>NC_140415.1:78965000-88965000 GCF_965140295.1 Lepidochelys olivacea | reverse complement strand
CCTTTAGGGAGTTAGGCTAAAGTCAAGGAGGTAAAAATACTTTGCGTGGGAAAAATAGCTACGTTATGTATATTATATTCACAGAAAATTAAGCCAACATGTTCACCAGTTCATACCATGTGATTTTGTGCCTCTGAACATTTCCGTATTTGACACATTGGGGCCCTGAATGAACCGTTTGCTAAACTCTAAAATCTATTTTAAAATACACAAATTGCGCAGATCAGCTCCCAAAAGTCTCTCTGGTCAGTGTTTAACCACAAGATGGGAACTAGGAGGTCCTAAGTTCTACTGCCACCTGTGACACTGACAGGACTTTATAATACTTCGTAATTATATGACATTTTACAAACATCGTTTATTAAGTTGCATTGCAATATCAAGACTGGTACATTTCTTACTCATGGGAAGAGCTTACAGAGAGGTTAAAGAAAATAGCATAAGAGAGAGAAAATAACCAAAGAGGAAACAGAGAAAAGGGGTGGGGGTGAGGGAGAAGAGATGAAAACAAGGCTAAATTCATCTGGTTAAAGAGTAGGCCAGACCTTCAGCTGCTATAAACTGGCATGCCTCCATTGAAGTCGGTGATGCTAGCTGAAGATCTTGTACAAATCTCTGCCTTTTTAGGAAAAGAATTCAGGCAAAAGTGTCAGGAAAGGCAAAATCATCTAATGGAAGGGAACAAAACTGAAAACAGGTATGACACTGAAAGACGAGGAGGAAGGAGAGAGGAAGAGAATAGAAGGCTGAGCTCCCAGTGGATAAGAGATAGTGTTCTGGATTTCCATGTGAGATATCCAAGTTTAATTATAGGACTTTCATTTTTTCTCTCCATGCTGGCACAAAACAAATTCCGCCTGAGATGGGAGGGTGGGGACATAGACTTGTAGACTTTAAGGCCAGAAGGGATCATCATGA
This sequence comes from Lepidochelys olivacea, assembly GCF_965140295.1. Lineage (NCBI taxonomy): Eukaryota > Metazoa > Chordata > Testudines > Cheloniidae > Lepidochelys > Lepidochelys olivacea. The sequence goes on along the minus strand of NC_140415.1, from coordinate 88,964,082 downwards.
TCATCTAGTCTGACCTCCTGCCCATTGCAGGCCACAGAACCTCCCACACCCATTCCTGTAATAGAACCATAACATACCTTGCATCACTCAGTTAATTCCCTTCTAGCTGATTAAGTATAAAATTGATAGGTATTTGAAAGAATCCCAATCCTTTTTCAGCTCTGGTGGCTCCAAGCAGAAAGATTAAAAGGGAAGAAATAGTGAGAGAGCCTCAATTTCAACATGGATGTGACAGTCTTAAAGTACCTGACAAAGTCAGAGAGATTAATGGAACTGGGTTCTTCAAGACGTTCAGTATGGAATTTAAAGATTTCTCGGTCACTTGATGTTTGAATCTGGGCTTAGTCCTTAGTGACCAAAGATCGTTGTTATCCAGTTATCTCCAGCCTGTCTGAAATAAGTTGTTGGCCTCACTCCATAAAATCATTGACACCCCACCTGGCCCCTCTGTGCCCCACTGGCAGTTTCCACAAAGGGTATGTCATCACTGAAGACAGGGCAGTTACTCAGGTGTTGCTCCTAACCCCCTTTCCAACCACACACAATACCTCTCATCTGAATCAAATGGTACTTCCAGCCTAGGCTAGGTGATATTGGTTAGTGTCTGGGTCCCAGGCGCCTACTTTGGTGATGCTCGACCCTGGCCCTTCCTCAGGCCTCACCCCTGCCCCACCTCTTTCTGCCCAGTTTTGTCCCCTCCCCTGAGCATGCTGCGTCCTCACTCCTCCCTCTTCCTCACCCAGCCTCCTGCATGCAGTGAAACAGCTGATTGCAGCAGGTGGGAGGTGCAGGGAAGGAGCGGGAGTACTGATCCGCAGAGCCCATCGGTGGGCAGGAGGCACTGAGGGGAGAGGAGGTGCTGATGGGGGCCTGCCAGTGGGTGCTCAGCACTCACCAGTTTTTCCCTGTGAGTGCTCCAGATAGTCCTCCAGTGCCTTCCCACAATTTCCCTAGGTGCCCAGAAGGACAGACAAGTTCTCCCACAATTCACAGTGAGTCAGCTTAGCCGCACAAAGAGCCATGAGCTATGGCCCCAGAATTCCTATCAAGACAGAGAGACACACACACAAGGGAGTGCAGCATCACACTAACTCCACTATGGCTTTGCAGTGTAGCTGCTGATGCCTGGGATATGCTAACACTGGTGTTGATCAGAGAGGCTAATCTGCTGAGAAGACATAGCCAGAGAGGCCACAGAATGCAAGAACATGGAGACTGAACGAACTTGTCACTCCTTTAGGTGAGTTGCCTGGGTAGTCATGTACTTCATTCTCAGTACTACCTTTTCTGGGGATAAAGAGAGAGTATACCTTTCACAAGTACAGTAGCACATATTTTAAAAACAAATGTTTGACAGAAACTATCAAATGATCTTCAGCTCTTGGTTTGTAGACAGAAATGTTTCTTAAAGGCCTAGTTTTGAAAAATTTATATCTCAAACTAAAGTTTAGTTCTCAGATTTTATCATAGGATGGGCCACATTTTAAAAGAGAGATTATCTTGGGCTCCACCATATTTAACCAAATATTTCTGCCTGTATATACCATGGCCCCACATGTCTTGAAGCTGGGTCTACATTGGTCCTAGTCAGCTATTGCCTCCCTACCCCCAACCAGCAGCTCTACTTACCACCTGCGAGTCATGAGAGACCATGAAGATACATCTGGGAGGGCTTCCCTGGGCCTAACTGGAGGAACACTGGGAACACTGATTGGTCAGGGCTTCCTATTTAAACCCAAAGAGAGGCACAGGAAGTTGCCTGCCCAATTGGGCTCTGTGTGGCTGCTACATTGGACCCAGTCTTCTTGCCTGACTCCTGGTTTATGATCCTTGCACCTGGTCTCTGAATTTGCCTTTGACCTGAGGCTCGACACCGACTCCTGCTCCAACCACTAGACCAGGCTACCTATGTCTTGGCCACAACAGTATGTTTATTCCAGGGAAGCTCCTCTGATTGTATCCCAGAATATCTTCCAATTAAGTGGCTGAAGCATAACAACAACTTGCTGCTGTAAATCTCATGATATTTCCGCAATGTCTGGTTAGCTACCTTATAAAGGTTAAAAAAAAAAGGGAGGTTTCACAGTGTAATCAAAGTTTTTTCAAAAAAACAATTTAACAGAGAGTTCCACAATAGCATGAGTCACGAAGGGAACTCAAAGCCATAAAGGATAACACAAATAGTGAATGTGTGTTCTGTTAACACAGTTTTGTTTGGATAAGGATTAAAGAGGGAAGAGTGTGAATTTCTAATTAGCAAAAATATTGGTCTCAAGCAAATGCCAGCAGAGCAAATATCTATGCATTCAGGTCAAGTTTACAGCTTGACTTAAGTATATATTACCACATTCATGATGAGGCTTGGCTCATCTCAAATGGCTTAAAACTAGCAGTTAGAAGATACTTTGGGAGGGCTCATGAATTTCCTTCTTAAGTGAAAATCCACCATTTTCACAGCAAAATGTTCTTATTTTTTACAGAGGTCACTGAATACAGGGGTACGGGACCACAGTGACCATTTCTCACCTGGAAACCTGCCTTTGCTTTTCACGCACAAGTTAAAGAGGAAAAAAAAAATCCATCCTTTTTTCCCCCAAACTATAAATATTTGATCTTTCTCTTGGGACAAAATGTTCTTCCACAGTTCCACTTACAAACTCTGACCCTAGTCTTGCAGATACTTATACATGTGCATAACTACTTCCCAGTGACTTAAATGGGACTGCTCATATAAATAAAATTATGCACATATATATGGGTTTGCAATATGTGAGCTTATAATAAGACTAACTGGCATTTATAAAGTGCCTCTGAGCACTTGACAAACTCATTTACACACTGGGAGCCAAATCTGTAGTTCCTTAATGAATCATTGCTTAGGCAAGACTGTGGCCATATCTTCACTGCCGAAAAATTGTGAAATTGTGTTTTCACATCAACATAGTGCTCTCGAGGTAGAAACAGACTAGCTCAAATCATAGTGGAGTCAAGGCTTGGATAGTTTTTACTTGGTGGTAGCTAGTCACGTTGAACCCCAAGAGGGGTAGGTAAGGTTCACCCTGACTAACTACATCAAGATAAAAACTATCTGCTTTGACTCTGCTAGGATCTTACACTGAGAGTAGTATCTCAAATTACCTATCTCAACGTAAAAACACACCTTGATTTGCAGTGCAGATATAGCCACATTGACTGATTAACCCTATAAGTGGTGGTCAGAATTATTTTTATTTTTATTTTTTTGTGTGGGGCAGGCAGTGCTGCTGGATGTAGTTGTGTCCATGCACAGGGGTCAGTCTCTCCTCTTCACAGACCAGGGCGGGGGAACTGTAATTGCAAGTCTTTTTTCCAGCATCCCCACAAGCCAGGGAAAGGACTATGTCACAAATGTCTTGCTTCTGTACCCGTTACTATGGCTGGTGTTCACCACAGCCGCTGAAATTTCACCCGATCTTATTCAGAGTGGGCTCAGTGATGCTGACACTTGTTCACTCATCTGGAACATATAGATAAAACTTTCTTTTTTGACGGTCTCCCCTGGAGGGACGGCTTCATTACTTGCTTTCAGAGCTGTTGAGCAGGAAGGAGGTAGCATTGAACTCACATTATTATTTATTTGTATTGTAGTAGCAACTAGGGCCCCATTGTGCTAGGCACTGAACAAACAGGGGGAGGAAGATAGCACCTGACCCAAAAAGTTTGTTACACTCCCCGACTAGGGATGGTTTTAGAACTGGGGTTTTATTAAACTTAGCACTAAAAAAAACAAAAACAAAACTCAACCCCATATAAACACAGCTTGCACAGCCCCACTCCTGCTCTGTCACACTGGTGCACACCAAAACTTTCCTAGGACCACCTCATGCTCCCCAGCTGTGTCCCCTTTAACCTCATCAGCAGAACTCCTTAAAGGGCCAGAGCACAGATAAATATAATTTGGCATTCAATTATGAACTCTACACTTACAATCTAATATGCCTCCATTGCCAGCTGGGTCCAGCTAAGGGCTTCTACTGCTTCCACACCTGTGATCTTTTAAAAATGTAAATAAGGGTGATGTCAAATACAAGTGAAGATGGGCCTGGGGAGGGATGTCAAACCTGCCCATCTAAATTTCAAGGCATTTTGTCCTTTAATACTGTCAGTTGCCTAATTTGGCCATTAACTCCTAGCTTCAAAATGTTAAACTAGCTATGCAGTAAAATAAATAACTTCTTTTTGGGTTGGTTTTCTTCTTTTTGTACCTTTTCTGTTCCTATCTTCCAAATCCTTCTATTATTCCATGTGCTTTCTCTTCAGTCTTGTGTAATGTCTGTGTTTCCTCTCCTGCCACATGTATGAATCTCCTAGGAGTGTTTCTTACGCCATGTCTACACTACCAACCTTACAGCAGGACAGCTATACCGCTGCAGCTGCGCTGCTGTAAGATCTCCCATGAGGCCGCTCTATGCCAACACGAGAAAGCTCTCCTGTTGGCATAATTAAACCAACTGCAATGAGCGGCGGCAGCTATGTCATCAGGAAAGCGTCTCCCACCATCATAGCGCTGTCCACACCGGTGCTTCTGTTGGTGAAACTTATGTTGGTTAGCGGTGTGTTTTTTCACACCCCTGACCAACAAAAGTTTTACTGACAAAAATGCTACTGTGGTCATAGCCCAATACTATTTTTCCGTCTCTAAGCCCTGACTAAAATTTGCATTGGTGTCATAAGTGTAGTGGGACAACCCCCTAATGTAGATTTATTCCTCCCACTCCCTGCCCCTCTCCACCCCCTTTTTACCCATTGGCTTGCAGGAGGGGAGAGTAGTAGACTTCTGTGCCTGAGCTGGCAATCCGAATAGGCCATGGAGAGGGCCTGCATGACATGTAGGGACAAGTGACGGGTTTGCTTGTATTGTATTGTGATTGAGTTATTCAGTGATGTGTCAACATAGCTCTTCCTCGGTGGTTGACATCTTGCAGAATTAACAATTTTAGGGAATAATCCATAAACCCAGATCAAAGGGGCAAAACTATATCTCATTTTATCTGAGGCAAGCCTTTCAATAAGTCATTCATACTCACTTGTCACCTCTGTTCTTTTCCCTCCACTCTGTCACTTTGCCTGCTAATGGGAGAGTTTTATGTGTACATTAACATAACTGAGATATCAAACTGCTCTCTCAAAAAACATTATATCATCAGCAATTGAGATTAGAGGGATTCCCCTAAAGATTTTTCACTGTTAGGCAGGGATAGAAATGCCTGATCCACACATTCTGCTCCATATATAATACTTTGCTAACAGACTCAGTTGCAGGGATGCAAAAACCTGGATGGCAAGCTGCCATCCCAGAAATAGCACCTCTAATAATTTACAACAAAGCCCCTGCTGGATTGGTGTTGTGTAACAATGAGATATCACAGCTACTTTATAGGAGATACTTTTGGCAAGGAGTTATATAGTAAGCTTACAGGACTGTTGTCACTCTGTGACACCCTTAAGCCTAGAATGTCTGTTGAGTCAGTGTGAAGCAATGGAAATAGCTATAAGCATGGTTGAGAGCTCTTTTTGTTTAGCATATCACGAGGTTGAATCACCCCTGGGATTTGCGGTCTGTTGCCATCCGGTTTTTAAGTTCTTAGCTTTTTTTTTTTTTTTTTTTTTTGCCTTTTTACACTTTACAAATTACACCCATGCGGCATCATAGGCTTCATCGGTAATAGGATCTGCAATCTAGGTATATATAGATAATAGGAAATGCAAAATAATGTTGCGGACATAGAAAATGAGATAAGTCAGGCCAACAAAAACATACAGACTAGTGCACTCACATTACTCCAATTTTTGGAGACAGTTGTGCTGTATAGATCTGTCCATCTTTTAGTTGATCAATATGGTGAGTGTAAACCTGTGTGATCCTCAAACTGAGTATAGACCAGCTCTATCAGACAGCTCAAAACTTGTCTTCACTACAGATTTATAGTGGTATAATTATGCCAGCAGTAACTTTCCTCATGTCGACAGGTCCCATACGTTCTTTTTTTTTTTTTTTTTAAAGGGGAAGGCCCTATGTCTACAAAGAAAAACTGCTGAATCCTGACTGTGACCTGAGGCACTGCTGAATTCCTGAGATTGCAAAATGGCAGCCTGAAGCAATAGCTTTGAGAGAAGTGAGAACTACACCCATTCTCGTCACTGGGGTGTTTTGTCTGGAAGGTAATTATGACAATTTAAATATCAACAATGTTAACTATTTCACTGTTAATCATTGTTTATCCATCACTGCTGGACTTTGCGGGCAGATGAGATTGGTGTGGAGGTTTGACTGCCATCAAACAGTCCTAAACCAAAGTTCTACCTTCCAGATTTCAAGTTCTCATCTCCCCTCCCCACAATGCAAAAAGAAAGAGGAGATGGAAAGCCTCTTCCGAATGCCAACCCCCTAGACCAGGGGTCGGCAACCTGTGGCACGCGTGCCAATTTTTACTGGCACGCTGCTGCCAACCGGGGTCCTGGCCACTGGCCCCGCTCAGCCTGCTGCCTGCCTGGGTGAACGGAACCCCAGACTGGCAGTGGGCTGAGCAGGGCTGGTGGCCAGGATCCTGGCTGGCAGAAGCCAGCGGACGGAACCCCAGATCGGCAGGGGGCTGAGCGCCCGCTGCTGATCTGGGGTTCTGTCCACTGGCCCCTCTCAGCCCGGTGACAGTCTGGAGTTCCGGCCACCGGCCTCTTGCCAGCTGGGATCTCGGCTGCCGGCCCTGCTCAGCCTGCTGCCAGCCTGAGTGAACGGAACCCTAGGCCGGCAGTGGCTGAGCGGGGCCAGCGGCCAGGATCCTGGCTGGCAGGAGCTGGCGGACGGAACCCCAGACAGGCGCCACTCAGTCTGCTGCCGGTCTGGGATACCAGCCGCCAGCCCCGCTCACCTTGTTGCTGGTCTGGCGTTCCAGCTGCCCAGCCCCCGCCAGCTGGGGTCCGGGCCTCTGGCCCCTTGCTGACGGTCTGGAGTTCCAGCCGCCGGCCTCTTGCCAGTTGGATCTCAGCTGCCGGCCCCGCTCAGCCTGCTGCCGGCCTGAGTGAACGGAATCCCAGGCCGGCATCGGCTGAGTGGGGCCAGTGGCCAGGACCCCGGCTGGCAGGAGCCGGCGGACGGAACCCCAGACTGGTTCTGCTCAGCCTGCTGCCAGGCTGGGATACCAGCTGCCGGACCCGCTCATCTTGTTGCTGGTCTGGGGTTCCAGCCACCTGGCCCTGCTCAGCCCTCCTGCCGGCTTGGGATACTGGCAGCCAGCCCAGGGCTCTGCTCCTGGCCTGGGCCCAGCGCTCTGCAGCCCTTATCAAAAACTACACTACAATTAGCTTAAAAACTTGAAAACTTAAAAACTTTGTATATTACAATAATCGTTAAAAATGTATAATGTTAATAAATACATAGGTTTGATGAAACAAAGTAGTTGTACTTATGTGCCTGTGCTTAATTTGTGTTTTCGATGATGTACCTTCTAAAAAAATCTCGCATATCTTGCACCCCCAGAAAGGGCATCTCACACCCCCAGGGGGTGTGTGCACCCCAGGTTAAGAACCACTGCACTAAACTGATAAGATCTGCATTTTAATTTAATTTTAAATGAAGCTACTTAAATATTTTTAAAAAGTTGTTTACTTTACATACAACAATAGTTTATTTATATAATATAAACTTATAGTGAGAGACCTTCTAAAAATGTTAAAATGTATTACCGGCATGCGAAACATTAAATTAGAGTGAATAAATGAAGACTCGGCACACCACTTCTGAAAGGCTGCCGACCCCTGCCCCAGACCAACCTCCTGCTCATTTCAGGGCACTAGAAAGCCCTGACTACTCTTTACCCAGCTGTGAAAATTGTGTGGCTTTCCTCTTGAGCTTCTTCACTGAAGTTTTGCATTATCTTTGCTGCACACTGAAAAGTGAAAATTAGGGGGCAGCATAAAAGTTCAGTACAGGTTTTAAATTTAAAACCTATCAAACAGCCAACAGCAGACACTGCACTGATAGCATTATTTGGTTTCATGTTTAAGTTAATAAAAAAAATGCTGCATTTGAATTTTATTTGCAGCTGCCTCAGAACACTGAGTTCCGGGCAAAATTCACCATGCACTGCAGCATCTTCACAAATCAGGAGGCAGACCTATTGACTTTAGGTCCAGTGTGTTACATTACATGGGGCCCTGCACAGGCCGAGTCCACTCCTGGGCTCTCCCATTGAGTCAGAGCATGCATGGCAATGATTAGTTATTCACTTGGGATCAGACTGTTATATCAGGCCTTGTCTATACTGAAAAAGGTTTGCTGGTATAGCTATATAGGCAGAGCTAGGCTTTGTCTACACTAAAAAGAGTCTGCAATTATAGCAACACTGGCAACCCCTCTAGTGGAGTGCTTTTGCGGGATAGCTTATACCAATTCCCTGAATGGAATACCGGCAAAAGGACTTTTTTGCTGGTGTAACTGTGTCTACATAGTATAACTGTGTCATGTTGGAATGTGATTTTTTCACACTCCTAATGAACGATATATGCTGGTAAAACTTTCTAGTATAACCAGGCCTCTGTCATTAATAGGTAACAATGTCCTATTGCTGCATACGGAGAGCTCTTAACTTGTCACAGCTGTGCAAGCCAATTACTCACATGGCTATGTTGCAAGCAGTGCTTTACAATGACAAAGAACCTTACGGAATGAGGCCACATTGCACTTATTTACCAGTGGAGCACAGTGAAAAATTATGTTTATGTTGTGAATACAGGGACAGAGAAGTTGCCTGAATGTGTGACTCAGACTGTGCTGCTAGTTGTTACTCACTGTATAACAAAGGTAACTTTGTAACGTCTTCCCAAACCACAAGTTAGAATACAGGATTAAATAATAATGACAAACAACAGAAGCTATCAGGGGAAAGGAAAGATGATGTTTTGGTTGGAGGGGAAAAAAAAAAAGTCCACAAACTATTAAATGAAAGTTAATCTGTTTTCCTCTCTCCATAGGAGTGTAGGGCTGAAGTGTAATTGCTATGGCTGTAATATGTCTTTCTTAGCATGGAGTTCTAGAACTAACCTTTGCTATTAAGTAATTTGTGTTTATATTGTGGCCAACAACCTTCTTTGCTTCTGTGGCAAACTATGTCAGAGATTCCATTCTAGAGCTCTCTTTTTTTTATCCCCATTAAGGCTTTATCCCTATTAATTGCTCAGAGTTCGAGTAACAAGGTTCAGTTTGGGCCGCCCTCCCTTGGCCAGGGCAGGTCTGGCTGGGGCTGTGTTCGGACTGCCCCTCCCCTGGCCATGGCACGTCCCGGCCCAGCGGGTTCCGTGAGCACCTGCGCGGGACTAGCTTACAGGGAACTTAGCTGCCAACCCCATCAACTTCCCCCACCCACTGAGGCAAGTGGGTGGCATTTTTTAGTACTCGAGGCCTGGTCTAAACTACAAAGGTGTACCGGCAAAACTTGTTTCTGTTGGCACAGCCTTTTATGTGTCCATACTCTGTTTTGAATCCTTTTGATAAAACCCTGAACTTTTGCTGGTGAAGTTAAACCAGGTCCCCAAGCAACCTAAGCTTTCCACCAGTACCATCCTACTGGCACAATGCCTGTGTGGACAGGGAAGTATGCGTACTGGTACAAGCAGTCCTTCAGTAACAAGCCTACAATGCATCTGTATCCACAGCAGTGACCACTCTGGTGAAAGGTCAAATATTTGTTCAAACAAAAGGTAAGCAGTAAAAATGAGGTTTCAGGGCTGATGTATCATTATTTTGAACATTAATTTTGTCACTTGGGCTTCTCCCCAAGCAAACTTGTCACCCCTTCTATGACAAGAATGAAATAAAACAGGTGATGGAGCAGAAAGGCTGCTGATATGATGTCACTCACAAGACATTGCCAAGCCTAGGAAGAACTCATATTCTCCTGAGGAGTCCCCACATAGCACTAAACTCTGACAGCCAGCTCTGGGCTAAGAGCTAAACAAGAGGATAAAGCTCTTTTAAAACATCTCACACTTTAATTCTTCTTAAGTTCTTAAGCACTTCTTAAGTGCTCAGTAAATCCACAGAGTGGATACATCTGCTTTCCCACCATCAATCTTATAATACAGGAGATCTCATGGACAAGAATGAGCCTTCTAATCTCAATCCAAGTGAGACAACTGTCTGCACTAAAGAGCAGTGGTACGCAAACCCAGTGCTGGTACGTTACAACTTGGATGACACTACTCGTTCCTAATGCCATTATCAATTCCTTCCCAAGCTTGATATGATAAACAAAGCCCTCAATTCCTCAGAAGATTCTGGTAGAGAGAGGAGCTATGTTAAGAATCTCCACAAGAAACCCAAGGCTGGTCTACACATAAGTTTTATGGGTATAACTATTTCAGTTAGGGGTGTGATTTTTTTTAAACAAAAATGACTCTATGAATAAAAGCTCTAGTGTGGATGCAGTTAAATTGGTATAAAGCTCCCTATACCAGCATAGTTTATTCCTTTTCCTATTTGGGAATAGCTATACAAGTGTAAAGCACCTTTACACTGATATAACTGTACCCACACTACGGAATTGTACCACTTTAACTATACTGGTATAGTTACAATGGTACATCTTTCCAGTGTTGACAGAGCTTTAACATGTATTTCCTACCCATCACCCCACAGCGTAGATCAAGGTTTTATCTCCAGTTACCAAAGAACAAAATAAAAAGTACTGTGAATTGAGAAATTACAAAAAACTTCAATATGTCACAAAAGGTAAAAAAAAAAAGCATTTCTGTGAAGACTTCTCATAGCAGCAGTTGTAGTTGGAGCTGATTGTTTAAACTTTTCAAAGCAGCAGCCACCTAATAAGTCAGATGGCATTGGCTGTGCTATGGTATTTTAAATGTGCTGTGGTCCAAATGAATAACAATGTAATTGCGCATAAAAGCCCTGCACCCAACAAATGGTCACATCAGGTTGCTGTTCAGTTACAGTGAAAAACTGAAATGACAAAGCCAGCTACATATATTTTTTTAAATTTAAACATATGGGAGGAGAACAGGTCTTGTCAACACAAACTGTCCTGCAAGGCTGCAGCTTGGCACCAGCTCCAGCTGTGCACAACAGGCATTTCCCCTCAAGCCGACAGCACTATGCACAAGACACTGAAGAGGATCAGCATCTTTCCTGATCCACTCCTTAAAGAGCACTTAGTGCTGCGAGAGCTTTGTCAGGGAAATATAGTCTGATCCTTAAGTCACATTGTGAGATTAAAACAGTTAAAAAAAAAAAGCAGCAGGCATTTTATTCAGAGTGAAAGATAAATTACTATCCCTCACTTTTGCTAGCAAAAAGGAACAAAGGTAAGTAGACAGACCAATCAGCCAAATCCCTGTGAAGTTGTATCATCTCTCTCTCTCTCTCTGGGTTTGTATGCTCGCAAAAGTTATACCACTTTAACTATATCAGGAGAGTTAAAGCAATTAAACCTCCCTACCATGGATGCAGTGATATTGGTAAAATGGTGCTTTATATTAGTAGAGCTATTCCCATATAGGGGAGGAAATAATTATACCACTGTAAGGCATCTTTATATTGGTATAACTATTAGTTGCTAGGAGTGTGGGTTCTCTCTACTATTCTCCTTCCTGGAAAGATTTAAGTCTGTCTTTAATTAATTAGCACTTAAACAGCTACACTTGTTCTGAATCATCCTATACAGGTTTTGAAGCCACATTCTATCAGATGCTTTAACTAGTGAGTGAACATTCCCTACTGTTTACCATGCAAAAGGTAAGAAAGCTGAAGCATTCAGAGCATGACCATGCATCCAGACTGTCCCTGGGTGCAGAGGTGTTCAGACCAACATTTGGCTTCATGCCCCATCTTTAAGCTTTTCTTGACTGCTGTAAGATCTGGACTGATTGCCCCAGCAGCACTTCATTAACCTACTGAGATAATATCTATATTGGTAATGATATTAGAAAAGAAACTACAGTAGAGTGGGAAGAAATTCAGACCCAATTTAAGATTTCTGTACTATATTTGATGAAATATTGCCAATGATGGCTATACTGTACTGCAACTGGTAACCAAATGAAGTCTGGCTACTGCCTGGGAGGTAATTCTAAGAGGATATAGAGAGGCAACTGACCATACATAAAATATTTATAGAAAATGAAGTATTTCCTACTCCAAAAGTAAGAGCAGTTTGTGGAAGAGTAGTCCCAAGACTTTGTGGGTCTTCAAAGACTAGAAGAAGAATGGTCTTGTGATTTAGACTCAGCAAATCTAGGATCAATGCCTACATCAGCAATAGACTTCCTGACCTTGGACAGGTCACTTCAACTCTGTACCTCACTTTCCTATAAGTAAAATGGAGATAATAGAGCTTACTTTCTCTCCACCTTTGTCTTGTCTATTTTAGATTGTAATCCTTTCACACCTGGGACTGTCTCTTCCTATGTCTGTCCAGTGCCTTGCTCAGTGATACTGTATTATTAATAATAATGTGATGCCCCTAGCCACAGGGCCTCCCCGTTTGATGTTTGTTCAGTCAGCGGATCAGGAAAAGTTAGAAGGAAGACAGCAGCTATAGTAAGCTTCCACTTTGTATTTTTGTGATTAAAGTGAATGGTGCTAGCCATGCTTCCTAGAAATAAAGACAAACCATGCTCTTAGAGGTATGTATTGCATAGCAGCAGAGAACTTGTTTAATAATTATTAATTTAAAGTGCAACCTACTAAAACGCTGACTTGTCAGGCCTAAATTCTTGGCACATGAAAGCTATTCTTCGAACAGATTTCGGTTACTGGAAAGTTTGCTAATGTACATACATGAGGGAATCAAATAGCCACATTAAGATATATTAAGTACTTTTTTCCTTGGAAGGAAAGGGAAAGTGTTCAGAGATTAAAAGAGCACTGAAGTTTATAAGAACAAGACAATAGCTTACAATTTACAAAGTTAGTACGTTTTCACAGTAAAAGATAGTAAGCATAGCAGTGTAGAAGTCTGCAGGTTGGTTCAGATCATTGGTTCACTAAAATTCTATAGCTTGCTCCAATGTTCAAAGAGCCCTAAATTTTGTTCAAGTAGCAGTAATGATAAAATAGCATAAGCAATTATGCATTCAAGTTGACTGATGTTTGTTGGTGTTTTGTTTTTTTTGTGGTCTAGGCGGCTCAGTAAATTTGACTTGACGTACTGTGGTTGGCCAATATTTATTATTTATTGGCCATTTTGCAGATATCATGGGTGAAATTCTGGCTGAATTGAAGTCAATGGCAAAACTCCCACTGAACTCAATGAAGCCAGAATTTCCCCACACTATTTAGTTTTTTTTTTTCCAAAGCAAACACATCACAACACCTTCTCCTCACACACACATGAAAACTGAAAGTTTTCAGTTATTTGAAATTTTAGGCCCTTAACTGCCCTTTTACATGCTAATTAAGTATACTGGGTTCCATTTCTGCTATATTTCTTTCTAGCTACCCAAGCCAGTGTTGTATTACCACACTATGGTGATATGGGAGGTTTATTGTCATTAAACACAACCTGCATTATGCCATGCTTTCCTCCCTCCCATGCCTTTACATTTTAATAAAGCAGCACAGAGTAGCAGTACTGCACAAGTGCCACGACCCTAGACCTGAACACTTGTCTTCACCACTGCTGCCATGGGTATTGGGGTAGGTCCTTTTGATTAGCAGTTTGGTAATGGTAGTTAAGGGGACTAAGAAGAAAATCAGTATTTAGAACTGGGCTGCTTTGCTCTAGATAGCTCATTAGTTCAAAGAAGGGGAAAAAAATATCCTAGTCACCACTACAGAGCCTACCCATGGGGGAAGTAAAGATTTGAGCACTGAAGACTCAGAGTATGGTGCAGGAATTGGGGTAAATGCCCAAAGAGCAAAAAGAGGTAGTGGTGAGAAATTATCATGAACAGAAGTCAGCTCTAACTTTGAGGACTGCTCTACATCTAAAACTTGGGTCAAACTAGCTTCATCATCAGGATTATGAAAAATTTCATAACCTGCACAACAGAGTTAAGTTAACCTAATCTCCACTGGAGATACAGGGCCTGTCTTCACGACAGGGGTAAATCGACCTAAGTTATGCTACTCCAGCTACGTGAATAATGACATAGCTTAGGTTGACTTACCCCGGTGTCTTTACTGCACTGCGTCAATGAGAGACTCTCTCCAGTCAACTTCCCTTAGTCTTCTCAGAGAGCTGGAGTTACCGGGGTTGACCGGAGAGTTCTCTGCCATTGATTTAGCGGGTCATAACTAGACCCGCAAAATCGATCCCTGCTTCACTAGATCCGCAAAATTGATCTCCCTGCAGTGAAGATCCCACAGTTAAGTCGATGGAAGAATTATTCCATTGACCTAACTACATCGAGTCTCAAGTGGAGGTAGCAACTGTCTACACTATAGCAGAATAGCTGTGGCACAACCATTATATCGTGTAGGGTCTGCCAGAGCTGTACACATTCACCAGTTTTATAAAGTGGCTCTTAAACAGTTAAGTAATCACTGCACAAAGGTATTTTAAAGTTAGCTAACTTGGGGTAGAATCATACTGCAGACAAGGCAGCTTGTAATTTCATGCAATTTGGCATGTCAAATTAAAGACTATGGGGCAACTTGGAGTTAATGTGACCTACTACCTAGTATGAAAGCTACATTCTGGCTTTGCTGCACTAGGATTTTACCTCAATTAGCTAACTCATCACTACAAAAAAGTGTGTTCTGAAGTCATGTGGTTGTGTTGTCTTCAGGGGCGGTGGGTGGGAATTACACTGGCTCAGATCAGCCAGTCATATGACACGTTTTGGATCATGATTTGTGTTTTCTATTAAGCAATCTCTAGAGGGTTTTTTTGGTGCCAACAATTAGAATTGTTATATGGAACTTTTTTCAGGTTTCAGAGTAACAGCCGTGTTAGTCTGTCTTTGCAAAAAGAAAAGGAGTACTTGTGGCACCTTAGAGACTAACCAATTTATTTGAGCATGAGCTTTCGTGAGCTACAGCTCACTTCATCGGATGCATCCGATGAAGTGAGCTGTAGCTCACGAAAGCTCATGCTCAAATAAATTGGTTAGTCTCTAAGGTGCCAGGGGTATGCATCCGATGAAGTGAGCTGTAGCTCACGAAAGCTCATGCTCAAATAAATTGGTTAGTCTCTAAGGTGCCACAAGTACTCCTTTTCTTTTATATGGAACTATAATTTATGGTTCTTCCCAAGTTCACTTCATTGTAAAACATGGAATCCAAGGATAAGGAATATATCATGTACATTGGGTAGGAATTTACTATATTCCACTTCAGATTCAATAAAGAGAACCCACTTGCACAGTTTAAGTGGTTGTCCTACCTTTCATATTTGCAGCTAAAACTGAAATATTACATCTTTTGTACATTAGTCTTCCCACTAAATTATCTCTTTAGTATTATCTTACAATGTTTTTGAGTGAGAGCTATTTAAAAAACCTCACTCCACTTCTGGGAAAGTCTTATGAAATCAAAGAGATGAAATCAGGAGAGTTATATAGCAGTTACTCTAAAAAACCTACATAAAATTGAGAGAACAATACATATTTGCTATACATTTTAAAAACCAAACATCCTGTAGATTCCTACAGCGGAAGTCTCCCTTGAGTTCTATGGGACTGTTAAAAGAGCAGATAAAAACCAAACAGCACTATGAAAATTCGACTGGACTTTTCCCATGGGAAAAAAAAGAATGAAGATAAATTAAAAATAAAATCTTGATTACAAGCACAGAGACAAAACAGAACTTTTCTATTCCACTTTCATACCATAAAAATAGAATATAAACAGTGTAAAAAAACAGATATTTTCTGTTGGCTGCAGCTTAGAACTCATGGAAAGTATTCGGAGAATCTCCTCTTCATATTTGTCTTCATCTGAAAGGAAGAATGAAACAAGTAGCTCTTTCAATGGTGAACCTGCACATCTTCTGGTTTTATTAAAAAAACTTGAGTCCTTGGAATGCATTTCTGCTGGGCAGTCAGTAGCACAGGGTGTTTAAAGGAGCTGTTTATGAATAGCTGCTAATACTGAACATTCACAAGATAAAGGAGTCTGAGCTTTTCCAGTCCTCACTATCATTCAGTCTGTAAACTCTAAATAGCTGGCAGAAGTCAAATTCTTTAACTGCAGGTCATCCAATTTACTAGCTTTGGCAACACAGAAATTTTGGATAAGAAGCTAACTCCTGTTTTATTTTGCAAGTCACATAATATTTGGTGTTTTTCTTAAGGCCTTAGCTGCTGGAATCAAACAATTGCATGAGAATCTCAGCTTTCATTAAAAAGAAAATAAAAATAAGCTTCTAACCCTCAGTTACAGGGGGAAAAAAAAAATCTTAAAAACATTGAGCATGTGCTTTAAAGGCACAGAAACTAGAACCCAAATTTTGGCTTAAAAAAAATGCTTCTCATGATATTTTGTGACCTGACTCATGATTTTTGAATATCTGGAACTGGCATTAGTGCACACTATTGAAATTACAGTGATGGTGATAGTGCCCTCTTTTGAGAATAGTTACTAAACAGGTTGATCTTCCAAGACTTAAGACATTAAGTTTCCTGATTCTAATGCTTACATTAAGTTTGTTTGCAGCCTAGAGCTTTAGAGCCTGTTTATGTTAAGGAGGAGGATGGAAGATTATGCATCTACTACCCCATTCTCTTAAGCAAATGTACTTACCACAACCATCTTGAAACATTTGTGGGATACAATGCAAAGTCCCATAAACACATTTGCATAGGGAACAATCTTTCTGTAGCCAGTTTCCATGGAGAACAGCACCACAGTCTCTGTTAAGAACAACAGATTTCAGATTTTAAAGGCGATCCCATTGGAACAAAATACACCATTTTCATCAGTTCCTTTACCTTTTCCGTTCATCAAAGTCACAGTATCGCCCAGTGAAATGTTTTGGACATGCGCAAAAACTGCCTAGGATACAGGTTCCTCCATTTTTGCAGCAGTGTCTATTTAACTTCTTGCCTGGGGTTTTGAAAAAATAAATTGTTACACTTATTTGCATGCCTATCAGCATTTGACAGCTAAATGGGGATCCCTTTCACCTGCACTGAAATACATGGAACTAGACAGACAGTGAGAAATAGGTATTTTGTAAAGAATTAGAAGAAGTGTCCCTTCAACAAGAGATTACTTGAGTTTTGGACACCTATATCTTAGTACCAACACAGACTAGGAACCAAAGCAGCCCTTCAGTCCCATAATTTTCTCATGTTATTGTCTACCACACACTGAAATCAAAGAGGGGGAAAAAACCTAGGTCGACAAAGTTGTTTTTAGTAAAATAATCCCAATCCACAGTGATCAGGAAAACTTTACTAGCATGTGACTAGTATAATTTGGCAATGATATGGGGAAGGCCTTTTAGTATCTTTTCAGGTAAAGCTACAGCTAAAGGAAGAAGTGTCAAGAGATTTATTAAATGAGAAATTAGTGCCTTGCAGAAATTTTAAAGACTACTATGGAAAAACTATATTGGACTCATTTATTTATGCTTTTTCATCATCAAGAACAATTCTATGGCCTAATGCAGAGCAAAATATTTTCAAGATGCAGCAAGTAAATTTAATTTCCCACCCTACGCCCACTATTTAAAATGTATTTATTTAACTTAAGCCAATAGAGGATGCATTCATAGCAATCTCAATAGTTGGGATCTGGAACAAAAGATTTTTAAAAAGACTCAATTAGCCCTGGGCAAATACTGTCAAGTGGTTACTCACTGGAATTGCATTGGCCAGTGATCATGCCTTTGTTGTAGGCTTTCCAAGGGCATCCTAGTAAATGAGTTTTTAGGCAGAAAGGTTTGCAGAAACATTGGATTTTACTTGGCTATTGGAGAACAATCAAAGAAAGTTCATCTTCCATGAGCATTCACATCAGAAATGTGACTTTAAAGAATAGAAACACAGGGAATAGAAACATATAGAGTGATTTAGGTGGCCCATGCCCAGATATGGGCTACAGACCAAGATTTATTTGTTTAATGTCTTTAATAAGTACTTGAGT
Organism: Lepidochelys olivacea; assembly: GCF_965140295.1. NCBI lineage: Eukaryota > Metazoa > Chordata > Testudines > Cheloniidae > Lepidochelys > Lepidochelys olivacea. The sequence continues at coordinate 88,946,000 of NC_140415.1, read as the reverse complement.
GCACATAGACAGTTAGCAAAACAGAGCAGAGATAATTTTCAAGTTAGTTATTCATTATGAATTATTCACCCAGCACTCTCCTCACTATTCATACAGTAGAAAGACTGGTGCAGGTGCAGTTTTCCTAATTATACATAATGCAATAACTTACTGTCTGTGAGGCCAATAAAAGGTACACGAGATTGCAGCTCTGAAAAGCCATTTGTTTCATTAATGGTCTTCGGGGAAAAATCAAAATATCTCAGAGGTAGTTGTGTTCCAAGAACAGCCAGATTTGTCCTGTGCTTTGGGTTCCTTTCTTCATGCTCTTAATTTGCATATAGAGAAATACATTTATATAGTATAAGAATCAAAGGTAATATTTTAAAGACCCCTTTTGCCATTCAACCAATAAGATAAATCTCTTACCAGTTCCCAGTTCCAGCTTAACCGTGTCAGAAAACAGAGCCAAAATGAAAACCAATCTAAAGCAGATAGAGAACTCAGCTTAGTTGTAAAGAAGAAACAAAACTACAGTTTGAGAGAAGGGGGAAGAGGGGGGTGGGGGAAGGGAGGGAAAAAACCAAACACATAATGCAGGTAAATATTCAGTTATTAAAATTTCAGCTCTCAAGTAAGTCTTAAGTAATTACTGCCAAGTGGAAAAAAAATAAAGAAAACCTTTTTTTCTTTAAGATAAGAAAGAGTCAGTCAAAAAGTAGACTGTTGCAAAGATGATGTTCTCAATGTTTCTAACCTAGTTGGGACCCTCTTACTCATTATCCTTCTGCCTCAGGAGACAAATGCTGTAAAAATAACTTCAGTATTCCACCAACAACTTAACAGGCACCTTCATTTACTGGCTGGGACCATCATCCACAGAGAAACCTTGGAAGCAACTTTCTTTGTTTTGTCTGGTCGAAACAAGCAGAGAACTGTTGGTGTTACTTCAGCTTTTCCTTGTAACAGCTCAATCAATAAACAATTGAAAGTCAATTATCACCTGTCTACCTCTCCTCCACACACTGATATCCCCACTAGAGCTCACCTAAACAGACAACAGAACTGAGCTTTCAGAGTAACTTGATAGCTTGTTGCTATCAATGAATACTGCCCCAGTTCTCCAGGCTCCACTGGTTCTGCAATGATTCCTATAGGCTGATGTAACTCCATTGGCTTGAGTGGAGTTAGTTGTTATTTACCCCTGTGTAAGCAAAGCTGGGCCCAATATCTTTTAGAAGGGCCAGCAGACAGACCCCTCAGGTGAATGCATATGACTCGTCTACTATTGTATGCAGCGTTGTAGCTGTGGTGGGCTCAGGATATTAGAGAGACAAGGCGGGTGAGGCAATATCTTTTGTTGGACCAACTTCTGTTGGTGAGAGACAAGCCACTGAGCTTACATACAGCTCTTCTTCAGGTCACAGAGCCCCGTGTAAGTTCAAAAGCTTGTCTCACTCACCAACAGAAGTAGGTCCAATAAAATATATTATTTCACCCAACTAGTTTCACTTGCTGTTAAGTTACATGCTCACTGTGCACTGGTAAATGACTACACAGAGGCAAGGCAATGGAGAATCAAGGCTGGAAGTCTTGCTTCCACTAGGGAAATTTTTGCAAAGTTTCATACTGTTACTAATGATGGCCCAGGTCCACCAATGTTAGCAATGGTGGGAGTGCTCACGTTGATGGAGCATAACTGGTGTTAGTACTTTAAGTGTTGCGTCATCTAACCTTGTTTGGAACAAATCTAACTGAATGTTTGCAAAGTTTCCCTAGTGTAGTGTGGTCTTTGAAAAAAATCAACCAACTCTTTTCTCATGTGCAAAATTTTGTGAGCATTTTGTGAAATAACTTTCAAGTTAACTTTTGAACATGTAGCCCTGCATATTTAGATATAAATTGTTGTTTACTAAAATTTAGCTTCAGGCATTAACATGTATCCTGGAATGTCTCTTTGTTCCCCTGTCTTGATATGAAACAAAAAGAAATATACAGAGTACAAACCTTGTTTCTTCTAGAACATAGTAGAGGAAACATTTTCAAGGTGTAGGGTGCTGTGTAGCACTTCTTTACATAGTTCCTCCCCGCCTTTCTTCTTTTAGTTTCTTGGTGTTAAATTGAACTGGCAGCATTACAGGCCATTTTAAATCAATGCTCTCAGAACTGCAAGAAGTGTGAAGCTGCCAGTGAAGAGTCAATGAGGAAGCAGTGATAGTAGTTATCAGCTCCTCCACATAAATATCCTGAGCATTAGAGCTGGGTGAACCTTCCAAGTCTGATTAAAAAGGGATTAATGAATTTTTTTGTAAGAGAACCAATTTGTGGGGGTTTATAAACCATAAAGTTTGAAGAGGTTTGTATTTAAATGAACCCAGTTTTCCACTGGGCAAATATTATTGCAAACCTTTAGGCAAGACCTGGGTTTGACAAATTTATAGTTTTTCATGGGTTTGCTCCATTTAATTAGTTTGCAAGCACTAGAAGGGGCTTAAGCTCAAATGCTAGACCCAAAATCTGACCAAAGGGAAACAGATGTATTATTATTTGTACAGTGCTGAAAGCATGGTAGGGACTTTACATGCAGTTATGAAGACAAGGGCGTTGATTCTCATTTCATTGATGTTAGCGTGATGGAGTTTCTACTGAGAGGAGAATGAGGCCCCTTGGGTTGGATCCTTGGCTGGTGTAAATTGGTGTGGTTCCAAAGATTTCAATGGCACTATTCTGATTTACACCAGTTGAGAATCTGATTCATAGTCTTTAATTACATATTTAGAAATTAAACCAGGTCTTCAGATGGTGTAAATTGGCACTATTCTGCTGAGGTCAATGGAGCAATGCAAGTTTACACTAGATGAGGATCTAACCCAATATTTTTCTGTAGGATCCCCGCCTCATCAAGTGTGCAGGTTAAACAGAGTGCAGTGAATGAGTCAGGGACATGGGAACTACACAGCCATTCTGCAAATCTATGTCTTATTTTGGCCAGATTCTTTTTGCAATTGCCAGGGTGTAAATCTGGACATAACTCTAATGGGCCTCAGAATGCAGAGACCTCAGAAACATCTGAACTCCTGGGAAGTGGAAAGGCCTAACTGGTGGAAACGTAAGATGGGAGTGAAAAAAATCTTGAAGCAAGAAGTAGTTTGCATAGACTTCCTGACTACACACAGGGATGTGTAGAGGAAAACTGGTACAAATTAAAGTTACCTATATTGGAAATAGCACAGGAAGTCCTAGAAGTGAGGAAATCAGTGCTAAAAAGGGTAAGAAGGGAGCATTGGTGGTAGACTCCTCAAGTTAAATAATTTGTTGAGAAGAACAAGGTAACTTTTAATAAGTGGCAGGCCAGTGGCTTGAGCAGTGATAAAATGGTGAATATGGAGTCAAAAAATGAGGCCAAAAGAAGAGTTGCAACCGCTAAAAATGTGACCCGTGACAAGCTATATAACTGACTAGAACACGAGGGAGGGAAGCTATCTACAAGCTAGGTAAGGAAACAGAGAAGACAAGGGATGTGAATGAGTTTGCTCATATTAGAAATGAACATGGGCTATTGCAAATGAATGGTCAATCAATCACTAAAATCTGGAGTAATTATTTTGAAAGAGTGATGACTGAAGTGAACCCCAGGGAGGAACTAAGGGCTAGTCGACACTCGAACCGCTACTGCGGGCAGCTGGAGCCATCTAGCTGCACTGCTGTGGCGCTGCTAGTGCAGATGGTCTGTGCTGACAGCAGAGAGGTCTCCCGTGGGCATAATTACTCCACCTCCCTGAGCGGCGGCAGCTGTGTCAGCAGAATTTAAATCGCTCGGGGTGGGAGGGTGATTTTTCCACACTCCTGAGTGACTTAAGTTATACTGAAGTAAGTGCTAGTGTGTACAAGCCCTAGAACCATGTAAACGGAACTGGGGAGTGATAGACTGAATACAGGAGGAAGAGGTTCTAGAATAGGCGCACTTAAGAAAATGAAAAAGGAGAAAGCACCTGGGCTAGATAAAGTACCAGTCGATGTACTGAGGTCATTGGAAAGGGATGTCTGGGAGCTGAAATTAACAACTCTGCTAGACGCTAAAAAACATGGACTGAACAGAAACACTGGATTTATGGCTTATTACAACAATCTGTAACCCACTAACCCCCCTTTTTGTCCTATGACTGCAGAGGTGTTAATGGGCCACTTCACCTTGAATGGTCCCATAGAATATGTGCTAACTACTAACGCTAAACAATCCGTTCCATCTTGCCTTTAGCTGTGATGCTCCAGTACCTTTCCCAGATCTGAAGAAGAGCTCTGTGTGGCTCAAAAGCTTGTCTCTCTCACCAGCTGATATTACTTCATCCAGTTTGTCTCTCTTGTATTTTACAAGACTGTTCAATGATATTCTTAAGAAAGAGAAAATGCCAGATGAATGGCATAAAAGCTTTGAAAAAACAACAAGGAGTTTAGTGGCACCTTAAAGCCTAACACATTTATTTGGGCATAAGCTTTCGTGGGTAAAAAACCCACTTCTTCAGGTGCATGAAAGCTTATGCCCAAATAAATGTGTTAGGCTTTAAGGTGCCACCGAACTCCTCGTTGTTTTTGTGGGTACAAACTAACATGGCTACCCCTCTGATACATAAAAGCTTTGTAGTGCTCATTTTAAACATAAAGAGGAGATTACACTGTGTGTGTGCTAGTTATTGCCCAATTCAGCTGATGTCACATGCTCTAAAAGTATGGGAGGACATTATTGAAATACGTCTGCTTAAAACAATTGAAATTCAGAAGGGTCAGTGTAGATTTATGCTGGGATGAAGTACAACTGATGCCATATTTGTCCAATAAATCCTCATGGAGAAGTTTAGAGAAAAGGGCATGGTCTCTGTCACAGAGTGCTCCCTCAGCAGTGCGTCACCTCACAGCCATAAACCTGCCCAGACTGTTTTCCTTTCACCACACGTACCTTTTATGCCTTTGCTCTTTTTCACACAGAACATAATGCGCACAGCTTGTAGCAAGAGGTTTCCACACAGTCTCTCTCCTCACCACAGTTCACCTTCTAAACTCCCCCTTGCTTCCTGTTCCTTCTACTTATATCCTTCCAAATACAGCATTAGTCCAGTAATTACCACCCATATGCCCATAATCCCTCAACAGAAAGTGCTTAATTGCTCACACCTGCGTCTGAAGTCTTTTCATGCTGCAGCACGTCAGTGATCAGGGTGCTGCTGCGGCTAGCACTCTGTCACAGTGGGCTTGGAGAAGATGTATGATTTTATACCAAGGGAATTGGTTTGGTGGAGTCTGTGATGGAGGAGTATGCTGGAAGGATATGTCCATCTTGTCCAGTTTATTTGTGGTGGAGTGACTGCCATAGTCAAAACCAAATGGGGCTACAGGAGGGAATTTCCAGATAATGTAGACCTGCAGCAGGGGCCAGTGTTGAGCCTCTTCTTTGTTTGCAGTTATCTTAGATGTGATAACTGAGAATATATGAAGGTGGCTGCCTTAGAATATGCTGTTTTCTGATGACTTAGTGATATGTGCAGAAGATTGTGAGACCCTGGAATCCAGCTTTGAACAGTAGCAGCACAGTTTGGAGCAGGCGGGACTTAACGTTGATGTTGGTAAGACTAAGGCTATGATAACTGTGAGAGGAGGACCAATCACAAAAGATATTACAGGCAGAAAGCTTAAAAGAGAGAAAGAATTTAAATGGATGAATGGTTGCTGACAATGGTGGTCTCCAAAGTGATGCCTGGCAATGTACCAAAGCTGCTTGGTGGGAGTTGACCCCAGTTCTCTGTGATAAAAAGATGACAATAAAGTTAAAAGGTAGAGTGTATACAACTGTAATTTGACCCATTCTAGGGCATAGAACAGAGACTTGGCCAGCCACAAGAAAATAAATCAGTATGTTTTCCACCAGGGAAATTAAGATATTGAGATGATGAAATGGTTGGACGCTTTGTGATAGGAAATGAAGTGAGGTTGTGAGAGGCTTAATGTGGGTTGCCCCAGTTGAAGACAGGGAAGTTGAGGGAAGCTATGCTACATTGCTATAGACATGTACAACAGACATCTGAGAGTTATATTGGTAACATGGCCCTTGAAATGATTGTGGATGGAAGATGACCAACGGGGAGGTCAGCAACTTGATACATGAACTGGATATAAGTGGACCTTAGAGAGAACAATTTGCATGACAGCCACATGTACAATCATGAGTTTTTTGGAAGAAAGCTATAAAAGTCAGTGACCCTGATTAGGGAAGTAGAAAGAAAGGAGAGGAGTAAATCTGGAGTAGATTTACATTGAATTTGCTCTACTGTAGCTGAAAGTACATATGAACTCTCAGGGAACAGGCTGGAAAATGTGTAGTAAATGATGCTGGTTTGCATAGTGAAAAAGGCAGAATTCCAGAGGACAGCGAATATAATAGCTGCAGAGGATGTGTGTGGTAGCAATCAGGAAATGCTAGGAATGTAGGCACAACAAATGATGCTTATTGTGACAGTTTTTACAACTTTTTTCCTCTTGTGATTTTTTTTGTTGTGAATATTCTTAAAAGGAAATTAAAATTAAGCAAACAGCCAACTGTGTTCACAAAGGACTAGATTTTGACTTTGACTACACACCCATATAGGGGAGTAAGAACCCAGACCTTTGGTCACAGTACACAGGTGTAAGTTGGCACTGTGCAGACACCAGTCCCCTCCAGAGCAGCTGGGTGAGAAACAGGAGGGAATGGGAGAACCTTGGTTGTGGCCTTCCATCCCATGCACTAGCCAATGCAAATTACTATCCACCTGAAGCAATGGATAAGCAGGGAAGGAATTGTCCCTCAGACAGATGGTATGACTACTGGCAGCTTAGACATTATCTCTTATTGTTGGTGGTATTTTTATGATCCTCATTACTGTAATATCTGAGCATTTCACAATCTTTAATTAATGTATCCTTATAATAACCCTATGAGGTAGGAAAGTGCTACTATCCCATTTTACAGATGAGGAACTTAGGCATAGCGACATTGAGTGACCTTGGGCAAGGTCACTCAGGGCTTGTCTACACTTACCGGTGGATCAGTGAGTGGCGATCGATTCATCGGTAGTCAATTTAGCAGGTCTAGTGAAGATCCACTAAATTGATCGCAGATTGCTCTCCCGTCGACTCCTGTACTGCACCGGATCGACAAGAGTAAGGGGAGTTGACAGGAGAGTGTCTCCCATCAACATTGCGTAGTGTGGACCCCGCAGTAAGTAGATCTAAGCTACGTCAATTTGAGTTACGCTATTCATGTAACTCAAATTGTGTAGCTTAGATCGAATTTCCCCTGTAGTGTAGAGAAGGCCTCAGGAAGTCTGTAGTAGAAGAGGGAACTGAATCCATGTCTCCTAAGTCCCAGATTAGTGCCCTAGCCACTGGACCATTCTTCCTTACTCAGAGCTGCACCTAAAGGCTCAATATAGCTCTTAGCTATGAAAAAATACACCTCCCCATAAGTTTTTGAATCTGCTAGTGCCTGGCACACAAAGATATAAACCGTCTTTAATGCTGCAAATATTCTTTCTTCAGTTTACATGCTATAAGCCTGTGATTTTTTGGAGCTAAATGTCTTTAGTTCTGATTCCCCTGCTGCCTGTTTGCAGGTTAGCAGTAATTATCAGTAGAGCTAGTTTAAAAAATGGAAACATTTTCCATTGAAAATTATTTTCATTCTTTGTTCATTTTTAACTTCTTGAAATTTTCTGACCAGCTCTAACCGTGAGGCCATTCTGCCATCATAAAAACTCTCAACTTTAGACATTTACCAGGATACAGTTATTTAGAAATCTGTTACAATGTCATTAAAATTGCACTGATGGTATGACTTATTAAAACTTCCTTTCCAAATCTAAACAATGAATGCTGGTTCTAATGGGACAACTCATTTCAACAAATTATATACTTAGTAACTGGTATTTTTTTTTTAAACATCACGTTCCTCCAGGTTAATCATTTTATAGTTATTGTTTAATCTGTGCGTATTGGAAGCCAGAAATCATTAGTTCTTTGCACATGGCTTCTTCATTCTTCCATGTAATTCATCATCTTGTGTGATGAGCTCTAAGTGTCTCCACTTATAATTACCTTTTGTAATTACCACGGCCCCATTTGTCATGTTTGCTCGACAGAGCAAAAGATAATATATGTAATGGTTAGAGCACCTTTTGTATTTACTGTTGACACTGATACAAAGCCCAGCTGCTTAAACCTGTACTTATAATGAGAAATTTTCTCTTTGGTGAGCTACTAGGAGAATGGGGAATGCGGTAGGCTTATGCCAGGGATGATACTCTATTTGCTGCTCTATATTTGTTTTTATGGTGTCCAACGCTTGTTAATTGGCTCCATGAATCATGTACAGAAGAAAACATTGACCATTTCAGAGTGAATTACCCTCTCAACACTAATGTCAATACATTGCATGTTATGAATGGTCATAACATTAAAATTCAATTTTAACCACCTCCACCCCTCCTTTCTCATTCTTGGTCCTACTCTCTTTTTGTCCTCCTCCTCCCACAAATTACAAACTATCACAAAACATTAAAAAAAACAACAAAAACAACAAACCCAAACCTGCAGCCTCACACGAGTACATTGGTTTTCCTTCCTTTAAATGTCCTTTGCAGTTGTGATTTGATGTTAATAGTGGTGTGGAGACCTCAGGTACTGCCTCTTGGATGTTGATGCTGCCATTTCCCATGCTGCTTTGTTGTACATTTCGTTCTTCTCTCTGCCTGTAGTATGGGACAATATGTACGGCAGAGAAAGAAGGACTACATCACTAACTGGGCTCTGGTAGCACTAGAACTATGGTGAATCTTTTCCTATGAAACCTGAACCCAAGCAAAATTCACTAATCTTTTTTTCTTTACAACTCCAAATCCAGTTTTATTACCTTGTTCATTTGGGCAAACTTCTTCCTTTTCACATGGATACTTTGTCTGCTAATCCTTTTATCTGCACACAGAGTCACCATATTTACCTGAGCACTTGCTGACACATTTATTAGGTCATGGAAGTGTCAACTAAATTTAAATCTAATAAACAAGATGACACTGAGATGAGAACTTACACATTAAGCTTTTTTGCTGTTTTTATTTGGATATACTGTACTCCCAATGGGAGAGGGTCAGGTTCATTCCCAAGAAATAGATACTGCTTGTTCTTCTGTTCACAGTTTTTATAGGTCTGGATTAAAACTTTTCTTTTCCCTTGTTGCTCTCTACTTTATAAAGTTATGATCAACAATTTGGCCAAAGTACAAATACTGCTCTGGGGGAGCTTGCTGCCCTATGGTGAGACTTATAGGCAACAATACACAGCAAAGCAAATCGCAACCTAGTTTTTAAAACCTGTTGGGCCAAATTTATCACTGAGGCCAATAAAGTTATGCCAGGGATAAATTTGTCTTAGTGTGTTCAGTGAATTTAACTACGTTGTGCCTTACTCTGTGTGTGACTTCACATGGTTTTGTATGGAGCTGTGGATGCACCTCCATGGGTACGTGTACCCCTGGTTGAGAACCACTGATTTACCTCAATTTGCTAATCTATCTTAAAACTACAAATGCCTTGCTTTGCTAGGATTTTATCTCATGTTAGTTATCATTAGTTCCTAGTGGAGACAAGATTTGTGAGGTATCTGGCACTAATAGGAGGTGTTTGTTTCCTGATATCAGTGTAAGCCCTTCCTCTCTGGCTTCTTGGCACCTATGATCACTTCAGTCCTTACAAAAAGCTAACACCATTTTCCTTGTCTATCTTTTTGAATTCCTCAGTGACCCAAGTTCTCCGCTGCATGGGATCCTTGCCTTTTAGACCCCACAACACCTGACCCGTCTTTTCTTATCTTTCCTTGTCTCTTGTGTAAAATAATGCATGGCATGTCTACCTATACTTACTGAAAGGTATGCTGAACTTATCAAAAGACAATGGATAGACCTGACTGGATATCAAGGATTGAATAATGGAGAGTTCTTTAGCTCAGTAGTACCCCAGCACTTTAAAGCAAAAATAATATTGCTCATGAATTAGCAGACATAGAGAACTCCTCTTTTTCATTCTGGGAGTGTTCCTTCTCCACTTTAGTCCCACCCGGAATGCTGCTGACTAAGGCCTGGTCTACACCTAAAATAGGTTACCCTAGCTATGTTGCACAGGGTTGTAGAAAAATTCACACCCCTAAGTGATGTAGGTAAGCTGACCTAAACTCTGATGTAGGCAATTGCTAATTTGACAGAAGAATTCTTCTGTCAGTCTAGCTACTGCCTCTTGAGGGGGTGCATTTACTACAGTGATGGAAAAACACCTTCAGTCACTGTGGCAAGTGTCTACACTACAGAGCTAGAGTGGCGTAGCTGCAGCTCTACAGCTGTAGTGCTTGTAGTGTAAATATGCCCTAAGTGGAATGCTAATACAAACACCTGTGTACCAGATATGTGCAACTACGGCATAGAAGCCTTCATCCATCCATACGACATTTCCACATTCCAGTTGCACAACTCAGCATGTACTGGAAAAAGGATCCTTTGCTGTATGTGTGTTTGTGTGTGTGTGTGAGAGAGAGAGAGAGAGAGAAATTGGATGTTTGTTTTCTTCATAGCATGACAATATTGTTGAAGGTAGAAAGGATCATATTTGGTGCTTATTGTTATGTATGTGAATTAAGTAGGTATTAATATAGTTTAGTCAGTAGATGGTGCTGTTTGTTCCATTGTTACACCCACTCCTGTTACAGCAGTCTGTCCTTGTCTGTGTACTGCCTCTGAGCAGGTTCGGAATCATTCCTCTGAATTGCTGTTGTTTGTTAAAATGCAATGCTCCAGGGCATAAGCTGATCACTTTTGGGGATGTATGGTAGGATGTACTCTTCAGCGAGTCATTTCTCCCCATCAAACCTAATCTCTGAACAGGCTGCCAATGGTAGGATGTTGGTGTAGAGTAGATAGGCCAATGGTCTGTTTCCTCTTCATAGCACTCCTGTTCTCTTGACAGAAAATTAGTGAGAAGGATAACTGTGCTGCTTCTATTTTTAGCCTTACTTGGAAAACAACACCTTCCCATCTATTGATCTCATTGCATTAGGCCTTGATGATGATGTGAACTCCTGGAAGAAGGTTCTGCTTCTTCACTGTTTTGATATGGACAGAAGGCAAGCTGCATCACTCGCTGTACTGCTGCCTCTGTTGAGGATATCGGTTGATTTTGGCTTCTACCAAAATGCCCTCCTATTTCAAGCACCACCAGAGTTCTGAGCAGTGATTGGTGAACAAATAAGACATAACAAATCAGTATTATACGAGGGGCCTTCTGCATGTTTGGTTTGTTGCATAATGAAATCAAATAAGAGTTCAATTGACTGATAACATTCCCATTACTCAGCTCAGAGAACACCTGTTAAGTGAGATTAGTCAGTTACCCTCAAGTGCCAGTGGAAGCAGTTCTAAGAAAGGGGCCTTGAAATTGAGCGTGGGGCTTTGTTCTGGATTTACGTCTGCACACATCCGCAATCATCAGGCATTAACAATATTATTATTATTTCTATAGTGCTTTCTGTTCTTTATAGCTTTGTTAGCTACCTCCCGTACAAGACTTGTGCAGTCATAGCATTGTTCTTCCTTCAAAAAGATTTGGAAAATGTTCAAGTATCTTGCAGAAATCTCCATTAAAATGCTGTGAGTCTCCCTTAAAACATTAGCAAAATCCTGCAGGAGCTCTTAGCAGGTTTTTGGCTGGTAATTTGCAGGTTATTGCAGATTTATCTATGGACATGTCACCTCCAAAAGACTAGCCTCCACAAGCCAAAATGACTTCTCAACTTTTTCTCTCATTCTCTTGTGGGCTTCTGAGAATTGCTTACTCTAAGAACCCTTGGGAACTGGGAATACTAATCATGTCTTAGCATGGATGCTCCAGACACATTTTAGAGCATCCGTCTCATAGCTGCAGCTAAGCCAGGAATTAAAAGTTGGCCCCGTTCCTCAGTACTCTTTCAGACTATATCAGGAAGGGCCAATTTCACAAGGTCAGAAGGGCATTGATACCTTTCTTTCAAATAGTTAATGAGCTGTCCTATTGGAATGATTTGAAGTGGGACTTGTGGATACTGTAGTGTCACTCTGCAGCTTTGTCAAGTACAGATGGCTCTTGAAGGCCATATGAATGCTGTGAAAATAAAGCAACAAGCAGAAATAATTTTGGTGGCCAAGTACTCTTGTCAACACTGAGTCTTGGTTAAGCACTGCACAGCTTCTTTAGTGACTGGAAAATCTACACAGCTAATTCCATCTTGTCTTCAGCCTGACACTGGGCCATTCTCATGGGGAATAGCTTCTGCTAGACATTTGTGGGAAGTGTATCTCCAAGGAGCTGTTGTTTGCTACACTATTGCACTAAAGCATTGCCTATACTAAGAGTTTTGAGAAAATCTTTTACTGATGCATCTTTACTGGAGGTGGCAACAATGGCAAGCTCTTGTATAGAAGGGCACTGAAATTCTCTGGTGTTTTAACTATTGTGCTGTTTAGAATAGATCTGTTCTGAGCAGGATTCAATGACACGGTGGTAAAACCACCCGTGCATTGTCTACCCTAATGTTCTCTCTATTTCTACCAATGGTAGCACTGCACTGGGAGAATCTGGATCCCATATCACTCAGGGGTTGACCCTTCATCTCAGAGGTCTTCTAGAGATTGTTAGCAAATGGAATATTTGCAGAACTTTATTACTTCCTATCTGAACAAGTGAGGGAGAGACAGCAGGAAAACTGTTATGTCTACGCAGCTAATGTTTAATATTGTTTACTCAATAGATTGGGTTATTTGTTCCTGAGTTAATTGTAGACACTCATGCTGTTTGATACAAAATAATAGGTAGCAGGTAGTGTTCAGATATAGTAATTGGAAGTTGTGCATGTGTTCTAAGCAGAATGAAAGTAAAAAGATGGGTTCTTTGAACCCCCTTGATCTGTGTCTTAATTCTTAATGGTTTGACTGGCTCTGTGAAACCAAAGGAGCAACTGGACACGGCTGAACAAGCTATTTTTGGAAACAGCTTTGGGAACTGAATACTCAGTACAGACTTTTTCAGATACGATGTGGATCAGGTTGTATTGTTAGTTGCCAAACTTTCTGGTATTCAATCATACAGCTAGTCTGAAGATTTAAATACCCATTATACAGATGGGAAGCTGGTTATAATGACACTGACCTCCTTTGTAAAGTGCTTTGAGATGTACGCTGGAAAATTGCGGTGTAAGAACTAGGTATTATTATTATCTATTTATCTCTACAGACATTTCCTACAGCTCCCTGAACTGGTCCAAATCCTTCCTCGAACTGAACCCAGTGAGTTGTAGTGGGCTACAGTCTCTCACTTACACTTTCTTCTTTGGAGGCACAATCCTCTTTCTCAATTTATTCAACATCTATATGAATCAATTGTTGCAGCTGGGGAGGCAACATAACTTGAAGTGTCAGCTGTCTATTTCTGAGTCCCAGCTCTGCATCTCATTATAGCAAACATAAACAATGCCTTTCCCAATGCCTAGGCAACATTAACAGCTGAATGAATAGCAGTTGGTGGACCTGAAACAAGTCAAGAATCAGGCGATTTATTATTATTAATTAATAATACTGTAAAAACACATAATTACACTGTAATTACAATCAGGTCTTCACTTTTTCAGGACTAAAGGCAAAACTCCATTTTTAGTCCTGCAGTTCATGGACTCAATTCTCCTCTCTCACTGGTATAAATTAGGAGTGATTTCACTGAAGTCAGTGAAGTTATAGTGAATTAAAACTAATAAATGAAATAAGAATCAGATCCAGCTGCTGTAATTAATACTTACAATTGCTGAGGCTGAAGAATAATGCCTATAGCTGGTCGAAAAATGTCAATTCGTTTTCATTTTTTTCATTTTTTTTTTAATTCCTCATGAAATTCTTTTGGTGTCTTTTAAATGAAAAACTGAAATCAAACCCCAAAAGAGTTTGGTTTTCAAAAACTGTAATCAATCTTTTAGGTTTCAAAAACCAAATCAAGAATTTTTTTTTTACCAAAAACTAAACATTTTTTTTCAGAATAGTTTTTTTGATTTCCCATTTTTTGATTTTAAGTCATTAAAAATCCTACCAATTTCTGCAACATTTTCCTTTTAGTTGAAAAACCATTTTTGATTAAAAACGTATTTCCTCCTCCTGACAATTTCAGCCAAAATATATTCTTTTTAAAACAGAAAAATAAATGGGGCACCAGCACAAAGATATAAAAATGTGAATAGAGAAAAGGCTGGCATCATCAAACGTAGAAAATCCCATAGCAGAATTCCCAATAAATGAAATAGACCAATGCACTCACAGAGTGAAAGTGTGTGTGTGTGAGAGAGAGACATAAACACACACACACACTTTCATAAGGAGAAGAAGAAGAAGAAAAAGGTATTTTTCTAGGAATTTTCCCCAAAATTGGACAGAAGTCACCATAGTTATTGTGCAGATGTAGGTAAGAAAAAATCGTCAGTGTAGACGAACAGAAATAGAAATGCTTCTGGTTACATTTCTACTGGCAAACATACAGCACTAGATTCTCAGGTATGTCTTGGCACATCCAAGCTTGAGGGGGAATAGGAGGTTTCCTCCAGGCTGCTGTGACTTGTGACAGCTAGAACACTGGAGTCCACTGTGACAGGTTCTCCCCGGCGTGCCACCTGGAACTGGGGTACTACTGAGTTCCTTGACCCACCAGCCCAGGCTCCCTCTCACACTGTACTGCTGTGACAAGCTGCACAGCCATCCAGCCTGCACTTTCACCAGCATACATAAAGGTAGGGACACACCCAGCTGCAGTTACATGTACTCTCTCTGACCAGCCCCTGCATAGGAAGGCTACAGCTAAGGCAACTCCCAGCTCTTCAGGCATGCACCTCCTCTGGAGTATAAACCCAAAATTATACCGTCTTGCTCTGCGGAAGGAACTCTATAGCGTACACTCATAAAATTCACCCTCTCCCTCAATGTGGAGAGGAATATGCAACAGCATTTGCCCATGAATTATGATTCCCACACACTTCACTCCAACTCACTGCTTTAGATAAAGCAAAAACAAGTTTATTAACTACAAAAGACTGATTTTAAATGATTATAAGGGATAGCAAACAGATCAAAGCAGATTACCTAGCAAATAAACTGGGATTCAGGTTTAGTTTCAAGGCCTAATCAGGGCTAGGATTTGAGTTTGGGTTATGAACTCCCTCAATGTTTGTTCTCATGAGACTTTGTCCCTAAATAGTGGAGCTTACGAGAGATTAGTTACTCACAGAATCAGATGGTCACCATCTGGGGATAAAATCTCACAAGAACAGTTCTCAAGATATATTGGTCATGTCAGAACACAAAGTGTTAAAACTTTTTTTCTGGTTCTGGATCCAGCTCAGAACTAAAACAACTGGGGTGGGTTTGAATCTAAGAATTTCAATCTGAAAACCGCCACCCTGAAATTTATGGTGGTTCAGATTAGGAATTGATGTTTGCTCTTCCACCCATTGTAGCCCAGCATCTGATCTCTTTAGGTTTGAACTCGGGAGAATATAATCAAAACAGAAGCATTTTTAGATGGGTCATTCTAAAATTAACCTTATAATCAGAGTTATAGCAAACAGCTTTTACCTACAGTTTAATTAAACTTCTAAAGGGACCTGAAATAGAGGGAGTGGGGGTAGTGTTGATTGTCTTCACCTTTGAGGAGGATTTCCAGATCCCTTTCTCTTTTTATTTCCTTGTATTAACAGGTTTCTAGTCTATAAAAATTATGTTAATTGCAAGGATTTTACAATAACAATAGAAAACTGCTTAGCTAATTTCAAGTATGGATTACCCATGCCATTTTCAAGTGGAAAAGTACACAGGCACCTGTGTGGGGCTTAGATAACTGTAGGTACTGTAAGTACACAGGCACCTGTGTGGGGCTTAAATAACAGTAATGTTAGCTTTCTCACTTTTCCATAGTTCAAGTAAGATGCTATTCTATTAACACTGCTGTTTCTCATACTGTTGAGTCATGCAGTATAGATATTTTATCTTGCACATGTCTCTGTTCTCAGACCACAGATCATGTTATCACTGTACAAATATAGCATATTAGTGCATGTGGAAGGCTAGTCAGCTGTGGGGTTCAAACAGATCTGTCTCACCATGAACTATGTTGCTGCTGTAAACAACCTCAGAGTCCCCAGTTAACGAACCACAGTGCCTACCCAGGAGCTCTGGACACTTGTGTTCTTTTAGTTGTAGGTAAGTGGCAATTTTGCTGATTACAATTTACAGTTTCTTTGGATTCATGGGGTCAGGGTGGGAAGTGGGAAGCAGAAATTGTCATCAGGTCTTTGTTGCTTCTAATGAACTGCAAAAGAGAAAGATATATATATATATATATATATATATATATATATATATATATGAGAAAGATAATGGAGATGCAGCATATTACACCCTAAGCAATGTATATGTTTTATACTTTAAAGATAGCTGGCCAAATTCACCCCCGTGTAAGTCCACTGATTTCAACAGATTTACACATGGGACAAATTCAACCCAGTGTGTTGTATTATACACACACAATGCTTATGACTCCAGATATTTGCTCTCTCCATGTCTGCACTGTAATAAACCCTTGCTATTACATCTCAAGGACATGTGTTGGTGTGAAAATGATTTTCAATAAAATAAATGGTTGGAGAGATTGGTCATTTATTTCACTGGCTGTCAAAATTTACAGTAGAAAAAAAAACTTATAGAACTTCAGCCTCTGAAGGCCAGTTACACCTAATCTAGCACTGGTAGAGAAAATCTAACAGCTAATAGATCGTTGTGAACAAAACATACCATTTTAAGTTAAACATAGTTGTTGTCTTAAGTAAAAGTATTTGTGTGGTGTTCATCGCTGTGATATGAGGGCATGTGTTCCTTACTGTAGGCTAAAATGGTACTGAACATCCCCACACCCCAAAAACTGTGAGCATGCACTGTGTGAACCTCTAGAGCAACTAACTCAGCATCTTTGAGAAGATCAGTTATGTGTGATAGCACCTAGTGCACAAAGGGTCAGATCCTGGGTGTTGGCTCCATCCCCTATGCACCTCTCTGACAGCACAAAGGAGATAGAGAACTGCGTTAATGAGGAAGCTGTGGACTGCCCTGATGGAAAATGAATCCCTGGGGGATGTAAACCTGGTGTCACCAGCTCTGTGCCACCTGGTCTCTACATACCAAGGCATGTAGAGGGCATTCTTGGGAAGGCTGAGAACATGTCCGTGATCAGGAGGAGGCAGAGCTGGAGTGTACTGTCCTCCAGAGCTCCTCAGCCAGTAGAGTGGTCCTGAGGTGACAACTCCTGATGGCATAATTTAGTCACTGGAGCAGGAGTAATTTAGAGCAGCCCTCCTTCTAACCTGTCTAATTGGTGTGTCCTAAATTATTATACTGCACTCATCAACATGGCATCAGAGTATGAAGGAACTGAGCTGGCAAGAGCACATTGCCCCTGGCTCCCATGATTTTGAGACCAACAGCTGAAGTGTTCCTTCCAAGTGCAGTACCTGGGGCAGATGTGGGGCCTGATTCTCTGTTTGGACATAGGCATTTTACTATGTTTCTGCAACATAAAAGGGTCTTAAACTGGCTGGGGAATACCTCTCATGAAAGGGAATGGTGCAGAACACTAGCAGAATGGCTTGCTGACATCCCCTTTCATAGATCCCTATGAAAATTAGTCAGCTCCTCAGTGAAGTCCAGTAAATAAAAGGAAGAAAATATACCACAAACATCAGCAAAATGTTTTTTTGCCTCCATTGTAGGAGAAAGAATCACTTTGCTGAATAGATAGTCTGTCTGTTCACTGAGGTGCTGGGGAAATACATCTGTAATAAATCCCCTTGCAAATGTAACGTCTATCATACTTAATGACAAACACATTAGTGCTACAAGAGTTGACACGTATAAGGAATACTGTAATTCAACTGCTAATTAATCCATGATTAAAAGACCTAATTAATGAATAACCCAGTGAGAAACTGTCTCAGAATCAAGGTGCGAAGAGATAAATGATAACAGGGAATCTCATTTATGAGATCAGTTTATTTAACTAAGAGTAGAATTTGAACTGATTAAGTAATTGTGCTACAGTGATAGGCAATCTAGAAATATGTACATAGAAAACAATACAGGAGTCAAGCTCAGTTTTTGCATACCTGTTATCTGCACGTTTTTGTTATTGTTGGTGCTTCAAATAGCATTAACTTGATCTTTAATGGAAAAGTTAAAGGAAGAAATATCTAAGTGACTTATATCAACTTTATTATTAAATGGCCACTTTTATAATATGGCTTTTATTACGGTCTTTTCTTTTTTTAATGTATTGTTACTACAGTATAGCCACATGACATCCATCAGTAAGAACTGTGCTCAGAAGAAAGTAAATTGTAAGTGCCACACACAGCTGGGCCACTATATAAATAGGTGCTTAAATGAACTGGGGGCTTGGATGAGAGCTTGCTGGCTGCAGTTCACTCCCAACAAGACAGAAGTAATGATGGTGGGCTGGGAGAGGCAGATGGAAGAGTTGGTAGACCTTTTTACTCCTGGAGTCTTAAGTAATGGCTGCCCAAGAATTCTTTCTTCCATATCCACCAGGCAAGATGAGTGTGATTTATCTCTACAGTGTGGCTCTTGCCACAATTACCCATGCTTTCATTGCTTCAAAATTAGATAAATGGGTTGTGCTCAACACAGGGCTATGATTTGGTACCATTCAGAAGCTAAATCAGGATGCTGCCGCCTGTTTGTTAAGAGAAACTGCACATTTGGAGCACGTGCTCTGTGATCTGCACTGGTTTCCATGGAGCTTCTGAGTGGAATTCACAGTGTTAGTTTTAACTTACAAAGTCTTAAGTTGTTTGGGTCATGGTTACCTCAGATATCGCCACTCTTCCCATGATGTACTTCCACAGGTGAGTTTAACCAAAGTGCTTTAGCTGGAGCTCCCTCAGTATAAATGAGAGAGAGCTGCGGGCAGGGCATTCTCAGGGTATGTTTAAACTGAAAATGCTACAGTGGCGCACTGATGGGATGGCTTCTCCTGTCAGCAAAGGTAATCCACCTCCCAAGGAGGCAATAACTCGGTTGATGGAAGCGCTGTCTACACCAGGATTTTTTATGACCCTGAGAGACGTAGCTAAATTCCTAGTGTAGACCAGGCCTCGGTGAGGAGTCCTCAGTTCTGGCCCTTGCCTCTTCACTTGGTCTGTCAGGCCCAGATTTATTAATCTTCTGAACACATAGCAATGGCCATCTTTTTTCTCTCTTGGTTAAAGCTGGTGAGGATCGTGTGGGCTGAGGTTGATATCTTTATGTGTAGTTCTTGTTTATGGAGGAAATTGTGAGATTGTAAACTTCTTGGGGCAGGGACTGTCCTTTGGTTCTGTATTTGTACAGTACCTAACACAGTGGGATCCTAGTTCTGAAGTAGGGTTTCTAGGTGTTACCTTATGTCATAAATATAAAGGGAAGGGTAAACCCCTTTGAAATCCCTCCTGGCCAGGGGAAAGCTCCTCTCACCTGTAAAGGGTTAAGAAGCTAAAGGTAACCTCGCTGGCACCTGACCAATGAGGAGACAAGATACTTTCAAAAGCTGGGAGGAGGGAGAGAAACAAAGGGTCTGTGTCTGTCTGTAGTCGTCTTGGCCGGGGACAGAACAGGAATGGAGTCTTAGAACTTTTAGTAAGTAATCTAGCTAGGTATGTGTTAGATTATGATTTCTTTAAATGGCTGAGAAAAGAATTGTGCTGAATAGAATAACTATTTCTGTCTGTGTATCTTTTTTGTAACTTAAGGTTTTGCCTAGAGGGGTTCTCTATGTTTTTGAATCTAATTACCCTGTAAGATATATACCATCCTGATTTTACAGGGGGAATTTCTTTATTTCTATTTACTTCTATTTTTTATTAAAAGTCTTCTTGTAAAACACTGAATGCTTTTTCATTGTTCTCAGATCCAAGGGTTTGGGTTTGTGGTCACCTATGCAAATTGGTGAGGCTTTTTATCCAACATTTTCCAGGAAAGGGGGGGTGCAAGTGTTGGGAGGATTGTTCATTGTTCTTAAGATCCAAGGGTCTGGGTCTGTAGTCACCTAGACAAATTGGTGAGGCTTTTTACCAAACCTTGTCCAGGAAGTGGGGTGCAAGGTTTTGGGAAGTAGTTTGGGGGGAAGGACGCGTCCAAACAGCTCTTCCCCAGTAACCAGTATTAGTTTGGTGGTGGTAGCGGCCATTCCAAGGATAACGGGGGTAATATTTTGTACCTTGGGGAAGTTTTGACCTAAGCTGGTAAAGATAAGCTTAGGAGTTTTTTCATGCAGGTCCCCACATCTGTACGCTAGAGTTCAGAGTGGGGGAGGAACCTTGACACCTTAATACTAATTTTTTATTTATGGGATAAGCACCTAGAACATTGGACAGGCAATTATAGATTTTTTAAAAAAATCTGTGTGAGTCACAGCCTGTGGTGCCTGTTGTCATGCATGTCGGATACTTAGCGGATACTCATCCTGATGGTGGAGTTCTGCATAAATGCTACACTTGTTCCAGTAAAATGAATGATAAATGCCATCTCTTTATTCTTGGCCTTTTGGGCCCTGATTCTGCCAATGCTTATATACACAAATAGATTTATCCAAATGAGTACTCCCATTGATTTCAATGGGCCTACTTGTTTGTAAAAGTACTCACATGAGTACAAGTTTGCAGGACTGGGCCCTAAGTTGTATTTCTGAAGAATAAGTAAAACAGAAAATTGATTCGCAATCCCTTTATGTCTGGAAAACAAATGTGAAAATAACAAAAGCAGAAAGAATGAGATATGAGAACAACAACATTCAACTTCTATAGCCTGCAGCTATGAGATAATGTTGGAACTACGCATTTATAATGGTACTTTAAAATAATTCAGCAGCTGGTACCAGAAGAGGACATTTCACCCCCAATTTAATTATTTAAAAATAATATACACTACTTTGAAAAATAGTTGGTATGCAATGTATCATATTCCCTTAAACAGCAGGCAAAGATTTCACAATATTCTTTACAATAGCCATGAATTATAGTTAATGGATGAGCTTAGTTCCTAATCGAACTCTACTGAAATCAATAGATACACACTGGGGATGAATCTGGCCCAATGTGTTACATTTGAGGATATTGATTAAGGCCCACTAAATTGCCCATATGTGAGTGTGAATTACTAGTGGTAAGATTATCTGCTACCATCGACTCCCATATGCAGAACTCCTTTTTCCAGAGGTGATGCTATTGTAAATCATACCCTTGCTTTCTTTTTATGGTCCTGGAGCCTTTCTTCCGTTTGGAAGGCACTGTGCTTTCATTATACAGTAGTATATTACCAAAGAGCCTTGCTTTCATGATCTGTCTCACTAACACTTCATAAGACTGAGTGAACATTATAACAATGCATCATCCGAGAAAGGGGCTTTGATGATCTGTAATATAATTCAGAAGCAGACCTCATCCACGGAAGAAGGTATTCAGCTGCAAACTCAATACAGTTAAAGAGTAAACTTTGCAGACATTAGAGCAAATGCTCCTCTGGCCTGGATGGCGAAAGCCCACACAAGATAGGAAATATGCTGGTTTCAGTGTATTCTCCTTCCTCACCCACTGCTTCCTTCTAGTTAGAGGCAGAAACTGTGTGCAGAGCTTGACAGCCCTCTCACTCATGGCAGAGACTACTCCCATATCTGCTGGTGCAAGGATGGGGAGGAAAGGGAACTGAGTTTTGTTCAGGATGACTGGGCACATGGGGGAGCATGATGAATCTGGGATGCGGAAAAGATTCCTGCCACCTTCCTCAAGTGAAGGTCTCTAGCAGCTACCCCAGCTACCTGTGAAGTAGAGAAGAGTATTTTCTCCTAAGTGGCAAACTGTAAATTGATAGTGAAGTTAGGTTATCTCTACACTAGCACTTATGTCAATATAACTTATGTCATTTGGGGTGTGAAAAAAATACCCCTCTGAGTGACATAAGTTACTCCAACAGAAGGGCTGGTGAAGCCAGCTCTAAGTTGGCAGGAGATGCTCTCCTGCTGACATAGCTACCGCCATTCACTGGAGGTGGTTTAATTATGTCAATGGGAGAGCAACATGAGCAATCTGCATCGGTACAGCTGTGCCACTGTCAGCTCGCTAGGGTAGACATGGCCGTAGTGTTTGTACAACACATCTGATTATAGACAAAGCTTTCCACAGAGGAGTAAAGTCAGTGTTCTTATGACATTGCTATTAATGGGGTTTTGACAGCTGTTGTCAGCAGTAAGTTAAAGAGACACTGGGAGCTATTTGTGGCTTCATTGTTAACACTCAGATATAAGCAAACAACAGAAGCTTCTTTACCGAAGCAGGAAAGGTAAAGTTCATACAGTCATTCAAAGATGCAAAAGACACTGGCATAGCAAAATACCTGACCTATCCCTATGCCTGAGTTCAGAGGCACTGTATCTTCATGATAGTACTTAGGATGTCTCTTACAGTATAACAAATAGGATATAACCCTACTTGTTGTTCTTACCAGTCTACATATGCCTAACTCACTGGTTAGGGGAGACTGGAGTGCTTTGTTGATAAACAATTTATTTTTGTCTTTCTTAATATGCCCTCTAGTATGGAGATATTTTGTAGGTTAAGAGAAAAAGAACATTAAGAAAAGGTAGAATAAAAGAAAAAAAATAGGGATTTGGCGACCATTCCCCTCCCCTCCACCCCCCCCAAGTGTTTTGACTCAAGGCCAGACTGTAAGTGACCCCAGTGAAAGGATAGGAGGCCTGGAAACAGTGATTAGAGTAAGAACTTGGAAAAATTAATAGCTGAAAGTTTGAAAAGACACACTAAGGCAAGGGACAGGCTATTTGTTCAACACTAGCTTGACAGCTCAAGGCCTTTGTGTCTTTTACTAATGAACAACGTAATAAAAGTGGCATCTAATGAAATCTCAAGTGAAGTTAAAAAAAGAGAAGAAACGATAGTTTTTATCTTGGTGGAAGCAATTATTTTTAAAAGGCTTTCAGAGTTCTGTTTTATAAAATTTCCTCATGTTGGCTCAGTGAACCATTTTATGAACATGTAGGCATAACAAAAGCCCTCTATAGATAGATTAGCTACATCTCATGATAAAAAAATCGAGTTGAGATGATTACATCTTCAGCAATGACTCTGAGTAAGAGAGAACAGTTCCAACACTGCTCCTATTAAAAGCAATGGGAATTTAGCCATTGACTTCACTAAGGACTTGTCTACACTGCGACATTGTCGACAAAACTTGTCTTTCACAGGTACTTAACCCCCTCCCACCCCGTGAAAGACAAAAGTTTTGCCGATGCAAGTGGCAGTGTGAATGTGGCTTTGTCGGCAGGAGTGCTCTCCTCCTACAAAGCCAACACTGCTTGCAGGGCTGGAAGTATTTTGTTGGCAAAAATGCCGACAAAATACCAACAGAGAGTGTTCACACACGCTGACTTTTAGCAACAAAGCTGCGTAGTGTAGACAAGCCCTAAGAGCAGGAGCAGTCTGCAGGTAATAGCCCTGTGTCTAATCTGTCTCTGCAGTTTCGGCTGGACACATCATACTTTACTTCCTGGCTTAGGCTCCAATTCAGAACTGTACTCAATTGCTTGCTTAAAAGTAGGCATGTGAAGTACCTGGCTGAACTGAGGTCCTATTGCTATGTTCTACTAAACAACTGCCACATTTCACAAATTGCTGATTGCATTTCAGTAGTAGATGAAGTGATTTCTGTATCTGATGGGACTGATCCTGCAGCCCTTAATCACATGATGAACACTTACTTGTGCAAGTAGTCCCATTGATTGGAATAAGGATTAGTAGCATGAAAAAGGCTCAGTAGGATGACGACCTAAACTTGGTAAACACTTTAGGATCATTTGAGATTGACAGGAACTTTATAAACTGTTATTATTACTATTAATTGTTAATGGAATCATTAACAAAAAAATCTTTTTCTTGGATGATACTTAATCAAGTTAATATTTCTTTGTCCATTTTTTCTCAAGCAAGCTGTAAGGAACTGGACCAGAATATTAATTTGTATTAATTGTTTTCTTCCCTTCTTATGATGACATCTTAATGATACACTTGTTTTTTACAGGAAAAGCTTAATGTCGGTAACATGGGACATCAGGTGATAATATTTGACATTTCTGTTGTAAGAGGCTTCTGGGAAACTCAAGTCAAGAAGTATAAAGAAACTCGAAAGAAGGAGAAGGAAAGATTAGCACAAAGCTCATTAGAGAAGTAAGCCAACCTACTACTCTTCTGTTTAACTGAATTCATTGACATATCTCAGAGTAGCAGCCGTGTTAGTCTGTATCTGCAAAAAGAAAAGGAGTACTTGTGGCACCTTAGAGACTAACAAATTTATTTGAGCATAAGCTTTCATGAGCTACAGCTCACTTCATCGGATGCATGCAGTGGAAGATACAGTGGGGAGATTTTATATACACAGAGAACATGAAACAATGGGTGTTACCATACACATTGTAACGAGAGTGATCAGGTAAGGTGAGCTATTACGAGCAGGAGAGGAAAAAAAACTTTGTGTAGTGATAATCAAGGTGGGCCATTTCCAGCAGTTGACAAGAACATCTGAGGAATAGTGGGGGTGGGAGAATAAACATGGGGAAATAATTTTACTTTGTGTAATGACCCATCCACTCCCAATCTTTATTCAAGCCTAAGTTAATTGTATCCAGTTTGCAAATTAATTCCAATTCAGCAGTCTCTCATTGGAGTCTGTTTTTGAAGTTTTT
This sequence comes from Lepidochelys olivacea, assembly GCF_965140295.1. Classification (NCBI taxonomy): domain Eukaryota; kingdom Metazoa; phylum Chordata; order Testudines; family Cheloniidae; genus Lepidochelys; species Lepidochelys olivacea. The sequence goes on along the minus strand of NC_140415.1, from coordinate 88,921,092 downwards.
TTGTTGAAGAATTGCCACTTTTAGGTCTGTAATCGAATGACTAAAGAGATTGAAGTGTTCTCCGACTGGTTTTTGAATGTTATAATTCTTGACATCTGATTTGTGTCCATTTATTCTTTTACATAGAGACTGTCCAGTGTGACCAATGTACATGGCAGAAGGGCATTGCTGGTACATGATGTAAATTGGTAGATGTGTAGGTGAACTATCAGTGATAGTGTGGCTGATGTGATTAGGCCCTGTGATGGTGTCCCCTGAATAGATATGTGGACACAGTTAACACCGGGCTTTGTTGCAAGGATAGGTTCCTGGGTTAGTGTTTTAATCAAAGCAGAAAGTCGGCACTTATGCAGGAGTCATAGGACTTGACTGATACCATGTTTATTGCTCAGGGAAGAGAAAAAAAGAGAAAAGAATCTCTTTGCTGAAAAGTGCCTAGGGCTGAATGGTGCCTTTGGTGGAGGGACAGCATGAATCCCTAGAATGAAATCTGGCTGACTCAGCAGGAGTCACTCCTGAGTTCTCCGGTGCAGCTCATCCTGATATAGTAGCTACGTCACTGTTTAAAAGCCCAGGACAAGGCACATGACCTAAAGCACTCTTGGTCAAGGGGATCTGGCTATGGAGCAAACTTCCAGAGGAGATCAGGCGAACCCAGAATCTTTTGGAAATGCTGTAAAATCATCTTCTTTGAAAAAAGTTTTTCCAACATAAGAATGACACAACACTGACACTCCCTGCTGTCCCTAAATCACTACCAAACAAAGACAAAACTAATAAATAACATACCCTAAGCAGAGCTTTTGCCCCCAAAAGGAGACTGTGCCAGAGAGTCCATGAAGTCCCACATGAATCTATTACGATTGATTTTATGTAGGAGGGACTCAGATACTCTCATGATGGGTGGCAGTATAAAACCCTAAGACAGTTAAGCTACGTGAAGAGGGTGCAAAGTGCTTCTTTTTCTGTACCAGCCAACTTCTCTGATTGCTCTGGGGATGAGAGACAGGCCAGTGGCCTCACCTTCACTTTTCACCTTCTTGCCCCCTTTCAGGCAATTAGTGCCCAGAGTTGTTAGGAGGGACCAGGGCCTGCACTTTCCAGCCAGACTATTGCTGGCCCCTGCAAAGGTGTGCAAAAGGCAGGAAACGTCCATGCACCCTTTGGGCACTGATGTAGTGGCTGGCCACAATCTGGCCTCTAATTTGTGCTGGCCAGAATCTGGCTGCTCCATCTCTCTGTTTTTCTCTCTCTGAGTCATTTGTACAGAGTGTCAGTTTTCTAAACGTTCAGAACCAGAGACCATTTTGTTTCCTATTTGTGTTGGCTAGTGAAAAAGCAAATCACAACGGGCATTCAACAGAGATTAAAAAAAGAGGGCACCTTAATATGGTAAGGAGTAGTGTTTTCTACTGCAATGCAGCTAATTTTAGCTACCTCACTTTTTGCCAGTGGACTAGGGCAAGACCCAGAGCTCTCCTGTGAGTCATGTTTTCCATGAAGACAACAATCTCTCTGCAGTTGACATCTGTGCTTATCATTACCCATCTCTTCTACTGAAGTAATAGTGTTTGGTGATCTGTTCTGCCTTCATTCATTAACGAGGTTCCAAATTCCTTCATTATCTTTTCTGTACCAATGAGGGTAGGCCCAGGATTTGGTATAGAATACAGCAATATATAGCATATGAACTTTCTATATCCACAAGGGAAATTTTTTTAAGCCTGAAATTTATACAATACTTTGTCCCACAACACTAGGCCAGATTCTGATGCTCTTAATTTATGTTGAGAAGCATCACACTCTCCAAATAATCCCATTGATTTCAATGGGAGTACTCCAGGAATAAGGTATTACTCAGTGTAAGTATATTAGAATCTACACCTGTGTTATTATGGATTGATACTGCAACTATTGAAATTAATTTCAAAACTCCCATTAATTCCAGTGGTGCAGGATCAAGCAGTTAAAACAATGTGGCCAAAGTCACAAAGAAAATGGCAATTAATGCAAAACTCACAATTAGAGGAAAAACCCTCTTGTCACATGACAGAATTTCCAGGAGACTTATGTGCTTAAAAACACATATATCAGCTACTGTTGCCTATTGTGTCTCCTGGGCCAGATTGTCAAAATTGCATTCAGCCCAGTTTTCAAATTCTCAGTAGCAACAACTGTTGATGGAGCCCTTTCAAAAATTCTAACCTTAATGCACCATCTTGCATTAGTGGATACTGCAAAGTCTCATTATCCCAGCATAATGACAGGTTTCAGAGTAACAGTCATGTTAGTCTGTATTCGCAAAAAGAAAAGGAGTACTTGTGGCACCTTAGAGACTAACCAATTTATTTGAGCATGAGCTTTCGTGAGCTACAGCTCACTTCATCGGATGCATAATGTGGAAAGTACACATTATCCCAGCAGGAGCTCCTCAAAGCTTAATGGCTTTTAAAGCAGGAGCAGGTGAGGTTGAAAGAAACCCCACTTTACAATTGGTAGGGAGTTACCTTCTGAGGGCTATTAATCCCAAAGCTTTGTTCTCTGCTTTTAGTTTGTTTTAATACATGGCACTTACACAGTGTGTTATGCTTTCCACCAAAGTAACAGTTTTGCCTGTAAAGAAAAGAGCACTGACTGAATTCAGACAGTAAATCGATCTGCCGAGTACGAATTCAGACAGTAAGTCGATCTTCCGAGTAAATCGATCTTGCCATTTTTACAATCTCTCCCTGAGTAGAAGTTCAAGATAAATCTTCCTGATTATATTTACAAGGTTATCCAGATCAGATTAAGAATCCCTGTTTTCAAGTTTATATAACAATCATTAACATGTGCAATAGTCACACAGTATTATGCCTGAAGTAGTCTCCTACTATACTGGGAGTAGGATTTGGCACCTATAAATATTCGTGTACTGTAAAGTCTAGTTTGTGACATGTAGCCACAATCCTTGAGGAGGGTGCACCATCCCAGAGAAGTGTTAGTGAGATTTTGCCTTAGACAGACACTATTTCTCCAGTACTGCTCCCTGCATGTGTTGTGTGTGTGTAAGGATTTGGAATCAGTGATTAGGCTGGTATAGAATTCCCCCCCACTCCATGGGCCAGTGTTGTGTGTGTATGGGGGCAAGCATTATTTATACATGACCCCGCCTCCTTCCTCCTCACCATCTTTTGGTCACCTACCTCCATGCAGCTATCAAGAGCAAGCATTCCTTGCTATCCACAGAGCACAGGGAGTGGGCTTGACTTTGGCCAGGTTTCTTGTGTGTTAACAATGGTCTGGTTTCTTGCATGCTCCTTCACCCCTGTGCAGGTGAGCAAGGGTAGCACACAATCTGTCCCTACTTATGTTGTATATATGTTCACATAATGTCTCTTTTTAATTCATCGTTGTCAAGGTTCCTTCCCCACTCTGAACTCTAGGGTACAGATGTGGGGACCTGCATGAAAGACTCCCTAAGCTTATTCTTACCAGCTTAGGTTAAAAACTTCCCCAAGGTACAAACTTTGCCTTGTCCTTGAACCCTATGCTGCCACCACCAAGCATGATAAACAGAGAACAGGGAAAGAGCCCACTTAGAGACATCTTCCCCCAAAAATCCCCCCAAGCCCTACACCTCCTTTCCTGGGGAAGGCTTGATAAAAATCCTCACCAATTTGTACAGGTGACTACAGACCCAAACCCTTGGATCTTAAGAACAATGAAAAAGCAATCAGGTTCTTAAAAGAAGAATTTTAATTAAAGAAAAGGTAAAAGAATTGCCTCTGTAAAATCAGGATGGTAAATATCTTACAGGGTAATCAGATTCAAAACATAGAGAATCCCTCTAGGCAAAACCTTAAGTTACAAAATGACACAAAAACAGGAATATACATTCCATCCAGCACAACTTATTTTACCAGCCATTAAACAAAGGAAATCTAATGCATTTCTATCTAGATTACTTACTAACTTAAGGAGTTATGAAGCTGCATTCCTGATCTGTTCTGGGCAAAAACATCACCCAGACAGACAGACCCTTTGTTTCCCCCCCCTCCAAATTTTGAAAGTATCTTGTCTCCTCATTGGTCATTTTGGTCAGGTGCCAGCAAGGTTATCTTAGCTTCTTAACCCTTTACAGGTGAAAGGGTTTTGCCTCTGGCCAGGAAGGATTTTATAGCACTGTATGCAGAAAGGTGGTTACCCTTCCCTTTATTTTTATGACAATCATACATACGCATGTCTGAGAAACCATCCATAAAAGCTGCCCACTAGAGAGACTATGATTGCTAACCACTTAAAAAAAAAGAGAGAGAGACAGAAATTCAGCTTTAGATTTTTCTGCTTATTGTTATCAATCAGAACATACATATGACTTTCCCGAAGGCCACTTCCAATGTGGAAAGAGCAGGTGCCCATGCACCTAGTTTGTATTGATCACTGTGGCTCTGGATTATAAAGATCAGATTGGAAGTGAGTCCTTTGATTTGTTTTGATGCTTTGAAAGGCAAGAAAATATTTTGTGCATTTCCAAGTAACCCTCAACTACAAAGAATGTACCTGGGATTAAATTCCTAACAGGAGCTACTGTCTCCTTGTAAGGAGGAAAAAAAACCTCACTGGTTTAGGCAGTCATATATAGGGCCAAATTCTGATACCCTTACTCACATTGATTAGTTCCTTACTTCTCAAGTATTTCTACTGAAATCAATAGAAATACTCAATGCATACTCAGTGTGAGTAAGGGTATCAGAATATGGCCCACAGTGGTCATTTAGAAGTAGGGATTCAAAGAGAAGGCTGTTTCAAAGAGCAGTAGGTCAAAAGGTACCTTTTAGTGCACAGTAGCTGGGTCCACATGGTAATTTGGTGTGCAACAAACTAGTGCACTATCGATTTACACCCCAGCTTGCCACAAACTAAACCTCCATATGGACAAGCTCTGAGTTTAAAGGAACTTGCTATTATTTAGTCAAATTCTGTAAGCCTTAGTTGAAAGAAACTCTCAGTGAGTTTTGCTGGAGTAGAGAAAGCAGAATTTAGCTCTTAAAGGTTCTATAACAGTCTCACTGTGAAAAATGTAAGATTCTCCTCCATTTGTAATCCTCTGAGACACAAGATTTTACAAAGAGGAAACCTTACCTATGCAAACATGGATTTTGATAAAGGAATTCCATATATTTTTGAACTGTGTTTATGTTAAAAGTGGCAAAGATTATAAATCTTTTACTGAGAGTTCTACTCTAAAGTGTTAACAGCTTGTCAGCAAAACCTAATTCTGAAGTATGATGTTGTGAGAAATTGTGACTGGGTGTGTTGCCTCCCTGGATCCTATGATGAGGCCTTGGATAGCTGGGCCTTGGTCGACTTGACTTTGCCCAAGTGGATCCATGTCTTTCCCTGTTGGCTCTCCAGAGTTGTGAAATTAGAAAGAAAAGGATTAAGGAGTGGAGCCAATGGAGCTGGGCTACATAAACAATCAGGACCAAGCATAGGGTATGGAAGGGAAAAGAAAACAAGCAGGGGTGGGTTGTGGAATGAACACAGTTCTAGAAGGAAGTAGAGTGTGTTGAATAAGTGCTATAGAGAGAATTATATTTATTATGCCCCTAGTGAAAGGAAAGATTTGCTGCTGTTGCTCTTCTATTTTTTATGTCTCACACCAGGAAAGGCTTTGTTTATTTGGGTATAGGTTGATTGAACCTCTGGTGGGGGATAGCTTTTGCTAGGACGAAGCTTTTTCTGCAAACTTGTTTCTGTTTTGGAGAGGAACTTAATGGATTGAAAAGAAACGGACTTTCTACGTAAGCAGTAAGGTTCTGTATGCTTCCCAAAACACCTGAAAGTTGTGTGTTGGTATTTCAATGCACTTGGGGAGACAGATGTATGTGAGGTGGCTTTCGGAAATGGAGATGGGTTAGATAAACTCAGAAAGCTGCGTGTATTGCTGAATAGTAGGGCACTTTTACAGGCCAGTGGTAGCTTAGTGTTTTGCTTTTCTGTATCTTAAAACACTGGCCACAGTATTCTCCTCAGGAGTAAATGATTGTTTTATTCAAGATCCCCAAACCTATCAGAGAATCTCATCCTAAATTTTCTTGACCATGGCTTAAATTATAAGCCACAATATGTTAGAGATGTACAGTATTGTATGTTCACTACATCTGTATGGAAATCAATACAAATGCTAGAGAATAGAGCCAGCAGCTAATGCATGGGAATGGATCTGGTTTAATGCAATATCAGTATCTAAATAAAGATTATCATTTTGAAAGGTAAATAATGTTTCTTACAATACAGCTTCTAACTGGTTCTTCTACATTCTGATGATACTCAGTGATTTTTTGTTGCATCCTGTAATACTGAAGTGTAAATAGAAATCTGGCATGCTGTCAGAGAAGCTTCATGTAGTATGTTAAGTGCACTCATCATGTGGAAGTCTATCTCCACCTTCTGACTTCTTAAAAAAATAAAAATAAAAAGTAAGTACCATATAACTTACGCCATAACGTGCAATTAAAACACAAACACACTGTTAATACAAAACTAAGACTGCACCATTAAGCTCTGAAAAGTGTGGAAATGTCCAGTCTAGCCACCTAAGGTTCTCCCCTTGAAGTGGCTCAGTAAATACCCTTGGTTCATTCCCAGCCCACCAACAAAACATGAAGTCAATAAGGCAGAGCTTGCAGGAGCTGTCTCACTCATTTCTTATCTTCACTTACCTTTTCAGTGTGTAACTAAGTTAACCATGAATTGGACTCTTTCTGAATGTATGAAAAAAGCCTGGACAATATTCAGTTCATGTGAAGTGTGTAACTTTTTTTCAAAGTTTTAAAGTTTTTCAAAGTTTCAAAGTTTTTCAAATATATTACTTTATTGATCAATGATTACTCTCCCTAGAACACTCAAAGCATCTTCTCTATTTCTTTCCTGGACTTTATTGTTCTAGTTCCAGTTGTTTTACTGCTAGTGGCTATTATTTTTTAACCTGTAACAATTTTTATAATAGTTAAAGTATTTTATTTTTGGTCCTTCATTGAGCAAAAAATGGTTCAGCTATTTTTGAGACGCTTTCTGAACAAACTTAGGTCAAATCAAGTGTTTAGAAAAATTATGAATACTTAGAAAATTGGAGGTTAGGACAGAAGTAATTATGCAAGGTTAACTACCATTTTAGCAATATAATTTTTTTTTGTTCATGTGCATTTGCTCATACAGATCTTTATACATAATATAATGGAATACAGTTATAAATGCAGTTTTCTGGCTGTTACATTCCAGCCCATATTCTTCAGCTACAATCCTGTACAACAGGGCAGCAGGTTAGGTTGGGAAGAAAACAATAATTGGAATTCTGGGGGGAAATTTCACGAAACAGAATTACTTAAACTGAAATTTGGCCCAGACTAACAATCCTAAACTTGCAAAAGATCCCATGGGATCATTTAATAAACCCAAGTGTCTAGGTCTCCAGATGAGTCTCACACAAGAAATGACATGTCAATTAATACAGTACCCTCAAGTAGTTTGCTAGGCTATTTTTTCAGCCTGATTTTTTTTCAGTGATTCTGAGGAAAAAGTGTCATGTCATGAAACATCACACCGCTTCCTAAAGCACTTGTCTCTTCCTTTGAGACCTCCCATTCAGCCACTGAGCAGGTCTTAAATTATGCTTGGAGAAGGATTTTAGCCACTCACCCTTAAAAATGAATGGTGTCCTCTCATTTAATGACTCTGAAATCCTTTTGGATGCTAAGTCCAGTCACCCTACTCATTTTCCAAACAGGTTACTCCTTCAAAGAATAACATTATTTATACTCAGCAATTATTTGTATTACTTCTAAAGTGAAATCTCTGGAGAATCTAAAATGGCAGCAGCACAGAACTTTCCCATCCTCATTGTGGGGAGAAATGCAGTTTGTTTAATCTTTACACATCAATATAACACAGGGATTTTGGATGGGGCGGGGGGGAGGCTAGGTCTTACTGAAGACAAGATCAGCAATAACCAAAACAATAACACTTAAACAGATATTCACAGTCTCTGCTGATCCTCCTCCATACCGCAAAAATACTATCTTGAGGGCTTACTGAAAACTGATACTTGATTGGCCTATAGTGATGTTATCACAATGTTGACATATTTCTAGGGCAAGAGTGACTTCTGTTTCAGCAGGGTGTACTTATTCCTATACCTAGCTATCAACACATAAACATCCTCATTGAAGCCAGTGTAACTACTTCCGTGCTTAACGTTAGGCATGTGCTTAAGTATTTTTCTGAATTGGGGCTTCAGCTCTCACTTGAACGATCTCCATGCCCCAAAAGGAACACTCCCCTTTTTATGCTGTACTCATGCCACATGCCCAACTGCACTGGGCCCAATTGTGGCCAAATGATCTCTCAAACACCATGAGAATGATAGCCATCTCTTTAAAACAAATGAAACGTTCACTAAATGTTAGGATGAGGATCAAGCTATTTCACAGCTTACTAACAGTAACACTGTTACTAATAATTAATAAAAAGAGCACAAAAAATAAACTTTAGGGATTATGGGGTTTGTATCTCTGTAACTATCTTACATGTTGCCATACTGGTCCTAGAATTACCCAGCGTTTTCAGAACCCAAAGGAGTGATAACTTAACTGTTTCTCTCAATAGCCAATAACAATTCATTATTCTCCTTATTAGCAAAGAAGCTTCAGCAAAAAAATTTCAAGGCCCGTTCTCTATATTTCTTCCCCCTTTTCATGAATCTGTCCTTTCACTTTATCTATCCCACTCCGTCAAACTGCAATGTGCAGCTGGTTTTGTTCTGTCTGCCTTAGCAAGGACAAATTATTCCTATGTGGTGTCCTCGCTTCCATTTGGGGGTGGGGGTGGAGGGCGCTAAGTACGCAAGATGGCTGCAAGTTACGTCAAATCCAGTTTTCTCACAACACCAGGATATTAGAAAGACAAGGTGGATGAGTTAAGAAGTTGGTCCAATAAAAGATTTTCTCACCGTCTTATGTATTTGTTGTAGGGGAAAATGTGTTCCTGGGATTTCCAGGGCCTTTAAAAGAAAGCCAGTCTTCAAAACAAAGCATTTAGACTGGAAACCTACTTACTTACCTCAGAGAAATGTTAACAGAAATTAAAAGTGCCAAGTAGTTCCTGGTGGAATGTTTTCTTAAAACAACCCTCTCCCAGCTACTGCCCCGGCCAACCACCCAAGAATTTGTTGCACTGTTTTATAGAATTTTCTCACTCACAACAGAGGCATTTTTTTTTGCTTTTCAAAGGCATGCATGATAGCATTTGATAGCAGAACAGAATACATAATTTCCCTTATATGAGATTGTCAATCAGAGATAAAACAGTTTGTTTTGATAAGGGTTCCATAAGAATAATGGCAATCACATACTTTAACAGTGACTAGCTAGAGCAGAGTGATGAACCCCTAGTTGTGTTATACCAATAAAATAAAAACCAGCAGGATCTTATTAAAGGGAAAAAGGCAAAATGCCACATTTATTGTGAATACAGAAAGAATCATAGTAAGCAGTTAGTTATAGCTATAACATTCCATTCAATCTCATATTTATTCACACATTCATTCGTACACACACACACACAGGTTCTGCAAAGTTATCATAGTTACCAGCCTTAGAGTTGCTCATGCCAAGCCACTGGCCAGGTGGCCTGGACATGAGGAGAGAGCAGGGTCTTGTCAGATGCTCATCTGATGCTCCTGGAAGTTGGTTTGCAGAATCAGACCCCAAAGTTCTCACTTCCAAGAGTCCATTTTTATAGGAATTTCTTCCGATGCCAGGCTGTGGGAATTGCTTCATCATGCTGTTGCTGAATCAATCAGCAGATGGCACATTCCTGATGGCTCTGTGCTGCCAGATGTTATCTTGTTCTTTGGTTCTCCCATTCTTGAGGCTGTTGGGTGGATTCCAGTCTGCCCTCTGGGGGTCCTCTGGTTATTTCCACTTGATGTCTTCTTCAGCCGATGGACACTGGATTCATAGGCTGGCACTTCCCTGATCATTCAGTTATTATCCACACCAAGCATCCATCCACATACATCCTCTATCTCTATTTTAATCACAATTGTTAACAAAACGAGATGAATACAACAAAAGGGCAAGGAGTCTCTGGGTGTTGTTTCTGTTGTTACAGAGTATTGCTTTGAGTCTTTCTCTGTGTGAGTAGTTGTTATTACAAAGAATTGCTTTGAGAACAGACTCTGTTTTAGAATGTACTAACACAATTAGCAGCTTGCAAGTTTCACACAGAGAGGGAGAGAAAGTACCAAAAACCAAGAGACCTCTTAATTAGTAATACCCTGGAATTTAAACTATGGGGAATCAAACTCATTTGTGATTTTAATACAGAACTTCTTTAATATGATCCAACAGTTGTCCCTGTCACCTTGGTCTGATATTACCTGTAGCATACAAATGACAGATGTATCATTAAATTTAATGATGTTTATCAATTTGTCTGTGAAAATTCTTTGACTTCTTTACGGGGGATCAGATTAGACTAGGAGATTGAATAAAGAGCCAACCATTGATTTATAAGTAGGCTTGGCAGAATTTAAGTTTTATTTTTTCTAATTTTGATGGATAATATTAACATTAACTTTAAAGCAGGTTTTTTAGGTTTTTACCTATTTAAATTTTCACAGTTGTCAGTAATTAATGACAATAGAGATGGAGTTTCAAAAAGTTAAAGCTTTATAACTACTAAAACACAAAATGTCAACATCACATCAAAATATACACAATAAATATACTTAAATCAATCTCTAAGAAGTTGTCAAGAAGTACTTTTTTTACTTTGCCTATCTGTAAATTTAGATTATAGATGAATTTTTTTGTCTGATGTGAGTGTATGGTGAAAATCTATGTTTACTGATAAAAATCAAATTCCTCCAAGCCTATATAGAAGTCTTTTTCTGTGCAAGGAAATCTATATTGATTCATATTTGGTTGTTGATGCAGCCCCAGTGGTACAAGCAATGATTGCAAGTGATTAGAACATCTGCCCTTGGAATTGACCATTTGTCTGTATTCTGACACATACTGGATAAAATCAGACATGTTTGTTGCCCCATTGGTATATAATTCACTCTCTATCCGCACGCAATATTTCTCTATGATGCTTAACCTTATGACCATGCGAGATCGTTCTTTAAAAGCTCTGAAGAGCATATTGCATTAAGCTGACATTAAAAGGCGATGTAAAATTTCTTCTTCGCTCTTACATCACTGTGTGATTATATTCATGCTGAATTTGTCACCAAGTTTGTAGTTGCAGTCAGTCCCTCTTTTGCTGAATTGATCAATGATTAAATTATCAGAGGTTTGGGTTTTGTTTAACTGCATTTTACTCAACTAACAATGTATTGTTGCCTTTAGATGTTTTTATTTTCTACATTTTATCTGTAAAATATCAGAGGAAAATGCATTCTCTTGTCATTAATGCTTCCCTGGTTGTTACCACAGTTAAAGGATTTAGAGCTAAATCTTCCCCTTTGTGGGTTTTATTGTGTTGTCTCAAGTCCCCTTGGGTTGGGCATAACGGTCAGCATGGAGGTGGCCTGCTTCTGGGCTGGGGGAAGATTTTTTATGCTCCCTCCTCTTCTACTTACTTCAGGTTTCCTGAATTCAACCAGCTAGAAATGAAACAACCATTTATGGGACTGGCTGAGTAAAGGGCAAGCAAGGCACAAAAAAGCCAATTTTCAGTTCATTGAATTATCACAGTGAAATTTTTAATTCTTTGGTGGACGATCAAGGAATTCCACAGATGTGTGAGGATTGTGCCACAGAATCAAAATTCAACAATTATAGAATGCATATACCAGGAGGACAAGTGGAGGAGGAGAGTACGAAGAAGGAGCAGCACAACAGTGGTATCTAAGTTAGGATTATTTCTAAGATATCAGAGAAGAAAACTCTAGGGGTTTGGGTACTTTTTAGTTTTCCCCTTTTTAATGGTTCAAATCCTGTTGTTTTTCTTTTTCCTCTTCCTTCTTTTTCCTTCTGGGGTTTATTTTAATTTTTCTCTGTACACTTCTGTCTTGCCCACCTTTTTGCTCACAACAACAAAAAGCTTTTATAGTTAATTAGATGCACTCACTGGTAGAATAATTTTAGAAAACGGTATGTAGGTGTCTTGGACCTATTTTCCCCAATGTATATTATAACAGTATTTTTTAGATTTTTCCTAGTTGTTCCTGTGTGAACTCTCTATTAACTCTTGCCTTTCCACTGTCTTTTTCCTGTTTTGCCAGTGATCTGTGGGTTCATAGAAGGGCTTGTCTCCATGACCAAGTTGCGTCAGTATAATTTAAATTGGCTTTTAAACCAATATGGTTAAACTGGGGCAAAAGGCTCTGTGAAGACTCTTCTTTTGGTATAAGAATGACTTATTTTGGTTTACGTACACCTGTTCGTTAATTGTCTTGAGCCAAACCAAAATAAGCTACCCTGAAACCAAAATATGTGTCTCTAAAATTAAATGCCACCCTCATTTATACTACTGCAAGTTTTTCACATAGTCAAGCCGTAAGTAACATTCATGTTGAAATTAGCGGGGGTAAAATATATTACCTGACCTTTAACTTCACCTCTTCTATGATGTACACACCATAGTTTTTTCTTTTCTAGGTAAAAATTCTTTACTTGAATCTAAAAAGTCAGGGGAAAAAATATTTCCAGTGGCTGCAAGGAAAGCGATATTGATTCATATTTTGGTTTAGCAAAAGTTTTGGAAAATATTTTTCCAGTTGCTAAATTATGGGCATAAACCCAGGACCAATTTAAGGTCTTCATTGTATTCATATATATTTGTAACTTGTTTAGTGTGAGCCTACTCCTATTGAAATCAATGGCAAAATTCATATAGGATAGGCCGTGTATATGTGCAGAATTTTCTGGAGCTGATCCTGTTCTCGTATGCATTAAAGAAGATCCTAGTCATCTGAATTCTACTATTCATCCTTACAAACCCAAGCATTACTCTTGGGCTAGGAGGTCTAAAAATGGCATCTAAATTTACATGCACAATTTGCATCTTTAGTCATGCATTTGCAAGTGCAAGCAGGACTTTTTTAGTGCAAAAATCAAATGGGTTGTGTCATAAATATAAAGGGAAGGGTAAACCCCTTTGAAATCCCTCCTGGCCAGGGGAAAGCTCCTCTCACCTGTAAAGGGTTAAGAAGCTAAAGGTAACCTCGCTGGCACCTGACCAAAATGACCAATGAGGAGACAAGATACTTTCAAAAGCTGGGAGGAGGGAGAGACACAAAGGGTCTGTGGGTCTGTCTATATGCTGGTCTTTGTCGGGGATAGACCAGGAATGGAGTCTTAGAAATTTTAGTAAGTAATCTAGCTAGGTATGTGTTAGATTATGATTCCTTTAAATGGCTGAGAAAAGAATTGTGCTGAATAGAATAACTATTTCTGTCTGTGTATCTTTTTTGTAACTTAAGGTTTTGCCTAGAGGGGTTCTCTATGTTTTTTAATCTAATTACCCTGTAAGATATCTACCATCCTGATTTTACAGGGGGGATTTCTTTATTTCTATTTACTTCTATTTTTATTAAAAGTCTTCTTGTAAGAAACTGAATGCTTTCTCATTGTTCTCAGATCCAAGGGTTTGGGTCTGTGGTCACCTATGCAAATTGGTGAGGCTTTTTATCCAACATTTCCCAGGAAAGGGGGGGTGCAAGTGTTGGGAGGATTGTTCATTGTTCTTAAGATCCAAGGGTCTGGGTCTGTAGTCACCTAGGCAAATTGGTGAGGCTTTTTACCAAACCTTGTCCAGGAAGTGGGGTGCAAGGTTTTGGGAAGTATTTTGGGGGGAAGGACGCGTCCAAACAGCTCTTCCCCAGTAACCAGTATTAGTTTGGTGGTGGTAGCGGCCAGTCCAAGGACAACGGGTGGAAAATTTTGTACCTTGGGGAAGTTTTGACCTAAGCTGGTAAAGATAAGCTTAGGAGGTTTTTCATGCAGGTTCCCACATCTGTACCCTAGAGTTCAGAGTGGGGGAGGAACCTTGACAGGTTGCCATCTGATTTGCGTGCATTCAAATGTTATTATTTACATGTGTGAAATGTCTGCACTAATTTGGAGGTTAGGAGACTAAGTCTCTTTTTAAAATATAAGACTTTAAGTATTTGAGTTCTGTTACTTGGATTCATAGAGACTCTTTATTTGCACTGTTTCAGGATAAAGCAGGAATGGGACTTTGCACTAGAGTGCAGAAAGAAAGGCATTCCACAATCTGCATACCTAAAGAACGGTTTCGTAGATACCACTGAGAAGCTCTTGGATAAAATTGCAAAAAACTCTCAGCTCTGTAAGAAGAGTACTTTGTCAGATGAAACAGACAAAGAAAGAAGCAAGTTTATTTTTCAACTTTCTGGAGAGCACTGGACGGTAAACTTAATCTGAGCCTTTTTCTGTGGTATTTGGCTGATTAGCATGACACATTTATTTATTTATTTATTTATTTTACTAACAAAACATTTTATGCCAAATCCTGACATTCTAGTCCATTCTGAGTAGTTTTTTACTGCATTAGAATTGACAATAATATTACCTTCCTTTCTTGCTATAAGTTAATAACATTTTTAGTTTTAAAATATGTTGATCATTAGTTCTGCACTGATGTGTGTAATGTAGTCCTCTGGAAAGCTTAGTAGCAAACCATCACAATACAATGGGATTGTTCCCTAGTTCTATCTATTGTTACCTATTGTGAAAAGGAGATGGCAGTAACAGTATCTGCTTACGTTGGCTTGTCAATTACTTTTAAAATACCCAAAAGTTTGCTTGCATTCCTTGATGGTTCAGAGATAAATTTTGTTCTGCATTTGTTTAAAACAAAATCATAAGTAGAACTTACCAGTCATGGAGTGGTAGAAATAACACTTGGCATTGCTTTTCATGATACTTCAGTTTAGAAGTGAGATCAGGAGTCCACTTCCTCAACTGATGCCAGTCAGTTAGTAGTGGAGTTGGTTTCTAGAGAGATAAAAGTGTACTAAAGCATGTCCTATTTTCACAATCATAGATAATTCTTTAGGTGTGTATTATGAGAAAAAGGGGGAAATCATAAAGCTTCTCACAGAGTAGCTTTTGTCTGCCTAGCTATTTAACTAGGGGCATGTCTATACTACTGCAGCAAGAGCTGCACAGCTACAGTGTAGATTGAGCTTGAAACTGTGGACTTCCTACAGAAATGAAGGACCATCACCTTCAGCTATAAGAGCAAGGCCATGCTTCTTTGACCTTGCCTTCTGTGATATAAACATATAGCAGCATCTACAGTTAAAAACCCTCAAACAAACCCTAATAAAACAAAGCACTTCACTGCACCCACTATTCTCTCCCTGGGGAGAGCATGAAAGAAAGAGTTAACCATACATGGCAGAAGTTAGTCATAATGTAATGCACTACTGGAAGGTGCTCAACTATTAAGTTGATGAGGGTGGTAGAAGAACATGTATAGATTAGTTTCTGGAACCACAGTCTGGGTTGAAGTGTAGATTTCCGGTTCTCAGCTAGAGCTAACCCAGCAGCAAACAGTAAGTAATGAGTAGTGCTGGGACAGTGGATCTAGTGGATTGGTCTACAAAACCTTTTCCAAGTAGTGTCATTTGAATCTTCCAGGTTAGTGGGGTGTCCGTTTATATGGAAATATGTCCATCCAGGAATTAGCTATTATAGGGTGTACTCGCCATATAAGAAGGAAAACTTTTATGCCACTATAACATCAGAATTTATGCAGCCGATACATAACAGTCGTCCCAGATAAAATATTTTATATTGGGTTTCCACACGAGCCGGGGAAACGGAAAGAACTTTAGTGGATTTAAAAATAGCTTTCCAAGCAGTATTAGTGATATCAAAATCAAAATGGTTACTCCAGACCTCGGAGTATTGATGAGAAACTTATTCTGTATTTTATTCTCAGCAAATTTGCAGATGATACTAAACTGGGAGGAGTGGTAGATACGCTGGAGGGGAGTGATAGCATACAGAAGGACCTAGACAAATTGGAGGATTGGGCCAAAAGAAATCTGATGAGGTTCAATAAGGATAAGTGCAGGGTCCTGCACTTAGGATGGAAGAATCCAATGCACTGCTACAGACTAGGGACCGAATGGCTAGGCAGCAGTTCTGCGGAAAAGGACCTAGGGGTGACAGTAGACGAGAAGCTCAATATGAGTCAGCAGTGTGCCCTTGTTGCCAAGAAGGCCAATGGCATTTTGGGATGTATAAGTAGGGGCATAGCGAGCAGATCAAGGGACGTGATCGTTCCCCTCTATTCGACATTGGTGAGGCCTCATCTGGAGTACTGTGTCCAGTTTTGGGCCCCACACTACAAGAAGGATGTGGATAAATTGGAGAGAGTCCAGCGAAGGGCAAAAAAATGATTAGGGGTCTGGAACACATGAGTTATGAGGAGAGGCTGAGGGAGCTGGGATTGTTTAGCCTGCAGAAGAGAAGAATGAGGGGGGATTTGATAGCTGCTTTCAACTACCTGAAAGGGGGTTCCAAAGAGGATGGCTCTAGACTGTTCTCAATGGTAGCAGATGACAGAACGAGGAGTAATGGTCTCAAGTTGCAGTGGGGGAGGTTTAGATTGGATATTAGGAAAAACTTTTTCACTAAGAGGGTGGTGAAACACTGGAATGCGTTACCTAGGGAGGTGGTAGAATCTCCTTCCTTAGAGGTTTTTAAGGTCAGGCTTGACAAAGCCCTGGCTGGGATGATTTAACTGGGAATTGGTCCTGCTTCGAGCAGGGGGTTGGACTAGATGACCTTCAGGGGTCCCTTCCAACCCTGATATTCTATGATTCTATTCTCATCTGTTGTATGAGTCAGTATGTAAGTCCCTTAATATTAAATAATATTAAATAATTTAGAGATGAAATAATATTTTCAGCATTTTACAGCTCTTTATATATATCTATATTATTAGGAAGAAAACAGCTGTTGAAAGGAACAGAGTATTTCTATTTGAGTTGATAAGTGGTTATTACAATTGTACCCGAGACATCTTGAGACATCCTAATGACGCCCCTTGTCAACTAATGTCAAAAGGTTTTGTGTTTATGGTTGGTAAGAAACTAGGTATGTCCCAAACAGTCTGAGAAGTGATGAATACATTATGAATTTTAAAGCTTTACGTTTTCATCTTTGAATTTTGTTAAAAATCGATGGGTTGTAAGTTGTAGTTTGTTGAATATTTTCCCCCAACTTCTTAAAAACAATTTTTTATAATTGATTGTAATGCTTTCCTTCTCCTCTTGCTTAATTGGTGTCATTGCCCAAATTTGTTATTATTTTAAATGAGAGGCTCCAAGTTCAGAAATGCAAGTAAATAGGGAGACATTGAATGATCCCTTAGAATATGTGCTAACTACTTATGCTAAACTATCTATTCAACTTTGTATTTAGCTCTGACACTCTAAGTACCTTCCCAAACCTGAAGAAGAGCTCTGTGTAGCTCGAAAACTTGTCTCTCTCACCAACAGAAGTTGGCCCAATAAAAGATATTGCCTCACCCAGCTTGTCCAAATAAAATAGGAGGCAGAGCAAATAATGAACAACAGTGCAGCTAGTTTCAAAAGGATTTAAATCATTTGGGATTTAGGACAACAGATTGCAAATGCTGTTTAACATAGACCAATGTAAAATAATTAGTCCTGAAATCAGGAAATAAGGCCCAGTTTCTGTAAAGGTTTATGCAATTCTTTAAGCACATGAGAAGTCCCATATAACTCAAAACAATAGTTCAGCTCCTCAGCTGGTGAAGCAAGGTGATCTACTGGCTGGCACACTGAGTTGGCCTTCAGGAGATCTGGATTCTATTCCCAGATCTACCCATGATCTGCTATGTCACCTTGGGTAAATCACTTCATATGTTCCCTTCCCACCATTTATCTGTCTTGTCTATTCAGATTGTATGCTCTTTGGGGCAGGTGAAGTGTCTCTTATTATATATTGGTACAGTGTTTAGCACAATGGGGCCCAAATCAGTCGGGTTGTCTATGTGCTACTGCAATATAAATAATTTATGCCAGCTGAGGATCTGGCCCATTGTTTTATTTTAACTGTCTTTCCCTCTTTGCTTCCCTCCTTCTCCCTTCATTTTTTGGAGTCTCTTTCTCTCATTTGTCCTCCCATTGTATGACTCTTCTCTCTGCAGCTCTTTCACAGGTCTCCCTTTACAGAGCAATTCCCTCTCTATGTTAGGTTTCAGAGTAGCAGCCGTGTTAGTCTGTATTCGCAAAAAGAAAAGGAGGACTTGTGGCACCTTAGAGACTAACCAATTTATTAGAGCATAAGCTTTCGTGAGCTACAGCTCACTTCCTCAGATGCATATCGTGGAAACTGCAGCAGGATAAGCTATTACCAGCAGGACAGTGGGGTGGGAATAGGTATTGTTTCATATTCTCTGTGTATATATAAAGCCTGCTGCAGTTTCCACGATATGCATCTGAGGAAGTGAGCTGTAGCTCACGAAAGCTTATGCTCTAATAAATTGGTTAGTCTCTAAGGTGCCACAAGTCCTCCTTTTCTCTCTATGTTATTTATCCTTATCTGCCCTTAGAGAATCTCCCAACTGAACCTCTGATGAAAAAATAACGTTGTAGTATGTCAAGGTTCTTTCCCCACTCTGAACTCCAGGGTACAGATGTGGGGACCTGCATGAAAACCTCCTAAGCTTATTTTTACCAGCTTAGGTTAAAACTTTCCCGAGGCACAAGCTATTTTATCTTTTGCCCTTCGACTTTATTGCTGCCACCACCAAGCGTCTAACAAATATTTAACAGGGAAAGAGCCTGCTTGGAAATGTCTTTCCCCCAAAAATCCTCCCCAAACTCTACACCCCCTTTCCTGGGGAAGGCTTGATAAAAATCCTCACCAATTTGCATAGGTGAACACAGACCCAAACGCTTGGATGTTCAGAACAATGAAGAAGCAATCAGGTTATTAAAAGAAGAATTTTTATTGAAGAAAAAGTAAAAAGAATCACCTCTGTAAAATTAGGATGGTAAATACCTTACAGGGTAATCAGATTCAAAATATAGAGAATCCCTCTAGGCAAAACCTTAAGTTACAAAAAGACACAAAAACAGGTATATACATTCCATTCAGCACAACTTATTTTCTCAGCCATTTAAACAAAACAGAATCTAACGCATATCTAGCTAGATTACTTACTAAGTTCTCAGACTCCATTCCTTTTCTGTTCCATGCAAAAGCATCACACAGACAGAGAGAACCTTTTTTTCTCTCCCCCTCCAGTTTTGAAAGTATCTTGTCTCCTCATTGGTCCTTTTGGTCAGGTGCCAGCGAGGTTATCCTAGCTTCTTAACCCTTTACAGGTGAAAGGGTTTTTCCTCTGGCCAGGAGGGATTTTAAAGGTGTTTACCCTTCCCTTTATATTTATGACATAGTTCTTTTAGACTCTTAACAACACGTGTCTGAATCAGCTACCTAGCAGAGATTGACAACCGGTTGATAAAGCTCTTAGCTGAGATTCTTTGTGATTTTACCACAAACGTGTACCTACTGAATTAAATAAGTTCTTCAGAGAAAGCTTTAGCTACTGCAGATGGGTGAAGGTTGTAAAAACAAGACCAATGCCATGAATATTTATTTGAATTATTTAATGAATTTACTTTGATTGGCTTCTTGCCCTCTAAGTGTTTCATTCATTAGTTATTCACAGAAAGCAGTTTACCATCAAGAAGGGTTCGTGGAATCAGCAAATTTTAAGAGAATGTTGGAAAATTTTCAAGAAAAGCAACTTTTGAATTTGTGACTGTCAGCATTAGCACCAGAAAAAGTGCCTATGCTCATCCAGTCAGGCAGTAAGAGAACTGAAACACACCATGGACCATATCTTGGCTATATTGTTTTATGCCAGCTGGGGATCTTGACCCTTATTTCCAACAGTACATGTCCAGTAAAAAAAGCTTGAATATCAAATGCGTTCAACAAACTGCTTGCTAATGAGCTACAGTACAATAATTATTTATGAGCAAATCATGACCTCAGGTACAATTTATGAAGATTAAAATACATGAAATTCACAGAATAAATAATTTATTGCAAATTATTCTCTCAGGTTTACTTTGCAACTTTCAGTTACTTTGTGACTCAGTAAGGAGACTACTTCCATTTGTTAGTCCAAGCCTGCTGGTGACAGTGAGTTATGTGTTTGCCATAATAAGTCAAGTTTTGTTATGTGAAATAACCACACCAGAGGGGACAAATTCTGTCTCATCATTATATCATTATTATACACCCACAGATGTTTTCTGAGATCATGAAGAACCTGCCCTGGTTAGGTAGTAGAGATGGGTCTGAGTCTTTAAAGTTTGGAACCAGCTCCAAACTTTCTCAAAACTAAGGGAGGTATTTGGATCCAGGCTGTCGGTTTGGTAGGTAGATTCTGTTCTCACTGGTGATACTTAAATAAGTGGTGGGTACCTTGGGGTATTGCCTTTAAATAGTTTTTCAAAATCGAGACGTTCTGTGATAACATTTGTGAAAAAAAATTAATCACAATTAATCACAGTTTTAATTGCACTGTTAAACAAAAGAATACTAATTGAAATGTATTACATATTTTGGATTTTTTCTACATTTTCATATATATTGTATTCTGTGTTTTAATTGAAATCAAAGTGTATATTATTTTTGAATATAAATATTTGCATTGTAAAAATGATAAACAAAAGAAATAGTATTTTTCAACTCACCTCATACAAGTACCGTAGTGAAATCTCTTTGTCATGAAAGTGCAACTTACGAACGTTGATTTTTTTTTTTGTTATATAACTGCACTCCAAAACAAAACAATGTAAAACTTTGGAGCCTTCAAGTCCATTCAGTCCTACTTCTTGTTCAGCCAGTTGATAAGACAAACAAGTTTGTTTACATTTCAGGAGATAATTCTGCCGTCTTCTTATTTACAATGTCACCAGAAAGTAAGAACAGGCATTTTCATGGCACTTTTGTAGCGGGCATTGCAAGGTATTTATGTGCCAGATATGCTAAATATTCATATGCCCCTTCATGCTTCGGCCACCATTCCAGAGGGCATGCTTCCATGCTGATGATGCTCTTAAACAAAATAATGCATTAATTAAATTTGTGACTGAACTCCTTGGGGGAGAATTGTATGTCCCTTCTCTGTTTTACCTGCATTCTGCCATATATTTCATGTTATAGCAGTCTCGGATGATGACCCAGCACACGTTCATTTTAAGAATACTTTCATTGCAGATTTGACAAAATGCAAAGAAGGTATTAATGTGAGATTTCTAAAGATAGCTACAGCACTTGACCCAAGGTTTAAGAATCTGAAGTGCCTTCCAAAATCTGAGGCCTGGTGTACACTGTGAGTTTATGTTGGATTTAGCAGCATTAAATTGAATTAACCCTACACCCATCCACACAATGAAGCCATTTTTTCAACATAAAGGGCTCTTAAAACTGATTTCTGTACTCCTCCCCAACGAGGGAAATCAACATCGCCATTTCAAATTAGGGTTAGTGAGGACGTAATTTGAAGGTATTGGCCTCTGGGAGCTATCCCACAGTGCACCATTGTGACCACTCTGGACAGCACTCTGAACTTAGATGCCCTGGCCAAGTGTACAGGAAAAGCCCCAGGAACTTTTGAATCACATTTCCTGTTTGGCCAGGCGAGCTCATCAGCACAGGTAACCATGCAGTCCCAGAATCGAAAAAGAGCTCCAGCATGAACCCAACGGGAGGTTGTGGGTCTGATCGCTGTATAGGGAGAGAAATCCATGCTATCAGAACTATGTTCCAAAAGATGAAATGCCAAAACATTTCCAAAAATCTCCGAGGCCATGGCAGACAGAGGCCACAGCAGGGATGCAACACAGTGCCGCGTGAAATTTAAGGAGCTCAGACAAGTGTACCAGAAAACCAAAGAATCAAACGGACTCTCCAGGACAGAGCCCCAGACATGCCGCTTCCACGCTGAGCTGCATGCAATTCTAGGGGGGGCCACCACCACTACCCCACCCTGTCCGTGGACTCTGATGATGGGGTACTCTCTGCCATGCCTGAGGATTTTGCGGATGGGGAAGATGAGGAGGAGGAGGAGGAACTTGAGGAGAGCACACAGCACACCGTTCTCCCCGACAGCCAGGATCTTTTTACCACCCTGACTGAAATACCCTCCCAACCCAAGCAAGCCAGAGAAGGGACCTCTGGTGAGTGTACCTTTTAAAATCTAATACATAGATTCATAGATTCATAGATATTTAGGTCAGAAGGGACCATTATGATCATCTAGTCCGACCTCCTGCACAATGCAGGCCACAGAATTTCACCCACCACTCCTAAAAAAGACCTCACACCTATATCTGTGCTATTGAAGTCCTCAAATTGTAGTTTGAAGACCTCAAGGAGCAGAGAATCCTCCAGCAAGTGACCCGTGCCCCATGCTACAGAGGAAGGCGAAAAACCTCCAGGGCCTTCCAATCTGCCCTGGAGGAAAATTCCTTCCCGACCCCAAATATGGCGATCAGCTAAACCCTGAGCATATGGGCAAGATTCATCAGCCAGATACTACAGAAAATTCTTTCCCGGGTAACTTGGATCTTACCCCATCTAAAAACCCATCACAGGCCATTGGGCCTATTTACCATGAATATTTAATTACCAAAACCATGTTATCCCATCATACCATCTCCTCCATAAACTTATCGAGTTTAATTTTAAAGCAAGATAGATCTTTTGCCCCCACTACTTCCCTCGGAAGGCTATTCCAAAACTTCACTCCTCTGATGGTTAGAAACCTTCGTCTAATTTCTAATCTAAATTTCCTAGTGGCCAGTTTATATCCATTTGTTCTTGTGTCCACATTGGTACTGAGTTTAAATAATTCCTCTCCCTCTCTGGTATTTATCCCTCTGATATATTTATAGAGAGCAATCATATCTCCCCTCAACCTTCTTTTAGTTAGGCTAAACAAGCCAAGCTCCCTGAGTCTCCTTTCATAAGACAAATTTTCCATTCCTCGGATCATCCTAGTAGCCCTTCTCTGTACCTGTTCCAGTTTGAATTCATCCTTCTTAAACATGGGAGACCAGAACTGCACACAGTATTCCAGGTGAGGTCTCACCAGTGCCTTATATAACGGTACTAAAACCTCCTTATCCCTACTGGAAATACCTCTCCTGATGCATCCCAAGACGACATTAGCTTTTTTCACAGCCATATCACATTGGCAGCTCATAGTCATCCTATGATCAACCAATACTCCAAGGTCCTTTTCCTCCTCCGTTACTTCTAGTTGATGCGTCCCTAGCTTATAACTAAAATTCTTGTTATTAATCCCTAAATGCATGACCTTACACTTCTCACTATTAAATTTCATCCTATTCCTATTACTCCAGTTTACAAGGTCATCCAGATCCTCCTGTAGGGTATCCCTGTCCTTCTCTAAATTAGCAATACCTCCCAGCTTTGTATCATCTGCAAACTTTATTAGCACACTCCCACTTTTTGTGCCCAGGTCAGTAATAAAAAGATTAAATAAGATTGGTCCCAAAACTGATCCTTGAGGAACTCCACTGGTAACCTCCCTCCAACTTGACAGTTCACCTTTCAGTAGGACCCGTTGTAGTCTCCCCTTTAACCAATTCCCTATCCACCTTTCAATTTTCCTATTGATGCCCATCTTATCCAATTTAACTAATAATTCCCCATGTGGCACAGTATCAAACGCCTTACTAAAATCTAAGTAAATTAGATCCACTGCGTTTCCTTTATCTAAAAAATCTGTTACTCTCTCAAAGAAGGAGATCAGGTTGGTTTGGCACGATCTACCTTTTGTAAAACCATGTTGTATTTTGTCCCATTTACCATTGACTTCAATGTCCTTAACTACCTTCTCCTTCAAAATTTTTTCCAAGACCTTGCATACTACAGATGTCAAACTAACAGGCCTATAATTACTTGGATCACTTTTTTTCCCTTTCTTAAAAATAGGAACTATGTTAGCAATTCTCCAATCATACGGTACAACCCCTGAGTTATAAAAGCAAGCGTTTTTTAATGATTAAGTAGCCCTGAGGACTTGGGATTCATTCGTGGCCAGTACAGCTGCTGGAAAAGTCTGTTAACATGTCTGGGGATGGAGCGGAAATCCTCCAGGGACATCTCCATGAAGCTCTCCTGGAGGTACTTTAAAAGCCTTTGCAGAAGGTTTCTGGGGAGAGCCGCCTTATTCCATCCTCCATGGCAGGACACTTTACCACGCCATGCTGGTAGCAAGTAATCTGGTATCATTGCATGACAAAGCCTGGCAGTGTATGGTCCCGGTGTTTGCTGGCATTCAAGCAACATCCGTTCTTTATCTCTCTGTGTTATCCTCAGGAGAGTGATATCGTTCACGGTAACCTGGTTGAAATCGGGGAATTTAATTAAGGGGACATTCAGAGGTGGCCGTTCCTAGTGGGCTGTTTGCCTGTGGCTGAAAAGAAATCCTCCCCACAGTTAGCCATGCGGTGGGAGTGGGAGGGCTTTGGTGCTGGGCTGTTTGCGTTTGGCTAGCAGCAATCTTCCCTGATACCAGCCACGCGGTGGGGTGAGGGGTAAAGCAACCATCCCAGAGAATTGGATGTTGGGGGAAGGTTAGTTTGGTTTCTGCTGCTGCACGTTAACAGGAAAACCACAGCACTAAATGGCCAATTCAACGTGCTTTGCTTGGTATGGGAGAAGAGGGCGCAGCTGTTATGAAGGTTGCAGAAACCAAAAGACTATGTCTTACCATGGCTGCCTGCAAGCCGAATTCTGTTGCCTGGCACTGCGTGTGTGATCTCTAACACCAAAACTGCAGGGACTCAATATAAGATACAAAATGCGACCTTGTACCAAAATCACATGTGATATGTAATGTGAATAGTGTTGTTCACCGTGAAAGAGTATAGCCATTGTTCTGTAAAATGTATCTTTTTAAATACTTCACTCCCTTTTTTCCTCCAGCAGCTGCAAATGTTTCAAGCCTCCCTCCTCCATCCCAAAGGCTATCTCAGATAAGGTGGCGAAAAAAATGCACACACGATGAAAAGTTCTCTGAGCTCATGCAGTCATCCGGCACTGACAGAGCTCAGCAGAATGTGTGGAGGGACACAATAGCAGAGTACAGGAAAGCGGCCGATGAACGTGAGGAGAGGTGGCTGCAGGAAGATCAGAGGAGGCATGACGCAACGCTGGGACTACTGCGGGATCAAAAGGCCATGCTCCAGCGTCTGCTGGAGGTTCATGAACGGCAGCAGGATCACAGACTGCCACTGCAGCCCCTGTTTAACTGCCCTCCCTCCTCCCCAAGTTCCATAGCCTCCTCACCCAGATGCCCAAGAATGCAGGGGGGGCTTGGCTCTGGGCACTCAACCACTCCATCCCAGTGGACAGCCCAAGCAACAGAAGGCTGTCATTCAACAAGTTTTGAAGTGGCCTTTTCCTTCCCTCCTTCCCCCGCACCTGGGCTATCTTGTGAGTTATCTCTCTATTTTTATAATCAATTAATAAAGAATACATGTTTTTTAAATGATAGTGACTTTATTTCCTTTGCAAGCAAGCTGTGATCGAAGGGGAGAGGGCAGGTGGCTTGCAGAGAATTTAGAGGCAACCAAGGGGGTGGGTTTTCATCAAGGAGAAACAAACAGAAGTGTCACACAGTACCCTGGCCAGTCATGAAACTGGTTTTCAAAGCTTCTCTGATGCGCAGCACTTTCTGCTGTGCTCTTCTAACTGTCCTGGTGTCTGGCTGTGCGTATTCAGCGGCCAGGCAATTTGCCTCAACCTCCCACCCTGCCATAAACGTCTCCCCCTTACTCTCACAGAGATTGTGGAGCACACAGCAAACAGCAATAACAATGGGAATTTTGGTTTCGCTGAGGTCTGAGTGAGTCAGTAAACTGCGCCAGCGACCCTTTAAACGTCCAAATGCACACTCTACCACCATTCTGCACTTGCCCAGCCTATAGTTGAACAGCTCCTTACTACTGTCCAGGGTGCCTGTGTATGGCTTCATGAGCCAGGCTGGGTCCCCAAGGAGACCTATAGGCATTTCAACATCCCCAACAGTTATTTTCTGGTCTGGGAAGTAAATCCCTTCCTGCAGCCATTTAAACAGACCAGAATTCCTGAAGACGCGAGCGTCATGAACCTTTCCCGGCCATCCCACGTTGACGTTGGTAAAACGTCCCTTGATTACCTACTGACTGGTAGCTGTCTGGCATTGCAAGTTTCCATAGGGCTATTGCCACTCACTTGTGAACTGTGAGGGCTGCTCTCATCTTGGTATTCTTGCGCTTCAGGGCAGGGGAAAGCAAGTCACAAAGTTCCATGAAAGTACCCTTAGCATGCGAAAGTTTCAGAGCCACTGGGAATCATCCCAAACCTGCAACACTATGCAGTCCCACCACTCTGTGCTTGTTTCCCGGGCCCAGAATCGGCATTCCATGGCATGAGCCTGCCCCATTAACACCAGGATCTCCAAATTGCCACAGACCACGGTTTAGGGAAATCTGTGTTCATGTCCTCATCACCGCGCTGCCATCGCCTCCTCTCCTGGATTTTCAGGTGCTGGTTCTGTATAAACTGCACATTAATGCGCGAGGTGTTTACAATGGTCATAACTGCTGCAGGCATGAGCATGAGCTGAATGGGCTCCATGCTTGCCGTGCTATGGCATCTGCTCAGGCAATCCAGGGAAAAGGGCACAAAATGACTGTCTGCCGTTGCTTTCATGGAGGGAGGGAGGGTTGACTGACTACATTTACCCATAATCACCTGTGACAAATTTTTGGCCCCATCAGGCATTGGGAGCTCAGCCCAGATTTCCAGTGGGCAGTGGAGACTGTGGGAACTGTGGGATAGCTACCCACAGTGCACTGCTCGGAATGTCGACACTTGCCACGGTACTGTGGACGCACACCGCCGAGTTAATGTGCTTAGTGTGGACGCATGCACTCGACTTTAAACAATCTGTTCCCAAAAATTGACTTCTGTAAAATTAGAGTACTTTTGTAGTGTAGACATGGCCTGAGAGGGATGAGGTGTGGAACATGCTTTCAGAAGTCTTAAAAGAACAACACTCCAATGCGGAAACTACAGAACCCGAACCACCAAAAAAGAAAATAAACTTTCTGCTGGTGGCATCTGACTCAGATAATGAAAATGAACATGTGTCAGTCTGCACTGCTTTGGATTGTTATCGACCAGAACCCGTCATCAGCATGGATGCATGTCCCCTGGAATGGTGGTTGAAGAATGAAGGGACATATGAATCTTTAGCGCATCTGGCACGTAAATATCTTGCGATGCTGGCTACAACAGTGCCATGAGAATGCCTGTTCTCACTTTCAGGTGACACTGTAAACAAGAAGTGGGCAGCATTATCTCCTGCAAATGTAAACAAACTTGTTTGTCTGAGCGATTGGCTGAACAAGAAGTAGGACTGAGTGGACTTGCAGGCTCTAAAATTTTACATTGTTTTATTTTTAAATGCAGGTTTTTTGTATATAATTCTACATTTGTAAGTTCACCTTTCATGATAAAGAGATTGCACTGCAGTACTTGTATTAGGTGAATTGAAAAATACTATTTATTTTGGTTTTTTTACAGTGAAAATACTTGTAATCAAAAATAAATATAAAGTGAGCACTGTACACTTTGTATCCTGTGTTGTAATTGAAATCAATATATCTGAAAACATCAAAAATACTTAAATAAATGGTATTCTATTATTGTTTAACAGTTGTGATTAATCGTGATTAATTTTTTTAATCGCTTGAGAGCCCTACTTGACACTAATATAGCAATCCTTAGTTCTTAATGAAAGATAAGTAAAATTTTCTAAGCCTTTCAGATTGATTCTGGACAATGGAATAAATCACTAAATTATTATTTATTCATTCACAAAGTTATGAAGGAGTCAGATGGCTGGGATCTGTGTCTGAGATAGCAGAGTAAAGCCCAGCATGTTGGATCAGTCTATCTCTAACAAAAGAAAAAGGTTTTGCATGATTATCTTTTTACTTATGGAGAATATTCAGGACGAAATACTGGCCTCAGTAAAGCTGATGGGAATTTTGCCATGTGACTCCGATAGGACCAGGATTTCACCCTCAGTGCTCACTTTGATGAATTAGGAATAACAGATGTGAGGAGAATTTGTACAAGATGGAAAGAAATGGCAGACCAGTGAAGGATAGCAATAGAGCTAGGTCACAGCAGAGCCAGGGAACAAAGAAGTTTAATGTACTTTCTCTCTGCCATCCACTCTTCCCAACTTCCATGCAGCAGCTATCTGAACCTTGCCTCTGGGGTGGGAGGAGAGCATGCCAAAGACTGTCCCTCACAAGCAAGTGGGAATGATGTGGATGAGGAGAGGAGTATGCACCAGCCAGTGGGGGAAGAGAAGTACTTTGGCTTTGGTAAAGGGATAATGCAACGTCCGTCTAACCCTCAGGCCAAAGAGGAGCTCTGGAGGAACTGTAACTAAATGGAGTGTCTCAAATCTTTCTAGCTACTTATATGGCCCTCATTACCATCCTATCTGAGCACCTCACAGTCTTTATCTTCACAACACCCCAGTGAGGTAAGGAAGTGCTGTTATCTCCATTTTACAGATGGGAAACTGAGACACAGAAAGGCTAAGTGACTTGCCCAACGTCACACAAGTCATATGTTGTAGAGAAGGCCTTTAAACCTGCATCTTGTAAATCCTAGGTGAGCCCCTTACCTACTGGGCCACCCAGCCACTTCCTTCTGAGAGCTCCTCCTTGGCTGGTACAAGTATGTGTTACCCCATAAGTTAAAGCTCCAAGTTAAGTCTCAGTGTAGCCCATAATGGTGGGGAAAATCAAGAATGAGATGAAAGAAGAGCAGTAATAGTTTGAACCTTTATAATTTATTTATTTATAATAGATATAAAAATAACTACTGCACAGTTGGAGGGGTTGGGGGGAAGGAAAGGGTGGGTTAATCTTCCACAAGACTTTAGAAAGATTTCTCATTACCAGCCTTGAGGCAATTCAGGCACTTTATTTTTTAACTGCCATAAACTGACAAATATATAAGATAGATCAAAATATGGTATATACCTCCTGGGCAAATGAAGCAAAAAATGAAACAATCCATATCAAAAAGAGAAGAGGAAAAAGAATTACATATAGACTCAATGTCTGCAGATTTACATATATATATATATGTGAAGTAATGGAATTAGAACTAGCATTAAATTATTCTTTAAAAAAAAATCCCAATGGTCAACATTTGAATGTCTGTTTCAATGTACTGCTAATCACGTTAAGATGAATGATTTAGCTGTACATAAGTAGCACTATAACTGGGGCTTAATTCACAGAATCACAGAATATCAGGGTTGGAAGGGACTTAGGAGGAACCTATTAAAATATATCACCTTATTAATATTTTTGGGGAAGCTAACAAATTTAAAGAAACACTGAGGTTTCTGATCTTAAAAACAACTTAAAATTGTGGCCTTCACAGTTAAAGTTGCCTTTGTAATGTAAAATTCTAAAAGAACAAAACCAAACCCACACACAAAGATTTAAAGGGAGTAAAGGTGGAAACTATGAAAACTCATTTTATGAGGCAGAGTTACTGCTGCAGAGCTGGTGATGGCGCCTCAGCTAGATTATTTATTTCAGATGTTACCACTGCAGAATGATATAAAACCTAGCAGTAAGACTGCTAGATGATATGCTACTTTACAAAAATAGGGTCTAAAATTACCTAGTTTTCATCTTTATCAACTGATTTCTATCTGACCCAAGTTTAGGGTATTTGTTGCATAATTCAAACCATGAAAAGTTGGTCAGAATTGAAAACCAATTAACTAAAACAATTTAGTATGAATTCAAAGGCTTAAAAAACCTGCACTCCCCATCATTCAAAATGCCTGAAACACATCGGTTAAACTGAATGGAGTTTTGAAAATGACCCCAGTAGCAAATTCTTTGCCAAGTATTTGAAATAATTCTAGAAATTGGCAAGGCAAAAATTGCTTCTAATTTATGAGCTGTTTAAAGACACTATTTCCATGCTTCCTGGAGCCAAAAGAAAGATTTGGGGGTAACATTTGCAAAAGCACTTAGGAATCCTATTTCAGAAAGTGAAAGTCAATGGGACTTGGGCTCCTAAGTGCCCAGGTCACTTTATGAAAATGGAATTTAGACTTCCCAGTCACGTAGACACTTCTGAAAATTTTACCCATGATTTTGACCCAGGGTTGCTATGTTGCTGTATGACCAAGTTAAAAAGAGTTTGCACTCTTCGGTCCCAGTGGGTATGTCTACATAGCAATTAGAGACTCACAGCTGGCCTGTGCCAGCTGACTCTGGCTGCAGGGCTCTTTATTGTGGTGTAGATGTTGGGGCTCGGGCTAGTGCCCGAATTCTCACTCTTCCCCTCGCAGGGTCCTAGAGCCCAAGCTTCAGCCTGAGCCCAAAAGTCTACACTGCAATTACACAGCCCCTTAGCCTGACACCTGCAAGCGCAAGTCAGCTGCCATGGTCCAGCCACAGGGTTTTAATTGCAGTGTAGACATACCCTATATTCCTTCTCAGCAGGAGACAAATTTGGAAACATTGATAAATGCTAAAAGGCAGATCTCAAAGGACCAGACTATTCTGGACCTGATTCAACAAAATACTTAAGCACATGCTGAAGTCAATAAGACTTAAGCATATGTTTTATTAAAGGAGCACGAGATTACTCATGTGCTAATAAATAAAAATCTGCTTTTGGCATTTACTGAATTTGTGGCCTCTATGACTAAACTTATTTGAGTTCAAGACTGAAGAAACCCAACATTCAAACTAGCATGAGAACATTAAATATTTTTATAGTGAAAACTAAGGGAGCGACTTGCTATGCTTAAATTCTGAGGCATATAGGAATGCAAACTTTTGCACAGAAGTGAATGTTTAATTCTACAGTTTAGTGAGGCCAAAGTTGTCAAATCAGGGTGCCTAACATTAGATGCCTAATTGTGTAAATAATGGCTTGTCAATATAACGGTGATGTAATGCACTCTATGGAGGTGTGATTACTAAAGCAAACTAATGTGTTGTACATTAATTGATCCATGCAGACTCAGCTGAAACACATTCATTCTTTTTCCATTGCTCATGAATAAAGTCTTAGGGAGTTGCTTTGTGAATAAGTCCACGGCTTTTGCTCTTTCTCCAAGACAAATTGAATATTCATACAGTGGGTTTGTTGAGAATACCCACATCCTTATTTAGGCAACACTCACAGTAAACAACCATCAACATATGCAGAAATAAATATTCCCTCCCTCTCCTTCCCCAGTTTAAGGTCATCACCTTCACTGACTTCTCATCTCAGGCATTGGCACCCTGACAGCAGCATTGTCTGGCTATGTAGACTCCCTCCTCAAGCCCTACACTACTAGCACTCCCAGCTATCTTCGACACACCACTGACTTCCTGAGTAAACTACAGTCCATCGGTGATCTTCCTGAAAACACCATCGTAGCCACTATGGATGTAGGAGCTCTCTACACTAACATTCCACACAAAGATGGACTACAAGCCGTCAGGAACACTATCCCCAATAATGTCACGGCAAACCTGGTGGCTGAACTTTGTGACTTTGTCCTCACCCATAACTATTTCATATTTGGGGACAATGTATACCTTCAAATCAGCGGCACTGCTATGGGTACCCGCATGGCCCCACAGTATGCCAACATTTTTATGGCTGACTTAGAACAACGCTTCCTCAGCTCTCATCCCCTAATGCCCCTACTCTACTTGCACTACATTGATGACATCTTCATCATGTGGACCCATGGAAAAGAAGCCCTTGAGGAATTCCACCATGATTTCAACAATTTCCATCCCACCATCAACCTCAGCCTGGTCCAGTCCACACAAGAGATCCACTTCGTGGACACTATGGTGCTAATAAGCGATGGTCACATAAACACCACCCTATACCGGAAACCTACTGACTGCTATGCCTACCTACATGCCTCCAGCTTTCATCCGGACCACACCACACAATCCATTGTCTACAGTCAAGCTCTACGATACAACTGCATTTGCTCCAACTCCTCAGACAGAGACAAACACCTACAAGATCTCTATCAAGCATTCTTACAACTACAATACCCACCTGCTGAAGTGAAGAAACAGATTGACAGAGCCAGAAGAGTACCCAGAAGTTACCTACTACAGGACAGGCCCAACAAAGAAAATAACAGAACGCCACTAGCCATCACCTTCAGCCCCCAACTAAAACCTCTCCAATGCATCTTCAAGAATCTACAACCTATCCTGAGCTGTAGCTCACGAAAGCTTATGCTCAAATAAATTTGTTAGTCTCTAAGGTGCCACAAGTCCTCCTTTTCTTTTTGTGGATACAGACGAACACGGCTGCTACTCTGAAACCTATCCTGAAGGACGACCCATCACTCTCACAGATCTTGGGAGACAGGCCAGTCCTTGCTTACAGACAGCCCCCAAACCTGAAGCAAATACTCACCAGCAACCGCACACCACACAACAGAACCACAAACCCGGGAACCTATCCTTGCAACAAAGCCTGTTGCCAACTGTGTCCACATATCTATTCAGGGGACACCATCATAGGGCCTAATCACATCAGCCACACTATCAGAGGCTCGTTCTCCTGCACATCTAGCAATGTGATATATGCCATCATGTGCCAGCAATGCCCCTCTGCCATATACATTGGCCAAACTGAACAGTCTCTACGTAAAAGAATAAATGGATACAAATCAGACGTCAAGAATTATAACATTCAAAACCGGTTGGAGAATGCTTCAGTCTCTTTGGTCACTCGATTACAGACCTAAAAGTGGCAATTCTTCAACAAAAAACCTTCAAAAACAGACTCCAGTGAGAGACTGCTGAATTGGTAATAGCTCACCTTACCTGATCACTCTGGTTACAGTGTGTATGGTAACACGCATTGTTTCGTGTTTTCTGTGTATATGAATCTCCCCACTGTATTTTCCACTGAATGCATCCGATGAAGTGAGCTGTAGCTCACGAAAGCTTATGATCAAATAAATTTCTTAGTCTCTAAGGTGCCACAAGTACCCCTTTTCTTTTTGCGGATACAGACTCACACGGCTGCTACTTGAAACCTGACTTCTCATAGTGACTTTGGTCACTCCTGTATGCTGGGTGAGTCCTGGCTTTCTCTACTTGTGGGGAAGTTCTTGGTTTGTCAAGTCACACTCCCTGCCTTGCTGGTTATGGTAGCACTTAAGCCTTCCAGAAGAAGGTTCTGTTGAATTCCAACAAGTGAGCCTAATTTTGCCATCAGTTTTCTACATAGAGAAGTCTAATTGAAGTAACTGGGAGTTGTGTGTGTATACTAAAAGGCAAAATCTGACCTAGTGGCTTTGGATGGCGATCTGTCTGCACTCTTTTGAAGTCCGTTCAACACCTTTGTTTTTAACTTCTTTGCAAAGACAATATTTACTATCCTGTTGCAATAAATTGGAAATGATGTGCACTATGCATTGCAGCCCTATTGACCAAATACACTTTACAAAAGTACCTGGATAGGATGATTAAATGATCACTGGGAGGACAGGACCCACAGTTCAGACTGTCTGTTGTAAACCAATTTAGGTAGCAATGAGCAGTGGCAATGCTCCTCCTAGAAGGCAAACTCCTGGAAAGGATGTTAACAAAGTACCATCCTACCCCAAGAGAACCAAGGGAAATTAAGAGGGTAGATGTTAGCCTGGCTTTAATTCAGAAATATGGAAAAATAAAACACTAGCCAAATGCTTTTGATCTATGTAATCTCATTTAATTACAGGAATTTCCAGATTCATTGGAAGAACAGACACATCTGAAAGAATGGCATATCTACAAAACACAGATACAAACCATTCCAGCCTACATTGCCCTGTTTCAAGAGCTGAAAGTATTGGAGTTATCAAATAACCAGATCACACATCTTCCAGTTGAAATTGGTATGTTGATTTGTATTTTGCTATTTAATTTTGTGGTTAAATGTGCAAATGCATGGTGGTCAATTGGCATGAAGCTCCTTCTTGTAAATATAGACCGACCCAGTCCCAAAATATGTTCTCTCTACTGTTTTCAGCAAATAGTTATGTCTGGATGTTTACTGTTTTTCTGATACTTTATATGTACTGAATCATGTATGATATTTTGCAGTCAAACCTGGCCAAAATAAAGAGAGAATGACACTCACCTATTGTTAAGTTGTTCGGCAGTGACTTTGGTTTCTATGGTGCATTGTTTGTTTTTAAGTTCTACTTCAGAATGGACAGCATTTTATGGCCCATTGTTAGGTTATCAACAATGAGAGCAACATCACGGAACACCAGCCTGAAACACACAAGGTAAAGTGCACGCGCGTACACACACAAAATAAATAAAATAAAAATTCAGATACTAGCAATGGGGAAACCCACAACATATAATTTTGGATAAACGCCTTTTTTTAATCCATCCATTTCACCTCAGTAGTGAAGGGATCTTAAAAAAAGGGCTATTTCCAATCCAGGCAACCAGGGGTTTTGCTCAAGACCGAATTTAATTCTTAACTCATATAGTCTGGCTTTTATTACTTTTAAGTTTAAACCCATGCTCATACTATTTGGCCTTTTAGTGGTTTACAGTGGTCTCTCAAAATTGTATTTTGTTTTTGAAAGATGCTACCAGTGTGAGAGAGCTTTGTTATACTTAAAATGAGGAACATTGCTGGAACTGGTACTATCAAAGCAGAAGAAACCCTCTGTGCAGCTACAAACCACACCAACACAGTAAGGCTGTAGCCTACTCTAGGGCTTAGGCCAGGCAGAGAGATTTGAGTCTGCTATTGCTACCTACTCTTCTGGCCGTAGAGACTCGTGCTTTGAGATCGAGAGGTCCCAGGTCCATGCCCTGCAGATGACCCAACTGGGGTGTCAGTATATATATAGCTATATACAATGCCAGTATATTCATTCAAGTAAAGGAGAAACAGGATTTAAAAAATGAAACCTCCCTCTTTTCAATTATCTGTCCCAGAATCTTATGCAATCTTTGCTGGAAACACTGCAGCAGAGCTGTAGCACAGTCATGGCAGTTAATCTGTCTCCCAAGAATTCTTCTATTGACCTAGCGCTGACTCCACCGGGAGTTAGGTTGGCTTAGCCATTTTGCTCAGGGGTGTGGATTTTTCACCCCTCTGAGCAATGAAGCTGTGTCAACATAACTTTTTAGTGGAGACCTGGCCTTAGCTTTTATTTCTATTTCTTTTAGTTAGAGACTTGGTACTTGGAGTTCACTGCCAAATTTGGCTTTCCCAGCTGGTAGAGTAACACTGATACTTTTGATTTATTTATTTATTTACATTGTATTTTATATAGATAATTGCCCACTGACATAAAAAAATATTTTATAGGGGCATTCCGGTGGCTAAATAGTATAACAAATCATAAACAAGACATAAGGAGGAGATTATGAACATAAAATAAAAACTCACAGTCTGGCTGTTTTATCTGTATTTTAACCTTAAAACTGACATAGGCCAGTGGGCTTAATTGGTGGAAACATTCCACAAGGCGGCAGTAGGGAATAGGGGGAAAAATGATTCCAAAATTAGATTCTATATGAGGTACCATGAAAAAAATGGTGAACCATAGTTGTCTTAAATTAACTAAAGACAGGACTGCCTAGACTATTGTATCCCATATTAAAAAATTACCACTGCTTAACCATTTGAAGCAGGTAAAGGCCATTAGAGTTTCTTCAGTCTGTGGTGATACTGGATATTAACAAAGAAGTCAGTCCTGCACATCAAAGCTGATGAAGAAAAGTAATAATATTTGTTTCAAGGAATAAAGACATAAAAGCAGGTATTACTGGCATGACCTGTTCTCTACAGAAGGATGATTTTGAAGCCATTCAAGACCTACTTTGGT
The DNA here is from genome assembly GCF_965140295.1 of Lepidochelys olivacea. NCBI lineage: Eukaryota > Metazoa > Chordata > Testudines > Cheloniidae > Lepidochelys > Lepidochelys olivacea. The sequence continues at coordinate 88,885,059 of NC_140415.1, read as the reverse complement.
AAATGAGGATAAAAAGTTTCAGATTTGTTTGCTACCAACCAATTATCTTTTTTTAAAAAATCCATTCATTGGACTAAATTTTGCCTTCAGTGATTTTCATGCAATTACCACTGAAAGAATTATTCTGGAGAAGTTCTATGACATGTGTTACACAGGAAGTCAGACTAGATGATCACAATGATTCCTTCTGGCCTTGAAATCTATGAATAGCAGCTGCAGTTTCTCTGCTCTATGCCTGAAATTCAGCCCTGTGTGTAGGGACTGTGTGGGGTGTATAATTACCAATTAAGTTCTGTTTTGTGTTTTTTCAGCGGTGCTTAGCTTTGTGTGGTCTCACTGCATAATGTTGAGTTTTGAAGGTTTGGGGCCCTACTATGCCAGTGTGAGGTCCACACCACATAAGCCCTGTGCTGAGGGCGACTGTCTGCACAGCAGACAAGAGGGGTGTCTGCACAACCCTTACCTGCAGTGGAAAAGTCTACAGGTCAACTGTGCATAGGTTGGTCTTGAAGGCCGTGATAATGGATGGGCTGTGCATCCCAGCAATCCAGATCTTGTGGTGTAATTGTCTGTGACATAAGGGCCTGATCTAAAACCCATTAAAGTAAATGGGAGTATTTGGGTCCCTTTGTATCAGGTGCCTCATGAGAAGAGGCTGCTGCTGCTATTTCAAAATATAAACTAGAATACCAGCTAAGGGGGAGGATTTCATCTCCCTAATAACTTTGCAATCTACCTGTTAGAACTGATTACTCAGGTTTTATGCAAGTGGAAAACTTTAAGCTTTCCATGCAAACCTCTGTGCGTGTTGGCAGGTATAAACAGAAAAATGCCCTTGACAACTGACTTCCTAAGGTGAGCCAGGCTGGCAGAGGGTCACTCCTGCAGACCTCGTAAACTAGATGGGATGGAAATTTGGGGGGATATCTAGCCAAATTTTCACATTATAGATTTTTTTGTTTCAAGAAAATCCCCAAGAAATTCTATACACAAAGCTGTATTTTGCTTTTTAAATAAAAGAATTGTAGGATATTGTGTTGCATTATTTTAAAAGTACTATGTAGTCATATAATTAGAGTGTTTTTTTGGGAACGGAGTTAAGATTGTGTGTTCAACCTTAACTTTGGCATTGCCTGATTTTAACTGTGAAATCTTGATATTCTCTCTAAAATAGGCTTTTTTTGTTTGTTTGTTTTTTTGGGGAGGGGGCGGGATGGAACATGTAATCAATTAGTTCAAGTCTAATCTAGAAAATAGAAAAGGAGTACTTGTGGCACCTTAGAGACTAACCAATTTATTTGAGCATGAGCTTTCGTGAGCTACAGCTCACTTCATCGGATGCATAGTTTCCACGATATGCATCCGATGAAGTGAGCTGTAGCTCACGAAAGCTCATGCTCAAACAAATTGGTTAGTCTCTAAGGTGCCACAAGTACTCCTTTTCTTTTTGCGAATACAGACTAACATGGCTGTTACTCTGAAATCTAGAAAATGTACTTTAGTCTAAAAAAGCAGCTTGGCTTTTAAAATTTCTTTGACTATATAACATGCTGGCTGAGACATCAGTTTTGAAACCACATAAGTGTGATCTTAATACCCATTGAGTTAATGGGATGTACGAACACTCTTAATCTCTTTGCTGAAGCAGGACCTGAATGTGTTTACCTCGCTCTAATGGCTAGTTTGCTACCACCTAGCAGAGCTGTTCCTTCAGCTCGTGTGGTGGAGAGTTGTGCTTTGGTATAGAAAGTCCTGGCTTCAATCCTTGCTGGTGGATAACCGCTGGTAGGAGTTGTTCTTAGGGAAACAACTACTTCTTGCACCATTGAGCTGTTAAAAATAGCTCTCAGTGACATTATTCCCTGTTGTTTATTCTGTTCCTTTGACAAACATTCCATCACTTGGTAGTAAGTTTAAAAAGGAAGTGAAAACTTCCATTAAAGTGGCAGTTAAATTGATCATGCTGTTGATGATATGTGAATTATAGACTTGTAATTCACAAATTATCATCTCCCTTAAACATACCCAATCTTGTAGAAATCAGGGTGGTTTTTTTTTTCCATTTCAGGTTGAGTAATCATGGGTACTGTATTTGCATAGATAATATCCAGTTTGGCAATATTAACTCTAGCATTATAAGAACATAAAAAACTTGTTAAATCAGGGGTATTTTTAGAAGTAAATTAAATAACAATAGCAAAATAACTGCTAGCAAGTATCAAGGTATCTTCATTAGGTTGGACTTAAGCCTCCTTGATGCTGCAACTTCAAGTTTGCTGTTTTATGCTCCTGTTGCAACCCTGGGAAACTTATGAACCATGGTGAATACTCTATACTCTGTTCGTAGCTTCATGATAATTCGCAGTACGGAATGAAACATGCTGCTACAGGGATGGCTTTAGAGAATTGTTTACAGTGTTCCCTTTTGATTGTAAATGCTTTGGCTTTTAAGTAAACTTTGCATATGGAACTCCCCATTGGAATTCACTATGAACGTGATCCAAAGTCCACTGAAGCCAATGGAAAGACATCTGTTAGCTTCAATGATGAGACCACATGACTCTGTCTAAACTAGACGTTTATAGACATGTACCATGAATCCAGTTGCACAAAACTCTTGAGTGGGAAAAAAATAACAAATTACATTTTAAAATGGATTTTGAAATACCTAAAATTCTCAGTGTGCTATCTCAGTGAGCTTCCAGAATTAAGCTGGGAACTTAACCCCCCTTTTCCAATGTTATATAGTCCAGAGGAGGTACAGGATAGCAGATCTTAACTTTTTCACATGTTCAATACTGAATATTGTCCAGAGGAGGGTAACATTTGAAGAAAAACTCCATTTGGGGGAAGGTGGAAACATTTCTCTGGCAGGTTGACTTTTTAAAAAGTGGCAGTTGCTTGCAGCTGCTCACAGGTTTGGAATATTATAATAAATACTGGGAGACACGGATTTATGGGCAGAGGGGAAGTGAGGTTGTCATAAGACGATTTTTCCCATGGCTGTCTTCTCCACACGTGTTATATTCTATCTTATCTGTCTGTCTAATCTATCTTTTAATTTGCTTAAGATATCAAGAAGGTGAATAATACACTAAAATGTAAAAACCCAAACAAATAAACCCCCTCTGCATTCTGGACAGCAAGGGACTTTGCCAAGGTCAATTAAAATAAATAAATAAAAATGTGCTTATTTACTTCCAAGGGCTTCAGATAGTGGCACTGTATAAATCAGAGCTCCCACTGTGAATTCTGACATGCACACTCCTCTTTATGTAAACTCTCTTTGCTAAAAAAATTGTATCTATTGATTTATCTTTTGGTTTTATGCTACCTCCCATCACTGTAGTATCTCAGAACCTTACAGATAAAATAAACTGGTAAAAGAAATATCCCCTGGTGGACGTACCTGGCTCTACTCTCATTTTAAATAATAGGAAGATCTGGGTGGGGTGAGTGTAGAAAAGCTTTATCAAATAGAAAGAATTTGCTGCATTTCTTAAAGGTGATTAGACTCCGGATTCCTCTGACCTTCTCCAGATGTTAATCTGACAGCTAGATCCCTTCCACTAAGAATGCTTTCTCCCTGGTTTCCACACACTTTGTATTGGACTTTGTGATCTCCATTGTCCCAGAAGAATACAACTGTTTTGGTGATCCACAGAGAGATTAGAATTGGTATTCCATTTTATCTGTTCAGAAAAAAAAATCATAGTCAGATAAAGTTTATATGGAGCTTTGATCCATCAAATTCCCTCCTCTCAAAACAAATAAAATCAAACCCCCACATTTGCCCTGTCCTCACCCCAGAGATTTCTTCCCACCACTCCTTGCACCGCTCTGATTCCTTGAACTTCCTCCTCAGTCCTCACAAATGGTTTCTTACTCTTAGTTCTTTTTCCCCAGGTGGAGTCTGTCTCCATCCTCCAACCCAAATGGACTTCCTTATCTTCCCCTTCCACACATTCTGCTAGAAAGGGACTTCTAGGTTCTCTTTGACTCACTACCATATCAGGAACCCTCTGACCCTAGACCCCCTCCCGCATCCCAAAGATAATATCTCAACATGTCCATGAAAATTAGCGCAATTGCAAATGGGATTGATACTGGCCTTCTGATTTTTTAAATCCAAAATTTTACATGTGGATACATAGAAACTGGACAAAGGGCAAAATTTCACTAACAAAGGTCACTTTGTTAAATAATAATGATAATTTTAAAAAATGATATTACTTTCTGAAGCACCACCCACAACCCCAAGCGTTGCCTATTTGTTATGCCACAGTCTGATGCCAAAGTAGATTGTTCAAGAAATCATAATCCCTCTCTTTTTCTGGGATACTTTGATTAGCAGTGAAATAATGAACAATGTTGACATTTAAATTGTCATCAGTAAGCTATAGAGTTTATACTCCTTGAAATGAAACGAGGCTGGAATCACTGGTGTACCAGAGAGGATGAGGAAAAGAGATAATTTACCATTTAATGGACCAAAAGAAGCTCTTGTGTCCAGCTAATTTGGCTTGACTATTTCAGACCAATGCAGACACCTGCTTTGCAGTTTTCTGTCGGATTATAGGGGTGGAAGAACATTGGTGAAGAATAATGTCCTTAGGTGATAAAAACTACTTTATAATTTTGTCTACTTTTACTCTCTTAGCCACCCCCTTAGAAGCTCTAATGCAGGCTTGTCTACATCTTCAAGTGGCATGGCAATCACTATTGTGCTGCTTTGCATATTAAAAATTAAAAGTTATAGAGTTTAATTACTGGGTTTAATTTTTTTAAATAATGAGTTTAAAAAATTGCAATGAGAATATATGGTATCTCATGCAACAGCTGTGATGGCATAGCAGGTTCTAATTAAAAATAAAATATTCTTAGACATGAAATTGCCAGGGAAACTATGGGTTTCATTACTGCTTTAACTGCCTCTGCTTGGAAAATACAAGAAGATGTTAGCTGTTTAATGCTCTAATTTATATTTTTTATGGAATGGAAAACTCAGTGCACTAGCCTCATAAAGAGAAGTCAACCACAAAGCTGTACCAGCCACAAGTTTATTATTGTGGTTTTTTTTTAATTGTGAATTTATGCTTGAACACCATCTGAATGAAGTATTGACACATGTGGGGCCAAATCCTGATCAGTTCCATGCAGCCAAAAACGGGGAGTATCCCTATAGGACTACATAAATGGGCTGCATTTCTGGTTGATCAGTCTCAGGGCTGGCTAGGCCTGGTACATAAGGTTTGGTTTTAGAGGGAAGGAGACACAAATACAGCAGTGCTTGTCCCCCTCATCCCGCTCAATCAGGCTGTTCCAGTAGGACAATTTTGTTAAGATTTCTCACTGTTGCTATCACCAGTTCAGCTTCACCAGTGGTAATGCTGCATCCTGCAGATCTACCCTGAGCAGGGTTAGACAACAAAGGGCTTAAAACACCAATGGGCCTCAGAAGCCTGATGTACATTAACACTCCACCCGCCAGTGGAGCAGAAATGGTAGTAGGGATGGCGAGAAATTTTTGCAAACATTTCCTGGCGGGGACCAAATTCTCCTCTGGTCTAAATGATTCCAACTCCTATTCACTTCAATGGGAGTTACTCCTGTTTTAAAGCCAGGAAGTAATTGGGTCCATGCTGAAAGAAATCTTTCCCATCGGACTCGATGTGTTCTTCCTCCACACATCTACAGCTCAATGATTTATTTTTTTATAATGAGGTGATAAATTGATGCAAGATAGGCTAAATAGTACAAATAATACCTTCATTTCTCTAAATCATGTTACACTGGATAGGCTAACATTATATTTTGATGCACTTCTAAATAGAATAAGCGGTTCACACATTAACAATTTAACACCCTAACTACTGCTATTATCCTCTTGCACCAGCCAAATGAATCTTGTGTGATAGTACTACACTGCCAAATCTATGTCTATTGTAGTCTAAAGGCTAATTCTTCTCTTGCCAGTTTAACTGAAACACTTAAGAGGAAAAAGGGAAAACAATAATTTCTTATGTGCATAGAGCTTAAATACTTACTCAGTTCTTCGTGAGGCAAAGCTTCACCGAGGCAATGGGAGTTTTGCCTGAGTAAAAGAACATAAATAAAAACTAAAGTCCAGGCCATGCCTCTTAGCTCAGTGAATCTGCCTCAGATGCCACAGAATAACGGTGGGGGCTTCTACTTCCATAGAACGATCCTAGACCCTGTCCCGTGGAGGGTTCACTGTGGATATGGGGCTCAGTAGCTGGGGAGAATGTAGATCAGGGCAGGCTGACATGGAGGCAGGCATATTATCTTCCCCTGCAATTTGTAGAGGCTCCCCTTGCAGAGGTTCCCCCATATAAGTACCCTCCACCTCCACCCTCACTGCTCCTTAGCACCAGAGCCGGATTAACTCTCCTGTGGCCTGGGGCTATTAGATTTTGTGGGCCCCTGTATACAAGTCTTTTTCTTAATTTAAAACAAAATGATCACAATTGTGGCATCGAGGCTACTAATGCTGTACTAAACTTGTCTTTTAATTAACTTAAAGTCGTTCTGTGGTTACATTCAGCCTTAAAACATGTAGAATGTAGTTAAGTTAATTCAAAATAGCCTACTTCTTACCTTAGAACAGCTGTTATATTAGTTTATTTCTGGGAGGGAGTTTGGGTACAGGACGGGGCTCCAGGCTGGGGTAGAGTGTTGGGGTGCAGGAGAGGTTGAGGGGTACAGGCTCTGGGAGGGAGTTTGGTGCAGGAGGGTATTCTGACCTGGGGCAGAGGGTTGGGGTGCAGGAGGGGGTGTGAGGTGCAGGATCTGGCTGGGAAGCGCTTACCGCAGGTGGCTCCCGGCTGGCAGTGCAGCAGGGCTCAGGCAGGCTGCCTGCATGCTGTGGCCCCACGCCACTCTCTGAAGCAGCCACCTGGTGGCACATCTCTGTGGCCCCTGGTGGGGGTGGGGATGGGGGGAAGAGGCTCCACATGCTGCCCCCACCCCCAGCACCGTCCCCGCAGCTCCCATTGGCCAGGAACCCACTGACCCCACTGTCTAGGAGCCGCTGCCAGAGGGATGTGCCAGTCACTTTTGGGAGCCACCCGAGGTAAGCACCACCCAGGGCCTGCACCCCTCACCCCCTCCTGCACCCAACCGCCCTGCCCCAGCCCAGAGCTCATACCCCGCACCCCCCACCCCCGCACCCAAACTTCCTCCCAGAGCCTGCACCCAGCAGTGCGTGGAGACTCATTGCCCCTTCCCCCAAGGGCTGCAGGGATGTACTGTCTGCTTCCGGGAGTGGAGCAGAACCAGGGCAGGTAGGTAGCCTGTTTCCTGGTGTGCTAGGAGGGAAAGGAGTTGAGGGAGGGAGGGGGAGGAGTTTCTCACTGGGGCCCGTGGACCCTCTGGAGTACCCTCGGGGACCCCAGTTTGACCCCAGTTTGAGAAACGCTGCCCTAAGATATCATCAGTGCCTAAGATCCAGCTGACAAGGACCATAGCTTTCAATAAAGCAAATAATGTAATAACTACATTCTCCTTGTCTTTCATATCAGATATGAGCATCAAAGTCATCGAGATTACACAAAAGAGTGTATAATGCTTGATATTTGCCAGATGCAATTCTTGATGTCCTCCAGTAAGTTTGGTGGCAGGAGAAATCAATGACGATAAAGGCCATGCCAATTGTCACAGCACTCTCCAGTCAAAAGGCAAACTCTTTATTCCTTTCTAGCAGTAACCGGGGGTGAAAGTAAGTCGAGTGACTTACCGGTACGCCGGGGCCCCTTCTCCTTTTCGTCCTCCCTGCTGTCCCCTACCGGGGTAGCAGCAGCAGCCCAGGGCTCTGGGGGCTATTTAAAGGACCCGGGGCTCCCCTGCTTCTACTGCCCTGGTCCTTTAATTAGCCGCCAGAGCCCTGGGGAAGTGGCAGGGCTCCAGCAGCTATTTAAAGGGCCGTGGTGGCAGAGGCAGCTGGAGCCCCAGCCCTTTAAATAGCCCCTGGAGCCCCCGCTACCCCAAGGCTCCGGGGGCTATTTAAAGGGCCTGCGGCTCCCCTTCTTCTACCACCCCGGTCCTTTAAATAGCCCCTGGAGCCCTGGGGTAGTGGCAGCGGGGCTCCAGCAGCTATTTAAAGGTCCAGCCGGGGCTCTGGAGGCAATTTAAAGGACCTTGGGCTCCAGCCACTGCTGGGAGCCCCAGGCCCTTTAAATTGCCCCCGCGGAAGCCCGGCTGCCCCAGTACAGTGCACTAGCTCTAGCCAGTATGCCGTACCAGGGCGTACCAGCTTACTTTCACCTCCGGCAGTAACGGAGGGCCTAATTCTGCACATGATCCAGTTCTATTGAAGTCAATGAGAGTTTTGCCATTAATGCCACTAGAAACATGATTAGACCTTTTGTGAGTTGCTGGGTCCTTTCAACTGCCATGGAACTCATTTGGAGTTGAGGGCATTCCACACCTTGACGGTCTAGCCCATAGTGACTTCAGTGATGTTTTGAAAAATATTTATGTCTGAATACTTTTTTTTGTAACTAACTGGCACATAGGATGGCTGTTCCTTTGCTAACCTGAATAGACCTTTGATTCTTTTGTGCTTCTGCCCTACTGATTTTAGCTCTTTATTTTAACAGGTTGTTTAAAACAACTGAAAGAACTCAATGTGAGTTTTAACAATTTGAAGAGCATCCCTCCAGAATTGGGAAACTGTGAGAATCTGGAAAAACTGGATTTGGCTGGAAATCTAGAACTTACAGAGCTCCCATTTGAAGTAAGATCTCCAACTGCATTTCTTGTATCTGATTTATTTGGGCTGTAAGGTATTTCATCACATGCAGCATAAACAGTGATTCTTACAAACTGATTTCACACACCATCACATACTTCAACAATACAGTTTTAGTAGCAATGTCATTGAAAATATCTTAGAACAGACAGAACAGAGCAGGGCCAAGCGTCTGAGTGTCACTTGACAAATGACTAAATCCTGCTCACATTTGCTCTAATGCATAAGGGAGGGAAAGGGGCCAAAAGGGATTTTGCGTATTGTTCGTGGCTAAGGGAAGGTGACTGAAGGCTTCCTGCCATGAAACACAAGTGTGTGTTGACAGCTTTATCCATGTAATGTCCCAAGTTGCAACCCCATGTCTATACGGTGATGGTTTGTTAAAGGAACATGGTGCTGTCCCAAGCCAATAATGCTGTATGCTGCCATAAGCAGCAAAAACTGGTTGGCAGAAATGTAGGTACTTACATTACTCCTGAGGATCAGTATGCTCTACTTACTGCATTGTGATAGTCCATGGAGAGACACCCAGCTCTGCAACAGCAGTACATCCTTTATGTTGGATGCCTGGTTGTCAACCACTGCTATACACACTCGACAGGTGTTTGCTATTTAAGGCAGCAATTTGGTCCAAAATATCTATGGTGAAATTAAACAAAGTTGCTAATTTCATTTTTAATCTAGAAATTTTCTGCATTTTGCCAATGTCACCATCACTTCTCTAAACCTGGAATTTTTAAAAACTTCTTGGTTCTGTTGTAGGTCAGATGTTTGGGTGGACAGTAGGTGTTCAGTAGTGTAGTGTGGAGAAACTGAAGCAAATCACAAGCCTGTTTCCCACAACCTCACGTCACAAGCAAACATTGCGTATGGACATAAGTTATAGTATCAGGCCAGCCAGCAATTCCCATGTGTGCCTGTCTCTATAATCTTTATCCTAGTAGTTAGGGCACCTGCCTGGGATATAGGGGATCTAAGTTTGAATCCCCATTCTAGAGCTCACACTTGAACTCAGATCTCTCCTGCAACCCAGCTGAGTGCTTTAACCACCAGGCTGTAGACTATTTTGAGATGGTTGCTTTCAGTGTCTCCCACTGAAACTGTTCCACTTTATGTATATATATAAATTTTCATTGGACCAGAGAGACAGAGAGAGTGGTTAATGCATTTACATGGGGATAGGATACGTGGATTTAAATGTTCTTTCTGTCTGATTCAGATAGACAGATAAATAGGCTATTTGCCTGGAAAATTTTAAATTTTAAATCACAGTTTTTTAAAGTAGTAACATTATCTTTGATAATGTAATGTGTTTCTGACATCTGACTGTTAGATGGGCAAGAGATGGTAACTAGGGTGACCAGATGCCCCAATTTTTATAGGGACAGCCCCGATATCTGGGGCTTTGTCTTATATAGGTGCCTATTACCCTCCACTCCTGTCTCAGTTTTTCACACATGCTGTCTGGTCACAATAATGATAACTGGCAAAAATTGCTTCTTCATGAATGAAAACTATTGAAATAACTTGAATTGTGTTTGGAACCTGAGAGAGAAAGAGAAAGAGATATTTTGAAATGCTTATAATACCTGAAAGAAATTAACATATTTACTTCTGAAAATTACCAATCAGATGAAATGAATGATTCACAAGAGAAACATCACAACCTCCACTAAGGCTATAGGGTACTGTGTATGGTGTGTGTGTAGGTGTGTGTACAGAAAAATTACCCCCAAAGATATTTTTTATTAATAGATTGTCATTTGGAAAGTTTAACTTTTATTTGACTTTCAAAATCCTTAACAAATCTTCCTTGGAAGGTTACAGAAATGTGCAACTTGAAGAAAGCAGGTAACATTCTCCTCCATAAAACTTGCTTGAGAGAAAAATGGCAAACTTCAACGCATCAGAAATGATCAAAGTCTAATTTTACCTTGGTATTGTACATAGAATAATGGCCAGGGAGAAGCAGATAATATATATAATGATGGATTCAGGGAGATTGATAACATGCCTGTAATTCAGTCAAGAGTTTCTGACAGTACCATAAAAAGTTTATGAGATCATCAGAACTCTGAGACTGAATTACATCTTGAGTAATCAGTCTCCCTACTCTCTTTCTATCCATTTTTTATGACAGCTGTAGAATATATAGAAGTTTTTGAGCTTTTAAAGCAATTTATTGAGGAATTTTATAAGGAGAGAATTCTGGATTTTTAAACAGACACAGAAAGAAAATATTACAAACTAACTGAATTAGAGGGGAAAAATTCAGTTGTGTGTGTCATATATTACCTGCTACCACTTTCTGCATAAAGGTGGCAAAAGCATTGTGCACATTCAGTCTGATACACCTGCGAATTCCATGTACAAATCATGTATTTGCACCACCAAATACCCATTTGACAACCAGCTGTCCAATCTGTGGGCACACCCACTGTGTTCTGGGACTGCAATATGTGTTCATGCATTTTTGCAGGTGCACCAGTTGCTCCTGTTTTTAACATTTCATCCACAATGACAAAGGATGTGCATAGGCCCCAGAATTTGCAAGTCAGCTATATATGAAGTCAACACATAACTGCTATATGTCAGGAATTTTCTGTAGTTTTTATGGTGTCAAATACTGAGAGGTGCTGAGCACCTGCAACTCACATTATTTCAGTGTAAGATCCAGCTGCTAACAGATGTGCAGCACCTTTAAAGATAAGGACCATTAACAATACAGTACATGATGACTTAGGTCTTTTACATTACATTTAGTTCGGTGTATGGGATAATATACCATAGAAACCATATATAGTTAAGTCTTTTTTTCACAGAACAGCTCTGCTTGAAGCTGAGATTCACTGAAGTCAATTAAACTGCAGTGTGAATACTGATATCATTCTGGACTTCTGTATCATTATTCCATACCAAAAAAATCTCCCCAAAAGTCTATGTTAAAAGAGCATTATGGTTGCAAACTCAAGAACTCAAAAGTTAGGAAATACCAGAATTAACGCACACTTAATTCTGCCCCCTTTTCCAGATGCATTATGGTATAGACCTTAATGACAGGAGCTTATACTTTTTTTCCCACAGGTAACTTGTGCTTGTAGCGCTTTACTAGTAAAGGAAAACCAGCATACTATCCTGGCCAATCGCTTTTAGTGTGCGTGCTGATGCCACTATGAATGAAACTAGCTAGCTTGGTACTGGACAGTTTTCCTGCTATAGCTGTATCTACATTAGGGGCTTCTGTAACTTGGCACCCTGTGTCAATCAGGGATTACACCTCTTCACACCCCTGACTGACGTAGCTCTGCTGACAGAAGTTTGTAGCATAGACCTGGCACCAGCGTCAATAAGGACTGCTTTGTGTGAGTTACAGTTGGTAGGATCGTGGCCTTTGTCTCTGTTGTCTGTTTGTCTCTCCTTCTCTATCCTCCACAATGGGCACAGAGTCCTCACAAAGTATCATAGATTCATTGTCTTCTATGGAGCTGTGACAATTGCTTCTTTGCCCTAAAATCATGCTTTCTTCACATTTGAATATATCTGGACGAGAAAGATAGATTTATTTATTTACTTTATAAACACCCCCCCCCAACATTTTGCTAACACATTTGAATGAACATATTTTAAAGGTCTCATGTAGACAGCACAAGTTATATTTTAATATGTCTTATCTGGTTCAGGTGAAACCAAGCTAACACTACAATGCTAATTTTTTAAAAATGTTTTTATTCTAGTCTAGACATACTTTTTGTGTGCATATACAACTGAGTGGAAACAGCTTGAATCCTAATGTCCCAAGCTCTGGGATTGGAGCGACAATGACTTGGAATCCCAGCCTTCAGACCCTACATTTCAAGTCATTTTAACTCAGCGCTATACACACACACAGTTGGGCAGAAAACAATGCAGGGTGGAGGGATAATTTATCCCATGTGCCTTTAAAACAAGCAAAGAAAATCTTCTTCCAAAAGCTACGGCATGTTTGATTGCATGTCACAGGCACTCCCTACGTAGTTGGCTATCTGCATTATTTCATAATAGTGTTCTTTACTGGGATAACAATGATACATTGTGGTTAAGACACAGAACCGAAAGTCTGGAGATTGAGATTCCATCACAGATTCCTTGTATTACCTTGAACAAGTCACTAAAGTTGTTTTTGCCTCAGTTTCCTCATATGTGAAATGGGAATTATAATACTCACCTACATAGCAGGGGGATTATAAAGATAAATTAATTAATAATCACAATGTACTCTGACACTCTAAGAAGGAATGCATTATATAGACATAATTCTTCTCTCACTGACACCACTGTCAATCAGGAGTAACTCTACTGACGACTATGGAGTAAAATGTGTGAGAGAGAAAAATTAAGACCAAGAAACATGAAGTATTAGTCTAACTAACTATTGAGTCTAGATGCTGTTGATATGTTGTTACACATTGTGCAATTAATTTGTTTTCCTAAGAATTATAGATAAGAGTAAATTAAATACATGCCATAGTGTGCATTCATATATTTGTGTATGTATAAAAACTGATCTGACTTCAATCCTAAGTGTACTGCTTTCAGAAGGCAATGCTTTCAACTATTATGTTACTGCATCACACAGTCACCATTTCCAATGCTGGAACAGCTCTTCCTAAGCACTCTTTTTGTGCTGGTATTTCATAGTGATACCTGCACTATGTGGAAGGGCCCGATCTCTAGTCAGTTCAAACTCCCTTGCCTTTAGAGGCATTCGTATTACTTATTTTATTGATTTTAATTCACTCAGTCCATCTCTGATAGGAAATATTTAAGAAGAGTTTTAAGCAGCTACTTTGGATTTTCGGTTCAAGAAAATCAAATTTAAAAATGATAACCGAGGGTGCAGCATGGTTTTCTGAACTTCTTATGCAGTGAATAATGTATGCTGCTGTTATGGGGGATCCCAGCAGTCACTTAGATGTCCCTTTGTGCAGCCTGAACAATGCAGAGAGAGTGAAATGGGGTAGAGAATCTGCTCCTGCTCCAGCATATGAATATTTTGTCAGAGAAGAGCATCCTAAAATATCTTGAGAGGGAGTGAAAAGTATGTGTGTGTATACATAATATCTTGAGCACCTTGAATAAATTAATCAAAATTAGTAAATTTAGCTCTAAGCAGCATAAGGAATCATAGTGTGGTTTGTTTATTTTTAACATAAGGTGTAACACTTCTGCAGAGTGAGCGTGTGTGTGTGCACATCTGTGTTTTCATGTGCATGCATATGTATTTTAATTTTATTACTTAATATCCGGCCTCCAAAGTTCAGAGGGCTGGGAGATCATGTTTTCTTTTTGACATGCCATAATCTCAGTGTAACAGGTGGTAATCTTGTTTTGCATTATTGCTGCACAGATGGGTTCAAATAAACTGGAAACACTGGTCAATAGTTCCCAGAGGCCTCCTTACTTTAATCAGTCAGAAAGGGAAAAGGCTCACCTTTCCTCTGAACTTCACCTTCCTGTTATATTTCTCCTTGTGCAGCCATGTTACTAGCCTGTTCACCATTTACAAGATGCAAGACCTTTACCTTGTTACAGGAGTTTTGCCTGAGTAAGGAGTGAAGTATTGGATCATAAGTAAAAAATGAACTTTATTAGTGCCCAAATCATTTGAGTTTGGTTTGTCCATGTACAGGTTCAGAACCACAAAACTGTGTGCATTGGCTATTCCTTCAATGAGGAGGTAGCAAGTCAGTGGCAAAAGGCCTACTGTGCGTGAAATCCAGCTTCTACTGAAATCTGTTGCAATGGGACAAGCATTTCACTGTGTATGTTTTGCAGTTTAAGAAAGGTACAGTTGCTTAGCCTTGCTGACTTTCTGTTTGAGAGAATTTTATTTTGCTTTGGTTGTTCAATCAATGCACATGCTCGCCTGCGAAGATTAAAAGCTTTTTTTGTATGGCAAATCCACCTAACGCTCACGCCAAGTTTCACACTATCATAGCATTTGCCAAAATGCTGTCAATCCAAGGCAAAGAACAGCTGCTTTGTGAAAGTGGCATAAGATATAATACCAGACATTAGCAGGAGTGTGTGAAAATTGAAAGGGGATGGGTGCAAAAGTGTTAGGTATGGGAGGAGATACACAAAGGCATTAGCACTGCATGAGTTCTTATAAATGTTTTTAAAAGACAAGAGACTAAAGAAGGACATGAAAATGCGTTAGGAAACAGGATTATGTAGTAAGACAAAGGAATGTCTGTGTCAATTGATGTAGTTCTTGACCATGTGATTCAAAAATCTTATAATTAATATAACATCACTTCAAAGACATGGCATTCTCTACCAGAGCAAATCGTTTGCCAATAATAGCTCTGCCTTGTTAGAGAACTGATCCCTGTATACCTTTGTATTGTGATACCAGTGACCTTTACCTTTCACTTGAATTTTAAACAAAAGTAGCATCTGCTTCTACAAGCAGAGTTTAAATGGCACCAAAAAACTTTGTATAAACAAAGAATTACTAGTGGTGACCAAATGCTACCAAAAACTGAGCAAAAGAGAATTATGTGAACATTAGAATGTCACTAATTCATTAGAAAAATTTGGATTTAATTTTAAAAAGGTTTTGTTCTCTGTAAATGAGGGGCAGGGTTTTCAAAAGTGTTCTGAATTGGCCCAACCTTGCTGTCTTTTAAAGTAAAAAATTAAACTTGTTACAGGAGTTTTGCCTTAGTAAGGAGTGAAGTATTGGATCATAAGTAAAAAATGAACAATTCAGCAGGAGGAAAAGTTAGACCAGCTCTGAGTGTTTGTGAAAATCCTACCCTCAAATGTTACCTATTCACGCAAGCTAGAAAATCAGAGCCAGATTCTGCCGAGTCCATAAATAGGTGTACAGTGATGGGAGAGGGAATGCAGAACTTTCCCTCGTTTGCATGGCCTGCATAAAGAGAACACAGGGACTGCATTCTCTGTCTCTTTCTTTCCCTGGGGATGTACAGCACCTCAAGGGGGTGAAGAGGGTCCGGGAAAAAGCAAGTCACTTCTCCACAATGGCCCATAGAGTGAAAGTGGGAAGGATAGCATAACTGGTTCCTGATCATGACTGGAGTCTCTGGGCATAACCAAATATTAAATAGGAATGTATTAAATTAATTACTGAGTACATTCATCTCAGTTATCAGCTAATTACAGGCTAGTTACATGATTGCAAGTTACATTTTTATAGCTGTCAGCAACATTTAATATTGTTAACCATGAATTTTTGTATATCCTCAACAGTCTCTTGTGAGGGTGGACAGGAAGATGGGATGCAGCGCTATCAGTCAGGTGCAAAGTGTTAGTGGCTGCAGATGGTGCACTATGGGCTTAAATTCTGTCACCTGAGCCTGGGGCCTGCTGGGTATGCCCAGTTAATGAGGCTAGTTGGGCTGTGGCAGAATTGCCTGATTTGCTGGCCTGCCCTGTTGGCTGGAAGGAGCCATCAGGTGTGCATTTAAGCTTAGCAGTAGTGGTGGCAGGCTGCTGGAAACATAATGCTTAACGCCTGCAGCTATAGTCTCTTCTGTGCCTGCCTTGTTCCCGGTCCTGCTCCTGCCTTATTTTTGACCAGCTCCAGCCCTGCTGCCTTGCTCCAGCTCTGACTCCTTATCGCTGGCAGTGGCTTTGAACTTTGGCTCTGTTTGTGGCCTCTGTGATGCTTTGGGGTTTCACGTAGACCATTAAGGGGTTCTGTCATTGCCTGCCCTGGAACCCTAGGTGCTTCTGTGCTGTGTGGCTTTGGCTCTGAGCACTGACACTAGCAGCCTGCTTACAATACAATGTCTTCACCCTGGCTTCCATCAGCCTGGTTACTCCTTGCAGAGTGACAGCAACAGCCTTTCCAGTCCCAAGTCTGTCCAAAACCGTCTCCCTTGCAGTGTCCAGTCCCTCTCACTGGATACTCAGAAATTATTACATTCGCTGCCTCCAAAGAGACAGAGCTGACACCAGCCTGTTAGTTTAGCTGAGGATTTCATCCTTCAGTTTAATACACAGCACTGAGATGATTTTGTAATAAAACAAGAATGTTTATTAACAAAGAACCGAAATTTGAATGACAATAACCAGATATGGCTACAGTGAAACAAAACAAAACACACTTTTTAGTGACTAAAACAACTTCAGCAAGTTACAATCTTTGTCTAAGCGGGTTTCTCACCTATAGTGAGTTCCAGCTACTCTTGGTTTTCAGGCCAAGAAGATCTACTTTTCATGAGCTCAAGGGGCGCTGCTTCCCCTTTGTCACCCAGGTGATGGATGATAAAAAGGCTTTTTTTTTTTTGGACTTTGCTTATAATTCCCAAAGTCTATTGTCTCTGTTTCAAGAGCCAGAAAGCTTCCTGGGAGTGCAGGCTCCATCCCCTGTCATGATCATTAAGCGGTCTTCCCCCTCTTAACCTTGATGGCTTAGTTTAACTTACATGTAGATGTACTTTTCATTGTCCTCCTGAGATATTACCTGTCTGTTTACATTGGAGACACTGGAAAACAGAGGAAACAATGATCTTTATCTTGGATTGGTTGGTCTTATACATGGCTTGCTGAACACCTTTTAAGAACGTATTTTCAACACAGATCTAAAGTTCTTTATACACCTCCAGTACCTACATCACACAGTAATATTCATGACCAATGTGTTATCAGTTTGCATATCATAGAATCATAGAAGATGAGGGTTGGAAGAGGCCTCAGGAGGTCATCCAGTCTAACCCCCTGTTCAAGCAGGACCAACCCCAACTAAATCATATGACACCTCACTAAATATAACATCTTACATGACACCTTTTAGATACAGATTATGTCAACAGTGTGTTAAGGCAATAAGTATGTCAGGCTTGATGTGAGTTATGGTTTGATGTGCCCTCTGCCAGTGGTAATGAAAGGCTCCCAGCCTCTGACTGCCACTGATCTGACCTCCAGGCCTGACTGCCCATGCCCCAGATCGTGACGCACAGCTCCATATTATTTTTCCATTTTACCTGGATGATGCTGTATCTGTACTTTTTCAGTGTCAGGCAAAGTTTGGGACTTAAAGGTGAACAAGTTGGCTGACGCAGAGCTTACATATAATAGAAGTGATGCTAGTGGCTTGGTGGAAGTAGACTGAAGACACAGAGTGGTTACTGTTCCTGTTGTTGAAGAGGTTCGTCATAAGAACATAAGAATGTTCATACTGGGTCAGACCAATGGTCCATCTAGCCCAGTAATGCCAGATGTGTCAAAGGGAATGAATAGAACAGGACAATTATCAAGTGTCCACACACTATGCAAGAGTTTTACAACTGTGGGTGATTCTGGGCCCCCAAATGAATCCAAGGAGGCATTGTTTGCTAAAAGTGAAGGCTTCTGTCTGTGTCTGATTACGTGCATGTTGTGAACTTTTCTTTTCCATGTATGTATTGGTTGTTTGCTCCAACCTCCTTCTGCCTCACTCCCTCATTGTCTCTCTGTGGCCAGCTTCATTCTCCCTGTCCCTCTTTATGTTCCCCTCAATCATTATATCTTTTCCTTTCCTCTCAGAACCTAGCAGAAGACACCCAGTACCTCACAGAGCTGGGCCCTGTAATATATCAGAAGTGACATGGAAAGGACAATGAATCTTATATTATGAAATTGATGGCTGGTAAATTTAGAACAAATGTAAAGAAATGCTTCTTCATACAGCCGATAGGCAACCTATGAAATTCATTGCTGCATCATGCCATTGAGCCAGTTATTGTGGCTGAATACTAGAAAGCCCTGGAAAATTTTATGAACAATATCATTTATAGTTATGCAGGCTATGATAAGGTTAATTAAATCTCATTCTTCAGGGTATAAGCAGATAACTTCAGGGATAAAGAAAGATTTTGGTCAGCATGTAAAGTTTTGCAAAATTGATGTTTGATATTTTTGTTTTATTGTTTTTTTTCCCTTTCTCTGACATATCAGATATTGGCCACTGCTAGAGATAGTCTGTTGGACTGATCTGATATTGCTAATCCTATGTTGCAATGTTTTTACTAGAATGAATTAGTAGTTAGATATTTGGAGGGTCAGGTGTGCGTCTTAGCCCCTGTTCCACCAGTTGTGCTTTTGTTGCAGTTGTTGTTTATTTCTGGAGATCTCTCTTGGGGCAGGAAAAGGGTTAAAGAAAGTCTTATTCCCTGAAATTACTTTTAATATAGTTGAAAGATTTTCATCCTCAGAAGCTGGCACCAAGACCTCAGAATATTACATAATACAAAATGGTCTCTGAAAAGATGGCTAGAGGCAATGAAAAAATTTACAGGCACTTGACTGAAGGACCTACTGTTGCAGTGAAGAACAGATGGAGTCCAGGAGCTACAGTACAATTTAAAAAAACGAGGTTCTCAGAAAACAAATAATCTTAATGTTTCCCAATGATCATACTACATTACCAAAACAAATCTTGAAAGTTGAACAGGACTGTTAAAAATAAATTGGGAAGCAGAGTGGTCTGAACAGATGTGTCATAGGATTGAGAATCAGGAAACCTGGGTTTTATGAAGAGACTCTTACTCTATTTGTATAGCACTTAGCACAATGGGACCTGGATCTCAGTTGAGGGCCTTTATGTGCTACTGTAATAGAAAAAAATATATATTTTATCAAGGATCAGATTTTCAAAAGAGCTCAGCACCCAGTGGCTCCCAGTCAGACACCTAAATTAAGTGGAAAGATTTTCAAAAGTATTGCAATGCCATTGAGATGCCAACTTCTGAGGATGAAAACAATGGGAACTACTGGGTACGGCAGACTCTTCTGAAAATCTGGCTATTTCTTTTAGGTTCCCAAATGACAGTTGCACGTTTCAAATATTTGAGCTTGATTGTAGAAGCTGAACACTTTTGAAAATCTGGCTCTACATTTAAGAGTAGAGGGCATCAACATTAATTTGGATGCTGTTGACTGTAAGAAGCATGGGGGATCTGTAAGTTGTCTAGAACTACTGCTTTAATGCAGTGATGTTATCTTATAAGAAGATAAATAGCAATCAATTATGTACATTTTTAATTTCCTGAGTTTCCATTGGCTGTGGCACAGCATTTTAAAATTGCATAAAGGAGCTTGTGCATCTTCATGATCTGGTCTCTCCTGACTGCTCTCCAGCTTTGCTGCAGAAAGGAATGTATTCATGGGAAGTCAGAGAGGAGTCAGTGCTTTGAAATGTGATTTTTGTTTTCTTAGACCTCAGTCCAATACATCACTTAAGCACATGCTTAATTTTAATGGGAGCAGTCCTATTGCAGTTAAGCAAATGCTTAAAGGCTTTGCTGGTTCAAGGTCTTATTTCTTGGCAGATTCTACACCGAATGCTAATCATATCTATATCTTCACCCCAGAAGAGCCTTCAAACATTTTAGTCCAAATGAATTGCTGAATTAGTAATACATTCAGAATTTATATATATAGGATTATTATCCAGATCAGATCAGTCGTCCATCTAGTTCAATATCCTATCTGACTGTGGCTTCTAACAGATTCCTCAAAAGGTTGTGTCCCTATCATGGATCATAATGGAATAACCAGCCCCTTGGAGAAATTTTTTCCTAGGCCCAGGCAGGTAGTAGTTGACTTATGTCCTGAAGCATGAAGGTTTATGTCCCTTATTTTTCTATCCTATCTAATGTACCTGTGGATGTTTTCATTATCTGTATAAATGTCAAATCCTCTTCAGAATCCTGCTAATCTCTTTGACTCAGTAATACACTTATAAAGTTTGCGGACGATACCAAGCTGGGAGGGGTTGCAAATGCTTTGGAGGATAGGATTATAATTCAAAATGATCTGAACAAACTGAAGAAATGGTCTGACATAAATAGGATGAAATTCAATAAGGACAAATACAAAGTACTCCACTTAGAAAGGAACACTCAGTTCCACACATATGTAACCCTTCTGCCCGTCAGAGTTGGCAGCAACAAGGGCCGGGTTCAATATCTAGGGGTTCCATTCCAATAACACAATGCAAACCGGCTCGAGCCCCCACCCAGTGACCTGGGACCAATATATACCACCCCCGCTGGGCGCCTCCAAGAGGCAATACTTCCCCTCTCGCAAGCACATAGTCTGAGTGTAGCAAAAGTCTTTTAATAACAGAGAGAAACAATGTGGCATTATGTTGGGGAAACACCACCAACAGGATTCATAACACAACCCATGAGCAAAAACAACCCCACCCCAGGCAAATTGGGGCATGCCCTTTTCCCTTTGGTTCTTGAGTCCAGCAACCCCAAATCACCCAAAGTCCCAAAAGTCCAATGCCCCAAAAGTCTCTGTCCCTGGTCAGGGCAGCCCCAGAGTTCGAAAGTTTATCGGCGGAGCTTTACCTCCCAATCTGGGTGGAAATGGGACAGGGGTAAGAGGCACCTTACGTGATCTGAAGCTGACCGCCCCATAGCTCCATAGCGGCGCTCCGCTCCGCCAGCCGCCCCACGAACTCCTTCGCTCAGCTGCGCTCCGCTCCGCCAGCCGCCCCACGAACTCCTTCACTCAGCTGCGCTCCGCTCCGCCAGCCGCCCCATGAACTCCTTCACTCAGCTCCACGGCCCACAAGCAGCTCCTGCCATCCACACACTGCTCCGCGTCGAACTGCTTCACCAGCCGTCCTGCAAATTGCTCCACAATATATCTTCAGGCTCCCCCACTACTTAACACAACACTCAGTGATTTCAGCTCTTAGGTGAATTCAGCTTATAGTAGGGGAGCCCCAGTGCTGGTGCACTGTAAGCCCAAAGTGAGCTCAGCAGCCTATAACTAGACTTCTAATGAAATCAAAATTAGCTCTGATATTCCACAGTGGAGAGAGGAGGAAGTGCAATCAGCATGTAAGGCCCTCACCAAGGGGCCCATGCCACCAAGTATTAATACTTGTCCCCAGCCTCTCTCCATTCACACAGTTTTGGAACCCATGACCCTTGCCTAGCGAGTGCTACTTAGTTGATGGTGAATCCCTCCATCATAACAAAAGGCCACGTACAGTTCCAAGCACAGTTCCCATAATCAGGGTAATAGCAATTTATTCTTCCTGCCCCAATAACAGAGACACTGGGGATCCCACAGCAGCCAAAGTGACCATTTGGGCAGCTATGGTCTCATTCTAGGCGTGGTGGGTGTGCCTATGCAAATGAGATCGGCCCCTGAAGTTCTTTTCCACAACTTGCCACACCTCACCACCAGATGTCAGGGTGGAGCTCATCCTGACACTGCTTACATCCTCCCCCCAGCCGAGACTTTGTCGTCCCGACAAATCACACTCCCTTTATACCAACTCATTGGTTTCCTCCAAAGGGCCTCAGGAAGCCCACTTTAGCTTCCACAAGCCTGTGTGCTAAATGTATTGGCTCCTCACTAGTCACCCCAGGTGCATCATAAGTTAACCGTTTCACTGGTCTTATCACCCTGTCTCGTCTATTGAGAATCTCTGTTGCCGAAGTAAGGGGAACATCCTCTTGAGTGACGGATGGAGAGGCTTCCCTGGAGGGTCCCTCGGCTACTGGCGTAGGCCCCTGCACTCCTAGTTCTAACGCTGGAGGGTCCAAGGTGCCCAGGACATCCTCTACCTGTCTGTCCCCATTGTCCAATAACCTGTGTTTGTCATCACAGGGGGGTCTCATCAGCAGCACCGGGGTATCAGAAAGGGGCCTAAATAGTTCCGCCAATGGGTTTAGGGCAGAAAAGGGAGAACTCTCGTTTGGTTCAGCTGATCGAGACTGAAATCTTGTCTCCATCCCAGGATACACCAGGGTTGTGTCTTCCTCCTCAGACTCACTCTCAGATGTGCAGAATAGGGGTAAGTTAGCTGCAGGGGGCCCACTGTCTGTGTTGGATGGCGGCTTTGGTCTAGCACCTCTGTTCTGCCCGGCGGCCCTGCCGTGGCCCATCTCACAAGGGGTGCTTACCAATTCCCCCACAGGGAGCAAAAGGTTTCTATGCACCGTCTTTATTTGCCCTGGACCGTCTTCAGGTTTGATCTTGTAGACCGGCAGATCTCCCAGCTTTTCCATCACCAGGTAAGGTATTGCCTTCCATCTGTCAGCTATCTTGTGTTTGCCAGCAATACCCAAATTTCGCAGCAGGACTCTGTCCCCCGGCTGGAGCTCCTGCGAACGCACTCTAGCATCATATCGATGTTTGTTGCGGTCTGCGTTCTTCCGAGCCGCAGCGGTAGCTAAGCGATAAGCATCCCGCAGCTTTTCTCTTAGTCGGGATACATATTGCTGATGAGTTTCATAGCTATCTCCATCCTCTGATACACCAAAGCACAAGTCTATGGGTAATCTTGGTTCTCGCCCAAACATCAAGAGATATGGGGTGACTCCCGTAGCATCGTTCTTTGTGGCATTGTAGGCATGCACCAGAAATGCGACATGCTGGCTCCAGGTTGCCTTCTGCTCTGGTCGCAAAGTTCCCAACATATCTAATAGGGTTCGATTGAACCTCTCTGGCTGAGGATCACCTTGGGGGTGATAAGGCGTTGTCCTAGACTTTTTAATTCCTGCTATCTTCAGCACCTCCTTCAGAAGGTGACTCTCAAAATCCCGCCCCTGATCAGAGTGTATCCGAGCCGGGAATCCATAGACTGAGAAATATTTGTCCCACAATACTCGAGCAACGGTGGTGGCCCTCTGATCACGTGTGGGATATGCTTGTGCATACCGTGTAAAATGGTCAGTCACTACTAGAATGTTTCCAACATTCCTCTTGTCTACCTCTACAGACAAGAAATCAATGCATACCAACTCCAAAGGTTTGTTGCTGGTGATGTTCTTGAGATATGCAGCCCTCGTGGGCAGAGTTTTCCTTTGAACACATCGAGCGCAAGTCTCACATTTCCTGCGAACATCTTCAGCCATTCGGGGCCAATAGAACCTACTACGGATAAGTTCCAGGGTCCTCTCCATCCCTAAATGCCCAAAGTCATCATGCAGGGCCCTCATGGCCAGGGCTCTGTACTTTTTTGGCAGTACTAGTTGTGCTCGTTGTTTTTGTAAAGGGTCAGTGGTCATTCGGTGTAGCACTCCCTGAATCAGTTTTAGTTTGGTCCATTCTCTCAATAGTAGTTTACCCTCCGGGTTAGGTGGGACAACCGCAGTTGGGCTTCGCCCCTCCCTTTTGGCAAGTAGTGTATCACGAATGTCAATATCTTGCCGCTGGGCTTCTTGCCAGTCAGCCGCATTGAGCATGGGCAAAGGAGATTGGTCTAATGCAATATAGTTCACCGAAGCAGAAGGCATGCATTCAGGGGGCAGGCCCAAAGCTTCTGCAACACATCCCTGAAAGTCTTCACGGGCCTCTGGCTCTCGGCGACTCACACTGCAAATAGCTCTCACTCCATCTGTGGGTATCACAGCAACTTCTGGAGCCTGCGGACGCCTGGACAATGCATCTGCATCTACATTGCTTCTCCCTGATCGGTACTGAATGCTGAACTCATAGCTAGCCAAGGCGGCCACCCATCTCTGCCCTGTAGCATCCAGCTTAGCACTTGTTAACACATAAGTCAGTGGATTGTTATCTGTCCACACCTGGAACTGAGCACCATACAAGTAGTCTCGAAATTTCTCAGTGATGGCCCATTTCAAGGCCAAAAACTCCAGCTTGTGGGTGGGATAGCGAGTTTCACTATCAGACAATCCTCGGCTGGCAAAGGCTACAGGTTTACATTTGCCTTCCACTTCCTGGTACAGGACTGCTCCCAGACCCTCCAAACTGGCATCAGTATGCAGGATAAATGGTTTGCTTGGGTCAGCAAAAACTAGGACTGGAGCATGAGTTAGGCAAGTAATGATTTCTTGAAAAGCCCTTTCACATCTCTCATCCCACCGTGGCCCAAATGGTGCAAAGGGGCCATTGTGTCTCTGCACAGGAGGCTTTGGGGACCTCCCCTTATTCTTGGACTTAGATTTGTTCTTGCTGAACTGATGTCCCCTGGTAAGATCATTCAGAGGCTTTACAATCGTAGCGTAGTTTTTCACAAATCTGCGGTAGTAGCCACTAAATCCAAGGAAGGTCTTGAGTTCTCTGTAGTTACTTGGACGTGGCCATGTAGTGAGTGCTTCTATTTTATCAGGATCAGTACTCACACCTTCTTGGGACACAATGTGACCCACATACTTCACTGAGGTTCTGCAGAACTGGCATTTGTCAATTGAAAGCTTCAGACCATAATCCTCCAACCTATCAAGCACTTTAAGAAGTCTTTCTTCATGCTCCTCTAAGGTTCTTCCAAACACAATCAGGTCATCCAAATAAACTAACACTTGCAGTAAATTCATGTCTCCCACAACTTTCTCCATGAGACGTTGAAAGGTGGCAGGTGCTCCAGAAATCCCTTGGGGCATGCGTTCAAACTCATAAAACCCTAATGGGCAGATGAAGGCTGTCTTCTCCTTATCTTCTTCTCCCAGAGGGATCTGGTAGTATCCACTTCGAAGATCCAACACAGAGAACCACTGGCTTCCCAGCAAACAGTCTAAGGCGTCTTGCACTCGAGGCATAGTGTACTGGTCGACCACAGTACGGCTGTTTAGGGTGCGGTAGTCAATACACATCCGGATTTTCCCATTCTTTTTGCGGACTACCACAATGGGTGAGGCGTATGGGCTGCGGGACTCTGTAATGATGCCATTCGCAGCCAGCTCCTGAAGATGATGTCGCACATCTTCCATCTCAGAGAGAGCAATCTTCCTAGATCTCTCCCTGAAAGGTCGAGAGTCATGTAGTCTGATATTGTGCTCTACTCCTTTTGCACATCCCACATCCCACTCATGCAGTGAGAACACCTTGGATCTTTCACAAAGTTTCTTCCTCAGGCGATCTTTCCAGTCCTCGGACACTGGTGAATCTCCAAAGTCAAACTTTGCTGGGTCTATTGCCGAAACTGGAGTTTCATACTGGGGTTTTACAATCGACTCAGGCTCAAAGAGGTCTGCTATCTTTTGTCCTTGCTTCACAAAAATATCACGACTCGTTTCATTAGCAATCAATATAGTCACCCTTTCCTGGGCTTCAGCAGGTAGGGTTATGACTCCACTGGGGACCAGCACTCCTTCAGGGAGCTCTCCTCCCATCGGCTGCTCTATCATTGCTAACGTCCCTTTACTGCCTTTCAGACAGGTACTCATGACAAGCACTTCTTGCTCCGTCCTTGCAGGCACTACTAAGGGGGTTGTGCCCGCGTACTTCAGTGCCCCAAGCGGTAGCTCAGATGTGTCCCTTTTAGCGCTCTCAATTTTCCTATAGGCTTCAGCACAAAGCGTATGGATCATCAGGGTATTCAGGTACTGGTCCCCAGCCCGCCTTCTGCAGTAATCCGCGAGTACCTTGAAGAGACTGGAGTTGGTCCCTATCAGCACAGACACATCAGAAGTCCCTTTAGGGTCAGGGCATATTAAGGCAGCTGTGTCTACCTCTTCTCTTACCCCAGCAACCTCCTCTGGGAATTCCAGGTGCACTATGACATACCCTTGATAGGGGTATTCATCCATGCTGAGGCCACATAGGCCAAGGCCAGTCAGTGGCTGTATAGGCAGGTGCCTAAGCATCTGTTGGTAGAATGACTGAAATATAATAGTCACTTGAGATCCAGTGTCAAGCACTGCTTTACACTCCACCCCTTCGATCCTCACCATGACCTCTGCTCGAGGCCCTATCAGTCCTGCAGGGATCCCAGCTGGACAGTCTTTTCTGGGGGAATCTTCAAATCCTGCAGACCTGGGGGGTCCCCGTCCCCAGACCCTCTGGCAGCTACCGGATCTCTCCCAACTGATCCTCAGCTTTCCATACACTAAGGAGGGGTTTTCTTCATTACGGCACTTGGCAGCACTGTGTCCATCCTGACCACATCGGTAGCAGAAGAATTGACCTTTCCCCCTTCGCCTGGGGGGGATGGTGGCTCTAAGTGCGGGCTTCTCAATCGCCACAGTTTGAGGCTTCTTATTCCTAGAAGTCTTAACTCGGTCAACGGTACTTTGCAGCTCAGCTATCCGTTCCGTCAGGACCTGCATTTGTTGGGCAAGTTCCTCTCTGGTGCTCACCATCAGTACACTGGCCATTTGCAGTGGTGTTGTGCTGGCTGGCTCCGATGTTTGGGCTTCCCAAAACTCACTGGCAGCCTGCCTTTCTTCCTCCTCTCGGACCTCTTTTATCAGCTGGGAGTAACTTGGGGGATGTTCCCGTCGTTCTCTTAGCCGGAGATGAAGTAGAATCGGGTTCTGATACTGAGTTCCTCTTACAATTTGAGCCAGTCTGGTCTGATCCATCTGCTCAGCAGTCACTGCTCCCCTCATGACAGCTCTCTGAAGCAGTCTCTCCAGTCTCTGTATGTAGGCTGAAGCCTTCTCGCCCTTTTGTTGTCGGGAATTAAGGAACTTACAGTAGCTGTCTTCAGGGCCCTCTACGCTCCCAAAGTTGTGTTCAAGGGCCTCTAGGCAGTCCTTCACACTGACCCCAGGGTCAATGAGCTTCAGGGTGCGAATCACATCTAATGCTGGGCCGCCAAGGCTCTCTATAAGGCATCTTCGCTTTTCTGCATCTGGTACGGCCCACTCTTGCAGCATTTCAGTGGTATGCTCTAACCAGGGTTCAAACTCCTCCTCCCCAGCAAATAATCTTAACTTACGACAAGAGTCTGACTCAGCATGGGGAAGCACAACCTTTTCCAATATTTGCCCCAGAGCTTTTGTCCAATCATCAGCCGAGGCTGCAGCCTCTGAGCTAGAAGCTGCTGAGCCAGGGCCCAACAAACCTGACATATTAGCCATTATACAAACAGTAATTTCCTCAAAATATAAGCACAAACAAAAAAAAATATAAATTGTTTCCCAATGTAGTGGATCACTCAACAGGTGCTTGCGAGGGGTACTGACCCAGGCGATCCCGGACGAGCCCCCAAAAATGTAACCCTTCTGCCCGTCAGAGTTGGCAGCAACAAGGGCCGGGTTCAATATCTAGGGGTTCCATTCCAATAACACAATGCAAACCGGCTCGAGCCCCCACCCAGTGACCTGGGACCAATATATACCACCCCCGCTGGGCGCCTCCAAGAGGCAATACTTCCCCTCTCGCAAGCACATAGTCTGAGTGTAGCAAAAGTCTTTTAATAACAGAGAGAAACAATGTGGCATTATGTTGGGGAAACACCACCAACAGGATTCATAACACAACCCATGAGCAAAAACAACCCCACCCCAGGCAAATTGGGGCATGCCCTTTTCCCTTTGGTTCTTGAGTCCAGCAACCCCAAATCACCCAAAGTCCCAAAAGTCCAATGCCCCAAAAGTCTCTGTCCCTGGTCAGGGTAGCCCCAGAGTTCGAAAGTTTATCGGCGGAGCTTTACCTCCCAATCTGGGTGGAAATGGGACAGGGGTAAGAGGCACCTTACGTGATCTGAAGCTGACCGCCCCATAGCTCCATAGCGGCGCTCCACTCCGCCAGCCGCCCCACGAACTCCTTCGCTCAGCTGCGCTCCGCTCCGCCAGCCGCCCCACGAACTCCTTCACTCAGCTGCGCTCCGCTCCGCCAGCCGCCCCATGAACTCCTTCACTCAGCTCCACGGCCCACAAGCAGCTCCTGCCATCCACACACTGCTCCGCGTCGAACTGCTTCACCAGCCGTCCCGCAAATTGCTCCACAATATATCTTCAGGCTCCCCCACTACTTAACACAACACTCAGTGATTTCAGCTCTTAGGTGAATTCAGCTTATAGTAGGGGAGCCCCAGTGCTGGTGCACTGTAAGCCCAAAGTGAGCTCAGCAGCCTATAACTAGACTTCTAATGAAATCAAAATTAGCTCTGATATTCCACAGTGGAGAGAGGAGGAAGTGCAATCAGCATGTAAGGCCCTCACCAAGGGGCCCATGCCACCAAGTATTAATACTTGTCCCCAGCCTCTCTCCATTCACACGGTTTTGGAACCCATGACCCTTGCCTAGCGAGTGCTACTTAGTTGATGGTGAATCCCTCCATCATAACAAAAGGCCACGTACAGTTCCAAGCACAGTTCCCATAATCAGGGTAATAGCAATTTATTCTTCCTGCCCCAATAACAGAGACACTGGGGATCCCACAGCAGCCAAAGTGACCATTTGGGCAGCTATGGTCTCATTCTAGGCGTGGTGGGTGTGCCTATGCAAATGAGATCGGCCCCTGAAGTTCTTTTCCACAACTTGCCACACCTCACCACCAGATGTCAGGGTGGAGCTCATCCTGACACTGCTTACACATACAAAATAGGAAATGACTGCCTAGGAAGGAGTACTGCGGATCTGGGGTCATAGTGGACCACAAACTAAATATGAGTCAACCATGTAACACTGTTGCAAAAAAACGGAACATCAATCTGGGATGTATTAGCAAGAGTGTTGTAAGCAAGACACGAGAAGTTATTCTTCCTCTCTACTCCATGCTGATTAGGCCTCAACTGGAGTATTGTGTCCACTTCTGGGCACCACATTTCAGGAAAGATGTGGACAAATTGGATAAAGTCCAGAGAAGAGCAACAAAAATGATTTAAAGGTCTAGAAAACATGTCGTGTGAGGGAAGATTGAAAAAATTGGGTTTGTTTAATCTGGAAAAGAGAAGACTGAGAGGGGACATGATAATAGTTTTCAAGAACATAAAAGGTTGTTACAAGAAGGAGGGAGAAAAATTGTTCTTCTTAACCGCTGAAGATAGGACAAGAAGCCATGGACTTAAATTGCAGCAAGGGAGGTTTAGCTTGGACATCAGGAAAAACTTCCTAACTGTCAGGGTGGTTAAGCACTGGAATAAATTGCCTAGGGAGGTTGTGGAATCTCCATTATTGGAGATTTTTAAGAGCAGGTTAGGCAAACAGCTGTCAGGGATGGTCTAGATAATACTTAGTCTTGCCATGAGTGCAGGGGACTGGAGTAGATGACCTCTCGAGGTCCCTTCCAGTCCTATGATTCTATAGCAGCAAGTTCCATAGGTTAATTATGTAAAGAAAACTATTTCCTGTTTGGATTCATTGGAATCCTTCTTGTTCTTGTGTTTATAAGGGAATATATATAGGAGCAGCTGATTTACCATTTCTCTATTGTTCATTGTTCTAAAAATTTATTTTTCTTCATCAGCTCTTTAAACTAAAGTGTTATCGTCTGTTCAATTTTTCTTCAGCTTGATTGAGATCTTTGGGTATTACTGCAAATATTCAGTAAAGATGATAGAGAAAATTTCTTTCCATTTCTCTGATAGTTTTTGTTGTTCATCCCTGTACCCCTTCTATTTTTGCTGTATCTTTCTTGAAGACAGAGTGACCGGACGGGAACATAGTATTGCAGGTCAAGGTGTACTATTGATATATATAGTGGCAGTATAATAATTTCACTGTTCTAATATATCCCACTCCGTATGTATTAAAGTAGTATTTTCTTTGACCACCAGTGTACATTGAACAGAAGTTTTCATTCACCAAAATAATTATCTTTCCATCCCCCCTAGGTTCCAGTTAATTTAGTAATCAGCAATGTGCATGTTAGTAATTGACATTATTTCTTCCATTGTATATTTGTCAACACTGAATTTCATATACCATCATGTAAACTCAAATATTTCAGATATGTACCATTAATCATAATGAATTTTGTTCACTTAAATATTTGTTCATTATCCACAGTTTCCTTACCCCAACCCCATGTTCTGATATATCCATGTTACACTGCAGGTATTACTGAAATGCTATCTGCACAGAAAATATTCTGTGACAGTATACAAATTATACACAACTATGCAGAACTATTCAATTGGCTAATACAGATTAACAGAATACACATCATCAGCAATTGCACAGAGCTAAGCAAAGAAAAGTTTAGGCAACACATTAGAAAAAGGTTCCGAGAGGACATGGGTTGTGAAGTAGACTTTTTTGGAAGGTGCGTATGGACAGCACAAAACTGGCAGCCTGGGGGAGGAGTGGCTAAGGTAGCTTTGAGCCTTGGCTCATCTGGGGGTTCGAGAAGCTCCTGACATTACTTAGACTGCACTCGGAGCATATCCAAGTTATAGCTGCTTCTCTGGACTGCCCGATGGGTGGCAGCACTGCTTGGAATTTCTGAAGCACTGTGTGCTGTGACTCCACCTCAAGGTGCCTCTCTCACCCTTGGCATGCCCCCTACACCAGGGCTTATGAGGGGGTCCTTGGAAGGCAGCCTTCTGGTTGTCTCTGCAGTGTCTGTGCTGGAGGAAACCACCCTCAGCTGGAACTTGGGTTTTTTTAGGACCCCTTTATCCTGCTCCAGACCTTTAACTGGGGTAAAAGAGCCAGCGCAGGGGTGAGGACCTTACTCTTTGATTTTACATAGGAATATTTATACAACTGTATGGTTTCAGAGTAGCAGCCGTGTTAGTCTGTATTCGCAAAAAGAAAAGAAGTACGTAATTCTGTTTGATTCACTGCTTCTCCATATACAGATTGCTTGTTCAGGGCTGAGCCAGCTGGCTAAATATTGAGCAGGATAATTTATTATTATTTTATTTTACTTTATTTATTACTAATCTAAAGAAGTAAATGTTCTAGCATCTAAGTCAATTGTATTTCCATCAGCAGACATTTGTAACAAATGAATATGTTTGTGAATTCTGATAACACAATGTATTCTGTGGGCTGTTTGTGTCTTTGGGATACAGCCCCGAGTTAGGGTGGTGCAGACTGGCAGTGACCCAGTGGGAACTGCTGGAGGCTTTGTGCTGAGGGCTGACTCTTTGGTGTACAAGAAGGTCCTTGTAAGGCAGCCTTATGGGTGTCTCCTCATGAGCACTGTGCCAATTGTCGAAAGGGGGCAGTGTGCACACTCTTCTTCAGCCAGCCACTTCTCCCAGCCAGGGAAGAGAGGAGTGGAGCCATAGTTCCATCTCCTCTTTCTGAATCCCCTAGTGGTACATGCCTTATAGAGTTTTTGTGCATGCATACAGGGGCAGAACATAAAGAAATCTGTTACATGTTACAAATATTGAGAATTGTGTGGCTAGAAAAAGAATAATGCAGGATAATAAACAGGGTAGATGAGATGAAAACATTCCATGCTAGCCAGGTGGTGGTAATTAATTGAAGCACAGTAAAAGCAGGTTTCAGAATAACAGCCGTGTTAGTCTGTATTCGCAAAAAGAAAAGGAGTACTTGTGGCACCTTAGAGACTAACCAATTTATCTGAGCATAAGTTTTCGTGAGCTACAGCATCACTTGCATCCGATGAAGTGAGCTGTAGCTCACGAAAGCTTATGCTCAAATAAATTGGTTAGTCTCTAAGGTGCCACAAGTACTCCTTTTCTTTTTACAGTAAAAGCAGTTACTCCACTCAAGGCCATTCTAGCTATAATTGGATCTGTGCATAAAAAGTTTAAAAAGAAAACCTCTGGAATGGAAGTGCAAATCTGAGAGCACTCTGCGTGGGTGAAGGAGGTAGACTGCTGAAATCCTGGCAGGGGACAAGACTATGAATTGCCAGGTTAAGAAAATGAGCCATATTTGACGATAGACTTTCAGGCAGCACTGAAAAGGTCGTCCACTGATGTGGACTGGGTCAGCTGAGTTTTACACCTGATCTCTTAAAGAGTGGGACAGGTTTATCCCTGGTGTGACTCCACTGAATTTTGGGATTTTGGCTATGAAAGTGTCGGCTTAGGAAGCAGCAAGCCCAACCCTAATTGTGGAGGCTTTTCCACCAAAGACTGAGTGGGATAGGGTGACCAGATGTCCCGATTTTATAGGGACAGTCCTGATTTTTGGTTCTTTTTCTTATATGGGCTCCTATTACCCCCACCCCCATCCCGATTTTTAACATTTGCTGTCTGGTCACCCTAGAGTGGGAGTACTTTTGCCTGCTCTCCTAATTATTATTTATCTACATGTCTGTGGTGCTCATCAACATAGTAGATAAGGACCTCTCAAAGGCTAGTGAACTAAGGTTGACAAAGCCATTGTGAGGTATAGAGAAAGTATTATCACTCCCATTTCTACAGATAAGGATACTGAAGCAGAGAGTGATTGATTCCCAGTATGATACAGGAAGTCTGACACTTAGGAATGGAACCCAAAGATTTTAACTTCTAGTCCTGTTCCATAACTACAAGACCATTTTTGTTCCTCTGTTCTCAGCTCCTAAAACAGGGGGACTGTTCCTGAATTTTACCTCTAAAAGTTTTGTTTTAAACTATGATTAATTAATAAAAACAATTTATTCTTTAAAACAAAGACGTTTACTTTTATAGAACAGCTGGTCTCTGATTGGCTGAAGCACCCCAAAAGCCTGGTTTCTTAGTTAATCAGAATCAACAATTCCACAGTGGTACAGTAAGCCATTGTCATTGCACCACACCAATATCCGTCAGACAAAATATATCTCCTGTATATCAGTCAGCAACTGTAACAGTACTGAGGCACAGGATCAGTGCCTTTCAGCTTTGCCTTAACATTTCTCATCTTTTTTTGATTTTTTTTTAACATCCGCCAATATTATCCTATGACAACATTCTATTGTACTGTACTGTCTCTTTAAATGCCCTCTGTATATCTTCTAAAGTGAGTCGTTACTAGTTTACCAACCTAAAAGAAAACTGTCAACCAGTGCTTTACAGTTCTTAGTGCATTTGTCATCTTCTTGGTTTATAATATTCTTTCTGGCTGCTTGAAAATAAAATTTACTTCCTTCTGATTTTTTTTTCATTCTCCCTGTGGCAAATATCGATTGATTTACTGTGTGTTTCTGTAAGATCTAAAATGAATATGACCATTTTTAACAAACAAAATGACAACTTTAGTGGATATAGTGCCTGGTTGTGCCAAAATGTTTTTGTTTGTGTGTTTATATCATTACGTCTGTGTCACTCTAATCGTATTTCTCCATTAATTGCTGCTGCAGTGTGCAGAGGGAGCATAACAAAATGGTGCATTTGTACCTGTTCTGTTATAAAAGTGGACATACATTTTTTTTCATTTATTGGTGATGGAGCAGAATATATTTTAAAAGATATCTTTGAAAATCAAAAGATATTTACCATCAGAACATTACTTAGAGGTCAAATAATATGCAATACTATTAACAAGGCTCTTCTAACTAGTGTTTTTAATTAAAGAATATGAAAAATAAGCCCTTGGTGCGAATTTCAAGATCCAGGTAAGTAAGTGGGAGTTTTGTTATTGACTTCAGTGGGGCTAGATTTTCACCCCCTCATGTTCCTACGCTACATGATTTGGAAATCTAGAAAACAGAGCTATTTTGCGTTGGCAAATTGCATCAATATGTGTAGATTACATGTGGTTGGAGTACTAGCAGTATGAAGAGTTATAATTTATAACTCTAATCAACAGGAAGTAACCTTTTGGGATATTGGCCCTTGATATGGCCCAAATCCAGCAAAGCACTTAGGCACATGCTTAATTTTAAGCACCTTTGTAGTCCCATTGACTGAAATGGATTTACATACTTAAATGTAAGTGTGTGCTTAAATTTCTTGCTGGATCAGGTCTTCATGCAGAATAGTGCTTTTGTTATTACCACACAGTTCTTCAGTCATGTATGTATGATCAAGGGATGAAACAAAAGTACAGGAGTCAGTGGAACAAAGGAAAAATGTAAAACCAATTAAAACACTTCCACACATCATGGCTTTTTATGGCTGTTTGCATAGTCTAGTAATCCTGCTGCTTTTACTGTCAGTGGTAGTTTGGCTATTGACTTTGTCTACATTGTGACCAGACGTATGACTGCCTCTAGACATCCCTGTGCTAGCTCTGATCGAGCTAGCTTGTGTAGCAATAGCAATGCAAGTGTGCTTGGGACCGGGGGTACTTGTGGGCTAATCTCTGCTGCCACCTATGCTGCTGCAACTTCACTGCTATTGTTGTTCCAGCTAGTTAGATCAAAGCTAGCTCGGATATGTCTCTACATGCTGTTGTCACACCACTGACTGCACTGCAGATATACTCAACGGGAGAAGGATTGGTCCTGTCCGAGCTACAGAATTAACACTGGAGCAGAGACATCATTTTATTATACAGTGTGCTCACAGTACCTAACACAGTATGGCTGGGTTCTCCAGGTGCTACTGCAATATAAATAAATAATAAAAACAATGAGTACATGGTTGTTTTTCTTCTCACCACCAGCGTAGTCCTGATGGCATTTTTACATTCTACTGTAGGTCATGTACCAATGTTACAGCAATAATTAGTATTTTATATGCAGCCAGTTTACTCATTCTTTGAAATATTTGGCATATTTGTTTGTTTCTCAAATCACACATGAGACATTTTACTTCATCACTGTTTTCTTTAAGTGATATGTAATTTTTTAAAGATAAAAGGGTGAAAGGAAATAGGGCCAACATTTTAAAACTTGGGTGCCTAAAGTTAAACTCCTAAATTCACAATTAGGCATCAAAATAAATGTGGCCTGATTTTCAGATGTGCTGCTCTGATTGACTCCAGTGGTACAAGATAAGGGTGTCCAATGCCTCTGAAAATCTTTTGGGACCAATTTAACATGCTTTAATTACCAGAATTCTGTCGTCTAGTTAGGAACCTGCCCCTATGTTAAGACTTTGGGGTGAGTTTCTTTATGTTACTGTCAAGATCCTGGGTTGATGAAATCACAAATTCTAACCCTAGGAATGGTTTTGCCGCAGTCTCATCTAGCATCCTGTCTCTGGTGGAGAATAGGGTATGCTTCTTGTTACCAACTCCCTGCAAACTGCTGTACTCTTCTGCAAAAAACCTTGGTGGTAATAATAATAATAATTAATAATTAATTTTTAAAAATACATACAAAAGAAATGTTAAGGGTGTGGTTTAAACTGACAAGAGCCAGTTAGCTAAGAGTTAAAGAATTGACCTGAGTTGTTCTCTTGTCATCGGTATTGCAGCACAGATGTGTCCCAATCCTGCAAGTTACTGAGTGGCTCCTGCAAGGTGTTGAGTGCCATCCAAACTTGGCAGGAGAGGTTGGGTGACATCCTGGCCTCATTAAAATCAATGATACCAAACTCATGTTGACTTCAATGGAGCCAGGATTTTCTTGCAAAATTGGGCTTCTCATGTATTAGGTCACCAATTGTTTGGAGAGAACTGAAAGCAGTTGAGCATAGCTGGGTTAATTCTCTGTATTTCCTGGCTTATGTTGGTTTTAGTCAGATTGTTTCTGCCACAGAATATTTGTATTTAATTTAATGTTGGGTTTTTTTGGCTAGGTATTGACATAATTTCAGATTTTTGCATTTGCTGATGCCGTGAAATGGGCAGCTCATACTAAAACCACAAGCAACAGACCTTATCAGTAAATCCCTTTCAATGACAAAAATAAAGCAGAAATAAAAACCCACCCATTAATCAAACAACTCATTCAACTCAGGGACACGGTGTCCTTTTCTCTCAACTGAAACTTTAACTGTCAGAGAAGAGAAAAGCAGTGGAGCTCTGGAATGCTGCAAAGGCTATTTTCTTTAAAAGCAAAATTATTAAGATAAGAAGCAATATGGGTAGTTTGTCAAATAAAGATGACAATTATGATTAACAGTAAGGACCGCAATAACTGTGGCCAGGTAGTTTGACTGTCAAATGCAGCTAGTGTTTAAAATGGAGCTTGCATAAAGCCTATATTCTGACTGATTCAAAGTCAGATAACAAAGTTAAATAGCAAAAATAAACCGCTTAAATAAAAATGATAAGGTTGGCAGGCTTGTTTATAAATGAAATGTAGTAGGAGGTGCAAAAATCCATTAGTCTTTCAAAAGGAAATAAATATATATAGCATTTTCTTTAGTAAATATAAAAAGTAGCTGCCATAATTTCCAGTGTGTCATATTCCCCAGGGGTTTGTTGGTAGCATTCTAGTGACAGATTAAATCAAAACTCTATTTTGCTGGAACACTGTGTAGAAACCATATAGATTTAGTTTCCTATTGCCCTAAAAGAAAGCGCAATGAGGGCTTGTAGCCTAGACAATATAATTAGAGCCCCATATATTGTGTTGCATGCCCAACCAAAGTTTTGTATCAAGACAATCATATTTCTGTGCCAAATTCATTTTTGTGGGATTATAAACTCTGAAGAAAAACAAAATTAAATATTAAAATGATCTTTTGGCAATAGCATATAATAAATGGAAAAATAGCTATTCTCATAACATGCAGTCATGCAGCATCAATATATTTGAAAATGTAGAAAAACATCCAAAATATTTAATAAATTTCAATTGGTATTCTATTGTTTAACAGTGTGATTAAAACTGTGAATAATCATGATTAATTTTTTAAATTGCAATTAATTTTTTTGAGTTAATCGTGTGAGTTAACTGCGATTAATCGACGGCCCTACTGTAAATAATGGATTTAGTACACAGAGCCCTTCATTTAACACATTTAATTCTTAAACTGGTCTACTTTACATTTGTAGTTAACCTTGAATACATTAGCAGTTTATTATTTAAAAATGTTATTCCTTTGACAGGTCTTCTAATAAAAGGATTTAGTGTATTTTATATATATATATATATATATATATATATATATATATATATTTAGTTTAAGACTCAGAAAATGTATTTTTAAACAGCTTTACTTAAAAAAATATTGGATTATATTCTAGGCTGATGTGAACTGGTAAAGTTGCAGTTCTCAAGTGGTCTTTTGGCTAAACATTTTCAATGCATTACATGGGTTTATAGTCAAAGAAGTCTATTTAAAGTAAATAGAAGATATATTGATAAAACCTCCATGGTGTTTTTAAAAATGACTGTTTAGTATCTATATAGTGTGTAATAACTAAGTCTATTAGTTATCAAAACAGTTTTATTTACTGGTTGTTAGTTTTCTGTACTATTTTGAGGAAAGGCCAGGGTCAATACCTTGTCCCAGTTGCTGTTTTCCCAGACTCCAGGCTTTTTAAAAGGGGAAATAACATTTCATTTTAGAGGTCTCTCTGGTGGATTTAGAGGTGTTGAAAAATTTTGGAGGGAATTATGTCTGGTATCCCTCTACCTGAACAATGATAGGTGTGATGTGTGTGGCATAAAGTTGAGTAGAAATCAGAAACATTATACAATCCTGAATGCTCCAAGTGATCTGGAGAAGCAATAATATTTATTTGAAGAGTTTAATGATTTGCTCATAAGATATTCTGTAGAATGTACCTAAAATACTGCATTGTTTCTTTCCAGTTAAGTAACTTGAAACAAGTCACATTTGTGGATGTGTCAGCAAACAAGTTCCCCACTATTCCAATTTGTATACTCCGGATGTCAAGTTTGCACTGGCTGGATATTAGCAACAACAAACTGAAAGATCTCCCACAAGATATAGACAGGTAGTTCCTTACATTTCATAAATAGGCTCATGAACTAGAAAATTTGTCTAGAAAGTAACATGACAGTAACCAGCAAATTTGAATTTACCAATTATTGTTTGAAAGGGACATCATCACTGGAAAACTCCATTTCGATCTGCAAATGTATCTAGTATTTTACAAGTAAAGCCTATCATTTCCATTACTGAAAGATATTGGAGAACAAAATATATTTTCCTCAGTTTTCCAGTTTGTTACCACATGGTGTGTAGTCAATGTCCCTGTTTTGTGGTTAGCTAGTTGCTCTTCCTGTCTTATTCCTGAGTAACATAATGTTCTGTGTAGAGATAGAAGCGGCAAACTTGCAACTGACGGGGCAGCAGCTGTGCAGTTACACAGAAAGGAATCCGAGGTGGGGAGAAAGGTCAAGCCAAAGCATGCTTAATGTGGCTCATAGAGCCTGATAAACATCAGCAGGGAAGCAAACTTATCTGTATGAATTTTAAATTTCCACCCTTCTCCCAACAAAATCATTACAAATCCTTGCTATTGGGCTTGTAATTTCACTTCCCAGCTCCTGTAATATTCTTGGATGGGGATTATTTGGCTCCCCCAATTTGGCCAGTGAGCTGTTTGAGTTTGACTTCCACCTCAGATGTGGTATTTTCTACTTCCATGTCCTCGTTTCCATTAGCCACCGTAGCAGTACCCCAAGGCTCCTCATTACCCTTATTAAAAGCTGAGGCAAAGTATTCATTTAGGTGTTGGGCCTTGCCTATATTATCTTTGATCTCCACCCCATCCTCAGAGCTTAGCAGTCCCACTTCTTTTCTTGTTTTCTTTTTATTTATATGGCTAAAGAACCTTGGGTTTAATTGTTTTTAATTTCCTTTGCAAGGTGCAACTCTGCTTGGCTTTTGGCAGTTCTCACTTTTTTCCCCTACACCTGCTGACCTCCAAGAGGTAGCATTCCTTGCTGATCCATACCATCTTCCATTCCTTTTAGGATTTCTGCTTTCTCTTAATAACCTGTTTGAGATGCTTGTTCATCTAGTTTGTTCTGCAACCCTTCCCCACAATTTCCCCCCATCCTTGCTTGGGATGCTGGCTCCAGATAGCTTATGCAACTTTGACTTAAAGGAATTACAAGCCTTTTCCACATTCAGATCCTTTTGTTCTTCAGTCCAGTCCACTTCCCTAAATACCTCCCATAAGTTTTTTTAAGATTGCCATTTTGAAATCAAGGATCTCAGTTACATACCTATTTTTATCCTTCCATTTAGTTTAAACTGAATTAGCTCATGATCACTTGAATCAAGAACGACGACCAATTCATCTGTGAGGTCCTTGGTACTTACTAATACTAAATCTAAAATGGCATCACCTGTTGTTGGTTCAGTGACTTTGATGCAAGAAATCTGTCAGCTATCACATCCAGGAATATCTGGGCTCTAACGTTATTAGTAGCACTTG
The DNA here is from genome assembly GCF_965140295.1 of Lepidochelys olivacea. Classification (NCBI taxonomy): domain Eukaryota; kingdom Metazoa; phylum Chordata; order Testudines; family Cheloniidae; genus Lepidochelys; species Lepidochelys olivacea. The sequence goes on along the minus strand of NC_140415.1, from coordinate 88,845,497 downwards.
TCCTCCAATGGATATCCAAGAAATTAAAGGTTTCAGAGTAGCAGCCGTGTTAGTCTGTATTCGCAAAAAGAAAAGGAGTACTTGTGGCACCTTAGAGACTAACACATTTATTTGAGCATAAGCTTTCATGAGCTACAGTTCACTTCATCGGATGCATTCAGTGAATGCATCCGATGAAGTGAGCTGTAGAATGCATCCGATGAAGTGAGCTGTAGCTCACGGAAGCTTATGCTCAAATAAATTTGTTAGTCTCTAAGGTGCCACAAGTACTCCTTTGCTTTTTAAGAAATTAAAGTTTCCTATAATCACACAATTCCAAGTAGTATTTATTTCATTACAAATATTAAAGAGGTCTCTATCCGTATCCATATCAGATCCTGGGGGGCTGTAGCATACCCCAAGGTCTATCCTAGTGGAGCATTAGTTAGATTTCTTCCCCAAAGTGATTTTGAACCAAATAGATTCCATTTTATCCATTCCATCACTTCTAATTTCTTTACAGTGTACCTCATCATTAATATACAATGCTACTCCACTATTTTTTTTCTCTCTTTCCTGAACAGGAAATACCCTTCAATAGCTATAATCTAGCCACGACTACTAGTCTATCATTTTTCTGTTATCCCTATAATATCTGGTTTCACTCTCTCTCTTGCTTTTTCCAGGGTCACACTGTGCTCACGGGCTACTACTTGGCTTTCTTGCTTCATTTCCTTTGCTTCTTTCTCTCTGTTCTTGCCTGTGACCTCAGTATTTGTTTGTCACACACCCCTCCCGACCCAAAGCAATACTCAGCCCATAAGCTCCTGATTGAGTTCATACACACCTTTGGTCTCAGATGGGACATATGTTTACAGTTATGATAACTAAAGCGTGAGTTCACGCCTATCAACATCAATGGAGTTTTAACCCAACCCATTACAAAGTTTCTTCCAGCTGGTAACCTAGCATTGCTAACTCCAAATATTAAAACTCTCAGCTAGGCCCCTCTAAATCAAGAGATTGGATTAAAAATAATGAATTTTAATATATATACATTTTGGGTTTTTTTTATTAACCTTCTGGTTTTTGAGATTTCAGAGTGCTCTTGCTTCAATCTTTTCTCTGCAAGTATGAGGATTAGAAACTTTTACTCTTTCTCTCTCTATATATAATGTTGAGATTATTCTGCAATCTGCTGATTCCAGCCACTGGAGCTTTAAGAAAAACACCAAATATCAGGAGGTTCACAATAAAAATCATGAGCGTTAGCAACACTGTCTAATGTGCTGAAGCATCACCTGCCATACCTTCTGGAACTCAAAGGAAATGTGTGAGTCTCTCATGCAATACAGCTGCATCACTGTTCTCACAGTAGAACCAGCACCTATACTGGGTGAATGAGAAAAACAATAGTTCCTCGGGTTTTATAGTTCTGGCCCCCACATTCACTCTCAAGAGCAAATATTCAGCCGCAAATTACTATTGTGTGAAGAAAGGACAAGGGGCACAACACAAGTGAACGGTTTCAGAGTAGCAGCCATGTTAGTCTGTATCTGCAAAAAGAAAAGGAGGACTTGTGGCATCTTAGAGACTAACAAATTTATTTGAGCATAAGCTTTCGTGAGCTACAGCTCACTTCATCGGATGCATGCAGTGGAAGATACAGTGGGGAGATTTTATATACACAGAGAACATGAAACAATGGGTGTTACACATTGTAACGAGAGTGATCAGGTAAGGTGAGCTATTACCAGCACGGGGGGGGGGGGAGGAATCTTTTTAGTGATAACCAAGGTGGGCCATTTCCAGCAGTTGACAAGAACGTCTGAGGAATGGGGTGTGGGGAGGGGGAATAAACATGGACTGAAGGCAAAAATACATTACATAATCTACATACCACACAGACTATGCTGACAGCTTGTGCCACACACTCTCAAAAAAACTGCAGAACCACCTTATCAATAATCCTCCACAGCAAATAGGGAAAGATTAAGAATGAGCTCTCAAAACTGGATACTCTCATAAAAAACAACCTTCCACACAAACTTCCTCATGGTTGGTCTTTACAAAAACTAGACAAGCCATTTACAACACACACTTTGCTTCTCTACAAAAGAAAAAGGACACTAAACTTTCTAAACTACTGCATGCCACAAGGGGCCACAACAGTCATTCCCTTAACCCACCCAGCAATATTGTTAATCTATCCAACTGTACTCTTAGCCCAGCAGAAGAATCTGTCCTGTCTCGGGGCCTCTCCTTCAGCCCCTCCATCCCCACAAACATGATACAGTTCTGTGGTGACCTAGAATCCTATTTTCAATGACTCCGACTCAAGGAATATTTCCAACACACCTCTGAACAACATACTAACCCACAGAGAGCTTCCTACCAAGACTACAAAAAGAAGGATTCTGGGTGGACTCCTCCTGAAGGTTGAAACAACAGACTGGACTTCTACAAAGAGTGCTTCTGCCGACGTGCACGGGCTGAAATTGTGGAAAAGCAGCATCACTTACCCCATAACCTCAGCCGTGCAAAACAAAAATAGTTATGTAATGCCATTCACAGCCTCAGAAACAACTCTGACATCATAATCAAAAAGGCTGACAAAGGAGGTGCTGTTGTCATCATGAATAGGTCGGAATATGAACAAGAGGCTGCTCAGCAGCTCTCCAACACCACTTTCTACAAGCCATTACCCTCTGATCCCACTGAGGGTTACCAAAAGAAACTACAGCATTTGCTCAAGAAACTTCCTGAAAAAGCACAAGAACAAATCCGCACAGACACACCTCTGGAACCCCGACCTGGCATATTCTATCTACTACTCAAGATCCATAAACCTGGAAATCCTGGGCGCCCCATCATCTCAGGCACTGGCACCCTGACAGCAGGATTGTCTGGCTCCCTCCTCAGGCCCTACGCTACCAGCACTCCCAGCTATCTTCGAGACACCACTGACTTCCTGAGGAAACTACAATCCATAGGTGATCTTCCTGAAAACATCATCCTAGCCACTATGGATGTAGAAGCCCTCTCCACTAACATTCCACACAAAGATGGACTACAAGCCATCAGGAACAGTATCCCCAATAAAGTCACGGCAAACCTGGTGGCTGAACTTTGTGACTTTGTCCTCACCCATAACTATTTCATATTTGGGGACAATGTATACCTTCAAATCAGCGGCACTGCTATGGTATAACCTGCATGTGTTATACCAATAAAATAAAAACCAGCAGGATCTTATTAAAGGGGAAAAGGCAAAATGCCACATTTATTGTGAATACAGAAAGAATCATAGTAAGCAGTTAGTTATAACTTTAACATTCCATTCAATTTCATATTTATTCACACATTCATTCATACAAACACACACACACACAGGTTCTGCAAGGTTATCATAGTTACCAGCCTTAGAGTTGCTCATGCCAAGCCACTGGCCAGGTGGCCTGGACATGAGGAGGGAGCAGGGCCTTGTCAGATGCTCATCTGATGCTCCTGGAAGTTAGTTTGCAGAATCAGACCCCAAAATTCTCACTTTCTAGAGTCCATTTTTATAGGAATTTCTTCCTATGCCAGTCTATGGGAATTGCTTCATCATGCTGTTGCTGAATCAATCAGCAGATGTCACATTCCTGATGGCTCTGTGCTGCCAGATGTTATCTTGTTCTTTGGTTCTCCCATTGTTGAGGCTGTTGGGTGGATTCCAGTCTGTCCTCTGGGGGTCCTCTGGTTATTTCCACTTGACGCCTTCTTCAGCCGATGGACACTGGATTCTTAGGCTGACACCTCCCCGATCATTCAGTTATTATCCACACCAAGCATCCATCCACATACATCCTCTATCTCTATTTTAATCACACTTGTTAACAAAGCAAGATGAATACAACAAAAGGACGGGGAGTCTCTGGGTGATGTTTCTGTTGTTACAGAGTATTGCTTTGAGTCTCTCTCTGTGTGAGTAGTTGTTGTTACAAATAATTGCTTTGAGAACAGACTCTGTCTTAGAATGTACTAACACAATTAGCAGCTTGCAAGTTTCACACATAGAGGGAGAGAAACAGTACCAAAAACCAAGAGACCTCTTAATTAGTAATACCCTGGAATTTAAACTATGGGGAATCAAAGTCATTTGTGATTTTAATACAGAACTTCTTTAATATGATCCAACACATGGCCCCACAGTATGCCAACATTTTTACAAAGAAAAATTATTTTACAACAAAGAAAACAACAGAACGCCACTAGCCATCACCTTCAGCCCCCAACGAAAACCTCTCCAACACATCATCAAGGATCTACAACCTACCCTGAAGGATGACCCATCACTCTCACAGATCTCAGGAGACAGGCCAGTCCTTGCTTACAGACAGCCCCCCAACCTGAAGCAAATACTCACCAGCAACCACACACCACATAACAGAACCACTAACCCAGGAACCTATCCTTGCAACAAAGCCCGCTGCCAACTGTGTCCACATATCTATTCAGGGGGCACCATCATAGGGCCTAATCACAACAGCCACCCTATCAGAGGCTCGTTCACCTGCACATCTACCAATGTGATATATGCCATCATGTGCCACCAATACCCCTCTGCCGTGTACATTGGCCAAAATGGATAGTCTCTACATAAAAGAATAAATGGACACAAATCAGATGTCAAGAATTATGACATTAAAAAACCAGTCGGAGAGCACTTCAATCTGTTTGGTCACTCGATTACAGACCTAAAAGTGGCAATTCTTCAACAAAAAACCTTCAAAAACAGACTCCAAGGAGAGACTGCTGAATTGGAATTAATTTGCAAACTGGATTCAATAAACTTAGGCTTGAATAAAGACTGGGAGTGGATGTGTCATTACACAAAGTAAAACTATTTCCCCATGTTTATTCCCCCCACACACACTGTTCCACAGATGTTCTTGTCAACTGCTGGAAATGGCCCACCTTGATTATCACTACAAAAGTTCCCCCCACCCCTCGGGCTCTCCTGCTGGTAAAAGCTCACCTTAAGTGATCACTCTCGTTACAGTGTGTATGGTAACACCCGTTGTTTCATGGTCTCTGTGTATATAAATCTCCCCACTCTATTTTCCACTGAATGCATCCGATAAGTGAGCTGTAGCTCATGAAAGCTTATGCTCAAATAAATTTGTTAGTCTCTAAGGTGCCACAAGTCCTCCTTTTTTTTTTTTAACACAAATGAAAGGAGCCTACTTCCTAAACCACAACATTAGGTCCTTTACATTGATTTCAGTTGTACTTGTATATTTGGGGAAACAAAATAAAGGTCAAATCCTGGTCACATGTCTCTTATAAGTAGTTTCCATATAGATTTTTGTTCCCACCTATATTTTCATGACTTTCTGACAGAATGAGATAATGAGAACTTTGCATCACATTGTGTGGCATGGCATCGTGTGCACAAACCTTTACTGCACCACGAAAGTGCACACTGCTACTCTAGCTTCTGATTTGGGCACAACTTTTAGTTCTTCTCACAGGTGTATTATTAACATCTATCTTGTCAAACCATGCATGAAACTTCCCATTGAAGTCAATGGAGTGTTCTGTGAAAAATACAAAACAGCATAAGGAAAAGCATATGGTTCATGTGAATATTTGCATACTTCTTTCCCAGAGGAAGCAATTAACAGTTGGTGTTTGAATAGATACACATATATAATAAAAGATCTTTAAAATATATTGTATTTTTAAGACATGTTTCTCTGTTATGCTTCCTTAGGCTCGATGAACTGCAGACATTTCTCCTGCAGAAAAACAAGTTGACTTATCTTCCACGAGCTTTGCTCAACATGCCAAAGCTCAGTTTGCTGGTGGTTAGTGGGGATGATCTGGTCGAGATACCCACAGACGTTTGTGAATCACCCACAGGTTTAAAGTAAGTAATAGTTAGGGAGAAATGAATATACTCAAAAGTAGAAAGGTATGTGACCCAGTGCAGTAATGGTCCTCAAAACAGTTTTACAATTCTCTTTTCCTTTCCTTTTATTGGATTCTGCGTTCATGCTTGCTGGGCTGGGTATGTTGTTACCTGTGCAACTTTCACCAAACCTGGGGCAAAATTCTGACCTCATTTATATGAGGACCACTCTTTAAGGGCAAGGAAATCACCGAAGTCCAGTGAGGAATTGTACAAGTTTACCTCAGGGTTCTGATATTTCACCTACTACCAAGGTGTGCTTTTGTACTTGTACTTCTGCAGTTTCCACGGTATGCATCCGATGAAGTGAGCTGTAGCTCACGAAAGCTCATGCTCAAATAAATTGGTTAGTCTCTAAGGTGCCACAAGTACTCCTTTTCTTTTTGTACTTGTACTGAGACTTTATTGCCTCATCAATATTCAGTGCTTGTGTCGGTTTAATAATGTGTATATTCTTGGTTGAGAGACTGTATCCTATAATTGCAGATCGATGGATTCGTAAGTCCTTCCCATTTGTAACTATGATAATCCTATGTCTTGATTTGACACTCAGGATTTAGGACCTGAAGTCATCTGAATATGAAAGAGCAGTTCCTGGTAGTGTTACTATGCCATATGATTAATTGGAATGATATTTTTTCTTTTGACGACAGTGGAAATTTAACTGATTAATTAATTTTTGTTGCTTTAAAGAGATGGCCCAGATTTTCAGAATTATGTACACATACTTTGTGCATGGAATTACTGAGCAGTTTGTGCAACCATGTGATTTTCATTTTCAAAGTATTGGTTTAGTATATTTACAAACATGACAAAAAAGCATGCAGACTGAACTTCTCTGTTGTAATGGATGTTGGGAAGTAACTCTAACTCCCAAGGGTATGCATCATCAACTAAGGAATTCTGACTAAATCCTGGAATGCTGTGAAACATGGATAGGATGGGATCTATGTTGAAGTTTCTTGTTCTGATCAGGAGTTGCTGTACAATTATGGGACAGCTGGTCAGATGTTGTGAAGTGTGATATGTACAGACGCCCCAAAATGCTAAAACTCTATTCTGACAGAAAAAAATATTGCAGTATGGATGTACTGAATTGTATTAGGGAGAACAGAGTGTAAAGACAGTGCTACCTAAAATATTTACTTGCTCCATAATAGAAAGACTATAAAACACTTTTGTTCAATTACTTAAGCATAGGTTCTTCACAACTCCCCCTCTGCCTGCAAGCTGCTACTTTTAAGTAAGGTTAACTGGCTAATAAAACTGACTGGCCTGTTGGTCACATGCATGGACTGTATGTGAGATCCACCGAAACAAGACAAGTTAGTAAATATAATTTCTAGAGCTAATCAATTCAAACTGTTTGTAATTTCAGAAGGGGGGAAAAATGTGTAACATAATCCATAGTTGACATATAGCAAACTACATACGGCTGCTCATGTTAAGAAGTTATCCTTTCATGTTAATATTTCTTTTTCTACAGATTTATAAGCCTTAAGGATAATCCTCTTGAAACAATCTTGTATCACAATACCGAAGACATCATAGAAAGTGAACGTGATCGGGAGCAATTTGAGAAAGAATTTATGAAAGCTTACATTGCAGATATAAAAGAAAGAGGTATATGCACTAAATTTTTAGTAAATCTCCCATTATTTCTGATATAAATGTAGATTTCATAAAGATTTTCTGGCCACATCAAAATAATATGCTTGGCTTTATACAGAGATCAACAATATCCTGAATCTTTATAAAAAGTGAAGACAAGTGTAAGAGCACAATTGTATGTAAGAGCACATGAAATATGCAATTTTAAAAGCTGTAGAAGTTCTATATGCTATTGGACAAGGGTGAAACTTCTTTTGTGTCTTTTTTTCAAAAGAAGATGAGCTTTCAGATCTGTTTTGATGAGAGATGCCGGAATCAGAGCTCTGGATCTGAACAAACATATACAAACTCTGTGGAGGGGTCAAAATTCCTTATGGTTAGGGCCCTACCAAAGTCATGGTACATTTTGGTGATAGTTTAAAAATCATAAGTTTCATGATTTCAGCTATTTAAATTTGAAATTTCAGTGTTGTAATTTTAGGGATCTTGACTCATAAAGGAGTTGTGTGGGGGTTGCAAGGTTATTTTTAGGGTGGGGGTTGTGGTACTGCTAGACTTACTTCTGTGCTGCTGCCGACGGTGGCGCTGCCTTCAGAGCTGGGCATCTGGAGAGCGGTGGCTGCTGGCCGGGAGCCCAGCTCTGAAGGCAGAGCCACCGGCAGCAGCAGCACAGTAGGGATGGCCTGGTATGGTATTGCCACCCTTCCTTCTGCGCTGCTGCCTGTAGAGATGGGCCCTCAATCAGCGGCCGCCACTCTCTAGCTGCCCAGCTCTGAAGATAGCAGTGCAGAAGTAAGGGTGGCATGGTATGGTATTGCACTGCCTTCAGAGCTGGTGCCCAGCTAACAGCTGCTGTTCTCCAGCCACCGTGATCTGAAAGCAGAGAGACGTAAGGGTGGCAATACCATAACCCCCCTAAAATAACCTTGTGATCTCCCCTGCAACTCCCTTTTGGGTCAGGACCCCCAATTAGAGAAATGCTGGTTTCCCCTGTGAAATCTGTGTAGTATAGGGTAAAAGCACACAAAAGACCAGATTTCATGGGGAAAGATCAGATTTCACGGCCCGCGATGCATTTTTCATGGCCATGAATTTGGTAGGGCCCTAATTATGGTGGTTATTATGCCAAGATGCCCTGAGTAGAGAACAGGCCCACACTGAACGTGGAATTATACTCTAGAGCTGGGTCACCCCCTCCGCTCCCTTAGCAGCACCACTACTGAGGGGGAAAAAAACAGAAAATATCAGATCAGAATTTGGCCTTAAAGGCCTGGGAGATGTGTACAAAACAAGGGTGTAGTGCATGACTAGTGGGGATGTCCTATGTGAGGAAGTCCATTCATTTGTGGTGTTCCTGGGTTATTTGGTTCGATCTGGGATAATTGACAGATTTTTTTTAAATGAATATATCTTTAAAAATTGTCCTGGGAGCCCAGGGCATTGGATATATACTCATTTATTTTGGTGCAAATATAAATTTATTATTATTATTATTATTATTAATAATAAAAACACTATGGTGTTTTGTTGGGTTTTTTTGGTAAAAGTGAACTGCAAATCAATAAATATATATTTTAAAATTGTTTCTACAAGTGCTAATCCTGTGAAGTCAGACAGGCACAAAATACATTCACCCTTGTAGATGGAGTTTCAATTTTAAGGCAAGAACTTTAAGGCCAGTTATGATCATTTAGGTTGACATTCTGCATAACACAGACCAACAGAATCTATGAAAACTAGTACACAAATAATTTGCTGTTATAGTTCACCTTTGAAATAAAATGAAGACATCGAGCTATTTCTGGGCAAGGTTTAAATATAACTGTTTACTTGATGAACATATAGCTGAAATTTTAAATAGTATACTTTTTCTCCTTTTACAGAATCTATGCCTTGCTATACTACAAAGGTATCATTTACTCTCCAGCTCTGAAGATCAGAAATCTCTAAGACACTGAAAGATACTAGAAAAACTCTATTTTTGTCTATGTGAATGGAAAATATTGATATCATGGAGAGTCATAAGCAGCTCTTAAATAATGATCACAGAATTTCTTATTTGTTACCAGACTTGTTTTCAACAGCTACAGACAAAATTTCAAGGACTAAATAGTTTTCATCGGATGGAATTTCACATTTTAAATTAACATTTATTTCCAAGTCAACAGCAACAAGCACTAAATTATACACCGCTAAGGCCCTCATCATGCAAACACTTATACATGTGCTGTACTTCACAACTGTGAATAGTACTATTGAAATCAATGGGGTTACAGTAGTAAAGTTAAGCAGGTATATGTTTGCAGGAAAGGGGCCTTAAACAATATCTGGTTTACATTCTGTTGCGGTTCAGCTGAAAAAAGATTTGTTCCTGTGCAAACAGTGGAAGTGTTAATGCTTTAGAAAATGCATGTGATCTATTATATTTTAAAGACCAAATGATTAATTCAATTGTTTGCAATAGTTCTTAATGGTAGGTTTAAATACGTTGTTTACGGGTGATGTGTTTACTTTCTGCTGTTCAGAAAGGTCCTTCTCCGGTTTCTCAGTTTAAATAAATTCCAGCAAGTAGACACTCAGTATGGAGTCTGTGAAAATAATGTTGCTTTTTTCATTTATATTACAAGCATTTAAATTATCACAAATATTAGTACACAGGTGACTGGAATTTTTGCGGTCAGCAATTTTTAAATAATAGTTTGGCAATGGCTTAATAGGACTTTAAAAGAAAAATAATCTCTGGGAAGAAGTTTGAATGACTAAAACATCATGAAAATATTTAAAAACCAAGCACTTCGACTAATATTGATAGTTCTGAATTACAGTATTTTTGTTGGTATAACAATGACTTTTTTTTTGTAATGCTAATGCCTTAGTTCTATAAGTAGGACAATTTTGCTGGTTATGATATTTGTTTTGCTTGTTTTGTAATCTGTTATACATAATTCCGTAAGTGTACATACTGTAGAATGATTTAGTTTTGGATATGAATATTTTTCAGGTATTAAATCAACTTTTAATCTAAAAATACTAATTGAAACTTGAAGCCATTTAATTAAAATCATCCTAAACTGTGTAACTCTGAATGGGGGAGAAACATGTAATAAAGAGTAGTAACATCATGAGGATGACATATTACAGAAGAGTGATAGCTCTGCTATAGCCAGAGAGGTAAAGACAAGTTTCTGGTTAAAGTTCACCAACACTTCATGGTGAGCAAACAAGAGTATCAGAAATATTACTTACAGAGGTCATTAAAATATTTTTAGTGCATGTATAAGAACCAATTTGAAAATATGATTTTACAATATTAAATTATTTTTCTACATTTGTTACACTGGTAAAGATAAGGTAAGATTCATTGGCCCCCAAATATTATGTAAAATACCTCAGATCAATCATATGGTGTGAAAATAATACAACTTATTAAATTCTAAGGCCCTGATCCTGTAAACACTTACCAACATGCTCAACATTAACTATATAACCGTATGACTACTCATTTGCATCACACATGAGTACATAGATCATACCACTAAAATGATATAAGGGATACGAAAGTTACTGCATGACATTAGAAAGGGAGAAAAGGCAGACTGTATTTAATTAATACTTTATGGCATGGAAAGTCATAGAATACATCAATATTATTTGAGTTTCTCTCCTTTGGTTACTGATTTTGTGTAAACAGCAATTGTGGAATGCCAGTTTTCAGCAAATACATATTTTTGTTGCTTGTACCCTTATTATGGCTTTTGCTAAACAGAGTATTTTAAATCAATTTATTTTCAGGTTTAAAGACTTAGGTGATACAATTATTCTCTTACATGTTGTTATAAAGTACAGTAAATAAAATCATGTATGGGATTACTTTTAAAACTGGGATCATCTTGCTGATCTTCTAACAAATGCTAGGTAACAGGGCCTTAGAGGTTTTATATATTTATGTGTTTTATGAAGACTTAAAAAATTTACCACACACCATCTGGATTGAGGACTAACCCTATTAGACTTGGGCCAGATCGACTGGTAACACACAAGTCAGGTGCACCATTCCCTGGCTATCAGCTATTGGTAATGGGAAAAAGAGTGGGATTTTGGTCCCTACTTGGGTCCTGTATCTTTCACATCAGCAGTGGATAGCAAGTGTTTTGTAAATGTGAAGTTCTGCCCCTTCTAGCTGCTAGGGGCTGTCTTTTTCGCCTCACCCAGAGCTTCCTGACTGCTGTGAGAGGTGAGAGAAGTATTGCTATTCTACTCCCCCCTGGACCTTCTAATATTTTGAGTCCTCCTCCAAGCTAGTGAATAACTCCTGTGCCTGCCTCCGCTACCGTTTACAGCTTTCCCAAGTAGCAATAATAAAGTTAAACTGTCCCAATTCTTGGCAGCTGAGACTCCCATGGTTGCTTGTAGTATCAAGAGTATATCTTTTACATTCTTCAGAGCTGACCTACTTGTCAAATATACACTTTTGTGCTGCTGCTATTCCAGTTTAAAAAAGGTTTCAGAGTAACAGCCGTGTTAGTCTGTATTTGCAAAAAGAAAAGGAGTACTTGTGGCACCTTAGAGACTAACCAATTTATTTGAGCATGAGCTTTCGTGAGCTACAGCTCACTTCATCGGATTCCGATGAAGTGAGCTGTAGCTCACGAAAGCTCATGCTCAAATAAATTGGTTAGTCTCTAAGGTGCCACAAGTACTCCTTTTCTTTTTATTATATACACAGAGACCATGAAACAATACCTCCTCCCACCCCACTCTCCTGCTGGTAATAGCTTATCTAAAGTGATCATCAAGTTGGGCCATTTCCAGCAGAAATCCAGGTTTTCTCACCCCCCACCCCCCTCCAAAAACCACACATGCAAACTCACTCTCCTGCTGGTAACAGCTTATCCAAAGCGACCACTCTCCTCACAATGTGTATGAAAATCAAGGTGGGCCATTTCCAGCAGAAATCCAGGTTTTCTCACCCCCCACCCCCATACACACACAAGCTCACTCTCCTGCTGGCAATAGCTCATCCAAAGTGACCACTCTCTTTAAAATGCGTATGATAATCAAGGTGGGCCATTTCCAGCACAAATCCAGGTTTTCTCACCCCCTGGAAATGGCCCACCTTGATTATCATACGCATTTTAAAGAGAGTGGTCACTTTGGATGGGCTATTACCAGCAGGAGAGTGAGTTTGTGGGGGGGGGGGGAGGGTGAGAAAACCTGGATTTCTGCTGGAAATGGCCCAACTTGATGATCACTTTAGATAAGCTATTACCAGCAGGAGAGTGGGGTGGGAGGAGGTATTGTTTCATGGTCTGTGTGTATATAATGTCTTCTGCAGTTTCCACAGTATGCATCCGATGAAGTGAGCTGTAGCTCACGCTCAAATAAATTGGTTAGTCTCTAAGGCGCCACAAGTACTCCTTTTCTTTTTTCAGTTTAAAAAAGGGTCTGGATTTTTTGGTGCAAGCAAAGTGACTACACTTGTTCTTTATGTATTTGGTACAGTGCTCATGCTCGAAGATGCATAAGGGTCTGGAGATTCAGTCAGTCATTCTCTATACTCGTGGCGCAATTGGGGCCAAAATTAGACAGGATTCTGTTTTTACCTTGGAGTTACTCTAGATTTATCCCAGTGTAATTGAGGGCAGCATTCACTGTTGCTAGCTCATAATTAAGCCTGTAAGTCTTTCACAGAAGTCACGGGTTCTGTGACTTTCCGGGCCCTCCATGACTTCCGCAGTTGCAGCAGCTGGCCCCAGGGCCTTACTCATACTACTTGGCATTTTTCCTTAAAGCCCCAGCTCTTGGAGTCAAGTACAGAGGATTCTGCTTATTAACAACCTCTTGGCTCCCAGAAAAACGTTGCTCTTATCCAAGAGTTGCCAGTAAGTGAAAGACAAAGTAGTAGTAGGATGAGGTAGTAGTGACCTGTTTCTGTTGGTGAAAGAGAGACAAGCGTTTTATATCCTTGGACCAACACAGCTACAACAACAGAGCATAAAATAAGTGAAAGGCAGGTTTGTGGGGCTTCAATCAGGGAAGAAAGTGCTGGGATGTGCCTTTAGCGACTGGGGACTACAAACCTGCCTGTGGCCAGGGACGCATGTGCCCCACAAGTGTCATCTGACTAGAGCACCCACATCACCACCCAATGGGGGAGCCTCTGCCAGAGTCCCGGTGCTGTGGGCTGGGAAGGGAGCATGCAACCAGGACAACAGCGGGCTGAGGGCCTGATGCAGGGGTTTCCAAGGGGAGCTGGAGGCCTGTGGAGGTGGATGGTACTTCTCCCTGTGGTCTCCCTGCCCTGACGTTTGGGCGCGGCATATCCCAGCACCTCCTTCCCTCCACCCCTGCCAACCTGCCTGCAGCCGGAGCCGTTCTTTCAAAAAAGTTGTTCCTGAGCAGCTCGCCTGTTGCTACTATCCGAATCCCATTCACATTCCAGTCAATGGGCGGGGATCATTTCCGGGCATGTTGCTATTAAGCAAATGTTGTTAATATGGCCACCGCTAGGAAGTGACACCCCCCAAATTCGGTGAGACCCTCACTTTTCATCTTCGATCGTTCCTAACCCTCCCGCCTGCAGAGACCGGCTGGACGTTCTCGCCCTAGGTTATCCTGCAGGTTCAAGAAGCAAAAGACAAAGAGCCACCCCCTCCCCCCGTTATTTTCTCACAGCGTTTAAGCCAAGCCCATGATGTTGCGGGGGCTGACTCATGAGCTGGGAGGACCCCAGCCCCGTTGGCAATGCTGGAGCGGCTCTGTGGCTGCGTGTTTCTTCCCGAGCTCCGCTTGCGGCTCAGGCGGATACAGGGATTAACAACGCACCGGGCACGGCAAGGGCTCCTGCGGCCTTAGGCAGCCCCAGCGCCCAGGGGTTGAGCAGCGGGGGCGCGTCCCCCCTTTCCGTGGCTCCGCCCGGCGCGCTCTCCCCAGCGGCGGGAAGCCGGCGCCAAAGCCCCGGGGAGGCGCCCGGCGGGCGGGGGAAGCGAGCACAGCAGGGCGCGGCGGCTGGGGGAAATCCCCGCGCTGCCGCAGGTGCGGGCAGGCCGCTAATGCGCCCGGCGCTAGGGCTAGGTAGGGGCGCGGGGACGCGCGGGCTCCCGGCAGCATGGCAGAGCGGCTCTTCTGTAAGGGGGTGTCCGCGGTGATCAGCTGCGCGGGCTGCGAGGAGAGGTGAGTGCCGCTCCGGGGGCGAGCCCGGCTGCCCCCCTGTCAGAGCGGGGCCCTAGGGTCGTTATTTGCCGCCGCCTGGGCTCGAGGGGGGCTCGGCAGAGCCTGCAAAGGGAAGCCAGGTGCGAAGAAGGGGTGTGGAGGAAGTGCGGGAACGGGCGGCTCCCGGGCGAGCCGGGGCAATGAGCTGCCCACGCTCGCCCGTGCTGTCTCCGTGCAGGGGGCCGCAGCGGCAGCCTGGGCCCGCCTCGCTCGGCCCCCCCGAAGTTGTTTTCCCGCTTTGTGGTGCGCAGAGCAGGGTGTGAGCGCTGGCAAAGGGATTTGTGTGCGCTCAGAGTCACAGCCCAGAGAAGGCTTTCCAAAGCACCCAAGGGGTTTAGGAGTACAGGCTCATGGACCTTCGTTGGAAACCTGCCCCAAGCCTCTCGCATTTTGTCCTCAGAAATATTGGGACAGGCAATATTGCTAATTGGGGTCACTAGCCCCAGCCTCACCCAAGCTGACAAACTCAGAACACTTTATTTGCAGTATTAAAAAACTCTCCTGCCTTCCTCTTCTAATAACCCCCTAGCTTTATAAATATATTTGCACAAGATATTGACGCCTTAAAGCCTTGTAACAAACACATGGAATAGTTCAGAGCTGTCAACTGTAGACATTCAGGACTCATGAGTTTGGGTTAAAAATGATTTTGTTCTTAAATGGTAACTTTTGCATTCTTTTTATCTTGCTTTTTGTGTTTTTGAGCCTGTGGGGGAGTCCCATTTTCAAGTCTTCCCCACAACCAGGAGGACTAGAAACTTTTCTTTTTTTTAAATAAAAGTTAACATTTTCATCTAACCACTGACTGGGGGGGCTTTAGGAAACACAAACTTCTCCCCCTCCCTTTGTCTGAACCTTTCTTCAATGGACACTCAAGCAGGGTCAATGAGCAGGCAAAAAATCTCCGTCTTTAATTTGTCTTCCAAGCTTCCCATCACTTCATCCCTGCCCTTGTAAACAAACTATCTCCTCTTCCAGTGAATATGAGTTTCCTTGAAGACAGGCTCAACTTCTAAGTTTTCCGCCATTTCTTTGGCAGCAGCGATGGATCTTCAGATCTGTTGTCTCTACAAGCCACAATGAAATCAAGGCAGCATCTCATCAAAAGCAGTAGCAGTCACGATGTCCATCGACTGAGTTTGTAATGCCTTGGTTACAACATTTACTTGGAACAGGGTATCGTGCCAAACATAGGCACAGACTCTGTGGGTGCTCCAGGGCTGGAGCAACCACAGGGAAAAATCCGTGGGTGCAGAGCCAAGCTCCCCTCCCTGCCCCTGTGCCTCAGCTTACCTTCGCCTCCTCCCCTGAACGCGCCGTGTCCCCTCTTCTCCTCCCAGTGCTTGCCGCCGCAAAATAGCTGTTTCGTGGCGTAACAAGCTTCGGGAGGGAGGGGGAAGGAGCGGGAATGCGGTGTGCTCAGGGGAGGAGGCAGGGCCAGGGCGGAGATTTGGGGAAGGAGTTGGAATGGGGGCAGACAGGGCAGGGGTGGAGTTGGGCCGGGGCAGAGGGGGTCAAGCACCCACTGGCGCCAGCAGAAATTGGCGCCTATGGTGCCAAAGCACAGTTGAGGTCAGAAATTTGAAGTTAGTTCAAAATTGTGCAAACAATATCAGCAGAGCTTAGGATCACCAGCCATAAAGCAGGATCTGATGTTGTCATAAATATAAAGGGAAGGGTAAACCCCTTTGAAATCCCTCCTGGCCAGGGGAAAGCTCCTCTCACCTGTAAAGGGTTAAGAAGCTAAAGGTAACCTCGCTGGCACCTGACCAAAATGACCAATGAGGAGACAAGATACTTTCAAAAGCTGGGAGGAGGGAGAGAAACAAAGGGTTTGTGTGTCTGTCTGTAGTCGTCTTGGCCGGGGACAGAACAGGAATGGAGTCTTAGAACTTTTAGTAAGTAATCTAGCTAGGTATGTGTTAGATTATGATTTCTTTAAATGGCTGAGAAAAGAATTGTGCTGAATAGAATAACTATTTCTGTCTGTGTATCTTTTTTGTAACTTAAGGTTTTGCCTAGAGGGGTTCTCTATGTTTTTGAATCTAATTACCCTGTAAGATATATACCATCCTGATTTTACAGGGGGGATTTCTTTATTTCTATTTACTTCTATTTTTTATTAAAAGTCTTCTTGTAAAACACTGAATGCTTTTTCATTGTTCTCAGATCCAAGGGTTTGGGTTTGTGGTCACCTATGCAAATTGGTGAGGCTTTTTATCCAACATTTCCCAGGAAAGGGGGGGTGCAAGTGTTGGGAGGATTGTTCATTGTTCTTAAGATCCAAGGGTCTGGGTCTGTAGTCACCTAGACAAATTGGTGAGGCTTTTTACCAAACCTTGTCCAGGAAGTGGGGTGCAAGGTTTTGGGAAGTATTTTGGGGGGAAGGACGCGTCCAAACAGCTCTTCCCCAGTAACCAGTATTAGTTTGGTGGTGGTAGCGGCCTGTCCAAGGGGTAATATTTTGTACCTTGGGGAAGTTTTGACCTAAGCTGGTAAAGATAAGCTTAGGAGGTTTTCATGCAGGTCCCCACATCTGTACCCTAGAGTTCAGAGTGGGGGAGGAACCTTGACATGGTGGCACAGTGGTGGGATTAACCTGAAATCATTTTGAGATCCAGTTGAGATTTTTTGAACTAGAAATACAGATTTTAAAAAGGAATTTTTAGGAAGTCCAGAAGGCAGCTTTGAAACTGAAAGCAGCTTGGTTTCTCTCTGCTTTGTGGCCAAGCAGAGACAAAAGGGGATTATCTTGTGAATTGCAGGTTTTCTTTGCCTGGAGGCAGAGTACTTAACTCCTGCAGGGAAATTCACAGTCTTCCAACCCAGAGGTTTTTTTTTTTCTTTTCTTCCTAAAAGTAAATAGGGGGTGTGTGCTCTACCCATTTGCCTGGAGACAAAAGTGGCAGGGTTTTTTTTAGGATTTTGATTTTTTTTTTGTTTTACAAGGAGCACAGGTTTGAAAAGAAATTTTTTTTCTTCTTTGGGCTGGGTAAGCAGGTTTCCAAGTAGTTGGAGGTTTTTTGCTTTAATTTGGGCCCAGAGCAGAGACAAGGGAATTGTCTTTTTCTGTAGGCTGACAATCACTATCAGAGAATAGGTATTCTATTCCAGCACAGCAAAATTTTACAGCCAAGTTTTGTTTGTTTATTTCTAAACCTCGGGTGTAAAGTTAGTTAAAAACAGAGAGGTTAGAATGGCCAAATCCTCAGCTCGACTACAGCTGGAATTAGCCAAATTTCAGGCTGAGGAAAAACAAAGGGAACATGAAAGACAGATAGAACTCATGCGGCTGAAGGAGGAGGAGAAGGAAAAAGAGAGGAAGCATGTGGAGGAGATGGAGAGGATAAAGGCCCAGCAGAATATACCAACAAACCCTAGCAATCCTTCTCCAGGTACCACTTCCCATCCCAGAAAGTTCCCCACCTACAAGGCAGGTGATGATACTGAGGCCTTCTTAGAAAACTTCGAAAGGGCCTGCCTTGGGTACAACATCTCTACTGACCAATACATGGTAGAGCTGAGGCCGCAGCTCAGTGGACCCTTAGCTGAGGTGGCAGCTGAAATGCCTAAAGAACACATGAACAAGTATGAACTGTTTAAATCCAAGGCGAGAGTCAGAATGGGGATAACACCCGAGCAGTCTCGTCGGAGGTTCAGAGCCCTAAGGTGGAAACCAGACATGTCATTTACCCGACATGCCTACCACATTGTAAAACATTGGGATGCCTGGATATCAGGAGCAAGTGTTGAATCTCCAGTAAATTTGCCCTTCCTAATGCAAATGGAACAATTCTTAGAGGGTGTTCCTGAGGAAATAGAAAGATACATCCTAGATGGGAAACCCAAAACTGTAATTGAGGCAGGAGAGATTGGAGCCAGATGGGTGGAGGTGGCAGAGAAGAAGAAAACTGGTCGCAGTTGGAGCGGAGACCAGAAGGGACCACCCCAGACCACACCCTATTACCGGGGGCCGCCCAAAGCCCCACCTACCTCCCAAAGAACCCTCCAGACCCCTTATCGTCCCACCACCCCGTTCTCCAGCAACCCTCCTCGCCCCAGTGACCCGTCAGCTGGACGATGTTTTAAGTGTAACGAGCTGGGGCATGTAAAGGCCAACTGCCCCAAGAACCCCAACAGATTACAGTTCATTGCACCGGAATCACACCAGAGGTCCACAGGCCCAGATACCTCCCAGATACCCTTGGAGCGGAGGGAAACTGTGAGTGTGGGTGGGAAGAAGGTCACCGCGTGGAGGGACACCGGAGCACAAGTGTCAGCTATCCATGCTTCCTTAGTGGACCCCAATTTAATCAACCCAGAGATCCAAGTGACGATTCAACCCTTCAAGTCCAACTCTTTCAATTTGCCTACAGCCAAGTTGCCTGTCCAGTACAAGGGCTGGTCAGGAATGTGGACTTTTGCAGTCTATGATGATTATCCCATCCCCATGCTGTTGGGGGAAGACTTGGCCAATCATGTGAAGCAGGCCAAGAGGGTGGGAACGGTCACCCGCAACCAGGCTAAACAAGCCGTGAGGCCTAGCTCTGTTCCGGAAACTTCTATCAGGACCCAGTCAGAGGTGATGGACCTGGACCCCAGGCCAATGTCTGCAACAGCAGTAGTGGATCCAGTCCCAGAGACCCAGACGGAACCAGTCCCAGAACCGGAACCAGCCGAACAACCAACACCAGACCCCGTGTCAGCACTGAATCCAGTACTTGCAACCTCAACACCAGAGGGCCCCACCGAACCTGAACTGGCAGCAGCCGATAACCCTACACAAGAGGCTCAGCCGGAGCCTGAATCCCAACATAGTGCACCAGCGGAGAGCGGTTCACAGTCAACAGAACCAGCTCCATCCCCTATATCGCTTCCAGAGGGACCAAGCCTAGGTCCACAATCCCATGAGGAACTGATGTCTCCAGCATCAAGGGAACAGTTCCAGACCGAACAGGAAGCAGATGAAAGCCTCCAGAGAGCTTGGACGGCGGCACGGAGCAACCCACCGCCTCTCAGCTCTTCTAATCGATCCAGGTTTGTTGTAGAAAGAGGACTTTTATACAAGGAAACTCTTTCTGGGGGACACCAGGAAGACTGGCATCCTCAGAGACAGTTGGTAGTTCCAACTAAATACCGGGCCAAGCTCTTGAGCTTAGCCCATGATCACCCTAGTGGCCATGCTGGGGTGAACAGGACCAAAGACCGTTTGGGGGGGTCATTCCACTGGGAGGGAATGGGCAAGGATGTTTCTACCTATGTCCAGTCTTGTGAGGTGTGCCAAAGAGTGGGAAAACCCCAAGACCAGGTCAAAGCTCCTCTCCAGCCACTCCCCATCATTGAAGTTCCATTTCAGCGAGTAGCTGTGGATATTCTGGGTCCTTTTCCGAAAAAGACACCCAGAGGAAAGCAGTACATACTGACTTTCATGGATTTTGCCACCCGATGGCCGGAAGCAGTAGCTCTAAGCAACACCAGGGCTAAAAGTGTGTGCCAGGCACTAGCAGACATTTTTGCCAGGGTAGGTTGGCCCTCCGACATCCTCACAGATGCAGGGACTAATTTCCTGGCAGGAACTATGAAAAACCTTTGGGAAGCTCATGGGGTAAATCACTTGGTTGCCACTCCTTACCATCATCAAACAAATGGCATGGTGGAGAAGTTTAATGGAACTTTGGGGGCCATGATACGTAAATTCGTAAATGAGCACTCCAATGATTGGGACCTAGTATTGCAGCAGTTGCTCTTTGCCTACAGAGCTGTACCACATCCCAGTTTAGGGTTTTCCCCATTTGAACTTGTATATGGCCGTGAGGTTAAGGGGCCATTGCAGTTGGTGAAGCAGCAATGGGAGGGATTTACACCTTCTCCAGGAACTAACATTCTGGACTTTGTAACCAACCTACAAAACACCCTCCGAACCTCTTTAGCCCTTGCTAGAGAAAACTTACAGGATGCTCAAAAAGAGCAAAAAGCCTGGTATGATAAACATGCCAGAGAGCGTTCCTTCAAAGTAGGAGACCAGGTCATGGTCTTAAAGGCGCTCCAGGCCCATAAAATGGAAGCATCGTGGGAAGGGCCATTCGTGGTCCAGGAGCGCCTGGGAGCTGTTAATTATCTCATAGCATTCCCCACCTCCAACCGAAAGCCTAAGGTGTATCATATTAATTCTCTAAAGCCCTTTTATTCCAGAGAATTAAAGGTTTGTCAGTTTACAGCCC
Organism: Lepidochelys olivacea; assembly: GCF_965140295.1. NCBI lineage: Eukaryota > Metazoa > Chordata > Testudines > Cheloniidae > Lepidochelys > Lepidochelys olivacea. The sequence continues at coordinate 88,824,518 of NC_140415.1, read as the reverse complement.
AGGGAGGAGACGATGCTGAGTGGCCTGAAGGTGTCTACTACGAAGGGAAATGTGCTGGTGGTGTGGAAGAGGTGAACCTCTCCATGACCCTTGGGCGTATGCAGCGACAGCAGATCCAGGAGCTGTGCACTAGCTACGCGCCAACGTTCTCAGCCACCCCAGGACTGACTGAACGGGCATACCACTCCATTGACACAGGTAATGCTCACCCAATTAGGGTCCAACCTTACCGGGTGTCTCCTCAAGCTAAAACTGCTATAGAACGGGAGATCCAGGATATGTTACAGATGGGGGTAATCCGCCCCTCTGAAAGTGCATGGGCATCTCCAGTGGTTCTAGTTCCCAAACCAGATGGGGAAATACGTTTTTGCGTGGACTACCGTAAGCTAAATGCTGTAACTCGCCCAGACAACTATCCCATGCCACGCACAGATGAACTATTAGAGAAACTGGGAAGGGCCCAGTTCATCTCTACCTTGGACTTAACCAAGGGGTACTGGCAGGTACCGCTAGATGAATCTGCCAAGGAAAGGTCAGCCTTCATCACACTTCTCGGGCTGTATGAATTTAATGTACTCCCTTTCGGGCTGCGAAATGCACCCGCCACTTTCCAAAGACTTGTAGATGGTCTCCTAGCGGGATTAGGAGAATATGCAGTCGCCTACCTTGACGATGTGGCCATATTTTCGGATTCCTGGGCAGACCACCTGGAACATCTACAAAAAGTCCTTGAGCGCATAAGGGAGGCAGGACTAACTGTTAAGGCTAAGAAGTGTCAAATAGGCCTAAACAGAGTGACTTACCTTGGACACCAGGTGGGTCAAGGAACTATCAGCCCCCTACAGGCCAAAGTGGATGCTATCCAAAAGTGGCCTGTCCCAAAGTCAAAGAAACAGGTTCAATCCTTCTTAGGCTTGGCCGGTTATTACAGACGATTTGTACCGCACTACAGCCAAATCGCTGCCCCACTGACAGACCTAACCAAAAAGAAACAGCCAAATGCTGTTCAGTGGACCGGAAAGTGTCAGAAGGCCTTTAACAAGCTTAAAGCGACACTCATGTCTGACCCTGTACTAAGGGCCCCAGACTTTGACAAACCGTTCCTAGTAACCACAGATGCATCCGAGCGTGGTGTGGGAGCAGTTTTAATGCAGAAAGGACCTGATCAAGAATTCCACCCTGTAGTGTTTCTCAGCAAAAAACTGTCTGAGAGGGAAAGCAACTGGTCAGTCACTGAAAAAGAATGTTATGCCATTGTCTACGCTCTGGAAAAGCTACGCCCATATGTTTGGGGACGGCGTTTCCACCTGCAAACCGACCATGCTGCACTAAAGTGGCTTCACACTGTCAAAGAAACTAACAAAAAACTTCTTCGGTGGAGTTTAGCTCTCCAAGATTTTGATTTCGACATCCAACACATCTCAGGAGCTTCTAACAAAGTGGCTGATGCACTCTCCCGTGAAAGTTTCCCAGAATCAACTGGTTAAAATCGTCCTTGAGATGTGGAAAATATTGTTAGTCTTTATGTACTTGGTAGTATATTTAGAGATGCATGTGTCTTATTAACTCTGTTTTCCTAGAGCTCCAGGAAGAAATCCCAGCCAGTGTTTCACCCTAGCTGAGATTTGGGGGGCGTGTCATAAATATAAAGGGAAGGGTAAACCCCTTTGAAATCCCTCCTGGCCAGGGGAAAGCTCCTCTCACCTGTAAAGGGTTAAGAAGCTAAAGGTAACCTCGCTGGCACCTGACCAAAATGACCAATGAGGAGACAAGATACTTTCAAAAGCTGGGAGGAGGGAGAGAAACAAAGGGTTTGTGTGTCTGTCTGTAGTCGTCTTGGCCGGGGACAGAACAGGAATGGAGTCTTAGAACTTTTAGTAAGTAATCTAGCTAGGTATGTGTTAGATTATGATTTCTTTAAATGGCTGAGAAAAGAATTGTGCTGAATAGAATAACTATTTCTGTCTGTGTATCTTTTTTGTAACTTAAGGTTTTGCCTAGAGGGGTTCTCTATGTTTTTGAATCTAATTACCCTGTAAGATATATACCATCCTGATTTTACAGGGGGGATTTCTTTATTTCTATTTACTTCTATTTTTTATTAAAAGTCTTCTTGTAAAACACTGAATGCTTTTTCATTGTTCTCAGATCCAAGGGTTTGGGTTTGTGGTCACCTATGCAAATTGGTGAGGCTTTTTATCCAACATTTCCCAGGAAAGGGGGGGTGCAAGTGTTGGGAGGATTGTTCATTGTTCTTAAGATCCAAGGGTCTGGGTCTGTAGTCACCTAGACAAATTGGTGAGGCTTTTTACCAAACCTTGTCCAGGAAGTGGGGTGCAAGGTTTTGGGAAGTATTTTGGGGGGAAGGACGCGTCCAAACAGCTCTTCCCCAGTAACCAGTATTAGTTTGGTGGTGGTAGCGGCCTGTCCAAGGGGTAATATTTTGTACCTTGGGGAAGTTTTGACCTAAGCTGGTAAAGATAAGCTTAGGAGGTTTTCATGCAGGTCCCCACATCTGTACCCTAGAGTTCAGAGTGGGGGAGGAACCTTGACAGATGTATTGATTTGTGGCATGGAATTTTTTTTCACTGTTTTTGACATCGTGCAAGGCTGATTCTTCTCTGTTGGTTTTCGTCATGTAAACCAGATTTTTCTTTGTCTCTGCTCTCCTTTTCATGTGAGCCACATTCTTCTTTATCATGAGTCTCCTTTATGCTGCTAGGAAAACTGCATGATTCTCCATCGCTTTCCTCACATTTCCATTCCTTATTATCAGGTAAATCTGCTAATGACTTAATAATAGGACTTCCATCATTTACACTTTGCTCCTCAATTTCTTCTGCACTGGGACCATCAGTATTGCCTTAAGCCCAGTATATATTGTTCTGTTTCAGATATTTTCCCATCAAATGTGCTTGCTGCAAACTAGATAGCAATGGAGCTTTTTGCTTTCTATACTGAGCTCTTGAAGGTTTCTTTGCAAGATCCCCTCAAAGGTGTTATGGAACCTTATTTTCCACATATGGCCAAGTTCTATTAAATTTCATCTAAAGGATGGCGTCTGCAGGACCCAATGCCCCCTAGGACCATGTTGGGTGCTGGTTCAGTATTAAGTCAGATGGAGGAGTGTCACCTTCTGAGTTACCAACTCTGGGTCTCTCAGGATTTAGTTATTCCATGTGCTGACCTAGCATGGGAGAACTGAGTAAATGTTCCTACATGGTGGGGTGGACCTGGACTGAAATCACATCTTAAGGCACAAGTGTCAATTATCTTAGATTCTTCCTAGTCTCCATTTGCACGTATTACAAACCCACCACATAAATCAGCATGACTTGCAGACTGCCAAAGAGCAGCCTAGAAGAGTTGGAAGGAGAAAATGAGAAATGTAAAAATCTTACTCTAGGCATGACATTCCTCTTGTCTCCTCTGATAGTTGTTTTCCTGACTATCCTACGTTGTTTTGTATTAACCAACTGCAGTATTGTCTTACAAACTTCAGGATTTCTTTAATAATATCACTGATTTAGACAGAATGATGTGGTAAGGTAATGCTGCAACCAGATTGTTGCTGTAGCTGTGTCATGATGCATCTTGTAGGAATGTTTCAGGACTGGATTGAAGTGCATCATACTATTGCTGGGTGAGAAAGTTTGCACTGCTCTTGCCTGCAGTGCATGACTCAGATCAAGCACTTGGATGGCAAGTTTAGCACAGTCTCTGCTCCCCTCCCATGAATTCAGGAAAAATGCTCTGGTGGGAAGTTCAGGACCCCACTGAAACATCATCTTTGCTATCATCCTGGACTCAGAAGGTGTATGATAAATGTTTGGAGCCCTATACATGAGAGAAACAGTCTCATGAGGAGCGCTAGCAGGGCAGTAAGAGCCTAGAAAGATTACTAGGGAAGGTGGTACACTTGGGTATGTCTACACTGCAATAAAACCATGGCTGGCCTGTGTAGCTGACGCAAGGTAACGGGGTTCAGGCTGGGGGGGGGGGCTATAAAATTGCAGTGTACATGTTCGGGTTCCCTTGGGGTACACTGCAATTTCATAGCCCCCATCTACACTGCAATTTCATAGCCCCATAGCTGGAGCCCTGCAATCCTGAGTCAGCTGACATGAACCAGCCGTGGGTGTTTTATTGCAGTGTAGACATATCCTTGGATGTTATAGCTTTCAGTCGGCTAGCACTGTAAGAAAATATCATACACAGCTCTATTGCTTTGCAGTGTAGATTCATCTGCACTGGGCTTTTGCTCTGGGAGTGCACCAGAAGTATTCCATGATCCCATGGGCTGACTGTTCTCAGGACACTCTAGTTTGTGGACAGTAAAATTTTCCCACGCTGCACCACGAACGAAGGACTAGAGTGGCCACATTTTGGGAGGGCAATAGGAAGTTTGGGATAGGGGTGGTTGGACTCAGTCTCACATAATGTAGTGTAGACTCTAGAATCCCAGGTTGGGACTCAGGGTTCAACAGTTCTTAATCTGGGGTTACAGATATGTGTCGATGCTCAAGCTGTAGGTTAACAAACCCAGCATCTGCTAACTCGAGATGTACTAACCATCTGAATGATGACCCCTCAAACACTATAGGACACAGTAATTATAACTTTTGATTTCTAAATACTGTATAAGTAAAGAAGCACATATTCAAATTCCCCCAAGTCAGCTGTGCTAATTGTCACTTCAAATGTTTTTGTCATGGGATACCATTTTTTCTTTAATTTTAGTGGATTTAGTTCGAAATTAACTAAATTTTGGACACTAAATTCTTTTATTTAATTAACAAAACAAATACTGGGCAGCAGCAATACAAACTTTCCCATACTGCCCTACCAACATGTCTCAACCCTGAAACAGGGGTGGGAGGTGTCAAGGTTCCTTTCCCACTCTGAACTCTAGGGTACAGATGTGGGGACCTGCATGAAAACCTCCAAAGCTTACTTTTACCAGCTTAGGTCAAAACTTCCCCAAGGTACAAACTATTTTACCTTTTGCCCTTGGACTTCCACTGCCACCACCAAACGTCTGAGCGGGTTTATTTTATTAGGAAAGAGCCCGTTTGGAAACATTTTCCCCCCCAAAATCCTCCCAACCCTTGCACCCCGCTTCCTGGGGAAGGTTTCATAAAAATCCTCACCAATTTGCATAGGTGACCACAGACACAAACCCTTGGATCTTAAGAACAATGAAAAAAGCATTCAGTTCTTACAAGAAGAATTTTAATAGAAGAAACGGTAAAAAAGAATCATCTCTGTAAAATCAGGATGGTAAATACCTTACAGGGTAATTAGATTCAAAACATAGAGAATTCCTCTAGGCAAAACCTTAAGTTATAAAAAGACACACAGACAGGAATATCCATTCTATTCAGCACCGCTTAATTTCTCAGCCATTTAAAGAAATCATAATCTAACGCATATCTAGCTAGACTACTTACTAAGTTCTAAGACTCCATTCCTGTTCTGTCCCCGGCAAAAGCATCACACAGACAGACCCTTTGTTTCTCCCTCCCTCCAGCTTTTGAAAGTATCTTGTCTCCTCATTGGTCATTTTGGTCAGGTGCCAGCGAGGTTATCCTAGCTTCTTAACCCTTTAGAGGTGAAAGGGTTTTTCCTCTGGCAGGAGGGATTTAAAGGTGTTTACCATTCCCTTTATATTTATGACAGGAGGCATCTTTAAGGGTAAGAGAGCTCCATTGTATTTTACTGTAGCAGTGGCTTACATGTATGCAAGACTTGAAAATTGCTCTTGCCAAAAGGGATTCCATTGTAGCCCTATAACCTGCTTATCTGAGAGCAGCACTTCCATGACACTTATCACCATTTCATCACTGTAGCCCTGCCTCAAGGACTTGGGCTGAGCGAGGAGCATATGACTGATCGCAAGAGTGCTTCTAGCATAGCCTAACACAGAATACTCATGGACAAGCGCAGTAGGGGGAGCTCCAATGTATATACCATGGCATTATAGGGACTAATTGGAAGAGACTATTCACATTTAAGATTGTAGACCGCCTTCTGTTTATGTCTAAAATAGGTCCCCCTCTATGAAATGGTCTTTCAATTTCAAATCTGTACCTGGCATATGTGTGTACTTTTTTTTAGCTAAATTTGGGAAAATCAGAAGTAATTTCTGAGATAAGGGAGTTTGAGAAAATCAGATGTGCATTGCCCCACAGGTATTTTATATTTATCTAGTGTGCAAATGATGTGATGGACTTTGAAAACCTCTGAAAAGTTCTGATGGGCTTTTACTCTGTTGCTCAAGTACTGTACCTTCCCTCCAGCATGACTATCCTCTCCTCTTCTCGTAACTTGGTTTAATACACTTATACTTACTGGTATATGACTCCTTTTGTGCTCACAAGGAGCTACAAGTATTCTAAATGTGTTGTGGACTCCTCATGTCTCTGAGACCAGATCTACACTAGGAATTTACATTGGTATAGGTACGATTCTCAAGGGGGTGAAAAAATCTACAGCCCTGGAATACACAGCTATACCAACCTAACCCCTGGCATAGACGGTGCTAGGTCGATGGAAGATTTCTTCCGTCAACCTAGCTATTGCCTCTCGAGGAGGTGGATTATCTACACTGATGGGAGCCACTCCATTGCCATGTTTTAAGCATAAACATACCCTTTAGGCCTCATGTAGACTTCAGGGGAATTAGTGATCTGCCATATTCCCTGAGACAAAGGTGAAATTTCTCCATCACAAGTGCAAAACACCACGTTGTAAATGCATCACCTCCCATTTCCTCTTGCATGTCTAGGCTTCATGTATTTGGTCCTTCAGCGATTCTAAATTCCACAGGATCCCTAGCAGTGTTGATGGGTTCAATTCTGATGACTCTCAATCAGATAGATAGATCAGCACTATACAGAAAGGGTTAATACTTTACCCAATCTGGAGAACAGGCATGCAGCTTATATCTTCACTGTTCGAAAACTATTAGCTCAATTTTGCTCATAGTTCTGCCTCACTTGTTTACAACAGAGAGTGATTTTACTGTATTACCACAAACCTTTCATCCCTTTTCTTATCTAGTTTTCTACATATTTTGAAGTTCACACAGACCTCTGTAACAATTATCCCTAGAAGATAACAAGCTGCTTCTAGCACACTGCTTATTTTTGACAATACTTCTGACAGATTCTGCATACACAAACAGATTACGTACAGTTTACTTGCTAATAAGTTTCCACAATAAAGTGTGGCATGAGTACAAAACATTCTGTAAAATACAACATGTTTATACAACTTAGCATGCTTACAAAACTTTCTGAGAAATCTATGATATTGTCTAACGGTAGAACCACCTTGTCTAAAGAAATGGAGGAATTCTTGAGGCTTTGCTTCCACAGGATAACTGGAACATTCTGACTTCTTAAGTCCAAAGCTGAGACTGTTAGTTCTGAAATTTAACCATCAGTATATGCCACTTTGAGGAATTTATGGTGCGGTTGTAGCAAGGCAGGGGACCACAAGATGCTAATTACCATACTATAATTTCATGTAGGATATAATTAAATGTTTATTCTCCAATTATATAAAATTTCCTGTCACAACAGTACCATTTTTTTTAAACTTTATTAAAAATAATTAAGAAACTGTTCAATCTTGCCTGCATCCCTTTATACTCACTGTATTCGCTCCTGTAGCGCTGTCTGACTTGGATTAATATGATCTGTCATGGTGGCCCCATTGATGTCGCCAGTCTGGAGCCTTTCAAATCTTGTACTCCTGGCTCCTAATTGCCAGTATGCTATTGCACTCTTGATAACATTTTATGGGAGTGATATAACACAGTTGAGACAGGGAAAATATTTTACTTTAGCTTTTAATTAGCTTTAATTTAGGGCAGACTGATTGCTAAAATTGCATTTTTCAGAAGAGCTCAGCTCCCATTTAGGAATCAAAATAACTGGCGAGATTTTCAGAAATTATCACCACATTTGACGCTGAGTTGTTTTGAAACTCTAGCACGTATTTAGGTACATAAATGGGAGCTGACCCCTGAGTAGGTCCTGAGCTCTTCTGAAAATTTGGTTCTCAGCATTGAAAATAGAGGATGTAGCTAGTACTGTAGTTTTTATTCATGGTTTAGTGTTCATCGTGTCTCTCAAGGTGAACTAACCACAGTATGGAAAGGCCTGGGGAATTTAAGGTCTTGTCTGCTAGAGATCTGCCACTGCTGTTTCTGGTGGCTGGATAATGCGCAGACCCTTTCCTGTAGAGGCTCCCCATTCCTCTGAGAGTGTGAATACTCCATTGCTAAGGAAGATTTAAAAAAAAATAAATAAAAAATGTAACTTCTGAGAGTTCATGCCAAGTAGTTTTATAGGCTACTAAGTCATTAGAAGAAAGTATTGATAAAAAGTTGAAACTTTGTTCCATTTATTTCTGAACTTAAGGAAAAAGTTGTAATGGTTGAAGAATCTCTTCAGTCCATGGAGTCACGACTACAACACTAGCCAGTATTAAAACACCCAAAATGAAAACAAGAAACAGTTAGTTAATATTGCGGAAATCTAATATGCTGAAATCTAAAAGTATTAGATCTGAAAGAGTGTCTGTAGGTAGAAACAAAACAGAGGATTAAGTTGTGCTGGTAACAATGGTAGAAAATAGGGCAACAATTCTGAGAAGACTCATTGCATGTGCTTAACTTTGTGCACTGAGAGATGTCAGTCTTCATTAAATATTGAGTAGGTGTTTTGATTACTGAACCTATTGACTGGTTAGGCATTTGCAACTTCAGTCAAACGTTAATCAAGTTGTCCAGCCATACATAATTTTATTCCTAGCAGGAATGGAACTGTAGTACCGTTTTTCTTTTTGTTTTGTTTTTTTAACACCATGTTACAATACATTTGTAGAAAGCATGAGTTCAGATGTTAATGTAGACCTTTTCATGAAATGTCTCTTGTTGAGTGTGAGATTCTCTGTTTATATTGTAGGAGGGCTGATGTAAGGCTAACTGTTGAAACTTGTACATCATCCAGTCCTATCCGTAAGAAGGTATGCTCTGAATCAAAAGATTTTCTTGTATGTCTGCTATCTTTTGTATGCTAAAATAGAATGTAAACTGCCTTGATGCAGTGACACAGGCTTTTTGCATTGCTTAAGTTTCTATGAGTTGCTATGAGATTCTATGAGTTGCTTTTTTGTAAATCTCTGTATAACCATATAATCTTGTTTAAGCGTACTGTGATGAGTTTAGGGATCATACAAAATATTATTCTGATGATTTAAAATACACATTGTAGATAAACTTGACTACACTTGTCAATGTGAGTCGCCACTAATGATCTGCTATTATTTACCAAAATAAAAAAAGTCTGAACCAAAGGTGTGATTAAAAACACCACTTTAGTCACCTTGTACTTTGTATCTTAATTGTAGTTCATTTGTCTTTTTTGTAAATGTAAACTTTTTACCGCTCATGTCTCCTGTATACTTTATGGTGCCAAGAGGCACATTGTTAATGTTCAACAAATAATGTTAATACAATTCTACCCCAACTTTGACAGGAACTTACAGTACGTATTACAGATGATGCAGATCCATTATTCTTGTATTCTCTTGCTGTAGGAGAGGAAGATTTTCAGAGGTAATTGCTATCTTGCTGCTTTTCTCTGAGAAACAATGGAACTTGCTATCATTAACTGTGAATGTTGTTTTAAGAGCAAATATGTACAGTGTTCTGTGTTTCTTATTTCATTTACTGTTACTACAAAACCTTTGAAGTTTACATACCCCCTGCATTGTGTTGTCATTTTAATATAATTTAATTACTGGTGTAGGTGTCAGCACTTGAGTTCGGAAGCAGATTCTGTTCTGAAAGATTTCTTTGTATCATAGAGGAGTATAAGTATAGGAAATGAGATGATGATCCTTCTTTAAAGTATTGTATTAATAAATAATGTAAAACTTCTGTTAACATAGTAAAAAGTTGTCCGTGTTAGTTATGCTGCCTAACAGAATGAATTCGGTTCTTTGAAAGTTCTAGTTTATGCTGTTGAAAATTAATTTTGTGAACTTTTGGGTTGTGTTCATATAGTGTCTGAAGTTATGGTGCATATAGTATTGCTGTCTTTACTAAAGTCCGTGTCTGGTGGCTTTTTTACATAGGTGGGAGTTGGTATTAAAAAAGAAATAAGATTCTTTTCTCTTAAACTGTTTTGTAGTAACTATCTTTGTGTGTGTTCTCAAAGATATGGCTGTCTCATTTACTACCCAGATCCTACTTTAATAGGAGGGAAGAAACTGAAACCTCCTAATAAGAGAGTACAGAGGAAAAACTGCCCAACTAAGGGAAACTGCTAATGACAAAAACATTGATGTTTGAGTAATACAGCACTACCACCCAGATCCCATTTAGAAAAGCTAATTTGTTTTATAGGCTGATAATGTTTAAGAATAAAGATTATTTTCCCTTGACTGTTATCCTTTACCATTGCCATCCTTTTGTTTCCTTCGCAGTTTAAAGAGCCAACAAGGACTGCTTATAGATTTTTCAGCTTTTCCCCAGAAATTCATTGATTTGTTAGAACAATGCATTTTGGAACAAGGCAAACAAGTGCCTCGGTAAGGGCAGTTTCATTATTTTGATAGAATTTGGATTAGAAAGGAGCTTTCAATAAATGCAAATCCTTACCTGAGGGAGCATTTCAGTGCAACTCTCACAGTTGGTTGTATGGGTGCTTGGATATTGTGGTGATGATGAGTAATGCCTTTACAAGTGCCAGAGATGGGGGTAGCCAGGGGAGCTGTTCATGTGGTTTAGTATTTGCAAAGTTCCTTAACTCTGCTAAGAAAAAATGGTAGAGGAAGACCACTTTGCAGTCCTACTGGTAATTTAAAAACTAAAATTCTCTTTCCTTGTCAACACCACTATTCTCCCCATCATTCAGGCCTGCAATGTGGATGTTGACTTGATTCCTACATCGCCTCACACATCCAGGCCATATCTAAATCTTGCCACTTCTTCCTCAGCTTTTCCAAGATTTCTCTTTCCATCCTGTCAAATAAATCTCCCATTCAGGCCCTCACTGTATGTCACTTTGCCTACTGCAACAACTTCCTCTCTGGTATCCCTGAAATCCACATTTTCTCTTTCTGCTCCCTGCAAGATATTGCAGCAAAGGCCATTTTCATTGCCTCTTGTTTTGATCACGTTACTGCCCACTTTCAACCCTTCCACTTTTTCCCCATTCACTACTGCATCAGATTAAAGCATCTTGTTACCATCTTCAAAGTTCTACATAATTCTGCCCTCTCTTACTTATTATCTGAGCTTGTCTCAATTTGTGTTACCTGCCATCCTTGATCACCTGTTCTCGGCTTCATGCATAAGCATCTGTGGGTATGTCTCCACTGCAATCAGGAGGTGTGATTGTAGCATCAAAGCTAGTTCAACAACAATAGCAGTGAAGGTGTGGCAGCACAGGCAGGCGCATTAGCGAGTCCTGCCTGCCCATGTCCATAGGTGAGTACTCAAGTAGCCACTGCCTGGGCTGCTGCTGCTTTTGGTACTTGAGCTAACTTTAATGCTATAATCACATTTCCCAGTTGCAGTGCAGACATATCCTGAGTGCCATCTTTCATGGTGCCCTTGTGCATTGTATCTTGGAAAAGATGTTTGGGGAGTATCTATCCTAGCCTTTTCAAATACATTAGCTTCCTCGAGTTAACCGTGTGGTGTAGATGAGGCGTAAAGGTTTTTAGTCTTCATGTGTGTTAGCAGGTTGAGGTAAACACAAAGGGAGAACCTAGGGTTCACCTTGACCTGCTAGCATATGTAAAAACTACAATTGTCTTGTTTTTACTATAATTTTACCTTGTTACCATGTGTTAGTAACCATGCAACAGACCTTTTTTCCTAGTGAAGACAAATCCTGAGGGGCTACAACATGGCACCCAGCACTATTATTGTGTTAAACTGTGTATGCTAGATGTTAAGTGTTGCATCAAATCATGTTAGCTAACTCAATTTAGAAAAAAACAAACACTTTTTTCCTTTAGTCTGTTTCTCATGCAGATAGAACAATTTTGTACTTCTTGCTCCTTGACTAGTGCAGCACATCTAGGGCCTGTCTGTAATGGAGAAAGCTGGGTCTAAAACTCATTTGAAAACATAGTTTAAAAATGGCTTTCTCAAGACCAGATTTGAACATAATTTAGCTGCCTGTCTCTAGACAGTCAACCTTGTTGTTCAAACAATTTTCTGAATTGATGTGGATTGTCCACTCTGGTGGCCACCCTGTTGAGAGCTGGTCAAGAGGTGGCTCTTGATTGAATTTGCAGATGTCTCAGTGTATCTATAAAATAATGGTGGGAGAAGCCCAGGGAGTCGGTGAGGTTTAAATGGCTGTAACCTTCTTGATTTAAGAGACTGTTGGTTTTAATACTTGCCTTTTCTTGGTGTGTTTATAGGTTTTTAATTCAACTTGTAACATCTTCTCCAGCATTGGACTGCATGCCTGCATGTTTAAATGTAGTGGAAACCAATCCATTCAAACATCTCACTCACTTGTCTCTAAAGCTTTTGGCAGGAAGTGACAGTGACATCAAGAAATATCTTGCCATCTGCATTAAAAATTTAAAGGTTAGCTTTAAGTCTTTCTTTTATTAAGAATTAACACAAGTACTATCAATTAAAGCCCTTGTAGATCAGATAGAACAAGATAAGTCTTGAACCTTGGTATGATCCATGAAGGTCCATCCTTCCATGTAGAGCCCCATTGACCTGAATGGGTTTCCCAGTGGGGGTAATGGTCCACACATGCAAATCCAATTCCAAGGTCAAGCGCCAAATTAGAAGGATATTTAAAGCGTATAATTAGTACATGGCTAGCTCTTATTGCTAAGCTGGTGCTGTGCATATACCATATGTATAAACAGTTAGCCTGATTCTCATCTTATTAGGTGTAACTCAGGTGACTTCAAGAGAGTTGTCTTTGTTTTTTTTACCAGTTTAAATTAGATGGAAAATTGGGCCCAATGTCTTAGATGTATATAGATGCAAGTTTTTATCTTCTTGTATATTTATGCTTGAAAATTAATAAGCAGTAACATTAGAAAGTTTCCATTCAATAGGCCTGCCTAGTATAATTAGACTGCATTGGTTTGAAAACTATACTACGAGAGGGAAAAACTAGAGATGCTGAATGTGTTAAACCTCTAATTAGTTCCAGATTTCTTTCTGGATCTTAAACTAATGAATCTCCCTCAACTCCCTATGAGGATAATTTGTAGCAAAAGGGAAGTTTGTGCTATGGGAAAGAATTCCCTCCTCTTCAAATCTAGGTTGGTGCAAGTAGGTCCCTTACAGGTGGTATATATGCTATTTGCTTCATAAGGATGTTTTCCCCCACCCATCTGCTATTTTAAAATCTCTTAAATGGAGTGTGACACCAATAACAGCTAAGTCTGACTTTCAAACTATGATGAACAAGTGGGTTTGAAGTTAGGCATAATTCTTTTCTTTCTAGAAGAAACAGAGAAATAAATACATAAGACCAGCAAATTTGCATGGAAAATAAAAAAATATTTAAGTGCTTTAGAGATCTTCCTTTTTAAATCAAATCTATTACGCTATTGTGAGCAAATTTCTTTCCTCCATTCCTGTCTTCCCCAATCCTATAACGTATATATTTTTCATTACACTTTTATTGTAATATATATTTAATTTTGCTAGTGGTTTGGAAGGAGACTTCCTAATTTACTGTATACTGTCACCACTGATAGTAATAATATGGTCATTTTACATATTGGTAAAGGTTCTTATTATAAAGTAAAAATCTGTAATTTTAGTGTGGGCTGCTTAATGATTATATTATAGTTTTGTCGGGGTTCGGTGTTTTTTAATAGATGGAAAACAGTATCTTGGAAGATAAGCTACACAGATCAGAAGAGAGGCTTTCGAAAAGGCTAACCGTAACAGAGCAGGTAGGAAGCAGCCTTTATTTTTAATAAAGCAAAGCAAACCAAACCCTGAAAGTGTGGTGCTAAATCTATACCAAATTGACTTTTTTTAAAAAATATACCTGCTATACAAACAGAAATCAGCATGTGATATTTTCAGGCTTTGGCAGAAAAAAGTAAGGAACTGGATAAACTGCAAAATGAATGGGCATCACAGACCACTTCACTGACTGATAGGTACTCCCAAGAAATCACAGCAGAAAAGGAGAAAGTGCTGCAGGTAAGTAGAAATGTAGCCATTTGTCTCAGGTAGAGTAGCACCAGAATACTGCATATCTATAGCATAGATATGCAAAAGTACTTTTTGGCAATCTGTTGAAGTAAATAGGCCCTCATCTAATAGCTTCTTCTAAAAAAGAGACTCCCTGAACTCTACAGTGAAGGGGAAATGTGTAAATGTTGAGTTTTAATATTGTCTGTATCTCTTGTGAGCCTGGTGTGCGTTTTTTTTAACTGTATTTAATTGAATTTTAAATTAACATATCTGTATGTAAAATTAGATGTTTGTCTGTATGCTGTATATATACATGACTTCACTAATATCCTTCTCTTCCTGCTTAAGATTCAAACACAGTACCACCTTCAGCATGAACAGCAAAAGAAAGAGATGGAAGCAACTTGCAACAGAAAAGTACATCACTTAGAAACCAGGGTATCTGAATTGGAAACTGTTAATAAGGATCTCACAGAGAGAAAATACAGGTCTGAATCTTCAATAAGGGAGCTGAAATCCAAACTTCCAGGACTTGAAGAGGTATAGTAAAACTAGTATAATAAATGGTATACTTACTGGGGAATTAAAATTGTGTTACTGGTAACATTTTTGCCTTTAAAAATTGATTCACTTAATGAATTCCAGTAAACTTAAGTCTTTTTGTGTCAGATGTAAATCAGCATAGATCAGCTTTAGTCAGTTCACATCAGCCAAGGATCTGGCCCCTTATTTTGATACACTTAGACTGGGATTTTAGACCCTTTGAATATCCAAACCTTAATATATTGTTACAGCCTGCTCCAAAGTAGGTGGAGAGAATAAATAAAGCATGTAAAATTGCTACAGAAGTAGTTCTGACTCTAAATAAAGTCTGTACTGAAATGTTTCCTCCAACCCAAACATGTAGCTGCTGCATAATTATTGACCATAATTGTATGTTTATTTCTATTATGCAAATCCTTGCACTCTGGCTCAGGAAAATCTATTTGCATAAGCATTGTATAGTTGTTTCTGAATAACCATATAGCAATTATCCAAACCCCTCCATGGTAACTGGCTATTGCCCTCAGAATGCCCCATCCCTATATCAAACCCATTTGCCTAAACATTTACTCCTCTTTCTGTGCTATTGCTTCCATCTAACCCCACACATTAAATACAACTTAATTTAAGGAAGAGATCACTCTTAATTAAGGAGGGAGGGAGATAAAGTATTTGTGGGAACCAAAGGCTAATTAGGGAGAGAGGATTCAGGCTTTTAGGTTCTGGACCCACAATGCTTATTGAAAGAAATGTGACTGTTTGTTTTTTTATATCTTAAAATACTTAACTTTGGTGATATGTTCTCTTGATTTGATTTAATATATTCTTACTAATATTCAACTAAAAATAGGTCAAATCAAAACTGTTAGTAGTACTATTAAATTTGGGTTCGATCATCAAATTTAATACCAAAATAATCAGCTCTTATAAATTCTAAAGAGGACCCTAGGAAGGTGGCTGTCTGTTAATAATCCAAAGTAGAAGAATTTTATTAAAGTAAATCAAATCTGTAATTTGGAGTTGGTTAAATGTCTTAATACAGAAAACAAATTATTATCTAATGTTTGAAACACAACATCAGTGCCAGTTTTAAAACTTTCTTCTTAAAATTCAGTTATGTACTGGCTAACCCTTTCCTCCCTTCTTCAGGTGACCTGAAAAAGAGCTCTGTGTAAACTGGAAAGCTTATCTCTCTTACCAACAGAAGCTGGTCCCAGAAAAAATACTACCTTGCCCATCTTGTGTCTCATATATCCTGGGACTGATTCTGCTTCAACACATCATCCTTAGTTTAGCATCAGTTTTGTGAAAAGTCCCTTTTACATTAGCAATTTAAAAAATATTCAGTGGTTTAGAGACTGCTTGTCTGACCCCTGAAAAATATCAGAAAGCCAGACCACCTTGAGGAAGCTGACAGTCTTATCCAGGGGAAAGTCTAGGGATGTCACCAGTTTATGGAAAACTTGACACACACATCCTATAAAAACAGCTGATTGCTGGGGCTCTTTCCCAACAGTTGGTTCCTCAACATTAATCTATCGATCAGCAGGATGAAAATTTAAGCTTGAACAATTTATGACTTGTATCATTCTTGCAAATCAGACAGTACAGTAATCTTTCTCTTTTGGAACTGGGTTATAAATCAATCAGCTTGTCTTTTGTAATCTTCATCTTGATAGATTTTAGAAAATAATTACTTTAGCATGAGAAAACCCATTTAAGAAATAAAAATGTTCAAAGATTTCTGCATTGCCATATAAGCTATTTCTCTAACACCTTTATTGAGGCATGGGAGAGAGATAGGGTCTTATGCTGTAGGAGTCATGCTTGCCATGTGTGTATATAAATGGATAGTTCAGAGGCATTCACTAGCCAGCGAGAAAGGTAGTGAGAATGAGGTGCTCATTCAACAATAATAATAATAGTAATAAATCTGAAGATGTTGCCTGTTAACTTGGTAATAACCGTGGGCCAGAGCATATACTTCAGTGACAAAAACCCCTCAGTGGGGTACCAAAGGGAAGACAAAAACCTTTTGTTGAGAGAGGGGTAAGGATTTCTACCCTACAGAAATGAGCTTGTAGGCTCACCTAATAAAGTAATGCCCATGGCTTCGGACTCTGTGGATCTGAGTTTGCATGAGGTGAGGGTTGGTTTGAGGGTTAGTTCTTGAAAGGCTTCATGTAGAGCAGGGCTGCATCAGTGTCATGTGAGAGAGGAGATCGTTCCTGAAGCGCACCCCAACCTGCTTTCTGTCACCAGCTGAGCTGGTCAATGGCCTGTCAGCTGGCTGTTTTGCTGACATTTACAAAAAAGCTAGAGAAAACATGGTGTTCTTGTAACACAGGACAAGAACATTGGGAAAGGTCCTGAAAGTAGGACAATCCTGTTTCAGTGACATATGGTTACGTTGTTGATAAACTGAAATTGTGTAGTTCATTCATAATGATGTACAGTAAGATGTGAGCATGGCAGATAAGAGTTAGTTAATGTTTTTTGGTGGAAGGGAATGAACAGGCATTAATGTTTTGTGGACTTTGCAGACCCTGATAGTGTCACTGCTAACTTTGCAAATGGGAATTTCCCTGAGCATGATTTCTGGTACCCTGATGTAAAAAGAGATGGTCTCCAGCTGACGTAAAGTTTAATTTTAGTTCTTCTCAACAAAACTTTCAGATATAACCTGGCAAATTATTTGGGTGCCCCGCAAAAAAACAAGACATGAGGGGGTGGGGGAAACTAATCAACTTCTTTCATGCCTCATAGTCCTTGGCAAAAACATTTAAAAAATCTAAATAGAATCTATACTGCTACTATTTAAAATTAGATTATAAGCTCTTGTGCAGGGATCAGTCACTGGATTTGTTCTGTAAAGTGCCTAGCAAATTTCTGAAACAATACTGAATCCAGTGTGTGCATGCAATGTTACCTCTAATGTGGCAGTGTCCTGGTCAGCCATATTGAGAGGCAAGATACTCAGATTGACACTGTGTCTTGAGTTATAGGCAGGAGCAGGAAAATTGGGTTTTATCTTTATTATTTTTATTTCCCCATTTCTCTGGCATTGTTTCTAGAAACTTCTATTTGAAATGGATAGGTAAGAAATAGAGAGAAACCTGCTTGTGTGACCACCTTCTCAACAGCTACCATTGGGATTCTGTTTTAAGGCCTGGCCAATATTTTTGACTCTATTCAGCAATAATTATTTTTTGCATAGGTATGGTCTATTCAAGTCTAAATTGCAAATCTTTATTAAAACATGCTCGATCACTAAACCATACATGGTACAACCTCGATTGTCTAAATCTGCTATTTATTACAATAACAGAGTTTTGGATCATGCCATCATCTTCTAATTATAATGAAAAGTCATTACAGTTCTGATAATGTGTGCCCAAGATATCTGGGTAATCAATGGTACTCTAAGGTTATGATGTTGTTTCAATGGCATAGGTGTTGCCCCTTCCACTCTCCACTCAGCCGTGAGAGTAGAACTTGGAGACCAGCTGCGTTGTTGCTGAACAGCAGCACAAAATAGAATAGTGTGTCGCTGGAGAGGCTGTGGCCCTCAAGTCCCTAGAGCTCATGAGTAGAGTTGAGCAGGAAATGTTTCCTGTTTTGTGAAAATTTTCACAACTTCAGAATTTTTTCCTTTTGCACATCAGGACAAAGTTGGGACCTTCCCCCCTTTTTTTGGGGTGGGGGGGAAGCAGAGAAGGGGGGAAAAAAGTGAGAGATATAGAGACCTACTTTAGAATAGCCAGTAGCCTAGTGGTTAGGGTGGGAGACCTGGGTTCAAGTCCCTGCTCTGTCTGATTTTGAAGTGACATGGGATGAAAAACTGTATTCTGAGCCAGCCAGAGCAAGGACTTCAACCTGGGTGTCCCACATCCCAAATGAGTGCCCTCCCCACAAGGCCATTGGCTATTCTGAGGAAGGTTGGTCTCTGTGTCTCTTTTCCTGCCCCTTACTTCCCAAGCCTGGGCTATTGGCTGAGGTGGGTTTCTCTGGTTTTCACTCTGACCCTTTCCTGCAAAAAATTTGCATTTTTTGACCGTGGTGGTGGTTTAAAAAAACCCAACCTCATAAGACCTGATTTAGTCTTGCATGATCCAAGCTTTGGAGTGCTCCATGCTGTATTGGAGGTAAAGATATGCACAATCAGAAACCCATCACTGTTGTTAAGCTCTGGAACCCTTTAAGATAAGAGGGATCACTATAGAGAAGATGATGGGGACCCATTAATTCAAAGAACATAACAATTCTCCTTCCTCTCTGCTGAAATCCTCCTCCTTCATTGACAAAGATATTCAGCCTCACCCTCCGACCTGCCAACTTTCACGCTCCATGACACTGTTTGAGGCACCCCATTTTTACCTGCTATTTAATCTAATTCTTTTAATGTAGTACTATAGTTATATACCATTAGCAGTGGTGGTAGGCTTCCATTACAGTGAATTGAACAAGATGTTGTCTCTTTAGTTATTATACATGCCATATGTACAATTATTCCACCTCAATTAAAATTTAATTGACCAGAAAGGGAGACATGCACACACTTGTTTGCAGTTAGTAAGAGGATTTGATTTTTTTTTCTTTTCACAAACATTTGCATGTAGAAGGAGGTTGCCTAACCAAAGGCATATGACAAGATAGATGAGAATTATTCTGAAATCAGTACAGACAAACTTCCCCCCGCCCTATTTGCATAACTGAATAAAATGAACAGGTTACTCCATAATAAAAGAAGAATAATGGAAAAATGATTGGGCTTTTTGAGAATAAAGTGTAGTCACAGTGCAGTTTTGTTTGTGTTTTCCTGCTGTCAACTGTGTGCAATTTTCTCTGACCTCTACTCTATGCCTATGGTCTCCATTAGCACAGTAGCAACATTGGTATGTTGCCGGTGTGATATTTTGTTTCTTTCCTTGTCTTGTGAATAGAATTCTACAGTTATTTGTCACTTGTTCACACAGAGATGTTGCAAGGGCTAGGTAGTATTGCTTTTGAGGCAAGGCCAAATGGGGCTTTTGTAAAGGTTTGCTTAAGAATCTACTAGAGACATTTTGAGTTCTATTATTGTGAAAAATATGATCACAAATTCCACTGACAAATATAATAACTGTACTATAGTAACTGTAATTTGCTTCAAGCACTGATACTCAGGTGTTCAGTTTCAAGAACAAAATCATATAGTTAGGTGAGGATTGTTAAATTATTCTTACATCTTTATTCTTAATGCATCTGCATAACTTTTTTAATTATTGGTATTAATTGGCTAGCACCAAAGCATGCCAAGTGCTGTACAAACATACAAGAAAACACTGTCCTCGCCTCAGAAACATTTACACTTGGATTATAAGTTATCATAAAAGTGTAAGGAGGTTTTTATGAGGTTCCCCACTGGACCAGAGTGATTTGCAGAGAAGCTAATAGCCTATGAGGAAAATTTTGGCTAGAGAAGAATAGAAATATAATGAAGATGCGTCTGTCTAAAGGCTAATCCCTTGGATAGAGCTGACCAAACTCATTATAATTTTTCATTAGTTTTTCGTCTACAGCTCTCCAGTCCTCACAGAGAACTGCTTGGCTGCTCATCCTAAAATTTTTCCATAACACTTTAATGTAAAGACTTACTGTTTTTCTTCTATTTTTCCTCTGAACCTTCATTTGATAGGAGTATCAGAGGGCAAAACAAGAAGTTCTGTCCCTTGCAAGAGAAAATTCAACTCTTGACACAGAGTGCCATGAAAACGAGAAACTACTAAACCAGCTAAGAACACGCATTGCAGTCCTGGAACAAGAAGTGAAGGATAAAGAGAAAGTAGTAATAAGAAGCACAGATGTCTGTGAAAGTGCACAAGAACACAAGGTTGGCAATAGAAACTCATTGCTTGAAAGATGTTCCCTAGAGGTGTAAAACATCCATATCTTGAAGATTTGTTTAAATATTCCTTTGGAAAGTAAACCAGTTTTGAAATGACGTAGTGTTAATGTGAGGATTATGGCTTAAAACCAAAAAAGTCTTATTTTGTCAGGGTGTGTATGTTGGCACGTCTACACTATAAACGTAAGCTGACCTATGTTAGGTCAACTTACAGCGACCGCAGTAATTACTGAAGTGGTTCAGGTCCACACCGCCCTTCTTCTGTCAGTGGTACACATCCTCAGTAGGAACGCTTTGCCCCTCTTAAGTCGGTGAATGTGGGGGCTAAGAGCCAGGGCTCTCTGCTCTGGATGCAGATCCCCACTGGTAGCCTGGCTCCCTGCTCCCCTCTCTACTTGGCTCCTGCTTCCCACTGGGCTTCTTTGCTCCCCATTGGGAGTGGGGCAGCTGCGTCAGGCTTCATGGCTGTGTGCTCCCAGAGTGGGGAGCCAGGGACGTGGGGGGCAGCCGGGCTCTCACCGACCCAGACTCTGGGCATGGAGCGCCCCACTGAGTGAAGCTGTGCTCCCTGTGGGGAGGCATGGGCCAGGATGCCCAGAGTGGATGGTGTGTTCCCCAGGCGGGAGCCATGAAATTGACAAGAATGATAGCCAATAGATGTAAGTAACGCAGTGTCTACAGGGACACTTCATCACCCTAACTACACAAGCATAAATCCTATACCTCTCTGGAGGTGGAATTGTTATGTTGATGTAGTAGGGCATTTACATCAGTGGGAGCAAGGCTGTTGTGTGTACATAGACATAAATAGGTCAGTGTAAGCTGCCTTATGTTGACCTAATGCTCTAGTGTAGACCAGGCCACTGTGTATGTGTGTACATATATAGAGAGAGATATAATACTCTTCCCCCCCCCCGGCTCCCACCAATTAATTTCTTTTTAAACAGAGTTTCCTTTAAATTTGAAACAATGCAATATGGCTACAGTCAAATTTGTTTGTCTAATTTTATTTTTTAAAACGAAAATACATTAATGAATTCAGTGCTCATGAAATAATTGATAGCCTTGGAAACTGAAGTCCTATTTACAGACTGGGCAGCAGCAGTGTACGTTTCCCCATGCTGCCCTGCTCGCGTACATTTAACATTGAGATGGAAGATCTACTCTAAAGTGAGCCTTCTTCACCAGGTCTTCCTTGCAAGTGCAGCCTCTGGTCTCTTTCTGTGTCTGCCAGCAAGGATGACGATTGAGATGGTGCTTTCTGAGAGAAGACTAGTGGAGAATTGTCCATTAGGACAGTCTTCAGCTGACTTTTTTTACTTTTTAACCAGCAGAGGCACCGACTTTTTGATTTTTCTGGGTGGTGCTCGACCCTGCCCTCCACTCCAGGCCCCGCCCCCCACTCCAACCCTTCCTCCAAGGCCCCACCCCCACACCACTTCCTGCCCCTGCCCCTCTCTTTCCCCCTCGCACCTCCTGCCCGCCGCTGAACAGCTGATCCTCAGTGGGTGGGAGGTGCTGGACGGGTTGGGGAGGAGCTGATCCGTGGCACCTGCCGGTGGGTGCTAAGCATCCACTATTTTTTTCCGTTGGTGCTCCAGCCCTGTACCACCCACAGAAGTGGTACCTATGTTAACCAGATCTCCTTCGTAGGCTGTCAAAGGTTGCCACTGAACAGGACTAATGTCAATTGGTGACCTAGAAATAAAATGCACACTCTCTCCCATTACTAATCCCTGGAGTCTTGCAGTCACCAACCCCACTAAACAACATCTCAGCATTTGGCTGTGTTGACGTTGTCCTGTCATGAATACAAAACTATCTTTCAGAAAAAGTTGGAAGAATCTCTGGAGATGAAACAGCTTCAAATTGGAAAATTTGAAACCACTGTGAAGTCTATTTCTGAGGAACTTCTGAAAGTAAGACACTTAGGAGCATTTGCTAAATTTAATCTATGGGGCAAGTTTGTTGTTTACCCAAACTTTTTTTTTTTTTTTTTTTGGGTGTGGGTAGGCTAATGAAATTATCAAAAAGCTCCAGGGAGAGATGAAGAAACTAATGGAGAAGATGAAGTTAAAAAATGCAGTGACACTGCAACAGGAAAAAATATTAGGAGAAAAAGAGCAAACCCTTCAAAAGGAGAGATTGGAGCTTAATAATGTGAAATGGGTTCTTCAACAAAAAGAGGAAGAGGTAAAGATCATACCATGTCTGTGTATATATGTTGCATGGAAAAGTACAGAGCAATGCCAATATTTAATGTTTACGTACAGTATGCAAGCTTTACCACAATCACCTGGAAGGCAGAAAGCAAATTTAAAAAAAAAAAAGAAAGAAAGTGATAACCTAACTTCCCGCCCCCATCCCGTAAATGTCAGCGTGTGTTCTTAGTATCATCATGATTGTTATGGGAGAAAATATAGGAATAGAAACGTTGTTATTGGTGTTGGTCTAATTCTTCTTCATTTGGCAACAGTTTTTTCTCTTATGTTTCTTTTGAAGACTAGATTACTCAGATTAATGAATTATTTACTATAAATTCATTCTCTTCCCAGGTCTTGAAGTTGCAAGAGCAGCTGGACATCACTGTTCAGAAATTGGAAGAAAGCAAACAGCTGCTGAAAACTAATGAGAATGGTAAGGAGAGTAAAAGCACCCTTTAGAATGATCATGTAATCTATCTAATAAGGCACAGGTTTTCATTCAAAACATTTTATATTCCATGGGCATTTTAGTTTTGCTACTTCTCCAGTCTGTTATGAGCTGAAACCAATTTCAAGGGCAAAGTTTGATCTTTGAATTGGAAAAGGTGGGTATGTAATTTCTCTGTGTGCATATTGAGGCATGAGTCAAATTCTAATTTGTTAAAGTACTATAAAAATGGATTAACCCCACTGAAGTCAGTAGAGTAACGGAGATCAGAATCTGGTACAAAATCTTTATTGTAAGACTATACTGTAGTACAGTATATAACTGTGTGGGAGGGGAAACCAAGAGTATTACAATTAAAAATCATATAGATATGTCAAAGTCACATTAATGATAGCTGAGTAACAACTCTGCCACTCCAACCCCATCCAAGACCTACGTATCAGGAAACAAAGAACATTGACTTCAATGGGAGTTGAAGGTGCTTGCCACCTCACACTCAGTGCTCAGCACTGCAGGACTGGGTTCAGTTGCGTCCCCATTATATGTGGTGATAATCCCTAGAACTTCATCTAATTGACTTCTGTCATAATCATACAGCAAAGGGTAGCCTAGAATTCCTCCTTACCTGTAAGGGGTTAAGAAGCTCAAATAACCTGGTTGGCACTTTTCCAATGGGGAAAGAAGATACTTTCAAATCTGGAATGGGGGG
The DNA here is from genome assembly GCF_965140295.1 of Lepidochelys olivacea. Classification (NCBI taxonomy): domain Eukaryota; kingdom Metazoa; phylum Chordata; order Testudines; family Cheloniidae; genus Lepidochelys; species Lepidochelys olivacea. The sequence goes on along the minus strand of NC_140415.1, from coordinate 88,800,509 downwards.
GGTGGGGGTGGCGGGAGGGAAGACTTTGTGTGTGCTCTTTGTCTGTGTGTTCTCTGGGGAAGCAGAGAAGCGTCAGGTCAGAAAACTCTTTCTCCTAAAATGAGTCTCAGTATTGCAAGAAGAGTAAGTAAACAAGGCAAGGCACGTTAGATTATCTTTTGTTTTTAGCTTGTGAATTTTGCCTGTGCTAAGAGGGAGATTTATCCCTGTGTTTTTAAAGTTACAAAAAAAAAAAAAAGTTTTGCCTAATCCTCTGTGTGTTAAATCTGATTACCCTGTAAAATTACCTTCCATCCTGATTTTATAGAGGTGCTTCTTTTACTTTTTTTTTCTTTATTATAAAGTTCTGTTTTTTTCTGGTTTACATATTTGGTTGGTATATTATTCTCAAGCCTCCCCAGGAAAGGGGGTGAAGGGATTTGGGGGGATATTTTAGGGAAACAGGAACTCCAAGTGGTCCTTCTCCTGAATCTTTGTCTAACTCACTTGGTGGTGGCAGCAGTACCCATCCAAGGACAAAGAAGGATTTGTGCCTTGGGGAAGTTTTTAACTAAGCTGGTAGAAATAAGCTTAGTTAATAAGCTTAGAGGGTCTTTCATGTGGGTCCCCACATCTGTACCCTAGAGTTCAGAGTGGGGAGGGAACCCTGACAACTTCTTTCAGTCAACCTGACTTCAGCACTTAATATTGTAAATAACTTGTGTGCATGTTTAATATACAATATGATAGATGTTGTGACCAATGTATTTTGATTACTGTTGGCTTTCTGAAAATACATATGCTGTGTATAAGTAGTGCAATTCCATTTACAGTATATTGAAATTAGCTCAATTGGCTTTGCTTGCATCATCCTAAAAGTTAAGGCATTAATTCATTGTCCTATCTTTAGTACTCAGTTACAAAAATACAGGCAAGTATATTAGAGTATGAGACAAATCAGAAATCTGTTACATTTTATGTAGAGCTGAATGTTCATTTCATGCATTTTTTTCCTTGTAGTAATTTCCTGGCTAAATAAACAACTGAATGAGAATAAAATTGCATCTATGCATGGGGCATCAGGTCCCAGTGATATGCCATGTGCTGGAAGTGCCGCCAATTCAGCAGCCTTGCAGAATGGCCTGGTAAGTATTTGTGCTGTACTACACTGAACTGTGGTTGGGAAATCTTTTTGATTATTTATACGCACAAAACTACAGTAAGTGTCAGATCTGAATGAAAACTGAACAAAGCCACACAGTTCTAAACATGCCCATCTCTCGCTCCTGGGGCAAGATTCTTGGCCTTGCCTGTAGCTGTTTGTTTTGCATTGTCTCAGCAGCACAAAGCCAGTGTAAACTGGCTGAGGAGCAGCTGAGGATTTCTTCTGAGTCACAAAGAGGAGTTGTTGGGGTTGAGTGGAGTATATAGAGCTCCTTTTGATTTTCAGCAATTTAAAGCAGCTTTTAAACTACGCTAACCTATGCTGGGGGCTGTTTCTTGGCCTCTTTTTTTTTTCCCCTCTTCCCCCCCCCCCATTATATTAGCTTTATGCCCACTCTGCTCCCTATCTTTCCACATACCTACCTTTGTCAGCTGTGCTCCGTATCTATCCCTTGGGGTTCAGGTGAGCATGGGTGATGGTTGAGATCTGACTGGGAAGGAAAAACCAAATGTGCAGTGGTCGCATGTGAAATTTCTTCCATTTTGAAGGATTCTAGTAGAGTGAGAGCGAGTTCCTACACTTAACCTGAGGGATATGGCTGAACCAGTTACCCCCTATCAAAGTGATCAAAACTATACAATGGTTACACTTTTATATCACTTCAATAGACACAGGAGGAAATAATAAAGTGGCTGGCCTCCTTTTCATTCAGCAGATGTACTGCCATATTGGAAACAGACATTATCCTGTCTGTGAGACTGCTGAACTTTAGATACTGCTGGACGTAGGAGGAGTTTTCCAGAAAGGTGTCCATTACTGGTATACATCTGGACAATGGAATTGTCAGCAGTGCAGAAAATTTAGCGTGTTATCTTCATGCAGTTTCTTTGTGATGTTTTATCACTTCAGAATCAGCAGGAAAAGATATGTAGCCTCTATCCAGTACATTTTGGCTCATAATGCAAACAAGAAAGGATTAAAAATTGTAAGTAAAATAGTCAATGGAGAAACGTTAAATGAAGTCTGAGGTTGTGTAGTGCTTTCCAAAGTATAAATCCCCCTACTGTGTTCGTGTATATATCCAAATGATACTTGTCTGAAGAAAAGAGCTGCTGTTCAGGAATTTTGAGGTGTATAACAGATGGTACTAAACTGAAGCTGTGGATGATATTCAAAGCAGAAGAAAAAAAATCTTAAAATGATATTGACAGGTGGTACAGAGGTGAAAATGCATCCCAGTGGCTCAGTGATGAAATAGAGTGGTGTACTATGGAAAATTAGACCAGGAGGACGTTAACAAGCATTTCACTTCTTTCAGGACCATCTGGGAGATGGCTTCTTACAAATGTAAAAAAGAAAATCAATATGCTTGTTAATTCTAAGGGCTGGTTACCCTTACTCAGTCTCTGCAGCCAACTGACAAATCCATTAATGAGTGAGTAGTACACAGCTGAAATAGTAGAGGCACTGTGCTTTGTTAGATGGCTGACATAAGTTTGGCCCAACTTTTAAATTGCCTCAGAAATAATGTGTACATTTAAAAACCGTTGCCTCTAGAGTTCAGCGTGAACATAATTCGTGAAGAATAAAATTTTCTTTTAAATGGCAAAGGTAATATTGTGGCTGTTATAAATGCAATACAGTAGAGCCAGATTGTAGAAAGAAATTGTGTCCAGCTGTGGTCCAGCTGTGTGCAACCACTTTTTTTTTTTTACTAAGAGCGAGTTATTTTAATTTCCAACTCTGTCTGTTTCTCAAACACCCAAGCGAGTCTGAAACTTCTCCTGCATATCCTTTGCCCACCACTAGCTAATGTCAGACTGTTCAGAAGAGTGTTTTCACCTTACAATTCTAGTAAAGGGACAGTTTGGTTGATTGGTTGGTTTAGGGTTTTTGAGTCTGTTTAAAAATAAATAAATAAATAAAATCTGTGGCTGGGGAGACTTCCTCAAATATTATCACTCTAATTTATAACAAAACCCTTTAGGAGCTGCCCCAACGGTCATCTGTCTTGAAGGCGTTGCCCCCATTTTCCTCAGTGCTTTTTGGCTTTTTCATTTGTTGATTTGTTCTGAGGAAGTGGGGATTTAAAATCTGCAAGACCCCTCCATTTCCAGAGTAGTGAGAGACAGATTCTTTTGCTCTGCTGACATTTTAAAATTCTTCTCCATCCGCAGCTTGCTGACAGTCAGATGGGAGGTGAAGGGACCCAACTCTAGGGATTCTCTGAATTTACTGAGTCCCTAGATTGCCATATACAGAGATCCATACTTAATTTGGTATTTTACAGCTGTCAGAGTGGGATTATGTTATCCCTTTAGGAATAGTGAACTGACTGCACTGCTGCAGAACCCAAGAAAATGTCTGGGGTTTTCATTGGCCAGGAGCCAAGCGAGCTAATTTTTTGTCGAACAACCTATGCAGGAGTTGTCATAATGGGTTCTTTTTACTAAGGATTTCAATATTACAATCACCCTGGGTCTGAATTGAAGAAATTAAATTGTAATTTATGAATCTGTGTACCTCTCTAGCTAGATCACTACTGTCAAAATATTTGCAGGAAAATGATTTGGGTAAAACTCTTCAATCTGTTCTCTTGATTATAGATACAGCTGTATGGCTCAATTATCTTTTATCCACTTAACATTTTTTGGCTGAGAAGAATTTACTTTCTTGAAAATTAGGCTACATGGTGCTAAATGGGTTAAGATGCTTTGCAGGATGTGTGTGCGCTATGATGCCTCTGAAAATAAGTGATATAAATATTTTCTTAATTGGCAGTTATCTATAAAAATAACCTAGCGACGAGTAAAATTCCAAAAGATTTCCATGATGGTGTTGGGAGACACCAGATGATGCTATGATAGTCTAACAAGTCATGTTTGACTGTGTAGGACTTTTTGGGTCTTGGGGGGGGGGGGGGCAGGGGATCACACTGTTCAGTGTGTGGAGTTTTAGTTTGTTATAAAAACCTGATTTGATTTGCTTCCTAAATCTTGTACAGAAATAACTTGTTAGTCTCTAGGCATCAGCTCTTACCTATGTCATGAAAGCAAACCAGTTCCTTAAACAAGGTAGAATTTTCAAGAGCGCTTAAGGAAATTAAGAGCAAAACCCCACTTTTGAAAATGGAATTTTGGCTCCTAACACAGCGTAAGCTCTTTTTTTTCAAAATTTTACTCAAGTTGTCTAACTTCATAGTTTCAGAAAACCTGTAAGAACAGTGCATCCTTAAAAAAAACAAACAAATAAACTAAAACAAAACAAACAAAACCGGTGAGGTAAGGCTGACTAGACTAAACTGGAAAAGTATGAATATTCTTAGGGAGAGGAAAAAATTTAAACAGTCAGTGGAGCTTCTTCTCAAGGGTCTTCTAAAATTCAAAGCTGAGGAGCAAAAATGCTGTTATCTAATTCTTTGGGGAAGAAGAGGAGGTAGAGATGTTTATTATACTTGGATAGATGTATCTGCTGAAGAGAAAAGAAAGCTAAGGGCATATTACAATAGGTTTTGAAACTTTGTAAAAGCTAACCCATTGTTAGTATAATATTCCCTACATTTTTAAAACTAAACACAGGTTCCAGCTGAATCCATAGAGTAATCTGAGACAGAGTTAAAGTTCTTGGCTAAGGGCAGAGAAATTACTGATATGAACAGAGTGATTTGGGAAAGGATAATGTTTGTGACTGATTCACTAAAAGTTGTGAAAAGCTGGTAAATCAGGAAGCTGAATAAAGATTAGACAGTATTAGAACACAAGAAAAGGCTGAAGTCCAGTTAAAATTTATGACTAACATTTTCAAACTTGGATCCCTAAATTCACATATGGACATTTGTCAGTGGCTTGAATTTTCAGAGTTGCTGAGCATCCAGAACTCTCAGTTGAAGTCCGCTGGAAACTCCCACTGTTCAGCACCTCTGAAAATCATGATATTTAGGTGTCCTGTATATAGATATGTGTGCCTCACCCAAACTTGAAGATTTTTGGCCCATATATAAAAGGAGACCGGAAAATGCCTCACCATGTAATACCCGAAAAGCATCTGTGAACAATTGAAGCTCTTACTCTTCATACCTTTCATCCAGATATTGTTTCATATTTGAGATAAGCCAATAGAAGTTTGGGTTTTTTTCAGCATAACATATAAGTACAAGGAAAATGCAAATAACTAAAACATGCACTCAGATTTACAATCAGTGCTTGGTCTCCGAACATGCCTGATCTTAAATTGGTCAGATTGTGTGTGTGTGTTTTGTTTTGTGTTTTTAAAGATGGACAAAACACGTCCAAGTTCCGGTGGCATTTACCACCTGCTAAGTTACAAGATGTAATGATAGAATACAAAGATATATATTTAATGGAAGTTTCCTGGGAGGGTACTAATCTTGAGGTGAACCTCCTATAAAAATCCCATGTTATGTACTACTCAAAAATTCCCGTTGCACTGCAAGACTGATTGGATAAAGAGCTTTGGAGATTGACAAATTGCCTCTAATTTTTTCAGAGGTGGTTGATCATATGTAGTGGGCAAACACCATGGAGACAGTGGAAAAACCACTTGCAGTAGAGCTGAAGCTGTGCTGTGTTAATGCCATGCTGATTTAGGCAGTAGAGTTAGAAGATTACATGATGCTTGTGCATTTGATGGTATGATATGAGAAAATGGAGAGATGGCATGCCTGTGTTTTAAATGTTTTGGATGGATAATCTGAATACTAGCAAATAAGACCAGAAAGAGGAAATTCATGGATAACCATGTTTAATAATCCACAATAGCAATGTAGAATCACCTGCTTACCCTATTTATTCATCCCAAGTAGTGTTTTGAAAAAAGTAGGAAAAACTACTGTCTGGCTCCATGACATCAGAGCTGTTGTGAATTTTATATATTGTAATTTTGAGCTATTGTGGAAAATATGAATTATGAAACAATCTATTAATTCATCATTAGAGCAACTGAAGGAAAGTGTTTAGTTACGTTTTCTCAGCTGAGGGAATAGAGCCCAAACCTGCAAAAGTGGCAGCATGAAAGAAGGACAGCAGAGAACAGTAAGCTTTAAAATTCCATGCATAGCTAGGGTTATGCAATATAGTTAGGCAAAGTAGTAAGCTTGGCACTACTGAAACAAAGCTACCACAATCCTATGTGGTACTGATGATGGAAAGTTCTCCTACTAAAACTCAGGAAGTTGATTTTTAATCCATTTGGTTCTGATTAAGGCTCATTGTGTTTGTCCCTCTCCCCCCAACTAAAAGATGCTTTTCTTTATTGGGAGGGTGATGCAAAACCTTTCACTAAATGTAAAGTTTTTTGAATGAGAGATCTGTATTCTTTTGTCCCCTTATTCCCATTTCAAATTTTCTTCCTTCATTCTCAGTCCAGCTAACATTGTTGCTTAAATTACTGACACCTTCTCTCTTCTCCCCGCCACCCCATTTTTCACCCAATAAATTCAGTGTTCTCCATCCGCAATTGGGGCTTCTTTCTGCTCATTCCCTGATCAGCCAAAGTACTGCATGATTGGGGGTCTCTGCTGTATAAGGGCCCTGTAGCTATCTTGGGTTGAGGGGATACGTTGCCTTCCTTATAAATTATGTAAGCACCAAAGGTGTAAAGTCTGAACAGAGCAGCTTCTCTTAGTGAAAAGTTGCACTAATGAAACTAAATCAATTTCAAAAGCTTTTTAATTCTGACACAGACAAAGCCCTTACTTTTGGGAGACGGGATAAAAGCAGAATGGGAATCTCTTAACACAGTTATGGAAAGGGGCGTGCCAGATTTCATAAAAGCAAATATGAAGTTCTGTAGATTGACACAAGCTCCTTAACTAACAAACATTTTTAATTGAAAACCAACCACAAAAGAGAAAGCTATCTGAACACCTTTATCTTCTGAAAGAAGTGAAAGTATGACCTAACGAGCACTTGGAAAAATGTGTTATGGTGAAAGGCTGGGACTAAACTTACAAATGACAAGATTGTCTTTATTAAAAAAAGAGAGGTCACTGACATTTCCTTTATCTGGCCTCAAAAATACCCTGTCCTGGAACTACTTTCAAGCTCAGTTGACCTCTCGTAACATTATATCTGAAGAGGCCCATGCTTTCATTTTACTATGAAGGGGACTCTTTTTTTCTAAAACTTTTGGTTCTCTCCATTGGGGAAAAAATGCACAGTAGAAGGGGCTTTTCCACCTTGAAAACCTTAATAAAGGGTGGGCACCTTTTTTTTTTTAGGTAAGGGGAAAAGATGGGCATTTGTCACACTTTTTTTTTTTTTCTATTTGCTTAGTGTTCCTTTTTCTATTTAGCTTGGCAACAAAGCGTGTACTGTGGACCTATAATATGTTTCTTGCCTAGCACATACTTAAACATTAAAAAAAGTATGTGGATGAAGGGTTTGGGTTTGTTCTTTTTTGTTTGGGGTAAAACTGACCTTTCTGCCCTACTATACTTCAGATTTTTGAAGGAGTTCTATCACAAAAATATCAAGACAACTTACGCGTATTTGGGAGGCTTGTTTCCTTTTGTCATATTTTACTTTTAAACAGTCTTTTCTTCCACTTATTTTTGTTTGTTTCCCTTACAGCCTCAGCTTCTTCTTTATAACAGTCCTTTCTCTGTCCCTGTGATGCCTCCACCAATTAGCACTGCTTCCCTTTCTAATAACTGTGAAGGCTCTGTTCCTCTGCGAATGAATATCCCATGTGCGGTCACCAGTGCTGCAAGATATAATCCACAGGCAGGCATATATACTTTTATTTTTCACCTCCTTTGCACTATAACGTATTCTGCTGAAGTGTCCTAGCTTTTAACAGCTTAATTCTCCATTGTGATTTGCCTCTGGATAAAGCACAGCAGAACACTAATGTTAACATGGAATGTTTTGACACTAACTGCATTAGAGAGCTGAAGCTGTGCTTAATGTAAATATTGAAAAATAGAACACTTAGAAATGGCCAATACTTTTATCTAAGTATTCCCCTCTGCCCAATAGTTTTGACTTATGTCATAAATACAACACAACGACAAATGTGTTAGGAAAACATTACTAACCATTTTTGACAGATTATGCCCACAGACTACATGAGAAGAGTTGGGTAAACTGTTTTGGAGGAAACGGAAAAGAAGCATTTTTCTTAACTATTTTTGCTTATTTGTTCCTCTGGAAAAATTAACTATGAGCCCAATTTATATATCTGAAAAAGAATTATTTTCATTTTTCTAAAACTGTACAATAAATGGCTTTTATCTTGTAACTTTCACTGCCTCCCTACACTCTACCCACTAATCCATTTCTGCTAGGGACTATTACTTATATTCCAAATCTCTAGGCAGCTTTTAAGCAGTCGCCTTTTTTTTTTAATTAACAAAAGGAATCTGGTACAAGAAATGTTCTCCCTATCCCTCCCCAAGCAAAACTATCACTAGTCTGTGGCTCAAGCCTGACAAAATCCATTCTTGTGTCTGGTAGCTCACAATTCATCAGAGCTAGAAATGTCTATAGCCCACAGAAGAACTGGGATCTCAGATCTTGTAATAGTATAAAGAATCTGTTCCTGGCCTCAGCCAGCTGCAGTATATTGGGCCTTACAAGTGCAACATTTGACATGTAGTAGTCTATTTTTTAAGTTGTAAAATGTATCATTTGATCTACCTCCCATTTGGAGAGTTAGACTTGAAGCCAAAATTCTTTTAGTACATAGTTGGAGGATATGAAAAACAGAATTTTTTTTAAAAAAATTAGCTTTATAGGTGGAGAGTATGAAAACAATAAATTTAGCTTTAACTGTTTTTAAAAAAAAGTAGCATAAGAAAAATATGTAAATGTGTGTTTAATTTGAAGCATCTATTGACAATTGTGAGGCAACATTCAAAAAATGCAGTGATCTCCAACTTGTCGTAGTAAAGCTTTATCTCCCCAACTCTTAGGTTACCTTGAGATTAATTATTCATATAATGTATTTATTTTTAGAGGTATTAAAATTAGCCCATTGCCTAAGCCTCTAGTTGCATTTACAGCAATAAATTCAATAATACAGATATTATACTCTTCCAAAATGGGTACCTCAGGCATTCCCTCACCGATGCAGTTTCCTTTGAAGAACACAAACTAGGGGCCTTCTTGTGCTCCTGTTGGATTCAATGAGTGTTTTGTCATTGGCTTCAGTAGAAGCAGAATCTGACTCCAGAAGCCAGTGGACATGACTTTTCACTGCACTACATCAGTTTGAGGCATGTACTTTCATGGAAGACAATGGAGTCATGCAAGCGTAAAACAAGTGTATTACAGCAGAGATCTAGGTCTGATGTCCCTGAGCAGTTACCCAAGTGACCTTTTAAAAAATAAGGGACTTCAAAAATCACAGCATATGGTTTAATGGTACAATGATGATTGTGTTATATTTGGGAGAGGAAAAATGTGTGCTGTCTATGGTGATGGGAGCCGTATTAAACACGCAAGTCTTGTCCAATGTTTTTGTTTTTCACTCTCTAAATTGTATAGGTTTGCATCAACTTATCAGAAAATTCCACCAGCACTCCATTACATGAGACAAGACCTTGTCCACCAACCTCCACTCCTTTAGTGCCCCCAAACTCAGGCCATGTGTAAGTTGTGGGTTTTTTGTTTTTTTTTCTTTTTTTCCTTTTGTTTTTTTGCTGAGTGATATAACAAACTACATCATTTTATGGTAACTTCTAAAGACAGAGAGATTACACAAGTCCTTTTTCACTTTTAACTTTGTGTGTGAGGAAAAAGGCTTTTATGAAAAAATCACACATTTGGCCAATGTCAAATTGTTCCTGTGTTATAAGTAACATCAGTCTGAAATTTCAGGCAGCGCTATACTGGCTGCGGCTTGATTCTTTCCTTCAAGGAATCCATGAGACATCCCATTTGTTTGCCAGGAGAATGTTCAAAAGTGCCAGGGAAGATCTGGGAAAAGAATTAAACTCTGCAGAGAAGTCTCTCATCTTTTTTGTTTGTTTTTGTTTAACCCCCCTCTTCAGGTCCAACAATCCTGGCAGTGGATTTTCTCTCTAATATCTACTAGGAGGCCAAGCACACTGGCATTTAGGAACTCCCACTGAGAACCCCTCATGGAACTGTGTGCCTTTTTTAAATTCAAAAGGTTGCCTGCTAATTAGATTTTACTTGGGCACTTCTCCAAATAACTTCTAGTTCTCTTCAGAATGATTTGGTATGTGAGCAGTTCTAATCTGACCTGAGCTTGTTTGTTGTCCTTGGAGTCAGGATTCCCATTCACACACCACCACAACTTCATGAATGGAAATATAACTGTCAAGAGCAAAGAAACTAAAGATAAGGTTAGAAAGTATTTTGCCTCTAGAAACGCTTTTCAAGAAAGTGAATTGTCTGGCTTGGAGGCAGATAGCACACTATTTCCAAAGTAAAGTGAAGCCTCCTTATAGTTCTGTGAAGGTAGAGTCCAGCACACTTGCTGTTGCCCAAGCAAATCCCCAGCTAAGCCACAGGAGGAGGATATAGGGGACTGTGCTGCTTGTCTGAGATGTGGGCTGTGGAACCTAACTGCTCAGCCATCTTCAGTCAGTGTCCACTGTTTCCACCACCTCCTCTAATGGTGGCAAGACCTTGGAGCTAAATAGAAGACTCTACCAAGAAAAACGAAACAAAAACGCTTTCTGGAAAGAGAAGAGAAAATGGAAGCAAGAACCTAATGGCTGCAACATCAGCCAGAATATTTTAGCAGTGTATATTATTTATTGAACTCCAGTATTGTACTTTTTGTGAGGCAAGAATAGAGCTGATATTCATCTCCACAGTAAATGATTTTTTTCATTTGGTTTCAAAAGATTATAGCCATTATTCTGACCTAAACCCAAGCTTCAAAGAGAGAGAGAGAGAGACGCTTTGAGCATGCGAGAAGAGCTTTTACACTAATTTTTCCAAGTAATTTTTTTCTTTGTTCCTCTTATCCTGCAGTATAAAGGGGGGAAAATATTTAAATTAATTCCTTGCTTCATCAGAATTTGCATAATAGAAGCTTTTATGGCAACACTTTTCACTCCAGCACCATATCACAGCTCATTAAAATAGAGGAACACTGATACCTTTTGCAGAAAGACTACATGCCATATAAGGCAGCCAACTTGATCCTCTGTGTGCACATTTTCAAGGGTCTACAAAAATAGAGATTCAGGGTGGGATTTTTCAAAAGCACTTGACATTGTCCTAATTCTGTTCCCATTGAACTCAGTGGGAGTTTTACCACTGAGTTCAATGGCAGAAGGGTTACGTCAGTGTTGGTTGGCTGGTTTTGAAAGCTTCAAGTGATTCATCTTGTGGTGAAGTGCTGGATGGTGTGGGTGCCTCAGTTTTTATTTTTTCCCCTTCTCAGTTACAAATGTCTCAAGTTTTACATGAATCCGTTACATTTATTTTTAGCTCATTAGTTCAGTTCATTGCCTATAATATTCCACTATGAGGATTGTTGGACATAGAGTCAGACACAGGAAATTTATCTCCTTTCTGCTGCAAAAAGTACTTCCACCTGTACTGTAAATTCCAAATATTTCCCCATTTTGTGACTATCAAGATGGTGTGCATTTTACCACCACACCCTAACGTAAGTCTTAATTGTCAGAAAAAATATGTTGTGGTTTTTTGTGTGGTAAGAGTGGTTAGATGGTATTTTAGAGGGTGAGGGAAAAATTCTGAATGATCCAAGCTTGTGACAATGGAAATAAATTTAAATGTGTGTTAGGTATTTGGTAAAACTGCTCTGGATTTTTAATCGGCTTCCCCCCATCCCCAAGCAATTTACTTCTTTTATAAATTTTGTTTAGTAACTTTACTGTTTATCTAAAATTGATAGATAATTTGATTTTATTATTAATGCCAATGACCTCCTTGTACATAGTAACAGAATTTTGTCATTTTCAAAGGTATCCTGACTGTGAGCCTTGTGTTACTAGCCATAGCCTGTAAATGGTGATGGGTGCTGTTAGCTCTCTGTTTGTTTTAGGTTAAGAAATCATTCTTTTTAGGATTCCTAGTCAGAATCCAAATAGATGCAATGTTTAGTAGCTGCAGAATGAAAGTAATGAACTGTATAACTCCTATTGTTTACAGTCCACTGTTTTGCAACTGAAGTTGGTTGAACTGTGCATTTACTTTGTGCCTCTTCTCCTAACCAAATAAATAAAAATACAGCTATCAGGAATACATTGTAGTGTATTACTTCTGCACATTTTAAGAATAAAGGCTAATAACTAGAAAACTGGGGAGGAGGAGGGGTGGCATTAGAGAGCATATAATTTAAAAAGGATATTAATTACAGGCAGCTTGCTCCCTTTTGAATAACTTTTTCCCCTGAACACATTTTGATATTTCAGTGAGCCACTTGGTTTAGACATGAAATATTTGAAGAAAGATGGCAACTTGCCTTTGAGAGGACTAAAACCTTTGTCTGTAGCAAACACAGGTAAATGATCTGATTGAGTGCAACTGTTTGAAAGATGACTTGTTTGTTTGACCCAATTAGCCAGCAGTTCAGGGCTGTTGGGTGCTACCATAATGTAAATGTTTAGTAGTAATACCCTATGTTTCAGTGGTCACCATTTATATAGTCGCTATTTGATGTAGCATGATATCTTAAGATACCTCAGTTGTTTCCTGTTCGATGTGTAGGGGAATACTGAGGTAGGTCAGGTTTCGCTGTTTGACACACAGTAGTATTTTAATGGAGACAATACGAATGTCTGGTGGAGTTACTTCTAGAGATGGACCTGAACTGCTAAGTTCTGATCTGAACTTCCTCAGTCTAGAGGAATAGAAACAGCATTTTGGAGTTTTGGTTCAGGCCCATTTCTACTCTTCTGCAAATTTATGTTATTAAAATAGAACAGTTTAAAGTATATTATTGGCCAAATCTGAAAGTTTGTAGTATGAGGTCCTGATTCAGCAAAATACTTAAGCAGGCACCTAACTTTTTAAGCACGTGAATAGCCCTGTTGACTTCAGTGGGATTACTCACATACTTAAAGTTGATTATCTGCTTGTGTATGTGGTTGAATCAGAGACCAAATAATTTTTTTTGAGGGGAGGGGGAGGATAGCAGGGGAGGAAGCTTACTATATGCTGAACTTAACTACCTTTTCAAAACAATTTTAATATGAATAATTGTTTGTATATACATTTAACCACCTTACAAAGAGTGCAACACCTGGTTGAATTTTTTAAAAATTTTTTTCAGTGTTATCAAGAGCTATGTTACCCAAGCAAGGAAATCCACCTGTGATATCTGCTTACTTCCCAGGGCAACAGACTAGACTTCCTGCATCATAAGTTCCAATTTTATTTAGTGGGTTGCAAACAGAAAGGCGTGCACATGTTAATGGAAGCAGCATCAAATATATACATCTGATTTAGCATGTCTAATGTAAAAGAAAAAAGAGGTGCTTGAGCAACACTGTCATACATTTGACTTTATAGTCCGTCTGGACTTGGTAATTTTTTTCTGTAAAGTCTGTGCTCATTAAAACTGCCAAAATAGGATCTGGAGGTAAAGCCAGCTATTAAAAAACCTAATGATTTCATTTCTAGATCTGTGTCTTTAAAATGAGATAATGTTTTTGATTTATTTTGTTTAATATAAAGCAATAGCTGATTGACTCTTCAAAGACACAAAGCTGTGCAAGCTGACTGAAAGCATTTGTTTCATGTGCTTTTGGTGCTTAGAGCTGTGTGTATGTTCACACCTTATTACTACAGGATGTACCAGTTTTTTTTCCTTGTGCTTTGAAGTGCTTTTCATAATCCTCAAATTGTGAATTTCTAAGAACAACTTTTTTTTTAAAATGGCAAATTACAGCAGGACTACTCCAATGTGTGTGCAATATTTATTCTGTGACGTACTAAAGATGACCTTTGTTGATAACTGTTCTCTCTGTGGGGGAAATTATTTCTGCGAGCCTGGGTTTTTGTTGTGGATTTTATTTATTTATTTATTTATTTATTTTAAAACTGCATTCTATTTAAGAATTTTTGGACAAAAACTCTTAAACTTTGAAACATCCATTTTATGTTATCTATGGAAAGACTACAAAGTTAAAGTGCCTATTTTATTATGTATTTTATAACTGGGGTCCAACAGTTATCTAATATTTCTATTTTTAATAGATATTTGTGTCTAACATTTACTGTCAAAACTTAGAGATTTCTAGTAACAGACAACGGATTCAATGAATTCTAGATGCTGAAAATTTGTGTACTGTACCATTCTAAAAATAGTTAGTTTTGATAGATTAGGGTGAGTATAGACTCTCAGAGGGTGCAACTCCATTTACTTATATCAGTTCTTCATTTGACCTTTTGTTCTCCAGACCATTTTAAATCAAACATATTGGATCCACCTTTTTCAAAATGTTTAAAAACTGGGGTCTATTGGCAAAATGTTACAAGATCTGTATTTTATATGAAACTCAATACAACCAACCCATTTTGTGAGAGATTCAAGATGTCCGTGAAAGGATCTGCCTTTCATCTGATAAGGATTTGCCCATCTATGTTCCAACAAGTCATTTTCCCTCCTTCCCCCACACACTTATTTTTTTTTCTTTTTCTTCTATAACATGTAGAGTCCTTGTCCTGATTTCTAAGAAATGATCCAGATATCACTGCAGTATCTCCTCCCATTTTCAGACAGTTCTAACTTGATCTGTTGTGAATAAATATTTGCAGTCTCAAGAGAAAGCATAGTTTGCAGTTGATACTCCAATAGCTTTGATCTGTGATAATTTTTTCCTTTTGATTCAATAGCCTACTTTTTGGGAGACATGAAATTGGTCATTGGATTATTAAAGTGAGACAGATCTGCTCTAAATTGATGCTCTACTGTAACCTTCAAAACAATGTTAAAATGTAATACCTGGAACTCTGCAGTTTTATTTTCTTGTCAGTATTATAAACATTAACCTTTTTCTAAACTTACTTTTCATGTAGACCATATATGGGGTTGTGGGGAGCAGCAGCGGGTAGAACTAGTTTCTGTTAACCCTAATTACTATCCATGCTATGCCATACTTTCATTTCTGGAACTTGCAAATGCATCTCATGTTTGGATCCAGAAAAATTGGGGGGGTATTCATAATTGCAGTATTTTTTGCTTGATCTCTTCTTCTGTGGGTTATTTTATATGAGAAGATTTTGCATGTCTCAAAGAACTGACTGAGGGTTTGGAATGTGCCTCACCTGTCACTTGATGCCTAACTTGTGTTTCAATGTGTTGTCTGTCTGGCAGCATGTCAAAAGTGTGCATAAAAATGTTACATTTTATATTTGTTTTAAATTATGTTGTGAATAAAATATTTGAACTCTTTGGATTGTAATTGCCTAACTTTGTTCTTCTTAAAAGCAAACAGAGGCTATTTTCCAAATCAATACTATCCGGCAAAATTTTTGCTCTCTGCACACTGCCACCCCACTTGATAAAAGTGGGGTGGGTGACACAGTCATAGCTAAGAGCAAAATATGAAGGCGAGGGGATGGGCATAGTAAATGAGGACAGAATTTGGCTTGGTGTCTCTTCAGAAAAATCCCTTATTTGCTGCCAGAAAACCATCTTCCCCCCCACCTTGTATACTGGCCATATTTGATGTGAATATCATTTAGACATCTTAACCATGGAAAGCTTAGTTGCTTGTAGGTTGTAGTTCTGTAATGCATTGTACATTGGCCTATGCCTTTAAAGCAGTCGGAAACTGAAGGTAGTCTAGAATCAGCATAGGAAATTTAGGATTTTTCGTACTGGATCAGACCAGATTTTTTTCCTCCCTTCAGTTGCATTATTCGTGTGTTGTGCAAATGTGCATAGTTTGCTGTTATGATGCCTGTCCCTCTAGCTTGTTTAAATCTCTTTCTGAAGTTCCTCACAGTCCGCTCTGGTCCTGACTACCTTAAATAACTGTGTCCTCTTTTTTTTTTTTTTTTTTTTAAAGTTTTTTTTACCTAACTGTTTGTGTTTTTTTTACCTAACTGTTTGTGTTTTTTTTACCTAACTGTTTGTGTTTACCTAACTCATCCCCCTTTCCAGCTCAGTTTATTTGTTAAACAACACAGGACCTGGTGGAACCAGCAGCAGCTAGGGCGGGGTTCAATATCTAGGGGTTCTTTTTCAACAATACAACACAGAACTGGCTCAAGCCCCCACCCAGTAACCTGGGAAAATTACACACCACTCCTGGTTTTTGCCACCCGCAAGCACAGAGTCTGAGTGTAGAAAAGAAACTTTTAATGAAGGGTGGGAAGTCTCCCAACATTAATTAATTAAGGAAAATGCCACAAGCAGGATTCATGATCATAAAACTGTGAGCAGGATCCCCACTCCACTTACTTTCACAGGGGGTCTGGCATTGGAGCCCCTGACTTAACGAGGTCCTTTCAGCTGAGGGTGACCCCCAGTATCTGGTCTTCTGACATAGCCAACACCTGGTGCATCAGAGGGCATGAACAGAACAGGTAATCATCAAGTGATCCATCCCCTTTTGCCCATTCCCAGCTTCTGGCAAACAACATGGTTTTGCATCCCTGCCCATCCTGGCTAGTAGCTATTGATGGACCTATCCTACATGAATTTATCTAGGTTTTTTTTTAACCTTATTATAGTCTTGCCCTCCACAACATCCTCTAGCAAAGAGTTTTACAGGTTGACTGTGCATTTGTGTGAAGAAATACTTACTTTTGTTTGTTTTTTAAAACCTGCTGCCTATTAATTTCACTTGGTGACCCCCTAGTTCTTGTGCTATGAGGAGTAAATAACATTTCCTTATTTACTTTCTCTATACCAGTCATGATTTTATAGACGTCTATCATATCCCCGCTTAGTCATCTCCTTTCCAAGCTGAAAAGTCCCAGTAGTGTTAATTTCTCCTCATATGGAAGTTGTTCCATACTCCTAATCATTTTTGTTGCCCTTTTCTGTATTTCAATATATTTTTCCCCACAATTCCAATTTTTTTTTCAGATGGGGCAACCAGATCTGCACACAGTATTCAAGATATGGCCTAACAATAGAATTTATAGAAGCAATATGATAGAAAATATCTTATCTATCCCTTTCCTAATGATTCCCAACATTATTAGCTTTTTTGACTCTTGGTGCACATTGAGTTGATGTTTTCAGAGAACTATCCACAATGACTCCAAGATCTTTCTTGAGTGGTAACGGCTAATTTAGACCCCATTATTATATATGTACAGTTGAGATTGTTTTCCAATGTGCATTACTTTGCATTTATCAACACTGAATTTCATCTGCCATTTTGTTGCCCAATCACCCAGTTTTATGAGATCCTTTTGTAGCTCTTCACAGTTTGCCTGGGACTTAACTATCTTGAGTAGTTTTGTATCATCTGCACATTTTGCCACCTCACTGTTTACCTCCTTTTCCAAGTCATTTGTGAATATGTTGAACAGTACTGGTCCCAGTACAGATACCTGGGGGACACCACTATTTACCTCTCTCCATTCTGAAAGCTGACCATTTATTTCTACACTTTGTTTCCTTTCTTTTACCCACTTACTGATACAATGAGAGGATCCCTCTTATCCCATGCTTAAGAGCCTTTGGTGAGGGACCTTGTCAAAGATTTTCTGAAAATCTAAGTACACTTATATCCTCTGGATCCCCCTTGTCCACATGCTTATTGACCCCCTCAAAGAATTCTAGTAGATGTGTCTAGGATGTGTGTGTGTGTGTGTGTATAAGCACATAGGGAAAACAATAGTTATAGATTAGGAAATCTGTAATTGTGAATGAGGAAATGTAGTATCCTTGTCTCCATTTGGCTTGGGAAAAGACTATGTTTAAACATACATCATAAATCTACAACCCATTACTTGTTAAAACAATCAAGTATGCATAGCTTTAATTTACTGTGGATGAGAAGTAGTTATTTTTCCTCAGTTGTTTCACTGAAGTAGAACAACTAAGAGGAGTACATTTTAAACTAAAAAAAGTATAAGGAAATATGGTTGTTTAAACTTTTCAGTATCTTGATTATATAGATCTCTCTCTCTCTCCTATAAAGTAGCTGTGCTGTTTATCATATGGCATTTAAGTAGGGCTGTCAAGTGATTAAAAATTAATGGTGATTAATCATGTGATTTTAAAAAAAAATTACGTGCCCGATACACTAAAGATTCATATGTCCCTTCATGTTTCAACCACCATTTCAGGGGACATATGTCCATGCTGATGATAGGTTCTGCTCTATAACAATCCAAAGCAGTGCAGACGGACTCATGTTCATTTTCATTATCTGAGTCAGATGCCACCAGCAGAAGGTGGATTTTCTTTTTTAATGGTTTGGGTTCTTTAGTTTATGCATTGGAGTGTTGCTCTTTTAAGACTTCTGAAAACATTCACCACACCTCATCCCTCTCAGACTTTTGAAGGCACTTCAGATTCTTAAACTTTGGGTCAAGTGCTGTAGGTATCTTTAGAAATCTCACATTGGTATCTTCTTTGCGTTTTGTCATATCTGCGGTGAAAGCGTTCTTAAAATGAACAACATGTACTGGGTCATCATCCAAGACTGCTATAACATGACACATATGGCAGAATGCGAGTAGAACAGAGCAGGGGACATATAATTCTCCCCCAAGGAGTTCAGTCACAAATTTAATTAACACTTTTTTTTTTTAATGATCATCATCAGCATGGATACATGACCTCTGGAATGGTGGCCAAAGCATGAAGGAGCATACGAATGTTTAGCATATCTGGCACATAAATACCTTGCAATGCCGGCTACAAAAGTGCCATGCAAATACTTGTTCCCACTTTCTGGTGACATTGTAAATAGGAAGAGGGCAGCATTATCTCGTGTAAATGTAAACAAACTTGTTTGTCTTAGCGATTGGCTGAACAAGAAGTAGGACTCAGTGGACTTGTAGGCTCTGAAGCTTGATTTTTTTTGTTTTTGAGTGCAGTTATGTAACAAATTCTAGATTTGTAAGTTGCACTTTCACGACAAAAAGATTGCACTACAGTACTTGTCTGAGGTGAATTGAAAAATACTATTTCTTCATAATTTTTACAGTGCAGATATTTGTAATGAAAAATATACACTTTGATTTCAATTACAACACAGAATACAATATATATGCAAATGTAGAAAAACATCCAAAATATTTAATACATTTCAATTGGTATTCTATTATTTAACAGTGTGAATAAATTGTGATTACTTGCAATTAATTTTTTTAATTGCAATTAATTTTTTTGAGTTAATCACGTGCGTTAACTGCGCTTAATCGACAGCTCTATATTTAAGGCAATCATTCAACTTCCTTTATTTTTGGATTTTTCTTTAGCAAATCCATAGCTTTTTGGTCTTTAAAAATGGAAACTGGCGTCATATAGGCTAAAATTTCTAATTTAGGCCAGTAAGCTGGGTAAGTAAATTTAGTTACCTAATCCTTGCTCAAAGGTGCTGAGCATTTGCTGCGCCAGTTAAGCTCAGTTGTGAGTGTTCAGCACTTAAGAAAATCAGGCCATTTGTTTAGGTGCTTCAAAATTGGTTCAGCAACCTAAATGCAGGCTCCTAAAATTGGGTCATAAGTTTCTGTCTGTGCTGCTTCCTCTTTCTGTAGTACTACGCTTTTTATGAAATTCAGTTGCTAAATAAATAGGGTGTGAGTTCAAAAATAAGCTTGTACTGGATATAGAAGTTAAAAATTAAACTAAGTGTAACCCTTCTGCTTGTCAGAGTTGGCAGCAGTAAGGGCCGGGTTCAGTATCTAGGGGTTCCATTCCAATAACACAATGGAAAACCGGCTCAAGCCCCCACCCAGTGACCTGGGACAAATATATACCACCCCCGCTGGGTGTTTCCAAGAGACAATACTTTCCGTCTCGCAAGCACATAGTCTGAGTGTAGCAAAAAGCCTTTTAATAACCGAGAGAAACAATGTGGCATTATGTTGGGGAAACACCACCAACAGGATTCATAACACAACCCATGAGCAAAAAATCCACCCGAAGCAACTTGGGGCGTGTCCTTTCCCTTTGGTTCTTGAGTCCAGCAACCCAAAATCACCCAAAGTCCCCAAACCCAAAAGTCTCTGTCCCTGGTCAGGGCAACCCCAGAGTTCGAAAGTTTATCTGCAGAGTTTTACCTCCCACCCTGGGTGGAGATGGGGGGGGGGCGGTATTAAGGAGCACCTTACATGGTCCAAAGCTGATGGCCCCACCTCTCCATGGGGCTCCGCTTTGCCAGCCGCCCCATGAGCTGCTCTAGGCATCCGACAAACTGCTCTGCTCTGCTCCACTCCACAAGCCGCTCTGCTCGCTGTCCTGCAAACTGCTCCACCATATATCTTCAGGCTCCCACTACTTAACACAACACTCAGTGATTTCAGCTCTTGGTAAGTTTAGCTCTTTTGTGATTTCAGCTTGTAGTAGGGGAGCCTCAGTGCTGGTGCACCATTAGCCCAAAGTGAATTCAGCTCAGCAGCCTGTAACTAGACTCCTAATGGAATCAAAATTAGCTCTGATATTCCACAGTGGAGAGAGGAGGAAGTGCAATTAGCATGTAAGGCCCTCACCAGGGGGCCCATGCCACCAAGTATTAATACCTGTCCCCAACCTCTCTCAATTCACAGAGTTTTGGAACCCATGTCCCTTGCCTAGCGAGTGCTACTTAGTTGACGGCGAGTCCCTCCATCATAACAAAAGGCCAAGTACAGTTCCACTGTCCTTGATTCCCATAATCAGGGTAATAATTTATTCTTCCTGTCCCAATAACAGAGACACTGGGGATCCCACAGCAGCCAAAGTGACCATTTGGGAAGCTATGGCCTCATTCTAGGCGTGGTGGGTGTGCCTATGCAAATGAGATTGGCCCCTGAAGTTCTTTTCCACAACTTGCCACACCTCACCACCAGATGTCAAGGTGGAGCTCATCCTGACTCTGCTTACATCAGGATTGGGTTCATTGTTGGTACTTTTGAGCTGGTAGTGGATACAGGGCTCGGGAATTCCTAGGAATCCATGAATGTATTCTGACATCTCCTTGGTAACCAACTGTAAAATTGTCAGGCTCTGTGAGCTTCCTTCTTAACCTAGGTTCAGTTACTTAAGATGGTTACACTTAAAAATCATTTACTTTAACAAATGTCATAGTACTAGATGCAGCAGAATATCTTATCCAGAGTTGTTAGAAGGGGCACATTGGAAGGCAATATTTAAGGATTTATTTTTAATTGGATTTTTTTTTTTAAATGGCACTTCTGCTATCTGAACTGAGCTGGCTGTTCAAGCATATAATGAAACACATCCTTGCAATTTTTATTCTCTCCTTGATCTACTGTACATTGCAATTTGTACAAAGTTCTGTATATAATATATTTTGTGCAAACAAAGGCAAGGTCATAGATATGAAGACTGACCTGTAAAGTCGGTAAAAGTGTGTATCACTATGCCTTACTATGTCCACCGATACTGAACATCTGGTTTGTTTAGCTAAGCAATTTTTCCTCTTGGCGTAGGTGGCTTATGAACAAGTAGAACAGAACAATACTTCTTAATGTCATAGTGAGGGATCTCGAGAGTGTTAGACACTGTTTCTGTTAATGAATGGGATTAGCTTGCTTTTCTTCACCTTTTTTTAAAAAAAAGAAAAGCTTTTGGTTCAGAAAAACGGACATATACCAACATGCTGGTCTGACTTTAAGTATAAGGTTCTCGAAATTGAAGCACTTTGTGCTTTTCATCTTCAAGGTGCTTTACAAACACTAAATCTCACAATGGTTAATAAGCATTATCTGTGTATTACAGATGGGGAAACAGAGGCAGGCAGTTTAAGTGACTAGCCCTGCTATCTGAATAGAGATGAAAATTTGGGAGTGCCAGCCTTCAAGCTCTGTGCTTAGACTACGTGTATCAGGACTTTCAAAGATGGGAAATGCAAGAGAGGATGAACTGAGAGCAATACTGATATGCTAATACAGATCTTGTATCTCTTTAGATGATGTTGATACACAAAACATTCAAAAAGTATTTAGAGCTTATGGTTGTACCTACAATGACCCAGTATTTTACATATATACACACAGGGCTATGTTATAAACAATCAGAGCAGTTGGAGGTTGAGGAATAGTGTATTTTATAGTTAGTATTAAAATTCTTTTAAATTTTTTTTATTATGGTTAATAAAACCCTAATCACCCATTGTCAAGGTTCCTCCCCCACTCTGAACTCTAGGGTACAGATGTGGGGACCTGCATGAAAAACCTCCTAAGCTTATCTTTACCAGCTTAGGTCAAAACTTCCCCAAGGTACAAAATATTCCCCCCGTTGTCCTTGGACTGCCCGTTACCACCACCAAACTAATACTGGTTACTGGGGAAGAGCTGTTTGGACGCGTCCTTCCCCCCAAAATACTTCCCAAAACCTTGCACCCCACTTCCTGGACAAGGTTTGGTAAAAAGCCTCACCAATTTGCCTAGGTGACTACAGACCCAGACCCTTGGATCTTAAGAACAATGAACAATCCTCCCAACACTTGCACCCCCCCTTTCCTGGGAAATGTTGGATAAAAAGCCTCACCAATTTGCATAGGTGACCACAGACCCAAACCCTTGGATCTGAGAACAATGAAAAAGCATTCAGTGTTTTACAAGAAGACTTTTAATAAAAAATAGAAGTAAATAGAAATAAAGAAATCCCCCCTGTAAAATCAGGATGGTAGATATCTTACAGGGTAATTAGATTCAAAAACATAGAGAACCCCTCTAGGCAAAACCTTAAGTTACAAAAAAGATACACAGACAGAAATAGTTATTCTATTCAGCACAATTCTTTTCTCAGCCATTTAAAGAAATCATAATCTAACACATACCTAGCTAGATTACTTACTAAAAATTCTAAGACTCCATTCCTGTTCTGTCCCTGGCCAAGACGACTACAGACAGACACAGACCCTTTGTTTCTCTCCCTCCTCCCAGCTTTTGAAAGTATCTTGTCTCCTCATTGGTCATTTTGGTCAGGTGCCAGCGAGGTTACCTTTAGCTTCTTAACCCTTTACAGGTGAGAGGAGCTTTCCCCTGGCCAGGAGGGATTTCAAAGGGGTTTACCCTTCCCTTTATATTTATGACACCCATCAATACCACTTCTGTTAGTGTCATCAAAAAATAATTTACACATCTGCTGGCAGCAGCTTACTGAGATACTGTATCAGGAGACAAAGCTGGGCTGGAAGAGCCTGAACTCTTGTAGCCAATTTAAGAACAACCTCTCTCCTGTGTTCCCAAAAGCAAGGTTATTGTCAGGTGATAGGCCCAGCTAAACAGACACCACTGTCCCACTAGAGCTGGATGGATCAGAAAGGTAAAGAATCTTACTGAGGGAACAAGTTATGTTAGGACATTAACCTGCACGTTAAAGGTGATTAA
The DNA here is from genome assembly GCF_965140295.1 of Lepidochelys olivacea. Classification (NCBI taxonomy): domain Eukaryota; kingdom Metazoa; phylum Chordata; order Testudines; family Cheloniidae; genus Lepidochelys; species Lepidochelys olivacea. Next base: position 88,776,923 of record NC_140415.1, on the reverse strand, counting down.
AATAAATGTTGTACAATTAAAAAGTGAAGGGTTTGGCTTATAAGCACAATGATACTCAATACAAAGCAAACAGGTGGGTTTTGTTTTGTGGGGGGCTTATGTTATCTCACTTTTATTTTGAAATACGTATGTGTTGAGGGAGACGAGGAAGAAATGGGGCAGATACTCATAATGAAAGCACTCCTGTTTTTCATGATAATATAGGACCTCTTTTCATATGCACTGAAGCATATGCAAAAATACTAATATAGTGCTGTTTTTTTTCTTGAGCAAAGTACCACTAGGTGGAGCAAGTGTTGTTTAGTATTGTATTGTTTTTTAAAGTCCTGTGCTAAAGGCTGAGAAGGCTAACAGAACAAACCATTTAGAGTTGCAGCATCTTTGTTATTAAAAGTTATGTTAAACTATTGAAGCTTAATGTAGTTGAAAGCTGCCTAATCAAGAAAATTGTTTGCACTTTCCAACACATATCTTAATAATAAAAATTATGCTTAAAGCAACTCTAATGTGAGGGGTTGGGGGAGTGGAAGGACAATTGAACAAGCCATTATTTAAAATCCTTGCAGACTCCATTTCATACAGAAGATAATTGGGATGCAATCATTAAATATTTTTGGATAATGAGTTGCAAAATAGGCTTATTAAAACATTTGCTTTATACAGTGAGAAATATTTTATTAATTATATTATGGTTAGCATAGAAATTATGATTGGCCTTGTAATTGGAGATGTACCTTGAGGATATAGAAATGTTGAAATGTGGCTACAGTGTGATGGGAATTTGTAGTATCTCACTAATCTACTCTAAGGTAAAAACCCTCCTCAGCTGGTTAGTCCTATGGATGCTCAGCAGAAGCTCAGGATGGGACCTGTTACCAACCAGGAGAGAGATGAATTTGGTAGTGGCAAATTATACCTGGGAAGTTTGAACAGCACCTGCTTGCACTATGGCTTAGTAAAGTTTATGCTATTAATTCCCTTTAAGATAAGTAAATATAGTCTATTTAAAATAAAACATTTTTCTTAAGGATTTGCAGAATAGGGTGCTTATTGCTCGTAGCTCAGGTAGTAAGGCTATTCACCCTACATGACACTGGAGGAATTTAGGAAGAAGCCTGCAAAGATTCTCCCACTTAGACTTCAAAGCAGCTGTTTGACACTTACTGTGTGACCACAGAGAGACTTCTGTCTGCCATTTCACTATGTAATGTAGAGTGCAGGTTGCACAAACCTGGATAAATTGGTCCCACTATGTTCAACTTGCAGCTCTGATCCCACCTTGTAAAAGTTAAGATAACAAACCATGGTCTTCTTACCTTTTTAATTCTTTCAAATCACAAACTTCACTGACTCCTAGTACACACAGGTGGTGGGCAAAGTTTTTCACATGATCTGCCAAATCTTGCTCTCTGACTTCTCACTAATGCTCCAGTCTGTGGCCCTTCTTGTGCAGAGACAGAAAATCCATCTGCTTTGTGGCAAAGTTGCTGGTGACTTCATAATGTGTATAAATAGGGACGAGATGTTTACTTTTCTGAAAGTTTCCCACACCCCTTCTTAGCTGCACTGTTTAGGTGAACAGGGGCATGATTTTATTTTCAGGAAGCAGTACAGACAGACTCTAATGATCATAAAAGAGAGAGAAACCTACATGGAGTACAACATTAGCAGTGCAAACTGCTCCATGCTGATCAATAAATATGCATCAACCCAGACTTGAAGAGTTTCCCTATGGATGAGGATTGGCCTCTGTGCTCATCTTCTTCTGAGTGTGTGCGCAACGTGCCTCAGGTGGCATGTGACCAGGATTCATCACTAAATTTGGTACCCTGGTTGGATCATTAGCTTCCCAGGTACTGACAGGAAGTGCGACATGAACGCTGATCTATGCCTAAACCTTAGTTTCTCTGCTCATGCTGCCATCAAGGGCACCAATTAGTAGTCGTGATGGTGATTTTTTTGTTTTTTTGTAATATGGACCGTTAGGAAAATTCTATAGTATCTACAATAAAGCACAGGGGGTACAGCAAAAAGAATCCTGCACTGTCTCTCTTGAGGGGTTTCTTTTAAAAAAAAAAAAAGTGGAGGCATTTTGGAGCATTATAGCGTGGCTGTGGAGAGGTAGGTATTCCTCTCATTTTAGTACATCACATGCACTGATTTGAGGTTTATCGTTTTAATGTTTCACACTCCCTCTTCCCCTGCCCTCCACCCTCTGGGATTTTAAGTCCTGTACCAAACCACACTCTTCCACAGGTTATTTCTTCTAGGATGAACTTTAGCTTCCTGAAGGGTTGGGCCTATGGAGCCCTAATGACAATAGTACCATTGTTGAAGGATTGAGAATTTTTCTTTAAAATTCCTTTGTAAACAAAAGCTAAGGGAATTTTAAAAATAAAGAGTCATTTGCCTGCTTCCATGTGATGCATCAAAGGAAGAATAAAGAAAGGTTTCCAAAGGGTACTCGAAGGCGTAGAAACAGTTAATTATAAAAAACCCCAGAGTTTACAGTGGTTTAATCTCAGGACCAGATAAAGAAGTGATGAACTGGAACCAGAAGTTAAATGCAGATTAATGTAAGAAACAGATTTGAGATTACAGGAGCTAAACTGACAATAGTCCCATTATTTCTTTTCCTGAGGCTGCTAGAGAGGAATGTATTTTGCGGGGATATACACAACTTTAGTATCCTATATTTTGGTGTCCTCCAGATGCTTTCTAGTTGAAATTTAGAGGAAGAAAGCCCCCCCTTTCCACCCCACTGTTATTTCATGGTTCGGTAAAATATGGGATGCTCTGGTAACAGAGATGCTATCAAACCTCCATAAATAGGAACTCCATGCTTCCATATTACTCTATTTCTGGTCTATGAGGGGAAAAGACTTTTCTGGGGTAACATCCAAACTACACAAGTACAGTTTTTGCACTTGTAATATGACCTGTGATATATGATTTACATACAAACCAGAGGGTTTTTAAAAAGGGGAATATGACTGACTTTGGAAAGTAAACTCCAGTCATGTTGTTTTCAGTGTAAACCTGTGTTTCTCAGATGATTCTTGTCATCCATTCCTGATTTATGGGCTGGTGCCTGGCTCCTTGTGTTAATTTCTTCTTTTAGATCCCCAGCTTTTTAGCCTATGACAACTCTAGTGCTTCCACAGGAAATATCATATATGGCCTTGGGCTTTAATCTGACACACCGGCATATCATCTAGAGCATGGAATAATGCTATATGTTTATACTAGAGTAGGCAAGAATTGGTAGATGGAGGAATCCTGGTCCAGAAAGATGCATTAGAACTTATCAATATGTCATTAAAGCTATGGAAAAGAGGAGAGCAAGGGGTATTGAAAGAAATGGAGCCTTTTTGATGGATGCCCAGGATGCAGCAGTAGACAGACATGTCAGCTTTCATCCTTAGTTACCTATATCTATGGGATGTAGACCTAGCAACAGTGAACCGTGCATGCTACTTCATACTAGACAACTGCAATGCATTCCACTTTCGGTTCACCTGGAATGCCACCCAGAAACAACGGTTGGTTTAACATTCAGTGACCTTCCTGTTAGGAAGGGCAGACTGATGAGATCACAATGGTGTGGTTTTTCATCACTGTATGTTGACTGTAAATGCAATTCCCAATCCTCTTCGTGAGGGGACGTGATCGTTCCCCTCTATTTGACATTGGTGAGGCCTCATCTGGAGTACTGTGTCCAGTTTTGGGCCCCACACTTCAAGAAGGATGTGGATAAACTGGAGAGAGTCCAGCGAAGGGCAACAAAAATGATTAGGGGTCTGGAACACATGAGTTATGAGGAGAGGCTGAGGGAGCTGGGATTGTTTAGCCTGCAGAAGAGAAGAATGAGGGGGGATTTGATAGCTGCTTTCAACTACCTGAAAGGGGGTTCCAAAGAGGATGGCTCTAGACTGTTCTCAATGGTAGCAGATGACAGAACGAGGAGTAATAGTCTCAAGTTGCAGTGGGGGAGGTTTAGATTGGATATTAGGAAAAACTTTTTCACTAAGAGGGTGGTGAAACACTGGAATGCGTTACCTAGGGAGGTGGTAGAATCTCCTTCCTTAGAGGTTTTTAAGGTCAGGCTTGACAAAGCCCTGGCTGGGATGATTTAACTGGGAATTGGTCCTGCTTCGAGCAGGGGGTTGGACTAGATGACCTTCTGGGGTCCCTTCCAACCCTGATATTCTATGATTCTCTTTACCCTATCAGGCACACCTTCCTTTTTTGTTTCTGTAATATTTTTCTTTCGGTCTAGAGTTTAAGGCCAGAAGGGACCATCCGATCACCTAGTCCGCCCTCCTGTATGTCACAGGATGCCAATACCATCCAATACCCACACACTAAACCCACAACCAAACTTAGACCAAAGAATTACAATGCAGCCAGAGACTACCCTTTCTTTCTTGGTCTGAATTAAATTATTCTCCAGACTACTTCCTCCTTACCAATTTCATCTCAAATTACACTGATTTACCTCTTACTGAAGCTCATGTATGCATGTCTACTAATATTCCACCTTCTCTTTTTTCCTCCCTGCCTTACGTGAGATCCTCTTCTTCCTTTGCCAAGCTCTGACAAATGAATGCTCCATCCGTCTCTATGTTTTAAGTCACTCAACTGCTTTCTAATCAATCTGAGAAATTATTGCTACATGACTGAGATATGCTCCCTCCACCCCGCCCCCACTCCCTGGTGTGTTGAGTCCCTCAGTTCCAAAGGCTTGTTACTCATGCTGTCCGAGATACTAGGAAACCAGCCACGGGTGGTATTACAACTGGGCCAACACTGTGACCCCCCAAACATCTCTGCCTACAATTTATCTCTTCTTCCACTCTTTTATTGCAAAGAAACAAGGTTTTCAGTGTTTTTTCAGCAGAATTTTCAAGACACTGACGCCCTGATTAAAGTGTCATTGAAATCAGTGGGATTCTTTCTATTGACTGCAGTGGGCTTTGGATTAGATTCCAGATGAAATTTTGCTTGCAATATGGTGAGGGCTCAATTATACCTCTCCTACCACTAAGCCTTCCTGAGGAGGGGAAAGACTTGCACCGCTGGAGCTCTAACCCTTTAAAATGCATAATATCTCCACGGTGCCGGCAAGTGAAGGGGAGATTCCCTCTCCAACACCTCTTTAATTACAATAGCAAATAGTTCTGCCAGCAGCCAGGAGGGGTGCTATGGCTCATCATCACTTCTGAGGCACCTAGCTTTGTCAGAAGTGTTAATACCGAGCCCCTCCCCCCCTTCACAACTGTGGATGAATATTGCAATTTAGTCCTTAATTGGGGTACTCAGTATGAGTACCATGTGTTGCCATGTCACTGTGAATCGTGTTTTTCAGCAAAGCCTCTCTTTTCCAGAAACATCTTTGGTTCAGAATCGGTGGGTGTTAGTTGCTCACACTCCTCCCTTTCCAAAGGGTGCATAGGCTGACATGGTATTAATTACAAATTCTTGTCACTGTCTTCTGAAGTTCATAGTAATAAAGAAGTTCAAAAAGAGCAATTTGCTTTTGTACCTGACAAAGTCGCTCTGCATTTCACATGGTTTAGTCATCATGAAGCACTGATATCTCAAATCCTGTTTTGACAACTGTCAAACCCGTTTAATAAAAGCAGGCTATTGCCCTTAGCAAGACTGTCAAAACCCACATGTTAGATGAAAACCTAAACTGGGACCTATGTATATAATTAACATTTGTCCCATTCTCTGCTCACCTACCAGCTAAACATTATTTGTATTTTTATTTTGGTGTGGAATATACTTCCATTTATCTGATACTCTCCTATCCGTACTGCCGGGCTAGCCAAATCCCTGCCTTGTCCCCCAGTGTGAGCTATAAGGTGCAGAGGACGTGTAAGGGATTCAGATAATGTGGCGGTTTGGATAGTCTAGCAGAGATCTCAGCCGGGCTGTGAGGAGAAGGACAAGCCCCAGGCAGAGGAGAAGACACCCTGCTACTGTGTGGCTCCTGCAGCAGCACAAGAAGCAGCCTCACTGTCAACGGAGTGAGTGAGTGGAGCACAGCAGAGATGCCTAGCCAGGACTGCAGAGAGGAGGAGAAGCCCCTGGCCATGGGGCAGGCCACCCGGCTGCTGAATGACTGCTGCCCTCTTGATTACCCAAGCTCCGGTTTATTCAAGTAAAATTCATGTCCCCAGTACTGTGCAGATAATTGGGAGTCCTACGGTATTGGATTGACAATGACTTTTTAAAAGTGAGCCATATTCTGATCTTGGTGGGAAATCAACTTACCCCTTGTGGAGAACTCCAGCTTTATGGCTGTGTAACTGCGATCAGCCTCTAAATAAATAAAATACATAATTTTACTCACAGTTAAATTAAAATATACAAGAAAAATAAGACATCACTGGACAGGTTTAGTTTGTATAGGATTAAATTGTGTCAATACAAAAGGAGGCAGCAGTAGGAGGTAGAGCTGAGCGGTGCAGAGGGCTGAGAACTGCTGTAATGGAGATGCAAGAGGCATTGTATGTCCATGAATTACACACGCTCTGCTCCCAGAGTGCTATGCATGCACTAGGTGCTGCATGCATGCCTCACTACTTGCCCGGATAGCGTGATGGTGAAGATACAGCACTTCAGCACTAAACGGGAGTTCAGATGTTGCTTAGAGAAACACAGAGAATGCCTTTTGTGACTAATTGCCAGGCAGCGCCTCCTCCTTGCACACTTGTGCAAGGGCTGGGCAGAGCCTTTCCCACACTTAGTCTATAGGACACATTCGATAGCTCATTTTCTTTGGCATAACAGCACAGGTGCTTCTGAGGATGAATACATTGTATACATGTGAGTGACAGGTAATTTTACACATACAGAGGACCTGAACCGAAACAACAGTTGAGGTTACAGTTAGGGAGGAGTGAATTGATTGGGGAAGATAAGGAAGCACTGGTCCCAATATTAGCCTATAGCCTGATCAGAACCTGAAACTACTTAGTGGTCTGGTCTGGATTGGTTCACAACTTCAGAAACTCCGTTCAATCCAAAGGAATTAAGGGGGTAGGGGGAAGGGTTGAGCTCTTCCTGGGGTGAGTTCCAGACTGATGGACCAGTCACTACAAAGCTCTGTCTCTTACACTTAAAAATCTTATCCTTCAGGGTGACAGTTCTATGCTTTCAGTCATTGGAGCTCATGATCGAAAAGAGGACAATCGTACCTCAAGTAATTTGGGCCTGTCCCTTGTACAGTTTGGAAAATGAGGGTCTAGTCCTGAAGTTTGACCTGGTATTTTATGGCGAAACTCTGTTAAGAGCCCACATGAGTTGCATTACCTTTTTGATAAATTCACTGTTGGTTGCCAGCAGAGTAACACATATCCCCTCTACACAAAGTAGAGGAAGAAAGGTAAATAACTGCATCTTATATGCATGCACTTCCCTGTTCAGTAGTACTTCAGTTTATTATGGAGTACACTGTTCCCTCACAACCAGTCTATACACAGTGGACCAGCTCCCTTGATTCAACTGAGCTGTGCTTGGCAAAAAACCTGGTGTGGCTCTAAACCAACTTTCCACTCTTCTCATCGTTGGCCAGACTAGGGGCTGATTCAGCCACTGATGTAACTCAGGAGTGCTTGTAGATGCTGTTCTAAGTTATGGCACAGAGAACAGTCCTTCAGGGACGCAAGAGCCAACCCAGCTATATCCAAGATGAGGCATAGAGCCAACTACACTGGTGTTATTCCAGCTGGGGATTCCCCCTACATTAGAGGAATCCCTGGCTGCCCTGTTAGGGCATCTGTCCATCATTACCAGAGTAGCAGAAAAGGGATGGGGCCAGGATCTGGCCCAGCATTTCACTGAATGCAGAGTGGTACGGAACCTGAGAAAGTACAGGCAGGAGATAAAGCCAAAATACTTTTCCATGTTTAATCATTCATGATAATAAATTCACAATAAAAATGCCATGAAGGCTTTCCCTGGTACATGGTGATTTATCCCTCAACAATATTCAAAAAGTATAATTGATGGACCAGTTAGAGAACTGCAGAGTAATAAAAGTTATCTTTCTCCATGCCTTTTGTGATAAAATGTATTGAGTACTTTACACATTTCATAAACTTAATTGCTATCTTACTCACACTAGCGAGCATCTCTGTTACAGCTATTATTGGTTACCCTAAAATACAACTCTTAGTGTGCCATTCCACCAAGCAAGTTATCTGACATTAAGTAACTGAGCTTTGGCAGTGCAGTTAACACGCAGAGATTAGGATACATATGAAATGTCCACTAATTGTGAAGTATTGTGTGGACTATAACAATAGTTGTCAGTATTAACCTGATTTGCAGATTAATAATTTCAGGCTGGATTGTGTGGCCCCACAAGGGAGGGAGTAATGAGCTTTCCCCCTTTTATGGACATGTAAAGGCTGCCCACAATCACGGCCCCTGTATTAGGAGGGCCACAGGGGCTACTTCCATGCTGCTCCTCTGGGCGAAACTCATTGGAATGAAGACTAAGGGCAGAGGTTGAGCAGAACCATAGCTTCATCCCTCCACCCTACATACTAGCTCAGGGGCGGGCAAACTTTTTAGCCTGAGGGCTGCATCGAGTTTCTGAAATTGTACGGAGGGCCGGTTAGGGGAGGCTGTGCCCCACAAACAGCCAGGCATGGCCTGGCCCCCACCCTCAATCTGACCTCCCCTGCTTCTCGCCCCTTGACAGCCCCGCCGGGACTCCTGCCCCATCCGACCCACCCTGTTCCCTGATGGCTCCCCAGGGACCCCTACCCCATCCACCCCTCCTGCTCTCTGTCCCCTGACCAGCCCTGGGCTCCCTGCCCCTAACCAGGACAGGCAGCCGCGCCGTGCAGCACAGAGCACCGGGCTCTGGAGCTCGCCGCCCTGCCGCCCAGAGCATGGCGCCGGCGGCACAGTGAGCGGAGGCTGCGGGGGAGGGGGAAGAGCGGGGGAAGGGCCGGGGGCTAGCCTCCCAGGCCAGGAGCTCAGGGGCCAGGCAGGACAATCCCACGGGCTGGATGTAGCCTGCGGGCAGTAGTTTGCCCACCTCTGTATTAGCTAGTACAGCTGGCCATCTGGTGAAGGAAAGGGGAGTATGCTGTATGTGTTAAAGAACTGTGACTAAGGAAACCACTCACAGAACATGGACATGAAATAATGAAAGCAAGCAGGTGGTGAGCAGCCCAGAGTCTGAAAATTATTCATCCAACTGCTTCAGAAAAATACTTACAAAAAACAGCTATGTTGGATTTTGAGCAGAAGGGAATATAGATGCACAGAATCACTTGCTTGAGAAACTGACCAGAACACTAGAGCAAAGAGAGTAAAATAGTCATTTACATTATCTCCTCCTGATGCTTCCTTAACATCCCTGTTTAGATCTCTTCTTTCTTCTACAGATTGCTTTGCCTTGAACCTTCTTTGGACTGCACTTCTTTGATGGCCAGTGTACCCCAGAAAGGAAAAAAAGTATCCCAGTGATTTTGAGGAACCCAGTCCTCAATAGCACCTGCATCTCATTACCTTTTTTTCCTGCCTAAGTGCCCACAATGTTTGCTTCCTAGGGAGGTGCAACTGGCCTGCCATACGGGACTCACAATGAGCAGTTCCCTGCCAGCCTGTTCCAGGTTGGAACCTTGACATCCCTTGGAACACAACACTCTGCTTAACATTGACTTAAACATGTTTTTACAATATGTGTGATTGGCACAACACCAAAGCAGCCTTTCTGATGATTTCCTAGCCCTTACTTACTTTCTCCAAGGGAAGTTTTTTCCCCCAGCATGCCTCTCTGGAATTGGCCTTTTATGTTTGAGAGAGCTAAGCAGCACCAGGTCTAAAGTGGCTATTTTACAATTGGCAGTCACTACTATATCTTCGCTTCCATCTGGTAAGTACCTCTTATGTGTACCCTTTCTCATTACTAAAGACATGGTACATTTTCACTTTATAATATAATCATCGCTATATGGAAATAAACACCATTAGCAAAAATACAGCCTCATTCTTCCATGGCTGTACAAACATATACTCAGAAAAATCACAACTGGCTTGTGAACAATGTGCTAACTGTAAAGAGAGCCAAAGGTGTAATGAATATGATCTGGACTGAATGAGGTGTGGTCCCTGTGTTCCAATACAGAGGCATTTGGGGGTTTGAGGCCTGTGGTTCCACTATTACAAGGATTCACCAGGCCCTTTCTTCCTCTGTAGGAGTTAGAAACTATGCAGTACTATATTCCTGAGGCTTCATTGCTATACCACTGCCTAGAAGCAGAGGTGCTGGAACTAGGGGTGCTGCTGCACCCCCTGGCTTGAAGTGTTTTCCATCCTATAAAGGGTTTACAGTTTGGTTCAGTGGTGCTCAGCACCCCCCTGTACAAATTGTTCCAGCACCCCTGCCTACGAGGAATTCTTTCCCCTCCATTTCCCTGCAAGATCTGGGACCATGCAGAACTCCCATAGCCTTTAGTTAGAGTTTGCTTGAGTAAGAATATCAGATTTGGACCCTTAGAAGTATACCTTTAAACAACTGTGGTATGGATAACCTAAATTAATGCTTGTAGGTAAAAGTCTCTGCAATGTGTTCATACTCAGGGGCTAGCTACTTTTAGAGAGTTTCCTTATTAAAGCTTTTATGTTCAGCCCTATTTTGTGTATACAAGCCATATTTCCTGTTTTAGAATGAAATTTGATATTTTTTTTCATTTAAAAGGAAAGTATCTAGGCTTTGAGAACCCAAATGTAACCTACTTTAAATGGGTAGAATTTAAAGAGGAAGTGTCTCCATATCTAAATAATGTATCCCCTGCATATATTTTAAAATGTCCAGTTCGTTGCTGACAGATATAAACCAATAGCTGCTCTTTTTGACAAAAAGTTTTGTGTTCCCTTTGCAAGTTTTGCAGGATAAATTAATAAAAGAGAATTATTCCCAGAACACTGCACTCCTAGCCTTATGATCATTCAAATGCATACTAATATACTGTATAATAATTCTCCCCTAATTCTAAATGGGTGCCTTTGGGTATAAAGAAACAGTCCTACTTAATGTTTCTGTAATTGGTAGTAATCTCAGATTGTTCAGATGACCAATCACATTATTTCACTGTTTTCAGGCTGAATAAATAAAGTAAAATTTACTTTTAAGGCTTTTTACATTTATTCAGGCGGAAAAAAAAGCTGCCACACCTTGGCTTAGTTTGAAAGACTATAAGTAAAGTGCTAGAAACAGATGTTTTGCAGTGTTTATATTACCTGAAAATGCCAGCTTTGGTGTACCTGGCAATCTGAATACTTTTTAGCACTGTTATGATGGCCATTGATGCTGTTGTACAAACAAAGGTGTTTTGTTAGGATAAGGTTCTAGCTAAATTGAAATTGCTATAGGAAAACAAGCATGTTGATTTCAGATCTTTTCAAAGCATGGGGAAGCGAAAACAAACAAACAAATGTTTGCCAAATAGAAAGGGACCCCTCCCCCCAAAAAAGGGGGATTTTGAAAATATATATTTTCAAGTATCTAAAACAGGCAAAAATGGGGAGTGAAAAACAATAACATCTAAAAAAAATCCTCAATTTCATTCTTTTCAGTGAAGGCTCAGCTGGTATATTAGTAAAGTTGTGTGAAATATCTGCTATTAAATTGTGACAATTAGTCTTAAATATTTATTTCTTTTCCCCCTTATGGTACTTGCAGGGGTTATATGCATTCCCACTTGTCCTTGACAGTTGATAAGAGGACAAATGTATTTTGAACAACTTTAAGATTAGTTTTACTTGTTAAAAACAAAAACAAAACAAGGAAAAGCTAATTGCAATACTGGACTATGCGTGTTATTTTAGCAAGGGAGTTTGGAGGCTAGTCCACAGGCCACCACAATTAAAGGAGTCAAAACAAAAAGAAGAACACCAAATCATGCACATTGATCAAACAGCTGCTACTACAAAATAGACCTACATTTTTAACCTTTGAACTTGATCCTGCAATCAGAACACTATGGGTGGACCCCTCCTTAGACCCACATAACTCACCACTGACTCCAGGAGACTTGCATGGGTGCGGGGGACTGCTCACAGAGACTCACTTCCAGGACTGTGGCTTTGAACAGCTACTATCTCCTAAAGGAGATTTGGGTAATCACTTTTAGAAAAGGTAACAACCAAGTTGTGTACCATTGAGATTTTGCTTGTAAATTGTTTGTCACTTATTATTTGCCTGCCTTGTGCTCTTCTGGGCAGCCTGTGACCTGGCCCCATTGACGTTAATAGAAAAATTCCCATTCACTTAAACAAAGCCAGGAATTCTTTTCTTATGTGTTTGAAAATCACCTTGCATATTATAAGCTCTCCTACAATGCAAATAACAAGAACAATTCCTCTTTTAATAAAATAAGTGGCCTGCTAATTGACTTGGGTATTACGGTATTCTGTGATGATGCACTGAGTGCCTGTTGGTCCTAAAATGGAAGCAGCTACAGTCAAAATCCAAAACCAACTGAATTTTAAAATGGAATAACTCATCAGAAACCTTAATACCAGGGAGATTTAGACCCTGCTACAGCAAGAGACTTAAGCAAGTGCCTAACTATAAGTATGCGAGTTGTTTCATTAATGTCAATAGACTACTCAAGTGCTTGAAGTTAGGCATGGGCCTAATTTTTTTTCCTTAATCTTCTGCTTTTCATTTATCTCAGTTGATCAGTATATACATCCCCAGAAGGGATTAATTCCCCAGAGCAAATCATGCTGCCTTAGAAGGAAATTGTGAGAGGAACAGCAGCATGCTAGGTCTTGCACTTTACTCATTTTTAATACTATGACTCTTCCAATGTATCTCCTGGTTAACATGCAGCTTTCTTAACTCACTGATGTTTTGTATGGCACCAGTGCTGTCTTGTTGCCAGTATTTTTCGAGATCAGTCCTCATGCCTGCAGTCATTTTTATCTTAGTTTTTTCATACCTTTTTCTTAGGAAAAATTATCATGTTAATAATACTTGCTGCGTGCTACTATTGAAAGAGAAATATATTGTTGAGTGTGTCTATGTATCTGTGTTAGAGAGAGTTTCATCCTGACATGGTGTAAGTGGGCCATCTAAATGGGCAAAATTCAAGGACTGTATAATCTCTTGATGATTTTCACCAGGAATAAATTTGGCCCTATAGATTGCATTAGCAAACTTCTCTGCCTGAGGTCTGTATATTCTGATCATTTTTTACAAGGAGCATGGAAAGGGAGAACTAAACCTCAATGCTTTGAGGCTTCTGCCTATCTATTTTAGTTTTAAGTACAGTTGTTTCTATATTTGCATACAGCAGCTGCTACGTTGGCATCAACTCCTGTTCATGCTGCACTACCATGGACTATAGTATGTTCAAACTCAGCAAATAAGCCAATAATGACTGATTTTATTGGATATGGTAATATTTTTTTTAATCACCATTGCATGGAAGTAATGTTACAAAATCATAGTTTAACAGCAATATGATATGAAAGAACATTCTGCCATTGGTGTAGCTAATTAGCTTACATCTTCCTGAGATTAGTTTGAGACTCAACTCCAATGCACCAACAAGATCACTCTAATGAGAAGCTGAGCAGATGAGAAGAGATCCAAGAATACCTAGTTTAAATATGACAGACACTATCCTAGTTTGGGCTTGTGGGGATTCTTTCAGTGCAGGAGCATTTTTTTTTTTTTTTTTTGGTGGCTAGAGAGATATTTGTAAGTTACAGCAGTAATTCCCATAATTAACTAACCAAGCCTTCCTGAGGCCCAATAAAATCTTGTGTGATGTAGATTACAGGGTCTTGTGGTATATAATTATAGTGAACTGCCTGGATTTGTGGCAATTGTCCTTGAGCTCTTGGTTTAAAATTTTTACCTTTTGGTGCAGTTTCAGTAGGTAGATCTTAAAGAGTTTGCTGTATTGCGCGCGCTCTCTCTCTCTCTCTCTCTCTATATATATATAAGCATGAACAGAGAAGAATAAGCTACCAAGAGACAGGGACTACAACCACTTCCAATTTCTTTCTCACAGCAGCTGAGCAAAATGTTTATCAGAGAACTTCAAAACATGCAGAGCAAAGGAACATAAAACGCAGATGAGTTTATGCTTTGATGAATTATTTAACCTATTTTTTCTCCAGTGAATGCAGCAATTTCTTTGAGAGATCACTTATCTAGCTGTTTATAGTGCATATACTGTAGCTGTGCCTTTGTTATACAGCATGACTAATTGTGTTCCATATATTTTTTTAATGCTATTTTACTTTCATATCCATTGCAAAGATGTTAAAATATGTTTTTGAGATTCTTCATTAGAATCTGCTGGCAGCGCTTCTCTTTCTTGACACCCATTATCAGCTTGGCATCATCTGATTTGGCACAATAGAGTTGCTTTCATCTGGTATCAATAAGAGAAATTCAAAATTGCTCCATGCTGTAGCCCAGCTGCTGGAATTTCCCTTGTGACCCTTCCTCAGTGGGCAGGGCATTATTATTGGCATATTATTGACTAAATTTATGCATTGGATTGCTAGAAATGAATCTGATTTCCACACTTTATAAATGTTTCACTACACTTCTTGAGTGTCTAAATGAATGATTTAGCATTGCCAGTTCTTACAATGTAGAAATAAACAATTTTAAATGAAATGGTTGGGATTATTTTTTTATAAGTAATACATTTAACCCTAGGAAAACAACTGGAAAAATACTTCATGTTGAATCTGAATGGTGGTAGTTGTACCTAAAAGTACTTGCTTTGATAAAGCATGATTTTTGTTCTCTCTGCTTTTTGTGTAGCTAAATCTACTTAGTTACAAGGCCACAAACTTAATTCTTCCAAAATTTAGACTATGCTGCAAGCTTCTTGATAATAGAGATAAGTCTAAACTGAAACATGTTATCCCTTCAGATTCTGAGGAATTTGGGATCTGGATTCAGAAGTAAACATCTCAGTTTGTTTTAGAGTTGTTCTCCACCACCTCAAACGTGAGAGCTATATCCAAGACCAAATCTTTCAGCCCATCTTTCCTGAATAATAAAGGAAATGTAGAAATTGTGATACTGGATTGGATCGAGACAATTAGGGAATGACCTGCCCACAAGGAAAGTTCTTTCTTAATTTTGGACAGCTGGTTTTGGCTTATGGTCTGACACACTGGGATTTATATCCCTTATAAATTTTTGTCCTAGCTAAAGCAACTGTGGATGTTCTCACTAAATTATAAGCTCCATGCGTCCGGATCATACTCTTATGTTTTTATATATCGCCTAGCACCATGAGGTCCTGGTATGTGACAGAGGCTCTTATGTGTTATGGAAATACAAATACTGAAATATAAATATGCCATATTTTTCCAAATCCTATCATAATAGCAGGAAAATAGCAATTCCTTGAATGGCCGATGTTAACAATAGTTAAAAAATACTAAGTTTATCTAACTATGAAGTTCTGGGACTCTGAAATGAGAAGTCTTAGCTGAAGCCTCTGGCCTTAAAGATGAAGTGGAATTGTATTAAATATAAACAAAGTCATTCAAACAAGGACATGTTTGTGATTAACAAAACATAGTACAAATATGTATGATTTCCTTTTTTATGACCATCAGGCAATTTATTATGAGATATTGTCACACTGTGCTAGGTTTGATGTATGTCTTTCTTACAGTTGTAATTCTCAGTTTCTTGAATAAATAGTCCTGAGATTTCAAAGAATTCAAACAACATGGTGGCATATGTCCTAGTTGCCAAACTTTTTTTTTAAATCATTTTTTAAAACAAACAAAAAAGGTCATTGCTTTCCTCGTAAATATTCTATTGATGGTAGGAGCCTCCTATGATTACGTGACTGCCTGATTAAACTCTTCATACTTTACCTAGACATCTAGATTATTATGTTCCAGGACAGATAATTTATTGTTTGTTTCATTTGACAAGTGCTGGCGATTTTGCTTCTTCTGTTGCCACTGACTGTTTGTAGAACAGATTTACCTACTTTCATTCTGCTCTGCTTTTCCCATAATCATCTAAATCTTTGATAAAAATCTCATTATTTTAGTTGTGCATTTCCCATGTGTCGGTTGTGATATGGCTTCTCTTTACCAAATAGGCTTCCATGTACAACAACTTGAAGATATTTTGTAAAGGGTGAGTGTGTGAGTGTGTGTATGTGTGCATATGCTAAAATGTTTGAATGTAGACTGGGACTGAGCCCCATTAAGGATCCAAAATTCTGGTGTCTTCAGATCAATGGTGTGGGGGAGTGTGAGGAATCTGGCTGGGGGTGCAGACTCTGGGGTCGGGCTGGGAATGAGGAGTTTTGGGTGTAAGAGAGTGCTCCGGGCTGGGGGGTGGAGCCGAGGGGTTTTGAGTATGGGAGGGGACTCTAGGCTGAGGCAGTGGGTAACGGTGTGGGAGGGGTGTGGGCTATGGGCTGGGGGTTCTGGGGTGGGACCAGAAATGAGGGGTTTAGGGTACAGGAGGGGGCTCCAGGCTGGAGCCAGGGGTTGGGGTGCAGGGGGAGTGAGGGCTCTGGCTGAGGGTATGGGCTCTTGTGTGGAGCTGAGGATGAGGAATTTGGGATGCAGGAGGGGGCTGGGGCAGGGGGTGAGGTGCAGAAGGGTGAGGGCTCTGACTGGGGATGCAGGCCCTGAAGTAGGGCCATGGATGAGGTATGCAGGAAGGGGCTCCAGACTGGGGCTCAGGTCTTTGGAAGGCGGGATCAGGGCTGGAGTAAGGGGTTGGGGCGTGGGGGGGTGAGGGCTTGGTATTGGGGCATAGGCTCTGGGATGAGGCTGGGGATGAGGGGTTTGGGATGTAGGAGGGTGCTCCGGGCTGGGAATGAGGGGTTTGGAGAGTGGGAGAGGGATCAGGCTGGGGTAGGAGCTTGGGGCATGGGAGGGATGAAGGCTCCAGGCAGTACTTACCTGAAGCAGCTCCTGGAAGCAGTGGCATGTCCCCTCTTCAGCTCCTATGCGGAGGCACAGCCAGGCAGCTCTGCATGCTGCCCCATCCATAGGCACCACCCCTGCAGCTCCCATTGGCTGTGGTTCCTGGCGCTTGGAGCGGGGGCAGCGTGTGGAGCCCCCTGGCTGTCCCTATGTGTAGGAACTGTAGGGGGGACATACCACTGCTTCTGGGAGCCATGCGGAGCCATGTCAGGCAGGGAGCCTGCCTTAGCCCTGCTGTGCTACCAACTGGACTCTTAACGGCCCGGTCAGCAGTGCTGACCAGAGTCGCCAGGATCCCTTTTAGACTGGGCATTCCCATCAAAAAACAGACACCTGGCAACCCTACATGGGATTTTGCCTAGCACAGGGAATTCCCCAAGTGGTCTGGACCCAGTTAATCCTGGCTACTTGTAAGGTCTTTTGAGGTAGAGGGTAGGTGGAGCCTGAGGCTGCTATAACTGGACTAGGGGGCCAAACAGGCTCCAGCATATGAGGCGCACATCACTGGGTGTAAAGCCACCCTCCTTCTCCACTTTTCTGCACTAAATGAGAGTGCCCAGAACAGAATTGGTGTCCTAGCTTGGATCATACAAATGATAATTAGTTTTATCATTTTTTGGGTAGTCTTTATTTGTGCATGTCCCAAAGCCATCATATAATTTGCCATTGCTTTTATGGTGAAAAATAAGATCCCTGTGAGTTACAATAAACATGTTGCTAGTCTGAATCTGGTGCATTAGCAGAGCTGTATGGAGCAGCTTATCTATTACACCTGACTCTAACTGGTGCTATTAGTTTCTTTCTAGGGGCTAAATCCTGATAGCAATGAAGTTAACAATTTTGCCATTGACCATAGACTTCAATGAGACCAGACTTTGGCCTTTGAGGACCTACTTTATTTTACTGTTTAATGGGGAATTATTTTATTGTCGCTGTCAAGGTTCCTCCCCCACTCTGAACTCTAGGGTGCAGATGTGGGGACCTGCACGAAAAACCTCCTAAGCTTATCTTTACCAGCTTAGGTCAAAACTTCCCCAAGGTACAAAATATTACCCCTTGGACAGGCCGCTACCACCACCAAACTAATACTGGTTACTGGGGAAGAGCTGTTTGGACGCGTCCTTCCCCCCAAAATACTTCCCAAAACCTTGCACCCCACTTCCTGGACAAGGTTTGGTAAAAAGCCTCACCAATTTGCCTAGGTGACTACAGACCCAGACCCTTGGATCTTAAGAACAATGAACAATCCTCCCAACACTTGCACCCCCCCTTTCCTGGGAAATGTTGGATAAAAAGCCTCACCAATTTGCATAGGTGACCACAAACCCAAACCCTTGGATCTGAGAACAATGAAAAAGCATTCAGTGTTTTACAAGAAGACTTTTAATAAAAAATAGAAGTAAATAGAAATAAAGAAATCCCCCCTGTAAAATCAGGATGGTATATATCTTACAGGGTAATTAGATTCAAAAACATAGAGAACCCCTCTAGGCAAAACCTTAAGTTACAAAAAAGATACACAGACAGAAATAGTTATTCTATTCAGCACAATTCTTTTCTCAGCCATTTAAAGAAATCATAATCTAACACATACCTAGCTAGATTACTTACTAAAAGTTCTAAGACTCCATTCCTGTTCTGTCCCCGGCCAAGACGACTACAGACAGACCCACAAACCCTTTGTTTCTCTCCCTCCTCCCAGCTTTTGAAAGTATCTTGTCTCCTCATTGGTCATTTTGGTCAGGTGCCAGCGAGGTTACCTTTAGCTTCTTAACCCTTTACAGGTGAGAGGAGCTTTCCCCTGGCCAGGAGGGATTTCAAAGGGGTTTACCCTTCCCTTTATATTTATGACACGCCCCCCAAATCTCAGCTAGGGTGAAACACTGGCTGGGATTTCTTCCTGGAGCTCTAGGAAAACAGAGTTAATAAGACACATGCATCTCTAAATATACTACCAAGTACATAAAGACTAACAATATTTTCCACATCTCAAGGACGATTTTAACCAGTTGATTCTGGGAAACTTTCACGGGAGAGTGCATCAGCCACTTTGTTAGAAGCTCCTGAGATGTGTTGGATGTCGAAATCAAAATCTTGGAGAGCTAAACTCCACCGAAGAAGTTTTTTGTTAGTTTCCTTGACGGTGTGAAGCCACTTCAGTGCAGCATGGTCGGTTTGCAGGTGGAAACGCCGTCCCCAAACATATGGGCGTAGCTTTTCCAGAGCGTAGACAATGGCGTAACATTCTTTTTCAGTGACTGACCAGTTGCTTTCCCTCTCAGACAGTTTTTTGCTGAGAAACACTACAGGGTGGAATTCTTGATCAGGTCCTTTCTGCATTAAAACTGCTCCCACACCACGCTCGGACGCATCTGTGGTTACTAGGAACGGTTTGTCAAAGTCTGGGGCCCTTAGTACAGGGTCAGACATGAGTGTCGCTTTAAGCTTGTTAAAGGCCTTCTGACACTTTCCGGTCCACTGAACAGCATTTGGCTGTTTCTTTTTGGTTAGGTCTGTCAGTGGGGCAGCGATTTGGCTGTAGTGCGGTACAAATCGTCTGTAATAACCGGCCAAGCCTAAGAAGGATTGAACCTGTTTCTTTGACTTTGGGACAGGCCACTTTTGGATAGCATCCACTTTGGCCTGTAGGGGGCTGATAGTTCCTTGACCCACCTGGTGTCCAAGGTAAGTCACTCTGTTTAGGCCTATTTGACACTTCTTAGCCTTAACAGTTAGTCCTGCCTCCCTTATGCGCTCAAGGACTTTTTGTAGATGTTCCAGGTGGTCTGCCCAGGAATCCGAAAATATGGCCACATCGTCAAGGTAGGCGACTGCATATTCTCCTAATCCCGCTAGGAGACCATCTGCAAGTCTTTGGAAAGTGGCGGGTGCATTTCGCAGCCCGAAAGGGAGTACATTAAATTCATACAGCCCGAGATGTGTGATGAAGGCTGACCTTTCCTTGGCAGATTCATCTAGCGGTACCTGCCAGTACCCCTTGGTTAAGTCCAAGGTAGAGATGAACTGGGCCCTTCCCAGTTTCTCTAATAGTTCATCTGTGCGTGGCATGGGATAGTTGTCTGGGCGAGTTACAGCATTTAGCTTACGGTAGTCCACGCAAAAACATATTTCCCCATCTGGTTTGGGAACTAGAACCACTGGAGATGCCCATGCACTTTCAGAGGGGCGGATTACACCCATCTGTAACATATCCTGGATCTCCCGTTCTATAGCAGTTTTAGCTTGAGGAGACACCCGGTAAGGTTGGACCCTAATTGGGTGAGCATTACCTGTGTCAATGGAGTGGTATGCCCGTTCAGTCAGTCCTGGGGTGGCTGAGAACGTTGGCGCGTAGCTAGTGCACAGCTCCTGGATCTGCTGTCGCTGCATACGCCCAAGGGTCATGGAGAGGTTCACCTCTTCCACACCACCAGCACATTTCCCTTCGTAGTAGACACCTTCAGGCCACTCAGCGTCGTCTCCTCCCTGGGC
Source organism: Lepidochelys olivacea (assembly GCF_965140295.1). Classification (NCBI taxonomy): domain Eukaryota; kingdom Metazoa; phylum Chordata; order Testudines; family Cheloniidae; genus Lepidochelys; species Lepidochelys olivacea. The sequence continues at coordinate 88,756,457 of NC_140415.1, read as the reverse complement.
TGTAAACTGACAAACCTTTAATTCTCTGGAATAAAAGGGCTTTAGAGAATTAATATGATACACCTTAGGCTTTCGGTTGGAGGTGGGGAATGCTATGAGATAATTAACAGCTCCCAGGCGCTCCTGGACCACGAATGGCCCTTCCCACGATGCTTCCATTTTATGGGCCTGGAGCGCCTTTAAGACCATGACCTGGTCTCCTACTTTGAAGGAACGCTCTCTGGCATGTTTATCATACCAGGCTTTTTGCTCTTTTTGAGCATCCTGTAAGTTTTCTCTAGCAAGGGCTAAAGAGGTTCGGAGGGTGTTTTGTAGGTTGGTTACAAAGTCCAGAATGTTAGTTCCTGGAGAAGGTGTAAATCCCTCCCATTGCTGCTTCACCAACTGCAATGGCCCCTTAACCTCACGGCCATATACAAGTTCAAATGGAGAAAACCCTAAACTGGGATGTGGTACAGCTCTGTAGGCAAAGAGCAACTGCTGCAATACTAGGTCCCAATCATTGGAGTGCTCATTTACGAATTTACGTATCATGGCCCCCAAAGTTCCATTAAACTTCTCCACCATGCCATTTGTTTGATGATGGTAAGGAGTGGCAACCAAGTGATTTACCCCATGAGCTTCCCAAAGGTTTTTCATAGTTCCTGCCAGGAAATTAGTCCCTGCATCTGTGAGGATGTCGGAGGGCCAACCTACCCTGGCAAAAATGTCTGCTAGTGCCTGGCACACACTTTTAGCCCTGGTGTTGCTTAGAGCTACTGCTTCCGGCCATCGGGTGGCAAAATCCATGAAAGTCAGTATGTACTGCTTTCCTCTGGGTGTCTTTTTCGGAAAAGGACCCAGAATATCCACAGCTACTCGCTGAAATGGAACTTCAATGATGGGGAGTGGCTGGAGAGGAGCTTTGACCTGGTCTTGGGGTTTTCCCACTCTTTGGCACACCTCACAAGACTGGACATAGGTAGAAACATCCTTGCCCATTCCCTCCCAGTGGAATGACCCCCCCAAACGGTCTTTGGTCCTGTTCACCCCAGCATGGCCACTAGGGTGATCATGGGCTAAGCTCAAGAGCTTGGCCCGGTATTTAGTTGGAACTACCAACTGTCTCTGAGGATGCCAGTCTTCCTGGTGTCCCCCAGAAAGAGTTTCCTTGTATAAAAGTCCTCTTTCTACAACAAACCTGGATCGATTAGAAGAGCTGAGAGGCGGTGGGTTGCTCCGTGCCGCCGTCCAAGCTCTCTGGAGGCTTTCATCTGCTTCCTGTTCGGTCTGGAACTGTTCCCTTGATGCTGGAGACATCAGTTCCTCATTGGATTGGGGACATAGGCTTGGTCCCTCTGGAAGCGATATAGGGGATGGAGCTGTTTCTGTTGACTGTGAACCGCTCTCCGCTGGTGCACTATGTTGGGATTCAGGCTCCGGCTGAGCCTCTTGTGTAGGGTTATCGGCTGCTGCCAGTTCAGGTTCGGTGGGGCCCTCTGGTGTTGAGGTTGCAAGTACTGGATTCAGTGCTGGCACGGGGTCTGGTGTTGGTTGTTTGGCTGGTTCCGGTTCTGGGACTGGTTCCGTCTGGGTCTCTGGGACTGGATCCACTACTGCTGTTGCAGACATTGGCCTGGGGTCCAGGTCCATCACCTCTGACTGGGTCCTGATAGAAGTTTCCGGAACAGAGCTAGGCCTCACGGCTTGTTTAGCCTGGTTGCGGGTGACCATTCCCACCCTCTTGGCCTGCTTCACATGATTGGCCAAGTCTTCCCCCAACAGCATGGGGATGGGATAATCATCATAGACTGCAAAAGTCCACATTCCTGACCAGCCCTTGTACTGGACAGGCAACTTGGCTGTAGGCAAATTGAAAGAGTTGGACTTGAAGGGTTGAATCGTCACTTGGATCTCTGGGTTGATTAAATTGGGGTCCACTAAGGAAGCATGGATAGCTGACACTTGTGCTCCGGTGTCCCTCCACGTGGTGACCTTCTTCCCACCCACACTCACAGTTTCCCTCCGCTCCAAGGGTATCTGGGAGGTATCTGGGCCTGTGGACCTCTGGTGTGATTCCGGTGCAATGAACTGTAACCTGTTGGGGTTCTTGGGGCAGTTGGCCTTTACATGCCCCAGCTCGTTACATTTAAAACATCGTCCAGCTGACGGGTCACCGGGGCGAGGTGGGTTGCTGGAGAACGGGGTGGTGGGACGATAAGGGGTCTGGAGGGTTCTTTGGGAGGTAGGTGGGGCTTTGGGCGGCCCCCGGTAATAGGGTGTGGTCTGGGGTGGTCCCTTCTGGTCTCCGCTCCAACTGCGACCAGTTTTCTTCTTCTCTGCCACCTCCACCCATCTGGCTCCAATCTCTCCTGCCTCAATTACAGTTTTGGGTTTCCCATCTAGGATGTATCTTTCTATTTCCTCAGGAACACCCTCTAAGAATTGTTCCATTTGCATTAGGAAGGGCAAATTTACTGGAGATTCAACACTTGCTCCTGATATCCAGGCATCCCAATGTTTTACAATGTGGTAGGCATGTCGGGTAAATGACATGTCTGGTTTCCACCTTAGGGCTCTGAACCTCCGACGAGACTGCTCGGGTGTTATCCCCATTCTGACTCTCGCCTTGGATTTAAACAGTTCATACTTGTTCATGTGTTCTTTAGGCATTTCAGCTGCCACCTCAGCTAAGGGTCCACTGAGCTGCGGCCTCAGCTCTACCATGTATTGGTCAGTAGAGATGTTGTACCCAAGGCAGGCCCTTTCGAAGTTTTCTAAGAAGGCCTCAGTATCATCACCTGCCTTGTAGGTGGGGAACTTTCTGGGATGGGAAGTGGTACCTGGAGAAGGATTGCTAGGGTTTGTTGGTATATTCTGCTGGGCCTTTATCCTCTCCATCTCCTCCACATGCTTCCTTGCCTCCATTTCCCTCTTGTGGGCAGCCTCCTGTACCTCCTTCTCCAGCCGCATGAGTTCTATCTGTCTTTCATGTTCCCTTTGTTTTTCCTCAGCCTGAAATTTGGCTAATTCCAGCTGTAGTCGAGCTGAGGATTTGGCCATTCTAACCTCTCTGTTTTTAACTAACTTTACACCCGAGGTTTAGAAATAAACAAACAAAACTTGGCTGTAAACTTTTGCTGTGCTGGAATAGAGTACCTATTCTCTGATAGTGATTGTCAGCCTACAGAAAAAGACAATTCCCTTGTCTCTGCTCTGGGCCCAAATTAAAGCAAAAAACCTCCAACTACTTGGAAAACTGCTTACCCAGCCCAAAGAAAAAAAAAAAATTTCTTTTCAAACCTGTGCTCCTTGTAAAACAAAAAAAAAAAATCAAAATCCTAAAAAAAAAACCCTGCCACTTTTGTCTCCAGGCAAATGGGTAGAGCACACACCCCCTATTTACTTTTAGGAAGAAAAGAAAAAAAAAAAAACCTCTGGGTTGGAAGACTGTGAATTTCCCTGCAGGAGTTAAGTACCCTGCCTCCAGGCAAGAAAACCTGCAATTCACAAGATAATCCCCTTTTGTCTCTGCTTGGCCACAAAGCAGAGAGAAACCAAGCTGCTTTCAGTTTCAAAGCTGCCTTCTGGACTTCCTAAAAATTCCTTTTTAAAATCTGTATTTCTAGTTCAAAAAATCTCAACGGGATCTCAAAATGATTTCAGGTTAATCCCACCACTGTGCCACCATGTCAAGGTTCCTCCCCCACTCTGAACTCTAGGGTGCAGATGTGGGGACCTGCACGAAAAACCTCCTAAGCTTATCTTTACCAGCTTAGGTCAAAACTTCCCCAAGGTACAAAATATTACCCCTTGGACAGGCCGCTACCACCACCAAACTAATACTGGTTACTGGGGAAGAGCTGTTTGGACGCGTCCTTCCCCCCAAAATACTTCCCAAAACCTTGCACCCCACTTCCTGGACAAGGTTTGGTAAAAAGCCTCACCAATTTGCCTAGGTGACTACAGACCCAGACCCTTGGATCTTAAGAACAATGAACAATCCTCCCAACACTTGCACCCCCCCTTTCCTGGGAAATGTTGGATAAAAAGCCTCACCAATTTGCATAGGTGACCACAAACCCAAACCCTTGGATCTGAGAACAATGAAAAAGCATTCAGTGTTTTACAAGAAGACTTTTAATAAAAAATAGAAGTAAATAGAAATAAAGAAATCCCCCCTGTAAAATCAGGATGGTATATATCTTACAGGGTAATTAGATTCAAAAACATAGAGAACCCCTCTAGGCAAAACCTTAAGTTACAAAAAAGATACACAGACAGAAATAGTTATTCTATTCAGCACAATTCTTTTCTCAGCCATTTAAAGAAATCATAATCTAACACATACCTAGCTAGATTACTTACTAAAAGTTCTAAGACTCCATTCCTGTTCTGTCCCCGGCCAAGACGACTACAGACAGACACACAAACCCTTTGTTTCTCTCCCTCCTCCCAGCTTTTGAAAGTATCTTGTCTCCTCATTGGTCATTTTGGTCAGGTGCCAGCGAGGTTACCTTTAGCTTCTTAACCCTTTACAGGTGAGAGGAGCTTTCCCCTGGCCAGGAGGGATTTCAAAGGGGTTTACCCTTCCCTTTATATTTATGACAGTCGCCTTTCGATGTTCCCTTTAAACTTTTTATGTTTCTCAATATAATTGGAGTTACAATGAAAACAAAATCTAGCCTGAACCAGGCAATTTTTATATGCAAAGACACATTTATGATCTTACTTAGATGTACTTACTTCGTAGAGTTTGGGAAATCTCAGAAAATATTAGTATAGTAAAATGCATGAAATCCCATTCGTCTGTAACTGCATATGATTTCTACCATAGCAGTATAACTTTAAAATGCCCTTTGGCTGAACTTATTGTTGAGCCTACAGTACAACTCAACACATTCTACAGATAAGCTCATTTTTTATTTGGATTGTAGAAAAACTAAGGAAGATCTTCATTAAGAGACAAATTCTACCACCAGTTTACTCGCCTTGCACTGTGCATATGTTATTTGCAGAGTAAGATACTACTCAAGGTGAGTAAGGGTGGCAGACTCTAACCCAAACCTAACTGTGTTACCAGAACATACAGGGAAAACACTGCTCTCAGATACATACACACATTAGCTTCAGTGGGAGTTCTGTGTACAAGTGTGTTGAGTTTGATCTATGAAGTCCAAAATGGCTTAAGACCTATCTACTGCAGAGATCACCTCTTCCCGGTGCCCTACCAATACAGTTGAGATGGCACAGTACTCAAGTTGAGGCCCCACTGGCATACACAAGAAAGGGATATTGCTTGTGTGCTCAGTGAAGACCCCACAGCTTTGTAAACCGTTGTTCCAAGATAATCAGATCTGATAACCTGCAGGACATGCTGCAAAGCTTATCTCTTTTCCCAGGCTTTTGAAAATTGGGAGTGGAGGCTGTATTGTAATGCTTGGTTATTACAGGAGGAAGAAGGGAATTTGAGCTTTTGAATTGCCTGGTTTGCTGCAGATGAGTTAAGCTGAATTCTACTGATGCGCCTTAGTTGGACCATTGGTCTGACCCCGTATGGCCATTATTATGTTCTTATAATCCAAGAAGTATGGAAATATAATGTCTTCCTGTTAGGTCTTCTTGTTGAGTGATGCAGTTATACCGATGTAAGCCCCCTTGTAGACAACACTATGTCGAGGGGAGAGCTTTTTCTGCCACATAGCTAGCGCTTCTCTGGGAGGTGACATGACAACGCCAAAGGGAGAGCTCTCTCCCATCAGCATAGAGAGTCTTCATTAAAGTGTTACAGTGGTGCAGCTGCGCTGATGCAGTGTTTTCAGTGTAGACTTGCCCTTAAGGATTTTTATTCCCTTCCTTGCAGAGTTCAAGCTGAGAGGATGAGTTCATGCACACACCTCCTCTCTATGTGGGTGGAGGGTGGGGAGGAATGCAGTTAACAAAGTTTTTGTTCTTTAATGTTTCACAATGGCTCATTTGGTTTCAATGGGCCTTCTTGATGGGGTGGGCTTAACACCTTCTGTAGGAAGCCAGCATTTTACATGAATAAATGCTTCCTTTCTGTTTGACTCTGGGCTTGTCTTCATGTACAGCGCCACAGCAGTGCAGCTGCGCCTCTGCAGAGCTTTAGTGAAGACGCTATTATGCTGATGGGAGAGCTTTTCTCTTTGGCATAGTTAATCCACCTCCCAGAGAGGCGGGAAAAGCTCTCCCATCAACATAGTTCTGTCTACATCGGGGGGTTAGGAAGGTATAACTGAACGACATAGTTATACTGATATAAGTTTGCACTGTAGATCTGGCCTTACACAATTACAGATGATTACAATGCAAACCTCAAATTACCTTTAAAACCATACATATATATAGGGTGCAGACGTTATAAGGGAAATTAATAGATGCAACATCCTACAAGAATTTCATAAAGTCCAAAGGTTTCAGAGTAACAGCCATGTTAGTCTTTTTTCTCAAAAAGAAAAGGAGTACTTGTGGCACCTTAGAGACTAACCAATTTATTTGAGCATAAACTTTCGTGAGCATCCGATGAAGTGAGCTGTAGCTCACGAAAGCTTATGCTCAAATAAATTGGTTAGTCTCTAAGGTGCCACAAGTCCTCCTTTTCTTTTTATAAAGTCCAAACACACTCTTACCAACTTAACATGTATTTTAAAAATGATACACAGGAGAGCCTGACTAACTCAGTTCTGTATTGGTCAGCATTGAGTTGAGGCCTGGGGCCTTGGCATGAGCTGGCACCTGGTCTGCCAGCAACACACACAGGGTAGTGGGATATTTTGGGTTAGGTCTCTCAGTCTCTCTTGTTGAAGCTGTTCCTCTTTGTATAAAAATACTTAGTCACTGGGCCAGAGAAAGTGTGAAAGTGGTTCCATAGCCCAATGGTTAGGTAACTCTCACCTGGGGAAAGGGGGAGACCCAGGCAGGGCTGGTTAGGGGCAGGCAAGCAGAGCAGTTGCCCTGGACGCCTTCTTCCTGTGGGAACTGTGCCCCCCCCTTTTTATGCTCCACTCTGATTGGCCAGCTCTATTTTCACTTTGCTGATTGGCTGGGTTTTTTTGTGTTCAGCTGCTGGGGTGTGCCTGGGTTGGATGGAAAATTTGCTAGGGCCACTCCTGGACTCAGGTTTTACTCCCCTTGCTCCAATGAATATTTAATTGTTTATATAAAATGGAACAACTCCAGCAGGAAAGTTTGAGAGAGACCCAGCTCAGAATACTCCATAGCTAATGAATATATTCCATAAAGGAACTTAATTATTTCTGACACCTGTTCTGAATGACGGGTGGCTTTTACGCCCACCAGCTTCTATGAATTTTCACCCAAACCCCAGCATAACAATACAAAGAAAGGTTCTGCTTTCTCAAACGTATATGCTGCAAAGAAAGTTAATGATCTATATTTTTTTCACACGTTCTTCCCTGTCAACCATCTAATAGGCTACCAAATTACACTTTTTGGTAGACGTCCTATAGAACAGCTACCGATAGATTTGTAAACAGCCCGCTTATGGCTTATGCATTCCCCAAAAGCTGTGCTCAGCATAACTACATATGGTACCCTGAGAAACTAAGGGGACCTGTCATGTTAGACAGGAGTCATTTATTATCCCAGTCACTATAGCCTCTTATTGGCATTAAATGCAAAAGAAACAGGGGGAAAAAAAGCAATTTGTTTGTGCAACCGTTTTAATATATTGGCTGCTGTGTGCTATTTAAGCAACTACAGAGAGCATATTTCTTCCTATCAAAGGGTCCCAGGCTCAGTTGAAGTGACCTGAGCAAGAATGATGGCCCTATTATTTTATCCTCCTTAAAAGAAACCAAGAAAGTCAATACAAGTAGTGAAGTTTCTAGTAAGTAAGGATTGACAGAAGTAACCATACGCTGCTTGATCTTGTATTCCTTCCTTGTGTGTAGCCCCATTGCTTTAGGTGACTTCTGTTTTGAGTAAAAGCTGACTGGAAGGGTGAGGCCCATGGCTGATATAGGAGACTGTACCCATAAAACATATCTCTTTATCCAATGCATGTCCTAGTGGCTTATATCACAGCATAACAAAATTCTCATGACAGTAAGTATACTATAATATTGATACACAGTTTATTTTATGGGGCTTGATCTGTAGCACTTAGCAGCTCTTGTGAGGTGTTGAATGGCCTCAGCTCCCATTGATTTCAATAGGTGTGGAGGACAGCATCTCAGAGAATCTAGCCAATTGTTTTTATTGAAAGCATTGCTGATTTCTGCCCCTCGTACCGTACCACTCTCAACACTGCTAATTAATCAACACTTATGAAAGAGGTTGCTTTTACTATTTCAAATCTTCAGTTTATTTCTTCCTTCAAACAAAGTCTAAAAATCACTGACTGCCAAGGCTTTTACAAGTGTCAGCCCCATTAGCGTCAAAAGAAAGGTTTCTTGGCTAATGGGTCCCAGGGCATCTCTACTTGTTTCAGGGCTAAAACTTCAAAAATCTTAGCAGGCTTGGCAAGTCCTATACACGCTTTTCCAGGTTGCCCAGGAGAACAATATATAATAGCAATAGGTTTGGGAAATGTATACAAACTCTCTTCTCTACTAAGCCAGCCAATGAAAAGTCTAAATAGTTTAGAGAGATTTTAAATTCTTTTTAATCCAAATATATATATATATATAATAATTGTAACTGTAGTGCTTTGCCCAGTTGCCATGACAGCTAAATCTCATGACCCCAGCCCAGATAGTATGCCAGTGAATCCTGCCTATCCGGTCTGTACTGGGGAGTTTGGGGCTGGCGGTGCCTTTCTGGCACAGTGTCGTTCCATGCTGCTCCCTACTCATTTCTGAATTTCAATGGGATCTTTGTGCCTAACTCATTTAGACTTTTTTGAAAATGTCAGTCCAAATCTATTTATATATATACACACACACAGAGTTTAAAATATTAACATAGGGTACCAGAACTGTCATACGTAAATAAGTAACTGGATTCCCACATATTCCTTCAATGGGAGTAATAACCATGGTATAAATATGGAAGAACAGACAACACCTGCCTGAATGCCAAATTAATTTGCTGTGATTATTGGATTTACAAAGCACAGCCTGTGAATTCAGAATGCTGGAAAGCTATCCGCCATGTTACCCTGAACTACAGTGTAATATCGGAAACCTCTGTCCTAGGCATGACTTCTGAAGTGAAGATGAGATTTTTTTGAACTATGTGTATTTTGCCATTTCGCAGGAGATTCCATTGAAGCTACTGAACTGACAAAAGGTAAGCAGCTTTTAATTAATTTGTGAACATTCAATTAATCATAGCAGAATGCTAATTAAATAATTAATCTGGGTTCCTTCAAACTGGAAGACATTAAATCATTTAAGCAAAATCTTTCAGTGAATAATACCTGTGAGCAGCTGTGATTCTTCTCCAGGCCAATGATGCAGAAAACAAACAAGCAAACAAAAAATGCAAAATCATATCTCTGTAAATCTGTGTGGGCATTCTGCAGGGAAAAACATCAACAGATTAATATGGATGTTTTTAAAAGCTAATTAAATGACACACTTCTATTTCTCATGATGAGCGGTTAATTACGGGACAACTGAGGTGAATAGATAAGAAGTACTCAGTGCTATAAGGGCAATCAATACAGCTGAAACAATTGCAGTTGTCTCTGGATTCCAAGATATATTAAATAAACAAGAAGATTCTTGGTAGGAAAACCTAAATCACTGCCACTAAATTCAAATTTATATTCGTTTATGGCTATACACCACTCAGAGTGCCAAAACCAATTCACTGCAGGTATCTCTGGGCATGTTCGTGTGCTGGGCAGCTTTTAGATCTGATAAATATTTCAGCAATGACAGTTATCTTCAGAAGGCCAAGAAGTTACTTTTCATTAGAGGTTCTCAGATACCAGTTTCACAGTACAGAGGCACAACTCCAGCACTTTTACAGTATGTAATCAGATTGTAAAAGAAAAAAGGGGGGAAAAAAAAAGCACAGGCTGGTAAACTGAACCCATTGGTGGTAAAATCGTTTTAGAAGAGGGAATGATTGAATCTGCAGTCTCAAACTGAGTTTTGCAGTCCTCGCACACTTGTCTGTCTCAGTGAAATCTCATGGAAGATTTGCACCCAGAATGACTGCAGGGTCAGGCCCAACAATAAAGGCTTACTTTGCAGACTAAGCCTTCACTTACTATTTGCTATGGATAAATCAGTATGTAATTTATGTGAAACAATTGTTACATGACTCCCTGAGTAATTCCAACACTGAAAATCTGTAACTATTTGTACTGCAGTACTTGTACATTTACCCATCAGAATTCCAATTGCTCAGGGGAAGAGGGGGAAAAAAAAAAAGTCCAGCCTCTGATATCAATTTTAGCAATGCTGTAGCACAAGTAGTAATTATGTTTCTGAAATATTTATAGATGGGTTGGGACGTATGAAATAGGAATCTGCAGAAGGGGTTAATAGCTGCTGCAGATGTACATAGGTCAGTGAAGGATTACCATCTGATTACTTAAAATTATTTAAATGTGAAATATAAGTGACAACTGTTATGGCCTTGACTGAATCTCCCCTCAGTTCCTCCCTCTATCCCCATAGAGAGTCATCAGACTGCTGTAGTGGACCCAACCTTTGGATCCCCTGTGCTTCCAAACCACTGAGTAGAGTCCAGATGTTCTCTCCAAATCTAGCTTCTCAGGGTGTACACTGCCCACCTGGTGGCACTCCTACAGGACCCTATTGTCCAGCTGCCCTGCCCCAAGATCAGTGCTGAATTTCCCAAGTCTCCCCAATAGTTTATGCATGTACTCTCCAGAGCTCCACCTTCATGGACACGCTGTGTATAGTTTAATTTTCTCTGGGGGACACATGGCAGAGACAGGAAGGAGCAGATCTTGCAGTCCTGCTTCCTGGTATATTTAGTTGGTGAGAGAGCACAAGGCTCTAGGACAGACTCTGCCCTTAAATAAAGTTTCACTTCCTCCCCTGTCAGGTGACTCACTGACTGGCTTCAAAGCCCTAGTCAGTTGATTAAAGTCTTATTTTCCTGGAGACAAGCTGGGAGAACCAACTGCCTTTAGCCTCATCTCCCTTTTTTAGCAAATCATCTGTTCTCCTAGAGGAAAACCATTCCAAGTTGATGGCCCCTTGGTCTCTCTCATTCAGGGTCAGACACCTAGGCACCAGACTCAGTGACTGAAAAGTGATGATGTAACTGTCATGTTGGATTACAATGTATGTTGAAGGATATAATCAAGACTGCACTCAAAATGAAGGCTGAAATACAACATGGTTTTCACAAAACTGGACTGGGAATGCAGGTATAACCCCCAAACTGTCACATCAACTACTAGATTCCATCCCAACTCTATATCTTATTAATACTAGTTTCATGCTCACAGCCCAATTAGTAGTTGGCACGTGTGCATTTATGTTTATGGAGGTTCATTGAATTCTAATGGCCTTCCTGTATATCACATAGATAGGCAGGTAGGGTGTTGTCTTTTGTCTAATGTTAGCAAATACAGTGGAAGTGAGGAGACACTGAGGCCAGGTATACATTAAAAAGACCCAGCTACATCATTCAGGGGTGTGAAAAATGTAGTTAATCTGACCTAACTTCTAGGGTAGACAGCGCTGGGTCAATGGAAGACTTCTTCCATCAACCTATGTACCATCTCTCAGGGAAGTGGATTAACTACATTGGTAGGAGAAGCTCTACTGTTGGTGTAGTGAGTGTCTACACTGAAGTGCTTTAGCAGTACAGCTGCAGTGTTTAAGTGTGGACGTAGGCTGCGTGACCCACACTACCTAGCTGATGAGGTGGTCATTTGAATTGATGTGTCCTTCTAAAAATATTATTAGATTGGGTAGGAGTTAAGACACAAAGACATGACAGTCTGACTGAACTTGAATTCAGAGCACATTTTGGCAGGAGTTCGGAATGTGCTGTGACACCTCTGTACGTTTTGATGCGGTTTACATCCATCTCTGTTCACGGGCGTATGTAATTTGAAGCCGTTGATTTACATTCTGCAACAGAATTTAGCTCTTAGAAGCCTTAAATCCGAAGTTATTAATTAATCCTCAACTACTTTGGGTAGCAGGGAACGGATGTATCCATTTTACAGGTGAATGAGCTGTGGCACAGAATTAAGTGATTTGCTCAAGTCACGCAGGAAGTGATGTCAGGGTCCCAACTCTTAATCCTCATGAAATTTTAGAAAGAAAAAAAAATTCCCAGTGATTAGGACACTTGATTGGCACTTGGGAGACAGCTGAGTTCTCTGTTGTGCCAGAAGCTTCCTGTGTGACCTTGGGCAAGTCACTTAGTCCCTCTGTGCTTCAGTTCAGACAGACACACTCCTTCCAAAAGAACAATATTTGTTTAAATACAGATGATACATATTGTTAACTTCTAATAAGGAGCATTTTTTTTTTAAAAACACAACCCTACAAAAAAACCCACCCTATAAAATGTCTAATAAAACAAGCATTTGCATCTGCTACAGGCACATTTTTAGGTGCATTTATTGCCTAGTGCCTTCAGATTTGTGCCGCCTTATACACGTAAATTTGATTTCTCTCCTGATAGTATGTGTCCTGTCATGTCTTATAAATCTTTTCCTTTGTCTTACTTATTATATGGTTTGACCTGCAACGGTGTAAAAAGGCCCTGAGAGTTTCTCATAGTTCCTGCACAATTGGGTAGTGTTATAGTAAATTAAACTTTGTAATGCTGATGTTGCATTGCAGAATAGCTAACACTTAATGGAGAAAGAAGGGAGCAAATCTAATGAAGAAATTTGTTATATGTGAATCAGATTATATTGTGATTTTGCTGACTACATAAGCAGTTTGATCCATTTGCCATTTCACCCGTTTATTTGCAAGTGTCTCTCTTTCCTTACATGCTAAATTCTGGCCCAGAATTAATTTAATTCAATTTAATTTTGGTTTGATTTATCTAGTAGAATGGAAAGTAGAGGTGGACCAAATAAGTATGGGAAAACAGTTTGTGACCCTGGGAGCCTTTCAGTGCCAACTGGCAGAGGACACACCATAGAATCATAGAATATCAGGGTTGGAAGGGACCTCAGGAGGTCATCTAGTCCAACCCCCTGCTCAAAGCAGGACCAATCCCCAATTAAATCATCCCAGCCAGGGCTTTGTCAAGCCTGACCTTAAAAACTTCTAAGGAAGGAGATTCTACCACCTCCCTAGGTAACGCATTCCAGTGTTTCACCACCCTCCTAGTGAAAAAGTTTTTCCTAATATCCAACCTAAATCTCCCCCGCTCCAACTTGAGGCCATACCAAAACTCACATCAGGCCTGATACATTCATTGTCCCTACACACTGTTGTGATAATCTGTATCTAAAAGGTGTGGTGAGGAATCCTATGCAAACTGGTAACATGCTGATCATTAATATTATTGTGTGATGTACAAATAGGTGGTGTATAAAGAATTGTAGTATGTGATGTAGATTTGTTCTTAAAAGGGATTTTGCAAGCAGTGCGTGAGCCCCGCTTGTCCTAGACAAAGAATGTTGTTTCACCTGGTTTCCTGTGTCTCCAATGTAAATTGAGCCAGGAGGACAGTGAAACGTAAATCTACATATACTGTAAACAAAGTAATGAAGCTAAACAAGTTTCAGAGTAGCAGCCCTGTTAGTCTGTATCCGCAAAAAGAACAGGCTGTTCTTTAAGCTAAACAAGTGAGGGGGAAGAACACTTAACAATCACAATGGGGGATGGAGCCTGCAACCCCAGGAAGCCTTCCTGGCTCTTGAAACAGAGACAATGAACTTTGGGAAATATAAGCAAAGGCAGAAAGCCATTTTTGCATCCATCACCTGGGTGATAAAGGGGAAGCAGCACCCCTTGAGTTCATGAAAAGTGGATCCTCTTGGCCTGAAGAACAAGAGGAGCTGGGACTGACTATAGGTGAGACACCTGCTTAGACAAAGACTGTAACTTGCTGAAGTAGTTCTTGTTTTGTTTTACATGTAACCATAGCTGTGTCTTCTATTATTGTCATTAATATCTGCTCCTTAATAAACTTATTCTTGTTGTTTTACAAAACCATCTCAGTGCTGTGTATTAACCTGAAAGATGAAATCCTCAGCTAAATGAACAGGCTGGTGTGTGCTCTGTCTGTGTGGAGGCAGAATATAACATCTGTGAGATGACTGGACACTGAGAGAGACTGGACACTGCAGGGGTGATGGTTTTGGAGGAGACTCAGAACTGGAAGGGCTGTTGGTGTCACCAGGCAAGGAGTAACCAGCCTGGTGGAAACCAGGGTGAGGCCATTGTGTTGTGAGGCTGCTGGTGTCAGGGCTCTGAACCAAAACCGCACATCACGGAAGCACCCAGGATTAGGGGGCAGATGGTGCCACAATCTCTGACTTGTCTTGAGAAACCCAATAGTATCAAATGTGCATAATAAAACCAAAAAATGTTGTTTTAAGCTTAATGTTGAATGAGAAAACAATTATTTTATTACCCATGCAACAAGGTGGTAAGTGCAAGACTCACTGCTTTATGGAGCTGTGCCACTACCATCCCAGTACAGGATTCTGTGTGTGGCAGGATGAGAAGAGCGACCCACCTATCCAAGCTGATATACCCCAACTACTGACATAAGTAATGGCCCCCCTCCCCACACACACTGTTACACTTGCATCTGTAGGTGTGAGAGAAGAGCCCTAAAGCTCCAAAGGCAGAAGGACCCCTCTTGCCACTCTTTTTAGAGAGCGAGAGAGAGGAGAGAGAAACTGCTGCTAGCCCTGGCTCTCTGGGAGGGGAAGTAGGCCCCAGCCACTACCATGCCAAGTATGTGGGGAGGGGGGGGAGGGAGACAGTGTCTCGGGCCCTGTGTCACAGTGTGCCTTTGCCCCCAGGTTGTGTTAGAAGCTGGGAGCACTTAGCATCTCAGAAGAGCTTGTCAGCCCTTTTGAAAGATTACAGGCCTGATTTTGCAAAGTGCTCTGGCTTGAACTAATATGTGCCATTTATTAAACTATTTCTTTCTCCCAGTAAGAAGAATACATTGCTTCCAACTTCAGCTCTTCACATGGCCATCTAAGGAAACATGATAGAGATGTGTGACTTGTACTTTAGAATCGAAAGCAGCTTGCTTATTGATTGGCTGTGTCTAATAGGAAGCAACATAATCATCCCTTACCGTAAAGTCCCATTATAATCAGATTTAAGGTCAAAAGCCTACTTTTATCATAGTTCATTGTGTCTGCCTTCATTACATCCTGCTATTTGTAAGGCTTTCATTTCCAATGCATTTTCTGTTATTGAAACACAGGAAGGATTTAGTTATTAAATTTGCTTTTGTATATCTTTCAGACCTAGCATTAATATCCCCAGTCAGACCAACATTGAAAGCTGTAACAGCATGCCACCATTTGATGTCTCAGAAGTGTCTTAAATTGTTAATGACCTTTTGTTACACAGGATCCCCAAGGTGTATTTTGCTCCTTTTCTAGATTGTTCACCGCGAAGACTAATGAAACCCTTTTGGTTTCCTTAACAATTTCCTTCTGAAAATGTTACTTATACTGTGTGCAATGTTATGGGGAGCACATGAAAACAAGGACATAGAAAGTTATAGATCCCAGAAGAACCATAACTCATCATTTCCCTTGTGCATATGCAGTACAGTTTTTATATTGCAGTATTTGCCTTGAACTATGATCCCATAATATATATGTGTAATGTAGCCGAGTTATTGTTGTTCTGGGAAGCAGGAGTCTGAATTGCCTGAAGTTGGCGCATTTAAGTTCTCATCTGTGATGGTTGCATTAAGAGTTTTTACAGCAAACTCATTATTTTAAGACAGAGTAAAAAGAATGAAGAAATAACAGTGAGTGATCACATCCAAACTGTCCAACAGAGGCTGTTCGTTTCATCAGGTGCCCCATTTCACATTCATAGAATGAGAGGAGGTAATGGCACAAAAACTGTGGAAGGCCAAAAATGAGAAGGGCACGATATAGGCAGAAAAGCAAGCAAGAAGTGGTAGGGTAGGGGCTAGAGTAGCCCTCATCATAACTTTAGATAGCATTGCGGGACTAAGTTATTATAGTCAATGGGCAGCAGCACCACCCGAATCTTCACAGCATCAAGTGATGCTCCCTCAGCCCCTCCCCTAGTAAGCTCCCGATGCCAGATTTGTGCCTCATTCTTTGTCTGCCTCTGTTTCTGCACGAGAGGAATTTCTAGGATTGAATCCAGGGCTTTTAGGACTCGTTTAGTGTGTCCCTTTTATCCAGAATAAAGTGGCTGGAGTAGGGCTGAGAATCTCACCCTCAGAGTCTAAGATGTCTGGGGACCGTCTTCTCTGTTACTGGTCTGTATAGTACAAAATATAATGAGGGTCCTTGATTGGGACTCCTAGGTGCTATCATACTACAAATCAAAAATAGCAATAAAGGGGTAGAGGTTGGGAGGACACAACAAGAGTGTCACAGAGGGGTAAATTTTGCTATTCTGTCATTTAATGTGACCTGTCTGTGTTACATTCTGAGTGGCTTACTTGGGAGAGGGAGGGAGGGGAACACACTCTGGAACTTATCATTGTAAGTGGCCTCAGGTATATGGCTGTGTATTCAAAAGCTCTGTGCACAATTTCAGAGGCTGGTTGCAAAAGTTGACTGAAATACCTCTGCAAAATCAGTTAAAAATATTAAGTTGGTGCCCCCCCCCCCGAGTCACTTGAATTGCAACTCATTGATGCAAGGTCTTACAGCCTTGAAATTCAAGTCAGGTTATCAGCAAGCATTGGAACATGCACAAGTGAGGTGGCCTTTATAAGTTCTAAGAGAGAATATCTGGACTGGAAAAGTAGCATTGCAGATACAGCACCCAGTGCCTTTGACATTTTGGTATTCGATTACTACATAGGACTACATCTGGAAACTGATCTTGAAGGTGAAGTTGGCTTCAGTGGAGCACAGGGTCTGCGTGCATGGAATCAGGGTCTAAATTAAACCTATGTAGAACAAACAAAGGGACACACTGAAGTCCCAAACTTGATGTAGTGGAGTATGTTTTGCTTTTCTTTTTTGTTTTTGTTTTAAATATTATGGGCTGAATTCTGGGATCCCTAATTAAGCAAAACTCCCATAGAAATCCAAGCTCCAACACTAATGGGAATTTTGCTCAATTAAAATCCATAGCTCTTGATGCCATAGATCCTGATTCTGTAGCCCTTCTTCACACTGGAGACATAACATTAGGAAACATTTAGTTATTCATAGCTTCTCCTAGTTCAATATAGCGATTGGAAGCATACAGGAGGGCTAGTGCCATGTGATGAAACAGCTGTCTAAGACAGCAGCAAGTGCTCTGCAGACTACATTTACCACAGTGTGGGAATTGCTGATCAAGTGCTTCTAGGACTTTTCTTGTGATTGTTGCTTGCTGATTGAGATTCCTAAAACAACTGTTTAATTAGAAAGTATTTCTGGATGTATTTCTAGTGATGATAATCTTCCAGGAGACTTATTAGCATCATTATCCTCTTCCATTCGTCTCTACATCTTCCCTTCACAGTCGTTTCTGGAGCATAAAACTGCAATGCACTAGTTATGCCACTGCATATACAACCATCTTGTGCTGTCTCCTCTTTATTGTCACTGGGAACAGAAGTAAAACAAATGATCGCTTCTGTAAAGTCACTATCATTTCCCCAAAACTCTGAATCAAACATTTCTGTATGTAGCTTGCTAAAGAATTATTTTATAGTGTTGATGCTGCACTTTTGTTTAATCAGCTGAATATATATATTTTATGAACCACTGAACAAAGCAGAAATTCTGGTTCAACCCATTCCATAGCAAATATATCTATATCTGTGTATATCTAGGGCTATACCTTCAGATATATCTGCCTACGTTCAGGCCTAAAATTGGTAACTGGCTGCTTATTTGGGGGTCAGGTTGCTCCCAGATCTGTGCATGGAGAAGATTCTCCACATGTGAAAGGTATCAGCACCATTCTCATTTCCTCTGCCCTTCCCCCAATCCTGAGACCACAAAGAGGCCACAGTGTAGTCTAGGTTCATGCATGGGAAGGAGGTGGAGACTGGTTGGGCTGAGTAGAGAGCAGGCTGAGGGAGGAAGGATGCAAATTTAATCTGCTTCAGCCCTTTGGCTATATTATCTTCCCTATGTGGCCCTTCTCTTGGATCTCCGGGAAAGCTGCAGTCACGGGGAGTGCCTGGTAGCGCAGCTCAAATGGACTTGCTCTGCACGGTGTCTGGGGATGGAGCTCAGTAGGGTCCTTAGGCACCAGAGCCAGTATGGAGACACAGGGCTTTCTTCTGGATGGCTCAAGCCACTCATGCATCCCCAGGGTGTCCACAGATCCCAGTTCTGTGGGCTCCAAACACCATATCCCAGTGGCACAATGTGTGGTGGAGCACTCTGAGATCTTATCCCCATGGCCCCCTCCCATAGGTTTTTCCTTCAGTCTGGATATTCAGTTGGTCATGTATTTATGTTAAGAGCTTGCACAGGATGCAAATTGTCAAATGTGACTGCAATGTGCCCTCTAATTTTTTACATCCATGTGCGGAATGAATTTTTTTATGTGCACCAATATAGAGGTGATGTGTGGCGGGGGTTGGGGTCGTGGGGTTCAAAGTGTAGCAGGGGGCTCAGGGCTCGGGTAGAGGGCTGGGGTGCAGGAGTAGAAGGCTTTGGGTGTGGGCTCTGGGGTGGGGCCAGGCCCCAGGGCCATCCCTGGGGGGGCAGGGGGTGGCGGGATTCGTCACTTCCAGGACACCATTACTTCCGGGACCAACCATGCTGGCCCATGGGGTCCCCGAAAGCATGGGGCCCAGAGCAGTCACACATGTCCATAGGAGTCCTGCAGCCTGCCCGGGCAGTTTAAAAGGGCCTGAGGCTCCTGACTACCGCCATCGCTACTGTGGCAGTGGTGGCAGCAGCCAGGGGCCCCCAGGCCCTTTTAAATCTCCTGGGCCCCTGGGCAATTTCCCCCTTTGCCCCAACCTGTCGGCGGGCTTGGGTGGGGCTGGGGATGAGGGGTTTGGGATATGGGAGGGGGCTCAGAGCTGCAGCAGAGGGCTGGGGTGCGGGGGGGTGGGTGAGGGCTCTGGCTGGGAGTGCGGGCTCTGGGGCAGGGTGGGATGAGGCGTTTGGGGTACAGGCTGCCCCGGGGCTGTGGCGAGAAGAGAGGACTCCCTCCTGCCATCTCTTACCGCAGCCTGGGGCCGGGGGAGAGGTGCCTCTCCCAGGCTGCAGCTGCTCTGGGGCCGGGGCCGGGTGAGAGGTACCTTTCCCCCAGGCAGGCTGATTCCGGAGCTAGGGGAGAGGTGCCTCTCGCCCTGCACAGCCCTTGATAGCCTGCTGTGCGGCTGTGCAGCTTAGAGGGGACTTAGGTGACTGCCCAAAGTTAGGAATTCAGACCTGGATATAGACACCTGAATAAGTAACCTGATTTTCAGTGGTTGAAGTCAACAGTACCCATCCAAGTTCAACACCTCTGGAAACTAACTGACTTTTGGCACCCCTATTTAAAACTTCTGGCATTGGCACCAAGGAACTAATCTTGTGAGGTGCCGCTGAGCATCTAGACTTCTATTTAAATCAATGGGAGATGAGGGCATCTCAGGACCTCACCTGAGCAATCCTTAAAATACACTTTTAAAAATATTTGTATTGATTGACAAAACTATGTGTTGAATTGTACTTTACTGAATTCTGGGAAAATCCCTGATTCCATTTTGCTCAACTCAAATGCCTTTCATGTGAGTATCTGAGTTTGGATCTAGGCTTTGAAATTGGTTGGAAAAATAGCCTTATATGAAGAGTCCTGCCAGACTATGCTCCTTTTCAAAAGAAAAGGGGGAAAAAAGAATTGATTCACATGCAGGCAGCCTTATCAGTAAGATTATTGGCTACAACTCTGCAAGGATCTAATTAGACATGAGCCCAATTTGCAAAAATGAGACCTGGATTCAGACTTTGAACACCTCTCTCAACCCCCAAAGGACTGGGAGTTTGGTTTATCCTAATATGAGATCTGGACCAAATGGGAAATTCAGATCTTAGAGAGACAGAGTTTCCCACCATTAAAATCTGATCTGGTATTTGAGCCCCCAAACATTCAGTAGGGTTTTTATAGTACCAATATCATCTTCATTCAACAGGAATCCCCAAAGCTCCTGTTAGTGATAGATTTGGAGAAACAGTTTACACCATGTTACTCTTATATTTGATAAGAAAACATGTGACATGTTTTCAGAAGAGCAGAGGCTTTGCCTCTCTCTTTAATCCCACAAGGTTTGCACCTTCAATTTTGCCCCCACAAAATGAGTTGTGGGTGAACATGTACTACTTGCATGTTTCACTGTTTGATTTATGCCAATAATCATGTGCCAGTACTCAGAACTGAGCCCGTAAATGAGTTTTGGGTGCCAAAACGTGGGCACAAAATTTGTGGGTGCAATTTCACTCATAAGTGAAAGACCCACCTTTTGAAAATATGTTACTAGATGTAATCTGAATATGTTTATAAAGTGCATACAAATAAAAGTGAGGGTGACAAGAAACCTGTGAGAAATGCAGTGAAATGGAGGGTGAAAGAGAAATGAACTAGCTTCATTTAAGCAGAATAAATGTTACAATATGACACTTTTTTGTATGATAGTTATATTTGTTTTCTAATTCCACCTGTTGAGATAGTAACATATTGAAATATTGAGTAATAGTTTTGATGAATCAACTATCCTGTCATGTGTGATTGACCCAGGTTCTTTCTGCTGAAGATTTGAATTGTAAGCAGACATGAAAGAAAACATTATGAAGGTTGTGTGAGTTTCACTATGTTCTCTTCAGTATATTCTTGCCAAAAACATTAGGCCAGCTGTAAGCAATGTCACATTTGCATGGCTTAGTTTTGTAAGTAATAAGAAAAAGTTGACATATCAAAGATGTACATCTTTCCTCTTTGTTACCCCAGGATAAAGAGAAGACTAGCTGTTGATGGTGAGAGAAAATTGGAATAAACCAGTGACACTCAAACTGAGGCTCGTGAGCTGCAAGTGGCTCTTTAATGCAGCTCTTTGCAACACATGATATTAAAACATTGTGTGATTGGTTAATAACTTAGATTAGTTAATAATCCAGTCAGGAGGGTTTTACTTTGTTATTAACTAATTGTAGTTGATAAAATAATACTTGGCAGTCATTTTGCTGTGAGCATAACAATTTTATATATAGTAAATGAAACAATGAATTCACCCGACTGTGGTTCTTTTGGGTAATGCTGATCATCAGTCTGGCTCCTGATCCACTGAGGTCTGAGTATCACTGGAATACACTTTAGTCAGATCTGGTCAGTTCCATATTTTCAGACATTTTAGTTTTCTTGGTAAGTTGATTAGAGTGGGAATTAATTAGAATCCGTGTGAAGTTTTGAAGTGAAGGGAAGAGACATGTAGTGATCCTGTTGCTCAAGTGGTAGGACTCTGTGCTGAAGGGTGCAGGTTCAAATCCTGCTGCTGATGTCTGATGGGGGGTTATTACTGTGCACATAATAGAATGCATTTTAGAGAGGAAACCTAGTCCAGTGCTAGCTTGGGGGTTCCCTGTTTTGACACAGACTTTTAAAATATGTTTATTATGAGAGTGCCTAAGGGCCATCTAGCAGTGGAGGCCCAGTAGTAGATGGTCCCTGCCCCAAAGAGCTTGTAATCAAAATAGACAAGACAGACACAGGGTGGAGAAAGAGAACACCCATGCAGAATGAGCTATGTGATGGCAGCAAATGGCATGTTAGTTCTTTCCCCTTCCCCTTTTGTAGATTTACTTACTAGCAGATCAGCTAAATAGAAAGACAAGGGAAGGCGAGTGAGGAGGGACAGGGTAGGGGAGAGGGGAGTAAGAAGGGGCAGATGTGGACTGAAGCTGAGGAAGAGGGTCGGAACAAACAGACAATCAGTGCAGGGCAGAGAAAGTCAGCAAAACATTCTGCAGTTTTGACTGGAATATCCAGAGGTCCCGGCTTTAGCTGCTTCTCCTGGCTAAAGTCTCTGGCTGGCTCTACTCTGCAGTATTATCCCAAGGCCACATAGTGGCAGGAGGAGAGGAAGGGAGAGGAGATGCAACACCTGGATCTTATGTGGGGTGATGGTCTCCCCTGCACAGTTCTGGGTACAGGATGGTGATGGGTGGAGGAGTGGCCCTAGCTGTGTACTTTGGGTAAGTCACTTAGGGCCAGATTTTTAAAGATATGTAGGTGTCTGAAAAATGCAGATAGGCTGTCAGGGTTCCCTTCCCACTCTGAACTCCAGGGTACAGACGTGGGGACCTGCATGAAAGACCCCCCTAAGCTTATTTCTACAAGTTTAGGTTAAAACTTCCCCAAGACACAAAGTCTTGCCCTTGGAGGGTACGCTGCCACCATCAAGTGATTTAACAAAAAATCAGGGAAAGGACCACTTGGAGTTCTATCCCCCCCAAATATTCCCCCAAGCCCTTACACTCCCTTTCCTGGGGAGGCTTGAAAATAATATCCTAACCAAATGGTTACAAAGTGATCACAGACCCAAACCCCTGGGTCTTAGGACAATAGAGAAATCAATCAGGCTCTTAGAAGAAACAGAACTTTATTAGAAGAAAAAAGGTAAAAGAAGCACCTCTGTAAAATTAGAAGGGAAGCTAATCTCACAGGGCAATCAGATTTAAAACACAGAGGATTTCCCTCTGAGCAAAAACTTTAAAGTTACAAAAAGAAAACCAGGAATACACCTTCCTCTCAGCACAGAGAAAATCACAAGCCAAAACAAAAGTAAACTAACGCATTTCCTTGTGAGTACTTACTAATTCTAATGGAGTTGGATTGCTTGCTTTCTTGATTTCTCTCCGGCAAGCACACAGAACAGACAGACAAAAGCCTCCCCACCGCCCCCAGATTTGAAAGTATCTTGTCCCCTTATTGGTCCTTTTGGTCAGGTGCCAGCCAGGTTACCTGAGCTTCTTAACCCTTTACAGGTAAAAGGATATTGTGCCTCTGGCCAGGAGGGATTTTACAGTACTATATACAGGAAGGTTGTTACCCTTCCCTTTATATTTATGACATAGGTTGTTTCTGAAAATCCCACTAAGTGCCTATCTGCATCTTAATGTGCCTAAATACCTTTAAAAACCTGGCCCTTAGCTTCCCTGTACCTCAGTTTCCCATCTGTAAAATGTGGATAATATTTCCCCTTAGCTTCCCTCTTCCCTACCTCACAGGGATGTTGTGAGTATAAGTACATTAAAGATTGTGAGGCACTCGGGTGCTATGGAGATGGGAGCTATATTAATATCCTAGAGTGCTCTCGGGATCTCATAGGTGCAAGCCCTAAAACAAAAGCAGCCCCGAGGAAACTCCTTTGTTTAGATGTATGAAGTAGAGGGAACAAATTCTGATTTAAATGTAATACAGCCAGCATTTCAGACAGAAATATTGAATAAATATTTTTTTTCATCTTAGTTACCTTTGGAATTAGAAATGTGCTGATGCTGTCAAGCAAGTCAGCTGTTGATAAGCAGGGAAACAATGTGAATGTATTAGTTCTTGCCTGCCTATTTATTTATAGTTTATGTTTTGATGTACAGGGTTAGGATGTCATGTGTCAAACTTGCCTCCCCCCCTGCTACCCACTCTCATCAATTTCAACAAAGGCAATTTGATCTTATTCTTTTATGTCACTTTCAGCTGAACTTTTTTTGCAAATGCTAACCTGCAGAATTTGTGCAGTTTATGAAACAGATGTAAATGTAAACCGAAGAAGGCATTGACTCATGTCTGTGCAGTATATTACCCCGGTGGATGATGGACAAAAATAATTGTTTTCTTCTTTCACCAAGCATAAAGGAGCTTAACATATATTATACTTGCCTTGCAAATGTTCATGAAATTTTACCAGTCCCGGCACAAAACCTTGATTGATTGATGATGAAACTACTAATATTTTACTTGTCTGTCAAAGAAAAATTACTCTCCCTGGATGAGTTGGGGAGTGAATTTGTTACGGCTATGTCACTATACAAGGGACTGGTGAATTGGAACAAAATGAGAACCTATCCAACACTCATCCAAAAATCATGCGCTTTCTAAAGTTTGTATAAAGTTAAGTCTTGTTTTCAAAAATTATAAGCCTGATGTTCGCTGACTTTGTAGATCTGCATTTGTGCACAGGCAAATGTGACTACTTTGTGTGCATGCTACTGGGTCTACCTGCACAAATCCGCAGTTTGTGCACACAGGGCTACCCGTGTCTTAAAAAAGTACTGCCGTGTTCTATCACAATTGCTCCAAACACTATGGCTTTCTATAATGGTATTGCAGTGTTTGGGGCAATTAATACTACAGTATTTTTCTCAGGACAAATCCTACAGGTGCCTATTTGCTATGTGGATAAGTAAGTTAGGGATCTGCCTGTGCACAAGGCAGGAGTGAATGTACAAAAGAACTTATACAAATGTACAATTTGACCTTGAGAGTTGCTAAGTGCCTCACTCTAGCTATTTACTAGACTACATATGCATCTACTACTCAGCACTCTAAAATCTGAGTACCCTTTAGCAGTAGTCACTGGATGGCCTGGCTCAGGTCATGTGACTGGGACCAAGAAATAATGTTATAGGGCTAGATTCTCTCCCACACTGAACTCCCTGATTCCTGGGGCCAGCCCTTGTGCAACTTAAAGCTCCTGCCAGGCAGCTTTGAAACCTGCCACTATGCTCAGCACTTCTGCAAAACAGCCCTTAGGGTCTGAAGTCAGGCACCTAGAAAATGAGGAACACACAATTAATGACCACCTTGAAAATTTTGGTTAAATGACTTGAAACATGGAAACTCTGGGACAGAAGCAGGGATAAAATCCAGATCTGCAGAGCAGCATTCAAATGCCTTAACCACGAGACTATTGTCTTTTTTTCCTGCAATCCCCTACCTCATTCACTTGCCAATTTCTGCAAAAAATGAGGCCGAGGTCCTACAGACAGTAGCCTTCTTACCACACAGCCCTGATTCATTCCTAAAGCAGGTCCAGTCTGTGCATTGAATGAGGCAGGGGTCCTGTGAAGAGAAAACAGTATGTGATCCTGTCATTCCAGACTTTATTATATCACACAGAAGGGATCAAATTAAGGTTTTTCAGGCAAATTTATTTCTGGCATTTCCTGACTTTTCACTGCCTGATTTGCAATCTTAAAAATGTGCTTTTTAACGTAGTTTCTGTGTGTAATTTCCTAGCTTTTTAATAAAGAAAAGTGAAAAAATATGTGGCATCATATGGCTACATCAGTCCAGTTTTGGGCCCCACACTTCAAGAAGGATGTGGATAAATTGGAGAGAGTCCAGCGAAGGGCAACAAAAATGATTAGGGGACTGGAACACATGAGTTATGAGGAGAGGCTGAGGGAGCTGGGATTGTTTAGCCTGCAGAAGAGAAGAATGAGGGGGGATTTGATAGCTGCTTTCAACTACCTGAAAGGGGGTTCCAAAGAGGATGGCTCTAGACTGTTCTCAATGGTAGCAGATGACAGAACGAGGAGTAATAGTCTCAAGTTGCAGTGGGGGAGGTTTAGATTGGATATTAGGAAAAACTTTTTCACTAAGAGGGTGGTGAAACACTGGAATGCGTTACCTAGGGAGGTGGTAGAATCTCCTTCCTTAGAGGTTTTTAAGGTCAGGCTTGACAAAGTCCTGGCTGGGATGATTTAACTGGGAATTGGTCCTGCTTTGAGCAAGGGGTTGGACTAGATGACCTTCTGGGGTCCCTTCCAACCCTGATATTCTATGATTCTATGATCAGCAGGGTTGGAACCTTTTATTTCCACCGTACCGACCTCTGCCACTTGAGCTATCAAAATAGCTGATAGCAAAAGTAGGTTGTCATCATCCTCTATGTGGACCAGCATTAGGAGGGGAATGAGACACACACAGTTTCTCTCCCTTCTCCCAGTTCATCTCACCAGTTTCCTTTCCCCAATTTACTCCTTTCTCTTCCCACACTCTGACTTTTGTCCCCTCTTCATGCAATCAGACTGCTTCCTCCTCCATGCTGTCAGGGTGCTATCCCAATTCCAGTGCTTTCAAATTGTACTGCTTGGGTGCTAGTGTGTCTGTGTGTGTGTGTGTGAGAGAGACAGAGAGTTGTGGGAGAGTTCAATGTGATAACAGGAGATCCAGTGCTCCTTGCTCTCAGTTTTGGTGCCTGCCCCCATTCTAGTTTAGAGCAGCCAATAGAAGGAAAGTCCTGCTGAGCTCCTTTAGCTCTGGGCGGAAGTATGCTCATATGCTTTGTATGCATGCACAGTCTGGTTAACACTAGGACCTCTGAGGGAGAGAGAGCATTCTCAGAATCATCAGAAATTTTAGCAGAAAATTGAAGAAATCTCTACTGAGCATAAGTGAACTGTGCTCTCCCCTTCCCTGGCCCTGCCCCAAGGACTATAACTTGGCCACATTTGGTTGGATTTTCACAGGCACAGCAAAAGGCACATCCCTAACATAAAAACTACCCCTCCTGTCTAATTTCAAGTCCCTACTCCAAAGTATGGAGTCACTAAAGTTGCTCAAAGAAAAGGTTGCCAGAAATTAAAGTATTTGTTTTCTTGGAAACAACTGAATGATTTTGGCTGAAGTTTTCCAGATAAATACAGCCTGAGGCAGACACATGGCATGGAAAATGTAAGTCTAAATTGTTTAATTTTGGCAAAGTTATAAACAGCTGAAAACAGGGTCTTATAATGAGAAATGTTGTGCAACATTAATAATAGGAGGTGCCAGAAGCCCCACCTATAATTTCCACCATAAGAACATAAGAATGGCCATACTGGGTCAGATCAAAGGTCCATCTAACCAAGTATCCTGTCTTCTGACAGTGGCTAATGCCAGGTGCCCCAGAGGGAATGAACAGAACAGGTAATCATCAAGTGATCCATTCCCATCTTCTGGCAAACAGAGGCTAGGGACTCCATCCCTGCCTATCCTGGCTAATAGCCATTGATGGATCTATCCTACATGAACTTATCTAGTTCTTTTTTGAACCTTGTTATAGTCTTGGTCTTCACAAAATCCTCTGGCAGAGAATTCCACAGGTTGATTGTGTCTTGCGTGAAGAAATACTTCCTTTTGATTGTTTTAAACCTGCTGCCTATTAATTTCATTTGGTGACCCCTAGTTATGAGGAGTAAATAACACTTCCTTATTTACTTTCTCCACACCAGTCAAGATTTTATAGACCACTATCATATCCCTCCTTAGTTGTCTCTTTTCCAAGCTGAAAAGTCCCAATCTTATTAATCTCTCCTCATATGGAAGCTGTTCCACATCCCTAATAATTTTTGTTGCCCTTTTCTGAACCTTTTCCAATTCCAGTATATCTTTTTTGAGATGGGATGACCACATGTGCATAAGGTATTGAAGATGTGGGCATGCCATGGATTTATATAGAGGGCAATATGATATTTTCTGTCTTCTTATCTATCCCTTTCTTAATGATTCCCAACATTCTGTTCATTTTTTTGACTGCCAGTGCATATTGAGTGGACGTTTTCAGAGAACTATCCACAGTGACTCCAAGAGCTCTCTCTTGAGTAGTAACAGCTAATTTAGACCCCATCATTTTATATGATTAGCTGGGATTATGTTTTCCAATGTGCATTACCTTGCATTTATCAACGTTGAATTTCATCTGCCATTTAGTTGCCAGTCACCCAGTTTTGTTGAATCCTTTTATAGCTCTTTGCAGTCTGCTTGGCACTTAACTATCTTGTGTAGTTTTGTATCATCTGCAAATTTTGCCAGCTCACTGTTTAAACCTTTTCCCAGATCATTTATGAATATGTTGAATAGGACTGGTCCCAGGACAGACTCCTGGGGGACACCACTATTTACCTCTCTCCATTCTGAAAACTGACTATTTACACCTACCCTTTCTTTCCTATCTTTCAACCAGTTTCCTATCCACAAGAGGACCTTCCCTCTTATCCCATGACCGCTTAATTTGCTTAAGAGCCTTTGGTGAGGGACCTTGTCAAAGACTTTCTGAAAATCTAAGTACACTATATCCACTGGATCCCCCTTGTCCACATGCTTGTTACCCCCACAAAGAATTCTAGCTCTGTTTGTTGTTTGCTGCTTTTTGATGGTAGCTCACATGGTTGGTTTGATATATTGTAAATAGTAAAAGTGATGAACAAAAATAAAAAAAAACAGGATATTACTGAGAGACTGTATTTTTGCATGTGTACGTGCACCCCCACCCCTGTCCCCACCACCATCAAAATGAATGGAAGATCGAGTATATAGCAATATTCATTCATTTCATTTACAAAAAACTAATGTGTTTAATTATTGTAATTGCATATTATTCATATAATTATTTTCAACTCTTCTACATCCCCCTAATTTATCTCAAAACTTCTTCCTGCAGTATCCACTCCAGAAAATCACTCCAGCTGTCATCACTGCTCTTTCTTGAAGGTCAAAGCTTAAAATAACTGACAAGCCTCTGTAACCTAGCAATCATTTTCTGCTTTGAGGTCGTTCCTTCTACTTTCCATTCTATAAAATGTACAATTATAAATGTTTGAAGTTTTTTCTGTTTGCCCTTCATGTGCCCTGAGGATGCTGGATACATCAGATTGTTCATGTTTATACACAGGTGGTTACAGTTGTGCAGCATGTTAAAGTGAAACTGCAACACATGCAGAAATTTTGGACACTCTGTTTTGCAGACAAAATGTGTCATATAAATTGTTGTTCTTTTTTTGACAACAGGAAAAGATTTGCTCTAGGCCAGGGGTTCTCAAATTTCCCGTTCCTGGCCTGCGCCACTTTCCACAGCTCCGATTGGCTGGGAATGGTGAACTGCAGCCACTGGGAGCTGCGAGTGGACATATCTGCAGACGCTCAACCAGGGGCTTACCCTGAACAAACCGCAAACCAAGTTTGGGAGCCCCTGCTCTAGGCTGAGGGTTTTTTATTCCAGTCCATCTTTTTCACAAAACTGGAAAGTGTGTGACACAGGATCTTTCATATCCCAAGGAATGTAAACACCCAGCAACTTTGAAATCTGACTTGAAGGGGAAAGAAAGTGAGAAAATCAAACATTAACAGAACTTAGATAAAACCTCATTCTTGCTGATATACATTCTACAGTTTGACAGAGATTATTTCTGTTCCTGGCTTATATCTGTCTTCTCTGCTAACTTGAATTTGTGTATTGCATTATTGTTAATAGTAGTGGTTGTATTGCAGAAGTGTCTAGAGGCTCCAATGTGCTAGACCCTGTACAAACATGGTAAAAGATGGTTTCTGCCCAGAAGAGTTTACAAGCTAAACAGACAAGAAAAATAAAATAAGTATTTTTCTCCCCATTTTACACAAGGGAACTCAGCCACAAAGGCTCAGATCCACAAAGGCCTATATACTATTGAGGACCTATGCCAAAGAGATTGAGTAACTTGCCCAATGTCACACAAGAAGTCTTTGACAGACCTTGGATTTGAAATCTCATCTCCTCCTGTGTTTCCATCCAGAGCCTTAACAACCAATGCCATCCTTCTTTCATTGTAGTCATCTTCCTTCAAGTGAGTAAAGCTGGATGGGGTTTTCCTAAGAGCACAACCATGTTTCTTCCGGTCTAGCCACGGGAGTCCCTACAGAATGAACTACTGCGGCAGGTTTGGAATCAGGGATTCTAATGATCCAACCAGTGGACCAAATTTGGTGATGAATCCTGGTCACGTGCCACCCGAGGCATGTTGCGCATAGCTAAGAAGATCATCAGAAATACTTTCCCCTCTTTCCCTGCTGTTGCTTCTCTCCTCTCTGACCTCCACCGCAACTGAAATTCAAACGGGTTTAGATTTGAGGTTCTAATTTTAGCTCATCTCCAGTTATAACATGGGAGCGATGGAATGGGAGCCAGAATCTTATCAGCTCTGTAACTGGGGCGGGGAGAGGGGAAACACTGGATCACCGTTAAATATATTAACACAATTAAGGTCTCTTTAATTATTCACCAGAAAGAAGCTTCTGGGAAATAGCAGTAAAGCCTGTATCTCACAAATCAATCCCTTAGTTATTTGCTAGGTCCCCTCTCAAAGCCCCCTCCTCAGTTCTTACCCTGGGCAGACCACCTGTGCTTGAATCCAGGTTTACATTACTTCATAATCCATTTGTTGAAACCTTTGTTTTATTTTGGCAAGAGTGATAGTTTGTGTCTGGATCTGTCTTTCATGAATCAAAGATGATAAAATTAAAGCTGAAGGACACAGAATTGCTCTGTGTTCAGTGAACATTGAGTTTAGTTTAGTTGTATTGCAGAAGACGTTTATGATAATGAAAATGTTTGCACAGCTATATTATAGCCACAGAATTCAAACTGTTATAATCAAAATTGTGTCAGCACTTCCAGTCTCAGCCACGTTTAAGATATTATAATTTAGCAGGGGAAAAAAAGATTGCTCTCATCTAAAACCTGGCACCAAGCCTGGGAGTGATATTTTAAAACAAAATTCATAACAAAGTCTCATCTATTCCTAAGTCTGACTGTGGAAATAAACTCACTTGGACCATACAGGAAACTAAATTCCCTGGCCTGGCCTCTTGCTTCCTGGGCCAACAAAGACAAACACCATAAAGGCAGCATGCTGATCCCTCAATGGGAAGGGAACATTTCTTGTCACCCAACAGCAGCCTTTCTCATTGCTCATTCCTGCTTCCATTGACATCAATGGGAGCTCTACAACTGACTTGAATGTGAGAAGCACAAAACCCTTGGAGATTAGGGAGTATTATCAGCATGCAGGGAAGAGGCGATGGGCAAATTTCAAAAGGTCTAGAGGTTCAGTTTGCGTCAACTCCAAGAAGATAAGTTATCTGAACTTAGCGACGTTCAAATCAGAGCTGGAAATTTCATGTGGATAAGTTCTTATGAGAGTTCTGTGTTTTTGTTTGTTTGTTTTTTTGTTCAGTTTTTTTTTTTAAATGGCTTCTGATCAGGCTAGAAAAGTTGTGAGAATATCTTCTCTTGTATTACTGCAGCATTTCCAATCCTGTCCAGAAAGGGGAAATAAAAATGTATGTTTCTTCAAGCCCAAAGAAGATTTGGTTAAAGTGGATTTGAAATGTTAGAAGAAAATGTTATAGCTTCATAGATTTTTAAGGCCAGAAAGGACCATTATGATCATCTAGTCTGATCTCCTGCATAATGGAAGCCATGGAATTTCACCCATTGACTCCTATATCTAGCCCATCAACTAATATTTGAACTAGAGCATATCTTTCAGAAAAGCATTCTGCCTTGATATCAAGACTTCAAGTCCTAGAGTATTTACCACATCCCTTGGGGAGGTATTCCAGTGGTTAATTACACTTGGTGGTAAACATCTGTGTCTTATATCTTCTCCTTGATAAAGTTACCTCTTACTGTCACTTCAAAAAGCTAAATAGATTGAGCTTATAAGTCTGTCAGTGTAAACCATGATTTTCTCTGTGCTGTTTATTATTCACACTTCTGCCACATTTAAAACTGTGCCCTTGATCCTGCACTTAGCATACAGTGCAATTTACTTGCATGAGTAATCATGAGAGTAAAGTTATGCTCATGATCCAAAGTATAGGTGGGATTGGGGCCTCACAGGGTGATTTCTTTAGAGCAGGGACAATGTTTATTTTTCTCTGTCTTCTGTGAAGTACCTAGCACTCTTTTTGGAAACTATCAAATAATGGAAAAATTGTAATAATTTATAAAGGGGTCTTGATAGAAGGACATGTTAATATATGGTGTGGTGGGGGAACAGGTGGGAATAGTCATTGTTTTTGAGGGAAATAGCAGAAGACTGTATTATCTTTAACTATAGAGGCAATAGATATAAAAAGATGATAATTTTGCCATAGAAGTTTCTCATCCATGATGGAGACAGTACAGATCAACAAATCAGGGACTGAGGGAAAATTAAGGCAATGTTATACCTTTAATCCAATTAATGTCAGTAGAGGAAAAATAGGTAATGTTCAGTTCCTATTCCCATTTTTCATCACAAGAAAAAGCAGAATGGTGAGTAAGTGTGTCCTACATAATGCACGGACCTTTTTAGTAATTTGGTTAGCTGGCAGCTGTAATTCTTTATCTTTTTACAAGTTTGCTGACTTGTCAGGCAAGAGTGGGATGGCCAGCCAATCAAAGTGCAGAGAACTGAAAAGATCAAAGTAGTAGTGTCTTAAAGTATTCTGTTACATTTGACATGCTATTGTTAGAAATTGAATTTTTAATGCCTCCTGTACTGGACAGAGACAGTGAAGAGAACAGGAAATGACATCTGATTCATCTATTGTTCTGGCAAAATCTGAAATGAGTATGGGACATAGTATAACCATTCTTCTTACGATTTCAAGACTACTCTGCTGAGTCTCCTCTTTGTCACATCTGATTTGCTCCAGAGCATGTTTTACACAAGACCATATTTCTATTCCATGGTGGCAGCCTGAAGCTAACAAGGATTATAGTTAAATTGCCTTTGTAATGACTGCATGGATCAGAAAGATTCTGTCATATGCACTAGTCTGGAGACTATATATTATCTAAGTGGAGAGCAGGAAATTAATTGGTTGAGCTGGGTAATTGATAGAAAGTTATATATTCTCTGCTTACCTTTTTCAACCTCTTTTCAAGAGTATTCAGATTAACATCAAACTATGACAAGATATCAAAAAGAGACGAGAACAAGAAAATAACAAGGTACAATTAAGCGATATTCCAAAGAGCTGCTAATAGATTGCAGCAATGGGCATAGGAGGAATATTGGTGACACCTAGAGCTGATTGAAGAACTTTGATAGAACTACTTTCCATCAGAAAATATAGTTCCGTTGAAACTGAAATACTTCACAAAATTGTATCAATTTTGCCAACATTCCATTTTGGAGAAAAACTAGAAAAAAATGTTGACATATTTGGAATGACACATTTCAATTTTTCATTTTGAAACAACTTTGGGGTTTTTAAAAATTTTGTTTCATATTGTATATTATAAAATAAAAAAAGGCAAAATCGCAACACAATGTTTAATCTGATCTGAAACAAAATTTTCAGCATATGTAGTATAATAAGACACTTATTGGGTTCCTACCTATTTAATTCAATGTAAGGGGTTAGACTTCCTACCTCTCTTCTCAAATTCCTTTCTGAAATAAACAATCTTTTCACACTTAAAGTTGTGCTAGGTCTCGGATCAAATAAGCAATGTAACAAGCACACATTTTCTCAGGGTTTGTCTACACGGTGCTTTAGTCTTCACTAGAGTGGTGTAAATTATAGCGTACACTCGCATGTGGAGCACCAATTGGCCTGTGTGGACCCTGCTAGCGTGGACTAAAGGTCCCCTAATATG
Source organism: Lepidochelys olivacea (assembly GCF_965140295.1). Classification (NCBI taxonomy): domain Eukaryota; kingdom Metazoa; phylum Chordata; order Testudines; family Cheloniidae; genus Lepidochelys; species Lepidochelys olivacea. The sequence continues at coordinate 88,723,022 of NC_140415.1, read as the reverse complement.
CAATAATGACCTCAAATAAATAAATAAAAGCCCATCTTGAAGTTTGTAAGATATAGTACCTTTTTATGTTACTGAGTTTCATTAAGATAATATCCATTCTACAATGAGGGGATTATCATTTTTTCTAGTGTCTTCATATCAAATTTCTATCTATTATTAATGTTATTTTAACTCAAATTTTATTTACAGAGCAAGCACCAAGTACAGTCTCTCTTTAGTGTCCTTTAATACAGGCAGTTCTGGGGAAAGGAACTGATCTGTCCTGTAATCTATCTATAGCACTAAGTATTTTCTGCCAAAATTCATGATTTCACAGCTCTAAAACTCCACCTTTGTACATCAGGTAGAAGTGAGAATATCTCAGATTTAAATGATGCAGCTGAAGTGGCATCCAGCACATTTGGTGGTGTTTTTTTTCTCCTCACAGCTGTATACCTTTAATTGGAAATGTTTCACAGCAGTGTAATTTCCTTCCTAGAGTTTTATTAATTAAATGCGAATATAGGCTTTTCTAGTGTCATGCTTTTAAATGGCATTTAGTTGATCTGCAGGGGATGAGTTGATTTGTTATTAAAATTTACAGACATATATTTTTGTTTGGTATATCTGATTTTCTTAAGAGAGTTCTTATTTCAGCCAGGAGATTTTCTTTAGATAGGACCCCAAAAACTATACTAATTCTTCTTTCACTATTGCTTTCTGGCAAGATACAGTCTTTATAAAGCCACACTGCTTTTTACTTTTCTATCTTAGGTAGTTGTACGGCACCCATTACTATAGTTTCTGTGCTACTCACTTCTTTAATGTATTTATACTTACAACACCTCTGTAAAGTAGAGAAGTGCAATTATCCCCATATTTTTCAAGATGGGAAACCAAAGTACAGAGGGGCTAAATGACTTGCCCATGGTCACACAGAGAGTCTGGGGGAGAGCAAGGGATCAAACCCAGGTTTCCCGAGCCTCCAGCTAGCTTGCTCTTGGTTCCGTTCATCATCAAACCGTTTAATTATTTTTTCTTTCTTAAAAGTTTTTCTTTTATTTTGAGCCCAACTTATCTGATGAGTAAAGCGTGATAATTGTGAGGATCATGTTTTCCTTTTTACAAAAGTTGTACTACATGTGTTGTTTCTCCAGTCTTTTAGTACTGCCCCAGTTTTTCATCACTTCTTAGAACTAGTTTTCAGTGACAAGCACTCGGATTGCATGGTGATGAGCACATTGTCAATGCACAGTAGAGATTGTGCCCCTCCAGATGTGCATATGAAGGATACACTCTTCATGTGGCTATTCCTCTGCCTGTACAGAAGAGAGGTCAGCTGCCTCTATGGCCAAATCCTGCCTCTGGACTTGGGGGATTCTTGTAATGGATGGATGAGGGTTCTATTCCCATTGAGTTCCTTCCTTGGTAGTTATGCCTGCTTAAGAGATTCCCTAGAGTAGCCATGGCTAAGGGGAGGGCCTATTAATTCAACTCCAGTGAAGCTATGCTGCCAGAGCAGTTGAGGGCACAAAGGCAGGTGGCCTCCTCAGTGGCCTGGCCTCCTCAGTGATCTCCATTCCCAGGTACACATCAATTTGTCCCAGTATTTCTGAAGCATGCTCACAGATGTCCAATATAATAGTACCAGTTGCCATTTCACCTTTGAGTCTGACAGATCTATAATTTTTTTCCCATCAACTGCCATCAACTATTAAATCTCAATACGGTATTTATTGCTTCTATATATTTCTCCTATTCAGATTTAAAGTATAATAATACATTCTCATTAGTTTTTACTAGAAGATTATAGAGGGCAGATGTCTGATGTATATAGTAATACAGCTCTACTTGAATGGAGTTCTATACAAAGGGCTCTGTGATGAAAGTTTTAAGCTGGCATTTAACATATTTTGCATGCACTGCCTCAGTTGGAGACACTGCCACGACTCAACCTTCACAAATCTCTCTCTCTTTTTGTAAATCCATAAATGACAAGTCTATTATTCAAGCATAAATCTGCAATTCTTGCCATTTCCCTTTTCAATCCAAGAACAGCAATTACACGCTTTCCCTGCAACAGTAGTGGATTAGTTATACCACACAGAGGGCTAGAAAAAAGCTGGTATGCTGTAGTGTGGCATACTAGGACTTGTGGACGACATGCCTACACCATTGTTTGTCAGCACTAGAGTTTCCTCATCTTCTCTGTTTTGTGCAGTCAGATGGAAAGGACTTGCGGAAGGGAAGGAGCAAAGATAGAAATAGCTACCATTCACTGAAGCGTAACTTCCCTCTGAAACAATGAGAGTGAATGAGGAAAGATACAAACGTTAAACCCCTACTTAGTCACCTGCCCTTTTTCTTTTTATCGCCCCTTTCTGAGCATGTGAAAACTGAGCAGCCCTTGAATGTATGTATGCAAGGCTTTTGGAAGTATATAATAAGCCTAAGGTTACTACTGCCTTCAGAGCGCGACTTGGGCAGTGTAAACTCTCTTGGGTTTGATGGGAATTAAAACAAGCTTTAGGCTGGAGAATACAAAACCTAAGGAAGTGTGCCTGTTTCTATCTGGAACGTCCTCTTTCTGGCTAAACCCACCAGCAGTAATCATTAGACAGGATGGGGAAAGGTTAACTGCTAAGCCATTTCTTTTTAGTTTAGTGTCTTCTGGAATTGGGGAGCATCAGATTACTGTGGGAGGGTGGGCTTAGAGAAGAGGAGAGGTAGGGTGCAGCTGGAGAAAGCTGCCTTTCCCTGGATCAACCCTGCCTTTCCCAAGATAGGAATATTCCCACATTCTGAGTAAAGTGTGGATGACTCCTTGAAAGCCACTCACATTTGCTTCTTGCTTCTTTGGTATCCCATAATGCAATCTGCTATGGGGACAATTCAGAAACAGGCCTGTGTGCTCTGACAATAGCTTGGTGCTCCTGTGGGGATCTGTTCAATGATGAGAACCCAGTCTCCCAACAAATGTCTCCAACAACCAACCAGCTAAAAAGCATGTGTATCCTTCTGGTGAGTAGGGAGACGGGAAGAAGGCAGATGAGGAGCAGGAGGGAGAGCAAGAAAGCCAGGAGGAAAAGGAGATGGCAGAGACAAAAGGGGTGGAACAGACAAAATGGACAGATAAAAGGAAAGACAGTGGCAACTTTACCATGAAATAAAAGACTTATGGTGGATGGCATGGATCACCCAGCCACCAACCCATCACAAGAGCAGCACCAGCAAAATGAGGTTGAGAACCAGTGTTTTAGCATTGCAGGGTGTAAGGATGGTCAGCACTTGTCACTACTATGCGTGGAGTTGTAGTTTTGTTGTTGTTTTGGGGTGTTTGTTTTTTGTACCACATAAAGGCACAATATCTGTTGTTGGCTGGAGCAAACCAGTGGGCAGAGTTTTGCTGTAGGTTGTGGCCTAGGGTCCTAGAAGAGGTTTGGAACAGGAAAGCAAGAAATACAAACTCTGGGTTCGATACTGATGGGCGCATTTTTATAGCAGCTGAAGTTGACTGTATCACTCCTTTTATAATGAAAGGATCATGTTATATACTTTCTTTTCTCTCTGCATGTAATTAATCTCAGATTGTTAACTTGATAAAGCAAACTTAAAAAAAAACTATTAGAAAAGCTTGCGAAGATTGTGATGTTTCATATACAAGTTTTATTTTGTTTACAGGCAATTAAATCCTGGCAACAACTTTTTAATACAACTTAGACTTTGTTCTCCATCTATTACTTGTTGTAACACATCTGCTTCTTGTGAAATAATGTTGGTGTTTGTTCTGTTTAAAAACCAAAACAAATACAACTTAGTCTGTTAAATTATCAGACAGGAAAATAAAATATATTTCTTAGCGAACACACCTGTAGGAGTATTTTTCTAAACCATACTTAGTGAGCCCCCTACCTGCACTTCACAAGAGCAAGTCAAACTATTATATAAACTGACCACTACAACCAATAATAGAAAAATATTTCCTATGTTACAGAAAAAAATCTGGGGCCTATACACTCTGATGTTCCATTGATTTCAGTGAACATTCATTTAAAATTGCAGAAAAGAAATAAGCAGAAGGTGACCACTAGCAGAGGGCTGCAGACAGAGTTCAAAGAAAGTGCACCTACAAGTTCATACCAAGATGTACAATAATTAAAACATCCATTTAAAATCAGATTTACTTATTGTACATTATTCTTCAACTAAAAATTGTAAAGAAAAAGAACTAAGTAGTAAAGGCAGGCCCCAGATAGCCAATAGAAAAACTAAAGGGAATGAGCTAAACTATAAAATTTCAATAAAGCAAAGAGAAAACCGGATCAGTCAGAGAGGTAGGAAAATGGGAAAAGATTAGTTACAGGGAGAAATTTTAATAGCAAATGTTATGATATTCTAAGCATATAAATGTCTCTATAAAGCTGTAAAAGTCTTTACATCTAAGTGAATAGGATATTTTAAAATGAATTACAATTAAAATAAAGTTCTGTTTAAAATCTCAAATTATAGTTAAAAAATGATTAGCAGTATTTTCTCACCTAGTTAAACTAATTGTGCATGCACCCAACATCTTCATAGTTTCATTACAAAGGGTATGTCTACACTACGAAATTAGGTCGATTTTCTAGAAGTCGATTTTATACAGTCGATTGTGTATGTCCACACTAAGTGCATTAAGTCGGCGGAGTACATCCTCACTACCATGGTTAGCATTGACTTACAGCGGTGCACTGTGGGTAGCTATTCCACAGTTCCCGCAGTGTCCGCTGCCCATTGAAATTCTGGGTTAAGCTCCAAATGCCAGATGGGGCAAAAACATTGTCGTGGGTGGTTTTGGGTACATGTCGTCAGGCCTCCCTTCCTCCCTCCATGAAAGCAATGGCAGGCAATCATTTCGCGCCTTTTTTCCTGGGTTACCGTGCAGATGCCATACCACGGCAATCATGGAGCCTGCTCAGCTCACCGTCACCGTACGTCTCCTGGGTGCTGCTGGCAGACACGGTACTTCATTGCTACACAGCAGCAGCTCCTTGCCTTCGTGGCAGACGGTGCAGTAGGACTGATAGCCATTGTACGTCTCCTGGGTGCTCCTGGCAGACCTCAGTGTGGTCGATCAGGGGCGCCTGGACAGACATGGCTATCCTCCTCTTAGAGCACCAAATGGGAGCCAAGACTCCAGGTCATTCTCTTCTTTAAGTTTCGTCTCATGGAGATTCAGTCCTGCCTGGAATATTATGTGAGCTGGAGGCTTCTGCCTCAGGCTGCCCTCCCAGACGGCAGCACTGTGCGGTCACACCTACTCCTTGCTCCCGTGGCTCATGAAGCCTGGACAGTAATAAGGAGCAGTTCAACTATCAGCTGAGCAAGTGCAGAATGGTGGTAGAATGTGCCTTTGGACGTTTAAAAGCTCGCTGGTGCTGTTTGCTGACTAGGTCAGACCTCAATGCAACCAACATTCCCATTGTTATTGCTGCTTTCTGTGTGCTCCATAACATCTGTGAGAGTAAGGGGGAGACGTTTATGGTGGGGTGGGAGGTTGAGACAAATTGCCTGGTGTCCGATTTTGAGCAGCCAGACACCAGGACAATTAGAAGAGCACAGCAAGGCGCGCTGTGCATCAGAGTGGCTTTGAAAACCAGTTTCATGACTGGCCAGGCTTCGGTGTGACGGTTGTGTGTGTTTCTCCTTGATGCAAACCCATCCCCTTTGTTGATTTTAATTCCCTGTAAGCCATCCCCCCTCCCCTCTTTGAAATAAAGTAACTATTGTTTTGAAACCATGCATTCTTTCTTTATTAATTGAAAAAAAAAAGAGATAACAGAAGGCAAGGCCACATTGCTTATTGTAGCCACACTAAAAATCAGACTGTTGAATCACAGCCTTCTGTTGCTTGGGCCATCCTCTGGAGTGGAGTGGCTGGGTGCCCGGAGCCTCACCCCCCACGTTCTTGGGCATCTGGGTGAAGAGGATATGGAACATGGGGAGGAGGGCAGGCAGTTATACAGTGGATGCAGCGGGGGGTCTGTGTTCTTGTTGGCTTTCCTGCAGCTCCAACAGATGCTTCATCATGTCCGTTTGCTCTCCCATTAGCCTCAGCATTGCTTCCTGCCTCTGCTCTTCATGCTCACTTAATTCTTTCCTGGCCTCTGCCACTGAATGCCTCCATGCATTAAGCTGTGCCCTATCAGTGTGGGAGGACTGCATGAGCTCGGAAAACATGTCATTGCGAGAGCGGTTTTTTTTTTTCTTTTGCCTTCTAATCTGCGATAACCTCAGGGATGGAGATGATAGGGGAAGCATAGAAATATTCAACACTCTACGATTCTGGGGGGACTGCATGGTCACCTGTGCCGCTGAGTGCTTCTGAGTTCGCCACACTGACCAAACAGCAAATGAAATTCAAAAGTTCCCGGGGCGTTTCCTGTGTACCTGGCTAGTGCATCGGAGTTCAAAGTGCTGTTCAGAGTAGTCACAATGGAGCACTCTGGGATAGCCCCTGGAGGCCAATACCATCGATTTGTGTCCACACTACCCCAAATTCGACCCAGCAAGGTCGATTTTAGCGCTACTCCCCTCATCAGGGAGGAGTAGAGAAGTCGATTTTAAGAGCCCTTTAGGTTGACGGAACGGGGTTGGTTGTATGGACGCAGTCATTTTTAAATCGACCTAACATGAATTTGACCTAACCCCGTAGTGTAGACCAGGCCAAAGAGTCAAAGAACAAGGCATCTGATGAGTTTTTTTCTGATGAAAAATAAACAGTGGCAGTAAATTAAACATTTTGTAATGATGGTGTTTGCTGAGTAGCACAATTATGATGAAGAAAGTTCATATCAATTTATTGCAGTTAACATTTATTGCCAAATGGAGAGTATTCAGCATTGTAGTTCTGTTTCTATCAACCTCTGTCTCCATCCCCATCAATAGGTATACATGTTAAAATAATTATTATAATCCATTCAGGTTCATTTCTTAAGTCATTATGTTGATAAAAATGGCTTTGAAAGAGAGCACCCTATTTATATTCATTTAAAAACAAGCTTCATAAAAGAGAAAAATAAACCACGGGTGTGTTACAGAGCCACTAGAACATTTTTGATAAAGACTAACAAGGAATCTACATTGAATTAAATGGGAACTATGAAAGAGCAAAGCTTGCACCTGCTTCACTCTTCAGTGGACAGTAATTTTATTTTTTGTTTGTTTGTCTCTGTAGCAAGTTGGAAAAAGGCAAGAGTTGAAAAGCAAAACAATTGATTTAACTTTTCTAGCCCAGGAACTGAATACAAATAAATTGCTCTTCTTGGATTCATATTGGTGGCCTTTCAAAATAAAATAAGGAAACTGTAAATGCTTGCACCAATAATTTTTTAATAAAGATTGATTGAAATTGCTGTTGCACATGAAAGTCATATTAACAGTTATTACTGTGGGGTCTCATTTCAGCTTTCTGTTGTCAGAGAAAAGGTTTCTTACTTGAATGGATCCTGCTGCCTTCATAAGGCATCAAAATCTGTCAAATGGGGAGATTAGAATCCTAACAGCTTGCAGATGACATTCAACCATAGCAAACCCTCATCCTTTGTTGACAGTTTGTCTAGTAATTGTCTACAACGCTGACATTTAGACAAGAGGCCTATGGAATGTATACACTTAGAGAATGTAGCTGAGGCTAATCTTCCATTTATTTGATGCTTTTTTTTTTTTTAAAGTTAAAGATTGGTTGCAAGCTTTCAAGGAAGGAAAGTCATAACCTATTCCACTAAAGCACAAACCCAACTTTGAAAATAGATTTTCAGCAGAACTGAGTTAATAATTCATACCAAATAATTTTGCCTCATTTTCTGTTTAGAAATTGACCCCCAAGGGATTGTTTGCTTGTTTTTTTAATGTATTCATTATTCAGTTTTGTTTGCATAATTTCTGAAAATAATTTTCTTGTAAACAGTTGTGCACATTTGGTAAACATGAAATTTGAGCCGTTTCAATTGGACACATAGTATAGATGCTATGTTTCTATTCCCTGTCTGGATGAGCATAACTCTTAGGCTCTGCATTCTGGCTGAATACTTACATGTGAATTTGAAATTTAGCTTTTCTTGAATATTTACATTTGCTTAAAATCCATTGTTTGAGAAACATTCCAGCCATTAACCTTTCTTGCTTGCATTTTCAGGAAAATGGAAGGGGTGCAACCATAGTCAAATTGGATTCATTTAAAAATTCACACTAATTTTCAGAAAACCTTTTTTTTATGGAATTTGCTCATCTCTAATTTTTAGCCACCACATATGATGTAATGCACACTGTCCATCATACTATTATAAAAATTGGGAATGGAGGGGCATAAATGTAATGAAAGTTTCAAGCCTTCCTTCAAGGCCAATTCTAGTTATCCTTTCAATTCCACATATAGAGGGAAAATTATAAAACAAAAACAACTTTCTCTACGTTCAGCCTGCATGAAGCCCAGAAAACCACAAACAAAGAAAGAGTAGCAAATCCACTAATGTATTAATTGCTAGGTAGTCAGTCATTAATTAAAATATTTGCAGATTATTTATATAGTACTTTTCACACAAATATGCTTTTTAAGAAGCTTTGTAATGAACGACAATTTGAAAATTTGTAAGGCTCATAACTTGTTTCTTTACTGTCATGCTTAAGTTTAAAAAACGATTTTCCCTTCTTTTTAGTCTGATTCCCTGCATTTATGATTCTTAAATCAGACCAGCACTATGGCACTATGGGTGTATCATACTAATGGCCTGTTTCTTAAATTAGGTTATTCTTTGACTTGAGGCTTTTGCTAGGTTATTGCTAATTGAGGCTTATAGCTCAAAACTGCAGGTAGAAGGCTGCTTTTTAAAATTTCAGTACACCATTAAAGGCAATTGTGCTTTGAAAGCTGCTGATAAACTGAATAATTCACACAGGATTCAGGTTATATAGGTTCATCAAGAAATCCAGGAAGCGTGAAAACCCTACTGTGCAAACGCTTCTTTGTGAAGCTGTATGTGTATATATCAAGAATCAACAAACCATCAGCTTTGCTTCAGAATTCAATGCTGTTTTTTAAAAAAAAACCCAGTGAAATTTAGTGAGGTTCTTAGGTAGGCAATGTACAATGTTATTTCTTCAGTTCCAAGTGTATCTCATAATAATATTTGATTTAATATCAAGAAATATAATAACACATACATAAGAAATATTGATACAGGCACTTTAAAACAAATATCCACTCTAGTGTAGAAAAGGAGAAGATCTTTGTAGAATCTTTTTCAATCATTGTTAACAGAAAAGGAGAAATCTTATACTCCGTTAGTAGCTGCCAGCTCCAAGAATATTTAATTCAATGTAAGGGGTTAGTCTTCCATCTGTAACCATGTGACTGACGGCAACAGCCACCACTGGTTCTTAGATAGAACAAGCTAAGCATTTTCAAACCTGCACAACTGGGAGAAGAAACTTTGTTGGAAACCATTAATGCAAAATACTGGGAATCTGGGATATTTCTAACTCCAGAGACCACATGACAGAAAGCGAACAAAGAAGCAAGGAATGGCCTGCAGAACATGGAAGTCTGTTTGATATAGGAAATTATGAGAAGTGGAGCTTTTTAGTTTGAGGGACTTTAGGCTTTAAATGGATGGGATATGGAAAAGTTTATGGGTTGATGGCTGGGGAAGGGAGTGGATGTGTTACTGCAGATTGTTTTGTGTCTGCTCTACAAGTTCAGTTTGGTTGCTCAAGAGAGACAGCTGTAGCCCTTTGATAGTCGCTGTAGGATCACTGAGAGGATGACCGTGGTTAAAGTTTGCTTGGTCAAAATGGGTTGCAGACCCCAAAAATACATTTTCTACAACTCCAACTGGATTGCTGAGGGATGCAAATTTCAGCCCTGCCTGTAGGGAGGAAACGCCTTTTGAGTGGCTATTTTCCCCTACTTCCCCACCTGCTGGGGGTTCAACAGCCAGTCAAGACTCAGATAATGCTTTCCCCAACTTCAAGAACCACCATCCTCACAGAAAGGGAAAGAAGGGAGAAGAAGGAGACTAACAGTTCAGAGAAGCTCTGCTCCCTCTTTCCCCCTCCCTTCCTATGAGCTACAGGATGGATTCTCTTTTCCTCATCCATTCCTGCAACACCAGGCCTGAGAAGGAGAAGAAGGAATCTTGCTGCAGCCCCACCCAAGCCTCAGAGGTTGGGGGTGAAGAACCCCAAGCTTTGCAGGAGGAGCAGAGGTGAGGCTGAGTGGGCAGAACTAACGTATGATGTCACTTCTATTTAGATAAAAAAATCATAGACACACTCACGCACTTTTGTAAGACCACTGTGAACATGGAAGGGTGGAAGAGTGCTACTGTGTGCTAAGGATCTGAAAACCCTGTGTTGGCTCTATCACTTTTTTTGTTAGGAAAGTGACATCTATAATGTTTAGAAATGTCATAGTACTGGCAGCATGAGACCTCAAGCATATGTCACTCCAACTAAAGTCCCCCAGGATCATGCAGTTTTTTTTTCTTACACATTATAGATAGATGTGTAAGGAGGCAGTCCTCATGTTCCCTAGTGTGGTTTGGTGCTTAGTAGCAGACACCAACTAGTACCCTAACTTGTGCTTTTATCTATTAGGACATTCATCCATAAGAATCCAAGATCATTTTCTTCCAAGTCATCAGTGACTCATTTTTTACATAGAATGCTACTCTCCTCCCCTTTTGCCCCCTCAGTTCTTCCAGGATAAGTTATAAGCTTTGATTTAAACATTCCAGTTGTGTGACTCATCCTTCCAGGTTTCAGTAATATCAACTAGATAAAATTTTTGCTCATAAATGAGCAACTTCAATTTGGCTTGTTTGTTACCCAGTTTCCTTGCATTGGTGCATAAAGTTGACTGTTGACCCTGACCTCATCTTGGAAGGTATATGGTTTTGGGTAAAATATAATCTATGTGCTAAGCATGCATATAGAAATAATAATGGAAGCTATTGAAGCTGTAACAACAAGTAGAAAAATCAAAATATATGTATTAAAAGTAGGCTTGGCTATCAGTTATAAACATTAAGTGTTAAGGGCTTAGAGCGAGACCCAGTAGAAGTTGGCTGTTGGCATAAATTAGCATAAGTATTGTTTGCTTGATCTAAGGTTATAAAATTTAGCAATATGTATCTTGTGATTAGTACATAAACCACAAATAAACATATGGTAGCATCTTAAGATACTTTTGCAATATGTATTGACATATTGAAACTATTGGGACATTAACTGATGCAAGTGAAGTGTTAACAGTCAGAAGTTTAACTATGGTTAGCCAGTATACTACACATGGTTAGCCAGAAGACCTAATCCTTATAAAATATGGTTGCAGACATGTATGTGGTATAGGAAAAGGTGTATTGAAGATGGGGTTATCCAATGTATTGTTGGGGCACTAGGAATATCAAGGCAACATGGGACACTCTAGTAGGAAGCCTGGCCCCAATGCCTTTCTCTCAGGATGATCTTCACGTATGTTTCCTTCCATTTTGTTTCTATTGGTCTCCATAAGACTGTAAATATGTACAATGTAGGAAACCACTTTATTGTATTTGTCTTATTCTTACGTATATAGATTTTTCCTACGATTTCAATTAAATCTGGCTGTATTAACTAAAGCTCATAAAGTTTCTGTATGTGCTTTACTAATTTCATCTTCTTAAATAACTTTAAGTAGCTACCTAAAAATAACCTGTTATTTGTGACAGGTGCATTCCTAGATTAATCCCAGGTTACAATAGACAATTCATGTAATCTTTTCATGTCCTTGGGTTCCTTGATTAATTTTCTTCTCAACAGCTCAATTTTGTGCTAAGTGATTATATCTTCTCTCTTTTTAGCTCTCCCTGTTTGCTATTGATTTAATCATATCCTGACTCCTCTAGTTAACCTGTCCCTGAGGATGTTGGTCCCCAGTCTACTGAAGTGGAGGCCACCCAAACTGTACAGCCTCTTTCCCCATAAAAGGTGAACCAATGTTTCACAAAAATATAAAACACTACACCACTCACCTCACCAGTGATTCACTTCCAGTATCTTCTGTCTTTTCTCTTCCTTTGCTTATGGGCTAGGAAGGATCTCAGTGAAGACTGCTTGAACAATTTTTCTTCTTCAACATGCTCTGAGTTCCCTTTGGTGATCTACTGGCAACAGATTTACCAGAGCATGTTCTGGGATTTAATGACACTCATTTAAATGATCCACCATCTTTACCTCTCACTATCAGAAACACCCTTATCCAGCTAAATAGTGGGTGGGAAAAATACTTTTCTCCCTTACACTGGTGTAAGTTTCACTGAAGTCAGTGGAGTTACAATGGTGTTAAAGAGGTGAAAATTTAGTGAGAGAGAAAATAGGGCTCAATCTCTCTTGATGTTTTCCAAAGACCAGCTCTGTGGTGTTGCTGAGAATGGTTTGGAAGGGAAATTCATGTGCAAACCTGAGACAACAAAACACATAATTTTTTTTTTTGAGAGAGAGCACCCTCCCCCACCTCAGTTTTACAGACCTATTTGTTGTAGTTGCTATGCTGTGGATATCAAGGGCTGACAGCAATTTTCAGGTGCTTTGCTTATTCCATTTCATTAAGTGGGAAACAGTGGGAGGCTGAAGAATGGCATAAGTGGTGGTATTCTAAGGAAAACTAAGCAGCTGTCACAGTAGGCAACAGTTTTAAACAGAGATCTGTTTTTCTTTAGCTATTGTGTATTATTTGGCAAATCTATCTGTGATAGTTGAAGACTCGAAGGAAGCACTTGTCTATTATTTAAGTAGGGGCACAATAAGATCAAGCTAAATCACTGATTTGCTAATGGAAATATGTCATTGCCAGCCAGTTAAATTGTTGCAGGCTTAAACTTTTTACAACTCTTCATATAAAAGAGGATAGGGAAGAGCTTCCTATCTGAAGGAGATGGAGGATGCGGGGGGAATGCATAAAACATGTTTCTCAAGAAGGATGAGAGGATAGTACTGAAACAGTCACCCCAGTAATGTACCTGGAAACAGTCGAGTTAGGGCAGATGTAGGACCCTATACTGTGACGTAAGACATTTAGGGCAAGTCTACACTACAGCACTACATTGGCTTTAGTATGCTGCTATAGCATGTATGGTAAAGATGCACTATGCTGACAGGAGAGCACTCTCCAGTTGTCATAATTACTCCACCTCAGTGAGAAGCAGAAGCTATGTCAGTGGGGGAGCATCACCTGCCAACATATTGTCAGTGTGGACAGCACAAAACTTGTGTTGCATGGGGGGGGGGGCTTTTTCATACCCCTGAGTGATGGAAGTTATATCGACTTAAGCTGGCAATGAGTTCCACAGCTTGACTGTGCCTTGTGTGAAGTATTTCCTAGTGTTTGTTTTAAACCTGCTGCCTATTAATTTCACTGTGTGATTCCTGGTTCTTTTGTTATTTGAAGAAGTAAATAACATTTTCGTATTCACTTTTTCCACATCATGATTTTATAGACCTCTATCATATCCCCCACCCACCCAGTTATGTCTTTTCCAAGCTGAACAGTCCTGATCTCTCCTCATACGGAAGCTGTTCCACACCCCTTACCATTTTTGTTGTCCTTTCTATCTTTTCCAATTCTAATATATCTTTTTTTAAGATGAGACCGGAACTGCACATAGTATTCAAGGTGGGGGTATACCGTAGTTTTATATAGTGTCATAATGATATTTTCTGTCTTATTATTTATCCATTTCCTAATTGTTACTAACATAGCTTTTTTGACTGCTGTTGAACATTGAGAGGCTGTATTCAGAGAACTATCCACAATGACCTCCAGATCTCTTTTTTGAGTGGTAACTAATTTAGACCCTGCCATTTTGTATGAATAGTCGTGATTAAGTTTCTGAATGTGCATTACTTTGTATTTATCAACACTGAATTTCATCTGCTGTTTTGTTGCCCAGTCACATTTTGTGAGATCCCTTTGTGAGTTTGCTTTGGACTTAACTATCTTGGTGGCTTATCTTGGAAATCATTCCTGAAGCCAATCTGTCCAGTGCCTGTAAGAAACTTTAATAACTGGCTTTTTGCTTAAGGAGTGACATGGGTGTATTTTATATAACAAAAATAAAGAGGATAACTGAACTGTACTATCATTGTTCCTCTTCCCTAATTTCTGTTTCCTTACTTGTTTACTTTTCCAACTTTAGACTATGAGCTTCCTGGGGCAGGGATTTTGCTATCTTCTCTGTTTTGAATGTGCCTAACACTCTGTGGAGGCTACAAAAACTAAATACTAAATAATAATATGATCCTTGTCCTTTAATTCCAATAGAGGTAAGCACCATCATTAACAGCTTCAGCAAAGAGGCCAAAGATTTGAATGAGTATGGAGAGCGGACTACTCTGTCTCTCTTAATGAGGTGATCCATTAAAATTCAGATAGAAACACCATCAAAGCAGCAGTTGAGGAAACTTGCCTGCCATTGCCATGCTGTAACATTCTTAGGAGGTCAGTCCTGAGACATGTCAATCTCGCACTTTCAATAAGCGCTAAACTCACTTTAGAAAACTTATTTTTAAAACATTTCCAAAGCACCTTTTTGATTAGTCCCTCAATGGGTATAAATCAGTGTAGCTCCATTGATTTCAAGGCACTTAAGAAGATTTACACTAGATGAAGATCTGACCCTGGGATTTTTGTCCATCCGTTACTTCTGATTAATAATATTCATTTAACTCATTTTTCTTTTTAAATGCATTCCAATGGACTAAAGTATGCTCTGTGTGAACGTGCTATGCAAAACTCTTGTCCAGAGTACTTCCTAGCAAACATAGCAATTAATTTTTGAAAAATGTTAAGAACTCTGATAGTGGTATATCATTTTAGCAAGACTTTTGTATTAGTAACTTTATAAAACAAATAATATCACTGGCAATAAACACCTCCGCAGGAAACCTTCAGAAAGAGTTGAATGTGAGTGTGTGGATTACTATATGATATGGTTAATGCTATTAAGCACTGAACCTGTTGGAGGAGCATTGGTAGCTCTGGATTTAACCACCTTTATTTGAAAACATGGATTATTCAGATCCCCAGCATGCACCTTGGATATGACCAGGAAGCAACAATAAAATCAGACTTCTGTATCTCTTCCAGATATTTACAGCTGATTAATCCGCAGACAGAATTAATTGTCTGTCTAATTTAGGGTTTTCTATAATACCTATCAGCCTAGTATCTAAGTGCTGAAGTCTGTGCATAGCAAAAGATTAGACCTCCCCTTTTCTCCAGTTTTCTGTGAAAAAAGTCAGTTTTCTCTGACTTTCTATTCAATATGGAAAGAGAAACAGCTACACATTTTTATTAAGATTAAAGAAGTCAATTTATTATTGATTATACTGAATGAAGTATATAAATCTCATTACAGTAAGGGAATGGGGTGAGAGAGCCACAAGGAAATATATTATGGAACAGTTGTACCAAAGAGATACTTTTCCAATTCACTCAAAAACTGATTTCTGAGGCTGCAGAATTTCATTTCATTTTATACAAGTCCTGCAGATCTAACAACTTTCATTTAGCTGCCTGGGGGAAATAATATTTAATGCAATTATCCTAAAGGTTTCTTTGCTCTTATATTCTGAATCCAAATCATCTCCCTACCTCCTTGTCAATCTGCCTTTTTTAATGCCAACACCCTGAAGAAGAAATGTCGAACACTGACAATTATTCAAAGTGTGTTGGGGCTGAACAATTGAGACCCTTTTTCTGTGAACGCTCATATTTCCTTTCAGAAGATGTCCAGTACATTCAAATATAATTGTATAAAGCATAGCTCATATACATATCTCACAAAGCACATCCGTTGCAACAATGGGCAGTGTCAAAAGTTATAAGGTATGAGCATGGGAGTAGAAAGAAATCTTAGAAGTATGAAGGGCTGATAATATATTAAGCATGGTTATGAAACAGGTTGACAGCTTACTACTTATAGGTAGCATAGAGGAAGTGGTTTCAAAACTGCATTTTAATAAGGGTAGAGAATCAGCGAGGCAAATGGAGACCGGTATATAGCTGGTGCAAGAACAGGAGCAAGAACACGGGAAGAGAGAAGGAAATAGGGAACCTAAGGTAGGATAAAAGCATTGGAGTGGAGAAAGCAAGAGATCTTGAATGATGAATGTTTTTGTATTGTATATGAAATAATAGGGAGCAGTCATCCATGAGCAGGGTGATGTAGCTGCATTTGCATGTATGGGTGAGAAACTGTGTTGCAGCACTCTGAAGAGATGCCCATCTGGTTATAAGTGGGCCTGGCCAGGAAACAAGAATTCTCTTTTGCAGTTTTTTTTTTGCAATTTGTTTTTGTTCTGCATTAAAACAAATCATTAAATCACCCCTCCCACCACACCCCCAAAAGCCAATAATCCAGTGATCAGCACACTTGCCTGGGATGTGGGAAACCCAGATTAAAGTCCCTGCTCTGCCTGAATTGGATCCAGGACTTTAACTTGGGTCTCCCACTTCCTTGGTTAATTTCCTAACCACCAGGCTGTAGACTCAGATTATGGCTATACTAGAGACTCTACAATGGCGCAGCTGCAGCAGGGCAGCTACGCTGCTGTAATCTTTCTAGTGTAACTACTCTAAACCAATGGGCGAGAGCTCCTCTGTTGACTTAATCCACCCTGAACGAGCAGAGGCAGCAATGTTGGCGGGAGACACTCTCCGTCTGACATAGCTCTATCTGCACCAGCACTTAATTCGGTGTAACTTATATTGCTCAGGGGGTGGCTTACGGCTTGTCTTCACTTCCGGGGTAAGTTGACCTAAGTTACGCCACTCCAACTATGTGAATAACGTAACTGGAGTTGTCCTAGACTAGGTTGACTTACTGCGGTGTCTTCACTGCGCTGTGTTGATGGGAGAGGCACTCCAGTCGACTTCCCTTACTCTTCTTAGAGAGCTGGAGAATCAGGGTTGACTGGAGAGCTCTCTGCTGTCGATTTTAGCAGGGCTTCACTAGACCCGTTAAATTGATACCCACTGCATCGATTGCAGCAGTGTCGATCTCCCCGGTAGTGAGGACAAGCCTTTATTCACACCTCTGAGCAACGTAAGTGAGGACATAGCCTCAGTCTTGCTTTCAGTCTCTCCTGTTGAAGCTGTTCCAGTTTGTATAAATAATGAAGTATTGTGGGGGTGAAAGAGAGAGAGAGATTCTATAGACCTGTGTTTGGGCAATTCACCTGGAATGGAGAGGACGAGGTTCAAATACCTACACTGAATTAGGCAGAGTAGGGATTTTAACCAGGGACTCCCACATCCCAGGTCAGTGCCCTAATCACTGGGTTACTGGCTATTTTCTGGCTCTCATTCTTTCTTTCATTTTGACCAGAGATTCATCCTGGTCTATAGAAATTGTTTTGATGAATTGGCATTCAAATTTTGTCCAGAAAATCCCAACCAGCTGTAGTTATAGGTGACACTAGGAGACCACAGAGGAGAAGCTGTTTATAGTAGACAAAATGTGAAGTCACAAAGGCATGAAATTGCAATTCCAGAGGAGTAAGCAGCAAGGAAGTATCATATGTTGGTTATATTAGGATGGTGAAAGGCAGACTTGCAGCCTGCAGCCATATGAGATGCAAAAGAGCAGTCAAAATAAAAGATGACTTGACTTCAAGACTACAGACAAGACAGCTAAAAGGTGCGCCAGAATTCAGAAGGGAGTTGTGCAGTGGGTGTGACTGAAAGGTATTTCTCTTGATAGTGGAAAGGTATAATTAAATTAACAAAAGTTAAGACAAGTATTGATATGCTTAAAACAGATGGGGATTCTGTTGAGGGAGGGATCCCTGAAAGGTTTAAAGGTGAGGTAGTCACATGTATGATCAGCATAAAACTGGTAGTTGAGGTTAAATTCTCAAATGATATGTCTGAGTGGGAAGGCAGAAGATAGAAAAGACAAGGGCTGAGAACAGAGTTTTAGGAAATCTGAGAGAGGAATGATCTGATGTCAAGTAAATACAAATAATAAAATGAGCAATTAGATACCATAGATATAAGCATAACAGGCGCAGAAGGGACCTGAGACACCAGCATAACCTTCAAAGTATACCAGTAGGATGGTGTGGCCAGCAGTGAGGTCAAAGAAGAGGGGTACAGTAGTGTGATGGAGCTATAGCTAGCTGAGAGTAACTTTACACAAACTACCCTCTAAAAGGCCATTTTAGTGCTCTACAGTCAATGTTAAAACTGGCTTTGGATGCATTGGGAATGCTGGGGGCAGAGGGCGGAAGGGGGCTAGAGAAATGACCACTTTTATAAAAACAAGAGTTTTGGATAGTTGATTAAGAGTTGAGGTTACAAATAGTGAGTTTTTCTAATCAACACAAATATTTCATCAAATACCTAAACTTTATTTGTATTGCTGGAAGACGTGAAATACACCAAGAAATATAAGCGATCTCTCTCAGGCACAGACAACAGAATTATTAATTGTATACATGTTCTAAGCTCTCACTTAAAACTTCCTGGAGTGAAAGTGCACTCATTCAAGTGTTTCTGATTGACCTGATAAAAATGTAGGAGTAAAATGCACAAGGTTCCTCTATCCTGGCTACATGATATTAAAGGGACATTGATTTTCATATGCTTGATTTTAGAAGTCTACCACATAACTGGAAAGCAATTTGGATAATAATAGAGAACAAAGACTTCACACCATGGAAGGTTCAGCAGGTATTCCCACTATCACATATTCTTTGTGTCATGCTTTCAGCAGCTCCTTATAGGGTAGATGCAGAACATGGTTACAATATACTGGTCCCACTCCGCCCCCACGAGAAATCTCATGATCTTATGGAAATGCTGTATTCACTCTTCACCTGCCAGTGTTGGTCCTGAATGTACGGCTATGAGAGAAAAGCCATATATGCTTATATTAAAATACACATGATTATTTTATTGCAGGCAAAAATGCTTCAGTGTTGAAAAATAAATCTCAATAGAATGGACACATGTACTTTAAAGACTACATGTGTTCCATTTTGATGGATGTGCATTTTGTATTCATACATACTGAAAGAGTTGAAGTTGATCAAGAGCAGACACAAGCTTAAAGAGTTTAGAAATCCATAGGAATTTGGAGGCCTGATGGCATGGGGAGGTTGCTACCCATGATACTAGTTTCATAGCCCAGCACTGTCATGACTTTGGTTAAGTGACACCCACCATTACAATTGGGAGATTTAAAAAAATAAAAATTAAACAAGAATCAACAGTGCTGGAAGGACCTCCCATACTAGAAAAATGGGTGTGGTATAAGAACCTGAATAGAATAAGTGCAGCTGTGGGACAATGAACTAGTCTTGGTTTGCTTAGATGTAAGATATTTTTTTTTCAGAGTCTTACAGAATGTTCAGCTCCATGTCTAATTAAACCAGGCAAAAGAGGTCCAGAAACCTTTGTTCCTAATACAGCAATTTGATTCTTAAGTGTTGGATCCCTGAAAGAGAAGTAGTTTCCTTTACCTTTAGGTTTTATTTTCTTCACACACTTTACCTTGGCAACTCCCTCCCTTGCACGGCTGCAACTTTGTAATTTCTCTCACTCTGTATCCTTCCATATGGAACAACAGGGCACGTAGTGTCCCAGCACAAGGTCTGTTGTGGGTTTGACAGAGGAAGCATTTCTTAAAATGACCCACAACTCGAACAACATAATCTGAGCATTCCTATCGCTGGTCTTGCATGGCAGCTAAATGTGCTGCTCTTGAGGCACCGATTTTTTATTTTTTACACCCTTCTGTAAGGCAAATGTTTTTCAGGCTGGGAGAGACAAAAACATTGTGAGCGCTTGATGTGGTTTTGGTTTTTGTTTGTTTTATTTTGGTATTTGCAAGCTTTGTAGCACAACGATTGAGTTCACTATCTTCTCCTTTGTTTTAATTGCTAATAAATCATTCTGTCTACGCATCATGCTCTCAAGCATGCATCAATTATCCACTGCTCTGTTCTGTTCTTTGAGAGGTGGCTAGAGGTGTCTGCTCCTTAAAACAGCAATGTCCTCTTGATCTTTAAGAATATTCCAAGTAAAGATGTGCTAATGAATCTGTCAAAGCTTTTCTGTCTTAGAACTTGAGGGTCACCTGCTGATTCCCCCACAGTGCAAGTGTTTTCAGATCTGATCCTCTAATTACCCATGAGCATGACCAGGAAGCTGTAGCCAAGAGATCTGAAAAGGCAGCAGATTTTTATTTTAAAATTTGTAGTCATGTCTGGATTACATTTCAGAAAAATGTGATCCGGAAACTAGACTGTCTGGAGAAATAGTTTCCTACCTATCCTGCAAGAGATTTCTATACTTCAAGTGAATTATTATGGTAGCACCCAAAGATCCCATTCATGACTGGCTGGGCACTGTATAAACACAGCTAAAGAGACAGTGTTTTCTCCACAGAGAAGGTATAATTTAGATAGGCACACCTGAGTTAACGAATATCCTACACTGTGTTTTTAAAAAGTGGTATGGTTCCTTTAATAGCCACAATTAGTAAGGACCTTGGTTTTACATATCATCTCTAAGATGGCATATCCGGCAAGACCATATCCCTCATCCTATAGTAGAATGCAGGTTCAGTCTTGATCCAGAGGAAAGCATGTCACTATATCACCAGATCTATTTGCTTCAGTATTTAGGTCTTCCTTACAGTTCTCCAATCCAAGTAAAGACAGAGCCTGCTCCTGATCAGCTACCACAAAGCCTGATCCAAAATCAATTGAAGACTTTCAGGGACTTCCTATATGGAATCATACAGGATTACCACACACTTTAATTGAGCCATAATTGAACCATTCTTGATGTTCTAAAGAGGTTCAGATAATATTTTCCCATTGGTTGGTTGGTTTTGTTTTTCATGTGCTTTTTTGGTTATGGCCAAAACTGGAAAGAAATGTGCCAAGAAACAACATAAAAAGACTTGCCTTGTGGTATTTTTGGTCTAACTGGAAGCTCTGAATTCATGAGGATGCTCCCATTCATTTTCACGAGCTCTGTGTTTACCCCTTGCTGGGGCTCCTGTGTTCCTCCTTGCTAAGTAAGTCTTGGTACTCCTGATCATTCTTTTGGCAGCTCTACTGGCATCACATGCACCAGGGGTAAAGGATCATGGTAGCCATTCCATTGGGCAACGGCAGCTCCTTGTGAGTGGCTCTGGCTGTGTCCCCTCTGCTGGCTGGTGTCAAAGCGCTGGGAAGCAGCTGCTTGAATTGGAACTGCATGCCTAGTCTTAAGCAGCTGCACTTCAGAATTGTCTGCTGCTTGTGATTGTGGGAGCTATGAAACAGTGCAGCAAAAAGGTGTCTCGCTCAGAGTTGCATGCTTGTATACTCACCCAGTTTGAGCCCTGTGGCTATCTCTAGTTTTATAAAACACATTTTCTACCTATATTTACATGACAAGACTAATAGTGAATTCACTGTCTCAAATATGAGGCTAAATTCACTTGGTGCCTGGCAGAAAGGATCTCCAAACAGACACACACACGAGGAAAACCAGCATTAATATCCTGTGATTAAAGATTGTATCATTATGCTTATGCACAAGGTGGCTAAATTAAGGATCAGACAATCTTATTCTGGCAGTTCCTTTGCTTTGATTTTGCAACAAGAATAGTGTGTGTATGTAATTTCCTAAGTCTTTTTAAAAAGCAAACTGAAAAGGCAGAACCCCCCTGGAAGTGTGACTCCTTTATGCCCTTTCTCCTTCACCCTCTCCTTGTGCCAGACTTGTCTGTCTTCCAGTCATTGGCTCCTCATCTCAGTTCCATTCTGTTCACCTAGATAGTCTTTTTCTTTACTCCTGATACTTCTCACTCCAATCCTGGTCTTCTTTCCCAGCAAGTCCGAGTCTCACCCCTGTGGATCCTCCATGTCCAGTCTCCCCCCAGTCCCAGTTGTCTTATCCAATAAGACGTTCCTAGTTTCCCAACTCCTCTGTCACCTCCAGCTCCTTGTTTTTTCTCTCACTTAAACCATCCCTCCAGTTGCCCCCCACCCACATTCCTAATCTTCACTTGTTCACAGTCCTAATCCCTCTCCTCAGGCTCCTTGTCCCAGTCTCCTTTGCCTTGCCAGTCCCATTTCTCCCCAAGTACCCCAGCTCATGAGATCTGTCTTCCCTCCCACTTCAATTTCCTTCCCTCCATCTCATTGGTTCTCAGTCTCCTTATCCTGTCAATCTCCCTTGGCTCCTCCTTCTCCCTCTCCCATTTTCCTCCCGTGCACCCAGTCTCCTTGCCAAGACAGTCACAATCCCCTCTTTGGCTCTCAGTCCCAGGCCCAGTCTCTCCTCAGCTCTCCTCACCCCCATAGGTCTGGCTCTTGTGACTTCGGCATTGAAATGAGGCTGCTTCCTCCTCTACAGTGCCTGGAACAACTATGTGTGAGGAGTCACTGAATGAACAGGAGAGACAGAGTCTCTGTTCTCCATCTGAGTGCCCAGACCAGGACCCAGCGTGGATCAGCAGTTCAGAGCTGCAATTGCAGGGAAAGTTCTGCTCAGCCCTAGGCTGGAGCATGCCAAGTGTGAACAGAATCTTTGAGGTATTTAGCTCTAAGAAGTTTCTATTGAGAATGTATAAACTGTGATTTTTTCCCCCAAAGATATGAGTTTGCCAAATTTTGATAGATTTTCTTATGGACAAGAAAAGGCACATCCCTGACACAAAGGCCACTCCCTTGCCAAATTTCAATACCCCGCTCCAACGCCACAAAAGGTCACCATACATTTTTATTATGGGCAAAATAGTATATATTCCCCAGCTTCATTTATGGAAATGGCTAATATTTTTTGGATGAAACTTTCCCAAAACATTCAACCTGAGGCAGATACCTGGCATGGAAAATTTCAGCCCAAATGGTTGAAGTTTGGCAAAGTTATAAGCAACTGATAAATCTTACAATGGAAAGTGTCAGGCAACCTTAATAATGGGCAGTGCTCCCAATCTCACCTATAATAGTAGATACAACATTATCTACCATAATAAATTAGATTAAAGCAGCTCCTGCTAATAATATGATTGTCAGAGATCTGCTTTAGATACGCTTTGGTCAATAAGCCTATTGCTAGTGTGATGTATGCTGCATCATGTAATTAGGTCCAGGATATTTGTCATGTTTGTAATGTTTGTTTTTGTTATTTTACTTCTCCACACTCTCTTCCTGTAACTACCTACCACACTTTTAAATGTCAAAAGTAGCCTGGTGGGCCTGGATGGGTGTTGATGCCTGGGCACCATGCATGGCCTTACCTGCTTTGGAGCGCTTGGTCTTCTGATTTTTTTCCACCATCCTTTTCTTCCTCCTTTGTCTCCTTTAATTCTGTCCCATCAGCCATAACTCATAAGTATTATTTTTTTCTCTTGTGCTTATAGTGCACAAGGCACCTCACAAAGATGATGATTTAATTATAAATTAGCTTATGGAAGTGTCCAATAGGTATTGAATGCTTTCTAAACATATACAAAAATACAGAGCTGCTCCAAAGAAATTATAATCTAGAAAGACGAAAGGGAAAGGGTTGCAACATATAAGCAAGCCAAACAAGGCGATGATAAGAACAGGATTCATAATTTTTATAGGATTTTAGCTTCCTTCCTCTCTTCCTACCACCAATCCCTTTTCCTCTCTTTCAGCCTAGCAAACTCAAGTATATCTCCTTCTCTCTCCATGAGAGAGACAAGGTGGGTGAGGTAATATCTTCTATTGGACCAAAGCTATTGCTCACCCACCTTATCTTTCTCACACCCTGGAAGCAACATGGCTACGAAAACACTGCATGTTTCTCTCGCCATCTCTTTTTCACAGCCTTCTGCAACAGGTAGCTGTGTGTGAATGAAGAGAGAAGGACATAGCCAAACAGAGAGAACCCTTAAGAGTTTCAAATGTGCTAAGGTAGCTTTCCGCAGCTCCTGGCATTGCCCCCTGCTGGGGAGAGAAAGGTCACAGTCTCTCATGCCTTCTCTATATATCTCCTAGTTGCTGATTTTCCCCCCAGTTTAAAATAATATACATAATGTATGTAATTTCTAAGTAATTAACCATGGCTTGCATTTTTTTGGAGGGCACATGTGGGCGGAGGAATGGGAAAGCAGGTCATGGTCAGGAACAGAGGAACAGACTATGTGTGATGGCTCCCTTCGTGGCCAATACATTGGGCATTGAATCAGGGACTTCCAGAGCTACAAGCATGAGTTTAGAGCCAAGCTGGGGCTGTAACCACTCATATCTGTGGATTGGCACAGTGGGGGACCTGTAACACACACTCATCAGTGTGTTACATATAAACAGGAGAGGAGGAGTGGAAGGAGAATGGTGGCGAAGGAGACTAAGAAAATAAGTTTAGGTACCTGGTGGGGGATGAATACTGACTGGTCCAATTAGGTGGCTAATGAAAAGAGAAGATGTCACAGAGGGTTCTCTCTGCTGATGGCCCTGGTGATATCCTGTCCTGTAGGTGCTGGGGCTCATGAGGGCTCTGATGGGGCCAACAGGGGTTTTTGAAAGAATGCCCATGAAAGACAGCAGCAGCTTCTGCTGCCCTGGCTGGAGGGGCCCACATAGGTGTTTAAGCCACTGGGAATTACTGTCCCCTGACACTATGAGGTGCAGGCTGAGGGGCTCTGCTTATTTCTCCATTGCCTTTCTGCTGCTGGTAGTAATGGCTTATCTCAGCCCGCACCCATCACTAACTTAACCATCTGCTTACACTTACCAGCATGTTCCATCACATAGGGCCTTTGTACTCTCCAATATGCAGGGATTTGTGGCCTAGCTTTCCTAGTGAGGTTGCATTTACACTACATTTTGGGCCTCTATGATTATGTAGGGTGGGCTTGTATTTGTCCCTTTAAATTGTATAAAATCATTATGGAAACACTTTCAGTGATATTCTTGGTTTAAAAAAAAATTAGATGAGATGTAAAGGAGGAGGATGGAGTGGGAGCAAACGAAGAAAACTTTCCTGTATTTATTTACTAGTTTTGAACATATTCTGTCAAATGCTGCACTTACATGCTGTGTAGACATTTAGCTACATTTAGCTCAGCTAGCCTATTGCTGAGAGCTTTCAGGGCCCAGTCCTGCAAGGTGTTGAATCCCTCCTACAAGGTTCTGAGAGCCTTCAAATCCCTCTGACCTCAGTGTAGTAGAGAATACTTTCAAAATTCATTGGTGGCACAGAGTACCTCCTAGAATTGGGTCCTAGGTAAGAACCAAAGGAGCAAGAAGATTACTCTGCAAGTTCAGATTTAGTCCATTTTTGTCACTTCATTTAAAATCTGTTTCCTTTTAAAGAAACATGTAAACAACATTTATAGCCTACAAATGAACCCAGTTAAGAAGGTACAACTGAGACTGAGTTGTTTACATAACGAAGAGGGTGTGAGGTACCAGAAGAGACGTCTAGATGTCTGCTTGAAGGCTATGCTATCAGTCTGTTAATAAAAAATATTTATAGAATGTCTACAAAATAACAATTAGAGGAAGGGGTAAAAAACCACATTAAACATGAGATGACAGTTTTGATTTCCTGTTGGGATGCAGATTAATATTTATTAGTACAAGTTTAGATCCCGAAAGGTCTCTTTAATCAAGGTGAGAGGCAATTTTCATCAGATGATCTTTAGAAAGGGATAAATATGCATGAGAATATTAAATACCCAAGTCATAGCAATGTTTTAATAAGTACTATAAAAATATCCCCTGGTGAGCCACTGAAGAAAACACCATTGCTTTCCTTCTCAATCGAGAAGGATGTTGTTATAAAAGAGCAAGAGCTGAGGGAGAGGGTGTTGAAGGAATAGAATGCATTTTTTTTCTTGTTCGCAAGATAGTCCAAATTGTTTAGGAATAACTTGTGTAATCAGTACACCATTGTATTAACTAACAATCCATTAGGGGCATTTAGGGCTTGTCTGCTCTACAGGGGTAAGTCAACTTAAGTTATGCTATTCCAGCTACGTGAATAACGTAGCTGAAGTCGAGGTAGCTTAGGTCAATTTACCCCAGAGTCTTCACTGTGCTGCATCAATGGGAGATGCTCTCTGGTCTCCTTCCTTTACCCTTCTCGGAGAGCTGGAGTACCGGGGTCAATCGGAGAGTGCTCTGTCGTCGATTTAGCGGGTCTTCACTAGACCCGCTAAATTGATCCCTGTTGCATTGATTGCAGCAGTGTCAATTTCCTCATAGTGAAGACCAGCCCTTAATCAATGCACTTCGATTCAGTACAAAATAAATGACTTTTCCTTTTCAATCTAGTCACTCATTATGCTGTGTTGTTGATTATTCTGTCATAAGGCTCCAAATTCCTCCTTGGTGCAACTCTATTCAAGCCGTTGACTTTGCACCAAAGGTGAACAAAATTGGATCCATTTTGAGGAGTGATATTATAAATGGTCTATTATTACAAAATGATCAAGCAAAACCTCATGGCTCAGAATCTTTATTACGCATCATGGAAGCAGTGTATTGGTTTTAGAAGAGAATGGCATTGTGTTCAAAATAACTATGTTGTGACACTGTCCATTTCTCTATAATTTAAAATGACCTAAGGAAAGTTCATATGATGAGATAACAACATGATTTTGGCAATTAATTGATCTTTAAATATTCATGGTAAATAGGCCCAATGGCCTGTGATTGGATTTTAGATGGGGTGGGATCTGAGTTACTACAGAGAATTCTTTCCTGGGTATCTGGCTGGCGAATCTTGCCCATATGCTCAGGGTTCAGCTGATCGCCATATCTGGGGTCGGGAAGGAATTTTTCTCTAGGGCAGATTGGAAGAGGCCCTGGGGGGTTTTTGTCTTCCTCTGCAGCATGGGGCATGGGTCACTTTAGTAAAACATTTAAGGGTAGCAATTTTGCAACAGAAAAGCTTTAAAAACAGACTCCAATGAGAAACTGCTGAGCTTGAATTAATATGCAAACTAGATATCATTAACTTGGGCTTGAATAGAGACTAGGAGTGGCTGGGTCATTACACATATTGAATCTGTTTCCTTAAGATAAGTATACTCACACCTTCTTGTCAACTGTCTAAATGGGCCATCTTGATTATCACTACAAATTTTTTTTTTTCTCCTGCTGATAATAGCTCATCTTAACTAATTAGCCTCTCACAGTTTGTATGGCAACTTCCAACTTATCAGTATGTGTATCTATCTATCTATCTATCTATCTTACTGTATGTTCCATTCTATGCATCCGATGAAGTGGGCTGTAGCCCATGAAAGCTTATGCTCAAAAAAATTTGTTAGTCTCTAAGGTGCCACAAGTACTCCTGTTCTTTTTGCAGATACAGACTAACACGGCTGCTACTCTGGCTAACTTGGAGAAATAGTTTTCAAAGACTAACACGGCTGCTACTTTGAAACCTATACCAGACAATGATTGTCATCACTATCCAGTCGTTCTTAAGGACAGTGAAATCCACCCAGTGCTGGAAAAATGAAGCCTCAAACAGCTTTACATTTCAAGTTTTTTCTGAGGGAATGATGTTTCATTCTGTGGAAAGATGGTCTCTTTGAAGATTTTGTTTTTCTAGATGGGTGGGGATGGGGAGGGAAATATTCTCCACAAAGAAAAGATTTTTTTAAAAAAAAATTAAAAATATTTTGCTCCACAGCAGTCCTTCCTCTCCTGTTCAGCTCCAGAGTTGAAAGACCTCAATCGCATATGACGTAGGATGACCAGATGTCCCAATTTTATAGGGACAGTTCTGATATTTGGGGTTTTGTTTTATATAGGTGTCTATTAACCCCCCACGCCCACCCCTCAGCCGATTTTTCACACTTGCTATCTGGTCACCCTAATCTGAAGTAGATTAATCTATATTAGAAGCAGCAGAGGCAGGCCTGATTTAGCTGTCAGACCATAAGAGCAGCATGGTGGAAAGCCAAATACTTTACTTAAAACAAACAAATCAACAATCACCCCTCCCCCAAACAACTAGGGAGTGATGGGAATGCCTTCAAACTAAGGAAACAAAGGGAAAAGAAAACCCTGAACAGGTGGCAATCCTATAAGGAAGTTTTCAGTAAAGGAAAATGAGAAATATGGTTGTTTTATTGCCTGTTCCATTTTGTTGTTGCCCTCCACAGAATCCCAGCAGAGTACCTCCTTTTCCTTCATTTTAATTAGAGCATCAGGACAGCTTGTAAATGTTTGTCAACTGTACTTATTTGTCTGTTATAATAATATTTAGACATGAGTCCAGCTGTTAAAACTCAACACAGGGTGTTGGCAAACAAAGAACACTAGATATTTTAGAATTAGAAAAGATACAAAGAAGGGCAATGAAAATATTTAGGAGTATGCAACAGCTTCCAGATGAGGAAAGATTAGAAAGACTGGATCTGGTCAACCTAGAAAAGAGAGATGACTAAGGGGGGGATATGATAGAAGCCTATAAAATCATGAATGGTATGAAGAAAGTAAAAGGGAAGTGTGTGTTTGCACCTTCACATAACACAAGAATAGTGGGAACACAATGAAATGAATAGGCAGTAGGTTTAAAGCAAACACAAGGAATTACTCCTTCACACAATGCACAATCAACCATTGCCATAGGGTATTGTGAAGGCCAAAAGTATGACTGGGTTTATGAAGGATAAGTCCATCAATTGCTATTAACAAAATTGGTCAGGGATGCAACCCCATGCTTAGGGTATCCTTAAACCTACAACTGACAGGGAACTGTCAGAGACAGAATACTGGGTTAGATGGACCATTGGTTTGACCCAGTATGGTCATTTTTATGACTATCTGTACTCAACCTCCTACAGCAGCAGGCAGACCAAGGACAATAGAGAAAGGGTGAGCACTGGGAAAGAACGAGTGGTTTCTAATGCTGACTTCAGGCACAAGCAACACAACCAACCGTCTCAGGCCCAGTGGTCTTGGTTTATTCAGCAACTCCTGGATCACTCCAATCCCTTCTCTTGACAAGGGATAAAAATGGGAAGCAACTAATTGAATCTTCCTCTCTGACATATGGACCAGACTGGGAAACAATTTCTGGCCCAATCCCCCTAGGTCTCCTTTAGATTGGAACCTCCTCTTGTTTTGGGGTGGTGGTGGTGGTGGTTGTAAATTGTGGAACTTTCCCGGACGCCTTCAGGAACACTTATACTGTAGTCAGATGCAGTTTCATAGGGCTGATTACCGCATGTTTGCAGAAAGAGTTAAATGACTGTAGAATGGAAGTTAACACAGGGTTTCTCCTATCTTTCCATAGTTCCTCCTTTAAGGAGAGACTAAGTAGTCTAGCCTTCGTAATGAAAACATATTTTTTAAGTGCGGTTTTAAAAAAAAAAAAAAAAAAGAGAGAGACTGATATTCGAAAGAATATTCTACATTTGGGGAAGAATATTTAACCCTGTGGGTAAAATGTCTGTTTTTTTTCCTGATGGGTCATTTCCACTTTAGGTTTATCATGAGAAACCTTCTATTGAATATCTGTTATCTGCACTGAATTCTGAATATTTAGTGATGGGGTTTGCTTCTGCAAGTCTTGAGTAAAAAATAATTTTTTTCTTCTAATTTCTCATAGGGTTGCACTCCCACAAGGAGTCCAGCATCATAGCTTGAGAAACACTTCTGTAAGGAACACCACAGGGATCACTTCTACAACACAAGGCCTTGTCCATTAAGCACCTGTACCAGATGCTCACTTGCTTCCTTGTTGGAGTGGGGCTCCTTAGCATCCATCACACTTACCCATTCACCCAGGTCAGTCATTATCACCTGCATTTGTTTGAAGGGCCAAGTTTTTTCAATTAGTGCATGCACAACTTTGTGTGTGCATTTTTGTATACTATCACTTACATATGTTAAATTGTCCATCCCATGGAATCTTTAACTCAGGGCTGCATATCTTTGTAAAAGATATGCTCTAGTTCAAACACAATTTGGTTTAGATGCAGGAATCACTGAATGAAATCTAAGGCCTTTGTTATGCAGGTATCAGGATAAATTATATACATTATAATGTTCTCTTCTGGCCTCAAAAGCTATGTAAATAATATAATCTATATATTTAAATCTTACATGCATTTAATCAATGCCCAGAAATGGGTTGTGTGTGTGTGAAGTCTATTATTTGTGTGCTCAGGTAATAATGTGTAAAAACTGCAGTCACAAATAGAGGCCAAAACTTGACAATTTGCACTTAACTCCCTGAAGTGTTAATAAATGCTTTCTGGGATAAGAATTACTACTGACTGTCGTACAAGCAAATATCCTAATTCTCTTTCCCTAAAATGAAACCAAAACTGTTCTGTAGCTTTTAGATCTCCCCAGAACACCACTGCACAACTCCTGTACATTCCAGAAAGGGTTTAATGTACATTCCAAAAAGGGTTAGTTGTGAAGCTCGGAAAACCAGTTATCAGCATGCAAATTGAGTAACAGGATGTCAAAGTACATCACTGTGCATCTTTCACTGTCCAATGGTTTTGGCACTGCATGTTAGCATAAAAACTGACAAAACTGGATCCAGATGACACTTAACTGTGTATATGGACTAAAGGTGTGTGACTGGAAGTCTGGATCATTGGGGCAGAAGAAGGCAGTATTTTTTCTATAAACAATGTACATCTTTGACAGAAGATTGTTCAGCAAACGTATGACAAACTAGAGAATCTGACAGTTTGAATGCATTTTGACCCATCCTGGCTGAACCATTTTCAAGCAGAGTATAACTTATTATGAGGTGTTGTGGCAACAGCAAATATAACTTAGATCAATACTTGGTCACTGACAAACTCCTCACTGTTACTGAAATGCAACATGAGCCAAAGTATAAATGGAAGGCAGATCAATATCATGCTGAAACTCATGCTATTGTGAATTATCCCCAGTTATAAAGGAGAGTGAAAAGCAGAAACCAGAATCTGTTACAAGCAAGTTTCAGCAAATGGAATGTAGTCAATCAAGCAAAAAAAAAAAAAAATCACCAAAACGATCTTGTAAGATGAGTGAAGAAAAACATAGACACACAAATAAAACAAGGGAGAGGTGAGCTGTTTCAGACAAATTAAGAGCCAACCTAAACCTGAAACAAACCTGTCTCAAGCTAGATAAAATTCCGGTTTCATTTAAAAAAAAAAAAAAAAGTATGTGTTTTTATCTGCTTCTCTATTTCCTGGTTCTGAAGTGTTGTCATAATACAAAAAATGAACGTCTGTAGCATTTCTTATCTAACCAGAAGAAAATAACAGAAATTTCACTAGCCAAAAGCACTCTCTCCCCCTGCCCACACAATTCATAGAACATCATCAGCCTCTAAGACATTTGGATACTTTAGCTAAATGCACTAAATTCCAAACCAAACTTCCAATCCTTTTGCTTTTTCCCTAGAATATGATATGCTTTTTACCCACACAATTTTTATATGCACTTTTTGTGTCATATCATGCAGAAATTTGTGTAACTTTCCTTTTTTATTTTTGGCATCATTGTAAGATACCAAAAATAAAAGATAATGGAAAGCAAATTAGTGGAAAGCAAGCAGGAATGAGGCTGACACTGATTTCACAGGATAATAGTTTTTATAAAAAATAACTATTTTCCCTTTAATTGGACTGGATTGGGGAGAAATTTGCTAAATGCCAATCTTAGTACCAAAACGAAAAGGATATTTGTTCTTCTATGTCTTCAAAATGTCATAATAAAGAGAATATCTTCTGAACATGGCATTAAAGCATAGATTTTTTTTCTGTGGATCTGAACCTGTCTTCCTGGCATACTAGAAACATCAGTGATTATAGTGATATTTTTGCAGGTGCAAAGATTACAGGATTGGGTCCTCTGTCAAAGAATGAAATCAATTGATTGATCAATAGTTGTCTTTAAATATATATTTTAAACTATAATACTTACATTAATACATTCTGACTAATCAAAACATTTTTTAAAAGATTCACTCCATACAAAGTAACATATTTCTTGTTAAAATTCACAAGAGTGACAAATGTTTATTGTGGGTCAGATCCTCAGGTATGCTTGTATTATGCACCTGAAGAGGGGGTGGCATAGGTTGCTTTAAGGCACCTGTCTATAGCCCTTGATCCCGGGGCCACAGGTAAGAGCAAGTATGATGGTGGCACAACATAGGAAATGTCCATTCAAATGAATGAAGGATCAGATTTTGCTAGATTGGTCTGGTCCTCTTGGAAATCATTGCACAGGCATAGGTGGTATATTATAAAACAACATAATATATACGATTAAAAGATAGAAGTGAAAATTATCCCACAATTAAACAGTTTTAATAAAATTTACTTAACTAGGTTTCAGTGTTTAATCAATAATATAAAATTAGGTTTACAAGAGAGAAGGTCACAATACACAAGCTTCTTTGATCTTATAATTAATAAAGCTGAAAAAGAAACCTTGAGCCCAGTGCCATTCCACTTGCTTCAAATTTAAAATTTAAATTTAAAAACATTTTGGGGTTGAATGGGTCCAGCCTTTCCCAGGTGAGAGAGAAAAGAGCATAATGAACCTTTCCCTACCACTTGTGTCTGTGTCTGTGTCTGGGCTGGGCACAATGTCAGTTCTAATGCCCAGGGAGAACACAGACTTCTCAGTCCAGAGCGCTGGACTCCTTCCCTCCGTGGAAGAGAATGGGGACCCATTCTGTGCAGGCCAGTGGTGCTGGCACCATTGGGCAGGAGAAACCCACACTTCAACATGTCAAAAGTGTGGAGTTGCTCAACAGCTGGGCTCTTCTTGCATTCACACAGGCATTTGGCTTGATTCAGCTTTCATTAAAGTCAATGGTAAGACTCCCATTGATCTCAGGGAGTTAGATCAGTCCCATTGTATGATCCAAAAGAAGAGTGCCGCTATGACAGTGCATTTCGGCATTGGCCCTACCACAGATAGTGCCTTAGAGAACAATTATCTTCATGTGGGGGTAACATTCAGATGTGGTAAAAGCCAACAAGCCTTGGATTTGTGCAATGTAATGGTAATGATCGTTATAATTCAGAATAACAACTGCTATTTATTCTGTACGAAAACAATTTTCTGAGAGAGTGAATTTTTATTCTCTGTTAAAAGTCTCATTAAAATTTATCTTTTTAAAAACTATTTATGCATTGGGAAATTTAACAAGGTTTATAAATCCTTGCCATTTAAATATCAGAGACAAAACAATAATCATTACTGTAAAATGCAGCTATATTCTAAAATGTTTTTTAACCATTAAAATGATCCATTTCAACAGTACCATTGACACTGCAAACCAAGACTTGATTTATGGTGAAACAGTTCACTAACTGCATTTGACTGTGCACCTCAGCTGTTGGGAATGTGACCATAAATTAATGGGATTTATTTATAACACAGGGATGCAGTTTCCAAAAATAATATATTTGCAGCCCTCAGGTTGTTTCCAATTGTTAGAATTAAAGATATCTCCGGAATTATCACCTCCTGGTAATACATATAGAACCTGTTAGAGAAGGCAAGGGGGATGTTTCCTTCTGTTCATTTCAGAGATCAGATGGGCTGGGTTTTTCTTAAGACTTCAAAACTTATGGCATGTCTTACAGTATTTAAAATTTTTCACCTGAGTTTGCATGCTTCTTTGTTTCCAGAACATCAGGCTGATTATTACTGATCAGAGTTCAGAAGACAAAGCGTTTTTTCTCTCACTCTATTATATTTCCATTGCTTCCATCCTTAACTATGCGAACCATTGGGTATGTATGTCTGTGTGTATGAAGTCAATACCATTTTAATTATAAGAATCACAGGACACTAAAGAGCGTATTGTCCAGTTCCCCAAGGTATAAAATTTACTGGTAGCCACCAAAACCAATCCCTCCAGCAAAAAACTCCAGAATCCTCATTATATTCTCCCACATCTACTTCAGTAGTACATACATGAGTGCCCCTGAATTCTTGCCCTACCCCATTTACACGTATATTCACTATGCTAGTCGTCCAATCACTGCTAACGTTTTTGGTGAAACCTGAAACAAAAAAAGACATTAACACTTTGGCCATTCCTGCGTTTTCCATTATTGTTTTTCCTATCTCGTTGAGTAATGAACCTACCCTGTCCTTGGTCTTCCTCTTTCTCCTTGTGTATTTGTAAATCCCATTGATATTAATGGACTAAATTCTGATCTATGTTTATTGGCGTAAGTCTGGAATAACTACACTGACTTCATTTATACCCACGTAAGTGAAATCAGAATATGACCATAAATCCTGAGAGCTTCACGCATGCTTGAGGCTTTTGGTTAGATTATCTACTGGTGTAAATGGCTGTTGATCCATTAACCAGTTCACACCAGCAGAGAATTTGGTCATTTAGTGGGATATTAAGCATCTAATCGATCTCCCTTTCATCTTAATGGGAATTGGAGCAGGACTTAATGTCCAGATCTTCTGATATGTATACGCTTAACTCTTATTGAAATCAATGGGAGTTGGTTGCCTAAATACCTTTTGAGGATTTAGGCCTAAATGCCCAGGAGTCCTGACAGGCTTTACTAGGGCTATGTCTACGCTGTGCACAACAGCCACGCCATTGTAAGGCACACATTGTAGCTGCTCTCTCTCACCAGGAGAGGGCTCTCCTGACAACAAAAGAAAATCACCCCCAATGAGGGGCGGTAGCTTCCTTGGCCGGAGAGTGTCTCCAGCCGACCAAGTGTTGTCCACGCTGGCGCTTTTCGACGTTAAAACGTTTGTCGTTCGGGGGGTGTTTTTTCATACCCCTGAGCGACAAATGTTTTAATGATGAAAGTGCAGAGTAGACAAGGCCTAGGAGGTTTACTACTGTGGGGAGAGTAGCATAGAGCTATGCTAATTTACACATGCAGAGTACTAGGAGGGTGAAAACTAAGTGGATAGAATTCTGATGTAGTAGCATTTTACTCCCACTCTATACTCATGAAGTACAGTTGTAAATACCTTACAGAAGCATCAAGGTAGTGGTGTCAGTCCCACTTTTTAGAAAAAGAAGGTATTCTGGTTTTACTTAAATCTTTTATGAGCAACACAGGTAGTCCAAGCTATTCTGAATAACATAGATAGTCCAGGTTATTGTCCTTGTGTATTCCTTCCCTATTCTGGAAGCACTGAATCAGATACAGCATCACCGTCCAGACTTCCCAGGTTATCATCAACCAGATCATTATTGCTTTTATTTTGATGTTTACTATAATAGGATCACAGCCTCTTCTACTCTCTCTACATACAATATCTCCAACATGCTAGGGTTTAAACAAACAGGAGTGTCAATGGTTTTAGGTCATGCAGTGTTTCCAGCCAATTGCACAGTACTTTGAAATAACTTGCAATTAAAAAAAATATCAGATCTTGACAAGGCTCTTCTTGCAACAGGTACCACAGCCAATGTGTTTGGGGAAAAAATTGCTAAGGAATTAAGATACTTGATACTTGGTCAAGCCTCAACCAGTGCTCTTATTTTTCAAGGACAAATTTGTGTCCATGAATAATTGTACTTGTACATGACAGGGTGTACAGGTCCTTGGGGGAAGATGCATTATGACTGTGGCCCCAAATTATGGAGGTCCCACATAGCTAGACAATTGTACTGCAGATTTTGAACTTAAATCTAATCAGTGGTTCCAGACTGTGTTTTCACTCATTAATGGAAATTCCTTGCACTGTCTATATGTAGCCAGTTCACAAGAGAAAAAACAATTCTCTAGTGTGTCATGGAACACAAATATAAAAGTTTCCTCCAAGGTTGTTGCATCTGAATTCAAATCATATGACTGAAATTTGTCCATCACTATATTGAGTTCAGCTTGAAAACTACTCCACAGAGAAAAGTCCTCCTTTAAAAAGGAAATATAAAGAAAATAGCCCTGCATTCCCATCAAATAAATAATTCTTCTGCAGTGTACTTACATCTCCACGCAATGTTAGGTCAGGTGTTTGGATGACTTATAGTAGGAGTGATCAAGATGGAAGAACATGTTTGCCTTACTACTTTGTAGAGCTTGCAAAGGCTATTAATGTTTCTTGTCAAGGTCATTTTAAACATCAATTATCACAAGGTAGCAAGCAGTCTCACTCGCGCATCTAGTACAGGTAGGCATCTAATTCTTTGCATCTGTAAGAGCATAAAAACCCACTAAAGCTGATACATGCTTACTGCTTTTCTGATTATTAACGTATATCAGACCTATTTGCATGGATGATCTGAGTCTGTATGTATGTGTGTGTGTTGAAAATATATATGCCTATTTTTGGGAGAGAGAAAAAAACGTAAAAGTATTCACTCCCACTGAATGATGAAATGAAGAAGGTGTATGCAAAACTTTTCCATCAGTGTTACAACCAAATTCCAAATAGGATGGTGACACCATTAAAATTTGGTATCATAAAGATGTTGTTGGAAATGTACTAGTGTTGATTGAATAGGTCC
Source organism: Lepidochelys olivacea (assembly GCF_965140295.1). Taxonomy (NCBI): domain Eukaryota; kingdom Metazoa; phylum Chordata; order Testudines; family Cheloniidae; genus Lepidochelys; species Lepidochelys olivacea. The sequence goes on along the minus strand of NC_140415.1, from coordinate 88,686,553 downwards.
TGGAAAACCTGCCTGGATGCTCATGTGATAATGGTCCCATGAATTTAGAAAAGTACAATAGGCTGTAAAAACATCTGCCTTGGGATGTCCCTTCCACTGACTGCATGTCTCTACTTAAATATCCACAGGAGCCTTTAACACATTTTATGGCTTCAACAAGGAAGAGTTTGAAATGAAGTTGCAATAATGATTTTCACAGAGTTGACATCAGGCATGTTCTCTGAAAAATAAGCTTTCAGATTGAGCTTTGAATATACAAGAAGTCAGGACTATACATTGATTGAAGCATTTAAATTCACTATTAGAGATTTATCTTGTTTTATTATGCAGCACTATCTGTTTTCCAGGAATTCCAATTTGATTTTAAACCTTAAACTTCTATTACATTCACTTGCTAATCCCAGCAGTGAATAGCTCAGTCAATACCTGATTGGAAAGATTTGTGAGAATTCCACTTTCTAGAGACTGATTCAAAGGTCTAATCTCAAGGATACTAGTCATCCTTAACATGCAAATTACCTTAGAAATTCAAATAATGTCACTCCAGTATTTGCAGTATTCCCTATAGTATGTAAACACTGAGATAACTGTATCTAAGGCAAATGTAGCAGATTTAAAATGTTTACCAATGTAAGTAGTTGCCATTAAATGGTAAATATTTACTGAGAACAACTCCCATGACATACTGCATCAGCGGCTCAGAAGGACATGGTTTAATGTTGAAATGGGACAAAACTAAACATTTTGATTTGGAATGTTGAAATGTTGTTTCAACCAAAAACAGAAAAATGGAGTTTTAACATTTCCAGATTGAAGATTTTTGGTGATTGGGCGGGAAGTTGTAATTTTCTGCAGAAAGGAGACACTTCTTGCAATGAAATAGAAAACTTTCAACCTGCCCTACATATGTGGTTTTGCTAACCAGTTTGGATGGGGCCCACTCATATGATATAAGTGCATTTAGAACTCTTCCAGTCTAGGTCCTGATGTTGCATAGTTTAAGTGTTGTTGTGGTACAGGTTCGCCTTGCCTCGCTGGTCGGCCAAACATTGCCACAAACCAATTCCACTTAGTCTGAACTCTGGTGTAGACTGGGCCATACATGGAATACTAAAAGAAGAACCTAGCGCCTTATGAATTTCCTTTTATTTTGAAGGATGGCACTAAAACGGTGTATTGGATGGAAAACTCACCCTCACTGCACGGTGGTGCAGTAGCTCCCTGTTGTGGAGACGCTCCATGACTTGTCTGCAAAGTGCTGCAGCCCCATCAACCAGTGTGGGGAAAAAGGAGGTGGGCTGTTAAACTTCTCCAGCAGCAAGTTGGCTTCTCACATTTCCCAGAGGAAGGAATGAGTGGATAATTTGACACAAGTCTTTCCCACCCTTTTCATCTTTCTTGCTACCCTCCCAACCACTCTTGTAGTTTAACTGTCCATTTGTTTTCTTGATCACAGCCCTTTGTCTGCCTGTCCTTAAACATAGCCTTCTAACCTCCAGGACAGAAAAAACCTCCCTCCCAGATTAAGAAACTAAAACTGACAGTGCCTTCCTGCAGCATCTCTCCTCCATGTCTCTCCCACTATTTGCATGCAGTTACTTCAATAAGTTATTGCAGTAGTTTGCAATAAATTTTTTTAATATATTTTTTATATTACCTTTCCCTAACTTGGGGTTAAGTTGGCTACAATGGCTCCCTCTCTCTGAACTCCTCCCTGTGGAGAACTCTGTGCTACATGCTAAACAGTGCTTTTAGTAATCAAACACTTGTCATCTTATGTATCTCTTCTCCAGAGCGTCCCCCCAACACTGTAAAGAGGTGTGCCAATGAAATGTAGCTCTGTTTACCTGGTGGCTACTGTGGCAGTGCTGTTAATTAAATGTTGACTTTATAGGACTGACCACTGTAACTAATGAAAAGGAGGACTTGTGGCACCTTAGAGACTAACCAATTTATTTGAGCATAAGTTTTCGTGAGCTACAGCTCACTTCATCAGATGCATTCAGTGGAAAATACAGTGGGGAGATTTATATACACAGAGAACATGAAACAATGGGTGCTACCACACACACTGTAAGGAGAGTGATCACTTAAGGTGAGCTACAGTGTGTATGGTAACACCCATTGTTTCATGTTCTCTGTGTATATAAATCTCCCCACTGTATTTTCCACTGAATGCATCTGATGAAGTGAGCTGTAGCTCACAAAAGCTTATGCTCAAATATATTTGTTCGTCTCTAAGGTGCCGCAAGTCCTCCTTTTCTTTTTGAGAATACAGACTAACACGGCTGCTACTCTGAAACCTATAACTAATGAGTTTGAGATTTTTTTTCTTTACTCATCTCCTAAGATTCAGGTGCTGTTTTAAACACTGACATGTCCATGTGGGCCGGGATTCAGCTGTCTATATGATCTCGTGACTCACTGCAGAATTACCGTTTGTAGAAGCACTTGTTTTGAAAGTGTGATCACATGTCCTCTTGGTGCTAAGCATGTGTCACCTTCTGCAGGTGATGCAGTACTTCTGGAAAAGACAATTAAGCATAAAAAGCTGTCAGGCAATTTTAAGATGCCCATGGGGAAAAGGTATGAAAGATACTACAGAGCTCTAAAATTAATACGAAAGATTTTCTCTCCAAAAAGGACTCTTATCTAGTGCTGGTTTCACAGTTGCAGAGCTTTTCATTTAGCATGGTTTTTGTATTTCATGGCTAAGTTGTTTACAATCTCTCTGAAGGTTTGTTTGTTCCATAGCAAGGACTGAATATTGACAGGAGAGAAAAAAAAAAAGGCAAAAGCTTATATTTCTGTTGAAGTCTAGCTGGTTGGGACCCAGAAGCTGGTGAAACGGGTTTTGAGCCTATACAATAATTGTAAATCATAATCAAGGATGTTATGCAAGATTGTGCAAATAATGGTTCCATTTGAAGAGTTATAGAAATATCCTGTCTTGTCAGCATTAAGTAACATTCTAATGCAAGAATGCTAGTCCAGATGTGCAGACTTAATATTGTCAATCAAATATAATCTGGGACTATTTATCACAGCAAAAAGAGAGTGTTTCAAAAATAATTTTGTGGACAGTTGTCAACTTAATTATTTTGGTTCTTTCACATTGCTTTAGTTAAGCATAAGCTATGAAAAGGTCTTTACTCTAAATCAGAAAAACAAAACTGATTACACATCTTGTGACTGTGGATACAAATTTAATGACTGCATTAAAAATTAAACCTTCAGAAGAGTTTTGCTTCAAAATTGAACATACTTTTGAAACTGTAAAGTATGTAGATAAAATGTCACATAGGAATTTGGAAAAAAAGACTCTCTTATACCTCCAAACAGAAAGGATTCACATCTTGCTTTGAATAGCAATGACTCGTTTCAGTGGAAGCTTTTGAAAACTTTCAGAATGCTTAAAAAATACAGATTCATGTTATGTACACAGGGCAATCCCAATCTTGTAAGGTGCTGAGTGCCTTCTATGAGGTACTGAGCATGACAGAAGCCACTGTAGTTACTTGATACTGACCCCTGTTATGTGACAGGGGATTTAGCCTAAGAAACCCTGACTCAGGTCAGGTGACTAGGAACAGGAAATAAAATTCATTTGTCTTTAACCAGTACTCCTGGGGACCCCATTATTATTAAACGGAGTGCTCTCAACTCCCACTGACTCACAGGATGCTCAGTGCTATTGAATGATGAATTGAAACATATTGTTTTGGCTTGTTGATTATTGATCCAAAATTAAATGTTTCATTTTGGGAAGGGTTCATCTCTGTGTCTGCCTGAGTTGCAGCTGTACCTCAGGTGAGATGTAGAGCCAGGTCCCTTATGCCCCAGTTTTATAATCTGGTGAGATTAATGTCCGCCTGACCAGAAATAAAACCTTTCATTTAGAGTTTCCATGACAGAGAAGTCCACCAAAATAAATATTTTCCACAGAAAATTTTGATTTTGCTGGGACCCCATTTTGAGATGAGAAAATGTTTTGTTTGAAATTTTTCAACCAACTCTAGTCTAATTCTAGAGCCTAATTGCCAGAGGTCCATTTAAAAAAATCACTGTCACAAGCTGACTAAAGGGCCAGAGAATTGATAAATATGGAGACTGAATTGCCTTTTCACTCTTGATGTAACCCTTTCAGGATAGAGGCATTTTTATGGGTTGTTGAGAGGAAATTTGCCTTGCTTCTCTTTGGACTATTCCTGTTCTTTACTAGTGCATTCCAAAATCTGTGGTTCTCCAGCATTTCAAATGGCTCAGAAGGAGGTGCTATGAGCCTCAGAGCCCGAGTGTGTGACCTCTCTTTCTGCCTCTGTAAAAGAAATATCTACTGCAGAAAGTCATTTGCCAGTGCACGTAGATTATTTGCTCTAAGACAATAAATTAGGGTGTCTTGAATGTCTTCAGTCCGACAGCAGGAGATGAGGTTCTGCTTGTGAGTGGATCAGCCACCTGGTTCTCTCGTCATGGGACCTCTGCAATGAAAAATCAAGATGTGTGCTGCTAGCTCACTTCATCTTTTGTCTGGCAGTAATTGCCACAGATATAAAATTCATGTTTCCTAAACAGATAAGGATTTAGAGGGTTGATAAGAAACGTCCAAAGAAAGATCAAAGTCCTGGTCTAAGGAAGCTGAAAATGAGGCATGGTCTATGAAAGATACGAGCAGCTTAGTGGAGAAAAGGGGGTGGCATGTTGCAGAGCAGGCTGAAGTGATGAAGTAAGAGTTGAGGATGTGGTTGGCAAGTGAGATTCCAGTCCAAAGATAAATATGTAATGTTAATACCTATAACTCATTGTTGGGAGCTCTATCTAGAAGATTTCTGCATACCTCCAGATAAGTTTGTTGTGCCCTATAAATGTTCATGTTCCTTGAAACGTAATTTGGCAGGGTCTTTTAGGCACTGTGTAATAGTAGGCAACACTGAAGAGGTTTATATGCTCTGTAGATAATGTAATTTTCAGACGTTGTTCTATTTGGATTACGTGAGATTTGGGATCACCACCTGAAAATGTAAAACCCACCTCTGAACTTAGCAGGACATGAAGTGTGGGTTTTAGGGAGGCAATACTAGTTTTTCCCCTCTATATATGTATTAATGAATGGCATGTAAAACTGTGGTATATGGATCTGGAATACAGATAAGTTAGGGAAAGTACCCTAATTACTCTACCCTCAAGCCACTGATCAAAGCAGTGTACAGAAGCATGTAGCCAAGCATACCAATAGTTTGGGCTGCCTCTGTGACGGAATATACCCCTGTATTCACACCTTACACGCTATTGTAATAATCTTTGTACAAGGTTTGCCTTGTAAGGTATAATTTGAAAACTACTCCTGGGGGAATTCTGTGCCACTGCACAATGCAGAATTTGTATACAATTAATGTTCTGTGCAGAATTTCATGTTTTCCCTTCAGAACTGGGGCTGCAGAACAGCTGGTGGCCATTAGGGGCTGCTGGACTCTGCAGAGCCCAGCTCTCCAGTTCACAGTGAACGGACCTCCCAGTCCAGTGTGGATGGAGGCTCTGCATGTCCTAGCTGACCAGCTTGATCCTCTCCCACCCATGAACCGGAGAGGGTCTGAGAAACTCGGCTCTGGCAAAGGGTGAGGAAGGGCTGGGCTGCACTGTACCATGTCCCCCAGCAGGACAGTAAAGAAGTTGGGGGGAGTAAAGGCTCTGGGGTAAGTGGGTGAGTGGAGCGGTGTCTGGGCTCTGGGGGTGCCCTGTAGGTGGGCTTTGGGGCGGCCCACGCAGCCCCCTGCAGCACTCCCCAACTTTCATCGGCGTTTCTTTAACTCTCTACTCCTGGAGGAATCTTTTTGTTGTTGTCTGTATTGTTGACAAGTATTTTGACATAAATTACCAGACTAATTGAAACTAGAGTGATTATATTGTTTTATTTTGACAAATAAAATATACAGAATTTTGCAGAATTTTTAATTTTTTGGCACAGAATTCCCTCAAGTAGAAAACTCATAATTTGCTGGTCAGTATTGTCCTGAAAAAATGTGTGGCAACACTGTATGTGAAGTTATAAGATTTCCCTGTATGATGTTAAAAACATGTTTCAAACAGTACAGCCCTGCCCAAACAGAAGTCAGCACACAGGTCTGTCCTAGACAAAGGAATGTGTGCGTGCCTTAATTTGCATTTAATCAATAAACAGAGTAATCAAGCAGGAAGGGAAAGAAAGGAAGCTCAAACAGGTGAAGAAAAACAGCAGGGAATGTCCTTCCACACAGACGCTTTGTCTCTCGGTTCTCAGATGGAAATGTTTTTCAAGGTATCTAGAACTATAAAAAGCAGGGCCAAAGACCCCAAGACACCCCTCTTTCTCTCCCTGGCCACCTCATTGTCTGCACCTCAGAAGACCAAAGGAAACAGCTGTTGGTTTCTGGGGAAGGGGTCCTGGCCTGAAAGTTTGATCAGTAATCTGCTGGAGCATGCACTGAGAGAGTCTTCTTTAAAAATAAGATAATTTCTTAAGTAGATACTAATAAGCATTTTATCTGTATTTTTCTTGTAACGATTTCTGACTTTTATGGCTCATTACTTGTACTTGCTTAAAATCTATCTCCTTGTAGTTAAAAAAGTTTATTATCTAATCCATTGTGTTTAAACTGAAGTGTCTGGGTAACTCCATTTAAGATAATAAACTGGCATATTATTTCCTTAAATGAATAACGGACTTAATATATTTGCACTGTCCAGGAAAGGAATGGGCAGTACAAGACCCACATTTCCGGGGGAAGATCTGGCGTGTGTTGGGGGTCATCCTGCAGTATAACTATGGCTGGTGAGAACCAAGGTATAGCTGGTAGGCTGCAGTTAGACACAGACACTCAGGGTGTGGCTTGCATGCTGGCAGGCTGTTTGTGAGCAGCCCAGGTGGGAGCTACTACAGAAAAGAATTGTAAGACACCCAAGGTTGCAGGTCAGGGGTGACACAGGCCCCCACTAGGCTGGATTGTGCTCTGGTATGTCACAGCCTCCAATAGTGAAAAGTTGATAAATAAAAACGTTTCTGAAGTTATGTGTATTTACATCTGCACTTCTTCGGATACCTCTCACTTAGAGCCAGATGAGCCCATTCTAGAGTTCGCATTCCTTTTCATGAGTTTCCTATCTAAATAACTGAGAGTTCAGTGACAAGTCCCCGCTCAAAGACTCAGACACCACTCGTTTCTTCTTGTCGTGATCTTTAATTCACAGATAAAAAATGTCTTTGAAGATTTCAAAGCATTTGAAGTTCCCAGGCAAAGCTTCTACCTGGTTAAGATTATCATTTCCACTTTAACATATTCATTGTATTATGGAGTGAAAAACAAACCCATGATATATATGTATTATATATATATTGTGTGTTTATATTACAGTATAAACATAATAGTGTATTATAATAGAATTTCAGTTTCTTCCTTTCCCCTCATCTTTTGAGTCCTTTCTTCTGTTTATTTAACTGTTGCAGAATGTACATGTTAAAGGATATAATTTCTTTACGTTTAAAATAACTTTTGAAGCCATACTCAGAAGTGTGGTGGGCCTTCCTGGCTTGTTTGTAGTAACTCAAGATGGCTGATGTTGTCCTGTGCAGGTTCCAAGGTCTCTACCATCACAAAGATGAAGCCTGGGTGGGACTGCAGCCTTTTTTCCATTGCAGAGGGGCACACAAGGGAGCACTTATCTTCAGGTGGCTTAGGGCATGGGGGTGAGTAAAGTGCTGGGATGTCACCAGTTCAGTTTATATTTTGTTTTGAACTAATTTCCTTGCAATGGCTAGAGTTTAATTTTTTTCCTTATTCCCTTTCAATTACTACTGTTTTGATATCTATTTGCATCCTGTGAAGCTGGATTTTCTGGTTTGAATTTCACCCCCTTCTTCTCCCTCCCCTACTACTTTGGAAGCTTTTGTGTTGTATCTGATTTTTTGTTGTTGTTGTTGGGGGGAAGGAGTTAGTCTCCACATGCTGTGGGCTTTGTGGGCTCATTGCCAGAATTGTTTCTCCTTTGATGGAAAAGAGACACAATCTGAATATAGAGAAGTGAAAGAAGATTCTTTATTTAGGATGCTGGGCACACACAGACTGTGTGGCTCCCTAGCTCTCAAACTCACAGCCATCATCCTCATTCTTGTGCTAAAGGGTCTTTCTAAAAGCTGGTCCAAATGAGCAGTCATGGAATAGATTGCTGACTACATGGCAATATCATATTTAATCAGAAGAGACAAGAACCATCCTTTTGGGAGATCTTAATTTGTTGTATTGATCAATCCCTAGAACATTCAAGGGCAAAAGCAATGATCTCTCCTGGGTCAAGAAGCTTTGTCAACAAATCTGCTTCCAATCCCTGATCCTGTGCCATCTGACATGGGCTGCATAGTGAAAAGAGTGTAATTAGAATAGTTTCACTTGCATTTGTTGGCTTTGTTGCTACTGGCAGAGCATTTAATGGGAACTTGAAATTCACAGTTTGTTATGAACATCCTCCATCATTAGTGCACTGCATGAAATTAATACTTTAATATAAGTAGAAAAATACAGTTTAATAGTAAGGTACTGACAACACCACTCATGGACAGCTTTGTTAGTTTAATGATGTTTTTTACAAATGAGAGAATTAAGATCTGCTGCCACACAGCTCTGCCTGCTGTCTGCCATCTATAGTAAATCATTGCTGGCTCACGGACCAGTCTAATCATCTTCTCGTTGAATAAGCAGTGTTCATCAGCTGAACATATACTGCAGTAATGATCCAATAACACAACAATATAGGCTTTCACCAAGTTTTTTGTTCATTAAAATGAGGCGGGGGAAGCTACTTTTCAATTCTTACAACGATTTCACTGGCAATCAGAGGCAATGTAATTAAAAAGGAATAACAAAAGAAAGAAAGTTTCTGCATGCCAAACATAATCTCAGCCATGAGTCTTCAAACAAAAATGGAATGAAACTTGGAAGGTTATGCACCAAAAATAGAACTTCAATATTAAACTAAAGACTAAGTCTGATGCTTTCTGATGTTACACTGCTTTTATGCTGATATAACTTCATTGAGTCCTGTTGTATACCAGGAAATTTGCTTCTTTCCACTCCTATGACACAAGGCTCTGGTCAAGTATCGCAAACCATCTCTAAATGCCAGTGGACTATTCACATTTACTGAAATTAATATCTGTCTCATACACTCAGCTAATACACACACACACGTTAACCATATAAATTCTCTATTGGTATACATGTAAGGGCTACAGTTAATCAAATAACTGATTTTTTCAGTTTGATAGCAGTCCCAAAATATTTGATTTCGATCAACTAAATCAGAGAATTTTTCAGAATTTTTGATGAATCAAAAAAGTCCATTTTGGATTGAATGAAACATTGCATTTGAGCCGAAACAGTTCATTTCTGAGCATGTTTAGTCTGTGGAAGAGAAGAATGAGGGAGGATTTGATAGCTGCTTTCAACTGCCTGAAAGGGGCTTCCAAAGAGGATGGATCTAGACTGTTCTCAGTGGTAGCTGATGACAGAACAAGGAGTAATGGTCTCAAGTTGCAGTGCGGGAGGTTTAGGTTGGATATTAGGAAAAGCTTTTTCACTAGGAGGGTGGTGAAACACTGGAATGCATTACCTAGGGAGGTAGTGGAATCTCCTTCCTTAGAAGTTTCTAAGGTCAGGCTTGACAAAGCCCTGGCTGGGATGATTTAGTTGGTGATTGGTCCTGCTTTGAGCAGGGGGTTGGACTAGATGACCTCCTGAGGTCCCTTCCAACCCTGATATTCTATGATTCTATGATTCATTTTTAAAGGGCTAGATTAATGAAACAGCCAGAGGATGTGATGCCTTCCTTACAACCTTTAGCCCAGTGATGGTAGCACTAGCGATCTTTTGTCTAGTGGTTAGAGCACTCACCTGGAATATAGGAGACACAGGTTTGAATAATTGTTTAGGAAGAGAGAGTTAAATTTATGTCTTTTCTGTCTTAGTTGAGTGGCCTAACCACTAGGCTACGTGGAATTCTGGCATGGCATTCTCTGTCGCCCCTATTTAAGCTGTTCCACTTGGTATCAAATACCTGAATAGTCACTGGGCCAGAAAGAGAAAGTGAGAATGAATTTTTAGGCTGGTGGTTCAGGTGCTCACCTGAGAGGAAGGAAACCCAGGTTCCAGTTCACCTGTTCTAATGAATATTTCAAATCCTTGTTTCACATTGGACACCATCTGGAGTGGCTCACAATCATGAGCCCCTCTGCCATGTACATTGGTCAAACTGGACAGTCTCTACGTAAAAGAATAAATGGACACAAATCAGATGTCAAGAATTATAAACATTCAAAAACCAGCTGGAGAACACTTACATCTCTCTGGTCACTCGATTACAGACCTAAAAGTGGCAATTCTTCAACAAAAAAACTTCAAAAACAGACTCCAACGAGAGACTGCTGAATTGGAATTAATTTGCAAACTGGATACAATTAACTTAGGCTTGAATAAAGACTGGGAGTGGATGGGTCATTACACAAAGTAAAACTCTTTCCCCATGTTTATTCCCTCCCCCCCCCACACACACTGTTCCTCAGACATTCTTGTCAACTGCTGGAAATGGCCCACCTTGATTATCACTACAAAAGGTTCTCCCCCCGCCCCCCCGCTCTCCTGCTGGTAATAGCTCACCGTAAGTGATCACTCTCGTTACAGTGTGTATGGTAACACCCATTGTTTCATGTTCTCAAAGTATATAAATCTCCCCACTGTATTTTCCACTGAATGCATCCGATGAAGTGAGCTGTAGCTCCCGAAATTATTTATGCTCAAATAAATTTGTTATTCTCTAAGGTGCCACAAGTACTCCTTTTCTTTTTGCTAATACAGACTAACATGGCTGCTACTCTCTAACTCCTGTTAAGTTAGTAAGTAATCTAGCTAGAAATGCATTAGATTTCCTTTTGTTTAATGGCTGGTAAAATAAGCTGTGCTGGATGGAATGTATATTCCTGTTTTTGTGTCTTTTTGTAACTTAAGGTTTTGCCTAGAGGGATTCTCTATGTTTGGAATCTGATCACCCTGTAAAGTATTTACCATCCTGATTTTACAGAGGTGATTCTTTTACCTTTTCTTTAATTAAAATTCTTCTTTTAAGAACCGGATTGATTTTTCATTGTTCTTAAGATCCAAGGGTTTGGGTCTGTGTTCACCTGTACAAATTGGTGAGGATTTTTATCAAGCCTTCCCCAGGAAAGGGGGTATAGGGCTTGGGGGGATATTTTGGGGGAAGACGTCTCCAAGTGGGCTCTTTCCCTGTTCTTTGTTTAACACGCTTGGTGGTGGCAGCATAGGGTTCAAGGACAAGGCAAAGTTTGTACCTTGGGGAAGTTTTTAACCTAAACTGGCAAGAATAAGCTTAGGGGGGTCTTTCATGCAGGTCCCCACATCTGTACCTTAGCGTTCAGAGTGGGGAAGGAACCTTGACAACCTGCTCCATGATTTTTCAAGGGACTGAGGTGAGGCAGATTGGTCTGTAGTTCCCAGTGTTCTCCTTCTTCCCTGTTTTAAAGATGGGCACTACATTAGCCTTTTTCCAATAATCCGGGACCTCGCCCGAACACCATACGTTTTCAAAGATAATGGCCAATGGCTTTGCAATCACAGAGTATTTTCCATAATTAATTAGATTTCACTCACCCAGTCACAAGCACACTACAGCACTGTAACAGTCTTACCATGGAGTCACAGACAGCCCTCTTAGGGCACTCCAGTCTATCCTGTCACCCAGGTAAAATGGATTATGTGATTAGATGGTCACTTTACACCAAAAATCACAACAATATTCAAGTTTCAGAGTAGCAGCCATGTTAGTCTGTATTTGCAAAAAGAAAAGGAGGACTTGTGGCACCTTGGAGACTAACACATTTATTTGAGCATGAGCTTTCGTGAGCTACAGCTTATGCTCAAATAAATTTGTTAGTCTCTAAGGTGCCACAAGTACTCCTTTTCTTTTAACAATATTCAGGTTACTCCCAGTCCCAAAGAACCAGGCAGTTATTCCTAGTAATTTGTATTCAAATCTCAAACCAAAGACAGTGCTTGTAGCCAATCCTGTAATAAACTAACTAAAGATTTATTAACTAAAAAGAAATGAGTTATTTACATAATTGAAACAGGAAATATACACACACAAATGTAACAAATGAGTTACAGTCTTAGGTTTAAAAAGGTAACATAAACTTCTATAATAAGCCGCTCTACATGTCCTTTAGGGCTGACCCATGCCAAGCAGCATGGCGATCTCTTGCTTATGTTTAGGCATCTTTGTCCCTCAGAGTCCAGACAGTATAAACATCCCAGTTTCTCCCTGTCAGGGATTTTTATCCCTCTTACCCCAGAATCCAAGCTAACGGCATGAGTTCATGCGCAGGTTTCACTTTCCTGGAGAGAGTGAGGAATGCAATCAACAAGATCTGTCCTTTAATGCTAAACATGCCTCATTTGCCTTCAGTGGGCCATCTTGTATGCAGGATAATTAATGCTTCTTTTCCTGTTTGGTGAGTTATACAATTACAGAGGTTTATAATGCAAACATTCAGTCTAACTTTATACCATGGGCTACAGAAATAAGTGAGATCATTACATGCAGCATTCTACAATATTCATAATATTCAATATTCTAGACATGAAACACAGTCGTACAACTCTAATATTTATCTTAACAATACTGACACATAGGTAAGCCAGACTGGTATCCAGCTATGTATTTGTGAGTATTCAGTGAGTCCTGGGGCACTGGCATGAGCTAGCACCCGGTCCGTCAGCATCACCAAGAGCAGTGATTCAAACTTGGCCCTAACCACTGAGCTAAAAGTTATTGGAGGTGAAGGGATGGGGGGGGGCAGGGGAGGAGAAATCTTCTCTCTTGGCCATTTTGTGAATGGATCCTAAGTCTCTTTGTGAATTTAGCCCAAGATAAGATTTTCATCAAAATTATTCAGAAAATTTTAGTCAAATTCATGAATTGTTTCAGGTTGACCGAAATTGCATTTTTCAACCAATAAACAATTAATCAAAATTTTTGTGCCCAGCTCAAGTAGAGGCTGACATCTCTGGGGAGACTCAGGGGTTTGAACAGGGAAACCTCCAGAGCTACAAAGCACAAGCTGCTAAAAGATTGAGCTAGAAAGCTCAGGCTCTTTAGTTGTGGCTGAGGGAAATGGGGGCAGCCCTAAAAGGGGTAGTCTTGTAATAACTCATATCCTCTGCAGCTTGACACAGAGGGAGGCCTGTATCACACATTCATGAGTGAGTTACCTATATATGACTACATACAACATAAGCTAGTAAACTGCATTAAAATGTTATTAAGGTGCAAAATCAAGCACTCACAATTAAAAGATGCTAAATGAAATTTGTACAGACAACCTGAATTCTGTCCTTTGTGTGTATGCATTATGACATGGTCTTTAATTACATGATTGCACACTGCATTTTCCATAAGATCCCTACATCATTCGGGATATCCGATGGAGGGTCTCCCTGAAAGAGGCATTTTGTCTGATTCTCATTATTCAGTGTGTGGACTTGTAGCTTATTTATTACAAATCCTCTGAACTCTGCACTGAATATAGAATTGTTAATTTCCTCCTGGGCTTTTCTATGACACTCATCATAATATGTAAGTGTTTCAAACATTAATGAACTTGTCTTTGCAACTCTCTTTTGAGATAAGAAAGTATTATCTCCATTTTGTGGATGGAGAACTCAGGCACAGGAGGATTAAGGCCAACATTTGCAAAATTGCTCACACATTTTTGGTGCTTTCGTGAGTGAGTGCCCAGTCTGAGACACTTTGGGCTTGATTTTTCAGGGTACTTTGCATTTTTCATAGTGCTTTCTGTGCAAAGCACTATAAAGACATTTAATAAGAATCACAAACATTAAGCATTATTAATATGAGTCATTAGTGTATTCCCTTTAATTAATATATATATATACACCTATTCTAACATTACACCTGTTACTGCATAGTCTCTACTAAAGGGTATTGTGGCCTAACAAGAGGTAGAAGTGAAGGAAGATGAAGCAAAAGGAGTATATCTCATTAACTTTGTACTGTCTAACCTGTGCAAAGAATGATGCAGGGTTTTGCAAAGACATCAGTAGGCAACCATATGATTATATACTGTTTTTCAATGCATTCACACAAAGAGGATAGAATGAAGATTGTACAGGCATCCTTCATTTTGACACTTCTTCACTGTGATGCGGTGGTGATATACATCACATATAATCAATCTTTCCCCAGAATCATCTTCCTTTGTTAATTTGTGAGCTCTACTAACTTCCTCTAGTAAAGGATTGTTATTTATTGTCCTCTTATTGCAACTCCCCCCCCCCCCCAGCTTGCTTTTCTGTGGCTAGCCCTAGAAATTTGGCAGAGCCAGGCAGTTGCAGCACTAAAGTAGCCATTTTAAAAAAAATAAATGATTGCCACTTGCTACATCTTTCTCTCTTTGAGCAGGTTTCAGAGTAGCAGCCGTGTTAGTCTGTATTCGCAAAAAGAAAAGGAGTACTTGTGGCACCTTAGAGACTAACCAATTTATTTGATGCATCGGATGAAGTGAGCTGTAGCTCACGAAAGCTCATGCTCAAATAAATTGGTTAGTCTCTAAGGTGCCACAAGTACTCCTTTTCTTTTTGCGAATAAAGACTAACACGGCTGTTACTCTGAAACCTGTCATAAAGGGTGAAGCTCTGAAGATCACGGAGCCAAACCTACTGGCAGAGTAGTTCAGTGTTATGTCAGATCAGCTGTTCAGGTAAAGCTATGTTGCCTCTTCAAATTGCACTGTGTAAATAGCTGAGCCACCCCTTCATTGCATTTTTCTTGTTGTGGTTATGCAAGTGTGTTAATTTGGTTCAGAGCCATGGTGGTTCATAAGTGTGAAGTATTAGTGAAAATAATCAACAAGAATGAAGCAGTATAAAACAGATTTTCTCAAACTTAAAAGCTCGTGCATTTATATTATGCCAGAGGAGCCTGAGTACTGCTAACATCTAATTCTTTTTGCCCTGCTTTTAATTGACATGTTTATTAACTTATGCTAAATCAAGTATTTGTTATATTGCTAAGCATAACAAAACATTAATCAGAATTAGTTTTATTAGCATGAGTAACAAATGAATTTCTGTGATAAGCCACTTATGTTAAAGTAGTCATGCTTCTGCACAGTTTTCTTTAGGCAATAAAGCTTTAAGATTTGCTGCTAGTGAACGTTTGCACGTCCTCTTACTGTGTGCAGAGGTTTTTCCACATACCTTAAATTTCAGTGATTAAAAAACTGGCTTCCTTTACTGTACATGAGTTGGCTGAACAATCCATGGAATTTCAAGGAATGTGCATTTTAAATGTTCCATTGCAAACAAACAAAAAAAACCCGTGAGTTTTAGTATCTTAGTTTTTTTTAATTTTATTTTTTATGTATTAACTGATGGTAGACAGAATCAACCTCTAAAGAACAAATTTGGGGTGAGTCTAAAGGAATCTGAGTACATTGACATACATTTTTGGGGGGGACAGGAACTATATTTTCCTTTGTGTTTGGGCAGCACCTAGCACACTAGAGGCCTGATTATGACGAAATCTTATGGGTACGAACATAAAATAACACCTTTGTCACAAGGGCCACTTTAAATGAAGCAGATCTAGTGTACCTATGCTAGAACAGGTGCTTCCCGTTTTTCCAGTTAAGAAACTGTGGCAGCTGCTGGGGCTATGAAGAGAGAGGCTGTTCGTAAGGAAGCAGAAGCAGGGATTTTCCTTAGGAGAAGCTGCTAGAGTTCCCTGGAAGGAGGTGATGGTGGGAACCTGCTGGGGAAAAAGGGTCTCTAAGGAGAAAGCCTTGGGAGGTGGTGCTTAGTGAAAAGAACATGGAAGACTGTAGTAGGGCCTGAAGCAGGAGGAACTAAGGGGGGAAAGGAAGCTATAGCTTTGGATGTGCTGGAAAACAGTTTTTGTGTTTGGGAAATAAAACTGTACTTGGAAAGTGATTCTGGGTGTGGCAGTGGATCCTTTGTGGGCTGGGAACAAGCCAGCCCCCTACAACCTTCTTTCCTCCTTTGTACACCAACCTTTGTACACATAGCCTAATTTGCTCACCACTATTTTGATACTGGAAAAACTTTTTCAGGAGGGAGGATTAGCACTAATGTTGTAGAACTTTGGCCTCAAATATATTTTGCAAATACAAGTGGAGACTGTGCCTATTTAGCAGGAACGTCCCCCCCTTGTGACAGATATGGTAGTATCCTTCAACATACTAGACAAGACTTATTGAATTAAGTTTAAGCTTCACTGTGGGCCATAGGAGGGACAGCACAACCCTCCTGGAATAAAGAATGGAGGGGGCGGGGGGATGGTTAGGCAAATTCCGTCAAGTTGTAACACCTCTGGAGAGCTACCACCCCTGCGAGGGGCTAGCGTATGCTGGTTCAAACTGGACTTTCCAGGAACCAACCAACAAAGTAAGGACACTTGGTTAAATAGCCTGAGTAAAAACTGACTCAGGGCCTTCTTTCTGATCCAACAAATGGACCGAACCTTCTGTCCAAGGGGTGCCCTGGGTCCAGTTCTTCCGGAGAAGGGTTGGAAGGACTTGGCCCAGTTTGTGTGCTTTTTGTAAGCTAACAGCTGTTATGAACTTGAGACCACAGAAAAACTCCGGTTTGGAGTTTGAAGGACTGTTTGAGGAAAATCAGGGCAGAAGTAGGCCTATGAATTTAGTGCTTGAGATATGCAGGGATTTCATAGGCCAGTTGTGGGAACGGAAACAATATGAACTGGATAATCAATATACAAAAGTCTAACATCAGGCCTGTATATAGAACTTCTGAAAATGAATTGGGAGGATACATGTTAAAATGCAAAATTCTCAGGCTAAAACCATCTCTTTTGAACAATGATATTTCACTTAGAGAACAAATGACCCTTCTTCTGTGTATCCATAAAAGAAATTCTTTATAAAGTGATATTCTAATAGTACTTCACAATTCTCATCTGCAAGTTTTTAAAAATGGTTTGGATCCTTTCTATAGAAAGTATGCTGCACAACCAGACACAGACATACTTTCACAATCTCTTAGCAATAAATAATAACAGAGACCTTTAGCGTGTATGGGAAGAATTTGATTTTAAAAATATGATGGGGCTATTCTTTTACATAAGAGCTTCTGGAGTGTGTTTTTTCCTGAGCAGACACAAACATGCTCTTGTTAAATGCTGAAAGTAAAGCCCATGCATGCTGATCTTGTCAGGATAGTGGTGCAGAAATTTGAAAACAAACTAATTGTTAAACCAGGGAGATTTTGTGTAGCAGAAGAGGTGCTTATGTTTCTGTTTCATCAGTTTTAGCAGACAAATCTCTAATTCCATTTCTCTGAATGTGTTGGTGTTTACCAGTTGATTGGATGGACCTAATTTTGAAAAATGAGTGTAACAGAGACGCAACTTCAGTGTATAAAATAGGCACCCTGGCCTATTACATTGTGGCTCTTGAATGGAACTGATTGACTTGTAATACTTTTGCCACTGTTCATTTCAAAGGCTACAGGTTCAGTTTCTCAGATCTTCTTTTTGATAGAAAAATGGTTGACTTCCCTCAGACATGGGAGCATGAGTTTTGACACATTCCGACAGTCCTTTATGGGGATTTCAGATGTATGGTGGGAAACACATTTTTGTTTATGTAGAGGAGTTCTAGTGGATCATTGGCTCTTCAAGAGAATAAGGGTATAACTTGCCCATAAGGACACTGTGGGCTACACATGGGAGGAATCAGGTGCTCCTTTAGCTAACTAGTAATGGAGCAGCTGAGCTAGAAAGTGGCTGCTAAAACAGTAGAAAGGAAAAAGTTGTTTAGCTGGGAGTGGGGAAGAAAAAAGGGCTCTTTAGAGAAGATCTCTGCTTCAGGCTGGGAGGCACCCAAAAGAGATAGAGTAGGCATCTGTGGTGGCAAGTCCTGAATGAGGGCTCAGAGCTAACAGTGATATTCCTAAGAACTGTTAGGGTACCTGTGGAAGGGCGACAGTTGGGTAGCTTCTCTCATGAGGTAACACAAAAATTATGTTGATAAACAGAAGGAAAGCCCATTCAAAAATGCCCAAAGTACAATGGTTAGAAAGGTTTCAGAGTAGCAGCTGTGCTAGTCTGTATTCGCAAAAAGAAAAGGAGTACTTGTGGCATCTTAGAGACGAACAAATATATTTGAGCATAAGCTTTTGTGAGCTACAGCTCACTTCATCGGATGCATTCAGTGGAAAATACAGTGGGGAGATTTATATACATAGAGAACATGAAACAATGGGTGTTACCACACACAATGTAACCAGAATGATCACTTAAAGGTTTCCCCCCCCCACCCCAGCCCACCCCCGCTCTCCTGCTGGTAATAGCTCACCTTTTGTAGTGATAATGAAGGTGGGCCATTTCCAGCAGTTGACAAGAACGTCCGAGGAACAGTGGGTGGGTGGGTGGGAATAAACATGGGGAAATAGTTTTACTTTGTGTAATGACCCATCCACTCCCAGTCTCTATTCAAGCCTAAGTTAATTGTATCCAGTTTGCAAATTAATTCCAATTCAGCAGTCTCTCGCTGGAGTCTTGTTTTTGAAGGTTTTTTGTTCAAGTATTTCCACTTTTAGGTCTGTAATCGAGTGTCCAGAGAGATTGAAGTGTTCTCCAATTGGTTTTTGAATGTTATAATTCTTGACATCTGATTTGTGTCCATTTATTCTTTTATGTAGAGACTGTCCAGTTTGACCAATGTACATGGCAGGGGGTATTGCTGGCACATGATGGCATATATCACATTGGTAGATGTGCAGGTGAACGAGCCTCTGATAGTGTGGCTGATGTGATTAGGCCCTGTGATGGTGTCCCCTGAATAGATATGTGGACACAGTTGGCAACAGGCTTTGTTGCAAGGATAGGTTCCTGGGTTAGTAGTTCTGCTGTGTGGTTGCTGATGAGTATTTGCTTTAGGTTGGGGGGCTGTCTGTAAGCAAGGACCGGCCTGTCTCCTAAGATCTGTGAGGGTAATGGGTCGTCCTTCAGGATAGGTTGTAGATCCTTCATGATGCGTTGGAGAGGTTTTAGTTGGGGGCTGAAGGTGATGGCTGGTGGCGTGAGCTGTAGCTCACGAAAGCTTACGCTCAAATATATTTGTTAGTCTCTAAGGTGCCACAAGTCCTCCTTTTCTTAATGGTTAGAAATATATTTTTCACTTGTTTTACCCTCAAGAGATAATTATGAACTCAAGTGAAAGTTACAAATAAGATTCCTAAGTCCGTTTGTTGTTTTTATTTTTCCCCAGTGGTTTTAGCAGTATGTAATGAATAGACCTAAAATTAAAGTGCATTTTTTGCAATGTTGTCTTTTTACTGCAGCGCTTACATTTTCTTCTCTGCGTGTGATAGTGCAGCTTAAGCAACATCTAGTTGCAAATAACAGACTTCTTGTAAAGTTAATGATACAGCAATGAAGTACTTTTATCTGGACTAGAACATGGTAAAAATCATTAGACAAATTTGCTATGCATGAACACATATAAACTATTTATATATGATTCCAAGAGTGCAAACATTAATTGGAAACTAAGTATAGCCTTGGGGTATTGTAACAAGACTCTGATTTCATTAGAAGCTACTAAAGCAGAGATAGTACTTTATTTTCCTTTTTATTGCTGCATATATATATACATATATACTATAGTGCGTGTGTGTGTGTATATATTTATATATATATAATACACTCAAGTTTCAGATCCGAATTTGTGTTTTTAGTAAGAAAATATTTTGGAGGCAGCAGCAGTGCGGTTGCATTTTGAAAGCAATGTCTTATGCATCTGATAGGCTACTGATTTTCTTTGTGTTTGGTTTATTATTATTAGCCTAAATATATTCTGTTCTCTAAAAGGCTAGTCACTAGCATAAAGAGTTGGCAATATACACAGAATTGATTTTGATAGTATAGTAAATAAATTGCCATTCCAGAGAGCCGTCACCTTCACATAGAAGTGAGCCTGCCTTTAACTATGGTTGAAGGGTTTATTCCTTCACTCATCATATTTATATTTAGATCCCATTGTCTGGCTGTGCCAGAAGAAGGAAAGGAGGCAGTGGATGTGGTTTAATTAGGCTGCAACTTTATTCTAAAATGTCTGGGAGTACCCAGGAGATAAAAATGTACAGTGCAGGTAACTCCATAATCATTTCAATATATATCCCAGGGGCTTTCTATCAGCTTCTCCCCAACCCTTTTCCACCCTGGTCCCAGCCAACCTGCTGCTGGGACACCACCATGCCTACCCGCTTGAATGAAGATTGAGGGAGATCCAGGTTTAAGTCCTGCTCTGTCTGATTCAGAACAGGGACGTATGCTTGGGCCTTCTACATCCTAGCTGAGTGTCCTGACCACCAAGCCCTTGGCTATTCTGGGGTAGGGTGGAGGGTCTCTCCTTTATTTTTCATTAAAAAAACACTTTGAAAGGTCTGGGTTTTGTCCCCCAGTGTGGAATGGGAAACATTTTGCAGGACGGGGAAACCGTTTCCATCCAACTCTAATTATGAATGAAATTAGACTTACCTATTACCAGGGTTGGCTCTAGTAGCTCTGCTGCCCCAAGCAAAAGTCTTTCTCTACCAACTTCTAGACAGGGTACTGACCGTTTTGCTGCCACGAATGTTTTGTTGGCCTAGGCAACCACCTGTTCTTCCTGGATAGTAGAAGCAGCCCTGCCAATTACACAGTTGAAGAATTACTGGTGAGATGTTTTCTTTTAGCTTTATGCGATTGTTATTTGAAACAGGATTAGCGAGAAAACATCTATGCAAAAAGATCTACTTAGGAATTGTTAGTTTGTATTCATTTGGGAAATGCTAGAAATCTAATTCACTTAGTACAATGGCTATGTAGATTACTCTGGTGATATGAATGAGAGCTAAACCATGTAATTTAGTGCAGATAAAAATAACTTTTTGCTTCTGCATAGAACAAAGTGTGATTATTGTGAATTGACACAGCAGTCTGCCTAGTGTCATCTTCCTCTTCCTGACTTAAATACATGTTACCTCACCTGGTACCCAGGCACTGCAATGAAGCGTGTCTTAGAAATGATACATATGATAATAAATGATTATTGTATCATGTTTTGGTCAGATTGGAATGGGGTTCCTTGGTGTGTGGTGTGCTAAATAATGTATATGCTGAAAAATACAGTTTCAACTGATCCAAAACTATTCATGAATTTGACACAAAATAATTTCAATAAAAAAAAAAGTTTTAGTCTAGATTCACCAGGGCACGTAGGTACAATTTACAAAAGAGGTGGTGGTTGCCTGATTTATAATATTTAGTCCAGTGGTTAGAGCACTCATCTGTGATATGAGACACCCAGGTTTGAATTCCTGCTCTGGAGTAAGGACTTGAACTTGGGTTTAGGCCTTTCGTACATGACAGCCCTAACCACTGGGCTAGTGGTTATTCTGAGTTGGAGCTTTCCTGTTGAAGTTGTTCTACTGTATATAAAATACTTGACTAGTCATTGGGTCAGAGAGCCAGCATGAGCCTGTTTGACTGTATAGCCGGCTGGAGATGACCCAGAAGAGGGGAAATCTAGGCTCAAACCTTTCCCCAGAGCAGCAATTCACAACCCAGGTGAGCATCCTAGCTAAAAGTTGTAAGAAGGGGCACCTTTTCCCTCCATTGTGTTAATCTAGCCCTTTAAAAATGCTCAGAAACAAAATCATGCCTGTTGAATGAAACATTTAGTTCGACCCAACATGAATTTTTGACTTACAAAAATGCAGGAAAAATTATGATTTTTTATTTAAATTTTCAGAACTGCCAGTACGGTGAAAAATGAGTTACTTCACATAACTGACTGACACTGGAGTGGCTAAACTCATCCCACAGATGTGAACAATCAATGGGCAACTAAGTGTTTTGGTCACCAAAGGGAGATGAATTACTGGCTTTTCACAGGCAGGAGTCTAGTGTTACCAAATGAAGAATATGATTGGGAGAGCTAGTCAGATTTTTTCTTCTTCTTAAAAAAAGATGAAAACCCCAAAATTGGCATCCCAATTCTGGTGAAAACTGAACAATTTTCAGTTTTCAATGACACTTTTTGTCTTTTGGGTTTTCAGTTTCCTAGCTCTTTTAGGAAAACAGACCCTCTGCATTAAAAATGTCTTTTGGGTTGAAACCCCCAATTTTTTGTTTAAAATATACATGTATATGTGACCAAAATTTTTCACCCAGCCCTAATGACTAGCCCACTCATATGTAAAGTACTTAAATAAAAAGGAAACCTCAGCACCATTCTGTGCTCACATTGAACTTAAGAGGTACCATTTTATTTTATTTTATTATTGTAGCCCTTGGTCTCTCTTTCCACTTTTCTGTTCTTATTGATTGTTGCTTTTGTTGTGCAATGTCTAAAATTAGATTGTAAACTACTCCGTTCAGGTACTGTGTATTTTATTTGGATGTGAGGTGCATACCACAATTTAGGTCCTGTATATAGAGTAATTGCCGTAGAATTCAGCCTGTGTAGATACAGGTGTATCTTTCTTTGATATGATCAGAGCTGTTACAGGGATAAATTTGGTTTGATGTTGCTAGCAAAAGCTTACAATCAACCTTTTCCATGTTTGAGATGATTGTATATTTCATTTCGGCATCTGACAAAGGCACACTGCAGAGCATTATAAGTAGTGCCCTGAAACCGCTTTGATTTCTTTCGATACTTAGGTAGCCGAATGAAATATACAGTTATCTTGAACTGCTTTTTCCGTGCTTAAAATTGGAATGCAATAAGTATGCAGCTTGATTTTCTATAGGTCAGGCAAGCCAACTATAATATAATCCATAAATGCATTCACATGCTTTCTCTCAGACAATGCTAATATATTTAATAGAAAACTTCCACACATGGTGTAAAATCAACAAGAATAGTTAGTATCAATCTTGTAACTGAAAAAGAAATACATTAGTCAAGAAACTTTAAAGCTACGTCAAGAAATAGAGTTGTGTGGTGTGGTAAAGTATGTGAAATGTCTTGCATGGTAAAATAACCCCCAAATGTAGGGGTTTTTTTGCTGTTTTTGAAAAAGGGTAAATCCTATTTTCCCCTTCTCCACTTCTCTACCTCTCCCAGAAAAAGAACATTTTATGGGTATAGCTTTCAAGGTTTTTGTTTTTGTGTGTAAACTAACTAGGTGCAACAAAGCAGAGCAGGTTTCAGAGTAGCAGCCGTGTTAGTCTGTATCCACAAAAAGAACAGGAGTACTTGTGGCACCTTAGAGACTAACAAATTTATTAGAGAATCAGCTTTCGTGGGCTACAGCCCACTTCATCAGATGCATAGAATGGAACATATAGTAAGAAGAAATATATACACATACATATAAGTTGGGAGTTGTCATACAAACTGTGAGAGGCTAATTAGTTAAGATGACATATCAGCAGGAGAAAAAAACTTTTGTAGTGATAATCAAGATGACCCATTTAGACAGTTGACAAGAAGGTGTGAGGATACTTAATTTAGGGAAATAGATTCAATATTTGTAATGACCCAGCCACTCCCAGTCTCTATTCAAACCCAAGTTAATGGTATCTAGTTTGCATATTAATTCAAGCTCATCAGTTTCCCATTGGAATCTGTTTTTGAAACTTTTCTGTTGCAAAATTGCCACCCTTAAATCTTTTACTGAGTGGCCAGAGAGGTTGAAGTGTTCTCCTACTGGTTTTTGAATGTTATGATTCCTGATGTCAGATTTATGTCCATTTATTCTTTTGCGTAGAGACTGTCCGGTTTGGCCAATGTACATGGCAGAGGGGCATTGCTGGCACGTGATGGCATATATCACATTGGTAGATGTGCAGGTGAAGGAGCCCCTAATGGCGTGGCTAATGTGATTAGGTCCTATGATGGTGTCACTTGAATAACTATGTGGACAGAGTTGGCATCGGGCTTTGTTGCAAGGATAGGTTCCTGGGTTAGTAGTTCTGTTGTGTGGTTGCTCGAGAGTATTTGCTTCAGGTTGGGGGGCTGTCTGTAAGTGAGGACTGGTCTGTCTCCCAAGATCTGTGAGAGTGATGGGTCGTTCTTCAGGATAGGTTGTAAATCTTTGATGATGCACTGGAGAGGTTTTAATTGGGGGCTGAAGGTGATGGCTAGTGGTGTTCTGTTATTTCCTTTGTTGGGCCTGTCCTGTAGTAGGTGACTTCTGGGTACTCTTCTGGCTCTGTCAATCTGTTTTTTCACTTCAGCAGGTGGGTATTGTAGTTTTAAGAATGCTTGATAGAGATCTTGTAGGTGTTTGTCTCTGTCTGAGGGATTGTGGCAAATGAGGTTGTATCTTAGAGCTTGGCTGTAGACAATGGATCGTGTGGTGTGTCCTGGATGGAAGCTGGAGGCGTGTAGGTAAGTATAGCGGTCAGTAGGTTTCCGGTATAGGATGGTATTTATGTGACCGTCGCTTATTAGCACAGTAGTGTCCAGGAAATGGACCGCTTGTGTGGATTGGTCTAGGCTGAGGTTGATGGTGGGATGGAAATTGTGGAAATCATGGTGGAATTCCTCAAGGGCTTCTTTTCCATGGGTCCAGATGATGAAGATGTCATCAAAGTAGCGCAAGTAGATTAGGGGTGTTAGGGGACGAGAGCTAAGGAAGCATTGTTCTAAGTCAGCCATAAAAATGTTGGCATACTGTGGGGTCATGCGGGTACCCATAGCAGTGCCCCTGACTTGAAGGTATATATTGTCCCCAAATGTGAAATAGTTGTGGATGAGGACAAAGTCACAAAGGTCAGCCACCAGGTTTGCTCTGACATTATCTGATACTGTTCCTGATAGCTTGAAGTCCATCTTTGTGTGGAATGTTGGTGTAGAGGGCTTCTACATCCATAGTGGCCAGGATGGTGTTTTCAGGAAGATCACCGATGGATTGTAGTTTCCTCAGGAAGTCAGTGGTATCTCGAAGATAGCTAGGAGTGCTGGTAGCGTAGGACCTGAGGAGGGAGTCCACATAGCCAAACAATCCTGCTGTCAGGGTGCCAATATCTGAGATGATGGGGCGTCCAGGATTCCCAGGTTTATGGATCTTGGGTAGCAGATAGAATACCCCTGGTTGGGGTTCTAGGGGTTGTGTCTGTGCGGATTTGTTCTTGTTCTTTTTCAGGGAGTTTCTTGAGCAGATGGTGTAGTTTCTTTTGGTAAATCCTCAGTGGGGATCAGAGGATAAGGGCCTGTAGAATGTGGAGTTAGAGAGCTGCCGAGCAGCCTCTTGTTCATATCCCAACTTATTCATGATGACGACAGCACCTCCTTTGTCAGCAAATTCAGAAGAGAAAACTTGGTGAAGGTGTGAATACACACAGGCCCTAAAAGAAAATATTAATGCTGATATTAATGCTATATATAAATGGCTCACATAATCATTCAGTGAAATATAGCTACCCCTAGTGGGAAACCTAGCAGTTATTTAGCAGCCCATTGCATCAAAACACAATGGTTCAAGACAGAAAGTTGAACTGCTTATAGAATATGGCTTCAACAAAATAGTTTTACCGTAGTTTACTATAAAATAATTGCTTGTGGAAGCAGTTAAACAAAGCTGAAGGTGGAAGGTGAAAAACTGGCCAAAGAGTACACAAAATGTGCTGCTCGCGTGGTAGTATGATAAGTGAAAAAGAAAAGCAGCTGTTAACTGGATGTGAAAAGTAATGCCTTCCATACCATTTTCATTCCAAGTACTCTACTTACATGGACTTTTTAATGGTCTCCAATATAATATCGGACATGAGTGATTGTAAAGAAAATCTCCATTAAAAATGAAAGCTGGTCATGTTTAGGGTTAGAGGCACTGTCTATAAATACTATGGTGGCTATGAATCTTTCGAATGTGAAACTAAAATGACTTCCAGTAAACTTTACCTTCTGTCTACAACCAGTTTATGCTGAGATGATCAAAATATTTAAGACCTTCTACCGTAAGTAGATATCTGACGACCAAAACGGGCAACATTGAAAAGACAGGAGACACCTTCTTCAACAACAGAAGAAAGACTAGCAGCAGGGATTGCGGCAGTGGAAGAGCGGGCAGCAACATTCCTTTGTACTGAAACTGACCCAACAAAATAAAAATAAATGGACCCATGTTACATTTTCTTTTGCATTTTTCTTTTCCCCCCATTATGTCTTCCTGATAATTGGAGAGTTACTGCAGAACACAAATCTCACAAATCTTTCCTTTTTCTGTTTCCTTGAGTCCTTCCGCTTTTTATTGACTGTGTTGGTAGCCATAAGAACTATTTTTGCTGTCTGGTTCATAACTGAATAGCCAAAAGGCTGTCCAAATGCCTTATTTGGATAAGTGAATTGGGAAAGACAATGGACAATCGCCTAAAAGAGACCAACTAGAAAAATACCTGACCTACACACACAACTTCAACTCAATTTCCCTCTCAACACTTTGTCATTATATTCTTCAGGATAATACAAGTAGAGATGCATCTATTGCAGTGACAGAAGCAAAATCCAGGTTAGTCATTAAGTTATACAGTACTCTTGGAAAACTCAATGTGAACATGTGATGCCTCAGTTATATTTGTTTCATGCTCCCCTTTTTCTGCCCTCCCTGCTCCATCCCTTCTGATCCCTGACTTGCTTCACTGTTCTGTCCACTTCCATTCACTCATAAATGCTTTATCGTGCTTTAAGGCTGCCTTGATGTATCCTGATTCCAGGTTGCATGAAGACTTTTCAATACAATCTTGAATCTTTTCATAGCATCATCATCATATCGTGGAACCAGAATGGAAGTGGCCACAGGTCTCTGAGTGTAACAAACATTGGAACTAAGGACACATTGCATGCCTGTTGTGGTGCTACTACTTCAGATCTTTAATATATTTTAAATGGTACTTTCATTATCTGTTCATACAAATAGCAAAGCTCAAGGCGTAGATGTAGCTGAGTAGAGTGTTTAAAACAGGCAGTAGCTGTGGCTAAATTTGGACCTTTGCATCTGTCCCATGATGATATTTTAAAATCTCAGTAAAGGTACACCAGGAATAAAACTGGTCCAAAAACAGTTGACTAAACTTATTAAAGCCTTAGAGTTTGAAATTATAAGTTTTGAAAGGAGATGAATGACTGTGAAGATGAAGTGAAGCAAGAGTTCTCGTTTATACTTTCTCATCACAAGAACAAGGGGACAATACATTTAAAACCTGAGGAAAGGAAATGTATTTTTTTTTTTACACAATGACTAATTAACTTGCGGAACTCACTGCTGCAACATTTCTGCAGTCAAGATCTTGGCAGGATTTTTAACAGAATTATGGAGTGAAATCCTGTCTGCACTGAAGTCAATGGGAGATTTGACATTCACTTCAAGGGGATCAGCATTTCACCTCGATGTTTATGTGGATAAGGAAAGTATCTGGAGTTATATTAGACAAGGGATGTGAATGCTCATGTTTCAAGATATAAACCAATCGCTAACTGTCTGCGGTTTGAAAGAAATTTGCAGGAAATCCTATAATAGACAATAGGGCACTTCCTTGGGTATTGGACTAGAATGGACCACTGGTCTCACCCAATATGGCATTGCCTATGTTCTATTACCTTAATCTTAAAAATGACTACTGGCTAGATTTCTTACCATCGTCATTCCATTTTTGAAAGAGGTTCTCAAAACTTGAAAAGCATCAGCAGAACATCTCAGCTCTGAAAGAGAAGTCACTTTAAACTTTTTTTGTCAATTGTGGAATTCATTTTTCCCAATGTTAATTTTTGTGTTAACAATAAAAGCTTTCACAAACTGTCCTTAAAAATATCAGACGACAATCCGCAGCGTAAGATTTTGCTTTGGAACCTAAACTACTTGAGCTGATCCTCACTTGTCACATAAAGGATCACTACATTGCTTCTTAATTCTTATCTTTAAACCACCTGAAGAGAAGACGAGAAAGGGACTGTACATTCCATCAAGGAAAAGTTAAAGACAAGACAAAGTGAAACCTGTTTAAAAACAGCTGACTGTGGAGATCCATTTTATTTGGGAGTTGTCTAGCTAATAAATGGAAATCAAATAACTATTTCTACACAAGTAATTGATGATTAACTTTATTTATGTAAACATATCCTCTACATTACTGTTAATTTACGTGTGTGTGTGTGTGTGTGTGTGTTTGTTTGTGTGAGGGTGTGTATGAAATCCAGCCCTGGAGCAAGAGGTCTCAATGCCAGGGATGAATTTGGCCATAAATTATGCAGTAACACAGCTATGTGAAATTGTGCTTTTCCAATCACTGACTGTGGTTAATTCACACAAGGGTGTTTGTGACTTTTCTGAATTGCAAAAGTCTTCAGAATGAACTTTTCTTTCTGTTCTACTTTTGCCAATCAAAGCTAATCCAATAGATTGTTTGAAAAGAATCTTTACTTGAAATGGTTCCAGGTTGTAACCTCTTATTCCAAGTTTCAGTCCAGCGTGAATTTTTAGAGCTGAGTTATAAAAAGCTGAAAATAGAATTTTTTTAATGGAAAGGCTCACAGCACCTTAACTGCAGTAATGTGTGAATGGCAGTGCTATAACTTAGTGCATATAAGACTTTCATGCATTTCACAATAGCTTTTTTAAAGTGTTCTAATGTGTTTAAAACTTTCATCCTATCAAGCTGGATTTAAACTGTGCAATATCAGGTTTTTATCAAATGAATGCACAAAAATATTTGTTTTATATATTGCTTCTGCTGATACATGGAATTTTATGATTTATGGCTAAGTGCAGTATTAGAGTGAATTTGTATTCAACCTTTGAAGACCCGATTCTCTCCAGCTTAATGCCAGACCATGACTTCAGGAGTTAGTCATGAAGAAAATAGAGAAAGGAGGAAAGTCATCCAGCAGAAGATCATCCTAGCTTCAGAACCAAATGGCAACATAATTACAGACTGCATTCTCTGAGATCTTCTACGAGAGATTTTTGTGGTTTGGTGCTGGTCTTAATGTAAGGCCTGTGGAACTTTTACAAGTTAAGTGTATGCTTTGTGTATTGACAAACTATCTGTAGCTCACAAAAGCTTATGCTCAAATAAATTTGTTAGTCTCTAAGGTGCCACAAGTCCTCCCTTTCTTTTTTTCAGTCAGAAGTGATGGTTCAGAGAAGACATGACTCAACTTGCCTTTGTTAGACTGAAAAAATCTATTGGGGCATGTAACTGGCCTCAGTAAATCCATTTTCCTATCAATGTTACCATCCTCCTCCCTCTCTGTCCCCGTCAATAGCTTGTTACTCTCATATCGTACATATTGTCTGAAAAGAGTCTCTTTGGGTCAGAGACTGAATCTTAGTATGTGTGTGTAAACTGACTAGAACAAAAGGGCCCTGAATATGACCAGGGACCTTGGGCTCTGCTACATATTAATAATAACTGTTCCTAGGTGCTTAATACTGTACATAATGCTGTAAATATCATTTAGTGTAAGGACAAGCAACAGAAGTATAAAATATTTCCATGGCAACGTTGATAACAATAGTTTGGTCCTGAGCCAGGAAAGCTCTTTAACATGTGCTTATGACCATCACTATTCATGATGGCTCCTAAGCACATGAAACATGTGCTTTCTTGTGGATAGGGATGCTTTCTTGCATTGAAGTCAATCACTGTGGCCACTTATTTTCATATTGTGGATGTTCACACTGTATGTTGGTAGTTAATAAAGATGTACAAGAAAAGACACGTATCCATTTGTACCATGCAGTTTTACAAATTTTTGTTATGGAGAAAACAGAAGGTTTCACCAGGAAAAGTATATGTTTGATGAGGAACAAAAAACTACCAATGAAAAAGTGGAGAAGGAGAACAAAAAACATTCAAAAGCACATAATGAACACCCTCATCTTTAGATATGAGAATACTACAGCCCAGGCACTGATTCACAATATTGTAATACAAGCTATGGAGCAATAGACCATGGAAACTAAGGGGGATGAGAGAGAGAGAGAGAGAGAGAGAGAGAGAAGGAGGGAAAAAAAAAAGCAGGGGACCAGTGTTTCTGGGGCTCATTCTAAATGTCACTGGATTTAAATTATAATTTCCGTGACAGTCATTTTAATTTATGGCAAAAACCCTGATCACCATCTGGAAAAATATAGTAGATAAAGTACTGAGTGGAAATGTTTACTTTTGTTATTTGAATTACTCTCATGCCTAGTTCAGTGTCCTATTACATTAGGCATTGTGCAAACAATCTCATAAATAGAAACAGTCCCTATCTGAAAAACTTACAATCTAATTAGAAAACACAGAAAAAACAATAATAGATAATATAGTGGGTACATGCACAACGTCAGAGGGACATGTCTTATTAATTACATTCTTAAAAAATAAATTGCCCCCTTGCTTCTTTTCTGTTTTCCAGGCATCACAGCCAGCCTGCTCTACTATTGCCGACCAAGTACACCCTCCTTGTTCCACTCTACTCACCACACAAGGATGCAACTCATATACCACAAAAATAATAATGGCTCTGCTCCTTGCACAAAGCAGTTCAGAACTACAATGCACTCTTATTTAAAAACACTTCATCTTCAAACTAAGTTTACTAAGGCTTCAGGAAGTACCCGTGGTTGTCAGGTACCACAGTTCCATTGTGGACAGACAACTCAAGGATGAAAGAATGTTGCACTTTTCCTTGGAGGCTTTGAAGGAAAGGTCAACAAATGGGCAAGGTGGAAGGGAAGGAGAAGGGCAAGTATGAAGTAGCAAGATGGTTGTATGTGGAAGTTTATGCGGAAAATCCTAAATGCCAAAAGCTTTCCTTAAAGTCAGCATAAGCTTCCACATACAACCATGTTGCTTGAGGCAAGAATGCTGTCTATTGAACTACCAAGAACTTTTACTCTACATAGAGTATTTAATTGGACTTTTCGCTAAAGATAAGCAATATAGAAGATCAGTCAGATATCCTCTTTACGCTATCAGAGATAAGGAAAGCAA
The DNA here is from genome assembly GCF_965140295.1 of Lepidochelys olivacea. Classification (NCBI taxonomy): domain Eukaryota; kingdom Metazoa; phylum Chordata; order Testudines; family Cheloniidae; genus Lepidochelys; species Lepidochelys olivacea. The sequence continues at coordinate 88,655,482 of NC_140415.1, read as the reverse complement.
TTAGAGTTAAAGCCCTGTGAGTTCTCTAATTAATAAGGCATCTTAATAACACTGAAGACAATCTGATTGTACCATACTGCTTTGCCTCACACACTAATTCATTATCAGCAAGGTGTGGCTGCAGTGACGGTTGGAGTTTGCTAGGGTTCATCAGTAATTAATTCAACACATTCATATTAAACAGGCCTGTCTTTAATCTTGACTGGCCTTTGCTGGAAATGTGTTCTCCCTTTCTCAGCTAAAACAACTTGCATGGTTTGTAATATCTATCATTGAGAATGAGGCATTGATAGCATGGGTTGTAAGCAGAAGAATATGCAAGACCTAGACATTAAAATAGTCATAAAGCTTCCTGAGAGACTCTGAAGACCTCCTATGAAGTGTGATGGAGTTTTCAAAAGAACTCAAGCCTTTTTTACATTCAAAAATTGTGATGATGTATTAAGCATGGATTAATAACTCTTCACTAACTTCACTAACTCCTGTTGTGAAGACCATTACATTTTTGTTCATTGAGAAATAATAAGGATGGATGGAGCTTTTGTCCACAGAAATATTCCTGTCTGATTTTTCAGACAAAATTAGAATTGATGGAGTAATAATGTCCACTGCAATTACTTCATGGGCAGTTAAGTTATAAGTAACTTAACTGCTGGGTGCTCCAGTTGAAGAGATACTGACTATTACTACTATTTCAGCGAGACATGCAGTGTGATAATGAAGCCTGCTGGGTGCCCAAAGTTTTGTTGAAAGTACCTACAGCCATTTTAAAAGATGGACAAACCAAATCTGGTAGATTACTCTACTATGTCTGGGCACTGGGAACAGGATTTGCCACTAAGTGCTAGAAGGATACTGTAGGCAACTAAAAGGGAGATTAATTTGAATAGGACAAAGGACAATTTCTCCCCGGATATACTCCAGGTCGCTCATTGATATACGAACTTCATTATACAATCAATGTTGAAACAGCCATACTATATTCTGCAAAACTCAGAGCTATTTACTAAGACATTAAATATTTATAAGAAATTAAATCTTTTCCTGTGGAGAGAGTCAGCACAAGGTCTATGCACCACTTATGCTAGATCTCCTCTGCCAGGGGAGAATCTCACCATTAGTGACTAAGATGATGGAAGAACAGAGCTTGAAGAGGGTGTGTGTGTGGAGGGGGTGGGGAAGAATATGGTTTTTTTCTTCATATTAACCTAAACTTTCATTTTAGACATACCTACTTGGTAAAATATCAGGCTTTTGTTTTGTACCAATCCTATAATATAGACAAGAACTGAAATAACTGTAGATAATATTATACTGTTCCTATTTCTGGATCTCATTTTTATATATTCTTCCCTCTTCCTTTTTTTGTAATGCATTTTTACAACTCACTTAATAGTAGAGAGTATCTGGTTATTTTTGTCTTGTTAAAGATTAAAATATTGAATGAAATCCTTGCCTTACCAAAATTCATATGAGTTTTCCCACTGACTTCAACAGAGCCTGTATTTAATCCCTGAAGTGTGGTTAAATTAATGTAGTGGCTATTTCTGTTGGTTTTGCAGGAGTTGGTTTTGTTACTTTTGCCATAGTTAATCAAGTATATTTGTAAAATAGAATGTTTTGATGGGTAATATGCAGTCCATAGGTAAGCACTTGAATATGAGATGTACATGCCTTGAGTTTTGAAATACTAATATAAAAATAAATGTGTAGTGACCAATGGTCCATATTTAAGCCTGAGGCCTATAAAATGTAGGGAAATAAGTTATTTGCCTCCCTCTAGATGATAAGTCGGGGAATTAAAGAAGTGTTCCTACCAGCTGTCTGGCGGCTCCTGTTAGTAAACTGGAAAATCAGAGTGGCAGCTGTCAGGTTTAATTTGCATATGTTTCAGGAGTTCCATAAAGTCTGCAAAACTGCACAGTCTGGAGTTTCCCTGTGTACCACACTTAAAAATAAATATGCTGTGTAATTTTAAAGTATATGTCTGAGTATAACTAACATAGGGTTTATTCAATGGGTGAAGTGAGCCACCCCCAGTCTGAAAGGCCATGGGCTCAGAATGGGTATTCAGGCCAAAGAAGCACAAGAGATATACAGGTATCTTTTTGGAATCCTATTGTGGAGAAGAGAGTTTTCTTCTGGAGTCTCCTCCTATTGGAGCAGTGTAAACTCCATTGACCGGCTCAGCAGCAGATGACAGGAGTGAAGCAAGTCTGTGGTTGAGGGAAGGCCTTGCAAGGTGCAGCTTGGACTGGAGTTACAGGTAAGTGGAGTTTCTCTTGGAAGCCAGAGTTTCAGAGGGGTTGGTCACCAGTCAACTGGTGTATTAATTTATTGATTTTTGTTATTGATTAGGCTGTTGATTTGTTTACGTCCTGAAGCATGACACCCTTTATTACAATAATTCCTTCATATTTCTATATTGCAAACATGCACCTAGTACTTGTAATTTTATCCTAACTACTGTAGCTGCAGAGGACATTCTTATTCATATTAAGTGCCTAATATTTAAAAAAATCTTACTAATGTATTTAATACCAATAATATCCTGTGGCAATGAGTTTTATTTTATAGATTGCACATGAAAACGTCTTTTTATCCATTTGAAAATTGTTGCCTTTTAATTCCATCAAGTATCTTCTTGGTCTTGTATTTAGATATTAAAAAGCTGGAAGTAAATAAATTGTGTTATGACCATGGATATTAGTTCTTACATGGATCTCTGGTTCTTCCACTGCAGTGCTCCAGTAAAGGAACTATTCCTTGTAGACTCTGTGGTACCAGGTAGTGGTGCTGAAGCTGTCTGTCTTTGTCTATCCATCCATCCGCACAGAAGAATTCCCGCACAGGGAATTTTACTCACAAACAGCTTAAAAACGGATCCTTTGGAAGATTTTTTTTTAAAAAATAACTAGCCTTCCCCAAAGCCCTGACAATATTTGCTGAGGGTAGAGGGAGCAAGAACTACTCAGAGTCAGAGGATTTATTCTCTTGTGTGGATGCTGATCACGGTGAGGAGTGGAACTAACAGGAAGAATAACATTTGCCTACTGCACGGGTGATAATTTGTCAGTGTTTAGGCACTACTACATATGCACCAAAATACAGACAAAACCCAGATAGCTCAATATATTTGAAGAATTTCCCTTAAAATACTTTTAAAATGTTGGCATCTTTGCAGTGACTCCCAGCATCAGCAGCTGGGCTCTATTTCTTCAGCAGGAAGAGACTGAGAATGACCCAAAGTCCTCTCCAACTCACACACATTTTAAACAAAATGAGTTAATTAAATATGGGAAATCCATTAGAAAGCTAAATCAAAGACTGGAATGGTCAGTGAGACTGGGCAATTATGCTCATGTGTGGAATCCTGTGGATCTTAGGGTGTTCGTGTGGATACGCTTTGGAGCCTCTGCCTCCAATTCCCTGGATCCAATAAAAACCATGTGTCAAAGTCTCTGTGTCCATGCCCACACCCTCCCTATCATATCATTTCCAACAGGATTTTATAGCACTGAGGAGGATTCCAGGCTCAGCATTAATTTTACCTCAGGTATTTTCCTGTGTGTTTGCCAGGGAACAATACTTCTTAAAGTAGCCAGTCCTCATCCCTACCACCTATCCATACAATCAAGCTACCCTAAACCCGTGGAGCTCTAGATATGGACTGGAGGTGCTTCTGTTTGGTCAGAAGGAGAAGAGATATGTCCATCCCTGCAACAGATTTTGGGCCATGCTAACAGGTTTTTTTTACTTCCAAATCCTTCTCGCTTAAGAGTGGAGTAGCTGTTATGCATGAATAAACTTCTGTGTCAAATTCAGACTACATATAGGTTCATGCCCAAAATGGCATGACCAGATGGGAAATGCAGGGCACAGCTTTTACTTGCTACTCTCTTTCCCAAGGCTTGTGGGGTGGAGCCTGGGGTCAACATTATGTTCCTTTATCTGCCAGTCATAGAGCTCACCATAAGCTGAGGTGAACAAAGTCTTCATTGGAGTGCAGAAGTGCTTTTCATATTATGTAAAATATGGCCAAGTGAATACAAAATTATTGACTAATATGTTGATTGTTTGCAGTATAAATGCCTTCAAAAACATGCAGTAAACATCTCAATCAAAGCAGAATCTCCATTTCATATTTACTTCTCATTTATAGTTCTAATGGTATGCTTGTAAACTGTGATTAGGGAAAATGATTTTTATAGAATAATTAGTCTAAACACACCTCATTTATCAAATAAATTAAAGTTAAAGTTCGATGAGCCAAAAATAAACTGAATGATTTTTAAACTATGCCATGTCAATGTACAAGCCTGTTAAGCAGATGGCTTTGCAATAGACAATAGGTCTGTGTTCCCCTCTGTTCTGCACCTCGGAGGAAAACAAAGGAATGAAATCAGTGGCAGAGGGAGCCCAACAATTGACTGGAGATGCCCAGTGTCTAATTGGGGCATGCTTCCCCCTTTTTCTCTTGCAGGTGCCCCTCTACTCAAATGCCATAGAGTTTGGGACTCTATGCTTAGGGGTTAGAAGCTGGAGGTGAGAAAATCCAAGAAGTAGATGATCCCTAAAGTACTCCACAGATTCCTGGGTGTCTGAAAGGTCATCTGCATTGAATGTGGCTTTGACGATTAAGGCAACTTGCTTTTTTTCAAAGAAAGAGGCATAAGAATTCCTGTTAACAGTGAGCATGGTTGGACTTTGATGACTTTCAGGAGCTAGGAAGGGCAAAAATCTGTTTGCAGGTAGCAGGGATATTTAAAATTCAATATTCAAATATTTCTCAAGGTTCTTTGGCTTCAGAGAATGTGATGGAGCCAAACTCTGACAAGGGTAGCAGGGATGGGGCTTGTCTAGTTCCTTGGCTTTCTGTCTTAGTTTTTCTTTGTCAAGGTTCCTTCCCCACTCTGAATGCTAGGGTACAGATGTGGGGACCTGCATGAAAGACCCCCTAAGCTTATTCTTACCAGCTTAGGTTAAAAACTTCCCCAAGGTACAAACTTTGCCTTGTCCTTGAACAGTATGCTGCCACCACCAAGCGTTTTAAACAAAGAACAGTGAAAGAGCCCACTTGGAGACGTCTTCCCCCAAAATATCCCCCCAAGCCCTACACCCCCTTTCCTAGGGAAGGCTTGATAAAAATCCTCACCAATTTGCATAGGTGAGCACAGTCACAAACCCTTGGATCTTAACAACAATGAAAAATCAATCTGGTTCTTAAAAGAAGAATTTTAATTAAAGAAAAAGGTAAAAGAATCACCTCTGTAAAATCAGGATGGTAAATACCTTACAGGGTGATCAGATCCCAAACATAGAGAATCCCTCTAGGCAAAACCTTAAGTTACAAAAAGACACAAAAACAGGAATACGCATTCCCTCCAGCACAGCTTATTTCACAAGCCATTAAACAAAAGAAAATCTAACGCATTTCTAACTAGATTACTTACTAACTTTACAGGAGTTGTAAGGCTTGCATTCCTGATCTGTTCCTGGCAAAAGCATCACACAGACAGACAAAACTCTTTGCCTCCCTCCCTCCCCCTGATCTGAAAGTTTCTTGTCTCCTCATTGGTCATTTTGGTCAGGTGCCAGCGAGGTTACCTTAGCTTCTTAACCCTTTACAGGTGAAAGGGTTTTGCCTCTGGCCAGGAGGGATTTTATAGCACTGTATACAGAAAGGTGGTTACCCTTTCCTTTATTTTTATGACACTCTTGTTTTTGATTGATCCCTTCCACAAAGTAGGGGGAGAGCTCTTTCCAGAGGTTGGTGTTTGGATCTGATGTTTGTATTATCCAGTCCAGGTTATCCACTTCACTATGCAGAACCATTCTGCTGTCTGTGACTTATAACTGTAATGGTTGAGGAGTAGAAGTTTCTATTTGCCTCTTTTACTGCATTGGTAGTATCCAGTAAGGAGTCATGCTGTTAATAGAGGGATTTGGAGTGGATTTTAGAACATCAGCAATCTGTTGAAATTTGACACTGATCCATTGTCTAGTTCATTCCTTAAATGAGATGAGGATCTCCTGGACACGGAGGTAATCAAGCGAGAGAGTAGATGGTTATGGTATTTAGCACATGTCCCCAGCTGAGTGTGAGGGTCTGCAGGTGAGATGCTCATGGTTTCTATATTGGTCAAATGATTAAATGCTAGAATGGCTTCGGTATTGTCTATATGGTGGTCAACTTCGGTGATCAGAACCTTACTGTGCTTCTTCCAAGAAGTCAGCAGGGTCTTCAGTGGGAGGCATGTAGGCCACTAGAAGTCCTAGGTTGTTTTTGTCCTTGCCTTGTTAGACTACGCAAGTGCATTAAAAGTTTTATTTCTGGGATGGGACATCTTCTGTATCTGAGTTTGGGGAGAAGAGAACCATTTCTCCATCTCTCTTTTTCTTCATTTTAGCACATTCTAGAATCCTTCTTTGTCTATTTGTCCTGAGTAGCTTGAGGGACTAACTGGGAGAAAGCAAAAACTAAGTGTTGGTTACCATGTCCAAGAACTGGATAACAAGAAACTTCTGTAGTAATCATCAAAAAATTATAATGCTGCTGTAAAATAGCTTCAATTCTCCCTGTTATGACAGAAGTCAAGAACACAAACTTCCTGTTATACAAAATAATTCCTAGTCTCTACAACTTCCAAGTGATGTTCCATACAAATCAGTAGACTTTGCAGTCAGATTCCTCTTAGTGTTGAAGCTGTATTGTCAACAATTAAAATGATGCATCAAATGCCTTTTGGACTATTTTAAAACTTCAAAATACCCAAAACACATTAAATGGCCAGAAAATCATGGGCTTAATTCTCTACTCCATTAAATTTCTTTTGGGTGAAGTAGGGGAGAGCTAGTTGTTGCTCACTGATGTTGAAGCTGGTGGTACACTAGCCCTAACATATGAATGCTGAGTTTATGAATTTACCATATGAATATAGAGAAGCCTGGGGCTGCTCTTACGTTCACCAGCTGGCTATGATCTTCAAGGAAAAATCCACTAAGTAAAAGGTTGCCAAAATGCAGCTAAATCCAGCCACACACACACTTCCACCGCAGTTCATCTCTGAAGCATGCAACACAGAAATGCAAGGGAATGGAGGAGGCCAGAAAATCTTGCCCTACATTTAAAACAAAGATTGCATGTCATTTTTTGTAACTCTAGAGCTATTTAAAAATAAAAACACTTGATTGATCATGCAGCAGTCACAGCTTACCTTTTAACTGAGCCATTTGCTTTGATCTTATTTGTATATAACCATTTAGCAGTCTCTCTGCTGTCCAACAGCAAAAGAGATGTAAGTGATGACATGTTAAGTTGTTTTACATGTTAAAAATCTTCAAAGATTTGAAAAGGGGATATTGTTCTGGTCATGACTGTAAACCTGGTGGATTTTTTTATGATTTAGTAATATGATTTTAGTAATACCTTAACTGTTGGACAGTAGCTTTCATTTTGATGGGTTCTGCTGGGCTGACATGTTTCATCATGGGAAGAAGTGGACTATTTTGTTATCAAGAATGTTGCCAATGTAAAGCATGGGAATTGATGACAATAGTCTGAACTCATTTGTGTCAAGCTGTTTTGAGACCGATATAAAGCTGAAAGATTGGCAAGAACTGAAGGCACTATCTTGTGATAGATAGGTGGTTGTGTGTTTGTGTGTCTGTGTGTGTGTGTGAGAGAGAGATTTCTCCAAATATCAGAGTTCTTATTGAATTTGGAGTTGTCATTCTCAGACACAAATACACCTGTTACAAGAACAGTTTTTTTAGTGAATGGCATTTGGATTGGGGTAAAAAGAGAGCACACCTAGATTTACCAAAGGCTGGTTTGGTTGGCAGATGGCATAAATCCTAGGAAAGACTGTTTGGTGACATGTAGCATTTTTACAATGCGACTCCATGTAGGTGCAGGGATCTACATCTGCATGTTTCCTATTGCAGGGTTGGGGCCTGTCACGCTGTGTCTGGCCCCTTTAAGAGGGAGCTGGGTCCAATGAACCTGTTACTGATTACCTGCTGTTCAGCTGGGCTTCAGGGAATGCATCTGGGCCTTTATGAAGGAAGGAGCTGTGGCAGAATTAGAAGGCTCCTGCAAGTTGCAGAGAACAGATGTCTGCAGGACAGTTTGAGAAACCAGGAGAACAAGACTCTGGCCATGAAGTGGCTTTCCAGAAGCAGGAAATTGAGTTGGACTTTGAGTTTTGTTTGCAATTTTGATATTAATAGATGAAGCGATGTTGGCACAGAGAAAATACTGTATGTGAAGTTTGAGAAGCATAGGAAGAAGGGAGACTGATGCAGGGTACTCAAGAGCCACTCCTGGCCAAAGGGAGGTCTACAGCAAATAGACTACCCTCTTACAGGGCCTAACTTTGTTTACATGTTTTGAGCTATAGACAAAGCTGTCAGATTAGTAGACAAGTTTTGTAGCCTACTTATGATTTGCCATACATATTTCCACAAGCATGAGAAAAACCTGCAGAATACAAAATACTGACTCTCACTTTTATGGAAGGAAAATACTCATTTATTAAAGTTCTATAATTTATTATCAAGTCTACGATAGGTAGTCCCAGTTCTGAATGCTTTATTTACTGTCACTCAAGCAAACTACCCTTTCTTGCAAGGATGTAGCAACTTACTTTTTCAGTTTTTAACAGGTCTGATTACTGATTTCAAGACTAACTACAGTATTACATTTTGATTTCTTCTTTTTACAATTAAATTAACTTCAGTCCTCAATCTAGAGGAGGATACATAAGGTTTTTACTGCAGAATCCCTGTTGACACACTTACTGAGTGCAAATTGCTCCTGGGTTGGGTATTTCTTCTTGAATTAATGTTACATTTAATCTTGATTACCTCTGTTGGGGGCGTGATTGATTCTGATCACACAGTCTTTGGAGGGATTTTATTGCTTACCAAGTTCTCAATTTGTTTCAAGCCCCCCTTCCCTCTCCCCTTTTTTTAATTTTAAGTGCATTCTAATGTATAGTTCAAAAGGGACTTAGGCTGAAAATGTCTTTTTTTTTCCCTTAAACAACATCAAGTTCCTGATCCAAACTCCATTGACGTAAATGAAAAGAAACGGATTGACTTCCTATAGGCTTCAGATCTGAAGGCCCACTTCAGATTAAAATAAGGAACCTGAAACAGAAATATATTTAAATCACCCTCTGTTTGTGTTTTCTGATGCAAATACACTGTTTTTCAGCACATATGAGATAAGAAAATTATCTGGAAGCATAAACTCAATAAGGTCAACAGCAATAATAGTGGAAACGTATACATTTTTTAAAGGAACACATACAACAGAGGTGATAAAGTTCTGTAGCAGAGTCATGCTCAAGAGCTCTTTCTTGTGTCATGAACCTCAAGAAGAAGACATTCCTTTTTCTTCTTCTTCCACCGAGGAAGAAACGATCTATACTATCAGCATAAAAGGAGGCTTAACTTTAAATAGGTGTGAAATACTAATAGGTGAATAGAAAAGGAGTACTTGTGGCACCTTAGAGACTAATCAATTTATTTGAGCATAAGCTTTAGTGAGCTACAGCTCACTTCATCGGATGCATAAAGTGGAAAATGCAGTGAGGATGTATTATACACACAGACCATGAAAAAAATCTTTAGATAAGCTATTACCAGCAGGAGAGTGGGGTGGGGGGAGAGAAAACCTTTTGAAGTGATAAACACCCATTTTTTCATGGTCTGTGTGTATAAAACATCCTTACTGCATTTTCCACTTTATGCGTCCAATGAAGTGAGCTGTAGCTCACGAAAGCTTATGCTCAAATAAATTGGTTAGTCTCTGAGGTGCCACAAGTCCTCCTTTTCTTTTTGTGAATACAGACTAACCCGGCTGTTACTCTGAAGCCTGTAGTAGGTGAATGTTTCTTTCTTGGCAGGAGTCCGGTATATGGTTAATGAAAGAACTCCAATATTAACTACTTTAAAACTTATTTAAAGTGTGGAAAGGAACAGAACTTGAGGTTCCTTTATAACAGCAAGAACAACCTCCTTAAGAATACTCTGTGCCCTAGGATGAGATCCTTTAAAAACACTGTTACACATGCATGCATTGTTATACATACTGTCATTCCGCTGTCTAAACTTATTTTGTACATTCTTAAAAAGAAAAGGAGGACTTGTGGCACCTTAGCGACTAACCAATTTATTTGAGCGTGAGCTTTCATGAGCTACAGCTCACTTCATCGGATGCATGCAGTGGAGGAAAAAAAAAAAAGAAAAAGATTGTATAGCTGACAAGCGTACCATTAAAAAAAGAAAACCCACTTGGGCTTAAGATCAGATATGTGCACTTATGACTGCCAAAGACAGTGAAATCTGGGAATTATCACTGCTTCTGGTACAATTTTATCAGATGAGATTAAGCTACATGCCTGGTTTGTTCTGTCATAACAAAAATGCTGTTTTCTTAGTTACCAGACGTTCAGAACACACCCCCACCAATATTCTGCAAAGCCACAAAATTCCCCACATTAGAATTCTGAAGGATGTCTACTAACTTCTGTGAGGTGAAAACATTATCTGTGTATAAGCAAAGATATATGGAGCTGGTCTATCCTATTTATGGTTCCAGTAGTTTGACCAATCCTTTCTCTTAGTCCCATTTTGCAGTAATCCTCTATTCCTCAGGTGAATTATATCTCCTAGAATGAAGACTGGGATATATAACATTGAACGTTTTACACAATTTCTGGATAAACAGGGGTCAACACATGATAAAATTGCTTCCTCAATTGTTTTATAGAAATAACTCAGTTCCAGTTTTTCAAGCTTAATTGTTTTCCTAAAAATAATTATTTGAACTTGTTTAAAATGTGATAACAGCAGATTATGTAAAGTCTTTGGTAGCTTATTTGAAGAGTCAGAACTGCAAATCAAAGATAAATTGATCATTGGGAAGCTGAGCACACAACTGAAGAGATCAGTTAAAGGAGAATAGAGGCAAACTTCTAATATGTCTGTTTGTACTAGTGGTTCTAACACACAGTATCAAGTCCTACATGGGAGCTATTTAAGAGTACAGATACGATTATACAGAAAGGGAATCATTAATACAGACCTGCCCTGGGGACACAAATCAGCAATTAGTACTTTCAGATGTGTGACTGGATTGCTCTGGAGTCCAAGGATCTGATTTTTCTTTTACATAGAAATTTGCACCCTTTTACACCCTGACTTCAGTATAGTCTGATTCCTACCAATGTAAGAAGAGAATCAGGTCTCAGATCTCTAGGGAACAATTAACAAGATATAACTTTTTAATTTTAGCTTTACCTGTACAAATCAAGATCTCTAATGCTTGATTTTAAGGTAGATATTGAGTAAGACTGTATTTATTTGTCATGGTAAAAATTGGGGAAGTCATGTCTTTAGTTGGGGGGGGGGAAGAAAAGTTATGGCCTTTGATTCTTGTGAGAAAATTATGGGGAAAATCAAGCTTCCCTTATTTTACAATAATATTTCAAGCTATTTACTAATATTTAATGGTTTAAAACTATTAAAATATTATTCTACATTGGGCATACATAATACTAAACTTGAAAATAAAACTCATGGAGGAATCTTACTGAGTTACAGGCTGGTCAGGGTGACAAAGCTCATGACTTATACAAAACCCTTAAAGTCTCACAAGCTGTACTGGGTAACTGGTTTAGTTAAGTGTGGGATATTCTTTACATGGAAAGTCTTATGGATATGAAACAGGCTTCGCCATTTGGCTTCCTAATAATCTAGCTGCTAAGACATCCAGTTCTTTGCACCATGCTGATTTCATATGTAACACGTAGGTATTTTAACCATTTTTTACATTTATTTATTCTACTTCTACAGATAACTACTTACAGTCTGCCTCTTGTGTGCTTAGATTGTAATTTTATGTATTGCTTCTTTCTTCATCACTCAGAAAATAGTGTGTATTGTTTGCATATTTATAGATGTTAATACATACAATCACAATCCAAGAACATAGTTGCAAGAGACAGACCCATGCTGGAGATGCAACTCAGCTATATATATTATGTATATTATTTAAAATGCTGTCTGCCTCTTGCAATGAATGCTTGATATATGTGCATATAAATATTAGTTATAAGAGGCAGACATACACCCATATAAAATAATTAATTTGGCTCTGTTCCCACCTAAACTTTGAGCACATTGAAAAACTAGGGGAAAGTCATTTAACTATCTGAAACTTTCTCCTCTGGAACAAAGTCTGTGTCTGCTTTGGACTGTAAGCAATCACAGAATATACAGGCATTAAGTACAGAATATCCATCTTGTTTAACCTCTGTTCCACGTTTTTGATGCCAGACAATTCAAATGAAAAACTACTAGATTGAACCCTCTTGAAATAAAAAACCCCAACCAAATACTTTAAACCAAAACAATTAATTTCCCCCATTTAGAAGAAGGAAGAGAGATACTGCTCCCTATTCTTGTTACTTGTTGATGGGCACTTTATAAAAACCTAGACAGATATTGGAGTATAGTATCTCATTTATATCTAATATGGTTTTGAGCTCAGTCTTAGTAACAACACTACTGTAATTGAATATAGTCCTCAAACATATTAGAATACTGAAAGTTAGATAAGTAAATCAGCTAACTTTAACTGGGTAGTGCTGGGAAGTAACTAATTTATCCTATGAATCTGGGATATTTGTGTCCCAAACTTTAGTTGCCACTTACTAAAGAATCAGACTCATCTCCTTTATGTTCAGGATGGGGCTAATGAACCACACTTGCCAAAGGGAATTTGGAATCAGTCATCATTTCCATGAAGTTTGCCAATACCTGCTAACAGGGGTGGTTAGCAGAAGACTCTGCCTCTCCGACACATACCTTCCTATGCAGCATGCTCTCCTTTCTTCAACTGTGACACTTTTCCAAGGCTCAATTTGAAAAGACTTCTGTTGTTGCCAGAGGATCTGGTTTCCTTCTTACCTGTGTCATTTGCCTTTGGGCAGCCATGAGCAAAAATCTCCTAGAGTCCAGGAATGCCCAAATTTAATCACAGTGACTACTCACTGTGACAATGTATGGAAACATGTCCCACGCAGTCAGTCCACTTGAACTCTTAGTCAGAAGGTAACAGTTGAGGGATATGTCTACATGTTCCCATGAAACAGGTGATATGAATAAGTTTGGTTAAGGTTAAAGTTCTGAGTAAACCTTCTTGTAATAATGTTTGGCTATGCCATGAGTCTGTCTGGTTGGTTATTCATGTCCTATGCATGATCACAGTACAACCCTTGGGAGCCAGACATCAGTCAGACCATCTCCCCATGGTTACTCTGTATTGGGGGGAAAATATCTTTTTAATAAGACCTATTGGTTGCAGCTTGGGCTTCTGACTGGTGCTGTATAACTCCTTGCTGCCAATGCATTTGTTGTTCAGTCAGCTTTTTCAGGACTGCTTTAATTTCCCATGCTTTGCAGAGATGATGTCCAGAAAAACCACTTCCCATGCCAGGCGAATTGTCAGCAAACACTTCACAAAATTCTCAGATGCATTCATTATTGTAAATTATTTGCTAATTTCTTCTGTAAATAGTTCTTGGTCTCCAGATCAATTGAACTGTGTACAGCAAATATTACACTCAAATATACAATTTACACATTCCACTATAATTTTATGTAACTTTTGTACTTGTAACTTATGTAATTTATGATAATAAATTAACTGACCAGAATAACTTGAGCTTTTAAAATGGGTATTCAGGTGGAAAATATTCGAGAAGTGCAATTTACACGGTGCATAAATCCAATCAGAGAACAGAGATAAATGCCATGCAACTTTTGTAATTAGCCAAGGGCCAGATGTTCCAACTTGATCCATACAAGCCTATCCCTGGGCCTATGCAGAACACCATTAAATTGAAGGAACCTATTGTAGGATGTAGTGCTGAGACAAAGCCAATTGTTAATTGTGGTGTGTAAATTTTAAAATCAAATATATAATTTGACATTTGCTTTCTTTGAATATTTGAGCATTTGATCTAAAAATTAGCATTCTGCAAGTATTTGTGCTAGTAATGCTTTAGGCCTCTGTGAGGAGTAAACAAAAAAGCAATATCATATTTGGTTCAAAAATTGCTTTTCTTATGAACAAGCATGCTGAGTATTTTTCCACAGATTACTCAACTCTACTGAAGTATACACATCTATAGCAGTTGTGCACACAATGAAGTGCATTCATTTTAAAGGGCTAGCAGATTTAGGAGTGAATATTTATTGCTAAAATCAGTCAAGTAATACTCTATATACGTAACTTCCTGAACTCTGTTACAACAATGCATCACACTGTCCCAAAAAGGAAAATCATTTGTTCAAATCAAAGAATACATCCATCTGTAAAAGATACCTTACTTGAACATCAAGGAGACAGTGATCTTCCCAGATGTCTTAAAATATGAAAACTACATAACTGAGGCGCTTCCTCTGAAAGTAAATCTATATAAAAAGAGGGAAAAAAGTGGCAAGTCATGCCAGAAAGATGAATGTCATGGGAAACAATGACCAATGAGGCAATATTTAAAAATTGCTGGCATAACAGAGAAAATATGTCAACATGCTGTAAATTGCTATTGAGGAAACCAAGAAAGTAAATTTGAACTCCTGAAGAGTCAATAGTTGCTCCTACTTAGAACCCCTTTGAAAATTGATTGATGGGCATCTATATCTCATTAAGATTAATGAGAACTACGCTATGCAACCACATCAAAGAAAGATTGCTGTGGGCATACCATGCAGAAGACTGACAGGTCTCATGCTTTGGACCATTTTTAACTGAATCATTGGTTTTTGAGTGCAATCATTTCTGCTGTTGTACATAAATGACATCATTTGCCAATGCAAAACCACACGACTGTGTGCAAATAGTATGCATGCTGAGCCCAAATGGAGGTTGTCGTGATGCAAGTGTATTTTATCATTCACATGCAAATGAGTGTCCTAAAACTTCACGTGAAAGTGATTTGTTTCCACGAAATGTTGGTCACATAAAAAAATGTAGAGAACCCTTAGAAAATATGGTACAAAAGGTAAAAGTCTGCACTAAACATGTACATGTGGCTCCAATTGACTTCATTCAGAGTGCACATCACTTAGGGTTTATTTACATGGTGAGTTACTGCGTGGCAAGCCAGGTTGTGAATCTATAACACAACAGCTTGCTGCACAATCACTTCCCATGTGACTCTGCTACAGCACAGTGAAAGCCCTGGAGTGCAGCTTAATTGACCATGTAGTAACAACAAGCTGCACTCTAAGACCTTCACAATGTTGTAGTAATGTCCAAACAGGCGGTTACTGCACAGTAACTTCATGTGCTGTAGAGTCACACCATGGCTTGTTGCCCAGTAACTCACTGTGTAGACAAACCCTTAGTGCATCAGAAGCAAAATGTCATCTGAAAGCAATAAGGCAACAATTCTGCAATGAGTGTTGTTTGGGCAGACCATTGTGCCTATGTTGAGCCCCATTGACTTGAGTGGGGTTTTTGCATGGGTTTGGGGATCTATGTGGATCTCATTGCAGAATCAAGAATACATATTGGATCATAGTATATTTAAATAAAGGTGGTAAATTAACTTTCAGCAATTTGTACTGCTGAATATAAGGATGAAATCCAGCCAAATGGGCCTATTTGTAAATAAAACATGTTCTTATTTAATTTGAAATATGTGACATCTATTTAGTTATTCAGATGAGTGAAAGCACATATAAATCAGTCCAGTTGCAAAAGCTAATGAAAGGCAGAGAGGAGAAACTGACAACTTAGTAGAGTTGGACAAGTAATGGGAAAAAATACTAGTTGAATAATTTATTAGAAAAGTATCAAAATTCATCAAATAAACTATTTGGGGGCTATTAGAAAACCCAGCTCTAGCCCTGAGACTAGTCTATCATAATTTGACTTGGAAAATGAGGACTGTAATGAAAGCATATCTTTACCAAATGTCACCTCTGAAGGGGTCTCTTTTTAGAGGGCTGCAAATCAGGATGATCCATGTGAAAAAGAAATTGCTCAAAATGAGGTTGATGGCAGTCTGTCAAGGACAAGCTGTTTAATATTAATGAAACAGCAAGTGGTAGGAAAAGGAAATGAAAGCTCAGGAAATGGTAATGATTCATTGACTAATAACTGAAACATTTCAATGAACTAGCATTGAAGAAAGCAAAAGCAAACATAGTCTTTAAGCTTTGAAATCGGGATACTTCCTGCCCTGCTGGGTGAACTGAATTCTAGTAAACTAAAACATAGAAGAGACATTCCTTTCCTGCAGAACAAATGGAATTTTAATGATGTATTTGTATTATAGTAAACTTATTATGCTCTAAATGTTCTAAAAGGTTCTTTTAAGGTAATGAAGTGAAAGCAGTAAGAGAACTAGTTAATTTGAGACAGGAGTGAGATGTGAAATGTTCACTATTATGGCATGTGAAGTCTAAACAACAATTTACAATCCTAACTGTGATCTTATGAAAAAAACATTAACTACAACATACAGAAGGACCCAGTGTTTGTTCCCTGGTGTTTTGTAGTATTAATGTGGATACTATTTTTCTAATTTAATGAAGTACAAGAAATTGACAATGTGCCCAAACCAGTGATGGATTAAAATGCAAACTTCTGCTTGATTCTGAGTTTGTTTGGATTTGGTGTTCTAGTTTGGCCAGTGATAGATAGGGATCTGAATCTGAATTTTCCCAAGGTTCCAGCATAGTCCCAAGGATATATAGAAATCCAAGACTAGAAGTTTTTAAATAATTCAAGGACTTAAATGGTCTTATATGGGCTATTCTACTGCACTGTTTTCAAAGGGAACTTTATGGATGCCCAACAACCCTGTGTGCCTAGGGATAGGCCCCCCACTGTTTCCTTTTAATCTGTTATGGGTTGAGAAACTGGCTTGACTCTCACAGTGAGAGAAACTTTCTTAAAAACACTATACCATTATAACCAGTTATTTATGGCATGAAGTGCAACAAAACTCGGGTGTTCTACGTTTCGGACCTTTGTCACGTTTCAATAGCTTGTGTTACACATTAGCAAGTTTGAAAGTTGAAGTATGTTTGTCTGTCTTGTCTACTTCCATCTGTCTTGTGGCAAAGCCACAATTTAGCAAGATGGACGGGCTTCCTGTGCTGCCCCCAGTGCAGAGTGAAAGATAGAAAGTGACTGGAAGTCACTTTTTGCCTCTTGTGTGTTTCCTTGGAGGGGAAGTACCCTGGGCCAGGCCTATAACTGGTACAGCATACATCCCCCAGAGTGCCATTTTAGTGACTCTCGTTAGCATATTGTGAAAGGTGCCAAGGCTCCACTCAGTCCCCAACCTTTCCTGCCCACATGCATGGTGGAAGTGATGTAGTGGCTCTGTGGAGTCTGTATCCCCTTCTGCTGCTATCCATGGTATAGGCAGCCTGCCCAAAGATATAAGGGAGTGCCTTATGCTTCCTTGCCTCCCTACACATAAGCACAAGCCAGGCCACAAAATATCCCTTAGCTGGTAAGTGCTATTTGGGCAATGATTATGTCTTCCTATGTGTTCAGACAGCACCTAGTACTATGGGGCCCAGATACTGATTGAGGTCTCTAGGTGCGACTGCAATATAAAGAATAAATAATACCACATTGTTGACTAATGACCCCTGACTTGATCTTAGAGGGTATATGGTTTTCAATAAAATGTAAGCTATTTGTTATACATGCATATAGACATAATAAAGAAAGTTACTGAAACTGAAATAGAAAGTAGAAGAACCAAAATATATGTATAAAAATAGTCTTAGGCTATAGAGTTTAAGTATTAAGCATTAAGGGCTCAGTGTGAGATCCAGTAGGAGTTGGCATATGTACGGTAATGTGAATATTATGTGCTTGACCTAACATTATAAAATTTAGCAGTATGTTGTGAGAGTTTAGTAATGCATTGTGTGATAAATAGGTAAACCACAAATGAAAATGCAGTAGCATCTTACTTTTGCGATATCGTACTTTTGTGATAAGGTAACCACGGAGCTAACTGCATTGATGTATCAAAACTATTGAGACTTTAATTGACAGAAATGGCTTGCGTCAGGGGTCAGAAGTTTTAACTATGGTTAGCTGGAGACAGAATACCACACGTAGGCAGGGACTGAATCCTTATCAGGTATGATCCTGGATGTATGGATGGAATTGCAAGTATGAACAATGCAGGAAACCACTTTACTGTATTTATCTTATTTTTATATTTATGTATATTTTTCCTATGACTTCAATTATTTGTCTGTATTAATTAAAGCTGAGTTTCTTCATACTTCATCAATTTCATCTTCTTAATGAACTCTAAGTAGATGCCTGGAAAAGAATCTGTTTTTGAAAAGTGCATGTTGCACCCCAATAAATTTTATAATTGTAATAATCGATCAGGCTTCAACCTATAGACTTAGCAGCTTAGTTGAGGACTAAGGGTAGGTCTGCACTTATGGTAGCATGTGGAGAACAGACACTGCATGCCCAGATGACACAATATAAATAGCAGCGTAGATTGTGAGGCATGGCTTAGGTGAATAGAGTGGTAGATGTGGGAGTCACTGCTTGGGCAATAGAGAGCTGTGGGGGGTATATTTCCTAAGGTTCAACCATGTAGGGCACTCTATTCACCTAAGCCATGCCTCACAATCTACGCTGCTATTTATATTCTTTTTAGCTGTGTAGTGTCCCACTGCTAGAGCCTTTCTCTGCTTCAGTGAAAGGCCCCAGTAGTGGCAAAAGGCTTTGGCAGTTCCCCATTGCCTTCTGCGGCTGGAGACTTTCACTGCCACACATAGCTACGTACTGCGGTAAGTGCAGCCATAGCCTGCCTTTCACTGCAGTGTGCAGCTACGCATACCCTACGCACAAGCCCAAGTGTAAAGAAGGTCAAAAAGTTTAATATTTGATTGTTTCCAGAAACTGCCTTAGTTCACCAACTCTTTTCCATGTTGTGGCAAACTAGAGGCACCACAGTAATACTAGTGTGGGGATGACTGATACCTTTTTGAAAACCCCTATTTTGCACAGGGAATAAGGCCAGATTTTCAAAAGGTATTTAGATGTCTCGTGGGCTTTTGAAAATCCCAGTAGGCATCTATTTGTGTATGCAAGTGCCTAAATACCTTTAGGTGGCCTTAAACTCCTTTGAGCTCCTAGGAATTCAGGGAAGTGCTCAAAAAAACATAGGCAAGATTTTCTAAGCAGAGTTGAATCCATTTTTTCCCACTGCAAAAATTCCTATAAATATCAATGGAACCCAACATTTGATGCCTCGCCAAGGTGCCTACTTTTGAGTAGTTTTCAAAAATTCTCGTCTAATGCCTACTATTGAATTTTCTTCATACCTCTCAATTGGCCAAGGCTCCAATATATAACACAATATATGGCAAAGACCCCAAATGAAGATAAGACACACGTTGTATATTTTTTTAATATATATGTCTAAATAACCGTTTTTGTCTTAGCCTCAGTTTTGTGATTCTTTATTTTTGATAAACATTTTTCAACAATAGAAGTGAGATAACACAAAATTTGTGTGGAACATAGGTAGCTTGGGGATTAAAATGAGGAATGCTTGATGAATCTGATTCTCTTCTCCTAGACTATAAATCTAAAAGAAAAGCAACAGGGGAAAAAAAAAAACAAAAAACCCCCCAACTTTTAAATTTGTTTTTCAGATAAATTGGGAAATTCATTTAGTGTGTTTATTTACTCATATTACTTTGTTGCTTACTTCCCTGGAGGTCTTCCAGGAGTCAGAACATAATTTAAATCTTTTAGTTCTGTCTGATTTTCAGATTGAAATAACAAATGAACCACATACCCCATCTAAAAGTAATACATATTTAATTGCTGCATTATGCTAGGAAGAGCTTAGACTTCAGAGGGAGCCTTGCTGAGCTAGCAGACATCTCAAGATAAGGGAACCTCACTTTTAAAATTCTAAGTACCCTTTTTAACAGGTGTGGTGATTATGCAGGAATCCATAGTTACAGTTGAATGAACTCCTGTCTAGAAAGTAAGTTTTCTGAATACATGTATAAAATTTGCCACGTGTAATACTTGTAAGTACAATTAGAGTCGATTGACCTTAAAATTGTCTATGGAGGAAAAACATATAGACAATCAATGATTATTAGAAAAATGTTCTAGATCAGTTTCAAGTAATCCAAATGCACCCTTTGGATGCTGATCAGTGTTGGTGGAAAGGAAAGGTGTGTGTAATGTAGGAACTTCAGGTAAGCAAATTGAGTTTCTTGATTCTTGCTCTGACTCTCACCTCTTCCACTCTTCCATGTTTACTCCAACGTCCACTCTCCAGGCAAGAACATAAAAATCAGAGTCAGAGACTCTGAGTTATAGATGTAATGACATGATTGGAAATGGCTGGCTGGGCCAGACTGACAGAGGGATTTAAGCCCATATAAGACCATTGAGGTTAGCTTAACTTCATAACACTTAAATTTTTAGATGCCTAGCAAAATCACTGGAATACTGACACCTACAAAGCCTGCATTAGGCACCTAGGCTTCCTATATAATGTATGGTGAGAGAAGTGCCTAAAAATGGAATCCACAAAAGCCAGCACACTTGGCAGGGAGCTGTCTAAATTAGCCACTGCAAGATGCCAATGAGAATTGTGTCTAAGCCCCACTTCCATGGAGTTAGGGAACTAAGTCCAGGCTGGAGGAAGACACCTGTCTCTGCTTGTTAAACACAGGTGGGAACCACAGTTGCCAACTTTCATGCAGTAAATAAGCACCCCGACTTTCAAAGCCAAAAATCAAGCTAATCCCATTTCAAAACAACCCGAGCCCTAAGAACCCCGACACTCTGTGACTAGATCCCCCCCAGCGAGCAATCTGGGACTGTGGTGGGCCCGCTGTGCACCCTTGACTCTCTTCCCCCCCCCGCCCCTGCTTTCTGGGAGCCAATCAAAACAAAAAAAGAGCCACAAGCCCAACAAGCTACTAGTCAACAAGCAACTCACAAGCCAACTAAGACAAAAACAAGCCCAATTTCAGCTCCCCCCATGGGTTTGGCATGTCTGGTGGGTACACCTCTGTTTAAATCCTCTCAGAAGAGATCTCCCACACCTTTCTCCCCCTCTACCTGAGGGGGAATTGAATCAAGGTCTCCTGCATCCCAGGTGAGTGCTCTAATGACTGAGATAAAAGTTAGCCATCATCAGCTCTGTTGCCGGCCAGATTTTGAATGGGTCCTGATCCTGTAGGTGTAATCTGAGAAGGTCTATTGGATCAGGTCCTGTCTGTGAGACTGGGGGAAGACAGGAGTTTGGCCACCTGTTTGTGGATCATTCTGGGACTGAGGTGGCAGATACACCCAGAGGCAGAAACCCAGGGAACTTTTACCCTGGAAAATTAGGTGCCAGGTGAGTTTGGGTAACTACAGGGTTCGGGGGAGTTTTGTGGATTGCCGTGGAGCCTTAAACTGGATTTAGTTGCCTAAATCTGTGGTTTAGGCAACCAAGTACCTTTGTGAATCTAGGCCTTTGTATCTTTCTTTTAATTGGCTCCTGCTATTAATAAATAAATAGAGTTCCTGTAGATATCAGTGGCAGCATGTCTCACTGTTTTGCAGTACAACATAGCCTAAATATGATTCTAGAAGATTTTATGTCTACATATTTAGGCAGACAAAATTGAGTTGAAAGGTGATCTGAATTTAATTTCTTCCCAAATTAGACTAGTCAGAAGCAAGACGACAATAAGCAGCAAACATACGTTAAGGCTTTTGCACTCATGCTTGAATGATCACCCTGCAGACACAAATGTAGAAAAGATCAATTCTGCTCTCACAACTGTGCATATCTAGACTATATGCCAGTGACTGCAACGGAATTAGTCTGGATTTACACAACTGAGAGTTTAGAATGTGACCATATGTTTCTATACAGTGGTGTATGCATAGATGAATGTAGCTCATTTAAGAGCAACGTTTTCTACCTTGAAATGCACAGAAAAGTAGTTTAGTATAGTGATTAGTAGCAGAATAAAACATGTTTGAGATACATACGGAGGATAACCTTTTATAAAAGTTGAGTCAATCATGTACAGGAATAAAATACTTATTGCTAAAATTCAGGTATGTTGTCAATTTCAACTGAGTTTAAGTCTACCATATTTCTGGTTGAAAGAGTTCAGCACTCATATTACAAGTGAAACTTCCAAAAACTGATAAATCACATAGTAACAGTTTGTGACAGTTACACAATGGTTGGTTACAGATGTGCCAAAAATTGTTCTGAAAAAGCAAAATAATGTTCATTTGTGAAGTTTTGGTGCTAAAGCTTGGCAAACAACAACAACAAAAAGATTCAGGTTGACAAATATTTTGCAAATTCATGTTGAGTTAGCAAAATGTTTTAGTTAAAAATAAATAAATACAAATATTTCATTTCAATATTTGAGACAAAACACTGATTTTTCAATTCAAAAATTTAATTTAGAGATTTCCTTCAATTTTATTAAAGTAAAAAATAATCCCTCAAAATCCATACAAAAGTTTGACCCCAAACAATTTTCTGTCTATTCAATTCTCTGAATATTTTGACAGGTTTCAGAGTAACAGCCATGTTAGTCTGTATTCGCAAAAAGAAAAGGAGTACTTGTGGCACCTTAGAGACTAACCAATTTATTTGAGCATAAGCTTTCGTGAGCTACAGCTCACTTCATTGGATGCATACTGTGGAAAGTTTAGAAGATCTTATTATATACACACAAAGCATGAAAAAAATACCTCCTCTCATCCCACTCTCCTGCTGGTAATAGCTTATCTAAAGTGATCACTCTCCTTACAATATGTATGATAATCAAATTGGGCCATTTCCAACACAAATCCAGGCTTTCTCACCCTCCCCCCCCCACACAAACTCACTCTCCTGCTGGTAATAGCTTATCCAAAGTGACCACTCTCCTTACATTGTGTATGATAATCAAGGTGGGCCATTTCCAGCACAAATCCAGGGTTTAACAAGAACGTCTGGGGACGGGGGTAGGAAAAAAACAAGGGGAAATAGGCTACCTTGCATAATGACTAAGCCACTCCCAGTCTCTATTCAAGCCTAAGTTAATTGTATCCAATTTGCAAATGAATTCCAATTCAGCAGTTTCTCGCTGGAGTCTGGATTTGAAGGTTGTAAAATAGCGACTTTCATGTCTGTAATCGCGTGACCAGAGAGATTGAAGTGTTCTCCAACTGGTTTATGAATGTTATAATTCATTTTATACATTTTTACATTATTTTACATTTGGGGACAATGTATACCTTCAGATCAGCGGCACTGCTATGGGTACCCGCATGGCCCCACAGTATGCCAACATTTTTATGGCTGATTTAGAACAACGCTTCCTCAGCTCTCGTCTCCTAACGCCCCTACTCTACTTGCACTATATTGATGACATCTTCATCATCTGGACCCATGGAAAAGAAGCCCTTGAGGAATTCCACCATGATTTCAACAATTTTCATCCCACCATCAACCTCAGCCTGGTCCAGTCCACACAAGAGATCCACTTCCTGGACCCTACAGTGCTAATAAACGATGGTCACATAAACACCACCCTATACCGGAAACCTACTGACCGCTATTCCTACCTACATGCCTCCAGCTTTCACCCTGACCACACCACACGATCCATCATCTACAGCCAAGCTCTGCGATACAACCGCATTTGCTCCAACCCCTCAGACAGAGACAGACACCTACAAGATCTCTATCAAGCGTTCTTACAACTACAATACCCACCTGCGGAAGTGAAGAAACAGATTGATAGAGCCAGAAGAGTTCCCAGAAATCTACTACAGGACAGGCCTAACAAAGAAAATAACAGAACGCCACTAGCCATCACCTTCAGCCCCCAACTAAAACCCCTCCAACGCATTATTAAGGATCTACAACCTATCCTGAAGGATGACCCAACACTCTCACAAATCTTGGGAGACAGGCCAGTCCTTGCCTACAGACAGCCCCCCAACCTGAAGCAAATACTCACCAGCAACCACATACCACACAACAGAACCACTAGCCCAGGAACCTATCCTTGCAACAAAGCCCGTTGCCAACTGTGCCCACATATCTATTCAGGGGACACCATCACAGGGCCTAATAACATCAGCCACACTGTCAGAAGCTCGTTCACCTGCACATCCACCAATGTGATATATGCCATCATGTGCCAGCAATGCCCCTCTGCCATGTACATTGGTCAAACTGGACAGTCTCTACGTAAAAGAGTAAATGGACACAAATCAGATGTCAAGAATTATAACATTCATAAACCAGGCGGAGAACACTTCAATCTCTCTGGTCACGCGATTACAGACATGAAAGTCGCTATTTTACAACACAAAACCTTCAAATCCAGACTCCAGCGAGAAACTGCTGAATTGGAATTCATTTGCAAATTGGATACAATTAACTTAGGCTTGAATAGAGACTGGGAGTGGCTTAGTCATTATGCAAGGTAGCCTATTTCCCCTTGTTTTTTCCTAACCCCCCCACCCCCAGACGTTCCTGTTAAACCCTGGAGAGTGGTCACTTTGGATAAGCTATTACCAACAGGAGAGTGAGTTTGTGTATGGGGGGGGGAGGGTGAGAAAACCTGGATTTGTGCTGGAAATGGCCCAACTTGATTATCATACACATTGTAAGGAGAGTGATCACTTTAGATAAGCTATTACCAGCAGGAGAGTGGGGTGAGAGGAGGTATTTTTTTCATGCTTTGTGTGTATATAATAAGATCTTCTAAACTTTCCACAGTATGCATCTGATGAAGTGAGCTGTAGCTCACGAAAGCTTATGCTCAGATAAATTGGTTAGTCTCTAAGGTGCCACAAATACTCCTGAATATTTTGAAAAATTTCAGTCTTTGAGTTGATGTGAAACTATTTTTTGGAATTGCCAGCAAAGCAAATACAAATATATAGAAAAACTATTCAAATAGTTCTATTTGGTGTTTTTTTTCAGGCCAATTTCATTTGTTTGTTCTATTTTTAGATATGTTGTGTTTGTTAGAACAAGAGCTGAAAGTCTAAAATTTGAAAACCAAAATTTCAGTTCAGCCATGTTTGCTCTAAGTAAGGCATTTGAGTGACTGATCTAAAAGAACTGAGAATAGTAGAGAAGCGATATGAGAACAGCTGGCAGAATGTGACAGAAGATTTCCCATGACTATTTCAGTGAAATCTAAATAAAGTCTGTCTGTACTCATGACCTTTTTCGTTTGTTACCTGGGAACATTTATTAAGTAGGGTCAGAGGAATATTAGTAGAAAGTGAGTCTTGTGAATGCCCATGTTAATGTTTTACTTTGAAGATTTGCCTTGGAAGTGCTCAGGCAACCATCTTGAAAGGTTTGTTATGGAACAAAAATATGATGCGACGTATAAACAATCAATCAGCTCAACTATTGAATAGTAAATACTAAATAGACCAAAAATGACCACTGAAATAATTAATTACAAGCAAATATTGCAGGATTTCAAAAGTGAAATTCTAATTTGTTATGGCATATATTTTCCCACACACAACAAAAAACTGATTTTAGGAGTTGTGTTAATCAGGTCAGGGACCAGAACGTATCATAAGCTGTTTGTCCAATCATAATGAACTACTTGCAAAAAAAAAATAAAAGTCAAACCACGAATTTTTCATTGATGTGATTAGGCTAGTAAATATGAATAAATGTTGAAAAAAATTGATAAATTCATAAACAAGGTAAAATTAATCAAATTATTCAA
Source organism: Lepidochelys olivacea (assembly GCF_965140295.1). Lineage (NCBI taxonomy): Eukaryota > Metazoa > Chordata > Testudines > Cheloniidae > Lepidochelys > Lepidochelys olivacea. Next base: position 88,629,661 of record NC_140415.1, on the reverse strand, counting down.
TATCAATTATTCACTCAGCTCTAAGTAATACATCACCGCTTTATGCTCAACATTTTGGCCCAGTTCCTGCAAACTCTGATCCATGTGTTTACCTTGAAGCATACGAGCAGTCCTATTCTCTTAAATGGGACTGCTCATGTGCTTAAAATCCAGCATGTGGCTAAGTGTTTGCAAGATTGGGGCCTAAGTTGAGGGGAGGGAAAGAAGTTTTACAGAAACCATAAATAGAAATATTTTCTTGAAGTTTATTTCAGTGGCAATGAAAATATTTTTGTAAAATTGGATTCAAACATGTGTCTGCAGAATTATGAATTCAGATATTTATTAATGCATGAAGACTGGAAACCAAGTCAAATTCTCCCCTTACTTATATCTAAGAACCTAAGAATGGACATACTGGGTCAGGCCTATGATCTATCTAGCTCAGTTTACTGTCTTCCAGCAGTTGCTTCACAGGGAATGAACAGAACAGGGGAATTATCAAATGGTCCAGCCCCAGTCGTCCAGTCCCAGTTCTGGCAGTCAGAGGTTTAGGTACACCTGGAGGATGGGATTGCGTTCCTGACCAATAGCCATTGATGGAGCTATCCTCCATCTCATGCAACTTCCTTAATGTCATTGTAGGATTTTGCTCTGAGTATAAACAGAAGAGAAACTGTCCATTTTCAATGTCCAAACACATTCAAATGCACAAAAAGAACACATGCTGTAAACGTATTTCAGACTTCTATTTTTCTGTCTCAGTTTACAGTTTCTTGCACTTGCTGTCTTGTCAGTTGGCTTGGATTTCTTTTGGAGCATAAATTAAGACACTTGGGCTGGACATCTTGTATTCATGCTCTTGGCTCCTATTTCCACCAATTGCTCAGCTTTAAAGTGTGCTCCATTGGACCCAGTATTTACACTATAAAATAGAGCAAATAACAGCTTTATCCTGAATTAGTTAGGAAGGAATTAGCTTAATTGGCCAGGAAGAAATATTGGTATCAAATTTCTATTCACCCTGGCCTTTCTATATAAACCTTGGTAGGATTTAGACTTCTGTGTCTGCAGAGAAAACAGGGCTGAATCCGTTGATGGTTTCCCTTAAGTGGCAATTTGCAAAAACAACAAAAGTAGTTACATGATGATCAATGTTTCAAATTAATATGCAACTTCAACCGCCACTCCTGGTACTTATTATTAGCCAATTTATCATATCCTCCTTATTAATAATGAAATTAGTAAAGCATTCTTTTAAAATGGCTACATGGTTAAACAATATACAGTTTGTCTTTTTAACTATCTAAAATTAGAATCTAAGCAATTACATTTGGAGCAATTACTGATGTTTGAGTGTAAAGTGCATAGGAAGACAGCATGAATTTAATTTTGAATTAACTTAATTGTCTATAACTATGGGCTAGGAAAATATATTCATTCACGAAACATAAAATAAGCTTAGTATAGTGTGTAGTTCTTGAGAAATAAATAATAGCATGTTATTACAGATGGGAGGCCTATAGAAATGAACTTGTTAGGTCTTTCTGTCCTTTAAAATAAATATTCAAAAGCCAACCAACATCACAAGGCTTATGGCATGAAGAAATAGACAAGGGCTTTTTATTCTCAAATAAAAAAAATCCACATATGTAGGTAGAGAAGGGATTGGACAGATGCAAGAAACTGAACATAACATAATGAATAACTGAACATTTAGGCATGCCTGGAGGTGTAAAATAATAAAAACAGAAGATTTAAAAGGCAGTTGAAAGTCTTCTCTTGCTTAAAGCATTAGAATTTTTTATATTGCCATCCACATGAGTCCATGGAAGGATTTGTGTATTATATGGTGCATTCATTTTTAAATGTTCATATATATCCATTTTTTAAAGGAATTCATGGAAGTGAATGTGTTGAGAAAATATATAGTTAGCATTTGGCTAGCTAACTGTCTTTATTCCTAAAATGGACGGCTATGCTATCTCTTCCTAAAAGTTACTATCAGTTAGTCTGTTTTAAAAACTGTTGTGAAGACAGCCCCTTATCTTTTAAGACATCCTTCCCTGAGTTTATACTGACAGAAGCATTGGTAGTTTTCGCAAAAAGAAAAGGAGTACTTGTGGCACCTTAGAGACTAACACCTTAGAGACTAACTAAGGTGCCACAAGTACTCCTTTTCTTTTTGCGAAAACTACCAATGCTTCTGTCAGTATAAACTAGGGGAAGAAGGTCTTAAAAGATAAGGGGCTGTCTTCACAACAGTTTTTAAAACAGACTAACTAATAGTAACTTTTAGGACTTTTAGAAACATGGCTGCTACTCTGAAACCTGTCAGTAGTAGTTTTGTCAACAGAACAGCTTATTTTTAGAGGTCAAGAGAAGTTGGCCTTTGGATAGAAACTATTCCCCTTGTAATTAATATTCACATCTGAGAGCCACCTGTATGAGTGTTCTGGGCAGCCACTGAAGGCATAAAATAGACACCCCAGTGACTTTTTACCCAAATGTTTCTTAGAAAGGAAAGGAAATGAAATGCTGTATTTTTGAATGAATCAGAAGTTGTTTCGAATCTTTGCTATTTTAAACTGCTGCAAAAATAACAGAATTTAGACACATTAAAAATCAATGTTGTAGACTACTTTCCAGAACTCAGTCCTTCAAGGAAAACTGTATCGATGGATAGATCTGCTTACATGGTTCTACTTGCAGGTTTGAGAGCTTGGACAATTCTGGTCAGCCAGTTTCTTGCTATGAAACCAGAAGTTACATATTGAGTTTTGTTCTTGCAGGGGGATGAATTGTCTTATTCAAGAGGAATAGTAATAACAATACTTAGTATTTGTGTACATTCTTCATCAATAAATCTCAAAGTATGGTACAAAAATAAGAAGGTATTATCTCCATTTTACAGCTGGAGAAGCTGAGACTTGGCAGGTGAAGTAACTCACCCAATGTCACACACTGAGTTAATGAAAGAGCCAGGAAGAGAATCTAGATTCATTACCCCAGTGTGCCCAGTGGACCATGTTGCTTCCACCAGTAATGGAGTATGGAAACTCCTTAGCTTTCATTGAGCTTAGCTAAATAGAGACCATGAGTTAGGCTTCTCTGTAGCCTATAGTGCCTAGAGGATAAAATATCCACATCAGTAACACTGTCAGTCTGTTTGGCGGAGAAGCTTGTAACTGAATGAGCAGGGAGACTGAACTACCTTCTCACTCTAAGGCCTTGTTTATACGGGCAGCAGTGTGGAGGTATGAATAGCTATATGCTGCAAAAAAACGCAGGCTGTGTCTATGCTATGATCTGTAGTTACATGCGGCAGTGAAAGGCTCTGGCAGGGAGAAGGCAGTATACCCTTGCCAGAGCCTTTCCCTGCTGCAGAAATCTTTCCCCTGCAGCGGGGAAAGGCTCTGGCAGCAGGACACTATCCTGCTAAAAAACAGCCTTGTAGACTAGGAAGACACTGCTTGGGTGTGTAGAGTTGTGCAGGGCAGTGGGTCTCAAACTTATTTTCTCACACCCCCCTTCTTTGTGTCCATAGTAATTTTCCCCACCCCACCCTGGGTGCCAGCCCAGTGGCCACCACTCTTTGGCTGCCCTGTTTTGAAGGCACCCCCACCACCAGCAGCACTGCAGAAGTAAGGGCAACAATGCCATACCATGCCTCCCTCAATTCTGCTTGCCTGGCTAGCAGCCACCACTCTCCAGCCACCCAGCTCTGAATGTATGCAGTAAGTTTCTCTCTTCCCCCACCCCCACCTCAAAGCTTCTCACACACACCCAGAATACATTCCATCCCTTCCCGGGGGACACACCTCCCAGTTTGAGAACCTCTGGTGTATTGTACGTACCCTGAGGTTCTGGGTTGTTCTTACTTGCCTAAGCAGTACCTCACTGTCTATGCTGCTAGTTATACCCATACTGAGTATAGTAAAACCATACAGCCACAAGAACATAATGGCCATACTGGGTCAAACCAAAGGTCCATCTAGCTCCCTATATTCTGACAGGGGCCAATGACAGATGCTTCAGAGAGAAAGGCATTGTATATGCCTTTATATATACAGAGAAAGTATACGTACTCTGTGCCGCTATGGGCGTAGACATCGGTGACCCAGATAGTTCTAGTGGCTTTCATTAAAAAAGCCAATATGTATCAGTAAGTTCCATAGAGTGATCATTGATTTCCTATTCTATGTATAAGAAAAAAAGCTACAGTACCTAGGACACTATAATTTAGTAACTGCAACAGATGCAGAAGGTAATGGTGACCATTGTAACTACATAGGTGAAGCTGCATGGTGCATTTTATACAGCAGCTCCCCAAGTCATAGCTGTTCTTTTGATGGATGATTTTGGTCTCCAAGGTTGTCAGACCAGTATTAAACTAATCAAAAGCTTCAAAAAGCTGTTTGTATTTTGCACTTCTACTAGAAGAAATGAGTCAGCTGGTTTGCAGCTACCAGTTTAACTAGCTGATATTGGCACTTTATTTATAGATATCAAATAAGCCCTTTGCTGTTCTATTTGTTTGACGAGATATAAAAAACTGTAAATGTAGAAAGTGATTTTTCTTATTTCAAAAATAAGATATGGATGAAAAATAAATGTAAAAAATTTCTGTATATGATCTAGAAACATTTTCCTCCCCCCGACACACACTTCATCCCTTAATTCTTGACCTTTACAAGTTATCTTTAGTCCTTTTAAAAGTATCATTTCATCTGTACCTAGAACACTGAGTGTCATTAACAAAACAGTGCCTGAGGACTCTGAACCTGCAGTACCTATGGTATCCGAAAAGAAGAGTGATAATAAAGACAAGGGCAGAAACTTGAGAGAACAACAAGCCCTTGGAAAACTGTTCACCAAAAAGCCCTACAAACATTCCTCTTTTAATTATACAGAAGTGACAGCTTCTGCTTCAGTCAGTTCATTTTCTTTTTTTTCCAGACACTTTAAACTTATGGCTTTTCCCTGGAGCAGATGGTGCACAGTAGGTCCAACATGGTATTAAAAAATGCTGGTTGCCCCAAAAGGGAGTTGTGTGCTAGTATGCTGCCCAGAAGCAAAGCCCAGCGCAGCCTGAAAGTGCGGCTGCTGTGCACAGCGATGCCATGGACCACCCAAAAAAGGAATGTGAAAAATGTCAGTGTGTGGCTACATAAGCCAAGGCACTGCTGTGGGCTTCCTTTGACAATGCATGTGTAGCACAGAATTGAAGAAGGTGCAAATTAAAGGGACCAGAAGCAGTGTGAAGATGCTTTTGCAGAGTGTAAGATTTCAGTTTATTGCGATGCCCATCATTTCTGTAGGAAAGGGTTTTCTTTGGCTTACCCATTTCAACAGTATTGCCTAATAGAAATTGCTTTCAGGATTGTGTATTCACAACCTGTCATGCCCTTTTGTGTCAGGGTGCAATGCTGCAAGGGGTCCTTGTCTCCAGCAACTCCTGCAGGAAGTCTGCCTCCCAACAGGTCTTCCATGGCTCAGTTCTGTGACAGTCACATAAAGTTCAGTCCCCTTCTGGGGTAACAAAAAGGTCCAACTTGAAAATTCACAAAACATCCAAACACAAACGAGACTTCAACCCCCATCTTAGGCTATTCCTCAGCCCATCCTTTGGGGTCATTTTGCAGCCTCATCTTGGGCTCAGTGTTCTTTCCACTGGGCTTGCATGCCCCTTCTTCCAGGGCTGGTAGGGAATCCAGGTCCACCCTCTACTCTGGGTTCCAGCACAGGAACCTGTATTAAGCAGCTATCTGCTTCTTCAGACATACAACTGTTTTCCTGGGCCAGTTACTAACTTTGGGCTGCTTCCCCATGACTTGTGCTTAAACAGTCTCCCTTTGATTCTCAGGTCTCTGGATTCTCCATAGTTCCTCCTGGTTTCTCCGCTGAACTATTCCCGACACTTGAGCCAGCCTGCTCCCTGTCAGTTTCTCTCCATAGGAGAGTCCTATCTTCTTTCCCCACCCCTCAAGATCCCTCAGCTTTCCTCCTAAGGCCCAGGTGCCAAATGACCCTCTACCACCTACCTCCACCTTCCCCAGACCAAGAGTGCACCAATGATCGATTGATTGCCTAATTGGCTCTTAACCCTTTGTCTAACAGGAAATGGGAGTAAGCAGCATCACAGGCAGTCAGATGAATCTCAGCTGTCATCTGCCCAGGCTAATGAGATCTGTATATGACTCAGGTCATTTGCATACTGCTACTTGTATGTGTATGAACCTTGTATGTGTGATTTAATTTCCATCTGTCCATCTGCTTAACATTTTGCCAACTCGCTGCTGCATTCCAGACTCTGGAAGATCCTTCTCAGGACTTATTTATTTCTGTTTGATTGTGCTCTGTATTATTGCCTAACCTGGCTACCCATGATTGTGCATTTTGTAGGTCATTTTTCCTCCTTCTGACATACTTCTCTGTGCATGTGAAGATGACCAGGTCCCTAAAAACTAAAGTCCTACTTTAGAAAGTCAACTGATAACTAAACATTTATTTAAAGTCCATTATTTTATTTACTCTTGAATGGGTTATTTTTCACATAGATTTCTATAAAATGCAAACACTGATTTAAATGGAACGTTAGTTTAAGCTCTCTTGTCTTTAAGTAATAAAAGGCAGAACATACACCCACTGATTATGAAACCAGCCTCTCTTAACATGGGCCTTGTCTATGGTGTTGACGGAATGTAGGGTACGAGTAGCTACATGCTGCTGTGAAAAGCAGTGGCTGCATCCACACTGCAATGTATAGCTACAAGTGGCAGTGAAAGTCTCTGGCAGGAAGGAGGCAATGGGAAAAGGATCTGGTAGCAGGGATCCGGCAGGACACTACACTGATAAACATAGCAGCAGTAGCAGATTAGCCACTGGGCTAAGGGGGCCCTGTGTCCAGGGGCCCCTTGAAAAATGGTCAACCCTGCTCCCTGGCAGTAGTGGGCGGGGGGACTGTAGGGCAAAGGGGTAGGGAGGGACCCCCAGTTGCTTTGGCCCAGGGCCCCACAACCCTGTAATCAGCCTCTGCATAGCAGTCTAAATGTGGGAGGCACTCTGCTTGGGCATATAGAGAGCCGAGTAAGCTACATAGCCTGTGGTTCTGGCGTGTCTTTATTCTGCTTACCTAAGCAATGCCTCACCATCTACACTGCTATTTATACCCGGCGGGTGCGGGGCGGCGGCATATGTACTCTACAGATTGCTGTAAGTGTAGATAAAGCCTTAAAGGTGTTTTATACAGGTCTGGGGTGAGGCACACTGACAAGACACCATGAAGTTTGCATCATGCTATACTGTATCTGTCCAGTGGGTAAGTGGATTTCAGCTGGTAGTGACAGCAATCAGAAATTCAGTTTAAAAAATGCAGTGCTCATTATGTGAAGATAGGCCAAAGGAAAAAAGAAACGTGTCAGAGTTCATCCACTCAAGAGCTATGAATCTCTATATTGTCCAGAGCAGATTCTCTCTCTCTCTCTCTCTCTGCTTATAGATGAATATATTTCACAGAAGGTATTTTTTTTCTTTGTGTGTTCTTAGTTAAGAACTTTAAATTGTATCCATTTCAGTTTGAGCAGGTTTGACTAAATTATTGTACATAGTCCTTTAGGAATGGAATGGTCTTCTTGGCTTCACTGCTAGGTTTGCTCTAATGCAAATTCAATTACTAATTTTTTATTAAAGATGGAGAGTGAAAATTATTCTCTGGAATTAAAGTAATATTACACAGATTTAGACAAAATGCTGTAGCTCTCATAGGACAAATAATTATTCTTATCCACAAGCAATGTGTTAAAGAAAAGCTAGGTCAAATTAATTTCGTGTTTTTCCAAAACAGATGCAAAGAAGGAATAAGAAAGTAGTATGGATTGTTGGAACAGTCTTTTTGTCAGAATATATGGGCATTCCTCAGAAATGACATTACGCAATTTGTCCAAATGTGTATGAAATGAAATTCATTGATACTCCTTCTGTTTAGTGTATGGTGGTAGCTCTGGGAGTACTGACTTGATTGCCCTTTTTGGGGGTAATGGTCTGGCTCTATTTATATTTGTGGTTGTTAAAAGGAAAAGGGGAAAAAATGTCCTCGCTATGAATATAATTTTGCTAAAACAATTTTACTTATTCAATATGGAGCCAGAAAATTAAATAAAATAGATGTAGACTATGGTAATTTTTATAAACTACAGTGGTAACATGGTAAATGGGCCCCAAACAAGTGCTTGAAGTAGACTAAGATGTCATATTATACAAAAAATTGAGAAAATATATTTTTATAATTAAAGACCTGGGATGTGTAGTAAAGAACAAAGTGATGGGTTGTTGCCCCAAGGTTGGGTTCTGCCCTGTGATTTGGGTACATATTACATTAAGCCCTCCTCCCCCTCAGAGAATGGAAAGTGAGGTCTTCCATGGCTAGGACTTATGACATTTTAAATTATCAAGTCTATCAGTACTAGACCGTGTTTGAAAATTTTGCTGATGAAATGTGATTCTTTTCCAGTGCAAATGTTGATGGAGATATAAACTTTAGTTTTCAACCAGCTCTAGTGTATATTCAGTTCCATAACCCCATTTCCCCTTCAGCGTGGATGAATAAGTGGGTCTTTCTGATGCTACTGCAGGAATTTATCACTGAGGGTCCTAGTGCCTTATTGTTGGAGAAGGCAGAGGAGCCTGTTCTTAATGTTATCGAACGTAGGTATGGATATCCTTTGCAGTTGTTCAAACTCAAGACTCTAAGTTAGATCTAGCTATGGCTAGGACATCCTTATGGTTTTCCTACTACTGTTTAGTCATTGTTATAGGACCTCTCCAGTGCACAGTTCTTCAAGCTGCTTGCTGGAGAGAGGATTTGCCCTGATCCCATAATGGTACAGGATCAAACCTACAGAGAGGGGACTTGAACTTTGATGGCTTTAGAGGATACTAATTTTTGTGCCTCAGTCAGTCACTTTTTAAAGAGGAGCATTCCCACAAGTTTATTTCCATGCTCCTCTTTTATGCTTATACAGTTACATACTTTTATTGGAAGGAGAGAGGATAATACTGGGAAAGATTTTATTAGATTATCAACCCCTTAACAATGCCGAATGTTCCCTGCAGTATGATCTTGAGCGCTCTGTAGGATTTACTTTAAAATATTCATGATGCTTCCACCACTTCCCTTGGGAGACTACTGCAAAGCTAGGTAATTTTCTCTGATATTCAGGCTACAATTTTTGTTGCTTAACTTAATTTGATTACTCCTTTTTATAACCTCTTCAACCACACTAAACCGTTATTCTCTTTTCTTGGTGTTTACAGTCTTCAAATGTATGTAGCCAGTTATATACCCTGTAATCATCATTTACCCAAACCTGAATGCTTAGTTCTGTTAAACTTTCCTCATTAATAAAATCCTTTCAGCTTCTTAATCATTTTCATTTCATTGTTCTGATTTTCCTCCAGTTTGTCCACTCTATTCAGGTAGTGAGGCACTGCAAAATGTAAGTAATATTCTAGTGCAGTAGACATGGTCTGTTTTCTCCCTAGTCCATGAAGTGCATGCAGCACACAGATTACATTGGCTTTGTTTTGTTTGTTTACTGCAGTACAAGCTGATATCCAGGTTCTTGTCCACTATCACCCATATACCTTTTTGGCACTTTTTTCCCTATGTTGTAAATCAGAAAAAAAGATAAATATATCCTTCTTTAAATTTTAATACTATAGAAGGAGAGATGGTCAGTATATCATAACATTTAGTCACTGCCTGTAATGTTCTGTTATATTATAGGGTAGGTTGGCATGGTGAATTTCCAGTTCTGAAATACAAATTGGTCTCATTTTGTTCCTTCCACTTTTGTAACTATTTTAAATATGTTCACAAGTGTTTTTCTGATTCACCTGGAAAGGTCATCAGATACAAATTTCAGCATACCAAAGTGTGTATCTGTGATTGCACAGAAACAGACATATTTCACATTTTAGATATTGTAACAGAACTAAGTTTAAAACAAAGACTGCATTTTGAATATCTTTTATATCATATAAAAAAAATCTGATTTTAAAATATAGGGTCAGTGGGGCAAACTGTAATTTGCCTATGATATTGCCAACATAGCAGCAGAAATGCATTACATTGTTCCCAGAATAAGATAATTTATTCAGCAGAAGTGTCTTCAGTTGTCCTCATAGGCAAAGAAGTTAATTTTAAATCAGTTTCTTAAAACTGTCAGCTGGAAAGCAATGGAATAGTGTGACAGGGTTTAAACCCAATTGCAACCTGAAAATCTTTTTCTTAGTAGCCCAGATTCCTACACTGCTTCCATTGTACTCTTTTGTACAGAATGAAACATCAGATTCTAGAACTAGGAGTTAGAAAGAAAATATACTCGTGAAGTGCCGAAAAAAAGTTTTACACAGACGATAAAGCAGCAAGTGAATCAATCAAGGCAACAGCATTTTTCATCAAATCCATTTACCACTGGAACATCTCGAAATAAATATGGGTTTTTTCCTCATCCTGTTTTTACTCCCTTAATTAACTTTTAATGTTAGAGTAATACCTGGGACTCCTTAACTCATTTTGAATTTGAAACTGGGTCTCAGTCAATGCTGACCTTTCTCACTGTAGTTTCATTGAAACCTTGCATATTAGTTTGACTACCTGAGAAAATGATGGTACTTGTTACTCCTTCTAATTAAGTGCTAAATAATTTACAGTGATCGCATGGGCTCTCTCTGTTCATAAATGACAAACACATTAGTCAAACTATTGATTTTTCCTCTTCTTTTTATGTTACTTATATAGGTTGAATTTTCAGCCTCCTAAGCAATAGGATGAATCTGCAGGATTTTAGGATTTCCTCAGCTGCAGGCAACTGGCCATGAATCAATAATATAACTTTGATATGACTTTTCATGCTGGATAACAGAATACTGGTAGTAAATGCTTTTAAAATAAACACCTTGGAATGGATTTGGTTAGAACCCAGTTGGGTATGGATATTGACCTCATATGAAGCTCATTGAAGTTGATGAAAAGACTCCCAATGGCTTCAGTTGGCTTTGGATCAAGCCCCTTAAATGCTCACTGTTATCAATCACTGAAGAAAAATGTTGCTAGTGTAGAGGAACTGCCAAAGCCTTGGCACCTGGGTAAATACCCCAAATCCGAGAGCTTATTGAAAGTCTATCTGGAAAATGTGGCTGGAAATCTAATGAGAATGGGCTTTCTTGAGAGATTTCTAGTCATTCCTGCTTCCAGGTGGGAGGGAAATACTATTTACATGGTGTTTTGTCACCTTTAGCTTCAGACCCAGGCAGAATTAGGGAATGGGGAAACATTCAAAAAGGAAAGATAATAGTGGAGGGAATAACTGCACATTTGCAAACCACTTAGAAGAGCAATGGTTTTCCTGAAACAGTTTTGCCCAGAGTTGTTGTTATGGGGTGAGCAAGTAGTTCAGAAAATCATGAGGAGAAAATCCGAATGCATGTTCAAATATAGTGTTCTGGACAGAAAAGAGAGCCTTTTTGTTTCCTTATTTTCTGGGCACATTGCAGGCTCTCAGTCTTCAAGGCAGATATGCCATCTTTTAGTTGTTTGTATGGCCCTTATCCTTATTTTTGATGCCATGTTGCCACAATCCAAATTAAATACATTAGACTTTAAGCACATGTCCAGCTCTAGTGGATTCTGCAGAATAGTGAATGTAAAATACTTTGTTAAGCCTATGCCCAAAACATGAACCCTGTTTCGAACTTTGCTCTGTTGTCCAGGACTAGGGAGCAAAAATGCCAAAATGCTATAAAAAAATGCTGTCAAAACTATTGGCTGCTTAAAATATCACAACAAACCTTCCTCCCACCCCCTTCCCTCTTGGAAGATTTTGAGCTGTGATTTTTCCCTGCAGCTTCCCCTATTCAGGAAAGAGGAGGAGACGTTTCTGTATGCAGTAGGAACACTTTGCCATTCATCTGTATACAGAAAATAATGAATGTAGAATATATGCATAATTAGTGAAATTAGGGCACACTTCTTTCCCTTCTTCACAGGGAGTACAGGGACTCCACTTTGTGTATAAGTATGGGTGGGCAGGTTCAACACCACATTTACGTGCAGCTGCGTAACTCAAAAGGGCCACATAGTCCCCAAAATATAAAGTTGCCTGAGGAAATGAGACATTCTAATTTTTTCATTTTTTAACCTAAACATGGGTGCCCTCACATAGTAAAGTCTATGCAGTCCTTTCATAGTTTTAAAAGTACACAGACTGATGCATGATTTAAAAAGATGCTTCAGACAGAGGCACACTCTATAAAGCATGTATAAGGCAGAGGATCACTTTGTTTCACCTGACTCAGAATTTTCAATTTGACAGATGATAAAAAATATATATTTTCAGTTCAATCTGAAACAAAACTTTTTTCAGTTTTTCAGACTTGCCAGCAAACTGAAAATCCATTTTTTGCCCAGTTTTAATAACGTCCTTGAAACAGTGGCTTTTTCACCTATTATTTTGCTTTTGAATGAATAGTAAGAAAAATCAGCAGTAAATGAACAGTACTAGGTGTGTATGTAGTGGATACCCTACCTTCTTGCTGGAGGAGGAGAAAGACCAGGATGTGTAAGTTTACTACAGGACGATTATGAACCACTGAAGTGGTGTGGCCATGAAAAAGGCAAATGCAATCCTAGGATGATCAGGAAATGGAAGACCTATTTTACAAGAAGAGAATACAATTCATTGGCTTATTTCACCTAGCAAAGCAAAGGCAGAGAAGGGATATGATTGCTCTTTATAAATACATTGAGGGGAAGGTTAAACAGCTGCTAGAGGAAAGAGCGATTTAAGATAAAGGACAATGTTGGCTCAAGAGCACATGGTTAATACTGGCCATGAGAAAATTTAGGCTGAAAATCACAAGGTTCTAACCATCAGAAGACTTAGTTCTGGGATAGTCTTCCTAGGAACAGTGAGGGCAGACAACCTAATTAGTTTAAAAATGCATCTAGATATATTTATACATGGGATTATATGATTGTGTTGCCTGTGATAACAGGATTGGACTCAATGACCCAAGAGGTCCTTTCCAACCGTCCATTCCTAAATTCTCATTTACTAATATTTTTCTATTTAACATGATATTGAACTCCCTGGACTTTATCAGATTTACTCTGGAGTAACTCTATGATTTCTTTGGAGTGACTGCAGATTTACAGAATCAGACTCCCTCAGTAGTTTTGAGCATGTTATTTCAGTAGATTCTCTTTTCTAATAAGAACTACTCAGACTTTGTAGAAAATGCTTAGTGTATCGTGTAAAAAAATCCTTTTTTTACTTAGAGCAAAGTTAATGTGCTGTCAAATAGGCTAGAACTACTAACTTTTTGTTTTAGGGGCTGGATTTGCAAAGGTGTACACACATGTTTGCCAGAGCACAGTTGTGCATGCAATGATTGTGCATGGCCGGTAAGAATGCAAACTCTTTAGAAAGTGTCAAGGTTCCTCCCCCACTCTGAACTCTAGGGTACAGATGTGGGGACCTGCATGAAAAACCTCCTAAGCTTATCTTTACCAGCTTAGGTCAAAACTTCCCCAAGGTACAAAATATTACACCTTGGACAGGCCGCTACCACCACCAAACTAATACTGGTTACTGGGGAAGAGCTGTTTGGACGCGTCCTTCCCCCCAAAATACTTCCCAAAACCTTGCACCCCACTTCCTGGACAAGGTTTGGTAAAAAGCCTCACCAATTTGCCTAGGTGACTACAGACCCAGACCCTTGGATCTTAAGAACAATGAACAATCCTCCCAACACTTGCACCCCCCCTTTCCTGGGAAATGTTGGATAAAAAGCCTCACCAATTTGCATAGGTGACCACAAACCCAAACCCTTGGATCTGAGAACAATGAAAAAGCATTCAGTGTTTTACAAGAAGACTTTTAATAAAAAATAGAAGTAAATAGAAATAAAGAAATCCCCCCTGTAAAATCAGGATGGTATATATCTTACAGGGTAATTAGATTCAAAAACATAGAGAACCCCTCTAGGCAAAACCTTAAGTTACAAAAAAGATACACAGACAGAAATAGTTATTCTATTCAGCACAATTCTTTTCTCAGCCATTTAAAGAAATCATAATCTAACACATACCTAGCTAGATTACTTACTAAAAGTTCTAAGACTCCATTCCTGTTCTGTCCCTGGCAAGCGCAGCATACAGACAGACACACAAACCCTTTGTTTCTCTCCCTCCTCCCAGCTTTTGAAAGTATCTTGTCTCCTCATTGGTCATTTTGGTCAGGTGCCAGCGAGGTTACCTTTAGCTTCTTAACCCTTTACAGGTGAGAGGAGCTTTCCCCTGGCCAGGAGGGATTTCAAAGGGGTTTACCCTTCCCTTTATATTTATGACAGAAAGATTTGAAGGTTTAAGCTCTGTGAGTCATATACTGATCCCTGTGCAATGTCAACATAAAACTGAAGAGGTATTGTTCTTGGAATTTATTGTGTGTTTGGGATAGAGGAGGGAATGAGATTTCCCATCTTACCTTATTAGGTAATTAACTGATGATATGATGGTCATAAGGTATAATAAATTCAAAACCAAATAAATGGGGGAAGAGGGAGTGCGGCTTATGTCTCTCTAATTTCTCCTTGACAATTTCTGTTGTGACCTTATTCAACATTCCATGCGTCGATATGCTTTCAGAGGCAATACTGGCTATTAGTATTCAATAGTGCACATTAAATGTAAGTTATCATAGTCATTATAGGGTTTCTCAGCTTTGTATCTGTTTTTGTGTTTTGATGGCTTATGCTGTCAAATTCTGCACTATTGTCAGAAAGTGTTATGCAAAATCAAATTGTATCATGTTATGAATAGCTGTGTTATCATTTGCAATTTGCCCACCCCTGTTAAATCAAAGTAATAGCTTACTGGGTTCAGAGCAGCAGAACAAAGGGGAAATTGAACTCTTTATCTTAATCTTTATTATTAACTATAAATTTAGGCATCTTTCTGCACTATTACTAATCCTCTGGAGCATTTTTTTGAATTTGTTGAGAGCTTGGAGAATTTATTTTGGGGTTGCTTTGAGGAGAGTAAAGGAAAGATTTCCTTGAACTGAAAGCAGTTAAAATCTGTTACAGTATACGACAAAAATGAACATATAAAATATGGTTTTGTTAGCAAAGAGCAAAATGTGATCATACGGAGAGTTGTTCAGTGTTTGAAATAATTTCCCAGGCTTTTAAAGGTATATGGGGAAGGGCGAAACTAGTAGATGATATCTGATCATCATGTATAATAAAGCAGAAGATGGCCTTACAAAGAATCCAAATTGCATGTGAAATATTAATTTAAGAACCCACATGTCATAATTAAGCATTACTAAAACACAATATGATTAATTATTTGAATGAGAAAAGGGAATAAACCACCAATAATGCTCCATACTTTGTCAACTCAGTTAATTCACGAGCAAGGACAAAATGACAACTTCCTTCATGGCTTTTGGAACTGTTGGCAGAACAATGATTTAGCCTACACCCATCTAGCCTACATCCATTTAGCCTACACCCAGCTAAAGCCAGTGGCTACAAGGAAAGTAAATTGTGTTAAGTTGGGCAGATCAAGGATAAATTAAGCTGTCATTCACCTTTTAACATTTTGCTAAGCACTTTTTTCCATTCTTTATGGGCAATACTACACATATAAGAATGGCCATACTGGGTCAGACCAAAGGTCCATCCAGCCCAGTATCCTGTCTACCGACAGTGGCCAATGCCAGGTTCCCCAGAGGGAGTGAACCTAACAGATAATGATCAAGTGATCTCTCTCCTGCCATCCATCTCCACCCTCTGACAAACAGAGGCGAGGGACACCATTCCTTACCCATCCTGGCTAATAGCCATTAATGGACTTAACCTCCATGAATTTATCCAGTTCTCTTTTTTAAACCCTGTTATAGTCCTAGCCTTCACAACCTCCTCAGGCAAGGAGTTCCACAGGTTGACTGTGGGCTGAGTGAAGAAGAACTTCCTTTTATTTGTTTTAAACCTGCTGCCCATTAATTTCATTTGGTGGCCCCCAGTTCTTATATTATGGGAACAAGTAAATAACTCTTCCTTATTCACTTTCTGCACACCACTCATGATTCTATATACCTCTATCATATCCCCTCTTAGTCTCCTCTTTTCCAAGCTGAAAAGTCCTAGCCTCTTTAATCTCTCCTCATATAGGACCCATTCCAAACCCCTAATAATTTTAGTTGCCCTTTTCTGAACCTTTTCTAATGCCAGTATATTTTTTGAGATGAGGAGACCACATCTGTACGCAGTATTGAAGATGTGGGCATACCACGGATTTATATAAGGGCAATAAGATATTCTCCGTCTTATTCTCTCTTTTTTTAATTATTCCTAACATCCCGTTTGCTTTTTTGACTGCCGCTGCACACGGCGTGGATGCCTTCAGAGAACTATCCATGATGACTCCAAGATCTTTCTTCTGATTAGTTGTAGCTAAATTAGCCCCCATCATATTGTATGTATAGTTGGGGTTATTTTTTTCCAAATGTGCCTTACTTTACGTTTATCCACATTAAATTTCATTTGCCATTTTGTTGCCCAATCACTTAGTCAAGACCAAAGCAGACTGTGAAGAACTTCAAAAAGATCTCACAAAACTATCTTGAGCAGTTTAGTATCTGCAGACTTTGCCACCTCACCCCTTTCTCCAGATCATTTTATGAATAAGTTGAATAGGATTGGTCCTAGGACTGACCCTTGGGGAACACCATTAGTTACCCCTCTCCATTCTGAAAATTTACCATTGATTCCTACCTTTTGTTCCCTGTCTTTTAACCAGTTCTCAATCCATGAAAGGATCTTCCCTTTTATCCCAAGACAACTTAATTTACGTAAGAGCCTTTGGTGAGGGACCTTGTCAAAGGCTTTCTGGAAATCTAAGTACACTATGTCCACTGGATCCCCCTTGTCCACATGTTTGTTTGACTCCTCAAAGAACTCTAATAGATTAGCAAGACATGATTTCCCTTTACAGAAACCATGTTGACTTTTGCCCAACAATTTATGTTCTTTTATGTGTCTGACAATTTTATTTTTTACTATTGTTTCAACTACTTTGCCCGGTACTGACTTTAGACTTACCCGGCTGTAATTGCCGGGATTACCTCTAGAGCCCTTCTTGAATACTGGCATTACGTTAGCTATCTTCCAGTCATTGGGTACAGGAGCTGATTTAAAGGACAGGTCACAAACCATAGTTAATAGTTCCGCAATTTCATATTTGAGTTCTTTCAGAACTCCTGGGTGAATGCCATCTGGTCCCGGTGACTTGTTACTGTTAAGTTTCTTAATTAATTCCAAAACCTCCTCTAGTGACACTTCAATGTGTGACAATTCCTCAGATTTGTCACCTACAAAAAACGGCTCAAGTTTGGGAATCTCCCTAACGTCCTCAGCCGTGAAGACTGAAGTAAAGAATTCATTTAGTTTCTCTGTGATGACTTTATCATCTTTAAGTGCTCCTTTTGTATCTCGGTCATCCAGGGGCCCCACTGGTTGTTTAGCAGGCTTCCTGCTTCTGATGTACTTAAAAAACATTTTGTTATTACCTTTTGAGTTTTTGGCTAGCTGTTCTTCAAACTCCTTTTTGGCTTTCCTTATTACATTTTTACATTTAATTGAGCAGTGTTTATGCTCCTTTCTATTTACCTCACTAGGATTTGACTTCCATTTTTTAAAAGATGCCTTTTTATCTCTCACTGCTTCTTTTACATGGTTGTTAAGCCAAGGTGGCTCTTTTTTAGTTCTTTTACTGTGTTTTTTAATTTGGGGTATACATTTAAATTGAGCCTCTATTATGGTGTCTTTGAAAAGTGTCCATGCAGCTTGCAGGGATTTCACTCTAGTCACTGTGACTTTTAATTTCTGTTTAACTAACCTCCTCATTTTTGCATAGTTCCCCTTTCTGAAATTAAATGCCACTGTGTTGGGCTGCTGAGGTGTTCTTCCCACCACGGGAATGTTAAATGTTGTTATGTTATGGTCACTATTTCCAAGCGGTCCTGTTATAGTTACCTCTTGGACCAGATCCTGTGCTCCACTCAGGACTAGATCGAGAGTTGCCTCTCCCCTTGTGGGTTCCTGTACCAGCTGCTCCAAGAAGCAGTCATTTAAAGTATTGAGAATTTTGTATCTGCATTTCATCCTGAGGTGACATGTACACAGTCAATATGGGGATAATTGAAATCCCCCGCTATTACTGAGTTCTTTATTTTGATAGCCTCTCTAATCTCCCTTAACATTTCTTCGTCGCTATCACTGTCCTGGTCAGGTGGTTGATAATAGATCCCTACTGTTATATTCTTCTTACTGCATGGAATTACTATCCATAGTGATTCTATGGAACATGTGGATTCATTTAGGATTTTTACTTTATTTGATTCTACATTTTTTTTCACATATAGTACCACCTCCTTCCCCTGCCCGCCGGACCGAAGGTTCTGTCCTGCCGATATATTTTGTACCCTGGAATGATTGTGTCCCATTGATTGTCCTCACTCCACCAGGTTTCTGTGATGCCTATGATATCAATATCCTCCTTTAACATGAGGCACTCTAGTTCACCCTTCTTATTATTTAGACTTCTAGCATTTCTAGCATAACTTTAAAAACTTGTCACTGTTTATTTGTCTGCCCTTTTCTGATGTGTCAGATTCTTTTTTATGTGAATGTTTCTCGTCTGATCTGGCCCATACTTTATCCTCTTCCATCCTCTCCTCCTGACTAAAACCTAGAGAATCTCTATCAATCGACTCTCCTCTAAGAGAAGTCTGTCTGATTCACGTGCGCCTCTGCAGCAATCGGCTTTCCCCCATCCCTTAGTTTAAAAACTGCTCTGCAACTTTTTTTAATGTTAAGTGCCAGCAGTCTGGATCCACTTTGGTTTAGGTGGAGCCCATCCTTCCTGTATAGGCTCCCCCATTCCAAAAGTTTCCCCAGTTCCTAATAAATCTAAACCCCTCCTCCTTACACCACCCTATCATCCACGCATTGAGACTCTGAAGCTCTGCCTGCCTACCTGGCCCTGCGCGTGGAAGTGGAAGCATTTCTGAGAATGCCACCATAGAGGTCCTGGATTTCAGTCTCTTTCCCAGCAGCCTAAATTTGGCCTCCAGGACGTCTCTCCTACTCTTCCCTATGTCATTGGTACCTACATGTACCACAACCACCGGCTCCTCCCCAGCACTACACAAAGTCTATCTAGATGCCTCAAGAGATCTGCAACCTTCGCACCAGGCAGGCAAGTCACCATACGGTTCTGCCGGTCATTACAAACCCAGCTATCTATGTTTTGAATGATTGAATCTCCCATTACTAACACCTGCCTTTTCCTAATGACTGGAGTTACCTCCCCCGGAAAGGTAACCTCAGTGTGAGAGGATACCCCAACATCATCTGGAGGGAGGGTCCCAACTATGGGAAGGTTTCCCTTTGCTCCCATTGACTACTCTCCTTTCCTGAGCCTTTCATCCTCCTTAACAGCACAGGGACTGTCTGAGCAGAGGTGGGACAAATCTACAATGTCCCGGAAAGTCTCAACATACCTCTCTGCCTCCCTTAGCTCCTCCAGTTCCGCCACCCTGGCCTCCAAAACCTGTATGTGGTCTCTGAGGGCCAGGAGCTCCTTGCACCGAATGCACACATACGCCACCTGCCCACAGGGCAGGTAATCACACATGCTACACTGAGCACAATAAACAGGATAGCCCCCACTCTGCTGCTGGGCTTCTGCGTGCATTCTCTCCTACAGCTACATAGGTTAATGATAGGGTTTTTGTTTAAATCAAGAATTTTGATTATAGTTTAGTTTAAAGGTTTTAAAGAATGGCAAGTGTACCTCGTCCTCTTCCAAACTTCCTCTTGAAACTCCCTGTTAGCAGTCCCTGTTCACACCACTTAGCCTAAATAACACACTCCTCGCTATGCTGAAGTGTATCCATTTCGTCTGCTTTGTCAAAATACGTCCAGAATTCTCACTGAAAAACAGAATGTTTGTTCGTTCTGTACTGCTATATATTATACTATACTTCGCATGCTTAAGGCAAAATATATTACAGAAACCCTGTATGCTGTTTATAAACCCATAATGGATAACATAATACAGTGTTCAGAGTAACAGCCGTGTTAGTCTGTATTCACAAAAAGAAAAGGAGTACTTGTGGCACCTTAGAGACTAACCAATTTAGTAGAGCATAAGCTTTCGTGAGCTACAGCTCACGAAAGCTTATGCTCTAATAAATTGGTTAGTCTCTAAGGTGCCACAAGTACTCCTTTTCTTTTTGATAATACAGTGTGTGATTATTCCATCTGGTTCTGCAGGGAGAGGGAATGAAAACCTGGCAGAAAGGACACAAGTCGGGGAAGTGTTTCCTCTGTATTTTCATTCCCATTTCCCCAGGAGCCCCTGGTAGTCCTCATGTCAGTATTAATGAGATACTTTACTCCCCTGTGGAATCCACCCTCCATCACTAGAAGGACATTTTGGGGACAGCAGACAACGATGAAAGCCCAGGCAGAGCAGCTCTGCTGAAGCTAATTGTCAGGAAGTTGATGGGGCAAGGGGAACTTGGTGAATATTCCAGGGCAGTGGCCCTCATCTCTGGAGTAGTACCAAGGTCTACAAGGACACTAGGTAATTTGATGGGCATGGGAGCTGATCTTTTGTTTCCTGTGCGGAATCCCTGGGGAGAAAATCTGATTGAAACTCACTAAGGGAAACCTTGCATTTTCCAGTCCAGACCCTCTTCGTTAAAAATACATAAGGAATGATCTGGAACCTGGTTTTCAATAGCTGCACCTATTTAGATGGCTAAATCAGTTACATAATCCGAATAGCAAACCTATGTTAAAGCAATCTAATCATGAGCTGTATTTTCAAAAGAGTTCTCCCAAAATTGTGTGAGGGTTCTCCAATACAGGCATAGAAATCCTGATCTGTGCACACATTTAGGTATTTGCATGCTCAAATCAGGGTCTGTGTGCATCAGTTTCTGAGCAACAGTTCATGCACACTCTGGAAAATTTGGCCCCAAATGTTGCAAAACCAAATGTATTGGTCACCCAGAATTTTCAGTAAGGCTTCCCAGTGCCAACATTTAAGCTTTTGAAAAAGATTTTCATGTAAGAAAACAGCTGAACTAAAATCTTGATTGAGAAAATCTTATTCAGCTTTTCAAAATACATTAAAATTCAGCCAAGCCACAGAGATGTGCAGTACTGAAACCTGCTATCGGGCACTTGCCAAGTGAGGCAAGCTTACCAGAGCTCTCAGTGAAGGAGAATCTCTGTTTATTAGATTAGTAACCCTAGTCTCTTGCCCCAGGGACAAGAAGAGTTCTGGTTCAATTCCTGCCTGTCTGCGGGACACATAGCACACGCTATGTGCAACCACCAGATGGGAACACTTTTAACTGGTTAAGGCACTTAGGCTATCATCTGGCAGACAATGAAACAAAACCCACAGGCATGCAAATGGGAAGGGAGAGGACAGACGAGCTGAGCAATGGCAAAAAAGCTTTAAAAATAGATCATGAGGGCAGAGAGAGAAGAGGCAGATAAAATGAATGGGGTGTTATCGGATCTATAGCAAATAAAAAATAGAAAAATTATCAAATCTGTATGTCTCTGGTGTTACAGTTGTAGAGACGTATGAACCACTCATACTTTGCTGTCATGGCTCATTACGGTTTGTTTCACCCAAACCCCTTAATATCTATATTGTCTTGTCATTTCACTATTATTCACCAACATCAATGATGCCTTAAACATGCCAGCAAAGGATACCAGTTTGATAACATGCAGCAGCATATCCTCTAGGAAATCTACCATGTGCTTGGAGTAGGTTGTACAGCTTACATATGAGCTGCCATGTAAATTGGAGAGAAATGTTTATAGAAAATTCAAGCAACTAAATCTCAATGTGTAAGTTCTGATTTAGTACAGCTGTCTCAGAGCCACTGCACTGCATCAGGCAAATTTTTATTTAAGGACATTTTGAAATGCATATTATTTACTTAATAGACTAATGGCTTCTAGGGGACCCTACTGTTGCATTTCTTGGGTCATATATTTATTCGGAATGTGTGATCTTTGTAGAAGAACCAAAGTAAAAAGAGAAAAGGAGGACTCTTGAATTACTGGCTGTTACAAAGGAATATTGTAAGTTTGTTCTCCACAGATATATAATTCAGATCAGGACTGTGTATGATAAAAATGCATATTAACAATAATTATCAAAAGAACTTGCATGTATGGAGAAGGTGGCTACATTTCAAAATCAAATCTCTGTTTTGAAGGCCAAAACCTAGTGATGCTCAGAAAATTCACTTTTCTATCAAAGCTGCCTTTCAAAATTACATGTAACAAATGGAACAGAACCCCAAACTTTTATTTTCTTTATAGTTCTGTAATATGTTAAAGCCTAATGAATAAAGGGTATTATGATAGAAATTTACAAATATAAAGGCCACATGAGCCAAAAGGGAGAGGAATTATTGACTGTCATAGATGGAGTATAATCAGGAATAATGGGCTGAAATCAAGAAGGGAAAATTTGGGTTTAATATCAATGAGATGTATTAGATTATGTACCAGCCTCTCTCGGAAATGGGGGAAGTGACATTGCTTGAAACCTGAGACAGAACGGTTCACTGTACCAGCCACAACTTTAGACAATGATAACAGCTTTGCCACACATCTGAGACACTCATGCAGGCTATATACCATTTCAGTGCAGAGACCTGCACATGGGTCTCCCCCATCCTAGGTAAGTGCCCTCACCACAACAGGCTATTGACTATTCTCTCTCTCTCCCCCCCGCCCACCTCCCCAATGTTGACAAGTCTTGGTTTTGTCACAATGCAGAATGGGAAAACTGTTTACCACCCAGCTATACAAATGCGATCTGCAACCAACAAAAGGGTGATTTTTCAAAACAGCAATTACTCACCTTTCAGAAAACTATTGTTTACATGTCTTCTTTTCATTCCCTGAGAACATGAGACCTAATTTACTATGTAGGTAAAATTAGAGGTATGCAAATAGTGTTGTCTAATTTTCTCCCTCAAAATTTCCACTGACTCTAGAATCAGATGATGATGATTTGAGAAGAGTGTGTCCTCCCAAGGTGATCTAAAATACAAACATGTTTTAACAAATACTGCTGAGATTCACCAAAATCTACACAATCCCACAGATATATGCTATTTAAAAATGAGGATATGTGTGAAACGCTGCACATTTATGGATTTTAGTTCACACTAGCAACTATTTAAGTATTTATGGAATCATTCAACCATTCAAGGGAAATTTTTCGTAAAGGAAGGTAGCGTGCATTCATGCCTACGTTTGCACTGCAATTACAGTAACTGCATGTGCAAAGAGCTCAATATATAAATAACTATTTAGATCAGTGATACTCAGACCTCTGTGGTTCAGGAGCCAAATTAGCGACCAAGATTACCCAAAAAGAGCCACAGCAGTGTGAATTCATTGTTTCATTAACTATAGTACTATTCATAGTTAAACAGTATGATGGGATAGATATATATGTATGTATGTATTATTCTCACAGCAAATAAGTTAATAACTGAGTGCAAGTTGATAACTTGGATAATAACCTAGTAAAAGCATCTTGACTGGTTAATAACTTTAATATCATGTGCTGCAAAGGGCCGCAGGAGAGACATTTAAAAGCCACTTGCGACTGTCAAGCCTCAGTCTGAGTATCACTGATTTAGATGCACAACTACCTTTTTTATTTTGTACATAATTGTGGTAATTGCATGTGGACAACCAACTTCCTTTCGTGAAATTTGGTCCTACAAGTAGTCCTATTATAATTGGATCAAAATATTTAGACAATGTAACAACATTAATTAAAACATTTGTAAATTCCAAGTTTCAAAAATTTTTACACAACTCATTGTTTGTCTAAATAGTTGAACCAGAAATGCATTATTCAGTATTTTCCTAGTGAAAAGGCTGATTTATACACTGTATCAAGAATTTACTATGTACTAAGACTGACCAAAACTATGACCACTTACGTTTAAACCTGTTATGGAGAAATAAACCACCACATATACTCTTTGGAGTGATTCTTTATAGGATTCTTTTTGGTTAAATCATTATTAACAACATATTTCACCTCCGTGCAAAGAACTAGAGCATAGGCATTAATGTGATGCACACATTAGAAATGCCTACAACAGATTAATCAAAGTACTATAATCCAACATCACTGATTTAGAAATTTCAGGCTTGGACATTTATTTTTATATATATTTTTTTTCATTTCAATGACTTTCCTACAGATCATCAACTTGTTGACCCAGGAACATATTACAACACAAAATGCTTTGTTTTGGATGGGTCTGTTACAGGCTGACTGATCCCTTAAAGGCAGTTGGGACCAGCTTTGCCTGTGATGGATCAGCTACCCTCTCAGATGATCCTGATTGGCTATGGATCAGATGGTCCTGTTTATTTACTATACCCAGCTGAGAAGGGATCACAGACTGCCTAGAAAGGACTGCCAGAGCTCAGGTAGGAGAGGAGTGACCCTGGAGCAGGGTAGTCTCAGGCAGATGGCCTCAAGGAGGATGAGGAGAGTTTCAGGAGCAAGGCTGACTGCTGTGACTAGCCCTGGAAGAAGAGAGACTCCCAGAAGGGAAAAGACATTGGGAAAGAACTGAGAGCTGAGCCTGGGAGGGACAGAAGACCCTTTTGTTATGTTGCACTTGGGACTATTGTCTAAGGATTGGACAACACTAGAAAGTTAGGTCAACCCAGCTATGTCACTAAGAGATATGAAAAATTCAAACTCCTGAGAGATTCAGTCTTAACCCAATTTAAGCCCTTTTGTAGACAGCACTAGGTTGATGGAAGAATTCAACCATGGACCTAGCTACCACTTCGCAGGGAGGTGGATTTATTACAGTGACAGATGAACCTCTTCTGTCACTGTAATAAGTGTCTACATTACAGTAGGCACAGTGCAGTTTTGCTGCTGTATGTTTCTAGTGTTGACATAGTTTAAGCTTGTTACCAGTGCCTGGGTGAGTAGTGCAAAAAAGACTGCTGCCTGGAAAAGATTCCTGGGGATGGGGGCAATGGAGGTAGGGTGAATAGTGCCCTGACAGGCCACAAAGGCCTCTACATTGCCCCTACCTTTCCACAACTTGGTGGAGAATATGGACGCATATCTAGCTCCTGGGAAAGGAAACAAACTGAGATGGTAACACCACAACAGGGTCACTATTTCAAATTAAAAAGAACGAGGAGTACTTGTGACACCTTAGAGACTAACAAATTTATTTGAGCATAAGCTTTCGTGGGCTAGAACCCACTTCATCAGATGCATGCAGTGGAAAATACAGTAGGAAGATATATACACCCAGACAACATGAAAAAATGGGTGTTGCCATACACACTATAACTAGAGCGATCAATTAAGGTGAGCAATTATCAGCAGGAGAAAAAACCTTTTGGCCATCCTGATTATCACTACAAAGGGTTTTTTTCTCCTGCTGATAATCGCTCACCTTAATTGATCACTCTAGTTATAGTGTGTATGGCAACACCCATTTTTTCATGTTCTCTCTCTCTCTCTCTGTGTATCTTCCTACTGTATTTTCCACTGCATGCATCCAATGAAGTGGGTTTTAGCCCATGAAAGCTTATGCTCAAATAAATTTGTTGGTCTCTAAGGTGTCACAAGTACTCCTCATTCTTTTTGCTGATACAGACTAACACGGCTGCTACTCTGAAACCTATTTCAAATTAGTCATTGCTGAGTCACCACACTTGAAAGTGCATCTTTTTCAACATATTGGAAATTATGTTGCTGAAATATTAACTGGTTTGGAGAAAAAGACCATGTTACTTCACTTCTTCATTAACTATATACTGGTTTCCCCATCACATAACATAATACACTAGTAGATTTTACACTTTGGTTTACACACATGTAGAGTTTTGAGTATTTTTATATTTAAAATCTAAATATTTTCCTTTAAGGATTTAAAGAAATTCTCCTGGTGGTCTGTACTTTCTGTTTCAGGAGGTTTGGTTTTAACATTCCAATTAGGCAGGCACAAAGAATCAGATTTTTCAAAGGTATTTAGGTACTTAAAGATGAAGATACGTGTGAAGGCGGATTTTCAGAAGTGCCTAGGCACCTAATGCCCATTTGATTTGGGAGTTAGGTGCCAAGTGCTTTTGAAAATCCCGGTAGGTGCCATCTTCACCTTTAGGCATTTAAATACCTTTTAAAGATCTGGCCCAAAGTAACTCTTTATATAGGGCCAAATACTGTTCACCGTGTTTATGCTCATAGCAGAACTTAGCTTAGCATCTCTGAGCAGGTCTGTTAAAAACAAACCAACAGAAAAATCCTGCCCTCCCATAATTCACTAACTCCTGTTCACCACGATGTTCGCCACGGTGAACAGTGACAAGCTTAGGCTCTGGGGACAGAGCAGTGAAATGATTCTTTGGGGCACCTCAAAACTTAACTAATGCAATTTGATCCCTTGTTGATTACCTGTTAGGTTCACTCTCTCTGGGGCACCTGGCATTGGCGACTGTCGGCAGACAGGATATTGGGCTGGATGGACCTTTGGTCTGACTCAGTATAGCCATTTTTATGTTTATGTTCTTTATGTTGTATAGAAATGGGGTATGGAAGGATCTTCATGTCATCATCATCTTGCTGCTACAGGAAACCTGAAGCTCAGCTGTTTGCTCTGAGATCACTGAAGAGTTACTGACATTTTGAGAAAAATTTCAAGGAGCAGTTCTCCTGATAAGCATGGACAGTGTGTGTTCTGGAGAATGTTTGTTTATTTGTGTATTGTAGCTCTTGATCAAATATTAGCTAGCTGTAAACCCCTCGTCAATAAGGTACTATAGGTTAAGTATTATTGTCATTTAAAAGATGGATATTTTGAGACAGAAGTTAAATAACCTAATTAAAACCACAGAGGAAGTGAGTGAGAGAGCTGGGATTAAAATACATGTTTTCAGTGTTCAGTCCAACATTTCATCCACTAGGACATACTGCATTTCATGCTATAATCTCTTCCTCCTTGTGGCTAGACCTAAGTAATGTTATCCATCAAACACAAGAGCCAGTTCAGCTGCAGGCAGGCAGGCAGTGGCTAGGAGGGAAGCTGTGGTAACTCTGGCACTATTAGTGGCAGCCCAGCAAATTGGTTCGAGTGTATTTATGACTATGGATTTTGTAGGTCCCAAAGGCAAGTCCTGAATAACCAATGGTCTTTAAGGATGATAGTGAAAAACCTTCCTAAGTAGAGATAGTCTTGATAAATGTAAACAAATCTTCATCCAGAAAAGGGCTAGAAACTTGACTGTAAGCTAAAGATGAAAGCTGAGATCACATGGGGTATAAAACAGGAGCTCTAAAGCTACAGACTTCACAGAGCTATAAGGTTGCCTCTGGTATTGTTGTTCCTTAGAAGTCAATGGTAATATTTGAGTTAATACATTTACCAAAATCCAGCGTTTAGTGTTGAGTTTTACATCATGTAATTGATTTTTAAATGTAACATTTACCTACAGAAACATGACTGAAAATACTACGGTCTATCATATAATATCAGACAATGCACATTATTAGGTGACCATTATATCTTTCTATCTGCTTAAGCTGTTTTGATTCCAACAACAGCAGGATTATCTCAGACAGATGTAATGTACTTAAGATCTAATACAAAACAAATTCTAAAGTTGAAATTGAAAATATATTTTAATTCTTTAAAGTGAACGCTGCACTAATGAAAGGTGCTATGTTGACAGCTCTGGGGCTTGAAGCCCTCAATTTATCTACAGAATAGGTATGATGCTGGCTTTTGGAATCGAAAGTTCCTCACAATCCTCTGTCATTATGCTTTAAGCCTGAAGCAGACAGACCATCTTTAGGTACAGAATTGTTAAATCTCCATTCCTATTCAGTCCTTGGCTTCTGTGAGGCTACCAACAGGATGCTAATTAGTGACAAGCACTGTGGTCGATTTTGTGCACTAGTCCACGGTATAACTGTAATTTGGATACCTATTCACTAAGAACTGGATTTATATCATCAGCTATCATTTAGCAATACTTATCTCTTTTAGTACTTTTTCAATACCCGTAGTATGCAAATGAGCAAAGACATTATCAGAGATAGAGTACTCCCTTGCTTGAATCTTGTTTTAGATTGTTTATCAGGATACAAAACAGTCTAAAACTAAACTCCTAGTATTTTATGGTATTTTTTTAAAGTTAGA
Organism: Lepidochelys olivacea; assembly: GCF_965140295.1. Taxonomy (NCBI): domain Eukaryota; kingdom Metazoa; phylum Chordata; order Testudines; family Cheloniidae; genus Lepidochelys; species Lepidochelys olivacea. Next base: position 88,601,303 of record NC_140415.1, on the reverse strand, counting down.
CTTCTTGTCTTATTTCATTATGTTATGGAACAATCCAATCCTTGCCCCACTTTCAATTTAGTGAGTGCTAATTAAAATTTTGAAAGGTTCATTAGCAAAGTCTGTAGCCTTATGATTACTTTGGACAGGAAAATGCACTTGTTACTAATAAGTTTCATTCTTTGGTGGGTACCCAGAGATTAATAATGAAGAAGATGATTGGTAAGACACACAAAGACTGCATGAGTTTTATTAATACCACAAGCAATATAAACAAAATCTAGAAAAAGATCAGAAAAACAGCAAAATCTGCATCGTGAATACTCACAAATCTGCAGGACCGTGGGTTCCCCTTAAGGAGAGACAAACATAAATTCACCATCCAGCCAGCCTGAGATCCCTCAGAGGGATGGATTAAGTTCCCTTTTATGCACCTGTTCCTTCCACCCACCTATTTCTGAGATTATATTTGATTATGTTATGGCCTCTTGTCCATACTTGACTATTTTCATAAGTATTTGGACAGATAGCTGATTCTCTAGACAATGTGTTTAAAGTAGTCTAGCTAAATAAAGCCTTTGTGGTTTAAACAGCCTGACACAAAATATATATGGCTAAATCTTCTGATTCAAAGCCGGTTACTTATGCTAATGTATATTAGACCTAATGTGGCCTTTTACAATCTATTACTAAGCTTCAGGCTAAATGCTAGGTCTATTGTAAAATAAATCTTTCCGTTTCTTTGCTTACTCCTTGTATTATAGATTTAGTTTCATTTTCACTAATTTGGCAAGCATCTCAACTCTAAGATATAAATGATTATTTACCTGATCACCTGAGATCAGGTCATTGGTCAAAGGTTAACAAGGCCTAATCATTTTATTATTGTTTGATGAATACTGCCATTATTGTCTGTATATTGTTCGTTGGACATTGCTTGCATGCCAATTCAGGCCAAATTCTTCAGTATTTTCTCCAGTCTTGTTCAGGCAGAGATACCAATGAAATTCAACTTGTGAACCAATATGGCCAAATAAGAACTTCAGGATTCAATTCTTGATTATTATTTTAATTAAAAAAACCTTTAAAACAAATGAAAGAATAATTGAAAGTTTTGACTGCCTTTAAGGGTTTTCTTTGAAACTTTTTTCCAAATACTAAATCTTGTAATTCCATGTGAATTTTGTCAAATGATACCATCTGGAGTGATTATAATTAGCTTTGCATTTGTAATTTATTATATATACTAGAGGAATGTCTATCATCCTGCTGATTCTGGATTATGTAATAGACTCTTTAAATCACTACTCAGTGAAAAAGAAGAAATAAGCATGTTTTCACTTAAAAATTATACAATTAGAGCTTGGCTTTGCCTTTTTGTCAGTCATGGAATTTTAGTCTTTTCAAATCCTTCAGCTTGTGTCTGTCTCTGCAGCATTTGTGTGTGCTGTAGGCTAACTATGAAACTAATTTTGGAGATCTGCTCAGACACCCAGGTTCAGCATGTACCTGCTGGAAGTGCTATGATACTGTTCATGATGGAAGATAATGTTTTTTTGAAAAAGGATGCTGTGCATTAGCACAGCACACTTCACATCAATGTAGTCAGAAACCTTGGACGTTCCTGAAGGTTTTTTTTTTTTTTTAAAAAAAAAACCCGATATTCCAGGACAGGCTTTTTTTTTTAATTAAAAGGATTTTATGACTAGGAAAATGTGGTTCAAGATCATACAGTATTTATATTTATATTTCATTTAAAATTGTTCTGTTATGTATCTTATTATTCATCACTATAGCTCTGTTGCATGCATTATGGAAATTAAGATTTATTAATACATAATTGGCTGTTTGCATGGATGTGCATGTGGCCACCAGTTACGTCAATGGAAATAGAACATACATCCAAGGGCAGAAAGAAGCCATAGCATCTAAAATACCACATTGTTCTAAGTCCTCCTAAGATAAATATGTATTTATATGCCTGGATTGGCTGCACACTATAATAATCAATATTGGAAGTAGAGCACTTTTCATTTTGACAGTACTGTCTCAGAAGCAGATTTTATAGGTATAGGAATAAAAGGATTGGGACCTCCATTCAGGAAGCATCCCTATTCAGGAGAGCACTTAAACAAGTTTTTAGTTTTAATTCCATGCTTAAATATCATTGAAATAATGGGATTTAAGTTCATGTTTAGGCATAATAGTCTGAATAGCAATGGACTTTACATGTGCTTAAAGTACTTTACAGAATCAGATCCTAAATTGGGACAAGGTGAGAGGAGAGGAGTCTTAAAATGGAGATTAGGTGAGATTTATCTCCTTAGTTTTGTATTAGTCAGATTTTATATAGTATCTAGTTTTTGTGTTTATTTTTATTGGTAGCAAAACTTCTATTGATATTATATTAATTTCATTTTGACTCAGAATTGGGCCTCTGCAGACTCACGTTGGAATAGCTTCTCCATGTAATCTCAAAGTAATAGTCTATAGAGGCCCCAAAATAATTCTAATGTTCATTAATATTGTTTTTCCATCATTTTTTAATTTCATACTTTGAAAGTCTCAGCTCTATGAGTTCATGGCTCAAGAACTATTAGAATTACTACTGCACTATTTCAAAGTATGAAAACATTCGTACACACCTATTTGGGACTTTGTTTAAAAAGATAACAGTATAGAATGCAATATTTTAACAAATACTTAGGCATAATTTGATGGTTGCTAGTTTCATGCCATTGGCATTGATATTTCTGCATTTCAAGCTTTATACATAAAGTTAATGGAGCTCCCCATCCAAGGATTAAACAGAAAAGTGGATCATATTATTAAGGTGATTTGTATTGTATTTTCTACTGGAATAAGTTGTGTGCAAAATGAATTTCCTGCACATTATACATGTGCCACTAAAGGGCAAGGGGGGGGGGGGGGAAGAGGAGAAAGAATCAGTAGAACAGTTAGACTATTGAGATGACACAGTCCAAAATTTATCAAGCAACTGTAAATAATTTTAGAAGCCATACACTATTCTGTTGTAATGCAATGTTAGGAGATTTAATTTTTGAGGGTTTGGATCCCAATGAAAGAAACTGAGGTTATGCCCCATCAGCTTGGTTACAATAGGAAATCCGCATCAACTACGTTAGTACCTGCATGCTGAGTTTGGACTTAAATGATCAGTTCTTCCAGATGGTATCTGATAACTGGATACTTTGAATGACTGAGAGATAATTCACTTGTTTAGCAAAGAACATACAAATGAGAGGCTGATTATAGGCTATTCTGAAAATACAGTGATTGCTATTAATGAATGAGGCAGGGATCTTGTGATAAAAATATAAAATGATTAAAGACTGTATCATAATGCATACATGTAAGTGGATTAAATTAAGGTTGTTCAGGCAACCTTAATTCTGGCTTTTCCTAACTTTTGAATGCTTGATTTTGCAACCTTAATGATCTCTTGATGTGTGTGTTTGTTTTTTAAATGTAATTCCTAGGTTTGAAAAAAGGATACTGAAAAAACAAATTCCATCATGTGGCCGACAATACGATGCCACATAGTTCATCAGCAGGGTTGGAACATTTAGCTCCACTGCACAGACCTTTGCTGCTTGATCTAATGGAGTAACTGATAGCCCTAGTACGCTGTCATTTTCTACATGGACCATCACTAGAAGGGGATGACATACACACTTTGCCAGTGGGTTTCACAGATATTTGCTGACAGCAGAGGAATATGAGATTCAGGAATTTTGGGTTCCACTTCAGAGTCTGGAGAGGAGTGTGTTCTAGTGTGTACAGACTCTTCTGCCAGTTTTCCCCAAGTTCTGCCTCATCCCCTCCAATATATCCTTTCCCCAATCTTGTCTCTTTCCCACCCCTGGCTTCTCCTTTCCCAGTCCCATTCTCCCCTTCTTCCTAGCCAACTGGTTCCCAGTCTCCCCTCACCAACTCCCAGTGCACCCCTGGCTTCCAGTTTTTATCCAACTAGTCCCAACCACTCCTCTCGCCAAGTCACAATTTTGCTCTGCCCCTTCAGCGCCAGTCTTACTAGGCAGCTTGTTTCAATGTACTTATTCCTTTCCTTCCTTCCTGTCTATCTTGTCTCTTCTGCATTCAGATCTAACCACTTCCTCCTCCACACTGCTTGGGTACCAAGGCGGGGGGTGTCATTGAGATAGGCTTCCTCATCTCACTTTTGGGGCCTAGCCCAGGGATGGAGTGTGCTCCTCTGTTCTGTGGGGATGGTGCATTTGCAGTCTGGTCAGCACTCATAGCTGTGAGAAGCTCTAGCATACTCAGTGAGGATGGAATCTTTGTAGATTTTAGCTGTGAAGCTCTAGCAAGTATCTGCTGAGCATGTGCAAAATGTGCTTTTTTCAAAGCTTAACTTGACCAATTTCGGGCAGATGTTCTCAGGGATCGCCAAAGACACAGCCCTGACAAAATGACCATCCTTTTCCAAATTTCTGCCCCAAAACATGGATGTACTAGAGCTTTTCAAAGAAAAGGTCACCAGAATTTTTTGACATGGGCAAAACAACGTATTTTTCCTTAGCCACATTCTCAGAAATGGCTAAGCTGTTTTGGCTAGAATTTTCTAAAAATATTCATCCTTAGGCAAACATTCAGCATGGAAAATTGCAGACTGCATGATTAATATTTGGCAAAATTATAAGAAGTAAAAATAGGGTCTTATAATAGAGGACCCAGTCAGGGATTGCGGTTTCATAATGCTAGGCATTGTACAGAAAATTTACAGTCTAGGTTAGCAGCAAAATGCAAGAGGCAGATGAAAAAGATTACCAGAGGAAGTGGGTAGAAAATGAGAGAACAATAAATGAGGATGTCTTCCATAATAGACAGTAGTCTCAGTTCACCTGCATAGTCACTGTCAGATGGCAGTTTCTTTGTAACATAATGGCAGAAATGAGTTTAAGAGAGGTGAAGGAGAATAAAAAGGATGTAGGTAATTTGAAAGATTTTTCTCACATGTTCAAGGCTGTAGGAGAGAAAGCATGAAGGCATACAAGAAAATGTCAGAGGCTAGGATAGCTGGCAGAAGGAAGGAAGGAAGAAGTCCATGTCACAATAAGGGAGGGAAATACTGCAGTATTTCAAATATCATTGAGTGGTACTATTTAGTGTGAGCATAAATAGTAGTGCAGCTGTGATCATACTTGTAGCAGTCACAAGAGGCATGATTAAGGTGTGCCAGGTACATACCCACTGGTTTCTATGGCTACTCTGCTATTTATTCTCATGCTAGTTTGAGGAAGCTAGTGCAAATATGCGTGTACGAGCAGGGGAATCACACCCCTAGCCTGCATTCAGTCATGTAGATAAATCTTTGCACTGTTGAAAATCTCTCCCCTAGAATACATCTTTTGCCTTTGTTTCCATCCAGTGAGTAGAGATGGCTATGGAAAATGCTGATGAGTATTCACTTCTCTCTGCTTATAGAATTACAGCAATCGTATATAATTGCCTTTTCAATGTAGATATTTGAGTGCAAGATTTTTTTTTCCTTATGGACTTATTTTGTGCTTGTGTTTATATTGCCATATGTTTGTAGGTTTATAATTATTTTTAAATAGAATCATTTTGCACGTGAAACAGTTGCTTCAAGGATGTTCCATGGTAAAGGTTAGATATTCAGAATTTACTTATGCTTAGAGGACAGTCAACAGCACAACAGTTTCTGACCAAACAAAAGTAGGTTGCGTTATCTAAGTGTAACTGGGATATTTGGCAAATCACAATGTGTTCTATTTTGCTAATAATATTTTGCAGAGCACTGTAAACTACTTCTGTAATTTAAATGTTGTTAATTTATAGTGCATGAGGCGTGGCATGTCGAGATGTCACTTCTTTCCAACGCCAAAGCATTAACTCTGATTTAGTTCAAAAATCCCGAAGTTATAAATGTTTTCCAGTTTAAATAAAATAGTTACAAATCTGATGTCTGTGATGATTGGATATTTTGAAATACGAGTTAATTTTCACAGACAATGCACAAGCCAGTGCTGAGTAACCCATCTTGCTATCCTGGATGCAGTTAAAATGGAGTTAAAAATGTTTCTTAAACTATTCCCATAAATTTGGTAGGTTATTTATTATTGACAAATGAAAGTTTTCTAAGCATAATTAATAGCTTGCTCTTGCATAGCACTCTTCATCGATAGATCTCAATGTTTTAAAGGAGTAAAGTATTAGTAAACACATTTTACAAATGGGGAACTAGTGCACAGTGGAGTGTTTAATGATCAATGGTTATGTATGGTTGGCTTAACCGCCCCTCCCCTCCAAAGCTTCTAGAATCTCAACTATGGAAATATCTAAATGAAATGAGAAAGTAAGTTAGTGCATAAATGAATACCACTTAAACACCCTCTATGGCTTTGCTAAGGAAACTTGTGTTCAAGCAAGTTGCATGAGTTACCAGAGTTCCTTCCAAATGAGAAATTATGTGATCATTCAATCATGCTAGCTGATTACCATTTGACTGGTTTGAAAAACCAAAACTGCTTCTGATGTACATAGATCAAAGAATGTAGATTTGTGCATGTCATATTTAAATATGTTCCTATCTGAAAAATCTTCTTCTAGGGACAACTGACAAGAACTGTATTATAAGGATCAGACTGGAAATAAGTTTGTAGCTTTCTGAAATATGTAACTGCTCTAGATTGCAATGAATATTTTATAAATGAAACCATTTATTTTAAAAATGCACATGCTGTTTATAGGAAAACACAGTATGAAATAGCAACGTGCTAAAGGCAGAGCCTTTTGTTAAATCTGGTATAGAGAGGAAAGGGTTTCCTCTAAGCAGGTTTTACCACCCTCTTCCTCACAACTACCACAGATCTACACTGATACCTGGGCCAAGAAAAACCAAAACCAACCCCCGAGCATCTTTTCTTGAGGAGTGGAGAGATGATCTGGGCAGAGTAGTACTTTGTCTCCAGCTTAGACACTTACCTTCAGATGTTATGACTACAACCCACTTTTATTACTGGCTGCTCATCTCCTAGTCTCCTCTTGATTCTTCTAAGTTCACGCTGGAAAATCGGCTTGGCCTGAAAATCATCAGATGTACTCTGAATGCAAAGGAAGAGTATTTTGTGAATTTTGAAAACAAATTATTATTACAGTAGTGTCAAGAAACCTGTGACAGAGTGGAAGTAGCCTAGGGCCTGTTCACTACACTACACTTTGTAAGAGTGTCTGCATGGACCAAATTAAGAGATAATTGATTATGGCTGGCTGACTAACCAGTTAACAAGGGGATTTGGCTCATCAGCTGCAGACTGAGAACCTGAGCTGCGTTGCCTTTCTTTCCTGCCTTCCCCTCTTCCTTCCTGTCTCTTATTTAACAGAGTTGAGACTACTCTTCTCTGGACCCTGTGACATGAGGGTACAGTGTTGCTTGGGAAAAGTCCTGTGGTGGTGGGATATGAAGCTGCATAAGACTCTGTAACTAAAGTACTCTGGTGAACTTACATAAGTGTGTGTGTGTGAGGACTCCTTGCAAAGAGAAATCTGGGGCAAAGGAGTTCTCCTTGTGACAAGGCCCCAACTAAGATGGGGACTTCATTGCATTAAGTGCAATACAAACACAGAGATAATCACCACCCCGAGCTGATTATAGATAAACAGGCAGCGGGCAGGAGGGGAAACAGAGGCACAGAGAGTGGCTTGTCTAAAGTCACAGAGTAGGCTTCTAGCATATCTGGGAATAGAATAGTTCTCTGGACTTCTGTCTCAGTGCCCTATCTACTGCTACAGCTGGGAGAAATGGTTTTCTCATCATGCAAGAATTTGAGATACTGAAAATCTTTCCCCTCCAGAACAACAACAACAAAAAATCAGGTCAATCATTCTGTTTTGTTTCAATTTTTGACACTTTAAAACATTTAAACTTTTTGTGTGTGTAAATTAACACTTCAAATAAACTTGTTTCAGATTGAAAATGAAACTGTTTATTTAAAAGATATCCGAAAGGGATGTTTGAACAGATTCAAAGTTCTCTTTTGGATGTTGTTTTTTTAATTGGGAGTTTTGTCAAAAGCAGCACTATTCCAAGCACAGTTTGATTTTTGACAAATTGGCATTTTCCCGTGGAAAAAAGTTTTTTTGGTAGAAAATTCCCAACCAGCTCTATCCACTCCACAACATTATCTCCCTAATTCTTTTCTTGTCTGAAATAAGAAGAGAAGACTTTATGCTCTGGAGCACTGCTTCAGACAGGCCGTATGCATGCTGAAATTCTCCTCATCATCTGGAGCATTAAAATTCAATCACTGCAGATTATTTTTACAGCGTAATCACATAGTATAAAATTTTGTTTTTCCATTGACAGGTTCATTACTTGAATGTTCAATTCCAGCCTTCTACTGACAGCATACACTATTTAGTCCAGAATTTGTAAAAAGAGGAGTAATTGCCCTTCTACCTTTTTCTTTCTATACACTTATTAGCATGGCTATATTATACCTATTGTTCTAGAAAAATAATTCTCAATGCTCCATAAAATATTTCACAGGCTACAATATCCCAGTGCTTAAATATCTAGATGGTAGCATAAAGTAATTCATCATGTTTTCTTAGCAATCACATTGATCTCACATGTCATTTAGGGCTTAATTATGATTAAGAATATTTAATGCATTCTAACTCACTTTGATAAATTGACCTTATATTTTCTCTGAATATATAAAGGACCCCTTAAAATGAACAATTTAAATAGTTGAAGTTCAAACAAAGATACTTCAGGAGTGATTGTTTTTTCTTTTCCTGCAGGAAGCTGACAAGATTTTGAATTCCATTGTATAGGAGGCCCCTGAAGGGAGAAGGAAAGGTAACCTAGTTCAGTATCACTTTTTTTTCATGGTAGGCTTTGATCAACTGTGGTAAGCTATAGGACTACGTGAAACTTCATGGCTCTTTTCACAGGATATTTATGAAGCTTTTCTTTGGCCTTTTTCAATGAGGGTTCACACACTCCCAAATCTGAAATGGCACCATTAACTATCATGTCAAAACCATGAAAAGTCATGATTTTCACATGGATTTCCTGTAAAACTATAAACTGGCACAAGTTGAAAGGTTCAAGTACCTAAGATATCCTTTTAATTAACACGAGGGGTCAGGAAGTTGGTTTAGAGTTTGCAAGAGAACTTTCTTAACAAACCTTTTGCAGTTGTAGTAGATTGAACTGGAAGTCTTGGGATCTATTCACTCTCTGGGTTATGTGTTCATGGGTAAAAATGTCCATATATGGGGACCTAGAACTGAGGGGTGCAGCCCAAAATGGGGCAGAGCTGGTGGAGGATTCTTCATTCCTCAAGTACATTCTTAAGGCATCCTCCACAGATGAAGGTCTTATGAATCCCTGGACAGAACTTAAAGCTTATTCTGGTACAAACTATGAGCAAATGGCAATGAAAACACAGCCCTCCCGACAGGATTAATCTCCTGCCACCTGGTCATAACTCTTCCTATTATAGTAGATTAGATGAATTCAGGACTTTGTTTATAAGAAGTTAGCCTCCTTACAGGACAATATTTTTCAGTCCTAATGTATGTACTGTATTTGTCCCACAACTTTTGTTTCATAAGAGAAAAGGATGTTGGAGGATACTTTTTAGCCAAATGACCAATGATGGACTGAAGTCTTCTTCTATGAAGTGGCATATAGTTGGGGAAGTTTCTTGCACAGGTTTCCTTTACTTCTCTAGAGCTGTTAGTTACAGGAAAGTAATCAATTCTGGTACTTGGCACTCCTAGGAGACTCAGTGGGAACTGGAGACCTTTATCGTTTCAGACTAGGATGTTTCCAGGAACTTTTTGTGTGTGTTTTTTGTGGGGTTTGTTTGTTTGTTTTTTTTGTTTTTGTTTTTGTTTTTAAATGGATAGGCACTTACTAATCAGCGGGAGTTTTCCAAGAATTTAGAGATAAATGCATCCTATAACTTCATTCCCTTTTCAAAGTTATGGGCAGGCATCTTAAAAATGCAGCATAATACAATGTAAGGTGAATGTATAAGTCGTGGTTGAAGAAGGATAATCATGTTCTTTAAATCCTAGAATTGTAGTTTCCTACTGTCCTTCTGAGTTATCAAGTATGTCATGGAAGGCCATACAATTTTACAGGTTTGGTGGTAATCTTAATAACCAAGTATCCATAGTAATGGAGATAGTCCTGGTTAATCTTCTAATCAAAAACATTTTATGAACTAGTTTACAGAAGTGCTGATAAACTGTATTTTTTTTTTTAATTTCAGCCTGAAACTAGATTCTGGTATTTGAATACCATAGTTGTGGTATTCTCATGCCACAAAAACTTTTCCTCAAATCTCTGGTTCTGGCTTTATATCATGTCTTCAACAATTTATTCATGTCAAGATATGTATCACATGGTTTTAGAAAGATTTCAAGCCCTCAGAACAACAGGATGTTTGTTACCATCAAGAGAACAGTATTATAAGTACTTTTGGTGTATCTGAAAGGTTGGAATATTTTAATCTCTCTAATCATAAATTTGTAGATCTAGTACAGTAACTAATCCTATTATGGTGAGATATGCTTATGGACATTCCCTTCTATTCCAGTGCCAGGGCACATTGATGATTTCTCCTATTGGGGAAAGTTGGAGGTTACTCCCTTTTTTCAGAACTCTTTTTACCTGATGAACTAGAGATTTAGTATTGAAAACGTACGTACAACTGATTTCTGTCTAGCCAATCAGTGATGAAATAATGTTAAGAATTAGATTTAATAAGACATTCTTTTAACGTCTTATCTAGATATTTTCTAGTATGTCCCTGTATAAGTAACAGAGTTTGATATCACTTTACTTTTAGAACAGAATATCATTCAACAGGTTCATGAACATTTTTATATTCCTATTTTCTGACTATCTCACAGTGGTGAGGTACAAATGCTGTGCAAGAAGCTTTAAAATATAACAGACAAACAAGGAATGATGTAAAAAATTGTGCTATGAGTCCATGACAATCCCAGATAATGACACTAGTTGATGACATTTCACAACAACTTCACCTGCTGTACATGTTTCCTACAAAAATATATGGTGCATCTGGACCCTTGTTATCAGGCTAGTCACACAGAATCTATGAAAAAATAAATTACTCTCATCTGCCAATTTTTCATTTGCCATTTAACTGCCATTACTTTTTTTTTTATAGATAATACTTTTTGTTGCTATAGGTAGTCTATCACCTCTGCATGATTGCAAAGCTTAAGTGCTCACCCCTATTCAGTTTCAATTACAGGACCGAATCTGAATCCACTCTTGAAGTCTAGAATAGGATAGGTGAAGTATCAGGTGAAATGAAGACCTGCAGCAATGGAGTTACTCAAGCTGTTGAGGAGAAATCTACCCATAACAAGCATCCAGGATTCTGATCTCAATTACACTGGTGTAACTTTGACTTCCACAGAGTTAGTGTAGATTCACATCAGTGTAACTGAGCTCATAATGCAGCCCAAGAGATCTTCTCTTCAGGAAGAAGCAGCAGGAATTATTGATGTCATGGAGTTGCAATCTCCTATGTGCTGCGTTTAATATACACTGTTTGTATTTACTATACAATACTAATAATGTCCAACAGTGTGCTATACAAATAAAAAAACATGATCTCTGCCTACTAAGCTGTTTACGGACTAATTACAGACTTGATGCAAATAATTGACTAATAAGGCAGCAGAGACGAGTAGTGAAAGAGGGACAGGGATAATATCAATAAGATGATGTGGTTATTCATCAAAGGCAAGAATACAGTATGAGGGAGTAAGTGTATATTTTAATAAATTCAGTAGCTTTATTGGACAGTTTCTTGTAAGCATTCTGAAGGAATTGTTCTTAAAACAGATTTATATGAGGAGATGATAGAGGATTTGAAGATTTGTTCAGTCCACATGATTCTCATACTTTTGAAAGGGGAGAGAGAGGAATGAGGCTCAGAATTTGGCATCCAGTTTTTAATCTGCATTTCTGACTTTTTTGCTAAATTGAAGAAACTCTTTTAAAGTGAATGAGAAATTGACATTAGAAAAGTTCTTACTCTACAGTAGTCAGCATTATAAAAAAAAAAAAAGCACATGGCAGTAACTAAGATACCACAATATTTCTGTACACTAAATAAGGAAATACTTTTGCATCTCAGACACTTCAAAGTTATGGTAACCATTAGGAAATGCTGAGTTTTTAATTGTAGCTAATGTACATTCCCAGCAGCTACTGTTTAATTTAACAGGTTTGTGGTTTAACATTGTCAAAGTAAATGGAATCTGTTGTAAAGAGATTCGTTATAAATTTACAATAGATCTAGTCCCTTTGATCAGGATTCATTTGTGAATTGCACTAATTTCACTGTAACTGGTTTTGAATCACAAGTATGTTTTTCATCTTAATTTGCTTTAAAAGAATTATGGAATAAAACCGACAACTATGTAATTAAGAAGAGTTCTGTGTAGCTCGAAAGCTTGTCTTTCTCACCAACAGAAGTTGGTCCAGTAGAAGATATGACCTCACCCACTGTCTTTCTTTACATAATTAAGTCTCAATCCTGATTCCTGTGAAGTTTGAAGGGAAAGGAAGATTCCATTAAAGTCCTACATGTTGATGAGTTCCATTTTTCAGTTCAAAATGAAAAATCATTTTGAAATGTAACATACAATGTAATAAAGTAAAAATAAAAAAAGATCAAAATCAAAATTTTTTTTTTCAAAAACATGAGACATTTTGATCTGATCCAAATTATTTTTGGCTGGGAAAATTTGAGATTGACTTTTTGTCCCAATTTGGGATGGGAAAATGTTTTGAAATCTTGGAAAATTCTCACAGGATTGGGAAATTTTTCCCAACCAGCTCTATTCCAGAGTTCTGTTGGGAACCTGCATCTCTGTCTCTAGCTTGACTCTACCTCTTGCACTTGGTCCCTCATTAATAGAAGTGGTCAAATAATGTGAAGATATATTTGTAAATTTTATAATGGTGAATGATAAAACTAATTTTCTAGTTTATTCACCAAAATTAATTGAATAAATTATTTTCACTATATAATTTGAGCAGCTCTAATAATTAGGCAACAAAATATCACTGCATTAAAATAACGCAAATGATACCCAGATAGAACAATCAGTCATCATTTTTTTTTAATGTGGACACAAGCTATAACACATATACCAAATGAGAGACAGTAGAGAATTGAAAGTTACTTAGAGTACCTTACCTTTTAAAAAGTGTGAAAGAGTTGTTTTATTGGCAACATTTGAACAGCGCTGCTTTTTGCCGGCAAGAGAAGAAATTCAGTTAAAAAAAAAAAAGTTCCAAGTTTGTTCCGAATGCAAGATGAGGACCTCAGGTTACATTAAAATCAGTGACTGTTCCTTCATGTTCTTTAAAACAAATATATTGCTTCAGTTAATAACTCTTGTTATGTATGAATATCAGAATTAAAAGGGAATAGAAATAATTTCACATACATAGGGGGCCTTGTTTAATTACTCCTTTCCTCCTTTAGTGGTAACAGTGGCCCTACGACCATAGAGATCAGAGAGCACACATTCTCATGATTTTTACCTTTTTAATTCTGTTTCATCCCTTCTGAATCATAGCTTAAAAAAAATGGAGAGGCTTAAGAAAAAAGCAAAGAAAACTTTTTAACTTTAAAACCCATTTTAAAAAAATGTTTGAACCCTTCCAAAGAGCACTAGCTGAAACCTGGTAACTTTTAGAGTGATTATGCATTTTTCTCCCATGGATTATTATTAATTATTAATATGGTGCTGTAAATATGATTGTACTTTTGCCATAGCTGAACAGTGCCAAACAAATAACTAGTCCCTGTCCTATATTGTGTGACAGGAAGGTTAATATCGGAAATAAGTGATGGAGCTCGAGTGGGATATTTCTGTCTCACTGAAGTCAGTGGAAATACTCCCGTTCATACTAATGGGGGTTGCATTGACTCTAAAGGGAACAGTGAGGAAAAAAGCCTAACTAGAGCAGAGAAAAGAGGATGGAAATAAAAGTGTTTAATGCAGATCTGTAGGCAGGAATTCTATAGAAACAGAACTATAGGGGGCTCATTACTTATATCTGATATTTATTTAGGAATAATTCCTCTGCGGAAAGTAATCCAACAAGGGTGGCTAAACTCTGGCACGTGGGCCACATGCAGCTCTTTTACAGTTAAAGTGTGGCTCACAGAGACCTCCCCCTTCCCCCCCACCGTTCTCCACCTACCAGACTTGGGGGGGGGGTAGGTGATTCAGCAAATATAGGCACACGTTTTATCATTACAGAAACAAAGCATTTAATCGTAAGGTGATTAACAGGAAGAGAGACATAAAGAGGTATAGGGCATATCCATCAAGGTTTAGCCCCCCCATTGAGGCTGAGCAAACAAGATTCTAGCGCTCTTGCTTGGCCAGTGTGGGAAGAATTTGTTTTCTGAACACTGCCCCTACTCTAGGTACACTACCTGTCCACGTTGGTCAGTGAAACATTTCTAGAAGCCCGATAGCCCTACAATCACACTAGCAGGGTTCTAGTCAAATTGTGGCATTGGGGCCTTCGGGACTTAGGGGAGTGGTAAAGGACAGCACTGTAATGATAAAATCTTTCTTAAAAAATGTGTTACATATCTGTGTCCTTTATTTCACTGATTTTTCTTTTCCTAAGCTTTGCCTATTTCTTTTCTCTCTGACTCTTCCTCATTCTCATTCATCCCTTCTAGCATAGAGTTGCAGTAGTGACATCAGACTTCTTCCTCTCAGTGCCCCGTCCTTCATATAACAGAATGGTTGTTTTCTACAAGCTTGCGTGATCACGCAAAGCTTGGTGCAAAAATGTCTCTTATGCAAAGTAGATTGTCTGAATTCTTGAGCACATTCTCTTTAAAACAGGCCATGTCAACAGCATGCCTTTCATCTCGCTGCTATTCACAGCTGTCATAAGATTGCATCATGACATTTTCTCCAGATGGACATTTTAAAATTGCACTTCTATCTGCCCTTTCTATGATTATAATCATACTGGTGGAATCTCTGGAATCTAGGTAGGCATCATTTGAGATTCTCAGCTTCCAAAAAAATTGATTTCATCAGTAAAAAGTCAGTCTTAAATTTGTTCTACAGAAGCCATTAGTCCACTTTAAAAATACATTATGGAACTGCACAATAGCCCATATTAGATCTTGGAATCATTTTGGAATAATAAGTGTGTATACACATACATACACACACGTGTGTGTGTGTGTGTCTATATATTATATATGATTATTTCATACAGGTATGTGTTTACAAAATACACTAAAGCAAGTCATAGGAATAATCAGTGAGCTTACCTTAGAAGGGAAAAAAAAAAAAACCCTCTTAAACTAAGGTGCTCAGCATTTTGTAAACTATGAAAAACTGAGGATCTAAATTGAATACAAGAACTCCAAGAAATTCTGATCACTCCAGTCTGCTTTTGCCATATGGCAAAGTGACTGATGGAATGGCAAGAGAAGGGCCAGATTCACTGCTGTGACCAGCTGCTGGCTACAGCATAATGCAGGGGAGGCTGCCAGGAAGTAGAGTTCCCTGATTCTCACCCCTTTCTGCAGCAGAAGTTAGAGTAACTTGTTTTATTTTGAAAATGCTCATTTTTATTTCTTTTGACTTTTCATTAAGAATTCCCCTTAATTTTAATTTTTAAAATCCAGACAACATTTAAAAATGGCTTTTCATTTGACCCAAAATAAAAAAAATCTTCAGACTTCGTGATTCTCTGAAACCTTCAAATTTTTGTTTGCTCTGTGACCAAAATGCCTTTTTTTTTTTGACTTTTCAAAATTGCCAACGGTCCAAAAAATTCCATTATTCACCCAGCTGTAATCTGGAATACCGCATGCTCTGGGCACTCTGACACATAAGCCACCAAACTCTGCTGCATGAGCCCTTTGAATATGACTGGTACTCTGGGGAAAGACCATTCTGTGCCAACCTAATGGCTGGAACAAAATACACTTCCTTGGTATGCAGGAAAACAGTCTTCACAGTACTTTTCCTGGGACAGTGACACAGTCTGGCCCTAAATGTGTGCAATACAGTTAAAGAAACAGAATCAATATGTAGAATTCATAGATACCTTTTTAACATGCACAACTGCTCACACGTGCATTGGTGCCTAAAGCCTTATCTAAACTGGACCAGTGCACCAATAAATCAGTCTAGTTATCCCAGTGGAAACCCCTAATATTATCGTACTTAAATCAGTGTAACCCTTGCTTATATTAATTTAGTTAAAATCAGTAACTTCTCTGATTTGAGGCTTGAAATGCAATTCAGTCTTCTTAATGTTTTCTCTAACACAGTGAATGTGGTATCATTTATCTGAGGGGCTGTCTATGCAGAGTTGTGCTGATTTAAATTAAGGTCTTATTTTAAAACCAATTTAGTTAAATTGGTGGGAAAGACTATGTGGACACTACTTTAAACCAATCTTATTTCAATCAATTAGGTACAGGTGTAAAATAAACCATTCTTTAAATGAAATTATAGTGTCTCGATGAATTTTACATCAGTTTAAACTGAAGTGGTTTAATTAATGAAGTGTAAGTCTGTGTATGGGCAAGATCCTAGGAATCAATAGAAACATCTGATATGGAACAGCTGCATCCTTTTAAACAGCAAATGTACTCTATAACCTAAGAAGGAGTTTTATGGTTTTTTTAAATATTTGAATTATATTTAGCTCCCAAATATATAAAAAATTCTAACTTTTTATTATCTGGGCTACTTTGATCAATATACTAAAAATCAAAACAAAACAAAAAAACTGCATACAAACATTAAACTGATTTGAAACTGGCAGACACAAGTATGTTCATTTAAGACTTCTACTCTATTTGAAATCCCTATGTGGTATTGAAATACCCCTTTCAAATTTTCCTGCCAGGCAATATAAATGTGGGAAGAGTGTACATGAAAATAATATAGTGGATGACAATCAAATAACAATAGGAAGAAACTGTTTAGAGCAAAATCCAATTAAAGAATATAAACACAATACCAACTTCAACATTAGACAATTTAAGAATGCATTCTGCCTAGATACTATATATTAATGGAACCCAAAAGTAATACAGAAGTTGCATTGCATAAACACTTTAAGAAAGTTTGACTGGTTATACAATCGCTAATATATCAGTGGCTGGTGTGCTCTAGTGAACTGAGCATAGTCTGAGAAGCCAGAAATATGTAATTTTAATGCTAGCTCTGTCACTGTGATGTGTGATATTGGCCAAATTACTCTAGACCAAATTCAACCCTTCAGTTTGCGAGGACATTTCCCAATGCCTAATACAACTCTCACCTCACAACAAATTGGGCATCCGTGTGTATGTTCACCTCTGCTGCCCTCTGTTAACTGATGGGTTTATGAGGTGGTACAATACAGCTGGAGTGCTGGCTACTCATCCCTTGCAGACAACTGAGTGCAAATTTTGGCACAATGGACTTGCACCTGTGTGATCAGTTGTGCTTGCTTGAAAATTCTTTATTGGATGCAGGTTTTGGCCAGGCCTCTCCTACCAGATGCCATTTTTGATGTCGTATGCCATGTGTGTCCTCCTTTGAAAATGCGCAGTGGGCATAAATACCATGTGTATCTGTTATGGCAGACCCAAAGGGCAATGAAAGTCAAACCTTTTGAAAATGTGCTGCTATGGCTTGGATGTGGATTAGTGGAGTAACACTGAGCCTGTGAACAATTCTTGACATTACTCCCTCTCCCTCCATCTCTCTCTCTTCTATTTCTCATCCTTTTTTGCCTTTTTTTGTTTATTTTCATCTATTTAAAAAAATCTTCTGAGTCCTCCTCAGTCATGTCATATGTGTTCTTCAAGGACCTGATTCAGCAAAGCCCTTAAGCATATGCTTAAATCTATCCCTATTCAGCAAAGCATTTATGCACATGCTTAAAACTGAGAATTTGTGTAAGTATTGTGACAGGGTAGGGCCAGATGGCTATAGGAGAGTGATCCTATTGGGACCTGGGAAGTGCTAAAGGATCCCCCCCAAGCCTAAGAGGGGGATCCACATGACCTGGAAACCAAATAAGTATGGGGGCCAACTAATGAAATAACAAGGACAGGAGTGTGGTCAAAGGATCAAACGAAGGGAACCGGACGGGGACACCGAGCAGAGAACCCCGGACAGCGCCCACTGCTCCTCAAAGGCATTGAGGGAGTCAGTGTACGGCGCCCAGAGGAACTCTGACTGGATCCGTGAATGGATGGAGGATCAGAAATAGGCTCCACAGTGACAGCCCCACATCAGTCAACCTCCTCTCTCTGGTTTTATAGATGGCCATTTTAGCTAGGGCCAGTAGGAGGTTAACCAGGAGATCCTGTGACTTTGTGGGGCCACAGATAGGGAGTGCATAAATAAGAAGGTGAGGGGAAAAGTGCAACCAAAAACATAATAAAATATTGGTGAGGAGCCAGAATAGGAGCTGAAGCCTGGCACACTCCAAATATATGTGTGCCAGGGTTTCCCTCACGCCACAAAAGGGGCAGGTGTCTGGGATAGGGATGAACCGCACCAACTACATGCCCGTGCTCACGGCTCCATGAAGGAGCAGCCAAATGATATCCCCGTCGGGCCTCAGGACCAAGGTGAAATATAGGCTGGCCCACTGCGGCTCCTCACCCTCCAAAAGTGGCAGGAGGTCCCGCCATTTTGTATTGGGGTGGGACACAAAGGTGAGGGCGTGAAGGGTGTGGAGCATGAGCATGTATAGATGTTTCCTTGGCGCAGTCTGGAAGCAGACTGGTTGCAGCTCGTGCAGTCGGCTCAGGGTGAAGGGATGGGGTGGGGGGGTCGGTTGGGTCCACGGGGTAGGGGCCCGATGAAAAGGTCTGGAGGGCCTGGGGTGGAGGGTAGGTGGGGCACGTCCTCATGCAGGACCCGGTCGAGGTATACCTGAGCAGCGGGTGGCAAAGCGTCCTTCACCTCCTGAAGTACGCGCCAGGGAGTACAAGGCCTGGAGAGCTCCATGCGCTGAGCGAGTGTCAGGATTATAGGAGAGTGATTCTATTGGGAATCCAGGACGTGGGCGGGCAGAGCTCGTCCACTACAAAAGGATCCCCCCCCAGCCTAAGGGGGAGATCCACAGGGCCTGGAGAACCAACTAATTACGGGGGACAACTAATGAAAAACAGGGACGGGAGTGCAGTCAAAGGGTCAAACGAAGGGAACCGGACGGGGACACTGAGCAGAGAACCCCGGACAGCGCCCACCGCTCCTCAAAGGCGTCAAGGGAGTCGGTGGACGCCGCCCAGAGGAACTCCGCTCGGAGGTGTGAACGGACAGAGGATCGGAAATAGGCCCCGCAGTCGCAGGAGACTCCATCGGCCAGCCTCCTCACCCTGGTTTTATAGATGGCCGCTTTAGCCAGGGCCAGGAGGAGGTTGACCAGGAGGTCCCGCGACTTAGTGGGGCCACGGACAGGGAGTGCGTAGATGAGAAGGTGAGGAGAAAAGTGCAACCAAAACCATAACAAAAGATTGGTGAGGAGCCGGAATAGGGGCTGCAACTTGGCACACTCCAGATAGACGTGCGCCAGGGTTTCCCTCACGCCGCAAAAGGGGCAGGTGTCCGGAATGGAGGTGAACCACGCCAAATACACGCCTGTGCTCACGGCCCCGTGAAGGAGCCGCCAACTGATATCCCAGGCGGGCCTCGGCACTAAGGTGGAATAGAGGCTGGCCCACCGGGGCTCCTCACCCTCTAGAGGAGGCAGGAGGTCCCGCCACTTTGTGTCAGGGCGGGACGCGAGGGTGAGGACACGAAGGGTGTGGAGCACGAGCGTGTAGAGATGTCGTTTTGGCACGGTCTGGAACCGGACCGGCTGCAGTTCACGCAGCTGGCTCACGGTGAAGGGGCGGGGGGGTCAGTCAGGTCCACGGGGCAGGGGCCCGATGAAAAGGTCCGGAGGGCCTGGGGTAGAGGGTGGGCGGGGCGCGCCCTCTCGCAGGACCCGGTCGAGGTAAACCCGAGCAGCGGGCGGCAAAGCGGCCCTCACCTCCTGAAGTACGCGTCAGGGAGTACAAGGCCTGGAGAGCTCTATGCGCTGAGCGAGCGTCAGGATTATAGGAGAGTGATAGAAGGCAGATATATCAGCCCCAGGTTAAGTAGGTCCCTTTTCCTTGGGTAAGGTAACAGAGAAGGTTCCAGAACAATCAGGAACTTTCCCGAAACAATTAAAGCAGACAGGCTGATTAGAACACCTGCAACCAATCAAGAAGCTGCTAGAATCAATTAAGGCAGGTTAATCAGGGCACCTGGGTTTAAAAAGGAGCTCACTTCAGTTTGTGGTGTGTGTGCAAGGAGGTGGGAGCAAGTGGCACAAGAAGCTGAGAGTGAGAAGGCATACTGCTGGAAGACTGAGAAGTACAAGCACTATCAGACATCAGGAGGAAGGTCCTGTGGTGAGAATAAAGAAGGTGTTGGGAGGAGGCCATGGGGAAGTAGCCCAGGGAATTGTAGCCGTCATGCATCTGTTACAGGATCCACTGTAGAAAGCTGCAATCCACAGGGCACTGGGCTGGAACCTGGAGTAGAAGGCGGGCCAGGGTTCCCTCCATCCCCCCAACTCCCTACTTGGTACCGGAGGAGTTGAACTGGACTGTGGGTTCCACCAGAGGGGAAGATCTCTGGCCTGTTCCCCGATCCACTAGGTAGATCAGCAGAGACTGTGGGGATTGTTCTTCCTTTCCCCATGCTGGCCGGTGATGAGGCTAACTGAGTGAATGGCAGATTTGAGCCACGAAAGTGGCCAAACTGAGGGCTGCCGTGAACCTCTGAGGTGAGAACATCTGCCAATAAGTGCAGGACCCACCAAGGCAGAGGAGGAACTCTATCACAGTATTTTGCTGAATTAGGGCCCAAAGGAGAGTTGCCTCTACATATCTGTAACGGCTGTCATTTTCTTTATATTTATCATGTAAACAGTTGTTAAAAGTTGAATTTAATCAATAATGACAAGCAGCATTCATACTTACTTCTGAGACATAGTTCATAGAATATCAGGGTTGGAAGGGACCTCAGGAGATCATCTAGTCCAACCCACTGCTTAAAGCAGGACCAATCCCCAATTTTTGCTCCAGATTTCTAAATGGCCCCCTCAAGGATTGAACTCACAACCCTGGGTTTAGCAGGCCAATGCTCAAACCACTGAGCTATCCCTTCTTTTCTTTATTATTGTATGGCAGTAGCAACTCAGAGACCTAGTGATGGACCAGAACCCCTTTGTCCTAAGTGCTGTGAAAACATAGAATAAAAAGATGGACCCTATCACAAACTGCTTACATTCTAGGTATAAGAAAAGAGAGAACAGGTGGATACTGACAGATAAGGGAGCACAAAGAGACAATGCTGGAAAACGTGACAGGTAGTGGTCATAGCTCACCAGCTGCCTAACCATTGTCAATTTTTTTTTGTAATCTGTTAGACTGTGAAGAAACATCATCATCAACAATAAAAGGGCTCCCCTTCACTTGAAACTACAGGACATGTGAGATTGAAAGCCAGCATGCCTACTTAGCTATCCACTATTCTTAGCAAACCAGAAAGACCTGTATTAGATTGATTTTTCCATTAAACTGCTGGTGACATTGATAACTGAATACGCCATGAAGCTCAGTACGATTATTACCACGTCCCTGTCTATTTTAAGTAATTTTCTTTTTCTTTGAATTGTGAAAGAATGGGGAAGTGGCTATACATAGTCTGCAACAGATTAAGCAAAAACAAGGTTAAGACTTAGTTCAACAAGACAGAGTAAGTATTTGTGACCTGACTGCAAGAGAAGATAAGGATATTAATACTTTTCAGTGCATTACTATATGATGTGTTTTAACTCTGAAACTTCCAGTGTAGTTTTATAAACTGTCCCAGGCCAGTGCACCCTGTTCCCTTCCCCGATAAGAGTAGTCACTAGGCAAATGTTTTTTTGCCAGAGTCTCCGAAGGGAAGAAACAGAGGCATCCTTAACCCTCCCTACAGTTTAGGGTCTGATTTGTGTTAGGTAGTGTGATACGTGGGCCTAGGACCAGGATATTGAAGCAACTATCTGAGAGAACTTGGGGTGACTTCTTGCCTCTCCTGCAGTTGCAGTAGGTGTATCCTTCCCAGTCAACAAGTGGAGGGGCTGTTTCAGTGAATTCTTGTAACTTCTATTTTCTTGCCACTAACTTCTGAATTTACTTTCTGTTTGTTCAAGATCGTGTTGGGGTTTATAAATTGCGTCAATCACACTATGACAACTGATAAGTGTTCTGCAGTCTTTACAAGGAGGAATATTTAGCCCAGTTTTTGGTGAAAAGTTCAGTGAAGGGTTTAAGCATTAACTGTGGAGACCAGACCCAGCTGTTTCCATGGGACAGTGATATGCAATGTTAGAGATTGCTGGAGATTGAGTCAGTGGCGACTCTTTTTTTTTTTTTGGAGGGGGGGGGCGCGGAATAGAGATTTTTGCTTGTGGTCCAAGGCTAGCATCCAGATCTGAGTGGTATCAGTTGGCCTGGTGACACTTTCCACGATCGTGAAGTCAGGAAAAAGTTCATCCAAAAGATGGACTATAGTCAGGTCAATTAGCTTTGGCAATCCTCTGATGTAAAGACTATGACCCCAATATAACAGGATGTACGTTACTTTCTGCCATTTTAAGGGTGCCAAGTAGCTCTAAAACCATTGAATCCAACCACAAAAGAATTGAGGGGAAGTGGCTATGGGAAAAGCCTGTACTATGTAGTAGGGATAGAAAGACATGGCCCAATATACTACGTGGGCCTAAATAAGGGGACCTGGCCAAAACTGTGGGACTGTGTGTGGGGCATATATTCTGTATATATTTTTTAATTAGAATTATTCCTTTTCTCAATCTCTTCTGTTACATCCTACCTATATTTGCTTTTCACTCTGTTTTTTTGTTTACTCTTTACCCTATCATTCATCCTATTTTTTTATTGGATTTTTCTTTCTCTTTTTCTCTCTCTCTCTCTGTCCCCCCTTTGCTTCCCCCTCCCACTGCTAGGATCTGTCTTAAACAGAACATGAACCCAATAACATTTGATTTTGAGTTCAACTTTCAAATTCACAATTTTTTCCCACTCCTCCTACTAACTTCGGTGCAGTGAATGTTGGCTGCTGTGATTGTTTCTTCCTCAATGACCTAAGCAGAACCCCTGATAATGAATTACAAGATGTCTTTTGGGTCAGAAGAAATGAGAGACAACATAAGCAGGAATGAAAAAGTTCCTGATTGTGGATAAGTAGTCACTCATTGAACTCCATTGTTGGCTCCTTCAAATAGCAATTTTATTGCTTCTTAGAAACTTTAACCAAATGTGTATCGTACTTGTACATTTAAAAAAAACAAACTTGCCACTGTGAGCCTTTAATTTGCCTGGTAAACAGGTAACTTTTTTTGCTTAATCCCACTTTGAATCCTCCAAACACAGTCTTTGTGTCCATTTTCCATCCTAGGCCTGGCTTTTAGCACCACTAGAGAAGACACTAGTAAGAAATAATAAGGGAAGGGGGTTGAAATGCTTGCTGAAAATGTTTAAAATGAAGCACTATGCGGAGTCACAGGTAAATGATCATTT
Organism: Lepidochelys olivacea; assembly: GCF_965140295.1. NCBI lineage: Eukaryota > Metazoa > Chordata > Testudines > Cheloniidae > Lepidochelys > Lepidochelys olivacea. The sequence goes on along the minus strand of NC_140415.1, from coordinate 88,577,631 downwards.
GGATCTTCAGTGTTTCTAAACCTTCAAGCATGAATCTCCTTTGAGAGTTGCCCAAATGTTATTCTTTGTTGACAGTTTGTAGTAGGAGTATTTGTCTGGTAATAAGAAAACTAGGTTTATGTTGAAGACCTTATAACTGACATTTTATTATTGTAATTCCCAAAGACATCTTACTGCATAATGTGTGCCACTACTCAGAAGAATCTATAACAATCCTCTGGTATGATAGTTTACCATCTGTCTCTGTCATCATCCTAATTGCTTTGAATGATCTCATCTCCTGACAAATGAGGTCAGGTACAAATAACCTGTGTACTTTACATGTTCATTTTCCTAAATACTAATCATTCAACATAGGAATGAAAAATGGGCTTGTCAGCACTGAATATGCAGTGAGAGTAAATATCAGAATGTAGGAAATACTGTTGCTGAATGTTGATTTAATTGGGTTAAATTCCAAGTTCCAGGGGCATAATTTCAGGGAAAGAAGTTTTGGGGAGCCAAAGTTGTATCTGCATATAGAACAGTTTCTGTTCAAAATAGCCTCACGAATGAGAAACTAGGCAATTATTGTTTTCCTAATGAATGACCACATCCTAAGTCTGGGGGTGGAGGGGGGGGAATGGAAGACATAGTGGAGCATAGAGATCTATGACAACTATTGGGGAAGCAAACCAAGGCCTGGGGGGCAACAACGCATGGCAACTGCACCCCCGTGGCCCACTGCAAATTATGCCCCAGCCAGGCTCCTCTTTTACTGTCAGTAGACTATGAGAACCACTACCCCAAGTTGTTCATAGATTTAAATGTCATGTCATTACAGTGACTGACAGCTGCAGTACATGCAGAATTCAGATAAGCCTCAAAAAAAGCATGAAGAGGTGCCTTGGCCATTTTCTGACCAAAGAGACACAGTAGCTGACGGTGATAAGTTTTAATGATCACAGCAAGCAGTGGTTTAATCAACCGTGTTTAAATGGCTCATTCACTTTCTGTGTGGATCACTCCTTCACGTTTGGGGGAATACAGTTACCTTGTCATAAGCCTTTCAGTGGTGATAGCAGCTTTAATTCTCTTTGCACAATATTTCATCCCTGTTACTACCTGTATGGTTTGTAGTAAGAAACTGTAAATCAATGCACCTTTAATAATAATGATAGACATATTGTTGCCAGTGAAACAACAATGTGATTATTATCACAGTTTCACCAGTGTAAATCCAGAAATTATGCTACTGAAGCCAGTAATTTGGATTTGCACGGATGTAACAGAGGCCCCATGTGAGGAAGTGTAACATAGCTACATATCACTACAGCTAGACATTGCTGACAAAATATACAACAAAGTAGCGTTTGGAACCTATTTTATTATGATAAAGAGTGAATGACAGAGAACTTTATTAATAGGTTTCCATTGGGATAAATTCACCCCCGACTCTACACTATCTTCTGCTAGTATAGACTATGGCAGACAGGGGGCCAAATGCATGACATCTATCAAGCATTTGGCAGCCATGTCACACTTTGCTTCATCTCAACTAGAGTCTCACACTTTGGCTGAGCTGCAGGAAGGCTGTAGACCTTTGTCTGCAGTTCTGGTTTTAGCCTTTAGGGGATGCTGTTGAGCTAGATTAGCCAGCACCTCTGTCCCTTCTCCACAGGAGCCAGCCACTGGGAGTCAATGGAAGGCTGGAGAAGGCGGCTGAGGAAACAGTACAAGGTTAGAGGTCCACTGCTGTCCCCACACCCTACCCCCTCACATGCAGCACCAGGCTCCCCCAGCACAAAGACACAGCCACTCTACCTCCTGCCAACACCCAGCCCCCACGCACCTTCGAGCCTCCAGCACCCACCTGCCACCCAGGAGATCTGTCTCCCAGTATCCCTTTTGCCCCTAGCAGTAACAACAGCTCCAGGGGCCACACAACCAGTTATTCCTGTTTCCCTCTCAGACTCCTCTCACCTAGCCAGACACAAGCAAGCTCTTGCACACCAAGCCACAGCTGCCAAGTTATGTACAGCTGTGTCCTACTCCAACGCTGCTTGGGCAGAGTGTGTGTTGGTCATAAGCTTAAATTTATTATTATTATTATACAAATTAGTTGCAAATGTGATCTCATTAAGTTTGCATAAAATGTGTCACACCTGGATCTGAATAAAACTTAGCAACTATAGGTGAAGGACTCACCAGTGGAAAGAGCCAGGAGAGGTGGTGGCGGTGGAAATCATCTGTAGTCTGATTCAGGAGAGTTCAACAAGGGGCACCATATCTCAAGCAGGGCTGGGAGGAGGGATTATATCCCCTCAGCTGCTTCTACTGACTTTGGAGCCCTTGATAGTTTTTGTTGTTGTTGTTGTTTTTTAAAGCTGCTCTCACCTGTCATAGAATGGTGGGAGTTAAGACATTGGTTACACCACTTCTTCCCAGCCTCTTGAGCTGGAAAGGCTATTAGCTGCCTCATGGAGGCATATATTACACCTTCTTTCATTAGGTTCAGTGAATCTGGACTCTTCAGCTTATATACGGAATGTGAAAGTGTTTAGAAGAAGAAATTTGAACGCTTGCTTAGCCTGGAATCAGAAACATCTCTGAAATCCTGGTCAGAAGCAAATGAGACTCCAAAGGATCATCAGCACTACTGGGAGAGTTATTCATGTTTTCTTAGGAGTTTCAGTAAAGACTTGGGTGACTTATTTAGTATGCAGTGATATGATGTAGGAATGCACTGTGTCCTTGTGGATTCTGTGGTGTTTTCCTCTGTTCATTATTTATGTTTGTTGTTGTTTGCACCGGGAAGTTTCATTCACATGTGCTCCTGTAAATAAAGTTTGGTTTGGAAGACTGTTTACCCACAATACTTCCCCGTAGTATCTCAAGATAAAATTCTATGCCAGTTTACACCCTTCACAGCCCCCGTGATTTGAGGGGGACTTTATGAAGTGTGAGTCAGCCTAGAAACTGGCCTTCTTTTTTTCCCCCGTGTCTCCAGGAACCTCTAACAAGCTGCCATTTCTACAGCAGAACTTGTTTTATAGGTCATCAACTTGATTCTTCAACACATTAGTTTTTAGTATTCTCAGTTAGATTAATGTTGTTTCCATCAATCATTATGTCCATGTGTTCACGGTTTTTTTCCCTTCAGCTTTTTGTCCTAGGAAACCAGTACTTTCATCCTGTCTTTCACAGAAATATAGAATTACACCTCATCTTTTCCTTTTTTAAATTTATTTATGTAAAGTTTTAAAAGGATGTTAAGGCTGTGTCTTAAATGAACAAGTAAATGTAAATGCATAACAAAAAATATCCACACTGTTATTGCAAATACAGTGGGGATGCCACATTAATATTATTTCACTGAATTTTAAGCATGGCTGCAAAATGTTCCAAAGCTGTGATCCTTAATTATCCTACCCACCTGATTCCAACCTGAATCTGCATTTCTGATTAGGAATGATGCCCTTTCAGTGGAAACTGTGGTATGAATATCAATCCCGCCATTTTATACAGCCACCCATCACCATAGTACTGTACTTGTACTCCTTCCATATAAAATTGATAGCAAGAATGAAGTCCCTAGTGGATGTTATGGAGTCTCTGGCATGTCTCCCTTTTGGGAGCAAAACTCCACTTGGGGTAAGGTTTTTGTTTTATTAAAATTGTATGTATTTACTTGCCATGAGATTTTTGTCTTTTTGGTGGATTTATTTTCAAGGTCTTTTGGTTGGGTTTTTCAGGTAAAAAGGGATTAAAGTGTTGAGAGTGTCATTCATATGTTGGAAAGACATTTTAAAGGAAGAAGGTTTTGCAGCATTTCCTAGATAGTCATCCTCTGAATTCACCTGCTGGAGGAACAGGTAAAAGGGGTCAACTGAAAGAATCCTCCCTCAAACAGTACTTAGAGAAGGAAGACTTCAGAGACCTGACAATATAGAGGACATGCAAAGAGTGATTCAGGAGAGACAGGGATAGCTGAACCTTGATTGTACCCTGAGCAGGGCTGACCAGAAAACCAGAATTCTGTTTTGTGAAAAATTTGGAGGTTTTGGCATTGGTTTTCATTCTACATCAGAACAAAAATATGACTTTTCAAAAAATTTTCAAGACCGCAAGAGAAAGTGCTCTGAATAGCCAATAGACCAGTGGTGAGGGCACTCTACTCACTTGGGATGTGGGAGACCCAGGTTCAAGTCAATGTTGTACACACACAGAAATTCCATGCAGGACATTAGAAACCTTCCCAATGAAAACTTAACTGAAGCCACTTTGTGTCTGTGAAAAGTTTTGTTTTCAAAGGAATTTTCTGAGAAAAAAACATGTCAAATTCCCACCCAGCTCTTCCCCTGTGTGACATTTGATGGTGCGGGAAGGATTCGGACTCTTGATTCACCTAATCTGCTCTGGTAATTGTTCCCTATTTGGATCCCCTCGACAAAGAATGTTTTGTCCCCAGCTTTGATGTACTTCATCTTTGTCTTTGTGATCTGTGTTGTCTCAGAGGAGCACAGCAGTCTTGGTAGGTCATAGACTGAAATTTGGGCTTTAATGTAGCTGCAGCTTGAGCCATTAATTGCTTTAAATATTAGGACCACAGCCTTAAACTGGTATCAGAAGCTGACTGGGAGACAGTGGAAGGACTTTAGCACAAACCTGATGTGCTCATGGTGGCTATAATCTATTGAGAAGCTGAGAACCGAATTATAGACCAGCTGGATCCTGTGCGTTGTCTTCACATTCGGTTTCAGATACAGAGAAGTACAATAATTTAGCCTGGAGGTGACAAATAAATGGATCGTTATGGCTAGGTCTTTGTCTGAGAGACAAGAATGAGTATCCTGGTGAGCTGAAGATGAGAGAAGACAAAGTGATAGTGAACGAATATCCTGAAATATACCCCAGTACAAAATTAACATAAAATAAAATACCTTTTGCCACTGTCCACTGGCAAAGTATTTGAAATTAAAAAGATACCATAAGATAGCAATAAAAAAGTTCACACTCCCACACTTTAGTAATATACTCCCAGTGGCCAACCTTTGCTACCATAATAGCTGACTCACACTCATTATTTAAGATTTATAAGATGTATAATGTTAGACATGACCCTAGTTCTAGGTTATGATTTACTGTGGGAGACTGAATAAAAATAAGTTTTATTTTATCATGGAATGATGGGATTAATTGCACCCTCAGCAAGTTCGCAGATGACACTAAACTGGGGGGAGAAGTAGATACGCTGGAGGGTTTAGGGATAAGGTCCAGAGTGACCCAGACAAATTGGAGGATTGGGCCAAAAGAAATCTGATGTGGTTTAACAAGGACAAGTGCAGAGTCCTGCACTTAGGAAGGAAGAATCCCATGCACTGCTACAGGCTGGGGACTGACTGGCTACGCAGCAGTTCTGCAGAAAAGGACCTGGGGATTACAGTGGATGAGAAGCTGGATATGATCAGTAGTGTGCCCTTGTTGCCAAGAAGGCCAACACCATATTGGGCTGTATTAGTAGGAGCATTGCCAACAGTGATGGGGAAGTGATTATTCCCAGTGGTGAGCTGGAGCCAGTTCGCTAGAACCGGTTGTTAAATTTAGAAGCCCTTTTAGAACCAGTTGTTCCACAAGGGACAACCGGTTCTAAAAGGGCTTCTAAATTTAATCAGCCAAAAGTGGCGTCTTAGGCACCGACTCCATGGGTGCTCCAGCCCTGGAGCACCCAAGGGGAAAATTTGGTGGGCGCAGAGCACGCACCAGCAGCTCCCCGCCCCACCCCCGGCCCCAGCTCACCTCCGCTCTGCCTCCACCTCCTCCCCTGAACGCGCCACCCCGCTCTGCTTCTCCACCCCCCCAGCTTCCCGCGAATCAGCTGTTTGCACGGGAATCAGCTGTTCGGGGCGGGCTGAGAAGCAAGCGGCAGCTTCGCACTCAGCCCAGGGAGGCAGAGTGGAGGTGAGCTCGGGTGGGGGGGGGGCGCGAGGAGGGCGGCCCACGCCACAGCAGGTAACCCGGGGGGGAGGGAGGTGCACAGGGGAACCACTCTCTGCCCCAGCTCACCTCCGCCACCCTCGGCCTGAGTGAGAAGCCGCGGCCTGTTCCTCAGCCCTCCCCGGCTTCCCACCAAACAGCTGATTCGCGGGAAGCCGGGGTGGGGGACGGAGAAGCAGAGCAGGGCGGTGCATTCAGGGGCGGAGGTGGAGCAGAGGTGAGCTGGGGCCGGGCGCGGGGCGGGGCGGGGAGCTGCTGGTGGGGGCTCTGCACCCACCAATTTTCCCTGTGGGTGCTCCAGCCCTGGAGCACCCATGGAGTTGGCACCTAAGGTGCCACTTTTGATGTGATCAGTGGGGGAGCAGCCGCTCCCCCTGCTCTCCCCCAGCTATGCTCTCCACCCCTAGGAGCCAGAGGGACCTGCCTGATGCTTCCTGGGAACTGCCCCAGGTAAACACCACCGGGACTCCCCACCTCGCCCCCTGGCAGGTGCCTCTGACTCTTAGGGGTGGGGTGGGCACCCACTACGGTGGACCACGAGACCCTCCTGCCCGGTTCTGGGGGCAGTCAGGGGAGGGGGGTGGATGGGGTGGGAGTTCCAGGGGGCGGGGGTGGGCAACGACCCCCTCGTGGGGTGAGGAGGGAACCCGTTGTTAAGATTTTGGCCCCTCATCACTGATTATTCCCCTCTATTTGGCACTGGTGAGGCCACATCTGGAGTATTGCATCCAGTTTTGGGCCCCCCACTACAGAAGGGTTGTGGACAAATTGGAGAGAGTCCAGCGGAGGGAAACGAAAATGATTAGGGGGCTGGGGCACATGACTTTCGAGGAGAGGCTGAGGGAACTGGGGTTATTTAGTCTGCAGAAGAGAAGAATGAGGGGGGATTTGATAGCAGCCTTCAACTACCTGAAGGGGGTTTCCAAAGAAGATGGAGCTCGGCTGTTCTCAGTGGTGGCAGATGACAGAGTGCAAGGTGAATTGCAGTATTGACCCTGCAGCACATCTGCTCTGTAGTGTGAGATAATGGCAGATCGAATCCCTGCGTCTAGCTTTGCTGTTCGTTCATTCAGCCAGGAACACTGACTTCTTTATCTGCAATTGTGAGCTGCTGAAAACATGTGCAAACTTTGCTTTTGAGCCAATAGCTGAGGAACATGCTTTGAAAGAGCCCCAAAGTTTTACACTGATCCTGTGAGGTACTAGGCACCTGTTAAGCCCCATTGGGTACTGCAAGTGCTTAACACATTCAAGCTCTAGCCCTCTGATTCAGGGTTAACATCACAAATGGTATGGGAGGCTGACTTAGTTTTCCAAGATATAGAAAGACATATTGTGTTCAGTTAAGGGAAGCAGTTGCTTTAAAAAACTTTATGGAATGGACCTAGGCTAATTAATTTGTTTGTGAATCAGAATTAAGTTATTGAATAAATTGCTGCGGAATTTCCGAATGAAACTGAAGTTAATGAATTCTATAGTGCAAATCAGAATGGAATTATTGAAGGAATTGCTTTTGATCTCTTCCAAAGGAGCTTGTGCTAATTAATTTGTTTTTATTGCAAATAAGAATGAAATTAGTGAATGAATTTGCCCTTTTTGGAGGGAATAGCATTAGGATTGATTGATTGATTTTTGTTTTTAGAATCTTAAACATTGCTGAATGGAATTATATTGTTGGATGAATTGCTTTTGCTTCTAATTGTACTAAATAATCAAATGCTCCTTGCTTTTGTTACAGCGAAGAACATAAAATACAGTTAAAATTATTGCTTTTGATTTTTTGAGTGGAATAAAATAGCTCACTGTAGTATGTTTTGTATCAGTTCAGGGTTCAACTTCAATCCAAGCCATAGGAGTAAACTAAGGCCCAATCCTGCAAACATATGCACATGTGAGTTCTGTTTACTTCAGCAGTGTTAGCAGGATCATAACCTTGTACTCTACTCATTACCAATAATTACCAATATTGTATATTGCGATCGCACCTCTTATGCTGATGGATAAAGTTTTATGCTGTTGTGTTGGACTATATTTTGCCTTTTCATAAAACTGCCTATCTGTATATAGGAATCACTCCCCCACCCAACGAACTTAAGGAAAGAAGAGAGATGGCAATATTTTTGAAAGGAAAATGGGGGCATTCAGAGGAGACTCTCCAGGCACACCACTAACCCCTAACGCCCCATGACATACACTGGAGTAGATAATATTTCTGTGATAAAGACTAAACAAAATGTAACACCCCCCTGCAGAAAATAACCCATACTAAGACTGATCTAAAGTGATTAAAAGAGTCTTGAGAGTAGATGTGCCTGATTATGGTGCTCCCCCATAAAAAGCAGTGATTCCTTTTCAGAATGTGTCTTCATCCCCTGCAGGAGTTCTCCTCAGCTTCTCTGAGGGGACATCAGAAAAGATGTCTACAAGCCAACCAGCTGGAGGTAGCTCCTCTATGAAGGGCTACTGTTGGACTCTGTAAGATGGACCCTAGTTAGCTCTTCTTCCATTGATCCTGCCCTACACTCAAACACTGAGCTTACTCCACAGAAACAACCCCATACTTGATAAATTTTACAACCCCTCCACCCACAGAATTCCATCTAACACTCTGCTTTCATTTACCCGTCTTTAAACCCACAGACCACTTTCATATCCCACCTCACTATTGATAATCCAGATGACAAGACCCCCCCGCCCGTACATCACCATAGGTAATCCAGCTCCCTGAGAGGTGGTAGCTAGGTTGATGAAAGAATCAACCTGGGGGCTTAAGTTGTCTTAACATTGCTGCTCAAGGTGTGGATTCCCCCAATGACCTAGTTAAACCAATCAAATTTTCTAGTGCAGACCAGGCCTTATGCTCTACTGCTGCAGCTCTGTAAGTGTACACAAGCCATTAGTCTTGCTGCACATGCAAATTTCATTCTCTTTGGCTACAGCTACTGATGCTCAGAGTTCCTAACTTAACCCTGAATAACTTCAATATGACCCGCTTCCTTTCAAAAGGGGCAGTGGGTGCTATGCATTGGCTAGATAAAACCCAAATGACTGAGATGAGACTGGGGAGGATCAGAGCCATGGTTCGAGCTCCAAGTTAAAAGTGAGTGTGTGTGTGTAAGTGGGGGACCTATACCTCAGGAACCTCATACCCAAATCTGGACCACTAACACACAGCCCACCACCACAAGGCCGGGCAGATTTAAAAAAAATCGCTGAGTAAGCATGTGGATGTTAGAGTACTTACAACAGTCCACCTTTAAGCAGAAAGCCATGCTCAAGCGAAACTCTAGCAGAGCTAGCAATCTGCTATAATAAGAAATAAAGGTGAATGAAAATTAAAATCCCCACAAGATTTTTTAAAAAAACGAGGAGTACTTGTGGCACCTTAGGGACGAACCTTAGTCTTTAAGGTGCCACAAGTACTCCTTGTTGTTTTTGCTGATACAGACTAACACGGCTACCCCTCTGAAACATGTCACAAGATTTTAAATTAATAGTACTTTAAGCTACTGAATAATTAATTAAGAAAATTAATAGGCTACTAACTATAAAGTGGCCAAGGGGTAAATTCAAGAACTGGACACTTGTTTCTAAATATTTTCAAAAACTGAATGAGAAATTAATGTGCCCTGCCTCATAACATTCATTTCACTTAATTGGTCACTGAACCCTCTCACTTGTTGGATACGCACACTCAGACACCTAGGCCTCAAGACAAGTGGGACAAAGGCTGGAGTTGCTTTGTAAGCCAATAAAATGGTGATTTTTGTTACAACCAATTATATCCATCCCTGCCCTTAAAGAGTCATAGAACGTAGTGCCAGATCCCTAGCAGTCTGACTGGCAGCTTTGTGCTACTCAGGGCTTGTCTACATTTAAAATACTGCCTCAGTGCAGCTGCACTGCTGTAGCGCGTCAGTGAAGATGCCATGTACACTGATGGGAGGGCTTCTCCCATCAGCACAGGTAATCATCTCCCCAAGAGGCAGTAGCTATATCAATGAGAGAAGCCCTCCAATTGACCTAGCTCTGTCTAGTATTAGACCACCTGTTCCTTGGGGTAGCAGTAGTGGCAGGAGATGTAGCTAGAGCTCCTAATGTTCTTGCAGTTCCAAACTGGTGGAATGTTCCCTAGGGGAACATCACTGCTGGCTTAACTAAAGTCCTAATTAAACTAGAGGAATTTGGAGTTGTGTGATTACTAGAGCTGGTCAGGAATTTTCTGAAAAAACAGGAGTTTTGTTGGAAAATGCCAATTTGTTTAAACTGAAAAACTATGGAAATGTGTCTGGTTTGATGAACTTCTGAAAAATCACAGGTGAGTTCCTTTCTTGGCTTACTGCCAGCTTCTATGGTTGGTTGTTGGGGAGCCTGGGCTTCCAGGATCTCTGGCTCTGGTACTGCCCCAGGATCACGTACCACAAGGCTCCCAAGTCTTCCTGACTATAGTTCAGGACCTAGCTTCCAACTCCACAGCAGGCAGGCTCTCAGGGCTTCCAGGATCCCTGCCTTGAAGATGGGAACCCTCAGCTCAAAGGCTCCCAGCATGATTTGCAGGACTTCTAGACTCCTGGCTCCCTGTCAGTCCCCTGAGGTAGATGGGAGACCCTGGGAGCCTCAGGTCTCAGTTTTCCAGGCTCAATTTCTTTCACAATTTTCTAAACAAAACATTTGTTTCAAAATATTTTTTATTTTTTTTATTTTCCCTTCCTCAGGAAATCTCAAATTCCATTTTTTTTGTTCCAAAAAAATTTCTCACCCGCACTGCCCCCAGAATTTCCTGTGGAATGGAAATTCCAACTTTGACCAGCTCTAGTAATTACATTGATCTAATAATATCAGTGCATATTTCTCTAATATGGAGAGGGGTAGGCTGCTCTAAGTTATGTAACACAGGCCAAACCCCTCCCCAACCTGCCCCAGGATCTGGAGAATAGGAAGGTGACTTACAAGCCATCTTTCCTCCCCTTCTTAGGTCCTTCTACATGTGTAGCTCAGCTGCTCCTGAGTGTCTGGCCCACAGTGTCACTATTAAGAAATCATTGTGCATAACATAAGACACAAATAAGCCAGACAAAGCAAGAAACATAAACCCAGCAAATAAATTGTCCAGGCTCCATTTACACTTCATCTCAAATAACTAAAATTTTTGCTCTAAGAACAGGGAAGACTAAAAATGATATTCCCATGTATATTTATTAAAGACAAAACTGGCAAGTTAGTAAAAGCAATAGCTCTACTAGAGATTGGCCTGAACCAAAACTCAAGATCTGACCATTTTTCATGCTTTGGGGTATTTAAAATCTAGATCTAATGCCCTCAGCCCACCTCTCCACTTCTTTATATTGTAAACAATCTGGGGCGCAGACCATGCCTTCCTTTTGTTGTACGGAACTTAACCTACTGGAAACAAATAATGGATAATAAATTATTTCATTAGAAATTGAAGACACCCTGCCCTCATAGGAGTGTAGAAATTGCCATCGTGGATCAGTTCATCTAATCTAGTATGCTGTCTCTGACAGTAGCTAGTGCCACATTTTTCAGAGGGAGTTATAAACACCCCATGGTAGGCAAATGTAATACTGTGCCTTTAAAATGTAATGCAAGATGTAATACTATACCTTTTAAAAATGTCTATTTATAACATTACTGACAAGCTTGCATTCGGGCACTTACTGATACATTAACATGACCTAGGGTTAATGGCCTTCTGCTTTACTTTAGGCTATGTAGATACTAATGTCCAGCAAATATACGCCACTTTGTACATTAGTGCTTAATTATAAACATGGAGCCTGATCCTCAACTGCTTTAAATTGTCATAATTGCATTGACTTCACTGAAGTTACACTAGTTTACACCAGCTGAGGATCAGACATATGATATGTTGTACTGAGGTGCCCATTCACTGGTTGAGATGGGAAGAATCCAGAAACATGCTTCAGAGTTGCAGGAGTTTGAATTTATTCTGTTGTCTAGTGTCCCCTCCTCCCACTTTTTTTTTTTCCGATTTGTTTAGCTATAATATAACATCTCCCCATAATAAAGAGGATTTATTTTTACTATGCCTGGATTCCTCTCTTATTGAGTGAGAGGATTGTTTGATTTTCAGGGGCTTGTATTTGGCTTTCTCTGAGTTTGTCAATATTTAAAGGTAAGTATTTCATTACTTATCTAGGATTCACAATATTAATCTGTTCTGCTGTGGATTTAATCAATAGTCTCATTATTTATTACTGTTTTCCTTTTCAAGTGCATTTCTGTATGGAGTAACATTTAGCTCCCCTGAGGTTAAAAACTGTTATAAAATGAAATGTTAAAACTCCCATTTTCTGCCCAGGCAATTTGCCGTGACTGTGGTTGGAACATTGTATGAGTCACTTCAGTGAACTATGGGGCAAAACAACTGTGAAATTAACAGATTGTCTTTCTAAATTTCAGGGCATTATAAAATACTCTTTCACTTTTGTAGAAAATATCTTCAGTTTTGCTCAAGAAAGCTTTATTTGCAAAAACTCACTTCCACACTACAGAACACTCTCAAAGCAACCCACAATCTGGGCATAGGTGATCTGCTCTTTCTTGCACAGATTTCTAGGATACAGAGCCAGCCTTGTCTTTTACTGGATAAACCCCAAATCTATGGTCTTCAGGCATAATACCAGAGAAGTTTTAGGTTGCTTAAACTCTATATTTATCTTTGTATATGATATTGCAAAGTTTCTCAGATTGCTTAAATGCTCTCTGGACTTATGCCTGAAGCCCATAGAAATACATATTATATACATACAAACTACATTAAAACAGCGTTAATTGGGTTGCAAAATCAAGCACTCGAAAGTTAGGAAATACCAGAATTAAAGTGACTTTTGCTACCTTAATTTGGCCTCCTTTTGTATACAGGTTCTGATACAATCTTTAATTACATGATCCTTACTATTTTTCCACAGAACTCCGCCTCATTCTGTGAGCAGGAAGAAAGTTGCTCAGTTAATGAGCAACTATTTAGTATTTTGTTCAGTACATGGCTCTAGGCTTTATTTACTGCACACTATTCAAACCCAGCTATAAATTCAGAATGTGTGGGCCAAGAAACACAGGAAAGACAATCTCCCTGCTCTCATTTCAGCTGCCTGGATGTGGACCACAGAAGCTCAGAGCTTCAATTGTAGGGAAAGTCCTGCTCAGCCCTTGGCTGGAGCATGCCCAGTGTGGACAGAATCTCTGGGAACTTTAGCTGCTAAAATCTAAATCTCTACTGAGCATGTATGAATGGTAGGGTTTTTTGGTTTTGTTTTTTTCAATAAAGGCTTATAAATTGGCCAGACTTTGGTGGATCTTCACAGGAATGGCAAAAGGTACATGTCTGACATAAAGTCCTTCTTGTCCTCCTGACACATTTAAAGAGTTGGTGTGCTAAAGTTTTTCAAATAAAAGGTCACCATTTTTTTTTTAACAAGGACAAAACAACATATTTTGCCATAGTCTTGTTCTTGGAAATGGTTGAACAATTTTGGCTGAAATTTTCCAGAAACATTCAGCCTGAAGCAGACACCTGGCATGCAAATTTTCAGCTGAAATAGTTAAAATTTGGCAAAGTCATAAGCAACTGAAATCAGGGTCTTATTCTGGGAAGTGCTACCAATCCTGCCTATAATGCACACAATATATAATGTGAGTTTGTGTATGTATATCTACACACACACTCTTACAGCACTAAGAAAATGAATTGATTTAGAATATATTGTTACAATAAAAAGCAGCATATGGTTAATGTACTTATTCTTCCTGATCCCTGCATGGGTGTGAAAGGAAAGAAACGAGTCTAACCCCACTTTTGGATCCACACGCACAGGGGCTGGGCACAATGAAATGATTTCACTCGGAGCTCAATGACATCACATGGCCAGCACTTGTCTCTCCAAAAGATTTGGGGCTGTGGCAAGCCCCTCCTTTGCTCTGGTTAGCAATGAGTAGTGACCGTGTCCTCTCTGAAGGGGGTACAGCAGCCATGCTTTCCTGTTAGGGTGACATATGCTTTGTTCCCAATCCAGACCTGTATGACGTAATCAAGTTGCAGCTTTAGGCCTGTGTAATCTGTATGATTACATATGGCCATGTACAACCATACATACCTGTGGCCCAGCTGTTAAAGAAGTAGTTTAGTAAAGTACCTGTCAGGGTTCCTTCCCCACTCTGAACTCTAGGGTACAGATGTTGGGACCCACATGAAAGACCCCCTAAGCTTATTCTTACCAGCTTAGGTTAAAAACTTCCCCAAGGTACAAACTTTGCCTTGTCCTTGAACAGTATGCTGCCACCACCAAGCGTTTTAAACAAAGAACAGGGAAAGAGACCACCTGGAGATGTCTTCCCCCAAAATATCCCCTCAAGCCCTACACACACCCTTTCCTGGGGAGGCTTGAGAATAATATCCTAACCAAGTGGTTACAAAATCATCAAAGACCCAAACCCCTGGATCTTGGAACAATGGAAAAATCAGTCAGGTTTTTAAAAGGAGGGTTGTTTTTTTTTTTTTTAAAGAAAGGTAAAAATCACCTCTGTAAAATCAAGATGGAAAATACTTTACAGGGTGTTCAGATTCAAAACACAGAAAATCCCTCTCTGGGCAAAACCTTAAAGTTACAGAAAACAGGAATAAACCTCCCTCTTAACACAGGGAAAATTCACATAAAACAGAAGATAAACTAATCCGCATTGCCTGATTTACCTATGCTGGTTGCAATATTGGAGACTTGGATTAGGATGGGTTGGAGAAGATGGATTTCTGTCTGGCCTCTCTCAGTCCCAAGAGAGAACACACACATAAACAAAGAGCACAAACAAAAGCCTTCCCCCCCTCCCAAGATTTGAAAGTATCTTGTCCCCTTATTGGTCCTTTGGGTCAGGTGCCAGCCAGGTTTGCTGAACTTCTTAACCCTTTACAGGTAACAGGATGTTACCTCTGGCCAGGAGGGATTTTATAGCACTGTATACAGAAAGGTGGTTACCCTTCCCTTTATATTTATATATAAGGACAGTACCCTGTCCTTTTTGATTGCTGAGGTCCTAAATTTTAATCTGCACCTCAGCCTTTGGACTTGATTAGTGACCTAGATATTTGGGTCATGGGTATATGGGTTGTTAACAAGAAAGAACGCTCATTATTTATTATTTGTATTATTACTATATGGGACCCAGCTTTTCCTGCTTTACCTCAAGTCCCACAAAATTAGAGCTGATTCAGATCTGTGAGAAAAAATATCATCACTACTGTAATTATGCTTTTCTCATTAAGCTGTAACATTCTTTCCTAAATAAACTCCTGGTTTACTTCTTGCAGGTAGTTTTAGTGGTCCACTACTGGAGGCCAGTTCTAGTTGTTGTTTTTTTTTGCAATTGTCACTCAGTTTGGGACACTGCCTTATGGCTCTGTAGTATTGCATCCACACATGAGGGCTCTCAGTCATGCCACTGTCACCTAGGTTGGCACAATTCAGCATGACTGGCAGACCGTGTACAAGAGGGTCTCATATCTGAGCTGAAAAAGAAGAGGTGTTGTAGGTCAGGATTGAGGTGAATTCTTCACACAGCTCTTGCCCACTCCTGGATCAATCAGATTTCATTAGTCCTCCTTCACTTTCACATGTATTAAGTACACATGCAATGTCATAAATGCGAAAAAAATTCCTTGTTTCATTATTTACTTCATAAAGGAGCAGTGCCAAAAACTAAAATTGTAGCCAACTCTGCTACTGACTGTAGAAACAGCAGCTGTGGACAAATGCTCATTGTAAATGAAGAAAACAATCAATATTTTAACAAACAAACAAAAAATCTCTGGCATATCTAAAAAGTGACTACAGAACAAAGTGTAGAAATAAATAATCAGAAAAGTAAATAAAGAGTAGAATGGAGCTTAGAGAGAGAGAAATACACTTAAAATCTATGGCAAAAATGCTTTGAAATACAGTGGAATTTTGGTAATTACTTTTTAGAACACACCTGTATATAGTAAATTATTAGCAAGGAAACAAAAATAAAAAATTAAAAGATAACCGAACACACCACTAATGTAGAAGGAAGACAGACAAGAGACAAAGGAAATCCCAGTGCATATCCCTGTTACCTCTGATAAGTTTTCATCTAGCAAGTCTGTATGCTTCTATATTGGGAAAAATAAGAAAGATGGAGTCAAAAAGGCAAAAAACAATTCTCTGTATCCTAAAATAGGAGACAACATAGAGTGTGAGTCCAAATCGAGATCTCAAACATAATCACTGAATGATCCTGAGAGCGTGTCAATCTCAATACAGAGATTACTTTGATCTTTTGTCCCAACATCCTTTTTGTAATACATGAGGGAGTACCCATGGGAGAAGAGTGGGGGGAAAAAGCAAAAGTAGAAGAAAATATCAGGTGTTAAAAGATGACAACTCTTCAGGCCATGGCTTCAAAAATAATAGTAGTAGTACTCTGGGGCCTGAAATAGCCAAATATTGTTTGATTAATGTAAAATAACCCCACTTACAGGCAGATGGACTAGATTTTTAGACCCAAATCTGAGAAAAACATACTAACATGCTTAACTTTAATGCATGAGTGGTCCCATAGGGCACAGAAGGCAAATCCATTTGAAAATGAACCAGTCATCTTTGAGGAGTGCATGTTTTGCTTAGTTTAGAGAGGAAAGAGTGTTTTACAATTAAAATATCAATACAATCAATTGAGAAATGATTTCATAGCAGGTGTAGTCATTTCCAAAGAACATACTTAATGATCATCTGCTTAACAGTGGGCCCTTAACACATGGCAGAGTTGAAGCTCTCACTGATCTTCTTTGACTGTTGTTCTGAAAAGGATTAAGAGACAAAGACTACCACCCATCTGGACACTCAGGCTGGAAGAATGTTTTAGGAAGGTACTCGAGATGGTAAATATGGAGAGAAAATGGTGTGCCTTAAATGGAATGAATGAAGTAAAACACATATCTGCCTGGAAAGGAGTCAGGTGCTATGTAAGCTTCTATACACATCTCTACAAATATGCAATCAGGGACACAGATATGATTATCTAATTAATTGTTGTGTGGAACTACAATCAGTGTAGATCAGTGACTCCACCAACTGGGTCTCCCAGCTGGGATGAGTGAAATACCCACTACTGGCTAGAAGAGGAGTACTGAGCTCATTTTCAAGCAGATCTCCTGCATAGTGTGGCATTGCAGTGCACTTTCACCAAGCACCTAATTAAGATGTCCAATATCACAAGTTAGCATATGATTCCAAGGGTGGGTGCTGCTCTGCCTGGACTGGGAAAAAGGGGCTTCTCCCACTGGGCTTGCCTTTTATCAACTCCCTGCCCTTCTGATACCTGGGGGATGAGTCCTAATCACCACACTGATCCACTCTGCTTCTGCAGCAGCAGCCAAGCCTCTCTCTTCCCATCCCCTCAAAAAAGCGATGTACCCCTCCCCCTGGCAAGGAAGACAACCGTCCCCCTACCTTAGGGTGCGGTATAGTCATTTTCAGTTAGAGTACAATTAAAATCTTCAGCCATTGCAACATCTTACAAATTGTAGCTATCAGAGCAAACAAAGAACAAAACAAAGAAATCCAAAGAAGGCAACTGCATCCATATTAGGAGCATATTTGTTGATTAGTGTTACAAACAGAGGATCAAGTCCTTGGATGAAATACAACCAGGTTGTGCTGTACTACTGGAGTAATCTGGTCATGAACTTAAGGATCACCTGGTGGAAAGGTGATCATGCAGTGGTGTAGAGTTTAAATGGGAGATAGATACAAAAACAGAGTGCTACAGGACATCCCTAATTCATACTGATCCAGGGCCACATTCCTGTCCTGTGCACAACCACACTGGTTTTATTGCCTCTGGGGCCTTCCCGACATCTCAGGCACTCTGTACCCAGAGGGCTCATGCAGGATGGGGCTCTGCACTGGGGCTTGAATGCATTGTAGTTAGACTTGTAATAACTGATACAGTAACATTGTAGTAAAAATATATTTCAACAGAATATCAACAGAGGGGGTCAAATTCTGCTGTTAGTTATATTCAGACAAACCTTGGAGACAGTCAGGTAGGTTGCATGGATGTAATTGAAAGCAGAACTTGTCCAAGCATTCAAAGTGGTTCTCAGAAAAGAGGAGTCAAGGTTCCTTCCCCACTCTGAACTCTAGGATACAGATGTGGGGACCCACATGAAAGACCCCCCTACGCTTATTCTTACCAGCTTAGGTTAAAAACTTCCCCAAGGTACAAACTTTGCCTTGTCCTTGAACAGTATGCTGCCACCACCAAGCGTTTTAAACAAAGAACAGTGAAAGAGCCCACTTGGAGACGTCTTCCCCCAAAATATCCCCCCAAGCCCTACACCCCCTTTCCTAGGGAAGGCTTGATAAAAATCCTCACCAATTTGCATAGGTGAGCACAGTCACAAACCCTTGGATCTTAACAACAATGAAAAATCAATCTGGTTCTTAAAAGAAGAATTTTAATTAAAGAAAAAGGTAAAAGAATCACCTCTGTAAAATCAGGATGGTAAATACCTTACAGGGTGATCAGATCCCAAACATAGAGAATCCCTCTAGGCAAAACCTTAAGTTACAAAAAGACACAAAAACAGGAATACGCATTCCCTTCAGCTCAGCTTATTTCACAAGCCATTAAACAAAAGAAAATCTAACGCATTTCTAACTAGATTACTTACTAACTTTACAGGAGTTGTAAGGCTTGCATTCCTGATCTGTTCCCAGCAAAAGCATCACACAGACAGACAAAACTCTTTGTCCCCCCTCCGGCCCCCAATACTTAAAGTATCTTGTCCCCTCACTGGTCATTTTGGGTCGGGTGCCAGCGAGGTTACCTTAGCTTCTTAACCCTTTACAGGTGAAAGGGTTTTGCCTCTGGCCAGGAGGGATTTTATAGCGCTGTACACAGAAAGGTCGTTACCCTTCCCTTTATATTTATGACAAGAGGGTATTTGCTTTATAACATTTTAAAACTAATTTAGTGCTGTGCAAGGTGCTAGATTCACAGAGACCAGTGCTGAATCCCCTTTTTTGTGAATAGATACAGAAACTGCTCTTATACGCTCTGTACCCACACACGCCACTGCTGACCTGAAACCAGGGGGGTGGAATGGGTGACAGTGGGGCCAGAATTTAGCCCCACGATTCTAGTGATGAGAGGCTGATTCAGAGTGTGTCCAGATCTCTCTGCTGGAGCTGCCAACAAAATGCTAATCGTGGTGGTAGAGTACAATGCAGCTTTTAAAAGCACAGTTTTTATAGAGTATATATGAAAATGTGTTTCAGTGTCCAAATAACGAATAAAGCATTCAGAGCATGTACATATTATAGAGGCAATTTGGATAGACTGATGGGGTGAACTGCCAAGGTTTCCTTTACAGCTAGAGTATGTATGGTATAAGGATTAGGTTTAGAATGAGTTATTTTAAGGGTTGAAAATAATGGTCCTATGAAAGGCACCCTGAATTTTATCATAGGGTCTACTGGAGAAGATATTTAACAGCATTCTTTTCATCACAGTTTAAAAGATTGTGTTGGGGGGGACGACTTGAAAAGTGTAATCAATCAAAACAATTTATGTATCTACGCTGAAACATGTATCTGCTTAGTATTCACTCACATTATCTTTTTGTGTGTCTCTCACAGCAAACAGAATGGAAAAAGTACAGCTCACTTATTGTTGAAACATATTTTCTCTCAGAAATTTGTTTTAAAGAACAGCAAACCGCAATCCACATAAGGCTAACACACAAATATAATATTTTCTTTAGACCTCTCCAATGTACCATTTGTTTTTGGAGCAATTAAATATTATTGCATAGGCACTGCAACACTGTTATTTATAAAGTACTCTAACAAACTAGGTGCTAGTGTACTATTCATTCTATCTGCTCTTGGCTTGCTGGGGTGACTTCCTTCTATTTTCCAGAGTGGGTGGTGGTGAAGCTGGCTGTGCATGCAGAGGATCATATGATGAAAGGGTCTAACAGAGAGTGTGCTGAAGAGCTATGGGAGGGATCTGTGTAACTCTGGGAGGGAGTATACAACCTTGAGGATTAAATCCTTCCAGATCTCCCCACACGGCAGGATGGTTCCGTATGATCCCTAATATAGGCCAGTGCAAATAAGGCACAGTTCAGCTCAGTAATAGTTAACTGAGATGTATTCTTCTCAGTTTACTTGTGGAACTTTCATTAACATTAAAGACCTTCTCCATGGATAAGGTTGCAACCAACTTCTATTGGCGCTCTGTTTTAGCCACTTGCATTTCCAGATGGGTATTTGCATGTATAAAATAATTGGAAATTTAACCACTTGAACTCCATAAGCAAAACTAGCATCCAGGACTGGCCCACAACATTTTGGCACCTGAGGCGGGGAGCTCAAATGATGCCCCCATGCCTGCTTGCTTGGGCCAAAACTTTGAAAGGTCTCAATTCTGCCTTCTTCCCGTTCTACTCCTCTCATGGTACTGCTCTGCTACCTACCCCAATAAAAGAGAACCAACAACTTAAAATGCCTTGTTCAAAAATTTTAAGTAACACTCAAATGCCTGAATACCAAATGTAAAAGTTAACTTTTCTTGTCTGCATAATAAACACTGGCATTTTAATCTGTTTGAATAATCAAAGTGGTGCTTTCTGTGCCTTCTTCCTTGCAAAGATTTGAACTGCTTCCTGAAGGTTCACAGTCTGGGCCAGCTCATGCTCTATTGAGATGGTTGCAAGGCTGACCAGCCTCTTCTGTGTCATTGTGGAGCGTAAATGTGTTTTTATTAACTTCAGCTTGGAGAACCTTCCTTCTCCACTGGCAACTGTTACAGGAAGTGTTAGAAGTATGCGCAGAGCAACAAAAGCATTTGGAAAGAGGGTGGTCATCTTATTTGTGCGCATATATTCCAGAACAGCCTTTGGAGTTGATCCTGCTGAAATGTATCTTGAAAGGGCTTTCAGTTCATCACCTAAATCACTTGCATCAATATCACGGATGTGTCAACACTGTCTTTAGTGCCCTGCATTGCTAGTGTAGGTCTTCTTCAGGTATAGTGAGGGGTTTTGGAATATCATACAACATCTCAAATATACTGCTGTGTTCTTTGAGCTGCATGAAATGTTCAGCTGACTGTATTGTACAATCTAGCACCTGGTTAAAGAGTTCAACTTTGAATTGTTGTTTGGGGTCTCTTATGGGATTATCCTGTGCTGTGTAATCAAAGTGTCGTCTTCTTCGGTGACTCTTGTATTCTTGAATGGGTGGAAAAATAGCTTCAGTGTGAAGTTCCTCTGCCAACTTCTGTGCACTCTTCGGAACATTTTGAAATCCCTCATCTGACCGGTAAGACTGTAGGTATGATTTTGCTTTGTCCAGTTGTTGCATTGCTCCAGATACATCAAGGTCAATACCTTGGAGTCTCTTGCTTACAACATTTATTTCAAACAGTATGTCATGCCACAAATTATGCCACACAGAAATGTGAAATTATGTATGTTTCTGGAGATTCCATTTCCCTCTGCCACTGTTCTCCCACGAACAGCTCCTGTCATAGCATTATCCTCCATAATGACAACTATGGCATCATCTGTCATCCTAATTTGGTGTCTGATAGGCTTTATTGCCTCCACTTGACTTTCCCATAGTGTGGCACTCAGTGGTTTCAGTGTCAGAGAGGATGTTCCCAGATGTTGCTTCAAAATTTGCCATCGATGAGTTGATGCAGAGAAAAATACATAGATGCTTTGAATTACATTAAACATTCAATTTATTTGAGCATAAGCTTTCGTGAGCTACAGCTCACTTCATCCGATGAAGTGAGCTGTAGCTCAAAAGCTTATGCTCAAATAAATTGGTTAGTCTCTAAGGTGTTACTAGTACTTCTTTTCTTTTTGTGAATACAGACTAACATGGCTGCTACTCTGAAACCTGAAATTAAACATTCAGCAGCCTCACTAAAAGCTGATGCTGCCTCACTGACCACCAAGTTCAATGAATGAGAACTGCATGAGACAAAAAAAGCTCAAGGGTTTAACTCTCGGATCCAGGTCTGCACTCCTGTTCTTTCCGCTCATGTTGGCACCATTATTGTAGCCTTGACCTTTCATGTCAGCTATCGCAATTCCTGTATCTTACAGCTTTTTAAGAAGCACATTTGTCATACCAGCTCCTGTAGTATCATAAATGTCAATAAATTCTAGAAAATGCTCTGACAGTCACCACTGCAGGGACATTTTCACTAGGTTCTGTTGTTACAAAACGCACCATTAAAGTCATTTGTTCCATATGGCTGATGTCAGGCGTGCAGTCCAGAATAACAGAGTAATATCTTGCTGACTTCAGATCTGCCACAATCTTCTGTTTGACTTTTGTTGCCAGTAACTGTATGATCTCATTTTGAATTGTTTTTCCAAGGTAGTGGTGTGTGGACATTTCTTGAGTGGTGACTCTTCTTAGATGCTCCTGGAGGACAGCATCAAACTCAGCCATCAGCTCCATAATTTTAAGGAAGTTTCCATCATTGGGCACATACAGCTGATCTGAAGTGCCACGCAGTGCTAGGTTTTGGATAGCAAGCATTCTCACAATGGCAATGAGTCTTTTCAGAACATTTTGCCAGTAAAGAGACTCTGATGCAATCTTCTCTTGATGCTGATCATCTATGGTGGCCTTTAACCTTAGACTCATCTCAAGCTCTTTCCACCTATGGAATGCTCTCTAGTGATTGCTGCCTTCTCATGGCATACCAGATTTCTAGCCAGATTTTTCCAGGCTTTTTTTCCTGTAGAACCCAATGTGGCTGGAACATTAGACTGGAAGAGTTTGCAACAAAAATAGTATACAGCATCCTGGGTTTTTGAGTACATAAGCCATGGCCTCTCCACTTTGTCACCACTGGGGATTTCACGCCAGTAATGTGTTGGATGGAAACTTCTATTTTCATTGTCTTTGGGGAACATGAAGTTTTTCACTTGCTGTGGCCCATGCAGTACAAGGAAATCCCTCAGGCTACTGCTCAAGTGGGTCCACAGTCCTGGATCATCTAGACTTAAGGAACTAAACTCAGCAGCAGCTGTTTCTTGCACCTCCAACACACTCTTCTCTAATCTACACTTTTCTTCAGGAATGTGCATGGTGACATCCAATTGAGATGGAGATATGGATGCTGTAGTAGCTGCCAGGTCACCTGCACTCTGACTAACTGGAAGATCAGGCATCTCCTCACCACTCACATCCTCACTGGGGCCAGAAGGCTCACCGTGAACATTTGTGTCTATGTATCTCAGTAGACCTCCTTCCTGCTTAGATAGAAAAGCTTCCTTTGCTTTCTTTCTTTTTCTGAATGCTGCCCCAGAGGGGTGTTTTCTTCTTTCACTCATGACTGCTGTTCTGTGCCAGCTATAGTGGTTCTCAACACTCAGTTGAAGGGGACAAATAAGCAGGCTGGTAGCAGGGCCTGAGTGAGGGAAGATATCAGCGTCTTAAGGGCCTAACTGGCTCCTACTACTTCAGTTGACTGCCTGTTCTCCTCAAGTGGGTTCAGGAAAGCAGCAGGAAACAGGAAGCTCCCTGAGAAGCTGGTGTTAATCAGTCCAGGTTCCTGGGGGTGCTAGAGAGGTACCTAAGAGGCTCCTCCTCCTCTCTCTCCCTGCAGCTCCTACTGCTTTCTCTTATTCCCTCTCACCTTTTCGCCTACCTGCCAGTTATGTCTCTTGTGCCCTCCTTCCTCCAGCACAGCACTCCACCATCTCTGTGCATCTAGAGCAGAGAGAATACGTATGCACCAGCAGCAGACACAATCTTCTACACACTGGGTCCTAGTGGTGCCCCCGCACACTGTGGCACCTGAGGCAGCTGCCTCAGTTCACCTCATGGTAAGTCCAGTCCTGCTAGCATCCAGTTTTTGAAAATTTGGTCTGCAGTCTAAATATGTTAGTTTAATTAAGTAACAATAAAGGACATATTCACCTAACATTTTGTTTTAATATATAAAACAATCTTGAATAAATAATTAAGAGAAAAATTCTCTTTGACTTTGTATAAGGGATTTAATTTGGGAATATAACTTTGTAAGGCTGGGTGTCATTGTCTTACTTAGTACTGTACAGTAATAGTTTAATAAATTATAGATCAGGCAACTGGGAGTCATAACTTGTGAGTTTTATTCTTGACCTTGTTATTGAGTCTCTATATAACTTTTGTCAACCTCTGTCACTTAACCTCTCTGGTCGTGACTCTTCTGTTTAACCACTGACTTAACTGGAGATAGAATCTGGAACTATGTGCCTTAGTTCTGTAAAATAGGGCTAATGGGGCACCTTTCTCACAGTTCTGTAGAGTAAAGATATTTAGCTGGAAGGAACTCTGGACCAGATGTTCAAAGGTATTGATTTCCATGGGAATTAAGCACCTAAATACCTTTGATGATCTGGGCCTATATAACAAGTTGTATTATTGTTTTGTATAGAAAAATTCTTGTTGTTTTTGAGCATGGGCTCAAAATGAGGCAAAGTGTAAAACTTCAGAGTTGTTAAATGGTATACAGTTGAGTATTTTATGTTGCCTGATTCTACCCTCTTTGTTGCTTAGCATTTATTTATTTATTTTGATTAGTACCATGTCACAAATTCTCTGGAAATTTTCTGACCAGAAGCTTCAGAAGGAATACACACACACACACACACACCAAAAAGAGTTAACATATGTATAACATTCACAGAGACCAGTGTTTGACAACAGCAAAATTGCGAATAATGACACATATTCAAGACAACAACAACATTCCGTCACATCAGCAGCATTCCGGCTGGTAGCATAAATAAGAAAAGCTATCACAAGCCAAAAGGTTATATCCATTATAGACCAGATTCTCCTCTCCTTTACATTGGTATAAACCAGGAACCATAACACTAAATTTACAGGAATGTAAAAGGCATAAAAACCCGTTTAAATGGAGAATGAAGCCCTGTTTGACCTCTGAGAGGCCCACCTCTCTTTCAAAGGCTATTAAATAACTCTCTCAGGAAATATATATGTCTACTTTTTAAATTAGTGATTTTCCTCTGTTAAAATGGTAGGTAAAGAAAATTGCATGATATGAGTTTTGTAAAGGATAGATTTCAGTGGTGAATCAAGGGGGAGTTGCCCAAGGAAAACTTTTTACTCCCCCTTTTTTATTCCTTATCTATTCAGATCTGAGATTTTCTAGTTATCCATTGGGGTCACAGGCACACACAGGGCTCAATTATTTGCTAAAATACTACTCCATATATTGCAACACAGTTGCACAATGGTGTAAATTCAGTACAGAATTTAGTTCAGTGCTTTTACATCAAATTTCAGCGCTTTAGATTTCTGTCCACCACTTCCACTATTCATGGGTGTAGAGGAATTCATCTTTTGAAGCACCTGACATCCCATCCAGAATTGTCAAGCCAATGATTATTACCCTTTTACAGCATGTACGACCTGATCAAACTGTCATTGAGATCAATTAAAAAACTCCTTATAGACTTCAGTGGAAGCTAGATCCAGCTCCAACTATGGACCTAGAAATCCCTGGCTTGGAAACATTTCAGTTGTGCCATGTTTCCTCTTGCAATATGTAGTTTTAAAAAAAATCTTACACACATGCTCGCCCTCTAGATTTTCAGCTGTGATAATCTGGACTGGTCTATTACAGTATTTGCTTTGTTGCTTCCATTTTCTCCAGTAGAATTTCTAGGGAGATAGATATAGTTTGTTGACAAGCGACAACAATTAAGTCATGGTATAGTGCGGACATCTACATCAAAAGTTTCATAAATCATTTTGATGTGTTTTTAATGCAACTATAACATAAAAATTTAGGGTCAAATTATGGCCCTTTTGCACCACTCAAGTAGTGTAAATGTGCTGCATTGCAGGTACTAATGCCCATTAGGGAATTCTTTGTTCAGAAGGAAATTGCCTGATGGTGCATCTGTGCTGAATCTGGGCCTTGAACTTCTGCCCTTATTCTCCCAGGGTAGGGGATATGTTAGGGGTGGGGAGAAGGTGTAGGGACTCTGTCCTAATTCAGGTCAACTGTACCTATATTCCCCTTCTGTGGCCCAGTAAGAGCACCCACTTTTAGGTTTCTGATTCCCCAGCTGTTACCTCTCTTGGGCAGAGACTCACATCTCTTTCTCCCTCCTGACTGGGGTTTGTCCAGACTGCACTGTTCCCTGCTTTCACTGTGACATCCCCAGCAAGCCAGACTGCCTAAATAGTCAGTATCTGCACTTTGCTTTCTCTCCAGAGGCTGTGAACAGTGTAATAACCCACAGGTATAAGTTACCACACAGCCCTTTCTAAGCAAGAACATTTATTCTTAAGGTGAAAGCGTTACAGAGAAAACATATTAAAACAGTAAAAGAATGTACACACATGCTAATAGCTCGTGAGAGATCACCCTCAACCCCCAACATGGGATGATCAAACCCCACACAGGGTTTTTTCTATAGTTACAAGCTCATAACAGCTCTAGCTCAGAACAAGAACAAGAACAATGATGAATCAGTCATGTCTCCCCACTATAGAAGTGACACACAATAGTACATAAACTTTATATATTTAATACAGTGGGCTCCAAAGCTACCTCCACTTAATTTAATAGGGTTTCTTCAAGGATATTGCAAGTAATTGGCATATCTATCACAGACCCTATCTCAATGCTTTACCGCTGGTCAATGCCAACAGCAGCTGTAAAGTTGTGTCTGGGCCAGAGCTGGTTCCCTGCCACACCCTTCTTCTACAGTAAGATGAATTTGGCATAGAAGAGATTATGGCCAATATAGTTTATATTATATAATATTTTCAAATTATAGTATAAAATATACAGTTAACAATATGTCTTTTATAATACAATATACGAAAACCATTAAAATATATATCAATGGGCTTTGGACATGGGTACTTAAACCATACCATAATTTAATTTGTCTTCAAACGAAAGAAGAAAATATAGGGCTTGATCTTAAAAATGCCCTTGCACAATTTCTCTCACACACATCTCTCTGTCTACCTTGCACATGAAATCACCCGAGTATGTTTGCAAACCAGGTAATTGCATATACAAATTGCTAGCCATTTGTGTGAACAATCACTAATTTCACACACTGACTGGGGTTGAGGGTGTGCATGTGTTTGTTATAACAGTCTGGGTCCCAAACACAGGTGCACATGGTTCCTGGGCGTTCTCATGCTCCAGCCTACCCACTGACAGCTTACTGGCATCAGCTAGAACCAGGACTCCAGCTCAGACAGGAGGCTCCTCCACTGGCCCCTACTGGTGGAATACCTGAGCTCTTGGTTGGTCTGCTCCCCCTACTTAAGCCAGAAGGAGACACAAGAAGTTGTCTGTACAACTGGGCTCCACCCTGTTTTGGAATACCCACTCAGCGCTAACTGCTCTTGTCTCCTGATTCCAACCTCCTGGTTTCATGACTCACTCTGATTCCTGGCATCAGACTTTCAGTTCCTGATCTCAACTTTTGACCTTCTGGTTCTGAACCTTGGCTTGTGCATGGACTCAGCCCCCAACCTCAAGCTAACAAATAGACATGGCCACCTACATCCCAGCCCTGACAGCATTTTAAAAATCAGGCTAATGAAATTTCAGTGGACCACTGAGTATCCTGAGTTTTGTCTGGGCTATGCTGCTTCCTTCTTTGTTACTAGTTATCTTAAATTCAAAACAAATGGATCTGGTTAGCTGGATCATGCTGCTGCTTCCTCCCATGTCCATAAAATGGCGTGAAGGAAAGAGGAGATGGTGTTGAAAATAGAGCTATGGTAAAAAATGATAATATAATTATGACACTTCAAAAGTAGTAATACCAATGTTTATTAATTTCTAACCTCTGAGTACTTTATATTATTTGTATTACTACCTAAAGTCCCAATGAGCTAAGCACCATCAAATACATAAAAAGAGACATTCTCTGCCCTAAATATCTTACAGATTAAACAGATAAGGGTAGGAGGAAGGGAGTTTTTTTGTGTCTATTTACAGATGGGGACGGAACTAAGTGACTTTTCGAAGATCACATAGAAAGGGTACAATAGAAAATCAGGAATTGAACTCAGCTCTCCTGTGTGTCCTGACCACAAGACCATCTTCATCTGTAGTCTGAGATACTACAAGAGCTGTCCATCTTTCATTTTTAAAGACAAATACACAATCTGACATGAATTCCTATACAGACTACATAAAGAACTCAGCTTTGCTGTAAAACTTACAGAAATGAGGCTGCCATTGTTGGTAACACAATGTGTCTGCAATTAATAGTACCAGACCTCCCTCAGCCTCTTATGTCTTTAGATTAAATTACAAAATGCTTTTGTATTCAGAGGTGCTAGAGAGCTTGGTGTTTTAAAGTGAATACATTCAAAACTAGTAAACATGGACGATAATAACAAATAAATTGTCATGTCTGTTACCAATTTAAGGCAGCAATGTAAAAAATTTGTTAATCTACCCCTTACTCTGTATTTCCTGTATGAGTCTAGTACAATCCGTCAGTTAAAAACTGCTGGAGGTGGGTACACAGCTCAAAGTAAATCATTCCCAGTGAAAGGATTAACTAGAAATGTAGTTAGAATTATTTTTGGTGGTAATATATTATAACCCTCCTGTATTTCTCCACCCTCTGCCACCAACCGAAAAGAAAAAGCTGTGTACACATATTTGTAATGATGGAACTCTCCAGGAGACTGAGTGTATAGAAATTCAAAAGAGTAAACTAACAGGCCCATACAAGTGCAATGTCAATACTGATCATGGATTTATACCTAAAGCTGTGCAAAACATTTTGAAGTGTGAAGTGTAGAGTGAAACCACTACATTTTTGGCCTTTTTCATTAATTTTTTTGTTTTGGTTGTGAAGTTTGCTATCCTTTTTCACAATTCACAACTCCTTTTCTTACTCAGAGGAAAAAATCTCTCTCTTAAAGCTTTGGTTTTCTGTGCTGCCTTACATCTATAACTTCCATCGACTTTAATGGGACGTGTGAGTGTCTAGAACCTTTGAAAATCAGGCCCCAATTCTCACAGGCCTGAGTTCAGATAAGCTAAATATACAATTCTCAAGGTGTGTGATTTGCAGTCTCACTTCCTTTTGAGGGTTGGTAGAATGGCCTCTGGAGTCCATTTGTCATCTACCAATCTGTAGACAGGATGCTAGTATGAACTTAAAAATTCATGGAGTGCTAGTCATCGTGTGGTAGGAGTCATGGATGTGAGAGAGTAAGCACACATGCACATATGTAGGATCTTTTTGGTTTGTAGATAGAGGCTCTTCCTTCAGGATTAAAATGGAGCCTGCCTTTCACTGAATCTGATGGAGCTTGTTAAGCTGGTCTCATAGGGCAGCTGGTCTTTTCATAGCTTACACCCGCCATTACTTGTGCATTGTCCATGAGAAGAAAGACAAGGTATGTGGTTTAATTAGCTGCAACATTATGAACTCATCTGTGAACTATCTGGCTCATACAACATTCCTTCCTTAGTGTATGGCTACACTTCGAGCTGGGAGTGTAATTCCCCACTTGAGGAGGCATACTCTTGTTCCTTCGGATTGAGCTAGTGTGCTAAAAAATAGAATTCAGCCATGAGGATGGCAGCAGTGGGAGAGGCTGTCCTCTATTTAGGAACTTCACCCCATTCCTCAGCTTCTTTAGGGATGTCTTCCTTAAATTTACTTCTAATTCCAGTGTATCAGGAAACCAGAACCCTCTCTCGAGTGACCCTCTATGGGCCCCCACTGGACACTTGCCACAAGTAGGCCCCAGCATTTAGCTTAGCTGCCTTCACCTCACACCCAGCTGGATTTCCAGATAGATAAAAATTCCCTCTCAAATATCAGCTGTTCCTCAGTCACAGAATTGTATCCCATAATCCCTGAATGATTCAGATACCAAATACGATACTTTTGACAAGAAATTACCCATCCTTCCCATTCTCAATGATTCACACATCTTCTGGCCTTGTCACCCTGCCATAGCCTCAGCTGCAGCATTTCAGACCAGTTTACAGTCATACCTGGGAAGAACTTCTGGACATGCCCGGATGATAAAGTCAACCCTTTTACAAAATACTGAATAGCTTTCATCCAGAGGTACAACAATAATTTCAGGTGGGTGCTTCCTGGCTGCCAGAGTGTTAGCAGGGATCTACCATGCCCCTTGGAATCACCTTGCCGCAAAGGCCTTGCTGTGAACTTCCAGGAGAATTCACTGCCTGCCCATATGCCCAGTGCCTGCTGATCCAAGCATTGGTGGAAGCATGAGATGTGATTCCCCACTCTCAATGCATTCAGATAAACTCAGGTCCAATTCTGGCATCCAAGTTTCTCTTCAGGGAAACCCTATTGCACTGGTTAAGGGATTGTCTAACACACAATAAATCCTCCATATCTTAATTTGCCCTTAATAATAAATTGGATCACATCATGACTGGGAAGGCAGCTGACTTCCAAGTGCAAAATACCATCCTGAGCATGTAAAATTTAAGATGGTCAAGCTTGTAGTTTGTGCAAAGTAATCTTCTTGGGTATCCCAGCCCTCCTGTCCAGCTCACGCAATTTTGCCAGTTTATTAACAGTGAATAGAGATACCATATGGGGCTGAGTTAAGCTTGTCTCAGTTGGAAGCTTCTCCTTTCATATTTTATACCAGCCATTACCTGTGCATTAGATTTATGCTCAGTATGTGGCTGCACCGATGGAGAGCTGCTGGCTCTGTACTGCATTCAGTTCCTGTGGAGATTGGCATGTTGAACCTTGTATTTTGACAGAAATGCAGCAACAAGGAAAACAAATTGGCAATGACTATAAAAATAACAGTGTTAACAGCTTCGCTGAGCATACACTGCTCTCTTGTGATAAACTAAATTTTTTTCTTGTGTCCCAACATGGGCTTTCAAAAGGAAATGCTCCCTGATTTGGGAGAGTTTATTTCTTTTCTCTATTAACTGAATTCCTATTAACTCATTACAAAGCTAGCTGAGGGTTTCTGAGTGCTGCCAATGTGTAATGAACTACAAACTCAGTTGGGAGACGTATCTGTGATTGAAATTGAGGTCGGAAAAGCATCTGCCAGTCTGTCCACCTCATATGTCTCTACAGAGTGCTGCATATGGAACATTCATTGGCATTGTGGACCTATGGAGTGGATTAGCAAGACATTTTTGCATATATCTTTATCTCTTGCCCAACTCTTGCCAAGTGATTGTTTGAAGGAGCTAAGGGGGAAACTGTTTCTAGTTAATTAAAATAGTAACGTCTTGGGGTAAGAAAGATGATGGTGGGTTTTTGCCATGAACAGTCATCAGAATTGTGGTTGGCATAGCAACACTGCAGTATACTGCCTTTTATAGCTCATTTGATTGGCGCAATATAAAGGTGTATACGCACTATCACTGTGCAGTAGTTCAGCAATGTATTAATTATTGTTCCATTCTGAATTTTTAAAGGAAAAAATCCTAGATGATAGCTGGGCCATACCTCAAATAAATGAATATTCATTTTCGCCTGTCCGATGAGCTCATTTTCCATGACACATTTGGTATTCTGGGTATTTCTGATAACTCTATAGGATTTTTCCTAGAATCAACTTTGGTTTTTTATGTTTATGTAAAACACTATGGGTCAAATTCTGCCCTAGATATACAGGCACAGCTTGAATTGATTTCAATAGGAATTTCATTTGTGTACTTACGGTAAAATTTAATAAGCAATACGAACATGCCACATTTTCAAGGTACTAATAGAAAGGTGAGAAAAATAACCCTGAAGTATTCTTCATTCCTGTATGTGTATTTACTCTACTGTGTTCAAGATCTTATCTTTTATTCTACTTACTGAATCCAAAACGTATATTCAACATAGTTTTATTTTCATAGCACTTTCAGTGAGTTTATAGGAAGAGAGAAAATAACACTGAGCCCCAGAGAGAAGGCAGTCATTGCCATGCAGTCTTAGGGCTTGACTACCTTACTCCGCAGTTTGGATTATAGGATTGTGAGGTACAGTGCACACCGAAGTGGTGCACTGTACCTCCTTATGTGGATACCACAGGCGCAAATTAATAGGTACCTAGTTTGTATTAATGTAGTCCTGTTTCAAGAGGTCCATGTTAATGAAAACTAGGTACCTTTTAGTTTGTGCCTGCAGCATCCACATGGGGGAGTAACAGTGAAGCACTTTGATGTGCGCTGTAATTCACACCCCTGTAGTCTGAACTGCAGGCAGTGTAGACATAGCTTTATAAAATGTACTTATGTTAGAAGCTAGTAAAATGGTAGTTTATGTCTAAAACAAACATTTTAGTGTACTCTCCTATTGGCTTTATTGGCACATGACATCACTAAGGGTGTTGTGCTGCATATTTTATAACGTGCTGAGAACGTACTGTGTGTAAAGTCCTACAAACTGAAAAGTGCACCAAACAAAACCTGCAATGTGAAATGTGCCAACATAGCATACCTGGCATATGAAAAATGTTGCTTTTGTATTCTGTAAATTTCAGGGTTTAATTAATTCGTAATATATTTTTCCTGAGCTAATACATCTAGACATACATTACTGCTATATAAGCTTGGAAATATGACAGGTCATTAAAATGTAATGAACATCTGGGGAAGTGCTACAAACTTATGCATTTGTAAAAGGGCTTAATTCTGGTTG
Organism: Lepidochelys olivacea; assembly: GCF_965140295.1. Lineage (NCBI taxonomy): Eukaryota > Metazoa > Chordata > Testudines > Cheloniidae > Lepidochelys > Lepidochelys olivacea. Next base: position 88,544,903 of record NC_140415.1, on the reverse strand, counting down.
CATTTGCTCTCCCTCCAACTGAAATTGAAATGTAATGATGAAAAAGCCCTCAGGATCCCCTTTTTATCAAGACAGGTGTTACTGTAGTCCCCTGTGTTACACTAAGCTATTTAAAAATAACCTAGTAGGCCTGACTATCCAAATTATCTGCCACTATGCAAATAGGACACATTTAATATTCACATAGCATTTTACCCACTAGTAATAATTTTAGATCAGATTATTTGTATCCACTTATCTTATCCCCTATTGGAAACACAGACACACACACACAAAATCATATGAGCAGGAAAAAATATGCGTTTGGCAGCTACTGTTTTCAGACATTTTCAACCACAGTAATACCCATCCACACAATAGGAATTTTATGGGTTTGCCTGCGAACACCACTTCTTTCCATGCCTCTGAAAAATATTTACCGTAATTACTAACTAATAAGTATTAGGCCAAATTATGTTCTCCATACAATACTAAACCACTCAGTTCAATGGATACAAATAAGAGTGGAATTTGATCCATAGTGTCTGAAATATGTCAGAAAAATGTCTACAAGTTAAATGAACGTGATGAATTAAGAGGCTAATATGGAACCGGAGTAGCTAGACTACACAGTAGGTAGGGTGAAGTGCCTCAGCTTGCATTGGAATGGCAGGGCTGGTCAGAGCTCTGCTTGCTCAGAGGATATGCACCTACTCTTCTGCATGAGCTCCCCAAATTCTCTCCCTGGCCCCCCATGCAGGAACATTGCACCAGCTCTGCTGCATGATAAAATTTAGTGTGTGGGGGAGGCGAAAAAGGGGAAACAGTATTTTCTCCTTAGTGGAAAAATTATTCAAACTTCATTCTATAAAATGAATTTTCTATTTCTTCTCATTATACATAGTGTGGCAGAGCTCCGACCTTGTCCCTGTGGGTCCGACGCTTCTAGGCGGTTTATGCTAGCATCAGTGGCACACTGCGACCCTCCATGTAGCCCTTCTCTCTCTAGGGCCAGGGTTACAGTCTACTGAGCCCTTTTCATCATAAGCCAGCAAGGAGGTTGGTGAGAGAACTCCCACAGTCTCTGTGGTCCCTAGGGGCTTATTTCAGAACAGTTTAGCCTCCTGTCCTGACAGGGGCCTGTCTTCCCCTCCCAGGAGGTGTTTCTGTAGTGGCAGGTTGGGGGAAACCCAGGCCCGCCCTCTACCCTGGTTTCCGGCCCAGGGACCCTAATGGTAGCAGCTGTTGGCAGCCGACCTTTCACTGCCAGAGTCGCTACATTTTCCTGGGCCACTTCCCCACAGCTCTCCCGCTTCTCCCTTCTTCACCCTTACCTTAGGGCTCCCTTACTTATGGCTTGAGGGTGTCTTCATTAACTAGACCTTCAGCTGCACTTCCTCTCTTCTGACTCCCTGGCTCTCCTCAGCCTGACTGGAGTGAGCACTTTTATAGTATCAGAAGGACCTTAACTAGAGTCAGGTGTTCACATTACCTTAATGGCCTCCCCTGACTCTTTGCAGGGTAATTGGAGACAGGTGTTCTCATTAGCCTGGAGCAGCCCCTGATCTGGTCAGTCAGGGAACAGAAAACTGCTAATCCAGTGGCCATTAGATCTGCCTTCGACTACTTTGTTGTAGGCCCTGGCTAAAGCGGCCATCTATAAAACCAGGGTGAGGAGGTTGGCCGATGGAGTCTCCTGCGACTGCGGGGCCTATTTCCGATCCTCTGTCCATTCACGCCTCCGAGCGGAGTTCCTCTGGGCGGCGTCCACCGACTCCCTTGACGCCTTTGCGGAGCGGTGGGCGCTGTCCGGGGTTCTCTGCTCGGTGTCCCCGTCCGGTTCCCTTCGTTTGACCCTTTGACCGCACTCCCGTCCCTGTTTTTCATTAGTTGTCCCCTGTAATCAGTTGGTTCTCCAGGCCCTGTGGATCTCCCCCTTAGGCTGTGGGGGGATCCTTTTGTGGTGGACGAGCTCTGCCCGCCCACGTCCTGGATTCCCAATAGGACTACTTTGTTGTAGGCCCTGGCTAAAGCGGCCATCTATAAAACCAGGGTGAGGAGGTTGGCCGATGGAGTCTCCTGCGACTGCGGGGCCTATTTCCGATCCTCTGTCCATTCACGTCTCCGAGCGGAGTTCCTCTGGGCGGCGTCCACCGACTCCCTTGACGCCTTTGAGGAGCGGTGGGCGCTGTCCGGGGTTCTCTGCTCGGTGTCCCCGTCCGGTTCCCTTCGTTTGACCCTTTGACCGCACTCCCGTCCCTGTTTTTCATTAGTTGTCCCCCGTAATTAGTTGGTTCTCCAGGCCCTGTGGATCTCCCCCTTAGGCTGTGGGGGGATCCTTTTGTAGTGGACGAGCTCTGCCCGCCCACGTCCTGGATTCCCAATAGGACTACTTTGTTGTAGGCCCTGGCTAAAGCGGCCATCTATAAAACCAGGGTGAGGAGGTTGGCCGATGGAGTCTCCTGCGACTGCGGGGCCTATTTCCGATCCTCTGTCCATTCACGCCTCCGAGCGGAGTTCCTCTGGGCGGCGTCCACCGACTCCCTTGACGCCTTTGCGGAGCGGTGGGCGCTGTCCGGGGTTCTCTGCTCGGTGTCCCCGTCCGGTTCCCTTCGTTTGACCCTTTGACCGCACTCCCGTCCCTGTTTTTCATTAGTTGTCCCCTGTAATCAGTTGGTTCTCCAGGCCCTGTGGATCTCCCCCTTAGGCTGTGGGGGGATCCTTTTGTAGTGGACGAGCTCTGCCCGCCCACGTCCTGGATTCCCAATAGGACTACTTTGTTGTAGGCCCTGGCTAAAGCGGCCATCTATAAAACCAGGGTGAGGAGGTTGGCCGATGGAGTCTCCTGCGACTGCGGGGCCTATTTCCGATCCTCTGTCCATTCACGTCTCCGAGCGGAGTTCCTCTGGGCGGCGTCCACCGACTCCCTTGACGCCTTTGAGGAGCGGTGGGCGCTGTCCGGGGTTCTCTGCTCGGTGTCCCCGTCCGGTTCCCTTCGTTTGACCCTTTGACCGCACTCCCGTCCCTGTTTTTCATTAGTTGTCCCCCGTAATTAGTTGGTTCTCCAGGCCCTGTGGATCTCCCCCTTAGGCTGTGGGGGGATCCTTTTGTAGTGGACGAGCTCTGCCCGCCCACGTCCTGGATTCCCAATAGGACTACTTTGTTGTAGGCCCTGGCTAAAGCGGCCATCTATAAAACCAGGGTGAGGAGGTTGGCCGATGGAGTCTCCTGCGACTGCGGGGCCTATTTCCGATCCTCTGTCCGTTCACGTCTCCGAGCGGAGTTCCTCTGGGCGGCGTCCACCGACTCCCTTGACGCCTTTGAGGAGCGGTGGGCGCTGTCCGGGGTTCTCTGCTCGGTGTCCCCGTCCGGTTCCCTTCGTTTGACCCTTTGACCGCACTCCCGTCCCTGTTTTTCATTAGTTGTCCCCCGTAATTAGTTGGCTCTCCAGGCCCTGTGGATCTCCCCCTTAGGCTGGGGGGGGCTCCTTTCGTAGTGGACGAGCTCCGCCCGCCCACTTCCTGGATCCCAATAGGACTACTTTGTTGTAGGCCCTGGCTAAAGCGGCCATCTATAAAACCAGGGTGAGGAGGTTGGCCGATGGAGTCTCCTGCGACTGCGGGGCCTATTTCCGATCCTCTGTCCGTTCACGCCTCCGAGCGGAGTTCCTCTGGGCGGCGTCCACCAACTCCCTTGACGCCTTTGCGGAGCGGTGGGCGCTGTCCGGGGTTCTCTGCTCGGTGTCCCCGTCCGGTTCCCTTCGTTTGACCCTTTGACCGCACTCCCGTCCCTGTTTTTTCATTAGTTGTCCCCTGTAATTAGTTGGTTCTCCAGGCCCTGTGGATCTCCCCCTTAGGCTGTGGGGGGATCCTTTTGTAGTGGACGAGCTCTGCCCGCCCACGTCCTGGATTCCCAATAGGACTACTTTGTTGTAGGCCCTGGCTAAAGCGGCCATCTATAAAACCAAGGTGAGGAGGTTGGCCGATGGAGTCTCCTGCGACTGCGGGGCCTATTTCCGATCCTCTGTCCATTCACGCCTCCAAGAGGAGTTCCTCTGGGCGGCGTCCACCGACTCCCTTGACGCCTTTGAGGAGCGGTGGGCGCTGTCCGGGGTTCTCTGCTCGGTGTCCCCGTCCGGTTCCCTTCGTTTGACCCTTTGACCGCACTCCCGTCCCTGTTTTTCATTAGTTGTCCCCCGTAATTAGTTGGTTCTCCAGGCCCTGTGGATCTCCCCCTTAGGCTGGGGGGGGATCCTTTTGTAGTGGACGAGCTCTGCCCGCCCACGTCCTGGATCCCCAATAGGACTACTTTGTTGTAGGCCCTGGCTAAAGCGGCCATCTATAAAACCAGGGTGAGGAGGTTGGCCGATGGAGTCTCCTGCGACTGCGGGGCCTATTTCCGATCCTCTGTCCGTTCACGCCTCCAAGAGGAGTTCCTCTGGGCGGCGTCCACCGACTCCCTTGACGCCTTTGAGGAGCGGTGGGCGCTGTCCGGGGTTCTCTGCTTGGTGTCCCCGTCCGGTTCCCTTCGTTTGACCCTTTGACCACACTCCCGTCCCTGTTTTTCATTAGTTGTCCCCCGTAATTAGTTGGCTCTCCAGGCCCTGTGGATCTCCCCCTTAGGCTGGGGGGGGATCCTTTTGTAGTGGACGAGCTCTGCCCGCCCACGTCCTGGATCCCAATAGGACTACTTTGTTGTAGGCCCTGGCTAAAGTGGCCATCTATAAAACCAGGGTGAGGAGGTTGGCCGATGGAGTCTCCTGTAACTGTGGGGCCGTTTTCCAATCCTCAGTACATTCACGTATCCGGGCAGAGTTCCTCTGAGCGGCGTCCACCGACTCCCTTGATGCCTTCAAGGAGCGGTGGGCGCTGTCTGAGGTTCTCTGCTCGGTGACCCCAACCGGTTCCCTCTGTCTGACCCTTTGATTGAGGGGAAGAGCGAGAGACCCCAGCCCCAGCTGTTGCCGCTGTGGATACCATCATTACTGTCACCTAGGAGGGGTCCTATCACACATGGTGTACACCCCCCCCACCCCCAACCCGCCCACCCCGCAGCCATGCCCATCTTGTCTGGCACTCTCAGGAGAGGAATAATCGGTGACACTGGGTGTGGCACTATGTAACTCAGGAGGGTGGAAGACCACGAGTGTTGAGGAAGCCCCCCCGCTCTGGGCCCAGGCTAGCCTAAACACTTCTCCCTCCTGAAGGCTGCTGTGTTATAACTTGTGTTTGCTTTTGTTTTGTTGCATAGTTTTGCTTTATCCTTTTTGGTGATTCTTTGTAAGTGTTATGCAAATAAAATTCTTTTCTGCTTCAAAAAAACCCCAAAAAACACTACTTTGTTGTAGGCCCTTGCTAAAGTGGCCATCTATAAAACCAGGGTGAGGAGGTTGGCCGATGGAGCCTCCTGTGACTGTGGGGCCTATTTACGATCCTCTGTCCGTTCATCCCTCCGGGCGGAGTTCCTCTGGGTGGCGTCCACTGACTCCCTTGATGCCTTTGAGGAGCAGTGGGCCCTGACCGGGGTTCTCTGCTCGGTGTCCCCGTCAGGTTTTCTTCGTTTGACCCTTTGACCACACTCCTGTCCCTGTTGTTCATTAGTTGTCCCCAGTAATTATTTGGTTTTCCAGGTCCTGTGGACCCCCCCTCCCCTTAAGCTTTGCCCGCCCACTTCCTGGATCCCAATAAGACTACTTTGTTGTACCCAACTGGCCTGGGTCTATCACAATAGTTTCAGGAGTTAATCTTATGACACATTACTTTTTTGGCTATTGTGTTTATGTATTCCACTGTGGAGCCTTTTATTTTGTTGAAGGGAGAATAGCCCTTTTTCATTTTTTTAGTTTTCTTCTTTTCCTACTGGCAATCAATCAATACTGAAGTTCAGGATGAAGTGGATTTGACTGACATTTCTTTAGCTAGCTTTCCTAAAACTATTCCATTCAGGAAACCTTGGTGTTTGTTTGTAAAAAGAAGTTTATTTTCAGCCCATGTTTTAAAAATCCAAACAAACCTCTCCTGATTAGAAGAATTAATTTGGATTGTCCCTTACATTATATTCACAGTGGGCTACATACCCAAAGGGACTTACCCATTGCAACACTCAGCTTTTCAACATCTAACGTTAAGGGGCTCTGTCACTCAGCGGAATCCACAGAAGTTAGGCATTGGGGCTTCATATGCAATGTAGGGGTGATAATTAGGCACCTAAAAAGGGATCCACAAAATCCAGCAAGCTGAACAGGGTGCCACTAGAAAGAGGGGAGAAGAGAAGTGCGGCCTAAGCCCCTCCTTTCAAAGGAGTTAGGCATCTCCTTCTGACCTGGAGTTAGGTGTCTGTTGTTCCACTCAGGATTCATGACTGTTAAACATTCTCCTGTAGGTAGTCACCTAAGCCAGGTAAACCCTTTTTCAAGAAGAAGGAGGAGGTGGTGCTGATGCTGCCACTGTCCTCTCCCCATTTCCAGGAGAATGCTCCAACCACGGGTAATAGAGTATTTGGGGGGCAGGTCTTTCAATCTCTCCTATTTGAAGCTATTCCACAGTGTGCAAATGATTGATGGGTCCAAAACAGAGTGAGAATGACTCTACAGCACAATAGTTGGAGGTTTCACTTGGCAGAGGGAGACTCCAGTTCCCTTGCTCCCGTGCATGTTTAATTATTTATATAAAGTGGAACAGTTTCAGCAGGAGACCCTGAGAGTGACCTGCCTTAGAATATCCTATAGCCCAGTGGCTAGGGCACTTTCCTGTGTTGGGGGCAAGACCACTAAGCACCTGGGGGAGACAATGCTCTGTGCCAGCTCAGAGCTCTGATACACCCTGTCTAGTGTCCCATCTCCAACTGTGGCCTTCTCTGATGCGTCAGAGGAAGGAGGGGAAGAAATACATAGGGGAAGGAAATCCCTTTCTGACCCCGCAGGAGACCGGCTGAAGCCCTGAAGCATGAGCTTTTAGGAACATAAGCAATAAGACGGAAGAGACTTACAGGATGGCTGAGCCCTGCCCTGCCCTGCCCTCATCACAGGCAACTCTATCAGACATTCTCATATTTTTTCCTCATCTCTTTCAAAACTAATTCAGTTGTTTTCTCCCACACTTCATATTGGGAGGCTGGTTCCAGAACCTGACTTCTCTCACAGATAGAAACCTTCATCTAATTTCTAGCCTGTCCCCCCCATCCGTTTATGTACAGCAATCGTATCCCCTCACATCCCGTTTTTCCCCCCTAGGCTAAACAAGCCAAGATCTTCTAGGCTCCTCTCCTAAGATAAGTCCTCCATTCCCCTGATCATCTTAGTATCTCTTCTCTGTGCTTGTTCTAGTTTAAGTGCATTGTCCTTGAACATGGGTGACCAGAATTGTACACAGTATTCCAGATGAGGTCTTAATAGTGCCTTGTATAATGGCATTAATACTTCTCCATCCATACTAGAAATGGCTTGCCTGACGCATGCCTTTTTTTGCAACTGCATCACATTGGTGGATAATAGACATCTTGTGATCAACTCATATACCCAGGTTTCTTTTTCTCTCTCTCTCTCTCTCTCTCATCAACTATGTGCAATTGCATATATTTTTGTATATCTAGATTATAGATGCAAATATGGAATGTATACTTGCAGATCAGGTATTGATGTGTGTCTACATGGAATTATATGTACCTAACTTTGAAAATCTGGCCCCAACTTTTAAAGTCACCACTGCCCAGCTAATGTATATATGAGGCAACAGATAGATCATGCCTGATCATTTTGGATAAAGTCTCACCATTTCATTTATATGAGTTGTGTATTGAAGATGGACTTTAGGCTGCTTTGCTTTGGTACTGGGCCAAAGAATTACCCTGCAATAAGGAAATTAAAGTGTAACTAAAGAATTGAGAGAGAAATTTTACTCAAAGTGATGTAAACATACTAAATTGGTCTACAAATGAGGCCACTTTTCTAATGATACAATAAATATCCACAACATTACTGTATGTGTCTATCTGGTAAAACAGATATTTGGCTGGCAGTTTAATGCTAAGCTTCCTTGAATTAGTGCATTCATGGTATCTTTTCAAAACTCAGGCAGAGGAAATCACTTTTTTTTCAGGGCAGTGGATATTTATTCTGACTACGACTAATGATACCAGTTTGTCTCTCTCTACTGCAGATAAATATGATTCCCATCTTGTGACTACGTCTGTGATTCAGTATCTTAAAAGTATTATTTAGGTAGGCTGATCATTCAGGTGAATCATAACAAAAAAAAGCTATTTGAAATTGAGTTACATTTCCCTAGTACTCTGAATTTCAAGTGGCAAAACTATCAACTATGAAAGATCCTGGGTGAAGTTTCAGAAGCAGATGGGTATGAGCAATGGTGGTTTAGGAGACGGTGGAAATATGCTAGACACCAGCATTAAATGAAGAGTATAAATGTTAACATTTTTTCAATTTCTTAATTCCCTTTTAATGTGTTGGTCCTGGTTTTCTTTCATTTTCATCTTGAGGCATGAGATGTTAATTATATTGTATAATATGGATGTTAATAGTCACATCATGACTATTAATAGGTTTCTGTGGGTTTCATTTCAAGGCCTTATTCCCAGAAGCTCTTGGCTCAGTTCACCTATTGCACAGTTCCAGGTGCAACCGTGCAATATAAAGAAGAAATAATAACAGATTGCTTGGGTTAAAACAATTCAAATTCAATTTATAATGGAAAAATATTAAAACATTCTAAAATATGTTCTTTCAAATTTACCTTCTCAGTCCTCCCACAATGAAGCGGACACTTACAAGAAGTTAAAGCGGACACTTACAAGAAGATTGATTTGGTGAGAAATATGTCATTTTGGGGTTTTCACAAGTTCTTGCCTGTGCTTCTGAAGAAGGTAAAACAATAGTATCCCCTAATGTATTTTTGCTGCAAGAGGTGTAGGAATATGTCCAGTGATTCACTAGAAAGTATTGCTATAAGATAGTATAAAAATACGTATGTGAAATACACAAAGTGAGATCTTAGAGTGAAGTCTGAGAATCTTTCAGCTCTTTTATCAAAGTGCTTGCAGATTTCATGGTAAGATACATTAATAAACATTGACATAAAGTGAGTTTTATATCCACAACAATTTAATAGGTTAAATGATATTTCTTTTTCTGGTGGTGTGGGGGAGTGGTAAGGGCAGGAATCCATCTAGACCTGCAAAAAGAAAAGGAGTACTTGTGGCACCTTAGAGACTAACCAATTTACTTGAGCATGAGCTTTCGTGAGCTACAGCTCACTTCATCGGATGCATACCGTGGAAACTGCAGTAGACATTATATACACACAGAGACCATGAAACAATACCGGGTGGGAGGGGGTATTGTTTCATGGTCTCTGTGTGTATATAATGTCTACTGCAGTTTCCACGGTATGCATCCGATGAAGTGAGCTGTAGCTCACGAAAGCTCATGCTCAAGTAAATTGGTTAGTCTCTAAGGTGCCACAAGTACTCCTTTTCTTTTTGCAAAGACAGACTAACACGGCTGTTACTCTGAAACCTGTCATCTAGACCTGTTGACTTTTGCTAGTTCTTGATTTAAATAATATTTTTAGTAGTTCTTCAGCCTCATCTAGCTCCTACCAACTTTGAAAGGAAAATAAAATGGTTAAAAGAAATAAATCTTCACTCGTATACAACTTCCAAATGACCTACCAGACTTTGAACACTTCTCCCTGTTCTGTGATCCTTGTAGTGTGGTAATAAAATCTTACTATGCCCCCATAACTGGCTTTATACTCAGCTGGGAACTTGCAATTCAGCTTTTATCCTTCTTCTAATCTTAAGTGGTGATATTCAAATTACAGAAGGATCCAGCAGATTTTTTACTCTTTTTCTCCCTAACCACAGATTCAGCACTTCACTGCTCCTTCCTATACATTAGTGGTCTTAGAGAACTTCCTTACTTGCCTCAATCTTTACTAGTAAATAGTTGTTTCTTCACTTTTTATTTTCAGAGGTTCTTTAAGGATACTTCTTATTTTCTTCCTTTTTTATCTCCTCCATTCCTGCAAAAGCTCTATGCCATAGACACCTCTATCCCTTCATTTAGCCACTGAAAGAGCTTCTCCAATGATTCTGTAGTACTGTAATAGATGAAGGGGGGGGTGTAGCTCCCTTTTTATGATCAGCCAGCCAGCCAGTTAGCTATAAAGTCCCTCTTGGTGGCTGTTCTCTGCTTGCTTTACCTGTAAAGGGTTAATAAAGTTCCCCAGATAAAGGAAAAGGAGTGGGCACCTGACCAAAAGAGCCAATGGGAAGGCTAGAACTTTTTAAAATGGGGAAAAAAACTTCCCCTTTGTCTGTTGTTCTCTGGAGAAGACACGGAGCAGCAATGCTATAAGCAGGAATGTTGAAGGTTTGAACCAGGTATGAAAATTCATCTTCATACCTAGAAGAAAACATTGGACAGAAAATGTTTAAATAGATATGATCCGGTTTATTTCTTTATTTTGGCTTGTTGATCTCCTCTGTGCTAACCCCAGATGCTTTTGTTTTGCTTGTAACCTGAACCTCAAGAGAGCTATCTTGATGCTTAATTTTTGTAATTGTTTCTTTTAAGATCTGGCAAAAAGCCTAAGTTCCAAATGTATTTCCTTTCTTTTTGTTTTAAATAAATTTTATCTTTTTTAAGAACAGGATTGGATTTTGTGTCCTAAGAGGTTTGTGCACATGTTGTTTAATTAGCTGGTGGCAACAGATAATTTCCTTGGTTTTCTTTCTCCGCTTTTCCCCGGAGGGGGATGAAAGGGCTTGAGGGTACCCCACAGGGAGGAATTCCCAAGTGCTCCTTTCTGGGATTTGGGTGGTGGCAGCATTTACCAAGCCAAGATCAGAGAATAGCTGTAACCTGGGGAGTTTAATACAGGCCTGGAGTGGCAAGTATTAATTTTTAGAATCCTTGCGGGCCCCCATGTTCTGCACTCAAAGTGCCAGAGTGAGGAATCAGCCTTGACAAGTACTCTCAGGCTGTGCCTGTTGGTGGAGCTCAGAACCTGAGCACTGAGCTTGTGCATAGCAGAATATAACATGTCTACTTTAACATGACAGTCATTTCAAGACAAACTACCATGAGAAATAATTCATTTTCTAAGGCCAGAAAGATATTAACTACCTTGACGAAATCATCAGCTACTTGACAGATGGGCTCTTGATATTTAACGTCTATTTTTCTCTCCCCAAATTACTGCCCCTCCCCCCCAATTATCTGGCTCCAGCTGTAATATCTCTTTGCAGGCTCAGAAACCCTAGGGAGTAGATCAATTTTTCTATCTTTAGGGTTTGTTCTAAGTGCTAACACCTAATACTGATTCCCCCTTTCTACAAGAAAGCCATGTTATACATGCTAAGCAAGGGTTTACTCTCTCAGAAACTCTATACAAATCAAGAAACAATAGGGATGTTTATTTGCTTTTTTTAAGTTTGATTTTAAATGTGTTGTGCCAGATTTTCAGTTGACTTCCACAGAATCACTCTGGATACATCAGATGAGTAACTAGTCCTTTAACTAATTGCTCCTCCTCACCTCCTTTACTTCTTATCTGTATTTAATGACAAAAATATGTACAACAAGCAAAACCAAATGTCTGGCAACAAAACCCCACATTCAAACTACTGTGGGAGTAAGAATATAGTGAAAGGGTCATTTAAAATTACAACATACAAAAATAAAAGGAGTACTTTTGGCACCTTAGAGACTAACAAAAACGTAATCCTTACAATATCATATCTGCACAGTTCCTACCCAGCGTAGTGCCAAAATAGCATGACCTATCTGGGACTGATTCCAAAGCCCATTGATGTCAATGGACTTTGGATCAGGAGCTTTATAAGGTGGATGTACAATGTGTTACAATGTTCTTCATGTGGTCTTCTTTCTTTCTTATTAAAAGTCAGTTGCAATACAAGAAAAGTAGTCAGGATTTTTTTTCTTCGTGTCCCTAGTGGCTTTTTCCCCATTCTTCTCTTTCAATGGTTAATACACTGAAACTTGGATGAGAGGACAAAAAGACATGTAGTATAATGGAAAAAAGTGGGGAGGGGAGGAAAAAAGAAAAAGTGAGAGTGGTAGTCTTCCTTTCACTGTCTGAAGAACAACATATAAACCTAGGCCCAAATAATTGTTTTATGAATCTTTGATTGCTATTAACATTTTTGCAACCCTCAAATGGAAACCTAATTAAAATGGAAAATTGGTGAGATTGTGCTGCAGTTTTTGTTTTAACATATAATTGTTTGTATTTTTATTGTTTCATTGATTATACAGAGAACTCTGAGAAACATTTTCACTTTCCCTGAAGAAAAGCTTCACGTTTTCTCTTTCTTTTAAATGACAGGAAATTTAGACACAATGCATCTGAATAAGATGTGCATGGCATTGAATTTACAATGGATGACAGACCATTTTATTTAAGTCCTCCAGAAAAAGGAATAATTAGTTGATTGTCCTGATCCTAAATGTAGATGGAGTTCAACATGCTTTATTTTTATTTTGTTATTTGTACGTATTTCTTTGTACTTGAAGGTTCAAGCTTGAAATCAGGACATCTGTGTGTGATCCTAGAAAGGCCCAACATTTTATTAACATTTAGGTTGACAACAGATTGTGTGCATGTTAGTATTTCATGTGATTTTATATCTTAAGTCATGTTTATTTAAGTAAGGGGTGTGTAAGAAATGTCACAAAACTTTACTATGCAATGTTCTCAATTATCCGCAGAGGAGAGAATCTGAGATGCTCACAAAACTTTAGTTTCTGTATCCCCTCAATATCTGTTCAGTGTGGTAACTTGGAGTTTCTGCCTATTTGTGGTGAAATCATTAATGAACTACTCTGAAGAAAGAAATTCAGTATGTATGTAAGGATTTGGTGGAAAAAGAGGAGGGAGTTATTTTAGGGCAAGCTATTGTGCGCTTTCATAATACTCCTGCCCCTTATCTTTGTGTGCTCTTTGGATCAGTTGTCTTATTTTAGAATATCTAGAGTGAAGACTGCCAGGGAATTAAACTGTGCTAAAGTGGTCCTTGCAATCTTAGGTCAAAGCAGACTATGTCTTTAAAATAAGAGAGAGATCCAAACCAAAACCCTGGATCTGAGCATTGCTGAAATTCAGCAAAATTTGATCTGGATCTAAATTTTGCACTTTGGCTCATCTCTGTTTAAAATATTACTGGGATGCTCATGCTCTGCTCAATCTAAGCTCCCTTCTGTAGTTAGGCATTTGGGGGACTGAGTAGTGGAAGAAAGCTTTTAAGGTTATCTGTATAAATCATAAAGAAGAGCAAAGGGAACAGTACATTTTTCCCCTTTGAAAGTCACCTTTAAGTTATCCCATAATGTATTCCATTGGAATTTTTCAACTTGCAACATGTTAAAACTTTAACCTTTAAACCTTTAAAAACTGTAGGATGGAGCATCTAGCACTTACATATGGTCTGTCCTGCTGTACTTGAAAGGTTAGGTAATGTGATGGATGTCATATTCAAGGTTTAAATGTACTGGAAGAATTTATTGTTCGCATTGGCAAAGTGATTTGGATAAAAAAGAAGATGGCCCAAATCTTTGCCCAAAATTTGTTCAGAACCCCAATGAAAGCTTCTGATAGCTTTTAAATAGTCTGGGTAACTTTTATTTTTCATTTTGATGGCTCCGCATTTTCTGATCCCTTTTAGCCAAATCCAGTAACAGAAGCACTGAAATAATTGCTTTTAAAAATAGAGACCATCTCATTTTATGCCCTGTACAGAGCCAAGCACATTAGTGCTTAATAAATAAAATAATTATGAGTAAGGAAAAAAAAATCCAACAACTCTTCTTATGACATTCAAACTCAACTGAAAGCAGAAAAAAACAGAGCTATACCAAATCTCCAAACCTTCCTCACCCAGCACTCCTCGTTAGCTGATGGAATATCAATACTTTTTAATTTTGTAAACAGTCCCTGTATCAGTGGAAGGGTTCTAATAGAAATCTAAAACAGAAATATGACTGATTTTCCTTAGTCCAATAAAACATTTTGGGATCAATGTATGATCAACACAGCACCCCCAACCATGAAACATATTTCTCTGCTATATTCAAAACACTGTATGTTCAGAAGTGATCCATAAAATATGAACCTATTCATTACAGCCTTCTTGTCAAGACTAGTGACATTGCTGACTGAACTTCCTCAGAGAAAGCAGCTTGCAACAACATCAGATGAAGCCAGAGGTTCCAGCTCATTGCTTCTAGTACTTAACATATGTTTATGCATATCTTATCACAGCAGAAATTTTAGAGGTGTTATGAGTTAGTATGTGGGAAGCAAAAGATGAAGAAGGCAGAGAGAGAGAACAATGTGGAATGGCTGAGACAAGTATTACCCAAAATTGAAATTCAAATCTTCCTTTAAATTGTCAGAGAATTTGAAATAACATGCTCAAAAGTGATGATTTTCAAGATGTCTATAACTATCAGGGCAAAAATAGTATCTAAGAGAGATTAATACAGTTGGCAAGAGCCACAAGGGGCACTTAGGTTTCAGTGCTTACCTTAATGGAATCCACAGCCTAAAGTTGTGTGCACAGGTGACCTATACAATACATGGGGAGAATTAGGGTCTGTATTCACAAAAGGACTTCCGTGCCTCACTGCCACTTCAGGCACCTAAATCCCAGAATCAGGCCCCGCTGAGATTCATAAAGCCCCTGCTCAGCTGCCTCCAAGCCCTGTAGGTGCCTCAAACTCACTTGGCACCAAAATTTTTGCAGCAAGAGTTTCTTCAGCACCTATTTTTCTGCCTGTGGGCATGCACACTGTAGCCCCAGGCTGGGTGTACAGGTACCTAAGCCCCAGAGCAATGCGTGAACCAAAGAAAGATAGTTGTTCTGCAACTGACTTGTGGGTGTGGCCCGATCCGCTGAGCGTGCTCAGACCTCAGCTATTGGATTGATTCCCTATAGGTGAGCATACACAAAATGGCTGGGGAGGGAACATGCAAGACCCTCTATTCAATTCCATCTTCTTCCTGAAGATCAGGGATCTACCATTTCTTAAGTGAATGCTGTAACCACTGGACTATAGGATATTCTGAGGTGGGGCTCTGTCTCTCCTGTGCCACTATGAATAAATAATGAGAGAGTCATTGGGCTAGAGAGAAAGAAAGCATGAGAATGACTCTGTAGCTGGGTGGTTAGAGAATTCATTTAGGAGGTGGGAGACTCAGGGTCCAGGCTCCTTCTCTAGTAATTTTAAAAATATTTATCCAAACTCACCTGAGAGGTGGCAGATCCGTGTTCAGATCCCTTCTCCCCCTCAGGCAGAGGGTGGGGACTTGATCTGGACCTCTCCCATATCCCAGGCGAGTGCCATATCCAGTAGGCTAGAAATTTTGTGGGTGGGCCTCCTCCGGCCACCACCAAAAACACCATAGGCATGTAACCCCAAGAGAAGAGTTGCAGCTGAGAATCCCAAGTGGAGGGAGGCACCTCCCTGCTGCCTGGACATCTCCATCTCTGAGAGGGGGGTGAGGTTTAGCATCTCCATTGGTTAGCTTAGGTAAGGAACTACTCAGTGTGCTGGCTTTTGTGAATCCCATTCGGAGGTGCCTATGTTTCCCCATTCATAGTATAGGGAGCCTAGGTGCCTGACTCAGGCTTTGTTAATCTCATTGATTGTCGAGGCATCTAAAAGGTTGGCATGGCAATGCTTAAATTCCTTTTGTGACTCTAACCCTCGGTGCCTAGGAATGGCATCCACGAAAGCCAACATGCTGAGTGGGGGACTAGCTGACGCTATCCAATAGTAAATGCTGAGGAGGGGTATGGGTCCTAAGCCCCGCCTCTCAGTGGGAGTTAGGCACCTACAGTCTAAAAGGAGGCACCTATCTCTGCTTAGGATTCACATCCATAAATCCTCTCTTGGAGTTGGACACCTAAGTCCTTTCTTCCAAAAGGTGGTGATATAACCAACCACTTAGGTAAGCATGCCTACCAGATCACAGGTGAAATATGTGGGGGGACACCCCATGTTACATTCCCAGTGGGGCTTAGGCATGTGATACAGGGGAGTGCTCATGCTGACTGGCAGATTTTTAGGGGACTTTATTGGTGGAAACACATCAACTAGAGAATTTGCATGCCTGCAGGGTTAGGTGGCAGCTGAGCAGGGGGTTTGAAGATTTGAATTTTGGATGTTATCCCCTATAGTGGCAGTTAGGCACCTAAGTCATTTTGTATATCCAGACCAATGTATATTAAAATATTATTTGGCCTGCCTTTAAAATTTCACATTAATAATGTACTATATTAATAGTAATGTAAGGGTAATGATACATCAGCTTCCCAGTCATTGAAACATATTCTATGATGCTCAGTGTGGGTGATTATAACATTTCAAATCGTCTGTCAGCAAATCTCGGCAGCGCTGGCAACTCACATTACAACCACATCTCAACAAGTCCACATAATCTTCATTTGTCTTCCACATTATCTTTAACTACGATAACAATACAATAGAGAACTGGCTCGAGCCCTCACCCAGTAATCTGGGAAAGTTACACATCATCCCCTGGGCGCCTCTCAGAGGCAATACTTCTCCTCTTCGAAGCACAGTCTGAGTGTAAAAAGGAAACTTTTAACAGCAGGAGTGCAGTAACTAGGCATTCATTTGGGGAAAACACCCCAAGCACGATTCATAAACAGAAAGCTCTGAGCAAAACACCCACTCCAGAATATGCTAGGCACTATCTTTTGCCTGAGGTACTTGAGTCCAACAATCAAAAGTTCTTTTAACGTGCCCTTCCCACTCCACTGCACCCCACTCACAGGTGTTGTTCTTGGTCAGTTCAAGACCCAGAGTTCAGAAGTGCATCTGCGTGAGTTCACCTCCCACGCTGGTGTGTGTGTGGTGTGACAAAGCTCTGTCCTTGCCTCCGTGGGTCCCATGTTTCCTGGTGGATTTCGCTAGCCTCAGAGGCTCACTGTGATCCTCCACGTAACCCTTCTTTCTCTAGAGACAAGGGTCACAGTCTACTGAGCCATTTTCGTCATAAGCCAGAAAAGGAGGTAACGAGAAGTTATCCTTCCTTGCACAGTCTCTGTTGTCTCCCGTGTCAGTGATTAATCATGGGGCAAAGGTGCGGGGGAGGAGCCCAGCACAGGGACCCTAATAGTATCAGCTATGGTAGCTGACCTTTTAGAAACATGACATGTACAATTCCCTGGGCTACTTCCCCCACAGCAGCCCTCACTTCCTCAAGCTCCACTTCACCCTTACCTCAGGGCCTCCTTCCTTGTGCCTGGTATGGTGTGTACTACTCAGTCTCTCCAACAGCACAGCTTCCTCCCACAGCTCCTGACATGCATGCCCACCTGACTAACTTGGAGGCTTTTAACTAGTTTCAGCCAGCCCCTGATTGGCTTCCCAATTGGTGTCCCAATCAACCTAGCATTCTCCCTGCCTTCTGGAAAGTTCTTATTTGGCCCCAGGTGTCTTAATTGACCTGGAGCAGCTGCCATTTCACTTATCCTGGTACTAGGGATTTGTTTAGCCTGGAGCTAATATATCTATCTCCCACTACTTTTCTATAGCCACCTGGCCTTGCCCCGTCACAGTAAGAATACACCTGGCTCGGTCTGCCATCCAGGTGCTTGCTCTGGCATCAACTGCTCTGCTGGCCATTCGCTTCTCTTCTCTGCCAGCCACCACCAACTTTCTGCTACCATCTACCTCTCTACTGTGTCCTCTGCAGGTTGGTTTCTTAAGGTTCTACCCAACTCCCAATGACTTTCAGGTTTAAGAGGGGAACTTCACTGCTGAAGCAGACAGTGCAGAAACGCCATCCTACAACAGATGATTTTAGCTCTAGTGATCACTTAACAAAACAAAAACACTCCTAATGAAGCCTTAATTAGATCTATATTTGAATGGTGGGGAGGGGCAGGTTAAACCATGCCTACAGGTTAAACAGAGCCCACACCTCCAGGCAGGAACACCTGTCCCCACCCCCCATTGACCCTTTGCAGAGGTCTGGCATCCAAGTCCCCTGCTTAGCAAGTTCAGTTCAGATGAGGATGACCCCTCAATTAGGACAGGTTAGTACAATCCTGCTGCCCTTTATTCATACAATAATATTTCATTATCTTTGCATTCAAAAGTGATTTGTAACCCAACGCCAGCTAAAACTGGCAACACAGCTCTGTCTGCTAGATAACTAGGCAGAGTAGGTGTGTTCATGTAAACACAGTCTGGTCCTGAAGCCTTTCCCCCCTCCCCAGCTCATTACTAGCTGTCAGGGGAGAACTTATTCAGACTACCATTTTCTGAATATATAAGCTGTTATAGACCCCCACTCCTGGGTGATGCTCCAGTACAAAAGCAAGATAGGAACTCCTCAAATAAAAACTTTAAGCCATCGTTTCAAGCAGGAGGCATCATGACTCAGGCCCACTGTAGAACTTAGAAGCCCTTAATGCTTCCAGCTACCAGCTCATATCTCATGAGAGGTGGAAATACTCTCATATGTACAAAATAATTTGAAAAGTATAACGACAAAAGGATTTCAGAACCCTCAGTTCTGAGGAGAGGAGGGTAATAATGGTCTGTCATAACATATATCTTCAGAGAAGAGCAATTACAGTTAAGTAATCTGCTCTTCTCCAAAGATATAGATTTGTCAGATTCCCCTCTTGGAGACTAAAAGGCTCCAGGTATGGTTCAGTAACCCAAAGATATATATGATGGTGATAATGACATATAGACACAGGCTGCAATCAGGAGCCTCATCAAACAAATTGTTCCCAGTGTGAGTTTGAGAACATTTTTACTGGTTGACTCATCTTCTAAGGGCTTCCCAGCATTTCAGGTCATGATCAGGTGTTTGAGTCTAGCCAGTCTTGTCTCTGAAAATAACAGCCTCCAGCATTAGGCTGTTGTGGGTGGAGTGGGAGTAACAATGGTGTCCCTACATAATAGATAGTTCCTATGTACCAGCATTTGAATAACTGGATTGGTATTAGAGTATTACCAAACTTCCTTAACAAGGTGGACAAGAGAGCCACTTCCAAGTACATTGGTCTAAGTAGTCTTTTATACAAAAAGACTGAAGCTCAGATCCTCTGAGATGGAGGGAAGTGTTGGGTATCCCCTCTTGTATAGTGAAGAAATGATTTATTTGTAGAGGAATCCCTCACTTCCTCTCTGTCCACTTAGCCCTTCTGATCATTTTTTCTCTGGACTATCCCTCTTCTCTCTGCAGACTTTGCAGAATGTGATATAATTGCAGGAGGTGTGAGCATTGAAACTGCTGGAGTAGACTATGAAGAGCAAGTGTTTTGATGGCATCAGTATCTAATGTCATTACAGTGATTGTATGGGGTACTAGTCTTATTTCTGATACTCTTGGAGCTCCCACTGCACTGACAGCTCAGAAGAGCCTCAATGTTGGAACTTGGCTTCCACGTATCCAAGTCATTGGTTATGTCTACAGTTCATCTGGGAGTCAACAGACCTGTGCTAGTGGGGCTCATATTAGCGTGCTAAAAATAGCAGGGCTTTGGAGTGGAGCCTGGAGCTGGAGTGCAGAGAAGCTCCGGAGCAGTGGAGCTGCAGGTTTTTGCCTGGAGCTGGAGCAGAGCCGGAACACAGCTCCAAAGCCCTGAAAAATAGTTCTGTAGGTATTGTAGCTTTGGCTGGAGCTTGGGCTCTCAAGCACAGCCTATTTCCGCAGGGCTTGAGAACCTAAGCCACAAGGTCAAAGTGATATCTATATAGGATGTCTGTATATCTATATAGGATGCCTACTGGATTGGGTCTCAGAGGTGAGATAGGAGGGGGAAAACTCTACTTTGTGAATCCCACCGGTGCTTTGCACAGGTTTGGCACCAAGCTGCTCAGTGGTGTCAAGAC
Organism: Lepidochelys olivacea; assembly: GCF_965140295.1. Classification (NCBI taxonomy): domain Eukaryota; kingdom Metazoa; phylum Chordata; order Testudines; family Cheloniidae; genus Lepidochelys; species Lepidochelys olivacea. The sequence continues at coordinate 88,525,003 of NC_140415.1, read as the reverse complement.
TGAGGCGGCTAGCCACATGCCCATCAGCAGAAACTTAAGTGTCTAGGGAATTTAGGTGCCTACAGGTTTAGGTGGCAGCTGAACAGGGGTTTGTGTATGCCAGTGGTGCCTAAATATTGGATTTAAGCACCTAATGGAGAAGCTAGATGCCTAAGCCCACCTTATGAATTGGCCCTATATGTCATATGTCAAGAGCCCGGTGTCATATGGCATTTGTATAATTGGTTGCATACAGAATCTTCGTGAAAAGTGAGAAATGCCCTCGGTATGTTATTAGTCTAATTGTAGCATTGTTAAAAGTACATGTTTTTCCATGGAATGTGTACTGGAGTCTGTGAGTTAGGAATAAAGTATTTTAGTTTTTGTGGTCACTGATGAGGTGGACATGTGTGATACCTAGATAAGGTTGTTTCAGAAATTTTAATTGTTTTCAGGATGTTGTTACCATGGCAGAGTTCTAGTTGTTTGAGTGACCTTGACTTGGGCACTTCAATATCTTTGAATGTTTTGGGGGTTTGTGTTTTTGGTTTTTTTCTTGTAAATTGGATCCTTAGCTTTGAACATCACTGTCAAGGGTCCTTCCCCACTCTGAATTCTAGGTTACAGGTGTGGGGACCTGCATGAAAACCTCCTAAGCTTACTTTTACCAGTTTAGGTTAAACTTCCCTAAGGTACAAACTATTTAACCTTTGCCCTTGGACTTCCACTGCCACCACCAAACATTTATCTGGGTTTATTTTATTAGGAAAGAGCCCATTTGGAAACATCTTTTCCCCCCAAATCCTCCCAACCCTTGCACCCCACTTCCTGGGGAAGGTTTCGTAAAAATCCTCACCAATTTGCATAGGTGACCACAGACCCAAACCTTTGGATCTTAAGAACAATGAAAAAGCATTCAGTTTCTGAAAAGAAGGATTTTAATAGAAGTAAAAAGTAAAAAAGAATCACCTCTGTAAAATCAGGATGGTAAATACCTTACAGGGTAATTAGATTCAAAACATAGAGAATCCCTCTAGGCAAAACCTTAAGTTACAAAAAGACACACAGACAGGAATATCCATTCTATTCAGCACAGCTTAATTTCTCAGCCATTTAAACAAATCATAATCTAACGCATATCTAGCTAGATTACTTACTGAATTCTAAGACTCCATTCCTGTTCTGTCCCCGGCAAAAGCATCACACAGACAGACTCTTTGTTTTTCCCTCCCCCCAGCTTTTGAAAGTATCTTGTCTCCTCATTGGTCATTTTGGTCAGGTGCCAGCGAGGTTATGCTAGCTTCTTAACCCTTTACAGGTGAGAGGATTTTTCCTCTGGCCAGGAAGGATTTTAAAGGGGTTTACCCTTCCCTTTATATTTATGACAATCACTATCCCCTCAGCTTCTCAAGCCAATAATCTGAATGCAGGGGTGTATATCTGTCATGGCTATGGGTAGGCAGGGAGTGTATTGGGGTGGGGACAGAACACAAGACTCCGCACCAATCGCTAGCTTGCAGGCTCATCCATAGGGGATTGTTCTATTTAATGACAAGTTAGTGCAATCAATGATTGTGCATACAGAGTGGATGTCAGGCCCCACTGAGAGAAAAATGGTTCCTTTTTCAACATTTCACAATGAAAACAAGTTTGCCATTTCAGTTTTTTTTAAAAACTCTTTTGGATTTTTATTCTTTGACCAGTTCTAATCGGCAGAGTGGAGAGGTAGGGAAAGACCTTGAACAGTTTTATTTTGTTTTTACCTTACAAGATGCCTCTTTCTGAGCCATGGGCAAGTGATAACAATGATGCAGATATGCAGCTAAGTAGCCACTGAGGTCATTAATTAGATCCTCCAGGGGTCACTTATTATATCATCATATTGAAGTGATGACAGATGTGCACTCTCTAACTCAATGGAGTTCATAGGCTACACAGGAAGGACCGAGAGGGACTCTATTCCTGCAAAATTTGCAGGTTACAGAGGATAACAGCTCTAAATTGCTTCCTTCCTAGTTTTCAAGTGTTACAGGAGCATTATATAAAGTGTAATTCTGCATATTCGTGCTTTTAAAGTGTGAATCATCTGATGTAGTTTTACAGCATACAAGAGCTATTCAGACTTTATTGTAATTGTCAAAACTGCAGCATTTACGGGAAGCAATTCTCAACACCCAACCTATCCCTCCTTCCACCCTTCCCCATACCCTCTATTCCCTCCCGCCCCCAAACAGTGTAGCCAAAAGTTGGTTAGTAAGTGGTGAGGGCCAGATTCTGATATTCTCAGTCAAGATGAATGGTACCTTACTCCATTGAAATCACCCCTGTATCAGTGTGACTACTTGTGTAGTCAGGCCGCACGCAACATGAGTAAATGTATCAGAATCTGTCCTTTAAAGAATCGCCTGTGAACAGATTGTTCACTTCAGTTCTAGTGCTATGTAAACACAAAGCCACTGTGAAATCTTGTTAAATTAATGTTTATTTTGCTAAAGGTCAAGTGCAGTACTTACATTTTTGCATTTTAATTTTAGCTTTCCATTGTTTGTAATATCCATTTAGCAGTTTGGAGATAAAGAAGATGATTTTCAAAGACACAAAGGACAGTTAGGCTCCCATGCAAAATCAATATTCTTTCCCCAACAATCATTCCTGCATTTGGTTAAGTGTCTGTTTTGAGAGGATGCAAATATGTTATGGGCAGACATAGAAAAACTGGAATGAGGTACGCCCATCCAGAGAGGAGTATTCCAGAATCTCCCAGATATGCTGTAGCGCTGATGGGCTCATCTCTGGTGATTGAAAGGGCTCTATAGCTACCATCTCACTTTGCCTACGTAGCTAATATGTGGAGCCTGCCTTTCACAGAAAGAAATGCCTCTCCCTGAGCCGTCGGCAAGTGAAGACAGTGATTTAAATACAAAGACGATGCCTCTACCGACTTCTACATAGCTAGACTTGTCCCAGTCAGAACTATTAAAGGGACAATAGATACATGTACTGTAACTGTATCCACGTCAGACCCTTCTTTGCATCTCTCCCATGGATCTTCCTGCTCTATCACTTCAAATTTAAGCTTCCTGTCTTCTCCTTCAAGCACCTCCATATGTTCAGTTCTACCTGCTTCTCCAGCCTTGTCTCTCATCATGTCATTCCCTACCTCTCCTCTCTGCCCATTAGAGCTGGTCAAATCAAAAAAAATCCCAAAGAGTTTTCACTAAATAAATAAATAAATAATTGAAATTGCAAACTTGTTTTCATTGTGAAGTGTTCAAAAAGGAATCATTTTTCTTTTAGTGGGGCCTGGCATCCACTCTGTATGCGCAACCATTGGTTATGCTAACTTGTCACTAGCTAGAACAATGCCCTACGGATGAGCCTGCTGGCTAGGGATTGGTGAGGAGTCTTGTGTTCTGTCCCCACTCCCATCACGCTCCCTCCCCACCCAGAGCCACGTCGGACATAAACCCCTGCATTCAGATTATTAGCTTCAGATGCTGATAGTGATGTCCGTGGGTGAAGGAGAAATGAGAGGGCTTGAGAGGAAAGATTAAGAGCCCACTTAGCATCTGGCCTATTGCTCCTTACAAAAGGTGTAGGGAGCAGTATACACAGTACTTCAGTCTGGTTGCACCAATGAACAACTGGACTAAGGGTTCATTCAATTCTCATATCTAAACTTTGTAATTTGATTCTACCCAGAACACACTTCATATCCCACCCTGCTAAGTGCAATTTTATTTTATTGGCTGAAATGTAGTTTAGTTTTTGTATAATTATCATGAGTTACTTTCTAAGCAAGTTGTGTGAAGTAGGTTATGAATCACAACCTAAATGTTGTTCAACTTTCCTCAACTCAGGATTACCCTCTTATAAAACCTTTTTTCCCCCAACAGCCCTTTTTGGGGATGGGCCTTTAAATTGGGCACTGGCAAGTAGCTGCAGCCCTGAAGTGGCTATTTTGTACTTGGCTACTGCATTTTTCTCACTTCCAGCTAGTAAATAATCTCTAGTCTTATGTCCCTCTTCCCTTGTTTATTGTTGAAAAGATGGCACATTTCCACAGCAGTTCCCAGAGGGATTCTCTTGAAGGTACTGGGATTTTTACTCAAATAAACAAACTTAGCCCAACAATATATGTTCATTTTAAGATCTTTTTTCAGATGACCTTTTTAAAAGGTGTTTTTGTCTGCCTGTTTGTTTTTTAATGAATCCATATATTGTAGGGAATAGCAGAACAAAGTCACAGTGAATGTTACAGCTTCACCTGGACTCTCAAAAATATTAAATCCTGTAAGCCAATGGCTCCTTTCAGTGATGAACTACCTGCTGACTATATCTCCCAAGGCACCTGTTGTAGATACTCAGGTGTCTCTGCTTTGTGACATAGAAAGTAGGGCAAGGTGTGCAATACAGTTGTTTAACATTGCACTAAGTCTGAAGACGATAATGATTCTTCAGCAGATGAGACAGTACAGGGAAAAATCCCAAAATATCAGTAATAACATCATGCCAACGGACTTGCTTATGATGACAAATTATATGGAGCTTCTGTTACGGACATGACCTTGAAGTACAGCGAACTCCTTTCCAAACTCAGATCTGGAAGTGATACTTTATTTGTTAAGACTTCCTATGAGCTGCCTCTGTGTGTCACTTTGTCACTTGCACTTTGTTACTCCAAATGAATTAATGGGGTATTCATGTAAATGTTGCCCTTATTTATAAATACAGGAGTATTAATTAATAGGAGCTAACAGTAAAGAGTTGTGCTTTAGAAGAAGAGAGAAATCTCTGAGCTGCTGCAGCCTATATTCTCCTCTTTGTTCTGTGAGGGAACAAGGCCAGGGGCAGACAGCATTGGGAGTCTCATTTTTTCAGTGAAATTGGGCAGCAGCAGTGCAGGGTAGACGCCTACTACTGCCTGAAGTGGAGAGAGGAGTTGGGCTAACGTGCCTTTTGGGGCACCTAAATCTCAAGGAACGGTAAGCTGGATGAATGAAGTAACCAGGGCACCAATCCTCTTCGGTTCATGCTGGAGAAAGCGGGTGGTGCTAGACACAATGCAAACTGCTCTTTTTTTGAACAGCAGTGCAGAGTACAGGGGAACACATTTTACCCCACTCCCTCTTAAGTCCTTCTGCTCTGAACCTGCAGTTACTTAGCCACTAATCACTCTTGTCTTCACAAGGGGAACCTTTAAAGTGATCTAGGGCAGTATGATGCCCTAGCTTTTAGTGAGTTTATACTAGTAACTAGCAGTTAAACAAAAGTTTGCCTTTAGGTAATAGACCTTTTCCATCTCTGATTTCCATGACTCAGTTGGTGGGTGGATACAGGTATGTTGACTGTTGGCATACTTGAGCCATATGCAGATCTTAATCTTTTTCAATAGAAACTGAACATTTCTATTACTTCATCTTTAACAGACATGCTACTTGTGATAAAACCATATTTTTTCCCTTCTGTGTTGGTAACACCTTCAAAATTGTAATTCAGTACCCCATCTGTCATCTTCTCAGTCTACCATATAAACATCAAGTAAAAAAAATGTTTTTTTTAAATGCAATCTCTATTTTCTTAGTCATACTGTGCCAAACTATCAGATAATGCCTATTTTCAGTTTCTGACTGTGAGAGTTTTATTGGTCCAAATTTTGCTCTATTTCACTGGGATAAATCTGAAGTAATTTCATGGAAATGGAGCAGAATTCAGTCCATTTTATGAATGGGTTTGTGGTTTTGTTCCATCTGACATATATAAATGTTCAGATATCCAAAAACTACTCATAATAAAATTGTATAGACAAGATTCATTTTATTAGAAGAAGGTCAAAACAGACCTTACCTGTCTGTGGGCTTGTAGGGCCCAAATGGTAGCAGAACCTATCCTATTTCCTGTGCATCATTTGGACCACAGTCTTACGAGCAATACCCCTTGTGGAAAAGTCTCTCTCAGTCTATGGCCTTTTAATTAAGAATCACAAGCAGGTTGGATCAAAACACCCATCCTTCATACCCTCTTCTTAAAAGCTGATGCTTGTGTCAGTTCTTTTGGACGGTCTGCATAAAATTCATAAACAGTCCAAACCCATGTGGGTTGTAGTAAAGAATAATTTTTAATAGAGATAGAAAATCAGATTAAAACAAAATGTCTGCATAACGTATTTAAACTGAAATAGGTACATTCTGTCTTGTGGGGAATAAACAATATATTAAGTTTCTCAATAGTGCATCCTTTCTCCTGTTTCACCTTTTCCTAAAACCCTTTAGCCAGACATTTTGCCAAAGAAGTATTTCACCTTCATTCTTGTCTTCGTGGGCTCCACCAGCAATACTTTTCAGAATCAGGTTACTCTGATCCACTGTCTCATGACTTCCTTCTCAATATTATTTCGACCAATGTAGATATAATACAACAGTCCATTATGAAATGTAAATCATATCTTTTTACATCCATTCAGGCTGTACTTGCTGCACTACAGAAACACTTTGTGGTTCCTGTTTTACCAGTATCACTTCTACAATGTAAAATGTTTCCTTTGAAAGTGTATTCAGATAGTAGTGATCTTCTAGCCCTATCTGTGCATTCTTCTTTCCCAAGCACTTTTACTTTTTCTTCTAGCTCAACAACCATGCTTTTGCATGGCACCTGTCCTGGGTATTGGTGTTAACCTAAATCCAATTCACTTCCTTCCACTAAAGAGGTAGGGATCATGTTATCTCATAATTCCCCTCCAACTTTATATTATATAATAATCTGTATTAAATAAATTTATTGATAAATTAACATCAATCTGCCAATAAGTTTTGAATGCATTTATTATTTGCAGTGAAGGGAAAAGAAATAATTCTGTTGCATGTATTAATGCTAATTACAAAATTAATTCCAAAGTAGGAAGCTCATTAAGATCAAACATTATTCCCAGGGTATGAAAGTTTTCAAAGGTGGAATCCACTCCTCACAATCCATCTTCTATCTTTCTCTCTCCCTACACATACTGCTATTTTGAGATGGGTATACAGGCAATGTTAGAGTACATTAAAGTCAACTTCCCATACCTGGATCGCTAAATGAAGGCACTGTCAGTCAGGTTGTTAATTTTAGCTTCCACATCTGAACATATTCTAAATAAAAACAGATTTAGTTCAAGTTACATTACAATATTATGGAATTTGCCATTTTAAGTCAATCAGAATATACTAGATGACACCAGAATACTCTCAAATCTGAAACTGTTTGTTATTTAAGTACAGAAACTTAATAGTGTAATGAGTGTAGCTGTAATGAGGCTTCTAGACCAGTGATTCCCAAACTTGTTCTGCTGCTTGTGCAGGGAAAGCCCCTGGCAGACCAGCCAGTTTGTTTACCTGCCGCGTCCGCAGGTTCGGCCGATCGCAGCTCCCAGTGGCCGCGGTTTGCTACTCCAGGCCAATAGGAGCTCATGGAAGCGGCGACCAGTACATCCCTTGGCCCGCGTCACTTCCAGCAGCTCCCATTGGCCTGGAGCAGTGAACCGCGGCCACTGGGAGCCGTGATCGGCCGAACCTGCTGACGCGGCAGATAAACAAGCTGGCCCGGCCCTCCAGGAACTTTCCCTGCACAAGCAGCGGAACAAGTTTGGGAACCACTGTTCTAGACCATACATGAGAGAGAGGGTGTCAAGAAAACAAAGGCAACAGTTCCCAACAAAAATGCTGAAGTTCTCCATATGTTATCTCTTTCCCAAGAGGATTTTTTAGCCGTGTTTTAGATGCATGAGTTGCCAATGAATTTTGAAAGAATAACTTATACCAATAAAATTTATAATTGACTTTTCAGTTAATTAATACCAATACAGTATTTCCTATATTCTTTTAACGGAACACCACAAATGCCGCAGTAGCATTATCTCTTTGGCAAAGGCAATATGATATAAAGTCATGTACTAATCAATTCTAGTTCCAGGAATCATCACAAAACCAAAATTGTGGAAAGAAAAAAAAATAATGCCAAGTATGAAAGACCTTTGCACAGACCATTTCTGAGAGCCATTAAGGATAAACTATCCAGTATAATCTTGATGCTATAGCTATAAATCGTCTAGTTTTTTTTAAAAAAACGTAATGTATGAGAAAGCACATCAAAATGGAAATTCCTTAGAAAAAGTGTTCAGATAATTGTATGTCAATTATACTGTATCTATTGAGTATGTTATTTGGGTCTCAAAGCAGATGAATTAGGTTAGGAGAATATACACATTTCCTGATAATTGCGAATGTCATCTCCATTCAATTAAACCAGCATAAAACCTGCTTTACATAAGATGAGAATCAGGCCAACGGCTATATATGTACTGGACCTGATTCTCTACTGATTTGTATTGAGTGTGTTGTGTTACACTGAGAAAAGTGGCTGTAATATGTTGCCAGATTAGCTGTTAATTTACACAGGGAAGCAGTAACAGCCTACTGTCTCATTCACATAGAAACCAGTGGCTGTCCCAGGACTCCCTTTGTATAGTGGTTACCCCCTATAGAATGAGGGTTTCAGAAAACTAACAGTCTGTATTAAGTTTCCCAAGGAATCTTAGAGGATTATGACATTTTCACTCTTCAGGCCTGTTGAGTGCTCTCTACAGGGTCCAGGACAAGGGATGGGGAATTCCACTGATGCTTCTGACCCTTGTTTCCATGTGAGAGGGGTTTGCAGTGAGGGTCCTACTTGCATACAGATCATGGGGACATGACTGGGGCCCAGAATGTTGCCTGTAATAAAAGGAGATCTGTTCTAGTCTCAGGATGGCATTCATAGTGGGATGGCTTTTCTCAGCAATACAAACTGTTGTGTACTTACAGTAATCCGAGTACTTAGAAAATAAAAGGGAAAAATAATTCTTGACTAGTGTCAGCATTCAGAGCAAAACATCAGAGGGCATCATTTTTGTCAATACTAAGCCTTATTGTCTTCTCAGGTGTTTCATTTTATCTGGTCGTGAAAACTTTTTCCTACTATTTATTTTACAGGCATTACAGGATAAGCCCAGACTAAATTGCCTGTGTCAGTGTTGAGTAAGACCTGGTTCTTTCTCTCTCTCTCTCTCTCTCTCTCTCTCTCTCTCATGTTTCTACTTTCTTTGCCCCAGGATTGGTCTCTCAAATATTATCCCTCATTCAGAATATGCAATTTGTGCAACTTCACTTAGAGATTCACATTCTTTGTTTGCTTCATGCTGTTTATTAAAAAAATAAACTACAGGGCTTTATTCTCCCCTCAGTACATGCACAGAACTTCCATTAATGTTAATGGGAGTTTCATGTGCTCATTAAATCATAGAATCAGTTGGAATAAAAGGAACTCTAATTGGTCCATCTTTCTGCAACATGGCAGGGTTCAGTTCATTATCTGTAAACCAGCCCTAATAGGCAGCATCACGTCTGTAGTCCAGCCAGGAATATCTCCAGTGAAAGTAATTGCACAACCTTTCTTGGTGGATTTCTCCAGGGCCTGAGGGGGATTAAATCTCTTAAAAAGGCAGTTCTTTTTGTTCCGAGGGAAAAGGTAGAGCATCTGGGGAGCTGACTGTCCTTTGCATTGCTTGTATGTGGCTGTCTTCACTCTCTGCTTTTCTTCCACGGTTCTGAACAATGTCCTTTAAAGTCTGCTTTTTGGACTGACAGACTCATCCCGGAAGTAATGAAATAGAAAATTTCCAGTGACAAGGATTCCAATGCATTCATAAATCCCATTTTAACTACCTTCAATCAGTTTAAGCCTTTGTTGTAGTTTCTAAGCCATTGCTCATTGAGGTCTGATGTTCCTGAAAGGAACTGTATATGAGGCAGGCCCAGTGGACCCAATTGTCCCCTATGATCCAACTGCTTTTCCCCTTTCTGAAGATTCAATCTGTTTAAAACTGGTTTAGCCAAGTGTCTGGGAATTCCCTATTGAAATCAATTGGCTTGCACATGAGGATTTTAGTAACACAAGCTACATCTATGTTCTGCATATTTTTAAAAAAGTGGTAGTGGTGAATTGTGTGCTGAATTAAATCTTATGCAAAGCAGGAGCAGTCCCTGATGTCAGGGGAGCACAGTAGTTCTGAAAGTTATGGACAGTTGCATTGAGTGACAAAAACCAAACTGGACTGGAATGCTCAGCTTTCCCACCCACATTGTCTGACCCTAAAAATACAAACTTTTGATGAAATGTCCTTTTACTGGAATAAAAATGATTACTAGTAATATCACCTCTGTAGTGCTTCACGTGGACATATGCAGCTCAATTGGACCTTTGCTGACACCATTTGTAGAAGAAAATTGTCTCCACTGACTCAATGGAGATACACCATTGTAAACCTGCGTGAGAGGAGAATCAGGTCCATTCATTATTTAGGGTGGAATTTATAAAAGTGTTCAGCATTGACCTAAAAATCAATGGTAAAACTTCCATTGCCTTCATCCGAGCAGGGTTAAGTCAACACTGAACACTTCGGATAATCCTCCCCCTTTCAAGTTCACAACTTCCCTGTGAAACAGGTGGTAAGTAGTATCATCCCCATTTACAGATGGGGAATCCAAGGCAGACACGTAAAGTGACGTATCCAAGATCTCACATCAAGTAGGAATTAAAACTCAAGGATTCTTTCCTCCAGTCCTGTGTTTACTGTACCTTAGCTCCTCCTCAGATATTTACTATTTTCCCCTACAGATAACATGTACTTGGCATCAGATTCTCCTCTCGTTTACCACTAGCATCTGTGGAGTTTCACTAGTGTAAAACTGGTATAAGCAAGATACAAATCAGCCCTAACCAATATTTTAGTGTCCTATCTGTCCTAGTTTAATATAGATTTGTCCTGTAAATTCATGTTATAATTTATGCCAAAATCACTAATCACAAATATTCAGTCAAACTAGGAATACAGTTGTTGAAATATGCACTGCAAACTAATGAGGTTTATTACCTATTGTATGTTGTATATTACCTCAAAACATAATAAAAGTTAATTTCACAATTTAGCAATGAATTAATGAACAATTATTTTTAAGTGCTTCTCAGTTTTCTTAAGCAATTATGATTATAGTGGTGCTAAATAGGACCTGTGAAATGGCTTCATAAAAATCTGCATGTAATCTGAGCTGAATGTATAGGCCTTTAGCCATGTAACTAACATTAAATGAGTTAAGAATGTACCCTGTCAAATGTAATGTAGGTTAGTGATTAAAAATGCGTGTAATGTGGCTGAATAATTTTAAAGACTTATTTTTTTTTAGACAAATGAATGCACAAGCATGTGATCTTGCCAGGAAGCCTTTATAACCTGCAGTTCCAGCCTTAATTATTTTACAAAATGTAGGGCCTGATTCTTCACTACCATGTACGTTTGTGTCATTATTTACACCTGTGCAAACTGAATCTAATGTTGGTGTGTGTGATGGGGTGGACTAGTTCCCGAGCCCCCCTGTTGAAGGCCTCATGGCCCTGCCACACCCTGCCCCAGAAAAGGGCAGTAGAGAGGTCCTCCAGGCTGTCCAGAGTGGCTGTGTGGGAAGCAACCAATCAGAGGCCGCAGGGAGCAGCCAATCGGGGCCCAACAGGCTAGTATAAGAAGAGCTGGTGGGCTAGGCTAAGATCAGTTCTTTGCTAGAGCTGGAGGAGAATGAATGGTGTGGCTGGCTGGCGGCGTGACAGTGCCTTGGACAGAGCAGTGGTGGCAAAGGCTGGGGGAATGCAAAGGAGTTTTGGACTGGCTGCTGGAAATCAACAAGGACAAGGCCCCAAGGTAAGGGCAAAGAATGTCCTGGGGCCATGGGGAAGTGGTCCAGGGAATTGTAGCAGTGATGCAGTTTATTTCAAGGTATATGTTGAACAGCTGCTATGACTAGGATCCCTGGGCTGGGACCCAGAGTAGAGGGCAGGCCTGGGTTCCCCTCCACTAGCCACTGGGAAAGTGGTCTGGACTTTGATATGCCTCAGAAGGGGACCTGGAGTCTCTTAGTGGCCCAGCTGAAGAGCTGGGGCCAGAAATGCCCTGAAAGGCAAAGAGTCTCCAGGGACTGAGCCCTGGGGAATATGGCCCCACATCAGGGCTGGAATTGCTTGAAAAGCAGGAACAATTTGAGAGAATCCAGAAGGGGCTAAGACAGTTCAAACCAGGGTACTGTGATTGAGGAGCAAGCCCAGGGATAGGGATGCAGATCGAGAGATAGGCCTGGTTGGACTTGTATCCCAGAAGGGGCTTGGTTTCCACCCCCATATGGACTGTATGTGACTTGGCTGAAGGGGGAGTCAGTAAAGACCCATCTTAAACACACAGTGTGCAGGCACATGCCCTGAGATGGGGTGCTTATGAGAGGTGAGTGGTCCCCATGACAGTGTTATTCTGATTCAGTAATGTTTTACACAGTTTGCAAATGATGCAAGTTGGAAGAGGATTGGGCCCTTAAAGAGGGGTTCTGCTGTGTGACAGTGTGGTGTTCCATGTTTAACTGTCTCAGGAATACTTTGTCAAAGAAATAGAAACATATGGCCAGAATCTCAGCTGATATAAACAGAATAGGTTTGTTGATTTCAATGGAGCTATACTAATTAACACCATCTGAAGATATAGTCTGATTTTATGTCAACCCAACTGTCAAGGTTCCTTCCCCAATCTGAACTCTAGGGTATAGATGTGGGGACCTGCATGAAAGACCCTCTAAGCTTATTCTTACCAGCTTAGGTTAAAAACTTCCCCAAGGTACAAACTTTGCCTTGTCCTTGAACAGTATGCTGCTACCACCACATTTTAAACAAAGAACAGGGAAAGAGCCCACTTGGAGATGTCTTCCCCCAAAATATCCACCCAAGCCCTACACCCCGCTTCCTGGGGAAGGCTTGTTAAGAATCCTCACCGGTTGGTACAGGTGAACACAGACCCAACCCTTGGATCTTAAGAACAATCAAAAATCTGTCCGGTTCTTAAAAGAAGAAGTTTAATGAAAAGGTAAAAGAATCACCTCTGTAAAATCAGGATGGTAAATGCCCATGGGGTAATCCAATTCAAAACATAGAGAATCCCTCTAGGCAGAATCCTAAATTACAAAGACACAAACAGAAATGCACATTCCCTCCAGCACAGCTTATTTTACCAGCCATTAAACAAAAGGAAATCAAATGCATTTCTAGCTAGATGACTTACTAACTTAACAGGAGTTGTAAGTCTGCATTCCTGATCTATTCCCAGCAAAAGCATCACACAGACAAACCCTTTGTTCTCTTCTCTCCCTCCCCTCCAGCTTTGAAAGTAAATTGTCCCCTCATTGGTCACTTTGGGTCAGGTGCCAGCAAGGTTATCTCACCTTCTTAAGGTGAAAGGGTTTTACAGCACTGTATACAGAAAGGTGGTTACCCTTCCCTTTATTTTTGACACCAGCAAACTCAACCTAAGATCTGAAAGTCAAGCTGGGTTTTCTTTGCCTCATGCATAATCAGTAATAAAGATTAATGATAGCACAATTTACCCTGCCAAATCTTGTGCACTTTTGTGGTCTTCAGGCTCTGCCCTCATTACATCTGGCAAAACCCATTGCCTTCTTTGTTGGCCTCTAACCCATCATGGCCAGACTATTGCCATGTAGGAACAGGTGGCTATAAAAGCCCTATCAAGGGGGAAAACTGGGGAAAAGGTGCCGTGTGTGTGTGTGAGGAAAATATGGTAGGTTTTGGGTAACGAATTGGCTGTTGTGCTGAAGGGAACCTCCGTTTTGATTATTGTCTAATATGGGGAGGATGGAGACAAAGCTCATAAAATTAAATAATAGGAGTAGGTAAAATTTTTTTGGCTGTCCTCCAATGATATTGCAAGCTGTGTCTGAGAAATTAAAGGAAGAATTGCCTGTTCATCCTCTAGATATTGTAGGCGTTAAGTCCCTTGGGTGGTAATTGTCTCTGAGGGGATTCCAGCACTGCAGCTAGGATTTATGTGACCTGGAAGAAGTAATGGGGCCCCACCATTTGCCCTATAGCCTTATCCTTTCAGAAACACCCTCACAATATTTGACACTGAGCTTTATCTGTGTCAATATTCATGAAATTCAATTTTAAGCTTGAATAGTTTTTTTGCCAAAAGCAAATTTATAACTTCATTATAAAACTCACAATTTTCCCTCTGTTGGTTAGTTGTCAATCAGTATTACTTGAGCTATGTAATTAACCAACACAACAGTAATTGTGAGGATTTCTGAATGAGTAAATAATAATCTGCAAACCAAGAATTTTTCACTGAAGAGATTCATGAATAACTTTACGTAAAGAATACAGAGAATTTCATGAACAAGAGACTAAATTTGTAGACTACATGATTAATAATGAATTATTCATCCAGCTCTATTACTGATGTCACAGCTAGTCTAACAAAGGTATATGTCAAGCAACTGAGAATGCATTTTCAAACAGTTCTTTAAAATCAGGGCAAGAGGTTTTTCATCAGACCCACAGAAAATGTTCTCATATAGAAATAGTACTTCCTGGTGTGACTTAATGCCCCTTCTCATTTTCAATCACTTTCTCTTCAGAGAAGTTAGCTAGGCACAAGACTAACATATTTCAAAACATTATATTTCCCACTGGTGGATTGGATTTGTCAGACGTTGCATTTACCTACGTGCTGGTTTTGGCTGTGGCATCAGGCTATACCTTCACCTACTGTAAGACAGCTTATCTTGGACTTTGGAGGTAAGGAAACTGAAAAGAGTCTTTACTAAAGGAAACTTTAAAAAAATGTGTTCCTGGCCAGTAGAGGGGAAGGAGAGCAGAAAAGAATTGTGCATAAAAAGATCTTGCTTAAGCAAAATTTTTTGAGACACAATAGTTTAGCTCACACAGAGTTTGAGACAACCACACAGTTTCTCCAGTACCACAAATTGCTTAATACAGATAGGAGGCTTTAATATTTTATGCCTTCTATAGTCAAAGATATATTGGTTGATTTGCGATTGTATTGGCTATTAAGGGAGAAAAATAAAGTGGAAGAATGGGGGAGGAGAGAGATTCAGTGAAAGAGGTACTGAAGGAATTGTCAGAACTAGGTAGAGAACAGAGTTGTGAAAGCCATGGGATGACAAGATATCAAGAAGGGATGGTACATTGACAGTGTCAAAATGCAGAGAGAGAACAAGGAAGGTAAGAATGGTGTTAGAGGCCCTGAAACTTTTGCAGAAGATCCTTTATGGCCTAGGTGAAAGTAATTTCAGTGCAGTTGAGAAGATGGAAATCAGAATGGATGGGATCAAGAATAGACTTGGTGGCAAACAACTCAAGGCCATGGTGACAGATGGTCTTAGAACTTAGTTTATGACCATGAACAGCATTTTTAACTATGGTTGTTAAAATAAAGGTAATCAAATATCATGCTTCAGGAGTGAAACTGATCACAGCCCTTGTCCAAAAAAAAAAATGTTTAACATGTACAGAATTGTACAACAGGATTTCAGTCTTCTGAAACATTGAGTAATGGTCACTGAAGGATGAAGGTTAGATTCTGGTCCATATGGATTAATTGTCTAATCTGGAATGCCCATCCTATGGGATTTTAAATATTTGTTCCTCAGTGGGACAAGGGATGGGTGAAAAAGTAAATATTTGAGGAAGTGGCCTGATCAAAAAATGTGATAGACCTTTGGAAGCTTGAAATAGAAACCTGTGAATTTATTGGAATATTTTCTTCTCTTTATGTAGGATTTGTATTTGTTGCCCATATGTGCAGGACAGTAAAGGTAGTACTGAAGTATTTGCTTGGAGAAATGCTCACATAAAAATCTTGGCAAACAGATATAAAAATAGATTTAATTTTGGCACAATCAGCTTTGATTGTGTCCCTTTTAGTTGGAAAATTACTCTCCAAATCAGAACATTTGTATTAAAGGTCCGATAATGAAGATTACCAAAGTCTTCCCTTAATACCTGGGAGAGGAGATATGAGTAACTGATACTTTTGGCAAATGTTTAATTTTTAATGCTTCCAACTGTAGCAGTAAGGATGGACTTAATTTCCTTTCTGTACCAAAACCTGGAAAACCAGTTATAAAGTGGGTCAACCTATTTATTAGCAAAAGGCTCCTTTTGGCTCATGGTATAGGGCAACAGTAACGAAGTAGTTCCATAAGATGCTAAATCTTCCCTGTGAGTTTATGGAGACTTTTTTTGTAGGAAATCTGTACAGTCAGGTCTCCAGCAAATGATGAGGCACAGCTGGGGCACAGTACAGCAAGGGAAGGCTGTTTATAGCCATCCAGCTCCTTAACAGACATATATGACACATTCAAGACAGGAGGCAAACTGCAGCTCCTCCACTGGAGGGAGAAAATTCATGAGGAGAACCACTGGGGATTTTCAGCAGACATGTCTTCCTCCTGTGAGGCTTGCCACAGGAAGTAACAATATGGCCCTTTAGAAATTTTATGTTTAGGATCAACAGCAACAACCAGTTTAAAGCACACAGTGTTAATATATTTGACTTGGGGAGAAATTTTTTATCTATTTTTCCAAATTGCTGTTAAGCTTGATGATAGCCAAGGGTTTGTCTCCAGTTTCCTATGTTGGCAAACATGATTTCTTATCCATGTTGAGCTCTGGGCTTTATTAATACAACTTGTTTTTATGACTGCACTGGTTACATGTTTATGACTAAACTCTGCAAAACTCTTTTCAGAATTAATCAATTTCCCAATGCATTTCTTGGAATAGTCCATTACTAATTATAGTTTATAAATGAATAATTCAGAAATAAAACACATGTAAGTTACTTAAAATATGTAGGCCCAGAACTGAAAGTGCTGGATCAGTAAACTCTTCTAGAATGTCTCATCAGCATTATTACCCACTTTGCCTGACAAAATCCTGCTTATCTTTTTAACTGTAGAAGTATTGGACTGCTTTATGAGGCTGAAGCATATGATCATAATAGCTTTATAAAATAGACTTTTTTAGGCCAGGAACTCATTTCTAGTTAATAGATGTAAAAAAGAAACAGAGTGAGTCTTATACTTTTAGACATGTGTTCTTCCCTCCAATAATCTGGATAGGAAATATGCTTTCCTGACACTTGCTTGATGTACAATAGCCTGACTATGATATGATTGTCTAGCAGTGCATGGTTACATGAGAGAGAAGCGCAGAGTTAAACTTTAAGAGATCATTCTTTCAGAGTCAAATAACACATGATGTGCTATAATTAGAAAAGCTCCTATATTTTTTTTAAATGTTAACTTCTCAAGCTTATGCCTGCCCTTTCAAAGTTAGTGATTGCTTCAGAGCAGCTCACCCATCTGAGTCACTCAGATACATATATTGTATGTGGTTTTAAAAAATCATGTCGGCTTTTAAGCACTTTGGATAAAGTTTTCAAAAGAACCTGTGTCCCATTTTCAAAGTGACTTAGGCACTTGAGAGCCTGAAGTCCCATTGACTTTCAATGAGACTTAAGCTCCAGAGGGCCAAATATTTAATGTAGAGAGTCACCAACTAGAATTTTTCAAAGGCACCCAACTCCTATTGAAATCAATTTTGAAAATGGGGCTTAAGTGCTTTTGAAAATGTTACCCTTGAATATTTTAATAAGCATTATATCCAGCACAATTAAACTGCATTAGGGAAGGAGCGTGATAGGAAACTCATGTGCATCTCTGTATGCACACATGTCATTTGTGTTTTTTAAGTAATTCAGTCTCTGTTTTCACAATCTCTTCAGCCTAGTGCTTTGATAGATGGCTCAAAGACGGTCTGTTTTGCAGGTGAAATCCTGGCCCCATTGAAATTAAAGTAAAACACCATTATCTTGAGTAAAGCCAGCCTGCATTTTGTGAGCTTTTCACTTGGACCCTGATTGATGCCAAGCAAGTCACCCATTGAGTTTTCAATGGGGTTCTGCACAGGTTGGGGGTATTCACCTGCAAACAAGTTTCAGGACTGGGGCCATACACATGAGCTTCTTGACCCCAGCACTTTTTCTCTTTGTTATCAGAAACACTGAAATGATGAAGCTAAAGGAAAAGATGTAGGTGAGAGCTGGTGCTACCATTGGCTTTTTTCTTTCTAGTGTGAGTACATGCACTTCAGCTCTGCATCTCTGTGCAGTCTGATATCCAGTGTTTGATAGTACCAATAGCTAATCTTTCATAAGATGTAAGAAAAGTAGACAGGATGTGACTGGCCACAGGAGAGCTTTCCTTTAAAGCCACATCAATTAGCGGTTGACTTATTCCCTTAAATATGAGAGTTTATAATCCTTCTAAAAATCCAGTGACCTGTAACTGGATGTTTTTGTTCCTCCTACATTCTAACTTCTGAATGCTATTCAGCATCTGGCCTCTTTCTGTCTTGGGGCAATGAGTTAAACCCATTTTACATTGTGGAAAATAGTATTTCCTCTTTGCAGCTTTTAAATCTATTATCAGGAGCATAGATCAGCGTTCAGCATTGCAGTCTCTATCAGTATCTGGCCTAAGCCAGGGAAGCTAGTGACTCAATCAGCAGACCAAATTTGGTGATGAATCCTGGTCACGTGCCAACTGAGGCATGTTGTGCATATGCTAAGAAGAATTTATCACCTTTCAATTTTATTGAATGTTCCTTCCCTGCCTTTTTTGTAATTAACAGAGGGTAAATAAGAACATATATCAGAGGCAGTTGATACTCTTTTCTGAGAATGCTAAGCTGGTTTTCAGAAATTGCCAGACTTCAACTCACTGCAGACTCCTATATGTTCATTCTGGTTCCTAATTCTTTCAGGGCCCCATTTTTCTGTATTCCATGCAAAATTATTTGGTTCACAAATAGCTCAACATAGAAACTGAGGTGTAATTTCCTTGCTTTCTGACTTTCCTTTCCAGGAAAGTCAGTTGGAGAGTCCCTGAACCATGCAACCATATTCCTTGAAATCCTTTCATTTACCTGTTATGCATGGGTGGCAGCCAAACAAATGAGCAACTAAAGCACTACAAACAACTCACCATAACACATTTAAAGTACTACTGTGTTCACTTACACTAGTTTTAAGACAGATTTTTTTTTTTTTAAATGACAGGCTTGAGACAACATTCGTTTGACTCTTGCAGGCCATTATGTTAGAAGGCATTTTTGCTGTCAGTGTAAGTAGTTATTCTACTTGATCCTATTAGCCAATGGAAATTTTTTTACAATGAGTTTAGTAGCGTACTAATTGAGTCTCTACTTTTGCTTTCAAATCAGTAAAGTTCTAAAACTGCACACAACCTGTTGCTTCTAATAGACAAAGGCAGCCTGGAGTGCAAGTTGCCTGAGTCCTCCCTTGATCTGCTAGGGAGCCTGGCCATGAAAAGGGTGAAGCCAGAATACTTAGGAAATGTTCTGATTTAGTGCAGCTGCCTCCACTAGTGTGACTGCTATGGAACCCTCAGCTAGTTTTTAAGTTGCCTTTCTTTGGAGGAAAGTGATGGTACTGTTGCCTGCACCTACTCATATGAGGAATCATGTGTGAATAAAGTCCACTGCACTGAACATTATTCCAATTAGTACACGTCTTATTTGCTCAGTTATTTAGATTCTAACTTTATTGAGATGTTCAGGCATCAAATCTAATTATGCAACACAAAATATGAAAATAGTACATTTACCTGTGCAGAGGGACTTGGAGATGCACTGCAAAATCTGGATCCAGATTTCAATACCCTTTCCCCTTCCTTCCCTCAGATGTTGATTGGGGCTCATCCCATTGTAAAGATGGGGGCATATGACAAATTCTAATCTGTATTTTGAGGAACTTTGGATCTGAGGCTTTGGTTGAGCCTCATCTCCTAAAAAGGAAGCAGGTGGTGGGGAGGAGGAGCTATTTGAATAGTCACAGGAAGTTGACAAAATGAGAAGGCAAAATTTGGATTTAGTCCCAGCTTTAATTTTCTTGAAAAAAAGAGCTTCCTCCACTGTAAGACTCTATGCATCTACATAAATAGAAATCAATTGAATTGATTTTTGAGACTTGCTGTGCTCCTGCCATTTCAAAACTCAGTTAATGTTTAGTGATAAGGTCATTAGAGTGACCAACAGAATAGTTTTACTAAAGCATAAAAATTACAATTTTGCACCATGCAATTTCAGCGAAATGACTAAGTGTAAAATACCTAGTATTATGAATCTATAATATGCAAATGTTCATTTTGAGCCATTATATTAAAGAATTTAGTCTAACACTGATGTGTGAAGGATTTACATGGGTAGCTTCCATTAATGCTAATGGAACTGTACTTTTACTATGCATTCATAACATCTAATGTAATGGCCCAAAAGACAATTCACAATATCTGTGGAATAGCCACTCTCAATGGCATCATGCTACCTTAAGCATGCCAGATTTTGTCTGTCTGTTTGTCTGTCAGCATTGTTTTAGGGGAAATCCTCCTCCATAATGAAACACCTTGCAGGGAGGATTTAGGGAAGCTAAAGAGCCTGGTGCTGTGGGGATGGGTTGGGCATTTGGCTTCCACACAAATACCAGGGACTTCAAGTCCTGAGATTTCCTGCAGACCTTGGAGTACCTGGAATTAGACCATGCTCTAATTATGATATTATTAAGAAATGCATGTAATCTTAATTATATTTTTTTGTGTATGGAAATTTCTCATTAATAAAGACTGCATGTAAGGGTATTTCTACACTAAAAACCTAAATTGACTTACAGCCACTACTGTAATTACTGCAGTGGTGCATGTCCACACTACCCTTCTTGGGTTGGTGGTGCATGTCCTCTTCAGGAGTGCTTCCCCTGACCTGAGAGGGGCAGTGTGGAGAGCTGAAAGCCCAGTTGCTCAGCTCTGCTGGCAGCTCACTGCCAGGAGTCTGGCTGCCCCGCAGGCTCCCAGCAGGCTGACCGGGGTTTCTCTGCATGCCCTCCCCCCCCCCCCCCCCCCCCCCGCACCTGATCCCTGCCCAGAGCCAGGCAGCCTTGTCAAGGTCAGGGCTGAAATTGACAAGGTTGCCTGGCTTCCAGCAGGGGGCTTAAGGGTTTTCTCACCCTAGTTCCCAGCCAGAAATGGGGTCCAAAGCTGGGAGTGGCTCCCAGCTGGGAGTAGGGGCTTTCCTGTCAATTTCATGTCAGGAGCTGTGAAATTGACAAGACAGCCAATGTAAGGGATAGTGTCTACACAGACAGGGCATCACCCTAACTACACTGACAAAAGCCTTAGCCTCTCATGGAGGTGGAGTTATGCCTCTGTAATAGGACACTTCCATCAGTGGGAGGAAGGCTGTAGCATAGACCCTGACATAATTAGGTCAACATAAGCTGCCTTATGTCTACCTAACTGTGTAGTGTAGACCAGCCCTAAATGTGGGAGTAATGACCCTCTGTTGGAGCCTCACTTGAGGAGCTTTGCCAGAAAGTGAGATGGGAGTCTATCAAATAATATCCTCCATTTAAGCCTTTGCACACCCAATGCAAAAGGTGTACCCGTTGCTCATTTTTTGTCTGCCACTCTCTCTCTTGTTGTTTATGGTGACACATTACTCTCCTTGCTGTAATCCTTCTCTCTTACTGAAGATTTCTTCCCATCCATCCTTTTTTGGTATATTTGGCCTCTCCCCAGAACTTTTCTTTCCTGATTTTTGTACCTATTTTTTTTTTTGTTCTTTGCCCTTCTGACAATGTGCAGTATACCTTTCTTTCTTGTTTTCTCTTGTGCTTTCTAGTAACACCACTTATATATATTGCACCATTCATTGTCTTTTTATCCTGTAACATTATTTTTTTTTGTTTTCATGGGCTCTGAAGTTCAAGTTTCACTGACCCATGTTATTAACAAGGGATCAATGTACTAAATATCACATAAAGGACACACTGGCTGTAGACTAAGTGAGAGATCACTTGATGAAGCCCTTTATCTTCCCAGATGTGCTCTGGCCAACCCAGTTTTTCTGTGGCTTGTGCCTCACCTTGGCAGCTATGCTACACACACTTTTGGTTTGTTTTGGTTGCATATTACTTTCAGTTAGCTTGGTTGTGTGTCTGTGTATGTATTTAATTTTTGTGTGTGTGAGTTTATATATACTTTATTCTGCTGACACCCTGTTTTCAGCTAATTTATGTGGGGGAAGAAAACCTACCCCAGGAGCTCAGAAGCAGCTCATAACCTCAGCAGAATGTCAATTTGTCAGTCAAGTGATTTTTTTTTTCAAACTGGGATTATATGGTAGCTCATATATTAGCCAAGTTGTTTATTTCTTTGGAAGCTGCTATCGAGAAAAGTGGGGTCAAAATTTTAAGACCTGTTAGCCCATTATTTACTATTTTATATAATAGTCAGTAGCTGTATTGGGCAATGGAAATTAGATCTCATATTTACTTCAACTATACTTCCAGGAGCCGAATAAAACTTGCCCATTCTTATCCCATTTCTTGAAAATAGCTTACATGTAATTAACATGGAGAATATTTAATACTATATCTGATGAATTTGAGCCTAAAATCAACACTCAGAGGTGGATTAATTATTTTACCTACTCTGCCTTATCTTAATTTTGTATATAAAAATGATTCCAATTCAAAGAATTTCAGCACATGCTCTAATTCCATTGTCGTCAAGGGGACTACTTGAGTACTTGGCCGTATGCTCAAGTACATTGGTGAACTGGGGCCTCCATGGGGCAGCATATGTCTGTAAAGGGAAACTCCAAATGCACTTTGCTGTCTTTCTTTTTTAAATCTCTTTTGGTTTACCTACAGTGCTCAACAATGAATTTGCTCACCAAAAGGACAAATATATAAGACCTATGCAAGTTTGCAAACACCTGTATACATCAGCATTCTGCTGCCCTTCCCTCCAGTTTTCCTATTCTCTAACTAGTTGCTGAGCTTGATCAAACCATATTTTGATTTTCTTTTTAATTTAAAATCCTAACTGGTTCTGCTTTCCAATGTATGATGTTACAAACTTGCTAAAGGAGAGAGACCTTTTGAACCCTGGAAGTGACTAAAGGATGAGATCACTGAAGGAGAGAAGGCTGTTGAATCTAGGAAGGTAGCTGGTATAAAATCTGTAATTGCTGCCTTGGGTATAAAGATCTCTACTGTTATGTCAGTTATATGGTTCTCCCCTTAATTTCTTCACATGAATGGCTAAAATTCAAGTAGTTTTTTCTTTAGCTTTTTTTGTTAAAGGTTTAAATAAAATTGCATGAGCGACACTTGTATAAACAGAAGGCAATTTCAGTTAGCTTTTAATAAATGTGTAGCCAATTAGTTCACTTAATGTATGTTGTCATAGTGAACTTTGATTATATATGACCTAACAAATGTGTGGTGAATAAGTAGGATAGGAGTACAAGGCTGATAAGTATTTAGGAGTGAAGAGTGTGTATTAGACAGACATATAAGTAAACCATGGCTGTAATGCAAGGCCTAGAGGCAAAGGTCTGTAAGAGTTCAGCTTAGTCACACTAGGCATCAGGCTTAAGGAGACTTGATGCAAGTGACTGACCCTATGCCAATAAAACTACAAGATTACTGTAAAGGATGTCCCAGTAGGTGATATTACAGAAAATATGTCCCAATGTAACCATTCAGACCATAAGACACTTGATTGTAGTATCACAGAAAGTTCTGTTCTGACTATAGGTCACTCTGAAAACAGGTTGAAATCTGAAGATGCTAATAAGAAAAGGAGAACTAAGAACAAGCTATGAAAAGCAGGGCACATCAACATTTACAGGGTGTGGAAGTACAGATAAGAAAAGATTGGAATCCTTATGCTTAGACATATGCTGTTAAGCATGGTCAGAACAAAAAGAGGCTCCCTAGTGGAGCTAAAGTGGGAAGATCAGAGGGGAATCCTCATTGGGATGACCCCAGCAGGAACCACCCCTGGATTGAGAGGCCATCTGAGAGATCCACCAGATTCTACAATATCTTTGGGTATGTGAGTGTGACTATGGCCTTGGCTATTTCTTGGGCTCTCATGTAGTGTAGATGGGTATGTAACTTTTATATATGAACAAGGTTTTTTTACTTGTAACTGTTTGTGGTCACTGAATTCGTTCTTTGTGTACTCCTAAGAGTATCCCAATCTAAGACAATTTGGAAGGGTAACTTTCACACTATTGATCTGAAAACTGTAGCACCACAGTATAGCACGATTATAGTTCACCACAGAACCATCAAGTCAATTTTTAACTATAGCATTTGGCGTGTGGGGTTTTTTGTTTTTTGTTTAGTGAAATGTGGGGTGGAGAACTGAACATATATCAGGGAAAAATGGATAAAATCTGTACACCATTTTCAGGAACTGGAATGGATGTAGAGGCAAGAGGTGATCTGGTTAGGGGAAATAATAGTTTTGAGTCACAAACACACAGCATTTAACAGGAAACCCAAATGTTCAAGTAACATGTGATGTCTATTCTATTGTGCCTAGCTTGAGACACCTTAATGGGTGAGGGTGGGATTTTTAGATGGAGGGGTGGGGTGTGTTTAAAAATCAGTCCTTTAATGGATTTCAAGTTTGAGATCAGAAAATCGAGACAACCAAAATCACTTTTTAAAATTTAGGCCACTGTACCAAAGGCAAATGTTATAAGATGCTTATGTTAAGGGGGTTGGGGAACATCAGCCTATATCCTCTTTTCCAGATAGTTAATTTTCAGAGTCACTGACAAGTTTCTTTTTAAAATCAATTTTCCTTAGGGATTTCTATGCAACAGTCACATCCCAAAACAAAAGTATTTTATCATGCATTATTTATAGCTTTGCTGGAAGAAAAAGCTGCGGAAAACCCTTAAATCAGGAAAGGATTTCTTACCTAACATCTAGTCCCTTTCATTTTTTGTTGAATTGCAGGACTCTATTCTTTTCTTTTTTTCTCTACTTAAATTAAAGTGCAGTCAAAATGCTCTTTGTCCCTGGAGTCAATGAGCAATGAAATTCAAATACTACAGGAGTAAGGAGACCTTTGTTGGATTTGTGCAGAATCCTCTAGTGCCATACTATATGTGTGGGATTTTCCTTAATATCCAGGTCTATAAGTGCAGGGATTTTATTCATTCTTCATCCACCAGCAGCAGAAGGTTCTCCACCTGGAGTCCCAAAAGAACTGTATGAATAAGTACCAAGTGGACTTGTGAATAAACAGCTCTAATTTGATTACATGCTTTCATGTGGCAGGGAGGGAGGAAAGCAGTGTGCTATTTATTATTCACAAATATTTGAATATATTAGAATGTGTTCATTCACCTTAACTTTTACCAATCTGTAAAGCAGTAATATAATAGCTGACTTCAGTGGGGGTCTGTGCAGTTGCAGGGTCCATCTAGGTGCGTCCAGTTGCAGCTTTCAGCTCTAGTTTATGAGGACATGTCTGTTCTATTCGTTGGTTGGAATTCAGTAACCAAGGAAACATCATTAGTTTGGGGAACACTTTGTAGAAGTCTCTACAAAAAATTGTGTAACATTTTAAAGCATAAGTATATGAATTGCTTCCTGGTTGACTGTATTTGGCATATTTCAATCTTGTTATGATATTATTAAATTACAGCTTATTCCACAGCTACAATGTGCAAGGTGGTAAGTAACAGTTTTAAAATCACTAAAATGAAAAGAGGGCTTGAAGCACAATCTGTTTTTAAGTAACGTTTTAATCCATGGCTCAGAGCTGCCCATTTCTTCAAACCTATGCAGTTGAGACTTATTATAAAGGTAATACCCTGTATAATTGGTCAAATTTTTAGTGAATAAATTATTTGACAAACTTCACATTAATTCTGACTCGGTGCTTTTTTGTTTGAATATTCTCCCACACCAATAATCATACTTGTGGGGCCAAACTGCTCTCATTGAAAGTGGTGCAATTTTAGAGTAGCTCCATTGATTTTAAGTGGAGCTCCACCCTGACTGGTGTAGCACAGCAGAATTTTGCCTGGTAGTGTTCAATTTTATTGTCCAACTAATTTCAGGTTTTAAAACTCACCACAAATTCATGGATGAATCTGGTTGTGGTGACATGGAATAAATCACTAAAGCAAGCACCATATATTCCATTAGTGTATTTCAAATCTCATCTAATTCAAAGCTACTGTATGTGATTCATTCTACTTTCTAAGTATTTTATTAGTGAGATGATTAATGGGGTAACAGAACAAATACCCTGTTTTATTGGCCAGAGAAATTGCCTACAAGACTTTATTAAAGAACTAGGTTATATTGCCAAAGAAAATGCCATGTTACCATTATTCTATTACAAGATGTCCCAATCTTCTTTTTCTTTACCTAAATTATGAAATTGGATTTATTCTATCAACTCCTATAGTCTAAATGGTAAAGTGCCTCCTTTATATTTCTAAGGCTTTAAGTCCACTGACTGTGTCAATATCTATCATGATACTAGGTTATGATGGTAGATTTGAAGTGCACTGGAGCTGCCTAGACTTTCTTCTGACCATAAGCCCAGGTTTTTTCCCTTGTTCTCTGACTTCTCAGGCACCTTCTCCATATCGCCAGCTTTTGGCCTGCTGGCAAGACAGATAGGGTCAGTGGCTCTGATTCCTGGCAAATTAATGAGAACCTTCCTTGCTGTCAGCTCCTGCTTTCTCTTCTTTCTCCCTCCCCCTTCCTGTTGAGATACCTAGTAGGATGGGGGAGAAGCTCAAGGTTACAAGCTTGGAGAAACCAGCATGGGAAGAAGCAGATGGGGGCCCAGGAGATATTATAGCTGAGCAAGAATCCCAACTATTTAGCGAGGGCAAAGTGAGATACTGGAAGAGTAGAAAATCTGGGGAATTGGTTGGAAGAAAAGGACCAAGATTGCAGGAAGGGAAGATGACTCTACTCGAGAGAGTAGGAACTGTGATGGGAAGGGGTCTAATAGACTGACAGACTTGGGAGAGGAGGATTAATAGACTGTGGGGAAGGACAGAGTTGACAAGTGAGTAGATTAACTGAGGCAGGAAGACAAAATGTATTTCTGGGGAGAGGAGAGATGGTGGAATACAGGGGGAAGGGTTAATCCATTTGGAAATACCAGATGGATTTGAGGGAGGTGTAGTGGGGTGTCCACTCTAGGACCTTAAACTTTCCATTATGTATACCTGTGTTAATTGCATGCAAAATTTCCTAAAGCCATTTGCTGCAGCAGTGTAGGAAGGTTCATGGTACTACCACTGATGCCTCTTAACTTTGTCCTATTATCAGCCCTGAGTGCTGATTTCATTCTAATTGAGCACCACACCTCACACATCATGATCTGCCATGTACAAAGCAAAAGTGCTAGCCTCAATGCCTGAAGGGCAGCTAGCAAGTGCCTTCATGTCCCCAGAAGACACTCCCTCTGCTTTGCCAGGGATGGGAGAATCCCAGCATAGTTCCTGCTCTATCTTTTTTCTCCATTGCCAGCCCTGAAACTGCCATATCTCAAGGGGGGAAGAGAACCTCTGCTTCCCTCATAACCCACACTGACCATTCTGGACAGAACAAAAATTAATTTAATACACATAATCTTTATTTTTAAACTACAGCTTTGTGGCATAAGGGGGTCACACTCCCAAGCCACTAGTCATACTGCAAGGTAGATTACAAATTCCACAGAACTTCTAGGTTAGCCTGCTTCTTTAGGCTGTGATAACACTCCAGCTCTGCAAGTGCTAGCCAGCATGTGCCAACTCTCTAAGGAAGCACCATTAAATCAGTGCTTCATGTTGGGATCGCGGCAGAATGAGCAGTGTACTTGGTAGCACCGTAATTCTGGCATTGAGATTTACTATCAGGGTTTTGCTGTGGCTATAGTTAGCTCAAATTTTATTTAATTTCTTCATAGCTTGTATTTTCTCAGTATCAGTCTCTGTATGTTCACCTTCTAAGGCTAGATTATCCCTGCCCCTTGTATGAAGTGTGGAGTAGGCACTTCCCCTTGCCTTGCCTTCCCTGCAAAAGGTGGGTGAGTGTAGAGGAGAGGAGGAACAAGAGACAGTCATCCCTAAAGGAAAGGGATACTGCAGGACCCTACCCTCTTTTTTGCAGTATTCAGCAAAAGTAGCTGGCCACAGTGATTAGAGCATGCTGAATCAGCCAAGGGCATGATGCACACTTCCCCTATGTATGCAGGTGAACAATTGTTACCGTCTAAGGTTGTCACTTCCAAGCTCTCTCCTGGATGTGGGTTTCTGTGCCATCCACATTGCAGTTGAGTGGCTATATGCCTGATCAGCTCATTGATATTCTATATCTACCAATACTCAGCATTTAGCAGAAAGTTTTAAACAGCCTTTTGCTGAGGAGGTAAAAACTTAGCATTTCATAGCAAAGGTCAAATCCTGCAGGCTTTACTCAGGGAAAAAAAACCTTTATTTGAAATCAATGGGCACTTTCCCTATGACAGAAGTGAATTAGGATGGCGGAATTTGGCTCTAGTAACTTTTCTCATGTGGCTGTATAGATGATAAACTTTCAAATAGTTAAACAGTTAATGTTTGGGTGGGGGGAAGTGTGTTGGGTCATATAAATACTAGCTGTTCTCTGGCTAAAAACAAATGTATTGATCTAGATGTGAACTTCACTGTGTTTAATTGCCATTTTCTTTTGTTTTTCCACTGCTAAAAATATAATCAAAATCACTCTTTAAACTTCTTGAACCTAAGTTTGCTGCTCCATTTCTTAAAAAATGGAATACAATCTGTGTTGCAGCTTAACAGCTTAACTTCAGATATAACTGCTGTTGGTTGATAACATGTGATTTATGTTTCACTTCTAAACTAGGAAGTGGCATTAATAAAAGCAAGCATCAGGAAATGAAGGCCATGAAACTTATTCCCAGTCCACAAAGGATATGGAAGATTGAGAATAATGTCTTTAATTTCTAGAACTATATGAAAAGTTTCAGACATAAATTGAAAATGACAAATTTTGGCATTTTTCCCAATTTTGCGCAAAAAGCAAAAAGAAAATGGCTTTTGCTGGTGAAGCTTCACAAGTAAGAATAATCTTTTGTTTTTTGCTTCAAGAAAATGACTGCAGTATTGTCAGAAGGAAAAGGAACTCAGACAACTGAGAAATATTATGTTGAAAAAATGTTTAAGCTTTTTAAAACCAACAAAATCAGACTTATGACTACAAAATATTTCAAGTCCAAAATGAAATATTTATTTATAGAATTTCTAACATTTCTACTATACTAACCATCATACTATTGTAGTCTTAAAGTGAGTGACCATAGCATTGGAATAGTAAGTAAATCATCTTCAGACCACTGCAAATGTAAATCCATTCTGACAACATCCCTGTGAAGCAGAAAAGTAGGCGTAGTATCCCAGTTTTTCAGAGGGAAATTGAGACAGGGAGCTCCTTTTCCATGGCCAGACAGCAAGTAGTGTCAGAGCTGTAGTTCTCACAGTTGCTTCCAGCCCCTTGCTCTAACCAACAGACAATGTCTCTCTAAATATTGCTCCAAATATAACTCTGAACTCTAAACCAGTTTTCTTAAAGATGTAAGCCTTGATTCTACAGAGCACTCCACTCCTCACTAGCAAGGAGGGATCTGTTTGCACAGAGCTTATTGCAAGCTCAGGACCATGGAGTTTATGTTGAATATACCATCTTTTAATATACATTGTATTATACAGTTTCTGAAAATTCTCATGAAACAGTGGGGCCAGCTGACAGGGTGCTAAGCAGGAACTGCTGAGCCAGCCCTCTGTCATGCCACCTCCAATTAAGGGAGGTAAATTGGAGCTGCCTAAAGAAACGTCTCATAATGACAGGTTTCAGAGTAGCAGCCATGTTAGTCTGTATCCGCAAAAAAGAAAAGGACGACTTGTGGCACCTTAGGGACTAACAAATTTATTTGAGCATAAGCTTTCATGAGCTACAGCTCACTTCATCGGATGCATTCAGTGGAAAATACAGTGGGGAGATTTATATACATAGAGAACATGAAACAATGTATGTCTCCATGCATACTGTAAGGAGAGTGATCAGGTAAGGCGAGCTATTACCAGCAGACAAGCAGGGGGGAGGGGGGGACCTTTTGTAGTGATCAAGGTGGGCCATTTCCAGCAGTTGACAAGAACATCTGAGGAACAGGTGGGCAGGGGGAAATAAACAAGGGGAAATAGTTTTACTGTGTGTAATGACCCATCCACTCCCAGTCTTTATTCAAGCCTAAGTTAATTGTATCCAGCTTGCAAATTAATTTCAATTCAGCAGTCTCTCCTTGGAGTCTGCTTTTGAAGTTTTTTTTGTTGAAGAATTGCAACTTTTAGGTCTGTAATTGAGTGACCAAAGAGATTGAAGTGTTCTCCGACTGGTTTTTGAATGTTATAATTCTTGATGTCTGATTTGTGACCATTCTTTTATGTAGAGCCGGTCCAGAGACACCATCATAGGGCCTAATCACATCAGCCACACTATCAGAGGCTCGTTCACCTGCACATCTACCAATGTGATATATGCCATCATGTGCCAGCAATGCCCCTCTGCCATGTACATTGGCCAAACTGGACAGTCTCTACATAAAAGAATAAATGGACACAAATCAGACATCAAGAATTATAACATTCAAAAACCAGTTGGAGAACACTTCAATCTCCTGTCTGTTCCTCAGATGCTCTTGTCAACTGCTGGAGATGGCCCACCTTGATTATCACCACAAAAGGTTCTCCCCCTACCTCCCGTTCTGCTGGTAATAGCTCACCTTACCTGATCACTCTGGTTACAGTGTGTATGGTAACACCCATTGTTTCATGTTCTCAAAGTATATAAAGACAAGGAGTACTTGTGGCACCTTAGAGACTAACCAATTAGAGCATAAGCTTTCGTGAGCTATAGCTCACTTCATCAGATGCATATCGTGGAAACTGCAGCAGACTTTATATATACACAGAGAATATGAACCAATACCTCCTCCCACCCCACTGTCCTGCTGGTAATAGCTTATCTAAAGTGATCATCAGGTTGGGCCATTTCCAGCACAAATCCAGGTTTTCTCACCCTCCACCCCCCCACACAAATTCACTCTCCTGCTGGTGTTGTGTGGGGGGGTGGAGGGTGAGAACCTGGATTTGTGCTGGAAATGGCCCAACCTGATGATCACTTTAGATAAGCTATTACCAGCAGGACAGTGGGGTGGGAGGAGGTATTGTTTCATATTCTCTGTGTATATATAAAGTCTGCTGCAGTTTCCACGATATGCATCTGATGAAGTGAGCTATAGCTCACGAAAGCTTATGCTCTAATTGGTTAGTCTCTAAGGTGCCACAAGTACTCCTTTTCTTTTTGCAAATACAGACTAACACGGCTGTTACTCTGAAACCTGTCAAAGTATATAAAATCTCCTCACTGTATTTGCCACTTTAGGCATCCGATGAAGTGAGCTGTAGCTCACGAAAGCTTTTGCTCAAATAAATTTGTTAGTCTCTAAGGTGCCATAAGTACTCTTTCTTTTTTCCTAAAGAAACCTGTGCCTAATTAGCCTGGAGCTGCATAAAAGCCTCAGAGGAAGGCAGCCAAGGGGGAAGACAGAAAAGGGGAAGCTGGAGAGTGGAAGCACTTCCCTTCTGGCTGCAGAGATTGAGAAACCTTTAGAGCTGAAACTCCCAAGCTTTAGATGGTGAGAAGGTGGTGGCATTGCATGCCGTAAATAAACTGCACTGGTGTTTGAGCCAGAAGATCTCTGAGTACTTGGAACAGAGGCAGGAGCAAAAGGCAGGAGCTACATCCCCTTACAGGCACATACAAAGTCATAGAATATCAGGGTTGGAAGGGACCTCAGGAGGTCATCTAGTCCAACCCCCTGCTAAAAGCAGGACCGAAGCCCAATTAAATCATCCCAGCCAGAACTTTGTCAAGCCTGACCTTTAAACTTCTAAGGAAGGAGATTCCACCACCTCCCTAGGTAACACATTCCAGTGCTTCACCACCCTCCCAATGAAAGTTTTTCCTAATATCCAACCTAAATCTCCCCCACTGCAACTTGAGACCATTACTCCTTGTTCTGTCATCTGCTACCACTGAGAACAGTTGAGAGCCATCCTCTTTGGAACCCCCTTTCAGGTAGTTGAAAGCAGCTATCAAATCCCCCCTCATTCTTCTCTTCCGCAGACTAAACAATCCCAGTTCCCTCAGCCTCTCCTCATAAGTCATGTGTTCCAGTCCCCTAATCATTTTTATTGCTCTCCGGTGGATGCTTTCCAATTTTTTTACATCCTTCTTGTAGTGTGGGGCCCAAAACTGGACACAGTACTCCAGATGAGGCCTCACCAGTGTCAAATAGAGGGGAACAATCACATCCCTCGATCTGCTGGCAATGCCCCTACTTTTACATCCCAAAATGCCATTGGCCTTCTTGGCAACAAGGGCACACTGACTCATATCCAGCTTCTCGTCCACTATCACCCCTAGGTCCTTTTCTGCAGAATTGCTGCCTAGCCATTCGGTCCCTAGTCAGTAGTGGTGCATTGGATTCTTCCGTCCTAAGTGCAGGACTCTGCACTTGTCCTTGTTGAACCTCATCAGATTTCTTTTGGCCCAATCCTCCAATTTGTCTAGGTCCCTCTGTATCCTATCCCTATCCGCCACCGTATTTACCTCTCCTCCCAGTTTAGTGTCACCTGCAAACTTGCTCAGGGTGCAATCCACAACATCCTCCAGATCATTAATAAAGATATTGAACAAAACTGGCCCCAGGACCAACCCTTGGGGCACTCCACTTGATACCGGCTGCCAACTAGACATGGAGCCGTTGAGCCCGACAATCTAGCCAACTTTCTATCCACCTTATAGTCCATTCATCCAGCCCATACTACTTTAACTTGCTGGCAAGAATACTGATGGGAGACCATGTCAAAAGCTTTGCTAAAGTCAAGGAACAACACATCCACCACTTTCCCCTCATCCACAGAGCCAGTTAGCTCGTCATAGAAGGCAATTAGATTAGTCAGGCATGACTTGCCCTTGGTGAATCCATGCTGACTGTTCCTGATCACTTTCCTCCCTCTAAGTGCTTCAGAATTGATTCCTTGAGGACCTGCTCCATGATTTTTCTGGGGACTGAGGTGAGGCTGACTGGCCTGTAGTTCCCAGGATCATCCTCCTTCCCTTTTTTTAAACATGGGCACTACATTAGCCTTTTTTCCAGTTATCCGGGACTTCCCCTGATTGCCCTGAGTTTTCAAAGATAATGGCCAATGGCTCTGCAATCACATCCGCCAACTCCTTTAGCACTCTCGGATGCAACGCATCCGGCCCCATGGACTTGTGCATGTCCAGCTTTTCTAAATAGTCCCGAACCACTTCTTTCTCCACAGAGGGCTGGTCACCTCCTCACCATGCTGTGCTGCCCAGTCTGGGACCTGACCTTGTTCGTGAAGCCAGAGGCAAAAAAAGCATTGAGTACATTAGCTTTTTCCACATCCTCTGTTACTAGGTTGCCTCCCTCATTCAGTAAGGGGCCCACACTTTCCTTGGCTTTCTTCTTGTTGCTAACATACCTGAAGAAACCCTTCTTGTTACTCTTAACATCTCTTGCTAGCTGCAACTCCAAGTGTGATTTGGCCTTCCTGATTTCACTCCTCCATGCCTGAGCAATATTTTTATTCTCATCCCTGGTCATTTGTCCAATCTTTCAGTTATTGTAAGCTTCTTTTTTGTGTTCAAGATCAGCAAGGATTTCACTGTTAAGCCAAGCTGGTCACCTGCCATATTTACTATTCTTTCTACACATCAGGATGGTTTGTCCCTGTAACATTAATAAGGATTCTTTAAAATACAGCCAGCTCTCCTTTTCCCCCCTCATGTTGTTCTCCCAGGGGACCTTGCCCATCAGTTCCCAGAGGGAGTCAAAGTCTGCTTTCCTGAAGTCCAGGGTCCATATTCTACTGCTTTCCTTTCTTCCTTGTGTCAGGATCCTGAACTCAACCATCTCATGGTCACTGCCTCCCAGGTTCCCCTCCACTTTTGCTTCCCCTACTAATTCTTCCTGGTTTGTGAGCAACAGGTCAAGAAGAACTCTGCCCCTAGTTGGCTCCTCTAGCACTTGCACCAAGAAATTGTCCCCTACTTTTTCCAAAAACTTTGTGGATTGTCTGTGCACCACTGTATTGCTCTCCCAGCAGATATCAGGGTGATTGAAGTCTCCCATGAGAACCAGGGCATGCAATCTAGTAACTTCTGCGAGTTGCCTCCCCCCCCCAGTCCGGTGGTCTATAGCAGACTCCCACCACGACATCACCCTTTTTGCTCACACTTCTAAACTTAATCCAGAGACTCTCTCAGGTTTTTCTGCAGTTTCATACTTGAGCTCTGAGCAGTCATACTGCTCTCTTACATACAGTGCAACTCCCCCACCTTTTCTGTCATGCCTGTCCTTCCTGTACAGCTTGTATCCATCCATGACAGTACTCCAGTCATGTGAGTTATCCCACCAAGTCTGTTATTCCAATCACATCATAATTCCTTGACTTTGCCAGGACTTCCAGTTCTCCCTGCTTGTTTCCCAGGCTTCATGCATTTGTGTATAGGCACTTGAAATAACCCACTGATTGCCCCTCTTTCTCAGTATGAGGCAGGAGCCCTCCCCTCTCGCATGCTCCTGCTTGTGCTTCCTCCCAGTGTCCCACTTCCCCACTTACCTCAGGGCTTTGGTCTCCTTCCCCAGTGAACCTAGTTTAAAGCCTCCTCACTAGGTTAGCCAGCCTGCTTGCGAAGATGCTCTTCCCTCTCCATTAGATGGAGCCTGTCTCTGCCTAGCACTCCTGCTTCTTGGAACACCATCCCATGGTCAAAGAATCCAAAGCCTTCTCCCCGAGACCATCTGTGTAGCCATTTGTTGACTTCCACTATTCGATGGTCTCTACTCAGGCCTTTTCCTTCCATGGGGAGGATGGACAAGAACACCACTTGTGCCTCAAACTCCTTTATCCTTCTTCCCAGAGCCATGTAGTGTGCAGTGATCTGCTCAAGGTCATTCTTGGCAGTATCATTGGTGCCCATATGGAGAAGCAGGAAGGGGTAGCGATCCGAGGGCTTGATGAGTCTTGGCAGTCTCTCTGTCACATTGCGAATCTTAGCTCCTGGCAAGCAGCAGACTTCTCGGTTTTCCCGATCAGGGCAGCAGATAGATGACTCAGTCCCCCTAAGGAGAAAGTCCCCGACCACCACCCCCCACCTCTCTTCTCATAGTAATGCTCTTCAAGAATGATTTCCTGCCCACTTTTCAAGCAAGTATGGGTTCATAAAGAAAATACATGGAAGATTGCACAATTTTTCTATACAATTGTGTAGGATTTGTGAATAAAGCACAAGTTAGGGTAGGGTGTAAAATTGTCTGAAGTTAAAAAGTAGAGCTGCCCAAGTTATACATTATGAATAATATTGGTTATGAATTTTGCTTTTTTAGTTTAGTAACTGATCCCAAACTTCTAATGTATTTGCAGAAGAGTTTGTATGAATGAATTTCTGTGTGAGTTGTTCACAAACTTCCTACTTTGACAATCTCTTGCCATTTGTGGTTTGGTCATTTAGTTCACATGCTGCTATTTCTGATCATTGGTTTGATGGCAACAATATTTTAAAGAGTAACAAAGCAAGTAAAAGTAAGGCTTGAACTTGGCTCAAATTTGGGGTAAAGACACAGGTAAGATCTTGTTCCTCTGGCCTTTTGTTCTGCACTGTATGTGAACTATTTCTAATGACTGTCAGCCAATTAATCTGTCTGTATAGTCACAACAATAATCAGCTAACTAGTATAGTATAGCACCTTTTATTGCCATAAAAATTAAATTATCTTAAATTCTGTTTGAGACACATTAACATCATATGCCAACACACCCATAATATTTGTCCCAGAATTTTAAATCCTATTGCCAACACTTTACGCAATCTTGTGAACCTCTTACAAAGGTTTGACTGGATCTTCCAGCACACAAGCTCTAAACAAATGTTTAGGATACACTCTATAAAAGACCACCAGAAATACTCTTCTATAAACTGATAGTCTCAACCCTGAACAGATGTAGCTCAAAGGTGATTATTTCCTCTTGATAGTTCAAAACAAAGTTGAAATGAGAGACACTAAAGGGAATGGTAATGGTTTTACAGCAGATGTTGTAGGTACTCTTACAACTGCAAGATAACTATCATTTTTACTAAAATTGTTATGAGGGCTAACAACTATAAAACTACCCCAAACACAACTGTAATTTTTATAGTGTAGGCTTCAGGCTAAATCTGTTTAAAAAAATTATAATATAAACAATACTCTGAGAAACTGCTTCTTAGTTTCCAGGAGCTCTGAAAGCTAATCTTTCATTTTGTGCTTTTAAAAACAAAACAGTAGCAGTACATAAAGCTTTCTTCCTCAATTCTGCTTTACTGAACTAAACCAAACTGGGAATATATTTCTGAGCTCAACATCAATCTTCCCATTTTGTGATTGCAATTTTATCTAGTCAGGTGACTGGTCTCAAACTATAATTTTGCATCTAATGTGAAGCAATTTTTTTTTTGCCTTGAAGTAGTTATGATTTCTGCTTCTTTGTCCAGATTGGGTAAATGAAAAATTGTTCCATGGTGCAGCATTTCCTATTAATATCCTTGAAATACATTTTATATTTGGTGATAAAAATAAGTTTTTTTTTTTCCGGGCAAGAGTCCATATCTTAAATTCTCATGAGAAGCCTGAGTCTACTTTGAACCTAATGTTGAGCATTTTTTGTATTCAGTTCAGCCAAATCTCCAAACCCATGTTCAAGAGTTGCTCAAATGTGACTTCTATGAAAGACCCCCTAAGCTTATTCTTACCAGCTTAAGTTTAAAAACTTCCTCAAGGTACAAACTTGCCTTGTCCTTGAACCCTATGCTGCCACCACCAAGCGTGTTAAACAAAGAACAGGGAAAGAGCCCACTTGAAATCTTCTTTCCCCCAAAATATCCCCCCCAAGCCCTATACCCCCTTTCCTGGCGAAGGCTTGATTAAAAATCCTCACCAATTTGCATAGGTGAACACAGACCCAAACCCTTGGATCTTAAGAACAATGAAAAATCAATCTGGTTCTTAAAAGAAGAATTTTAATTAAAGAAAAGGTAAAAGAATCACCTCTGTAAAATCAGGATGGTAAATACCTTACAGGGTGATCAGATCCCAAACAGAGAATCCCTCTAGGCAAAACCTTAAGTTACAAAAAGACACAAACAGGAATATACATTCCATTCAGCACAACCTATTTTACCAGCCATTAAACAAAAGGAAATCTAACGCATTTCTAGCTAGATTACTTACAAATTTAACAGAAGTTCTGAGGAGCTATGAA
The DNA here is from genome assembly GCF_965140295.1 of Lepidochelys olivacea. Classification (NCBI taxonomy): domain Eukaryota; kingdom Metazoa; phylum Chordata; order Testudines; family Cheloniidae; genus Lepidochelys; species Lepidochelys olivacea. The sequence continues at coordinate 88,487,749 of NC_140415.1, read as the reverse complement.
GAGCATTCCTGATCTGTTCCCAGCAAAAGCATCACACAGACAGACCCTTTGTTTTCCCCCCAGCTCCAGCTTTGAAAGTATCTTGTCTCCTCATTGGTCATTTTGGTCAGGTGCCAGCAAGGCTCTTAGCTTCTTAACCCTTTACAGGTGAAAGGGTTTTGCCTCTGGCCAGGAGGGATTTTATAGTTCTGTATACAGAAAGGTGGTTACCCTTCCCTCTATATTTATGACAGATGGTGACCAAACATGGAGATTATACATATTGGGTTTGGGCAGTGTGAAAAGAGGGAAGGAAATCTAACACTGAACTCTGCCTGGTAACCTGTTCATGAGAACAATGCAAGTGTGTGTTGTGACTTCAGCAGTAGGAAGGATAGGTCTGACTGTTTGGGGATGGCAGGAAATGGATGGTTTGTGAAGGGTGGAAGCAGAAAGGCTGAATGTCTAGGCAAATGCTGCTACATATCTGATGTTGGAGCCAGGATTTCTCTTGAGTACCATTGCTTCATGGTCATCGTAACCCCACCTGGTGGTCATTTTTTGTGTTTTTGTTCTCCCCCTGAGGGGAACATGTGTTTGAAACTCCACAAAGTTGAAACCTGCATGTTTTCCATTTAGTTTTTCCCTTTCTATGCCGCCTTCCATGAAAGTATGAGGTAGGATCATACTTTCCCAGTCTGGATTTCAGTGAAATCCTTTGTCCTATTCCAAGGTTGCAAATCAGTTATAAATATTCTAGTAACCTCTATTACTCAAATGTTTGATTTAATATTTCCTGTGAAAGTCAGGGTTTTAAAAATACAATTTCTCAAAGTTACACCTAGTGATAAGACCGACATTGTAACACCCAAGAAGCTGAGTGGCCAACTGTTTGTCCATATTTATTTATCTGAATATATTTATATGGAACATCCATGTAACTGAGAACAGAAGTTGGTCCAGTCAGTATAAATTAGATTTTCTTTTCTTTTACATTAAAGACCCACCAGGATGAAAAACAGTAAAAGTTTTGCCTGTACATTAAACATTTAAGATTCTGTAGTATGCACTCTGTTTTAAAGGATCTAAGCACACCTTGAATGACCCATTTAGTAGAAAACATTATTAGATGCAGTGGGTGAAATGAAATCTGCAGGAGAAATGAGGATGATAAACAGTGAGCAGGAAAGCAGAGAGGGAAATAGTTGAGTAAGAAGTGCTTCTGGCAGTGGTGAGATTGCAAGGTCAGATATGAGAAATCTGAGAGCAACCAACTGCCCCATTCAAAAGTTAAGTGAGGCTGTGGCAGGGGTCAGAGGTAGGTAACACAACCTCTCTGCAGCTTATATGAAATGCTTATATCCACATATACATATGTGTAGCAATGATAGTAATTCATAGTTGAGGTCATGGCTAGCATTTAGTTGAAAATTCACAGTAGTGAAATCAATATCACTATTAAATGTGAGGCAGGACAGGCAGCCAAGTTTCACAACATTCAACTTTCTCAGGAGATTAGCATGCAACAGAGATAGATATGGGTTTTAAATATATATAGTTCAGCAGGCTACAACAGAAGCCTTTGACCTTTGGAAACATGGGTAGTGAAATCCTGGCCCCAAGGAGGTCAACAGGGGTTTTCCCATTTAAGTTCAATAGGTCCAGCATTTTCTTCCGGGTTCCCATTCAGAACTGTGGTGTGCCATAAGGGAATGTGAATTTCATGTTCTGAAGCTTGTGATCCTACTGTTTGTGCCATGCCTGCTCTGTTTGGACATAGTTCAGCAAATATTTTAGATATATGCTTGTCTATTCCTGTTTGGCAAAACAGTGAAGCATATGTTTAACTTTAATCACATGCTTAAGTGCAGGTAAGGTAACCAGACAGCAAATGTGTAAAATGGGGACGGGGGGGTAATAGGAGCCTTACAAGAGAGACCCAAAAATTGGGACTGCCCCCCCCCCCCCAATCAGGACATCTGGTCACCCTAAGTGCAGGTATACTGTGCAAATGGGATCTAGACAAGGAAGTTTAGTCCTCAGGGCTATCAATTTAACACATTTCTTAAGAAATCTTATACAGTAAAAGAATATTGCAAAAATACAACAACCTTCAAAAGGGTGATCATCTATACTACACTGATCAAGATTTTGATGATAAAGGCAATCTTCTTTGCAGCCATACTACTGTAGATAGGACCTTCTCTCCCACCCTTATGGGGCATACCACAGGGAGTCTGAAAGCATGTACAATTTTCCTACACATTTTAGTTATTCTAACCTAATGTAACCTTACATTTAATTGAAAGTTATGAGGAACAGTTATTTGGAAACACATTTTCCATAGAGGAAAAGTAGTAGTTGTTTTGCACATGTTTTTTTGTGATTACAGACTAATAAATTATAAACATCCAGCAAAATAAAAATACATTGTTACTCTATTTCTCATTTCTTTTATTTTTTCTTTTAAATGTACCTTGTTTGTAGCTGAGAACTTGTAGGATAACAACCATTAAAATGCATACTGTTTCAAGACTGAGGCTGCTTTAACGCTGATCTGTAATGTAAAGTAAATGAGATGGAGGGGACTTCATCAGGTTTTTCACAACTACCTGAGAGAGAATGCTATTGCACAGAGGTTCCCCTCATTGAATTATCTAAGTCAGTACATTTCAGTGAAGATTTTTAGAGAGCAAAGAGATGTTTCCCTGGATGGAGAGTACTTGTTATCCCAGTCCTACCACCTCATGTGCTCGTGGCTGGGTGGTGTTGGTGGCCTGTGATATTCAGGAAGTCAGACTAGATCTAGTGGTTCCTTCTGTCCCTGTCCTTAAATTCTATGACTTGGCCATAAAGCTTCCAAAAGGACAGTCCTGTGCATTAGCAATTCCATATTATTAACAAAAATGGTAAGGGTCATTCATACAAATAAACTGAAATGCTAGCAGCACCAGTGGGAGTCCATCAGTGCTTCTAATAATTGTGACAAGGTGAATAGAGTGGAATATGGGCTACCAGCTTGGAGCTGTGCACATCCATATATTTCCCATTTCAGATAAGTTTCCTGCTCCAAAAAGAGACACATCAAATGTTCCCATCTCAAATGTAGTGACTGCAAAATGTCCACTGAAACTAGTGGATATCTCACAGGGACAATGTTTTATTTGCCTCCTCTGAATCTTGTGACTTTAATACATAGTAGCCAAGAATTTCAAAAATAGGAGTTTAACGTTATGTCCTTAAAGTACTAAGTTAGGCACCTAGCTGACCTTCATATATAATTTTTTTTAAGATGTGCTGAGCACCCAGTAGCTCTTCATTAAGTTGATGGGAGCAGCTGGATGCTCACCACTTTTGAAAGTCAGGGCACTTGTTTAAGTGTTTTTTAGCTATGTCCCTTTTAAAAAAAAATCTGGCCACTGAGTGCACTCAGTAGCTTGTCACTAGAATAGATCAAATTCATCTTGTGAAATCAGAGGGATTTTTAAATATTGGTTCACACAAGGAACTTTCTCTCCTGACATGGAGTTGTTTCATTTGGGAAGCCTTCCTAAAGAGAGTAATATACTGGTATGCACTGATACAAGAAAGCAGTATAGTAGACTCCTTACCAGGTAAATTATTTAAAGAAAGTAAAATAACTGAGAAACCAATAGTGCAAAGCAATACTATAATAGTTGTTTAAAAATTAATTGAGCCTTGACCCTAAAGCTATAATTATGCAAAATTTTTCTGTAGGTAGGTCATAAAGCCCATCTGTAGTAGTTTTCATAGAGCAAAAACAAGTTCTTATAAAACAGTTGATTATTTTCATCAACTTGCAATTAAATATTAAGTTGCATAAGTGTAGTTATTCTAAAATAACTTCTGGAAAACAATATGTGCTTTCAGATTCCCTGTAGTATTCCTCTTGCATCTGTTGGTGAATGGGGTCCATGGTATGTTAACTGTCAATGGCTCACAGATATACATCCCAAAGTCATACATGAGTATTTTATCTCACCTGAACCTCTTTCATCTTGTGACTCTTTTATGACTTTCTAGTTTTTGGCTAAAATAACTTTGGGATGTTCTGGCATTTGTGCTTTTAGTCCTGACCAAGACTATTCAGAGGTGTTGGTATGCATTGAATTTGAGGATTACATGAAGATTTGTGCTATTTCTTTATTTCATGCAAACTGGTTTTCCCAGGCCTACGTTTATGACATGGGTACATGGAAGAAGGAACCTTGAGCATTTTTTTTAACTGGTTCTGCTGAATGTAAGGTGTTTGGCTGAACTAAATCTTGAAAGGGATACAGAAATCTGTAAGGCTCACAGACTGAGAAACTCCCCTCTCCCCAGATGTTCTCCTTTGCAATTCTTTCCCAAACGGCAGTATATTTACAAATCAGATGTCAAGAATTATAACATTCATAAACCAGATGGAGAACACTTCAATCTCTCGCTTTCTGGTCTAAAAGTGACTATTCTTCAACAAAAATACTTCAAATATAGACTCCAACAAGAGACTGCTGAATTGGAATTAATTTTCAAATTGGATACAATTAACTTAGGCTTGAATAGAGACTGGGAGTGGCTGAGTCATTATTCAAAGTAAAACTATTTCCCCTTGTTTATTCCCCCCCCCCCTGTTCCTCAGACGTTCTTGTTAACTCCTGGAAATGTGCTGGAAATGGCCCACCTTGATTATCACTTTAAAAGGGTTTTCTCTCCCCCCACCCCACTTTCCTGCTGGTAATAGGTCATCTTAAGTGATCACTCTCCTTACAGTGTGTGTGGTAAACATTTTTGCTTGGTCTGTGTGTATATAAACTTCCTCACTGTATTTTCCACTTTATGCATCCGATGAAGTGAGCTGTAGCTCACAAAAGCTTATGCTCAAATAAATTGGTTAGTCTCTAAGGTGCCACAAGTACTCCTTTTTTCTTTTTGCGAATACAGACTAACACGGCTGCTACTCTGAAAGCTGTATATTTACTGCCTCTTATTCTAGTTTTCTTGTGCTTTCTTCTATTCTTTTCCTTCTCCATTGTACTATATTTTCTTCTGTTACCACACATCTATTATTGGCTACCTTTGTGACTTCTCTGACCCACAGGATTAAATCCTAAAGAGCCACATCAACAAAAGTAAAGAGTGCAACTGAGGAAGAAATCAGACCCACAATGCGTTCATTTGATTCAGCAGATGTACACTGCTGTAAATCTGCTCAGATTTCTCATCAGAACTCAGATTTCTAATAGAACTTTTTTTCCAGACATGGTAAGAAACCATGTCATAGACACAATGTAGATAAGCATAGTTGGGGTCTTTGGAAAATAATTTGGCATACATTCGCCATAGAGGTATTTGAGTTCTCTGCAGTCATGTTGGAAAAGGTTAATCTGATCAGGCTTTCAAAGAATAGAGTACAGTAGCTATAGTACTTGCCTTACAAAAGTGAGTTATGCTGTGGGGGCTATACAAAACCATTCAAATGGAAGAGGAGAGAGGGTAGGACATTAACTACACAAGTTCCAGTGGGGTATGTGGCACTGCCGTTCTGTTACAAATCCCAATTTTTGACATGCTGCAAATTCATATTGCTGCTCCATACTCTCTCTTATTTTGTGAAACTTACTTGAAAAGAACTAATTAAGTTTCATGTACCAGTTGGCAAGGTTTTATTTTACTGAAAATAATTCTGAAAGGAAAAAAGAAAGGTGTGGTCATAGCTGCTTATACCCACCAGCAAGAGTCTGTATGCTGCTCCTGCCACTTATTTTTCCCTAAAGAAAACACAGTCACAGACAATAGTTAAGGGAGGAAGGACTCTTTAGGCAGGGGGCCTGTGATCAACTAAGTGTCAAACAATATTGAATTTGTGCACAAAGGGGGAGAGAAATATTTTAAAAAAACCTGAAAGAAAATGGCATTCATGGAGGAGAGGAAAATGTTAGGTCTATACAACAGCAAGGATGTACAGTAATTTAATGATTTGGAAGAAACAGACTTGGAAGTGGTAATAGACACAGAAGCAATAGTCTGAAATGGCAGCAACAGTTGCACCTCCTCCAACTGTGTACACAAACTACCTGTTAGGGGCAAATGTGTACCTGGCCTTAGGCCTATTTCCACAGTGGGTGAACTATGTGTCAATTACATGTGCATTAGGAGATCCACATTCCCTATTTTAGATCAAACCCTGAAATGACTTGCATTGATATTGAACTGATGGTGTGATATTGACTGAGGAAATTGCAATTGTATTTACACAACAGTATAGAAAAATCAATAACGTTCACCTGATTTTATAGGGGTTTTTTGTTTTCTTTTCTTTGTTTTCCCCCCATTTTGTTAACCAGATATTTCTCCCTCCAAGTAAAAGGTGTGCTTTCTATAGGTGTCCAAAGTTTTGGTCTGATGCTTCAAGTGCACAATTAATTAATTGAAAATAAGGATAAGCTTTCAAAACCTAGAACAATCGAATTCAAGCAATGTGACTTTTTATTCTGTTTTCCCTGGTACTTCTATTTTAATCCATCATTCTTTGTTCTCTCATGTTATCTTCCATTTTCTTTTTCATTCTTGTCCTTTTATTTTGTTTGTTCTTGATTGTATTCTGCTGTATATATTCCTCTCATCTTTCTTTAACTCTCCAGTCTGCATCCTTCTTTTTTTTTCCTTTTAAATATTTTTATTTTTGCTTGTATCTCCACACTGAGTGCTCACGCTGTCTATCTAGCTGTCATTTTAAAAATCTTTTCTTTGTCTCTGTGTTCTCCCCTCATATCTTGTGGTGTTCTTTTGCCTCTTCTCTAGAATATCTGTGTCTTCACTTTTTTTCTCCTCTGCATAGATGCTTGCAGCAACTTGAAACTGACAAGTTTCTGAACTGTCTGGGAACAAAAGCTCTGCTTTGTCAATTTGAAGCTGCCTTGGTGACAATGTGGGTTACTTTTCCAGCCAGGAGACGAGATGTGAGGGGAAATGATTCATTATGCTATGGGCCAGCAATAGGATCTGGCCTACTCCCATCACTTCAAAAGATGCTAGAACACTTTTTGATACAATTCAGCCGCTGTTTTTCTCAGTTAGTTTTATTTTGTGGAGAACCAGTAATGTGCAAAACTTAAGGATATGGTCCCTGCTCCAAGGAGCTTACCTCCTATAGTACACAGTACACACCATGCCTGTCTGTCCAGAAAAAAGGTCTTCTCTCCTCTTCTGTGCTGTGATATATCATGTGTCGTCTTTCCCACACCTGCCATTCTGGGTTTTCTATTCCTTTGTCCATTTGAGTTTGTTTTTCTTCTTCTTTTCATTCTGTGTTGTCTTTATCCCTCCTCATCCTCTCTCTCACTTTGTCTCCATATTGCTCTTTGTCTCTTCCTCCACGTCTCAGTAGCTCATTGTGTATTCTCTCCTCCTCTTCTCCATTGCCATTTTCGCTCCTCTACTACTGTTATGCTCCCTTATTGTTTCACTGCTTGTTTCTGCTAGTGAAAATAAAGTGAAATTTTAATATTGTAGTATCTAGGAACAGGGTAGTATCTCTTTAAATAGTTTGAGCACCCCCTATTCCTATACACTACAAATACTATCTGAATTTCAAAGTTACTTCAGAGAATAGTATCAACTGGACATTCTTTTCCTGCCTGTGTTCACTTGTGTTCTTTCTTCCTGGCTGCATCACCATTCTGTTTTTTTAATCCCAAAGTATCAACTCGTTAGAACTGGATAGAGAATGTAACTGCCTAAGGTGAATCCGGTCAAATTCTGCCTTTCATCTGTCTGCTTTGTTCGAACTAATATTTTCAAGTTGCTACTTCTCTGTAACTTATCTGATTTTGAAATTGTTTAATCAAACTTCTGGGTTTTTAATCTTCCTCTAAAATAATGTCTTTCATATTTCATAAAGGCTGCCAGGCATATTATTTATCTCTGATAAATGGAAAAGTAATGCACATTGGAGGGAAAACTTAACCTACTCGTACAAACTACAAGGTACTAAATTCACAATATTAACATGGAAAGAGACCCAGGTGTCACTGTACACAGCTCAATGTGCAGTTGCAGTTCAAAAAGCAAACAAGTGTTAGGATGTTTAAGGAATGGGATGAGGCTTAAGGGCAAACCAATGATTTGTATTTTCCATAGTAACTGGAATACTGTGTGTAATACTGACAACTCCATCTCAAAAGGATACTGCAGAATTGGAGGCTTTCAGAAAAAGGTGATAGAAAATCTCTCAAATGAATAGTGAAAAGCTTGGGATTTTTTTCATCTTTGAAAGGAAGGGGGATCATGAAGCATACAAAATAATAAATGGCCCGGGCAAGGTAGATTGGAGACTTCTTGCTCTTCTGTTGAGAGAGGGAGAACAGAAGAGAATGTGTGAAACTGAAAGGTGGAAAATTTAAAACTGATAAAAGGAAATACTTTTTTTAACCCAAAATGTAATTAGACAGTGGACCTCCATAAATTCTTGGTCTTAACAATATCATGTACAGATTCAAAGAAGAACTGGATGTCTATATGGATAACAAGAATATCCAGATTTATAACAGCTAATGTTTAAATGAGCTTTTGGCTGATATAAATGCCTAATGATTCAGGGATTAAGATAATCTCTAAATATTAGGGGCTAGGAGGAGACTTTCATGTCTTTAGGGAGGCAGATCATCCTACATCTGCCAATTAGGGGGAAAAAATGCAAGAAACCCCTCAAGTCACCTGATGCTGGACACTATCTTAGACTGAATGTTGGACTTAATAAACCGTAGATCTTATCTAATATGAAAATTTGTTACATCTTACATAGACAGCAACTTCCCTCCTAATAAGGTCTTAAAATGATGGTGCCCATACATCACAGCAAATTAGTAGACAGAAGCGGGGCCGTTTCCTGATCCCTCTTCCTGAAACAAAGCTGTTTCAGCCTTCCATCCAAAGGATGTAGATTAGGCTTAGGACATGTGTCAAGGCTGATTCCCCAGTCTGGCACTTTAGAAGGTGGGGGCCCGCAAGGATTCTAAAAATTAATATTAGCAACTCCAGGCTTCTGTTAAACCCCCAAGGTTACAGCTCTTCTCTGACCTTGACTTGTTAAACGATGCCACCACCCAAGTGAAAAACTGCCTCTTGCAAATCCTGGAAAAACTCATTTTGGGAAGTTTTCCCTCAGGCCCCTTGGCTTTTCCACCCCTCCCTCAAGGAAGCTGAGAAAGAAGACCAACAAAAGGAAAACCCAGCTGTTGCCAACAGCTAATTGGAAAAACATGTGCACAGATCTTTTAAGACACAAAACCAATCAGGTTTCTAAAAAAGGTAAATTTTATTTAAAAAAAGAAGAAACAAACATCTGGAAAATCAGGCTTTGCTAGATATTATAGAGCAACTGAAAAGGGGTTAAACACCAGGAATGGCTCCCTGGGGTCCAGTTTAACGTTACAAAAGAAAACACAAATACCTGAGCTTAGCACAGAGGAAATCCACAAGCCAAAATAAAACTGATCACATCTATCTAAACATTCCCTGTCCCAGTGAATCCTTCTAGGTATGGAAGATAATCTTTCATACCTGGTTCAAACGTTACACAGCATTCCTGCTGCCCCTGTCTCTTCAGCCAAGAGAGACCAACCAAGAGACAAAGGGAAAGGTTTTCCCATTTTTAAAAAGTTCTAGCCTTCCCATTGGCTCTTTTGGTCATGTGCCCACTCCCTTTCCTTTACCTGGGGGACTTTGTTAACCCTTTACAGGTAAAGCAAGCAGAGAACAGCCGCCAAGAGGGACTTTATGGCTGGTTGGCTGCCCATAAAAGGGAGCCTCCCCCCTTTATTTATCACAACGTGATTCATGAAACAGAGATACATATGAATACTGCAATACAGAGGCCAAGGTTTATTAAGCAAGAAGGTATGAAATATGACAAAGATACCAACTCCTTAACTCCTGGTGATGTTTTCCACTTTCTGATATGGTGATAGTATACTTGTCTCTCTGTATATCTCAGGGTTTCCTATAGCACCCATCATTGGCATATCCAAGCACTTCCCAGCTAAATTTAAATCAGCATAGCGAAGTCCTTAGCTGAATTCCTGGAGCACTTCTGTTATTATCGACCTTAGTTATAGGAGATGCTCCATGAACAGCAATGGTTCACTGAATTTATTGTTATGAATTTTAAAATAGATTTCAGCATTTGAAAAAGCTGTTGGAGCAGACTTCACTAGGACACCAGTAATCTAAGCCTTATGCTTAACATAAAATGCATAGGCATATTGTGTCATCAGGGTAAGAGTGTATAGGTGTTTTACAGTCATCAATTATTATAGGTCAAATCCTGTGACCCTTACGCAGACAAACTACACACTGAAGTTAATGGAAATTTTGCCTAAGCAAAAGCTGTATGAGCACTGAAAAATTTAGTCGGGTATAGTAGGGGTTTGATACTCTGGGAGATCGTCAACTAGATAAAGATTGGCTACCATTCTCTTAGCTGGAGGAGGAAGTCCTTATCTGGGCATTGAGAAAAGAACACGAGCAGGTCATCAAGACAAATGTTTTTGAAGTTGAAAAGGCATATTGTAAATAATAAATTGTCTGGAACAGTAGCAATTCTCCAGCAATATTTCTGTTATCTAAACTGTAGCAGTTCAAAGTTAACCAGTAACTCCATGTGCCAAACCGATGGCAAGGACTGCAGGCTGGAGAGAAGGTTCAGGCACTTGGAATCTCTACTTAACTTTGAACTACAACACAAATATTGCTAAATTGCTATGGTTCCAGATGGGCAACTTGTTGCAGACCATCAAATCTTGGTGTCCCTTACTCCGTTTTTCTTACCCAGACAAACTCCCATTAAGCCCAAAGTACATATTTCTGGGTTTGCCTGAGTGAGGACTAACTAGAAACTGAGTTAGGACCTCAGGATTTGTACAAGTGGTTTTTAGTTGTCCTCCACTATGTAACCACCTCTGGAATACAAGAGGAGTCTAGAGTTGTTGTTCCTGGGTATAGGAAGCACTATGCTTATGTTTTACTGAATTCACAAAGCATTTTGAATCCATCCTATTCTATAAATTAGGAGACTTGAGTCTTTTCAGCACCTGCACAAATATTAGATTGTATGTGTGTTTGTCCAGGTAATGAAGGCAAAAAATGGGAAAGACTCAATGGCAAGGTTGCATCACTCAACGCTATAGGGAAAGTATTCAGGTACCCTTAATTTTTTTTAATCTAAAGTTTTGTTCCTACTGGGAGATATCTCAGTCCTTTCATCTGACCTAGACAATAGCAGTTGGCAGTTCTTGGCTGATGCTGGAAAATTCTATCATTATCATTCCGTTTGTGGATCTACTGCAGTATTTAACTAATGTTGTGAAGGTAAAGCCGCAGCTCTTTTCACTGTGGTAATGGGGTGGTACTGAGTTAATGGCAAATGGGACAACAGGAGGGTAAAGGGAGGATGCCAATTCTAAAGTTCTTTTTTATTGTTGAGTCACTGAAATAATATTGAAAACGGATCACTGCGGTTTTAGTTCACAGCTGGGACCAATAAAAATCTGGGAAGAATTTATGTAAATTATACAATTCTGTGGGGGGCCCAGGAAATGTTGTTTCTCATTTAAAATAAATAGTCCCCCCTACTAACTTATTCCTAATCATGCAAACAACAAAGGAATTAAGTAGGCCATTTCCATACATATGACTCTTTCTTTTATGAAATGTAGTTCACCAGAAATTTGGAGATAATTGATTTAGAAGAAGTCTCATCTGAAATTTTTTCAACACTGAAAAAAAAGAACATTTTATTTTCTCCAATTCTATATCTTAGTCTAGGATTTAAAATGAAAAGACTGAGATCTCAATATGTGTGTTCTTCCCTCATTGTAAAGCAATGGGGTTTAAAAAAAGACAAAGTATTTTGTCAGATCTCTGGATAACAACACACATGCCAGCGACATTATTCCCAAGATAGGAAGAGCACTGCAAATTTCTGCAAAATGACCTGCTTTTATCACTTAAATATGGACATTTCTAACTTGCAGAGCCAAGGGAGAAAGGCCAGTGGTATTTAGGAAATGTTTAAAAGGAGTCAGGGAGATGATTTTTACTATCTGAGCCAGTTCAGAAAAGATAAGGAGTGTACTGAACCTGTGCATAGAACTTTAGTCTAACCAGTTCCACCCAGTTTAAAAGTCCCTCCTGAAGGACCCATCACCTAGCAACAGGTCTCTTCTTAGTGAGGATTTTGCCAATTCCTCCCTCTAGTTAAGGACTTCATAGAAATGTAGACTTCTCACTCCTTCAGCTCCTCCAACAATAAATGAGAGCGTGCAGGACCAAGTAATTCTTCTGCTATCTTCTATATTTTTATGACATTCTGGGACTTAAACACGTCTTGTTAGTCTGAGTACAGTTCAGGATTGAAAAATCTGATACTGCATGAGATCCTCTTCCGTCTCCCTTCCCCTCACATTGTCTCTCAGAGAAAAGGAGAGAGACTTCTTATATACTCTGGAATTTTCACAGTCCTGCTGTGTACTCTAGTGTGAGCTATGAGCATGCTTCTGAATAAAAACAGTTCACTGGAGCACTTACTGAGATGAGTTTGCTCCATCAGATGGGATGGGGGATGGAGGATGGACTGCCTAACCAAATTTGATCTGGGAAAAATCTCAGGAATGTAGGGGATGAGATGTAAGGGGAGGGATAGGAAAGAGGCTGGTGATGGGCCTCAAATTTTTGAATGGTTCAGATAAGCTTTGGAGAAGCATTTAACTGTTTGGATGCTTATTTGAGCTGTTCTTTCCAAACCCTCTGAGTTTTTCCTGCTACTTTTCCCCTCCAGCTGCAAATGGGTACCATATTCTATCCAGAGTAAGTTTCCAAATGATATCAACAAATCAGAGAGCACCTCTAGTACTTTACTCCTATCCCAAAGCTCCGTTTTTGCTAGGATGTGTCTGGGCTTGGACAAGCTATGCATACTATATGTATAGTAACATATAACTGCCCATTTTAGAGCTGCAACCATGATTTCTAACCATACCAGCCTGTGCTGTGGACCAGTGTGATTTACAAATCACTTAATGCAGTGCTACATGTCAGCAGAATGCATTGTACCAGAAAAGTAATGAAATACTTACAAAATAATTAACTGCTTTTAGGTGACATCAGATAGGTTCAAGTGGTTATTTATAATCATCAGTGCAACAAACACCAGCAACCCATACAAATTTAACATCACATAATTTTGAGTGAAAGCAAGATAGATCTTTCTAAAACATTTACAATAAATGTGGCTAGTACTAAAAACACAGTGCTATATTTCAGTTCCTTCATTTCACTTTAATGGGGATCAATAAAAACGCCATTCGGACGAATCCTATTCTAATATGAATGAGTATAACAAAATTCCAAGGGGTTCCCCCTTTAACAATCTCATCTTTATTAAAATAATAGTTTTCAGTATAAGACAACTGTAATAGCTATAGATTTAAAGACAATATTGTTTCACATACAACAGTAACAAATCTGAATGCAGGGGCTGCAGAAAGTGGGGTGATTGACAGTTCAGAAAAAAGGGACTTCCATATGGATGGGCCTTGTTTTTGCATAGATGAGTATATTTTTTAAATTAGCTTTTGTTTAGGCACTCAGAGGCCTCCAACCATGGACACCTAACCCTGCAATTTGTGTACTTACAAGTACAGTTATTTTATCAAACAGGCCTTTTGAAGTTCCAGTGCTTTCCCGTCTTCATCTGTTAGGTTTGAATGCTGCTGTAAGCCATAAATAGTAAGGCTAAAGAAGAAATTAATTTGTTTGTCTGTGGGAAATTTAAAGGTTTGTGATCATATAGTAGAATCTAATGGAGCAGAATGTTCCCATATTGATGGTTGCGTCATGGATGCATCTTGTTTTGAACTGGATTTTACAGAGGAGAGGTAGCCCAAAACTGGACTAGTGAGATAAGAAAAAGTTACCGAAAGGAAGACAGAATAGAGTGGTGGTATAATGAGCCCTGCAACACTGGAGACAGTGGCTCCAAGTATTCATGTGGCTGAGGCAGATGGGAGTGGGGGAATGGGATGGAGGAACATAGGGTGCGATCATCATCTATTTAAAGACTGTATCAGAATGCAAACAACACAAGAGGGGGCTAAAACAAGGTGGCATGGGCAGTCTTAATTCTGGCATTTCCTAACTTTTGAGTCCTTGGCTATGCAACTGTAACATTCTTTTAATGTACGGTGTTTTTCCTCCCGGTGTAATTGACTTAGTGTTATAAACGTCCTGGAAACTTCAAAAATGCATAACAAAGCAAAGTCCCTGCCATGGAAAAACTTACAATCTAACTCACAGTATTGATAAACAGTTAGATGGAAATGGGGAAGCAGTCAGAGGAAATGAAGATTTGGAAGCTAAAAAGTAGATTTTAACAAGGGATCTGAATGAAGAGAGGAACTTATGCTTTGTATATTTGAAGCAAGCATCTGTTCCAATCACAGATCCCAAGACTGCAAAACCCATGTTAATGTGTATTGTCTCATTGACAAATGAGAGAAACTGTCATAAGTACATTCCACTCATATGAGTAAAACTTTTGAGGATCAGATCCATAAAGGTTGAAAAAAGGAGTGAAGTAGAGAGTTGGAGAAGACAAAGAAGTTGCAGGCACTGTGTAGGACATGGGGGTAGGAGAAAAGTAGTTCAATAGTGTAAATAGGGACTGTGGTAGGCAGCTCTGGAGCCCATCAAGATGTTTTTAGTTTTTTTAAAATCGAGTAAACTGAGAGCCAGTGGAATAGGAATGCATTTAAAAGGCCAAATTATACTTGCCTTTTTCATAGAAGTACTCCCATTGACTCCACTGGGATTGAGTAAGGAAAGCAGGATATAGTTCATGGTACATTTTCATCATAAATATAAACTAGACCTAGATGAATAATATATACAATAATTCACTGATTTTTTTTAAAGACTCCCCTAATTAATCAAATCAATTGTTCAACAGATATGTTAACAAATGGTTCACCCAACTTTATAAGCTTGGAGAATAATGAGAAAATCAAACAATTTATTTTTAAAATATCATGAAAATGGCTAAATAGCACTTAATTTTAGAGGGGAAAATTTTTTTTTTCTTTAGCCTTTCATCTTTTGTTACTTTCAGTCAGTACAATCAATTGTAAAGTATTTATCTGATTATTCAGTTTGTTCCAGGCTGCTTCAATAACTGTAACATTTTTATTGTTTGGTAATTGTGAGGGTTCATAGTACTCAAGGTGGAAACTTTTTTATTATGGCATTGTAAACAATCCTAAATTTCTTACAGCATATTCTGTAACATCTATAAAACATTATTCTCTGGAGCTTCCTAATTACTCCCTTCTGGCCAGACATATTTAGAAGACTTCCTTTGCTTCAAAGTCTCTTTCAGAGTCTTCCTATGTAAGTTAATTCCCAGGTGTTTCAAAGCAGTGATTTATATTTCGTGACTAATAATATTTAGCCTTTACATTGTGATTACTTTCTGGATCTTAACACACTTTTCTCCTCTCTTACATGGGACTACACACTTGAATAAAGGTTGGCAGGACTGGGCCCTATGCTTAGAGAAACGTACATTTCTTTGGTAATCAGTAGCAAGATCAACTTGGTCATGCTAGCTCTGTGGCTAATCAAGCATTCTGAATTCTTAGTATTGATAATGCACTGAGTTTACTGTTCTCTCCAGAGCTATGTGTTTGGGAATATTCATGAGCAAAAGTTTCCAAAGGGGCTAAGTCACTTAGGAGCTTAAGGTCTATTGACTTACTTAGGTCTTTGGAACTTTGGGTAAAATTTTCAAAAGTCCTATTTTTAAAAGGGACTTTGGGCCAGATTTTCAAAGATGTCTAAGAATGCAGATAGGCACCAAAGGTACCTAAGTATGTTAGGCATGTAACACCTGTGGGTTTTCAGTGGGAGATAGGCATGAAATAGAGTTTACAAAAGCACCTACCTACATCTTTAGGTGCCTTTGTAGATCTTGCCTTTTTGAAAATTGGGGTTAGGTGCTTTTTAAAATGGACCTCTTGTCTTGCCTACACTGTGGAAATTGACTAGCATAACTGTTTCAGAATAGCTATTGCTGAATAACTCTCTGGTGTAGACACTTTTTGTTCCAGAATAAAATAACTTTTATTCAGGAATAACTACTCCACTTTGTGAGCAGAGTAGTTACTCTAGAATAGTGTCGCTTATTCCATGAGAGAGTCCACATAGGGAGCTATTCCACAATAGCTGTTGTGGAATATCTTATTCCACAAGAGCTACACCAATTAATTTCCCTGTGTAGGCTCCTAGGTGTGTGAATCACATTGGGAAAAGTGCCTAAATCACTTAGATGCATGAATGTGTTACCCTAAGGGTCCTAAATAATTAGACACTCTACAATTTTTTTACCATGTATGTATTACACAATTATTGCAGTACAGCCCAAAGACTCCAATTGGGATGATGGCCTCATTGCTAGAGCTGGTCAAAAATGATATTTCCTGCCCCACCAAAATTAAAACAAATATTTGTTTTGTTCTTAATTTGTAACGGAAATGTTCTGGATTTTTGAAGGAAAAAAATGGTGGTGTTTTTTTTTATTTTCAAAAGCTAAAACCCCAAAGTGTATACTGTCCATTTTTTGAAAAACTGAAACGTTTTTTTAAATCAGTTTTTGATATTTATTTGAAAATCAGAAAATTTCAAACAAAACAAAAGTTTTCTACCTAGTTATTCACCAAAGAGGCCATTTTTAAAAAGAAGTTGTGATAGAAAATGTTCAGCCAGCTTTATCTGCTGTGCTAAGTGCTATACTGACAGTTAAAGACCGACCCTGACCCAAAAATCTTGCAATCTCTGACTCCAATCCTGCAAATTTTTGTGTGCTTATAATGTTCTGGAGAAGCCAGGTTTGTTGTAATTTGGAAGGGAAGGAGACAAATGTTTTGTTTAGATAGATGAAACTGTAAATAAAACACAATTTGGGGAGGAGGAGAGGGGAGTCATTCTCTCTTTTGAAGTCACTGATACCTCATGCAAAGCTTTACGCAAATCTCTTTAGCTATAGTTATTAGCCCTTCAGCTACTAGAGTATTACATAAACTACTAAATATATTGTAAATTTAGTTTTGGTGAAGGGTTTTGGACTTACAACCTTGGCGATTGAGCCTTTATGTTTCTGGAGTTCTTTCACTGAGGGTCGCGGCTGGTCCTAATGGAGGTTGTGAAGAAATATCAAGGGGTCACAATCATCTTTACCTTCTAATATTACTAAATGGGAAGGGGCCTTGGTTAGTTCCTAATTAACTGGGATAAACTCCATGGGGAGATCCCAATGTGGAAAGGCTGACAACCACTGCCTTCGTTTATCCACAGAAGTGTGGTCAACATTTTCCCTGAGAATCTAACTTGAGACAACTAAGGCCTAATTTTCAGAAGTTCTGAGTACCTCTGCAGCTTCCAGAGAGAGATGTAGGTGCTTAATATCCCCTTAAAACCAATCCCAAACTGATCTTATATTGGACACTCAGAAACTAAGGACCCCAAATTTAGGAGCAGTTGAAAATGCTTGACCTAGCTCAGCATAAGCAGTGGCAGAGCCAACTTTCTTATACTAGTCTTCTGTGGATCAAATTTGACCTGAAAGATCATTATTGGAGAAGAAAGCACAGTACAGTTTCTGTGCTTTCTTTCCTTCTTTCTGCTGAGCCTTTCCACAAAATGCTATTTAGTGCCCAAAGTGGGGGTAATTTTTATGATGTAATTCATTAGAAACTGCAACCACCAACTTTCATTTCACTACCAGGACTGGCTCTAAGCACCAGCAAAGCAAGCACGTGCTTGGGGCGGCACAATTCCAGGGGCAGCTTTCCGGCCACCCCCTTTTTTTTTTGCTTGGGCAGTTGCACTCTTGGAGCTTGGGGTGCAAATATTTTGCTTGGGGCGGCAAAAAACCTAGAGCCTGTTCACTAAACTGGTAAGCATACAAGAGAATAATTTGCACTCAAATTACAGTGCTATTGTTGGATCATATTAAAGAAGTTCTGTATTAAAATCACAAATGAGTTTGATTCCCCGGAGTTTAAATTCCAGGGTATTACTAATTAAGAGGTCTCTTGGTTTTTGGTACTGTTTCTCTCCCTCTCTGTGTGAAACTTGCAAGCTGCTAATTGTGTTAGTACATTCTAAGACAGAGTCTGTTCTCAAAGCAATTCACAGAGAGAGAGACTCAAAGCAATACTCTAACAACAGAAACAGCACCCAGAGACTCCCCACCCTTTTGTTGTATTAACAATTGTGATTAAAATAGCGATAGAGGATGTATGTAGATGGATGCTTGGTGTGGATAATAACTGAATGATCAGGGAGGTGCCAGCCTAAGAATCCAGTGTCCATCGGCTGAAGAAGGCGTCAATTGGAAATAACCAGAGGACCCCCCCCCCCCCGGAGGGCAGACTGGAATCCACCCAACAGCCTCAAGGATGGGAGAACCAAAGAACAAGATAACATCTTGGAGCCGTCAGGAATGTGCTATCTGCTGATTGATTCAGCAACAGCATGATGAAGCAATTCCCATAGACTGGCATAGGAAGAAATTCCTATAAAAATAGACTCTAAAAAGTGAGAACTTTGGGGTCTGATTCTGCAAACCAACTTCCAGGAGCATCAGATGAGCATCTGACAAGGCCCTGCTCCCTCCTCATGTCCAGGCCACCTGGCCAGTGGCTTGGCATGAGCAACTCTAAGGCTGGTAACTATGATAACAACCTTGCAGAACCTGTGGCACCTTAGAGACTAACCAATTTATTTGAGCATGAGCTTTCGTGAGCTACAGCTCACTTCATCGGAGCTGTAGCTCACGAAAGCTCATGCTCAAATAAATTGGTTAGTCTCTAAGGTGCCACAAGTACTCCTTTTCTTTTTGCGAATACAGACTAACACGGCTGTTACTCTGAAACTTGCAGAACCTGTGGGTGTGGGGGTGTGTGTGTGTTTGTATGAATGAATGTGTGAATAAACATGAGATTGAATGGAATGTTATAGCTATAACTAACTGCTTACTATGATTCTTTCTGTATTCACAATAAATGTGGTATTTTGCCTTTTTCCCTTTAATAAGATCCTGCTGGTTTTTATTTTATTGGTACAACACTATGCACTATTTACATTCTGATTTTCCCCTTCAAAATTTTTTTCTTTAGCACTGAAAAAATGAATTGTGATTTGAAGAGAAAATTGCTAAGTTTTAAAAGTCAAAATAAAATTTCTGCCAACAAAAGTGCAAGAAAATTTGGGGTGTGTGTGTGTCTGAAAATTAATATAAAAGTCAAGTGGTGTTAAATCTTTTGTAGATTTTTTTTTTTAGTTTTTTTTCAGCCACATAAATAGTCTTTTCCCACATGTGGTATTCTAAAAATTGTTTATAGAAAAAGATCTCTAATTAGGTTATTCCTCTGCTTCCTGTGATTGCCAGTTCCAGTACATAATTCCGCTACAGTAAAAACAGAATAGTACTGCATATTTTTTCTTTGCATTTTCAGCTACTATAAAACTGAATATATAGGATAGGGAAAGGAATTATGCTTTCAACAGTATGAGAGGTAACAGTTTAAACAAGCCCTTCTTTGTCCCATAGATTGTAAATAGCTGCTAGGACACACTTTAGAAATTGTAGTTAATTGGCATAACGTGAAAACTGTTCAGCAGGTGGCAGTGCTACATGTATATAGACCACAATATCTTTGAAATACGCCGTTGGGACATGCTTGAATATTCATTCAACATTCTCCTGCTCAGCCTTACTTGTCCAATGTGGGCTACCATGTAGGCAGAAAGAATTTATTGTCACATGCAAGTTGTAACACAATTTATGAGGTATTAAAGCAATGATACTTCAACGTGCTGCCCATGATAGTGGTTCCAATACAATACCCACTGCACAGCACAAAGGGAAGTTTTTGCCGTGCATTTCATTGATAGCAAAGTAAAAATGAACGGTGATGTCTATTTTACATGTTTTATTAGTAATTCATACGTTCTTGCTTTATTGTCTTTTTACGGATTTGAAATTATAACTATTAATGTGAGTTTAATCACCCTGGCAAGCAAACGTATATTTACCTCCTCGGGATAATTCTGTCTATTCACAAATGCCTTCCCTTTTTTAGCCCCATCTTAAAAGCCTCCTAGTCAGGCTTCAGTCCTTCTAAGCAAACAAGGTCTGGACAGCATTCCTTTTGAACAGACACCCCATGCCACTCTGTAATCTGTTGATCAGTGAGTGGTCTTCACCCGCCCCCTTCTAGAAGCTGTGGATGCTGCTTCAAATTTCAGTATGGACAGTATGAAATGCAGACATGTATTTACAGGATGTCCGTGATCTCAGAGATGTATTTAATCAGTCCATCACTCTGCCACTGTTGTATACATTCCCATACTCTGTACATTCGATGTTTCAAGCAATGCAGCTTCTACCACTTCCCTGGGGAAGCTATTCCAAAGCCTCAATCTCCCTGTTATAAAATGCATCCTTATATTCAGCTTAAGCTTCCTCTTCTCTTAATTTCATCCCATTGCCACCAGTTATACCCTCTGTACAACCCTTACATTCCTTCTCCTCCTCCTATTTTCATTTCTTTGGGTTGTTTCACTTTTAAATACTAACTAAATTAACATGTACCATGAAAAGTTATCTGCAATAATAGTTCTGTGTGGTGTATGATAGTGAGACCAGTTATGTTTTGTGGTTGGGTGAGAAAAATGTATTGCTTTTATCTGCTAGAAATAGCAGAAATTTAGCAGTCTGAATCAGAGCTGCTGTCTTATACCTTTTTCCAACATTCTGAGTCAGTCTCAGATTTTCTGTTTCTTTGCCTTTCTGTGCAGTCATGTGCAAGAGTTTGGAATTGGAGAACATATATCGTTACTTATGCAAGTTGTTAGTGTAATGACACTGTAGGATGCAATGCCTATAGTATATGGGAAAGCTCAGTTACTAGAGGTTGATGTTGTTCGTTGGTATCCTTCTTTGTCATACTGGCAGGTCATAGTTAATACTGACCCCAAGCTGTTCTTTTGAAGAAATTCTTTTGCTTGGCTGTTTGCCGCTGACCTTTGTTCTTGTAGCTGCAGCAGAGAAATATCAGCAGCACCGCATTCCTCTCAACCGCTCTCTCTGAGCTCTTTGGCTGATGTTCCAGAACCCGTAGCGTTTGAAGGATTAAGACCCATAATAGTGGATATAACCAAATTTCACTTTTATGATTTTCCCTTTTTTCGTTATGTTTCACACAGAGCTTTGTTCCAGTCTAGTTGCCTATGGCAATGAGCTGAAGACTGGGACTGAAACTGCTGAAATAGAGAGCACAGAGAATGAAAATGTGTGAAAAATTGTAATGACAAATGCATGCTATAGTCAATTTAAATTCCTATCCAACATGCATATGAATTACAGGCAGGGCTAGGTTCTCTGGTGATTGAGGGTATGACAGACACTCCTTTAAATATTGAAGGCTCTTAGAAACTATGACCTTGCACTAGGGGAACAGTCATGTTGCTTATGGGTATGATTGAGGCTGGAAGCCAAAGTGCATAAAAGCAATGCAGTGTGAAGGAGCCAGAGCTAGAGAGCGTCACAGAACGCTAGGCCTTGATTGCATTCAGGGCCTGATCCATCTCCTGTTAGTTAATGGTGGTTGCTCCATTGACCTCAATGGGAGTTGACACAGGGCCTCAGAGAACAAATAAAGGAAGTAGAGCTGGCTGGAAATTTTGTCACAAAATAGCTTAATCAGAAAATGATGATTTGTCAAACTTGGAATGTTTTACAGAATCATCTCAGATTCAATGAACGGTTGTTAAATCAAAGGTTGTGTTCTGTCAGAATCCTGCCTGGTTTCCTGGTGGGCTGCTCAGAAGCCAATATATCCATGGTCTGCAGCTCCAGGGCCATCACAGGACTGGGGATCCCAGGACTTTCAGGCTCCCTGCTGTGGATCCAGAGCTTGCAAACCCTGGGGACTCTTAGTGCTTTCAGGCTAACTGCCATAGAACTGGAATCTCCACCATTAACCAAGGTTCAGATTGTGGCTCTGGAGCAGCGACCCTGGAAGCTGAAGCCAGGGCTCTTAAGACCTCCACGCTCTCTTCTGCAGAGCCAGGAAGACCAGGGCTTCCAGAGTTCTCTGGCCAGAGGGCAGTCCTTGGAAGCCCTGAAGTTTAACTGCTGCTACACTGGGTGCTCAGCCATCAAACTGACAAGGACTATGTCAATTGCACTCACCAGCTGCTGGTTCTGTGGGGACCTTTTTGTTCTGGAAATCCCATGAGTCATTGGTCCTGAAATAAACATTTTCCAGAACCTCCAGTTTATGGGAAATCAAATGTCAAAATGTTCAGATTTCCCATAACTCGAAATTCCAAGTTTCTGCCCGCTCTAAAAGTGAGAGAGGCTTCTTTTGCTAACAAGAAGAGATGAAAAAAACATGAATCATCAGCCCCCCCCACCTCCCCAACGGGCAATACTGGCTTAAAAATCATGTGCTAGTTTAAAAAACAACAACTTGGGGTTCTCTTTATGGTATCTGACCCTTTAGGGTGCACATTTTCAAGGTGTTCTCCATAGCCGTGAGGGCTAGAAACTTAAAAAAAAAAAAAAAAAAAGCTGAGTCTTACATAGTTATGGAACTCATAGGGCTGTGGCTGTAATAAAAGTGATAAGTGGTGAGACACACAGTAATGTTGCAGGTGTTGGCAACCCAGAAGAAACAAATAGAGTATACAACCAACTTTAACTAACCAAGGAGTAACTATAAACTGCAAGGGAGTAACCAACTGCATGTAACAAACTGGTAAGAAGTGAAAACGTTTGAAATCACTCCACATGAAATCCAGTAAATGTAGATTTTTTTTTTTAAAGAAAATTATACTCCCCAGCTAGAAAAACCTTATAGTGCTATATAGATGGTAGAATGGCAAGAAGGAAACATTACTGAACCCGTAAAGAGCTTTAGAAAAGTCCAGCACCACCATTCCTAGTGTAGGCCACTATGTTTTGAAATAGAATTCCAAAAAAATTCAATAAGAAACTGTTATGAAACTCTGAAATCTGCAGCCTGAAATGCAAAATCAGCCACTGCTGCCCAATCAATAGAATAAACTGAGCTACTCCAAGAGGCTTTGAAAAACCCTGCTTGTCTAGCAATCTGTCAGGAAAATAGCCCACACCGCATAAACCCATTGTTTGTTTTTGTTTTTATTTGGTACTTTTGCCTGCCTTCAGGCAGCAATGACTATCAGATGCTGATCCTGGAGAGAAGAGAGCCCTCACTGCCGAACAACACACATGTTTTATGTTACATTGAAAGAAGAGTAACTCCCTCAGACGAATTAATGAATGTTCAAATTTTTATAGTGTTCTGGTTTTTCTTTTTTTATATTTCTTATCTCCCAGACATGACTACTACTACTCTAACTTGGGGGGAAAAAGTGGTGAAAATGGCTACTGTACTAACACAGAAGACAAAAGGAGCAGTTTCAATACAAACATGTTCCTTTTCTTTTCGAGAATGTTTTCCTCCACCTTGCCACAGGGCCAATCCTGCACAGCCTTGAGTGACTCCTGCAAAGTGCAGAGCACCCTCAAATCATGTTAACTTCAGAAGAGGTTGTGAGGGCTCCTCACCTCTCAGAATCAAATCCCTTGTGAGTACTCCATGCCCTAGACTACACTATCTAACCTAAGTAGTGGGTTATATGCATTTTGCTTGCCATACACAAAGAGGTTTCTGATCACTCTAGTGCTTCATGATATCCAGAGGTTTTTTTTGTTTTGTTTTAAACTGGTTTCTTTTATTCTGTACTTTTGAATTGACATATCAAAATATCAGATTTTACTTTTCTGGCTCATCTGTAGGTTGACTTTATGTGTGCGTATACATGAATGTAGAAATCTTTCCTGTGTTGATCATAGTGTATATAATATTCTGTCTAACTGGAGACATTACAGGGAGTTTATGGATGGGAGGCAATGGATCATCACTACATATATACATTTGCAATTGCTATCTTACACTTGTCGTACACAATATAAAATTTTCTTTACACTAATGTTGTTTTCTAATGAATCCTCAGACCTCAGGATCTGCCCTTTCCTTTTTTATGCTAGCAAGAAGTTGGTAAAATATAAATATTCCTAAATAATTATTCAATTATTTTTATTCAGAATTAGTAAGAGCTCGTAGGAGCCAGAATATCTGAAATGTTATCTTTTTCTTTTTATTTACTAAAATGGCTGGGATACAAATTAGCTTTCTCTGTTCAATATTTAGTACTGTTTTACCTGCCTTGAAATGGGAACCGCAAATACTTTGGTAAACCACTGAAAGGTCCTCTAGTTTTATTCTAAATGTACTTCCTCTGTATTCTGTTTCAAAAATGCCCTTTATAAATTCCCGCAGCGGTAGTTCCTTGTTAAACAAAATCAATATTTCAGCGCCTCCTAATAGCTACAATGTATGATGTGGTATAATAATTTATTTCCTTCCGTGGTCAAAAGCAATTCATGTCAATGCCATATTCGCGTTCTAGCTTTCTCTACTCTCCAGCTCTGGATCACCTACACATGAGACTCAAACAGCACCATCACCCAATTATTTATGGCAGGGGTGGGCAAACTTTTTGGCCTGAAGGCCACATCTGGGTGAGGAAATTGTATGCGGGGCCATGAATGTGGGGAAGGCGATTGGGGTGCGGGAGGGAGTGCAGAGTGTGGGATGGGGTGCAGTGTACAAGAAGGGGCTCAGGGCAAGGGGTGTGGGTACAGGAGGGGGTGCAGGGCAGGGGGTCGGGGTGCAGGACGGGGCTCAGGGCAGGGGATTGGGGTGCAGGCTCCGGCCCGGCGCCGCTGACCTCAAGCGGCTTTGTGTTGGCAGTGGCATCCCACGGGGCTAAGGCAGGATCCCTGCCTGCCCTGGCCCCATGCTGCTCCTGGAAGCGGCTGGTCCACGTCCCTGTGGCCCCTGGGGGTGGGGTGGGACAGGTGGCTCTGCCACACGCTGACCTCTCCTGTGGTTCCCCATTCCCAGCCAATGGTAGTTGCGAGGGGTGGTGCTTGAAGGTGAGGGCAGCGCACAGAGCCCTCTGACCCCCCACTCCCTCCCCCCAGGGGCCACAGGGACGTGAGCCGGCCGCTTCCAGAAGCAGCATGGGGCCAGGATAGGCAGGGAGCCTGTCTTAGCCTCGCTTTGCCACACGGCTGGCAATCCTGCAGGCTGGATTGAAAGTCCTGATGGGCCGGATCCGGCCTGTGAGCTGTAGTTTGCCCTCCCCTGATCTATGGGTTTTTGGCTGAGATCAGCAACCAGGTGAAGAACAGCTGACTGAAGTGATGCTGGTAGGGAGAAGAAAGCATTTGGAACTGCTACCTTCATAACATTTATACTGGGTGCAAAGACACTCTACGTCAGTGTTCCCCTCGGCCATATCTAGACCTGGGAAATAGACCATTTTTTCATATAACATGTTAATCAGTATCTTTAAGATATAAGGATTGGTGGCACTTGAATCCAGTCCTGCAGGGCTGCCAGGTAACCAATATCCCCACACTGACAGTGAGCAGCTGCAACCTGGCCACTTCCTGTGACCCACAGTCCCCACAGGTTCAATGCCATGGGAGGTTCTGCCTCAAGTGATCTGGATGACAGTGGTCTTAGCGATCCCTGATTTTTCTCCTTGTCCCTACATGAGCCCATGGGGCATACCAGGAAGTGTCAAGGCAACAATGTGGATCCCTAATTAGCTGTGATGATCACTCTGCTTCTCTGTTCCTGAACTCTCAGTTGTGACCTCAGCTCTGACTTGGATTCTGACTCCCAATTGCCCCCTAGACCCAAACACAGACCCCGATGCCTGATACCTGACTGACTCTAGCTTGACCCTCAGCTTGATTCTTGACCTGATACTGGCTCTGACCCCTGGTTTCAGTTCTGGAATCCCAAGCTCCTGACATGAGTCCTTCATGCCTTCTCCTAGGATCCTGACAGTAAAAATATCAGCATAAAATAATATAAATATATATTTTTAAAGGCCCAGAGACTAGTCCTCTCAGATGGGAGGCAAAAGAGATCTATCTATATGTGCACACGTTGTAATTTTGAGAGACACCACTGTGGTAGGATTTTAGAAGAACCTTGATAGACTATCATAAATGGACATAAAATATTTTTTGTAACAAGATATTGCAACAATAAATTATTCTTTTACCACTTTTAATATGTACAGAATGGTTATTTTAAAAGTTTTAAAGGATGTTATGTAGTTCACTGAAAGGGGCCTAACAATATGATTTTTACTATTTTAATGTCTGTAGTCAGATTAAAACAAACAATTTCGTACCAGAAGCGGACACTGCGTGGCTCGGGGGCTTGTTAAAGTAAAATAGAAATCTGTCATGTGCCACTGGTGTGAATGTGACTCAGAATTGACCAAATATTACTATTTAATGGTCTATCTGAAAAAAATTGGTATTCTTACTACAGGTCTTTGTAAACAGTACTGCTGAGTAAAGCCCACTGGTTGGGTTTTACATATTTTAGTTAATGCCTAAAGGTTATTTCAATTTGCAGTGGGTTCCCCCATGTGTACATGCATGTGTGCATGGTATACACCATGCAGTCCTTTGGCATTTCAAGTTCATATGAACTTAATGCCCAGTGAAGCCCCTTGAACCTTAAAATCCATCAATTTCATAACAAAGCTGTTCTTTTTGCTCTATACTTCTAACAGCCTTAGTATGGGTGTTGGTGGAAAGGTTATGGCCTACAAACCCCTTTATTACAGATGACTCCAGAAGCAGCAGGAAGTATCTTGTTTGCCTTCTTTACCTCCACCATAGTAAGCCCTTTCTCCCACATCTGTCTGAAATATCTTCAGAGGAGCAGACACTCTGCCTTTAGTGATCCCCTATTCATCATGATAAAGAGAAGCTCTTCCACTGTTGTCACTTACTTAATTCTGGGATATGTTCCCTATTCTAGACATTGAAGAGCTTTATTATATCCCCTCAAAACAAATGTGCCAGTAACAATTGAGGAATACTTCGGGTACTTACAATCACAGCAATATTAATCTACTACATCTTCCAGACCATATATTTCCTGACATAGTCTAGTCTTGTGTACCTCAGTAATTTGTGTAGCTTTATGTGTTAATTACCACATATTTGAATGGGTAAAAAATGGCGGCCTCTACTCTAACAAAGTCAGGTGTTTTTCAGAGCAGGCAGTGGAGAGCTTCACATTAATCACTTTAAGACTTTTGCTTTGGGAATTTAAGTTATATATTTAGGTTTAGTCAAACTATTTTTCATTGTCCTGTCATTGGACGAAACCCTTAAATAGTGCAGTGGAAGAAATGCATTATTCATTTGTGCAAAGAAATCAGAAATGAGAGGAAGGAAGTGGAATTTGCTTTTCATATTTTCAATGTGTCAGAAATTTTGGTTCTTATTAATCTTTATAATTACTACAAATCCCTTCAAGACAGAAGATGATCAATTGCCTAAAATACATCTATCATTCTAGTGGATTTTTTGTTAGCAGTTATACTATTTGCCATGTAAAACATATTGCTTCTGTATGAGAAGCTTATCTACCTTTTGGGAAGCTTTCCATTCTCCCTCCCCCCAGTTTTTGGCAAATGAGCAAGCCTATCCTGTGTATTCAGCCTATAGCCAAGCACTGGTTGGAGGAAAATCCCATAGCTGGGGAATCATTATAGAAGAAAAGGAGTACTTGTGGCACTTTAGAGACTAACAAATTTATTTGAGCATAAGCTTTCGTGAGCTACAGCTCACTTCATCGGATGCATTAGAATGATAGAAGACTAATTCTTTCTTAAGATGAATTTATCTCAACTCAGGTTAATGATGATTATCTTAAAATATGTCAAAGACCTGGGATAGTTTATTAATAATTCATTATGTTAATCTCTATGAGGACCATCTGCTAAGGCTTGAGATATGACTACAAAGACAATAGGTTGGGAAAACTCCTAATTTGTAAGTAATGTACTTGAGACACTTCATTGTCCAGATTTTCAAGTAATCTTGAAATGGAGTGTACTATTCTCCATGCATGGGATGGATTCCATAATCAAACTCATATATGGACACACGGTCTGGCTGAAAATTAGGTTAGAAGCAGAGCTGGTCAAAACAGTGAGAACTTTTCACAATATTTTTGTGAAAAATTTGCTTCTTTTTATGTTGGAAAAAACCTTGAAATATGTTGACCAGCTCTGGTCAGAAGTATTTGTGATCTAGGCATAAGTGTGCACAACACATTAAACTTCTGAATGTCATCCAGCTAAATTGCCCACTCTTTTCCTACTATACTTAGGTTAGCTGTAGTTTAGAATTTCATCACATGTGCAACAGCAAAAGAAACCAGGCAATATTTTGAACAAATGTGTGTCAAAGTTTGCGGATTATAGAATAAAAAGGATGCCTGTCCTTGTCTTGTTAAAATCCTTATGTGTTCTTGTGGATAAGACCCTTATTTCTTGATTGGAACTGATACCTGTGCTCCTGATCCTGATTGGGGTCTCTAGGTGCTACTACTTACTATTTATTTTATGGGCATGCCTAGAAACTTCAGTCAGGATGTGATAGGATGTTCACCCCATACAAGGTTAAGCAGGTTAAAAATGGGCTCATTGATCTGATAGACTGTACCTGGAGGAGAGCCAGGATTGGCTTGTATAAAACCAAGAAGTTGAGAGCAATGGGGGGGGGGGGGTCTGTTGACCTAGGTATCCCCTTAAGCAAACTTGAATTTAAACACCTAATAAAAAATGAGATAAGCAAGGAATAGCAAAAACTGTGAGCAAATGAAACAAAGGGGAAACAATTCCCAAAAGCATGACCAACGTGTTAATGTAATCCAAGGCTCTGAAAGGAAAAGCAAAATAGCTCTATTGAGAATTCTAACAGGTCATTGTGGATTAAACTAACTTATTTCTAATCATGCAACCTCTGTTTTTGTGCATGTTAATGTGTACGGTCCAGGAAATGATAGATTGTATCCTTTAGGATTGTAAAGGCTGTACCTGTGAAAGGAGATTATTATTTAATAAACTCAGAGGCCTTAAAGTAACAACATTTTCCTTAGAACACCTATCAAGAATGCAAGGAAAATGGGTCTCAATAAAAAAAAAAAACAAAAAAAACCCCTCTTCTGCAATTCTTTAAAAATACTGAGAAAGGTGTGAGACTCTACAAAGTAGAGCGCCTGGGGCTAATAGACCCAGGAAGTGAATCTGTTATGCCACAAAAAAGAAGAGGAAGGGGGCTACAGGCAGGAAGTCTGAAGTTCCTGCATAAAGAGAAAGGGAGCTGGCTAAGGAAAAAGAGTTCTAGTGGGAGAACAAATCCTGGGATCTTGCCCTTGGCTGAAGAATCTAGCAAGAAGCTGAGAGAAGGAGTAGCAGCCACTGGGAACAGAGGAAGCTTGGAGATGGGTTAGGAGATAGAGATGCGAAGTAAGAAGGAACCCAAGTAGGCAGCAACAGGGTCTGAGCTTGAATAGGTGAGAGCTAATTCCCTAGACCCAGCCACAATGAGGCCCCCTCAGCAGTGACTGTACCCTGTTACACAGGATCAGTGCTATGTTGTGCTAGGTGCTGTACAAGTAAAAGGTGGATATGGCCCCTTCCCCAAAGAGCTTACATTCTAAGAATATAAATAATAAAGCAAACAAGTATTTAAAATTATGATTAGCTGGACCAAACTTGGACTATCCATCATTCCAGGCAAACCATGTCCTAAATGGAAGCCTCCTCCAGACACTATTTCTCTGCCATGCTGTGTGGAAGCAATTGACCAAGAACCCACAACTTTTTCAAGAGGCATTTGTGAGGGAGTCAGAGGAGGCAAGAAGGATAGGGAGAAGTTTGAGGTGTTACTAGCTGCTTAGAAAGCCAGGTGGAGCAAGGCAAGTGTCCAGGCTAAATAAAGTTCATTATGAATGAAGCCCATATTTTTGGCTAGTGAATTATTCAGACACATCCTAGCCTCCTTTGTATGTGTTGATTGTAAATATTTGTTTCGTAGGTTTGGGTGCCATTTCATCACATGGCTTGTTTGTTTGCTTTGACTATTTTGCTTTGACTATTACTATATAGCACATTTCTCATGTGCCTCAGAAACATGCCCATTCCTGCTAACCAGCATGAAACATTTTCTGAGCTCACCAATGCTTTTGAGAGTATCCAGCTGTACTCCAAATGCTTGAGAAAAATTAATATGACCCCAGGAATCATAACAAACTGAACTCAGGGAGAGAATATCGGTTCCTCCTATTGCTTTCTGAGGTGCAGAGTAATATGCTACAATCCCTGTCCCCTCCTAGGCTAGCTCTGCTCTGTTGACTGACTGGTACTTTGGAGGGGACAGAGGTGGTGTCAAGGTTCTGCCCTTTGCACCCTACCTTTCCCCACCCAGTTCCTTGTGGGGATGGGGAGTAGCAGCTGTGCAATGCCTGCTTTCCTCTTGGGTTACATCTGCAACTGATATGGTAATATGCTGCACAGGCAAGTCAGTGTGTCTGAGTTTAGTGGGTCTCATTCCCTGTGAGGGGTCACACCCTCATTTCAGCAGAAAGGAAGCATATGAACTCTGATGTGCTCAGCCAACACTAACAAGCCACACCTGCAAGGCTTGTGCTGCCTGGAGGAAGAACCTTAAAAAGGGAAAGCCTACCACAGGAAGGGAAATAACTAAGGGAAAACTGCTGTGCTCTAGACACAGCTGGCTACAGGGATAGATCAGCAAAGAGGAAGATGGGGATTTGCAAACTCTGCCACCAAGACTGTATGGGCCAGGTACAGAGCCAGCTTACCAAAAGGAGGGGGCCTAAAGACAGACTCTAACCCTGATCCAGGACTCTGGAGCCTACAGATTAGCAGAGCCCAAAGGGGTGACAAAGACTGCCCAAAGGGGTGAGCACCTTTGTCTTTTTAATTTTATTTTTAATTCTGATTCTCCCCCTCCCTGGGGAGGGAGAGGGAAAGAACCATTGATTTTTGTTTGGCAGATCTCTTGTATGCAACATGCTGGGAAATAACTGTAAATGCCAAAGAAGAGAAGGTAGTCTAGTGGGGGAGGCTTCTGGGGGTTCCCACTCTCCATATTCCCTTTTATTTCCTTGTAGGGAAACATCAGATCCAGCCCTGATCTGATCCCATATGATCGCTAAGTATGTGGTTTTTTTTACCTGTTCCTCCCCATATGATAGATGAGTTTAGATGTGCATACTATGGGTGCTGGATGGTTGAGATTGTATTTTTGTTATATCTGTATATAGACAGTAAGATAAACCTGACAATATGATTACATAATGCATACAAGTACAGGATACGCATAAATGGCTTTCACTAAGTTCTATTTTTAATAGGACTGTTTTTTTCCAGCACTGATCATTTGCATACCCAAAAGATGGCAGCAATACATCTGCTGTTGACTTAAAGTTACAGTATATGCTCTCTTACTCTGGCACGCACACTTAATAAGAAGTGTCCCAATATTGGGGAAAAACATTTAAATACTAGCATATTATTTCTAATTAAGAATGCTATACATAAGAAATATGATTGCTGATTGAAAAAATAATGAGCTTTTTTGTGAATAAATAAAGCAAATGAATTAAAAGGTAAATGTTTGAATGTTTATTACCATTTGAGCAGATGCACTGAAGTATAAACTATAGCAGAGTTAATGAATCACAATTAGCACTCAGTTAAAAAGACCCTTTTCCCATCCAAGACTTAGATACTATAATTAGGGCTTCTAATTTTAGATGGGAGCTGATATTCACCAGCAAATGTCTGCAGTTTTTTTTAATACACTTACCAGTAACTATTAAATAACACATTCAAAGTTGTAATCGGAAAAATTACATTAATTTAAAATACTCCAAAGTAAGAAAATGGAATGTTAAGGTTTCTATATTAACTTTAATTGAATTACATTGCACCAATTGTCCATTATATAAACTTAACACCATAGGTCACAATTCTTCTTCATACTTAAGTGCATTTAACTATTTTTATAGGATTGCTTTCAAGAATAAGGGCCACAGGATTGGACCTGTGCTCAGGTTTGCCTCTGTGGCACCCCTTCTTGGCACATCATGGTAAGACTCACCCAGCCATAGGTCTCCGCTGGTAGGTCACTATCTCTTGCAAGGTCCGAGGTAATGGTGCTTTAGCCTTCTGGCCATGGTACACTTCAGTCCTACCCCTTCCAGGATGTTGAGGTCTGTCATAAATATAAAGGGAAGGGTAAACCCCTTTGAAATCCCTCCTGGCCAGGGGAAAGCTCCTCTCACCTGTAAAGGGTTAAGAAGCTAAAGGTAACCTCGCTGGCACCTGACCAAAATGACCAATGAGGAGACAAGATACTTTCAAAAGCTGGGAGGAGGGAGAGAAACAAGGGGTTTGTGTGTCTGTCTGTAGTCGTCTTGGCCGGGGACAGAACAGGAATGGAGTCTTAGAACTTTTAGTAAGTAATCTAGCTAGGTATGTGTTAGATTATGATTTCTTTAAATGGCTGAGAAAAGAATTGTGCTGAATAGAATAACTATTTCTGTCTGTGTATCTTTTTTGTAACTTAAGGTTTTGCCTAGAGGGGTTCTCTATGTTTTTGAATCTAATTACCCTGTAAGATATATACCATCCTGATTTTACAGGGGGGATTTCTTTATTTCTATTTACTTCTATTTTTTATTAAAAGTCTTCTTGTAAAACACTGAATGCTTTTTCATTGTTCTCAGATCCAAGGGTTTGGGTCTGTGGTCACCTATGCAAATTGGTGAGGCTTTTTATCCAACATTTCCCAGGAAAGGGGGAGTGCAAGTGTTGGGAGGATTGTTCATTGTTCTTAAGATCCAAGGGTCTGGGTCTGTAGTCACCTAGGCAAATTGGTGAGGCTTTTTACCAAACCTTGTCCAGGAAGTGGGGTGCAAGGTTTTGGGAAGTATTTTGGGGGGAAGGACGCGTCCAAACAGCTCTTCCCCAGTAACCAGTATTAGTTTGGTGGTGGTAGCGGCCATTCCAAGGATAACGGGGGTAATATTTGTTACCTTGGGGAAGTTTTGACCTAAGCTGGTAAAGATAAGCTTAGGAGGTTTTTCATGCAGGTCCCCACATCTGTACCCTAGAGTTCAGAGTGGGGGAGGAACCTTGACATGGTGGCACAGTGGTGGGATTAACCTGAAATCATTTTGAGATCCAGTTGAGATTTTTTGAACTAGAAATACAGATTTTAAAAAGGAATTTTTAGGAAGTCCAGAAGGCAGCTTTGAAACTGAAAGCAGCTTGGTTTCTCTCTGCTTTGTGGCCAAGCAGAGACAAAAGGGGATTATCTTGTGAATTGCAGGTTTTCTTGCCTGGAGGCAGGGTACTTAACTCCTGCAGGGAAATTCACAGTCTTCCAACCCAGAGGTTTTTTTTTTTTTCTTTTCTTCCTAAAAGTAAATAGGGGGTGTGTGCTCTACCCATTTGCCTGGAGACAAAAGTGGCAGGGTTTTTTTTTAGGATTTTGATTTTTTTTTTTTTTGTTTTACAAGGAGCACAGGTTTGAAAAGAATTTTTTTTTTTCTTTGGGCTGGGTAAGCAGTTTTCCAAGTAGTTGGAGGGTTTTTGCTTTAATTTGGGCCCAGAGCAGAGACAAGGGAATTGTCTTTTTCTGTAGGCTGACAATCACTATCAGAGAATAGGTATTCTATTCCAGCACAGCAAAATTTTACAGCCAAGTTTTGTTTGTTTATTTCTAAACCTCGGGTGTAAAGTTAGTTAAAAACAGAGAGGTTAGAATGGCCAAATCCTCAGCTCGACTACAGCTGGAATTAGCCAAATTGCAGGCTGAGGAAAAACAAAGGGAACATGAAAGACAGATAGAACTCATGCGGCTGGAGAAGGAGGTACAGGAGGCTGCCCACAAGAGGGAAATGGAGGCAAGGAAGCATGTGGAGGAGATGGAGAGGATAAAGGCCCAGCAGAATATACCAACAAACCCTAGCAATCCTTCTCCAGGTACCACTTCCCATCCCAGAAAGTTCCCCACCTACAAGGCAGGTGATGATACTGAGGCCTTCTTAGAAAACTTCGAAAGGGCCTGCCTTGGGTACAACATCTCTACTGACCAATACATGGTAGAGCTGAGGCCGCAGCTCAGTGGACCCTTAGCTGAGGTGGCAGCTGAAATGCCTAAAGAACACATGAACAAGTATGAACTGTTTAAATCCAAGGCGAGAGTCAGAATGGGGATAACACCCGAGCAGTCTCGTCGGAGGTTCAGAGCCCTAAGGTGGAAACCAGACATGTCATTTACCCGACATGCCTACCACATTGTAAAACATTGGGATGCCTGGATATCAGGAGCAAGTGTTGAATCTCCAGTAAATTTGCCCTTCCTAATGCAAATGGAACAATTCTTAGAGGGTGTTCCTGAGGAAATAGAAAGATACATCCTAGATGGGAAACCCAAAACTGTAATTGAGGCAGGAGAGATTGGAGCCAGATGGGTGGAGGTGGCAGAGAAGAAGAAAACTGGTCGCAGTTGGAGCGGAGACCAGAAGGGACCACCCCAGACCACACCCTATTACCGGGGGCCGCCCAAAGCCCCACCTACCTCCCAAAGAACCCTCCAGACCCCTTATCGTCCCACCACCCCGTTCTCCAGCAACCCACCTCGCCCCGGTGACCCGTCAGCTGGACGATGTTTTAAATGTAACGAGCTGGGGCATGTAAAGGCCAACTGCCCCAAGAACCCCAACAGGTTACAGTTCATTGCACCGGAATCACACCAGAGGTCCACAGGCCCAGATACCTCCCAGATACCCTTGGAGCGGAGGGAAACTGTGAGTGTGGGCGGGAAGAAGGTCACCGCGTGGAGGGACACCGGAGCACAAGTGTCAGCTATCCATGCTTCCTTAGTGGACCCCAATTTAATCAACCCAGAGATCCAAGTGACGATTCAACCCTTCAAGTCCAACTCTTTCAATTTGCCTACAGCCAAGTTGCCTGTCCAGTACAAGGGCTGGTCAGGAATGTGGACTTTTGC
Source organism: Lepidochelys olivacea (assembly GCF_965140295.1). Classification (NCBI taxonomy): domain Eukaryota; kingdom Metazoa; phylum Chordata; order Testudines; family Cheloniidae; genus Lepidochelys; species Lepidochelys olivacea. The sequence continues at coordinate 88,452,621 of NC_140415.1, read as the reverse complement.
AGTCTATGATGATTATCCCATCCCCATGCTGTTGGGGGAAGACTTGGCCAATCATGTGAAGCAGGCCAAGAGGGTGGGAATGGTCACCCGCAACCAGGCTAAACAAGCCGTGAGGCCTAGCTCTGTTCCGGAAACTTCTATCAGGACCCAGTCAGAGGTGATGGACCTGGACCCCAGGCCAATGTCTGCAACAGCAGTAGTGGATCCAGTCCCAGAGACCCAGACGGAACCAGTCCCAGAACCGGAACCAGCCAAACAACCAACACCAGACCCCGTGTCAGCACTGAATCCAGTACTTGCAACCTCAACACCAGAGGGCCCCACCGAACCTGAACTGGCAGCAGCCGATAACCCTACACAAGAGGCTCAGCCGGAGCCTGAATCCCAACATAGTGCACCAGCGGAGAGCGGTTCACAGTCAACAGAAACAGCTCCATCCCCTATATCGCTTCCAGAGGGACCAAGCCTAGGTCCACAATCCCATGAGGAACTGATGTCTCCAGCATCAAGGGAACAGTTCCAGACCGAACAGGAAGCAGATGAAAGCCTCCAGAGAGCTTGGACGGCGGCACGGAGCAACCCACCGCCTCTCAGCTCTTCTAATCGATCCAGGTTTGTTGTAGAAAGAGGACTTTTATACAAGGAAACTCTTTCTGGGGGACACCAGGAAGACTGGCATCCTCAGAGACAGTTGGTAGTTCCAACTAAATACCGGGCCAAGCTCTTGAGCTTAGCCCATGATCACCCTAGTGGCCATGCTGGGGTGAACAGGACCAAAGACCGTTTGGGGAGGTCATTCCACTGGGAGGGAATGGGCAAGGATGTTTCTACCTATGTCCAGTCTTGTGAGGTGTGCCAAAGAGTGGGAAAACCCCAAGACCAGGTCAAAGCTCCTCTCCAGCCACTCCCCATCATTGAAGTTCCATTTCAGCGAGTAGCTGTGGATATTCTGGGTCCTTTTCCGAAAAAGACACCCAGAGGAAAGCAGTACATACTGACTTTCATGGATTTTGCCACCCGATGGCCGGAAGCAGTAGCTCTAAGCAACACCAGGGCTAAAAGTGTGTGCCAGGCACTAGCAGACATTTTTGCCAGGGTAGGTTGGCCCTCCGACATCCTCACAGATGCAGGGACTAATTTCCTGGCAGGAACTATGAAAAACCTTTGGGAAGCTCATGGGGTAAATCACTTGGTTGCCACTCCTTACCATCATCAAACAAATGGCATGGTGGAGAAGTTTAATGGAACTTTGGGGGCCATGATACGTAAATTCGTAAATGAGCACTCCAATGATTGGGACCTAGTATTGCAGCAGTTGCTCTTTGCCTACAGAGCTGTACCACATCCCAGTTTAGGGTTTTCCCCATTTGAACTTGTATATGGCCGTGAGGTTAAGGGGCCATTGCAGTTGGTGAAGCAGCAATGGGAGGGATTTACACCTTCTCCAGGAACTAACATTCTGGACTTTGTAACCAACCTACAAAACACCCTCCGAACCTCTTTAGCCCTTGCTAGAGAAAACTTACAGGATGCTCAAAAAGAGCAAAAAGCCTGGTATGATAAACATGCCAGAGAGCGTTCCTTCAAAGTAGGAGACCAGGTCATGGTCTTAAAGGCGCTCCAGGCCCATAAAATGGAAGCATCGTGGGAAGGGCCATTCGTGGTCCAGGAGCGCCTGGGAGCTGTTAATTATCTCATAGCATTCCCCACCTCCAACCGAAAGCCTAAGGTGTATCATATTAATTCTCTAAAGCCCTTTTATTCCAGAGAATTAAAGGTTTGTCAGTTTACAGCCCAGGGAGGAGACGATGCTGAGTGGCCTGAAGGTGTCTACTACGAAGGGAAATGTGCTGGTGGTGTGGAAGAGGTGAACCTCTCCATGACCCTTGGGCGTATGCAGCGACAGCAGATCCAGGAGCTGTGCACTAGCTACGCGCCAACGTTCTCAGCCACCCCAGGACTGACTGAACGGGCATACCACTCCATTGACACAGGTAATGCTCACCCAATTAGGGTCCAACCTTACCGGGTGTCTCCTCAAGCTAAAACTGCTATAGAACGGGAGATCCAGGATATGTTACAGATGGGGGTAATCCGCCCCTCTGAAAGTGCATGGGCATCTCCAGTGGTTCTAGTTCCCAAACCAGATGGGGAAATACGTTTTTGCGTGGACTACCGTAAGCTAAATGCTGTAACTCGCCCAGACAACTATCCCATGCCACGCACAGATGAACTATTAGAGAAACTGGGAAGGGCTCAGTTCATCTCTACCTTGGACTTAACCAAGGGGTACTGGCAGGTACCGCTAGATGAATCTGCCAAGGAAAGGTCAGCCTTCATCACACATCTCGGGCTGTATGAATTTAATGTACTCCCTTTCGGGCTGCGAAATGCACCCGCCACTTTCCAAAGACTTGTAGATGGTCTCCTAGCGGGATTAGGAGAATATGCAGTCGCCTACCTTGACGATGTGGCCATATTTTCGGATTCCTGGGCAGACCACCTGGAACATCTACAAAAAGTCCTTGAGCGCATAAGGGAGGCAGGACTAACTGTTAAGGCTAAGAAGTGTCAAATAGGCCTAAACAGAGTGACTTACCTTGGACACCAGGTGGGTCAAGGAACTATCAGCCCCCTACAGGCCAAAGTGGATGCTATCCAAAAGTGGCCTGTCCCAAAGTCAAAGAAACAGGTTCAATCCTTCTTAGGCTTGGCCGGTTATTACAGACGATTTGTACCGCACTACAGCCAAATCGCTGCCCCACTGACAGACCTAACCAAAAAGAAACAGCCAAATGCTGTTCAGTGGACCGGAAAGTGTCAGAAGGCCTTTAACAAGCTTAAAGCGACACTCATGTCTGACCCTGTACTAAGGGCCCCAGACTTTGACAAACCGTTCCTAGTAACCACAGATGCATCCGAGCGTGGTGTGGGAGCAGTTTTAATGCAGAAAGGACCTGATCAAGAATTCCACCCTGTAGTGTTTCTCAGCAAAAAACTGTCTGAGAGGGAAAGCAACTGGTCAGTCACTGAAAAAGAATGTTATGCCATTGTCTACGCTCTGGAAAAGCTACGCCCATATGTTTGGGGACGGCGTTTCCACCTGCAAACCGACCATGCTGCACTAAAGTGGCTTCACACCGTCAAAGAAACTAACAGAAAACTTCTTCGGTGGAGTTTAGCTCTCCAAGATTTTGATTTCGACATCCAACACATCTCAGGAGCTTCTAATAAAGTAGCTGATGCACTCTCCCGTGAAAGTTTCTCAGAATCAACTGGTTAAAATCGTCCTTGAGATGTGGAAAATATTGTTAGTCTTTATGTACTTGGTAGTATATTTAGAGATGCATGTGTCTTATTAACTCTGTTTTCCTAGAGCTCCAGGAAGAAATCCCAGCCAGTGTTTCACCCTAGCTGAGATTTGGGGGGCGTGTCATAAATATAAAGGGAAGGGTAAACCCCTTTGAAATCCCTCCTGGCCAGGGGAAAGCTCCTCTCACCTGTAAAGGGTTAAGAAGCTAAAGGTAACCTCGCTGGCACCTGACCAAAATGACCAATGAGGAGACAAGATACTTTCAAAAGCTGGGAGGAGGGAGAGAAACAAGGGGTTTGTGTGTCTGTCTGTAGTCGTCTTGGCCGGGGACAGAACAGGAATGGAGTCTTAGAACTTTTAGTAAGTAATCTAGCTAGGTATGTGTTAGATTATGATTTCTTTAAATGGCTGAGAAAAGAATTGTGCTGAATAGAATAACTATTTCTGTCTGTGTATCTTTTTTGTAACTTAAGGTTTTGCCTAGAGGGGTTCTCTATGTTTTTGAATCTAATTACCCTGTAAGATATATACCATCCTGATTTTACAGGGGGGATTTCTTTATTTCTATTTACTTCTATTTTTTATTAAAAGTCTTCTTGTAAAACACTGAATGCTTTTTCATTGTTCTCAGATCCAAGGGTTTGGGTCTGTGGTCACCTATGCAAATTGGTGAGGCTTTTTATCCAACATTTCCCAGGAAAGGGGGAGTGCAAGTGTTGGGAGGATTGTTCATTGTTCTTAAGATCCAAGGGTCTGGGTCTGTAGTCACCTAGGCAAATTGGTGAGGCTTTTTACCAAACCTTGTCCAGGAAGTGGGGTGCAAGGTTTTGGGAAGTATTTTGGGGGGAAGGACGCGTCCAAACAGCTCTTCCCCAGTAACCAGTATTAGTTTGGTGGTGGTAGCGGCCATTCCAAGGATAACGGGGGTAATATTTGTTACCTTGGGGAAGTTTTGACCTAAGCTGGTAAAAATAAGCTTAGGAGGTTTTTCATGCAGGTCCCCACATCTGTACCCTAGAGTTCAGAGTGGGGGAGGAACCTTGACAAGGTCCAAATCAGGAACAAGAAAAACTCAACTCAAAATGAGGTCACCCAATGAACCTTCAGTGGGACAAACCTCATCCTTTTATTTAGGGTTTGTCTTCAAACAGTCTATACTTCAGCTCGTCCACCAATGTCTGGCCATCCCTTCTAGCAGGAGGCTCATCTTACCAGCAAGCTAGTTTGGTCTCGGGCCTGCAACCAGGCTCCTTTCACATCAGGAGAAGTAAAGATTTATTCTCCTTTCTGGGAAGCCCTGAATTGGGCCAAATCTCCTTTTAAATCCCCTCTGTGTCTGACAGCTGCAGCAGATGTTGTGGGGCAGGGCCAATTGGGTCCATAGACTCTCAGCCCCAATGTGGGGCCTATCTGCCCCATCACAGGCCCACTACTAGAAACCCCAAATACTCCATGGGGCGAATTAAAACCAAGGGCCCAAGGTCTGCAAACAACCACGTCCTATATTTGCATGTATATATTAGGTGACTGAATGTACAAAAGAGTAGCCAGCCTGCATAGTCACCTGAATTCTAGCCACAATTGCAGTAACAACACTTGATATTCTATGCAGACTTCAGGCCTTCTTTTATTAATTTTTTTTTTTGTCCCAGTACGTGCCATGTGGATAAATTAAAGTTACTTCTACGGCAAATCTCTTCAGGCAGAATATTCTCAGTGGTTGTGGGGACTCAAAAGACAATTGAATTTCTTTTTAGTAAAAAAAAAAAAAAAAAAGACGAATACACTTGTGCCAAACCATCTTTACAGAACAATGCAAATGACATCTTTTCACAACAGCTTTCTCCCAGTAACAAAGGCTGAAGAGAACAACTGCATGTCATTCTCAATTTTGCTTTGACAGATAGCTGTGAAAGGAGGAAGAGGGGGAGAGTGGGATGAAAAGGGGAGGGGGAAGGTTCTAAACTGCAACAGAAATGAGGAATGAAGGAAGGATACCTTTTTGATTTGACTTAATGTGTCTTGTAGCTAATCCTGCAAACACCAACTTGTGTAAGCAGTCCTACTGATACCATATAAAGATACAGGTATGCATTAATCAGGCAAGTAAGGGTTTACAAGATTGGTCTCTTAGGCCTGCTCCTGCAAACATACAGATGCTTTCTGTCAATGTGTTGAGTGATCAACGAATCATAGCATACCAGAAAATGGGGTCCTAAGTTTTATGGACACATTAGAAGTGCGTCAGATAAATAAACAGATACTGTAGTGCACAATATTGTGTTTACATGGCAAAATTATTTTTTACAAACACAGCAGAAGAATATATTGCTTATTTTAACTAATAACTCTTTGCTAATGTTGCAGACTTCATTGTGCAAACGGGTTTTTCAATCAAAATGAAATTTTAGCTGATGCTTTAGAATTTCAAAATATTCATTTATTCAAATATTCAGCTGTTCATTGATTACCAATAACTTCTCCTTGACAAATATTGTAATAGCTGGTGCTAAGTATTTTAGCACAGAGCAACATTAGATAATCCACTTCTGAATGGTTGATGAGTTATTTCTCATCCCCTACATAAGGCAGATTTTTATAATGTTTCAGTTCACTCAGTTTTGAAAATTCAGCTAAAATACAATATCTCTGATATCTGAAGACAAATATCAATAACTACTATATTTACTTCACTTGATAACTTTAGCTTTCATTTTTCTTACTGGTATATAAATCCAGATAATTCAACCTTGCATTTCTATTTTTTAATCAAACATAAAATGATTTATCTCTACAGTCCTAACTAAAATGTCATGAAGTTTTTTTTTCCACATGAACCTTAACATTGATAAACTGGAAAGTGTGTGCTGAAGATTGACTCACTGATAGAAATTGGTCTGTCTTTTTTAACTAGCCTCTATTTATCCCTGCAGTCACTATTATTTCATGTCCTTCAATTATTCCCAGACTGTATTCTCCACAAATTCCCACTAGTTTGCAGCTTTGCAACCAATTATTTTTTTCATCCCATTTACATAATTCACTCTATGGCAGGGTATCAAGAGAGAAATGAAGCGGTTTTCGACTAAAGAAGTTTTAAGGGTGAACAGATGATGGATTTTGAAATATGTTAATGAAGCAATTAAAATAAAACCTGATTTTTTGGGTGGGTTTTTTTAAACCCTTTCTCTTTTAAAAGTAGAGAAGCAAGGGTCTTTGCAATCTAATGATTACAGCTACAGTTTTGGGGCTAGGTTTTGCTGGTTTCTGAAGTCCAAGTGTACAGGAGGAAGGGGAAGCAAGAAGGTATTCACGCTACTTAGATTTACCTATGTATAAAGAGTGCAGCCTCCATCTTGCATTTGGATCTACACTAAGATGGGTATGTGTAGAATCCTTTTGTGTTGGAATCTTGATGCAAAATCAAGGCCTAAGTGTGCCTAGGCTTGAAAAGGGAGAGAGTGGAGGCTGAGACTGTAGCCTCAACCACCAGCACTAGAAAATGATGCTAACAACTACAAAGGGGAGCAGCTGCTACAACCCGTAAGAGGGTTAGCAATGAGTGTACTCATCTAGCTGTGATACAGAACTCTTAATTGCGTTGCTTCCTGGAGCTCTTGCTGAGATGTGACTTCACCACCCCAACACAGGGCTGTCAATATGGCTCAACTGGGTCATTTAATATTTACCTCCATTAAATTGTTGATATATAGGAAATATATATTGCAGTGTACCAGTTAAAGCCAGTGAGATTGTTTTGGAGACCTAGTGTGTCTGCAATGTGCTAACCACAAGTTATGGTGATTGGGTATAGAATCATAGAATATCAGGGTTGGAAGGGACCTCAGAAGGTCATCTAGTCCAACTCCCTGCTCAAAGCAGGACCAATCCCCAACTAAATCATCCCAGCCAGGGCTTTGTCAAGTCTGACCTTAAATATCTAAGGAAGGAGATTCCACCACCTGCCTAGGGAATGCATTCCAGTGTTTCACCACCCTCCTAGTGAAAAAGCTTTTCCTAATATCCAACCTAAACCTCCCCCACTGCAACTTGAGACCATTACTCCTTGTTCTGTCATCAGCTACCACTGAGAACAGTCTAGATCCATCCTCCTTGGAACCCCCTTTCAGGTAGTTGAAAGCAGCTATCAAATCCACCCTCATTCTTCTCTTCCGCAGACTAAACAATCCCAGTTCCCTCAGCCTCTGTGTTATAGAATCATAGAATACCAGGGTTGGAAGGGACCTCAGGAGGTCATCTAGTCCAACCCCCTGCTCTAAGCAGGGCCAATCCCCAATTTTTGCCCCAGATCCCAAATGGCCCCCTCAAGGATTGAACTCACAACCCTGGGTTTAGCAGGCCAATGCTCAAATCACTGAGCTATCCCTCCCCCAATGTGTGCCAGTCCTCTAATCGTTTTTGTTGCCCTCCGCTGGACTCTTTCCAATTTTTCCACATCCTTCTTCTAGTGTGGGGCCCAAAACTGGACACTGTACTCCAGATGAGGCCTCACCAACGTCGAATAGAGGGGAACGATCACGTTATTGAGTATAAGGGGAATTAACAAGTTAGCCTATGAAAAATGGGGGACTCTAAAAGTAGTGGTATGTGGAATTTCAAATAAGGGAAAGGGGTTGAAATCTTCATGAATATGTATGAACCCCAGTGGGTTTGTCAGTGTTTGTGGGATTGCTTATCTGCTTAGTGGATTTGTTAATAAAGGGACTTGTGATAAATTGAAGCTGTTTCTCATGTGCTCCTCGGGTCTCTGATTCTAAATAACACTGGTATCATCCTGATGCTGCAGCCATTCAGGAGACTGAACCCTCATCAACCACTGTGGTCTAAGAAATTAATCAATATCCCAATCAAACTATGACTGATAGAAGAATGTCTGTACTCTCCTAGTGCTCTTAAAAAACCACCTGCATGAGAGGCATAGCTTCCAGCGCTGGGAGCGCTGTTTACACTGCCGCTTTACAGTGCTGCAACTTGCTGCGCTCAGGGAGATGTTTTTTCATGCTCCTGAGCGAGAAAGTTGCAGCGCTGTTAGTTGCCAATATAGACAAGCCCTAAATTGGTGTAAAATCACATCTTTAATTATTCTGGTACATTCTGTATTCTGTGGGTAGACCAGGCTCAAGAGTGAATAGAAGGGGAAAAAAAGCATTATCCCCATTTTACAGATCAGGAACTGAGGCACAGAGGGAGTATAGACTTGTTTTAAATGGGGAAATTTACCAGCAAAACTATACTGCTATAATTATACTGGTATAACTCCAAATGTGGACACGCTTATTCTAAAATAAGAGTGCCCCTTTCCGGTTTAGCTTGTACCACTTCCAAAGTAAGTACACTAGAAAACAGCACTTTCATTATCTATATGGCATATTTATGCTGGTAAATTTCCCCATGTGCACAAGCCTTAAGTGGTTTGCCCAAGGTCACAAAGGAAGCCATTGGTAGAGCTGGGAATTGAGCCTAGATCTCCTGAGTCTCACTCTAGTGCCTTCACTTTTGGTTATCTAAGCTATCAATATCTATCTAATTCACAAGCCAATGGGGTGGATTAGTTTGTAAAATCTGAAATTATTTACAGTATATAAAAATATACAGGAATACTAAGCATTATTAGTTTCATCTCATCTTATAAATCAGACCCTCTAATACAGCAGTGGGCAAACCTTTTGGCCCAAGGGCCACATCGGGGTGCAAAACTGTATGGAGGGCTGGGTAGCTAAGGCTGTGCCTCCCCAAACAGCCTGGACCCCGCCCCCTCCCACTTCCTGCCCCCTGACTGCCCCCCTCAGAACACCCCCCCATCCAAACCCCCCTCCCCGCTCCTTGTACCCTAACTGCCCCCTCCCGGGGCCCCCAGGACCCCACCCCCTATCTAACCATCCCATGCCCCTACCCCCCAGAACCTCTACCCTATTCAACTTTTCCCTGGCCCCCTTACCATGCTGCTCAAAGCAGCAAGTCTGGCAGCCACGCCACCCGGCCAGAGCTAGACACGCTGTTGCCCAGAGTGCTGCGTGCGTGGTGGCGTGGCTGCGGAGGAGGGGGGCAGCGGGGGAGGGGCCAGGGACTAGCCTCCCCAGCCGGGAGCTCAGGGGCTGGGCAGGAGATTCCATGGGCCAGATGCGGCCCGCTGGCCATAGTTTGCCCACCTCTGCTCTAATACGTTACTTTATATCGCTAATTTCTGAATTTTTCAAATTGTCAAAGTTTGTTAGTAAAATGCCTAGATCTGTATTCTGTACACTACGTGTAGTCTCACCAGTGTTTCACAGCAAAGGATTATCACCTTATTGGTCCATGACCTGATACTTCTGCATACTTAGCTCTGCATTTGAAATTTTGCTGCCATATCATTACAAACTCAGTAATTTTCTCTCCATTACTTCCCCAGGTTATTTTTCTGAATTGCTGCTTTTGTAATATATCACTCTCCTAGTAAACATTTGTGTTTGGGATTATTTCCCCCTCAGATATTAGCCTGGAATTTTTTTCCATCTTGAACCTCATGTTATTTCCTGCTCACATTTCCATCTCTTCCTTTTTCTTTTCCTTACCGATGTTCATAACTCCTCCTAATTTAATATCATATGAGAGTTCATTTAATGTGCTATTTATTCCCTTTTCCATTCACATCTTTAATAAAATCAGGCTTAACATTGACCCCTGCAGCACCTCACATATACTCCATATTCCCTATCCGGTAGTTTCGGTCAATGCGGGATTGGTTGCATCCGGGTGAATCTGACTTAGTATTGAAGTCAGATTTGCTGAGGCAGCATATCAAATGCATTTTTGATCTCCTGTTATATCGCACTGAACAAATTCCCTTTTATCCTCTAAGTCCTATATAACCACCTCCACTGAGGGGAGGGTCATGGAGCAAACGCTGACAGGACTGCTTATGAAGTCTGCTTAGCTCCCCCAAAATTCATCTCAGTTTCCCAAGCCCTCTGCTCTTCTTTACTGTGTTTTTTTTCTTCTTTCCAGCAGGAAGGTAGGGTAATTTTGTATTTCAATCAAAAATAAAAGTGAGCATGTTTATCTGGCATCACTTGGTCTTTGTACATTTGTGCCCTTGTCTTATTGACTCTGATTTTAATTCTTTTCCCACATCACCACTGTCATCCTCTAGTCTGTGAATTTGTTGATATTTGGGGGGGAGGCTCCCATAAGTGGAAACTCCCTCCTCCCCCAACATTATTTTTGCTCCAATTATCTTTATTGTTTCTATCATGGTAGTACCAGAAACCCTAGTCGTGATTGGGGCACATTTTGTGCAAGGCACCCTACCAACACAGTTGAAAACATGTGCCTGGCCTTAAAGATCTGACAATCAAAGAAGACAAGCAACATGCAAATAGTGTGGTCAAAGGGTACTATTAAAATATATGCCATTTTTATCGTCTTTTAAAAATCAATACTGAATAAAGCATTGTCCTTCTCTTCACTGCTTTTACCCTACACTCAGAAATGACCATGCCATGCTTTTCTCATTCTGGGTCATCAATACCCCACAACATGTTCTTCACTATCACATCACTCAATATTTGCCTCTTCTCCCTCTCTGGAGCTTACTGACCTTGACTGCTTAAGACTGTGTTTGTGCTTAGTGTCTTCTCAGTTTGATTGTCCTCCTAATTATCAAAAGCTGAGTATCCCTGGCTAATATCTAGGTTCAGTGGTTCCACAGATATTTCCGTGCTGACCTTATTGCCATTGCCACATTCTTCTATCTTACTTTTTCATTCTCTACATAGATTTAATGGATGGTTTTAACTGCCTGTGTTTCATCTGCCTCCCTTTGTGATTTACTCAAGTCATCTTATGTGGTTTACCTTCTCATATTCAGCTGCGGTTTGAGTCCCTGCCACGTCTTCTCCAAAATACAAGCCCAGCTTGCACTTCATTTATATGTAGCCCTACTAGTTTTCATACTAATATAGGAATACTGTACTCTAAATCTTCCATACCATACTTCTTCTGGGAGCCATTCTAGATTAAATAGTGAAAGAATATACTTTAAATATGCAGAATGATAGCTCTTCAGTACAAATTGTGATTTTTTAATTATTTATTTGCATACACAAGTGCAATTTGAAGAACCTAAAGTAACTAGACTCACATGCCCAGCTGCTATACAACATATTGTTGCTCTTTAAAAAATCATTAGGAAGCTTGAAAAAGTCATTTGACATTCAAATGTCATCTCATAGAATATCAGGGTTGGAAGGGATCTCAGGAGGTCATCTAGTCCAACCCCCTGCTCAAAGCAGGACCAATCCCCAATTAAATCATCCCAGCCAGAGCTTTGTCAAGCCTGACCCTAAAAACTTCTAAAGAAGGAGATTCTACCACCTCCCTAGGTAACGCATTCCAGTATTTCACCACCCTCCTAGTGAACAAGTTTTTGCTAATATCCAACCGAAACCTCCCCCACTGCAACTTGAGACCATTACTCCTTGTCCTGTCATCTTCTACCACTGAGAATAGTCTAGAACCATCCTCTTCGGAACCACCTCTCAGGTAGTTTGAAAGCAGCTATCAAATCCCCCCCTCATTCTTCTCTTCTGCAGACTATACAATCCCAGTTCCCTCAGCCTCTCCTCATAAATCATGTGTTCCAGAACCCTAATCATTTTTGTTGCCCTTCGCTGGACTCTCTCCAATTTTTCCACATCCTTCTTGTAGTGTGAGGCCTAAAACTGGACACAGTACTCCAGATGAGGCCTCACCAATGTCGAATAGAGGGGAACGATCACGTCCCTCGATCTACTCGCTATGCCCCTACTTATACATCCCAAAATGCCATTGGCCTTCTTGGCAACAAGGGCACACTGTTGACTCATATCCAGCTTCTCATCCACTGTCAGCCCTAGGTCCTTTGCCGCAGAACTGCTGCCTAGCCATTCGGTCCCTAGTCTGTAGCGGTGCATTGGATTCTTCTGTCCTAAGTGCAGGACCCTGCACTTATCCTTGTTGAACCTCATCAGATTTCTTTTGGCCCAATCCTCCAATTTGTCTAGGTCCCTCTGTATCCTATCCCTGCCCTCCAGCGTATCAACCACTCCTCCCAGTTTAGTATCATCCGCAAATTTGCTGAGAGTGCAATCCACACCATCCTCCAGATCATTTATGAAGATATTGAACAAAACCAGCCCCAGGACCGACCCTTGGGGCACTCCACTTGACACCGGCTGCCATCTAGACATGGAGCCATTGATCCCTACCTGTTGAGCCCGACAATCTAGCCAGCTTTCTACCCACCTTGTAGTGCATTCATCCAGCCCATACTTCTTTAACTTGCTGACAAGAATACTGTGGGAGACTGTGTCAAAAGCTTTGCTAAAGTCAAGAAACAATACATCCACTGCTTTCCCTTCATCCACAGAGGCAGTTATTTCATCATAGAAGGCGATTAGATTAGTCAGGCATGACTTGCCCTTGGTGAATCCATGCTGACTGTTCCTGATCACTTTCCTCTCATGTAAGTGCTTCAGGATTGATTCCTTGACGACCTGCTCCATGATTTTTCTGGGGACTGAGGTGAGGCTGACTGGCCTGTAGTTCCCAGGATCCTCCTCCTTCCCTTTTTTAAAGATGGGCACTACATTAGCCTTTTTTCAGTCGTCCGGGACTTCCCCCGATCGCCATGAGTTATCAAAGATAATGGCCAATGGCTCTGCAATCACATCTGCCAACTCCTTTAGCACTCTCAGATGCAATGCATCCGGCCCCATGGACTTGTGCACGTCCAGCTTTTCTAAATAGTCCCTAACCACTTCTTTCTCCACAGAGGGCTGGCCACCTACTCCCCGTGCTGTGTTGCCCAGCGCAGCAGTCTGGGAGCTGACCTTGTTTGTGAAGCCAGAGGCAAAAAAAGCATTGAGTTCATTAGCTTTTTCCACATCCTCTGTCACTAGGTTGCCTCCCTCATTCAGTAAGGGGCCCACACTTTCCTTGGCTTTCTTCTTGTTGCTAACATACCTGAAGAAACCCTTCTTGTTACTCTTAACATCTCTTGCTAGCTGCACCTCCAAGTGTGATTTGGCCCTCCTGATTTCATTCCTACATGCCCAAGCAACATTTTTATACTCTTCCCTGGTCATTTGTCCAATCTTCCACTTCTTGTAAGCTTCTTTTTTATGTTTAAGATCCGCAAGGATTTCACTGTTAAGCCAAGCTGGTCACCTGCCATATTTACTATTCTTTCTACACATCGGGATGGTTTGTCCCTGTAACCTCAATAGGGATTCTTTGAAATACAGCCAGCTCTCCTGGACTCCTTTCCCCCTCATGTTGTTCTCCCAGGGGATCTTGCCCATCCGTTCCCTGAGGGAGTCAAAGTCTGCTTTCCTGAAGTCCAGGGTCCGTATTCTGCTGCTTACCTTTCTTCCCTGTGTCAGGATCCTGAACTCGACCAACTCGTGGTCACTGCCTCCCAGATTCCCATCCACTTTTGCTTCCCCTACTAATTCTTCCCGGTTTGTGAGCAGCAGGTCAAGAAAAGCTCTCCCCCTAGTTGGCTCCTCCAGCACTTGCACCAGGAAATTGTCCCCTACATTTTCCAAAAACTTCCTGGATTGCCTGTGCACTGCTGTAGTGCTCTCCCAGCAGATATCAGGATGATTAAAGTCGCCCATGAGAACCAGGGCGTGCGATCTAGTAGCTTCTGCGAGTTGCCGAAGAGAGCCTCATTCCCCTGGTCCGGTGGTCTATAGCAGACTTCCACCACTACATCACTCTTGTTGCTCACACTTCTAAATTTAATCCAGAGACACTCTCAGGTTTTTCTGTAGTTTCATACCGGAGCTCTGAGCAGTCATACTACTCCCTTACATACAGTGCTACTCCCCCACCTTTTCTGCCCTGCCTGTCCTTCCTGAACAGTTTTATAACCATCCATGACAGTACTCCAGTCATGTGAGTTATCCCACCAAGTCTCTGTTATTCCAATCATGTCATAATTCCTTGCCTTCACCAGGACCTTCAGTTCTCCCTGCTTGTTTCCAAGGCTTTGTGCATTTGTATATAGGCACTTGAGATAACCTGCTGATCGCCCCTCATTCTCAGTATGAGGTAGGAGCCCTCCCCTCACAGACGTTCCTGCCTGTGCTTCCTCCCGGTATCCTGCTTGCCGGCTAAGATTTGCAATGTGACGGAGAGACTGCCGAGACTCATCAAGTCCTCGGATCGCTACCCCTTCCTGATTCTCCACGTGGGCACCAATGATACTGCCAAGAATGACCTTGAGCAGATCACTGCGGACTACGTGACTCTGGGAAGAAGGATAAAGGAGTTTGAGGTGCAAGTGGTATTCTTGTCCATCCTCCCAGTGGAAGGAAAAGGCTGGGGTAGGGACTGTCAAATCGTGGAAGTCAACAAATGGCTACGCAGGTGGTGTCAGAGAGAAGGCTTTGGATTCTTTGACCATGGGATGGTGTTCCATGAAGGAGGAGTGCTGGGTAGAGACGGGCTCCACCTAACGAAGAGAGGGAAGAGCATCTTTCTGAGCAGGCTGGCTAACCTAGTGAGGAGGGCTTTAAACTAGGTTCACCGGGGGAAGGAGACCAAAGCCCTGAGGTAAGTGGGCAAGCAGGATCTCTGAGGTGTCTACTGTGGTGAACTTGTACACTTACACCAAACACCTTCAAATTTGGGTGCCTAAATGTTGATACCTGAAGCCATCTTTAGGCATCTAAAATGGCAGCCTGGTTTTCAAAACAACTAAGCAACTACAGCTTCCTTGCTCAGCCTCTCTCTTTTCTTGAAAAAAATCAAGTTGCTATTTTAAGTTCCGAAATGTAGATTTAGGTCTCTAAACTTAAGGCCAAGTTTATTTTGCCCATACGGCTCAATCTTTCATTACTGAACCCTTCAATGAGAGCAGAGCCACACTTAATTTGGTGTATAAATTATTAATATCTCTTCTAAATTCCCATTTAGATGCACATTAGTCTTCATGCTCTTAATCAACACACAAGGAAAATATCTTTGTTTGGAAATGCTACTGGATTCCTTGTTCTGCAGGCAATTGCCTGTCCCAGGCATGCTATTCAGTAAAACAACTTTTAAAAAAGGTCTGAATGCTTCTGATGCCCACTTGTTTGGATTTGTCAAGGTCTTTGTATTGTATTATCTTGTCCTCTCTTTGAACTCCCTCAGCACCTCATCCGTGTGTGTGTGTGTGTGTGGCTCGCTAAATTCAATAGGACCTGGATCAACGATGCTTTATCAAATGCTTCCATTTTTAGCAAGCAATTTCTGATGTTCCCACTCTAGCATCCAAATAATCATTGCCTCTCCAGTATATTTAAATGGAGATTAAAGTTATTCCCCAATTTTTCTCCTTAAAAGTCTCTACAGTGGGATGAATAAAATGTTTTAAAGAGTGGTAGATAGGTAGCTTTTTTTTTAATCTTGCACTGTTCCATCCCTTCACTTGTAACCA
Organism: Lepidochelys olivacea; assembly: GCF_965140295.1. Lineage (NCBI taxonomy): Eukaryota > Metazoa > Chordata > Testudines > Cheloniidae > Lepidochelys > Lepidochelys olivacea. Next base: position 88,436,839 of record NC_140415.1, on the reverse strand, counting down.
TCCACAACCTGCTCAGCTGTTCATCTAGATTCGCCCACACAGTGCTTTAAACAGAGGACCTGTTTGCCACTGTTTCTCCAGGAGAAACAGGAGAGAGGAGAGAGGTGTTAGCCTATTGAAATAACACTGGCATCAAACTGTAATAAACACAGGGGTGAATCAGGCCCAAAGTCTGTACATCACCACAAAACGTACCCTACTATAGCTCTAAAATCACTTCGTTCACAAACAAGCACCAAATACCCAGCTAATTCAGCCCAAATATAGGCAGAACACCACCTCTGTATAGTCACTTTCATCACTAGCCAGTTAGTGTGCAAGGATTTGCAGAATCTCTGTACAGTTACTGAGAGAGAACCAGACTTTAAATATGCACATTTTCTGACACTGACTGGCTTCTATGGTCCATATATAGTTCCATCTCTTTTGCACTGTTGTGGCAGTACAAAGAGGATGGGGAGCTGATGAAAAAGCTTGTCTGCAAGAGAAAGTTGCATTAATTTAACTAAAAGTGTGATATTTTTTTTTTAAACCAGTTTAATTAAACTAGTGCAAATGGCTGTGTGGACATTCTTATTTCATTTTAAACCAGAGGTATTTTCGTTTAGCTTAAGTCAGTTAGGAACTGTTTTACAATAGACCAATTAGGCACTCAAACTGAAATAAGAATATCCATGCAGTCGTTTGCACTAGTTTAACTAAATCAGTTTAAAATTTTTTTTATGTAGACTAGTCCTAAAAGGGAAATCCCCTTCCCTTCCCCCCCCACCCTCCCGCCACACCTGTTGAACTGTCTGCTCTCTGCCACCTTGCCATGTCATTGCAACAAGGGGAAGACTTCTGTGTGTAGACAAGCCCTGTGTCTGTTTTGTTTGTTTAGGCTTGGTCTACGCTATAATTTTATGGTGGTATAACTACATTGCTCAGGGTAATTATACTAACCTAAGCCCGGGTGTAGATAGCCCTATGTCGACAGGAGGGCTTCTCCTGTTGACATAGCTACCACCTCTCAGGGAAGTGGAGTACCTACGTAAACGGGAGGGAGAAGCTCTCCCATCAGCATAGGTAGCATCTTCGCTAAGCGCTACAGCGGTGCAGCTGTGATGCTGCAACACTGTCAGTGTAGACAAGCCCTTAGACTGTAGGATAAACAGGTCATTGTGAACTGTCTCATGCTATCTGTCTGTACAGAGCCTGGCAGTCTGGGGGGGTCTATATAGGTGCAACTACAACACTAATATAATTGTCTGCAGATATCCAAATGTTGTGAACATGAAGGAAAAAAGGACTGGTTTAGGGTGAAATAAGAATGGGATAGTGAAGATTAATGGGAGGACAATAAGCAAATGGAAAAACTAGATTGAATATCAGGAAACATTTCTCAATAGTAAGGTTTATAAGACTATGGAATAGCCTTTGAAAGGAAGCCTCCTCATCAACTTAGCCATATAAAATGAGACTAGGCAAAGCAATCAAGGGTATACCATAGGGAATAACCCTATGCACTCAGGGGAATGGGCAAGATGTCTTAAGATGTTTTTTGTATCTCTAACTTCTATGGGAAAAGACAGCCACAATAGCTTTGCATTTAAAAAAGAAATTAAATGATCTAGGTGAAAGTATGTATTTGAGTTCACATTCAAATGGTAGCATTCCTACAAAAGCATTTTTTCACTTCAAGCTGTTCTTTTAAAAACTTTAAAGTGAATTTGTAGCTCTTGAAAGGAATGTATCATCTTAACTGCAAAACAAGTATAAAATAGGAATCAGCAATTCAGACTTTACCATCCCACCCAACACTGAAGGGACCATACCTTTCAAAGGATTTTTCTGTCTCCACATATGTAAATCCTTCCAAGGTACAAATACAGTATTATTCTTTTTATCTATTTAGGCATATAGCCACTAAAAACATGATGAAGGCTAACAACTTAATTTATGCTAAGCGGTCAGACAGTAATGACTTTTAGTCACTGCCATCCTGGGATTGATTCAGATCAATGCTTCTGGGTATCTTTACAATGGAAAATGAAGTGTTCTTAACTCAAGTTAGCTAACCCAGGTTAAAACAGCAATGAAGACATGGCAAGTCTTTCTAACTTGTGTTAGAAGCTTGAGCTCAAGCTTTTAGAGGAGCCTGTGGTTGAACTTGAGTTGCTAACCAAGTTCCAAGCCCAGCTGCAGTGTCTTCACTAATGTATTAACTTGATTTAGCTAGTGTGGGTTAGCTAACTGAAGTTAAGCTCATTCTTCAGCCTCCAAAATATGTAATATATAGTGATCTCCATCCAACTACTTAACATAGGACGTGGCACTAAAACTAGTTGTCCTCTCATAAGAATTAGTTAAAAGTTTAATCCTGGAGATATTTAGTCACAAATGTAGTCCTTGCTCTTATGAGTAGTCTCACTGACTTCAGATTTGCAGGGTCAGGTGTCATTGAACGTGCCCAGCAGAGCAGATACAAAACATCAACCATGAAAAGGTTTTCAGAAAAACATTGGTTTTCAAACTCAGAAATTTTTCACTATATGGCAACACTTTTACATTTTCTAGTAGATTTTGTGTGTGTGTACACCTTCCTATAGGTCACATTGGATAGTTGGATACCAAGATGTCTCTTTCAATTTCTGCTACTGACTGACTGTTTTGCCCATATATCCCTGCAGCACTTTACAAAAACGCTGCATTCCTCACAACCTCCTTATGAGTAGGGCAAATGCCATTGACCCTCTTTCACTGATAGAAAAAACTGAGGCTGAGAGAGAGAGTTTAAATGATTTGGCTGGGGGCGTAGTGAATTAGACATAAGATTGGGATTTGTTGTGTAACTGAAAGCAACGTTTGGGTTAGTACATCAATAAACAGTTGCAATATGGAATGTTCTGGGACTCATTAATCCTGGTCAGGTTGTGCTATCTAATGTAACCAACTGCATCCGATGAAGTGAGCTGTAGCTCACGAATAAGCTGTAGCTTATTTGAAGCTTATGGTCAAATAAATTGGTTAGTCTCTAAGGTGCCACAAGTCCTTCTTTTCTTTTTGCCAATACAGACTAACACAGCTGCTGCTCTGAAACCTGTAATTAGATATCGGTTACTACAGTCCTTTCGCTATGTGTAAGGGCTATTCTCCCTCTGTGTAAGGAGAGAGAGAACCAAATTTTCAACCTTAGGTGCTTAATGTTAGTCATACAAATCTATATTTAGGCTTCTAAATGAAGACCTGATTTCCATAGGTACTGAGCATCTGCAATTCCCATTGGAAGTTGAAAATAAGGGTGTTTTTTCCTTCTGACTGAGAGAGTTTTTTTTCCCCCGAGGGACTAACAGTCTAGAGTTTTGCTTGAGGCGAAGACAGGAAATAGGATTGTTATTGGAAATAGTAGTTTAAGTGGGATTTCTATAGATGGGAGATGTTAAAATGAAAGGAATTTTATTTGAGGAAGTTCAGCAAAGTATTTTTTCCTCAGGCAGGTAACTTGTTATGGAGCTAGCTTTTAATTATTGAGAGTAAAATTAGTGACTAGGGATGTTTAAATCCCACTTAAGCAATTTGACAAAAGGTTTGAAGCCTTGGGTTATGGCTCTGACAGAGGAAAAAGCTCTTACGTTTTTTGCTGTCTAACTATATCAAAATGTTCATATGTATTGCTTTATAGATGGGAATATTTGCTCATAAATAGGATTAGGCGATTATATGAGTCAGACATATGACAGAAAGGTATTCCTAAGACCCAGGTGATGGCTACACTTCAGAGCTTCCAACGGCGTAGCAGCACCACGGTAGAGCTGCTAGTGCAGATGCTCTAAGTCGATGGGAGAGAGTTCTCCTGTTGACTTAGTTACTCCCACCCCGCGAGAGGCGGCATAGCACAGTTCACACCAGCACTGAGGTTATGTAACTTACTTTGCTCGGGGGGGTGGCTTATTCACATCCCGGAGCCAAATAACTTACACCAACATAAGCTGTAGTGTGTACATAGCCTCAGTCAGCAAAGAGGAAGCTTTTTAAGAGGCAGGGATAATGTAGCCGAGTTTAAGAATTTCAGGAAAAGCAACAAGTTGGTAAAACCAAACCACCATAAAGGACATAATTCCACATTCAAACATTCGTGTTCCAAAGCTGAGATTTTAATTGGTTGTTTCATTGCACGAAGTGTAAAAAAAAAAAAAAAAAAAACCCTGTGTTGAAAGAGCGAAGTACAGAGTATTTCTGTTAGTAATGGAGCTTTAAAGTATTTTAGATGTGTAAGTTAGATTGTTATACCTATTCAGTTAAAACATGAATCAATAGGAAATTATGCTGTATTTTAAAGGAAAGTTCTTCCTTTAAGATGAATGTACCGCAAACCAAACTCTTCAGTTTGAGTTGGCCAGGCTGTTTTTCCTAGAGAAAGGAAAAGAGAAGAACTTCTTTATAATGCTAAAATATTCTCGTATTATGATCAAATAATAATTTCTTCTTACTGGACCTGATCCAGTGTTCAGTGGAAGGCCTCCCATTCAATGAACATTGTATCAGCTCCATATAGAGCTTTTCATCTATAGATCAGAGTACTTTACAAAGGGAGTTAAGCATCATATCTCCATTTTACAGAAGGGGAAACTGAGGCACAAAGACATGAGTGATTCGCTCAAGGTCTCAGCGCTGAGAATAGGCTCCTGATTCCCAGTCCAGTGACCCCAAAATTCATAATTTAGGAAGCACCCAACCATCTCCCATGCAGTCATAATGCAATGTTCCTTCTCGTTCTTGCTTCCCTTTGTGTAAAAAAAGAGAATTTATTTTCAAATGCTAGCTTGATGCTGTTCTTGGTTTATCTCTATAATATTAATTATTGGAGTGCTAAAATATTAGCTTTCAGGGAAGCCTATCACTCTCAAACACAATAAGAGATTGGGGGGAAAAAACAATCCCAAATTAAAAAATCAGAAGCAGCTGGAACAGTAAAAAATTATAAGTAAAATAAAAAAGGGAACATCCAGCCATAATATTTACATAACATTCTTCAGTTTTAAATAAAACACAAACCAATACAATAAAGGTTTAATGGCCCTCTTTATGAAGTGGCAAACTTCCCATTTATATTTTATGCTTTGAGACACTTGGGTGTCTCAAATATTCAGTCTAACATGGATTTTAACAAAAGAAGGCTAGCTAGACACTCAAAAGTTGTCAACCCAATTATGTTACTGAGGGGTGAAAAATCCATATCCCCGAGCGACATAGGTAAGCAGACTTAACCCTCAGTGTAGACAGTGCTAGGTCGAGAGAAGAATTCTTCCAGTGACCTATCTATTGCCTCTTTAGGGGGTGGAGTAACTATGGTGATGGGAGAACTCTTACCATCACAGTAGTGACGGGCTACACTGAAACGCTACAGCAGGGCATCTGCAGTTGTCCCACTAACATTTTAAGTGTAGACCTAGCCTAACTGCTGCAGACAGATAATTAAAGCAAATAATGTTTGTTTTACATTCTTCAAAAGAAATGACCCTTAAACAGTCCTGAAATAGATGAGAAAACTGTAAGAGAAACACCAGTTCCCACTCCCACAGGACAGGTCTGTTTTAAAAACAGGCTATACTGTAGCATGTACTATTAAACCATTGTGTAGATTTTATTATATCTATTACAAAACACTGTGATGTTCTTATGCCAAAAAGACTTACTCTTCTTTCTCAAAAGGCTTGATGAACTGCTGTAGGCCATAAACAAACTTTCATTCACATTCCCCTGTACGTAACTTCATAGAAAGAAGCTAACCAGAACGCAGAATAATAGCATATAGTAAAAAGAAATATTCTAGCCCAAGAAGAAGGGATTTCAAAGACAAATATCAAGCTCGTAATTCATTGTCTGGCTAGGCCGAAAGAATGACAGGAGACATCAGATATGGGTTTAATCAGGCCACCACTTTATTATTAGATAGATGTCTGGAACTACCCCGGTGGATTAAAAAATGTGCAGTGCAGGTGCAAAATGCGTGTCCCTCCAGCAATTCCCTTGCTGGGACCTTACCAATTCCATCCAATTCTGGGGGGGAGCTTCCAACAGGCCCCCCCACCCCCTTCATCCAGGTCCCTCCAGCAATTCCCTTGCTGAGACCTTTCCTCCCTCATAGGAGGGGTTAAGGTGGACTATGATGATGGCGGTGGGGTGGGGGTTGGCTTCCTGCTGTACCAATCATAGGAGTCCCCAACTGCTCCCCAACTTGCTCAATTAGCAAGCACCTCTCCTTTATTCCTTTTCCAGGTCATTTTTTCCATTCTTTTGTGCCTTAATTTATGGAGTACCTGCACTGAACGTCCACTATACAGTTAAATAAAGAGTTGTGACATATGGCCTACCGCCCATCATGCTGTGAATGAACAGAGCTTACCTGAACTGGCTGCGAGAAGGCGAACCCAATGCACCTGACCAATATGGTGATAAGGGAAACATTTCTTCCCAGCTCCCCCTTAGCGGGGCAGCTAGCATAATACCCACAGCAGATATATCTAAACACCCAGCATATTTGTGACCTAATTAGGGAGGGAGTGGAAGTGCTGTCCAGCCTGCTCCAAGTGAATGAGGGAGGGGCCAAACCCATGCTGATCTTTTTAAAGTCCTCATTCCTATGTGGTGAGTCATCCACCACATTGACTGTTGACTGCTCTTCCAGAAGTGTTGTCTCCCCTCCTCCCACTAGGACAACTCTCTCCCCCTCCCTCCTTAAAGTGCAGGGTGGTGATCATCAGCAGTCCTCCAAGTGCTCTCAATGAAATGTATTCATAGGCATTGATAGATCTTTCAAAGCAAGTCCTTGTTTGTGTAGGAAGCAAGGAAACCCGGAAGAATCTGTCAGACATTTTCTTGCCAGTTGAAGTGCAAATTTATTTACCTATTTAGCCATCTTTCTTCCATTGTGTTTGGAAGTGTACAAATATGGATGGATGAAATTGTGAGGTCTAGTTGAATTTCCTGGTCTGAAGAGTTGTAGTCTTAAAGATTCTATTTTCAGATGGCACACATTTAACTATTAACTATCTGTTTCCAGCAAGTCTATCAGACAAAGAGAAGTTGCACTGAAATGTGTGTATGTTAACTTTCCTGAAATAACAGGCAAATAGAATGGAATATGCCTTTGACTGCTTTGTCACAGTGTCATCAACTTGAAAGGCTACTCTGGCTTCTAAAATTGAGTTAAAATTAATTTGATAAAATAGGTACTTGTAAATCCTGCGAAAATTCCATGTGTGCACCATGAGACAGTGCTGCTATTTTCAACAGATTGTTATATATCAAAAATAAAGGGCAAAAGTCACATCCCTTCTTTAAGTACAAACATCAACTCAACTTTAACTGTGGAGTTACATCCAGAGCTTCCATGGTAACTGGTTACTTTAGAATCCAGTTATCTACGTTCCAGGCACTCTTGTTAATGTGTAAAACTGGAACACGTTAATTACATCTCAGATGAAGGGCATCCTCCTCAGTCTGGATTTTCTACTGGGCAATGAACAGCTTTAGGTCCTGATTCTGCAAAGGGCATTGTGTGGAGCTGTACGCTCATATGGTTATCTTTGTAGGATGAGCAGCCTAGTTTGCATTCAATGTTTCTATAGAGCACTACCAGTGGAGGCTGCTGAGATGTGATGTATTAAATGCCCTGTGTGATTACAGCATCAAATTGACCCAATATTGAATCCAGTTTAATTTGGCCATTTAATTTTTTTAAGCATTTGCTAAAAAGACTGTTTTGTCGCACTGTTTTGTTACACTGGTGATTGTACAGAAAAGTTGAAAACAGGCTTTTGCATCATTGAATCAGAGCTGTTTTTTCTCTTAATGTTTTTTCTGCATATGAAATGTTTGAATCATTTAAATTGTGCAGGTCTGATAATGCCTCTTGAATTAACATTCACATTTTTAAAAGGACACTGTCTTCTGACTTGCAAAATTTCTGTTAAGTCTGGTATCTTTATGTTTGTGCATAACTGTCTGTGTACGTCTCTTTGATTAGGGATTATTCAGTGCTAAAATATCTCTAAACTGCAATTCAGTTTCCATGGCTTTGTTCTAAGTATCTCCTGAGAAGAGATTACCAGTCAGGCAAATTAAATGGAATTATGTTTAATGGTTTTGTAATAAAGAAAAGTTTTCATTACATGAGCTGAGATAATCAGGCCCACTTAGCTTAACATTCAGATCATCTCATCACAGAACATAATGTAATTTTTCATCAAGTGTACCCTGGGATCCTTCTTTATATGTGAAAGAATCTATTCCTTTTTTTGCTTATAAGTGCCGCCTGGGTCCCACTGTGTGTTAATTGCTGTAGTTATTCTAATCAAATCCAAACAATATTTTTTTTTAAAAAGTAAAAGAAACAAATATAGGATAACCACTAAAATATTTAGTCTTCCATGGGATCACTTAATCTTATAGTCTTCTCCTTCACCTCTCCACTCTTGAGTATATTCCTCTATCTCCTTATGTTGTCCTGGTTTTGATATAAATCTCAATCCTGCAAAGGTACATATGCACATGCTTAATTTGAACTTTAAGTGAAGCCAATAGAATCTTGAATTAAATGGGAAGTTCAATGTGTTTCTGATCATATGGAGGATGGTGTTACCTAGATCCTGTCTACACTACCACTATAAGTGTCATTTGAAAAGAAAACAGCATGGTTAAATGTTTAGGGTAGAGAGGACCTAGTTTTAACTAGAGCAAAACACTGGACAATCTGGTTAATAGGGGAATACTTAAAAAATAAACAAAAAATACCCAACAAACTATACCAAGACATGCAAATGGATCTTTGATAGATCAGGGCCTTAGATTGTCAGCTGTTCTGGGCAATTTTTATTCTGTGGGGTATGCTGAACACCCATAGAGATATAAAATAATTTAATTATGTTTTGCTCTAACCTTTGTCTGGGCTGAGTGATTTGTGTAGTTAATGCAAACTATGCAAATCTCTGTAATGTGGCTAATAATAGTGCAGATATTTACATAATTAGTATATAGCTTTCAATAACTATGCTTGAATATGCAAATGTCTGTGCTTTGGATATAATATCTGAGGTCTGACTGGCTCCAGTTCTATGAGGCCTCAGTTCAGCATAATATTCAAACACGTAACTAACTTTAAACAAATGAGTAGAACCATTGACGGGACTGGACCTACTTGCATGCCATTCATCTGTTTCAATGGGTGGAAAACTAGACTGGACCAGCAGTGATTAGGATAGCCCCAGTAGAAACTTGCTGGGGGAACACACAGGTGGCCTCTTCCCCTCCAGAGTCTTTAGCCACTCATTGGTCAACTGTTTGGGGAAGGGATCTGATTGGTCCCTTTCCTTTTGTTAATTTAAACACTAGTGCAGCCCATGTGGAGACTGTTAACCTTGTGGATTTCATGGCCTGAGGTTCCCCCTTTTAGTAAAATCTGTCCCCCTCTTTGGGAGTAATGGTATTCAGAAAAGTGAGCTGAGTCCTAGATATAGGCTGAGGAGAGTTTATCCTGAGTTATCAGTTATACAGAAAGAGCTCTTAACCCCCATACTGGAACCACTTAAATGCCTGGTGAGTGAGAATCTGCGTGACCGGGCAGGTACCACCCTTCCCCTGTGTTCAGTTAAATAAAGTTGAGGGTTGCTGCATAAAATCCATTGCTGTGTCCCTTGCTTAAGCAATTACTAAATCAGGGCCTGAACTTTCAGCAGTTTCTCAATAAGCAAAACACCTCCTCAGATTTAAATTCTCTTCAGCTGCATCAGAAAAAATAAAATGTATTTGAAAGAGCAGGAAAAAAAAATCAAAGCAAAGAAAATGGAACCTCAAACTGCTGCAAAGGATACTATTTTAGAAAGAAAATCCTGTAGACTTATTTCCATCCTTCCTCTGATCCCTCATGTCCCTTCTACTGCCAACCTCACCTCTCCCATCATTGAGGTGCATATTCCCAGAATAACTGTCATGCAGTAGATCTGTGTTTACATTGGCAGAATCTCAGCCCTTCCATCCCATTTCCGTGTTGAAATTCAATGTAACAACAATACACTTTAGTTATTTGACCCCCTGCCTTTTAATGTCTGTCTTTTTCCATTTGAGATTAATTAAATATTTCATTTCACTATAAAGAGAATTTGAGGATGTTTCCTATCAATTCAATAGCACCAGTACCCTGAGCTAATACACTCCTGGAGTTTATTTACTGTAAACCCCTCATCATTACAGTTTATTCATTATATAAAATAACACCGTATAATTTGATGTGGAGTGAAGAAAATAGGTTTATATTAGTCAGTTTTAGGGGCCATACTTGGGGAAAATATAGGGGTTAGGAAAAACAAGTGAAGTTTATATGCAGTAAAATCCACAGGGGACACACTTTGGCCTGATTCACCAGTACCCTGTACCATACGTATTCATTTACGCCAGTGAAAAATGTGCATAAAACACTACCATTCTGATTGCTCCATTTATACTCAATTTGCACAGATGTGAATAAGTACAAAAGGAAGAAGAGAATGAAGAATCAGGCCCTTTGCACAAACAATTTGGGCGCACAGGTCCAAGAGCCTGGGCTCCAGTCCAAGCCCAAAAGTCTACATGGCAATGAAACAGCCCTGCTTGCCCGAGCAGTCTTGAACAGGCTGAAGTTAGACTGAAATCAGCCACTCTTAAAATGAAATGTGTGTCCGTATAAGGTTTTGCACTGTTTAAACAAGTTTAACTAAACTGGTAAATGTTTATGTAGACAAGCCTTCAGGCAAACAAATATCCCTCTAAAACTGATCCTTTCACTCTGTCATATTAAAGTAAAGAAGGGCAAAAGTCCAACTTTTTTGTTCTTTGCCTGTCACTTTTAGTAAAGCTGATTAAGTGGAATTCCCAAATTCTCTCCCCCCTGCCCCCTCCTTCCTGTGAAATATCTCATTTGCTCAGCAGAGCATAAATAAAGTTTCTGGCAGTGTACCTATAGCCTTAGTATTCACTTCTCCTTTAGGGCCTGATCCCAAACCCATTGAAGTGGATGGAAAGACTCCCATTGATTGAAGTGGACTTTGGATCAGACTCTTATTCAGCCAATAACAAGTGTAGATGAAGGAGCAACTGCAGTTCCTGCATTAAATTTACATAAACATATGTAGGCTTCAGAAGGGATTATTTTAAAAATAGCGGATGGTAACAGATTATAGTGGCTGGAAGTTTACGACAGCATTTGCCTCTCTTAATCTTGTTCTTCCAAACAGACAATTGTGTCAGCCCTTTTGTTACGGTATATAAATCAACAATTTTCTCCAAGCTGAAACTTCTCAGACTGTGATTTTTGTTTGCCAATCCTTCGTTGTTTTGTATTAATTAAAAAAAAAAAAAAGACTGCTTCCAAAACAATGGAGAGGGAGAATGGGGGATATGTGGTTAGAAAAAATAATGGTTTACTGGTTCTAGGGCCTGTTGTGCCAATATAATTTAAAACTGGCTGTAAATAATATGTTGGCACTGATGATCTCAGCAGCGGTGTTGGCACCTCCTTGGCTCAGTTGCAGAGAGGGGAGAAATCCTGAAGTCAGTGGAAGTTTTGCCATTAACACTAGTAGGCCCATGATTTCACCCAAGGTGTTTTTTTATGAAGGATGTTAGTCTTTGAAATTCACTGTCCTTGGTCCAAAATAATCCAACTCTGTTGACCTTCAGGGCACACTGCAAGGCCCAGCTCTTTTCCTCAGCTTACGTGGAGCAGTGAGAGAGGCTAATCTGGGGTTGGAGTGGGGTGTTTTTTGGTTTGTCTGCCTTCTAGGTTTTGTGCAGGATGTCAGATCTATTTATCTGTGTGGCTAATATGGGCCAAAGGCACATAACTGTTTCTGATGTCCATAGAAATATACAATATACTTCATATGCATTTATCTGTGAGTGCATGCAAACTCATGCTCTGACTAGGCAAACAATTCACAGATAGTTAAACTGAATCCTTTGCTTATTAATTTTTTCTATAAAAGACTAGATTTTAAGACCAGGAGGGACCGTTATGATGATATAATCTGACTCCTTCCATAACACAGTCCATTAAACTTTATTCAGTATTTTCTGCACCAGTTGCCTAACCTCTGAACTAGTGTCTCTTTTAGAAAGACATCCAGTCTAGATATCAAGACTTCAAGTGATGGAGAATCCACCATGTCCTAGGTAAGTTGCTCTAATGGTTAGTTACCCTCACTGTAAAAATGTGTGCCTTATTTCCAGTTCGGGTGACCAGATAGCAAGTATGAAAAATCAGGACACTTTTTTCGGGGGTGGTGGTGGTGGTTTACAGTTGCATACATAAATGCAAAGCCCCTAATATCGGGATGTCTGGTCACCCTATTTCTAGTCTAAATTTGTTTAACCTCAGCTTCCAATTATTGGATCATCTTATGCCTTTTTTTGCTAGATTAAAAAGCCATCTCCTATTAGAAATCTCTTCCTTGTTTAGGTATTCATAGATTATGATCAAATCCCTTCGTAAACTTATTTTGGATGAATAGTAAATCTCACTGTATAAAGCAGGGATCATCAACCTTCAGCACACAGCCCATCAGGGTAATCTGCTGGTGGGCCGCGAGACATTTTTGTTTACATTGACCATCCGCAGGCACGCCCCCGCACAGCTCTCAGTGGCCGCGGTTCGCCATTCCCAGCCAATGGGAGCTGCGGGAAGTGGAGGCCAGCACGTCCCTGCAGCCTGTGCTGCTTCCCACAGCTCCCATTGGCAGGGAAAGGCAAACCACAGCCAATGGGAGCTGCAAGGGGCCGTGCCTGCAGACGGTCAATGTAAACAAAATGTCTTGCGGCCCGCCAGTGGATTACCCTGATGGGCTGCATGCCGAAGGTTGACGACCCCGGTACAAACCATGGTCTCCAGACTTCACATCATTCTTGTAGCTCTATTTTGAATCCTTTCCAATTTTTAATGTTCTTTTTAAAGTACGAATACCAGTACTGGACACAATATTCCAGTGATTGTTTGACTAATGCTGTATAAATGGATTATACCAGTTCCTAGTTTTGCTGGTTGTTTCTCTGCTTTATACATCAGGTTAATATGATGAGCAAGTTATGAGTAAGAAAATATTTCCATGTCAAATTGTTGAAATTTTTTACATTTCTCATTCAGCTAAGGTGACTTGATTTATTATTATCATTATTATTTTTAAATCTAGGAGAAAATGAAAGCACCTACTAAATGTTGTTTTGTGCCCAATGTATGCTAAATACGTTGTTGAGAAGCATGAAGACAAAGTCTCTGATCCAAAGAACTTAGTCTAAACTGGTCGAAAAGGTGAACATGGTCATTTGTTTTTCATCAAAAATATTTAATATTTGTAAAATGTTGATCAAGTGTAACAAACATTCTGATACAGGCAATGGTATGCAACAAAAGCGAGAATTTTACAGGAAAGCCAAGGGTGTCTTATTTTTTTTTCTTTGATTTTTCCTTTAAATTGATTGTCATCTCCTGTTCTGATCTTTCTTTGAAGGAAGATCTTGGGTTTTCCATTTTGCATTGACCAGTAGATTGCTTTGTTATAATGGCTATACGATTCCTGCTCAAAGGGATCGTGATTGTCATTTTTGATGCCTCCAGCTGTGTAGCACACCATGCTCGCTCAACCATTGTCATGCTCCAATTGACCCTAAATCTATCCCTTATGGTAGCATCCATTTTTTTTCTTCTGTTCATTTGTTTTCATGGCAGAAATTAATTTTTTTAAACATATAGCAGCCTTTGAAATTCGCTCCCTTTCTCTCACGTACACACAACATTTCAGTGGCTTGATAACATGGGTAGAAGGGAATGTTTTATCCCACAAATTACTAACACAAATATAGTCTAGAGAAACAAGAAATGGTAGGCCCAAAATCTTAACTGGCTTTCTTAATGTGGCTCCCAATTACCTTAGTCACATGGGGTTCTTGCCATGCCTTAGGGGACATCACTGTTAAAGACAAGCAAAATACTCACAATTATTATTTCATTAGTAAGGGGGAAAAAAAGTAAAATAAGGACACAAGCAATAAACAATGGTTATTTCAGTTACAATCTCTTCTGTATGTCTGTGTGGAGAGCTTTCAACAGAGATTATACCTTAGTAGGAAGAGACACTCTTCTCTATGTAAGATAACAATAAAGTATATTATTCCCCAAATCAGTGGAGTGTCCTATTTTTGTGTATCATAGATAACTAAAGCTAAACCAATATTTTGAAATTAAGACTCCTATATTTGACATAAGGCACAAACCTGGCACAAATTACAGTAACTGTTTATTTGCATCTTTCAAATGTCGTTAAAAAGGAAGTAATATAGAACAATCAAGCAAAATAAGTTATATAGCTGGTGTGTGTGTGTGTGTGTGTGTGTGTGTGTGTGTGTGTGTGTGTGTATATATATATATATATATATATATATATAAACCAGAGTCTGTGTAAATACATATAAAGGTAATAACTATATGGTTTTAAGGCTAAGGAGGTGTCCTCTCTTTGACGCTTTTGGTGCTGGTCACTGTTTGATAGACAGCAGAATATCCTAGGAATTCCCTTAATTAGCCTGAAGATTTAATTTCACTAAATAAGCAACCAAAAACATGAGCACCAAGCTATCATATTGTCCAAGTTCCTTATGTATGAAAATAATATCTCTTAAGTCAGTAAAGACAAAGTCAAAGTTGTAATAACCTAAAATTATAATTATTAATTTTTGCATCAGCATTGACATCGTCTTCCTACATTAATTACATGAATAATTCAATGACGGAGGTACTTTGGAGCAAACACTGTAAAGCATAGAACAATTCCCATAACAACCCTGTTCTATAAATCAAAGTAAAACAAAATGTAGAGAGACTGATTTGCTGTAAGTCAGAGGAACCTGTGCTACTAGCCCCCAATGAAGGAAACTCTGCTTAGTCAGAAGGGGTAATTGAAAGAGTACAAGATCCTAGCAACTTGTGCTCTGCTTGGGATTCAGAAGCTTACCTACATTGTCCAGAAATTGTAACACCTATTCATTCCCAAGGAAGTTAGATCACTAATTATGCAAATTGCCATTTAATCAACACAGGGCAAAGAGTTGAGTTGCTTGCTATAAAAGGAATTAAAGACCATTCTAATTTTTAAGAGATTATTATTTGTTTTGTTGTTGTTGCACCTAAATATTGCACCCAAGCAAGATCAGGTCCTCATTCTGCTAGGTTCTATACAGACATAGTGAGAGATGCCCCTGCCCTGAAGTGCTTACATGCTAAACAGCCAAGTATATAGACAATATCCTAAGATAGACTAAAGAGATATGACATATAGAAGCAGAAGAGAGAAGGACTCATTGCAATCCTGCAACAGACCTAGGAATTGAATGCGAGGCTCTGGAGTCTCACTTTAGTGACTTAACCACAAGACCATCTTCCCTGCCTTCAATTTTAGTTTGAAATGTTTAAGACAAATGGGGAGTGTTTCAGAGGGGCACACAGAAAATGAAAGATACATAAATACTGACCTATGAGGGATTTAGATAGACTATACCCACAAATATCAACTTCAGTTAACTTCAGCCCAAAAATAAGGAAAGGACAATTGGATGAGGGGAAAAACAATTGGAAAGGAAAAGATATTTATTATCATAGAGTTGAAGAGAGTGAAAGATGGATGCCAAATGAAGGGAAGCAAAATAAGGAGAAAATAAGTGGTTCTAAGACAAATGATGTAAGAGGTGGATGTACTATATATTATCCTGCAGTAGATGACAGATGTTTCTAACACTAAATGAAAAAGTATTTCTGGGAGTAGAGAAATTTTATGTTACATCTTCAAGAAAGAAAATGATATATAATGCAGTATGGTTGCAAGAAAGAGCTGTCAGGCATGAACTTCTGATGATATGTCAAAATACAAGAAAAAATAGAAGTGGAAAAAACAGTGAGAAACAACAACCATGGCAAAGAGGGATTAATCAGGAATGTGTTTAACTGTTCTCAGCTAGATACAATAAATTACCCTGAGGGCCATCTTGAATATAAGCAGGAAGGCTATAAAATTTTGTCCAGGCAGTAAGAAAATAAAGTTATGGATTCTGAGATTGTTTTAAACTGGAATCAAAGGCTCTTGTTTAACAACTATGGGATCAAATAAATCATTTCCTGTTTTTGTGTAGTTAAACTCAATAGCAGATGAGTAATGATTACAGGTGAGCAAAACGTCCCTGAAGTTGCACCATTGTAGCTGATGGGCACATTAGCATTGTCTTTGAGGAGCCTTTTATCAGGAAAAGATACTCACAAATATTTTTGTGGCTTTTGAATTGTATTTTGAATCAGCAATGATCTCACCTGTCTTTCCCCTCTTCATTTTTTCCCCCAGAGTGATTATAATGTGAATGTGTTATCAGTAGACCATGGTACCTCTCCTTAGACGCCATCAATGGGGGTAGGCAGGCTGAAGAAAAGATAATCCAGCCTTGAGTTGAATTATCTTTTCTGATTAAGCACCAGTAGGCATATGGGGGAAGCTGATATGTATTTGAGCCCTGCTACCAGACAGTGACTCCTGTCTAGACCTGGCCAGTCTCTTCTCTTCTCCCTTCCCTCACCCGCTGCATGCCCTGCCCCTCCACTTGGTCAATCTCCTTATCCATAAAAAGCTTTCTGCAGAGTGCAGTGAAAAAGAGAGTGATTATGATCTCCCTCTCCTCCCAACTGAAAAATTCCACTGACTTCAATAGCACAGGATTGGACATTTTGTGTTCATTTGCTTTTTATTCATGCCAGTGAAATTTTGTGCATACAGAAGTTCATGGAAAATGAATTTCAGACCTATAGCCTAAAGTAATTTAATGTAAAAATTAATTGCATGTAATGACTACATTAAATTCGTTTAAAGTTAAATCATTGTCAGGAATAAGAAACAATATCAACTAAGTTAGCTAACCAATGACACAGCTTGAATAGCAAATTGAGAATACTGGATAATCAAAATAGTATTCATTATTGTACTAATTTCATTACTGCCCTAGCCAATTGTAAGTACTAATCGGTACTTATTAATAATTAGTGAGATACTCATTCTGAAGAACAATGTGAATAATCCACAGATTAGTCTTTCCAAAAACTATTATCAAATGTTTTATTGAAAAGAACACTGTAAAAATTATCAGTTCTCTGACCATTCAAGTGCTGAGCGAATGGAAAAATTCACTGACTTCTTCCTAGAATTATTTGTTGAGAATAAGATAGACTCTATAATGATAAAATGACTACTTTTATTGAGATGAAAATAAATAAATATTTATTTTCATAGTTGATACACTATGATGGAACAGAAAATGCAGAAAGGAGGCATTATGGTTGTGAATAGTATTTGGATTTGTTTTCCCTTTCTAATATTGGTAAAATATTTAGGTACTACTTAATATTTTGGATTTTAATATATATCAGATATAAATAGAATATAAATGAAGATCTCTCCTTTGTAGTCCAAACACTTGAAAAATATTAGGTAGTTCCTAGATAAAAATCATAATCAGCATTTAACTTCATCTATAATGTACTAAATAATATATATTTAATTTTGGTATTATAGCTATAATATTACAGACAAGGTGAGGGGGAATACATGATGAGGTAGGATAGGATTTATCCAGGAGTTTTGGATATTAATTTTACTTTAGAAACAATGAGTGAGTTACTCAGGTCATGAATGCAGACAAAAATGTTGTACCATTCCACACTATTTATACCACATATTTTACAGAAAAAAACTATTTTGGAAATGTTTTAGGGGTTATTATTGAATGTATTGGTACTACTCAGGGGAGGGTCGGAGGCAGAGCACTGGGTCTGTCTGCATCTCCAGCTCCCGGAGCTCAGGCATATGGGGAGTTAGAGTCAGGGCTCTCAGCCTCGGCAGCACTCCAGGAAAGCTCTTGTCCATTTCACTGGCAGAAAGTGAATGTGTCAAGAGTCTTCCAGACAAGTAGCCTTCATTTAAATTGTCAATGGAAAATCACAAGCTTTCTCAACAAAAATTTCAGTTGTGTGTATAAAAAAAGGAATTTTTCATCAGAAAATAACTCCACTGAAAATTTTTTGACCAGTTCTAGTCTAGACAAATGCACATGTCCAGGTTATTCAAAATGAGATTATAGAAATCATGCATCTTAAAATGGTGAAGGATATTTCAGAGAATATTTCTGGAAAGTGGTATATGGCAGCTGAAAGAGACTTCCCCAACAAAGAGCAAGTTGCTACATGCTCGTGGTGGATGACCTAAATGTTCATGAAGAGTTCACTGGATTGTACAATGTACATTGGTGGAGGTAATAATATTGCATTTAAATCTGAGGATCAAAAACTATCACAAACATTACTATGATGAAACCACTAATGGTGGTAATAATATAAAAGACGTAGTATCAAGTGTATTAACCAGATTGCAACATGACGATCCGCAAGCTACATATACTCATTGCTATGGGCATGCTGTATATTTAGCATGCGAGGACACTATTAAAAATAATGCCATCCTAAGTGATATGTGTTGAGAAGTCATAAAACTATATCTGAGCATAAAATAGGAAATGTTGAGTACGTCATCAGGCATCTCTGTAATCTGTATAAGAAAATGAACTCTCAATGCAGAAGCATTTGCTTTAGTTTCTGAGAACTACCCTGCATGGTGTATAACTTGGGAGGTTCTGATGGATGCCAAGAATGTTCCTGAAAATGAAAGCTCAAATTTGAGCACCTATGCCATTAATGCAAAAGCTTTACTTCTGGTGTTGAACTAGGTCAAAAGTTCTTTAAGTTGATAGACAATCTGTCAGAAACTCTGACGGGTCAGATGTTTCAGCAACAGAAGGCCAATCTGTTATGAAAATGACACTTAATTCATTTCAGTCCATTTAATCAAACGAAAGCTACAACTTATTCTGGGAGCCAATTCACCAGAAAAGTTTAAAGGTAGAGAGAGTTGGGATGCCTGAGCTTCCAAGGAAAAGAAATGTTCTCAAGAAAATGCAAATAGGGACCTATGCACCCAGATACCCAAATTTAGCAAAGGAATTTTATAAGTACATCGACTTAAAAAAACCTTATTTTACTATGTTCAGTATTCAATCAAGATTTGAATAGAGGCTACAAAATTGTTTAAAATGGACATTCTCATAGCTCCAAATGTAACACACAGATATTCAAGATGTACCTCAGGTATATGGTTTTGATTTCATCCAAGATTGACTGATTACTCAGCTTTTGTTGGTTGCAAACTATTTGTCAGCTTACAGAAATATTGCAGATATCAGTTCAGAAATATAGGTATACCTCCATATATATATATATATATATATGGAGGTATACCTATCTCATAGAGCTGGAAGGGACCTTGAAAGGTTGTCGAGTCCAGTCCCCCGCCTTCACAGCAGGACCAAGTACCATTCCTTATTTTTGCCCCAAATCCCTAAATGGACCCCTCAAGGACTGAACTCACAACCCTGGGTTCAGCAGGCCAGGGCTCAAACCACTGAACTGTCCCTCCCCCCTCACTCAGCCAAACTGAACATCCGCTGTTTTCCAGTGTAGTGATGTTAATAGAAAATGCTAACCACCTGCATCAACAGGTAGGGGAACTTGATGGGGCCAGCTGTGAAAGGAGGACAGTCCCAGCAACAAGGGAGGGAGACACTCCTAAGGGGCACTAGCTCCTCCCCCTGGGAGTCTCTGGCACCCATTGATCAACTGGGGGGAGAGGGGTGCTGATTGGCCAGCATTCCCCAGCTCCCAGGATTTAACCTGTTGTGGGGACCATGTGGAGTCTCTTTCAGCTCCATTCCAGCAGACCACACTACTCACCTGAACTAGGAATGGGAACCCAGGTGGACAGAAGCTGCAGGTCTAGACATTTAGTGGGTCGGGGAAAAATTTTCTCCCATGGACCAATTGGCAGAGGACCAGGGAGGCAGAGGGCTGAGGGGTTTGGAGTGTGGGAGGGGGCTCCAGGCTGGGGCAAGTGGCTGGAGTGTGGGAGGGGGGTGCAGGCTCTGAGATGGGGCCAGAAATGAGGGCTTCAGGGTGTGGGATGGGAGCTCTGGGCTGGGGTAGGGGTGCGGGAGGGGGCTCAAGGTGTGGGCTCCAGGCTGCACTTACTTCAGGCGGCTTCCAGAAGTGGCTAGCATGTCCCTCTGGCTCCTAGGGGTGGCCAGGTGGCTTCGTGCACTGCCCTGCAGGCGCCACTCCTGCAGTTCCCATTGACTGCAGTTCCTGGCCAATGGGAACTGCAGAGCCAGCGCTTGGTGCGGGGGCAGCACATAGAATCCCCGTGGCCACCCCTGTGCTTAGGAGCTGGACACGCCGGCCACTTCTGGGAGCTGCGCACACCAGGGCAGGCAGGGAGCCTGCCTTAGCCCTGCTGTGCTGCCGGCCGGACTTTTAACTGCCTGGTCAGCAGTGCTGACTAGAGCTGCTAGGGTCCCTTTTCGACTGGGCATTCTGGTTGAAAACCAGACACCTGGCAACCCTAGCCTATCTGGACAACTAATAATAAAATTGCAGCCTGATTAAAACCAAATGTCTCCTGTCCTCCTTTCAATATAGCCGGGCAAGGAGCCTTCCCTATCCTTGCACACCAGATGCAAATTCAGAGAACATCACTAGCCCTGTGCTTGAGGAAGAAGCAGAAGCTACTAGAGAGCCCTGGCTCTGTCCCTCTTTGTACCTGCCCATATTCCTGGCGTTCATAAAGAAGGTAGCAGAGTGAACCATCCCAACTGTGATGTTCTCCTCCTATGAAATGGAGGAGTTATTGAAGGACTGTGCTACTTGACGCACAATGCCACCATTGTAGTTCATTTATGGTATCTGAAGCTCAATGCCATTCTCTATTTGGGATTGTGGCTAAATGCCCCAAATCTAGCTTAACTAAGAAATTTTCTTCGATGCTTAACAATTTGTGCCGCCTCTGAAGTATTTTCCCTTCTGGGAGAGTGTTGGTGTTGAGTGAATAAGTAATAACTAAATTTTTCCCGTGTCCTTCCTAAATTCACCTGATAAGAGGTCCCAAAAAGTAAGTTAATTTTGCCTAGCTGTAATTATTTAGGCCTTATAAGAAGTGACTTTCATGACAATGCTATAGCAGAAAACTCAGTGATCAGCTTGGGTTGTTTTCACAGGAAGATCAACTTTTGTTTGATGTAAAAATATGCATAAGAGAGTTTTCTCCTCTCATTTGAATCTCCTGATTGAAATCCTCTGGAGGAACATAACCAGGACAACTAGGATAAAGAAATGATCAAGAGTATAAAAACAGTATCAAGTACTGTTGATTCAATTCTTAGGGGGCTTTTCTTCTGGAGCTCAATTTGGGCTTAGAAACAAACAACTTTTTTAAAATTATATTTAACTGTTCGAGCTACTGCAACCACCAGGGAATGTTGCTTTATGATCGTATAAAAGAAATTTGCTTTCCAGTCAGCTGTGAGCTGAAAGCAACTCCGAGCTCCCTAAGACATAAAACATCATCAGCCTTCCTGAGAATGCAATTTCCCTGACTGGTGCTTTTGATTGACAAGACTTTTCTGGAACAAATACGCTAGAACATTATCAGGTATTTCAAAACTCCCTTTAAAGAAAAGGAACAATTCATTTAAAAATACAATAGTGCTATACTACTATGCTATTTTGTCATGGATCTTTGGGGCTTATTTTTTGGTTTATTTGTTTTATTTCCATGGATCTCTTAACTGGGGTACATATTTTCAGTTTTGTTTTTGTTTGTAAAGGGAAAACATTTATTCCCGTTCAGTACCAGACACTTTTATGGCTTTTCAAGTATTTAAATTTAGCAGCAATCTAGAAAAATAATCTCCTTCAATGCAATATATAAACATTTATTTAAACAGTGGTTGTGAAGGGGCCAGACAGCTAGCCTTATAAATTGGTAGCGGTAGTGCAAACTTACCACAATACACTTTGTCTTTGACGTGGAAATACTCATTTTAATAGCAGAAGAATACTTTGTGCTTATGCCCCCAAACACGTGACTCTCAGCGATAGAGCTGGGTGAAATTTTGTGGCCAAAATATTCTTTTGCCAAAAAGTGGATATTTGGGTTGACCAGAATGTTTAGTGAATTCATGTCAATTTTGCCAAATTGTTTCGGTCAAAGAAATAAAGCAATAAATACAAATTCAAAATATTTTGATTTTTCTACTTAAACAACTTTTCACTTAGAAATTTACTAAAATTTTATTTTTAAAAAGCAATGTTTAAAAATGCACCAAAACTAAAGGTTTTGTTTGAGTCAAAACAGATTTTTCATTTTTTAAATTTTTTTTGGTATACCAATTTATTTTTTTTTAATTTCTCAGACTATTAATGAACCCAAAAATCTGTTATTAGCATAGTTCTACTCACCTATGATTTTTGTTTTATCTGTGCTTCACATTACCTGGAGACCTGTCATCAATCACCCCCTTTTGACACAGAAACCTTATACACAAGTTCACATTTCAAATCAGAACAATTTTTTGCATTACTCAAAAGCAGTTTGATCAACTTTCTTTGCCTGTGGTGGAAAAATTATCCTGCACCTTCAGGTCAAACAAATTTTGCTAGACAAAGTTTACAAAGGGAATAAAAATAAAGCTTATATTAGAACCTGGTTGCAACTATAACAATGGAGAAATTCTCATATCTCCATAGTGTGAACAAAATTAGCAGTCTAATTTTAAATCAAACTGCATGTTAACCTATAATAATAAAAATCCAATATCTAACGTTGGTTTAATGAACTTCATTTGCTCTTGCATTTGTACGAAGAGCAAGTCTTTGATAGTCTTTTTTTAAAATACCCACATTGAGATATTTTGACTTAAGCCAAATGTTCACGATAACCACAGTATATTTAGAATGCAATATTCGCTTTTCTAGTAAACCATATACCCAATGGATCACTTAAAATGCCTCCAGTAAGCATGTAATTAACAGGTTGTTAATCCTCATTAAACTTTCACAAATTTTAAAGGTCTGTTTATTTTTAAAATGAACTTACTGTGAAGGATATCATCCCAAAGTATCCAGCCTACCATACATTAATAGCATTGGCTGTCACAAAATATCAATAAAGACCACAGGAAACCTCAAGTGGATGCCTGTGCCGCCCCCCCCCCCTTTTTTTTTCTGTTATAGAGGAGATGCCAGTGTAAATGGTAGAATTTTAACAATATTTGGTTTCCAGTCCATAAGTCATGCCTCTTTATACTTGGTCTATGATGGTGAAAGCTGCTTTAGCCAAATCATATTCCTGCCGCTTCAATGTTTAAAATAATGGAAACACATTTGTAATAAGCTCCCAGTAGAATCTTAGACCATGCATAAATTTGATAAAATTTCTGCATGCTAAAGATAATTGCTTATCTTGCCACTATTTCAGTACTGAGTTACTTCTGCTTGGGAGGTAGGGATTTTATGGCCAGTAGCAATAGCAGTGCGGATGCAGTCAGATGGATGGATAGAAGCAGCTGGGTAGTTAGGAAGGATTGGAACAGGACATGGCTATTGTATTTTAGGATCTTGCAGATAAAAGCAGCAACACCACAAGATACAGTAGGAGGGAGTGGGAAAGAGTATAAGCCATTCCCTCATTCCTGGAAAAAAAAAATTGAGTGGCATTCTTAGACTTTCATTGCCAGAAAGAAGTGGAGATTGTCGTTCATCCCTTGCAAAGCAGAAACCATCCAAAGGGTAGAAGAGGCTTTCAAAATAATACAGAGAAGTTATGGTCAGAGAAGTGACTATTTAAAAATACTTTCTCTACAGATATTCTGTATGGCCCCAAGTTATTATGTGCCTAAACTTAATCCTGTTGAGTAGGACCATGGACTACAGTGGAACTACTTGCATATTAAGCATGAGCTCACAAAATTAAGCATAATCTTAAGAACTTTGCTAAGTCATAGTTTCTTGTGTATTCCACAGTGTGGATGAATCAGGGTTGAATGTGAAGGAAACTCTTGTATGCCAGGAGAAGTGGATTTTCTCTCAACCTGTGCTACAGAGTTCCCACGTAATGCTAATCAAGTCACCTAAACAAAACTTTTCAGAAGTAGTCACTGACTGTATTCCTCATTTACTGGATGACCCCCTGGTACCCTGGACTCAGAATTGTAGAAGTGCCAATCTGGCTAGAAAATGGAAAACCCTTCCTGGAAAAAAAATTCACATTTCTGAAAAGGTTTTTTTTCATCCTGAACCAGAAAGTGAAATTGCAAGAGCCTTCCGCCTGGCTGCTGGAGTGGCAGAGAGATAGGATGCTCAGTGTTTCCAGCTCTGAAGCTGGGCTTGCAGGAGGTGGCAGAGCTGAGCATGCAGACTCTCTGCCATTCTATCCCGAGAACTGATGGGGTGGGGTGGGGAAGCAAACGGGGAGCCTAAGCGGCAGAGAGGCAGTGCACTCAGCCTAGGCAGTCCTCCCTGAAAGCCAATTTCACTTTGTGCCTGCAGGCAGAGAATGAAATTGACAAGAGTCTGTAAGTGAGCATTAGTCATACCTATTTTCCCAATGGAAAATTGAATATTTTTGTAAAAATTTGATTTTCCCATGGAAAATTCAGTGTTGCAAATAGGGAATTTTCTGTTGGAAAATCATTCAGGCAAAAAATTCCAAAAAGTTCTGAGCATTCATAGCTGCAGTTGAAATCAATGGGAGCTGTGCTCTGAACATGTGAAGTGCTATATAATGCTAAGTACTCTGAAAAATAAGGTCTTGGACATCTTGAATTAGGCTCCCAAAATTAGTGGTTATAATTCGAGACCTTAATCTCTCTGTGCCTCAGTTCCCTATCTGTACAATGCAGATAATAATCTTACAGGGGTATGATGAAAATAAATACATTAATATTTGGAAAGGATTCATATACAGTGGTGATGAACATCATAGAAAATCCCATAAGCATATTAAAAATTCTGCCTTCAAAACAGGATTTGAATAGTGTGCAGTAAATATATCCGGGGCCACACTCTGAACAATAAGAATGAAAAAAAATACTGAATAGCTGCTGATTAATGGACCACCATCCATTCTGTACGCTGAATGAGGCAGAAGTCCTGTGGGGAAAAAATAGCATGTGATCATGTAACTGAAGACTGTATCATAATGCATATGCGCTAGAGGGCCAAATTAAGGTCACAGAGGGAAACTTAATTCTGGAATTTCATCTCCTTTCACTTTGCAATTTAATAATGATGCTCTTTTAACTTATTTTTGTATGTAATTATATAGATAGTTTATAAATCACCTATGGTTTTGCCTATTTGTAAACTCTGGGACATGTCTTGCACTACTTAATCAGGCAACTCCACCAATGAAGTTAGCAGGAGTTTTGCCTGAGAAAGGAGTGCAGAATTGGACTCTGTATAAATGAAAACTAGGTTATGTTGTCAACTTTTAAAAAAATTCTTGTTGGAAAAATTACAAGTATGTGCTTTCTATTCCAGGCTGATAATGCTGATTTTGGAAACAAAGCAAATGACATTTACTGATTACCATTGCAAAAGGGAGAAATTAACTAACTACCCAGTTTGAGAATCCATTTCCTTCACTTGGTGGCAACACGGGCAGGAACCTGTTGCTTGCTTTGCAGAATATGCAGATTTGCTTTCTGTTTTGCACACAACACAAGTCCTTTCAAATTGTTTTACTGATGTTCCCTATTATGCAAATTATAGAGTGAAACTGCATTGTGTACAAATACAGGCAATATTTTTAAGAGCATGGTGTTACATACAGACAATCCATCATGTGTAAAATGTTGTTTAAGGCAGGAAGCCATAATCTGCAAGCATATCACTGATTTGTGTAATAATTCCCATAGTAAATATTCTAATGTGTGTGGGCCTTAGATTTAGTGCTTCAAATACATATTACTGAAAATCTTTGTTTTCAGTGTGAAGGCAAGAAAACAATAGTAGTCAGGTACCAAAGCTGTATAATTCCTAGCATGAGTTTTGTCGCGTTTGTGAATTTCTCATTGATTCTTTAAAACATGCAGCCACATTCTGCATTGAAATGCAGGTTTCTTAAATATTACGAGCTGTTTTTTGAAGGCACAGCGGCTTGTAGAGGCAGTGCAGAGCTAGACGCCTTCTTGAGATTAGGGGAGCATGGCTGTTGTGCCATGTTTTGGCAAGGCACAATATGTTCTTCTGCTTCCCTTTCCCCCTTAGAAGTCCAGCTTCCCTAGCCTGAGTAGGCCCATGCCACTTTTCCACCCAAATCATTCTGGAGGGCCAAGACCTCAGCTGGTATAAATTGGCATTACTCCATCAACGGCAATACACAAAGTTACATCAGAGGATGATCAGGGTGAAAAGTCTGGTGCCAGCAGCAGAGCTGGACTCATTTAGGTCCTGTTTGAGCAAAGCACATAAGCACATTGCTTCACTTTAAGAGCATGCTTCATCTCATTGATTTCAGTGAAATATGAACAGTTTCTTTAACTAACTCTCTTGTGTTGAAATGTTTTGCAGAAATCAGACCCTTATTCCTTTAGAGAAGACTCCCACTAACATCAGAAGAAGCTGGACTGTGTCAAAGGAGCTCAATTATTGTAATTGTACCCAACCCCTTTGCCAAGGTGAAGGGGAAGGACCTTTTGCATGCGTGTACAGTGTTGTCCACAATAAGCAAATAATTCAGTTTAATTATTCAGGGTGAGTAGACAACTAGTTATCTCCATTGGGATGGTAACCACTACTTTCAAACTCGATCAAAACAAGGATAGCTTTATGCAAGTTATGTGCTTGTCCATTTGAAAGGAAAGCACATTTCTAACTACAGCAGCAATGGTATGTGGCTGTTAAAATGTTTTGTGCAACCACAGTGTTTTTAGAATAAAATGTCATCCAATTACCAAAGTTCTAGAGGCAAGAAATAAATTGTCAGTTTTGAAATCCATCCAATCCTTCTGCAGCCTAATACAAAAGGCTGCCTTATTCACTTGCCTCATAATTGGACAGAAATTTTCAAGGGAATGTAAAGGAACCAAAGATGCAGACTAATTGTCAATTTATAGGCACACTGATACCCTATAGTCATTGCTCAAATAATAAAGAAACCAACCTGCACCTAACCTAAGAGGGAAAAATCATCTGTCATATTTTCTCATATTTACTATCCTTACTAAAACCAAAGATTCATACTGGTAATTTAATATAATCATAGGGTAAAGTTTTCTGTTGAACACTTTATGATCTTTTGTCAGATTCTCCACTTTGATAGCATGATGGGTTTATGTAGTTTAGTTTTTATTGAAAGAGAGACATTTATTCTTTATTCTTCTGTCACTTACAGTATGCCCTGAACATCTGTTTCTACCAAAATTTAAAAGAAAATGCAGAGTAACACCACCCTTTCATTTAAATAATATAAAATCAGTATTCTGATGTTGCAAAAATTCCCCAGCAACTTAGCTTATATTTCAGTTAAGAATCCGATTCAGCATGGTGAGCGTGCGCACACACAAATGCATCTGGAGTATTCTGGTTGTGGGAGCCTACAAAAGCTTTTTCCTTTTTATCAAAATGGAAGAGCCTCATTTACAATGTGAAATACTGTTAGATTTATGGGGGCCATTTCTACCATTATCACAACTGTTATTTATTAACTTTTTCAGAGAGAGAAACATTTCTCTAAAACAAAAATGTATTCATAATTAAAGGCAGAATGCCAATGGGTGATCTGCACATGTAAGAAGAGCTGAATATTGGTGTCAAGATCCATTATGCAGATACAAGAGCAAAACTTTGCTCTGAGTGATTGAAATAATTGATTGCAACTGAGAATGTGCCCAGGGTGGTTCATCAAAAGATTGCATAAGGGTGGGCAAAGTGATTTGAATAAAAATAAGAACTGTTAATAGGCACAGCCACAACATTTGAAACTGCATTTTGAATACTTAAATATTGGAGAGTGTTTTGAGTCAGGGCTTGGCTCATGTTGTTATAAAAATCAAAGAACAATACCAAGAACAAAGCTCCGTTCATGGCATTCTATCCTGATCATAAGCAAATATCGATGGTATGTTGTTAGGAGGGGGAAGTTTAGTGACATTTTCATCAGCACATGTATATGAACTAGGTATAGCTGTGTATATATATATTGCATTTCTCAAGCTCAGTTAAGCATGGATCACTGGAAATTGCCCTTTTCTGGTCACTCCCTCTGAAGCAGTGGTTCTCAATCAGGGGTATGTATACCACTTGAGGTACGCAGAGGTCTTCCAGGGAGGTACATCAACTCATCTAGATATTTGCCTAATTTTACAACAGGCTACATAAAAAACACTAGCAATGTTAAAAGAAACTGAAATTTCATGCAGACAAAATGAGAAAGTAAGCCTTTTTTTCAGTAAGAGTGTGCTGTTACACTTTTCTATTTTTCTATCTGATTTTGTAAGCAAGTAGTTTTTAAGTGAGACGAAGTTTAGGGTAAGCAAAATAAATCAGATTCCTGATAGGGGTACAGTAGTCTGGAAAGGTTGAGAACCTCTGCTCTGAAGCATCTACCATCCACTGGCCACAGTCAGAAGACAGGATGCTTGGCTAGATGGACCATTAATCTGACCCAGTCTGGCCATTTTTATGTTCTTATGATAGCTGTCTGGTTATATGATGCAGATTAGCAGCTGACCAAACTAAAATGTAGAGAGGGAATAGGAAAACTAAATGAGAGAGGCAGTTTATCAGCATTGGCACAGAAGGAACAACAACAACAAGAAACCCAGAGGGTATTGCACTTGTGGCAGCTGAGAAATAATCAGAGCCAAACTTTGGGAAATAAAGTAGAGGAGACAGCACTGAGGAATATTAACATTTTAAAGACTTAAAAAATAGCACATTTTAAAATGTCTGCAAGAGGGAGTGAGGAAAAAACAACAACAAATGTCTACTCAAAGGCTGGTGCAGAGCACACCCCAACTTGTTATTTTTGACTGTTCTGTGATTTGATAATGTTACCAAAAATCCATCTTTCCACAACAATTTTCTATCACAAAACCAACAGTTTTAATAATTATTCCCAATTCAATTACAAAACCAATTAAGAAATGACACCCAGCAGATGCTTATTTTTCCACAATATAGTCAAGTAAGCTCAATCCTTTGAGAAAAGAAAAGGAGTACTTGTGGCATCTTAGAGACTAACCAATTTATTTGAGCATGAGCTTTCGTGAGCTACAGCTCACTTCAGCTGTAGCTCACGAAAGCTCATGCTCAAATAAATTGGTTAGTCTCTAAGGTGCCACAAGTACTCCTTTTCTTTTTGCAAAGACAGACTAACACGACTGTTACTCTGAAACCAATCCTTTGAGAGACATTGAGTGAATGATCTCAGTTCCCACTAAATGTAGTGTATGGGATGCCCAGCACAGTACTCTCTAGTCCTTCAGCATTTCCTGCAGTGCATCTAAATGCAGTCAATCACACATCTAGGTTTGTTTACTTATAATGCTACAGTCAGAAGCATGTATTCTTTTAAAGACATAGTTAAAATTCTTTTAAACAAGTAATAGGGATGTATCTGTTTCCTCTATTTACAAGTTTACAGAAGTGGCTACCTCTGTTATTCCCCTTCCAGCACGACAATATGAAATCCGATTAGAATCTGAGAAACTGAGCATACTGGTAGTTTACAAATTTTCTCAGAAGCTGACATTTTGAATATTCTACCGAATACTTTTTCCTTCTGAGAT
Source organism: Lepidochelys olivacea (assembly GCF_965140295.1). Lineage (NCBI taxonomy): Eukaryota > Metazoa > Chordata > Testudines > Cheloniidae > Lepidochelys > Lepidochelys olivacea. Next base: position 88,407,067 of record NC_140415.1, on the reverse strand, counting down.
ACCACTGCTCAACCATTATTCTGTAATCCAGAGGGCAATCATTTAGAGACAATTTTCAAATGATGGTCTATAGTAAAGTACTGAAATCTGGATTTAGTACCAAAAAGCCTATTTTAACCTCCTAAGTGCTGTTGTAGACACCTAAATCAGCCTGAAATGGATTTTATTTATGCTCTTTTATGTTGTTAAATTTGCTTCTCTTAGACCAGATAAAATAGATGGTCTCAGAGTGGAGATTAAAAATGTGGACCTCTACTTTATATTTACAATTTCCTCATTTCCCAATTTGCTTGTTGCAAGGATTTCTTTCTAACTACTTCACTGTCCCTTTTACAAATTTGATCATACTCTGACCTCTATTCTTGATTTACCTAAAAAAAAAAAATCACATTTTAGCAGTTTGTTGACAATGTGCTAACATTACAGTTCATCTGAGTTTTGCAAAATGTTTGATGGTTAGTTATCCATGATTGTCTTTTTTTTTTAAGAACAAAAAGTAGGACAAGCAAAATGCCATTGCAGCTGTCAGTCTTAGCCCTGCCCCACTTTCTCTTCTAAGTTCCTAATGCAAATTACTTGCTGTTATCTGTAAATATCTGATTGTATTTATTTTCATTTTGGCTCAGAGGAAAATTGGAAAAAGCCCTATGCTTTTGTGCTAAGTAGCTTATATGAGCCACACCTGCTTTCCAGGAGGCATTAGTATGCTTGTCAGATGCATATTATGGTAATACTATTGAAAATTGAGATAAGATTATTACTTATACTGCATATGGCTGCACAGAAGGGGCTATATTAGCTACAAAAATATGGATAATATTACAAATTAGTTGTTTTTCATGGAAAGACAAAGGTTTCCAAATGTCACTTTCTGAAGTTCAGAACAAAGGACACCATTTCATATTTAACTAGGCAGGGTAAGTACTCGCTGTGCTTGACTGCCAGGCTTATTTATATGCCTTAATACAAAAAATATCATCTAACACTGTTTAAATGAAACCTCAGTGCAGTATAAAATGAAAAGTGCTGTTTGTCTGAATTGCATTAAGACTATATTCTTTGAACAAATACTTTATTCTTGATGATGTCATGTGCCTAGCTTTTCACATAAAAAAAATTGTAAGAGAAGTCAACTTTTCATATCAATTACAATGCATCACAGTGCTTTGTTTAGCCAATTTTGTGCCTAACCACACATACATATGATTCAATACTAATTTCAATTTTATCTCACAAAGGAAAAAAAATTGAAAGCCAGGAAGATGTAACAGAGATGGTAGAAAGTTGAAATTGACTATTAGGACCTGATCCATCAAACCTTTACTCCCATGAGTAGTCCTTATTTATGTGAGTAATTCAATGAAATCAATAGGCTACTTCCCTAGGAATACTCCACTATTCTAATTATGGCTCATTCTAATACACATACTCACACTGTAGCATCTTTCTCCCCAAGTACCCAATTGAATTCACTGATACTATTTGTGGTGTAATATATCATTCAGTGTAAATGCATTGCTATCTGACCCTGAGATTAAATGAATTATTGTAGGTTTGAAAGGGCATTGGATCAGGTTCTATGTAAGAATATTTTTGTAACAGTTTTATTCCGCTAATATTTATTTCACTTTTTGTCAATTCTTAGGCTAGATATTGAATACTGTACCTTAAGGGAAAATTTACCTCCTTCAGTATGAATGACAGGTTTGTAATCTACACTTGAAGAATCGGATCTCTTTTGCTTGTTTTAGTCTCTTTTCCATGTGGAGCTCCCATTAATGTCAACAGGAATCTGACACCAGAAATGAGTGCAGAATTCGCAACAGATCTGTCTGACTCTGATTTATCATTGATTTCATATCCATATCAATATATTATAACAAATGACAATACCTTGTGAATCCTACCATGGAAGATAATGTTTCCTTCACAAAAATTATCTGGATCATTATACTTATATTCATTATTTCAGAATACCTTCCAGTTTTTTTGATTCTTTTAATTTGTTGTGTGGAGAGAAATCATAAATGAGAACACATAGAAAGAGCCAATTCCATTATTAACACTGATCCTTCTTGGCCCTGCACCTAGTGCTTGATGCTGTAGTGTAGGACTGGAGAATAGTGAATTGATGGAAGTATTATTCATTGAAGGGTAAATGTAATAAGATTATTTTTATACCCATATCTGATGGTTGTGCAATTGCAAGCTAAAGATCCATTACAGTTCTGGAACAGAGCAGGGAACATATCAGGTGTCCTGGAGAACATTTCCTTTCTTAATACCCCCCTCCACCCCGCCATCCCTAATGTTCAAGGCTGTGTGCAAGCAATTACTGAATGCATGATGGCTTCCATGTCCATCAAACAATCTAACTTTCATAAATTCTTAACTCAGCACAATGGGTGGTATCTTTTGTTTCAATTAATGAACCACATTTCAAAAATCAAAAAGAAGTTCATGAACCAGTTGGCAACAGGAAAATTAATAGTAATGAACTAATTTCCACATGCTGATCTAATAGTAGTTAAAAGGCCATCAACATGACAGAGTAAGTGGTGGTAAAGAAAATGGTAAACAATGAGAACTTCTAAACAATCTAGTAACATAAATTAGAGTTTGGTGAAAATTTAATTGTATTGAGCAACTATTATTAATAGTGTTGAGATCAGAAAGAGTTCATTACTAGAATTGAATAGAGGAAATTCTCATTCTTAGAGATGGCCTGGAGTCAAAATCTTATATACATGTTTGATTGGAGGAGATAAAAATCCAAATTTCAAAGCTGTAAGGCTAACAAACGCACCAGCTAGTTGCCAACAGCAATAAAAGCTAGTGATATAGATATTGTGTGTGTGCGTGCGTGCGTGTAAAGAAAGGCAGTAGCCAGTTCTACTGCTGAGCTCACCCGTAATCTATGTATGTATATTTATATAACCCATCCGATAGTTCAAGGATTTATTCAAGTGTATCTAGAGGCATACCAGTCATCTGTCTGATAGTCATATGGGTAATTTAAAAAGGCTTCCTACTGAGTTGAAATGTCCAAAACAAGACATTTCTCAGGGCATTTATTTTTTTGAGCAGTCGCAAAGTCCAGCATTCATTTTTGTGGATGTAAGTTACATCAACAAAAGTTGTGCACCTATTTATCGACTCACAAAATAAACGGCAGATTCAGATTTAGGTTCTATCCTATCTGTATGGGCCGAGCCCTGTTCTGTTGTGGTGGCTACTGAAGTCATCTATATTTTGTGCAAGGGCCTTCAATGCAGAGCTTAAACATATGGTATTTTAAGTATGGGGCTGCAATATAAGTAACTTACATCTGAATATTAGTGGGTTATAAGTGCAATTGATCATATCTGCAAGTGCAATTTAACTGTAGCTTCAATTTATGAACAAAAGGGAAATCTTGTAGAATGCTCCACCCCTTTGTTTGCATTTAAAAGTTATAATCTGTGGTTTGTTTGTCTGCTTCTAATTGCTTGGAAGTAACACTGACCTATCTTATGATACTTAACATGTCAAGCTGGTCAAACTCCAGGAAGCTATTGTTGTCATTATTACTTGTTAATAAAAACAATTTCTTTAATTTCAGTTTTTATTGTTTGTCAGTAATTACCTTGTCTACTATATGCTTGAATTTGTTCGATCTCCCCCACACCCCCGCAGCCCAATTTGTTGCATCATAAACTGTAACTGAAGGGATAGTTTGGTTCACCTTTCACCAAAACTATGCCAAGAAGAAAGAAAAACTCCCATACATAAAGATATATTTACAAGCTGGAGAACTTCAGTGCTCAGGACTGGGGTCTCTGATTTTCTTCCGGCTGAGTCCCAACAATCTATCAGGCATGTAGATTTCCGGCTCTTAAAAATTTGGTTGAAAAAAGCATTAACTTATTGCACTAAAAATGAGATGGAGTTCAAGATCCATTAACTAGCACTGTCAAAAGCATAGATTCAAGATAAGCTAATATCTAAGGATTGTATCTTGAAGCTGTTGATTTAGAAACTTGGGCTTTGAGACCATTATAAATGTGAAATAGATATGACCTCCATCAAATGTAAGGTTTAGAAAACAGTGCTTGAATTTAAAAATGTGAAGGAATTCTATTCCCTGAGTAAATCAAGCCTAAACTGTCTCAGATTGGACCTTTGAGAACTGACCCACCCAGAATCAGAGGCTGATTTTGTAAATGTTGATTGCAATGGTAGTTTTGCCTCAGTACAGACTGAGTAGGGACTGAGGATTTAAATACCATATGTAAAATAAAAAATACCATGTGTAGTTTCTGTTGTAAAATACATTTTTGTGTAAATGTGTATGAAAACCATTTGTCTCTGGATGGGTATCCTTATGAAATCTCATGCTCTGAGCTCAGGTTTTTCTGATGCACATATTTAGTGATGAAACCTGAGACCCAAATATTAGCTTAAAGGTATATTTAGCTGCATAGTTAATGTATTGAATTTATATCTTTTTCTCTCCATAAATATCCAGTTTAGTGGCTGAGTGATAAACTACTGTTTAAACAATAGTCTGTGCAAACACTATTATTCTTAACTGTTTTAACTTAACAAACATTTGTACCGTTATTGTGTGTTCTGAAAAATTCAGCACCGGAAATATTAGAGCCATATTAAGTATGGGAAAATCAACCTAAAACAGTAGAAGCCTACAAATGACAATATACAAGAAATCTATGGATCACCACACCAATCTCCACAGATCCAACAACCATCCCAGGCACACCAAGAAACCTTTTATCTAGATCCAGGCACTCAGATACAATAGAATTTGTTTCACAGAGAGAGTATGGGATGCACACCTAAATACGCTGACAACTGCTTTCACTAAATAAGGACAATCAACCAGAGAAGATAATCTCATCATGGAATGGGGCACCCAAATGGCTCAGGAAAACCTGCTTCGATACAGAGGGAAAAAAACCCAGACTGCACATCCCCCATTGTTACCTACCACTGGAGCCCATTTGGGGTATCACCAAACAATTTCAACCCATATTTGATAGGGACCACATCCTGAAAGAAATCTTTCCTGAACCAACTCTCCTGGCCTCCAAAGAACCAACAATCTTGCTAAGCTCATCATCAGAAGCAAGAGCTCCAAAGACCAGGATACACCAACTCAAAGTAGTACCAGACCCCGCCAGCACACCAGATGCATAACCTGCAGCCATATCTTTACTGTTATGATGATCAATACGCCCCACAAAACATCCTTCAAGATCCATGGGTCCTACACATGTTTACCACAACATGTGGTGTACCTCCTCTAGTGCATCAATCATTTGGGTTCTGTTTTCTCCATACACTCTTGCTTCTGTTATTTCCTAATGGTATTATGTATCCTTTAAAATATATATTTAATATTGGGAAAGTTGGCCAAATGGTCCAGTTAGGCAGCTAAACCTATACGGAAGAATGGGATCTTGAGACACTTGAACTATGCCTACCATGAAATGTCATGGCAGCTAAAGGGATGCAGATTAATGTTGAACCAAGCCAAAAAAAACTTTGAAATTTGGTTCAATAATCCAAACTAAATTATTTTGTTTCAGGAATGTCAAATTAAACTGTTTCAAACTGAATTATTTGTCAACTTGCCATTACACAAAAAATGTTGATGTTTCAACTTCTTGTCCTATTGCATGATGAACTCAAATGTCAAAATCAGAATTTTCCAGAGGCTGGTAGTTCCAATTTTAAACCAGGTCTCTCTTGATATATAATATGCACAGATTGACTGTGGCAGAACCTGTAAGGGAGGAGTGAATACAAGGTTGCCTTAGCCTCTGACTATTAATCAACCCAGAAGAATTTGTGGTATTAAGAAAGGTTCCTGTAACTCAACCCCAGTAATAAAATAAATAATGTATACAGACACATCCTGCTCCAAGACATATGCCCACTTTTGAAACCATCAGAGTGGATAACAATTGTTTGTATTATCCGCTGAAATATATCTGTCTTGAACAGTTTAAGGCTGCATAATACACACCGAAGAGAAATCATACTGAATCTAAATATGACTGTTAGCTATGCAGAGGATTCAGTGTTATTGAGAATGATTGTGTAATTGGAATTGGAGTGGGAATCTCTAAGCAACGATAATAGAAAAATAGATTAGCTGCCCCTAGATAAGTATGAATGGAAGAATGTAAACCTCAAAGGACACTTGAGATTTTTTTTTTAAAGGACAAGTTTGGTAAGTATACCTTAATGTATTTTTTTCCTTTTTCCTTCATAATTTGTTCTTTAACTCTATTTTTAAAACATCTCTCTTTTAAAAAGCATATATGTTTAATATTTCTCTAAGTTTTAAGGTCCTCCATTTCCTTACATATCCCCTCCTCTTTGCACCCCCAAAAGATATCACAGCACTTCTAGCCTCTGCTGCCTGCAGAACTCAGGGCTGAAGTTAGGACTCAGACTTGTATCTCTCAGTTGGCAGTGCTACGTACATCTCCAATCTGGCTTTATGGTACTTACAAAAGAGAACAACTGCCAGTAATAATGCGCCATAAAGCACCATCTGTGTAATGCTTTCAGTCTCAGTATAAAATGCTTCAACATACTCTAGCTGTGGAGAGCATATCTTCTGAAAGACAAATGGTAATACTGAGAGGAGTGTATGCCAAGCAGTACCATAAACTGTAGATCCTTGATCGGAATGGATGAACCAGTTGGAGTTCCATTTTGAACTCAAAGGAAATATTTTAATGTTCAAAAATATTTAACTTAAAATACCTAGTATTTTTGTATCTATGAACTTCCAGTTTCCTGCTGGTCCCTGTAAAGTTAACAAAAAATCCTTCCCCCCCCCATTAAAATGTCTAGCCCTGTTTTTCAGACTCAGGGTAGTTTGTATAAGCTTTGGATAAAGATCTGTGTTTTGTGGAGAATATTGAAACCAAAGCAAACTTTCAAACAGGTAGAAGTTCTCACATTAATCCAGAGAGCTATACAAATGCCAGTTTAATTTAGTATATACTGTATAGTCTAGGAAACCAAAAATATTTTAGCAACTAACAAATTTATTTGAGCATAAGCTTTCGTGGGCTAAAGTCCACTTCATCTGATGCATGCAGTGGAAAATACAGTAGGAAGATATATATATATATATACACACAGAGAGAACATGAAAAAAATGGGGATTGCCATACCAACTCTAACAAGACTAATCAATTAAGGTAGGCTATTATCACAACAAAAGGTTTTTTTCTCCTGCTGATAATAGCCCACCTTAACTGATTAGTCTTGCTAGAGTTGGTATGGTAACCCCCATTTTTTCATGTTCTCTGTGTGTATATATATATACATATACAGAGAACATGAAAAAATGGGGGTTGCCATACCAACTCTAAGGTGCCACAAGTACTCCTTTTCTTTTTGCAGATACAGACTAACATAGCTACCACTCTGAAACCAAAAATATTTTACTGCTCTGCTATTTCATTCTACAGCAATATGAAAAAGTTAGTGATCTTCTGTCCTGAAATTTCGTTTTCCCACATTGCCTTATTTCTTGTGAGATACCAAGTTGATTTCAATTTCAAGTTGATGTTTAAATTAAGTTAATTAGTTAGTCAATTATTTAAAAGTGTCCGTAATCACTATCTTGTTGTGTGTGTCCTGCCCCGGATTACTACCCCTTTGGATACATCATCTTTACATTAACACTATAATTTCACCAGAACTAATATTGGAGTAATAATAGTATATTTTATATGTTGCATTCTTCAAGAAGAATTGAGCAATGCTTTGCCTGCTATGTAGGTAGGCTCATTTAGCTCATTTCAATCTCCTGAGTAATTTTAGATTTCAGAACAGCTGGTTAGTCATGTGACTGTTCACACTCTGTTCACTCTTTTTATTTTTTATCACTCTCTAAGGTATTTTTGGCCCCCAATCACTACCGCATCTTGTTGCCAATGACTGGATAATTAAATTTTTCTCTGTAGATTTCAATGCAATCCTCTGGAGAAGTTACAAAAGTCTAAGCTGATACCCAATCTTTGCGAAGAGTGCGTAAAGTGAAGCTCCAGAAAGCCTTATGTTGGTTGGATCATTATAGAAGAAACTAAGCAGAGATGGAATTAACTAGCTCTGAAAACATTTTGGTGTCTCTGAGATGGAGGTAAGGCAGGTATTTGCTTCCATAAACTAGCTTTTTATATGACAGATAATTTGGAATAATTGTACTGAATTGTTCAATTTGACTATTTGCTATCCATTATTTGCGGTGTATGATTGCTCCTTGAATTAAATGGTATTGCTGTTGCTGTCTGAATGATGGAAACTGAGTAATGTAAAACTAGTAACAAAGAATGAATATACTTGTGACGATGGGTATTTTTACAAATATTTGTGAAAGTAAAGGGAGTCTGCGCAGTCATAAAAGTCCAATGTTTTGTATGACTAGGGCCTAAATTATTTCTCAGAGAACAAGGCTTTCTACGATGGCTGTGAGAATGGCTAACCTGGTTGGGGCTGATTGAGTTCTTGCCATTAACAAAATCTTGGTGATAAGTTTTTTTGTGAAATTTCTCCAGTCCTGAGAAAATAATTAAGTATTTTTTGTTCTGAATGTTTTCTTTTTATCTCCAACATGTTGTGAAATTGATGCTGAATGCTCATGAGAAATCCCAGGCATCTGTTTGCAAGTAATTTTTGCAGTGGCTTTTTAGGTATTAGATGATTTGCATAACCAGATTATCTATGGGTATGTAATAGGTATCAACAATTCTTGAATTCAACTTAATATTTTTCAGCTCAGCTATTTACTTTACATTATACTAGCTGCAGAAACAGCACCATTGCAACATTATAAGGATTTTATCAGATTACAGATGTGTTTAATAGTAAACCTCAATTTAAAAAAAAGGCATAAAAGAGCAAAATATAGAACCTTATTCCATTTTTTGAGAGACTCGCAAGAATACAGAAGTTGTGCATTTAGGCTATGAATGATGATGATTCTACATCATGACCAAATGCTATTTGCTGGGTTTTTTTTAGGAAAGCAGTTAACGATAGTCTGTCAAGATTCTATTTTAAGAATAAACATGGAAAAAATCTTTATTTCTTAAGACTTCAAATAAAATTGATTTGATACAGTAAATATGATCGATGCATTCATTGTATAAAAAATCAACACACTTTCACTAACAATACCCTGCTTAAATATATTCCAGTAACTTGATTCAGTGGTAAATATTGTTTGTGAATCTACTGTTCTAATTTCCAGAGTGCATAAGATTTTTGTTTTTTTTTAAAAGACAGTAGATTACAAATGTTGAACTTGGAACAGTCTTTTTCTTTAAGTACAAGCAGTTGTATTGTATATGAAGACATTTAATTGGCTGCCATGCCTGAGCAAAAATAACTCAAGTAAAAACTCAACTAGCAAAATATCTTTGAAATGTAAGAAACATGGATGAATGCTCTTATGGTATGAAGAAAATAACTTTACAAAATTACAAAAGCTATATAAACTATGAAGGAAAGAATAATTTTTTTTATTAATCTACTTACTGAGGTTTAAAAAACTAATTAAAGGGAAATTTGACAGAGCAAGGTCACAATCACTGGCTTACTAGATTCTTAATAAGGTTGGGTGAATTTCAGATAGTACAGGAATAGAGATCAGGCTGCAGAAATAGATCTTGTTTTGTTTTTTTTTTACCAGCATCATCTATCTTCCTATATAAATAATAAAAATATTGATGGATGAACTAGCAGAGATCCAGTTGCACCTGGCCCTACCCAGGTGCTCTGAAATGAGGGTAGAGTACGCAACATACCTTCTTGCAAACTCATGTTGGTGCCAGGGAATTGCTTCAGGCTAGTACCCCCTGCTCAAGGACTGCAAGTGATGGTTTGTAAAAGACAGCCCCCAAAACGTGAAATTGGTATAAAGATAACGATCTGATCTGTGTGGTTTAAGAGATTGACTCAGGCTAAAGAATGGGTTTGGGGTTATTGAAAGATACCAAATCTGGCCTCCAACTGTATTCCTGATGGTTTGAAATTGTTGGGCCCTGATGGAAAGATGGGGGCGGGGGGCAAGACATGCCAGAGTAACTATGGAAAAATACTATTAAAAAGCAGCTTGAGTAGTTCACTCCCCCCACATTGCAACAGTAAATAATATGTGGTTCATGAATGCTTATACTAGAACTATAATTGGATTTCTCTATCTCTAATAAAAAAAATTAAACAGATCGGCTACACTGACTTTCCTCTATGAATGTGTGACATAAGATCTGTTGGCATATGATAACTATGTCTCTCATGAATGCACCCACCTGTATGATAAGGACCTCAAAGTTCTCATCAAAAGTTTAGTTTAATTTTAGATATGAATATGTTTTGTGTAGGTGCCAAATAACGTACTCTTTTTCTGTGGCTATAAAGCTGGTATCATTCTAATAGGTACAAATGGGCAGGTGGACATTTGAAAAACTGAAGTTTTTCACCTGTTATGTACCGATCTGTTTAGGCCACACTCCTTGCAAAGAATAACGTCTTCCTGAATGGATGCTGGAGGATGGGCAATCAAGGTACCAAAATCAAAACTGTTAGCCAACTGTTTTCCTTCAAACAGTGGTCACCATGAAAAGGTAGCATTTGCCAACATTTTTTCTCTATACTTAATAACTGCCTGGTATTCTTTTGGAAAAAGTTGTCTTTCAAATGGCTGCCAAAGGATTGTTTTTTGTTTGATTGTTTAATTTCTCTCCCACCCCCTTATTTGTTGCCCCCACTAGCACCCAACTACCCATCAAGCTGTTTGTCATCTCTGTATTTATTACATCTCTGTGTAAGATCCCTAGCTGTAGGGTCCTGTACCTTATTTTATACCCATAAAACCACATGCTGTGGTGCTGTATAATTATCTCATACTATTAATTGTCTTTTATGATAATTTACTGCCAGTCAGAGTAACTGGAGATCAGTAATTCTCATGGGTAAGACTGGGGGGTGGAGTTATGGTAATTTTCTAGTCTCCACCCATTGGCCAACACCTACTTGTGACACCAAATGTAGTGTGTGTGTGTGTGTATATAAAAGTGTGTGTGTGTGTGTGTGTATATATATATATATATATATATATAGTTCAAATCTTCATAATGTGATCATTCCTTCTTTTTTGGGTGCTCTGATCAGCAGTCAAATGTTTAACATTCAAACAGTATTAGGCATCAGAGTTACAACCCCTTTGGAATGAATGGAGGTATAGTTCTTACTCTTCAGAACTATTGCTTCTGGCTGCCTGCAGAATCAATGAGATATCACTGCCTGGATTTACAATTGGTACAATATTTTTGTAAAAATCTAGTGTTACTTCCTCCCCAGATGAAAGCTTAGATGCTGGAGCATGCAATGGTAGCCAACAGGAAATGTGTGGACACCCCAAATTGTCTGACATTTGGGGATGTTCCATTTACCTCTCTGATTGCAACTCAAGTTAAATGTCTTCTGGAAACTATCTTAAGTCATACTCACAATGTCCACCTGCTTGTTTATGAGGCTTATCAATGTCCTAGTGCTCTGCTGATTCTGAGCAGAGATAGATGGAGAAGGAGAAAGCCAGTCACTGCAGAGCATTAATGCCTTTACCGCAGGAGTGTTGGAACTAGGGATGCTGGGGGTGCAGCAGCACCCTCTGACTTGAAGTGGTTTCCAACAGATACAGGGTTTACAATTTTCTTCAGTGGCTTTCAGCACCACCACTATAAAAATTGTTCCTACCCCACTACTTAACCTCATCAGTTATAGTTGCCTTTTGCTATCTGCCTCCTTTTCTGAGTCTGCAGCAGAGTCAGCAAGAGCTGCTGTCCTGAAGCAAGTGTCTAATAGCATAACTGATCTTTAGTCCTAGTTTCCATAGCTACTAGCTTTGTGTCACTGTTCAGAAATAAAGCAGATTCTGGGCTATAGAGCAGGGCCTGAAGGAGATCTCCAGCTTCAGTTTATTGTTCCATACTTGGATAAGTGGGTAGCTTGGCCTAACTATGATTTTTCAGCACTGAGACATTAGTGACACTCCAAGTGTCAGAACAAAATGTTCCAACATGGTCCATTGGGCAGTGTGGAAAACCATGCCCTCCCTGATGTCATGTAAATGACAGCCTTATTCCATGCTTGCTACTTTATCCTGGGGGTGATGCCCCTGGGGGAGATGCTGACAAAGACACAAACTGTAGCAAGCAGGCCGTCTCTCTCAACCCTGAGATGAAGGTAACTGGGCTGAAGGGAATTTACAAAGCCTGCAAGGAAAGATTAAGAATTAGGTAAGGGGAAACAGGCATATAGGCCTTTATTTTTTACCCTTTTCTTGGTGTGCTATATATCTTTGGATGGATAAATAATGCTTTGTTTTGGAGAAGCTGTTTGAGCTGCTTTAATAATCAGCCTTTGTACCAGGATCTGAGAGGAAAAGGGTTTACATGTGCCAAACGCAGTTGGGCCTGTTGGATTAACTTGGTTCATAAATGGAGCGCGGGAGCTGCAGCCCAGAGATCCAGTGTAGGGCTGTATCTACAGTTGGAGTTCGGTGTGTGATTCCCAGCTTGCACAGACATACTTACGTGAGCTCTTCTTGAGGTAGTGTGCCAAAAATAGCAGTATTACTGCTTCCCATCGCTGGTCCCCGTGACTCATTAAAGAGTCTGCCAGGTAAAATCATACTGGGGCGGATACGTACACTGGATGGATGGCCCCAACTGCTGCCTTTGCTACCTGCTGCTACATTGCTATTTTTAGCACGCTTGCTCAAGCAGAGCTAGTACAGGTACATGAATGCAAGCTGGGAATTACACACCAAGCTCCAAGTGTAGATGTAGCATGAGAGTGGCTGGACTGCAGGGTTCCACCCAAAGAGGGGTGAAGGTAGTGAAACCTGTCCCCAAAGGGTGCACTTGAGGGGAATAAAAGGTTTCAAAAGTGAAGTTATCTGTGTAACATTGTCACCTGTGTTAGCTGAAGTTGGTTTGATCCTGGGTTTAGTTTGATGATTTTTTTTATATGAACAAGGAGTATGAGCTTTTCTTGCAAAAACTAAATGTACTCACTGAAAGTTCTGAGATAAAACTAATACATTTTTATGGAAAAGGTGAAAAATATTTAAAGGCAAGAATTTGCCAAAACAAGAACAAAAATATATCCTGTCAAGTATCGTAAACATGCCATGTGACCTGAGTGTCAAAACTAACCACAGTGGAAATTATGAACATAGAATGTGTTACCAAGGGCGCATGAATAATCTACAGACCAAGAGTGATCTGCAGGATGTGTGTGCAGTAGATGTTTCAAATAACAAAGGAGGAAAATGGTGATCTGCTTACAGATAATTGGGAAACAGGGCAAAAAGTGAAAATAGTCAAACTATTTAGTGTTAGTTATTTTCCTGGTGCTGTAAGACAGTGTGACCTAATTTAAGCAGTAAGTAAAAGTAAGCAAAATAAGTACCAAGTCACCTACGGGAGTGTAACGTTATTCCTACAAATTATTTCTTGATTTATTAATTTTTTTATTATAAAGATCCAGGCATAGTGATACTTTTATGAATTTAAGTATTCTTTTCAGAGGCATCCTATAATATTGATATTCATACCCTCCTCACTCCATATATATATGGAGCTCACTTCAGTTTGTGGCATGCATGTGAGGAGCTGGGAGCAAGTGGCGCAAGAAGCTGAGAGTGAGAAGGCATACTACTGGAAGACTGAGAAATACAAGCGTTATCAGACATCAGGAGGGAGGTCCTGTGGTGAGAATAAAGAGGGTGTTGGGAGGAGGCCATGGGGAAGTAGCCCAGGGAGTTGTAGTTGTCGCACAGCTGTTACAGGAGCCACTGTAGACAGCTCAATCCACAGGGCCCTGGGCTGGAACCTGGAGTAGAGGGTGGGCCCGGGTTACCCCCATCCAACTCCCTACTTGATACTGGAGGAGTTGAACTGAACTCTGGGTTCCACCGGAGGGGAAGGTCTCTGGCCTGTTCCCCGATCCACTAGGTAGATCAGCAGAGACTGCGGGGATTGTTCTTCTTCCTTTCCCCATGCTGGCCAGTGATGAGGCTAACTGAGTGAACGGCAGATTTGAGCCACGAAAGTGGCCAAACTGAGGGCTGCTGTGAACCTCTGAGGTGAGAAAATCCACCAATAAGTGCAGGACCCACCAAGGCAGAGGAGGAACTTTGTCACAATATGCTACATCTTCCTCCTAGAAAGGAAAGTAGTCACAGTTTCCATTTTCCTTTGGTAGAGGGAAAAAGCCTGAGCTCAGTCTGTTAGCAAACCTGGGTTTCCTCATTGCCATGATAGCAAGCCTTGGGTTTCCTTTTCCCCTCCTCCTTTCTAATTACAAGCCACATTTCAGACAATTTTATTTCAGCAAAATGTTATACAGCTACAATATCACTTTCCTAGGCATACTTTAAATTTAGCTTCTATAGTATTCCAGGCATTTACACTGGTTGCTGACAGAAACAAAAATTAACATTACCTTTGTGCCATATTCCATAAGGGTTGTATTCAGCTAAATTAAATGTTAGACAGGATTGACAGCTAATTTAAACCTAACATTTCCTAGGTGACATACTTACATGAGGCTAAGTTCTGAGATAACCTAATTGGTTAAAAAATGTGTCTTGGGTTTGTTTGAACAGCTGGAAAAATGAATTAAAAAAAAACCCAACTCACTTCTAACCAACATCGGGGGGCAGGGGAAGAAGAACTTTTATTTCTCTTAGACTATCAGATGCGATTTTTTTTTATGAGTACAAAATTCTAAATATCAGTGTGGAGCAACTTGACTATTTGTCATTAAAATATTAAGAAATGGCAAGTTATACAAAGCTAATTCCTTACCTCCAGTTAGATATTTTTTTAAAGCCTTCACATTTTATAGTTTTAACCAGGACCTTGTGTTTTAGGTCAGTCTGCAGCTAACCAACTAGCTGCAGAATCTTCTCTGCAGAATCATGTGTGCTCCAAAATTTAAGATCTCCTTAAAATAAAATTTAAAAAAAGAGCAGTTCTAGCACATTTGGTAGCAAAGAATACATACAAAATCTGGACTGACCGTTCACATATGCAGTGTTGCCTTCCTAAGTCTACAAGCAGTCAGCCTGAGAAAATAGCTCAGGGAGTATGAATCCATTCCTATTCATCTCAATAGTGACTTGACTCTGAGGACTAACTATTTAAAATATCAACATTATTAACTGCTGCCTGGTCTACAACAAACATTCAGCTGATATGTTTAGCCATTACTAACAGTCAGTAAAACATTTTCAGAGGTATCAGTGTCCCTTTAAGACCAGAGTGTTAGCCAGTAGCTATCGACTATTGAGTATGAAATGTGACTCAAAGTTATACATATGAATTCATGGCAAGTGTTGTTATTTGTATTAGTCATGAACCAGGACCCCATTTTACTAAAAGTTGTACAAACACACAACAAAAAGACTCTGTCCCAAAGAGCTTACAATCTAAGTATAAGAAAAGAGCTGCTGATACAGACAGACAGAAAGATGAGGGAATAAGGGAAACAATGAGATAGTATTGGTTAGCATAAGTGGCAGTAGCCTCATCCTTGTCAAGTTTTTTTGTAGGCATCATGGAAAAAGGCAGTTTTGAAGGAGGATAATGAGGTAGCTGTGCAGATGTTTAAGCATGAAGGTGCTTGGTTGAAAGTTTAATAAGGGAGTAATGAAAGGCTGGCATCATGAGCTGATCAGAGGTGCGTCAACAGCTCGATTAGTGAATCAGAGATGATAGGCAGAATAGAGAGAGACTGTAAAAGGCCTCGAAAGTGAAGAGAAGTAGCTTGTGTTTGATGCAATGGAGAAAGGGGAGCCAAAGGAGACATGGAAACAGAGGGGTGACATAGTTAAAACAACGGGCTCGGAAAATGATATTTGGAGCCACGTTCTGAATGGATGTGTGCGGTGCAAGTTTCCATTTTTCAAGGCCGGAGAAAAGGATGATGCAGGAATCATATAATTATTTTCTATTGGAATGTAATTGAGGGTATTCTCTTGCTAGTGTTCATATAGATGTCATGTAGTTGTATACGAATTTTCTGGATATAGTTAACAAACTAACTTTAATATCTAGAGTCTATTTTTTAGTATTGAATTATGTCATTTTCATCCCCACCGACTTAAATTAACAGCTTTCATTAAATTGAATGTAATGCCTCAAACTAGTAATTAAAAATTAGTGTCT
The DNA here is from genome assembly GCF_965140295.1 of Lepidochelys olivacea. Classification (NCBI taxonomy): domain Eukaryota; kingdom Metazoa; phylum Chordata; order Testudines; family Cheloniidae; genus Lepidochelys; species Lepidochelys olivacea. Next base: position 88,390,802 of record NC_140415.1, on the reverse strand, counting down.
AATAATGCTGTTATATATTGGTTGATTATGAAGTTCTATGTCCAACAAAAATGTAATCTATATTTTAAAAATAATTTTCTTTTTCATTCAATACATATAAGGAAACTCATCCTCCTATAAATTAAAAACAAAACCTAATTAAAATTATAAAATATAATGTTGAAGGAGTACATCTCAAGATTCACTTATAAAAACATTCAATTATCTTGCCACCCACAACATTTTATCTATACAAAAATATGCGGGTAGGTCCTTCACCCTACTCCAGTGGTAAAAAACAGTTGTAAACTTTGTTACTTAATTGGGAAATTTTTCAGATGGCACAGAACTACCTTAATGGCTTTTGTGCCATTCCTACTTCTTGAAATGAAATGTGTCTGCAGAAAAGTACTGGGGCTGGAGCACTCCCTACAACTCTTTAACATCTAGCTTCTAGACTGGCCTTTTAGAGGCAGTGGACAACAGGTGTAAATTATAGAAGCCCCTCTCTCTGGCTTCTCTAAATTATGCTGTGGGTTTCAGACCAGCAGAAATCAGCCCCAGGATTCAGAAGCCACAAGGGTGGCTTAAATTCACCATTACCATCCTCCTCTTTTCTTGCACAGAACACTGTACAATTAAAATAAAATAGTAAAGGAAAAAAAAGAAAATTAATTAGCAATGCTCTTAATCAAGTGTTATATCTTATAAAACAAGAGAGATCTTTTTTGACGAGGAGCATTTGCTTTTCACAATCTTAATAAATTAAACATTATAATATATTGCAAATATTTTATGAATCTTATGAACAAATGGCTTGGGAAAGCAAACAAATGCGGCAGCCTTTAACAATCTGCGTTGGGGGAACTTCTTTTCTATGCTCTTGTAGAAGTGTGATCATAGTAGTGGTGGGGGCACATATAGTTTTATAACCCTGATACTTGTTTGCCAAGTAAAGAGTTAATTTGTCCTTGGAAAGAAGTTACCAAATCCAGTGCAAAATTTATTTTATATACTGTGCAGAGTTTAGCTATTGTGGAATTCATTCAGAAAGCCTCATTCTTATTCAGCAGCGAGAATCATAATCTCTCCCATGCCATGTAATACTGACCAGGAGGTCGAGCAGCAACTTCCTCAGAAGAACAGAACCAGAAGCCTCATCTCCTCTGTGACTGCGTGTAGAAAGCTTTCCACATTTCTGATGCTGAAAGGATTCATGTGAACAGTGACGCCACTGATATCTTTATGGTAGGGAGCTGACTTACATCAGAACATTTCTGCAGCTGATCATTGACTGAACATAGGTGGGAGTTGGTACTGTTCTTTATTTAAATATTGGCAAAGCACATATGTAATCTCCACCATTATAATTACTGATATTAAAGTAGCAACTAAGATCAGAGCTTCATTGTGTTAGGTGCTGTACAAACACAGAATGAGAGAGCCCCTGCCCTGAAGAGCTTACAATCTAACTAGACAAAACAGATAAAGGGGCTGGAAGGAAAATCAAGAAACAGAGAAGGGAAGTGACTTGTCCGAGGTCATTGCAGGTCAGTAGCAGAGCTAGAAAAAGAACCCAGGACTTCTTACTCCAGTGCCCTCTCCATTTGACCATGCTTCCTCCACATTGAAGTCAATGGAGGTACTAAAACAATTCAAATCACACAAGTCTTATATGCTTTGCTAGATTAGCAATAGGGGGGTGGGGTGGGAGGGAAGATTCACAAGCTTCTGGGTAGTGTCAGGATTGAGGCAATTGTGTGTGCTCACTCACCTGCTGAAATTTAGGTATTTTGCGGATGTTAGTGGATGAAACTTAGGTGTCTAGGAACTTCAGGAGCCTATAGGCTTAGGCGGTAGCTGAGCAGCGACTCTCTGAATACCACTGGCACCTAAGTGTTGAACTTAGGTGCTTAAATGCAGATTCACTGACTTTCAATGAGTTGTTTTGCTTCTTTATTATTATTTTAGCTTTGTCTGTTGAATTTGGAATGCGTTTTGCAGCCCAGACAAATACTTGCTGAAGTTACATTGCCACGCTTAGAAGTCAGAAGAGCTACAACCTTCTATGGTGGCAATCCCCTAGATTTTCTATGTGCAATATAAGACCTGACTTTCATAGCTCCCAGTGAACAGGTCATAGGTCTGCATGTATTTAGCATGTTCACCTACACGTCTGCTTTTGTATGTTTAGTTAAAGCCAGGGCATGTGTAAATCACATAACTGCTAACAAGAGAGTGTTTCAGAACCATGTGTGCATACAGATCGGTACACAGATTTTTACATACATATTTGTACAGGAATTGTATACTACAGTGTTAAGATAGGTGAACAGTGAACTTGGACTTCTGACTTTGTTTTGGGAAAAGCAGGTTCTAGTGGAAGACTTATGGAACTTCCAGTGTGGATGTCAGAAGAATCTAGGTGCACTGTAATGAATTTTTAAAAAAATTACTAGGGTATTAAATATGCAGTTGCATTCTGTTGTGACAAACTCCAGACTTCAAGAAGAGCTCTGCAGAGCTTGAAAGATTGTCGTTTTTTCACCAAGACAAGTTGGTCCAATAAAAGATATTACCTCAACCATCTTGTTTCCCTCAGGAACATTTTAGCCATTCAGTTACCATTTAATACAATAGCTTGTACCAATTTAATTAGATATCATTTACCATTTAGTAAAGTCAGAATTTTTAATAGTGGATATTAATTAACTTTCTTTAGGTGATCTTGCTAATTCTCTTTGGATGAACCCCTTCACCTATACTTACACTTGACAGAGATGTAAGGCTATTCATTGTCCAGCTATATCAAAAGAAGGACAGGAGACACTAGATATGGTTTTAATCAGGCTGCAACTTTCAGTATAGCTGAACAATTATGTCTTTCCATTCAAAAGCTGTTAAGTTTTGGATCTACCACACAACATAGTTATGTTTTACCTCATCCACCTAACCAGAATTCATCACTTGAATTTGTCCTTAAGTTCCAGTTTTAAGCATCCAGGGTTATCATTTGTGACTCAAGAAATACCAGCAATAAAAGATTCCAGACAACAGTTAATCAGCGTTTTTTATTTAACTAAATCATAAAAACATGCAAGTTTCTAATAGATTCTCCAGCAGTGGAATTTTAAACGTTCTTAATATGACATGTTTTTAATGAACTTTTCTAAACTCAGGAGATCAAACTGTACAAGCAAGTTACCAAAAATGGGATTAGCATTATATCAATTTAAGTTTATTTCTCAGCTCCAAGGTTTCAGAACTAAAAAATAAATCTCTGATAAAGTGAAGCAAGATGAGAGGGGGAAATGGCATAAGCATTCCGGTGAATGAACACTATTCTTTTTTAACTCTATTCATAAACTATAAAGATTCAGTCAGATGTTCAGCTGATGAAAATTGGCATAGCTTTATTGATTTAACTGGAACTATTCTTATCTGTCATTTACACAAGGGCAGGGCCTGGCTTTTAGAGATCATTATTAAATTCTTCTTCCAGTAAGCTTCCATCCACAATGCAACATTACATGTCAGAATTCCCTTCCCCAAAATCTGCTATGCATCCTCAGTTAGGTGCAAATTTCTCCTAATTTCCTTTTTAACATTAACCCTTGCAGTCTTTGTTTACGGCTACATTCTTCCATGGCGTTCATATCCAAAAGCATAGCAACATAATCCAACATCTATTTCCAAATTCTACGCAAATGGTAAAAGTATGTGGCATTACAAGTTTACCACACATAAATGGGTCAGCATTGAAAATCTGCACTAACTGTGCAAAATCCTAAGAAGGGTTATGTCGTTGAAGAATAAGCCAGAACCAGTAAAAAACTAAAGTATTGTAGGGCCCATGTTGAGTTTATGTAGAATTACGCCCACCAAGGGGAAATGAAACATCACAAAATTTCAATTGACTGAGTTTCCTACTAGCCTTTCCATGAAGGGGATTTGGTTCCCATGGTCCCTGCTTGCAGAAGAAGTTAAGGGCTCCTCTTCTTTAACTCATGGATCCTCCATATCTGGACAAAATTGAAATGTTCCACAGGATGCAATAACATCTAGGGCTTGTCTACATTGGAACTGGGCAGATGCTGCTTGGTTCTCTGTGATGCTGATCTGTTGGTGGGCTCTGCAGCAGGGGCCACTCTAGCCATAGGGAAAATAGACAGCTATCTAGGGCAACAGATTCTGCCTAAATTGACAGAGTCAAACCTGAGTGAATGGTGCTGTGACCTGGTGCTTGTCCCCTGCCTTCTACCATAACCACCAGATGATCAGAAGGCTTGCTGGGCCCTTCAGAAAACTCAAACTTGTCCCTCCCACTCCCAGTTGAGAATCTATTCTACTGGGTATGATGGAAGAGGCACACTGAAGTTTTGCCTAGAGCTATAGATTTTCTTGAGTTGCCTCTGCTGTGGAGAGTTATGCTTTCAAGGACTACCTACTTCAGTGCTCCTTGAATTCCATGTCCTACCAATAGAGAGTCTCCACCAAGGAGGGAGAAATAGTATAAGTTAATACAGCCGTAGGCTCTTAAGGATCTTTCAGTCTCCTTTGTCTATGGCTTGATAATGTAAAATTGACTTAAATTAGGATTGTCTTTATCTTTTGCATGCCTAATGATGTGCACCTTCCTCGATCTTACCGCCTGAATGAATTTTCACTGAATACAGGGGCCTGTGACATGCTTTAACAATAAAATAAGATGCTCCCCCCACCCATTATAAATCTGTCAGTGGGGCAGTGAATGAGTTGAGAATAGTTCTGAAAGCCTGAAAAATATTTGTGGAGCCCAGTGGCATCAATAGAAAGGAGAAATACATATCTGAAAAAGGGACAGCCCGTTAACTAAGGGACAGATGGCTGTAGCAGAATGATACCAAACAGTAATTTTCAGTTCATGTTGAGTCCTTTTGAAACATATTCTGCTTTGAATTATTGAAGCCTTCATTAAGTACAATGAAGGGGAATAAATTCCCCAGATTCATTTAGGTAGACATCATATTTAACTAGTGAGCTGCTGGGGGTTGGTGGTTCAGCTAATAACACTCTTCCCCCCCACCCCCCCCAAAAAAATAAAACTGAAGTCGTTTATCTTATAATGGAAGTTGTTTAGTGATAATAGCAACTGTACTCTAGTGTGTATTTTTTAGCGTGGCTGCAGATGGATTTTGAACATATTTATTCTGGATGACATAGTGTGCTAGCAGTGGGAAACTGAAAGCCCTTTGGCTGAGAAGAGATATTACTTTTCCTTTCTCATCAAGCTCCTCTGAGGCTGGACCTGTGGTTTAACCCTTCTGTCCGTAATCTTGTTCTCTCACAATAATTTTCTTGTTTTTACTACAATGGAATAAATATTCATTGTGAGGTCTATGGCATTAACCTGTATGAAGATAGTTTGTATGTCATAAGAATGCATTTGTCTGGCAGCTGGGGAAGTGAGTGTGGAAGTGTTAGGCTTTGAAAGAAGCCTATTAATATTGAGACCTCATATTAGTAACAGTGGAAATAGCAGGTGTTCAGCACCATCCTGGTTTTGGACAACAATCAGAAAATAATATAACAGCACTTTCTTTGCTTTGAAAATCAATGGGAGTTGTGGGTGGGATTGACAAAGGGACTGAGGCCTGGTCTACACTAAAAAGTTAGGTCAATACAACTACGGCATTCAAGAGTGTGAAAAATCCTTTCCCCTGAGCAAAGTAGCTAAGCTGACTTAACCCCAGGGTAGACAGCGCTAGGTCAATAGAAATTGATCATTCTACTGCCTCTTAGGGAGGTCGATTACTTATGGCGACAGGAGAACCCCTCCTGTCAGTGTAGGCAGTGTCCACACTGAAGTGATACAGCAGCGCAGCTGCACTTTTGTAGTGTGTTAAGTGTAGACAAGCCCGTAGGCATTGCAAAACGAAGTCTCACAACACCTAACTTTTAAGCACAAAACCAAAAACCAAACCTTACAGGAACAATCTTATGATCCCCAGAGTTTCAATTAGGTGCCCAGGCTCCTATACAATGAATGAGAGGAGATAGACTCATTACAATGTGATCCACAGCACTCTAGGCACAGAGACCCCATAGCTAGCTGAAGGGAGATAGCACAAACCCTTCCTGATAGCACACACCCATCCCTCTCATGGAGATAGGTGTCTAGACACAGGCTGCAAGGAGGTGCCTAGCTCTGCTTGCAATCCATGAATGGGAACCTGCCATCTGGAGTCAGGCAGCTTAGGCATCTAAATTGCTTTTTGTGGGAAATGAGATAGGCACCTGCCTTGCTCCACGTAAAATGACCAGAGGAGGAGATGGTGCCACCATTGTCCAACTTATAACTTTTAGCCCTGTAATTAGACCCCTCACCTGATAGGTGGGAGACAATTCCCACAAATTCGGACAGGGGTCTCCCACCTCTCAGGAGAATGATTTAATCACTGAGCTATGAGAAGTCTGTTATGGTGCTATCCTGTTGAAGCTGTTCCACTGTGGATAAATAACAAAAGAGTGATTGGAGCAGGGGGACGGCTCCCTCTCCCAGGTGGATGCCTCAGCCACTGGACTACGGAGTCATTCTGACTCCGTCAGTAGTTACTGGGCCAGAAAGAAAGAGAGAAAATATAAGATAGGTGTCAAGATGCCTAGAGGGAGGTAGCAATGCGTGTGTCCCAGCATCTAAAACTTAGGCACCCTGGGAACTTTCACAATGGGAAGTTAGGTGCTGAGTGAGTTTTGGCACCTATAGGGTTAGGTGGCAGCCAAGCAGGAGTTTTATGGATCACAGTGGTGCCACAGACGGGGACTTTAGGCAACCAACTCTGGAGTTTAGGCACCTAGGTTGCTTTGTTGATTGCAACCATGGTACCCAACTCCCTCTGGCTTCTTTGAAAATATAAGTCTAAGAAATAAAAATGGTCTTAAGGAGCTAGCAAAATAGAACACTGATTCCAAGGACTCACTAAAACTCAAGCTCTCCCAATTATATTATCAGTCTTGCATTGTGAGGTGTTTTCCTTTAAGCCCCAGCTCCAGGAATCATGTAGTTGAATAATATTGGCTTGCACTTTTTTCTTAAAAAAGAATACGCTTTAGCCGTTATAGTTATGGAGAAAAGCTTGTAAATGTGACATCAGTTCACCTTGAAGGCTCAAAAACCAGAAAGCAACTAAAAAAGAACCCCAAATACTATTTATCTTAAAATCTCATAATTTAAGACAATCTCATAATTTATTTATAACCTGACACTTGAGTTTTGAATTATTGGATTTTGCAGTATGGCTTTCCCCACTCTGATGGGGAGTTTTCACACTGTCAGTACTGAAATGGAAAAAGGCCTGGCTATTTAGGAAACCTTTTCTTCAGACTCAAGACTTATTGAGTGTCTTCCACCTTGAATGACTCTTAATTGTGTAAGCAGAGTCAGGATGAGCTCCACCCTGACATCTGGTGGTGAGTTGTGGCAAGTTGTGGAAAAGAACTTCAGGGGCTGATCTCATTTGCATAGGCACACCCACCCCAACTAGCATGAGCCCATAGTTGCCCAAATGGTCACTTTGGCTGCTGTGGGATCCCCAGTTTCTCTGTTATTGGGGCAGGAAGAATAAATTGTTGTTATCCTGATTATGTGAATCAAGGAGAGTGGAACTGTACTTGGCCTTTTGTTATGATGGAGGGACCTGCCGACAACTAAGTACCACTCGCTAAGCAAGGGACATGGGTTCCAAAACTCAGTGAAGGTAGAGAGGCTGAGGACAGGTATTAATATCTGGTGGTATGGGCCCAATAGTGAGAGCCTTACATGCTAATTGCACTTCCTCCTCTCTCCACTGTGGAATATCAGAGCTAATTTTGATTGTATTAAGAGTCTAGTTACAGGCTGCTGAGCTGAATTTGCTTTGGGCTAATGATATACCAGCACTGAGCCCCTCCTACTACAAGCTGAAATCATAAAAGAGCTTAACTTACTAAGAGCTGAAATCACTGAGTGTTGTGTTAAGTAGTGGGGGAGCCTGAAGATATATTGCGGAGCAGTTTGCGGGAAGGCTGGCAGAGCAGAGCGGCTTTTGGAGCAGAGCGGTTTGCGGGATGGCTGGAGTGGCTCATGGGATGGCTGGCAGAGCGGAGCAATTTGTGGGATGGCTGGTGGAGCGTAGCGGAGCCCCATGGAGAGGCTGGGGCAATCGGCTTTGGACCACGTAAGGTGCCCCTTTAAACCTCCCCCCCCATCTCCACCCAGGTTGGGAGGTAAAACTCTGCGGATAAACTTTCAAACTCTGGTGCTGCACTGACCAGGGACAGAGACTTTTTGGGTTGTTGGACTTTTGGGACTTTGGGTGACTTTGGGTTGCTGGACTCAAGAACCCAAGGGAAAGGTCATGCCCCAATTTGCTTGGGGTGGGTTTCTTTTGCACATGGGTTGTGTTATGAATCCTGTTGGTGGTGTTTCCCCACCATAATGCCACATTGTTTCTCTCTGTTATTAAAAGGCTTTTGCTACACTCAGACTCTGTGCTTGCAAGAGGGGAAGTATTGCCTCTTGAAGGCACCCAGTGGGGGTGGTATATATTTGTCCTACGTCACTGGGTGGGAGCTCGAGCCGGTTTTGCATTGTGTTATTGGAATGAAACCCCTAGATACTGAACCTGGCCCTTGTTGCTGCCAACTCTGATCGGCAGAAAGGTTACAATTGCAAAGTAGATGTAATGTATGTTCCCTAACTCTGTAGACAAGCAACTCAAAATTATACCTTCACTAAGAAACAAACCCTGTTACCGCAAGAATATGATTCAACAAAGATGGCCATTGGACTACATTTCCCAGCATGCTACTTGTTGAAGACAAGGTCAGAGGTAAAAGTAACATTCAAATTGTAAAATCCCTCTTTCTTACCTCTTCCCTGCTATATTCTCCCTATACAGGAGCTCTAGCAGAGCGGAGTGAGTGTCAGCCTTATTTTTACATAAACAACCAAGCAAACAGCCAAAAAGATATTAGCATTGATAAGACACTGCAAAAGATTTCAAATGATTATTTGCCTGGATAGTTAAACAAATTTACTTCAGATGTGTTTACACTATTAGTTTTCTGTGAGTTTTTTACTGAATGAGTTTACTTGCAGAAACAGGATTTTAAGCACATATTGGATAATCACAGAAAGCAAGTTTTCATTTCAATGTCAGGAGTATTCATGCTAGAAATCTGATTCTAAGAGTGGTACTCATGCAGACAAGGAACAAAGTGTGTGTGCAATCAGAACAAACCTTGAGTTTTGAATGCATGTGTGATGGGGGTTTTTACACCCCTCCTCCCCCGGCACTTAAAGGTTTAACTGGAGCTGAAGAGCTCAATTAAGACACTGGTTGTACCTGGAGAGTGGCCCAGGTCTAATTAAAAATGAGTCCCAGGTGGGGATAAGTTGGATGGTTTCTATAAATAGAGGAAGTCTGTAATAGGTGGGGGCTGCAGAGAGAGAGAAAAGGAACCATATAGTCCTTGTCTAGGTAGCTTCACCCTAGCCCCAATAAGAGAGGTCATCAGGGGTGAAGGAGACTCCTGAAGTGGGTATTAGAGTAGGGCAACTAACAGACAGAAGGCCCAGGGCATAGACTGGTGTAGAGGATCGAGACTAGGGGCAAGACTCTAGAGAGGAAAACCCTGAGAGTCAGTGTTCTGCAGAAGAATAGAGAATGGGGGAGGATCCAGGCTGGACTAAAAGTTAAAGCTCAGAGAAAGGATAGTAGTTGCTTTTGGTGTGGTGTGTTTTGTTTTGCTTTTGAGCTTGGTTAATAAATTCCCTGTAGAAGGCCTGAGGCTACTAAGGACAGAGAAGTGGAATGGAACAGGAGCCCTGGAAGACTATCATAATAATGATGAGTGTCAATGGGGTGCTGTCTGTGTGGAATGCTGATATCCTCAAAGGGACGGAACTAATGTGACTTGCCCAGAGGGTTGAATTGGAAGAAGAAAAGCCACTGCATTGCCAAGACTGCTTTCCAAGAAGAAGCTACTCTGTCACACCTAGCCGTGAGGGGCACGCTAGAGAGTTAACCCTTCCTCAATTTAATGAGCTGCTCATGTACAATCTACAGGCCAAGAACTGCTCACCAAAATCATTTGGGAAATAAGATCAAATAAGGAGTAATGTGAGAATTTGATGATAGAAAATGAAATTAATTGGATAACGGTTTGCTATGAGTTACCCTGTGACTTTTTTTTTAAGCAAGCCAATAATAAGGTATATTTTTAATTCCCAAGTCTCCTTGAGATTTTTATATTCTATAATACTCTAGTATGAGCGTGTTATAGTATTCTGATTATAGTTATCTTCTAAAAGTAGACAACACCATGGGTTGTCTTAAGGGAATGGTCTTTTATAATAGCCTCTCATAATATATGTCCTAACAGAGTCAATACACTTTAACTTAACCATACTAAAGAAAAAATAAAGTTCTGCCAACCAGCAAAAGGAGAGAGCTATGGTCACAATCATTCATCTTCATGGTTCGCCCTATCTGTACAATGTCCTGAGTTTACTGCTCCATGTAATACTGCCTCACATCCAGGAAGCTATCAGATAATGATCTTTCCAGGAGATAAAAGGTATACTAAGTGCTCTGGGAAAACCTATATGCTCTGTATTTCAACAGTTGCCAGCAGAGCATAAAAACTAAAACATACAGCTAGAAACAGCTACCTAGTTAAAGGCTCCAAAAGCATTTTGGCTGAGGAAAGTAACTCTAAGGGTAAAAGTTAATGAAGGACATTTGTGAATCTGTGAATGCCACATTGAGTACCAGCCACGAGATGCCAAGTCACATGGAGGCCTTGAAAACACAGATGTTATGTCTTGTAGGTTCCTTTTCCTTTGTTGTGATTTTTAAAGATACATTACAGACCTTGTGTATACATTATTAAATTTGTTTTAAGATGGAATCAGTTTACACTTGTTTTCAGACAAGTGCAAATCTTAACTTAAGAGGTGAACTTAAGTAGATGGATGGTAGCTGCTCAAAACTCTCATTGTTCTCATTAGCCCACTTTCCCATCCCTCCAAATTATATCAACTTCGGAAGTAGGCATTTGTGACCAGTACAAGTTGAATGAACCACTATGACCATTGTTCGACCCTGAAGTTGTCCCTGGCACTGCACTCCTGCTGTGGAGAACTAAAACTGGCCTTTTGTTTGGAAATGAAGAAAGTATACAAAGCCATTAGGGCAAACAGATATCTTAAAGAAATAGAAACAATAGCTGAAAATTGCACATGAGACTTTCATGTTTAAATGAACATTTTATTATTTACTACCTTACTTTGGTGGGAGAGTTGGTCAGCAGAAAAGGGAGATGGGATAGAAGAAGCATAGTTGAGACAGAACATTAGATCTTATAATTATAATAGCAGCACCAACTAAGTCCCTGTAATCAGGTTGTCTAGGCAGAGCCCCCTCAAGGTCCATCAGGCCATGATTCACTTTGCTGCAGGTTCCCAGGTATCATCCCTCATGGATTAGGTGTCATGGAAACTTCGCCCTCTGGCTAAGGAATGCTTCACCCCTACCATTTCCAGGGTGTCAGTCCAGAACAAAAAGAGAAAACAGCAAACTTTGGAAGCAAGGTTGTCTGTGGGTTTGTTGGGAGGACCCTTGCCTGTCTGCTCTGGGCTTCTTTCCAGGCAGGTAGTCCCATTCTGTCAGTTTGCCTGGGGCTAGTCATCCTATCCACCAAATGGCTCACTCAGGTAGCAAGCGGTCTTTGGTTCTCAGCTGGAACCAGGCTTCCCTCATCAAGGAAGTAGCAAAGCTCTCCTCTCCTTCTGGTCAGCCCTGAACGGAATCTCCACCTTTTAGCTCCCCCTTCCCCATGCCTGACAGTCAATGCAGCTATAGCAGTGTGGGGTCAACTGAGTCCACAGTCTCTCCCTATCCCTTTTGCTGCCAGTGCAGCATCTGTTTCCGTTACTCCCTTGTGGCCAATTGTGGGCCAGAGGCCCCATCACAGACCCACTGAAAGATCTGATTAAAAAATGCAGAAGAAATTGCTAAAATAGGTAGAATAGGAGATGTATTTATTACTTCTCTCTCTAGCCAGAGTTAGGCCACCTTAGCCACCTTATCCTCCTATCACAAGTATAATCCTCAGGAAATCCTTGGAGCATAAAGTGAACTTTTCTCCAGTTACTCCGCTGCACAGGGAGCTAGAGTGCAAACTGAAACTTTTTTCTAGTAGCTTTTCGGTTAATGAGGTGCAGATGTATTGATAGGTTGAAATATGCTACAAAACCTACTGTGTTGCTGAAAGCTTCTGTACCATGAACTCCTCTGTGTTATGAATAACAGCCAGACACAAACTCTGTCTTTCACTGACCTACGCTAGGATGTTCTGTGTAATCTCACAAGGAAGAGTATACATTGCTGATGGACTTCTGTGAATTGGCTGCTACTGAGAACAGCTTGTTCTGGAATTCTAATATTGTTAGACACGGAGTGGGCCAGCACTGGGGAAAGCCACAAAAAGAATTACTGATGCCGAGGGAAGGACATACCCATTAGTACTATGGGCCTGGTATAAAGGCCATGAGGTCAAAAGGAGCCTTTCCCAAGGAAGCTACAGATACAGCTTAAAGGGCTCTCCTCCAAAAAAACCAAAAACACCCCCCAAATTTTCACTGTACCTTCTAACAAGGGCCTGATCTAAAGCACTTGAGGTCAGTGAGTGCCTTCTTATTTAGGGACTCTAATTTTGTCCCACTTATACTCTTCCATCATCAAGTGCCCCATATTGTGGCACGTTTTCCCTTTGTTGAGAAGGGCTATATTTGTAGCTCCCTCTGGAGCCCATCAACGCTAGAAGGAACAGCTAGAGATTGGATGGCCCTTCGTTTAGATTCTAGAGACGTTTTCAGAACTAGATAAAACTGGGAAAAACCACAGCAGCCATATGTGCCATAAATGCAGCACTAGTCCTTTTTTTAATGCATTTGAGTTGGATTTATAAAACAATTATTCTGTTTAGAAAACCCTCCTGGGGAATCTGTTAATTGTGAACTCCAGGGTCCACAATTAAAACTACTAAACAGGAATAAATGTGGACCCCTCAGTGTATCCATTAGTAACAGGAATGAACCAAAACTAGTGTGCTTCTGGCAGTTTTGGGGGTTAGTTAAGTGCCACACAGCTGGGAGCCTCTCTCAAAAGTAGACATTAAATATATTTTCATTACAGTTTATGGGCACCCATTATTTATTAACTCTGATTATCTGTTATAGATGACTGTGTCTGAAACACAACTAAATAGATTTAGGTTATATGTTGCATAACAAAATAACAAAAACAAACCAAAAAACCTCCAGCCAAAACAAAAACCCTAGCAGCTGAACTGGACTGTGTGTTCCAGAGAATTTTCCTTCTACCACTTTGCATCCTGTGTCATCACACAGTACAGTGGGACATTTTTTATGATGATTTAAGTATTGGCCCAATCCTACAGCCACTTACATGAATAGAGTTACTCATGTTGTATTTACTGCAGGGGGATGCTTCATATGAGGAAAACATAATTGTTTGTAGGATTAGGCTGACTGTCATCATCTTCTATTTATAGTAGTTCCTGGAGACTGTAACTGAGATCAGGGTTGGATTGCATTAGGCATTATACAGACAAAGTGAGAAACAGTGCCTGTCCTGGGGATCTCTGTCCCAACAGACAAGACAAATAAAGAGTAGAAAACAGAGGAAGTCACTAGAGCAGCAGATCATTGGCAGAGCTATACCCAGGTTCTCTGACTGCCAGTCCTGATTCCCTATCCACTAGGCCACACTACCTTTTTCTTGTAATCAGTTCCAAAGTGATACTTCTCCCAAGTCACTTGTGCTACCACTTCATCCTACAACTGCCTATTGAAGACTTTGGCACAGGTGTGTGTGTGAGTGAGTGTGTGTTTTTGTTGTTTGTTTTTTAAAGGTATTTATAGGCATTGCTCTGCTCAGCTTTTGAATATTGGATTTAGGAGCCTGTCTCACTTCTTCCTATGAGCCTGAGCCTCCACTGACTTTAAGCACCCAACTTCCATTGATTCAATAGGAGTTAGAAGCCTAAATACCTTTTGAGGGTCTGGGCCTAAGTCACTTTTAAAAATGAGACTTAGGCATGGCAACACTAAGTGGATCAATGCCTAAATACTTTTTAAAAACTTGGGCCTTTGTCTGTTTGTCCCTGGAAGTGTCACAAGAGATATTACTTAATTTAAAGAGAAAACACATTCTTTTTTTTTTTTAAACCTAATTTGTTTGGACTCTAAATACATACCTTTTTTTTAAAGCTGGGGAGAGGGAGGGCTGCCATTTTGGTAGAATGAGTTTTCTTTCATCCTGCTTTGTCACTGTATTCCTGCCATACATTGGCAAAGCAGAGGATTTTGAAGAGACCCAGCTTTGCTTTCTGTTAGTTTGCTTTACCAACCAATTAACACTTCAACATAAAATGTAATTTGTTAAATGTACCAAAAAAAAAAAAAGAGTAAAATGGACATCTCTTCAAAATCTTCTTACCTGTTCCTGGAAGACAGGAAGTCACAAAGTAGGTAAACAGAAATCTCACTGCAAAGAAGTGAGAGGAAAGTCAAAGCTATTAACTGTGACACAAAAATGGCAATAACATGTATTTGTCAATATATATTTGATATTCAGGGATTTTTACTCGGTATACACTTCAAGGGAAACTTATTTTGTACATGTGCAGGGTAGAACTTCCTTGCCTGAGACTTCCACTTAATCATTTGCTTTAGGAGCTAGATTGATCCTACCCAGGGCAAATCCCATAGAAGGAGAGGAATACTCCATGAGATTCCCTCTTGGATTTTTTCTCACACCATTTGACTTGTTGGACATGGTTTGCCCTCCCATAGGATGAGCTGAAGGCTCCTCCCCAAACTTTGTGGATCCTTAGAGATCCATGGATCCTGCTAGAAGCCAAGCTCGTTCATGCAGAGGTAATGTGCCTCTGAGTCAGCTCTGGAGCCCTAGTAATCCTCTCCAACTCCCTGGCAGTACAACCCTAATGGATTCCCCCTGGCTGCAGCTGCCCTTTGGAATCCTCTTATAGGGGATTCTCATGATGCAGGAAGCCCCAAGGTTCTATTTGCTTTCCCAGGAAATCTCTGTACTGCCAATGAGACATGTTGCATCACCCTATCCCTGTCCCCAGCTGGTGAAGGGTCACTCCCTCCCTTTAAGCAGGTCCCCAAACCACTGAAACTCTTCTTAGGCTCCTAGGAAGGAGTGAATATGCCATGGATGAGTCTTCCATTCTCCACCCCTCATTGCATACCAGGTGAATGAGAATGGACACTCAGGGATGCTCTAAGTGTGGATCTGGGTACTCAATCAGCCCCTGTATCCTGTAAATACTTTGTGAAACTGAGAGCAAAATAGGGAGAAATAATTTTGAGAAATCAGGGAATTACAGTTGTAAATTGTTACAAATTTCCCTGTGAGCATCTGGCTTTGTAGCAACAGGGTATAAAGCTGATAACACTTACATTTATCATCTATAAGAAATGAGTTTGTGGTCTCAGTCAGTGCAGTTCCTTGCACATTGGTGTGCATGTCAAAAAATACCACTATCAGATTTAATTTACATCCTTGTTGAAATGAGCAAATGAGACAAGGGATGAATAAGTATAGAGACTACATTTCTTTTCTCACTTGGTCCTTCCTGGTCAAGAAGATTAAAGCAAATTGGCAGGGCATTGTTGGGAAGCTTGCACTGCTGCCAACTAGACAAAATCTCCCCTGTTGATAAATAGAGAACGTCACCATTTTAAATCGCTGTCATCTCAAAATGTTCCATGAGCACTGCATTTTCTTAAAGGAATGGTTTAATTTTTTTTAAAATCCGAACTAGAACAGAGCAAATGTCAAGCACGAAGAAATAATATCAACAGAACAGTCATGTGGTCATCATAGCTCTGCTCTAAGTTTTAAAAAAGGGTAGAAAAGATGCGAGTTGATGATTCCAAAGAGGAGGGGGTGGGAACAAGACCACTTATTCTTAGAAATCTTTAAAATGAGAGGTTCACACACTTCATTGCTTTTGTAAGCTGAACTGTATTCCAAGATGGATCCCTTCTCACCTCACTATGACTAGGCGCTCCTCCCCAGGTTCGTGTGTGTAGGTGGAGCTGGGAGGCTGGCTGATGTGGAGGTGAGGGGCTTGCCTGAGGACGCAGGGGGGAGGCAAAAAGCTTCCAAATTGCTAATGATTTATATACTTCCTGATTTCCACTAAAATCAGACCCACAGAGTGCCCATTTGCTACTGCAGCCAGGGGAAGCTCTCTACCCCCCAATGCCAACCCCTAACCCTCACTTTAATCTTAATGTTATTGGCTCACCCTGTATCCAAAGAGACTCTGATCCCCTGTCACGAGCTTGTGTGAGGTCACTGCCTCACCCCTATATTCAGGGCCAATGTTATCATAACACGTGGATTAGTGGAAATTGGGATTTTCTGATTTTCACCAGAATCAATAGGGTTTTGCTCACTGAAACCTAGAACGTTCCCTGAAATTTTGGAATTGATCAAATGGAGTCTTCAAAAATGATCCCGTTACAGACAGATAGAGGAACAGAGAAATGCCATCGAGTTAAATGTAAGGCCTCTCTTTGCTCAACCAATAAGTATTTTCATCATTTTAATTCGCTGTTTTCATTGGTGATGTGTTCATTATAATCCAGGTCATCTGGTTTATAACCTGAAAGGCTGGGATATCATGGCCAGGGCAAATATTTCCGTATGTAACTAGCTATGGGTCAAAGTAAATCCATCCTCTTATTGGATGCTGCTTTGTACATCTCGTGCTCACCTCCACTCCCTTTGAAGTTTTCAGAAGATCTCTGTATTTGATTTTAGAACTGAAATATATCCAGAATATACCTACAGTGCTTGCAATATATCCCGTAAGAGAACAGGGAAAAGAGCAGATAATGCATATTACATCTTCATGATAAAATAAGCACAGCTTAGACTTTTCAGTCAGCATTTTCCAAAATGGTTGATTTTTTTTTTTTTGGCAGGGTGGGTGCCATACTCTTTGGACATCAACTCGAGCCTTTAGATTTCCCAAGTTGGGCCTCTGAAAACTGAGGAAAACAAGACTTGTGGAAGAATTTGCAAATTAAATAAAATCTTATATTTCACAGCATACAGACAGAGAAGTTAGATAAAAACATGAAATACTCTTGTTAGAAGGCTGCAATGTAGCATCAGAGAGAGAGAGAGAGAAAGCAGGCTGCCTCCTAAGACAGCAAGGCATAATTCATCCCACCTTACTTTAGACTGATTGACTGCTGCTAGACTCAGATCTCTCACTTCGCTACGGAGCCCCAAACAGGAGTAGAAAACCCTCTGACATGTAAAGTGATGGCATATAATTTTAATAGTTTTCAATAAAACTTAATGGATCAAATTCACAATAAGTGTGACTTATATTGATTGGTGGCGAGGGCTGTAGCAGGAAAGACGGTATAAGTCTGCTTTATTTGACATTTTACAGCCTCTTGGTTTTTTCTGCTATATCACTATTATTTCACCTCATAACTTAATCATTTAGTTTACACCAGCATTTATGACACCTATGATTACAACCCAATAAGGTTGCAAAATTGTTCATTTCTATGCTGAATTCGTATGACACCCAGGTGGTGCAAAGGTGCTGGAATCTGGCCACAGAAGGCAAGCAGATAACTCCCCTTTTGGAGGGGAAGTCCCTGCTGGCATTACTATGTCACTGCTGGACTCTGCAACATCATGTCCCTGCTTCTTGGTTTTAAGGGGGGGCATTGGGAGGCTGAGGAGATGGACCAACCTCTTTCAATCCTTCATTGGCCAAGGTTCCATTAAGAACTGAGTTGTGCAAGTGGTTAAGTGATGCTGAAGTGTGGTTGACCCTCACAGTCATCCTTTCCCAGTGCCCCCCCACCTCTCCAGCACAAAGCAGAGCTCTGATGCCGGAGATATTCCAGCTCTTTACCCATGAAAATGGGACATCTAAGGATGGCATTTTCCAAGCAGTGTTCCAAGCAGGAGCTAAGGTCCAGCTCCTCAAACTTGTGCAAGTTGTCATACCTCAAGTTGCTATAATTTATACCAGCTGAGGATCTGTCCCTAAATACCCAAGTTTCATTCCAGTTAAAAGGCTCTGTGCATGGATC
Source organism: Lepidochelys olivacea (assembly GCF_965140295.1). NCBI lineage: Eukaryota > Metazoa > Chordata > Testudines > Cheloniidae > Lepidochelys > Lepidochelys olivacea. The sequence goes on along the minus strand of NC_140415.1, from coordinate 88,372,615 downwards.
TTGTTGGACATCAAAAGTCATAAACTGATCATAAATTTAAAATGAGAGAAATTATTAAATGAAGTAATGCTAAAATTATGAAATCAAAACTCAGAGTTTTTCTGAACTATGCCATTTGAAACAGATATCTAAAAATAATTTACATTCAGGCCTTTGAGTTGAGCTTCTTGCCTTTTTAAATTTTAAAACTAATTGTATACTGATGCATAATGTATGGTAATGTCTCAAGAAGTAGGAGTAGAGAGTTTTTTTTACCTTAGTATTTGGCATTTGTGTGATTGCTACCGAAGTACTGTGTCCACTTCTGGTGTCCACAGTTCAAGAAGGATGTTGATAATTGGAGACAGTTCAGATAAATGATTAATGGATTAGAAAACATGCCTGATAGTGATAGACTCAAGGAGCTTAATTTATTTAACTTAACAAAAACATTAATGGGTGACTTGATTATAAGTACCTACAAATGTTTAATAATGGGCTCTTCAATTTAGCAGAGAAAGGTATAATGTGATTCAATGGCTGGAAGTTAGATGAATTCAGACTGAAATAAGGTGTAAACTTTTAGCAATAAGACTAATTAAACAACTTACCAAGGGTTGTGGTGGATTGTCTATCACTGATCATTTTAAAATCAAGATTGGATGCTTTTCTAAAAGTTATGTTCCAGAAATTATCTGGGGGCAGTTCTATGGCCTGTGCTATATAGGTGGTCAAACTAGATGACCACAATGGTCCCTTCTGGCCTTGGAATCTATGAAAGAAATGGGTATTAAAATCCTAATACTGTAAGAGATTAGTTTAAACTGATCCTTTGTATTTAAAACTATATTTCAAATGCTCTTTCTAAAGGATGAAAGGCGAATTATTCCTTGTTAGTTTTGCAGATTTCAGTTCTTCTATCACAACCTTGGTCAAGCTTCTTTAACACTTGAGAAACAGAACCAATAACAGAAATGTCAAGCCAGGCTCTGCTACTGTTTGCTGTAATCCTCTGTGATGTTCTTCCTCATAATAATGGTTAAAATATATATAAAACTATTTATTGTTTCATGTTTATATTTGTATTACAGCAAGTCCTAGAGGCACAAATGAGGATCAGCCTGGTGGGTGCAGATCCAATGCAGAGATGGGACAATCAGATTGGAAATAATTTTTAAATTAACAAATGCATAAAGACATAGTAATTGTCATGCTGGATCAGATGCTGTGATCCGACTCATCTAGTATCGTGTCTCTGATGGTATGGAAGGTATAGGAACCCCCACATTAGGAGATGTGGGATCTGCCCTCCCCCCCGCACATTAGGTTTAATCCAGGTCTCTGGTTGTCAGAGATTAGTGTAAACACTAACGAATGTGGTTTAACATCCCTTCCAAAATGTTGGTTATCATTAATGATGATAACTCTGGATATTCTTGATATCATCCCCTGAACCTTCTGAAGATCAAATGGTGCACTTTGCTTTCTATATGGGGGCAATGTGGAATTGCAGGAGGGTTAAGGGAGATTGTGTATCTGGTGCGGATGGACAGATGGGTCACTATCAAATATAATGGCCCACTCTCCATCCTCCCTAATATCTTTTCAACTGATGTCAGACTATGAGAAAAGAATAGTGTCGGTGAGACGTAAAAGGGGTCAAGAGAAGCTAAAAGCAAGTCAAATCCTGGAACAGGATTTTTTTCCCCCCCTTGGGATCAGGGCCTAACACAGGAAATGTTGAATAGTCTTTAAAAAATGAAATATCTGTTTACTTTTGTTTTGTTTTTTACCAAAAATATGTTGCTGCATTTTTGTAAGCAGCTCATATGTTTTTTTTCCCCTCAAAAGATTTGAAATATCTATGACATTTTTCACCCACCATCTTTGACGCTTCTAGCCAAAGGCATAGGTTGGGAGAGACCCCCCCGCTCTATCTGAGAATTTGTAATGCATTCTGTTCATGGAAATTTTTAAACAATTTAGAAAATACATTATTTGTCATCTGTTGTCTAAATTGTATATAAATAGAGGATATATCATAACAGGGAGTGTAATTACATGTATGGCAAGCAGTAATAGGTTAATCATATGAGTTACCATAGTCAATTTCACAATAGCTCTTAATACCTTTTTTTCAATTACATAAAATAGTTAGAAGCAGATAATTTGTGGCTGGAAAGAACCAGAAGTTTGCATACTGGTATTCCATCCCATACTTCACAGCAGCTGCACCGGGCTTATCAGTACTCAGAACCAGTTATGCTATGTTACCATAAAAATGGGGAAAAATACACAATACCATCTATGTATGCCTTTGGACTCGCACATAAAGTAATTTATACAATATAAAAACATGAAAACCCAGATGTGACCATGTGCTATTTTACTTTTAACTTCATTGAATTAGAACAGAAACTCTAATCACTTCCTATTTTTCTGGGAATACTCACTTAGTGGAGAGGTAGCTAGGAAGCTGATGGCAAAGAAAGGCCTGTTGTCATCCTGGTTGGAAGGCCATTAAGCTAGATTGCCTTTATGTTAATTAGTTAATGTTGGTAAAATGCTTTAAGGAGGAGAATAAAGACCTTTACTGTGGTCCCCAGATACTATGATATAGGCAAAGGATGCATGGGGTTCTATTACTGTGCTTTACTCCCCATCTGCATGTCCTAATTTTATTCGGACGTCCAATCTTGATTATATTAAAGGAGGTTTACCTAGATTTCCTCATATCAGGATGATTGATAATGGAACCAAGCAGTTCTGTCAAAGAGACCTGAACAAAGGAAACGGAGGACTTGTCTACACTAGGGATGTTCGTATCATTGTAGCTATACTGATGTGGCTCTCGCAGTTCAAACGTCTAGTTTAGATATGCTGCACGGTGTAAAAAGTGGCTTGCACTAGAGCAGTTTATTCTAAGTTGTATCAACGTAGCACCACCAATACAAAAGTCCTCATATAGTTAACTCCTTTGGTTTGTATGTAGCATATTATGTAACTATATAAGATCAAGGGATCTTAGTTGATGTAACACAATTTTCCTTTAAGAGTTTCTGGTGTGAGCTGTGCTCCCTAACTTGTTGGATGTTACACATATTGAATTAGCATGTAATCAAGAGCTCTTAGTATCTCATTTAATGGTGCATGCCCTTAATTTGTCTTTAGACAGTACGTGACCAGAGAATTCCACACAAGGGCCAAATCATGCAGTAAGCTGACTTGATCCTCAAGAGTGGGTTAGGGTGGGTCTTGAGGAAATAGGGACGATTCTTTCTCTCCCTGACATGCATATAGTAGGGTGAGAGCCCTCCACAATACAGGGGCCTGAGCTGGGAACTATATTACCTAATTGCAGTGAGTGCTAGTTAGAAATGCCTGTTAGCAGAAGTGCTAGCCCATAGTAGTTCAGAAGTAAACAGTGGTTCAGAAGTGGTATGCTCTCTCCTGCATATTGTATTGGCTACTGGCAGATATTCTGTTCAAGTGCTGGTAGTCCAACTGGCTTTCTCCACCGCTTACCCTCTTGCATAGCCGTTCCATTCTAGTGTGGGATTTGTCTCAAGTGCAGGTCTGGCTAGATGTAACAGCCAAGCAGTGTTCCAAATACAATTGCCAGTGCATAATGAGACCCTGTTCTCATTCCAGGAGTTTGCCATGGGGTGCAGCCTTGGTTTTCTCTTAGGACTTGTATACATTAGGGAATCTTAACAAAACAATTCTCATCCCTGTTACTGTTGCTTCAATATTCAGGAGCCCTAATATTGAGCCCTAGGCCTCTATCTGCTTCCAGAATGTTTAGCAAGTATTCATTTACTATCACGGGAGCAGCTGAACTGGTGATAAGATCAATGGGAATTTGTTTACTAAAATTCCTATTTGTAGACATGGTTAAGGTTGTGTCATAAGGATAAGTGAATGAACATAGTAACAAAGCATCCAGGATAGGAATCAGTGACAAGTATTTCTTCTTTGCCCTCTGGCAAAATGGCTGAGCGAAGAACAGAGGGAATTAAGCAATCTTTGGGGAAGGCATTTAAAAATGCAACTAAAAAAAGGCAGTTTACAAACAGTGAAGTTGGATCAGACTGAAGAAAAGGCACTGGCATCTGATTGTGAAATGCATTATTTTGTTCCAAAGAATCTCTTGGTAAGTAAATGAAAGGGGCTAAACCTTTTGTAGTTTTGCTATTTACTATTGATCTTCTCAGCTCTGTCTTGGAAGTCAAATCAATATTGATATCAGGATACAATTCTAATTTTAGGTTTTAATTAAGAGTCAAATATTTAGAAGAGGTAGATAGCCCCCCATGTCTTTAACATTATTAGCATTTCTTAGTAGCATGTTTATTAGAAACAGATTATACAGCTCAGATAAAGCATGCTGTTGTAGGCACAGCTGGTTTATGCAGCTGGCACAGGATTGTTTTTTAATTTAATGTCTGTAGCATCCAACAGGATAAAAAAAGATCAATACCTGGGCCAGCGTTAAGTTATACAGAGAATTTAACAAGAGGTGTTAAGATAGCAGAAGGTGTGGAAAGCAAACAGTGCATAATCTCATATCTGAGGCTGCAGACAAAAATAAAAGCATGAGTGAGAAAAAGACAACCTTGGAAAAACAGGTATAGAGTAATATCATCCTGCAGCCTAAAGCAAAAAATAAGCCGCCTACTGGTGTGGGCTTCAGAATTGTGGAGTGGTTTTCTTGCCTTTGCGCTCCCTTGGGGTATTTGGGCATAGCTGCATTTTTGGCCCCACCCATAACTAGTCACTGGCCAGAAATTTGGCCCTGTGTTAGGGGGAAAACACGTCCTGTCACTAGTTGGCACAGTGGCTATGCTCTTCTTGCCTTCCAGGATGCATTATGCCTATCTGATTCACCGTGTATCCCAGAATGATCGCTGTGACACCTACACCTTTATGCTCCCCCCTACAGCAGACTGGGAGTCTCAATTACGTTCTCCTAACTTTCATTTTTTGCACATTATTCTGTCTTCCAGTCTTGGCTGTGTTGATAAAAAGTACAATTCTTCTAGTATTTGTTGCCTATCCAAAAGGAGGAATATGCTGCTTGAACTCTTGAGCATGCTGGTTCCCCCAAGTTTTCCAGCCCAACTTTGAAAGACACAAGATGTAGGTAAGTAGAAAAACATTCAAGTGCTTATCTAAACAGATCATCCAAACTTGTAGAGTTTATAATTGTGAAGAGTGAACCATGACTGTATTTACTGTCTTGGGTCCTAACATCAGTGCTAATATCCAGTACATATTTGTTCTGGGAAGTTGTGTACATTTCCTCTCTCAGATCATTCTTTCCCTTTCACCACCCCTCAGTTAACCACCAGCAGGAAGGCAGCTAACTTAAAATTGGGAAGCCAAGAATGTACATGGTTTGATTACCTAGCAAGATAACTTAACTTTTTCATTGGACTTCAATTTCCAAGTGAACCTTCAGGGGATGGTATTCTTCCAGTCCCTCTGACCAAAACTGCAGGGTTCTGATTGCAAACAAAATCCTGTGTGACTTGCACAGCCTTTGCATCCACAAATATTAGTTCAGTGCCAAAATCCCAGATAAAATAATCTCTGCAATTAGACCTCTTAAAGTATCTTGAAAATGAAAAGGGTGCATAGGGCTTCCTCCTTATGGGGAGCAACAAGCATTCTTGCCAGAATTTATGACAGAATGTAAAGTGGGCACAAGAATGAGGAACTCCATTAAAAAAATAAAGTTAGCACATGGATGTCTAGAGTGCAGTTATAGCAGCATGTATTGCATCCCACACTAGAGATCGAGCAGTGAGGTTCCCTTTATCATCAATAAAAAGTCCAAAAATAAAGGTGCAGTGGCAATAATTTCTGGAAATCATATTAGTCGTTTAGGCCGGAAGATTGAGTTAACTCTAGGGAGCTAGAGACCATAACCGATGGAACAATTTTAAACCACTTCAGTCTGGATAGTTTAGTAAATATGGCAACTATCCCTATTCAGCAGGAAAAGCACTTAGTCCTTTAATGTTATCATGTTTTCCCACTCTGCCTCTCCATATTTATCAAGTCCAGTATATTTCAGTTGTAGGTAAAGCCTTGTCTTAATTTTTCTCCACCTAACAATCCCTATTAATTGCTTTCAATATTTGGCATCTGTTGCATTCAATGTCATCACTGCTCAGATGCATATCACTGTGACAGCTGGTTCTCACAGCTGCTTATGAATTACAGGACTGGGGATAAAAGGAAAACAAGGGGAAAAGTTTTTAGAAAACCAACAATAAAAAAGGGAAGATAAAACATGCACTCTAAATCTGAAGTAACCATTCTATTGTGCTTTTTAAAAAATGTATTAGAAAAACTCTGTGCAAACTATGGGGCATATGATCCCTTCCAATATTTCCTACAGAAGGGAGAGAGGACAAGAACAGAAACTCAGTTGGGCTACAATCTGCAAGAGGGAGGGGGCCGTGGTAATGTCCTCTTGTCCCATATCCTTCCTAACTCTACAGAAGTCCCTTTTGTGTAATTCATGTGGCTGGGCTTCCAGATATTTTGTAGCGGGGGAAGAGTAAGAGGCCAGGGTGTAGAGAGCTGCTTTCCCTGACACCATGCACATGGAAAACCATAGGATACATTACTGAGTAGATAAGAGCTGATATTCTCAGTATTAACTTCTGCAAAAGTCCACTCTACAGCTTCAAAAACAATCTGTGGGGGTGGTCATACCATCATGGCTCATAGAAGAATGAGGTTGCCATGAACCACAGTAACCCTGGGAATTTTATTGAGGGTCTCCATCTCTTGTTAAATCCTGTGGAGATATCCATGGGCTATAGAGTTCATACCCTTGATCTCCTATGGGAGAAGTAGCTGGACCTCACCTCATCTTCAGCAGGTAATGGGAATCCATGACTTCAAGGCCATGATTTTTTGTGTGTCTAATTTTGAACCTTCTTTGCACTTTTCACTAGGAGGGGATGATTTGTCTGTAAGTACTGAGTATAAACATACACTCTGTCAAGTAAAATACCTGGAAACTTTATCATACAGCAAATTTTATTTTTAGTGCTTGGAGATTCAGATTAAATGTCAGCTTTAATGACCATTTATAAAGTATGTGATTTTTGCTTTCAGGAAAAATGTCATTTAAATCCTTTGTATCTTTAGTATCGACTAAGTAATGAATGGTTCTGACCAACAGATCAGCCCATGTATCACTTTGCTGTTATACAAATCGTTCATTGTAACTAGTTTGATTAAATGTGCTGATCTTGTGGCTATTTTAAATATCATCCAGATGATTAAAATATTATATTTGAGAAGACAGGTTTTGTGTGTATTTGACATCCATTTGGTGAAGCATGCCAAAGAAAACAAGCTCAAAATTGGAAAAGAAGCTGCTGGATTGTTGGCTCAAAAAGACAACCCTGGTAGAATTAAAGTATTTGCTTTTGGTTCCCTGAACTGAGAGTTTTAACCACGTAATTATTGTGGAGGCCTTTCAGCATCTGTGTACTTTTTCTCAATCCTTATTCTCTACCTTCCCTTAGCTGTTGATTTGCTATGACTTTACATGCTTAGGGACAGATTGTTGGCCCCACTAATGCTATTTGCCAAGTTTGAGAGGTACTTGAACGTTCCCCCTGCATAGAGGAATCCACTCGTGGCATAGAAACATTGTAGCACTTCCCATGCCATCCTCTAGCCTCCTGGCATAGGGAGACTGCACAGGGTAAACCTCATGGCTGGCATTCCAGTGAATCCCTGGCCAGAGTATCTGTGTACAAAATAGAAAAATCATCAGGCACATAGGAAACCCAAAGGGAGCAAACACCTTCTGCACATCTCCTGCTGGGCATACTCCCAACGTAGAAGTCGCTAGCAGGCATATAGTTGGCAGAGCCACTTCCTATGCTGCTTTCCCTGTAAGCCATCGGCATAGTGGGTGTGTTGGGGAGTAGGGCTAGGGGTGGGCGTGTGTATAGGACAGAGGACAATGATCTCCAGCAGTCTCCAAATGGCTAGAGGTCCATAAGGAACAGCTGGCACCAGAACTAGTTGAAAACTGTTAATGTTTGGATTTTTTTAAAGCTTTTCAACTAAAAATGAAAATGTTGACAAACTTTTTATTTTTGTAGAAATTTCATTTTCTGACAAGTTTTGAAACAAAATGGAAAATTTTCATTCCTAAATCTCCTCTCCCCCCCACTTAAAACATGCTCCTCTCCTTTTGTTTTTCTCCAGGGGGAAAAAGGGTGGGGAGGAGATAAAATAAGACAAAGTGTAATTTTCTTTTTTTTACATTTCCCCCACTTCTATTGTCGTGAAATTAACTCCATTATAAAGATCACTTCTTGTTTGATAACCATACTGTTAGCCCAAGTCTGCTTTTATTTTGTGGTGTAACTATTTGTTTGCGTAAGGACCTGAATAAAATGAATAATCCCCACATAGGTTTAGATGTGGCAGTAGGTGGTGCTGTGCATTAAGGCAGTATCGTGGCCTGGAAACTTTAATTTAATTATTTTTGTTTTCTTTTGCTTTCTTTGCTCTTTTGCTTTAAAATAAATAATAAAATAATATCAGAGTTTCATAAGAGGTTTCTAGGTCAGGTCTCGGCTACAGGGAATAAATCAGCTAAAGTGATAAAAATGTAAGAAGCTCATTCATTACAGTCAATGCTCAGAGAATGCAAATTAGCATAAAACTGTTATACAAGTTACAATCAGTGTTTGACTAATATTCCCATTTTTGTAAACATTTTATTCTCCAAGAGATAAAGACTACACTTTCAAAAGTGGGTGTACACTGCTCAAGGAAACATTAAAACATCACAAAACAAGCTTATTTCTTGGTGTACACTTGCATCTATGTGGGGGGAGGAGTAACACCACCCAAAATTTAGCAACAGAACAACACATCACAACCAATCCAAAAAAATGTTTTGAGAGAGACCTGCATGTTGCTACTCAACACTAAAAGCAGACAGCTAAAGATTGCTAATGGACAATTTGCCTTTCGACCAAAAGTAATCTGACCTCTGGGGCTCAAATTTTATTGTGGTTTCCTAAAAAAAAACCTGGGGCACTCTAGGTTATTTAACACAGCACGACACAACAAGCTCTAATCTGATAAAAATGAATTTATGAACTGGTAAAGGAGATATAATCACCTGACTCCTTTGGCACTGCCAACTCTGAGTTTCATGCTGTGAAATCCCACCTCCCTAGGAAATGGTGGGGGAGTTCATATGTCTCTTCAAAATGCATCAAAATAAAAGGTTATTTATCAGTTCACTAGCTTACTAAACCATGTAGACTACCACTGTCTGCAGCTATTCCTCACAGCTGGCAGAGTCCACATTGCTTGCTCACAATCCTTTCACTAATGCCTAACAATGTAGACCTATTCAAGTTATAGCAATTAGACATAAGAATTTTCCTGAAACAAAGCACACAGTAACAATAGTATATTGGTATGGTGGCAATCACTGAAACCACTTTCCGTACTGCATTTTATTGCACTATAGCTATGCACCCAAACAGCTAGTTTGCAATGCAGATAAACTAGATTGGCTGTAATAAACTAGAGGTAATTCTAACATTTTCATTTATCATTGCTAACTGTAAACTAACAAGTACAGAATAAAAAGACCCTCCTGGAATTCTAAAAGCCAGTTTACAAATGAATTAACACTTCTGGTTTCCTATTTGTATTCAAACCTAGCAGTCTCTTGATTATCTTACTCAGGAAATTAAAAAGAAAAATTACTCTATGAATTCTCAGAATATCCCCATTTGCATGTAGCATATTCAACTCACATTTATTTTCTCTTTCCTAATCTGCTTTTTTTCCCTGTTGTATATTGTCACTGAATTGGACATTCATATTGATTTTTTTTTCAAAAAAGAATATATGCTGAGATTGGGATTTAAATTAGGAGATTTGAGATCATATGGATCAAACATGGCTGCAATGATAATGATCAGAGCTCCAGAAAAAAATCATAAACTGAATATTTTAATGTTTTTAATTTCCATTTCACAAACTCTGTTCTGATTTTTAAACTCCGTTTTAATTAGGGATTTGCCTAAAGTTGCCTAGAGACACAATCACAAGATTGACTCATACATACTAAGATTTACCTCCGAAGTTCTTAAGTGGGGGGGGGGGGGGAGTAAAACCTTCAAAAAGTCCTGTGGCAGTAAACAAGTAGAAATAATTTGGACTCCTTATCTAAACCTTCTATAAAGCTAAAAGCCAAAGACAGTGAATTTGAGATTGGTTGGGGGAAAATATCCAGAAAATGTGGAGGTTTCTATGTGAGAGGAAGAGAGACTCGACTATCAAGACCTTCTGCCTGTCCAGTTGATTGATTGGAAAGAGAATTACTAGGAGGGCTATGTTCTCTGGGTCTCCTATCACAATCCACTAAAACAACATGGTATACATATTGTATTATAAAGAACACCATATGTTCTCCAGACATTCAATTCTAGTTGGCACTGTAAAGCTAGTTAACAGCAAGCCCCTCAGTTTTATGTTTCCATTCAAATACCTGGCACTCATTTCCTAGGTTTGTCCCCCAACTCCACCTTGTAGTGTTTCCCCTGAGTTCAGCATCTTTTGCTCTTCCAGTGAAATTTGACAGACTTTTGTGCTCATCTTAGTATTAGCGCTACCTTTCAAAGGAAGAAAACTATCTTTCAAAGATCTTTGTGTCTGTGGACACAGGACTCATATAGGACTGTTGTCATTTTATTGGCTTCTCTCCTTATTGTTCTTTTAAGCAGAGGATCCTGTTTTCTTAGTAATATGGGTCCTTTTCTATTTTCTTCTCCTTCGAGTTGCTCCTTTGTTTGCTCCTCCTTGTTTCCCCCCACTCCCCAATGTTTTGGTCTATTCCTCCCAAATACATCTCTTGTCCCAGCACCTGACCCATAATGTTCTTCTCATAGTCCCTCTGTATTGGCTCATCACCCACCTCCCCCAATAAAGGGAAAACAGCGGGAGGATATCAAGTTTTTCCAACCATTTTTATCTTCCCGGGTTTTACGGAATGAGACACTGAACATCTATTGTACAATGTCACATTTGCAGATTATAAAAAGGGCCCTGTCACCTGTCTCTTTAGTTGGTCTCAGCTGCTCCCAGTTAATGCATGCTGCTCACTGCAACATATTTGCTACCAGTCTGGGGAACAACGCCTAGCCAAGAGTCTATGGACCTTGAGAACAAAATGGAGTGCTCCCATTTCCTATTACTCTCTTGAGCATCTAGTAGAAATTCTGCTATGCTATCTGCATGTAAGGAGATAGGAGAGTCACCTAACTCTTTCCTTCCTCCCCTCTCAATATATTTGGCAGAGCTTAGGAAGGGATTTCACTTATGTCAATTATTGTCAAAATGAATTTAACCTGTTATTGTATATATTAAGGCCATAAGGGACCATAATAATCTAGTCTGACTTCCTCCACCACACGGGCTATAGACTTTCACCCAGTCATTTTGGCACCAACTCCAAAATATTTTGGTAGAACTTTTAATATATATTTTTAGAAAGATATTTGAACTTGATCTAAAGCACCCTGACCTCTACTTTCAAGATTTACGAGAGAGAGAATCTGTTCTAATCAGCAAAAGTCACAAATGGTTTTGAAAAAACAGCAATTTCTTTCAAGAGTTGGAAGGACATGGAAAACTTTTTGCTTGTACAGCTGCTACTTTCAGGTTAAAAGTGAGGCATATTCATGTGACGGTGCAGGCACACTTGCATCACCCTTGCCACTGCAGACGCATCCTGTGCATGTTCTATGGTTAAAGAAAGTTGTCAATATAACATCTCTGACAAATACGAAATACAGAGAGTGATTTTTTAAGAAAAGAATAAAAATAGCATTGAACTTTCCTAAGTAAGAACAGAACACTCTTGCCAACTACTTTGCAGCTGTCTCTTCAAACCAAGATGGATATGAGCAATAAAATTAGATCCTAGCTCACTTGTGGATTTCTCCTCTTTCCCACAGTTCAAGGGGTTTTAGATTTTAAATTCCAGTTCAGCCCCTGTCTCCAGCTATACCTATTTAGTACTGTATAACCCAAGAGTAGACAAACAAGGTGTAGAAGCCATTCTCTCCCATTCAACCTCCAATGCAAAAGAGGTTCTGGAACTTGAAGTAATTTTTGTACATCTACATAATATGCCAGTCTAGTAAAGGAAATAATATAGAATTCAGCATTTAAACTGGTGTATAAACTCAAAAGGCTTCCGCTGGATCAAAAACAGCTCTCATCACTGTTAATGGTGGATTCCCAAAAGATCATTGTCCTGAGACTTCCATATACAAACAGAGAATGCCCCCAATATCTGCTATGGACTTTTCTGGCCCCATCTGTTCAGCTGAATGCACACTGACTCTCAGCTTCAGTGTGGGATAGGACCATAAACTTCTTAAAGCAGAGCTCAAAGGAGACCCACCCCCAATATTGTCATATACACACTGGCTAAGCAAAGCGATCAAATTAGTTTAGCCCAAGAAACTCCTGATCCCATTGCATTTACAGAAAATGCAAGAAGCAAAAAGAATTATTCAGCTGCCAGTCCAAGACATTGACTTGATATGACACTAAAACCCTACTGCTCACTGAAAGCATTGACACAGTAGCACTATGATGGCCCCTTCCTTCGTACTACCTCAGTAGTTCACCAAATTACATAAGTGTGAAAGCGATCAGAACACCTTTGGTGCAAATTCGACACAGCCCTAGTCCAACAACATTTCAACACCTATTGTTACAATTAAAGCAGCTAAAACTTCTTAGCCCCAACTGACCTTGAAAAATGATGGGATGCTACTTCCTACTTGATCAGCAAAATATCCTCGTACTTCACTGATAAGTCAATAGAATCAGAATTGCTCTAAAACCAAGAAAACAGAACTTGAACTAAAGAGCTGTCCTACTTAGACTGTTTGGATTAATCATACTCTCACAAGCACTGAAGGCTTTGAGGAACATTGAGTTCTGCCCCTCAGAGGTGGTAAAAGCAATGGCAGATTATCAGGGCCTTTGTAGTAAGAGAAATGCCTCTTTCATAGCAAGCAGACTAGCAGGCATCCTGAAGTATGAAATAGTCCAGTTGATTCCAAAGAAATTTACACGTAACGCCAATGACCTCACAAAGTAGCACCTGTGTTCCAGCCCGCCTTTGCTATACCAGATCACTAGGATGGTGACAATTGTAAACAGAGAGAACTGTCGTAGCCTCTGTTGGTGTAGGTTTCAGAGTAACAGCCATGTTAGTCTGTATTCACAAAAAGAAAAGGAGTACTTGTGGCACCTTAGAGACTAACCAATTTATTTGAGCATGAGCTTTCGTGAGCTACAGCTCACTTCATCGGATGCATACTGTGGAAAGTACAGAAGGTCTTTTTATACACACAAACCATGAAAAAATGGGTGTTTACCACTACAAAAGGTTTTCTCTCCCCCCACCCCACTCTCCTGCTGGTAATAGCTTATCTAAAGTGATCACTCTCCTTAAAATGTGTATGATAATCAAGGTGGACCATCTCCAGCACAAATCCAGGGTTTAACAAGAACGTCGGGGGGGGGGGGTAGAGGGGGAGGAAAAAACAAGGGGAAATAGGTTACCTTGCATAATGACTTAGCCACTCCCAGTCTCTATTCAAGCCTAAGTTAATTGTATCCAATTTGCAAATGAATTCCAATTCAACACTCTCTCCCTGGAGTCTGGTTTTGAAGTTTTTCTGTTGTAATATCGCAACTTTCATGTCTGTAATCGCGTGACCAGAGAGATTGAAGTGTTCTCCGACTGGTTTATGAATGTTATAATTCTTGACTTCTGATTTGTGTCCATTTATTCTTTTACGTAGAGACTGTCCAGTTTGACCAATGTACATGGCAGAGGGGCATTGCTGGCACATGATGGCATATATCACATTGGTGGATGTGCAGGTGAACGAGCCTCTGATAGTGTGGCTGATGTTATTAGGCCCTGTGATGGTGTCCCCTGAATAGATATGTGGGCACAGTTGGCAACGGGCTTTGTTGCAAGGATAGGTTCCTGGGTTAGTGGTTCTGTTGTGTGGTATGTGGTTGCTGGTGAGTATTTGCTTCAGGTTGGGGGGCTGTCTGTAGGCAAGGACTGGCCTGTGTCCCAAGATTTGTGAGAGTGTTGGGTCATCCTTCAGGATAGGTTGTAGATCCTTAATAATGCGTTGGAGGGGTTTTAGTTGGGGGCTGAAGGTGACGGCTAGTGGCGTTCTGTTATTTTCTTTGTTAGGCCTGTCCTGTTGGTGTAGTTATTGTGGGAAGGTGTTAGAGCTGAATATATTCAGGCTAGGGCTTAGACTGATAGAATTGGTGAGAGGTGAGAGCGAGAAAAGGAAAGAGAGAAGGGATGGAAAGAGAAGAGATGGGAGAAGGGGGATGTAGGGAAAACTGGATTTGGGGAGAGGCAGAAAGATTAGATTAAATGATTGGGAAAGTTGATGAATATATGCAGTAATTTGATACTCCAGTGACTGGTGACTTAGAATTCATAAAATAGACATATATCTTCAAAGTTATGGAATTACACTCCGAGGGAATTACACTCCATGTTTTCAGCTCTGCAACATGCAAGGGGCATTGGTGCTTTCACTACATTAAATGCAGGGAGGAGACTAGTCTACTCCCACATTTTTTTAGTGGAGTTATATTGGATGAAAGTTTTCATTCTTGATATACTGTTTTCTTTGCTTGCTCAAGATTTTCACTCAGAATACAATAACTAGTGCCTGTGGTGTAAACATTACAAATTAATCTTGTTGAGCAGATTTAATTAATTTAATTTGGAAAGAGATATGTAATTCCTTCTGGGAAATGCTCAGTAAAATACCTAGTACACTGTCTATCAGCATTTCTACAGAGTAGCATATCTGCTCTTCTGTAACCACATATGCACCTCTTCTGACCACATATTTTGCCCTATAAGAGAGAGTGATCCGTATTAAAAAGTGCAGTCATTTTTTTGGTCAGCAACACATTCAATCTCATAGCACTGCTAGAGCTCTGCCAACATAAAAACATTTGTTCTTACCATATGAAATGTGTGCAAATATAAAAAAACCTAATACAGTGTAAAAGAAATATATATTGAGATAGATCTACCACTGATCGCCCAAGAATACTAATAATGGACACACTGTATCTTATTACTATCCAGGAAAAGCTTCAGAGGGGTAGCCGTGTTAGTCTGCATCTGTAAAAGCGGCAAAGAGTCCTGTGGCACCTTGTAGACTAACCTTGTGTTGGAGCATGAGCTTTCGTGAGTGAATACCCACTTTGTCGGATGCATGCAGTGGAAATTTCCAGAGGCAGGTATAAATATGCAAGCAAGAACCAGGCTAGGGATAATGAGGTTAGTTCAATTAGGGAGGATGAGGCCCTCTTCTAGCAGTTGGGGTGTGAACACCAAAGGAGGAGAAAGTGCTTTTGTAGTTGGCTAGCCATTCACAGTCTTTGTTTAATCCTGAGCTGATAGTGTCAAATTTGCAAATGAACTGAAGCTCGGCAGTTTCTCTTTGAAGTCTGGCCCTGAAGTTTTTTGGTGCAGGATGGCTACCTTTAAATCTGCTATTGTGTGTACTGAAGTGTTCTCCTACAGGTTTTTGTATATTGCCATTCCTAATATCTGATTTGTGTCCATTTATCCTTTTTACGTAGGGACTGTCCAGTTTGGCCGATGTACATAGCAGAGTGGCATTGCTGGCACATGATGCGTATATTACATTGGTGGACATGCAGGTGAATGAACCGGTGATGGTGTGGCTGATCTGGTTAGGTCCTCTCATGGTGTCGCTAGTGTAGGTATGTGGGCAGAGCTGGCATCGAGGTTTGTTGCATGGATTGGTTCCTGAGCTAGAGTTACTATGGTGCAGTGTGTAGTTGCTGGTGAGAATATGTTTCAGGTTGGGAAGTTGTCTGTGGGTGAGGACTGGCCTGCCCCCCCCAAGGCCTGTGAAAGTGAGGGATTGTTGTCCAGGATGGATTGTAGATCACTGATGATGCGTTGGAGAGGTTTTAGCTGAGGACTGTATGTGATAGTCAGTGGAGTTCTGTTGGTTTCTTTCTTGGGCTTGTCTTGCAGCAGGAGGCTTCTGGGTACACATCTGGCTCTGTTGATCTGTTTCCTTATTTCCTCATCTGAGTATCGTAGTTTTGAGAATGCTTGGTGAAGATTTTGTAGGTGTTGGCCTCTGTCTGAGGGGTTGGAGCAAATGCGGTTGTACCTCAGAGCTTGGCTGTAGACAATGGATTGTGTGGTGTGTCCGGGGTAGAAGCTGGAGGCATGAAGGGAGGCATAGCGGTCGGTGGGTTTTTGGTGTAGGGTGGTGTTAACGTAACCGTCACTTATTTGCACTATGGTGTCTAGGAAGTGGACCTCCTGTGTAGATTGGTCCAGGCTGAGGTTGATGGTGGGGTGGAAGCTGTTGAAATCGTGGTGGAATTCTTCCAGGCTTTCCTTCCCATGGGTCCAGACGATGAAGATGTCCACTCACGCCCCTTCTCTACCTATGTTACATTGATGACGAGAGCTGAGGAAGCATTGTTCCAGGTCAGCCATAAAAATGTTGGCATATTGTGGGGCCATGTGGGTGCCCATAGCGGTGCCACTGGTCTGGAGGTATATATTGTCACCAAATTTGAAATAATTGTGCGTGAGGATAAAGTTACAGAGCTCAGCAACCAGTTGTGCTGTGGCATCATCAGGGATACTGTTCCTGACAGCTTGTATTCCATCTGTATGTGGGATGTTTGTGTAGAGAGCCTCTACATCCATGGTGGCTAGGATGGTGTTTTCTGGAAGATCACCAATGCATTGTAGTTTTCTCAGGAAATCAGTGTTGTCACGGAGATAGCTGGGAGTGCTGGTGGTGTAGGGTCTGAGTAGAGAATCCAAATATCCAGATAGTCCTTCAGTGAGAGTACCAATGCCCGAGATTATGGGGCATCCAGGGTTTCTGTGTTTGTGGATCTTGGGTAGTAGATAGAATAACCCCGGTCGGGGCTCTAAGGGTACGTTGATTTGTTCCAGTGTTAGTGTAGGGAGTGTCCTGAGTAGATGGTGCAGTTTTTTAGTGTATTCTTCAGTGGGATCTGAGGAACGTGGCCTGTAGAATTTGGTATTGGAGAGTTGTCTGGCAGCCTCCTTTTGGTAGTCAGACCTGTTCATGATGACAACAGCACCTCCTTTATCAGCCTCTTTGATTATAATGTCAGGGTTGTTTCTGAGGCTGTGGATGGCATTGTGTTCTGCCTGACTTAGGTTATGAGGCAAGTGATGTTGCTTTTCCATAGTTTCTGCCTGTGCATGTTAGCAGAAGCATTCTATGTATAGGTCCAGACTGTCATTTCGACCCTCAGGAGGAGTCCATGTGGAGTTCTTCTTCTTGTGCTGTTGGTGGGAGGGTATTTGTGTATCAGTGTGCTGTTCAGTGTTATCTTGAAAGTATTCTTTGAGTTGGAGATGCCAAAAGTAGGCTTCCAGATCACTGCAGAACTGTATCATGTTTGTGGGGGTGGCGGGGCAGAAAGAGAGTCCCAGAGATAGGTCAGACTCTTCTGCTGGGCTGAGTGTGTAGCTGGATAGATTGACGATATTGCTGGGTGAGTTAGGGGTACCACTGTTTTGGCCCCATGTGGCAGGTAGGATTTTAGAGACCTTACAGTCCTTTTTCCTTTGTAGAGAGGTGAAGTGTGTAATGTAGATCTCCTGTCTTATTTTCCTAAAGTCCGTTTGTATGGAAGGTTGGTTATTTATGAGAGTCTCCAGGTTGGAGAGCTCCTTTTTGATGTTTTCATGTTTGCTGTATAGGATGCTGATCAGGTGGTTCCTCAGTTTCTTTGACAGTGTATGGCATAATCTCTCACTGTGGTCTGTGTAGTATGTAGATAGCAATGGATTTTTCACCTTCAGTCCATTTGGTATGATGTCCATCCATTTGCATTTCGAAAGGAAGATGATATCTGTCTGTACTTGTGCAAGTTTCTTCATGAGGTTGATGGATTTCCACTCCATACCACTAAATGCAGTGCCTTGCGTGTTGTCAAGCTTCAGAGGGGTAGCCGTGTTAGTCTGGATCTGTAAAAGTGGCAAAGAGTCCTGTGGCACCTTATAGATTAACAGACGTATTGGAGCATGAGCTTTTGTGGGTGAATAACCACTTCGTCGGATGCATGTAGTGGAAATTTCCAGAGGCAGGTATAAATATGCAAGCACGAACCAGGCTAGGGATAATGAGGTTAGTTCAATCAGGGAGGATGAGGCCCTCTTTTAGCAGTTGGGGTGTGCACACTAAGGGTGGAGAAAGTGCTTTTGTAGTTGGCTAGCCATTCACAGTCTTTGTTTAATCCTGAGCTGATGGTGTCAAATTTGCAAATGAACTGGAGCTCAGCAGTTTCTCTTTGAAGTCTGGTCCTGAAGTTTTCAATCTCGCTGGACACACGATAGCAGATTTAAAGGTAGCCATCCTGCAGCAAAATAACCAGACCCTTGGGTTTTTAGGATGCTGAAAACCAATCAGATTCTTAAAAAACAGAACTTTATTATAAAGAGGAAAAAAAAGTAAAACACCTCTGTAAAATCAGGATGGAAGGTAATTTTACAGGGTAATAAGATTTAAAACATAGAGGATTCCCCTCTAGGCAAAACTTCAAAGTTATTAAAAAGAAAAAAAAAGAATAAACCTCCCTCTTAGCCTAGGGAAAATTCACAAGCTAAAACAAAAGATAATCTAATGCATTTCCTTCCTATTACTTACCATTTGTAATCTCAGATGCTTAGTTCAGATATGGCTTTAGGGGATGTATTTTCCCTGCCCTGGTTCCTCGCTGGCCCAGAGAGAACACAAAGAACATAAATCAAAAACCTTCCCCCATAGATTTGAAAGTATCTTCTCCCCTTATTGGTCCTTTTGGTCAGGTGCCAAACAGGTAATCTGTGCTTCTTAACCCTTTACAGGCAAAGGAGGGATTTTTTTCTACCCTTAGCTGTATGACATACACCTTTAAATTTCCCAACACTAAATTTCTGTTTAATTGTTCCATTTTTCTGCCCTTGTTTCCATTCTGTATTGCAGATGTTTTTTTTAACCAACTGAAGTACCTCAGACAGAGTTTATCAGGCATAACACAACATTTAGACAACATGTCATACACAGGAAAGGTTAAGAAGATTCTCTGAAATAATTTATAATCTGCATCTAGGCAGGTGTTATAAAATATCAGTAGCTTATCCCAATTACATGTCATGAAATCAAAGTTGTAAAAATAAGAGGCTTAAAGTAGGTAGTTAGATCTTTGGTGATGAAGGCTTACACAAAATGTTACAGGATATAGATTTCTCTTGAAAGATGAAAACATACCTTTTGATTAATATTATTATTAATGGGCCAGTTGTGCATAGATGTCCCAGCTCATATTGGGGCCCATTGTGTTAGGACATAGTAAGAGATACTCTCTGCTTGAAAGAACTACCAATCTAAATAGATCAGACAGACAAAAGGTCGGAGAAAGGCAGTATTATTACTCCTTTTTTTTTTTTTCCTGGTTGGGGAACTGAAGCAAAAACAGATTAAAGGATTTGCCCAAGATCACATAGGACATCTATGACAGAGTCGGGAATGGAATCACCCAGATCTCCTGAGTCGCAATGTAATGCCTTAAATGCATCACATAACTTTTTATAGTGTGACCAAGCATTTGCTTATTGAACCATTGATTACCTGCCATCCTATCTTGAGTTTCTGAAAATAAAAATTCAGTGAAATAGGAAAAAAAGGCCAAGTTGGTAATCTGGCATAGTGTGGAATCAGAAGTGTATAAACCTTCAGACCTCAAAAATAGCGGTTGGAATTATCCTAGAAAAAGGAAAATAATGAACTATAAAAACAGGCCTGGTTGTATCTATCTGAGTATTTCAGAATAAAGATATCTTGTTTCATTAGATATGAAGGGGGTTGGGGTGCAGAGTGCGGGAGGGGGCTTGGGGCAGAGGGTTGGGGGCTCAGGACAGAGGGTTGAGTTGCAGGAGGGCTACAGCAGGGGGCTCAGGAAAGGGGTTGGGGTGCAGAAGGGGTTTGGGGTGGGGGCTCCGGCCTGGTGCCACCTACCTTGAGTGCCTCTGGGGTGGCAGCGGGGCTAAGGCAGGTTCCCCCGCCATTCCTGGAAGTGACTCGCACCACTTCCCTGCTGCCTCTGAGGGCGGGGGAGGGCAGAGGGCTCTGCACACTGCCCTCACCTGTGGGTATCTCCCCCAAAGCTCCCATTGGCTGCGGTTCCCCATTCCCAGCCAATGGGAGCTGCAGGGGGCAGTGGCTGCAGGCGAGGGCAGCATGCGGAGCCCTCTGCCCCCACCCCCTCCTCCAGGGGCTGCAGGGACGTGGTGCCGGTGGCTTCTGGGAATAGCACAGGGCCAGGGCAGGCAGGGAGCCTGTCTTAGCTCCGCGGCACCATGGGGATTTCAATCCCACGGGCCGGATCCAAAGACCTGATGGGCTGGATCTGGCCTGCAGGCCGTAGTTTGCCCACCCCTGAGCCAAAGCAAGGTACCTGTTGTTTGCAGATAAAAAAGGTTATAAAAATTATAGTAACCGTCAAATATATTTGGTATGTAATATATATTACAGACTCATTTATCGGTTACTGTCACTTTTAAGGATATTGATATCCCATAGGGAGATATTAATAAAAATAGGCTCATATACGGCCCGGTCAAGGCCCATTGAAGACAGAGGTAGTCTTTTTCCATTAGCTACAGGGCATTGTATCAGGCCCATATGGTGCTTTTGATCCATATGTCTCAAAGTGCTTTACAAAGAAGTGTAGGTATTGTATCCCCATGCTGAAGAAGGGGAATCAGAGTCACAGAGAGGTGAAGTTACGGTGCATGGCTCAATTTGTTTGTAACTAGAAATCCCATATGTGAATTAATGTCAACCATATTTGTTAATTTTTGTGCTAAGAAGGAAGACTATTTCTGTTTAAAAATGTTTGTATTAACATTCCACATTTTACAAACACATGACTGCGATTGATGTTACATATTGATAATGGCCCAAGTGTAAGGCAAATAAAAGTGGCTTTTTAATGTCTGTTTTATAACCAAACAGAGGGGCCTAACAAACACGGAGAGTATAAAATACACTGGATATTATTAAAAAGCTCCTCCTCTGGCTCTTTAAATAAAAAGTTAGTCAAAGTTAAAATGACATAGCCATGGGTAAAAATCTCTGAAAAATTCTGCCTGCACCTTGTCTAATGTTGTGTTACAGGGAGAATTTAAAGTATGTATAGTAAAAGTCATACATTTTAGAGGAGTTTCTTTAAGTATTCATTCTAATCAGTTCAGTCTTTTTATCCTTTCAAGTTATGATCATCAGGATTTAGCCTGACTTTTAATTCATGACTTAAAAAGAGCTGGAAAGTATGAAACATTTGTAGTTGCAGACATGTTCTGTACCTTGCAAGAAACAGAGGAAAGGATTCTGTTTGGCAGGAATTATACACATGCTATTGCTGTGTGGTTGCTGCTCTATAGTATTTATAGTGTCCTTCACCCAGGGCAAGGAATTATTCTTGTTGACATTTAAAGGAACCTAGTGCATTTTCAATAAGAATTAAATTAGACTCCTTCTCTGGTTCCTTATCATCCTTCCAATTCAGCTGCTATCATCTGTGCCATTTTTGCCTAAATTAACCTCTGTATTTGTGGTATTACTTAAGCTTCCTTGTACTTGTTAAATGAATTATATACTATATTGTAATTACTAATGTAAACATAGTTAGATATCTAAGACAACTGATATGTTTATAAAGGTGACCACTGTCTGGGCTTGGACTAGGACTAGCAATTTTGGACTGTGAGTACAAAAATTCTTTCTTTACATTCACAGATGAAAATCTAGCCATTGATACTCCAAATTGATGCCACCATTTGTTCTGTGGTACAATATACACATTGGTTTGTATATTGCCACATTATATGCACTCAAATAATTCTTAGAGTGACTTCCAGCTAGGGGAAACGTACCATAGGTTCTACTGTCAAGTGCTCTTGCAATTAGAGACACTGCACAGGAGACAGTTTTAATTGCTAAATGTCAAAGGCCAGATTTCCAGGAATGCATCCGCAAACTTTGCAGTTTCTTATATATGTCAGCCAAAAAGAACTATGGGTGTTTGTGTGGTCATATTATAGAGGAGTGCTGAAATTTTGCACAATAATGTCTAACTATGATGGGCAGGATCAGTAAAAAAGTATAGTTAACATAGACTTTATACTGTTGATATCAGGTTGGCAGAGAGATTTTTGGAGTCTTTCTGCTGTAGAGTCCTAAAGTACTTCATGCTAAATCAGACCTGATTTTCAGAGTCAACTGTCACCAGCAAGTTCAGGGCCTGATCCAATTTCATAAAATTAACTGGAAAGATTCCCACTTGGCATCAGTGAGTTTAGCATCAGGTTTAGCATCAGCATATGGTATTTGAGAGGTCAGGCAAACAATGAAAGGTCTATGGTCATATGTGGAATTGTGAGATGACATGGGTTATTGAGGATCAAGGAGAAGAAACCAACATGTAGACTTGTTAGGGAATAGTAGATTGAATGGTTTCTGCTAACAGTTGTCATTAAAAAAGTTCTGTCCATATCAGACATTGAAACTGAACAAGAACTATGCTAGCTATGAGTGCTAACTAAGATGGTATAGTATGTTATGCTTTTGTTAGCTGCTAATAGATTGGACCTGGGTATTTTCTACCTTCATGAAACTTACAAGACAATTCTCTTTTTATTGGGTGTTACACTCTGAAATCTGTTTCCTTTCACAAGTGTGTAATTACATTGAACCCCATTGATTTATTTAGAAGCACGTAGTTCCAAACAAATCAGTGGCAAGATCTTTCTGTTAAGAATGCAATGATACCTCAAGCTATGCTAATGTTGCTAAATGAATGATAACGTGATCCTAATAATCCTCTCAGTGACAGTGAGAGTTTATACAGATCCTTACTAATTATTACTTATTAATGACCACTGTTTAAATAATGGTCACATTATTTAAACAGTGATCATTAATAAGGTCCAAGTGCTGACAATGGCAGTCAGATTGTGTCTGTGCAATTCTTTAGTGTCTACAAGATTCTTGGAAAACAGGAAAGATCATAAAGACGGAAAATTACAGGAACAAGAATACAAGCAGCATACAGTTTCCATTATTCTGAAATACAAGAAGTCAAACGGCTTATATTCCATAGGAAAGCATTAACAGAGGGAACTGATTGGCTCGGAGGACTGGTAACTTGTTTGTTGATATCATTGGATGGTGGTTTGGTGTCTGGGTGAAATTAGTTAACTCATGTGTACTAGGAATGGGGCAAACTCACCATATTATGTTGACAGTCAGATAATATGGTTTTGGATACTTTAGAAATGCATGTATCAATGAGGTGTGAAAAAGCAAGCTTGAGGAAACCAGAGTTGGAATAAGATTATAAGGGAAGGACACGGGCATGGTTGTATTAGAGGATGACAGTGAACGTGGAAAATCAGGAGAGTATTGGAAGGTGAAAAGGGATTAATAGGGAGGGAGCCAGAGCTGGCTATTTGAGGATTGAAGATTTGGGAGAACTATTGTAAGATGGGTATGAGTGGTAGACTGACAGGAAGACTTCAATATTCAGATGCCTGCGTATCCCTATCTGACACCAGTGTGAATAATTTATCATTGTTATCAGTCTAATTCTTTTATGCATTTGAAAACAATCTGGTTCTGCCATAAACAGATAAAAGTTCATTTTGTTGAACTGTGGTCTCAGTGCTTCTGTAGGCTACACATATGTACATCATAGTAGATAAGGAAAGAGATAGACTTCCTTCTGAACTTCTTTGCATTAGGGGAGATTTTAAAATATATTTAAGCACCTAACTACCATTGATTTCCTTTAAAAATCTGGTCCTTTGTCTGTTCAGGTAGAAAGGTTAATATATAATTATAGGTTTATTTTTAGAGTCTTTCATGATAGCCTAGAAGAAAAGGGAAAAAAGGCTTCAATGAAAGTTAGCTAATCAGTTCTTAATTACGTGATTCACTTTGTCCAGTTTTAAAAAATGTATATTTGGCCACTCAAAACTAAGTATAAGGTGCTTGCCAATTCAGCCACTGCTCCGGTGGCACTATTGCTCCTTGTCTATAAAATTGTCATCAACATTTAGACTATACTTACTTTAGAGCCAAAGGATTAACATCTGCCTGTAGGTACAAGGCATTTGCATCATTATGTAGCCTTGAAAATCTACTAACAGTATGTGGAGTTTTGAAAATATACTCTGATGTGCATCAGCATCTATCAGGTTCCAACTGAGCCCTAAGGAAATATGTGTAGAATTTTTATTACTCCCATTTTCTTTAAGATCATTTCTTTTTCTTTAATGTGCTTAAGTTTATTAGGCAATCACAGAGAATAAAAGCTGAATCAGTGAACTTGAATTCTGTTAAATTTCATATTTTTTATAGTTTTCCAGCAATAAAATTACGTAAAGAATCTGGGCCAAATTCTTGGGTGAAATCCTGGCCCTGTTAAAGTCAGTGGGAATTTTGCCATTGGCTTCATTGGGACCAGGATTTCACTCCAGATCTGTTACACTGGTGTAAATTAGAAATAATTTCAGTGAAGCTTGTGGTATATGTAGTAGCTATGTAAGTCAAAGGAGATGGTTTTCTTTTTATTGTGTTTGTTCCTGGAGAAGGGACAGCTGTGAGGTATTTTGTATTTTATTTCCGAGGCAGATCTTAACATTCTGCCTCGGAAATAAAATACAAAATACCTCACAGCTGTCCCTTCTCCAGCTGTCCCTTCTCTCTTTCTCTCATTCAGTTTTTAATCCATTCTTTCTCTTTTTTTTTGTTTTCCTAAAGCTGATATAAAGACAGTTTGAAAATATATTGTTTGCTCCTTGTACATTAAAAAACATAACTGAGATCAAAGTCTAGCTCCAAATCTCTCAAAATTGGACAATCCAATCTAATATCAAATATCCTCGGTACAAGGGGAAAAAAGTTAAGAATACCCACAAGTGTTTGTTGTCTGAACTTTTCTATGTCAGAAAGGTGGCTTTATAATGAAAACGATACTCACTTAAGATAAGGAATAGCATTTCCTCTACTTGTCATGATAAATTTTCCAGTATTCTTTTTCATAAAATTGATTAAACGGTTTTACTAAGTAAAATAGTAGAAAGACCATCAATTTAATTAAGAGGGTGGGAGCAAGAATTATAGCATTTAATCACCAGTAAGTTGACTGTTTCATATTGCAAATATATTTCCTTGCCTTATATAGTAATTTTTATAAGTTGTGGGGGCTTCAGTTTTGTGTATTGGCTTACAACTATGGGGACAGGAAGAGAAAAGAGAGAGTGAGGAAGCGAATTGAAAAAGACGGAGAAGAAAAGTGAAGCCTGTTTTATTTTGTATTAATGCACACCACATGTTATTTTTAAACAGGTTTCTATTTATATGTCTCCCACTACTCATTTGCACTTTCAGTAAATAGACCTCTTAATCCCCTTTTCAACTTTTTTGCCATGGACATATATGCACATTGGCTTAAATATTAAACCACCCTGACAAAATCCCACTTGTCTGGGGAGAGTAGGAATCTTTCTCAGCTAAGCAGGACCAATGCTAGCCACCTTCAGTAGAATCTGAACTTTTTTTAAAAAAGGAACAATTTTCATGATTATGCTTATAAAGACACCTTAAAACACATGACTGCATGTAACAGATACTGCAGTTGCCAGGACTTTTGAAAACAGTTGGTCCTGAGGGAGAGCTCCCCGCTGCTTTGCCTCACTGCTTCAGGAGAGCAAATCAGAGAGCAGCTCCAATTGGCTCATGAATCTTCACATTTCCTTCAGGTTTCCTCTCTGTGTTTGGCCTGTCCTTACACTTGCTAAGAAAAATGTTTCATGGTTAGTATATGGGCTGTGTAGTATTTGCTATTTCCTTGCTTTGGGTATGTAAATATGATCAGTAACTACAGTGCTGTTACTTAGCAACCCTAACTTTTTAAAAGAAACAGTTTTTTGTTGTTGCTTTTCTTTTTGGAACCTCCCAGGTATTTTTGTTTGTGCGTGTTTGTTACTTCTTTATTTATTGTTCATTTTGTATGTCAATGAAAGTATAGGTTTTCAAATAAAAAAGGGGGATGGATGGGATTTTCATTGGCTCAGAGTCAATCTGGCAATTTTCAAGCCAATCTACTTTTCCAAGCTAAAGTTTATACAGAGACTGAAATTTATAATAAAAACTGGTTCAGCCTTAACCAGGGAGAAGATGCAGCCTCTTCATCACAGTGGGCCAGATTTTATTCTTATTTACATGGGTTTTACACCCAATAACTCCAGTGACTACAATGGAGCTACTGGTGTTTTACATTGGTGTAAGGAAGAGGACAGTCAGGTTCATTGTATTATAATATGTAAAACAGATATAACCAAATTAAGAAAAATAAATGCTCAGATTGTATCAAAAAGTCCATGTGGATTGCACAGAGGTAACCGAGGGCAGAATTTAGGCCAGTGTGCTCCTTGGGCCTTTGCATAATAATCAGTCTCCCAATTAATATAAGATTTCATATGGCTATTGTAGAATAGCTTGACCTGAATGATTGTGGCTTTGCACCCTGTTTTTGCTTAATTCAAATCCCAAGTGAAGAATTCCCCATATTGCACTGCACTTCATTTCTCACAGGAAAAATGGAGGGCCTCATGCTGAATCCTGTCTGACTAGCTGCTTTTGAACAGTCAGACTAGTGACTGGAGATTGGGTCTGACATATCATCTCAATGTCATTTAATTATCTGCTATTGGTAGTTTTTCAAAACACTATCTGAGCAATTCAGAATACTCCTCCTGTTCAATGTGTATGTGAAGCAGTTAGAAGAGTTGGTGATGTGTTATAGACTAGGTTGCCTTCAGTACATGGATGTGATCCAACTTTATATCCCTAGCTCATGTGAACCTTCTAGAGTTGCTGAGCAAATTTCCCAGTGTCTGACAGAGACTGAAGCATAGCTGAAAGCTAGCTGGCTGAATCTCGCCGATCTTAAGTATTTCTAAGGTTCCTATCGCAGTTGTATCTAAGCCATGAACAAACAGTTTAGGTAGCACTATAGTGTCTAAAAGAGATAAAGGGATCACAGCTCTCAGCTTCACCAGAGAGTCCAGGTTTTTGTTGTTGTTGTTCTCTTTCCTCCCCGGCCCCCCTTTCTTTCTTTGCACATCAAGGTAGGGCTGGGCACAATCTGACACTTCAGAGGTAGAGAGAGTTTTTCTATGAATTATATGATATCTATAGAAATAAGGAATAATGCTTGTAAACTAAGCAAAATCTATTTGATTAAAAATCTGGCAAATATATGCCAGAATAAGACATAAATTCTTAATTTGCCACTGCTTTATTCTAGCTTTATGTCTCTGAAATAAATGTAGTTACACCAGAATAAAACTGGAGTAACACAGTGGTGAATTGGGCATATTATATTTGAAAGTATAGCTCCCAAACTCAATGCACAAAGAAAAGCAAAAGGAGTTTTATTTTATAAATCTAATGCCAATAATCTATCAAATTTGTGTTAGCCCAGAGGTTTCCGAGAAGGATGTGTCCCCAAATTGTATCATAGCTAATTACCTTTTTCTACTGGATTTGTATGAGAAATGTGAAAACAAAGTTCAGCACTGATGATTACTTACACTTTTATCCGAAAGCATTTTTCAAGCTGCACGAATGGATTCATTAAGGTTGAGAATTCAGCAGCTATTTAACAGAGCACGGTGACACTGCACAGCAGTTCAGCACAGTTTCCAATTAAAATGGCAAGGGGGAATTAGAGAGGCAGGACGTATCTACTAAATACAGAATTAATCTATATTACCAGGCTAACACCTGGCTTTTTGCAACTTGTGCAATGGGATCTTTAATGATCACAAATGGACAGAATCTTGATTATTTTTTTTTAACGTCTCTTCAAAAAGACAGCATCTCCAGAAGCAGAGTTATATTCCCCCAAGAATACTTCTCAGAAGGAAGAATGCCACTTTCTAATCATTAACACCCCTTTCTGCAGCATTCACTCAGGGTTTTCCCTGGAAATTTTCCATCCAAGTATTAATGAAGACCAAACGTGTTTGCAAGATCTGACTAGATCAGAGCCTGAGGCAGTGTGCTGTAGGCCATATTGAATAAATCAGAATAAAAAAATATTCCTCGGAGTATGAAGAAACCATGTGAGGTCAGTGTTCCAAACAGAGCACAATGATGTGGATTTTTATCTCACGATAATTTATTAGCCAGAATATCGTGACTACGAGGCTATGCTGCTCTTTCACTTGGCTAATTGATTTTATTCTTTTGTATTTTCTTTTCCTAGTGATTAAAGTTAAATACTATTGGAAACATAAAAGTCATAGACATCTGAGCTTTGGCATGTTGAAATCATATTAAATGAACTGGACACAGACTTAATAACACCAACATTACAAAGTTCAAGGTGAACATTCAGGATGAACCTTTGTGAACTTGTGCACAATTGGTCTCAAAATTACCCCCTTGGATGCTGCTAGATGTATCAATTACTTTCAGGAAATGTTTCTGTCTAGCATGGCCACAGTTACATCCTGACATTCAATTTATTTGAATAGATGAAACACTAGAGAAGATACTGGAGGAAGCAATTCTGCACTAGCAGAGTGTGGAACTAAATGAGTTAGGTCTTTCCCAATGCTAATGATTATGATAGTATTGCAACTAGAGGTAGGCTTAAGAGGCAGTGTTTCCATAAGGTTAATATTAGGTTTGGTTTAAGGCTCAAAGGTTGAAAACTGAAGTTTGGATTCAGATTTGTCAGCAGTTACATTTTGCAGGCTGTTCTCACACGTTCCTGCTCTTATTTGAAGAAATCTTTCAAGGTCAGCTGTGGTATCAAAAGATTTCCACCAAACTGGGTGGAATCTTGTGAAAACAGCAGTTCTTATGAGATTTTGATTCCATCCAAATCATAACCTGAAAGCAGGTTCTTTTTGAATCTAACCTGTAGTCAAAACTAAGGAGGTGGTCTGGGATTTATGGTTTTAATCTGAAATGACTACTCTGCAATGTAAATAGGTTTGGAGTTGAGATTCTAATTTTGAACCATCTCTTATGAGAACTGCTGCTCAGATATATGTATGGTGTGACAGCAGTGAAAGGGCTAAACAAACAAGGCTGTATAAAAGTTTATAGCATAGCTTTTTCTTGAAACTATTTTTTTCTGGAAATTAGAAACATAAAAGCTCTAGATCTTTTGGGTCATTAACTTGCTAGTTCTCCATTTTCTCTAAGAGGAGTCTCTAGACCACTTTGTCTTTGCCATGGCAGTAAATCTGTATCCTTCTATGTCATTTTGTAGTATTTGCGAATTTAATTTTTATACTATTTCTTTGTGATTTGAAGAAAGAGCTTTAATCCAGGCACAGAAAACACTGGCCAGACAGGAAAGGATGTAAACAGGAAGTAACAGGAGATATTAATAGTCAACCGTTACGCTAGTGACAGAGACAAGCCAATGTTGGTGCAATAAATCAATATGTGAACATGTAGCAGGTGGACACACAGAGGAGCTAGCATATGTACAATGCATCGTGTGATCATTATACATGAGTGGGTACTAAAGCTGTTTGGTGAGGCCATGTAATATTTCCCTAAAATGTGAGTATTATTTTGGGCTTTGTGTTATATTCCAGGTTAGCTGATTTAGGGGCCTAAGCCTTAGACCTGATGTGGAGACAGTATTGTGGTGAAAGGCAATGCAGAGGATGCAGCAGAAGTGAGGTTCCCCACTACTGAGTGAAATCACTAAGAAGTGGATTAAATGGTAGAACCTGAGACTGTGGCATCACAACGAAAGAGCAGCAAGCAGCAGAAGCAACGATGACGCCAGTGGGCAGCAACACAGACAGAGGTGGCAGCAACCTTCACTCCTCACACGGGCGAGAGGTGAACACACCTGGACATACCCTGAGATTCTGGGACTTCATTGATCCGAGAGAACCAACCGTAAGTGGCATGTTAAAGGGGCTTTCGTCCATTGGACTATCATACTGCAAGGTAGGAAACGGAGGCAAAGGCCTATTGCAAAAGACTACTGTGGGGCAGGTGTTTACTTATTGTTTGTATACTTTAAATATTTGTTTTGGTATTTTTTTTAAAAATTAATGCTGTGGTCCCTCTCTTTTTATTAAAAGTTTTCTTTTGTTATACACAAACTCAGTACTTAGAATCATAGAACTGGAAGGGACCTCGAGAGGTCATCTAGTAAAGTCCCCTGCACTCAAGGCAGGACTTGCAAGTGTGGAAGTATTGATTTTTAGAGATACCAATGGTGTTCAGTTTTCCAGATTTCTGGGTGGGGGATCAAGTTTTATAATGTTCTGTTTTGTAATGTTAAGAGTAACCCCTAGATATGGAACCCAGCCCTTGTTGCTGCTGGTACCACTGCTGGCAGAACAGTTACACAGTGAGAGACATTTAATTAGTGTATACAAATAGACTCAAACCCACCTGCAGCTTACATCCCAGCTCTTATTGTGGGTTCCACTGAGGTATGAACCCAGGCTCACACTTAGGAATGAGCTATATGAGGTTTCTGTGAAACCTATCAAAACTACTGTACATTGTGGTGCTAACTCCAAAAATCCTCAAAGGGTGGGGTCTGAGGAAGACTGGTTGAAAAAAAGAAACAGGATTGTGAAGAATTTTGAAATATTTGTACTGCAAAATGGAAGAATTTTTCATTAGAAATATGACATTCCAAATTTGGTTTTGGTGGTTTTTTCTCCCCCTTGTACCTCCTCCTCCTCCCATTTTGTCACTCAATGCAGTGCAATGGAACAAATGATTTAAAGGGTTTGAATTTTTCTTCACTTTTTCATTTTTCTATTTTTTTTCTTTTCATGCTCTGTAACTTTTTAAAAAGTGAAAGCTTTGAGAAGTTGCAGAGTGGCTGTGGGGGAAAAAAAGGGAAAATGAAGAAGGGGTGGGGTGGGGTGGGGGGGAACCCAGATGTACCCTGGGCACCATTCATTCTAATGGAGTTAAATGGAGTGGAAAAGAATGGAAAGTGAATTAAAAAAAATCCATTTCTAGTTTCAATGAAAAACCAGAAAATTTTGGAAAAAAAGGAAAACTTTTCATAAAAGTTTCCAGTTACAGAAAAAGGCTGAACAACCCTACTTCTCCCCCAGAGCCAAGAATCCTTCATCATCAAACTAAAATTTCTTCCGTAGTTTCTCTCCTTTATCTCAAATGCTGCTTGCTGAGTCATTCTTTCCACTAGTATTACTAGAGCTGAAAAACTTTTGAAAACAACCATCAAGTTTGAAAACAGTTATCTGGAGTAACTTAGGAATTTGATGTTTATTTGAGTTGTATTTTGGCAATAGCTCTTAACTACACACCTGCAGGGTTCTTCAGCCTGGGGAAGAAGTCATCTTTGCAACGTGATTGATGTGTAGTTTATTAAAACTGTGCGAGTTATTTGTACAGCCCTGCCATTAACTTCTACCATCCGCCTTTCTACGTTGTCCATTATTCTCCCACCAAATGTAGAATGAGACCTGTCCACCTTCTAAATACATGATTGATGTGCCACAAATATGTTAGCATGGATGAGTCAACAGCTGTTAGGCAAAAAATGAGATAATCATTAATTTCAAACACCAGACAGTTGTCAAGCAATATTAATATCCGTTAGTCAATAGAAGAGTGCAAAACAGCTGTAGCAAGGTCCATGATAAACAGATGGCAAGAGTAATGGAGTCAGTCTTGTATTGACTTAACCATTCTCATCCTATTCCTCATACCCCCTCCTGTGGGAGGAACTCTTATTGAAAAACATGTTTAAAATTGAACTTCCTCCTTAATAGCTACCACAATCTGACTGCCTACAGTAAATGTCCGTATGTATGTTTTTTTTTAAGTTAGACACCACATGTGAGCAGACTGATTAGACTGACACCTGAATAGTAAAGGAAATGGAAATGTTTCCAGTACTAGTGCTCATGCTGCTAGATTGGTAAATAAGTGCCATTAAAGACCATATTCTTAGTATATATGTGAATATATAAAGCAAAATGTGTATGTTATAGCATGTAGTCTTTGGTATGATGATCCTCTACAATTGTATGTACAACTGAAGTGATTACTGTAGTGACCACAGTTGCATTAACTTTTCGTGTTGATTGATCTAAATTTTCTGGTTTTTTTTTCTTGAAACTTTAAGGGCCCTGAGGTGTTATGTCTTGGGCCATATATTAGTATGCATCACACATAGCTCAATAATCATTGATCAGCCCTCCTTTCCCATAAAAAGGATGCCTGATCTTATAGTAGTTTTCATCTACACCCTAGATAAACTTTTGTATGATCTATGCAAAGTCAATTTGAATAAAATCTGTTTCTGTTCGAAGTTTACTTGGGTACTAAGTGAAAGACTGAAAACAAGTTAAAGCAGCAAACCCAATTCATTTTGTGGCAATTATGAGGATGTCTCCTTTCTGAGGTCCCATGCAATGTTATTAATTTGACATATATTGACAAAGAGATCACTTTCTGATTCCTGTAATGCCATTCTAGCTGGCATGGTTGATTCCTCAAAGTAAATCATTATGAGCAAAACTTTCCTTACATATTTATGCTAACAGCATCAAGAACAGATGTATCTAGCTAACTGACAATATTTTCAAAGAGATTACAGATTGGGTAAATATCCCAGTGTTTAAAGAGTTCTCTTCTTTGATAAACACCTTCTTTATACACCAGCATGAAAAAGTAGACAGCAGAAGATTTAACCATCATACCTAGTTATTTTACAGGTTCATGACATGTTTTCCTCAGTGTTTCTTTTTATTAATACTATAATTTTGCTTTTATTTGTTTCAACTGCTAGCTGTTTACACTCAACAATGTGCTGATTTATACCTCATAAGGCCTACAGAGTTGCTCTGGCTATAAATCAGTTTAAAATTTGGCCCTTTGAGTTTAAAATCTTTCAATTATTAACATTTTGGTGTCAAAGAAAAATATGTAAGAACCAGATTCTAATGCACTTAGTGAGCAGTAAGTTACTTGGCAAACACTCCCATTGACTTCACTGCAGCTACTCATGGAGCAAGCTGCTATTTGTTGTGAATAAGGGTATCATCATCTGCCCCAAATAAACAAGTATAGTTTCACATACACTCTTGAGATTATGCAACTTCATACCAGAACACAAAATATTATCTCAAAACACTGATATGTCAAAGCAGTAAATGAAACCTCAGAAATCAAGGGAGTTTACATCAGTGTGAAACTATGTACTTACACTTCACTCAGACTATAGATCTCTCTCAAATATTTTACAATACTCCTAAATCAATAATTGTCAGTGTTGTCTTTTAACTGGGGGGGGGATTTATATTTCTTATTGAATCATTGACTTGCAAGTTAGCGCTGTTGTGGTGGAATTTATGAATGCATTCTGTTTCATTATTCCTGTGTAATTCATGTTGCTTTAATCTCTTTTCTGGATTTTCAAAGACTCTAGAAAATATTTATCCTCTATAAATATCTGTGATAGACTGGTTGAAAACATCAAAAGTGACTTATGGCAGCCTCCAAAATAATAATAATAAAAAAAAGATCAGTACTGCTAGGTGGAAGATATAGTATATTTTTGGAAATTGCTGAAGTGATTCCTCTGCAAAGTACTAGTTCCCATGACAGCACATCATAATTATAGATTCTTTAGGACTATAGGATGAATAGTAAATATTTTTTTAAAGTTCTGTGTGATAACCACCTGTTCCGTGAAGCCTGCTGTGTCATATCCACAGTGTAATTAACAATAATCAGTCTTTTTCGTGCCCTTCCAGAGACTTGCTGTGGGTGGGAATGGTAGTAAATTTTACTTTTAGTTTTACCAGTGACTGTCAGAGGAGAAAAGCATTAGCAGAAAAAAAAGTCTGTCCCAGCTACAGACAGGAATCCATCTTTCACGTTCCTTGGAATTATCTATCAGTTAATGTGTTTCACCTCTCTTTAACATAGATAAAACCCAAACTGGAATTTTGTCCATAGCTCAATCACATTAATTTAATGGCCGCTGCTCATAACATGAATGACTTCTTAGCTCTTTCATTATAAATGAAATATTTTCCTCTTTAGATAAGAGATTGAAATACAGGACTTTGACACTTCATTCAAGTAGAAGAGTTCATCACAATTTCTGCTAAGGCAGCTCTTTGTTAAATATTCTGATGATTACAATCTTGTTTTTTAAAAAAAGAAGCAACAATTTGAAACCATATATGGATTGTTTTTCAGATGTCACAATCAATATTAGAATTGCTCAAGTGTTTACTCCCTCCTTTTCCTGTATATGTATAATTTTTTTCTCTCTCATTTTGATAAATATTTTATTTACATGTAAACTGATGACACTATATTGCTACTATCTGATGAGGGGACTAGTGAGATTAACGCTATTCTTCATGTTGAGCTAGAGAAAGTAACAATCCAACTTTAGGAAAATCAGATAACACTCAATTTAGATAAGAAAGTTGGGGTATTTGTTTATTCCTGGACCTCTGCCAAGGATGAAGCTTTCCAAATTAATGCAGCCAGAACACACATTAATGCAATAGATTTTACAGAGCATTTTAGAATGATTGTGGATAGTTATTTTTCATTCAAACTTCACATTTCTGCATTAGACAAAACTAATTGGCAACAAGGATGACATGACATTTATTTTTACACTATAGTGAATCCCTTTTAAAGATTTCTTTACTAAAGCAATTTAAGTGAACCTATGTCTCCCCCCCACTTTTCTGTGTTTATCAATATTGTCAGATTGAATTTGTCCATTTTTCTTCATTGGAGGTGCTGGAGAGAGAGGTTAAGACAGCCTTATGACACAGCACAGCAAACTCCACGTACACAACGCAAACTGAGCACGAACTGGGGAGGTGACCTTGTTTCCCCCAAGTTTGTGCCTGCAATTCTAATTCCAAGACTTCTTTTAGCGTCATTGTGAAACTGTTTCCAGCCTCAGCCACTGATGCTGCAAAGTCAGAGAAATCTGGCAATTCTGGCTCCTGCAGCCCTTCCTCACCCTCCCCTCCCCTTCCCCAGTCACTTGCCACCCAACTCAGTCCACAGCCCAGTAGAGGTGCTTCAGCAGCTCCCGCCCCCCACCCGCCCCTCCCGGACTGTGCCACCTCAGTAATGCCTGCTACATTACTGGAGCTACCTTGGCCCTTCAGCCTGGGCCAAGCCAGCTGCTCATGCTGCTCTTCATGCCAGTCTAATTCCTGCCCCTTGGGCCGACTCCCACTCTGCCCACTGAGCCGCTCCACACATACAATTCTGCCTGAGGCCTGCCCCCACCTCTCTGATCCTCTGGGCAGGGCTCTACCGGCTGTGGGCCCTGCTGCCTAGGAGATTCTCTGGCCAGCAACTAGAGCCTGCAGCGCCTGTCCCCGTGGTGCTAACAGGAGCAAGCAACCAACGAGCAGCTGTGAAACCCAAGCCCCCCTCGGAGCCCCACCCAGGGGACATGCCTCACCCTGACCTCCCTCTCCCAGCATGTGCTGTCTCAATGCCTTCCCTTTGAGCCCTGCCCTCCAATGGACAGGAGGGCTCAGAGAGTTGGAGGGGTGTGGCTTTGCTCAGGGAACTCTATCCACCCCTTCATGGGGACGAGGCAGTGGCTCCAGGCCCGGGCTGGGGTGGCAGCAGGGATAGCGCTATGCAGAGGTATAAAGTCAGAGCTGACCCCGGTCACCCCACCTCTTCCTGCTGCTCCAGCCTAGCCCTTCCCACCTCTTCCTTCAAGGCCGAGTCATCCTTTGCTGTGCCCCAGCACTGAACCCACCCCACCTCTTCCTTCAAGGCCAGGCCATCCCCTGCTGTGCCCCACTGCCTACTTTAAAAAATGGTATAATTGTGGTCCTTGATTAGTTTGGACAATGATGATGGATATTGGAGATTGTCCTTTGCTGGCTGTCCTCTGGGGTCAAATGTGGCAACTATTGTAACTGTGCCCTGAAAAATCAAGGCAAGGCCTACAGTACCACTTACTTTGGTATAACTTATGTTGTGCAGGGGTGTGAATAAGCCACCCTCCCATCCCCCCTGGAGTGATGTAACTTACACCAACCTATGTGGTAGCGTGGACAGTGCTATGTCAGTGGGAAAGCTTCTCCTGCTGACATAGCTACCACCTCTCTGGAGTACTGTGTCCAGTTTTGGGCCCCACACTACAAGAAGGATGTGGATAAATTGGAGAGAGTCCAGCGAAGGGCAACAAAAATGATTAGGGATCTGGAACACATGACTTATGAGGAGAGGCTGAGGGAACTGGGATTGTTTAGTCTGCAGAAGAGAAGAATGAGGGGGGATTTGATAGCTGCTTTCAAAGTACCCGAGAGGTGGTTCCAAAGAGGATGGTTCTGGACTATTCTCAGTGGTAGAAGAGGACAGGACAAGGAGTAATGGTCTCAGGTTGCAGTGGGGGAGGTTTAGGTTGGCTATTAGGAAAAACTTTTTCACTAGGAGGGTGGTGAAACACTGGAATGCGTTACCTAGGGAGGTGGTAGAATCTCATTCCTTAGAAGTTTTTAGGGTCAGGCTTGACAAAGCCCTGGCTGGGATGATTTAGTTGGGGATTGGTCCTGCTTTGAGCAGGGGGTTGGACTAGATGACCTCCTGAGGTCCCTTCCAACCCTGATATTCTATGATTCTATGATTCATGGACATGGTTTTAATTATGCCAAGGGGAGAGCTCTCTCCCATCAGCATAGAGCGTCTTCACCGGACATGCTCCAGTGGCATAGCTGCATCAGTGCAGTTGCACCAATGTAGTGCTTCTAGTGTAGACTACTGCTCACTTATGAATGCTTGTTCCTAGGAAGAGTGTGTTTAAAGGTCTTTGTGTTCAGGTAGAGCAGGAAATTTGCATACTTATGGAGAATAAGTTAAACTTTACTCTTTCTATATTTTTTCTCAACTGTGTGCACTGCATAAAAAAGGTGACTTTGCCTCTAAATAGAGAGAATTTAATATCATTTAGGACTCTATAAATAGCTGACTATTTTTTCTTTACAGTTCTGAATGAAATTATACTTCTGATTAGTAGACTAATAGAGGAAAAAATGGTACAATTGAGAGCATGGTAATGGATGAACCTCAAACCATTTTGTGGGTTGATTTGGATGCTTGCCTCATTATGGTTTTGGCACTCCTTTTCTTACTGCAGGCTCAAACCTGGAAAAACATGGATGTGAAAATATGAAAAATAACAGAGGGAGGAAAGAAGTCAGCCAAATTTCTAAGAGTTCTCCAAAAGGTTTGCTTTAGGTTTTGAATGAATACTCAAATCTGTTTTTAGTTTAGCTTGAACTTTCTGCAGGTACCTGCAAAACTGAGGAAATTTGTCTTAACTCCAGAATAAACTTCAGGCCAACCTTGAATACTCCTCCAATTCTAGGGACATTTCTGGAGAAGTGGGTCTGGCCCCCTCCTGCACTCAGAGACCTCAGAGGGCCAGTAAAGAAAGCCTACTGCTCATTCATTTATGGAAAAAGACCATCTGAGTCAAACAAACCAAAAATTTAACCAATCATTTCCAACCCTCCCAAAACAATACTGGAATTAGGTTTGATTCTCATTCTGAGAAAAGGTTATTTCTTAGTGTATGAGAACTAGTTTGCCACTACTAACGTAAATAAATGACCCAATAAATCTAATAATTTCTTGTGAATACATGATACAGTAGGAGTACTGGGATGAAATTCAGGAAAAAAAATGGTCTCATGGTGCACATTGTGGAACAAATTCAGAGAAATATTTAGTGATAGTGAGAACAAATGTGACATGATGGAAATGATTTTCAGTTTGTGTGGAATAATATGATGATTATTTATTGCAGTAGCACCTAGATGCAAGAGCTGCATTGTGCTGGGGACTGTGCAAACATATTGCAAAAGGATGATCCCTGACTGAAATAGCTTCCAATCTAAGTTTAAGAGCCAACCAGTGGATACAGCAAACAGATTAGGGAACACATGGGACCATTGAGCCATTTATGAACAGTGGAATAAGAAGTGGTTGCAATACATCAACTGCCTAACCAATTCAACAGTTCATCCATGCTAAAGGAATGTGTCACCAACTGGCTGCATCCATTATTTCCATAGCCCTACACCTCTGGTCAACTTACACATTTTATGCATCAAACCCAGTCCTTCATCTTTCCTCTCTATATGCTGAAGATTTTGAATTCCCAGGAAAACAGCAGTGAAGCCACTCAATGTGTGCTATTCAATCTGCATGCCCACCAGGCTGAGTACATATGTTGCATATTCTGGCACCTCTTGAAGGCTGTATGCATTAGAGACAGAACAGCTGCTCTTACGGCTCAGTGAAATAATTAATCAGCAACAGGTACTCCAGGCATTCAGAAGCCATAAAGGAAACAGGCTGCAAATAAAATAAATTGAGAGGGAAAAGAGTAGAAACAAAAGTAACAGAAATTCTAAGAGAATAATGAAAGAGCACCAAGGCCTTTGGTTTGCCAGTAATTAAAAGATAAAACAAAACACACATACATAGAGGAAAACAAATAGAACATTATTAACAAGTAACACTTGGGGAAACCTAAACAGAACAAAATGTAATGCATTCATATATCTGAAAGGAGCCAAATGTTCACTGTTCTGGATCCATGAGGAAGTCTAATTAACTGGTAAAATCAGGTATGTTTTATTATGCCTTCCAGGTAAAGGCAATAGAAACAGATACCCTAACTAAACCAGTTGCTTTCATGCAGGCACTAATGGATTTCTTGAGAGAGTGAGATTTCAGTAAAACTCCAGTTTATGCCCTTTTATTGTTTTCCAGCTTTCTTTGCATGAGTAAAATTAAGGGCATTTGTGGCCAATAAAAGGCTTTCACTACCACCTATCCAGCATTTGCTATGATATGGGCCCACGCCTGCAGTCTTGGGCATGCAAAACTGATTGAAATCAAAAGGTGGACTGTAAAAGTTGAAATCTGGGAGTTTTACTTGCACCAGGACTGCAGTATCAAAGACAAAATGAGTGACTCAGGAGATTTCTTCATGAACAGAATTAGTGGCAGGTGAACCTCAAAAGGTTCAGTGGGTGTATTCAGTTTTAATCAGCGCTAAAGAGTTTGGATGCTCTTCAGTGTATCCAAACATCTTAGATCTGTTAAGTTGGAGTGGAGAATAGATTGGTATTTGTTGTTTTCATATGAATCAGAAACACCTTGAGAACAGACTCTTACATTCAATGTGTATTCTCTCTATATTTGGACAATTCATAGTTCCTGATGTCTGATGAATAAAAGAAAAATTTAAATTGGATATCAACACATAGTAGCTCGTTCACACCTTCCACCTGAGGATCTCAAAGCACTTTCCAGACAATAAAATACGCTTCACAACACCCCTGTAAAGGAAGGCATCGTTATGCTAATTTCAGAGGCATGGCAGAGGTTGTTGCTTTTATGTTTGTACAACACCTACCATAATATAGACATTTATTGATAGAGCTAGTTGAAAAACACTATTTATTTTTCATGGGAAATTTTTAACAGTAATTTTCTGTTTGTATTTTAATTGCTCATTGAAATAATTTTTGTTTTATGAAAATACTAAATCAAAACCCCCAAAGATGGTTTGTATTTTATTTTTACTGAAACCCAAAACATTTGACTGGAAAATGTTCAGTTTCTGTTTTTTCTTTGGAAAACTGGAAAATTTTGACCAAAATGGATTTTTTTGGTGAAAATTATTTTTTGTTATTTAAAAGCCATTTCTCATAAAAAAAAATTGCATCCAGTTCTGTTTACTGCTACTAATAACAGATAGAGAAAACGAGGTAGAGATACTAAGTTATGTGTCCAAAGTCACTCAGTAAATCAGTGGCTGGGCCAGGGGTAGAAACCAGATTTTTCCAGACTCTTCTTGAATCCTGTGGTCCAACACTAGATTATGCGCACCCTGTGTGCACAGTGGCAGCTCGTGTTCACAAGCAATGGTTTATTTACTGTTGATTTATGCTTATAGACTTCAGGTTAATATAGACTTCACTTTTTAAGTCTAAAAGTGAATTTAGTACTTTAATTAGTGATGGATTGGTAGTCATGGTAACCAAAATCTTCTATCCATAAATTAGATAGAATGAGATAGAGCTACAAAGAAGATCTGGTTTTGCAACACCCAAGTTTAGGCACCCTGATACTCAGCAGAATCATCTGCTCTGAGTTAAGCATCCAGGCTCCCTATATAATTAATGGGGAGAGTTGAGGGCCTAAGAATGAGATCCACAAAAGCCAGCATGCTAAGTGAGGATCCACCTAAACTAGCCAGTAGGAAATGCTAAGGAAAGTAGTGTTGCCTAAACCATGTCCCCTCAGGAAGTTAGATCCCTACCTTCTGGGTCAGAGGGAGATAACTACCTCTGCTTGGGTTTCACAGTTGTCAACCCTTTCCTGGAGTTAGGTGCCTAAGCCAGGTCAGCCTTTTCTTACCAAAAGGAGGGGGGGGGAAGGAAGGTGGTGCTGGTGCTCCCCACCCTTATATTTAATAGCCCAATGGCCCAGGATGTGGGACACCTGGGTTCACATCCATCACATCCATAGTCTCAGTCATGGAGCATAGATGTAAAACCAGGTCTGTCATCTTGTAGGTGAGTACCCTACCTACTGGGCTATAGGATCCTCTGGGGTGGGTCTTTCTCAGAGCTTGTCTACAGGGGGAGTTGAGTTCACAGTGAATTGGCGTTCACTAGCTTGTGCACAGCTCTTAAGCTGCAGTAATAACCTGCACAGAGGAAAGCTGTGTCCTGTTTCAATTTGCATAATTGTGTACACATGGCAGGGGCTTGAGGAGCACTAAGTGCTGGCTTTCAGGGTGGGTATCCTACAGTCTTTTGCTTCACTGCTGAGACGTATGCATTCTACAATTTTTCTTGCTGTGCAAAGATACCTAGCAGAAGTCAGTGGAATTCTGGGAGTTGTGTTTAAACTCCAAAAAATCCCATAACTCTGTCCACCCCATGATTCCTCCTTTCCTGGCTGGGCTAATGCCATTTTCAAATTGCTGTTGGCCAGCATGGATGGAACCATGCTCCACATTGTGATGCTGGCAACTGCGAATATGCAGATGCTGTTGGGGTTCTATTTGTGCTCTTGGTGCAGGGTGGCTTCACCTTGGGATTTCAGCCACTGCACCACTAAGCAGCTGATGTGGCTACCTCAGTGGCTCCTCCAGCAGCAACAATGGGAGGAGGAGGATACTGAGCAACTGCTACTATACAAGCTTTTCCTGAAGCAGGATCACACATGCAGCACTGTTTTTGAGCTCAGGAAACCAGCATCAATTGGTGAAAAGGATCATTCTGAAGACCTGGGGTGACCAGCTGTGGCAAAAGAATTTCAGGATGGTGAAGGCAACCTTTTTGGAGATATGTACTGAACTAGTGCTGGAGCTGCAAAGGCAGTGTTCTAACATGCAGATTCCCATGCCTGCTGAGAAATGGGTTGCCATTGCTATCTGGAAGCTGGCCACTCCGACTATTACCAGTCCATAACCCATCCAGTTTGGAGAGGGGAGACTGACTGTTAGGACCATTGTCATGTCGGTGCTGTCATAAGAGTTGATGTTATTGGGTGTTTGGAAGTTGTGATAGTCTTTATTTTAAGCTGTCTGTATCCTTTCATGCTCTTGTGAAAAAAAAAAACTCATGATGCTATTGTAAGTTGAAAATCAGTGGGTTTTGTGTGTACCATGCTTTGCAGATGCTTTCTGACTTTCTAATGTTTTTATTACACAAATATACAAGTAAATAGGAACCAAAAAGAAAACTTTTTGAAAGTATTACAAACTTTGTTCATAGTGATTAAAACAATATGAGATGCAGATTTCATAAGAAAAATTTTGACTTTCACATATAGAGTGATGGAGGGAGCAGCACACAACAACGGGATGGGAAATGGGAATTTCTTTTCACAGGCAGGCACACTGTTCTGGAGGGGGTATTGTGGTGTGAGCCAAAACCCAGTTACATCAGTGGGAATCTTTCCATTGACTTCAAAGGGCTTTGAATCAGACTCCTGCTATGTTGGTGGTTGAGAATCATGATAGCAGTGAGCTAATGCTTGGATATTGGTAATGTATTGCGTGTCACAGTTGCCTTATGATTTCCTTGCTTTTTAGTGTTTATATTGGGGGATATATACTTACCTTAAGTAAGTTAACTAAGGGTAGGTTTACACT
Organism: Lepidochelys olivacea; assembly: GCF_965140295.1. NCBI lineage: Eukaryota > Metazoa > Chordata > Testudines > Cheloniidae > Lepidochelys > Lepidochelys olivacea. Next base: position 88,330,186 of record NC_140415.1, on the reverse strand, counting down.
GCAGTGTAAGCCCAGGAGTCAAACTCAGCCTCAAGATGAACTCCCCTTCCATCTACATACAAATCATGCTAACCCAAGGCTCAGACCCAGGGTCCCAGGACCCCATGGGGGCAGAGGGTCCAAGTCTGAGTCAAGCCAGGACCCAGGGTTCAAACCCAATTGTTTTATAGTATACATGCAGCCTCACTGGACTCATGCTCTAGGAGTCTGCAAAAGTATCCTACAATCCCACAGGTTGACTTTCTTTGTCCACAGGACAGTGAAGTTGGATAATAAAGTTTTCCAACCCTGCAACACAAACAATGGGTGGGAGTGGCCACATTTTGGGAGGGCACTAGGAAATCTGCGATATGGATGGTTGGACTTGGGTCATGCAGTATAGACGCTGGAGCCACATGCTGGGACCCAGGGTTCAGCAATTCTTAACTTGAGGTTACAAATGAGTGTAGATGTTCAAGCCCTAAATTAACAAATCCAGGGTCTGCTAATTCAAACTCTACTGACCCAGGGCTTACATTGCAGGGTAGACATACCCTACATTTTATGAATGAGTATATGTATATATGTGTTTTCTGCAGCAAAACCTGACAGTTATTTAAAGCATCACTAGCAAAATATTATTACACATCTGATGGGAAAAGGAGACATGAAAATGCTCTGCTGATTGCTGTGTCTATAATCTTTTCTTTGTCTGGCTGTTTTGCAAGCATTACTATACATACAATATAATTTTCCAGAAAACTATATTACTGTATTTGTGAAAGAAGGAGATTTCTTTGACATGCACTAGCTAGTCTTTTGGAATTATTTTGTATTGTCCACTTTGTAATTGCTATTTTTGGATAATGCTCCTTTGGGACCTCTAAGTTTTCTACTGGCAGAAATGTATACTTACTTTATAGAAGATCAAAGATATTTATTTTAGGTGTCCTCTGGCAAGATGTTATACTCTGTTTGCTGTGTTTTAAGGTCTGAATGAATATGAATTAAAGTATTAAAATCTATATGGGTGAGTTTTTTTTTCTGTCTTTCCCATTAGAAGCACTCTCCATAATGATAAGAAATTGTATTATGAAAGTAACAGTGCTATTTTTTTTTCCAAATTGGTAATTTATTGTGGGAAGGGTAATTATGGGGCAATGATATAAGTAGAATAAATATGAGATGATGAAAGACAATTAAAATAGTTATAGAAAGCAAAGGGAGTGGAATGAAAAATGGTTGCAATATCTTCTTGAAAGGGGAACCATAAAGGACTTTTCATGGTTGGGACTTGTTTAGATAAATTGTGATCAATTTTTATCTCAGCCACACTGGAGATGTAAGAACATAAGACTTGACAATCTGAGGCAGATCAATGGTCCATGTAGTTCAGTCTCAGACAGTAGCCAAGACCTGATGCTTTGGAGCAGTGTTTCCCAAACTTGGGACATCGCTTGTTCAGAGAAAGCCCCTGGTGGGCTGGGCCGGTTTGTTTACCTGCCGCTTCTGCAGGTTTGGCCAATCATGGCTCCCGCTGGCCGTGGTTCGCCGCCGCAGGCCAATGGGGGCTGCGGGAAGCGGCGCGGGCCAAACCGGCCGCCACTTCCCACAGCCCTCATTGGCCTGGAGCGGTGAACCACGGCCTGTGGGAGCCGCGATCAGTCGAACCTGCAGACGTGGCAGGTAAACAAACCGGCCCAGCCCGCCAGGGGCTTTCCCTGAACAAGCGGCGTCCAAGGTTTGGGAAACACTGCTTTGGAGCAAGGTGGAAGAAACAACTCAACAATAGGCTGCCCATAGGGGATGTTTCTTCCTAACTCCATAAGTTAGTGGTGATTTATACCCCAAAACCTGAGGATTTATATTCCTATATTTTAATGTGACTGTGGATATTCCAATTATCTATATAATGATTAATTTTTCATCTGTGTTGTGATAAATCTGGAATAGTTACATTGTAGTCAATGGAGTTACACTGGTGAAAATCATGAGAGACTATGCTTGAGTCTAGCCTGTAGATAATGTACTGCAGAAACCTTCCCCTCCCCCCCACCCAAGTCTTACATTAATGTCTAGAAGGAAACCCGCAGCCCTATTTTCATTTTAAGAGGTAATCTGAGTGAATGCCTTAACACAGCTGTGACACTTTGCATCCTATATTCACCATAGTGATATGATTATGATATCATATCACTATGGTGAATATAGGATGATCATGATATGGTTATACTATAATTATCATGCATCTTGTACAAAATATGTCGTGAGGTGTCAATGGGAAAATTATGGGTTGTTGAATATGATTATCCTATTTGTATGCATGTATCATTTTTGTATCTTGGGGGGGAGGGATAGCTCAGTGGTTTGAGCGTTGGCCTGCTAAACCCAGGGTTGTGAGTTCAATCCTTGAGGGGGCCATTTAGGGATCTGGGGCAAAAATTGGGGATTGGTCCTGCTTTGAGCAGGGGGTTGGACTAGATGACCTCCTGAGGTCCCTTCCAACCCTGATATTCTATGATTCTATGATTCTATCTGGAGTTATGAATATTGATTATGTACCTGTATTTCAAATGTGTTTGCTCCTGAGTAACACACACAAAGTTTGTTTACATCCAGTTTAGCCAGCGCATTGTGAAGGAACTATTCAAGGTAATGGGATATGCATGAAGATAATGGGACACGGAGAAAGCTTAGTCTCACCTGATAAGCTTTCCTGTGGATAATTCAGTCAAAATATGGGTAATGGGTGCCATGATGACTCATCAAAGCATGCAAGGGCATGTGACTAATCACATGGTAATGGTCTCCATCTTGTTGCTTGTACATTTCCACAAACTGTGCTGGGAGCAGTGCTGGATTAAGGTATAAAATAACTAAACTATATCTTAGGGCCTCGCAGTATGAGGGGCCTCTAAAAAAGAAAAAACTGACTCTATTTCAATTTTTTTCAAAATTGGTTGATAAAGGAGACATGGGAAAAAGAAGATCCTCTCTAAATAGACATTTATAGACAAATATACACATCTGGCTACACAAATACCCTTACTATTTACTAATTGTTCATTATCGACAGGCGGGAGGCCAGGGCTGAGAAAAAAAACAATAATTGCACTTGTAAAATGAGTATTTCTATGAGTAAGTCTGCTATCAGTCTTCTAAGGCAGAGTTTTGTTGGCCAGCTGCTATTGGTAAAATTCTGACTGTGCCTTCAAGACTTATTTAAATAAATAATCTCCCTGCAGATAAAATCGGGAAAAATGTGAGGTCGGAGATGGCCGAAGTGCCATGAAGCAATCCTGCCCAGCTCATAGTCGTATTTTAGTGAGTTCTTTCTTCTTTTGATCTGTACATACATACAATTGTATATTTTAGTGCGCACGCTGCTTTCTGCTTCATGCGCTATTGATGCTTCACATGATCGTCTTATAGATTTGGGTCCAGTGGATCTTGAAGGGGAGAAATTTTGTGCTGGCTTCCCTCTGTCAGTTTCGGGAACCTTCACAGTAACTATCAGAGAGTGCGGATGAAAGAATAAATAGAGGGTTTTGAGAGAAGTGAATGAAGATATACATATGTATCAAAATATTCTGAGTACTTGGTGAGCAAGTTATTTCATACTATGTGCATATATGATTTATAGGCTATTAAAGCCCATAACATTCATTATATTAGCTTGAATATAGACTAGTTTTTCTCACTTTCTCAATGCCTGTCTAGAGATTACCAGTCTTTTTTCTGGTAAATTCTTTCTCTCTCTTTTGCACATATAGCTTGTTGTCACTCTGTGTGTCCAAGGTGTTTACCTTGTTTACAACGTGTGTCCAAGGTGCTTAATTAGTGGTCCTGGGGTAGACAGAGAATCCAGAAGCAAACGCGAAGAGACATGTCTGCCTAGAAAAAAGACTGGTATTTTCTGCTTGGCGGGTTTGGAGCGTGCAAGATAATATTTTATCATAGGTAATATGCTATTTAAAAATTGTTATATAGACTTATAAATCACATCATATGCATAATACATGGGATTTTTCTTTTGCCATTCTATAAAAATACAAACAATTCATTGTTTCATAGCGAAAATTAAATTGGAATAAACATTTGTAAATGTATTTTATATATAGTCTGGATAAACTTTGTATTTCCCTAACAAAATTAATCAATTTTTTTTTCATTTATTCATATGAAAAGAAGGATGATTTTCCTTATTCATGGTGTAATATATATATATATATCTTCTCTTGTTTTCCTGTGAGAACAAAATAGCACTAACTTTCACAGAAATATCCTGGTAAAATATCACAGGTTTTCAGCATGTATATATTAATACAAATATTATTTTTGTTGCATAGATATATAAATCTCAATACTTATAATGTAAAATTAAATTTTACTGATTTCAATAAAAACTTTCTGCTACTAATTTTAGTATCAATATTAGGTAATTCAGCATAAGCGTCTATAAAAAAAACCAAATCCATTTATTGGAAAAATATAACCCACATACAATTTTCTGATGGTTTGCTTATTAACTTGGTGTAATTCATATCAATATAACCAATAGTTGAGTTTTAAGCTTGTGGGTTATCTACATCCTATATCCTCTAATGCCTCTTGTATCCTCTTTTGCCATCTTATATCCTCTAAGAGTCTCATTGCATATTCAGACAAGGAATTCCACAATTAAGATGCCCCAACAGAGAAGAAAAAAATCCTGAGAACTCTTCTAGTAAATTGAATTATTTACTGTATTTTTTATTTTGTATTTTTATATTGTATTGTTTATTTGTACTTTACTTACATATACAATTAGTTCAAAGAATTTGTCTAAAATTTATTTCTGTCACGTCATCGTTACAGAGAGGGCTGGTGAAAATGAAGATTTATTCTATTTTTACAGCTTTGCCTTTGTATATATGCAAATATAAAGATTTCATGTTTATATATTCAATGTCATTTCTGTGAAAATAATAAATTCATTTTTTTATGGTATGGGGCCTCTTACACTTGACATAGTTTAAGGCCTCAGAATGTCATAGTCTGGCCCTGGCTGGGGGAGGGCGGGCATAGCTTGAAACAAAGAAGTTCCCTCCATATGAAAGAAGCTATAAAAGGGGGTAGTGACATCACCTCTGGGCCTCATTGCCCCTACAAAACAACACTTGAGGAAAAAAGACTGAACTGGGGAAGGAAGGTTCCAGGTGGGAAAGAAGGAAACCTTCCTGTGTATGGAAGCTTGGTGGGTTGTTTGTACTATCTAAAGGTGAGACACTGCTTGATTCAAATCCTATCCAGTTTAAAGAATTTAGATTGAGTTTTTGTTTTATTTCTTAGGTAATCTGCTTTGATCTGTACTCTCACTACTTATAATCACTTAAACTCTACCTTTCTCTAGTTAATATATTTGTTTTTATATTTTTTACCTAAAACAGTTTGCTGTTTAAAGTGCAAAGGGAAATCTGCTTAGGAACAGGAGTTGGTGATTGTCCTCTCCACATTGAGCAAAGGGCGGACTGGGTAATAATCTTTACTGGTCATGCTTTTGACCAGTACAAGACAGCTCTGGGGTCCTAGGTGGTGGAGCTGAGGTGGGGGGTGCTGGGTGTAGCTTCTCTATTGTTAGTTCATGAGTGGCTGAAGAGAAGCATACATGTAACTGCAGCTGGGTGTGTCCCTGCCTGTGTGTCTGTGTAAATGCAAGTCCTGGAGAGGACTGTAGCTTGTCACAGCACCACAGTGTGAAAGGGGATCCCAGGCTGGTGAGTAGAGGGTTCAGTGGTATCCCATGTCCAGGTTGCACCTCGGGGTGGTGGTGGTGTGGGGCATCATAACAACTACTCCAAACTTTTTGCATGCATGACTGCATTTTGAGACTTACTGAGTCCTGCAACCCTCTGCAGTACCTCCACAGGCACTGAAATATATGCTTTACAAAATGATGTCATGCATACAGCATAACCTTGCATGCATTGTATGTGCAAGATCATGTTGTGTGGAGGACACCATTTTGTAGAGCAGGTCCAGACATATTTGGGGGCTGGGCAGAATCATCTTGTGACTCATGGGCTAGATTTGATAATAAATCGGGATTGTACCCCCATCCACTGATGCTGTGACCCCACTTGGGGTTGCAACCCATAGTTTGGAACCTCTGCCTTCACATGCGTTTGGTATATTTCTCTCAAAATCACTTGTTGTTTCATGTCAGACCACAGATATAATCTTTCTTTTGGCTCTTGTACATTCAGGGAAAGTATGCACACTGTGAACACTCCTTTTGGATGTTGCAGACTGCTTAGCCTGACTCACCTGACTCACCAAATTTATTAACATCCATGGGCTGGTGTGGAAGGAGTTAGCCTGGGGAATCATGACCTTTCCTTCACCTGCTCCCCTCAGAGTGACTTACGCTGTCAGGGTCCTTGGAGAACTCCCTGCACTGCTCTAACTGCAATCATATCTGCCCCTTGTGCAGCACGAACAAGTGGTGTGAAAGGTTCCTTGAATAGGTGCTAGGTAATTTAGAAGCTAGAACTAAAAGATTTCATGACACCGTTCTCTTCAGTGATAAAACATTAAAATAAGGAAATGCTCCTTTAGGTTTTCAATGAAGTATCAGAAGTCGGGGGGGGGAGGGGGGAACTACTTGCAAATGTGAAACTAATGGAGTGAGTAAACAAACTCAATATCCTTTCTTCATCTACAAAATTACAAAAGCAAGAAGTTACAGCAGTGGCTATCATAAGTGAATTATTTGCCATATTCCACCATTATTCAGTAGCTTGCAAATTCCTTCATTTAGTAAAACTGCATAAGAAGAGCGCTTTTTATGGCTTTTGAAATTATGGCTTTAATTATTGATCAGACACTTCAGCATGTTATCCATAAATGCAACACATTAATTACCATAAGAATTAGCTGAACAGTCAAGAAAAATGCTCAATCAATTTTAAGTCTCTTTTGCACACAGCAGGTGGTGTGCCCAGTGATTATTGTCAGCTCTTAAATAAAATGATTACATGTGCTAAAGGAAATCCCTAAAATGGCTAGCCAGATTATTTGGATCCTTGGAATTATCTATAAAATGTACTGTCTGCTAGTATTTGTTTGCATCATAACACTCCATACAGTGCAAGCTCTGATGGGTCTACATGTCCCACATAATAACATACTGTAATCTCTTAGGCACTCTGTACAACATATGCTTTTAGTGACTCTGGCGAGAAAGGATGGTTGGCTTCAGACTTTCCTTTGTAATCAAAAGGATTAAGTACGTGTTATATTTTAGCCATTCATGTGGTGGTTCTGTTACGCACCTTTCTAGGATAATCACAAATACTGACAGTTCCAGAAATATTCTCTTATGTGAATAAACTTCAGCCATAAAAGCAGAAACAAACTTACTGTATATTAGCAAATTCTGCCTTTGTGTGCTCTTCTTTAATAATGCATCATACCGCATCTTGGCACCTAGCTTATTCTCTTCTCAATTTAACATTTGTTTATGAACATTATAACTGTAGTTCTTCATTTGCTAATCCATTTTTGCACAGTGACCGGAGAGACCCCTCATTTTACTGTTTGCAGTGTGTGCCAGAAAGCTGTCCTTTGAGATAAGCCACACAAATGCTTTGGGACTTTTGTAGTGATTCAGAAACTAGAAGGATTGTGATTCAGAAACTACTAGACCTCCTATTTTTACTACAATGTGTGTGAATAAGGCTTAGCTGTGTTTGCTATGAAGATGGCAATATGATAATGCCTGTATATAAAAGGAGGCAAATAAGCTTTTCTTTTTATTCTCATTAGAGTTAATTGCCTTGAATGTCATACCTCTGCTAAGGAGGTTTTTAATCTCCCTTGGCAGAATGTTGAGGAGGAGAACCTTATGGTTCTGCAAAATGAATAGTATTACTGTGCATTTACAAATAAAATAATAATCCTCAGATATTAGAGTTTTTTTCTAGGGCTGGAGGAACATTGAATAGAAGTTTGACAGTTTAGAGCCCAAATTGAATCCTAAACCAAATAAAAATGTAGGTTTGAATACTTTTGATTTACTGTAGCGGGTAGTGATATCTGCGGGTTCTATACATCTGTCTTAGGATGCAGCATAGAGTACTGTATTTCCCTGTAGTATCTAAGTGGAAATTTGTTTTTGTTATTGGTGTTTGATTTTCACTGGCTTTTAAAAATGTTTCTGGGAATCATTTATGGGTCTGAAAAAACCATGATGTGGTCTTCTTATGGTATTCCACTGCCTAAAGGATAGAAAAATGCCAAGAGAAAACCAGACTGCACAATATTATGACTTTATAAAAGGCCTTCTAAGAGAGAAATCATCAATAACAAACAGATTCCAAAATATTTGGGTTTAAATGGGTTCTTGCAGAATCCAAAGCACAGCTTAAGTGTTAGGAATGCATGGAATTGATTAAAAGGATTTCAGCTCAACTCAGAAGACTCATGTGTTGTGTGCATAAAGCTGTCTACCACAAGTAGAAAGTCCATTAATTAGCTACAGACTGAACATGCATGACATAACTTTGGGAGCGATCTTAGGAGAGAGAAACAACTGGAAAATCTTGTACTTTTCTCTGCATAAATCAAGATCTGAGTACTCATCTAGTCAAACCTTTTAAAAGTTTGGCATTTAGTTCAGATAATCATCAGTATATTGGATAATATTGAAGGCTCTGGAGTCTATTAAATACTGGAAATCTTACCACATGGGCTGGATATTTCCCAAAATTTCAGACACTTACCATCCTGCTTAGAAATATTGTAAAAAGAGCCCCCCTTGAAGTGATTTAGCATGGATTCTACTCCAGAAGGCACACTGATAAATCTGGATCTTGTTCTGGTGCCACTGCATTTCTAAAGGGATTGTGACTTTCAACTCCTTCTGTGGGCCTCTAGGAGCTCTGCTGGTGGAAGCTCTACCGGAGATGTACTGAAACAGCACGTGTCCCAGATACTTTAGCTTTGCTCCTCAAATTTCAGCCCTTTCATTTTGTGGGCTGAACTGGATGGTTCCAAATCCCCAACAGAACTGTGCCTTTGTTTCCAATGCACTTTCCACTGCTTGCAGCCACAACTTGTATTCTGCAATGGAATGAACTGGACCCAAAACCTCTAATGAAGGGAGCACGTTTCCTTTGATAATATGGTGGCTATTTGATTATCTAGATCCTCAGCCCAAAGCTCTTTAATACTATTTATCTTGCTAGTTTACAGAACAGTTTAATTGTAGCCTTGCTCAGAAAAGTCCCCTTTAAAACTTCATTTTCTGTTTGCTTGTTTTTTAAAACCCCTATTTTGAATCTAATCAGTGCTTGCCATTGGCAGTGGTCAAATAGGTTGTTTGTTTTTTTTTTAAGTCAGAAAACACTGATTTAAATGTTTATCAAGCAGCCACAGGCAACTTCTCCTCAATAGGAGTGAATTTAAGATTTTGTCTTCAAGCAGACGTGGCAGAATTTCAGTTTCTTTGAGTCACCTATGGAACTCATATTAAGATTACCTGAAAAAAGTGAGCAAATTCCACTAACTCTCCTAATTTGTAAATATCCCCAGTAAGCAGGCTGAGAGAGACACCCAGCAGAGTTTCATCTAAAAAATGTACTTGTTTTTTTCTTTCCTTCAGGTTTGTATCCATCTGTAGTAGTACCTGTAGGCTCCTGCTTCAAATTAACACACACACCCCCGTTTTCCCACACTGGAGAATGGAGGCAGCACACAGTGATCAGGTAAAACATGTTTTATTATTAATCACGTTCATTACAGCAGTTCCTAAGAACCAGTCAAGAATGGTGCTTCATTGCAGTAGGCTCTGTACAAACACAGAGTAGATGGTCCCCACCCCAAAGAGCTTACGATCTAAATCTAAGAGAGAAGACAGACACAGAGTAAGAGAAGTGATAGAACACACAAGCAGAGTGAACAATGTGATGGCAGCAAACTTCATGTTAGTTCCATGATTTTTGGGGGGGTGGCTGGGGTTTAGTTAGGAGGGGATAACCTAAACAGAAAGAAAACTGAATGGAGAGGGAACATGGAGTGCAAGGGGGAGTGGGAGCAGGACAGGGCATAGGAGAAGACAGTAAGCGGGTCAGGTGTGGAGTAAAACTGAGATGACGAGACTGTGTGGGAAGGGCACAGCTAATCAAGCTAAGGGCAGGCACAGTGCAGGAAAAATTGTAGAAAGTTCCCTGAATGTCTGGAGGTCCTTGCTTTGCCTGCACCTTCAGCTGTTCCTTTGGCTGGAGTCTCTGGCTGGTTCTTCCCTGCAGTTTTCCTCCACCACTCGCAGGGACAGGAGTCACTACCTGAATGTGTGTGGACTGTCTCTGCTGCACAGGTTTGGGTAGTGGTGGGGGATGTGTGGTCCTGGTGGAGCCCCATTTTATCTCCTCCACTCTTTGTTGGCGGTCTTCAACAATTTGATAATCATGGAGAGTGAATGAAGGGGTCTGTACTCTAGCACACAGTTGAGACACTCTGGGAGAACAGTTGGGGAATATTGTGCACTTGCTGTGTCTGTTATGTGAATAAATACAGAATTTAATTCTCCAGTGCTGTAAATCCCATCTCTCTCTCTCTCTCTCTCTCACACACACACACACACATACACACACACACACACACTCTTCCTTTAAAATGTTAAAGAATAAAGAATATTCTGGACAACACTGTGAATAAACCACAGTGATGCAGATATGTATATATCAAGTTCAGAAATGGCATTCAGGTCATAGTTTTATATATTTAGCTAAAGCAAATCTTAGTGTTCAATTTCTCAGTGCTGGAGAAATGTGCCATAAAACCCATTCCTATCATAATTACTTGTTCATCCTTTTCAAAACTGTCAGTGTTACAAAATATAATATTTAAAATAAATGTAGGAGACAGTTATAATTTTTCTATTTTTTGTAAGTGACCTGAGCTATTAAATCAGCTGCTGCGTAGGAGCAGTTTGTCTCAATGGTACCTGTCAACATTTTCTTCTCAGGCAAATGCTCATCAGTAACATTAAAAATGGTTTGAAGCTAGATATTTGTTTTAATTATCGCCACATTACAATTCTGCAGAAAAAAATGTCTGACTAATTGATTACCTCTACTTCTGGAATTGTCCTGCTGTTCAGAATCACTCTTGCCTTGTGGTGACATAGATAACTTAAAACTGCTTCCCATGTTAGCAATTCACAAATTCACTACTTAAAAATAACTGCTTATATTTTTTAATATCATAACCTTCAAATAAACTTCTCAAAATCCTCTTAAGGCTGTCACAGACCCATCTTTGCAGGCAAAGGTTTAGATAAGGTGCCATTTGTAGCCACAGAGTGTGGGACGTCTTGTCTTCTTGAGGATAATGCATAAATCAATGCAGTTAATAGAAATTGTTGTTTGCACACACATTAATATCAGTGGTTTCCCTCTTAAAATTTTTGGAAATCTTTCCATATCTAAAAAGCTAATAACAGTAGGCCTGTTCATCCCCTTTCAAGGGAAATATCTCTTGCATGAGGCTAAGTGAGAAGAAATCTTGGTGAAATTCCCCACACAGATTTTCGAGATTCTTCCATTAGGATGGGGTTTCTTCCCTTCCCTTCCCTCCCCACTTCCACCCTGCAGAGCAGGTTGCTGATTTGGACTATATAATCCTAGGATCTGCAGGAGGTTAGGTACATCCATAGGGAGACTCCTTGCCAGCTCTAGCCCTTGGGCACCCCCCACAGCAGCATGACTGAAAAGGAGCTGTGTTACCTAAACCTCACCAGTTGATGACATCCCACAGAACCCCCAGAGGGAAAGCTACAGAAAAGTGATAGTTTCTGCTTATAATCTTGCCATCCATTGCTCCATCTGCATCTCCCTTATGTGTATCCTGGACCTGCAGGTCCAGTTTTTCCCAGCCAACATGGGAGGGGAAGGCATCTCCTGGGACCTAGTCCCCCAAAGTGGGGGGTTCTCCCCATCTTAGTTCTGTGATCAGGGGAATTAGGTGGAGGTGTGTTCCTGGTTGGGCCCAATTTTCTTCTGTCCTCCTTTTGCTGGCAGTATTCAAGGATTTGAGAAGCATGAAGAGTGAATCCCTCTCCAGAGCACAGTTGTTGAAGAGGCAACTGATTCTGTTCTCTGCACAGATTCAAGAGATCTCTCTCTGGTTCTGGAAGAGATCTGAAAGGGTCCAATACCTTCTTCTCTCCTGTAGGGTAGAGTAGAACTCTATGATTAGGTGCCTGAAGTCCGAAACAAAATCCTTTCAATTCCTCCCAAAAAGATGGCTGAAAAACTAATGCTGTGCTTTCCATTTACATAGTGCTTTTTAAATTTAAAGCATTTTATAAATATTAACAATTCACAGCACCATTATGAAGTAACAGGGATATTTTCAGTTTGCTACCATAGGTGCTGGAACTAGCGGTGCTGGAGGTAATGCTGCACACCCTTCCTTGAAGTGGTTTCCATTATATACAGAGTTTACAGTTTGGTTCAATGACTCTCAGCACCCCCACTATAAAAATTGTTCCAGTGCCCCATTTGCTACTGTTTGCCTGACAGCTGAATACATGGTCTAAGTTAGTGAACTTGTAAACATTTTTAATTGTATCAGGCAAGACGACAATGAGTAATCTGGTTTCCAACCAGACATAGTGGATTCATCAGTACACTTTGGTGCATACAATACATTTACTCGAGTTGTTGAAATGTTCTCAACAATCAACAAGATAAATTGTATTTCCACACAGGCAGAAATACTCACCTGGTATTCCACTACACTTAAAACAATAAAACCTCATGAAGAACTACAGGAGACTTCAACAATTCAAAAAAAAAAAAAGTCTGGCATAAAAAGCATTTCCTAGACACACACGTTGTGTAGAGATAGCAGGTATTTCACAGACTTGGATCAATATTTCATGGTACTTTGTGAAAGCACATTGGAAAAAATAGTAGCTGAAATATGCCACTACAGTATTATCTACCATTCAAAACCGCTAATATCCTCAAAAAGTTCCAGACGGCATGCAGTAAAAGAAAAATGAAAACATAGTTTGTGCATAACAGAAGGCGGCTTTATTTTGCAACTGGTATTTTTGTTGGATGTATTGCACAATACTTAGAACAATACGTTATTCCAAAGATATACATTAAGTAAGTCAGCAACTCTGTTTGATCCTAATTTAGTGTCTGATTTGAATTGAAAGACTAAAAACAGTGCACTAGCATTGTATGAACAGTGATGAAAAAGCACCATTGGGTTTGATGAGCATCCCAGCACTTGTAAGACTTAATTTAGCTACTAAGTTGTAAAATGCTTGCAGAGTGTCTGCTTTTTATCTTGAAACAGCAAGCAAACAACATGCAGTATTATCTCTTCTTGATGCTCAGAGAATTAATTTATCATCCAAACTCTTTCCTCGTAAAGATGAGAATCTCACCAACAGTAGGAAGTGAGGATTTTTAAGCATGAAAAGCTGTTTTTTCCTTCAACCTTTAAGCATAATTACTGAGACTTCAAGACAGGAACACATTTGATTTCAGATATCAAAATAGTAACATATGTAGTTTCAAAACATTAGAGATTTCAAATTGTCATTCAAATATTTACAATAACGTCCCAATCCTAGGCACAAAAACTGTAATTGCCCATAGACCTTAGGAGCTCTTTGAGATGCCTGAACTTCACAGCGACATAAGCTATTGCTCATCTAGCAGTTGCCTATTCCTGTCCCTATAGCCTCATCTTCAGGTGGTCATAGAATATATATATATATATATATATATATATACATATATATATATATATAATTCACAGCTTCCCAAATCCTCACCCTTCCCAAGAGCTTTCTATAGGTCTCTCTCCCAAACAACTGCCTATTTGGCAATTGAAGATTAGGGAAAGACAGCTGGGGAAATAATCTTCCCAGTGCCAGAAGCAGCACTGGAATACATATCGCTTACTCACAGTCAACGAGGACAGCCTGAGAGAGCATTGATAGCTCTGAAATGGAGCTCAGTCAAGAATGGCTATGGATTTTGGGAAAGTTTGTGGCTTAAGCCGAAATCTAGTTGAGATCTTTGTTCCCTTCCCTTTTCTTATTGTTTGTTCAGCAGCCACCTCTCAAAGAAATGAAGAAGCAGTCTGCCTGACAAATGCGGCTAACACTTAGAGATAAAAATGAGCCAGAACTGGAGTTCCATTCCCAAAATAGCTGTTACCTGAGCCTATCCAAACAGTACCTACATCTGCCAATGAGACCATTAGAGCAAATGAGCTAATCTTGTGGAGAGGTTGAAGGAACTGAGTGAGCAGTCTAAGAAGCTTTGTTAAGAAAGCAATTTTCCCCGGAGATGTGGATTCCAATGCCCCCTGTTACCAGCCAGCTGGTACTCTGATACCATCGTGATATGGCTTTTTTTTTTTTTTTTACGATCTATAATATCTGTGCTATCTGTATGGAGTTGGGTAGAAAATTTACAATTTTTTTTCCCAAGAAGCAAAACCAAACCAACCAACCAGACAAAAAAAGTCTGTCCACCGAAACTACTCCTTCAAGCAGAAGCTTGAGAAATTAGATCGACCTGACACTCTTCCCTGAAGCTTGGAAAAATCAGGCTTTGTCTGGTAAGGGAGTGATAACAAATTCCAGTGCCACGGGGGGCCCCACTACTGAGAACACTGTGCCCTGTCCCAGATGTTTAAATCTAAAGACTATTATCTTGAGCACTTTAACTAATCTCAGTTGCTACTGTAGTGTGCCTGGAGATGGATTTTTTTCTCAAGAATACAGAGCTTATGCAACATAGGGCTTTAAAGCTCATGCTGCTGGAGCAGTGAATTCATAACATTCTCCTACTGACTTCCAGGTCTGCGTCTTTCCCTTTTTGTCCATCCCTCAACTAACTAATTTTTAGCCACTGTGCTATTGGTGAAAGCTCAAAGCAGCAGTGGAGTAGCTGTTAAATCAATACAGCTTCACATGTTTAATAATCATCTCCTTTCTTAACTCACCTCCCCCCACCCACACACACATAATTGGTTTGAAAAAGCCATTAAAACCAATGGAGAACCAAAACTTTAGTCACCTGGTGCTTTTTTTTCTCTCTTAGACCTGCACGTTGTCTTCGAAATGAATCTCCCTTGGCTTTTATAGTAAAGAATTAGAATTCAGTCCAATGACTTTAGGTACAGCTTTTGCCTTCTACTATTTTATTTTTATCTTAGTTTTGCTCATACAATCTACTTATTGCTGCAGAAGTGACCATTTTCATTTCAAAGACTTTTTGAAAATATTCTTGTTGAAGTTCAATCTAATTAATTTTGCACTTGAAAATGTCATTCAGTTTTTGCAGACAGTGCATTTAAATATTCAACTTGGTGAATTCTTTTGAAACTCTAGTACATCTCCTGTGCAGTCAATCTTTTTCCATGTGATTTTAGTCTGAACTGAATTTAATGGACATGGAATTGATTTAATTACCCGAGTTTATGTAAATAAGAGACCTGACCAGTCTACTTCTTACCAAGCATTTTAACAAATGTAAAACAATTTTAAAAACAAACTCTTTTTTGCATATAACTAACTTTTTCTGCATGCATTTTATACCCCGAGAAAAACATTTGGTTGATGTAGCTACTTAAAGTAACATCCTTTTGGATTTTCATATTGATATTGGATCAATCCAGCACCTTTTGGTCAGACAAAGCTCTGACAGGCCAATAATCTTAACTGCTATTGTCCTTGCTTGTGTAGCTTCATTAAGAAAGCAAAGGTTACTTACACAGGACTTTTTTTCTTTCAGTGGTTCATGTTTATTATTTACTATTATACGGTTAGTGCTGTTAGGAATTATTCCTAAATGGAATATTTTCTACTTCTGTATAGTTTCTATTATTTGGCATGCCCTTCATATTGACTTCACCACTACCACTGGCTGATTGTGTTAGTTTTAATCCTGTAAGTAAAATTTTATGGTTGAATTGATCTCCCCCAAGAACTTTCAATATCTCACATTGAAGTCAACAAGGAGTTTTGGCCATTAAAACACTCTTGCTAATGTACACACAGGAGATGGTGAAAATAACATGGCATTAAGTGATATAGTTTTTGCAGCCTTTCTTAAGCACTTGTATTTTGATTATTTCCAGGCCCATAAGTCCAGCTAATAAACAGAAAAATAGTGAAACGTATCTGGCCTGATAGGAAAGGGAACATGGGATTTTTCTTCTGTTTTTTAGAGCCTGAAATCTGTGTGAATTCTACAGGCGACAGACTTAGCTTCATCTGAGAAGAACAGTAGTTGCTAAGCAATTATATACCCCCTACTGTTGTATTGCTATGCTGATGGTTCAGATGTAACGAGCCATTTATGTTAGATAGCCAAGTAATGTGCCATAAAGGTGGCCAGCTAGCTGATTCATTTAGGGGATGTGGATCTAGTGAAGGAAGCAGAAAACGATGATGAAACACCATTGAAAATAAAGAAAATGGAGAAAGAGCAAACTAAAATAATTTAACGATAAAATAAAAATGCAAACAAGATGAAGAAAAATAAATTGTTGATTTTTCAAAAAAACTTCCTAATTTTTTTGTAAACTGAATCAAATAAACAATAGGAACAGAGAAGTAAAAAACCAAGGGTAGAAATAAAATACAAAGTAAGTGAAAGATTAAAGAAAATCTCCATAGTAATGACTGTTCAGTAAGGAAAACAATGAAGTGCAAGAGGCTACACAGAAATGAAATTAAATATTCTGGAACATCATAAAAAAGAAGAGAAGAAAAGGAGATGAAAATGACGGAGGAATGGCAGAGATAAATGTTAAGAGGCTAGACTGAGATGTAAGGCTTTGCTTTGAATAGGGGATGGTATGTAGTTGTGCCGCCCCAAGAGGTAGCAGTCACAGTTCTTCCTCTGCTTCTCCACCTTTGTTCTTTTCTGGCAGGGAGGTGTGTGTGCAGGGACTATGTTGTGGCACCCCTGTTAAAGGGTACAGCTTATTTCAACACTGCCTGGTGGGTTGAGGGAAGGCACAGCCAAGGCTTCACCTTCACACAACCAATTACTCCTGTTAGTTTACATTTATAGGCGGTTTCAGAGTAGCAGCCGTGTTAGTCTGTATCCGCAAAAAGAAAAGGAGTACTTGTGGCACCTTAGAGACTAACAAATTTATTTGAGCATAAGCTTTCGTGAGCCCAACAAAGAAAATAACAGAACGCCACTAAAACCTCTCCTTCACCTTCAGCCCCCAACTAAAACCTCTCCAACGCATCATCTAGGATCTACAACCTATCCTGAAGGACTACCCATCACTCTCACAGATCTTGGGAGACAGGCCAGTCCTTGCTTACAGACAACCCTCCAACGTGAAGCAAATACTCACCAGCAGCCACACACCACACAACTATAACACTAACCCAGGAACCTACCCTTGCAACAAAGCCCGTTGCCAGCTGTGTCCACATATGTATTCAGGGGACACCATCATAGGGCCTAGTCACATCAGCCACACTATCAGAGGCTTGTTCACCTGCACATCTACCAATGTGATATATGCCATCGTGTGCCAGCAATACCCCTCTGCCGTGTACATTGGCCAAACTGGACAGTCTCTACGTAAAAGAATAAATGGACGCAAATCAGATGTCAAGAATTATAACATTCAAAAACCAGTTGGAGAACACGTCAATCTCTGTGGTCACTCGATTACAGACCTAAAAGTGGCAATATTAGAACAAAAAAAACAGACTCCAATGAGAGATTGCTGAATTGAAATTAATTTGCAAATTGGACACCATTAAATAGGCTTGAATAAAGATTGGGAGTGGATGTGTCATTACACAAAGTAAAACTATTTCCCCATGTTTATTTTTTCCCCTTACTGTTCCTCACACATTTTTGTCAACTGCTTTTTTGTCAACGTTTTTGAAATGACCCACCTTGATTATCACTACAAAAGGTTTTTTTTCTCTCCTGCTGGTAATAGCTCACCTTACCTGATCACTCTCATTATAGTGTGTATGGTAACACCCATTGTTTCAGGTTTCAGAGTAACAGCCGTGTTAGTCTGTATTCGCAAAAAGAAAAGGAGGACTTGTGGCACCTTAGAGACTAACCAATTTATTAGAGCATAAGCTTTCGTGAGCTACAGCTCACTTCCTCAGATGCATATCGTGGAAACTGCAGCAGGCTTTATATATACACAGAGAATATGAAACAATACCTATTCCCACCCCACTGTCCTGCTGGTAATAGCTTATCTAAAGTGATTTCCAGCACAAATCCAGGTTTTCTCACCCTCCACCCCCCCACACAAATTCACTCTCCTGCTGGTGATAGCCCATCCAAAGTGACAACTCTTTACACAATGTGCATGACAATCAAGCTGGGCTATTTCCTGCATAAATCCAGGTTTATGGATTTATGCAGGAAATAGCCCAGCTTGATTGTCATGCACATTGTGTAAAGAGTTGTCACTTTGGATGGGCTATCACCAGCAGGAGAGTGAATTTGTGTGGGGGGGTGGAGGGTGAGAAAACCTGGATTTGTGCTGGAAATCACTTTAGATAAGCTATTACCAGCAGGACAGTGGGGTGGGAATAGGTATTGTTTCATATTCTCTGTGTATATATAAAGCCTGCTGCAGTTTCCACGATATGCATCTGAGGAAGTGAGCTGTAGCTCACGAAAGCTTATGCTCTAATAAATTGGTTAGTCTCTAAGGTGCCACAAGTCCTCCTTTTCTTTTTACCCATTGTTTCAGGTTCTCTGTGTATATAAACTCTCCCTACTGTATTTTCCACTGCGTACATCCCATGAAGTGAGCTGTAGCTCACAAAAGCTTATGCTCAAATAAATGTGTTAGTCTCTAAGGTGCCACAAGTACTCCTTTTATTTACAGGAGGCACATTGGTCACATTTTACCTACAGCCATTCAGTTAACACTCATGCCTTATCAGCAGCAATATGGTACATTTTGGAATGCTGATATTATCCCCACTGATACCCTGTTATAGTCAGGAACATTGTATTTGTGTGTGTGTCTGAGACTGCCTTGATAGATCTCATTGTATGCAATCAGCCATGCCACATAATAGAAAAAGTTACTTAAGTCTTTGAAAGCCATTTCCATACACGGGGGCATGTAATAACTTCTTTGTGAGCATTCTATTCCTTGATCCTTAGACTTATGAAACTCATTATCCATGGAAAATATGTGAACCTTCAAGTCTCTTCTAAAAACACAATTTTTACTGCCGTTTCCCAACTGCTGGCCACCAGTAGATGAAAAATTGGGTTCCATAATGATCGATTCTAGATCATTACTTTTTATTTGTCCTCAAAGTGCTATGTATATATATATAACAATCTATGTGTGTGTATAATATCAATGAAGATTTTTTTATAGAATTGTTCTGAAAAATCCATGCTGTTTGCTGTACAGTAAATAAAATATGGACATGTTCTGGGCTATATAAACTCTACAGGCCAAAAAGGGGTTCGCTGAAACTTGTGAGTTCGATTAGCACCATCTTGTTACACCTGGATGTTTTTTCTGACTCAGAAGTGTTAAAAGGAAGAAGTTCAGATCAGTTGGAAGAAGGGGACCCAGGAGAAAGGTGGTCTGTAGTTCCCTCTCTGTGGGAATGGCCTAATGGGAGCTTGGCAGATGGAGACCCATGGGAAGTCCACAGAAGTAGAGTTAATTCCAGTGGTGGGCTTTGAAAAAGGAGATGGACTCCAGGGGAAGCAGACGTACCATCAGTATTCTATAGAAGAGTGGAGAACTGGGGAAAACTTAAGATGAACTAAGGGCTCAAGCCTGAGAAGGCTGGACGTTAGTTAGTTTATATTTTGTTGTTTTGGGGGGGTTGGCTGAGGGATTCCAAAGAGAAGCTCTGGGAGCCATTTTTTTTTAATCTGGAAAAAAAAAGCGAGGAAGTTGTGTTGATTACTATTATTTTGTTGGACATTATTTGTCTGGGATGTGGGTATCACAGAACCTGTAGAACGATAGTATTGTACTGGGCCAAATCACCACCATATAAGACCACTGAAGTCCAGAGGAAGAGAGTTGAGACAGAGTAACTAAAACGCTGGCTTACACCACATGGAGTTGTTCCAGGATTTATGGGCTTATGCAGGCAGTTTATGGTTAAAAGCAGCAGAAATGCTGTTTATCCGCTCTGCTGCTGGGTGAAGAAATGAAGAACCTGGATAGGACACATTGAATGTCCATGCTTTCCAGACATTACCTTAGTAGCAGGTTTATGAATGGGCATATGGCAGTGAGGGGACAAGTGGATATATCATCCATGAACAGACACTTGGACAATGAGTCCTTTGAGCACAAATTCACATGGCCCATATACTACAGCAGCTGAGCACTAGGTCATGTCCACAAATCTCCCAGTTCCTGAAGTCAGCAGCTTGGTTAGCCTGTGCTTTATTCCTTTCCTTTTCCTTTTATTACTTTCTTTGGTGTGAGTTGCCCGTCTCCCAGCTCCATTACCTTTGCTCATAGATCTCCTGATGCACTGAGCAAAAGTATAAGATCCAGTATATTTCCTCCTACTTGCCTATCATTACTAATAGAAGTGTTACCAAGACAGACTACTCTAGAGTTCTTGCTGTATAACCTAGGCAAACTGTACAGCATTAAAGACATATATTAGAGCAACCAATAGAAACATGTTGAACACTGGCCATCACTTCATTAGAAGTGAGTGCAGTCTATGAGGAGAATGAGTATTGTGATCATAATGCCTGACCCTTAAACCAGCTTTCCGATCCCAAAGTTCTCCTCCTACCCCACTCTAGGCCTTTTATAACTGACCACAGATAAGTAGCCAGTCCTTTCATCCACTCTGTGAATTCACTCCTGCAATTCATGTTCTTTGGGGTCTAGTTAATCACAAACAATATGTCATAAAACATGGTCATGGAAATTGCTTCCAAAGCATGAGCACATTCCTAGCCAGATGTGGGAATTGGCCAGCACAAACCTTCTGTCCACACTCCTCCAAAGGATTTCTGCTACAATGAACATGCAAGGTGAAATCCTCTACCCACTGAAGTCAGTGGCAAAAACTTCCTTTTGCCTTCAGTGGGAGCAGGATTTCACATGCAGTGTTTGACTAAGCAGATGAGAATTAAGCAAGTATGGAAAAGTTTACATTACATTACATACATTACAATGCATATTTTGTCAGAGTTTGAAAGAAACAGGCACTTTATCCTCATTGATAAACATTCACTGCTGGTAGTACCTACATTCTGTGCAAATAATTCTGTGCTTATTGCTTATATTTGAGAGTTGTTTGGCTGGCTGTGACACACTGTATTATGGATGCAACTGTTTATGGGGATACAGATGTAGAGATGTTAAAAAGACTGTGTGATGACTGTCACTATTTACTTGTATATGGAACTGTCTACCAACTTCTAGGTAAAACCGATAATTTGCTACCTGCTCACTGTACTGATGTTGTGTCCCATGATGTGATGAAATGTCATTTCTTATTAACTTTATTATAGCTAATGATTATATCTAGGGTCTCTGTGTGCTTTGTGATACAATGGGACCAAATTCTGTGGGAGCAGCTATCGAAGCCCAAGGCAACATTAATTTTTTCATCACTGTGCAATATCCTTCATTCCCAGCAAAAACACACATACAACTCTGGCTCATAGCTGAATATATTCCTTGATGTAAAACTTGTTGATGATTTTCAAGGATGAGTTTTGCATTATGTTCTTCAGGCACTTCGGTTCTACTCCCTGAGCCTCCCGTGGTTACATGCAGACATAAATTCTTTCTCCCCAGGTGTGCTTCAGCAGCTTGTCTCCACAGTTCCTCAGGATGCGCTCTTCTCCAGGCTTTCCTCACTCAGATGGCTACTGTAGACCCCCAACCCAACAAACAAGCATACTACTGTGAAGGCTGACCCTGCCCCCAGAGCCCTGATTGCCAGAAAGGAGAAGCTAGTTATTCTATCGCCTCAGAAGCCTGGTTGGCTGGACATTTGGCAGGAACTCCCACCCTTGCTTCCTTCTGCCAGGTCTCCTCTGATTGGGGCATGTTGATGCCACCTGAGACAGGATTGCACGTGGTCCAGGAGACTGCATGTATTGCAGCTGTAGAGACACAGTGAGCCCAAATGGCCTCTGCTCAGGTACAGGCCAAAGAAGCAACCTGAACACGTGGTCCTTATGAAATTCCACTCACATGAAGGAATCAGCCACAGCCCACCAGGAAGGAGGTGCCTGAATCTCGGACTAAGGAGCCAAGGCTGAAAGGACACTTGAGACTGCAACCGAAGGCGGTAGATGCCTTTTAGGTATCTTGGATCTCCTGCTAACTGTTCTTTTCAATGAAAGCAGGGCCCTGTACATGTTAATAAAGATGTTGGCATAGATCTGTATGCTGGAGTGATTCCTTGGTGAACTCCTGCCTTCCCAAAAGCTTTCAGAGCTTGGAATAACCTAGCAAACCTGGGAGCCCTCCTCATGCTATACTTTTGCTTCCCCTGCTTTCTGGCTGCAAGCTGGACTCCAGCTCTTAGTCCCCTACTGCCTAACTTCATGACACAGTGCAGGAAGAACCCACTTTAATGAAATTAACTCCCCCTTGTGGAGAAAGTTGAAGAGCAAGACAAAGCTGCAGGCAGGATCTAAGAGGGTAGGATGACAAACACCAGAGGAAAAATGCTGGGCAGCTGACTCTAGCCAAATGGTGAATTATAGTAATGAACTGGTAGGCATGTAGGCAAAAAAGGACACGGGTTGTCCGTTGGGATATTTTACTTGCAAAAATGAAGAAAACATGGAATAGGAGGAAAGAAAAACAAAGCTAGAGGGGAAAACAAACATAAAGGAGGGGTATTGCCAGGGTTTTTTTTAAAGTCATTTTGTTGAGAGTAAATAATTGTACAGTGTGTGAAAAGTTGTTCTATTTTGCATAATTTAAAAAAGCAGTGTGTTCTGTTTAGGTATTTTCCCCCCAAACTTTGTCCCACGTTGGCTGATTGAGAGATACGGGGATTATACTTTAAAACATCTTCTCGTTTTACCTTGCTGCTGTATTGAGAGAATTTTTTGAAAATTTAAAATTTAATCAGGAGTTCATCAGGAGCATAAAGTAATGAGGGTAGGCAGCTTAATTGCTCTTTAGAATTTTCTGCTGCTCCCAGGAATGATATTTTTGCAGGATATTGAACACGGCTTTATTCCATACAGTAGGTTGCAAAATAAC
The DNA here is from genome assembly GCF_965140295.1 of Lepidochelys olivacea. Lineage (NCBI taxonomy): Eukaryota > Metazoa > Chordata > Testudines > Cheloniidae > Lepidochelys > Lepidochelys olivacea. The sequence goes on along the minus strand of NC_140415.1, from coordinate 88,306,942 downwards.
AGGCACCCCATCTTTAAAGCTCCCTGAATCACCTTGAGGTGGGAGGAAAGCCCTGCATCAGTTGTAATTTTTACAACACTATCTATACAGAAGCAATTTGTGTCCACCAACACATATTTAAGAGTTATTTTGCAACATACCATTGCAACATAACATCGAAGCCATGTCCAATGTCCTGCAGTAATATCATTGCTAGAAGCAGGTGAGAAGGCTGTAGAGGGATGGTGCTGCCCGTTCTCATTATTTTATGCTCCTGATTAATTTCTGTCAACTCATTTTACTTTCAAACTCATATATTCTGCACAGTTACTCAGAATGGTGTACATAGACTTTTGGTTTCAGAGTAGCAGCCGTGTTAGTCTGTATTTGCAAAAAGAAAAGGAGTACTTGTGGCACCTTAGAGACTAACAAATTTATTTGAGCATAAGCTTTTGTGAGCTACAGCTCACTTCATCAGATGCATTCAGACTTTTGGGGCAGCCCATTACTTTAAAATTGTCTTTTAGAAGTTAAAGTTGCAAACACAGTAGTATAGTGACTTTTATTTCCTAGCTAGAATTTTAAATTTTGAAGTAGCCTGTATAATAGGCTATATGTGTTCTTCTTTTTCTTTTTTCTCTTGACCAAATGGAAATAGCAACCTCAGGGGTTGTCTGCACTACTGGGGTAAGTTGACCTAAGTTATGGTATTCCAGGTACATCAATAACATAGCTGGAGACGATGTAGCTTAGTTCGACTTACCCCGGTGTCTTCACTGTGCTGCGTATAAAGGGAGATTTTGGAAAACCAGTAAAGTACTATTGCTTATTGGTAACAGTAGCCAAGTCAGCAGGCTGTAAATGGCCATGCAGTGGTCTTAGCTTAACGAAGGCAGGAGGGGAGGGGGTTTTGGGTGCCACAGAAAGGGCAGCTTGACCCCGTGTCCTTCCTGCTAAGAATATTGAAATTGCTGATATATGTATTTTAGAAGAAACACGAAGCATGTCTCTATGTGCCCTTGGGAATGTGTCTGTCAGGGCCTCAAGGCATGCACACTCTGAAAAAACCACCTCTAGTTAATTGATGATCAGAAGGAAACCTCTTGCTTGACCTTTAAAAACTACTTGCTAAGCAAGTTTTCTTTAAGTGATATGTCATTCTATTACTAATGTATAAATAAGGAGGAAAAGTTTGAGGTAGTTGGACTCTCTTCGGGAGGGTTTCTTTAGGGATTCTCCTTCTGGACGCATCTTGTGGGTCCCACCAGCAGACAGAAGTTTGACCAATGGTAGATTGTCACTGTGCCACTCAAGAGCCGCACAGCTTCGGTAATTATCGAGGGTTGGGGGGTGTTTTTCTAACCTGTTGCGGACGTGTGTAAGTGCTTGAGACTAAGTAAAGTTTAGCTTTAAGTGAAAGCACTCTTGTGTTGTCCTGTTTGTGCCAGCCATCTATCGGTCAGACGGCCGTGTCTCCCTTGATTTATTTCCTGTCACCACCTCACACAGAGTAAAAGTTACCAAGAGCTTTGGGTTAAAAGAACCCCGAGTAACAGGAGACGCTCTCCTGCTGACTTCCTTAATCTTCTTGGGGAGCTGGAGTACTGGAGTTGACCGGAGAGCATTCTGCGATTGATTTAGCGGGTCTTCACTAGACCCACTAAATCGACCCCTGCTGCATCGATTGCAGCAGCGTCAATCTCCCCGTAGTGAAGATCAGCCCTCCTATACCAACCTGTGCATGACATGCTCTTCTAATTTCAAAATATCTTTATTTTTTAAAAGCACAGTGTAATTTTGATAGGAAAATATATTAATTTTAGTGGTTTCATTAAATTAATAATGAAAGAAAAAAAGAGATTTGAAGCATCCCAAATGTACTTCTCAAACTGCAATATATAATGTGGCAGCCGCAGTAGCCACACCATAGTTATAATTGCACATACCAGTATAAACCTAATTTGGTTCCCCTTCCTCTCTCCACCCCTGTAAAGTCCACAGGTAACTGAATTCCAGATAGAAATTAGGTAGGTATGGTCTTTGACCAATAAAGAAATATCTCACTATGATTGAAATTAATTAAACCAACCACTTGTTTAAATAGCACATTATAAAAATCGGTATTTTTTAGCTCTAGAAAATGCTCCTAATGCTTCCCCCCTCTGTATTAGCTAGAAAATACATATATAATTAGATTTGTTTACATTTTCCATAACAGTGATGAGGTATTGTACCTATTCCCCAATCTAATTTAAAAAATTAAGGGAACTCCCAGACAAAAATCTTTACTTAGCTAAAGATAAGATTGAAAGTCGAAATCAGTGAGGAGTTTAGCTCACAAAAGCTTATGCTCAAATAAATTGGTTAGTCTCTAAGGTGCCACAAGTCCTCCTTTTCTTTTTAAGCATACTAGAGTTATAAACAAGGAAATTCAGGATGAGACTGCATTTTAAAGAAAAAACAGCATTTGATGTTCTGATCACAACAATACTGAGCACATAAGTAGCTACTTAGGTGGCAAAGCAGCTGTTTGAACACAGGGCCATGGTAAACGAGAGCTAAAATGTAGATGAGAACAGATTATGGACTTCTGCTTTGGGATTTGGGGTTAGATGTTTAAAGGTATTTAGGTGCCATTAGGCACCCATCTGCATCTTTCGGTGCCTAAATATCTTTACAAATCTGGTGCTTGGTCTTCAATGCCAAATTCAGAAGTGATACATAAGGTGGTATAATTTACTCTTCATAAATTTATGCTAAATTACATGTCAGGAAAACAATTAACAAATAGAATTTCTTTTATTATATGCGTTTTATACCCTCTTTTAACCCATTTTGGAACTACCTCTTTCTGTCCCCTCTGTATAAATTACACCTGTTTACAACCACTTACTGAGGTGAAAATTACACCACCATGGACATTACCTCCGAATCTGGCATGTTATTGTTAAACAAAGTAGGAGGATCTCCGTTCAAGGTCTCATTCAAAAGGGACCCACAACAATGAACTAAAGAATTCTATCTACCACAGAAGGATGAAGGACAGGATTTATATCTGTAGTTCCAGGAAGTCTAGGCATTATCTAAATCTGTTTGGTTTGGAAATTGGGCTGGAAATCTCCAAAGTGACATCTTTCTTTCAGTATTTCCTTTATATTTGTTTTCAGTTGGACTAGAACTTTTTTCAACAACTGTCCTTAATGTATATTTTGCTACTTTTGTTTCTAGTCGTAGCTAAAAACAAGAATAGCAGAGGCCTGAGACAACTTAGAAAAACCCCAACAACTGTAACTAAAGTTTTTGTATGAGACACAGAAGAGATTTCAGGTTCAGTATTCACAAGTACTGTGATACAAATATATACTTCAGGCATATTTACTTTGGTTGAAATTTTCAAATCTGACTAGGGGATTTTGCTAGAAAATTCCCATTAAAACTAAAAGGAGAGGCAGGCACTTACTGTGATGGTTAGACATTTTTTGAAAATTTAACCCTAAGTTATCTTTGAAAACCTCAACCTTGGAGTTTTGAGCAAAATAAAGAAGCACAAAGATCTGCTGGGACTATTGTAAGGCTCAGACTAAGTTTTTCCCTTAACATGAAAATTATGTCTCTGCTTTGTTTTTAAATAGCTATTACTTCTACAAGAAAACAATCTCACGAGATGATTACAGCTTTTCAGGTATTTATGCTGTTACTTGAGAAGTTGTGTTTAGTATAGAAAATTTGAATACATCATGTTCACTAAACTTTTTATTTTGAAGTGAACTCTGTTCATATAATGAGAATGGCATATTATTTCTCTATAAGATGGAAGTATATAATTTCCACACTGAAAGAAAAATAGAATTTATTTGCAACACCCACACTGATCTAGCCAGTACACATCAGGTGTGGCGCTATAGTCTTTCTTAGAGATAATTTGAATTGCGGTACAACCATCTTTGATGAGAATTAACTGAAGTTAGCTTTAGAAATGATAACTTAAAAGGTGGTGTAGTATTCACTGCTTTGTGAGGGGAGGAGGTAGGAGAATTTAATAGAAAGATGCATTCATGCAATAAATGAAGATGTTAGGGAAACGTTGCAGCAGATGAAGTTATTATTCACCTGACTGATTTCTTCCTCTCAGATCAATGGCGATACCATCAGACTGCTGAACCACTATTTGAAAGTATTATAGCTGAAATTTTAAAGATTTCACAAATGTTCTTGGCCATCCTGTTCACTTTTGACAGTTCTCCAAAGGACTCATCCACTGGCTAAAGAAAAGTAGAAATAACAGATAGCCTTCACAAAGGTCATTGGATTCAGTACTTTGGAAGGAAAGCCCACTGACATTTGATGATTTGAAAGCAAATCCTCAGAGATTCTCAGATACCACTCATCAGTCACCACATGGACACCTATGTTTCTAAACAGCAACAGTTTGCAATCTGCTAAATTTCATTTAATGGTCTCTGCTCCAGAGCAGATAACAATAATTCAGGGAATTTATCTGGATTATCTGACTGACGTTTTCCTCTCATTTCTCAGGCAGTCTTGCTTCTTGCTTTCAACATGTGTCAGAAGTCATTGCTGCTTTCATCTCCTGTCCCTGAAATGTCACTGCCTTGATACTGTGTAAGTGATTCTGCCTAACTCTTGTCTTGCTCCTGTGTTCTGTTGTTCCCTACATTACCATTTTTCTGCCAGTCTTGCAGCCTAAAACATACACAAAATATGTGTTATCATGCAAGGTCATTATTTTCTTTGGTGTGTTAAACATGCCAATCTAACCCTACACTATCTACTCTGCCTCCTGCAGGTTAAGAAGCAGAAAAAGCAAGTGTGCAAAAAGAGAACAAGGTCTATTTTTAAGCAATATAATTCTTTATTGAGTTAATCCTAATTGCTAAATGATCATTTCAGATACGATATATTTGGCAAAGTGAAATTTGGATATTTATCCTTCTGTGTGTAACATCAACTTAATGTCAGTGAACGCTTTTTCCTACGCTAGCAAATAGTGACATACCCAGCAGTTTTGCCAGGTTGGAAACTGATTATTCATCTTTAAAAATAGATAGGAATATTTTGTATTAATTAGAAGTAATGATAGATTTTTCCCTGTTTTTTTTTAAAGTATATTCCATTGTTGTCCTTTAGCTTTTAATAGACTTTGATCGACAGCTTTGAATAACTCTAAGGAGTTGGCTTAGAGAAACAACACTCAAATAAAGCAAAACATAAATATTATTAATGAAACTATTCATCTCAACTGCTTCATCAAAATTAATTCAGCTTCTCAAACTATGAGTAACTGTCTAATAAAGAGTTAGCTGCATCACACAGTCTGTGAACATTCAATCAGGATGGAATAATGTTGCAGTATTATTGAAATAAACATAAACCTTTTAGTAACCTGCCAGGGGATCCTGATAGATTATTTTCATTGAATTTCTAATTGTAGTGAAGCTGCCATTGTAGTCTAAAGTGAAAATAGTGACTGTAAATATGGTCTAATTGTGTGTTCCCTTGATAAATGAAGATAGCAGTCCCAAAACAGATGGTATGGTAAAGAGGTAAATAAGAAGTGTTTTATTTTTCTTTAAATTAATGCACAATAAATACCTTACTGGCTCTCGAAAACCACCATGTATCATGAAGTAAAATTAATGAAGTTAATGCAATTTTGATTTGGTATTTTTATCCCATTTTCAGTTTTCTGTGAACATTTGTACAAGCACTTTTTTTTTTCTCATGACCATTTTTGGTCTGAATACATACATAATTATTTGCTCTGGAAGTGCTCATATGGCCATCTTGGTATTTATTCATGGACTTGCGTGTTGAAACGCCATCCAAACAGAACCAATACAATGTGACTTGGGAACAAGAATAAAATCACAGGTATATTAGCTACTCATCTGAATACTCACCGCAGATCATTTGTGAGCAATCAATTGGCAGAAATTAGTTTGTAGAAAAGACTTGTTAAATAATTGCAATTAGAAAGCCAATTAATAAAAAACAATCTGTTTGAAGGCAGTTCACAAACAAGTAAAAGAGAATTTTACCAAATGAACTAACTATTCATTGTGAATTGCTTGCCCATCTCAGTGATGGGCACTCTGCAAAGAACATCCATAAGTAAACTGTTGAACTAGTTTGCAGATTAAAGGCTGAAAATCTAATGTGATCCCTCCTCCACCCTTAGTGTTCAAGGCCTTCAGCAGGGTCTCCTGGGTAAGTAAGGGTAAGTAAATGTCCCCCTCAGTTATGCAGGCACTTCCACAGGGGATATGGACAATCATTATCACATTGTCTCACCTACTGACCGATAAGCTAGGTGCCTTAACATTTTTTAGCTAAAATAACTCCCTAGACCAGGCAATTTCAGAGAGATTGGCACTTGGCTTTTCCAATGACAGCACAAACACATGCACTTTCAAAGGGGGTGGGATTAAGATGCATGTTTTTTGTATGACTGACAGTGATCGTTTGTATGTGAACGTAGAGTCCCTTTGATCTTATAGAAGGGACAGTGTTTCACGTGGGCTCTGAATGTGGTAATGTTGCCTACGTTTTGATGCTATTTTGTCTGTCCATGAGTAGTTGGAGCAACTATGCATGCACTCCTGGAGCTCTTCAGCTGCAGCAGTCACTGCTGCCCTTGTGTGTCCTCATCATGAGTGGGGAAATAGCGTGGGAGGGTCCATGTGACAGCAATCCTCTGTCCCTGCTCTATGCTGGCACATTTTTCCTCATGTCAGAGATCAGTCTATTGATGCTTATACTCAAGTACACTAGTGCTAATTTGACCCAAACCTGTGTGATGGTGAACCCAGCCATTCTGTGCCCATACTCCCTCTTTTTATCCTTCAATTTTTCTACAACACAAAATTTATCCTGAATAATGTCCTATGGACTCAGAATATTCTTTCTTAATTGATTTCTATTTCCTAATCTATTTTGTTGACTTCACTAGAGTTTTATCACTACTATCGGTCCTGAATTTGGCACATTGACTGAAGAAGACCAAGGCTTAGAAAAACGATTAAATCAATATGATGCTTTGTTTGATTGTTCTGTCATTTAATATAATAGGGAGAAAATTAATAAGAGACATTGTTACTTGGGTCTTTTCTGCTGTTTGCCTCAATTGGTATGGAAACTTATTATACCATGGATAGATTGCATTTTTTTTGACAGTCTCCATATCAAAGACAATTTTCAAATGATACTTGTTATTAAAAGTTTTCACTCTCAGTTATGACTTTCATCTACAGTAGCAGCTACTGTATTATTACTTCAAATAATTTCATATTAATTGATCATGACCCACAGCTGGTGATACACACTAAACTATTATTGAAATATATATAAGAAAGGCTTCTTTAGTGGTTATAAATTTGTTCTTGTGGGTTCAAAGGAAAAATAATTGTTAGGGAAAAGGCAGCTGAAGTCAGAAACTGGTACAGGCCTGCCTTGGGTTACATGAGAAATCAAGAAAGCTACCTGTCAGATGATCTTATCCATGCCCACCCAGTGTAGTCTAGTTTAAAATGACACATGTGATAATGCTATAATTAGAGCTAACTGGGAAATGGAATATCCATTCCATGGAAAATTTTTGGGGAAAAAATCATCCTAATTTAGGACTGAAAGTCAAAAACCACAAAAATGTGGGGGCGTTCGGGTGAGTAGTTCTGAAAAATTCCATTTTGGGAGACTATTCCACTCCCTAGACTACACTAAATGAATTACTCTAATTCCTTTGGGTTTACACCCTTCAGATATTTGTAGTGTTATATCCAATTCCCTTAGTCCCTGCTTTAGCAAGGTACCTACAGACATGCTTAACTTTAAGCATGTACATAATTCCATTGACTTCACGTATACATGCTTAAAGCTAGACATGTACTTAAGTACCCTGATAAATCACAGTCTTAGGGCTTGTCTGCACTCCAAACACTACAGAGAGCTGCACTGCTATAGCGCTTCAGCATAGACACTACCTACGTCAACAAGAGGGGTTCTCCTAATGGCTCAGGTAATCCACCTCTCTGAGAGATGATAGAGGTTGACAGAAGAATTCTTTTGTAGACTAGTGCTCTCTACAAGGAGACGTAGGTCATCTTAACAATGCTGCTCAGGGGTGTTTTAATATTTTTAGTAGGCATGTCCTACACTTTCTTCTATGTATTTAGATGATGAGGGATTTCTTGGATTTGTAGTCATCCAGGAGAGTACTATAAATGGTGGATGGACTCATTGGGAGACATGTGGGATAGGACTGAGAATATCTAATTACCACTAACAACAAAGCTAGAGTCTATTTAAGTAAGGAAGAAAATCCCCATTTGGATACTGGCTGAGGCTGTAACTTTTACAAAATGAAAAATATTACAGTCCAGAGTGGCTAAATTTGTTCACTTCCTTGCAATGCATATTTAGATTAAACTTTATTTTCATCTGAGACAGTCACAGATAATTCCCCGGCTGGAGTGTCATCCCTTCCCAAATTGCTGTATTTAGGTCCCTACCACTGGACTGAAATTCCTCTTAATAATTTGATGGCAGTAAAATAACTTTAGAAGCTTAACCCAATGACTTTATTAAACAACTGCCGTTGGGTGAAAATGTGTTCAATGAACCACTAATCTCCAAATGCTCTACAGGATATTCATGTTCAGTAGATTCTAGCATGAAGACAGCCTTCCAGGGCAACTTAAAATGTTATAAGTGCTGCCACTTAGGTGAGAGAGCTAAAAATGATGGGTATATGTAGGTTTGAGTTTTAAATTAGTTTAGTATCAGGGAGAATTAACCTGCTGTTAATCATAAATACCTGGAACTATTTGATATGCAGAAAGTTCTAATTGCCATAGTACTTACCCCTCAAGAAGAACTGGGGAAGGCAGATAATGGAATCCCTTTTATTAGACCAACCAGAAAATCCAAACTCCCAAGCTCTCAGGCCAAAAAGGTCTCTCTCTTCAGGTATTAACAGTTATATGAAAAGCAAACTTTCTGTAACACAGGCTATGCTGATCTTTTCGTTTGTTTGTTTGTTTTGTTAATTTCATTATTTAACATGTGCTAAAGTGTGCTAGGTATATTGGAGATAAGGTGACCAAATCGGTGTGAAAAATCGGGATGGGGGTGCAGGGCAATAGGCACCTATAAAAGAAAAAGCCCCAAATATCTGGACTGTCCCTATAGAATCAGAACATCTGGTCACCCTAATTGGAGACAAAGGGACAACGTTCATGCCCCAAGGAGAAAACAGTCTAAATAAACAATGAACAGACAAAAGATTGGGAAAAGGAGGCAACAGAAAGTAGAAGAATTACAGAGAGAATTTTAGCATGTGTCATGTAGTTCCAGGACTGTTTGATTTTAATTGATTTTCTAACATCAATATACTTAACCCTTCAACAAGGGAAGGCTGTAAACTTTGTGAAAACTGTTTGTTTGTTTTTTTAAATGGAGAATATGTGAGGACACAGAGGACTGGGTCAGACAAGGATTCCAAACACATGTGGCAGTATTTGCCCAGAGAGACAGGATATACTGGATAGATGGTAGGTGTATAGATGCTGATACCAGGTGTAAAGGGTGATCTCACATATTATCGTATGTAATGAAGAAAAGTTCTGTTTTGCATTGTGCACATTAGCAGAACTCAGCAATACTGTCATCACCCTTCTGTTTTGAGACAGTCATCTGACTAATAGGTAGATAAATTATGAAGACTTTAATTGTTTTAAAAAATACATTTTAATTATGAATCAATGGAAGCTCAAACCCATTGGTTCTATCTTGTAGTTCTTCAACAACCTTTATTCTTTTCATTTTTGACAATTTCAGGAAACCAGTTGTGCCTTTCCTTGCATAATTTTCAAAGAGCCACCCTTTTGTATTTAAACAAATTGAGCAAATTTGTGTGCACACTAGAATTTATTTCCTATGAAGTACCTAGGTGCCTTGGTTGTCAGGGTCATGGTTTTCCATGAGTTCAGTAGTTATTTTTTTATATATACATATATTAGCTGGGTGGTAGATTTTCCAAGTATACTATCTTTTTGGTTGCCAACAGAAGAGCAAAGTTTGACCAGTCAGTAATGTTCCTGAGCCTTCAAGAATATCTCTGAACATTGAAAACAGAGTGCTGGCAAAAAATAAAAGCTGTAGGGCACCAAGGAGAATGTGTGTCAATGGAGCAGTAAATAAGCATTCTCATTTGCTCTGCAGAATCTCATTGATGTTGGCGTTATTAACTAGATAGCACATCTCATCAATGACCATTTTTTGAGGAAAATGCTGTGTTTAGTTATCAGGAAAATTAAGACATTTAAAATTTGTCCCTGTTCAAATTTGTGGTGCTTCCACAAAAATACAGCATTTTCTATGGAAGTTTCTAGAGCAGCAAAAATTCTGCACTGGATGGCTACAAAAATTTCAAGAACCATTTTTGAGTGAATTTTTTTAGTTTGACCTAGGTGATTGGACACATGATATTGGTTCTGAGTATCCCCTCTGTGCTCAGAAGAGTAATTTTGTTTAAAACAAAGTAATTATGTGACAGAGAAAGTTTTTAGTTAAGCTACCCTCTGTAAGGTAGACAGAAAAGTATTGTCTGTCTTGATTTTCCTACTAAAATAATGCACATTCTGGGAACTAGTTGTTGTTCAGGTTCTTGGAGAACCATAAGCCTCCTGTTGATTTTGATTATTTACAGTTTTACTAGAGGAAGCAGCCATTATGGTCTCGAAGAAAGATCAAAGAGCTATATATCCCTGAAGGTTAATTTTACTAGGGAGCCATTGCATTTTCCTGTTACTGACAGTATTTTATATTTCTCAATAGTTATATTCCGTGGACAGTTTTTCTCTGAGAATTTCTTCTGATGTGCCTACATCTTTATAGAGACCTGAGCCCAATCCTGTAGCACCATCTGATACCCCCTGCAACCTGTGTAAAGCTGTATTACAGTAATTAAATCTCTGTATAAATGCAGGGACTTGGGCTCAATAGATTGAATGGCGGCGTGTTAGCTAAAGTCCAAAACTGCAGCCCGGCTCGTAAATACAAATAGCATATAGTACATTTAGGCCACTGTCATTTGTAATTATCTCAATGCCTGCATGACCAGGGAAGTAATTGGACTGAAGTCTGTTTGCTTCTAAATGTGTGCTAAGGCCACATGATAAGAAAATCCATGTTATTTTTTTCACATTCTTGTCATCACAAAATACTTAGAATCAAAATCTCAAGCACACAGGCCAAATTTCAGATGGGCAGATTATCATGGAAATAATGGGAACATTATTTGTGTTGTGAAAGTTCCACTGAAATATTTGTGCCACTTTTGCACAGAAGGTGTGTGTGTGTGTGTGTGTTTCTCTCCAGTACCTAGTTACCCTGTTAGTTTGAGTAATATGAAGCAACAGGATTACTATTGTTTGTTAATATAGCCAGTTGATCTCAGAAGAACAGAGATCTTTAAAATGAACTTTTGGGTTGAGATCCTCAGCTCATGCTGGAGACTTTATGCTGGCTAAAAGTGGGGGAACAGCATAAAGAGGCCCTAAAATCCGCAGGAGTGAGTAGGGGAGGAGTCCCCCAACACAGATACTGCAGTGGATAGACATAAGGTTGACGTCCAATGATTCCATAGCAAGTCCCAGCAGGTAAGGAGTGTGCTGGCAGTGGGACTGGGGTCAAGAGAGGAATAGCAGGATGGGGCAGCATCATGCAGTGCTACAAAGTTCCGGTTTGCACTGAAGCCCATAGAGCTGTCCAGGGATGTTTCTGTAACTTAGACAGGTACCCAGCATTGATGAACTGATGCCAGGAGCCTCTGCAGGCCCTGGAACAGCCCAGGATTGGAGCACGCAAAAGTGGCTTAAAGCCACTTTAGCCCCGTCATCCCTTTGGATTGCAAGTTTAAAGGTGCTTTACTTAATTTCCCAAATGGCTTCTTCAATATGTCTTCACCAAATGCATGGAACATAGCAATACTACTTTACGGGAAATCAATTCTGTAGATTACAAGGGGATTTTTTGGGGTAGAATTGCGTTGCATAAGCACCATCAAGGCTCACTCTTTTCAGTCTTTTTTTATGTGTGGTTTGTTTATCAAAAACAGCTGAAATTCTTAGGCAACTAAAATATAAGTTTGATATTTTTTCCACAAAAAATGGCTTAGTTTAGTTCTAATTGTGAAACTATACAATTAAGGCTGTCTTACTCTTGAGGAAAAAACTGAAACAAAACAAATGCGTTTTTAATGGCTTATGTTAAGTCTGCCTGTTTAACATGTCTGAAAGAATTTGTAATATCATGTCAAATAAGCAATTTTAAATGTTAGGATGCTCAGTCTACGTTTTAGAGAATCACTTTGGAAATGTTTCAAAGTTTATCATTAGGAAAAATAACTATTCAGTGGTCTCTGGAGCTGGGGACCTCTCTTTTTGGTGTATGGTGTCTGCTTTTGACATGCACCATTGAAGTTAAGTATGTTCTTCATGCTGCAGTCATTTGTTAGGTCTAAATACAACACTACATAATTTGTGGTCTGTTTTGCAAGGCAATAAAGATTCATTAATATAAATATCTTTTATATAGTGCCTTTCAACTGGAAGGATTCCCACGCAGTTTATAAATCATATATGTAGAAAAATCACTTCTTCCAATGCTGAAGGCCCATCACGTCTGAAGCAGAACACAGCAAACAGCTACGTTACATTGCCAGAGCCTACAACTTTTGAGAAGATCTGCAGCAATTCCCTGCAGGGAAGAGTACACTTCTTCAATGCACGTGATCTCTTCCTGCCACAATCAACCTCACATAATTCAAATCAATCCAAACCCTTGTTCCCTCATCATAATCCCCTCTGGCTCATTTTTTCCCCAGCCGAGTTTTCTTTCCACTCTATCCCCCTCCCCAGCTGTCCTTTCCAGACTCCCTATGTCTCCTTTCTCAGTGCTCCCTCCACTACTTTTTACATTCCCCATTCATCTCTCCTCTTTCTCGTTTCCATATCTCTCTCTTCCACAGTAATGGAATGCTAAACTCTGTTATGTTCAGGCATTGTGTGTAGATTACTTTATTTAAGTTAAATTTAGCCATACCTGGCAGAGCATTAAAGGATCTTATAGTGAACTCATCTGGTGTGTATGGGCCTGAGAAGTAAGCTCTGTAGTCAGATGATATCTGATACAGAAGCTGATCGGCTAGTAGCAGCTCTGCAACCTACCGTGTACAAGAAGTATATGACACTATCACCCTCTCAGAATCTCCTCATCTTCTCCCACAGTCCTCCCTAATAAAACCAAGCAGAGATGATGTTCCTAAGTGCCCTCTGAACCTTGCAAGATCAAGCCCTAAGCAGACCATATGATTTCATATTTGTAATGAAATACAAAGGTTAAGGTAAACCAGTGCTTAAAATGTCAAAATGCAAAATACTGACTGCCTTGCAGAGTGTATGTATGGAGGCAGCACAATAGTTAGTTTATTGGTCTTTAAACTTAGCTGCAAAACAGTCTCAGTCTGCCCGCAAAAAGACCCACTTGAGACTGTGAATTATGGGTTAGATTGCTGCACTTCCATCAGCAAATCAGCAATGGTTAAAGGACCCAAAGCTTGTTTTGGGGCCAGAGGGAGGGATAGAGCTCAGAGAGCAGCCGATCAAAAGGCTCTATTAATATTCAAAAAAGTATCCATATGCTTTTGGATGCTTAGCCAAACTGATTCTCCAAACTTTTCGGGGCTTCTCCATTGTTGTTTAACAGTTTGAAATCTTGTATGTATGCATGAAATCTTTGTACCAAGGAAATTTGTAGTATCTGATCTCCACAGTCAACCACCTAATATATTTGCAGATCTTTTCACTAACAGTATTGTATACCAAAAGTGTTTTGCCAGAAATGACTGTTTTTTAAAACTAAAAACTTACTTTTTAAGATGAGAATTAAACACCGAAATGATTTCTGAATTGTGACAGATTGCAGAAGAGAGTTCCAACACCAAGAGAAATCGTAGCTGAAGGCTCTGCGTACATTAGTCACCATATGCTTACAGTTCAGAATGCAAATCCCTTTTGGGAGTAACTCAATAACATTTAAAGTCACTATAGCTTTGGGTTCCTTTATATCAGAATAATGCTTTTCAAACAAAAAACTTTCTTAGTATTTCACCTCAGTGTCACTTATTCCTTTCCTCTATTCATTTTAAATCTCCTTTTGGGCTATAGCCAATTCTCAGATGAATTGTTTGGCCTTTTAATAAACACAGACCTTATGGTTCAGCTCTATGTGGTTACTCTCTACAAAAAGTCTGTATTGGTTTCATACTAAGTTAGCCTCAAAAACATTTTTCATTCAGAAACTTTTCATTTCTTTTTGTTGCAAAATTTGCATTGAATAATTAAATAAACAATATATTTTTCCTTTAATCAAAACTATCATTTATATCATCTTGTGGTCTTTTTGTTTCAAACTATGTGACTCATGCATTCTGTCTTCAGGTACCATCACTTTTACTTTTATGATAACACTTGGGACTTGGTCCTGATCTTAGGTCTGAACTACAGAGCTTCAAAATGTGAAATAAATTATGCATTTAATGGACTTCTAGTAATCTCTTCCTTAAAATGTTGAAAAGAAACAATTGTGTCATTCTTCTTGCATCACTGATTGCTAAGGACCAACAAGAAATGCAGATAATTACTTTTTCCAGTAGGTTTCCTAGATGGACCCATTCCATTCTGTTTCCCTTCTCTCCTCCCAACCTGTGTTCCCCAACTGGCATTTGCAAAGCAGTTTGGAAACTGTGACTTGGGTGTTGTATTGGGGAGATATCTCATCAATTTTGAAGGCCTTTGAAATGGGAGAGGAGAGCTCAGATTTTCTTGACCTGGATTTATGCATCATACCATAGTACAATGGAAAGTCATCTCTCTCTCTCTGTCTATTCCCATAGCCCCCATCACTATAGTATCTGAGCAACTCAAAAATATTAATTTCTCCTTCATAGCTCCTCTTTCCAGTAAGGAACTATCATCCCTATTTTACAAATAGGCAACTAAACCACTGAGAGATTGTTGACCTGCAGAAGGTCACAAGGGAAGTCCGTAACAGAACCAAGAGCTGAAACCAGATCCCTCCTGAGTCCATCAGAGTGATTTAATCATCAGACCATCCTTCTTCTCTATTTTCATAATTACTAAGCCTCTATAGTTCCCATTTGTCAGTGGGAGCTCTCTTTGTTCAGCACCTTTGAAAATGAGCCCACAAATCTCTGTTTGTATCTTTTCTCCAGATAAGATAATACTTACCTCACACAAGTACCAATAGAATAGCCTTTTGATTACTGCAAAGCTAGTACTAATTTACTGTCATTCCCATTTATTACCATGCAGAGTTATGAATGAGAGTGAATTCATCTCACTACAGAAGCGAAACTGTTGTTAGATCACTCACACTATGTACAAATCCACCTGTTGCAGAAGGGGACCACTACTTCAGCTGGCTGCCCGAGTGTATTTGGGCAGTTCCCCGGATCATACTCATATATGTGTAATCTGTTGTAAAAACAGAAGGAGGTAATCTTCCTACAGTTGGACCAAAATTGTGCTCAAGGCTTACAGTGAGGACATTTGCAAAAAGAAAAGGAGTACTTGTGGCACCTTAGAGACTAACCAATTTATTTGAGCATGAGCTTTTGTGAGCTACAGCTCACTTTGAGACTCTGCGACTTAGGGCACAAGAACTGGAAGTCAGTAGCCCTGAGTTCTCATCCTTGTTCCAACATTGACTTGCTATTTGACCTTAAGCAAATTCTTTAATCTCTCTGTCTCTGTTTCCAAGCTGTAAAACAGAGGCAATAACTTACTTGTGTGTTTCTCTGCACTGATTCATTACTTAATATTTGCACAATGCTTTGAATATATAAAGCGCTGTGTAAGTATGATTATTAGATGATACTACAGCTTGGCTGAGTAGAGAGCAGTACTGCTCAAGAGAAATCAAAATCCTTCTTTCTATGCTCGCTCTACTGCTTTTCACAGAGCTGAATGCTGGAGGGGAGTGTTGATACTCTCAGGGTATGTAAACTGAGAAGGATTGGAAAAGAGTCTGTTTGGCAAAAATCATTTTTTTTGCAGAGAGAGAGAGAGAGAGAGGAGCAATGTCTCAAAGAAAACAATAGAGAAAGTACACACGGTAGCAATGGTTATTGGAGGCTCAGCTGGAAGGCACAGCTTAACCATCTAAATATCAGATTTGAAATAATTAGTTTATCTTCCACAGGCTTGAGTTTAGGCAGAATTTGAGCAAACCCTCCACCTTCAAGGTAGACAAGTTTAGTTACATGTACTGTGGCTTGTGGATTTTTTCAAATTAGTTTAAAAAACTGAGGCTGTTTTCCCTTGCTTCATTCACTATTGCGCTGAGTTCTTTTTAGTGTTCTGGTTGTCCGTTGTGTTCCACACCAGAAACAGTATGCTGATGCCATATGTGTATTTATTGTGAAAAAGTTAGAGTACTTTGGGATAACAAGTGCTCTATAGAAGTAAAATGTTGTTAGAATAATAATTGGGACACACTGAAGATGAATGATTGCTTTATTGGATATATTACAGGAAACTGTTTGACTATTTGGCAGACTTGGAAGGATTAGAATTTTATCAATATATGTGGGCAAATGTTGATTTCCCTGTACACATACAAACTGCAACAAAATCATTTCCATTGATAACAATTGAAACTTACAGATAGACAAAGTAAGAAAATTGCTTTTTGAAGACTTATTAGATTTTTATTTAAGGTTATTTACTTTGTATATTTTGATGTGATGTTGACAATCTGTGCTTTAATGGTTATAAAGCTTCAACTTTTAAAATCTCAATACCTATTATCATTAAATAATTGTCTGACCCCATCCCATAATTTCCTGCAAATGTAAATTGATAAAAATATTTTTAAAAGGCTCACAACCCATAATTGTATGCAACAGTGAAAATTTAAATTGATAAAAAATGCTTAAAAATATACATTAATATTATCCATCAAAATTATATATATGAATTCTGCCAAGCCTAACTATTGGTAGTGAATGGTAGGGACTACCACATAAACTGGATGGTACTGGCGTAAGTTCTATTCCATGGGGATGCATTTAGTATTTAGTTAATTGTTAAATCAGTGCAAAATTCTAAGTTCCATATTAAGTTAGGCTGCTTTGTACAGTAACAACAACAATAAAAAGCACTGCCGAGCCAATGCAGCTATATGAACATGAGCTGGAACTGCATTACCAACAGAAGAACTAACTACTTTCTAATTGCAGACTTAAACTCTACTCTCATTTATACCTGTGCAACCCCTCACCTGAACAGTATAAATTCTCTTTAATCAGATGGATTTAAGTAGAGCTATATGTGTAAGTGGTATTTAAATAGATATGAAATTCCAAGCCCTAGACTTACTCCAGAAGTAATGGTGGGTAGAACTTAGTTAGCCATCTTGTTGATGATGACTTCAAGGACATTCTCCCATTCCCATACTGGGTCTGCAGTATGAACAGGACTGAAAAGCAATGACTTATTTTTGTCGCTAAACTGAATAAGTATGACTGAATAAGGAGCAAATATGTTAATAGTGTATTTTCTAAGAAAGTCACTTAATATTATACTACATGCATTTGATATGATGGTAATGTGTTGGGTACTTCCTCAAGCAACAATTCCCAAAAGAATAGAAAACAAGCTCCCCAGCCCATGTCACTTATCTCTTACCCCTCATTGGCTATTTTATGTGAGCTGAGAAACAGATATTGGGATCCACAGAAGAAGCAGATTCTACAGGACTAGATATTTATTTTTATTGTGTACCTCATACATACATGCAGTGGTGATAAGTGTATTATAAATGTAAACATCTGTATGCTTCAGTATGGAGCATCAGAAAGGGAGTATAGTCAACAGGAAAAGTGGAGGACACTCTCATCATCTCCCTGCGACAGCCCTTGTTGCACAGATCTGAAGGTAAAATGAGAAGCAATAGCTTCGAGTTGGTGGAATGTGACTTCCAGAATTAAAGGAGTGTAGAGAATCTCGTCTCTCATTGAAAGATAGCAGACCTAAAACCCAACAGCATGAAGATTCCAAACTCTGTATCAACCACCACAAAGCTATAAGTCAATACAGTAATATCGTTCAAGGTGTTACTGACCTAGTATCTTAAAAAGCTTTCTATTATTCTTTCCTGCCCCCACCAAGGATATATATTTACAACATTATCTTCTATTTAACTAAATCTTTTGTCTACTATAGAATATATTGTAATATTTATGTCTTGATAAGTAGGCTTAACAGAATCATTTAATTTCATACTGAAAGCACCAATACCATTTAACTGTAGTCCTAGAACAATTCTCATGACAGGATCATATAAAATGAAAAAGAGTGTTTAAATTACATATCAGGTTGAGAACAGTCCAGGTTTAGACTGTTCCTGATTTCCTCCCACTTGTAGTCTGGAAAACCACTACATCAGGTGCCAGGAAGTTGAGAGCAAGGCCTTTGGGAAGAGAGAAGCAGGATGAAAGACAGCTCCCTGCCTCAGTTAGAGGGACTGCTTTACAGGAATAACAGTGTGTTAGGAGACTTTGTAGTGATGGGGGAAGGATCAGTTCTGCTCCTCCGCAAAGCTGAGCTGAGCTGGAGACCAGAAATAGCATCAAGTTTCTGAAAGTTTCACTATGAAGGATAGGGAAGAGGCCTGTGGAAAGCTTGCTCAGTAAAGAACTGGGGTCAGAGTCTTACTCCAGGAACTGGGCACAGGGACACAGCTGGCAATTTTCCCTGAAGAGAACAGTAGTAAATATCAGGCTCCAGAGAAGAAGAAAAAGAGGCACTTCATGGGGGACTGATAGGAAGAGCTGGGGAGAAAATGTAAACAGGGAGAACATAGAACTTGGCCTGGGGGACAGTGAAGCACGGTGAGTTTTTGAATGAAGTTGACAACTATTTCCTGGTTTAGGGTCCCTTGGTGGGGGGGGGGGGGAAGGGGAGACTGGGATACAGGGAGGGCCCAGACTTCCCTATTGTGCCATCTTTGGAGGTGATCAAATGGTGAAGGACTTTGGGAAATCCCTATCACCTAGGGGGTAAAAGACTGTTTAGCTTGAGAAGGCAAAGGATTATGTAATCCCCAAATCTAAAGGGTTTAAGAACACAAGAATGGCCATACTGGGTCAGACCAAAAGTCCATCTAGCCCAGTATCCTGTCTTGGGACAGTGCCCAATGCCAAGTGCTCCAGAATGAATAAACAGGAATCATCAAGTGATCCATCTCTGTTGCCCATTCCCAGCTTCTGGCAAACAGAGGGTAGGGAGACTATCCCTGCCCATCCTGGCTAAAAGCCATTGATGGACCTATCCTCCATGAACGTATCTAGTTCTTTTTTGAACTCTGTTATAGTCTTGGCCTTCACAACATCCTCTGGCAAAGAGTTCCACAGACTGACTGTGTGTTGTTTTGTTTCTTTTGTTTGTTTTAAACCTGCTGCCTATTCATTTTATTTGGTGACCCCTAGGAATCTTGGTTGTGGAAGGCCTGTTTTGTTTATGTTTGGGCTTTTGTCTACCTTCTAAAGGGAGGACTTATAATTTGGCCAGAGTGTCAAGCTGCCAATTTGCCAGAGGGAGATTGTCTCCTGCGGTGAAACTGAGGCATGACCATGCAGCTGGATAGGGAGAGGTAAATCATATGCAGATACCACCACTATGTCGTCTCCCTTTTACAGCTATACATATGAATGCAGTATATTTACTTAGGTTTTGATAGTAGCATTCACAAGTAATGTTAACTGATAGGTAATAAAAAATGGAAATTGTCACCTTTTGTTTGCTTTTATAAGCTGTCTACATAGCCTATCATGGTAATAAAGTAAGCCAAACCTGACTAACTTCCATTCCGTATATAGGCTCCTCAATACGTAAACTGGTTTTCACATACAATGTGCACATGCAGCTCATATCGACCGCAGATGTGTTAAGCACATCTGAAAACCAGCTAGCTTTATAGAGGAGCCTAAATGGGTTTAAGAGCCAAAATGTAGACACTTGAGTTCTGCAGTTTGTACTAGAAGATATGTTTGTAAAATTAGTTCATAAATTTTGTTGAGTTCCTTGGGATTCTTGCAGCAGAGATATATAGTTGTTTACTTGGCTGTGATTTAGGTTGATCAGTACACTCTCTGAGCTTGAGTTGAAATACTATCAATCATGTGTCAGCATATATAATGGTAGAAATGCACACCAGGAGTGAAAGCCAATCAACTTATTCTCATCTCTTACAGAAAATTATTTTAAAATGGTCAGCTATTTTACTCTCCTAATAGTGTACGGAATAATAGTTTTATTTTTAACTAACTAAATAAAAAAATAACACACCAGCCTGGGTTACCACTGCTGCACATATGAAAACAGATTATGATGCTGTTAATTTGAACAGTGCCAAAAGTGTGCATGATACTGTCTCAGTATAAATGTGGTAATGGTGGGAGTTGGGAGAGAATTCCTGGGAAGATCCTGATCCATTAGACCCTCTGTAAATGAAACTTCCACTGAAGCCAATGCATACAGAGTTCTGCATATAAACAATGCCAGATTCTGCTCCCACTGAAATTCATGGGACTCTAGCCATTAACTTCTATGGGAGCAGAATCCAGGTTTTACAAAATTTTTCAAAAGTGCCTAAGAAAACTCAGTTGGACTTGAACTCCTAAATCACTTTAGGCATATCTGAAAATATACTCCTTACATTGTACTTAGGAAGTAACTGAAAAATACCGAGTCTAAAGTGTCTAATATTTTATCTGTGATTGACGGAAAGAAATATTTCAAAAACATTTGGGGATAGATTTACTAAGATAACTTAGACTTAGCATTGCAATGCCTAACATTTAGTCACCCTGCCTCCTAGAGGAGTGTACAGTGCTGAGTTAGGTGCCCAGGCTCTTCACGCAATACATGGGGAGAGACAGGTGCCTAAGAATGGGATCCACAAAAGCCAGCATGCTGCGGGGGAGCTGTCTAAGCTAGCCAGTAGGAAATGCCAAGGAGAGGGTTGTGGCCTAAGCCCCACCCTCAAAGGGAGTTAGGTGCCTAAGTCTGTACAGAAGAGAAGTGCCTATCTCCACTTGCAATTCACTGCTGTGAATCCTCTCCTGGAGTTTGGCTGCTAAGCTCTTGGGCCAGAGAAAGAATGACTGTAACCCAGTGATTAGAGTGCTCACTTGGGACCGGGAGACACAAGTTCAGGCCATATTCCAATGACTTACTCTCCCCACCAAAGGTTGCCAGGGAATATGCTACACTGAGGGGCTGTTCTGTCATTCTGGGACCTCCACATGCCCTGGAAAACCTGTGGAACTCAAACCCATGTAACTTACACACACAATATTCTGTGGGTTCATAGGGAGGCAGAAGTCATAATTTTTGGACCATTTTTTGCTCTCCTCTACTACGAAGTGTGGGGTCCATTTGTCCTTTCTCTCTTTTATGCTCATGATATTCAGCCACTATAAAATAAAACCTTCCCTAAGTGCTTTCTCTTTTTAAATGGGGCAAAATTGGGACCTTTTACATGCTGCCTATAACTCAGTCTAACTCTTCCTGGAACTTGGTGTCTCGCCATGTATTACTCACCTTAGCCATCTGCCACAGGCTTCCCTGGGAGAGGGTCTCCCAGTCTTTCATCTTTCAGTTAGAACAAGTAACTACAAACTTCTGGACCTGACAAGCTCTATATGTGAAGGTACCTATAAGGTTGTTCTGCTTCAAGACTTAATGAATTCCCCAAACAGCCAGCAGGACTTTGTTAACAAAAAGTTTTATTAAAGATCTAAGGAATGAAGAAATGTTGATGAACTGCCATTAAACACACCATATCTAGTTTTACCCTTGATAAATCTAGGGGAGGAGAGTGGGGAATTACCAGTTAAGTTTTCACATGGCCATAGGAGGCAAACCTCAGCCTATTCCACCAGTGACACAAACAGCATCCTGCTTCTTTTTCTCCCACTCCCAGGCATCTGTCTGCGTCTTTGTTTTCCTTACAAAGCGCAGTCTCTATTGGTTTAAGGGCTTTTAGGTGACAACTTTGTTAATATATTGCCCAAGATTTTCTTTGGCTGTGGGTATATTGGTGGGAAGGGGGTACAGTTGTTGCCTCCCTCCCCATACTCCAGACCATTATTCCAATCCCAAGAAAATGCTGGGTCCAGCTATCTTCATTTGGATGGCTTAATGATCCTTGGCTGCTCCATTCCCAGTAGCTGGAGATATTTATTTCCTTCTGTCTTAAAGAAGAATAGGCTACCAGGGCACAGACTCTTCCCCCATCACTCTGAAGTCCTAAAATACACTTGAGATAGCAATCACAGAAACCATATTTCTGTCACATGTAAAAGAATAATAAATAAAGGGTTTCTATTGCCATATATCTAAAATGTATTTGCTGATTTGTGACTGGTATATATGTATTGGATCGTATCTGAACTTCCTTTGGCTTTATTTTCCCATATGTAGGGTTAACATAGCTGTTAAATTATAATGTGTTTGGATATTTCTTCATAATATTGGAAAGGTTCTTTTGCTATGAATGTGTTACCCTGAGAGAACTTCTGTTAGAAAGATAATGTGTCTGTTTGGATCAAGTGCTAAGCTTGCTGATTAAGTAAAAGCTAAATTTTATGTTATTTTAAAGCTATTTCTGATACCCAAAATGTGAAGGAAGGAACACATTATTGTTTGAGAGAATCTCAACCTTGAGCACAAAGTTTTAAATTTATTATAAAGTACAGTTTGGTTCATTGGTTCAACTTAATTTAGAAAACCCTTCCTATTTCCATCCTGGAGCAATTATAATGAAAAAACCATTGTTCCATTGTACAACCCACCCTCTCTTCTATACATTCTAAGGTTATGAATATTTAGGGTCAAATTCTGGCATCTTGCCTTATAATTTGTTGCTCTGATAATGCACAGGGGATGGATGGAGAGCTGTTCTAAAAGGATATGTGTGACTTCCCCTGCCATAAAGAGAATCCCTGGATGACACAGAGCTACACTAAACTAGGTCTTCATCACCTGTTGCCTTCCCTGATATAGTGGTGTACCTTAGGTGGGTTGAGAATGTTTTCAGGGGCAGGAAGGTGAAAGACTGAAGTGTCTTTGCCTCAGCCATTCCCAACTAACAGAGTGGTCTTTCCAGGACTGCTGTAGCCAGGAAACTGCTACAAATTATGCCAGGGCTTAGGCCATAGACTGAGTAAGTAAAAATGTGGCTTAGAGCCATTCCTTCACCTGACCTGGAGATTTGTCCCTTAGTTAGCTCATGCGGGGAATGAACATCATTAAATGTTTCATGCTACACTTTACTGTAATGTCTTTGACCATTAACTCTTATAAATTTTTTCCCCACTTAAAACTATAAAGATGGTCTTTTCCTTTTGTGTTGATGCTGTTGGACTTACTGTTTTTAAAAAAGTCTCTTTTGGCATTTAACCAAAGTATTTTTCTCAACAGTGCATTTAAATCAGATAAAATAATTGTAAGTGAGCCACCCTAAAACCTGCAATTGAACAAGAACATTGATATTTTCATATTTATTGGAACAAAACAGTCCATCCATTCAGAAGGCATCTTGCATCCCAAATACAGTATAAACCTTTATCCTGTGAGGGACAAGTTTAAGAACTCAATCAGTGTCATGTTATACTGCTAATGGACAGAAAGCCCTGCTTTTTGACTTTTATAATAAAAAATGACTAAATCCAGAATTTGTATTTATCTGCTGTCTGCTTTGGGTTTTTAATATTTTTTTTCTAAAAGCCCAGATGCCCTGTAGAGCCATTAGACCTCAGAGTATCACACAGCAGAAATTAAATTTCCATGAGGCCTGAAGAAGTACTCATAGCCAGGCATTATGTCTAATCTTATTCCCTATGTGTAGAGAGTATGTGATCATCCCTTTTTATCATAAATGATGCCTTCTCTGTACAGTTCAGGCAATTGTTAGCTTTTCATGTTTCCAGATAAGAACAATGATAAAAGCTAGGTTTTATTCAGAATATTAAAGCAGATGTACAGATTCAAATTTGTTATTTTTCATTCAGCCTTGTTATAACCAACAAGCACAGGACAGCGATGTAAGCCAGTGTGGACAGCACTATGTCGGCGGGAGAGCTTCTCCTGCTGACATGGCTACCACCGCTCACAGGGGCTGGAGTAATTAAATCGACGGCAGAGCTCTCTCCCATTGGCTTAAAGCCTCGGCACTAGCCGTGCTTCAGCGGTGCAGCTGCACCAGTCTTTCTTTGAAACTCACTCAAATCCAACTGCTAAATTTTTCCTTGTTCCTGCTGTAAAACTTCAGGCTTTCACTTTGGAAAACCCCAGTCTAAGGTTCTTCATTTAGGATCACATGGTATTGAAATCCCTCTTTGTGAAGTTGTTTCACAACGTAAAGAAGTATCTGAAAAAGTTTTACAAACCAGACAAGAGTGCTTTAATCAACATAACACCGTTAATGAGTCTTGGAGTATGGTCACTGGGTGGCATCTTTAACTCTTTCTATGGAGAGTTTCTTCCTGAGTGCTTACACACTAATGACCTTGAATATGCAAGCCATTAGCACCTTTACCAGAAAATATTTAATAAAAATTGGATGTTGTCTATAATATACCTCTACAATGCTCAGCTAAAGCAGTGTGACAGACCCAAACCAGTAGGGTACAGGAGTCTGGTCGAAGGCAAATATATTGGCCACTGGATGAACAGGTTTCTGTTCCCTGCGTGACCAGAGCAGGGCTTCACTAGAGCAATCAGGAACCTACTAGAACCAATTAAGACAGGCAAGCTAATTAAGACACCTGGAGCCAATTAAGAGCATACTAGAATCAGTTATGGCAGGCAGGCAGACTAATCAGGACACCTGGTTTAAAAAGGACCTCCCATCAGTTAGTGGAGGGTGTGCAAGGAGCAGAGAGTGAGAAGGCGTGCTGCTGGAGGACTGAGGAGTACAAGCGTGATCAGGCTTCAGGAGGAAGATCCTGCGGTGAGGATAAAGAAGGGGCTGGGGGAGGCCATGGGGAAGTAGCCCAGGGAATTGTACCTGTAGCTGTCACAGGAGACATAGACAGCTGCTATCCACAGGTTCCTGGGCCGGAACCCGGTGTAGAGGGTGGGCCCGGATTCCCCCCAACTCCTGATCAGACACAGGAGGAGTTGACCTGGTCTGTGAGCAACACTAGAAGGGACGGTCTAATTTGGAAAGGGATCTGGCCTGTCCCTGACTAGGTGGGACAACAGAGACTGTGGAGATTGTTCTCCATTTCCGATGCTGGCCAGTGATGAGGTTAGCTGAGTGAACGACAGGTTTGAGCCTCTAGCAGAAGTGGCCAAACTGAGAGCTGCCGTGAACCTCTGAGGTGAGCAATCCTCTAAAAAGTGCAGGACCCACCAAGGCAGAGGCCGAACTTTGTCACAGCAGTCACCTTTTCCTAATCTGGATTTGACCTAGGTCCTGGTGGGGTTTATGAATTTTCCAGTCTCGGTCCAAACAACATCAGTTTTGTTTGACTACTGTATGCTTGAGCTTTATTTCTGCACTGTTATTTTTCAGATGTTCCATCTGCTTTGGTTCTGGTTTCCTCTTTGAGGTGATCCCAGAATCACCTAAACAGGCCTCTTGTTCTCTGGTACTTTTCCTAGAAGTGGTGTATGGAGATCTCAGAGCTCTGACTATTGTACCTGAACCTTTGGAACATCCTGTGGGGTAGAGTTCAGATGATTTGTTACTTGAAAGTAATTACAGCTTAGTTGGGCTGTAGACCTGATGTATGGTGAAAGCTCTATGTAGTGCCCCCCGACCCTGTCCCCAGCATAAGTGCTGGGGCGAGGAAGCCCTAGCACCCCCCAACCCTTTCCCTGGCGGAAGCACTGGGTGGGGGATGGGGAAGCCCCTGCTGTGGCCCCAGGACTGGAGGAGCTCTTGTTACCTGCTACAGCATCAGGGCTGGGGGAGCTCTGTCTCTCACTGCAGGCTGTGGCAGGGGGACAGAACTTTTCCGGCTGTGGGGTTGAATGGAACGGGGGGGACCCTGGGTGGGAAAGGGGATGGGACAGAAAGGGGTGGGGCTGTGGGCAAGGCTGCGGGCGGAGGGGGTGGAACAGGTGCAGGACTGCAGTTGGAAAGGCTGAGGAGGGGCTCCCCACTTGCTCTGGCCCAGGGCCCCAAGAAACCTTAATCTGCCTCTGGTCTTCAACACCTTTGAGCTAACCTGGCTTTCTACACTCATCACAAGCCTGTTTCCCGTAAGGCTCAAAGTGCATATCTTTAACCATTCTGCAAATGCCCCTTTCAAGCTATCTGACAAGTTTTATTTAACAAAGGCCTACCAGTTTTCTAACCACTTTCTGATCTTACTGTACTTTCCTACAAGGCGGGATCATATCTCATGTTACCTTGCTGCATAACCAGCCTAACAAGGCTGCACTGCTATTTCTTGTACTCATTCTTCTAAACTAAAATCCAAAACCAAAAAAACCCCACCCCAAAACAAAATAACTACATTAAAACAGAGTGAAGGATATGAGTATATATCGGTAACTTAAGGGTAAAAAGCATTACAATACTATTGTAAGTATCCCAAGAGCAAGCAGTTCAAACTCAGGAAATTCAGAGTTAAAATATGTGCATTTCTTTTATGTAAATGTCTGGATATTTTAATTATGCAATCTTAAAATTGCCCTGAAGTGATGCCATGTGATAACAAGATGATCATGATTACCACCTCTTAGAGTCCGTGGCCTTGGGTGAAACTGTTTTTTAAAGACACATTAGGATTTTTCTTATTTCCCCCCCTTGTGGTGTGTCATAAATATAAAGGGAAGGGTAAACCCCTTTGAAATCCCTCCTGGCCAGGGGAAAGCTCCTCTCACCTGTAAAGGGTTAAGAAGCTAAAGGTAACCTCGCTGGCTACCTGACCAAAATGACCAATGAGGAGACAAGATACTTTCAAAAGCTGGGAGGAGGGAGAGAAACAAAGGGTCTGTGTGTCTGTCTATATTCTGTCTTTGCCGGGGATAGACCAGGAATGGAGTCTTAGAACTTTTAGTAAGTAATCTAGCTAGGTACGTGTTAGATTATGATTTCTTTAAATGGCTGAGAAAAAAACTGTGCTGAATAGAATAACTATTTCTGTCTGTGTATCTTTTTTGTAACTTAAGGTTTTGCCTAGAGGGGAAATGTTTTGAAGCTAATTACCCTGTAAGGTATCTACCGTCCTGATTTTACAGGGGGGATTTGTTTATTTCTATTTACTTCTATTTTTATTAAAAGTCTTCTTGTAAGAAAACTGAATGCTTTTTTCATTGTTCTCAGATCCAAGGGTCTGGGTCTGTAGTCACCTAGGCAAATTGGTGAGGCTTTTTACCAACCCTTGTCCAGGAAGTGGGGTGCAAGGTTTTGGGAAGTATTTTGGGGGGAAAGATGTGTCCAAACAGCTCTCCCCAGTAACCAGTATTAGTTTGGTGGTGGTAGCGGCCAATCGAAGGACAAAGGGTGGAATATTTTGTACCTTGGGGAAGTTTTGACCGAAGCTGGTAAAGATAAGCTTAGGAGGTTTTTCATGCAGGTCCCCACATCTGCACCCTAGAGTTCAGAGTGGGGGAGGAACCTTGACATGGTGTCACCAACTTGTCACTTGATTTTAGCAATATGGAAAGTTTTATTAGTCTGTTTGATCATCAAGATAACTGGCATATAAGAAAAAACTGGCACAGATGCTAACCTTCATAAAGAACCCAGTTTTTAATTAATCTTTTAAATTAATTACAGATTCACTTGTAAATTCTCAGAAAATTCATTCTGTACTCAAACAGCAAGTGTTGTCAGTTTGTGGACGAAATGTTGTAATCTTTTCATACATAAGAGATTGAGTTCCTACTTTAGCTGTAAAATAGAATTCAACATTAACTATGGTTTTGCAACCAGCACTTCATAATGTACTTTAGCATCTGAAAGTACCTCTTGTGCCATCAGCAGATCTCTTTTAACTCTTTTTGGTACAGTATGCGTCCCTAGAATGTTAAAGGCCACATTTGCTTCCTGCAGCAAAAGGTTACACATCACTAACTCTATTTTCTGCAGCTACCAATTCTAATATTGCAGGCAGTCCAAAAATGCAGCTAACTACTGTTTCTAATGTACAAACTTTTGGACTGCAAAAAACTCTTGCTTTTAATTATCTTAAATTACAGTTGAATCAGTTTAGATAGTCATACAGTAAGTGCACATTATTTCTTTTTAAAAGTATTGCACATAAGAGCCTTTTTTCTTTCACACTCCTTTCCACCTGAGTTATCCCCATGAGCAACATAGATTGTGTAGCCTCTGCTTACACTTGACAAGTTATAATTTCTGAGTTGCATTACAAAACCATGCTGTAACCACATATAACAAATTATAATAATGTTTTAAAATAATACTACAAAATCTTATGAAAAAAGGGAAAATGGCTAGAGTAGGCATGCTGCTTAAAATAACTGTTCTCCTTTAAATAAACATACAGACCATCTGGAAGGGAATTGTGCTGTTTTGTGACTTAAACTCAAGGGAAATGGCTTTCCAGTCATCTGAAGCTCTTAAGAAAACCAAAACCCAATCATTCTTGATTCCACATATTGCATATCTATATTGTGGTAATGACTTCAAACCGTAGGTCGTGCAGTTCAGAGTGAAATAGCTTGACAGATAAGAGGAATCATTTCCCTTGATGTTATGACAAACACAGTCAGCCACTGGAAATGTTTCCTTTCAAGTGGATGCAGTCAATTTAGTTTTTCGAAAAAGCTACATTACTCTGCATAATTACAAAGCGGAGCAAATCATATAAAATCTCATACAAGACAGCAACATTTGTTACATACACATTAAACAATGGGATGGCACAGGATGTTACTCATAGGGCACAATTTTGTTCTGTGACTATATAATTATTAAGAGCAATAAATGGAAAGGTGGAAAATGAAGTGATATCCATCATATGTTCAGACTCTAATCAAAGTTGCCTGACTCTGTATTCATAGAGTTTCAACTTGGGGATCTTCATTACATAATTTAATATGCTTATCCTCTAGAAAGGATGAATTCATCCAGGCTCCAAGGTGTTTGCAGCAAGAGAGATTTAAGTTAGATATTAGGAAAAACTTTCTAACTAAAAAGGATAATGAAATGTTACAACAGACTACTGAGGGAGATTGTGGAATCCTCATCACTGGAGGTTTTTAAGAACAGGTTTGACAAACACCTCTTAGGGATAGTCTAGATAATACTTAATCCTTCCTCAGCACAGGGAGATGGACTCGCTGATATCTTGAGGTTCCTTTCAGCCCTACGTTTTTTATTTGATGACAGAATCCCCCGTTTATCCACAGGGTAAGTACTACAGGGGTAATACGAGCCTCTTTGACATCTCAGAAAAAGTGCCTCAGCCAGGGAGAACCAGTAGTTGGAGGTAATTATTTTAGTCTCCAGGCCCATGTAACCCTGGGCAACTCTGCTGAGATTGACAAACCCAGTTATAATGGACACATCGCTGAAACCAGCTAAACTCCTCTGTTCATTTCACTTGAGTCACCAAACCATTTGTCATAGATAGTACTGACTTTCAGCCACTTCTTACCTTACAAAAAGGGAAAAGTGCCAAGACATTCTGAAATCACAAGGAGCTTTCTTATTGCTATTGTCTTTATGTGGAAGTTGCTCAGATACAATGGTGAGGGGCAGCAGTAAAAAACCCTGGGCTGAACAGTTTCAAACTGATCACTTAGAAGTCAAAGACTCTAGATACCTTATTAATACACTCAGCCCTGGTCTACACTAGGAGTTGAGGTCGAATTTAGCAGTGTTGAATTGATTTAACCCTGCACCCGTCCACATGACGAAGCCCTTTTTTTTTTTTTTACTTAAAGGGCTCTTAAAATCGATTTCCTTACTCCACCCCCGACAAGGGAATTAGCACTGAAATTGGCCTTGCTGGGTCGAATTTGGGGTACTGTGGACACAATTAGACAGTATTGGCCTCCAGGAACTATCCCAGAGTGCTCCATTGTGACCGCTCCGGACAGCGCTCTCAACTCAGATGCACTGGCCAGGTAGACAGGAAAAGGCCCGCGAACTTTTGAATTTCCTGTTTGGCCAGCATGGCAAGCTGCAGGTGACCATGCAGAGCTCATCAGCAGAGGTGACTATGATGGAGTCCCAGAATCGCAAAAGAGCTCCAGCATGGACCGAACGGGAGGTACTGGATCTGATTGCTGTATGGGGAGAGGAATCTGTGCTATCAGAACTCCGTTCCAGTTTTCGAAATGCCAAAACATTTGTCAAAATCTCCCAGGGCATGAAGGACAGAGGCTATAACAGGGACCCGAAGCAGTGCAGCATGAAACTTAAGGAGCTGAGGCAAGCCTACCAGAAAACCAGAGAGGTGAACGGCCTCTCTGGGTCAGAGCCCAAAACATGCTGCTTTTATGATGAGCTGCATGCCATTTTAGGGGGTTCAGCCACCACTACCCCAGCCGTGTTGTTTGACTCCTTCAGTGGAGATGGAGGCAACACGGAAGCAGATTTTGGGGACGAGGAAGATAGCTCACAGCAAGCAAGCGGAGAAACCAGTTTTCCGGACAGCCAGGAACTGTTTCTCACCCTGGACCTGGAGCCAATACCCCCCGAACCCACCCAAGGCTGCCTCCCGGACCCGCCAGGTGGAGAAGGGACCTCTGGTGAGTGTACCTTTTTAAAATACTACACATAGTTTAAAAGCAAGCATGTTTAATGATTAATTTAACCTGGCATTCGCGGCTTTCCTGGATGTACTCCCAAAGGCTTTGCAAAAGGCTTCTGGGGAGGGCAGCCTTATTCCATCCACCATGGTAGGACACTTTACTCTCCAGGCCAGTAGCACGTACTCAGGAATCATTGTAGAACAAAGCATTGAAGTGTATGTTTGCTGGAGTTCAAACAACATCCGTTCTTTAGCTCTCTGTGTTATCCTCAGGAGACTGATATCATTCATGGTCACCTGGTTGAAATAGGGTGCTTTTCTTAAGGGGACATTCAGAGGTGCCAGTTCCTGATGGGCTGTTTGCCTGTGGCTGAACAGAAATATTCCCCTGTGTTAGCCACGGGGAGGGTGGAGGTGCTAGCCACGCGCTGGGGGGAGGAAAAATGTGACCTTGGAATGAAAGCACATGTGCTGTGTATGTAATGTTAACAGCAAGGTTTACCGTGAAAGAGTGTACCCATTGTTCTATAAAATGTGTCTTTTTAAATACCACTGTTGGCGACACTGGGGCATGGCCACTAGGTAACTCGAGGGGATGGAAGACCACGAATGTCAATGAAGCCCCCTCACACTAGGCCCAGGTGTCCTTGGGCCCCCCCCCCACCTGGAGGCACTCGCAGCAGCTCTGCGTACTAGGCCCAAGTGTCCTTGGCCCCCCCGCCTGGAGGCACACACAGCAGTTATGCTGAGGATCTGCAACAATATGTTGCAGAGTCAGACTGCCTGAAACTAAGCAAGGCCAAACAGGGGAGATATGGAAGAACAATGCTGAATAAAGCAGCTTTATGTATAGTTTAACAAATGATACAGAGAATCAGGGAACTGGATTGGCTGGCTATATGGATACTTGGGGCAGCTTGCTATTGGATAAGTATGCTGAGAAAAAGGATGTATAAAAGCCTGTGTAACTTCCTGCTCTGTTGTGCAGGATTTGAGATTTTATTCTCCCTGTACCTTTTTGCAGCTGCAAATAAACTTTTCTGCTTCTCCACCCCGTTGTGATTATTGGGTGTAGCACACCGGGTAACGAACCACTCAAGCTGTTGTTCAGCCTCTCGGCACTGGGTGCCAGCAACACCACTGTCCCTTTTTTTTTCTCCACCAGCTGCACATATTTCAAGGATCACAGGATCTTCTCCTTCCCAGAGGCTAGCGAAGATCAGAAGGCGAAAAAAAATGCACTCGTGATGAAATGTTCTCTGAGCTCATGCTGTCCTCCCACACTGACAGAGCACAGACGAATGCATGGAGGCAGACCATGTCAGAGTGCAGGAAAGGACAAAATGACCGGGAGGAGAGGTGGCAGGCTGAAGAGAGTAAGTGGTGTGCTGAAGAGAGGGCTGAAGCTGAAAGGTGGTGGCAGCATGATGAAAGGAGGCAGGACTCAATGCTAAGGCTGCTGGAGGATCAAACTAATATGCTCCAGCATATAGTTGAGCTGCAGGAAAGGCAGCAGGAGCACAGACCTCTGCTACAGCCCCTGTGTAACCAACTGCCCTCCTCCCCAAGTTCCATAGCCTCCTCACCCAGACTCCCAAGAACATGGGGGGGGGGGAGCCTCTGGCCACCCAACCACTCCACCCCAGAGTGGGAATAACAGTGGGAATATTGGTTTTGCTGAGATCTAACCGAGTCAGTAAACTGCGCCAGTGTGCTTTTAAACGTCCAAATGCACATTCTACCACCATTATGCACTTGGTCAGCCTGTAGTTGAACAGCTCCTGACTACTGTCCAGGCTGCCTGTGTATGGCTTCATGAGCCATGGCATTAAGGGGTAGGCTGGGTCCCCAAGGATACATATAGGCATTTCAACGTCCCCAACAGTTATTTTCTGGTCTGGGAAGAAAGTCCCTTCCTGCAGCTTTTGAAACAGATCAGAGTTCCTGAAGATGCGAGCGTCATGTACCTTTCCCGGCCATCCCACGTTGATGTTGGTGAAACGTCCCTTGTGATCCACCAGAGCTTGCAGCACTATTGAAAAGTACCCCTTGTGATTTATGTACTCGCCGGCTTGGTGCTCCAGTGCCAAGATAGGGATATGGGTTCCGTCTATGGCCCCACCACAGTTAGGGAACCCCATTGCAGCAAAGCCATCCACGATGACCTGCACATTTCCCAGGGTCACTACCCTTGATATCAGCAGATCTTTGATTGCTTTGGCTACTTGCATCACAGCAGCCCCCATGGTAGATTTGCCCACTAGAAATTGATTCCTGACTGACCGGTAGCTGTCTGGTGTTGCAAGCTTCCACAATGCTATTGCCACTCACTTCTCAACTGTGAGGGCTGCTCTCATCTTGGTATTCTTGTGCTTCAGGGCAGGGGAAAGCAAGTCACAAAGTTCCATGAAATTGCCCTTACGCATGCGAAAATTTCACAGCCACTAGGAATCGTCCCAGACCCGCAACACTATGCGGTCCCACCAGTCTGTGCTTGTTTCCCGAGCCCAGAATCAGTGTTCCACCGCATGAACCTGCCCCATTAGCACCATGATGCCAGGGCCCATGCTTTGAGAGAAGTCTGTGTCCATGTCCTCATCACTCTCGTCACCACGCTGATGTCGCCTACTCTCCTGGTTTCGCTTTGCCAGGTTCTGGTGCTGCATATACTGCTGGATAATGTGTGTGGTGTTTAATGTGCTCCTAATTGCCAAAGTGATCTGAGCGGGCTCCATCCTTGCCGTGGTAGGGTGTGTGCACAGAAATAAGGCGTGGAATGATTGTCTGCCGTTGCTCTGATGGAGGGAGGGGTGACTGACGACATGGCTTACAGGGTTGGCTTACAGGGAATTAAAATCAACAAAGGGGGTGGCTTTGCGAGAAACTGAATGGCCCCCTCAAGGATAGAACTCAAAACTGGGTTTAGCAGGCCGTTGATTTCACGGAGGGAGGGAGGATAAAATGAATACAAAACAAATCTGGTCTATTTCTTCTTTTGAGCCACTTCATCTATCTTTATACATCTTGCTAGCAGCAGACTGTGCAGTACAACCGCTAGCCATCGTCCTCTCCTGGGTGCTCGGCAGAAGACGGTGCAGTATGACTACTGGCCATCGTCTTCTGCTGCACTGCTGGTAGGACTGAATCGCCATGAGACGAAACTTAAAAGGGAAATGACCTGGCTGAGTCGCTCCCATGTTTGCCCAGGTGCCCCTGACCTCATCGAGGTCAGTTAAAAGAGCACCCAGGACTACATCGACGACGGCTACCAGTCATACTGCACTGTCTGCTGCCAAAAGGCAATAAACTGCTGCTGTGTAGCAATGCAGTACTGTGTCTGCCAGCACCTAGGAGAGATACAGTGACAGTTATCTGAGCAGGCTCCATGCTTGCTGTGGTATGGCGTCTGCACAGGTAACTCAAGAAAAAAGGCGCAAAATGATTGTCTGCCCTTGCTTTCACGGTAGGAGGGAGGGAAGGTGGGCCTGACGATATGTACCCAGAATCACCCGCGACAATGTTTTAGCCCCATGAGGCACTGCGGTTTCTACTCACAATTCAAATGGGCGGCGGAGACTGCGGGAACTGTGGGATAGCTACCCACAGTGCAACGCTCCGGAAGTCGATGGTTGCCTCGGTACGCTCCGCCGACTACATGTACTTAGAGCATTTGTGTGGGGACACACACAATCGACTGTATAAAAACGCTTTCTACAAAACCGACTTCTATAAATTCAACCTAATTTCGTAGTGTAGACATACCCTAAGCCATGCAGTACTTTTAAAACGTGGAAATGGAAGCTGCTTGTGTCACCGACAGCAGCTTGTGACATATCTAGTTGTAAAACCTCTTCTACCTTGTTGAGAAAAGACAAGGAGTACTTGTGGCACCTTAGAGACTAACCAATTTATTTGAGCATAAGCTTTCGTGAGCTACAGCTCACTTCAGCGGATGCATACTGTGGAAAGTACAGAAGATCTTTTTATACACACAAACCATGAAAAAATGGGTGTTTACCACTACCAAAGCTTTTCTCTCCCCCCACCCCACTCTCCTGTTGGGAATAGTTTATCTATAGTGATCACTCTCCTTACAATGTGTATGATAATCAAGGTGGGCCATCTCCAGCACAAATCCAGGGTTTAACAAGAAAGTCTGAGGAGGGGGAGGGAGGGTAGGAAAAAACAAGGGGAAATAGGTTACCTTGCATAATGACTTAGCCACTCCCAGTCTCTATTCAAGCTTAAGTTAATAGTATTCAATTTGCAAATGAATTCCGATTCAACAGTTTCTCGCTGGAGTCTGGTTTTGAAGTTTTTCTGTTTGTAATATCGCAACTTTCATGTCTGTAATTGCGTGACCAGAGAGATTGAAGTGTTCTCCGACTGGTTTATGAATGTTATAATTCTTGACATCTGATTTGTGTCCATTTATTCTTTTATGTAGAGACTGTCCAGTTTGACCAATGTACATGGCAGAGGGGCATTGCTGGCACATGATGGCATATATCACATTGGTGGATGTGCAGGTGAACGAGTCTCTGATAGTGTGGCTGATGTTATTCGGCCCTGTGATGGTGTCCCCTAAATAGATATGTGGACACAGTTGGCAACGGGCTTTGTTGCAAGGATAGGTTCCTGGGTTAGTGGTTCTGTTGTGTGGTATGTGGTTGCTGGTTAGTATTTGCTTCAGGTTGGGGGGGCTGTCTGTAGGCAAGGACTGGCCTGTCTTCCAAGATTTGTGAGAGTGTTGGGTCATCCTTCAGGATAGGTTGTAGATCCTTAATAATGTGTTGGAGGGGTTTTAGTTGGGGGCTGAAGGTGATGGCTAGTGGCATTCTGTTATTTTCTTTGTTAGGCCTGTCCTGTAGTAGGTGACTTCTGGGAACTCTTCTGGCTCTATCAATCTGTTTCTTCACTTCCGCAGGTGGGTATTGTAGTTGTAAGAATGCTTGATAGAGATCTTGTAGGTGTTTGTCTCTGTCTGAGGGGTTGGAGCAAATGCGGTTGTATCGCAGAGCTTGGCTGTAGACAATGGATCGTGTGGTGTGGTCAGGGTGAAAGCTGTAGGTAGGTAGGCATGTAGGTAGGAATAGCGGTCAGTAGGTTTCCGGTATAGGGTGGTGTTTATGTAACCATCATTTATTAGCACTGTAGTGTCCAGGAAGTGGATCTCTTGTGTGGACTGAGGTTGATGGTGG
Organism: Lepidochelys olivacea; assembly: GCF_965140295.1. Taxonomy (NCBI): domain Eukaryota; kingdom Metazoa; phylum Chordata; order Testudines; family Cheloniidae; genus Lepidochelys; species Lepidochelys olivacea. Next base: position 88,270,912 of record NC_140415.1, on the reverse strand, counting down.
GATGGAAATTGTTGAAATCATGGTGGAATTCCTCAAGGGCTTCTTTTCCCTGGGTCCAGATGATGAAGATGTCATCAATATAATGCAAGTAGTGTAGGGGCATTAGGGGACGAGAGCTGAGGAACCGTTGTACTAAGTCAGCCATAAAAATGTTGGCATACTGTGGGGCCATGCGGGTACCGATAGCAGTGCCGCTGATTTGAAGGTAAAAAGAAAAGGAGGACTTGTGGCACCTTAGAGACTAACCAATTTATTAGAGCATAAGCTTTCGTGAGCTACAGCTCACTTCCTCAGATGCATATCGTGGAAACTGCAGCAGGCTTTATATATACACAGAGAATATGAAACAATACCTATTCCCACCCCACTGTCCTGCTGGTAATAGCTTATCTAAAGTGATTTCCAGCACAAATCCAGGTTTTCTCACCCTCCACCCCCCCACACAAATTCACTCTCCTGCTGGTGATAGCCCATCCAAAGTGACAACTCTTTACACAATGTGCATGACAATCAAGCTGGGCTATTTCCTGCATAAATCCAGGTTCTCACATCCCCCCCACCCTCATACACACACAAACTCACTCTCCTGCTGGTAATAGCTCATCCAAACTGACCACTCTTCAAGTTAAAATCCAAGTTAAACCAGAACATCTGGGGGGGGGGGTAGGAAAAAACAAGAGGAAACAGGCTACCTTGCATAATGACTTAGCCACTCCAAGTCTCTATTTAAGCCTAAATTAATAGTATCCAATTTGCAAATGAATTCCAATTCAGCAGTTTCTCGCTGGAGTCTGGATTTGAAGTTTTTTTGTTTTAAGATAGCGACCTTCATGTCTGTGATCGCGTGACCAGAGAGATTGAAGTGTTCTCCGACTGGTTTATGAATGTTACAATTCTTGACATCTGATTTGTGTCCATTTATTCTTTTACGTAGAGACTGTCCAGTTTGACCAATGTACATGGCAGAGGGGCATTGCTGGCACATGATGGCATATATCACATTGGTGGATGTGCAGGTGAACGAGCCTCTGATAGTGTGGCTGATGTTATTAGGCCCTGTGATGGTGTCCCCTGAATAGATATGTGGGCACAGTTGGCAACGGGCTTTGTTGCAAGGATAAGTTCCTGGGTTAGTGGTTCTGTTGTGTGGTATGTGGTTGTTGGTGAGTATTTGCTTCAGGTTGCGGGGCTGTCTGTAGGCAAGGACTGGCCTGTCTCCCAAGATTTGTGAGAGTGTTGGGTCATCCTTTAGGATAGGTTGTAGATCCTTAATAATGCGTTGGAGGGGTTTTAGTTGGGGGCTGAAGGTGACGGCTAGTGGCGTTCTGTTATTTTCTTTGTTAGGCCTGTCCTGTAGTAGGTAACTTCTGGGAACTCTTCTGGCTCTATCAATCTGTTTCTTTACTTCTGCAGGTGGGTATTGTAGTTGTAAGAAAGCTTGACAGAGATCTTGTAGGTGTTTGTCTCTGTCTGAGGGGTTGGAGCAAATGCGGTTGTATCGCAGAGCTTGGCTGTAGACGATGGATCGTGTGGTGTGGTCAGGGTGAAAGCTGGAGGCATGCAGGTAGGAATAGCGGTCAGTAGGTTTCCGGTATAGGGTGGTGTTTATGTGACCATTGTTTATTAGCACTGTAGTGTCCAGGAAGTGGATCTCTTGTGTGGACTGGACCAGGCTGAGGTTGGTGGTGGGATGGAAGGTATACATTGTCCCCAAATGTAAAATAGTTATGGGTAAGGACAAAGTCACAAAGTTCAGCCACCAGGTTAGCCGTGACATTATCGGGGATAGTGTTCTTGACGGCTTGTAGTCCATCTTTGTGTGGAATGTTGGTATAGAGGGCTTCTACATCCATAGTGGCCAGGATGGTGTTATCGGGAAGATCACCGATGGATTGTAGTTTCCTCAGGAAGTCAGTGGTGTCTCGAAGGTAGCTGGGAGTGCTGGTAGCGTAGGGCCTGAGGAGGGAGTCTACATAGCCAGACAATCTTGCTGTCAGGGTGCCAATGCCTGAGATGATGGGGCGCCCAGGATTTCCAGGTTTATGGATCTTGGGTAGTAGATAGAATATCCCAGGTCGAGGTTCCAGGGGTGTGTCTGTGCGGATTTGATCTTGTGCTTTTTCAGGGAGTTTCTTGAGCAAATGCTGTAGTTTCTTTTGGTAACTCTCAGTGGGATCAGAGGGTAATGACTTGTAGAAAGTGGTGTTGGAGAGCTGCCGAGCAGCCTCTTGTTCATATTCCGACCTATTCATGATGACAACAGCACCTCCTTTGTCAGCCTTTTTGATTATGATGTCAGATGTTTCTGAGGCTGTGGATGGCATTGTGTTCTGCATGGCTGAGGTTGTGGGGCAAGTGATGCTGCTTTTCCACAGTTTCAGGCCGTGCACGTCGGCGGAAGCACTCTATGTAGAAGTCCAGTCTGCTGTCTCGACCTTCAGGAGGAGTCCACCTAGAATCCTTCTTTTTGTAGTGTTGGTAGGGAGGATTAGTACGTTATTCAGAGGTGTGTTGGAAATATTCCTTGAGTCGGAGATGTCGAAAATAGGATTCTAGGTCACCACAGAACTGTATCATGTTTGTGGGGGTGGAGGGGCAGAAGGAGAGGCCCTGAGATAGGACAGCTGCTTCTGCTGGGCTAAGAGTATAGTTGGATAGGTTAACAATATTGCTGGGTGGGTTGAGGGAACCGGTGCTGTGGTCCCTTGTGGCATGTAGTAGTTTAGAAAGTTTAGTGTCCTTTTTCTTTTGTAGAGAAGCAAAGTATGTGTTGTAAATGGCTTGTCTAGTTTTAGTAAAGTCCAGCCATGAGAAAGTTTGTGTGGAAGGTTGTTTTTTTATAAGAGTATCCATTTTTGAGAGTTCATTCTTTATCTTTCTCTGTTTGCTGTAGAGGATGTTGATCAGGTGGTTCCGCAGTTTCTTTGAGAGCATGTGGCACAAGCTGTCAGCATAGTCTGTGTGGTATGTAGATTGTAATGGATGTTTTACCTTCAGTCCTTTTGGTACGATGTCCGTCTGTTTGCATTTGGAGAGGAAGATGATGATGTCTGTCTGTATCTGTACAAGTTTTTTCATGCAGTTAAGAGATTTCCACTCCATACGGCTAAATGCAGTGCCTTGCGTAATGACAGGTTTCAGAGTAACAGCCGTGTTAGTCTGTATTCGCAAAAAGAAAAGGAGTACTTGTGGCACCTTAGAGACTAACCAATTTATTTGAGCATAAGCTTTCGTGAGCTACAGCTCACTTCATCAGATGCATACTGTGGAAAGTACAGAAGATCTTTTTATATACACAAACCATGAAAAAATGGGTGTTTACCACTACCAAAGGTTTTCTCTCCCCCCACCCCACTCTCCTGCTGGTAATAGCTTATCTAAAGTGATCACTCTCCTTACAAGTTGGGCCATTTCCAGCACAAATCCAGGTTTTCTTCCCCACCCCCCGCACAAACCGTCTCATAGTTTGAGGGGCTAATTATCTCTTAAGTCTTGTGAAATTATTTGCACTTTTCAAAAAAAAAATCATCAAAAATATGTAGGGAAATAATTTGGTACATCAGAGAACAGCCTCTCTTGAAAATGAGGTTATTGGGATTACCATTTCAGTTTTTTTTTCTACTTCAATTCTAGCAATTGTTCTTCTTACAAATTCCTAGAGTCAGTGATTAATCATTTACGCCATACAGAAAATGGGATTACAAACTCTCCAACTGCATGGAGCATTAGATCTACCTCTTATAGTTTTCAAGATAGTGGTTGCCACCTGTATTTTCCCCCTCCATTCTTAGGCTTCCAGCTCCCCAGCTGTCACCTCTCTTCGGAAGAGACCTGTGACTGTCTCCCTCCTGACCAGAGTATTTTCATGTTGCATAGTTCCCTGCCTACATTGTATTATTCCCAGCAAGACAGAGTGCCTAAATAGACCAGTGTCTCTGCTTTCTCTCTATAAGGCTATGAACAGCATAATGGCTCATGGTTTTAAGTTATCACACAGCTTTTTCTAAGCAAACATATTTATTCTTAAGGTAAAAGCATTACGGAGAAAACATTAAACACAAAAAAAACCCTACACACATGCTAATAAGCTTACTAGCGATTCCCTCTCTTCCTCTTCCCCTCCCCCCGCATCTCCATAAGGCCTCTGATTGGTGTCAGTCCTTCTAACCCAGAGCCTTCACCTCCCCGCACCCCAACCCACTGCCCCAGCCCAGAGCCCCCTCCAGCACCCTTAACCCCTCATTTCTGGCCCACTCTGTAGCCCGCACCTGTACCCCCACATACACACCTCAACCCCCTGCCCCAGCCCTGAGCACCTTCCTGAAACCCAAACCCCTCATCCCTGGCCCCACCCCAGAGCCCCTACCCTTGGCTGAAGCCCTCACCCCCTCTCACATCCCAACCTCCTGCCCCAGCCCAGAGTCCCCTCCTGAACCCCGCATTTCTGGTCCCACTCTGGAGCCTGCACCTCCAGCCCAGAGCCCGTACCTTCTCCCACATCCCAACCCCCTGCCCCAGCCTGGTGAAAACGAACAAGGGTGGGGGAGAATGAGTGACAGAGGGATGGGGAAGGAGGGAGCAGGGGCGGGGGGGTCTCTCGGCAGGGGTGGGGCTTCAGGGAAGGGGGCAGGGCAAGGGTGTTCGGTTTTCTACAAATAAAAGTTGGCAACCCTACATGATGGACAATTGACTCTAACTCTGTTGTGATAACCGTGGCAGGCCGAGGATTTTTTTTAAAGAAAAAAATTAAAGTGATCTAATGCATTGAATAAGTTTCATACATAAAGCAAAAGAAGCAACTTATCATTTTGTATTTGTCTTGGAAAAAGGATTTATTTTCTTTAATGTTTCACACATTTTTATTCTAAACAAAATGGGATTTTGTTTCATTTCTGGTGAAACCAAAAAAGATTGCACATTTTTTCTGGAAAACGCACACACATACATACACACACACACACACACACCCTTTAAAAGTCACAAAGGGATCAAACAATTTGTAAAATTTAAAATGTATCAAATTTGACATAGATGGGCATGAATATCCAAGGCAAAACATTTGGCAAAGTGAGAATCACAGGGTTAGCTTGCAATTCTAATGTATATTAATCAAAACTATGATTATGAGATATTTATTGGCATTAATAGGTTTGCTACTCACTGTAGAGTAGTTGCCTGAAACTGGTACTGTATTAATGACAACAATTGATCTTCTGGGTCTGCCTTCCAATAAACAATGGCATGTTGTAAGGATGATTTATGCTCCTAAAACACTATTCCTCCCTTCCTTTGTCTATGACTTATTTACATGAAGTATTGCAAATACGTTGGCTTACTATTATGTCTCAGTAATCAAATGGATTTTTAGTTATCTCTCTGTTCCCAATTTGACTGCTAGAGCTCACTGGGCTGGCAGGCACATCAATGCTGAAAGACATAATGAAGAACAATATCCCAATGAACAAAGATCTCTTGCCATTCTGTCTTCCTGGCAATTATAAGCGTACCAACAAGCTGAGCCCTTGTCAAGAAAGTGGAAGAGAGGAGACAGAAGTATTTAAAGGGCAATGATGAGCATTGTGTTATTAGACAAGAAAACAAATTCCTATAAATAGGAAAGGAAACAAAATAAATGAAGCAAGTGATTTAAAAAAAATGTTTGCAAAGCCTGACAAATCATACAGGAAGCATAAGAATCCAAAAGGCAGGTAGACCAAAAGGAAGGGCAAGTGAACCAACTTACCAAAAAAAGGAGGCGGGGAGAAAACAGAACGTTCTACTTCATTTACTTGATAAATCAGCCAGCACACAAAGTGTGGCGTCACCGAGGGAGTTGCATTTGGGGTAAAGTGTATGTGTTCATAGTATCTACAGCTGCTGCTTTACTGGGGAGAAATGAGACTGGCTTCTGGGGCTGAACTTTTATAACAGCACTTCTGCCTGTGGGGCTTGTGATTGTGCAAACTGGGTAACTGACTGAGGCAAACCGTTATATATACAGTTATACATTTTGAGTGGGCATTTCCTGCAGTAATTATGGGAACAGGTGTCATTGCACACTTGAGTGTGCATTTTCTGCATGTTGACCTTGGACCTCCATCTTTAAACAAAATTGTTGTTATGGTAGCTTAGTTCCCAGAGCCACCTAGACCCTCTTCCCAGCGCAATGTAAAGTAGTTTAACAGGGCTGGATAAGTCAGATTAAACCCAGGTATCCTTTGATTATGAATGATGTAGAAAATTTACAAAATCAAAACAATGGAAGTAACAACTGATTTGTTCAGGATAGTTTATCCCTGCTGCAAAAAGTGACCTTCATTTCACTTCTACACTCATGTTTCCCAGCTACAGAGCATTAGGTATTTAGAGGGGAAATGTTTTCTTCTGATCATCCTGGTACGATTCAGTACTGTGTTGGGAAGCAGCAAGAATGCACAGCTAGTTAGTGAGCCATATTTTCATAAGCTGTTCATCCTCCTTTCTTATTATAGGAAGGGGAAAGTGGATGAGTATCTTCAACATCATGTTTAATTGCCTGTGTTAGAATAATCTTTGATAAGGATGTCTGACTTTATCAAGTTCTTTTTTGTGGACAGATGTTACAATTGCAGGCATGATAATTAACGGATTACGGCATGGTGAAATTGACATTAAAACTGTAAGGCAAAACCTTTTAAGCATGATAACAGATCATGCTGTAAACAGCAAGAGTGCTGTTCGTATAGTCTGTTAGGGAGGGGCTAATTCTTGAGTCACCATATAGCCCTGAATTTGGTTGATCCACAATGCCAGTAAACACATTGAGGATATTATTCTCTCTGAGCTCAGTCCTGTAGGGTGCTGAGAAGTCTGGCCCTGATCCAGCAAAGTACTTAAGTATGTGTTTAAATTTAAGCATAGAGTAATGCAACTGAAGTCAATAGGACTACTCCTATGCTAAAAGGAGAGCGTGTGCCTAAGTACTTTGTTGGAATAAGGCTAGACTGCTCAGCATCTTGCAGGATTGAGCCATTATATATGACAGAGGGAAGGTTTATGAAGATTATTTCAATTGGTATTAATAGTGTTTACGCATATTCCAGTATATGAAGGTGAGACAAGTCCTTTGCTTTATCTGTGCTATTCAAGGTTTGGTTGATGCACTTTTATGTAGTTTACATAACATTGTCACCAAAGAAGCAGCATTTGCTGGCAGCTGAGACAAATGTTCACTGTCATTCAAAGGGAACTGAATTATTCATATTAGATGGCTGCATCTTATAAATGCACCTTACAAATTATTCTAAATATTTTTTAATGAAAAGACACATTACTTAACGGAGTAACAAAGTGCTGAGGATCAAGATTGACTAGAAAAGTGCTGATGAAGTGGCAATCATTAATGATCTGCAGATGTAATATCAACCTCTTCTTCTTCATAATCTACAGTAATAGACCCACCCAAAGAATTTATAACCACACAAAAACATCTGCTAAAATTTAGTGTATGATATATAGACATGTTGTAAGATCAATCCTTTCTACATGATACAGTATCTGAATTAATTGTAAATGGACAGCCATAAAGAAGTTTGCAACTGCATAAAAATGTCTTCAAGTTCCAAAAACATTTGGAACATGTCAGATTTTTGTAGGTGAGAAAGGAAATGTAAGAAGAGCAAATTAATTTTGATGTCTTCTGTCACACTGTCTGGAGTGGCTCACATCTGGGAGTGCCTGTCTCAGGGCAGACTGTCGGCAAACAGGGGCAGACACACCCAAAACAGGTGGCATAGTCTATCATTAGATTTCACCAAGCCAGTAACAAATGTGAACTCCTGGACCACTATACCAGTGTTACCATGGAGTCACAGTGATACCAGCCTATATCTTTTAATGTTGGAATTTCCCTGTAATCTCAGTTTGGGGAAATTGCTGAAACATTTTTTTACTAAAAAAAAAAAAAAAAAAAAGGAGTACTTGTGGCACCTTAGAGACTAACCAATTTATTTGAGCATAAGCTTTCATGAAGCTTAAAAACAAAAAACAAACAGTCCTGAGATGGACATCTGGCATAGAAAATTTCAGCCTGAATGGTTGAAGTTTGGCAAGTTTATAAACAACTGAGAACAGAATCTTGTAAGTGGATGTATAGGCCATCCTTCCTATAATAATCCATCCATACTAATGCTTCTAGATGTGCAAATGAAGAAATGACTGATTTTGAATATGATAATTCTTTAGGGTGACCAGATAGCAAGTGTGAAAAACTGGGACAGGGGTGGGCGGTAATAGGTGCCTATATAAGAAAAAGCCCAAAATGGGACTGTCCCTATAAAATCGAAACGTCCACCCTATAATTCTTTTAGAAGTGATCTGCATACTAAAAACTTAATCAGAATTGAGCCCTAATGTTGAGACGTCAGTGACATGAATTTGATCTAAATTTAGAAGCAGTTTGCATAATTTACTCAAGACTGTTTAATTTATATCTAGCAATGGTCCCGTCTATGAAGAGTTGGCTACTGAATTTTATGTACTCCTATGGACATAATGCTTCAGATAACCAAGTATCCTGAGATAGTCAATATGTGTACTAGTGTAGTAAGCTGCCCTGAGTAACAACTGTATATCATGTAGATTGTGTGAGGGGGGGCTTATGAAAGCACCTTTTTAAGGATCTTGTTACTAGGTTAGTGCTTCTCTTCAGAAAGTAGCCAGTGGAAGCTGGGAAAAAAATCACGTGGAACCTTTTGAATGAGTTAAAAGCAAGGAGTAAAAAGTTGAAAGGAAACAACACTCTTGTTTTGGATAGTTAGTCAGGGAGACAATAGAAAGCTCATGAAGAGTTCTCAGCTTATCCTTTGTAGTGTCCAATCATGACACAAGATACCTTGGACTCTGTATGCTACTTATGAGGGCTTCAGGCAAAATGCCAGGCCAGAGTTCCAAGATCAAGAGGGGAAAAGAACCTTATCTGACTCTAGAAACTTAGCTCAATCCCTAACCCTTGACAGGAGGATAAATTGTGAGTGGATCTGTATTTTCCTGCCACAAATAGGAGTAGGCTTCACAACCTCAAGCTAAACAAACTCAGTTCTTGGGAGATCTCAGTCTTTTTGCTGCTTGTGTACTCCGTCTTTCAGTCACTGGAGTCCTGCATCTGTAGAAACCTTCTACAATCTTATGTGCACATAAGATTAACTATTCAGCTGTTCTAATCAAAATGGGCCAGATCCTGAAATGAACTATGGACATTGTACTATGATCAAAAAATTCAGATTAAATTTAATACAAAATTCACCTGAAATATCGTGTGGCAAAATATTGTGTGGCAAAAATAAGAGTTTCTCTGGTTAGATGAAACTATAAAATCCTTCCAGTTGGTGTTCTAATCTCTTTAAAATCCTTTCAGTGAATACATCTTTGCAGTTCTGAAATCATTGCAACTGCAATTATGTTCATTAAATTTTTTTTTTGCATAAACTGTTTTATTCATATTATTACAATTTACCATACATCACTAACAAAGCCTAGGCTGTTTCATTTTCCATTTTGTAATCATCTGCGACTGATTACTGAAAACACATTGCATGATCATGCATATACTTTTGTATATTTTCCCATCATTTGTTCTTCAGATCCTACACATTTTATTTTTCAAGCACCTGAAGTTAATTTATGATATGCACTTTCCCTCTACATATTGCAACTAAAAAACCAAAAATGATTAGACTTCCTTGAGCATAAACCTGTCTGAATGTAAACAACTGACAGAATAGCAGGACAGAGGACATCATGTTTGTTGTTTTTCACAGAGGCACTTGAGATAGCAATGTCTCTTTCCAAGTTAGAGAAAAAATAAATAAATAACTGTAAAAGCAAAGCACTATATATCTCTTGTTGGGTAGCAAGTGCTAAGTCCAAATGTCCAGGGTACATGTCATGGAGTGTGAGCCAAACCACTAATGCTCTATAAGAGGACAAAGTGGAAACTCACTACTGCAAAGGAATCAGGTTACGGAAATATGAAGGAATAATCAATTGCATAAATACAAAATGTGAAATGACTGTCTAGGAAGGAGCACTGCAGAAAAGGATCTGGAGGTGGATCACAAACTAAATATGAGTCAACACTATGTCGGGGGAGGGAGAGTGGGGAAGAAGCAAACATCATTTTGGGATGTATTAGCAGGAGTGTTGTAAACAAGACATCAGAAGTAATTCTTCCACTCCACTCAGCACTGATAAGGCCTCAGCTGGAGTATTGTGTTGAGTTCTGTGCACCACACTTAGGAAAGATGTCGACAAATTGGAGAAAGTCCAGAGGAGTGCAACAAAAATTATTAAAGGTCTAGAAAACATGACCTACAAGGAAAGATTAGGGGAAAAAATGGGTTTTAGTCTGGAGAAGACAACTCGGGGGGGACATAAGTATTCAAGTAAGTAAAAGTTGTTATAAAAGAGGACAGTGGTAAATTGTTCTCCTTAATCACTGACAACAGGACAAGAAGTGATGGTCTTAAATTGCAGCATGTGAGATTTAGGTTAGACATTAGGAAAAACTTCCTAACTGTAAGGATAGTTAATCATTGAACAAATTACCTCTGGAAATTGTGGAATCTCCATCATTGGAGGTTTTTAAAAAACAGTTATACCTCACAAGTGTTTGTCTATTATAGATACAACTTAGTCCTGCCTCAGTGCAGAAGACTGGACTATCGAGGTCCCTTCCAGTCCCATATTTCTATGATTTCTGTGATTATTATTCAATAAAAATGAACGCAATTTCTGATAGCCCTTGGAAGGAATTCTAACTGAAATCAATTCTGTGGCACTTGTAAGGGTTAGCTCAATTCCTATTAAATATTAAGTGTTCTTTTCCTTCTACTGAGTTTTTTTTTCTTTCACATTGTAATGGACACGTTGTAATAAAGGTGGATGATGAGTCAGGCTGGATATGAGTCAGCAGTGTGCCCTTGTTGCCAAGAAGGCCAATGGCATTTTGGGATGTATAAGTAGGGGCATAGCGAGCAGATCGAGGGACATGATCGTTCCCCTCTATTCGACATTGGTGAGGCCTCATCTGGAGTACTGTGTCCAGTTTTGGGCCCCACACTACAAGAAGGATGTGGATAAATTGGAGAGAGTCCAGCGAAGGGCAACAAAAATGATTAGGGGTCTAGAACACATGACTTATGAGGAGAGGCTGAGGGAGCTGGGATTGTTTAGCCTGCAGAAGAGAAGAATGAGGGGGGATTTTATAGCTGCTTTCAACTACCTGAAAGGGGGTTTCAAAGAGGATGGCTCTAGACTGTTCTCAATGGTAGCAGATGACAGAACGAGGAGTAATGGTCTCAAGTTGCAGTGGGGGAGGTTTAGATTGGATATTAGGAAAAACTTTTTCACTAAGAGGGTGGTGAAACACTGGAATGCGTTACCTAGGGAGGTGGTAGAATCTCCTTCCTTAGAGGTTTTTAAGGTCAGGCTTGACAAAGCCCTGGCTCAGATGATTTAACTGGGAATTGGTCCTGCTTCGAGCAGGGGGTTGGACTAGATGACCTTCTGGGGTCCCTTCCAACCCTGATATTCTATGATTCTATGATTCTATGATATTAATGAAGACCTAAACAGTTGAATTAGTGTCTGCATTTCCCTGACATGTACCTCCAAAAAACCTTGGAGGTGTGCCCATCACTAGTTTTGCACTCTGTAGTAAGAAAACACAATTCCTAATGACCAAATGGACTCATGAATGCTGGAACAATTTGGAGAGTGGGGGTTTGGCGAGTGAGAGCCATTGAACCAAACTATATACAGTGAATATGATGGAAACCACTTCAAACTCCACGCCCAGCACCTTTAGTTTTGGTGCCTGTGGGTGGACTGTTCCTTCAATTCAAATTTGGACAAATTATTGTCAGGCAGAAAATAAAGATATATTCACCCTCTACATACCCAAAACAAGCTATAAGGACCAGTCGGTCAGATAGTTAAATAACAGGGTTATGGACCAATTCTGCAATGCATACACAATCAAATACCACATGTACTTCAACTGGACTTTTATCTCAGGGCTGCAGAAGTGGGCCCTTTTCATTGGGATGATTGGAGGTGCTTAGAGGTAGTGATTGAGGTCAGGTTATTTTACTAAAGTAACTACCTGCCTATAAGACTGATCTTGCTCATATTGAAATCGATGAAAATCTCTTCAAATGGATTGGGAGTAGTCCACAATGGATTTTCCTGTGGCATAAAAGTTCAGGTGCTTTTTTATTATACACGTTGAGAGAGTATTCTAGCTTAACCATTTACATTCTCACACACACAACTTTGTCAGAACTGTGTTTTTTTTCCTGAAAAAACATATTTTAGTTTTTTGCTGAAAACTTTCTAGGTTTTTTTTTTGGTTGGTTGGTTTTTTGCTGCAGACTTGCCCATAATTGAAATGGGAAGGAACAGCTACCGGGCATGGCGCTTTCTTATTCTGCTCAGAATTGGAAGTTCCAAAAATATGCCCAATTGGGCTGCTGTTGCTATTGCAGAATTTCCATACTAACAAGAAATGAAAGTTACCAGAAACCTCACCAGAATGCCTATTTTAATGGGCTTTTCAGTCTAACTTTGCAGACAGCAAATAGGTAGTTAAGCCGAGCATCTAACATTTTCAGTACTTTACTTATCTGAACCAAACTTCACCCATCACATATGGTTTCCAGTGTCATTCGAAAGTTATCCTGATGTGAAATGGTCTCTGAGAATGATAACAACGCATGTGGAAGTGATGATTAACTTGCACTGTGATATTATTCATAGAAGAAACGCCTTTGAAAGGCACCTTTTCTGGGGAATTGCATTTCAAGAGTCAACACAAAAATATACCTTGAGTATACACGTGTCCTTTATGGAACCTCAAAAAAGGTTTAGATGACGGTCAGTTTGAAAGATGGGGAAAAGTAAGTGTGTGTGTGTAGATGGGGCAGGGGAATCAGGTCACATATCCTGAGGAATCATGACAGGACTTGTATAGCTACTGTGAATGGGAAGCCATGGTGAGATTATTGGCCACACTTTCTTAACTGAATACATATATAAAATGTTAATGAAATTTCCCCATTGCATATGCAGCTATAACTATTGTCACTGACTGCACACTTGCAAGACACTCAGAGCTAATTTTTTAACTATCTCTCTGTAATCCATTCCCTAACTTTAAATTCATATAAGAAATAAGAACTATATATTGTGACAAGAATGTAGTAATAGCTAGTTATCTGTTGTTACCATTGCCTCCCTCACGTATTTGAACTGTTGCACAGCTGTCATATGTCTTTCCTCCCAAACTCAAAGCAGAGTTTGGGAACTGACACTGTGGCTAATACTTCATACTGATTTTGTGCTCCAGATCAATATCCACTGTTACGAAGTCATTAGTATTAGCTTTAGCAGCATGTATAGGATATTCATGCTGCACACCACATCAGAAGGATTTGTAACATAGTCTGCATTTACAATTCAGTTGCTGTACCCAACTTTCAATTCTTTTACTTGTGGTTTCAAGGTGAACTGCTCAGGGGCTTTAGGCATTCTGTAAAAGTTTTTTTTTTTCTTAGTCGAAACGCGGATTTGGGGAATTATTCACAGATTTTGCTGATTCGCCCCCCAAACTTCAGTCCCCAGCAATTTCAGAACTTGGAATTTAGAAAAGTTTGTAGACATTCTAAAGTTTTAGCATATTTGTGATGGTGACTCATCCGTCTCTGGTAATGATTTATTTAAATGATTGAATAATCAAAACAAGGAATAGGCTTTGGAGAACAATGATTTTAAGCCCCAGTTCAGCAAGGTGTGTAAACAAATGCCTAACTTTAGCATATGAGTGATCTCAATTAAGTAAATGGAACTACTCACATCTTAAAGTTAGAGATATACCTAAGAACCTTGCTGAACTAGGGCCTTAGGCGAGTAAGACATTCAACATAAGACATTGACTCTTAATATAGTGCACATACAGAATACATACTCAGAACAAAAGGGACATTTGTAGCTAGAACAGAACTGATGCTGAATTTTAACATCTCTTCCTTGCTAGACTTGACTCTTCATGAGGTACTCTATGCCATGTGGCAAGGTAATCTAGAACAAATCAGATCTGTGATGGTAGTAGTAGTGGTAATAAAAAAGATCACACAATTTAAGCCAATTACAGGGGGGGAAAGCCCCAATTACATACAATGGTGTATGGTATTCCTTCACATATATTATTTTGGACATGACATAACTGAAGCTTTTGTACAAGTACATAAGTGATGAATATTTGTGTGGATAAATTTCATTGCTTTCTTTCTGCAAAATTGCTGTCCTCCTGGCATACACAATGTGTTTGGCACTAACAACATAAAGGTAGTGGGCAGGAATACCTGTTGGCTGAATTTGTATATGTAAAGAACTAATACCCTCTTTCATTTCTGATGCTTCCTCTTCATTATTGTGACACACAAGTGCTGAGAATTTGTTTGTGTGTTCAGAGCACATGCTATAGAAGGCATTCGTGCTCCTGTGCACAAGCAACTATCTGTAAAAATGCATCCCTTTCTTTTATGCCTCCCTGGACACAATCTGCCATTCTATTAGTCGTGGCCTGTTCTCTTCCCACCACCCCAACCTTCCTTGCTTATTCTCTTTGATTCCCTAATTCTTTTATTTTTATTTTGGCTGAATATTATCAATTTTTCAAAGTAGATATTTTCATGGCTCCTAGCTCAGATCTTTCCAACCCTCCAATAGTAATAACAGCCAATCTGCTGGTGTCATAAATATAAAGGGAAGGGTAAACCCCTTTAAAATCCCTCCTGGCCAGAGGAAAACTCCTCTCACCTGTAAAGGGTTAAGAAGCTAAAGGTAACCTCGCTGGCACCTATCCAAAATGACCAATGAGGAGACAAGATACTTTCAAAAGCTGGGAGGAGGGAGAGAAACAAAGGGTCTCTGTCTGTCTGTATGCTGCTTTTGTTGGGGATAGAACAGGAATGGAGTCTTAGAACTTTTAGTAAGTAATCTAGCTAGGTATGCGTTAGATTATGATTTCTTTAAATGGCTGAGAAAAGAATTGTGCTGAATAGAATAACTATTTCTGTCTGTGTATCTTTTTTGTAACTTAAGGTTTTGCCTAGAGGGGTTCTCTATGTTTTGAATCTAATTACCCTGTAAGGTATCTACCATCCTGATTTTACAGAGGGGATTTCTTTACTTCTATTTACTCCTATTTCTATTAAAAGTCTTCTTGTAAGAAAACTGAATGCTTTTTCATTGTTCTCCGGTCCAAGGGTTTGGGTCTGTGGTCACCTATGCAAATTGGTGAGGCTCTTTACCAAACCTTGTCCAGGAAGTGGGGTGCAAGGTTTTGGGCAGTATTTTGGGGGGAAAGACGTTTCCAAACAGCTCTTCCTCAGTAACCAGTATTAGTTTGGTGGTGGTAGCGGCCAATCCAAGGACAAAGGGTGGAATATTTTGTACCTTGGGGAAGTTTTGACCTAGGCTGGCAAAGATAAGCTTAGGAGGTTTTCATGCAGGTCCCCACATCTGTACCCTAGCGTTCAGAGTGGGGGAGGAAACTTGACATGGTAGCATAGTGGAGGGATTAGCCTGAAATCATTTTGAGATCCAGTTGAGATTTTTTGAACTAGAAATACAGATTTTAAAAAGGAATTTTTTTTTCCTTTGGAAAGGAAGTCCAGAAAGCAGCTGAAACTGAAAGCAGCTTTTTTTTCTCTGCTTTGTGGCCAAGCAGAGACAAAAGGGGATTATCTTTGTGAATTACAGGTTTTCTTTGCCTGGAGGCAGGGTACTTAACTCCTGCAGGGAAATTCACAGTCTTCCAGCCCAGAGATTTTTTTTCCCCCTAAAAGAAAACGGGGCGGGGGGTGTTCTACCCATTTGCCTGGAGAGAAAAGTGGCAGGGGTTTGTTTTGTTTTTTTTTAGGATTTTGATTTTTTACAAGGAGCACAAGTTTGAAAAGGAATTTTTTTTTTCCTTTAGGCTGCTGGTAAGCAGGTTTCCAAGTAGTTGGAGGTTTTTTGCTTTGATTTGGGCCCAGAGCAGAGACAAGGGAATTGTCTTTTTCTGTAGGCTGACAATCGCTATCAGAGAATAGGTATTTTATTCCAGCACAGCAAAATTTTACAGCCAAGTTTTGTTTGTTTATTTCTAAATCTCAGGTGTAAAGTTAGTTAAAAACAGAGAGGTTAGAATGACAAAATCCACGGCTCGACAAAAGGTGGACTATTTTGTACCTTGGGGAAGTTTTGACCTAAGCTGGTAAAGATAAGCTTAGGAGGTTTTCATGCAGGTCCTCACATCTGTACCCTAGCGTTCAGAGTGGGGGAGGAACCTTGACAGCTGGTTACGTTTCTTTCTGATTGATCTAGTTACACTAACAGTGCTGATAATGTTGCTGAAACTAGTGCTGGACATGTGTCCCATCTAGGTTATACAACTGTTGGAGAAGATGCCCATATCTAGGGTTGAAGTTGCCTTTCATTTCCCATCTGATAATCTGTTGGTTAGGATTATATTGTATAATGGCTGACTGCTGTGTAATCTTGTCTCCCCTGTGTGTCTGCTTCTTTGTTCACAAGCTGTGTGTGTGTTTAAGAATTAGTGCAAGAAATAAAGAAGCACAAGCATCAAAATGCATTCATAAGCAATTCATGAACCAAGAACTAGTAAAGCATTGTTGTCCAGACATACCAAAAGGACAGGAGACATTTGATATGTCTTTAATCTGGCTGCAACTTTACTGTTAGATGTCTTGGACTACCCAGTTCCCCAGTCAACCCATTGCTGGGACCTTGTCAACACCACCTCGAATGAGGGTTAAGGTGGGCTATAAGAAGAGGGGCTTGGCTCCCTGCTGTACCAGTCATAGGAGCCCCAAATCCCTCTTCCTCTCCTTTATCCAATACCTCCTTTTAAAGTCCTTTACCACGCCATTTATCTGGTCACTGTATCCCTTCCCTATGGAGTACCTGCACTGGACATCCACCCCACGCTTACATAATAAGCTGTGACATAAAAGCCTAACACCCTTCCATACTCATCATAACAAATTCCTCCTTGAATCTGCGGTAGGGAAGGTTAAACACCCCCCCCCACACACACACACAGGCCAATCGTGTGGTGAGGGGAAAATTCCTTCCCAGCTCCCCTAAAAGGGAGCAGCTAGCATGATGCCCACAGCGGGTCCTGACCAAACCTGGTATTTTGCTACCTCAAGGGCAGGGAGGGTGGGTGCTGCCTCACCTTCTTCAGGAAAAAGTGGCTTCTCATGCATGGGCTTGCTCTTTTTCAGTGCCTCAGCACTTCTGGTCCCAGGGGATGAGTCAGCATTGCCACGCTGACCCACTCCTCCTTTTGCAGCAGCTTCTGAGCCTCTCTTCTTCCGCCCACCCTGTAAACAGTAAAGCACTGTTCCTTCTCCTTCAGCCAGCCAGAAAACACCTCCCCCATTTAATGGTGAGGTGAAGTCATTTTATTTTTCTTTTAGATTAACCTTGCCAGAATTCATAAGAAGATTCAAGAAGACTATTACATTCATGATGTATTACAGGTGCGTTGTAAAAAGCTTTTTCTTTAAGGAAGATGGATGTAGAAAATGCTGTTTACGCTTTATGAACACGAAGATATCTCGTTTTAGTTGAAAGTCTGCCAAAATGATTTGGCACGGTCCTGCCTCAAACAAACACTTATAACTAGAGTTGTGAAGTGCTGGAGTTAGTGTGTTTGTCAGCAATTCATAGATGGTGGAAACTGTTCACCATGGTAAAATTTGACTCATTAGCCTAAAGATGATGCATAACTGAACTCTACAAGTTTTTGTACAACATTCTCTAGAAACTTTACATGTGCTTACTTTGTGGATCTGATCCTGAAACCATTGAAGTAATTTGGCAAAACTCTCTCAACTTCAGTGGGAGTCATATCTGCCATTGAAGAAGTTCATTGTGTGAAATCCTGATCCTCCTTTGAGGTGAGTGGAAGTTTTGCCATTCATTTCAATGGAGTTAGAATTTCACCCATTATTTCTGTATTTAAACACATTTGACTTCCGCAATGGCAATAGTAAGGTGTACTTAGCTAGTTCTTCTATGTAACAGCCATAGTAACATGTAGCAGAGGGTGT
Organism: Lepidochelys olivacea; assembly: GCF_965140295.1. Lineage (NCBI taxonomy): Eukaryota > Metazoa > Chordata > Testudines > Cheloniidae > Lepidochelys > Lepidochelys olivacea. The sequence goes on along the minus strand of NC_140415.1, from coordinate 88,252,751 downwards.
TAATCCTAGAATGGCATCTGTATACAATATAGGATATAGAATATCTAGATAGAACAGTTATTGTTCAGCTACGTACTATATTGTAAGTATGGAGCAACATTATTATCTTTTGTTTTTTGGATAAATCCATATTTGTGAAAATATACATTCTCCACTGATCTTCTGAAGACACCTTCGTAGTTCAGCACTACTTCTTCGGACATTAGTCTTTATTTAAATCAGATATTGACTACCTATCTGGAAGCTGCATCTTTGTTTATTTTGACTTTTCCTCTTATTCTTAAGTCCTTCTTAGGTACAAATTTCATAATAACACAAGCTAAGAATTTTACCTTTTTAAAGTTTAGTGCCATTTGAGCCTTCCTAGCTCAAATGCATACTTCCCAGCATACTTCTAGAAGCCAAGTCAGCATTTCAGCTCAGGACATTCATCCTAACTGCATTTCTGAGCAGTTTTCAATAGACAGACATCAAACTGATAACCTAGACATTTTTACACATGTAAAATGCCTCTCTGCGAGTACAGCCGAAGCTGAGTAGTAATGTTTATTTTGTTCATCACTTTTTGTAATACACGTAGGTGTATAGTATAGTGAATTGAACTGATTTTCAGTTCTCCAGAATAGATGTTCCCTATAGATTTTGGAGATCTGTAAGCTCTAAAGGCTCTAAACTATGCTGTAATGTATAATTATGCAGTATTTTTTATCCTCCAATTCAATCTTTACTAAGCAGACAACTTTATAAATTAACATTGAGGCCAGGAACTTAGCAGCATACAAAAAGATCAGACATCTTATATGGATAATAAGAATATTCAGAGTTGTAATAGTACATATTTAAAAAAGGGGGAAAAACATGAGTTGTGAAAGGGATATAACCCTTCCTACTTCAGGGTGTGAGTCAGGCTCTAACTGAGGTTAGGAGGAAACTTTCAATGGAAGCAAATTATCTCATAACTGCAAACAGGATTATTTTGCACCTTTCAGTAACACAGCTAGTACTTTCCACTGCTTTTGATGGGATACTAGCCTTGATGGTCTTCTTGATTTGTCTGATCCAGCATGGCTGTTCCTAAGTTCCCAATAGGAATGCTGCTTTTAATAGCGCTTGACGTATAGGTGACCTGTTCTTAACTAAGGGACCTGAACTGCAAAGTTTAAATCCAGATCCAAACTTCCTCAAAATCTGTGGGGTGTTCATTTCTGTGGTTTTGATTCTGTCCCACCTTTACTGTTAACATTCATTTTCATACTAAATCAAGCAAATATGCCACTGCATACATATGTCCAGTTACACAATCAAACTGAATACCTAGTGTATCTTTACACAATCAAATATCTTTACACAATGAAAACACAACTTATTGTAGTGCTTGAAGGAGACACTTAGTTTTTGGTCATCTGCCTAAGAAGCAAGTTATAGTGCATAATTTCCTATAAATACACACCCTACCATGTTTTGTCACGCTGTCTGCAAAATATAATTATTATATTCAACAATTATTTGATAGAAAATAAATCAATAAACAAACAATTGGGATGTTAAATTAAAAATTAGGCAATCCACAAAAATGCCAACTAAATACTACATAAATAAAGGGTGATATGCACTAATTGGTAATCAACCTCAAAATTAACAATTAATGAAAAGATGTTAACAAACCCCCTTATATGCATAGATTAAAACAAATGAATCCACGTTAATTAAGATAAAACATGATAAAATGATTGACTATTACTAATCAGGTTTTAGCTAAAGGGATATTGAGGTTTTTTTAGGCCTTGTCTGCTTTGATTTGATGTAATTAGGCTGGGAAAATCCTAACTTATATCTAGATTTTTTTTAAAAAAAATAAAACCTTTTCAATAACTCACTTTTTAAAAATGGATGGAGTTGCATTTGGTGCATCTGAGAAGAGAGAATGGTAAAGGTTGCTTGATATCACCCTAATCCTGTGCTAAGACAGTGCATCTAACCCCAGAACAATTTAGAACAGACACAAGGAAGGATGGTAGAATCTGTCCCATACAAAGCAATCAAGCACTCATATTAAAAGTGTTCTAGAAATCAAAGTTTGAATCATGTGACTTCTCAGGTGTTGCTGGAGACTACTCCTGCTTCCATTGACGTCAATTAGTTAATGGGGGCAGGATTGAATCAATGACTGACAAATTTATGAAACAAACTGAAGCATTTACCAACCATTCTCAATTATATCTGGAAAATCTCTCTGAATTGAAGAAGGAATTCATAGATCCGGACCCAAAAAAAGAGCCTGGTCAGTGAGCACACTGTCAGCTGTGCTAATACCCTGAGGGGCTTGCAAACTCCACAGTGATTCTTGTCACTGAGGAATTCTGAAATAGTCTTTAAAATTTCAGGGAAATGCCTGATCAGAAAATAAAATATCTTGATTAAGATGGAATTAAGGTTGTAACTATCTATTGATTTACTGATAAAAAACGTGATTGATTTTTCTCAAGGGAAAAAAACCCTACATTTTAATCTTGAAAATCTTAGCGTAATGAAAGTGTCAGCCTGGGAACTGTTAAATTAATCTCACACTGTGAGTGTTTGGGGGGAGTTTGTTAGCTTGTATACATATTTATTTTGAGTCAAGTCTTTTAAAACCTGTAATGTAAATATGTAAATTAATAAGGACCAGAAGAATGTAAGTGTGGGTTAGAGCCAGTCTTGTCCATGAAGACATGAGGCTGTCATTAGGGAAGCATGTGAGATGAGCTTTACCCTAGGAACGTTATAGGAGACCATGTGTCATTTGTGTTCCCCTCTTCTTCTTCTTCTTCTTCTTCTTCTTCTTTTTTTTTTTTTACTGCATTGTGTTCACGTTTCCATAGATCTCTAAAGGGAGTTTTGCTAATGTAAATGCACACACATGCTCAATTATTGCAAACACACATAGGTGAAGTTGTAGTCTTATTTTTGCACGTGCCAAAGCCTCTTTCCATTGAAAATGTGGCTCTTTCAATGTAGCTTAATTTCTAGTCATAAATGAAATAAGTAAATTGTGTGTACACACAGGCATTCACATGTCATTATTAATCTGGCAACTCCCCATTAGGTGAAGGGAATATCTGGGAACAAGTGTTCTCGTTATTCTGCCAATAAGTGATCCTATGCCATGATCCCTCCCCATAGCATTAATATGGTGAAACTGTGTATAATTTTTGCATATCTTTACTAAACAAACAGATAACATTATAACATGGAGGCAAAACAGGACTGTTGTGATTTTGGACTGCATGAATCATTACATGCAGGTAGAGGGTAGCTTGTTACAAGATAGACATTGGCAAACAATTCACACTACGTAATTAATTAACAGTAGCGTGAGGAGGAAGATCTATGAGGTTACAAATTTCCCTGCCCTACTGTGTGGAGCTGAAAGAAGAAACTTTCTCTGTGTAAGCTTCTGACTGGAACAAAAGCTGTTCCTCCATTTTGCGTACAACAGCATGTCCCACTGACGTGATTTGAGGGATTCTACTTTTCTTCTTCAATTCACAGGAACTGGCTTGCCTATCCAAGTTCATATTACAATATTATCATAGAGAGTTGGGTCCTTTTAGTAATAAATAACCTTAGAATCATAGAATCATAGAATCATAGAATATCAGGGTTGGAAGGGACCCCAGAAGGTCATCTAGTCCAACCCCCTGCTCAAAGCAGGACCAATTCCCAGTTAAATCATCCCAGCCAGGGCTTTGTCAAGCCTGACCTTAAAAACCTCTAAGGAAGGAGATTCTACCACCTCCCTAGGTAACGCATTCCAGTGTTTCACCACCCTCTTAGTGAAAAAGTTTTTCCTAATATCCAATCTAAACCTCCCCCACTGCAACTTGAGACCATTACTCCTCGTTCTGTCATCTGCTACCATTGAGAACAGTCTAGAGCCATCCTCTTTGGAACCCCCTTTCAGGTAGTTGAAAGCAGCTATCAAATCCCCCCTCATTCTTCTCTTCTGCAGGCTAAACAATCCCAGCTCCCTCAGCCTCTCCTCATAACTCATGTGTTCCAGACCCCTAATCATTAGTTCAGATGTTCCCAACATGCGGCTCATGGACCACTGGTGACTTGTGGACCAGTTACTGTTTTTTTGCAGAGAGCTGGATGGTTAAACAGTGCCAGTCTCCAGCTGCTATATCCTATTAAAAAAAGCCGTAGTTTAAGTACTGTCCTAATTTCACTTTTCCATGTTGGCAACTACTTTAGATGCCACAGGGATGTTATGTGATTGTGAGTAGTCAGAGAAGTGGTCCAGGAAAAAATTTCTTCATGATGATTCTACCCTGTGGAAATACTTGGCAACCATTAATTTAATGCTGTGATTATATGTCCTTGTAGTGGCTGGCCACAGCCACTATCAAATCCTGCTACTTTCACACAACTAAAGCTGTTTTCTTTAGCTCATGTGGTAGAGGATTGTGCTTTTGGTGCTGAGGATATCAAGTGTGTTCTCCATTGGCAGTGTGGTGTTGGTATGTTTGCAACAGTGATGTGTTACAGCTCCACTGCTCCATTACTTTCGGGGATCTTATGATTGTTGGAGTGGGTAGTTCCCTTTCTCTCCACCCCATCTGACTATTTCAAGTTGTTCTTTGGTGGGGATTTTTGGCTTGATGTGACCTAGTCTTCCTTTTGTTAGGAAATCTAGCCAAGGAGATGTTGTCTTTAGATTGTGAGCTTCCCCTTAAAAGTATTAACACTGTGCCTGGTAAGAATGAGGCTGCATTCAGATGTTCAGGGCCACAGTGAGCATGCTCACACCCTGACATCCATTCTCATGGGCCTGACTGACATGGCATTCAAGCTGCATCTGGGACTCTACGCCTAGAAAGAGTGCAAGATTGGATGTCCATGTCCTGTTAAAAATAGTATTACACAGCTATTTTTTTTAAATAAGTAGCAGTTGCCACAGCTGCATAGCCTGAGTGACTCAGGGAGCCTCTGCATGCCATGAGCCATGCTAATGTGGTAATTCATCTAAAAGGAAATAGGTATTATATTCCACTTAATGCTATCCTGATCTGAAAAAAGATTCTGCCTCAGTTTAAATGCTGTTATATATAACAGGAAATCAATTCCTTTTTGCTAATTAAATATTTCTCTTTTCCAGCTATGCTACATAATTTTTAGCGTTGTAGAGTGTAACGTGATCCACACCAGAGAGTGACACAGCGCTGAGACAAGCATTTTTAAACGATGTTCACTGGTAATGTAGGGGTATGTTATATTCTCCTAACATTAATGAGAATCACGCATGTCCACTCTTGAGGAACAGAGTCATTGATAGAACAGAGCCATTAAGGATCAAATCCCAGATCAGAAATTTTAACATAGCCTGCGGCACCCAGAATGTTTCTAAGTTTATTTCCAGTTACATATGTCTTCAGAAACAATACATGAAAGAGTACAATATTTTCTTTATCTCCTGAGTAGAGATTTTTCTGCCTATTTAAATTTTTCTTTTTCTATCATCTATAGATGCGCTGAAAACTTTTCCCCCCTTCTACAGTGTATATATTACGTGTAGGGATTAGAAATATACAGGCTGACTTTACATGACTGCAATAGTTCAAGCTTTGTCAAATAAGTCCAATAAATGTGATTTCTTATGTTAACTCTTACCCAGACATTTTTGTATGTAACTTAAGACAGCTAGAGTCCACAGGGATCCCAAATTGGAAAAAATATTTTTTCAAAACCTAATTTAAATATTATTTATATATTGATTCTAAAATAGGAAAACCCCACAGTGTGGGGGACATAGTGCATTACCACTTTGTTACTCACAAGTGTGAGAAATGTAGCTGTCACTTTCTGTACTGGAACCCACTGACAATGGGTTTGCTTTTGTCTTCTGATTGAAATCCTGAGTAGGGGTAGTGCAGAGCTACACCACTTTCGTGGGAACACTGCTAGCAACTATATACTCAAAGGAAGAATGCCCCCTGCTATACCTTTTCAGGAGGTGGACTGTACATTCCCCAGCATACCTGGCCAGCTCCACTGGCTGGTGTAGAGTGGTGTCATGGCTTACCTTCTCACTGCACCAGTGATAAATGAAGGGAGAGGAGGGGTAGCTCCCTTTTAGGGACCCAGCCAGCCAGTTAGCTTTAAAATCCCTCTTAGTAGCTGTTCTCTACTTGCTTTACTTGTAAAGGGTTAAAAAGTCTCCCTGCATAAGTAAAAGGAAGGGAGTGAGCACCTGACCAAAAGAGCCAATAGGAAGGCTAGAACTTTTGAAAATTCAGGAAAAACTTCCCCTTTGTCTGTCTCTGTTGTTCTCCTGGAGAAAAGGGACAGAACAACTATACCTTAAGAAGCTTGGGGCCAGGTATGAAAAATCATCTGAATCATACCTAGAAACTATTCGCTTGAAACCTCCAAATATGTAAGTAGGTCAGGAAATGTCTAGGAAGATGCGATTCGGTTTATTTCTTTTTATTTCTTTATGGTTTGTGGACTCTTCTGTGCTAACCCCAAATGTTTTTGTTTTGCTTGTAACCTTTAAGCTGGAGCTCAAGAAGGTCATTCTTGATGCTGAATTTTTGTAAGTGTTTTTTTTAAATCTAGCAATATCTTGAGTTTTCAATGTTTATTTTCTTTTTCTTTTTAATAAAATTCACCTTTTTTGAGACCAAGATTGGATTTTGTGTCCTAAGAGGCTTGTGTACATGTTGTTTAATTAGCTGGTTTTCCTTTGTTTTCTTTCTCAGCTGTGAAAGGGCTTGAGGGTACTCAACAGGAAGGAATTCCCAAGTGCTCCTTCCTGGGTTCTCTAAGGGTTTTGCACTTGGGTGGTGGCAGCATTTAACCATCCAAGCTCAGAGAAAAGCTGTAACCTTGGGAGTTTAATACAAGCCTTGGGTGGCCAGTATTAACTTTTAGAATCCTTGTGGGCCCCCACCTTCTGCACTCAAAGTGCCAGAGTGGAGAATCAGCCTTGACATGGTAGCAGAGCGGTGGGATCATTTTGAACAAGAAGCACAGACCTCAGGATTTTAAAGGGCATATTTTTCCTTTTTGGCAGCCTGCAAAGCCCGGGAGGCCTTTTTCTTTATTTCTTTTTCTCTTATCTTTTTTTTCTTTTGTTTTCTTTCTTTTCTGCCTGAGGTGGGAACAGGCACAAAAAGGATTCAGCCAGCCAAGCCTGGGAGTCCAACAAGCAGTTTATTTTTTTTTCTTTCTAGCTTTGTGGCAACGAAATAGCTAGGCTAGAGTAGGGCAGCCCTGTGCATGAGGTTGCGGTTGGGCACCAAAACCCTAGAGGAACCAATCTTCCCAAAGTAGCATGCCACAGACAAGACAGACCGAGATCAAGCCCAGACATCCAGCTCCATGATGGAAATGTAGGGAGGGGATGGGGGAATGGAGGGTCAGCCCTCTACCACCTGAGATGCGCCAGGGAATGGTGACCTAAGCCCAGAGGTAAGTGGGATACTGGGAGGAAACACAAGGAGTAGGGTACAAGACTGGGAGCCTCCTGATTCATACTGAGAAAATAGGGCAATCGGTTAGTTATCTTATGTGCGTGTATACGAACGCAAGAAACCTGGGAAACAAGCAGGAAGAATTGGAAGTCCTGGCACAATCAAGGAACTATAATTTGATTGGAAGATCAGAAACTTGGTGGGGCAGTTCACATGACTGGAGCACTGTCATGGATGGGTATAAACTGTTCAGGGAGGACAGGTATGGGAGGAAAGGTGGAGGAGTTGCATAGTATGTAAGAGAGCAGTTTGATTGCTCAGAGCTACAGTATGAAACTGGAGAAAAGCCTGTTGAGAGTCTTTGGGTTAAGTTTAGAGGCAAGAGCAACAAGGGTGATGTCATGGTGGGCATGTGTTATAGACCACCGGATCAGAAGGATGAGGTAGACGAGGCTTTCTTTGATCAACTAACTGAAGTTTCCAGATCACAGGCCCTGGTTCTAATGGGGGACTTCAATGACGCTGACCTCTGCTGGGACAACAATATACGGACAATCCAGGAAGTTTTTGGAGAGTGTTGGGGGCAACTTCCTGGTACAACTGCTGGAGGAACTAAGTAGGGGCTGTGCTCCTTTTGACCTGCTGCTTACAAACAGGGAAGAATTGGTAGAGGAAGTAGAAGTGGGTGGCAACCTGGGCAGCAGTGACCATGAGATGGTTGAGTTCAGGATCCTGAGAAAAGAAAGAAAGAAGAGTAGCAAAATATGGACCCTGTACTTCAGAAAAGCAGACTTAGACTCCCTTAGGGAACTGATGGGCAGGATCCTCTGGGAGGCTAATATGTGGGGGAAAGGAGTCCAGGAGAACTGGCTGTATTTTAAAGAAGCCTTATTGAGGGTGCAGGAACAAACCATCCTAAACTTACAAGAAGTGGAGATTTTGGAGATGACTAGGGAGGAATATAAAAATATTGCTAGAGCATGCAGGGGTGTAATCAGGAAGGCCAGGACTTGATTGGCGTTGCAGCTAGGGATTTGAAGGGTAACAAAAAGAGTTTTACAGGTATGTTAGCACAAGAAGAAGATCAGGGAAAGTGTGGGACCCTTACTGAATGCAGGAGGCAGCATAGTGACAGATGGTGTGAAAAAAGCTGAAGTACTCAATGCTTTTTTTTGGCCTTGGTCTTCACAGACAAGGTCAGTTTCCAGACTGCTACACTGGGCAACACAATATGTGGAGGAGGTGAGCAACCCTCAGTTTTGAAAGAACAAGTTAAGGACTATTTAGAAAAGCTGGACATGCACAAGTCCATGGGTCCAGATCTAATGCATACAAGAGTGCTGAGGGAGTTGGCTGATGTGATTGCAGAGCCATTGGCCATTATCTTTTAAAATTTGTAGCGATTGGGGGAGGTCCCAGACAATTGGAAAAAGGCTAATATAGTGCCCATATTTTAAAAAGGGAAGAAAGAGAACCCAGGAAACTACAGACCCGTCAGCCTCACTTCAGTCCCCAGAAAAATCATGGAGCAGGTCCTCAAGGAAACCATTTTGAAGCACTTGGAGAGGAAGGTGATCAGGAACAGTCAACATGGATTCACCAAAGGCAAGTCATGCCTGACCAACCTGATTGCCTTCTATGATGACATAACTGGGTTTGTGGATATGGAAAAAATGGTGGATGTGATATATCTTGACTTTAGCAAAGCTTTTGATACTGTCTCCGCCAGTATTCTTGCCAGCAAGTTAAAGAAGTATGGATTGGATGAAGGGATTATAGGTGGATACAAAGCTGGCTAGATTGTTGGGCTCAATGGGTAGTGATCAATGGCTCCATGTCTAGTTGGCAGTCAGTATCAAGCGGAGTGCCCCAGGGGTTGGTCCTGGGGTGGGGTTTTTTTCAACATCTTTATTAATGATGTAGATGATGGGATGAATTGCACCCTCAGCAAGTTTGCAGATGACGCTAAGCTGGGAGGGAGAGGTAGATACGCTGGAGGGTAGAGATAGGGTCCAGAGTGACTTAAACAAATTGGAGGATTGGGCCAAAAGAAATCTGAGGTTCAACAAGGACAAGTGCAGAGTACTGCACTTAGGAAAGAAGAATCCCATGCACCGCTACAGGCTGGGGACCAACTGGCTAAGCAGCAGTTCTGCAGAAAAGGACCTGGGGATTACAGTGGACAAGAAGCTGGATATGAGTCAGTAGTGTGCCCTTGTTGCCAAGATGGCCAACGGCATATTGGCCTGTATTAGTAGGAGCATTGCCAGCAGATCGAGGGAAGTGATTATTACCATCTATTCGGCACTGGTGAGGCCACACCTGGAGTATTGTGTCCAGTTTTGGTCCCCCAACTACAGGAGGGATGTGGACAAATTGGAGAGAGTCCAGCGGAGGGCAACAAAAATGATTAGGGAGCTGGGGCACATGACTTACGAGGAGAGGCTGAGGAAATTGGGGTTATTTAGACTGCATAAGAGAGGAGTGAGGGGGGATTTGAAAGCAGCCTTCAACTACCTGAAGGGAAGTTCCAAAGAGGATGGATCTAGGCTGTTCTCAGTGGTGGCAGATGACAGAACAAGAAGCAATGGTCTCAAGTTGCAGTGGGGGAGGACTAGTTTGGATATTAGGAAACACTATTTCATGAGGAGGGGGGTGAAGCACTGGAACGGGTTACCTAAAGAGGCGGTGGACTCTCTATTCTTAAAGGTTGTAAAGGCTTGGCTTGACAAAGCTCTGGCTGGGATGATTTAGTTGGTGTTTGTCCTGCTTTGAGCATAGGGTTGGACTAGATGACCTCCTGAGGTCTCTTCCAACCCTAATATTCTATGATTCTATGGTCCTGGTGCCAGGATGGAGGGATGCCCTTAACCCAGGCCAAGTTCTAACTTCAGAAGAAAGGGATTTCTTCCTAGAGATGAAATGCTTGGAAGCAGAGGTGAAGAACTTGGAGGCAGAAATGGAGCTGAAGCACTTACAGCTGGAAAAGGCTAAGCTGGATCAATCAGGTAGCCCTAACAGTCCTCCTCCAGGTACTGCTCCCCATTCCAAGAAATTCCCCACCTTCCAAGTAGATGAGGCTTTCTTAGAAAATTGTGAAAGGGCCAGAGTCGGGAATCAGCCTTGACAGCACCCTTTGCAGTGATTTGGGCTTCGTAGGGTGCTGGCAAGAAGTGGTCTCTGGACTCTGGGGAGCACAGAGATTTTGACAGTAGGTGGGCTGCTGTTGGGAGGGTGGAAATGCATAAGAGGTGTCAAGTTTCTTATGCACTCCCTAACCTTCGCACAGCCATGTAGAAGCCACCCACAATTTGGCCCAATGTTTGTGCTCTGTGATTTCAGAGGCATATACAAGATTTTGATCTGTGACCTTATATAGCCATGTTGGTAATTCAAAATATCAATGTGTTCTGTCAAACAAGTCACAAAAGGATCTGTTTGCCTATTCCAAGAGGGAAATCCTATAGAGAGGGATTAACTTAATTGATTAAACAATTAGCATTGGTCACAAAATGTCCAGTGGAACAGTTTACCTTTGGAAAATGCTGAATTGACTAAATCAAAATGTTTCACGGGTACTACCAATTTTCTCTAAATTTCCATGGGAAGTTATTGAAATGTTTTGACAAGGTCAAACTATTTTGTTTTGACTTCTGTGATTATAATTTATATTTGTAATATTTTTATTTTAATACGATAAAGTATAAAATTGAAATGAAATGTTCTGTCATAATTTCATGAAAAATTCCAAGATGTTAACTTTTTGTCTCCAGGTGGGGCAAAACCAAACATCAAAATCTTGGACTTTACTGTGGAACATACATTCTGTTTTTCAGCTCTAGGAATAATATACGGCCCAACCATATTTCTCAGTTATCAAAAGAGATAGGATTTTGAAAACCGGCTGGGCTATCATAGCTGATTCTACAGATATTATGGTGCTACCTAGATGTATATTATGTTATTGTGTAATTCTGCCTATTCATCAGAAACCAAGTGGTTCCTTATTATGAATAAAATGTGTAAAAGTAGTGTTTTCAGCCTATTTGTTGCTGATTGTAATTGGCTTCCTCTAGCGCAATATTTTGAAATACCCAAAAAGAGAAGTGCTGTAACGAAGATTTATATACTTTTGGTTCCACAAGGCAGCCACTTGAACTTTAACACTTTCTCTCTCTCTTTCTCATTATGGTAATGGCATTTTAATGGCTGACAAGCCAATTGAACTTTGATTGTTTTAGGGTACTGCAGTGCCAAACTTTAATGGCTGATGATCGTTGTTAATATCGCTTTCCTTTTCAAGGAGTGGAATCATTCTGATGGCATTTTTAATGGCTAATTATACCAATTAAACTGTCTCTGCCTCTCTACTGTTACAATCATGGCATTTTTCCATAGCTAATGATGCCAGCTTAATCCCAGCTGTGTCTATCATTCTCATATTTTTGAATTTTGCAAAAGCTTCAAATGAGTCTCTCTCCCTTTCTCCCCTTCTTCTCTCCCTCCACCCCCGGCTTGTTAGGACTTGCTACATTTGCAATTACTAGAGATGGTGAAAAACAGCTCAGATAAAATATACTGACCAAACCTGCACCCCAAACAAAACCAAACATAAATTTGGAGGGTGAAAGGAGTTGAGTTAACTTTTTAACTCTGAATTTCTAATAGACCAGAAAAAAAATATGAAAATAACCAATGTGACATTTCTGGCCTAGCTGACACCAGAAAGTTCTGTAAATCTTTTAAAAAAGCCAGTGACTTCTAATATATAGATATACATATTGCTTAACCAAAATGGTTTGGATAAGCATTCAGACTAAGCCTTTTGAGGTTCATTTATCACTAGTAGTTACAGCTTTGCAGCAATTTGGGTATTAGCCTATTAGAATTGTTGGGGTTCAGTATGAGGCAGAGACACAGTGGTGAAATCAGAACGATGCATTCTGCTTATTTGCCAAACTCTCCATATTTGAACTGAAAACGGTAACCTGGAATCATTTATCATTTTGTATTTGTCATTTTGAGTCACTGCTTTACTATTATACATTTGCTCATTTAGTGCCCAATAACTTCTATTGACTTCAGTGGATTGGATCCTTAGTGCCTATTCTGAACTTAGTGGAAAACCTTACACTGGCTTCAATGCAAAAGAATAGGAGGCTCACTGTTGCATGATAAGATGGAGGATTCAAGAAGTCGATATGTTTGCTCTTTAAATGCTTCATAATAGTCTTTGTTTCTCTCCTTTCTCCCCTCCCCCCATATTTGAGAGAGGGAGTAAGTGTCAGGTTTACCTTCCATCCTTAGCTGCTATATATTGATTTGAATTTTTCTTAAAAAAATTGGGTTAAAATAACCTTATTATGCACATTTACTAGATAAAATAAAACTGAATCCTGTCAAGTGGTACCTATCTTACACCCACTGAATTGAATGGCAAAACTCTGTTAAATGGGAGTAGAATGAGGCCCAACAGATAGAATTAGTCCAAATTACAACAACAAAATAAAAAAACAGTTGAAGGACACACATTTGTTTGGATTTCGAAATACCACTACAATTTTTATTTTGCAGCTGAATTTAAAAAAATAAACAAATGGGGCAAACTCTGTCTTGCATCAGAACACTGCAGTGTGCATATATATAGTAATGCCAAAATATTTTTTTTTTAAATGTTGCAAAGTTCCCTCAGAAAATAATTTATGAATGAAGTGAAACTGGTACTGGTCATTGGAAAAGTCAAAGTTTGAATTCATATTGTAGGAGTAATTGATGTAAACAAGACGGTCAAATGCCTATTCTATTTATCTTATATACCAAGAGTTTGAGACACTGTTTTGTAGTCCTATTACCATGATAATCCAAATTGCAATACATTCCAAATTTTAACCTTTTTATTTCCATCCATTTTCATATGGGTATACATTTGTATGATTTAATGAAAGTTTCATAAGGGATATGATGAAAATTTTATACTGTGTAATAACACACTGTGCAATTTGGTTACAAGGCTATAATTTGCTGTATTCATTGTAGGGTAAGTATGTGCTATTTTAAAGTTAAGCAGCATATTTTTATGCTTCAGTGCTAATAAATAATTTATCCTTCAAAGCCTTGTATAAAAGGTGAAATCCATTAAAGGCTTCTTTTTAAGAGAGCATAGCATATGTTTCATATTCAACTACAGTTCATCAGTGTATTTTGACTACATTTGAATGCTAATAATTATTCATGTCTATCATGAGTTTTCAAATGAAATGAAGTCAGGTACTAAACCAGGAATGAAGCCTCTGTTTTGCTCCATTCATTAGTATATCTTTACATTATTGTACCATATGGCTAATATTCATCATCCAGTTGTGATGCTTCAGTTTCTTTGTTTGAGTTGCAAATGATGTCTCCTCATCAATGGAACATATGGTAAATATTTAAGAAAGACTGATGGATGTCATTTGATATCTTGCTTCATTTAATTTCAAGCATGTAGTAATGTTTTATCTGTAGAAGCCTTTCAACACACTTACATTACAGTGACAGAAGACATGAAGGGTGGAGCTTCTTCCATTTCAGCCCAATGTGAAGAAACATGTCTTGTTTAATCTCTGCACTATGCAAGGTTCTGGTGTAGTAAAAATGTTTATTAATAACTCTGACAAGCTGGTATATCAGTAGAATATTTCCTCCCTTTCAAGAAACACAAGCTGTTTTCAATTATCTTTCCAATGCTTTGGGGAAGAATTTCACATAAACTTATAAACAAGGTTTTGTTACAGTCTATATGTTGCTGATTTAGACTTTGATCCTGTAATTGGCTCTATGATGATATTTTTACCCCTCCATGCAAACTTACTTGCATGAGCAGGACCATCATTGTATTTAATTGTTTACATGATCTGATTATTATAATAATATTTCTTATATAGCATTTTCCAGCCATTGATCTCAAAGTAGTTAAGTATCATGATGCCCATTTAATAGGTGAAGTGACTTGCCCAAGATCACCCACACCTTATTTTTATTATGGTGGTGGAAAGTGACCCAATTGTGCTAGGCGCTAGACACACCCATTCTGAGAGATTGTTTGGCCCTGCTACTGAAGAATTTACAATCTTACTGAACAAGATAATCAAAAAGTGGAAGGAGTTGGGATGAGCACCCTCACCTCCTAACTTTGAGGCTAGTGCCCAATCCTCTAGGCCATACTGCTTTCCCTCCCAATTGACATTGCTGCTCCCAGCTCCTAATCCTTCTCCACCCACACATTTTTATTTTACCCACTAATCACTTCTGAATCTCTGTTTCAATATTTTATCTGCCTCCCTCTGCTATTTCACCCTACCTTTAATTGGTAGCCCAATAGCTCTCTTTACTGGCTGTCAATGCATTATTTTGTGTACTCTGAATATCATTATTAATTGCAGTTTTGCACTATATTCCTGACATAACCTCTCCAAACTGGAAATCCCATGTGTCTTAAGACTTTCTCAGTGATACAGTGCACGCTGGGCCCAGCAAATGAGGAAGCCTCCTATTGGCATAAAGTGGTACACTGAATTTAAAAAAGGAAACCATTAAACCTTCTGCATCTTGATCTAAGGAAGTCAGGAAGGAGCAGCAACCAGACAAGCATCCATGCAAGCAGAGGGAAAGGAGATCGGTGCTGAGATTTGACTCAAATGGACGTATTGAGTAGTAGAGTATTTGATGAAGGTTTACTTATTGTGACAGATTCAGACCAGGAGAATCTAAGAGAGTACTGGAAGGCAGGTATATCAGCCTTCAGAATGAGCAGGCCCTTGTTTCCTGGATAGCCAAACAGAGGCTACTCCAGGCCAATTAAGACACCTCACACCAATTAAGGCCAACCAATTAAGGCCATTAGGCTAATGGAGACAGGTGGAACCAATCAAGGTCCCACTTATACTGTTTAAAAGCTCTCTTTCCAGTGCTCTCCAGAAGGCTGAGGTGAAAGGAGCTGGAGGAGAGGAAGCATTGCTGAATCCTGAGGAAGGGTGAAGCTAGGAAAAGGGGACTACGGGGGAAGTGACCGGGGGAATCAAAGCGGTGTCAGTGGTGAAGGGAAAGCCACCAACAGCTACCACCATTAGGGTCCCTGAGTTGGAACCCGCAGTAGAGGGTGGGCCCGGGTTTCCCCCCATCACCCCCCACTCTACAGAGATCCCCTGGAGAAGAGAAGTGGGACTCGGTCCAGGCAGGAGGCCGAACTGTGCCTACTGAGCTCTACGGAGGAACAGAGACTGTGGGGTATTCCCCATCTCCCATATTGGCCGGTGATGAAAGTAACTCAATAGGCTGTGACTCTTGCCGCTACACTGAGAAAGGGAGGTCACATTAGGGCCTTATCGAGTTTCTGAGGTGACTGAACCGCCCATGTACAAACAATGAAGATGGAGATTTCCAAAGGCACAAATAGAAGTTAGGTGCTGAACTTCTATTGATTCCATTCAAGCCCCTTTTGCCTTTGGAAATCTCCCCTTAGATTAATCTGTGGTTTCCACCTTCATGATTATGGTCCTTAGAGATCAGCCTGAACCAGAATACCAATCTGATTCACTTGCCATTCCAGATTTATAGCTAACATTTGCAGTTCAGGTACATCTCTAAAATTACCTATAGAACCACAAAACAGAACCCAGCCAGGTGGCAGTGTAAGTTTTCATAGGTTTTAAGGCCAGAAAGGACTATCAGATCATGTAGTCTCACCTCCTGTGTAGCACTATACTATAGAATGTATATTTCAGAAAGTCATTCAGTTAAGTGGGGGTAATACTGAATGACAAAGGAAGAAGCAGTGGGCAAGTAGGTGGACTCCTTAGCTGTTCCTTTCCAGACTTTTGAACATTTTGTAAAGCAATATATCATTTTTATATACAAAGTGTAGTATTGATTTTTGGTGTTAGCTACACTCATCTGAAAAATGTTTTAAACTCTAATGCTTTTAGCAAAGTTAGTTGTTTAGGAATACTATAATGGCATAGCATATCCTTATACTGTGCTTAAATAAAAGCTATAACTCCCTCTTCTAGTCCTTAAAACATGAAAATGCCACCAGAACTTCACTACCCAGGTGTGTCATCAGTACCAGAATCATATGATGGAATTATAGTGTTATTATGTACAGTTGGAGGAACACTATTCCTGGCATTGAGACTGGAGAATATTTTTTATGAATATATTTTGCTTTCATGAATTTTTGCAAAAGCAAATATGATCAGTTTTGCCCCGCTTCATACAAAGGTGACAAAACAAATCACTTAACCACAGAGGCTGGGAATAAGAAAATTACAAATCTCCTCTTTGAATTGATGTTGCCATTTAAAGTGATTTCCAGTAAACCATTCATGGATGCAGCTGACCTCTTTATTTTGTTCTTATACAGCTTATACTGAGATGGCTATTTCACAGCTTTATAAAGCCATCCACTGCAAAACAAAATATATCAATAACACGTGAAAGTGTTATTACAGATGGAATATACACCAGAGGTCAAATTGTAGATTGCATATTAGGTGCAGTGTATGGAACAATGTTCTAATCTGCCTCATCCAGCCCCAAAATCAGATATGGCCAGGAAACATGTTGCATATTGTGCCCTGAAGGGTTTGCCAAAGAATACATTTTAACCTTTTGCAGAAGGTGCAGCACCATGGGGGACTAACAAAGTGGAAAAGTGATAGCAGTGTAGGGCTTGATCCTGCTTCCATTCAAGTGAGTGATATTTTTGAAACTGACTTGAATAGGAGCAGTACTGAGCTCAAATTTGTGTATTGTCTGTATGTCCATCACGCTTTTCATACCTGATTCTGGATGTTTTCCTCAACACTATAAATATGGTTCAGAACAGGTAGAGATAGCAGCACAAAAGATCTGTGGATACTATACCCATTTCAACTCTGAAGTTTGATTTAAATGAATCAAATTATAAGCTACTGAAATTCAGCCATTGTTGTTCTATATATAGGGTTGCCAACTTTCTAATTGCACAAAACTGAACACCCTTGCCTTGCCCCCTGCCTGAAACCTCACCCCTTCTCTGAGGCTCCACCCCCCACTAGCTCCAACCCTCCCTTCACCACTTTCACAGGGTTGGGGCAGGGGGTTGGGATATGGGAAGGGGTGAAGGCTCCAGCTGGGGGTGTGGGCTCCAGGGTAGGGCCAGAAATGAACAGTTTAGGATGCAGGAGGGGGCTCCAAGCTAGGCTTGGGGTGTGGGATCTGGGAAGAAGTTAGGGTTAAGGAGGGGGTCCGAGTGGGGAAAGGGGTTTGGGATGCGGGCTCTGGGATGGAGTTACAATATGGGAGGGGGTTCTAACCTGGGGCAGTGGGTTCGAGTGCGGGCTCCAACTGAGCTTACTTCAGACGTCTCCTGGTCGGCGGTGCAGTGGGGCTAAGGCAGGCTCCGTGCTGCTCCTGGCCATGGCCGCCATGTCTGGCCCCTAGACTGGGGCATGGCCAGGTGGCTCTGCACAGGTGGGTGCGGTGCACTGCCCACGCCCACAGACACCACCCCCGTAGCTCCCACTGGCCATAGTTCCCGGCCAATGGGACCTGCAGAGGTGACACTGAGGGCAGGGGCAGTGTGCAGAGCTTCCCTGATGGCTCCTCTGCCTAGGGGCTTCAGGGACATGCTGGTCGCCTCTGGGAGCTTCACAGAGCCACGGTAGGCAGGAAGCCTGCCTTAGCCCCGCTGTGCTGCCAACTGGACTTTTAATGGCCTGGTCAGCTGTGCTTCAACCAGGCATTCTGGTTTAAAAAAAAAAAATCTCAACACCGTTAGCAACCCTATCTATATACTGTTAGCTGGAAAGGAGGGTGGCAATAGCAGTACAAATCTTAAAAGGAATTTCCTCAACCACGGTTTTAGCTTCAAAAATGTTTCTTTGAAAAAAACTTGTCAAGATGAAAAAGAAGGACCATGAACTATAGAGTCACTCACTCCATCTCCAGCCCAGTGCATATTATTTAATACACAAAACATCAATAGGAGTGATTGAGAGAGACCCAAATCAGAATATTCCAAACCTAGAAGATAAGGCAATCATGTGGAAAGCCCCTGGTTAAATCCCTTCTGCTCATCAGGCAGACAGGGGATTAAATGCAGTCTTCCACTTCATGGGTGAGTACTCTGATGATGATGGGCAATCACTCATTACCGAGTATGATGATCTTCCATGGGAGTTATGGGTCCTCAGGTGGCTAATAAGGCCAATCCTTGAACCACAAGTTCTATTGCAATGAGGGCAGATGTTTTCAGGCTCAGCAGTAGGCTGTTGACCATGACCGGAAGCCAGTCTCTCCTTGTCCTCTTCAGCTTGTCGGCATGCAAGTTCAAAATGCAGGGGACCATCACGTAGGACTTCGCTCCATTTTAAGCGATCCTGGGCAAGTGTCTCCCAAGTGTCAATGTCAATATTACACTTTTTTAGGTTGTCCTCCAGCATGTCCACCCACATTATGGTACTCTTCTTTCAGCTGAGAGAACAGGACCTGTTTTGAGAGATGATGGTCTGGCATCCGGAAAAAAAGAACAGTCCAGCAGAATTGCCAACAGATGATCATTGCCTCAATACTGGTGGTCTTTGCCTCTTCCAGGACACTAATATTGGTGTGCCTGTCTTCCAATTTGATCTTCAGAATCTTACAAAGGCAGCGTTGGTGGTGCCTCTCAAGGACTTTTTCAGGTGGTGTCTAGAGGTTGTCCAAGTTTTGGACCCATACAACAGTGTTGGGAGAATAATGGCTTGATAATCAAGAAGCTTGGTGTCTGTTTGAATGTCATGATCTTCAAAAACCCTGTGCTGTAAATGAGAAAAGGCTACACTGGCACAGCTCAGGCGATGTTGAATTTCTCCATCAATATCTGCCTTGGATGAAAGATGACTTCCAAGGTAGAGGAAATGATCAATATTCTCCAGTGCCACTTCATTGATTTTGATAGATGGGGCATGTAATACCTCATTTGGAGAGAGCTGATAGAGCACTTTAGTCATCTTGATATTAAGAGTGAGATCAAGACATACGTAAGCATCAGCAAACACATTCAAGATAGTTTGAAGATCTTTCTCAGAGTGGGCAAAGATTGCATTATCATCAGCATACTAAAGTTCCACAATAGATGTTGTGGAGATTTTACTCTTGGCTTGCAGCCTGCTAAGCTTAAACAGCTTTCCGTCCATTCTGTAAATGATTTCAACGCCAGGTGTAAACTGCCCAGCAATTAGGTAAAGAATGACGGCAATAAAAACCACAAACATGGTTGAAGTGATGATACAGACCTGTTTGTACTTTGAAAGGTTTGCTCTGGGAGTCAGTGCTGCTCAGAACAGTCGCTTTCATGTTATCATGAAGCAATTTTAGGACATTGGATGTCCTGATAAATACATCAATCTTAGAAAGTATGGTCCAGAGGGCATGGTGATTCACTGAAACAAAGGCTTTAGTTAGATCAATAAAAGCCATGTACAGTGGTCAGTTTTGCTCCCGACACTTTTCTTGCAACTGCTGTGCTGTGAAGATCATATCTACAGTTCCATTACATGGTCAGAAACCACTCTGTGACACTGGTAAAATTTCTTCTGACAGGGGCAGAAAGCTGGTTGCAAAGATCCGTGCCAGAACTTTGCCTGCAATGGCTAGGAGAGAGATACCACAGTAATTTCCACAATCCACTTTATCCCCTTTCTTGAAGAGGGTGACAATCAGGGCATCCCTCATTTCACTGGGTATCTCCTCCTTTATCCAGATTTTAAGGATGAGCAGGTAAAGCTGCCAAATTAGCTCGGGTCCAATGTCTTTAAAGATTTCAGCATGGATCCCATCTTGACCTACTGCCTTGTTGGTCTTCATCTGCATGGTGGCATTGTGTACCTCATACAAATTGGTAGGGTCTCCGAGCTCAACCCTAAATGGTCCATTGAGGGATTTGCTCAAGGACTTCATCTGCAACCATAGAATTATGGTTAAGGAGATCTTCAAAATGTTATTTCCAGCAAGTATTGATGGCTTCATTGTCCTTCAAAAGTGTGGTTCCATCCTTTAGAGCGAAGAGGATTCATACCATGACAAATTGGCCCATGAACATCACTAATGAAACCACATGTATTGTGGATGTCTGCAAGATGTTGGAGTTCTTGCGCTTTCTCAGTCCACCATTTATTCGTAAATTCTCTAGTTTTATGTTGAATTTCCGCCCTCACCTTGGCATGGGCTTCTTTCTTTATATTACAATTTATGTCGTTCTGCCAAGCATGAAATGCCATACTCTTCTCATTAATGAGTTGCTCAATTTCAGCAGCATTCTCGTCAAGCCAGTCCTGCTGACTTCTGGTTTGGTAGCCTATGGGTTCCTCACAGGCATTGTATACTGCTTTCAACTGGCTCCAATGTTCCTCAATTTCTTCTGGAAACTCTAATGGGAGCTTTTCTTCTAAGACTGCTTGGAAGCGGTTAGGCTTAATAGGGTCCTTCAAATTTTGAATCTTCAACTTGCACCTGAACTGCTTCTTTTGCAGCCTCCATTTGGGAGCAATCTTAATTTTCATTGTGGATCGAATAAGGCGATGACCCATCCAACAGTCATCAGCACTTGTCATTGCTCTTGTGAGAAGTATGTCACTATGATCTCAGGCATGAACTATGACGTAGTCTAGGAGATGCCAGTGCTTTGACAGTGGGTGTCTCCCAAGATGTTTTGAACTTTTCCTTTTGTTGGAAAAGAGTGTTTGTAATAATAAGTTCATGTTCAGCACACTTGGTCAGGAGCAGAATTCCATTTGAATTGCTTTTGCCAACTCCTTATTTCCCGATTGTTCCTTTCCACAGGTATGAATCTTGTCCAACATGTGCATTGAAATCCCCCAGAAGGATGATCTTGTCTTCTGTAGGAGTCTCCAATAAAATGGTTTCCAACTGAGAATAAAAATCTTCCTTTACATTCTCATCGGCATCCAGTGTTGGTGCATAGGCGCTCACAATAGTTGCCTGTTGGTTTTTGGTGAGCCTCAATTGAAGTGTCATAAACCACTCATTAATGCCAACTGGTGCCTCAGGGAGGCACCTTACGAGCTTGTTCTTTATAGCAAAGCTCACTCCATGCAATCCGAGTTAATCTATAGGTTTTTTGTTTTGTTTTGTTTGTTTTTTTCCTCCTTCCAGAAGTAGGTGTATCCTGCTTTCTCCTCCCTCACCTGTCCTTCCTCAGCTTTTCTAGTTTCAGACAAAGCAGCAATATCAATGTTAAACTGGCTCAATTCACGAGCAATAATGGCTGTATGTTGTTCTGGTCAGTCACTGTTTGAGTTGTCCATCCGGGTATGTACGTTCCAAGTTCCAAAGTTGAAAAGTTTCTTACATTTTCGACTGCTGAGGTGGTGATCCTGCTGGATGCGGCTATCCAGCTAGGAAAAACAGAGGCAAGACTACTTTTAGGGTACCTTTTCTAACCCCCTCCCCATGTGAGGTGAGCAGAGTGGATCCTAAAAATGACTGCTCAGGCATTGGTGCAGCTGTCGAGATGCTCGACTCACCTCAATCCTCAAGCAAGATGACTGTATCTCTCACACACACTCACACTGCATGTGTGTCAGTCTGTAACTAGGAACTTCCGAATTTCACTGTCCTTGGCCCATCACCACCCACTGATTGCCACCGGACTTTTGACTTGTGCAAATGTTGTTTTCCCAAAACCTGGAAGATGCTTGTGCGGGACTTCTTTTAAAGTGGAGAGACTAGTGTACAACAGTCACCACACTATCCTTGACAGATAGAGGTCTTGAAACCAATGGCATAGGCACCATGACTATTGGAGATCCTCTATCTGCTGCAGCCTTCAACCACCTTCACAGCTGATTTAACATTATACAACAGTTTCACCTCCATTGTGCAGTTATCCTCTGTCTGCTCTGCCGTTAGGGACTTCTTGGATCACACTTTATCTGGAACCTCGCCCTTGACCATCCTGCTATGGGTAGCCCTAAGGGAGTACATGACTCCAGGCAGCATCTCTGTCAGGGTCATTGAGACATGCAAACCTCCCCACCACTAAAAGGTTGGAGAGGGTGAGTACTCTAACCACTGGCCTAATGGTTATATGGTAGGCAGCCTCTTCCCTCCCAGGCCTAGACCATTTTGTGGCATGCTCAGAGCACACCTACTGGATGAGGTACCACAGGAGAATACCTTCGAGAATCGCACTAGGGTTTAAGCATGAGTTAGACACGCTCAGAAGACACTTTGATACCTAGGGGACTGTTACAGAAAAAAATATAGGTGCTGAGTGAGTTTAATGACAGTTTGAAGGGAGGGCGGTGGATTGTGGATTGTAGTGACACCTAAGTACCTTTGCTGATCTGGGTCTTATTGCATTAGGTGGTCTGCTTCTTACACTATTGAACTATCTTCATGGTACCATAGGCTATGTGGTTGGTTGTCAAAGAATCCTGCTTCACTTCCAGCAACCAAACAAGAGGGAGTTTGTGGTGATACCAGCAGAAGACTGAGTTGCCCCTCTCAGCACAGTCACAGACTGATAAAATTAAGGGAACTGTCAGTGGCTGTCAGTTTCACAGAATGAAAAGGGCCAGCTTGAGTGGTTATATGGGAGCCCCTAAATAACGAATAAAATTTAAGGATAATCAGTGGAATCTTTCAACCTTAGACTTGTAAAGATGAATTAATTACTATCTGCAGTGAAAAGGAGGAAATCCCTCAGACAGCTAGCCGCGGTTTTCAGTAATGAATAACTAAAGTTGGACCTTTAAATCCATATTTAGGATTCCAAACAAATGGCTTGATTTTCTTTCAAAACTGCTGAGCACCCAGCAGCTTCCACTGAAATCAATATTTTCAAAATTGATGAGCAATTAGAGAGAATAAAATGTTGGAAGGAGTGGTACAGTGGAGATCACTGGTAATCTGTCATCTGAAATAGAAAGCATTGTTTGTGGGAGCTTTTATTGGAGAAGTCATATTATAAATGCTGAGCTCTGTCATTTGAAATAATGACAAATTGACCTTTACGTCTCAGGGCTGCAGACTATTACAACAGGCTCCCTAAAGAACAAAAATCCATCTGTTTATGTTACTATGACCTGTCTGAAAAAGGATCTTTGCAGAAGGAGAATTGCAGCTAGCAGGTAACATTTAGATAGAAGGTTTTGGATTGTTTCTAACAGAGTTTTATTTGAGAATGTGCCCTCTTACGGGTTGCTGAAGTGATTGCCTCTTTAAAAGTAGTAGGTTCTCCTGGAGATGCACTGAGCCTGTCAGGCATTTTGTGTTCAGATGAATTCAAGTAATGAAGACTTGCTTTTCTCAAAAAATTTCAGCACGCAATTGTCAGAAATGTTTGTGCAAATTGGTCTTTGGCCTCATAAATGGCCATTTGCACATCCAGTTACCCAATCTATGCATTTCATTTCTAATTGCAGTAAATTAGGTCCCAGTAACATACCCTTTTTTAATCAGTCCCTGAATGAAGCAAACAACCATTGATTAGCTGTTGCAGAGAGAAGGTGAAAAGGAATTGTGTCTATTTTAAACATTTAACAGGAAACTCTGTTACATTGGGATGACATTGTTAGTATAATTATTCTATCCGTATCTCTGCTAAATCAACCTGTTAGTGTTGTTCAGTGATTATTATAGCATGCTGTTCTTTTTAGGGTATATTCACCCTAATTGAGAAATAATGTAGCATTACTATTGAGGACTAATATACATTAATTTTGTGGCTATTACTGCCATTTTTTTTGTGTAGATTGATTATTTCTTATTCATTGTACTCATAATCTGTATTAGCTGGGACCCATCAATTTGATAGATATTACACTGACAAGGACACTGTTGTGGCAAAATAGGTTTTCTTTTCTTCAGTTGACTAAAATCTCAACCATCTTTAAAACTGAAAATCTGATGTCCTTTTCAAATGGCTACTGGAGAAACCAGGTCTGATGATGCAAGAACAATCCTATACTACAAAATAATGGGTTTCTTCACTTCTTGGTAGGCAAAATAGAAAGTGAGGGAGACCATTATAAACCCATAATGATAGAAGTCATTCCTTCCAAGGTCTCTTCATTGTCCAAAATCAATGTCAGCACAACGAGGCCTTATTGGTTATAAATGTAACTTACTGCCACTCTGACATTTTTATGTTCCCAGAGCAGTGGAAAGTGGTGTTAGGGTAAATAGGAATCAGGCCCCCTTTGTTTACAATTTTCTTAATCTTTGTCTTAATGATAAAATCAATATCATACCTAGAAACAAATAATTTGAAGGCAAAATCAAATGTTTTTCTTTCTGATCATTGATCCTAGATCAAAGTTGGTTCTGTAAATTTTATTATGCCTTCACCAAGTGTTTCTGCCATGGTGGATCATGAGATTGCAGATCACACAATCAAGTCATTTTTATGACCATTTTTTAAATTTCAGTTCTGATATCATTGAAGCCCTTATCTCACTTACCAGTACAATTGTAGATAAATGCTTTCTGCCATTTGAAATTTGAGATTCCAATTCTTTCAGGTATTTTAAGCCTCCTAAAATTCTGGGGTCTGTTGTGTGTATTGTGGTCAATAGAAATAAGAATTTTTGTGCCAAACCTGTGCCTTTTCATACATTGACCTCAACCTTGTATGAGAATACTTAATGCTTCCACACTGTTTTTTTCATCCTACCCGTTGTGGGTTTTGTGTAACAAAAAAGTCACTAAAAAGTAATGGAGTCAGACCCCTCAATGTTAGTATCAGAAGACGGGGTCCCCTCACTCAGGATTCCTTACTGCAAACAGTCTTCACACAGTGTGACACTAAGCACCCCTGTATTCCCCCCCTACATACTGTAATAATCTTTGTACATAGTATGCCTGGTGAGGTGTCATTTGAAAACAAATAACTCAGTGGCCTAGTTTTAAGAGATTCTGAGGTGAAAAGGCTGGGAACAATCAAAGAAAGGTGAGTTTTATTATTTTCTGTTTGTTCTATTTTCTTGCCCAAATTAAACACAGGAAAGTGTAAGGATAGGTAAACAGCAGAAAAGGCAGGCAGAGCAAAGAAGTGGATACTGAACTCCCCACGAGGCAGTTAGAGTTGTGTTCATGGTGAGATTTGCCAGAAGCTGCTCAGAACCAATCTTGGAGCTAGTGGCCATATGCCAGGAGGCAGGATGGGGCAACTGCTCCACACCAGGGGTTACAGGAGGTTACTTTTTCTCCGACATGGCATGCAGGAAACCAAGCAGATGGTTCCCAAGCAGAGGCAGAAGCAATGGCGAGAGGTCCTGAGCTGTGGAGGCTGGAGTGGAAAAGGCTGCTAGTGGAGGAGAGATGGATGAAGATGGAGGCCAAGTGTCAGAGTTAGGCAGCAGAGTGGAGCAACTGAAGCTTACTGACCAGGACAAACCCAGGCATCTCAAACAGAAGAGGAGGGGCAAATTACACCTGTGGCTCCCAGAAGGAAGGACTTACTTAAGGGTATGCCTGATCAGAGGCTCGCAAACAACCAGAAGTGGGTGTGATGGATGCCATTGCCCTACCTGAATCCTGAAGCATTATGGATACTAAAGGATATTCTGGAATTCTGATTGTGGAAAAGTGGTCAGTGTTTTTTCTTGTGTTTTCTGTAATGATGTAACAGGGTTGAGCCCAAGTGCTCAGATACAAGCCCACCACAGGCAGACTCAGTAGCTGAGGGGATAAACCAACACCAGAGAAGCGGAGTCAGTGTTAGGTATGTCTGTGACACAGCCTAAAAGATGCTGTTGCCCAGAATCTGATCGGAGTTGTGAGAGTCTGGCAGTTAGGAAAGCTGTGGGCCAGAACACCACAAAGCAGGGAAACTGAGGCACAGCTGGACCATGCTGTGGCACAGAAACCCCTATGTGCAGACACTGGCACAGCTGAAGGTAGCTGTGGGTGAGAATTATACTGGGGACTAGGGCAGACTCAGAATGGTAAGAGCTCTGGTTTCATGTCTTAGGGGCATACATTATAAAAGTGAATAGAATGAGGTGGGTTGTTTTTTTTTTTTCCTGAAAGCCTGCAACACACTAGTGATATAATTGTGAATTGTATGTATTAAAACTAGATAAGGAATTGTGGATACTCACTAATATCAAGCTGTACAGTCTGCCCAGACAGGAGGGAATGTCACAGTTATGTACCTGCCTCCTATGCAAATTAAGCATGGTGGAATTGGAAACAATTGACCTAGAAATCATCCAGGGGGATGGGAAGCCCCACAGGAAGGGAAGCACAGCATGCGGCCTTCCTACCTCTTGAAACAAGTTCATTGACCTTTGGAAGATAAAAGGAGAGAAGCCATCTTGGGCATCCATTTCTAGACAGACACTGAGCTCTTGCAAGGTGAGAAGGATGGATCGTTCAACCAAGGCAGGGTTGAAATCTCTGGAAACTGAATTATAATTGAGAAACCTGCTTTGACAAAGATCTTTCACCTGGGAAGACAAGGGGAAACCAGGTCCTTGTGCTTTTGTGGAATGTCCTGACTGAGAGAAAGTCAGCCATTGCTGGGAAGAAGGAAGAGCGGTGAGAGAAACCTCTTGAACTAAGCCTGTATTTTGCTAGATTAAGTCTTAGAATTTTAGATACCTGTTTTCACTTTAATTTGCTTGCAACCCTTTCTAAATGTATTGCTTTTACTTAGCATCACTTAGCTTATGTCCTGTTATTCATAAATTTGTTTTATTTTTTACTATAAGCCAACCCAGTGTCGTGTTTACAGGCAAAGGTGTACTTACCTCAGTGAAGTTAACAAGCCGGTGGGTTTTGTGTCTTTTAGAGGAACAAACAACCCCTATTTTTCTCTAAACTTTGCAGGAAAGGGCTGGACATTACAGCACATGCTGTTTGGGGGGAGGGGGGAATCATGACTGGGGTATGGTGGGGTCACTTTATGGGCTGTAACCAAGACTGATGTAAATTTCTGTGGGTCTGTAGACAATCTGCTGAGGTCCGAGCTGCTAAACCAGGGTTGTCTAGCACACAGACACTTCAGTGTGTGACCGGCATGCACGTAGGCTGGTTGTGAGCATCCCAGACCAGGACCTACAGCAGCAAAACACTGTGAGGCACCCAGGGTTGCAGAGCAAGTGGTGACACAACCCCTCACAGGTCTGGATAGCACCCCAAACTCCATCACACCTAGAACCTGTGGCAGGTTCAACACCATGTGCTTTATTTACAATATGAACTAATAGTACAAGTTCCCCACACCATAAAGGTCTTTCAGGATCCTTAGGCAAAGGGTCTTGGGGGTCTGAGACCCTAGATAACATTTGCCTTGTGTATCATTATAATTGTCCAGCAAATTGATTTAGTTTGAAGATAACACTGTCAAACTGATTTTCTGGGATGCCTGTGTCTGCTAGGAAGAGTTTCTTGGCAAGCCACAATTGTCAGATGCATTTGCTGACAGCCTACACTTGACAGATTCTGTTGCTGTGGCAAAGACTCTCAGCTGCTGGGGCAAAGAATTGCTGGGGAAAAGACTCTGTGGCTGGGCCAAAGCGTAGCTGTTGCATTGCATGTGAATATTGCATCTCTGAATGTATGTATGTATTTGGATTTTATTGAACCTCGCATGGCGTAATACATCTTTGCGTAAGAAATGATGCCACTGGTTTAGGAAAGGAACATTTCAGCCTTGCCTCAGGCTGCTAAAGAAGCAGCATCGAGTGTGCTGGGTACTGATCCAGAGCCTAAGAAATGGGGAAGATGTTACATCTGTTCCAGAGAATGAGATGAAAAAACTCTTAAAAAATGTGTGAAGTGTAAAAACTTTGTATGTTCAGAACATATGTCATCGAGTTGTTCCATTTGTTCAAGGTAGTGGGTCATTTACTGCCACTTTGATGTGTTTGTGCCTTTTATATTGTTGCTGTTGCTACCTATTTTTCATAGTTTAAACATGGGGTCAGTTAGACCAACATCTATGTAATGTGTTTTGACGAGGGGGTCAGTTAGACCCCAGCGTAAGTAATGTTTAGTGTGCTTCTGAATCTAGGAAAGTTTTAACTTCTTCATGGTTTTATGGTTCACTGCTTACAATAAACCTGAGACCGACATGGTTACAATAAAGTCACTTTTAAAAGAATCCCATATTCTCTATATTTTGATATACTTGGGGTCTGCAAGACCCCAATATGGAAATAATTGGTAATTTTTGGTCCAATATGATGGTTAAAGCATTTTATTTATAGGATTATTTGTTTTTGAGACAGTAGCTGCTAAAAAGCTGTGTTAAATTTTAGTGCTGACTACTAGCTGAGGAGGTTCAAGTCCAAAGCCCTTATCCTTAATTTTATATCTTGGTTAGACTCACTGAAATTAATGATGACTGCTACCATGCAAAAGTTAAGCAAAAGGGTTTGCAAGATCAGGGCCCAAGATATTGCGATGATAATGATAGCATTTTGTGTGTATGAGGACATTTCTTTCATAGCCCGAATTCATTTATCAATGTTTAGAAGTGACCCCAGAAGGAGAATGAGTGAACAGATTATTCAGTGTGTGAGTGTGTATAAAGCAGTTCCATCTCCCTTCCCTGCTCCCCCACCACAACACACACACCGCAGAAAGGAAATTCAATGTGCTGTTTAAACATATTGACCCAGCGTGCAGGGTCAAACCCTACATTATATTTTAACAGATTTTAATCCCATGCTAATCCTCAACCATTTTTATGGGGAGTTTCCATTAAAAATAATAGAAATTTCTGGTATAAACCCTCTTGAGTGATGAGAATGAGAGAGGAGAATTACTCCAAAGTGTGATGCTAAGAAGTGTCCCTTCACATATACACTAGGAAACAAAAAATACGTATTATTTCTTGGGTCCTTGCACATCTTTTTCCAATTGTTATAATGATTGTTTTATAAATTCCTATACGATTTCAAGGGACACCTTA
The DNA here is from genome assembly GCF_965140295.1 of Lepidochelys olivacea. NCBI lineage: Eukaryota > Metazoa > Chordata > Testudines > Cheloniidae > Lepidochelys > Lepidochelys olivacea. The sequence goes on along the minus strand of NC_140415.1, from coordinate 88,223,348 downwards.
TGTTTCCTTCAGGGATTTGCTGAGAAATGTGGTTGCAGTGGAAATGGAGTTGAACTAGGCTTAGGGGTTCACTGAGGACAAAGACACAGAATATTGACTCCTTGTACAACACACAAGGTGAGATAATGCACTTCATTAAAATGGAAAACTGCACTTGTGGCTGGAGCAATCAGAAGGTATACAATGCAGTTGAGAGCTTTAACATACCAGTACAAGTGAAAAGAGTGTTTCTTTCCTCAGAATTGACAGTTCTATGGTTTATTTGTGCTTACAATGCCTTTTAAAGCAAAAATCATGGCAGTAGCCTTTCACTCTGTGCTGTCTACTCTGAAAGTTGTTGTGAAGTAGTTGCTGACAAAGACAGGGCATATTCTTTTCTGATGAGACTTTTTCTTTTCCCTTGTATCCCAGACCAAGGACCAGATGCTGTAGATACTTATTCCCCTGCCTAGTCCCATTGAGGTTTTATAGCATGTTGCAGTAAGAACATACAGGATTGCCTTTTAGTGATTATTAGTTAAACTAGATCTCTGTATTTTGTACATTTGTATTTATTTTTTACTATGTAATATTATATTTGTCATAAGCTCAGCTCTCAAAGTGAATAACATGTTGATAATATCCAATAACATTTATGAATTTCAAATTCATATTAAATGCCTATATTACAGGTTAAATGACAACTTAAAAATACACACATAGTATTTCTTGCTGCTTGTAACTTTGTCAAACTTCTAACAGCAAGCTGGTAAACATCGGTCTTTCTGTGGGTGTTTTATTCTCCCAAGATTACATTTCTCCTTATTTGATTACTTGTGGATGATTTGAATGAGCTTTAAACACTATGAAAGTGTTAATATTATTGCATTGTATTACTATACATTTGTAATAATAGATGTTACAGATGAGAGGAATATTGTGAAGAATGTACAAAGGTATCCATTTGCTCCCTGTTACATAAAAGATGAACACATGCAGTTTTTTTGTGTGTCAGTGGAAGAATAGACCAGAGAGGAGTGGGTGAGTGAGAGAGGAAGGGGGGAACAAAGGTGGGGGGGTAGGTCCCCCCCCCGGTGAGCATAATCTTATCCAGCCTTTCATTTTAGGAAAAAAAATCTTTAATTAGACTGAGTATATTCATGCTCTCTAGAGGTTTGTAATGAAATGTGGGGTCTTTCAGTTCATAATGAACAATTTAAATATAGCTCAAGGGACCACTGCACTAGGTACTGTAGAAACTGATAACAAAAGGACTGTCCCCACCCCAAACAACTTATAATTCACAACCAAAACAAAAATGGAACTTATTGGGGTAGTTGTTGGTAGTCCCAGCAGAAGCCAAGGAGTGATTTGGCATGAAGACCTGATTACGGCTGGCCCCAGAACAAGGTTGCAGTTTGCTGGAGGAGTTAATATTGTGCCTATGGGGAGAGGACCTCGGTCCAGGACTATCAATCTGCCACCTTTCACAAACAAAATCAATTCAGGAAAAGAAAAACAATGTTAAAATGCATTTCCTTTTTTCCCCCCCTCCCCTGACAGTTCTGACTTGCATTTCCTTCTTCAGTAATTGAGTGAGTGGCATGGGATGGGAGGGGGCCAACGGAGGGGGTGAGCAGGCTACAGCCATGATTCTTCCTCTTTCCCCCTTTAAGCTCCAGTTCTTTAATAATACGTGTAAACTTGGGGGAGAAAAGTTGTGGATTATTCTGAGATTCAAATCGTCTGCATTATTGAATTTGATAAAATTGTACAGAACTTCAAGCAATTTGACCTTAAGTCTAATACTGCACCAGACAGCCAACAGTACTGAAATGATCTTCCAAATTTTTTAGAGGTATGGCTTTTTATCTTTCATAGTCACATTTTTATTGTAAAATACTATCCATGAAGATCTTTCATCTTCATTTAAGTTTTAAAAGTACATTACATACTAACAGATAATTGAAAAATCACAGAAATGTACCTGTCACAGACCTCTTATTGTTTATTTTAGCCTAAAAAAAAAAATCTTCTCAAGATGCAAAAGTGCCTTCTCTTGATGAATTGTTAGTCTATGAAAATTCCAGTGTTCTAAGCCAAAGTTCAGTGATTTATGTTCTTAAGAAGAAGAAACATAATTTGAAAACATGATTGTTTTGCAGACGGATGTGATTGTTATGATGTTCCTGCAGTACACTTATGGGCTAAAAATCCATCTTGAAACCTTTGTAATCAGAAAATATATCCCTAATCCTGCAGAAGTGGGTTGCTATGCAGCATTTGCTATAGAAGAGGGGACTGAACTTTCTAGTACAGTGCACTGGCTAAGTGATTATGCTATGCCACAAACCTTGCAGCAAAGGTAACATCATTTAACCAGTCTAGTCTTTTGGGAAATGTCTTATAGAATTTAATAGAGAACTATATCATTGCTATAGAATTCTGATGGATGTGTTAATAATTCTGCAGAAAGAATATAATTCTCAATTGAATTCTATAGGTTTTTAAAATCATTTCTGTAAGCCTCTATTCAATTTCTATAGAACCCTTTAGTACATTGCCCTGCTCCTGGACTCAATCAACCATCCTCCCCCATAAATCCAGAGCTTCTTGCCTGGGAAAATGGCAGGAGCAGGTGGAGACAAGAAAATGCACATTGTTTTCTTCAGCAATCATAGCAAGCACAAGAACGGATACAGAGTCAGAGTAATGGTCAATCTAACCCAGTATCCTGTCTTTTACAGTGGGCAGTACCAGATGTTTCTGAGGGAATGAACAGAACAGAGCAATTTCAGGTGATCCATCCCTTGTTATCCAGTCGCAACATCTGGCCATCATAGACTTAGGGACACCCAGAGCATGGGGGTTGCATCCCTGACCATTTTGGCTAATGGTCTTTGGTGGACCCATCCTCCATGAACCTATCTAATTCTTTTTTGAACACAGCTATACTTTTGGGCATCACAACAACTCATGGCAGTGAGTTCCACTGGGGTTGACTGTGCACTGTGTGAATTACTTACTTCTATTTGTTTTAAGCCTGCTGCCTATTAATTTCAGGGTGTAACCCTAGTTCTTGTATTAAGGGGAGGAGTAACACTTCCTTATTCACTTTCTCCATACCATTCATGACTTTATAGACCTCTATCATATCCCCCCCCTTAGATGTCTCTCTTCTAAACTGAACAGTCCCAGTCTTTTTAATCTCTCCTCACATGGAAGCTGTTCCATAAGCCTTTCTGTTGCCTTTATCTTTACCTTTTCCAATTCCAATATCTCTTTTTGAGATGGAGTGACCAGAATTTCATACAGTATTCAAGGTGTGGATGTAACATGGATTTCTATAGTTGCATTGTGATATTTTTTGTTTTATTATCCATCCCTTTTCTAATGGTTCTTAACTTTCTGTGAGGATTTTTTGACTGCTGCTGCACAGTGAGTGGCTGTTGGGAACTATCTATTGGGAATTCCATTAAAAATATATTGCCTTTACCTTGACTCTGTTCCAGGCTATGGAACTCCTCTTTAAGGGTAAAACATTGACAGAGATAAAAGATTTCACAGCCCTAGAACGACACAAGATCTCTGTGTAGAAGGCTCTGATCCTCAGGAAGTTTTGGTTTGGTGCTCCTGCTTCTTCCCTAGGAGATGTCACACTCCATTGCTCTATAGCATAAGAATTCAGAGGAACCTCTGTGAGAGGATCTTCAGAGTTTTTCTCCTCTGTGAACCTTCCTGTGAGCTTTGTTAAAGGTAGCATGAAAGGGAACATGATCTAGCTCTGAGCTTTAGGATTGGCACAATGAGAATTAGTGAACTGTTGCTGTAATAAACAAAACAGCAAGGGAACCCTTTAAAATACATAAGTCAAACAATTCATTTGTTACATACATTGTTCAACTGTGCCCAGGATTCAAGATGGGCCATCTTTGAAGTGCAGCTAATATCTCACCATATTTCCTTGCCATTTAGAAACAATACTTCTGATCTCTCACAGCAACCAATTAAATGTAGCAAACAGTACAAGTGAGAAAAAAGCAGCAGGTGCACATGAAATCTAAATAACTGAGATGTTCTTTTCATGCAACTATCTTTAATAAGAAGAAAACAGTAAAGGAAAACAAAGCACAGCTGCTATTTTATAAATATATGTCCAAATGCATCTTATATTTTTTCTATCCAGAGCCTCATATGGACCCACCATACATCAGAAGAGTATAAGAGCACCTTCCACAAATAAAAATGATGACAATGATGTATTTCTTTTCCTTGATGGCTGTCAAGAGGCAGGGTTATGTTTTTGGGAGTAGGTTATCTTCTTATATCTATTATTATTTATTTTATTTAACATTCAGGTGTGAGTGTTGTTAGCAACATGGTACTACTGTGAAAAAGCTTAAGAGGTAGGTCTTACATTTAGATTGGAATGCAGCAAGTTTAGTGGCCATTCTCATTTCATTTGTCAGTGAGTTCAGTAGTTTGGATCCAGTTCATGTCATGGTCATGTGTCTCCGCTATAGCATGACACTTTCATTCTTGCAGTAAAACATAGTTGCAGCTGTCAGCCGTTCCCCTTTAGCCATCCTGGTTCCCAGTCATCTTGCTGCTGGATCCCTGCCACACCCACCCCACCTCAAATGAGAGCTAAGGGGGGCTATGAAGGGGTGGGTTCACTCCCTACTGTAACAGTTGTGGGACCCCCACTCCCATTCCCTGTTTCTGCTCCTTTAAAGGATACCTCCTTTATATCTTTTGTCAGTCCATTTTGTCTGATCACTGAATCCCTTCCCTGCGCAGTACTTGCATTGAACATCTGCCCCTACAACACCACAGCCTGACCCCCATTTCATGTTTTCCCCAACTAACCCCCAATCCACTATAGTGAAGGTGAAAATGCCCCTATCTCACCTTGACCAATCTGGTGGTGAGGGAAAAAAGTCCTTCCTAGTCCCCTGAGAAAGGAGTGACTAGTGTAATGCCCAGCGGATCATGACAAATCCTGGTATTTGGCTACTCCCAGGGAAAGGAGGGTGGGAGCTGCTTGGCCTGGTTCAGGTAAAGTGGGCTTTACCTGTACCATCATGGACCAAAACAGTCCCCCCCCCACACTCTTCTGGTCACCTGGGTAAGTGTCCCCCTGCTGATCTGGTCTGAAGCCACCACAGCAAGTCACTCACTCTCTTTAGTCTTTAAAGGAGCCACACACTTTTTCTAGAATCCAGACAACAGCTTCCCACCACTTAAAAGTGGTCATTCTGGTAGAACATAGTTGCAGGGTGAAGGTTATTTTATATTTTGAAGCTTTACATTGTTTTTGTTGGATTGCATTCTGGATGCTTTACTACTTAATTTATTCAGTGGTTCTTTGTCATAAATTTCAGGTTTCAAAATGACAGATTCCACTGTTCTGGAAATTCCTGTTTATTTTGGAAGCATCAGAAGTTGCTTATTCTGCACTGTTAAAATTCGTAGAATAACTACTTCATCTCAGATATCACATATGATCACATTACAGAGCTATTGCTAAATATATTTCATTTAACATTTTATATTTTGATTTTCACTTTCTGTTCTCTCACACAGCCTGACATTGATGTAGTCACATGCAATATTAAGTTCTTGATTTTCTTTCTTTTTTAAACTTCATTCTTGAGATTGATGTGGGATCATTCTCACGTACAAGATAAAATAGGTTCTGTATCCTAGAATAAGAAGATAAATTGAGAGTATATATGCCATTTAAGTAAATAAAGTGATTGTATGGGCACTTATTTTCTCATTCATATAAGCTATTTATTATTGGACTGTTTTCAGAAATGTCAAAGGAATATTTTACCATAATAACACAAAGAAAGCAAAGTATGGCTCTCTGAAAAATAAAGTGGTAATGGTAAATTAAATGAAATATTCTTTAATATTATTGGGTCTCAGTAATTCTGGGATGTACAAATGTTTGCTTATTTAAAATATCAATTTGGTTCCTGAGGTAGATGAAATGAAAATATCTGGGTATAGAATCCTCACATTTTGACCACTGGCATTGTAGAAAGTGTGCTTCATTTATTTTATTTATTAGTTTAATTTAATTTTTATTTTATTTTATTTACTTACTTACTATCAAATATATCTAGCTATGCTGGAAATATATTTTATCTTCTTAAACTCTATTGTATGACATTTCATTTTTTAATTAATGGATTTCATACTTTTGTATGATGAACTCTTTGCTTTTGTGGAAACTGAGATTACAACAAAATTAAACTGTTCATAAATTGATAGATTCCAAGGCCAGAAGGTACCATTGTGATCACCCACACTGAACTCCTGTATAATACAGGCCAGACAACTTCCCCACAATAATTTCTTGAGCATATCTTTTTGGCGAGTGGCGGGAGGAAAGCGTTCAATCTTGATTTTAAAATGGTCAGTGACAGAGAATATACCATGACCCTTGGTAACTTGTTCCAATGGTTTATTACTCTCACTGTTACAACATCCTGCTTGAATTGTGGTCACCAGAACTGGACCTAGTATTCCAACAGTGCAAAATACAGAGGTAAAATAACTATGCTACTACTGCCTGAGGTTCTACTGTTTATGCATCCAGGGATTGCATTTGTCCCTTTGGTCCCAGTGTTAAACTGGATGCTCTTGTTCAGGTGATTATCCATGACAACCCCCAAATCTTTTTCAGAATCACTGCTTCCCAGGATAGAGTGCCCCATCCTGTAAATTTGGCCTACATTCTTTGTTCCTAAATGTATACATTTACATTTAACCATATTAAAATGCATATTGTTTGCTTGTGTCTAGTTTACAAAGCAATCCAGATCACTCTGTGTCAGTGACATGTCCTCTTCTTTATTTACGGTTAGAACATGCTGTGAAACTACCTGGATATGGTGTGTAACAGAATGTTACCCAATAAAGACATTTCACATTGCACTGCATACTGTAGCAAGCCCTCAAGCATAGTACAAGTTAAAGACTCTTTTCCATCTTGTCTGTAATATTTCATGATAAGAATGGCATTGTAACGCTCCAGATGAACTTCTTCATTTTAACTGTCGAGCCCTTTCCTCTTTGTTTTGTTGTCACTTTGGTTAAACATAGATTAGCTACATACATGTTTTGGAAGCAAAAAGTCAATGTTTAAATCCCAGCTACTGAAGCAATTAATTAGTATTAAGATACACTAGTTTGTGTTGGGCTGAAAGGCACTGTGCTTTTAAAATATAATCCACAGGTAATGAATTTGACAGATCAGAACAAAACTTATCATTAATGTCAGAAACCGGTACATGCTGATTTATTGTAGCTCTTAAATAGTGAATCTTTCATTTCCACATTTTGATCAATTTACTGCAAACTCCAAGGCTCATATCTGTTTTAAATTCCATGATGGTAACTTTGCTGCACTAAAGGCTTATTTCTAGATACAAGTTTCTACTCTTGTAAGAGACATGCTCTGTCTTGTCCTGACAGTAAAATTCCCAGCTAACTGACATTAGGAAAAACAGTCTTGTAATTTGTCTTGTAACATTCAGTCTCCTGACTAAACGAAAAATAAAAATAATTGGAAAGAAGATTTATATACAGAGATTGCCCTTTAGCCCTTTCCATTTTTCCCTTGGAAAAATAGATATGGTTATCTCAGTACGTGTAGTATGCTCTACACTTTCTTTATTATTTCTTTATTTAAATCCTCTCCTTAGGAACAGCTAGGGAGTCATCAGAAGCAGCAGCAGTATCTTCCTCAGAACATACCCCAGAGTTAGTGTGCATCTACTTGGGGGCATGGTGATGGGAGGGAGGGGGCACTGTAGTCTTCTGCCACACAAAAAGGCCTTTCTTGGGGGTGGTATTGGCAAGTATGCCTTGAGCAGCATTGAAATGCACAGGAAATACTTTTCTTGCAGGCTGTCTGCAGACTCAGGCAGCCATAACTGAACCAGTTATACTTTAGTCACATTTTTCAAGTTTTTGTTCTGAATCACCTGGATTAGACGTGTGTGTGTGTGTGTGTGCGCGAGTGCATATGTGGTAAAAACTTTGCCCTCATTGTATGATTCCAGGAGTTGGCTTGGAATAGGCACAAGCCTAGTCCAGCTTTAAATACAAATCCATTAGTTTAACTGTACTCAGCACAGCAGAAATAGAGTTTTAAGGGGGAGTTAAATGCAGGGAGGCTGTACCATGGATAGGGGGTCGCATGGAAGAAGACATGGAGGTGAAAGTACAAAAAGATTAAATCCAGATCTGGAAATCCTTACTCACTTTAACACAGTCTTTACTCAGGAAAATTCTTGTTGAAGTCAAAAGAAAAATCTTGTTGAAGATTTAATCTGAGTAAGACATTTGTAATATCTGAGCACCAAATAGCTTCCTCTGGTCACAGTTCGTCAGCCTTGTTATAAGGCCACAGTTAAGAAATGTGAAACAGCATCAGGAAACAAAGTATGTATTATGAGCTTTGAGATATTTGACTATTTACATGTATTACTCCCTAGAGACAGGACTGCCAAATAAATTCTAAAATGAGAACCATGTGTGTGAGATTCTAGGGTCAGGACCTAAATTATGGTCTTTGGGACTGCAGATGTGTGTAGGCAGGCATAGAGAGGGACTATTTTTTAGAAAAAGAAAAAAGAAAGGAGCAAACATGTTTTAAAGAAAGTGGGATGAAAATCAAAACACTTTTTACAATTACAATTTCAAATGTATCGGAGTTAAGACTTTATACTGATAATCTCCAACAGCTCACAGGGCAGCTTGCTACTGCAGCAACCTATATAAGCACATTGTATAAGCATCAAGCTGAGAAAATTTGGGATACTTTGTAAAGTGTAGGAAAAGACTAGAGACTCAATTTTGAACCCACTGAAATTAATGGGGGTTTTACCAATGACTGGCCAGAAGTATCTTTACATATATTTCTTCAGTTTTGTTAAAAGTGCCTATCTTGAAGCGCTTGCTGCTTACACAGTCATTTTAAAATATGAACACCAATCAAAATGTAAGGAATAATCCATCCAGACAGACCTCCTCCTACATAATATAAATCAACTGTCTACTCACCCACTTCATCTCTTAACTGCATCACACATAAGCCTGGAGAAATAGATTTGAGTCTGTTAAAATAAATGAAGGTAGATTAGATCCCCTGATTTTGTTTTCCTTATGTCCTATTTAGAGCCAGCACCCGTGCTCCAGCTTTTTTTTCACCCCCTTGCTACTTTCTGCTCTTTGTATGTGAAACGCATACTGTAGACCAGCACACACTAACATCTAATGTATGCAAAGGTATGTTCTTTCAGCCTATAATTTATAGTATAAAATGTCAGTGCTTTTTTTTTAAAGGTGACAATTAAAAGGTAAGTGACATGTTTGTTTATGTATTCTAATAGTTTGTTATAATCATAAGAGAATGTTTCACCCCCATGGGCCAAATTTTCAATGTCGGAAGCAAGAGATCCACTAGCAGAAATGTGCATACTCTTATAGCAGCTGCAAAAGCCCACATTTCCACACGGAAATGTTAATTCATACACTTTAACTGATTCCATTAATCAACAGGTACTGGCACATGCAATTACTGAAAATGAGTGTGGACATGCCCAGATAAGGGCAGAATAATAAGATTTTGTTTTGTGGGCACAATAGTTCACCATCTGCACCTCCTTTTGTGAATTTTTGATTAACTATTCTCTTTTTGGGAGACAAAGACCTCCCCTTTCCTGGGTCACACTCCAGCCATTTTATGCCACTCCACCTGTGCAGAGTGGTCTTCAACATAGTGGAGGTGGGAAGGTTTTTTTTTTTAGAGACGGGTTTACCTTGGGTAGTGCAAAACTGCTCTAGTGGCTCCAAAAGCTCTCCTTCCCATCTGCTATGCAGGGGAGACAGACAGGCAAAAAGAAACGTGACGAATTTCCCCTGTATCCTGGTGATCTCTGGCTGCTGTAAATGCTCTTTAGGCCATTTGCACTGGTGCCTTCAGGCTCCTCCAACTTGCGCTGAGGAACTGGACTTGCCCGAATCAGCTCCAAGACTGAGAGAGGATTAAGGTCACTTGGGGGTATATCTACACTAGCAACTGTGCCTGTGTCCATGTGCATGGTTTTGCCATAATTCCCTATGGTCTGCAGAAGCATGTGTCTGGAGGTGAGGACAGGGTGAGTAAGCTAGCACACCTAAAATCTACAGTACTACAGATACAGATTAAATAGTTCCGATACATCTACAATAGTATACTGGGTACCCAGATGAGTCTGAAGTCCTATAAGAGTCTTTCAGAGGTATTTTTTTCCCTATGGAGACAGCTAGGAAAAATGATACTCAAATGAAATGCGTATTCTAGGGCATAAAAGTCAACATTGTATACAGAACATGGTTCTCCAAATGTGTATTATTATCTACTTATGGTATCAATCACTATGTGCTAGCAGTTTCTAATACTCAAGAAGGATGGTTCCTGTTCCAAGGAGCTCACAATCCAAGGACAGACGAGTATCATTTAAATGCATAAAGAATAATGAAAGTTATTTAAACTGACTGTGGGGATAAAAAATTCTAAAACATTTAATCATAATTGTATTTTTGTATACTTCCTTCAAGAGGAAATAAAATAACTAAAACTTTATTTACTATGGATTATTAATTTTAGTTTTATAATTCAATATTTTGATTTAGGACACTAGGTATAAATGATATTTTAGGATTAAATACAATGGACAAAATTAACAGGTGGTTCTAAGGAAGTGGAGCTAGGCTGAAATCAGTGAAACTATACAGAATTTAGCTCATTGGATCTGATTCACCTCTGTTGCCTCGCATATTGTGGAGTCATTTGCACAGTACCACGGACATGTGACATTACAGTATACAAGCTAACAAAAACATATCCAAACAAGAAGATAAAGAGAAGAACCTTATCACAGAATGACTTGAAAATATATGCTTTTTGTGTATGTAAATGCCAAGTAAGACACTTTAAACACAGATGATACAGATGTTTTCATTATGCAGTAAGAAACGTTTTATTACTTTTGAAGAGCCAGTGAGCCAAAGTACTGAAAGAAAATGTTTTAGTTTTCCTAATGGTAAATGAATGCAGAATACGCTGCTTCAGGCACTGGAAACAAAGACTCCTGGCCAGTACTGGCCCCTTTGCTCCCCTCCGATGACAGAAAGTCACTGAGGGAAAAATGGTGTTGGGAGGAGGGATGGATGAATTGCTGCTGTACTCCATATCTGGCAGTCCCCATCTGGTGGACTCATGGACCCTTGAAATCAAAGGTCACATACTTGAAATTGTAAAAGCTTGAAAATATCAAATTTATTTTACATATTATAATTATTTGATTTTTAAAATTATATACTCTGCAGAGAAAAAGAGAATTCTTCTCCGTGGGCCAAATTCTGAACACCTTGTTACCCTCTCTTAAGAGTTAAAGGGAGGCCATTCACCTAGAAACAGTGTACCTCCAGAATAGCAGTAAAGCTGACTCCAAGACTGTACATCTGGGTGCTAGGTTAGATGGTTGAGTTGTCCGCATGAGGAGAAAAAGGAATAAATGAAGAGAACGTGGGAGGCCAAATAAGGACTTTGGGTTTAGTCATATTAAGATGGTGAGGTAGTATGTCAGAGATGGATAAGAAGGGATGGACAATAGGATGCAGGGATGGGAGCAAAGAAGAATATTTGTGATTTTTAAGCACAGAGGTGAGAGTTGCATCATGTGAGTAGATAAGGCCACCCAAGAATAATGTGCAGTGGGAGAATGGGCAAGTCCCAAGGGGCTCTGTCCTTAGAGCATGAGGAAGAGGAGGCATGCTCTACCAAGTTCTACCTATGGTGCAGCTTTGGTATGCCTCATCTCAGAGATGAATTGTGAGGGGGGAAGGGAATCATTTTCATTTGCTTTCACTTTCTTCCTTTCGAAAGGATATGGTTCTTCTCTTTAACAAATATCAAGATACAGTACATCTGTTCCTTGGGTTTTGGCAACAGACAAGCAATTTATTTATCTAAAGGCTTCACTTCTGTAGAGGTAAGTTTTAAGAGAGTTTCCTACATGATGCCAGCCACATATTGTAACCTCATTTGGGAGATTCACACTGGTTAAGCTGATAAAGTCTTCAATTTGATTATAGGGGAACAAGAACTCCCATTTCTTTTAAAACAGTTTCAGGCACTGGGGATGCTCTCTATATATTTCTCATTCAGGCATGAAATCTCTTTCAAACAAATCAGTTGTTCTATGTCTCCCCAGCAGACACTTCTGTAGCTCTTAAGCTATGACTGTGCTTTTGAGAACTGATTTTCACAACTTCTATTGAACTCCACTCTGCTCTGCCATTTAATACTGCCTGCTTCTGGTTCTCTGTGACCTTTCTCTCGCTCTTGGCTTGCCCTTGTAAGATCTTTCCCCTCCCCCACATTCTATTCAATTTTGTCCTTTTCCAGAGCCTTTTTTGGCTGCACTTCTCCTCCCAGCCTGTCCTGCAGCCAAAATTGTGTTCATTTTTTATTTTATAAAGACACATGCAACTAACAATGTGAATTAAAACATTGGATTTAATTGTCCGGTTGAACATTTTATACAGGCATATAACATTGGCTGGTTATTTGCCTATATAAAACAACAGTCATATTATTGACTCATTTTTATTGTAAGCATTGCAGAATAATTGAGAAATTTAAATGAGGGGAAAGTAGTGACTTGGCAAACCAGAATAAAGTGTGTCCTTTGCACAGGAGTAGCAACAAAAAAAAAGGCAAGGAGAGGGATAGCTCAGTGGTTTGAGCATTGGCCCGCTAAACCCAGGGTTGTGAGTTCAATCCTTGAGGGGGCCATTTAGGGATCTGGGGCAAAAGTTGGGGATTGGTCCTGCTTTGAGCAGGGGGTTGGACTAGATGACCTCCTGAGGTCCCTTCCAACCCTGATATTCTATGATTCTATGAGACATCTGTGGGAAAAATAGATGAATGGGTCATTGAGGTTGCTGTCATTGGCACAGAGGTGACGTGATGCAATGCAAAAAAGAAAAAAAAGATGAGGTGAGCCCAGTAGGGAGTGATGGAGTTATGGCAAACACTAGAAGTTTAAAGGCTAGATCCTCAATTGTAGTAGATTGACATAATTTCATTGACATCAATAGAACTACACTCGCTCAGGATTTGGCTCTATATCTGATACAATCAGAAAGGCTGAAAGGAGTGCTGAGATCAGATTGGTGGGCTAGAAAGATAATTTTAGCAGCTTTGGATGGACTAGAACGTGACATATGGATGTCAGGGAAGACGGAGGTTATGGTAATCAAGATGTGAGGGGAATGCTAAATATAATATAACCCTTTTGAATCCCATATATAAATATAATAATTAATTTGTAGTACATGCAAGAAGTGTAAAAGCAAGTATCAGGTATCATGTTACAGGACAGAACTTCTGTAACAATTAGGAGCTTCAAATACCAGAGGGCTTTTAAAACATGAAGCAGAATGGTAAACTCTATTAAACTGTAGATAAGGAAATCAGCGCTACCCAAGGATGCTTATATGCAGGCTGATGTATAAAAAAGTGACATGAAATCAATGTTTATTGTTAAATGGTGTTTTGTGTTAGCAAGACATTGATTTCTGTGCAGGCTTGAGTTCAATTATTATAACTGAAGTTTTGCAAGTTTTAAAGAATTTAGAAATTTCTGTATTCTTGTCATTTATACTAGCAAAGAATGAATCTCAAAAGGTTGGAAGTTTCTGAAAAGTCCAGATACTTATCCAAACCCTAAGAGATTACTCAGCCCCTGCCCTGTTCTTTGCCCTCTATCTTTTCCTGTTCCCTTTTCATACTGGTCTTACATTCCTACTCACTTTACTCCAGCATAGTTCTTCCTTTCTTTTCCTCCCAGTTCCACGCTAGCCTTCCTAGCACCAGCGGCTTCCTCCTGGTTCTTAACAAGGCCACCTCCCCACACGATTGTCTTGAATCTCAATACAAATTACATCTAGGAACACTAATGGCTGGTGGTATCCCAAAGAAAATATGGAGAATTCTTGCACCCAGAATTGAGCAAAACTCAATTGAGCAAAAAATTGTGGTATTTGTTTTGTGGTATTGTGATTTTGACTTAAGAGCAAAACAAAACAAAAAGTTAATTTCTGCATATTTTGGATACAAAGGTAACTTTCCTTGAAAGTGGGTCCATTTTCACATTTTAAAAAATCCATTAACTTAGCAACCTTTCCAATGGAAAAGGTCCATTTTTGAATTCATAACAAAACAAGAAAACACATTTTTGAATATTTTGTGATAAACATTTCTCATGTTTCTCTTTTCATTTCCAGAGGGTTTAAATCCAGCACAAGTAAATAAAATGCAAAAAATGATCAGAAATTGTTACCATTCAATGAACTCAATACCATTCATGTTGAATAGGAGTCCACATTGTGGAAAACACCATCACTATTGACATTGATCGACCTCCTTGTTGAAAGTGTTGGCAGAAGCCCCAGAGACTGAATTATCTTCTTGACTGTACAGATGATCCCTCTGAAGGAAGCCGGGGGCCCATTGGCAGTACAGTGTAGGTCTGGTTAAATGGCTGCTGTCCATGTTATAGCTGTTTTATAGAGAACACAGCAGAATTCCGTGCTCTCTCACTGGCATTTTTTTTCCTATTTGAAAGCATTGCTAAGAAAATTCAAGCAATCCAATCTAATTATTTGCTAGGATGACATCTCAGAATCACATTGAGCACTTATTAATGGTCATTAAGCAATGAAGCCTTCCTGAACTTTAACTTTTCTGGCACTTAGCCTCAGGCCCTCTTATTGAAACCTGATGTAATACCAGCGCAGGGAACAACAATGCCAGGTATACTATCTGCTGTTATCCACTCTGTGAAATTCAAAACATAACATTTGCTTTTAAGAGAACTCATTTAACTATTTTTGCCGCACTATAAGAGCTATGTAACACTATGGATGTGACTTGTGGGTAAGTGTAATGGGAACTTTTTGTTGAATTAAAATACTTACCCATCTGTATGAAACACTGAGGGTTCTGAGTCAAGAAAATGTTTATTCCTGCCCTGCATAGGTGCTGGGGGTGCAGCAGCACCTACTGGTTTGAAGAGGTTTACATCATTTACCAGTTTACAGTTTTGTTTAATGACTTTCAGCACCCCCACTATAAAAATTGTTCCAGCACTTATGCTGTCCTCTGTCATTCAGGTAAGAGGACAGGAATATCCATGCTATAATTTGAGTAGAAATATAGCAGACCTGGAAAACACCAATCTGGGAGAGCATAGAGCACATTTCTGCACATCCACCTCTAAAGGGATTTACTCTATTGACTATTAGATTCGTTGCGCAGTTCCTCTGAATACTGTACGTGCTTGTTTCTCTGTGCTGAGAGCTTTAAACTTCCTCAAAAATGTATGTTCACAGCATGAAAAAATAACTGAAGTTTCTCTTCAAACACCAGAGACACAGCATGTGACAAGCCTTTCATTTTTCAGTGAGGCATTCCAGCAGAACGGCAGCTCCTAATGCAAGGTGTCATGCCGCATATTGGTCAGGTATGGTATACAACTGAGCTATATGTAATGTGTTTTTGTAGCCATTATGATTAAGATGTGAGAATTGGGTGAAGCTAACTGGTCACATTTAGCTAGGACTTACCCTGGCTTCTCTAAAATGGTCCCAGAAAGTCTGCTGTGGGAGAAGTCACAGCAATAAAAAATGGCTCAAACCTGTTACAGGGGACTTTTATGAAACAAAGGCAACCCAAAAATTGAGGGGGACCGGCTAAGGGGAGTGTGGCTAGGTTAGCTGGTGTTGGGCTGATTCAGCTTATTCTCTCAGCAGCACAAAAAGCTAAAGCAACTCCTATCCCAAGGGAGGGATGTGTATATAATATGGCAGTCTGCCACTGAAGGGAAGTACTGTCTACTAGTAAATCCTCCCAGTCATGGCATGTCCCTTTAAAAAATTGTTGTGGTCTGATACACAAAGCCTGAGAAGATAGAGAGAGAGGGAAAGAGTTCCCAGGAAGAAGTAGCATTTAGAAGAAATCCTGTTACTGTATCTTTAAAGGCCTGGGACCTGAAGCCTTGCAGAGAAGGTGGGGCATGGCCTCCCCTCTCACCTAGCCAATAAGGGATGAGCTGGGAGAAGGGGCCAGCATAAATGCTGCATCCTCTAGCATAGTGGGGTCGATGCATGCAGACACTGAACGGAGTAAGAAGGCTCCTGCGGGGCCCTGTGTTAGCAGGGAGAGAAGCCAGCAGGAGAGGGCTGCTGAACCCTGTGAGCCTGGCAGCTGAGGGAGATATGTTGCAACCCAGCCCCAGGAAGAGAGCTGGGTATGCCTGGTAAGAAGAGGCATAACTGCTGGAGTTACCCAACTCTAGAAGGAAGTCTGGAACTCCTTTCATAAGAAGAAACAAAGACATAGAAAGAACTCTGACAGGACTGGGAGCAAAGCTTAGAGCAGGGGTTCTCAAACTGGGCATCGGGACTCCTCAGCGTGTCATGTGGTTATTACATGGGGGGTCGCGAGCTGTCAGCCTCCGCCCCAAAGCCCACTTTGCCTCCAGCATTTATAATGGTGCTAAAAATATTAAAGAGTGTTTTTAATTTGTAAGGGGGGCAC
This sequence comes from Lepidochelys olivacea, assembly GCF_965140295.1. Classification (NCBI taxonomy): domain Eukaryota; kingdom Metazoa; phylum Chordata; order Testudines; family Cheloniidae; genus Lepidochelys; species Lepidochelys olivacea. The sequence goes on along the minus strand of NC_140415.1, from coordinate 88,206,700 downwards.
ACACAGAGGCTTGCTACGTGAAAGGGGTCACCAGTACAAAAGTTTGAGAACCACTGGCTTAGAGGCAGACTTCAGAGGAACACTGAAATCCAGAAGCCCTTTTTGTTTGTTTGGGACTTCTTTGTATGAGTTTTTGTAATAAACAAGCCCTAAGGAGAGTATTATTGAGTGTAGTGTCAAGAGTGCCTGAAGTAAAATTTTTGGCTCCATGAGATGGGAACTGAGGCAGCAAGTATGTGCAGTGCCATACTAACTTGGCAGGAGGATCTACAAAGCAGGCACACTCTATGATGAGGGGTAATATCACTGCCCCCCTATTTATATAATCCAGAAGGCTTCTGTGAATCTGGTCCATTATATTTTGGTCAGATGTATGTTTGGACGACTTTCAAGGTGTAATATCATAATTGTACCAAGTGCTCTACTGGCTTGTAGTGGACCAAAGTCCATCCTTGAAGTAATCCAATGAAAGGCACACAATATATTCCAGTTATTTGCCACTTTTTCTCCTCTAATATACATAGCAGGATCTGATATTCTCCAGCTTAACCTCATAAGTCACAATTATTACCAAGCAACAGCAAACAAAGGAGCTATACACAGCCTGAAGAAAGAAAATGAAGATGACACCGCTCCCTTAGGACCAGTGATCTCTTTTGCTCACACACTTCAAAAATCCTAGAATTTCATGATGTCAGACTTCTGAATCCATCAATTGCCTTAGCCTCACCCACTTGGCAGTTCTTTAAATATTGAGTAACTCCCCTAGGTTATGCTGGTGTTCAGGGTGGGGTTGGAGGGTGTTAAAGAGGATTCTAGAGGTAGGCAAACCAATTCATCTAAATCCAGAAGCTAACCAAATGTTTGGCCAGTCCTCACAGTTGAACTCTATGAACATTTTGATATTTTTAAATGGTTAACTTTATCATTTTGAACGATACAGTTACTCACCAGTCACATTTGTGTAAATTGAGAATAACACCACTGCAGTCAATACATTTGCTCTGGATCTACACCCCGTCACTGTGAGAAGAATTTGGATCTGGATGATTGTTTGATCCCTCTCTAATCTAACTAAACGTAGAGTTATTGTGGATTTTCATCAATGTTTGGCTCTTGGCTTTAAGTACTTATCCAAACTTCTTGAAAAATCTCTCTTTTCCAGCAATTCAGTTGTTCTGGGAATGAGCCACATCATGTCATTGTAACTTTCAATGGCAAAAGTGAGACGCACTTTGCTCAGTGAATCATCATCCATTCAGCCAAGTTCAATGATTTTGGACTTGTTGCCCTGGAAGATTATGGGTATCTTCTTGCTGGGTAAATCCCTAAACAAGCTAAATATAGGTATTAATATTTTTAATACTTAGCACACATTTATGCAATACTGTTGAGGCACTCAATTTTCATTTGAAGAATACACTAAAGAATGTCAGAAATAGTGCATAAAGAAAACCACAATATAGGGATTAGTAGCCAGATTGAGGCATTTTTCAATCTTATTTCATAGCATTATAAATTCATGAGAAAACCTGGAAAGCTTTCATTACATGCAAATAAGGCCTTCCTCTGTAAATGTGTTTCAAACTAAAAGTCACATAATTTACCTAAGTGGTTGCCTTTTAACTTAGCAATGCTCTGGAAACTAGCCGAAAATAGCTAAAGTCAGAAAACATCTTTGGTTTTGGCACACCTCTTAGTATAAATTCATTGATTTCATTTCCTCAGAAACTAGAGGGAAAGTGAGTCCAGGATGACAGTGTAAAAATAATAATAAAAAGTCTTTCATTTTAAAACTCTAAATCAGCTTGCATTTAATATTTAAGTATTTTTTCTATGATATCAAAATCCTGTGAGTCAATGATGGTTAAATATGCAAAGTTATGTGCAACAAGAGATACAAATAAATTCCAAAATGAAAATAAAAAGAAAGACTTGTTCAAGGTTTTGCAGGCATAGTATCTCATTTTAGCTCATATTATTCAAGTCAGCAATGTCTTAAATTACTTCATTTAAATTCATGTTCTATTAGTCTGTTAATCACTGAACCATATAAATATAAGTCTACTACATTGTCTATCTCCATTAAAACAACTGATTTTTCTCCAGCTTTCTAACTTAACTATTACAATACAAACTAGAGACCCTGCACATAAAATGCAAAGATGTAATTCCCGGTTGTATGCGTTTTAAAAAAAAATATCTGCATAAACATGTAGCATTACAACAGCTTAAATTGCACTTTGTGTGGGTCAGTTCATATAACTATGTAAGGTAGTTACAGCTTTGGAAAATGTAACCACTGATTTTAGAATGTAGTTCATGAACAGTACCAAAACTACATTTGCTCAATCAGGGAAACAAAAAACTATTGAGTGAGGTATATTTAAAATGAAGGAATTATCAAACTGCAGTTACATTTTGGATTATTACTGTGAATTTGAAACAGATGAGCAGCTGATCAATAGAAATTTGAAGTTCTTAAGAAGGGCCAACATCTTCTCAAGTAGCATCACTGTAATAACGCAATGTCAAAACACGGGCAAAGCATGCAAAAATAAACCCAGAAATGGAGATCTTGCTAAAAATGTCATGGCTGTGGGAACAGTATTAGGCATTAATAATTTGGGGAAAATATATCACAAAACTCTGGACATGGGGTCCTAACTAGTCCTAGGGAGGGCTCAGGAGTGACTACCCTGCTCTGTACTCTCCCTTGGAGGTGGAGTCCCAACTGTCCCTGCCATGTATGTTCTATAGAGAGATTTTATTGCATTGCAGGGAAAGAGACTTGAGGTGGGATAAAGGTAATGTGCATTTGTGTGGAGCATATCTGCTGAAACAATTTCATTTCAATGACCATGGCTATGCGTTTAATACCTAGATCATGTTTCTAACAGAAGTAATGTCATCTATAGTCATGCCCCCCAGGTGGAGAGAAGAGAGCTCTAAGAACAGTTTGAACCCCCTGTTAAATTCTTTCTTTGATGAGTTCACTCATCTCTTTCACGATACTGTGTAAACATTTTAATTAGGATCCTAAGCAGCACCCATCTTTAGCCTCTTATTTGGTTTGGTTTTGTATCATATTGTTTGTTGAAACAGCAAATTCAATATTGAAGTGACACAAAGGGATAGAATACAAAGGGGAATTAGGCACCTAACTGCCATTTGAAGCACCTAACATACAATATTTATACACCACTGGCATTCACAGAACCTTTAGTTGCTACTTAACACATATGGAGTCTACGGTCTCACTATCAAAGTTTCCAGGGTACCTACATTTTGGTAGCTGGGCATGCAAACAACATCCTCTGCCTTGAAACTGTTCAGCCGCTTGACACCTAACTCATGGTGGGATTTGCAAACCAGATGTTCTGCTGCTTACCTTGCATGTGGGGCCCGATTCAGTAGGTGTTCTCGGAGGCAGTTTCTTAATAGATCAGGCCTCACACAAAATGCAGCTGCTACAGAGGGAGAGGTGGTACCCATCTTAAACTTTGGCTTTGTGGTTAAGGCAATCATCATGGTGGGAAACCTAAGTTCAAATCCCTGCTCCACATCAGGAAGAGGAGTCTCTGGTTCTTCCTTACCCTTGATGAACTCTCTAACCACTGAGATAAACATTATAGGAAAGTTGGGGCAGTGGCAACTCCTCTTCCTTGTTGGTTTTTAAATTGCTGACCTGGCTTAGGTGACTAACCCCAGGAGAGGATTGACGGCTGTGTAGCTCAAGCAGGGATAGATATGTAATTCCCTTTGAGGGGTGCGGCTTAGGCTACACCTCTCTCTTCAGCATTTGCTATTGGCTAGTTTAGGCATCGAATAGGGAGTATAGGCACTGACTTTTATTTTTCCCCATTGGTGTGCCATCTGCAGTCTGCCCCCCTCTGCCAAGGCTCCACCCTCGCTCTCCCTCTTACGGCCCCCGCTCCACCCTTAACTCAGGTCTGTGAATTCCAGTAGGCAGCAGGGCACGGAAGTTAAATGTTGCACTGTTCCTAAGGCCCCACAGTATTTTTGAACTAGAAAGTTTTACCCTTAAAAGTAAATAAAGCAATACTTGGGAATCAGGCAAATAACCCCTTCAAATTGGCTCCTTTAACTGTATATCCAGGGTCATGAATCCCTTAAGGAAACTTTGTAATATTGTAGTAGAGCACTACATTTTTCATTGTAGTAGAAGAAAGTTAGTGAGACACATTTCAGTATGTTGAAAAATATATGAGCGGTGAAATACATTTTCCAAAATTCCTTCAAGTCCTGTATATTAAAAGTCTATTTATGACTGTTGAAGACAAATGTGATTCATAATAGTGAGGGAAGAAAACCATTAAATTGTATTACAAAATAAAACGTATTTCCCTAGTTTTATTTTTAATTTTGCGTTATAAACTAGTACAACTTGGGATTTTTTAAATTAAAAGTTAATAAAGTGCTTGTGAAAGCAGGGTGGAATGATTTAAATCAAGATGATTTAAATCAGTGACTTATATCATGATTTAAATCACCTAGTAGAAAGTCTTGATTTAAATCATCAATTTTAATCAGCCTTTCCATTTGCACTTGTTATTTTATAAAGAAAGATGCATTCTCATTGGTTGATATAACCATTACAACATGTTGATTTACTACTAAATAGAGCCTTTACCCTAGATTTGGTACATCTTTTTGCTACCTAGGAAGGCACACTATAACTATGTGTATTTATTTAAGTAAATATGTAGCTTAATATTTCCAGATTCTTATTAATTATACATTTTTAGTATGTTAGAAAATGGTGAATGAAATAGTGCTTATTTACGAGATAATTAACTTTTTGCTCATGATTTGTGTCAGGCTGTCTTAGGGTGGTAACTGGTATTTAATTAAAAAACTTACAAAACAGTATACAAAATTTATTAAACAAAATGTCCTTATGTTTTGGATACATGAACGTCTCTTATCAAAACATGTTTCACATTTACAACTAAACGATTTACTAAACAGAGGGATTAATTCAGTAAATTAAAGTGCTTATGTCAGGTCAGCCTAGGAAAATTTTCAAACATGCCTAAATGAAAGTAACTGGTGCTTAAGTTCTTACTTGCCTAAGACACTCTTGAAAATGAGACAGTCTCCTAAGTTACTTAGGCTGACTGGTTGTGCCATATTCATACAGCTTGAGCTCAAAAATAGAAGTTTTCTCATGGATTCTTTCTTTATATAGAAAAGCAGTCATTATCACAAACTTTTATTTAGAGGCTCATGGATTCAGCATATTTATTTTTTATTTAAATGTTCTAAGATATTATAAATAAGATGTTTAGACTTTAAGGTATTTTGTATTAAATTCAGATTTCATTTTAAACAGGTTTATTTTTAAAAAGAAAAATATTTTATAATTTAAATCTCAAAATTTAAAAAAAATCTGATTTTTTAAAAAGTTTTTTCTCCCCAAAAAAATCATTGATTTTTTTTTATCCACCTTACATGATGCCAGATTGACAGCTCTAGCATATAAGGCCTGTTTATTGACTGAACAAGAACTCCCTGAAGAGTGATATTGCTATCTTTCTGCCTTTCTAATGTGCCTCACCTCTGTTTGGCGAGACTGCATCAGTCATTGATGTTAGAGAACACAAGAACTATAAAGGTATTCAAATCTTTAATTACATTATATCTTAACTTAGGCCATCATCCTGTAATCATTTTAACTTCACTATTGTAAGTAAGCCCAATGATTTCAGGATCAGGGCAGTGGCATTTCTACATTTGTTAATGGTTAGTATGGCTTTAACTGTACCATTTTGGGTTTCTATTCATTCTATCATTAATAGTAGTGTAGCAACCTTAACTTTAATGAATAATAGTTTGGTCTGGGAATTTCCTTGGGTTTTTTTTTTGTTTTGTTTTAGCTTTCTTTAAATAGAAATATACATTTAGAACATAAATTAGGCTTCTACGGGAGCGGTAAGATTTTCGTGGAGTCTTGGAAATGTAGAAATGTAGCACATATAACTATTAAATGGAAGGTCTCATGTTCGCTGCATTCAGGCTTCAACTTCTATCCCCAGCTGTGGGTCCACACCACCTCCCAACTGCTCTAGTTCATGTGATGCTTGAAAATTGAAAGGTCCAACATTTATCTTAGAAGATGATTGGTACAAGTATTTTTGGTATTTGTTTCCAAGTTCCACAATTGTCCTTGAGGATCTAAGTAGTATCTAATGGACTGGATAAACTGAAAGAGAATGTGGAGTCTTAGCTGTATTTCTTTGGCATGGTTACATGGATTCTGCAATTTGGCTCAGTTTTAGCAAACTTCTTAAGCATGTGCTTAAGTTAAGTCACTGAAAGTCAGTAGGAATTAATCACATGCTGAAGTCCTTTTCTGCATAAGGATGGGATTACTCATGCTTATTACATTGATATCTCCTCCACATATCCGGTATATATTGCATATGACAACAACATCACCACACTATATTAAAATAACGTTCATGTTGCAAGTACAAGCACACACAATTTAGTAAATGCCAGAATTGAGGTTGCCCTTGTGTCATTATGGTATAGTCTTTTCTTACATGATCATCTATTTATTTTTTTCTGCAGGACTCCTGCTTCATTTAGTGAATGGGAAGTTATTCACTATTTCTTTTTAACCTCCTCATTGTGTGTGGATGCAGGCCCTATTTAGTGCACACCATCCAATGCCAAAATTGCCCACTAATTTTGGATGCCCAGCTAGACTCACCTAGGGACTCATTTTTTGCAGAATACATTTTTAAATAGAATTTAATATGTTCAAAGCATGGTCCCAATCAATTTCAGTTGTAGTTGTGAGCATTTCTGCAAATTTGGCCAATGAGGTCTCATACTGGTTACCTCAAAAATGACAAATACACAATTAGTGGACAGCTGTGAAAATAGTGATTTAATTGAGTTGCCTAGCATCGTATAGGAACTCTGTGGCAGAGGCAGTGATAGAATCCAGTTCTAAGAGGCATTCAACTTCTTTAAACAAGATGTTATCCTTTCTCTTCCTTCAAGTGCTTTCCTTATTCACTGTACACCTTTCAAATTCTACAACAAATGAAACAGGGGTCCAACAGGTAACAGCTTCCTTTGCTCCACAATTCTGATTCACTCCCAGAGCAGACCCTTCCTGTGCAAAAATGAGAGTGTGTTCATGTGATTACAGACTATCATAATGTATATGCACAGAGGGGCTGGGTCCCATGGGCAACCAATTTTGGCATTTCCTAACTTTCTGAGTGCTTTATTTTTCTACCTTAATGTTCTTTTAATATACAGGGGGTTTAATATAATTTCCTAAATATTCTTAACAAATAAACTGAAATTTCTTCATGTGTAATCATACTGATAATAGATCCTCCAGCGGAGGTTGGACTTTAGGACCCACAGTCCCTTCCCCACCCCAGTTCCTGTCTCCAACCCCTTTCTCCTTCTACTCTTCCTTAACTCCTTCTCCCCCTTGCCTCTCCAATCCCTAACTTCTTCCCATGCTCTGGGTCCTGCAAACTCCATTTCCTCCCTCTGCTCAACTCACTTCTTCATCCCTCTGCTTCCTCTGTTCATGCTGCCTGGGTACCAGCATTTGAAACAGAGAGAACAGGAGATACAGTCTCTTCTCTCAGTCTGGTGCTACAGCAGCTCCCTTGTCAGATAGGAAAAAACAATTGCAGGGAAAGTCCTGCTCCGCCTCTGCAGTTCTGCATGGGAGCATGCGCAGCACAGATGAAATTTTGGAGAATTTAGCTGCCAAACTCTAATATCTGAGCATGCAAACCCTGAGATTTTCCTAAGGCTTACAACTTGGCCAGATTTGGGTAGATTTTCAGAGGCAGCAAAAGGCACATCCTGAACATCAGGGCAACACTCCTGCCAAATTTCAAGCCACTGTTCCAAAGCCTGAAGGCACCAGAGCTTCTGAAAGAAAAGGTTGTGTGATTTTTTTTTTAATATGGGCAAAACAACTGTCCAGAACTGTCCCAAAGTTTGAGGCAGACACCCAGCATAGAAAATTTCAGCCTGAAAAGTATAACTCTGCCAAAATTTAAATCTATTGTATAAAGGGTTTTATAATGAAAAATGTTGGACAACCTTAACTGTGAGTGGGAATACCAGATCTGCTTGTAGATATAAGATATTGTGCATTTAGCAGACTTAGAGACACACTGTCCATTAATCCCTCTCCATAGGGGTTATTTTTAACATTCCAAACTTCTGCTTCAAACAGTTACCATTTAAAAAAAAATCAGTCTCCAAATAATTTTACCATAGAGGAATCTTTTTGCCCCCAACTCATGGAATTTTACTTATGAAATAGCATTGTCCTGAGTCCCAAGCTGGGCAATATTGCATTCTGGACTGGTAACATAATTCGGGTCTACTATTTCATTGCCCATTAGGGCAAAAAGGGAGGGGATGGTATAATGGGATAGCCTAATTTTGGCAATTAATTGATCTTCGACTATTAGTGGTAGATATGTCCAATGGCCAGTGATGGGATGTTAGATGGGGTGGGATCTGAGTTATTACAGAGAATTCTTTCCTGGGTGGCTGGCTGGTGAGTCTTGCCCACATGCTCAGGGTTTAGCTGATCGCCATATATGGGGTCAGGAAGGAATTTTCCTCCAGGGCAGATTGGCAGAGGCCCTGGGGGGTTTTCGCTTTCCTCTGCAGGCTGGGGCATGGGTCACTTGCTGGAGGAGTTTCTGCACCTTGAAGTCTTTAAACCACGATTTGAGGACTTCAATAGCTCAGACATAGATTAGGGGTTTGTTACAGGAGTGGGTGGGTGAGATTCTGTGACCTACGTTGTGCAGGAGGTCAGACTAGACTATCATAATGGTCCCTTCTGACCTTAAAGTCTATGATTCTAAGTGTCATACTATTATAAAGGAGGATATTCCCAGCTTTTACATGTGGTATACAGCATTTATTTCTATTCTGGGAAGGTCTTGAGTTACTAGACTTAATTATGATATTTTTCAGGCATTAAAAAGCTATTTTAGGTCTGTGACGGGGTGTTTATCCACACCAGTCAGGAAGGGGTTAAGCTGGCTCATAAGGGGCCAGTTAACTTCACAATTGCACCAGAAAGGAGGTCCAGGGATTTATAAACACTAATTGCAGATGAAGACCAGCTGCAGAGAGGAGAGGGGATTGTCTTATGAAAAAGAGGAAGTCTATAGTAGCAGGAGGCTGTAGACAGAAGGTCTGTACTTATTCTCTAGAAACAAAAAGCTCTATGGGAAGGATAAGCCCTGGAAGAACGGTCAACCCTACAGGAGTTATGGAGGAAGAAAGTTTGAGAAGGTAGGCTAGGAAGAAGCCCTGGGAAATGGCAATAAGGAAGGGAACTGTGAAGATCTTGGCTACTGGTTTTCATGTCCCTGGGTTAGAACCCAGGGTAGAGGAAGAGTCTGGGGTTCTCTACCAGCCACTGGAAAGTAGTACAGGAGTGCAGGACAAGGTGCGGCCTCTAATGAGTTTCTGATACCCCAGAAGGTGGACTATACAGTGACCCAGCTGGTGGGCTGAATCATGAAGGAAGAGCATTGTGAATTATGGGAAGAGAGACCATCACAGAAACAGAGTGACCATCGGCAGGGGACACCAAAGGAGAAATGAGCTGCTATATCATGCCTGGCCTGGAAGAGGCAGTCTTGCAGTAAGTGAACCCTGTTACAAGGTCACTTTTAGAAATGTAATCAGTGTATTATTATTTTCCTGTCCGAGGGGTCTGTACAGGTGAACTTGTATTAAACAGGCAACTTGGCTTTCTAAGTGGAAAAATAAAAATAATCCCAATTTTCTAAATGCCTAAATAATTCTTAAATTAGTTATGTTAAATAGGGGGCATACACAGAGCAGGTTGATGCAAAAGTTTTACTAGCACTCATTTGGGCAGATCCACAAAAGTTACGCAGGGCTTTGCCTGAAGTAAGTAATACAGCCACCTCAGACTCTGATAAAAATGTTGTTCCACATTCTGTGCTTCCTCTTTTATATACGTATGTACGTGTGAATACTACATACAGCTCTCTGTTTATGCACGTCTGGGTAAATAAATGACATATCTTTTACAGTGTTTTTGTGTGACAAATACACACTTTTACTGCTGTGGTAAACTTATTTTCCTGACCCACATTCCTTCCTTCTCTGCTCTAATTATGGGTCTGCTCATAAATCTTATTTATAACCATAAATATTGTTGTGATACACGAAGTAGGGGGGAGAGGAGTAGCTCCCTTTGAGGGACAGCCAGTTAGCTGTAAAATCCCTTTTGGTCTGTTCTCCGCTTGCTTTACCTGTAAAGGGTTAACAAGCCCACTGGTAAAAGAAAAGGAGTGGGCATCTGACCAAAAGAGCCAATGGGAAGGCTATAATTTTTAAAAATGGGAAAGAAAGTTTCCCTTTGTCTGTTGTTCTCTAGGCTACAGGGACATGGAGCAGCAATGCTATAAGCAGAAATGCTGTGTAAGGTTTGAACCAGGTATGAGAAAGTATTTTCTATGTCTAGTGGAAACAATTTGGATAAGCTCTCTCCCAGAGGGGAGAGGGGGTGTGGGTGTGAAAGGGCTTGAGGGTACCCCACAGGGAGGAATTCCCAAGTGCTCCTTCCTAGGTTCAAAGGGTTGTGTTGTTTTTTTTTGTTTGTTTGTTTGTTAGTTTTTGTTTGCATTTGGGCTGTGGAAGCATTTACCAAGTCAAGGTCAGAGAAAAGCTGTAACCTTGGGAGTGTAATACAAGCCTGGAGTGGCAAGTATTACTTTTTTTAAAAAAAATCCTTGCAGGCCCCCACTTCCTGCACTTGAAGTGACAGAGTGGGGACTCAGCCTTGACAATTGTGATTAAAGGTCCAGAGTATTATGTTTCTTGTGGGTTTTTCTTGTGTTTAATTAAATACTAATTTTGTGAGGAAAAAACAGTTTACTAATACTATTCCATGTGGAGAAATTCTGTCAGTGCTATTGCTGGGGAGGCTGTTTATCTCCATGCCCACCATAAGCTAATGGGGGGGATATTGTTAAAGACAAAGGGAATGTTGGGGCTAAACTGTGAAACAGAGCCTGATCCTCTTGAAATTATCCTGACAAAGCCTGGGCTAAATCTGAAAGAGGCACTGAAAAAGTACGGAGTAAATCCCTTGTTGTGGCTATATTAAATGATATTGTAATCAATGGGTTTAGCCTTTCCTTCATTTTTGTTCATAAGGTTATTTCCTCTGGAAAGGTGTAGGTAGTGACTTTTCTGTTAAAAGAAAAACCATTCACTTCAAAGTTAGGCAAGCCAAATATTGAGTACTTCATAAAGGGATAAAGAGTTTTTCACTTCCTTTGGCTAAAATGTAACAAATATTTAGAGCAAGAGCTGTGAAAATTGCTACTTGCAATAATGTGTGAATAATTATTGTAAATGCTACAAGTTCAATTCAGTGCTATTTGCATGGCCATATTCATTGGGGCTGATCTTCAGCTGATCTAAATCATGATATTGCTGTTCACAGCTATCCTGTTTTTGGAAACTAATCTCATAATAAATTCTTAGCATCAAGAGTTTTCTGCTTCAGTTTCCTACATTCGTGATTTTTAAAAAGCTAGATGTCTCATAATTTTCTGTGCTTAAATAAGCATAAAACTAAGGTCATTCTTTTTTGTTTCTCATGGTTTCTGCATATACTTTACACTTATTTGCAGGAAGTATTTGTGCCAATCTGAGGCAAGACTTAGTGTCCTTCAGAAAAATAATCTTAGCTGATAATGTCAGCATTCTCAGCATTCTCTCAGATTCTAAAAAACTCAGACTTTCCTCTTGCATTAATCAATGCTAAAACAGACTGATTGTGTTGCTCCTGGCATTGATCATCTCATGTCTCTTTACTGATATACCAACTTCTTTATTAAGAATGCAGGTGTTATCCTAAGCACCCCTGTACTCACATCTTCACAATGATATTTGTAAAAAAATTGTCTTTTGTGGTATCATATGACAGCTAATACCGTGCTGTTTATTAATCTCCTTGTGAAATGCATGTGCTAACTTTATATGTGAAGTTATAAATTCCCTCTGTATGATGACAGGTTTCGGAGTAGCAGCTGTGTTAGTCTGTATTCGCAAAAAGAAAAGGAGTACTTGTGGCACCTTAGAGACTAACCAATTTATTTGAGCATAAGCTTTCATGAGCTACAGCTCACTTCATCGGATGCATTCAGTGGAAAATACAGTGGGGAGATTTATATACACAGAACATGAAACAATGGGTGTTACCGTACACACTGTAAGGAGAGTGATCACTTAAGATGAGCTAATACCAGCAAGAGAGCGGGGGGGGGGAGGGGGAGAAAACCTTTTGTAGTGATGATCAAGGTGGGCTATTTCCAGCAGTTGACAAGAATGTCTGAGGAACAGTGGGGGGAGAGGGGAGGAATAAACATGGGGAAATAGTTTTACTTTGTGTAATGACCCATCCACTCCCAGTCTCTATTCAAGCCTAAGTTAATTGTATCCAGTTTGCAAATTAATTCCAATTCAGCAATCTCTCATGAGAAGATTTTGTTGAAGAATTGTCACTTTTAGGTCTCTAATGAGTGACCAGAGAGATTGAAGTGTTCTCCGACTGGTTTTTGAATATTATAATTCTTGATGTCTGATTTGTGTCCATTTATTCTTTTACATAGAGACTGTCCAGTTTGACCAATGTACAAGGCAGAGGGGCATGCTGGCACATATCACATTGGTGGATGTGCAGGTGAACAAGCCTCTGATAGTGTGGCTGATGTGATTGGGCCCTGTATGATGTTACTAGAACATATATAACACCAGACAGATTAGCCTAGGTAAAAGCGATACACAAGTTTGTGCTAGACACAAGAATGTGGGTTTATCTCAGTTTATAAAAAACAGTAAACAAAGCTATTGAGCTAAACCCGCAGGGGTTATCCTGTTCTTGAACTTGAGAGGCGAAGAATTAATATGGCTCCTTCACCTGAGAGAGAAGAGATCAAATCCCCAGGAAGCAGTCTTGAATCCCTTTGGGAATATAAGCAACAGAAAGAGGCTCCATCTTTATTAGTCACCATAGACAACGGCAAGCAATTTAATCTCTGATGGGTCCTAGCCAGGCTGACCAGTAATAAAAAGCATACTGGAAAGGAGATTGGAGGTGAGAGAAACAATCTTGAACAGACTGTATCTTGCTAAATTAAGGTTTAGACTTAAATGCATGTTTTCACTTATTTGCTTGTAACTATCTCTACCTTCATCTTTTACTGGGTATTGCTTAATCCATGCTTTCATGTTAATAAACATTTTACTTTTACTATAAACAATTTAGTGCTGTGTTTTGAAGGCAAGGATGTATTTACCTCAGTTAAAATGAGAAGCTGTGACGTAGTGATTCTTTTTAACAAATCAGTAATCTTAAAATCTGTGATAGGGGCTGTGATTTGCAGAGAAACATCTATGAGAAGCTTGGAGATAATTGATTGTTACCTGCTGGGCAAAGTTGGGGCTGGGAGAGCCTTGAGGAGTTTGCTGGTTAGGAAAATATCCCCCTTCTAGTCTAAGTGCTAGCAAAACTCATTCTTGCTGAGGCAGAGGGGTAACAGTGGCTCACAGCTCTGGGTATCCACAGCAGCGTGTTACATCAGGATTGTTTTATTTGTATTTGTATTATGGTCGTGCTTTGTTGATCCAGCTGAGATAAGGCCCCATTGTGATAGGCACTGCACAGACATGGCAAAACAGTCCCTGTGCCAAAATTGCTTGCAAGCTAAACAGACAAGATTTGGGAGAGGAAATAGCAGCATAAAGAGGTTATGTGCCCAAGGTCATACAGCAGGTTAGTAGCAAAACTAGGTATAGAACTCGATGTCCTGACTCACAGACCAATAGTTTATTCCCTAGACTATACAACCACCTGATAGCGCTCAGTGTAGCCTATCACTGAGAGGCTACCCTGGAGCTCAAGCAGTGGAGCAAGGTGGACAAATAAATAAACTAAGAGTATATGGCAAACTAGGTATCCTTCTCCTCTAATGCTCCTCAGTTCATGCTACCAAAGTTTTTAAAAAAATAAATGACCTTAGCCAGAGTCTGAACTTAAAGTTGAAAGATAAGTTCTCTCTTTAGATTATACCATAAGGATCCTCTCTCCCTTTTAGAGTAGCAGCTGTGTTAGTCTGTAGCCACAAAAAGAGAAGGAGGACTTGTGGCACCTTAGAGACTAAGTCCTAAAGTGCCACAAGTCCTCCTTTTCTTCTCTCCCTTTTAGTTTCTCTTTTCCTGGGTTCACATTCTTTAGTTCATAGGCTGTTTTGAGGGGAAGGAGGAGCGCTATCATGTTTATCCAAGGAAATCCTGCAGCTCTACTAGTCCTCATAAATAATTAACCCTGTGGTAGTCAGGGTGTCAGATGTATCCATGCTATTGCCATTCTACAAGATTTGTGGGTGTCTCTCTTGTTTTGTCTCTTCCTCTGCTGATTCAGAGAATATCACAGCATTACTTTTTGCAGAGTGGGGATGTGTACGAGATATGCTGATTATGTGTACTCCACCACAGTTCCTCAAGGTTCTTGTATACTGTACACACAGGCTCTAGCAGCAGAGGATGCAGCTGAATGGTGAAGATTCTCCAGTCTTTCCCACCCCCCAGATGGAAGTGCTGACATCAAAGTCTGCTTCAGACTTCCCATGGACCAAGTCCTTAGCCAAGAGTTCCACAGTGTCCAGCTGAAGTATTTGGACTGGACAATAGTCACAAGATTTATTTGTGTGTGTGGAGATGCATTTAATTATCTCTGGATACTGTGCTTGTGTTTCTAGGAAGCATTATAATCTCTCCCTTGTCTGTAACTATTGTATGTAACTCATCTGTTATGTTAGTTTGTAGCCAAAGAGGAATATTGTGGGTTTTTTGTTTATTTTTTATTTCTTGAAATTCTGTTTAGTGAGTAGGCAATAGTGCTAGATTGCAGTGGTCACCATTAAAAAAATAAACATTTATTTCAGATTATTCAGTATGTGAGGGCAGCATAGAACTTTATAGACAAGTAATGAGAGGTCTCTAGGAACCTACAGGCCCTGATCCTGCAAAAACTTATGGGTATGCATAGTTAGGCCTACTGACTTCAGTGAAGTTACTTCTGATTTAAAGCAATAGAAGCTGGAAGAAAATGGTTTCACGTGACTTTTGACTGGACAGTGACTCTTTAAATAGATTGATGTTAAATGAATATGCCCCTTAATAAAATAGTTGTGAGTAAAATATAGTACCTTCATAGAGCTGGAGATGTATCAGGAAAGAATCCTCACAACCCATTAGAGGCTTCAATGCAAGCTAACCAGTTTAATGCATTTGACACAATTTCCAGGCACTGACAATAACCACCCCCTTTTCAAACCCTAGTTGTTTCTTAATTGGGTTATGAAGAGATGGGACATTGCATGCTTTTATGAAGGGAAAAATATTTTGTTCTACTTGTTCCTTTGTGTTCCCAGAGCAACTAGCTTCAGGGCTCAAGTAACAGAATAATTTGCCTCTCTATTTTAAAAAAAACCCAGTAATCAACCTTCCACATACATAGATTTAAATGCCACACACACTACTGGTACAATTCAAAAGCAATTGCAAAAATCAAATCCAGCCTAGATTCTTTGTGCATCACACCTTATACATTATAAATGAGTATGGAATAGCAAGTTGCATGTCTGTATTTGTAGAGAGCCACGTAATCACATGCAAATGGGGCACAGTGTTTCGATGGTGTAAAAAATATCACTGTTGAAGTTACATTAGCTGACTCACTGAAGTCAATGGAACTGTCAATTTACACTAGGTGAAGATCTGTCCCCCCTGTTTGCATTTGATTATTTGCATGTGTAGTGAAAACTGCTGTGCTTTTATCTTTCTGTAAAATAGGCAACTGTGCACTAAGGCAGGCCTGTGGGTCATGACCCAATTTTGGGTCACCAGAATGTGTCCATGTCACATGGAGTGTGCTGTGTGGTAGGGAGGGTCAGGACTTGCCCCCAGTTTGGGAGGGAGACCTTGCATGGAGATGGCAGAGCCTGCCTTGCACTAACGCCACAGGGCTCCAGTCCTGCTGGACTCTGCTTCCCACTTCAGGTTCATTGGGTTGCATTGCTGCTTGGGTTTTGTCCAGACATCCCTCCTTCATGAGGTTGCAACACCAGTGCAGAGAGCCCTACTCTGGTATATGTGACATACTACTTATGTTAATGTGTATAATGTAGGTAAGAAATATATAATAAGACAAATGTGTTTTGCACTAAAGCTATTTACTGGGTTACAACAGGCCATCAAAGTTTACCAATGGGTCCTGACCCCAAAAGAGGTTGAGACTCACTGAACTAATGCTCTCTTCCAACAATCCAGTCTTGCAAACTCAGTGAACCCAAAAACTAATGAGAGAGGGTACAAACCCCTTAAATGGCAGGAGACTTGCCATTCCCCCCCAAGAAATGCAGGTATCTATCACTTGGGTTATAGGAGTACACTTGTCAATTTTGAGTAATTATTATTACTCATGATAATGAGTCAAAATACTAAGCTTGTGTTCTGTACCTTCTCAAAATTTGAGGTTGTTAGATCTCAAGTTTTGGTTCATGCTCATCCATCCTAGTATAAGGACTTCATTTTAGGTTGGTAACTCACTTACCAACTGGAGGTTTAAAAAGGGGAACCTAAAATTCTGGGTTGAAATCTTGGCCTCTTTGACGTCAATGTGAATTTTGTCATTGTTTTCAGTGGGTCAAGGATTTCACTGCGGATTGTAGATCACTGCCCTGTACTGTAGCCAAACACATACTAGATCCTTACAAACCAATGCGGAAAAATGCATGCAAATGCTATACTGTTTTCTCAACTAGAACAAATTACTATTTACTACCCTATGGAGATGATACAATATTGGCATAATCCAGCAGGAACTGTTTTAGATATAAAACGTTAATGTAAAACAGTTGTGGGGGAGTTACTGCTAGTGTTACATATGTTTTCTAACAGTCCAGGGGGATTGTTTGTTTGTTTGTTTTTTGTCCCGTCCTCCTCCCAACAGCTCCTGCACTCACCCATTATACCCTTTCAAAGAGACAGTATCCTCTTGTCCTTGTGATTCACATTTTCTCTCCTCTGCCCTTCATATTTGCATTCAAAACATGAATTTGACTTTGCCTATCCTATGAGAACAAGGAGCAAAATGTTCAGCTTTTATTTGTAAGTGCTTTTCTTATTAGATAGGGCCCGAAATCTTTGAAGCCATTATAAATATTACATGACCTTATTGTATTTGTTTTCAAGGTGCAGCTATCCAAATTTTGGAGGAAGAGTCCTTGAGTTCTGTAGATAGTACAAATCACTATCTTATTACTACATTAAAAAGGAATGAAATTGTGAGTCAAACATTTTAGTTCAGCAAAGTAAGGAAGCAATATTTCACTTTGTACCTTTTTTTTTTGCTGCTTTAATCACAAGGATTGGGGCCAACACCAGGTTGTTCTGATACTGTACTTTCACCACTACTTTGATGTGCAATGAGCCAGAGTAATTGAAAACATCAGACTCCACAAGTCCAGCTGTCAGCAAAGTGACATGTTGCATTCATCTTTCTCTTGAAGACAAAGAGCCAGTTTGGGTTTCACTTTCTTTATAATTCCAGTTTTAGACTGATTTCATTTTTCCTCCATTTATGTCACTTGGTTCCTCCCTCTGAAGCAGTCCAAATTAGAGCCAGGTGTAGGCAGGATATGGGATTCCATGGTCATAGGTCTGATATGCATATCTGTGGACAACATTTTCTAACGTGGCCACAGACTTTGATTGCCTCAAAACCTGAGTGCCCACCTTGTGACATCTGAGGCCTGATTTTTTGTTTAATTAAGAACTGCAGCAATTACAGATAATGAGCATAACTGGAAATCAGATCTAAAATTGAGCTCACCAGAATTGAGGTAACCAAAATCTGTGGCCACTTAATCACTTGTCCATGGTGTTTGTTATAGCAGATCAAATGTTTGGTCCATGGAGTCTGGTGAAAATTGTTTAAAAATTTAGTTTATATGCCTACAGAAGTAGGCAGTGCAGGTAGAATTTAAGTGTTTGAGCAAACAACATAAAATGTTTTCTTGTCCTCTTCCAATGTAGATAAAATTGGTTAAAGAGGCTACTCTTTGGTCAGGATGCATTACCGAAAACAAACATTGCAAGGAAAGCTTTTAAAGTGTATATTAAAAATCACTTCATAGGGCCAGATTGTGAACCTTTTTATTGGTGTTGTGAAACACTCACATTTGCTCCATTGGGACTACTTGTGTGAGCAGTTGCTCACCCATATGATTAAGAGGTTCCTAGTCTGGCCCTAATAGTGAGAACAGAGTCCGATAGTTCTTGCTTCTTCAGCCAGGTAAACCAGATAAAATCAAGACCCATATTTCAATCTATTAACACTCTGGGGAATTTAAACAGTCAGCACCAGTCAAGTTAAGAAGCATATCTCACTGTTGCCTTAGAGGGCTAAGTCCTTCTGTCACATTTGTTCGGAAAGCAAAAAACTTATTTTCACTTCTCCCCATACTCTTCTAACATATGGAAAAACAAAGCCTCTTTGCCACTAGCTGTGAGGGTTCTATTTTTCAATGTACTTGGAGCATGATATGAATGACCCTTCAACAACATGAAAGACTGATTCAACTTTTTGTTCCATGAAATGAACCTGTAATTGTAGAGTACCCTGACCTGTGAAATGTTTTGATGACTGATTCAGTAAAGCTGAATGCTGCTGTATATTATTCCTAAATAATTATTCTGTGGGCTATTTAAATAAATTAAATCAGTAAATCATTTAATTTCAGTTACAGTTAAATGAGGTGTTTGTTAAATGAGGTGTAGTCTGAGATTTTTTTTTTTAACTGAAAGGCATATTGAAGAAAGTGTTTTTCATTAACCACCAATGAAAAATAAACTTGCTTATAATAAGTCTTGAATCTATATTTTTGTATTACGAACCTTAGGACTAGATTGTGGGTGTAGGGGGAGGGCAGGTCCTAAACAAGAGCCAGCCATTGGCCTGTTCCATGTCTGCTCCACACCAGCTGGAAGAGTTGGCTGGCTGTGGAATGGTGAGCACGCTAAAATGTATTATGAAATGGTGGAGTTTGCACTGTGCTTGTTCTTCCTGAAGCATATTCCCTTTTGGCACTCCTGCTAGGGCACCTGTTCTGTACAACACCTTAACTCAGTGCTCTGTGTAAACTGCCAGCCCTGTCCCATAATGGGTAAACATGTCAGAGAGATCCTAAATCTATAATAGTTCATATTCATAAATGTTACAGGGACTTTACCAGTATGGTAAATTGGCATAAATACATACTCGGAGAAACATTATGGCAAAGAACATAGATTCTGATTTTCATTATGAATGGACTTACATCTTCACTAACCTGGTAAAATAAAATAGCTATAGTTTAGCACAATCAAACCAACCTGTCAATTTTTAACAACTGTTTGGAAAAGCCATGTGGAATAGAGAAGAGCTGCATAGTCACTATAAGCTTGCTCTTGGACCATTGCAGTCAATAACAGGTTTGTCATTGTCTTCAGTGGGATGATGACAAAGTCCCTAATAGAGCAGATAGTGGTAAATAGCATTGAAAAATGTCAGTTTTATTTAAGATAGAGAATGGTTCCCTCAATAGTTGTAATACTTTCTCATTTCTATATAGTTCCTATTAGAAATTCCTTTGAAAACTGCAAACACAGAACTAGCACGCAATTTAAGATTTGCAGGTAATCTGAGAAAATTGGGAAGTTTTAAAGCACCACTATGCTATCATGGTTGTAATTGCTATGGATCATCTAGTGTATTAGGGCTGCTTGTTTTCTTTGGCAACATTAACTTAGTAACTACCAGTCCAAAGAACTTCACCATCTAATTATCTGATAAGGTATTTTGCCAGTTACGGTGATCAGAGTGAGACAGATTCCCTTTTATTTCCTTTTTACATCAAACTTTTATTTAGCAAGTGTTGGCAGGGAGACCTGATCCTGCTCTTTGGCTGCCTACCTGCTCCATCTGGTGCCCAGAGTTGTCTGGTGGCTATGCAAATAATGGTTGGTTGTTGCCATGCTTCTGCTAGTATTTCATAACCTGTCCTACAGCATGCCACTAGTGTTGGCCTTCTTTAATTTAAATACACTCAGTAGTTTATTAAAATAGATGCTACACTTGCTGGAACCATATCCCCACCTACACAGATCTATCTATTTGACAGAGGGCCAGATGCTCACGCTTTAACAATGTGGTGAAGCTGTCTGAATGATAAAGTGTTCAGATATAATGATGGGTGTAGTCTAAAACCCAGAATAGAATAAGGTAGAGAGGATAAAAAAATTAGGCTTGCTTACATGGTCATGAATTTAAAATATAATTCAGTATCACTATTTCAAACACCTTACACAATGTTGCTCACCTATGTTTCTCTATTAGTGTCTGTCCCTTTAACCATTTGAACCAATGCACTAATGTATTTTTACATGCAGCGGTGTTGTACCCATGTTGATCCCAGAATATTAGGGAGCCCAGGTGGCTAAGGTAATATCTCTCTTATTGGACCAACTTCTGTTGGTGAGAGACACAAGTTCTGAAGCTTACACAGAGCTCTTCTTCTGGTCTGGGAAATGTTCTCAGCATGAGAAGTAAATACAGCTTGGAAAAAATTGAGCATAAGTAGTTAATATGTATCTCAAAGGGCCATTCAAGGTGAAGTGACCCATTATCACCTCTCCAGTCATGGGGGGCGGGAACCCTGGGGAGGGGGGCATGGATTTAAGTGGATAAATAAGTTATAAATCCGCTGTCTCTATTCAGTCCATGACTTTCTGTATCTAGCAAAGTTATGAATTTAAGCTCCCAGGCCTATCTTTTGAAGGTGTTCAGGTTTCCTTTGAAGATGAGGAGTGAATTGTCAAATAGAGTGATCACTTTGTGAAAAGTGCCTCCACACTGCTTCAATGCAGAAATAAAACCCCTTCTGACTTCATACCTCTAGCTGTCACCTGCCAACTCACACTGGAACCCATGTGCAGTATCATTAAACAGTTACAACGCATATAGGAACACATCCTGAAATCAATCTTTCCTGAAACCTCTCTCCAAGCTCATCAGAAGCAAGCTCCCCACAGATCAGGATGCACCAACTCAAAGAGGCACCAGACCCTGCCAGAACAAAGGATGTAAAACCTGAAAAATCTTTCCACTGTTACTATGATCAACATCCCTCACAACACACCTTTCAAGATCTATGGGTCCTACACGTGCCTATCACAACATGTTGTGTACCTCATCCAGTGCACTAAATGCCCCAATAACAACTATCTGGGTGAAACTAGACAACCAGTACACTCTCAACTGAACTCAGAAAAATGATGAAAGACAAAAACACCCTATCGCCTGTGTGTGAACACTTTTCACAAAGCGATTTTATAGCTGACCTCTCAATCCTCATCCTCAAAGGAAACCTGCAAAACATTTTCAAAAGATCTGCCTGGAAGCTTAAGTTCATAACTTTGCTAGATACTAAAAACCATAGTGGACTGAACAGAGACACTGGATTTATGGCTTATGACTTCAATCTATAAACCTCTTAACTCTTCCCTCACCCTGCTGCTTTTTTCTCCCCTCCACCCACCTCTTCAATGAATGGAAAGTTGTTAACAGGTCACTTCACCTTGAATGGTCTCTTGAAATATGCTAACTCATTATGCTAAATAAGCTATTCCATGCTGTTTATTTGTGACACTGAGTACAATTCCCAGACCTGAAGAAGAGCTCTGTGTAAGCTTCAGATCTTATCCAATGAAAGATATTACCTCACCCATCTTGTCTCTGTTGTTTTTATGGAAACTTTCTGTTTTGTTTGTTTTTTCTGGCTTCCTTCTTATGGAGGCAGTCTGGCTCACTCTGAACTTACAATAGCGAGGTATCCAGCAAACTTAGCATCTGTGAATCTGGGCTAGCTAAGACTATTCTTTCAGCTCTGTATCTGAACATTTTGGACTGGTAACAAACTCATTCTATGTCTGTCAGTTGTGTTTCAAGTACTACAATCAGTCTTACTATATTATGTGTTCTCTCCTCTTCCTGATAAGTTATCTTCAGTGACCAAACTACTGTCTTCTGTCCATCAAAAATAGCACCACCAGAATTGTCTTCCTCTTCAAAGCATGTTTTCTCTGTTCTGCAGCTGTTCACTCTGAAAACCATGAGGTGCTAATACATTGATGTGGTGATGTACATTTTTATTCATCTACCCAAATATTAAAGCATCTTCACATAATATGGTTGGGGGTGTTCTTTCACCAAATGTCTTTTCACCATTCATGCCTGTAAGGGGCTCTCTGTGAGTATGGTGCAAAAAGCAGAGCTTGCAGATACCTCATGTTGAAGGAAAAATGATCCTCATGATGGCGTAGACTTTCATGAGGAGTAGAACTCATGCAAGGTAATGCCCAATTCTGCTAGAAGCAGGGGTGCTGGAATAGAGAGGGACAGGGAGGGGGTCATGGCCCCATCATTTTTAAAAGTATGCCCTCCCACTTTTTACCAGCTGTAAGGGACAGGGGGTGGAGAGGAGTGAAGTCGGGGTGGCATTATGGAGAGAGTGGGCAGAGAGGAGCATGCTGGGGGCAGGGCCTCAGGGGAGGAAGAGGTAGTGGGGGGCACATTCAGATACCAGTACATGCCCCCCCACAGTTTTAGAGAGCTTTTTCTGCTGCTGGCTAAATGGACTTCTAGCTGACACAATTGATTGTCTATATTAATCTTGTTTTGGTGCTTTACACTATGTGCTATTATAATAGCATAATTTGTATTAAAATGATTTTTAAATCAGCTGTTGATAATGAAAGATTCCCTCCTAATGCATATGTGAAAAAAGTTTAAAGTTACCTTGGCAACTTCTGCTTTTGAATTTGCTAGCTTGTGTAGTTTTAAAAATCAGAAGTTTAGTTATATTTTAACATTTGATCATTTCATAGGTATGTTCTGAGATGTAGTTTGAGAAATATTGTGACAAGGCTTTGGTTAATTGTAATTTTTTGTATCTGCATACATGGCAAAATCCTGGCAGTGCTTTAACAGACCAACACAGGAATGATCACAGCACTCATTAAAATCTCAGAACTTGCTTGAACAGTAATGGGAGGAGTGGGAAATCAAAGTGAACACCAGACCACTTAGGTCAACACATTGGTACTTTCTTGACAGAGAGATTTTCTTTGTAAAGGCAAATAAGTGAAAATACAAATAAGTAGATACAATGTATTGATTATCATATGTATCCAGAAAGATAATAGTAGTCAAAATTGAACAAGGCAAAATTAGTATCTAAATTTCAATACAGTGTTTAACAAGTGTTTTGTAATTATTTAAAACTGAAAACAGATCAATCCCATTCTTGCCAGCTACTTCCGGGAGAATAATCCCCACCTCTGGGCAGAGATGCGTTGATTTCAGTTGATTTCAGTGGGGCCTTGTATAGATGCAGGAGAATGCATCTTGCAGGATCAGTGACAGGTATGTAATCATACTTTTGCTATATTGCAAATAGCTTTTTTCCTTGCTGATAATCACAAAACAAGGTAAATTTTCAAAATGATGTGAATTTTAACCACATAATATGGATCAATGTCAAAAATCACTGAGAACAGCATATTAGTTATACATAGTCTTGGTGACAAACTAGAGTTGATCAGGAATATTTTGACTAATTTTTTTGTCGGAAAGTGCAGATTTGTCAAGAACTAACCTTTTTGCAGGAAAAGGTCAGTTTCAACTAACTTTTCAACTAAAAACATTGAAGAAAAAAATTCAAAACTGTCTGTCTTGCTTTGGCATTTTCTAATTCTAGTTTTCTTGTTTGATATGACTTTTTGTTTGAAATTTAAGCCAAGTATAGTTCAAAAATAAATGATCAAAATCAAAACAAATTTCAGAATTATTGAAACAAAATGTTTTGATGGACTTGTGACACATATAGCAATTTCCTGTAATACCCTTGGAAAACCTTAATGAATTAAGTTTAAGTATCTTTGGATATCGGTGAATTAAATGTAAAGGTTATGTATTATTGTGGGCCTCGATGATCAGAGGACTATTGAACCATGTTGCTGACAAGAATCATCTTTTGGGACAATAGGTGTAATGTGGAATTCCTCGGAAATATGTAGGAGGAGATTAATGCAAATTCCTCCCCCCTGTAGTTATGCAAAATCCCAGTCTTTTGAAGATACGCCTTGAGGAAGGGACCATTGTATACTACTGATTAGTGTCCTGTTACCAGAATCTGAATATCAAAGCACAAGCTGTATAAAGAGCCAGGCTGATCTGTCCAGTCCAGTTGCCTGCTCTGCTGAGGCTGTTATGAATTTAGAACCACAGGGGGAAAAAGCCTTGGTGGGTTTGGAGGACTGACTCATACCAGATCCCCTGCTGGGGGACGAGGGGCAGAGCTCTGATAAACTTATTAGCATGCATGTACATTCTTTTGTTGTTAAAGTTTTCCCTGTAATGCTTTCACTTTAAGAATAAATTGTTTAGGAAGAGCTCTGTGGTAACTCATAACTGTGGTCAACTACCTGGTCATAGCCTTCAAAGAGAAAGCAAAATGCAGACACTGCCCTTTTAAGCTGTCTGGCTTGCTGGGAATATTATAGTGTGGTCAGGGAATTGCAGCCAGGAAAAACCCCATCAGGAGGGAGAGGGGTGCTGATCTCTGCCAGAGAAAGGTGACCACTAGAAGCAGGTGCCCTTGCTGAACCTCAAAGGGGAAATACAGGGCCTAAATATGCACTAGGAATTATTTTGGGGAAGTTCTACCGATTGTGTTCTACAGGATGTGAACCCATGAGTTACCCTGAGCCGTGACAGGACCCAAACAGAAATGTAGAGAGGATTTTTGGTTTGCAATTTTTGTTTTTATTTTGTTTTGTTTTATTTTTTACTTTTCATCATTACTGGAGGTGGGAATTTTTTTTCAAAATCTCAAAAAAAAAAGTTATGCAAAAGGAAACTTTTTCCTGTCAGTTCTAATTCAAACAAAATTGTTTGAAAATGGTATTAGTGTGAAAAGAATACGAGGATGCTTAACAGCACAATACCTTGCTGGCCCCCTCATCCCCTGCATGTGAGTTGTCAGGTGCTTAGGGAACTTGCCCAGGGACCAGCCATGGCCAGATTAGGCCCAGGCAGCCCTCCCCCGGCCCAGACCTGCTGGGGATGGGGGAGGGGTGCCTATCCTGCAGCCCCAGCCCCAGAGCTCCCATGGCAGGGACAGGTGCCTGTCCCCTGCAGCCTAGGTGTTGCTGCAGGGAGAGAGCGCTGGGGGGAGTTCCCTTTCCCTACAGTAGCTCCGGAGCACCCTCCTGCACCCTGGACCCCACATCCACGGCCCCACCCCAGAGCCCACACCCCCAGCCGAAGCTTTCACACCCCTGCACCCCAATCCTCTGCCCCAGCCCTGAGCTAATGCTACCTGATGGCTAAAAGATATGTGCTGGAGGTATGTGCTAAAAAGTAATTTTGAGTTGAGTTTAATAAAGTTGCTGCCAGCTGTGTTAAATCCATTCATGTTCAATGTATCTTATTACATGTGTGTCTGGATGAAAATAGCTCTTATCTAACAGGTTTAATCTTAAATGATTCAGATCTATCTAAGATACTTATGTGGCCCATCACCATAGTATCTGAGGCCCTTAATATCTTTAATGTTTTTATCTGCACAATACTTCTGTGAGCTTGAAATGCTATCCCACTTTACAATTGGGGAATTGAGATACATAGAGACTAAATGACTAGCATGTGCATGTATGGATGCAGAAAACAGATGGATTATCAGACTGGGCTCAGTTTCACATGTCATTCAGGCCAAAGAGCAACTGAATTCAGTGAGAATTTTACCTGAATGTGAAATCAGGTTTTATGCAGTTACATTATTATTTATTAAATCTCATCAGTTTTATAAGACATCCAGTAAAGAAAGTCCTGATCCCAAAGAGTTACATCCAGAAGATTGGACTGATTTTTTTAATTGTATTTAATTTGACATACAAAGAAAGAAAGTGGAATATATTTCATCTTGATAAATCACTAACCACAATTCAAGGAATTGGTTTAAAGGTACATAAAATATATAGAAAAGTATGTCAAAGTGAATCAGTCAGGTGTATATGGCAGGCGACCAGCTTGGCTTAATGGTGAAATCCTAGCAGATCTTAAACATAAAAAAGAAGCTTACAAGAAGTGGAAGGTTGGACATATGACCAGGGAAGAGTATAAAAATATTGCTCGGGCATGTAGGAATGATATCAGGAGGGCCAAATCGCACCTGGAGTTGCAGCTAGCCAGAGATGTTAAGAGTAACAAGAAGGGTTTCTTCAGATATGTTGGCAACAAGAAGAAAGCCAAAGAAAGTGTGGGCCCCTTACTGAATGAGGGAGGCAACCTAGTGACAGAGGATGTGGAAAAAGCTAATGTACTCAATGCTTTTTTTGCCTCTGTTTTCACTAACAAGGTCAGCTCCCAGACTGCTGCACTGGGCATCACAAAATGGGGAAGAGATGGCCAGCCCTCTGTGGAGATAGAGGTGGTTAGGGACTATTTAGAAAAGCTGGACGTGCACAAGTCCATGGGGCCGGACGAGTTGCATCCGAGAGTGCTGAAGGAATTGGCGGCTGTGATTGCAGAGCCATTGGCCATTATCTTTGAAAACTCGTGGCGAACCGGGGAAGTCCCGGATGACTGGAAAAAGGCTAATGTAGTGCCAATCTTTAAAAAAGGGAAGAAGGAGGATCCTGGGAACTACAGGCCAGTCAGCCTCACCTCAGTCCCTGGAAAAATCATGGAGCAGGTCCTCAAAGAATCAATCCTGAAGCACTTGCATGAGAGGAAAGTGATCAGGAACAGCCAGCATGGATTCACCAAGGGAAGGTCATGTCTGACTAATCTAATCACCTTTTATGATGAGATTACTGGTTCTGTGGATGAAGGGAAAGCAGTGGATGTATTGTTTCTTGACTTTAGCAAAGCTTTTGACACGGTCTCCCACAGTATTCTTGTCAGCAAGTTAAGGAAGTATGGGCTGGATGAATGCACTACAAGGTGGGTAGAAAGCTGGCTAGATTGTCGGGCTCAACGGGTAGTGATCAATGGCTCCATGTCTAGTTGGCAGCCGGTATCAAGTGGAGTGCCCCAAGGGTCGGTCCTGGGGCCGGTTTTGTTCAATATCTTCATAAATGATCTGGAGGATGGTGTGGATTGCACTCTCAGCAAATTTGCGGATGATACTAAACTGGGAGGAGTGGTAGATACGCTGGAGGGGAGGGATAGGATACAGAAGGACCTAGACAAATTGGAGGATTGGGCCAAAAGAAATCTGATGAGGTTCAATAAGGATAAGTGCAGGGTCCTGCACTTAGGACAGAAGAACCCAATGCACAGCTACAGACTAGGGACCGAATGGCTAGGCAGCAGTTCTGCGGAAAAGGACCTAGGGGTGACAGTGGACGAGAAGCTGGATATGAGTCAGCAGTGTGCCCTTGTTGCCAAGAAGGCCAATGGCATTTTGGGATGTATAAGTAGGGGCATAGCGAGCAGATCGAGGGACGTGATCGTTCCCCTCTATTCGACATTGGTGAGGCCTCATCTGGAGTACTGTGTCCAGTTTTGGGCCCCACACTTCAAGAAGGATGTGGATAAATTGGAGAGAGTCCAGCGAAGGGCAACAAAAATGATTAGGGGTCTGGAACACATGAGTTATGAGGAGAGGCTGGGGGAGCTGGGATTGTTTAGCCTGCAGAAGAGAAGAATGAGGGGGGATTTGATAGCTGCTTTCAACTACCTGAAAGGGGGTTCCAAAGAGGATGGCTCTAGACTGTTCTCAATGGTAGCAGATGACAGAACGAGGAGTAATGGTCTCAAGTTGCAGTGGGGGAGGTTTAGACTGGATATTAGGAAAAACTTTTTCACTAAGAGGGTGGTGAAACACTGAAATGCGTTACCTAGGAAGGTGGTAGAATCTCCTTCCTTAGAGGTTTTTAAGGTCAGGCTTGACAAAGCCCTGGCTGGGATGATTTAACTGGGAATTGGTCCTGCTTCGAGCAGGGGGTTGGACTAGATGACCTTCTGGGGTCCCTTCCAACCCTGATATTCTATGATTCTATTACGTTTCTCATAATCATACAGATGGTGATGTGTACTACTGCAGGAATTGTTCAAAACATGAAATAGTATGATGGGGAAAAAGCCACAGCCTTATGATTTATTATCTTTTCTGTCATGTCAATATTCATATATGTGACATCCTGTTTAAAGGCATTTCCATTCTTTAAATGAATGCAGATACGATATAAGTGTGTGATATGACCATATCACTTAGTTGGAGACCACAGATATTCCAGGGATTTAAAAGCATGGATATCTCATTAGGAAACTTTATGAATGTAGCCTTTCAAATGTCAGTTTAGGTATTTAACAGCTTTTACAACTTTAATCGGCAATAGCTCGTGTTAAAGGTAATAAACGTGCACTGAACTCCATAAACAGAAATTGCAACAAAATGTTAACAACCACTTTGTCCAGATGATTTCTCCAGCTACATAAAGAGCTGGAGAGGATTAGTAAAGCAGACGTTGAGCTATTTAAGGTGCAAATGAGTAAACAATTGAATTTCAACCAGATAGGCCAGTTGGATCCCGTAGTCTTGTTATGTTATTCTTTGGCACCACTCATACCATAGTTATCTATCTTCCAAATAGATCAGGCTAGCTCTGTTGTTTTATATAAATACATCTGAAAATGTTGAAACTATTTCAATAACAGTTCACATATCTGCAGTGGCTCAGCAGTACTAGTGTTACAGTTTAAGAATAAAAATTAACATGCATACTTAATTACAACTTTTTCACTTGTTTTTCAGTATAAATGTTACATAGAATAAATCATAGAACTCATAGTTTCTTCAGTTCCTTCTCCAAATCCTCCCACTGCAGCTTGCTCAAAGAAAAATAACGGTAAGTTTTCAAGACTACTAGACAAAGCTAACATCCTCTTGTAAGCACTACACAAGCATGAAAATATGTGAGAAGGTTCCCACGAATAATAATGAGTACCCAGTAAGTCAAACGCCTTAGTCAGTTTTGTAAGGCATGAATCAATATATGCTGATTGGAGGAAGCAACTGGCAAGGTGCTCATAATGAGGGGGACACTCAATTTGGAGCTCACTTCCTTTCCTTTCGTTACCTTCCAGGCACACTCCAAAGTTAACCTGTTTCCCCAGGTGTTCTCTGAGGATTGGAGGAAACCAATGGAAGAAAAATGGGAGGCTGATTGAGGGGATAGAGTATGGAAGGATTAGAAATATTGGGAATCATGTATCAAGGAAAACATCTTTTTATTCAACAGTAATTATCTCTGAAAGAGGTCTGGGAGTAGGGGAGAGAATACAATAATACCACATTTGGTCCTTTGATGAACTGAACTCTATTGTTCTGACTTTTTTGGTACAGTGCTCAGGGCACTGGATGGGCACTTTATATAAAATGTTTATAAAATTAAAGATCGCTTTGAGGGGGTTTGAGTTTATGAGTAGAAATGATGTCTAGAAAAGCCATAAATATGTATTTTATGGGTAGAGTATCACCAGCTCTTTCATCAAAGAATATATTATTACTTTTATATTAGCTGTCAGAGGCTTTCTTTGTATCTGTCTACTGTATGACTAATACATCTGTCACTGGAGTATCTAGTTGTTGCTATCTAGGTCTCCTTTCCAAATTATTTTTTACTTACCTTACCATTAATTCAACCTCTCCCACCTCTTACATACAAACTAAACTATAGGGGATATAAAAACTACATAATGGAAAAATATTTTTGAACATAATTTACTGTGATTACTGAATGTTTGAGGACTTTTGGAGCATATAAATTAGTAAATATAGTGATAATAGCTTGTGACTGTGGAAAGTCTAGAACTTTTTACAAACAATGGAGTTTAATACAAGATTTGAACAGCAACCTCAGAAATAATACAGGAACAGGCTTACTTACTGAGTAACACATTGACATCTTATTAAACTTTAAACATCTGCCTTGGAACATGGCAAAAGAAGTTGGGAATTGTGCTGCCTTGCCTCACTAAACAAACTTTGTTGCCTCTGAAATACACAAGTGATACTGATTCTTTCTCGCAAATTTTAGGAGCCATACAGTTTCTTTGGATACTAGTCTTCAGACTAAAACTGAGTAGAAACAGATGATCAATTCTAGTATTAAAGCAAAGGTACTTGGTGTTCTGGATATGCAAAGGTCATGACGTTAGCATAAAAGCTTTCCCATGTGGAATTTCACATCCCTACATTCTAATAAGGTGTGGTCACTGTGACAAACACCACATTTGGCAATAGAGACAGAATTTTTTTCTTTTAAATCAACATGCTTTTTTTTCTGTCAGAGTGCTTGAATTATTCTGGTGTATGACACACCTGCCCTTACATAATAAACAAGGGATTATGCAGATGTTGGCTGAAATTCAAGTCTTGCATATTCATTTTAATAAATTCTATTTAGCTCATTGGTGCTATTATGACATTGTCATTGGGGCTAAAAAATGAGGTCCTACCCAGTTCAATGTCCCTAAGGTCAAGAGATTTTTTACCCCTCTTGTTTCTGGAAAAACTCACTAATCTTGACTCAGCCAATGTGTTCCATTGTTCAACCTCCTGAATGAAGAACTACTGTAAATCTTCTTAGTCATTAGAATATTCTCTTTTATTGTGTCATGTAAATTTCCTACATATAAAATAATGTATTTACCTTTTGACTGAGCTTTTGTCTATTACTACACTAGTGTCACATTAGTTTAGGCCTGAATCCTGCAATCACCTAAATATATACATAGTTTTACTCATACGGGGACATTTTTAACTACATACTGAAGTGTTTTTAGAATCAGAAACTTAGGCCAGATCCAAATCCATCAGATGCTTTGAATGGGCCTTATTCAAAGCCTATGTGCCAGGTTCTGAGTATTAACCCTTTAGCAGTCCCATTGATTTTAATGGTACTGCTCCAGGAGTGAGGTACTACTTGATGTTTGTAAGCATAGCAGAAACTGGCCCACAGTAAATGACATGCCACTCTTCTAAGATATAAAAGAATTTTGGAATACGTGTTGAAAGAATGAAAAAATTTGCTTTTTTATTATCCCGTTAGCACATCCCTAACCCTTTAATTTAGTTCATTCATTCATTCATTAACAAACTGGATGCCACATTTCCAAACTCAGTAAGATTGGCCAACTTTCAAAGCTGCTGTGGGGAAGGAGAGACCGAGAATGAGCTTGCATTAATTTCACTAACTCAGAAAATTGTATACATGTTAATAACACTGGATTGCTTAATTTTGTATTTCTGTTTTTCAGTTTAATGTACCCTGAATAATTCTCACAATTTATAGTGAAGTAAATCGGATTACTGATGATACATATATAGTATGTACTGTGCAGCCTATCAGGAAGATATCAGGTTCCTGGTGTGGTTGTGATCCTTCCTTCAGAATATCTACAACTCTTCTTAGTATATTAAAGACATGAGTTATTTAGATGGGGTAGTGACCTTGAAATGCTGCATGGCATAATGATGATACTGCTGCTGCATTATCTACTAATAACTGTATAGATAATGTCTCCATTAGAGATGGATGAACCACTTTAAATAGAATAAGAATCACCCTTCTCTCACTCTCATTCACACCTACACCCATGCTCACACTCCTATCTCTGCCCACTTTTTTAACCTGAATTTCATTTTTAAAGTTCTGAACTGTTAGGATGAGGTTTTGGCATGTTTAGTTTCTGGCTGGATAGAAACTGAGAGGAATGAAATACCAAAAATGATCCACATACCCCAAAATTCATCAATCCCAATGCAAGGTAAATGGATAAGGTCCAAAATTTCCTTCCTTCCCCTCCCTCCCCCACTCGCCAAATAATAGTGAAGGGTGTCGAGTGAGCAGTTTTTAAAGAATTGGATTATCAAATGTTTCTGAAGTGAAGAGCAAACATTTTGGAAGAAAAGAGAAGGATGTAGGAGATACTGTTACAAATCAGGGTGATCTTAGACTGAAAGAAGAAAGCAAATTCCTTGCAACTAGCCAAGGAAAAGCCAGGAGGAGAAGACATTATCTGGAAGGGGGGGGGAAAGGGAAATTACCAACAGCTTTGGAAATGAGGAATGAGTAGAAATTAGCAGCCATGTAGAATATCTGAAGCTATTTCCTTGTTTCGGCATATGAAGTGTGCTGATTACAGTTCTTGTGCGTTTGGTATGTAATTTGATTTTAAGTATCTTCTGTGGCTCCAGGCTTCGGTTAAGTACCATTGGTTTCTTGGTTTGTATATATTTTCTTCATATTTTCATTAGCAGTCACACACAGAGGTTCAGCTTTCTTTAGTATATAATTATCACTTGAAGATGTGAACTTCATTGTGGCATTGCCTACAATTTGACAAAATGAGTTGTTCTGATAAGTTCCATGATTACTCATAGAGACATACAGTACCCGAACAGCTGTAGTTTTTTTAAAAAAAGTTACTGGTTCATCAAGTCACCCACCGCCTCAATGATCCATGATCGAATTTCAGTCAAAAGCAGCTGATTTGAGTCAGCCAACTATACATGAGTTTTCCTTCTCCCTTCCCAGAGTTGCATAATTCTTTCCTCTTCTGCATCTGAGGATTTGGTATGTAATCATCAAGAAAAGCATGGTGTATTTAACAGCTAAGAGCAAAAGTATTTGTATATTCAAACCCAACCTTTTTTACTTATGAAAAATAAACAATTACATAGAAACATTTAAAAATCGTGTTCCCTTATGGGAAAAGTCTTAAGAAATTTGACAGCAAATGATATCCTTGGTATAAAATTTTTAAATTAATGTATGGGATGCTATCCTGGTTATGTCTAAATTATTAGTTATGATTTGTTAAATCCTATAGGTGGGTTAAACATTCTGAAGAAGGAGATCATTTTCTATTATAGCCTATAGTTTTTGTGAGTAATTTCCATAGAATCCAGGTTAATTTCTATGAAAACCTATTAATTTAATCTCTATTAAATTCTACAAACATTTTTATTAAGGATTGAGATTGGGTTTTTTCCCAATTTTGAATTTATTTTAGGAACTTCATTTTAACAAAGAGTAACAAATACCAAGCCATGCTAAATCCTCTTATACCAGGGGAAAAAGGAATAGGTACAGGGCCCAGATACAGTATATTTACACTAGCTGGTAGCAGGGGAATTTTCTATTGGGCATTTGCAGCTACACTATGGCCCCTTTATGTCACCTTAGTGGTGCAAAGGGGTCATAACTATGTAGAGGTTCTGGCCTTTTGCAATGATATCATAACATTTCCAGAGAGTAGAAGAACAAAAGGATTCAGATGGAGAAAATCTGGTAATAAACGCCTAACTTTATTTGCAGTTCAATGCATCTTTTTAAA
Organism: Lepidochelys olivacea; assembly: GCF_965140295.1. Taxonomy (NCBI): domain Eukaryota; kingdom Metazoa; phylum Chordata; order Testudines; family Cheloniidae; genus Lepidochelys; species Lepidochelys olivacea. The sequence continues at coordinate 88,173,105 of NC_140415.1, read as the reverse complement.
AGATTTTAATATTTGGTTTGTATTATCTAAAGTTCATGACAAGGTTGATAAAAACACTCTTTCATGCATATTTTTGATGTCAGATGAATGTTTTCTCAGCATGTATAGAAATAGAATTGTAAGCATCAGCATATAGAAACCTATACAATATTTCATAAAAATCAATCTTTTGCAAAGAAAATTTCTTAATTAACAGCATTTTTAGAGAAACTGTATTTTTATGTTCTAAACACATTAAACCAATGGAGTGTGTCATCATGACTTACAGTGCATAAAATACAGCACTAGAAGTAAGTACAATTGAGCAATTGATGAACTATTGTTGTTGCTAGTTCCTAGCACTAGGTGCTAATGCACTTGGAGTCAAAGGGTTAAACAAAATTGAGCAGAAATATCTCTCAGCTGAGTTGCCCAGAGGACTAAAGTCACTTTCACAGACAGGAAAGAAGCATAAAAAGCTAAATATGGATACATTGCTACCCAAATTGTGTATGCACAGAATTGGTAATTGCTCATATGCATATTTTTTGGCACAACACAGGCACTGAGGATTGAGAATTTAGCCCGAGATATACATTCACCAGTCTTAGGAAAGATTTACTAATTTTGCTTTGTACTTCATTTTCCACTGCAGGAACTCAAAGGGTCTTAGCATCCTTTAAAACAATAATATGTGTTTATAAATAGTGTTAGGATCTTGGCACACACTTATACCTTGTACTGCCTAAGTTATGTATAAGAAAAAGAAAAATTCTGTTTTAGCTATATAGCACAAGTCATCTACTTGGAAAATTCACCTATTATAAATGTTATTTTGCCTGACCAGGTATGTATAGCGACATGACTAGAAATAAGCATGTGTGCTTAAACCTAATCTTTATAAAATACAAAGCACCTTCCATTCAATAAACTCAAAGAATTGTACAAATATTAATGAACAAATCCCTATGGTATAAGTAAAAGTAAAAAAAATAAAAGTACAAGCTTTTACCAAACAGGAAACTGAATGATTTTTCCCAAGAGCACACAGGAAGTATGTGACACAGCTGGGAATAATACCCATGTCTTTTAATTACTAGACCCGTGTGTCTTAACTGCAAGACTATCCTTCCCTTCTTGTATTTTTTCCCTAGTAGTTACCAGAATGTGCTAGGTGGTATACAAGCATATAAGAAGTAACAGTCATTGCCTTAAAAAACTTGCAATAATTGAGACATAATGTAGTTTAATGCCAGACATAGCACAGGATTTGTCAAAGGTATTAGAACGCTTTCTGCTAAGGTGCGTGGTAACAATTTAAGGATAGATACTTGCATATAACTGCCATCCTTACAGGTGTGCATCAGCGACATACACTCTTGTATATGATCTTTTGAAAATGTGTTCTTGAGTGTGACATTGTGATGAGCTAGTGGCTACATGGGCTCTGAGGCCATCTCTGGAAGTCCAGTGGATATGGGTTGATGTACTTCACATAGCTCTGCATCCAGCCTGCAAGAAGCCCTTTAGTGCACTCTCATCTAAAATCTTGTGATCCCCTCCACTGAAAAGCCTCCACTGAGTAGCCCAGAGCATCCTTTGAGTGCTGGATATCTGCCCCTCCATTTTCTGTCTTTGGAGGCTACCCTGGTTCCTCCAGTGCTCAGTCTTCAGAGTAGACAGGATCTCTGCCTATCCTGGAATAGATCAGACACTGATCCTTCTTCATGACAGCTGGCGGATAGACTGCGACTAGAGCCCCAGAAGGGCATCTCCAGAAGATTCCAGTTGCCTGAGAAGGAAGTGGGAAGGTGTTGGGCAGATAGTTCCAAGAAGGCAACAGTAGTAAGTAGTTGTGTCTGTAGAGCGTGTGGGGTAAAACTGTTGCTGGGAGCAGTGGTCCCATGGGAATGGGAATGGGGAAGGTGTTCCTGTGGAAACAAACTGGTTAAATAAAACTGAAAGAAAACTACTAAAATTGAATGAAAAGCAGAGGGTTATTTCTTAACTTCAGGAAATATGTGGATTTTCTGCGATATTTTACATACTGACCATTATTGGGTCACTTCATTTTTTTTAATGTCAAGATCTTTCAATGTTCATCAGTGCTGACACCCTCAGAAGATCCTCCCTAGGATGAACTCATTACATACCTCCAGCAGAGTGAACATCAGTAATGATAAAGCTAAGGGCCACAGTACTTGGAAATTATGCAATGAATTTTTTAGTGGGGAAGGTAATGTTCACTGAAACTATTGCTTCCTAACTAAGATTTAAATATTAATTTTCAAAAGGATGTGGCTTCTTCACTTTTTAACAAGAAGTGAAGCAAACTCAGCACACTCTTGGATACTTTATTATTTAAAATGAATAGTACTTAGCACCTAAATAGCTATAATGGTACATACATCAGCTCACTAATTCTCATAACTACTCTGTAGATAAGTAAGTATTGGATCTGATTGAAAGCCCATTGAAGTTGATGAATATTTGTGTTGGCTTCAATAGATTTGAGTCAGGCCCTCAAAAACCTGGGATTTGAAGTTGGGTGTTCCTAGCTCCCAGTCCTGTTCATAGCCCACTGGATCTTTCCTGGAGAGGAAGGGCTTGCAGAAACAGAAGGCACAGATAACCCTTGCTCAAAACTTGAAGCCAGCCACAGGGAACCCCAAAACTGGCTGGGAATGTGCTGACTGAGGAAATCCACCGAGAGCAGCCTCCACAACGGTGCTTCTCTAAAACCCTGACCATAGTTAATAGCTGCATTCCCCTGAGGAGAACAATGGTTCAAATACCTCCTAGCCCTCCCTTATGGAAAACTTCTATACAATGTAATGGGTATCAAACCAATAAGATTCTCTAGAACATAAATGGAAGTGGCTCTATTTTATAAACTACATGAATGCTCATGCGGCTGTATGAATGTACATCATGGACGATAACAGATTGCAGATCCCAGTGCTGACTGAACCTGGTGCTATTCTAAACAAAAAGGGCTCTCAGCCATGCTTGTAGATATTTCCTTTGCTTCACACTGACTCAGAGACATTCTAGGCTTCAGAGTGACATACAGTGACAATCCTAAAATCTTACTATATAGATTATGTCCCTGATGTAGAATTCTTCTTTATTCTTTATATTATCAGAGTACCTAGCAGCCCCCAGTCATGTAGCACAACAAGGTCCTGGTCCATATTGTACACTCACAGAACAAAAAGTCTCTGCTCTAAATCTAAGGATAGATGAAGCAAAACATGGATGCAGACAGACTAGTGGAGGAGTACAAGGGAACAATGAGACAATCTAGGTCAGTATGACAGGCTGCAGTCTAAGCATGCCAGCAGCCTAGCTATTGTCAATTTTTTTTTGCAGGAATCCTGTCAAAAGAGTTCTGAGGAGGGTTTTGAAGTAGGATAATTAGTTTTGTGGATATTTATGGGGAGCACCTTCCAAGTGTGAGGAGCAGCATGGGACAAAGCTCAAAGGTGCTTAGCAAGTAGGTGAGAAAGCTGGTATCATGGTACAAAGGGAGGCGGCTCAACATTTTGATAATGAAAGTATAGATAGGGTGGGGGTAGGTCATAAAGGGATCTGAAAGTAAAAACAAGCAGCTTACGTTTGATATGATGCAGAAGAGGTAACCAGTGGAATGATGCAAAGAGAGGTTAGTTTAAGTATCTATAGATAGGCAATCATTCTCTATTGAATTCTCTAGCACACCTCTGTGTAAAACACCATTTCAGGTGCAATTTAACTAGAACATAATACTACAGAGTTGGCGTATTCCTTTCTGTTCTGTGCGGTGTTGCTTTATACAATCTAAACATTCACTGGGCATTTTTGCAAGCATGTTTGATTTGAGATTCATTCTCACCCCTACATGTTTTACAGCATTACTGTTTCCCAGATCTCTTGCTCCTATTGAGTATGTGTTTTGGATTATTTCCTATGCTTCAGGTTATAAAGTGTTTTGGGCAGGAACCGGGCTGTTTTTGTTTCTGGAAGAGATCCTAGAACATTGTGGGTGTTACCACAATTTAAATGATAATATAACTGCTTGAAGTGATGGATATAAATGTCTAAATTAGGAGTAGAGGACAAAGTTGCAAGGATCGATAGACAAGAGAGAGGGAGGGAAAAAGGATTAAGATGACAACACAAGAAATGGTACCGTTAGCTCTTTAAAAGACATCTGAAATGAGCTTCCATCCCATAGCAATAAATATGATGAAAAACTGGAATGGAAAGGTTAATGGAGTCTTTTGAAACTACTCAAGTAAAGTCTCATGAAGTCAAATAAATCTAAGTTTCACATTTTTCCTTAGTGTGAAACTGTTTGGTGCTGAGTTCATACAGTGAGCCCTCAATTTTTGTAAGATCACTCAAGCAGCCAAGAAGTCCCTGTTTTTTGTAAATGGTAAACTTTCCCTGGATATTAAAAGCTTTCTTAATGGAATGTGAATAACCATCTTTTATACCATACTTAATTAAATTATTAAACAATTTTCTTGTTTTTCCCCACATCTGTGCTGCTGCAATTTAACTACATTACTGTTAATGAAATCATGATGATTAATCTACATAGTAATAATCTATTCAGTTAAAAGCTGAATAACTTTTATACCTGTTATTCAGGAAGGCTTTATTTGCAGAAGACAGAAACTGGTATTCTATTCATGTAAAAAAGAAAAAGCAATTTTCAGGATGGAGATTCCTCCCCCACCCCACATTTGCATTGCTTTGGTGACTTAATAAATAGTAGCATGGTGGGCCATATACTACTCACTATTCATGCAGGCAACTCCCATTGAAATCAATAGCATTTCATTCTTGGTCAAGGGTAGCACATGACCCCTGATATCTCATACCTCATCATTCTCATGGAGACATAAAGCAAACAGGACTGCTTGTAAAAATCAGGTTTCAGACCTTTGTTTTTCCTCACATTCTAACATTTAGATTTACATTAGCAGATCAGGTATATGCTATGATTCTGATACTGGTTATAAACCTTTCAAATTATTCTGATCTGACAAATAAGGTCATAAAATAATAGAAGCATCAGCCCCTTTAGTACCAAAAAAGTAGATATGAAACCCATGTCTTAAATTCCCCCCAACCTGATGGCTGTATACTGGTGATCATGGTTTGAATTTATTGCCACTTACCTTTTCTTGTGACTTCTGTTAAAAAGTAGCGGTAGCAAAATCTAGCTGCAGTACTTTCTACTTTTGTTCACCCAAGAGGGGAAAAAGACATTTCTTTTGTGTATGAAATAAATTTACAATTAGACCAACCTGATCCATAATAAAACAAAAGTGAGATTAACAGGCTAGTGAATCTGATAGCTACATTATTTTTCAGATCTTCAATAGACCAGAACACGAGGATCAAGATAACATGATTAACCCGTTCTGAAAATGTACATTATTAGAATATACCTTTAACCCATGGAATTATAATGAATCCCTAGTTTTTTTCTTTATGGGAAGGTTTTCCCTTTAAGTTATCATCATTCAGCAGGGATTTACTTATGCCATTCCAACCCTGTGAAAGAAGAGAGCTCTTTGGGTATTTCACACCCTCTACTGGCTAGCACAAATTTGGCAGCACTCTTTACTACACTGTCTCCCTTGTTCCAGGGGAGTTCTGATACCCATCACTTTATGGGTGTGCCTCAGTTTCCCTTTCCATGTGGTGTTTTGAATTATAGCATCTGTTAGCCATGCCTAGTTTTCCTGCTTCTAGTGGAATCATGGACTTCCTAGCTGTGCCTAACTGCTCCTGGCACACTGTGGGCCACAAACATACTCCCCCCTGATTTAGTTTCTCCAGGGAGGGTGGACAAAAAGCTCACCCCCTTGGCCACTGAGTCTGGCCATGGTGGGCTTGCACCTAAGGCCTCTGGGTTTAAACCTGTTATAGCATTACAGAAGATAACACAGCAAGAAAATTAACTTCCCATAAGCAGAGTTCCAGCACCTTCTTGGTGTCCATATTAACTCAGGCTACTGGCAGGGCAGTGAGATTTCTCATATCCATATATGTTTGCTCTTTAGCAGCTGCTCAGGCATACCCTTATGTCCTTCCTCCAGGGTCCCATGGGCATGACTTGATCCTCCTGTTCAAGACATCTGCATTTCTCCTGCTCAGCAAGCTTATGTCAAACCAGCTCTCTCTTGATGCTTGGCCTCTGGCTGTATCTGTCTCTTTTGAACGAGTGGCCTTTTCCACTCCAACCTTCACAGTTCTGGACTTCCCACTACCATGACTCCCTCTTCTGGATGATCTATGGCCATAGGAGAAAAGGGACATTTTTTGGCCCCGTTTGGAGAAGGTGTCCCATCCTGCGTCGCAACATATGAGCACAGCATAGCCATCAGTTCCAATTTTTGTTGATTTGTAGCAGACAGACTTTGCTGCTTTCTCATGAGCTGTTTGTAACTTGTGCTTGTTAACTAGCTTTTATCCATGACAAACTGTCTATATAGCAAGTTTCTGAGCCTGGGTCAACTAGGGTGACCAGATAGTAAGTGTGAAAAATTGGGATGGGGGTGGGGAGTAATAGGTGCCTATATAAGTCACTGCCCTGAATTTGGGACTCTCCCTATAAAATTTGGGTTGACAGTTTCAGGCTATTGGGGCTCATGTTAGTGCTCTAAAAACAGCTGTCTAGCCAGTGCTTTGAAGTTGCAACTTGAGCTGGAGTTCAGGGTCTGAAGTCCCCCCTGTTTTTAAATTGTTTTAAAGCTGTTTTTAAATTGCCACCCTGAGCCCCACTCACCCAAGTCTGTCAACCTGGGCTGGGATGCTCACTGCTACGGGCTGTGCAGACGTACCTTAACAGATATGCTCTTGGTTTTCAGTTTAAAGAGCAAAAGTATAAGCTCTTGCAATAAAGTTTTAAAAAGCTTCACATGCTACCAAATAGATCCCAAATGCTGCCATCATTTTGTCACATATGAATTCTGTGTCAACTTTCTTTTGGTAGTTAACATTTGCTTCCCTCTCTAACGTTACTAGGAATTAAAATTGGTTTGACAGGGACTGAAATTAGACTCTCAACCTCCAGCTGGTCAGTTTTATGAAGACAACACTTAACTAACAGTTTCTTTTACTTTCCAGAATAAATTCTCATAACTCCCACTGCTTTCACTGGGTGTTTGTGTATTTATGTGGAGAAAATAGAATTCTTACTTATGGTTATCATGTGCAGCCACTGCAAGTACAAAGTTAGCTAAGCCAATAATCAGCTAAGTGTGAAGTCATGACGGGGCTAAATAATGGAATATCTAAACTAAAGAATTTACTAGACTGGATGCAGTACAGGGCTAAGCTAAATACCATTTGCTTACAAGCCTTACACAATCATTTAAGCTGCTTCCCACACTTACATAACTGAACTACAGTACATCAGTATGAAGTGTTCATACTTCCCCAGTCACTAAAACACTCAAGGTTCTATCCATATTGTCTATTCAAATAGACACAATGTATATTAAAAATTGCAAAATTAGTGGGATGGGTAAGTCCCTATACCAGATATGATTGCCCAGAGTGTACTGTCAATGGCAAGTGGAAACTGGAATGATCGTGGGCAAAATGGACTATTCTATTGTAAATAGGGTGATAAGAAACATAATGTGTTGCAAAACAAATGCTGAACCTCCTTATACGGTGCATTTACGGTGCATATAACAGTTTAATCTGTAGGGACAAGCTTTACTTTGTGAAAGCATGTTCAATATTAGCTTTTAGTTTTATTTAAGTGGACTTTCTCTCCACATTTTCATTTTGCATAGTTTACATGGCTTATGTACATTTCTTATCCCTTATTTTAAAGCAACCATGATGACTTTTCGTTGTTAGAAATTTTTCACACGCTTGTAGCCTAATGGTTTATAATCTAAAATATTTTGAATGAAAGGCAAGAAGGGTTTGTTCTTACAGTTAAAGTGGTTTTGCCTAGAAGAAACTGATTTTCCTGTAGTAGATATTCCCTGGGGAAAAACCATTCTGTAATATCTTGGTATGTAATCTGAAAGGATTTTAATAACATGCTTCAGTTGCTCATATCTGCTTTGCAAGTTGCGCAGTTCTCTTAAACTTTGCCTTGATCAAAATAGGGTGTACTTATCACTGATGTAAAATAATTGTCCCAATAATTGATGCAATGTTTTTATCTTGTCTATTGAAAACGTATTATGCAATGAAAATGTAGTCAACAAGAAATTTGAATATATACAGTGTTGATTGTTTCATGTTTAGAAGAGTTTTAAAAGTCAATTTAATGCTCCATGAAAGTTGCTAGGCTGACAGCCCTAGAGAATTAAGATTTCTCTTTACCTTAAAAGTGGCATGGAAAAAAAAGTGGTAATGCAAGTTGCGGTGCATTGTCAAAAATCTAACAAGTTGAGACTGTTGGTAGTTTCTAGGCTATTTCTTGGAGCCTCTGGGTACATCTACACAGCAGTGGTAAGTCAAGGCAGCAAACCTCCAAGCCCAGGATGACAGACTCAGACTCAGGCTCATTGGGCTTGTGCTACCATGTTAAAAACAACTGTATAGACAGATCTTTTAAGTTGCAGCTCAGGCTGGAGCTTGGGCTCTGAAGGCTACCCACAGCCTGGCCCTAAGCTTCAGAGCCTGAGCTCCAGCACAAGCTGCGATGTCTACACAACTATTTTTAGCACCACAGTGTGAGCACCGTGAGCCTGAGTCTGTTGACCCAGGATCAGAGGCTTGCTGCTGTGGGCTGCAGATATATCCTCTGATGATGATCTTTGTGATGGTAAGTGTTTTTGTGATATGGATACTTATCAACTGACAACTAAACTGACACCAAATATCTCCTTATTAGAGATACATCAGCATCCGAATGGTGGGTGGTGCTTTCCACCAACATTTATTTTCTCCTTGTACAGACATGATGAAGTTATTCTGTTTATTGGGCAGAAAGATATTGCATTCACATGCAAGATTAGGTTCATCAACAGCATCAGACCTGGAGACCCTGAGAAACAGATGTGCTTAGTATTAAGGGGAATCAGAATGTCTGAAAAATCAGGAACTTTGTAACAACTAAGGATCAGGCTATATTATGAAACCTGCCTTCTATGGTTTTGTGACATTTTGACAGGAAATAAAAGTTTTGTGTGTGCCCAGGCATCTAGCAGATAGACCACAGCTGATGAGCCGCTGGTTCCTAAATTCTGTTCTAACCTCTGGCTTACCAACCTGAAGAGAATAAAAATGTGATTTGTGAAAATTATCATCCAGTAAGAATAAATTCTGTCCTGGGGAGGCTTACATTTAAACAAAACTTTGTGATGATAAACGAGAAACTTTCTTACCAATTGGGCCTTCATCAAATTTTTGCTGTCTTTGTTTCCCCTTAAAACATCATCAGTGCTTACACTAGAACAAAAAGCTCAGGAAAGCTGCATCACGATATATTTGTGTAGTTACAGACCACAAAATGGGCTACCCAGGCTTTAATCATAATTTTAGACAAAGATAGAAAGATCGTGATCATCAGGTCCGCTCTCCAGCCGATTTGTTCCCTATAGCACATTCTTTCTTCTTTTTTTTTCTCCAAATCTGATTCTGATGGCAAACTAAATACTTAGCATTGATTTCAGTGTTGAATACTCCCAATAATCAGCCTGTGCAGCGAAATACATGTAATCATTTTTTAAAAAAATAGTAGTCGTTGTTCTTCCTCCTGGTGGAATCCTTTTGGGACTTCCACTTTACTGAAGATACCTCAGAATGCCACAACACAAATACCAGAATTCATAGAGTTCATTGCAGTTTGATACCACCAAACGATATGTATGTTATCTTTAATGTAACAAGAATTACTAAGTGAATATTATCAAGGGGGGACATAGATGTTTTAAATAATTCTTTAAAACCTTATATTCATGTTGACTGGTTAATGGGGACGTGATAAAACTGCAAACACTTTAAGCATGTGAATGGTCCTATCCTGCAATGAGTACTGGTCAGGTGAGTTTAAGTCTACACAGAGCACCACTGATGTAAACTGGGCTCCATATACATGCAGAGTTCCATCTGCACAGAGCAAAGAGCAGGATCAGGACCTTAAAGTGGAATAAATCCCAAAAATTCTGAAAAGTAAGCGGTAAAAAACAAATAATTAAGTCTTTGTGCAAAAGACCAAACAGGACTTTTCCTTTAACGGTTTGAAAAACTGCCTATGGATTGTACATAATTATTTGATATAATTAAAAATATTGCCTAATTACATTAATTACATAAATGTAGCACAGTTAAAAAAAATCAATCCTAATTAGTGTGAATCTTTGCCAGAGAAGCTCCAGTTTAGTCTCCAGGGTAAAGTATAGATGCGTTTAAAAATACCAAGCCTAATTATGTCTTTACTGGAGGTTATGTCTGGTTATGTACAAAGAAAAATATACATTTTATAAAAAATGTTTAAATATTTACCCAAGAAAATCAAACAGTCCTTTGGAAAACCATAATTTTTTAAAAAAAATATTGAATCAAAATTTTTAAAGTATTCTGGTGGCTGCAAAAATGCTGTTCTTAAAACAGATTAAAAATAGCTGTTAAAAAAAGCTAATCAGGTCTTAATTGGGCTGCTTTCCGGAGGAAATATGCATGAATGTCTGGATCATGTAAAAATGTTAAAAAAAAAATAAATGACAGATTATGGTTCTGTAGGAAGTTAACCTATTGAATGGAGACAGTAAAACAAAACAAAACTAACAATTCCTGGTTGAAAGATTCAAAAGAGAGACCAGGTCATGCAAACCTTAACATATATAAGTAGTCCCATTGAAACTAATGCAACCACTTGCTTGAATAAATGTTTGTAGGATTTGGTCTTCCTGCATGAGTATGTGGAGAATTTATATAAATGGGTTTGCCTCTTTTCTTGGATTATAGAGCCCTAGCTCACTTTAACAATGAGGTAAATTAAGATTAAATGAACTAATGCAGTGCTAGAATGGAAAAAAATCTCCCCTGTAACCACAGGGGTGATGGGATAAACACTGACCCATCTTTTGATAAGTCATTTTGGAAAAAAATAAGAGTTCCTGGGAGTGATTAATGTAATCTCCACCATGTATAGTGTAAAGATATGAATAGCAGTCATCAAAATGGCCATCAGGTATCCAAGGTTCCTTAACTATGGAAGGTTGGTAAGAATTCCTTCAGGTACTCCCAAGAATTTTCATAAAAGCTGGGGAGACCTGTTTAATATAATCACTCGCCTTGGCAAAGCCTCCTGATCAGTAATGGGGGAAGTATAAGCAAATTATGGTATAATTAATTCCCTGCAGTTGACCTGACCATGAGCACAGTTTCTTAAAAAAACCTTCCTGATGATTATTGTGTGATAAGCAGGACTGAAAGAAACCTACAAAGTTTTATTTTTATTTAATGGAAACGGAATGTCAAATTCAGCAAAAATCAGTAGAGTCTTAAATGATTATTACATGCCTCACCAGGATATCCAAAATGAGATAAATCAATCATAGTCCAAGTTTTAAGTCTCTGTCTTCTGAATTCATCCAGTGCTATTTGGGGGAGAACTTTCAGATGATGATGATACTAACAATTAATGTATGGTGAAAATCCATTACTTCCATTTGCAATACTGATAAAAATGGGGGAGAATTTACTTTTACATTAGTATCTAATTATCACCATAGTATCTAAATGATGAAGAGGGAAAATATATCTGCATGATGATTGTTCATAATGGATTTCATAGAGAATTATTTTCTTTACTCTTCCCACGATCTAGGCAGCTCTCTCTGGTGTATTTTTGTTATTGCTTTAATTTTCTTGGTCTTTTCTTAACCTCTCTTATTGTGATACTTCTTTTATCAAATAGATGGTCTGTACAGCAGGTTTTAAAAGCAGTCATGCTTTGTCTTAGTCTAATCCTCTTCATAAATGAGTCCCCTTGGGAAATAAAATGTTCCGTTCTGAGGGACTTTGCTCTAGATTTTGTTAGCTGCATTGTCCCAGAATATGCATGTGTCTGGGGGAGGGAAGACTTGTGATATAGTTGTTGATGGTAATGAAGACTAAAACTTTGACCTGTAATCAGAAATGAATTGGAAGCAAATAGAGGAATCCTCCTTCAAGAGAGTCTCTTTGGGGGATGCTCATTCAGTGGAGTATCCTGGTAGTGTCCTGTTACAATAAATGGCAATCAGGCAGGTATGTCAGAGTCCACTCTGGAGAAGAGGTAACATTGAAATGCTAATACGATAAGCAAACTGAAGATACTGCTCACCCACAGCAGTTCCTTTTGGCTGCTTCACAACAACTGGCAGGGAAAGGTAGAAATATAATTTCCAGAGTATTGCAATGACAGCTACATTAGCTACATTTCTGACCTGACAGGCGAAATTGCAGATCGACAATTCATAAAAATCTCATTATATTCAATGGGAATCTCATGAATCTCCTCTCCCACCTAGATAGGAATTATTACTTCAGCAGCTGGCACTGGATATGACAAAGATACCTAATATTGATAAAGATGCAGCTGGAGAATTAATCTGACATCTTACCAGGATGTGTATATAAAATCTTTTGTTCAAGAGGTAATTTTTCTTTATATAGCTAATTACATGACTTTCTAAAGATTCTGATCAATAATAAATAGATTCAGTTTTTAGTGCAGAAACTGACAGAGCACAAAGTTGGCTGGTGAAGGCCCATATAAGTCAATGAAACATACACATTAACTCTAACTCAGGGCCTAAATGGAAAAGCAGGGAAGCCTTTAAAAATCTTCATATGATTGCTGTGCACCATTCTGTGGCATGAGTGGAACTAGACTGGAAATGGAATTATAGTTTCAAATATTTCCATAGACAGGATTGATTTTTTTCCCTTATCTGTAGCTGGACTATTAACTCTACCAATCACAGATGGGGAACTGCATTTGGAAGTCTCACTCCTAATTATTAATATGTTTACATTTTTCTCCCATTAAATTAAAAAGCATTTCTTTTTTTGATCCGTTTGGCCCTTTGTGACTGTTTTTTAGCTTTTAAAGATTTTTTGGTCAACTGATAGTCAAGTCTTAATTGTATTGTCAGTGGAGAAGAGCCAAAATTGTTAAAACACCTGCTTCTGAAAGATAATTTGTTACAGGAACTGAGGCTAACTAAATGTTAAAAGGAGGGGCCTAAATAGTTATAGAAATGTAGTTAGAGTATAGATAGAATCATAGAAGTGTAGGACTGGAAGGGACCTCAATAGGTCATCTAGTCAAGTCCTTTGCACTCAAGGCAGGACTAAGTAATAACTAGACCATTCCTGACAGGTGTTTGCCTAACTTGTTTTTAAAAACCTCCAGTGATGGAGATGTCACAACCTCCCTAAGTAATTTGTTCCAGTGCTTAACTATCCTGACAGTTAGGAAGTTTTTCCTAAAGTCCAACCTAAATTTCTCTTGCTGCAATTTAAGACCATTGTTTTTTGTCCTATCCTCAGAAGTTGGAGAACTGTTTCATCCTCCTCCTTGTAACAACCTTTTATGTACTTTAAAACTGTTATGCCCCTTCTCAGTCTTTTCTTCTCCAGAATAAACAAACTAAGTGTTTTCAATCTTTCCCCATAGGTCATGTTTTCTAGACCTTTAATCATTTTTGTCGCTCTCCTCTGGACTTTCTCCAATTTGTTCACATCTTTCCTGAAATGTGGTACCCAGTACTGGACACAATACTTCATTTGAGGCATGGAGTAGAGTGGAAGAATTACTTCTCATGTCTGGCTTACAGCAGTCCTGCTAATACATCCCAGAATGATGTTCACTTTTTTTTCCCCCAACAATGTTACACTGTTGACACATTTAGCTTGCAATCCACTATAACATCCAGGTCCCTTTCCCCAGTGCTCCTTCCTAAGCAGTCATTCCTATTTTGTATGTGTGCAATTGATTGTTCCTTCCTAACTGTAATACTTGCATTTGTCCTGCTTGAATTTCATTCTACTTAATTCAGACTATTTCTCCAGTTTGTCCAGACCACTTTGAATTTTAATCCTCTCTTCGAAGTACTTGCAATGCATCCCAGCTTGGTATTGTCTGCAAACTTTAGTAGTGTATTCTCTCTGCCATTATCTAAATCATTTTATGAAAATATTGAACAGAACCAGACTCAGGCTGATCCCTGTGGGTCTCACTCCATATGCCCGTCCAGCTTGACTCTTAACCACTGATGTCTATTTTCTGGGAATGACAGGTTTCAGAGTAGCAGCCATGTTAGTCTGTATTCACAAAAAGAAAAGGAGTACTTGTGGCACCTTAGAGACTAACCAATTTATTTGAGCATAAGCTTTCGTGAGCTACAGCTCACTTCATCGGATGAAGTGAGCTGTAGCTCACGAAAGCTTATGCTCAAATAAATTGGTTAGTCTCTAAGGTGCCACAAGTACTCCTTTTCTTTCTGGGAATGGTTTTTCAACCAGTTATGCATTCATCTTAGGCTATGTCTACAGTACTGCAGTAAACTGACCTATGCTATGCAACTCCAGCTACGTTATTTACGTAGGTGGAGTTGACTTACCTTAGTTGGAGTTACCGTGGGGTCTACACTACGGGGGAGGGAGGGAGTCAATGGGAGAAAATCTCCCATCGACTTACCTTACTTTTCTCATCGGGGCAGAGTACAGGAGTCAACTGGAGAGTGATCTGCAGTCGATTTGGTGGGTCTTTACTAGACCCTCTAAATCAACCGCCCGTGGATCGATCTCAAAGTGTCGATCCCCACTGTAATGTAAACCTGTCCTTAGAGTAGCTCTGTCTAGGCTATATTTTCCTAGTTTGTTTATGGGAAGATCATGCAAGACAATATCAAAAGCCTTATTAAAGTCAAGCCATACTACATCTATCACTTCCCCCTATGCACAAGGCTTGTTACCCTGTCAAAGAAAGCTATTAGGCTGGTTTGACTTGATTTATTCTTCACAAATCCACATTGACTATTACTTATCACCTTACTGTCTTCTAGGTGTTTGCAAATTGATTGCTTGTGATTACTTGCTCCATTATCTTTCTGGGTACAAAAGTTAAGACGACTGGTCTGTAATTCTCCAGGTTATCCTTATTCTCATTTAAATCAGTTTATGTACCAAATTACTGGAGGATAGCTAATGTGACACCAATTTTTAAAAAAAGGTTCCAGCGGTGATCCCAGCAATTACAGGCCAGTAAACCTATCTTCAGTGCTGGGAAAACTGGTTGAAACAATAGTAAAAAAGAAAATTGTCAGACACACAGATGAACATAATTTATTGGGGAAGAGTCAACATGGTTTTTGTAGAGGGAAATCATGCCTCACCAATCTATTAGAATTCTTTGAGGGGGTCAACAAGCATGTGGACAAGGGAGATCCAGTGGATATAGTATACTTAGATTTTCAGAAAGCCTTTGACAAGGTCCCTCACCAAAGACTCGTAAGCAAAGTAAGCTGTCATGGGATAAGAGGGAAGGTCTTCTCATGGATCGGTAACTGGTTAAAAGATAGGAAACACAGGGTAGGAATAAATAGTCAATTTTCAGAATGGAGAGAGGTAAATAATCATATCCCCCAGGGATCTATACTGGGACAAATCCTTTTCAACATATTCATAAATGATCTGGAAAAAGGGGTAAACAGTAAGGTCGCAAAATTTGCAGATGATACAAAACTATTGAAGATAGTAAAGTCCCAAGCAGACCACAAAGAGCTACAAAAGGAACTCACAAAACTGGGTGACTGGGCAACAAAATGGCAGATGAAATTCAATGTTGATAAATGCAAAGTAGTGTGTATTGAAAAACATAATTTCAATTATACATATACAATGATGGGGTCTAAATTAGCTGGTACCACTCAAAAAAGAGATCTTGGAATCATTATGGATAGTTCCCTGAAAACATCCACTCAATGTGCAGTCAAAAAAGTGAACAGAATGTTGGGAAACATTAAGAAAAGGATAGATAATAAGTCAGAAAATATCTTATTGCCCCTATATAAATCCATGGTATGCCCACATCTTGAATACTGTATGCAGATGTGGTCGCCCCATCTCAAAAAAGATATTTTGGCAGTGGAAAAGGTTCAGAAAAGGGCAGCAAAAATTCTTAGTGGTATGAATGGCTTCCATATGAGGAGAGATTAATAAGACTGGGATTTTTGAGCTTGGAAAAGAGATTACTAAGGTGGGAATGTGATAGAGGTCTATAAAATCATGACTGATTTTGAGAAAGTAAATAATGTGTTATTTACTTCTTTTCATAACACAAGAACTAGAGGTCACCAAATGAAATTAATAGGCAGCAGGTTTAAAACAAATAAAACGAAGTATTTTTTCACACAATGCACAGTCAATCTGTGGAACTCCTTACTAGAGAATGTTGTGAAGGCAAAGACTATAACAGGGTTCAAAAAAGAACTAGATAAATTAATGAAGGATAGGTCCAACAATGGATATTAGCCAGGATGGGCAGGGATGTTGGCCCTAGCCTCTACTTGCTGGAAGCTGGGAATGGGCGACAGAGGATGGATCACTTGATGATTACCTGTTCTGTTCATTCCCTCTGGGGCACCTGTCATTGGCCACTGTCAGAAGACAGGATACTGGGCTAGATGGACCTTTGATCTTATCCAGTATGGCCATTCTTATGTTTTTGTGTCCTTCCCTATTTTAGCCACCGATCCTACCTCATTTTCACTGGCATTTACTACACTAGACATCCAATTGCTTCTATCCTTTTTGGGGAAAACTGAAACAAAAAAGGCATTTAGTTCTTCTGCCATTTCCACATTTTCTGTTATTGTCTTTCCCCCTTCATTGAGTAATTGGCCTTCCCTGTTGTTGGTCTTTCTCTTGCTTCTAATGTATTTGTAGAATATTTTTGCTTGTTACCCTTTATGTTCCTAGCTAATTTAATTTCATTTTGTGTCTTGGCCTTTCTAATTATGTCCCTACATACTTGTGCTGTTTGTTTATAGTCATCCTCTGTAATTTGACCTAGTTTTCACTTTTTGTAGGACTCTTTATTGAGGTTCAGATAATTGAAGATCTCCTGGTTAAGCCAGGGTGGTCTCTTGCCATACTTCCTATCTTTACTGTGCAGTGGGATAGTAATATCTCTTTGAAAAACTGCCAACCTGTTTGTCCCCTTAGACTTGCTTTCCATAAGAGTCTTACCTACCAACCCCCTGAGTTTGCTAAAGCCTGGCTTCTTGAAGTCCATTATCTTTATTCTGCTGTTTTCACACCTACCATTCCTAAGAATCCTGAATTTTATCATTTCATTAGCACATTCACTTCTAATTGGAGAAGAGAGGGAGGAATAGTGCTTCAATACAGAACAGGTAAGTACCTTATAGAACGAGTACATTATCTTGAACTGTGGCTTTCCTCAGCTGATTGCTTACTGAGCCTCCACTTTGGAGATATGCCAAAGGAGTAAATTAACCTACTTAATGAATGCTACCTAATGTCATTACCAAGCTCACAAGGGCAGTCCAGATATGGGAAATCACTTGCTCCACAGGATCTGTGTTGATGCTGTGGAAAAACGATGAGATAATATATAGCGAGGCAAACTTCAAACAGCTTAGAGGTCAAAAATGCAATAATATAGTTCATTGTACAAATAGACATTTTAATTGAGTCACAAAAGTCAGACTGAACTAGTACTACCCCAGTTTGTGTTTACCAAACGCCCTTCTCCTTTTCTGAAAAAATATTATCTGTTCTGTGATGCCTTCCGACTATAAAGACCATTACCACGCTCTGTGTGTGTTTGTTATTGTTTAGTGTTGTACCTGTTTGTGCCTTTACAATCAGAAATCATCGAGGCAAAGATTATTACAATTGGCACATTTCAATACTGCCATTCTGTCTGGAGGACTCACAACTATGAGTGCTGACCTCAAGGCAGACTTTCAAAAGCAGGGCAGATGCCCCAAACTGGTGGCATGTTCTATAACTAGATTTCATCAACCCAGTACCAAATGTGAACTGCCACAGTACTGCAATAGTCTTATAGTCGGGTTACAGACAGTCCCATTAGATATTCCAGTCTATTTTGCTACCTAGGCAAGCTTGATTATGTGAGAAATGGATACTTTCACCAAAAATCACAAATATTCCAGGTTAATCCCAGTACCAAGAGATCAGTCACTCATCCAGGTCAAGTTGCATCCTAGATCTCACACAAAAGACAACGCTTGGTAGCCGATTCCATAGTAAAATAGCGAAATGTTTATTAGCTAAGAAAAGAAATGAGAATTATTGAGAAGTTAAAGCAGGTAAATATATGTACAAATGAGTCACAGTCTATAATTCCAAATTGTAGCAGATGTAGTAATCTGCCAGTTTCCTAAAAGTTTCTCAGGGCTACACAGAATAACTTTAGGGATTTCTGTCTTCTCATTCAGATATGCTGCCCTGTTAGAATCCAAATAATCAAAAGATGAAGGATTTTCCTTTGTATCTATATTTATATTAGTTCTGTTAGAACAATTTGACAGGACAGCTATCACAAGTTTTCTTCTTTGATGGCCGTAAGCGAAGGATGTTTTTAGAGTTTTTGAACTCTGAATGTTCTACACAATAACCACTCACTTTGAAGTGCTCAAGATGCATTATCTTTCTGATAAGTGTCCTTCATTTGCATTACACAAGGCTTCTTTCATGTTTGGAAGGTTATTTAGATATTGGGAGTCATATGCAATGCGAAATATTAACAACATACAAATAAGTGAAAACAATGCAGGTAACATCCCATTAATTTTCATGATGTTTAAAAACCAAATACATTCTACTACACAAACAATCACTTTGATCTATAATAATAAACAAGTGATTTGACCTAGGTCTTTGGCATGAGCTGGCTCCTGGTCTGCCAGCATCACAGATACACTTATAGCACTCTATAAATAATAGTTATAAACCCCTTCTATGTATTATAATTATGGGAAATGTAGTTTGTTTCACTTCTTTCTCTGGCTACTGCCTCTTTATCCCTGCTTCTTTTTGTTGCCATTGCCACTTCCTCTTTAGAGTTGTGTTTACCCTGCTGCCAATCTAAGATGCTTACTGAGCAGCCTCTTCAATAAGAGGCTGTAGGACAGCATTAAAGGAAACAGGTGAATTCATAGTAAATTCTAAGGCCCCAGGCTTGTACAAACTTAGGCCCAGATTCCCAAAGGTGCATAGAAAATGATTCGAACAACAATGAGATCCACAAAGCCTGAGATAGATACCTAAACTCCCTATACAATGACTGCGGAGACATAGGTGCCCAAGAATGTGATCCACAAATGTTAGGTGGGGAGTTGCCAAAAGTAGCATATGGGAGATACTAGCATGAAAGGTAGGTATTTCCTAAGTTCCATCCATCTACCGAATTAGGTGTCTAAATCCAGGCTGCAGGGATGCACCTATCTCCTCTTGCAATCCTTAGCTGGGCATCCTTCTCATGGAGCCAGGCAGCTTAGGCGCCTAAATCATTTCTTGACAGAATGAGTTTCTTGTCTGCCTCACTCCACATAGAATGACCAAAGGAAGAGAAGCAGCCCTGTTTATATCTTTTAGCTTAGTGGTTAGAGTACTCTGCTGGATGTGGGAGACCAGATTCAGTCCCCCTTTCTGTCTGAGAGGACAAAAGGATTTCAACAGAGGTATTCCATCTCTCTGGAGAGAGCACTAACCACGGAGCTATGGGAGGGGGCTCAATCTTACTTGTTGAAGTTGTTTCACTGTGTATAAATACTTAAACAGTCAATGGGCTAGCGAATTGAATGAAAATAACTCTACAAGCCAGTTGTTAGGGCACCCACATGAGAGATGGGAAACCCAGGGCCCAGTCCCTTTGTGACAATGATTCTTGAATTATTTATCCAAAGTAGAAGAGTTTCAACAGGTTAGCCAGAGGGCATTCCATATCAGAATATCCCATTACTCGGTGCTAAGAGCACCCTCCCGAGAGATGGTGGAGACCCCTGTTCAAATCATTTCTCCCCATCTGGTAAAGGGAGGAATTGAACCTGTGTCTCTCACATCCTGGGTGATTGCTCTAAGCATTGAGCTAAAAAATAGAAGGTGGGTGGTAGTTTCTCCTCAGGCTGGATTTTGAATGGGGCTTGCTCAGAACACACCTATAAAACACACACATAGAAGGTAGGTTTCAGAGTAACAGCCGTGTTAGTCTGTATTCGCAAAAAGAAAAGGAGTACTTGTGGCACCTTAGGGTAGCCTATTTCCTCTTGTTTTTTCCTAACCCCCCCCCAGATGTTCTGGTTTAACTTTGATTTAAACTTGGAGAGTGGTCAGTTTGGATGAGCTATTACCAGCAGGAGAGTGAGTTTGTGTGTGTATGGGGGTGGGGGGGATGTGAGAAAACCTGGATTTGTGCTGGAAATGGCCCACCTTGATTATCATGCACATTGTAGGGAGAATGGTCACTTTGGATGAGCTATTACCAGCAGGATAGTGAGTTTGTGTGTGTGGTTTTTGGGAGGGGGGTGAGGGGGTGAGAGAACCTGGATTTGTGCAGGAAATGGCCCAACTTGTGTAAAGAGTTGTCACTTTGGATGGGCTACCACCAGCAGGAGAGTGAATTTGTGTGGGGGGGGTGGAGGGTGAGAAAACCTGGATTTGTGCTGGAAATGGCCCAACCTGATGATCACTTTAGATAAGCTATTACCAGCAGAACAGTGGGGTGGGAGGAGGTATTGTTTCATATTCTCTGTGTATATATAAAGTCTGCTGCAGTTTCCACGGTATGCATCCGATGAAGTGAGCTGTAGCTCACGAAAGCTCATGCTCAAATAAATTGGTTAGTCTCTAAGGTGCCACAAGTACTACTTTTCTTTTTACATAGAAGGTAGGCACTCCTCTGCCTATCTTTTTCTGGTTTATGGATCATGCTTGGGCTTTGGTGGGAGACCGGCACTTGGAGTGAAGCAGCAGCAGTGCACCTGTCCAGAGGCAGAAACTTTGGTGCCTAGGGAAATTTTAGGTGCAAAGCAAATTTAGGGTTAGTCGGCAGCCAAGCAGTGGTGTTATGAATTGCAGTGTAGCCTAAGTCTGGGGTTTAAGTGATTAAGGCCCTTTGTGGATCTGGGCCTTATTTATGTATGTAATTTAATTTGTGTGAGGCCTGCTGAACTACTTGCATAGTAAAGTTGCAGATTGTGTACGTGTTTACAGGACTGGGGTCATACCACAGTGTTCAATCCTTTGCAGTTTTTATTTATGCAAAATGAATGTTGTACTATTTAAGGAAATTACATGATGAATACTTTCCCCCTCTGCAGACTTTGGGAGTGTTCTCCATGATGAAAACATATATAGACTACATATAATGACTGACAGGGATGGAGTTAAATCTTTTTCCCTGAAGAGGAAAGCTGCAACAGGTTTTTTTTTCCCCTCACAGCAGGGCCTGTTAAACATCCCAATAATGTGGGGAATATTATTGGGCTCAGGTGAGACAAATTACTAACTTTAACAAAAATCACAACAGTGGGCCTATAAAAGGGAAGAGTGGATAAGTCTTTTCTTTCCTGGGTTTGGTTAAGTTTTGGAAACAGAAAGATTTGATAAGCAGCTCATTTTTTCTTTATTATGGGTCTGTTGTGTTCTGTGGATGAAAATATGAGGAAAGATTTTAAAACATAGCCCTTATGGTGGTTTTTTTATTGTTTAATGGGGATCTATCCAAGCTGTAAAATTTCTCTTTTCCTACTCTTGGGTGTTGTGATAGAAATCCTATACCTTGCTGTCTCAAGGGCACTTTACTTAGCTGTTTTAAGAACATGATTATGCTTTTATATTGTATGTGTGCTGATGCTGTATATAGAAAAATGAGATTGAATATGGTATAAGGATCAAGAAAATTCATTCAACAAAATGTGGCTATAATATTGACATTTTTATTTACATGTAACTGGAAAATACCTTTAATCCCATATAGAGGCCTTTTCCTGCACCCACTACTAAAGTAAATAACCAGAATATGCTCCCCACCCCTACCACACTGCAGACACAGACTTGCTGGTGTGTTGCTTATTCAGGAAAGACCTAATCACACACCAGAACTTGTGCTGTTGACTTCAGTGGGAGAAAGACTGGCTCCTAAAATAGTGAGAGAGAACCTAAAAAAGGGGGGAAATTTACATCAAATTTTCTCAGTGGAAAATTGGTTTTCTCAATAAGTAAGTGAGAGCTTTACTGGCAAATATAAAACTAAAAACATAAAATTGTTTTCATCAAAAGCCAAATGCTGGCTTTTAACAAGAAGTAGAAAATTTTCTGTGGAGGTTCTCAGGTTTCTATAATAATACAATAACTACTTGACTATTTAATTTACCTTAGAACTAGAGCTGGCCAAAAATATTCTATTGTTCCGTCTTTCAGTAAAACATTGGGTTTCTGACTTACTGGAATTTTTGACAAAGGATCTGTTTCAGTGGAAAATATCAGCTAAAATGGCACTCACAGGAATTGAAGTTCAGATATTTTATGCTCCTGTTCTCCCCCTGCTCATATTTTCTGGTCAGACTACATCTTTCATGATGCACCACAGCCAAATGGACTCTTAGGACATACCCTCTTCCTTCACCAAGAGGAGAAAACATGGTGTATTGTGGAAGACGTAGTCCAACCAGGGAACCAAGTCTGCAGGGGAGAATGAGAGCATAAGAGGCCCTGAAGCGCCATTCTGAATAGAAATGTTTCAGTTTTTAGTTTAAATATCTCCCCTAAAAGTTCCACAAAATCAGGAAAAAACTTTGGTTTTGTCAATTTTCCACATACAGAAAAAAGTATTTTTCAACTAGTTACAGGCTTTGGGCTATCTTATAATAATACTTAGAAAGAAATGTTAAACCTAATTGTTCGCCATTGTGGATTTTAGGAATTTTCACTCTTCCAATGAGTTTCAGAAAACTGATTCTGAAACCAAATCTTTGCTTTCTTCATGTACCTCTAATGCAAAAGTTGCACAAAAGATTTTAGCATGAGGAGTAGGTTCAAATTGCTTCGTGAATCAGATCCCACTCTCTGGATATCCTTGAGGAGAAACTACTTCCTGAATATAAAATGTAGATAATTTTATTTCCTTTTCCGAAATCTTTAATTCTGAATACTACAAGATCCATACCTTATATGGTAGCATATATGCCACTGCATACCATAACAAAAGATCAAAAAAGAAAAATTTAGGTCTATACTAGGAATTCCTAGTCATTGAAGTACTGACTTATCTTTATAAAAGACTGCCCTACTTCATCACCTACCAAAAGGTTTTCAGTGTGGTTACACCAAATTGCCATGCAACCCACATAGAATGTGTACAGAGACAGGAGTACTACATGCTTGCACAAGTAAATTATAAAAGTTCCAAGTCAGAAAAATAAGAGTAAAAATGTAAAACTGTCTTGTTACTGCTGAACAGTAATAACAGTAGACAAATGACAATATTTATATACAGAAAATATAATTAACCCAGCAATACAAAGGGAACATGAAATTATCCACAATGGAAGCCTACTCCAAGTTTAGCTTCCACTGCACAGCCGTCTTGGATATCTGAGAATTTCAGTTTAATCACTGTAATTTTGTATTGTATTATAACTTATACATTGTTATAACAGCCCTTCCAAAATAATTATGCTGAGGTGAAAAGTGACATTTAAAACAAAAGCTTAAAGTGAAGCCATTGTTTGGTTTTTTTTTCTAAAATTACATCTCCTTTTTCAACAGATCTGCCCTGTTATGTATGTAGTCACGTCTTTGCTTTTTTTAATAGAGATCTCAGTAATTTCTACTCCCCTTAGTGCTGCAGATCCGATGCATCTGAGGCTCTGAACCAAAGTCTACTGAAGTCAAATCCCTAGCTTGAGTGTGTAGGGCTGTCATTTAAGAAACTTATTTTGGTTGTAGAGTGAGCAAATTTGAACTGGATGGATAGTGGCCTCTCCAGGTTTCCAATGACACTTGTGTTTTCAATGGGTTCTCTTCCCCTCTGTTGTGGTTTCAGTTTATATAATATATACTATTTGAGCACAGTGTTAGTTCACATTTATGTACAACTGCATGCCCCCTGAGGTGAATGTTTTTTATGCTTAATTGTTATGTAAATACATTCAATCTATGAATGAACATAAAAAGCAAGTGCATTTCAGTAGGAAAAACTGAAGGTCAATATGTCATATTAATAAAGAAAAAGCTACATTTAAAAACACATTAGCTTTGTTACACCAATTGGGAAGGCCAGGATATTGCACGTTAAGAAATAGATGGTGCCCTGAACTCAATGATTATCCATGATAGCATAAATTAAGACTGAAATATCAGACTAAACTTTGAATTTCCTTGCTCTTATTGGCAGGAATTACATTTGGGGTGAGGATCTTAAAGTTTGAGGTAATCCTGTTAATCTACAGGATATTTTCTAGTGCTTTGCATAGTTCAGTTCTAAATATCTCAAACAATGGGGTACTTCCTGAAGGAAAAATCCATCTAAACATATAAGGACTTGAATATCTAGGCCAAACTATTTCTGAACTAGGCTGTAGCAAAGAAGCCTTAAAATAAGGGATATATCTCAAATGTCTTGTCAAATTCACCTCAAGTTAAACTGAAAGTCTATCCTGTTCAAACCACACACTCTCTCTCTCTCTCTTCCCTCCCCCTCCCCCGCCCCCAGGAACTTGGAAGTAGGGTGACCAGATAGCATGTGTGAAAAATTGCGATTGAGGGTGGGGAGCAATAGGCGCATATATAAGACAAAGCCCCAAATATCAGGACTGTCCGTATAAAATAGGAACATCTGGTCACCCTATTTAGCAGTTACAATTTTTGAAGATTTTTAGAATCAGGGGTTAGTGCAAATAAGCTTTGAATGGAAGCTGATGTAAGAGGCAATGAACTCTTCAGAATCATTCTGCAATGGCTTATTCAGAGTTACAGCAGACTAATGTGCAACTTCAGTCTTTTTAAAATGGATATTCTTTATTATTAGTCTATAACTCTTTCTAAGTTTCTACGATTTACTATGTAAGTATGCCTGTGTGATCCTTTTAATCAAATATTTCATGGCCTGACAGAAAAAATAGCATCGGAGGAAGCTATAAACAATAAGTTGCCAAGTAGAGCAGCATTCAATAATGCAGTAATTATTAGATAGTATGTCTAAATGCCAAAATCTGCATTAAATATTTACTGACCCAAGCAGATCACATCTGTTCAATAACAGTTTGTTTAAAGTCCAAATGCAGACATCTAAATTGCCACCACTATAACTGTGCATGTGACCTGAACAAGTCCCATATTTATATACATATAATTCAGATGGCAATTTATACATGCTGTTGCTCAATTTGTGAATGCACAAATGTGGCATGATGGTTCACCATTACATCTTGTGGAAACAGCTTAGGTGCTCACATTCTAAAATAGTCATGAATAGGCGTAGCAGTTTGAAATTGAATAATCCAACTCCATAAGTCTCAGATGACTGACACTTTAACCATTGAAATCTCTGTATGGGATTAAAATTCAGTTTAGAAAGAGCTCAAAGTGAAGGAGTGGGGAAGGAGAAACAGCCTGTAGAATCAGACTCATCTGTTTGTAGAAATAGATATTGGTCTGTTTGTCCAAAATAATACAATAGAAAATCCCTAGATTATTTTTGTAAAGCTTTTTATAAAACCTAATGAGACTTTTGGAGCAATATTTTGCTCTATTACAATTGTATGGCATGTTAAGTGTCACATTCAATCACCCTTTTTGCAAGCCATGTTACTGTGGAGGAGCATGTTTGGACATCCGTGACCATGCTATGCCTACTTTACACATTTTCATTGACAAAGTAACTTCGAGTTGGTTGGTGAGCATTTCTTGGTAAAGGCCCAGGCCGTACTGAAGACCTCCTCCTGGAACCTTACCCAGTGAAGTCTGTGTGTGGGGTGCTGCTAACTCCAATATTGCCTATCCTGGGTTGGAAAATGATCATATCTTTCTGTGGACCACAGAAAATAAAACTCACTTCATTCCCTATGAAATATAAGTCTTAGTTTAAAGAGACAGCTTGTTGAGCAGGGACTACATCTCTGAATCTTCAAAAATGACTGATACCCTCAATTTAAGGACTTGATCCAAACCATCAGTGGTAATCTTTCCATTGATTTCAATGGGCTTTGGATGAGGTCCTTAATAAAACTGGGGTGTCAACCGTAATGACCTCAACCTAAGACCATTGATGTCAATTGAATGACTGATGCTGATTTCAGTGGGCGTCAGCTCAATCCTTAGCTGAGGAATTGATCATATCTGTCAGTTATGGTATGACAGCCAGAACACTGGCTTTGAGCAATCAAAACTTAGTAAAGGTCAGAGCAATCAGTGGTAAAACAAATGAAAGACTAAACATCTCATTCTGAACCTAGGTCTCAATTTCTGAAAAGCTGAAAGTTTCACTTCAGACATATATATTTGAACACATTACAACTAAGAAGCAAGCTCTACTTACTTTACAATATTAGCCATGTCTTGGCCTCTTTGTTTGGTTTCTTTCCCCATGATTATACGTTTAACTGCCTCTGCTTTTGGAAATGCCTCAGTACAGGGAGGTTCACCAAAGGGAATGCAAGAAACATGTGCTACTAAGCAAAAGGAAATCAACACTGCCAGTATGTCAGCAGGTGTCTCATGTTCACTGCTATCTTCACTAGTGTGCAGCTCAATATCTCAAACAAATATTATTTTGCTTGATTGCAAATAATACCAGCTTTCAGTCTTGCCAGAAGTCAAGTTAAAAAGTGTCTGTCAGGTGAATTCATGACAGCCATATTTTCAGAAGATTGACATTTCATTCTGTACAAGAAAATTATTACACAGAATGAGTGAAGCAGTTCAAAAACCCTGGCTGACCCTTTCAAACAGGACTGGAAAAACAACTTTGCATTTTTTTAACCTTCCTGTCTAATTAAGAGTTTCTCAAAACTTCTCCAAAATACAGACCAAACCCAAACCAAAAAAAGAACACACTGTAGGGATACAGAGGCAGCAGGACCATGCTGATCTCCACTGTCCATGATTTACTACCTGATTTTGGGGGAGGGGCAGGATTTTGAGGAAAAGGCCAAGACAAGGTAGAGGTTGGGAGCAACCCACAACCGTGTGAGACAAAAGAGAAAATAACTGGCATGTAGGTGTGAAAAAGAGACCATAGAACCGATCTTAGGTACTCTCAATGCCACCTTAATTAATTAGGTACTCCAGTCCTGAGACATTACTGAGATGTATCATCTTAAACCTTTCCCTGCTCATGAGAAACAAAAGAAAGCTGAACTGAAGGGCAGTCTGTTTCGCCTTGCAGCCAACAGGTATGCTGACATTAGGGGTGACCATATTTCCCTATGCTAAATACAGGACACCTGATAAAATTACTCATAATCAAGTGAGTTCAATGGCAATCAATCAGAACTATGCAGTACAAACATTCAAATTAACATCAAGTTGACTGAGCCTCTGTTAAATAAATACTGTATAGTTGGATTCTTTTTATTTACCTTCTTATCTTTAAGGCTTTAGCGCTCACTTGGGGAGGGGTCTCTCTCTCTCTTCCCCCTCCATACCTGTCTGGGTCCCCAGGATGACCTGGCCTGTGCCTTTGCAAAGCTCACTTCTCCCCCACCCGCTCCACTCCCATGTGACTGGAAGCAGATTGTCCCTTCCTGCCTGCACAGTCTCAAACGGCAGCTAACACCTCAAGGCTGCTGCTGGCCACCAGCATAACCTAGCCACCTCCTGTCCCCAGACTAGAGCCTGGGCAAGAAGGGGTTAAGCATTATGCACCAGGGCCCAGGTAACCTGACTGCAGGGGTGTCAGCAAACCCAGCCAGAGAGGTGGCTCAGCAGGGGAGTGTGTCTAGGGGACAGAGCAGCCCCGTGTTCCCTGGGGGCAAGATGAGGGTGGGGAGGTGAGTGAAGAGGGTGCTAAGCCTCTGCCTGGGGGCTGCTGTGGAGCCTGCAGGGTTGGGAGTGAACATGCTGGAAATCACTCCCCCCGCTACTCCAGAGCTTAGCTGAAGGGTGAAAAGGCTTCCCCATGCCAGTGCTGTGCAGGGCTTTGGCCCATGCAGGGCTCGGCTCCTCCTAACCAGTGTTCTGAGCCAGAGCATCTTGTGCTTTCTCAGGCATCAGCCCAGCCAGAGGCAGTGGGGGAAGGAAGGAGCCTGCCGGCCAGGCTGTTGGTGTTGGCCAGGCTGCTTCTCTGCACAGTGCTGAGAGCGGGATGCACCCCGCAGGGGGGTTATGGAGGAGGCACGTCGGGGCTCGGGGTGAGGGGTTGCGATGAAGGGGCAAAGCAGGGAGAGGACAGCGAGAGAGGGAGCACATAAAGGGCTGATGGGTGGGCAGCAGAGGTGACGCGTAACCAGCCGCCACCTGGCACCTCCCCACGCTCACCAGCCACTGCCATGTGCAGCCAGGGCTGGCTGGAAACCAGACGGGAGGTGGGCCCTGCTGGCCAAGAGCTGGCATATAGCAGGGGCTGTGCTGACAGACCAGCAGGGGGAGTGGCTGGCCCCATGTGGTCCACCTAAAGAAGAGAGGGAAGAGCATCTTCGCAAGCAGGCTGGCTAACCTAGTGAGGAGGGTTTTAAACTAAGTTCACCGGGGGAAGGAGACCAAAGCCCTGAGGTAAGTGGGGATGTGGGATACTGGGAGGAAGCATGAGGAGGAGAGCATGAGAGGGGAGGGCTCCCGCCTCATACTGAGAAAGAGGGGCGATCAGCAAGTTATCTCAAGTGCCTGTACACAAATGCAAGAAGGAAACAAGCAGGGAGAACTGGAAGTCCTGGCACAGTCAAGGAATTATGAAGAACAGGCAGGGCAGAAAAGATGGGGGTGTTGCATTGTATGTAAGAGAGCAGTATGACTGCTCAGAGCTTCGGTATGAAACTGCAGAAAAACCTGAGTGTCTCTGGATCAAGTTTAGAAGTGTGAGCAACAAGGGTGATGTCGTGGTGGGAGTCTGCTATAGACCACCAGACCAGGGGGATGAGGTGGACGTGGCTTTCTTCCAGCACCTAAGGAAGTTACTAGATTGCAGGACCTGGTTCTCATGGGAGACTTCAATCACCCTGATATCTGCTGGGAGAGCAATACAGAAGTGCACAGACAACTAGGAAGTTTTTGGACTGTGTAGGGGACAATTTCCTGGTGCAAGTGCTAGAGGAACCAACTAGGGGCAGAGCTCCTCTTGACCTGCTGATCACAAACCAGGAAGAATTAGTAGGGAAAGCAAAAGTGGATGGGAACCTGGGAGGCAGTGACCATGAGATGGTCGAGTTCAGGATCCTGACACAAGGAAGAAAGGAGAGCAGCAGAATACGGACCCTGGATTTCAGAAAAGCAGACTTTGATTCCCTCAGGGAACTGATGGGCAGGATCCCCTGGGAGAATAACGGGATGGGGAAAGGAGTCCAGGACAGCTGGCTGTATTTTAAAGAATCCTTATTGAGGTTACAGGGACAAACCATCCCGATGTGCAGAAAGAATAGTAAATATAGCAGGCAACCAGCTTGGCTTAACAGTGAAATCCTTGCTGATCTTAAACACAAAAAAGAAGCTTACAAGAAGTGGAAGATTGGACAAATGACCGGGGAGGAGTATAAAAATATTGCTCAGGCATACAGGAGTGAAATCAGGAAGGCCAAATCGCACCTGGAGTTGCAGCTAGCAAGAGATGTTAAGAGTAACAAGAAGGGTTTCTTCAGGTATGTTAGCAACAAGAAGAAAGTCAAGGAAAGTGTGGGCCCCTTACTGAATGAGGGAGGCAACCTAGTGACAGAGGATGTAATGTACTCAATGCTTTTTTTGCCTCTGTCTTCACAAACAAGGTCAGCTCCCAGATTACTGCACTGGGCAGCACAGCATGGGGAGGAGGTGACCAGCCCTCTGTGGAGAAAGAAGTGGTTCAGGACTATTTAGAAAAGCTGGACGAGCACAAGTCCATGGGGCCGGATGAGCTGCATCCGAGAGTGCTAAAGGAGTTGGCGGATGTGATTGCAGAGCCATTGGCCATTATCTTTGAAAACTCATAGCAATCGGGGGAGGTCCCGGAGGATTGGAAAAAGGCTAATGTAGTGCCCATCTTTAAAAAAGGGAAGAAGGAGGATCTGGGGAACTACAAGCCAGTCAGCATCACCTCAGTCCGTGGAAAAATCATGGAGCGGGTCCTCAAGGAATCAATTCTGAAGCACTTAGAGGAGAGGAAAGTGATCAGGAACAGTCAGCATGAATTCACCAAGGGCAAATCATGCCTGACTAATCTAACTGCCTTCTATGACGAGATAACTGGCTCTGTGGATGAGGGGAAAGCAGTGGACATGTTATTCCTTGACTTTAGCAAAGCTTTTGACACGGTCTCCCACAGTATTCTTGTCAGCAAGTTAAAGAAGTATGGGCTGGATGAATGCACTATAAGGTGGATAGAAAGCTGGCTAGATTGTCGGGCTCAATGGGTAGTGATCAATGGCTCCATGTCTAGTTGGCAGCCGGTGTCAAGTGGAGTACCCCAAGGGTCGGTCCTGGGACTGGTTTTGTTCGATATCTTCATTAATGATCTGGAGGATGATGTGGATTGCACCGTCAGCAAGTTTGCAGATGACACTAAACTGGGAGGAGAGGTAGGTACGTTGGAGGGTAGGGATAGGATACAGAGGGACCTAGCCAAATTAGAGGATTGGGCCAAAAGAAATCTGATGAGGTTCAACAAGGACAAGTGCAGAGTCCTGCACATAGGATGGAAGAATCCCATGCACCGCTACAGACTAGGGACCGAATGGCTGAGCAGCAGTTCTGCAGAAAAGGACCTGGGGTTACAGTGGACGAGAAGCTGGATATGAGTCAGTGTGCCCTTGTTGCCAAGAAGGCAAATGGCATTTTGGGATGTATAAGTAGGGGCATTGCCAGCAGATTGAGGGATGTGATCGTTCCCCCTCTATTCAACATTGGTGAGGCCTCATCTGGAGTACTGTGTCCAGTTTTAGGTCCCACACTACAAGAAGGATGTGGAAAAATTGGAAAACATCCAGCAGAGGGCAGCAAAAATGATTAGGGACTGGAACAAATGACTTATGAGGAGAGGCTGAGGGAACTGGGATTGTTTAGTTGGCAGAAGAGAAGAATGAGGGGGGATTTGATAGCTGCTTTCAACTACCTGAAAGGGGGTTCCAAAGAGGATGGCTCTAGACTGTTCTCAGTGGTAGTAGATGACAGAAAGAGGAGTAATGGTCTCAAGTTGCAATGGGGGAAGTTTAGGTTGGATATTAGGAAAAACTTTTTCCCTAGAAGGGTGGTGAAGCACTGGAATGTGTTACCTAGAGAGGTGGTGGAATCTCCTTCCTTAGAAGTTTTTAAGGTCAGGCTTGACAAAGCCCTGACTGGGATGATTTAATTGGGGATTGGTCCTGCTTTGAGTAGGGGGTTGGACTAAGTGACCTCCTGAGGTCCCTTCCAACCCTGACATTGTATGATCTGCCCTGCTACCAGCCTTGTACATCCACCCACATCATTGTCCACTAGACCCCCACTCTGGCCAGCAGCAGGACCTGCCAGTACTTGTGCGGGGGGGGAGGGGGGGAGTTAAAATATGGGACAATTTTGCCCTTTTTTAATAAAAAGTTGGGACACCCACAGGAGGGTTAAAATATGGAACTGTCCCTTTAAAAACAGGATGTCTGGTCACCCTAGCTGACATACTTCTTAGCAACAAGGATAAGACCATCAGAAATGTGACTGAACTGAGCGGGAGAGCTTGTGAGGTACCACTTTGGCAGTAGCAGGGAATTACTCCAGCCCTGGTCAGGGCATGAGAGAGAAGACAGAGCCATGCACCTACGGCCTGCTTGTATAACTTTAATTGTCCTGAAAGCTTTGTGTGCTACTGGTAAGATTGCTGTTCAAGGCTGTACAAACAATGGTGGTTAGGCTTTGCTTTGTATTTTATGGTAAAGTGGGATAAACTTCAGCTTCTTCTGAATCTTTTAGGATCAGAGAACTTTGGTTTTGACACTTTACAGAATGTCAAATTTCTTCACTAAGATATCCACTTCAGTGGGACTATTTGCTTAATTCATGTGACCGGGGTGAAAGAAACTTAAGGGATTTACCAGTATGTAGGGCCAAGGTCCTGGGTAGCGGGGTCCCTTGGGCGGAAGGGGCAGGCCCTTTAAATTGCTGCTGCTACTGCAGGGCTCCAACCGTGGGGCTCTGGTGGCGATTTAAAGGGCCCGGGGATCCTGCTGCTTCCAGGAGCTCAGGGCCCTTTAAAATTGCCTGCTTGGGGAAGCTGCTTCCTGCTGGTATGGTTGGCTGTGTGCCGGCTCTTGCCGGTATGCCATACCAGACCAGCTTACTTTCACCTCTGCGTGTGACTTACTAGATCTGGACCTAAGTTAATACATAGTGCTGCCACTTACTTATGCTGTAAGCTTATGCTGACTCATATACAGAGGCTTTTTATAAGTTAAATGTACAAGAGAGCTCACTTTCATTTTGTTTTGTGAATTGATTATGGAACAAATTATGAAATCTCTGCTCACATTAATGAGCATTCTCACATGAGTAATCCCACTGAAGCTATTGCGTCTATGCCACGGTTTTGTTACCGAAGCAGGAACCATATTTATTAACTCAGTTCTAGGTCATTTGGTAGTTGACTTAATGTGGTGAGGGATAGATATCACTCTACTGTAGGGTGATCAGATGTCCCAATTTTATAGGGACAGTCCAGATTTTTTTGGGGCTTTGTCTTGTATAGGTCCTATTACCGCTCCACCCCCGTCCCGATTTTTCACACGTGCTGTCTGGTCACCCTACTCTACTGTACACTTCAATTTTGGAATGACAATAAGCATTCTCACTTGACTTCTAGCTAAAATAGTGGACAATTTCAACCATTTGTCAGCTAAGTTTGTCTGAGCAGTTTTTTTTTTAAACAAAAACAAAACCTCCTCGAACATTGTTTCTATTGTATTAAAGCTGCATCTTCCCTCAATGTTAAAAATAATTTTTAACCCCATCACACTGTCGTCATCATTCAAAAACCTCTTAAGAAGTCAAAATCTTCTACCCATCTGCTATTTTTTTGTATTGCAGCTGATAGTCAGATAAGCAGGTGAAGCATTGATAGTTATGTTGCATCTTCACCTTTCTGCAAGCAATGCGCATTGAGCTTATGTAACTCTTGCTGGAGTACCAGAGTGTAATAACTTGAAGTTCAGCTGTTGCAATAAATGCCTTAACAGGGTCTTATTAACCACAAGGATTATTATTAAACACTTATATTGTGTTAGCACCTAGATGCCAGTTAGGTGTAGGCCCTATTGTGCCTTACGTAAAATCAGGGAGTAGATAACATTGTCATTGAATACTTTAATCATGTATGTGTAATGCATAATGTCCCCTTTGATTACAATTTCTTTAAACTAAAAATTGGTGGCAACCCTTTTTTACAAATTGCAATCTGAAAACAATTCTAGGAAAACATTCATAAAAGTATACTAGAAAGGGCTGGATATATCTGCATACCTATTTAACTATATGGCCTACCTACATCTCCGTTATTAGTAGAATAGATGTGCATCACACACAGTCCGTGGGGATACATAAAGCATTAATGAGTCAAATGTGGTTAATATTGTCTGTCTCTCTCCACTCAAAACTATTTCCTCTTTTGCACTGTAAAGGAATCTAATTTCTGCCATGGCAAATAGATGCTCTCTCAAAGTAAAGTTTAAGAAGCTACACAATTCCCTTCAACTTTAATCATTAACATTTCATAAGTGGCCGAAACTTTTTTGCAGTGCTTGTTAGCTGCATCATGAAGGCAAGAGTTGTTTCTGATGTTCAGCCAAGTGGATCTGCCACTGTCCAACCTACAAAGAAAGAAAGAAGTATTTTGTAAAGTAAAACCTTGCAATTTTTGAAATGTCTTGTTTCATTTCTCTTATTCTTGGTGAAATCTATATTGCAAAAGAAAATCCCATGGATATTGGATGGGAAGTACAATGTAACTGTTGTAAATTATTGAAATGTAAAACCTAAAATTTAATAGGGCTTCAAGTTGGACTATATGAAATAATGTTCTCTAGAGATCAGTCAACACAAGGTTATTAAGTGTAGACTAGAAGTAGTTCCTGACTTGAATAGATGAATTTGTTTGCTATTGAAAGGAGGAGATACTTGGAGGAAGCGTTTGGGGTTGAATTGAATTGAAGTCGATTTCTATGAAGATTATTGTTAGGGGCAGTTCCCTACCTATTAATTTACTGTACAATTCATCTGCTATACTTCTAGAGGTACGAATTGATGGCTATGTTAAATATGGACACGAGAGGTATGAAACAACTCAGACAAAATGAATCTCTAATTATATGAGGGCCACAGTAACTAAGTACTTGGGATAATACAGTGCACAGTTCTGGCACTCATTTACAGAAGAGACACAAAAGGAGGGGAAACTTCAGAGTTTGGTAACTTGACATGGTTAGATGGGCAAAATAGGATGATAGATATAGGGAGGGAGTTTGGGGAAGAGAAACAGGGACCTTGGTGATACCCCTTCAGTGTTTGAAGCTCATGTTACATAATATTTTGTTCAATTGAATAGAAAACTGTAAAAATAATAGTCCAAAAGAACTTAAAGCTCAGTTATATCTTATAGCAATAAAATATTAAAGGCCAGATCCTCAGCTGGCATAAATCAGCATAGGACTTTGAAAGCCTATGGTTATTTATACCAGATGAGAATCTGGTTGTCTGGCACAAATTTTACACATAGATCAGCATGTATGGAGCCCCATTGAAGCCTGGCTGACTTCATTTTGGTGCAAAGTTCCACGAAAGCAGCTCTGATTGCAGGGTTAAATGAGTCAAAATGGGATGAATCAAATATTACATGTTAACAGTGAATTGAAAATAAGGTAACACTTTGCTAACATGAGCTAAAAATTGAAAGTTTTTAAGCTGTCAAAACTATTAACTGACTGCAGCCATTTCAAGTCTAAATGTAGAGAGTGGATACAAGAGCTTCTGCAACAAGGCTAGTTCACTGAAAAGGTCTAAAACAGGGGCGGTCCAACTTTTTGGCCTGAGGGCCACATCGGGTTTCCAAAATTGTATGGAAGGCCAGTTAGCGGAGGCTGTGCCTCCCCAAACAGCCAGGCGTGGCCCGGCCCCGCCCCCTATCCAACTGCCCCCGATTCCTCCCCCACCCCCCGGAACCCCTGCCCCATCCATCATCCCTTGCTCCCTGACCGCCCCCGGAACCCTGCCCCGACTGTCCCCTGCTGCCCCATCCAACCCTCCCCGACCACCCCCTCTAACTCCCTTGCCCTTTATCCAACCCCCCCTGCTCCCTGCCCCCTTACCACACTGCCTGGAGCACCGGTGGCTGGCGGCACTACAGCCGAGCCGCCCGGCTGGAGCCAGCCACACCACTACGCAGCACAGAGCATCGGGTCAGGCCGGGCTCTGCAGCTGAGCTGCCCCAGGTGCTCACAGCCCCGCTGCCCAGAGCATTGTGCCAGTGGCACAGTGAGCTGAGGGGCCTGGGGGCTCGTCTCCTGGGCCAGGAGCTCAGGGGCCGGGCAGGAGGGTCCCATGGGCCGGTCATAGTTTGGCAGGTCATAGTTTGCCCACCTCTGGTCTAAAATGAGATGGAAGAGATTTAGGCCAAACCACATAGCTTTATCAAAAGGACCAGTAAAAGGGGGAAACAATAAAAGAATCTAATTTAAAATCCTCTTATAACAATCTTCGGGTTTATTAAATAACCAATGAATGAGAGGAATAAAACAAACTAAAGCATCTCTGGTGAACCGCTGCACACAGCCATACAGTGTTCCCAACCCCTGCCACCAGGGCACACCTTGAATTTCCCACACTCACGACCCAGTCCCTTGTGATTTGGAGACGCTCCTTCATAATCTTTCTTCAACCTAGCTCTACCCTTCACATAGGATGGAGACCATTAACTAGGAGGAGTAGAAGTCAAACCAAAGAGACATCTAGATTGGCTTTGGAGCTTCCCTAAATCCTGATACTGTCTGCTCTGTGGTATGCTCTGGTGTTACCAATAGTGAAGCTGTATGGTTAAAGAGTTGTTTTAACACCATATTTAGATTTTGAAGACTGTATATTGTACCATGCAGTGGGAAATAGGATGGATACTAAAATAAGCAGCAATTCACCTCCTTCCCCCATGTTTTAGACAAATTGTGCTGACCCTATGAACTCCGAGCTATGCTGTCATGTCTTCTTTCAGATCTGTCAGATGTCTGTTTCTTATGCAGTATTTTTGACCTTTAATTTAAGGTGGAAGGTATTCTATTGCACAGTTTTGATACTGTACTAGTGAAAACTGCAGGAAACTTCAGATGGTTTTAAATATTTCCTTATTACAGCTGTGTGATAACTCTGTGGAAAACATCTGCCTGGAGAACAGATAGTTGTATGTGTGTGTTTAAAGCTTTTCCAGTTTATAATCTTAAGGAGGGATTAATTATTGTTGCTCTTTTTCTCCTCATATGTGGTTTGTCAGCTATCAAGCTGGTAGATGATTCTTAGAAAAAAAGGATGCAAGTAACAGCCATCATGGTTTTTCCTTACTTTGGCATAAGTTTCCAGTCTGAGTACAGTGAAACCTGTATTCAGTTTAGTGCAGCAAACACTCTTACAAGGCAATTGACAAATATAAGAAATGATGCCAAAATATTTCCAAATACACAAACTAAAATTCGGCTCCACCTTTCTTAGAAGACTCCCCGTATGACACAATCATTTTGTCAGGTCCTTGTGTGGTTCCTAAAGGCAAGTGATTTTTTACTTTTAAATACAAATAGGAATAATGAGCTTTTTCTGTGGAAGCAGTGGATTCTAAGAAAATGGATGTTCACGTCCACAAATAAAGGTTGTATTAACCAAATATAGATATTTGACATTTTAGGACTAGAGCAGGTGTTCTTTTTAATGTTGCTTGAGTTCTATTGTGCCAATTTCATCCCTGCTATAATTTATGCCAGGGATGAATTTGGCCCTTACATGTGTCTGAAATGCTGACAGGATAAGATGGTGTCTCACAAACTTGAATGTTGTTTGTATCTTGGGAAGGAGGCTAGGATCTGTTTAGTACAGCCCTGTTATAGATCCTCCAACATGTATGTTAACTCTTGTTCCAATACATCAAAAATGACTGGCAGTTTGAAGTTACAGCTCTAAAATGTACTGACTTCCATTTGCACTCGCCACAGCAATATCCTATTGCCTTGAAATGTCAATCAGGATAATTTTACACATTATAACTATTTTAACATTTATAGATTGAAATGGATGAGTAACTTTTTCAGCAATGTAGCAAGCATGGTATCTTTGCCCAGGCTCCATCCTGTATTCACTGTCACTACTCCCAGTGCTCAGAGCCTAGAGGAAAAGCCCCATTCTAAATCAGCTATTAGCACAGGTTGGCCACAGACACAACTCTAGCTATTTTTTCAGATCTATTAATAAAGAGAGGTTGGTATGTTCTGATTCAATGATTTTTAGTTGGGATGAAAATAGACTGGAGTATTGCCTAATGCCTGTCACCTACCTGTATGCCAGAATCAGCATTTGTGTGTGCAGAACAAGTAGTCCTGCAACTATAATGAACATTATAAACTGATGCAGGAAAACCAGGTAGACTAATCTTTTTGTTTGGACTAGATCACGTTAATATAATTTTAAGAAGATTATATAATTGATAACATCGAAATCATGCTTGGTGAAAAGACTATGTGGAACTGGAAATTAATGAACCCAAATTGGTGTCTGATTGTGCTAAGCTTGTGGAAAAAATAATGAGGGCTGGGTTATTGCACCCATCGCTTCCTTTTTGGTCCTTAAAGAGACTTTGGGTGGTAGAGAGAGAGAGATGGGGGGTGGAAGGAGTGAAGGGGTGGGGAGGAAGAACAGATGGCAGCTACTGGAGCAAGCTTCACCATCATGGCTCCCATACCCATCATCTCCTGGAACCATGGCCTTTGTCATCCTGAGGAGTCCTGGCCAGGCCAGATAGAAGGATCCAAGTGACATCACTACCCCTACCAGCTCCAGCTGAATCCCAGATGCCGCCTGGGATGAAATGGGATTGGTCTCTAACAGCTCTAGCTCATCTCTGTTAATTTCTCCTCCTTTCCCCAAAAGGACAGTTATTACCATCTTTGATAGTATCTAGACAGTCAAACGAGATTTTTTCTCTTCTAAAACTCTTCAGTGAAAGGGAGCCAGAGATGTTAAAATAAAAGCCTTATATAATACTCTGCATTTCAAATGCTTTAACTCCCCGCCCCCCGACTTTTATCTTTAATGAAAGGTTTAAAGGATTTTTAATGTTGTTTGCCATGGTATTAAGCAGGCTGAGGTCTCTAGATCAGGAGTGGGCAAACTTTTTGGCCTGAGGGCCACATCGGGTTTCCGAAACTGTATGGAGGGCCAGGTGGGGAAGGCTGTACCTCTCCAAACAGCCTGACCCCCACCCCCTATCTGCCCCCTCCCACTTTCCACCCCTTGACTGCCCCCCTTCAGAACTCCTAACCATCTAACCTCCTCTGCTCCTTGTCCCCTGACCACCCACTGCCCCCCGGGACTCCACTCCCTATCTACCCCCCACCCCGACTGCTCCAACCACTATGCATCCCCCGACCCTCTTACCATGCCACTCAGAGCACCAGGAGTGGCAGCTACACCACCCAGCTGGAGCCAGCTATGCCACCGTGCAGTCTAGAGCACCGGGGCAGGCCAGAGGCTCTCGCAGCTCCGCTGCCAGCAGAAGCTCGCAGCCCTGCCGCCCAGAGTGCCAGCAGCACGGTGAGTTGAGGCTGTGGGGTGGTGGGGCAGCAGGGGAGGGGCAGGGGCTAGCCTCCCAAGCCAGGAGCTCAAGGGCTGGGCAGGAGGGTCATGTGGGCTGCAGTTTGCCCACATTTGCTGGAGATCAAAACCTGAACCTTGTGTCCCACCATTTAATGTTGGACAGTGAGTTATGCTAACATCTTGGCCCATTTATTCCATCTAAATTAATAAACACTACACCCAGCTGCCTGTCAACTTGTTGCCAACAGTGCATGGGCGAGAAACAAAGTCACATTTAAAAAAATAAATAAAGTGGAAGGCTTAAGTGTAAGTATGGAGAGTATTAGGCAAAAATTCACAGAATGCCTGAAGCAAGTGAAAACATACCTAATATGTACAGGTTGCAGACAGAAACAAATACGAGTAAAACAAAAGCAAAGCACATTCAGTGCATTTGAAACTGAAAAGGAAACACATTTAAACCAATATCTGAGCATTCAGATTAAATATTTTGAAAATACAAAAGGGTGCTGTCAAGGCTGATTTCCCCACTCTGGCCCTTCGAGTGCAGGAGGTGGGGGCCCACAAGGATGCTAAAAATTAATACTTGCCACTCCAGGCTTGTATTAAACTCCCAAGGTTACAGCTTTTCTCTGGCCTTGGATTTGTAGATGCTGCTACCATCCAAGTGCAGAACCCCTTTGAGAGACCAGGAAGGCTCACTTGGGAATTCCTTCCTGTGGGGTACCCTCAAGCCCTTTCCCCTTTCCGCTCCGGGGAAGAGATGGGGGGGGGGAGTGCTCAAACCTCTTAAGACACAGAACTCCAATCCTGTTCTTAAAAAAGGAAGAAAATACATCTGAAAAATCAGGCTATTGCTAGATTTAAAAAGAGAAAATAAAAGAATTAAGCATCAATGATAGCTTTCTTGAGATCCAGCTTCAAGGTTACAAGCGAAAAAAAAGCACCTGGGGTTAGCACAGAGGAAACCACAAGCCATAAAAAAATAAACCTAATTGCATCCTCCTAGACATTTCCTGATCTGCTTACATATCTGGGGTTTCAAATGAAGAGTTTCTAGGTATGATACAGATTTTTCATACCTGACCCGAAGCTTCTTACAGCATCATTGCTCTGTCTGTGGTTCTATCAAATCACCACTTGGCCATGCCCTGTTTATTCTCAAAATAGCACACTGGCTGGCTATGACAAACTGTCAAAACGTGATCTGTAGATCTCCCTCCACTACACAGTGCCTCTAACTGCTCAGGTAATGGGGTGTCTGTGTCAGACTGCTCAAAATCAACAATCTTTCCAATCTCACTCCACCCCTTCCATGTTGCCTCCAATACTTTCCCCTTAACTTTGCAAACATTATTTAAAACACAACATGGTGTAATAACCATAGGTATACTTAGTGACATCCAGTCCCATTCTGAGATCTCTCCACCAGCCCTTTAATCTGCCGAAGGCATACTCTACAGTCATCCTTCACTCACACCAGTGGTGATCTTTCTTGTGCATGTCTAGCAGCCGAGTGTATTGCTTCCTGAGTCGGGAAACATAAGAATCTCAACTGGCATTGGAAAGCATGTCCCTGTTTGCAGTTTCTCAAAGTCCTTTATTAGTAAGGATGCATATATTGTGCACCTTTTTCTGACCACCCAATGTTAATGACAGTGAAATGTCCCCTGGGATCCACCAATGTTTGCATAACCATGGAAAGGTTCCTTGTTTATGTACTCCAAAGCAAGAGGGGAAGGCATCTATTGCCCCACTGTAGTTAGGGAAGCCCATTAGATCAACTGTTTCCTGCACATTGCACAGAGTTGGAATCCTGTGGAATAGGACATGTTTAATGGCTTTGCACACTTCAGTGACAACTGCCCACCAACAGAGAGCAATCTGGAGTTGCAAGTTTCCCAAGTGTTTACCACCACGCATTTTTCCACTGTCAAAGCAGCTCTCCTTTTGGTGTCTTTGCTATCTTCTTCCTACCCCTCTGCTTCCTTTGAAAAACTTAGTCTCCAGGTGAATAGGGAGGGAACAGTCACCAGGCATAGCGTTGAGAATTCTTATGCAGACTGCACAAGGGACAGGGAAGTTCTAAGCCCCTTCCCCGATACACTATATGCTTTGCTGGAATTGGGCCCCAGTACTGGCAAACAAGAGGTGCTTAAATAAGACCACAAACTGAAAATGACAGTCAGAAAAAATAGCACGTCTTGGGGGCAACCAATGAATTTGGCCGGGGGTGGGGAGGGAGAAAGAGAGAGAGGCTACAAACCTGTAACACAAAATATAACTCCTTTAATTAAACTATGGCTTAAAATTTAGCATGAGTAGATGATAGCAGATTTTTCCTGAGTGTATTTACACAATTGAAACCTTGCTTTGTAACAACTAAAAATATTTCACTGCCATTATCTCTCTCCTTGCATTTCCTTTGTTATTTTCTTAAACTGTTTCATAGATTAACATTTTATGTTTGATCAATGTACTCTTGCAAGTCACTTATCTACCAGTACACTGAGCTGGTAATATATCATAACGTGGTATTCTCTCAAAGATTAAGATTAAATCTAGTCAGATTCTAACCATCAAAGGGAAAAGAAAATGGAAGTGTGCTGCAAGGAAGATTAGATCATGCCATCTCCAGAACTTGCTGCATGCTTAGTGTAACTGTGTAGCAGGGTGGTTACCCGCTCCTGCCCTGTGGAGCTTAAAAGCCAGCCCTGGGAGAGAGCTAGGGCTGAGAGCAAGAAAAGCTAGGCTGATTGAGGAAATGGCGGCAGCTGGGCCTGTAAAAGGGCTGCTAGGCTAAACCTTAGCTAGAGTCTCCCTCTCTGTGTTCAGAGAGGGAAGGGTCTGGCTGCAGGGACCTGAGGGAATACCTGGATTGAAGCAGGGCTGAGGGAGAAAGGCCAGGGGAGCTCCAGCCTGGAAACCCCCAGGTTGCAAGGCCTAGATTAGGGCCTATTAGGTACTGGGGTTGCAAGGGGGCAGCCCACAGGTAGACTCATCGCCTGTGATGAGTGGCTGATACACTGCAGTCTGCCACAGGGGAGCGGGGCTAAACGATGACTGGCAGTAGCCAAGACTGAGGCAAGGTGGGTGCGGGTTCCCTGGGGAGGGGAGACCCTCAGGGATTGTTGGGGTTTACTGCCAGGGGGCAGCACCCCAGTGGGAGGAGGCACCAGGTCCTGGGAGGGACTGGGGCCGGCAGTAAGGCGGATCACCAGATGGCAGAGGGTGCTCCAGAGGCTGATGAGCTATTCCCAAGGACAACCAGCAGGAGGTGTCGCTGGATGAGTCTAGCTCTATTACAAAGTGGTAGAAGCCGATGTTGGCAGAAACATTTCAGTTCATATTTTTGAAGTGTAATATTTAAATCTTGTAAACAATGTTGATAGGTCAAACATTGGAAAGCTGTATTTACCCAGATTGTGTATGTCTTATTGTATATATTGTGTATTTGTTCATGGTAGGCAGCTAATGAAAATGAACTGAAATTTTCTTTTTCTTGTCTCATCACGTTTTACTTTTGACAGTGTAAAAAAATCTTATCTCTGTGAACAGGCTTTCTGATTTGATGGTTCAGTAACATTTATGGTATGTGTTTTTCTTCTACCTGCTGAGCATTATACATCAAGACTTGTATAGTATAACATTATAAAACACTCAAGCCCTGAATATAAAAGCAGAAAAGAGTACAAAGTAAAATTGTGTAATGTGAATATTAACATAGTGTAAATAGC
Organism: Lepidochelys olivacea; assembly: GCF_965140295.1. Taxonomy (NCBI): domain Eukaryota; kingdom Metazoa; phylum Chordata; order Testudines; family Cheloniidae; genus Lepidochelys; species Lepidochelys olivacea. The sequence goes on along the minus strand of NC_140415.1, from coordinate 88,130,449 downwards.
CTGGCACTTATTGTAAGGCCATGTCCTTCCTCACTTAAGTAGTAGCTGGCTATGAATATTGTAACTGAGGGAATAGCACCTGCTTTTCTAATATGCAGATCATAGAATACCAGGGTTGGAAGGGATCTCAGGAGGTCATCTGGTCCAACCCTCTGCTCAAAGCAGGACCAACCCCCAATTTTTTTTTTCCCCAGATCCCTAAATGGCCCCCTTAAGGGCTGAACTCTCAACCCTGGGTTTAGCAGGTATTGCTCAAACCACTGAGCTATCCCTTCCTCACCCCACATGAGATGATTGGCTGGGCCCTCTAATATTGCTCAATACTTAATATTGAGAGAGTTGTTATGTGAGTCTTTTTGATTAAAATGAATATGCATCAGACAGCTAGTTCACAAACTCATGGCTAGAAGCATCTAGGTGTGGATTCAAGCCAGATGCAATGGATCTGAATCTAGATTTTGAACACTCTAAAGAACATATATATATTTAGATCTGAGGTTTTGGCTCTGCCATAGGGTGGACAGATAGCAAGTGTGAAAAATCGGGACAGGGTGGGGGGTAATTGGCACCTATATAAGTAAAAATCCCATGTATCGGGGCTGTCCCTATAAAATCAGGATATCTGGTCACCCTACTCTGGCCCAACTCCAATAATGCTATTAATGTTGGGCTATACAGGCAACTATAAATACAGACAACTTTACATGTAGTAAAATCAGTAGCCCTTAAAACCACTGTGCTCTGAACTATTGTAAAGGACCAAATTATGCTGCGGATGTGTCCCTGCCTGTGCCTGGATTCTATCTACGAGATGGTTGACAGCATCATCTCCAATCCTACAAACAGGCAAGTCCCATAACATTAGGATTACTTACATGCATGAAGTTTCTCACATGTGTAAGTGAATGCAATATTGGGATCATGGAGCAGCAATGAGTAGAAATTCATGCTGATCCTTTCAGACTCAAGTCAAGTTTCAAAAGGTTCACCTAATGTTATGGATATTTACATCCAGCTAAAATGCTGAACCTTTTACGGAGTTTTAGAACTTTTTCACAAAATACTCCTGTGACTTTTTTTTAACAACATTTTATGATTTCTTTCAAAGTGTTGCGATAACACCATACCTTATTTCTGTTACCAGAAACTACAGTGTAAATTGCATGCTTTCACTTAATGCAGGCTAATGGCTGGCAACTTATATGCACAGCTACTTTTGCAAATTACCAAAGTCATCTTAGCTCTTAATTTTGTTCAAGCTTTTGTTTTCTCCCCGCCCCCTGCAAATAAATCCCAGTTCTCACTGTATAAGGAAAACCGCTCTTATCATATTGGCACATGCTGAAGTCAAGAGCCTATTGTTGCTTCTTTGTGCTCAAGGCAACATATGACATGGATTCATAGATATTAAGGTCAGAAGGGACTATTATGGTCATCTAGTCTGACCTCCTGCACAATGCAGCCCACAGAATCTCACACATCCACTCCTGCGATAAACCTCTCAACTATGTTTGAGCTATTGAAGTCCTCAAATCATGGTTTAAAGACTTCAAGGTGCAGAGAATCCTCCAGCAGGTGACCCATGCTACAGAAGAAGGCGAAAAACCTCCAGAGCCTCTTCCAATCTGCCCTGGAGGAAAATTGCCATATTTGGGGTCGGGAAGGAATCAGCTGAACCCTGAGCATATGGGCAAGATTCACCAGCCAGCCACCCAGGAAAGAATTCTCTGTAGTAACTCAGATCCCATCCCATCTAACATCCCATCGGGCCTATTTACCATGAATATTTAAAGATCAATTAATTGCCAGAATCATGTAGTTCCATCATATCGTCTCCTCCATAAACTTATTGAGTTTAATCTTGAAGCCAGATAGGTCTTTTGCCCCCACTGCTTCCCTTGGAAGGCTGTTCCAGAACTTCACTCCTTTAATGGTTAGAAACCTTCATCTAATTTCAAGTCTAAACTTCCCGATGGCCAGTTTATATCCATTTGTTCTTGTGTCCACATTGGTACTGAGCTTAAATAATTCCTCTCCCTCTCAGGTATTTATCCCTCTGATATAGTTATAGAGAACAATCTTATCTCCCCTCAACCTTCTTTTGGTTAGGCTAAACAAGCCAAGCTCCTTGAGTCTCCTTTCATAAAACAGGTTTTCCATTCCTCGGATCATCCTAGTAGCCCTTCTCTGTACCTGTTCCAGTTTGAATTCATCCTTCTTAAACATGGGAGACCAGAACTGCACACAGTATTCCAGGTGAGGTCTCAGCAGTGCCTTGTATAACGGTTCTAACACCTCCTTATCTCTACTGGAAATACCTCACCTGATGCATCCCAAGACTGCATTAGCTTTTTTCACAGCCATATCACATTGGCGGCTCATAGTCATCCTGTAGTCAACCAATACTCCAAGGTCCTTCTCCTCCTCTGTTACTTCTAATTGATGCATCCCCAGCTTATAACTAAAATTCTTGTTATTAATCCCTAAATGCATGACCTTGCACTTCTCACTATTAAATTTCATCCGATTACTATTACTCCAGTTTACAAGGTCATCCAGATCCTCCTGTATGATATCCCAGTCCTTCTCTGTATTGGCAATACCTCCCAGCTTTGTATCATGCGCAAACTTTCTTTGCACACTCCCACTTCTTTTGCCGAGGTCAGTAATAAAAAGATTAAATAAGATTGGTCCCAGAACTGATCCTTGAGGAACTCCACTGGTAACCTCCATCCAGCCTGACAGTTCACCTTTCAGTAGGACCCGCTTTTTCTCCCTTTTGACCAAGTCCTTATCCACCTTTCAATTTTCATATTGATCCCTATCTTTTCCAATTTAACTAATTCCCCATGTGGCACCATATCAAATGCCTTACTGAAATCTAGGTAAATTAGATCCACTGCGTTTCCTTTGTCTAAAAAATCTGTTACTTTCTCAAAGAAGGAGATCCAGGTTGGTTTGGCACGATCTACCTTTTGTAAAATCATGTTGTATTTTGTCTCAATTATCATTGACCTTAATGTCCTTAACTATTTTCTCCTTCAAATTTTTTTCCAAGACCTTGCATACTACAGATGTCAAACTAACAGGCCTGTAGTTACCCGTATCACTTCCCCCCCCCCCTTTCTTAAAAATAGGAACTATGTTAGCAATTCTCCAGTCATATGGTACAACCCCTGAGTTTACAGATTCATTAAAAATTCTTGCTAATGGGCTTGCAATTTCATGTGCCAATTCCTTTAATATTCTTGGATGAAGATTATCTGGGCCCCCCAATTTAGTCCCATTAAACTGTTTGAGTTTCGCTTCTACCTCAGATATGGTAATATCTACCTCCATATCCTCGTTCCCATTTGTCATGCTACCATTATCCCTAAGATCCTAATTAGCCTTATTAAAGACTGAGGCGAAGTATTTGTTTAGATATTGGGCCATGCCTAGATTATCCTTAACCTCCACTCCATCCTCAGTGTTTAGCGGTCCCACTTCTTCTTTCTTTGTTTTCTTCTTATTTATATGGCTATAGAACCTTTTACTATTGGTTTTAATTCTCTTTTCAAGGTCCAACTCTACTTGACTTTTTTAGCCTTTCTCACTTTATCCCTACATGTTCTGACCTCAACAAGGTAGCTTTCCTTGCTGATCCCTCCCATCTTCCACCCCCTGTATGCTTTCTGCTTTTTCTTAATCACCTCTCTGAGGTGCTTGGTTTACAACTCCTGCCTATGATTTTTTCCCCCTTTCTTGGGTTTCAGGCTTCCGATAGCTTCTGCAGCTTTGACTTAAAGTAATCCCAGGCCTCCTCTGCCTTGAGATCCATACGTTCTGCAGTCCAAGCCACTTCCCGAACTAATTTCCTTAATTTTTGAAAGTCAGCCCTTTTGAAGTCAAAACCCCTAGTCGCAGATTTATTTTTGTTTATCCTTCCGTTCAGTTTGAACTGAATTAACTCATGATCACTTGAACCAAGGTTGTCTCCTACAACCATTTCTTCTATGAGGTCCTCACTACTCACCAAAACCAAATCTAAAATGGCATCCCCTCTAGTCGGTTCAGCAACTACTTGATGAAGGAATCCATCAGCTATCGCATCTAGGAAAATCTGAGCCCTATTATTATTATTATTTTATTAGCATTTGTCCTCCAGTCTATATCTGGGAAGTTAGTCTCCCATGATCATGCAGTTTCCATTACATTAAAAATTAAAAACCTTTAAAAGGGCTCTATCCATATCCAGATTAGATCCCAGTGGTCTATAGCACACCCCAAGCACTATCACAGGGGAGGCTCTAGTAGTTTTCTTCCCCAATGTGTTTTTTTTTTCCCAGACAGACTCTTATCCATTCCATCGCTTCTTATTTCTTTACATGTTACCTTATTGATATACAATGCTACTCCACCACCTTTACTTTTATTTCTGTCTTTCCTAAACAGCACATACCCTTCAATAGCTGTAGTCCAGTCATGACTACTATTCCACCATGTTTCTGTTATCCCTATAATATCTGGTTTCACTTCCTGCACCAGTAGCTCTAGTTCCTCCATTTTGTTACCTAGGCTCCTAGCGTGTGTACAAACATCTTAATTTTTGCTGTTTAGCCTCGCTCACATTCGTTACCTGATTAGGCATGGTCATTCTACAGTCAGTATGACTTATTAGACTGGTATCCACACTGCCCTTCCTCCTTATGTCCATTTTCCTACCCACAGCTGTATTCTTTCTTAATTTTTCTTCCCTCTAAATGTTAAATCCGGCTTGGAGATTACCTGGACATCCCCCCCAATTCCTAGTTTAAAGCTCTCTTAATCAGCTGTACCAGCCTCCATCCTAGAAGTCTATTTCCTTCCCTACTCAGATGAAGTCCATCCTGAGAGAACTGTCCTCTGTCCATGAATGCTTCCCAGTAGCTATACATCCCAAAGCCCTCTTTATATGCTGGTGCTTCATTTCTGTAGCAGTCAAATCGTGCATTTGGATGCCCCCATCCCGTTTTTCCAGCTCCAATAAATTACATACAATTACTCTGTGATTTGATTCTTCTCTGATATCTCTTTTTACTTGCATTTCCAGCTTAGCTTGACATTTGCTCTATGAGAACCAAGGCTGCTATTTTTCATCTTTTATATAGTCTGAGGAAAGGTGATGAAGCTTAGTAAATATTTAGTGTTTGTGTTCATGAGTAACAAAAGTAGCTGGAGTCAGGTACACTGAAGACTAACACTGTGAAAACTTGCATGTTATGTCAGTCTTCATCTTCCATTTGACCACATTTCTTCCCCCAGATCATACTGGACGTAACCTTGGGGCTTTTTTACCTTGCTTTGACGCTTGTGGGTGCAAGTCAGTTTCCAGGATTACCTGTGTATATCTGACTTGATCATTTACCAGCCATTGCAGAGGCCTCTGTCTGTGGCACATAATAGTCTAGTCTCCTCTGGGTCTAGTTTAGGTTATTGGGTTAATGTGCAGGTGCTGGGTGGTGGTGTTGGCTTGTAAGATGCATGAGGTCAGACACCTTTTGGCCTTAAACTCTGACAAACTGAAGCAGAGCAGTGCATCTCAATGCTGATCAAACCTCTCACAACTAGAGTAGCAGGGGTGTTCCATAAGCAGAGACTGCCAACTGAGCCTTTTGGTGTGTGGGGCTAGGAGGAATAGTTATTTGAGTAATTTTGTATCTTCTTTGTGTTTTGAATGTGCTCAGTACAGTGCATGGGGGTTGGGGTCCCCATAGAAAACTTCTTGTAAAAGTGTGTGTGACACACACGCACACAGATACATCCCCCCACCTCCCCCCCCCGAAACTATTTATTTAAGAAAAAATAAAGGGGAAGTTTGGTAGTAATATAAATCAAGCTTGAAATTGTAGAATTCATAGGGAATGCAAAAGGATACAAGGAAAACAAGGAGATAGAATTGACACAGATGTTACAGAGGAGACCAGCACTGTGCTCTTTTACAGAGACTTTACTTTTGTGTGTTTCATGTGTTCTTATTTCCCTACCTCTGAAAAATGTTTTATGGATATACATAACAAACAAGTTCTGAAAGGTCAGTGAAAGCTGTCCCCCCCACCCCCATTCTTCTTTCATGAACTACATGAAACTGGAAGAGGAAATGTGGAAAACCACAAGAGAAGCTGTTAACATACTATAGTAGTCAACATTTAACAGTTACCATACAATGATACATCCATCTTTTTTTAAAGTAATAGATCAATTTGGACACATGAAGTACTAAAATTATTGTGAGAGAGCCTGTTTTCATGAGATGTCTGGATGTTTATAGATCCAAGCAGTTTGGATAAGCATCCAGGCTATTGTGTATTTATCTGAACAAAACCTGAAGTCCAGATCTTTTCAGTTCATCCACTTCCACCTTTGACCCAAGATTATTCTTTCTCTCCTCAGTGTTGTACTTTCTTAGAAAAGCCAGTTTTTAGGTCTTGAAAAGCTTTCTATTCATAGGAATGTAATTGCACTAGTAACCAGCAGTTTCTTGTCGTCTAAGTACTAGAGACCAATGAACTTTTTGTCCCTTTTTACTTTAGGTTTCAAACTTTCTCCATGCTTGTGCCAGTTACATTTTTCTGGACTCCCATATTTAATGAATAGAGTATAATTCATCAAAATGTGAGTCATTCAGTGCTTCACCACAAATTATGAAAAATGTTTATTATGTAGTGCTAATTATTTCATTATTAGAACCTTACAGAGGAAATATTTGTTTCTGGGTAAGCAATGAACTATTGATTGTCTTTTAGCATACAAATGAAAATGAAATGCAGCTCAGGGGAAGCTGTCTAAACTCCATGTATTTCATTTTGTAAAATATATGGCTGAAATGGCAGTTTGCAATCATGGTTGAGCATAGAATACATCAGTTACTGTTTCTTCCACAAACCTTGAGAATTAGGTCAATTTATAAAGACTGAAACTCCTTCTTTGTGGCAAAATGGACCTTTTCTTAATTGGCTCCAGAAAGCAGGACTACCACTGTTTCTCCTCCATGGAAACTGCATGATCATGGGAGACTAACATCCCAGATATAGACTGGAGGACAAATGCTAATAAAATAATAATAATAATAGGGCTCAGATTTTCCTAGATGCGATAGCTGATGGATTCCTTCATCAAGCAGTTGCTGAACCGACTAGAGGGGATGCCATTTTAGATTTGGTTTTGGTGAGTAGTGAGGACCTCATAGAAGAAATGGTTGTAGGGGATAATCTTGGCTCAAGTGATCATGAGCAAATTCAGTTCAAACTGAATGGAAGGATTAATAAAAATAAATCTGCAGCTAGGGTTATTTATTTCAAAAGGGCTGACCTTCAAAAATTTAGGAAATTAGTTCGGGAAGTGGATTGGACTGAAGAATTTATGGATCTAAAGGTAGAGGAGGCCTGGGATTATTTTAAATCAAAGCTGCAGAAGCTATCGGAAGCCTGCATCCCAAGTAAGGGGAAAAAATTCATAGGCAGGAGTTGTAGACCAAGCTGATTGAGCAAGCACCTCAGAGAGGTGATTAAGAAAAAGCAGAAAGCATATAGGGAGTGGAAGAAGGGAGGGAACAGCAAGGAAAGCTACCTTATTGAGGTCAGAACATGTAGGGATAAAGTGAGAGAGGCTAAAAGTCAAGTAGAGTTGGACCATGCAAAGGGAATTAAAACCAATAGTAATAGGTTCTATAGTCATATAAATAAGAAGAAAAGAAAGAAGTGGGACTGCTAAACACTGAGGATGGTGTGGAGGTTAAGGATAATCTAGGCATGGCCCAATATCTAAACAAATACTTTGCCTCAGTCTTTAATAAGGCTAATTAGGATCTTAGGGATAATGGTAGCATGACAAATGGGAATGAGGATATGGAGGTAGACATTACCATATCTGAGGTAGAAGCAAAACTCAAACAGCTTAATGGGACTAAATGGGGGGCCCAGATAATCTTCATCCAAGAATATTAAAGGAATTGGCACATGAAATTGCAAGCCCATTAGCAAGAATTTTTAATGAATCTGTAAACTCAGGGGTTGTACCGTATGATTGGAGAATTGCTAACATAGTTCCTATTTTTAAGAAAGGAAAAAAAAGTGAATGGTAAATGGGACAAAATACAACATGGTTTTACAAAAGGTAGGTCGTGCCAAACCAACCTGATCTTCTTTGAGAAAGTAACAGATTTTTTTAGACAAAGGAAACGCAGTGGATCTAATTTACCTAGATTTTAGTAAGGCATTTGTTACCGTGCCACATGGGGAATTATTAGTTAAATTAGATAAGATGGGGATCAATAGGAGAATTGAAAGGTGGATAAAGAATTGGTTAAAGGGGAGACTACAACGGGTCCCACTGAAAGGTGAACTGTCAGGCTGGATGGAGGTTACCAGTGGAGTTCCTCAAGAATCGGTTTTGGGACCAACTTATTTAATCTTTTTATTACTGACACTGGCACAAAAAGTGGGAGTGTGCTAAGAAAGTTTGTGGATGATACAAAGCTGGGAGGTATTGCCAATTTAGAGAAGGACAGGGATACCCTACAGGAGGATCTAGATGACCTTGTAAACTGGAGTAATAGTAATCGGATGAAATTTAATAGTGAGAAGTGCAAGGTCATGCATTTAGGGATTAATAACAAGAATTTTAGTTATAAGCTAGGGACGCATCAATTAGAAGTAATGGAGGAGGAAAAGGACCTTGCAGTATTGATTGATCATAGGATGACTGTGATGTGGCTGTGAAAAAAGCTAATGCGGTCTTGGGATGCATCAGGAGAGGTATTTCCAGCAGGGATAAGGAGGTTTTAGTACCATTATACAAGGCACTGCTGAGACCTCACCTGGAATACTATGTGCAGTTCTGGTCTCCCATGTTTAAGAAAGATGAATTCAAACTGGAACAGGTACAGAGAAGGGCTACTAGGATGATCCGAGGAATAGAAAACTTGTCTTATGAAAGGAGAATCAGGGAGCTTGGCTTGTTTAGCCTAACTAAAAGAAGGTTGAGGGGAGATATGATTGCTCTCTAGAAATATATCAGAGGGATAAATACCAGAGAGGGAGAGGAATTATTTAAGCTCAGTACCAATGTGGACATAAGAACAAATGGATATAAACTGGCCACTAGGAAATTTAGACTAGAAATTAGACGAAGGTTTTTAACCATCAGAGGAGTGACATTTTGGAATAGCCTTCCAAGGGAAGCAGTGGGGGCAAAAGATCTATCTGGCTTTAAGATTAAACCCAATAAGTTTTTGGAGGAGATGGGATAACATGGTTTTGGTAATTAAATATTCATGGTAAATAGGCCCAATGGCCTGTGATGGGCTATTAGATGGGGTGAGATCCTAGTTACCCAGGAAAGTATTTTCTGTAGTATCTGGCTGATGAATCTTGCCCATATGCTCAGGGTTTAGCTGATCGCCATATTTGGGGTCGGGAAGGAATTTTCCTCCAGGACAAATTGGAAGAGGCCCTGGAGGTTTTTCGCTGTCCTCTGTAGCATGGGGCACAGGTCACTTGATTAAGGATTCTCTGCTCCTTGAAGTCTTTGAAGTCCTCAAATCGTAGTTTAATAGCACAGATGTAGGTGTGAGGTGTGGTTTTTTTTTTTTTGTAGGATTGGTGGGTGAAATTCTGTGGCCTGCGTTGTGCAGGAGGTCAGACTAGATGATCATAATGGTCCCTTCTGACCTAAATATCTATGAATCTAACCTCTTGTCTGTTTTGGCCCTTTAGAGCTTGCCTACATGCAAAAACAAGTTTTAGCTATAAAGTGATACTAACACACACAACTTGGACGCAGTTATGTGCATAAAGGTACTTTATACCAGCTTAGCTTTCTCCTTCCTGTATGAAAATGAGACTAAGCTATGCTGACATAAGATATACTTCGTGCACAGTTATTCGTATAGTCTAGGGGCTGTGCAGGTATAACCTTTGCCCTCAATCCTTTACCTCCTTTAATATCATTAAATTGGTTCAAAAAACTGTGTTTTTGACGTAGTGTGATCTACTACATTAGACATACATTAAAAAGCTGCATCTTAGCTTTTGTTTTGTAATTTTTGTGGGGAGAGGGAAGTGTCTTAGGTTCCTAGGCACAGATCTAATCACATAATATGGGAGCATTATCCCTATTGTCTACTAGTAGGAAAATAATTGGAGATGAGTGTGGCTTACTTTTGATTAGTGCATATACATAATTTGGTGAGATCCTCAGCTCATGTAAGCTGGCATAGTTCAAGCAATTTCACAATAGCTGAGGATTCAGCCTAATATTTCTGAATTATTTGCCCTAATACATATTTTATATATCTCCTCAAGGTGGAATGAAGAGGATCTGTTTGGGATATATTAAAACTGAATGTGTTGCTTTCTGGGTGTGTTTTTTTTAATTTATCTTTTAAATTCGCTGTTAATTGAAATATGATCATTCGAGGTTGCAGCTGGCCAAAACTTAAACAATCAAACCCCCAAACCATTGTGCCCTTTTTAAAAAGATCATATTATGGGCTTATGAGAAACAAATTTTCTTTTGATGTATTTTTCAAAACCAAAGGAAATTTTTGCTTGCAATTGCATAATAATTTTGTATGCCAATATTGAAAGTGAAAATCCCAATTTTACTCATAATTCTGCTGAGAGGCTTGATCCAAAGCTGATTAAATGAGTCTTCCCAATTACTTCAGGGGTTTTGAGATCTAATCAGCTCTTAGTTTCACAGCCTAGAAAAATACAGTGAGGGAGCACCAATTTACTTATTACCCCCTTTTTTTAAAAATTATTTTTATTTAGAACTGCCCCACCCCCTCCCCTGAAGTGTTTACAATGATACTCCTAGCCTTGGATATGAGTCGATAAATTGTTCCTATGTTCTGCTCAACCTTTCACAGGAACCATGAACAAACTTGTAAACTTAAAGAACAGCCATATGATTGCTATATTTTACTGCAATCCAATTTCCTTGCCCAGTCGCTATATTTATGTTTATGGTCCCATAAACTTGCCCTCTAGTGTAGACTGCTGATTACTGATTTATAAAATGGCTTTGCCAGTCAGTATTCAAAGGCATTCTATAAACTGGCCATAGTGATTATCTATCTCATAAAAGTTGCACACATAGGCACTCATCAGTGATTCTACCTTGGAGAATTAGGAGAAAAGGAGACATCTGAAAATTTAAACTGCTCCAAAATTCTTTTAGCCAACATGATTTCTTTGATCACAATGGCAGTCCCAGAGCTTTGTCTGCACCTTTTTCCCTGCTGTGGATGATTGTTATTGAGTGTGTTTTTAACTGTGTATTTTTTTCAGGTAAAGCTTCCAAACATAAATCCTTTGGTATAATAAATAAAAAGCCCTAACGAATAGTATTAACAAAGAGATTCATTGGACTTCATTATTTTACCTCCGGTTCTTAGATGCTTCCTAAATTATTCCTCATAGCAGCTCTACCTAGTACAATTCTGAGCTTGAATGAATAGAGCTTATCTAAATTTGAACACAAAATGCTTTTACCTGTAAAGGCTGAGATAAGGCTTCTATTAGCAACTACTTTGTCTCATATTTCTATTTTAAGACATAAGAGGCTGAATTGCATTGCTTGGTGCCAACACATTGCACAATGTAAAATATGGTGGTATATAGAAATCAAGCCGTGCAACAATAGACCTTGGGTTTCCAAGGATAAGAGTTTAGGTAAGATTTAAAAACCCTCCCATTGTAGTCTGTGATGGATATTGATCTTGATCTGCTCATTATATTGTGCACATACATGGTCCAGGCATCTCTACAACATAACTCATGTGGCTGACTTCTCCCCCCCCCCCCCAGCAAACAGTGCTATGATCCATGTTCTTCATTTACGGGGGAACCTTGTCTTAGTTTTATGTGGTTTTTCCATTTCACAGTGCATAGCAAACATAGTTTAAACATTTAAAAAAAAATCCTGTTGTCTGAAGATAAAAGTAATCACTACTTATTGCTCTGTTAAAATACAATGTACACAGTCTCTTCTGCTTCCCAAATTGTGTTAGGATGTATTCTTTACATGTCTCAAGGGAATGTTCACTTTGGTAAGCATGTGCGGGTTTTTTTACGTTCTTGCCCCCCCCCCCCATGCCACCTCAGAAGTGATAGAACTACAAATAAATATACAAAATTTAGGATATAGATCACTAGAGGCTTGTCCTCCTCTGGTGGGATCGGCTGTAAAAATGTAGGGTCCTGTCATTTCTCCCAGATCCACAGATAGAGGGATCATCTAATTCATCCAGGGCCAATCAACTACCTTCCCAAACCTCCTACCCAGACTAAAGAATTTGGAAGAGAACATCTAGGACTCTTCCTTTTCATGACCATCGCTGTCCCATAACATGGGATTAATGGGGGCCTAAACTACTAGCTCATTTAAACAAGGTGGTCTGCTTTTTGGGAATAAAGGTCTAAGCTGTGAGTTACAGCTAAGCAAAAGGAATCTCAAACTGAGTCTTTATCTTCAAACTTGGTGAAATCAAATGTCAGACTGTTCACCTTTCAGATTCCTTCCTCCTCCCCCAAAACAACAACCCTTAAAACTGCACTAGCAAGTTGAAATGTCAAGATGTAATTACTCTGAAATGGCCCTTTTTTCAGCTACCCAGAGTTGCTTATGGATTTAGTGAATTACTTCTCACTGGTGGATAGAGACAGAAAAGCTTCCTAGTGGTGAAGGTAATTCCTATTTGCCTGGCTTCTAGTGTGACAGTCTTTTTACATGCTCAATCCTGCTGGTATGTAGTCACTCTTTTCCTCCCCCCGCATCCCCCCCAAAGGAAACAATGGCAACCGGAAGCTGTTACTCCTGTAACAGATTCAAGTGCTTTTCTTCTCACCCTTCTAATAGAGAAACCCTTATAGGGGACCAGCTCTCCCCTAATTCACTGTCACAGAGGCTACCCCTTCTCCCACTCACAACTGCACAGCACTCCTATGGCAACTACAGCATTTGTTTACATATGGAAAAATAGTATTGGAGGGAAAATACATTTTTGTAGCTGCCTTTTATTCAGATGTGTTGTCCATTTCTGAGACAAGTTAATCAAGTGCCTTTGCTGTTTTCCTCCTCATTTCTAGCATGCAGTGAGCCGACACTCTGTGACCATCCAGATCTCTGTGGACCACAGCTTGGGAACAGTTCTCCTATGGCACCTGTGAGAATGAAGCAGCATTATTTACTTATGATTATGGAGAGTAAGATGCATCACCACTCTAAAAACAAAACAAAACACAGGTTAAAGATCCTCTGAGGAAAGCCATTGTGTAAATGGATAGGATTACAATCCCATTGAACTTAGTGAGTGAGGAAAAAAATCTCGGTTTATTTCTAGTCCTAAAAAAAAAAAAATCGGTTTATTTCTAGTCCTAAATTCAAGGTAAAAGGAAAGTTTTCAGAACTACTCTTCTACTACTTGTGGACTAATATCTTTATTAGAAGCAGGATTAGCAGAGGAATATTTCTCTTTGCTACTACAAGACTTCTCATCTCAATTGTAAACCTCATTTATACTGAAACTCTACCCAACCTCATAAATCCTCAAATCAATAAATCCTCAACTGATATGTACCTCATTACAAATAAAACTATTCCCTACACAGAATTCTAATTCATTTTTTGTCAAGTTGGTCATGCAGATCCATTACTAACACAGAGAAAGGGACATAAACAAATCTCTGTTCCGCATTACTTACAGAAGTGCATAGGCTGAAATTCAGAACCACGTAGGATATTTATTTCTGCTCAAGAATAAGTCAATTTTTTCAATGAATCACTTTTTCATTGAAAAATGCCAATTTGTTGAAATTGAAACTGTTCGTAATTCAAAAAAGTTCTGAATTTTCAAAATTGTCAAAATGACCTGGTTCAAATCAATGTTTTGTTTTGAAATATAACCTAATTGGATTGCCCCCTCTTCTTCCCCCCCCCAAAAAAAAAAGCTGGGAGGGAGGGGGAAGGAGGATAAAATGAAAATTAATTGATCCAAATCTAATTTTTGTGTTTAATTATTTTGTTAAACATTTTGGGGACTTCACTTCTTCATTCCAGTTTGGGACAATCAAGCTGTTCAAATTCAAATATTTTTGTGGGAGAGGAAAACCATTTCCAGTGAAGAGAAGCTCTACTTATGAAGGGATTAGGCAACATAATGGTTTTTGAGAACAGTTGTTTTGAGCTAAAACATTCTTTAGAATGCCAAAACATGAGTCTGCACAATGTAATTGCCATATGCTTATTTAATTTTTTTAAAAGATGGTCCATGTAAAGTTTTTTTAATTGACTTAATCTTTATTTGCCACCCATAAGATGACAAGTTTTTTATTAGATTCTGAAGTGTAAAGGCTCTTGCCAGTGTAATTATGATAGTTTTAGAGCTACTCTATTTATTGTGCACTTGAAAGTGAGCTCAGTGATACACAGAACAGAAAAAGGCACAACACACTTAAGACCCCATTGCAAAAAGAGATGGAGGCCCAATATCAAAGATGTTTAATTACTTCACATATATATTAGGAACTACTTTTAGTGGATTCTCCATCCCATTATGGGATCAAATGACTGATTACTCCTTTGTGTTTAACTGTATAGGAATTTTCTTTCTTTAGTCATAAAAAGTCGGTTATAACTGAAATTTCTCATTAACTTTGTTCAGAGCTCTTCTGTACAAAGCAGTAAGTCAAAACAGAAAAAAGGCCTTTGGTATATGGGTCAGAACCTCTATCACTAAGTAACTTGAGGGAAAGCTCTTGGGTGCTAGTGCTGCTCTTTGAGGGACAGATCTTGTTCCATGAACATGAAGGGGGGAGAGAAGGCCTTTTCCAAGCACCCTTCAAATGAGGGTAAGAAAAAACTTGAGGGAATCTAGGAATCACTTCAGGTTCTTAACCTGAGGATACATAGGAAAGAGGCAAAAAGGTGAAGACTTGTATCGAAGTTTTACAAAACAGGGAGTAAATAAAGAAAACATTTAGGGTGATTGATGGGAATCTTCATGACACTGAAATCTGTGAGGCTCTGAATTACTATCCCAATGGAAGTCAGAGCAGTCCCTTCGAGTCTCAAGTCATTTATAACTAGGTTGGATAATACATTAATAAGTGTACAAAAGAGAATAATCCTGCCTTGGTAGGGAGATAGACCTAATGGGTCTTTTGCAACTTTATTGTCTATGATTTTATGAAACAGAAAATGATCAGACTACATAGATATTGAATCTAATTTACGTGTGAGTTGACTTTTTTCATTCTTGACTGTTCCTGTGTGAACAGTTAATTGGCAGCCAACAATTAATTGGTTAGTCAAAACCGAAAGGCCAGCTGGCACTCTTTTGCATTTCTCTCTCCCAGAGTTTATAGATGGATTCTGGGTAAGGTGGGAATAGTGTTTTACAGCAGCAATTAGTTTATTCCTGGGGAAAGCTACAAACAGACATGGGTATGTACGTACAACAGAAATGTGTTTTCCATTCCACTGTGACTGAAGAAATGACAGCCAACTGGCCATGGGCAATAGCAATCCAAAATGCCAACTGGCTATCTTTTTTTCCCATAAGCTTGAAGTTTGCATGTTGGATGGTAAAGGGATATTTTATTAACTGAATACTAAACAACATTGACTGTTTGAATAGCCAGTGACAAGCTATTCAGTAGCTGCAAATTCAATTAGCTAACAACCAAGTCATATTTATTTTTTTATTACTGATGTCTGTATGTACCAAAATCTTCCAGGAATAGGGCAGGCCGAACATAGTTTTTGGTTTCAGAGTAACAGCCGTGTTAGTCTGTATTCACAAAAAGAAAAGGAGTACTTGTGGCACCTTAGAGACTAACCAATTTATTTGAGCATGAGCTTTCGTGAGCTACAGCTCACTTCATCGGATGCATACCGTGAATGGTTTTACAGAATAATAAGTGAATCACCACTGATTAAATTCTTTGATTTGAAAGAGTAGCTGAAAGTTCAGGTTTGTTTGAACTATTCTCCTCACACACCTGCAATGTTGGGCTGGAAATCTTGAGACAAGGCTTTCTCATGAGATTGCTAGCATCTCTTGTTTCTAGATGAGCTGAAAATGCCATGATAGAGTCCGTTATTTTATGGGTGTCGGAAGCCAAACATGAACAATAGTGGGAGAAGTAAACACTTTTAATCTCTCCTAAAGATTCATTTGGGTGCTCTCCCCATGCTAGTGGTGGTCTATGCCAAAGCCCTGTACACCTCACTCCTTACCCTATTCAAAAGAGAAAAAAGTTCAGTTCACTCAAAAAACCTGAAGTCTGCATCTTCTAAATCACCTTATTTTAGCTTTATCACTTCTTCCACCTGTATTTTATCTGCACTCCTTATTAGGTTTTCATCCTGTATTGCATCAACAGCAACTTTAAGGACAGGGCCTTCTGCCTCATGACTTTGAATAAGAACTGTAAAGGGTTTAAGTCTAGATGTTCATTTATTACCTCCCAAAGGTCTAAGGTTCATTTTCTCTCCCCTTAGGTTGGCTGTGTATGAATTACCCCCAAAGGGTCTAAGACTCAAGTGTCATAGAAGAAACTAAATTAAAAACAGAGTGAAAAGGGAAAAATAATTAAAAATAAATGACATTCATATCTAGCCTAAATTGGCAATAGCTGATCTAGGTACAGCTCAGGCTTGTAACTGCCTAATAGAAAAGACTGAAAATGAAATTACTCATATCCTTTAGACTCTCTCCATTCCAATAACCCAGACAGTCAAGCCTTTCTCAACTTCAGTCAACTCCGAGTGACTCTCTTTAGTGCTATACATGCCTGCCAGTTATGTCCTTTGAACCTTCTAAAATGAGTCTGAGGTGTGATCTTGCAGTAACATATGGGTCTATAGCAGCCCTTGTTTCATGTTAGGGAAAGTTAATATTTGCAGTACTGTACAACTATTGGAAACACTTTTTTCCCCTCATAACATTAGCAACCTTTCCAATTTTATTCACTGCTATAGTCAATCTCCTATGAGAATATCATAGGAATCTGAACAAAGCAGTACTTACCACACACCAGGGTTTCTCTCCTGTTGGACTTGTATAGTAATATGTTTATGGCTCTTGATATCCCAGCAATTTCTGCATTTCTCTTGTGTAGTGAGAATCCCTGGGTGCTGTGCTTACAACAGACATTAAAGTCTACTTTTTGTTTTGTTTTTTGTCTTACGCCAGTTTGACTCTATGGACTTGAATGGAATTATTAAGATCCAGTGTGAAATTAGAATTGCAATCTAGGCCTCTTATCAGTGTCTTGTGGTGATGGGTTTTTTTTTTAAAGTCATTTTCTCTTAGACATTGATGAAGGAACTTGATTAGAACAAGCAAAACAGTATTATCCCTAAAACTAATTTCTCTACTTCACTGAAAAGTTTCTGCCTAAAACCTTCCCTACTCTGTCATTCCACTACAGATCTATACACACCATCCTTTTGGTCAGAACTGGGAAGACTTCAGTTCCAATTTTAGAAAGAGGACCAGTTCAGTGACCTATTTCAAATGAGGAATGCCTCCGGAACTGGTATCTCTGGAAACAGAACTTTTCAAGTGTGTTCACTGTATTTACTATAATGCTATATTGCTCCCATTTCTTTCTTCATCACGTATGCATCCTCAAAAGACTGGCTAAAATTTTTCAGCGTCACCTAGGTGACTTACAAGTGTCTCAGTGAAAGTCAGCAGGATTAAGGCTCCAAATGCCTCCATCGCTTTTGCAAACTTTATGCAGTATTTGTCACACCCTACAAAAACATAGCTGTGCTCACGTGACCATCTCTGCTTAGCATAATGACTTAGTCATGTAGATGGATCTCTATCCCTGACTCCTAACTAGAGCTGGATGGAAACACATTTTCCATTTCTAGGGTAATTTTGTGATTTCAAAATTTTAATTCGATTTCAGAACAATAGCAAAAGTGTCAAGATTTCCTGCAAAACAAAATTGTGTTTCGGGTCAAAATGTTTTATTCGTTTTTTTAAAAAAAATGTCATTCTAAAATGGAAAAATCAAAATGTTGACTCTGACAAAAGTCAAAATGAAATGTTTCATCCTTATCAATGATCCATTCATATTTTTATCTAGGCAAAATTTCGTTGAAATAGACAAGTGTCTGTGAAACCTTTTGAATTTTGATCAATTGGTGTTTTCTGACCAAGTTCCCCCCCCCAAAAAAACCCCCTACAATGTATAGAAGTTGCCCATCTGCAATATCAGATCACCTTTCAGAAATATGCTTGTGTATGCAAGAAAGCTGGAGAGGAGTTCTGACTATGAAGAGCATCTGTCATGGTTATCTTTTCCCACCCTTCTAAAATGGTGAAATGGTTACTGAATTTGGCCCTTAAGTAACTTTAGCTGTGAATGGGAAGTCACTTTATGAAATTAAATCCTAAGGAGTGTTGGTCCAAGCCCTAAACTGATTTAATGTCCACCTGCACAATTGCTTAATCCACATGGCATAAAAAGCATGACATCCTCATTCTCCTATGTTGCAAAGGATTAAAATGCTGCCTCATGACAATTTATGTAACCGTTTGGTGGGAGAGGGGTGCGTGGGGGGGGTGGAAGAGAGAGACACACACATGTAAAATGCTAGTGAAACTTCTAGTATCACACATTGCATTTGCAATAGAAGGATGACGCAAAATGTTACACACTCGTACAGTAAATTAGATGAGAATATGTTGCAGGAAGAATATTGGAAGCCTAAATGACCACCAATTTGGAGAAAATTAATCCCGCTTCATAATATGAAAGATAGCATACTAATGAAGGATATAAGAGAATAACTCTGTGTGGATGAGAAGTAGCAATAATCTATCAGTGATATCAGTGAAGCAGAAAGAAGCCACAATATGTACTGTTCTAGTTCATTATAGTAAGTATTATTAAATAAACTTTCATGATAGAGCATGTGGATTTAGTCATTAGGAGTAATTTATGAGCTCTAAAATGACCATCCCAATTTATAACCATGAATAACCTGCAATTTACATTTTATATTTTCCTGTACAGCATGATACTCAAATGTTAGAAGTTACACCCCATGCTTTGATTCTGTAATTCCTGCTGGGCCAGATCCACAGCTGGATGTCAAATGCCCATTTATGCCATCTGATGATCTGACCCTCTGTCTGTTACTCAGTACTTCAGGTAGATAGGGAAGACTTAAAGCATATTTATGTTGGGAAGCTAATGTTGTTCCATTAGTGTTGTGTACTCAAAACCAATTTATTTTTGTTAACTTACAATTCATTAAGATCAAGTAGTCTTCTGTTTGATGCATCTGCTGTATTTCAACCACTGGTGCCCACTTAAATATATTTCAAATGCTGATATTAAATACAAAAAAGTACATGTGTATAACATTAAGGGTTCTGATCCTGGACATTACAAAAAACAGGTAGACCCTTGCACTTCTGTGGGGCCCCCCACAGATGCAGAAGGTAACTGTAGAGACATCTTGGTTGATATGGGTCCTGGTTGTGACACGGAAGTGGGATAGATGAGAAACCAGTTAGGCAACTTGTTGTATCAATCAGGCAAGATACTAACAAGCTTCAACAGGACTTTATTTTCAAAGTGGAAACCTCTTTACCAAGCTGCTGCTGTACCCTCTGTAGCTCTCTCCCAGCCTCTCAACTCCTCCCGCCCTTCCTGTTTCCTGTCCTTTCAGACTCCCAACAGCCAGTGCTCCCAATTCTAATAATTACAAGCAACATCTAAACACCACATTCCCTCCTCCCTTAAACTCTCCCAAATAAAATAAAACATTGTTCAAACCACAGGAACAAATATGAAACAAGACACTATACTGTTGGCAGAAATATTGCAGTGAAAACACTGTAGATACTACATAACGTAGTCTCTAGTCTAGACAGGTGGCTGTCTGGGTCTGACAGGCCATCTCTCAAGCCCCGGTCCCATTGCAATGTCTTGTTGTGTTTGTACTACGGTGAAGTCATCCAATGCAGACTGGGTGTTGGCATAATCTCCTCTTGGTGCATAGGCAGGTGCAAGAAAAGAAACATTCCACACCCGCCCATCAGAAAGTCAATAGGTATAAAGTCCCTTCTCTATGATTGTAAGAGGAGCTGTGAATTTATGGTCCCCTTTGCATAAAATTCCAGGTTTTCATATTCTAACGAAGGAACCACACTCAAACTTTGGTTCCTTTAGCATCCTGCCGCTTGTCTGTGAAAGCCTTAGACTTTGCTTGGTTTTGTTCAACTGTTTTTCTCACATCATCCTCGTTTGGGGCATCAGGTCATACCTTTAACAATCCAGCAATGTTCAGTTTAGTATTCATCTGTTTCCCATGCAATAACTCTGCAGGTGATTGTTTGCATTGTGGCATGTCGTGTAGCCTGGTACGCTTGCAAGAAATCAGTAGTGAGGGGTATCCACAATCGCCCTTCCAGTTTAGCCGTTTGCAAACTGTCTTTCAAACTTCTGTTAAACCGTTCCATTTCCCCATTGGCTTGAGGGTAATATAGAGATGACCTTCTGTGTAAAATGTTCCTCTGTGCTAGAAAAGTTTCAAACTCCAGGGAAGTAAATTGACTACCATTATCTGAAACCAGTTCTTTGGGGTTATCTTCCCTGCTAAAAAACTGAAGAGAGGGACTTAATTACTGTAGCAGAAGAGATTTGCGATGTAAACGCTACCTCAGGCCATTTACTGAAATAGTCTATTAAAGTGATGGCATAATGGCAGTCAATTGGAGCAGTATCAATTGCCACTTTTCCCCATTTAGATTCAGGAAGAGGAACAGGCTGTAATGGAGGGGTACATGTCACTGCTGTCTTATCATGCATTTGGCAAGTGACACAGGATTTTATGAGTGCTTCAGTTTGAGAGTCCATCCCTGGCCACCAATATAGATCCCGTAGTTGTTGTTTGGTTCGGACAATTCCTTGATGAATATTGTGTATGAGGTTTTGACTGTAATTCTTCTGGCACAAGAAGCTGGTGTGTACCTCGTAGCACAGAGCCATCAAACAAAGAAAATTCATCCCGAACCCTAAAATAAGGCAGCAAAACTGGGTCAAGGTTTTTAGAGTGACTGGGCCATCTTTGTCAGAAATTCCCGTAGTTTTTGTTGAATTAGACACACTGAACAAGCAGCTTGCAATTATTCTCTTGTAACTGCAGTGAGTGCTTGTAATCACAACCACTACATTTTCATCCTCCAGTGGACCACCTGGTGAAGGCAAAGGCAGGCGAGAAAGGCAATCCGCGATGACATTTTGGTTTCCAGGCTTATATTCCAGATCATAATTGAAAGAGAGTAGCCTTGTAGACCATCGAGCAATATGGTATCCTGCTCTTACGAGTCCTTTCGTGGTGAGCAATGTCGTCAAAGGGCAGTTGTCTGTGCGCAACTTGAATATGCGGCTCCACAGGTAAGTTCTCCATTTTTCAGTAGCCCAGACCTAAGCAAGTGCTTCTTTTTTGACTGTGTGGAATATTTTCTCTCAGCATTACTTAGTGTCCTTGAAGCAAATGCAACAGTCCTATCTGTGTTTGTTTATGCAGTTGTGTGAGAACAGCCCCAAGTCCATAATCCGAAGCATCAGTAGTTACAATTGTGGGCAATGCAGGAGTGAATAGTGCAAGTACTGGACTATGTACAATCAAGTCTTTCACCATTTCGAAACTAGCTTGTGCATCCGTTGTCCACACTAAGGTTGAACTTCTCCGTAGGAATTCCTGTAAAGGTTCAATGACAGAAGCATAATTAGGAATGAAATTTGCATGCCAGGAGGTAAGACCCAAGAAGGAACATAAGGTTTGCTAATCTGTTGGAGGAAGAGTATTTGAAATTGCCAGGATATGATCTGGATCAGGTTTTAGTCCAGCCTGTGAAATTGTATGCCCCAGAAAGGAGAGTTCAGTTTGTCTAAATTTGCATTTTGGACCTATTGAGCTGGAGGCCTGCTGTGCTGATGCAGTTAGTACAGATTGCAAGATATTGTCATGCTCCTCAGAAGTATTTCCAAACATGATAATATCATCCAGACAGCAATGAACTCCATGTTGATTCTTCAGAATCAATGACATCATTTTTTGGAAAGCATATGGGGCAGATGTGAGACCTTATGGAACACGTTTAAAACAAAATTAGTTCCTCATGTAATAAATGTTGTGAGGTCTCTATCTTCATGCAACACAACCTGGTGGTATGCACTCTGCAAATCAAGAGTAGAAAACATTTTTCCTCCATGGAGTTCTGCAAATACTTCTTCTATGTGAGGAAGAGGATGGCTGTCAATCACAGTAGCTTTATTTGGCTCCCTTAAGTCCACACAAAGGTGAATGCTTCCACCCTTCTTCTGCATCACTACTGTAGGTGAAATCCATTCCAAGGAGTCAATCTCTTCAATAATGTCCTTTTTGAACAAGTTTTCTAAGTTCCTCTGAAGCAGCTTCCCTTCCTGAAAATGGTAAGCGCCGTAACTTCTGTGGTACAGGCATCACATTTTTCCTCATTTTAACTTTATGCAGAAACCCATAAGCACAGCAGAGTTTCTCCTCAACCTGATGTTGGGTCCCAGCTGAAACTGGTGTGTGTACCACAAGAGTGCTTTGCTGAGGAAGATCAATTCGTCCATTAACTACCCTGAGATTTAAAGCAGCCAATAAATCTCTGCCAAGGATAGGAGTGCCTTTGTGGCCAATGTAGAACTCTGCAGTTACACAGCAATCACCAAAAGTAACTATTACTGGCAGGCAGCCATGTACTGGAATATGGTTTTTCAAATAGCACACCAAGTGAAGTTTGGGTTTAGTAAGAGGCACATCTTTAAAGTAATGCAGATAGATGGAATCAGGTAGTATAGATACTGCTGAGCCAGTGTCCAACATCAGCTGAATAGAGTGTGGTCCGCCTGAGGGTATGGCGGAAACGTTTACAGTGCACTGTATCTGTTCTGGAATATGTGCAGTAGTGATTTTTGTCCACACTCAGCACAGTAACATCTGGTATTGTAATGGCATGCACCTGTTGATTTGAACTGGCTACTGTAACATACTTTAGCAAAACATCCAATCTTCTTGCAGTGATTGCACGGAGCTACTTTTGCCGGACATCCTGTGTAGCTTGCAAGGTGTTGTGGGGATCCACAGCAAAAGCATGCTTTTACTGTATTTTGAATTTGCTGATTTGGTGGTTTTTCATTAGTTTTCCTCTTGCAATTGTGTGTCTGCAGTGGTAGTGAACCTTTTCTGCAAAGGAGTCACAGCCTGGACTGTGCCTCCTGTATCCATGCTCATTTATTTTGGCTCCAGCTGTAGCTGACTCCATCTCAATAGCAATGGTTATTGCTTTTTCTAGTGTAAATTGTGGTTCTAGAAGTAAGTGTTCTCTTACATGAAGCATGGTTGTAATTTGTGACTTTGGGATTATGGCAGATGAGATGATTAGAGACCAGCTCATTGAGAAAACAATCAGACTCCTCAGGGAAGCAATATACTGCATTATAGTTTCCCCTGGTTTCTGCTCACGCTGGCAAAATCTGTAGTGATTAGCTACTACATTCCCTTTGGCACAAAAAAAAATCTTTAGTGCAGTGAGTGCAGTCTCATATTTATCATCTGCAAGGGGAAAAGTGTAAAATATATGCTGCCCTTCTGCTCTAAGGCAGTGGATTAGCAGAGCATGCTTTCTTACTTCAGAAATCTCTGTAGCACTGATTGCAAGCATATAAATCTCAAACATATGGATCCAGGTAGTAAAAGCAACTAGAGGCTCACCTGGGCTTTGCAGAAAGGGTGCAGGTGGGTTCAGAGGCAGAAGATCCAACCTTGTTGCCAAAATGTTATATCAACCAGGCAAGGTACTAACAAGCTTCAACAGGACTTTATTTTCAAAGTGGAAACCTGTTTACTAAGCTGCTTCTGTACCCTCTGTAGCTCTCTCCCAGCCTCTCAACTCCTCCCTCCTCCTTCCTGTTTCCTGTCCTTTCAGACTCCCAACAGCCCATGCTCCCAATTCTAATAATTACAAGCAACATCTAAACACCACACAACTGGAATGCAAACTGCATTTTAAGGGCACATTTTTATTTTTATCCTACTCTCCATTACAAATTAGACCACCAGAAATCAATTTAGCTTGATTTGCATAAGAGAGGCTCAAAGGGCAGGGGGAGGGAAGAGTACATTGAATCGGTATTAAAGTGCATTGGCAGTAATAGCATGGAGATGGTTGCACAGCACTTTCCCACAGGATGGCCCTAATCTCAGCTCATTAACACTGGGACAAGTGAAACACAGTTCCACTGTAGTGTTTCATTTTGGCATAAAGCCAGTGTAAAGAAGGACCAAATCAGGCCCTCTGTCTCAAGGCCCTCACTTGTTGTGAGCACTAATATTGCTTACGTACATAACATGAAAGAAACTAAATCTAAAAGTTAATAGAGCAACTGATGCTACCCTTTCAAAGAATGAAAGGTCCAAGACTGAATGAGTTTTGGTTTTCTGTTGTTTTTTTTCACCATGATACAGTTTACCATAATTTTAAGAGGTTTCAGAGTAACAGCCGTGTTAGTCTGTATTTGCAAAAAGAAAAGGAGTACTCGTGGCACCTTAGAGACTAACCAATTTATTTGAGCATAAGCTTTCGTGAGCTACAGCTCACTTCATCGGATGCATAAGGTGGTGTTTATGTGACCATCGTTTATTAGCACTGTAGTGTCCAGGAAGTGGATCTCTTGTGTGGACTGGACCAGGCTGAGGTTGATGGTGGGATGGAAATTGTTTGGTCACATAAACACCACCCTATACCGGAAACCTACTGACCGCTATTCCTACCTACATGCCTCTAGCTTTCACCCTGACCACACCACACGATCCATCGTCTACAGCCAAGCTCTGCGATACAACCGCATTTGCTCCAACCCCTCAGACAGAGACAAACACCTACAAGATCTCTATCAAGCATTCTCACAACTACAATACCCACCTGCGGAAGTGAAGAAACAGATTGATAGAGCCAGAAGAGTTCCCAGAAGTCACCTACTACAGGACAGGCCTAACAAAGAAAATAACAGAACACCACTAGCCGTCACCTTCAGCCCCCAACTAAAACCCCTCCAACGCATTATTAAGGATCTACAACCTATCCTGAAGGATGACCCAACACTCTCACAAATCTTGGGACACAGGCCAGTCCTTGCCTACAGACAGCACCCCAACCTGAAGCAAATACTCACCAGCAACCACATACCACACAACAGAACCACTAACCCAGGAACCTATCCTTGCAACAAAGCCCGTTGCCAACTGTGCCCACATATCTATTCAGGGGACACCATCACAGGGCCTAATAACATCAGCCACACTATCAGAGGCTCGTTCACCTGCACATCCACCAATGTGATATATGCCATCATGTGCCAGCAATGCCCCTCTGCCATGTACATTGGTCAAACTGGACAGTCTCTACGTAAAAGAATAAATGGACACAAATCAGATGTCAAGAATTATAACATTCATAAACCAGTCGGAGAACACTTCAGTCTCTCTGGTCACGCGATTACAGACATGAAAGTTGCTATATTACAACAAAAAAACTTCAAGTCCAGACTCCAGCAAGAAACTGTTGAATTGGAATTCGTTTGCAAATTGGATACAATTAACTTAGGTTACCTTGCATAATGACTTAGCCACTCCCAGTCTCTATTCAAGCCTATTTCCCCTTGTTTTTTCCTACCATCCCCCCCCCCAGACGTTCTTGTTAAACCCTGGATTTGTGCTGGAAATGGCCCACCTTGATTACCATACACATTGTAAGGAGAGTGGTCACTTTAGAT
Source organism: Lepidochelys olivacea (assembly GCF_965140295.1). Classification (NCBI taxonomy): domain Eukaryota; kingdom Metazoa; phylum Chordata; order Testudines; family Cheloniidae; genus Lepidochelys; species Lepidochelys olivacea. The sequence goes on along the minus strand of NC_140415.1, from coordinate 88,104,587 downwards.
AAGCTATTACCAGCAGGAGAGTGGGGTGGGAGGAGGTATTTTTTCATGCTTTGTGTGTATATATAAAGATCTTCTATGCTTTCCACAGTATGCATCCGATGAAGTGAGCTGTAGCTCACAAAAGCTTATGCTCAAATAAATTGGTTAGTCTCTAAGGTGCCACAAGTCGTCCTTTTCTTTTTGCATAATTTTAAGACTATCTGAACAGAGTTTTACTATTTGCAAAATTTCTTTATGAAGAATTTAGACTATATGGTGTATAGTTCAAAGGGAAGGTTGGTTTTAAATTCTTGTTTGTCATCTAACTATGTAACTAAAGTGTTTGAGGTTCTTATCATTCTAAGATGCTCAGCCACTGCAATACCATTGTGTAAATGCTTAATAAAGCTAGGAAAAATTTCACCCATCAAATTTTGGGGGTGTGCGTGCACACAAACAAATACTGGTTTCACAGCTGAAGTATGTGTGTATTAGTTAATGCAGCTCTTAGAGAAGTGAGCTTTAGCAGGTCCCAGATCATAAAGCATAAGAGCACATTGAAAATAAATAAATAATTGTGTTGCTTACATGATATTCCACAAACCGTTGTTCCTACATAGTTAACTCTTGCTTTTGCATTGTGGGCTAGTGGCCTCCTGTCTGTCCAGCTGCTGCCCCCATAGATACTATGTCGCATAAAGCTCTCCTAGAAGAGAGGTTTCAGAGTAACAGCCGTGTTAGTCTGTATTCGCAAAAAGAAAAGGAGTACTTGTGGCACCTTAGAGACTAACCAATTTATTAGAGCATAAGCTTTCGTGAGCTACAGCTCACTTCCTCAGATGCATATCGTGGAAACTGCAGCAGGCTTTATATATACACAGAGAATATGAAACAATACCTCCTCCCACCCCACTGTCCTGCTGGTAATAGCTTATCTAAAGTGATCATCAGGTGGGCCATTTCCAGCACAAATCCAGGTTTTCTCACCCTCCACCCCCACACACAAATTCACTCTCCTGCTGGTGATAGCCCATCCAAAGTGACAACTCTTTACACAATGTGCATGACAATCAAGTTGGGCTATTTCCTGCACAAATCCAGGTTTTATCACATCCCCCCCACCCCCATACACACACAAATTCACTCTCCTGCTGGTAATAGCTCATCCAAACTGACCACTCTTCAAGTTAAAATCCAAGTTAAACCAGAACATCTGGGGGGGGGGGTAGGAAAAAACAAGAGGAAACAGGCTACCTTGCATAATGACTTAGCCACTCCAAGTCTCTATTTAAGCCTAAATTAATAGTATCCAATTTGCAAATGAATTCCAATTCAGCAGTTTCTCGCTGGAGTCTGGATTTGAAGTTTATTTGTTTTAAGATAGCGACCTTCATGTCTGTGATTGCGTGACCAGAGAGATTGAAGTGTTCTCCGACTGGTTTATGAATGTTATAATTCTTGACATCTGATTTGTGTCCATTTATTCTTTTACGTAGAGACTGTCCAGTTTGACCAATGTACATGGCAGAGGGGCATTGCTGGCACATGATGGCATATATCACATTGGTGGATGTGCAGGTGAACGAGCCTCTGATAGTGTGGCTGATGTTATTAGGCCCTGTGATGGTGTCCCCTGAATAGATATGTGGGCACAATTGGCAACAATTGAACGTTGTTCTAAATCAGCCATAAAAAGCCTTGATTGTCATGCACATTGTGTAAAGAGTTGTCACTTTGGATGGGCTATCACCAGCAGGAGAGTGAATTTGTGTGTGGGGGTGGAGGGTGAGAAAACCTGGATTTGTGCTGGAAATGGCCCACCTGATGATCACTTTAGATAAGCTATTACCAGCAGGACAGTGGGGTGGGAGGAGGTATTGTTTCATATTCTCTGTGTATATATAAAGCCTGCTGCAGTTTCCACGATATGCATCTGAGGAAGTGAGCTGTAGCTCACGAAAGCTTATGCTCTAATAAATTGGTTAGTCTCTAAGGTGCCACAAGTACTCCTTTTCTTTTTCTTAGAAGAGAGACTATCTTTAGGTTTGAAGTTGAATATGTCACTTGTGCACATACCAAAATCTTTTGGTCTCACCTGTCATTAGTTGGATGGAAACACAAAATGATGCACTAGATTACCAATGATAGGATTCCTTTGGCGATTATATGGTTCTGTGGAGAAGAATCAGGGGAAAATAAGGCCTTGAATCTTTGTATTTTACCATTTAAAATTACCAGCTGGTATGGCCCAGTAGTCTTTCTGTCCTAGTAAAGCACATCAAAAAGGAGTAGTCATTCATATTTATTTCAAACAGGTACAAATTCAATTCCTGTTTGAAGATGAAGCCAATGATATAAAGCAAGAATGATCAGCCAGCTCAATTTTTCTAAGTCTGATATGCCTTTTCCCAAACAAGAAAAAAAATGGTGACTTGTACAATCGGCCATTTAATCGAGCATTTCAGTGCTATTGTTTTGTTTAATAATTCTAACTTCCCCCCTCTCTGCTTGAATGTATTTTGCACTATAAATTTAATTTTTTCAGATTTTGCAAAAGAGAAATAAGAGTAATCAAGTAATTAAGAGTACTTTTGGCCATCTGATTTTCCACAGGACTTCTAAAAAATTTGACACTGAAGACGCACAGAAGGGACTGAGCTGGATCATACAGTACAGAGGCTGAAGAGGGATGTGACTTGTATAGGGTCTTAACAATGTATGGGAAACCAGGCAGGCTATCCACCTCAGACAGTGGCATAAGAAATGGAATTTAAAATAACACAACTTTAAGTACTTTAAGAATGGCCCACTACCCTGTCTTCCGACAGCGGCCATTGCTAGGTGCCCCAGGGGGAATGAACAGAACAGGTAATCATCAAGTGATCCATCCCCTGTTGCTCATTCCCAACTTCTGGCAAATAGAGGCTAGGGACACCATTCCTGCCAATCATTTAGGAGGACTGACTAAATGATTACACTGGTTACTTCTGGTCTTAGAATATATATGCAAATGAAATCTGGCAGCACTCTTCAATTTTCCCTTTTTATTTATAGAGGGAGCCAGAGAGCTTCTATTTCCAGCAAGCCTCCTAGCTCTGCAACCTACATGAGTGACATTTGTTGTGAGCATTATTACTGCTAGATCCTCAGCTTCTATCAGTTTCAGTTCAGCCCCGAATAGGCTAATCAACAGAGTGAATGAATTCTCAGGTAGAATAAAAGTAAACGATGTCTGGCATCGGCCCAGAAGGACTGTAATGGAAAGTTGTGTATTGCCTGTGGAATTTCCCTGGGAATGGGAAGCTGGGGAGTATCAAATCCCTACAGGCAGAAATATACCCAGAATATACTGAAAATGGGAGGACTGATCACCCCCTCCTGTAGGGGGGAAAAATAAAAAATATCTGTAGAAGTGGAGTCTTGGAGGAGGAAATTCCATGAGGTTCCCTGTGAGGCTGTTTCCAGGCATCATCCCCTCTGGTGGGAGAAGAAAAACCATTGGAAGAAGCGGGCATTGTTTTTCCCACAGACTGTGTGTATAGGATCTCAGAGCAGCATGTGTTCAGAGCTGATGGTGTAACATAAAACATAATGATCTCATCAAGCCAAGTTTCAATGCTGAGATGATAATTAGAGAGACACAATTAATTTTTCAGTACCAAGCTTAAAGTACCACTGCCTGTACCAAGTTTTAAAAAATAACCCCTTTCAAATGTTTTATTTAGAAAAATTAAATGAAGTAAATAACAAAAGACAAAAAACATTTCATTTTGAATGTGTCAAAATTTTAGTATTTTTTTTAATTCTCTCCTCTCTTCTCCCCCCCTCCCCCAGCTGATACGATTTAGCAAATTCAGTGAACCTGATTTGGCAGGACGGAGTGGGGAGAGAGAGAGAGAGAGTGTGTGTGTGTGTAATCATTCTACTTTTTTGATCTACTTTATGTACCATATTTTTATTAAGTGAGGCTTAAAATACATATATACTTTTTGTACCTATGCTGTGTGTACATGTCAACTATGAGCATGTTTAAAGGGGCATTTAAATGTCTAAACATCTATTTACTAGGGCTGTCAATGTCAGTTAATTCATGCGATTAACTAAAAAAATTAATCACAGTTTTAATCACACTGTTAAGCAATAGAATACCAATTGAAATTTATTTAATATTTTTGGATGGTTTTTCTACATTTTCAAATATACTGATTTCACTTACAACACAGAATACAAAGTGTACAGTGCTAGCTTTATATTTCTATTACAAATATTTGCACTGTAAAAATGATAAATAGTATTTTTCAATTCAACTCATACAATGAAAGTTGTGACAGGGTCAGGCCAGATGGCTACAGGAGAGTGATAAAAGGTAGATTAGACCCAGATTAAGCAGATCCCTTTTCCCTGAGTAAGATAATGGGCAGACTTCTAGAAAATCAGGAAGTTGCTGGAACCAATTAAGGCAGGCTCATTAGGACACCTGGAGCCAATTAAGAAGCTACCAGAATCCACTAGGGCACCTGGTTTTAAAAAGCACCTCACTTCAGTTAGTGAGGTGTTTGTGAGGAGCTGGAAGCAAGAAGCTGAGAGTGAGTAGGTGTACTGCTGGAGGACTGCAAAGTACAAGCTTTACCAGACATCAGGAGGAAGGTCCTGTAGTGAGGATAAAGAAGGTGTTGGGAGGAGGCCATGGGGAAGTAGCCCAGGGAGTTGTGGCTGTCACGCAGCTGTTACAAGTGTAAGCAGTGTCAGGATGAGCTCCACCCTGACATCTGGTGGTGAGGTGTGGCAAGTTGTGGAAAAGAACTTCAGGGGCCGATCTCATTTGCATAGGCACACCCACCACGCCTAGAATGAGACCATAGCTGCCTAAATGGTCACTTTGGCTGCTGTGGGATCCCCAGTGTCTCTGTTATTGGGGCAGGAAGAATAAATTGTTATTACCCTGATTATGGGAACTGTGCTTGGAACTGTATGTGGCCTTTTGTTATGATGGAGGGATTCACCATCAACTAAGTAGCAGTCGCTAGGCAACGGTCATGGGTTCCAAAATTCTGTGAATGGAGAGAGGCTGAGGACAAGTATTAATACTTGGTGGCATGGGCCCCTTGGTGAGGGCCTTACATGCTAATTGCACTTCCTCCTCTCTCCACTGTGGAATATCAGAGCTAATTTTGATTTCATTAGAAGTCTAGTTATAGGCTGCTGAGCTCACTTTGGGCTGACAGTGCACCAGCACTGGGGCTCCCCTACTACAAGCCGAATTCACCTAAGAGCTGAGTGTTGTGTTAAGTAGTGGGGGAGCCTGAAGATATATTGTGGAGCAGTTTGCGGGATGGCTGGAGTGCCTTGTGGACCGGCTGGTGAAGCAGTTCGATGCGGAGCAGTTTGTGGATGGCAGGAGCTGCTTGTGGGCCGTGGAGCTGAGTGAAGGAGTTCGTGGGGCGGCTGGCGGAGCGGAGCACAGCTGAGTGAAGGAGTTCGTGGGGTGGCTGGTGGAGCGAAGCTGTGGAGCTATGGGGCGCTCAGCGTCAGATCATGTAAGGTGCCTCTTACCCCCATCCCATCTCCACCCAGGTTGGGAGGTAAAGCTCCGCAGATAAACTTTCGAACTCTGGGGCTGCCCTGACCAGGGACAGAGACTTTTGGGTCATTGGACTTTTGGGACTTTGGGTGATTTGGGGTTGCTGGACTCAAGAACCAAAGGGAAAAGGGCATGCCCCAATTTGCTTGGGGTGGGTTTTTTTTTGCTCATGGGTTGTGTTATGAATCCTGTTGGTGGTGTTTCCCCAACATAATGCCACATTGTTTCTCTCTGTTATTAAAAGGCTTTTTGCTACACTCAGACTATGTGCTTGCGAGACGGGAAGTATTGCCTCTTGGAGGCGCCCAGCGGGGGTGGTATATATTTGTCCCAGGTCACTGGGTGGGGGCTTGAGCCGGTTTGCATTGTGTTATTGGAATGGATCCCCTAGATATTGAACCCGGCTCTTGTTGCTGCCAACTCTGACGGGCAGAAGGGTTACACAAGAGACACTATAGACAGTTGCAATCCACAGGGTCCTGGGCTGGAACCCAGAATAGAGGGTAGACCCGGGTTCCCCCCATCCCCCTCAACTCCCTATTTGAGACAGGAGGAGGTGACCTGGACTGTGGGTCCTACCAGAGGGGAAGGTCCCTGGCCTATCCCCCAACAGCAGAGAGGGATGGTTCTCCTCCCTTTCCCCATGCTGGCCAGTGATGTGGTTAGCGGAGTGAATGGCAGGTTTGAGCCACTAGCAAAAGTGGCCAAACTGAGGCAAGCAAATCCACCAATAAATGCAGGACCCACCAAGGCAGAGGAGGAACTTTGTCACAAAGTGCAACTTACAAATGTAGATTTTTTTTTGTTACGAAACTGTACTCAAAATCAAAACAATGTAAAACTTTAGAGCCTACATGTCCACTCAGTCCTCCTTCTTGTTCAGTCAATCACTCACTGAGACAAACCAGTGTGTTTACATTTATAAGAGGTAATGCTGCCGGCTTCTAATATATAATGTCACCTGAAAGTGAGAACAGGCATTCGCATGGCACTTTTGTAGCCAGCATTGCAAGGTATTTACATGCCAGATATGCTAAACATTAGTTTGCCCCTTCATGCTTCAGCCACCATTCCAGAAGACATGTTTCCATGCTGGTGACGCTCATTTAAAAAAAATAATGCGTTAATTAAATTTGTGTCTGAACTCCTTTTGAGGGAGAATTGTATGTCTCCTGTTCTGATTTATCCGCATTCTGCCACATATTTCATATTATAGCAGTCTCGGATGATGACCCAGCACATGTTGTTGTTCATTTTAAGAACACTTTCACTGCAGATTTGACAAAACGCAAAGAAAATACCAATTTGAGATTTCTAAAGATAGCTATAGCGCTTGTCCCAAGGTTTAAGAATCTGAAGTGCCTTCGAAAATCTGAGATGGATGAGGTGTGCAGCATGCTTTTAGAAGTCTTTGAGCAACACTCCGATGTGGAAACTATATAACCCAAACCACCAAAAAAGAAAATCAACCTTCTGCTGATGGAATCTGACTCAGATTATGAAAGTGAACATGCGTCAATCTGCACTTCTTTGGATTGTTATCGAGCAGAATCCCTCATTAGCATGGACACGTCCTCTAGAATGGTGGTTGGAGCACAAAGGGACATATGAATCTTTAACGCATCTGGCACATAAATATCTTGCAGTGCCGGCTACACCAGTGTCATCTAAACACCTGTTCTCAGTTTCAGGTGACCCTGTAAACAAGAAGTGGGCAGCATTATCTCCTGCAAACGTAAACAAACTTGTTTGTCTCAGTGAGTGACTGGCTGAACAAGAAGTAGGACTGAGTGGACTTGTAGGCTCTGAAGATTTACATTTGTTTTATTTTTGAATGCAGGCTTTTTTGTACATTCTACATTTGTAAGTTCGACATTCATGATAAAGAGAGTGCACTACAGTACTTGTATTAGGTGAACTGAAAAATACTATTTCTTTTTTTATAGCACAAATATTTGTAATGAAAAATAAATACAAAGTGAGCACTATACACTTTGTGTTCTGTGTTGCAATTGAAATGAATATATTTGAAAATACCTTTTATTTAAATATTTTTGAACAGTGCAATTAATTGCAATTTTTTTAATTGCACAATTAATCATGATTAATTTTTGTAATTGCTTGATAGCCCTACTATTTATATATGCAAACACTGGTACACACAGTTATATTCAGTGTGAGCTTCAAAAGAATACACATGAACCTAGGGACTCAGCATAACTACATGGCCCAATGGACAGAATTCTTCTCAGTAGAGACTGATTTTAAAAATGAATTTTCTCTGTACTAAAATAACACACACAACATGTGTCCCTGTGGTCTGGTTTTGGGGGGAGTTTTGCTATGTATTTTGGGTAGTCCAAGATCTAAATTTTATTCCCTAATAGCATTTTGACTTTTAGTTTCAAAGCAGCCTAACTACCACAACTACTAGTTTTTTTTTTCTTTTTATAAGCTTCAAATCAAAAAGTAATGTTTCTACTTTCTAGGAGTCCCATACCTCACAGCTAAAAGGGTATCACTTAAAAGAACCCAGATAGCACTGGAAAGGAAGTTCCCACATTATGATTGCTTAGCTGACTCATATACAACAGGAATGAGTCAAAAGTCAGAAATAAAAACATTCATTATCAGGTCAAAGCTATTACATAACATACAATTATGACTATATTCTAGAAATTAATGGCTGGTCAGATGCAAAAGAGGCTGTATTTGCATATGTAGTAAATAGCTGGATAAAGCAAATAGTTAAGATCATTGTATCAAGCAATCGGCAAAAAATAATTATGGTAATTATGTTTATATTTAGTTGGAGTAAAATGAAGGTGGTACCTTCTTTCTGCTGTACCATATTAGAAAAAATGGCAATGGCAAATCACTGATCTCTTTCCCATCTCCCCAGCCATTTGTTGGGTCCAGATGTGATTGTTCTCGCTTCATTAGCTTTTTTTTTTTTTCCCCCTCCCAATGCATGGGATAAGAGATTTTTACCTGCTCCCTACCTGAGACAATGGTTCTGGATTCCTGGCCAATCACAACAGTGGTTTTCCACTTCTTGTTCACTGTGCCACTTCTATCACACCCATCTTAAACCCATATTACTCTTCCCTGGTAGCTGGCTTACTTCTATTTTGTACTACTGTATTTATCCAGTAGTGGAAATGCAAAGAATCCTCTCAAAAACAACAAAACTATCTCAAAATAACAGCCAGAGGCTGTAAATAAACACAAAAATCTCCTATTGCTCCTAAGGCTGAAAGTGGGATCAATGATATGCTGAGGATCACTGTTCTAGAACAAGCATTCAGAAGTCACCTAGAAAATGTCCCCTACTGCATGGGTGGACAGTGTTACTAAGCTATCAATTCAATTTTAAGCCAGGCACTTTTGTGCTGAAGGATGTTATGTGGTCAATTAACTACTGTCACTAATGTGACTGTCATATTCAAGAAGGGGAAGCTTGTTTTAAATACTCTCCCTTTAATTTGGTATAAGAATAACCAAAGTTCAGTTGCTCATTTAAATTTATCTGGACTTCATGGGTAAAAAATCTGGGTAGAAAATTTCACAACAACCAAGCTCTCTCATGATTTGCTCTGTTCTGATTTGATCAGGTCTAAAATACTGCAAAAAGAACAAGCCATGAGTGAAGCAATATTTGATTTTTGCCCTGTTGAGATCAGAAGGTGCAGAGGCATGGAAAAAACCAAAACAAACCACACACCAAGATATTGGGTAAAATTTTCAAAAGCTCCGACATGACTTAGGAGCTAAAGTCCATTTTGAAAGTGGGACTTGAGTTCCTAATGGGTACTCTTGAAAAATGTATCCATTACCAAATGTTTTTGAACCTCCAAAACAAAAGCTCTAATACTTCGTTTGATTCAGTTCAAATTTTGGGTTTAAAAAAAAAGTATTTAATTTTTTAAATCAGTATGTCCAGCCCAACTATAGATGGTTTCATAAATGCTTATAGTACAACTTGACTGTATCTTAAAAATACCTACCAAACAACTTAATATTCTGTTGAAGTAATTTGTGGGGCAGTAAATGTTATAGGATATCTTCTTAATTCCTGAATGCCTACAGCATGTGGTGGTCAAGAATAGGGCTGTTCAAAAAAATCAAATATTCAGTTCAAGTGCAGGTCCAAAAGTACCTATAGGTACAAATAAAGCAATTTGACAACCAAAAATAAAATCTTTCATTTTTAATTTCAAAGCTTTTAAAACATTTAACTCAGGTGAATTCTGAAACAAAAAGTTTCACTTCAGAAAAGCCAAAATGAACTGTTTTGAATCTCCAAATTTTTTCTCTTCTGTGGAAACAAGTCACTGAAATTGACTCACATGTGTAAATTATTTTTGTTGACCAAAATCTGCATTTTTCTGGCAAAAAAAAACAAAAGGGATGCGTGCAAACACAAAACTTTGCCCAGTTTAGTTGAGAGGTAAATACAAATGTTTTCCTTTTAGAAATGCAAATCTTTTGCTCCTTTCTGAAACTGAAGTGATATTTCATAATTTGGTCTAGCCATAACATATTCAAGAAACTTTCTGCTGTGTAGTTCATACTTCATTATGTATTTGACTAGTTAATTTCACTCTGTACAGCAGCATACTGAAGATTATATAATTCTGTAGCAGGTGATTGCTGCTTAAGTGTGGGGTATAGAGACTGTCAAAACTTCATTTCACACTTCATCATACAATGAGCTTTTTGCTGAGTCTATTTATTTCTACAGAACACCAGAGTACATTCTTCAATTAAAGGTGCAATGCAAAGTAAACTGTATTCTGTGAACATCACCTTATGGACGTTTGCTGTAGATAGTGGTTAAAAACTGTTTTAGCTTAAAATATGTCACAAAATGAAGGTCATACAAACATATTTCAGTTCAAAATTGCTTCCCAGTGTAATCAAAACAAAATGTGGGACTATTCTATCTCAATTAACATTTCTACTGAAGGTTAATGATAGTAACATAAAAGACCATTGCTACTGTTTGCTCAGATTCTTTCATAATAAATATTTCTCTTCAAATGATGCCCTTCCTGTACTCTTGGTTCATGACAGTACCCACATAGGCAGACAGTAAAAGCTTCAAATGTCCACCAGAAAAGTCTACATTTTTGACCATATCTAGTAATGCTGAAAGATTTCAAAAGGTTCAGAATCTGAATACTTATCTCAATTAAATCATATGCCCCCCTGTCCTAAACAATCCCCTTCCACCCCCTTTTTGGTGCTGACGTGAAAAAAATGACCTGTGGCCTGCTATTGCCTCCTATATATCTGCCAGATGGACTGTTCTTGTTGTCTTTGGAGATATAAGGGTGGAGTGGCTCTGCCTGACAAAGTGGATCTTTGATGCATGTTGAAGTAGCTACTGATACAGTGCACTGCTGCAGGAAGCAGTATAGAGCTATTCCCTGCTATCAACCTTTTCTCCCATCTACCTCAGAAAGAACACCAAATACAACACATTTTTCTCTCAAAATGAGTCAAAATTTTGACCACAAAAGGTAGTCTGGGCTAATATGACTTTTGTGACCAACCAAAGTTAATCAAAGGGAGGGCATCTAGGAGCATGTGGGAAAATTCTTATGGCTGCCTAAGGGATCAGTGACCTGCATTTTATATATAGGTTCTGACATTTTGAAGTTGAGCATTCAATTCTGGCTTGAGGGGCGACTGCAAATGGCTGGTATGGTGTGATGCCAGTGTAGCAATTGTCAATAATATCTAATGGCAGCATGTAATATTTTACAAGAGGGAAAATTCAATCCTCTTTTGGCTGTGTTTATATGGAGGGGGAGCTTTAACTCCCAATCCTATCTATTGGGGCATGGGGATAGTCCTTGCCATGGGACAGCAACAGGTAAAGATGGAGACTGTAGTAGCTCTAATCCTTTTCACAGGTAGAAACCGGCTTTTGATCCAAGACTAATGTCTCAGTGGGCTGGGTGAAACATTATGGCCTGGATGGGGAATCGTCATTGAGCACGTATATTTCTAGTGAGGTACAACATGTAGTTCTTCTTTGCCCTTCACTTAACATTTTTAACTGGAAGAAAACATAAAATCGCTACTGATATAATTTGCAGATGACCAAAAGTTAGGGGAAGTCATAAATAATGAAGAGAACAAATCATTGATAGAGAGAGAGCTGGATCACTTGGTAAATTGGGCATAAATGAATAACATGTTACAGTACATGACCTTACATATGGCTGTATTGAGGAACAAAGAATGCAGGCTATACTTACAGGATAGAATCCCCTATCCTGGGAAGTACTGAAAGTGAAAAAGATGTGGGTGTCATGTTGAATAATTTGAGAGCTCATGTTTAGCTATGTGACGCTGGCCAAAAGAGCTAATGCAATCTTTGGATGTACAAATAGAAGAATGTAGAGTATGAGTAGAGAGTTTGCATTTCCTCTGTTTGGTACAACGATGACTGGTGTTATACCAATAAAATAAAAATCAGCAGGATCTTATTAAAGGGGAAAAGGCAAAATGCCACATTTATTGTGAATACAGAAAGAATCATAGGAAGCAGTTAGTTATAGCTATAACATTCCATTCAATTTCATATATACACACACAGCGGTTCTGCAAGGATGGTATCATAGTTACCAGCCTTAGAGTTGCTCATACCAAGCCACTGGCCAGGTGGCCTGACATGAGGAGGGAGCAGGGCCTTGTCAGATGCTCATCTGATGTTCCTGGAAGTTGGTTTGCAGAATCAGACCCCAAAGTTCTCACTTTCTAGAGTCCATTTTTATAGGAATTTCTTCCTATTCCAGTCTATGGGAATTGCTTCATCATGTTGTTGCTGAATCAATCAGCAGATGGCACATTCCTGATGACTACGTGCTGCTAAATGTTATCTTGTTCTTTGGTCTCCCATTCTTGAGGCTGTTGGGTGGATTCCAGTTTGCCCTCCGGGGGACCTCTGGTTATTTCCACTTGATGCCTTCTTCAGCTGATGGACACTGGATTCTTAGGCTGACACCTCCCTGATCATTCAGTTATTATCCACACCAAGCATCCATCCACATACATCCTCTATCTCTATTTTAATCACAATGGTTAACAAAGCAAGATGAATACAACAAAAGGGCAGGGAGTCTCTGGGTGCTATTTCTGTTGTTACAGAGTATTGCTTTGAGTCTCTCTTTGTGTGAGTAGTTGTTGTTACAAAGAATTGCTCTGAGAACAGACACAGTCTTAGAATGTACTAACACTAGCAGCTTGCAAGTTTCACACAGAGAGGGAGAGAAACAGTACCAAAAACCAAGACACCTCTTAATTAGTAATACCCTGGAATTTAAACTATGGGGAATCAAATTCATTTGTGATTTTAATACAGAACTTCTTTAATATGATCCAACACTGGCATACTGAATCCAGTTATGGTGTCAACAATTCAAGAAGGATGTTGAAAAATGATTCAGCAAAAAGCCACAAGAATGATTAAAGGATTGGAAAACATGCCTTAAACTGAAAGACTCAAGGAGTTTAATCTCTTTATTTTAACAAAAAATAGTTAGGGAGTGATCACAGTCTATAAGTATCTCTCTGGGAAGCAGAAATTTGATTAGAAGAGGGTAACTGCATCTGCATCTTGCTCGCTACCACCACTACTCACAGTCCACTCCGGGCATCCCCAGTTAGGTGTCAGGTGTCCAGTAATCACCTGTCTCTGGGCAGGGAACTTTGTCCCCCATCCTTCTGCCCGGGGAGAGTTTAAGGCTGCCTTAGGCTGATTGGCAGACTGACATGCTGCGGATAATGGCCAGCACCTGTTGTTTTCTTTCCTAAGGCTAGGAATAGTGCATTGCCAGCAGTAACTAGTTACTCCACAGCTCTTTATAGGCAGGCACATTTATTCTTAAGGTAGAAGCATTACAGAGAAAACATAATAAACAGATTTTAAACACTAAATATACCAAGAGTCATCAATCAGTCTTATGGAACCCTAGCAGGCCAAAATCTTTCCAACTTTTCCCTCTTGGACAGAATGTCCTGTATGTTTTCTGGATAAGAAAAAATGCCCTGAGTCAGTTTAAACACAACCATTTTTATATACCAAAATCATTTTTTGGGAGGACAGGGGAGTCTGCTGGTCTTTGAAAAACTAGTATATGCAAGCCTTCTTAGACAGTTGTACCACTATGGAGGTGTTTACAACCTAAGTTATTCACCTTAATCTCCCCCATACACACTGTTTGCAGTTCCTGGAGGAGTTGTGGTAACCTTCCCCTATGGAGTTGTGTATAGTCCCTGGCTCGTAGTGATACATAAACTTAATATAACATTGCATGGACTATTTATCACAGAGGGTGCTTAAGTCCAGAAGAGAAAGCTGTAACAAGATCAAATGACTGGAATACTGGAAGTTGAGGCTAGACCAATTCAGACTAGAAATAAGGTACATGTTTAATAGAGTAATTAATCATCGGACACTTTTAAATCAAGATTGTCTTTTTTTTCTAAAAGACATGATCTAGTTCAAACAGGAATTAGTTCAGGGAATTTCTATGGCCTGTGTTATGCAGGAGATCAGACTGAATGGTCCCTTCTAGACTTATAACTTATGAGCCTAAGAGGCCAGGGAAGCCAAATATTTGACCTGGAAATAATTTTGCTGTAAATTCTATTGTTGCTATGGAGGTTGGGCAAACCTGTGTTAATGTTGGTGGGCATGATCATACCCTTCATTCGGGATAATTGTAAGAAATTGTTTGCCTTCTTTTTGGAGTAAGGTAGCTGGAACAGAAGGATCTAGCACCCAAAACACGGGCCATACACAAGGTGGTCAGAAACTGAGTGATGTGTGCGGAGGGTTTTGCTGAGGGATAAATGCAAATGTGGAAGGCTAGATATTGTTTTGGTGCAGGCATGAAGGTGGTGCAAGCCACAAGAAGACACAGAAGACAGCCAGAAAGCCAAAGAGATGCATTTGCAGCATGACCCTGAACTCCGAGAGGGAACTCTTTGGGAAGAGTATTAGCCAGAAAGAAACTTGGAACTGTGAGCACAGAAACTCTGTTTTTGCTTTGTTCCTACTGTGTTCAGGCAAACAGGACTTGGTATAGGTTCTTTTTAAACAAACAGAATTTCAGTAAAGAAATAACTGACATAGTCATGAGTTTCTCCTCCTGAATGAAACAACCCACAAGGCACCCCAAATATTGACTAACCACCTGGGTAAAATGCAGTTTCATTACATTTTTTTTAATCGTCATATATTACGAATATTAGAATTTTTCTTAGGGATACTTTGGGCTATATTAATTGCTTATTAATGATTTATTACTATGCATCTACAGTAATTGAAAAAAATAGGTAGTAGCATTGTTGATGGAATCCTTGTCTGCTTTATAGAGTGCTCTATAAGGCAATGTGTGAGAGTAGTTAATTTTTTAGGTCAAAAATCATTTTTCACCCAGTGAAGTTTGGCATTTGTGAAATTCAAAGTTGTATATCACAATGGTGAAGATTAATGCTGAATTGCAGATTGTCAAATTTGAATTTTACACAGATCAGCAGCACTCATCTTGCCATGAAAATAATGGATTAAGGGCTATAGATTTGGGGTTTGGCCAAGAAAAATACTATATTACACTATTGTAAAAGTCACAGGGTCAGATTCTCAATTACATTCCAGACCTTTTGCACCAGGCCAGAAAGCAGTCCAATATAATAGGCTGAAAATTGCCTATCGTGAGAGAGCTTACAGTTGGCATGAAGCCTCTACAATTTGCTCCCAAAACCCAAAATCACCCTCCAAACTCTCTAGTTTGTAGACACCTTCTTATACGCTTATTACTAAATATTTCATAACAATTCTTGATCTGTAGGTCTGGGTGAACATTCCAATATGCTAGCCACAAATATTTGTTCAAATTTTTAAATGGATCTGCTTCAGCTATGTTAATGTAATCCACTGTCTGTCTTCCTTTAATTCACAGAGGCTAAGAGTCTGTTACAGCTCCCACCTAGACAACTTAATCCTTTAGCTCAAATTATAAAGGGTCATGCTTTCAGCTCTGGAACAGTTCAAACAGCATATGCCTTCCACATGCCTTCCATCACTTCCACATGCCTTTTTGTGTTCACTTTTCACAAATATTCTAGAAAATGAGTTTACTAATGGGAATATTTGTGAAAATAGAATATTGTAAGTAAATATTGAAGAATCTTTGCAGACTGATAAATTAGGATTTGTACATGCACACATTTGCACCAGAAACTTTATTGAAAACATTTCTCCAATTGGGCAGAGGGGGGTGAAAAATCATGCCCTGTGATGTATTTGACTAGCGAAGTGTAACTTAAATTTGAAATATTGAATGTACACTGAATTCTGTGAACAATCTTCCGATGCAGAATTATTCACCAGAATTATTGGGCAAATAACGTCAAAGTTGAGAAAATCACAATCTGTTTGCAAACAAAGATATAAAGAAAAATTGCTTGCATCAATTATTGTTTACACATTTATTTGCTCTATTGATCTCACTGCTAATCATGGGAAATGATACAATTATGTCCCATTCCTGCAAGATGCTGAGTGTCCTGTGGGAGTTCCAGAGCACCTTCAGTTCTCATTGAAATCAGTAGAAGTTGATGGTGTTCAGCACATCACACACTCAGGTCTTTAGTGTAATGAAAGTCAGCATGTTCTCTCACCTCTGTGGCCTTCCTCGTGTTTTATGCAAACAAGAAATGGAGCCAGTTGACTTTTTCTTCTAGGACAGTGTGCCTTAGCCTATTTTTTTATGTTCAGACTGATTATATTCATACAATTTTTTCTTGCTTAAATTGCATATTGAGGGGTTTTTGTTCTCCATAACTGCAGGCATTCTGAAGATGTTGCCAGGTAAGCACAAATAGTAGTAATGCAGCAGCCTTGATATGTAGGGTTTAATGCGTCTGAGAAAACACAATGGAGTGTGATTAGGTTGGAAACATTAGAGTTTGATTGAAATATATCCTTTCTACTGTATTAAGTTAAAAATAGTCATTTTGCCACTTAGTTGAATGGATTGTTAGCTGTGACTTTTTTAGCTGCTTTAATGAGTAGTTTGAATACTTCTAAATCTGGGGAGGATTTGTCAATCCCTGTGTTAAGATGAGATAGACTAGTTTATTGCTCAACTGACTGTATATACAGATACAGGTAAAATTTGCTTTCCACTGATTTCTGAAAATAATTGCCTTTCAAAAAATACCTATGAGGATGGTTAAGTAGTGGTCAGAAGATGTAAAAAATAAACAAAGTAGACACAAATCATATATATTTTTTTAACTAAAGCTAAAAGAAAATTTTGACTGGAATAGTTTTCTGTCAGAAAATGCTGATTTGACAGATTTGAAATGTCACCCTGCCTTGTTTCCTGCCAGTGCACTCACTCACCAGCCAGCTGGCAGGCAGGTTGCCCAGCTCTCTGGGATCCCATGTTCCCATGGCAGCCATTCTGCTTAGGCTCCCATGCTCCATAGGCTGTTCTCCTAGTGTGCAGGAGGGCTCCTGGGTTTCCCAGCTGTCTGGCTCCAGGGGTGGCTGGGATAGTGGTCTCCCTGGATAGTCAGCTCCCCAGCTGGCTAGTTCCCGGAGATACTCCTTGGCAGGCAGGAGGACCTTAAGGCTGTCTAGCTCATTTGCCAGCCAGACAGCTCCCTTCCCAGAATTTTTCAAAAAATTGCTTTCCATGGACAATGTCACACTTTTACTTCTTCTTCTGATTCAACAAGTAAAAATTTTTTTTGAAATATGAAATTGTCTATAGAATGGGAATTCTGGCTTCTGCACAGCTCTAATGTAGGTAAAATGGGGAAAACAATGATAGGAGGTGGTTTATTTACCTTTGTGTACTGATACGTTATCTCCTTCAGGATTTTGCCATCTGCAGAGACAGGCAGTCATTGTGTGTTCAGTTCAGACTATAAGAGCTTCACATACTGTAAGCTGTCTCCTAGAGACTTTATTTTTGTTGTTTCTTGTTTGTTTTTTCTCTAAAAAGAAGGTATTCAAAGTGGAATATACAGTATCTGTGTATTGGGTAGTTTATATTAAAAAGATTATTCTACATGTTACCAAAAAACCTGCTACAGTAAAGGTTTCAATCACTGAGCAACCTCTCCTCACATTCTGTAACATCTTACTCAGTGAGCAGATCCATTGATTTCAACTTACAACTGAATTTAAACTTCATTTTACTGTTGGACTAATCATTGAGGGGTGCTGCCATGTGTGAGCAGTGATTGTCCCTGAAGTAACACTATTGTAATAACTTTTTATAGCAGTAAATACATATAGAAACCTGTAGACTTCCAAAACCTATAATTCTTTGATCTCTGTAGCTTTATAGAGGAAGCTTAGTATTTAGAGGCTTTAGAACAAAGTCTCTTTTATTAAACACTGTAATATTAAATAATGGTATAGTCAGAGCTGGGTGGGGCCTAAAGGAAACGCTAGCTGTGAAGCCTTGAAACTTTGTATTCATGTAACAAGGCCTACTTGTATAATTCACCAAGCTGGAAAAAGAAATCCAAAACCCCTCAAACTTGGCAGAAGTTTGCATTCAGTTTTGAAATGTGTGGTTTAAATCAATCCAATCCCTAGATTTGACTACCTTCTACAAGTTATTGCAAGATGAATGCTGAAAAAAATTAATAATGAAGGCTGGAAATAGAAATCTTTGAGAAGATTTTACCTTTTTAGGCTGAGGCAATAATTGTTATATCTTCTAATCATACATGTACATGTTAGATGAGAATATGCAACACTGAAAAAGCATAAAAATGTACTGTACTGACATGGGAGCAAATTTTTAGGCAGCCTTCATAAAAACACATTCAAATTCTTTGTGTATGCAAACCTTGTATGCAAAATTGGGAAATGTGTGTACACAGGTGGTTAATTTAAAGAATGTTAGATGGTGTGATGAGTAAATAGATGAAAATCTGACTATCTAGTGCAATTGTCATTATTGGACCTATTCCGGTTCCCATTGAAATTGGGAGTTTTACCACTCCCTAGAATGAAAGTAGAAAAGGACTGTTTTGTTCCACATTTCTTAATTTTTTTGCAAGTTGTACATCTATAAGTTGATAGAAAGGCATCTTAACTATAGAGGCCAAATTCTAATATATATAATATATATTTATATTTAAGCAAAACTCGCAGTCAGATTCCTAAGTAAAATTCTACATTCGTGGTATGAAGGATTTGGTCAAGCAGATTTGTGAGTTAACTTCTCAGATTTGTATGTAGAAGTGGGAAAAATTAGTTAAATGTTTTTTCATGAAAATCCATGAGACATTTTGCCCCCAGTTTTTCATGATCTCACACTTTTAATTATTTTGTGAATTGTAGGGAATGCTTCGTTAAAAGAGCCTTGTGAAATTTTGTTTGCTTTGATGAAGGGGAGAAGAACATTTTTTTAAAATTCTATCACTCAATCAGGTCCACAAAAATATGGAATCATTGAACAATACCGTAATATATCACACTTTAATATAGTCAAGCTGTGGTTGCTGCTGTGCATCTATTTCCTTATGTAACTATACACTCTTGAAATATAGTACTACTGTGATCTTAAAAAGGGATTTTTTTTCATCTGAAGGATAAAAGCCTCAAAATGCCAGTTTTATTGTTTATATAATACAGTATCTATCAAACCTTTCCTTAAATGAGGAAAGAAACCCACAATCTTCTAGAGGACTAATTAAGATAAAGTGATAATTTTCCACTGTTCTACAGCAGGCCTCTGAAAGTCCTCTAGGTTTTGTTTAGCAACCCAAACTCAAATGATTCTCATAGATTTCAAGTCCAAAAGGGATCATCACGGTCTTCTAGTCTGACCTCCTGCACACTGTGGGCCACAGAACCTCACTCACCCACTCCTGGCATTTATTCCTCTGATGTTTCTCCTCAGCCTTCTTTTGTTTAGGCTAAACAAGCCAAGTTCTTTGAGCTTCTTTTCCTAAGGTAGGTTTCCCATTCCTCTAATCATCCTAGTAGCCCTTCTCTGCATCTGTTTCAGTTTGAATTAATCTTTCTTAAACATGGGAGACCAGAATTGCACACAGTAGTCCAAAGGATGTCTCACCGGTGCCTTTCATAATGGTACTAACACTTCCCTGTCTCTACTGAAAATACCTTGCTTGATGCATCCTAGGACTGCATTAGCCTTTTTCACAGCTGAATCAGATTGCCAGCTCATAGCCATCCTGTGACCAACCAAATACATCCAAGATCTTTCTCCTCCTCTGCGCTTCCAAGTGATAAGTCCAGAATTTTATAACAAAAATTATTGTTTTTAGTCCCTAAGTCCAAGTTCATGCACTTTGCACCATTAAATTTGATCCCATTTCTATTACTCCAGCTTTCAAGGTCATCCAGATTTTCTTGTATGATATTCCAGTCCTCTTTCATATTGACAATACCTCCCAACTTTGTATCAGCTGCAAATTTTATTAGCACGACTTAATGTTTCTTATATTATGTCATGATATTATGGGAAGTTTTATTTACTAAACTCCTAGCAGGCAATGTCTACCCAAAGCCCTTTTCCAATATGAACCTACTTCTAAGTCATCCTAAATATTCTGCCATATAAAGGTGGTACATATTTTAGGCTCCCCGTTTTATGGCCCCCATCCTGTTGTAATCAGTTGTATCCAGATTTAGTTCTGTTCTTCGGTCTGTGTTAACATATGGATGTATCTACTGCTGATGATCAGAGTCTAGTTCTTGAACCATAGATTGACCTCAATTTTTACCAATATATTTCAAAGTTACAAAGGTTGCAGCCTTAAGGCTTTATAAGCTCTGTACTGCCAGGAGGTTACTTTCTTCAATGTTGATACTCAAATTTTACTTCTGTAGCAAACAAGAATTCAGACCAGGTCTACACTACAGAGTTTTTCTGGCATTGCTATGTTGGTCAGGAGTGTGAAAAAATCCACACCGCTGACTGACATAGGTATGTCATCAGGGACCTGCCATCAAGGACCTCCTTCTCCCCTCACCTCCCTTACCCCATGTAGACACAGCTAAACTGGTAAAATAGTTACGTCCTGGTTTAACTATTGACAAAAGGTCTCCTTATGCACGTATCAGATGCATCTCCTAGGGAGGTGGTGGAATCTCCTTCCTTAGAAGTTTTTAAGGTCAGGCTTGACAAAGCCCTGGCTGGGATGATTTAGCTGGGGATTGGTCCTGCTTTGAGCAGAGGGTTGGACTAAATGACCTCCTGAGGTCCCTTCCAACCCTGATATTCTATGATTCCTCTAGTGGGCTGGTACAATGATACTGGAATAGCTATATCTGCAATATCTTTTTAGTGTAGACTAGCCCATTGATTGATCCTAGAATCTGCCATCTTCAAGTTCACTGAGTCAGAAACCACCTGAGATAGTCTCATGATATTATGGCAGCCATAAATTCCTGAGTCAGTAGAAATGAATCATCATAGCAATTTACAGCATTATTACAGCAAACATTCTGTTACAAAAAGAACTATAGACAACCCCCCCACCCCAATCTAAGTAATGAAAAGGGAGAAATATTTATTTTGCGTATTTAAAGACCTGGCTGTACTGTGTGCAATATTTAGTGGTGTAATAAGTAATTGATTAATCCTTATTTATTTCGCCTTCATTTTCATTAATGTTATGCGGAGTATGTGTAGGTATTTTTCATTTTCTTGTCCATGTTAATTAATTAAGTACTTTTTCATATATTGTAGACTATATCAGTTTTATTTTCCACTTGGTACATCAACTCATCTCCTGGCTGACCTTGTGATGCCCTCTCCTAGCAGCACAGGATGGCAATTGGCATCCCGATGGAGTTGGAGCTGAAAGTGGCTTGTCCTGCTCTGCTCTGGCATCTGGCACACATCCGTTTAGCAGGGCCCTTTGTTCTGCGCTCTGCTCATGGAATCCTGATGGGGAATTTTTCCCACTTATCAAATTCAAATATGTCAGTAATCATTAAACACAAAACATTAAAAACAGCAAAATAGATTATATCCAAGCACAGAAAAGATGCCTTTGCCCCATCAGAAACTGAATAGATTTTTCCACTCAGACACATAGTAGTTGATAGGAGGTTGATTTGGCACATCTCCTAGATAGCCTTCACTAGCAGGATTCCTATGGATCCCCAGCTAGAATGTACAGCTTCCCTCCTCAGGTAGAAAATCTGTCAGGGAGCATTAGTTTTAGGTCTGCCAGCTCTCCCCAGGGTCAAAATACTCTGAAGGTTATATTTTAACAAAACACTGGATTGATTTACATGATTTTAGGACTGAATAAACATAAAACTTTACAGCATGATTCTCCACTGCCTTGTATTTTCCATCCTCAAGCCCAGCAGAGATATGTTCACCACCTCCTCCAGGTGAGGAGGGAAAGGATTCTCATGGTTTACCTTGGAGCAGCTTTGGACTGTTCTAACTTATGCTGGCAGTAACAGCCATTCCATTGTCCCACGTTTTCTGGATCAGAGCACATTCTCTCCCAGCTTTCCCCAACATCAGGAGTTTATTCATAAGGATGTTTCAGATTGTTTCCATGGTACAGTGACCAAACAGCAAAGTCTGATGGGGGTGGGGCCCTGGCCCTACTTCCTCTCTGTCCTTTTCTGCATGATTTGCTTCCTCTGGGAAAAAAGATTTAGCAATCCCTGTAGGTTCTGCTGTTTTGATTGGCCTGTCACAAGCATATTATGAGAGGTCAGTCAAGTAGTAGTATCACCCACACAGGCTAATCACAATCTGAACCTTTGTGTGTAACAAAGTACTGCCTTCTGGTGGTGAGCCCACAGAGATAAGGTGCTATTACTGTTTCTAGTTGTCACATGAATTTTGTTTTTGTCCTAATACTTATGTTTGGAGAACTGAAGGACCAGGGATCTAGTGATACCTGCAAGTGTGCATTTGTGATTTGCATAATAATTATGTCAAGAGCTAGGTGAACTTTTTCAAATGCAACTCCTTTTGCTGAAAAAGGCAGGTTGGGGGCAAACAAATCATTTATAGAATTTGTGTTGAATTCATCAAATTATTTTCACGGCAGGGGAGGGATATCTGAAAACCTGGAAATGTTTCATTTCATACACTTTTCAAAAATGAAAAGTTTCACCTTCAATTCAAAGTGACTTCATTTCAAATTGTACCTCAATTTTATTTTTTTAAAGGTTAACCCCCAAGACCCTCAGATAAAACTGAACATTTCATTTCAAGTAGGGCAAAATGTTTCATTTGACTCCTCCCACCCCCATTTTTTTATTTTGCGTTTTTTCCAAATGGAAAAGGTAAAAACTAACAAATCTTCATGTGGGGTTGACCTGAACGGATTGTTTCTATTCAGCCACTGAAATAAAAAAAATGTGGTCTTCTCACAGTTTCCCGCATGAAATATAACATCTTGTTTTAAAATCTTTCAAATTTTCCCTTTGATAATGTTAACAGTATAGTAACATTATTCCTTAGTTATTATTCTGAAGAAATGTAATAAAAACTCTGGCTGCATTATTTAGTTACGACAGTGATCTCTGTACTGTAAAGAAGATATGGGTTGTTACGGGTGGATGTTAAAATTCCTTGAAATATCTGCAGAAAATGCTTTATGATGGGAAGAGGGAAGAATAGCCTCAGAAAATGTACATTCCTTGGAGGGCTGTTTGTACTTTTACATGAGAGGATTTGATCAAGGACAGTTTATCTGATATGACTCCTTTAAACACCAGAGGTGGTCTGACACAAGAATATGTGCTGAAAAAAAAGAAGACCTTAAATTAATAACTCTGAGTATGAAGTCTGCTTCAGGAATCATCTGCAAAGTGGAAAATAATATTTTTGTTGTGAGCTTTTAGAGGCATCCTGATTGTCAAGTTGTCATAGCACATTTTTGTTTTCCTCTTTTAGCACATCTTTAAATTAATCCTTGGTTCTATTTACAGCCTACACACTAATGCAGCATGTTTTAAAGAGTTCACAAAATGCTAACATTCTTTCCAGGCACGAATGTTTGAAAATTAGGCTCAGTGTCAGTGTAACTTTAATAAAATAACTATATAAATAGGAACACCAGTGGTTTATTCAAAACGACAAAAATACAGTTATGTGGAACATAAAGTAGAGGAAGGAAAATGGAGCCAAAATGCTGCTAAGAGAAACTTCGAGCCTCTTTGCTTTTCAGAAATGTATTCTTCACTGTGCTGTGTAGGAGTTTCATAGTTAATGAGGTCTTAATAGCATTTTTGGCTCAACCCTAAATTTTTTTCTGTATGGCTAATGCAGAAAATTTATTCCAGCAGAAATGCAACATAGGAGCTTTTGCTCAACTTTTATGGATTAAAATTGCACATAATGAGATCTTTCTGTAACCAGGCTTTTTTGAGTGCACACATTTTGTGCAAGCAAATCTGTGTGCTGTATAACTTGATTCAGGAAAACTTTTGTTAGCCAAAGCAATTTTTTGTGTGCAGTAACAAAGTTCTGAACAATTCCTTTTTTTCATTATTAATGCCACCCTTTTATTTTACTCTTAAAATGGTATGTTTCCTGGATCAATATGTATTTCCTGTGCAATCATCTTGCACAATACAAAACAACTAAGACTATTACAAAGAGAATAAGGATGAGAGAGATAATTATTAAATAAGCAATAATACATGACAAGATGTGGGGAAAGTTAAGCAATAAGATACAATTTGCTATGTGGCTATGCTGAAATATCACCATAATTTGTGTGCATTATTAAACATGTCTCCAAGGGTCAGGTGCAGCAGTAAGCCCCAAAATGGTTTTGTTCTAGATTACATCTACAATTTTAGGTTTAGCTAAAACAGCTTATTTGGTTGTTTTTTTTGATTTACACAGAATTGGAGGGTAAATCTGGCAGAAATATAACTTCACAGAGGATTCTAGGGACTTCCTACTTCCATCTGTGCTGTAGATAAAACTGAGAATTGGTACTTTTGCTTCTGAGAGTAACCAAGTTTATGGCCTGAAGAGGTTTTAAAAAATAATTAAACATTTCTGAATCTCGTAATATATTCAGGTCACATTTGGTTTAAGCTTTGAGTGATTGACAGGGTCATTTTTATTTTATTTGTACTTGTTCAACCACCTTAAATACAGTGACATAATTTTGCAGGCTATGTACTTACTAGATCTATAGCAAACAAAATTCAGTGTTCACTGAATCTGATTTTTGACAGCTAGATTGTGGTCCTTCATTTCTCTTCCTCCACCTATGTGACTGGGAAAGAAGAAGGCTAGATCTGGATCCATAGCATGACAGTGATGTGCACTCTGATCTTTCCTGAGATTAGACAGCCAGTTCATGTAGGCAGCAGTAGACTCAAGTCTCCCATTAAATTTCAGACCATCCTCAAATTGTGCATACTCAGGAATTTGGATCTTCCTGGCTACAGGTTCCATGGATCCCAACAGCTGGCTCAAATTCTATTGTCTCTTTGTTATGCCACAATTTTATCATAAGTCTAATTTTGAAAGGTATTTAGCACCTGAAAATGCAGCTAGGTGCCCAGTGGGCTTTTCCCAGACTCTTGGAAAGAAAGACAAGATGCAATGGATGTGATTTAATTAGTCCACAAACTTTATTATTTAACTCATCTGGGAACTAACATAATTCATACAGTGCAAGTCATAATGCCTTTCTTAATTATTTCCACCGGGCAGAAGGCTGCCATTAGCCCTCTCTCACTTCCATAGCTTGCCCCAGCCCATTTTTGGAACCCCACTGCACTTCCCTCATCTGAGGTTTAAGAGATGGGGGGGAAAGGCACTGTTTCCTCACTGTGCTGAGTTTACACATCTAACTCCTCGGATGCAGTTAGGAGCATAGGTGCTTTAGAGAATCCCACTACCCATTCATCTGCATCTTTATAAATTTGGCCCATGATGCTTTGATTTGATAACACTGGAGTATTGGCTAGTTGAAAATCTGCTGCACCATACGTGGGGGGGTTATGTTTTCTTGGAGTGTATAGATTTTTTTTTTAAATGTGGGTTGTTTTTCAAAATGATTTTCATGAGGACATTTACAAATGAGAGAAAAATAGCTTTGGCAAAACTATCAATGACCTGATAGTCTTCTACATTGCAGGCAAGTACATTTGCAGTAAGTCATGGGTGCTTATTACAAGTTGGGGGAAAAAGTGATTAGGAGGAAGGATGTGATGGTAACACAGATATTATTATTCTGGAATAAATCCATAGTCTGTCTAGTTAATGTTCTGCCTCTGACAGTGACCTATGACCAGTACTTCAGGGGAAGGCAAATAAAAAAAACAAAAAACCAACCTTGACAATGCATTTAGTAAATTGAGATACCATACTATGAGGGAAGATGACTTCCTGGCCAAGGCTGAGGATTTGCTTGTGAGATGGGAATATTGTGGCTTCTAATAATTCTGTAATGTTACATTTTTTTTTGAAGATCCTATTTTTATTGGCGTGGAATCTTTTTTAATTTTGCAAAGACATTTACCTTAGTTATATCTTCTGAGAAACAACCTAAATATGGACTACATTTGCAAGAATTTTCTTGTATCTGTTTTAAACTGATTAACCATTTAATTTAGTTGAATATCATATTTTTTATATAGTCTGGAAAATCTGATTAGCCTTTCCTAGATCTTTCATAATTTGACATCCAGTATTATTTCTCTGTAGTGTTTAATCTTCCCTTTCTCTTTTCTATACTTAATGATCCCTGACTTGGATATTATTTAAAAATAAATTTCACGTTCACCCACTTCTAGTCAGGGTCAGTGACCTCTGAACTCTTCTGTTTCTGTTCTACCTTTTCCAAAGTATGTGACCAAACTGAAAACAATATTCAAGGTGATGGTGTACCAAGTTACTGATACAAGCTTAATGCCATTATAATATTTTCTGTATTATTCACTGAACATCACCAGTCCACATACTGATCCTGGGGCAGCTTGCTATTAACCTCGTTTTACTGAGAGAATTGCCAATTTCTTCTCCTACTTTGCTTCCTATCTCTTAAACAGTTTTTAATTCATATCAGAACTTCACCTCTGACACTGTGATTGTTGCCAAGTTCCCTTAATGACCTCTACTGAGAGGCTTTTATCACAATTTGTTGGGAAGTCTAAGTAAATTACATCTAATGGTTCTCCTCCTTTATCACTATATTGTTAACTATTCCAAAGAATTCTAACATGTTAGAACATAATTTACCCTTGCACAACATGCTGGATTTTCCCGGTCATACTTACGGAGGAGCTTGAAAGCGCTGTCATGTTTTTCTGAATTTTTCCTTTATTCTCTGGAGGGGCTTAATAATTTTAGTGTTTTATTTGTATCATTTTTAGATAGAGACTGATAGTCTTAGAAAGATAAGTAGGAGTAACTGGAATTTGGAGATCAATATTGATAAATAATCAGAGCCCACTTATTATGTACGTTTGCATGAGCCTAGAATATGTGCATAAATACAGGGTATCTGTTCTTGAAGGATGTATTAATTGTGTGTGTATGGCCACTTAAATGCCTTTCTGACCTTGTTCATGTACATCTATCTGATACTTCAAACACATCTATCAGTTAGCTTCATGCAAATGTATTTACAAAATCATATTCCCTAATCTAAGTATTAGTCCCCAGAGTTTGTTAGCAGGGCACTTAGTTTTGAAATGGTTTGCTGAAAAAATTTAGCAGGTTGATTTCTTCATCTGACCTAATCTTTGTAAACAGTTAGATCATCATGAAATCAAAATGAAATGTAGAATCCTAATTTTGTCATGATCATTTTGCACAGGCTTTGTGATTAAAACAAATTCTAGACACAGAAATCTGAACTTCAATTTTTCAAACACACTTCAGAAATTATTTATGGTGAAAAGTGCATTTTAATTTTATACCTCCAGAGTGATCATCAGAGGAAAATGAGTATGCTTTTCCTCTACAAATTAGTCAAAAAAGCATCTTAACCATTAGGACCAATTCCATCATTCTGTGTGCATTGAATTTTGGGGGGAGGGAAGGGGTATACCAGGGCTCCTTCTACCACAGGCATACAGAGGGGTAATCATAATTTATCTGTAGGAACTAAGAAGTGCAGGGTGCCTGCGTGTACATATATTTGCTGTGGAAGTAGACCTTAAGGTAGCACAGATGGCAGTGCTAGTGACTCAGGAAGACATGTTCTTGATAGTAATGAGTAACGGTCCCTGTTCCTGCATTTCAGCAGAGTGATTTTAAGCACACTTCTTATGCATTTTCAGTAGAGTTACAACAGTTACTAACTCCTCACGGTGGGGGGCATTATGCTTGCCAAAGCCACTCCTTGTGCACACTTTGTCACTGCCACATAATTTTTCTCTTAACTTTGAAGCCAGAAGCAACCCAAAGGCCTTAAAAAGGGGGGTTAAGGATGAAATTTCAGCCTTTATTGTGATCACTGGCAAAGTCAACCATTTATTGTTGTTTTAATATGCTATATATCTAACTTCTAGCTGTCATTAGCCCTTTTGTCTGTCCATTCTCTTGTGGTTGGTTGAACTGGGAGATCATGTTGTTCTAATCAGATTATGGCCCATCCTTTTTATCAGACTTGCTTTCAGAAATATAAAGACAATATAACTAAGCTGTTCAAGTAAACAAAACCCATTTCATAAACCTGTCCTAACATTTTTTTTATTTTCATTTTTACTTTTCATTCATAATTGGTAACAGTTGGTTATAAAAAGTCAGAAGGAGATTACAGAGAAAGATCTTGAAAAGAAAGAAGGTTTAAGGTTCTATTGAAGTTAAAAATTAAGTTTTGTCCATGAAACTTCTGCATAAATTATTCATGGGATACCATAGTGCATGAATAATTCAAGCTGTATCTTTAATTAGACACATAAAAAAAGTTCAGCCTATTGGTGCTTTAATGATCTAGAAGCAGATCAGATTTGAAACACAAAGAACACTTGCTCAAAGGGAAATTAGCAGATAATTATTAAACATCTCATTGTAATTGAACTACTATCAGTACTGTTTATATCCACAAACATACAGTTCATTATGATGTATAATGTATATGAAATGCCAATACAATGGAGACCAACAATGAGATTTTCAATGAAAATACAGTGGCATTTGTAGGCTGTTATTAGAACTAGAAAAATGAGCCATGAATAATAAGCTTTTGAGACCCAACAGTGCAAAATAATGAAATATTGTATATTGGCACATAATTACCATGGCTGGTTACTGTTGATATATTTTTGAAAGTTCGCATACAGAAATATCCTCATTACTGGAGTCTTGACCTTCTTGGTTTTGCTCTAATATAGTCTGAGGTGTTAGGGTTAAGGTCAGTGTCAATATCAGAATCATATAATGAAAATATGTTTGTCTTATTTTAAAATTTCTTTTCTTTCTGTTTTAAGACAACTGATCTGTCTAGGCATAGAAATGCTGGAAACTGTATAGATCTAGCCACTAGATCACAATGCAAATAACAGATCAGTGTACTGGTGATTTTCCCCTTTGGGGTGCTTGGAACACTGGTCAACTCAGGAACAAGGGAAAATCAAAGTAAGCATATTTTTCATACCATTTCTATATATTCTATGGCTGCTAATATATCATCAGAGTATCCATTTTCCAGAGGCAGGTGCCCCACATCTAATATTCCAAACCCTGTAGTGCATGTTCCAACAGGGTATTGCAAAGCAACAGTAGCAGATCTTCAGGAAAGTCACCCAAATTTAAAGGCAATACAGAGAAAGCAGAGGTGAGAAGAGACTATTCAAAAGAATATGTACATCTACGGAGGAGGAGTGTTACAATGCCTCATCTCAAATTTCTCTCTAGAACCCCCAATATTCTAAGCACAATCCAAGTGTAGTGTGATATGAGTTTTCATTATAACTGTTCTATGAGGTTGATGAGATGGCTATGGTTAGGCTGCTTTTGCTGGAAGTATTAGAATCAGTCAGTGGGAAGGGTTGGGGATTAGGCGATATTAGCAAAGAGCACAAGAAGCCAACCCTGGCTCCTTCAGGTGATGTAGTGCCTGGAGCTCAGAGTTTGGAGCCACAGACATTCTTGCAGATGGTCTTAACTTCAGGAGTGTAGCAGGGCTTGGGGACCTTGACAGCACAGCTCCTATGCCTTCCTTCTAGAATCTTCCCTTCACGCCTCCACCTCCCCAGTGCTGAATGATATTGGTGCGTGATGAGGGAACCAAAATACATTTATGCTGAGTGATCACTATTAAACTTGCCAAGAATCCCTGTGGCACTGATTGGGAGCAAGCCTTGCCTCTTTGCATCCTAGTTTTATACCACTGTCTCTGAAGAGCATCTAGAGTGCATATCATGATGATAACACACTACATTTGTGTTTACCCTATACCCAACTTCATTCTATTACTCATTTCTATTCATGCTGGTGGAGGCAGTGATCAGGTCACCTAAAGGGAAAACAAAATTATAGTCATTCTTTGCACTGCTCAGCCTATGTGTGTAGTTGGTAAATTCTATTAAAACTATTTCCCGAAAGGCAAAATGTTCCATATTCTTGGAAGCAACTGACAGCTATACTAGGGAAAGTTTTTACAACTGCTGCTTTAACAGTCAGATGAAAAAATAGTTACTCCAGTCAAATTTATTGACAACTTTTTATGGAATTTTTTTACTGCATATCTTCTGGTACTGCCTTCAATTTACTGCCTGCCATGGAACAGAAGATTGGCATTGGTAACATCTGATGTTTTGTACCTTCTTTCTGCGTGGATAGAGACATTTTAACCTGCGCTTGCTTGTTTTATTGGAATGTTCCAGCAGTTCTTTAAAACCTAATACACTAGTAAATCAATAATCACAGAAAAAGCCGAGGTTTCTACACTTCTTACATCCACAAGCAAAAAAGACTGTTAGGCTGGCAGCGCATATTTCTTTAGGCATTGCCTATTTTTTCTTTGACTTTTGGGAAAACAGTGCACTTTATTTTAAAGGTGAAATTAAATTAATTATTAATGCAGTAATATTACTATTCGCAAAATGATCTCCATTCCAACTCTCTTCTGATGCTATCTGTTTGAAGACTCAGAAGCCATTTTGCTCTGCGTTGCTGCAATCTGCTACAAAGTAGAGAGACATGCTGTGCTTTCTCAGAAAATTTGCTTTTGTTGTTTCTTGTGTTTTCTTAAACTAAAATTATTGTACTCTGAAAGTACATATTTGTTCCTTGAATGTGATAACACACCAATCTATGCACCAGATTTCATCAGCATATTCTAGCTACATTGCACTGCTTCAGTGACACAAAAAACTGCAAACTCAAACAGTCTAGTGGAGCCAAGTTTATGTCACCAGAACAGCAAAAGCATTTGAAGCATGCCAGTAAATCTGGCTTCTGATAATGTCAACCTTTCTTGTTCTTTCTTTTTTTTTTTGGTGTCTTGTGTGTTGGAGTGTGAGGAGAAAGAATGATATCAATGCATCTTAAACCAGTCCTTTCCTATCTTTGTATGGATCTCATGTTAATATTTGTGGGTATTATGTGGATTTAGGATAATATCTAGATCAAGGTTTGATACTAATTTCACATGATTATATAACTGATCTGACCAATAGCATATCATTTCTCTTGCGGGAGGAAAAAATGTCACTTCAGATTCAGAAATAAACATGTATATGTCAGTATTTAATTTTAAGAAATAATCAAAAATTAATTCAGTGATTTGAAGAGCTGGAAAATAACAGTGCATTTTGAGCCTGGCTGACTAATCTTACTCTCCCATTCTCTCTCTCATCCTGTGCCTTCAGGAAAACCAGTTCATCACTGGTTGATCAAAGATGTTAGTTTTCTAGGTCAGAACCTTTTTTTCTTTTTCTGTAGTTTTGATCCATGACATGAGCAAGATGAGGTGATCTGTAGTGTCACTAATGCTCCAGCTGGCATAGCCTCTCAACAGAAAATACTATAGAGCTATTTATAACAGTCAAAGAGAATGTCATTCTAACTGTTAGACATCTGATAGAAAAAGCCAAAATAACTGCTAAAGCAACAAAATACATTCTCAGTAAAATGTATCTGCAGAGGTGTGTGTGTGTGTATATATGTATGTAATATAGCTGTAAGATCTTGGCATCTGTCATGTCTGGAAGGCTGTTGTTTCCCCATTTTTCTCCTTTTGTCATCATGCTATAAGTTTTAGCTTTAAATAAAAAACATGTAAATAAGTGGTACTTCTTAGTAGCTTTATCTGTTCCACTATATTTATACAGGGAGGGGGCTTCCTGAAGAAGACTATATTGTAGTTAGCAATAAGACATATCTTACATGAAGGATTTTTGTAGTCTCAGTTGATTGCTTCATCTTCACAGGATGTATCAAAGATCAGGTTGTCAAGAAAACATGAACAAACTGTAACCTGATAGCTCGTTTGGGTGCAAACACATTTATGTGGCCCTAGAAGCCATATAAACTGTAAAATTGCCTGCTATTCCATATCTCTGATTGTTAAGTTGTAGGTAATTTTCTAGGTAGTATTAGCAGTTAGGAAGTTGTGCATATTTGATGCCATTTCACAAAATACTTAATATTATGTGCATAATTTAGGAAGTCATATATGAGATTCTTGGAAATGATACATAATGTGTGCTTGGTAAAATGACCAGCTTTGCCATAACTTTCTGTTGTCCACTCCTATAAGCTACGTATGCTTTTGTGCTTAAAGGATTTCTCAGAATTGACACACTATCTAGTTGTCTCAGTTGTAATTATTCTCTCTTTAAGTAATGCTCGTGTTGTTATCGTTTGATCCTGATATTCAGCTGCTCTGTGCTGCATGGTTGGCACATGGTAGTCTTAAAGCAGTCACATTGGGTCACAGAACAATCATCCCTGTTTAACAACTCTCTGGTGGCACAGATCTGGCATAGTATTTCATACATTCTGCCTCTATTTGCTTAAGTAAGGGGCCATGGCTGCAGGAGAAGAAGGTGAGACCAGGGATTCATTATGCAATGGTAATTATCACAGTTCAGGGCAGCTGCCTCTATATCGGGCCCTTGCAATGATCAGAAAAAGAGATGGTTCTAGGCATGTGCAAGAAGAGCACCATTTTGTGTGTGGTGCTGTCTTGGTGACCAAAACTCTCTGGAAAAGAATAGAATTAGGTAAACTATCTGTAGAGAACAGTCATCTGATGAATTTTGCCCTCTGTTTTTGATTGGTTCACAAACAGACTTTTTTCTAACAAATCTGCTCATTATGCAATGAATATGTGTGAACAAGTGTCAGTGGCATACATTGGATAGAGATAAACATGGCATGTCAAAATTTGTTTTTTTATACACTAAAAAACACTAATATTTTTGGTTATTTACCCATCTCTTCTCAGGAGTAATAGCCATGAAGTGTGTTTACAAAGAGGAAGGATGGTCTAGTGATTACAGAAGTAGGACATGGAAGACCTCAGTTCAAGTTCTTCCCCTGGTACTGGCTTCTTGTGTGACCTTGGGCTCATCACATAGCCACTCTGTGTGTCCCATCTGTAACATGAGGAAAACAATGCTTCTCTACCTATCAGGTGTGTTGTGAGGAATAAATACATTAAAGACTGTGAGCTGCTCAGATGGTACAGTGGCGAGAGCCATACAAGTACCTTAGATAGCTTTTTATGACCTGTTAAGGATGAAAAGATTGAGGAAAGCAGCACCCTATTGGCAGCCCTTGCACATCCTTTAAAAATAAGACTGGCACTGGCCAAGTCCATTGAATCTGAATCTCATTAAGGTTGAATTCCACTTTCCAGTGAATTTCTGTTGACTTCAGTAGAGCTATGACAAGTTGACACCAGCTGAGGATCTGCCCCAGAAACTTTAACATTTCATAAATGGGGAATAACTAACTCTGTGTTGAACAGTAATAGACAACTCTTCAAATCTTGAGACCAGATTCTCATTTACACTACATTCACATTTATTATGCAAGGTATAAGGCCTCTTTACACTGAGAGTGGTAAAAGAGCACAGATGAGTATAGGTCTTTAGAGTTCAAGTTTTATTGGGATAAACATCCAAGAGTTCTGAACTTTGTTCAGCGCGTGAAAACCTCTGATAACTATAAAAGTAATAAGAAACTGTGTGAGGATGCTGCAGCTTATCTCCTTTGGCAACATATTGCATTGCTGTCACACACACCAAAGAATCACATCCCACCTATTCAAGAAAGACTTCTGAAAATACACATCGGCTTATCTTTCAGCTTCTGGACTATTTAGTAGATGTTGGCTGAGAAATGAAGTTCAAATAATGATCCAGTTTGTATAAAACTGAGTTTGGCTTTGAGGCAAAGACACAAAGACAGATGAGAATATGGTGATTGGGCCCAGGAGTACACACAGAGAAGGGGGTAACTTTTTGGGCAAAAACAAACTAGCTTTCTGGAAAGGGGAAAATACATTGGGGGTTCTGGCCTAAATGGGTCCCAGGCTGGGTGCCAAGAGCTCCTTGGCTCCCTTAAAGAATGTAAGCTGGCCTGTTCTTTCCTATAATTCAAGGGGGAAGCCCATCTAAATCAGTTTGTAGTGAAGCATAAGATTAGATTGGGCGAATTATGCGTGTAGTCTATATGTTGTTCTGAACTCATTTACTCTAATGCTTTGTCCCATTGGCCAGTATAAACATACTTGTTTTAGAAAGGTTGTTGGTCACTATATCACTGGCCACAGGTCCCCCAAGTGGGCACCAAAACCCATTTGGGCCTGTTCATTAATGAACAGATGACACAGACAGGGCCGTACCTGATCCTGAACTAAAGTAATGGAATGAGACCTGACATCTGACAGTGTGCACTGAGAAACCAGAAAGGGGACAGAGTTGCAGCTAGCCCTGGACACTGAGTATCTCAGGTTAAGGTTACACACTGAAGAATAATGGTTGAGTCCATTCTACCTTTCATACCTTCAGACATCTGCGCAAGGGGAGGAGAGAGGATATGGCCAACAGACACTGCTCACTGGAAGATCCCAAGAGCTCCAGGCACAGCTGCCTTGATTACTCAAATGTGAATATGCAGACATCACCCAAACAAGTAGTAGCCATCAACTTTATTCTATACTTGCTTTTAATCACTTACTGATACTGTATTTTACAGCAAAAACTTCAGGTTGTAGTCAGTTTCACTTTTAAATGTTCTTTTGTGTCTCTTTCCCCTCTCTCCCTTCTTTAATGGAAAAACAAAGTGGTTATTCAATGTAAACTTACATTTAGATATTAGTACAAAATTATAATGTGTAGGCATTTATATCTAAAATTGCATTGTATTGTGTCTTAGTAATCAAAATATATATCTTTATGAAAAATATCTTCATACATAATATTATTTCCAAGGTGTTTTGCTTTGATTCATTTGTTCTTTATTCAGTTGATCCAAATGTAAATACCTAAGAATTTCCCTGAGGACTTAACTACCCCTGTTCCTGTTTAAAAGTGGCAATAAGTGTCAGCTTATCCAGTGCATGTTTACTGTTTCCAATAACAATGCATTTCATTTCTAAATTGTTCAAATACCTTAACTGCTTTATTGTGTTCAATATAAACTGAAAACAAATACGCAGAACAGAATACATAAAAGAAGGAAGTTTCTTTTCTCTCTTGGAAAAAGAACAGGACTATTTTCAAGGAATGTAAATGGAACCAAGTATTGAAAAATGACAAGGAGCAAAAAGTAGGCAAGACAAGCCTACAGTAAAAACAAAGAAATTCTTTGGGAACAAGGGTATGCAATATATGAGGAAAACAGTACTGTGGGGCATAACTCAAAATACAAATACAACAGAGAACCTTGAGGCTATAATTCAAATAGATTGAAGATGATACATGAAAAGATATAATTGTGCTTACAACTAAGAAGTTTAAAGGGCTTTTATAAACAGTACACAATAGCAGAGAACTGAGAAATAAAGTGACACTTCAGGCAGGGTTTACAAAATGCAGAGGTGTCAAACGTCTAGCCTGCTTTCATGTATTTTTTTTCATGTATTTTATTTTTCTGTAGGATATAAGATTTCATTTAAAATCAAATGTTTCTAGCTCTCTTGGTTACTCCCAATGCAGTGTTGTCATCCTGGGGCTTTAGATACCTGAAACAATGACTGATTCGTGAACTCATTTCCTCTCCAATATTTCCTTTAGAATGTTAATTCTGAACCTTAGCCCTGGTCTACACTGGGGGCAGGTATCAATCTAAGTTACACAACTTCAGCTACATTAATAACCTAGCTGAAGTCAATGTATTTAGATCAACTTACCGTGGTGTCTTCACCGTGGTGAGTCGACTCCGCCTGCGCCTCTCACGGAGCTGGAGCACAGAGTCGACTGGAGAGTGCTCAGGGTTGATTTATCGTGTCTAGACTAGACGAGATAAATCGATCCCCACTGGATCGATAGCTGCCTGCCGATCCAGTGGGTAGTGTAGACATACCCTTAGTGATGACACTGTGAATGTCAGCATAATCTGTTGAATTGCTGATCATTTTATTGAATGAAATGAAGAAGGGAGTAAAGCCTCCAAGCTATGGGGCAACTTGGAGTTGCTGCAAGGTAGAAAATACAGAATGTTATTGAAGTGCTATTGAAATGTGAAAGGTGAATTTTCACAAGTCAATATCATCATTCATCAGAGATCTGAACTATAAGGGTAATAGAATAACAGGCAGGGCTGGTAGTTCTATTTTTTTATGAAGGTTGCCCTATACCTCCCATTAGAAGACTCTGTTTTCAGTTGTTTATAATTTTGCCAATCTATTTCAGATTTTACATGAAATTTTACATGTCTACCTCCTCCTGAATTTTTGGGGAAAATAGCCAAAATGGGCTTAGCCATTTCCAAGAGCAAGACAAGTGAAAAATGTTGTTTTACCCAGGTTAAAAATTTCTGGCAACTTTTTTTTTAAAAAACATTCAAGTGTGTCCATGCTTTGGAGCTGGGATCTGAAATTTGGTTGGGTGGTGCCTTTGTGTCAGGGATGTACTTTGTGCTGTCCTGTGGAAAATCTGCTCAAATTATAAGCCTTTGAAAAATTACAGTTCGCACTTGCTCAGACTTCTTAGATTTTAGCAGATAAATTCCCTCAAGATTCCATCCACACTGAGCATACTCCTGCCTGGGGCTAAGTAGGATGTTCCCTGCAATACCAGCCAGGTTTGGGTTCATGTCCAGACACTGGAACTGGGAGCAAGGAGACACTCTCTGTGCTCTCAATGACTCCCCTCTCTCTCCCCGTCCCACCTCCCTGCCCCCTCTGCCCCCCAGCCCAGGCCGTCTGAGGAGGAAGCTCTCTGATTTGCATGCAAAGGGGGTAAGACCCCAAATATCAGGGCAGGAAGAGTAGACTTGGGTCAAAAATTTGGGGGACATGGGAGAAAGGGGCTGGAGGCTCATGGGGAAGAGGGTGGAATAGGGAGTTAGGATGAAAGGGTGGAGACAGGGACGGGTTGGGAAGGATAGTGGAACTCAGAGTGGGATGGGGTGAGGAGAGAGGGCAAATAGATCTGACCAGGCATTGGGATGCAAGGGGCAAATTTGGATTGGTTGGAGATGACTGGAATAAGGATCTTGGGTGGGGAGATGAGACACTGAGATTGGATATAGAGCCTGGGGAGGGAGATTCAATGGAGTTTGGGAGTGTTGGTGGAATGAAGGGACAATAGGATGCCAGGATGTGTGGTGGGGATGGGAGGCAGATTGAATCAGACGCCAGGAAGAGAGGATGGACTAGGATTGGCTCAGCAAGAAGATTGGGGAAAAGGAGCTGGATCGAGGCAGGAGTAATTAAAAATAACTGGACAAGGAAACTGGGATTTGGATGAAAAGCTTGAGGAATGGAGACTGACTGGCTATGTGAGGAGAGTGGGAATGGGTTAAGGAGCCAGGCAGAGGAAGGCATGGGACAGGGGCAGATTGCAGGAGATGGGGAGAACCATCTTGGGAGGAATGAGCAGAAGAATCTGTGTACGCTTCTCTCCCAAGCCTGGAATGAAATCCATGATTCCTGAGTCTCACCATTTCTCTACTGCCAGCAAAGATCTGTGAAACCCACTGGCCAAGTGTATCACCCCCTTCTAGTGCTTATCCACATAGAGGATGATAACCTACTACAGCTATCAGATTGTCTGTTAGCTCAAGTGGCAGAGATGCAGTGTTTCCTAACTTTTGAGTGTTTGACTTTTCAACCTTACTAATGTTCTTTTAACAATTTTTGTGTCCAATATTAATATCATGTTTTTATATAAGTGAAGGTTTCTTAAATGTTCCCATTATGTTGTCTCTATAAGGGCTATATGATTTACTACAGCATTTAACAGTTAATTAATTAAGTTGTTTCTTGAGCAATAATACTAGTTACCTCCTGTAGGGTTGAAAGAATTAATAGATGAATATCTTGTAATTAATTGTGAATTATTAAAACCATTGTCAAGACACAAACACAATTCAGTAAAAGTGAAAATCACATGTTTGTGTAGACTCTTCCAGATTTCCTGGAGATATGCTGTGCTAAGATGGTAAAAGAAAATAATATAGTAAAGCACATTGATTAAGAACATTACATGTGAGGCTGTGAATGTGGAAAGCAATTTGGGTGAAAGTGATTCTGAAATGATACATTTTGTTGCTCTAACAAGAGGAAGGAGTAACAGCAGGAAAATAACAATGGACCTCAAAAAAGGAGACTTTAACCAACTCAGAGAACTAGTAGGCAAGGTCCCCATGGAACAAAATCTAAGGAATAAAGGAGTTCAGGAAAGCTGGCAGTTTCTCAGGGACAACATTAAAGGCACAACTACAAACTATCCTGATGTGAAGGAAAGATAGGAAGAATATGAAGAAGCCAATATGGCACCATTAGGAGCTCTTTAATTACCTGAAAATTAAACAGAAAGTGAAACCAAAGACCAGTTGCTAAGGAGGAGTACAAAAGTACAAGCATATAGGGAAAAATCAGAAAGGCTAAGGCACAAAATGAGTTACACCTAGCAAGGGACATAAGTCAATAAGAAGAGGTTCTTTAAATACATTAGAAGCTAGAGAAAGATGAAGAAAAGTGTAGATCCTCTATTTAGCAGAGAAGGAGAGTTAATAACAGATGACATCAAGAAGGCTGAGGTGTTCAATGCCTATTTTGTTTCAGCTGTTATTAAAAAGGTTAATAATGACTGGACACTCAACATAATATTAACAATAGGGGGGAAGGAACTCAACCCAAAATAGCTCAAGAACTGGTTAAAGAATAATTTGAAAAGTTAGATTATTTACTGCAGCAGGGCCTGATAAAATTCTCCCTAGGATACTTAAAGAACTTGTTGAACCAATCTCAGAACTGTTAGCAATTATCTTCAAAAACTCGTGCAGGACGGGTGAGGTCCCAGAAGACTAGCAGAGGGCAAACATAGAACATACTTTTAAAAAAGGGAACAAAGAGATCCTGTAGAATTATAGACTAGTCAGCATAACTTCAATGCCTGGGAAAATATTGGAGCAAATTATTAAACAATCAGTTTGTAAGGACTGGGGGGATAACAGGGTTATAAGA
Organism: Lepidochelys olivacea; assembly: GCF_965140295.1. Classification (NCBI taxonomy): domain Eukaryota; kingdom Metazoa; phylum Chordata; order Testudines; family Cheloniidae; genus Lepidochelys; species Lepidochelys olivacea. Next base: position 88,065,406 of record NC_140415.1, on the reverse strand, counting down.
AATAGCTAGTATGTATTCGTCAATCATGGCAAACCAAATTAGTTTCCTTCTTTGACAGGGTTACTGGCCTAATGTATGGTGGGAGGGGAGAAACAGTAGAGGTGATATATCTTCACTTTAGTAAAGCTTTTGACATAGTAGTGTATGACATTCTCATAAACAAACTAGGGAAGTGTGGTCTAGGTGAAATTACTATAAGGTGGGTAAACTGGCTGGAAAAACCACTATCAGAGTAATTATCAATGGTTTCCTGTCAAAAAGGGGATGCGTATCTAGTCAAGTCTCATAGGGGCCTGTCCTAGGTCTCGTATTCAATATTTTCATTAAAGACTTGGATGACTGAGTGGAGAGTATACGCATAAAATCTGTAAATGACACCAAGCTGGGAAGGGTTGCAACACTTTGGAGGACAGGATTAAAATTCAAAATGATCCTGACAAATTAGAGAAGTGGTCTGAAATCAACAAGAGGAAATTCAGTGAAGACAAGTGCAAAGTACTTTACTTAGGAAGAAAAATCAAATGCCCAGCTACAAAATGGGGAATAACTGGTTAAGTGGTAGTTCTGCTGTAAAGAATCTGGAGGGTTATAGTGGATCACAGATTGAATGAGTTAATGTGATAATGTTTTAAAAAAGGCTAGTATTCTGGAGTGTATTAATAGTGATGTCATATGTAAGATACAGAAGGTAACTGTCATGCTTCTACTCTGGACCGGAGAGGCCTCAGCTGGAGTACAGTGTCCAGTTCTGGGCACCACACTTTAGGAAAGTTTTGGATAAATTGGAAAAAGTTCAGAGGAGAATCAAAAAAATCACAGGATTAGAAAACCAACTGCATATGCTTAGTCTTGAGAAAAGAAGACTGAGGGTTGACCTGATAGCAGTCTTCAAATAAGTTAAGAGCTGTTAAAAAGGAAATCCGATCAATTGTTCTCCATGTCCACTGAAGGTAAATCAAGAAGTAATGGACTTAATCTGCAGCCAGGGAGACTTAGGCTAGATATTAGAAAAAAATTTCAACTATGAGTAGTTTAATTTCTGGAATATGCTTCAAAGGGAGGATGTGGAATCCCCATCAATGGAGGTTTTTAAAAATAGTCTGGACAAACACCTGTCAGGTGTAATCTAGGTTTAGCTGGTCCTGGTTCTTATGTGGTAAATGATTTTTATTCTCACTGGAACATAAAAATGGCCATATTGGGTCAGACCAGTGTTCCATCTAGCCCAGTATCCTGTCTTCCAACAGTGGAAAATCCAGGGAGAATAAACAGGCAATCATAGAGTGATCCATCCCTTTTTTGGAAGTCAGGGGCTAAGGACATCCAGAGCACAGGGTTTCATCCCTGACCATCTTGGCTAATAGCTATTGATGTACCTATCATCCATGAACTTATCTAACTCTTTCTTGAACCCCTTATAGTTTTGGCCTTCACAACATCCCCTGGCAATGAGTTCCACACAATGGCTGTGTGCGATGTATAGAAGTACTTCCTTTTGTTTTGTTTTAAACCTACTGCCTATTGGGTGACCCCTGGGTCTTGTGATCTGTGAAGGAGTAAATAACACTTACTTTCTCCATAATCTATCATTATTTTATAGATCACTATATATATCCCCCCTTAGTCATCTCTTTTCCAAGCTGAAAATTCTCAGTCTGTCTTGGGGAGGCCCTGAGAGGATAGGAGTAGGGGTAGTTCCTTTTGTGCCCATAATCTCAAAGTTTCATTAAGCAACTATAAAACCTAGGAGTAAGACTGTGTATGTGTTCTCCTCCTCCCTTTCTCTCCCCCACACCCGCCGGGCTTCTTGTAGTGTTCTGTTTTGTTCCTGTCCTGTAACACATTTCAAAAGTGGTATGTTACAAGAGTATGTCATTAGAGTAGGGCAGATGAGGAGGCAGGATTCTAGGGTTCTGTCATCAGCTCTGCCATTGGCTCACCATGGGAATATGGATGAGTAAGTCTTTGCATCTCAGATTCTCTATCAGTAAAATGAGGGTAAGGATATTTCTCTGGAATAGTCACAAGCTGTGTCTGGTTATGAAAAAGTACCTATATCCAATGGAGGTGAAAAATAGATTCTCCAGTCCTTCAACTCTCCTCTGTGCATCACACCTAGATGACACCGATTACAAAAGACAGTGGTACAAACAATACAATTCAACATGCAAAAAACACACACACAAATCCCAAGTGCATACAAAACAACCATCAATTCAAGGCAGTGCTGTTAAACCTAGAAAGCTCTTTGGCCTGTCATCCCCTTGAAGACTTAAATTAGACATTCTGGGGATCTGTATCCAGGACCGGCTCTAGGCACCAGCAAAGCAAGCACCTGCTTGGGGTGGCACATTTCCAGGGACGGCATTCCGGCCATCCTTCTTCTTTGGGGCAGTTGCACTCTCAGAGCTGCACCACTTAGACAGAGCGAGGGCACCGCATCCCCGGCCGCAGCGGGAAGGGGAAGCCCCAGCCCCAGGATGCTGAGATGCCAGGGCCCAGCCGCTACCTGGGGAGGAGAGGGCGAGTCCTGCCAGGGAGCCGGGGCTGCACTGCCTCATCTGCGCACTGGCTGCTGCGCTGCCTTGTGCCACCCCTTATATCGGGGCTTCTCTGCGCGGCCGGGTGGGGGAGGGGGTGACATCACTCTCTCTGCTTTAAGCGCCGCCTGCGAGCCCTAGCTCCACCTGAGCTTGGGGCGGCAAAAAACCTAGAGCCGGCCCTGTCTGTATATTCTTTGTCTCCAATGGAGCAAATAAACTCTGACCACAGAAAATCAAACCAATGTGAAATGTCCAATAAACAATATTTTGTATGTCATAAACTACCATTACCTGTCGCTAAAGTGATCCAGAAGAACAGTGGAACTGAAAAATGCTGGGCATGAATAGTAGGCATGAAGTCATTAGGAGTTTTAGGTATGCAAAAAATACAGGATTATGCCCCATTTATAGTCTTTTCCCAATAGCAAAAACTATATAGTCAATCTTACATCAACATTTTCACCATAACCTATTGTTTTTAACATGCTTGAACTTTCAGAACAATTATTTTTTGGCCTGAAGTTTTCCATGTTGGAATTATTGGTTTCTATGGGCTGTATCAAGTGCACTACATTGAAGCTTGCCAGATAAACAGGAGTTAATTTTACCATGAAAATTGCAGCTAGCAACATAGGTTCCCAAAGCAGCCAAAGGTATTACCGCTCATGGATGAAACTCGAGTGTTTAAATTGTAAACTTTAAATGTTTGTTTATATATTCACCTAATTAAAGGACATATCCAGAACAAGACCATTTGAAAATTTCAGGTGATAAATTCCGTTTTTTAAAAGAGGGTTGTCTTGTTTTCAATAAATTACAAGTGTATTTTTAAAAAGAAAAGGAGGGCTTCTGGCACCTTAGAGACTAACAAATTTATTTGAGCATAAGCTTTCGTGAGCTACAGCTCACTTCATCAGATGCATTCCATGGAAAATACAGTGAGGAGATTTATATACACAGAGAACATGAAACAATGGGTGTTACCATACACACTGTAACAAGAGTGATCACTTAAGGTGAGCTATTACTAGCAGGAGAGCTTGGGGGGGAACCTTTTGTAGTGATAATCAAGGTGGGCCATTTCCAGCAGTTGACAAGAATGTCTGAGGAACAGCGGGTGGAGGGGGGAGGAGGGTGGAGAATAAACCTGGGAAAATAGTTTTACTTTTTGTAATGAACCATCCACTCCCAGTCTTTATTCAAGCCTAAGTTAATTGTATCCAGTTTGCAAATTAATTCCAATTCAGCAGTCTCTCCTTGGAGTCTGTTTTTGAAATATTTTTGTCACCATTGTTTAACCCAGAAAAGGCTGAAATGGAATTTAAGTGCTACATTATGGCCTTACCCATCTACTTTGCAAAGGTGGAAATGACTCCACAAAATGCAAGGCAGTGGAGAATCAGATGCTATGTTTTTGGAAGCCTTTATAAAGGAGTAAAATGGTCAGTGGCTCAACAACTCTGAACATAAGAATGGTCCTACTAGGTCAGATCAGAGGTCCATCTAGCCCAGTATCCTGCCTTCCGACAGTGGCCAGTGCCAGGTGCCCCAGAAGGAATGAACAGAACAGGTAATCATCAAGTGATCCATCCCCTGTTGCTCATTCCCAGCTTCTGGCAAACAGAGGCTAGGGACACCATTCCTGCCCATCCTGGCTAATAGCCACTGATGGACCTATCCTCCATTAATGTATCTAGTTCTCTGGAATTGTATAATAGGCTATGATACAATTGAATGGGATATCAGAATGAATCAATTGTCTATATTGCATGTCAAATTAGAACATATACATTTCTTAAATGTTCTATTTTATGCATTCAATTAATATTGTACTTCAGGTATTTAAGATGAAGTTCTAATAAATTTAAACACTTATTGATATGCTACAATAAGATTTTTTTCCTACAGCACAAATTGTATTATTAGAAGTGGAACACAGTAGTTGAATTACATTACTACTGGAAGGGCAGTGTCAGTGAAACATGACTGTCTGCAAGTGACACTAGCTAACTTTCAAAATAAATGACAATTTTGAATTCATTGAAAAATTCAGGAGTCAAAAATACTATTGCATATGAATTAGTCTTGCAAACCAGGTGTATTGTGTCTAGGGGAGACAATAGTTTTAAATCATCATCAATTTATTTACTATTATACTATTTTAATGTCTTTTGGCATGACTGTAGCAATTTTCTTCTCTTTTATTATAAGAGATACTTCCAATCCTCATGCTTTTGAACATATATATTTCAAACAGTAGGTCACGAATCATTCTAAGCTATGATTTAAACTAATAGTATTTAACAAAGAAGTTTTCTTGTGTGGTATTTGTTTGCCAGATTCACTGAAGGATGCTATAAATCTTGATAACTAAACTTTTTACTAACCATTAAATTAACATGCTCCACAAATTTTATTGAACAAATCTTTAGTGTCATTACCTTATCATGAATCATTCTATGTCAGATTTGCCTTTTTGCTGCTTAGGAATAGCAGTCTTTACTTTTTTTTTTTTCAAACTATCATTCTGGTACTATGCAGAATGATTAGCCTGTTAAACATTTGTAGTCAGTGCCAGGTCCCAGAACATGCAGTTGCTCCTTTTAACTTCCCATTGTCACTTAGATATGAAGAGAAATGTATATGAAGGCACTCACTCTTGTGAGAGTTATAGGGGATATACTGAATTGCACAGATAAGCAATTACTGTGCTTTCCAACCTCCAGTTTTTTAAGGGTCGGCGTAATCCTTGATGCTGATCATATTCTTTTCCATCAACTTTGTTTCATTTTGTAGATATTCTGCTGTATTACAGTTATTTTATCTGTCAGTTTAGATTCCACTTCTTTCAGATGACTGGCTTTTTCAGTGAGACAAAGTCTTTGAAGGAAGGGTCCTAGGTCCATCTCTTGTTCATCCTGGAAAGCAGAACACCAAATGATGCATTTAAAAATTGTTTTAGGTACATGGTTTTTGGTTTTTGTTTTTTTACTACACGACCCAAATCACTGCTTGATATATAGAGAGATATTTATATTAAAGTGCTATTTGGGGCTGCAGTTAATGATCTGTTTGTGGGTTGGTGCAAGTGCTAACAGTAGGAAAGATGCTCTTTTGATGAAGACACTGGACTGGGATTTAGGAGTTGCATGTTCCTTTCCTGACTCTGCCACATCATTTGTGTGTAACTGGGGCAAGTCACTTAATCTCTGTGCTATTAATGGTGATGGTAATATTTTCCTAGCTCACAAGTGTGGGCAAAATTCAAACTGAAATCTCAGATGTTACTAACAGCTAATTTAGACCCCATTATTTTGTATGTATAGTTGGGATTATGTTTTCCAATGTGCATTACTTTGTCCAGTAACCCGGTTTTGTGAAATCTTCATAACCCTTCATTTGCAGCTTTGAACTTAACTATCTTGAGTCATTTTGTAACAGCTGCAAACTTTGCCTCCTCACTGGTTAGCCCTTTTTCCAGATCATTAAATGAATATGTTGGACAGCGTTGGTCCCAGTACAGATCCTTGTGGGGACTCTGTTTCCCTCAACTATGAAAACTGACCCTTTATTTCTACCCTTTTATTTCCTAGCTTTTAACCAGTTAGTGATTCATGAGAGTACCTTCTTTCTTATTCCATGACTGCTTAACAGCCTTTGGTGAGGGACCTCATCAAAGGCTTTCTGCAAGTCCAAGTACACTATCCCCTGGATCACTGTAGTCCACATGCTTGTTGACCCCCCTTCTAGGAATTCTAATAAATTGGTGATGCATGGTTTCCCTTTGTAAAAGCCATGTTGACTCTTCCCCAACATCTTGTGTTCGTCTAGACTCTCTGGTAATTCTATTTTTTTTTACTATAGTTTCAACCAATTTGTAGTTTTATATGTTGTGTTAGATTTGTGTCCTAAAAAGAATGGTTTTGCTGTGGGAGTCTCCGCCACATCCTCTTCAGTGAAGACCAGTGCAATTAATTCATTTAGCTTCTCCACAACAGCCTTGTCTTCTGGAGTGCTCCTAGCACCTTGATCATCCAGTGGGCCCACTGATTGTTTGACTGGCTTCCTGCTTCTGATGTTCTGAATGTTTTTTGTGTCATTTTGCTAGTTCCCTTCAAATTGTTAGACAGCCTACCCACTTATACTTTTACACTTTACTTTCCAGAGTTTATGCTCCTTTCTATTTTTCTCAGTAAGGTTTGACATCCAGTTTTTAAAATGTCATTTTGTATCTACTTGACTCTTTTGCTCTTTAGTTTAGCTATACTGGCATTTTTGATCCTATTACTGTTGAGGGTTTTTTTTTTGGGGTGCGGGGAAGTATACATATAGTGTGAGCTTCCTATTACAGTGTGTTTAAAAAGTATCCATGCAGTTTGCAGGCATTTCGCTCTGGTGACTGTTTGACTGTTTGACTTTTGACTGTTTCTCTTCAATTCCTGCCTGTACATTATCAATTTCTATTCTCTACTCTTTACTAGGATATAGAGTATCCCTTTTAATAAATCTTCCCATAAGGGATGTGACTGTCTAAACTGTGTGCTCCTCCACACTTGTAGGCTTTTTCCCCAGCCCTGAGTTTAAAAACTCCTCTATGACCTTTTTAATTCTACATACCAGCAATTTGGTTTTATTTTGGTTTAGGTGAAGTCCATCCTTCCTTTTTGGCTTCTCCTTTTCCCCAAAGGTTCCCCAGGTCCTAATATATCTAAATCCCTTCTCTAAACACCTTTGTCCCATCAACGCACTGAGACCCTGTAGTTTTGCATGTCTAACTGGCCTTGCATGTGGAACTGGAAGCAGTTCAGAGATTGCTACCATCAAGTCCTAAACAATAATCTCTTTCCTAGCATCTTAAATTTGACCTCCAGGACCTCTCTCCTAGCTTTTCTTATGTCACTGACCAGCAGCTCCTCCCCAGCACTGCATATAAAGTTGTCTACATATCTCGAGAGGTCTGCAACCCAGCAGGCAATTCACCATGTGGTTCTTCCAGTCATCACAAATCCAATTATCTGTATTTCTAATAAATCAAATCTCCCATATCTATTACCTGTCTCTTCCTAATAACTGGGCTTTCCTCCCCCAGATGGGTATCATCAGTCTGAGAGGATACCATGACACCATTTGAAAGGACGGTCCCAATGATGGAACTGTTTCCCTCCACTCCAGCTTGTGATCTCCTTCCCTGAAACTTTCATCCTCCTCAAGAGCATGGAGGCTGTCAGACTGGGGGTAGGACAATTCTACTGAGTCCTGGAAAGTCTCTCCCTTAGCTCCTCCAGTTAAGCCACTCTTTTCTCAAGAGGCCTTACTCTGTCTTTGAGAACCATGAGTGGCTTGCAGCAAATGCACGCATAGATGCCACCTGCCCACAAAGGAGGTAGTCATACATGCTGCATTCAGTGCAATAAACTAGATAGCCCTCACTTTGTTGCTGGACTTCTGCCTGCATTATTTTTACTCTTGCTGCGGTTTTCTTGTGTTTTTGTTCTTTTGTGTGTGTTTTTTCCCTCATGGGTGGGGGGGTGGTTATCTTAGACTTTAAGGTCAGAAAGGGACCATCTAGTCTGACCTCTTGCACAATGCAGGCCACAGAATCTCAACCACCCACTCCTGTAACAAACCTCTAACCTATGTCTGAGCTATTGAAGTCCTCAAATTGTGGTTTAAAGACTTCGAGGTGCAGATAATCCTCCAGCAAGTGACCCGTGCCCCACACTGCAGAGGAAGGCAAAAAAATCCGCAGGGCCTCTGCCAATCTGCTCTGGAGGAAAATTCCTTCCCGACCCCAAATATGGCAGTCATCTAAACCCTGAGCATGTGGGCAAGACTCACCAGCCAGCCACCCAGGAAAGAATTCTCTGTAGTAACTCAGATCCCACCCCCATCTAACATCCCATCACAGGCCACTGGGCATCTACCTCTAATAGCTGAAGACCAATTAATTGCCAAAATTAGGCTATCCCATCATATCATCCCTTCCATAAACTTATCAAAAGCTTAGTCTTGAAGCCAAATATGTCTTTTGCCCCAACTGCTTCCCTTCGAAGGCTGTTCCAGAACTTCACTCCTCCGATGGTTAGAAACCTTTGTCTAATTTCAAGTCTAAACTTCAAGTCTAAGCCAGTTTATATCCATTTGTTCTTGTGTCCACATTGGTACTGAGCTTAAATAATTCTTCTCTCTCCGTGGTATTTATCCCTCTGATATATTTATAGAGAACAATCATATCTCCCCTCAGCCTTCTTTTGGTTAGGCTAAACAAGCCAAGCTCTTTGAGTCTCCTTTCATAATACAGGTTTTCCATTTCTCAGATCATCCTAGTAGCCCTTCTCTGTACCTGTTCCAGTTTGAATTCATATTCAATATTCCAGATGAGGTCTCACCAGTGCCTTGTATAACAGTACTAACACCTCCTTATCTCTACTTGAAATACCTTACCTGATTCATCACAAGACCACATTAGCTTTTTTCACGGCCATATCACATTGGCGGCTCATAGTCATCCTGTGATCAACCAATACTCCAAGGTCCTTCTCCTCCTCTGTTACTTCCAAGTGATGCATCCCCAGTTTATAACAAAAATTCTTGTTATTAATCCCTAAATGCATGACTTTTCACTATTAAATTTCATCCTATTACAATTACTCCAGTTTACAAGGTCATCCAGATCTTCCTGTATGATATCCCGGTCCTTCTCTGTATTGGCAATACCTCCCAGCTTCGTGTCATCCGCACACTTTATTAGCACATTTCAGCTTTTTGTGCCAAAGTCAGTAAGATTAAATAAGATTGGTCACAAAACCGATCCCTGAGGAACTCCATTAGTAACCTCCTTCCAGCCTGACAGTTCACTTTCAGTGTGACCCATTGTAGTCTCCCCTTTAAACAGTTCCTTATCCACCTTTCAATGTTCATATTGATCCTCATCTTTCCAATTTAGCTAGTAATTCCCCATGTGGAACCATATCAAATGCCTTATTAAAATCAAGGTAAATTAGATCCACTGCATTTCCTTTGTCTAAAAAATCTGTTACCTTCTCAAAGAAGGAGATCAGGTTGGTTTGACATGATCTACCTTTTGTAAAACCATGTTGTATTTTGTCCCATTTACCATTGACCTCAATGTCCTTAACTACTTTCTCCTTCAAAACTATTTCCAAGACCTTGCATACTACAAATGTCAAACTAACAGGCCTGTAGTTACCCGGATCCATTTTAATTTCCCTTTCCTAAAAATAGGAACTATGTGAGCAAATCTCCAGTCATGCGGTACAACCCCCGAGTTTACAGATTCATTAAAAAATTTTGCTAATGGACTTGCAATTTCATGTGTCAGTTTCTTTAATATTCTTGGATGAAGATTATCTGGGCTCCCTGATTTAGTCCCATTAAGAGTTCAAGTTTGGCTTCCACCTCGGATATGGTAATATCTACCTCCATATCCTCCTTCCCATTTGTCATCTTACCATTATCTCTAAGCTCCTCATCAGCCTCATGACTGATTTGGCAAAGTATTTGTTTAGATATTGGGCCATGCCTAGATTATCCTTAACCTCCACTCCATCCTCAGTGTTTAGTGGTCCCACTTCTTTTTTTCTTTCTTTCCTTCTTTCTTTCTTTCTTATTTATATGGCTATATAATCTTTTACTATTGGTTTTAATTCCCTTTGCAAGGTCCAACTCTACATGGCTTTTGCCCTTTCTCACTTTATTCCTACATGTTCTGACCTTTACTTGGTACCTTTACTTGCTGATCCCTCCCATCTTCCACTCCTTGTATGCTTTCTGCTTTTTCTTAATCACCTCTCTAAGGTGCTTGCTCATCCAGCTTGGTCTACAACTCCTGCCTACAAATTTTTTTCCCCTTTCATGGGATGCAGCCTTCTGATAGTTTCTGCAACTCTGATATGAAGTAATTCCAGGCCTCCTCTGCCTTTAGATCCACAAGTTCTTCAGTCCAATCCACTTCCCTAACTAATTTCCTTATTTTTTTTAAATTAGCTCTTTTGAAATCAAAAACCCTAGTCACAGATCTATTTTTGCTTATCCTTCCGTTTAGTTTGAACTGAATTAGCTCATGATTGCTCGAACCAAGGTTGTCCCCTACAACCATTTCTTCTATGAGGTCCTCACTACTCACCAAAAAAAATCTAAAATGGCATCCCCTCTACTTGGTTCAGCAACTACTTGGTGAAGGAATCCATCAGCTATCGCATCCAGAAAAATCTGAGCCCTAATATTACTACTAGCACTTGTACTCCAGTCTATATCTGGGAAGTTGAAGTCTCCCATGATCACACAATTCCCATTAGTATTTATTTCGTTAAAAACATTAAAGAGGTCTCTATCCATATCCAGATTGGATCCCAGCGGTCTATAGCACACCCCAAGCACTATCCCAGGAGAGGCTCTAGTAGACCTGCCTTTTCCTGGTGATGGTGCGATTCTCCATTCTATTCCCTGTTCCCTCTGGCTGCAAGTCCTCTCAATTCCCATTGTCCCTTGCAATCCTCTGCAACCCATCCCGTATCCTCCTGGGGCTCATATTTGGTGTTATCTCCATTGATTATTGCCCTCTTCCTATAGGACTAACTGCTCTTCTCTTCTTCCTTGCCCTCTCACCTTCAGTGACCACCTGCTGGGCCCCTTCTTCATTTTCCAACTCTGCAAACCTGTTCCTGAGCTCTGTTTCTCCTTCACTGGCCCATCTTTTCCTCTGCCTGGTTCTCTTAGTCACATGCTTCCACTGTCCACTTTCCTTACCCAGCAGTATCCCCTCAGAGTTCTTTGGTCCTGCTTCCATCTGCAAGTCTGAGCTTTTCCTTTCAGCCTCCTCATGTCTTTACTCCATCATCTGCTCGAACCCCCTTCTAAACTCGACCAGAGTTTCCACCTGTATCTCCAATCCACAGATCTTTTCTTCCATCAGCTCTATCAGGTGGCACTTCATGCAGAAGAAACTCTTTTCAGGTACCCCCTTCAGGATCATGTACATGCCGCAGCTTCTACATCCAGTCATCTTCATTGTGTCTTCCACCGCTTGGGTCACTACCACTGCTGCCTCTGTATCTGTTATTGCCTTCTCACATCAGTCCTGTTAGTTAGGGAAACACAAACCAAACCAAACCACCACCACAGCAAAACAAACCCCCAACGAGCACCAAAACACTGTGAGACCACCACACACTGCCTTCACTAACCTGTCTGTTCCTCTACCTGGCTCTCTTAGTCTTCCCCCCAAACTCCCCTTACAAACTCCCACTCAAACTCCCCTGTTTACAGCTCTGTTTGCTGGCTCCTGTGCTGCTGCAGCTGTCTGGTTATTGGCTTAAGTTTAGAGAATGTCAATTAAGTGTATCTGACTCTCATGCTTCCTCACAAAACTCTCTCCTGGTTGCTGCTCCCATTCACTGGTGCCTCTGGTTGCTTAGGAGCTGGCTTTTTAAACCCCTGTTCTCCCCGAGTCAGCCCTGCTCCCTCATCAAGTGATCCTAAAAGGATTAGATATCAAAGGACAGCAGGCTAGAGCCTTGTTAGGAAGCTCCCAGCCTTGCCTGGGAGGCCACTATGCACAACACATAACCCCCCAAAACAGACCGCACTATAAACTTCAAGCAAGCAAGCAAGCACAAAAACAGACAGATGACCAACTCACCGCAAGGGTCACATAGTCACTTCTCACCTGGAGAACTCCCTCACAAAACTCACCTGTTTGCTGCTCCTGTTCACTAGCTCCCTCGATGGGATGATGTTAAGAACATGCATACCCTCTGACTGTTCTGCATCTGTGCCCTGGATATGGTACTTCAATCTCCAGAGCTGTCAGTCTTGCTTCTTTCCTTCACAAGCACTAAAAGGAAAAGAAAATGTCATTTCCTTAAAGCATGTACAGTACAATGTTGTTAATATTCTACAGTGGTTGGCAATGTAATAAGTCTTCTGACAAAAGCATTTGGTTTGGAGGAATCTGCAGTCAGTGAAATGGAAACTCAGGGCTCAATGGGACAGTAAGATATTAAAATCTGCAAACAGAAAAAGACAAAATTTAAATTGAATAACTCAAATGATCTTTAAATAAAAAACAGGAAATACTGTCAGGTTGAAAGTAAAAAATAAGGGTTTTTTTCCCCCTCTCCTATAGAACAGTTTTAATGTTTCAATGACAGTGTTTGGTTTTAGAAAATATTTCAATTCATCAAAAGTAAAATGCATAGCAGTAAGAGTTGGCAAAAACCTGTTAGATTAGTTGACCTATGTCCTGGCCTGTAACTCTTCATTTTCTAGTGCTTTGTACAATCTAGTTTAAGGGTCCCACCAGTTGCCAGGGGAATTCATTCCACAGTAAAGCTCATTGTCAGGAAGTTTCTAATGACAGTCAGTCTAATAATCCATGTCATCATTTCAAATAATCATTTATATTTGCTGTTTGTCAACATATTTTTTTTTCATACTGAAATGTTCAATGGGGTTTTTGTTTGGTTTTTAAGTTTGTGCAAAATCCATTGTCATTGATGAGATATCCAAACACAAGAGGTATACTTCTTTTCCTGTGTGTTCAGATCAGAACTTTTGCATTCACATTTCTTTGAAATGTCCTGCTTTCTAGATCTATTTGACACTTACAAAGCAAACTATGTTTGAAAACCATTGGTTCAGAACTTTTAAAATGATCCGTGTTTAAATCTGATTTTTGTGGAAGCATGTTTAGATTTTTTCCAGTCTTTTTAATTAATGCATTCCAGATGTTGTCACACCAAGCTTTATAGCACTGCTTTGTTAGTGTCTCTTGTCTGCGTGTGCAACTTAGAATGTTACAAAGGAGGCTGCCATGCAGACTGCTCCTTAAAGTCAAATACAGTTTTAGTCCCTAGGCTCTCCTTTGCCTTGGCAACTCAAATTTCCACTGGCCTTTTTGCTCCTACTCATATTTAATTTTCTTTTCACTATTATTCTTACTTGTCTTTCAGTACTACTGCTTCTGAAGTTTCTCCCTCCCAACGATGATGTGTGTTTCAGATTATTTTTACTTTGCATCGGTTCCAAGTGTAGGGTGACCATATTTCCGAAAGGGAAAATGGGACACTGCCTGGGGTTAGCCCGAGCCCCCGTACCGGTGCTGTGGTTGCTGCTCCCCGGATCCCTCCCTTCCCTCCCCCGAGCAGGGCTGACATCACCACTCACTTCCTGCACATGTTCCTCCACACCCCAATTTTTGGACAAAAGTGTGCAGTTGTCCCGTTTGCTTTTGCCAACTTGATCAGTTGGCAAAAGCAAACGGGACAAATGCCCATTTTTAACAAAAAGGTTAAGACAGCTCGGACAGGGCTTAAAAAAGGGACTGTCCTGGCCAAAACAGGGCATATGATCACCCTATCCAGGTGAGGTCTCCAACAGTGAAAGACTCGTGCATGGATATACTACAGGATGACACCTAGGATCTGTATCTCCTTTCACACTGGTATAAGTCAGGAGAAATTACATTGATATCAATTGTGTTAACTCTAGGAAAAGTGAGAGTTTAGCCTCTTAATTCTTTATTTCACTCAAATTACCTGTACGCAGACCAAGTTAGTTGAAGACAAAACTTTGGTAAAAGAGAAAAAGACTAGGGGATGTATTTTTAAACTGCAACTATCACCTTGTGCTTTAAATGTTTATATCTCATAAACCTGTGGTTTTTATAATTTTGTTTCAAATATTTTCCTAGTGAAATAAATCAATATATCATTCCATACTTTGTAAATACTGACATTCTTTTGTGGATTCTGTTCATTCTATTCTTTTTTTTTCATATATAGGATTTTGTTGATTTTATTTTCATTCTTGGATGAATTAATGGATTTCTTCAATATTATTGTGTGCTTACTAAATTTGGGGGCAAGTAATATGCTATTTCTGTTCTATGTTCATATAAAAACATTAATACTGGTAATTTAAGGTAAATGCAGCTTGAACTACTAACTTGTAGTGGCAAAAGCATTCCAATGAAGAAGTCATCTCAGGAAGAGACCCTAGTTTCCGGATAGGAGTGTGGGCTAGTGGTTTTAGAAAGCCTGGCTAAACACAGATTTTACATTCATTCTGAAAGACATTGTGGCTAAGAGATGCCATGTTAGAGATATGGGTTCTACCCCCAACTATGTCAGAAGTGAACTTTTGCAACTTCTCAGTTAACTTCTTTGTAAAATTATGCTTTCTTTCCTTCTATGACATCTTGATCAATAGTAGGGGCTATGAACATCAGAAACTTAGCACCAGCTAGTGAAATAACCAAGACTAAAACTCATGGTCTTATGCTGGCTTCCAACCTTAAGCATCTTTCTTCAGGTCAAAGGAAGATGGCAGCTGCTGTTGCTGCATTCTGTCTGGATACCTAGTAGCATTTGGAAATATGCTCAATACGGTTGGCATGTAAAAGACTCTGGGAGACTGGTCAGAGCTATGGTTGCCAGCAGCTTGCAGCCAGAATCCAGGTATTGAATCTGACCCTAAAAGTAGAGGTAATCAATATTTTGTTATTTGTTTACATCCTTATTTCTCCTATACCTGCCTCTTTCATACTTGATGAGGCATTGCCATACTTAGCTCCTTTAGGCTAGGTCTTCAAGAAAGTTATACTGGTACCTTGATGAGTGAGTTTTTTTTTCTTTTTGTCCAGGAGGTTTCCTTTTACTGGCTTTGAGTTATCATACTTCCCATGTCTCTTCTTCCACTCCTTTCCCTGTGATACATATTTTAATTTTATAGGATCTCTTCAAAACTTAAAGAAGTTAAATAGATGCATATCCCCTGGCACCATATTCCACTCCATTGCTTCCTTATTATCATACTAATTGATTACTTGTTGGGTATATAGCTGAAGCAAGCAATGAGAATAGTTTGTCCCCCATCTTTCATATATGAGACACTGATTAAGAAAGTTAGGAAAATAAAACATTTTCTACCATATGAATATCAGGTTTTTAAAGTGATAGTGAAAGTGCTGGCCTATTTTACCTTTATGGAGACTGAATTCATCTATTAATCTACAGAACAGGTAAAGTGTATGCAGATTCTTACCCTATTAATGTGTTTCTATCATCTTAAGGATGAAACGTCATTGTGGGTGATGTGGTAGGTCATTTTCCCTGTCCATTCAATCCTTGGCCTCTCTGCAGAGGCAGCTTAGGAGTGACAAATAATTCATTAATACAATTGTGGTAGTGGCTTCTTTGAAACATACACATGACCACTACAAACACACTGATACCTGCTCACTTTATAGAGGTCACTGAACAATCAGCAAACAATGACAACTTTTGGTCACACTCCATCCAGCTAGGCTGCATTAGAATCCAAGCCGTTCTTCACTAAGGCAAGTTAAATACAACATATTGGCAAAGTGTGTGTCGCATCTGCCTCTAGTGACTGTCCCATAAGCGAATAATAGCCTATTACTGTTATCATATGAGGGAGTTTATGCCTTTAACTCAAAAACCAGAGGTCTGTAATACAGCACTAAGATCCCAGACCCAAACCCTGCTGACAATCCATATGAAATCAATTGTTAGATAAACTTTTACTAGCCCACTACGTTATCCAGTGACCTAACAAAAATAAAACTTGAAATTGGCTTTCATTTTCAAAAGAGCTATAGCCAAGGATTTCAACAGCAAGATAACCCCACGACCCCCATTAAATATGTAGTCATAGAATCATAGAATCATAGAATATCAGGGTTGGAAGGGACCTCAGGAGGTCATCTAGTCCAACCCCCTGCTCAAAGCAGGACCAATCCCCAATTTTTGCCCCAGATCCCTAAATGGCCCCCTCAAGGATTGAACTCACAACCCTGGGTTTAGCAGGCCAATGCTCAAACCACTGAGCAGTCATAGGTGTTTTCTGTTGTAGTTTGAAAATGAGTTTTATTTTAAATATTTAATTAGTTGAACTATTGCAAAAATTAAATACTTTCACATTGGTGAATGCACTGTAAAGAACATGAAGTCAAGAAACAGAAAAAGTATTTCATTGATACTATAACATGTAAATAATTGATAATACAGATAGGATAGGTAACCGTACATTTATAGCATATGACACTAAACTGAAAGCTGTCAATAGTTAAATTGGTCTGTCTTCTCCGGCAACTTATTTACATCTTGTGGATTTCATTTTTTTTTTTTAAATATCTATTCTGTTGAATGCAAATGGCAGCAAAAGATTTGCTACATTTTCTCTTCATATTTAATTTTATAAGAAGTCTCATTCTTTTGTGATAAAATGTTGTTTCTGAGACTTGACATATATTTTAAAGCCTTTCTCATTTGGAGCAGACCCTGTACCAATGCACATATTGCAAACTGGCGGTTTGAGACTGGTACAGTAATATGTTCAAGCTATAACTTTATAAGCTACTGGAAAACAGGTTGTTAAATGGTCTAAGTCCGTTTTATTTGTGAAATGTGGGGCTTTGCCATAAAGAAACAATAAGTAATTATTGCATTATTGGACATTCAGGTAGTATCTGCTTTGGGTAAGGATTAATTTCAACTTGTCCTTATCCCCCTCCTATTCTGGCTATGCCTTATCACTTCCTTGACACATTGATTCACTTATTTGTATGCTGACAATTGGCAAATCTACTTTTCCATATCTAACTTTTCTTTCTCCACTCCTGTATTTTGGGACACTTGCCAATCTCCTCATATCCCGGGGATTGCCTGCCATTAATTCAGGTTTAGTAAAGCCAAACCTAATCTCATTTTAACTTCAAGACTCATTTTGCTACCATTTATTTTTCTCCATTGCTGTTGATATCGCTTCATCCTCTCTCTCACCCAGACTTGCAGTCTCAGGGACAGCTTTGCCTGGTTGCTTGGATCTTCTTCCTGGGAATCCAAATCTTAGATATGGTGCTTAGGTAAAAAGATCATAGATGTCTTAGATTCTGACACTTCCTGTCTGCCCCAAGATTTCATACAATAATCATTCTATCACCACTTACTGTAACGTCTGTAGATTTCCTGAGACCCATCACTCCTGCAAAAATCATGCTGCCAAAATAATCTTGGCTGCAGATCACTTTCAAGACATTGACAAACTCCACCTGCATCCAGTGTCTGACATCATTTCCCCATCTACCTACCTGCTCCACTAGCAATGCCATTGATCTCTTTCCACTCCCTTCTCTGTATCTCTTTCTCATGCCACTCCTTCTGTACAAAATATCCTCCCACTCCCATCTCGCCAAAACATCCTTAATGATTTATAGAATATAAAACAAAATTTCAAGGTCATCCCTTCTCAGGGATTCTCAATCTGAGTCTATTTGAATCTACTCTTTGGATACAAAATGCTTTCAATTGTTGTGTCCTGTGTACTGCTAAATATAATTATCTATTTATTACTATTACATAATATCCCTAAACTATACCAGAATTTTCTAACATCTCACTCCTCAAAGTTTTTCATAAGGCTGGTTACACATCTCAAGTTACTGAAGGCAAAATCTCAATGATAAAGTTATACTGCCAAATATTATTTTGTTGATTAAATAGCCATCATAACCAAACATACCTACTTTTTTGTGACTGTCAAATAGGAAGGCATTAAAATGCTTTAATTTCTATATGGTAGGATGGTATTTTTACTTGTCATCCTTTTATGCATGTCCTTGTAAATAATACATCTGGTATTCAAAACATTTTCAGTTGCGAGTAGTCTAAAAACTAGCTTACATTTTAAGGAACTCTCTTTTACTGCTGTTTCTGCATAGTGCTCTGAAAGCTAAAGGGAAATGACTGTTCACTATCAATAAAGATGTCACAAGTATTGTAAGATTCTGCCTACTGCGGTGAGAAATAAATTGATTTTTAGGTTCTTCTGAGCTAACACCTTGTTCAGTTTGCCTTTCAGAGGTTTTAAAAATGAGACAGGTTTGCTGTTCCACTTTATCTGATTAGTCAATTTTCACAGCCTTGGCCTTCGTCAACAATTTCTCTGTTAAATTCTTCCATAGCCATGGTAATAAAATGCAGTTCTACAAAGGCAAAGCCATATCCCTCAGCTCATGGTGGTTGTTGTTTTTTTAATACTGCTCCTGGTTTTAGAGAGACAAGGTGGGTGAGGTAATATCTTTTATTGGACCAACTTTGTTGGTGGGAGAGACAAGCTTTTGAGCCGGACAGAAGAGTTCTGTCCTTCTCCACTATCATAATCACATATGTTTTTGCACTAGGTATGCCTTGTGAGCGGTCATTTGAAAAGTCATGATCTGCTGAACATTAGTATCCTATTGAATGATATGTATTACATTGTATGTGAAGTTATGAAGTTTGGCTATCTGTTTATTACTGAAATGTGAGTCTGGGAGACACCCACAGCTAGCCTCTCAGTGACAACAAAGGAGCAGTTATCAGCCCCCAGATATATTTACATCAGGACTAGCCACGCAGGTGTTGATGGCCCATTAAGAAGAATCTATTCTCCTTGTGGACCCCTTCTGAAGACTCCTGAGACAGCATATACACGATGGGCTGTCTAACCCCCCATGACACAGCAAGGATCTTTCCAGAACCTGAAAGAGTATAAAACAAGGGCAATGACATCACCACTTGACCCCCTCTCCTCCTCCTCCACATACTCTGAAGACAACAAGAATGTTTGGAAGAAAAAGACTTTGGACTGGGGAGATTGGTCCCAGGCTGAGCAGGGAATTCAGTCTGTGTATTAAGAACTGTGAACTGCTCACAATGCCTTGTGGAGTGAGGAAAAAAACTGATTCAACTCTTTTTTAGTCTAAAAGTTTAGGATTTAGAATGCATGTTTACTTTTTATTTCTTATGCTACCATCTCTGACCTTTATTCCTACCACTTATAATCACTTAAATTTAACCATAGAAAGATTTTATTTTAACATTTTATCTATCTTTACCAGTGAGTTTGTCTAAAGTGCTTGGGGAATCTGCTCAGATTACAAATGTTGGGGCATGTCCACGACCTTTTGAAGGAGGAGCAAACTAAAGGGGATATGGCAATCCCACAGTCCAGGTTGTACTGTGAGGGTGGTCACATTCACCCACCTTTTCTCTCTAATATGGTGGGAACTACACTGAATGCTTCTGGTTTTCTCCTTTTAGTGCAGGGATTACATCAACATCCAAATCTTTTAGGTTCATCTTTCAACAAAAGTAAGTGAACGGTGTTCAGACAAAAGAAGCCGCCCAAGCAAACATTGCAAAATTGTTCATATCCAGTCGATCATGCAAAGAAGTAAATGCTAGATGGAGAATATAAAAACTGTCAGTATGAATAGAGCTGTGTGAAATATGGTGGTTTCTCTTCATAGAGTTTTATGGCAATATTTTCTTTGCTTGTGAGCAAACTCCAGTTTTGCGTTCAAACATTAAAACAAACTCAGTCAAAACTGTTGAATTTTACCTAGTTTCACATCAAAGCCACTGCATGATTCTTGATGGAGAGCCTGTTTTATTTCAAAGCACTATGGTCTACTGGAATTACTCCAGTTTTGGGCAGGATCAGGTCCAATTATAGTTCTTCCACTGATTTGCTTGCACTGATCACTAACTTGATACTGCCTGGAGCAAGCCATTTTCCTATTCTGTCACAGGGCTTGTCTACACAGTCTATTAGTCCTTACCAGAGGGGTAAACGTTTTAGTTTGCACTAGTGTGTCATGCTCTAACTGGCCTGAGTTGACCCTATTGTCACACACTAGAAGTTCCCTAGTGTGCATTAACTTAGTACTGTTTGAAAGAGGATTATATTAGCATGCACTAGAGAACTTTTAGGGTATGCCAGTAGGGTCCACTCAGATCAGTTAGTGCATGACATGCTAGTGCAGATTGAAGTTTACACTAGTCTTGTGCAGACTAAAATACCCTGTAAACTCTTTGCAAAGTGATCTAAGAAAATTCGGCACCTCACAGAGATGTTGAGAGAACTAGGAGATCTGACAATGTCCAGTGAAGCTAATGGAAAGATTCCTGTTGACTTCAATGAGTTTTGATCTGGCCCTAAGTAATAAATGTCTATACAGGGTTTTGAGAAAGTAAACACTTTATAACTGCATTATTAAAACCATCCATTCTTCTAGCTTGCTGAAAAAGTGTTTGAAGCATGATTCAAGTAGTGGTCTCAGTACCAGGCACTTGAATATAGAACAGTGGTTCTCAATCTGTGGCCTGCAGGCCACTTATGGCCCAATCAGCACAGATCTGCAGCCCATGTGACATCCTCAGGGCCATACGAGTGGTATTAGTGCAGCCCACAATGGTAGATAGGTTGAGAACCACTGCTACAGAACCTGAATCACACATGGGTTATCTCTGTAAATTCAATGGGATCAGTTTCCACACATTATACTAGCCTGAACAAAAGACCGGCAATGATGTATACACAAAGGACAAGCCAGTGTTCCAAGAGCAAGTTACTAGCATGATTTAGTTTTGTATTTTGTATTCGTGAAAATCAGCTACGATGCTAAATTAGTAGTACATATTATAAGATTCAGTAATTCACATCCAGAATAATGAGAGGATGGCTGAAGTCACCGGAATGATTGGTGTAAACAGGCTGTGTCGAGACTGATTGTGAAAATTAATTATGGCAACGGATCAGTTAGTAATGGACAAGTACTTTTAGATAGGTAACAACTCTTCATTAAAAAGGAAAGATAATTGTAGTACAAATGTCAAAAACAAAAACAAAACTTTGAATTACAGAGCATGCAACTATGAACTCCTGATCACACACACTTCCCATTGGTGGAACTAATACAGCTAAATAAGAATTGTTCATTCACAATGAGCCAGGTTTGCAGGATCAGGCACAAAAGACTGTCATGCCTTCTAGATGGTAGTACTCAGACTCTTTAGCAATGTAGACTCTGATTTTAATTTATAAAATGGAAAAGCTTCTTTGATTAGTGGATGAGTCCTTGACATTTAAGGTTTTGTCTGTTTGATTAATCACCATTTCCCAATGTTGTGTCCAGAATGATTTTATTTTTTTTTAAGCAAACATGTTTTTCCAGAAAAAAAAAATGCTTTGGGAAGTTTAACACAGTCCTTGCATTTCATTTTTTAAACATTCAGTATTAACATCTGATTAACTTCTTATGTAAGTCTCGTTTGTGGCTACCGGTGAGCACATAGATGTAAATGAATACTCTTTCCTTAACATTCACTTGTAACTCCCTCAAAATAAAAGTGAAATCATGTGGGTTTTTACACTATAGAGGGACGCTAGTCAAGTATTGAACACTCTTGTATCTCCATAGGACCACAGCTGTTCTGCATGTGTCTTAATAAATTAGCTAAGAATGCTTTTGAATAAAACTATTAATTTACACATATTTAATCCATTGTAAAATGCTTGTCTAAAGATACAAGTGCAGTGTTTCATTTTTATTAATATTTCAGTTAAGAATGTGGGCAGTAGTTAGTCTCCAGAGGCCATTGTCAGGAGTGTTCAGTCTGTATCTCATCTGTCATAAGGAAAGCAGTAGTGTGATACTTATAGTACTGAACAGGTTCTACAGACAAGCTGGGATGCCACAAACAGCAGGAAACATTCAAGGACTCAATTAGAGGGGAAGTAATCTGTCACCTGGGAAAAGCTTCTAGCCTCAACATTTTGCAGTACCCACAGTAATTGCTACATGCAAACAAAAGCAAATTGAACAGCTAGAAAAAAAATCCATTCCAAAGCAAGGTGAACATCCCAAGTTAACAATTTGTTAGCCTTTCAAGGTGGGACGGCTAGGACAAGAGATTCCATATGCAGGAATGGCCTTAAGGACAATCATAGCAAACAATCACTTGCAGTCCTGCTCTTCTATGTGTCTCCTATCCCATGCAACTCATGGGCTGACCATATCTCCCTGGCAGACAGTACAGCTGGGAAGTAAGTATTATAAATAACATGCCTTCACCCATATATAATGATTAGTCAAATAACTTCACTCTTTATATAATGAGGACATCCTTTGTACATCGGAAGATTCCCTTGTATTGGGAGGTGGGTGCCTCAGCTGCCTGCTAAAGGAAGTTTCAAGTGTCCTCTCTGCAAGATCAAGTCCTTGGGACTTCATCCAAAATCCAGTGAGGGCAATGGAAACATCAGGCCTATAGGGAGGGTTGAGGATATGGCCCAGTATCTTCTTTTTTGCGTGCTGCTATTCCCCAGCTATGTAAGTGTTGATTTTAATTTAAAAAATTAGACAGATTCTTCTCTCAGGTTTTTAAAGGGATGTATGTGCTGCTGTGCTTAGTGTTACAACACCTAAATTTCATTTTTTGCAAGTGAGCTGAGCAACACCTAAAGCCTATAAAAATCTGGGGTCAAGTGATTTAGGAGCATAAGTCCCATTGACAGCTGTCACTTCCAAATGCATTGATCCCTCAAGCAGGGGAGGTATTTTGTGACTCTCTCCACCATTTACATATTTGGGTTTTTCCAAGTCCCTTCTCATGTTGAATGATTACCTATGGAGGAGAACTGCACTACCATTTTCTCCATGTAGAGAGTACTTCTGGAATGACTGACTCACACGTGCAAACTGTCACACTGGATGGCATATGGTATTTTCAGGTATTGTATGGTTTATTGAATAGAACTGGTAGCAGAGCTTATTAGAATGAGCTTTCAAGCAGTGATGCAATCACAAATTATATCTATTAGTTAAAAAGCATTTAATCAACACCTCTTAAAGTGTAACCACAAACGCTTAACAAGGTCATAAAATGTTATAAATATTCAGTGTCTGGACAATCTTTTAAATACAGGGCAAACTTTTCCAACATGTATTTTTCTGCATGAAAATTTTAAACTGCAAGTGTTAATATCTAGATACCAAATTGTGTATTATGCCTTAAAATATGTATGTTTTAATTTCAAGGCCCATTACATTAGGCAAGAGAATGCAACTAGCCTTGTAGAATCTCTCCGCTTTAGGCTGCAGAAGACATTTTAAAAGAAGCAATAAATCTCTGGAGATCATACCAAAAGCTACATAAATGATTTGAAATGGAACTTGTGAAAGGTCATTGAGCCTGAAAATGATGCACTGAATGTCTATTATCAAAACTTTGTAATGATGATCACTTAACCTTTTCATATACTAATATGAAGTTCATAAAGTCCTCCCTTAGAATGACGCCTAAGCTAAACTAATTCTTATGGTTTTTTACATTTTCTGTCCAGGAATTTGAACATGCAAATATTTACAGAATTTGCACTGTTTTACTTCTTTTAAATTTTCCATATATTAATTCCAATATGGCCAAAAAATCCTAAACAAAAAATATGCCATGAATTGTTCCCCTGCCAGAGGGATACCCTTGATGATTTCCTAAATAGCTATTCAGGGATTCAATGGGAGTTTTTTCACTTCTTTTCCCCATGATGTTGAATATCATGAGGACAGACCACTTAAATACCTAGAATTCTATTATGTCCTATCTTAAAGGTTTACTAGATCACGATCATCAAAGTAAACACATCTTGTGCTGCATATCCAGCTTTGGGAGGTTTAAAGCATTGCAGATTTTCATAAAGTGCACCTAAATAAGTGGCTTGTGCTTACAGTTCCAAACTTACTAAAAGTTAGTCATCTAAGTGAAGTACTGACTTTCAGCAGGTCTGAGCTGCTGTTGATGCAATTGGAGCTGCAGGTGCTCAATACCTCTCAGAGTCAGGCTAATTATTCATGTGCCAGTATGTGCATTCAGACTTGTAACTTTAGGCAAGCAACTATTGACTCCAGATACTGCATAGGTGATCAAAAAACATGGTGTTGGTCTCATATTCTGCTTACATGGGATGCAATTATTGAACTGAAACTAAAAAAGACAGCTAAGTTAGCTCCAAATACCTAGTTGTCGTAGCTCTTCTCCAAGTAACTGTCTCTGAAAACAGTTCTACCATCATATAAAAGTGTTTCACTGAACAAAAGTATTTTACTAAACTAAACAATCTTTTAACCTACTTTGCTAATGTCCATGCTATTTTAGCTGCGCTTCAGAAGGTAAAAAGCCCACTATCAGCAGAAGCAAGATCTATTAATAGGATTAACTCCATTTTCTATTAAGCCAGCATTTAGCAGACCAGAAGGAAGTGTAAGATTACCACTTGGATCACAGGGTTGGTGAAAGATAATACCAGAAACTTAATAATGGGAGGAAGTGTAAAAATATTTCCTTCAACCTTTGTCCTTTCTGAAATGTATGGTTCTGACCTGGCTAGCCTAATGTAGGCCATTAGGAGATTTCAGCATCATCTGCCCATACCAAAAGGGAAGATAAGAATATGTATTATTCCCTTGTTAAAAGTCTGAAATCAGTGGGCTTGGTGTCACAGAATTTTTAAACACATTTTTTTTTCTTC
The DNA here is from genome assembly GCF_965140295.1 of Lepidochelys olivacea. Classification (NCBI taxonomy): domain Eukaryota; kingdom Metazoa; phylum Chordata; order Testudines; family Cheloniidae; genus Lepidochelys; species Lepidochelys olivacea. The sequence goes on along the minus strand of NC_140415.1, from coordinate 88,040,468 downwards.
TGTGAAGCTGGCTTTAAAGTTAGAAATAAATTGTGTTTATTGGTTTCAACAGAGTCTTTAATGGACCCATGCTTTTCATTCTCTACCTTGTACAGATCAGACTGTCTCTGCCAATATCTCTAATTATCAGCACCCACAATCCCTCTCCCAAGATTATGTCTTATGAAGAAAATTCTCTCCAAGTCACTACATTTGCCCCTTGATGGAGTCTGCACTGGCAGTGAGAGGAATAGTTTTACTGAATTCTGATATACATCCACAAGACTCCCTGAATGCCATTTGGGGCATTGCTCTGAAAATTTCCCCAAAGTTCCTGTTCTGAAGATCTCTGATGGAAACAATGAGGATACTGGTAAGTGTTTCAAGGAATCCCAGAATCCACTAATGCAAAAACAGCAGACAGGGAGGTCATGATTAGATGTGCCAAATTGTTTGTTTCAAAAGCTGAGTTGCGGTGGGGATGAGTTGCATTAGTGCCAAGACAACTGGTGCAACAGTGCAATCTATGTCCCTAAAAAGATGTACTTGACTATTTTAAAATATCACCATATTTGGGGGAGGAGGGAGAAATCTATTGGACCTCCCCGAAAGCCAGTCAGGAAACATCTTCACATGAAGGCTTTAGGACTTCTCTCCATCATGGAAAGAACACTCTTTGGGGATGGCTGTATACTCTCATCTAACTGTGTAATCCCATAGTGTTTCCCTGCTCCCTCAAGGTTAGGCATCACAGGCTCAAGGAGGAGTCTGAACCCACTTTGCAGAACCCCTTTGCTAATGTGTTTTAATCTCACATGAAGAACTCTATCTGGCCTGAACCAGTTATGATTAAATGATCATCACTGTAGAGAAGATAAAAGAAGGAAATTGCATTTGCCACACAGCATAAACGAACATGAGTGTGCAATATTTTTAATGGTGTTAGGGCACTCGGGTCAAGACTACTCAGTGCTCTTAACCTTTCAAGGCAAAGATTAAATTCTTTGCCATTCACTAAATGTGATTATCACAGTCAGGTGTCTTATCTCGTTGCAGTCAGTGCTTCTGGTTTTTCTGTAGGAAGAAATGCACTAGGGGTCTTCTTCAGAAACTGCAATAGAAAGTGCAATTAGGACAATTAGGCCTGGTCTACTGCAGTCCCAGAATCGAAAAAGAGCACGAGCATGGACCGAACGGGAGGTACTGGATCAGATCGCTGTATGGGGAGAGGAATCCGTGCTATCAGAACTACGTTCCAAAAGACGAAATGCCAAAACATTTCAAAAAATCTCTGAGGCCATGAGGGACAGAGGCTACAGCAGGGACGCAACACAGTGCCGTGTGAAACTTAAGGAGCTCAAACAAACGTATCAGAAAACCAAAGAATCAAACGGATGTTCCGGGACAGAGGCCCAGACATGCCGCTTCTACGCTGAGCTGCATGCAATTCTCAGGGAGGCAGCCCCACAACCTCACCCCTGTCCGTGGACTCTGATGATGGGGTAGTCTCCGCCATGCCTGAGGATTTTGTGGATGGGGAAGATGAGGAGGAGGAGGATGAGCTTGAGGAGAGCACACAGCACACCGTTCTCCCCGACAGCCAGGATCTTTTTATCACCCTGACTGAAATACCCTCCCAACCCAACCAGGCCAGAGAAGGGATCTCTGGTGAGTGTACCTTTTTAAATATAATACATGTTATAAAAGCAAGCATTTTTTAGTGATTAAGTAGCCTTGAGGACTTGGGATGCATTCGTGGCCAGTACAGCTACTGGAAAAGTCTGTTAACATGTCTGGGGATGGAGAGGAAATCCTCTAGGGACATCTCCATGAAGCTCTCCTGGAGGTACTCTAAAAGCCTTTGCAGATGGTTTCTGGGGAGAGCAGCCTTATTCCATCCTCCATGGTAGGACACTTTACCACGCCATGCTGGTAGCAAGTAATCTGGTATCATTGCATGACAAAGCCTGGCAGTGTATGGTCCCAGTGTTTGCCAGCATTCAAGCAACATCCATTCTTTATCTCTCTGTGTTATCCTCAGAAGAGTGATATCGTTCATGGTAACCTGGCTGAAATTGGGGAATTTAATTAAGGGGACATTCAGAGGTGGCTGTTCCTACTGGGCTGTTTGCCTGTGGCTGAAAAGAAATACTCCCTGCAATTAGCCACGCGGTGGGAGGGGGGGCCGTTGGTGCTGAGCTGTTCACATTTGGCTAGCAGCAATCTTCCCTGATACCAGCCACACAGTGGGGTGAGGGGTAAAGCAATCATCCCAGAAAATTGGATGGAAGGGGGGGTGTTAGTTTGGTTTCTGCTGCTGCATGTTAACAGGAAAACTGCAGCACTAAATGGCCAACTTAACGTGCTTTGCTTGGTATGGGAGAGGAGGGTGCTGCTGTTATGAAGGTTGCAGAAACCGAAAGACTATGGCTTATCATCAGTGATGAGCTGCCAAAATCTTAACAACGGGTTCCCTTCTCACCCCACGAGGGGGTTGTGCCCACCCCCGGCACTCCTGCCCCATCCAACCCCCCCCGCATTCCTTGATGTCTCCCCCCACAGGACCCCTGCCCCATCCACCCCCCTACCCTGTCCCCTGACTGCCCCCAGAACTGGGCAGGAGAGTTTCGTGAGCCACAGTAGTGAGTGCCCACCCCTAAGAGCCAGAGGCACCTGCCAGGGGGCAAGTTGGGGGGTCCCAGAGGTGCTTACCTGGGGCAGCTCCCAAGAAGCATCCTGAAGGTCCCTCTGGCTCCTAGGTGTGAGGGAGTGTAGCTAGGGGAGGAGCAGGGGGAGTGGCCACTCCCCCACTGATCACATCAAAAGTGACGCCTTAGGTGCCAAATCCCTGGGTGCTCCGGGGCTGGAGTCCCCGTGGGGAAAATTTGGTGGGGGCAGAGCTCCCACCGGCAGCTCCCCACCCCGCGCCCGGCCCCAGATCACCTCACCTCCATTCTGCCTCCTCCCCTGAACGCACCGCCCCACTCTGCTTCTCCTCCCCCTCCCCCAGTTTCCTGCAAATCGGTGGGAAGCCAGGGAGGGCTGAGAAGCAGGTGACGGCTTCCCGCTCAGGCCAAGGGTGGTGGAGGTGAGCTGGGGCGGGGAGCGGTTCCCCTGCGCCGCCCCCCCCCGGGGTTACCTGCTGTAGCGTGGGCGGCCCTCCTCGTGCCCCACCCCAGCTCACCTCCGCCTCCCTGGGCCTGAGCGGGAAGCTGCCGCCTGCTTCTCAGCCTGCCCCAGCTTCCTGCGTGAACAGCTGATTCACGGGAAGCCGGGGGTGGGGGAGAGAAGCAGGGTGGGGCAGCACGTTCAGGGGAGGGGGAGGAGGCGGAGGCAGAGCGGAGGTGAGCTGGGGTGGGGCGGGGAGCTGCCGGTGGGTGCTCTGCACCCACCAAATTTTCCCCATTGGCACTCCAGCCCCGGAGCACCCAGGGAGTCAGTGCCTAAGGTGCCACTTTTGGCTGGTTAAATTTAGAAGCCCTTTTAGAACTGCTTGTCCCTCGTGGAACAACCAGTTCTAAAAGGGCTTCTAAATTTAACAACCGGTTCTAGCGAACCGGCTCTAGCTCACCACTGCTTATCATGGCTGCCTGCAAGCTGAATTCTGTTGCCCGGCACTGCCTGTGTGATCTCTAACACCAAAGCCGCAGGCACTCAATATAAGATGCAAAATGCAACCTTGTACCAAAATCACATGTGCTATGTAATGTGAATAGTGTTGTATACCGTGAAAGAGTATACCCATTGTTCTGTAAAATGTATCTTTTAAAATACTTCACTCCCTTTTTTTCCTCCAGCAGCTGCAAATGTTTCAATCCTCCCTCCTCCGTCCCAAAGGCTATCTCAGATAAGGCAGCGAAAAAAATGCATGTGTGACTAAATGTTCTTTGAGCTCATGCAGTCGTCCGGCACTGACAGAGCTCAGCAGAATGTGTGGTAGAACATAATAGCGGAGTACAGGAAAGCGGCTGATAAACATGAGGAGAAGTGGCGGCAGGAAGATCAGAGAAGGCATGATGCAACGCTGGGGCTACTGCGGGATCAAATGGACATGCTCCAGCGTCTGGTGGAGGTTCAGGAATGGCATCAGGATCACAGACTGCCGCTGCAGCCCCTGTTTAACCGCCCTCCCTCCTCCCCAAGTTCCATAGGCTCCTCACCCAGACGCCCAAGAATGTGGGATGGGGAAGGCTCTGGGCTCCCAACCACTCCACCCCAGTGGACAACCCAAGCAACAGAAGGCTGTCATTCAACAAGTTTTGAAGTGGCCTTTTCCTTCCCTCCTTCCACACCCCACCTGGGCTACCTTGTGAGTTATTGCTCTATTTTTATAATCAATTAATAAAGAATATATGTTTTTTAAACGATAGTGACTTTATTTCATTTGCAAGCAAGCTGTTATCGAAGTGGGGAGGGCAGGTGGCTTACAGGGAATTTAGAGGCAACCAAGGGGGCGGATTTTCATTAAGGAGAAACAAACAGAAGTGTCACACAGTACCCTGGCCAGTCATGAAACTGGTATTCAAAGCTTCTCTGATGCGCAGCATTTCCTGCTGCGCTCTTCTAACTGCCCTGGTGTCTGGCTGCGCATATTCAGTGGCCAGGCAATTTGCCTCAACTTCCCACTCCGCCATAAACGTCTCCCCCTTACTCTCACAGAGATTGTGGAGCACACAGCAAGCAGCAATAACAATGGGAATATTGGTTTCGCTGAGGTCTGAGTGAGTCAGTAAACTGTGCCAGCGACCCTTTAAATGTCCAAATGCACATTCTACCACCATTCTGCACTTGCTCAGCCTATAGTTGAACAGCTCCTGACTACTGTCCAGGGTGCCTGTGTACGGCTTCATGAGCCAGGGAATTAAGGGGTAGGCTGGGTCCCCAAGGATAACTATAGGCATTTCAACATCCCCAACAGTTATTTTCTGGTCTGAGAAGTAAATCCCTTCCTGCAGCCATTTAAACAGATCAGAGTTCCTGAAGACGCGAGCATCATGAACCTTTCCCAGCCATCCCACACTGATGTTGGTGAAATGTCCCTTGTGATCCACCAATGCTTGCAGCACCATTGAAAAGTACCCCTTGCGGTTTATGTACTGGCTGCCCTGGTGGTCCGGTCCCAAGATAGGGATATGGGTTCCGTCTGTGGCCCCACCACAGTTAGGGAATCTCATTGCAGCAAAGCCATCTACTATGACCTGCACATTTCCCAGAGTCACTATCTTTGATAGCAGCAGCTCAATGATTGCATTGGCTACTTGCATCACAGCAATCCCCACAGTAGATTTGCCCACTCCAAATGGATTACCTACTGACCGGTAGCTGTCTGGCGTTGCAAGCTTCCACAGGGCTATTGCCACTCGCTTGTGAACTGTGAGGGCTGCTCTCATCTTGGTATCCTTGCGCTTCAGGGCAGGGGAAAGCCGAATTAATGTGCTTAGTGTGGATGCATGCACTCAACTTTATACAATCTGTTCCCAAAAATCGACTTCTGTAAAATCGGAGTACTTTCATAGTGTAGACATGGCCTTAGTGTTGTAGAGGATATGTTCCCAAAGGATTTGCAACCAACCAGAATAATCAACCTAAAAATGAAACAACTTGAAAGCCTGAAACCTTTGATTGCAATTCATAGAGAGAAAGTCTAATGGTACTGTAAACTGCTGGTTTTTGAGGAATTTCTGTAACGCCTGCTGGATAGTGCCCTAGATGCTAGTTTTAATGCCCATGAGAGATTTTAGGCATGGAAACATCTTAGATAGGCTAGACACCAACACATCAGAGAGGCTCCTGGGTTACTGGTTGGATGATAGACATGTATTGAACATTTTTATTGATTTTTTTTTTTTTAAGAAAAATGTTTACAACTAAGGGAGTCTCAAAGTGGAGGATTTATGCTGGAATGCCAGACAGTTTGCAGTTATTGGTTCCCTCTGGACACTAATTTCATTCATTGTTGAAGTTAATTAAATTATAGTTCAGTGTTAAAGCTATACAAGGATTATGTGTGAATTTTCTCATTCAGTGTTGTCATTTCTTTAACTAAGGTTATTGACTGTTACAATTTTGCATGCGTGGTCTAAAATCTGCTTGTTCTTTTATTAAGAAAACATGTTTTTTCAAACTATCCCTCAGAGTAGGAGAGCATTACTCTAAATTTAGTTGGGACTAACTTTATCAGGCCGAATATTTTAAAAAATCAAATTGAATATTAAAGGTTCCATTGATTTAAGTGGGAGCACAGATAGGGCTTGTCTACACTGGCAAGTTTTTTCGATGAAACTAACGTCACCAAGTTAAAATCAACAAAAACAAAGTCGCCAAAGCTTGTCTACATTTGCTTCCTCTGTGACAGATCGTGTTCACATTCAGGGCACCTTTGTTGACAGCATGAGCAATGGACTGTGGATATGTATCCCACAATGCCTGGTGACACCATCCATCGCTAGGTGTTGTGGGAATGTGGAGTGGGAGTGCACGGCACATCCTGGGATGTGCAAAATGTACCATCATGCACCGCTTGGTGTGCCACCCCTCCAAAGGTTTCTGGCTTCCTTTCGCGCCATTTTTCCAACTGTCTTTCTTTTGTAGTGCACTTCAGCATCTGCAGCGAGAGAGGATGGATCCTGCACTTCTTTCCTATGCGCTGTTAAGTCACTCGCAAAGTTGGCAAAGGATGAATCGTAGGCACCCGAGTGTGTTATGGACGGCAGCAATTTATCAGTGCTTTGTGCATTCACAGAGCAGCTGCATACGGTAGACTGTCGCTTTTGGGCTAGGGAAACAAGCACTGATTGGTGGGACCACATTGTCATGCAGGTGTGGGCCACATTGTCATGACGACCAGTGAGTCCAGAACTTTAGGATGCGTAAAGCAACCTTCATGGAGCTATGGGCTGAGCTGTCCCCTGATCTGCGGTGCAAGGAAACCAGATTGAGAGCTGCTTTTCCAGTAGAGAAGCGTGTTGCAATCTCTGTGTGGAAGCTGGCAAATTCAGACTGCTACCAGTCAATCGCAAATCAATTTGGAGTAGGAAAGTCCACTGTTGGGGCTGTATTACTGCAAGTGTGCAGGACAATAAATCACATCCTGCTGCATAGGACTGTGACTCTGGGAAATGTGCATGAAATCTTGGATGGCTTTGTAGAGATGGGTTTCCCTAACTGTGGCAGGGCGATTGATGACACACACACATTCCAATTTTAGCGCCAGACCACCCTGCCTCTGAATACATCAGTCGGAAGGGATGTTGCATGGTGTTGCAGGCGCTTGTGGATCACCGGGGGCATTTCACGGACATCAATGCAGGCTAGTTTGGAAAGGTGCATGACACACATATCTTCAGGAACAGTGGCCTGAACAGAAAGCTGCAGGCGGGGACTTTCTTTACAGACCACTAGTTCACAGTGGGGGATGTGGAAATGCCCATAGTAATCCTGGGAGACCCGGCTTACTCCTTACAGACCTGGCTCATGAAACCTGACACAGGGCACCTGGACATCAGCAAAGAGCATTTTAACAACGGGCTGAGCAGGTGCCACATGGTATTCGAATGTGTCTTTGGCCATTTGAAAGCTCGCTGGAGGTGTCTAAATGGCAGGCTAGACCTTACTGAGGGTAATGTTCTCGTGGTCATAGCTGCGTGCTGCACTTTCCATAACCTGTGTGAATCTAAGGGTGAAATGTTTGCTCAGGTATGGAGCACTGAGGCAGAGCTCTTGGCTGCACAGTTTGAACAGCCAGATGCTAGGGCTGTCAGAGGAGCCCAGAGGGCTGCTATTAACATCAGAGACGCTTTGAGGAACCACTTTGACAATGAGGGGCAGTAACACGTCTGCTTTGGAGTTGCTTCCCTGTTGCATCCATGTACAATTTTGGGGGACAAGATCCATGCAACACAATGCTTTAGAAGCCTGTTCCCGAGAGTGTATTGATTGCTATAGGCTTTTGTAGAACACAGAATAAAAATGCTGTACCATTAAATACCTTCGCCTTTATTCATTGTTAAAAAGATTAAAACCTCACAACTGTGTGTAGCTCCAGCTATCATTGTGCAAGCTATGAGAGGGGGTGGAGTGATGGGGAAACTCAGGAGTGCTGTGGAGTGAAAAGGAATGTGTGGGCATAGGCGGGGGTGGGGTTGGCAAAGAATTGTGCATTTGCATCAGCTGCAGTGGCGCCCAACCATGGATCTGCTCAGTCTGCAGCTGTATCAATGACTTGAGCATCTCCGTCTGATCCTCCATAACTTTTATCATCCGCTCTGTCGCTTGCCTAGAAAATGCTGCATTCTCTTTTCTGTCCTGCCTTTTGGCTTCCCAGCACTCTTTCCTTTCCTTTTCATTCTGGTCTGTCTCTCATCGCGCTGCAGCACCTCACGGAACATGTCTTCTTTGCTACGCGTAGGGTTTTTTCTTATCTGCCAAAGCTGGTCCGCGGGGGTGCATGATGTGTTCTTCAAGGTCTGTGCTGAACAGAAGAGGGATTGTTACATTCCAGCAAATGATTGAAACATTTTAGTAAAAAGGTCATTTTGCTAGTAGAAATCACTTTCTCTCTGAGACTCTAGGCAGGCAGACAGCTCCGTGATCACCCCAATCATGGTGAGTTTTGGGAGTGGGGGGAGGCGGTTGTGCGTATGGACAAAAAGGTCATGGCTTGCAGGGCAGCTTTTCAGGGAACTCGTTCTAAAATTATTCCACACTTATTCACAGGCGGCCATCATGCTGGCTGACATCTCGCTGCTGAGGGTGACCAGAGAAACTGGGGCACAGCTGCTGAATGCTTGTGGCTTTCACCCGGGTCTATATGCAGCTCAGCTATGTGTCTCTTTGGTCCCAGCTCCAGTGATTGCTAAATAGCATGGTACAGTTTCCTACAATGGGGGAATTAACAAGGCTGCAATCCCTTGGAATCTGTGGCAAAGGATTAACAATTACCTCTTTAAAACTTTCCAGAACCTCTCTCTGGAGGATTCCCTGCAGGTCGCAATGTCCATCGACACCCTGCTTGGCCATGCAGATTAGCTACACAGGGCAATGTCCAGCTCACAGAAAACACTTTTTGATTTCCTACACAAGCCACAGCAATTTATCCAGAGTCTCATCTGCTTCCTGCTTCCCGCTGAGCACTTCTGAAGTGGAGAAAAGTTCCTGGCTGCCTGCCCCACTGGGCGACCTCACTGGGAGCTCCACATCCTCTTCTAGCTCGACTTCTTCATTCACAATCTCAGCCTCCTGGTTACCCCCTCTTTCAGCTGCATGTGAAGTATCCACAGGGCTATCAGCGACAGAGGTGGGGTCACCACTGAGGATAGCATTCAGCTCCTTATAGAAGCGGCAGGTCTTAGGTGCACCACCGGAGCGATGGTTCACCTCCCGCGCCTTATGGTATGTCTGCCTCAGCTCCTTTATCTTTGCTGAATAGATTGAGGCAGGGACTGTCTCTTACTATGTGTGTGTTCAGTGCATAGCAAAAAGGGATCGGATCTTGGTTCAGACCTTTAGGCACTACTATATATTGAAAATAATAAATAGTAGCTATTCAAGTATTCAGATGTATCCCAACAGGGCTTATTCTTGAAACTTTACAATCAAGTTTCTCAGCTGTTCAAGTATATTGCAAATTTAGAAAACATTCACAAGTCTAGGATGGTGAAGGGTCTGATGGCAAGAAATTAACAAAGGTCCAATACCATGAAGTTAAATTGGAAACCACAGCAGTCCATATGGTATAGAAGGAGTTTTTCCCCCTTCCTCAAACACTGTGGTGAGACCATGACAAGGTCTGGAAAGCCCCAGACTTGTATTGCTGTTTGCACCTGAGGGATGCTAACGTGTGCAGGTGCAATGTCTTACAGAGTTTCAGATAGAAGGGGTCACTCTGGGGGAACAATCTACACATTGCACAGTTTAGTTGAGATGCTCCAAAGTTGGTAAAGTCTAAAAAAATACCTATACTGGGCAAGCGTTGTGCGGTGGCTGGAGGGGACCACTTCCAGTATGGATGCAGGGAATGTTATTTTAATTGGACTATGTGCTGTTTCACACCTGAATTTCCTGTGGTGACAAAAACATGATATCTCCTAGCACTTTTTATAATGTAATTGAAATATTGGGAAAGTTAAAATTGTAGAAGGATACTTTAAGAGCAGTTCTCAAGTTTGGGCATCCTTTTCCTCCCTTAAGCCTGGACCTTAAAAGCTTAATGGCAGAACTTCTAAACACATTATTATTAATAATAATACATAATGTGTTCAAAGCTACTGCATGTGATATATCCAGTAATAACCTTTGTAATGTTTTTGGTTGAAGGAACAGAAGAAATAAAACAAGGGATTGGAAGAACACACTTTGGAACAGTTGATGCCCACCAACCAGGTCATATCTGAACAAATAATGAGGTGGACACTGCCATTCTAAAACAATTAACCCGTGGTGGGCCATTCCAGAGGAAGTAAGTCTCTATCCTGTAATTCAGTCATTATATTTGTTTTTAATAGTTGTACAATTAGTGACCACCACTGTAATCCTGGGCATGTATTTTTGGATAATAAACCTTTTTTTAAAAAAAGTGGAAATGTAGGTCTTGCATGAACAATGAAAGGAAAGAGAGGTTAACAATGGACAAAGCATGAATTCACAAGTGGCTTTGTAAATAATATGTAGATAGTAGATAAATAGTAAGAAGAGGAATGTGTAATAAGCTTGCAGCTGCCCATACTAGCAAACTTTGTAGCACATGGATAACTCATGATCTATACAGGAATTGGTTCACAGAATTAGTAAGTCAATCAAAGTGTGTGAAACAATGTAGAATGTAACATGCATGTGTTGGTCTGTTTTACAATTATGTACTTTGGAGTTTTAGTGTGCCCTAACCCACTCCCATACATCTGAGCCTGATCACCTGAGGTATAGCTTTATGAAATGTCATTTAAAAAAAACTCAGTGATGAGTCTGGATTCAAACTGACTTTTTTGGATTCCAGAGAACTGGCTAAGTGTTCTCCCAGAACTGGATGAGGTGTTCTGGATAACCCAAGTGCATCCCACCAGATGGAAGAATGGATTTAATTAAATTCTAACCCAAATCATACATGGGCCAGATTCGTTCTCCGAATACAAAAAAGTGGCTTCTCAAAATGGTCCTCCTGCTCACATGCAATTAAAATGTATTAGACCAAGCCAAAATCATTTCAGAGGCCTGCTGAGTTTGCCAAGAAGTTCTTTGTAGTGGTCAGTACTGAGTATTAACATGGTAAAATAACTGATGATGAACATCAGTATCCAAATTAAAATATCAAGGCCAAAAACTGTGTGCAGGGATCAAGACTGTGAGCCAAAGGCTATTGAACCACCCCTCTGTTGTCTGATTTTAGGGGATTAATAATATTGTTTATATAATATGGGTCATAGGCTTGCCAATTAATCTGATCAGAAGATAATAAGCTTTTTGTCCCAGAATCAGGCTACACAGAGTTTTGTGAGGACCCTCAGAATGTATGATAAGGACACACACTGAAAACAAAATACAGTCTTAAAGACTTTTATTGAGCTAAATTGACTAATAATCAAATGGAAAAGTAATCAATCATAATTTACAGGCAATAATATTGTTCTAGAGGTACATGTGGTATTAGCTTTCTAGTTTAACACATTCAAACCCTTCCCTGATAATCTGGTAGTAAGAGACAAAGAATCAGTCTCGCCTTTTCCATGCTAAAAGAGTCTGATGGTTCAGGTTCCTCAATTCTCGAGTGGGAGGTGCAGAATTTAGGGGAAGCTAGAGAGCTAACTTACAGCCTGACTAAAACTAACTAACTAATTAACATGGTGGGTTGCCCATCTTATCGACCCTGAGCACTGTGTGCCCACTTCCCATGTCCCAAACTTAAGTTCCTCACCCACAAAATATCAGGGTATGATTACACTATAGGCTGGCATGTTCATATGTATGAATGACCAGTAGCTCATTCTCACATCTATTATTGCCAGCCTAACCAGTTATTTCCATGTTCTTTTTGGTGTACCTGTTAAGTTTAAAGAGGGCATGAACTTAGGTAGCCATCTATTTATGCCAAAAGTCTAATTTGCTTTAATTCATTATCACTTATCTAGGCTAAAGGTCCTGAACATATGTATGCTAACTGCTTTAGCTCAACATGTAGGATGTATCCTTGTGTTATGGCCAAAAATACTATAGTACAAATCTATAAATATAACAAAACAAACAATCAAACTCATAAGAAAAAATATAAGCACGCAAGCACACCCTAAGACACACAACAATTAATTCAGTGGGCTTTAGCTCCAATCCACCAAAAGAGCAGCCTAATAGAAATGAAGTAGTGAGTAAAGGAAAAGAGAAGGAACGCCACAGAAAGACAAGGAGAGACAGAGAAAAGGGTTAGAAAGAAAATTAAACACATTGAAGAGGTGTTGGCTTGGGCACAGCGAAATATAAAAGAGACAGATTTTGAAGAGTGAATGCTGAAAATTATAACCTTCTGGGGTTTCATCATTTTACTTAGAATGGGTAAAACTCAAAGGATTCAACTTTAGTTTGTATAAGCTTGTCTAATCTTATCCCTGAACCTCTTTTGTTGAGAAATTGCACTGAAAATGTAAGAAGTCAGAGTGTTTTATGATAGTTCTAATATGTCTTGGTTTCAGCCACACTAGGCTATTACCTCCCTCATTCTCTTTTGGCAATTCCTGTTTAACAGAGACTGCAACAAGAGGTGTGAAAATATTACCAAATTTAACCAAAATTCCTTGCTCCACAGAAGTTTTAGTTCTGAGTCAAAATTTGGGTCAGTTTTTACTTTATCTAGAGTAACTGATTTCTAGTTCATTGCCTCCTAGAAGAGCATTTCCAATGAAAAGGGATGGAAGTGGTTTTGTAATGGTCTTTCTTCTCCCTATGGGAATCAAATGTTTAATGTCAAGCAATGAACTGTAACATTTACAGCTGTGTGGTGGGAATCCACTTCTCTTTAATTTATAATTCATGTGAAAAAGTGTTTTATGTGTTTCATTTTGAGGTTCACTGGATGTTAAGAAACTGCAATATTATCTCCTTAAAAATTATTCAGTTATGTTTTTCCTCCACTGATGATGCTAGCCAGAAAAATCATAGAGGACAGTTGCTTTATCTTCATTACCAATGAAGATCATTAATAGATCTACAAATTCTAAAATATTCTTCATGAAACAATAACAGAAGAGAGTTCCACCACATCCCAGTATTAATGAACAAGACAATTAGAGGCATTTGGAAGTGTTTAGGGTTTTCTGCCTCATTATTTAAATGAAAGTGAAAATCCTAGTTGTGTATAAACAAACTGGCTAGATATTTATAAGCAGCTTAAAGTAGTGTTGACAAACTCCAGAAAGTCAGAGGTTTAGTTCAACTAAGAACCACAAAATCCATACATCTCTCCAGACTTCTCAGAGCAATCTGACCTTCCTGATTTATCAAAATAGTGCTGAAAGTCTCGTAAGCGTAATTACAGGGCTCTCACGTGGCTTATGATGCTTCTTGTTTCTGGTTGGGGAGGAAATATTTCAAATTCCTGTACTTCAGACAGACCCAGAAAGTGCAAGGTACAAACAAAAAAGGTTTTTGAAATCAGTAAATCAAACAAGATTTCTGGACCACCCACTTATTCTTCCCAGCTCCTGGAAAAAAAGTTGGAAGTGGAGATTTAAAAAGGGATTTGGTAAAAGATGCAGATAGCATCTTAATTACCCACATTAGTTTCCCCAGTCCAACTTATTATCTATTTTTAGCAGCTGCGTTACTTCCATGATCAGAGAAGTACAGATCTGCACTTATATCCCAGATAAGTGCAGGTCGGTAACTCTCTGATGATGGAAGTAATGCAGCTGTTAAAAATAGATAATAAGTTGGACTGGGGAAACTAATTATATATCTATCTATCAAAGGAAATAGAAGTGGGTTGCAATACAAGGGGAAGAGAGTTTTCCACTGTAATTTTGTGGCAGCAGATTTTATTCTTTCAGATATTTTCTCAAAGTTCCATGGAGGTATACTGTCCAGAGATGTGTAATCCACAAACAGGGACGGCAAAGTGACAACCACCAACAGGGAGCACTCCTGGAGCAATAGTTAAACAGGTATTTTGTCCAAAGGAAAGAACGGTATGCTTTAAAATGTGAGATACAGTAGAGGGTAATGCCTGTTCACAATAAAGCAACAAAAATGCAGATTCTTTTCTGATACGAATAACTGAGTGATTCAGACAGCAGCCGTACGTCTCTGATAAGCATGACGTTGCACCAAATTCTGATTTCATTTACACCCCACCACCAAACTGTAGTCAGTGAGGTTGCTGTGATATAAATAAGAACAGATTTTGGCCCGTTACATTTATGGGTGCACAAAAAATGCATGACATTTTAACTGGGCCACAGCCTGGCCTTTAAAGGGTTAATCCAATTGCATATAAAGTACTCGCAAAAAGAAAAGGAGTACTTGTTGCACCTTAGAGACTAACAAATTTATTTGAGCATAAGCTTTCGTGAGCTACAGCTCACTTCATCGGATGCATTCAGTGGAAAATACAGTGGGGAGATTTATACACACAGAGAATATAAAACAATGGGTGTTACCATACAAACTGTAATGAGAGTGATCACTTAAGGTGAGCTATTTCCACCAGGAGAGCTGGGGGGAAAAAGCATTTTGGAGTGATAATCAAGGTGGGCCATTTCCAGCAGTTGACAAGAACGTCTGAGGAAAAATGGGGTGTGAGGGGGAAATAAACATGGTGAAATAGTTTTACTTTGTATAATGACACATCCACTCCCAGTCTTTATTCAAGCCTAAGTTAATTGTATCCAGTTTGCAAATTAATTCCAATTTAGCAGTCTCTCATTGGAGTCTGTTTTTGAAGTTTTTTTGTTGAAGAATTGCCACTTTTAGGTCTGTAATCGACTGACCAAAGAAGTTGAAGTGTTCTCTGACTGATTTTTGAATGTTATAATTCTTGACGTCTGATTTGTGTCCCTTTATTCTTTTACGTAGAGACTGTCCAGTTTGACCAATGTACATGGCAGAGGGGCATTGCTGGCACATGATGGCATATATCACATTCGTAGATGTGCAGATGAACGAGCCTCTGATGGTGTGGCTGATGTGATTAGGCCCTATGATGGTGTCCCCTGAATAGATATGTGGGCACAGTTGGCAATGGCCTTTGTTGCAAGGATAGGTTCCTGGGTTAGTGGTTCTGTTGTGGTGAGTATTTGCTTCAGGTTGGGGGGCTATCTGTAAGCAAGGACTGGCCTTTCTCCCAAGATCTGTGAGAGTGATGGGTCATCCTTCAGGATACGTTGTAGATCCTTGATGAGGCATTGGAGAGGTTTTAGTTAGGGGCTGAAGGTGATGGCTAGTGGCGTTCTGTTATTTTCTTTGTTGGGCCTGTCAAGGTTTCTTCCCCACTCTGAACGCTAGGGTACAGATGTGGGGACCTGCATAAAAAACCTCCTAAGCTTATCTTTACCAGCTTAGGTCAAAACTTCCCCAAGGTACAAAATATTCCACCCGTTGTCCTTGGACTGGCCGCTACCACCACCAAACTAATACTGGTTACTGGGGAAGAGCTGTTTGGACGCGTCCTTCCCCCCAAAATATTTCCCAAAACCTTGCACCCCACTTCCTGGACAAGGTTTGGTAAAAAGCCTCACCAATTTGCCTAGGTGACTACAGACCCAGACCCTTGGATCTTAAGAACAATGAACAATCCTCCCAACACTGGGGAATGTTTCCTGGGGAATGTTGGATAAAAAGCCTCACCAATTTGCATAGGTGACCACAGACCCAAACCCTTGGATCTGAGAACAATGAAAAAGCATTCAGTTTCTTACAAGAAGACTTTTAAGAAAAATAGAAGTAAATAGAAATAAAGAAATCCCCCCTGTAAAATCAGGATGGTAGATATCTTACAGGGCAATTAGATTCAAAAACATAGAGAACCCCTCTAGGCAAAACCTTAAGTTACAAAAAAGATACACAGACAGAAATAGTTATTCTATTCAGCACAATTCTTTTCTCAGCCATTTAAAGAAATCATAATCTAACACATACCTAGCTAGATTACTTACTAAAAGTTCTAAGACTCCATTCCTGGTCTGTCCCTGGCAAAGACGACTACAGACAGACACAGACCCTTTGTTTCTCTCCCTCCTCCCAGCTTTTGAAAGTATCTTGTCTCCTCATTGGTCATTTTGGTCAGGTGCCAGCGAGGTTACCTTTAGCTTCTTAACCCTTTACAGGTGAGAGGAGCTTTCCTCTG
The DNA here is from genome assembly GCF_965140295.1 of Lepidochelys olivacea. Lineage (NCBI taxonomy): Eukaryota > Metazoa > Chordata > Testudines > Cheloniidae > Lepidochelys > Lepidochelys olivacea. Next base: position 88,024,168 of record NC_140415.1, on the reverse strand, counting down.
GCCAGGAGGGATTTCAAAGGGGTTTACCCTTCCCTTTATATTTATGACAGGGCCTGTCCTGTAGTAGGTGACTTCTGGGTACTCTTCTGGCTCTGTCAATCTGTTTCTTCACTTCAGCAGGTGGATGCTTCTTGGTCTCTCAGTTCTGTGAGAATCTCTGTATGCTTTCTGTGGGTTTCATGTCTGCTGGCTTGTGTCTTCTGTTCCTTCAGATCACTTGTCCCTCTTTTGTAGTCACCACATATAACCTGCTTGCCACACCTCTCCTCATAAATCCCTTAGTCCATTGAAATGAGTAAAGCATATCTGTAGCCTATTCAGAAATAAACCCTCCCTGGTGAGAGTCAGATAATCAGCCGAGCTGCATTGGCTTAGTGGAGCCAAGGATCAGGTCTTGACTGTTTATAAAGAAAAATACCACAAGAGTAATATTTTATTAATAAAATGGAAATCATCTTCATTTACATGATGTGTATATAAAATATCAAAATCTTCTGTCATTTGAAGCCAATGGATTGCACGGTATAAATTAATTTGGTCCATAATGTTTAGCTTTTCCCCCTTGGATATGGTCCAGATTAGAATATATATTTTAATGCTTTAAAGTAATAACTTGTTGGTGCCTTTTGGCCCGTTTGTTAACACCTTGGCTGACAAGGTGATAAAATGAGGCTATAGTCGTTGTTTAGTGCATGCATGCAAACCATTGTCAGATCTCCCTATAATAATAACTTCACTTCAGTCTTTCAAAAGCTTTCCAGAGTTTGTTTTTAAATATCCTAGAAGATGCTTGCTTGAACAGGAAAACGCCATCTAAATTAAAACCAAAGAAGCAGATGCTTTAATGTTCTGAAGCAGCAGCCCTACTTATTAGTAAAAAAAGCTTATGGACGCTTTGATGAAGGAGATTAAAATACTTTAGACTTTATGTGACAATGCTCCTTTCTTGCTTTTACACATTTACTAGAGATAGATGACTGAGTTCTGCTGTTATTCTGTGCTTCAGTTTCAATTTGAGTGATATATGGTGATAGGTGTAAGAAAGTCATCAGGCTAGGTCTTCAGCTGGTGTAAAATGAGTGAGCTTATTGAAGTCAGTGGAGTTATGCTAATTTACTGAGGATCTGACTCTTCATGCTGAGCTGTCTATATATTTTTTTTAAAAGTGTGTTCTGATTAGTAAGAAAGATAATTCCTTTAATCTAACCTCAATTCCCTGATATATAATGGGAAAAATATGCAGAGAAACAAACACAAATATCTGCATGAACCCGGTCCTACTGAAGACCATGAGAATTTTGCCATTGATTTCAATGGATCCCTGGATTTCACCCCTAAAGAACACAGACCCATGAGCAGTAAGGCTCATATCCACAATGACTTCAGCATTTAACTGCCACATTAGCTGCCAACATCCAACTTTTAGGAACCTCTGAGACTTTTAAATCTTCACTCCATGGCTGCCTAGCTCCCCTGGTGCCTAAATTTCCATTGTTAAAGTCCCTTTGCGCATACACTCTGCCACCTCAGTCTTGAGGGCTATCTGACACGTAAGCTCAGGTGGTGGGATCCTCAAAATAATTGTTTCCTTACCTATTTCATCTGTGTGGCCCATCCCAGTAGGGGTTCTCAGAGCACACCTATGCCTGCATTAAGTGATTGGAGGAGCACCGCAAATCTCTTATAACCTTTAACACAGTGGTTAGGATATTCACCCAGGATGTAAGAGACCATCTGGCTGATGTGGTGAAGGAATATGAACACAGCTGTTAACAAACCTCCCACCTTTCAGATGAGTTTTCAAAGCACGAGTCCAGGGGTGTCAAACTCAGTTTACCTTAGGGCCAGTGCCAGTCCGCAAATCCTCCCAGCAGGCCAATAATATCACTGAAAATGGTGTTCAGAAAAGAAAATGTTTATATTGTATTTTTTATTTCGAATTTCTAAGCAATAATAAAACTGGCATACAACTTTATTTAATTCTTCGCCTGCCAGAGAGTTTTTAGTGTTTGCCAGACACCTGGCAATGCTTCAGTTCTGTCAGTTTGTTGATGTTTGGCCTCAGTGACTGAGCAGTTGAAACCTTCAGGATTGCAGCAAAGTGTGCATCAGATAGTTGTGTTCAGTATTTTGACTTGTTTATATTCATTGTGGGGAAAAAGTGAGGCTGCCTCCATGGCTGCCTCTGCCCGGCAACTAATGATGCTGTCTCCATGGCTGACTCTGCCTGGCAAGTGGTGAAGGTATCTCTGTCCCTCTCCCCCAGCCAATGGGAGCTGTGGGGGGCGGCGCCTCCAGCAGATAGAGCCGGCAGCATGGCTGCATGCGTCTCTCCTCCGCGGGCCGCAATGGGGAGGTTCTTGGGCCTCAGAAGGGCCACGGGCTGAGACTTTGAGACCCCTGCACTAGACTATGGCTTATTCTGCTAGGGATGGGGTTCAGACTCTCCTGTTGAAACTATTCTACTGTATATAAATAACTAAATATGCATGGCGGTTGGGGGGTGGGAGAAAAGAGAGACTGATTGATTCTACAGCCTGATGGCTAGGGCACTCACCTGACAGATGGGAAACCAAGTTCAAATCCCTTATCCACATCAGAGAGGAGGAGAATTGAACCTGTTTCCTCCATATCCCAGATGAGGTCCCTAATTACTGGGATAAGGGTTATCAGGGAGGCTTTTGCTGCCAGCTGTTGTTTCCCCAAGCTGTTGTGTTTAGGTGTGCACTCTCCACCTTTCTTGAAATATCTGAGGCACCTAACACCAGGAGTGGGTTCACAGATGTGAATCACAAATAGATATGGGTCTCTGCCTCCCACCAGGCTTAGGCCAAACCCTTCTCTTCAGTATCTTCTATTGCCTCACATAATTGGCTCTATGCTAAGCATGCTGGCTTTTCTGAAACCCTTTCGTAGGTGACGTATTTCCCCATGCATTGTGTAAGGACCCTAGGTGACTAACTTAGGGCTGTGGATTCCACTGAGTGGCAAGGTAAATAAATGTTAGAAGTTATGATGCTTAAATCCCTTTGTGTATGTTTAAAGGTATTTAGACACCTAACTCTGATTACAATGGGATTGTCAGAGCTGATATCTTTAAAAGTCTGACGCTTACCCTGAAGTACAAGAGGGAAGCACTCAAGCATGGAGATCCCATTAATTTCAGTTAGAGTTCTGTGGCAGAGTTCTAGTAAGATAAACCTATTACTGGATGAAAAGAAAGCAATAGATGTAATATAATAGATTTCATTAAATCATTTGATACAGTTTCTCCTGAAATCTTATTCTTAGATGTTATTCAAATTCGATTGGACAATTCTGAATAAAGATGACCCAGCTGAAGCACTGACATCCTACCAACAGATAGATGTTAACACTACAGTTACCATTGTACAAAACAGATGTCAGTATATTAAAAAAAGGAAAGAGATGGTGGGGCAGTGCTCCTTCACCCTTGGGCCGCCCTTCTTTCATCACTGCAGAGATGTTCCCTCTATCTTCGGATCCAGCACTTCCTGCAGTCTGCCTGCATCTAGCCCATGATCTGTGGCTCAGCCCTCTGGCCAAATCACTGAAGTTCAGACACCTTCCAGGATATCATAAATAAGTCCAAACAAAATTGGATAATTCTGCACTCTTGGGCTACCAAACTATTCTTTTCTCTGTTTACAAACCATATCTCAGGGCTCACTCTCACAGGAGCCTACTCTGCTCCCTGCGAGGTTCCGTCCATAGGAGTGTCCTGCCTTCTCCACAGTCTCTCCCTAGATTTGCCCCCTTTTTTCCACAGTTCACCACAGGGACCAATCCTGTCCCTGTGGCCTTCCTTACTCTGCTTACACAAGGCCTTTCCCAGCATGAGCAGGAATTCCCTATCACTCATTTCGTAGATCTTTTCTCCATCCCTGAGTGCTCTCAGACTTCTTAGAAGGCCCAGCTCCACCTCTTCTGGCCAGGAGGCAATGAGTGAAGCAACTACTCAATCCCAGGTGTGGAGCATGACTAACTGGGATTTTATCCCTTGCCTTGCCAGGCATGGAAGTTAAGCCCCATCACAGATGCATTCTTTAGTTGTTGTTTCTGTCAGAACAGAGGAGTTTCATCTGTATGGAAAAAAAAACAATCTTGAGTCATGTCTTATTTCTATGACATGACAGGTTAGAATACTGAAAACTGGTCAGAAATGAGGCTGATAGACCATGACAAAGAGATGGTGATAAACAACAATATGGCAACAAGTGGAGAACGCCAGGAATTGGTATTAAATCCATTCTGATTCAACATCTTCAATAATGGTGTGGAAGAGATACAGCCTAACTCAATCTGTGGATGATATTATTTTAGGAGAAGTTGTGACCACCTATGAGGACCAAGAAATAGTTCAGGAGGATGTAGAAAGCTTAGAATTATGAATAGACAATCAAGTGAGATTTTTGTTGAAAAATGCAAGATTATATAAGAGAAAAATAATGGAAAATAAAGAGACTAAACGGGAGGGAAAAACTTGAAAAGCACTAATGCTGAAAAAGACCTCTAAGAAGGGTGGTGGTGACTCAATCTTATTGCAAACCTTAAGAGTTCTAAAATCACTAATCTGACCTAATAATGATGATTATATGTAATGATTTTTATGCCAAGCAAACAACTTGCTATTTTTCAGCTTCTTCCCTTTTAAACTATAGAGAGAGTTTCCATCCCCAATTTTCAGAGTAACAGCCGTGTTAGTCTGTATCCGCAAAAAGAAAAGGAGTACTTGTGGCACCTTAGAGACTAACCAATTTATTTGAGCATGAGCTTTCGTGAGCTACAGCTCACTTCATCGGATGCATCCCCAATTTGTGTGCAATCATTTCAGATTGAAAATTCAAATCTTAAAAATCACACACAAAGTGGACCATCCTTCTGTAGCAGCTTACAAGGGTACTCCACTTACCTGCTGCCTGTCTTCTGGGATGGGAAAGCAAAAGATTCTATCCCTCTTCATCTCTCTTCCCTGTCAGCCTCCTGCCTCACTCCACATTTTCCCAGCTTCTACCCACATATTCAGCTATGTGTACCGCTCTCCTTCTCAGTCTCCACCCCATCTTGCCAAGTATCCTGTCTCTGTATCCCAGCACATTTTCCCACTCCCTATATCATCTTATTCTTTTCATTCTCTCTGTCTCTCTTTCTCTGTATTCCCCCATCCTGCTCTTTTCATAATCCCCTTGCTCCTACGTGCTTCCTCACTTACTCTCCCCCAGGAATGTTCGCTGAGGGCAGCCTGTGGTTTGTTGCACTGGGAAGACAGGCACCTGGTAGCAATCTTTATTTTGGTCAAAATAACGAGAACACTCCTAATATTCTTAATAATTAAAGAGGGAAAAAACAACAAAATCAACAAAACCCCTTTAAAATTGTGATATTTGTGATAACATTGCAACACTTGGCAACTCTGTAGACACGAGTTTGAAAAATGATACATCAGCAAGAAAGTCAATGCTATTTCAGGCTGCACAGTCTTGGAGCAGGGAGGTAACGGTTCATCTCCACACAGCTCTATCGCAACCATACCTGGAATACTGCATTCACTTCTGGGTACCTTACTGTCATCTGATATTGACAAACTGTCAGAAACTCAGAAACCCACTCCCAAACTGCTCAGAGTTGGACGGATTGATTTATGAGTAGATATGAATAGCCTGGTGACATAATGATGAACAGTGAATATTTGTAAATCGTAAATGCCAAGGAGGGAGTGGAATTATTTAGGGTAGTAGAAGAGGGCATATATTAAGTAGGAATAAATGGAATAAAATTAAGAAAAAAGAACAGTTAGGTTGACTATCAGGTAAAAACTTGTATGTTATGAGACCTAATTTAGGCTGTGGGACTAGCGGATGCCCCATCGCTTAATATGTTTAAAACAGTAGACTGGACAATATATTAGAAAATATATATATTAGAAATGATTCCGCACTGGCATGGAGGCAGAGAGGTAGGTTCCATTTCTTCATTGATTTCAACTGGACCCCCAGTGGGTAAAGTTAAAGATAGATATAAATCTGTGCGATCGGGCCCTAAATTACCATCACATCCCAGCGCAAGGCTCTTACAACCTTTGAAACTGAAAATTTGTTGTAGACAATACATTTATGGGCAGAGTCTAATCTCAAGTGTCATCAGAGTAAATCTGAAGTTACTCACTATCTGAAGTAGAATAACTCTGGATTTACACCAGCCAAACTGAAATCAGAATCTGTTCTATAAGCTCTGAGACAAAAAATGTACCATTTAGAAAATTTAACAGGGCTTTTATTTTAGTGGTGGTGAAATTGTTCAGAGGAGACCTACTGTGTTTTCTCCATGCATTAATCATTTGAATGTGGTTCTTACACATATGAGATTATATCGTAATTTTATTTAATATTACAGGAAACCAGGAAATGATAATTTACTATAGACTGCTTTTAACCCACAGCTTGAAACTGTGCACCTTTATTTATTATAAAACATTTTGCAATTTTCTGCTTCTCAGAGATAATTACACAGATGGTGATTTAAGTACAAACTGCTATGAATAATTAGTCTTTACTTAATTTATCAAATGAAAGAATTTAAATAATAGTTTATTTCTTCTGAAAGTAAAAAAAACCCAAAACCATAATTGCAATCTGCCTCCAATTATAATATTTATAATAGAGACTAAAAGAAAAAGCATAGAGTGAGAGCTGACCTGTAAGGCTTAATTCACAACAATATTCTGCCACTCTTAGAATGACATGGCTGCTTCTTTTTCTTAGAGATTTCATGTGTATTACCATAATTAACAGTTGAGAATACTGAAGCTCAAGGAAGAACTTACATTTTGTAATGCATTTTTTCACTGAGCCCTCTGGGACTAGAGGATCAAGTTGGCAAATACCCCAGCAGGTAGAAGCTTCAGGAACTTATCTATAAATTTTCTAGCCATATAGTCAGTATAAATGAATGCAGTTGACATTATCTTCGGATTATGTGAAAGTCATTCTTCTATCTTATGGACAATTTGTTCTTAAAGGTAGATTTGATCTGAGCAAACTATACCTCTAATAAAGAGTTTCTGCTTCATTTGGATCCTGCTATTAAAGAACTTGGATGACAAATTCTGATTGTCTAGTCCTGCTATATTTCCTTAGGTAAGAAATTCCGTGAACTGCAAAATAATACATTAGTAGAAAAATGGAGAGCCAAATTTTTTTTAAAGGGTTTCGGCTCATGAATCCATTTTTAAGCACCTAAATAAGTTGCTTGATTTTTCAAATGTGCTGAGCATCTATCAGTTCCTACTGAAGTCAATTGCCCTTGCTGGTGCTCAGCATTTTTGAAAATCAAGTCTTTATATTGCATCCTGATTTTAGATGCCTATTTTTGAAAATCTTGGCCTTGGAGCTTAACTTGTGTTATCTATTTTGAACATCTTACATGAGATTAATTATTAAAGGTTAATATCATCTTCTGAACTTGAAGCCTTCCCCTGCTGTCAAATGTTGCTTAAGGCATGAACAAAACTCCACCATCCCTGCCTATCTTGGGCTGTTTTTCCACCTCCTGTATGTTAAGTCTTATAAGTTTCCCCTCTCTAAATATTGTTGAGAGGGATTCTTTCAGTTGGTCACTTTTACATGCTCCTCCAGCTGCCCACCACTGGCACATCTGTCATGGCAGATGCTCTGGTTTTACTCTTAACATATGACCCAACTATTTTCATCTTCTTTTCTGGATAGCTTTGGAGATAAGGAGTTGAACTTTCTAACAAATTTTGGCATTGGTTATAAATTCATTTCATTTAGTACTTAGTATTTTCCCAAGACATTTGCTTTCAAAGGTATTTAGAGGTCTCTCTGTACCATTGGTGGATTTCCAGATTTAATATCTATATCTTGAAGTGGAAATAACATTTGAGTTGAAGATTCATAGTTGGGTCTTTAAACTGTAAATTTTCTATGACCAAATCTTGTTTAAGCTGATGAATACATATGCCAATTTTACTAATCAATCTATGACATTATTTCCTTCTGGACAACCACTTTACCTTGGCAATAGAGTGCAAGCCATGTAAATTGACTCTCCTCTTTTATACCTTTGCCTTCCATGTAATGCTTGATCTGAGAGTTGCTGGTGTTCATTTTTTTTGTATTTTTTCATAACTACTTAGCTTTCTTATGATTCTGGACAATCTTTCCATTGTTGCCTGCATGCTGGTCGAGCTGTCATTTAGAAAAGCTAGGTCATCAACCTAAATCTAATTTCATTTGGCCAACATTAACATAGCAAAGTTCCTGCCTAGTCTCAAATTCAGATATTTACACCTTTGCTTCCACCAAATCTGCTGAAGATTAAAAATTGTCCAGTTTGAACATCTGGGCATGGTCATTCAACAACCATTTTCCAAAGGTTCCATAGGAACCCAATATAGAGAACTCCTGAGTGGGAGGAGAGCTCATAATAAAGTTAGCCACAGAATACATGGTCGAAAGAAAAAATGAGGATGCATGCTTGAGAAATTTAAGATACTGCTTATTTCCTCTAACAACACAGATTTTATCTATCCATTAATATTAGTAGCAGTATTTGTAATGTGATATCACATACGGGCACCACCCAAGAACTAGGTCCTCCTTTTGTTTGGCACTGTTCACATACACAGCAAAATGATGGACCCTGCTTGTTAGGGTAGCTTCTGCAGCATTTAAGATTAGACACATGATGAAGACCTTGGGGGAAATCCTGCCTCACTGAAGTCAATGGAAAGTTCCCATTGACTTCAGTGTGACCAGAATTTCATCCTTTTACTTTTGTTTTATTCTCATTTTTCTGTATTTATAAATTTGTTTTTAGGTAGACCACTAGATCATAGAATGTTTTTCGGAAAAGTTGCATGGCATGTTCTATCTGAGAATTTCCTGAAGACCAGCCCAAAGAGGTAGAATAGCTGAAATTGTTTGTGGGGTGTGGTTTTTTGTTTGTTTGTTTGGCATTTGAAAATGAAGATGTATTGAAAAAGAAATTTTCTACAGAAAATTTCTATCTGTTTCAACAACATTTCTCAGGTCCAGGATGTAATTTCTGGTCAAAATATGAGGGTGAGAGAAACCCCCTTGCTAGAGTGACCAATAACCTAGAGGTTACGTCATTCATTTAGAGTGCGGGAAAACTGGGTGTAAGTCCCTGATCTGAATCAGGCAAGTGAGTGGCCTAATGACTTTTCTGGGATGTCTCTATGCGTCTGTCTATCTCTTCCCATCCCCTCACTGCTTTTTTCTTTCCCCTATCATTGAAAAAAAATCAGAACAAAAACAAATGTTGAATATTCACAATTTTTCACATACTGGAAATGCTTTCCAGCCAGCCCTAAAAATTGCTTTCCTCCTTGTTTTCTTTTTACAGGTCTCTGGAGAGTACTATTTTTGGGACTTCTTGGTCAAAAGCAAGTTAGCTAAGAGGCATTTCCTATATGGTGTCTTGCAGTCAGACTGTAGTCCTCTGGATGTACAAGGAACACTTCTATAGATGGCAGATGAGAACTGAATTCAAGGGGCGTAAGCTGACCGTCCACTAGAGCCTTTTGTAAAATGGAAATTTAACTAGAGTTAGACAAGATTTTTATTTTTAATTGAAAGGTATTTTCAATGGAACACGGATTTTTGATAAAAAACATGTTCACAATAAAATGTCCATTTTCCTCACAATGTTTTGCGTTAAAAAGGGGGGAGGGAAATGATTATTAAAATAATTTTGTTTTCGTAGAACAATCATATTCACATTTTTTAAAAGTAAAAATCTCATCCCCTACTGGAGAAAGAGAAAAAGTAAACATATCTGAGAGTTCATTTCCCGCCCCTCTGGAATGAAACAGTATATTTCAAATAAATATCAAACAACAATGAAAAATTGTGAAAAAATTCAAACAAAATGATAAAAAGTTCCCTACATTTCAAGACATACCTCCCCGTCTCCCCCAACCAGCTCTAATTTATCTATACTTTTTAAAAACTATTTTTATAGAAAAGTTGGTCTTAGGGAATGTATGTTTTTAAGGGTTTGTCTACACTTGAAATGCTGCAGTGACGCAGCTATAGCACTGTAGCGCTTCCGTGAAGACGCTACCTGTGACAACAGGAGTGGTTTTCCCATCGGCATAGATAATCAACCTCCCCAACAAGAGGCAATACCTAGTTTGACAGGAGAATTCTCCCATCAGTTTAGCACGGTCCACACTCTAGGGGTTAGATTGGTTCAACTGCATCGCTCAGGGGAGTAGATTTTTCACACCCCTGAGCAATGTAGTTACACTGACCTAATTTCCTAGCGTAGAACAGGCTTATAATCAGAGCCAGTTAGGCTAGACATGGTTCAGTGAGAAATTTCACTCTCCTGCAGCAACTTTCTTTAGCTCAATTGATTAAATCTATGCCAGTCGTTTGGTATAGTAAACAGAGTCATTGATCCTGGGATGATGTTAGAATGTACCCTGCTTCAAAAATAAACACTTCATCTTTGCAGCAGGAGACCATTATCCCTTTTTATCATCAATTTAACACTCAAATACTTCTATTTGTGGGGTTTTTTTGGGGGGGGGGAGAGGAGGAAAGGCAGGTTAAGAGTATGTTCACATTAGAAAGATAAATTAAACTAAATAGTATTTTTGAGTGAATCTTTTGTTTAATATACTATTAAACTTCTTGAGGAGCACCTCCAGACAACTGAATGACAGCCTGGAATCACTTTACAAATGTTAAATAATCATGATTTTAAAAGTCCCATGTTGCCTAAGAAAGGTTGATTTCTCTTTTATTTCCAATGGTCTGGATTATATAAATTACCCCTATTACTTCACAAATTATGAACATATTTTGTGATTGGTGTTTCTTTCCTTTTGAACTATTTGTCTCAGCTTGCCAAAAAAGCAATCTCCCCTTTCCTCACCTTTTGAGGAACTACCAGCTACTAAACCTGGTTGTAATCTGGAATCAAAATTTTAAAAGAAAATGCTTGAGTAAAACCATAGTATGGCTTCTGGGAAATTAATTCATGGGGGAAAGGTGTCAATTCAGCAAAGTTCATAATCCTATGCATGAAGCTCTCAAAGGGTAAAATTCTCCCCTGTACATGTCTAATATTAATGGTGTGTTGGCACTCTGCCCAAATTGTTTGGAAGTTCATATTGCAACATATTTTACCAATATTTTATCATTTCCTCTAAGAAAACCCAAGTCCATTCAATGACTCTCAAGACAACTGAATATTATGAAAAAATAAATCTTCTCTTGAGCACAAAGGCCCCAATTCAAGAAAGCACCTAAGCATGTGCTAGCATGTTTTGCTGAATAGGAATAGATTTAAGCATGTACTTAAATGCTTTCTTGAATTGGGGCCACAGAAGTCAGCATTTACATCAAGATCTTAATCTAGCTCCACAGTGAGTTTTAATCTCTTAGTTTTTTAGAATTATATGGGCAGCTGATTATTTCCCTTCATTTTAATAGGAACTGAGTCCTCGATCCTACAAACGCTTTTCCATGTGCTTAACTTTAATACTATGGGTAGTTCCTTTAATTTCTATGGAGCTAATCGTGGTGCTACTGTTAAGTACATGTGCATGTGTTTGCATGATCAGGCCTGAATGGCAAATTTTGCTTCACACCCTGACAAAGATTGATCATAACTGTTGATATTTTTCAAAAACAATTATTTCTTAGAGTTACATAGCTGCACTTGTTTTCTTCAGATTAACTTGGGTTTGTGTTAATGCCCCCCTCCATTTATATTACTGTTTACATTCTTTTGTACACGTTAGCCTGTAGCGACAGCACCTCTGTAAGCAAGTACATAGCGTACAGTACTAAAAAATTGGAACAACTCAGTCAATACAAAATAAAATGTTTCACAATAAAAACAAAATTCTGGGTATTTCTTATATTAAAATTGAGTTTTGAGAGTCCAAAATGGTTTGTAATTTTAGACAGATCTTGACTCTTAAAAGGATCTGACATGGCTGCTGCCAGCAAGTCATTATTCCTTAGTTAGCAGATAGTGTAAATGCTAAGAATTAACATGTTTTCTTCAGTGGAGCACTTTGTTTCGCCTGCATCCTTATTGGAGGACTTGCACTATTCTGTGAATATTCTAATTTTTTTTAAAAAAAACAAGGTATTTAAAATAGTCATAATAAAGAAAGAACATTTCAGCCATGGGAAGATGTGGTTTCAATCAAAACAACCATATTAAGGAATATTTATTATTTAAATGGTTAAATTAAACAAGACACAGTTAGGTTAACTTAATCATTTTTGCCAATTCAAAGTTCTCGTGTATGAGTTTATAAAGCATACAAGGTAGACCAAAAGAAGGATACCTTAAGACCAGAACTTAAAGTTGTCTTAAAGAAGTCATGTCGGGTCTGTCATTTCCTAATATGGAGTAAAATTTTGGGGAACTGACAGCTTGTTTAAATACTTATCCACCTTAAAGTAAATGTAAGTTTTTTTGTGGGGGAGGTGTTTATTTAGTTAAATATTAGAGAGTAGGAGCAAATGAGATACTAAGGTGAAATGGTAAATTTGCCAATTGGGGAACCTATTTGGAAAAAGTAGTTTGACAGCACTGCAGAATCTGATGAGCTGTTCCCCAAATGTTAAGTGATGGGTTTGAAAAATCCAAACAAATTGAAAAGTCAAAAAAATAGACCAGAATAAACCCACAGGATTTGTTCCCCACATGAAATGACCATCAACTACATTCCCAATAGACATACCCTGCTCCCATATGTAGCATATTCAATATGACATAATTGCTGAAAAGTACATGCAACATACAGAAAAATGACCAAAGAAAGGGGGGTTATATCTGCAGACAGAGATTAATTGATGAATGTTATGTCAGACTTGTGGATGTGACCGATGTGCCTCACATGCATCTCAGATTTCTTTTTCTTTTGACTAGTTGTCTCACCATGTGCAACTCGTTCCTCTTTGAAGTGCACATCTACTCTGAAAAGTGACTAGACAAATAATATTGTGAGGTTCCGTGTTCCTTTTCTTTAATTGATTCCAGATCACATTCTCCTACATTTACAAATTAAAGGTTGTTCCTCTCACTAACTGCCAGCCCTGAAAACTTAGTCTGGGAACTCAGTCAAACTGTTTTTTTTTTATAGCTTTTGCTGGTTGAACCAGACTGTATTATTGCAATACAATGTATGATTACTTGAAAGCATTAAAGCCTAGAAAAAAGCTGCAGTAGTTCAGAAAGTAGCAAGAGATCTCTTCACAGCTATACAGAGTACCGAGAATACATTCCCTTATTCTTTGTTCAGCCAGCTCCCTGCTGAGCATGGAGTCTTCTTAACCCTTATTTACAATACCTTCATTCATTTTTTGTTCATTTCTATGTGGTAAACAGAAATGAAAGAAATGTCTAAGGGAAAAGTGCAAAATATGAAAGTGAAATTCTAAATTTAAAAACTAAAAGTACTTAAGCTGTTCTTTTAAAATCAATATGTAAAATTACACAAATTTTGATTCTGGCATGAGCATTAATGTCAAATCAAATTTGGGGATTAATTTAGAGAGAAAAAAATTAGCATTGTTTTTTTTCAGAGGAGTATTTCATAAACTGATAAACACAAAACAAAATATGGAGCCTCACGGAAGCTAAAAGTAACAAAGCTTTTTTTTTTGGGGGGGGGACATTTCATTTTATTGTATAAATGGCTAAATATCCCCTTATTTCTTCCCAATAATGTAGCTGAAATATGGGTTTATTTAATTAGCTGGACCCATTAAAATACTGTGGATGGCAATTATAAGGTTCATCTTGCAGAAAATATTGAAAAAGAAAAAGCATTTCATATCCTATTACTGTACAAGGATATAGTTGCAGCTTTAAAATATGTTAGACAACTTCTTCTCCAAGATTTATACTCTTTAGATGAATAAATAACTATTTTATTCTTATGTATTCAGATAATGCCAATTCCAGTTTAAACAGGATTCCATTCCAGAGATCTTGTAGGTGTTTGTCTCTGTCTGAGGGGTTGGAGCAAATGCGGTTGTATCGCAGAGCTTGGCTGTAGACGATGGATCATGTGGTGTGATCAGGGTGAAAGCTGGAGGCATGTAGGTAGGAATAGCGGTCTCAAGCTCTGCGATACAACCGCATTTGCTCCAACCCCTCAGACAGAGACAAACACCTACAAGATCTCTGTCAACTTACAACTACAATACCCACCTGCAGAAGTAAAGAAACAGATTGATAGAGCCATGTCATAAATATAAAGGGAAGGGTAAACCCCTTTGAAATCCCTCCTGGCCAGGGGAAAGCTCCTCTCACCTGTAAAAGGTTAAGAAGCTAAAGGTAACCTCGCTGGCACCTGACCAAAATGACCAATGAGGAGACAAGATACTTTCAAAAGCTGGGAGGAGGGAGAGAAACAAAGGGTCTGTGTCTGTCTGTAGTCGTCTTTGCCAGGGACAGACCAGGAATGGAGTCTTAGAACTTTTAGTAAGTAATCTAGCTAGGTATGTGTTAGATTATGATTTCTTTAAATGGCTGAGAAAAGAATTGTGCTGAATAGAATAACTATTTCTGTCTGTGTATCTTTTTTGTAACTTAAGGTTTTGCCTAGAGGGGTTCTCTATGTTTTTGAATCTAATTACCCTGTAAGATATCTACCATCCTGATTTTACAGGGGGGATTTCTTTATTTCTATTTACTTCTATTTTTTATTAAAAGTCTTCTTGTAAAAAACTGAATGCTTTTTCATTGTTCTCAGATCCAAGGGTTTGGGTCTGTGGTCACCTATGCAAATTGGTGAGGCTTTTTATCCAACATTTCCCAGGAAAGGGGGGGTGCAAGTGTTGGGAGGATTGTTCATTGTTCTTAAGATCCAAGGGTCTGGATCTGTAGTCACCTAAGCAAATTGGTGAGGCTTTTTACCAAACCTTGTCCAGGAAGTGGGGTGCAAGGTTTTGGGAAGTATTTTGGGGGGAAGGACGCGTCCAAACAGCTCTTCCCCAGTAACCAGTATTAGTTTGGTGGTGGTAGCGGCCAGTCCAAGGTGTAATATTTTGTACCTTGGGGAAGTTTTGACCTAAGCTGGTAAAGATAAGCTTAGGAGGTTTTTCATGCAGGTCCCCACATCTGTACCCTAGAGTTCAGAGTGGGGGAGGAACCGTGACAAGCCAGAAGAGTTCCCAGAAGTCACCTACTACAGGACAGGCCTAACAAAGAAAATAACAGAACGCCACTAGCCGTCACCTTCAGCCCCCAACTAAAACCCCTCCAACGCATTATTAAGGATCTACAACCTATCCTGAAGGATGACCCAACACTCTCACAAATCTTGGGAGACAGGCCAGTTCTTCCTACAGACAGCCCCGCAACCTGAAGCAAACACTCACCAACAACCACATACCACACAACAGAACCACTGACCCAGGAACCTATCCTTGCAACAAAGCCCGTTGCCAACTGTGCCCACATATCTATTCAGGGGACACCATCACAGGGCCTAATAACATCAGCCACACTATCAGAGGCTCGTTCATCTGCACATCCACCAATGTGATATATGCCATCATGTGCCAGCAATGCCCCTCTGCCATGTACATTGGTCAAACTGGACAGTCTCTATGTAAAAGAATAAAGGGACACAAATCAGATGTCAAGAATTATAACATTCATAAACCAGTCGGAGAACACTTCAATCTCTCTAGTCACGCAATCACAGACATGAAGGTCGCTATCTTACAACAAAAAACCTTCAAATCCAGACTCCAGCGAGAAACTGCTGAATTGGAATTCATTTGCAAATTGGATACTATTAATTTAGGCTTAAATAGAGACTGGGAGTGGCTAAGTCATTATGCAAGGTAGCCTATTTCCCCTTTTTTTTCCTACCACCCCCCCCGATGTTCTGGTTAAACTTGGATTTAAACTTGGAGAGTGGTCAGTTTGGATGAGCTATTGCCAGCAGGAGAGTGAGTTTGTGTGTGTGTGTGTGTGTGCTCCCGGGGGGGGGCGGGGAGGGTGAGAAAGTCTGGATTTGTGCAGGAAATGGCTCACCTTGATTATCATACACATTGTGAAGAGAGTGGTCACTTTGGATGGGCTATTACCGGCAGGAGAGTGAGTTTTGGGGGGGGGGGGGTGGAGGGTGAGAAAACCTGGATTTGTGCTGGAAATGGCCCAACTTGATGATCACTTTAGATAAGCTTTTACCACCAGGACAGTGGGGTGGGAGGAGGTATTGTTTCATGGTCTCTGTGTGTATATAATGTCTTCTGCAGTTTCCACTGTATGCGTCCGATGAAGTGAGCTGTAGCTCACGAAAGCTCATGCTCAAATAAATTGGTTAGTCTCTAAGGTGCCACAAGTACTCCTTTTCTTTTTACTGATTAGTATGTTCACTTGACCAATCAGCTTTTTTGTTTATTTTATAAGCCAAAGTTAATATTTGTGTTTTTTCAAACTTTGCTTCAGTTAATTCTTGTGTAATCTTTAAAGGTCTAGTACTTGTTAAAGGAGTTTTATCACTGACTTCAGTGAGAGTAGGATTGGGCTCTGGATGGTCAGCCGCAAAGTAACTTGTAAATCTTTGTGTGAGCTACAGCAGATGTAGTTATTTCACGTGGCTCAAAGTTATGATGTTGGTCAATTTGAAAATAGATGTTGTTTGATACCATTTCCTATTCTCCTTACTGTTTGAGATCCCAAATCTTGCCTTTTAATTCTGAAGTTTGGATAAATACTACAGAAGGACTCATTTTCAGTTTTTATTTTGTGGACAATTTCACATGAATTTATCAATGCTTATTGCAAAAATTAAAAATGGTGAAAAATCAGTGCAAAAAATTAACTTCACAGTTTTCTTGGTAAATATCTGAGGGGGACGAGAGGATAGAAAAAAGCAACAAATAGTACTGTTACTTAAGAATATTGAAAGTAAAAAGTTTAACACTGTGGTTTATTTCATGAACTGTACATTAACAGTATGTACATCTATGCACAAGTGTGTGTATGCTGGGGGGAAAATCTTCCACCATATAACCTTACTTTAACAGACAGCCGCCCTGTGGCAGAGCGCTGAAGGGGAAACCCTAATCAGCTCCTGCCACTCCAGCCCCAATCAGGGGAAATGGTTGGGGCTGGGTAACTAGCTAGCACTGGCCTAGAAACTGACCACACCTGCCAGCCTTGTTAACAGGGTCTAAAAGCTTGGGAGGAAGTAATTCCCAGGGAGTGGAGACCGGGGGTGTAGGTTCAGAAAGAGCCAAGAGTCTGTTGCCACTGAGGTCTGTGCCAGGCCAAACTGTAAATAAGCTGTAAATAGTTTGAGCTCGGTGGTGGGGACTGGACACAGGAATAAAGAGCATGGTGTTGCACCAGCTTGAAATGGTCCTGAGTCATTGGGGAGCGGTGCCAGGAAGCTGAACCCAGTGTGGCATGGTGAGCACCCCGTTACACTTACATTTACACACAGACTAATTTATTATTGACATAAACTCATTTACCTAATGTACTGGATTTTATTAACATAATTGTCATGTATCTGAGTGGTTCAAAATTCAAGTGAAAGTCAGTAAAAGCCAAATAATACCTTTTGTAAAACCCAGGAATTTTTCAGTAAAAAATCAGTAAAAACTGAAAACAAAAGTTCTTAATGCCACACCACAATTCCCCAGGAAGCCACCTTCCTTTAATTTCTTCTGAGGCTCTCATTGATAGAAGTTCAATTGTCTCTGCTAGGCCAGATGAAATCCACTGTAGCATTCCAGAAACAGGGTGGAATGGCACATTTGAGGGCACCTCTGACACTGGAAAGCTCTGAAATGTGCAGTATTTGAATATACAAATTGGTCAGAATTCAACAGAGAGACCGCTCGACCCAAGAGTTAGAATCTTAACCGCTCATTATGATACAGCAGTGGTAAAGGGCCTTATGTGAGTCAGTGCTGAGGTGAAAACTACATGACCTGAATCTATTCTGTGTAATGAAATAGGGAGGACCATAAGCATGAACCTTTTGTCATGAAAACCTTTAAAAATATAATTGAATTCAGTCCTATCCAGGTGCAACAGCAGGGGACATATAAAGCTATAATGAATTGCAATATCATGGCACTATACATTCTTCAAGGCTTTAACTCAAGGAGTAAAACAAAAGAATGTGGTAGCTAGCCAGTGGAGTGCATTAATTATAAAGACAGCAGCATCAGTGTGTTTGAAGTTGACTTCCCAAGTTATATATCATAAACATATATTTTGAACAGCATCCAATTGTTTAAACTTTTTCCCCCTTCTGACCCTTCTATGCATCAAACCTTTCTTTAGGAACACTAACCTGCTCCCTTCCCTGGGTCCTCACTATCCTCTTTCTTTATATTACACTGCAAAGCTCCTTATAGTCCTTCAAAGAGTTGAAGACAAGATTTTTAAAGGTCTTTATGCAGCCTAAAGATGCTGAAAGTACCTAGGCTATTGAAAATGCCTATCTACATCTTTAGGCAACTGAAGACCTTTAAAAATCTGGCCCTGAATGCCTCCTGTTAGGGGATTAGTTTTGCTTGCCTGCCATTTAAAGCAATGGCATTTCAGGGCACCCATCCCCTGGGTGGAGGCATTCATTCACCTACGGGTTCAGGCCCCAGAGTAACTAAATGAAACGCATTTATAGTTAAATGGAATGGAAGACCCATTTGATTTGCTGCACTGCAATGTGAAATTCTAGTTACAATGAACTAAAATAGTGAATTTCTTCTTTTTTTTTTTTAAGAGGAAGAAATTTCAATTCCATAATCTTTTTCTCTTCTACCCTTGATGTGTTATTTTTCCACAACTTAAAGCTTAGTCTCATCATCCTCACTCAGGGCCTGATCTAACGCTCCTTAAAGTTATTTGAAAGACTTCAATTGGATCAGCCCTCAAGCAGGAATGAATTCAATAGCATGAGATCAGCAGAGGGTCTATGACCTATGAACATTCTTATTAAGTCTTAAGTCTTAAATGGTGATGTCATAAATATAAAGGAAAGGGTAAACACCTTTAAATCCCTCCTGGCCAGAGGAAAAACCCTTTCACCTGTAAAGGGTTAAGAAGCTAGGATAACCTCGCTGGCACCTGACCAAAATGACCAATGAGGAGACAAGATACTTTCACAACTGGAGTGGGGGGAGAAACAAAGGTTCTCCCTGTCTGTGTATTGCTTTTTTCCGGACCAGAGCAGGAATGCAGGTCAGAACTCCTGTAAAGGGCTAATAAGCAATCTAGTTAGTTATGCATTAGCTTCTGCTTTGTTTGAATGGCTGATAAAATAAGTTGTGCTGAATGGAATGCATATTCCTGTTTTTGTGTCTTTTTGTAACATAAGGTTTTGCCTAGAGGGATTCTCTATGTTTTGAATTTGATTACCCTGTAAGGTATTTACTATCCTGATTTTACAGAGGTGATTCTTTTACTTTTTCTTCAATTAAAATTCTTCTTTTAAGAACCTGATTGCTTTTTCATTGTTCTTAAGATCCAAGGGTTTGGGTCTGTGTTCACCTATGCAAATTGGTGAGGATTTTTATCAAGCCTTCCCCAGGAAAGGGGGTGTAGGGTTTGGGAGGATTTTTTGGGGAAAGACATTTCCAAGCAGGCTCTTTCCCTGTTATATATTTGTTAGACGCTTGGTGGTGGCAGCAATAAAGTCCAGGGCAAAAGGTAAAATAGTTTGTACCTCGGGGAAGTTTTAACCTAAGCTGGTAAAAATAAGCTTAGGGGGGTTTTCATGCAGGTCCCCACATCTGTACCCTAGAGTTCAGAGTGGGGAAGGAACCTTGACAGGTGAGTAGCCATTGTACTTCTGTGAAGGGCATGGGAGATACTTGTCTTTTTTTTTTTTTAATGAATACTCTGTGTATCTCTATTTGGTGGAGCTCTGGGCTGTGTTTGGCAGGTAATTCCAGCTGGAGCTTTCCACGCATGACCAGGAACTAGGCAATGACCATAATTCAATTCCCAGAATCTGATAAACAATACAATGAATCCAGTGCTGGAAGTCTACCATCTGGGAAGATACATGAACTGGACTGATCAGGTTCAAGTACTCCAGGATTAACAAAGGGCCTTTTATTTGAATAAAAGTCTGCATGAGAACTCAGGAGAAAAACTGACTGGGGATCAGACTGAGAGGTAGAGGCTGGAGAGGTAAACTGCCTCTTCCAGCCCATTGTTGAGGGAATGGACCTCTAGATAGTTTGATTACACAATGCATACTGCTTACAACACAGGATACAAGGGTTGTTGGGCTATACACAGATCGATTATGCAATGCTTGCAATATTAAATTTTGAATGCTTTTTTTGTTTCAGTTTTCACCAAAAATTTTAGCAGTGATCGGATGACTAGCATAGTAAACATCTCTAGTTAGATACCTTCAAGTCAGCAGGACCTGACAAAATACATTCTAGAATACTTAAGGAACTGGCTAAAGAGATCTCTGAGCCATTAGCAATGATCTTTGAGAACTCGTGGAGGACAGGAGAGATCCTAGAGGACTGGACAAGGGTAAATAGAGTATATTGCCTACCTTAAAAAAGGGCATTGAGTATAACCCAAAGAATTAAAGACCTTAACTTTGGTCCTTGGAAAGACAATGTAGCAAATAATCAGTAAATTTGTAAGTACCTTGAGGATAATAAGGTGATAAGTAATGATCAGCATGGATTTGTCAAGAACAAATCACATCAAACCAACCTAATAGCCTTCTTTGACAGGACAACAGGCCTTGGATTATGGGAAGCATTAGATGTGATATATTTCAACTTTAGTTAGGCCAGGTCTACACTACAGACCTGTATCGATGTAACTACTTTGCTCAGGGGTGTAGATTTTTCAAACCTCTAAGCAATGTAGTAATACCAAACTAACCCCCTGTGTTGACAGCGTTATGTCAACGAGAGAGTGTCTACCGTCAACATAGCTACTGCCTCTTGGGGAGGTTGATTAACTATGCCAATGGGAGATGCTCTCCTGTTGGTGTAGTAGTGTCTTCACTAAAGTGCTACAGTGGTACAGTTGTATGTCATGACAAACCCTAAATCTTTTGATACCCTCTCACATGAACTTCTCATCAGAAAAATTAGGGAAATGTATTCTAGATAAATGTTCTATAAGGCAGGTGAACAACTCATTGGAAAACCAAACTTGGAGAGTAGTTATCAATGGTTCACAGTCAAGCTGGAAGGGCTTATTGAGTGAGGTTCTGCAGGGGATCTTTTTTGGGTCCATTTTTATTCAGTATCTTCATAAATATTTTGGATAATGGCATAGAGAGTACACCTATAAACTTTGTGGATGAAACCAATATGAGACTGTTGGAAGCACTTTGGAGGACAGGATTAGAATTCAAAATGATCTTGGGAAACTGGAAAAATGGTCTGAATTAAGTGGAATGAAATTCAATAAGGACAAATGCAAAGTACTACACTTGGAAAGGAATAATCAATTGTACAAATACAAAATGACTGCCTCGGAAGGAATACTGCAGAAAAGGATCCGGGGGTGGTAGTGGATCACAAACTAAATATGAGTCAACAATTTAATAATGTTGCAAAAAAAACGCAACAACCCCAAATATCATTCTGGGATGTAGTAGCAGAAGTGTTGTAAGCAAGATAGAAGAAGTTTCAGAGTAGCAGCCGTGTTAGTCTGTATCCGCAAAAAGAAAAGGAGTACTTGTGGCACCTTAGAGACTAATACATTTTTTTGAGTATAAGCTTTCGGGAGCTACAGCTCACTTCATCGGATGCATGCAGTGGAAAATACAGTGGGGAGATTAATATACACAGAGAACATGAAATAATGGGTGTTACCATATACACTGTAACAAGAGTGATCAGGTAAGGTGAGCTATTACCAGCGGGAGAGTGGTGGGGGGGAAACCTTTTGCAGTGATAATCAAGGTGGGCCATTTCCAGCAGTTGACAAGAATGTGTGAGAGACGGGGGGTGGGGGGGTGGGGTGGGTATAAACATGGGGAAATAGTTTTACTTTGTGTAATGACCCATCCACTCCCAGTCTTTATTCAAGCCTAAGTTAATTGTATCTAGTTTGCAAATTAATTCCAATTCAGCAGTCTCTTGTTGGAGTCTGTTTTTGAAGTTTTTTTATTGAAGAATTGCCACTTTTAGGTCTGTAATCGAGTGACCAAAGAGATTGAAGTGTTCTCCGACTGGTTTTTGAATGTTATAATTCTTGACGTCTGATTTGTGTCCATTTATTCTTTTATGTAGAGACTGTCCAGTTTGGCCAAAGTACATGGTAGAGGGGTATTCAAAAACCAGTCGGAGAACACTTCAATCTCTTTGGTCACTCGATTGCCCTGAGTGATCTATCTCCTCGCATCCAATACCAAAGTCTTGTGGTCAGATATTTCGGGACACCAAAGGCATGACCATTTGGCTAATAGCCATAGATGGATTTATCCTCCATGAATTTACCTAATTCCTTTTTGAACCCTCTTATACTTTTGGCCTTCACAACACCCATGGCAATGAGTTCCATATGTTGATGGTGTATTGTGTGAAGAAGTACTTCCTTATGTTTGTTATAAACTTGCTGCCTATTAATTTGCTTGTGTTACCCCTGGTTCACGTGTTATTGAAGGGGAAAATAAGACTTCCTTATTCTCTTTCTCTACACCATTCATAATTTTATAGATCTCTATCATATCCTCAGTCATCTTTTTTTCTCAGCTGAACAGTCTGTCTGTTAAATCTCTCATCATATGGAATCTCTTCCATACTCATATAATATTTTTGTTGTGGCCCTCTGTACTTTTTCCAATTCCAATATATCTTTTTTTGAACTGGGGGTGACCAGAACTGCTTGCAGTATGCCCGGGGTGGGAGTATGATGGATTTATATAGTGGGATTATGATATTTTCTGTATTGTTTTCCATTCCTTTCCTCATGGTTCCTAACATTCTGTTATCTTTTTGGACAGTCCCTGTACATTGAGCAAATGTTTTTTCAGTGAACTAACCAGAATGACTCCAAGCGCTCTTTCCTGAGTGGTAACAGCTAATTTAGACCCCATGATTTTGTATGTGTAGCTGGAATTATGTTGTCCAATGTGCATTACTTTTCATTTATCAAATTGAATTTCATCTTTCTTTTTGGTGCCCAGTTATGTAGTTTTATGAAGTGCCTCTGTAACTCTTCACAGTCAGCTTTGGACTTAACTTCTGTGAATTATTTTGTAACGTTTGCAAACTTTGCCCCCTCGCTGCTTCCCTCTTTTTTCCAGAATATTTATTAATATGTTGTACAGTGCTGGTCACAGCACAGATATTTGCGGGACCCACTATTTACCTCTCTCCACTGTGAAAACAGACTATTTATTCCTATCCTTTGTTTCCTATCTTTAACCAGTTATTGATCCATGAGAGGCTCTTCCCTCTTATTCCATTACTACTTAAAAGCCTTTATTGAGGGACCTTGTCAAAGGCTTTCTGAAAGTCCAAGTACTCCATATCCACTGGATTACCCTTAACCACATGTTCTTTGCACCCTCGAAGAATTCTAATAGATTGGTGAGGCATGGTTTCCCTTTACATAAAGTGTGTTAATTCTTCCCCCAACATACCGTCTTCATCTAGGTGTCTGATAATTCTGCTCTTTACTATAGGTTCAACCAATTTGCCTGGGACTGAATTTAGGCTAACCGGCCTGTAATTGCAAGGATCTCCTCTGGATCCTTTTTAAAATTCATCATCCATATTAGCTATCCTCCAGTCATCTGGTACAAAGGCTGATTTAAATGATAGGTTACATACTACAGTTAGTAGTTTTGCAATTTCATGTCTGAGTCCTTCAGAACTCTTGGGTGAATAATATCTGGTCCTGATGACTTATTATTGTTTAATTTATCATTTTGTTTTGATACCTCTATGTGAGAGAGTTCCTCAGATTTGTCAGCTTGAAAGAATGGCTCCCATGTGGGAATCTCCCTTTCAGCCTCGGCAGTGACGAGTGATGCAAATAATTCATTTAGCTTTTCCACAATGGCCTTGTCTTTCTTGTGTGATCCTTTAGCACCTAGATAATCCAGTGGCCACTGATTATTTGGCAGGCTTCCTGATTCTGATGTACTTAAAAATGTATTTTCTGTTAGTTTTTGTGTCTTTTGCTGGTTGCTCTTCAAATTCTTTTGTGGCCTGCTTACTTGTGACTTGCCAGAGTGTGTGCACCTTTCTAATTTGCTCAGTAGATTAGGATTTGACTTCCAAATTTTTAAAAATTGTCTTTTTGTCTCTAACCACCTGTGATGGAGTGTCTATTCCACACAGGAGTGGAAGGGGTTAATGGATGCCAGAGGGGCCAATTAACCTAGCGGACTGAAGGCTGAGAGAAAGCCCTAATTAGAGGAACAGGCTTACATGTACAGGGACTAGCGGGGCCTGTATAAAGCCAGATAGCTGGCTGCAAATGGGGAAGCTGCAAGGAAGCAGGCTGCAATCACTCCCTGAGTGGAGGGAATGGTTAGGCTGGCAAACCCAGAGAGGGGGAAAGCTGGATAGGTAGGAAGAAGCCCAGGGAAACAGCAGCTCGGACTATACAGGGACCATGGCTACTTGTTATAGGGTCCCTGGGCTGGAACCCAGGGTAGATGATGGGCTTGGGTTCCCCTACCAGCCACTGGGAAGTGGAAAGGGTGTTGGACACACTAGTTAGACATCAGGTCTGGAAAAACTGTGAACTCCCACCGAAGGGGAGAACCTTAATGACTTGGCCACAGGGCTAAGCCACAAAAAGGAAGCTGCAGAGCCAGGAATGAGCGGGTCAGCAGGGTGAGACAAGATGGGGCAAGACATCACCAGAGGGGCCAGGACTGCCAGCAGGAAGTGCTGCTAGCAGTGAGTGACTCTGTGACACCACCTCTTTTACTCTGTTGTGTAGCCATGGTGTCGTGTTTCTTTGTTTTCTTGTCGTGCTTTTTTTAAAAAAAAAATGGAGTATACATTTAGTTTGAACCTCTATTATGGTGTTTTTAACAAAGTTTCTATAGAGCTTACAGGCATTTCACTTTGACTGTTTTTATTTCTATTTAACCAGTTTCTTCATTTTTGTGTAGTTCCCCTTTTTGAAGATAAATGCTGCTGTGGTGGGTTTCTTTGGTATTCCTCCCTCCTCCCCAAAGGATGTTAAATTTAATTGCATTAGGGTTGCTATTACCGAGTGGTTCAGCTATATTCATCTCATGGACCAGATCCTGTGCATCACTTAAAAACTAAATCAAGAATTGACTCTACCCTTGTGGGTTCCAGGAATAGCTGCTCTGAGAAGCCATCATTAATGCTGTCTAGAATTTTATCTCTGCATCCCATCCTCAGGTGACACATATCCAATCAATATGGGGATAGTTAAAATCCATGCCCCCCCCATTTTATTAGGTTTTCTGTTTTTTGTAGTCTGTCTAATCTCCGTGAGCATTTCACAATCACCTTCCCCATCCTTGTCAGGTGGTTGGTAATATATTTGTACTGCTATACTCTTATTGTTAGAATTTGTATCCATAGAGATTCTGTGTTACAAATAAGTAAAAAATTAAGCTTTTCACTATATTTGACTCTATGCTTTCTTTTACATATAATTCTACTTCCCCACCAGCACGGCTTTTCTGTCATTCCTAAATATTTTGTAACTTGGTATTGCTGTGTTCCATTGATTATCATTATTCCACCAAGTTTCTGTATTGCCTATTACATTAATGTCCTCATTTAATACTCAAGTTCTCCCATCTTAGTATTTAGACTTCTAGCACTTTTATATAAGCACTTACAAAATTTGTCAATATTTAGGTGTCTGCCTTCATGTGATTTTTTTCCATTTGACTGTTTCTCTTCAGTTTTTCCTTGTACTTTATAAACTATCTTCTCCTCTTTACTAAAATGTAGAGTATCCACTTTAATAAATCCTCCCCGAGGAATGGGTCTGTCTGAACTGTTTATTCCTTCACACCTGTTGGCTTTCCCCTAGCCCTTCGTTTATAAACTCCTCTACAACCTTTTTAATTTTACATGCCATCAGTCTAGTTGTTTGGTTTAGGTGGAGCCCATCCTTCCTGTACAGGCTCCACCTGTTCTAAAATGTTCCCCTGTTCCTACTAAACCTAAATCTGTCCTCCAAGCACCATTGTCTCATCCATGCATTGAGATCCTGCAGCTTTGCCTGTCTAACTAATTGTGTGCTTGGAACTGGAAGCATTCCAGAAAAATGGAGGTCCTGGACTTTAATATCTTATTTAGCATCCTAAATTTGGCCACCAGGACCTCTCACTTACTTTTCCATATATCATTGGTACCTACATGTATCACAATTACCAGGTCCTCCACTGCACAGCACATGCCTATCTAGATGCTGAAAAATTTCAAACTTTCTTTGAAAAACTGAAACATTTTGACAGTATATTTTGAAAACATATGTTCAACTGGAATTCAACTAGTTTATATCTGAAACAGCAAATAAATATGAATTGATATACAATTCAATGGCATGGATTTTTTTATTTACTTATTCATAGTAAACATATTCTCAACAACCATATGTAAAAGATTTAACCCATACTAATATAAAACCTGAATTTAGAATATAAAGAATGGTTTGTGCATTTGTTTTCTGAAGCCAAGGTACTCTCTGGCAAAATAATACTCTCCACCCAATGAAAGTAGAAATGGACTTCAATTGCTCAATTTGATTTTTGACAAATTTAAGACATAGTCCAACTCTCACTGATTACAACGTCCCTTAAAAGGGACCCAGTCATTCCAGTATAAAAACTTCAGGTTAGAGGCTTGCTACTCACCAGAGCAAAAAATATAACACTAACTGCCAAACAAAGCAGAAGAGACAAGAGAATATTGGGGAGGTCTTTCTATGATTGTTTAATATCTGTTATAATCTATGATCTTCTAACTTACATTCATTTCAAAATTTTGTAGTTTGTATAGTCCTAATTCTTCATGTTTTATAAAACACCAAAATAATCCAATCTAATTTATTCAGCATCAAGCGACTTGAGTCAATTGAATATATTAGTTACATACATTTTCTGATCTTGGATGAACGACACTTTTCAGAATGCATATTTTATAAGGTTTTGAATACATTTATTATATTTGTAGTTTTTATGTTACTAGTAATCTAAAGCAATTCTGCAATGCAGTCACTGACCACAATCTCTATGTGACCACAGTAAGGGCTATTTGAGAAATCTGCACATAGAATCATTCAAAAAAGCGCCACTTAATCTAAGTTTTCTTCCTTTGACTGTTTCAAAAACAATCTTATTGTCCACATCCTTATTGAAACTGTGTTATTCCACAGCTGCTTCTCCAAGCATGTTGACAGATGTCTACTTTATAAGTACATGTTGTTGGATGGCCAGAAAGTCAGAGAGATGCTAAAATATGTTGTCAACTGGAGAGATGTGCTGAACTGCTAAGTAGATGTGAACATTGGCTGCCTAGTGACCTTTGAGTAGCAATAGTAATGTTTTAAGGTCATGGGATTTATTCAACCTCCTCAGAACTGTTGACATTTTACATAAGCTAGAAGAAACTCTGAACTGATTTTGCTACCTAGGAAACATCTCCCTTTGGTATATATTAATATGGGTCAAAGTCATTCAGGGTGTAACTGCATTACATCTAACGAAGTTATACCTTGAATGAATTTCCAGTGGTCTCCTAGGCATCAAAGATAAATGTGCCCCATTTGTGTGCAGGATAGTCCTCTTACTTGGTCAAAATGGGTGTGTTTAGCTGAATTTATACTGTATTTGCTTTGATCGTTAATTCAGTTCTGAATAATCCCCTTTGTCATTTTTAGAAAGTGAATCGTCAACTTACAATATTTATTCTTTATATCTTTTCCTTGCCGTCTGCACTTGTGCTGTTAGGGATTCTCTATCACTTGTTCACACATTCTGGTTTACAAAGTTAAAAAAACAAAATCAGAAGTTGAACCATACTCTACTTCTGCATATATCTCCCAACTACTACTAACTTCATTGGGTCTTCTCCTCTCATATGTATGTGCACAAGTTGGCCAAATTTTATTTAGCTGTGGATTTTATAGGCTGCAAACAACTCAAGCACTGGGTATTATCTGCTCTCATGTCCACGCATTTCCTTATGTACTAATATTATTTTTAACTGAACATGGAAGTGCCAGCTTCAGAAAGAAAGAAAAAATATGTTGGTTTGGGGACACACTGAACCAATCAAGAACCATAACAGTTTTTGAATCTTCAAAAAGCCATTAGCAAATTATAATAAAAGTGGCTTTGGTAACATCTATTCTCAGTGGGTTATATAAATGCTTATGATCTAAAGACCTCAATTATTATCTTTCTTAGCATACATGAGGGCCCAAGCCACGGAAGTTCACCTTCCCATCTGTTTTTTTTTTTGTTTGTTTTGTTTGTTTTTTGACATTGTCCTGGAGCTCATTGTCTTAGCCATTAGGCAAAATAAACTCAAAATGTATGGAACTCAGTACAGCTAGCGTGACTGTAAAGAGACTCTACATACTAATGGGATTTTATTTATAACAGAGCTTCAGTCTCTCCCTGGGTTTCTTAAACTTATTCATGAATTTGATCAAATTTTAAAGCATAAAATAAACTAAAACAATCCTGAGTTCATGCCCATTTCTGTAGGTGCTTTAGATCTCACTTTGTGGAGTTGAATTTTAAATGGGAGATGAATGTTCTCAAATATCCTGGGATTAATATGTCTACTAATGATAAATCTCTGGTAAAATTGAATCTTGACACTCCCTACCCCAAATTGGCCTCAGTAAAAATTGATGTTGAATGACAGGAACAACTGAATTTGACCTTTGAGAAAAATCAGTATAACTAAAATGCATATCTTCCCAAGGCCATTGTACTACTGTATCTCTATGTCAATACATGTTCCATGATTTTTTTTTTAAAACTTAAGATTAAAAAGAAGTGGGGGGGGGAAGAGTTAGCATTTTGTACACTAAATTTAAGCAAGGGCCCAAGCTGCCAAATTCAAAACTCAATCTGCATTTAAACTTTCCCAAAGTTCAGGGTTATTGGGCATGGGGTTTTGATTACCCCAGTATAGAAATAGCACCCAGCTGCAAATTTCAAAATTTCCTCAAACATGAACATATTTGCACCAGAGACTTTGCTCTGATCCTAACTCCATAAAAATGTTCTTGCCTATGGAAGGAAGGTAGTTTGGGGTTTGTAATATCTCTGGAAAATCACAGATCTGAATGTTTAGAAATGTTAAGTGAGCCTCACTAGATCTAAAACTGAAACTAAGGAGGCTCAATTAGTATTATAAAGGCCACTGCCAAAATGGGAGCTCTTAGTCCCCAATCCTACAAGCAGCACAATGCAAATAGAGGGGTCTACCTATGCAGGTTTACTTGCATGATTGGGACCTTAACATATGTCATAGTAGCAAATATTGTTGCTGTTACACTTAAGATGCATTTATTAAGTAATGTTAAATAGCTTTCTTTTTCTTTTAAAAGTTATGTAGAAAGGGAGAAAATGGTACAGTATATGGACTATGTAAGAGCTAGTAATATGGTGGGGAGCATTACTTCTCACCTTACAAAATGATTAGCATAAGTATAACTTTAATTCAAACCTGTAACGGGGTGAGAAATCACCTTTATGAGTAGTTGCTGGCTAATGCTAAAATGAGCTTTAAAAAAAGATCAAGTGTCTGTACGTGATACAATCTGTAAAAGCTGAATGCATTTATATTGTAATAAGATTCTTTATCAATTATTTTGGTTCCTAAACATTTAACACTTAAGTTAGGTGGCAGCCTAAGTTTAAGTTTCCAAGAGTCAGGCAAAGTTTAAATATATTTGCCGTCGCATAATCTGGTAAAAATGAGGCTCAATGAAAGAATGACACCGTTATTTGTCTCATTATTATCCTACCTTAGATCTTGCCCTTTGAAGTGTAGCTAGAGTGTCTCCTGATGCATTTTTTGCTTGCTCCAATTTAATTTTCTGCTAGGGATTTAATTCCATATTCATCTTGATAAGTCTGTGCTATCCCCTCTGTCCCCATGTTTTTTCACACTATACAAGTTCTCTCATAATTTTTAATGGTTTCCAATTTCTTTCTGGAAAAGCGATTACTGCTAAAATTTATTTCTTTACTAAATCCTGATTAATTTCCCTTATTTTAATCCAGACTCAGTGGTGGAAACATATTATTTGGCACTAGTAGAGACTTGTTCTTGATGCTCTGGCCAGAGCTCTTGTTAATTTGACCGCACCACACATTAAGCTGGGGGCGGGGATAGGGGGGTAGATTGTTGTTGGAGGAAGATGTGTCTTCCTCCAACAACAGAGGGGCATGGAGTGACTGTTACAGCAACTGCAGAGCAAGTCAGCATGGGGATGCTGACTCATCCCTCCTCCCAGATTACTGGAAGAGAGCGGGGACTATATAGGTCCATACCAGGCAGAAAAGGCCTTTGTTTACCTGGACTTGGAAAAGCAGCACACACCCTCCCATCCATGGAAGAGGTGAAATACCAAGTTTGGTCAGGACCTGTTGTGGGCATTGCACTAGTCACTCCTTTCTCTGCAGCCTTGGGAAGGAATTTTTTTCCTCACCACCAGATTGGCCAAGTTGAAGTGGGGCTTTTTCACCTTCCCCACAGAGTGGTTTGTTTTTGGGGGGACGGGGGCTTAATTGGAGTGAATGAGGAACAGGAGTTAGGCTATGATTTTGCAACTTATTTTGTAAAGGTGAGGCATATATCCAGGGCAGGTACTCTTTAAGGAAGGGATACAGTGGTCAGATAAAATGGATTTGTAAAGGATTTAAAGGAGGTGTTTTAAAGGAATGGAATGGGGGACTCCTATGACTTGCATGGCAAGGAGCCAACCCCCCTTCCTTTATAGCCCCAGTTTGGAGTCCAGGAAGGGTGAGGGGGAGGACCAATGGAAGCCCCCCAGATATATATGGAACTGATCATGGAATTACCTGCACTGTTCACTCTTATCTGCTGTGTACTCCGAGACAGGTATGTTTTATCCTAATTAAACCACATCTGGTGCCTCCTGTCCTCCTTGCAGCATTGCCGGACAAGTCCCCCTTTGCATTTTTTCTGCTCCTCCCCATCCTTTTCTCTTCCTCATCAAGTAAGGCAATTAAAAGTTTTTATGATAACTAAAATTCTGAGGTGCAGATATTTGAATACTTCAGGAGTAAGGCAGCAAGGAAATTAAGTTTTAAAATTGGTTGGGAAAATAGACATTATGCAATTTAGATTTTGTCTGGAACAGTAACTTAGAAGCAAAACTCAGTTTGTAAAATGTTAAAAGGCCCAGTTCCTTGACAAAATTAGTGTAAAAGTAGCCATGAAAGAAACTCTTTTGTATTTACTACTTTTTCACTGTGAATTTCTTGTTTTTCCCCAAAGCTTAGCCTTAACTAGTACTGAGAAACAGCTCTTACAGCAAAAATCTCTCAGTTCTGTCTTACCTTCCCAACTGTCACCGTCCTCTTTAAATCTCTCAAGAGAATTCCTATTGACACCTATAATAAGGGGGCACATTGGGGTATTGTGGGAACACACTAAACTCTGGCAATCCCTAGCCCGTGTAACAACTCCTCATGGACTGTTCAAATGAGTGAATGTAATTCAAAGCAAACCAAGCCACCCCTGGGATTGGAAGGGAAGGAAGGTAGAGGACAGATTTGTCCTTTCCCACCCTTTTTAGGTGTGCTGAGCACAGATCTGGTGCACCTGATGATTGAAACCAAAATACTTTTTAACCCAGCTGCTTATGATCCAAAATACCTCAAACCACTTTGCATGGTGTAAAAGTCTACACAAAGCACAGAGCAACAATGAGCCAGTCCTACTGAGTGAGAACTATTTTTGTATATGAGAATTATTTGTACTTAACATAGAAAATAAACAGCTTGTTTTTGACTGGAATAGGGCCAGACTGCAACACTTGTAAACTGCCCTACTTGTTTGTATGTGGAGCTGAGGGAGAGCTCCAGAATGGATAGGTACATCTGTCTCACCCCCAATGAATGGGTAAAAACAATAATTTGATAATAGTTTCAATGGTAATCCATGGAATTCTTGTTTACATTCAAACACTGGAGAAAATTCATGTTCCTTTACTATTTTATGTATTAATGATTGGCTAATCATCATAACAAAACATTACATAGCGTTCTTTTAGCCCACTTTCTTAAAAATCCAAAACTAAATTATTTAAACAACACTTCAATTTAAATATTTTGGCTTTGGGACATACAGCTTAGTTATCAGTGGAATACTGCTGTGTGAGCTATTACAGTGCTTATGTGGATAAAGATTCCACTGATGTCAATGTCGAAATAGGGATTCAGACTTTGGATGAAGATCTTCATCTCCGATGATGGAAGGAACACTAGTTTCTAGAAGAGGCAAACTCATGTATGTAATTAATACCTTTTGGACTTAAAACAGACCAAGGTGTCCCTCAGTATGGCTGTTGTATCAATTTTGAACATGATACTAGATAATAGTGTTTATTAATTATATCATATAAACCCACCTTATTATGTAACAGTTTCGTAACAGTTGCCTAAAGGAAGAGAAGTAGTATAGAAAAGTGAGACTGTTTCCTCAAATAGGGAATAGGTAAAACTGGGGAAAGAATAAGAATGTCATCTTTCCCCTTGGCAGACACAGTGAGCAAAGTTTGGCTCTCATTTGCGTTCAGATAAATTCACTGATGACAGTGGTATTTGAAAAAACAGTCCAAAATTCACCCAAACATAAGTGAGTATGTAGGAGAGGGATAAAGAAAGAAAGGGGGACACAAAGAGACATGCTTACTAGAAGAACAGAATGGAGATTTACAGTAGCAGATAAAGCTGAAGATAGTACAAAGTTTCTGTGGTACTTAAGCCATCATCTATGTAGTTTATTTACAGTACACATCAGACCACATAATAACAGAATGTAGCATTGATTTATATGCCATGACCTCAACAAACTCACCCAACCTTGCATGCCCTCTGTGCACAGATGGCTTGCGAAGTCAGGCCCAAAAGCTCCAATTCAAAGTGAGACAGCAGCTCTTAACTCATTTCCACTGATTGGATACATTACCTTGAAGTACTTTATGAATTATTCATCAGATTCATATTTAAATTTCCTTTGTCTGTGGCTAACATCCATGCAGACTATGTAACTGTAACCCTTCTGCCCGTCAGAGTTGGCAGCAACAAGGGCCGGGTTCAGTATCTAGGGGATCCATTCCAATAACACAATGCAAACCGGCTCAAGCCCCCACCCAGTGACCTGGGACAAATATATACCACCCCCCTGGGCGCCTCCAAGAGGCAATACTTTCCCTCTCGCAAGCACATAGTCTGAGTGTAGCAAAAAGCCTTTTAATAACAGAGAGAAACAATGTGGCATTATGTTGGGGAAACACCACCAACAGGATTCATAACACAACCCATGAGCAAAAAAAAACCCACCCCAAGCAAATTGGGGCATGTTCCTTTCCCTTTGGTTCTTGAGTCCAGCAACCCCAAATCACCCAAAGTCCCAAAAGTCCAATGACCCAAAAGTCTCTGTCCCTGGTCAGGGCAGCCCCAGAGTTCGAAAGTTTATCTGCGGAGCTTTACCTCCCAACCTGGGTGGAGATGGGACAGGGGTAAGAGGCACCTTACATAATCTAAACCTGACCGCCCCATAGCTCCATAGGCCTTCGCTCTGCTCCGCCAGCTGCCCCACGAACTCCTTCACTCAGCTCCGCGGCCCACAAGCAGCTCCCGCCGTCCACAAACTGCTCTGCGTCGAACTGCTCCACCAGCCTGTCCACAAGGCACTTCAGCCGTCCTGCAAACTGCTCCACAATATATCTTCAGGCTCCCCCGCTACTTAACACAACGCTCAGTGATTTCAGCTCTTAGGTGAATTCAGTTTGTAGTAGGGAAGCCTCAGTGCTGGTGCACCATTAGCCCAAAGTGAGCTCAGCAGCCTGTAACCAGACTCCTAATGGAATCAAAATTAGCTCTGATATTCCACAGTGGAGAGAGGAGGAAGTGCAATTAGCATGTAAGGCCCTCACCAAGGGGCCCATGACACCAAGTATTAATACTTGTCCCCAGCCTCTCTCAATTCACAGAGTTTTGGAACCCATGACCGTTGCCTAGCGACTGCTACTTAGTTGATGGTGAATCCCTCCATCATAACAAAAGGCCACGTACAGTTCCAAGCACAGTTCCTATAATCAGGGTAATAACAATTTATTCTTCCTGCCCCAATAACAGAGACACTGGGGATCCCACAGCAGCCAAAGTGACCATTTGGGCAGCTATGGTCTCATTCTAGGCGGGGTGGGTGTGCCTATGCAAATGAGATCAGCCCCTGAAGTTCTTTTCCACAACTTGCCACACCTCACCACCAGATGTCAGGGTGGAGCTCATCCTGATACTGCTTACATAACATTTTGTATTGCATAGATTCCATGCTGTTTGAGATAGAGGCCATCTTTATGTGTGTGAAGAGGGCCTAGCACAATGGGGCCCTGATTCCTAAATGGTGCCACTAGTTGTTACTGCACTATTAAAAACAAAACCAAAACCCAGCCATTTATATATAGCAAGAACAAAGTTTTCATTGATTTTTTAAAAAAAATCTTCCTTTGGAATAATTCTGAGTGACTTCAGTCTGCTTTGTTTATATGTCCCGTGAAAGGAATCAGTAGGAAAGAACCTTGTTAGACAATCCATTTGGATATTCACTCAGTTCTTGGCAGGAATTAGACCTTCTGTTTTATAAGATCAACATCGACATTAAACAATTCAAAATAACCTGGCTTTTGAATACATTTTTTTTTTGTTTTATTCTGCCACCTACTCTAGAGAACTTAAAAAAAAAATGCTGACAATTCAGAACACCGTAAAAATCACATTAGAAAAAATAGCAAAGGTGTGACTGCTAGAAATCACCTGCCATGACCCCTCAGTTTCAATAGCATATACAGCCCTATGTGTGCTGATGCCTTACAGGTAGACATACTGTTTGCTAGCTCTCTGCGTGAAATAATACTGAGAAAATGAAACTGATATGTAAGGATGTTGAATCAGTGGTGTTTCTGTGTCAATCTCCTCTTTGTCTTTTGTTGCAGGTGCATATACCTAATGGATGTGATTCTCCATTGTCTTGCATCTTAACTGCATCTGTGCAATGCGGGTGTTGATGATGTCAAAAGGTGCAATGTCTCAGGCCCAATATATTTTAAAAGCCTGAGCTCAGAAGTGCTTTTCGAAATAGCTCATCTTCAGAATAACACATTTCTTTCTTAATCAGTACAGAAGAAAAGCAGCATCATATTTTCAGAATTTGGGAAAATCCTACTATTCTAATCAGCATTCTTTCTCTCACTGAAACAGATTGTAATGCCTTGGGCCTTGTGTACCTCACTGTTGAGTGCAGAATTTGGTTTCCATTGGCTGTCATTGTCCATTGGTCTCTGCATCACCAGAATTTAACTGAAAACTTTTTCAAAAGCACTCTTATGAATGTTGATTTTCAAGGATATTACATATAATTGTACATATAATTCATCACTATTCTGTTTTTAAAGTTTTATTATTTATTTTATTAGTTGTTATGCATTTAAAACATAAAGGACCTTTCTTTTTCCTCCCAGCCAAAGGCTTGTTAGCCATTCCATTAGCATAGGCAATTGTATATGCAGGCAGATGCAGACAACAAACCTACATGAGCCCCAAAACCGGAAATGCGTAAGGCATCTAGGTGACTTATGAACCTAAATTGGGACCAAGATCCAGGTTTATTAAGGTATTTAGGCACCTAAAAGATGCAGATGGGTTCCCACTGTGATTTACAAATACATGTGTAAAGCTAGGCTTTAGGGCTAGGCTCACAAGGGATAACTTGGGTGTTCAACTGACACTTTAGGGGCACAAATCTACTTAAGACCTAATGGCACTGAGCTGCTCAGCACCCTAACAAATGCCTAACTCTGGCAGGCTGCTCCAAAAGAGATCAGTGAAGATTTGAACCAGGGTTATCCCAGGTGAGTGCTCTACTGACTGGGCTATTGGGTATAAGGACACCAATGTCAGTGCCATCATTATTCGGGTGAAACAGCTGACACATCTCTAAGCACCTAACTCCAGGAAAGGGTTCACAGTTGTGAATCCCAAGGGGAGAAGGTGTCTAACTTCCTTGGAGAGGTGGGGCTCAGACCACACACCCATCCTCAGTATTTCCTATTGGCTAACTTAGACTGCTGTGCATTTAGGTTGTTGGTTTCTTTGAATCCTTTTCTTAGGTGACTGATTCTCCCCATGCATTGTATAGGGAGCTGAGGCACTCTCCTTGCTTCCTGGGGCTTGTGATTTCCATAAGGTGGCAGGGTGCCTACAAGTTAGACACGGAAATGCCTAAGTCCCCTTTGTGAATCTAGCTCTAAGTCACTTTTGAAAATGGGACTTAGATGCTTTAGTTATTTCAGGCCCTTTGGAAAATTTTACCAACATGCTTCCATGTTATATAAACAATAACTTACTATGTCTTTCCAATTAATGTTTGCTATTGCATCTAGCTAAATATTTAAGATACCCATAACATCAGCAACTTTGCTTGTGCAATTCAAATGCCTGTATTTGAAACTTCAGCAGAACGTAACAAAGGATCAGTGTATCAGCTGGTGTAAATCTGTGCAGCACCACTGAAGTCCACAGAACTACATGAATTTTCACCATCTATGGACCTGGTCCAATATTTCCAACCTGAAACAGCAGAAAGTGGAATTCTCTTGTAGTTTCTGAAACCTAGGGTGCAAAGCCTTGAATGGCAGTGTACTCACTGTAAAAGTGTGAGCAGTTAGGGCCACATGCTCCCATGTAAATCCTATCCATAATAATCTTGAAAGTCTTTTCCGGAGGAGCACTTGTGGCACCTTAGAGACTAACAAATTTATTTGAGCATGAGCTTTCGTGAGCTATAGTTCATTTCCTCGGATGCATTCAGTGACTGAATGCATCCGAGGAAGTGAGATGTAGCTCACGAAAGCTTATGCTCAAATAAATTTGTTAGTCTCTAAGGTGCCACAAGTCCTCCTTTTCTTTTTTCCAGAGGAGTTATCTTAAAGTAACCACCAGACCTTACCCTGCAATTTTCCCAGATAACACAAGAAGAACAAATAAATGGAGATTGAAAGAATGATGGAAAATGTAAAATAATGAAAATTAGTGCAGAATCTTTCCTCATGTGGCTATTTCCAAATGAGATTAGTAAAAATCATTTAACTTTCTATAAATTTCATTTAGTTTCCCTATACTGGCCTATAACAGCATTTCCCTTTGATCTAATTCATTTCCTACTAGTCTCATGCTTCCAGAACATTATTTTCTCCCACTTTGCAATTTAGGAATGTGATATGTATGTCTGAGGTTTTGTAATTAAAAAAAAAAGATCTGCACACAGTCTGCTTTCCTTCATTTCACTAATGTTTAACTGGTTGGCCCAATGGCATAGAAGAAACACATTGCAATACTAACTGTCAAACCAAAATTTAGGCGGGGAGGTAGTGTCCCATATCAAATAATTCTTCTATCTATTTAACAATTTGGACTTCATTGGTTTACATTATTGTAAGGACCTTTATATCTAAAGATGCTCTTTCCCCAAATCATTCCCACCCTACATCTTCCTTTATCATATTATATCAATATATATCAATATCAATTGTACTTGGATTTCTACAATTTATAAATGCTATTGGAAGTAGCAGCATCCCTTAACTTGCCCAAGTTATGACTACACTTTCTAGGAACAGGCATCCATGACCAATGGATGTTTCAAGTCCAGTGGCAGCATTAAGTCAGGGCCATATCTGGGCAAAAAAAGTCATGCTCTAGCATATCTAATTGTCAGCATCTTCTTCAATTTCTCACACAAGATATCACCATGTCCAGAAAAAAATACCTATAACAGAGTTGATACTACTGGTACTACTGCAGAAAACCTGCTCTGTTGCACCAGTGATATTGATGGCAATGAGAATGATCCATTTTCAATACAGGTTGTCCTGAAAATGACTTAGGTCAGATCCAGATTTTTTTTCCAAATCCAATTGCCTTTAACTACACAGGGAGAAAAACTTATCATGGTTATTTCAGATGGTCGTGCCATTTTAAAAAAAAAACTTTAAGGACCTACTTCAATGTCCAGTGAGGGTCTTTCTTTTGCTGTTAGTCAGCATTGGATCTAGATTAGATCAGCACTACATGTTCTAGATGTTAAAACATCAACAAAAAACAATAGGCTGAAGTCCTCATGCAAAAATCCTCCTAGATTTAATGTGCCTACGGTTGTGCAGATCAGAGGCTATGATAAACAGGGCTA
Source organism: Lepidochelys olivacea (assembly GCF_965140295.1). Taxonomy (NCBI): domain Eukaryota; kingdom Metazoa; phylum Chordata; order Testudines; family Cheloniidae; genus Lepidochelys; species Lepidochelys olivacea. The sequence continues at coordinate 87,985,691 of NC_140415.1, read as the reverse complement.
GTCCAAAACTGTCAGTGGAAACTGGCTTCTACAGAAAACTGGGGTTTTGACTCAACAAAATGTTGTTTTTTATGTAAGATCTCTGTATGTGGAAAATTTTGACTTTTGGCCAAAAAAAAAAACCCCAATAACAAAAACAAAAACAAACAAACAAAAAACCATGAACACTGAAAAGTTTTCAGTTAAAAATAAAACTCTTCTGGCTGCAAAATTATATATATATATATATATATATATATATATATATATATATATATATATATATATATATATATATATATATATATTCAGAAATGCAACCACATGTTTCATAAGAGTTACTCAGTTTTCCCAGCCTAACCCCCTTTGTGATGTTGCATTACAACCAGGGAGTTCCTTGAGACATGCCAGTGGCTCAGCATGGGGAGAAGATGAGATGAGAGAGAAGTCTGATTAAGAGTCTCATAGAGGCGAATGGGGGAATGAGGCACTCAAACTACAACTCCTAAGAGACATCACAGCTGTATTTTCAAACTGAAACATTGTGAAAAGTGAAAGTTTGGGGCTTTCAAATTTTCACTGAAAAATCAGAATTTCTTCAGGACAAAAATTTTCTTGATCAGCTCTGATAACATATACTCGTACAGATGTAGGCCTCTTCTCTTGCACATTGGGACCCACGGTTACATTCAGCTGGTTACATTCTCAGTGATCATAGTAAGGAATTACATTTATTTTAATTTCTAAATTAACTTTTAAAATATAGTTCAAAGTTTTGGAAACTTTAATGAAATTAATGAAGTGATAATGAAATTGAAACAAATAATGATAGTCGAATCAGTTGTCCAGAACTAAAACCAGAAGTGTTAGCTTACTTCAATAAATTCTATTTGAGCAAGATTTTCAAATCTGTTTATGTATATGATAAATTTGGATATGCTCAGGAAAAGCATAAAGAACACACTCTTGAGAGGTCACACATACTGCTGGGAGGTGCAGAGTTCCCTTTAATTTCAGTGGGAGGTGATCGTTCTTAACACCGCTCAGAAGGCACACAGTATTTTGCCAGATTGAATTATACAGCTTTTGAGAGCCTAGCAGAAGTGACCTTCTGAATGGGTTATTCCTAAACCATGAATCCAAACACTGTGTACTCACACTTTGAGCCTGTCATATTTTGAATCTACCTCATCTATGCATGCATAATTTTACAGCATGACTGAAAAATGCTACTTGTCTGGTGTGTTGCTGAGCAAGTAAAATAAATTTAGTGTGTTTTTTTCTGTATCTTAAAAATTGGAAGAATAGATTTTGTTCCTTAGCATGTACCTTTTCATGACAAGGTTTATATAGAGTCAATTATACTTGTGCAGCACCACTGCAATAAATAGGATAATTTGGTTTCACTAAGGTCAGAATCTGGTGCTGGTGCTTTGTGTTTGCTGAGGGCAGGGAATTGGTGCCTTTCTTTTGTTCTTCAGCATGTTACATATAGTAGACACTACTTGAGTTACTGTGAAAGAAAGTGTTGTTCAAGAGAATTCAGCCAGCTCCCAGGTGAAAGTGAAAATAGAAGCTAATTAGCATAAATAATTCCACTCAAGCAGCTCCCCCAAGTGATATTCCTCCCAAATGAGCTGTAAACAATAATTAGCTATCTAGAAAGTGTTCAATTAGTGAACCTGTGCTTGTAAAAAGTTTTCTGGCATTCCTTTTTAGATCAGAAGTGAAGGTCTCATTTAACTGTGTAATCTTGGGAAAAGTTATAAATAATGAAGACATGAGTGGTTTCATATTTACTGGCAATATCTGTACCTTGACATGATTGCACTTCAAATTCAAGCACAAATCCCAAACTTAAATGATGTGGTTTCAGCTATCCCCTAAGGAGACTACTTTGTAAAAGTAGCATGCATACTGTGGCACAATTTTCTGTGGTTTCTCAGGGAAGGCCATAATTAAGTTATGCTGACTACAGAGAATAGTCTCTGGGTCAGAGCTGAGGTTAATGGAAAGACGTTCATATGGCACTTGTGTGCCCACTGGGTCTTTGAATAAAAATGGGACTTCACCTCCTATTTCTTCCAGTGCCCTTAACTTTCAAGAGCAAACGGGCACCCATTTAAAACTCAGTAAAGTCTTAAATATTGCAAGAAATAGAAACTATATCTTCATTACTCTAAAGAAGCTTTTTTGTAAAATACATGAAAATTTGAAACACAACAAAACTGTTTGTATGGCAACTTCCGACTTATCTGTATGTGTATATATATCTTCTTACTATATGTTCCATTCTATGCATCCGATGAAGTGGGCTGTAGTCCACGAAAGCTTATGCTCTAATAAATTTGTTAGTCTCTAAGGTGCCACACGTACTCCTGTTCTTTTTGCGGATACAGACTAACACGGCTGCTACTCTGAAACCTGTCAATTATTACCTTGTTTCAATAAAATAAAAAAGGTCATGTGAACTTGACAGGATTTATTGATTGACACTTTACAGCAGCAAATAACACTCAGGGCTCAACTCCCTGATTATGGGCATCTAAGACAGTTTTGTAGGGTAGTGATCTCAGTTGGTAGCCTCAAACTTGAGAACCACAGCTTTAAGTTAACAAAAACAAGTGAAAAAAATTCTGGTTTCAAGTGTCATTAATTGAATGTCTGCATGGAGCATCCAGCAACTGTGTCTTTCTTCATTTCCTGTCTGTGCTGAAAACACCTGTCCATGTTTAGACACTGCTCTCTCTGCATCCACAGAGTTTGTTGGAATTGTCAAACAGTGCTGAGCTCGCTTTGCAAGATGGGAGATTCTGCCTTCCACTGGAACTCAGTGGAAGGCAGAATCCTCCATCTTGCACTGAGCCCCCCACTGAGCACAGGCAAACTACAGTCCACTTCTTTCACAATATTTTTGTTAGCCGGCATCTCCAGCCTACAATTCTTACCAAAGGCAAGAATTGCATTAAGCGAGCTTAAATGCACCATCAACAGGTGCATTTGTGCAGGGTCAAAACTATGCACTGCTTTTAGGACCAGTACATCCATTACTTTGTTGTACACCTGCTGGATTGTGACGTGTCGAGATTCAAACCAAGTGATTGAGCCCATGAGTCCTGTGGCATTCGTGGCAATGAACTGACCTTCCTCGTTCAGCTGAGCATCATTTCGAAGAGCTGCCAGTTCTGTTGAAACCTGCGTTTTTGGTGTCCGTGTCAGCTCTTCTGAGCTGAATGCAGCGTAGTACTTCAGGTGAGCTGCATGGTACTGTGCAGCCCGAAACCAGGAATTCTAACGAGTAATTACTGGCTCTGGGGAAGTACAATTTTTTCTTTCCCACATTTCAGTTGTGTTTACAATGTGATGCCTGTATCAAAGTTTTCAGCTAGGGCAGTGTTTAAAGATCATTTTAATGGAGCTGACCAGGTATCAATTTTACTAAACTTGCACCTCCATGGCTCACTGACCAGAGAAATTTTATGTGCATTATATCTAATATGGACAGCGTTTGGCATTAGATCTTGGAGAACCGATTTGAAAGCTTTTGTCATGTAAGTTGCATTGCAACTTGGAAAAGCAGAGACTTTGTCAAAGTTTGCACTGTATTTTGAAACTGAGTGTAGTTTCTTGAGAAACTGTAGTGTAGTTAACAGCATCTATATAAATGCAGTCAGCGAGCACCATTGTTAGCTTTCCTGACTGTACCTCTTCGGCCTTGTCAGAAACAAAATCAAAGAGAACATGCAGTACATAATTGTCTTGCTCATCTGAACTCATCAGAAATAATTGCAACAGACTCACATGAGTTAATCTGAGACTTCATCGCCTTAAAGTGTGTAGCAAAAATTTTTGGAATGGAGTCCTGTCATAGCTTACTCCCACTTGGTAAGAAACTGGCATTTTGTACATTCCGTTGAATGAAGCACGCAGCTTTGGGTGATCAAGTTTTTCCAACAGCATGTTAGCACTTGCAAATGCATCCACAGGTTCCATTCTAGCTAAATTACTCGGCTCTCTGTCATCTTCTTAAAAAGGGAAGAAATAGTTTTTTTGTTTCTTTAACTTTTCATTTACCAGCTATCTGCAGCTTTCTTTGTGCTTTGATGGGTTTCTGAGTCTAAGTGGTGGTGAACCGTTGTCTGAAGTGTGTGATCAAATGAAACACTGCAGCTTGTACAAAATAGTTAATTACCAGCGACATGTAGAATTTGGCTTCCAAATTCTTTCACATGATCTGCTGCAGTAATCATTTGTAAGCTTTTTGATTTTTTTTTGGACACTCATTTTAAAGTAATTGCACGTGTCTTCCTCTAGGCAGTCAGTTGAGATCACTACACTACAAAACTTCCCCAATGTCCATATCTACCAATCAGTGAGCTGAACCCTGAGTCTCATTTGCTGCTATAAAGTGTCAATAAAAAAATTTCAAGTGCCTCACCTTTCTTTTTATTTTTATTGAAATGAGCTAATAATTGCATCTGGAAGGGGGGCAGTTCCCTGTACAATGTCCCCTCCCCAGGCAGCCCCAAAGGCACGGGAACAGGAAGTAAGTGAGGAGGAAGGGTGTGAAACTATCTGCAGCCAGGAGAGATACCTAAGAGCAGCCCTGCAGGGAAAGAGCAAGTCATGTCCCACCCCAGCCCTGCCCAGACTAGCAGCTAGGAGCCCCTGCTGGGGCACTCCCAGCTGCACAGGGAACATCAGAACCAACTCCACAAGCCTCATCCAGCTTCAGGAATCTCTGGGGCTGCTGCCCAGTCCCAGAGCATCCTGCAGCAGGGGCAGGCACCCGGAAGTGGGTCGGTCTCTTTCTCCCCACCTCTCCTGGAGCGGCTGGGCAGGGAATGGACAAGTCCTGTCCCTCCCCAGCCGAGCTGGAGCTAGGAGCCCCTTTTGCTGGGGTGCTCCTAGCACCAGGGGAGAGCTAAAACTTTCTCTCTACAATCAAAATTAATTCTTACTCCCAACCCCCAGAAATTCTCCTCCCTCTACACACGTAACATGTGGTTAGCACTGTTTTAACCCTGTTGATTTTTTGCAAATTCAGGAAGCTCTTACTGCAGAACAATATCTGTGGTTTGTTTACTATGAGGGAAAGTAAATACAGTATTTTGTTTTTACATATTCATATCTCCTAATTTTAAAGTAGCTAAGGCGGGCTGGGCCCTGCCCTTGTGAGATGGGTGACTGGGAGTGGGGGATGGTCAGATCCTTCCCCGATGGGACATCTGGGGAAGGGCATTGCAGAGCTACACTCACACCTAGGAGGTGGCCCCTGTTGTGGGGCTGGCTGGGCTCAGCTCCCACCTCTGGGTGCTATGACCTGGCTTCTGGCTAAAGTTTGGCCTGGCTGCGTCCCGTCACAATTTCAGCTGCCTAGCTGGGCCTCCTAAAAAGTGATTCCTAGGGGTGAATTGGAATCTAACACACCTATTACAAAAAACGGGCACAATGAAAGCATAATGCAGCCCAAAGGAAAATGTGACCTCATAGTATCTGACCATAGGTGCCAACTGAAGTTTTTGGCGGTGGATAGTAAGCACCACTGACCCCTCCTGGGGAACAACACAGCGATACAAGCCACAGATCTGATCAAAGTGAAGTTCAGAATTTTATTGCTGCAGTGCAAGAAGCAAAAGAGAGCATCCTGTGGACAATGAAGACAACTTTAAAAGCATATGGCATGTTTTCAGAGGTGACAGGTGCCTTGAAGGAAAGATGCAACTGGAAGTAGACCCCACTGTGGAATCTACGTGTTTACCACAAAGAAAAATCAAATGGCACAATATAAGTCAGTACACAAGGAGCAGAGCAGGCATATCATATCACCTGTGGCTAGCCTTAGTAAGTCCCTAACTTACACAGGCTCATGGGACTCAGGCTAAATGGCTCTATAACTGCTGTGTAGACGTTTGGGCTCAGGCTGGAGCCCGAGCTCTGGGACCCCATGACCCCATTCTGGCTTCCTCAGTGCTCTCCAGCTCCTTTGTCCTCGTCTGGCTTTCTCTCAAGTATCTCTTGACTGAATGAGGGTGATTCTCTCCATGGTTTTCTCCCAAGTACTTAGCCATGCAGCTCCCTTCGTGGAGCTTAACCTCAACAGCTGGACACCATTACTCCTTCAGTGTTAGATAGCCCCTTGATGTAGCAGTTCCTTATGGTGACAGTGACAGTAGCAACAGCAGCTTGTGGGTGGAGAAGACAATTATAACTTGTATGAAGCAACAGCCCCTGGTGGCAGCTCTAGTGCAATATGGTTTCAGATGTAAGCTTACATAATTGGAGCCAAGCCAATCGCTTACACTGCTGCCTACCTCTTCAGAGACCAAGTGTGGAGCACACTTTACAAGCTATGGGAAATATAGGGAAGTTTAAGTAACACTGCAGATACTGACTGACCCATATCTATTAATCTGTAGCTCTTCAAGCCATGGCCTGCCTGTTTGCACAGCGTCTAGCACAAGAGGGCCATGAGCCTGATTCCTGATGGGGTCTCTGGGTGCTACTGCAACATAACATTGAAATAGATAACAAATAAAACATGCCCATTTTGGCTTTGTTAGGGGTAACCACTGTATAAATTGCTTCTTGAGCAACCTGAGAAAAAGAATGATCTTCAAATATTGTACTGTTAAAGCACTAGAGATTTTCATTTTCTTTGCATTCTCTTTGTTGATAGCCTCTATTTCTGGATTCTATTTTGGTACATCATTCTTTGGAAAATTATTGCTTCTGTTCGTCTTTGTTATAGAGTTTTTATAAAGGAAAACGTAGATCTATTTCTATGCGAGAGGTTGAGATGAGAGAAAACAAGATTTATTGAGTTACAAACAGGACACTAAGGTAAGCAATTCTTGCTTTTCATTGGCATCAGTGTTTTTTCAGCACTTATAGGAGCAGCATTATGTTGTATTTGTTCCAAAAATATCTTTAGCTTTTAGGAAGCTCATACTACAATATTTCTAGGTTACGTGAGCAGTCTTTACACAAATCATCACACTGATGAAAATGGACAGTTTGTGGGGGTTAGTACTACTCACAAGAAACAAGGGTTTGCCGGATCATGCCTCTACACCTTATCTAGCACCCCATTGCTAATACATTAGTTACATTTTTCCATTGATTTAAATATATTTTAAAACTAATGATAACTTACTGGTTTCCTCTTACATTCTTCAGTACTTTAAACTTAATTTTGTGCCTTAATTTTGAGTGTGCTGACACCTTCAAATGGCTGGGGCTCAGTTGCCCCTGTGCCAGATCTAACCCACAGCTGGAAGAAATTAATACTGTCAGGAGGTGGGTAGAATGGGAGATGGGAGAAAGGCACCCTATGGTTCAATAGAAGTAGGAGAGCTGGGCCGAGAGGGACTTGTGGAGGTGCAGCCCTAGGAGTTGGTTCTCTATTAAAAAAAAAAATCAGGAAAGACCTGCAGGCAGGGATGTCTAACCCTAGAGGGTTAGAGAAGACTGTCAGAAGTGAAGATGAGCCCCAGGAAGGAGGTCTATGGTTATCCTGGCCTAAGCAAAAAAGGCATTTGAACCCAGGATTGTGACTAGGAAAGATCTAAGGGAAAGGACTCTCCAGAAAGGCTAGGCTGGTCCACAGGAAGATGCCTTGGGGAAAAAATGAAGGGAGTTGGGATTTGAATTATTGGGCAGATAGTCCACTTGTTTAATTGATTTCCTGGCCAATGAGAGCTGCAGAGCCAGCCCTGGGGAGCACACGGAGTTTCCCTGATCACCCTTGCTCCTCGGGGCCATACATGTTGGCCACTTCCAGGGAGCTGTGCAGAGCCAGGGAAGGCAGGGAGCCTGCCTTAGCCCCACTGGACTTTTAATGGCCCGGTCAGCGGTGTTGACTGGAGCCACCAGGATCCCTTTTCAACTGGGCATTCCAGTCGAAAACTGGATGCCTGGCAACCCTACTGGGGCTGGGGAGGGGGCTAGCCTGGGGAAGGCAAGAGGGCCAGTGGCCACGGTGGGGAGGGCTTGGGACTTTGGATCAGGTTCGTGGCCCAAAACTGATTTCTTCCCCACCCCCTGCTCTAAGTTATGGTAGTCTCTCTGTGAGCTGCAGAGATGCCTGGAATTTCCACTGCAAGCCTTCCTCCTCTTGTCCCTAGCTCCACCCCAGCATGCTCCTTACACCAGGGCTTACAAGGAGGTTGCAGTGCAGTGCCAAGGGACTCTCCTGTCTGGAACAACAGCTATTAGGGCCCCTTTATCATGCTCCAGCCCTTAGCTGTTATAAAGGGGCTATAGCAGAAAGTGTTTGTCACCCCCCTGAACTACATCAGACATATCATATACTTCCTGAATTCTACACCTATTGACCAATTAAAAATCAGAAATTCAGAATGCCATTAAATATTTTTCACTTTCTAAAACATAACAAATGGAATTCAAAATAAGTTATTTGAAGTCTATTTTACTTCCATTCTGTTTTGTTTATAAACCTCTTCCAACACTCTATATTATTTAGCTATATATAGGGAGACAAAGACATTACTACTTAGCAATAATAACAATAAAATACAACTTGAAAGACTGACATGTACTTACCTCTGCACACAAAAAATCTGAAAACTGATCTGCTGAATCCCTCAATTTATTTTGTTTTGATTCTACAGGCACAGACATGACTGATTTTGGTGGGGTTAGACATCTGCCTAAACTTTTCACACAGGGCCATATTCTGCTCTGATTTACAAAACTGTAAATCTGAAATAACCCCGTTGAAATCAATGAAGCTTCATGACTCCATGAGTTCAAGGTTTAGTGACAGCTCTTTATACTATTTATATTGCTATTTCTTTGAGGCCATTTCTAAGTTGTTATACTTCAAGAAAGCTCATGAAAAAGTATCAGTTTATTCAGCATCATAAATCCAGGACAGGGATGCTCTTAGAAACCAGAAAGATCAAAGTTAATCCCCTACAAAAGAAACATTCCAAAGCTCCTTTCAAAATCTTCATGGGAGAAATTTTGACAGCTTCCTGATTTATTGAACATTACAGTGGTTCAGTGCCCTAAAAAGAGGGTTTTTTGTTTGGCTTATAAAATGATTTGTCAAGTGGAACTGCTGTGTGTTGTATATAGCATGTCCCTTAATATGCCAATATTTTTGCTATTTAATTTTAACTTTATTTCTTAAATATAACCTCATATTGAAGAAAATCCTACCTAAGCCATTCCTTATTCACAAAAAGATTAAATTTCTTGCCCCATAAATGGGCATTATTTTTTTTAACACAATTAAAAACAAAAGAAATGGAAACAATTGTGATCTACAAGCATGTAACAGATCATTTAGGAAAAATTACAATGTAATTGTATCCATCAGAGAAGGATAATCTGAAGCTAATCACTAGACTGGATCACTCTTATTAGGTGGTTATACTGCACTAGCCCAATAAGGCCTTGAGCACATCTGGGACTGCCAGACCCTACTGTAGTACAGGAGAAGATGCTTAAAGGCACAAATGGCAGATAGATGCTTAACTCCCATTTGTGACTATAAAATTCTCCGCTATAAGTAATAAAAAAAGACCACATAGTCATACATGGCCCTTGTTAGGCAGGCAAACTTTAAGAATACCCCATTATGTAGTGATAAGAAACAAGACTTCACTGGGAGAAGCCAAAACAACTGTTTCCAATGGTATCACGTTTCTTTCCAAGCCCTATTATAACTATGCTTAAGGTGAAGGCCCTGTGTGGTATATTTCATATCCATTTCAAAATTCACAAGGCCATAACAACATGGATATTGCAGGTCATGACTGAGGTGGACTGGAAGAATTGGGATGGAAAATGTGAACAACTCAAGTCTGCACCATATCTGCCTTAAAATAGTGCTATAAGTTTATCATTTTACTAAACACAACTTACAGAAAAAATCCCTCACAATTAAGATAACACACAACCTAGTTCTACATCCACTTACTTTGTCCCCACACTAAGTAACACTCATTTTTGTAAGAATATTCTATAAATGCAGCTACTTAGAATAATTCTCACATATTTGTTAAATTAAGCAATTTGCCGAGGTACACAAATAACTGGAAATCCTGTTTGAAAGACTATTTCAGAATAAGTGTGGCTATGCAAAGTGATCTATAGTATCCACATTTCCTTTTCTAGTATCTTTTATATTGGGTTTTACGTAAAGCTTACCTTTAATGTCGCTATCCTATTGTGTAGGCCAGTCTAATCACCTCACAACTTTTATTAAATGAAACTTTTTTCTGACCTTTCCCACATTCCCCCTTTCAACTCACCATGGATTCAAGGAGGAGGACAAAAATAAACTTTTTAACGGGGAGGGGAGACCAAAACAAGTTTTCATCAACATGTGCCTTCATTGCCCTACAGAGGTCTCCTGCATAGGTACATGCATTTCTTCTATGTATTAAAGCTAGTATTTCTTCAGTACAAGTTTTGTTCATAGTTGTGGGTTTTTTCCTTCAGAATTCTGCATCTTGTAGCTGGTTCATTGGCTCATGAACTATGCTAATTCTTATACATCACTTAGCTCTAGATTGCAATCTTTTCTGAAGCATGATTTCAACTAACCAGTCTGTTTCCAAAACACTTCTGGGAGAAGTCATATAATAATCCCATAACTTCAGGCATTCCGCTGGAAAATTTCAGCTGGTTTATATGATTCCAGCTGGTAAATTAGGTTTTAGAAAATAACAATGTGTCCTTTAACCGACTGGCTCCTGGGGCTACTAAACTTCCAAACTAAAAGACTCCCAGATAAAACAATATTGCTTATGGTATAGCATAGGATTTTCGCTACCTAGTTACCAATTAGTAGGTGCTAACAGAGACCATCTGAAAGAGTTTGATAAATGTTATTGACATGTTGACTGGGTATTTAAAGAGCAAACCTTTTTCTCTCTTTTTGATTGTCCATGATTGACCATGCTGGCTGTTCCCTTCACAGCCTAACCTGTCCTAAAGACATATTGAGGATTCTCCCATTCTCTCATATTTGTAAAGTATCTATTGTATAATCTCCACAAAACAAAACAAAATTCTGTCTTGTCAAATAGGGTTTATAATACGGTCTTCAAGATTTCCTTGATAATTTTATTTGTTCAAACTTCTTCCAGCTCTTTAACTATGTGTCATAATATAAAAGATTCACAAATCATCATCAAAATTGTACAACTACATTTCCATCTGGGGGGGGGGGGGGCTTATCAGTATTTTTGTTTTGATAGAGTTATTGTGTAACTACAAAATAAGCATACCAGTACATGAGGTTCATTTACTAGGCATGAAGAAAGAAAGAAAGAAAGAAAGAAAAATAAAAACCCACCCAACACAAGACACCCCACTGCACATGTTTCTCCCATGGGGGGGACAGGATGAGTGAACAATCAATATGTGACAGATGTGTAATCATATTGCTTAATGTTTTATAGGAAGGTGTTCAGATACTGTGATGATGAGCACAGTGTAAAAACCTACATAGAATAGAGATGGCTAAGTTTATTCTGACCATGACAGAGGATTTCTTATCCTCTAACACAGAGGTTCCTAAATTATTTTTTGTCCCCCCATCCTTGGCGTTTCATGTCCCATGCATGCTCCCCTGTCATGGGAAACAGGAGAGGGATCAATTGGCAATGCTGAGGAGAGTGGAAGGCACAGGGTGGTTGATGCCAGGAGGTGGGGGGCGACGCCTGTGGGAGGCAATAGGTGCCTGAGTGAATGCAAAGGATTATGGGCATTGGGTGGCAGTGAGGGGGGGGAACAGGGTCACCCCCAGTTCACACTCACACATTGCACCATGAGCACCCTTTTCAGGAGTGGATACCAGGTGCACAACCATCCCCATCTGTGGCCAAACGCAGAAACTATTTGCCACGCCTGGGGACACTCCACTTCCTCCTTGTTGCTTCTTTCCAACAGTGTAAAGCTACAGCTACAGTGACCCCCCACCCCACCCCGCCCTTCCCACCTGCCAAATCTGACACCCCTGCAGTGCACAGGAGCCTCAATGCTGTCACTGTGCCTACCTGACCCAAACTGGAACAAAGCCCCTTCCTGGAGCCCAGGCAAAATTTACAGCTGAAGTGGCAGGACATGATCAAAAGTGAGGAGAGCCCATGTCTCTGTGCCTGATTCTGGGCTTGGCTTAGTGTAAATCAGGATTAGGGCCACTGAAATCATAAGAGCAGCACCAACATAAAGACTGTGTGAGATCAGAACGAGGCCCTGGGTTTCATCTTCTATTTATCTATATATTATCCTTAGTGACTTTGTGGGGAAGGGAGTAAGAGGCCTCGAATGCTGAATCCTTTGCATGAAAATAATACATTCTCATTGTAATTCCTTATAATTTATTTTATGCCTAATGGGATTGGTGCTGTACAAACATAAGAAAAAAAAAACAATTTCATTCCTTTTCCGGGTAGTTTACTATGTAATTCAGATAAAGGTAATATAACTGAGACATATACTGGTAAAAGACCAGAAGAGATAGCATGCTTGAAGTGGAGAGAGCCGACTTCAGGCACCAGCTTTCCAAACAGGTGCTTGGCGTGGCATTTAGAATGGGGCGGAAGTCCGTGTCCCGCAGCGACTGCCTAGGGCCGCAAAATTGGTAGAGCCCTGGAAGTGGAGTTGGTGTTATGGAGAAAATATCACTGAATGGCTTAACAGAAAAGGTGAGAGGTTTTAAGGACGGATTTGAAGAGAAGAAAGGGAGGTTTATTTGGCTCTTGAGAAGAGTCAAAGAGTTTGTCTAAGCATAACAGATGGAATGGAAAATGGCAGAAGTACAAAAATGGGAGAAGCATGCAAATGCACAGTTGCTGAGCAAAATGCATAGGCATAGAGCTGAGCAAATCATTCACAGTGGTTTATTCATTGAATTTCACCTCATTTTTTTGCAAACTGTTGACAGATATCTCAGAGTACTCAAAACCATTTGTGAATTTAAATATTTAAATCATTGTGAAATGGAGTCAATAGGGGTTACATGGTACTCAGCACTTTTGAAAATCAAGCCGTATATTTAGGTGCCTAAACATAGCTTTAAAAATCTAGGCCAGTGTATGTACATACATTTTAGTGATTGTTTTAAGGCAAACTGCACCATTCCTCCTGGAAGCACTGAGAAGAAAGAGCAGGAAATAGAATTAGATAGTATAAGTAAATATACTGCTTGAAAAAATTATTAGTCAAACTTTTTGAAGTGCTAGGCTGTAAGGCCCCAAATTGTACACCCTTTTATTTATCATGCCTGAGGAAGATGATGTTCCACTGTCACCTCTAAACTTTCTCTGTCTTCTATAATACAATTAGTTATTCTGTAGTTTAGATAATTATGTAAACACTGAATCATATATTAAGAAGGTAAAACACATAATTTCATTACTAGTAAATGAGTTTTATATATTTTCTGTGGGAGAGTTATGAATATTTTTATACGTAGTGCTTTGATGATTTTCTAACTGATTTGATTGGCATTAACTGGTTTATTTGCTACTTGTTGAAGAGTATAAAGGAAAGCAGGGGGCAGATTGTTTAAAGGAAGAAGCACAGGGAGCGACAGCATAATTTGTGCAAATTGTCAGAGGTTGTGCTAAAAGGCAGAGTTAAAATGTTTTCTGGTACAATGATTTGTGTTTTACCTTTCCAAGAAATGCTTTAAAGGTTTAGAAACATGTTCAGTTTTTACATTGCAACTTAAAAAAAAACCCAACACTAGTTTTATCTTAGGCACCAGCTGTCACGTGAAAAGAATAAGGACCATTTTCAAGTATATCAGCCCTGCAATGTGAAAGTGTAGGTACTACAAATATTTTTTAAAATAAAGATAGACTGGAAGGGATTAATCAACCAGTCTGGAGAATGGGGGGTGGGAAAGGATGAGGAGCTTTACTCTTCTCTTTTTAAGGACAACCATGATCACACAGATCAGTAAGTGAGATAAACAAGCTTCCCACCCCCACCACCTCTCTACTTGGTTAGAGAAAGACCAGGGACGGCACTCTGCACAAGATATGGGTAGGGTTGTTTGCAAGTTAACAGTTCTTGAGAAAAAATATATACATTTCAAGTTTTATCAGATTGTTCTGTTAATTTTTAAGATCTGAGGACCTGAATCCGATCTTACACCAGTTTCACAATGTCATAACTCCACTGACTGCAATATAGTTAATTAATCTGAATCTGAATCAGACCCCCAAGAGTGAGTATAGTAACGCAATAGTTCAGTATGTGATTGTGTTGGCTACAGATCTGAAGTTAAACTTTCTCCCTGAATCTGAAATAAACCCAGCTAATATTTGCAGAAAACATTGAGATACACATATATAAAACTTACATGGACAGAGTATTTAGTCCCCTTAAGGGCTTTGAGATCATAACATTGTTATTTGTTTTCCCCTCTGCATCGAGCAGCTTGCCAGCAATCATTTTATGGTCCTCCAAGTCACTTTATCTGAAAAGATGAAAGCAGAATTGGCCAAACAATGCATCAGCATACAAAATTATTTAAGAAGTTGGTTTTCTGTAGTTTGGCAGCCGTTTTTCTTTTGAGCTATGTTATTTGTAATTCTGGCATATGCTAAGAACTTTGCTTAACCAAAAAACTAAAACAATGTTGAAAACAAATCAATTGTGGATTAGTTGAAAACCCAATGATGTGCTTCCTCTGTAGAGTTGGTCTTGCTATCTGTGACCATTATCTAATTACCCTCTTTTGAAAGCTTTGACTTCTTACTCCTGTCTTATGTTTTAAACATGTTTTTTAAAAAGCCACATATACATGAAAAGGCTGCAGAACTTATCCTTTTCATATTAACTAGCATTCAGGGAACTTATCTGATGCTGCTTACCCAACTTTACTTTCTAACAGTTCATACAAATGGAATTTATTGGCCAACCAATAACTAGGTTGGCAGCTGAATAATTTACCTCAGGCTTTGAAATCTGCAGTCCTTATGCACTTGTAATTCCAATTGCATTCAACAGAAGTTCTGTATATATAACATCTACAGGTCAGGACCAAAGGGAATGGACCAATATTTTATTTTGTTTATTCTTCTGAAAAAAAAAATTCCCCTAGTTTATTTTTTGATCCATCCTGTTTTCTTTTTATTCTCTGTTTTGCGACACTTAAAACTTTTCCCCTTCCTACACTATATAAATCTTCTTTCCATTATTTACCATGTACAGATTGCAATAGTTTTTGATGTCTTCAAATAACCCTAAAAGTGTTTCCACTTGAGACAATTACAAACATCTTTTGCCTCACCGTCTTGGATGTTTAGTTCTTTCATTCTTGCAGCTAAGTAGGTTTTACAAAGTAATAAGAAGATAACAGCTCTAAAAATACTCTTTTAGATTTTGTTGAGTGTTGATGTAAAAGTAAGTTTTCAGGCAGAAAGTAGGTGGTGTGAATTTGAAGAGTGAAAAGTGGATGGGGAAAGGTTTAGGGAGCTGAAATGTGTGCACTGAGCAATTCACTCATATAAAAATCAACAGCATAATTCTCTTTGGTTAGTTGTATATTTAAATTATGGTGGAGGTTGTTACAGCCCATACAGTCATGAATTCTCAGACACATAAACAAAGACAAGAAGATATTTAAACAGTCCAACCTAAATTAATTGTTATATTCTGGGAAAGACAGTAATTAGCTGATCTCAGTGTTAATTTAAAGTGTCAAGGCTTTGGTACAAAATGAAGAATCACCACCCCAAAATGCATAGTTAATACAAGATTAAACCTGGATCCTAGTAGTGCCTGGTTCTGTTGCTGTTATATTGTAGTGAGCTGGGTGAAACCTTGTTATGGGTTGGGTTAAAACCATATTGAGAAACTGTTCCTTTTGTCCTTGGGTCCTTCTGCATTCAGAGACACAGGACCTTCTACATTCTTTGTCAGTAAAACTGCATCAAAGAAATAACTAGCTATCACCAGTTTGAACATCCTCAGGGCCCCATGCTTTGATTAGCCACTCAGGTCAAAAGGGGCAACAGTATATTATTTAATTATTCAGTTCTCCCCAGGCCTGCAGTATCCCTTGCCAGAAATCCTGTGGTACTCTAGGCAGAGGAAGACCACAATGTCTTTTTCCATGTCCTCAAGCCTTTCTCTCTTCCTTTCTCAGTCCCCCGTGTTAGGCCAGAATACTTTGTTTCTTCAATGATGTAGAGCTGAATTCTCAGAAACTCAAAATTCTCATTTCACAGGAATTTTCAGCATTTTAAAATTAGTTTTGGTGCCATTATTTCATGACAAGTCAGTAGTAGTAGCAATCAGATACACTTCTATTAATGAGATGCCATGTGACATAGTATAAGAGTTGAAATATTCAGTTTTTATTTTATTCTATTTTTAAAATCATTAGCAGCTACTTAGTACTGATTGAAACATCTTATCTTCTTTCCTAGAACAAAGTGTCTCCTGTTTGCATGGCAATGAAACTGACGAATGATTTTAAATGCTGCCCCTAATGGTCTTTAAAAAATGTAAAATAAAAATAATAGAATATTTCAACTTACTATATAATACAACATTTCAATAGTGTGTCACATTATGACATAGTGTAGTAGCTGCTGACATTCAAAGAAATGTAAAATAGTAAAAATATACAAATTACAAAAAATAAAATGAAATTCAAAATGAAACTTTAATATACAAAATTTCCCCCCAATGCCCCCGAAAGGTTCATTTCGTTCTCCTTCCACCTGCAGGAATTTTTGTCAAAATCAACACATTTTTCAAAACATTGCAATTTTGACAAAAATGGCATTTTTTCATCAAAAAACATTTTGGGGCAATATTTCTGACCAGCTCTACTCTGAGGCCACCCTCAGTCAGCACTTTAGTTTAGATTTAAATGAAAGAGAATTTCATTGGCAATTGTATAGAAACAGAATGCACAGCATGTAATGAAAAGGTACAAAAATATGTCTAAGTGAATAAAAATCACCAAAGCAGTACTAAACTTAGAGAATATCAAAAATTGCCTAGAATATGGCAAACCTTTGCTTTATCACAGCCTAAATTTACTCTCTGCTAGGTGGAAACTTAAAGCAGCATGAAGGAGCCATTGTGGAGCTGGATACAGCTCATTTTCTACCTCACTCCATCCCAGCCTTGGTTTAGATTAGAGCAGCCTGGGCACTGCCAGCTGGACCGTCCATTAGTTGGAGCACAGTGCACACTTGACATTGCTCCTGATACTCTGCAGACGTAGGTAGCATAGCAACCAGTTACATGCCTTCCTGCAACTCTGAAGCAAATCTCTGCTCCCTTTATATCTAAAGGTGCAAAAGGAGTGGAACAGGACATTTAATCTCACCATAATTGTCAGTATTCTTTTGTAGAGCTAACGAGTCAAAACTCTAAGTGACAACCATCTGATGAATCAAATGGAGGCAGAGGCTTTGCAGTCAGTTTACAGTGACTTCAAGAGAGCTGAATTATATTTGTAAGAAACATTGCACGAAGAGCACCAATTATTAAAATCCTCAGTATTTGTACTGTACAGCCAGTCAAATTATGGAAAGCTGGAAAACTTCTGTCAGTCTGTCTGTATAATCAATCTTCTAGTTCAGTGAAATCCACTTCAAAATAACTTAGCAACTATGAGCAAAACCTGATTTCCCAACACAAAATGTTAAAGTCAATATAATGGATTATAACAGCAAGAGACTTCAGTATCAAAGCTGTAAGAAAGACTGGAAGAAAGCTAGTGTGCCATTTTAAAAAAAGGGTAAACAGGATGATTGAGGTAATTTTAGGCCTGTCAGCCTGACATCAATCTTAGGCAAGAGAGTGGAGAGGCTGATATGGGACTCAATTAACAAAGAATTAAAGGAGAGTAATGTAATTAATGCAAATCAACATGAGTTTATGGAAAATGGACCCTGTCAAACTAACTTAATATCTTTCTATTTATGAGATTACAAGTGTGGTTGATAAAGATAATAGTGTTAATGTTAATAGTTAGACTTCTGTAAGGTGTTTGAATTAATACTACATAACATTTTTGATTAAAAAACTAGAATGGTATAAAGTTATCATGGCACACATTAAATGGATTAAAAACTGGCTAACTGATAGTCTTAAATTATATATTTGTTAATAGGGAAATGTCATTGAGCAGATGTGTTTCCACCCACAAGAGTCAGTTCTTGGTCCTATAATATTTAACATTTTTATCAATGACCTGGAAGAAAACATAAAATCATCACTAATAAAGTTTGCAGTTGACATAAAAATTGGAGACATGGTAAATAATGAAGAGGACAGGTCACTGATTCAGAGTGATCCAGATCACTTGGTAACATGCATTTTAATATGGCTCAATGTAAATGTATACGTTTAGGGACAAAGGATGTAGGCCATACAAAATGGGGGATTCTATCCTGGAAAGTCATGACTCTGAAAAAGTGTTGGGGGTTGTGATGGAGAATAAGCTAAACATGAACTCCCATTGTGACACTGTGGCCAAAAGAGCTAATGTGATCCTTAGATACATAAACAGGGAATCTTGACTGAAGTAGATAGGTTATTTTATCTCTGTATTTGTCACTGGTGTGACTGCTGATGGAATACTCTGTCGAGTTCTAGTGTCCACAATTCAAGAAGGATGTTGCTAAATTGGAGATGGTTCAAAGAAGAGCCATGAGAATGATAAAAGGATTAGAAAACATGCCTTATAGTGATAAGCTAAATAGACTGAGTGCCCTGAGCCTAACAAAAAGAAGGGTAAGGGGTAGCTTATTTACAGTCTATAATTGCCTCTTCAATCGAGCAGAAAAAGTTAAACACGATCCAATAGCTGGAAGTTGAAGTTAGACAAATTCAGACTGGAAATAAGGTGTACATTTTTGACAGTGAAGGTAATTAACCATTGAAACAACTTTGTGGTGGATTCTCCATCACTGACAATTTTAAAATCATGAGTGGAATTTTTTTCTAAAAGATATGCTTTAGTTTGTATTTGGGGCAGGTATATGGCTTATGTATACAAGAGGTTAGAACACTGATCACAATAGTCTTGGACTCTATAAATCTATCCTTTTGAATCAAAGTTGAGTTTAGTTTCATACCTAAATTCTTTATTTGGAACAAGATACCTCAACAGAGGAACATAGGGTAGTGATGGCAATAATAGATGTGCTCCTATTGGCCAGACACAAAGGCCATACTCATGTTGACAGACTTCCCCATAATATTTCATATAATCTACCATGGAGACCTGATGCTTAGTCTTGGACACAATGGCAAGAATTAGCAGAATTACGCTGAGAAGTTTTCAGTCATTCTTCTCAGAATGCACCCACAGAATCATGAAGGAAAGCTTCACTTCTAGAGCTCTCAACTGTTAAGTTCCACAGGCATCCATACTTTCCACAGTCCTGTTCAACATCTTCATAAAGGTCCTAAGCAACATTCTGAAGGGGCAAGTACTAAAATGCCAGCTATATATAGATGATCTATAGCGCTATCAAATGCAAATGGCACCAACCCTGCCGATAAATGGCATAACTGAGACCAAATACTGGATGAAAAGCAGTTGGCTGAAGCTCAATCCCTGAAAGAATGCAGTGATGCAGTGATGCCAGTAAAGAAATGGAAGCACTTTGAAGAACAGACCAAAAACTTGGAGGCTCCTCATTTCTTCTTGATACCCAAATAACAATGGCCCTTTTCACTGACAGACAGCAGGAAGACTGTGCCCTCCTCCTGTTGGTGTCATGATCTCCAGGCTGATTACCAGAACACCTCAAAGGGCACTTTTCATGAGTTTATGCCTGATGATCTTCAATTTAGTCTGGGAGTCAAGCGGAAATCATTAAATTTTTGTATCAATCTTTGTTTTTTTTTATAAGGCAGAGAACTGTGAGATTTGGGTCACTCTGTAGAACTCACATTTTCCCATACAGAGTGAGTTGCAGAAGTCTAACCTGGAGGTAATCAAGAATGGTAAGCAGCATGTTATTTATGAACAGCTGCCTCATACTATTTCTTGCAGGCATTGAGGTCCTGGTGATGCTGGAGGCTTCATTGCTGGAAGAGGTGGTATGTAGTTTGTCACCCACATACTGGTCCATTAGAGTCCAGGGTGCCCCAGTCACACACTTTCTGAGAATGCTCATATAGATATCAAAGAGGTGCTGCTGGAGTCTGCTCACCTCCATCTTCTAAATTAGTTTTGCAAAGAAAGGAAACTGTGGAAAGAAGACAGTAATTTGTGAGGTCAGGAGTAAGAAAACATATAACTCAAATTAGCTTCATTATTACATTTGTCAGCATGTCTGGCAGTTGCCCTCTTTTAAGGAGGCATTAATGAGAGTTATCATGGGGGCTGCTAGTCTTTGTTAGCCTTCATTAGCCATGTGGTACATTTTTGTGCACTTTGAGATTCCAGTAGAAAAATATCTATTTTTAATATTGACAGAGGGCTTGCCTATATGACAAATTAGTTTTCAGAAAGGGTATAAATCTACCTCACAGCTAGCCTGCTGCACAATACTTCTTTGAGTAGACTCTGCTGCCACCCACTAACATTTCCCTAGTGCACTTTAATCTACTTCTGTATCAAAATGGGCTAGATCAAAGTCTACTAGGGAACTTTTAATGTGAAACAGAAGGTTCCACCTGGAAAAGTAGTGCACGGCAAACTAGTTCAAGGCAGCTTGCTGCAAACTAAGTGTTCGTATAGGCAAGCCCTGAGAGGTGTAGTTCTCTGCAGATGTGGTATAAGAAAAACATAGTATTTTTCTATGACTGTGTTGGAATAATATAAAGTATTACACAATGTAAATATAATGAAATTATTTTTTGAGAAAGTAGGACATGTTGGATTCTGTCATAACTCTGCTTTATAGAGTTGAAACAAAGAATGATATGCTAATTGTCCTTCCAAGATATTATATTAAATTCCATACAGGAGGGATAAATTCTGCTGTCAAAACTGCATGGAGGAACTTGACTCTCATATTCTACTCTTTTCACTTCTGTAGACTTCTCATTTGTTCCATGTAGGGCAATATATATTTAATAAAATCCAAAATGACAGCCTGTGATGTCAACCCTTGTTAGAAGAATTAAGCGATCCCAAACCATATTATTTTCAAGGTATATAACAAAGGTGAGTCAACACAAATATCTTGAGCCATTTTCTGGAATTTTCCCTACCAGTGCTAAGATTTTTTTTTGTTTTGATTTACTATTCATTTTTACAGATTATACTATTAGCCATGGAACTCATTGCCACAAGATGTCATAGAGGCCCTGAGAATAGGGGCATTCAAAAAAGGATTAGACATTTTATCTCTAAATTTAGGACATTCACTCACACAGATTATATAGGACAAAACATCTAGAAATCCTCATACCTCAGAGCATAAGACAATAACCGATAAGGATTAGGAAGAACTTCTTGTTTGTGTAGGTTATCCCATAACTGTCAACTATAGGGCTTCTTGGTCCTTCCCATGAAGTACCTATCACTGTAAAAAAAAAAAAAAAAAAGACCACTGGCCTGATCCAGTGAGGCAATTTCTATGTTTCCTATAATTAGGTGTAATTAGGTCTGTGACCTTGTCTGGTGAAATCATTTTCTTGTTAAAGTTAAGTGTTCATTAAACTGTGCTACAGTGTCACTTTAGTGTTGCTCAAATGTATTTGTACCTAAAGTTGTATTTAGGACTCTAGAGATGTTTTGCTAATTACATGATCTGTTGAGCTACAAACTTTGTCCCTTTTTTCTGCATGGCTGTACTTCAGCAGCACTGACAAATCATAGTCTGTAATCCTTCATTTACTTACAGAAATTATCTGACAGCACTTCCAGCTCAGAGAAGGAATTGTATTGGTTCAAAAATTCATGGTACAAGGGATCTCTGCCTCTGGAAATGTCTGTCATCTCAGAGTCTGAATAGCAGTTGAATAACTGTTGAGGCATTATAATCCTGTAAGCATACCATCAGGCTACCCACAAGTAGCATTCAGAACTGAAAATGAGCCAGATTGGCAGCAGCTGTAAATTGACATCAGTGAAGCTATGCCAGTTTACATCAGCTGAAGGTCTGGCACTCGATTCTCTAACCCTTTAAAGTTTAAGATGTAAATAAATTGGACTATTTCAGGCCCTTTCAAGAATAAACTTATCTTTAATATGTATTCTTCACAACATTTTACTATATCTTATCTCTTTTTCTTCTTCTTTCATACTACTTCCCTATCTGAGGCCAGCAACTTTTATAGCCTTCTTCCAAAACTCATGACTGCATGTCTGGCAGTTGTGCAAATTGGTCTCTCTAAGGTCCACTTATATCCAGTCCATGTACCAAGTCTTTGGCCTCCCCCTTGGTCATCTTCTATCCATGATCATTGCAAGGGCCAATGCAAATCTCAGGTCTCCTCTGGACATGTACATGCCAATGTAGCCTAGCCCTCCCTCAACTTATCTTCACTTGAGGCAACCTGCGTTACTCTCCTCACCCTTATTTCATTTCCTATCACAGATTGTCCAACCATTTTAACATCTCAACATCTTCATTTCCATAGAGATTTCCTTTCTTGCGGCTGACCAAGTCTCCATTCCATACAGTAGGATGGGTCGAATTACAGTTTTATATATGCTACCTTTCAACTTTATTGGAATCTTTTTATCACAGAAAACTGGGGTCAGCTCCTGCCATTTGTACCAAGCAACTTTGGTATGATGCCAGGTATCACTTAGGAAGGCTCCATTGTCAGCATCCATTGATCCTAGATATTTTAATTCTTTCTCTTTTCTAAGTTCTTTGATTATAATATCCTTTACAGAAACGTAGAACTGGAAGGGACCTCAAAAGGTCATCTAATCCTGTCCCCTACACTCATGGAAGGACTAAGTATTATCTAGACCATCCCTCACAGGTGTTTGTCTAACCTGCTCTTAAAAATATTTATGATGAGTAGCAGAAAATTTCCAAACTTGCTCTTAAAAATCTTTCTGGTGGGTAGGAGAGAATTTCCAGTAAAAATTAGCCTGCACCAGGGGTCAGCTTTGAGCCCTTTCTTGTTTGCAATAGTCTTGGATGTGGTAAGTGAGAATATATGAAGTGAGACGTCTTGGACTATGCTGTTTACTGATGACATAGTGATATGTGTGGAAGATTGTGAGACCCTGCACACCCTTTGAAGAGTGGCAGCACAATTTTGAGCAAGATGGACTTAGAGTGAACTTTGGTAAAACTGAGGCTAGGATAAGTGAGGGAGGAAGACCCACCATAAAAGATATTATAGTCAGATAACTTAGAAAAGTGAAAGAATTTAAATACCTAGAATCAATGGTTGCTGACTACTATAGTAAAAAGCAGAATTTGCCCCTTTTGTTTTTTACTACAGTAGGCATTCTGCCATACATATCCTGGGAAAGATGGACAGATCCTTCTGGCACACTTCTCAGTCACAAACTAAAAAATAATTCTCTTGGTACTCAATCATATGCCCTTCTCCAAGGTGTTTCCGAAAAAAACACATTCATTCACACAACCAGATACGGCACATTTGAATATGACAATCCCCTGTGTTCTTGACTGAGGTTCATAGCACCTACCCGATATTGTGAATTAGCAGAAATAAATAGGCATTTTATGAAGGGTTCCAGCCCATGACATTAGGGGTATATCTCCACTGTACCTGGAGGTATAATTTCCAGCTCAGATAGACATATGTGGTAGTTTCGAGTGAGCTATTGTTTTAAAAATAGAAGTATTGTCACAGCAACATGGGTGGCGGGACTAGCTAGTCACCTGAGTACAATCCCACCCAAGATCCTATGTATTTACAAGGGCTTGGCTAGCATATTCCACTGCCAGAGCCACAGAAGCTACATGGCTATTTTTCGGCATGGCTAGCTCAATCAAAGCTAGGGTGGTGTGTCTACCCAACCTGGACATTACACCTCCAGCTCCAATGGACACATATCCTAAAGTGAGTCAGCAGAAAAGCCTTCATTTTTATGCACATTTCTAGAATCTGTCACCCTTTACAATATTCCTTTAATAGCTTTAAGGTTCCAAAAACAAACTATAAGAATTACCTCATCAGATAACCATTTTAAAATTTCACCTCTAGCATTTAAACATTGTTCTTCTATTTCGATTAAATAATGTATATATAGAGAAAATGTTACTGCCTTGTTTTATATAATTATGGAGGGCAAATATTTGCCAGGGTCAGTCTACAATCTAGATGAGTAGAATTCATCTAAATGGTTGCATTACCTTTCAACTTCTATCCACTGTGGATTCCCCTCCGAGTTTTAACCATCCAACAAAGATCTAGACTGTAGTCTTGCTCATCTTATAATGAGGTGGTAAGTGGATTGAGTAGCATATGAGGTTTAATAAATTATTTATAATTAACATAAAAAGATAGCCTTGTGTTTCCAGTGTTAAATATTACCAATTAGCTGATCACTTGGCAATCCTGGCCAGGTTAAAAAATTGAAATTCATAGGTTCCAAAGCCAGAAAGAACCATTGTGATCACCTGGTGTGACCAGCTATACACAGGCCATAGAACTGCCTCCCAAATAATTCCTAGAGCATATCTTTTAGAAAAACATCCAATCTTGATTTAAAAATGATGATGGAGAATGCACCATGACCCTTGATAAATTGTTCCAGTGTTAATTACTCTAACTGTTAAAAATGTACACTTTATTTCCAGTCTGAATTTGCCTAGCTTCAACTTCCAGACAGATAAGTTCCAGATATCAAGTAATATGAGTTCAGACTTGAAAGTATAGCAAAAATTCATTATCAATAAATATCACAAACTTTCATATTATAATAGTATGTATTGACATTAAAATTTCCTAGTCTTTCTCAATTATCACAGAGTTGCAGGCAGCCCACCAGGGCAGAGTTTTTATGCCCATGCGAAGAATCTGCTTTAGTACTTTGTGTCCATGTTGGCCTAGATCTACTGGATTGATTTGATGAGTGCTGGAAATCTAGTTTCCTTCAATGTCCCAGGTCTAACACAAAATATATGAAAGTCACTTGATATAATACTGTCACTTATATTTTATTAGTCATTAAACAAGGATTAAAAAAATATGAAGAATGTAAAAATTGTCCAATCTGATCCAATCTGGCCAGACATAGCTGATTGTAACTGATACATTTCATACATTAGATTGATGTCAGACTTGCTATATATGCCAGAACAACAACTGCATAGTGTATTTTAAGAATCCAATGACTAAGAACCTTCAACTGTTCTTCCATTCTGTCTTTCCTGTCTTTGAGGATTTCAAAGGAGAAGAACCTGTGATGTATTTAAATCAAGAGGAGATGAATCTGTTGCTTAGATATCTCCTGGGAAGATTTGTGGAGGCAATAAAAATGAAGGAAACTGCAAGATTATTGGATGGGGAAGCTGTTAACAGAACTAACAGCCCAGGGGCCAGATGAACAGATTCAGATTGGATTTTTAACCACAGAGAAATTACAGCAACTATTAGAATTGGAAGAAATCACACGTTGACAGCATTGTAATTTCTTTTTCACTTGTCAGGAGTTTCTTTGATAATTCAGTGAACTGTGAATTAAATATGTGCCCAGTTTCCGGCTGAGGAAGCCTTAGTCAATCATGCTTCATTGGGATATTTGAATCAGAATTAGAGCTTTCTCTGAACCAGACAGTGTAGCGTATCATTAAGCTTTTAAACTGAAACATGAGATGAGCTTTCAAATGTCATACTAAGAGCTGATACTGATACCCTGAATGCCTGAAGTGAGAATATGTCTACATAACAATTAAACACCCATGGCTGGCCCAGGTCAGCTAACACAAGCTTGTGGCGTTTGGGCTGCAGGACAACAAGATTGATGTGTAGATGCGGGGGGGTCGGGCTGGAGCATGAGCTCTGGGACCTTGTGAAGGGAAGGGTCCCAGAGTCCAAGCTCCCAGCCCGAGCGTGAATGTTTGCCCTGCAATTTTTAGCCCTGCAGTCCAAGCCCCCTGGACCAGCATCAGCGCTTGATTGTGTTGTGGATCTTTTATTCCAGTGTAGATGTACCCTTAATCTAACAGACTCCAATGGCCATGTGAACATCGGATTAGTTCCTATCTTGAGCTATCTGGTTGATAAATACTTGCCTGGTAGTCAGTGCAAAGGTGTCATTTTTGGTAATATCAATGTGCAGTTCATGACGATTCCTCCTGGTACCATTAGAAGAGAGAAAAAATGGAAAGGATGGGGGACCTTAACAAGACAGCCTGATCGCTCCAAAAAAGCGAGAGTTTCAAATTTTGATCTTTAAAGGAAGTTCAAGAAGACACGTGGCGAAATACACCCTTGATGTAACTACACTGAAACCATTCACTTGGGATGACTTTGGTTTTAAGTGTGAAACCAGAATGTGTAATTTAGTTTAAAAACAAGAATCCAAAACATTAAAAAATGCTAATGAATTACATGATTCATGACTTACATTAAAGTTTTTATCAAGTCTGCAGAATCACTGTGCTCTAATTTCATTTTTTTAGACTGTGTTAGGGCCCTATTCAGAATTCTGCACTCACTGTTCATGATATGGAAGTTTAATCTGAGTAACTAGAAATTTAATTCATTGTAATATTTAAACACAGGGTTTATTCCCTTTAGAATGGCCAATGTGTAGTATAGTCTTTTCCCAACAGAAAGGTTGTCCTGATGGATGATAGAGAAGAACAGTATATCCCTGTCCCATATCTAGGGGTGGAGAAGATGATAAAGATTGGCAATGATAGTAAGCTATATGTCCAGCAAAAAGTATTTTCAGGAGCGGGTGTTGCATTGTAAGAGCTTATTTAGAATATAAACTACTTTAATGCAACCTGACCTTGCAAACACTTATGTATGGCTATCTTAACTCATGCAAATAGTCCCATTAAGCTCAGTGAGCTCTTTCTGCAAGTAAACTTACTCACAAACATCTCTGCATTATTTTGGACTTAGATTTCTAGTTCCTTATTTAGGGCAAAATTCTTCTTTCCATGCTGGAGGGAGGGGCTATGTTATAGGTGGGGTTCCCAAGAGGAATTCCGGCTCCATTTGCTTTATTTCCTCCAGGGAGAAACCAGGGTGTGCACTCTGGAGCGTTAGCTATGCCAGTCTTGGAGATGGCACAGCATTCTACTTGCTCAGTGGTTGGCAAGCTCTGCTGATTGGTGAAGCTGGGTGGCAGGTAAGGGCAGTGGTCTCACTGTACCTATGTTCAGACAGCTAGCTGAAAAGCAAGAAAGAACTACTCATCTCAATGGGATTCTAACTGACTGCTGTACAGAGGCAAAGGAAGTGGGGAGAGGTTTCCTTTGTCCTTTGTACCACACTGATGCAGCCTCACAGAAGCTGATCAGTAGCTGACCCTAAGGTTACAAACTCTTGGGGGTAGGGACCATGTTGTCTTTTTTCTGTATAGCCCCGAGGACAATGCTGACACTCAACAATAACAGTAACGATGTATATGGTTCATTACTGAACAGCTATGGTACAGGGTCAGTAACTGTGATAAGGATGGGCTATTATGCTGTATATAAGGTATCTGCAGTGATCCCTGTGCTAAGGAAAATATTGAAAACTTTTTTCCCCCTCTACCCATTGGCTGCAGTAAAATTGTTACTGAAGTTCAGATCTCAATTTCCAGTAATTCACAGGAGAGTTCAAAGCTCTCAAACAACATTTATTTTATACAGCCTGCAGAATTCATTGGCATGTCTGCTTATGTACAGTTTATACAGACATATTGCTCAGACACATACAATGTATTTTGCAATGAAGCTGAGTTACAGGTTTTCATAACCCACTCTCGAAGTTTTTCTTTTTGTCGATTTGTTTTTTAATATTCTTGTGATAGAAGTTTTAGGGCTTGCTGATAAACTAGAAAACATGGATTTGGAGGAGTCAAGGGTAGCAAGTTCTGTAAAAGGAGGGGTAATTCAGGGATTCTAATTAATGGCTGACGGAAGTCTTGATAGTTATGTCAGTAATAAAAACCAAGGTGGTATAAATTCACTAGATTTAGGGACCATTAGACCCAGATCCTTGGCTATGGCTAGGGACTGCACAGTACAACTTGGTATGGAGCTGTTGTACTCTACCCAAGTCTTGGTTCCCCAGGTTTAAATTGCACCAGCTGTCAATAGCAACTGGGGATCAGAAAGATTTACAGAAACACTGGCCACACTCTCCCCCAGCCACACCACTATCCTGACTGCAAAGAGAGGATGACTGTAATAGGAGCCACTACCCTACCATTACATCACCAGAGGTTATTCCTGCTTTTAGGCCATCTCTCATCAGGGCCGGATTTAGGGGCAGGCGAACCTACTGTAGCATGAGGTTCCTTGAGATGGGCTTTGTATTTTCTAGAGATCTGCTTAAGCCACATAGTTTTTTCAGCTCCATTAGTTTAACAATGCCCTAGGTCTCCTTATTTTGTGACTGGTTGGGGAATAGCAATGGGGATTTACTGAGAAATTTGTTGGATAGGCACCAAAGAGATCAGGTGGGATTATTATTTTTTTTTTGGATTGTTTAAGGACAAATGTGTCATCAGTCTGTGAAACATTTTAGTATCTTTATACGTAGACTTCTGACAAGGAAGAATTTCAGCATTTTGAATATACTATATTGCACCACATTGCACAAGTTACATGTTTAAAGAGCTGTCAGTGTTATGGGTATGGATGCAGATTATTAGAACTGCATGTCAGAGGTATAAAGCAGGAGCAAGATGATAATCAGTAAATCTGCAGAAATGATGAAATATGGAATTAACCTAGTAGGAAAATAGATTAGAGGAAATTGTGTAAACTTGTCAAAAAAAAATCATACACCTGCAGGGAAAAAGATTTTTCATTATAAATTCAAAGAAAATTTATATTTAGCATTACATTTGGAAATTATTAAGAGTGAAATGTGGATTTAGTCAGAGACGAACAGTATAAGCTTTTATTAAATTGGATAGATTAACCCAAAACATAGCCTTCCTTTTAACTGTCTTATCGGAGCCTAATCCTTACCCATGTATTATAAAGGCAATGAAATATTTATCAAATGTCTTTTCAAAAATTATTTTTGTAAATGTATAAAGACCACAGCCTGTATTTTTCAAAGGCATTCCTTGCATAAAAGGAACGAAAAAAGGTTTGTACACATTTCAACTTTATGTGGTATTTTGCAACTATTTCTGAATAATGTATCCATGACTTAAGCAAATACTCTACTTAATCAAAGCAGACATGGCCTTAAAGATTGGGTGTCATTTACATACAGAGCTGCAGAAAGCCATTTGACTGCATCTTTTCTTGTGTTTGCAAACTTACTTTTGCTACAGATGATGACAGCAGAAATAAACGCTATGTGCAGAAAAAAATTACATAGATTTACTTGCGTAGGAAGGACTTCTACTGAGAAATGTCTAAAAGAAGATTATCAAATTGTGACTTGAAGGCGTCTAGTAATTTAGAGTCCACCATCTTTCTTGAGAGCATTTTTCATTGGTCAAAGTTTATCTTAAAGTTACAGGTCTGGTTCTGCCATCCTGACCTACCTTGAATAGTATCTTACTCTGCAAGAAGCCCCATTAATTTCACTATGTTGGCCATTGCATAATAAGGTGGTGCAATTTTACTTCAGCAGATGGTTTCTTCCTGATAAACATGGGGAACAACAGTCTGTCTCCCTCATCGAGAGATAATGGCTGTAAATGGGCATTCCTGTGGAGAAAACTACTATTCAGCAAGGGTAAATTTCAGTCTTATTGATATTAAAGTCTATTCAGCTTCTCAGACCCTTTTTTCTGTTCCTGTTTATGACTCCTAACTCTCCTTTCCCATCAGAGTGCACCATGTAAAAGTCTTACTAGAGGTGTAGTACAGGGCAAACAAAAATATTTTTGCTTCAAGGTTCACAGTTAAATCCTTAAGTCCCCATTTGCTAGACGAACAATTGATTGATCTCTTGGCTACCAGTTCCCACTAGCTATTTCACAATATCTCCTCTTCCACATTAGACTGGCATAACACTATGTATTCTACAATATGTATTCTGATTATTGGCTCTAAAGTTAAATTATATATTTCTGTCTACATGCAGTGGCAACTGTCTTGAGTCCTTGCTTAAAATGGTCCTGGTTTCCCATTTGTTGTCAAGTTTCATTTTTTTCGCACCCCACAGATGTACTGAGCTTGGTATTGTTTCTGGAGCACAGAGCCAAGCAATAGGGACAAGGATGTTGGGTGTCACTTGTTTATTATAGTATTGTATTTACATAGTATTGTAAAAGGTTTTCAATATTATTACATACCCTTTGGGATGCAAAATAATATTATGATATTTTTTTCTTCTGAGCCTTGATTGTAGTCGGAACAATAGGAGTATATATTTCCTACTGTCACAAAGCTTTTATGTCTACATTGAGCAAAGGGAAATAAGCTATTTACTTCGTTCATGTGTTTAATTTTGTCTAGAAATACTTATGTAAGTTTGTATCTGGAGCTGGTCAAACTTTTCAAACTAAACTTAGTTTTGATGGAAAATGCTGGTTTGCCAAACACGAAATGTCTTGCAAAAGCAAGTCAGGTTTGATGAAATTTTATCAAGTCACAAACAGGCTCCACAGCAGTGAAACTGGCAAGAATGTCAATTTCAATCAGCTGCTGCTGATCCCTGGGAACATATTTTGTTTCAGAAACACCATGTATGGACATTTCTTCAGGAGTTCCAGCTCACAAGAAATTTTGAAAAAAGTAGTTTTAATCTCTATTTGTAACTGCCTGCATGTATTTTTAAAGAGAATTTCAACTGTGACAATATCTGATATCCTCCTACTGTTTGCCTTTATACTCTGATGTACCAGATGTACTTTGCCTAGTAGCTGGAATAAGGCCAAAGAAGGAAGCACATAGCTAAATGGATCATTTGTATGCCCAGGATTGAAGCACAAGTCTCTTTAGACACACATATTCTCTGCCCATGCCTGCTCCTTCTTATCCTGCACTCTTGAGGGAAATGAATTGGGAGCAGGATGCAAGGCATCTGAGACTTACTTGTGCTCTGTCTGGAGGACTATGCTTAACGTTGAAATGTACACATGTCCATGCACAGCCTCCACCCATGCTTGGATCTGAGTACAACAACCGGGGTAATTTGTTTCAAGATTAATTACTTACACTGTTAAAAATGTACGTCTTATTTCCAGTCTGAATTTGTCTAGCTTCAATTTTCAACCATTGCATCATGTTATATCTTTCCCTGCTAGGTTGAAGAGCCCATTATTGAATATTTGTTCCCCATGTAGATACTTACAGACTACAATCAAGTCACCCCTTAACCTTCTCTTTGTTAAGCTAAATAGATTGAGTTCCTTGAGTCTATCACTGTAAGGGTATGTCTACACTACGAAATTAGGTCGAATTTATAGAAGTCGTTTTTTTTAAATCGGTTTTATATATTCGAGTGTGTGTGTCCCCACAGAAAATGCTCTAAGTGCATTAAGTGCATTAACTCGGCGGAGCGCTTCCACAGTACCGAGGCAAGCGTCGACTTCTGGAGCGTTGCACTGTGGGTAGCTATCCCACAGTTCCCGCAGTCTCCGCT
The DNA here is from genome assembly GCF_965140295.1 of Lepidochelys olivacea. Taxonomy (NCBI): domain Eukaryota; kingdom Metazoa; phylum Chordata; order Testudines; family Cheloniidae; genus Lepidochelys; species Lepidochelys olivacea. The sequence goes on along the minus strand of NC_140415.1, from coordinate 87,954,077 downwards.
GCCCATTGGAATTCTGGGTTGATATCCCAATGCCTGATGGGGCTAAAACATTGTTGCGGGTGGTTCTGGGTACATATCGTCAGGACCCCGTTCCCACCCTCCCTCCCCCCGTGAAAGCAAGAGCAGACAATCATTTCGCGCCTTTTTTGTCTGCTGCCAGCCAAAGATGTAAAGGATAGATGGAGTGGGTCAGAACAAGAAATAGACCAGATTTGTTTTGTACTCATTTTCCTCCTCCCCTGTCTAGATCACACTGCAGTCAGTCACAGAGAAGGCGCAGCGAGGTTAATCTAGCCATGTATCAATCAGAGGCCAGGCTAACCTCCTTGTTCCAATAACAACGATAACTTTGGTGCACCATTTCTTATTGGAACCCTCCGTGCAGTCCTGCCTGAAATACTCCTTGATGTACAGGCACACCCTTTGTTGATTTTAGCTCCCTGAAGCCAACCCTGTAAGCCGTGTCGTCAGTCGCCCCTCCCTCCGTCAGAGCAACGGCAGACAATCGTTCTGCGCCTTCTTTCTGTGCGGACGCCATACCAAGGCAAGCATGGAGGCCGCTGAGCTCATTTTGGCAATTAGGAGCACATCAACCACCACACGCATTATCCAGCAGTATATGCAGCACCAGAACATGGCAACGCGATACCGGGCGAGGAGGCGACGTCAGCGCGGTCCTGTGAGTGATCAGGACATGGACACAGATTTCTCTGAAAGCATGGGCCCTGCCAATGCATGCATCATGGTGCTAATGGGGCAGGTTCATGCTGTGGAACGCCGATTCTGGGCTCGGGAAACAAGCACAGACTGGTGGGACCGCATAGTGTTGCAGGTCTGGGACGATTCCCAGTGGCTGCGAAACTTTCGCATGCGTAAGGGCACTTTCATGGAACTTTGTGACTTGCTTTCCCCTGCCCTGAAGCGCATGAATACCAGGATGAGAGCAGCCCTCACAGTTGAGAAGCGAGTGGCGATAGCCCTGTGGAAGCTTGCAACGCCAGACAGCTACCGGTCAGTTGGGAATCAATTTGGAGTGGGCAAATCTACTGTGGGGGCTGCTGTGATGCAAGTAGCTCACGCAATCAAAGATCTGCTGATATCAAGGGTAGTGACCCTGGGAAATGTGCAGGTCATAGTGGATGGCTTTGCTGCAATGGGATTCCCTAACTGTGGTGGGGCTATAGACGGAACCCATATCCCTATCTTGGCACCGGAGCACCAAGCCGGCGAGTACATAAACCGCAAGGGGTACTTTTCGATAGTGCTGCAAGCTCTGGTGGATCACAAGGGACGTTTCACCAACATCAACATGGGATGGCCGGGAAAGGTGCATGACGCTCGCATCTTCAGGAACTCTGGTCTGTTTCAAAAGCTGCAGGAAGGGACTTTCTTCCCAGACCAGAAAATAACTGTTGGGGACGTTGAAATGCCTATATGTATCCTTGGGGACCCAGCCTACCCCTTAATGCCATGGCTCATGAAGCCGTACACAGGCAGCCTGGACAGTGGTCAGGAGCTGTTCAACTACAGGCTGAGCAAGTGCAGAATGGTGGTAGAATGTGCATTTGGACGTTTCAAGGCGCGCTGGCGCAGTTTATTGACTCGCTTAGACCTCAGCGAAACCAATATTCCCACTGTTATTACTGCTTGCTGTGTGCTCCACAATATCTGTGAGAGTAAGGGGGAGACGTTTATGGCGGGGTGGGAGATTGAGGCAAATCGCCTGGCTGCTGGTTACGCGCAGCCAGACACCAGGGCGGTTAGAAGAGCTCAGGAGGGCGCGGTACGCATCAGAGAAGCTTTGAAAACCAGTTTCATGACTGGCCAGGCTACAGTGTGAAAGTTCTGTTTGTTTCTCTTTGATGAAACCCCCTGCCCCTTGGTTCACTCTACTTCCCTGTAAGCTAACCACCCTCCCCTCCTCCCTTTAATCACCGCTTGCAGAGGCAATAAAGTCATTGCTGCTTCACAGTCATGCATTCGTTATTCATTCATCACACAAATAGGGAGATGACTACCAAGGTATCCCAGGAGGGGTGGTGGAGGAGGGAAGGAAAATGCCACACAGCACTTTAAGCACAGCACTTTAAAAGTTTACAACTTTAAAATTTATTGAATGACAGCCTTCTTTTTTTTGGGCAATCCTCTGTTGTGGAGTGGCTGGTTGACCGGAGGCCCCCCCACCGCGTTCTTGGGCGTCTGGGTGTGGAGGCTATGGAACTTGGGGAGGAGGGCGGTTGGTTACAGAGGGGCAGCAGTGGCAGTCTGTGCTCCAGCTGCCTTTGCTGCAGCTCAACCATACACTGGAGCATTCTTGTTTGGTCCTGCAGCAGCCTCAGCATTGAATCCTGCCTCCTCTCATCACGCTGCCGCCACATTTGAGCTTCAGCCCTGTCTTCAGCCCGCCACTTACTCTCTTCAGCCCGCCACTTACTCTCTTCAGCCCTCCACCTCTCCTCCCGGTCATTTTGTGCTTTCCTGCACTCTGACATTATTTGCCTCCACGCATTCGTCTGTGCTCTGTCAGTGTGGGAGGACAGCATTAGCTCGGAGAACATTTCATCTCGAGTGCGTTTTTTTTTCTTTCTAAGCTTCACTAGCTTCTGGGAAGGAGAAGATCCTGTGATCATTGAAACACATCCAGCTGGTGGAGAAAAAAAAAGGGACAGCGGTATTTAAAAAGACACATTTTATAAAACAGTCGCTACACTCTTTCAGGGTAAACCTTGCTGTTAACATTACATACATAGCACATGTGCTTTCGTTACAAGGTTGCATTTTGCCTCCTCCCACCGCGTGACTACCCCCTCAACCTTCCCCCCTCCCTGTGGCTAACAGCGGGGAACATTTCTGTTCAGCCACAGGCAAACAGCCCAGCAGGAATGGGCTATACTGAGTGTCCCTGAAGAAAAGCACCCTATTTCAACCAGGTGACCATGAATTATATCTCACTCTCCTGAGGATAACACAGAGAGAGAAAGAACGGATTTTGGTTGAATGCCAGCAAACATACACTGCAATGCTTTGTTCTACAGTGATTCCCGAGTATGTGTTACTGGCCTGGAGTGATAAAGTGTCCTACCATGAAGGACGAAATAAGGCTGCCCTCCCCAGAAACCTTTTGCAAAGGCTTTAGGACTACATCTAGGAGAACCGCAAATGCCAGGGCAAAGTAATCCTTTCACATGCTTGCTTTTAAACCATGTATAGCATTTTAAAAGGTACACTCACCAGAGGTCCCTTCTCCGCCTGCTGGGTCCAGGAGGCAGCCTTGGGTGGGTTCGGGGGGTACTGGCTCCAGGTCTAGGGTGAGAAACAGTTCCTGGCTGTCGGGAAAACCGGTTTCTCCGCTTGCTTGCTGTGAGCTATCTACAACCTCCTCCTCCTCCTCATCTTCTTCGTCCCCAAAACCTGCTTCCGTATTGCCTCCATCTCCATTGAAGGAGTCAAACAACACGGCTGGGGTAGTGGTGGCTGAACCCCCTAAAATGGCATGCAGCTCATCATAGAAGCGGCATGTTTGGGGCTGTGACCCAGAGCGGCTGTTCGCCTCTCTGGTTTTCTGGTAGGCTTGCCTCAGCTCCTTCAGTTTCACGCGGCACTGCTTCGGGTCCCTGTTATGGCCTCTGTCCTTCATGCCCTGGGAGATTTTGACAAAGGTTTTGGCATTTCGAAAACTGGAACGGAGTTCTGATAGCACGGATTCCTCTCCCCAAACAGCGATCAGATCCCGTACCTCCCGTTCGGTCCATGCTGGAGCTCTTTTGCGATTCTGGGACTCCATCATGGTCACCTGTGCTGATGAGCTCTGCATGGTCACCTGCAGCTTGCCACGCTGGCCAAACAGGAAATGAGATTCAAAAGTTCGCGGTTCTTTTCCTGTCTACCTGGCCAGTGCATCTGAGTTGAGAGTGCTGTCCAGAGCGGTCAGAGTGGAGCACTCTGGGATAGCTCCCGGAGGCCAATACCATCGAATTGTGTCCACAGTACCCCAAATTCGAGCTGGGAACGTCGATTTAAGCGCTAATCCACTTGTCAGAGGTGGAGTAAGGAAATCGATTTTAAGAGCCCTTTAAGTCGAAATAAAGGGCTTCACTGTGTGGACGGGTGCAGGTTTAAATCGATTTAACGTTGCTAAATTCGACCTAAAGTCCTAGTGTAGACCAGGGCTAAGGCATGTTTTCTAACCCTTTAATGATTCTTGTGGCTTTTCTCTGAACCCTCTCCAATTTCTCAACATCCTTCTTGAATTGTGGACCTCGGAACTAGACACAGCATTTCAGCAGCAGTCACACTTAGCCATATTAAAATTCATATTGTTGGCTTGTGCCCAATGTTCCAGGCGATCCAGACCTCTACCAGTGACCAGTCCTCTTCATTATTTACCCCTTCCCCAATTTTTGTGTCTTCTGCAAATGTTATTGGTGATTTTGTTTTCTTCCAAGTCACTGATAAAAATGTTAACCAGCAACCCCATGGGACCCCACTAGAAAAACACCCATTTGATGATGATTCTCCATTTACAAATATATTTTGTCACTTAGCCATCGCTTAATCTATTTAATGTGTGCCATGTTAATTTGATATCATTCTAGTTTTTTAATTACGTCATATGGTACTAAGTCAAATGGCTTACAGAAGTCTAAGTATCTTGCATCAGCCCTATTCCCTTTATCAGCTATAACTGTAAACTCATCAAAAAAAGACAGGATCTATTTTCCATAAACCTATGATGATTGGCATTAATTATATTATTATAATATTCTTCTTCTTCTTTAGTTCTTTATTAATAAGTCCCATATCTGCTGCTCTATTATCATCTGGGGATTGATGTCAGATTGATAGGAATATAATTCACATGGGTCATCCCATTTACACTTCTAAAATATTAGCACAACATTTCTGAAACTTTCCCAGTGTTGCAAGAATTATTGAAACGCTTGGCTGCAATGTTATCCAGACCTCCTGATTTAAAAATGCCTAACTTTAATAGCTGCTCATTAGCATCCTCCAAAGATACTAGTGGAATGGAAAGACTTATAATGTAATAGGATATGACATAATCATCTATTTTCCCCAAATACAAACAGAAATATTTATTGTACATTTCTGCCTTTTCTGCATTATTATTAATAATTCTACCATTTCCATCTAGTACTGGACTAATATCATTGTTAGAATTCCTTTTGTTCCTAATATACTTTGAACAACTCCTTCTTATTTTCTTTGTCTGCTGGCCATAGAGTTCTCCTTGTGCCCCTTTGCTTCCCTTATCAATTTTCTACTGTTTACTACTTTCTGATTTATTTTCATTTTCAAGTCACCCTTTCTTTCATTTGTTTATATATAGCTTCTTTCACCCTCCCCTCTAAACCAGGATAGTTTTTTAACCAATATGATCAAGTTAAGGGCTTGATACTGAAAGTTTCTGAGTATCTGTCACCACCATGTATGTGTTGAAGATAATCAGGACAAATTCTAAATAAATTAGAACCAGACTATAGCCATTCCAGGCACAGGTGGGGAAAGAGGGGAATTGGGAAAGGGTGCACAAACTATCCTCATGAGCTCAACCACTATTACGGGCCTTGATGGCCATGAGTGGTGGATGGGAAGTACATGGTGTAACCCTTTAAGGAAAGTAGCACTCCAGAAGGCATGGTATCCCCAGAGCTCCTACTGTGGCTCCATATTATTGCCTATGCAGAGATGTATCTATGAGACAGAGCCCTAAATAAGGAACGTCATAACTATTATTTATTACATGAACTAACTTAATGGAACATAAGAGATGCTATGAGAACCCAACAGCAATAGGCCTGGATTAGAGTTCTGCCTGATGCACTAATGTCCACTTTGATTCATGGGGTCCGATTCTCTTCTCACTCTGGTTTTATATTAGTGTAGCTCCACAGATGTCACAAGAGTTAGTCCTGATTGGCATACCAGTACAGGAGAGAGGAAATTCAGGATTGTCATGTGATGAGATACTGCTAACTTTTCAACATTAGATACACCTGCCACTATTACTGCTGTAGTGAAGCCAGGTACTGCTTGGGCCTACTTCTTTGAGGCTATTTTGATAAATTTTCTGTCATTTAATAGCCTTCTCCTTTTTTCTTTTAGAATGATGAAAACTTATTTCCTACAATGCCTTTCAATTGCCTTACAAACAAAACAAGAACAAAATAAAACAGTACCTTTTTAAAGCCAGTTATTTGCACAGCAATGCATACAAGAATGAAAGATAAAGGCTCAACCCCTCCATTAAAGAGACCTTTTTATTTTTAGCTTGTATTTACGTCTCCACGGGCAACTGGATGACCACTTTTTCCTGCTTCCAAGGTCTTCCCTATGGGGAAATGAGCAACATTTCTGATAACAAGGAAGAGACTTAGACTGCAAGTGAGCAAAGCTGGGAGCTGAACTGTTACCTTGATTATTTCCCTCTTGCCTTGTACTGTGACATGGTGTTTGGCTTTTGTATCAATTTATTGGAAAACTGGGAAATGGCACTGAGAAAAGCACTTTTTTTCCCTTCAACCCTTGTGTGTGCATATGTGTCTTATACACACACACACACTAAAAAAATAGCACAATAGACTACAATGGTGGTACAAACCTAACAATCTGCAAATTAGACTATATGCCCTTTGGGAAAAGGACTGTGTCTTCCTACCTTGCTATGCGTTTGAGAAGCTTGTAGCATAATGCAGTCCTGACCAGTACTACTGCAATACAAATATTAATTAATAGTAATGACAGCAATTACAATCACCCAAACTGCCCAACCAACAAAGTGTTGAAAGTGAAGAACTAGAGATTATTTTGCCTGTGATTTACTGGAGGTTGAGGCAAGAGCACAATCACAGCAGGAGCAAGAAAACAAGACACCATGTGACTTGGGAAATATACTTTTACATTGCTGGGCTTTCAGAGGAATTTTGGCAATTAAGTCCCAACAGCAGATGACCCAGCATACATGGTTTTTGTCAATTATTATTCAAGTTAAATGGGCTTTTAATCCTTTTACTTTGGTGGGGGGAAATATAAGAGGGTTTTTGTTTTTTTATTCATTTTGTCTGGTTCTGATGTAGGTATTTCTGAGGTCTTACAATATCCTATTCTAAACCTTCCACCATCAAAACCAGCTGTTGCCTGTCTCACTATGCTCTACACCACTCTATACTGTAATGAACATAAGAACGGCCATAGTGGGTCAGACCAAAGGTCCATCAAGCCCAGTATCCCGCCTTCTGACAGTGGCCAAAGGCAGGTGCCCCAAAGGGAACGAACAGAGAGGTTATCATCAAGTGATCTATGTCCTGCCACCCAATCCGAGCTTCTGACAAACGGAGACTAGGGACACCATTTCTGCCCATCCTGGCTAATAGCCATTGAATGGCTCCAAAATATGGAGAAAAGTTTATTGTTACATTTGCTGTTTATTTAGAAAGATATGGCTTTTCCTGTACACCGGATGCTAATGCTCACATATAGCTCAATCATTCCTTAAAGGCACAGGAGCCACAGCTCTGGAAGAGATCCTGCCTAAGCGCTCCAGGTATGCAGGGGGTGCAGAACACTACCACCTCAATTTCCCTGGCCCCTGTTGGGCTGTCTGATGGTAAGAGAGACCAGTCACTGCATTTGAGTGAGTGAAGGGACTGAAGATGTGTCCAGCTGCTGTGCAGGGAAAGAAGATTCTATTTCTCGTGCCCTACACCTTCCTATCAAATCCTGAAACATCTGGGCACAATCTGGTCCATAACCACTAATAGCAATGCTGTGACTCCTATGGGGATTTAACTCTAATGAATACAGCTGCATTGGTTTCTGAAACTTATTGTTCTGTTATTCTGTTATTGTTCCCAGGTGAGAGTCAAAAACTAGCTAGATCTTTAAGACAATGTTTAGTTAGGTCACTTTCAAAACTGAAAATGAGAGATGTCATTGTTCAATATAAACTGAGGACATAGAGGCTCAAGCTTTTATACATGGGCTACTAAAAGGGCTAATTAAGTTGTGAATGCACAATGCTTAATGCACATGTATGTAGGTGTAACACATGTACCTCAAAATAGCACCCAGTAAACCCCACATTCATATATGGTTGTGATATTTCATACAAAGCATGCCAGGTAAGATATCATATGAAAGGTCATGATCTGCTGAAACCCATTGTTCTGTAAAAATATGTATATCATTCATGTTTAGTAGTTATGAGATTTTGCTGTATGGTTATTGTTAAAATACGTTGTAAGTTTGGGAGTCGTCCATTGCTAGTTCTCTAGTGACAACAAAGGAGGTGATCCACACCCAGGTGGGCATTAAATGACCATTAATTAGCAGGGGAGTTGTAAACAAGGGATTTACCGTTCTGTAAGAGAAGCACCGCACAATGGAGATTGCTCAAACCTGTGACTCAGCAATGTCCACCAGGCATGCCTGGGCCAGTTTCTTTCCAGGGACATGAACTAAGGGAATATCTACACTGGCAGAGTTACAGTGCCATCAGAGAGTGCTGAAGGGAAACCACTGTCGTGTGTTCACACTGTCAGCTGCCTGCACAATAGCGTGTTCACACTTGCGGTACTTGCAGCGGTATTCGGAGCGGTGCACTCTGGGCAGCTGTCCCACAGAGCATCTCTTCCTCTTCTGCCGCCAAGAGTTATGGGAAGGTGGACGAGGTCGTGGAGCATCCTGGGTCCTGTCCTAATGCCCCGTGATGCATTGCTTCGCATCCCAGCAATCCCTGTGCTTCCATCCGCATTTGCCGCCAGCTTTCAACGGTTTGTGTACTGCGCACCCTGCCTCTTCGGGCTGCAGGAGTGGATCACGAACTGTTGACCAGTATGCCGCTCGCCCTGACCAACACGTCACGAGTGGCACTGAAGTTATTCCTTAAACTACAGAGGCAAGAAGAGTGCAACATTTATCTCGCCACGCATAGTAGCTACGACCAGTGGTGAGCTGGAGCCGCTTCACACCGGTTCATGCGAACCGGTGGTTAAATTTTGAACCAGTTTTAAAACCGGTTGTTAAAAATTGTTACGGCTAAAGAGCTCCTGGCTGGGGAGGCTCCCCCCTGCCCCTCCCCTGCCTTCCCCCGTCTTGCAGAGCCGCAGAGTGCCGGAGTGCTCCTGGGCAGCTCTGCAGCTCCTTCTGCTTTGAGCGGCATGGTAAGGGGGTGGGGCTGCGAGCTCCAGTGGGCTGCATGCATACACGCTGCCCTGAGCAGCATGGTAAGGGGGCTGAGAGGAGGGGTTGGATAAGGGGCAGGGAGCGGTTGGAGGGGGCGGAGGTTCTGGGGGGGCGCTCAGGGGACAGGGAACGGGGTGGGGGGTTGGGTAGGCATGGGAGTTCCAGGGGGTCTTTTGGGCAGGGCCGGTGCAACTATTAGACAGACTAGGCAGCTGCCTAGGGCGCCATGTGGTTGGGGGAACCCAAAAGCAGTGCCCCCCCATTTTTTTTAAACAGCGGAGCACAAGGCTGCTGCTGCTCCCCGCCTCCCAGCTCCAAAGGGGCCTCCCGCGGCATGGCCAGTCCCTCCCCCCAGGGGAGCAGCCAGTGGCAGAGCGGGGAAGGGGAGGGTCTAGCACTAGCAGCTGCGCCTTCTTCCCTGCACCGCGAGCCAAGCCGCCGCTAAGAGCCCTGGGGGCAGGGGGGAGCGCGGCTCGGCGTGCAGCGCAGGGAAGAAGGCCCAGCTACACTCTGCTTTTCAGGTGGAGAAGATGGGTGTCTACTCCTCCTGCAAGGTACCTAGCCGGGCCACGGGGAGCTGCAAGGGACCACGGAGAGCTGGGGGGTGGGCAGGTCCAGTCCCTGGCCTGGGGAATTGTGTATGTGGGAGTAACCATTACACCCCCACCCCCCCCTCCTCTTGGCACATCCCTTAAATCAGAACTTTTTATAGGGAACCGGTTGTCAAGATTTTGGCAGCTCATCACTGGCTACGACACAGTTTGCTTGTGGCATTCACGGAGGTGCTGACCTCAGTGGAATGGCACTTTTGGGCTCAGGAAACAAGCAGTGAGTGCTGGGATCACATCATCATGGACGTCTGGGATGATGAGCAGTGGCTGCAGAACTTTCAGATGAGGAAAGCCACTTTCATGGGACTGTGTGATGAGCTCGCCCCAGCCCTGAGGAACAAGGAGAAGAGAATGAGAGCTGCCCTTTCGCTGGAAAAGCGCGTGGCAATTGCACTGTGGAAGCTGGCTACTCCAAACTGCTACCGATCGGGCACTGATCAGTCCGGAGTGGGAAAGTCGATCATTGAACTCGTGTTGACAGAAGACTGCAGGGCCATTAATCACATCCTGCTTCAAAAGACCGTGAGTCTGGGGTAATGTGCATGACATTGTAGATGGCTTTGCACAAATGGGTTTCCCTAACTGCGGAAGGGTGATAGATGGCACCAGATCTCCTAGCCACTGAGTACATTAATCACAGGGGGTATTTCTCAATGGTTCTCCAGGCAGTTATGGATCACCGTGGGCGTGTCACAGACATTAACGCAGGCTGGTCCGGAAAGGTGCATGACGCACGCATCTTTCAGAGCACTGGCCTGTTCAGGAAGCTGCAAGCAGGGACTTTCTTCCTGGACCAGAAGATCACCATAGGGGAAGTCAAAATGCCCAGTGTGATCCTGGGAGATCCTGCCTACCCCTTAATGCCATGGCTTATGAAGCCATACATGAAGCAACCTGACAGCAGAAAGGAGCGGTTCACCAACAGGCTGAGCAAGTGCAGAATGACCATTGAATGTGCTTTTGGCCAGTTAAAAGTCCGCTGGCACTTCCTCTATGGGAAGATGGACCTGGCCGATGACAATATTCCTATGCTTATAGCCATGTGCTTACGCTCCATAATATTTGTGAAGGGAAGCTTCACTCAGAACTGGACTGCAGAGGCTCAGCACCTGGAGGCTGAGTTTGAACAGCCAGAGACCAGAGGGGCACAGCGCGGGGCCATAAGGATCATGGATGCCTTGAAGCAGCAATCTGAAGCTGAAATATTTGTTGCTGTGCTTGGGATTGCATTGCTTGTAATGCTAGGATGTGATTGGTGCAGATGATGCAATATGTGGGTTTAACATAATTGTATGTTGCTTTGCAGGGCTCTTTTTGCTTTTATTTAATAGAATAAAGATTGCTTTCAAACCAACACAATTCTTTTATTAAAAGACAACAACTGGAGTAGAGAGTCAAACAAGAAAAACAACAAACTATCAGCAGTGAGGGGGATGGGGGAAGGGAGGGTCCCAGGAGGAGGCGAGGTCCCAGGTGGCTAAAGATTTGTGTATGTCCAGGGATCATACCCAGCCTTCTCCTTTGGAGTACAATGCAGCAGGTGCAGAGGGGCGGGTGTTGAGTGCAGTGAGTACTGGGAGTCCACAGGGCTGGACTGTGACAGGGGAGTGGAATGCCGTGGGTACAGACTGGAGCCAGGAGGTTGATAAGAGTGTGTTGGCGTTGTCTGGGGGGTGCATGGGAAAGAGTTATGGGACAGTGGCTGCAGCGGAGGGCGGGCGCAGAGCTGCTCACTTTGCAGTGCTGGTGGTGTGTCTGCTTGGCGCTCCATAACCTTTAAGAACCGCTCCGTGGCTTCTTTCTGGCACACCATGTTTTCCTTTCGGTCCCTCTTCTCGCTGTCCCGCCACTCCTTCAATTCTTGTTTTTCAGCGGTGGAGTGCATCATAACATCTTGCAGAAAGTCCTCCTTAGTTCTTTTTGGCCGCTTTCTGATTCTGTGCAGCTGTTCAGCTTCCAATAACAAAGAGGGAGGCTGGGCTCCCAAGGTCATCTCTATGAAGATTAAATGCAACATTTTACAAAAGCAGTATTCAGTGATTTAAAACACATGCCAGTACTCACACACCTGTCACTAACTGGCTGCCCCAGGCAAGCACACATGAGCCACAAGACCCCCAAAATAGTGAGTAGCTGCAGGGGCAGGGTAATTTTCTCTTCCCAGACCCTGCTGTACATTGGGCACTTGGCTCTTTGGGAGAGCCAGCACTGTGTGTGCGGGGGTGGGGGAGCGATAACATTCCTGTCCCCACAATTTCCACAGGCTGTGATCATTAAGGAAGATATCTGGCCGCTGAGGGTGACCAGGGAATCAAGGGAGGGTCTTCTCCAAGACTACGGCTTCCGCCCTGGCCCCTATATGTCTTGCCTATTTGCCAATGGTGTCCTGTGGCATGGGAAAGTTACCATTAATGGGGCAAGAAACAAAGCAGCTCTGCCAAAAAACCTGCAGCAGCGGATTGCCACAAGAGTATCTCCACAAGAGTTTCCTGGAGATCTCTGAGGGAGATTCCCATGAAGTGAGGGAGTCACTCAACAGCCTCTTCCACTGCTTAGAATAGGAATGTGGTGGGAGACAAGCCTGCTTTCTACAACCCTCCTGCCCCCAACAATTCGATTCAGCAAGTCCCAAAATCAGATCCACTTACCAGTGGCCTCCTCTCCTGTTTGTGCTTTGCCAACATCCAACAGGTGTGACTGGTTAGCCTCCTCTGGGGTAGAAAACAGCTCCTGGATGCATGTATCTCTGACCTCCGAGTCATCCTCTGCCTCTTGATCCCCTTCCCCCTTCACATCCTCGTCCAAGATTTCCTCCTCTTCACTCTTGATGGCACAGGAGCCACCGAAATATCCACAGTGGCCTTTGCAGTGGGGGTGGGGTCACCACCGAGTATTTCGTCCAGCTCTTTGTAGAACTGACAGCTCGTGGGCGCAGCACCGGAGCAGTGGTTTGCCTCCCATGCCTTCTGGTAGGCGTTCTGCAGCTCCTTCACTTTGACCCTACACTGCAATGTGTCCCGGTCATGGCCCCTTTTCTGTCATGCATTGTGAAATCTGACCATAGGTATCAAAATTCCTATGGCTGGAGCACAGTGGGTACTGGAAAGCCTCCTCTCCCCAAATGCTGATGAGGTCCAGCAGTTCAGCATTGCTCCAATGGTGCGTGGAGCAGGCATGGCCACCTGGAAAGATGTGCTGAGACCACTGCATGAGTCACTGAGCGAACAGGAAGGGGATTTTCAAAATTCCAAAGGAATGTACAGGGTGGGGATGATGGTTGGTCACCTGAGGGCAGGACAGTAGAGTTCAAACCAATGACTAGAGAGGTGAGAACAGGCATTGAGGGACACCTCCCAGAGGCCAATCGCAGGGCTGTAATCGACCACAGTGTCTACACTGGCACTGCAGCCCCAGCACAGGAAGCTTACACCTCTCGTTGGGGTGGTTTTTTTTAAAGCACTACAACTGCACAGTTTCTGCTCACTAAGTGGCTTGGCAGTGTGTACACCTCAGGAGTTACAGAGCAGAAAGCTGCTTTACTGCACAGAAACTTGCCAGTGTAGACAGGGCCTAAGGCTATGTGCTCTGTGCACCTTATAGTGGCACAGCAGTGCCGCTGTAAGGTACAGCGTGTAGCCACTCTTTGTTGGCAGGAGAGAGTTCTCCCACTGCCAAAATAAAACCAACCCCAATGAGGGACTGTAGCTTTATCGGCGGGAGAGTGTCTCCCTCCGACAAAGCACTGTCTACACCGGCACTTTTCATCAGTAAAACTTTTGTCGGTCAGGGATGTGTTTTTTCACACTCCTGACCAATAAAATTTTTACCGACAAAAGTGCAATGTAGATACTGGGGGGGGGGAGGATTGCTCTAAGTTACGCAACTTCAGCTACTTGAATAACGTAGCTGAAGTCGACATACTTAGATCTACTCACCGCGGTGTCTTTGCTGCTGTAGGTTGAGTGCTAATGCTCCCCCATCAACTCCGCCTGCGCCTCTTGCTCCAGTGGAGTACCGGAGTAGACGGGAGAGCACTCAGGGATCAATTTATCACATCTAGACTAGACGTGATAAATCGACCCGTGCTGGATCGATCGCTGCCCGCCAATCTGGCGGGTAGTATAGACATACTCTAAGAATATAAGATAAGGGACAGTGGCATCATGAGGCCACCTTTCTCCTCCACCACCTATGCTGAAGGCAACAAAAATGCTGGGAAGACACAGACTGGAGCTGAGGAGACTGGTTCCAGGCTTAAAGGGAAAGCCTGTGTATTAAAGACTGTATCCTACCTGCAACGTCAAGTGGGGTGAGAAAAATTGCTTGATCTAAATATTGCTTAGTCTAATAACGTTAAGATTTAGACTGCAAACTTACCTTTTATTCTTAGGGGTTTTTTGGTAACGATCTCTGACTTCTTCAGCCTATCACTTATAATCATTTAAAATCTATCTTTCTGTAGTTAATAGATCTGTTTTATATTATACCTAAAACACTGGGTTTTGGCTGAAGTGCTTGGGAAATCGCAGCACAGTTTACAAAGGTTAGTGTGTGTCCTCTCCACATCGAGGGCGGACTGTGTAATGAACTTACACTGGTCAGGCTTCTGATCAGGACAAAACAGTATAGTTCTGGGGTGCAAGGCTGAGGGTTAGGAAGACTTGCTGGGGCCTTTCTTGGTGTGATTCATGAGCGACTTGGGAGCATTCATGACATTTACCTGGCTGTGGGGCTCCATATGCTGTTGTACTGAGTGATAGCACCTGGAAGGGTTTGCTGCTTGTCAGTAGCAAAGCCTTTTGAGAGATAGCCCAGGCTGGCTAGTTAAGGGGGCACAGCAGTACCCCCATTTCAAGTTGTACCCCAGGAATCCCATCACAGTAGGGCACATCAAAAAGTGCATTCTGACATTTGAAAACCTGAACCTAAAAGACTTTCTTACTCATTTTTCTTGGAAGGTGATAAAATTTTTGTAATTTCAGAGGAAGTGAAACTACCTGGTTTTGAAAAAAATATAATGTGGTTTTCTGTCCATCTTCTGAAGAACTAATAAATTTTGTGTCTGTCTGTGTATACATTTTCATTTACACTCATGCATTAAGTTTTACATTCAGAAGCAGAAAAATGAATTCATTTAAGAAAATGACACAAACAGCTAAGGTGATTGCATCTTTGAAGGGGGAGTTCTATAATACAATATATCCTCAATTATCTGAGCAAAACAGTAAAGCCATTATTGTAGATGGGATCCAATCTAGGCATTAGAATGCACATTTCTTCCTGTGCATTTCTTTTGCTGTGTCACTGCCATCTTTTTACAATAATTATTTATATATTAGCGGCCTTGGCTGTTTAATCTGTTAATGTCTTTCTAAGGTAATCAGACCAGCTGTTCCTGAAGATAAAGCACTCTGGAGAATCTAAAGGAAATTTAAGACCAATGAAAATGAACCTTGTTGTCTTTTGAAATCAAAGGGACAATGTTAAATTAATCACGTCTGCATGTTTTTACAGATTTCACCTAATATTACTACAATGGAAAAAGATTAGAGAAAAATAGAGTTTCTGTCTCTTGTTTGTTTGTTTCTTTGTTTGCTTTGTGCATTTGACAGCTTTTCACATTTAATCAGTTTAACTTTTCCCCATTTTAGTTTCCTTTCCTGTCTTTGTGAATTGTTCATACAGCAAGATGGTAGAGAATTTTTGTTAAAGAAATAGGTAAATGTGAATGTACAAATCTTAAATGTTGGTACAGGGAATCAAGGGCAAGTACCTGAAATTATTAACTCTTTTTTAATTGACTAGATTTCAAGTTCATGGTGTCCCTTTAAAGATCATAGAATCATAGAATAACAGGGTTGGAGGGGACCTCAGGAGGTCATCTAGTCCAACCCCCTGCTCAAAGCAGGACCAATCCCCAATTAAATCATCCCAGCCAGGGCTTTGTCAAGCCTGACCTTAAAAACTTCTAAGGAAGGAGATACTACCACCTCCCTAGGTAACGCATTCCAGTGCTTCAACACCCACCTAGTGAAAAAGTTTTTCCTAATATCCAACCTAAACCTCCCCCACTGCAACTTGAGACCATTACTCCTTGTCCTGTCCTCTTCTACCACTGAGAATAGTCTAGAACCATCCTCTCTGGAACCACCTCTCAGGTAGTTGAAAGCAGCTATCAAATCCCCCCTCATTCTTCTCTTCTGCAGACTAAACAATCCCAGCTCCCTCAGCCTCTCCTCATAAGTCAAGTGTTACAGTCCCCTAATCATTTTTGTTGCCCTCCGCTGGATGCTTCCCAATTTTTCTACATTCTTCTTGTAGTGCGGGTCCCAAAACTGGACACAGTACTCCAGATGAGGCCTCACCACTGTTGAATAGAGGGGAACGATCATGTCCCTCCATCTGCTGGCAATGCCCCTACTTATACAGCCAAAAATGTTGTTAGACTTCTTGGCAACAAGGGCACACTGTTGACTCATATCCAGCTTCTCGTCCACTGTAACCCCAGGTCCTTTTCTGCAGAACTGCTGCCTAGCCATTTGGTCCCTAGTCTGTAGCAGTGCATGGGATTCTTCCGTCCTAAGTGCAGGACTCTGCACTTGTCCTTGTTGAACCTCATCAGATTTATTTTGGCCCAATCCTCCAATTTGTCTAGGTCCCTTTGTATCCTATCCCTACCCTCCAGCGTATCTACCTCTCCTCCCAGTTTAGTGTCATGTGCAAACTTGCTGAGGGTGCAGCCCACACCATCCTCCAGATCATTAATGAAGATATTGAACAAAACCAGTCCCAGGACTGACCCTTGGGGAACTCCGCTTGATACCGGCTGCCAGCTAGACATGGAGTCATTGATCACTACCCATTGAGCCCGACAATATAGCCAGCTTTCTATCCACCTTATAGTCTATGCATCCAGCCCATACTTTAACTTGCTGAAAAGAATACTGTGGGAGACTGTATCAAAAGCTTTGCTAAAGTCAAGGAATAACACATCCACTGCTTTCCCCTCATCCACAGAGCCAGTTATCTCATCATAGAAGGCAATTGGATTAGTCAGGCATGACTTGCCCTTGGTGAATCCATGCTGACTGTTCCTGATCACTGTTCTCTCCTCTAAGTGCTTCAGAATTGATTCCTTGAGGACATGCTCCATGATTTTTCCAGGGATTGAGGTGAGGCTGACTGGCCTGTAGTTCCCCAGATCCTCCTTCTTCCCTTTTTTAAAGATGGACACTACATTAGCCTTTTTCCTGTTGTCCGGGACTTCCCCCGGTCACCATGAGTTTTCAAAGATAATGGCCAATGGCTCTGCAATCACATCCACCAACTCCTTTAGCATTCTCGGATGTAGCTCATCTGTCCCCATGGACTTTCCTGGTGCAAGTGCTAGAGGAGCCAAATAGGGGGGGAGCTTTTCTTGACCTGCTGCTCACAAACCGGGAAGAATTAGTGGGGGAAGCAAAAGTGGATGGGAATTTGGGAGGCAGTGACCATGAGTTGGCTGAGTTCAGGATCCTGACACAGGGAAGAAAGGTAAGCAGCAGAATACGGACCCTGGACTTCAGGAAAGAAGACTTTGACTCCCTCAGGGAATGGATGGGTAGGATCCCCTGGGGGACTAACATGAAGGAGAAAGGAGTCCAGGAGAGCTGGCTGTATTTCAAGGAATCCCTGTTGAGGTTACAGGGACACACCATCCCGATGTGTCGAAAGAATAGTAAATATGGCAGGCAACCAGCTTGGCTTAATGGTGAAATCCTAGCGGATCTTATACATAAAAAAGAAACTTACAAGAAGTGGAAGGTTGGACATATGACCAGGGAAGAGTATAAAAATATTGCTCGGGCATATAGGAATGAAATCAGGAGGGCCAAATCGCACCTGGAGCTGCAGCTAGCAAGCGATGTCAAGAGTAACAAGAAGGGTTTCTTCAGGTGTGTTGGCAACAAGAAGAAAGCCAAGGAAAGTGTGGGCCCCTTACTGAATGAGGGAGGCAACCTAGTGACCGAGGATGTGGAAAAAGCTAATGTACTCAATGCTTTTTTTGCCTCTGTCTTCACTAACAAGGTCAGCTCCCAGGCTGTGATGTGCTGGGCATCACAGCATGGAGAGTAGATGGCCAGCCCTCTGTGGAGCAAGAGGTGGTTCGGGACTATTTAGAAAAGCTGGACGTGCACAAGTCCATGGGGCCGGACGAGTTGCATCCGAGAGTGCTAAAGGAATTGGCGGCTGTGATTGCAGAGCCATTGGCCATTATCTTTGAAAACTTGTGGCGAACGGGGGAAGTCCCAGATGACTGGAAAAAGGCTAATGTAGTGCCAATCTTTAAAAAAGGGAAGAAGGAGGATCCTGGGAACAACAGGCAAGTCAGCCTCACCTCAGTTCCCGGAAAAATCACGGAGCAGGTCCTCAAAGAATAAATCCTGAAGCACTTACATGAGAGGAAAGTGATCAGGAACAGTCAGCATGGATTCACCAAGGGAAGGTCATGCCTGACTAATCTAATTGCCTTCTATGATGAGATTACTGGTTCTGTGGATGAAGGGAAAGCAGTGGATGTATTGTTTCTTGACTTTAGCAAAGCTTTTGACACGGTCTCCCACAGTATTCTTGTCAGCAAGTTAAAGAAGTATGGGCTGGATGAATGCACTATAAGGTGGGTAGAAAGTTGGCTAGATTGTCGGGCTCAACGGATAGTGATCAATGGCTCCATGTCTAGTTGGCAGCCGGTGTCAAGTGGAGTGCCCCAGGGGTCGGTCCTGGGGCTGGTTTTGTTCAATATCTTCATAAATGATCTGGAGGATGGTGTGGATTGCACTCTCAGCAAATTTGCGGATGATACTAAACTGGGAGGAGTGGTAGATATGCTGGAGGGCAGGGATAGGATACAGAGGGACCTAGACAAATTAGAGGATTGGGCCAAAAGAAATCTGATGAGGTTCAATAAGGATAACTGCAGGGTCCTGCACTTAGGACAGAAGAACCCAATGCACCGCTACAGACTAGGGACCGAATGGCTAGGCAGCAGTTCTGCGGAAAAGGACTTAGGGGTGACAGTGGACGAGAAGCTGGATATAAGTCAGCAGTGTGCCCTTGTTGCCAAGAAGGCCAATGGCATTTTGGGATGTATAAGTAGGGGCATAGCGAGAAGATCGAGGGACATGATCATCCCCCTCTATTCAGCATTGGTGAGGCCTCATCTGGAGTACTGTGTCCAGTTTTGGCCCCACACTACAAGAAGGATGTGGATAAATTGGAGAGAGTCCAGCGAAGGGCAACAAAAATGATTAGGGGTCTGGAACACATGACTTATGAGGAGAGGCTGAGGGAACTGGGATTGTTTAGTCTGCAGAAGAGAAGAATGAGGGGGGATTTGATAGCTGCTTTCAACTACCTGAGAGGTGGTTCCAGAGAGGATGGTTCTAGACTATTCTCAGTGGTAGAAGAGGACAGAACAAGGAGTAATGGTCTCAAGTTGCAGTGGGGGAGGTTTAGGTTGGATATTAGGAAAAACTTTTTCACTAGGTGGGTGTTGAAGCACTGGAATGCGTTACCTAGGGAGGTGGTAGAATCTCCTTCCTTAGAAGTTTTTAAGGTCAGGCTTGACAAAGCCCTGGCTGGGATGATTTAATTGGGGATTGGTCCTGCTTTGAGCAGGGGGTTGGACTAGATGACCTCCTGAGGTCCCTTCCAACCCTGATATTCTATGATTCTATGATTCTATGACTTGTGCTCGTCCAGCTTTTCTAAATAGTCCCGAACCACTTCTTTCTCCACAGAGGGCTGGTCGTCTCCTCCCCATGCTGTGCTGCCCAGTGCAGTAGTCTGGGAGCTGACTTTGTTTGTGAAAACAGAGACAAAAAAAGCATTGAGTACATTAGCTTTTTCCACATCCTCTGTCACTCGGTTGCCTCCCTCATTCAGTAAGGGGCCCACACTTTCCTTGACTTTCTTCTTGTTGCTAACATACCTGAAGAAACCCTTCTTGTTACTCTTAACATCTCTTGCTAGCTGCAACTCCAAGTGTGATTTGGCCTTCCTGATTTCACTCCTCCATGCCTGAGCAATATTTTTATACCACTCCCTGGTCATTTGTCCAATCTTCCACTTCTTGTAAGCCTCTTTTTTGTGTTTAAGATCAGCAAGGATTTCACTGTTAAGCCAAGCTGGTCGTCTGCCATATTTACTATTCTTTCTACACATCGGGATAGTTTGTTCCTGTAACCTCAATAAGGATTCTTTAAAATACAGCCAGCTCTCCTGGACTCCTTTCCCCCTCCCTGGTTATTCTCCCAGGGGATCCTGCCCATCAGTTCGCTGAGGGAGTCAAAGTCTGCTTTTCTGAAGTCCAGGGTCCGTATTCTGCTGCTCTCCTTTCTTCCTTGTGTCAGGATCTTGAACTCAACCATCTCATGGTCACTGCCTCCCAGGTTCCCCTCCACTTTTGCTTCCCCTACTAATTCTTCCCGGTTTGTGAGCAGTAGGTCAAGAAGAGCTCTGTCCCTATTTGGTTCCTCCAGCACTTGCACCAGAAAATTGTCCCCTGCACTTTCCAAAAACTTCTTGGATTGTCTGTGGACTGCTGTATTGCTCTCCCAGCAGATATCAGGGTGACTGAAGTCTCCCATGAGAACCAGGGCCTGCAATCTAGTAACTTCCATTACTTTCCAGAAGAAAGCCTCGTCCACCTCATCCCTCTGGTCTGGTGGTCTATAGCAGACTACCACCATGACATCACCCTTGTTGCTCACACTTCTAAACTTAATCCAGAGACACTCAGGTTTTTCTGCAGTTTCATACTTGAGCTCTGAGCAGTCATACTGATCTCTTACATACAATGCAACTTCCCCACCTTTTCTGCCCTGCCTGTCCTTCCTGAACAGTTTATATCCATCCATGACAGTACTCCAGTCATGTGAGTTATCCCACCAAGTCTCTGTTATTCCAATCACATCACAATTCCTTGACTGTACCAGGACTTCCAGTTCTCCCTGCTTGTTTCCCAGGCTTCTTGCATTTGTGTATAGGCACTTATGATAACTTGATGATTGTCCCGCTTTCTCAGTATGAGGCAGGAGCCCTCCCCTCTTGCGCTCTCCTGCTTGTACTTCCTCCCGGTATCCCACTTCCCCACTACCTGAGGGCTTTGGTCTCCTTCCCCAGGTGAACCTAGTTTAAAGCCCTCCTCACTCGGTTAGCCAGCCTGCTTGCGAAGATGCTCTTCCCGCTCTTCATTAGGTGGAGCCTGTCTCTGCCTAGCACTCCTCCTTCTTGGAACACCATCCCATGGTCAAAGAATCCAAAGTCTTCTCTCCAACACCACCTGCGTAGCCATTCGTTGACTTCCACTATTCGACGGTCTCTACCCAGACCCACTACTTGTGCCTCAAACTCCTTTATCCTTCTTCCCAGAGCCATGTAGTGTGCAGTGATCTGCTCAAGGTCATTCTTGGCAGTGTCATTGGTGCCCCGATGGAGAAGTATGAAGGGGTACCGATCCGAGGACTTGATGAGTCTCGGCAGTCTCTCCATCACATCGTGAATCCTAGCTCCTGGCAAGCAGCAAATTTCTTGGTTTTCCCGGTCAGGGCAGCAGATAGATGACTCAGTCCCCCTGAGGAGGGAGTCCCCAGCCACCACCACCCGCCTCCTTCTCTTGGGAGCAGTGCTCGTGGAACTCCCTTCCCTAAGACAGTGCATCTCATGCCTTCCAATCGGCGGAGTCTCCTTCTGCTCCCTTCCCTCAGATGTATCATCTAGTCCACTCTCTGCATTAGTACCTGTGAAGAGAACATGAAAACGGTTGCTTACCTGATTCTGCATTGCTGGTACATGGACTCTCTCCTTTCTTCTTCTGGAGGTCACATGCTGACAAATTTGTTCACGGTCCTTCTGTCCCCGCTGTGCAGCCTGCTCTGAATCTTCAGAATGTTGGAATGGGGAATTACCAATGAAGTGGTTACATTTCTAAGAAAAAGAAAAAGTGTTGATACTTGTTTCTCCAGACCTTGAACCTTCTCTTCCAATATGGAGACCAGCTTTCACTTTGTACATACAAAGTTGCTTCTGCCCTGTGGAAGAAAGACAAACATGGCACATCCTGTGCAGGTAACAACAGCTGAACGCTCACCATCCATATTACCTTCCTTCTACGAGCTTCCTCAGGTGTTGTAGTAACTACTCAGAGAAGCCTGCAAGATGAAAGCCTCAGTGGGCTCTCCCCAGGTGAAATCCCAGTTGAACTCCCTCTGTTAGCCTCTCCGCAGTTCGCCACTCAGCTGGTTCACAGCTGACTGTCTTTTTATTACAGTCAGGCCCACTCAAGGCTCACCTGGAACAAAGCACTCCCAGTTCACACTTTTCAAACAATCAAGCACACGGTCAAACTGACAAACTGTCCCCTCAGCAGACACTCAGATACTCACCAACACAGCCTTGGCTTGTAATAAACAGAGATCAATGGACTTTCTGAAACATGATATGCCATCAGATTAGGAGTGGAAGGGGGAAATAGCATGGCATCTGACAACATTACAAACTGTTGTCAAATTATTTCAGTCCTTCCAGGCACATTCCATACTACATGTTGTGACCTTGTCCTTTTACATCTGTAGGGAACCTTACTTCACTGTAATAAAATTGTTCAGTGAGATTCATTAAGCTGAATCCAGATTTAATAGTACAGAACTTGGATAAATACTTTTGATCTTCAGGGACATGGGACTGGAAACTGGTTGATTGGATTCCTTTCCAGGCTATTAGTGTTATTTGGCTTGGTTGGTAGAATTTGAAGCATGTTTGGAAGCCTTTTGCAATGTATTTGTGGGCTCATTCCAGTTCCTAATAGATAGATGGACATATTACAAAACCATAATAACTGGCAATCTTTTGAGTAAAGTCTAGGCCTGAATGTACTTGGAGACATTTTTTCACCTGTATAAGGAGTAGTTTTATACCAGTGGCCTACCTGCCATTTCACAGAGCAAGACATTCTGAAACCATTATAAGTGTATTACTAGGCATTCATTCTGCAGGGTTAATAATAAATCAAATCAATTACATCTATATATATCCTTAAAGAAACAATGCAAATATATTAGACTTTAAATATAACCGTTACCCAATTTACTACTTCCTAGAACTGTTACTTCAGTCAATATAAGATCTCTGGTAACTTTTTCAAATACAGGGTTCCTGCTGACACATTCATCACCCCAAAGATGTCCAGCCAAGTTTTTATAGGGCTGGGCCATTCTGTTCTCCCTACAGATGCACAAATATCCATGCGTCACATAACTCCTCTAAGGATGGCACCATTATCAGACAGCTTTGCCTTCCTTGGGTAATCCTGGTGCAGTCTTGATTCTCACAGGATGGCACAGATCTAATCTTTCTTATTTCTCTCTAACCTTGGTCAGGTGCTGCTTCTCTCAGGACTCATCCTTGCTGGGTAATCTATCTTTTCACAGAACTGTTCCACAGTTTCTATATAGACTCTACTGTTGCAACTACCCCCACAACACGTTAGGCAAAGGAAGCCAGCATCAGATCAACATATAATAGAGCCTCCCCCAATAGCGCTCCATTTGAAGGCTTCATCTTCATTCATCCTTTACAAGTTATGATGGTTACTTTGGTTAAAAAGCAAATCCTTCCCCTTCCTCCACCTCCAACACACACACACACACACACACACACACACACACACACACACACTTTAACCAAAAAATAACATTTACAAACATTTTCATTTAGAAATGTCACTCCTGCCTCTTGATAAACAGCAGCCATTTCAATGGTTTGCATATGCAGATTAGAAAACTTTTGCTTCATTTCCTGTTATTACCCTTGCAGTAATTACTATTTCCTTGAAGTCTCCTCAGTAAGGGGTTTAATATCCCTTATATCTAGATGTGAGCCCTGCAAGTCAGGAGTGAGGGTCGTTGGGTTTATTTTCCAATGCTGTCACTCTAGCACATTCACAAGAAATAGAAACATTGTGGTAGGTTTTCAAAGACACAGATGGATCTTAGGCACTCAATAACCACTTAAAGTTTACAGTCAATGAAAGTCAGTGGGAGTTGGATGCCTGATTGCCATTTCTGCCTTTGAAAATCAACCTCAGTTCTTATTATTTAAAAAAAAATTAAGATACATTAATCAACAAGGAAATTCAGTTCACTGAAAAGCTATCCCTTTAAGCCCATCAAGCTCTCGCTCTCTCTCTTAACTTACATTTTCAAGTTCCTTGTGGCACCTCGGTTTAAAATGTCACAGCTCTGGACATTTCCTCAAGACTGTCACTCAAAGGTCTTCTACCATATTTCCAACATCACTAGCTAAGTTATAGAAATATGCAACACACATTATTTGCCACTTTCAGTTTTCATTTGAAAGGCCTCGCAATACAAAGCAAAGGATGGCAAGTGTAAGATGGTCACAAAGCCAAAGATATACTGCTCTGAGAGGAAGATAGAACTGGTAGTTAAGACAAAGGCCTGGGTCTCCGAACACATGAGCTCAACTCCCAGCTGTGTCACCTGTTCTCTTTGAGACCCTGGCCAAGTCACTTAATCTCTCTGTGACTCTGTTCCCCATCTATAAAATTCCAAGAGTAATAATTTCTTTTTGCTTGTCCTCTCTGTTTATTGTATAACCTCTTCTAAGCACACATTGTCTCTTACTATGTGTATTGTAGTATCCAGCGCAATGGAGTCCTGATCTCAGTTGGAGCCTCTAGGCACTACTATAATATAAATAATAATGTACACAATGTAAGTTTCATCTGTAATGATTGGTAACAAAACAACAGAAACCCAGAAAGAAAGATGAAAGAAGTAAGGAATAAATACTCTTGGAAAAAAATATAATTGGGTAGTTTAGCCCTCAGATATACAAGTATCACTGGATCTTTACACATGTTGACTATACTGCAAGCTATTTGCATTGTGTGCCGCTTGTGCTGTGGAAATACTTTTTGGAACTGATTCAATATTTATGACTACAACAAGTAGAAAAAATAAAGTACAGTCTTGGAACTTATTAGACTAATGAATTCCTATTCCAGTGTTTTGTTGTTGTTTGCCTTCATGAGAAGGTCATGCTGCAGAGCATATACTGGAGCTTTGTGGAAAGTTTACAATGTCAAATATTGACCTGAGCATTTTCAACGGGGAATTTATATTGGTTGAAGTTACTTTTGCTTTTATTGTGTTGCACATAATTTTACACTGTTGAACTAATGTCATAACACTTGATGTATTTCACTTATTAACACACTGTATCAAACCAGAAATTTAGAGGTGTATGTGCCATTTGCAAGGCAAAAGTGAAATACAAGACTGGGTGTATGCTTTCATTCATTGATTACCACACTTCATCTTTAACAGGTAATAGTGTGAGGAATTGTGACATCTAGAAACTGTTTACAGCAAAATCCAGCTGATGTTTGACTTGTGCTGCTCTCATTGCCTGCAGCTCCTTGAAATGAACAGAACCTGTAGCTAAAATCTTCATTGTCAGAATAATGAGCAGGACATGACTCCAGGCAATATTTACAGTCTTGCATAGATATATGTCAAGTCTAGAAAAAAACACTAGCTAGTAATTTAATTGCATTACACTGCTTATTGAGCCTCATTCTACTATCCTTACTCACATTGGGCAATACCTTACTCTACATATAGTCTGTTGAAATCAGTGGTGCTGATTAAGGTGCTACTCTGTGGGCTAGACTGTGCCATTTAGAGCAACAGATCTGTGCTGGAGGCAGTGTAGAGCTACACTATCCCAGGAGGCATACTAGAGACATTAGAACAGGTTTTTAAAGGTGTTTAGGGGCCAAAAGATGCAGACAGATGCTTTATGGCATTTCCTAAAATGCCCAAGCATTTTAGGCACCTAGTGCCCACTGATTTCAATGGAAGGTAGGTGCTTCTCCTGCTTATGAGCTTTTGAAAACGCTACTCGGCACCTATCTTTATCTTTAGGTCCCCATACAGTATACCAGTGGTCCCCAAACTTTTCAGCATCACGCCCCCCCCCTTACCCCTATCTGTGCCCCCTCCTCAAGCTGGGGCCAGCAGTGGGAGCCATGGCTCCCAGATCAGGAGAGGGGGACACAGACAGTGGTAAGGGGGCCAAGGCTGGGGCTGAAGTTGCGGGGGAAGGGGAGGGCACGAAGAGAGTGGTGCTCCCTCCCTGCCTCCCGTGGGGGCTGCCCTGGGCCCCACCTCAGCCCCATGAACATTTCTCTGTGTCCCCCTATGGGGGCGTGCTCCACAGTTTAGGACCTCTGCCATGGACCTTTGAAAAACAGGCCTATTCTGACTCAGAAAGGAAGAATATCTCCTGAAAGTCCCTGTCATAGGGGGAGTATACAAATGGCTAAACTTCTGTACAGGGAGCAACACACCCTGCACAGCTGGCTATGGCTCTTCCTACTTCCTGCTTCACTTTGAGCACCATTTGTCCCCAGGTTTCAAAGTAGCAGCCGTGTTAATCTGTATCCGCAGAAAGAAAAGGAGGACTTGTGGCACCTTAGAGACTAACAAATTTATTTGAGCATAAGCTTTCGTGAGCTACAGCTCACTTTATCGGATGCATTCAGTGGAAAATACAGTGGGGAGATTTATATACACAGAGAACATGAAACAATGGGTGTTACCATACACACTGTAACGAGAGTGATCAGGTAAGGTGAGCTATTACCAGCAGGAGAGCGGGGGGGGGGGTCTTTTGTAGTGATAATCAAGGTGGGCCATTTCCAGCAGTTGACAAGAATGTCTGAGGAACAGCGGATGGGGTTGGGGGGGGGATAAACATGGGGAAATAGTTTTACTTTGTGTAATGACACATCCACTCCCAGTCTTTATTCAAGCCTAAGTTAATTGTATCCAGTTTGCAAATTAATTCCAATTCAGCAGTCTCTCTTTGGAGTCTGTTTTTGAAGTTTTTTTGTTGAAGAATTGCCACTTTTAGGTCTGTAATCGAGTGACCAAAGAGATTGAAGTGTTCTCTGACTGGTTTTTGAATGTTATAATTCTTGACGTCTGATTTGTGTCCATTTATTCTTTTATGTAGAGACTGTCCAGTTTGGCCAATGTACAAGGCAGAGGGGTATTGCTGGCACATGATGGCATATATCACATTGGTGGATGTGCAGATGAACGAGCCTCTGATAGTGTGGCTGATGTGATTAGGCACTATGATGGTGTCCCCTGAATAGATATGTGGACACAGTTGGCAACGGGCTTTGTTGCAAGGATAGGTTCCTGGGTTAGCGGTTCTGTTGTGTGGTGTGTGGTTGCTGGTGAGTATTTGCTTCAGGTTGGGGGGCTGTCTGTAAGCAAGGACTGGCCTGTCTCCCAAGATCTGTGAGAGTGATGGGTCATCCTTCAGGATAGGTTGTAGATCCTTGATGATGCATTGGAGAGGTTTTGGGGGCTGAAGGTGATGGCTAGTGGCGTTCTGTTGTTTTCTTTGTTGGGCCTGTCCTGTAGTAGGTGACTTCTGGGTACTCTTCTGGCTCTGTCAATTCCCAGAGTTCACTTCAGTAACACTTATGTGGGGAACTTGCAAATCTGGCTGGACATTATGTGGGCTATGTATAAGGGAGGGATGAAGAAAGCTTTCCCCCCTCCCCTTCCCCTGTGCATCTATGGAAGGGGTAGCCACAATCTGGCCATATATGAGTAAAGTTGGTAGACTCTGGTGCTGAGAGAAGAAAAATGAGGGTGTTGAGTGTACAGCATTGCAAATCCCAAGCTTTCAAACATTGTGAGTGAGGCACTCCAAAATCATGAGGTTGGCTTAAAAATCATGAGATTTTTTTTGGCGGGGGGGCGGGGGGTATTTGCCTTCTGGTTTTTTTAGTTTCTCAGGGTCACCTTTTAAAGCTTTTCTCCACAGTCATGAGGGCTGGAATGTTCCTTTTTAAAAACACAAAAGTGAAAGCTGAGAATCTCATCTAACCACCAGACTACAGAAATGGGGACTTTAAGAAAAACACCCAGTATCACGAGACTCATGGTAGACTCACAAGGAGCCAACAATACTAAGTGTGAGAGAGATGAGCAAGTCCATATGCCTGTGAAGTAAAACTGAAATGCTTTGTCTTTGTCAACTCTTTTGTGATAATAGGATATGGGGCTCAATACAAGGGTAAATTGTTGAAATTATATGGTCTGCGTTCTACACTAAGTCATGCTAACTGATCTAATGGTCCCTTCTGGCCTTAAAACTTATTAAATCTAATATTCTTTTTGTGAAATGTCATGAACTTATATCCAAAGGTACACATTTAGTGTGCATGTAGTGTTTGAGATAACTGACATTTACCTCTCCATGTCCCCAATATTTATTCACTTTAATCACATTGGATATGAATGTTTCATAAAGCTAAAACAAAGAACTGCCAGAAATTCCACCAGGTTTTTGTTGTACACCACCTCTATTTCCCACTCCCCAGCCCTGAACACCCAACTTTGCTTGGATGCTGATACTAACCTTCCCTGCCACTCACATCCATTTTCACTTCTTACAGATATGACTGGCCTATTAGGGTATGTCTACACAGCAAAGAAAAATCTGTGGCTAGCCCATGCCAGCCGACTCAGGCTCCAGGGCTGTGTCATTGCTATGTAGACTTCTGGACTTGGGCTGCTAGCTGCTGTATAGACATACCCTCAGTTCCTTTTGCATGCCTGGGGTATTGTTCTTGATTATTTCCTAATTAGAGCTTGCATAAATCAAGGTAGTAAGCTTCTGCAGTAAAATCTTGGCCCCACTGATGTTAAGAGGAGTTTTGGTGCCAAATGGGATACCATCCACTCTGTATGTGGTTAACCTGTATTCTAGTATTCACCGAATGTTCCATTATGTATGTATCAAAGGCTTGATTTCAATGGCTTCTCTTTCCAGGCTCCAGCATTTCCTTTTGGGAACTGCTGAAAAAGAACAGGGATTGAGATCCAAAATCTTTTAATAGGATCCAAAGCTTTAGGTCAGTTTGGTGCTTAACTCACCCAATCTGCTTTTGAAACAGATTTCTGCTGTTTTTGTTTCCAAATGTATTACTTTACAATGGCCAAAAAATGTGACAGCACAACATTGGCTAATGCTGATCTACTTCAGTGAGAAGGTAAACTTTTAGATGCTATATGTTCCTTCTAGGAGCAATAGAGTAAAAAAGATCCTCCTCTCCCCTTAGGATTCAGAGTACCTGTTAGACAAGTTGCTCATTTCATCGTGAACTTTTTTAAAAAAAAAATGAAAATGTATATAGTTAATTTACCTAGTAGTTAAACTAAGACCTAGGAAGTCTTTACATGAAAAAAAACAACAACAAAAAAAAAACAACCCAGACTGTACCAACACAGCATAACAACCACCCTCTTATTTTAAAATATTTGTGATGTTTGCTCATTGCAACCACAAGGCTCTTGTATTATTTGGAACTGGTAGGAAAATTCATAGGACACCTTTTCCTGGATGCATTAAAATACACTGGTAGTAGGGAGTGTGACAAAGTCAGGCCAGACACCTATCAGAGAGTGGAGGAAGCGCAATGGAGTCCTGATCTCAGTTGGAGCCTCTAGGCACTACTATAATATAAATAATAATGTACACAATGTAAGTTTCATCTGTAATGATTGGTAACAAAACAACAGAAACCCAGAAAGAAAGATGAAAGAAGTAAGGAATAAATACTCTTGGAAAAAAATATAATTGGGTAGTTTAGCCCTCAGATATACAAGTATCACTGGATCTTTACACATGTTGACTATACTGCAAGCTATTTGCATTGTGTGCCGCTTGTGCTGTGGAAATACTTTTTGGAACTGATTCAATATTTATGACTACAACAAGTAGAAAAAATAAAGTACAGTCTTGGAACTTATTAGACTAATGAATTCCTATTCCAGTGTTTTGTTGTTGTTTGCCTTCATGAGAAGGTCATGCTGCAGAGCATATACTGGAGCTTTGTGGAAAGTTTACAATGTCAAATATTGACCTGAGCATTTTCAACGGGGAATTTATATTGGTTGAAGTTACTTTTGCTTTTATTGTGTTGCACATAATTTTACACTGTTGAACTAATGTCATAACACTTGATGTATTTCACTTATTAACACACTGTATCAAACCAGAAATTTAGAGGTGTATGTGCCATTTGCAAGGCAAAAGTGAAATACAAGACTGGGTGTATGCTTTCATTCATTGATTACCACACTTCATCTTTAACAGGTAATAGTGTGAGGAATTGTGACATCTAGAAACTGTTTACAGCAAAATCCAGCTGATGTTTGACTTGTGCTGCTCTCATTGCCTGCAGCTCCTTGAAATGAACAGAACCTGTAGCTAAAAACTTCATTGTCAGAATAATGAGCAGGACATGACTCCAGGCAATATTTACAGTCTTGCATAGATATATGTCAAGTCTAGAAAAAAACACTAGCTAGTAATTTAATTGCATTACACTGCTTATTGAGCCTCATTCTACTATCCTTACTCACATTGGGCAATACCTTACTCTACATATAGTCTGTTGAAATCAGTGGTGCTGATTAAGGTGCTACTCTGTGGGCTAGACTGTGCCATTTAGAGCAACAGATCTGTGCTGGAGGCAGTGTAGAGCTACACTATCCCAGGAGGCATACTAGAGACATTAGAACAGGTTTTTAAAGGTGTTTAGGGGCCAAAAGATGCAGACAGATGCTTTATGGCATTTCCTAAAATGCCCAAGCATTTTAGGCACCTAGTGCCCACTGATTTCAATGGAAGGTAGGTGCTTCTCCTGCTTATGAGCTTTTGAAAACGCTACTCGGCACCTATCTTTATCTTTAGGTCCCCATACAGTATACCAGTGGTCCCCAAACTTTTCAGCATCACGCCCCCCCCCTTACCCCTATCTGTGCCCCCTCCTCAAGCTGGGGCCAGCAGTGGGAGCCATGGCTCCCAGATCAGGAGAGGGGGACACAGACAGTGGTAAGGGGGCCAAGGCTGGGGCTGAAGTTGCGGGGGAAGGGGAGGGCACGAAGAGAGTGGTGCTCCCTCCCTGCCTCCCGTGGGGGCTGCCCTGGGCCCCACCTCAGCCCCATGAACATTTCTCTGTGTCCCCCTATGGGGGCGTGCTCCACAGTTTAGGACCTCTGCCATGGACCTTTGAAAAACAGGCCTATTCTGACTCAGAAAGGAAGAATATCTCCTGAAAGTCCCTGTCATAGGGGGAGTATACAAATGGCTAAACTTCTGTACAGGGAGCAACACACCCTGCACAGCTGGCTATGGCTCTTCCTACTTCCTGCTTCACTTTGAGCACCATTTGTCCCCAGGTTTCAAAGTAGCAGCCGTGTTAATCTGTATCCGCAGAAAGAAAAGGAGGACTTGTGGCACCTTAGAGACTAACAAATTTATTTGAGCATAAGCTTTCGTGAGCTACAGCTCACTTTATCGGATGCATTCAGTGGAAAATACAGTGGGGAGATTTATATACACAGAGAACATGAAACAATGGGTGTTACCATACACACTGTAACGAGAGTGATCAGGTAAGTTGGGCCATTTCCAGCACAAATCCAGGTTTTCTCACGCTGCCCCCACCACCACCACACACACAAACCCACTCTCCTGCTGGTGGGTTTGTGTGTGTGGTGGTGGTGGGGTGGGGGGTGAGAAAACCTGGATTTGTGCTGGAAATGGCCCAACTTGATTATCATACACATTGTAAGGAGAGTGATCACTTTAGATAAGCTATTCCCAGCAGGAGAGTGGGGTGGGAGGAGGTATTTTTTCATGCTTTGTGTGTATATAAAAAGATCTTCTACACTTTCCACAGTATGCATCCGATGAAGTGAGCTGTAGCTCACGAAAGCTCATGCTCAAATAAATTGGTTAGTCTCTAAGGTGCCACAAGTACTCAACAATAATTACTCAGATTAAAAAAATAGATGTCCTTTTGTTCTCAAAGTGGGCAATAAGAAGGGAAGACCAAAATAACCAGATGAATAGGAGCAGTCACTAACTGGATGCATTTTATTTCACCACTCTACAAACCAAGGGACTGGTCTGTGTTTCTACTCTGGCAAAGAGATCATTGATTTCAGTAAGGGACACAGGATTGGGCCTTAAGATAGTATAAAACAGTCCTAGGATATAGACAGGGGCTTGGTAGTGCCCAGGCTGAAATTGCAAGACATTTTCCATTACAATCTCATCATCCCACATTTATAATTTATCAAAATAACTATGTTTGACATTAAACTCTCCATATTTGTTGGGTTTTATTTGTTTGTTTCTCTCCCCCTGCCCCCATGACAAGATTATGGAGATTTCAAAAAAATAAAATATTTTCCATTGAGGAAAAAATGGGGACAACCTAGTCTGTTGTGGGGAGGGCAACTCAAAAATGACTATTCATTTCAACTTATTCCTCCAGTAATCCATAATGAGAACAAATTGCTTTGGGCAATTGGAAAAAAAGGTTTTAAAATATGAAAATTATGCATACTTGAAAATGCAGTGCAGTACATGCACAGAAAAACACACATATAACTTTTACAGGGATAACTTAAACATGCAGCAGCCATTTAACTATGTACCAAAATGGACAGTCAACTGAAATGACATATAAAGGCAAGACATGTTGAAATATTGGAAGAAGTGATGTCCTTTGTGACCCTGTGATTTAGAGGAATGAGCATAGGAAAAGAAGGTAGAAACTTGTTTCCCTTCCTATTACAGCCACTGATGAGCTTGATAGTACTTTGCACTTATACTGCTCAGAGAGTTTGATTTGCCCAAGGTACACTGAAAGACATTGCTTTAAAACATAGAGCTTCAGACTCCTATTTCCCTGTCTAATTGGTTAGACCAAAATTACCAATGGAGATAGTTTTTGCACTGAGACTTAGTTTTTCCCTCTGTAAAATGGGTATTACTTATTTACCTAATGCATGAATCCCATTGCCCACTTGTTTAATCCAAAGTTTAAACCACTTAGTTTACTGGTATTCTTATTTGGTAATTTATGAGACATGTGACAGATAATCCACTTTATAACAAATGGGGATTGAGGTGCCAGTCCACCAATGCTATTATGTACATAAGTGCATCACTGAATCAGTATTGAGAGAGAAAACTAGAATTTGATTAGATTTTCAACAGGGAGGGATAAAATATTTGCAATCAAAGTTTTCTTGGTTTTGGCTTTATGAAATTGGAGTGATTGTGACAATTTTTACATTGCTTTCCTGTATTCTGAGTTGGTCCGGTTCATTGTGTTGGTCACATCAGCCTGGTAGTATTGATTCTGGTGTCCTGATTGGCTGAGCCTACCATATGTGGTCAGGAGGACTAGTACAAAGGTATTTTCTCATTTTTTAAGAGAGCATGGCTGCATTAAATTAGAAAACAGTAAAGTGTCAGCATCAGCAGGAATCTGTGAGTTTAGCAGTATAGTTACCCACCACCACAGCCCCCAAAATTGCAGAAGAGGGAGGTCCATTTACTAAAGATCCCAGGGACTGTAGAAGCCACTAGTCCTTGATTCCAATAAAACTCCACTAATTACAGTCAGAGTGCTAGGGATCATCAGGCATAGATTTGTCATAGACAAAAGGATTATATGGCGACAGAAGGTGATATGGTCCAATAGGGTCCTTCATAACATGGTTCTGATATTTCAGATAAGCATCCAAACTGTGAAACTAATTAAAGCTCCCCATCACTAGCTGTATAATTTTTGTTTTTTTCTTTTCCTGATGAAACTGTTGTGCAGAATGCTTTTATGTGTAGTTTAGGTATACTGCAATTCACTTAGCCATACATGTAGTCTGGCTAAACTTAGTCTGCTGTTTCCATATTTTTAAATGTATGCTTCTCATAGTCACAGGTCTATACAATTCAGTAATGGATCCTGGTGGGAAATAGAATAGGTTATTTTCATCTTCTGCCACTTTGCTGCAACAGTAAGCAATGGACTCTATTTCTTCTTCTTCTTAATTAAAAAGTGTCTAAATTAACTCTCAAATGGCTTAATGGAAAATAAACTGCACATTATCTAATTCATCCTCACAACACCCCCTGCTGCAAAAGTAAATATTATAATCTTCATTTTCGCTGAGTGGGAAACTGAAACAGAGCAGTGAATTGCCCAAGGCCACACAGCAAGTGAGCGGCCACACTGGAATGAGAATGTAAGGCTTCTTGACTCCTAGCCATGTATCAATTCTTCTAGACAATGTCACCTCTAGGATGCCTCTACTGTATCTATCATAAATCTTATATAGCAGAGACAAGAAATGGCTTATCAGCAAATGATTATTTTTATATATATTTATATATAATTTACATAGAATTTTAGTTTTGGACCAGTGCATATTATTTAACATATATGTAGAGTGCCTAAACATTGTTGCACTATGGACCTATGCAACTCCCATTAAGGTCAATGCCCTCAGTCAGACTAAACCCCATATTACTAAGATCCAGATGTTTCTAGTCCTAGGATGGCTTAAGGAACTACTCCATCCCTAACACTCTGTGGGCACACACTGCACCAGAAGGGATAGGGACTGACTGGGAGGATGCTGTGCCATGGCTCTACCTTCCCAATACTCCAGCCAGCAGGACTGCCTGGTTAATCAAGGGGAGTAAAATGCAATCCTCAGAGTATTATAGAAGCAAGTGTGCTGGATGACTCTGTGTACTCCTTCTTAGGTAATGTGCTTTCCCACTGCAGGGCTATATCACATAGTCACAATCTAACTCTAAATAACCAACGCAATAATTGCTTTTAAAAAATCCTACATGTAATTAAACCTGGCATTGTTCTGGCACGTTCTGTACCTTGAACGTTATAGAATGGAATTTGCAATCAGCATGCAAACTCGCACGTACACCTGTATGAAAGGCAATGAGGCTTCATGGTGAGGAAATGTAGAAAGGCCAGTTTGAGCTATTGCCAATAAAGCGTGTTTTACTGTATCTGTAGTTAGTTTAAGAATGTTACCATGTATTAAAGGAAATTAAAAATGACTACAGCAATGGAGAAAAGACAGTTAATCCCTAGGAAGTGCCATACTGGGTAAACAGGTACTACACAAGGGCAACATCTCTATCACTCTCTATATTATGTGTCTCATTTAAAACACATTATTTCTAAAAATGTAACATTTAGCTATCATGGGGTACAGAATAACAGGCATTCACTAACACTTTCTTAATTAGATTCTAACTAAATAGGTTTATTTGTAATCATAAAATAAGACTGACAAAGCAATTGGTAAACATTTAAAATTCACAGTGTAATGGGATACTGTTGCCCACTGTTGTTAATTTCTATAGAGGAAAATATATACTGCTGTGCTTAATTTACACCTGGAAATACTTTGTTGTGCCAAATAAATAGCTGAGTGTCAATCCGAAAGAAAAAAATAAAATAAAAAAAACACCTCTGAGCATGCTGTACAAAAAGTAATTGACAGATGTCCCTGACAACACAATCCAATAAACATTGTTATACAAAATGAAAATATATTTATATAGAGCTT
This sequence comes from Lepidochelys olivacea, assembly GCF_965140295.1. NCBI lineage: Eukaryota > Metazoa > Chordata > Testudines > Cheloniidae > Lepidochelys > Lepidochelys olivacea. Next base: position 87,918,709 of record NC_140415.1, on the reverse strand, counting down.
TATAAAAGAAAACATTTCCAGAGCTGTTTATAAAACAATTCTCATCACAGAAAATGTATCATTTTGCACTCTCATTCCTCTTACGTATTCTGTGCTCTGGGAACCCAGCACACACAACAAAAACACAGCAATTTACAAATCATTTTCTATAAAAATATAAAGCTATACTGTACTTCAATGCAAATCTGGACTTGGTACATTTTTCAGAGGTTTGATATCATATTTAAACTGAATCATACAGGAAACAATTAGTATCCAGCAGGATTGACTGAGGAAAACTTACACTAGAGAATGACTGCTTTTAACTTGCACAGGCATACTTTTTTTTAAAAAAAATGCATTTTCATTCTAAAAAGTACTTTCAATGTTACTCAAGTGGGAATCTACTATTTACTTATTTTGCTGAAGAAGAAATGCCCTCGCCACCAAACATCACCAGACCAGTGAACAGACTAGTTTAACTATACCATGAGAATTATCACAGACACATTGAAGCCATCAAAACTTATAGGGTTACCAGTCCTAGTCAATATTTCTCCATCTAACAATCAGCATCTGAATGCTGCCAAAAAACTGGGTCACCAAGGCACAGCAAATTCACTTCCCAATGTCCAGGGATAGACAGGATGTACCCTGCCACTGACTTCGTAGTAGCAATCCTACCTGGACAGTGTTGTACACTTTCCATCCAGCTGCTATAATCTTGAGCTCATGGTGGTGGACCAAACGGGAGAGATGCTGCCACTACCAGGAACTCTCACATCATCACTAGGCAGGATGAACAGCTACTTGGCTTTGGGCTTCCATGCTGGCTCTGGATCCAGTTTAACAGGTTCAAGTGCAGTGTGATTCACTGGGCCAAGACCAGCCATGCCTAGGGCATCCAGGACAGCCCACTGTTGTTGGGCTCCTTGGAGGTCTCCTCAAGCTGAACACCGCTGACTCTTGACTGGAGCAAGACCATTTAGTTGTTGTGTGCCTCCCTTTCCCACTTAGCCTTGCTTGTCTTGCCCACATACAATCACTGTATAGTTATAGGTTTCAGAGTAACAGCCGTGTTAGTCTGTATTCGCAAAAAGAAAAGGAGGACTTGTGGCACCGTAGAGACTAACCAATTTATTTGAGCATAAGCTTTTGTGAGCTACAGCTCACTTCATCGGATGCAGTATAATTTGTGTCTGTTGCTGATACACAGATCACACATAATGGGCCTTCATTCCTCTTTCCTCCAAAGCTCACATTGGGAGGTTTGGCTGTTCAAGCAATGCAAGACTACAATAGACATGAAACACTGTAAAGACACAAATGGTTTAAGTTCTTCCCTCAACTACAGCATCACTATATCCTCAGTGCGTATAAATCAGCATAGCTCCATTGACTTCAATAGAGGGAGATTTATACGGGCTGACATTAACAATTAGAAACAAGTAAGATATCACATACACCTCTATGTTATAACTTCTGACATATATGGATTCTTTTTATTGCTGACCTCGCTAAGTGCACATTTGTTATTATGATCAACATTTCAAAATACAGAAATCATTAGCTTGCTAACACTATGTACCTCTGTCAAAGGTAGCAAGAAATGCTTATTTTTGCTGCAAAGATATCAGAATGTGCTTACGTTTAGTTATTTAATGTAATCAAATGTAGTGTAGTTGATGCCACTTAGTACAAGACATATGTAAGGAGATATGCAGGATCTATAGTTTATATATGGAGAATGGATTTACAGCCATTAGTTTACAGTAAAGCTTTTTTTAAAAAAATGTGCAACAGTAAATGTGGTAGAGATAATAGAGAGCAGCCATGGTGTCTAGAAGAGTACTTCACAGGGCTAATGAAGCAGCCAAGAGGGCTAGGGGAAGGAGGGATAATATCTGGGAGAGCTCAATATCCCAAGGAATCTAAGAACACCCAGGAAGCTGCCCAGGTACCTTGTACTGGACAAATTTCCAAGGCTAGAGTACACCTGGCTTAGTGGAAGGAGTAATTTATTCATTTTTTACATTCACTCTTGGCTAATTCTGAAATTTTACAGCTTCACTGTTAGCAGCTACTTTGTTGTAATGGAATTTGTGCTCTGTTTTGTGTTTATCCATATTAAATCCATCCTGTTGGCTTCAGCTATTGCCCACTTACATGAATCTGCTGGGCACTGATTGCTGCTAACACATGGCATGTGAGCATATATGCTCCTTATGCAATAGTCCAAGAACGATTTTCTCTTCTTTTTGTGGGTGTGAATCTGTCCTTACACACTGAATAGGAGAGGAAAATCCATTTAAAGTCAAGGAATAAACTCCTGAAACAAATTGGCTAAAAAAAGATGGGTAATTAACATATTGCTTACAAGATTGATGCTGTGTTCCATTGTAATCATATTTATCATTTATATAGTGATTTTCAGCTTCAGAGTGTTTTGCAAACATTAATTATTCTATCTACACAAAACCCAAATATTTTTCTCCCTATTGTACATACAGAGCAGAAAGGTTAATGGTTTCCACAAGGCCAGAGAGGAGGTAGGAGGGATGAAATTTGAAGTACCTGGTTCCTTGTCTAAGGTTCAAATCACACATTTCTTTATTCACAGAAATATGATGAATGTCTGATGATTACTTATGTTGCTTGTAAACAGGCACCTATCAGTTCACTGACATTGTAGCAGAGGGCCATGTTCAGTACCCTGTTTTCTTGGCCCAGTGTACTTTATGCTGGATACTTTTTAGGTAATGCTGCCCACATCAGCTGTTTGCAGCATACTCGTTTTCTAAAACAAATAAAAATAACCTACCCCTCAACAAAACAAAACATGAGGCTATGTTGTGCTAAAAAATGGGGTGGGGGGAGTACAAAACTGTACACTCATATCTTCTACAGTGGGTATCGCATCAGAATAGTTAGAGGATTCAAATGATAGATTGCAGTGAGCACTGTGGCACACAGATTTTTGTATTCAAATCCGAAAATACAGCCCAACCAGTACTCAGTCTCACATTGTTGCTGCTGGGTGTTTCGTGTCTAACACAACGGCCATTGATTCCTCCATATCTCCCCTGGAATTTAAGGGGATTTGGGGTGGCTGTTTCTTTCCCCTCATGCAGGATTTTAGGGGCTTTCAGTAAAGCCCACTGTCTCACTTAATCTGCAAAATAATCTTCTGAAGGGAAGGCTGGAAATGCAGACCCTCCCACCCCCGGCAAAAAATACATGGTTGATTGTTTAATAGAATTGTGCTTGAAGTAGATACATATAAACAATCCATTGCATTTCTAATTGCTTGTTTGTCCAAAATACTGCAAGAACGTGGACTATTTCCCACTCCATTACACACTGGACTGTCCATCATTTTACTCTTTCTGATCATTGTGCAAAGTATTGGGGCTGGTGTAGACCCTTGGCCTTGTATCTGACTAGATGGTATAGGAGACTCACATATAGAAATGGAGCTTTTTCATCTTTAGGCCATGGGTTCATACACTTCCTAGACCAGTAGAGACTGTGGGCCAGAACTCTATCCTTGGTTATCCCCAATTCAATATTATTTAAAGCAATGCAGTTGCACAAGAATAGATAAGGGCAGAATTTAATCACAGGTCAATGAGAATGGACCTAGCAACTTATATGAAATGAGGTCATGATTTCACTTCAGTTTCCCCAAATTATCACCACAACTAGCACCAGTTGGTTCCTTTCTTTGGCAATTGCAGCAGTGAGATAAAAACACTAAAAGGGCTGAGAAGTCACAGAAGCCTAGATCCTGAAAGTTATTCAGGCACCTAACTCTCTCTCCTTTAGTGTCTAAATACCTTTGCGGATTTGGGCATAGTCCCTCCAGAACAGGACTGCGGCAAACAAGCAGAGTTAATTAGCAGATCTTGCACCATAAATACTCCTGTCATATTCTGTTGCTGGTTCCTTCTTCTGTCAGTTTGCCTTTATACAGTTTAATCCTTTTATTTAATACTGATTGCTGCAGGTTTTTTTCTGCCTAATAATGCTCAATCTCATTAAATGATCAGAAGCTTCAGGGATTCATTTGTGTTTTGTGCTGCAAAATTAGGGCCTGATTAATAAAATTCTGATCACTTCAATTATGTGGCATTTTTGCATGCTCTGCAACTACACCCCGGAGAGTCATGTTTTCGCAACATGAAGTTTTGTGAATTAAATTGTTCTTCTGTTGCAAACAAGAGGACACATTTTCCTGACAATACAATGTGGTGCTGCATAGCTCTGTAGGGTTACAGCTTCAATATGAATGTGTGACCTTCCCAAGTTTTCTCAAGCTAATGCATTTTATTTCCAAAGTCACCTGTTGAGCCGTAATAATTATTTTGTTCATCCGGTGCGACATCCATAAGTAAATATTTGCATCAGTGTTAATTTTGGGGCTGTATGACATATTTCTCATTCAATGTGTGTAGCATGCTTTCACTGCATTTAGTATGTTACACAGGCTTGGGCAATGCACCAATAGAAGTGTTTGTTTGAAGATGAAAGAAAAACAATTATTATTTTACAATGATTTTACAATATAGAATGTATAAATAATTGCAGCCCTAGCCCACGCAAAGCATTACAAATTTCCTCAGGTATCATGCTACTGTTTACTCTCTGTACAACTTAAAGAGGAATGTGTTTGCCATGGGAAATGGGTCAGTGCACCATAGACATGCTATACTGGGTTGACAATGCACAGCACTTTTATAAATAACCACACTTCACCAGTATGTTATATGCACTTCTACTTTTTTTTACTGCTTTAAGAAAAAGAGAGAGAATCAGTATACTGTCCTAAGTTTTAAACTCTTTTATACAAATGTTTAAAAATATTTTCCTCACTTTATTTTAAAAATTGTTTTATTAACAGAGCGAGGCAAAAGAGTACACATTGGGATAAGAGGGTCAAGGAAGGGACAGCACAATGGTGTACAATGTATCAGTGCACTTTGGTGCCACCATTTTGTTGTACCCCTAAGAAGGCAGAAAACAGTGGATAATACTGTTTCATTGACTCTGAACCTGTATATACCAGACTCCATCTATGAATATATGATCAATCTTTCTATGGCTGAAAATGGGCATTTATTCCTTCTGAGAGATGCAATTACTGTATGCTACAAATGTGTAGATGTGCATTCAACAACCCCCACCTGTTTTTTTTTTTTCTTCACAGAGTAAAATGCCATAAAAGTTCTTAACCATAGTGTCAGGTTTCAGAGTAGCAGCCATGTTAGTCTGTATCCACAAAAAGAAAAGGAGTACTTGTGGCACCTTAGAGACTAATCAAGTTCCGATGAAGTGAGCTGTAGCTCACAAAAGCTTATGCTCAAATAAATTTGTTAGTCTCTAAGGTGCCACGAGTATGCCTTTTCTTTAAACATAGTGTGTAATTCACACAGGGATTTTTTTCATATTTAATTATTTTGCAAAATGGGTCTTTACTGAGCTATGGCCTTCCTGTTGCCTTTTTTTTTAAACACCCATAAATGAATCATGAAAGAATACAATCATTCTCTTGACATAAAGTGAAAGAAGAAACTTTTCTTTCCATTTTGACACTCAAAAAACAAAGTTAACACAAACAAATGGAGGAAGAAACAACAGGTCACTGGAATGTTAAATTTGTATATTTCCAACTTGTCCTGGTGTGGATACACTTTGGGTTCCTATTATGATCTGATAAGTATGTGGGAAGTGCCCATATAGCATAGTCTCTCTTTTAGAATTCAATCACATATTTCTTTGTGGCGGCAGCATCCAACACATTATGATCCCCAATATCACAAAAAGTTTAGTCCTGTTCCATATGATCACTGCTGCACCCTTGACTGGTAAAGGTATAGGTAGCTTAAATGAGGTTCTTACATCAAGTGTTTATTTGGAATAACAATTGCACATAATGAACAGAGGAGAGTGGGACATTCATACCAGTGTTATGGAGAAGGGAAAATATTGGCAGAATAATTAGTGATAGAATGATTTGATCCAAAGCCCAGTGAAGGCAATGGAAAGATGCCCATTGAATTCAATACATTTTGGCTCAGGTCTTTAAAGAGGGACAATGTGCTTCCCTCTTTAGAGAACAGGGGCAGGGGAAGAAGAGGGAGAGTATAAACCAGACTCGATGCAATTGCAATAAAACAATGTTTTATGATTATGACCCAGGAAATGTAGGAAAACCTCAGCACTGAATAAAGAAGAGGGACAGAAGGAGACTGTGTGCCCCAGCCTAAAGGATGTGCAATTGAAAAGGCTCCCAGTGTCAACAAGAAGGGGAGAAATTTACTCCTAGACATGAAGAGGAGCTGTAAAGAAGACAGTAGAAAAGGGACTGTGAGACTCCAGATATAAAAGTCAATAACTGAGGAAGGAAAACAAACCTAAAGGAACATATTTTCAAAGAGACCCCAACACAACCTTTAAATTTACACCCATAATTTCTGTAAAGCACTTTTACACATGCACATTTTTGGCCAACTGCCTCAGACTATTGTGCTCAGATAATGTATTTGGACATCTAGGATGGGATTTTCAAAAGTGTTCAGAGTTGACATAACTCTACTCCCATTGACTCAGTGGGTACTACTATTGGCTTCAATGAAAGCAGAGTTAGGCCAGAACTGAGTAATTTCTAAAATCCCATCCCTATCTTTTCAGACAGAAATGATATCTGCATTTTTAAACCCTGGTTTTAGACACACACCACTTAGTAACTCCAGAAAAGCTCATGTCCCAGAATGGCTCAGACTTAGAGGCCAGACTTTTGAAATTTTGGCCTAATGATTCTATATGTTTGGCTTAAAAGGGAAGTTATTATATTTTACTATAATATTTCACTGAGGTTTTATTAGGTATTATTATGGAGTGCAGTGCAAGAGAATCAGAGCATCAGGAAGTGTGCTATTTTTAAAATGTCTTTTCTTGCCAGGATCAAAAAGAGAAACTGATTTCCTTTGTTTTATACAAATTAACTTCGGGGATTGGTATATATGATATATAACCTCATATATCTGCTGCTTTCAGAGAGCATACCTTTTGTAGTGAAGGGAGACAATTACATTTAGGCTGCATTGATAAATTTCCAGTTTCCAAAATGTACCAGCCCGGGTACTCTACTTGTCCACCTTCTGCTGTTATTATTAATGATACTCAATAAGCGAATGATATTTTACTCATCTTTACAAATAAGCAGCTTGCCTTGTACAGTGATAATTTAATACTCAGAGGGTGTTGGGTTGTGCAAATAATGTGGTAACTTGCTGCAATCCACTGCCAAACACGTGATGGAAGAGCTTGTATAATTTACTGGCACACTTTGTGCACACTTCAGCCTGCACCCTGATAGAACTGCAAACTTCAAAATTAAATTCAGTCGCTAAAGATTGCCAATGTGTCCAATTGAATAAAAGGGCCAAAGGGTTGAAATTATCCCACTCTCCACAGCCAGGTTAGAATTTGATTGGTTAATGACAGCATTGGTCATTTCACATGGAAAAATAAGTAAGGGTTTTGTTTTGTTTTGGGTAGCTTGATGGCTCACGAGTAGAAGTTGACACTGGCCAACAGCGGTTGAAAAGGGATTTCAATAACAGGAAGTCACTGTGGATCACTATAAAGCAACATAGCAGAGTTTCTCAAGTAAACATTACAGTCCAACTTTGACCTTGAACAAAATGCCTGAATCACAGATTTTAAAGAGAAGGATGGGGGCAATAGCTTAAGAATTCTCCCACTTAAAAACCATATTCAGCATTCACGTTAAAATTCAGTTGTAGAAGGTCACATCAGAACAGTCGGAAACTACCAACAATGAAATTGGTTACAATATCTAATTCACTGTTACATAAAATGCATTTACGGTATAATAGCTAAGGAATGCATGTAATTTAAAGAGGCCTCCTATAGCAATCACTGAGACTGAACATATGCAGTATAATAGGTCTCAAATCCATTGCATTTACTTTGAGTGCAAGAGCTTTTTTTGTCCATTGAGAGCCCCTGGCTTAGCAAGAAAGTCACATTATTATATTAAATTAAATCATAAATGCCAATCAGAAGAAGTATTCCTTTTGATTTTCGTTGACTGTATTTTGCATGCTGAGCTCACATTTCAGGGCAGTCTCGGCACTGTCCTCATTTTGTGATCCTTTTGCCTCATTTTTTTTATATACACTTTTTTTTTTATAAATGCGTACAGCTATGGCAGCGATGCAAAGCAGGATGAATATCACAACTGCTATCACACCTAGGGAGGAGAGAGGAGGAGAGAAAACTGATCAGATATACTAGACAAATAATAAGTGAGATTCATAGCCCAGGTTCAAGCAGCGTGTGCTGTAGAGCCGATGTGGTGGGACCGCAGGAGGGGAAATGGAAGTATAACAACAATCCCCCTGAAACTCCCAATGAAACTAGAACTTCCGAGCAAACTGGTGTAGCCCACAAATGAACAGGCCTGGCCATAAAATACAAGGAGTGAGGAGCATTCAGAAGAAGTGCTGGTTCAATACCTCCCCTGGACATCCTTTTATGGAGTCTAGCCAGAGATTAAAGCTTCTCACCCCACGTCTGATGGTGCCAGGACCAATACTTGCCCGCACCTTTTAGAAGAAAATCCCCATTCATATACAGTTTCCCTTGGAAGCACAAGTTGGGATGGGCAGGTATTCACGGCCCTAACTTATGCCCCCTGCTCTGAATCAAGCCCTACATCTACACTGTATAATTACAGTCTAATGCTTGTCATAATAATCAAGACACGCTTGATTGAAAAAGAGGCTGACCACATGTTCTTTGGGGCCGGGCCCCTATGTGAAAAAAAATGTGGGATTCTTTTCCTTCCTGTACTCAGGATTGTGTCACTGTGTTTGATGGGCGAGGTGTGTGCATGCCTGGCTCCTGAATGAACAGGAACATTTGTGGCTCCCTGGATAGCACTGGCTTTGCCACTTCAGATGTTTCTGAATTAGTCTTGCCACACAATACCACCACCACACCAACCATCACAACAATAACCCCGTAGTCCAGAGCCTGCTGAATGGAGGAAAAAGAAAGGGTGAGAGAAATATCTTTGTACACTTATAATTTGGGGAAGCACTCAGATACCATGGTGATGATCACCATATAAAGGACTCAATAGATTGGGTAGATAGGATTAAAGCTGCCACTACTGAAGATTTATAGTACAGTTCCTGTAACAGGATAGGGGCAAGAAAGAGAGAAATGCTTACAGTTCTATATCAACCACAGAGAGTAAATGAAAACAATGCATCCATTTTAAAAGAAAAGCAATGATTTGGCCATTTGTCATCATCTCATAAAAACCTATCCTCTTCAAAATGCTTCATTTTATATCAAGTTACGAGGACCTTATTATGTGATTTTTCTCTCTATACAGAAGTCTCCCTGATGTTTTGAGGGCAGACTGACTGCATGATCCGGCCTTTATTAACATACACCAGGATGTACACTATTTTGTTTTTCTGTAACAGCACATACATAGTCTGAGGGCTTATCTATGTACAATTTTCTAAAGCAATAGAGTTAATCCCTTATGCATTAATGCACTTATACCTGTATAAAGGTACTTTTATTAGTATTAGGGGTTTAACTGATATAATTAAAGCAGCACAAAAACTGTGTGTACACTAGAACTGTGTGAATTATTGATTTTTTGGCACTTACAAAAAACAGTTTCAAGTCAACCCCAAAACTAATTTATTTAATTTTCAGCAAATTGAAACATTGAAAAACATAATTTGTGTCGAATTAAACATATTGAAACTAAATGTTTCATTTTGATTTGTCAGTGTATTTTTCTTTTTAAATTAAATCAAAGGTAATTTCAAAACAAAAAGTTATTTTGATTGAAAAAATCACAATATTTTGTTTTGAAAATGTTTAAATGAAACATTTCAACCTTTTTTGAATTGTTTTAGTAGTTTTTTTTTAAATCAAAATAATTTGCCAAAATCAACCCAAATTTGTGAGTCAACCCAAATTTGTATTTTTTCACCAAGGAAGAGTTTTGGTTGAAAAATTTCACTCACTTGTAGAGTATGCCACTCTCAATGTGTTCAATAGCAATAACCAGAGAGGTTTACATTAAAAATAGTGGGAACTTAAGTGTCTCTTGCAGTTCAAAAACAATTATGGTTTTAATACACTTAAAACATAACCCTCTAAAATTTATCTAGCACATAAATTAAGTATCTTTCCTACATGATAAGTAATTATGACAGAGATAGACACATGTGAAAACCCAGTATCAGGAACCAAGTGTGAAATCTTGACCACACTGAAGTCAATGACAAAACTCCCAAGGAGGACTTCAGTAGGTCAGGATCTCACCCCAAAAGGTTAGAATGTGTTTAGGTACTAATTTTTTGTTTGTATATTTGTTTTTCATTATGGCTGAATATATAGTAAATGTACAATGGGCTTTTAAGACTTGCAGGTGCCTAAAGCTTGCTGATGTTCTCAGCCATTGCTCAGGTAATAGTCTGAGGTGAGGTGCTTACTATACAGTTGTTTTCTATTTATGAGAATGAAAACGAGAAATAGGAGGCAAAATTGTACCAAAGTTGCAACCTAAAACTAGAAAGTTAAACGTTAAAGGTCAAACATATACTCTGGCACAAACAATCAGGGTCTTTGACCTTTGAGCGACCTAAACTGTGGAAGAAATAATTGTGTGCGCAAGAGTAGCTGTGTTTCGCCTTCCTTTATCTGCCTCACCCAGTACAGATCCCACTTCTCTTCTACTGACCAATCATATTTAGAAGGAGGATGACCCACATCATGGTCCTTGCCAGTGCATCCTTAGAGATCCTATACTTAGGGAAGTGGGTGCAAATCAAGCACCAGCCAGCTCGCATGTGAATATCCAAGACATATCACTCATCCTTGCTTTGAATCTGTGGGCTGCTGTTGATGCTTGCACTCCATGGGACTGATTTTCCATTACCTTGCACCTCATGTTGTCATTTACATCGATACACAGTGAGTTCAAAGTGGGTATGGTACCATTCTGATTTGGTAGCAACTGACATTCAGTTCATACAAATATAAACAAGATGCAAGGTAGTAGAAAATGAGGCCCAAGACTAGGAAACATCAACATCCAGTGGGTTGTACAATAGTCACTAGAGGACCCACTTTAGGCTGTATAATGGATATTACTGGAGATGATGTGTCAGATGAGAAGAACCCAATTTGATTTTCAGAAGCCAAAATGAATTTGCAGTGAATAAGAAAAAAAAATGTATTTGTAAACTGAGAACATTTGATTTGGAAATCATTGAGTGACAGACAAACAAAAAACCCTAGAATGACATATTGAATGTTACTTATCAGAGTAGAACACCTTAAGCTGTGTTAAAATTGCAGTGTTTTTAGGTTCATGAACATCTTCCTTTCTTCCCTTTCTACAACTGTAGTCTTGAGATTTCAGACTATGGTATTTTTTCCCCACCCTAACATGTTTAGTGTGTGTAACAAAGGGTTCCTGTGGAGAGCTCAGTAACTGATTTTAAAAATCAAATGGATGTTTGTTTGTGTTTAAATTTCAGGTGAGTTAACAATTACAGATCTTTCACAGCAGGTATCCTATTTCTGCTTAGGCCAAACTCCTTGCAATCTGCAATACCAGCCTTCTAGAGAAAAGTGGTATCAGGATCAGACAAACTGTAGAAAGAACAGAAGGAGCATGTCCTGATGCAAAGTCATCTTAAGTCAACAGAATACCTTTGAGCAAATGGCTTGGAGATTCTGCATATAGGACCCAATCAGAGTGGATAGATTATAGACTGCAGACTAGATAGATTTACGTATTCACAATCCAGTTATTGTGCTGTGAAGAACTACACTATGATTATCTAAATATCTGCACTCTGATTGGCAGAATATTGGAATAGCATATAATTACTGAGAAAATTACAAAGACTAGGTAAACCAGATACCCAGAACCAATCAGAACAGAAGGAACGTCATAACTTGAAAAATACTCTGATTGGCTGAGACAATTCCATTTCATTATAATAATAATCACATATTTGTATTCACTAGAATGAAAAATTCAACTGTGCGCATAAGACTCCTCAAATGCCTAGATACCACGGTGATTGGCACCTTATAATTGTCCCCCCTCCCATTAGTTTGTCTAACAAATTAACCTAGGAAATGTGCTTGATTCAGAAGCACTTTTGTTTGGAGTGACACTTTGGTTTGACGGAGGGGCCTTTTGGTAGGGAGGGTTCTCAGTCCCTTTTTGTCTGAATCAACCTTTCCTTGCAGGGCTGAGCCCATAAGAAGCATTTTTTCCCTCAAATAAATGTTACTCAGTGACACTAAAATAACTGATATCCTCATTGACAGAGAAATTGTCTGTGGGTGGAATTCATCCATGGCACAAAGGAACAACACAAGTTTCTTAAGCACGACTTTATCGTACAACAGGGTCCTGCACGAGTTTGTACAAATATGTCTGCATACTTCTCACTTCCCACAAAAAGGGGGAATGAAGGTTGATGATGGAGTGGGCCACAGATGACCCAGGTGAGGAGGTTATGGAATTCACTTTTACATTAACCTAGTGGCCCCTTTGGCTAGACTGGTGGCCTTATAGCCTTGAATAGCAGTCATAGAGGGTCTGTGCTGCAATCTCACATTCCAGCCCTAGATTAAATGTTGGATTTCACCCCCTCAGCTCATTTGTCTTCCCACCCATAGGCCATTATTTTTCAAACTTTGTGTGAGTGAAGCAAATTTTGTCCAATGAGAAGAAGACATAATAGTTTGGTACTGAATAGTCTTCCTGATTTACAAGGACATTTTGACAAATGAATGACTAAATGCCAGAATATAGGATAGTTCTAAGGCCATCTCAAATTTGTGACAAATATATGTGTAACATGCTATGTACAATATAAATCTAGTTAAGGTTGACTGTTTCAATTTAATTTAAGGGTGAAAAACATTACATGGATGTTGCAGTTATTCCCAAAACAGGCATCATCAACCTAGGAAATTCAAAGTTAAGGATTCATTTAAAAGAAATTCAAACATGTTAAGACATGGAACCCAAATAACTTTAACTCTGCTCAGAAGTGACACTGTAGAAAAAATATGGAAAAAAATGTTATCTATAAAAATCGGTTTGATTTAATCTGGGACTGCAAACATTATAATGCCTTAACCATAATCCTTTGGTTTATGACTGCATGTCATTATTACAAGGCAGACTCAAGGCTGATGAGGTGACTGAACTGTGCATGTCCATGCTATATAAAGTGTTTGGTAAAATATGGAAAACACACTGTAAAAGAAAGAAATATTTTGTTTGGTTAGTTGAGGAGTGGTCCAAACCCCAGTCAAATCAATAAGTCTTTCTGTTAATCTTAAAAGTAGTTGGATCAGGTCCTAAAGCAATAAGCAGAGTATCTATTTTATTTTCTAGAATTTTTGGTTGAGAAGTCCTCAGATCTGATTACTATCCATTGAACCTGGTACCAATAATACTAACCTCAAACTTTTCTTTTCATACCTTTACCATATATAAAATTGTCCATTCATTTCAGGACACTACATATAATTTAAGGACATTTCTAATACAATTCTAATGTCATTCAGGACATTTCTTGGCTCTGCCAAACATTAGTAGCAAAAGTAAAAGCACCGTCAACCTTCTGTACTCAACACTGTTAACAGAAAACATTCCAGAATTTGCCCTAAAACTGCAGACTTTAGCATCACCATTTAAGCAGGCAACCTTTGATCAGCTGTCGTTTATTGGTTTTAAGGAAGTGATTTGTGTGGACAATACGTCATTAATCATCTGCCATATTGGGTCGAGGATGCCATCATTTCAGTTGTTCTATATGTGACTGCAGGTTCTGTAGTTATAAATCCCTTATCCTCTGTGGGAAGATTTAGTAGTTTTATTCCACTAAATTTGGAATTTGTCTGTTCAGGCTCTTAAGGCCCTTGCAAAAGAAACATTCAGAATTTAACCAGAGAAGACAAAGGATGGGTTCTCTTTTTTCTGAACAAGTCACTAATTGAAACTGAATCACTGAATGATATAGCAAAAAACCGTTTTCAGGACCAAAGAGAAGTTCCTTTATCTCTCTTCTTCCAAAGAAAAAAAAATACCATCAGAAAACTCTCACAGGATAGAGTCTCACAGGATAGCTATTTAAAGGAATGTCACTGGCATATATTTGTTACAACACCATTTGTGGAAACTGAAATTCTACTGAGAGTTTTGTGTCCCCAAACTCACATTATCAGACTTGCTTGACTTCTCTGAAGTTTATCCTTCTGAAGAGAGAAAACTGTTAGGCTTTCTAGCAGCTCAGTTGAAAAGTTCTGAGAAGTCTGCAAGAGCCAGGAACAAAACCTGGATTTGCTGACTCCAAATCCATAGTACTCAATTTCAAGGTTTTCTATTGACCATATAATGTACATCTTGAACAAAATAAAATGAGACTTACACAAGATAAGTGTCATTTTATTTCATTTTGGAGTGATTAAATTGTGTATGATTCCCCCACTGCAGAACCTTTAATAAAAACAGATTTTCTTAAAAAGAGCTTAAACAAGAACTAAACGTGATTTTCCTGAAAAAGCAGTTAGATAGATCAGCAGAAATAGTAAGGAGAAGTAAGAAAAACAATACTCTAATTAACATTAACTATATTTTTAACATCTTAATGTGGATTTTATTTTCCAGCTTTTTTGAAACACTGAAAATCAGTGCAAATGGTTCTCAGTCCATGAGCATATTGCATTCTGAATGACAAACCAAAATGAAACCTGCCTTGGGGTACAACAGGCATTCAAGCCATGCAAATTCCCCATTTTCTCAAGCATAAAGGCAAGGCAAAAGCTGTGCTATTGAGATCTATTTAACAAAGGGCTTCCTCACTTTGAACATGCTCCACTGGCAAAAGTGAATCATTGTAAAAGCCAAAAAGCCATAAAAATGCTCTTTCCTTGAAAATATGCTGTATGCCCTAAGGTATCCAAGTAGGTATCCATTCATAGATACTTTCATTAAGCAGCTTAGTAAACTGTTCTTAAAATGCTGTGCATCAATAGCGTATTCAAATATTTATATAAACTGTCACTACATAAGCTAATGTTATAAGTAGACAAGAGTTACTGATATTTTAAAACATCACTTTGACTTTTTCACTCAGCTCCTAACACTTTGTAGTAAAACGGAGCTTCTTTCACTTTGATACTGTTTTCCTTGTGCACCCAAAAGTTGCACTGACTTTACTTTAGCATTGAAAGATTCAAAGTTAATTTAAAAAATGGTTCCAGTGAAGCCTTTATATTACCTCCAATAATTGCAGAGTCACTTCGGATTGCATTAGCTAAGGGCTCTCCCTCATCTATTGGTCCAGAATGATCTGCAACAGAAAAAAAAGGAAAATGACAGAAAGTAGAATTCTCAAGATACTTATGTTTGGTTAAGGTTCACACACAGTATGGAACTGTGAAGTTAGTATGGGTCTACATGGTTCTAAAGATCAGTGTTGTCAATCACACTATGTGAAGGTGAACAGGAAAGTGAAAATATTAAGAGGAAACGACAGAGGCTAGAAAAATGGAATAGAAGAACAAACAGAACAGAGAATGTTTTCAATCCACCCCGTCATGTACCTCCATGTAAAAAAGACAGTAATGAATGAAGTTCTGAGAACTCCTGTGTTTTAGAGGGCAAAACAAGTGATAGCCATATGCTACCTGCAAATGAATGGGTTGTTTCACTTGATGTTGAGTCAGCTCCCGTTGAAGTACCGCAGTTAGATTCAGTGAAACGTCCCTTTACAATGACGGGTGCTGAGCTGGTATGATGCAATGCAGCTTTCAAAGGAGCAAAGTGGTTGAACTGCACTGAAGATAGACATCCAATAAACCCCTGAGAGTTTGCCTTCATTGTGTCCTGATCTACATCATTACTTTCTGTCAATCAAAAGAAAAAGAACACAGTCATACTGCAAATGTACAAAATAAAGTGAAAGATGAATAATTGAATAATTAACCTGAACTCCTCTGACTACATTTATGCTACAGCAACATATGTAGATTTGCTGAATTCCTTTCTTGTCTGTCTTTAATGAAAAGACAGCCAGATATATTCAACTTTTTTTAAAAATGGATGACAGTTGCTAGTCTGCCGAGGGACATGCAGTTAACTCACTATAATAAGTTGCAAAGCAAAAAGACTCAAATGCAACTAAAATATTTAAATTAAAATGTATCTCTCTTTCATTCTGCAAAGAAATAAAGTACATTCATGAAAAATACATATTATACTAGGCTCTTACTCATAAATATGTACATTATTGGATCATATTATTTCTACAGATTCACTACGCCTTTCCATCATCAGCATATCTGTCAAACAAAAAAAAAAGCAGACCTCAGATACTGGGAACTCATACAGATGTCTTGCTTGTGAAATGTTAAAAATGAATACTGGTCCAATCCAGTGTCCCTGTTATACATGATACCTTTCCTACTTCACTAAAGGGAAAAAAACTACTAACTATCTCTTGGGTTACCTTCATAAAAAGTATGTGTCCTTTCAAAGCCCTTTGTCTACTCACCACCCAGCATTCCACTCTGGAATGTGGACAGAACTCATTTGTGCTGGCAAATTTAATTTAAAAAACAAATTCTGGGTAACACATAATATTAATTGTCCCAAAGATATGCTTACAGAAAATAAGTCTCTGAGCTCTGTCCAAGTTAAATCATGCAGTCACAGCCTCTGCATTACCAAATATTACAAAGTTGATCGAATGTATGCTCAGTCTAAGCATAGAAATTAGCTCATAACCTTTACAATGTAGGAAGTTGTTACCATTATTTCAGCAAATACCTGTACATTAGTTTGTTGCTATGTATTGATGAATGGGATGACCAACTCAGTCTTAACATGTGAAATGAAAACCGGGATAGGATGTGGCAAAGTATAAAACTTAACACCTTCATCAGACACTTACTGCTTGATTTGAAACAACATTTTAAATAAACTTTACTGGGACCTCAGCAAGACACTGCTTGCTCATTTCAAATGACAGATTCTATAAAAAATGTGATAAAATTAGCCAGCTCCATTATGGAGACTCATCTAAAGAACATGGTGGTTAAATGGCCAGTAGCTGGTCTACACTCGTGTTCCCACCATTACTAACATTGGAGCTGCACTGATGGTATAGCAAGTGGTGGGAAACAGCCAAAAGTCATGCCTTGAGCTGCTAAAATGGGTGAATTTACCTCACTGCTATGCGCTCTTTAATAGGTTGGGGGCCATGTCAGCACAGCACCATCAGAATTGTTGGAATATACCCTTACCAATGAAGTTGAGCAACTCAAGAGAAGAATCATACAGAGAAGCCCTTTAAGCTGGAGAGGGGAGAAAGATTGTCTCAAGATGTGTATGAAGGAGAAACCTTTTGTCTAACTGTGAGTACGATGGAAAAACTGAGTAGGATAGAAAACCTCGCAGCCTTTGCCATTATAATTAATTTGGTGTTAGGCAGCCAATGTGCTTTTCTAAATAGAAACAGATTTGGATATTTAATAATCCTTGTGTGAATTTCACTCATTTACTCTCCCAAACAAAATAACATACCTGAAGTCTAGTCTTTCCTGACCATTTGTAGTAATGGCATGTTTTTGAAAATAATGTGTTGCAGGTGGGTGGGTGGGTGTGTGGCGGGGTGGGGGGTGGAAGAAGGATTAGTTTTGTGGTACACTGTAACTCTGCATTTTTCACATAGGTATTTTATACCAGCATTTCAGCTCATTTGCTGAGTGTATTTTGAGATGATTCATAGAATAAAAATAAAATTATCCCACCTACACTACCTCCTTCTACAAAGAGCTTGTTTTGAATTCTGCCTCATCTATTTGTCCTCAGTGGAGTGCAGAAGGTTAGCAGACACACAAATCTTAAGAGAACACTTTAAAAAAGGAACTAGTGCAATCAAGAGACTTCTGTTTGACCTCTCTCCTTGACAATTTCCAACTATGATGATGATAATCAAGGTTTCACAGGTTTCAAATTCCTGTCAAGTGTAATTTTACGTTGAATTATTTTATATGCTTGACTTTTTACAGTCTGTCTAGACCTTCATGACTGTCACTTAGCAAAACAGAAGCACTATTCATTTTTGACATTCAGAGCAAAAATTTGAAATGAGGCTGTAAATGGTGCATTAAAAACACACTTGTACAAAATTCTGCATTTATACATAGTTTTGTGGGCACAATGGCTGCATGGACATTTTGGCTGACACAACTATTATACCTCATATAAACAGTCAGCATTGATCCACTAGCATGAGTGGATATATTTCCATTGAAGTGAGTGGACTTATATCTGTGTCTGCAGGGGGTACATCTGGCTGCATGTTTGTAACATAGATATTTTCATTTACATTGTGAAATTTTCAAAACATGAAAAAAACAGAATATATAGAATAACTTACATAAGGTTCTGGTGAAACCATCTAAAATACAAGATTGTAGTGCTACTAAATATTGGAAAGTGGGTGGAGTATACTGGCCAACTATTGTGCTGGAACAAAAGTATTAGAAAGTTAAAAATATTTGTATTATTTATTACTGATAAGTAGTTGCTGTGAGGATGCTCAATTTAATATTCTTTCATTGCATAATCACTTTTCTGGTCCTGGGATTTCTTCACTATAGTTCTAGGAGTACTACGACAATTCCAGAACCCTCTTCCTTATCTAGTTACAAGAGTAAAACATGTTTACTTCTAACAAAAATTATCAGTAGGAAAAGCAGTTGATAAACAGGAAACTATAGGATATTTCATGAAACTTCTTGCTGCTTTCACTAACAATCTAAATGCTAAAGCCCAGAAGCGAAGAGAGTAACAAATGGTTACATGGCTTTATTTTAAAAGATGTCACTTTCCACACTCATGCAAGAAATAATAAGATTAAAATAAAACATAGCAAGCAAATATTCTGCCAATAGAATTTCCCTTAAACTGACACATCTTGGCTAAATTCCTGAATAGTTAGGTTTATGTCCAGTACTGCAAGTTTGTAGAAACTTTTTCCCCAGAAAAAGTTGTATTATTCATTTGTTGCATGTGCGCCTAGACTAGATTCTAGATTCATGTGCGCCTAGACTAGACTAAAATGAGTAAAAAATCTGGTGAAATAATAAGAGTTTAAAATATGTCCCATATGAACTCTCTGGATGACACCTACATATACAGTAAATGACGGCAGCTATATACGAGACTGAGAACATATTTTACCAGTGTCTCAGAGATGCATAGTAAAATTGGGTACTACATACTCACTGCAGAGACACATTGAATTCCAATTATGTGAAAATTGCAAATTTTTGCCATATCAGGTTTTTTTTTTTTTAAACCAGCCTTTAAATGCCATTCTACTGTGGGTTTTAAATAGCAATGCAGGGCTGATGGACAGAAGTAGGATTTTTTTAAGCAACTATTGATTAGCAGCTGTTTCACTGCAGCATTTGTATGGGTGCATACAAACACTATGGTTTTAATAGGCTGATTTTATTAAGAGTTTGAATCCTTCCCTTACTCTTCTCTTTAACCTCTCACTCTCCTCTGGCTCTTTCCCCTTGCAATACAAGCATGCACTAGGCTCTCATAAGAAACAAAATAAAAACACACCTTTGACTCTCCACGTGTCTCTGCAACTACCACCCCACTCTCTTCTGCCTTTCATCTCTAAGATTATTGAATGCACTGTCTACAAGTTTTACATGGGAGGGAGGGATAGCTCATTGGTTTGAGCATTGGCCTGCTAAACCCAGGGTTGTGAGCACAATCCTTGAGGGGGCCATTTAGGGATCTGGGCAAAAATTGGGGAATGGTCCTGCTTTGAGCAGGGGGTTGGACTAGATAACCTCCTGAGGTCCCTTCCAACCCTGATATTCTATGATACGTGGAGTTCCTCTCCTCCAGTTCATTCTGAGAGCCTCACATTCTGACCCTTGTCTGTTACTGAAACTACTCTTCCCAAAGTCTCTAATGACCTTGTCCTAGCTAATGTTCAGAACCAGTACTTAATCCTCATCCTTCTTGACCTGTCAGCTCCCTTGACATAACTGTAAATGATCTTCGTGAAATCATATCATCCCTTGGCTTCCATGGCTGTCCTCTACTGGTTCTCCTGCTTCCTCTGTAATCACCCCTTTTGTGTGCCCCATGGAGAATTCTTCTCATGAACCTACCAGCTTTCTGCAGGCATTTCTTTGGTCCCCTTCTCTTCTCCCTCTATGCCTTTTCTCTGGGTAATCTCATCTGCAAACACAATTCAACTACCATCTCTATGCTGACGACTCACAGATCTACCTCTCTGCTCCAGATCTGTCTCCTGTCCAAACCAAACTTTTGACCTGCCTAATATCTCCTTGTGGATATCAACTGTCAGCTCAAGCTCAACATGCCTAAAATAGCACTCCTAATAGTTCCTCTCCTCGCCCACCCACAGCCCTCCCTGCTATCTCCTTAATCACTGTGGACAACACCACCATCCTGCCTGTCACCAAGACCCTTAACCTGGATGTCATCTTCATCTTGCACCTCTCACTATTTCCTCACATCCAGGCTATATCTAAATCTCGTTGCTTCTTTCTGAGTACCTCTCTAATATACAGACCTTCGTATGCATCCACATGCACCCTCCAATCTCTCATCTTGATTACTGCAATATCCTTCCCTCTGGCCTTAACATATGCAATCTTGCCTTGCTCAGATCCATTCAGAATACTGCTGCAAAGACCATTTTCCTAGCCTGTCCCTTGGACAATGTCACCCCTCTGTTTGCATCCCTCCATTGGCTCCTCTTCTCTAGAACATCAAACATAAGCTATTTGTCTTCACTTTCAAGGACCTTCGTGGTCTAGCCCCATTCTAGCTATCATCTCTCATTCAGATCAACTCCAATCTATGATTGGTCCATGATGCCAGCCTACATTGTCCACTTGTTAAATTTTCTAACAAGCACTGTCATGCTTTCTCCCATGCTGTCCCTTACATTTGGGGGGATCTCCCCATAAACGTTCACAAAACTAACTCATTATCCACCATCAAAGCCCTCCTCTATCGCCTCCTTTGCTCTGATGCCTAAAAACACTTGACAACAGTTAGGGTGCTGGTGTGCTGAGCCCACAGCTTATCATGCTAATCAATATTGTCTCATTGTTAACTTGTACTTCCCTATCAGTCTGTCTGTATCCATCTGTTGTATCTTGTCTTGTACTTAGACTATAAACTCTTTGGGGCACGGACTGTGTTTTTTGTTCCATATTTGTACAGCACTTAGCACAATGGGGTCCTGATGCGTGGTACTGAACTGCTACAGTACATAAAGTCACTATATTTTACTTCTCAATGAAGCAGCACAATCGTTTTGAAACCGCATCACTCCTTTATTAATAAAAATTAACAATAATTAATAATCAACTCTTACTGTTCAAAGTGCTGTACAAATATTAATCATGTCAGACAAACATTATTCCCTTTTTTAGATATGAGGAAACAGATTGAAAGTGTTAAATTCATCTAATTGACTATGAACAGCTACTAAGAGCTTATCTACACATAGAAATTGTACTGGTTTAAGTTAAATTATTTTAAAATCTGATTTAGTTAAATGGGTGAAAACTCCTTTGTGGATGGGTATAGCAGTTTAAAGCTCATTATATGGGTTTAGCTAGTGCCTGTAGATCTACAGGTCCAAGAAAGGGGTTCAATCAATTTAAGTGTGTTCACACTCAGAATAGCACTCGTTTAACTGAACTGACTTAAAATCACACCTTTAGTTACCAATGTGTGTGTAAACAAGGTGTAAATAGAGCTTGTTACGAACATACCCATATCTTGGTTGGGAGGGAAAGGATTACCACTCTTTCCTTGAGAAGAACTGCTTACATAGCTACCTGCCCTCACACAGGGATTGCCAGGCATCCCTGTTATGAGTCAAATGTCACCCACCCTTCTCAATGGATGGGGAACTTGTTGGGGCCAGAGGTGATTGGGACAGCTGTAGTTGAATGGGGAAGGAAAACACACACTGAGGTGATGCAGGTGTGTCCCTCCTCTTCAGAGTCGAGTGGCTAGCCTGGGGAAGAAGCGGGGTGATTAGTCCCTTGCCCTCCCCTTTCATTAATTTAAAACCTAGCCCAGGCCGTGTGAAGGCTCCTTTGGCTCCATTCAAGCAGCAGCAAGATTTACTGTTGGACTGGGTTCTTTCCACTTTCCAGATCCTACCGTTTTCTGGATGCCAGAACAAAGAGGAACTGAAGTGGGCTCTGCACCTAGGAGAAACAGCTCCTGGAGAGTAAACAGGCACTCTAGGGCCTCTCCTCCCTGTGTTTGTAGGATGCACTCCAAGTGAGGGGTGTCTGTCTTACCATGGGGATAATACCTCTGTTTCCCATCCTGGCAGCAAAGGTGCTCCAGGAGTAGGAGCTCCGCTGGGGGAAGGTTGACAGTGCCTTGCACTCCCCACTTTGTCCCTATTTGCAGGTGAAGGATATGTGGAGCTGCTGCTGCCGTCATGGTCCTGCTGTTGGGACTTGCTACAGTGCTGCTGCCCCACCCTCTCTCCCTGCTCATGAGCAGGGAAGTACGAGGCATGTGGGACACCTGCTACTGTTGATAGTGCAGCAGAAGGCACTTCAGGTGCATGCTCCCAGAGCCATTCAGCTGGGACCCGGCAAGATGTGGTGTCCCCTTCCCTCCCTCCACAGCTCATGGTGGAATGCTGTGGACCTCACGCAGTGGGGAAAGCAGCAGCCACAGAAAGGGACTTGGGGAAGTTGGCAGCTGCCTGTCCCTGCACAGCTATAGTTGGGGCAGGTGCTCCTGGGGGGAAGGGGAACATTGGAGTGGCCAGGTGTTGTAGAGGAGGGTCTTCTCTCTCATGCCATGGATGGCCCCAATCCGGTCTCCTGGATGCATTAACAGGTGGGTGAGAACACCGCTTTATTGGGGGAATTATGGGTTTAGGGTCACCATCCCATGGGGAACAAGATAATCAATTTCCTCAGGCCTTTGGAGTGGATACGAACCATGGGAAGGCTCTGATAAAGATGAAAAGTTGCAGGAGGAAGGGAGCAGGAGGAGAGACCCATCCTGGATTGAGGAACAGACGAGGACAGGGAGATCTCAGCAGATAGGAAGTAGGACCCCAGCTGGGGCCATTCACCTTGGGGCTGTAGACTGCAGATTTCAGCAGTTTGCCCCACTTGACAGGAGAGATCCATTGTTGCTGCCCCACCAACTTTAGATCTTTGGTGTCTGACAGACTTGGGACTAGTTGAGAATTCAGTTGCCCCAAGGACAGGCAGTAATTATATGGCCTGCCTTACAGAGTTCAGACTTTTGAGCTCAGAAAGGACTCCAGCATCTGTGGCCCATCCCTAGGCACCAGGTGGTGAGATATGTGAAGTCACTGGTGCACTCTGAGTTAGCTCTCTCCACCAGTAGCTGGCCTGTCCTTTGGTGAAAGGTTTCCCAGTCCCACACAGAGATTTCATTGTGCAAAATTCTTAGAGGAATGGTTCAGAGGTGACAGACACAGGAGAGAGGACAGGCACTCCATAATCATAGACATTCTTGCAAGGTTATTAAATGCTCTACCCAGCACATGAAGTTTTGGGACAGAGGCCATTTTATTTAAGGCAGCATTTGTTCTGGCCTTTTTTTGGCACTTCTAGGTGCCTCAGTTGGATGCGGACACATCCAGGCAAGCACTGGAATTATCAGATATACATTTGTCACCCACAGCAGAGTTGCTATGCTTAAGGTAGTCTAAAATGGACCAGAATGGAAAGGGGCTTCTGTGGTGTAATGGGAATGTGTGGCTGAATGCCTCTGTCCTGGCCATACAGAGCCAGAAGCCGGGCCCACTGCCTATTCATGGGAATGGTAGCTTCCTTACAAACTACCAGTTTGCTGAGGTAATGAAGAAAGCTTTGGCCTACAGCAAACTCAACTCAGCTAACTTTGGTACACATTCTTTCAAGATTGGGGCAGCAACACTGGCAGCATCAAAAGGTTTTGATTTTTGCAAGGTTCAGGCTATAGGGTATTAGAAAACTAATTGTTACAGGACTTATGTCCACCCCAAGAGAAAGGTTACTGGAAATGGCAATAAGCACAACTAAACCTGTCTGTTTCTGATTCCAAGGGCTATCCAAAGCATAGTCAATGTTTGGACTGTGGGCACTCTATAGAACATGGGGCTCACAAGGTGCTGGCCAGGTCAGCAGGTGGATAAGGGAAACCATGGAAGGAAGAAAAGGAGTATTTGTGCCACCTTAGAGACTAACCAATTTATTTAAGCATAAGCTTTCGTGAGCTACAGCTCACTTCATCGGATGCATCTGTAGCTCACAAAAGCTTATGCTCAAATAAATTGGTTAGTCTCTAAGGTGCCACAAGTACTCCTTTTCTTTTTGCGAATACAGACTAACACGGCTGTTACTCTGAAACCTGTCATCATGGAAGAAAGTGAACCTTGAGGTTACTATGATACTGTTGGAGACTGGTGGTTCTGTGGTCAAGCACAGGGACACTTGTTATAATTGGCCTGAGTTTTTCAGGGATAATGGAGTACATTTGTCAGATGCAGGAACTTAGAAATGTGAGAGAATGAATTGGGCAGGAGCTCTGATACCAGGCATTATGGGTGGACAGGGGCATGACAAAGCAAGCTGCTGGTACCAACCAATGGCAGGTTTTCCAGTTCAGTCAAAATGATTAAAGAATGGTTCATAGAAGTAAAAGATCTGGGATTCTGCTGATGAGCCTTGTGCCCATGGAATAGGGGAAGATACTGTGACCTTCATCAGCCATCTTTAGTACTCTCTCCCCCTCACTGCGGGAGGGGAAGGGAGTGGCAGTACAATACAAAAGAGTGAGTCGAGTCCTAGGGTTAGGCTGAGGAAAGTTTACCCTGAGTTATGCATTGTACAGTAGGAGCCTGACAGATGACTGTATGGATGACAGAGCAGGCGGTGCCCTTCCCTGCATAAAGTTTAATAAAGGTGCAGCTTCCCTGTGTTTGTCCTCATTTGCTGCCATGTCTACATCAGTATGGCTTGGCTGAGCTGAAGTAAGTTACTTTGTCAGGAGAGAGCTATAAGCAGGGTGAGTTTAATAGTTTTTCTGAACTGTGGGATACCTTGAGAACCAGCATCATCCTGGAATAAGGGGATAAGCCTCATTGAAAGAAGCCTTTTGCATTTTATCATCTGAACTCTGGATGCAGTCAGTCTTTTGCCTACATTTAGCTAAATCCCAGTATCCTCTAGCCCTCAGTTTGCCTGTTTTGTCACAATATTACATAGATGCAATTGAAAATACTTTTAAATTGCAAGGCTTAGGTTTAGGGAAAAGAGAGAGAGAGACCTGGCATTTTTCAGTTTCTCCAGGAACCTAAGATTATTTTAAAGGCAGTGGCCCTCAGATTTGCTTTTCATGAAAACGCTAAGCTATATTTAACAGTGGGATAATTCAGACCAGTGTCTCAACACCCTGAAGATTATTTTCAAAAAGCCTTGTGTTTTCTGCTCAATAATAAAATCTTTTCTGATCAATACCCCAAAGCAAAACTAAGAACATTATGATTCAATATTCTGGTAGCCTTGCCCTTATATATTCTTTGTTAGGTCATGTTCTACCATGTTACAGTTGGAGCAGCAGCTCATATTCTAAGCTTAGTTTGGACACTATATTTAAGAAAAAAAAAAGTGAGCTGCACAGGCCACAGCTGATATTCGGTAATCTAGGTCATAATCAAACATGCCATACACATTCATTCTATAAGGGCCCTGTCATAACCATAGGGGTAGCCTAAATTCCTCCTTACCTGTAAGGAGTTAAGAAGATCAAGTAACCTGGTTGGCACCTGACCAAAGAACCAATGAAGACAAAAGATACTTTCAAATCTGCAAGGGGGCGGGAGGAGAGGTTTTGTTTTGGATTCTTTGTTTTTCTGTGCCTTTCGCTCTTGGGACTAAGAGGGACTGGACATCAATCCATGTTCTCCAAATCTTTCTAAACAAGTCTTTCATATTTCAAACTTGTAAGTAACAGCCAGGCAAGGTGTATTAGTTTATCTTTGTTTTCTCAACTTGGTGTAAGAGGAAAAGATGAGGGAAAGTATGACGTGCTAGAAGGCAAC
Organism: Lepidochelys olivacea; assembly: GCF_965140295.1. Taxonomy (NCBI): domain Eukaryota; kingdom Metazoa; phylum Chordata; order Testudines; family Cheloniidae; genus Lepidochelys; species Lepidochelys olivacea. Next base: position 87,892,463 of record NC_140415.1, on the reverse strand, counting down.
GCCATACACGCTGGTTCTAAGGGCACCAGGAGCAACCTCTCTTTCGCAGGTTAAGAGGACACTTGATCATGCTATAAGTACCTACTCTGGGAGAAAACATTTGATTTTAGGTAGTTTTTAAGGGCCTGTTCCACTGAAGAGAATGGGAGTCTTTCCAGTGGCTAGACATTGAAACTATCAACATTCTGATTAGAAACAGGAAGCAACTAACAGTGGGGATAGTCAACCATTGGCATAGTTTACTGAGGGAAGAGGTTGAGTCATTTACATAGAAATTGGATGTTTTTCTAAAAAATATTCTAGTTCATCAGAAGTATTTGGCCTCAAAAGTGTTTACTTACATAAGGGGGAAGAATAAATCCCTTCCACTGCAGGAATTAAGTAAGGGTCAATCTCCATAGTTTATGTTATCCAGGGAATCAGACTAAAATGATGATTGTAGCCTTAAATTCTATGAAATTCTCTGGCTGTATTCGCTGCAATGAATGAGCTCCAAGGATCACTGTGACACTACCCCTGGAGCTTTCTCCCTAAGAAGAGTACTCCACAGTACAGATGGATTCTGCTTTTATGTTAACACATTCTCAGGCTTTGTTATTTTCCAATAGATTCCATTTTAATTGCCGGGGGGATGAAATACACAGTACACTCTTCCTTTCCCCAAGGAGGTCTCCTCACTCCATTGAAAGGTATCTGCAGTGTGTGGAAACAGCAGCTGGGAGGAATGCTGCAGAGATGGTTGACTCCCACCTCTTTCCATGACAATCAGCCGTAGCCTGTTTCTACACTCTCAATTAAACCAATTTAAAGCCAATGAAAATTTGATTAGATCAAACCCATTTGATTAGAAGAAAGTCTTAGCCAAATGGACTTGTAAGTCCTTAAAGTATCCTGTGAGCCAACTGTGATTCAAAGCCACTAGAAAATTGAGGAATTCCCCTTCTCTGGTCCTGCACCAAATGCAGGTTGGCTGAACAAGAGAATCTGTCCCTTAATTTCAAAATTTGGTCAAAATAGATTGTTACTTCCCCTAGAATTTATGTCCCATGCTTTAACATCAAACTGATTTTTGCAAATAAATGATCAACTCCTGAATATGAGGTTTTATAATGGAAAAGCTGTCAAATCCTTAATTCCTGTACCTGAATGGTGGCACTATGATACTATCATTACTTTGCAACCGAAGTGCATGTTTGGCACTGGGAAATTACTACTTTTCAAAGACTTAAGTAATGATTTAGATGTGATGATTATTTGTCCTACTGCTGTTTTTAAAGCAGAATCTATTTCCTGCATTTTTATCTCTTACTATATATTTCTGCTAATGCTGCCTTCTACACAGATGACCCCTCTTTTGTGTTTGTTGCCCACAAACATTCATGCATTTTGACTTTTACTGCTCTAAGCCAATAATAATACAGTACAGGGAAAAGATTCAGTGTATCTCCAGGGAGTTATCCTGTGCAGCGATGTTACATTCACCTTATACAGAAAGCATGCTCTCAAAATTATACATTTCAGCTGGTATTGTTTATATGATGCTTTTACAAGTTACACATCTCTTTACATGTCTCTAAAATCAAACCCATCCATTGTCCCAGTTCCCTAACATGTGCTGTTCCTTCCCTAACTTTGTTTTAGGGGCATTCCAGATACTGGTCCATGCAGACTTCAGTCTTGTAGTAAGACAGATAATGAACATATCTTTATTTTGAGATGTTTCCTATATACCAAAGCTTACTTCAGCTAATGCAAGGTGTTATGGGATATTTAACATAGCGGAACAGGAGTACAGTAAATTTGGCCAATATAACTATTATATTATTTGTGCTTAATGAAAACATGGTGCAGATAACAATATTATTAATATGATGCATGCACTTGCCAGCATATATTGGTCAACACTAATTATTACTATGGGTATTACTATGCTTAGATTAATCTACACAAGATTATTAAAATTAATCACATAAGTGATGTCAAAGTCAAATAATTCTGAATGAAGGCATCCACAATTACTATTGTGAGTCTCTATGGTTTTATGTAAGGATTATCCTGAACAATCTATCTTTAAAAAAATATGTGACAATCGCAGTCTATATCAACACATTACAATGCAGGATTTATGGCCAACCTGAAGCTAGTATAGAGTCAGTTTAGCCCAGCAGAATATATACAGTCCAAAATTAAACCTAGAGGAGGGCAGAGAACTAATAGTGTTAACAAATTAAGACCTTGTTTATCCCAAGAGGAGGAGGGGAACTGAATGCAGCTTTCACAATGCCTTTAATGTATGTAAAGCTTTTAGATATGATCATCTCTGAATACATGTCTGTAGACAAATAATTATTTCCAAGCTTACCACACCAGCCCAATGGCAGAATGGACATTTTGAGATCCAGGCTTTACCTCTCAGTGGAACTTATAGTTTGTATTCCATCTTCATCCTCAGACAGTATTTCTGGACCTGTTACTATTCCAGAAATACTGATTTACCAAAGCTGTGATGTTATTCCCAAATGTACTGTACCACAAGGAGCACATTAGACACTAGGCAGTAAAGTACCTTTAAACTAAGCCTTGTAAAACTGTGTTAAGAAACACTTTTTAAAACTTCTGTTTATGGGGAGGTAATGTATAAAACACAGAAAGTGTACCTATAAACCTGTAGAAGGAATATAAAGTAAATATATCCCATATACTATTCATGGGGGAATTCTGCACCACAGTGTGTGCTCAGAATTCATGCCCTAAGCAGATTTCTTTGCTTTCTCATCATTTGCTGCAGGGAAGCAAAGGAAAGCCTCAAGAGTGGTCACGCATCCTTCCCCAGCAGTGCAGGCGCGTCATTTCCAGCCCGGAGAAGTCAGCAGAGAGGCAAATCATGGGGGTGGGAAGGGCTGGAGGTGCCCATGGGTGTAGATGGGGTAGAAGGCAAACAGAGGCATGGGGGGGGGGATGTGTGAGGTCATGTACCACTAACTGCTTATTCTGAGAGTGAAGAGCTGCCCAGGTGAGGGAGGGTGCCACTGGGCTCCTTGACTCTGTAGCTGCACATTGCCTCCTGGGTCCTAGTGCCAGTCTTCTTCTATGTGTGCTGGGCACCATCCTGTTTTCTATACAAGGGTGAGTGCCTGCGTGGGGCAGGGCAAGGGGGGCGGGGTGGGATGGAGGGAAGAGACAGTGGGGAATGAAGGGGGATGGGATAGGGCAGGGGGAAGGGGATGTGGGAGTGAAGGGAGAGGTATGGGGCAGGGGACAGTGGGGAGAGGAAGGGGGGATGGAGCACTGGGGAGAGGATGGGGCAGTGGAATGGGATGAAGAAGAAAATAGGGTAGAGGAATGGGGAGAGCGGGAGTCTGGCATGTGGCATCCCCTTAGCAGCAGCAGCATCTGGGGCTCCCCCGTTAAGCAGGCCCATTGGACCCCCACACTAACGAGTCCCCCCAAACCCAGACCCCCCCCATGCTGTGCCCCAACTATCTCCACCTGGATGCCACTGCAGAGTCCCATTACCCCTGCACCCAGAACCCCTGTGCATCCAGATCCCCAATGAGATGCTTGCACACAGACTGCCCCACACAGAATCTTGGGTTGCCACCCTCCAGGATTGTCCTGGAGTCTCCTGGAATTAAAGATTAATCTTTTATCAAAGATTATGTCATGGGATGAAATCACCAATAATTTGTCCAACCAAAGTTGGCAACCCTAAGAAAACCCTCTCACCCCACACCTGGATTCTCCCCCCCCCACACACACACACTAATCTCCTCCACACTTGGATCCTGCTGGGCTGAGCCTGCCTACCCATACCTGGTGCACCTGGAATTTAGGACAGGGTCTGGGGTGTTTCTGAGGCAGGCCCAGCCCTTGTGTTGTGTCAGGGTCACATGCAGCCTCACCGCTGAGTCCCTGTTCCAGGGGAGGTCTGCAGGGTGATTTCCCACCTCTGTGCAACCAGTGGCCTGTGCTGGAGCATGCCACATTTATTTTTTGACAAATTAAATTCGCAGAATTTAAAAATATTGTGTGCAGAAATGTTTTAAACATTTGTATTTACTTTTTGGTGCAGAATTCCCTCAGGAGTAATATAGCAATCTGAGGTGAAAACTCAATTCCTGATCTGTAAAAATGTCACAAGTTTCTGGATTTAGGATCAGCCATACTTGCATCCCACACAATGATATTTTAAGCAAACAGACACATTTCAACATTAATTTCTAAAAGAATGAGCTTGTAAATATTAGAGGATGGACATTTTGAGTTAATCACAAAACAATGAAAAAGGTCAAAGTGGTGTTATTTACTAAACAGTTCTGTTTCCACATTCTTGTGTCGAAAATTGCTGGAAGAGAAAGACATGTACAAAGCTAAACATCTCATGATAATGAGATATAACAACATTCAGTATTCTAACCACTTTACTAACAAAGGAAATAGCGTTCCCTTCAAATTCTTCCCGCTCCCACCCCTTTCTCTGTCAATCTGATCTCATAACAAATAATATGAAAAAAAGACTGTCTTTGAGAGTTGTTATCATCCTTCCTAGCTTCTTTAATTAAACATAACTGACAGCGATAATAAGAATGGTAACTGGGGTTAGGTAAATTCCACCTAGAACATTATTACAGAGAAAAATAACAGGCAGCTATTGACTATAAGGTAGCTATAAGTCACTACTGGATGAATGACTTGGTCACTCTCCATAACTTAATTAATTTAAAAAACCCAACACTGCACATTTTATTTTACAACACCTTAAACCTAGCTGCACTGTTCAAAATCAAATTAAAGGAAGAGTCTCTGACACATCAACTAATTACTGATTAATCCTGGGTCTATACATACGATTTGATCATGATTTCATTTTCCAAGGGTGTAAGAAAAATGCCATGTTTCATTACGCTTGATTGCAAAATGAGAGAGATAAGTGTGAAATTATTTTTAATGGAATCCACTTGCTCATCTCTCAAGACGCACTTACCCACGATTATATGTGCACTTTGAAGTTTCTACATTGATTGTCACTCACTGTCTAATTAAATCTAAGACAATGAATGTCTCTCAATAAGATTAGGGCTATTATTTTTTATGTGTCATGATGACATTTTGATCCATGTTTCAGAAAAGATGTGTGGTGTTCTACTTACCTAAAATCTTGCCAAGTACAAGGGATTTGATTGCATTGAATTCTGTACCTGAAGACAGAATGAATTGCATCCTTTCATTCTGGTTAATCTGCAAAATTGTTCAGTGAGAAACAGAAGTAGCATAATGGAAAAGAATTCAGTTGGGATGTGTAGGTAGGGGAAAGAATGAGAAAAGGTGAAAGAAAAAGAGGAGAAAAGAACAACTTGTCATTCATACCATAAAGGCTAGAATAGCAATACTAAAAAGTGAATCACCCATTAAAAGGCAGATAATTTTATAAACAACATGGTATAACTTCTTCAGAACACTATGATTGTGGCTGAGATACATTTAAGCATTCCCACCTTAGTATACAATTCTTCTTTTTCTAAACCATTTACATAACGCCTTTGTATTCATCTATAGGCAGAATATAATTGGTAAGCCCTGTGAAGAGATGCATAAGGCTTTTTAAAAAAAAATAAAAGCTTTCACTTATCTCAGAATGAAACTTTAAACATGAAACAATTAAATGTTATGCAGTGAATGCTGTGCTCCCAGAGCCATTACATAAATTGCTTGCCTTGAAATGCTGGTGACAGTGCATAAGTGCATCATCCAGTTCTTATCCAAATATATTATTTGATTTGTAACATTCAGAATCATCAACATTTATTTTACAATAGGGCCTTTTTCCAATGCCAGTTTCTACAAATACGAATTGTGTTAGCTAATCTTCCAGTTTCCCTAGAAACCATGAATCAACGTAGATACAAAGACATTTTCCTAGCAAGTTTTTCCCTAGTCTTAAAGCAAGTGCTGAGCAAATAAGAAAATAAGGGGTTCAGGTACTCATCTTTGAAAACCAGACCAAAAACTTTGTTTTAAATTATTGTTAAATTGCTACAGTGCATTAGTACTGCTCTCTTGTACCCTCATTAAAATAAACAAAACAATTGACAACTTTTATCTGTTGGGGCAATTAGTTGAGTGTTCCACATTCACACAATCTAGGTTGAACTAGAAAATATTTCATTGCCGACTGAAATGAAATGAGAAGGTGGAAGTGACCTTTTAAAACAGACAAGGTGAATGTCAAAGGGATCTTTTAGCCTAGACTCTCACTTTTCAGCAAGAGTCTGTCGTGTTTTGCTTTATTTCCTTGAGATATTAAATTACAATTTATGTTAGAGGTACTCCTTTTATTGCATTTATTTATTTCATTTTGCTTTGGGTCTTGTTCCATTTGATGACAACCCACTTTTTCGCTTAACTGAATTACCTCTACAAAGAGCATTTCCTCCTCCCTGTTAATCTTGATATGGTGAAGCAGCCCGTCAGCCATGCTTTTGACACTGATGCTAAAGACATCCGGATCTTGATGGCTATCTAGCTTGTACCTAATCTGTAAACTTCCTGAAGGGATGGAGTAAGATATTTTAGTTTCAGAACTAAGGTATGTACAAAATAGCTAGTGTAGATCATAAAAACAATACTTCTTCTTTTGAGACATGCATAATATGAAAAGTTGTACAAATGTCTGATTAACTTAAAGGAACAGCTTAAATAACAGAGAAATACAAACATGAAATGAAAGAAAGAAAGAAATAGAAACAATGACTGGAAACAGTGGTTGGTCTGGATTACAAAGTTAAGATATGCCAGTGCACAGCAAATTTCCACTATGTAGCCTCATAAAAGAGTTAATGTTGCAGTTCATATCAACAGTGGTGCCTCAAATATAAGCCATAATACAGGGGAGAGAAAACTACGGCCCGCAGGACAGATCTGGTCCATCAGGGCTTTCAATCTGGCCCATGGGATTGCCAGCCCCGTGGCGCAGTGGGGCTAAGGCAGGCTCCTTGCCTGCCCTGGCCCCACGCCGCTCCTGGAAGCAGCTGGTACCTTACAGCCCCTAGGCGCAGGGGAGCCAGAGGGCTCCATGCACTGCCCTTGCCTGTAGGCACTGCCCCCCGCTGCTCCTATTGGCTGGGAACCACGACCAATTGGAGCTTCAAGTAGTACCCGCAGGTGAGGGCAGCAGGTGGCGGAGCCACCTGCCACACCCCAGCCCCAGGTGCCACTGCTGGACATGCTGGCCACTTCTGGGAGCAGCACGGAACTAGGGCAGGCAGGGAGCCTGCCTTAGCCCCGCTGCGCGCTGCTGCTGCCCCGGAGCCGCTTGAGGTAAGCGGCGCAGGGCCAGAGCCTCTACCCTGAACCCCTCCTGCACCCCGCACCCCAACCCCGTGCCCTGAGCCCTCTAACCCCCTGCCTTGAGCCTCCTGCTGCACCCCTCCTGCACCCCAACCCCCTGCCCTGAGCCTCCTCCTGTACTCCGCAGTCCCTGCTGCACCTCAACCCCCTGCCCTGAGCCCCCAACTCTGACCAAAGCCCCCTGCTGAACCCCTCCTGCACCAACCCCATGCCCTGAGCCTCCTTCTGCACCCTGCACCCCTCCTACACTCCAACCCCTTGCCCTGAGCTCCTTGCTGCACACCACATCGCCTCCCACACCCCTCACTCCCTCCCGCACCCCAACCTCTTGCCCCAGTCCTACATTCATGGCCCTACATACAATTTTCCCACCCAGATGTGGCCGTTGGGCCAAAAAGTTTTCCCACCCCTGCCATAATATCTAGCACGGTTCATGAACCAATAACTGCTTTACAGCCTCTAAAACTCATAGTGATTGATCATTTGGTAAGATCGGGAATAAAATCATGATATTCTCTTACACTGCGATCAGTGTAATAGCTCTGTTCCTGTTTATCAAATGATCTGAGCATAGTGGTTTTAAGAAGTGACAGAGCTTAGGACCTTATGCTTCAGAACACAGACCTACACATCATTTGAGCTGGAGAACCTCTATTAGCTGTAGAAGTAGGGCTTTTTATCGAACAGAAAGCAATACAAGTCCCAAACACCTGAGCAGGTCTAATTTATCTATTTTCTGAAGGGCAGTGGTATAACATTAGCCAATGTATTGTGTAAGGCAGACAAAATACTTAGAATTAGGAAAACTAGAGAAAAGATTTGAAAACAAGGATACTGGACAAAATTAATTGCTGGCCTAAATGGGCACAGCTCCACTGACTTCAACTAACTTATGTCCATTTTAGCCAAAAGTATATTTGGCCAACTGTATTAGCTTGCAAAAATGTCTTGGGTCTAGCATGGCATAATATGAAATTAAGATAAATACACTGTAATACTGATTATCATAAAACTACGTGTTTCTATGCTTTGGAAGAATGTTATAGTAAACATCTGTCAAGCCTAACCAGACAGTTTATGTCAAAATAAGCAAAGAATTTAATTTAGGATATTTTTATATATTACCAAAGGGTTTCCAGCATTAATCAAACAAATACTTATTTCCTACATGGATTAAACAAATACTGTAGGAAGAAATCATTTAAATCATGTCTTGCTGCAATACTTTTTCATGGGGAAAGCATTAATTTTTTGGCTTTGCTGAAAAATAAATCTTGCACCTAAAGAAAGTGACAATGGGAAAAACATCCTTTGGTTGGGAGTCAGGTCTGAGAATCGGAAGACATTCTAAGATGTTACGATAGCTCTGAAATTCAGTTGTCCTTTTATTCATTTGGTTTTGTTGCTGTTGTTGAACACTCACCGTTTTTGGCAAGAATAACTGAGAGATACTCCTTGTAGAAGGAACTCACATAAAGCAGTAAGCTTGGGGTCCGTGTTGTCCGAAAGGTAAACGTAATCACCTCCCTGATCAGAGTCATGTCAGCGTAGAAAGAAGAAGCATGAGAACTGGAATTTTTAGCTAAGGTGTAATATTCTTGAAAATTGTACACCACTGAGGTGCCAGCTCCAAAATAGGCAGAAATCTCTGAAACAACATGTAATTCAGTTTTGTTAACATCCTGCAATCAAATATTAAGGATTTTCTTTTTTTACAGAAAGGATTTTTAAAATATTCATAGCTACTATGATTAAACTGGAAAAGAAGTATCTGTAGCACTGTTGATCAGCATGGTAGATAAGAATATGGGCCAGGATTGCCCTCTCCACAACCAATCCACACATAGAGGGGACCCTCTACACACAAATTTCCCCTTCCTTGTGAAAGTGTGTGTGTTCAACCACTTCTGCTGTACTATCCTGCCTTCCTTCAGACTGTGTGTAGGGTGCTCTCTGATTTAGGATTTGATGTTGGAGGAGGGGGCAGAGTGGATAGGATGGGGCACAGAATGTCCCCCTTCAATTACCTGGTACAGATAAAACAGATTGGAGCTATCTTCTCTTTTCCACATAGCCCTCAGACCTCGGAGATATTTTGGACAGTACCATGACCCATAAGAGTAAAGTGACCTGGTCCACGGTATTTTTGATATAGTCTGGAGATTAAGAAAGCCTATTACTGTAGATCATCCAGTGGTTCCAGGTGCAGCATAGAATTAGTCCCTACAGTATACAGGCTAATGTTACCTTGTTTCGTTTAAAACTTCTCAATCAGTGAGGTTTAAAATCCTAAACAGGATAAAGAGCCTTATCTTGCAAATCTAATTACTACTGTGTACTTCCATGGACTTCACAGGACTGGATCTGTCTTTCTTTGTCATAAATATTTAAAATGGATTTTGCTAAAAAGTTCATATTTCCTTTTACAGTGTATTATTTCTCCAGTTTAAGAACTTAATAATAGTTAGGTGACATATTTTGGGAAGTTACTTAAAAAATAAAAGTAAATGAAACATCAGGTGAAATAATGCAATAGAAATTTCAGCTTTACAACTCTTACTATTAAGAAATAAATTTACCATGTACTGAAGGTTTTATATAAAAGCAGATAATTTCTCAAAATTGGGTTCTATCCACTCCCTTTGCAGTTTCTGAGTATATGTGACTCCTTTACTGCTAGGTGTGTTTATGAGGATGTATTGGCTCCCAAATAATAGGAGTGGGAGGCGCACATGGAGCTCCATTTCTGCTTCTTTGGCCTGACCATGTGAAAGTGAGTGTGATCACTGATAATGATGGGAGTTGAGGTCACTCAGCACTTTGCAGAAGACACTCAACACCTTGTGGGAACAGGCCCTTCATTTTTAGCTGGCTAATAGGATTATTAAAAAATAACAGAAGTATTATTTGGATTATTTTATTACTAAAAAATCAAATCTGTGGCCTTCTAATTGACCATCAATGCCACAATGAATGGAAAATGTGAACAATTGTGGGCCCATTCATATTCCCTGGATCTACACGCAATGGGAGCTATTTAGCTCTCTCCTTCAGGAAAAAAACATAATTAGACCTTCCCCTTCTCCCCACCCATATTTAACACCCCTTCTGAAATTTGGATTTGGAGGATAGAAATTAAGTAGTTTGTTGATTGACCTTAAAAATACCTACCCTAACTATAATCTTATAAAAGGAAACCAGAAACACTGAAAAATGTGATGGCGTCTTTAACACACAACTCCCTCCCTCCCCCCACGCCCCTCAAAAAAGCACCCTAGACTAAAATGCCCACATGCCCTACTTTCATCATGTACCAAGATTACCTGGCTAAACTATTTTGACTTCCTTTTGAAGCTCTCTGGTTCATTATCTGGAAGGTGCAGACAAACAGTTTTCTAAGCCCTCTTCGCATAAGCAAAAGGCATTACCACAGCTAGCAGTTGTAATTTTTTATTCTAATAGCAGGGAAGGTTACTGATGCTCTCAAGTAATGTGAGTATCAGCTTTAAAAAGTACATACTGAATATAATCCTTTGGAGACCCATAACAGGGTTTAAGTGAACTATTCACTGGCTCTGCAGAAATATAGCTGAAAGCATATTTTTCTACATTAAATAAAGGTGAATTAAAAAGACATTTTTGCAAATAGAAGTTTGAAGTGTACAGACATATCTTTTCAGATAGTGGCATACAGCTTGCTCCAGATTGTAGGAGTTGGGATAGTTTGCAAGGATTATCATTTTCAATTATTCATAATGCCAGAAGAGATCATTTTATAATCAATACTCAGTAGTTACATGCTTCCACATGTGACAGATTTACTATTTATGCTTGCCTTTCTTACAGAATGGCCCAGTGTAAGCAGAGAAAGTGCAGTCACAAGAGAATCCATTGTATTTCTCTCTACATTTTCCTCCATTGTGACACAGGTTACCGTAGCTGCTACAATGTCCAGGACAACCTGGTTCAACTCCTGGAGTTATTTTTGCTCTCTCTTCCAGGTCCAGGGCTATTCCATTTAACTGCAAAGAACGAATACATCCTAGAAATCCTTTCTGCCTGGATGCTGTTCCACCTGAAATAAATCCATATGAGCTTTTTAAATTAAAAAGAATGGATGTGTAAGAGCCTCTATGTTTTACAGCCCCAAACATTCCATTATGGTCTATGCATGTGCAAATATTTATAAGCAACTCTGAATGTATATCTTGATTTTTGTTTTTGTCAAGTAATTACAACAAACTCTTGAAGCTTTTTATTGAAGGAAAAGATTTTGCACAATAAAAGATACCAAGCAAAGGTACAGTGTTTTAATTCACAGAAGAGGAATATGTGGGCATTAGATTTAAAAAAAAAACAAAAAAACGATCGACAACACCTCTATGTGAGGATAGGAAGTATGGGCCCCAGCCTGGGACCTGGCAGACTGATAATCAATTCCCTGCTCTGCTGCAGACTTCCTGTGTGACTTTGACCAAATCACTTAGATTCTCAGTGGCTCAGTTCTCCGACTATAAAATGGGGGGAGTACTTCCGTACCTCGCAAAGGTGTTGTGGGTATGAATACATTAAAGACTGTGAGGTCCTTAGGTGTGGGGGTCATATACATACTATAGATAGATAATTTGCTCTTCTCTTTAGATTTCTCTGTGTCCTGACTTTTCTATATTTGTCCTTAAGACTGTAAACTCTTTGGAGCAGAGATCATCTTTACGTGGAGCACTGAACACACTATATGGTGCAAAGAGCCCTAAAGTTAGAGAATCTGGCCTTTGAGGAATTCCTCTAGTACAGATGGCATGCAAGGTGCTTCCCTGGCAAAAGGAGTTTGGAGTGCCTCTGGCTATTCCTGGCTGACAGAATGGCCCCTTTGGGGCTACAGGCAGCCAGGTAAAAGTAAGGGTAGTTCTGAGGCTGTTCTAACTTGTGCTAGGAGCTGAAGTGGTTCCCAGCTAGCCCCAGAATAGGGAAGGTATGAAGGTGGCTAAACAACTTCTCCCTCTACAGCCCAGATAGTGCAGTGAGAGGAGCTAGGCTACATCCATTGGACTTGGGCTTTCCATTTATTTTCCATTATCATGACAGTCTTACTTTCCTGCTAATAAGCTTTTTAAGTGGAATATAGCCACTATTTTAATGCCCGATCCTCTATTTTTTCCATATATATAAATACCATTGACTTTAGTGGGCTTACTAAGCAAGGAGCGCTATTAGAACTCAGCCCTTTGTTTCTATCAGTGGATTCATCTAAATATTTAGTTACTGAAAGCCTTCAGTCAGCAGTCTTTTATGTCAACATAAATATTCAGTTGTCACTGCGGCTAGAGCTTTAACAGATAAATACAGTCTTTAGCATTCTCAGCTACAGCTGAAAAAAGAGGGGAAAAAAAGCCTAAGAGAAACCTGGCTACTGTGGTTTTTAGTCCTTTGATCTTACTTACAAATCTTCCTTTGTGGTCTCATATTTGATTGACATTGTTTCTGTATGGTATGTCTCCTGACAGCTAACATCTTATTCATTATGATATTCAGAGACATGAGGCAATCTACAATTCCTGTGAGAACAATACTTGCCGATTGTTAATAATTTCTGGTTTAACACGCATCTAGAATTAGCTTCCTTTAAAAAGCAAAGATGGCAAGTACCATACAAGTCCAATATCGTCTGCAATTCTTATACATTTCCAATTTTATTTTTAGTTAAAATCCTAGATCCAATTTTTCTCAAATGTCTTTTTTTTAATGATTCTAAGAACATATTTACTTCCTCCTTTGAAGAATTTTGGAGCTTTAGTGGAAAAGCTTGATTTTAAGTGTCCATAAAGCAGCATGGGACAGATGTGGGTTTTAGCTAATGAGTTATTTATAACAAGAGCTGCACACGCACAATTTTTTTTTTGGGGTGTGAATTATTTTTACAAAGTTATTAGGGTTTTCTCCCATCACAGTTAGAAATTTGGAGGAAAACTTTAGTCGAAATTTCATCAACAACTCTACTCAATGCATATGAGAAACAAATACAAAAAAAGGCCTTAAGTATGAATTAAACTTTATAGTATCCCAGAAAGATAACTCTTACCTATATACTGCTTTTATGTCTTTTTAATGTTATATACTACAATACTACATCAAATATGTAACACTAGTGCAACACTAATTTGAATGCTTGTTATTTATATACTATCCAAAGTGTATGTACTTTACAACAAATAAAGGATAATGTTTCTACTCTGAGATTACAATTTTAATACACAAGAAGATGACTCAGGGGTAATTATGACAGTTACTATGCAAATAAGTTGATACATTAATAAGGATTGCCTCTGCTAACGCCATTCTTAAACCTCTGATATCCACTGTTAACTAGATGTTTTCACTGGCCTATACAGGTTCAAAAAGTAATGACAGATTGTACAGTTAATACAAATAAACAAATAAAAAAGTTTGATTATCCCTCCCCAAAGAAAAATGTCATTTAGTCTACCAACTAACAGAAAATAATTTTAAAAAAATCAACCTGATCACATGAATAAGCTGGGAGTTGTTGAAAAGTTACAGTAACCTACAGACTGAGTTAACTGTAAAGCAAAATAAATTACAGAGTCACATTGAGACATATGATATAATTAAAGCCAGAAAACATAGACATTAGCTAAAGGTAATTAATGAGTGTCAACAAAATTTTCTGAAGCACAAACATTCACTGTATCAGATGTGGAAAAAGCATTTGGGCAAGTAAAGTTTTAGATTGGTCAAGCTCTAATAAACCATTCATATTCCCTCAAACTTTTACTATACCATTTGGATATTATAAATTTAAGCAAATGCCACTTTGTATACTTCTGCTCCAAAGAGTAATTGCAAAAATCTTTGAGGGACTGCAAGTATAATGGATGATGTTTCCATTTAACCCAAGGACCTAAAACAAAAGGAATTAGCAATTTTTTCACAGAGCAATAATAAAAATAATAATAATAATTAATAAGACATCTTACACTGTAACTAAAAAAAAATTAAATGCTGTTATAACAGAAGTTATCCATATGTTAGACCTAATTTGAATAAAGCAAGCCAGACTGCTTATTCAGATTTAAAAAAAAAAAATTTTGACCTGCTTACCCCACAATATGAGATGGGTCTAAAGACATTTATGCAGGTGAGAAACTATTTGGCTAAATTAATTATAGATCTCTCCACTCAAAGGTCAATAAGCTCATAAGTGAATTGCTGAACAATGACATTGACTGGCACTGGCATAAACAGGTATTTAAACAGTGAAAAATACTGGTCACCAATCTACCAATTTTACAGTGGCATGAGTTATCAGGGATTCATTATCAGTATGTGCCTCTTCTGGAGGACAAGATTCATGTCTTACAAGGAAGAGTTTCATTTGTATTAAGTAACAAACAATTCAGAAAAGAAGTTGCACTTCTTAGGTTGGTTCTCTTAAATTTCACCAGTATATGTACAGGAGACCTATCCTCCATGATATAATGTTATATGTTTTGCTTTTCACATCAATCTCTGGCAATGAGTTCCACAGGCTGACTCTGCGTTGTGTGAAGAAATAGTTCCTTATGTTTGTTTTAACCCTGCTGCCTATTGATTTCATCGGGTGACCTCTAGTTCTCGTGTTATGTGAAGGGGTAAATAACACTTTGCTATTTATTTTCTCCACACTATTCATGATTTTTTAGACCTCTATCATATTCCCGCCTAGTCATCTTTTCTAAGATGAACAGTCCTAGACTTTTTAATCTCTCCTCACATGGAAGCTGTTCCATTCTCCTGACCATTTTCGTTGCCCTTCTCTGCACCTTTTCCAATTCCAGTATACCATTTTTGAGATGGGGTAACCAGAACGGCAAGCAGTACTCAAGGTGTGGGAATACAAATGATTCATATGGTAGCACTATGATATTTTCTATTTTATTATCTATCCCTTTCCAAATGGTTCCTAACGTTCCATTACGTTTTTGACTGCTGCTCTACATTGAGTGGACATTCTCAGAGAACCATCCACAATAACTCTAAGGTCTCCTTTTTTTGAGCGAATTTAGACACTATCATTTTGTATGTATATTTGGGATTATTTTTTTCCAATATGCAGTACTTGGCACCTATTAACATTGAATTTCATCTGCTATTTTGTCACCTAGAGAGAACGTGGGTGAGGCAGTATCTTGTTACTTAGAGTATATTTGTTGGGTTTATCTGCCTCTCATACACCCTGTAGCGACTGCCCCACTCCAGCAGAACAGGGATTAAAAGCAGCCCTAGAAAGGGCTGCGGCTGCGATAAAAGGAGTGAGAGCAGCTGAAGGAGTAGCTGATCACAGGTATGGCCAGCTCAATCAGGGCCCAAAACCTCCCTATTTGCTGCTCCTTTTTACTAGCTCCTCTGGTTGTTTAGGATCTGGCTTTTTAAATCCCTGTTCTCCCTGAGTTAGCCCCCAACCTCTGATAAGGGACTAGGGATCAAAGGATAGCAGGATAGAGCCTCATTAGTAAGCTCTCAACCTAGCCTAGCATACTCCTGCTATAGTCCAGATCTGGTGGTGTCACATGATCGAGGGCATTCACCCCACCCCCACAACAGGTACCTTTGGGAGTCTTCCCTATCTCTTACCCATGCAGGTCCTGAGCCAGTGCCCTAAGGAATCAAGTTCTCATCAGACTCCCATGCATTCCACCATACAGGGACAGACTTCCTATGTGCCAGATTGCAATACCATTTGGCCCAGGCACCTGGGCATCTGGGTGCAGGGTGGCTGAGCCAAATTTCAATGGTGTTGTGACCCATGTGGTAATGTCACTAACTGAAATTTGGCCTGGCTGCCCCTATATCTAAATGAAAAGGTGACCTGGTTGCAACCATGTATCTGAAGCAATGCTCTAGACCACTCCAGCAGCAGCCATACTGATTTAGTCTGGGAACCTCAACTTAAAAGTTGTTGGGCTATTTCCCCAAGCTACACAGCCTGCAGAACTTTGAGCAAGTGCAAAAAGCTGGGGGGGGCACAGTGGGGGGGAGGGTCAAGGTGCTCACTGTTCCCAGCCCCATCTATTTTCCCTGTTGCCCTTAGGCCACAACAGATCTTTTGGGGTTAGGTGTAGGAGGGCAGAAGACCTCTACAGTGCAGAAGCCGTTGGAAACTCTCTATATTGAGGCTGCTGTAGAGGTATAGCCCATGACTACTTTATGTGAAATTGCTAGGCTCCTTCTGTCCAAACCTCCAAGAGAATCTCCTGAGATCAGACCATTTCTAACTCTTGTGAACCGAATTCTAAATATAGGTTCAAAATCTAGAACTAGCAGGATTCAAACAGCCCTAATTTCAATTGTTTATGCCACACCAATTATATCGCAAGACCATATGAAATGATACCATTGCCACTTATCATACTATATTAAATAGCATTCTCCCCTTCAATTTCTTCCTTTGAATCCACTTGCTCACTATTTTCAAGTTTAAAGTGCATTTAAGGCAACTCCACTCTGGCCCACATCTCGGATCTCCTTTTTACTGCATCTGCCTCCACGCTTTGCCAAAGACGCCAGCCTCAGCACCCCATTTAGTTCATTATCCCACTGCTATCTCCATGCCTTCTCTAGATGTAGAATAAAATCCCAGTCCCTGTGTACTAAACCCCAGTCTCTCCTCAATAAAATCACTCTTTTAATATTTGTATCTTTCACCTGATCCCCTGTGGTTTAATTGTCAACTCCTCCCCAGTATGTAATAAACAAACAAATAAACAAGTTAACATTCTAGTGTGGATCTCGCAATGCCTCTTGTCTTATATGTGTCTGTCTTCGAGACTACATTTTTCAAGGCATTATGAGTCTTACATTATCAACAAACAACATATAAATAATACTGTGTATTTTTGTGTGGATGTTACTAATATTTATATAACTTGTATCACTTAATTTCACTTATATAGTATTTCTATGTTCAAAGAGACTCTCAAACATAAATTTAAATATGTTAGCAGCAATTCTTCCATATATTAAGTAGAAGATGGCCAATACTAGTATCTTTCAGTCAAAATCCCTTCCCCAAAGTATGGTCATTTAAATAAAGATCTAAATTGCTACTGGTTTTGCAAGACCAAATCACAGACTCCCCAGCTGATTTGCATATTAATTAACCTCACCGTAAGTATTTTTATTAAAAGTGCTAGTTAAAAGGCAGATGACCACATGCCACAGTTGCCACTCTGGCAAGAGTTCAATTAGATTCAATGTGAATTTTGCCTGAGGAAGAACTATAGGTCAAGCCTTGAATTTTGTAAGTGGACTCTGAAAATATTGCATTTCTCTCACTTTTATATTAAGGTTTCATCACACCATATTAACCATATTTAAAAGCCACTGGTTCCGACCATTCTTCTACCCTCACCTGCAGATAATAAGGAAAGAAAGGGACACCCACCTACAAATAGCTGACTGTTGAGCTGCAAACGGATATGCCCATCAGACGGTGCAGTGAGAGTCCTTTGGGGAAGCTGATCCACTTGTAGCAATGCTTCTTTGATGTTTCTTTCAGCCCTCACATAGTGCCACTGGTTGTCATTTAAGGGAGTGGGTGATTGCACTGTAACTTCAAAAGGTCCATTTCCCACATCAAATGAAAATGTCACTTCAGAGGGAGCTAGAAGCAATACATAAGAAACAGTTTGTTCCAGTTAGCTCACACAAATAAGGAAGCTTAGAATCTTGGGTCATAAAAAGAAATTCATTAAATGGTAGGAAGGGTTATTTCCTCAAAAGACCTGTCCTATTATTCTCTTCTTCTGGTTATGATGGGATGGTAGAATTATTTGTTTCGTGGACAAACAACTTCCACAGCTATAGAGGGCTATTCTGGCCTCAAAAAAAGTCCACTCTTTACACCGCTAGCTATTGAGAGCAATAGTTTGTTTCCAGCATGAATATTGAGGTTATGTCCTCATAGCAAGTATGCTAGTTGGGAAACAGTGACTGTGCTAGCTTCTTTAGATTTAATGGAAATAAAAATCATTTCCTGCCAACATGCTAATTGGCTGTCATTGATACCTTTACATTTTAGTTACCAGTACCATTGATTTTTTTTTTCAAAAACAAGTTACACACTCAGTAGGCTAAAATCTGTTTTCTGATAAGTTCATGCAACGCCCGCTGGCATTAAAAGACAGATTTCTGGCTCACAGAGCACGTGTACTGGGCAACGGAAAGTACTAGTCTACTCTAACACCTGGTAAAATGTCCAAAGTTTACTTCTATCTTTGGGCTATAACATACTATAATTTCTGCACAGTTTTATTTCCAAAAAGTAACTCACATGATTCTTGTCTTGAGCTTGTCTTGTCTTGCTGAAACACAGCAAGATTCTGACTTTGTTCTCAGGAGTACTTAGCTCCTTATGACTTCCTTTTTACAGACATTGGAACTTCAAAAGGGGTGTAGTTTGGACTAAGGGGATAATTTTATGCCAAAAAAAAATAGCTGTGTCAGTTCCTGATATACCAAAATGTAAATTCCGACTATACTGCTCTCTCTAAACAGCATTACTGGACACCTTTCATGAGCATAACTTATGTTAATATTGACCTAACTCTCTCTGCGGTCTCCTTAGATGTATAGTCAATAGAAGCTGGATGGCCACATGTATCTACTCATGTAAGCTTCCACTGCAAACCGAGGCACCAACGAACGATACCAGGCTAGAGCTTCTGCTTACATAAATCAGTGTAGTTCCAATTTATATTCTCTGCGTATCTGGACCATTATATGGATTTGGGACAGTCCTTAGAAGATTATGGTTCCATAAACAATTACAGTTATTTCAACAGCAAGAGAGATATACAGTGGGTCTTTTAATATGCTGATTTAAGAGAAACTACTAATTTTGTTCAAGCCAAAACTTTGGCATGTCAACAAAGGTTACTTTTAGCATGAATAAGATCAGAAATAGAATATAAATTAACATTAGAACTGGTAAGAAAATTGTAAGATTTTCTGTGAATAGATTTGTTTTCTTTTAAACTTTACTCAAAGCCCAAAAATATGTGTGTGTGTGTGTGTGTAGATTATATATATATCCATCAAACACACACAGAGTTTATAGTAATAAAATCAAATTAAAAGTAGTAATCCCTAATCAAACAATTACCAAACATTTAAATTACTGGGGATTTGATTAAAGAACTAAAGATTTAGACCAGAATCTAAGACAATGAAAAGGTTCCTATTGACATCCATGGGCTCCGATTCAGGCTCTAGAGCGAAAGCAATAATATGAAGGGCTAGTGTACACTGGCAACACTAAAGCACCGCCGCGGCAGGGCTTTAACATGCCTTGTGTGGTCGTAACACAGCGCTGGGAGAGAGCTCCCCAGCAATCTAAATAAACCACCTCCACGAGGGGAGTAGCTACCAGTGCTGGTGACCTGTCTACACTGGCGCTTGAGAGCGCTGAAACTTGCTGCGCTCAGGAGGTGTTTTTTCACACCCCTGATGCAGAAAGTTGGAGTGCTGTAAATTGCCACTGTAGACAAGCCTTTAGAGCTGGGCAAAGGGAAACTGAAAAACTTCAAACACTACTTAAAACAAAACACTAGTTTTTTAAAACCCTTTAGGATGTAGATGGGATCAAGATATCAGAGTTCTTCACTTTTTAAATTTGAAACTACCTTGAAACTTTTTATAATACCTTTAGATCCACTTTGACCAACTTTGCATGGACTTACACCTCATACATGGAATCCCATTGAAATCTATGAAGTTGCATATAATGTTAATTGGCACAAAATTTGGCTACTGTTCAGTACCCTGCATAGAGCAAAACAAACACCTGAGTTTAAAAGAAGAGCTACCACAGTGTCTGCCTTGTAATTAAAAGGAGCCATATCTTGAAATCAATGTCTAAGCAGAACTCCACTTCGAAGTGAATGACCAGTTTTGCTCAAAAATGGTATTTGGCACAAGAAGACAGATGTTTCAAGACTGTTTCATATTAAAATGGGAAATGGGGTCAGGTCACAGGGACTTGCCCTGCTCCGTCCACCCCACACTTCAGCCAGGGAGTGGGGTCACGGCATGGGGGCTTGCCTCGCTCTGCCTGCCTGGCGCTCCAGCCGGAGGGTGGAGTCGTGGCACAGAGAGTGGCTGGAGCACCGGGCAGGCAGAGTGTGGCAAGCCTCCATGCACTGACCCTCTCCCTGGCTGGAGCACTGGGCAGGCAGGGGGAGTGAGGCAAGCCCCTGCACCCTGACCCCGCTCCTCAGTAGGAACACCTGGTGGGCAGAGCATGTTGGGGTGCAGACTGCTTAATAGGTGTATGTAGATGATGGTGGCAAAATTGAAGAAATATTTTTTTTTATCCTGCACAATAGTGGCATATATTTTTTTTTTAAATAAAGAGCCATTCTGTGTCAAAACTGGTCCAGTTCATCATGGGTCTTCCACTACTAACATTCTTCCCTCTGGCTTCACTAGTCACAAGTCATCATTGAACAATATGGATGTTTACCAAACTGGGTATGTCTGAGGGAGAGTTATGAGGATTGTGATGGGTGGAGGTAGGCATGAAATAGGTGTGTATGAATATAAGTATTTATGACAAGAGATAAAGAATCTTATGATCTCCAGCAGAACTGGATAGATTCTGTGTGTGAAGGGGTGGCTGAATTTCTCCTATTTAAACTCTGTCTACACTGGCAAGTGAAAGACAGAACTTTTGTCATTCAGAGGTGTTAAAAAAACACACCCCTCCCAAAAAAAAGACAAAAGTTTTGTTGATGACAAACACTGGTGTGAACAGAGCTTTGTTGGCAGGAGAGACAACACTAACACTGCTTGTTGGGGGTGGAAGTTTTTTGTCAGCAGGGCAGTTCTCTCCTGTCGACAAACAGCAGCTACACTGTGTAGTGTAGACATAGCCTTAGTATTCATCCAAATGCTTTCCTATCTGGATGTGTATTTTCCACCTCATTATACCACCTCATTGTTCTGGAGTATCAGCATCTTGAGCTTGGAATATCAACATACCACAAGAATGTCATTATTGCATCTGAGGTTCTGCTCTGAAATGCTAAACAAGAGCATATTATTGAAGTTTTCTGTATTTCATGACTCTCTAGGCTATTACATCATTGACTTTACACCAAGTCACACCATTCTAACCTAAGACAATTCAATTATACTGTTGCCTAATATGGAAAAATACATTCTCTCTCTTTGAATTCAGCATTACAAAGTGCTAATTTTTGACAATCTAAATGAAAGTAAAAACCAAAACATGTTTATTAAATATGACTTACAATGCAGCTCTATCCTTATGAAGTCTTTAATCCCCAGGTTCTCTAAAAACATGCCAGAGGAAGCTGTAGTCTTAAAGAAAAATGACACATCTGCACTGAGTTCTCCATGGAAAGTAGGGAAATGAAGATATGAGGCCTCAGTATTGAAGGAGGCTGAATTCCAAAACGTCCCTGGTTACAGCAAAACAAAACATTAAATGAAACAGCAATGTCTAATATTGTTTTAATATGGTTTTAACCTTTACAACTAATGAAGCAAAGTACCCAATGCAAGAAACAGTTTGTAATGTATGTCACTATGCATCTCTACTCTTAGAAGAACATGTAAACACTGATTTTATATGAACTGTGATCATAGCCCTGCTATAATATGTTACATGTGTGATCATTGGTGGAATTGTCACTCATAATCAAGAAGAAAAACTTAGTTTATACACATACGGCTGGACCCTGCAGTTGTTGAAGGCAATGGGAGTTCTTCCACTAACTTCAAAGCAGTAGGATAAGTCTCTTAATTTCTATGGAAGTAGTTAACTAGTATCCACAGTTTTTTGCCCTTTAATTGATTACATATTAGGGACTCATACTGCTTTCTTACTCTCATGAGTAGTCCGACTGAAGTCAATGTGACTACCTGAGTAATGGTTACAAGGTCAGATCCATAGATTCCAGTGGTCTTACTTTTCCATCAGCTCATATTTCATTATAATTTGTTGAATTTTGCTCTCAACTATTCAAAAGCCTATTTAAAACCCCTAATAGAACTAAATCTAATGGGGATGTGCTCTACATTCATGAGGCCCAATGAGAAACACCTTGTTCTTATTACTGAATTCTTACATGTAAATGTATCTTTTTAATAAGCTATATTGCTTTCTAAATCAAATGAGGCATCCAATATCTTCTTATGTAATTGAACAAGTCCAGTGCATACTTTCCTGCTAATGCTGTGATTTAGTTTGAAATAGATGCAAAAATATGACTTTAGCTCCAAGCACTCTGAATTTTTGAAAAAAATCCAAATTTTCTAATCTTTTCTCTTACCTGCAATATATATCTATAGAACACATTGTGCCCTTAGGGGCATCATGCAAACCCATCAAAGTTAACAAAAATACTCCCTTTGACTTCAGTGGGATTTGAATCAGGGTTCTGATCCTCACAAAGCTCTCACTGATTTCAACATTTTTTTTGGGGGGGAGGGGGTGTTTGTGTGTGTGTGTGTGTGTGGGGAGAGGGGTTGGTGTGCGTGCGTGTGAATCGGTACCACATCCCAGGCTCTGCATTAGAGTTTGAAGGGAATAATTTTGCTCTTAAAGAGAAATTCTACATGTTAATCTTATTGTCTGCTATATCCATTGCCTCCTCTGTGAAGTAGTGGAGTGACTATACCTGACCTCATATTTAGCTTTCTCCCCCTCAAATGTGGGTAATGCAGATCGGGCCTATTGAGGGCTTTGGAGAGTGACACTTCTCCAGTACATAGTCAACATTCAATCAAGAGCTAACCCCATATCTGGGATATAACTGTGTGTCTTTTTGGTTGAAGGTCCTCTACTCCAGCTAATCCTGACAACTAGAACACAGCCTTTCCGCCAGAGACAGCAGCCAGATAACCCAGATATCCAGCCTCCCTGTCTCTGGGAACTGGAGAGGCAGAGAGCCCAGGTGCCCAACCTCTCTTGCCTGAGAGATGAAGAACGACTCTGAAAGCTGGGGAGGCACAGAGTGAGAGCAATCAGCTTTGGCAGCCCTCCTGAAAAGCTTTTGTCAATTTCACTTTCTGACTGCTGGCGGAAAATGAAATCGACAAGGGCCTTCCCAAAGGTCATTTGTCATCCCAATGGAAAAATGGAATTTTTCGATAAAATTGAAGTTTACTTGTGGAAAATTTTGGTTTTACAAAAAGGGCCTTTTTGACGGAATATAATTGCAATGAAAAAAATCCCAACATCTCTTCTTACAAGATTATTTAATTACTCCCTACACCTATGTGCACACCAGGTATTCTTCCTGCACTGTTCCTATTGAAAATGTGGAAGTATCTGTAGAAGCACCATTTCCACAATAACATCAGGATACAACAGTGTAGGGGGATCCTTCAGTAGCACAGCGTTGACATTGTGGCATTGTGCCAGCCACTCCCTGTGACTGGTGTAGATGCCACAGCAAGGGAAAAGGATCATACCTGCAATCTGGCACTCCTCAGATGGCATAATAGATGCGTAGGGCTGTTGCCTGGCAATATAAGTTACAGCAATAAACAGGCCAATGTTATGTACATCAGAGGATCAGTTAAAAGATGGCCCAGGACTGGGGGAGTAAAAGAGTTGCTTTTCACCTGACTCTCTTGAGTTGTGTTGTGGGCTCCTGAGCTGCAGTCAAAAACCTGCATAAATCCCATGGGAGGGAAAGAAAACAAATGGAAGAAAAGACCTAATATCTGGAGTCATTTCCTTTAGTCTCTTTTTTTTTCACGGTCTCAGGTCATATTGAACTTCGCTGCAAGTATGATTTGTGCATGTTTCAGAGTAACAGCCGTGTTAGTCTGTATACTCAAAAAGAAAAGGAGTACTTGTGGCACCTTAGAGACTAACCAATTTATTTGAGCATAAGCTTTCGTGAGCTACAGCTCACAGTATGCATCCGATGAAGTGAGCTGTAGCTCACGAAAGCTTATGCTCATATAAATTGATTAGTGCATGTACTAGCTATTTAATAAATAGTGGGCTAGTTGTTGCCAGTAATTCAACACAGTTGGAAATTGAAGACTAGCAATTTATATAAAATGGGTTAAACATTGCTGGCAATTAGAAGGGAAAAAAAGACAATTGTCCATCATAGAAATTATGTGATTAGTTCCAATGAACCATTTGAATATGCATCTGAGTGGCAATGGGGCGTTTAGTATGGGAGATTAGATAATTCCACTCGGTCATCATTTGGCAAGTGAATTAGAACATTTTAAGGTAAAAGGTAGAAAACTCCCCTTCTCCTTTGATTATGATAGCTCTGATCTGTTTTTGAGACCCTCATATGGAAAGTGCCACTGAAGTCCAAAGTTGAAAGTTTAATTCTTCCTATTCCTCCCTTACTCCATCTTTCTTTTCTTTTTACTGCATTATCCCAACCCTGAAACTGATACATAAAGTATTTAAGAATATTAAGATATTAAAGGGATAGCCACAAAAAGACCCCTATTAGAAGGAAATATATAGAGCCAGATCCTCAGCTGCTGTAAATTGGTGTGGCAAAAGAGATACTTCAGTGTACAATACTTGAGGATCTGGCCTACAGTCTCCTGTGTAGTAAGCTGAGACTAACACCATGGAATAAGGAAATCAACTATATTTAGCATTTTATTTGAGATGGTAAGACTTGAATCTCCACAGAACTAAAGAAAAAGTAGAAGAAAAGCAGCCTTGTTTGCTATAAATAAAACAACACCCATATCCATATTGCAAATAATACTTTGCTTTCAAGATTTCAGAGATTTATTAAAGGGAAACATTCATTAACAAATCATCTTTTATCTTACCAATTTTAAAATAAAACATAAAAAGACAGGAAGAAAAATGAAAACATGGCAGTCAAGTTAGTAGTTTTGAACGCTACAAAGCTAATCAAAAAGGACTCCTTCACAACAATTTCTTAGTTGTAAAAAGTCATTGGAGCTGTCTAATATTTATATCAGAACACAATTTTTTTTTTATTTGTAACAGCTCCTCTGTTGATACTTTTAAGTGCTGTATCACACGCTTTATGTGTGAAACTCCAGCGGGGATCAAAGTGAAGGAAAAAAAGTAAACAAAACCAAATAGCTTCCAGTGGAAAACAATTTACAGTTTTTAATACAGATCAATTGGCAAAAAGAATATAGTTTTCTGTAGATGTCTCCTGCGGGTGTGTGTTAGGGCTGGGGGAGGCAAGACAAAACTCTGCCTGGCATGGCACAAAATTTACCCATCTCTTCTAGATAAGTTTAGCTAAAGCACAGAACTGGTAATCAGGAAATCTAGATTCTGTTCTTGAAAATGCCACAGATTTCCCATGTGATGATGAATAAGGTATTTTAATCCCCATCCCAGTTTCCCCAGATATAAAATGGAGATAATACTGTCCTATCTCAGAAGGGTGTAGTGAAGCTTAATATATTAACATTTCTAATGTACCCAGAGATCACCCAATGCTACTACTGTATAAAAGAGCCAAATGCTGGTCCCACTTAAGTCAGAAGCTTTGTGTTCCATCTAAAGTCAGATCCTTACCATGTTTACATGCACATTATTATCATTACTTTATAAAGCTGTACCTATTGAAAATTGAAGATCCTGCCAAGCCTTATAGCACTAGTCCAACTGACTTCAGTGAAACTACCAGCATGAGTAAGGCGTGCAGGATTTAGCCCATTGTCTCTATAGATGAAGGGGCTCTTTGGTCTAGTCCACTCCATTTTGCCTTCTAGCCTGATAGTCTGATTTTGTTTCTATTGTTTCTATGTGGATGTGGTCACTGCTTCCCAAGTGCCCCCTCATGGCCTTGTGGTACCTTGTGGTACCTTGTCTCAGTTTCACTTTCCATGGGGCATCTTAACCTCTGCAGCCCCCCATCCAATGGTATTCAAAACAAGGTTCCCAATCTAAGATTCAATTTATTAAATCATGCCAACAAGGTGGCATAAACCAATCAGAACTCACAACAAAAAACAGTCTTCGTCCCAGGCTAAGGCTGAGCCCAGCCCCTTGTCCCTACGGATCTGTCTTCCCTTCACAGTTCA
Source organism: Lepidochelys olivacea (assembly GCF_965140295.1). Lineage (NCBI taxonomy): Eukaryota > Metazoa > Chordata > Testudines > Cheloniidae > Lepidochelys > Lepidochelys olivacea. The sequence continues at coordinate 87,866,030 of NC_140415.1, read as the reverse complement.
CAAACACTTCCGTCCCAGGCCTAAGCTGAGCACAGCATCTCCCATTTTCCTGCTCTTTTAGCAGTAACTCCCAGGCCTTCTTGTCTTGAGTTTGGCATTCTTAGCTTTCTCCACAGGCCTCTGTTTTATGTATCCCGGGTCTGATCAGTCACATGCTCTTCACTATTTTCTCCACCTGGGGACATAAGTTGATCTTGTCACATATGGAGCTGAGGTCCATCTCCCCTTAAGGTGGCCATATTAAGGGGAGATGTCCCAGGCTAAGGCTGAGCCCAGCCCCTTGTCCCTACGGATCTGTCTTCCCTTCACAGTTCACAAACACTTCTGTCCCAGGCCTAAGCTGAGCACAGCATCTCCCATTTTCCTGCTCTTTTAGCAGTAACTCCCAGGCCTTCTTGTCTTGAGTTTGGCATTCTTAGCTTTCTCCACAGGCCTCTGTTTTATGTATCCCTGCTGTGGAAAATTAGGGGCGGCGGTAGTGGTGCTGGTTTTAATCAAACTCTACTACTTACATGTCTTATTCACATCTGTTTCTTTTCACGTTTATCCAACATTTCTTTTGATGATGCAACATGGAAAAAATCCCATTTGCTCAGCAGAGCAGTGTGGAAAGCAGACTTACTAAAATTCTGCAAATTACTTCTTCTTCTGAATGGATCCTCCTAACATTCCAAAATCTGGCAACTGTTTGCCTTTGATAATTTGTGAGTACAGCTGCCCCATTTGTATCGCTACTTCTAGCTCCACTGTACAACAGCTTATTATAAAATTCATAGATTATAAAGCCATAAGGGACCATTGTGATTATCTCGTCTGACATACTGTATAAAACAGGCTATGAGACTTTCCTGAATTAATTGTTGTTTGAACTAGAGCACTTCTTTAAGAAAAATATCCAACGTAGATTTAAAATTTTCCAGTGATGGAGAATCCATCACTACCTTTGTTAATCTAGCAATTAATTTCTCTTGCTGTTAAAAAATGTACAACTTGTTTCTAGTCTGTATTTGTCTAGCTTCAACTTCCAGTCACTGGATCTCACTATACATTTATTTGCTAGATTAGTGAGACCTATGTTATCAAATTTCTATTCTGCATGAAGGTCATTATAGATTATGATAAAATCACCCCTTCACCTTCTATTTTTTTTATCTAAACAGATCAAGTTCCTTGAGTCTTTCACTATAAAGCATGTTTTTTAATCATTCTTGTGGCTCTTCTCTGAACCCTGTCTAATTTATCAGTCTCCTTCCTGAGTTGTGGACACCAGAACTAGACACAGTATTCCAGTAGGAGTTGCACCAGTACCAAACACATAGGTAAAATAACCTCTCTTCTCCTACTCAAGATTCCCCTGTTTATGCTACCAAAAGCTGTATTATCCCTTTTGACCAAAGCATTGCACAGTGAACTCTTGTTCAGCTGATTATCAGCCATGATCCCCAAGTCTTTTTCAGTCGCTGCTTTGGAGGATAGAGCCCCACATCCTGTAAGTATAGCCCACATTATTTTTTTCTAGGGTGTACAACTTTACATTTGGCCATATTAAAACACACATTGTTTGACTGTGCTCATCTTACCAGATTGTTCTGTATCAGTGACCTCTCCTAAGGAGCATGGATCAGCGTTCACATAACACTCCACATCAGTACCCGGCCCAAGCCAGGGAAGATAGTGATCCAACCAGCAGACCAAATTTGATGATGAATCCTGGCCACATGCCACTTGAGATGCGTTGCGCATACACTAAGAAGTGACCTCGCCTCATTATTTACTATTCTTCCACTCTTTATCAGTGATGTTTTTCTCTTTTCTTCCAGATCATTGATTAAAAATGTTAAATAGAGTAGGGCAAAGAACCAGTCCCTGTGGGACACCACTAGAAATACACCTGTTTAATGATTATTCCCCACTTACAATTATATTTTGAGTCTGATTTAGCTAGTATGTAATTCATTTATAATGTGTGCATTGTTGATTTTGTATTATTCTAGTTTCTTGATCAAAATGTTGTTTGGAATGAATAAAGCTGTGCAAATTTCTGATTTATTGGTTCATGGCCATACCAAGCAAACAAATAAATAAAAATCAATTAAACAAAAAGTTGAAAAATACATTCTTTTCAGGTCACATGAAATATTTCATTCAACCAGAAATTTGTTTAATTTTTGAGCTTTTAAAAACTTTTTAAAATAAAAAATTAAAATAAATTTCAAAAATGAAACGTAAATTTGAATAGAAAAAATATTTTCTTTCAAAAATGTCAAAACAAAATGTTTTCACTTTTTTTTAACTGAAACAATGTGGTAAAATTGACACAAATGTATGACATATTTTGGTTCATCCTAATCTACACTTGAAAGATCTGTCTTTGTATAATTTATGAATTTTGGTTCATTTTAAGAAGTTGCTGTGTCATTGAATGCTTCAGTGGATGCGGTGTCAGCCTTTTGTTATCAGGGCTGGCGTCCCATCTCTCCTAGTACAGAGACAATGGAGACACATTAACATTAATAGCTCCCATTCAAATGGAAGTACATCAGGATAATGGGATGGTTGATGCCTACAGGAACTAGAAGGAATGGAGTCACAGAGAAGGTCCTGGATCCTCACTCACTCAAATCCCAAAGAAAGCTCAAGAGCAGTGAGGAAACTGAGGCAGGGATCTGTTTGCAAGTGTATCTTAGTTTGCCTAGATATGTATATCGCTCGTGCTGTCTAAAGTAAAAAGTGATTGTGTAAGAAACCCTGTGAAAATTCTGTGTCTTTGCTTCCACTATCACATGTATTTGAAGGGATAAAGCATAAACCAGAGTGCCCACAAAGTTGGAACTCTGGGAAGAGTGTACTTAAGCTATTGGGGTGTCTTGGAGAGCTGGCACTAATCTCAGGACCTATACAGTTGGGCTGTGGTATCCCAGCTCTCAGAAGGGGATGCTAGACACAGGATCTCTACCCCAAGAGTGTGTCTGGAGACACAAAGGCAGAGGCAGTGCCTGGACTCTGCTCAGACTCAGCAAGCCAAAATCACACAGGTCCAAGTACTGGGATTCAAACACAGGAACCCGGTGTGTATCTCACAGGGGGAGCTTGACCAGGACTGTGACAATTGGCATTAATTATATTACCTTCCTTTAATTCTGTATTAACAGAGCCCCATATAAACTATTCCAGTATTTTGCCCACGATCTATGTACAGTACTAGCTTTCTTCCAGTCCTCTGGAACTTCCTCAGTGTTCCAAGATGTATTGAAAACTAATATCAATGGTCCAGAGAGCTCCAAAAACCCTAGCACACAAGTTATCCGGACCTGCTGATTTATAAATGTCTAGCTTTAGTAGCTGCTGTTTCCATTCCAATAGTAACGAAGGAGGATGTTAAAAGTATTTCACAATCACCATATGATATTAATGCATCACTTGGCTTTTCCCCAAAAATAGAACAGAAACATTTATTGACACTTCTGCCCTGCTTGCATTATTACTGACAATTCTAACATTTCCATGGGCCAATATCATTGCTGGGATTCCCCTTGCACTCAATAAGTTAAAAAAAAAAACAACAAAAAACCCCCTCTTCTTCTTATTGTCCTCAACTCTGCTGATCATAGGTTCATTTAGTCTCTTTATTTTCATGAAGCCCAACTACTATGTCAAATCTGACACCAAAATTGTGAGATACAATTTATTAGGTACACTAGAAAGTGCAAATAGAAATTTATGGAGGAAAATGGAGAAAGCCAATAGCAGATAGCCTAAGAATATATTGTCAAGATAGAAAGGTGTGGCTTAGTGTTCTGAGCAGAGGACTGAGAGCTATGAAGTCCCTTGGTCTGACCATAGGTACTTGAGAATCCCACAACCTCTGTGGGTCAAGTTCTGCACCTGTGAAATGGAGATAATATCTATACCTTTATCAGGTGTTCTGAGAGAATTAATGAATCTTTGTATGACAGATGATGATCTATAGATATAGATGTGGTAAGCATTATATTTATCTCTAATATTGTATTGCCTTGACATATTCCTGTCATATCTTAGCTTGACTTCTGGTCCACATTAGCGTTTAGAAGCTATGGAGTATATTTGTGTAAATGATAGCCAATGAGGATAAACAAACACCTTAAAAAAACCCCTATTTTATTCACCGTGTCATATTGTTTAAGCCAATTCAGTGCACTGTTTGCAGATCTACTTCATTTTGATATTTACCATAAACAATTATTTTTCATATATGTATAGATGATTAATGGACCATGAGATTTCACAACCTTCCAGCCTTTGAATGGAGCCTAGTGTACGTATGTCAAGAATAGAAGTAAACATCCTCCCTCAGCCCCTTCTGAAGAGTATGCCAGTGAGCAATTATGATACTACAAATTTCTATCTGTTAAAAAATAATAAAGGATATAGGTAAATAAGAGGATATCCCCTTTGAAGTGGAATCACATAATTTAGTGTTTGACAGTGGCGGAAACAGAAAGAAGCAAAATCTCTCTGATGAGCACTCTAACCATGGATGTGAGTCCAAGAACATTTATTTGTCCTTGTTAAACAGCACTTCTGAGAAATGGGTATTTGCTATGAGATCTTATTTGTGTTGTTCTCCTGCCCAGAGGTGCAGAACAAAATATATGTTACTACAATGCTTACAATTAGAATGCCATGGATGTTTTGCCATTGCATAGTACCAAATATCTTACTGGTACTCTGCATTATTCTTTAAAAAAAATTAAAAAGTAGCTCAAATATTTTTCCATTAATCTAAAAGATGTGTTGTTTGTGTTTTACAAAAGAGCTTTCATTAATCTGTGTTCCCTTTGGCCTTATTTTGTCAGTTTTATCTGACTTCAAATTTAACACACTATAATATATAGAAAATTGTGTTCAAGCATAAGGTGAAACTATGTCCTAGTCATCGCATGGTCAGTGGAAATAATATTCTTATAGGTCACAGCTGTTCATTTTTTCCCAGGAAATCAATTGTTAAAGAGCAATCTTTGGATTCATTCTCTTTAATATTATCCAGACAGAAAGATTTCACTGATCCTAACCTAGTGTAGGACCTGGTAGTACTAGTTTGGAACATAATATCCCTTAGCACAATTTTCTCAGCCACACCAGTGCCCATTTTAGCTATGTACTCATAGTATCTCAGGTCCTTTAAAATATGATATGAAGACACCAGATAAAAGGAGTGTTGTAAATTAGTGGCCTGCATGTCCAGTAAGCAGTGTATTTCTCCCAAGACACTGTAGCACATCTTAATCATCTCTGCACAGTCATGCTTTAACCAAAAATTGAACATCATAACACAAAAACCGTGAGTCACAATGCCTACATGCAAACTATTCAAACTAGATCCATCATTACCTCTGATCTACCTCCTCATATATATAATACCTAATTTTAAATGCATCCTGATTCCTTGAAGATAGAGCCAGGTGAAATTTTTCAGACGAAATATTTTTGAAGTGAAAAAATGAAGATTTGGCAACACTAAAACATTTTGCAAATTTCATGTCTATTTCACCAACTTGTTCATTTGAAAAAGAAACATTTTAAAAATAATCTGAAACATTTAGTTTTGACACATAGTAAATGAAAAATTTCAATTTTTCGAGTTGAAATTATTTTTCATTTCAAAATTTCCTTCATTTTTATTTTCAAAAATTTCAAAAACATGAAAAAGACATTAAAAGTCAAAACCAAACATTTCATTGGACCTGAAATATATGTATATATATATTTACTTTTTGATTCTCCAAAAATTTCAAATAATGTCATTTGAATGTAGATGTAAAATTATTTTTTATTTACATTTTCAGAACTGCCAGCAAACTGAAAAATCTGTTACTTGCACACCTCTGCTTGAAGATCCTGTCACTCTCTCCCTCATTTCCTATTAAATTAGCCATGAACAGTTGGTTGATCTTGAAATACCTTTTAGACAGTTGACCACACAGTGGGTAAACCTAGTGAATTATTTGTAGCTTGAAAGTTTCTGTTGTTACTTACTATCACCCCGACAAAGCAAAGGTCCAAGCTTGTAAGCTGCTTCAGAATTTGGTCGGTCTGTATCCGTGATAACAATTTCAGTTACTGGTAGATGTTCTTTATAAGAGAGGAATCCAGTATCATTAGCCCTGAAAAATTAAAATAGAAAACAAACATCTCCTAAATGTTTCTGATTAACAGTCACATTGTCCTTTTATTGTCCATATATTGTCCTTTTAATGGACTTACTGAACTCAAAAAAATAAATTTAGGAATAAATTTTGAAAAGTTGTAGCTGTATTGTTCAGATAAGATGGGCGATTGTGTGAATAAATGGGAGCATACTTACAAATACTTCCATATTGACCTCATGGTCAGTAAGAGCATTTAAATCTATTGCAGGTCTAAATGAGATCACAGAATCAAGTGGGCAGGCTTAGGGTTGTCATCCTCTTCATAAGCATGAAATTTTATTTTCAACATAATTAGGTATTTAGCTGCCTTCCTAAACCTAGTGTGCATTTTCATGTGTCTGTAATTTTGTCTCATAAAGAAAGCAGTGTATCTATGATGGCTTGTTCTCTAATTTGTTAAAAATTAAGATACTTTCAGAGTGTAATTTTTACTCATTTTGACATTCTCTTCTATTTAATTTTATCAAGTTAAAAAAGCATACCAAAAAGCCACAAACCACAAAAGGACACAAAAATCAAAACAGAACTAAGCATGTAGAGTACAGAAATGACTAATACATATTCTCTATCCCAGTGCCAGGAGGAACCGCACCCATGTTCCCCATTTTCCTGGTACTCTCTGTGACACTGCACCCCGAATTCTTGATAGTGATATTATTATATGATTGTAGCATAATTATGATGTATTTTATGCAAGATAAGTCATGTGAGGTGTCATTGGAAAAGTTATGATTTGCTGAATATGATGATCCTATTTGTATTCATGTATGATTTTTGTATCTGAAGTTATGCATATTGACTATGTATTTGTACTTCAAATGTAGTTACACCTGGGTAATGCCCACTAGACAAGATGCTTTCAGTCTAGATAGTGGGTGGGGATTATTCAGGCAATGGACCATTAGAAAAAACAATAGGCCTTAGGAGAAGCTTATCTCCCACTTGGTAAGCCTTCCTGAGAACACTCCAGACAGGCTGTAAGTAATGGCTGCTATGATTCTATGAAGACATGTGACCAGGCCACATGATGCTGGACTCCATCTTGGGATGTCAGTATTTTTCCACAGACTGATCTGGGAACCGAGTTTTGAAACAAAGTGTTCCCACCATGTGCTAAAGCTACATAAGACAGGGAGTGACATCATGTGTGGTTCTTCACTCCCCACACAAGAGGATTCCTGGAAAACACCTGGGGAACAAAGACTGAACTGGCAGAAGTGCTGAACCCAGGCTAAAGGGATTTCTAGCCTGTGTGTGAAACACCTGGGGATTCCAAGCTACAAAGCAATTGTAACTTGTGCCTTAAGAATCTAGAAGTCTGCCTGTACCATCAGTTAGGGTGAGACTCTGCTATTCATACCCAATCTATTTAGTATATTAAGCTTAGTTTGCGTTTTTGTTTATTTGCTAGGTAATCTGATTTGATCTGTTTGCTCACTTATGATCACTTAAATCTATCTTTTGTAGTTAATAAACTTGTTTTTGTTTTAATCTAAACCAATGAGCTTTGACTGGAATGCTTAGGGAACATCTCTGCTTGGTTACCATAAGTGTGCATTGTTCTCTTCACATTGAGGGAGAGGTGGACCGGGTATTAAACCCATATACTGGCCAGATTTGACCAGAACATGACGGTACTGCTCTGGGGTCCTAGGCTGGGAAGCTGGTGGTTAGAGAGCCTGTGTGTAACTGCAGCTGGGTGTGTCTCTCTAATTTTTGTGTGTTTCTCTAATTAGTGTTCCCTCTAATTTTTCCCACCCATGACACATCACCTTCACATTGGTGCACATAACAAAATTCGTGTGGTGGGGGTGGGGCCAACGAGTTCTTGTGGGAATGGGCTCAGGGCTGGGGCAGAGGGTTGGTGTGTGTGTGGCTCTGACTGGCAGTGCGGGATCTGGGGTGGGGCCAGAGATGAGGGGCTCAAGGCTGGGGCAGAGGGTTGGGGTGCGAGGGGGTAAGGGTTCCGTCTGGGGGTGCGGGCTCTGGGGTGGGGCTGTGGATGAGGGGCTCAGGGCTGGGTGCAGGGGGTGAGGGTTTGGGGTGCAGAAGGGTGCTCCAGGGCTACTGCGGGGAAAGAGGACTTCCCTCAGCATTCTCTTCCCGCAGCAGCACCTGGGCTTGGTGGGGGAGAGGCACCTGTCCCCGCTGCGGGAGCTCTGGGGCTGGGGCTGCAGGATAGGTGCCCCTCCCCTGGCCCCAGGAGGTCCAGGTCGGGGGAGGGCCTACCAGGCATGGCCTGGGGCCGGGCCACTCTGGGGTTGGGCTGGGCTGCACTGCGCCTGGGGCCAACCTGGCACACCTGGGCCCAATCTGGCCACAGCTGGGTCCGGGGCCACTCTGGCCGCGACAGGTCTGGGCTGCAGGGTGAGTTGGGGCTGAGGCAGAGGCGCCCCTCCTGTGGCAGGTTGGGGGCCAGACTGGGTGGGGCACCTCCCCCTGCTATGGCAGGTGCCCGGGTGGGTTCCCTAAGCACCTGCGCAGCACTAAATAGGCTGCTGCAGGGCCGCGCAGCTTACAGGTAACTTAGGTCACTACGTGGGTGAATGCTGGTGAAAGTGCAGGCTGGACAGCTTGAAATGGAGCCAGGTTGGTGGGTCAGAGGGCTCAGTGTTTACCCCAGTTCCAGGTGGCACTCCAGGGGGAACTTCCCACTGTTTTGGAGCAAGATAGGACTTCTAAGTTCAGAATATTTATCATACCTCATTCATAGTACTCCACAAAATTGATGTCTTTTGAAATTTTCTTTAGTGTATTTCCCTTCCTAACATGAACATTTTGGCCAGGATATTCAGAAGTGACTAGTGATTTTGGATGCCTCAGATTTTAGCTGGTTGACTTCAGACAGCATCAACAGGATGGAATCTCAGAGGGTGGCACTTCTGAAAATGAGGCCTCTTTAAGATGTCTCAGTCTGGGAACCAAAAATTGAAGATCTCAAATTCACTAGTAATTTTTGAAAATCTTGTTCTGTCTAACTGTAAAAATGCAGTAACACAAAAGGCCTTAGCAATAATATGTTTAGGCCAAGATTTTCAAAACTGAGTGCCTAAAGTTAAGCTCCTAAATCCATATTAAATATCTAAATAAGTGGCTTCATTTTAAAATATGCTGGGTAACAAGAAGCTGTCACTGAATTGAGTAGGACCCACTGGTTGCTTGGCCAAACATCATGGTCCACTACAGACTCCCAAATGTGTGAAAAGCATGAAGACTTCAGCAAGAATGTAAATATTCACACACCACTGACACAAGCATAACTATAACACAAATCTGTGTGCATGCATTGCCTGCTCAGTACATGTGTTTTGTATAGATTAAACATACTTAAGAAGTTCCATTAAGTGGAATTTTTTTCATTTAAATTTTCCTAACTTCTGTAAATAACTAACTAAAATGGACTAGAGTTGTTACTGAAACAGAACACTAAATCCAACGCCCTACTGCAAACTTTGGAGAAGTCTTAACTCTGATTCAGATCTAGCTTCATGGCTTCAGCTCGTATCTAATTTGTACCGTATTTGAACTATGATAAATGACGCAAGGTGACTACAGAGTTTAGATGAGGATCTGAGTTTTGCAAATGGGAAATATCAGTAGAGTTCAGCTGTAGCCTGCTGAGCTAGTCAGAAGTCTGTGAAATCCCTGCTCTGCTGAAGTCAATTGCAAAATTCCCATTGACTGCAACGAGGCCAGGATTTTACCCTCTAAATTCTTAGATAAAGAATCTCGTTGAGTCTATTAAAGAACATTATTAAACTCAAAGGCGTAAAGAAAAAGGATAATAAAAAACCTTAAATATGTGAAATGAATGCTTTGCTCAACTAAAACATAGTTTAAATCCGATTAGCTTCAATATTTTAATGACTGAAATACATACCAAATGTAAGCCTTTAACCACTGGCAAAACAGGCAATTTACTGAAAATTGGACAGTCTAAATATAAAAATATATCATCCTCAAATAGCAACTAAATACAAGAAATCACAGCAAAATATTATATATTTACCCCTTAATTTAGCTAATTATGGTGAGAAATCTTATTTTGAACTGGGGGCAGCAGCATATGTTGCAGGTTTGTATGTTTTTGTTCCTAATAGCACTGCTTGTTCATAGCTGCTAAATCCTATAGAATTTTTGAGTTTGTTTTTCAACAGCAAAGAATTGAGCACAAGCAAACAATACAAAAATCACCATTCATTTCTGTCAGCATCGCAGTTGCAGTAACGTTGGGAATCAATGCAGCTCCCCTCTAATCCACAAGCACATTTTTGAACATCAGGCAAGGATCCTCCCCAGTAAGTTTGTGTTTCATTGGTTCTTCCAACCCACCAGCTCAATGGAATCCCATCTAAAAGACACATTAGAGGAAAATTAATATCTGATCCCAGTTCCTGCTTCTCCCAATTTCCCTCACCCAAACAAATTTCCAAGCATTATGGAAAAAAACAATTTTAAAAAATGACCACATTTCTTTAAAAATGCTAACCAATTATTCATTTTAATATTTCATTATCAGGGATTAAATGATAGTCAACAGATTTTTGCTTATATTAGTGGAAAAGAGATCTGGTAGTTCTTGCTCAGTCAGGCATGATATTAGAATAATTTATCTTAAGCAGTCCATTTATGTACTTTCTTTTAAAATAGCACATGAAAAAAGAGATGCCGTCACCCTAAAAATCAAGTTAATTTATACTCTGAGGCAAAGATCAATTTGAGATCATGGAAATACCAGTGAGGAAATGAGAAGAGTAAAAAGCATTATACATGGATTCATTTAATTACTGAGAATACTAAACACACCTTTGCTGCATATTAAGCATCTGGCTTAGTACTACTGTGTGGTGAGAATCAGAAATGTCAGTAGTCATGAGTTAGATCACACACAACAGCTGCAGAATTTATGTAGTCTGAGACTGTAGAAATCATGTTAATGGTTGTGCTACATAACCCAGGTGATGTATCCAGTGACTAACAGCAAAGTTTCTCAGAGCCTACTATATCTCTGTGCAATGCACCCATTCAGCATTGATTATAGTAAAATGATAGAGCTGGATGTCTTCTTAATTCTGCAGTACTGCACATTAGGTTTAAAGATGCTGCCAAGTAACCAGAGCAGTAAAACCACAAAATATACAGAAAAAGATAATTGCTAACGGATATGAAGCCTGACGGTAATCCATCTTAAATGAGAGTGAAGAAAGGTGAAAGATGAAATGACTGCAAAGTCAGGGCGTGAGAGGAAACAAGTGCTATCAAATGGTATGGTGCCTCATAGAGGCACTTGGTTTGTGTATTGTTGAAGCTCTCAAGTTTTCAGCAGTGGGCCCACACCTAGAGGCTGGCACTTAACCCAGCTTCAATCTTACTTGTAACTGCCATGACTTATTATAACTCACTGTTAGAGAAGACCTCTGTTATGCTTACAATCTCTCAGCTCGTAAACATATTGACTGAATTCATTACCACACAACTGCCAGCCCAGCAGGCCTAAAAACAGTTCCTAGAAAAGTCAGACATGCTCAGTGGTATCAATGTCTAGCATCAGTATCTGTGTTTGCAGCCCATCACAGAGGGAAGAAAAGCTAGAGAAGGTTAATAAATTCTTTATGAGGCAGAACTTTAAAAAATAAACAAAACAAAACATACATATATAACACCAAGATATTTCTCCTGTTTAAACTGCTCAGAAACTCTGGTCCTGTAGTTGGGAGTGAATGTTCCTGCTCTTTAACTGGAGACACTGGACTATCTTTAAAAGCAATCCTAACACATTTGTTTGCATACTAGCGAGAGACCAGTATAACTACTAAAGGATCATAGTGATTAGCTAGCTCTGCTCTGGCAGTGAATATTGCTAAACAAAATGGGAGAAAAAGGGATTTGATGCAGCTTCTTCAAAATGAACACACAAAATTATTAGCATAGCAATTCTTCACTGGAATCATTTATATGCTCTGCATAGGGAAGACTGAGTGCAATGCATTCCTAAGAATTGTTCCAATAAAAATTACTTTTTATACTACATGTCCCAAAATTATTTCACATAACTATCATCAAATGCTGCACTTGTCAGACATGCCCAGTAGAGATTACGGATCACAGTAGTGAAAAGGATAAACTTATGTGGTCAATTTGATAATGTACTTATTTGAATTTCAAATATCTTATCTTGTATTGTGTTCATATTGTTCAATTAAAGAGAACAAGCTATATTCTTCTGCAAGATGTTATTTGGATTTTGTTTAAATGTCAAGAATGGTATAGTAGTTAGCTATATGTGACTGAATTCTTTTATTTGGTAATTCTAATGATCCAAGGAAATGCACACACAAAATGCATTCAATCAGTGATTGAACAGTTGTGATCTTAAATAGGACAATGTTTGTGAAGAAGATCTTGCAAAATTGTATTCAGAGTGCAATAAATAAATAAATAAAATAAATAAAATAGCTAATTTGAGAAGATACATGCTAAAATTGCAATCAGGTTGGCTGAATTTTGCCTTCCTAAAACTCACTCTGTATTTTCAGGTTTCAGAGTAGCAGCCCTGTTAGTCTGTATTCGCAAAAAGGAAAAGAGTGCTTGTGGCACCTTAGAGACTAACAGATTTATTTGAGCATAGGCTTTCATGAGCTACACGAAAGCCTATGCTCAAATAAATTTGTTAGTCTCTAAGGTGCCACAAGTACTCCTTTTCTTCCTGTATTTTCAGTTTGCTACAGTATTCTTCTTCACTTCTCAACATACATTCTAAACACTTGGGGAATGTATGATCCTCCTGCAAGAGTCATTATCCTTGTGCTGTTCTGCATTGGAAGCATACGTGACATCAGAGGAGTCCTCTGTGGATAAGAATCCTGGGAATAAAAAGCTAAATGGCTACCAGAGCAAACATAGCCCTACAAGGAACTTCTTTGTTGACTATAGCCAACAAACTCATTGGAAGTTTCAAAAGGCAGTGGTTAGTCTGAGCAGGATGGTCACATACCAATGTGGTGACTGACTTGTGCTCCATCCTACAAATTCTTCAAAACACTTTGTCGCTGAGTTTTACTACTTCTAGCATGAAAAGATTCAAAATGAGACAAGGTCTAATATGACCAATGTTTTCACTGCATTAACTTGTTGATAAAACATATATATGTAACCCTCACCAATCCTGAATACTAATATCTCAGTCTCAGTGGGATTGTTCTTTTTCCCTTCTGTACCTGTCATACAGTCTTGCATTTTTGCTCAGCAAATGTGCTAGCAAACACTTTCATCTCTCACAGTCGCCTTAAAATTGTCAGTTCTGAAATGGCTGTATTAATCCTAGCAATTGTAACTGAAATTTAAGTCAGACATTTGGGAAATCTAATTGTGCATGATCCTGCATTCAATCCTTTAATATGATTTATTCCCCCTGAAGTCAGTGGGAATTATGCATGTGTGTGAAGAGAGGGGCACCTTTTGGGTACTTTGGTCAAGAAAAGATTCTGAGTTAAGATATGTAACTTCTTTGTAGTGTACTCCCTGGTGATCACTGTCATAGTATTCATATCAAGCATATTGTGAGTCACATGCCTGTATACCATGGAGTTGGGGCTCTGTATGTCAGAAAGTGGTTTGGGATGGAGGGAGAGGTAATGTCAGGGAAGCAACACTTTATGCAGTAGGCTCACCTGTAGGCCTGGTAGATTTCTGAGCAGCAATTCTCCTTAGAGTTAATGCTACTCTCAGCAGAAATTCATTGCATTCCATAACCTCTTTGAAAGGAGGGTAGGATGCAGAGAAGAGAGCTAATGTTTGCTTAGCTCTTGACAGCCATTCTGCTCAGAAAAGCAGAGCTCACAGATCATGGAGGAATGACCAGTTTTCTGCTGTAGCACCACTAAATCCCTTGATAGGAAAATGGCAAGTGAGGTCTGTGACAAGAATCTTGGAATTTCTAGTGGACTATTCGCCTCTCACAGATTTTTGTGACAGAGGAGACAATGGAGCTTGATTTGCAACATCTACGTATCAACAAAGGAAGAACGAATATAATCTTTCTTTTCAAGTTATTTTTTAAAATTTAGAATACATTTTCAAAATTAAAATCAACTCAAAGGATTGCACTCTACCCAGTGAGAATTAAAATAAGACTTGAACACGACAATCTAGTTATGATATTTTGTTAAGATTTCTTTAACTACATCAGAAGGCCCTGTCATTTTCTTCATAAAACAATAACTTTTTTCCTATCTTTTCAGCATTTTACTTTAGGTCTCCTCTGTGCTTGTGTATTTTTGACACTGGCATATTAATGTCTGCGATACTTTACCTCATGCCATTTGCAAATTCAACCGCTACATGATGCATAGTATCTGAAAGAGTTCAGCTAACATTTATGCAGTGTATTCATAGAATCATAGAATATCAGGATTGGAAGGGACCTCAGGAAGTCATCTAGTCCAATGCCCTGCTTAAAGCAGGACCAATCCCCAGCTAAATCATCCCAGCCAGGGCTTTGTCAAGCCTGACCTTAAAAACTTCGAAGGAAGGAGATTCCACCACCTCCCTAGGTAACGCATTCCAGTGTTTCACCACCCTCCTAGTGAAAAAGTTTTTCCTAATATCCAACTTAAACCTCCCCCACTGCAACTTGAGACCATTACTCCTTGTTCTGTCATCTGCTACCACTGAGAACAGTCTAGAGCCATCCTCTTTGGAACCCCCTTTCAGGTAGTTGAAAGCAGCTACCAAATCCCCCCTCATTCTTCTCTTCCGCAGACTAAACAAATCCAGTTCCCTCAGCCTCTCCTCATAACTCATGTGTTCCAGTCCCCTAATCATTTTTGTTGCCCTTCACTGGACTCTTTCCAATTTTCCCACATCCTTCTGGTTGTGTGGGGCCCAAAACTGGACACAGTACCCCAGATGAGGCCTCACCAAATGTCGAATAGAGGGGACGGATCACATCCCTCGATCTGCTGGCAATGCCCCTACTTATACATCCCAAAATGCCATTGGCCTTCTTGGAAACAACGGCACACTGTTCACTCCTTTTACCAAATTGTGCTCCTTTTACCAAATTTTTGCCCAATATTTAACCATTTTTTGACTAAAATCTAAAAATCCCCTGGAGGCAAGCCAGGAAAGGCTTTGTTATAATTTCTTTTAAATTGTAGGTTGAAGGAAGACATTGGTTTTGAAAGTAGTTAATGCTTTGAATGAAGCTCATTATGAACTGACCTTTTTTTTTCTTTCTGGCTCAAATCCCACTCTACAACTTGTAGATTTGGGATTTGTTTGCTAGATATTTAAGGAATTTACAAACTACAGTGGAAAATGCCATAACCTCTGCAAAATTAAATATCTATTGTATCATGAAACATAATAAGATTTGTCTGCTTTACTTACCTTGCTTGTTTAAAAGCCTTGACTTTTTGCAGTGGTAAGCAAGCTTCTGTTCACAGTATTCTGCATAGTTAATTGTAGCCTGAAGCTGTTCTAGGGTGGCCGTGTACTTGAAGAACACAGTATGTGGGTTCTCTCGATTAGCATTTTTGACTCTGGTTAAGTCCATATTGTTGTGCTGTATAATTGTCCAAGTCGTATCTTACAAAACAAGGAGGGAAAAAGTAATGCAGAATGTAAAATAGCTGCAAAAGTTAGCAATGGAAATAAAATGTGTAGTGAGGTACACCTGGGATTAAGGTGAGTTTTCCTGTCCTTTTAGGGATGTGAATAGGAACACAAAATGTCTCGGTAAAACATTCTGCAATTGAATACACTTGATAGGATATCAATGTTCCTTTTTTTGAAACTTCTGTACTGTGCATTTGGTCCTGCACAATTACCAGTCAAGGAAAGACTAGATGAAGAGAACCAAATATCTATTTTCCAAACAATACACAGACCCTAAGCTGAAGTGTAATAGACTTTTCCTATTGTTATTTCTCCAAGATATACCTTGTTTATAAATGGAGACCAAGTTATATCCAGGCTTTCATTATCTGCACAACATTTCACACTATTCTTTTGAATGAATTGATTTTGTCTTGGAGAATTTATAGCAATGGCCAAAACTCACCTTTCCACTGCCCTATACAAAAAACCAATACCAGAAACAATAATGGACAAACTGAATAAATCCAGGTGTTGTATTTATTGTGAAACAGAGAGGAAGACAGGTGCTTCCAGCCACCCCAAATTCAAATGATAACTATAATTTCTGACATGTGTGATTGCAATTAAGATATCATCTGTATTATCTACACAAATGTATGATATGTATTGGGGCTGTTTTTAAAACACAAAATGTCTTTCTTTCCTGACATTTATTGGGAGAATAAATGTAGAACCTTAAGTGAAATAAAATATGTATTTATTTAATAATAAAATAATAATAATAATTATTATTATTATTATGTTCATGAACCAGGACCTCATTGTATTAGGTTCTGTAAAAACACAAAACAAAAAGAGAGTCTCTGCCACAAACAGTTTACAACCTATATAGCACTCACAATGGAATGGTAATTTTGGCAGTTAAGGGAGGTAGGGTTCCAAATCATAGTGCCAATTCTGCCTTCTCACATCTGCATGAAAGAACCCAAAGACCTTCAAAGTAATTTGTTATAACTAACCATGTATCGGAGCAGGGGAGTTTAGACGTGGATCTGAATTCCAACATCCCCTAAATTCAAGGGGGTTTGTAGCCAAAATACCTGAACTGGATAAATTATAATGTACCTTATGCAGGACTCTGCACAGTTTCACAAAGGAGGTAGAGTGACTGGAGAGCCAGAAGCAATGAAAGGGAATGAGCAGTGGTACCATACACAACACAGCCTTTTTATTTGCACATTATTTATAGCTCCAGGACCTGACTTCATATGAGCAAAGAATCATAGCAATTAGAGATGAAAAAGAACTATTAGCTCATCTAGCTCCCTTCTCTGCCAGTGTAGGAAATCCAGTTTTTTGAATACCCACATCCTGAACTTTGGATGCTATACTTTGAGCATACATTTTCTTATGTTCAACATACATACTAGTTCAGTTTTTAAATTTAATTAGAATTTACGCTGATTGTTGTTTCTACACATTCATCCATCCTCTGCACCCTCCTCTGATATGAATTCTCTCAATTTAGTAAAGAAAACACCTTGAAGAGTACTGAGAAGGGCCTAAGCTGATCAGTTATGCCATTTTTGTCATCTAGTTCTATGCTTCCAATGAAAGAAAAGTGACATGCCTGTACAGTTCATATTAGCTAGCCACTTTTAGTATGAGGCACTAAGATGCATGTACCATTAGATTCTAATAACTCAACATTTTCTCAAGAAGAGGGATAGTTAAAGCAAGTGGATGTGGAAGCTACAAGAAATTTTTTCTGAAGGTAAGAGGAAAATAATCTTCAGATAGGCCTGTACTATTCAAACAATATCTTCCCTTGTCTTATATTGTTGCACTTTCTATAAATGCTTAAAGGAGGCACATCTATTTTTTATTAATGAAAAGTCGTCTTCATTCAAATGTATTAGGTATATAATAATCAGGTGCTGACTGAGTATATGCTAGTGTTCTCTTGGCCTTGAAAGTATAATTTTTTTATAGCTATTCTTAGATGTGAGCAGGGGAATTTAACCATGGAGCCAATCTGAGCAGCCCCTAAATTGAAGGAGGTTTTTATCCAGTTTTCCAGATGAGGCCCATCTTTAGTTCAAATGCTTTTCAGAGAGAATGACTCCTGGAAGTCCCCATAGGGAAATGTGGATCACAACAGCACCTTAATAGAGGCTGCAATTAAATGGAATGATCTAGACCATTAAACTGATTTGGTTTGTAAATTTGATTGTAAGACTTTCAATACAGAGATTTTGCCTTTCTGTGTGTTTATATAGTGCTTGGTATAACAGGTGGCCCTCAATTCTAACTGGAAACTTTGGATACTTCCTCAATAAAAAGAACAACAATAACAATACACTATAAAAGCCATAAGTAATCTTATGTCACCTGGATTGATCTGAGGTCATACTTTCTGTAATGACCCCAGATCACAAGGTATTTAAGAAAGGGTCTACGATTAGTTGAGACAAGAGGAATGCAAATATTACCAAAATATTATTTCCAAAAATATTGCTAAAATTGCTTGTATCTTATGTGTTATTATGTCAGTTGATAGAGTCTTGTATAATTTACTAGCAAGAAAACTCCAAATGATCATTCTGAAAAATGCCTTTCAATATCATCATACTGGAAAAAAATGGTAGTAAGGATATATCTGTATTGATTTCAAACCATCTATTGGTACATGACGTACTGCATGTCCACTGAGTGACACATGTATGTTCCTGTAAATGTAAGACATGCAACTTTTTCCTACATAATATGGACTCTTTCCAACTTGCACCCCTCTATTGTACAAAGGGGACAAATCAGGAACATCAAGAACATTTCAAGAATATTTCTATTGATAAATATTCTAACGTTAATCACTGTAAGACTGATCTCTGGTTTCACAATGGTTTGAGTTTGTGGCAGTTCTACTTCGAAATTGTAAAATACATGGTAAAAGTTGCAGCAAATAAATTAAATAACCTTAATGTTACAAAATAGATATAATAAAATCATATCTTTTATAATCTACCAGTGGCAACAGGGTAATGCTCTGGTTTGCTTGGGCTTTCAGAAGTTATAAAAGACAATTTTCAGCCACACTAACAAAACACAAGGAACACAAAGATTCCGACTGGTCATGACTGTAGCACAGGTGACCAGGAGAGAAAGCTTTATATAACCACACAAATGTTAAGGACAATAGCAATCACTGTGCTTGTGGAATGCAGGCTCCCTCCTTCATGTTCCCCTAGGGATGGTAAATTGCTTTAAAAGGGCTGGAGGTAAGTCAGCACACTGTTCCTTCTATAGAATGACGCAGCTTGCACATTCCCTTCCGTGCACTGGGGAGAGATGGACTGGGATTGTACCCTCAGCTGGCCCTGTTAAGGTCTGTACAATCTAACTCAAATATCTAAATCTATTTTTTTGAGAACAAAGCTGAGTGAGCTGGTTGCTTCTTAAATCTGATTTGTGTCAGTTGAGACAAATTCAGAATCAGTGGTTCAACATACTGTTGGGACTTTATACCCAACTTAATTCTAGTAGACATTGGAAATGTGAATCGCCCTCTGTCCTTGCTGGCTTTGCATCTTCTGTAAGAGCTCACTGCTGTAGTCTTAACCATTTTGTTCACACTGAATATATTTGTAGGCTTCAATTCTCCTTGGGCTTTAATCAATATTTTCCTTCTAACTCTAACAGTTCTGCAGAGCGGTGCCCCCTGTAGTTTATTTCCTATATTTCTTGAAAACTGGGTCTGACTGACACTAAAGGGAAATTTAGAATAAGAAAAGAACTAGTAATCACCTAGAGGATAAGCATGTAGCAAAAAGCCTATGGGAAGCATCCAGATGCCTATTAAACAAATATTGAACTTAAATTAATCTATATATTCAGATTTATTACCAATACTTGTAAATGTTTTGCTAGAAGAAAGGATTCACACTAGTGCTGTTGGGAAACAGGGAGCTAAAAGTGAGAGCAAGTTCAGAGCTATTTTTTCTACACAGCTCATAGCAAATGGAAAGAATAAGAGAGAAACAAGGCAGCTGTTACATCTACTTCTACACCCTCAGAAGGGGCAAAACTAAAAGAACAATATTTCTGAAATTTTTTTGTCATCTTGATTGGTTCTTTGGACCCAAGGCTTATGATTTTGAAACTGGCCTCTAAGAACAAGAGAGGGAAAGGAACCTCCCTCCCAGCTGCCAAAGAATAAAGCCACATGAATGTCAATAACAAGGCAGCACTGCAAGAAATGTGGGCATCTGCCTTCATGGCCTCTGGTGGGAAAAGGGAATACCAGTCAGGAGGAAACTGGGAAGAAGACAAATATAGTAGATTCAGCCTGTCAGGCTGCATCTGTAGATGAAGAACTGATCAATGAGATTTGCTTAATGTGTTGAATAAAGAGTGACTGATAGAAGCACTAGCAGCTGTTCATGGATACACATGTAAGGATAAATCAGACACTAAGCTGTACCTCGGAGAGCTGGTTTCCTCCTGATACTGTTTAAGGACACGGGAGTCTTTCTACCATAAGCTTCTTCTTTGGTTCAACCTCATATTAATTAACAATGTAGCTAGTATTCTCTGATCTCTCTTTTTAGGGGCCAGATAGTTATATTGGTGATCTCACTAATTGCTAATCCAAAGTATGTTACCATTATCAGTCAGACTACTTTCTCAAAAAGTCTTTGTTTTTTTGAGGCAGAGTTAGTGGTTGAGATTTCCAGTGTTATCTAAATCCTGGCTGCACTGAGATCAAAAGAAGTTTCACATTCACCTTCTATTATTTTGATGGAAGATATATGTAAAGCCCCCTACACTGTTTTGAAAACCTCAGCGAGTGGCTTTGATTAGAGGTAGACTTCTATCAGTCCTTCAAGAAAAAACAAGATTATTACAGATCAATAAAATATCTCTTTATTTCCCCTCAATGTAACTATGTTACATATAAAAAAAAAACAACTATGTTCAACGAATATTAGTATGGTTGAAAAATCAAGCACTCAAAGTTTCAAAAATACCAGAAATAAAGTTGCCCATGTAAACTGCTTTAAAATTTAGGTTATATAAAAATATATTGTTATAACTCATCAAACCAAAAGAAATGTTTCTATTAATTTTTCTTATTGTTTCCAAAATGAACGGTTAATTTTTTTTTTAAAAGTTACCCTGAAATGCTTGTAACCCTAACACTGGAATATTGGGATAATGCTGGAAAAACTTTAAAGTGAGAATTGGTAGAAAATAACCATAAAACAAAAGTAAAACTAATTAAAAGAACACAACATAAAAATGAAAAGCATATTAGATTTTGAACTAATTCAGCATCTACAATCTATGGTTAGTTGTAGGCACACATAGCAGTAGGCACAGTTAAGATCAATTGGAGGTCTAAATACCTTTCTGATACTTCACTCATTGGGGATGCAAATAACAGGGAGGAAAAAATAAGGCTATATTTTGAAAATGAGACTATATGAGTCCAATTAGTTAAACTACCCAAAACAATTACAAGTAATACACAATTTTAAAGAGAAGGTTTAATATCAGTATTCTTCCTACCAAGTGAAGGTCAACAATCTTTCATAAGGGTAGGGGGGAGAAATTCAATAATTTTCTTCCAAAAAATCAGTTATATCTCAGTTTCTTAAACAGAGAAGTAAGATCTAACTTAATGAAACCAAAATGTGCAAAAAATGAACTAGTCTGAAATGCTCCACAAATAGGGCATATGTCCCATTTATGCAGAACATAACAGGAACCCAGTGTTAGCTTCACAGTCTGAGACTTATTCTAATTTCTCTGGTTAATTCTTTGTCCAATATTCTGAGCTGAGGAGTCACCTTCATTTTGCTGTATACATGTACATTAAACTCTTTAGCTACAAAACTTCCTACTTTGCTTTGATATAATGAGCATGCATACAAACCCAACTGTGAGTTAAGGAAGTTTATCATCTCACCTGTCATATTGCAGTATACAAGAAACGGTCCCAAGGGGCCACTTCCATCTGAATCGATATAATAAAAGCCTGAAGTGTTCCCTGTATGCTTATAGGCTTCACATGATTGCTCATAGATGGCTGTAAAAGAACATCTTCCATCACAAACGTAATGGCATTACCTTTTATTTGGGGTAAGGAAAAATGTGGGAAGTTGAGCAATACAACATGCATTCAAAAGTGAAGAAAACAGGGGAAGTCACACAGTAAAAAATTGTACTATTATTTGCATCAGTAAATAGAATTTCATTTCACAGGGGAAAAAAAACTGAATGTTTTTTTTTATGGATTTGCTTTTTGCCTCCTAAATTAGGGGTCTTAAGGAGGGACAAAAGGCTATGGAAACCAATCATTTAAGGTCAAAATGAGTACTATTTAGCAACTGGCTAGGTTATGAGGAACTTGGAAACTGAACATTAACCTTTTCAATTTAATCAGATCTCCATATAATTTGACAGGGCTTTAGTATTTCCAGCAGTTCCAACTGAAGTACATATTTCCTGACATTTTTTACTCATGCTTTTGGCTGCAGGAAAGACCTTGTTTCTTCCGCTGTTTTTTTCAGTATCGGGGTAAGCTTGTTGTCAAAGTCTGCAGTCCAAGAGTAAATAAGCAGCACAGAGAAAATTTGGCTCTTCAATACCATGTAATATTAATTTTACACCATTCAAGAGGTAGCGATCTGCAAAGGCTTTATATGACCAAACCTGTGGAAACTGGACTTCTGAATCCAGCTCTATAATTAAATGGAAACAAACTACTAAGTAAAGTAATACTGCTGGGTAAAAATTGCACATTTAAAGTGCATCAGTTAAACCTTCTTAAATTATCCATTGCTATCTACTACAGTTCTCCAATTAACTGCTTTTTTAAAAACTTGAATGTACTTTGTCAAAAAGAAACTTTCCTTAACAAACAAAGAGTTAAGGTGGATGAGGTGATATCTTTTATTGGACCAACTTCTGTTGATGAGAGAAACAAGCTTTTGCTCTTGCACAAAGAGCTGTTGAGTTCTGAAGAAGAGCTATCTGTAAGCATGCAAACTTGTCTCTCTTACCAACAGAAGTGGGTCCGATAAGAGATATTACCTCACTCACCTTGTTTCGCTAATATGCTGGGACCAACACGGCTGCAACAACACTGGATACTTTTTAAAAAAAGACATTTCTAAAAAGAATAGACAAACAAAAACAAAGACCACACACTTTTTCAATTTCTTGTATAAATGAGAACACAACACAGTATGAATGATGAACTCTGAAGGAGGCTTTTATCCAAAACATTTGTCTATTTAAGATCGATTTATTCAGATTTACAACTGGCTATATTATTACACAAAATACAGTGACATTCTTGAATAGGGTTGGGAATGACAGCACTGATAGCTAAAAATCTAATGTTAATCCACAGAGCAGGTTCAGCAGAGGCAGAAACAATGTAAGCTTCCTTGATGTCTGATCCCTGAATTGGCATAGAAAACTGTTAGGCCAATCTACTTGTCTATTCGGTCTTTTGTACCTCTATCGAGTAGGGTTCCACAATGTAAACTGTGGTGGTAGTTCTGTGATATAAAGATCTATTTGGTATGACAGTCTGAGAGCACTAATTTTAAGGCTGTCCAAACTGCTTCATATAGTAACAATTTTCAGGGCCTGATTCAACTCCCACTCAAGCTAATGAAAAACCTCCCAAACAAAGAACCTGGGGTGTGGCGAGTGCCAGTTTTGTCAGTTCTTTTGCTGATGATTACAACATGATCAGTCATATTGGATTGGGTCCATAATACTGAATTATAAAGTAAGGAAAATAAACATCCTCTTAGGTAAAGATTACTAAATGGACCATTTTTGCCACTGCTGGAATATCCAGTAGGCACAGTCAAGGTCACTCTCAAGTTTCAAATTATAGCTCCTTAGGGTAAAGAGCCTTAAATCAATTCTCAGTATAAAATAAAAGGATAAAAGTACTATAGAGGCAGTATGCAATGACATAGCATCATATCCATTTTGAATTTTATACTAGTAGTGACAGCATGGAAAATTATAGTTCCTCGAAAACAGATTTTGGGAGTATGGTCTCATGCTTCACAGTGTTGCCACTGATCAAGAACTCATTGATAGGCCTATTACATCAAGAGTCTCAATGTTTATTCAATAACTGAACAGCCGTATTATCTTTTTCTGTAATTGCACAGAACTCTCATTGAAGTCAATGAGAGTGTAGAGTTCATAGGATAAGGGAAGGAAACGGCCCTTAACTTTGAGACTATTGACAGAACAGACCATAAGATTGTACCGTTGGAACCATTACTAAACTACTGTAAACAAATTTAAAGGGACAGAATGTTATACTGCTGCAACTACTATATCATACCTATTGTATACTTCACAGTGCTTTCTTATTATTTATAAAAAGTACTATACCTATTTTTCAATGTTACAAAATTGAGCAGGAAGACTTTCATGTACCTTATACACACACCATTGGGCTCTTGATGAAAAGTGAGAAAATGATGGAGTCCATCAATTTTTTTACACCCTTCATCAATTGATTAAGTAGATAATTTATTAAAAAAATATGATGCTTAGTCTTGTCGTCCTCTAATAGCATACAACAGGAACAGCTCACAGTGATCTTTGAAAAAGTCTGTACCATCAATGTACTTCCCATGCTTTAAAAATTTTACCTTATCCATAAATCTTGAAAGGCTAGCTACCAATTCATGCTCTTTAGGGTTCAGATGGCACAGAAACAGTAATAATTGTAGGCAGTCTTTATAAAGTTTTGCATTCAATAGCAACAAGCAGTTTTTCCAAATTCTGAAAATTTTCAGAACAGCTCAGAAGCCTACTCGCCATGATTCCCAATAGGAGTTTTGAGGGCAAACAACTTAACTTGTTTTTAGAGAGAAAGAGATGGACAAATTTATGAGTACAACTGTATGACCAGGTTGTTTGTGGCAGTAGCAGGCTTGGCTCAACAGCCCTAGGACTCACTTAAGGTTTATGTCTTATGCTCCTAAAGCTCATGCTTCAGGGTTTCAAATGGCCACAGGCATAGGTCAGGAAGAGATTCCTCCCCAACACAGTGAATTCTGGCAGGCTTTTTGGATGGCCATGGCTGGAGATGGGAAACTGGGAGTGTGGGTCAGGGCTTTGAGGTAGCACTTGGCTTAGCTGGCTGGGTCTTGCTCACATGCTCAGGGTGTAACTGATTGTAATATGTGGGGCTGGGGAGGAATTTTTCCCAGGTCAGATTGGCAGTGAATTTCACAGGGTTTTGCCTTCCAGCATATGAGTGTGGCTCACTTGTCAGGATTATCTGGGTATATCTCACTTAATCATTTCCCTGTCATTGCAGAAGCATTGAGGACTGGTGCACCTCGGTCCCTCCTATTCTGTGCCTGTAGCACATAATAGTCTAGGTCTCCTATGGGCTATAATACTTTGGTCTAATTTCAGTTGCTGGGTTTAGTGTGTGGGTGCTGTTGATAGCCTGTGCTTTTACAGGAGGTCAAACTAGATGGTCCCTTCTGGCCTTAAACTCCATGAAAGTCATGCCTATTGTGCTACAGGGATTGTATAAATTGTGTGAAGATGGGTTTGTTTTAACCACACAATTTTTTCTTTTGGCTATAATAATGTATTGTCTTTTTGGTATTTTAGATAGATTTTTTTCAAGTATACATGCTGAGAACCAGAGAGTAATGACTTTCCTTAATAAACTGTACCAGTAAAAAGAAAAAAAAACTAATGGGCTTCATGCTCATCTCACATATCCCAGTGTAAATCTAAATCACCTCCTGGGAAATCACTGGAGTTATATTAAACTAGTGAAAGTAAGACAAGAATCAGACCATAGGTGTGAAACTCATTCAGTTACATTTATGATCACGCTGATATTTTCTGAAGTTCTCCCTTATATAGCCTGATCCTGAAAGGACTCCATGTGCAAAACTTCTACAGATGAGTGAAAGGTCAGTGATGTGCTTGTTGGATTGGGTTTACAGGGCCTTATTACCTTCTCTTATATACCAGTTTTAGCCCACTGTCACTCCCTTGAAGTTACCCCTGATTTTGAAAATTACTTAAGCATGTGCTGAAATTTAAGTATATGCTAAACCCAACTGACTTCAAAGTTAAGCATGTGCTTAGTCCTTCGTTGAATAGTGATGAAGTTAAGTACCTACCTAGATGATTTGATAAATCAGGGCCGTATACCAGTGTGAGATCAGAATCAGGTCCTCAATAAATAAATCATGAAATCTAAGAACTACAGGAGAAATATTCAAAGACACATAAGGGATTTAGGACCACAAGTCCCATTGGATTTGTGCTCCTTAATCCTTTAGACAATTTTGAGACTTTTCCCTTGAATCAATTCTTATAAACCCTTTGCGAATGTTAACAAAACTGACATGACTTTTAAAAGAAAATTGTTTCTTGTAGCAGTAAAATAACTCATAACTAAAACAGTATAAGAAAGTGTCTTTGGCTTACAGTAATGGCAAGTAGACCCTGTGTAACCTGTGTTTGTACAGTTGCAGTAGAAGCTGTTCCAGGCCTGTGTGCATTCACCACTATGTTCGCAATAATTAGGCAAACATCTAAAAGGACAAAAAGACACATAGTCACCTTGGTACAACTACATGACATTTACAATAACCATTGTTACCACAGCTTGAAGGTGGTCTTTATGACAAAGATGATAACCAAGGTGCAAAGGTAGGTGTTGTATTTATGGGTGAGAGACCTGCAATGACAATACATAGATCTTGTGGCCATATTGCAGGAAGATATCAACGGGACTGAAAGAAAGTTGGGGAAAAAGAATGTCCCCTTTATCTTTCCCCACTAGACCTAGTGACTGCTCCTAAGGATGCTAATGATGCAATAAGAATATGAAACATATCAATAGCAAAAATTAAACATGTATAATTTTCATTGTGGCTGCCGGCAAGGCTCTCCAATGAAAGTATGGTACCCACTGATACACCAATGATAAATTAACATTGATAATTCACTGGCAAATTTTGTAACAGCTGCATTTTCTTTCATAAGATCTTTCATAACAATACAGCACTTCTGTGGATAACTGTCACTATTATATGACCATGAGAAGTATAAAATACTTCTCTTTTCAGAAAATTATAGGAACAGGTAGTGGTCACCATCAGAAAATAAATATTTATTGACTGTTATCATATATTAGTATCTGAGATACTTTAGTTATTTCCTAGTCTAAGTACAGGCAAACACTTCAGTATCTCAGATCCTACAGTGAGGTAACTATTGATAAATCCAGACTGCTAATTCTGCTTTCAGTGGCATGAGTGAAAATCTGGAAAAACTCCATTATTTCAGTGGAATTACTTTTGATTTACAATGGTGTAACTAAGAAGAAAATTTGGTCATCACTATTCAATGGTGAAAACTGCATGACTATCCCTAAGTATAAAGTACAAATTATTACATGATTTGGGGGCAAGAGTAGAGGAGAATAAAAAATATTTTTTCCGCGATCTTAATTAAAAAGATACCGTGTTGGAGACTTCATATTTTACTTAATTGTTATTCAGAATGTATAGGGCAGTTTTACTGCTAAGGTTAATCACTAATAATAATTTTAACAAAAAAGACAGCTTAACAAGTTCTTTCACAGTATCTGAATATTATTTTTCAGTACGTTTAATAAACATAGAAAAGTATTAGTTTAGGGGTATGAGAAATGCCTCAGTGTACTCATCTGTATGTGAATGTTCAGATTCCTATCTCCACTATTGTTAAATCTTCATGAACACAATCTTTCCTACATATCTAGAAACAAAATGATAGGAGAGATTTCCAGTGGAGAAAAATTGAGCCATGTAAATAAATCTAATTCCACTGATTTCAGGGTAGTTATACCTATGAATACAATCTAAGGAGCTGTGCTTTATCTCCTACCTCATTTGCACAATAGGTTTTCTGCATCTCAGCACTGCATGATAGGTTCAGAATTAGCTGCAATATAATTTCTGAGTAATTCTGACTTGGGGTATAAAAATAATCTTTATATACTTGAGATTGACCTATTATTATACTAAATGGCTGTTGTTGGAAGGAATTGTTCTTGCAGAACAAATGTGGATAGTAAAGGTATTTAGAGCTACCATAATTATTGATTTTTAATGCTGTATAGATGTGACCAGTTGTCAGCTCTAACATACACACACATGTTAACAGTCAAACTCATAAGCCATTTCTATAACTGTCATTCAGGACTTTTTTTTTTCCTGCTGCAGTTGTTTCCCCTAGTAAATATTTAGTGTCCACCTTTTAGCGTCCACCTTAAGATCTGCAGATAATGATAAATACATCATTATCTGCAGATCTTAAGGGATTAACATGATTGCCGTTTATATAAACTCCCCTTCCATTTCAATTTATGTTTTTAACAGTCTTCCAAGATCAAAAACTTAAGTGACATTGAAGATGCTTAAACCAGGTTTAATATAACTAGAAACAATTTAAGTTACACTTAAAACTTTTTAACATTGAATTTTAGATCACCCTTCCATTACAGGTTTCATAATGCAAAGTAGTCATTAGATAAATCAAAAGAATGCCATACAATTAATCTAGTTCACTGCAACCCTGGCTGAACTTAGATTTACGATAGTCCTCTCTAGGAAGAAACACATCTCTTAGTAAACCTTTTCCATTGATGCTGCTCCAAAACATAGCTCATTTCTCACTAAATTACAATGCTTCATTTACTCCAAAAATACCAGAAAGAGAGTGGATCTGGCATTTGCCATGTGGTACTTGGCAGCATACTTTTTAGGTACATGACATCTACAGATGATGTGTAACTTGAAAACTAAAGCAGAGACCGAAGATAATCAAAAGCTAATCTTCAAAACAACACATTGAACCAGAACACAAATACATCTTTTTCAAAGAAAGAATGTAGAATTTTACACATCAGTAATGTGTTAAAGACATCTTTCCTGAACACTCTACTTACTAGGTTTACAAATTATGTGTAAAGATACAAAGGTGTAAAGAACATGTATAGAAACCTGTGTTATTTTTATTTCCTTCATCTGTGCTTAAAGTACATTCATCGGCTTTCCTAGTGCTCCAGAACTTACATCTCCACTTGAACCATTTGATTCCATTTTCTGCTGCCAAGATACCAACAACTATAATTCTCTGTGGGCCATCTTACTTCTCTGTGTAGGGGCGGATGTAATTATGACAGATGCATCTGACATTCTCTCCTCAGAGACTGAATGCAGTAACTTTGTAAGGCATTTAAACTGACATATTGTCCTTTAAAGCTATTTGTGGGATGATTTGTGTGTAATTAGCATTTAATAAATACGATAGTAAATTGATAGAACAATAGAGAGAAAGGACACTAAGGAGAAATAGTTGAAGAGAAATATTTGTATATCCAAGGGATTTTATGAGCCATATAGCAACACAGACACCTGTAATACCATTAAAAGGGAAACGTGAAGGAGCAAGCCAAGAGCGATGACTGGGAAAGTGGCATAAAAAGGTAAATACAAAATGAATATTAAGAAAATATTAAAAATGAACAGTCATAGACAATGAAATGAAAATTGAACAAAAAACAGAGACTGAGAAAACATGGCCAAGTGCCTAAGGACCAACTAAATGACCAACAGGCCACACAAGAAATGAGTATGATCTATTTTTGGGATCTATTCTTCTCCAAGGGAGAAATCCTGGGAAATCAATATTCAAAGAATAACTTATGTTTATGTTAGTAGAAGTTAAGTGTGTAAACCTATCGTTCCTCAGAAAAGACGATTAGATTCAAAAGTCCAATTACTGCTGTCCGTTACACAGATTTAAATCCTCAGTAACTCCAGAATATTGTCATTTGTATCAACTATGGGGAATATGGGGACAGATGCTACTACAAATCTTTTCCAGATGAGAAATAAGAAATATTGAAGAAAATCAGTCACATTTACTGATACCAGAATATTTAATGATGGGGAGAAAAAACTTCAAGAACAGATTGGATCTATTGTCGAAGTCTGACAGATATTGAGATCTCCCCAGACAAAAAGCAGTCTGGGAACAGTTAAATTAGTCAAGGGAAGAGACTAGCATATATGTGCAGCTAAGTAAGGATATATGGAGATCCAAAAAGTTAAAGACATGTTTTGCTTGACTTCAACTGAAGGGAAGCTATCCTTCATTGGGAACAGATACACCCTGATATTGTTAAATTGGGGCGAACATACTCACTTTCCATCCCTACCATGTAGAAAACATTCTTACATGAGAATACTTGACAATAGATGCATTGAACATGCAATCCAGTACAAATTGTATAATCCAAGTTGCTTTAATAGATATAAACAAAATAATATCGAGAGGTAAAGAAGAATGCATATATTCTGCAGAGATTTGGAATGAGAAAGAGTTAGTGAGAGAAATAAACTGGAGGACTGATAAACTTACATAAAGCAAAGATGATGAGATTATGTGAAGGAGGTAGTGAAAAAGAAATAATGTCTATAATGTTAGAATAAATCCATGTTTAAAAAACAAAAGAAAGGATGCTAACATGAAGTGAAGGATGCTGAAGTGGATGCTGAAATTAACCTGGTATGAGCTTGGATAGGGTGGGTAGCAATATGCTGAACATGCTAGAGACTTGAAAGCTGATATTTGCAAGGTTGTGTAGAAAGGAGTTGCAATAATGAATGCAAGAGGTGATCAAAATTAGAATTAAGAAAATTTCAGCAGATGGAGAAAAGTACCACTATGACTGAGATGAGCACCAATTTTTTCCTCTACTTTATATGTTATTGACTGTGATAGAATACATTTTGAATTTATGGCTCATTACCGGGGGCTCCATGGTCCTACTAGACCCTGCCCCAAGAAGCAGCGAGCTGAGAAGAAGAAGAGGGCAGAGAAGGTGGGGCTTCCAAGTTGCCTAGAGAGGACTCTCCAGAGTGGCCATTTTAGAAACCACAGAAACCTGGTACTCCAAGGACTAGAGGGACTAGCAACTGCCAATCAAGGCTCAGCAGCTCCTTGAATCCAGGCCAGCAGGGCCCTAGCAAGGAAGGGTGCTCCTCTCTGGCCAAAAGAACTTGAGGGATAGCCAGAGTTTGTTATCTGGCTGCATTTTCCATATCTGGGTTTGTAGGGAGAAAGGGAGCCTAAGAAGCTTAATGCTGAGATAAGGGTGACGCTAAAGCGGCCAGGTAGGAAGAGTCCCAGGGCAGAAGCAGCAACAAATTGACTCACGCCACATGTCTTTGCTGTTTATAGGGTCCCTGGGTTGGAACCTGGTCTAGTGGGTGGGCCCTACCAGCCACAGGTAAAGTGGCATAAACCTAGAGTTATCATATGTCCTGGTTTGGCCGGGATAATCCCTTTTTAAAGTCCTGTACCGGCCATCCCGTCTTTTTTGGCAAAAGCGGGAATTTGTCCCATTTTCTCATGCCAACTTAATCAGTTGGCAAGAGCAAATGGGACAAATGCCCACTTTTGTCAAACAAGTGGGGTGTGGAGGAACTGGCGGTGGAGGGGGGGCAAATGGTGATGCCAGCCCTGCATGGGGGGAGGCAAGGCTCGGAGCAGGAACAGGCAGAGCTTGGGCGAGCAGCGATGCCAGCCCCAGCGTCGTGTGGGCGGGGAGGCAGGGCTTGGGTGAGCAGCGATGCCCGCCTTGTGGGGGGAGGCGGACTCGGGCAAGCCCCACACAGTCTCCCATTTTCCCTTTGAGAAATATGGTCACACCAAGAAGGGCATGGTGTTTGTTTGGGACAAAAAGCTGAATTTAAAGGGCCCAGACTAGGGGCAGAAGTCCCTAGTGAGGGGAAATAAACCGTTTATTATCCTGGAAGGGGTTTATTTGGACTTTGTGACTTGCTAGAGGGAACAGTTATTTGAGTAGTGCCAGATCATCAAATAAAGTTCAGCCTCCCTTTTAAAACAGAGAGAGTAATTAATATCAACTATAACAAACTTGGCTGGACATCCCAGTTATTGGCTATTTTCCATCCTGATGGTGACCTGCTTTTGTCCCATCTTTTTGGATTTGAGACACACAGTATAGTTCTCACACTGCCTTCTCCTGACCCATTTCATGGGTGAACACAGAATTAAGGGGTGGACAGATGGACAGTGGCGAAAGATTCATTACACAGTGCAGGATGTATACTTTGTTTGTACACTTTTCCCTCATCATAAGAAATACAAACTAGCATGAAAGATAAATGATGGAATTACTGAGACACAATTGGATCACATTGCCTTCAGCAGAGAGTGGAGAAGATCATTGCTGGATATATGATCTTTTACAAGTGCTGATGAAGGAAGTGACCTACAGTCTTGTCATTGGAACTGTTGTTCAGGTGTGTAAACAATTGTTACCATGGTTCTAGAGTCACAGTCGTATCGTAAAAGTGAAAGATGAAAGATAATTAACAATGGAAGTAGAACAAAAGGAATGATGGGGAGAATCATAGAAATGTAGGGTTGAAAGGGACCTCAAAAGGTCATCAAGTCCAGCCCCCTGTGCTGAGGCAGAACTAAGTAAACCTAGACCATCCCTGACAAGTGTTTGTCCAACCTGTTTTTTAAAAAAATTGCAGTGATGGAGATTCCACCACCTCTTTTGGAAGCCTATGGCAGAGATTAACTACTCTTACAGTTAGGAAGTTTTTTTCTAGTATCTAACTTTAATCTCCCTTGCTCACGATTAAGCCCATTACTTCTTGTCCTACCTTCAGTGGATGTGGAGAACAATTGTTCATTATAGCAGACCTTAACATACTGTATTTGAAGACTTATCAGGTCCCCTCCTCAGTCTCCTTTTCTCAAGACTAAAAATATGCCCAGGTTTTTTTTAACCTTTCTTCATAGGTCAGGTTTTCTACATCTTTTATTAGTTTTTTTTGCTCTCCTCTGAACTCTCTCCATTTTTTCCACGTTTCCTAAAGTGTGGTACCCAGAACTGGCCACAGTTCTCCAATTGAGATACCACCATTGCCATTACCAAGACAATTACGTCCTGTGTCTTACATATGATGCTCCTGCTATTAATACACCCCAAAATGATGTTAGCCTTTTTTGCAGCTGCCTCACATTCTTGACATATATTCAATTTGTGATCCATTAGAGCCCCCAGATCCTTTTGAGCAGTACTTCCACATAGACAGTTATTCACCCTTTTATAGTTGTGCATTTGATTCCCCCCCTTCCTTAAGTGTAGTACTTTGCACTTGTCTTTATTGAATTTCATCTTGTTGACTTCAGACCCATTCTCTAATTGTCAAGGCCATTTTGAATTCTAATCCTGTGCTTCAAAGTGCTCCAACTGCTATTAACTTTGAGTCACCGGTGCAGTCACCATCATATGTCATTAATTAAAATATTTAATAGTACCAGTCCCTGCAGGATCCCACCAGATACAGCCTCCCAATTTGACAGCAAAACATTAATAACTTCTCTTTGAGTACAGTCTCTCAACCAGTTGTTTCAATTTTCTAGTAATTTCACCTAGACCACATTTCTCTAGTTTGCTTGTGAGAATGCCATGCAGGACTGTGTCAAAAAAAAAAGCGCCTTACTCTAAGATTCAATATATCTTATTTACTGCTTCCCCCATATCCACTAGGGCAGCAGCCTTGTCAAAGAGGAAATTAGATTGGTCTGTCATGATTTGTTCTGGACAAATCCATGCTGGCTATTCCTTATGTAAGCAAGGTTTGAATGAGCTCTTTCCTGGCAGCTAGTGATGAGCTGGGGGAAAAGGCTTCAGGACCAGACTGTATTCATATGAACACACCTACTTTGCCTAGGTATCCATCAGACACAGCTGTTGCCCAAGTGATCAGTTTTGGCTGGTGATGGGTTACAAATAACTTTAGTATTGAATGTAGGGGTAATGAAATGTTGTTAATCGTATTGTATGAATAAAGGGTGACAGAACTGTACTTAGCCTGTCCTAATTGAGGGGGTCACCCTCAACTGAACTGAAGCTGCTAAGCAGGGGATTTGGATGCCATATCCCAGTGGAGAGAGAGAGGGTTTGGAGCGGGGCAGGTGTTTCTGCCTGGTGGCATGCGCTCTGCCTAAGAGTCACAGGCACTGTTTGATCTGACCATCTCCACTGTTTAAAGACAGAACTGATTAGTCTCAGTTGAGGGTCTTTTGCTTTGTTAAGTGATCACGAGAACTGAAAGCACTTATAATCAAGGTCTAAGTGCTAAGTGCTTAGACCTGCTGCAGGAGAGCATTTCTGTGGAAGAAACTGCCCAGCTTGCTAGCTGCTGAAAACACTGAGAGCTGGGTAGAACCTCAAGAGACCAACTTGCAGAGGCAGGTGGCAGCAGAAGGTGATGGCACAAGGCCATCGATGATGGAGCAGATGATGGCATGATGGAGTGAACGGTGGCATGACAAATGACAGCAGCAGAGTGAAAGACTGAGCAGCGGAGGAAGCAACACAGAGTCAACAGTGGCTACTGTGACCCATTACTCAGTGTTCCCCCTGGGTGTGAGGTAAACTCATGTGAAAGCACCTCTGGGTCTTTGCTGACCCAGGTCAGCTTTGAGTGAGGTGCAATGGAGGGAGTGGGGAACGGCGTGTTAAAGGGACATTTGTTTATTGGGCATGTCTACATTACACAGTTTTGTTGACAAAAGGCAGTTTTGGAGGCGACACACTGCAATGCTCCTCCCACTGATTTAACTCTCTTGCTACGTCGACATAATAAAACCACTTCAGCGAGAGGCATAGAGCTTTTTGCTATGAAGTTAGAGAGACGCAGTGTAGACATTGTGTTGCTTATGTCACCCTAAGAGGCCTCCAGGAGATGTCCCAATGATGCACCAATGTGCACTGGAATGCGTTACCTAGGGAGGTGGTAGAATCTTCTTCCTTAGAGGTTTTTAAGGTCAGGCTTGACAAAGCCCTGGCTGGGATGATTTAACTGGGAATTGGTCCTGCTTCGAGCAGGGGGTTGGACTAGATGACCTTCTGGGGTCCCTTCCAACCCTGATATTCT
The DNA here is from genome assembly GCF_965140295.1 of Lepidochelys olivacea. Classification (NCBI taxonomy): domain Eukaryota; kingdom Metazoa; phylum Chordata; order Testudines; family Cheloniidae; genus Lepidochelys; species Lepidochelys olivacea. The sequence goes on along the minus strand of NC_140415.1, from coordinate 87,831,178 downwards.
ATGATTCTATGATTCTATTTTTTGTCTGCAGCCCAAGCCCAAGTCAGCTGACCTGGGCTCAGACTCAGTGCCACAGGTGTTTTTATTACAGTGTAGACGTACCCTGAGCGTCTCTGTCCCTCACTCTATCTCTGGAAATTTGAGAGGTAGTGCTCTATATGGAATAAACTACCAAGGGCAGAAATAGAAGTTATAACTAAGGCTATGATTTAATCATGGTTATTTTTAGTAAAAGGCATGGACTGGTCACAGGGCTGCAGAGCCATGCCAGCAGTGGCCGCTGTGGCTGTTCCCTGGGGTCAGCCACACTGTCCGCTGCAGAAGTCACAGAGGTTGTGGAAAGTCACAGAATCTGTGACTTCCGCGACCACCATGACACGCACGGAACTCTAGCTATATCTATACATTGTTTTAAAAAGGCATGAGACCAGTATTTGGAGTATAATAATTAAGTTGTGTGTCTACCAATTCTAACTTAATTGAAGTGATGGAGTTTTAAACAGACTGTCTTGCATTCTTCTATCTTTGAATTTTTCCTCTCTGTAAGTTTATTTGTAAAATTAGGAAAAGGACTACAAGAATAAAACAACAAACTCCCTTCTTATCAAAAGATAGAAATGACACTAGTAGTGACATCAAAATGGATGGGAAGCAATTTGAGCAGATTATCAGCTATGATGAATCATAGCTAATGTAGGTTTATGACAAACTACAATACTCTAGGACAGTGGTTCTCAATCAGCAGTACGTGTAACCCATGGGGGTACCACCTGGAAGACCTCTGAGTACATCAACTCATCTAGATATTTGCCTAGTTTTACAACAGGCTACGTAAAAAGCACTAACAAAGTCAATACAAAGTAAATTTCATGGACAATGATTTGTTTATACTGCTCTGTATACTATACACTGAAATGTAAGTACAATATTTATATTCCAGTTTATTTTATAATTATATGATAAAAATGAGAAAGTAGGGAATTTTTCAGTAACAATGTGCTGTGACACTTTTGTATTTTTATGTCTGATTTTATGTGTGTTTAGGTGAGGTGAAACTTGGGGGTACACAAGACAAATCAGACTCTTGAAAGGGGTACAGTAATTTGGAAATGTTGAGAGCCACTACTCTAGGGAGTAAACTAACACAACTAATCTCATGTATTAATGTTCTGAGGGGAAAAAAAGCATAGTTGTATATGACCTGCATATAAGTATCTGTTTACTTAAAATTAGAAGAGGGAAACATTTTTTTAAATTTTCTTTATTATGCAAATTGAAAACATCAATCACCATCAACTTTATTACACTCCAAATTTGCACATATATGGTGAATTCCCTCAGCCTCTAAAAAGGACCTTTCCCATTTTCACAATTCCCTGCAAGGAAAAAATATAATAGGCTACACATTACTTTTAAAAGAGCACTCCACTGCAATTCTCAATGAGGACAGAGTTTCAGTTACAGGAAGGAAGTTGTTTATTTCATAAATTTTAAGCCTTTACAATAAGTCAGAACCACAACAAATGGTTCTAACCATATTAACTGTAATTTTATTTGTAAGTAGTGACTTAATACAACTGAAAAGATCTTCTCTTCATTGTAATAAGTACATTGTAATTGTTCTAGACTTTAGGACATATGTGGAAGAGTCAAAATGTTCTATTTTCTGAAAGCTCTGTTCTTGAACTCCAAGTAAGTGTGAAAACAACTCATTCATAAATGAGTAAAAATAAACAGATTTTCCTTACCTGTCTATAATACCACACAAGTCTATCTGAAGGTTACTGAAGTTACCAAGGGAATTTTGCTGTACTGAAATTAGATCCACTGCTTTGTTCCCAGTGGTAATAAGTCTCATACATCCTTGAAAACCGGCAAATGGACTTTTACATTCAGAGCTGTCGCCATTGTTAGGACACCCTGAAACAAACAAACAAAAATAACTGATTTTGGAAAAGATTCATCTTACAAAATCAATTTGTATATTTCAATCCGTACTCTAAAAGCCAATTGAAAGCTGCTGATTTCCTGTCTCTGGGGGCTTTGTGGGGAGAGTTTAGCCATGAGCTCCTTTGAATGACGACGTTGAACCTATTGGCCTTGTAGTATAACATTTTTGTAGTATAATCATTTTTGTTATTATACTACAGTATAATCATTTTTGTTATTATACTACATTTTTGTTATGAACATTTTTGTTCCTGTGTACTGATGTGATTTTTATAAGGAATTACATCAAAGAACTGGAGGGAAAAAAAAACCCAAACATCAAAACACAAATTCAAATGAGGTTTAGCTTTATGGAAATAAGCTGTTCACAAACACACTGGTGTTATCAGTCAAAATATTGAGAGTGTGTGACTTGGAAAAATAACTTATTTTATAACTCTTACACAATCCAAGTTAAAATACAAATAAAATGAGCTACTGAATATACTGATGTTTATTTATTATTATAATTTTTGTTTTGGTAATTTTTAAAAGGTATACACATATATTATCTTTGAACACACAAATATAGTGCAAGTAAAATACATAAATGAAGTGCACTGAAAGAAACCAGATCAGCAGGCATATTGTGAAAATGTTGCTGCAGGGGAAGAAAAGGATACAATGAGTAGATCATAGTAAATTAATAATATATGTAAATCAGTTATCTACTGTAGTATTCAGGTTGTTTTAGGGGGGAGGGGAAATTCCATTTAGGACTCATTCACTTTGATATACAAAACACTAACAGGTTACTAGCAGCTACATCACAAAATATGCCTCCAATTTATTGTTTGCTGGCTTTCTTCCAGAGGTCAATGTTACAACAGGAATGATGCACAGGGACGCTACTTTGCTCTTAATCAAACAATATAGTCTCCTGGGTGAGATCAGTCAAAGAGCTTCTTGTCTCCTAATGTGTGCATGCAATGACTTAAAGACACTTCCACATTCCATTGAGCTAATAGGTATTTTCTAAATCCTGCAAAAGGATGGTGGGATTTATTCTATGGGAAAATGAAAACTAAGGAATACATTGAAGTGAATGAAAAACAGCACTGAAAGCTTGGAGAGATTTTCAAAAAGTATATACTACAAAACATGAAGAAAAACAAGGGCTCCTCCTCTGGCAAGGCATTGGACTCCCTCAACTCTTATTGCTTTGTACAGGAGTTGAAAGTGTTTAGGACCTCATCTGTACTGGAACCTAAGAATTACAACATTTGAATCATATACTGCTCAATGGGACTAAAGATTTTATCCATGGAAATAATAACCAATTCTGTCCTAATTCACACCCTTGCAAGTCAATGGAATTGCAAAAGTCCAAGGGAGGGCAAAATTAACCCACTTATATATGTATATAATAAAATAAAAACCCATAAGAACCTTAAAGATCTGTTTTATTAAATAGTATTTTTGTAACTTGTAGCAAGACAATCACTAATTGAATTTTTACAATTAATTGTGCATTTTTAAAATAACTAGCTCACAGATAATTAGTAACGTTTAATTAATTTTGCAATTACTTTTTTTCTCATAGCATTCTGAAGTTCTATTTTCTCCAGAATAAATTTAATCCAGTCTTATATTCTTTCATAACCTTTTGTCTTTTGAAATATTTTGTCTTCTCATCATTCTATTAATAAACAATAAATATTTTACATTAATATTAATGGAAGTGTTCTTCAGGCTTGTGGTCAGCATTCTAAGTTATATATCAAAGTGAAAGCAATAATTCCATAAATCATGCAATTCACCCTATGTGAATATGTATTTTTCATTAATCTCTCCTTGTCCTTATAGTTGCCAATCACTGTTATCATTTCCAAGTAAAAGAACTGGAATATTTGGCATTTTCTTGACTCCTGTGTGACCTGTATTAGTACTTGCCCGCAAAGCTAAAGAATTTCCAGACTAATTAAACAGATTCTTAGCCAAGATTAAATTTCTCTCTAATATTTTGTATTCCCGATGAAAATACATTTCTTCTACTGGAATGCTTCTCCTCGTATTTATACACTACATATTTCAGCAAATTCCGACATGACATGACAAAAAGAAATGGTGTTCCAAACTCAGTTGCTTTTCATCAGCCATTTCCCAAGTTCAGATGACATTGTACAAGCTGCTGACTTGATCATAAAGCTGGACTCAGAGAAGCTGAGGATAGGTCCATTAGTAAATAAGTATGTGTTTTAACTAAGAAATTAAAAGACAACTTACTGCTGAAGCAAACAGAACCGCCAATAATTAATTATTTTTCAAATGCTCTCAAAACTTCAATACAACACAAACTTCAGTACAGCCATACACATTACTTACCACTTAAGTGCGAGTGCAGCAACGAAAATTAACCCCTATAGATAATAGGCATTACTATATCACAACATCATAATAATTAGGAGCAGAAAAAGATGCTGTAGTAAACCCAGGCTTGATTCTTTCCTGTGACAGAACTCCTCTTAGCACATTTAGGGGGGAGGGGATAAAAATTCCTGATTCTTAGGGCCAGCCACAGCCCTAATTGTTATAACAATGCAATATAGGGGACTATATTTTCAAAAGTGCCTAATGATTTTGCGTTCCCAGCCTCATAAAGGGGACTGAGTTTTAAAGAGTGCTGAGCACCCACACTTGAAAGTCAGGCCTCTTTAAGGAGACTCAAGTTGAGCACATAAAACTTGAAGCAAGCCAAATCATTAGGCACATTTGAAAATGTAGGCCATGAGCAACAAGCATTGTTTATTTATAGGCTGTTATCAGTATAAACAACAATAGCTTCTTTCACCTCCAAAGTAGTAGGTGTCTCCTGAATAAATATGAATAGGTACAGCAGCATGAGCAGATGAGGTCACATCATTGTCCACCATTAGGCTCATACGGCTCCTTTTGGCAGACAACGAAATGGAATGCCACTGGCCATTATTTAATCCAGCACCTAGGAGGAAAAACAAGAGTAAGCTGAAACACCTACAAGTACTATTTGTTAAACTAGTTGATCTTCATAGGTTTTAAATGGAAAGCATATGATAAGCATTTAATAAACTACAGTTACTCAGCTATACAAAGAAAGAAAAAAAGAAAGAGGGGCTATCATTATGTTATGTGAAAACATAGAACCTTCTTCCATTCCTTTTCCTTACTTTTGGTAGTTAAAATACTTTCAGTGGATGGCAAGTGATGTTCCTAATTATCAATATTACATCTCTTTAATGTTAATGCCTATTTTGTGTCCTAACTGAGTAGGGTCTTCTGGAAAGAAGCACACAGATATAATTTCATAATTAAGATTCCACAGACCTTGCAGCTCACAGAACACAGCGAGCAGCTTCTCTAACCATGACTAAATGAACTCTGTAGTAAAACCCCCAAACCTGGAATGAACTCCCATGACCCAGCTGCTATACTTAATACTCTAACAGAAAAACCTGGCATGCATAATGGAATGAATTCTCCATAAACACTCCACCAATAGAAAATGCCCCCTCTCAGCCTAAGAAGGTTAGTTAAGACAAAATCATGGTGTCTGATACAGTACTTTACAGATAGCACACAACATTACAGCAGCTATTGCCAGGACAGTATTTAATCTTTGAAAATCAAATGTAGCCATTACCTTGAAACCCACAACAATATCAAAATGTTGTAAATGCTGGAACAACTAATGCAACTATCATGTCAATGTTAGAATATTTATTTTTGTTTGGTTGTCCATTTTATAGGGACTTTGGGGATGACATCTTGAGGTTGTTCACCAGGAGTTTAGGCATATCATACTAGTTGATATTAACTAGAGTTGCATAGGTGAATATATCAGGTAACAAACTAAAGCCTCTATCCAGAAAAGCTCTTAAGCATATTAACTTTAAGCACATGCTTAAGTGCAGTTTGGAATAAGGATCCTCTCTTGAATCAGGACCAAATGATGTAGCCCCTGAAATATTTAGGGCTCTTTTCTTCACTTGTATAATCTGCAGAGAGATTAGATTTGTGTGTTATTTGAGTAACTGGTTTTCCTATTGAAATGTCATTTATTTCTATGGAATGTAGAATTTGGTGTGTATTCTGGGAAAATTGCAAGCAATTAGAACCATGCATTTATGTTAAAAACAGAGAAAGAAAAACATAACAAAAAGGAAGAAAAGGTTCAGATGGCCAAGATACCCATCAGACAGGATTATTTAAAGTATTATAAAACAAGCACATAAGAGAGTTTTAACTTGCACAGCAGCACACACTGAGGATATAAATCTCAGTTTCATAGACCTTGGCAGAATGACAAGGGGTGTATATCCACATGGATAAACTGTGTGTGAAGAAGATCTCTAACACATTGGACACTAACATGTTGTTTCTTTACATTTGACTTATGTATCTTTTATCTTTCCCTATTTGTTTTTCCATTTCAACAAGCACATTTGTTGTGGACTCTAAAAGGAGAAATGTATTCTCTATTCAAATTATAATTCTGCTATACTCCCTCCTTAGGCGGAATCTCAGGAAAACTGTGGCCTATAGATTGTCTTGTCCTGCCCTGATGCCTTCTTGAAGAGGAATCCTTTCCAAAACTCAGTGCCAGAGAGCAACAGGGGTTCTTTACTGCTGTTCTGCCAAAATGCTGACAGTGATTCTTTGGAGCAGTGATGTTCAATGGAAAGAGGATATCTGAAGATCTAAAGTGTGATCCTTCTTACTTCCCAAGAAAAGGGAAACAAAATATGTAAGTGGCAGATTTGGTGGCTCTAGCAGTAGTTAGAAGAACTATAACATGGTGGCACCCACGTTTCATGAGCACCCCGTAACCAGGTGTGCGTCTGCACCTGTCTCAGTCTATGGTGACTCATCAGAGATTTCTCAAGGGTTTTGGTGACTCAGGCTATGTGAGACATAAACAAACACACCCCTTCCAGGGTATGAATCCAAGGGTATGTCTTCACTACCCGCCAGCTTGGTGGGTAGTGATCGATCTATCGGGGATCGATATATTGCATCTCGTCTAGACACGATAAATCAATCCCCGAATTGATGCCTGTACTCCACCTCAGCAGGAGGAGTAAGCGGAGTCAATGGGGGAGCCGCCGCAGTGTACTCGCTGCCATGAGGATGGCCAGGTAACTTGAACTAAGATACTTCGACTTCAGCTACATGAATAGTGTCGCAGAAGTTGCATATCTTAGTTCGAACCCCCCCACAGTGTAGCCCAGGCCCAAGAGGGCCCTTCTGGTGTCCTCAATACTGTCTTTACACAATCCTGACCCTGGTATCAAGCTGTACCCCAGGGCTTCCTTCCTGGAGGCAATGGTTTTGCCCTCTCTGGGCCCTTCTAGTCCCAGCTCTCCAGCTGGGCCACTATATAGTTCAGTTCCCCTTCTGGGGGGTGTATCAAAGTCCAATATAGTCTAATCCCTGACCATCTTTGGAGTCTTTAATCTCCTTTCTGAGGTTAGTTCAACTCTGGGATTAAGGTCACTCCATCTGTAGCTGGTGGGTGGGATCCAGGCCCACCTACTACTCCAGATCCCAGGCAATGGACCCTATGAAGGGCATCCATGTGTTGCTGTGTCCCCTTTACCTCTTCACTATGCTGCTACAGATCCCTGAGCCGCTTCCCTGTGGCCCTAGCACCTTCACAAGTGCTTCACCCTTACTGTAGGGCTGACATCTTGTGCTCACGCCCAGCAGTGAGCCAATAAGTCCTTCTTGGTTCCCCAGTCCCTGCCAGTGGTCCTCAGCTAGCTGGGAACACCAGCCTCAGCCCTTAAGCTCCCAACAGCAACTGACTGACTCTGGCCCTGCAGCTCCGTTTATGTGAGCCTGCTGGGCCCTGATTGGCTGTCCCTTGCAGCTTCTCTTTAATTGGCTGCTTCCCATGCAGCCTCTTGAGGCCACTTGGAGGACTCACCTCCACAGCTCCTTTCTGGGACTGGGCGTGGTAAGAATCACAAGGCTCCAGCAGTAGGCCTCAGTGCCTGGTCACAAGCATAAATAACATTATCTTGCAGGATAAACTGATTTCTGAATCATCTTCTTCAGGAAAACTTCCTACTAATGATATTTACAGAATGTGCTATTTTTCTCAAGGGAAATATTAGATGCCTTAGCCCAGATTCTCCCTTGTGTTGCCACCATGATAGATACAAAGCAGCACTAAAATAATTGTAGCCAACCATAGAAAGATCATCCCACTATAGTGGGATCCTTTGGTAATACAGAACTGTCACAGCAACCACTGTTCTTCTGTTGCCAGAGTAGAAGGCATGGCTTGAGCTTCCCTACACCCTAATGATTTCCAGCTGACAAAAAATCAAACAAAACAAAAAACAACCCTTGTGGCCATTGGTAGCTAGTGTAATTTACAGCAGCCTTCAGGGGGTTGACTTAGTATAGGGTTGTCCCAGAATAAAGGGAGTGCAGGAGTGCCTGGGCTACTGGCAACTTTAATATTTGAAACTGGACTGGACGAGGCACTAGAAAAATATTACTCTTATGCAGACAGTTGTTATGCAACATCATGGGGTTGGATTTATATTGACTATTTAGACCAGTGGTGGGCAACCTGTGGCCTATCAGGGTAAGCTGACTGCGGGCTGCGAGACACTTTGCGAACATTGACCATCTGCAGGCATGGCCCCCCACAGCTCCCAGTGGCCGCAGTTTGCCATTCCCGGCCAATGGGAGTTGTGGGAAGCAGCAGGCCGCAGGGACGTGCTACCCACCACGGATTTATACCTATCAGATGTTATTTTCCATCTCTTCCATGATATTCTTAGTACTATTGGACAGATAGAACCAATCACATGTATCGATGTGTTTTATAAACTTCAAATAAAAAAAACACCAAAAAACCACAACTAGATAAAACAGTTCTAAACGTAAGTCTGTTAAATTGCTCCTGAAAACAACTGAACAAATAATGCAGAGCGTTTCTATCAAAGAAGAGCTAAATATGCCAAAACATTGGATCATTCAAATGAAGATGTCAAAGGACATAAAGTTAAATCTAAGAAAGAATGTTTCCCATTTCCCAGGAATTTAATAAGTTCCCTTATATTACCTATTGTAGGGCTGCCCTTCAAGTGACAGAACAGAACATAAACAGCACATATTCTATAAAACTTGTGTTCATCACACCACATTTTTATAATGACCAAACACAAATTTTGAAAACAAAATAATGTCTGCATATAAGCCATTTTTCCATTCATCAAAGAACTGCATAAGGCCTTGTAGGCGTAAGGTATCACAAACGAAGAAAACATAACAGACACAACCCCTCGAGGTAGCTCAAGTTCCTCAACATGTCATATACCCAACAACATGTTGAGTTTTCCTTTTGCCACTGCCTTGTGCCATGCTGGGCTGGTTTTGAGTTCCATGTCTTCGTTCTGACTGAAACAGATTTACAGTCTAACAAACTACATCAGCCTCTAACCCTTGGTGTGGCATGCAGCCTCAATAAACTTTCTGCTCTAATAGGATTCCATTTTCAAAATATTATAAATGAAAATCACAAGTATTTGAACAATGTGCAGATTACAGAATGTTCTGTCACAAAGAGGCAGCCTGCATGAATGACTAAAGTAGAGGAACTAATTTGGTTAATGGGAAATGGGTAATAGAACTTTCGCAACACCATCTACTCATGTTTGGCTTGTTTACTGTAATTTATTGGGCATGCATAGAGATACCCAAAGTTGTTTGGAGATATAGCTCATCTCCACTTTGGACAGAATACCATTCAGAAGGCTGCTATTGGAGTTGGACACCCATTTGGCACACCCTGGAGTAAGGACCTCCATAAAGTATCTTGGTTAGACCTGGATGCTACAGAATGCCAGTGGGAGAGGTAGAATGAAACAGTCTAGAGAAAGTCCTCCATTGCAGATATGGAACTAACCTGATTAACGAACCGAATTAATGTATTTGTGTAGGAGGGGTAGTGTGGTGCTGAATGTCTGCAGCAGAGGCCAAAGGGCCACCAGTGTAGATTTTTCTGGTGGAAATTGTATGATTTTTTTTTGCTAAAATATATCTGTGGAGTTTTGATACGAAACATTTAACAAAAAACAAACAAACAAAAAGACAACACTCCCACACACACACACACAGCAGGAGGAAAATGATTATTTTAATCACACTACTTATTACACCAGTGTAGGGAACGAAGCCCTTTAAAAAAAATCCATATATCCGTATAGATAGGTAGGCCACCAACATGGTAGTATCTGAGTATCTACAATTACACTTCCTACAAAATATCACCCAGAGTTCTGTGTGAGGTCACCCATGACAGAAGGAAGATAACTCTCTACACACACACACACACGGCAGCGTGCATGGCTTATAGTAAGTAATGAAAGACTTTAAGCAGGTCTAGAAGATAATAATTTGTAGATTAACCTGAAGTACAGCATCTGAATGTAATGGTTTTAAAAATCATTTAATTAAAAATTACATTTTTAAAAAGGCAGTGCACATTAATAAACTGGGTAGTAATATCTCAGACATTCATCCACATTGTAACTCAATTTGGACTCATCATTGAACACAAATTAACTTTGTTTCATTTCTTCCTTTTTTCTTTAAACTGTGTTCTACTGCTTTCTGAACATTTGATGACCAACTTGTAAAAGGGGCTACAAAGGAAAAAAGATATTAAACAACCCATCTGTAACAGAAGGATTTTGCTTATTATAACTTAATCACTCATGAATTTAATACACCATTCTCCTTTTTATAAGGCTCAAAAAATCTTTTAAAAACTCATGGTAATGAATTCTGAGAACTGTGCTCAAACTAATATGCTCTGATTTAATTATCAAATTTTGTATGTGTGAAAGCCAGGTCATAAGTCTTTGCCTGTAGGGGAACAAACCTGTCCAACCATCCATAATTTAATTACTCAATCTCCAAATGCAGACTTGATTTGCTTCAGTGACTGTAGCAACAACAAACACTTCAAAAGCTCAAGAAGAAGTTCACTGTATGGTTTTGTTAGATAACTTCCTGCTTTAGGAGAGAATAGGAGTTGTGGGTTTGTTTATTTGTTTGTTTAAGAAATGCATTAGTTTTCTGCATTTGCATAGACAAATGTTATTCCATATCTCAGACCAGATGGAGGGCTTGTTGTATTCATCACATAATAAAGATAAATCACTTTTTAATATAGCATTTCAAGATTTATTGTGAGGATTTTCAATCAATTGGGAATATGTTATGTATTTTTATTGCCACTTTATAGTTTACTAATTTGTCATACATGCATGTCGGTAGTCTAGTTAAAAGTCATACTACCTTTAGCAGACCTGTTAAAGTGACATTGCATTGAAGCCATTTCATTAACATATATCATATAATTGAGCTGTGATTGAAACAGCTTCTGAAGAAGTCTAATATATCACAGTAAACTACACATCATTGCCACTTTTACTGTGGAATTAACATTTTCTGATGGTGAGCCTGGGGAAACATGTTAGTAATTAAAATGGTGATCTCTGTACATCATTTATTTTAGTTTAAAACACCCACGGGACTGATCCTGCTCCCACTGAAATCAATAGCTAACCCCCCATTTATTTTCAATAAGAGCTGGATTGCCATCTTTATGCAAATTTCAACTATGCTTATGACCATTACTAGCATGCAATCTTTTCCTGAATTAAAATAATCAATTGTTTAAAAAATCCTATTTTCATCATTATAGACATGTGGAGAGAATGAGCTATAGAGTTATATTTAATATTTCCTCTCCCCGACCCCCAGGAATTAGCATTCTTTATCATCTGGCATAGATAATGGAGAAGAGGGATCACATCACAGACAGAGAGAAATGGAGTGTTCTCGTGGACAGGGCCCAGAGCTAAAATTCAGGAGACCTCGGTTCCATGCTCAACTCTGTTGCTGACCTAGTGGGGGGTCTTTGGGAAAATCTCTGTTTCACTGATTGCCCTCTCCTTTGTCTGTCTTATCTATTTAAACTGTAAGCTCCTCTGGGCAGGAACTGACTCCTACTACGTGTCCACCCAGTACCTAACAACTTTAAGTGGGGCCTCTAGGCATTACTGTAATACAAATATTTTTGTATAAAAAGGAATCACATAATCTCCAGTGAGAACATTGCCAAATATTAGCTTCTTAATAGTCTAATAGGACAGTAACTGATTTCACTTTCCCAGATGGAAAATAAGATAAGATGCTCAAATTCTACAATTAAGGGACTCGTATAAGTACTTGCACCTTTAAAGCCTATTCTGCAATGCATAGGCATGCAAGTAGTTTGTTTCCTGGGATATTTGTCAGTAGTTTGAAATGTACACATTTGAATGTATGTCACAAAAGGGAAAAAAAGACTGCTTTGGAAATCTTCAGGTATAATATTCACATGAACAAGGATTACTCACATGAACAAGAGTTCCCGGACCGGACCCTTGGAATGGATCATTGATCCAAATATATTAGCTGACATGACACATTTCTGCATAGAAATCCATTTTCTGTTACCTGCAGTGATGTCACTCTGTGCTTTTCCTGGTTTATAGATGCTCATTTTAACTTTCCCATCACTCAGATAAAGGAGGAGACCACCTGAAGTCTGGTGTAGTTTACTGGACAACAGAAGTCCCTCCTTGTTCCAAGTGCGAAATTGGAAACTGATGGACACTTCATCTTGTCCTGATGTGCCAGGCAATGCTAGATAGCTACTGGAGCTCAGAAAAGTGACAGGAACCATCTGTGGCTCTGAACAAGAGAAGGATATGTTGCCCTGAAAATAAATAAAATAAATGCAGCATTAGGGAATGTTCTGAGAAAAACAGTTCATTCCACATGTAGTTGCATGAAGTTATGTGTGGACACCACACCACCTATGGTTCATCATGACAATGAACAAAGGCTAATGTTCATATTCATTTTGGATGTTTTAGTCCAAAATTCAGGTAGGACTATGAATAAATAAGAATATCAGACATCAAAAGAAACATTCACTAGGTTTTCATCAGAGCATAGAAGCCAATTCCCTCCTAGGCAATCATAGGGTAGATAGAGACCTGTAGCAAATAAGGTAAGATGCTGGGTTATACACATGACAGAATGAAATCCCAGGGAGTACACAGAAGTATTCTGTTTCTGTTTTATTTTGGACTCAGAATCTAGGAGCTTCAAGAGCTTAGTAGGACTTCCAGATGCCAGATAAAATTCCAGTGGTAGCAAGAGCCTGCTATGAGGTTTAAAGGAGATTAAATGCTTACAGGGACGAAGAGGTGTTGCAGAGGGGCTGGTTAGTGCTATATAGTGTTCCATATTTAGTTCTTGAGAAAGTCAGTTTATTGGACTGAAAAACAATCTTTCCAATTCAATCTGATTTGGTTTCTGCACTGAACTCACTCTGGCGGGTGGGGAAATGCAGATGTAATTGTAATTCACCCAAATAAGAAGCACAATTTTAGTAAAGCAGATGACTTCATTGCACATTAAGCAGTGGGGCTCTTTGTCTAGCTTGTTGGAGAAGGTGACTAGAGAGCCAAAGAGTTACCTGCTAATGGAGACAGCTCCATACCAGCGTCCCCACACTGACCCATCCCCCCACCACAGGTGACCAGAAGAGAAGAAGACTATTTATGCCAACATCTGTGCAGTAAAACTATGCTCTACCAGTGGAGGGCTGTAACATCTCTTTAAGAAAATATACATCCCCAAATCAGTAAAATATGTTTTCTTATGAAGAATCCAGAGTGAAACTGGAACACACACTTGCTTCTGGCTTTGACAACAATACATTATGTCTAGACAGCAACTAGATGCCCATAGCTGGTCTGTGCAAGCCGACTTGGGCTCAGAGGGCTTGGGCTGCTGCATGTTTCATTGCTGTGTAGATATCTGGACCCTGCAAGGTGAGAGGGTCCCAGAGCTTGGGCTCCAGCCTGAGTTGGAAGTCTACACAGCAATGAAACAGCCCCACAGCCACAGCCCAAGTCAGCTGGGATGGGCCAACTGTGGATTTTTTTTTTGCTGTGTAGACATACCATACGTTTCTCTGTTCTGTTTTTTATTGTCAGTGGGGTTGCGGGAGGAAGCTCTCTGTTTATGAATGCAACCACAGAAAGATGAATAGTAAACTCAGTTGCCCCACAGTGAAAAAGCAATCATCAGACTAATAAAACTTGTTAAAAGCTAAAAGCTTTACCATCTGCAGAGTCTCCTTTCACATCATTTGGACAGCTGCCTAATACCATATCAAACTAGCACACTGCCTATTTAACAGGAATTCTGTGGTAGCACAGATTTTCTGGCAGTTTTACAACCCGAAGACACTTCCTAAATATTTTTCAACCAGAGTAATACAGCAGTTTATATTATTTGAGATTAAGCTGATGCAATTTCTGATCTCTTGTTCAATTATTCTGTAACTACTTCTTACTAAACAAGTTCCCAAGAAGAGATGATCAGAAAGGATATTACCTACTTATTTCTTTTTTTTATCATTTTTATTGAATTTCTGGAATGTTTTCAGAACAGGTTCATGCAACAAGTAAAACAAATTAAAGCAGGGAAGGGCTCAAATATTCCAATTTATGGGAGAGATAGATGAACTGGCCTGACTGTTTAGCCATATTTTGGCCCCCAACTCAAAGAAAAACATTTTGAGGTTGGAAATGTCATTTATTTATTATAGTTATTTTCTTTTTCAATTCTTTGCTTCTAACATTGGAAGTGGAAATTCCAAAAACCTCAAAAAAAATAATGCTTGTGTGATATTGCCCTGAGAAGCAGCCGTAATTATAGCAACCCTTGCAAGGAAGTGTGCAGTAGTGAGTTTTGCAGTCCAAATTTCTGGATGCTAGAGGCTTGGATAGGTCAGATAAGTTGTTGAAACCAAACCCCTAACCGGTTGGGTTTGTTCAGTCACAGCTCTTGGTTGCACCATGGCAAATCGATTAAAACATACCAGGCTAAATTATATCTCTTCATATACAAGGCAGTATAAGATGAGGAAAAGCACACAAATGCCTAAGTGCTGCAGAAGTAGCCTATGTGAGACAAAATGCTCCTGCGTGCTGGTGAGGAATAGTGCATTTGCTATTTGCCTTTTTTTTTTTTTTAAAGCACCTTCTGGCATTTGCTAGGAGGCACAGCTAGTGAGGACATGGGCGCAACACTGCTGTACTCAGATAAGCCTCTCTACAGTTCTATGTGATAGAAGCAGCAGTGTCTGGCCTCAGCACTCCCAGAGCACAAGTACCCAAATTCTGTCTGCCTCTAGGAAAAAAGAACTGAGGATAGAAACCCTCAAGCTACTAAAATTCACATGGAAGCAGCCATATTGTAGCCCACATTTCTTGATGTAGACTGTGACTTGATGTTCTATGTATCAAAGGTTGCGAAGCTTTGGGTTATTATTATAGGACACTTGACTGTGACTTTTTTTCCCAGTAGGAATCGCTTACCATAATGTAGATCTGAGGTTTATGCCTCTTTGCCAGATCAATAACGTTTACTCCATTGTAATAAAGGTTTTCAAAACACCCATGAAAGTTCTTGAGTGGTAAGGTCCCTGATTTTCCAGGCACTGGGATCCCTCCAAAGCTGAGCTTAGAAAGAGAAGAGAAATCAATAATACTATTAAGTAATTTTCTGAAAATCTGCTTGCAAAGCTGATGATAAATTTTAACAACAGTATAGCAGCCGCAGACAGAAATTGACCAATTGTGAATCAATCTATTTTTTTAGCTCTTTGCTGTCATCAAATCTATTAGCTTAAAATATAGCTTTACAAAATGTAGACCATATAAAAATATATATGCATTAAAAATAATTTAACCTTAGAACCTGTATTTTCCTGAAGAGGCTCTTCAGGAGTTTTAGGGAAAAAAAAAAAAAAACCCAGGCCAAGAAAATGTATCTTACTTTCATAACTCAGAAAACCTTTAAATGTTTGAAGTAAATGCCATATATAGCATACAGCAGGAGTTCTCAAACTTTTTCATCGTGTGAATTATATTTTCATACAGAGATTATTTCTTGGACCAGTTTATCCTTCCATTTTTGATCTTTTATAACATCCTTGTAACAACTACAGCAATCATTTACATGGAAAAGTAATATTAGAAACATGTTTATGCATTTTTAGCCATCTTCATGAAAAAAAGTATTTTATCCTTTGAGGAAAGATTTAATCATACTGTCTGCTACAACTCTTCATTTTGGGCTAGATCCTACACGGTGCTGACCACTCTGGCTTTGATTCAACGAACTTCAGCATGCATAGGCTTAGCTTTAAGCATCTGAATGGTCCAGTTGAAGTAATAGGATACTCAGCGTTTAAATTTAAGTATGTGCTTAAGCAGCTTGCTGGATTTAGGCAAGAGTGTTCAGCACTTAACAGGATCAAAGCCCTTTATCTCCCATTCATCTGTTTTGTTTCTTTCAGCTGAAAATAGGAGGGGAGTCAGCATTATATGACCAGCCAGCACTCCACAAACCATCAGCAACTGCTCCAGGGACCAGAGTTTGGAAATCTCTGCAGTACATTATACACACTCCTTTACAGAAACCTGTAATTTGCAGAAATGAGAAAGATGTGTGGAAGATGTGAGACTCAGATGCTTGTTCACTGTACAATTTCTCGATTTGTCGTAAATGGAACTTTAAAACTAAACATTTCAGAGATGGACCTTGTCAGGTGGATTTTCTTTGACCACACCTTGTAGTGTGATCTTTGGGATGGGGGACCATACCTCCTCATATGTTTGTACAGGATTTTGGATGTTACTAGAAACCACCATAAAAATAATAATGAATATAGAAGCATAAAGATGATCTGTTGACACAGTTGTGCTGTTATTGACACAAACTGTGACCGTATATATCATTGTTGCGACTAGGATCCTATTGTTGCACCAGTTCTTCTACAGAGGAGGCCAAGTGGGCGTCTATGGAAAGGTTGTAGTTTGCTGGTTATGATTATGCTGTCTGTATATGTGTATCATTTTTGTATTTGAAGTTATGAATATTGGCTATATATTAGTTTGATTCTAAATAGCCTAAGTGAAGCATTTGGTTAGCTTCTCGAGAAAGGACTATTCTCAGTAAGTGCCCAATCAAGAAACACTTAAATGACAATAGACTTTGGGAGATGCCAATCCACATCTGAGCTTTCCTGGGAATGTTCAAACTAACATGTAAACAATGGCATTGGCCTGCAAAATGCTGAATCATCCATAGACATGTGATTTACCCAGATGGCTACAGACTCCATTTTGTTGCTGTGATTTTGCACAGGAGAACAAAGGGGTTTCCACCCACAAGAGAGAGAATATAAAAGGCCCTGAAAACCCCTCCATTTTGTCTTCAGCTGGCTCAAAAGATAGCCTCTCCACCCCAAAGAGATTCCTGAAAGAAACTGGAACAAAGGATGGTAACTACAGGGGTTTGAGTGATTGCTAGACTCAGACTAGGAAGGAGTCTAGTTTGTGAAAGAAGCTCATTGGAACATCTCTGAGGGTGAGATTTACCCGCATTTAGTTTCCTACTATATTAGGCTTAGACTTGCATGTTTTTGTTTTATTTTGCTTGGTAGTTTACTTTGTTCTGTCTGTTATTACTTGGAACCACTTAAATCCTATTTTTTATATTTAATAAAATCACTTTTTGTTTATTAATTAACCCAGAGCAAGTAATTAATTCCTGGGGGAGCAAACAGCTGTGCATATCTCTCTATCAGTGTTATAGAGTGTGAACAATTTATGAGTTTACCCGGTATAAACTTTATACAGAGTAAAACAGATTTATTTGGGGTTTGAATCCCATTGAGAACTGGGTGTCTGGGTGCTAGAGACACAGCAGTGGCCTGTAAGGTTTTGCAGAAGTATGGTAAGAAGACATTTCTCTGATCCATTCCTTCCAAATATAAACTTCACCGAAAGTTTGAATTACTACAAAATCCCTAAACAGTTCTGTTCCCTTCACTTATTTAATTGCATTTACATAACAAAAGTAATAAATGTAATAAATGAAAGGTAATTTTCACACCTCATAATCAAGGTCCAAATAACTGAATTCCCCCTTTGCATGAAAATGATGACTGTGTTTATCCACCGTAAAGTTTACTTGATTGTTAAAGTGTTCAATGAGGACTGAATGCCAGTGCTGATCATCCAAAAGGCTGCCCAGGGTAATATTAATTTGGCCATTAGCAGAATGAATTTTAGCATCACCTTGAGATGAGAAAAAGAACCAACTGTGAGATTAATTTCCTAAAACAATATGGATATTTAAACAGGCTACTAGTTTATGGAATGCAATAGGTTAAAATAAGCTTAATAAACAGGAACTTGTGACACAACATCGAATGGGTGCTGCAAGACTGTACACCCGATAGCCATTACCTAAATTAATGAATAAAGAAAGTTTTCCTTTTACTAATTGCAATGTGATGTGATCTCCATTCTGTCCTCCTCTGTGCAGTAGAATCCCATCCCTTTGCATTGTTTTAAACTTCAGCGAAATCACATCTTTCAGGGCACTCATGGATTTTTCATTGAATCTGTAGAGCAGGCAACTTTTCCCATCAAAATCAGCCACCTCAGACCCTAGCAATAAAAAGAAATGAAAGATAACTTGTAATCGTATGTTTAGCCAACACGGGTTTTAGTTTGCTTCATCGTGCACGGATGAAGTGTGAAGGAAGCCTTCCCCTCCCCATCCCACTACATACCAACTCAGGACCCCGTTAAAATGGGACTCCTTGTTCTCCGAAGTGCCAGGACTTCTCCAGACTCGCACCATTGCTGACACTAGACTCCCCAGAGTGAGTGGCTCAGAGGGGGCATAGCCTCTAAACACTTCTGTTACTTAAAGTATACTCTGATGCTTGCAAAAAGGTAGCACTGCAGCCTTGTGACCTGGAAGTTTTGGGCCTAATTCTGATCTCATAGTATTCTGACACCAGTGTAATTCTATTAAGTTCAATGTAATTGCTCCTGCTGTATACCAGTGTGAGAGGAGCATCAAGCTTATTACATCTTACTGAGTGAGGGACAAGACTTTCAAGCTACCCCAAGGTGGACAACAGCTTTAAGACACTATTAAGAGCAATCTGGTTTTATATTCATTTAAATTAATATTAGTTCATTTTATTCTGGAAAATGAATAAAGTTGATATTAGGAAAGAAAACTCATTAATTCTGATGTAGTTAGTCTGCCCTTGTTCTCTTCTCACCTAATGTAATTCCATTGACATCAAAAGAAATGCTCTTTTTCTACACCAGATGCAGAACACAGTGACAGTAGGGAGATTCATGTTTTTATGTTTTTTTCAGTTATTTTGTTTTCCATTTATAGTCTCAATGACTTATTATAATAGGTGCAAAAAGAAAAGGAGGGTTTGTGGCACCTTAGAGACTAACAAATTTATTTGAGCATAAGCTTTCGTGAGCTACAGCCCACTTCATCGGATGCACTATTGCAGCTGTGTGACAGTTGCCCCAATGAAGTCTACTTTCTGTCTTGTGACAATGTTTTATCTAGTCTCTTTCAAGGTCACATACATTCACTTCATCTGAAAAAAAAAGTGATTTTAGACCAATAAGATATAAAAGAATATCTGTCAAAATCAGTTGCATGTTGAACAAGAAAGACACGAAGGAACCGATACCACCAAGAAAAGCTCTTAGAATAGTCACACCTCATAAGTAAAGAAGAAAAAGGTAATTGTCCTTGAAAGATACATTTGTGAAATAAATGAAGATGTAAAGGGCACCCAATAAAATATTAAGTTACTTTTCAACTGACTGACTCACTGACTTCTTCCAAGTCAATGGAATCGCATTATCTATTTACTAACATTATTTAATTTGACCAAAAAAAATGGCTCCACATTGTGGCATAAAAATGAACTCAATTCAAATGACCTATAGTATTTAATGTTAGCCATTTGTTTTCACCACTCAAAAATCCTTGTCAATTTAATGCAGCTATGTTTTAAGAATGTAGTCTGTTGATTTTCTCCACATCTTGTTAATGTACTTAGTTCTTATGAAGAATTCATTTACCAAGTGCACAATGAATATGCATTACATTCTGCCTAAAAAGAATGTTCATTTGACTATTGTCCTTTGTAATTCCACTGAATAAATGTTGAAAGTAAAAACACAAATACATGGCAAATACAAATGATGTGCTTTTATGTTTATTAGATTGCAATAAACACGTAGGAGTGTCAATAAGACTGGGCTTTTCTTTTTAAAGCTTTCACAAATATAACTATGCAGTTAAAACACTCATTAGACATATCCTTAACAGGCACTGACAATGGTGTGCTTTCATAATCGGTAACACACATATATTGGTATTAGCTGTTGAGCAAGTTGAGCAACAGAGGAAGAATAATAAATATATTCCTGCTCTCCAAAATCACTTCACTATTCACAATGAGCTTAACCCTGTAGTATTTCCTCAGTCCTTACTCAGGCAAAAAATACCCTTTAATATGAATGAATGAAGACTGTGAAAAAAATGGTTTCAGAGTAGCAGCCGTGTTAGTCTGTATTCTCAAAAAGAAAAGGAGGACTTGTGGCACCTTAGACACTCACCAATTTATTTGAGCATAAGCTTTCGTGAGCTACAGCTCACTTCATTGGATGAAGTGAGCTGTAACTCACGAAAGCTTATCTCAAATAAATTCGTTAGTCTCTAAGGCGCCACAAGTACTCCTTTTCTTTTTGTGAAAAGAATGTAACTATTGATGAGAGAAATTATAATCATTCTTGTGCATCTACCATTTTTACCATCAATGTATTCCCACCAGAGTGAGAGTGGGAGGAAGAGGAAGAGAGAGAGAGAGGACAAAATGCATACTGGCCATCAGGGTAGAAGTTTATGATTCTAATTAAGAAAGAGTGTTACTACTTTTTTGCCCTTTACTATAGCCATTAACTCATATTTCGGTGAGTTTGTTACCTGAATATCAGTCTCAGTAGGTTTCCTCTTCTGCCCTTCAAGTAAAAATGTTATAAGAAAGGTATATGAAAAGGCTGATTCAGTTTGTGACTGAAAATCTTCTAATTATCATTTTTCACAAAGTCAAAACACAAGTATGTTTTCAGAATTATTTAGTCCAAAATTTAGCTATACCCCCGAAGATACACAAGTCCCAAAATACAGCAGAGCTGTCATAAATCACAGAATGCTGCAGCTCCCTGCATGCCACAGAATCAAATTTTTCAGTGGTTCTCAACCAGAAAGTAGAGAAGTTTTGGATAAACCTAGCCAAAGTATTAGTTGCAAACAACAGGTTTGAGTTTTGCAAATTTGTTTATTGTTTGAAATTGTTCAATGAACACTCCATAGAAACAAATTTCAAACTCTATTCACTGCATGTATTCCTTAATCGTTATCACTTTAGTCACATGTATTGTTCCTGGTTGGATAACTGTCACTGTTAAAGAGGAGGAAATGAAGATCAAGTCACAAGGCCTCTGTTTCTTTTAGGGAGAGAGGATGGGAACAGTTTATGAAGTTAGGCAGAGCTAGGTTTGCCATTTGAATCAGGCTTTGCATGAAACAAAACTGCTGGAAAAATTAGGTTACTGTAAAATCATAGATAATGGGCCACATTTAAAACTATAGTTTTCTCATCACATTTGCACAGAGTTCTTGCAAGTGTATGTATTATCCTAGCTATACAAATTGTGGACAGACCTTTGTCCAGCTTACTTAATTGTTCCAGGGATTTTGTGTAGCCCTAGTATAAAGGGGGCCGTCACAAAGTCTTTGCTGCAATCACTTAACAGTATTAGTGCCAGGGCTCTGGCCTGGAGGTTTGGGGATCATGATGTTACGTTGCTGTTCAGCATTGTCTCCCATCTCAATTAATGTGTCTACCAGGAACATTTCTTGAATTTACTAGTGTCCATTTTTAAAATTCTGTCTTTATAGAGCACAGCCATTGTCACAAACCCATTAGAAATTGTAACAAAAGTGTACGTATCTGGTCCCATTTAGGAAAGGGATAGTTGGATCCCTGTAATGGCCTCCAAGTCAGCGAAACATTTCAACACATCTGTCTGTCTGTTGTGTGAAATGTGAATTGTTTGTAGCTGCGTTTACTGGTCACCCGCAGATGGACTGAGCAAGAGAGGTAGTAGTTGAGGGGAAAAAGGAGTCTGCCAAAGAGACATATTTAGGTTCCATGGAGCTGCCAGGGGACAAGTCTAACATTGACACTGGCAGCAGAGCTTCATCCTCACAATCTGACATTTCATCTACTGACAAACCACAGGAAACTGCTGCAGAGATGTATCTGTCTAATTTGCACCCTTTGAATAGAAAGAACAAGCAGCCAGGGGCTGAGAGCCATTATTTTTTGTAAATATAGAGGATGTGTTGCCCAACCACAGCATGATGCAGTTGAGGTCAATATATCTGGGGAAGAGTATTCATCTGCAGCTGAGAAAGAAAAAAAAATGCCAGTTACACTTAAGGAGGATGAAATGGAGAAACTTCACAGAGGCAGCAGGAAAAAAAAAACAGAACATGGAGCACAATACTACGGGGGGACTCTTATTATTAATATATAATTTCAAAACTTATTATTGCTATTTGTATTGAAGCAGTGCATTAGAGGCCAAGCAGGTCAGGGCTCCTTTGTACTGGGCACTGTAGAGAAAATGACAGTCCCTGTCCAAAAGAACTTACACTCTAAAACATGCTGTGTGGAAAACTGACAACAACTGCCTTACTTATATGGATATCTTTTCTGGAGATCATTTACTTCATTTCACTGATAAGCTGAAGCCACCACAGCGTGAGAGAGATCGAGGATACTAGCTATCAGTACTTGGGAGCTGTCACTTGGATGACAGATAATATACCAGACAATTCAGAATTAGTGCTAGCTATGATACAGTATATGTTTTCCCCAAAATATCATTGCTGTTGCATATGATTACATGGAAGACATACTTAGGGGTGTCTGGCCTTCTCTGAAATCCAGTGTAGAAATTGTAGAGGGGGATCAGCTGGGCTACGGCAATTTTTTCAAGCAAAATTAAACCTATTGCTGTGCAAAAATGCATGCAACGGGTGGCTTTTGATTTCATGTACCTGGAACAGCATTATACTGCATGGAAGAGAAAGATGTGAGACCTTACAAAAGAAACTACTACTCCCACTTCCCCACACATACCTACAGACATAGAAACATGATTAATCAGTAGACTTTTCTTACTAACATAATCTGGGGACCTTTCTGATGTTCTCTTTAAATAAGTGAAAGTGATTTTTTTTTTTTTGCATAGAAGCGTAAGTGTCCATGCTACAGAATTCAACAACTAAATATTCTGTGGTTTCATGTTGTGAGCTGCATGTGCTCTCAGGCTTTGGAGTACCTCTGAAAAGAGGAGATGAAGAACAATTATATTGAGCATCATAGGTGACATTTGCTCATCTGTAGAGGGCCAGCACAAGCCTTATGCCACACCTAAATTCCACTTCTAGGGCTAACGTGAGACTTAAGTGGTGTATAGATCCTATATTGGCCCTCCCAGCAGGGACAGATTTAATCCTTTTTAGACGGTTAGCTCTTCAAATCAGGGATATTGTCTGCATATCTGTGGATAAAGCACCCATATTACCATACTCCCTCCGTTTGCTGTATAAATCACAATTGCTATAGGAGGTAGAAATCATGCCAGTGAGGGTTGAAAGAGTGATTTAAATGGATCTACACTGATTTATACCACTGGAGGATCTAGCCTATGGTTTTCACTTATTAATGCAACAGTCCATCTTGAATGAGTTGCTACCGTGGAAGGTTATACATGTCTCCAGAGTGTCAAGACAAAACAACATCCTGTAACTCAGTTATTAGCTAGCAGTACTGACCAAAAAATGAATAAGTCACATCCCTTTACCCAGGAACCATCAGAGTGATATCCAAAATGGCAAATGGTAGCATACTATTTTTATTACCTACATATATCTGCAATGTTTAATGGTGATGGGCCAAATCCTACTCTTAAATACATTGGTGTAAATGTAGAGTAACTCCACTGAGTTCAACAGAATCACTCCAGATTTCATGTGGTTGTAGTATTTGGGAAAATATAACTCTAATTGAGAAGTAAATATTCTATGAAAAAGAGTATATGTTAACATTGAATGTTGCATAATATGATATATATAATTTCCAGAGTGGGAATGGAACTATAACAAGGGAATGGAGAATTAACATAAGGCTGTAACTGGGGAATGTACAATGTAATTTAATGACTGAGGAATCACTATTTTGGGCATTATTTCAGAATCTATAGAAGGTGGAGGTGTTCAGCACTTTGCTGCATACAGAAAGAGAATATGTGATTATAAGGATTGATGTAAAAGATTTATTGTCATGAGTTTGAGACAGTTGCATTAATTCTGATTAATGATGCCATTGCAATAGTCAGGTGGGTATAGCTGATCCCAAATGAGCACGAGTAAAACTCTACCCCACATCATACCATCATATATTGTGTAAATACCAAGTATGTTACTTATAAACTATTTTAAAAATGCTTTAGATTGTCATTTTAAAAATGGTATTCGAGCTATTGCATTCATATGTTAAAAGCAAGGATTGTACAGCAGTGTTAAAATGACAGAAGAAGTGGAAAATCCCAACCACAGTGGATAAATCTTGTTTTTCATGTCAAGACTGAGCTTTTCTTTTTCTTTAAGGTAACTGTGTCTCTGATTAAAAAAAAATCCCGCCAGTTGTTTTTCTTTTTAATGTCTTCTCCCATCTTTCAGAGTATAGGAACACAAATGCTGCCTGGTTCCTTGTAATTTACCCATTGCTCCTGTTTTTCCTGAGTTGGGAGAGGGTGTGTTAATACTTGATTAGAACTTATTTATATTAATAACGTTTCAAATTTATTATATTTATTTAAATTTATAAAGTGAAGTTTCAACGCCAAACATATTGTGTGTGCGACTCTTATGTTCCAATAACTACTTGCCCATAAGGCTGAAAGTTAATTGCAATACACACACACACACACACCATATAAAAAAGGTAATTTCACTCAAAATAAATTTAGGTTTAAGAAACAGAGCAATAATTCTAAACTAGACATTAAAATCAACAAAATATCAAATAATATATAACAATGTTTTGCAATTCTGTGGGACGACCAATTAATCATTTAAGCCTAATAATATCCCTGTTAAGCAGGATAGCAGTATTAAAACAGACTTATGGACATGTAAATTGAGGCACAGAGAAGCGAATAGATATGTCCAAGGTAACAAAGTGAGTCAGTGGCAGAGCCAGAAATTGAATCTAATTGTCAACTCCCAGCTTGGAGCTGCTACTTCATTTTACACCAGACACTGTAGCCTTATCTATAGTTAAGGATTACTTTAACTAATTACCCACTCCAAGGTGAGTGTTCTCACCTACTTTCATCTGTAAGAGTTCAGCCCCACGATTAACTACTGTAGTGAGGTTATCAACAGAAGGGGGAACCCCGTAGTTAAAGTTAAGATTTTGTTAATCCACGACAGTGGATCCAGAACTATCAGCCACCATGGTGGCAGTTGCTGGACCCCACCACTTCCCACATCAGGGCTTGGGCTGTCTTCCCTCACCATCGGGGTTCGGGCTTCAGTCCTCCCCCTGAGAATCCCCTTCCCATTATTTTTAGTAAAAGTCAAGGACAGGTCACTGGCAATAAACAAAAATTCACGGAAGTCCGTGATCTGTCTGTGACTTTTACTAAAAATAATGGGAAGGGGATTCTCAGGGGGAGGACTGAAGCCCGAACCCCGATGGTGAGGGAAGACAGCCCAAGCCCTGATGTGGGAAGTGGTGGGGTCCAGCAACTGCCACCATGGTGGCTGATAGTTCTGGATCCACTGTCGTGGCTGACAGCTCTGTGGCCCCCGCTGCAGCCCCAGTGACTCAGAGCTCTGGGGTCCCTGCCCCCTGAGCTGGCTGATGGCTCCGGGTCTCCACTGTCCCAGGGGCTGGGAGCTCCTGGTGCCTGTAGCAGCTGGGAGCTCTGGATTCCCCCACTGCCCGCAGTACCTCGGAGCTCCAGGGCTGATGGTTGGGAGCTCTGGGTCCTCCCGCTGCCTGCCTAGTGTTGCCAACTTTCTACTCTCACAAAACCGAACACCCTTGCCCTGCCCCCTGCCCCACTCCATCACCCCTCCCTCTGTTGCTCGCTCTCCCCACCCTCACTCACTCGCTCATTTTCACCAGGCTGGCTCGGGGGTTGGGGTGTGGGAGGGGTGAGGGGTTGGGCTGGGGGTGTGGACTCTGAGGTAGTGCCAGGGATGAGAGGCTTGGGGTGCAGGAGGTGTTGCCCTGGATTTGAGGGGCATGTATACCCCAGAATGTGATCAAACTAATTGCAACCACATTATGTGCATTCAGCCACCCTAAATTAATAAAATAAAACACCACATAGTTAATGGTTAATTTGGAGACAGGCTTTCAGAAGCAAGGTTAGATCTAGCTTGCAGTTTCTGCTAATCAGAATGGGAGGAGGGGACAAACAAGTAAACAATTAAAACTAAAAACCTTAATGGTTAAAAAACCTTTAGTCTAAATGCCTCTAATATTAAAAAATATTAAAAATTTTAAAAAATAATAATACCAGAGGGGCCATTATAACCTATGTATTTTATAAAAATTAATTATAAAAAATAGCTAATAAAATGTACTTTAAAGCACTCCTCTGAAGCCATTTAAAAAAATCCATTTTTCCCAATATCCTTTCTCCAACTGGCCACAGCAAACCTGCTGTTAATTAGTCAATATCTTTCCAGATATTAGGTAAATATCTGGGATGTTCTAAACCTATTGCTTATGTTTGTGGGAGCTTAAATCTAATAAACTTCAGTTTTAAATAAAGCACACTGCCTTCCATAAATCTTATCAGATGGAAGTGCTGTAGTTCCTGTTAATTTATTGCTTACACCATGTCATAAATATAAAGGGAAGGGTAAACCCCTTTAAAATCCCTCCTGGCCAGAGGAAAAATCCTCTCACCTGTAAAGGGTTAAGAAGCTAAAGGTAACCTCGCTGGCACCTGACCAAAATGACCAATGAGGAGACAAGATACTTTCAGAAGCTGGGAGGAGGGAGAGAAACAAAGGGTCTGTGGCTGTCGGTAGGCTGCTTTTGCCGGGGATAGACCAGGAATGGAGTCTTAGAACTTTTGGTAAGTAATCTAGCTAGGTATGCGTTAGATTATGATTTCTTTAAATGGCTGAGAAAAGAACTGTGCTGAATAGAATGACTATTTCTGTCTGTGTGTCTTTTTTGTAACTTAAGGTTTTGCCTAGAGGGATTCTCTATGTTTTGAATCTAATTACCCTGTAAGGCATCTACCATCCTGATTTTACAGGGGTGATTCCTTTACTTCTATTTCTATTAAAAGTCTTCTCGTAAGAAAACCGAATGCTTTTTCATTGTTCTCAGATCCAAGGGTTTGGGTCTGTGGTCACCTATGCAAATTGGTGAGGATTTTTACCAAACCTTCCCCAGGAAGTGGGGTGCAAAGGTTGGAAGGATTTTGGGGGGAAAGAAGTATCCAAACTACGTTTCCAAGTAAACCCAGTTAGAGTTTGGTGGTGGCAGTGGATATTCCAAGGACAAAGGATAAAATTAATTTGTACCTTGGGGAAGTTTTAACCTAAGCTGGTAAAAGTAAGCTTAGGAGGTTTTCATGCAGGTCCCCACATCTGTACCCTAGAGTTCAGAGTGGGGGAGGAACCTTGACACACCGGCTGAAGTAAAATAGTTAAGTTGCCCTTGTTGGGGGTTCTGAAAACCCTGGGTAATAAAGGGGGCTTCAGGCTGTGGGGTGAGGGATTCAGAGTATGGGAGGGGGCTTCAGGCTGAGGCAGGAGGTTGAGGTGTGGGAGAGGGTACGGGCTCTGGGCTGGGGCCAGGGATGAGGGATTTGGGGTGTAGGAGGGGGCTTCATGCTGGGGCTGAGGGTTTCATAGTGTAGGAGGGGGCTTTGAGCTGGGGCAGGAGGTTGCAGCGCGTGTGTGGGGGAACAGGCTCTGGGGTGGGCCCAGAAATGAGGGGTTATGGGTGCAGGAGGGTGCTCCAGACTAGGGCAGGGGTTGCGGTGTGGGGGGTGTGAGTGCTCTGGCTGGGAGTGTGGGCTTTGGATGAGGGCTTTGGGGTTCAGGAGGGAGTCCAGGCTGTGGCTGAGGGGTTCAGAGTGTGGGAGGGGGCTCCTGGCTAGGCAGAGGGTTGGGGTATGGGGGTGAGGTCTCTGGCTGGGAGTGCAGACTCTGGGGTGGGGCTGGGATGAGCGGTTTGGGGTGTAGGAGGGTGCTCTGGACTGGGACCGAGGGGCTTAGAAGGCAGGAGGGGGATCAGGGCTGTGGCAGGGGCATAGGGCAGTGTGAGGGCTCCAGCTTGGGGTGTGGGCTCTGGTGTGGGGCTGGGGATGAGGGGTTTGGGGTGCAGGAGGGTGCTCCAGGTTGAGACCGAGGGGTTTGGAGGACAGGGTGGGGATCAGGGCTGGGAAAGGGGTCGGGGCATGGGCGGGACTCAGGGGTGCAGGCTCCGGGCAGTGCTTACCTCAGCAGCTCCCACAAGCAGTGGTATTTCCCCCCCTCCGGCTCCCAAATCCTCTGCATGCTGCCCCATCTGCAGGAGCCACCCCCACAATTCCCATTGGCCGCGGTTCCCGGCGAATGGGAGCTGCAGAACCTCTGCTAGAGGCAGGAGCAGAGTACGGAGCCCCCTGGCTGCCCCTATGTGTAGGAGCTGCAGGGGGAACATGCCGCTGGTTCCAGGAGTCACGCGGAGCCATGGGAGGGACCCTGCGTTAGCTGCCAACTGTTCTTCTAATGGCCCAGTCAGCAGTGCTGACCGGAGCTGCCAGGGTCCCTTTTTGACCAGGTGTTCTGGTTGAAAACCAGACACCTGGCAACCCTATGCCCATGGTGCCTGAGAGCTCCTGGTTTCCCTGCTGCCTATGGTGGCTCCAAGCTTCAGGGCCCCCACCAGCTGACAGCTCTGGCACCGCTGCCTGGAGGCTCAAGTGGAAAATGTCACGTAGGTCTCTGAAAGTCACGGAATCTGTGAATTCTGTGACCTCCATGACATAATCTTATCCCTACCCACAGTGCACAACAGACTATAGTGATCTTTCTACAATATTTATTTTTATTAGCAAACCAAACAAAAATACACACACTGCAATCTGTTAAAGGAGAGAGAGCAAAAGCAATACAGTACACATAGTATTTGCATTATACACAGCATGCCTTGCAGAAAAAACCTCAAGTGTTTGTCATCATCCTCACCATCATCAGCACCACCAGTGGTTGTCATTATGGGGTCTCCCCCACCACAGCATGCAGGCCAGGATACAGATGTTGTAATGTGTTATGCTTACACCAACTGGGGTTCAACTCCTTTTTCTTATTTGAACACTTACACCTCACTACTTTTGGGGTGCCCTATTTTTCCTTTGTTATTTTCCTTTTACTTATTAACATTTCATAGAATCATAGAAGATTAGGTTTGGAAGAGACCTCAGGAGGTCATCTAGTTCAACCCCCTGCTCAAAGCAGGACCAACCCCAACTAAATCATCCTAGCCAGGGCTTTGTCAAGCCAGGCCTTAAAAACCTCTAAGGATGGAGATTCTACTACCTCAGTACGTAACCCATTCCAGTGCTTCACCACCCTCCTTGTGAAATATTTTTATCACATTATCACCATGGTAACAGATAAGAAAGTCTAACATTTCACCCCAGCTATCAACAGTCATCTTGTGGTGTCTACCGATCTTTCATTGACATTATTATTCAACATTTACCGATATTTTCAAAACATCAGCATATCATTAACATAGATACAAAGTCAGCAGGTTTATTAATTTAGTTATCCTAAATTTTCTTAGCTTATTTATCCTAAATCCTAAAGCCTAATTTGGCTAAGCTAAATATTTTACAAGCCTGAGCCCTGTAGGCCCTATTACAACATTAATTCTTATATTTTTTAGGTTTTTATATTTTATTTTAAGAAATAGGATTTATTTGGTAGTGTGATCACCCGGGGGAGGCTTAGGAGGCGTTGAAATCCTAGTGAAGAGTATGACGACAGTGTGGAACTCTCTTGGAGCTAGAATTGCAGGCTGTCCACAGACTCAGGGAAAACAAGGCTCCCTCAACAGTTTGTGCCCAGTTTGAGTTGGGGACATGGAGTCTGCTGAGCCCTGTCCTAAGGCTATCTTAATCTCTCTCACTCTCTCTGTTTCCAGGGCCTCCAAGGAAGAGAAATGGACAAGAAGAAGGAAGCCTTGAAGAAACAGCAAGCAAATAGGAGGAAAGAAAGCAGTTAGGGTTCAAGTCACGGTCCTGTTGCTTACGGGGATGTTGAGCTCCTTGGAACCCTGAGCAGTGTGACCTCCCTGTAATTCAGGGTAAGGTCTCTGCCCTCTTGCCCTTTTGGCATTATGCCCTGTTGGCAGTCTAGTCAATTTGACAACCCTGTAACGAGGGTTCATGTCATGAGCCTCTCTCTCTTTTATGGGACAGATCGAGGCCTTTGGTACCTTGAGCTGTGTGGCCTCCCTGTAATTCAGGGTAACATCTCTGTCCTTCAGATTCTTGGTATTAGACCCCTGTAGCCAGCTAATATTAATGGACCTTCAATGGACAGTCCTGTAATTCAGGTGCATGTTGAATCCCTCTAGTTTAGAAAGGCTATCTTTGTGCCATTGGTACTGTGACTGGCTTGTAATTTGGGTTCGGTCTCCACCCTCTTGCCCTGTTGGCTTTGTGGTCCGTTGGTAGTCTAGCTGGTGTGATCCCCCCTGTAACTAGGGTATAGGTCGCACCTCTTTTGATGATGGGGGCTTTAGAGCCAGTTTCATTCCATGGCCCATGTGACCACCCTGTAATCAGGTCTCTCCCCTTTTGTCTGTTGCAGTTACTCTCTTTTGTTCAGCTAGTCCAAGTGACTCCTCCGTTATTAGGATAAGAGTTGCCATACTCTTGCTTAGGTGGGGGACATATCTTTGAGCTGTTTGACCACCCTGTAATGAGGGTTCAGATCAGCTCTTTTGGCCTCTTGATATTATGCTCTTGTGGCTGCCTAGTGAAAGGGACTCCCCTGTAATGAGGGTGTAAGTCACGTGGCCACGGTTTATGGGGGATATTAGACTCTTTGGAACCCTGAGCAGTGAGACCTCCCTGTAATGAGGGCTCAGGTCTCTGTTGGCAGTCCAGTCAGCATGACAACCCTGTAATTAGGGTGCATGTAATGATTTTCTCTCTTTTATGGGACATATTGAGGCCTTTGCTGCATTAACCTGTGTGACCTCCCTGTAATTGAGGTTGTCTCCCTCATTGATATACATGGAGGATTGGGGGCATTTTAGTAATTTGGGCAGTGTGACCTCCCTGTACCTAGGGATCGAGTCCCTGCCCTTTAGTCTCTTGACATGATGCTACCATAGCCCGCTGGTCAGAATGAGCATCCTGTACGTAAGGTACACGTCTCATCAGTTACTATTCATCATGTCCCCTCCCCACTCAAATAAACTATGTCCAGAATAGCCCATTACACTCTTTGCCAGCTTGACTGGGATTATTCAGCCAAGCTTCATGATTCTACCCCACTTTGTTGTTGGAGACAAAAGATTTTGCAGCAGTTTTAAAAAAAGAGATTCCTTTGGCAGTTTTGGCATCCATCAGTGTAAGTGTTCTTTTTTTTCATTGCTCTTGTGATATATGTCCACTATTTCACACTGTTCTTAGTGATCTTACTGAATTTTGTATTAATAATTTTGAACTGTGCTGTGTATGAGTTCTCATGTGGAAATTTGGAGATCTTGATTTTCGATTAGGATTTTCTTGGGAGTCGTTTATCTTTCTTGGAACTGTACTAATTTAACTAGCTCATTAGAGTTATTTCCCCTAAATTATATTGCATTATATTGTAGTCACTATTTATAATTTCCCTCTTAAATGCTGGGCAAAATTCTTGCTAAACCCTGCTTTGATGTTGCCTGTGATTTCTATAGCTATGAATCATGGTTTCACCCCAGTTTTGCTTTCCAGAGATTGTATCCATTTTAGGTAATTTGAAAAATCTTGAGTTTATTTGAATACATTGTTATGTGTACAATCCTTTTGTCCTTTGATTTTGGAATTCATTTCTTACTGCTTTTAATAATTGTTTCTGGGTTTTGTTTTGAGAATTTTAAACTTCTTTGGAGTTTTGCTAAAAAATATTTTGCATGCTCTTTCCAACCTCATAGGGACAAAGGGACAATAAGAAAGTCCCCAACTAAAAAGTAAGAAAAAAGAGTGAAAAGGAACTATGGAAAAATAGAGGGGAAACACATGCTGAGAGTATAATTATTGTTAATCCCAGTAATTATGAGATACTTCTAGCACAAATCACACAATAATCTTGTAACAAAGCCTGATGCCACCTCTATCCACATATTTATTCAAGTGACACCATCATAGGACCTAATCATATTAGCCATGCCATCAGGGGATTGTTCACCTGCACATCTACCAATGTGATATCTGCCACCAATGCCCCTCTGATTATCACTACAAAAGTTTTTTTTCTCCTGCTGATAATAGCTCATCTTAGTGAGCTGTAGCTCACAAAAGCTTATGCTCAAATAAATTGGTTAGTCTCTAAGGTGCCACAAGTACTCCTTTTCTTTTTTCTTTTAGCCTCTTACAGTTTGTATGGCAACTTCTACCTTCTCTGTATGTGTGTGTGTGTGTATATATATATATATTCTTACTATATGTTCCATCCTATGCATCAGATGAAATGAGCTGTAGCTCACGAAAGGTTATGCTCTAATAAATTTGTTAGTCTCTAAGGTACCACAAGTACTCCTGTTCTTTTTGCGGATACAGACTAACACGGCTGCTACTCTGAAAATAATCTCACACAGTGAGTAAAACTTAAACAAACTTAGTTTCTTACAGGAGTTCCTAAAGCAATATTAAGTATTTCTTTTGTACTTTATAATATAGTTAAATATAGTTAAAAAACCTTTTTTTTTATTCTCTTCAGGTTTATAACAACATCCATCACCGTAGCATCTAAATGCATTGGAAGGATAAATTCAACAAAGTGACTGGCATCTCTCACCTAATAAATGCTGTTAAAAGGCAGTAGTATATAACAAACTGAATCTCAATTCACTAGTCATATGAAAAGAAAATTGTTGATGAACCACAACACTAATGACTGAAGTTTCCTGCTGCATCTTTTCACTGTTTCTACAACTACGTTTATACACTGATAATACTATCTAATAGCATGTGTAAAGGTCTTAGCAATCAGCCTAGAAATCACACTTTGTGCATCATACATTCACATTCTGGTTAAAAAGCAGGACAGGGTGTTTGGATTTAATTTATTAAAGTTAACCTTTACCATTCCTTCATAACCATTTTGATGTCACTATTTAGGAATCTAGGCTTTATGTTTTGAAAATCATTTTGACATTCTTAATCTATTAGCTGTAGCAAGGTGTTCAAAGCTCAAGAACCATTTAGAAAGGATATAAGAAAGAACTAAGCCCTGGTCTACACTAGGACTTTAGGTCGAATTTAGCAACGTTAAATCGATTTAAACCTGCACCCGTCCACACAGTGAAGCCCTTTATTTCGACTTAAAGGGCTCTTAAAATCGATTTCCTTACTCCACCCCTGACAAGTGGATTAGCGCTTAAATCGACATTCCCAGCTCGAATTTGGGGTACTGTGGACACAATTCGATGGTATTGGCCTCCGGGAGCTATCCCAGAGTGCTCCATTCTGACCGCTCTGGACAGCACTCTCAACTCAGATGCACTGGCCAGGTAGACAGGAAAAGAACCGCGAACTTTTGAATCTCATTTCCTGTTTGGCCAGCGTGGCAAGCTGCAGGTGACCATGCAGAGCTCATCAGCACAGGTGACCATGATGGAGTCCCAGAATCGCAAAAGAGCTCCAGCATGGACCAAACGGGAGGTACGGGATCTGATCGCTGTTTGGGGAGAGGAATCCGTGCTATCAGAACTCCGTTCCAGTTTTCGAAATGCCAAAACCTTTGTCAAAATCTCCCAGGGCATGAAGGACAGAGGCCATAACAGGGACCCGAAGCAGTGCCGCGTGAAACTGAAGGAGCTGAGGCAAGCCTACCAGAAAACCAGAGAGGCGAACAGCCGCTCTGGGTCAGAGCCCCAAACATGCCGCTTCTATGATGAGTTGCATGCCATTTTAGGGGGTTCAGCCACCACTACCCCAGCCGTGTTGTTTGACTCCTTCAATGGAGATGGAGGCAATACGGAAGCAGGTTTTGGGGACGAAGAAGATGATGATGAGGAGGAGGTTGTAGATAGCTCACAGCAAGCAAGCGGAGAAACCGGTTTTCCCGACAGCCAGGAACTGTTTCTCACCCTAGACCTGGAGCCAGTACCCCCCAAACCCACCCAAGGCTGCCTCCTGGACCCAGCAGGCGGAGAAGGGACCTCTGGTGAGTGTACCTTTTAAAATGCTATACATGGTTTAAAAGCAAGCATGTGAAAGGATTACTTTGCCCTGGCATTTGCGGTTCTCCTAGATGTAGTCCTAAAGCCTTTGCAAAAGGTTTCTGGGGAGGGCAGCCTTATTGCGTCCTTCATGGTAGGACACTTTATCACTCCAGGCCAGTAACACATACTCGGGAATAACTGTAGAACAAAGCATTGCAGTGTATGTTTGCTGGCATTCAACCAAAATCCGTTCTTTCTCTCTCTGTGTTATCCTCAGGAGAGTGAGATATAATTCATGGTCACCTGGTTGAAATAGGGTGCTTTTCTTCAGGGACACTCAGTATAGCCCATTCCTGCTGGGCTGTTTGCCTGTGGCTGAACAGAAATGTTCGCCGCTGTTAGCCACAGAGAGGGGGGAAGGTTGAGGGGGTAGTCACGCGGTGGGAGGAGGCAAAATGCGACCTTGTAACGAAAGCACATGTGCTATGTATGTAATGTTAACAGCAAGGTTTACCCTGAAAGAGTGTAGCGACTGTTTTATAAAATGTGTCTTTTTAAATACCGCTGTCCCTTTTTTTTTCTCCACCAGCTGGATGTGTTTCAATGATCACAGGATCTTCTCCTTCCCAGAGGCTAGTGAAGCTTAGAAAGAAAAAAAAACGCACTCGCGATGAAATGTTCTCCGAGCTCATGCTGTCCTCCCACACTGACAGAGCACAGACGAATGCGTGGAGGCAAATAATGTCAGAGTGCAGGAAAGCACAAAATGACCGGGAGGAGAGGTGGAGGGCTGAAGAGAGTAAGTGGCGGGCTGAAGACAGGGCTGAAGCTCAAATGTGGTGGCAGCGTGATGAGAGGAGGCAGGATTCAATGCTGAGGCTGCTGCAGGACCAAACCAGAATGCTCCAGTGTATGGTTGAGCTGCAGCAAAGGCAGCTGGAGCACAGACTGCCACTGCTGCCCCTCTGTAACCAACCGCCCTCCTCCCCAAGTTCCATAGCCTCCACACCCAGACGCCCAAGAACGCGGTGGGGGGGCCTCCAGCCAACCAGCCACTCCACAACAGAGGATTGCCCAAAAAAAAGAAGGCTGTCATTCAATAAATTTTAAAGTTGTAAACTTTTAAAGTGCTGTGCTTAAAGTGCTGTGTGGCATTTTCCTTCCCTCCTCCACCACCCATCCTGGGATACCTTGGTAGTCATCTCCCTATTTGTGTGATGAATGAATAACGAATGCATGACTGTGAAGCAGCAATGACTTTATTGCCTCTGCAAGCGGTGATTAAAGGGAGGAGGGGAGGGTGGTTAGCTTACAGGGAAGTAGAGTGAACCAAGGGGCGGGGGGTTTCATCAAGGAGAAACAAACAGAACTTTCACACTGTAGCCTGGCCAGTCATGAAACTGGTTTTCAAAGCTTCTCTGATGCGTACCGCGCCCTCCTGAGCTCTTCTAACCGCCCTGGTGTCTGGCTGCGCGTAACCAGCAGCTAGGCGATTTGCCTCAACCTCCCACCCCGCCATAAACGTCTCCCCCTTACTCTCACAGATATTGTGGAGCACACAGCAAGCAGTAATAACAGTGGGAATATTGGTTTCGCTGAGGTCTAAGCGAGTCAGTAAACTGCGCCAGCGTGCCTTTAAACGTCCAAATGCACATTCTACCACCATTCTGCACTTGCTCAGCCTGTAGTTGAACAGCTCCTGACCACTGTCCAGGCTGCCTGTGTACGGCTTCATGAGCCATGGCATTAAGGGGTAGGCTGGGTCCCCAAGGATACATATAGGCATTTCAACATCCCCAACAGTTATTTTCTGGTCTGGGAAGAAAGTCCCTTCCTGCAGCTTTTGAAACAGACCAGAGTTCCTGAAGATGCGAGCGTCATGCACCTTTCCCAGCCATCCCACGTTGATGTTGGTGAAACGTCCCTTGTGATCCACCAGAGCTTGCAGCACTATCGAAAAGTACCCCTTGCGGTTTATGTACTCGCCGGCTTGGTGCTCTGGTGCCAAGATAGGGATATGGGTTCCGTCTATAGCCCCACCACAGTTAGGGAATCCCATTGCAGCAAAGCCATCCACTATGACCTGCACATTTCCCAGGGTCACTACCCTTGATATCAGCAGATCTTTGATTGCGTGAGCTACTTGCATCACAGCAGCCCCCACAGTAGATTTGCCCACTCCAAATTGATTCCCAACTGACCGGTAGCTGTCTGGCGTTGCAAGCTTCCACAGGGCTATCGCCACTCGCTTCTCAACTGTGAGGGCTGCTCTCATCCTGGTATTCATGCGCTTCAGGGCAGGGGAAAGCAAGTCACAAAGTTCCATGAAAGTGCCCTTACGCATGCGAAAGTTTCGCAGCCACTGGGAATCGTCCCAGACCTGCAACACTATGTGGTCCCACCAGTCTGTGCTTGTTTCCCGAGCCCAGAATCGGCGTTCCACAGCATGAACCTGCCCCATTAGCACCATGATGCATGCATTGGCAGGGCCCATGCTTTCAGAGAAATCTGTGTCCATGTCCTGATCACTCACGGGACCGCGCTGACGTTGCCTCCTCGCCCGGTATCGCGTTGCCATGTTCTGGTGCTGCATATACTGCTGGATAATGCGTGTGGTGGTTGATGTGCTCCTAATTGCCAAAATGAGCTCAGCGGCCTCCATGCTTGCCTTGGTATGGCGTCCGCACAGAAAAAAGGCGCGGAACGATTGTCTGCCATTGCTCTGACGGAGGGAGGGGCGACTGACGACACCGCTTACAGGGTTGGCTTCAGGGAGCTAAAATCAACAAAGGGTGTGCCTGTACATCAAGGAGTATTTCAGGCAGGACTGCACGGAGGGTTCCAATAAGAAATGGTGCACCAAAGTTATCGTTGTTATTGGAACAAGCAGGTTGGTCTGGCCTCTGATTGATACATGGCTAGATTAACCTCGCTGCGCCTTCTCTGTGACTGACTGCAGTGTGATCTAGACAGGGGAGGAGGAAAATGAGTACAAAACAAATCTGGTCTATTTCTTGTTCTGACCCACTCCATCTATCCTTTACATCTTTGGCTGGCAGCAGACAAAAAAGGCGCGAAATGATTGTCTGCCCTTGCTTTCACGGGGGGAGGGAGGGTGGGAACGGGGTCCTGACGATATGTACCCAGAACCACCCGCAACAATGTTTTAGCCCCATCAGGCATTGGGATATCAACCCAGAATTCCAATGGGCAGCGGAGACTGCGGGAACTGTGGGATAGCTACCCACAGTGCAACGCTCCGGAAGTCGACGCTTGCCTCGGTACTGTGGAAGCGCTCCGCCGAGTTAATGCACTTAATGCACTTAGAGCATTTTCTGTGGGGACACACACACTCGAATATATAAAACCGATTTCAAAAAAACCGACTTCTATAAATTCGACCTAATTTCGTAGTGTAGACATACCCTAAGACGCCTTGAGGCAACCCTACAGAGACCACGAAAGAAGTTATATATTGCCATTTTACACACTATTTACACTTCTCCCTTCTCTCAGCCCATAAGAAAAAACTCTTTTAATACCAGAACAGTGCCATAGTTACGTGACGTGGAATTCAACTAAATTTCTACCTATTTTGAGATGCTGGCCAATTAGAAATTGTCAGCAGAACTGGAAAATTTCCATCTAAATGTTGATTTCATCTTGATAAGTAACAAAATATTTCAAATGTATATTTTGTCGAGGTGACTACTTGGTTTTAGGTTAAATGGAACTTAAAATGAGAAGAGGATGCTGGCAGGGATAGAGTCCTGAGGTTTGCTCATGAACAGTGGGAGAGAAAAAAGGACAACCTGTCACAAGACCCACTGAAGAAAGAGCCAGAGACAAAGAAGGAGAACCAGTGGAGAAAAGTAACACAAACAACTAAGGGAAGACAAAGTCATGGAAGAGTTACAGAGTCCAGCAGGTGGCTTATAACCAACTATAACACATACTACTGATATCTGAAACATGCTTGTAACATCTATTCATCACATAATAATGCTGCACAAACTATTTATAAATGTACCCTTAATATAAACAATGACCTTGAAGTATTATTGATTTATGGGAGAGTTCAAAATTTCTGAAGAGAAAATGCTTTCTGTGTAGCCAAGATCAATAATCTCCTAGGGGCCTTATGAGTCCCAAGCAGTGGATATTTTTCCTTCTGAAGAGAGAGCTACATTTATGAGGGAAGTATGTAACAGTAGCAAATAGGAGTTTGCAGTGAACTAGCATCCATCTACTTGATACAATTGAGCTTAGGATGTAAAGAGCTGGATAGTAAGG
Source organism: Lepidochelys olivacea (assembly GCF_965140295.1). Classification (NCBI taxonomy): domain Eukaryota; kingdom Metazoa; phylum Chordata; order Testudines; family Cheloniidae; genus Lepidochelys; species Lepidochelys olivacea. Next base: position 87,792,381 of record NC_140415.1, on the reverse strand, counting down.
AAAACATTGCTAGATGATGCAGAAATAGATAATATCTATGCATAAAATATTATTGATTTTAATATTCAGGTAATTAAGCTGACAAATCTACTTCCATTTGCAATTTAGGTAAACAAAGGCAATGATTGATAGCCATTTCATTCAGACAATTAAGCAAATACTTACTATATGTGCAGCCGTATACCTCAATACGCATTCCAATTCTACCATTGGGATTCCAGTCCAAGGGGACAAAACGGAGAAATCTTGCGTTGATGGAATGTTGAAGCTTATTGTGCACAACACTGTCTGCATTTGTGTTTCCTGAAAAAGCCTAGAAGAAAATAAAAAAGGATCAACAATACCCACACTGCATATAAAAGTAAACAGAAGCATTATTGGCCTACTTTTCATTTTAGGGCCTTACCCTACAAACACTTATGGATGTGAGTAAATTTACTTATGTGGGTAGCCCCATTGAATTCCATGGAAATACTCACATGAGCAAACTCACTCAGATGCTTACGTGTTTTCAGAATCAAAAACTTAGTAATGTATCTATCCATCCAACAATTTATATCATGCTCATTTGAGTGTCTTCAATCTTTCACAGTTTAAGTAAGTGAAACTGTTGTGGTTTTTTGTTTTGTTTTGTTTAAATGCCCTAAGAACTCTATGTTGTTATATCCCTATGTGTCAGGGTATTATGCCGTCTAAAATTCCCTGAGATATCATGGATAAGTTATTATTATGCTCTTCTCTTCCTCAAAGGGAGTTTAAAATCCAATACCTTGTTGTACTTTGGCTGTGAACTGTAGTAAAACCCATTACTGTTTCTAGAGAGAAAGCTCATCATGCGAATAGGACTCTAGGTTGCCCTCTACTGGAGACACCTTTTTGTAATAAGAAAAGGGGAGTACTTGTGGCACCTTAGAGACTAACAAATAAATCTGTTAGTCTCTAAGGTGCCACAACTACGCCTTTTCTTTTTGCGAATACAGACTAACATGGCTGCTACTCTGAAACCTTTTTATAATAAGAATTTAAATATAGCAATGTTGTATTAAATCTGCGCTTGTACTGTATTTAATAGGTAAAGGGAGAAAACAGTTTTTTAAAAAATTTGTATTGGCCACAATAATAATTTTATTTTATTTCTTGCAAGCTGTACCATTGCTTTAGTTAATGAAAGAAAATAAGTGAAACATCTCCTCTACTAAATACTACAAACTTAGGTATTTTAAAAACCAAAACAATAAAGTTAGTTTTCAGTAGTGGATGCTTAGTTTCATTTTTTTTTATCATTGAGGTTTGTGATACAAAAACATGCAGCAAAATATTCAAAAAAGATAAATTTTGGGTTTCTGTGTTTAGACAGAGATTTCTATCCGTGAAATATGTTGGTTAACTGAAGCATAGCAAATAGGATACATTTCCATATGAGGACCACAGGAACATCTTAAATTTGAATGATCAGTACATCTCCGTTTCCATTATGTTTTGATTGCCTAGGAGACATTTGCTATCACCGTATGCCACGGATTTGTTGTGACCGCAAAATGAGATTTTAAAAAGGAACATTCTGGGTTACACTTCTCACCCCATCTTTCTTTTGAAGTGGTGGCAATTCATCATGAGTCTCCCTACATAAAGATAAAGCTTCCCGCTTTCCCTCCCTCATCCTAGTGGAATTTCAAATTAATTGTTAGCTCAGAACATTGAGTATGAAGAAACAGCTAGTGAACAGGCTCATTAGAGCTAACCTATTAAGTCGGTAATAAGTAATGAGAGTCAGCAACTTTAAATATCTACACCATTTGCAGCTTCATGCTTTATAATCTCACTCTCACAGTAGAAGGCAGAAACATTCTACAACACAGGAGAACTGCCACTATTTTCAGTATGAGACCCTTCCTAAATTCTTGTCCCTTCAAATCATATTTGTAGTCAGATGTAACTGCTATTGAATGTGCCAATTAGTTTGTTGACTGAACCAGAACCCGAGCCCCAGAAGTTTAAGTGCTATGTGCAAATTAAGTGTTCCATTGAGATTTCAATTTTTTCTAAGATCGTTTCTGGAAGGCATGCACCCAGCAAAGATGGGTTGTTAAGTTTTGGATAAAGTATGTAAATGTCTGATTTGTTACAGGAGATACTTGAGCCATGTGCTCTTAATTTAAAATTAGGTTTCTAAAAAAATAATCTAAAAGTGGAACATATTCTCCTTTACAACACTCTAAATGGTCAGTTTTGAAAATAAGATTTTCCAGCAGTTTTACAATGCTTTTACCTGGAAAGAACAAATTCTAAAGTATATCAGTTGAGTCAAGTATTACATGTACTTCTAGAACTGCTTGATGTTAAGCATTTAAAAGATTAAAAATACTATCCTGGCCTGTTGTGAGCACTTTTCAGTTTGAAGAGAGAGAACAGAAATTAACTTCTGCACTCAGCCTGTTTCTCTTTATTGGTCTATAACTGCTAGAGCCTGATAGGAAGCCTATGGAAATAAATGGAAGTCTTTTTAAGGAAGTTGTCATGCTCAACATGATGACAATATTCTTGATTCAGTTGTGGGATACAATTTCTGTTTTACAATCCAGTTTTCCAAATATTTAAGCAAGTGTGTCACTTTACTCATGTGTTTAACTGATTATACAAGAACATAAGAATGGCCATACTGGATCAGACCAACAGTCCTTCTAGCCCCATATCCTGTCCCTGACAGTAGCTAGTGCTAGTTGCTTTAGAGGGAATGAACAGAACAGGGAAATTCTGCATGATTCATCTTCTGTTGTTGATGATGAATGTTAGATACAGTTCCAGCTTTTGACAGTTGGAGGGTTAGGGACACCTAGTGTGTGGGGTTGTATGTCCCCAACCACCTTTTTACATCAAGTTCCATTGATGTAACTATGCTCCAGAAACTTACCTGAATGTTTTTGTTGTTGAACTCATGTATACTTTTGGCCTTAACGACATTCCATGGCAACGAGTTCCACAGGTTGACTACATTGTGTGAAGAAGTACTTCCTTATGTTTCTTTTAAATCTGCTGCCTATTAATTTAATTGAGGGAACTCTGACTCTTGTGTTATGTAAAGGGGTAAATAACACTTCCTTATTCACTGTCTCCATTCCATTCATGATTTTATAGATTCCCCCCTTTGTCATTTCTCTTCTAAGCTGAAAAGACCCAGGCTTTTTAATCACTTCTCAAATGGAAGCTGTTACATTTCCTAAATCATTTTGTTGCCCTTTTCTGCATCTTTTCCAATTCTATCTTTTTTTGAAATGGGGCAATCCATTGTACTATTCAAGGTGTGGGAATACCATGGGATTTATATAGTAGCATTATAATATTTTCTATCTTCTTATCTATCACTTCCTGAATGGCGTCCAACATTCTGTTAGTTCTTTTGACTGCTACTGTACATTGAAAGGCTGTTTCAGAAAACTATCCACAATGACTCCAAGCTCTGAATGGTAACAGCTAATTTAGACCCCCATCATTTTGTATGTATAACTTGGATTATTTTCTTCCAACTTTGCACTTATCTACATTGAATTTCCTTTGCCATTTTGTTGCCCAGTCACCCAGTTTAGTGAGATTCCGTTGTAAATCTCCAGAATCAGCTTTGGATTTAACTATATCGAGTCATTTTGTATCATCTGCAAATTTATCCACTTCACTGCTCTTCCCCTTTTCCAGATCGTTAATGAATATGTTGAACAGCACAAGTCACAGTACAGATCCTTGGGGGACCCCACTATTTACCTCTCTCTATTCTGAAAACTGAGCATTTATTGTTACGCTTTGTTTCCTATATTTTAACCAGTTACTGATTCATGAGAGAATCTTCCCTCTTATCCCATGAGAGCTTAGTTTGCTTAAGAGACTTTGGTGATGACTATAGTCTAAGTACACTATATCCACTGGATCACCCTGGTCTACATGCTTGATACCCTGAAAGAATTCCCTTTACAAAAGCTATATTGACTTTCCCCAACAAATTGTCTTCATCTATGTCTGATAATTCCATTCTTTAGCACAGTTTCAACCAATTGGCATGGTACTGAAAGTAGGCTTACTGGTCTGTAATTGCAAGGATAGCTTATAGAGCCTTTAAAAAAAGTCACTTATACATTGATCTTGTCATTAGATACAGGAGCTGAATTAAGTGATAGGTTACAAACCACAATTAGGAATTCTGCAATTTCATATATGAGTTCCTTGAGAGCTCTTGAGTGAATACAATCTGGTCCTGATGATTTATTGTTTAATTTATCAATTTGTTCCCAAAATCCTCTATTGACACCTCAATCTCGGACAGTTCCTCAGATTTGGGCAGGACAAGGAGTAATGGTCTCAAGTTGCAGTGGGGGAGGTTTAGGTTGGATATTAGGAAAAACTTTTTCACTAGGAGGGTGGTGAAACACTGGAATGCGTTACCTAGGGAGGTGGTAGAATCTCCTTCCTTAGAAGTTTTTAAGGTCAGGCTTGACAAAGCCCTGGCTGGGATGATTTAATTGGGGATTGGTCCTGCTTTGAGCAGGGGGTTGGACTAGATGACCTCCTGAGGTCCCTTCCAACCCTGATATTCTATCATTCTATGATTGATTCTATGATTTGTCACCTAGAAGGAATAGCTCAGGTGTGGGGATCTGCCCCCATGTCCTCTGCAGTGAAGACGGATGCAAAAAATTCATTTAGCTTCTTTTCCTTTAGTGCTCCGTCAGTGCGTTGATCAGCCAGTGGCCCCACTGACGGTTTGCATCAGACATAGGAAGCCTGCTACTTAAAAAAATCCTTAGCTAGTTGCTCTTCAAATTCTTTCTTGCCCTGACTTATTTTACTTTACACTTGACTTGCCAGAGTTTATGCTCCTTTCTATTTTCCTATCTAGGATTTGACTTTCAATCTTTTACTCTGCTGTTAAGCCATGGTGGCATTTGCAGTATACATTTAAGTTTAACCCTCCATCATGGTGTTTTAAAATAGCCTCTAGGAAGTTTGAAGGCATTTCACCCTTGTGACTGTTCCTTTTAATTTCCATTTAACTAGCTTGCTCATTTTTGGAGAGTTCCCCTTTTTGAAGTTAAATGCTACTGTGATGGGTTTCTTTGGCTTTTTTCCCCTTACAAGGATGTTAAATTTAATTACATTATGGTTGCTATTACCAAGTGATTCAGTTATATACACCTCTTGGACTGGCTTCACTTAGGACTAAATCAAGAATTGCCTCTTCCCTTGTGAGTTCTAGGACAAGCTGCTCCAAGAAGCAGCCATTTACGGTGTCTATAAATTTTCTCTCTGCATCCCTCTGCATTTTACTATCACCATAGTTGTCCTGGTCATGTAGTCAGTAGTATATACCTACTGCTATACTCTTATTGTTCAAGCATGCAGTTTCTATCCATAAAGATTCTATGGTACAATTTGATTTAGTTAAGTTTTTTACTTTATTTGATTCTATGTTTTCTTTCATATATAGTGCCACTCCCCCACCAGCGCAACCTACTCTGGTATTACAGTGTCCCATTGATTATCCTCATTCACTAAGTTTCCGTAATGTCTACTGTATCAATATCCTCATTTAATGCTAGGCACTGTAGTTCACCTATTTTAGTATTTAGACTTCTAACATTTGGATATAAGCACTTGTACATTTTGTCAACATTCAGTTGCATGCCTTAAAATGTTCTATTAAAATGGGACTTTGTTTGACTATTCCTCACTAGCTCCTAACTGTAATTTACCAACTTCTTTCCCATCCTCTTTATTAGGTTAGCGAGTGCCCCAGTTAATGAATTCATCCCTAATGGAAGTCTCCACTGAAACCGTATGCTCTTCCTCACCTGTTGGCTTTCCCGCAGTCCTTAGTTTAATTGTGGGATTTCTCTGTTACATTGGTCTAGTTTGGGGCCTATCAGCAGGCAGAAGAGTCCTCACAACCTGCAAATTTTGGCTTTGACTACAAGCACACTTGCACCCCATGAACATTCATACTACGTATAATAAAAAATAGTTTAAAGGAGCTTTATTAAACCTGTAAAGTCAAGCACTCAAAAATTAGGAAATCCAACAATTAACGTTTCCTGTGCATCCTTAATTCTGCACACTTCACATGGATTATGACCATCTCTAAATACGTGATCACATGCTATTTCCCTCCCCCCACACAGGTCCCTTATATCATTCAGTACACAGAAAGGACAGTGCTCATTGAATGAACAGCTATTCAATATCTTGTTTTTTCATTGTTCTTCAGCATGAAGCCCTATTATTGCAGACTTATCAAATGCTTTCCTGAAGACAGAATTATTAATTTCCTCATGGGCTTTTCTATGGCACATGTCAGCCTCAATTCTGTTATTTCCTAACTTATGAACCATTATCATTTTAACCCCAATTTATTGTTCCCAGTCGCCTTGTCCAGCTAATCCCGGTTCCTCCATTCCTGGTTTCTTATCCTATGTTTCTGTATGCCATTGACCCTGGCTCATATTCCCCCTCTCCATTGGCTCCCAGTTCTGTCCTCCCTTCCTGGGCTGCTCATACTATCTCAGTGTCTCCCAACCACCAATCTCCTTGCCTCAGTCTCTTTACCAGTCCAACACCTCAGGTTCCTTGTCCCAATGTACTCCCCTCTCCTACCCTCCAAGTCACCTCCACACTGCCTGGGCCTGGAGGGGGTTGTCTCACTGAAAGTACAGGAAAGACTGACTCCCTGATCTCAGTTCAGCTGTCTGGAGCTAGACCCAGAATGGCCTGTTGCAGCCCAGGGCTAAAACTGCATGCAAAGCTGTACTCAGACCTGGGATAGAGCATGCCCAGCATGAACAGAATCTTCTAAAACTGAAGAAGTATCTACTGAACATGTGTGAACTGCAATTTTTCAAAGTCTTATAAACTTGGCCAAATTCTGGTGGATTTCCATAGGGACAGCTAAAAGCACACCCTTCACACAATGGCCAGCACCCTGGCAAATTTTAAGTCCATCTTCCAAAGCATGGGGATGCTAGAGCTTTTCAAATAAAGGTCACCAGAATTTTTTAATGCGGGCAAAATAACACAGTTCATCCTTGCCTAGTTCCTGGAAACCGCTGAACTGTTTTGGCTGAAAAATCCTTCAATTTTCCTCCTGAGGCAAATTCCTGGCCTGAAAAATTTCAGCCTGAATGATCAAAGTTTGACAAAGTTACAAGCAATTGGAAACTGGGTTGTATGATGGGAAATGTGAGCAACCTCAATAAAAGGTGATGCTATAATATAAATCAAAATATGCATCTTTTAAAGAATGTGGCATAAGTGTAGAAATGCAGTCACTGCAAGATTACAGCAAAGTGTTAACACAGATGGACGTTCCTTCTGCCCATCTCTGTTGTCTGCCCAGATGGAAGTCAAAGATCATTTTCTAGAAAACAAAAGGTATAATTCTAAGGTCATATCCAAAATTCCTTTTTCCAGTAACGTCGGTTCCAGTGTGCAACGTGGAGGTTAAGTCCATTAATGGCTATTAGCCAGGATGGGTAAGGAATGGTGTCTCTAGCCTCTGTTTGTCAGAGGTTGGAGATGGATGGCAGGAGATAAATCACTAGATTATTTTCTGTTAAATTCACTCCCTCTGGGGCACCTGGCATTGGCCACTGTCGGTAGACAGGATACTGGGCTGGATGGACCTTTGGTCTGACCCAGTATGGCCATTCTTATGTTCTTATGTTGTGGGTAAGATATTGGTGTACTGAAGCACTGACTGATGTGTTCTTCAGGACCATGCGGGTTAAAAGATACTGCACCATAAATGCATGTTTTATTGGCATTATTTAAACAATCTAAGTTGTTTTTCAAATGGACAAATATTGCATTAAGATCCCAATATAAGGCCATACCATTCCTTAGAAGAGAACAAATGTGCAAAGGGGACTCAAAACACAGTGACTCCAATTAAAATGCCCTTCTTCGCAAAGTCCTAAAAACTCTAACCCTTTCCTCCCCTGAGAAGTGTTAGCGCATGAGTCAGGTAAAAATCAGAAACAAAAAAACCACATCAAAATATTTAAAATTGAAACAAAAACAATAGTTAACAAGACATGCCAAAAACTTCACTGCTCAATTGCACTGCTTTTCATGGCATCCAAATTCTCATCCTTCATCTGCACATTGTTTGTTGACAGAGGTGACCATTAAAAAGTCACCAATTACATGTACATTTATTTTATTAACAAATCTACATTTCTTCTCTAATTTTAACCAGGGGATTTAGAAAACTGCACCAGTATAAAAAAGACAGGTTCTGTGTGAATCACTTTGTTAAATATAAGGTTGCCAGAAAATAACATGTAGTCAAAATACTTAGCTCTGATATAACACTTTTTAGCTATAGATTTTAAAGCATTTTAAAAATGATAGTAAATATCATCATCTCCATTTCACAGATGGTGAAACTGAGACACAGCTGGTTAAATGAGTTGCCAAAGGTAACACAGTAGGTCAAGGAGAAAGCCAGGAATAAAACCTATATCACCTGACTCTCAGGGTTAAAATATTTGCAATACCTCTTTGCAAGTAGTTATGTAACCACAATTTTTATGTTGCTCCCTTAACTTGTATTAAAGAATAAACCAGATGTTCCCTGTACGTAGGCAAAAGATAAAATGTAAAAGATTTGAATGGTGACCACCATACTTCAGGATTGAAATCTATTTAGATTCTCCCACCTGAGTCTCCTATTGTCAGCCATCTCATTGTATTACTTATATGTGGTTTGAAAGCTAAATTTAGTCATGTTCATGTTTAGGATCATATTAATACTGATGTATTACTTTTAGTCAGTTTGGGCATGTAATTTCACCACAGCACAACTACCAAGGATTTAGATGGACAGCCTGCACACTACTGTTAGTGCCATCTTTCCTAGATCAACTCTCTCACCTGTCACTCTTTGACAGCCTCACTTCACTCCATCATTTTTCTTGACACGGATGCTTCAAAACCACAAAATAGTATCAAATGCTTAAACAGACCTTAACAAAAAGGACTTATGAGGATGGAAGGTTTTTATTTTATTTTTATTAGATTTAGATAAAGATATCTAAGTGCCACAAATATATTGAGGTGCACAGCAGCCCAGAACCAAATTAGGGTGAAATTTCACATGAACAACAAAAGTCATAACACCTGTGCCAAATTTCAGGACAATTTTCCAAAACATGTGGTCACTAGAACTTTTCAAATAAAAGGTTGCCAGAACATGGGCAAAACAACATTTTTTCCTAGCTTCTCTCAGAAATGACTGAACATTTTTGGCTGAAACGTTAAATAAATAAAATCAGCCCAAACCAAAATTTAAACCCAAATAGTGAAAGTTTGGCAAAACTATAAACACCTGAAAACAGGTTCTTATCATGGAAAGTATTGGGCAACCTTAATGATAAATGGTGCTATCAACCCCATCTATTATAGGTGATTCCATAAAATATAAATAATCATGATAACTGTGATTTTGATTGTTGAAATTATGGTATCCTAGGTGAATTGATCATAGTAAAAAATTACTAAATATGTAATTTATTTTCCTTAAGCAAAATCCAATACAGACCAAAGTGCCTTTAAAAAATTCTTTAAAATATACTCTGTTGAAGACACACTACCAAGCTTAATAGTGCAAATATATTTGGAAATTGTATGCAATTCTTTCATTTATATATTATAAAAATACACACTTAACTGAGAAAACCTACAAAAATAACGCACTGTGCAGGTGTTGTAGAAGAATTAAAAAAAAAGTGGCATGGAAAAAAAATTTAAACTCAAATTTCCCTGAATTTACAATTTTTAAAAAGTGAGAAAAGGATCATTTCAACAATTTGCTGCAGACAATAATCCTTATTTTATGAAGCTGAAATTTATTAAGTATCTGATTCAGCAACAATATCTAAAGCCTTTTCGAACACGCAAGTATTGGAAAGTAACAACAGCTACTTATTCCATGATGGGTCAGCGAAAGCTTGGTTCACTGAAGAAAGCAATTAAAACCTTCAGCTCCATAATGAGGCATTATATTGCTGCTTTGCAGTCACAGAGTTCACCTCAAAATCATCCCAACTTCCTGAAAACAACAATTCTTGATTCTTGGAGCAGTCCATCTCGTGATCCAGTTGACCTTATAATCCTTGGGCACAGGGTTTCTCAAACTTAGTGCACCATGACAACACAAATTTCTGACAAGAAACATTTATACATGACACCAGGAGTGGGGACCGAAGCCTGAGCCTGCCCGAGCACCACCGACCCGGCCAGGGGGGCCAAAGCCCAAGGCCTGCCACCCAGGGCTGAAGCCCTCGGGCTTTGGCCCCTGGCAGTGGGGCTCAGGCTTTGGCCTTGGGTGGTGGGACTCAGGTTTTGGCTTTGTCCCCGGGTCCTAGCAAGTCTAACACCAGCCCTGGTGACCCCATTAAAATGGGGTTGGGACTCACTTTGGGGTCCTGACCTACAGTTCGAGAACTGCTAGGCTAGAATATCTTTTCCAGTATGATCCCCAAAGGGGAGATGGTGAATCAGAGCCCAGGACTGATCTGGGTAAAACAATTCACTGGGAGGAAGGACCTTTTGTTTTCATTTGCAGTGAAGACAATCCCATGTAGGTGGAAACCTGTTGGAAAGGTCCCCCCTGAACTTTTTTAGAAGGTGGTATACTTATCTTTGGGCTGTACAACCTTCTCAATCTCCTTAGTTGAGTTTTACATTGGTGCTATCAGGCAGTGGGAACCTGACACATTCTGGCTGGAGTCCCTTTAAAATTCATTCCTGGATGCTTAGTTATTTGGGGAAGAATCCAGCTACACATTAGGACACTGAGCAACTCATATGACAGGCTCACTGAACCCCAACAAGAGGAGTCTCTCTCAATACATTAAGACATTGCTGCTAACGTAGAGGGAATTGCACCTTGGAATGAGACTCTGTCTCAATGACCACATAACCTGGGAGGCCTGTATAACTTCCTTTGGCCAGCAACTGCCAAAGCTCCTTTTCAGCTCAATAGGGGACTCAGTGGAGTTGATCTAAAATTAATAGCTTAAAGTTTGGAGTTTTAAACTATGTACCTTAATAGGCTTACAATTGCTGCCATTTATACTTAGTGCATTTCACTCTTTAATTGCCATGTTTATCCTGTAGCATGCTCTTGTTAGGTTCTATCCCTAGGAAATCTGTTTAACAAGCTATTTGATCTGGTAAGGCCAGTGTCATTGCATGGAAAAAGCTTTTGACTGGCTAACGAGCATGCTCAATAGATCTGAAAGTATGAAGAGGAACTATTGGCATGACAAGGCTTCTATATGGGAAATACTCTATTCATAATGGAGGTTGTTTAAGCTTCTTCAAGACCTTTCTGACCTGGGGGTAGCATTTCCTGTGGGACTCAGCACTCACTCTCACTGCTTACATACAATATATCTTACTGCAGACATCCAGTGACAACTCTCTGTTGTTGTATTCATACAGAAGTCACCTTGTGTCCTACCTCATTCATTCTAATACAGCACTGAGTTACAAAATAAGTAAAATAATTTGCCACCATTAGAGGGACACCTTGTAGCAATACAAACATAAATTTATGCTACATGTTACATCACCCCTTAAAAATCAACACAATAATTCTAACCAAACTTCATTAAATTTCTGGAGTGACGTGACCGTGTAACTATGAAAATATCATGTTTTGTTTGATCACTTTAAAGAAAAAACAAATGTATTTCTCTTTGTGAATATATGCACACTCAGAAAGCCTGTAAAGACCAAAAGGTGAACTGAAATTTTGTACTCACAATATAAGAATATTTAATTACCTTTGCCTTTGAACAAGATCTTCAAGGATTAGCTAACTCTAACTGATACAAATACAGATATCTATATTTTAAAACATACGGTCAACTGAGAAACACAATAATTTGACTTTTGATGTTCTCAAAAACAACTATGATGATCTTTGAGCATACCAACCAAAATATTTTTTACACAAATGTGTTGATTGTTTAATTGAATCACTTTGCTCTGAAAATGAAATTAAATCTTCTTAGGTCTAGAGGATCATAAGTAATATAATGGTGCAATACAAAGGTTTCCTATTCAATTTATTTCTGTGGCCTATCATTTTCCTAGATGAAGTCTTGTAGTTATTGGCTTTCAAAAGAAATGCCAGTGTACAAATCATTCTGCAGATCTTAAGCTTGGTCTACACTTAAAATTTAGGTTGACATAATTATGTTACTGGGGTGTTACAAAGCTACACCCCTGAGTATGCACCCCAGCATATGCACAGTTAGGTTGATGGAAGAAGGCTTCTATCAACATACCTACCATTGCATGGGGAGGTGGTGTTCCTACACCAACAGAAAAATTTCTTCAGTCAGTGTAAACTGTGTCTAGACTATGGGGCTTTGCTGGCATAGGTGCAGTGATGTAGCTATGCTGGTATAGTCCCCATAGTGTAGACTTGGCCTAACCCACCACGTTGAACTTACAATGCTATACTACACTGCTTGTTAATAGTAATTATGGTCAGATCCTTGTGTTTCCACAGCTTCAGGATTGGCAAAAGAAAGCACCCTCTTCCCAGTGAAGAACTTGGCTACAGAATGTAGCCTTTCATTTACACATTTCTAGTTCTCCTTGCTACAATGTAAGGTTCTCCTTCCAAAAGTAAAAGGTTTCCATGTTGTTCCCTTGAGCCTGCTGAAAAAATATGCTGAAGTGATAGCCCTAAGAGAGGTCTGAACTGCTCCCATCCATCTCAATGGGGTGTTAACTATGAAGCTCAGTGATGGCAGTTTAATTGTGGACAGTGCTCAGTAATTCACCACAGATAATTTTAGCAAAAATATCTAGCAAATATGTGCTTACTGCATTCAGTGGCAGATATGGGCAGACAGGGGAAAGAGAGGACAATGGGGCAACTGGTTCATCAAGGATACCTGGGGTGGAGAAGCAGAGGTTTAAACCCCCAGAAGTGTCAAATCACATCTGTAAATGCTCTGAAAATAGAGGGGAGGAGGACATACATCTCCTTTCTCCTGCCAAAATCCTCAGGAGGCCTGAGATGCATAAAACACTAAATGTCCCTTACCTAGCTACCCAAACCTCTAGATGACCACTTCTACACTGAAATTATGCTTTTCCACTACAACATTCTACATCCCACTAAAAGAGCCTGAAGGCAGAGTGAAACTGAAACTATTCGGAACTGTGTTTTGTATTGAAATGAACATTCAAATCAATAACAGGACAAAATTGTGACTTACCTATAATGGCCACAAACAAAGGAGCAAGTGGATTAAAAGGAACCCATAATCCCCCCATTGTGATCTCTGTACATCACTGATCAGAGCAGGGGGTGAAGTAGGATCCACAAGGAAATGACTTCCCACCTCCAATTATGTATATGGGGAATAGGCTGCTCCCTTTTACCCCCATGTTCTACCCAGCATTTCTGAACCAATTAGGACTGAGAAGTAAACAGTGTTGCCAACTCTTGAGATTTTATCATAAGTCTCATAATAGTGGGTGTTTTTCTTAACTCCAGCTCCTGAGCCATGTGATTATGTGAGAGTCTCTCTGGCTAAAGTTAGCAGAGAATGTCTTGGTATTTGTTTTTGTTTCTTAAATATGTTTCTTGCTTTCATGATTGCAGAGAAAAGCTTGAAAAGATGAATGATGTGTACCATAAATACTCAAAAACCAGAGTGCAAACAAAAAGAACCCGCATTTATTTATTTATTATTTATTTGAAGTCTAATGAATTTTAAGTAAATTGCTTGATTGTGGGAGGTCTGAGTCAGGATTTTTCAATGCAGGGGTTGGCAGTGTTATTTGCTACTGACTAGTAGCAAATTGCTTCCCCCAGGGAGCAAGGTGGAACTAGGGAAAGAATTGTGACTCTGAAACACCTTTTCTTCCCTTGTGTGCCCCTGAGGTGGCTCAGCTAATGGAACCACTTCTTTCTGGCCACGGACAAACTCAAAATATTACCTCAAAGGGATAGTTTACTCTCTGTATCATTTTCCTTTATATTTAATTGAATAAAACCTTTTATTACTACATTCACTAGAAGTAGCTGCATACATTTCAACATTTCAAATTTCAGCAATTCTATGTCACAAAATTCAGGAGGCTTTGAGAATTTTGATCCCATGTATCACAGGGAATACAAGACCCTGAGCATAACCTAGAAACATTGTCTTGGGGTCAGGCCACATTTAGCACAAGATCACAGTTTAATTAATGCTGTATTTAAAAATATCTGCAATGCAAGCAAAACCAAAGAAGAATCAAAGATAGAATAACCATGAAGCAAATAATGTTCCACTTATGAACAGAGATCACTGGATGGATTAGTATCCTCATGTTGTAAAATAAAAATAGAGTGTAGTTTGGTCTCCAGAATCAAAGACAGGATGCCTAAGTGACCAATTGAGCTGTTACTACTCATAAGAAATCCTCTATGAGCGCTGACAGGGATAACACCATGACATTTTTTGTCATGATTCTATTTGGAATCTAGATGGAAATGCAGAAGTACTGAAGAAAGAGATAGGAATTTGAATTATACAAAGCAAGAAAAGGGTATTTGAAAGAAAGCAGCGTACACCTGTGGAACAAAGTGGTTTAAAACCCCAGTGAAAGTTCACTTGACCTCTCAGGAACAACTCCACAGCAGCCAATGATGCTGTTAGTGACCAGAAAAGATCCAAAGCATTTTACTTATGTCTTTTAGGGAAAAAGTCACTTATTAAAGGCTGACATCTTAAGTCATTTAGAAAGATAGAGTAAGAGTCTTTTGATAAGATGTAATAGTTGCACGGTATGCTCATACTTCATATTAAGAACAACGGAATCTAGGCTTAATTTTGTCCAGTTCTGCATGCTGTGTATCTAAACTTCTTTATTCTGTATTTAAAAAAAATAGAAGAGATGTAGAATCTTCAGTTTAGATTCAATAAGCACAAAGGAGCAAGGATTTATTTTTCTCCTTTTTAATTTTCTATTATTTCTACATGTCAGCCACTGGAATAAGGGCCCTGATCCCTATAAAATGGGATGAAGATTTTCATTTAGCTTAGTATCCTGTGGTATTTGGCTACTGCTTCTTCCTTGTTTTAACAACTCATTCTAATACCTGTGAGACACTGGCTGTGACACACCTGGAATAAGACACAGGACAAAAATTTGTGGCTCAAACTATTCAATGAGATGCTACCCAATTCCTACATGTTTCAAAGAGGTTTCAACAGCCAAAAGACATCAACATTCCTGATAAAGCAGTTGAAAAAAAGCCACAGACTGATCTGGTTGCTAGCAGCAAACTCATCATATCTGCTAGCATAGGAGAATCTCCAAGAACGCACCTCAGGAGAGGGGGAGGAGAGAACAGAGCCAATCAGCTGATCAAGGGTGAAGAGATGCCCCAAATGCATACTTCTTCAACATCACAAGGAAGTCGAAGTGGGGAAGCAATACTGCTTGCACACAGTAGGCACAAAGACCATGCCCAAGAAGAGAGTGGTGAGAAGAGGAGAATATGCCTCATTCCCTCTGGTCTGGAGCTAGAGGGGTGGCTATTATTAATGATTGTCTCGGTACTCTCCTTTCTATAAAATGGACAGGACAAATTTTCCTTGTTGCGTGGAGATTAATCACATCCAGTTTACAAAATATGTTTACAAAACATATTGCCCAGCTGCTCTCAGCTTGCTTTTAAAAAACAACGGATGCTTAAATAGCACAAACTAGCAATATTTTTATTAGCATGAATTTTAATTATATATTTTAAAATGTTAGATAATCAGATGATGCTTATGAGTGCAGATCACACTAAGTCTGATTTGTTTCAAGACATATACTTGTCAAAATAGTTTGATAAAATAATTTATTCTAATCTAACTCACTTTCTTTAGTGTAACTGCAAATTTGACTCAAAAATCACATCACCTCATTAATGTTTGCAGCTAGTCAAGAACCGAGATTACAAAGATGTATATATAAATCCTACTGTAAACTGAACATAATAAAATGACTGTGTTTTCAAGACACCCAGTCTCTGTGGCTTGCAGTCTTGAGACCAGGAACCAGATTATCTTGGTATAAACTGGAATAATGCCATTGACTTAAATGGAGATGCACTGATTTAACAATATCTGAGGATCTGTCCCCATGTGATTAAGGTTTGGGAATTGTAGTGGCAGCTTGTAATTCTGATCTCTTTGGTTATGTAGTCACAGCAGGCATTAACTTGCATCTCTGTGTGCAGAGCAGTCTGTGAGGATAAAAGCTAAAACACAAACCAATTAAAAACAGTCCTGAATGGCTGGGCGTGCTTCTAGGTTGCAGATGTCCATGCTATCAAGAGGTTTACTCATCTAGACATTCAAACATTTTCCTTCAGTAATGAACTATCCACTGGATAAAATGTCATTAAAGGGAGCTGATCAGTATGAAGCACAGTTCCTTATATTAAAAATGATATTCCTTCAATGAAAGATTTGACAGCTTCTTTTTTCACTTATTCAGCATGGTGCCCCTGGAGGGATGCTTTCAAACTAGCAACATGATTATGAGTCAAAATCAAAGCCCTGCAGTCCTGCTACAGTACAAGTGTTGCCAACTTCTATTATCATAATGTTCAGCATACGTAATATCTTTTATGTCTAAAAATTATCATATAGTTTGAAGAATGAGATGCAGTCAGAGACACGTAAGTTGTGTGTTACAAAACCGGAAATTGTGGTTAAGTGGCTGGACATAGATGGGTGTCCAGATTTCACCAGCTAAATTCATATGTCCTCAAGAATCGTTAGGAGTTCAAGACTGGTTATGACACTAATCTACAATACACCAGAGCAGATGTACTATCAAAAGCACTTGGGAGTTATTCTGTCTAGAAGGATTAGCATCTTTCCCGAATGCATTTGCAAACCTATTCCTAAACAAAATCAGTAGTTGAAGGCAAGGGTGTTGAGTGGCATGTGATGGTGTTGCACACCAACACTGAGACAATTTTGAAACATGCTATCCTTTCCCCCCCAATGCAACCATTCCCACAGTGCTTAGGGTTATGTAAATCATGTTGCCCTTTACTCTATGGGAGTTTTACCTGAGTAAAGACAATGGGATTTGGACCATATATTATATGGCACAGTGAATTCAGATTCAAACCAATTTTTAATTGTAATGTTGGGAGGTATTCAGATACATGCAACCCTACAGAATTTCTTATTCAAGCTCAAAAGATTGTTGCACCGAGCAAACTCATCACATTAGGTCTGATCCTCTACTACCTTACGTCTGGTGCAGTTATTTACACCTAATATGCCAGATATTCATTCACACTAACACCATTTTACACTGTTCTGGCAGTGCAATGGTACCATAGAGAGGGTGTAAATTAAACTGGTCTGAGTAGGAAATTCTAATTTTAATAATAGATATTAAATGTTTTTAGGTTTATTTAACACAATTTAGCAAGTAGAAAATAAGGAGGAGAGTTAGCACCATGTACCCATCTAGTTGTCCATGGTTCACCAGTCAGTGGCCAATGGAATACTCTTGAAAAACTTTTCCTGGTACATCCACAAGTAAACAATTTGCCCTCTCATAAGTATGAAATACAGCATTTGAGTGCCAAAAAAAAAAGTTCAGGTCCAATACAATGTCCTTAATAGAAATTAAACATATTTAAATAGAGAAGTAAAGGAAAGCTGCAACAACAGCCTAGTACACACAATAAGAAGACTATTTCTCCAAGTGACTCCAAAATAGAACTGACTCATCAGCATATGTTATAGATATTCTTTACAGAGCAAAACGCAAAGGAAATATAACTCAGTTTTACCACAAGGCATTACATTCAAGCAGTCCATCTCACAGTTAATGAGAAAGATCACTTCAACTTCAAACCACTCAAAATAGTCCACAGAAGTCAATTTAATCATTATCAAGGCCTGCGTCTCTCACACTTGACATCTAATACAATTAAAAGTTTGTCACTTCATCCTTTTCAAACCATCCATATTATTCTTTCACTACTCCTGATTCCCTTGAAAACGTTTTTACATTCTTCTCATTACCAATGGCCATTGAGCATTTGATTAAACCAAGAGCTGCTATTTAATTCATTCAGTAACACCAGAATCTGTTTTTTGTGATAGGAAAGATGCAGCTGAAATATTGAATTGTTTGGTCCCAAACAGCGTTGCCATCACTGCATGACTCATACAAGAGGATAAAGCTGATTATAAAGGAAGAAAGCTTGTGCCTCCAAATAGGCATCTTGGCAATGAGCAATAATGTTACAATAAATACAGAAACAGTATCATGATGATTTAATAGGGTGTCAATTGAATATATTTTAGGTCTGTCAATATATGAAATCACTCTTTCACTATCAAACAGTACTTCAGATGATCTTTATTGTACTTTCCCCCAAGATTATATAGAATATATAGAGACTTCAGTTACTTTGTTAACTGAAATGTCATTCATGTCGTGTTTACAATATTCATAAATGTCACACTTTGTAAATTCATTTACCACATGCTAGTAGTTAAGAAACCAATGACAAGTTAACACTAAACAATAGCACATAGTTTGGTACTTTTTTTTGCTTTTTTTAAGAAATTTGCAATTATTCCAATGTTCAATTTGGAATAACCACATGACAAGAAAGAGTAAGACTAGTAGAATTTTTGGAAAATAAGGAATGGGTCTGAATTAGTTGTAAGAATGGTTTTAATCTTTCTGGAGATTCTTGTCTACTTCATGTAATTTGTAAGACTAACCAATCATTTTTATTGTAATTAGGGTATTATTTTAAGATACAATATGTAGAGATTTTAAAATGGGAAGTATGTCTTTGCAGAAGTATTTTGTGAAGAAAATTACTAGCATGTTTATATATTTCAATTGAAATATTACAAAGTAACTGAGAAATCAGGTAAGAAAGTCTGGCCACATATAATTATGGCTTTTTAAAACTCTTTGTTTTGTTTCCCACTAGTGTTCCCACTACCCTGTATTGTCCAGGGGCTGTAGAACATGGCTGGGTCCTGGTTGGAGGTACTGAATTATCTGGAAGCCCGCTAGCAGCATGTGCTACATCAGAGCATTCTGCTTCCATATTGCCTCTTCTTGTATTCCAGAGAGGCTATGATAGCATTTTTTAAACCCTCCTTGAGATTATTCCCAGTCTTAGAGGGACCTCAGAGATAGGAAGTGGAGTGTATATCAGGGCTAGACTGGGATTTTGGGTGTTCCATATATGTTCTTTGTGTTTGCAGTTGTGCCATGGAAGCTGTTGGGGGTTGGAAATTTTCTTCCTGGTCTGATTTTGCAGTTTTGCCTTGCTTTGAAGATGCTTATATGGTGTTGGAAGGATTAGCAGGGGGACTCTGGGGGCGAGCTGGACAGTAATCCCTTTGGAATCCTCTTTAGGCTGCCTGGACTCCTAAGGTGGGTAGCTAGGAGACAGAGAACAGCCATATTCAAAAAGGTAAAGGTCAGTCACCAGTGAGATGTGCTGTGAAATTATTCATCAAGATGGTCCATGTAGAAGTGTTGCAGGAGTGGAAGGGAATTGTGAGGTCTGCTAAGGGCAATGACTGTACACCTAGCCTGCAGAATGTCTGGGCCAAAATCAAGCACTCCATGCATCTGAAGAAGTGGGTTTTTTACCTATGAAAGCTTATGCCCAAATAAATCTGTTAGTCTTTAAGGTGCCACCAGACTCCTCATTGTTTTTGTGGATACAGACTAACACGGCTACCCATCTGACACTTAGCACCTTATATGCACAACACTTATGTGGTAATAACAGAATTAAGGTTCTATCTTTCTTTCCATTGTAAATCTATATAAATTAGCTGCAAAATTTGTTCTGAACTAAAATTTGTCATGTGATATTTCAAGTTAGGAATTGTTTTAACCTTCAAAGCTCATTTTAAAAAAAACTTTGAGTACCTCCTCTTTGAATTAATCAAAATTGGCTTCTATTGGCCAAACGGTTAGTCCATAGTTTTATCAAATTACAATGATGGGGAAATCGTATGTGTTTCAGAATCAAACATAAAAGCTCTGACCTTCATATTTATATATAGATGAAAGCCAGTGCCTTATCTGAGTTTGCACAAGTGCAGGTTGTCCATGCGCAAAAAGTTTAAGATTACTTTTATGAATTTGGCCTCCAAATTGTATCTTTTCAAAATATGGGCCTGTTCTACAGCCTATTAGAATATTTCAACTGACTTAACTGGATTCTGGGGGGGGGCATCTGAGCAATTTCAGATTGTTGAGTTGAGTTGGAAGTCTGACTAGAACAGGCTTTCAAATGAGTATGTTCTGCTTCTGCTGAGGCCAGACCAAATGCAAGACTTTTTCACGTTATTTCATTAGTTCTCCTTTCAGTCCTGGCCAGAACCTGGAAATGTCAAGGCATGTGAAAACAAAAAATAATGGGTAAACTAACTACCTCAGACATCCCTATCTAATTGTTAGTATTTTGAAAGGGGAGGGGGGGAGAAAACCTTAGCAGCTGAAATATTTAACTTTGTTTTTGTAAGTTACTATGGCAGAGATGTAGGATGCACTTTCAGGAGTAATTTCATAAGGATTTCACTGTGCATACTTAAAATTGTCAGGTTAACTGCCATACAATTCCAGGAAAGATAAAGGTAGGGGTGTCTGTATAAACACATCTGGAGAAAGTTAGTTACGATACGAGAAAAGCAGAGGCTAGAGACAATTTTTTTCAGGTTATGCCTGCTTATTAAGGCCTTTATTGGGCACCCTCATCTCCCACTGAAGTCTTTTGCTGGAGGCCCTCAGCACTTTGAAAGAATGTACTCAGTTTGGTATATGGACCAGATGAGACACGAATACTATGATTTTGCTTTTACTCACTATAGCAATTACATTGAATTTGAAGATGGATGATACAATGGATCACTTATACTGAATGACCTTAGCCAGGATTTTAAAAAGTATATGATCAAGTGAAAAAGGTAGACTAGTCTTAAGACTGGCAGACAAGTTACATGCTGCCATCTGTTTTGCTATACAGGGACAGTGTCAAGGTTAGTAGGTTTAAAACCTATTTCACCCAAACTTCTGACACTAGATGGGTGGGCTGCCGTAAAGCCAGGACCCCTCTGAGCTTCCAGGCCCCCAGCTCCTCTGCAACCCACATGGTAGGCTGTAAGGAAGTCTGGACTTTCAGGAGGACTGTGAAACAGATTAGGGGCTACAAGGGAACCTGGAAGCCCGAGAAGCATATTTTGTTTTGGAAATACCAAAACTTCCCTGCTCTGGGAACATTTTGTTATTTCTCAAACTAAATATTGCAGAATTTCACTTCCATGAAAAGCATCCTGGTTTTTGCTTTTTTGTCATGATTTTTCCCAAAAAAACCTTGATAATGTTCATGAAGTTAATTTAGTATCTCAGTCAACTATTCAGTCAAAATGCTGAATCCAACATTTCTTTGGAAATATTGCCTTTTACGATAAGGCTCATATAATATGAACAAGCACATGGTTCTCATTCTGTTTTTATTCTACATTTTTAGTTGGCTGTAAATGGCAGAGGAAGAACACTGAGAAAGGAGCCTGTTATTCCGCTTTTCATATGGTCACATGCAGCAACAGTGTTATCAAATATCCCAATTAATAGCCCCTGTTCTATTGGCAGACTGTGATGCAGATTTTACCTCCACCACTTAGGCCCTGATCTAGCAAAGCACTTTATTATCATTAAATATTTGTTTTGAAGTAATGTCTAGAGGCCCAGTTTAGGGATCTGGGCATCACTGTGCTACGTATTGTACACACATGTAATAAAAAAGATGGATTCTGCTCCAAGAATTTAAAATCTAATGAATATACTGAATGACAACGTGTGCATACAAAAAATGGGGGAGGACAAAGTAACAATGAGATTATTTTGATTAGCATGATAGGCAGCAGTCACCGCACACCAGCTATGTATAGTACATTAATTTGATGTGCAGATCCCAACTGTCCTTCACTGGACAAGACAGCTTATTTTTATGATAGAAGGTGTTAATTGAGGGTCTTTAATCACTGACCTTGTTAAAGTTAAGAACCTTTTTTTTCAGGGTAAATAAAAGGAGCAATTAAATGCACCTTTACATAGTGATAGCTGGAATCAGGAAACCAAACTCAAGGCAATGGGATGCATGGTGCAGACAATCAGAAGCTAAGCCATGTGGGATAAGAGCTTTCCCTGGGACTGACTGAAATCACGGCGGTTTCGGGATTTCAGGTGTGTGTGAACGAGTTAGGCATCCAAGCCTCTTTGAAAAAAAAATTAATAGGTATTGGGCACCTAATTCCTTTTGGGGCATTTAAAAAAAATCCTCACTTTACATCCTTTGCTAGGTCTAATTTGTGTAGTAGGTGGAATAGAAATCTCTATAGGCTATTCTACAGCATGTTAAATGAGTTTATTCAGCAAGCATCACCATCTCATCCAGGAGCTTTTCTCTCTGTGATTTTGTTTATTACCCTTTCTCTTACAGTACTCAAGGGCATCTTTTCTAGTCTTGAGGCTTTTGGTGGGTTTTCACACTCTATTTAAAAAATCCCATGATAGTGGCTCAGTTTTTCCTTCCATTCATGCTATTTAGATTGGTCTTTGATCCATTTAATTGTATAACTAAAATAAATACTGACAAGGTTGGATGGTGCATAATTTGAGCTAGTTTTTCTTTTTAAAATATGCTTATAAACTCCATGTAATTCTATATGTATTTTTTCCTTCAAAACAAATGCTTCAGCAACATTTATTTGTCTTCAGAGTCCTTATAAACACATAGATATTAGGCCCCAATTGCTGTATCAATGGTTTTCACATTTAAAAAAAAATCTGTCTTTGAATCATTTCCTTCCATAGTGATGTTTCTCCAAGATGTTACATGGATATTTAAAGAGCAAGCAAGCCCATCAGCCCCAAGCTCTGCATAGGGAAAGGAGGATGGAAGATGACCCCTCTCAAGAATTAGAGGCAAAAAGTGGAGTCCAGAAGGGCACCAGATCTCCCCTGATAAAATAGGAAAGGGAGAACTTCACTGTCTTCTGGTGGGAAAAGGGATCCTGAACTGACCAGATGCAAATAAAACCCAAAATTAGGCAAAATATGAAAAAAAATCAAGCTTAATCCCCAAATTTCCTTCTCATCAAAAGGAATTTTGGAATTTAGCGAACCTCTAGGACTTTCACCTTCATGACAAAGCCCCATATGTGGTTTCAGATTTTGTTTCAAAAGGTTTGCATGGCTCTAGCTTAGAGATAAATCCATCAACAGAGAATGAGAGGAATAAATATATGGACTGAGACCTTCACCAGATGTTAATGCAATCCTTTCAGAATTCTGATGAAGATTTGATGACAGATACAGTACTCCAGATAACACAAAATAAAGAGTCTGTTGGGTTTCTGTGGAAATTAGTAGAGCAAAAATGTGTCAGTGTTTCATGGCAAGTAAAATGAAGATACACACACTTACACCAACAAAAGTGTCGGTGGGGGGGGAGAGTAGCGGAAGAGAGCAATTAAGGAGAAAATGAAGCCAAAAACAAGAGGAAGCAAAAGACATTTAAACTATAGGAGAAGTGATGCTACAGCAATGGAAGGCAAACGGGAAAATCCAAGAGTATTCTTTTAAATATTTTAAAATAGTTCCTTCTAAAGCTTTCATTTTGTAAATTAAATGTTTAAATGGAAATCCATAAACTCTCATTTCCTCCTTTTAAATAACCTGTGAGAGTCATAAGCAGACACAGCTGCATTTGTGAAAAACACAGTCTAAAATTTATAATCAAAAAAAGAAGATCGCTTCTGCCAACATTATTCTAGTTTCCCATGGTTTTAGGAGTTACCATATAGCTTTTCAAATACAATGGCTACCCTCGAGATTTGACTCTTCTATTCAAAGAACAGTTACAACATAGCACGCTATCCCACTAATATGTCTCAAACCAGTTCAGAGGCACAAGGTTAACACCTCAGCTTGAGAGGTTATTTCAGCATTCATACTTATTGAATCTTTGACCTCTCTAGCTAGACTGCCAAGTTTGATGTAGACACCTATGTGCTGGGAATAAGACTGAGATTAACCACTCACTACATATAGAATCATAGAATATCAGGGTTGGAAGGGACCTCAGGAGGTCATCTAGTCCAACCCCCTGCTCAAAGCAGGACCAATCCCCAATTTTTGCCCCAGATCCCTAAATGGCCCCCTCAAGGATTGAACTCACAACCCTGGGTTTAGCAGGCCAACGCTCAAACCACTGAGCTATCCCTCCCCCCCTATATCCCTCCCCTCCCCTCCCCTCCCTCACTATATGTAGTGAGATTAACCACTCACTACATATAGGTCATTAGACTACCAACCAAATGGTATCTACCAACCGAGGCCACAACTGAACTGGTAAAATAAGCATAAGGTGAAAAGTGACCAAACCTTTTGAAGGAGGCAATTTCCAGGATTGGGCTGCATACAAAATATTATGCTGAAAATAGGAGACAATCTAAACGTGAAGTAAACAAGTACTAAATTGGGAAGAGACATACAGAATAAATTATCAGGGAAAATAATTAAAGTGAAGAATATATATGAGTTCAGGCAATACCATAATTTGTTTTTGAAGAAATGAGTTTCAGGGTCATGGCAAAAACAAAAACAAAAAACAAATCCTACTTCTCATAATTTGGATAAATTTTAGATAGAAAGCTACATTAAGATAGACAGCCTTTTTTTCTTTACAAAATATCTTTCTTATGGAGAGACAGAAATGCATTTGTGTTTATTTAGAAAGTTAACGGCCAAACAGCCCACACAATAGATATGAGAAAAGTTACAGTACTGCAAACAATGAATGCATTTACAGTAGATGGACATCCTGATAGCTTTTGAGGCCTGAACCTTCCAGGAGAGCTCAGACATAGTAAGCCTGATCTCAGACACTGGTTTTAAAATAAGGAGACTAAGGTAAAGCACTGCAAGCTACTCAGCATTATCCTATAACTTTTATGCAGGAAATAATTGTTTGCTCTTGTGTTAATGAAGCAGAATAAATTTTAAAAATGTATTTTCCCTCCAAGATATACTTGCTGTATTCCAGAGAGGCTGTTCCACAGCAGAGACTGATTATGGAGCATGACAGTCACTACAGCTTAATCTCATTAACCCTTGTGTAAATTTCTCAGTAGTAAGTATGAGTCTACTGTATTAACGTATAACCAAACTCACATAGGGGAACGAACCCCTTGTATTTAATTACCACTCCATGGATGACGCTTCATGCATCTCATAGAAATTTCCCCCTACAAAAACCTGGATGGCTCAGGATATGGATAATAAGATGTGCAACATTGCACCTTAAGGTCACCCATTCTAATGTATACCAGAATCTTGCTCCTGCTTCAACTCTCAATGACAAAATTTCCCTGACTTCAATGAGTGCAGGATAGTAATCATAAACAAGGTGCTTGACAGATATACTTCATTTAGTCTCTGAGTTCCAACTGCCCCATAACACAAGCTTGTTTCCAGTGTTGTTACAGCCATGTTGGTCCCAGGATATGACACACAAAAGGTAGGTGAGGTAATATCTTTTTATTGGACCAACTTCTAGTGGTGGAAGGTACATGATTTCAAGCTACACAGCTCTTCTTCAGGTCCACTTCCTTCCCCAGCTTCCAATGAGCTTCTAAACTAGAAAACATGAGCCTCCTAAAGGTACAGTTTCACACAGTAGTGATGGACAGTCACCTTCTGATGGATGTGCAAGAATCTAACTGAATTAACTCAGTCATCTCATTTTAGTTACTAGAGGCAAAGCTGGATTGTGACATTATAGGCCTGTTCCTAAGACCTCAGCCCCCGGAGTCAGGTGATTACATCACAGTCTTCTAGCCCACATGATTGGAAATAAAAGCTTGAAAATATCACCTATGTGTAACTCATACAGTGACCTGCCTGAGACCACAAAAAGCCTGAAAGAATAGCTCTGAAAGATGTTAACTGTCCCATTCCAAACAAAAATCCAGCGTAGTTAGCAACCTTGTAGGCTGTTTCAGCAAAGAGTAGAACAGGAATTGATAGTCAAGTAGACTGAATTTCATCTCTAGAGGTTACTATTCTTTCTGGCAAGTCAGGGTTGAGGGACAGTGAAGATGCCTTTTGGAGCAATTTACATTGATGCTGCCTTTGCTTTACCTTTTCTGTAAGTAAATGGAGGAAATTTGATTTCAAGCACTTTCAGTCTGGCACTCTTCACAAGAATCAAGTTCTTGATTTAAAAAGGTAAAGGAAAGAAAGGAACTTCCTGGCAATTTGGATCTTAAATCACAAGCTTTCATTATCACAAATTATAGAAGTAAAGCACCACAGAAGAATATTTTCCTACTAAATACTGTATGGATGCAATTTTAGTTGCAAGGGAAGAGGTCATGCAGCACAGGAGAGAAAGTCTTCAGGCTCCCACTTGGGATCCCACAATGTCTTCTGGTAGTGTGGAGAAGCAATTCCAGGAAAAGTCCTGCTCAGGCTCTGAATCCCTGGGTTTGAACATACTCTATGCAGATGGGATTTTCAAAGAATTTCATGCCAAACTCTACCAAATCGCTGAGCATATGCAAATTGAGATTTTTCAGGGGCTTATAACTGTGCCAAATTTGAGTGGTGTTTTTCATAGGAATCACAAAAGTCACATCCATGACATTAGTGTGACCTTCCTCCCCTAACCCCTGCTAAAATTGCCAGCCCTTGCTCCAAAGCATGGAGAGCCTAAAGCGTCTTGACAAAATGATTATGGAAAATATTAACATGAGCAAAACAACATATTGTTCCCTTATTTCATTCTAAGAAATGGCTGAATAGTTATAGGTGAAACTTTCCTCAAAATTTCTGCCTGAGGCAGACACCTGGCACAGAAAATGTCAGGCCAAACAGTTAAAGTTTGGCAAAAAGTCATCAGCAACAGAATACAGTGTCTTATACTGGGAAGTGTCAAGGCAACCTTAATTATAGGGGACACTAGCAGCTATCCCTCTCACACAGGGAAGAAATAAAAGCATCAGATATTTAACATCTGTACCCACTAACTACAATATCTGAGAAAACAAGAACTACAATAGGTATCCCAATAGAATTCCAATGACAAATTGAACCCATGATATAAGGGGGAAGCAAAATCAAAAGCAAACTGCAGATAGAAAGTGGAACATAAAATACAGCACAGAATGGTTTCCATCTTGAGTGAAGCTGAAGAATAGCTTTTGTTTCACAATATATCATTTTTATCGTAGAACTCTCTCAGCTTCCAGCACATCTCTCAGAAAAATTTTGAGCAAGTACCCAAGTAAATCAACAAAAATGAACTATAACTTGATAAAAGTGCCTTTTACAGCTTTACAATTATTTTCATAACATTTAAGTCATTCCTCTCAGTGCAAGTTGTGTCTCTCAGGAGTCCAATTAATTCATGTATTGAAAACATCACTCTTCAGTACACCTGACCCAGGACTGAGATGTTAAAATTCCAGATGACTTGAGACACTTAGGAGAATGGTAAAGGGAAGTGGAGCTTTTCACTTCTAGGTTACCAGTTTGAATGCAGCCCAAGTAAACTAGTGACTCAAAATCATTATATGAAAGCTGCTTTATGACCTATGTGGACTGCATGGTTGATCTCACTCTCTTCAGTGTCAGACATGACTGGGCTTAGAGATTGAACTATAGCGTCCTCCACAGAGGTGATGTACACTGGGGCAAGGTGGGACGTGAAAACTAGCATCTCCTCTACCTATTTATTGTGTATTCTATGGCAACACAGTACTTCAGTGACCAACGATCAGACCTCCCATTGGCACCATTCAGGAGCAGAGAAATATACTTTAAAATAAAATTCAATTTTAATTTAAAAAAATCTGTACAAAAACATTAAGAAATCAGTCTTCTAAAGAGGAAGGCTGGTCTTGTGGTTAAGGCATTAGACTGGGACCTAGGTTGCATGTTTAATGCCCACTTTTGTGACTGTGGGCAGGCCACTTGGTCTCTGTGCCTTAGTTCTGCAACTGTAAAATGGGGATGAAATAATACTTTTTTCTTCAAAAAGAAAAGGAGTACTTGTGGCACCTTAGAGACTAACAAATTTATTTGAGCATAAGCTTTCGTGAGCTACAGCTGTTCTTTGTAGCCAGGGCTCTTTCTTAAATGTGTTTTTACAGCATCTACGATGGGATCCCTACGCACTGTTGCAATATATATAAATAATAAATGTAAAACGAGAAACTATTACTACTGGAACACAAAACAAAAACTCTTGGATGCAAACCCAGGAAATGTATCAATTAAGTCAAAGGAGATTCTCCATAGCTGTCATTAGTAGCTACCAGAGAGGAGCATGAGAGGAGTAATTAGTTAATTTTGTCTGTACTTTGACAAGTAAAAAGCATTATGTGAACACTAATCATCAGCAAGACCCCTGTCCTATGGGCATATTAAATCTCAGTTATGCAGCAGGAACACCAGAATTACATGGCACATTGCCCATAGTCTCTCTCCCTTTCACTTACCCTCCACACCAGTCCAATGCATCCAGTATCCCTTATTATTTATTTTGATGCTATTGTTCAAACTGTCCCCAAATTGTCAATATTCTGCAGACTTATGTATTGAAAACGTAACTCCATATCATTAGTAGATAGATGGAAGCTTCAACAGTTGTGCTGTTGGGGTTTCTGGCACCCAAAAATGCAGTTTGGGATTTTTATTTATTTTATTTTGCACTTGGAAGGCCATGCATGGTTAAAAATGACTGGGGAATGTAATTTGGATGCAACCCAATCACCTTGCTTCTGAAAAGGCAATGAAATTCCAGCTAGGGTGTTGAGTAACAAAATAGGAAAAAAGTTGTGAGTGACTAGCACTGGTGTCAGCTGCCTCTAGGAGGTAGCAAAAGTGACCACTACTTAATGCTAATCATCATCATCATCATGTTCCTATTACGTCTTTGGCATTTGGGGCAGTGACGAAGCTCCTCTATCCCTGTCTGTTTCTGGCAAGTCTTTCAATGGTTCCCCAGCTGTGCCCCAGGTTTTTCAGGTTGGTTTCCACAGCTCTTTGCCATGTTGTTTTCGGGTGGCCTCATTTTCACTTGCCTTCAGGGGTCCATCTTATTGCTACTCTAGTGATGGAATCAGTTTCCATCCGAAGCATATGACCTATTCATCTCCAACGCCTCATGGCAATGATGGTGCTCAGATCCTCTTGGCTGCACTGTGTCAATAGATCTTGAACTCAAAACAGGAGTACGTCAGGGGTGTGTCATGTCTGCAATCCTCTTCAACATTGCCATTGACTGGCTAATGTGACGTACAACAGAAGACATTCCATGAGGCATTAAATGGACACTCGTCTCATCCCTTGAAGACCTGGACTTCGCAGATGACTTTGCTCTCCTATCACATACCCAACAGCATATACAAGAAAAAACAACTCGACTCAATGCATTCAGCCAGTAAATAGGACTGAAAATCAACTGCAATAAGACGGATATCATCAACTTTAATATTGCTTCACTGTCACCAGTATGGATAGAGGATTATGTTCTAACCAATGTAGAAACATTCACATACTTGGGCAGCACCATCAGCCAGGATGGTGGAACAAGCCAGAGCATCCGGAACAAAATCAATAAAGCCAGGAACACCTTCAGGAGCTTAAATGCTCTACTCCCTTCTTCAAAAGGATGGCAACACCCTCATGGTGTTGTCCATCATCCCATCCAGAATACAACAAAGTTTTTCCTGAGGCTGTTGTTAATCTTTCCTGAGGCTATTGTTAATCCCATCCATCTGCTCTCACTGATACCCAGGTTGTGTAAGCTGCAGCACCTCATCTCTAATGTGACCTGAGCTAGTTTCCCTGCTTCATCCATTGTCCATACATTCAAAAAAACAAGTTTGTTTTTTATGTTGGTGTTAAGCACTTCAGTCTTCGTGCCAGTGGCTTCCTTTCAGCTTTCACCACTGGCAGTCATACGGGTCATTCCTGAAGGCCATCACACACAGTAATGGTCGATTTCTGCATCGCTGTTTCTGTAATACATTTTGCATTTTATGGGACAGGGTTGTTAGCCCTGTGCTTACTGCTAATAGTAGTTATTAAATAAACAGTCAGATTGAGAAACTTCAATTGAGAAATGTTCACTTATCTGTTCTTCAACACTGTCTACCTTGAGAAAACTGGTATAACTTCCTCTCTGCCACCTTTCCCTTTTCCAATTGCATCTGCATCTTCAAAAGCAGTATCACCTCTCAGTCACTGATTTGGCTGCCACTATGTTGGGTAAACTCGGCGGAGACCCCAGTAAATGACAGAGATACCTAAATATGTGAAAAAGGATGAAGTTCCTGGGGTATGGGCCCCTGTTTCTGCTGGATTTGTTTATGGCTCAGATAAGCTTAAAAATGAACATATTTAAAAATGAACCCGTTTGAACATACTGGGTAAGATTCAACACATGATGTACACCAACTTTTGATGGCAAACATCCTGGTGGCAGAAAGTCCACAAAGGGGGTATGCTGTAAGATCAGAAATTAGCTACAACCTTTGGTCTATCCGGGGAGGTACTGGAAGATAAGGGTGATTGACAGATGCAATTATTTAGGTCTCCACAAGTAGGAGCAGCCTCCACAAGTAGGATCTCCTATACAGCCCTGGCCATAAACTGAAGATGAAACCCCAAGAGATGGCAAGCAGTATCACTCTCCATTAGGTTTACCAGCACAGGGATATAAGGCAAAGCAGCAAGAATAAATTTCACCTCCTTACCCCAACATAAGTGAATGTGGCATATTAAGGACGAAACAGGAACATTTTCCCTCAAAATCAAACAAACAATCACAATTTTTGTGATGTTTAGAACATTTTTGTTTGTTCATTTCTGGTTTTATTTGAATTTTTCCACTCCTCTGCCCTTACTGGTTTACATCAGGGCTGGAAACAGAAGTAATAATATACTATAAAAGCAGATTATCTTTGGGCAGGTCTACACTGCGGCACATACCCAATCTAGCTTTAATCTAGCTCATTTGGGTACTGGTATCAGTGAAGGCATAGCAGCATGGACTTCAGCACAGGCTCAATCATCCAGGGTCCCGGGTGGGCTTCTACAGCCTGCACTAAAGCCTGCGCTGTCGCAGCTTCCTTACTCTTGGTAGTAGCTTGTGTATGTCTACACATGCTGAGATCACACACCCGAACTGCAGCGTAGACATACCTTTTTGTGATATTCTTAGTCTGGATGAAACAAGAATACTCTAGAAATACAGGGCCTAACACAACTCCCGTTGAAGCCACTGGGAGTTTTTCTACTGATTTCAATGGGAGTGGGATTAGACCCATTATGGAAAAAATCTGATTCTCCTGAGATCCACTCCAATTTTGGAAGGGACTTGTGATAAATTTGGATAAGTATGGACCTTGGGGCTTTTGTCTAAACCAAACCTGAAAAAACTGTAAAGAGTTGTTCATTACTAGTGGTAACCCCTTCAGTCAGCCAAGAACTTTGAGGGTGAGGAGTTGGCATCCCACAAAAAAGTAGGCAAAAATAAGGTTCCCCACACTGAAGAATATATTAGTGTCTTTTTAGCTACATCTACTTAGATGCCCATACAATATCTACAATGTCCATCGCCTTCTGTGTTCAGAGAGGTTTGAACTTAAAAATCACCATCTCTTTCACAAGCTCGTATCACTAATATTCCTCTTTTGCATTTCAGATACTGTGTCTTACAGTACTTTTTCTATATTCCATTACTTCCATGTCACATGCCAGACGATCAAGAGAAAATTAGCTCTAGTTAAACATAAATGACATCCCTGTGGGTGTGGGGTGATGGCTTTTGACCATGAGGGTCAACTGGAGTTTAATTTTGACTTGCTATTGGTATAAGGGCTTTAACTAAGCATCTTCACCACTCTATTACTATTACATTTTTTTTCATTCTGTTTCTCAAATTTGTTTCCCTTAGTGAGTTTCAGGGTTTGGTAAAATCGATCTTGGTTTACACCTTGGCAGAGGTGTAAAAATATGACACCCTATGGTATCAGTTATTCAGTACTGTGACAAAAAATAATACATACAGCTTAAATGCTATCCTGATCAAAGGAAACTTAAGTGGTTCATAAAGCTTTTGAAAAGTGAAATGTTGCTTAAGGCAAAATGTTCCATATGTCCTCCTTATATGTAATGCCTTCTTCTTACAATGAATGTCTTCTGAGAATTAGAAAGGTTTCACTAGAAAAGTTTTACTGCAGTTCTTTTTTTAAATAGCACTCTGTAGAGTAGTGTATTTATGCAGCAATTCGGTACTCTTGATAATTTATTATAAGGAATTAAGTCAAATAATTTACATCACCTTCCAAGTGAATAACTCTAATATAATGGTAATTTTCCTTCCACACTGTATTATGAGGCTTTAAATATCCTAAAGAGACAGTAAACTGATGTTCAGAAAATGTGCAGTAGAGGTAGTAGAGTGTTTATGTGGGTATATGAGTACAAGTGGGGAGTGGGAATCAAAGGGAGAGAACACCTCTGTTTTCTAATGGGACATAGTTCAATCAAAACAATAAGGACAAAGCAAAATATCTGTATATAAAATAAAATGGAAGCAGTGTCCTTCCTTTGATGATATTATGGACTACTACACGTGGAATTTATTGAAACACTTGTGTATGTAGTTTGTTTACAGGTAAGGAGAATCTCAAAAAAATCACACTGTGCCATAAAACTTCATATCGCTATTAGAGATGACTGATCACAGTTGACTGTAGCTTTGACAATGATTAAGAATAGCTATAACGAATATCTATAGTTCTACAACATAGTTAAAATTTACATAGTCAATGAAGGCTGGCTCTTAAAGAAACAATGGGCCTGATTATCCATTGATTTTCACCTTGTATAGTCATTTATACAAGTGCAAACTGTGTACAACTGCGACTAACTGAATGCTAGCAGTTTTCTCCCATTCTGCACTAACTTGCATAAGTGTGAATGACTACACAAGGTGCATGGCAGCATAGAATCAGGACAACCAGCATATCTTGACTTAATTTTCTAAATGTAGAATAAGAGTTAGATCTAGTTACACTGCTAATTCAGTCTCTCACTTCTCAAAGGTTTTTGTTTTCACTGCCAAAAATATGTGGTTTTACTGCAAGATAATATTTAGCCATGCTGCTGTAAAAAACAAAAAACAAAAAAACAAAAAAACCCATCTTTCTTGCAGAGAAGATAACTGTACTCTGGTTTTCTATCAGTGTAACTAAAGAGAATTTGGCTCACGGAGTCTTTTAACCATTGGCAGGCATGCTTTTTTTTAAAAAAAAACAACAACAACAAAGTAGTATTTAGCGAACTAAAATAACTCTGTAATCCATCAGAAATATTAGACATTTTCATTGAGAAAATAGGACAAAGAAAAAAATACTAGGCTTCTCTGTGGAATTGTTTTTAATCGCCATATTCAAGAAGATATAATAAAAGATAACAACCTCTGATGTGTAGACTATTTGTGATCCCAGAAAAGGAAATGGTCACGGAGTTCTGTGATCTTATGTTATACCCTAGTTCTATTTTTCCTCCCTGCAATAAAATTAATCAGTTGAAATTAGCCATAGTCCTGACATTTATCTGTGGGATTAGTTCCCAGAGCAGATAATCTGTGGCATGTTAATTAAGTTTGTCTTTTGCAACTCTGTAAATTTATATTAGGCTCTCTCCTTAATTTATATCAATGTTCCTTAACGAATCCTACACAATACACAACTGTGTGAATTTCTCAATTCAAATATAAGAGACTTCTGATTTGATACTGTAATCTCATCCTTTGGTAATATTTTCTGTTTATTTCCTTGACATACACATTTTCTATATAATACATTTTAATATTTACAGTATATTGGTAAGAGGCAAATCAGTCTTAGGAGAAAAATGTCTCTGTTTCCATAAAGCAATTAATAGATACTTTTTAGACAAGTGATACTTCTAAATAGCACTAACTTTCAATGTTATATTGTAGCCACATTACAATATCTGTCTCTAAACTGCTGTTTACCCCCTAAACTCAAGCAAAACAGGCTTCAGAGAAGGGGAAAACGCCTCTATTAGTATATTGTAAGCAAGATAGAAAGAATAAATAAAGGTGAGAAGCAAAAAGTGAAGGTGAATTAAATTGTCGAATTGTAAGACTGTGATTTTAAAACTCTCTCTGCTGAGATTAATAGAATTTAAAAAAATCACCCCTCCTTTTAGAGAATGAATGCTAAAGCAACCACAGCATCAAATTTATTCCTGACTTAACTCCACTGAAGTTAGTTATATCAGGGATGAATTTGACCCTTTTCCTTTTTTTACACAACAAAATATGACAATTATTCTTTTTGATCTGAAAATAATGAAGATTAGATGAGTATTTGGACAGTGTTTTATGCATAATACAGATAATGACATTTCAGGTGGTATAGGATCCCCTTTAACAAGAATGTTAAAAGGAGATGAAGTTATTAAAAGCATAGCACTCCAAACATTTGAATTCTGATGCTGAACAAATTTCTAGGTATGGTACCTATTTGGTTTTCTCAAGGCAGTTTAAAATGTGCTCTAACTATAAAGGTCTAGAGCATGACATTTAACACCTCCTTAAATAAGCATGATGCTACAACTCCCCATTGGGAAATGAGGGTGGGATTGTGGTTTTCCTTCGTCTGGAGGAAGAATGTGAATGCTGCATCCAACTTTTATGATGGCTTTGACATATTCCCATTTAGAATGATGTGCACCCTGAGGATACAGACATTGCGTGGAGGCTTCTTGCAGTCCATGGAGAGCCCATGAGCAATCTGGATGAAGGTAATTTGGTGATTGTCTCCTGAGCCTCTACACAAGATAACTATATAAGAACCAGCCTGAATATTCCTAGACAATGTATAATTTAATGTAGATTTTCTACACCTGTTTTGCCAGAATTTTTTTCCAGGCCAAAAGAGAACAGGAAACTTGAATTACAATCTCATGATTGTACCACAGAAAAGTTATCAAAGAGCTCCTTTTTCCACACTAGCTGTTGAGCTAAATAATGGATTACTTAATCTTAAAAGCTTCTGTTGCCAAATTCAGGTGTATTTTGTAAATTATAGCTCTCTCTATGGCATGAACACACATTCTGCAGAAAGAGTGCCTATAATCTGCTGCTTGATAAATCTTGACATACAATGGACTAGTCCAGGAACCCTTCCCATTTCCTCAATAATTAACATATATTTTATCTAGTGAGTTCTCTCTCTCTCAGCCATCCTAGAACTCCCTTATCATGATGGAAAACAAACGTGCCGTGCAGCATGCCCTGTAGGTTGATCAACCAAGGCTATTTCAGACGTGGAGCTTGTATGTTTCAAAGCTGAGGGAGGGAAACCCTCACAGACATAACACCCTTCCAGCTGCACCCTCTTTTTCTGTCCCTATGTGAGTGAGCTCCTGCTCAGGCACTTCCACTGATTTGAACCACAGTCATGACACAGGAAATGAGGGAATCTTTACAATTAGTAATATATTTGTTCTTTTGTTCTAGGGTGTCAGAGTTTCACATTTAAATAATCTGTACTTAACTATTTTTTTCTGTCTTTTTTTATTTTATTTTAAAGTATAGCTGTAGCCTAAAGAATTACTAATGGCAGATAGGATGGGGTACACAACCTATCTTGGTTCTGTTGCTGTTAATGGCAACCTTGCACTGATTTCAATGGAACCACAGTTTGGTCCTGGTCTCTTTTTGGATTATTTCCTTGTTTGCTTCCTTAGCGTAAATTATCCTACTTTGTAATTTGCTAACTGTCTCTTGCATCACCATTTTAAGGCTGAAGCTCCCTTCAAGAGAAAATTAGTTCTAGTTAAACATAAATGACATCCCCGAAGAATGATGAGATGGTGGGTGTGGGGTGATGGCTTTTGACCATGAGGGTCAATTGGAGTTTAATTTTGACTTGCTATTGGTATAAGAGCTTTAACTAAGCATCCTCACCATTCTATTACTATTACATTTTTTTCATTCTGTTTCTCAGATTTGTTTCCCTTAGTGAGTTTCAGGGTTTGGTAAAATTGATCTTGATTTATAAGACAGCAGAGGTGTACAAATATGACACCCTTATTGCTGTTACCAAGCTGTCCTTCAGGGAATCCAACTCTCATCACAGTTTCCATCCATGGGGAGGTGAAAGGATCCATTTGGCTACTGGATCCATAAGTCAAGCTCTGGACTGATCATCGGGGAGTTTAAGCCTCTCTTTAAAGTATAGCGCTGGGTGATGCTGGAATTTCAGTACCATCCAGTCTTCCTAACTGCCTCCAGAAAGGGTCCCTTATAATGTGTGTTAAGTACTTATGCTAAATAATCTGTTCCATCTTGTACTCTGTGTCACAGCTAAATACCTTTTCCAGACCTGAAGAAGAGCTCCATTTAGCTTGATAGCTTGTCTCTCTCACCAACAGAAGTGGGTCCAATGAAAGAGGTTCTCTCACCCACCTTGTCACTCTAGAAAGGGGAAAAGTGCTGCTACTTATTAAACCCATGCCTCCAAACACATCACAAACAGCATCCCACCGCAATCAAGCCTTAATGAGATGAATTTGGAAGCAAGCTGTTTGCTGTAGAAACATGTGGACAGAGAAAGTAACCTCTTTTGGGCAGCAGCAAAAGTCAGATTTTAACATCCCCTGGCTTGGTGTTGCTCAAAAAAAACAGTCCTCTGCATCATCACAGGAACAGAGCAAATAAATTATAAAATACAACCATTTCCCTATGGTAACAAACCTAAGTTTTTACAAGAATTAAGATTCACCTCTCACCCTAGATAAGCCTCTTATTAATACATATAAAACCAGGTGGTAAGCCAAACGTCTATGTTATTTATTGATGCTGTTTTAATGCAAAGCCAAGTAATTTACACCAAACATGTTTGCCCTACCCTAAAATATTTATAATCTGTGAGAAGCTTTCTCCACAGTCAAAAACTCAGTTGAAAAAGCACTACTATTCCTGCATCCTATAATGGCTGCACACCTTACACTGAACATTTTGGAAGGGGGAGAACAGAAGTGGGGAGAGGGAGGTGGGAATGGTGGCTGGAAACAGGCAGGCTGGTGAGCAGACAATGCCACAGTGGACAGGGAAACAGATGGACAGGTGCGTGGGGAGATGAAATGCCAGCTGCAGAGTCGGCCCTGCCAGTGAAGAAGAGCTGGACCTGAATGTTGTAGCTGGCTTGGCTGGCTGGCAGGGGAGACAAGCAGAAGCCAGCATGGAGAGAGGAGCTACAGAATCACACTGCTTTGTGTGACCATGTTGCATCATGATGGAAGCACCAAAATGCTCTGTTTAGACAACTCTAGTGGAGTATAACTAAAATGGAAGCTCTAAAGGGAGAGAGGTCAAACAACATAAAGGATTTGTAACCTGTACCAAATTCTACCTGGACTACTTAATATAAGATTATTCATATTATACATATTAAAGACAAAAATGATTATTTATGGATGAGTAATCCCTCCATTGGTTTCCTTCCAAAATAATCAAATAGTTATCTGACACCCCTGAGTCCTATCTTTTACATTTGAATCTCTCATTTGGCTGACAGACATAGGAAATGATATATAGGCAGAGTCCCTCAGGGTCTGAGGAGATTTGTGCTTTGTTAATTGTAACTAATGCCATACATAGAATACAATATGTTCATTAAATATATTCCTGTTACAAAAGACGTTTTCAAATAGTGCACAGGACTAAATCAAAAAGCCTTTTGATCAAGACAGACAACTTCTGCTGTGTTTGACTTCAGCACATTAAGCATTCTAAAACATATTTAAGTATCAGCATTATTCCTGTGGAGCAACTGTTCTGTACGGAAGAAGTTTCTAGCTCCTCAAACATATTTCTAGGTGTTCCTCATGGACAGCTTTGAGCACTAATAGTCTGTGAGCAACGTGAGATTTCCCATACTACTTGAAACAGAATATACACACATTTTCTGTGGTGCAAACTAATTTCTTTCCTAGGATTTGTCTTCACACCCACACCAACACCATTCCTAATTTCCTTTGCTGAGAGACATGCTCCAACCCCTCTTATATCCTGGGCTGGAAAAAAATAGAATCTATCTGCCAGCCTAACTCAGCAGAAATCACTCTGCATCTTTAAGAGTTCTAGGATCTGACATTAGAGTGACTCAGAAGATGAGCCCTTCTACCTCCTACCCTGTTAGAGTTTTTAGAAATAATCCCTTAACCCAATAAGGATTAAAAACTTGTTCTACTCTTCATCTTTGTACAAAGATCATCCATGAATTTATCTAGTTCTTTTTTTAACCCTGTTATAGTCTTGGCCTTCACAACATCCTCTGGCAAAGAGTTCTACAAGTGGACTGTGTGTTGTGTGAGGAAATACTTCCTTTTGTTTGTTTTAAACCTGCTGCCTATTGATTTCATTGGGTGACCCCTAGTTCTTGTGTTATGAGAAGGTGTAAATAACACTTCTTTATTTACTTTCTCCACACCAGTCATGATTTTATAGACCTCGATCATATCCCCCCTTTGTCATCTCTTTTCCAAGCTGAAAAATCCCAGTCTTATTACTCTCTCCTCATACGGAAGCCGTTCCATAGCTCTAAAAGCCATTCCATACCTCTACTACTACATACCCCATAATAATTGTTGTGAGCCTCAGCCCAAATTTTGTGAAAGTGACCAAATGGAAAACTAAAAAAGAGAGGACGATTTCCAAGGCCATAGAAACCTCTAGTAACTAAAAAAGAATCCATGTGAAACATCTGTTTTAAGCCTGAACATAGAAATAGAAGTAGTAGTATCTAGGTTTCATATAAAATCTCTTTTGGGGTTTATACGCCTTCAGCAAACTGTATTTTTAATCTTTCCTGGTGCAACTGTTGTAGAATTGTTTTCAACAAAAGGGTTCAAACTGAAGGAACAAAAAAAAAAAAAAAAAGAAAATGATCGTTTTAATCCAATTCAATGATTCAGATGTGCACTGCATGAAAGAGGTGGATCCCAAAGTGAGTTTGTCTTAAATTAAATCAATCACAGGAATCAAATGGAAGTCACAAAATCACAGAAATTAAAGGATGGAGAGATCTGAGAGTAGAGAGGGGTTACAATACAATGCTATATAGAAGGAAGAGGTCAACACTATCCCTTCAGTAGCAATCAGTCTTTTTGACTGTCCTTTTTGTGGTACATGAATCTATTATTTCTTATTTGTAATACTAGCAGCAGCACCTATGAACTCCAGTCAGTGATCAGGGCTCCATAATGCTAGGCTCTGTATCTGCATGTACCAAAAAAAAAAGAAAAGAGAGAGAGAGAGAGAGAGCGACAGCGACAATCCTGGACATGTAAATGTGGCTATGATGGTGAGTCAAGGGGCAGAGAGGATGCAGAAGAAGAGCAAACGAGGGTGACCCTAATGCAAATACTAGTCATTAAGGTAATTGCTCTCAATGTCCTGGGTAATGAATTATGTTCAAATTTCTAATCAATTGGTCCCCAGATATGAAAGCAAAAATGACATAATTGGGCTGTTTTTTAAAAACAAGTTGTTTAAACAATTCAAGAAAAAGTAGCATGTGACTTGTGTCAGCTGAAGATTAATTGGGGTCATGACTGGTACCTCTACTGTGGCCAACAACAAGCACAAAAAACATTGACAGATGCTTATTATTCAGAACCGACATAAGAAAAGAGAGTGCTGGTTTACTTGACACCACTGTAAGTTGTATCAAGTGTAGCAGACATGCCAAACCTGTGGGAAAAAATGCAGAAATTGGGCTTGTTTGGGGCTTAATTGGCTTGTGAGTTGCTTGTTGGCTAGTTTTTGGCTTGTAGCTTGTTGCTTCTTCTTCTTTTTTTTTTTTTTTTTTGGATCAGCTCCCGGCAAGCAGTGGCAAGGCAGGGGGAAGAGAGTTAGCGGTGCACAGTGGGCCCATTACAGTCCCAGACTGCTCGCCAGGGGGATCTAGTCACATAGAGTGCTGGGGTTCTTAGGGATTGGCTTGTTTTGAAATAGGATTAGCTTGATTTTTGGCTTATTGTGAAAGTTGGAGTGCTTATTTACCACATGAAAGTTGGCAATCTGTGAAGTGTAGAGGCTTTAAAATTGAAGCTGAAAAATACTAGAGGAAAACAAACTGGAGACTAATACTCAACTGATATGGAAATAGAGCAAGATCTTGCTCTCATGTCAGGAGTTGTGCCATTTACTTCAGTGGGAGCAGGATCAGACCCTAGATGATGTTAATATCTTCCTTCTATAAATGCCATGACTGACTGACAACTGCAGTTCTCTTAATATGGAGTGGGTCTGCAGAGTACAGAAAATGCAATGCACAAAATATTTCATAAACACAAAATAAAACGCATATTAGTCTAAGTGTAAATTTTAAAATAATTTTATTTTTACAGACAGAATCACAGACTATCAGGGTTGGAAGGGAGATCATCTAGTCCAATCCCCTGCTCAAAGCAGGGCCAATTCCGGGCCCAGATCCCTAAATGGCCCCCTCAACGATTGAGCTCACAACCCTAGGTTTAGCAGGCCAATGCTCAAACCACTGAGCTATCCCTTTCCCCCTTTACACCCATTTGCACAGTTATCTGCAATTATTTTCAATCTACATTTTTATAGAGTGCTCATTTTACCTTTTCTTTTTAAAATTATTGGCACCATTCTCTGTTTTCTGTGGAAAAAAGTACATTACATCTGGTAATATTTTCTTTAATAATGCCACAACAGTGAATTTCACAGTATTCTCTTTTATTCTTATCTTGGTAATAATTCTGAATTTAAATATAGCAAAAAGTTGTGACAGCAGTCTGCAAAGCTAAAGTGAAGCATAAAGACAGATTGAGATAGGAGTAACTTGAAAGCAAAAAAGTAATAGGAAAAGGCCAAATGAGGATCTACAACTAAAAGTGACACTTGATTGCTGCAGCTTGACTTCACTATTGAGACGTTTCAGTGGTATCTAGCTGAGTATCTATGCCAGAAAGATTCTTAAAAAGTCAGCGCTGAAACCCCAGTGAGCTTTCTTATCATTGGCTTCTTTGTTTGTTTGCTTGCTATCTGTTTGGTCCAAGTGAAGAATAGCTATTGCTGAGTAACTCAATATCGTACCTTTGGGACCCTCTTCAGTGACTCTAATCCATTTCCTTAAAATAAATATAGGTTTTTTCTGCATCTGATTTTTGTCTCTGTGGGAACTTAAGCAGATAAAGCTATTGCAGAAGTGTAACACAGTAGTACCCTAGAGATCCCATTCCCTTGCTTCAGCAATGTTCTGATTTGTCTTTATATTTTTATAAGAGAAATATATTAAATACAAAAAATGCTTATGCCTACAACAGAAAAACAAACGAACATTCCGTTCAACTCATTAATAGATACATTAACTAAAATAGAAAAAGAAAAAGAGGCCAGAGTAAATTCAAAACAAATTCTATTTGCAGAGAATAAATTAAATTTAAATTCCTTTGAGTTGTCTATCTGTACTGCAAATACTGCTGTATGAACAAAACAGTACACTTGCTCAATGATCGTCCAAAAGATTCCTATACTAATGCTCTGAGGACCTGATCCCATTCCCATTATATTATAGCCGGTGGGAGTTTTATCATTTTTCCAGATGAGCAGGATCAGTCTCTAAACTACTCCTGACCAAAATCTGACTCCAATTGACTTTAATGGAATAGAGGTGGTTATGTTTAAGATAAATTAGTTATACTGTATCATACCTATTGTGATGCTCTGTACTTCAGTGGAACACCCAGCAACACCATGCTCACTCATCCTTGTAAAATGATTGTCTGGTATCCAATGCAAAGTTTGTCATGTTGGGTGTCTTCAGAAGGCTCATGGTGCACAGAGCATTGTTGTTACAGTAATGTTATAGGTTATAATTTTATGTATGTAGTTATGAGGCTGAAAATGTATCCTCATGGCTTAAAATAAGCCCAGGCAAAAACTCTCCAAGAGCAGAGAGGCAGTTCACACCTCATCAGGGCAGGTGTGGGACAAATCTAGCCCAGCCTCACAGGAACAAGGCGCACTGGCCTAGGCAGCAACAAAAGGATCTGTTGGACTTTCAAGTGAGTCACCCCCCTTCCTTTGGCCAGTTTGGAACTGCGATGAGGTAATGCTCACCTGACTCTGAAGGGGGGTGGGGCGGACAAAGCCAAGAGGGATGAAAGAACATGATAAAAGGGAGAGACTTTGCCATGCTCTTCCTCTCTCTTCCACCTACATCTACAGACACCACACCAAGCAACTGAAGTGCTGATCAAAGGGGAGAGCCTGGCTGAAGAGCAACCAACCAGCAGCTTAGAATACATTTTACTTTTATTTCATTTGACCAAATCTGACTTGTTATGCTTTGACTTATAATCACTTAAAATTTATCTTTGTAGTTAATAAATTTGTTTATTCTACCTGAAGCAGTGTGTTTGGTTTGAAGTGTGTCAGAAACTCCCCTGGGAATAACAAGCCTGGTACATATCTATTTCTTTGTTAAATTGACAAATTCATATAAGCTTGCAGCGTCCAGAGTGTATAACTGGACACTGCAAGACAGAGGTTCCTACGGTTGTGTCTGGGACCGGAGATATTGGCTAGTGTTGTTTGGTTGCAAGTAGCTGGGAGCATTTCATAACATTTCATAACAGAGCAGGGTAAGGCAGCTCCCAGAGTCAAGGACTGGAGTGACCTAGCAGATCACCAGTTCAGAAAACACTAGAGGGGAATGTTACACTTATCTCTCAACTGTTTTAATTGTATTGTTAAATATCCGTAAACTATCCAAGTGTGAAGTAATTGATAGCTAAGCAACTAGAGGCAAATAAAGTGATAAATACACAACATACTTTGTTCTATTTTCAATTGTGCTAAACAATTTCTTTTTGGAAGTATAATTTAACGGTTAAGGAAATGCAGTAGACCGTGGGACAAAGATTCAAACTGAAGGGCAAGGTTCAAACATTTATGCATTATAAATGTGTTTTTGCAAACTGTGTGACTGCTAGAACAATAAGAGCTTGATTTCCACCATAGTTGCTGAAATGGGAAACATATTTAAAATCCTGTGCCACCAAGAATGTGTAGTGTCCACCTTTGAAAATTTCAGGAAACTCACAGCTAACAGGTAGGAAAGAAGAATTCCATCAAGAAATAGGCAGAGGTTTCCATCAAACATGTCTACAGATGACAATTAAATGAACACTCCCAAACACTTACAATTTACAATCAGTAAGACTTTCCAAAAAAGTCATGCTTGCAGAAATAAGAGAGAGAAGGATCCTGTCCTGTTATTAAATTGATCTCAAAGCAAGAAGCCATTTTCTGGAGATATCCCCTCCAGCCTCCTGATACTGGAACAATAAAAACAGTAACTGTACACAAATAATATATCACAGGTCCTACACTGAGTGCACTGTATGCTAAGACAAGACTTGGGAGACTGTAGTCAATTTGGGGCAGGGTCTGTCTTTTAGTATGTATATATATGTATAGTATCTAACATAATGGGGCTTTGATCTTTGTTGGACTCTTTAGGTGTTACAGTAATACAAATGATGATAATCATCAGAAGCACTGTGTAGATTCTCATGAAGTGTAGGGGAAAAAAAAAAAGATTATTGTGAACCTGAACATTGAGTCTCAGTAACTTGATTTAAAGAAGTCTCAATAATTTGTGACAAAACTACTGTATTGCCAATATGAATCAATACTTGTAGTGTATTTTGTCACCTTCCTATTGTATTACTTTTATTGAATGTACTGTAGTAACATTCACATATCACACATGGAGCAGATCATGGTTTCTATCCCTTGTATACTCAGTGCATCTCAGGGCAAACAGAATCCTAAAGTGGCAAGATCCACAGTTTTCAGGC
Source organism: Lepidochelys olivacea (assembly GCF_965140295.1). NCBI lineage: Eukaryota > Metazoa > Chordata > Testudines > Cheloniidae > Lepidochelys > Lepidochelys olivacea. The sequence continues at coordinate 87,748,302 of NC_140415.1, read as the reverse complement.
AGGACCACAAAGATGACCTAAAAAGAGCATGGTCTCTCCCTAAGGATGTAATTCACTTCATAACCTGCAACCAGTTTAAGAACAAAGCTTGGTAAAGAAACAAAATCCATTGCAGGATGATATTTATACATTTTCAATTCTGTCTTGCTTTTCTGCATAGTATATAATCCTCCTTGCTTGCTGACAGTTGAAGATACATTTACAATTTTTTCCACTCACAATAGTTTGCTATTAAAATTCCTCAGCCAATTATTCACTTAAAGTGACACAAATGCATGCTAAAATCTTTACTTTTGTCTCCACAGGTAATGTTCTCCCCTCCCCCCCCCCCCACGCTGCTGACAGAAGCAGCTTCCTAATCAATCCATAAAATGATAGCAGAAAACCTTAGTGGCATGTAGTATTCCCACCTAATTGATTACACTGTGTCAACTACTATGTCACTGGAGCATGCTATACTAGCTTCAATTACATGCAAGTCAACAGCAGGACAGAATTCAAAAATATAAACATAATAAATGTTCCAAACCAGCATGCTTTGCCTATCAGTTGCCATATAATAATTTGCTGTGTGTATGGCGTGGAGGGAAAGAATGTGCTCGGAATGAAAGAAAAATAGTATTGTTTGACAAAATCCCTAACCCACTCAATGTATATCCTGTGTTATACAGGAGCTCAGACTAGATGATCACTTCTGGCCTTAGAATCTATTAATCTATTATTATAGACCTTACCATGAAGTTGTCTTTACTCATGTTGGAGGTCTGGTTTCGATAAGCATCCAAAACTTCAGATACTTATACACAGTCTCACCGAACTTCTGTATCTATAGAGGTCTCATGACATACAGAGCATTCCTACTCAACATGGACTGCTCTCCCATCATCCATCATCCCTACCATAGATTGTTTCATGTCCTCACTCACACACATTTGCTCAGCACCAAGAGCCTACAAATTACCAGTACAGCTTTCTCTAATTCTAACTAACTCCACATTTTATTCTGCACTTCTCTTGATTTTCAACTAAAGTTCAAATGATGGCAGTGTGATCCTCTGGCCCAGATCCAGCAATGAATTTCAGCACATGCTTTACTAGATAGGTAGTCCCACTGATGCCAAAGTGAATAGTCACATGATTAAAAAATGAGCATATGCTTATGTGTTTTGCTGGGCTAGGGCCTCTCTCATGCAGAGAGATACTGTTTGCATCAAAACCCAGTCAGATCACCTGGTTAAGAATTTCTAAAGCTAGCAGTTATAAGTCACTTAAATATGTAGCAGATGAACAAATGCTCCTTTGTATGAATGTTATGATAAAGAACCATAATCAGAATCTCACTTTTGCTTTCTCCCATGGAGGCAGATTCATCCCTGGGGGTAGGGGAGGCAGTGCAAGCATGCCACCGGGACAGAAGAAAGGGCATCTTGTACCTTCTCTGTTCAGGAATTGCAGGGGCTCCTGAGGGTTGCCTTAAATTGTGTTTCTGAATCAATAGCCCCAACTTCCCTAGCCATGCCTCTTCCTGCCTAATCCTGTTCCACTGCAAAATGCCTCCTGCACCCCTGACTACTACACTGGCAGCACAGCCTTGGCTCTGAATCATCTGTGGGGGTTCTCTGTGCCAGGGGTATTTCCTGGTGGGGAGGGCATGCTTAGGCCTGCTCTACAGTACCTTTGTGCCCACCTACATGGTAGAAATTGGCCATAGAACAACCATGAATTAGGCCAATGTATATTATGGTCAGATGTGAAAATACATTATATTAGATACTTTCTCTGGGCTGCAGGAACATTGACGAGACTCATGTGGGAATTTAAATAGCAGTGTGATTGTAGTACTAATAGAATATCAAATGTCATTGTTAGCAAACAAAACTGCAAATGGCTGTAAGAAAAAGGGGGAAATTAGTCATATGTCCTAGTACTGAAAACTATAGACAAGAAAGATGTTTTGAAGCATGATCCTGTGTTGCCCTTGCTGTTTTGTTTGTATTTTTCCCTAACTAAACTTTGGCATTACATATGCAACAGGGTCACTAGTTTGACTATAAATTCTACCATGGCACAATTTACTATTACAAGAGAAAAAGAACATCAGAACGGTCAAACTGGATCAGACCAAAGGTCCATCTAGGCCAGAATCCTGTCTTCCGACAGTGGCCAATGCCAGGTGGGAATGAACAGATAAGGGATGAATGAACAGGAGTACTTGTGGCACCTTAGAGACTAACACATTTATTAGAGCATAAGCTTTCGTGGGCTACAGCCCACTTCATCAGATGCATAGAATGGAACATATAGCTATAGCAACAGATGCATAGAATGGAACATATATATATACATACAGAGAAGTTGGAAGCTTCCATACAAACTGTAAGAAGCTAATTACTAAAGATGAGCTATTATCAGCAGGAGAAAAAAAAATTTGTAGTGATAATCAAGATGGCCCATTTAGACAGTTGACAAGAAGGTGTGAGGATACTTAACTTAAGGAAATAGATTCAATATGTGTAATGACCCAGCCACTCCCAGTCTCTATTCAAACCCAAGTTAATGGTATCTAGTTTGCATATTAATTCAAGCTCAGCAGTTTCTCCTTGGAGTCTGTTTTTGAAACTTTTCTGTTGCAAAATTGCCACCCTTAAATCTTTTACTAAGTGTCCAGAGATGTTGAAGTGTTCTCCTACCGGTTTTTGAATGTTATGATTCCTGATGTCAGATTTGTGTCCATTTATTCTTTTGCATAGAGACTGTCCAGTTTGGCCAATGGGATGGATCACTAGATAATTACTTATCGCCCATTCCCAGCCTCTGGCAAACAGAGGTTAGGGACGTCATCCCTGCCCACCCTGGTTAGTGGCCATTGATCGACCAATCCTCCATGAATTTATCTAGTTCTTTTTTAACCCTGTTATAGTTTTGGCCTTCACAACATCCTCTGGCAGAGTTCCAGACTGTGCTTTTTCCAGTATTGGATTAGGCATTCACATAATATTTTAGGATATTATTTTCATATAGCATAAGTCATTTATTGTACAATGGCATCTACTGATCAAGGTATTCATCATGTTAGCTGTTAGACAGATTTTTTGTCCTAACTCTAGCTAGCATTGTTTTCTATTCCATGTAATATTTTAAATGTAATACACTTCCATTTTATCTAGTAATGACTTTTACCTTTTAGTTATCATAGCATTCAGTATGTTATCTGTAGCATCAGTAAAATAATAAAAGAGAACCAATATCCAAATAAATTTAAGTTGCATTTACATATAGATTAAAAACAATTTAGTCTTTTTAAAATATGTAAAAGGTATTTATTCACAGCTAAATACATTCTCCTTGCAGAAATTCAGCAAGACTACAAACTGAACTAGTGACCTATGAGGTATTTCAGGAACTTTATTTTCCTGATCATTATAAACTATTTCTGAAAGCCGTTAAATTGCCGAACTAAGCAAAGTCATTATATTTCACCACCTTTGCAAAAAATAAAATGTAACAGCTTGTGAAAACTGGACTAAGGAGTTCCAAGCTTGTTATCCTTAGCTTTTATTGGCTGCCACATTATATTCATGAGGTTTTCAATATATACTTGTACTGAGGCATTAAAACCACAATAATTTGTTTTAGCTTTGAACAATATATACATTTAAAGGTATAAACTTTATAAGAGCAAAACACAATGGACACCCTCTTCAAGATGAATTATCTTAAAATATGTGGCCTGAGTGAATCTGACACCTATTCTGGATGTTGAAGAGAAGGCGGGGGTAATGTCAACACAGCCAGTGGCCTTCCCCCAAAACTTGATGAGCAGGATGAAAGGGTAATTAAGAATAATTAAAATTTGGCAGGATAAGCTATTCTATAAGCTAGAGTTATTTATTTTGCATAAAGTTTTCTTTGTATTGACAATCTTTATTTATTTCTTAAGACAAGCAAATTCATTTGCCACAGAGGCCAGACTGCTTGATAAGAAACACATAGTTGAAGTGATTCCAGCACACAGATTAAATAAAAAGATATAATGAACAGATACTGATACTGATAACTGATGTTGAAGATTTATACAGCAGTTGTTTCATCTGCTGGTGCTGCATAAGCCTAGACGGTACATAACTTTGCTCATGTGACTAGTCCTATTGATATCAATAGGATCAGTCATGTGAAAAAAGTTATGCAAATGTTTGGGTCTTTGCAAGATCATGGCATTAATCTGTTGGAGAACAGACGACGCAGTATATATATTGTTGTACAATGAACCTTGAGAAGACACTGCAATATCAGAAGAAACACATGCAACAATACAGACATGCACTTAGACAAATAAATGATACCACATTGATCAGAGGAGCCCCGTGGAAGCTTTGCAAAGATTACAAGTGCAGACAAAACAAGAGATATCAGGAGAAAGATCAGAGTAAGTGTTCATCAGTTCCTTAAAACACTAATTCCAAATGAAGAACTGAGATGGACCCAGCATGTGGGCTTGTGAAGATTTATTAACATTAGGTTTGGGGAATACACGCAGGAGTTAGTGTGAGCAAGTCCATAAATACCAAGCCATAGGAGAGAGACTGAGTTTCTTGGCTTGTTAATAAGAAGGAAGCATTTATATACAACTCATATTCCAGTTGATCCATTTGAACTCTTCACATGAAGTATAGTAGATGATCCACATCCACTCTTCAAAATGGGAACCAGTCAATGGCAAACGATCAAAAGGGAATTTTGCCTCCTATTTTTATATCATTTCTCACTTGCTCTCAAACTCTCATCCTAACCAATTGTTTTGGCCTTACTGACTGGCCAGTAAGGTCCCCTCTTACTCATAACAAATACTTATAAGCAAAGAAGTACCTTGTTAATGCTATTTTAAGCCCATAAGAAAGACTCAAGCTGTGAAACCAAAAGAAGAGCACAGCTTGAAAAAGGAGCCTGTCTACACAAATAAATTGACCAGAATTTCTATTGCTGAGTAAACTATTCTGCAAGAGCTCCCCATGTAGACAGTCTTTTTTACCCAGTAAGTGTGATTACAAGGGAAGTTATTCCTAAATAGGTATAATACTTTAAAGTCACACCCTACCTTATTTCAGAATAAGTAACAAGGATTTAAATACACACATTATTTCCTTGTCTCAGAGAAGCAGGAAGAAAAACAAGATGCAAGAGGTGTAGTTTAATTAGAATGCAAGTTTATTAACTTATCTGAGAACTGTCTGGAAATAACTTCTACAGTGCAGGTCTTGATTCTTTCCTCAATTGTTTCCATCTGGGCGTGGCCTGGACTTCCCTGCCCTCCCCTCATATGAGCATTAAACAACTGAAGAAGGAGGCTGTCTCCTCACTGTACTAGTCCAGGGGAGCCCCAATCCTGTTCCTCAGCTTTTTCAGGGAATGTCTGCCCCTAAATCCAGACCAAAGACCCCATACCCACCTTTGAGGTTATGGGGGTTGCATTCTACCTAGGTGACAAAGGGATTAAGTTAAATGCTTTTCGTGTAGTACCCCAAAGATTAAAAAAAGGCCTGTAAATAACTTAAATATGTATTTTGTGTTTTTGTTTCACATTTCACATGAACTTTTCAGAAATAATTTTTAGTCAATAGCTGATTAAGATTGTAGATACTGGAAAATTGTTTCATTAGCTCAGAATAGCACTACTTCTACAGGAAAAAAAATTACATGCAGTAAAAAACAAAGCTGAAAGAAAGCACCCATGCTTAGAGAAATTACAGTCCAGTGAATTTTGAGTTAAATTATTTGTAATGTCAAAAGGAAATGACAGCTACTTAGTTTGACTTAAATGAGTTTTGTTATTAACTAATGAGTTTACCAGTTTCAACATTTGCTTTAAGTAACTTAAGATCTTATAGTAAAGATTTGTTTTACAGATTACCTGTGATTACAACTAATGAATAGAAATCAGAACTACCTTCAAATTATCGATGGAGAAATTCACCTCTGTAGAGAAGAAAAACACAAGCTGATTCAGGCAGAGAGAACAGTTGACTCCACATCTCCTGACTTAATCACCAGCAGTGTTCTCGATCTCTTTCTGGCCCAGTGAATATTTAAGTACTTTTACAAAGTGGAACAGCTTTAACAGGAAAGATGGGAAGCACACCACTCCAGAATAGCCTATAACCTGGTGTTTAGGATGCTCACCTGTAAGGAAGGAAATCTGAGTTTCAAGTCCCTGCTCCAGAGCAGGGATTCAAACCCAGGTCTGCTACATTCTAGGAAAGTTCCCTAACAAGTGGGGTAAAGGTCTTAACTGCAGATGTGATACACAGTTTTCTGAAGCTGGCCTCCCGATGTATTTTGGTGACAGATTCCAAACATTTTTGGAACTAAACTAAATAATTTTTTCTGATTTTTTCATTTGCTGATGAAACTAGCTGTCACCTTCAGCACCCAACTAAAACCTCTCCAGCGCATCATCAAAGATTTAGAACCTATCCTGAAAAATGATACCTCACTCTCACAGATCTTGGGACACAGACCAGTCCTCGCTTACAGACAGCCCCCCAACCTGAAGCAAATACTCACCAGCAACCACACAACAAAAACACTAATCCAGGAACTTATCCTTGCAACAAAGCCCGATGCCAACTCTGTCCACATGTTTATTCAAGTGACACCATCATAGGACCTAATCACATTAGCCATGCCATCAGGGGTTCGTTCACCTGCACATCTACCAATCTGATATATGCCATCATGTGCCAGCAATGCCCCTCTGCCATGTACATTGGCCAATCGGACAGTCTCTACGCAAATGAATAAATGGACACAAATCTGACATCAGGAATCATAACATTCAAAAACCGGTAGGAGAACACTTCAACCTCTCTGGCCACTCAGTAAAAGATTTAAGGGTGGCAAATTTGCAACAGAAAAGTTTCAAAAACAGACTCCAATGAGAAACTGCTGAGCCTGAATTAATATGCAAACTAGATACCATTAACTTGGGTTTGAATAGAGACTGGGAGTGGCTGGGTCATTACACATATTAAATCTATTTTCACATGTTAAGTATCCTCACACCTTCTTAACTGTCTAAATGGGCCATCTTGATTATCACTGCAAAAGTTTTTTTCTCCTGCTGATAATAGCTCATCTTAATATACACACACATACAGATAAGTTGGAAGTTACCATACAAACTGTGAGAGGCTAATTAGTTAAGATGAGCTATTATCTTACTATGTGTATATATATAATATAACTTACTATATGTTCCATTTTATGCATCTGATGAAGTGAGCTGTAGCCCACGAAAGCTTATGCTCTAATAAATTTGTTAGTCTCTCAGGTGCCACAAGCACTCCTGTTCTTTTTATGGATACAGACTAATTCATCTGCTATTCTGAAACCTAAAAAAAAAAAATCAGTCATTCATCCAGCTCTAGTGAAGTCTCCCACATGCTACCACTTGTGGTACATGGATGAGCCATTACTCACAATAAATTGTATAGATCTGTGACACTCCCTCTCCTCTCTTACATGAGGAATGAAATAGTTAACACAAATCATAATTGGGCACTTGAACTAGCATCTCAGAGATGAATGGGGAAGTTCACACCTCTCCAAGTTATTGCTCTAGGCTCTCTGCAGACTCAAAGGGGTCTCTGCATTCAGATTTTTAAGATTTTTTTTCACAACCATAAAAATTAGTGTCTTACTTTTCATTTTGAAAAAAGCTGAGATTCTGGAGAACAAGAATGTTGCTTCAGAGAGGTGATGATATGGTTTATGGTGCTTACTGGCTGCTGTACAGTCTCCCAAACTCTTAATTATCATAGTAAGCTTGACCATTGTGTGTTGTAGGCTTCTGGTTTATTGTGGTTGCATTAATTATTTGTTGATAAGACTTGACATTCTATGTTAAACTAATTCATTTAAGTTATGTAAACTTTCATAGTTTGCTTTCTGAAATATCTTAATTTCATATTTTATTTATAAATGCATAAAGTATATGCATTTATAAGAATTTTATTTTATAAGAATCTTATTTTAAGATAAGCTAATCAGAAGTACAAACAAACACATACAAAGAAAAAGTTTTGTTCTCATATCTTTACGATACATAGAGCCAATGTGATGGAAATTAAAAATCAGAAACATTACATTGTTAATGGGATAAATCAACATAGTATGTTTACACTACAATAATGTAACTATCTGAATATGTTAAAATACACAACTCAGAATTTCAAGGTGAGAACATGAAGTTATAATCACTGCTGTTTGTTTTTACTGTGATCTATTAGTTTCTTATGATTTGGGTGAAATACAGTTCCTGTGCCGTTAAAAAAAAAATTAGGATCCAGTAAATGCCACATGAAATTCCTTCTTTGCTTTCTGTGGTACAGACTGTCACAATGCACAGGGACTGGGTTTATACAGCAATTGAATAATCTCTCACCCTTTGGAACAGTAGAGTGCTTTGGAGATGATGGTAGTCTCTGAAAGGCCATGTACAAGGATTAAGCACCTTCTCTTGACAACAAGATGGAAGTCTTCTAGAGCAAGGCAGTTGAACTATGGATTATCTGCTTTTAGAATGATATGGAAAGCCTTGATGCCATGGTGGCTATAAAGTACAACAACATAAAGAGGACAAGTAGACATATCAATCTTAAAGGCTTGGGGAACAGAAGGGCTGGGTCTGATCTTACCCTGGTGTAAATCATAAGTAACCATGCTGAACACAATTAAGTTGTGAAACTACATTAAAAAAAAGATTAAAATCAGGCTCAAAGTTTCCTTAATATCCCGCCCTTACCAATGAACCCCCAGGAAAAATGACAGAACACAGAAACACTGGGGTTTTAAAGCCTTAGTTCCCATTTTCAAGCAGCCCAGAGATCCCTGAGGATGAATTGGCAATGTGGCATTGAACCACACATTTTAGTTACTTGTGAGACACTTCACACAACAAATCTAATTTGATTGTAAAGGTAACAGCTGTATTACCCTTCTACCCTCCCAAAACTCTGAGAAATGGGTCTGATGATCCCATTCCTTAACTCCAGTTTTCCACCAGTGACACTCTACTGAAGTCATTGGAATGCAGAAACAGGACCAGATTGTCTTCTATGGCAAAGAGTTATTTTAACCGGCAGTGGTTAATCCAACATGATATCTGGTGTGCTGGAGCAGCCAGCCATATATAGATTATGTATTACCGAGTCTTGATGAAATGTATTTTTGTTGAAAACAAGAAAACATAAGCAACTCCCCAAAACATTTTTCAGGTGACTCAAACAAAAATAGGAATTGCTGTAGCAAATTAGACCAGTGATCTATCTAGTTCACTACACTATCTGACAGTGACCTTCACAGCTGCTCTAAATCATGCCAGATTCTCACAACCCCCGAGGGGACACTGTCAGCTTTGGAAAGCTTGCACTCAAAGACCTGAAGCCATGCTCCTTTTCCCCAGCCATAATGTTATGACAGGAAGGAGGCTACTTAAGATGCTGCTATGTTAGTCCTACACCACCCGAGAATCCTCAGGCAGCTAGATCTGCCAATTTTATAGCTTCATTACTCCACTGGACTGGAGCAGAGTAGTCACCACAGAGCCAGATCCCACCTGCTATCTAGAATTGCAGAACTCTATTTTAATTAGTCTAAATCTATAGATTTAGATTTATTTAGGCTTGGGGAGGGGACTGAGGGGTAGTTTAAACCTATTGCCATACAACAGAAGCTAAACCAAAAAGGACACTCTTGTCCTGCAATAAAAAGAGTATGCACATGGGGTTATACCAGTATAACAATATCATTTACATTTAGGGCATGGCTACATTTGCAGATGTAGAGCACTGTGAGTTAAAACCGCCTTTGTACAGCGCAGTATGGAGAGCGCTGCAGTCTGTCCACACTGACAGCTGCAAGCGCACTGGCGTGGCCACATTTGCAGCACGTATAGATTCATAGATATTAAGGTCAGAAGAGACCATTATGATCATCTAGTCTGACCTCCTGCACAACGCAGGCCACAGAATCTCACCCACCCACTTCTGCGAAAAACCTCTCACCTATGTCTGAGCTATTGAAGTCCTCAAATCGTGGTTTAAAGACTTCAAGCAGCAGAGAATCCTCCAGCAAGTGACCCATGCCCCACACTGGAGAAGAAGGCGAAAAACCCAGAGGGCCTCTTTCAATCTGCCCTGGAGGAAAATTCTTTCCCGACCCCAAATATGGCGATCAGCTGAACCCTGAGCATATGGGCAAGATTCACCAGCCAGATACCCAGGAAAGAATTCACTGTATTAACTCAGATCCCACCCCATCTAACATCCCATCACAGGCCATTAGGCCTATTTACCATGAATATTTAAAGATGAATTAATTGCCAAAATCATATTATCCCATCATACCATCTCCTCCATAAACTTATCGAGTTTAATCTTAAAGCCAGATAGGTCCCTTGCCCCCACTGTTTCCCTTGGAAGGCTATTTCAAAACTTCACTCCTCTGATGGTTAGAAACCTTTAGACTAATTTCAAGTCTAAACTTCCCAATGACCAGTTTATATCCATTTGTTCTTATGTCCACATTGGTACTGAGCTTAAATAATTCCTCTCCTTCTCTGGTATTTATCCCTCTGATATATTTATAGAGAACAATCATATTTCCCCTCAACCTTCTTTTGGTTAGGCTAAACAAGCCAAGCTCCTTGAGTCTCCTTTTATAAGACAGGTTTTCCATTCCTCGGATCATCCTAGTAGCCCTTCTCTGTACCTCTTCCAGTGTGAATTCATCCTTCTTAAACATGGGAGACCAGAACTGCACACAGTATTCCCGGTGAGGTCTCACCAGTGCCTGGTATAGCAGTACTAAAACCTCCTTATCTCTACTGGAAATACCTCGCCTGATGCATCCCAAGACCGCATTATCTTTTTTCACAGCCATATCACACTGGCAGCTCAGTCATCCTATGATCAACCAATACTCCAAGGTCCTTCTCTTCCTCTGTTACTTCCAAGTGATGCATCCCCAGTTTATAACAAAAATTCTTGTTATTAATCCCTAAATGCATAACCTTACACTTCTCGCTATTAAATTTCATCCTATTACTATTACTCCAGTTTACAAGGTCATCCAAACCTTCCTGTATGATAACCCGGGTCTCTCTCTAAATTGGGAATACCTCCCAGCTTTGTATCATCTGCAAACTTTCTTAGCACACTCCCACTTTTTGTGCCGAGGTCAGTAATAAAAAGATTAAATAAGATTGGTCCCAAAACTGATCCCTGAGGAACTCCACTGGTAACTTTCTTCCAGCCTGACAGTTCACCTTTCAGTAGGACCCGCTGTAGTCTCCCTGTTAACCATTTCCTTATCCACCTTTCAATTTTCATATTGATCCCCATCTTTTCCAATTTAACTAATAATTCCCCATGTGGCACGGTATCAAATGCCTTACTCAAATCTAGATAAATTAGATCCACTGTGTTTCCTTTGTCTAAAAATCTGTTACTTTCTCAAAGAAGGAGATCAGGTTGGTTTGGCATGATCTACCTTTTGTAAAACCATGTTGTATTTTGTCCCACTGGGACGAGGACAACAGTGGCTCTCCCGAATAACCTGCGCAAGCGCATTGCCCAGGTTCTGGATGAGACCTTTGAAGACATCACTGAGGCCGATTACTGCAATGTGAGAGAGCACATCAACTCCCTATTCCGCTTCTAGGCATGCATGCAGCCCTAACCCTCCTCGCCCCAAGAGCCCTCACTGAATAACTTCTTTCCCAAAATAAAAGCCTCTTACCAGGAACCTCCTCTGGTGTTTGTTATTCCCCAAGCACCGGCCGCCGCAACTGGCTACCTTCCTCCTGGCTTGAGAACAGCTCCTGGCTGCATGCATCTAGGGATTCTGGGGTGTCGTCCTCTGCCGGAGCAGCCTCGCTCCCGCTTTGCTGCTCCTCCTCCTCCTCCTCTTCCAGCCTTGTTGAACTGGCCTCTGAGGTGTCCATGGTGGTATTCGGCATGGAGGTGCGGTCACCCCTAAGTATCACGTCCAACTCTTTGTATAAATGGCAGGTCACAGGGGCAGCACCGGAACGGCTGTTTGCCTCATGGGCTTTGCAGTGGGCATTCCGCAGCTCCTTCACTTTAACCCTGCACTGCAGTGTGTCCCGGTCATGGCCCCTTTCCATCATGTCCCTTGATATCTGCCAGACGGTATCGTAATTTCTACGGCTGGAGCGCAGCCGGGACTGGATAGCTTCCTCCCCCCCAAACACTGATGAGGTCCAGCTACTCGCCATTGCTCCATACTGGGGCTTGCCTGGCGTGTGGAGGCATGGTCACCTGGGAAGATTCGCTGAGAGCACTCGCGCCTGGCTGAGCAAACAGGAAGGGGATTTTTCAAAATTCCCAGAGAATTTAAAGGGCAGGTCTGACAGTTGGTCACCTGAAGGCAGGGCAGTAGAGTTCAAAGTGATGACCAGAGTGGCTAGAACAGGAATTGTGGGACACTTCTGGAGGCTGATCACAGCGCAATAACAGACCAGGCACCGCAGCGCTCCAGCGGGGGCGCAACGAACGTTATTCCACTCGCCGAGGTGGAGTACCAGCAGCGCTGTAGCCACGAAGACAGAGCGCTCTACGTGCCTTGCCAGTGTGGACGGGTAGTGAGGTCATGTGCCTGAGGCTCCTTTATTGCGCTGTAACTTGCAAGTGTAGCCAAGCCCTTATACTTTAGCTTATACCTTTCCTGGGTAGATATTAGTTTTGAAAATCCCATATTGTTCCCCATCTTTAAAACAGCAGTACTGCTGCTAACAGGTTTTACAATCCCTACAGCAGAGGGCTGCTGTTTTGGAGGTTACTTAAGCAATGTTTGGAAAACACTTGAAATATGAAAAGCACTGTACAAATTCTAAGTGTTATTATTTAGAGCTAGCTAAACATAACTTTAGTGAGCATGATACAATACATACCACAAAGCAGGGGGCATCCTGGATGACCCAGACAGCCTTTTCTCTCCATTCAGTACTATTTGTGCAAAGTGCTGCCTTGTTCAATATTATATTATACTTTGGTCAGCTAACAATGATTTTTTTGGTCAATACTAATAATTTAAGGCTGAATCTTACAGCCCTCAGTCAGAAGAATCTACCATTACATTGGGTAGGAGTTTCGCCTTAGTAAGGACTGCAGAATCTGGCCTTTAATGCATAATGTAACAGGCACAAGTTTTATATCTGGAGAAATAAGACAATACTGACTATGCTACATCTACAGCAAAGATACATTCTAACAATGCTGGTGTAAAGTCAGGTCTTTTCTATCTCCTGTTACTCACAAGAGTTTACTGATATCCTTGTTGTGCCTTTTATCAAGTACTAGTAGTAATAAAACTGAGGATTCAAGGACAAACATAAAAACATTCAAAAGCCTTAATTGTCCTCTTTTCTTGTTTTTATTTCAGGATTGTATATTGCTGTCCAAATTCTTTAAGTTTGACATTTTGCATAAAAATCAAAAGCAAAACATAAACCTTTTTAAATATACATTTATTTAATGGAATTTTAATCTTGCTTCTGCATAGAGGCTGATAAGCAAATTTGTTTTGTTCTCAGGCACTTTTGAATAATCTTTCAATTTCAGCATATTTTTAAATAATATTGAAGCAATGTTCCTAATATTAAAGATATGGAAGTTTCTTTTACCGTGGGTGAATCCCAAAGCAAACTGCTGAACATGTCTCAAGCAATGACAGCTCCTCTAGCTACTTAAAGAATGCCTCACACATCTGTTTCTCTGTAAATATGCTTATCTCCTAGTTACATGCAATCAGTTTTATGACCCAATCGCTGGCTTTTAAAAAAAGTTGTCCATGTGAACAAACCCATGCCTTTTTCCCTTCCCTAACTATTTGAGGTTTTGCACATTTTAATCAGTGTCCACAAACAAAATGTGACTTGACCCACACACTAGCACAAGGGAGCGAGTAAAGGTGGATTTCTGCAAGAGACAGAACTTTCTGATCATCAGAGCTCAGTACAGGCATTTTCATGTAGCTCAGCATTTTGAAGATTTCCTAGTCATCACAGGGATCTATTTTGTTATTCCCTCCTTGCCGTTGAAAATTTCATCCCAGTGCGGAGGGCCCACACAAAGACTGACTGACTGAGGATATTCGTACACTAACTGAACTGGATGGCACACAGGCCACTTTTTATTTACATATACAAATTAATTACTAGTGAGGATAAAGGAGTAGTTCTTGCTGCCAGGGGTAGCCTTAGCTAATCTCCAGATTATAGATGGTCCCTGTTCTTCCTGACAGTCCAGAGACCCCAAAATCCTTGAAGGCCTGCTTCCAAATGGTGTTCCATACAAACAGACAAGATACAGTACATAAGCCAGCCAATTCCCTATCTTCATAATGAGAACTAGACTTTCCCAAGCCAACCCCTTGGAACGCTCGGCCTGTAATTTTACTGTCTCAGAGCACTGCAATTCCAGTTGACAAATTGGGAGATATCACCTCCCCCTAAAATTTAAATGCCAAATAGCTTGCAAATTTCTCCCACAGCAGCTATCCTGCCAACCCAAGGTTCATAACCTGAGAAGCCAAAAGAATCCATTCAGTAACTTAACCATAATATCAAATTCCGATGCAAAAGAAAATATGCAATGTATTACTAAACAACTGCTCTACTTTATGCCACCTGCCAACAGCCCCCAAGGCTGGGGAGTATCGCAGTTCAGAGGTGTCCCAACCACTCTCCCTGTGCAAGAGTCCCAGAGGATTGACTAGAAGCTACTACTATGGCTCTACATCACCTGAGAATTCCTCTATGCAAGGGAGATTCTCACGTAGTACCCTACAGAATTATGGGTGTGTTGGGGTGTCCGATTAAATTGGTCCCAATACCTGGAACAGGATAGGAGCTTTCAGGAGAACTGAAAGATAGAATACTCACAAATCTGAGCATCTTCAGGACAAAATGGAAAACTCACTTCTTCTGTCTAGTTATCCCATAATAACTCACCTTTCTTACCACTATTATTTCTGTCTACCTGAAAGGATGTAGTGCTGCATTCAGAGTCAGAATGTCATCTGTGCAACCTCATGAGCTAGAAATGAAAACAGAAATTGTGCAGATAAGTACCCATATGGAAGAGTACCAGCTCCTTCCAATTTCTAAATGTCAAGAGCCAGATTTTCAAAACAGAAGCCTGATTGTTGTAGCAAACTCAACCACCATGCTTGCATGAAGAAAGCAGGTATAATTGTGTGAGTGGCTAGCTACACTTTTGTGACTGCATGTGTAAATTTAGGGTGCACATTTTTACATAGATCCATGCTTTCATTCTGGAAAATTTAGCTCCAAAGTTTCAACTATATTAATAAAGATTTAACATTTGATACTCTGTTTTTCCTCCTTCATATCTTGATAGGTTATGGGTTGTCTTTTATGGAAAAGGAGGGAATAAAACAAAGACATGGATTTAAAAATGGAACACCACAACTTTATTCAGTTAACTTTAATGGAAGGGGTTATTCCCCACCCCCTCTGTTCCCAAAAACCTCCACAACGAAGAGCTATCTATTTTGATCCAGTGCAGTGCTAAGTGACATCATGCAAACAAACCATATCCAGAGTTTGGGCTTTGCAACATAACCTCAGCCTGCCTCTGACTCTTCTTGCCCTTCCTGCCCAAGGTGGATTGAGGCTACACACAAGTTTTCTCCGACTAAGGAACGCTTTAACAGTCTCTCTCTCTCTTCCTCAAGGCTAATAGGGTTCATCTCCTGGGTCTCTCCATCATGTTTACTCTGGGAACTGGCCCCTTTGAGTCTCTCACCCACAATGGACACTGGCTATAACTTGCAACAAAACTACAAATTTGCTTATAAACTACAACTTTTAAATCCTCTCCATACTCACCTAGAACCAGGACTCCAGGATGTTGCAAGTAAAGAGAAAAAACCCACCGGACACCTTGTCAAGAATTCCTTCCTGATTTCAAAAAACTGTCAGTCAGATCTCCAGCTTGTTGGAAACACAGATCAAACTACAGTTTCAATATGGCAAGAGGAGTAGAACAGTAACTGCAGCAGGATGGCTTCTGCATGCCCTGAGTGTTTTGCTTATAGGAAGGGGGGCATGAGAGAGAATCTGGCACTGTTCCTTCCTCATAGCCTAATTCCTGGTGGTAAGGAGATGCCCCCGCAAAAAAAACAAACAAACAAAAAAACCCACACCTATCCTCTTTTCTCCTCCCTGCTCATCCCCCCAGGCATGATCTCAATATATATTTCTGTTTAAGGAAGGCTCCAGAGCAGTCTTCTCCTTATCTTTGAGGAGGCTCTCTATGCCCTCCCAGTCTGACCAAACATCCACCTGCTGATTCAAGGAGCCACTTTTACAGCACCAATCTCTATTAATATGCAATATTGTCATCTGAGAACACACTGGCATTCATGTTTTAATTAGAGTTGACTAGAGAATAATTCTGTTCTGCGGAAACTTTTGAGGTTTGTTTTCATTCCAATTGGAACAAAACCAGAAACTGTTCAAACATTTTTTGCAAAAATAGAGTTGTGTTGAAATGTTCATGTTCAAACTGAAAACTTGAGGTTTTCAATTCTGGAAGAGGTTCTGAAATGAAGCAGGGGCGCTACACCCAGGTTCACGCGCTTTTAAAATGAAGAGATTTGAAAAGTAAATGGCTCTTTATTATACCATTGTTAACGTTGTACATTTGAAACAAATTTATTTCAGTGATCCAATAGTGTCTCACAGAGCTATTATAGCTCATAGTTTCAGTGGCATTCACAAGCATGTGTTTTGACATAATAAATAGTCAAATAACTATATTAATCTAATGATAAAGAAGTGAATTAAACCCACAAAACTAAGTTCAGAACTACTATCACTGTGTACTTACAATGCCTTGGGTAGAGCCTCAGATGCCATAAATCAACATAGCTTAATTGACTTTATGCAAGCTTAGTATCTGGGTTCTTGCTGTAGTTATTACAGAAACATATTATTGAAACAGCATTTGTTATAAATACTGTACCTGTGCACACAACAGGTTTCTAAAACTTTTAAAGGAACTTTTCTCCTCCCCACCATTGGTGCTTCCTATCTTAGGAGAAATTTCTCCTCTCCATTCTACACTGTGGGTCTCTTTCTCTCTATTGCTTATGCTCCCTGGTTCAAACACTGAATCTACATTGACAACAACAGGAGTTCCAAGTGTAAAGTGAGTATGGAGCAGCTGCTGAAGAACCAATCTATGCAAGTACTGATTCACTTATTGTGAGAGGGTAAAATGGGGCCACCCCTCCCTTCCAAGCATACCCTGCAGAACTTTGCAGGGGAAATGCCCCTTCCTATGTGGGCACTAGGACTTATAGAGCATTCTCATTCCACTCACTACATTCTTTCTTTGAGAAAGAAAACAAAAGAGCCAGCCAGAAACTGAAGCTAGTAAAACAGCTGCAGAATCAGCTTAAGCAATAACGGTCAAACACTAATAATATTTTCCACAGTTTGGACTGGATTTTCTCTGCCCCGTGCTTATTGGCTCTTTGCTCCAACCCTTTCTTGGCCACTGTCTCATAGTCTCTTCACCTTAGTCTCCACTTCACATGTGCCCCTCCTACTTTACTCCCCTCCCTGACTTTATCAGCCTCACCCTGCTCTCCTTTCTCAGATCTTTCCACTTAGCAAATCCCATTCTAATTCCAAAGGGGAAAAAAGTGGCAATAACATGGCATTTCCTCTCACCATCTCTTTATTTGTGTGCTATATCTTTTCCCCCATCCATTGTCTGCCTTGCCTGTTTATATTTTAAGCTCTCTGGGGCAGAGACCATCTACTGCTTTGTGTTTGTTCAGTCCCTAGCACAATAGGACCCCACTCTTGTGGGGTCCCTAGGCTCTGCTAGAATAAACATGATTTAAAATTAATAGTAATAAAATGTAGAATATAGATCCACCACATTGAACAGAAAGCTGAATTTCATTTATGCCCCTTAAATAGACTCTTACAAAGTCTTAAAGTATAGCCCCCCGAAAACTCCAGACTAATCTATATATTTAATTTTTAGGGATAACTTAATTTTTGTCTTTTATACTATGCAGCACAACTACTGCTACTTTGTCCTCTCTTAAGATTGCCAGGTGTCTGGTTTTTGACCGGAATGTCCAGTCAAAAAGGGAACCTAGAAATGTCTGGTCAGATGTACTGACTGGACACAAAGTCCAGTTACCACAGGCGGGAGACCGGGGCAGGTGGGGACGGGAAAATTGGCAGTCTGTTGCCAGGCCGTGAAGCAGGCAGCCCCTTTGAGAAGCACAGTTTGTAGGGCTATGGCAGAGGACAGAGTGCTTCAAGGGAAGAGGTGGAGCAGGGGTTTTCAGACATTAGAAAGTTGGCCACCCTATCTCTTCTGCACCTTTAAGATTTGTGTTAACATCAACAAATGCCTTTGAATACGTGGTTATCTTCATAATTTCCCTTCTCCAAAGTTGGCATTTTCCAAGGCTTAGGCAATCATCTTGTAACACTTTGAAAATGTATACCAGGATGACCAAGTGACAGCCTTGAACATCTCCTAAGAAGAAAAGGATTTTTCTATCCTCGAAGTAGTAATTCTCTGGGTCACACAACCTTTGATGAAAACAACGGGAGTTTCCCCTTTTATGTTGAATGTTTCTTTTATACAATACTGAGACATCGGACTCTCAAGGATTTGGATGCATTTCCTTTGGCTGCAGAAAGGTATAGTACAGAGAGAGCACAGGATATTCTCAGTGGTTTTGTCCTAGTTGGGTTGGTTCTTTCTGTTCTGTGTATCCTAGACTAGACTATTATTTTTCTTTGCGATGAACAGGATTTGGACCTAACATGTGGAGTGTAATTTCTTGTAAGTTATAGAAAAAAAGAGCTGACCATGTGTTTGAAGAAAGGACCCAGATAGATAAAGTAACATGTCCTGTTAATACTGGGAACCCAGATCCGCAGCTTCCCAAGAAAGCAATCACGCTAAAGAAACAATCTCTTTAGTGCACGTCAACTGAGTCGATTATAAATTATGCAGACTGCAGTGCACTCTCCATTATTTTCAAGCTTCTCACAGATAAGGCAACCATTGGAATAGTGTCAGTTGTGCCCTTTGGCATCAGAGGGTTCCCCCGCGAATCACAATTTGTTCAAAAGCAATGCATTTCAAACCAATGTTAGATAAATAGCCTATATTGTTAATGTGATAGCAAATGCAAAAATCTATGCTAATGCAATGTTAAGGTAGAACAGCTGCAGTCAAATGTTCAGGAAATGTGATTGCTAAGGTCCATTCCTACAGCAATATAAAATCGACTATGTTGCACATTCTGTATATTTTATGGTAGCCATTTTCTGACAGAAACCAAAATACAGAAAATACTATAATGATGCTATATACTTGCAGTGCACATTAGAAGTTTTAACTTTTGCAGTCTTGACTTTGTCATTTTAGCCATGTAAACTTAATATTCCTGAGGGACAAGTTTTCAGCTTGGGCAAATCTGTTTAGCTCCACTGACTTAAGGAGAGCAAAGCATTACTATGTGCAAAATGGAAGAGTTAAAATTACTGTAGATGCTTTAATTTTAGCTTCTTCTGACATGTTTGGTGAAATTCACACTTTAATGAGTCACCCTTTTGTGCAGGACTTGGTGCTGTGGAGTTGCAAAGGGGCCTTGGCACACCTTATCTGCCAGGGAGGTAGACCAGGGATGGGTAAGAATAGGCTGCTGGAGGAGCTGCAATGGATCTGTACATACACTACATGATGGCAGTGGATGCGGCTGGCTGGTCGATCTTCACCCCTGCACCACTTTGAGCTTTCCTCTTATATTTGCAAGTTCGCTCCATACTCAAGCATATAGCACCTCCAAGGAGCACAGTTCCACAGCGCACTGGTAATGTTTGATTTCTCTGCAGGGCTGCCCACTTGATATCCCTTTCTCAACCTGCCTAACAGACCTCACCAGTTCTGCTGTCTCTTGGTCAATATGTGGCAACACCATAAGAGGGAGGATCTGAAAAGATTTGGGCCACAGTTTGTATCCCATTTTTCACCTGCACAGCCACCAACTCACATCTCCTCTGTGGTCTTTTCACTTCTCCCCTATGTTTGCCCAGCACAAGCCTTGTTGTTACATCTTGATTGGGGAGGACACCTCTATTTATGCTCTTTTGACTAAAACCTCAGATGGGGGATTAGGTGCCAGAACTTTCAGTACCAATCCTTGGAAGTTGAAGAACTTTACTCCCTTTCAGGGGCTGCCTGCATGAAATTATCCAGTACAACTGAAGTATTCTTTAGAAGATTTATTTCAATGCAGAAAATGGTAGTAAAACAAAAGAAAAGGTTTTCCACAATATACCTCATCTCATTGCTTTGCAAAGGCCAGTGAGGTAGGCTCCCCTTAGCTTAGTTATTGGAGAGGAAGGAGAGAGGGGAGCATTGCAGCTCTAGAAAGTAAGTCCCTTCTCTGACCTTTCCTTGGTCAGACAGTCTCCCTCTGCTTTGGGCAGAGATCTCCCCTTGTCCTCCTGGAACCACTTTTGAAGTCCCTCAACCTAGTACAGCCCCTTGGTGAAAGAGTTTACTGTCCCAGATGGTTTTCCCCACATAGTTTTCTGAAGGTAAATACACATAGTAGAAGTTAAGCATCTGCATTCAACATCCTCCTGGATATGGTCTAGTGCCAGGAAGGAGTTTTTAGTCATGTTAAATTGCTGATTTCAAATACTTACCTAAGTGAGTCAAGTACAGCATTTCACAGATAATTATCCAGACCTCCTAATCATGCATATTGGATTTTCTTGTCTACACATTTCTCTAACTTAGCTTCATTTGTTATGAAATACAACCTTGTCTCACACTCAGATCCTCTCTCATCATTCCTATATCTTATCTTTCCCAGCTTTCTCCTCTTGGAACATAATGGAAGACATTATGAGAAATAAGAGAAAATATCATGAGCAGTAGTAGTACATGTAAATCCTGGGTCTGATTTTCAGAAGTACTGACTACCCTGTGTTTTCGCTGACTTCAGGGCAGAGTACCGGGTGTCTGGCACTTCTGAAAATCAGACCCAAAACTTGTCTATTGCCAGTGTGGAGATATTACATGATGTCTTCCACAATCTATTCAGTAAAATAACAATTAATCATAACAACAATTAATCGAAATTCCAGGAAGTCAGAACATATGTTATTAAGCTATTCTATCTTCTCATTGACTAAGTGTTTTTTTCCCTTGGTTGGCAGGATTTTTTTTTCCTTGGTTATTCACCCAACATTTCACTGCAGAATACTAACTTCCTTAATTGTTCTCATCTTTGAAGATCAATTGTTTTGCCATTTAGTTAGCTCTCAGTATGATTTTTAGTTATGTGCTACATTTAATAAATTGAGATTATTTATTTTAAGCAATCTGAAGTGCTAGATATACATATTCTGTATTCCAGTGTTGACTGCTGATAGCCTACTCATACTCGCTTTATATTGATAAAGTATTATCCGGCACAATAGTTTGCTTTATTCTTAAAACAAGCCTTTATTCTCAAGGTGCCTGAATGCCTTATGCTGTTTACACACAGCATTCATCCAGCAAACAAGGAAAATAGGATTAGCTATTTCTCCCTCCCCAGTCACCCTGCCCACTTCATTTAATTAAACCAAGGGGAGCTAAAGGGCTGATCCCAGCTCTTGCTCTATAGTTATGAAGGGTGTGTCTCTGGAGGCAAATGCCTTGAGGCAGGAACAGGAGGAGGGTGGGGCTTGTACCAGGTCCATGGTATGGGTGGGCTAAGAAAGAAGCAGGCCAAAGGTACCTGCCACTGCCCTGATCTTCCAGTCCCCACTCTCTATTATTTTTAAAGTACTGAATTAACTAACTTTCATCAATCTTAACAACAATCTTCTGAGGCAGGGAAGTATTACATCTAGCATCTATTACTATTATTCACCTATGAAATAATGAGGGGAAGGGACTTATCCAAGGCTCCAGAGTGAGTCTGTGGGGAAAAAAAAGGACTGAAATTCAAATCTTCCTGACTCTAGTTCTATGCTCACTTACCTACACCATTTTGCATTCCTAACATTTTTTTTTGCTTAAATGAGCAGCCATATTATATTACAGTTATTATGGCATACATTTTTACATCCAAATATACAAGATGTGCAATGTGATTTAGATAAATTTGCCTTTGAAATCTCATGGTTTAGATTCCTTGAGATTTCAGGATATTAATTGGTCAACCTTAACTTTGAGTTGTGTGTTTTATGTACATTTTATGACTACTACCATTACCAGCATCATTATTCATGATGGAATGAAAAAGGGTTTCAGAGCAAAATTTCAGGGAGAGAAAATGCTTGGTACACAAGTAAAGGGAGGTATATCTATGCATGGAGGGCAGAATAAAAAAAGACAGCTGACAGTGTGAAAAGGGGAATAAAGGAGGTGAGAAGAAACAGGCAAGCACTGAATCCTAAAGTGAGAGTTGGAGGAAACCAGGATGAAATTGAAGATGGGGAAGAAAGTTGCATATATGCTTAAAGATGATGGAGAGATGATCATTTGATGCAGAAAGGGAACAAAAGCCACAAAAGGGATGCTGAGGCTGAACTAAAGATAAGCCTTGCATACAGTAATCCCACCATCAACCTCAGCCGTGACCAGTCCACACAAGAGATCCACTTCCTGGACACTACGGTGCTAATAAGCGATGGTCACAAAAACACCACCCTATACTGGAAACCTACTGACCGCAATACCTACCTACATGCCTCCAGCTTTCATCCAGACCACACCACACGATCCATTGTCTACAGCCAAACTCTACGATACAACCGCATTTGCTCCAACCCCTCAGACAGAGACAAACACCTACAAGATCTCTATCAAGCGTTCTTACAACTACAATACCCATCTGCTAAAGTGAGGAAACAGATTGACAGAGCCAGAAGAGTTCCCAGAAGTTACCTACTACAGGACAGGCCCAACAAAGAAAATAACAGAACGCCACTAGCCATCACCTTCAGCCCCCAACTAAAACCTCTCCAATGCATCATCAAGGATCTACAACCTATTCTGAAGGACGACCCATCACTCTCACAGATCTTGGGAGACAGGCCAGTCCTTGCTTACAGACAGCCCCCCAACCTGAAGCAAATACTCACCAGCAACCACACACCACACAACAGAACCACTAACCCAGGAACCTATCCTTGCAACAAAGCCCGTTGCCAGCTGTGTCCACATATCTATTCAGGGGACACCATCATAGGGCCTAATTACATCAGCCACACTATAAGAGGCTCGTTCACCTGCACATCTACCAATGTGATATATGTCATCATCTGCCAGCAATGCCCCTCTGCCGTGTACATTGGTCAAACTGGACAGTCTCTACGTAAAAGAATAAATGGACACAAATCAGACGTCAAGAATGATAACATTCAAAAACCAGTCAGAGAACACTTCAATCTCTTTGGTCACCCGATTACAGACCTAAAAGTGGCAATTCTTCAACAAAAAAACTTCAAAAACAGACTCCAAAGAGAGACTGCTGAATTGGAATTAATTTGCAAACTGGATACAATTAACTTAGGCTTGAATAAAGACTGGGAGTGGATGTGTCATTACACAAAGTAAAACTATTTCCCCATGTTTATTTCCCACCCACCCCCGCCCCCGTTCCTCAGACATTCTTGTCAACTGCTGGAAATGGCCCACCTTGATTATCACTACAAAAGGTTTCCCTCCCCTTCCCCCCCTCCCCCCGCTCTCCTGCTGGTAATAGCTCACCTTAGCTGATCACTCTCCTTACAGTGTGTATGGTAACACCCATTGTTTCATGTTCTCTGTGTATATAAATCTCCCCACTGTATTTTCCACTGAATGCATCCGATGAAGTGAGCTGTAGCTCACGAAAGCTTATGCTCAAATAAATTCATTAGTCTCTAAGGTACCATAAGTACTCCTTTTCTTTTTCAGTAATTCTACAGTACTTCTATATTCTTTCCTCCTACCTGAATTGCACTGTGCTCTGCCCAGTTGCAGCAGAGGTTCAAATCCCTAGACCTGTTTATGATTTAGAACAATCCCTTTACACTGTTAAGGGGAAAAGAGTTCATTACTTTAAATATTCAAGGTAATGGAAATCTCTTTTTGAAATGGTGCTTTCATGTATTTATATAATTTTAATGGCTGAATTATTAATTATTAAAATTAGCTACCTCACACACTGAATAATTTTGTATTCTTAGTGTGTTTAAATGATAACTCAGGATTATTTTTATATAAACATTAGTAAAGCTATATTATCTCTCCTTTTTAGTGATTCACTTACTAATGATTTTATTTTACTGATTAACATAATATATTAAAGATGCATCTCCCATCAATTCACAGTATTCAAATGTTGACACGTAGGTATTTGTCATGATACCTCACAAAGATTTCTATCATGTTTCTTCTCTCAGAAACATGCACATAATTTCTGTATTCTAAGGGCTATTCTGTGCCTGTATCAGAGGTCAAAATTTGACCCAAAATATTAAGTATATCTTTATAAGTGACTTTGAGAAGAAATCAATGCTCTAATGGATTCATTATAGCATAAATAGTTGCATGTCGGTATTGTAGATATTTAAGAAAAAAATATATTGCCAACTTACAATTGTAGATTCCCTCCAGGGTTGACAGTGATCAGCTTTAAAATTCAACCCATTTTCCCTGTGTCCACCAAGAAACATGGCCGTCTCAGCTTTTGACGATTCACCACCTTGTCAGCTTACCTATCTCCCCAGATCTTAAATAGCATTTAATTTAAAAGGATTACTATCAGGGAGCAAAGGAATGGGAAGGATAAATTATATAGAGGTGATAAACATTTTGCCAAAAAGAAAATAATTGAAATTTCAAATTTGAAAAACTTTTTTATTTTTTATAAGAGACCAAGAGACTTCAGTGAAAATGTCATTGTTGTGTGACCAGTTTTAACACTAAAGGGACCAGAGTTAGTAAATATGACATAGTTGGAAGCTGAGGCCATTATGTTCGTTGTGAGCATATGGAGGTGCACTACTGAGGTAAGTAGCCAATCAGACTAGATGGATTTTATAGTTCACAGAGTGCACAAGTGAGAGGATGGTGAGTATATTTCATTTCATTATGAAAAATATAATTGAAGAGTGCTTCTGGTTAACTCATTAATATCAATACCGTGGGCTAAGACGCACTGAGGTCGTCCAGGATACACCGTTATTACTGAGCTAATAGAAAGCACCTTCAAGTTGTCATCAAAATATTCAGGTTAGGGGGAGGGTGAAGGGAGAATGAAGAAAGGCTGTCAACCAAGCAAGCACCTTCATTTCCCTATTCTTCAATTTACCAGAACGTTGATATTATTTTAACAGAGTTGATCCTATCTAACAAACAGTACAGGATGCTATTATACTGAGCGATAGCCAAATGTTCTAAATAAGTTATCAACTGCAATGTGAATAGGAGTTAACTTTTAGCAATAACACTTCATTGACTTGATGGGCTTTATATGATTTCTAAAGAATGTTTTCTTAACAAGAGTTGTAATAATGCGTGCAACTGTATATGTAAAATATGCGTCTAATATTCAGTCGCCATTGTTTCAAAGGCTATTATTTCTTAATCTTCTGGATCAGTCATGGTTGATGCAACATTTTCATTGCAAGAAGAAATTACCTCATTTGATAAGTGCAGTTTGTTATTGTTAGTTTTCTACTTTTCCCATTTCTGATTCCATGCTCTAGTACATATTGGAATTGGGAACTAAAGATTGACAAATAATATAATAATCATGAATTATGTGCTGCCCAGATGCACCCCATTATATCTGCCTTACCTGAGGGTATGCTGAACTCTAGGAAGCTGCTAGGCTAGTTGACCTTGAAAAAAGGGTATATACACTTCAGAAAGTGATAATCATCAGCTAATCAGCACTGATCAGTGCTGCACTGTCTCTCTGGGAAATAACATTCCCAAAAAATCTACACTTTTTCAGAATAATGTAATTCACCTAGGCATGGTGTATCATCAGATGTGAAGATATGGGCCACGTGAATTCATAAAACACAACTGTTGATGCCTCTGAGCTTCCATAACCAATTTGAAAGGTAAAGGGGGATAAAAATGTTGACCTGCTAACATAAAGAACATAGACATAGATTATTCACTGAAATGTGAGCTCGTTCACAACACTGCCAGAGTGTGTCCCCTCTGGTAAAACAATATGGATAAAACAATTTGACAACACCTTGCTGACCTTTGAAGAAAACCAAATTGTCAATATTTTATTCCTAAATTCATAACTTTGACAACAGATTCTTAACGCTGTCAGCTATCTCTCAGCAGTTTGCATCACTCACTTCAAAAACACTTGACTCAGTGTTCACATTCTTCTTTGTTTTAATTCAGTAACCGTTTTCATCTGTTGTCAAATATTCTCTGTTTCCTCTGGTTTTTAAGCTACCATATATGTCATTCTTGACCCAGTTAATTGATTGCATTCAGCAAATAATTCAGACCGTTATGCATATAGTAATAGTCATGTGATGAATGACATTTACATGTTTCTGACAGTTTCTGCTGCACTTTTTCCACTAAGCTGTTTCTAACATTCCTAATGTCTGTGAAGCCTAAAGCAACTGCGTTATTTAAAAACCATCAGCCTGCTAAAGAAATGCTTCCTTATTTCTCCCAAACTGCGGGATTCCTATACACATTACACATATTCCTTAGACCTGACCTAAGTCTCTAGAAGTAGGAAGTACAGACTGGTCTTTTCCCAGAACTCCTGTATACCACACCTTTGCAGAGTCAATGAAAAACTTAATGTATGCGAGAAAAATAGTCAAATGAAGACACCTGAGTCCCTCCATCTTGGAACCTGGCAGAGAACCGGAGGAAGTGGTTACAGAAACGTTCCTGAAAGCAAGCTGCATTTCAAAGAGAACAGGAAATGTGAAATCGTCAATGTGGCACTCCCAGAGGCACTAGGCATACGTGCTCTAACTAGGGGTGCCGGAGATGCTGTAGTATCCCCTGGCTTGAAGTGGTTTCCATCATATCCAGGGTTTACAGTTTGTTTCTATGGCTCTCAGCACCCCCACTATACAAATTGTTCCAGTACCTCTGGCAATGGGGAGTTGTAATATGATCTAGTGACAGCATGAAGGGGACTGCAAACTGCTAGACAAAGTCATTCAGAAATTTCAAGAATAATCACTTGGAAGAGACACATTTTCTTTCTAAGAAATTATCTGTCATATGAGACTATTGACTATTAACGTTACAGACTTGCAAAATAAAGCTGTCGTGTGAATATAAACTTATATGAAGTTATATATAAAGCTAATGTAAATATTAACAGATGGACTGATTAGTGTCAGAATTATTTGAGATATAAAATAACCACATAAAAACAAGTGAAATTAAACAGAGACCACCTCAATGAAACAAATGTTAATACAATGCTAAGTATAGAAGCCAAACACACAAAAGTTGTTTTTTTAAATGCAGCTAAGACTGAAACTTCAGTCTTAACTCTGCCCACTTGTGCTTCTTCCTAAAAAATATTCTCTACATCATTAGAATGCCATTGTCAAGTAATACAATGTATGATACAAATGGGAACTTCTGATAGAATTTTACACTTAGAAAGGAACATGGCAAACTGATATTTGGCTTGTTTCTCAAGAAGATCTATAAAACAAGCCAGGAATTTTTATTCATTTTTTATGAAATAATACATTTATGTTACAGTAATAATGTGCTGATTAAGCAGCAGTAATTGCCATTTAGTTTTATTAGGTAATATCAATTTCCTGGGAGATGTTCCAAAAGAACAGTCATCCTAATTCAGCTTGTCCCAATTAAGTGCATTGTAATATTTTACATTTAAATAGCACCTTTCATCCTGAATATACAAACAGCATCACTAAACTAAAGTGGGCTCTGGGGTAGAGTATCAGCAGCCAATCAATATACAATAGGCTGTACTACAATGAAGTCAGGAAACACTTTGTACATAGCCAATGGGACAAACCTGTCTTTCAAACTCTCTCTTTAAAACATATATCTTAACAGAGAGCTTCCAAGACATTAGCTTTTGAGACCTTGTCTGAAAAATTCTCACTGTAAACTGCATGATAAATAATAAATCTACTTGGGGGATGAAGAACTGAGCCATCTTTGTATTGATTTGAAACTCTGGGAATATATTCCAATCCTTCGGTTTAGTCTTCAATCTAAGCCATCTTCACCAGTGGAGCCTAACATCACCAGTTCTAGTCTGCATCACTGGTTACACTCACCGCTAGGATGCCTTCTCCTGGCTGCTTGGGAGATTAGCTCCTTCTACATGCAATGCCCCCTTCTGTCGCTCATTCACATGCCCTGCTGCATCTCTTTCTGTGATTCAGGGTGCTCTGTCTTCGTGGCTTGGCCCTTCAGCCAGGTTGTCATTGCCCTTTCCTTCCAGGGAATCAAAGACTCTCCTTCCAAAATGGCAGCCTTCCCTTCACTGCCCAGACTATAGCACTTCCCCAGTGGCTGCTAGGGGAACCTGGTCCTGCCTTTTACTCCGGGTTCTAGTCCAGAAATTCTATGTCCAACAACTGTGGTCTGCTTACTCCCAGACCCTGTTGCTAGTTCCCTGGACTTCTTCCTACTTCTTGGCTCAAACTTCTGGCTCCCCCTCTCTGGGTTTACCAGCCCAAACTTCCTCCTCCCAGAAAGTAACTGCAGACTACTTAACTTCATAGCCCGAACCATGCCTCCCTTCTCCCAAATAGTGATTGCCAACAACTTCTCCAGCAGCACCTTTCTCCTTTCTATCAGCCCCACCTGTTCCTTCTCAGCTGGGCTCCATCAATCAGCCTTTCAATACCTGGCTCTCCCCCAAGTACAGACTATCAGGTTAATTAACCTCATTTAACTGGCTCTGCCATGTATGGGGTGGACATCCCATCACAGTCTGTGTATCCTTTCTTCTTCTTTCCTTTTTATTTTTGTATTTGCATCACTTGCAACAAAATATGCTTCTACCAAACATCCCTCCACGCCACCAACTTCACCCAATCTTTCCCACTCTATACACATATAAGAATGTCGTCTCAACTATCCAGGTTTTGTGAAAGTCAATGAAGCCTGTATACAGCAGAATTCTTCTCTGTGCAGTGCTGTTCTCTCTTCCTCCAAGAAGCAAGAGGCTAATAAATTAATTATTAATTATTATTATTATTATTATTAAATAGCACTTTATATTTTCAAACCCTGCTTCTTCAATTCTCACAGCCCAGTGAGTAGTAACTGTAATATTGTCTCCATGTTAAAGGTTGGAAAAAGCATGGTACATAGAGGATAAGAGACTTGTTCAAAGTTAGATGGTCATTATACATACCATTATTAGAATCCATCTCCTCACTACTAGCGTCATGCTTTTTTCCACTAGAATCATAGACTTTAAGGTTAGAAGCGATCATTATGATAGTCTAGTCTGACCTCACAGAATCTCACCCAACCACTCCTGTAACAAACCTCTAACCTATGTCTGAGTATTGAAGTCCTCAAATTGTGGTTTAAAGACTTCGATCAAAATGCCCTTCCACTCAGGATTTTGTTCATTCTTTTTTAATAAAGAAGATTGCATCAAAGAAAATACCAGACTCCATCAATTTCTGCTTGCAACTAGAACATCTCCAGGGCCCCAAACTTTGACTAGCTGCTTGAGTCAAAAAGAGGCAGCACTCCCCATTCTACTACAGTTGCAAAGACCTACTGGGAAGTGTGCAACAGTGGTCTAAAATGAACAACATAGCATAATATTACTCCAGGAGAGTCAAGTGACATGAAGTTTTTTCTTCTAACAATAAATAACTTTTCCTGAAACTTTTTCAGAAAAGTGACTATTTTCTATTCAGACCCATCCAACAAATAAAAACAAACAACAAAATAAATGTCCAGATTCAATATTATTATAAATTGTTTACAGCAAAAAAATCTCCCTGTGGCAAAGGCAAAAATAAAGTCTAAAATGAGGAACATTAATCATAAAGAAGGATAATTGAGATGTTTGAGTCAAACTCAAAAATGGTTTCTATAATATTGTTGTGTGTTAGAAAATTTCTGCTCTTATTCAAGATGTGCTTTTAATAGCTGTTTGTCCATATTAAGACTGTATTCTTCAAAAAAGAAAACAGAGTTATTGACTGAATATAAAGAAAGAAAACAGACCTGCCAGTTGCTGTCACTATCACATGACACAAATACAAACTGAATTGACATTGATCTATAAATAAATTAAAATTAAAACAAAAACAAAAAGAAGGTAGGTTCACCATGAATGTTTTGGGTTCCTGGCAGAAAAATAATTCAGATCAGCAGTAATACTGATCCTCAGAGACTTATTTTTTTCACTTTAAATCAATACACCTCTCACTCTGCAGCCTCTAAACCTGTCTGGAACACAGCCAATATACTCAGTTAAAACATTGACATAACTGTTATCAGAGATTGAGATTTGAACCCCAGGACTTCTGACACTTAGAGTAACTGTGACAGGGATGTGTACATTGACTAAGATGGACCTCTGAACTTCTAATTCCAGTAAAGCACTCACTTATATAAATTGTGGCACAAAGTGGATTTTGAATGTACACTATATGCTCTTTAGAGACTAACAAATTTATTTGGGCATAAGCTTACATGGGCTAAAACCCACTTCATCAGATGTATGGAGTGGGTTTTAGCCCATGGAAGCTTACGCCCAAATAAATTTGTTAGTCTCTAAGGTGTCACTAGTACACCTCATCCTTTTTGCTGATACAGACTAACATGGCTACCACTCTGAAATATATATTCTTTTCTTTACTTGAATCTGGTTCCCCTAGTTGTCTGACACATACAAGTTCTCATGCATGTGACTATCAGAATCTGTACACTTACAGCAAATAAATATATATAATAATTTTGTTTTGCATCTGTCCTTTTTGTTTAATCCATCTGTTACCACTCACCTAATCTGGGTTTTCAATTAAAACTAAATCACTGAATCTATAAAAAAATATAATGGTTTCATATGAGTTAAGTTTTTTAAAAAAATATTACAAACCATATTACAGCTGGGGTAGGTTAAATCTGATGTATGCAATCATCTTTTCACCTCTGTTATTTTATACAACTATCAATCATTGTGACTGATAAATCATACGTATCAGATGTCTGTTAAATGTTGTATAAAAATAGCAACAGGACAGAATTCATTTCAGTTGGCAGTGGAGCCACAAAACTGGTTATAGAAAATCAGATATTTTAGATAAATATTATAATACCCCAATTTGCATATTGACAAATGCACATTACATCTTTTACAAGTTTCCCCACCAACAAATCCTTCACTTCCATATTGCTGACCCTGGAGTTTCCCCTCCATCCTACAACCCATCTCTGGCTTCCCAGACTTGGATTTCCCATCACCTCCCCTTCAAGCCCTCTCCCCTTCTTAGGTTCTCCTACATTTAGTATTCTCCATAGCCCACTATCTCCCCCCTTCCCCAAATAAACCTCTCTCTCTCTCTAGGCTGCCTACAGCCACTGAGATACAGACAAGGCAATATCTTATACCACATGGGCCACATCAATGTAACCATTTCCTTCTGGTCATGGGCAGAATGGGACTATGCTCAAGACAATGTCTCTAAAGTTAGAGTCCTACTACAGTGAGGTCTCTGGAGTGGATGGTGCATAAAATTTTCAAGAGTGCTCAAGTTATTTAAGTCACAATGGGGCTTGCACTCCTAAATCTCTTAGGTACCTTAATAAATTTTACCCCATAACCAAAGAGATGTGGCCTATATCACCTTCCCTTCTACTACCACCCAATTAGGGAAATGAATCAGCTGCTCAAGGAGCTAAAGAGTAGACACCCGAAATCAGGAGTTTCTTGGCCAACCAAGGAGATTTAATAGGTATAAATATGCATCAAGTTATTTTCCTCTGGAACAAAGTGAAAGCTACAAAAGAAACTTCCCACTTATATTCGTCCAGATTTTAAAAATAATTTGTCTACTTTTTTTGTTCCCTTTCCACCAACAAGATTACTGACTGAAATATTCACCAAAGTATTCAAGATTGTCACAGGGTGCTCTACTTACCTTGGGGTGGGTGCTCCTTTTTGCCATGGCTGGGAATTTGCTCCAGTCAGTTCTGACACCCCCTTTCACTGCTCACTGCATGCCCTGCCATCTCTCTCCTGCTCCCTGCAACTCAAGGTACTCTTTCTTCATGTCTTGACCCTCCGGCCAGGTCTCTTTAGTCTTCCCCTCCCAGGGTATCAAAGTCTTACTCTACTAACAGTCTCGGTCAGCCTTCTCATGCACTGCCCTAACTGTACCACTTCCCCAGTGTCTAGTAGGGGAACCCAGGCCT
Organism: Lepidochelys olivacea; assembly: GCF_965140295.1. NCBI lineage: Eukaryota > Metazoa > Chordata > Testudines > Cheloniidae > Lepidochelys > Lepidochelys olivacea. The sequence continues at coordinate 87,715,780 of NC_140415.1, read as the reverse complement.
GCCCACTATTATGGGTTCCAGTCCAGGGACCCTATAGCAGGACAATTGTGGTCTGTTTTCCCTAACACCTTGTTGCTCTTTCCCTGGACTCCTTCCTCCAGCTTCTTGCTTCCCCCTACTCTCTGGGTGTAGGAACTCAAACTCCCTCTCCCAGGGAGTGACTATAGACTACTTCTCTCCAGGCCCTGTCTGTTGCCAGCTTCCTGGTTTTATCCTAGTCCTGCCTGTTCCTTCTCAGCTTGGTCCTGCCATCATTCAGGGATGAATTAAAAGTGGAACAGGTACAGAGAAGGGCTAGTAGGATGACCCAAGGAATGGAAAACCTGTCTTATGAAAGGAGACTCAAAGAGCTTGGCTTGTTTAGCCTAACCAAAAGAAGGCTGAGGGGAGATATGATTGCTTTCTATGAATATATCAGAGGGATAAATACCAGGGAGGGAGAGGAAATATTTAAGCTCAGTACTAATGTGGACACAAGAACAAATGGATATAAACTGGTCATTGGGAAGTTCAGACTTGAAATTAGACAAAGGTTTCTAACCATCAGAGAAGTGAAGCTCTGGAACAGCCTTCCAAGGGGAGCAGTGGGGGCAAGGGACCTATCTGGCTTCAAGATTAAGCTCGATGAGTTTATGGAGGAGATGGTATGATGAGGTAACATGATTTTGGCAATTAATTGATCTTTGACTATTAGCAGTAAATATACCCAATGGCCTGTGATGGGATGTTAGATGGGGTGGGATCTGAGTTACTACAGAGAATTCTTTCCTGGGTTTCTGGCTGGTGAGTCTTCCCCACATGCTCAGGGTTTAGCTGATCGCCATATTTGGGGTCGGGAAGGAATTTTCCTCCAGGGCAAATTGGTGGAGGCCCTCAGGGTTTTTCGCCTTCGTCTCCAGAGTGGGGCATGGATCACTTGCTGGAGGATTCTCTGCACCTTGAAGTCTTTAAACTATGATTTGAGGACTTCAATAGCTCAGACACAGGTTAGGGGTTTGTTATAGGAATGGGTGGGTGAGATTCTGTGGCCTGCATTGTGCAGGAGGTCAGACTAAACAATCATAATGGTCCCTTCTGGCCTTAAAGTCTATGATTCTATGATACTTAGGTCTCCTTATTCCCCTCAACTGTGGCCTACTGGGTAATTGGCCCCTTCCCAGCCTCATTTACCCCTTCCAGGCTGATGTGGGGTGAACACCCCATCACAAAGACATAATTGCAGAACATTTGTGGATAATGAATTTCAAACTTGCTATTGTGAGCATTAACACTCATCTAATCAGGGAATGGAAACATACCACTGTGATCTATATAGCCAATCAAAACAGCTCAGATACTGAATACTTGCAACAAACTGTTTATGAATGGAGAGCTAGAAGTTTTTGCAAAAAGTATTATACTGAAAATACTTTTAAATGATGGATTCACTTGCATAAATCACAGTCTGCTCACAGACAATTCACAAACAGAAAAAGATGCAAAAATTCATTGAATAAATTATTTGTAATGAATTATTCACCTGGCTCTGCTCTCCTCATCATTCCAAGTAAAATAACAGACTAAGCATATGTTACAGCTATGTGACTACAGCACAAACTTCATTAGCCAACACCTCCACTGGCAGATGTTGGTCGTTTGTATTTCAGATGGGATTTTATATTCTTGCTTTGTCCCTCCTTGGACAGTTTTAAACAGAAGATGATTATACCCACTTCACCTCTGAATCAGCAAAGGAATGAACATATGCTATATTAAGGAAAAGAGCCTATATTTTTATTATATATAAAATGTTGGGATCATTTATTTGTCTCTGCTTTTATGCAATTTGTAAATAAAGAGGCCATGTTCTGCAATATTTCAATAAACTGCTACGTAAAAATAAAAGGGAAATGTAAAAAGATTACAAAACCTCCATCTAGTATTATTATTTTTATTTTTAAAACAAGTTTATTTCTAAATTCATCTCAATAATAAATGCAGTGGAGACTTTTTTGAAGACAAAAGCCTTTACGTACAACCTTTATTAATCTATTACCTTCAGGTTTTCTTTCAGTTCCCATCAGCCATCTGCTTCCTTTAAGAGACCACATTTTTCAATCTCTTGTGTGGCCACATAATACATGTTTAAGGTTACATTAAAGCATCTAGAGCCTGATCCTGCTGTTGCTTAATTCAGTTTTAAAAGTCCCACTGACTGGAGCAGGAACAGGAGCATTTCTAATCTATTTATGTAGCTTTAGGCTTTAAACTGCCACTCAACTCCATAGTATCTGACCCCTTTCCACATAATATCGGTATCAGTAACAAAGTCTCTAGTGGACTTAATGGAGTCTCTGGATCTACTTTTTCAACTACAAACAACTTAGTTTTGTTCTTTCTTTCATTGGTTGGTTGAATTGTCTCTTTGCTACAGGGTGTTTGTTTTTTGCAGGGGGGAGAGTAGTGTTGAATAAATGATGCTGTCAGTGTTACGACTGCTATTCTTGCTATGGAAGACAGGCATAGTCAAAGAAGAGCTAAAAACATGAGCTCAGTGAAAGCAAAACAATCAACTGGCAACATATACTAGATTTGTGACAAAAGGCATCTATTTAGGGGTTTTTTGTTGTAGTTATTTGTAAAAAACACAGTCTGTGCAAGAGGTTATAGGGATTTCTTGTTTTGTTTATATTTAAGATAGTAATATCCTTACTATGATAAACACTAGAACAAGCTATATTGAGCTTAGCAATTTATATGCTAAATTAGACCATATTAAATATATTTTCTTGCCTTTCATGCTGGGGGTTTTTAAACATTAAAAATGCAGATGTTTTAAACCATAAGGGTTCATTTTGTTGCATTTTAAACATACTCTCTAAACTTACTGAAAGATAAATTACAAAGATTACTGCTAAGACAGGTACATTTTATATGTTATGCATGAGACATACAAACTGACAACCTGAATATGTTTTCTTCTTGAGAATGCTATGGAGACACTGAGGTTGGTTGCACTTTAATTATTATGCATAAATAAATTATGCAAAGTTCATTTGAATCAGACTGTTTCTGGTATCTCGAAAAACAAGGCAAAATATCACCCAAACACCTGATGTGCAAGCCATTGCAAATGTAGATACTTCAGAAAAGAGATATATTAAAAATTCACAATGGCAAGCTGTCCTGCTGAGCCACATGAAGGGGAACTCCCCCTTTGCAAAAGATGGGAATGGGAAAGTTGCCATTTCTGAAGACTCTCCATGCTGTGTACTGCACCCACAAAGGCTGGAAATCTGTGCATAAGGTGACCCAACGGTGGCTGGGGCTGGAGAAATATCTATGCCACATACATAGTCCCCACCACTAGCCTGACAGGAAATCTACTGAAAAGTTATTCCAGCTAGAGGCTGGCAGTGGAGGCCATGGAACTCCTCTCCCCCCGCCTTGGGGAGGGGTCCCTGGAATTGGGCTGTCAGGAGGCTGGAGTGAGGGTCAGAGGTCAGGGCAGTGACACTTCCAGTTATAACATAAGCCACGAAAAAGAATAAAGGAAAATAGCCCCCGAATTTATCTGAAAAAAATATATTTACATTGTTTTAAGAGGCATTTTCAAACTGTGCCTTCCACTGCATTTTCAAGACAGAGCTTGCTATTTGTGATTTCACTATGTGTAACAATCTGAATGCTGAACATCGGTAATTTCTGCTGTCACTTCTCTGCTTTAGGCTTACATTTGAGAAGATAGTTTAATAAATATTAACAGCACCTCGATCATGTAGTAATGGATGAAGTCTCATGTCCTTGAAAAACAATGAATTTTGGAATTGTAGACATTTTTTACATAGTATATCAGAAAATGAAACAGGCTAGCTGTAATTGGAAAATAATTACAATTTTTTCCCCTCCAAATCGACTTCATGGCATAGTGATGCATCCCTCTGCAGGCCATGTCACTTGTGTACGATGTCTTTCTTTCCCCGCATCTGTTGTAGTTGTTTGAAAGAATACGATAGAAAAGATGTTTACCCTTCTAGGGCATAAAGCTAAAACTTAAATACGCATGTACTCAGATTTGCAACACAGATAACTATACAGAGAAAATAGGCTCCATTGTGTCTGTAAAAAGAAAAGGAGTACTTGTGGCACCTTAGAGACTAACCGATTTATTTGAGCATAAGCTTTCGTGAGCTGCAGCTCACTTCATCGGATGCATACTGTGGAAAGTATAGAAGATCTTTTTATACACACAAAGCATGAAGAAATGGGTGTTTACCACTACAAAAGGTTTTCTCTCCCCCCCCACCCCACTCTCCTGCTCGTAATAGCTTATCTAAAGTGATCACTCTCCTTACAATGTGTATGATAATCAGGGTGGGCCACTTCCAGCAGAAATCCAGGGTTTAACAAGAACGTCTGAGGGGAGTGGGGGTAGGAAAAAACAAGGGGAAATAGGTTACCTTGCATAATGACTTAGCCACTCCCAGTCTCTATTCAAGCCTAAGTTAATTGTATCCAATTTGCAAATGAATTCCAATTCAACGGTTTCTCGCTGGAGTCTGGTTTTGAAGTTTTTTTGTTGTAATATCGCAACTTTCATGTCTGTAATCGCGTGACCAGAGAGATTGAAGTGTTCTCTGACTGGTTTATGAATGTTATAATTCTTGACATCTGATTTGTGTCCATTTATTCTTTTACATAGAGATTGTCCAGTTTGACCAATGTACATGGCAGAGGGGCATTGCTGGCACATGATGACATATATCACATTGGTGGATGTGCAGGTGAACGAGCCTCTGATAGCGTGGCTGATGTTATTAGGCCCTGTGATGGTGTCCCCTGAATAGATATGTGGGCACAGTTGGCAACGGGCTTTGTTGCAAGGATAGGTTCCTGGGTTAGTGGTTCTGCAGGAATAGCGGTCAGTAGGTTTCCGGTATATTTCCTACCTACATGCCTCCAGCTTTCATCCAGACCACACCACACGATCCATTGTCTACAGCCAAGCTCTGCGATACAACCGCATTTGCTCCAACCCCTCAGACAGAGACAAACACCTACAAGATCTCTATCAAGCGTTCTTACAACTACAATACCCATCTGCTAAAGTGAGGAAACAGATTGACAGAGCCAGAAGAGTTCCCAGAAGTTACCTACTACAGGACAGGCCCAACAAAGAAAATAACAGAACGCCACTAGCTGTCATCTTCAGCCCCCAACTAAAACCCCTCCAACGCATTATTAAAGATCTACAACCTATCCTGAAGGATGACCCAACACTCTCACAAATCTTGGGAGACAGGCCAGTCCTTGCCTACAGATAGTCCCCCAACCTGAAGCAAATACTCACCAGCAACCACATACCATACAACAGAACCACTAACCCAGGAACCTATCCTTGCAACAAAGCCCGTTGCCAGCTGTGTCCACATATCTATTCAGGGGGACACCATCACAGGGCCTAATAACATCAGCCACACTATCAGAGACTCGTTCACCTGCACATCCACCAATGTGATATATGCCATCATGTGCCAGCAATACCCCTCTGCCATGTACATTGGGCAAACTGGACAGTCTCTATGTAAAAGAATAAATGGACACAAATCAGATGTCAAGAATTATAACATTCATTAACCAGTCGGAGAACACTTCAATCTCTCTGGTCACGTGATTACAGACATGAAAGTTGCAATATTACAACAAAAAAACTTCAAAACCAGACTCCAGCGAGAGACTGTTGAATTGGAATTCATTTGCAAATTGGATACAATTAACTTAGGCTTGAATAGAGACTGGGAATGGCTTAGTCATTATGCAAGGTAATCTATTTCCCCTTGTTTTTTCCTACCCCCTCTACCCTCAGACATTCTTGTTAAACCTTGGATTTGTGCTGGAAATAGCCGACCTTGATTATCATACACATTGTAAGGAGAGTGATCACTTTAGATAAGCTATTACCAGCAGGAGAGTGGGATGGGGGGAGAGAAAACCTTTTGTAGTGGTAAACACCCATTTTTTCATGCTTTGTGTGTATAAAAAGATCTTCTATACTTTCCACAGTATGCATCCGATGAAGTGAGCTGTAGCTCACGAAAGCTTATGCTCAAATAAATCGGTTAGTCTCTAAGGTGCCACAAGTACTCCTTTTCTTTTTGCGAATACAGACTAACAGAGCTGCTACTCTGAAACCTGTCATTGTGTCTGTAATTATATCCTAAAAAACAGGAAGATGGAAGCAGGCTGAAATGTGTTTTAAGAGACATAGTTTCCACTGTTCAAATGCATTAACTGTGTAAAGTAATAAAAAGGAACATCTAAAATTAATTTAAACAGAATTCATCTCTTCCAAAGATTAAATGAACCCTTTATAAAAGGTCAAAGACTTATCAAAATATGTATTTTATTATTAATAAGAGCTGCTTCATTAGAGAATTGAAGGCTGGTTAGAATTGTACCAAGTTTCAGAAAAAGATTATAAGATTGATCCTAGGCATTACAGAGAGATAGGCAAGTCTTATTTCGGTACGAAGAAAAATCGTTGAGCAAATAAAGGAGTACAACAGAGAAAATCTGCCCAGGTTATGAAAAGGGAAATTGTGACTGACCTATCAGAATGCCTTGAAAGAGTTAATAAAACATAAGAGAACAGAACTGTTAGCTATACTCTCCAGTCTTTCCAAAAAGCTTTTATTAAAGAATCTTTAAGGGTAAACAGTATGCAAAAATGACAGATAAGGTTTTTTCATGGATCAAGAGATAGCAAGTTGGGAATATGTTTAAGCAGTCAGCTGACAGAGTAGGAAGAGATCAAGGGCCAGACTGTCCCAAGCCCTGTATGGATGGACAAAGGGGACATATACCCACAAGCAAGTCAGCAGTAGTGCTGAGAGCACAATCCTAGTTCTTGTGCTCAACAACCACAACTCCACTTGCATAGCTCCTCAGCAGTAATAGTCTGCTCAAAATGGATGGAGATGGGGGGAGGAGTCACAGACCTATCTTTCCTCAGCAGATCAGGCCCTTCACTGGAGAAGACAATGCTGCACCCTTTCAAAGGGTGTTGTCAAGGCCGTATGCACTTCGCACTCCCCTGCAAGTATTGTGCATTTCTAAGGCACAACAGCTCTGGGACTTGTCACCAGGATGGTGAGCCTCCACCCCAGCCCCAATATCAGTTGCTTTACAGCTCAATTTAGACTCAATTGTGGGGTAACCGAGGCTATTCAATATTCATAAATAACCCTTAAAAGGAACCAAATAGTGCGACATTAAATTCTACTGAAGGAATAAACAGATTTGTTATTCAAGGTTAGAAAGAATTTTCACAAATCCCAGAAAGACTCAACAAACATAGGACAACTGGGCGACTTGATGGGAGCTGTAATAGGTACAATGCAGGGTAACACATATTAGAAGGGACAATGTACTTCAAACTGTTTGCTCACACTGATGAGTTCTGATTTACTTATAAACTCTCAGGGGAAGTGGGGGGGGGGGACAAAGCAAAAACTCTAGGAATCACCATAAAAATCTCAATGAAGCTGTTTGCCCAATGCACGGTGGAAGTCCAAAAGGAAATAAGGAATCACGCAACCTGTTCTCCTTTCTCAGATGAGACAGTCCAATGATTTTAGAAGGGGATCAATTGTTTTCAGAGGACAGAAAATAATACAGAAAATATAATGAAATTATCAATTGATGGGATGAGCTTAACTTGAATCCTGCATTTAAGGTTGGTCCCTTCATCTGAGAAAAGTCATAACAGAACTCTAAAATGTCAAGAGAAGGACTATACAATAATTCAAGGCATGAGAGCTTCCATATAAAGACCAAAATTATGTTACTTAGTTTGGAGAAAAGAAAAGTAAAAGTCCAGCTAGAAATAAAAAGAAGGGTATAAAGAAAGAAGGGTATTAAAAAAAGAACAGTGCCCCTGAGTTCTGCATCACTACTCCCACAAACCCTGCCTCCAACCTCTGGTCCAGCACATTACAATCAGTACAGCGTCCCTTGTGACTAAGTTTGAGGAATGGGAATTGATGTCTTCCTTCTCTACCACAGCAATCACAACAATTAGCTTCCTTCATGGTGACCCAGTTCCAATATCTGCAACTACACTTAACAACCATGGGAAAGTTTGATGTTTCAGCTACAATGATCACCAATAAAATAGTTACCATCACTGACATTTAAAGTAGCTCTGTCAGGTTTCAGAATCAACACCTCAGTGTAGAGTTCAGGCAGTTTACACCTCTCAGATGTATGGTTTCAGTCTGTCCACAAACTCCAGAAGACAATACTGTAGCAGTTTGTGCTCATTTGCCATTTAGATTCCCCCCTTGTGAACATATAGACTAGAATAGATATTTGTTTTCTTATTATGAAAACACATGCTGGAGCCCAAGTATGTAGCAAATTCAAAAAGAAGATAATTATGCAACAACTTATGCTACTGCATAATCACATTATACCATACACAAGGCCTTGGCAATAATGGAATGAAAAGAGCACTTAAAATCAAAAAGTCAACAAAAATTAAAATGTATAAAATGAAATACATTTTAACATAATGTTTAATTAACCTTTGACACTCACTGCAGCAAGAAATTATTGAAGTGAAAGCATAGGAAATTGAAAAATGAATCAAACAAGGCAGGATACAATTGCAGTACAAGGAGTATCAATATTCTTGCTTCATTGCACAAATTAATAACCACTGAGGATCAAGAAAAGTTCCCCCCCTTTGTCGAGTATTGCAAAAATGCACATGTAACATGGACTCCAGACATCACCTCTGAGGCGCTAAGCATCGTCCACTATCATTGAAGTTGCTGGGATTGAGAGGCTGAGCATCTTTTAGGATGGTTTTCTAGGGGGTTGGGGCTCAAAACATCAGAAACCAGATTCAATAGATATTACCACCAAAAGTTTTTGTGCTTGCACTGTTTTGTTTTGTTTTGTTTTTAAAGTAATGGTTTCCATTTATTTTCGGGGTTTTTTTTTTAAATCTTAGACCATATTATCCAAAGAAATAAGAACAGTAAAATATTTTAACCACTTTAATACAATAAAAGTGACAGTGAAGGAAAATCACCACTCCACTGTACATAGCAACACAAAAAAGATTGTGCATTACCTTTTTATTCCTCAGATCACACCCTCTAGACTTTTTAATGGAATAATCTAAAAAAAATTATCTTGTAGAAAGTAAAATTAAGATTTATTTTTAGCTATTTATTTGGATAGCCCTTTCAAAGTAATTATTTAAATTCTATTGCCCTGCTTGAGCTAGTAGGCTTGCAGCAGCATACATTGCACATGCTCCAATTTATCCACTGAAACTCAGTACCTATTATTAAAGAAACATACCCAAATGATTTCTTCTTGATGATACTGTTTCCAGTTCCTTCCACTGTCACTGAACATCAGGAGGTAGCTTGTTACCCAGTCCGAACTCCCATATCCACCTTGGGTAGCAACTGCAGTGATCTCAGTTCTCTCACCAAAATCAATCTGGAGCCACTGATATTTGTTGGACACAAGAGGAGACCAACCACCAGCTCCTTTGAGAGTAAAGGGGGAAAGAAAAGAAAAAAAGAATAGAATAAAAGTTGTAGAAAGATACAAATTATTAATTCATAATAGAAGTATAAAAAAGACTAATTAAATTCACACTACAGATGACCTAGAAATGATATATTCACTATTACCTGTGAGTGCCATTAAAAAAAAAAGGATTCCCTGAAACTGTTTGAATGGAGGAATCTGAGCAAAAAATACTAAGATACATTGTGATTTTGCTTTGCTACTTTTTTTTTTCCCCATCATCCTGTATCCCTCTTTTGCAACGGACGTTTCAGTGTACGGTCTATGTTTGTTAATTATAATAATATTCTTCACTTAGACAATGTCTTCATGCCAAGGTCTCAAAACATTTTGACAAACCATAATTAATTTTGAAAAACCATAATTTACAAACCATAAATGCAAACCACAATAATGTTCCCACAAAGTAAATATTTATATGTCTATTTTTATGTTGGGTGAAGTGAGGTAAGCGTATGGAGGGACTTTATATGATTTTCCAAAGCCACCAATCAGAAAACAGCAGATTCAGGCATACAAACTAAGGTCCTGATCCTGCAAACACTTATGCACATTCTTAATCAGTAGGGCTACTGACAGGAGAAAAGTTAAGTATATACATAAGTGTTGCAGGATCAGGGCCTACATCTTGTACTCTATCAAGCAACTAGCACTCTTTGGACACTATATAAATAGTAGTAGTAATAATTCCTAAACAGAACATTTGATAAAAAAAGAGTTAAGTTTATAAGTGTGTTTCACTGAAATATACTAATAATCAAAATCAATATTATACTTTCAGCACCAATTTTCTACATCTTTTTAAAAGGACCCAAACAGAAAAAGGTGTGGAAATGACAGTTGGACCCAACCTGTTCTCTGTTATCAGTTTCTTCACGATCACCCAAACTGATTTACACAGCCTACCCCACCCTAAACACAAAGTGCAAAGAACAAATTATTAGTAAATTAATCTCATAAAATAGGAAATGGGACTTTATAATTGCCTATGAATTTATCAGGACCACTATTTTTATTTTTTCCACATATTAGCATACAAAGTTATGATGTGGTGGGCAAAATTACTGGGGTGCAGTGACAGTGAATGAGGAAGGCTTATATTTTATTTTATTTAATACAGTCAGATAAAAAGAGCCACTTTCCCCAGACGCTAGACATCCTTGACAAATGTTTAAGCAACACACTACATAGCAGCAATTTCTACCATATGCAGCAGCAGCCAATATAACAGTTGAGAATAACAATATATGTGTTCATTTCCATAAGTTTTAACATTTATGGGGAGTTTAATGTGCACAATGTTTTGTAATAAAAGTGCATTATTGGGTTTTAGAGTTTGCAGGATTGTGACTCACAATCTCAACATTAACTCTTTTTAAATTACTTTTATTTTACAATTTTCCTTGTTTTTTTGAATGAGTCTTGAATATTTAAATCAGCTTGGTGTATATGCTCTGCAGGAAGAGAGCTCTGCTCTGGCCGATCATGGAGGGCACATCCATAATGCTATAACCCCCCGTTTACAATGCATTTATGTACTACTTCAACATAACAGCTTCCCTGGTTTAAACCCCTTATGGTAAAATTTAAAAACCTAGTTGCCTAATATTAGTCTATTAAACAGATGCTTCTACCTAGGCACCTTAATTAGGATTTAGAAGTATAAATAAGAGCACAGGTGGCAAAATCAGGGCCTAAATATGTCACTATAGTACTGTGCTTTGAATATGATTACAATTCAGCATTTATAGACTGTCTGGTTTCTCTGTTTTTATTTATTTATGTTTTTTCTTCTCAATTTCTCCATCACTTCTGTATTATCTTACAATTAGGTGACATCTTTTTTTCATTTAAAAATGTACTCAATTATCAACAAACAGCTTGAGAAGTGGGGTAAGAAAAATTCAGCAGCCACATGACGGTATGCTGCCACTATACTAATATTGAGTCACCACACCATGCCACATAGATGGAAGCATGAACTGTTGGAACACCAAATGCTAGATTCTCTTCTGTGCCAGAGAGCTACTTCTCACAGACACTGGGAGAAGGCAGCAGGGGGGATGGTTACTTCTCCCTAATTTTCAGGACTAGCCACAGACCTAACACAGTTTAGAGCTGCTGCTTGGCTTCTCCAAGTTGTGCTATTGGTATAGAGTCCTTAATATACCTTACACCGGAGGAGAATAAGTATAGCAGAGCTTCACCACACTCTGTCCTCACCCCACCCTATGTCCTTTGACATGCCCATCATTGCAGGGAATGGGGCACAGGCACAGCACATAACTGTGGCACACCTGTTCCAGCAGGAAAACCCCACTGACAGAGGAATTCTCTACTGGTCTTTTGTGGCCAGATATGACCCCTTTGTAGTACCTGAGTTGCACAAAGGGACTATAACTGCACAGAGAAACTGGCCTTGAATCTCCCTGTTAATCACAAGAAGTGATGCATTTATATAGTGGAATCACGTAAAGATGACTACAGTGACTAGCAATAGCATGCTTGTTCAAATAAGTAGAGAATTCATTTTTTAAGTGTCAGGACTACTAAAGAGAAATGATCATGATCACATCTGCAGAAGTATCCATAGTACAAACACAGTTTTTACAGGAGCAATTCTATAGTTCTGTCATTTATCAAATTTTCCCTTAAGCAGATACCTCTCAATTACATCAAAGGGAAACATTATACAATGTCCAGTAAAGTGATCAGCAAGCAAAGAAGGGATCATTTGCATAAGATACATATATAGTCCATGAAAATGGAATTGTAAAAAAGCATCTGTACAATAGTTTAAAAGAACAAATGCAATTGCATAAGTTTTGTCTCATTGTTCCAATAAGATTAAAAAAAAAAAAGTCAACCTCTGCATTGCATGTAAGCTTTCCAGAAACTCAAAGCACTCTTTGTGAAATCACAGAGATAGGTTTTATAACAATCATTAATTATTATGAATGAGTTGTTTTGTTATTAATTGACAATCAAAAATATTTCATTACATAAAAAAACAGCTCTTTACTAAATCAACTAAGGCCAAGTGCCTCTCACATCCACCACAGTTTACGACAAAAAAGCCACTGAGTTGAGAGAAATGTCTGTTTTGTTTGAAAATAAATGTTTGGAGGTTTGTTCAGTATTTATTTGAAATTTCCTGGGCTGTAACACTTTGTTATGTTTTTATAATAATCTATTCTGCTGGTATTTCAAGTTGCTGGCCACAGGTTCTGTAGATCAAACTCACTGTACCTCTAAAATTACATCAAGCAAATCAGGGTCTTCCTTCATTTAGCTCATGTGAAGACTAATTCATGTTTCCAGGATTCTTGAAGCACTGGCCACATAGGATAACAAATGTAAATTATGGTAAACAATCAATCATCTGTGAGTCGCCAGTTTGAATCTGGGCACATCAGCAGTAACTGAATTTGGGGTTAAATCATGTCCTTTAGGAAAAACACCAAATAACAGCTAAAAAACTCTATGTAATTAAAGTTGTAGGGTTTCCTATGAGGTGGACAGTGTTGAATTTAGAGTTATGACCTTAACCAGTGCATGCATGCCTCTAAACCCATTGGCTCAATGTCTCCCATGTTACTCCATGGGCATCCTGACCCAACACCAACCACTATTGCTTTCTGAGCAGCTATAACCCCCTTCGTTCCACACCTACAAATTTCCTATGTTCTGCTTCATTAAAAAAACACAGTAAAATTAACACTTATTGGCACGCACACTGGCAATCTCAAGAGACAGATCAAGGACTGTCATGATCTCCTTAGGACAGGAATAAGGTTTATTTTGTGGAACAGCGTGGTGGCATTTACACTGTAATGTAAAGGGTTAATAGCTCCAGTACCTTGGCCTGAAGCAAAGTCTTTGAATGTGTGTTCCTTAGTGCTTGGTAAATAGGCAGGCAAATAAGGAGCCAAAAAGTTAGGGAATAGAGGTTAAGAATATCAATGTGAACATGGAACTCCGTAACTCCAATAAAGGAACATTTAAATTTCACTAATTTGTGCAGTAATCTTTGTTATGTGCCTGGCCCAGCAACCTCAATTCAGGTATTTCCTAATTTTTGAGTTGTTGAATTTGCAACTTTAATAAATGTTCGTCTAAAATAGCTTTTTTGTTTCTCATATTTATATAAGACATATATTTTGTTTCAATCATTTAACTTTTGTTATATTTCCCACAGCCTTCCTTTGAGTGGGGGATGGGAAGGAGGCATTTTCCCCCCGCTCATGAACAAACTCCCCTGAAAAATACAGAGCACTGGTTTGCGTTGTTCTGAATTAGAAGCCCTAGGCAGGTTGCTGTTGTCTCCAATCACCTCCTGAACACTTTGTCAGAAGAGATGTCTAATACAATCTTCTTTATTACCCATTGTCCCTTGCTGCAATTGTCTCCGTTGGGATTATCTGCACAGAGCATGCCTGAGGGATCTACAGTGAGGTTTCAAAAGCAAACATAACACAAGTCCTCTTTATGGGTAACATGTCTGACAGAAGTGGTGCAAATATCTAATAATCCTGAATGGGTACCTACTTGTAGTATTAATTACAACTATGAAAAATCCCTATAATATTTATTGTGCGCTGAAAGCTGGGATTCTCATTAAATTTGCAATTTTAGCCCAATGTGAAAAGCTACCATTCCTTCCACCTCTTACGCCCAAACCCTTTCCTTTATAAATCTGTGTTTTACCATTTTGCTTTAGCAGCACTTTGTCTTTTGGAGCCACTTGACAGGCTAATGGAGTGTCCCCTGCTTTGTACTCTTCTGCCCATCAGTCTGCCAGGGTCTACAATGTGGTCAAACACCACACAATTCCCATCAGCCAGCTGAGGGTACTTACTGAGTTCCAAACACCTATGCAACACTTACATATAAACCTGCTAACTAAGATATAGGATATAAACATTTTAAAATGACTCCTTTTTGAACATTTTTAGATAAGTCTAATTCTTTTTAGAATACCCCCAGCAAACAAATTTCTGAAATGTGACAGTTAAATATTGAGACTCATTTGCACAATTATAAAATCTAAGAAATGGACCATTTTCAACAGTTATTAATATGCAGACATTGAATCATGAACTCTCATTCATTACCATTTCTGTCAATTTCTGCAATGTTTGTCACCTAATATTATTTGTAAAGTTAATTTGATGTAAAAATGTGTTTTACGTTGAACTTCATGGCATGCAATACATTTTGCACTATTTTTTAAATAGAGAATGTATTGTGCAATGTAATTTTCCAGGATAAGCCACATTAAAGGATCAGACAGAAAATTGTCTTCATCATCAAAAGAACCTACTTACAGCTCAATCAGTTATTTGAACACCCATTTCAGTTGCTGAGCCATAAGCAAGGGCCATGCCTGCAGCTTGTCACTAAACCCTGGGGAAGTTCACAGGAGGGGAGTGCTCTTTTTAAAGCATGCAGGAGAAGAGCTCTCCCTCTGTGCATCTCCTATAGCATGAGGAATGTAAGCTACTCAACTATCCTGCCAGCAGCCCCCTTAGCCCCTGCCTTCCCATCCTCTAGTTCACTGCGGCCCCTCACCACTACCCTATGCAGGTTTTGACTTCTGAACACATACATTTTAGATGCATATCTTTTATATGTATAATTTCAGAAAGCATAACAATTACATGTTTAAAACATTATAAATAGAACAGCATAAGTATGAACAACTTAAGTGAACATAAGAAACCTGGAAGGGGCTGAGAAGAAGAGCCAGGCAGTTGGAGGCAGAAGGTGCTCTTTAGGATTTAGAACAGATGCAGATCTTGAGAGTGGAGCTGCCCAGGGAATTAGTAAAACAATCATATTCACTGTGTTTAAAACTTTACATTCCCAGCAGAGAAAGTATGAAATCATGATTGAGCTTTCTCACCTGGCCTCACAGCTTGTCAGGCTGCCCCACTCCTGCTGCTTCATGTGAAAAGCTTTTCAAAGTATAGAACAGAAACTGGAGCACTGATTAACGTTTATTTCAGGTGTGCTACCCCATTATTTTTCATACTGCTATACTACTTCCTTTTGCTGCCTTGGTATGTAAATTAAACCAATTTACAGCAGCTGACTGCAATGTATCCTTGCTCACACCAGTTTATCAGTACATAACTTACATCATCTTTTATGTCACCGCTTAATGTGGTCACATAGTATATATGTCTTTTCTCTGGTTAACAAAGCAGCATATTTCTCATATGGAGAAATCCATGGAAGTTGATTTTACACTGAATTCAATAGTTAAACCAGGGATGAATTTGGCTCCACATGCTACAACAAATTTTCTTGATAAAACCTACTGGTAATTGTGATTTAATGTGCTTAGAAAAGTTCATTTCATGAGTTAAATGAAATTAAGTAGCTAGCAATGTCAGTGGAGATAAAACAA
This sequence comes from Lepidochelys olivacea, assembly GCF_965140295.1. NCBI lineage: Eukaryota > Metazoa > Chordata > Testudines > Cheloniidae > Lepidochelys > Lepidochelys olivacea. Next base: position 87,699,780 of record NC_140415.1, on the reverse strand, counting down.
TGCCAAAACATACGGAGAAGTAAATACCTTGTTTTGCTTTTCCTCAGGCTAAATAACAGAATCATACTTTAAATAAATTAAATGTTCATACAACTGCAACCATACTTGTAAGCAAACTAACTAAGCAAGAGTTTATAGAGTTGTCTACCGAACAGCAGGAGCCTGTATGCTTGCACTAAGATAGTAGATCACTTTTAGGACTCAAAAATTATTTTATTGAGCAGATATTAACTCTGTTTAAAGATATGAGACATAATAAGATCAACAGGAAACTGCAGCAATTCCAAAAACAGCAAATGGACACTGAACAGTGACACTGAGCTTTTTAAAAACTGTATCTAAGGTCTATATCTAATCACCACTTGAATGACCTTAATGTTTTTGCCTCTGCAGTCTTATCCTATAGTTATGTTGGGGGTTGGGAGAAAACTCATTGGAGTTGGTGGGCATAACAACTGCCTTCCATTCATGCTAAATTAAATACACCTTTGATTAGTTCAAGATTCAGAATTATGTAGGTAGAGGGGTTTCACTATGGGCTGAATGTAACATGGGGTGGGAGATTGATTTTGATTGTAGCTGTGTGTCAGTATGTGTGTGTGGAAGAGGGGATATAACCACTATAGAACCAGACAGAGAAGGAGCAAAGAAGATCCAAAGGCCCCCAGAGAAGCACTCATAGTGTGGCCATGAGAAACAAGCCTAGAGAGAGTTCTGTGCTTTTGATGGCTCAAAGAGGATTGGAGCTGTGACCAAAGAAACTATATCCTGTTGTTTTATTTCTCCCACATTCAGGGAAATAGGACCTTATGTGCATTCTCTGTAATTAAACAGACTTGCATCAAACAAATCTTCATTACCTAGTAGCTGGGAGACATGAGTACAGGAAGGCACATGTGTACAAGTAAACAGAGCCATTTACAACCAATTGTCCTAGTTAATGGGAGCCATCAAGATTCCAAGCCGCCATTAATGGCCCACACTTTGCATAATTACAATAGGACCTCAGAGTAATAGTTCATATTTCTAGTTTCAGTTACAAGTATGATACATTCATACAAATAGGATGAACATATTCAGTAGGTTTTTACCTTTGTAATGATGCCTTACAAGAGACCTTTTGCATGAAGCATATTCCAGTTACATCATATTCACATTCATAAAGCATATGGAGTGCAACCTCACAGAAAGCATGCCTTTGACCTACATGAATGTGAACAGATATCTCCAGGTGCCTGAACCCCAGTTATAACAGTTACATTTACACTCCATTTGGAGAGCCTTTGAACAGAGATGGACTGACCCTGTTTTAATACTTATACTCTACAAAAAGTTTGGAGAAATTGCAGATAAGTTTGGTCCGTTGTAGGTAATAACTTAAAGAGGCTTCCTGAGAAGTATGGAGCCAAACCTCCCGCAATGTGAATAAGGAACCAACATGGAACTTCTCCTCTGGCAAGAAAGATTCACAGCTGTGGAGTTCATCAGGGCTCTAAGAAATATCATTTGTGCTCTGTTGAAAATGGATTTTGATTTGTATATGTGAAGCCACATGGACTTGACATGACAGCTGAATCAACACATCTAATGCTGTATGTGCTCTGTTTGACCAGTCATCTAGACACAGGAAGATACCTTGACAACAAAGAAAAATGGTTATGACACCAGGCATTTAGTGAAAATCCTCATTGCCACAGAAAAACTATTGGATAGCACACAACATTGGTTGAGATCTTTTCATACACAAGAGGTATATCGTTGGGAGATGTACAAATTGAGATTTGCTGCTTGGAGATGAAAGCAAATGACAAGCAGCTCCCACTAGTAGAAGGAAAGTATTTTGGGAAGAATCCTGGCTTCCTAGAAGTTGAGAAAAGCTCTACGTCTAGTAACAGAAGGGAGTGGACATTCTCTTTTATTCTTTCAGGAGCTGATCTAAAGGAGTCATATTTTGCCAGTACTGCTTTATAGCTGGCAACACTCAACCACAGAGGAAAATGCCAGAAGCTGTCAAAGCACTGTAGCCTACAGAGATTCCTCATAGGTACTCATAACAAATGAAGAGTTCAAAGGTCATTTGAACAATGCAGAACATAGGGATGCCCCAACCATGCACTTTTCCTCCAGATACGCCCTCTACCCCAGGGCCAGTAAGAGAGCTGGGCAAAGACGTCAGTTCAGTAGCCCAACATCACCAGAGGATTCCTGCACTGTACAAGTGGGATCAACCATGATTCAGGTCACTTTGTACTTGTGACCCAATGCAAAACAAATGCAGCATGACCAAGAGTCGAGCCACTGATTTTAGACTGAGTAGAAAAAAGAAACAAATATTTTTATTTCACTTCCCATTTTGGGTTGTCAGACTCATGCTCAGCATGTCAAGAATTTAAATTTCTAAAAAGTGGCAACATTAGTCTTACTAGAACAAAAGTGAAAGTTACTAATAAACATGTACAACAAGTATCATTTACTATGTCAAATCTCAGTTAAGGTGTTTCAGAGCCATTTTCAATCTAACTCAAGATGATAGCACGGCACTGGGAAATGATACTTGTAATCAGAGGGCCAATTCACCTTTCACCTACCCCTTGAAGTCAGTTGCATGAATGTAGCTAACCTTATTTTGGTCGCAATCTTCTGTGTTGACAGTTATTCAGATGTGTCCCATTTTGCTTTCCATCTTCTGAAGCCTTTGAAGACATTTTTTTCAATCAATCATTATTTAAATGTATTCCAGTGGGCTATTTCATAACACAGTGGCTGACACGATGCATCAAAAGGACAGCTAGTTGGCAACAATTCAAAGAATTATCAAAGCCACTATTCTTTTTTCAGCTTTTCTATCAGCATAACACTGTAAAGCAATATGGACCGACTGCCTACACTAGATGGCTCCTTTTGCATTATACGGGAATATACTATACCATAGTTATACAGTTTGATACAATTAATAGTATACTCTGCACTTTACAAGTAATTACAAAAAAAGTAAGATATGCCAAACAAATACCTCACAGTTTTAAGACATTTTATAACAGTTTGTGAAGACAATTACTATGAAACTGATTCATGTCTACTAACCTGCTAAGCCTTATCCCCAGGGACGGCAAGTGTTTGCTGAGATTCTGCCAGAGCAGGGCACTTTTAAACCTCATCAGTTTCTCCCGGGGATCCACTGGTAGACGCTACTTTGGTAATATACCAATTTGGTGCACCCTTTAGCTGCACCTAATGCCCAGCCAGCCCTGCATGTTTTTGCTCTTGTGCTGATCAGCGGCAGATGAACTTCTTTTGAGCACATATTCTGACTTCTTTCCAGAGCTGAATGTAGAACAGATTAAATTTTGGGAGCTTGCCTCATTCATAATAAATCAGTGCGAGACAGTTTGTTTACCTTGACCGTGTGCAGACATGGCCATCCACAGCTCCCAGTGGTCATGGTTCACCATTCCTGGCCAATGGGAGCTACAGGAAGCGGCAGCCAGCACCTTCCTGTGGCCCACGCCATTTCCCGCAGCTCCTATTGGCCAGGAACAGCGAACGACAGCCACTGGGAGCTGCGGGCAGCCGTGCCTGCAGACAGTCAATGTAAACAAACTGTCTCGCAGCCTGCCATCGGATTACCCAGACGGGCTGCAGGTTGCCCACCACTGAAGTAAATTGTATAACTGATGTCAAACCCATGGGGGTAACTGTGCTTTTAATCCCATTGTAGCCCCCACGAGAGCACCCTCACTCAGATCTCAGGCTTCTGCTGTAACCTGTCTTGGGGTGACAACTTGTATTCCTCTCCCTTCCTCCAGACTGGGGATTTAGGCTGAAATTTCCTCCTGTAATCGTTCCCTCACTGTGATCACCTTAGCAAGTCTGAGTGTAGTTCACTGGCTGTCCTGTTATTTCCCAGGGACAATGACAGCGTTTACCAGTGACCGGTCAGCCTTCACAAAGCATAGAATGTATTTAGAACAAAATAATTACAGATGTTGGAGACCCCAGGGCATGGCCACTAGTTAAGTTGAGGGGATGGAAGGCCATAAGGGTCGAGGAAGTCTCCCTGCTGAAGGCCTAAGGGCTTCTTCTCAACCCCCCTTAATAGAATTCAGGCCTGGCTGGTTTGAGTAAGGTTTGCTGACGCCAAGTTAAAGATAAAAGGAGAGACAGCTACAAGGCCAGACAGAATGTGCTGGTTGTTTAAGTTGCTAGGAATGCTTGTTAGAGGTTGCAGGAAATAAATATTGTTGTAACCCATATAAGGAAGGCAGAGTATTTGTGTAAAGTTTTGATTGGCTGATGTGTAGTGCAGTCGCATTAAGGAATATAAAAGTGTGTGTAATGACCTGCTCTGAGGTGCAGGATTTGAGATTCTATTCTCCCTGTACCTTGTTTGCAGCTGCAAATAAACTTTTCTGCTTCTCCACCCCGTTGTGATTATTGAGTGACGCACACCGGGTAACGAACCCCTGCTGTTGTTTTGCCTCTGGGCACTGGGTGCCGGCAACACAGAGAAAATAAATCTTGAAAGCAAGCAACAGCTTATCTGCACACTGTCTTACCAGGTGACACCCATCTTTCATATGGAGACCCTGGTCGGTTTCCAAGTCCTTCAAATCTGTTTTTCCTTTACTGGATAAAGTCTCATCTCAGTTCTTGATAGAGTGAGAGGGAACCTTCACCTATAACAGGCTTCCCACTTTAAACTATTCTACGTTTTTTGGACCTCTTGAACACAGTTAAAACCAGTCAATGAATTTGCTCCCAACCGGTAGTACTTCTGCCAACTTTGTTGACCTGTCTAGAAATTTGCCATAATTACCCCCAGCAATGTTAGATTCTCTTTTTTGCTTAGTGACTTTCCTTCAATCACTGTGCCGCCTGCCTTGTTTCAACCAAGTAAATAGCAAAATCAAGGGAGAGGGGAAACCGAGTCACATATTGGGGAGTAGTAAATAATGAAAAGGACAGGCCACTAATATACAAAGATCACTTTGAGTGCAAGCAAACAATGTGTCTTAATATAACTAAATATAAATATATACATCTAGGGAACAAAGAACATAGTCATACTTACAGGATGGGGAACTCTATCCTGGGAAGGAGTGACTCTGAAAAAGATTTGGGGATTGCAGTGGATAATCAGCTGAATGAGTGCCTAGTGAAACTGAGGCCAAAAGAGCTCATGTGACCCTTGGACGCATAAACAGGGGAATCTCGAGTAGGACTAGAGAGGTTATTTTACCTTTCTATTTGACACTGTGTGAGAACTATTGGGATACTGAGTCCATCCAGTTCTGTTGTCTACAATTGAAGAAGGATGTTGAAAAATTGGAAAGGGTTCAGAGAAGACCCATGAGAATAATTAAAGGATTGAAAAATATTTTTTAGTGATAGACTCAAGGAGCTCAATTTATTTAGCTTAACAAAGAGAAGGTTAAGAGGTGACTTGATTACAGCCTGTTAGTACATACATGGGGATCAAATATTTAATAACAGGCTCTTCAATCTAGGAGAGAAAGGTACAACACTACCCATTGACTGAAAATTGAAGCTAAAAAAATTCAGACTGGAAATAAAGCATACATTTTTAACCGTGAGAGTAATAACTATTAGAACAATTTACCTGGGGTCATCATGGATTTTCCATCACTGATTATTTTTAAATCAAGATTGGCTTTTTTTGTTGGCAAAAGATCTGCTCTAGGAATTATTTTGGGGAAGTTCTTTGGCCTGTGTTATACAGGAGGTATAACCAGGTATCTACCAGGTATAACCAGATGATCACAATGGTCCCTTCTGGCCTTTCAATGTACGAATATATAAAGATTATTTCAGAAAAATAAATCAGAAGTTTCTCAGTTCCCCACAGATGGTAACAAGAAAACATCCAGAACAAAAAATGCATCTTTCATTGAGTTGCTGGGCTAAGTCTACCACACTCAGACTTCTGAGCTGGTTGCTTTGTATAGTATCCCGTTTCTGGTTCCATATGTGTTGATTTGGTGGTAAACAAACAGAGGAAGCAACCAACATTCAAAATGGATCTACATATTAATCATATCAATATATGTTAAAAATGATTAGGGGTCTAGAACACATGACTTATGAGGAGAGGCTGAGGGAACTGGGATTGTTTAGTCTGCAGAAGAGAAGAATGAGGGGGGATGTGATAGCTGCTTTCAACTACCTGAGAGGGGGTTCCGAAGAGGATGGCTCTAGACTGTTCTCAGTGGTAGCAGATGACAGAACGAGGAGTAATGGTCTCAAGTTGCAGGGGGGGAGGTTTAGGTTGGATATTAGGAAAAACTTTTTCACTAGGAGGGTGGTGAAACATTGGAATGCGTTACCTAGGGAGGTGGTAGAATCTCCTTCCTTAGAGGTTTTTAAGGTCAGGCTTGACAAAGCCCTGGCTGGGATGATTTAACTGGGAATTGGTCCTGCTTCGAGCAGGGGGTTGGACTAGATGACCTTCTGGGGTCCCTTCCAACCCTGATATTCTATGATTCTATGTTATAGCAAAACAAAAGGAAGACAGATTTAACTCAAATACATGATGCACTAGGCTCTAGTACCGGTAAACAACTGTCTTTCACGCAAAGCACTGGCCCTCACAAAGATAGGAATTTAGCCCCCTTTCCATGGGAACTGTTTTCTCTCTGCTTAGCTGCCAATGAATTCTGAATGTTGGTTTATCCTTCCATAGGAGTCTTACCAACATGCCTTACTCGTTGCTGGCCCTTGAAGTTTAGGCAAGAAAACTGCCACAACGCAAAGTGATCTTTTTACCTCTGACTGCTATAGATTTCAGCTACCTCCCACCAGCATGTAAGAATTCAGTTCCTTTTATGCTTTCTTTGGCTTCTTTTTCCCTCATCCCTGAGGACATGAACATCTTCACAAAACAAGCTATTATCCAATTTAAACTTTGTCCTCTTTTCCAGCCTAGCGTTGGCCTCAAGGCAGGGGACTGTGTCATTATTTCTCAGAGTATACGTGAATAGTACAAAAAAAGTCATTTGGCTTCAGTGCATATTATACAGAGAAGGAAGAAGCTTGTAGACCATAAATATTCACAACATGTTACTTTGACATTTTCCAGTTAGGAAGCTGCCCTGGAAATTAAATCAAGCTTCTTAGCTCATGATGTATGCCACTGCTTCTGACTAGTGAAGTGGATTGCATTGATAACCTAGAGGATTTAGTACATAGATCAAAATTCACTTTTATGATGCATGCCCTCCATTATGACTTGTATTCTACTGTGCTTATATATGGATCTCCCATCAGTACCTACAGCACAGTCAATGGGAAATCTATGCACTTAGGGAGAGCAGACTGTCACAGTCAGTCTTCCAGGAAGACCTGAAAGGAGATTTTTGCTCTTATGTTTTGCTGTAAGAGTCCTTATCAGTTTATTCACGGATTTTTTCCATGTGGAATCACTCTGGGAATTTTCAAATAAAACCATTATGGTAGCTGAAAGGATTATATCAAATTAAACCTCTAAAAGGATTTTGTATTGCATCAGTTTTGCTATGAAGCTACAAAGAATAACTGCAAATTTTATATTTATCTTTAACAAGGAGTGATGTGTATACTATGGTACTCTATTACTTACTGGGTCTGTTGCTGAAACCTCGAGGTATATAACTTTGTATTTCTGCCGTGTCCATCACAATACTGTAGCATAAGTCCTAGATGAATCACTTTCTGATGATGGCACTCTAGTAAAGACATTTCAATGCTGGAAAAGCTGATTCACTAATTTTGGCATCTTTCATGGTGCAGTCTGTACAGTAGGCAAACAAATAAAATGTTGGCACCTGCAGTTTCCAGGCAAAAAATACTCCTCCTTCTATTTAAAACTAAAATGCTCAATTTTGTTTCCATTATTACAGATGTAAATTGCTACAACTAGCAGCTGGGAATATTGGCCAACTCCATCTGGTTACTGGCCTGCACGCAGCTCTGACATACACAAAGGGATCACGATTTTGTAAGAAAGAAAACAAGTGAAATGTCACCTTTATGGTGTTTAAATCCTAATTTTTGTGTGCATATTTTTAACATTCCACAACAAGCTAACATTTCTATGAATCAACTCTATGAATATTTAATTTGTTCTCAGTTTTATTCTATAGCAGTAATTGTCTCTCCTTTGAAGTACTATGATGTTTGCGTCTGTGTGTAATTCTATATTCCAAACACACTGTAGAACCCAACCATGTAAGTATGATTTTATTTGTTCAAATATTATTTCTGTAGTATAGTATTCCAGACTTATACCTATGGTTCTTAGCACTTTGTATACTTATCTAATTGAATCCCCTAGGGTAGTTATTTTCAAAGATGCTTGCATTAATAATCAAAGGCTCCTTTAAAAAAAAACTGTATGTCAGTCTATTAGCATCCTGTAATATCCCAGGATATAGAGGTTCACTTATGAGGTTCTATAGACATACTGTGCCAGATCATCTGCTGTTGTACATTGGCATAGCTTTATTGAAGTCACTATATTTTGTTTCCTGGCTAATCATCTTCATCAGATTAAAATCAAATGTGCCAGCATTTCAGCCACAAAAGGCATGCAAGAAATTACAGTTAAACCAGTTCACGAGTTTACTTATATTCTATGATTTTGCAATGACTAATATAATGTTTTAAAATTCACATTTTTATAGAGTTAGATTCTAATGCAAGCTCTCTCATTTCTCCTCTAACCCATGGGAATTTCTGCTTCACTAGATACTTCGTGTATCAGAGTTCATGGATTCTGAATGATATTATGCTACTGTGGAATTAATAAAGAAACCCTTCTTGCTGAGAATAAGCAGTACAGTAAGCACTCTAGAGCTGAGAAAGAGGACAAAAAGATGTACTTCTGATTAGCCAATTTTAGATTGCTGCCAGCAATATGAATCTCATCAGCAGCACTATATTGTTACATCATGCTAAAAGAGGAGGGGGGTATAACTGTGTAGGGTTGGAAAACAGCATTATAGAAAATACAATTGAGCTAGACTAAGGGAAGTTCACTCTTAGCAAATATAACCACATCTGGTTGTCATAACCAATTGAGTGCCATAACCAATAAGGCTTTGTCTTTTGGTTAGTTTTGTAGGATATGTAAAACATATTACATGTAGATTACTGAGGTAAACTTTTTATTATTATTTCATGTGACTTTGAAGGACAAATTTTTAATCACCTAACTACAAGTGAAGGAAAACAGGACTTCAATTCAGTTAGCATTTTCTGCTTTAGAACCCAACTTCATTGTTCAGGAATCTGGATTTTTCATAGACTATTGTAATAGTCTTCATTTATGATTTTCGGAAATGTCATTATAACGTTTGTGAAACTAAACCAGCCAACTTCAACAGCCAAATGAAAATTTCTTATGGCTTTACAGTAGCATTAAGTAGCAGCAATTTTACTGCATCTGGTGTACAACTAATGCCCAGCTAGGCTACATTATTTATAAAGCTATGTTTAACTTATAAAAAAATCTTTCACATTTGAAAATTGAGTATTTATGCAGATTTGGATCCTATCTTTTCAGAACATTATAGCCTCTTATATTTAATGACGAATCACTATGGACAGAATGCACCCCTACTGAAATCGTGTAGTTTTAAAAAAAACAACAGAGAGAAAAACCTTTAATAGTTCCAGCATATGAATGTTTTTTGCAGCTGTCAGAAAATAATATTCCTCGTTATATTTACTACCAGAAAGCCAGTGGAGTTGGACACTGTAGAACCTTGGGACGCTCCAGCCTAAAATTTGTGTTTGTCACATTATTTAAAATCACTGTGAGACTTAAAAGACACACAAATAGCCAACATTTCACCAATCTATGTATAATTTAATAATAATCATAGCATCCCTTCTGATTATCATCAACTAACTAACTGAGGTATCTTGCAACAATAGGACATTTGTTTGGCATCAGTTTGGCAATTTAGAAATTAATCTGAGATCAAGATGAGAAGCAGATTGGCAACTGTCTGTTAGAAAAACTTTATGGTTTGGAATAATCCCATCTAAATTGCAGATTATTCTCAATCTCTGGTAATACATGGGTAACTAAAATGGTAATAAATAAGCAAAACACAAACTCTTGGACAAAATGAAAGGCAATCAATAAACATATCAGTAAACAGTTAGAATGTGATCAGATTATATTTCTGCTTCCTCTACATCTTTCCTTGTATGTAATTACTGATAACAGACATCAGGACAAATGTTTTGGATGAACAGTGTTTTCTGGTTGGTTGGTTTTAAAGGACCTTAGTGAAATGTGTTCATGGACAAACATATGATACAGGCAACTTCATTGAAGTACTGATTATATGGCCAGAACCGTTGCCCTTCATTATAGACAGGCGCACTGTAGATCCTAAGAATAGTTAAGCAGTTTATACCGGATTAAGCAATAAAGAGGTTTCATTCATCAGTGCATACTGCCAAAAAGTCACAGCTTCCACAGTTACCCTGCTACGTCAGAAGATGTGCTGTGGCAATTTATAAGAAGTGGCATTCCTCAGTGGATTCAGCAGAAGATCAACTGCTTTTATTTGAAACCCTGCCCCTGTGCATTTTGAAGATTTGGGAGGAATGTTTTGATTTGAAACATTACTGTCTCCGTTTGCACCTCAGGGCTATCTGTGTAAATTGGTATGAATTCTGCATTGTTTTAACATTGTTTGTATCATCACTTTGATTTAGACATGTAGAGTGTTTAGTATAGTTTTCTGGGTGAAGTATATCTAAATACCTTTTGGAAGCATTTATGAGACCAAAACTTTATTTATTATTTGTATTGGGATAGTGCCCTGTACAAACCCAGAACCAATTAGAGATGATCCGTGCCTTCTGATAGTGGGGGCAGAGTAACGGCAGCTGGCTTCAGCAGTATTACTGAGCATGCTCAGTACAAGCCAAGCAGCAAGTCTCGGGAGGTGGAGGGGTGGGGGAAAAGTCACTTGACCCCACATGCCTGCCCCCCATGTGTCACCACTTGGCCCCTGCCCAGAAGAGCTGGTGTATATTTAAGCCCTTAACTCACATCTATAGTATGATCTACCAGTTTGAGATTGTTAGATATTTTGTGGCATTAAGTTCTTATGAGCTTACTAGTGGTAGGCTTTGACACTGAAGTTTATGGTCTTATGGTAAGTATGAGTGAAAGTGGGTGAGTGTGTATTGTGCTTTGGCATTTTGTGTTGATTTGTGTTGGTGGTGAATGAAGGGTGTGTGCTACAATGAAGGACTGTTTGAGTTTGGGGTTATTGTAGGTTGGCCATCCTCATTGTTATTGGTCCTTGGAAAGGTCTGATCACATTTTGTTTGGTAGGAGGCAGCAGCTCCTTACTGGACACCATTGTCCGCAGCAATAAGGTTTCAGTGTTGGGCAGTCAACAGTGGATGCTGTCCTTACCCTCTGGCTTCTGTCTGAACTGCACCAAGAATTTAAACACCTGCTTCATGTGACATTATCAACATCAAAGAATCTTTTGGTTCGGTTGACAGGTTAGCACTTTAGCTCACACTGAAACGAGTTAGCGTTCTGTGTGTTTTGCTAAATCTGGTGTATGATCTTCACACTGGTATTGGTGCAAGAGTGTGTATTGATTCACTGCTTTTACTGCATTTCTACACAACTACACATGTGTGGCAGTGATTTATTCTTGCCCTGCCACTATTCTATCAAGCTATTGATTCGATATTTGCACTTACTACTCCCCATATCAGAATCAAGGCTGATCAAGAAGTGTTCACTGACAAGACTATGCCAGCAACACTACCTTGCTTGTGGAGAGGTCAAAGAATTTCAGCCCAGTCCTTCAGGGTGCAGCCTATATTATGGGGTTGAATGTCTAATGGTGGAAGACCAAGATCCAGAACTGGGTCACCAGAACCCTCATGCAGGGTTGGGGGCTGTCAAGTACCTTGGAGAATATTGATGAGTTCTGTACCTGTGCTGCAAGCAGAGTTCAAACAGTGGCAGCAAACCAGATGTTCTTCAATGAATAGGTCTCGCTGTCCCATGCACAAAGTCCATGTCTTCAAAACATAGTTAAGCTGAGACAAAGTTCAGGATCTATCAAACTTCTGTATTACCAGTATTGCTATACAGGTCAGAAACCTGGACGCTCTTACAGACAGACTTGGAGTAGCTAGAGGCCTTTCATACGCACTGTGAGTGCCAAAGCCTGAGCATAAATTGGTTTGACTTTTTGGGAAATGTCGATCTAGCAGAGATCTGACCCTCCTTCAGTCGCTCATTACATCCAAAAGTGGCATTGTGTGCTCTTTGGTCATATTGCCAGGATGGACTAAAACACCCTAGCACACCAGCCTCTCAAATTTTCCATCAACGCGCAAAGGAAAGCATGCCCTGAGCCTTTCTGGATGTTGCCCACAGGGCCACACCAGAAATTTGTGGATTTGCAGGATTGACTCAGATCTGAAAACTTCACTACATGATGCGTGGTGTGATGCCATCAACCATGGTCATTCTCGCTGTCATAGTGGTACTCAGTAGACTATGCATGTTGGTTATCGTTAGGGATAGGATTCGGTCAAAAAATTCATGACTTTCTAGGACCTCTGGAATTTCTTCTGGGGCAGGGCTGAAGCAGTTGTCAGCTCTGGGGCTACTGGACCAGCAGCTGATCAGCAGCCATATTGGGCTGCCAAAAAGCTGACCAGCAGCCAGCCCCAAGGCTGTGGAGAAGCAAGTGCCAGAACAGCTAGGTAGTGGTCAGCCCAGGGGCTGCCAGAACATCTGCCAGCCCGAGCGCACAGGCCATCAGAACACCTGGCCAATGGCAAGCCCCAAGAACACAGGAGTAGCAGCCAGCCCTGGACAGCAGTCCTGGGAACAGCTGGCCAATGGCCAGCCCTGGGGCTGCTAGAGCAGTGGCTGGGGTTGGGTTAGCCCCCCGGGGCTAGAGCAGCAGTGAACACTCCCTTCCTCAGGATCAGTCGCGGGACTGGAACAGCTGCAAGCTCTGTCACTGCTTTGTTTGTCCCCAAACCCATATTTTTAGTAAAAGTCATGGACAAGTTGCAAGCGTCTGAATTTTTGTTTATTGCCCGAGACCTGTCCCTGACTTTTACTAAAAATACCCATGACAGAATCTCAAGCTTCTATTGTGTCTACTGGTTGTGTTGATTTGTGTCTGGGGATTTGGGGGGGGGGGATCTGTGTTGATCTGTGGCAAATTAGGAATGCGTGCTGCAGTTAGTAGTTGGGACACAAAGTCTTTCCAACACTATCTTATGTGACTGCATTCTTTTCTTTCCTGTATAATGACTGGATGTCATAGTGAGTGAAAGGAGGCAGGTGTTTTCTAACTGGTGTGATTTTAAACTCTTGCCAGCATATTACAGCTGTGCAAAGTCAGTCAGTTTCAATTTTCAGGAATTTTGGCATAATGTTCTAGTGGAGTCAATTTAAAAAAAAAAAGTATTCCAATCACCACCTCAAATGCACAGCTTAACATTCATAAGAAGAATCCAAAAACTTAGTCTGAATCTTGGCCAAAACTGTATGCCTTTGGATCCATCCCAGAACTGATGATGGTATTAACAATGAGACCCGCAAGTCAGAAGGAATGAAGATGCAGAATACAAAATCCCAAAAGGAAGATCAACAGGTTCCAACTTACTCATAACTAAATGTAGCTAAAGTTCCCTGCAGACTGAGAGAGGAAATTTTCACACTCTAAAGCTCTCTGTAGTGAACCTAAAGCTCCTCTTTCAGACTGCAGCAGTGTAATGCTAAAAGCAGATGGAGTCTGACTGAAAGAAGGAAGGAGGTAAAAAAAGACTATGGCCTTGTCTACACCACTGGGGGAGATCAATCTAAATTATGCAACTTCAGCTACATGAATAACGTAACCGAATTTGACATACTTAGATCTACTTAACATGGGGTCCTCACTACGCTATGTTGATGGGAGATGGTCTCCCATCACTCCACTTGTGCTTCTCGTTCAGGTGGAGTACAGGAGTCGACAGGAGACCAAGCTGTAGTCAATTTAGTGGGTCAAAGACCCGCTAAATTGACCACCAATGCATTTATTGCCGCGCATCGATATCCCAGTAAGTATAGGCAAACCCTAGGTTGTCTCCTTTGTGGTAGACAGTAGTGTTGGTAGGCCTGTCAAGGTTTCTTCCCCACTCTGAACTCTAGGATACAGATGTGGGGACCTGCATGAAAAACCCCCTAAGCTTATTTTTACCAGCTTAGGTTAAAACTTCCCCAAGGTACAAACTATTTTACCTTTTGTCCCTGGACTTTATTGCTGCCACCACCGAGTGTCTAACAAATATAACAGGGAAAGAGCCCACTTGGAAACGTCTTTCCCCCGAAAATCCCCCCAAGCCCTATACCCCCTTTCCTGGGGAAGGCTTGATAAAAATCCTCACCAATTTGCATAGGTGAACACAGACCCAAACCCTTGGATCTTAAGAACAATGAAAAAGCAATCAGGTTCTTAAAAGAAGAATTTTAATTAAAGAAAAAGTAAAAGAATCACCTCTGTAAAATCAGGAAGGGAAATACCTTACAGGGTAATCAGATTCAAAACATAGAGAATCCCTCTAGGCTAAACCTTAAGTTACAAAAAGACACAAAAACAGGTATATACATTCCATTCAGCACAACTTATTTTGTCAGCCATTTAAACAAAACAGAATCTAGCGCATATCTAACTAGATTGCTTACTGACTTTTTACAGGAGTTTGACCTGCATTCCTGCTCTGGTCCCGGCAAAAGCCACACACAGACAGAGAGAACCCTTTGTTTCCCCCCACTCCAGCTTTGAAAGTATCTTGTCTCTTCATTGGTCATTTTGGTCAGGTGCCAGCGAGGTTGTCTTAGCTTCTTAACCTCTTACAGATGAAAGGGTTTTTCCTCTGGCCAGGAGGGATTTAAAGGTGTTTACCTTTCCCTTTATATTTATGACACGCCACCCCAAATCACAGATAGGGTGAAATGCTGGCTGTGATTTCTTCCTGAAGCTCTAGGAGAAAACAGAGTTAATAAGACACATGCACCTCTAAATATACTACCAAGTATATAAAGACTAACAATATTTTTCACATCTCAAGGACGATTTTAACCAGTTGATTCTGGGAAACTGTCATGGGAGAGTGCATCAGCCACTTTCTTAGAAGCTCCTGAGATGTGCTGTATGTTGAAATCAAAATCTTGGAGAGCTAAACTCCACCGAATAAGTTTTTTGTTGTTGTTTCCCGTGGCGGTATGAAGCCACTCTAGCGCAGCATGGTCGGTTTGCAGGTGGAAACGCTGTCCCCAAATGTATGGGCGTAGCTTTTCCAGAGCAAAGACAATGACGTAACATTCTTTTTCACTGACTGACCAGTTGCTTTCCCTCTCAGACAGCTTCTTGCTGAGAAACACTACAGGGTGGAATTCTTGATCCGGTCCTTCCTGCATTAAATCTGCTCCCACACCACGCTTGGACGCATCTGTGGTTACTAGGAACGGTTTGTCAAAGTCTGGGGCCCTTAGTACAGGGTCAGACATGAGTGTCGCTTTAAGCTGGTTAAAGGCCCTCTGACACTCTTGGGTCCACTGAACGGCATCTGACTGCTTCTTTTTGGTTAGGTCTGTCAGTGGGGCGGCAATTTGGCTGTATTGTGGTACAAATTGCCTGTAATATCCAGCCAAGCCTAAGAAGGACTGGATCTGTTTCTTTGACTTTGGGACAGGCCACTTTTGAATAGCATCCACTTTGGCCTGTAGGGGGTTGATAGTTCCTTGACCCAGCTGGTGTCGAAGGTAGTCACTCTGTTTAGGCCTATTTGACACTTCTTAGCCTTAACAGTTAGTCCTGCCTCCCTTATGCACTCAAAGACTTTTTGTAGATGTTCCAGGTTTTCTGCCCAGGAATCCGAAAATATGGCCATATCGTCAAGGTAGGTGACTGCATATTCTCCTAATCCCACTAGGAGACCATCTACAAGTCTTCGGAAGATGGCGGGTGCATTCCGCAGCCCGAAAGGGAGTACATTAAATTCATACAGCCCTACATGTGTGGTGAAGGCTGACCTTTCCTTGGCGGATTCATCTAGCGGTACCTGCCAGTACCCCTTGGTTAAGTCCAAGGTAGAGATGAAATGGGCCCATCCCAGTTTCTCTGATAGTTCATCTGTGCATGGTATTGGATAGTTGTCTGGGCAAGTTACAGCATTTACCTTACGGTAGTCCACGCAAAAATGTATCTCCCCATCTGGTTTGGGAACTAGAACCACTGAGAATCCCATGCACTGCCAAAGGGGCAGATTACACCCATCTGTAGCATATTCTGGATCTCCCGTTCTATAGCAGTTTTAGCTTGAGGAGACACCTGGTAAGGTTGTACTTTAATTGGGTGAGCATTACCTGTGTCAATGGAGTGGTATGCCCGTTCAGTCAGTCCTGGGGTGGCTGAGAACGTCGGCGCATAGCTAGTGCACAACTCCTTGATCTGTTGTCACTGCATATGCCCAAGGGTCATGGAGAGGATCACCTCTTCCATGCCACCAGCACTTTCCCTTTGTAGTAGACACCTTCAGGCCACTCAGCGTCATCTCCTCCCTGGGCTGTAAACTGACAAACCTTTAATTCTCTGGAATAAAAGGGCTTTAGAGAATTAATATGGTAAACCTTCGGCTTTCGGTTGGAGGTGGAGAATGCTATGAGATAATTAACAGCTCCCAGGCGCTCCTGGACCGTGAATGGCCCTTCCCATGATGCTTCCATTTTATGGGCCTGGAGCGCCTTTAAGACCATGACCTGGTCCCCTACTTTGAAGGAATGCTCTCTGGCATGTTTATCATACCAGACTGTTTGCTCTTTGAGCATCCTTTAGGTTTTCTTTAGCAAGAGCTAAAGAGGTTCGGAGGGTGTTTTGTAGGTTGGTTACAAAGTCCAGAATGTTAGTTCCTGGAGAAGGTGTAAATCCCTCCCATTGCTGCTTCACCAACTGTAATGGCCCCTTAACCTCACAGCCATATACAAGTTCAAATGGTGAAAACCCTAAACTGGGATGTGGTACAGCTCTGTAGGCAAAGAGCAACTGCTGCAACACTAGGTCACAATCATTGGAGTGCTCATTTACAAATTTATGTATCATGGCCCCCAAAGTCCCATTAAGTTTCTCCACCAGGCCATTTGTTTGATGATGGTAAGGGGTGGCAACCAAGTGATTCACCCCATGAGCTTCCCAAAGGCTTTCCATAGTTCCTGCCAGGAAATTAGTTCCTGCATCTGTGAGGATGTCGGAGGGCCAACCTACCCTGGCAAAAATGTCTGCTAGTGCCTGGCACACACTTTTAGGCCTGGTGTTGCTTAGAGCTACTGCTTCCGGCCATCGGGTGGCAAAATTCATGAAAGTCAGTATGTACTGCTTTCCTCTGGGTGTCTTTTTCGGAAAAAGACCCAGAATATCCATAGCTACTCACTGAAATGGAACCTCAATGATGGGGTGTGGCTGGAGGGGCTTTGACCTGGTCTTGGGGTTTTCCCACTCTTTGGCATACCTCACAAGACCGGACTTAGGTAGAAACATCCTTGCCCATTCCCTCCAAGTGGAATGACCTCCCCAAATGGTCTTTGGTCCTATTCACCCCAGCATGGCCACTAGGATGATCGTGGGCTAATCTCAAGAGCTTTACCCAGTACTTAGTTGGAACTACTAACTGTCTCTGAGGATGCCAGTCTTCCTGGTGTCCACCAGAGAGAGTTTCCTTGTATAAAAGTCCTCTTTCTACAACAAACCTGGATCGATTAGAAGAGCTGAGAGCCGATGGTTTGCTCTGTGCCAGCGAGGTTGTCTTAGCTTCTTAACCCTTTACAGGTGAAAGGGTTTTTCCTCTGGCCAGGAGGGATTTAAAGGTGTTTACCCTTCCCTTTATATTTATGACAAGGCCTCACAATTTTATCATGACTAATGCACTTTTGGCCTCACTGCAGGCAGTCTTGAGATGATGCAAAACTTCTAGCCTTCACAAATTTTGAGAAAGCAAACCTCTAAAATGACTTCAACTCCCTCCGTCCTCCCCAATAACCTTTGGTCTATGAGACAAACTGCAAGTCCACAGACTATGAGTTCTGGTCCCAGCACTTCCTGTGGTTAATGTTTTTGGGCACTTCACAATCCTCATTGTAAATCAAAGCCTCATGCTGCTGCCTTGTGGAGGGCAATTATAATTTACCCATTTCACAGATAAGATATATGAGAGCTTGCACTGAGATAGAATTGGGAATAGTATTCAGGTCTCTAATGGAATCAAGTCTCACCACTTTCCCAGTCTTCCAGAAGGAACAAGCCAAAGTATGAAATTCTGTAACCCATGTTAATACATTGTGGCTGTGTCTCATCCTATAGCAGTTAGACCACTGGTACAGGCATGGCTGCCCCATAGCACCCCCTGCTCGCAAACATGGCACTGCAGCTTCTCTGTGCCTTAATTTTGTCCTCCAAACTGCACACAAGTTGGAGTGGGTGATGTGACTTAGCCCTTCCACCAAGTCACTAACCAAAACTCAACCCCTTTCAGGGTAACAAACGTCCACACAAACAAAAGGGTCTTCTCTCCTACCCTTCGGGAATATTTTATGGGACGTTCTGTCATAAGTACATGAAGCTCATTCACTCCCCTGGCAAAATGATAGCTACTAGAAATACTGTCTTCAGACTGAGGCTTGTAAGGAAAATTCTGAGAGAAGCTCAAGGGGAGTCTCAGAAGAACTAAACTGAGGTCTCAGGAAGAAGCAGATTCTGTGACCAGTGTCCGATAACTCTGATATATTTTGGTACCATTGGGTTTGAAAAGATAAAGGTGAAGAATGTTGTGAGGAGGACCTTAATGGAGCTGAGTGAAAAGCTGCCTGATTTCAGTACAATATGTCATCAAGGGTCTTCGGTAATGGGGCCAGGACCAGATCTAGACTATGGTGATCTGCCCATATCAAGAACCTCTTACATTAGGATGACTATGTTTTTCTGGTAGACGTTTTCCTGTTCTGCATTAGAATTTTCTGTAAGAACAGTTCTCTGTCCATAGTACAGAACTAGCTATAAGGGCTTGCAGATCTCAAACCCAGGCCAACATGTCTCCAAGCCATGCTGAGACCATGACTGCCACCCAGCAGCTCACCTGAACCAGTGGAGTAGAGGGCTAGCCAAGTTCGAGATCACAAAAGGCCCTGCTCACCAAACTCCTGATTGGGAGAGACATCCAGCCCCACTAACTGGCTGGGAATACTACTTAAACCAGAAAGAGGCAGAGGAAGTTGTCTAAGAAACTAAGTGAATTTCTGGCTAGCTGCAACTACTGACCCTGCCTACTTGCTAGGCTCCTGAACCCTGCCTTCCTGTCTGTTCCTGATTCCTGCCTTCCTTATCCCAGATGACCGTCTATTCCTTCTTTTTGCTTTCCTGCTTCACTCCAGATCCCTGCTCCTATTCCCTATACAGACGACTCTGGTTTCAACCCCTGGTCTGGCACTTGACACTGTCTCCATCTCTGACCTTTGGTGTGGCACCTGAATCTGACTGTGGCTCTGGTTCCAGGCTTCTGACTCCTGACATTAGGTATGACCACCCATGCCCTGGTCCCTACACCAGCCAATTTGAGGCCCACCATCACGTGCAATGACTTTGGGTCTGAATGGAGTATCTGGCCATGGTGTTGCGAAATCAGGTCCAAGCAGCCTTGGAGCTGGATCAAAAGCTGGATGGACATCTGTCTACTGTCTGTTAGCCAGAACTTGCTCTGTCTCTTGATTTTGGAGCACACCCTGGAGTTCAAGGGAATCAGTGTCAAAGCATACAAGGGGTCTTGGGACCACTGTGCAAGGTAGGTGTCTGGTAACGACCCCAGACTCTCATCCTCTATGGAACAAGAGTTCTGTCTTTTGGTGTTGCCATCAGTGGCAAACAGACCTATCACTGCAGTCCCCATCACTGGAATATAGACTGTGTGATGGATCTCCACAGTGACAACTCATGAGTGGTGGCAGGGCAGATTTTCTGCTCAGAAAGTCTGCCAGGTGATTGTTGACATTCAGGAGCTATCAGGGTTATCCCATATTGCTAGCATGGTGTCCAGAGCTTGGCAGCTTCCATGAAGAGATATGAGCTTGTACCACCTGGATCATTTATGTAGAGCATCATGGAGATATTGCCCAACAACATCTGCACTGTGGAGTTTTGAAGAGCAAGTATGAAGACAATGTAGGCTAGTTTGATGGTTGTGAGCTCCAGGACATGGATGTGATGCCCCATGTCTTCTGCAGATCAAGTGCCTTGCATTTGTAGATGGTCCAGGTGGCCTCCCCAATCTGTACCTGCTGCATTTATGATTAAAGTCTTTGTCAGGGAGGGGACAAAGAATAGTACCCTGCAAACATTTCTGGGTGCCTTCCATCAACTCAGTTCTGTGACAATGTGAGGTGGGGCTGTCTGGTCTTTTACTAAATCAGTTAGGCTTTGCAATTCTGAGTACAGTAAACCTAAATATCTTTAAAAATTTAGGCCCTTGTCCTTAGGAGTTCTCTTAGTGGACTTCAATTTTTCTTGCACTGCCGAGATGACCAAGGACCCTAGATTTGAATGGGAATAAAAGTGCTTAAAACTTTTGGGAGCACCTGATACTTTTTCTTCAAACACTTGGAAGAGTGGCTGGGATCTGCCATAGCCATTTGAATGTTTCCAGGATCCCTTCATTAATGAGAAGGATTCTGATAGAGAATGTTATGCTCAGAATGTTATAAAGTGTATGAGGCTTTTCTTGTAGGAACACAGTCTCAGTGTCCAGGGTCTTCACAATTTGGGATAGGAGGTCCTGGAAGACCTTAAGGTCATCATGCTTAAGAATCCACTGAGAAGCATGAACTCTTCCTTTTCCTAGAAATTCAGGAAGGTGACTTGCTTATCAACATGTGGATGGACAGTTGCCAGTAAGGCCAATGTGGCCACAGTGACATGCCATATGTATCCTGGTTGAAATTGCTAGGCCAGTGCCATTTGGAGTGGCCTTCTGAAAAAGAGGATCCCCAATACCTTCCTTTAAGTTGCTCTCTGATGGCAAGGGAAAGAAATCGCTGCTCAATAGCTGCAGGAAGGAATATGTTGGCAGTGGTGAGCAGGAGTGTATCGTCTGTTCAAAAAGCAGTGCCATAGAGTGGTACGGAGCCAGTACTGGGTCCAGTGCCTGTTGCCTCTGTGGTACTAGGAATGACTTCAGAGGAGATATGGATGTCTTTACTGTATATTTCAGGTCCTTGGTCAGCTCCATTATGGGCTTCAGTACCAGGATCAGTGCTGGGTCACTTGTTCTGCCTGATTGCTTAGGGGCTTTGTCTTGTGTCCTCTCTCTCAGACCCCCTATCACTCTTGGAACTATGTTTAAGCTCAGTCTGACTCAGTTGACATTCCATTTATGAGCAAGCATATATCGTGATTTCCTGCCTGGTCATTGGTGTGGATGCAGCAGTACAGGAGCTGTAGTCATCAGTGCTGCGGCATTCACGATGTTGAAATGGTCAGCATCAGTATGGTCAATGCTGATTCTGCCAGCATTTTCCTTGCTTTCTTTATGCTGCCCCTATCATGGATCATCATTCCCCCCCACCACCCTGCTTTTAAATAAGCAGCATTCTTTAGGTGAAAGTGTGAAGATAAGGTTTCTTCACCAAACAGATTAAGAATTGGTTTAGGGTCTCTGAAGACAACGGCAGGTCAGACACTGACTGGGTCCCATTTTTCTGCATGGGTGGCAAGAGAGAATAGAGGGATGTCTGTGGTTCTCCTGCCATTTACAGGAGCATAAGGGGACACAGGGAACATGCATGACCCTGAGGTACATGGCTATTCAAAAATAATTCCAATCTCACGTACATGAGGCACATCCACACTTACAGTGGGATCCACACTGACATTTACTCGAAGAACTAAAGGTTCCAACCCCACTGATGACACGTGGGTGTCAATATGAGGCCACATGATGGCATTACTCCCTCCTTCAGCCCGCAATCCCAATTCATCCCCAGATAGGTCCATCCTGTGCACTGAATGAGACAGAGGTCCAATGGAAAGAATAGTTTGTGGTCATGTAATTAAAGACTTATCACAATGCACATGTACTGGTGATAGTGGAGGTGGTATGTGTGTGTGTGCGCGTGCAGGGGGTAATTAAAGCTGCATAGGTAATGTAAGGCTGAGGACAGAGATCCCTCTTTAAGAAACTGAAATACCAAGATTCCTTTTAATATATTTCCAGATTCTCTTCCACGAGTGATGACTTAATTTAAAAATGTTTACGTACTACTAGTCACTCCATCCTGGGAAAGTTTAAATGGTGAAAATGTTTCAATATCTTTGCAAAAACCTTTTCCAGTCTTTTATAAAAAAAAAAAATTGAGTCAAAGCCATCTCTAGTTCTCCAGTGGCTGAAACAATCATTTTAGGAAGCACAGTAAATAGTGCATTGAGTTGTGAAATATATGGCTTTAATGGGCCATTTCATTCCTGGGTTCTTCCTGAGTTGTTGTTACAAGACTATTCTTTTAAGCCTACCAATTTCAAAATCAAGTTTATATCAAACTCAAGCAGCTGGCTATGTGAAATGGCATAGAAACTAGTCATATGAGCATAAATAGAAAATGCTTCTCAGAGCTGGTGAAATTGCTCCTACACAATGGATTTTTAAACGATTATTACTGATATTATTTAAGAAACAAGACAGAATATACTAATAGCCCAGGCTGATCTTTCTGTTTATATAGGGAGATTGTCATTTTGAAAGAGGATTTCAAAAAGAATAATGTTAGAATTCTGGAGGGCAAGTTTATACACTACTATCTTATAAAAAACAAAGACCTTGAACTACCCCTATTTAAAATACAACTGGGTCAATTCATCCCTGGTGTAACTGCAGAAAAACCAATGGCATGAATCCAGCCTCCGTGTGTTTTAGTTCACATGGGAGAGGCATATTTATGTGGAGCTGAAAGTTCTTCATTCTGATCTCTTTGCTAAATGTGTGCAGTTTACTAAAACTGTATCTTACATGTACATGGCCACGGATTTGTTACACTTTGTAAGCATAAGATGAAGAGGCAGCCAGAATACTTAGATTCTAATAATTCAGTGTAGTTATCCTATAAGAGTTGCAATTTGAAGAAGTGAAGCCATGTTCAATAGCCATCAAGGTTTAATGAGATGGAAGATTTATTCCTGTATCACTGTTTTCTTCAACAACAATTACTCTTCTAAACCAATAGGAAGACTGGACTCTTCTGCCAACCAGTGGCCACTTTAAAACAAGAGAGTAGTACTACTTTTAGATTTAATATGTTTTAAGCTATAGCTCTTTATGAAATTTTTGATGGAATCTCACATTTCAAGGGAGGAAAGACCCATATCAGTACAGAACAAAGTCTTACCTTTTTTTGTTTTTTATTATTTTATAGAGACCAAATCTCCTGTTTTAGTTCTTAGTAGGACTCTGGAGAGTTAATTAAATATCAAAGTAAGATCAAAGATGAGTTTCCTATATTTATTGGCCAAACCCAAAGTGCTATTCTGCAACTAACAAGGAAAGATTATCATTTGTGAGAAGACATTGATGCAAAGGCCTTAAGACAATATTTTAACGAAGAATTTAGCAAAAACAACAGGACATATATTGCCCAAGAACATTATGAGTAACAAAGCCAAAATGTGTATTTGAACTCTTAATGGCTCATTAACCAATGCACACCCTAGAGCTATCATATTGCTTTTGAATGTAAAATATTGTACTGACATTTAAAGGTGTGTAAGTGCTTCACTGAATATCCTATGAAAAATAGTTTGTGGTAAAAGGTGAGAAGAAAAACACAAATAACTATTTCCTACTGGTAAGTGATAAATTTCTCCAATATTTTCTTCACTCTCAGCCTTCTGAACTTCAGCCGTGTTTTTTGCATTTGTTTTATTCAAAAACACCTATCCACTGAAGCTGTTCCTGTCACTAAGGAGTATCGAATTGGTTTTCTGGCCTTTTTAAGGAAATTTATATTGAACCTAAGGAGATCTTTTTAAGGCCCTCTCAGTGTCTTTACAATCTCCCTTAACCTCTAATTATTCTGCTGCAGCAGAGTATTCACCAGCCTGACAACAGTGACCTTAAAACAACCACAAATACATAAATATTTAAATAGTAATAGTAAAGCTGCCTCAGCATAGTTTTAGAGGCAGTAACATAAAGGAGACATGCCAGCTGTACCCAAAACAAGTCACCCCATAGAAAGATGCATGGTGCTTGTTCTGCCACTGTCCCTTGAGTATCCTATCAGAAGAGCGACACTTTACATAGTTGTGAGTGCACTATCAGAGCTCCACAAGAGAGAGAGACTGCCCAAGGATGTGCATCAAAATGCCAATTTAGTATTTCCCATCTCCATCCAGCATTGCTCACTTTTGAGATTGTGCTGGGCAGCTGCAACACCCCTCACCACAGCAAGAGTCTGCAAGCACTGCATGCCATCACAGTTTTATCTATTAGGAGACCAGTTTTACATCAGCAGGACACAGCATAACCCCCACGCTGAATTGAGCCAGAATGCATTAGTTTTTGATATGGCAATTATCACAAATCTGAATTATCAATAGAGATCTGCTAATCTGACCCTTGACGATCTTCACACTTTATAATCTTTTTTTAAAAAGGGGGGGGAGGGGAGGAGGGGACAAAACCATGTCCCTCTCCCCCACTAGGGTGGCCAGCTTTCTAATATCTGAAAACCAGACCCCTGCTCCGCCTCTCCCCGCTCCCACCATCACTTGCTGATCTCCCACCTCAACTCCAGTGTGAGCAGCCCCAAGTGACTTGCAAACCCCAGCTCCAGCAGACCACCTTAGGGTGCAAGTCAGAAGTGCGCTGCAGCCACATAGGAGCAGCCAGGCAGCCCACTGCCAAGCTAGGACACAGCCCTCCTGCACGGCACGCTGCGCCTCCCTCTGCATTGCTTGCATGGCAGCCCCCTTCCCCACCTGCTTCAGCCATCCACACCCCACAGGTGCCTGAGAGCACGGCCAGGAGAAGTGCTGATTGGTGGGGCGGTTCATGTTTCTTCCCGCCCTGGGAATGTTCCATGCCCACTGGGAACTGCTTACCCTGCTCACCATGGGTCCCTGCACTCTGCCACAGCCCTATAAACTGTGCTTCTCAAAGTGGGCGCCCACTTCAGAGCTGGGCGACAGGCTGCGAATATGCCTTCACCCCTGGTAACTGGACTTCTAGTGTCCAGTCAGTACATCTGACCAGACATTTCCAGGTTCCCTCTTCAACCGGACTTTCCGGTTGAAAACCAGACACCTGGCAACCCTGCTCCCCACATCTCAGCCAAGATTTAATATCAAAAGCTGTTGTGAGTTGGTCTATTACTAAGACTTCCTTAATTATACAAAATACACCAGAGAATGTTTAAACAAATAATTAAATAAATAATTAAAACTGAATTATAACTGAAAATAATTGAACAAAGTACCTTTTTGTATATTTGATAATGTACTTTTCTTGTATTATTGTATTGATTCACTTAAGTGCTCATTTGCAAAATTTAGACATTTGCAATGGGTCTCCCTGCCATGACTGAAATTAATGAGATTCTGCTCTAATAAAAAAGTTTACAACGGTCTTATTTCACTTTTTTTTTTTCCAGTTTTCAATATCATTTGTAGTCTTTAAAAATCAACTAGCACAAGAGAGTTGTTCTTTAAGGTGCCAAACCAAAGCCTATTGAAGTAAATGGGAATCCTTTTCATTGACCACAACAGGTTCTGGATTGTATCCTAGCCACTAGTTCCAATGTTGTCACTTTCTGTTCTTGCAATAAGCAACACTTTGGACTCCAATTGTGTGTGCATGTGCACATACGCTTGAATATCGGATATAGATCTCAATCTAGTCAATGGGACTACGTTGTGTTTAAAGTTATGCATGTGTTTAAGTGTTTTGCTGAAAAATGCCACTGATGCCACTCAGATTAGTTCTACTTCTCTTCAAGACATCACCACCCACCAACATGTCAATCTATTTGTCTATGAAAAATCTTAACTGACATTTCACTTGCTCACCTCCCAATACTTTTGATATTACTAGTTCTACTTAGACCTTGTCTACACTGAAGATTTGCCTTAATTTCAGCCATCAGGACCAGCCACTATAGTAGCTGCACGAGTGCAAGCCTATGTTATAGACAAGGTAAACTACTATAAACTGCAATTCACATTGGGGCAGTTTACCCTGGTTCCAATCAAAAGTGAGCTCTAATTCACGCAAACAGCAGCTTTGTTTTCTACACTAGAAGTTTATAACAGTGAAACTGCACCAGTGGCTAGTCACTGATAGCTGTAAATGGGGCTAATCTACAATGTATATCAGTGGCTCTCACCCTTTCCAGACTACTGTACCTCTTTCAGGAGTCTGATTTGTCTTGCGTACCCACAAGTTTCACCTAACTTAAAATCGACTTGCTTACAAAATAAGACATAAAAGTAAAGTGTCACAGTGCACTATTACTGAAAAATTGCTTGCTTTATCATTTTACCATATAATTATGAAATAAAACAACTGGAATATCAATACTGTATTTACATTTCAGTGTACAGTACATAGAGCAGTATAATCAAGTCGTACATATGAAATTTTAGTTTGTACTCACTTCACTAGTGCTTTTTATGTAGCCTGTTATAAAACTAGGCAAATGTCTAGATGAGTTCATGTACTCACTGGAAGATCTCTGCGTAACCCCAAGGGTGTGCATACCCTTGGTTGAGAACCACTGATGGACACAAGGCCTTAAGTGCACTTCCTTCTGTTGCTCTGTATAACACCACCAATCATCCACTTTCTCTACCCTACACTTTCCACTCACTGCATTCACTACAATCTGTCTGGAAGTCAATTAAACTCCCTTCTTAGCCAACTCTGAAGTACTAGTGTTCCTAAAGAATCAAGGATGGCTTTACTGCAAATCCCACTGTTCACGGCAGTTCTGAAGGGAAATGCAGCTGGGGGTTCCTGTCTTAAAGTGTCACAGCATGCAATTGTAAATTTTATAATAGTTATATGTTACAATAAATACTTTGTATAAAATATTTTTTAAAATCATACTTTGTCCCCTTATGCTTCCTTTTCTATCCCTTTCATCTTATTTTGCTCCACATTTCTGTTTCTTCTTTGGTATTCTTCATAATCTAATACTAATTGCTCTCTTCCTCCCTCACCCCATCCATAACACCTTGCAAAGAATCTAAACCTGAAACTGGATTCTTAACTGAGAACTGTTTGTCCTAAACATAAATTAATGATTTCAGGGCTTTTTTGTTTCCCTCTCTCTCTCAGAAATGACATTTGAGTGGTGGACAGAGACCTTTGTTCTTTAAATTGTCTAGAGACCAATTAAATGTGTCCCAAACTGCTGAGTGATGTGGCTTGCACTAGCTGGAAGTCACATTTCAACACCCCCCCCAACTCATTATCAGTCGACCTGAACTAGGTTACAACTAGGAGTTTTCCCCCTGGAAAGTAATTTAAGAAATCTAATGAAGTGTGATGTATATGCAGCAATTTATAAAATTTAATTCTGTGTAATTATATGTACACTATATAAATTAATAATGGTGACTGGTACACAAGGGAATTGTAGAGTGTTTTATTTCTAATCTGTCATATAGCACCAGGACAGGAC
Source organism: Lepidochelys olivacea (assembly GCF_965140295.1). Lineage (NCBI taxonomy): Eukaryota > Metazoa > Chordata > Testudines > Cheloniidae > Lepidochelys > Lepidochelys olivacea. Next base: position 87,672,017 of record NC_140415.1, on the reverse strand, counting down.
ACAGTCCATTTCAAGAGGATGTAAACATTCAATTTACATTATTCATACTTCAAACGGTGGTTGACTGGGACACAGTGAGCCTACTACTTTTATGGAGGGTAAAATATTCAAAAATGCCCACATTACTTAATCGCTTAAATCCCATTTTCGAGCCGTGATTTAGGGACAGATTTACAAAGATGTTTAGGTGCCTAAAGATGCAGATAGTCACTCAGGTTACGTCAACACTACAGCCTATGTCGGCAAAATTATGTTGATCAGGGATGTGAATATACCACTCCCCTGAATGACATAAGTTATACCAACATAAGCGTGCGCGTGCACAGTGCTGTCAGCAGAAGAGCTTCTCCCACTGACATAGCTTATGCCACGCATGGAGGTGGATTTTTTTATGCCAACAGATGAGCTGCTGCAGTGCAGCTGTACCTGTACAGCTGCAGTGCTGTTCATATAGACATACCCTTGAGTGAGATTTTCTAACTGCCTAACACTTAACTCCCATTGATTTCAATGGTATGTTAAAATTTACCTGTTTGTTTCCAGGCCGTCAATTAGAGGGTTCAGGATATGACTGTTTTGGTTTGTGGTTTGATTGTAGAATTTTCGTTAAAATGGTGTGCTTTAATGGTTTAATCACTGTCATAAATATAAAGGGAAGGGGAAACCCCTTTAAAATCCCTCCTGGCCAGAGGAAAAATCCTCTCACCTGTAAAGGGTTAAAAAGCTAAAGGTAACCTCGCTGGCACCTGACCAAAATGACCAATGAGGAGACAAGATACTTTCAAAAGCTGGGAGGAGGGAGAGAAACAAAGGGTCTGTGGCTGTCGGTATGCTGCTTTTGCCGGGGATAGAACAGGAATGGAGTCTTAGAACTTTAGTAAGTAATCTAGCTAGGTATGTGTTAGATTATGATCTCTTTAAATGGCTGAGAAAATAGTTGTGCTGAATAGAATGACTATTCCTGTCTGTGTGTCTTTTTTGTAACTTAAGGTTTTGCCTAGAGGGATTCTCTATGTTTTGAATCTAATTACCCTGTAAGGTATCTACCATCCTGATTTTACAGAGGTGATTTCTTTACTTCTATTAAAAGTCTTCTTGTAAGAAAACTGAATGCTTTTTCATTGTTCTCAGATCCAAGGGTTTGGGTCTGTGGTCACCTATGCAAATTGGTGAGGATTTTTACCAAACCTTCCCCAGGAAGTGGGGTGCAAGGGTTGGGAGGATTTTGGGGGGAAAGACGTATCCAAACTACGTTTCCCAGTAAACCCAGTTAGTTTGGTGGTGGCATTGGCGATCCAGGGACAAAGGATAAAATTAATTTGTACCTTGGGGAAGTTTTAAGCTAAGCTGGTGAAAGTAAGCTTAGGAGGTTTTCATGCAGGTCCCCAGATCTGTACCCTAGAGTTCAGAGTGGGGGAGGAACCTTGACAATCACACTTTCAGTAGTAACTCTCTCTAACCAAAGTTTATCATTTGAGAATGTCCCTAGATTTCTTATTATTAAAATACAAATATTTATCCCCAGTTACTACTGTAAACACGCCACCACATGAGATAGGTAAAATCTTCTCAAAATGTCAACAAGATTCTTTTCTGAGCCCAGATAAAAGGACACAGCTTGCAGGCCCAAAACAGTTCATGAATTACAAGCTCTTGCCTTACCCCTCTCAAAATGTGTAAATACGCCTCCCCTCAGATGCTATGTACAAATAAAAGGGGCTTCTCCCTGAACTCTTTAATGACAGAAAACTCCTTCTTGCAGTCAGATTCTTATCAGAACCTTCTGAAGATTTCTGATAACTAATTAAAGTATTGTACAGTGACACAGACTTTACTGAGGGAAAAAAGTGTATTCTTAGCTTTAAAATGTCTGAAAGGGTAAATAGCAATATGTAGAGATAAAGGCAGCAGGAGTGGGTCAAAACTGCATTTCATTGTACTATGTTAGAGTACAGATTAAGTAATAGCATAAACAAATTTCATTCATATTTGAAAATGTATTTTGATCTGATCTTATTATGGTCCTTTTGTGTTCATTTGTATGGACATTTGAGTAATCTACCTTTACTGATAGAAACCCTCCTACAGACCCCACGTGCTCCCAGCTCTCTTCTTCTCAGTCTGTAGGTGGAGAAACAGCCCCAAAGGATTTACAAGGTAATAAGCCCCACTAGAAAGATGTAGAAATGTGGATGAATGAATTAATCCTACCAGCTGCTGTAACAGGCCGATGCTGCTACCTTTGAGGCAATCTCCCTGGTCCCTGTTCATAAGGAACCTCCTCCACTCACTTTCTACAGTGAGCTGAAGTGCCCACCTTAAACTCATCATCTGCCTTTCACCGAATTTGCAGGTTGGAGGAGTCTTGCCCTTTACAACGGCTATGAAGTTGGCACAAGCAGGTAATAAACTAGCTCTCTATATAGCCCTGACTCTCCTCTGCACTGTCATGTATCCTCCTTTACTAACCTCACAAATAAAATTCTAAACTAATCCGTTCCAGCTGAAACACATTTTAGGTTACTCAATGGATTTTGGCTGTGGAGTTGAAAATTATGTTTCAGGAACAGTTGTAGGAACAAAACTTTGTTTCCAGAAATAATTATGAAAAGCATATAAAAAGGGTGCAAATAAGAGGACCTTAAATTAAGTTTCAATTCACATTTATGAATGATTTTTTCCATTATTTGCACATTTGCAAAACTCCCATTGACTTCAACTGAGTCAAGATTGCATATCAGGTCTCTAGTAGTTGCTTTCATGTCATCCTAAGCATACTTAAAATATTTGGCATATAGACACTGAAGCTATATTATGAAACTAAAGCCTGTTTGAGGTTAGTCTCTTGAAAAATCATTGATGATTATTCTAATTTGAAGAACTAATCAGTCCAGTAATGCAGGGGTAGCATTTCCTGTCTTGAAAATAAAAGGTGACAGGAATGTCTCACTCTCAATGCATTAATATGCATCATCCTGAGCCTCTATTTTGTATTAGTCATTGTAGCATTCATTTATTCAACCCAATTCAAACATTAATGATTTATATCACCTCTTTGTCTTTATTTCACCTATTCAAGTCAGGTAAGTCACAGAGGTACAAGCTTTGCTGTTAGCTGGATCAACTTAGATTTGCTGTTAATTTATAAAAGCACCAAGATTTCCATCAGATTGCATCATTTTCATTCTACCTTCATTTTCTTACAGCTTGTATCAATGCAAGAGATCAGTCTTAATGAATTTTATTTGCATGCTAATAAAATTGAAAAAGTAAGCCCATTTTAATTATCTTCTGAGGACTGTCAACCTATTTGTTTATAAAACCAGTGTAATTATTTGTCTTTTGTCACTATTTATTACAAACAAATTTGTTGGATTTGGACTTTTCTTCTAACTGCTTATTGTCTGAAAAGTGATCACATTTGTTTTTACATTTTTGTTTGCACTTTTTAATTGTTTGGTGAATGGGTTTTACTAATATATTTTGGCCTATGAGTTCTTTGTAAACTTGTCATTGCTAGTTTTGATATTCAAACATCACTGTGCAATCTGTGTAATTTGATGCCATCGTCTAGAGTTGGCAGGGCTGGCAGAACCAGGAGAACGATCTTTTTTCTTGGCTGCGTTTTGTCAGGCGATCATCTATCTTGTTGCATTGGTTGACTAAGGCACCCATGCCGGCAGGCATTACACCCATGCCAGTTCATCTGTAATATTTTTCTTTAGGTTGAGCCACAAATAATAATGCTGGGTGGCCTTGTTCCAGTTGGTGTCTATTACCATCAGGAAAGGTAACAATACCCACTTCAATAGCCCATGACCAGAAGAAGAATCCAAGGACAAACAAGGGAAATAGCAGTATCTACCTCTTTGGCCCAACCATCATCAAGGTAACCTGCTTATCAAAAGCAGCATGTAGACTGTAGCATATAGAAAACAAGAAGAGCATCATGGAGAGCAGCCCCAATCTCCATGGTATTAGTCAAATAAGTGTTGATATGAGTTTGATACCAAGCATGCTGGCTACAGTTGGGCTCTCTTACTTCTCTGTCAGCTGCTACCATTTTTTTTCTAGATGCCTAGAGTTTGGCATTAGTCTTTTGTAGTTCCTCTTGATTCGCTGCTGGTACAGCAGCATCTTCTCTCCCCCTGCAGAAGCTGTTCCTGGTCTACAAGCACCTTCTCCCTCTTGCCCAATGTGTGCCCAGCAGAGATCCACACCTTTGGCTTACTCCACCTGCTGAATACATGTTGCAGAAACAAGAACCTCAAATATAGATATTCAGATACACCAGTGACAAGAGGCATAAAAGCAGCTACATAGATAAACCCCTCCACCACCACCTTGCAGCTGTGGATATTACCCTGGACCCTTTTGTCTCAAACTTGTGTTACTACTTGCTGGCCCCACAGTTCTTCCTGATGGTAGCAAGACTCCCAGTCAGCAGCCTTTTTTAGTTCACATCGGCAGGCACCCATATAGCAACAGAATCCCTGTGAATAACTGTTCCTGTGCGGCATAGAGACTATGCCATACAACATGTGGCAAAATGGCCAATGTTGGTATGGTGGATCCCACGTTTTTCCTTGGTGGGGGGGCTAGGACACCACCCCTTGCCCCTGGGGTGCCAAGGGCCCAGCTAGTGGCCTGGGAAGGTGGTAGAGTAGGGAAGCAGGGAAGAGGTCTGGGTTTGCTCCTCACTCTGAGTCCCAACCCTTGTCAAGCCATGTGCGTTTCTTCCCCCTTGCATAAGGTTACCCTCAGTCCTGGATGCTTGGGGCAGGGTCTCCCTTTCTCTGGTCTTTCAGTTCTCAGCAACACACCTCCAAACTCCAGTCCTCTCTCCTTGCTTGCACACACTGTCTGCCTGAAGCAGGGTTTTTTTTACTAGGTTCCTGACAGGGCCTTAATTGACTACAGCTGCTCCAATTAACCTGTAGTAACCTTCCCTAGACTACAGGGAACCATGCCTTAATTAGCCAAGGGCTTATATATCTCCCCTCGACTACTCTCCCACCCCAGGATCAGAGACCTCCTGGACTACAACTGGGGAGTCTGGGTGGATCCCTATGCACTTGGCTGGCGCATGGGGCTCTCCACGCTCGGCACATACTTTGGGAGGTGGAGGAAGCCTTATTCTCAGTCTTTCCTCAAGTGGGTCCTGCAAGAGGGTATCCCCCGCCCGGCCTCACCCCAGGCCATCCGGATCTCTTCATCAGGCCCCTGCCCCGTGAGCCCTCTCGGCCCCCACCCCTTCGTACCCCGAGCCGGCTGCATGCTTTGCAGCTGGTTCACTTCCAAACCGCACCATAGGACCATCTTTACACGCTCGTGCTCCATACTCTTCATTTCCCCAACCTCATGTCCTGCCCTGATACCTTCTACCAGCTGCAGAGGGTGAGGGACCCCAGTGGGCCAGTCTGTATTCCATCTTGGTTCCAGGCCCACCAGGGACATTAGCTGGTGGCTCCTTCATGGAGCCATGAGCACGGGTGTGTACCTGGAGCAGTTCACCTCTCTTACCGCCGCTTCCCATTTTTGCAGTGTGAGGGAGACCCTGGCCCATATCTATCTGCAGTGCGCCAGGTTGCAGCCCCTCTTCCAGCTCCTCCAGAACCTCTGGTTGAGCCCACTTCCTGGCACTCAATATGACCACTCTCCCACTGCTCCCTGGCCCTGCTGTATCACAGATCATTGTCCCCAAGCATTGATTCCTGCCTCAATACTTAGCCAAACTGCAAACACTTCCTGCATGTTCTCAGGCTGGAACATGTACAAAATGCCCCCAGTTAAAGAGACTTTTCAGGTGCTTCAGTTTCCACTCTTCTATCCCATCTAATCTCCCCTAAATGTTGTCCATTCAGAGATGCTGCCTTTTAAAAATCAATGGCTTTCTCATTCTCCTAGTCTCTCTGACTCCCAGCCCCCGCACTCCTAACTCCAAACATTGGCTTGGCAAACATTTCCTGTGTGAATAAACTCATTTGTCTGCAAACACACATATTCATGAATATATACTTATATTTCCTGATTAAATTATCTTCCTTATATGGTCACCTACAAAATATTGTTACAGAAATGTTCATTGAAAAGTACACACAGAAGTTAAAAAAAAGTCAAATCCTGATCTAGAAATTGTGAACCTGTTAGTGGGAAAAAATATTCACTAGTGGCCCAGCCTTAATACTGAATCCTTACAACACTCAAAAAGGAAACATAGATTAAAGCTAATTTATAGAAGGCTAGAGGGCATTTTAAGATTTTTTCCCCTCCATCTCCAGGGGGAGTTGGATCATGCCATGTAAAAGTGGCTAAACAAGTTGTCTGGTCATGAACTACTATATCAACAAAATGTCTGAGCATAATGGATGAATGAGACATTCAGATCTGTATCGTGCTGGGTACTGTGACCCTCAGAGGTAAAGAACGAGTAGGCAGAGAGCTAGCAATCTTCTAATTAGACAACCCACTGCTTTGGATATATGTGTAATAGAAAGATGCCAGAGGTAAAGCTATGATCATTACTAATGCCTGAGCACATTAGGGAGGAGGAAGGCAAAGGCAATTTTAAAAGTAATAATGCATTCTACTATGATGCTGATAGATTTCATAGTTTAAGAGATATAGCTAAATGAATTAACACTCTTGGGAGTGCACCTTATTGAGACAATCCTGCCATCTTCTCACAAAGCAATGCAAAGTAAGGTCCTAAGGTAAGCATCCTTAGGAACACTTCAGAACACAGTTGATCCCTCTTATAATGAAGTCATTTTATTTTAACAACTTTATTCTAAGCAGAGGTTCACACTAATTAAATTTACAATTTACACAATGTTGTAATGAAGCAATTTGGGGCTTTCATTCTACTTCACTATAAATCGTTTCAGAGTGCAACATGAGTTCCAATGTACCATGGAGATCCAAGGATAGAAAGCTCTCTGGAAGTATCAAGTATTATTAACACTTATCTTACATACTTATCAATATATGTAAATTCTTATTAAATAGATAGGGTGAGTTGAATGCATTTGAGTGCTTCTTAATAACCAGAGCTTTTTTTAAGTGTCTGAAATAATGCCGTATTACTAAGGGCTAGATTGTGATTTTAGGTACCGCCCAGGTGTAGCCCTGGAATGCATGGAGACTCAGGCCTGGTCTACACTGGGGGTGGGGGATGAATCAATCTCAGATACACAACTTCAGCTACAAGAATAGTGTAGCTGAAGTCGACGTATCTTAGATCGACTTAGAATCACTTACTTCATGTCCTCACAGTGTGGGATCAATGGCCACCACCGCTCTCCCGTCGACTCCGCTTCCGCCTCTCACGTGATGGAGTTCCAGAGTCGACAGCAGAGCGATCGGGGATCGATTTATCGCATCTACACTAGACGTGATAAATCAATCCTCGATAGATCGATCATGACCTGCCGATCCGGCGGGTAGTGTAGACGTGGCCTCAGAGAGGCACACATCTGGGCCACAGTTTCTTCACTGCTTATTCTTTGCTGCCAGGGGTAGTAATTTAGTACAGCCACAGAGCAGCAGAAAATTCCTATCTCCTACCCCAAACTGGCTCAGCTACTCTGCCTATTGCTTGCCCATCTGCTCCAGGAAGAGAGTAAGCAGGTGAGTAGCCTTGCTTACTCTTATGCACCTGCTACCAAGGTTCAGGTAGATCACAGAGGAGTGTAAGGTGGACTCTTACTCTATCTTTAGACTTGCACATGAGTGTAGTCCAAGTCACAGTCTAGTTTTAATCTTGAGGCAATCTTGTTTAGAGACAATAAAAAATGCTGTTGTTCACTTATATTTTTAGCTTAACTAAGAGTTTGGTCCCTACAAAGTAATTATAAAAAGAAATATTCTTAGCTACTTCTGCCAACGGGCTTTTGTTTACCAATAACTCCACGTTGCATCATTCCACTTTATTGCTACTTAAAATCTTTTTTGAAGGTTTTTGTTCTTCCTCATCAGTAGCACTTTGATGGTAAGATCAAGAACCACCTTGGCACACAGGAAAAAAGAAAAATTGCTTTGAGTGCATTATTGACAAGAATGACTGAGTTCCTGGATACATGCCTAATGAGGTTGATTACTGCAATTTCGTGGTATTTCAAAGTTTGGTTTTCTCTCTTCAATACCCTAAATACTTATGTTTATTTTTTATTTTGGCTTTTGAGTGTAATTAGTCATTACTAATATGCAATTAGTACAACACAATGTCAACAGTGATTTGTCCTTGAATGAATGTCTAACTCATTTTTCTTTCTAGACAAAGAATTCATATCATGTCACAGATATTGTCAAAAAGCTTCAGAATAGTTGTCCTTCACACAAAGTATTTTAATAGATTTTTGTCATTAGCAACAGAAAATATGTTTACAGTAATTACAAAAATTTCTCTTCTCTCAGACAATTTCCTTTTCATGACACAATAGATCATTTAAAATTATACTGTAGTTAGTTAAATAGCAGTTAAAGAAAATATTTTCTGGATCCTCTGTTACAAGTTCTAAATTAAATAAATCTTCCAGCAATAATTCAGCAAAGTTGTTTCTAAAAAAATTTCTAATTTTAACTGCATTTTAAACAAACAATAAGATGTACTGTAAAGTCCATTTGTATGCTTTAATTCCAGAATTTGACCAAACTGATATGGAAAACATATATAAGAATTAGGTATGGAAATTGGGTAGATATAAAGGACACGCTGTCATTACAAGAGGCAAGATTTCAGTACATATTTGCACACCTACATTTGCTTGCATAATTCCTAGTATTTTGCATGCAAATATAGAGGCACAATTGCATGCTCACCTAAACTGCAACTGTCTGCTGTCCTTCACTAAAAAAAAAGGCTCTAAATATCAGTAGTTGCAGTTTGTCATTAGCTTCCAATGTAGGTTAGGTGAATGCATATGGTGTCATTATTAGATGGTCAAAGACATTAAAATTTGAATTTTCATCAAAATTTTGAATTTCCACAAAACAAAATATTTTCATAAATCTTTTCATGATAGTTTTATCCATTTTTCAATGACCTCTTGCAATTACTCATATTCCCAACCAGGTAACATATATTACCAATGGATATCCACTTGCCCCCATATTGGTGCGTATATAGATATATATAGATATAAATCTCTGTTTCTATCATTAACTTCAAGGATTACACTCCATAAGAACATTTCCAACACGTCTGTTTTCATTCCTGGCAGATATAAGGAAGTGCAAATATATTATATATATATTGAAAACAGACGTGTTGGAAATGTTCTTATCAAGCGTAATCCTTGAAGTTAATGATAGAAACAAAGATACTAGAAAACTAATGAAAAAGCCTTTTCTTGGGAAATTTCCAGTCCAATTTCATGAATTCAAGTATCCAAACATTTGGATGCTTAACCAAATAGATTTTCTGAATCAGTTCAGCTTCATCTACTATTAGTATTAAATGAAATTACCAAAACTCCTCCAGTAGTCTGTATGCAGTTATGTCCACACCTCTCCTCAATACTTGTATATGACACAGTGGTCTAAATCGTAGTGATAAAAATCTTATATTTCCTAAAACCTTAAACACATTTTTTAAAGAAATACATGCTTACTCTTTATCATTTCAACATTCTATAAAAGATAATGTTGAAAATACTCACTGACCCTCATTTACTTTTTCTATGTAATCAAATGCTTTGGAAAAAATGAGGAAATAAAGCAGAAATCAACAGAAAATAGACTCACCATCTCTTCGATTAAGCCTTGCAAATCCAGGACTATGACTGCTAGACAGCTCTGATGAACTGCTGAATGAAGACTGAGGCAAGGCAGACACCAGCTGATCATCACAATTATCTGTCAGGAAAAAACATCACGTTCAGGTTAATGCACTGAACACTGCTTACTGAAAATTATAACCAAGAACCAACACTGGAAAAAATATCTGAATTGGCCTTTTGTTTGAGGAAGCACGTTCCAGAATGTTTGTCTCAGGGTCTATTATATGTACCAGATTAGTACTGAGCTGGCACTTTTTATCTCACCTATATTTCATCAGATTACCATGGTGTAATTTCCTAGATTCTCTGACTTCTTATATTTCCCAAGTTCTAACCTAACTTCGAAGACAGACTTGATAAATGGCTCACAGTTCACTAGCTACTATTTACAGGGATAGGTACTGACACCTGCCAGTCCTGCTTTAGCTTGAGCAGCATGAAGCTTTGACCTGAGCACCCACTCTATATTTCTCTAGGTGTTGAATAAAATCATATTACATCCAATTACAATATCCAAAAAAAAAAAAAGTGCTACATTAAGATGGATACCAGAAAGGATGATACCTTGAGCTTGCCAAGTGCATGTGTGTTTGATGTAGAAGCAACATGAAATCACGGTTAGACAATTATTAGAATGTGAGTCTCAACTTCATATAGAAAGAAACCACAGTGTTTCAGATAAGGAGATTAACTGCAGTTCAAAATCAATGGTGCATAAGTAAGCAGATTCTAATCAATATTTTGGATGTTAAATCCCTCTCCAGCTCAATTACTACACAGGACATGTGTTCATTCTCCATTTGTATTGCAAAATATAAATTGAGAATCAATACCTGTTCTAGTTTTAGCTGAAGGAGGACTGACTTAAAACGCACAAAAAGTGTAAGTAAGCCTTTTCCTGACTATGCTTTGCCTGTATTTGTTGGTTAGAAAAAGAGGAGAAATTACGTAAACTATCACTCTTTAAGATGTAGCCTGTATATCTGAAACCCTTACTGGGATCATGAGCATCTTCTAGATGCAAACAGGAAAAGGAGGATCACTGGTAATTCCCACTCCCATCAAGAGATGTGTTCATCCAACTGGCATTAGAACTAGAGGAAGACGGATGAGTCTAAGATAGCTCTCTCACTTAAAAAAAATACTATGTATGAAGGACTAAAGAAATAATTATCTATTTCTAAGGAATAATGGTTTGTATTGCCAATTAGTAGTGGTTCTTTTGTACCAAAGGTACAGTCCTGAGTTTGTTTAAATTTAGAAGATGATGAAAAAACAAAGAGTAATTTTTAAGACATTCTCTTAAGAGGTGCTGACCATATTTGCCAAGGAGATGAATTCACTCAACTCCCATAATCTTCACTAGACACAGTTAGCATACTGCATGTCTGTAGCCAAAATCAGTAACAATACAAGTAAATACTGAGAAAATACAAAGTGTCGCATAGAAACATCTAGTTACAGCACACATGGGGCTACAACCTGCTTGATACTGAAGTCCTTACTTGTGCCAAGCGTTCATTGAATTGAATGAGAATTTTGAAAGCAGGATTGGACTTAGTCATTCATTTGTATTGTTTTTCTGTATGGGATAGACACCCACAATAATATGACATGCAAAATTAAACATCTATATATACTAGGGCTGTCAAGCAATTAAAAAATAATCACATTGTTAAACAACAATACAATAGAATACCATTTTTAAAAATATTTTTGATATTTTCTACATGTTCAAATATATTGATTTCAATTACAACAGAGAATACAAAGTGTACAGTGCTCACTTTATATTTATTTTTGATTACAAGTATTTGCACTGTAAAAACAAAAGAAATAGTATTTTTCAATTCACCTACTACAAGTACTGTAGTACAATCTCTATCATGAAAGTTGAATTTAGAAATGTAGAATTATGAACAAAAAATAACTGCATTCAAAAATAAAACAATGTAAAACTTTAGTGCCTACAAGTCCATTCAGTCCTACTTCAGCCAATCACTCAGACAACCAAGTTTGTTTACATTTGCAGGAGATAATGCTGCCCGCTTCTTGTTTACAATGTTACCTGAAGTGAGAACAGGTGTTTGTATGACATTGTTGTAGGCGGTGTTGTAAGATATTTATGTGCCAGATGTGCTAAAGATTCATATGTCCCTTCATTCTTCAACCACCATTCCAGAGGACATGCATCCATGCTGATTCATAGAGTATCAGGGTTGGAAGGAACCTCAGGAGATCATCTAGTCCAACCCCCTGCTCAAAGCAGGAACAATCCCCAATTTTTGCCCCAGAGCCCTAAATGGCCCCCTCAAGGATTGAACTCACAACCCTGGGTTTAGCAGGCCAATGCTCAAACCACTGAGCTATCCCTCCCCCCTTGATGATGTGTTATGTTCGATAACGATCCAAAGCAGAGCAGACAGATGCATGTTCATTTTCATCATTTGAGTCATATGCCACCAGCAGAAGGCTGATTTTCTATTTTGGTGGTTTGCGTTCTGTAGTTTAAGCATCGGGCTGTTGCTCTTTTAAGACTTCTGAAAGCATGCTCCACACCCTGACCCTCTCAGATTTGGGACAGCACTTCAGATTCTTAAGCCTTGGATCAAGTGCTGTAGCTATTTTTAGAAATCTCACATCAGTACCTACTTTGTGTTTTGTCGAATCTGCTGTGAAAGTGTTCTTAAAATGAACATGTGCTGGGTCATCATCCAAGACTGCTATAACATGAAATATATGGCAGAACATGGATAAAACAGAACAGGAGACAAACAATTCTTCCCCAAGGAGTTCAGTCACAAATTTAATCAACACATTTTTTTATCAAGCATCATCAGCATGGAAGCATGTCTTCTGGAATGGTGGCCAAAGCATGAAGGGGCATACCAACGTTTATATGTAAATATCTTGCAATACCGGCTACAAAAGAGCCATGTGAATGCCTGTTCTCACTTTCTGGTGAATAAGAAGCAGTCAGCAGTATCTCCTGTAGATGTAAACAAACTTGTTTGTCTTAGTGATTGGCTGAACAAGTAGGACTGAGTGGACTTGTAGGGTCTAAAGTTTTACATTGTTTTATTTTTGAGAGCAGGTATGTAACAAAAATATATACATTTGTAAGTTACACTTTCATGATAAAGAGATTGCACTACAGTACTTGTATGAGGTGAATCAAAAAAATACTATTTCTTTTGTTGATCTTTTTTACAGTGCAAATATTTGTAATAAAATAATATAAAGTGAGCACTGTACATTTTGTCTTCTCGGTTGTAATAGAAATCAATAGATTTGAAAATAAGAAAAACATCCAAAATATTTAATACATTTCAATTAGCATTCTATTGTGTAACAGTGTGATTAATGGTGACTAATTTTTTTATCACGATTACTTTTTTTGAGTTAATCACATAAGTTAACTGTGATTAATCAACAGCCCTAATATTTTTATATATACGTACACACACACACACACACACACATGTATGAGGGCTAAAAAATTGTTTTCACTGTCATGTACATTTCTTGATCAAAATTTTTCATCAAATAGTAAATTCACCAAAACTGCAGTTTTGGTGCAACTGAAACTATTTGCAAATTCAGATCAAATTCAGCAAATAGTTTTTCCTGAAAAAACAATAAGATTTTTCCCCCCTAAAAAAAAATTATATCGTGTGTGCAGTGTAATTCCCTCAAGGTAGCTCCAGAGCCGGTTCAGGTTTTAGAGAGAGAGAAAATGTAAATGAAGGGAACCTCTGCTCACTGCTGAAGGTGAATTAGGCAATCATAGCTGTGATGAGGTGACAGGGTAAACACATCATCATAGTGTTGATATTTAAACAGGAATTCCTGGAGCCATTGAGGAGGTCATGAGGGTTGCCAGGTTGCCTTTGGATCCTCTCTTCACATCTCTGAATTCTCTGGAAGACCAAGTAAACTGCCAAGGGTTGTGGGTTCCAGGTCAGCTCTCCAGAAACAGGATTGTCAGCAAGATGAAGAGTCAAAGCATACTGTGCCTGACTACCAGCAGATGCATGAGCCAAGGGATGCCAAGGACAACTTGTGAATACGGTGTATGAATTAGCACAAGCTAGAGGACTTCTTGTTGCCCTGGAAGAGTTGTTACCTCCTAGGGGAGCTGAATGGTGGGTGACTGCTCCTGAATGACCCATCTATGGACTTCACTAACTCAAGAGAGTCCTTCTGCTGGGTGGGGGTATTGTGTGCCCAGATGAACTCCAAATGCATGAAATTGCCTGAGGCACTCAAGACCACTAGCACCTCTATACTCATGTCGGGTGTCACAGAATGCCAGAGCTAGAGAGGGAGTTGGAGATGTGTTGGATACTGATCTGTCATTACCTGGATATTAGTAGATAAGTGTTGGAGTGCCCTGAGGCAGAGGGGGAAGGGCGCTAATTCAACCTCTAGTTCGCTGCAGTATTGGCATTGGCCAGATGCCCAATATTAATTCTTCTTCATATTGGAGAAGCGGGGCAGACCTGGTCAACTTTCATGGGTTCAAGCAATGAGGAAGGGACGGGTAATTTGGAGACTAGAGCTGGCAGGAGCTGGGAGTACCATTTTTTAAATGGAAGCCTTTGGTTAGGTAGTTGTCGATCTTGATGCATAGGTCAATTAAAGCATCCAGGCTGAACGGGCATTCCACCCATGCCAGTTATTGTCATTTAGGTTGAGTCAGCAATGATAACACTGGGCAGCTTTGTTCCACTCCGTGTCTATTACCAAGTGTCAGAACTCCACTGCATATTTAGCAAATGGCCAGTGTCCCTGCCACAACACCTGAAGTGGATCATTGAAGCCATAGTCTAACAACATCCTCAAATTGTCTCAGAAGTGGACTGGATTTCTCCTGGAGTGGAGACTCCCAAGCCAGAGCCTCCTCAATAAGCAGGATAATAATCAATCCCACCCTGGCTTGGTCAGTGGGATACGACCCTGGGCATAACAGAAATAGGAGCCAACACTAATAGGAATCCACAAAATTTATCACAATCACTACTTAACTTGTCAGTAAATGGGTACTTGGGCTTGTGGGGAGCAGGGTTTGGAGCTGAAGGTGGCATGCCTTGAGCTTGCAGAACCACATTCTGTGTCTGCAGGGTACCAACCTGGGCCTGCAAGGTCTGCAGGACATCCACCATCTTCAGCAGAGATATTGGCCTTTGTAGGATCCATACTTGCCATATCAGCCTTTTGTTTTTGTTGGGGCTGCTTAAACTGTTACATGATGGGGACATCGACAGTGGTGCCTAGTGGTTGGGGCAGGAGCCAGGCCCAATAGTCAGAGCAGGAATCAATAGCCTGGAATAGAGCCCAGGGTCAGAACTAGAGTCAGAAGCCAGATGCCAGAGCCAAGGGTCAGAGCCAAAGTCAGAGGTCAGGAATTGGAGCCAAGGGTCAGAACTGGGTTACCTGCAGAAAAAACACATTAGCTTCGGACAGGTGAATCAGCTGCCAGTTAAATGTCTGTGTTTGCTGATTACATTATCCATTAGGTGCCCTTCATCTGTAGAAATCACTGAGAATATTCAGCAGTGCTATTTTATTCTATTTAAGAGATCTAATAAGAACTTTACTTTGATATCTGCACAATGAATATATGACATTCCCATCCGTGCTCATTAAGTATATACACCTATATATTGTGCATTGTATTATATTTATTCTCTCTCTCTCTCTCTCTCTATATATATATAATTAGACACACAGAGATAGCTGAATATACATAAGCTATTATTCAAAAATACAATACTGTAAGACAAAAATGATTTGTCTCCTACAATGTATTGACTGCAGAGAAATGAGCCAATTACTCTAAATACATCTATGGGTAATCATACATTTATTGCACAGCAGCTGTGGGGAATTTTTCTAGGAAAGAGGCCTGACACTGCCTTGTTCTCTATAGCTTATCAAACCCAGCAAATATTGAGGTTCCGGGGTTACTATTCATTTTAACCCAAAATATAGTAAGAACTCCTGAATTAAATCCAAAACACAGCTTGCAAGAGTTGATAATGGTCAGGTGATCTGTATTGACTTGTTTATTGCATTTAATAAAAGATACTGCATACAGATCATTTTCATTTGCTAGTTTTAGAACTGAAATACTTATTACATGCATGAAAAATTTGTTTAGTTTCAATGTAGGTTCCATGGCTACTATTCATTACTTCTGTAGGATCTGGTGAAAAAGCTACTTTGTAATGTCTTACAAGAATACTCCTCCACATTGGCTATTGTCTCCTGCACCAGCCTCTTTTTTCCCTTACTCCGGTGGTGAAACAAAAGTCTATGTAAGATTAGGCCTTCTTGCCAGCCACTTCCAGACTGATGCTAATAAAGAATGATGTACCTAGGGAATATATTTTCAGCTAAGCTATAAACTGATCAGTTTTATAACCATATTACTTTACTTTACTGGCGCTACTCTTGATTTACAGGAGTCTAAATGAGAGGTGAGGTAAACCCTAAGTTTAGACCTTGCAAGTAAGAACACAGATATAAGGGGAAAGAGAATAAAGAGTCAAGTAAAATTCTAGGACTGCTTTAATCTATGAATACATCTTGTTGGTAAAAACAAGGTTTAGGGAATGACAATTGTAGTGGACAGGGGTGTTAATGCAGGGCAATAAAGGTGAACAAGGAAGTCAGAGAAGAACCAAATGAGTCAGAGCAGTCATCAACATAAAGTTCAAGGCCCCAGCTGATTGATTATCATAGGTGCTAAGCATATGCAGCTATCATTGACTTAACTGCAGTAGTAAGTGCACAGACTGAAAAATCAAGTCACAAATTTTCAAACAGTTCTCAAACTTGCCCCCAATTTTTCACCTACAATGTTATATACATAATCATGTGCAGCCACAATTAATTCTGACTTAAAATGATAATTAGATGATGAATAAATTACTTTAAGTGGCAAAACACTGTAAATTTCATTGATATGATATTCATTACATGTCCAAAACAAGGATAAATTACACCAATTTTGTATTCAGTGGAGACCCAATTCCGCCTCTGATATAAATAGGCATAACTCCTCCCATTTGGCCTAATTCTGACCTCACATTGCTGTCACATTAGTATAGAAACTCTATTGATTTCAACAACGTTACTCTTGATTCACAGTAATGTGAGATAGGAATCTGACCCGACAGGAGCTATGCCCACTTTGCTTAAACTCACTTGGCCCTGGGAGTGTTGGAGATGGTGATTCATAAGTTAACGGGGGCATAGTGGGACTTGTTTAGTATGCCTATCACTATTCATTTATATTACAGTAGCATTCAGAATCCCCCAGTTAGGATCAGAGTGGGTCCCATGTGTTGGGTTTTGTTCAAACAGATGAACAGCCCGTCCATGCCCAGGAGAGCTCACAATCTAACTGAACACCGGGCATTGGAGTGACACATAGTTTGTACAATATCTGAAACCCAAGTCAGTGAAAGCTACACTATTATCACTATTCTAACCATGGACATCTGTTTTCTGACCAACTTTTCCCTGACCTATACATTATGATAGAATGTATATGTAGCGGGGTGAACACCCGCTCCAGCCCTGAAGGGGTTGGAAAAGCCCTGTAGAGGGCTGCGGCTGGGGCAGGGAGTGAAACCCTCGCTGACTGGGGGAAGTGGTTGCAGCTGAGGGCCACACTCCTATCAGGGCCCAGCTGGCTCTATAAAGGCTTTGAGCCAGAAGTTCCAGGAGATTTTCCCTCTGCCTGAAGAGGGAGAAGGGCTTGGCTGCAAGGTACTGAGCAGGACACCTAGATTAGAGCAGGGCTGGGGAAGGGCCAGAGGAGCTAGGGCTCCAGCCTGGAAAGCCCCAGGCTGCAGGCCTGGGAAGGCCTATTAGGTATGCGGGTTGCAGGGGCAGACACAGGTAAGCAGAGGCAGCAGGTCCAAACCCCCCTCCCCTGTGATGAATGGCTTATGCTGCCATCTGCCCCAGGGAGTGGGGGCTAGTTGGTGACTGGCCGTAGCCTATGACAGAGGTGATGTGGGGATAGTGGGTGGGGATTCCCCTGGGAGGGGGAGACCCAGAACTGTGGGGTACTGCCAGGGGGTAGCACCCAAGACAAGGGCACCGGGGTCTGGGAGGGACATGGGGGGCCAGGGGCGGTGAGACACTGGCCTGAAGAGGATGCTCCAAAGGCTGGAACATTAATTCCCCAAGATGACTAGCAGGAGGTGCTGCTGGGTGAATCTGTGCTCCGTGACAGTATATTACCATTGAATTTGGCCTAGAACTTTCTATGGGAGTTTCATTCACATACTCAAGAATGAATATGTAGAAATGTATATCTTCAAGAGGACTCTCTTTACACCAGTTAAAGAGAGGAAAATGAAGTGTATTTAATCAACTTTGCAATACTGTTAAATTCTTGAGATGTTAAACAAATTAGACTAATATTCAATGATACCAGATGCATAACTGCATATGCCCAGTTTCTGTATTGTTCACACACATCTGGCATTGAATAAAGCCTACATGAAGAATGAATGTGCAGTTGATGAAACACTAGCATATTGTGATGTTAATGTTTGAACCTTGGTTTGGAGACACACCACAGACTTTCACATCTCAGGCCTACAGTGTGAACAGGTTGCAGACCTGGCACAATCAGTCTCCAGAGAGGTAGTAGTAGAAGATATTCAGTTGGTTGTGGTACCAGATCTGCCAGGGGCTGATGGATCAATATGCTGAATTTAGTCATAATAGCAGCTATTTAAAAACCAGATGTCTGAAAATGAGAAGATCAAAGACAGACAGGAGAGAACAGTGCATGTTGTGGGGGAAAGTTGTAATACAATTAAAAATAAAAACCCTGAAGCTACAAGACTTTAAACAGAGGAGAGTGTATATATTAGCAGACAAATATTTGCTTCATCCATCACATTGCACTGTTCATTCCAGTTATCTAAAGCCTTGTCCTTCAGTATACGATAATGTCAGTGCAGATTTAGTATAATCAAGTAAGCAGGAGAGCCTTCTTATAGAAGCACAGCTGAGTGCTGCATATGCAGAATAGTCAGATTTATTTCCCCCTCCACAACTTTAAAATATTGACGGTATGCTAACTTTGAGAATTTCATCATGCACCTTCCAAGTAAACTAATGTCAACTCACAGACAGTATTTATACTGCCATGTCATAGAATCATAGAACCACAGGGTTAGAAGGGACCACGAGAATATCTATTCTAGCCCCCTGCCATGATGCAGGATTTTTGTCTAAACCATCCAAGACCGATGGTTATCCAGCCTCCTTTTGAAAGCCTCCAGTAAAGGAGTTTCCACAACCTTCCTAGGCAGTTTGTTCGGTTGTCCTACTGTTCTTACAGTTAGAAAGTGTCTCATGCTTTATATGGATCAGTTAAACATGACTAGCATGTCACATTGTAAAGCAACTATTGTAGCCTTGTTTATAACATTGTTTTATGTATTTGGATAGTATCTTTGACCCCAAGTGCTTGCTAAGGGATGCTTGAAGGAGAAAGCACTCAAACAAAAACAAGTTAAAAACTGTGAGATCGCTTCAGGATATTGTTAGTACCTGTTTCAACTTCTATGCAATTAAAAAAAATCATTTAGATTGAGCTCTTTCCCCTGTATCATCAAGAATGTGTATGGGACATTAATCTCTCTGATTTCAGAGGGAATCATCAAGTAGAATCCTGTGTACCACTGTAAAAACCTCAGGTCAAAGTTTTCAGCCATCCTCAACCCAGCCCTCAATACTGGGTTTACAGATTTTGCATGGGCACCTATTTAGATATGCATTTACTTTAAGAGCACAAATGCTGGAGTTTGGCACCTAATTACCACAATTGCATATGCAAAATGTTTGATGCACAAGAGCAGAGGCTTTTCTCGCCATGTGAGCAGAGGTTTGGGTGCAACGGCAGTCCACAGGATAGTGCCGATGCAGTAATGAGCCCTCCCAAAGTAGAGAAGAGGCAAGAAACGTGAAGTTAAGGTCACTGATCCACCTTCCTTTCATAAAGGGCTGAGTAGCAGATGCTGTACAGAGAAGCAGTGCATGCTGTACCCTAGCACAATAGCTGCAGTCCTGTTTACACTTCCTCTCCACCATGGGCTGTGGATTTAAACCATTATTGAGCCATGTGGCTTTTAAATCATTCATCACCATATTACTCTTAAGCTTAATTAACTTTTGGAGTCTCTGCCATTTTCAACATCCCGGTGATACCTAGGCCTCCCTGGAATTAAACATAAGCACTATTTCACTTAGAATGACCACCATTATGTATGAGTTTTACTATCTTAGGTCCATATGCTGCCTTCAAATGACATTTGGAAGGCACTCTGAAATGAATGGGAATAATGAGACATGCACATTAATTCACAACAACCTGTCTGCTCCACCACCACCCTATACTCTTTTGCTGGAAAGTGTCCTAGGCAGGGCTGGAAAATGGAGATAATAATACTTAAAATTGCTTTGTAAAACATTCTGGATCATGATTAGATATTCAAGTTGCCAGATACTTCCCATTATAAAACCTTGTTTTCAGTTGCTTATAACTTTTCCAATGTTAACTATTCAGGCTGAAATTTTCCATGCAGATATCTGCCTGAGGCTGATTTTGTTTTTGTTGAAAATTTCAGCCAAAATGGTATAGCCGTTTCCAAGAACCAGGGAAAATACGTTGGGTTTTTTTTGCCAATGTTAAAAAATTCTAGTGACTTTTCTTTGAACTGGTCTAGTGCCCCTAGACTTAACATTTGGCAGGGGGTAGCTTTTTTGTCAGGGATATGCCTTTTGCCAACTCTGAGGAAATCTACCAATAATATGGCCAAATTAAAAACTTTTAAAAAAATTGCTATTCGCACATGCTGAATAGGGGCTTATTCTATTGTAGCAGCTAAATTCCCTAAATATTCCTGTGCTGGGCAAGCTCCAGCCTCTCTGCTCTTATGAGCAGACTGTGCATGTGCCATGCCTACAGAATGGTTGAACATTTTCCATCCCCTCACAGCCCAGGGCTACAGGGACAAACATGTACTTTTCCTGTAATGTCTGTTCCCACCTGTTCTGTGCCAGATACTGGAACTGAGAGTAAAGAGCCTTTCTCTCTTAGGGTGACCAGACAGCAAATGTGAAAAATCGGGACAGAGGGTGGGGGTGTAATAGGAGCCTCTATAAGAAAAAGCTCCAAATATCAGGACTGTCCCTATAAAATCGGGACATCTGGTCATCCTACTCTCTCTCTCTCTCTCTCTCTCTCTGATCTTAATGATACCCCTGCTGGCACCCAGGCAGCATGGAAAAGAAAGCTGCTTAATTCAAATGCAGAGCGCACCAAAGCCAGACAAGGGAAAGAGAAAGGAGTAGATTGGACAAGGAATCTGGTGAGACTGGGACTGGAGTAGGAAAAGAAACTGGGACTGGCTGGGCAAGGAGACACTGACTCATTGGGAAAGGAGACTAGGAGCCAGTGTCAGAAACAGGGGTGGGGATTGAAAGCTTGTTGGCTGTGGAGGAATACAGATATGTTAATCTGGAGAGCACAGGGGAGGCTGGAACTGGCTAGAAAAGGAGACTGGGACTAAGAACCAGTGTTGGGGAGAATGGAGGTGATAAGGAGGGGGTGACAGATCTGACAAGAAGGTGTGTGGAGGGGAACTAGGATTGGCTGGGTAAAGAGATTGGCGGGACTGTGGCAGGGATGGGAGAGGGAGGGAGAGAGAGATTGATTGAGATTGGATGAGGTGGCCGGGGCAGGGCTAGAACTGGCTGGGAAAGGAGACTGGGATGAGAACTGAAGAGAGGGATTGGGACAAAGTTGGCAAGGAGATGGAACTGGGATAAGGAGCCAGGAGCGAGGAAGAGACAGGACTTAGACAGGGCAGAAAGGGCGTGTCCACTCGAGTATAGTCCCTCCCAGAGCCTAGAATGGAAACCAAGATTTCTGAGCATGACAATTCATCTGCTATCAGCAAAATCTATGACACATCAGCCAAGTGTGTGTCCCATCCCTCTCTAGTGCGTGTCCACATGCAGGATGACGACAACATATTACTGCTGTTTGTGATTCCATTTGCTCAAGTGGCAGAGGTCTGTATAGCGAATCTAAAGGTTCCAACCCTGATGATAACCAATGTGGATGTTGATACGTTGCCACAAGGTTTTTCAGTTTACTTTACTAAAACCCTCTGAAATTTACACAAAAACTATGATAAAATAACATTCAGATATGCAATCATATAACTAAAGGCTATCATAATGCATACAGACAAAGTGGTCAAAAAGGTATCCAAGACTGTTTCCTATAGTTAAATATAGGGGGGGAGGAGGAAGGCATATTATAGTTTGGAGGAAAAGTTCTGTTTTTAGGAAAAAATTAAAGGCCACCATCAATATCCAATCCAAATCATAACTAGGTAGAATATGTGGAAAGGGCTCAGAATCTGGCCTATTATCTCTCTCTCCCTCTCTCTCTTTCCCCACTTTCATTAGGTCTGAGATTGAGAGACTGAGTTTAATTTACCATGGCCACCTGTGCTGTAGTTTAAGGGACATGCCTCATTTGGTATCTGTTGCCCTGCAACTCTTATGCGGTAAAGTATTACGATGAAGCATTCAATAAGCTATAAATTCATCTTTGCAAAAATAAGCATGCAAATGATCACACATTACAATATAAATGCATCATTCTGTATTGTTAATAACATTGTGAGGTATCCTTAAAGTACTTTCCATTTTTAATATTTTTCCCTTTGCTTTACTATGACAGATGGAGAAAAATGTGTCAAAACCAACGAGTTGCTTTATTAGCCTGTAACATACTGAAATGAAGGAACTGCCTGGTCTTTGGAATTGGTGTAGGGAAGGGACGGGGGACCAAGGGCCAACATTTAACTCCTTTGTTGCTTCCAAAGGAGACCATCTGAATCATCCCTTTCCCTGCTGTCCCATCTAGACCTCATTTTCAGCTAGTGCCACCCACTTTTGGGTTATGTTGCTTGCCTGAGGGCTACAGCACAGCGAGAGGAGGCGGCCTAGTACTGAATCTGACTCCTACATTTTTAACTGTAATAGGAACAGCTCAATGCCCTTTGAAGGCAATAAGAGTCCTTCCATTGTTGTTGGGTCAAGCCTGTATTTTTAAAATTGTGACCTTACAGTATATTGCTTGGTGTCTGACCTCGGTGGTTAAAGATGGAATATGAATCAATCACACAATAGGACAGAATAAAATTGTCATTTGACGAGAAAATGCAGAGATTTCCTATCAAATACTAGTTATTCACTTTAAAGGTGCACAGTGGTAGCTCTTTATCTAAGATAGTCAGCAAGTTTAACAAGTATTTTGAAGACACCTTGAATATTTCAGATAGAGGATATTTTCTATGGTAAATATAGGAAAGTAGAAGGGCATACTGTTGGCATGAGATAAAGTTATCTGTTTGTCTCTGGGAATACTTAAAAGGCAACGACTAGTCTATATCAAATCCAAGTCATACCTAGCAGAAACATGTAGAATGAATAAAAAGTATCAACAGAATCTGAAACTTGTGGATCTTGTTGTTCAGTAGTACCTACTTGGTTTGCTTTAATGTAGCTTAGTTTACACATCTCTTTTTAAATGCATTTTCTGTAAGTTAACATGCTGATTGGTGAAACTTTTAATATGAATAGATAACATTATTTACCTTTAGCTATTTATAAGAGTACAGTTACATTATTAAGAAGAATGAGTTTATTGGTAAAAAACATCACCAGCATTTAAAGACAAACGTATATTGTGTTCATTTTGTGCTGAAGTATAAAAGTTTAATACAATATATAAATTCCTGTAATGCAGACTGGAAACATTCAAAAATGGTAATGAGCGGTAGGCTAGTAAAATGGCAAGACCTTGAAAGGGAGCACAGTCAGTTTATGAACTGGACCAAAAATGAATGTGATTTAAAAGTAAAATATTTTAATTCACTGATATTGAAGATATATATTTTTAAGTCAGTATTAAAAGGTTCCCTCCACCATGTAGGTAGACTAATTTTGTAACTGCTTACAATGTCATTTCCTATGAAATAAAGACTGCCTTATAACGTCTCACTGGATTATTAAATTGTCACTCTTCTTATACTATCCCATTATGTTTTGAAATTCAATATATTTTCATTATGTTTTTCATTTATTTTTCAGCTGAAATATAAACAGGGATGTTGGTGCAAATTGTGTTAGGATTAATATAAGTTTCTCTGTAAAAATTCAAATTATTTTGTAATGCATAATCAATGATGTTGTAGATGTCCTTTCTCTTTTCCACAAGAGCTTCCAGATAATGACAGAAGTTTTTTTTAACAGTTTCCATTCAAAGTCTTTTTTTTTGCCCTTTTTAAAATCAAAACTTTATTTAAAACAATTTTCATTGGGGTATTTGACCATGAAAGCAAATCTGTCAGTTTGTGTGGAAAAAAACAACAACATAAGTTCTTTTAGTACAAAAAAAGTGTTCTGATGTGCTTTACAGACAAGAATTGAAGGTTTCTGTCTCAAAAATTTAGGACTCTGATTATGAAATTGAGAGTTGGTGAACTGCTGCATCTGTTGAGAACCCCATCAGTCAGCCCATGTATTATTAAGTGCAGACAAATGGAAGAATTGGCCTAAATAGAAAGAATTAGCCTAATTCTGCTCATTTAAATAAGGTAAACCCAGAGTGACCCTACTGAAGCCAATTGATTGAAACTAGATTTACATTGTGTCATCAGAATTTGGACCTATGTTTGTATATGAAAATTTAGGACCTGATCCTAAGATGCACTCAACATACTTACAATGATCGCATCTAAAGGGTGTCATGCATTTTGGGAGAGATTACCTGTTCTAGCTATATTCCCATTTTAAACATATGGAATAATTCTCAAAACCAGTAGAATATTTCAAAAACAAACTAACTTTTAAAGTGCAGTCACTAACACACACTGAATTCAATGGGGAATTATACACGTGAAGCACATCTTGGGATCTTGTAACAAAGTAACCATATGTAACTTTCTGTGAAAGTTAATCACCTCAGGTAGCCTCTGATCCAGTAATGAAATCTGCCAGTACGAATCCTTACAAACATCGAGTGTTCCTCTGAAATCAGTAGGATTCCATGAAAATTTAAGTTTCCACAATGATGAATCTATTGCAGGATTTTGGCCTTAGTTATCATACTTCAGTCACACCAAAAGGAGAATGACCTTGATTCTTCTTTAACATATTCCAGTTCTCCCATGTTGTAACTCCATTGATTCACATGTAGCAGCTCCTGGTTATCACTTGTGTGTGGGTGTATATTTAAAAACAATGCATACTAAGCCTAATTTTCTTTATTCTGAAAACCTCCAAACAACTAAAATGAATTTCACATATGTTTTGTGCAGGCTGAAAGCATGAAGTACTGTTAAATGAGAGAAAAAGTAACCTCTATATGAAAAAGGAGGCTAGGAGGCGAGATTGCCTATGGATGCGAGATATTTTACTGCATTTATTAGAATTTGAAAATCTTCCCAGTTTATTATTTAACAATTGAATTAATATGATGGTGTTTACTCCTTCAGAATCATTAATGATTTTAAATATAACCGGAGCTATTACCCGTTCCATATTAGACTCATCCCTAAAACATGACATTACTACTCCAGCTTTTCCATTCCCATATCCTAACCAAAACAATAGTAATTTTTGAAGATATATTTTTGCCAGAAACACCATCAAATACCTTGCTACAATCCAAATATTCCAGTGTTCCATTCATATTCTAATAAATCAATTTGTAATTTGAGAGAAAAGAAAAACTATCTTGTGGACTGAAGATTCTGTGTGCGCACGCATGGGTGCACGCTGCACTTTAAAAAAAATGTCAATTGTGGATCCATATCAAGAGTCCAGTCTTACACGCTTGTAAATTAGATAGAGAACTACATATGCAGTTCTTATGCATCGTGTTTCTCCTAAACCTATAGGACCCAGTAGATGCCCTGAGAAATCCTGGAAAAGATGTAGATTGATGTAGAATTGTAAGGAGGTGAGAGAACTAAAACTAAATTACCTGCAATAAAAGGACACTGGAGAAAATAAAAAGGGACATGGAGAGGTGTTAATTTTCTCTCCGTGTCTCTTTTTAATTCCTATTCATCTGTTGTAGGGCAAAAATCTATAAATATAGCAGATTCATATTTTTGATAAGCACCCTCGTATCCTTACAGAATGGAAGGTCAGTCATAACTGCCAATAGCTAAGAATGTGATATTTTTACTACATTTCTTTTTTTAGGTATGTCTTGAGAGATAAACTTAGCTATAGAACAACTTAGGCCATGATCCAGCAAACAGTTATGCATGTGCTTAACTTTATGCATGTGAGTACGTACATAGAGTAAAACACGTGTCCACTTTGTAAAGCATCAGAGACTTGGCCACAAAGAAGAAAAATGGATCAGTAAGTATTTTTCTTCTGGTACTAAGAAAGCCTGATAATCTTTAGATTAATCTTCTAGCATGAATGCTAAAAATCAGACTTCACTCAGGGAGTTACAGTGTGGGTGTTGGTGTGGGCTTGCCAAGTTCTGAAAGAGAAGTGCTCAGAGTATGGAAAACCTAAAAACAAAGACCATATTTGCCAATATCTCCTGACATTATTTGTGCTATAATGAGCTCCAGAGACACCCAACTGGAAAAATAAGTCAAAAATATATAAATAATGGCCAACTATAAAACCCCCATTTTAACAATAAGAACTTCTCTTTCACCATCCAAACAAGTCATAGGTTAAATTCTCTGCAGCTTTAAATATATGGAGCTTCATAGATCCCAATGGAGTTTTGACCATTTATACCAGCAGAGAATTTGGCTCAATCTTGTGTATATGGCGCCACCATTTGATTCCATTGTAGTGACTTTGAGAACAACTCTGCAATGCAGTGCTACATGGGAGGAGAAGCTGTGAGGGTGAATTTCACTCCTGTGCAGAACAGCAGCACAAGGCTTATTCATGTACCACTTAAGTCTTATTGTGAGGGTTTAAGTGTTGTGTAGGCCTCATTCTGGCTCTTTGCACACACAGTGAATTTCCCCCTGTGAGAGAAAACACTTGTTAAAATACAAATATATCTTACACACAAACATTATACAATGATTTTCATTCTAGGACAAAACAAATAAATTGATGGTAGGCACAGTCTGCCTTGATACAATCTTTGGGCGTAGTAAGTACAACAGGGGAGGAGGATTATCACCTGCCAAATCCCTACCTCTGTTTCAGGGATTACTGAATCCCAGAAAAGAGGCCAAAAGAAAGCATGGTGCTCTTCCTTGACCCACATGGAGCATAGCATCACTCATACAGGCCCTGCTTCAAACAACCACAGAATCATATTACCCTGTTCTTCAGTAACTGAAACCTTATTTTCAGTGCAGGTTTTTTCCTGTATCTAACAGCAGTTCTAGTTGGCATGGTTCTACTTTAATATCCACAAAACGAAGAAGAAAGCATGCCAATATGGAAAAGAAATGACTGGTTAGGACTTTATAGAAGTCCTTTAATTATCACAGCTCCAAAATCTCTTGTTATCCTAGCAGATAGTTTATTTCAATATCTGGCAGAAAGCAAAAAGTAGCGCAACACAGGAAACTGTGCTAGTAAAGGACAAGAAAAATATTAGTCTGGTCTGTGCTGTATCTCCTCTGCATCACCTAAACAGCAATTCAGGGTGTAAACTGCTAGCTGAGAATTTCCCTTGCAGTGAGGACCCTCTCAACTGGCATAAACTGAGATGATGCAGCTCTTGCACCAGCCACCCCACCAAAACCCCAGTGTAAGCCTAAATCTACACTGCAATAAAACACCCATAGCTGGCTCATATCGGCAGACTCTGGCTTGCAGGGCTCTGGGGCTATAAAATTGCAGTGTAGATTCTAGAGATAGAGTGTCCTGGATCCTGGGCTCCTGACCGAGCCCAAGCATCTACAATGCAAATTTTTATAGCCCCACTAGCCAAAGCCCAAGCCAACTGACACAGGCCAGCCACATCTGTTTTATTGCAGTGTAGACACACCCTAAGAGGCATGGTGGAGCTCTGCTATACCACACCAATCCTCTACTGCAGTATAGGCCCTCAAGAACCTAACACCAAGGGCATTGGTTAAAGCAGCACTTATGCTGCTTTCACAGGCACAGAAGCCAGGCGAAGCAGACTCAGGGAGCTGTCGCCAGATCTTTCACAGCCACTCCCCTACACCAAGTGAAATTTGGCTGCAGTGAA
Organism: Lepidochelys olivacea; assembly: GCF_965140295.1. Lineage (NCBI taxonomy): Eukaryota > Metazoa > Chordata > Testudines > Cheloniidae > Lepidochelys > Lepidochelys olivacea. The sequence goes on along the minus strand of NC_140415.1, from coordinate 87,643,925 downwards.
GTATATAGCTCATTATTTCTGACAACAGTGCAAACAGGTTCTAGGATGAGCCATCTCAGCACATTTTTCTACAAATATTATCTGTGCTGGGGAGGAATTCTCTTTATTGTGATGATTACATGTTCCAAAAGGTTTCCAAATCTGGCCCTGAGTTAGAAATAAGGAGGAAAAAAAAGGGTCATACAGCTGTTCTTGCATTTCTCTAATGTACTTGTCCCGAGTACAGAACAGACTTTAAGGAAAACTGTTTTTTGTATACTGAATCACAGAGCAAGCCTTTTTAAAAGCTTCTTTCCAACATGCTATGTTCAAGTAGGTAAAATCATTTTAACTGATAGGTGGTTTTTCTTTGAAAGGACAATTCTGTAATGTGCAAAGCAATTCAGTTTTTTTTCCTTTCACGTACGCTATGAAGCAATATAATGTACACATAGAAGGGATGTGTCATGGTGAATGGAATACAATTTCAGGATTTTGTTTTGAAAACCATGTATTCATGCCTCTGTAAGGTTGCCTTATTGTGGTGATGTAAAGATAAGGCATCCTCAGTATGCAAAATGGTATGCATCAAGAAGAGGGGAGTACAGGATTCTAACTCTACTAAAAAGCTATGGTTCAAATTCTGATCTCACAATACTGTAAATCCAAAACCCACTCCACTCAAGCCAACTAAATTCATGTGGATCTACAGTTATGTAAATTAGATTGCAATCTGACCCTATTAAGCTGGCAGCCTACATTTCAGCAACAATTATGCTGATTTGTCCAAGGAATTCAGGCTTTTCTTGCTCACAGTATAATACTGGCAGATTTCAGAGTTACAGCCGTGTTAGTCTTATGCTCAAAAGCTTATGCTCAAATAAATTGGTTAGTCTCTAAGGTGCCACAAGTACTCCTTTTCTTTTTACTGGCAGATTGAAATTTATAAGAAAGTATATTTATGAGGTATTTGGCAATTAAACAAATCAGATCTATGAACTGATCAGAAATAATTATATGTATTTGAGTTTTGGTAGTAGAGCTGTATTGGTAAATTTGAGAGGAAGTCATCACTTGGCATTGTTTCTATTCATTGAGTGGATGAGTTCTTTGAGTGAAGAACTTTTGGTATCAATATTCATGGAACTGACTTTGAAATTTACTTTCTATAAACTTCAGTGCTAGCAATTCTGATGGCAGATGAAGATTACCAGGATGCAGTGATGCCCTGCCTCACCTCATATCCTCCAAACATGGCCTCTCTGCTGAGGGCCAAGAACAGATGAGATGTAGGACCAACTATGGCTGCTCAATGCCAATAAAAACTCCCTCGGGGAGAAGAATCCTCAGGAGGCCAGTCCATTGGCTTCATGGCTACTTTATCACCAGGGTCTGGCCCACAGTATTGTCAAAGTACACATACAGATGTTTAGCGTCTCTTTTTAATCTCAGGAGAAACTTCAGCTAAATCAATGGAGTTACACTGGCTAAAACCATCATGTTTTTAGTTTCCACATTAAAGGGTATTTTAATCTCCTGTAGTTAAGTTTTTAAACAGTGTTTCAATCAGTTTTATATCTAAAGTAATTTTACTTAAGTTACAGTAAGTTTACAGTAAGTTTACAGCCAGTATACTGAAGGTTCATTTTCTGTTATGAATGTGCTCCAGTAATTCAGCTAAACCATAATCTACAGCTCAACTGTCATAAAAGAAACAAAAGCACTATATGAAGCAGCTTTCAGTTTCCTCACTTTTATTTTAAAAAAAAGTTAGGGGAAATTAAGATTAAAGTTTGAAATGTTTCATAGTCATAGATAATTATAACATGCAAGATTGGCTAAAGAACTGCACCAAACTGTTTACTTCTCATTAGAAAAAGCATCTAGTCAAATAAAACTTATATCATCTAAGCAGGACTGAGTTTCAAAAGGCGTTGGAGGCATTAGCAACCAACAGCCTTGATTTGATTGGCTACAGTTATTTCTTCCTCAGGATACCACTTTAAAAACATCACAAGATCCAATACTGTACCACCAATATTTATGAGCACTTTTATTTAGATTTCCCAACATTATGGCTATTAAAAAAAAATCCCTTTCAGGGTGGAAAAATCATTTCTCTAAATAATTAGAACTGTTTAGACCTGAAAGGAAAGCCTGGTGCATCATAATATGTTTAAATAAATATTGAACATATAACAATTGCTTATGATTTATGCATGATGCAATTTACCATGTGGTAAGTTGCTGTAAAACATTGTACAATAAATCTGCACGTAATTATAAAATACTTTGTAGACAACCAAGCAATAATAGATCTACTTACAATATCCATTATTTACTCCTAATCACTGGGTCTAGTTTGAATTCCTCACGGAAACTAAGACGACAACAGGGAGTACAGAGGTCCACTAAAGACTCACTTACGTGTGTTGTGTTTGGAACAAGAACTACTGTGTGGGGGAAGTTCTAAAAATGGGGATCTTGTGAGTAGATGTTGTTTGACTAGGAGTTCAGTTGTTCTCAGAACTACTGATTTAGTATTGGGGAACTCCCTTCTTCAGGATGAAAGGCAAGATCTATTTTTTTTTTCTACAAATTACAATCCTCTCCCAATAAAATAATTGGATCAGTGCACGATGCTGGAGGAAACACAAAAGAAAGAAATAAAAAGGAAATGAGAAAAGAACAAGTCATTCTTTTTTTGGTACAAACATCTCTCCCATCCCTACAAAAAGATTTGGGGTGGATGCATAACTCGAGTGGTAAATCCAAAGGTCCGAAATAGTTAATTCTGTTGGGTCGAATAGCCAATGACAAGTAGTGTATCTTTTTGCTTTCAGGTGGTAGACTAGGAGGAAGTTACTCCATGAAATTCTCCATTTAATTTCCATGACTATGTTCACCAAGACCCCATTATTTCCCTTATCAAGAGAGAAGTTTTGTTAATCATAATAATTCAACTGTTTAGCACTATCTAAAGATTTCCATGCAATTTACAAATCTTATCTAAGCTTCACTGCTCTTTTTAGGTTCAGTATATATTTTACAGCTGAGAAATTTGAGGCATAGAAAATTGTGATTTGTCCAAATTCACACACAAAAGAATCCATGGCAGAGTCCATAACAGAACCCAGGAAGTCATGTTCCTCAGTACCTTGATCTAAACATTAAGTATTCTCCCTAACACTGAAGACTGAACTATAAAGGCTGATCTAGAAAAGATTTATTGTTTTGCTTCCTAAAGGGAAAAAGAAATCCTGCTTCATATTTTATGTATTTTACATTTTTAGGATCACGTTTTCCACTGATTTATACCCTGTGAACCGAATTCTCATTTGCCTAGGGCCCCTTTACACCACTCTGTGTAAAAGATTCTTTAAGTGGGTGCAAATGTAATTTACTCCCACTTCAAGGCCCCTTTATGGTGCTAGAGCAGAGTAAAAGGGCCTCAACTGTAAATGAGAATCAGGTCTTAGTGACTTCAATGAGGTTATACAGGATATAAGATTAGGCAGAATCTATCTCCTAAACATCACATTTATTTGAATAAAGAGGGTTTCATGCTTTGTTCTTCCCTATGAACCATCCAAAGTGGAAATAATTATGCTATCAGATTAAAATCAAATATATTGAAACCCAGAAAGAACATTTTCATTTGACCTAAGAATGGCAGTGGGAAGAGGAAAGTTAATGTAAACTGCTAATAAGCTTTCATCGGAAATTGATAAAGTAATAATTTTCAATTTATTTAATCCACCGCAATATACTCTACAATGAAGGCAACTGCATTATTAACAACAAAATATTCTGTTCACAATAATATGTGGACAAGCCTTTGTTTCAAATCCTTTTCATGCAGAATATGGGTGAAATTCTGAGATAAAGCTTCTGTCATCGAACATGTTTGTTCCAAATAATGAAATCCAAGAAGTGGTAGAGAAACCTTGGTGGAATAAGTGCTTGTCAAATAAAATACTGTTTTTAATGATCTGTCACACATTTGCTTCACTGAGAACAATGTGAAAAGGAAACAAAGAATGTAGTTAATTGATGCTAAAAAATCTGTTCAGTGGGTCATCTTCCTTTCATTTCATGCTTTCATCCAGTGATCCTCCCACTCCGTATGCATTCACACAGTTCGTGTTCTGCACTAATGTGTGAGTTAAGATATGTCACTTTACAATTGTTTTACATACACCAGTCTAATTTGGCACACACAGCTGGAGCAATGTGTGTCTACAAAGGGATAGGGTTTGTTTTAATCCTTCATAATTAGTATAATTGCTGCCACTTCCATTTTAACACGTTTTCCAGGTATGTGATTTCTATTACGGTCAACCTGTGGGTCAATACTTTTCAACAATCATCAGTGTACTTCAGAGCTTACCCACAGCGCCCATTGACCTCTACTGAAATTACCTATGGCTTAACATTCCTGAAAAATCAAGCTCTCTTTTCTAATTGAGATGAATCAGAGCCAAGGTACAGGCTCAGAATATAGTGTAGTCAGAAGACCAGGTGTCCCCAATTTCCTTCCTAGCTAATTCCTGCTCACCCTTCTCAACTCCATATTTTGAGGTGTCTAGATGAAGGTAAAGACTGATCAGGCTCTCTCCTGAATCATTGCTTCGGGGGTATGGTTTGTCCCTTTTGTGAAATGGAGAGAGGGAGTGGCCTTACAAACCTCCAGATATTCCAAGAGACCCATAAGAAATCCTTTAGCTCCTGGAACTCGTATGGCAAAGTGGGACATCGTGTGATCAGTCTCCACATTCCTCTTCCCATGAGTCCGACAACACACGTGTGCAAAGAGGGAGAATGAGGAGAGGATCAGCATTAATTTATGCATGGCAATCCTTGAAGGTGTAATGAACGATTGGAGGGTGAGGGCACTTGCCTACACTCCATCCCCACAACTGAGACACTCCAAAGAGGCCCAAACACACACAAGTTGCACAGAGGGATTACTACAGAGTAACAAAGATTTTTAAGATGCTCAGTTCTTTTTTCTCAAAACTTTTTCAAGAGAGAGGGAGGAGTAGAGAGTATTATCTAGTTCTTAGTGTCAAAACCAAAAGTCTTTAGTACAAATTACATAAAATACAGAAAGACAAGAATTATGCATTGGCTGAAAGACTGTATAACAATTTGGCAATTTCCACCTCTAATTTTTATGACTGTATACACCAAAACTGTCAAACTCAATTTACAAAAAGTGTGTGAAAAATTCCATTCTTAGGATTATGTATTACCCCGACTCCAGAGTAGATCCCCTCTAGATATTTGTGGGAGGTTTGTACTGAGACAAAATTATCAGCAATGAAATAGTTAACACAGACTTTTGAAATGGCATCACTAGGTTGTAAAATTAACAACCCACCCCACCTCAGAAGATGAATGGGGGAGGAGGAGATCACAACTCTAGACATTAGTTCAGGATATCTGCAGACTCAGGTAGACATATCTGTTTACACCTCCTTCATGTTGGAAATTCATCTTCATCATCATCAGAGCTAGAAGCTCTGTCTGATAGTGTCAGTTTTGGTTTTCATTAATTGGGTTTTTAAGCAGTTCATGTATCTAGAGAAGATCATTTTATAAATGTAATATATATTCATAAATATTTAATAACTCAACTGACATTTTACCAGAGGCATATTTTTATAACTAAATCCCTCTTAATTATATTCCTATCAGGGCTAAAAATATATGTAGTCTTTTTGTGCATCTGAGTCCTGATTGATTAGATGCACTGGCTCAGCAAGGACAAAAGGCAAGAATTGGTTGTCTAATATGAAACTGAAAAACTGCTCAATGGGAATCTGGAGCTCAGATTTTAAAAAAAAATCTTCCTGCCTCATATGTTCATCTCCCTATCTGTCTAATGGGTCCACATAATCCAGCAGACATTACTAAAGAATGGACAAGAATAAACTCCACTAAATGGTAACAAAATTGGGAGGTCAAAGGGGTCCTGAACATTCATCTCTAGTAATACATAACCAACAAACTTTATGAGGGTGTCCAGGGAAATTCTGAACAATCATATTGTTCCATGATGTAATTACTGTTGTTAGAAATAAATATTCTTACTATCAACATAAAATAAATAAGAAGAGGATCTTTCTGGTCAATATCATTAGTACACAGAATGACACTTAAGTAAAATATATTAAGTTACTACTCAAACATTACTATTGCAATATTTGATTATCTTTATCATATATCAGTCCAAATCCTGTTGAGTTTACACACTTTAGTTTCACTGAGCTATATCATTTTGTATATTTTTAAGCAGGACTACTTATAGATATTAATGAGATGATTAAAGATGGTGCAAATGGGAATGTCCATCCCTTTGGATATTTTGATATGTTTTGTCCCAAATTCAGAAGAAACGTTAGTATTGAAAGTTTTTATGGAATAAAAAGTTTGGAACAAATTCAATTCGGAGATGTAGAAACACTTCATTTCTAGGCAGTTTGACATTAAGCTGCATCTGCTTATTGCGCAGAGGTGCCTCCTGCTTTCATTCTTGCCAGAGGGCCAGGCTCCCTGGTTGGACTACCCCTCCCATGATGCAACACTGCCATGTGTTTCCCACGAAGCACCATGCAACTCAGTCAGAGGGGAAATTGCAATGCATCATAGATGTACTCCAGTCAAAGAACCCAGCATGTAGAAGAGAACATACCAAACTACAGCTCTCGGGGGCACAGTGGCACTTTAGAATGATATAGTTTGATGTAGACCTGACTCCAAATGAAACGTTTTGGTTCATTTGAACTGAAATTTAGATTTAGGTCAATCTGAACCAAAATTAAATATTTCTTTTTTGATGAAAAACAATTTGATTTGGCAAAATCAAAAATTACCCAGCCAGCCCTAGAGATGATTTATGTAAATAAAAGTAGCCCAGTGACTTCACTGGGATTACTTTTGTGTGAGGTAAGCAGAGTTTGTCCCTAAAAGGTTACAGATTTTTACAATATTGAAAAAAGAAATGAAAAAAATAGTAAAAAGCTGATCACAGAGGAGATGACTGATCAGCTCAATATTAAAAGTATTTAATTTATGAATGAATTCAAGACTACCACCTGAACTGCATTATAGCCCATGCTGTCTTCATCCATTATTTATTCATTCATGTCAGGTGATTATTTTAAAGTAGTTATTTTTTGCATGTCCAACATGAGTTTTCATAGGAAATTGAACGGAAGCAGCATCTGGCAGCCTCCATCTGAGCTGTTAGAACACTTGTAAATTTCAGCCAACCTGTCAGCTGAGTTGGAATGGCTGTTTTCCAATATCAGTCCATGAGCTCCTACAGTCCACATGCCAATTATTCAGCGCAATAGACTTATGAGGTGAAGTTCTTCTCTCAGTTACATGGATGCAGCCCCATTAATCTCAATACTGCTATGATAGCTTATCCAGTATAATTGAGAGCAATATTTAGTCAGTTGTCTTCAGTAGACTCTGGCATGGAGTAGTACAGAACACTATACAATGCTACACAAATGGTATCTACAGTACAATTGTAGAAAAAGGTGTCTGACAGAGAAACAACTTGTGACTGTCATGTAACAAAAACTGAACTGCATGTACATCCCTAAGATATTCAGAGATGTAAATGAGGACAGAATTTGTCCCTCAGTAACAACTTTTTACTTCCTAGGCATTACAAACGAAGCCTGAATCATCGATTTTATATGGCCGATTTCACAGGCAGTGGGGACTGGTTGTTCCACACCCTGTATTTGGGATCCTAGATAGACATAAGCACAGATCAAGTAGTTCCCATTCCAGATCCCTGTTACCAGTCCCATTCACATCAACTATTAGACCCAGCAGCAAGTCACCATTCCGCCTCCCACACCCCCCAATGGAACACCAATTCATTTATGTTCTGTCTCCTCCCTTTTCAAAGGGGGGTTTAAATAGTTTAGATGGCCTTTTGTGAGGGAGAATTTCACCCTTTGGAAAGAGTTCTCATTTGACGGGATAGGAAACAAGTCTCAGAGTCAGAACCTGTGCGCTTCTATGGTTATTCATAGTCTTACCAAGAGGGATGTTTGTTATGATAAGAAATACAGCAATAAAAATAATGTACTATAATAATGGAGACTCAAGAAGGTAAGAATTAAAGAATGGTATATGGTATGATCTACGAGAGAGAGAGAAGAGAGCTAATTGAATGCGCTAATGGTGCCATAAATATTAGTGGGAAAAATCCATGATTGGAGAAAGGCTGTGTCAGGACTGAGATCTTGCACAAAATGCTGTAGTTTTGGCTGTCTGTAAATAAGTTTAGTATTCTTCATTTGAAGGGTCCTAAGATCCCTAGCATTTGGGGAAAGGATTACCTGAGTAATCAGAGTACCTGCCAGGAAAAAATAAAATAAATGAAAAGTTGGCTCCTGTGATATGGTAACTCTTCATCCCCCAGTAGTGCTCATAGCAGTTACGTGCTTAGTTTCCTTTGCTGAACACGTATCCATACAAATTTATTCTTCAGAGTTTATGCATTTTTCAAATAAACACACACATTGGAAAATGTGTTTTCAACAACATCATCTAAAAACTGCAAGCAGGGAGTCCAGTCAAATTCAATTCAAATGGTGTAACTTTTTTTTAAAAGCAATTTTTAAATGTTTAGGGTTTTTTCCTTTTTTTAAAAAAAAACTTTACAACTTTTATTTTAACTTAAGAAATAGGCCTACTTGTCTTCAGTATCACATTATAAAATCAATGATAGGGGAAGATATGTCAGGATACTGTTACTTTCTGGAACTTAATGTTAAATATTGCTCAAGTTTTAATTTTATTCTTTGATAATTTTTTTCTATTTTCATTTAGTTAGGTACTATAGACTCAGAGACATTAAGGTCAGAAGTGATCATCTAGTCTGATCTCCTGCAAATTGCAGGCCACAGAATCTCACCCACTCACTATGATAGACCCCTAACCTCTGGCTGAGTTACTGAAGTCCTCAAATCATGGTTTAAAGACTTCAAGTTACAGAGAGAATCCACCATTTACACTAGCTTAAACTGGCAAGAGACCGGTGCCAATGCTGCAGAGGGAGACAAAAATCCCCCAGGCCCTCAACCAATCTGTCCCGGGGAAAAATCCTTCCAGACCCCATTTATGGTAATCAGTTATACCCTGAGTGTGTGGACAAGACACCCCACCCCAACCAGATACCTGGAAAAGAATTCTCTGTAGTAACTCAGAGCCCTTCCCACCTAGTGTCCCATCACCCTTCACTGGAGACATTTACTGCTAGCAGTCACAGATCAGCTATATGCCATATTAGGCAGTTTCATCATACCATCCCTTCCATAAACTTATCAAGCTCAGTCTTGAAGCCAGTTAGGATTTTTGTCCCTTGGAAGGCTGTTCCAGAACTTCACTCCTCTGATGGTTAGAAACCTTTGGCTACTTTGAATCCTATACTTGTGGATGACCAGTTTATATCCATTTGTTCTTGTATCAATATTGCAACTTAAACACCAGGGCGGGGAAGGAGTTATTTAAGTTATCCCACTGATGTATTTAAAGAGAGCAATCATATCTCCCCTCAGCCTGCTTATGTTAAGACTATACAAGCCAAGTTCTTTGAGTCTCCTCTCATGAAGTAGGTTTTCCATTCCTCAGATCATCGTAGCAGCCCTTCTCTGCGCCTGTTCCAGTTTGAATTAGTCTTTCTTAAACATGGGAAACAAAAATTGCACACAGTATTCCAGATGAGGTCTCATCAGTGCCTTGTATAATGGTAACAACACTTCCCGGTCTCTACTGAAAATACTTCGCCTGATGCATGCTAGGACTGCATTAGCCTTTTTCACTGCTGCATCACATTTGCAGCTCATCATCATACTGTGATCAACCAGTACACCCAGCTCTTTCTCCTTCTCTGTCACTTCCAACTGGTAAGTCCCCAGCCTATAGAAAAAAATCTTGTTATTCCCTAAATACATGACTTTGCACTTTCCACTATTAAATTTCATCCCAGCACTATTAAATGACAGAATTTGTATTCTTGTTTGTTGTAATTGTTAGCTAAAAGTTGTTAAAATTTACATAACCGTACCTAAAAATTGGGAATGCGCCAAAGTAATGCTCATAAAACAATCATTCCATTTAACTCATGTTCAAAATTATATGCCTTTACTGATACAGTGATGGAAAATTTAATCATTTTTTAAAAAATTATATTGGGAAAAATGCAAAATTAAATTGCTTCAACCTAAGGTAGTGTTTTCCCAGGATTCCCAATAAATAAATATACATGTATATGAATAATCTAACTACAGCTTGTTACTTTTCTACATATACAAGTTTTAGCTGTCAGAGTTTGAAACCTGATAAAATTTCGTATGAAAAATTAATGGTTCAAAGCTGAATTCGCTTAAGTGAACACTTTTTACACAGTATAGGACGTAACAAAAAAGCAATCATGTTCAACCAAAAACTCTGCTCAGGAACTCAGTGACAAGGGGAGTCTCGAACACTGAAGGGCTCTACGTTGTTTTGTAGGATGAGTGTCATAGTTTTGATGCACTAGTTTTACTAAATTCAAAGCACCTATTGATTCACAGCAGGACTGTTACTTATTTATCTAGCTTTCACAAAGATGGATACGAAATTTATATAAAAATCAGAGTGAATCAAGAGAGATCACAATATGAAATAGGACTACTCTACCATAATACAATTCATTATACATCAGAGGAATTTCCAGAAACAATTGGTACATTTCAAAAGCAAACATTAAATATTTATAAAACATCACTTATTTCATGAGGTAATTTAAGAACTCTGAGCACATTGATTTTATAAAAACCACACTATTCACTGACCAATAATTTTTAACATGTACATTGTGGTTATGTTTGTTAAGATATTTCACTTATTGTAACAGCAACCCCATTTCTCTTTAAAGTAAAAAGGTTTATTAAATATGGATTTTCTTTGCTTTCTCATATATATAATTTTAGCCTTAAACTATAAAGTGTTTTATACTCTCTCTCAAAATATGGTTTCAATAAAACCTGCAGGATCTGAAAAGTTGAAATAAACCTTATTTTAAAGGCATATAATAACACCTATAAAATCAACATGTGTCATTTGTACTTAAAGGGGATAGACATAATTCAAGTACACTGTGCTTACATGGACCAGATCCTCCTCTATACCTCTATAGGTAGAAAAGAACAATATGCATGGAAGTAAATTTGCTTATAGACAACAAATATGTATAATTGTTTGTTTTGGTATCCATCTACAACATTGAATCAGGTTGATATGATGTATCAAAAGATACACAGAAAAAAATAAGAAAGACACTTAAAAGATTTTCTACATTACTTACATATGGTCTCACAGTTATAATACTACCTAGCTGTGCATTCCAACATGAATCATCATCATGCATCACATCACTAAATAGTTTTAGAAAATTAATAGTGCCTTTGAGACATAATTTATTTTGCAATTTACTTGCACAGCAAAAGTAACCCTGCAGTGTTATAACTGTATTTCCATAAGAAGCATTGGACAGTGGGAGAAATTTGCCTGTGTAATTATGCAGCCAAACCCACTCAGCTCTAACATCCTTAGCCAAATTATCATCTCTCTTATCAATATGTCAATAAAATAATAAAACTAGAGGGGAAGAATCTGTATGACGTTCACTGCTTTCTATATGCAGGCTGTGAGCAGGAGTGATTAGTTGAGGTTGGGGATGACAATCTTATTCCTCAGGATACTACTCAGGTTTGTATTACCTTTCATGAATGTTGTGTCCCCTTCCTCTGTGACTTTAGCTAATGTAATATTCATTCATTGATCATGCCCCAGCCTTCCTCAGTCCCACACCCAAAAACGCATTATGCATTGATGTGGAGGGAGCCACCTGCTGAAGGCAATTCCATTCTACATTGTCGTCTTAGATTTCCCTACACACACACTCACTCCAATTTGGAACACCACCAATTCTGCTTTCTGTTATTGATTCTACTTTATACTATGTTGTCAACTCACTCAAAAGGAATTCTAGTAGACAAGAGAAGCACAGCTTTCCATTACAGAAGATATGATACGATAGAGACATCAGCTTAAGTATTTATACAAAACTATATTTCATTTTTGTTTCAACAAATTATCCAGTGTTAAACTAAGGCTCAGTAGTCTAATTCCTGGGATCAGCACTTTTGCCTTTTCTGAAGATATACTATATTGGTTACCCACCCACCCACCCGTCAAACTGAAATTCAATAAGAGATCACATATTTTTTGCTATCAGGTCAGCAAACTCATTTTTCAACTGCTTCAGGACCACTGCAGGAAAACAACAATTTGTTTTAGTGATTTGTTGCGTGGGATACTGGAGTGTCAAAAGGAACAAATGGACAATTTAAATAGCAACATGTCACCAGAATCAATGGTTTTAAGGAGTAATCTTTTATGTGGTACATACAATAGGGCCATAATCTGGCTGCAAATGCCCAACAGAGAATTCCTCTGTTTGCTCAAGTGTGCTTCAGAGTAGGGGGCTATCCTGGGGGGAGAGAAGGGATATGGTGTATGGAACCTATCCTACTGGCACAACTAGGAGCAGCCCAGAAGCTACCTACGGTCCATTTTGGTCAATTTCACACTAGCCATAGGATTTTAAAAATCATCAATTTCATGATTTCAGCTATTTAAATCTGAAATTTCAGAGTAGTAACTGTAGGGGTCCTGACCCAAAAAGGAGTTGTGCGGGGGTCGCAAGGTTATTGTAGGGGGGGTTGCAGTACTGCTTCCCTTACTTCTGCACTGCTGCTGGCGGCGACGCTGCCTTCAGGGCCGTGCAGCTGGAGAGTGATGGCTGCTGGCTGGGAGCCCAGCTCTGAAGGCAGAGCCACCGCCAGCAGCAGGGCAGAACGAACGATGGCATGGTATGGTACTGCCACCCTTCATTCTGCGCTACTGCTGGTGGGGTGCCACCTTCCGAACTGGGCACCTGTCCAGAAGCCACTGCTCTCCAGTCACCCAGCTCTGAAGGTAGTGCAGAAGTAAGGGTGGCAATACCACAACCCCCTAAAATAACCTTGCAACCCCCCTGCAACTCCCTTTTGCGTCAGGACCCCCAGTATGAGAAACACTGATCTCCCTCATAGTATAGGGTAAAAGCACACACAAGGCCAGATTTCACAGGGAGGTGGGGGAGGGAGACAAGATTTTGCAGTCTGTAACAGGTTTTTCATAGCTGTGAATTTGGTAGGGACCTAATCATTACTAACCATAAACAGCAGAATATAAACCAACATATCTGTTGGTACACAATACTAGAAGCAGAAAGGCTGTACTGGAAAACCAGGTAGTTGCTGCTCAGTAACTTATGATCCCATGAATCATAATACCAGCCATGTTCAACTGTAGTTCTTTCCACAACTTTGTTGGTGCCATGCTACACCTGTAAGCAACAGTTTCTAAACACAAATCTAGCAGTGCTAGTGTGCTTTAGAACATGCTTCATTCACAAAACCTGCAGAGTGATCAGGAAGCTTCTCCATCTGGGCACCTTCTGGACAGTGTAAATGAAATTCACCAATCAACTTAAAAGGCATGCTAGTCCCACTAGAACTGTTAAAAATAACAGACTCCTTCCTAAACTGTTTGTCATGCCTGCGCATACTCTGCTGAAATGAATTCACATTTTCAGAAGCTGAAACTCCTGAGTTATGAAGAGGAATGGCCATGTTCAATAGTACCACATTAGGGTGGCAAGGAATGAGATGAGATGAGAATTAAGCATTTTTTAAAGCTAACAAAAATTGTATCTCATTATGTTGTTTGCCAGTGTAGAACTAGGTAAAACAGCTCTGATTGGTCTCAAAATGTAAAAAAAATCATCTGGGGTTCACTATCATTTGCATGTGCAGTCCTGCCAACCCCCGGGGTGTTCAAAATTTATGGGTCAGACTCCGAAACATTGAGGCCAGTTTTAAAATCAGATTTTTTTTAATCCAATGAATTGAGTTCTTTTTATTTGCCCCCTCGTTACTGAGCCTTTAGGGTGTATTGATTTAACGTTTTCTGGCTTTCCTCCACAACCATATGGGCTAGAAGCTTACTTTTTTAAAATGAAAGCTGAGATTCTCAAGCAATCATTTGAAAACCAGGGCTTTAAGGAAAACACCAAATTATCATAAGACTCATGATAAAATCATGAGATTTGGCAACACTGCAGCTGCAAATGACAGTTACATGCCTAAACACCCTTTGCATTTTAGTCTATTTATCTGTATAAAAGATGGTGCCTGCAAAATAGGTCCAGCAGGTTGAAGTCACTTTTAAAAATTGACTCTTAATATATTTTAAGTTAACCATTGGTCACTTCTTAAAATTTGTCAGCACTCATACTTTAATACATTCAAATAATCACAGAAATCCCAAGTGAATAACTACTATGGAAGAATCTTTCTACAAGTATTCAGTACAATGGGTGGAAAACTCCAGATTTTTTAGGATCAGAACCACCACACAGAGCACAATAGCCAAGGCAGTTCATCAGCATCCAAACCATATGTCTGAGCCAGAGACAATTCCAACCGTTGGAGAACATGCTAGGAAAACATTGCTGCTACAGGAAAATTACAGTCTGGCATTTGGGCTTGTGATTTATATTGGAAGAGTAGGGGGAAGGGTTATAAAATATACTGCCTCAGTAACTCAGAGCAGTGGTTCTTCAAAACTTGCTTTTGATTAATCATGTACATTTTTTTTCCTTGGCATCATAAGACATTCTGCACTTGATTAAAAAAAAAACCAAAACCACACATTTCTAAGCAGCAAAACCAATACCAAAAAACACTCAAGAGAGACAAAAATGTTAATACATTATTTGAAATGAATTATCTGTATATTTAAATGTTATTTCTAAGCAAACACATTGATCCAAGTTTGATCAAGCCTAATGCTGCTATGCACATTTCCTATTTTTATCCAAAGCTCTGAGGAGAACATTTTATATTAAGAGCTAAAATATTCTTAAAAGTTAATACACTAACGTTAAGAAATCACAGACCCTGTGTAGGGGAGGGGAAATTAGAACTGAAATAATCATCATCCATCTCTGATACAAGGGACGCCTGACTAATGTCTGGATTTCCCCTCATTTAGATACCCCCCTGAATATTTGAATAAGTGGGAACACTAATTAATGCTATATTTTCAATATTGAACTACTGAGGGCCATAATGAACTCTTCAAAAATCCGCTAGAAGTATTCCTCCGTGGTCAATTGGGCAGAAGACGACCACACTCTAACCATCTCTTACATGACACATTCAGTGACTGCTACTTTTTGATAAATGATATGCTCAGTCATGTAGGACATGGAATTCCTTCTGAATGAGTTACTGAAAGGAAAGCAACATTCTTGGGAACTTTCTTAAAGTGATTGAAGTGGATTCAAAAAGACCTCCTCATGCGTATCAGCATTTCAGGAGGTAAGTGTCTGTCCTTAAAGGAGGCTCCAAAACAGTAACTTTTGTATGTAGCTTCTCTTTTTGATATGCACCACATAACAGTGAAGAATATGTGATGCTCAGTGATGAGAAGGGCATTTCCTACAGAGGGTTTTCACCTCAGTGATTAACAACTGATGAACGATGGTGTAATGTAATGAGATAAACTGTAAAATAGAAGGTTAAAATATTTGTGGGATTGTGGTAAACACACAAGAGCTGATGGGGAGGCTTGACAGAACTGGCAGAAGTTCCAGGGCCTAGGAAATTGACTGGAGGGTCCCCACTGCCAAGAGGGATGTCAGACAAAAGGTGTACATCCAGAGTGCATACCTACCTGGCCAAAAGCCAGGGACAATGCCTAAACTCTGTGAAGCCCCAACAAGCTAAGGATATGAGATTCAGCCAGTGCTTTAATTTGTGCCAGGGCTTGCCACGGGTGAGCCCTGGCACCTCTAGGCTTGGCAGTTTATAATCCTGGCACACTTTGGCTTGCCACATCAGTTAGGAAAGTAAAAAAAAAAAAAAAAATTGGATGAGCCCCAGCACCTCTTTCATTACAAATTAAGCACCAGATGCAGCAGTTGGATCTCCACAGCAGTCTGACAGGTGTCTGACCTGGAGGAGCTCAACCAGATCTGGGACAGATGGTTCCTAGTGTAATGGTGAAAGACAGATGAGAAGAAAACTGAATATAAGAGGATACTTCAAATATTTTGCAATATGACAGTGCATAATCTGGGCACTGTGCAAAAACTGTACAGTGTGCAGCTCAGTTAATTCAATTCAGAACAGTAACAAATATTAGTATTAAACACTGAGGAGTGAAACAGTGTGTATTCTGGTGATGAAGAATATGCTGGGGAAGTAGAATCAGGAAGTACAGCTTTTTTGGTGCATCCCACCATCATCTTTGAATCACAGAAGATGGACACAGAAAAACCCTATTTTATCATCATCTTCATCCCTCCCTCCCAGCACTCAAACCACTAGTGCTTGCATTATGTTCCTCATATTGCACAGGTCCACTTTCATAACTGGTATCAGATGAGCAACACTATCCATATCAATGTCAATTTGCTGGAGATTCTTCTCATATGTGGATATAAATCAGGAGTATCCCAAATGACATCAATAAGATTACACAGTCTAAAACTGGTGACACAGAGAGATGAATCAGGCCCATTGTTTTAAAGGGCGTTTTGATTTCTTGACTGATTTTCTTCTGAGTCTAAGGTTAAGTTTTTGGAAATTAAGTTTTTGTTCAGATCTCAAGGAAAAGCACATTTCCACCTCCTTACCTATGTTCTCTTTTACCTGTGCAATGGAGTCCGATTTGATCTTTTTATTTGAATCAGAATCAGGAGAAACTGACAAATTCTCAGACTGGAAGAAATACAGATTTCAGGATGAAGTAGATGGAGATTCAGATATTGGTTTTCATGTGCTTTCACTAGCAGATTGCTGAAGAGTATAAGCCATTTTTTTAAAGCTGAAGTTGGGAAACATGCTGAGCAGCTGCTCTAAGAGCTTGAGAACCTTTAACCATCTCCCATGTTTGCTGAAGAGACTCAATACAAGAAACGTTCACCATCTTATAGGACTATGCTTTGAAAAGGTGCAACATGTGCTTCCCTTTACACACAATCTGATCTGCCGGCCGTAGAAGAGGGTGAATGGATCTGTAGACTTGCCTTTGTCTTCCCCATTTCTGTTCAGGGCTGCTCATGGCCTTAAGTATAGTTCTAGTAGCTGGGATCACCAAGGCAGAGGGACACCCACTCCCTGATGCTAGCAGCTGGAAAGGGCAGTGATGTAGGAGCCACTACAGTATCTCCATTACACCGGAATCCTCTAGGGGCCAGATCTGCTACCGATCAAGTTTGCTTTGTGTCAGGGACCTGGAGCAAAGCATATTTACCCAACCTCAGATTTGGGATCTCAACATTTATTTCTATCATGCGGATAAACAATATGTTATAAGTGCAGACACAAGAGACCATAACATAACATGTCTGTTAAGGACACATAAGAGCACAGGTGTGAAAGAGTCATAAATCTCTCATTTTTAAAAATAATGTATTGGTTAACCGTTTCCTGGAATATTTGTGACACCATGGAAAAAAAAAAAAGACTCAAACAGAATCTGTAACATAAAGAAGAATTGGAAACTGGGAGAGAAAAAGCACAGTCCAATCCCAGACAGTAGTGATTCTGCAGAGAGTAATACACAGGAGACTAAAACAGACACACTTTCTACTACAGTTTCTAAAGGATGAAAGAGTGCAAGAAATATTTTCTCCAGTTATTTTATATATATAAAAAAGACTCCACCTAAAAGTGAAAAAGATGAAAAGTACCTAACTCTGGGAGAAAGGAGAGGGACAGCAGAGATGGCATCACTCTACATAGCAGCTTATCACTAGATCAGGAATGAACAGTACTAAAAAATAGGCTCATGGAATTAACATCTATGGCAAAAAGAAAAGGAGTACTTGTGGCACCTTAGAGACTAACCAATTTATTTGAGCATAAGCTTTCGTGAGCTACAGCTCACTTATAAATTGGTTAGTCTCTAAGGTGCCACAAGTACTCCTTTTCTTTTTGCGAATACAGACTAACACGGCTGTTACTCTGAAACCTGTCATCTATGGCATGAAGCCCTTTTCTGGGCAGACTGCAGCTAGTTTGAACAGATACATGGAAATGTCTGACTCATTTGCTCGTTTACTTTTTCACTACAAAAAAGCATTTTTTTAATTTTATTGAGTTGTCTTTAGCTTAGCCCATTTTGCCTATATTAAGTAGAGTCTTGTCCTTCAAACAATATGACTTCATTTTCAAGTTCCTTCTGTCCTCTCTAGTGAGCATCACTGTACAATAAAGATCTGAGTTTGAAATCCCATGAATAATAGAGTGAAAAACATTAAGAAATAAACAAACACACACACACACCCATTGCTATGTGTTTATATTAGAGACGGCAAGGTCAAAGAAATGCTCTTTGCACTTGGAGTGCAAGATGGTGAGGTTGTGATAGTCCTTAGATCCCGTGAGAGGTCATTCCAGTGTCTTGGGCTGGCCCCCCAAGTCTCATTAAAAGTCAGTGGGACTTGGCTCTTTAGTGCTTACGTGACTTTTGAAAATGGGGCTCTGAATGGGAGTCTTGGGCTCAGCACCACTTAGAAGCTTTTAAAAATTCTACCCATCATCTCATAGACCCACTGGCAGCTTTTTTGGTTCCACACATCTCAAGAGAGTGATTTCATAAGCAAGGGAACAACCTAAAGTTATTCCAACAGTCTCCTCCCATCCCCCAGTTTCTCTTTAGTCAATTTGGATAAGTGGGTAATTCATATCAGCAGCCTAGCTCCGTATCTGAATCCTCTGAACAAGACAGGATGAAAAGGCAGTTACCCATCACACTTTCATATAGACAGGTGATGAATAGCTCAGTTACACCCAAAGCGTCTAGAATATCACTGCTTGCTAGTATGTCTGGAGGCTCTTATTCAATTTTTAGTGAGGCAAAAATCCCATTGATCTCCATGAAAGTTGTGCCTGAGTAAGGACTTCAGGATCTGGTGTACAGCTTTTCACTTTTCAAGAATATTTCTTAGTTACGGAAATGAGTGAATGTTTCTTTAAAGAAAACAATCAGTACTCTTGGCATGATTACAAAATGCTTTCCAACTAGAGATTTTGATTTCCTCTGTACAGTAGCTAGGAATCCCTCCATTGATCAGTGAAAAGAGTTATAGTGAGACATACAGTTTACTGGCTTACAGAATGTCAGGTCTTTCAGACTGTATAAAGATCTATAATGGCACTGAGAATCTTTTCTGCTTTATCACTGTGACAGAGGGGAATGTGGAGGCTGTAGTATATTACTGACCAGTCACACCCCTTTTTACACAACTTGCTTTCTGCTATTAAAAAAAGCCATCAGCACAAAGACAACATTAAATTCTAGCAGGCTTTGGGTTAAATCGTGCCTTTAAATCACAGCCTATAATAGCAGGTGATGCGGAAAGTGATTAGATATAGTGGTCCCACTGAAATCAGTGAGTTTGCCATTGACTTCAGCGGAGCCAGGATTTCACCCAGTGTTCCACTCTTCCCACTCAGTGGCTCTCACAACTATGCCATTACCCACTGCCTCTGGTGTGTCTTGGGCCAGCATCTGCACTAGCCTGAATAGTTCTTCTCAGAAGAGGGCAAGGTGTGCATCTGTGTCCAAACACAGCACAGGAGAACAAGTAGGATAGATGACTATTTTTTGGTGTCCTTCAGCTCCTATGCACCCACACTTGTTTACAAGCTGATCAATAGGACATGGCATAGATAAGCCAGTTATTGAAGCCATGATTTATATGGACACTTTGTGTCGACACAGAAACCAATAGAGGCCACCACGTACCTTAAAAATAAGGCATACTAGATAATTAGTGATACACAGTGAGAAACTAGAAAGATTACAACGTACACTCTTAACACTTCTATTTAATTAGTGCTAAAGGAAAATTTCTGGCAGTGTAACAAAAATCTTTTTGTATTATAATTAGTTTTACTTCAATATATGCTACTGTGAAAAGAACATGTGTAGTTGCTGAGTTTTTTGTCTCCTACAGTAATTACAGATTACACATACTGATCACATTTAATCAAACCACAGGAGACTGACACATAGAAATTACACTGCAGGTGAGTTAACTCAGATGCATTAGGCTCCCAACATGGAATACAATCTACCTACATTATGTTTATCAATGTAAAATATCACCTGGATGTCTTCTTTTTGTCCAAAGCAGCGTCCTACAGACTTGTTCTCATATTAAGCTGTTCCACGTAATCTGCTAGTTTGGTGTTTTGTTCAGTTACTCAGCATCTGAGTAATACCATGTACTTCATATTGCATAACTCAGAGTGTGTTGTGAGATTTCACAGATTTCTCCTAAAAACTGTATTTTTGCAGTAACTTTGAACAGATCAACCCATTAAATTCAGCCACAGCCAAGGAATAAAGTCGAGTACATTTCAACAGTTTCATACAAGAGGTGATTTTTTTTATTATTATTATTGAATAATATCCTTGTGGATAAAGGACTCGTGCTGAAACAGTTTTTCCCCTATAAAATTACACTTTAAAAATCTATTATTCCTTTAAATCTTTTCTCATTGGTATTTAATTGTGGACTGATTCAAACGTCTAAAAGTGCAAGATATAAGTTACTGGTTAACCGCATAAATTCAAATATTCCAACATGCTGTTTCTAATCCAATTTTCCCTCAAGATCACACAAGTAAATATACTAATTGCACAAACACTGTTATAGAAACAAACAGGCACTTTACCAGTTAGGAACAAGCAATATCTTATTCTTGAACACTATCAAGTAATAAGATATCCTTAATAAAAAAGTAACTAGACCTGCTACCCAGCTGGATAGACCTCCTTCTATATTGTTTTTCTTTCCTTTGTGATTTAAAGCCTTAGAAGAACTTTTCAGCACTGGTCTATTAAATAGGTATGGTCTTTAAATAATAATTTTGTAGTTACTAATTTAAATCTATTTAAAAATGTCAAAAGTTTCCAGGCTTCAATCATTTTTCAAATTATTGCACTGAAAATACTCATTAACTGGAACATAAGCGGTATCATTTTTTATCTGCCAGTTCACACTACTCCGCTCACTGTAAGCAGAGTAGTAGTTTCTAATGAACCATGAAGAGAATTCACTTTGAAAAACAGGGTTTGGAGCCCAATCCTGCTCTTATTGCCATAAATGTAAGGTGTCAATATGATCAGGATAAGGCCACTGAGTGTCTTTCTAAAAGATATTATAGAGACAAGGTGGATAAGGTAATATCTTTTATTGGAGCAACTTCTGTTGATGAGAGAGACAAGCTTTCAAGCTACACAGAAGAACTCTATGTGACTCGAAATCTTGTCTCTCTCACCAAACAGAAGTTGACCCAGTAAAACATATTACCTTACCCACTTTGTCTCTCTAATATCTTGGGACCGACACAGCTACAACTACACTGCATACAAGATATTAGACCTTGAGCTTTCTATTTGTGTGCGTGTATGCACCCCCCACCCATACTATAAACCATTCCTATCCAACATTTCCCATTAGCTTCTTTAGGTTATGCCCCAAGTGCACTATTGACATTTAAAAAAAACCCTCTCTCTCTTAATACTGTGTTTCACATTCATTCCATTCAGGGGGGAAAGGGGTCTTGAGTTGTGTCTGAGTAAATTAGTGACAGTACATGATGGCATGTGGAGGTATGAAAATATTATCACCATCAATTTGGGATTGATACATTACTCACTAGTGTCAAAACCACAAATTAGTTATGCATACCATGTCGAAGAAGTGCAAATGCATGTTTTATACCACATCACACCATCACAAGCATACAGAATGGGGCATGTTTTACAGAAAAAAGTATTTTACATATGTCAGAGTTTTAAACAATGCTATTGGTACTATTTTTGGTATTCTTCCATCTGTAAAACCAGGATTCCTTAACAACACGAATTAAAAGTGAAGGCTTGTCTCAGGGAGAGGAAAATTATAATTTATGAACTTCAGAAACCTCTAAAATAGCCTAAGATAGCTGTTTCATACAGAAAAAGTTGTCTGATAACATCTGAAATATGAATTAAAGTTGTGTCCCACTGGAAAGATTAAAAAGATATATTTAGATAATCATCTTTTTGAACCAGGAATTGTCCTTTTACAGTGTTTGGAAAGTACCTAGCACATAATAATGGGTGCTACCATAAAAAAAAAATCCACAACTAAATGTTAATACTAATAGAAAAGGGTGGTGATTGCGAATGTGAGGGGAGGAGAGAATTCCTAACTTTCACATAGAACAAAGCTCTCATTTCTGTGAGATACTGCACCTTTAACATACTACTGATAGAATACCAGCGGTCAGTTTTGGGGAAAAATTTACTTTTGAAAGAAGGAAACATTTCTCCAGCAATGTGGTGGTGGGATTTTTTGTTTTTCCTTTTTTCCCCATTGGTGCTATTAGAAGTTGCTCTTCAGTTTTGAATGTTAGAACTAGTCCTACTGTTGATGATGATTAGGCAGACTACAAGTGAGCTTGTCAAAAGATACATAAGTGAAATTTATCAGATGAATATCACCACTCCTTACATTCTATCGTTATGCTACACATAAACAGGTATATACATGTCTTAAGGAGGCACTCTTACTGGATCCATAGTTATGATTACTTTATGAGATGCAGTTAATTTATGAATCTCTCTCTCTCTATCCACCCATAAATGGATATTCATCTATAAACTGAAAGAGAAAAAGTATAATACTTAGAGTTTGGAAGCTGTAGTATCATTAATATTTGCACAAGTTAGTGGTGAACTCAGTACTCCTGACAGGCAAAGAGAAAAACTACTTTAAAAGGAACATATACAATAGTCCCTAATGTGTGACACCAGTTGATAGTATACGTTACATGTAATCTACTGTATTCTGCTTAGACAGCTATTTCATTTTTAGATTTTTTTTCTTTTGCTTTCCAAATCCACTGAATACTCTGCTATGAAAGACTCAATATGATTAAGATACTACTCTCTAATAGCAAAAGAGAGGTTCTGTACTGTAATGTTAACAAGAAATTCCAAAACAAAGACCAGTTGACTGACTTACATAAAGTATGGCCATTATCATAGAACAATGAATGTTTGAGTTCAGGGGTATACCTAGAAGGAAAATAAAAACTCTTCTAGATATGAAAGACATTCGAAGCAGAAGTACATGCTTTCGGTCTTCACCTGTATACAGAGAAGAGATTTTATGTGAGAATTCTTTAATTTGTTGGCAGTATTTCCATTCATTCCCCAAATCATCCTTAATAGTTTTGGTCACAGTTGAGTTGAAATGTGTGTGAGATTTAATTATGTTTCATGCAACACTTCATTTTCAGAGAATTTCAAAGGAAGTGCTGTACCTATCAGAGTTTCATGACCAAGTTTCAGGCAAGCATCCAGGAGCTAATTTACCAACTGACTGATTTATGGCTGTGGAGCCAGCTTCAAATAAAATAAAAATGTTTGCTGGCCCCACGAACAAAACTTTACAAGAGTACTTGCCTTGATCCTTATTTTAAAACTTCTATATGACTTTTCATGGTGTCTGATTTATGGCTGTATAGGTCAATTCCCTTTCAAATGCTATTGGAGTTTTAATTCTCCGGGAAGAGGTAACTACTTTTTAAACCTTTAACTGAAGCATTATTGGTACAGAACTTAAAATGTATGAGTTCCCAGTGATAACCATTATCTTACTATGCTAAACCGTTTAGAGTGTCATCCTTCAGGAAAGGACATATACCCACAGAAATGTCATGTTTCAATTTCAAAATGATACGGTTTTTCAGTTTCAGATATGGTGTACTTTAAAATGTCCTTAAGCAGTGAAGGAATATCTCAGAACAATATGGATAGAAGAAAAACTTCAGAACATATCAGTGTGTGTCAAAAAGGGGTATTCACAATCTAGATCATGATCAAACTCAGAAAAAGTTGCTATACAACAAGCAATTCAGATCTGTGAATGTACACTTTATGGTGAAATCCAGATCTCCTTACTCAGGTGTTTTTTTTATTTATTTTAATGGAAGTTTGAGTAAGGATAAAGTAAAAACTGAAGTATGATCTTCAGTATATGGCATTAAAGGAACACCAGAAAAAAACCCGAACAGTAGATTTAGTAGAAGAATGAAAATGTCATCCCATTTTCTCTAAGAATAACTTTGGTTTATCATATTAAAAACAAAGAAAATTCAAACGAAGAATCTGATTGTGACAGCTGTTTATTCTGAGTTATTTGAATTCATTAATTCATATAGGAGAGTCAAGTTCTGAAAGGGATTTCAGCATGTGGTTAACTTCTAATGAAGAAAGTGAAGTATGTTAAAGGGAGAGTAGAACTACTGCTGCATAGTTTTGCAGTAATTGGGGGACGGGACACAACTCTCCCAGGACATTTGAAAACAAACAACTTACATTTTTTCTTAAATACATTATCTGCCACCTCAGATGTACACTGCGCCTTTAAAAACAATTATCCATGTGAAATAAGTGCCTTTTCAGGATTATGTTTTGTGTTCTTGTGAGAAATGAGGGAGCGGTACAACCTAGTGGAGATAAAAATCTCCCAAATTTTATTCCTGTCTCTGACACTGGTTTTCTCAATGAATTTAAGCAAGTTATTTCTCTTCTCCAAGCATCAGTTTAACCATCTGTAAAATGGGGAGTAAATTTATTTTCCTACTTAGAAAGGATGTTTTGACTACTAAGTAATATAGGCAAATCACTTTCAATAGGAAAAAAATAAGTATTAACATAGCCATTCATTTATCAACATAAACTTAGCTTGACTTCTCTCTGAGAAGTATTAGAGAAAATGCAATAAATGTGGTTCACACCTGATTTATTTGACCCTTCATAATTCTATACTGGGAAAAGCTTGATTCTCCTCCCCCCCCCCGCCTTGTTTCTTAAATTGTAAGAGTGACCTCTAGTGCTTTACTGTTTTGTTGTATTCTGGAAGTCCTATTTTACAATATGCCTTTCTGATCTGATTTAGTCTTGTGCATACTGCCAAATGCTATTAATGTGTGATTCAATTATGATTTTGTGAAAATGAATGTATTCATAAACCATACGATGCAGAATGATGGAGAATTAAAGCTTAGACTGGATTGCAGCAGAGTATTTTACCAAATGAGCTTATTATTCATGTTTAGGGCTACTCTATGCACTTGAGTATCAAATGAGATATGATTACTGAATGAAAGCACAAGATCATTTTGGTGCTGCAATGTCATCAGGCTCATGGTAGCATGTTTAGTTTACAAGCTGTCCAAAGGAAAACTCTTCAGTACACATAGCACACAGCACTTCTAACTTCCTTCTCATGGCTTAGATGTTTGCACAGAGCTGTTCCCTGCTACAGTGCTGTAAAGTTATTCCTGAATGTTCTCCCAGTAGCACCAACATTCACATTCTTAAAATGCAGTCACTGTTTCAACCTACCCCATTCATACGCTGCACAGCCAGCCCCTTAACTGGATTAAAAACCAAAACAAAACAGGCTGCTCATTTTAAGCATCTGACATTTAGGCAACTATTCTGATAGATAAGAACGGCCCTACTGGGTCAGAACAAAGGTCCATCTAGCCCAGTATCCGATCTTCCAACAGTGGCCAGTGCCAGGTGTCCCAGAGAGAATGAACAGAACAGGTAATCATCAAGTCATCCATCCCCTGCTGTCACTCATTCCCAGGTTCTGGCAAACAGATGTATCAAAAATAAAAATCCTTATGGTCCACTGAGTACAAAGTACAACCAAAGGAACTCAGAACAATTACTGAACAGGTGACATGCTTAGAAATTAGTGTCTGATAAATTAATTTAGGGTGAAAATGGTCAGACTTGATTCAACACTGAAACCAAAAGATCCCAGTGCTAAGTCACATTTACCTCAGATCTGCCTTCTAGAGGACAGGTTCTCTTACATATTGTGATCACTGTCTCTATATTGCAATACCACCCTATTGGCTAACTATGGTTTACTCATTTAAAAAAACAAAACAAACAAAACAAACCCACAACTTTTTGCTGCTACTGATGGTACCCTCTTCCTTAGTCATATATGAACACTATTCTCTAAGCAGTCAGTGCACATCTTGTCCTCAACATTTTTCTTTGTTACATTTGCTTTACTCACGAACTGCACACTATTGTACATCAGATTTATTTGAGTGCCAGCTTGTTTCAGGAGATGCAGATACCAGCCTTCCAAATTATAAATTGCTAAAAGCCAAGCTGATGCAGCATACAGTAGAAGTCTTCCAGTAATTTCAATGTAAGACAATTCCTTGTAAAATGCAGCACTTCTCAAGAGGAAACAAAAATTAAAATGGGGATGGAACATGCAATTCCTTGCTAAAATATTAATTTCAGATTATACTGGAACTTCTCAATAGAATTTTGTATATAGAATTGTATAAATAAATATATAGGACGGATTTTAGAACTTAAAAAATGACATTTCTCAGCCAAGGAAACATTTTCAGGCTAGCTATTTGTGGTCATGTTTTCAGAAGCATTAAGCATTTATTTCAAGAACAAGATTTATTCCAAAGCCAAATAAAATAGCCCAGAAGTTTTCAAAACAGTCTGGTCTGAGTTTTAAATCATTTGTAATACTTACATTTATTTCCTGCCACTATTGTTTTCCAGTTATGAACAGATAACAGAAACAGCAGCTTGAAGAAGATTTCAGTGACAGAATCCATGTTCACATTTATTGAGGCACCCAAAAGAACTAGAGTATTAGAAAACAGCTGCTCTGCACTTCAGTCCTATTCTTGCTTCCTCCTCTCTCTCTCCTTTCAGTGCTTCTCAGTAGTCAGACTCCTCAGTGAAATGCACTCTGCAACTGCTCACACATGCATACACACCTCCAAATCTGCTTTTTTTCCTCCCCTAACAGCAGCAATCCCTTAAGAGCAGCAGCAAGAATCTCTCCTCCAATTTCACAGAATCACTCAGGGCTAAACTGCAAGACTACCCTGTACAGCTTGCTTACAGAAGCTACACGTTCACATGTGTCCTGGACACCCCTTGTGGTGATAGGTAGGAAATGAGAGTCTCTATTGAAAGCCAGACAATATGATAGAATATATTGCACATGTGCACCAGGACAGAGTCTTTGCTGGGTTCTCACTGTGCCCCATTCTTTATAGTGATTTTTAAGTATGTGGAGCGTATGTATTTGTTGCATATCCTGCTTTTCCTCTTCCTTCATACACCGTATCTAAAAAAACTTTCAGTTGGTAAAGCATTTAGAAGTACCGCATTTTGGAGAGAATATATTATGTTTCTCAAGCATTTGTAGTAGGAACTCAAAGAGTAGAAGCAAAAGTGCATTTCACCTTTGCTTGTGAAGTAAATGTAGGAACTAATAACCTAGTATCCATCAGAAAATAATGCCTCAAAAATTACATTATGAGTACTACTTGAACTGACCATTAACCCATAAATGAAGGATCTTCAATAAGATCTTCAAGTTGCAGTGGGGGAGGTTTAGATTGGATATTAGGAAAAACTTTTTCACTAAGAGGGTGGTGAAACACTGGAATGCGTTACCTAGGGAGGTGGTCGAATCTCCTTCCTTAGAGGTTTTTAAGGTCAGGCTTGACAAAGCCCTGGCTGGGATGATTTAACTGGGAATTGGTCCTGCTTTGAGCAGGGGGTTGGACTAGATGACCTTCTGGGGTCCCTTCCAACCCTGATATTCTATGATTCTATGTATGTCACTTGATTAAGATTGTGTCAGCCTTTCCTGCATGCTATTGCTTATTTTGAGGGTTAAAATAAATACTTTGGGTGGTTATTTAGCACACAAGATATTAACTTGGGACTGCAGTGTTCTTTAAACTGTCCAAAGGTTTGTTACGGGAGTATAAAAGCTTTAGTTTAGATCAATTTTTCAGAAGGGTTTTGATCTGTACATTTTAATATATATCCCAATAATAGATACAAGCCTGCATCCATGAGAAATGCTATCAGTTTATTAGGGGCCCTCATTGCATCAGTGAGGCATTTTGTGCTACAGTGATCATTCACCCCAAAGAAGGGCAGGTAGAGCTATCACTACTATTTCCTCAGGGTTCCCATGACAGAGAGTAGATTTACACTGTAGCCTGCACCAGAGACTATTAAAACGATGTGTCAAGTCACCATGTTCCCAGCTTCTCTAAAGTATGCCCCTATTCCACCAAGTACCATCTTCTTTTGGGGATCTCGTAATATGACTCCCCCGATCTGGTGCGAAGGAGGTTATGACCATCTTGTGTGATCACATCTTCCCCGATTTTTTTTTCTCATGGGGGCCTTCGTGCAAAGGTTTGTGGTAGGATAAACCAGCCTTAACTATTGGTGAATTCAGCCTATTTGGCCCAAATCCTGCTCTCTCTCTATTGCAAGCACAAAGCTTCAAAATGCAGCAGGACCGTGGATGCTCTCCTGTTATGAGTGGGCCAGGCTGTGGAGGAGGCTCAGCCCTTATAGAATCATAGACAATTAGGGTTGGAAGAGACTTCAGGAGGTCATCTAGTCCAATCCCTGCTTAAAGCAAGACCAACTCCAATTAAATCATCCCAGACAGGGCTTTGTCAAGGCAGGTCTTAAAAACCTCTAAGGATGGAGATTCCACTGTCTCCCTAGATAACCCATTCCAGGGCTTCTTAATATGCAACCTAGACCTCCCACACTGCAACTTGAGACCATTGCTCCTTGTTCTGTCATCTGCCACCACTGAGAATAGCGTACCTCCATCCTCTTTGGAACCCCCCTTCAGGTAGTTGAAGGCTGCTATCAAATCCCCCCTCATCTTCTCTTCTGTAGACTAAATAAGCCAATTCCCTCAGCCTCTCCTTGTATGTCACGTGCCCCAGCCCCCTAATCATTCTCGATGCCCTCCGCTGAACTCTCTGCAATTTGTCCACATCCCTTCTGTCATGGGGGCCCCAAAACTGGACACAATACTCCAGATGTGGCCTCATCAGGGCTGAATAGAGGGGAATTCCCTCGATCTGCTGGCAATGCTCCTAACTAATGCATCCCAATATGCCGTTAGCCTTCTTGGCAGCAAGGGCACATTGATGAATCATATCCAGCTTCTTGTCCACTGTAATCCCCAGTTCCTTTTCTGCAGAACTGCCGCTTAGCCAGTCAGTCCCCAGCCTGTGCATCGGATTCTTCCATCCTAAGTACAGGACTCTGCACTTGTCCTTGTTGAACCTCATCAGATTTCTTTTGTCCCAATCCTCCAATTTGTCTAGGTCACTCTGGACCCTATCCCTACCCTCCAGTGTATCTACCTCTCCCCCTAGTTTAATGTCATCCGCGAATTTGCTGAGGATGCAATCCATCCCATCATCCAGATTATAAATGAAGATGTTGAACAAAACCAGCCCCAGGACTGACCCTTGGGGCATTCCACTTGATACTGGCTGCCAACAAGACAACAAGCCTTTGATCACTATGCATTGAGCCCAATGAGCTAGCCAGCTTTCTATCCACCTTATGGTCCATTCATTCAATCCATACTTTTTTAACTTGCTGGCAAGAATACCGTGGTAGACTCTATCAAAAGCTTTGCTCAAGTCAAGATATATCATGTCGACCACTTTCCCCATATCCACAGAGCCAGTTATTTCATCATAGAAGACAATCAGGTTGGTCGGGCATGGCTTGCCCTTGCTGAATCCATGCTGACTGTTCCTGATCCCCTTCCTCTCCTTCAAGTGCTTCAAAATAGATTCCTAGAGGACCTGATTTTTCCAGGGATTGAGGTGAGGCTGACCGGTCTGTAGTTCCCTGGATTCTCCTTCTTCCCCCTTTTAAAGATGGGCACTATATTTGCCTTTTTCAAATTGTCCAGGACCTCCCCCGATCGCCACAAGTTTTCAAAGATAATGGCCAAGGGCTCTGCAATCACATCAGCCAGTTCCCTCAGCACACTCGGATGCATTAGATCTGGCCCCATGGATTTGTGTGCATGTCCAGCTTTTCTAAATAGTCCATAACTTGTTCTTTCACCACTGAGGATTGCTCACCTCCTCCCCATACTGTGCTGCCCAATGCAGCAGTCTGGAAGCTGACCTTGTCTGTGAAGGCCGAGGCAAAAAAAGCACTGAGTATGTCAGCTTTTTTCCACTTCACCTGTCACTAGTTTGCGTCCCCATTCAGTAAAGGTCCCACACTTTCCCTGACCAACTTCTTGTTGCCAACATACCTGCAGAAACCCTTCTTGTTACCCTTCACATCCCTTGCTAGCTGCAACTCAAATTGTGCTTTGGCCTTCCTGATTACACCCCTGCATGCTCGAACAATATTTTTATACTCTTCTCTAGTCATCTGTCCAAGTTTCCACTTCTTATAAGTGTCCTTTTTGTGTTTAAGCTCACCAAAGGTTTCTCTGTTAAGCCAAGCTGGTCACCTGCCATATTTGCCATTCTTTCTGCCCATCGAGATGGTTTTGTTTCTGTGCCCTCAATAAAGCTTCTTTAAAATTCAGCCAGCTCTCCTGGACTCCTTTTCCTCCTCATATTAGCCTCCCAGGGCATCCTGACCATCAGTTCCCCGAGGAAGTCAAAGTCTGCTTTTCTGAAGTCCAGGGTCCGTATTCTGCTGCTCTCCTTTCTTCCTTGTGTCAGGATCCTGAACTCGACCATCACATGGTCACTACCAGGCCTGCCGATTGGGGGAAGGGGGGAGGAGGGGAGGGCGCAACGGGGGCAATTGCCCAGGGGCCCTGTTTATGAGCAGCAGGTCAAGAGGAGTACCGCCCCCTGTTGCTTCCTCCAGCACTTGCACCTGGAAGTTGTCCTCAACACTCTTCAAAAACTTCCTAGATTGTCTGAGCACTGCTGTGTTTCTCTCCCAGCAGATGTCAGGGTGATTAAAGTCCCCCATGAGAACCAGGGCCTGTGATCTGGAAACTTCTGTTAGTTGTCCAAAGAAAGCCTCATCTACCTCCTATTGCTCTCTTACTTACAGTGCAACTCCTCCACCTTTTCTCCCCTGCCTTTCCTTCCTGAACAGTTTATACCCATCCTTGACAGTCATGTGAGCCCTTGCATGCTGCAGACCACTACCCCATAGAACTCAATCTGGGTCACCATGCAGAGGTGTTTCGTGATGGGAGCAGACAGCAGAGAGGAAGTTTGGATAATGTTCATATAATCTGAACTTTTGATTGCTTATCTAAGCCGAGCTTCCAAATGTCTTGGGAATTCACTGTTTTAACTAGAGATGGAGAAAGGAGGCTGTTGTGTTTTTACACAGTCCCCACCACTTAAGTTTTGGTTTTGCAAAACAAGAGCATGGATTCACCAAGGGAAGGTCATGCCTGACTAATCTAATCGCCTTTTATGATGAGATTACTGGTTCTGTGGATGAAGGGAAAGCAGTGGATGTATTGTTTCTTGACTTTAGCAAAGCTTTTGACACGGTCTCCCACAGTATTCTTGTCAGCAAGTTAAGGAAGTATGGGCTGGATGAATGCACTATAAGGTGGGTAGAAAGCTGGCTAGATTGTCGGGCTCAACGGGTAGTGATCAATGGCTCCATGTCTAGTTGGCAGCCGGTGTCAAGTGGAGTGCCCCAGGGGTCAGTCCTGGGGCCGGTTTTGTTCAATATCTTCATAAATGATCTGGAGGATGGTCTGGATTGCACTCTCAGCAAATTTGCGGATGATACTAAACTAGGAGGAGTGGTTGATACGCTGGAGGGGAGGGATAGGATACAGAAGGACCTAGACAAATTGGAGGATTGGGCCAAAAGAAATCTGATGAGGTTCAATAAGGATAAGTGCAGGGTCCTGCACTTAGGACGGAAGAATCCAATGCACCGCTACAGACTAGGGGCCGAATGGCTAGGCAGCAGTTCTGCGGAAAAGGACCTAGGGGTGACAGTGGATGAGAAGCTGGATATGAGTCAGCAGTGTGCCCTTGTTGCCAAGAAGGCCAATGGCATTTTGGGATGTATAACTAGGGGCATAGCGAGCAGATCGAGGGACGTGATCGTTCCCCTCTATTCAACATTGGTGAGGCCTCATCTGGAGTACTGTGTCCAGTTTTGGGCCCCACACTACAAGAAAGATGTGGATAAATTGGAGAGAGTCCAGCGAAGGGCAACAAAAATGATTAGGGGTCTGGAACACATGACTTACGAGGAGAGGCTGAGGGAGCTGGGATTGTTTAGTCGGCAGAAGAGAAGAATGAGGGGGGATTTGATAGCTGCTTTCAACTACCTGAAAGGGGGTTCCAAAGAGGATGGCTCTAGACTGTTCTCAATGGTAGCAGATGACAGAATGAGGAGTAATGGTCTCAAGTTGCAGTGGGGGAGGTTTAGATTGGATATTAGGAAAAACTTTTTCACTATGAGGGTGGTGAAACACTGGAATGCGTTACCTAGGGAGGTGGTAGAATCTCCTTCCTTAGAGGTTTTTAAGGTCAGGCTTGACAAAGCCCTGGCTGGGATGATTTAACTAGGAATTGGTCCTGCTTCGAGCAGGGGGTTGGACTAGATGACCTTCTGGGGTCCCTTCCAACCCTGATATTCTATGATTCTATAAGCAGGGGTGGCTCAGATCAGGGCATTAATTTAGCTAAACATATTGAGAGATATTTGGATAAGGGTTTGGTTTCATTCCATCTATAATGGTGAACCAGGGTCATTCAGATTAGGAACCTCTTTTATTCAAACCACAAAAGTTCAGATGGGGGGCACAAAGGAAGTTCAGATAAGAATCTGATTTGGGCCCTGTCTGGATCAAATTCTGCTTTTATTAATACAGTGTAAAGCTGGAGTAACTCCACTAAAGAGACAGAGATCAGAATGTGCCCCCCTAATTTTAACCTTCCCTTATATCTACTTACCTAGTTGTGTTGGCAAATGCCTTGTTTTAACCTGGCCACTAGACTGAGCTTCTTTGTCATTTAATTCTTCAAAATATTAACCTGCTGACAGACTGAACATCAGAAAAATATTCTTTCAGCTGCATCCCAGCAGCTACTTCTAAAGATCAGTATCCCATGAGAGAGTCCTGAACTCTTTAGTTAGAAGAAATTTCATATTTAGAAAATAGGGCAAACAACATATAAAATCTTGGCAAGGACTCCCTGTGGAGTAAAGTTCTTTAGAATTACCTCTACAGACCTTGGGGTTTTAGCACAGAAATAATAATAATTCTGATAAAGTAGTAGAATGGTCTATAACATTTGTGATAAATATTTGTTTTGTAAAATACCATATAGTTGCCAAAAGATTTCATCTGTGGCTGAACTACTGTGGCGGTAAGGATTAATCTAATCTGATCCACTCCTTTCTTAAAACTGCAGAAATGCCTTTTTTGTTTTTAACAACAGATCATCATCCAGGGATATATTTTATACAGTGATTCAGAGATGTGTGCGTAAAGGACATATCTGGCATTTCAGGTTAACCATCATGATCTTCCCTCAGATACTGTATGATTCATTGTGATGAGGTTGGCAGCTAAAAACCACAGAAAATAATAAAATGTGTCTCACCTTGAATACTGCAACCTTCCCTCTGCCTTCCCCTCATGGCACCCCACGCTCTCCAACCTATTTAAAATGCTGCTGCTTAAACAATCTTCTTCTGTTGCTCTGACTGTATCACTCCTGTATTTGAATCCCCAGCAGTGGCTTACTTTTCTCCCCCACATAAAATTCATGCTTCTCATTAAGTTCTCAGCTGTACCTTGAGGGCCCTGCACCCACTTTGCTCCAGTTAATCCATCTCCCACTCCCATCCAGCTGTTTATGCTCTTCACAAGCCTTTCTGCTCATTTGTAGTCCTCTCACTCCCATCATTCTGGCCTTTTCCATGCTATTCCTTATTCTTCAAATTCCTTCTCTCTTGTATGTCAAACAACCTTCTCTTCATTCAAATTCCTCCTCCAAACATACTTCTGTAATGCAACAATGATTTTCCCCAGGGTATTATTTATGTTTAAATGGCATGCTTTTTATATTATACACACAGAGAGATACATAATTTAGAGCAACTATAAGTTCTTTGGGATAGGGACGACATCTTCCTTTATTTTTGTACAGTGTTAAAATCACAGTGAATCATCATCAGCATAGTATGGACTACAGATAGTCTGGGATGGCTTGATTTTATCAAAACTTCAGTCATCCACTTTTGGTATTACCATCCGCCACTTTCCAAGTGTCTCCTGCTCTCTTTTGACAGACTCAAATTGAAATGAAAATATTATTCCCCTGTAAAATAATTCTTGCTCTGTTTTTTTTAGCTATGAGAAGAATAAAATTTTAAATCATGTAAATCCTACTCCCGGCAATGTTCAGACATGCATAGATAGCAGTGTTAGAGGCATCAGAAAGATGGCAAAGCTCTGTTAATGATATAAGTGTAAGAAACAGAAGGAAAGATACAGGAACACATAGTTTAGCTGCTTCTTCCTTCCAGTTCTCTTCAGTCAGAAATAAAACTTTACATAAGAGATTCAAATTACTTTTAATTTCCCCCATACCACAGGCGTTCACTACACATTATTTTACTAAAACAAATATTACAACTTAATATTTACAGTATTTATCGCCTGAAGAATAAGAATTACAAACAAGGAAAGTATTCAGTAGTCCATGCCTATGCACTACAAAAAGTGTTACTTTAATCCTCTATATTAACTTTCCTAGCTCCCAGGAGAATTCCTCTTGTAGCTCCCTCAAACCACAGGACATGCTGTGAGAATTGGCCAGCTACCTCCTTGTCTTATGTCTCTTGCTTTTAACTAATCCAACACAAATGCATGATTATTACATCTCCAACAAATCAACATTTCCTGTACCCAGATACAACATTAAGGTTCTATTCTGCTTTACTAAACTACAAGAGAGTAAAAAGAAAGACATGTTTAAATGCTTCAGTTCTCATTTAGTCAAAGGAAAATGGATCCTATTCCTTGTGCTGTGACCCTGGGTGTAAACCTCTATCTATGGCCACCTGCTACAGTTGTGGTATTATAGGTTCCTCTTGACACTAATATACTGTAACATGATGCATGTAGAGCAAACTCAACTGTTTATTGCAAACATAGCTGTGACAAGAGCATAATCACCCTCTCAACACTGCTAGAAACCATGCAAACCCCTGCCCTACACCTTGTCAGAATACATATAGGAGCATGCAAGAAAACAATCCCAACATGTAGAACAGTTTGTCTCTTCACAAGCTAAAATAAAATCCATTCTCACATAAAGCAATTGAATATATTGATGTAACTGTAGAAGTTTGTAATAAATATAGTATACAGTAAAAAGTACTTGTCAAAAATGAACACTCTTACCATTAATTTGCCCAGCAGGGGCAGTGTTGTTCACTTTGTCTGTTGATTGTAAAATAACAGACTGCAAGTTTCTCTTCGCAGTGTATCAGCTGAAAAAGAAGAAAAACGTTCTGTCTATGAATAGCAAAAGCTTTGCTGTTATTTTCATGATAAATTATTATTTCATTATAAATTATTATTTCATTAAAGGATAAAATTCTAATCCTATCTCATCTGCAATTAAAGCCCCAAGTGCAGCAGAACCAGTTCAGGTTACCTGCAGCAGGATCAAAACTGCAGCAAGCATGAATCAGAGTCCACTGCACAGCACAGAGCACCATTATGTGTGGACTAGTTGTTGACCAGCAGGGCAGCAAGTTTAATTGCCAGGAGCAGGTGCGTTAATGTAATGGCACAGCCAGAGGATCTACAGCTGCTCTTGAATTATTGGGCATTCTTCCCCTTCAGGTGGTGTTTAAAACACCACAGGGATAATTGCAGCCAGCTTTTCTGCCATTCCTCAGACTTGAGGTGTTGAAAGGTCTTACTCTTTTCAGCTGTTGTTGATCTCCTTATGTGCATAGTACAGTCACTTAGGGTATGCACTGCAAAGAGGAGAAGAGAGTTTGGGCCCTAACTAATACATGAAATCACTATCTCTACTGAATGGAGTCACTGTAAGTGCTGTGGTACCCCAGTCCCCTCTGATGTCTGATTGCACTCTGGATGTAACACACAGGCGGAAATAAGCACAGTAGACACTCAATGTTCTAGCCCTCAGTGGGCTCCCATAAATGCATTTTGAGTAACAGATGATCATTTTACTAGGGATGCCTGAACTAAAAGATACAAATACCTAAGCACGGTTATTTTAATGTACACAAATACTTCCTAACCGGGGCAGTCCTGTACAGGAATGTAGAAGTAACAGTCTCATTTTAAGCGCTCTGAACTATCCTCCTGCCTACATGTTGCTTCCTTACGTGCTCCTGCAGCAGTTAGTGCTGGTACCAGCAATAGTGAGAGAATCTGCTCAGTGTCTGGTCTTTCCTCCACAGCCAATCCCTGGCCTGCTACTTCCAGCCTGCCTCTTCCTACTTCCAGACAGCAGCTGGCCCTCTTCTGAGCTTAGCCTCTTTTAGATCTTAGGATCCTATTTCCTTTTTCATGTACGAGGTTATGGAGCCCTTGACCATTTGAATATTGAACTGGTTAACATTATCCCATCCCTCCAGAGTAGAGGGGTGGTCCCCAGTAATGAGTCAGTAGTTATAAAAGTAACTATATGTTGACGGGCAAATATTCCATTCTTTTTGGTTGTCGTGAAGGTAGAGTCACACTGATGCCCCCCTGCTTAAAGAAAACCTACTCAGGCCGGGCTACTAATGAGACTTCTTCATCCAGAAGCCTAGAAGAGCCAGGAGGAGATACTGACCAACAGAGAGCCAGCAGGCCAGTTAAGAAGGGCAATGCTGAGTAAGGCTGGGAGCTCATGAGTACTAATGCAAAACTCCAGGGCCAGGTCATGTCCCTGGCTTAAAGTGCTGCAACCAAGAGGTCATCCTTTGTGTTTGGTTATTAATTTAAAGATGCACACAGTCAATTCTTGAGTTTGTTCATCATTTACCATTTAAGATTGATGTCGAGCTCCTGGCATGGACCATTATTCTTCAGCCTGCCTGCCACATCCTGTCTGTGTAAATTCAGTTCTTGAGCTCATTTTGTTACCTCTCATCTCTTTATTTTAAGAGGCTTATTCCATGCTTGGGGGAGGAAGAGGAGGGGGAGCACATAAGTAATTTTCTATCAATATACAAGAAAGCACTTTGGATATAAAACTATTATTATTTAGCTCTTATATAAGGTTTTTCATCCAAACTCTCAGAGCATTTTAGAAATAAGAGCAAGTATTATCCCCATTTTACAGATAGGGAAATGGAGGTACAGAGGTGCAGTTATTTGGCAAGGACACCCATCACATTAGCGACACAATCAGGATCAGAACACATCTGAGTCCTAACCCAGTGTCCTATCTGCTGGACCACGATGCCTCCCTGACCATGGGCACTGACCAGTTAAATTTTGTTCATTATTCAATTATTTACTATTTAGTACAAATATCTATACAACTCTAATCAATACAGCCCAATAATGTTTTGAAGCTATGTCAGAGGACAACCTATTATAACTCAGTTCATCAAGTAACAAGTTAAGGGAGAGAGAGAGAGAGTAATTGCTTCATTGTCAGCATTATCAATGCATCCGATGAAGTGAGCTGTAGCTCACGAAAGCTTATGCTCAAATAAATTTGTTAGTCTCTAAGGTGCCACAAGTGCTCCTTTTCTTTTAGCATTATCAAAAGTCACCAAATGCAGAATCAGTATGCACCAGCATCGCCAAGTTTGACAACTGCAAGTAGCATTTAAGTAAAGACACATCCTAGTCAGTGAGTTGCATGCTCAGAAAACTGCCGAGGTACAGAAAGAACAGAAACGAAGTGTAATTTATTTGTACCGTCAACATAGTGGTGCGTGTACTTATCTTGTGTTATGGTTCCCCTGAAACAACATGAAGGATTTTTGATTAGCCCAGGAGGGATGACAATGTACAGTGCCCAGAAAGGAGCGGGAGGAGGGAATAGCACATGCTTGGCAAAGTAAGAGCAGACCCCTCTCCCTGGGGTCCTCCCCCTTCTATTTAAATTCAGCCTCTCTCCTTAGTTGTAGTAAAGGAGCTAAGTTTTTCAGGATGCTGCAGGTCTGGCTGATCACTTATTTCAGGATCAGGAAGGGAGTTTTGCCCATTGAGCCAAACTGGCCGAGGTTTGGTAGGTTTTTCACCTTTCTCACAGCATCATGAAGGCACAGTTGGGTTGAATGGAATAGGACTTTATTAGGAAAAGTAAAACGGTTTAGCTTGTCACAACTTTCAGCCAGTGTCCAGTGAGAAAAAAGGGTAAAAAGGCAGCTCCGAGAGGTAAATGAGACCCTGACCTAGGATTTCAGTGGTAAACCTTGTGCCCATAAGAGAAGGCACCAAATCCTCAAGTCTATGAGTCTGGAGGTCCTCAGCCCCTAAAGTCTTCATGGACTGAGGTCCCCCCTTAGTACCCTCGACCCCCCAACATGAAAGGAGGACAAGAGGATTCAGAAGTGAGCTGAGTCCTGGGGATAGGGCAAGAGGCTCTACCTTGAGACTTTCCCTGTATTGGACCTGATTAAATTCCTCTTATGTGAGAGCAGGGAAAAGCATATAGCCTCCTTCCACAGTGTTAAATTGATAAAGTTGTGGGCTGCCACTTAAACCCATCCCATGTCTGTCATCATTCCCTTGCATGTCCTAATCAAAGCTTCCGATCACGTCCACGGTGAACAACATCGTAACAGAAGCCTGAGGAGACTCAGACTGAGGCAAACAGCACTCATTCAATTAATACAAAATGTACTATTTTTCAGCTGAAAATCTGACTCCGAAATGCTTACTAAACCATGCACTGATCCTCCAGTGTAAGGAGAAATTGAGCTACTGCCTTACATAAAAACTACAGCTCAAGTTGAGAGATGAGGCGTGAGTTTGAAGCCCAAAGAAGGGGAAATCACTTATTTGAAAATCTTGATCTTTTGAAAGAAGCATCTAAGTAAAATATGGATTTTTCTACATTTCTGAGGTACAGATTTTGTTGAATGAGAGCCTCGGTTTCTCTAGATAATAAAAGTGTAATTGAAAAAAACTCTTTTGGCTTGAACAATCATATCCAGCAGCCACCTCAAAATATTGAATTTACAGGGCCATCTGTACATTCCAAGCCTGCCATTTTATCTTCTTTCAAGATGCTCAACCTCTTTTAGCCACTCTTAACCCCCAGTATAGAGAAGTGATTTTGCAATGCATCATGGAAATTGATATGAATAAAAACTAGATTCAGTCACCTAGTGAGCAGATCCCAAATTTCTTGCTAATACTCTATCACTGGTTTCAGAGTAGCAGCCGTGTTAGTCTGTATTCACAAAAAGAAAAGGAGTACTTGTGGCACCTTAGAGACTAACCAATTTATTTGAGGAGCATAAGCTTTCAGGAGCTACAGCTCACTTCATCGGATGCATGCATTGACATCTATCATCAGGAAACTATAGTGCAAGTATGAAACCTGATTTTATTTCTTTTCATGGAAAGCAAAAGCCCTTCCTTTTAAGAGATGTTAGCAAAGTATGAATGGATTGCCCACATAGGATTTTGGTTAGACCATTTGAAAGGACTGGCAAGACTACAATAGTTTAATTCTATGCAATTGTTTCATGTTCAGGGTCTGACACTTTAGTGGAAAACAGACAAGTGCTCTGTTATTACAAGACAGTCAGTATATGTTACATAAGTTTGATTTCCACAGTGTTAAGGTGGAAAGGCCAGGCCTTTCTTTAATTTGATTGAAATTGTTCTTTTTGGAGCAGAATTTTTAACTGTGTTGGGATACAAATCTGGTGTGTTGTTGAAGCTTTGCAAGAATGAAGGAAGAAGACAGCAAAGCAATTTGTGCAGTCACAAATATAATACTCAGCTCTTTCAAAAATCCAACTATGTATGCCCTGTCAGTACTGAGTTTATACAGCAAATAGCCCAGGTTTCATTCATCCCCACAGCTTTTTTACAGAGCAAGGTCAATCTTTACTTACTGTAGGTTAACTCTTGTTGAAGATCCCCTTCAATGTGTTAGACACAAACTTATTTCCCTAAAGGCACTGATTTTTGTTCCATCTCTTTTTCTTGAGCAACTTTTCTTTAGGAGGATAATATCAGGAAAATCCTATTATTTTTTTGTTTATAATTCCCTCATTCTTCTGATGCATTGCCACGAGCACACACTAATATGGTGACTAGCTCAAACTAAAAAGCAGCAGACATACAGAGTCTATATGTCACACATGATAAACGTTACTCTTAATAGCTATAGCTTCTGGGTTTGTTTGTTTTTTTGTGGGGGGGGGTATTAATTTCATTTGTGGGGAATCCGCAAGTTTATTATTTTATGTAGATGTCCAAAAATGTTTTTCCCAAGGATTTCCCTTTGTGTATTTATTCCTTACTGATTAATGTATATTATACATTACAATGTATGCTTACTCTAAATACTTACTGTAATGAGTATTCTCTTTGTAATGTTCCCTAGTTCATTTTAACACAGTCGTGTTTCAAACAGCACTACATTAAAGCATGCTAAGGAATCTTTAGTGCCCACCAGCAGGTTCTACCTGGACCAATTAATGTGCAACATATTAATGTACTTTAGAAACCACATCCTTCTGCTCTTTGTAGAGAAACCATTATATATAAGTAAGGATTTCTGGAGTTTAGTGGATAAATACTGATCTCTTTTCTTCTTTTTATTATATCAAGGGTGGGGTTTTTTGGAGTTTATCAGTTAAAACCAGAAATAGAAAGCCCTATAATATCTCAAAGCCATAGACCAGAACTAGTGGTTGTATGTTACAAGGATCCCTTGAAGGAATGCAGTAGAATTTCTTTGCATAAATCTGTGAGGCAGTCTCCCCTTTTCTCTATTGCCCAGCAGAACTACACGGAGAAGACAAATTTGGAATATTGGCAATGGCAGCATGATGAACCACCACACAAGCAGACTGAGCTGAGGCATTTCTCCCAGTCAATACCATGAAACAAACAGATTTGTGTGGAGGCTGTCTAATTCTGAATGTAAAATGACCAGTTGATAACACTTGTACTATTCTTTTTCATGAAAAACAAAAGGAGGAATCCTTGTTGGTTGCTGCAAT
This sequence comes from Lepidochelys olivacea, assembly GCF_965140295.1. NCBI lineage: Eukaryota > Metazoa > Chordata > Testudines > Cheloniidae > Lepidochelys > Lepidochelys olivacea. The sequence goes on along the minus strand of NC_140415.1, from coordinate 87,602,693 downwards.
TATTCTGGATGTAATTGGCCAAACAGTTTTCAGACACACTTATTTAGGCTGCCTTTTGTATTCAATACTTTATAATGCACTCTCTCTTTTCAGCATAGAAGATTCATAGGAATTTGATCTCCCTCACAAGATGCAGCATCTCACATGCCTCAGGGGATAGCAGGTAACAAGATATTAGTGAACTAGGGGTACTTAGCTTTCTGTAGCTACTGTTCTCTTCTCCTGCCACCACTGTTGTTGAAAGATTTTTTTTTAAAGATCACTGTCCTTTTGATTTCATGCACCGCCCAGATGTGATTTTTTTCCATCTGTCCTGTAGCAGCCATCTCAGAACTCAATATTCCAGCCATCGAATGAGGCAAAGCAGAATAAAGTTGTTTGAATATACCACAAATATGGCAGGGAAGAAGGTGAGAAGAAGCTACTCAGCTTTCTCATCTGAATCCCTAAGTAGGTGGCAGCCCCTGCATACAAATACCTCATGTTATGGACCCTCTGTGATTTGCATAAAGCAGCATTAACTTCTGCTTAAAAAATTCTACACTTTTAGGAGCAGGAGGTGAAGTGGAACTGAGGAGACAAGATCAGCATGTCCACTAACCTTACCATGCTGTTAAGGTGAGGGATGTCTCCCAGGAGCACAATGGAGGCAAGAAATTCATACTCGGAACCAGGATTCACTTCAGATCCAAACATGTAACAGAATTAAAAGGAGGACCACATTCTTTACACCCCTTCCACTCATCGGTCCCCAGGTGAATTTTTGTATTATTCTTTTCCACTTCTACAGTTCTGTAGATGATGATGATTTTGCACTAACTCTAACCTTGAAAGATCAGTGCATGTACTTGCTGATTTCAGCAGTAATACTGGTGCATAGAGAAGTAAGCAAGTAAGGGATACTTTCAGATTCTTTGGAGAAGAGAGCCATATAAATAAATGGCAGACAGACAGACATTCACGGATTCTTTAGAAACACAGCAAAACACAATCGGGCAGATTCTGTGTGGCACTTCTTGAGATTCAGAGCACAGGTAGAGAAAAGCAAAGATGTCCAGATTTGGGGCACTAAAATGTCCCCAAGTGCAAGTTAATGTGGCATTGCTTTGTGGAACCCACCTTCCCTGCAGCTGCCTATGGGGTGCATGTTAATATTCTCCATAGTACTGAACTCAGACACATTCCCTCAGTTAGCATAGGTGCTGGAACTAGGGGGGCGGGGGGTGCTGCAGCACCCCGGCTTGAAGGGGTTTTCATTATATACAGGGTTTACAGTTTGGTTCAATGGCTCTCAGCACCCCCCCCCTACAAAAATTGTTCCAGCACCCCTGCCTCAGTACTCCCAGCCTCCCCTATACTACTCCTGCACCTGGGGAATTTTCCCCATTCCTTGCACTTCCCTTTACAGACCCTATGGGCAGGTCTACACTATAAACTTACATTGGTATAACTACATTGCTCAGGAGTGTGAAAAATCCACAACCCTCAGTATTGACCAAACCTCCAGTGCAGACAGCGCTATGTCAATGGCAAGGGCTTCTCCCATCAACATAGCTACTGCCTCCTGGGGAGGTGGATTAACTACACGGTTGGCAGAAACTCTCCCATCAGCGTAGTAGCGTCTTCACCAAGGAGCTACAGTGGCGTCGCTGCAGCTTTTTAAGTGTAGACCTGCCCGAAACGTGACGAGAGTAGCATAGAGAAGCCAGAGCAGGGCGGTAATATTTTCCCGAGAGTTGGAGAAATGGAGAATGGTAAAACTTGTAAAGGGAAACATATATTTGAAAAGTCCCATAAAATCCATAATTTATTTTTTAAAAGATATAAAATTTGATAGACAGCAGTTCCTTTTAAATAACATGGTTGATAACTTTGGTTGGATTAATTTATCAGTACATTATCCAGGATATGATTTAAACTGGTCTGATCTTTGTATGTGCCCATCTCAATATTTCTGCATAATATTTTACATTCTTATTTATTTTGCTTTCTCGTTCTTTTTTTTTACTATGGAAGATCAAATTAGGCATTCAGCTAGCTTTTTTATTTTCAAATCCAACTTCATCATGCACAATCTGAATGCACGATTATAATAGGTTTTTTATTTCTTATTTAATCTACATGGGCGACAGGGATAATTAAAAGATGGGGCTTCATATTGAGATACAGTAATGAACACACTGAATAACAAACTATTTGTTTTTAGGAGATGTGCAAGAAAAAAAATCAGCTGAATACTGATTTCATCTCACATAACTTAATTGCTAGAATTTCACAAGCTGGCCTCCTTTTTATGCCCACAATATTTGGCCACAAAAAGGAAGGTCCAGTTAAGTTCATGATGAAAATCAGATTCAAAGAGACATATTCTACACTTCATTATGCTGAAGGCGATGAGAGTTACATTGAGGAAGCAAACTGGGCCCTTCATGTCCAAAGATAGAGTGTACAAGACCTACTTTGTTAAAATCTAGGACAATTTTTCCCCAAATGGGTGCCTAAAATGAGGTTCTATATCCATATGCAGGCACTTTAATTAGTGGCCTGATTTTCAAAAGGGCTGACCTTCCTTTTACTTAGGTGGACTTCCATGGGAACAGTTGAGTGCTCAGCACTTTTTCAACATCAAGTCACTTATTTAAATGCTTAACTATTGGTTTAGACACCTAATCTTAGGAATTTTGGTTTAATTTTGGCCCTAAAATACTGTTTCTCCAAATACTAGGGAAACATAAGCCTTTTAGTCAGCTTTACTGGAAGGAGAGGCAGCACACTCTAGCGGTTAGGGCACTAGCCTGGTCTCAGTAGACTTAACATTTTGTCTACACGTCCAAAAAAAAAAAAAATACGGCAGCAAGTTTCTGAGCCTGGGTTAATTGATTCTGGCTTGTGCTATGGGGCTTAGCAGTGTAGATAATCCTGCTTGGGCAAGAGCCTAGGTTCTGAGGCCACCACCAAAGTGTCAGAGCCTGGGGCTCCAGCCTGATCAGGAATGTCTAGTCTGCTGTGTTTAGCCCCATGAGCCCAGGTCACTTGACCTGGGTGCTGAGACTCACTGCTATGGGTGACTTTTTTATTTTAAGTGTAAACATACTCAGGGTTAATTCTCTGCTCTGCTACAGACTTCCAGTGTAATCCTGACAATTCATTTAGTTTGTCTGGGCCTCATTTCCCCATCTTTAAAATGGGGGTAACAGTACTTCAGTATGTCTTGGGACTGTTATGGAGGATTGTAAGGTGCTAAAATACTAGGGTAATGGGAGCCATAATTGATTGAGAGATTTGCTGATGCTATTATTGAGTCAAAGCACTTGCTACACCTTTGTAATAAAAGGTATCCAGTTCTGATGACTTACCTATTTCGGTTTCAGAGTAACAGACGTGTTAGTCTGTATTCGCAAAAAGAAAAGGAGTACTTGTGGCACCTTAGAGACTAACCAATTTATTTGAGCATGAGCTTTCGTGAGCTACAGCTCACTTCATCGGATGCATGCCGTGGAAACTGTAGCAGACTTTATATATACACAGAGAATATGAAAAAATACCTCCTCCCACCCCACTGTCCAGCTGGTAATAGCTTATCTAAAGTGATCATCAGGTGGGCCATTTCCAGCACAAATCCAGGTTTTCTCACCCTCCACCCCCCCACACAAATTCACTCTCCTGCTGGTGATAGCCCATCCAAAGTGACAACTCTTTACACAATGTGCATGATAATAAAGTTGGGCCATTTCCTGCACAAATCCAGGTTCTCTCACCCCCCTCCCAAAAACCACACACACAAACTCACTATCCTGCTGGTAATAGCTCATCCAAAGTGACCATTCTCCCTGCAATGTGCATAATTAAGGTGGGCCATTTCCAGCACAAATCCAGGTTTTCTCACATCCCCCCACCCCCATACACACACAAACTCACTCTCCTGCTGGTAATAGCTCATCCAAACTGACCACTCTCCAAGTTTAAATCCAAGTTAAACCAGAACATCTGGGGGGGGAGGGGGGGAGGAAAAAACAAGAGGAAATAGGCTACCTTGCATAATGACTTAGCCACTCCCAGTCTCTATTTAAGCCTAAATTAATAGTATCCAATTTGCAAATGAATTCCAAGTCAGCAGTTTCTCGCTGGAGTCTGGATTTGAAGTTTTTTTGTTTTAAGATAGCGACCTTCATGTCTGTGATTGCATGACCAGAGAGATTGAAGTGTTCTCCGACTGGTTTATGAATGTTATAATTCTTGACGTCTGATTTGTGTCCATTTATTCTTTTACGTAGAGACTGTCCAGTTTGACCAATGTACATGGCAGAGGGGCATTGCTGGCACATGATGGCATATATCACATTGGTGGATGTGCAGGTATACGAGCCTCTGATAGTGTGGCTGATGTTATTAGGCCCTGTGATGGTGTCCCCTGAATAGATATGTGGGCACAATTGGCAACGGGCTTTGTTGCAAGGATAAAGTTCCTGGGTTAGTGGTTCTGTTGTGTGGTATGTGGTTGTTGGTGAGTATTTGCTTCAGGTTGCGGGGCTGTCTGTAGGCAAGGACTGGCCTGTCTCCCAAGATTTGTGAGAGTGTTGGGTCATCCTTTAGGATAGGTTGTAGATCCTTAATAATGCGTTGGAGAGGTTTTAGTTGGGGGCTGAAGGTGACGGATAGTGGCGTTCTGTTATTTTCTTTGTTAGGCCTGTCCTCTACAAATATTTAGAACAGATATTAATAGAATTAGCTATGCAGAAAAATACAGGAATTGGATCAAGAATTGTCTCCATAGTTATGAGCCAGCCTTCATTTAATGTAATTCTCTCTTCTTCTGACCTTTGAAATCTTGCACCTTAAAAAGCCCTTTGCTGTTGTGTATGATTGATTTTAAACCCTATTCACACTTCCCTTCTCTCATTTACTACATCTTTGTATTATTTTGTCATTGTAACTAGTAGGAATGGATATTTCTGTCTATTCTTTGTCATGTTTAAATTTCATCTTTTTGTCTCTCTATTCCAGCATCACCTAGCCTTTTGCCTCCCTCCCCCCCGCCCCCGTATGAGATTTACTGAACCCAACTCTATATAGTAGCCTCTCTTTACTTCTCTCTGACAATAGTTTTGCAATACTTCAGATGAAGGAAGCTACATTAAACTAAACCATTTTGTAACTGTGTTGTTACCATCTCATCAGCATTCATCAACATTGCCACAGGATGACACACAAGAAACTTAAGCACATGACATGCCATAGTGATACACACATTATAAATATCAGAGAAAGATAAGTAGAGTAATAAGAAAAAATGTATTATGCAGTGAGCTCTTAGAGTTGAGAAAAAGACTGCAAAACGTTTTCCATGATGTAATTAACATATATGCACATACATATTTTATATAGATATAACTTTTTAAAAAACAAATTCACTGTACGTTCGTGCCCTGATTATGTTTTTAATCCTCTAATACTCTTGCAAACCGGTTTATGGGCTGCAGTGGGCATGGAACCAAAATTTTAAACAACATAACGGACAATATGTTTTTTTTCCCCCACAAGTGGAAATATTCACATTAGCCACCTATTTTAAGAGCTGTATGTACCAAGAGCATGATCCAAAGCCAACTGAAGCCAACTGGCTTCCACTGGCTTCAGTGGGTTTTGGATTAGGCCCCCAAGGCAGAAGTTTATCATGCAACATATATGTCTGATCAAAACTGACCAACATGGTCCAAATTTGTTCAATCTACAGTCCAAAAATTAAGCCTAGAAATTATTGTTAATTATTTTACACAAATAAGTTTGAGAAAAAAATTAAATTTGTTCAAAAACAATTTGTGAATAGTAAAATAAGTAAAATTAATCAAAGTCTGAATTACTTGCTAAACTCTACTCTTGTGTCACAAGTGATTAAATCTCATTCTAGTTAATTTTGAAAAAAAAATTAAACACTATCATTTTGAACTTTCCTAGAAGAGGTAAACTTCCATGGTCCTAGCTAAGAGTAAAAAGATGCCATTTTTTAAATACAGAGTGGATGACAGCAGAGATTAAACATGTCACTTTAAAATGACATTTATATTCTATTGTAGAAAGAGAGAAGTACAGGCTTCAAGGGAGACAGAAAGGCTCATGAATGAGTGAGGTTCTGCACCTAGCTGGTTGTAATATCATTGAGAGCCTATTGAGAGGTAGGATTAGCCTGAAGAACAGCTTTTTTCTATTTAAGTCTTTTATGCAATTTGTTTTTATTGACATTTCTTTTAGGTTGCTTTTTATATATTTAAAAATCACACAAATTGTGATTTATTTGTTTGAAATAAAATATGTAAGCAAGTACTGCATGGGGTACAAATGAAAGGAGGAAAGAAAAGGAAAAAGAAATGAGAATAAAATTTCAGGGATGGACTATAAACCATATTGGAACTGATTGTGCAGATCTGGGGCCAGATTATTAATACTGCATGTTTTTTTCTAAAGCATCCATCACCATAATATCTGGGCAATCTTTTCCATACATTTTTATGTACCAGGAAAAGACAATAGTGCCCTTTCTCTCCTCTGCCCATTAGAACCTTCTGATTTAAGGGTCAGACTCAAAGTGGTAACAGACTCCAAGTGGTAACACTCAACTTGTGAGAAAATGGAAAACACGAAGAGGTGAGTTTTCTACAGTGCTCTAAATGGGAGAAGACTGAGTTTCAGTCTCATCTCTGGTAGAAACAGAGCCCTCCAATTCTTTTTCCCCAACCCCAATGTGCTGAGTGCTATCTTATGTCAGTAAAAGTTTCCCTGTTTATCTCAGCTGCTTCTCTGGAGAATGGATAGCGAGGTAGCCTCTGAGGTAACTTGCACTCAACTTCTAAATCCATTGCTCCAAAGGCCACCAGCAATATTTTGATGGACTTTTGACCTCTATTCATAGCAAGGAGCAGATTGTCCATTAGTGCCATCAATCTGCTGTATTGAGGGGCTCAAGCCTGAATGGAAAGGATCTAAGATACTTGATGAAGTCAAGAGCTATTGGACTCAACGTGTCACCCTGCATTCTCAATAATCTGTCCTTGGAGATGGGGATTTGAAATTGAAATAGACATATGCCCAAACCCCTCAAAATGTATCCCTTCTGAAACTAGGGTGAGGAGGATAAAGATGATCATAGAATATCAGGGTTGGAAGGGACCTCAGGAGGTCATCTAGTCCAATCCCCTGCTCAAAGCAGGACCAACACCAACTAAATCATCCCAGCCAGGGCTTTGTCAAGCCGGGCCTTAAAAGCCTCTAAGGATGGAGATTCCACCAACTCCCTAGGGAACCCATTCCAGCGCTTCACCACCCTCCCAGTGAAATAGGGTTTTCTAATATCTAACCTAGACCTCCCCCCAGTGGCATAGCCAGGTGGAGAAAACGGGGATCAGAGATTTAAAAAAAGGCACCACCCACTTTTACTCACACAGCAGCGCTCCGGGTCTTCGGTGGCGTGTCAAGCGGCGCTCCGGGTGTTCAGCGGCACTTCGGCATTGGGTCCTTCACTCGCTCCGGTCTTTGGTGGCACTGAAGGACCCCCTGCTGCTGAAACGCCGCTGAAGACCGGAGCGAGTGAAGGACCCGACACAGAAGTGCTGCTGAAGACCCGGAGTATCACCTGACCCGACGCCGAAGACCCGGAGCGCCGCCGGGTGAGTAAAAATTAAAAAGGCGCCACTTCTGCTCGATGGGAGAGTGGCTGCTGCCCCTTCCCCCCCGTCCCCCGCAGCTACGCTACTGCCTCCTGCACTGCAACTTTAGACCATTGTTTCTTGTTCGATCATCTGCCGTCACTGAGAACAGCCTAGCTCCGTCCTTTTTGGAGCCTCCCTTTGGGTAGTTGAAGGCTGCTATCAAATCCCCCCTCACTCTTCTCTTCTACAGGCTAAATAATCCCAGTTTCCTCAGCCTCTCCTCTTAAATCATGTGCTCCAGCCCCCTAATCATTTTCGTTGCCCTTCCACTGGACTCTCTCCAATTTGTCCACAACCCTTCTGTAGAGGGGGGACCAAAACTGGACACAATACCTGATGACCTGAAGGTTTTATTGATGGTGAACTCAAACATGAAGCAAGTCACTATTAATCAGCCTAGGAAAGGAGAAGTACAAGCAAATAATATGAATGGGTGCATTTATTTCTGATATACATTTTTTATTTTCTATGTAGATTAGGCCTTGCGTGTTGGGCAGGTGTGCAATTGCAGCCCATTTTGTTGTTGCAAAGTATGGGTGTCTGATATATTTATATAGGCCAAGGTTAATGAATAGCATACTCTTAAATTAGAGTTTGGCCATGATTTGAAAGCCAGTGTTTCTAGCACAGGAGATTCATTTTCTCCCATATATAGGGGTAGGAGATTATTTTTACAAATGTCTCTGCTATGCAGCATAAGAAACTTGGGATGATTTATCCCTGTGAAGTGTGTACAGGTTGAAAAATTAAAGAAATGCAGCAAACTTATGTGCAAGAGAAGAAACTCTGGCCTTTTGGAACTACAATGATTGGGGGGAAAAAGAATATTATACCTGTGGAGGGTAGTCAAAGTGTTTTATTTCAAAATTTTCAAACACACCATATTTCAATATTTTTTATTTTTTTACATTGTTTTTTTTTGCTGAAACTGTTCACTTCATTGACCCAAATTCATGAATAGTTTCAGTCAACTCAAACTACATTTTTAGTGAATAAACAGTTTGCCCAAAATATTGCTTCCAGCTCTTCTTTTAACATAGTTTTTGTGTGTGTAATTTAACAGTTAACAGCATTTTAACAAAAGCTCTTGAAGATACCAAAATATACATTTTGTAAATAGAAATGTTTGCTATTATTCCACCTGCAAGGGTCAGCACCATATGTTTAATGAGTCTGAAGAGTGTATTTACAAGAATGACGTTACTGCACCAGAAATTGTTAAGTGACGAAGTCCAGGAGAACTGGTCAAACTTAAAAGCACTGGAATACAAAATAAGTAAGCTTCTAATTTACTGGACAAATGCTGCTCTCAAATATATACGAACAACCCTACTGAGGTCCTCTGTTCACTTTTCTTTTATTCTGAAAAAAATTGGCTTCAATTCCCACACGAATGTGCCTCCTTTGTGAGATTTACATTATTTCTTGCTTTGAGTTGGGTGAGAATGCTCAGCTTTTCCCACCTTGTTTCATTTTTGGCTGAGTAAAGCAGAGGTTCAGGGAAGATGAAAACAATGAATAAAAAAGTAACCAAGCATTTCAGAATTTTCATTCAATTGTTGTTCCAGAAATAAGCAAATGTTTGCATGGGTTCTTAGGTTTTCTGAAATGTCTTCCTGTTCCTAATTCAAATGCGCACAGCACTGTGTGTAAGTGTACTCATGTGCTGCGCGTACAGAGCTTAAACTATTCCCAACCAGGTTTCAGAGTAGCAGTCGTGTTAGTCTGTATTCGCGAAAAGAAAAGGAGGACTTGTGGCACCTAAGAGACTAACCAATTTGAGCATAAGCTTTCGTGAGCTTCAGCTCACTTCCTTGGATGCATGTGAGCTGTAGCTCACGAAAGCTTATGCTCAAATAAATTGGTTAGTCTCTAAGGTGCCACTAGTATTCCTTTTCTTATTCCCAACCAATAATTTATCAAGAAAGTTAACCCTTTTTAGGACGTAAGCTTAGTCTAAATGTTTACAAAATTAGGTTCTAAACACATTCAGCATTGACTTTATCACTGACTTCAATGGGAGCAGAGTTAAAAGTGTCTATATCATACTTGTCATCCCAATGTTTGTGTGTATGGGCTGAGAAATATGTTGTCTAAATTGACTTTTAGTGTTTTTGGTACTTCAGGTACCCACGATGTTACAGTTGGTGTTGATAAATTAAATCATGATGTAAGTGACATCATGCAGTGCAGCAGAAATTAGAAATGAGAAAGTACAGCTTTCCATATCAATTTTAGATAGTAGAGATGTCTGATCAGAACTCACTGAAGTACAAAATAGTTCAAAAGGCTGAACTGCCACAGTATTCACCATAAAAACAACAGAAGCCTTAAAAGCTACTTTAAAAAAATTTTTATAACTGCAAACATGCACCAGTATCAGGGGCACCAGAGAGTACAGCCATATGCTGCACAGACCTATAGATTGAACCCTGCAGCAGCCAGATTTTTTTTTTTAAACAGAGGAAGGAAAGAGTTGATCCAAAACAATCAAATAACCAGAAATAATACGACCCTCCACTATAATAATACATACCAATGTATTGTGTTTTCTTCAATCTCAAAACCACTTTACCAACATCTAATTTACAACCTCAGCTTTTGAGGCACAGCCACTGCCTTCATTCCCTATCCAACTATGTGTCACTATAAGCTATTCCACCGAACCAGAGATTCTTTTGGGAAGAGACACAGCCTTATGTAATATCATAATTCTCACAGGATTCCATGTCTAACACATATTGCCTACAAGAATTCTTTTACGAGTGAAGGAGGAAGGGACAGTGCTGCAGCCCGCCAGTAATCATCTCAGTTTTCTCAAGTTAGCATTCAATACTGACATTTTGCTTCTTTCGAGAAACAGCTCTTTAGTGACATTCAGCAGGGCAGCAGCAGAAGAGAAGGGAGTACCAGGCACATTAACTAGACTTTTTGATTGATGTTCCAGAAGCCATCAAAACCTGCAGGAGCCAGAACCATAGGAGTGGCTCTTCAGTTTACTGTTAGGGTATGTCTACACAGCCAGCAGCAGCAAGGTTTATTTTATAATTATATGGTAAAAATGAGAAAGTATGCAATTTTTCAGTAATAGTGTGCTGTGACACTTTTGTCTGATTTTGTAAGCAAGAAGTTTAAGTGAGGAGAAACTTGGGGTATGCAAGACAAATCAGATTCCTGAAAGGGGGACAGTATTCTGGAAAGGTTGAGAGCCACTGGCCTAAACAGATGAATGGGATTCAGAGCCTGTGATCCAGTCCAAGCCACAACATCTGCATAGGTATTTTTAGTGCTGTAGCACAAGTCCAAGTCTGTTGATCCAGGTTTGGAGGCTCACTGCCAGGGCTGTGGAGGTTTGCCCTTAAAAGTTATTAACCTGTAATTATTAACTATTAGTATTATTATTAACTATTATGTATTATTAATTATTAGTTATTAACCTATAATCTGAACTTTTGATTGCTTATCTAAGCCGAGCTTCCAAATGTCTTGGGAATTCACTGTTTTAACTAGAGATGGAGAAAGGAGGCTGTTGTGTTTTTACACAGTCCCCACCACTTAAGTTTTGGTTTTGCAAAACAAGAGCATGGATTCACCAAGGGAAGGTCATGCCTGACTAATCTAATCGCCTTTTATGATGAGATTACTGGTTCTGTGGATGAAGGGAAAGCAGTGGATGTATTGTTTCTTGACTTTAGCAAAGCTTTTGACACGGTCTCCCACAGTATTCTTGTCAGCAAGTTAAAGAAGTGCGGGCTGGATGAATGCACTATAAGGTAGGTAGAAAGTTGGCTAGATTGTCGGGCTCAACGGGTAGTGATCAATGGCTCCATGTCTAGTTGGCAGCCGGTGTCAAGCGGAGTGCCTCAGGGGTCGGTCCTGGGGCCGGTTTTGTTCAATATCTTCATAAATGATCGGGAGGATGGTGTGGATTGCACTCTCAGCAAATTTGCGGATGATACTAAACTGGGAGGAGTGGTTGATACGCTGGAGGGCAGGGATAGGATACAGAGGGACCTAGACAAATTGGAGGATTGGGCCAAAAGAAATCTGATGAGGTTCAATAAGGATAAGTGCAGGGTCCTGCACTTAGGACGGAAGAACCCAATGCACAGCTACAGACTAGGGACCGAATGGCTAGGCAGCAGTTCTGCGGAAAAGGACCTAGGGGTGACAGTGGATGAGAAGCTGGATATGAGTCAGCAGTGTGCCCTTGTTGCCAAGAAGGCCAATGGCATTTTGGGATGTATAAATAGGGACAAAGCAAGCAGATCAAGGGACATGATCGTTCCCCTCTATTCGACATTGGTGAGGCCTCATCTGGAGTACTGTGTCCAGTTTTGGGCCCCACATTACAAGAAGGATGTGGATAAATTGGAGAGAGTCCAGCAAAGGGCAACAAAAATGATTAGGGGTCTGGAACACATGACTTATGAGGAGAGGCTGAGGGAACTGGGATTGTTTAGTCTGCAGAAGAGAAGAATGAGAGGAGATTTGATAGCTGCTTTCAACTACCTGAGAGGTGGTTCCAGAGAGGATGGTTCTAGACTATTCTCAGTGGTAGAAGAGGACAGGACAAGGAGTAATAGTCTCAAGTTGCAGTGGGGAAGGTTTAGGTTGGATATTAGGAAAAACTTCTTCACTAGGAGTGTGGTGAAACACTGAAATGCGTTACCTAGGGAGGTGGTATAATCTCCTTCCTTAGAAGTTTAAGGTCAGGCTTGACAAAGCCCTGGCTGGGATGATTTAATTGGGGATTGGTCCTGCTTTGAGCAGGGGGTTGGACTAGATGACCTCCTGAGGTCCCTTCCAACCCTGATATTCTATGATTTTCATACCAACTCTCCATAGCACCCAGGCATTGCTCAGACAAGTCCCATACTTACATATAGACTCTCCCTGCCTATGAAATGTATTAAATGTATGGAGTGGAACAGAATGCTGTTCAGACTCTGAAATATTTGAGCAAGCAACAAGAACTTAAAGTGGGTTGGGTCATATGGGGATGTGAACACACCCAAAAAAAACAAACAAAAAAAGACTTCTGAAGTAATGGTAAGAAAAGAGCATTACTAGTGAGAGAACATGGATTTTTTTTTTAAGAAAACACATTGACAGTAGAACTAGTCAATTTTTCAAAGAAATCTTTTTTCCTCAGAAAATGCTGATTTGTCAAAACCAATACTTTTTTGTCAAAACTTATCTGTTTCAGCAAAACTTTCCTCAGATCCAGGATGAAGTGGTTGGGTGGGAGATAGACCCAAGTATAGCCAATAGCTCAATGGTTAGGGCCGGGGATGTGGCAGAGCCAGATTTCACTCCCCACTTTGAATCAGGCAGAGCAGGGACTTATACTTGGATTTCTCTCATCTCAGTTGACTGTCCTAATCACTGGGTTATTGGCTATACTTTTGGGGTGGGTCTATTTTTTTTCCTGAAAAAAATCAACAGGTCTTGGTTTTATTCCACATCAGAACAAAAACAAAATTTTGAAACCTCCCATTTTCTTCACGAAATGAAATTCTTGTTTTCCATTCAGTCCTTGTTTAAATACTATAAATTTGTAAAACTAATGAAAACGCATTTGGGGACAATCACAAACCTAGCAACCCTTTGAAATTGCTTGAAGCCCTGGGAGTAATATAGGCAGTGCTCCGACATCAAGTGGTTTTGAAAGAGCATAGCAAGACAGTGGGCCATGGTTGGGAAAAGTTACCAAAAATGAGGTTCCTTGCAAAGTACAGGAATTTTGAGAGGTCTGACAAGACAAGTAGCACTATGGCATTTTTGTGAGGTGCCTGATGAATATACAAACTGCAGCCAGAAAAGCACATTGTCAAGATTTATAGATCAAAGGGCCCATTGAGCAACTGGGGCAATGGAGCAGTGAACCATGTCAGCCCCTGTCCTTAGAGGAATTTTGAAGCTGACAAGCAGGCAGAATGCCCGCAGGGTAGGACAGGGGAGAATACTTGTGATTCTTCTTTTCAGAAGAGTAGTATGTCCCCTTCAGCACCGGCTGAAGCTCTGCACCATTTGGTGCAGAAAAAAGCATAGTCCACACCGAATCCCTTTCAGGTGTTTAGAGGTGATGGCACTGTTAGGATTTCCCCTGTCCTTGTACTCAGGAAGTACAAAGACCTTAATCATGACTTCCCTCTGCACAAAGGAGGCAGCTTATTGGATCCCTTATCGCCTGTGTACCTATACAGGGTCAACCATGATCTGCCCCAAAACTACCTTAAAAATAAAGGAACCAAACATGATAATTTGGAGTTTGTGTGGTAAAGATGTGAACTTCTGTAATCTCTCAGGCAGATTTGACCATTTATGACATTTACTATTCCTTTTCAGCAAATGGAAAATACAGAAGCTGTTGTGTTATAATGCAAATCATTTTTAACTTCAAAGATGGAGCCAAAAATGTACAGTCAAAAGAATGGTAGAATCATTCCTGCCAGAAGTGAACAGATGTCTCCAGACAGTTAAATACGGTCCCTGTTTCTGGCTTACCAGTGCTCTATTTGTTTATATTTGTGATCTAAGCAGATACTTTACTAAGAACTGTGGTCTTGAAAATCAGTTATAATTAGGTTTTTGCTGATTGGCTCTGCGCTATTTATTGATATTTAGGGAAAAAAGCATTATGATCAGATAAACAGTGATTGCCTCTCTGAACTAGTAGGCTTTGTTTTTAAGTAAAAACAAAACAAAAAAAAACAACCCACCTTTGAGAAATTATTTTCTGTCTTTTTAACAAAAACAGTGAATGTTCTTAGCATGTCTTGGGTAACTATAATGGCTAGAAAATTGCTAATTTAAATGGCTTGCCTCTTACCGAAAAACAGAGTGTGTAGTTTGTAACTAAGCACCACTTCTCATTATATTGCGTTTATGTTCCTCATTATATTACTCTAATGTTCTTCATTATACTACTCTTAATGCTTTAAAGTAAATAATAATATAAGCCTTGTGGAATAATGACTTCACCTTACTGTTTAAGTAAGAATGAAAACAAATTACACCCTTTTTATAAGCAAAAGTGGTTTTAAAACTCGTACTGCCACTGCCACAGTTTGCAAAACGTGGATTTCTACCATGCATGTCATGAAATAAAATAAATATCTAGTCACACAGTCCAAAGTGTCAACAAGACCAAAAAGGGCCTGATTTTTAGGTCTGGAAATAAGCAGTTGGATAGTTAAGCAGCAGTATGCATATATGCATATGCTTAGCTGATTTGTACATGCTTTTGCAGTTACTCAAGGCATTTGGCACATCCAAATGTAGGTCTAAAGATTTTGAAAATCCAAATCAAGGATTTTGTTCCTTAACAATGTCTTGTACACCACACACGAAAGTTGAGCCAGATGTCCTGGTGGATAGGGTAGCTTTGTGCCTCTCCAACAGTAGAAAGGTAAAGCCACTGTGAGGATCCTCACAACAGCCAGTTCAGGGAGAATGGCTGGAATGTCCCTAGACCCAAAAATTCTTGGCTGCTCTAATTGCTCCATAGGGCATAGGCTATCAACATTAGAGCAACCCTCAGGTTATTCACAGAGAAGCATAAAGATGCCTTTACACTCCCCTCTCATCTACTACAGCTGAGGATTTGGCCCAACAAGTTTTGAACTCCAGCTACATCCCAAAAGTGCAGTGCAAAATATTCTCCAAATGCCAACTACTGTATTTATTTTAAAGATATGCACATTCAAAAATACTATATATACACACACAAATCGGTATTTGATGTAGATCTGAACATATAATAAAATAAAAACACAAAAATGACTCCTGCTAGGGATAGCTGTACATGAGCAAGAATGGAGAAACAGCTGATACATATAGATACAAAGTTATAGCTTCGCATGAGGCAGATGATAGCATTTCCTTATTTTACTTGCATATATATGTTAAAATTGCCAAAAAGAAACCAAAATGATCCCAACAAAGTAAAAAGTTTCTACTCTAATTTAGTGATAAGTTCTTTAAACAGAGATCAATTATTATAATTGTCGGATATAAATGGCTTTTTGGTATTTTTTCTATTCCATCTGATTTTGAGCAAATAAAGTCTAGATGTTTGAAAAAACAGAACTTTTTTTTAAAACATCCGCTATTAGAAATTCAGCAAGAACTGAACAAAAAGTTAGTTTTCACATAGTTAGGGCCAAACTATCCGCAGCTCAGGAAAATAGAACTAAGATGCAGTTCAGGATCTTGCACTTTAAAAAAAATGATTTTTGGACATTTTAACTTGGCACACAGTGTTAAACCCTGGCTTATACATACCAAAACGTTCATATTGCAAAAGTCGAGGCAGAATTCTGCATAGAATTATTGACAATAGTTATGACTTGCATTCAGGAGCACAAGCATAGGTATCTGGAGACACAGCCACTTCCCTCCAATATTTGAACACTACCAGATTGACCGAGAGATTATCAAAATGAGAAGTTTCAGGGTAGCAGCTGTGTTAGTCTGTATCCGCAAAAAGAAAAGGAGGACTTGTGGCACCTTAGAGACTAAAAAATTTATTTGAGCATAAGCTTTCGTAAGCTACAGCAAGTGAGCTGTAGCTCACAAAAACTTATGCTCAAATAAACTTGTTAGTCTCTAAGGTGCCACAAGTCCTCCTTTTCAAAATGACAAGGCATTGTCTTGCAAAAAATTCAGGGTGAGTGATTGCCATCCTGGCTCCTTGACAAGAAGATGGTTGATGAGTATCTCTTCCTAAATGAATGCCTGCCACCCCCATTAACAATAATTGTTAAATGGGTATGTCAAGAAGAAACAAGGCTCTAGATTCAAGATGAAAAGTTTAATTCCCCTGATCACTTGGAGCAACACAAATAATTTGCTTAACTTGCTCAGGGGAGATAATATTAGATGCTATAAGAAAATAGGAAACAAGTTAATCCTTCTATATTGTTCCTTGCTTTACCAGACCATACTTTAATTTAAAATCAATTCACAGTCTGTTGGAATAAGTAGTGTTCAATTAAATGGGAACAATTAGACAAATGGTGCTTTAAACTACAGATGTGCCAAGCTATCCACTGGTAATTCTATTTAAAGATGCATTAGGATGGAAGGCTAAGAATGTTGAACAGTTATTGTTGAGTGAGTTAAATTTGTACATTCAAGATCATAACAAGGTAAATTGTCACAGCTGTGCAGAGAGTTTTGCACACAGCTCATATTTTCATTACCATGATTTGTGAATGTGTACTTCCTTCACAAAACAGAAATGGGTCCCCTCTATCATCTTCATGCTTATCTCTGATCTCTGCTTTTGCTTGCAGCTGGGAAACTCCCAAGTAAGGTTATCTGAAATTGGTGCCTTATGTCTGAATAGTATTGTGCAGGTATTTATACCCTTGTATTTACATTGTGAGATCACAAATGGTAAAAATGTAAGTGATAATTAATAAAAATATCTTATATTTATTGAGCATTTTTAATCCTGAAAGATAAAGAAGTGTTTTAAAGCTTTATAAATTATAACCCATAACCTGAAGCACAGCATGCAGCCCAAATGGCTGGCCTGCATAGTGAGGACTCGGAACAGCAGAGTTGTTCCATAAACCTGCAGTAATGGCCATATTTTCCAAGACCCTTGTCCACGTGTTTGAACACTGCTGAACCTATGCAACAGCCAGTCCACCAAACCCACCACTTTGGGTTATCCCTACCTTGTATCCTAATCACAGTGCACAGTACAATACAGGGAGCTTCACGGAGCTGTGATCTATATATCACCTGGAACCTCTGTACTGGCTCCACAAATCCTGCTCCCCCAAACTCAGCCAAACCATACCGTTTCTGTTACATGTGCAGAGCTTCATCAAAAGTTGTGCCTATGGGCCAAATCCTGCTATTTTTTAGTCACCCTGAATCATGGGAAATATTACACGACTTTTTGTAAAATGCAAACATATATACATACACACGCAGCAATAATTTAAAATACAACTTGAATACAGCCATCTAATTCTAGGTTGAAAAACAGCATATTGTTAAAGGTCATTCCACAGAACTATGAAGACTTGGTATAAGTAATTCCATTGACACCAAGTCTGAATTTGGCTGAAAATGGTTTTAAATATCTTGAAAACGTTCTCCAAGTACCCAGATTTTACCACCATATACTAAAAGCAACAAAAATACACTGCTAGAATATCCAATAAATGCAACAAGACAGAAAACTATGAAAAGTGCTGGTATGTATTAAAATCCAAATACTGCCCTTTGTTACATATGTGCACCTCCTTTCAGCCAAATCCAGACCTGGTATAAGTCTGTATTACTGAATAACATCCATTTCACCCAGTGGCAGAGCACTATCATCACACCACTGGAATGCAGAAATTCTCAGGTTTCAAATGGGAACTCAATATTTACTTTCTTACTTCTGAAGGTCCTGAGATATTGGCCAAAAATTGTGATATTATGCTGACTAGAAAAGCTATTCATCTTTAAAGGTTTCTAAAACTTCCTGAGATTTTTTTTTCTTCATCTCAGTCCTAAACAGTTGGACTCATGAAAGGAAGTCTGGCTGTATAGGCAGAGAGATATGAATAAAGTAGGAATAAACATTTTAAATCCATTTCTAAACTATGTGGCATATACAGAACACATGAGAATATGCTGTGCAAGGGTATGAAAGCCTTACTGACACTCCTTTAGGATGACCTACATAAGTCACTCTTAGTTTTCCCAATCACAAGTTACATGGTCATCCCAAACTCATGCCTATACAACCTTTACACCATGCTATATCAAGTTTTCCGTATTTTGATATATTCATATATATTTAATAAACAACATCTTTTATTTTAGAAAGATCAAGGCTGATCAAGAGAGCATTCCTTAAACAAACATGCTAAAAAGCAAGGAGATGCCAAATTACGGATCACCATTTGGTAGCCAGGGATTTCTCCTACCCCTTCCCTGAGTCATGGAGTCTTTTTGTGGAGGAGGTATGTGCATTTTGAACTCCTCTCCAATCCAAACTAGGCTGAAACCAATCTCATTTCACATAGGTCACTGACTAATCATCAGATGGCAATGATTTCCATTCACTATCAAAAACATTTCAATCAGTGACCTAGAGCTGAAAGGTTCATGCCTCCTGAGCTATCCAGAATAACCATTATTAATCTACTTAAGAGTTATAAAAAATTAATCTAATGATACTTATTCAAGTTTGTATTTTTTATAAAGGGAGATAAGACAATTTGGTATTGTCTTAGTAAATATGTCATTTCATATGATATTTCAGTTATCACTATAATTATTTGTTAATACAGAGAGTATTTATTTCACTTTATACAAACAAAGCACTCATCCATCAGATGTTCACGGTGTGATATCAAATGCATGCATCAAAATACTATACAATAAAATAGACTGCCCAGATAACGTCAGAGAGATGACAGTATCTGACAGTTAGTAAGTTAGACTCAAGAGCAAAAATCCTCTTCCTCCATCCCTCCAACACTCAGGAAAGCAGTTGTGTTTTGCTGTGCATAGAGTAAGTTAGAGTGGGCAGCGCATTCCAGAATTAAAGGATCTTCACAGATAGCACCCTGCAAGCACTTCTTTTATGTTGAATTTTAATGTGTATGCTGCTGCTAGGCTGTAAGGTTTCTCAGGTAACCAGGTTCCAAGCCACAAAGGGCTTTGTACATTAAAACCTATTCTTTAAACTCAATCCAGAAACTAATAGAGGGTCAAAGGCGGGACTGGAGAGTCTGCAAATACAGATTAATCTGCCAATTCCCATGCCTTTCAGAGGCTAATACAGTCTTGAGACTTTAAAAATGATTTCAAAGTGTCATCAAAGGCAGTATTTGGTTGCTGCCCTGGAAATTGCACAGAGCTCCTTTGCACGCCACATATTTAGGGATCAGAGTAGTCCATATGCAAGGAACAGAATTTTGCCATTAGTTAACATTGATTAAAATATGTATTAATGTATTATTCAGAATTCATAGAGCAGGACCAATTTATTTGTTATCCACTTGACAAATCTGGCTCATTGTCATCATGTTACCTTTTTTTATTCACTAGTCAAGAATTTGTTCAAGCAAAAAACCCTCATTCATTCATTGCATCTTTTTTTCTCCAAAGCTCTCACTCTTGGGAGTCCAGTTAATTTGGGGATTCATGTCTCTTCTCTATCTCCACATATAATTTCCACTAGCATCAACTGAACAAACACACATTGTATATATATTGAGGAGAAAATAAGGCCCCTCTTACTGTATCTTATTGTATTCCCAATCCAAAAAATCCTTCTTTTGAAGCTTTGAATTTTGAAAATCTCCAAGAATAAGGAAATGTTGGGTCTTGCTTGATTGCACAAAATGAAATAGAAGTATTTTGAGTTCTCTTGCAGGTAATCAGCTAGGAAGATATCAGAATTGTCACAATCCATTAGGTAGCATACTCTTCTTTAGATATAAGGAGGTAGAGTTTTTGTTTTTTTGTAAAAAAAAAATGTTTCAAATAATAATTAGCTCAAACAAGCCCTCTATTTATTTTACTGGAAATAAAGTATTTTCAAAAATTGAAAATTTATTAATTTCTTAGGGATACTGTATTGGAATGAATAAATATTCGTTTGAAATAATTAAACATTTGGCAATTGTTTAATAAGCAGATTTAATTTAATTACAAGGTTCTTGGTTAATTTAGATTCTATCCATAGGCTGCTGGAATAAATAGTATTTAATTAAATAAGAACAATTAGACAAATGATATTCTAATCTAGAGAAGTGCCAAACTATCAGACGGAAACTTGACTACATTTCTCTGAACACTGAGGAACAAGTTTCTTGCCTACAGGGTACTTTTGTTTCCAGATCACTTATCTGTATGGTTAACAAAAGAGGAAGCACTTTACCATTACAGTGCACTGCTTTGTTGTACATTGGGCAAAGATATCACTCCTTTCAGAAAGGAAGAGATTTACTTTACTAGATCACAAATATCAAAACAACAGTGATGTTAGTTAAGGGTCAGTTCTTGTTTCCTGCACACAGCCTACATTAGAATCATAGAATATTAGGGTTGGAAGAGACCTCAGGAGGTCATCTAGTCCAACCTCATGCTCAAAGCAGGACCAGCACCAACTAAATCATCCCAGCCAGGGCTTTATCAAGCCGGGCCTTAAAAACCTCAAAGGATGGAGATTCCACCACCTCCCTAGATAACCCATTCCAGTGCTTCACCACCGTCCTAGTGAAATAGTGTTTCCTAATATCCAACCTAGACCTCCCCCACTGCAACTTGAGACCATTGCTTCTTGTTCTGTCATCTGCCACCACTGAGAACAGCCTAGCTCCATCCTCTCTGGAACTCCCCTTCAGGTAATTGAAGGCTGCTATCACATCCCCCCTCACTCTTCTCTTCAGCAGACTAAATAACCCCAGTTCCCTCACCCTCTCCTTGTAAGTCATGTGCCCCAGCCCCCTAATCATTTTCGTTGCCCTCCACTGGACTCTCTCCAATTTGTCCACATCCCTTCTGTAGTGTGGGGACCAAAACTGGACACACTACTCCAGGTGTGGTCTCACCAGTGCCAAATAGATGGGAATAATCACTTCCCTTGATCTGCTGGCAATGCTTCTACTAATACAGCCCAATATGCCATTGGTCTTCTTGCTGACTCATGTCCAGCTTCTTGTCCACTGTAATCCCTAGCTCCTTTTCTGCACAATTGATGCTTAGCCAGTCGGTCCCCAGCCTGTAGCAGTGCATGGGATTCTTCCTTCCTAAGTGCAGGACTCTGCACTTGTCCTTGTTGAACCTCATCAGATTTTTTTTGGCCCAATCCTCCAATTTGTCTAGGTCTCTGGAACCTATCCCTACCCTCCAGCATATCTACCTCTCCCCCCAGCTTAGTGTCATCTGCGAACTTGCTGAGGGTTCATCCCATCATCCAGATCATTAATAAAGATGTTGAACAAAACCGGACTGGGGACTGACCCCTGGGGCACCTCGCTTGATACTGGCTGCCAACTAGACATCTAGCTGTTGGTCGCTACCCATTGAGCCCAACAATCTAGCCAGATTTGTATCCACCTTATAGTCCATTCATTCAGTCCATACTACTTTAACTTGCTGGCAAGAATACTGTGGGGAAATGTATCAAAAGCTTTGCTAAAGTCAAGATATGTCACATCCACTGCTTTCCCCATATCTACAGAACCAATTATCTCATCATAGAACACTATTATAAGCTGTCACATGGAAATTCACTGGAGGTGGGCAGAGGTGCCGAATCCTCCCTCTTAGGCCACACTGCTCATTTCTGCAGCTTCAAGACTATAGTAGCTTCTGATGGGTTGTGGGATTTGGTAGGCAAATCCAAAACCTCAGAACTTCACCAGCTCCTACTGAGCTACATGGGAGTAATGACCCACATAGCTCAGTCCTGTAGCATACAGGGACACAGGCCCCTGTATAGTCTCCCTGAATTCAGGACAAAGACAGTTTTGTTGTGGTCAGGGCCTTCCATGGCCTTTACTTAGGCCAAAGGATTTGGCCCTGAGGAAGGGAATTATTTGCTTGCATCAGTTGTCAATGTTTCTTTAGTTTGGCGTTAGATAATTTCTGAAATTCAATGGCTGCATAAAAAGAAGGGTAAACACTAAAGCAATGTTGTGCCCGCAAGGGCTAGGGGGGAGGAGAGAGGGAGATACCAGCGAAAGGAGGACACTCAGGCCTAAGAATAGTAAACTATGCTTTATTGAAGGAAGGAAGAACTTACGCTCCAATCTGTGCGGGGAGCCCCTAGGATGCGCAGAGTGGCTGCAGGGGACTTTGGCCGTGCAGGACAGCTGACCAGGCAGGACTCTGCTGAGGGGAGTCCTCTGCGGCGCTATATTCTCCACACTTATCTCGGGGTTACATGGGGTCAACAGCTGGTTACATTCTTATATATATAATTTATGCTTACATGCTCGTTTATAGGCAAAAATATGCTGAGCTATGCTACAATATCTTTTGGCAGGGTCTGTCGGACAAAGTTCATTGAAACTGCCTGCATCCTCCACTTCCATCCAGTCACATACTCAGTCCACCACTTAGCTCCTCGCCAATCTTCCGCAACCTTACCCCTACAAATGTAAACAACATAAATGTATCATAATACATAATACATAGACAAAATAGTACTGTCTGCTTGTCATGGGGCTGTTGGACCATTTAAGGGGAGTGTGGCTTCAGGCTATCCATGACAAAGTTTTAAGGGGAACAAGCCAATCTAGGTAGTTTTTGAATGATGATATAATGAGCTCTTTAGCCTGATAAAAAGGCCATCAGGGCTCAGTTACAGGGAGGTGCTCACACAGACAGAAGCTCCCTTAAGGGAGAGAAGCTCTCAAAGACACAGAGGCCCCAAGGATGAGGGCTGTGCCACCCGAGTCCAAGAGGAGAGATTTTATTTGACGTTTATTTGTATTTAATAAAGTAGAACCCCAGCAGAATAATTTGGTCTTACACTCTTTTATACTGTGTGGTGTTCTGATCAAAATATACTTTATTTTGCAAGGAAACAATAGCACTTCTATAGCACATTTTGAACACGTACTTCAAAAAGCTGGATAAGCATCATTAAACAGGCACAGCAAAGAATTCACAGACCAGGTAGGCTAAGGCAGGCTTTAAACCACCTTTGTACCCTCATGATCTTTGGCCACTCCAAGGACTGGAGAAGACCTTGGTGTAACTTGGACAACCCTGGAGACCTGTCTAAGTTGTGGCAACCTTCCTTGACTACCCTGTGAGCCACAGCAATACCTGGAATCTGCACAGTGCTGCATGCTGAAACCTATGAGAGATGCCCCTCCCACTTCATACAAACCCTGGTATAGAGAGGTAGGGTTGAAGGACCTTGAACGGTAACCTTATGGCTGTGTTCTACAGTGCCTGCCAAGTTAATCCTCCCACAGTCACAACTGGGACTTAAAGGGTTCCATTTTCCACTCCAGACCTTTTACCTGGCACAAACCAGCTGGTGCAAGGATGAGGATCTCATCCGAGGCCGCCCAACTCCCAGTCCAGTGACCGATCTACAAGACCATGCTGCTTTAACTCTGATAGCGCACAGCCTTCAGGATCAGTCCCACAGCTCCAGCGATGCAAGAAACGGGGAGGCAGAGAAACACAGCTGTCTGTTTTTCTGCACTGCTTTCCTGCTTCATCCTCTGCAACGGCAGCAGTAGTAGCAGCTCTGGACAGATGTATCTTAAACTCGCTGTATAAGTTGTGTCTTTTTTCCCTGCTGAATCTGGCATCCCTGCTACACTTGTGCCAAACAACCGGCGCCAATTATGACATTCTCATTCTCTCTCAGCCTCCTAGGAAGCCAAGGTTTTAAGCTGGCAGCTCAAAGTTCCCACTGAAACTGGTTCAGCTGTTCACTATCTCATCTATGGTAGCTAACCACATGAAAAAACAAACAAACAAAAAAAACCTCCAAATATCAAAAGCTGGGGATTTTTTTTTCCTGAAATCCATGACTTCTGTGAACGCTGTGACAAAAATGTAAGCTCACTCATTACTATTTCAAATCTATTCCTTGTCAAAAGTGCATAACTCTTATTCGTGTTAACAAAAGGTATAAAAGAAAAGAAAATAAAGTCCACTGAGCAAAATCAATCCCTGAAAGCCAATAGTGCTATATCAGTGCTTTTCAATTGGTGGGTTGAAATTGCAGGGGGGGAAATCACAAAAGGCAGTCGGAGGGCAAGAAGCATTGTAATAACATTTTCAATCTAAAGCAAAGAAAATTTCACTCCCCCACTTCCCACATATCCTTACCCTTCAAGGTTAAGTACTCTGCCAGCCTCTTGAAACACACAAATACATTATATAGGCTTATTGTTGATGCTTTTTAAAAAAAAACAAAAAAAAAAACCAAAAAACCTCTTTTGCAGTAAATGTAAGGGGGTTGCAAACATTTATGACTTTGAATAAGGGATCACCAACCTCAAAAGTCTGAGAAACATTTGGCTAAGCCATACATTTTAGCCATAATCCAGAATAAGGGGAGGTGCATAGCCATACTGTCCCAGGGGAAATATGGGAGACATTCTGAACTCCCTGGTGTAAAGGGAGAGAATTCCTGCTCCTACTCATGTGTAGTGCTTTAGTCAAATGGACAGGAGGTCATGGGCTAGACTCCTCATTCTGAGTCAATATATGGCCTTGGGGAAGAAAGGAGGAAGGAGTTCCTAAATACAGGCAGAGGCACTGCAATTCTAGGCAACACAAGGGCATTTCGGGGTTCAGTGCATTGCCTATTGCATCCAGGAAGTTAAATGTTTTCTGTATCTCTAAGCAACTCATACATGTATTTCTTTTTACCTGTCTAAAGCTTTCAATCAGATACTTAGGACATGAAGGGTAGCAATTTTAAGAAATGGCTGCAAACTATGTTAATCTAAAGTCATGACAGTATTTGTAATGTTATGACAAAAATGAAAGATTTTATTTTTTATCTTAGTAATCAGGGCAAACACTTACATGAAATAGAGCATATGGGAAATAAACCTAGCAGATGAACTTGTTATCTCACAAGTTAATAGATTCGCCACATGACAGGAAACAGCATTGGTACAGCTAGTACCCAGGGAGGATCATGAGATTATAGCACCAAGGTTGTAGTGTGAATAAATTAATGATAGCCCCAGTCGTGATTTTATTGGAAGAATTAGGTACAGGAACGTTTATGCTACACATGAACAGAAAAATGATCTTTAATTCTGAAGATAATGGCAATGAGAGAACTATGAGGCTTTACTGTTCTACATGTTTATTCTATTTTTTGGTATGCTTTATAATTGATTGTCTCTGTTCCATCCTTCTCCAATGGATTAGTGAAAATACAAATCACATTGACGCTGCGAACAGTTGTGAGACAGCAATATATTTGCACTGAGTTAATACAATAGCTATATTTCTATCTTCAATAAATATTTTCTTATGCTTTTATTCTATATTAAATTTGTTACAATATAAGGCTCAAGAGTGACTAATCCTGTGCATCTTGTGTAATGGGGAACCAGCATGAAAGACCAGAAGTGCCCTGTGCCAAACATCCAATAGGAAGAGGGACAGGAGAGGACCCATCCCCCTTCTGCTTAAGTCAGCAGGCCACCTTCTGTGGTTAGATCTACACAGCAAGCCGCAGCTCATGGCAGAGAGTGTCAGAGCCCACGTCTACAGATTCAGGCTTGGACTACAGTGCTAAAAATAGCTGTTGAGATGTTTGGGCTCAAGCTGGAGCTCGAAGCCTAGGTGAGCTCCTGCCTGAGCCTGAATGCACACACAGCTATTTTTAATGCTGTGAATTGAGCCCTGCAAGCCTGAGTCTGTAGATCCAGTCTCTGACACTGACTGCTGTGGACTGCTGCTTACTTTGTAGCTGTACCCTCTATGCTAGTAAATACCTCCAGGGACTGTCCCTGGCACACACCATCTCTACATATACCTCATCATCGTGGTATGAGGAATGGGACTGGAGAAAGATGATCACGTTTCAGGAGTGACCTAGTTTGGAGTGACACCTAGCGCTCAGGAGCATAAACTGGTGGCTTAGTTACTAGTGGGCAAACACAGGCTTGGTGGGTATTACTGACCTCTCTAAATGGTCACGAACAGCATTGCCAACTTTCCCATTTCTATTATGGGTCTTGCAATAGCTGGTGTTTTATGGTTAGCGCCCCAGCTGTGGGAATCAGGTCATTACTCGAGAATTTCAGCTTTCATGGTAAAAAGAAAAGTAATTCTCTAGCCATCGTGGGTACAGAGAAAATCTTGAAGTATGAACCCTAAATATTCCAACATCAACAGGCAAATAATGTCATTTTGTAAAAATCTTTTTTTAAAGTGAATCTTATGATTTTGGGGGTTTGACTTGTGATTTTTGAATACTCGGGGCTAGCAATACCACAGTAAAGATCTCTCTTTACAATTCTACCGGCCTGCTGCAATACTTATTGCTAACGAAACAAACTAGATGGGCTTCAACTATAAGGAGAGCCAGTACAACAGATCAGATAAGAAGATTATTCTCCTGGAATACCGAATTATGCTACAGAAAGGTATAATTTAATGCAGGTATATTAAATAGTTTGTACACAAATATTTTGCCTATGAAAATATATTTAATTACATTTTAAGCAAATATTTTCTCTTGATAGAGGACATCTTCTCCACAGCACTAAGAAAGAGAAAACTAGGGAAAACCATAACAAGAATTTAAAAATACTTACCACCTGGAAGAGAGAGAACTAAAGCAAACAAGTGGTCGCATTAGGGCTGCAGCTGCTTGCCTCTGACAAATGTAAAAGGTAGGTCCCAGAAAGGCACGCTGGTATAAAAGTTTCCTAAAATGGCAGCCCTGCACTTGTGAGGATTAGTAGTTACAAGGTAGTGGCAAAGCAAAGAGCGATTAGAGGAAGGAACTAACGTTGTGTTTCCTGTGTGACCGCTGGTACCACACAATGTCTTTCTTCCACAATGCAAATTCTATTCCTGGCTATATTGTAGTGTAAGCAGGGTCTGAATGAATGCTTCCCTGAGAGCTAGCTGGGATGGGGAATGACTTGGGTCAGAGTTTGCTCCTGCTCTGCTTACATATTCAGCAAATAAAGCGGTGTCAAAGTAATCAACATTGGCTGGTGTTGGGTACAAATTACCTTAGTACTGAATGCAGGGGTGGTGAAATATGGTTACCAATGTTGTAATTATTGTAGGAATACAGGAAAGCAGGACTGGACTTAATCTGTCCCAAATGAGGAGGCTACCCTCAGTTAAAAGAAACTCATTAAGCCAGGTGCTCAAATGTGAGAGCCTTGTGAAAGTAAGGCGGTGGAGGGGGGGGAGGTATCCCCAGCCAGGAGGCTGCACACCTTCACCCTCACCCGGTTTAACCTGTTCGTCACCACTGTTCAAAGAATAGAGCTAAATAGGCTTCATTAGGAGCCTCTTGGTTGTTAAATGCCCAATCAGATCTGAAATCAGTTGCGGCAGGCCTGTGTTTCTGCCCTGACTGCTAAGAGCTAAAAATCACTGAGAGCTGAAGTCACTTGAGATGGGATAGTGTTTCTGCCCAGCCTGCAAAGAGCTGAAAAATACTAAGAGATTGATGTGCAATGGTCATAGCAGAGAGGCAGGTGGCAGCAGAAGGTGATTGACAGCTGGTGAATGAGTGACTGGTGCAGTGGAGAGGCGTAATGAGTAGTCAGCAGGGTGGCTGGCAGAGAGGGCAGCAAGCGAGAAAGGTACCTCTTTACCCCACCCAGGGGTGGAGGTGAACTCTGCAGATGCGCCTCTGAACTCTGGGTCTGCACTGAACATGGACAGCAACTGTGAGTGGGATGCAGGAAGGGTTGGGCACATGAAAGGGACTTTTGGGTTGCTGGACCTAAGAACCTGAGGGGGAAAAAAGGATACTGCCCAACTTACTTGGGGGTGGGTCTTTTACTCATAGTTTATATTTATGAACCCGATTTGCAGTATTTTCCCAAATTAACGCTGAGTTACTTCCCTCCTTTTAGTAAAAGTTTCTTTTCTACACTCAGACTCTGTGCTTGCGAGTGGAGAAGAATTGCCTCTCAGAGGCACCAAGGGGTGGTGTGTAAATTTTCTAGGTTACTGGGTGGGGGCTTGAGCCAGTTCTGTGTTGTATGAATGGAAAGGAACCCCTAGATATTGAACCCAGCCCTGGTTGCTGCTGGCTTCACCTGGCAGAAGGGTTACAGTAGTTTCACAATATATTTCCTGGTCAAAAGTGTTTCTTAGCTATTAAGTGCTATCTGTTGTGGCTGGCCCACATGCAGATGCAGATATGGGGGAAGGGAGTAACAACTCATTTCTTTCCCCGATATTCATGCTGGATGATGCATGTAAGGACACACAGAAGCACAGACACAGTACTCAGCGTTGTTCAGAAGCTGTCATTCCTGTTAAATGAAGCTGGCGGTAAGAGAGGTAGTCAGTATGCAGAAGTGTGGCTCCATCCCCCTAGGTGCTGGCAAGTATGCTGTAGAAAATCACTATCCACATACTTACCTATGTGCAGCATCCAGAAGGTACTGTGCTTGTCTGAAGCCGAAGGCCTCCTGGTGTTCCTTGTGGAGCTTTACACCATCCCTTTCAATAGTCTGGGCCTAACAGACACCATTGGGTCACAAGAAACTAAATATATTTTAGTCAGTCAATCTGTCACCTGTTTCTGCTAATTACTGTTTCTACTCTGCTCATTTTTAAGGCATTCGTAAGGATAAAAGATAGAAACACATGCTGGCAATGGACATTCTTCACTGTGTGTTACGGAACACAGTCAATAGTCAGTAATACACCTCAAAGTGAAACAGCCAACCAGAATATAGAATATTGAATAGATCAAAGATCTACAGCCATAATTCACAAACCACATCCCAGAATTATTGGTATTCTGTGATAATTCATTTTCTTGACAATTAAATCAGGAAAAGAAAAGAGGAGAAATTAATCAAGTTACGTAATAAAAATTAAAATGAAACTGGGACATGGTGAGATGATAATCCACTTTCAATATAAAATTAATTCATTTTCAATGCTTATGGGCTCCAATTACTATAATTCATATATACAGTGTTCCGTAGAGTAGAAATCCATGAATACTGGAAGCATGCTGATCTGCCATGTAAACCTAGCCATAATAGCAAGAAATTCAGATAGATGATTAAAAGCCTTCATCCAGCCCCCCGCCTGCTGCTGTAGTTTGCAGATTTCTCCAACAGAGCATGGCTTATGGAAACAGACATCTAATGTCAGATGTCTGTTGCCATGAGTGTGGCTCATGGAAACAGACATCTCCTTTCCACAGAATACAAGTTGTAATCCAGTAATGCCAAAAAGTTTCCCATGGAAGCTGCTTTTGCATCTTTAAAATGATCCCACAGCTGTAGCAGAGTAGTGATTTCATATATCCTTAAAGACAGGAAGCAAAGAAACTTGCACATACTGCCTTTTCAATTTGAATGTCAAAATATTGGCATTGATCCTTCTGAAGAAACTTGATGGATATATATTGTTTATTTCTGCCTACCTTCTTTAACTACAGTATTCTAATTGACATGATTCAGGTCTGTGGTGTAATCCCAAATTTATCAGAGCTTGGGTGCCAGGCAAATACATGGTTATTTTTTGAACATATACAAGACACTGCAAGAAGATCTTTGTAGTGAAAAACAAGAAAGAAATGATAAATGATGATCACATTTTTTGCACATAGTTGTGGATAACTGTGGGCCGTACACCAGCAACAAATGCCTTCCTTTGCTCTTCCAACCTGTTTCAGTCTTAGGCATTCAGCAAACAGAAAAGAAAAGGTATTTCCATTTCTTCAAGAGGATCAGTTACAGGTCCCTGTACATTTACTTTTTTTTTGGTTGAAGATTTCCACTCGCTGAATCTTACAATACAATCTGCTATCACAAAGTTCCATCTCTCTGTCAGATCATCCGTTACCCAGAGAGCACATTTCACATCTGGGGGTAGGGGAAGGGAGAAAGAGGAGAAAATTGGTGTGCAAACAATAGCTTTATCCTTCCAGAATTATTGAATAGCTCCAACATCCAAACATCATTTCTCCTCTGTTGCTGGCTGAGCAAAAAGGCATTATTCAAGTCTTCAGTTCACATCAAAGACATTTAGAAGCTTTTGACTGTAAGAGATAGTAAGGAAATCCCAGTTCTTTAAGATAGTTCATGAACTGTGAACTAAGTCATGAATAGCTTCCAAGGAGTACCCAGTACAGTTCAGGAGAGGTGTGCCAAGGTGCCATTTGAAAACCTTGATCCTTGGATGGCTCAGTGCTGGGACAGTTCTCACTTAGAGCAACTTTGGTCAGTTTCCAGTGGCTCATAAGGTCCAAAGGTTCAAACAGCTGAGGATCATGTGTGTGCCATGTCTCCTTCCCCGCAATAACTCACTTCCTTCACAGGGGACACAGACAAGGGGTAATGAAGGAGTCATTTCATTTGCTCAGTACCACTGGAGTATTCTCCTGTATAGTGGGATTCCTCTAGCGCAGACAGGCCAGCTGTGTGTCACCAGAGGATATGGGTCATCACATGGACCTTTTAGGTATTCATATAGGTCACTGATCTCATTGATTGTAATAGTTGATTTTTCTTACTCACTATCCCTTCAAATTAAAATGGGAGAAGGAGCTAAACATCTCTATTTCCTCTGATGAGTGAGATAATATCTGGCAAAATATGTGCAGAACATCCAGTTCACTGTTTTTGAGGGTTTTCTTCAGAATGAAATTCTTAATAGATACTATTGGATTCCTGAGCAAGTGCAAAAAATTGGATTTACCTCACATAGTAAATGTTGGAGATTGACAGGTCCAATGAAAGCTTTTTTCATATAGTCTTTGAATGTCACAGTATATCCACATTTTGGGAAGAAATGTGTGGTACTCTAAGGCCTCCAAGAGTAGGGGTTTCCCCTACATCAAGTCTCTGAGTTTTGGGCAATCTAGAAGAGCTACCCTGTTCACCTAATGCCAGGAAAGTGCTTGCTTGATGCACTTATAATGCCCAGAAGAGCCTTTTTACAAAAATGGAAATGTGCTATTCCCCTCACACTTTTTGATTGGCTAACCGAACTAACCAACATCACCCTCACAGAAAAACTGACATTAATTGACAGAGGCACAGGATCCAGGAATGAAGACAGTTGGTCTTTCATGAGAGAATTACAAATTGACTGCAGGTAGATTGGGCTTCTGATCCCTTTTTTTTTTTATTTTTTTTTTTTTACGCGCAAGAGGGGGAGTGTTAGGGAATTATTTATCTTAGAACTCATAGGAGTATTCATGAATATTCCATTCTGTGGTATTTTTAATCCCATTACTCTGCCATTTTATTTGAATATGTCTTTATGGATATGTTAAAGCTTCTGGGGGGAAAAAATCACTCGCGCACACAAAGCTTTCACTGGTCTCTCATGGAATGTGAGATAATTTTAAACTGAAAGGGTAAATCATTGACCGGGTGAAAAAAAGCATGTGAATGCCATTAATAAGAAGTTATGTCTATAAGGTTCTTCAATTAAAATAGTCTTGTTTGCTCTAAAAGCGTTTGTGCCAGCCTATTTGGATTTGTATCACAAAATGAAAGATAGACATATAGGTGAAAAGCGAGCCTTTATTTCCCAAGGGATCCTACCATCCTGAAGGACCTCTAAACTTTCTTGTTTAGTCTTTTTAACTTTGGGGAAAGTAGACTGTTCGATTAGTGTTCAAAAGGACTGGCATTTATAGCAGAATCTAAACCAGACTTTAAAAATGACTTTTTTAAATTGCCTGTGGGCTTGAGGAGAATCAAATAATTCACAGTTTCCAGACTTTTACTATAGAAATGATTGCTGGCATTGATATTCTGTTAAGTCATACTTGCTTGATGTCAGTATAGATATGACATTTTATGTTTACAGTTTGATTTCTCTCATTCATTTATCATAGACAGATATTGGCATACAGCTTATTCTACATTAATAGAAGATGGATTTGATCTTCAGTCTGATAAAGACATGAAACATTATATTATTAAGCTGACTCCATGAGGATAACAGGCAAACACATTTTTTGTTTTATAGATGTTGAACAAATGGCCATTCTTTTAATTATTTATCTACTTTTTTAACATTAATGAACTCAAGTAATAATTTCTGATTTTCTGAATTGGCAAATACAGCTCCAGCTCTTGAAAAGTAGCGATGAGTGGGACTGTATAATGGACAACATCCAAAACAGAGGTCCTATCTATGACCTTGCTCATGCAGCTCCCATTCCTTCATATTCATGTCTGCCTGGTCATTCCTATTGCCATTCTTAAATACTTAATAGACAGCCTACCCTGCAATTTATAGAAATCCATTCTGGCTTCTACTCTTGTCCTGTAATTTTGCCATTTTAGCTTAATTTCCCCCCCAAAACTCCAAAACCAGTAAGTTGCTATGTCCATCTGCATTTGGACCACATTAGAATTAAAAATGCAGGTTCCAGGAACCTAGCACAGAGTCAACTGATTCCTTGAATGCATATTCAAAAGTATGGGAGGAGGCAGGGATCACATAGGTGGTCAGAAAGGGAGTAAAGGGGGTTAAGAGCATGCCAAGCAATGGTCACAGATGCCTTATTGGGAGAATGGAGGTCATTGACTTGAGGACTGGGCATTGAGAAGGTGCTTCTTTAAGACTAACTCAAAACTTTAAAAAAGGTTTAGATAAGTTTTGGTTTTGGAATAGGGTTGAGATGCTCATCCCCATGATTACCCATGGTCACCGCATTCATTTCAGTGAGATACGCACAATAGCAGCAACAGTATTCCAATTATGACAGGGGAGGTTCATGCTTTTATCGACAAACATTTTGTGTAGAAAAATACCTGTTTAAAACAACCAGAAATTACCAACACTTTTTTAAAATTAGCCAAGAAATCAGCAGACACAATACTAATTATTTATTTATACTTTTTAAACTCTCTCTTTTTCACACACACACAGAGGTTTGTCTTTGTTTTTTCATAAATTAATCTAATTTCATAAAAGTGTTAATTAAAATGCTGGTTTGGAGTGTTCAGTGTCTTCCAATGCTCTTACATGGGCCAGAGAATTCAACCTGCAGTGGTCAAAGGGCAAAGATTTAATCTTTTCATGTCTTTTTGAGTGGGTGGGATATTGGATAGGATTCAGAATCCTGAATAACTAGCCTTTTCTGCAGTTACCATTTTGGTCACTGGATATATCTGTGTTGTCCTGATGCCACCGCATGTGCTGGCACATTGTGGGCTAATGGAGGCAGAATATATATTACCTCTCTTCTTTACTTTATCTCCACTGCACTCTGATTCTCTCTCTCACACACACACACAGTGGTGGCACCAGTAAAGGGCAGGGGGAAACCGCCCCACTGGATGGCTTTTGATGTATGTGTGGCACCTTTTCAAGCCAATACGTATAGTAGAAGGTGGTAACAACCTGCACCCTGGCTGCACCACTGCTCAAAGCCTGGCTCTGCTCCAGACTGGAGAGTTATCACAGAGGTCTGAAGCAGCACACTGTTGGACTCTTCTCAGCTAGTTCCATTCAGAGGAATTTATATTGGAAATACTGACATCATTTTACCTACAGTGGTGTGAACACTATGTTATGATAGCAATTAGTAATAAGCCATGTCAGTAGAGCTGTCAGTAATGCTGCCAACTAGATACTATACATTGTTATTTACAATGGGTGAACACATGGATGGTTTAAAATTTTATCTATTGCAGAGATTTAATTTCAGTGCATGTAGCGGGTTGGTTACCCCGCTCTGGCCCTGAATGGGGTTAAGGCAGCCCTGGAGAGGGCTGCAGCAAGGAAGAGGAGTGAGAAGAGCTGGGAGAAGCTGAGTGAGTAGCAGACTACAGCTGTGGCCAGCTTAATTAAGGCCCAGCTGGCCCTTATAAGATGGCAGTGGGCCAGAAGTCAGAGAGGACTCTCTCCTCTAGCTGTAGAAGGACCTGGCTACTGGGGAGTGTACCTGGGTACCGGAGGTGGAGCAGGGCTGGGGGAAGGCCAGAGGAGCTGGGGTGAGTCTCACACCATTACAGTGCATTATATTTGCTATTCATTAGCAAGTGTTCTGTTTATCTTGTAAAGGAGAAAGAGCATGTTTCATGTACAGTAGAACTGACTTTCTCCCAAATACTTACAATTTATTTAGGCTTTACAACATAAAGACTATACCAGCATGAACAGTCACTGTGACATTGGTTTTAATTTTGGACAACAAAAAATTGAGAGCAATCAAAGTTTGTAGAACTGAGTCAATATGTTTAAGAAGAAAGAATCAATAAATTGCATAAAACAGTCAAACTAGAAAAATATTTATCGTCATTACAGTTAGATGAGTCTGAGATTTCTCACACTTACATCAAACTCAGTAAAGCAAGAAGTGAATATTGCATACCTTCCAGCCTTGAACAGCTGTCAGGTGAAATAAACTCTGAGGTATTTAAATGAAGGGGCATATCCAATGACCTACAAAGTATTTATGAGACCTTCTATTGGAAGTATGTCTGTAGGGAAATCAACACATATCTACAATATGTTAGACTCAAACTTAGGAACATGTGCAGTACAGTACTAACAGGAAATAATAGTGGTTCTTTAAAGTGCAGGTACCATTCACATTTCAAGGGGTTTAGATGTAGTTGTTGAGTAAGCCATACGCAAAGGCCAAGATTTCCCACACCTACGCACAAAACAAGCCAGGCTTGACACAGACTGTGTTTTTCGTAATCATTCTTCCAAGCCTGTGAGTTCAGTGAAATCCCTCTGTGCAGCCCTAAGAACATGGGGGCCCCAGCTGTCATCACTTTCCCAAGATGCAGCAGGCAACAAACAGATCATCCTTGTGGTGGCAAACAAATAAGAATGGACAGACTGGGTCAGACCAATGGCCCATCTTCTCCAATATCCTATCTTCTGACAGTGGACAGTGCCAGATGTTTCAGAGGGAACAAACAGAACAGGGCGATTATCAAATGATCTGTCCCCTGTTGTCCAGTTTCAGCTTCTGGCAGTCAGAGGTTTAAGGACAAGCAGAGAATGGGGTTGAGTCCCTGACTATCTTGGCTAATAGCCATTGATAGATAAGTTCCTGGAGGATAGGTCTAATTTTTTTAAGCCAGTTATATTTTTGGCCTTCACAACAAGAAGTTCCACAGGTTGACTATACGTTGTATGAAGAAGTACTTCCATATGTTTGTTTTAAATCTGCTGCCCCTTGATTTCATTGGGTGACCCCTGGTTCATGTGTTAAGTAAAGGGATAAATAACATTTCCTTATTCACACTCTCCACCTCTTTCATGATTTTGTAGACCTTTGTCAAATTCTCCCTTAGTTATTTCTTTTCTAAGCTGAACAGTGCCAGTCTTTTAAATCTCCCCTCATATGGAAGCTGTTCCATACCCCTAACCATTTTTGTTGCCCTTCTCTGAATCTTTTCTAATTCTAATATATCTTTTCTGAGATGGGGTGACCAGGACTGCAGTATTCAAAGTATGGGCATACTAAGCATTTTTATAATGACAAGATATTTTCTGTCTTATTATGCATCCCTTTCCTAATGGTTTCTAACACCATTACCTTTTTTTTTTTTTTTTTTTTTTTTTACACTGAAACTCCCATTGAGAAGTGTCAAGGTTCCTCCCCCACTCTGAACTCTAGGGTACAGATGTGGGGACCTGCATGAAAAACCTCCTAAGCTTATCTTTACCAGCTTAGGTCAAAACTTCCCCAAGGTAACAAATATTACCCCCGTTATCCTTGGAATGGCCGCTACCACCACCAAACTAATACTGGTTACTGGGGAAGAGCTGTTTGGACGCGTCCTTCCCCCCAAAATACTTCCCAAAACCTTGCACCCCACTTCCTGGACAAGGTTTGGTAAAAAGCCTCACCAATTTGCCTAGGTGACTACAGACCCAGACCCTTGGATCTTAAGAACAATGAACAATCCTCCCAACACTTGCACCCCCCCCCCTTTCCTGGGAAATGTTGGATAAAAAGCCTCACCAATTTGCATAGGTGACCACAAACCCAAACCCTTGGATCTGAGAACAATGAAAAAGCATTCAGTGTTTTACAAGAAGACTTTTAATAAAAAATAGAAGTAAATAGAAATAAAGAAATCCCCCCTGTAAAATCAGGATGGTATATATCTTACAGGGTAATTAGATTCAAAAACATAGAGAACCCCTCTAGGCAAAACCTTAAGTTACAAAAAAGATACACAGACAGAAATAGTTATTCTATTCAGCACAATTCTTTTCTCAGCCATTTAAAGAAATCATAATCTAACACATACCTAGCTAGATTACTTACTAAAAGTTCTAAGACTCCATTCCTGTTCTGTCCCCGGCCAAGACGACTACAGACAGACACACAAACCCTTTGTTTCTCTCCCTCCTCCCAGCTTTTGAAAGTATCTTGTCTCCTCATTGGTCATTTTGGTCAGGTGCCAGCGAGGTTACCTTTAGCTTCTTAACCCTTTAGCGAGGTTACCTTTAGCTTCTTAACCCTTTACAGGTGAGAGGAGCTTTCCCCTGGCCAGGAGGGATTTCAAAGGGGTTTACCCTTCCCTTTATATTTATGACACGCCCCCCAAATCTCAGCTAGGGTGAAACACTGGCTGGGATTTCTTCCTGGAGCTCTAGGAAAACAGAGTTAATAAGACACATGCATCTCTAAATATACTACCAAGTACATAAAGACTAACAATATTTTCCACATCTCAAGGACGATTTTAACCAGTTGATTCTGGGAAACTTTCACGGGAGAGTGCATCAGCCACTTTGTTAGAAGCTCCTGAGATGTGTTGGATGTCGAAATCAAAATCTTGGAGAGCTAAACTCCACCGAAGAAGTTTTTTGTTAGTTTCTTTGACGGTGTGAAGCCACTTTAGTGCAGCATGGTCGGTTTGCAGGTGGAAACGCCGTCCCCAAACATATGGGCGTAGCTTTTCCAGAGCGTAGACAATGGCATAACATTCTTTTTCAGTGACTGACCAGTTGCTTTCCCTCTCAGACAGTTTTTTGCTGAGAAACACTACAGGGTGGAATTCTTGATCAGGTCCTTTCTGCATTAAAACTGCTCCCACACCACGCTCGGATGCATCTGTGGTTACTAGGAACGGTTTGTCAAAGTCTGGGGCCCTTAGTACAGGGTCAGACATGAGTGTCGCTTTAAGCTTGTTAAAGGCCTTCTGACACTTTCCGGTCCACTGAACAGCATTTGGCTGTTTCTTTTTGGTTAGGTCTGTCAGTGGGGCAGCGATTTGGCTGTAGTGCGGTACAAATCGTCTGTAATAACCGGCCAAGCCTAAGAAGGATTGAACCTGTTTCTTTGACTTTGGGACAGGCCACTTTTGGATAGCATCCACTTTGGCCTGTAGGGGGCTGATAGTTCCTTGACCCACCTGGTGTCCAAGGTAAGTCACTCTGTTTAGGCCTATTTGACACTTCTTAGCCTTAACAGTTAGTCCTGCCTCCCTTATGTGCTCAAGGACTTTTTGTAGATGTTCCAGGTGGTCTGCCCAGGAATCCGAAAATATGGCCACATCGTCAAGGTAGGCGACTGCATATTCTCCTAATCCCGCTAGGAGACCATCTACCAGTCTTTGGAAAGTGGCGGGTGCATTTCGCAGCCCGAAAGGGAGTACATTAAATTCATACAGCCCGAGATGTGTGATGAAGGCTGACCTTTCCTTGGCAGATTCATCTAGCGGTACCTGCCAGTACCCCTTGGTTAAGTCCAAGGTAGAGATGAACTGGGCCCGTCCCAGTTTCTCTAATAGTTCATGAGTGCGTGGCATTGGATAGTTGTCTGGGCGAGTTACAGCATTTAGCTTACGGTAGTCCACGCAAAAACGTATTTCCCCATCTGGTTTGGGAACTAGAACCACTGGAGATGCCCATGCACTTTCAGAGGGGCGGATTACACCCATCTGTAACATATCCTGGATCTCCCGTTCTATAGCAGTTTTAGCTTGAGGAGACACCCGGTAAGGTTGGCCCCTAATTGGGTGAGCATTACCTGTGTCAATGGAGTGGTAGGCCCGTTCAGTCAGTCCTGGGGTGGCTGAGAACGTTGGTGCGTAGCTAGTGCACAGCTCCTGGATCTGCTGTCGCTGCATACGCCCAAGGGTCATGGAGAGGTTTACCTCTTCCACACCACCAGCACATTTCCCTTCGTAGTAGACACCTTCAGGCCACTCAGCGTCGTCTCCTCCCTGGGCTGTAAACTGACAAACCTTTAATTCTCTGGAATAAAAGGGCTTTAGAGAATTAATATGATACACCTTAGGCTTTCGGTTGGAGGTGGGGAATGCTATGAGATAATTAACAGCTCCCAGGCGCTCCTGGACCACGAATGGCCCTTCCCACGATGCTTCCATTTTATGGGCCTGGAGCGCCTTTAAGATCATGACCTGGTCTCCTACTTTGAAGGAACGCTCTCTGGCATGTTTATCATACCAGGCTTTTTGCTCTTTTTGAGCATCCTGTAAGTTTTCTCTAGCAAGGGCTAAAGAGGTTCGGAGGGTGGTTTGTAGGTTGGTTACAAAGTCCAGAATGTTAGTTCCTGGAGAAGGTGTAAATCCCTCCCATTGCTGCTTCACCAACTGCAATGGCCCCTTAACCTCACGGCCATATACAAGTTCAAATGGGGAAAACCCTAAACTGGGATGTGGTACAGCTCTGTAGGCAAAGAGCAACTGCTGCAATACTAGGTCCCAATCATTGGAGTGCTCATTTACGAATTTACGTATCATGGCCCCCAAAGTTCCATTAAACTTCTCCACCATGCCATTTGTTTGATGATGGTAAGGAGTGGCAACCAAGTGATTTACCCCATGAGCTTCCCAAAGGTTTTTCATAGTTCCTGCCAGGAAATTAGTCCCTGCATCTGTGAGGATGTCGGAGGGCCAACCTACCCTGGCAAAAATGTCTGCTAGTGCCTGGCACACACTTTTAGCCCTGGTGTTGCTTAGAGCTACTGCTTCCGGCCATCGGGTGGCAAAATCCATGAAAGTCAGTATGTACTGCTTTCCTCTGTGTGTCTTTTTCGGAAAAGGACCCAGAATATCCACAGCTACTCGCTGAAATGGAACTTCAATGATGGGGAGTGGCTGGAGAGGAGCTTTGACCTGGTCTTGGGGTTTTCCCACTCTTTGGCACACCTCACAAGACTGGACATAGGTAGAAACATCCTTGCCCATTCCCTCCCAGTGGAATGACCCCCCCAAACGGTCTTTGGTCCTGTTCACCCCAGCATGGCCACTAGGGTGATCATGGGCTAAGCTCAAGAGCTTGGCCCGGTATTTAGTTGGAACTACCAACTGTCTCTGAGGATGCCAGTCTTCCTGGTGTCCCCCAGAAAGAGTTTCCTTGTATAAAAGTCCTCTTTCTACAACAAACCTGGATCGATTAGAAGAGCTGAGAGGCGGTGGATTGCTCTGTGCCGCCGTCCAAGCTCTCTGGAGGCTTTCATCTGCTTCCTGTTCGGTCTGGAACTGTTCCCTTGATGCTGGAGACATCAGTTCCTCATGGGATTGTGGACCTAGGCTTGGTCCCTCTGGAAGCGATATAGGGGATGGAGCTGTTTCTGTTGACTGTGAACCGCTCTCCGCTAGTGCACTATGTTGGGATTCAGGCTCCGGCTGAGCCTCTTGTGTAGGGTTATCGGCTGCTGCCAGTTCAGGTTCGGTGGGGCCCTCTGGTGTTGAGGTTGCAAGTACTGGATTCAGTGCTGACACGGGGTCTGGTGTTGGTTGTTCGGCTGGTTCCGGTTCTGGGACTGGTTCCGTCTGGGTCTCTGGGACTGGATCCACTACTGCTGTTGCAGACATTGGCCTGGGGTCCAGGTCCATCACCTCTGACTGGGTCCTGATAGAAGTTTCCGGAACAGAGCTAGGCCTCACGGTTTGTTTAGCCTGGTTGCAGGTGACCATTCCCACCCTCTTGGCCTGCTTCACATGATTGGCCAAGTCTTCCCCCAACAGCATGGGGATGGGATAATCATCATAGACTGCAAAAGTCCACATTCCTGACCAGCCCTTGTACTGGACAGGCAACTTGGCTGTAGGCAAATTGAAAGAGTTGGACTTGAAGGGTTGAATCGTCACTTGGATCTCTGGGTTGATTAAATTGGGGTCCACTAAGGAAGCATGGATAGCTGACACTTGTGCTCCGGTGTCCCTCCACGCGGTGACCTTCTTCCCACCCACACTCACAGTTTCCCTCCGCTCCAAGGGTATCTGGGAGGTATCTGGGCCTGTGGACCTCTGGTGTGATTCCGGTGCAATGAACTGAAATCTGTTGGGGTTCTTGGGGCAGTTGGCCTTTACATGCCCCAGCTCGTTACACTTAAAACATCGTCCAGCTGACGGGTCACTGGGGCGAGGAGGGTTGCTGGAGAACGGGGTGGTGGGACGATAAGGGGTCTGGAGGGTTCTTTGGGAGGTAGGTGGGGCTTTGGGTGGCCCCCAGTAATAGGGTGTGGTCTGGGGTGGTCCCTTCTGGTCTCCGCTCCAACTGCGACCAGTTTTCTTCTTCTCTGCCACCTCCACCCATCTGGCTCCAATCTCTCCTGCCTCAATTACAGTTTTGGGTTTCCCATCTAGGATGTATCTTTCTATTTCCTCAGGAACACCCTCTAAGAATTGTTCCATTTGCATTAGGAAGGGCAAATTTACTGGAGATTCAACACTTGCTCCTGATGTCCAGGCATCCCAATGTTTTACAATGTGGTAGGCATGTCGGGTAAATGACATGTCTGGTTTCCACCTTAGGGCTCTGAACCTCCGACGAGACTGCTCGGGTGTTATCCCCATTCTGACTCTCGCCTTGGATTTAAACAGTTCATACTTGTTCATGTGTTCTTTAGGCATTTCAGCTGCCACCTCAGCTAAGGGTCCACTGAGCTGCGGCCTCAGCTCTACCATGTATTGGTCAGTAGAGATGTTGTACCCAAGGCAGGCCCTTTCGAAGTTTTCTAAGAAGGCCTCAGTATCATCACCTGCCTTGTAGGTGGGGAACTTTCTGGGATGGGAAGTGGTACCTGGAGAAGGATTGCTAGGGTTTGTTGGTATATTCTGCTGGGCCTTTATCCTCTCCATCTCCTCCACATGCTTCCTCTCTTTTTCCCTCTCCTCCTCCACATGCTTCCTTGCCTCCATTTCCCTCTTGTGGGCAGCCTCTTGGTGTTGTTCTGCCTCCCTTTCTTGTTCCTTCTTCAGCTGCATGAGTTCTATCTGTCTTTCATGTTCCCTTTGTTTTTCCTCAGCCTGAAATTTGGCTAATTCCAGCTGTAGTCGAGCTGAGGATTTGGCCATTCTAACCTCTCTGTTTTTAACTAACTTTACACCCGAGGTTTAGAAATAAACAAACAAAACTTGGCTGTAAAATTTTGCTGTGCTGGAATAGAATACCTATTCTCTGATAGTGATTGTCAGCCTACAGAAAAAGACAATTCCCTTGTCTCTGCTCTGGGCCCAAATTAAAGCAAAAACCCTCCAACTACTTGGAAACCTGCTTACCCAGCCCAAAGAAGAAAAAAAATTTCTTTTCAAACCTGTGCTCCTTGTAAAACAAAAAAAAAATCAAAATCCTAAAAAAAAACCCTGCTACTTTTGTCTCCAGGCAAATGGGTATAGCACACACCCCCTATTTACTTTTAGGAAGAAAAGAAAAAAAAAAACCTCTGGGTTGGAAGACTGTGAATTTCCCTGCAGGAGTTAAGTACCCTGCCTCCAGGCAAAGAAAACCTGCAATTCACAAGATAATCCCCTTTTGTCTCTGCTTGGCCACAAAGCAGAGAGAAACCAAGCTGCTTTCAGTTTCAAAGCTGCTTCTGGACTTCCTAAAAATTCCTTTTTAAAATCTGTATTTCTAGTTCAAAAAATCTCAACTGGATCTCAAAATGATTTCAGGTTAATCCCACCACTGTGCCACCATGTCAAGGTTCCTCCCCCACTCTGAACTCTAGGGTACAGATGTGGGGACCTGCATGAAAAACCTCCTAAGCTTATCTTTACCAGCTTAGGTCAAAACTTCCCCAAGGTAACAAATATTACCCCCGTTATCCTTGGAATGGCCGCTACCACCACCAAACTAATACTGGTTACTGGGGAAGAGCTGTTTGGACGCGTCCTTCCCCCCAAAATACTTCCCAAAACCTTGCACCCCACTTCCTGGACAAGGTTTGGTAAAAAGCCTCACCAATTTGCCTAGGTGACTACAGACCCAGACCCTTGGATCTTAAGAACAATGAACAATCCTCCCAACACTTGCACCCCCCCCCCTTTCCTGGGAAATGTTGGATAAAAAGCCTCACCAATTTGCATAGGTGACCACAAACCCAAACCCTTGGATCTGAGAACAATGAAAAAGCATTCAGTGTTTTACAAGAAGACTTTTAATAAAAAATAGAAGTAAATAGAAATAAAGAAATCCCCCCTGTAAAATCAGGATGGTATATATCTTACAGGGTAATTAGATTCAAAAACATAGAGAACCCCTCTAGGCAAAACCTTAAGTTACAAAAAAGATACACAGAAATAGTTATTCTATTCAGCACAATTCTTTTCTCAGCCATTTAAAGAAATCATAATCTAACACATACCTAGCTAGATTACTTACTAAAAGTTCTAAGACTCCATTCCTGTTCTGTCCCCGGCCAAGACGACTACAGACAGACACACAAACCCTTTGTTTCTCTCCCTCCTCCCAGCTTTTGAAAGTATCTTGTCTCCTCATTGGTCATTTTGGTCAGGTGCCAGCGAGGTTACCTTTAGCTTCTTAACCCTTTACAGGTGAGAGGAGCTTTCCCCTGGCCAGGAGGGATTTCAAAGGGGTTTACTCTTCCCTTTATATTTATGACAAGAAGATATTTTTAGAGAACTATCTACAATAACTCCAAGGTCTCTTTTTTGAGTTAGCTTAGACCACGTCATTTTGTATGCATAGTTTGCAAAGTAACATACACTGGAAAAAAAATCCAATTATCAGCATTGATTTTCATCTGCCATTTTGTTGCCCCATCACCCAGTTTTGTGAGATTCCTTTATAACTCTTCCCAATCAGCTTTGGACTTAACTATCTTGAGTAATTTTGTATCATCTGCAAACTTTACCACCTCACTGTTTGTCCATTTTTCCAGATAGTTTATAAATATGTTCAACACCACAGGTCCCAGTACCGATTCCTGGGGAACGCTGCAATTTATCACTTTCCATTGTGAAAACTGACTATTTATTCCTAGCCTTTGTTTCCTCGTTTCTCACCAGTTACTGATCCACAAGAGCACCTTCCCTCGTATCCTACGACACATTACTTTGCTTAAGACCCTTTGGTGTGGGACCTTGTCAAAAGCCTTCTGAAACTCCAAGTACAAAGAATTCTAATAGATTGGTGAGGCATGATTTCCCATTACAAAAGCTGTGTTGACTCTTTCCCAATGTATTGTGTTCATCTATGTGTCTTAGAATTCTATTCTGTACTATACTAGACTTACTGGCCTATAATTGCCAGCATCACTTCTGGAACCCTTATTAAAATTAGTGTTAATTACCATCCAGTTGTCTGGTACAGAGGCTGATTTAAGCAATAGGTTACATACCATAGTTAATAGTTCTGCAATTTCATGTTAGAGTTCCTTCAGAACTCTTGAGTGAATACCATCTGGCCTGGTGACTTATTACTGCTGAGTTTATCTATTTGTTCCCAAATCTCTTCCACTGAAACCTCAGTCTCTGACAGTTCCTCAGGTCTGTCTTCTAGAAAGAATGGCTCAGGAGTGCCACATCTTTGTCGCAAAGACCAATGCAAAGAATTCATCTACCTTCTCCACAATGGCCTTATCTTCTTTGAGTTCTCTTTTAGCACCTTGATCATCCAAGGGCCCTGCTGATTGTTTGGCTGGCTTTCTGCTTCAGATGTACTTAAAAATTTGACGTTAGTTTGTGTCTTTTCTAGTTGCTCTTCAAGTCCTGTTCTGGCCTGCCTTACTATGCTTTTCCACTTGATTTAACAGAGTTTATTACTCCTTACTATTTTGATCAGTAGGATTTGACTTCCAATTTTTAAAGGATGTCTTTTTGCCTCTAACTGCCTTTCGCTCTGCTGTTTTCCCATTGTAACATTTTTATTTATTTTTTGTTCCTCTTACTACAGTGCAGGAACATGAGAAGAGCTCACATGGAGCTGGGTTCTATGGGTACAGAAGATGCAAGCCTCAGATTACGTGGCTCACACCTGCACAGCAAAACTGCAGTGTTTCAACTGTGCCTGGAGCTGCAGAGGAGGAAGTAATATTTGGCCTAAAGAATGCTGCAGAATAGAGTTTCCAGGCAAATTACCGAGAAACTATTTTACATAGCACAGCTTTTAAAGGAGAGTGTTATATTGATACCATTCACTTAAACATTGCAAAATAGTATAGCTAGAGACATTACTGACATACTCCAGAGATTACATGAGATTTTAATGTGAAAACTCATTGTTCTGAGTCAATCTGATCCAGACAATAATTTTGTCATTTCTACAAGTAAGCACCACTTTTTTGCAGGAAAAGCATTGAGATC
The DNA here is from genome assembly GCF_965140295.1 of Lepidochelys olivacea. NCBI lineage: Eukaryota > Metazoa > Chordata > Testudines > Cheloniidae > Lepidochelys > Lepidochelys olivacea. The sequence continues at coordinate 87,557,788 of NC_140415.1, read as the reverse complement.
TCAACCCTTTAGGAGATATTTAGACTTTTTTTGTCTATTTGCCTTGGGAAGAAGTTCATCATCCCGCACCTTCAGTATAAATCTAGGTGATGAGCTGCAGTTTTTTATATCATCTAGCACAAGCAGCAGCAGCTACCAATCATCACAAGTAGTTTTTGGCACCACCCAATGGTCCCTCTTCTATGACACCCCATTGCCACTTGTTCTTTCCCTTCTCAAAGGGCAGTCACTGTAAATCTTTCCTGAGGAGAAATTTTCCTCCAAAAAATTATAGACAATATAAAGAAGTGCCTAAACAAAGTGAATGACATGCTGCCCAGATTGTGAAGAGAGGACCGCTGTGCAGAATCTAGTGGCTCAATTATTGCATGAGATTTCTTCACCGGCAGCATGTTACAGCAATGCTCCGATGGGCTGCATTGTTTATTTATATTTTTGCCTGCAAAGTCTCACATAGTTTGGGGCCTGTCCAACTGAGATACTGCCTCCCTCCTAGTGTGATGGCAGATGTGATAAGCAGGAGCACGTGAGTAGACAGCTTCCTCCTGGTATGAATAGGAGAGGGCTGATGGAAAGGCATATTTGAAGATTGTTTATTGCATTATTTGCCCATCTCCGATATGTGCCAACCTACATACTATACCTTCAATCAATCTTTTTCCTGCCTTTTAAGAAAGAAAAGGTTCCCACCTTGCTCCAAACAAAAGTATATACAAGTCCAAGCTTATTCCCCTTTTGGTTTTGCCATAGCATATTAAAGCAATTAAACTTCAGCTGAAACCCAAGGCCGACTGTTCCCTTCAAGCCCCCTGCCCCAGACCCTAGTTCACTCTGCCACTGATAGAAGCTACAAAAATTGGGCATATCTTGGTTGAAGCAACTTGAATCCACTGCTATTATGACTCAGCAGAAATTATGCTACACCTTTAAACATGCTTTTAAAACCTCGTAGCAAGGTGCCTTAAATAAGAAGCCCTGCACCCTATACAGTGTCCTAGTATCTCCCCCTTTTCTACAGTGACAAAAACAAGAAGAGCCAAATTTTGCCTTCATATACACACATCAACTTCCTAACAAGTCCACTGGAGCACAAATCTGAAATCAGAATTTGTTCCAAAATTTTCTGCTTTTTCGTGAACACTCAAAGACACTATTTGCATTTTTATAACAACCCCCTATTTTGTACAGAATTCTAGTGCTGAGCTAGTCCCTTCAAAAGCCCAGGGGAACAGCAACCTATGTTTCACTGTGCTGAATCCCCACTGTTTGACGTAATCTGTACATCTGTGGTAGTTTCAGGAATGGTATTTCCATGCCAGAAAAATGCTGATTCGCTGGCACTGAAATGTTATTTACAGAACTATCCCCCACCTCCCCCACGAAGGCACTAGGTAATGTTCTTTCTTTGCCTTCTGTCACTTTTCAGAGCGCTGCTATTCAAAGGGTACCATAACGCAAGACACAGTGTAAGTGCAACTACAAGGTTGCCAGTCAGAATTATAAACCCGGAATATTGTTAATTTAAAAAAAAAAAAAAAAAAACATGGAAACATATTCAAAGCAAAACGACAGAAAGCCAAGAGATGCATTTGAATCAAATGACTATTCCTTGAATAAACTATTTACTCAGCCTCCATTAAGAGTATTTATTTTGTCTGCTGCATAATTTAACAATTTTTTTTAACTTTACAACAGCCAAAACCATTTTTATCAGCAAGTAAACTTAGAAAAGAAATGGAGTAATTTACAACACTTTGAGAGAGATGATGTGTCTATTTCATTATGTTTTATGTAAATTGAGAAGCAGAGTGTGCACATGATGCTTTAATGCCTTATAGTACTAAAAGCTATAAATCTTTCCCCAATTTTAAAAATTTGTACTTCAAGTGGATATAAAAAAATGTCAGGACTCATGTTCTGGATAGGAAGTGAATGTTTTGGTTATAGCTACATATTAGCACAAAGTTCTGTCAGGAAAAATGTCAGTGGCAGAAAATATCTTTGATTTGTTAACTGTTTACTACATTTGCTCTAAAAAATGATCATGGATTGGATTGGATTCTTCTTTTGTACTTAAAAAATAATTGGTGCTCTGAACAGGCTATTACTGTAATAGTTCAAAAATTGCAATCCATTTTGCTTTAGAAGTCAAGTCCCTGTTTTAGGCTTTCATGATCTGGAAAAGAGCTGATCTCACAACTAAACAAACTTAATAGCATCCAGGACTGATTCAAAGGTGACAGTCTAGATATTTTCCATTTCTACAGGGTATTTTTTTAATCTTTTTGTCATTATTCTTCATATCATACCTTGTCAAGGGTATCATGGTTGCTCACTTTTAGAACTCTTTCAGTTGCCATGTCACATTCTGTGGAGTCTTTTGACTAAACTGAGAGGCTATTTCCCTTTGATGTATATTAGAGCAAAACAGTCAAATCTTTGCTGGGTGTATATTAGGACTGACTGACTTTCAAAAAGATAAATAATTAATTCACCAGTTGCCAGCAGTGCAAGATATTAGGTAGTCCTAGGCAGACAAACTTTTCTTTTAATCCAGTACTTTGGTCTCCATGTTAACAAAACAAGTTGAACATGATTAAAATTGTAGACTATGCTACTATTCCCTGAAACATTAGAAAATTCCATTATCTAGAAGCTGAAATGTTTATTTTATATGCACCAAACACACATACTAATCTATCTGTCATTTGCGCTGACAATAATACAATTTCTTGTTAATAACAGAGTAAAAGAGTACAGTTATTAGTCAGGCAGAGAGTTCCTTTAGCATTTGTGTAAGAAAAAAACATCTGGTATCATCCAAGCTTTATTTTATATGTTCCACAATTTACAGTAATAATGCATTTCTAATGCACTTGCCATATTATCCGGCATGTCAAAAATGTATTGTACATTATACTGTGGTAAGTTTCCATGCTATATTTATATATTGTATTAATCAATCTCATTGCAAGAAGCAATTCAAGCAAACCTTATATTTCTACATTTTCATTATGTTCCTTAATTTGCATCAAATAGACATGACCAGGCAGCTACAATTCATTACAAATGGCATAAAGAGAGAAATAATTTTGAATTGAAATATTCCTTATACATTTTGTTTTGATATTATCAAGAGTTGCTAGCATCAACAGATAGTCTAGAAAAATGTGTTTCCACAAGTTTATTCATTTCTTCACATTTCTTTAAAGAGGGCCTTGGCCTTACTCAAATTCTCAATATTTAACTAACTAAAAGTTGGGACAAAAGTTCCCCCAAACAACATGATACCCAAAAAGCCAACTCCAAATTGAAATGTAAATCACACTGTCAAAATAATACATATTCACATGTGAGTAAGTCACTCAAATTCACAAGTCAGGTCATATTAAACAGAGAATACAGCTTCATGTCTCTCACACACAATAAAGGCACTATAGTCCATACCTCTATGTTAATGATCCTAACAGCATCCTATATGTTTTGAATAGAAGAGATGATGAGATATAATTGCACTACTCCATGAAAGAGCACATGCCCTTGGTACAGGTGAACAGTCACCCAGTACTATCTTTTATGACCACTCAGACAGAAAGGAAAAAAGCAACTTACGTGACTCTAGTTACTCGTGCTAGGGCCTGCAAGGATGTCACCAAAACCTCATAATCAATGCTAATCAAGACAACCTACACTCCCAGAACAATTAATGTGGATCCTTGATCTTTATCTATGAAATATCCGTCCTCAGATAAACCACTTATTCACAAATATAATCAAAAACATTTTTGGAGGAGTCTAAAAACCTTAAGAAATTCTGACTCACCCTAAACACATTTACGTTCCAATATAAAAAGGCAACATAGAATGCTGTTATTGTTAGAAGTATGTGAAGTCACGTGAGTCAGTGGCCTTTCCTGTGAAGCTGACATACTTTACACCTTTAACAGTCTAAGGAAACAGCAAAATTCATAGGCCTTAACTGACTAAGTATAGATGAACTTCCTGATAAGACTTTCTTGAGATAAATGAACAATTAGTACCATTATTGCCAAACTTCAAGCAAACAATTATGTTTGGAAAAGACAAGAATATATATAATAGAAGGGCATGGTATTCCCCATAACTTTCCTAGTTAAATAAGAAAATAAAGGTTATGATAATGCATAACTTAGGATGATATTCATATGATGTACTATGGTACCAGAGAATAGGAGACTGCTGAATGGTAAAAATGAAGGATACATTTTATTAGTTTAAAGGTTTTTGACAACGTATGCTGAATGGTAAAAAGATAATTGTTTTGATGTAACGTTCATGATTTATAACATAGGGTAAGGAATGAGAAACAAATTATGAAAGTTTGGGTAAATATGTAATTGCATATGTGGCACAATAGATGATGTACAAGAACAAAATAATGTTAAAAAAAAATCAAGTGACCAAGGGCCCAGGTGGAGAATGCTGAGTGAGAGTATCATGAAGTAGAGAGCCTCCTGGAACCAAAGTACTCAGAAATGTGTGCTTCTACTTGTTCTGTCTTCTTATTTCTCATATATATATATACACAATTAGAAACCATAAGTGACAATGATTCCATATGAAAGTTTATATAGGCAAAAAATTGATTAAGCCTTAAATGGGGCAGGGATTTATGCTTCAGTTTCCCACCTTACAATGGGCAGCAGTACTTTAGAATTTAGTCCAGAAAACTGTATCCAGAAAGGAAATTTTGCAAAGATGTGTTATCAGGAATATAATTTAACCAGGGATGCTGGCTCATAGAGAACAATAAGGATATGAGGAGCAAATGGCATCTCCCCTGAGCAAGACACCACCCATTTTCAGCCAAAATCTTTTGGTTTTCTGCTGAAAGCTTTTGATTTTTGTCCAAAATATTTAGATAAGAAACACTTTTTACCCATGGAAAGCAGATAATACTACTTTTGTGAAAAGTTTAATTAAAAAACTACTTTTCCACCAAAAAGCAGGTTTGATGGGAAAATGTTGACCAGATCTAGTCTTGGTCCATGACTTCCAATCACAGTTAAGCTCAGAATGTGAATGTGTTTACTAGAACTCTCCAGATCACTCAACCTGAATCACAATTAAGAAATTTTCCACATAGCTATTTCTTTTGACGGAAACCATCTTCTTGGCATCCACACACCATATTAATCTGCATTCTAAATTGGGGATTCTACAGGGAAGATAACTGGGATGCATTAGAAAAAGAAAGCATGAAGATCAGGCATCGAAAAAGAGAGAAAAATATAAAAATGCTATTTTTTTAAAAATATCTGTAAATTTCCATCTCGTAGTCTGGGATGAATAGAATTAAATCTTGCTTGGGTATTGCTTTACTTTGGAGACACTCACTGCCTGACAGTATAACTATTAGGGCATCTCTGCTCCCTGTTTTCCTACTTCCACCCTTAGAATAGAATGATATGATTATTATCCTTAGAATGGAATGATAATAAATGTGATAGTCCTTTACATTTAATTCCAGCAACATCACAAAGTTTTCAGCAGCTTTAATTGGATCAGAAGTTTCTTTTCCAGCTAGTACTCCATTTACTATGAATGCTGTTTCAATGAGTTGACCCTGCTTCAGCGCAAACAATAGTCAATGCATGGCTATGGAGATTTCATTTACCTGTTGCTACACAGAAACTGATTTTAAGCTCCCTTTGTCGATACATGGACATCCCAACTCTGTGCAATTTTATTTTTCTAATGTTCAATGTTTGGTTATTTTTCATGTTTTACACTGATAATTGGGAAGGTGACAGGGATTTACTTTTATTTTCTTTGTTCCCTCCCCCCCAGGATCATTCTTTTTCCTTACCTGTTGACATATATCCTGGAGCTGCCAGCATCCCTCATGGTTAGATCAAGGGGAACAGAGATATACATGACACAGAGCATATTGAACTTACCTAAAACATTATATGTGTTAAAAAGGAATGGAAATGTATCAAGGACCCATTTTCATGGCCTATTCTTGCAGCCATATAGGACAGTTAAATTGCATAATCAAATATTGTAATATAATTGGAGTAACTTGGTTCAGGTTTGGTACTGAATGCAAGTCCCACGAAACTTTGCAGTATGGTAACATGAAAAATTATCGCTGGGGTGCACATGTTAGCAAACATGATGCCAGATGGGGCAAAGAAGAAATATAGTTATTAGGCAAAATGTAATTGGTTCTGTTACTGGAGTAATAAGTTACAAAATTGTAACCAAAACCACAAAAAGAGGAATACAGAGGTAGACATACTGTAAATAAGTAAGGTATAAATAACCCGGTTAAGAGAAAAGGAGTACTTGTGGCACCTTAGAGACTAACCAATTTATTTAAGCATAAGCTTTCATGAGCTACAGCTCACTTCATCGGATGCATCCGATGAAGTGAGCTGAAGCTCACGAAAGCTTATGCTCAAATAAATTGGTTAGTCTCTAAGGTGCCACAAGTACTCCTTTTCTTTTTGCGAATACAGACTACCTCGGCTATTACTCTGAAACCTGGTTAAGAGAGTAACGTGAGACCAAAATAGGTGATGTAACTGCAGCGGGACTGTTCTCCGAACTGATAATGTCATGCCTTCCTGATTGTGCTGACATTATAAAGACTAATTGATTGAGCTGAGCTATCTGGAGTCTCAAAATCTAATAATTACAAATTATGAACCTTAACATACCTGTGACATGCTTACGCAACTTCTTAGTTGCAACCATTTCCAATTTTTCCTCCAAAGACATTACAGAGTCTTCAGATGATCATTTCTAGAGCAGCTCCTTAGAATTTGCAGCTATATCTCCCATGTTGTAAACTCAGATCCCAAAGCTAAGCAAGATTAAGTACAGTACTTACTGACTATGGAAAACACTGAAGGAGTGCTTAGGTTCTACTAGAAGCAGTAGTAGTGATTCTTTAGGGGACATTCCACCCTCCATTATCTTGACCCGGAAGGAAAAAGAAACTTAGTCTCCCTGCTCATTTAATCCTGTCCCTTCTTCTGTGATTGCCAATAGGAGTGCCAAATGGGAGAAGAGAGGGGCACTTCTGAAGTGGAACTAGACTGAGACCACCAAATTAATCTCTCATAGAACACCAACAACTGATGGTCACAGTTCTCATCCACCTCTTACCTGGGCTGGATTTGAACCCATATGCTAACGGTGAAGGTCCTGTGTATCATAACCAGTACTCTGCTTCAGTGACCTGCTGAAGTCCCTTACCCTCCCCCAAAGATGGATGAATAGGCCAAATATTCAGAAAGAATAGCCTGATGTGTATGTTCAGAAATTGTAGCTGTGCTCTTACACATTCATTCCATAGTTATTCCAACTATGTGCCTGACAAGCATGTGAGAGAGTATATGGCCATTTAGATATGCACCCACGGACAGGTAGGATAATTGTGTATAAAAATGTAAAGTGACAGGTTTCTCCTCCTACAAAACTGCCCCATGCTGTCTCTCATCCCTCAAGTTTTCTATTTCAATTATGAGGACTTTATGATTAATTTTTCTTGTCTTGTGACTGGATTAAATTCATTCATCGTTGTATAGTTTATTTTACAAGATTAGTGTTTCTTCTGATTTTCACTCAATTTGAGTCCTGGCAAGATGTCAAAACAAGGGCAAAAGGGTCACAGTGAATAAAATTGGTACATACTGGAGGACAAAATCTGATACCTTTACTCACGTTGAGCAACAACATACTATGCCTCTAGCCGCACTGACTTCACTGGGACTACTTGAGAGAAAAGTACTATTCGGAATGAGTAAAAATATCAGAATCCACCCCCATGATAAATATATTCTACACATGGAATGGGAGATTCGTTAAAGTTTAATGAGACACTATTATAGAAGGTGGAAGGATTTATTGGGTATTCAGATAAACTATTCTACAATAACCTTGATATTTCTCTTGCATCATATAGCTCTGACCCCACACAAAGGAGAAAGTTCAGAAGTTATTCTACAATATGTTCAGTTATTTATGCTCTTTGGCCAACATGACAAATTAAACAAGATTGCAGAAATATCACTTTTTTTCAAGATTGTTTTCATGTCTTTATTACTACTAGAGCTGGTTGGGCAGCAATGAAACCAGCTGACCCTCGGAGATTGGAAGGCCTTGGGTCCCTTGCCCCAGGGCAGTATGCATGGTGGGGCGGCCCCTGAGCCACTGAACCAGGGAACCCTCTCAGCTCTGGGATGAAATTGATATGATTGTTTTCAGTTTGGCCACTGCTATTCATATTTTCTTGCAGAAACACTGCATGTCAATTATTACAAAAGGAAAACTTTTCAGAATTTCTTGTTTATAGGAAATTTTTAAAAAATGAATTTGTTCCAGATCTGAATGAAACCAAATTTTGAAATATCAAAATTTCCCATGAACTGGTGATCCCAAGTTTTGCTCAGCTTTTATTATTTCCACAAATTCCATATGGGTTAACCTGCCAACTTCATTTTTATTTTTTTTAGGTAGTCTAACAAAGTACTACACTTAGACTATATACCATTCTACTTTTACCAGATCTCATGTAACCATCTAACCCATTATTTACTGCCAGAGAATGAGCCAGGGAGAAATTTTTTTTAAAAAGTTATCAGCTGGAGAAGGTGATCCCAATAAGACTGTGAAATTTCCAAAATTAGGTGACACTGAAAGTAATCACTTTGAAGTAATAATGCTCCTCTATTAGGTGATTCTAATATAAGATGCAGAGATTGTTATGCCATCTGCTCAAAGAGAGATGATATGCCATTTGTATTATACCAGACTCATTTACCAGAGGAAGATAGAGGGCATGGCTGTCAAAGGAAAGGTGTTGTATTAGTACAATACAATTTACAGAGGTCTTGCATTGTTCATACAAAGGCAAAAGACACTTCAAAACTGACTGCAGTCAACACACACAACTATTCAAATACAAGTAAACAATATTGTCTAACAGTAATTATATTTAGCACTTATATAGCACTTTACAAATGTTAACAAATAAATCCTGACAACATCTATGTCAGGTAGGTAAGCATTATCCCATGTTACAAAAAGGGAATTGAGAGATAGTTAAGTGACTTGCCTAAAACTACAGGAATTAGTGAGAGATGCAGGATTAGAGTTTAGGAATCCCTGACTTTCTAGACCCTGTTTATCTTGATATAATAAACAGATGTAGCAGTTCTAGAAGTGTTAAACCAGCTCCACTGCATATTGTGTGGAGAGCAATCCACCCCATTACTGCATGATAGATCTGCTAAGCATGGGACTAGAATTCCCATCAGCCCCCTCTCTACTACACTTCCCTTTCCCCTGGCCAGGTAAGGGGTCCTGAATTAGGAAGTTACTGATCTGAAGTTGCTGTGGGAAGGAGCAACCACATAGCAAGCCAGGACCTGCAGGAAAGCTTGATGCAGAGAGGAACCGCCCACATAGAGCAGTACGTGGAACAGGCAATGATTGCCTAACAATACAGTAGGGTGCAGGTCTGTGTGGTACATATGAGGAAGCAGCAGCAGCTGTGCAGGGAGCTCTTGCAGAAGAGCTCCAATGAAAGACACATCACTAAATAATCCTAGAATGGAAACCTGCAAGCTTGTATTTGCTTGAATAAAGAATGGATCGGAGAGGGCATCCGAGGCACTTGGTCTGAAGAGCACTGACTCTCAGTTGGATTGCCTCTGGGGCCCAAAGAAGAACTGCTATTGCTCACTTTGAACTGTAACAATTTATGCTTCTGTACTTGCATTGTTTGAAACCTATCCTTTCCTACCTGCCATAGTAAAATACACTTTCCCTTAGCCACCCGCTTAGTTGTTATGGATACCCAATGGGGCTACTGCCTGGAAAGCCTTGATGCTAAAGCACCTACAATTCTTGTCTCCAGGTCACACTATATTTGGCTTGCTACTGGTACCTTAGGGTTTTATGTACTCCAGCACTGAGCAAACCCAATAATTACAACTGCTTAGTTCATGTCAGAATCATGGAAGATTCTGAGTGGTGGTTAATCCTATTCATCATAAGCCATATTAGAAAACCTGAGTTACAGTGCTAGGGAAAAATCTATGTCTTTGTGGTACAAACATGGGGCTAAGTAAAGGCAGCTGGACACAAACAAAGTCCTATCTTTGCTATACCCTGCAAGAGCACTACAAAAGAGGAACACAGTAATTAAGTTTCGGAGAGGAGGAAACTTAATGGTGAAAATGGGAAGGTTCAGAGAGTAGGATTTAATTGTTTTATGAGACAGGAAGATTTAGTTTCGACTCTCAGGTCAAGAAGAATTAATATGGATTTTGAGATGGGGTCTAAAAAGAGGAGTCATTTAGGCATTGACTTGTGAGACATATCCATGTCCAATGTGGCTGATTACAACTAGTAGAGAGTGATTGAGTCTGTTATTGAGAATTACTAGTTGCTTTTCAAAAGACAAGCTGCCAACAACAATTAAACAATTGGTGATTAGACCTTACTTAAGAAATCATCTTTGGACATTAACAACTTTGTTAATTATCATCCTGGTATGGATCTCCACATTTTACAGTAAGTCAGAGCACACTACAGAACTTCTAGTGCATGGTGGTAGGGACCACATGGCCAGTTAGCCTGCAGTAAGCCAGTGTGCTGTAGATTCACACTCTGTCTTGCCAAACATTAACTTTCCATGTGGACATGTCCTTATATTCCACAGACTCCTGGTGGTACTTCAGGTCTATAGTGATGAAAGTGACTCCATATAAAGAAAAGGAGTACTTGTGGCACCTTAGAGACTAACCAATTTATTTGAGCATGAGCTTTCGTGAGCTACAGCTCACTTCATCGGATGCATGCCGTGGAAACTGCAGCAGACTTTATATACACACAGAGATCATAAAACAATACCTCCTCCCACCCCACTGTCCTGCTGGTAATAGCAGATGATCTAAAGTGATCATCAAGTTGGGCCATTTCCAGCACAAATCCAGGTTCTCTCACCCTCCACCCCCCCACACACAAACTCACTCTCCTGCTGGTAATAGCCCATCCAAAGTGACAACTCTCTACACAATGTGCATGATAATCAAGGTGGGCCATTTCCTGCACAAATCCAGGTTCTCTCACCCCCTCACCCCCCTCCAAAAAACCACACACAAACTCACTATCCTGCTGGTAATAGCTCATCCAAAGTGACCACTCTCCCTACAATGTGCATGGTAATCAAGGTGGGCCATGTCCAGCACAAATCCAGGCTCTCTCACCCCCCCTCTTTTTTTCCCCCCGGACACACACACACACACACACACACACTCTCCTGCTGGCAATAGCTCATCCAAACTGACCACTCTCCAAGTTTAAATCCAAGTTTAACCAGAACGTCTGGGGGGAGGGGTAGGAAAAAACAAGGGGAAATAGGCTACCTTGCATAATGACTTAGGCACTTCCAGTCTCTATTTAAGCCTAAATTAATAGTATCCAATTTGCAAATGAACTCCAATTCAGTAGTTTCTCGCTGGAGTCTGGATTTGAAGTTTTTTTGTTTTAAGATAGCGACCTTCATGTCTGTGATTGCGTGACCAGAGAGATTGAAGTGTTCTCCGACTGGTTTATGAATGTTATAATTCTTGACATCTGATTTGTGTCCATTTATTCTTTTACGTAGAGTCTGCTGCAGTTTCCACGGCATGCATCCGATGAAGTGAGCTGTAGCTCACGAAAGCTCATGCTCAAATAAATTGGTTAGTCTCTAAGGTGCCCCAAGTCCTCCTTTTCTTTTTGCGAATACAGCCTAACACGGCTGTTACTCTGTAACCTGACTCCATATAGTTTCATTAGGTTTTTTTCCCCCACTTTAATACAAGTGAATCTCTTCTGGTCAGAAGGAAATAGGGAAATAACAGCATCTAAGCCAAGACAAGAAATGTAATCTAAGGAAAATAAAGGAATAAAACAAATCTAAACTAAAATGTTCAGTATCCCTTTCATCTTAATGGGGAAATGCAATACTTTATTTCTGTCCACATCGTGCAGCCCAAGTCAGTAGCACCTTAAGGTCTGCTCCCATGGTTCTAAGGTGGCACCCTTAAACAATGAGCAAGCACTGCGTCCTTCCTTTGGTCCTCCACTGACTTCAGGACACCCTAAAATAAGTGAGTGATCATGTTTTTATTTCTATAATGTAGCAAGGAGAAAGAGGGAGTCTCTAGCTTTGATCTGGGCACTGGGCACTTGGTTTCTCCTTTTCTCCTTCTCCCTTTAGCGGTTCCACATTAAGTTTCAGGAAAGGAGTTTGAAATAGTTCAGCTTTTATCTGATTGTCTGTGATTACTTCCTGAATAAAAGTGATTATTTAATGCTACAACTTGAAGGGGGGTTTTTAATATATTGTTTTATTACTTTGTAAAAAAAATAAATAAAAATACCCAGCTTGCCACATTAGAAGGTTCTCTATATACCCATTGGTAATAAATAACTGCGTCATGGGGGTTATTTCAGGTGACAAAAGTTTAAAAGGATTTTTAGTAGAACAGATAGAGAGGAGGGAGTCTACCAAAAATCTCAGAGACTAGGAGGGAGTTTTTTGATTTGGATTATAAAATGGACAGGAATATTTTCTGATCACCTGATTTTATCTTTTACGACCCAACCTCAAACAATGCTAAGAACCAAAATGAGCACACCTGGTGTGTTCATAGACTCATAAGTAAGATTTATGAAATAATCTCATCCCTCCGCTTGGCAATGTACAATTGTTCCCTATGGTACATTTTCCAGTATTTTGTTCAGTCTAATGTTATATGTCCGATGCAATAGAGCGTCAATAACTATCCTTGGGAGACGTACCGTATACTAGATCACTAGCAGATTCTAATAAAGTCATTCCCTTCAGATCCTTAACTTTTAGTGCTCTTCTCTAAACTCACTCCTAAATGCAGTATCCCAGCTGCTTTTTCACTGAGGATAATTAAAGAAGGAGGCACCAGAAGGTGCTGCAACTGAGGTGGATGAAGTTTCCTTGAGCTCCAAAGATGCCCAGAGGGAATCCCCCCAACATCATCCCTGAAAATCCACCATCCAGCCTCAAAAAATGTTGCACCGAACTACTGAAACCCTCACGATGCCCTTTAGCTCTGCATCTTCCTCTCCGAATCTGAATGCACAAAAACAAGAGAGGATCTGCCTTCTATGGAAAAAAAACCGGAGCATGAGCCTGATGAAACACAGCTAATAGTTGAACAGCAGCAGGTTGCTGCCGATACTGTTGAAATGATATCTACCTTTTTCACCCTGCCGACTACCATGACTGATATTCAGCGTGCACTACAAGCGCTATCCAGAAAGATGGGTGAAGCAAAACACAGAATTTCTGAAGTGGGAGATGATTTGAAAGAGAATTAATTACAGGGTTCGAAGAATTATGATGATATCGAGACTACTAAAACCATGCTAATTGAGCTAGAAAGCCACTCAAGATGACGTAACATCACGATTGTGGGTGTCCCTGAAGGAACAGAGAAAAGTAAACCCTCTGAATTTGTCCCTAGACTGCCAACTAAGTAGTTGGATCTGCCAGTAGATTGTTGTTTGGTATAGAACAGGCACACTGAGCCCTTGTCCCCAAGACAGCTCCAGGAGGTCAGCCTAGAGTTTTGATTGTGAAGTTACTGAACTTTACTACTAAGAGCTTATATTGAAGAAATCCAGGGGGAGAGGAGCTATTTATGGCAAAAACCAGCAATTAAAATACTGCTTTTTCAAGATTATGCTTGTGATGTGGTTGCAATAGGGCTGCTTTTAACCAAGCAAAACAATTGGCCAGGAAGATGGACCTGAAGCATTTTATTAAATACCCAGCAATGCCCCATATTAAGAATGGCAAGAAGACACTATCATTCAATTCTCCTCAGGAGTCAAAAAAATACCTCAAAGATCTGCAAACTCCACCCTCACAAGACATCTATGAAATTATCTGACATATGGAATTTATGCTTTCTGATATCTGATATGATTGCTCTAAAGTTGATGGGTGCTAATGGAGATTGATATGTTCCTTCCTTTTCTTTTTTCTCTTTGTCATTGGGATTAAAGGGTTATGATTATTAATTCCTTTTGCCTTATCTCACAGAAAAGAACCATCAATGTAAAATCTACCATTCCATTATTATTTACATCTATATCTATGTTATCATTGCTTTATTAGATGGCACTTTCTTATGCACTAATGTATCAAGGTTCTATTGGTAATAGGCAATTACTGTATTTGTAATGTTTGGGGCCACAAAGGCAGTAAGGATCTCCAAGTTACACCTGATCAGGCTGCCCACTATGGGTGTCAACTGTGTATTTTTGGACTTTTAAAAATAGATTTTTTTTTTTGATTGCATGGTACTAATGTGTATTTCTCTCTCCACTCTCTTTTCTGTTTTGTTCTTTCACTTATTTAATTCCTCTTTCTGTCCGCCTCCTGTTACCCTCCCATGCTGGGCATGTTACAGGTTTGATCACAGAGACCCCCTTGGGACCGTCACCTGATGTGCTGAAACTACCTCTGAGCCCTTTTTGTTTGCCAGCTTGGGACTCCAGAACCCTGTCTTGTTTAGCCAGACATGCTAGCCTACTGCAACACAGACTCAGGGTGTGAACCACACCCCAAAGCTGCAGACTTAAAACAGCTCAGCAAGTACTCTTGTCTCCAGCACCCAGACACCCAGTTCCCAATGGGATCCAAATCCCCAATAAATCCATTTTACTCTGTATAAAGCTTATACAGGGTAAACTCATAAATTGTCCACCCTCTATAAGACTGATAGAGAGATATGCACAGCTGTTTACTTCCCCAGGTATTAATCACTTCCTCTGCTGTTAATTAATAAACCAAAGTGATTTTATTAAGTATAAAAAGTAGGATTTAAGTGGTTTCAAGTAATAACAGACAGAACAAAGTAAGTTACCATGCAAAATAAAACAAAACACGCAAGTCTAAGCCTAATACTTTTCTTAGAAACGGAGTACGAGTAAATTTCACTCCCTTGAGATGTTCCAATAAGTTTGTTTCACAGACTAGACTCCTTCCTAGTCTGGGCCCAATCCTTTCCCCAGTAGAGTCTTGTTAGTTCCAGCTCAGGTGGTAATTAGGGGATTTTTCAGGACTGGCAGCCCCCTTTGATCTGTTCCACCCCCTTACAAAAGAACATAAATATGGCCATACTGGGTCAGACCAAAGGTCCATCCAGCCCAGTATCCTGTCTACTGTCCCTTTTATAGCTTTGGCACAAGGTGGGAATTTTTTGTCTCTCTGGATCCCCACCCCTCCTTCTAAATGGAAAAGCACCAGGTTTAAGATGGATTCCAGTTCAGGTAACATGATCACATGTCACTGTAAGACCTCCTCCTTCATTACCTAGTAGCTGGAAGACATGTACACAGGAAGGCTTGCAGGTAAACAAACCCATTCATAGTTCATTGATTCTGAAGCACCTTTAATGGCTTCCACTTAACATGTTTACATCTGTAATACAAGTTTATATCTTATTCTCCTAACCCCAGACTTAGAAATAATACATGCAAACAAATAGGATGAACACACGCAGTACATCATAAGTTTTGTAATGATACCTTACAAGAGACCTTTTGCTTGAAGCATATTCCAGTTACATCATAGTCACACTTATAAACATATTTTTATAAAGCATATGGAGTGCAATGTTACAAGGCATTTCCTTCCTGCTTCTTTGGTGACACCCTACCAGCAGATTATGTAACTTTTGCTGCTTAGATATGCAAGAACTGTATGCTTCTCAGGAAAATTGGCAATATCTCATTTATTCACAGAAAGACTTTATATTTTATCCAGTCTATCTTAAAAAAGATGGCTCTGATAATTAAATGTGTGTCCTGGAGTATAAAGGGTTTTAATAACCATATTGAGAGAAAAAAATCAATACTCAAAGCTTAAAAAAAGAGAAGGTTGATATTGCCACGTGGAGACACATCAGACAGAACTTGAGGCTTTTAAAATACACAGAGATTGGGTTGGCCTCTCAATTTCTAGCTGCTTTAATTTTAAAGCCAGTGGTCTTGCTATACTAATAAATACAAAGTTGACTGTTAGTATTCTGAGCAGAAGTCTCACAGTTGGGGAAGATTTAGTAGCCTCAAGGCTGGAATTGGCAATTCTATCATAATCTTTGCCAATCGCTATGGGCCAAACTACGGTTACTCCATTTTTTTTCCATGAGTATAAGTGACATGGGCCATCATACTTTTATTATAGCCAGAGACTTTTATGAAACTTGAGACCGAGTCCTTGATAAATCTTTTCCATCTTCATATAAAAACCTCTAATATTAGTCAGGTACTTCATACATTGATGGCTGATTGAGGTTTACAAGATGTATGGAGATTGGGTAATCCTATGGCCAAAGAGTACAGTTTCTTTTTCCCTGCAGCTCATTCAACATATTCAAGTTTGGACTGTATCTTAAAGTCACAAGACTTGATCAGTTCTGTCACTGATTGTGGCATTGAAACTACCATTATATCTGACCATGCTCCCATAGTAGGTCTTTTAGGCCCAGGTATGCACTCCCAACTAAGATGTGGAGACTAAATACCTGTGTGCTGTTTCATACCTCATTTGCTATCTCTATCCAACTGGAGTTAGAACTTTAAAAAAAAAAGTTCTCACCACTTCATTAGCCACCATCATTCAGAAAGCCTTTGAAGTCATCATAAGAGGCCATATTGTTAGAGGGCTTTCCCTCCACCCTCCCACTTCCCTGATTCTTGTCACGCAGACAGCAATCAGCAAAAGACCAGAAGTCTGAAGCACAGACAATGAGATGTTTATTGGGGTTACTTTCCAAGCAAACATATTCCAAAGCCCTTCACGCCAGTCGGGTTTATATGCCGATAGAGCGTTTACTCCGCATCCCCCTTCCCAGCTCTGACGCCGCAGAGCATTTACTGCATGTCCCCCTTCCTAGCTCTGATGCCACAGAGCGTTTATCCCACGTCCCCCTTCCCAGCTCTGATGCCGCAGAACCTTGCCTGTGTCCCCATTCCCATTCCTCCCTCTTAGCAAGCATGATTCCAATTTCCCTTCCCCCCACTTCCTGTTTGACCCCAGTTTATATAGTAATATTCTCAGCTACACCCTAACCATTTTACTGACATTTAAGTAACCAATACTAACATATTGTAACATAATTCTCTAACCAATTATATCCCACTACCCTAATTAACTTAAACCTAGCAAAATTATTCTGAAGACAGAAACAGTTAGAGAACCAGATAGATTAACAATAGAAAAGTGTGGGGGGGGGCATAAAGGTAAAATAATACAGAAATGAGGGTTTCACAACCACAACCATTGATGAGTGATTTCTTGCCAGACAGGATGTTATCACTTAAGATCTGTTTCTTTATTTGGTGGTGATGGGCATTGCGATGACACGATTGTCTTTCTAACAGCCCAATAGCACCTTATTTCAATACAGATAGATTCTCACTGGAACGTACCAAGGGAGAATATGCCAGGCTGGGGAAGACGCTTAAGGAAATCGAGGCTCAGGTGATCTTCAGTGAGATTCTTCCTGTTCCTAGAGAATGGCAACAAAGGTGTAACAAGATTATGATACTCAATACATGGCTCAGGCAGTGGTGCTATAAGGAGGGCTTTGGGATGTATGGTCACTGGGAGGCATTCATGGACAGAGGACTGTTCTCTTGGGATGGCCTCCATCTGAATAGGGCGGGAAATAGACTTCTAGGATGGAGGCTTGCACAACTGATTAAGAAAGCTTTAAACTAGGAATTTGGGGGAGATGGTTGGGATGTCCAGGTAATCTCCACACTAGATTTTAACATTGAGAAGGAAGAAAACGAAGTAAGAAAGGATACAGCTGTGGGT
The DNA here is from genome assembly GCF_965140295.1 of Lepidochelys olivacea. NCBI lineage: Eukaryota > Metazoa > Chordata > Testudines > Cheloniidae > Lepidochelys > Lepidochelys olivacea. The sequence continues at coordinate 87,539,874 of NC_140415.1, read as the reverse complement.
AGGAGAATGGACATAAGGAGGAAGGGCAGTGTGGATACCAGTCTAATAGGTCATACTGGCTGTAGAATGCCCATGCCTAATCGGGTAACTGTGAGCGAGGCTAAACAGCAAAAATTAAGAAGTGAAAAAAGCTAATGCGGTCTTGGGATGCATCAGGTGAGGTATTTCCAGTAAAGATAAGGAGGCATTAGTACCATTATACAAGGCATGGTGAGACCTCACCTGGAATACTGTGTGCAGTTCTGGTCTCCCATGTTTAAGAAGGATGAATTCAAACTGGAACAGGTACAGAGAAGGACTACTAGATTGATCCAAGGAATGGAAAACCTGTCTTATGAAAGGAGACTCAAGGAGCTTGGTTTGTTTAGCCTAACCAAAAGAAGGCTGAGGGGAGATATGATTGCTCTCTATAAATATATCAGAGGGATAAATACCAGGGAGGGAGAAGAATTATTTAAACTTAGTACCAATGTGGACACAAGAACAAATGGATATAAACTGGCCATCAGGAAATTAGATGAAGGTTTCTAACCATCAGAGGAGTGAAGTTCTGGAACAGCCTTCCAAGGAAAACAGTGAGGGCAAAGGACTTATCTGACTTCAAGATTAAGCTCGATGAGTTTATGGAGGAGTGGTATGATGGGATAACATGATTTTGGCAATTAATTGACTTTTGACTATTAGTGGTAAATAGGCCCAATGGCCTGTGCTGGGATGTTAGATGCGGTGGGATCTGAGTTACTACAGAGAATTCTTTCCTGGGTATCTGGCTGGTGAGTCTTGCCCACATGCTCAGTGTTCAGCAGATTGCCATATTTGGGGTCGGGAAGGAATTTTCCTCCAGGGCAGATTGGCAGAGGCCCTGGGGGTTTTTCACCTTTCTCTGCAGCGTGGGGCATGGGTCACTTGCTGGAGGATTCTCTGCACCTTGAAGTCTTTAAACCATGATTTGAGGACTTCAATAGCTCAGGCATAGGTGAGAGGTTCATTGCAGGAGTGGGTGGGTGAGATTCTGTGGCCTGCATCGTGCAGGAGGTCAGACTAGATGATCATAATGGTCCCTTCTGACCTTAAAGTCTATGAGTCTAAGGTGACTGGTTTGGAATGTGAGGACGTGACCCTATGCTTCCCAGTTTATGGCTGCCCCTGCTGCTTAGCCAAAGGCCTTCGCCTAAGAACAAGTGAGAGAAGGCCCATACAGAGGTGGACTGTGATTTTGATTCTTTGTTTTTATAGCACTGTAACTAGCTAAGTGATAAAAATACACCTAAGTTCTTAAAGTATAGGCCTTTACAGGCAGGCCTGAATATCTATATTCTAACACATATCATCTCTTATGTCACCTTTAATAAGAAATGGAGTGAACATAGAATTGATACCTTTGCGAAGGAAATTATGGCCTTTTATGTAGACTACATTTCTGCCCTCTCCCCTGAGAAACTCAGAATCCTCATCACTCTAAGATATGAAATCAACAAACTTCTGTCCCCAAAAATTGAGTTTGTTTTATTCTCTTTGAAGCAAAACTACTGTTTTGTTTTTACAGAATTCCTATAGAAGAAATATGTTATATCAATTCTGGAAGGATGGTTCAAAAGAAAAGAAAATACATTAGGTAAAATTCTGGTACCGTCAAAGGCAAAACTATTGACACCAGAGACAAGATATTGACCATCATTTTTGCTTACATTCAATAGGACTGTCCCATAAGGGTGGTTTGTTTCTCAGCATAGTTCTCATGCACTACTAGGACAAATTTTTGTGCTTTGGTTTCCACAATTTCAGGATAACGTGTCAATGGGGGAGCAGGATGTGGGTGTGGAATTACATAGAAATTTGGAAATAAAAGTCATATTTATACAACATCAGATTTTATACCTTCTCTCTTTTTTATATGAAACCTAAAATTTGGGCTTTAACTATTTATCAGTGACCCATTGACAGAATGTTTTATAAATTGCATCACTTCTCTTGATTATGTTAATAGGTAGAACCACCTTTCAGTAAGTAATATTTTTGCTGCTGTGCAAATACAAGAAAAGGCAAAAAGGGTCAGTTGACTATAACAGAAATAAAAGACACTCATTTTGCAGCAAAACAGTCAATCATTTTTAGAATAATCTTTTGTTCTCAGTATGCAGGGGCAATGTTCATTCCGTTTCCGCGCATAAAGCCAGTCCCAAGAATAAGAGACACTGATAAAATGAACTGACACCAACTTCCTCCTGTTGGTATGCCACAAGTGACACGCATCACATTTTGTATTATGAATGCTTTGTATTTTGCTGTAAATCACCCTCCGTGTTTTTGTTGAGTACCATAATCTACCAAACAGTCAGAAAATAGAAACTGAATCATGATACAGAGCAATGCCAGCTTTCTATAATGCAGACTGTAGCTGGCGTTGCTGTACTATCACTTCAGTAAACCGGATGTGTGGGTGTGTAGTTTTAATTTCAAGTTACAAAAATAGCCACAAGAACATTTTTTTCTATCCTAAATTATCTCAAGAAAAAATGTCATATTAACACATTTTGTGATAGGATAAATTCTACAGAACTTGAGTGGTGGTTTTTTGTTTTTTTGCTTTTTTTGTCCATTTAATGTATCGGCATCTGAATTGGAAATTAAATTCCAAAATGAAGCTATTTGATGCTCCATTAAGTAGTGGCACAAGAACAAAAAGAAATACATCCTTATCCCATTTTGTACTGCTACTTTTTCCCTTCTTAAAGTGAATCAACTTGCCAAGTGAGCTGAAGTCATAGAATATTCCTACATATTTCACTGACAGCTCCCTCTTTTATGTCTATAAACTACAGATTTTTAAAAATATAACAGCTCTCTTAGGGCCTTCTCCTGCACCCTGTTAGGATATAGATATTCAGGCCTGTCTGTAAAGGCCTATACTCTAAGAATTTAGGTGTATTCCTATCACTTGGCTAGTTAGAGGTATAAAAGAAAGAATCAAAATCACTGTCTGCCAGTGTAAGGGCCTTCTCTTACTGTGACAGTCTGAGGCCCTGTTCTTAGGCTAAGGCCTTTGGCTAAGCGACAGAGGCAGCCATAAGCTGGGAAGTGAATGGTCACATCCTCACATTCCAAACTAGTCACATTGAAATAAGGTGCTATTGGGCTGTTAGGAATTTAATCCTGTCCTTATAGTGCCTATCACCTCCAGAGAAAGGGAAGTGCCTAGAAGCTGTAAAAGGAAATTGAGGTTGATAGTTTTCTGTCTGGTAAGAACTCACTTATCAATAGACACAGCTGGGAAACTCTTATGTCTTTACAGATGTAGTTGTGAAATCCTCACTTCTGTATTGTTTTGTCATTATAGTTCCCACTTTGCTATTGTTTATTGGCATGGTCTCTGTCTGGTTCTGTGATTGCTTCTGTCTGCTGTATAATTAATTTTGCTGGGTGTAAACTAATTAAGGTGGTGGGATATAATTGGTTAGCTAATCCATGTTAGGATTGGTTAGTTAAATTTTAGTAGAATAATTGGTTAAGGTATAGCTAAGAATATTACTATATAAATTAGGGGCAAACAGGAAGTAAGTTGGGATTCGAAAATAAGGAAAAAAGGAACTTGTATTTAAGCTTGCTGGAAGTTCACCCCAATAAACATCGAATTGTTTGCACCTTCGGACTTTGGGTATTGTTGCTCTCTGTTCATGCGAGAAGGACCAGGAAAGTAAGTGGGTGAAGGAATAAGCCCCCTAACACACCCCTCAAATCCTTAGGGATTGTGCTGGCTGTCCTGGATATACTGAAAGCGGAAAGTACTGCTGAAATGAAAGCCATTTTCTGAGGAGCAGCCCCAAATCTCCTGCTCTCTAGGCTAGTGGAGGCAGGTATCTTTAGAAGTGACAAATGACAAGCTCAGTTGCAGAAAGAGGTATTGAAGCAGAGCTAAGCACTGGCTTATTCAAAAAGGAAAACATAGGAGTAGAGTTAAGTGAATAATAGAGTAGTTTTACAATAAGCAGTGTCTATGGGTTCTATCACGGTGCCAGACTCTGCCACCCCTTTCCTTTTGAGACGTTCCATAACTCCTGGAGAAGTCCCTTGCATAAGTACAACTACGCTACAAATAGAGCCCTGCAAATCCACGGATATTCACTTTATATCCACAGATATTGGCAAAAATGTCAGAGGATCGCTGATTGGATGTGGATACAAATTTTGTATCTAGGGCCCTGCAAATCCATGGATATCCATGGACCATTTTTGCAGATCAAATACAGATACACACTTTGTAACCATGCAGGGATCTAACTATAAAATTTATGTCAGTAGAGCTATGATAGTACAGACCCCTAGTGCAGACTCAGAGTATGCCAACAGAAAGTTTTTTCTTGGGTATATGCACAGCCCCATATCCCCAAATGACATTAGCTATGATGTCAGAAGCATTTCTCATGTCAGCATAGCTGAGTTTACCCTGGGGGTTTTGTCAGGATAGCTATGGCACTAGGGAGTGTGGGTGTTTTCCACATCACTGACTGACATAGCTATGGCGGTGTAAGTTTAAGTGTAGATGAAGCATAAAATACTAAATGTAAATAAGCGTGCCAAAGTCTGACCCACAGCGTCATAACTTCTGTCTAACTAAAAGTTGCAAATTTCTGTGAGTCTTCAAAGGATATCTAGACAAATTTAATGTATTTTGCATTTTTCCATGAGCATTGCTTTATCCTTGTGTGATGAGTCTGACTTTTCTTTCTCCCCTGTTTTTTTCTCTCTTATATATTAGTATTGTGGAGATTAAGTATAAATTTATGTTTTTGTTAAATTATCAATAAATATTGGGCTTATCCATGAACTCTAAGGGCTTATCTTCACTACAGTATTAGCTCAAGCTATGATTCAAGTTTTGCCCCTAACCCAACTCCCATCCACACACAAATGTCTAATTGGGAGTGGAGTCGGGGGGAGAGTGAGTGTTGAAGCTTGACTGCTGCTGAATCTTGAGCTAGCAACATAGTGGGAATACAGCAGCTGGACGTACAACTCATCATCAACTGCTAATCTAGTCACTCTCTCACTTGAGAGTTGTCTCATGGTGTGGTTGCTCTCATTTAAGCTAGGCTAGATCAAGTGGAGTAAGACTTAAGTGTACTAACTCAAGCTAATTGTTTCAGTGAAGATAAATTTAAGAGGACAAGATGATTCTTCTATTCTTGTCCCCAGTACTTTGAGAGTAAATGCAAAGGCCAGCAACACATATTCTAGTAGCCCAAGTGCTCATCCCAAGCCTCTCAGCTGCGATTCCAACATACAAGAACTCCAATAAAACAAAATCAACATAGTTGGATGTTTTAATGAAGATGCAATCTTTCAGAAGTTTGTACTAACCAGTGGATCTCACAATTGCCCAGCTAATCTGTTATCAACTAGAGTTCTAATGAGTCACTTTTGTAAGTATCTGATTAAGAATGTTCCGTCATTCCCTCACAGGTGGGAGGAATCGCAACGTTATTTTTTGCTGTTATTGTCTAAGCTAAATTAAACCTCTAGTTAAACATGCATTATTGAGTGCTCCATTGCTTTGTAACAGAGGTGGGCAAACTACGGCCCACAGGCCACATCCGGCCTGGCCCCTAAGCCCCTGGCCCGGGAGGCTAGCTCCCAGCCCCTCCCCCGTAGCCTCAACTCACTGCGCCACCGGCGCAATGCTCTGGGCTGTGGGGCCGCGAGCTCCTGGGGCAGCTCGGCTGCAGAGCGCGGCCTGACCCGGTGCTCTGTGCTGCGCGGTGGTGTGGCTGGCTCCAGCCGGGCAGTGCGGCTGTAACACCGCAATAAGGGGGCATGGAGCAGTGGGAGTTGGATAGAGGGCCAGGGAGTTCAGGGTGGTGGTCAGGGGGCACGGGTGTGGATGGGGATCGGGGCAGTCAGAGGGCAGGGAACGGGGATTGAATGGGGGCAGGGGTCGGGGGGGGGGGTTGTCAGGAAGGAGGTCCCAGGGAGGCAGTCAGGAATGAAAGGAGGAATTGGATGGGGGAGGTGGGGGGGCAGTCAAGGGTGCGGTTCCGGGAGCAGTCAAGGGACAGAAAGCAGGGGGGAGGGGGCAGGGTTGGATGGGCCAGGAGTCCTGGCTGTTTGGCCTCCACACAATTTCCAAAACCCAGTGCAGCCCTCAGGCCAACAAGTTTGCCCGCCCCTGCTTTATAACATGTTTACAGTTCTCTGGAGCTTGCCCCTCTTTGTATTAAGAGTGCTGTGTCTATTGCACGTGGGGTGAGAACTCACTTTAGAAATTTACTTTCCCAATATTTCAGTATAAAATGGAAAAGAAGGTCATGCAGATCTAAGGAAGGCAGATACCATTAATTTTACTTATTCTTCACCTCTAGATGCCAAAAAGCAGGTAGATATAGTATCCATGTGGCCAGTTATTGTGTATTTTGTTTGTACTACAGGTTATTATGATATTCTAGTGTTGAACTGAACTGACCTGGCTGTTATTGGGTTTCCACTTGGCCTCCTCCTTTAAACCAGCTGCACATCAAGCACCTGATCTTTAGTCAGGAACAGAATTAGTGCTGTGTCTGAGCCAAACTAGAATGGTTCAAAAAATATAAAAATAGGAGCTGACATTTTATGGGGGCTTGGTTTGATATTAAGATTGTGGATTTAGCAAGGTACTTAAGCATGGACCTAATTAACCATGTGAGTCATTCCATTCAAATCAATTGGACTTCACATGTGCTTAAGTACTTTGTTGTATCAGGGCCTAAGAGCTCAATAATTATGATTGTATTCCACATTTCAAGTACATTCTAAGTACAAATCTTTCATGAATGCTACACTAACGTTCGTTTTACCTGCAAATGGTATGGAGTTGTTAGTGGTGATCATTCTATTTCTGTGGCTGCATTAGTTTTCAAAACATGGCAAAGGACTGAAGTAAGTAGTTAGAAGGATTGATTCATCCTTATTTTAGGGTACATATACAGGTGTTCTTGAGAATATAGCCTTCTGTTACAACAATATATCCAAACCTATTTCTGTCTGGATTTCTCTGACTATGCAGTTCAGAAAACATTCTACTCGGTGTCGTTTTCCTTTCTGCTATTGACAGCGCTTCCTACTTTCTCATCCATTCAACCTTAGTCCAGCCTCCATAGAGTTACTCCATCCTCCTGGATCGTCTGCATAGTTGTACAGGTATCTAGTCTCTTTTCTTTCCATTATTCCTCTTTCTTGCTTATCAAGCTTATCCATAACTGGTGGATCTCCTCTATGATAAGACCCCTTTTATCTACATCATGTCCCTGTGTTCTCCTTGACCTTATGCTTTTTTGCTACTTACCTTCTTCCTCATTCCTTATCTCTAACTACTTGTAATCTTAACTTGCACTAATACTGCTTTGACCCAGAAAACATGATGCAATGATGGAGCAGACCACACTTTCCACTGCCCCCTCCATCAGCACATGTGCATGGAGAAGCCCCATAAGACATCGTACTTGCCTCAGTGGCTCCACATCATCCTCGTGCCATGAACTAGATCAATATATTCTAATATTACATATATTCTATTCGTTTCTGACAAAAATATGAGATTCAGGGATGCAGAGAAATGTACAGACTTTTTTTTCAAACAACAAAATATATTTAGATAAGTTGAGTCTTGGCTGAGAGGCATTCAGGCAGGTTTTTATTTTGTCAGAATCAGTTTACTTTTCCTCTTTGGTTGTGACATGAACACAATGAATTGCTGATATTGGTGCTAACAGCATAGAGTATGTCAGAGGAATTTTTCACTATTCTCATGGCATACGTGTTTGTTTTTATTTTATGTGAACAGATTCAAGCAGGACTTTGGTTTGTGAAACCAATCTGCCTTGACTGTCTTCACTTCTGAAATACATTGTTTTGTTTTTTATAAAGGTACTACAAGTATGATCAAGTTAGAAATACTGATAAAACTCAGTTTAAGGGCAACAGTATTACAAGATAAAGCCATCACTAATTTAGTGAGGAATTATTTTTGGATTCATAGAAGGAATTTGTTTCTGCCTGTTTCATATAGCTGTCAAAACTGCCTGCAACAAGAAGCAGTGGATACTCATTTCTTCTCTAGATTGCTGACAGCAGTACACTGCATATATGCTCACGTACACAGATACATCCCACTGTATCAAAACATAAAGCTCAAGGGAATCTCAGCTAACTATATTTCAAATCCAATAAAAATAGTATCTCAACAAATGACACAATCTTTCTGATAGACTATCATCTTTAGTTATCATTGAACTTTTTTTTTTTTTGAGGGCTTACTTGCAAGGTATATTTTTCTGCTGACCAGAACCTTATGCGCAGAATTGGCAGAGAATACTATTTTGTTTATCCTTTCGTATTAGACTTTTAAATAGAGTCTCTCACATTTTATGATCCTCTTAGGTTTGTAGCTTTATGTTGAGTCAGGAAGTCTGTCAGTTTTTATGTTTAGTTTGAGACTAAATTTCCTGTTTGCAATAATCGAAAAGTAAACTCTTAAGGTTGTTTGTACAGATTTCTAATGATTTTTTTAACCGCTATTTTTTGTCTTACTCTTCCCTGTGTGCAACTACACTTTTTTCCAATAGTTCTCTGGCAGGAAACTTCCATATTACCCGTGTTCCAGTAATAAATATACTATTTTTTAAAAAAGGTATGAATGTAAAGTAAATTTAGTGCTGTCTTTGTTGGTTATCAGTTCTTCTACAAACCATACACATCTTACCAGGGCTGGATTACGAAATAGGCAGACTAAGCATGTGCTTAGGGCACCAGAAAAAATTTGAAAAAAATTGATTTCAAAAAAAGCATCCAAGTAGTCATCATGGGGAAAAATCAGAACCTTGTTAGACTGCCTTATACTCCACTACACACTCTTCCCCCATTTTTCTATTCTCTTTTTATTACTTATCCCCATCTAAACCAGGGGGGCATCCAACTAACATAGACCGAAATAATGCAAGGAAATCAGATCCTGTCATGGATTGCAATGAATTTGTTTTATTATTGATATATTCTTCTGAATTATACGTACCTGATTCTTTTTTTTTTCTTTCTTATGACAACGCTGCCAACGTGTCAGGGCATTATCAACGAATGCAGAAGAAGCTTTTAGAATGGAACAAATATGCCATATTCATATCATGTGCTGCACACTCTCAATCTTGTTGGCTGCAGTGCTGTTGATTGTTGTCCGGTGGCAGTAAGTTTTTCTCAACAGTCCAGTTACTTTATACATTTTTCTCTCTCTCAACACACCGATGGGCAGTTCTTAAAAGATATTTGGGCAATGATCATGTGTTGAAATTTCTTTCTAATACTCGCTGGGAGGCACATGCAGTGGCAACAAGTGCAATTCTGGAGTCCTACTCAAAGATTGTGGATGCATTAGAAAGTGTCATAAAAATAAAGGGAAGGGTAACCACCTTTCTGCATAGAGTGCTATAAAATCCCTCCTGGCCAGAGGCAAAACCCTTTCACCTGTAAAGGGTTAAGAAACTAAGATAACCATGCTGGCACCTGACCAAAATGACCAATGAGGAGACAAGATACTTTAAAACCTGGAAAGGGGAGGGGGGGAAACAAAGGTTCTGACTGTGTGATGCTTTTGCCAGGACCAGAGCAGGAATGCAGGTCAAAACTCCTGTAAAGAGTTAGTAAGCAATCTAGTTAGATATGCGTCAGATTCTGTTTTGTTTAAATGGCTGATAAAATAAGTTGTGCTGAATGGAATATATAGTCCTGTTATTGTATCTTTTTGTAACTTAAGGTTTTGCCTAGAGGGATTATCTATGTTTTGAATCTGACTACTCTGTAAGGTATTTCCCTTCCTGATTTTACAGAGGTTTTTCTTTTACTTTAATTAAAATGATCTTTTAAGAACCTGATTGCTTTTTCATTGTTCTTAAGATCCAAGGTTTTGGGTCTGTGTTCACCTATGCAGATTGGTGAGGATTTTTATCAAGCCTTCCCCAGGAAAGGGGGTGTAGGGCTTGGGGGGAATATTTTGGGGGGAAGACGTCTCCAAGTGGGCTCTTTCCCTGTTCTTTGTTTAATACGCTTGGTGGTGGCAGCATAAGGTCCAAGGTCAAAAGGTAAAAGTTTGTACCTTGGGGAAGTTTTAACCTAAGCTGGTAAGAATAAGCTTAGGGGGGTCTTTCATGCAGGTCCCCACATCTGTACCCTAGAGTTCAGAGTAGAGAAGGAACCTTGACAGAAAGTATAGCTGAAGACCAATCACAAAAGGGATAAACTATACGAGAGGCAGAACACATTGCAAACAAGATGTAAGGACTAGAGTTTATATTCATGTTGACCATGTGGAATGAAATTTTACAACACTTTTACCACACAAGTCAAGCTCTCCAAGAAAAAGAATTGGATTTGAAAACATGTGCAGACCTCTGTCAATCATTAGCAGACCACGTACACACTTTGAGGAATGATTTCAAAAGATTTGAAGACATATCAAAAGATATCTTGCCTGATATTAACTACAAAGAAGCCCAGGCCTCCAAGCGAATTAGGAAAAAACAAGCAAATGATAGCAGTGCAACAGAAACAGCATCGAATCCTAGAGACAAATTTTGCGTATCTACTTACTATGCTATAATTGATATACTTGAAGCTCATATGAAGAGGAGAGGTGAAGTGTGCAAAGAAGTATCAAGTAGATTTTCTTTTCTAAAGAAAAAATTTTCTTTTCTAAACGATATGGACTTATCTGACGAACAATATTCACAAGAAGAAAAGGAGTACTTGTGGCACCTTAGAGACTAACCAATTTATTTGCGCATGAGCTTTCGTGAGCTACAGCTCACTTAGTACTCCTTTTCTTTTTGCGAATACAGACTAACACGGCTGTTACTCTGAAACCTGTCAATATTCACAAGGTTCCCAAAAGCTAGTTGACTCATACCCTGTTGACTTAAACATGAATCTCTGTGGAGAAGTACGGCAATTCCACTGTTATATGCACGCAAAGTTTAATGAAACAGGAAAAATGAAATTCAATCACATTGATCTTCATGACACAATATTGAAAGATGGAATACAAAGTGTATTTCCAAATGTAAAGATCACATTTCGTATTTTTCTAACATTGATGATTACTAACTGCTCCGCAGAACCCTCTTTTTCTCAGCTGAAAAGAATAAAAGACCCTCAGAGAACAAAAATGCGTCAGGACAGACTTGATTCACTTTCCCTATTGTGTATGGAAGTGGACATGCTTCATCGAGTCAGCTTCAATGAACTTATCCAGAATTTTGCAATCAGAAAATCTAGAAAGAAGCTATTTTAATTTCAGCATACATGTAATTTTTGTGTCATTTCGAAAAATAAAATTTTATTTTACAGTATAGTAATGTTTTTATTTTGAATTACATATGGGGGGGCACCATAATCTTTTCAGTGCTTAGGGCCTTTAAAGGTCTTAATCTGGCCCTGCATCTAACTTAGACTACCTGAAGGAATTTGAAAATTTTCAAAGAGAAAGACAAAGTAAGAGAATGATATGAAGTTATTTTGACTTTATCAGTACAGTGATTTTATATAGCAGCAGAACCACACCCAGGATGGTTTTATGATCTGTGACTACAATTAATGGCTGCCCCATATACTAAACCATCTGAAATGATTTTAGTTTATATCAACAAAGCCAAGTCATTGACTTTCAAGCAGAGCAAGTTATTTGAAACCTGTACTTTGTAACCCATCAACTTACCCTCTTTTTTTATTATAACTATGATAAGAAAAAAACAAGTTTGATTTTGTCATGTGATTTCTTTTTAGATTTGGTGATGCACTAATACTTCACCAGTGTCTTCTCGACTGGCTGAATGCTGGGAGGGCAGAGTGCCTCACAGCCTACTCATTATACTGCAAAACTTATTCTGAAATAAACAGAAATGTACTAAAGAAAATTAAAACAAGCAGATCTGTCAAACTTCACCACAAAATAAATTGGTGATTTCAATCCAGCTTCTAGTGGACGCATGCATATTACATGAATCACCATCTCAAATTGCATTAATTGGTAATTGTAGAAGAACGGCTGAAGAACTAATGGGTATTAAGACTCATTCCTGCAGAACAGAGTTGTAGCACATTTCATGAGCAGTGCAAGGAAGCCTGTACTACTGTGGTCCATGCTGTACTTTTCCTTTGCATAGAAAAAAGGAAACATGCTGTCAAGGTTCCTCCCCCACTCTGAACTCTAGGGTACAGATGTGGGGACCTGCATGAAAAACCTCCTAAGCTTATCTTTACCAGCTTAGGTCAAAACTTCCCCAAGGTACAAAATATTCCACCCGTTGTCCTTGGACTGGCCGCTACCACCACCAAACTAATACTGGTTACTGGGGAAGAGCTGTTTGGACGCGTCCTTCCCCCCAAAATACTTCCCAAAACCTTGCACCCCACTTCCTGGACAAGGTTTGGTAAAAAGCCTCACCAATTTGCCTAGGTGACTACAGACCCAGACCCTTGGATCTTAAGAACAATGAACAATCCTCCCAACACTTGCACCCCCCCTTTCCTGGGAAATGTTGGATAAAAAGCCTCACCAATTTGCATAGGTGACCACAGATCCAAACCCTTGGATCTGAGAACAATGAAAAAGCATTCAGTTTCTTACAAGAAGACTTTTAATAAAAATAGAAGTAAATAGAAATGAAGAAATCCCCCCTGTAAAATCAGGATGGTAGATATCTTACAGGGTAATTAGATTCAAAAACATAGAGAACCCCTCTAGGCAAAACCTTAAGTTACAAAAAAGATACTATTTCTGTCTGTGTTATTCTATTCAGCACAATTCCTTTCTCAGCCATTTAAAGAAATCATAATCTAACACATACCTAGCTAGATTACTTACTAAAAGTTCTAAGACTCCATTCCTGGTCTATCCCCGACAAAGACCAGCATATAGACAGACAGACAGACAGACCCTTTGTTTCTCTCCCTCCTCCCAGCTTTTGAAAGTATCTTGTCTCCTCATTGGTCATTTTGGTCAGGTGCCAGCGAGGTTACCTTTAGCTTCTTAACCCTTTACAGGTGAGAGGAGCTTTCCCCTGGCCAGGAGGGATTTCAAAGGGGTTTACCCTTCCCTTTATATTTATGACACATGCTGTACCAGTTCTGCTTCAGTCCTCAGATTTATCAGTCCAGCAAACATAGGTTGAATTTTGTGCTTTTCCACAGATTTACTGTGTGACCTTGCAAAGTCACCAGATTCACAGAGATACTTTGACACTAGGACACTGAGCATTGCAAAGTTTAACTTTTAGGCACCTTGCCTCCAAATGGAAGCCACAATTCTAAGTCAGGTGTTCAGGCTCCCTATACAGTGCATGGGGAGAGTTAGGCGCCTAAATAATGAGATATACAAAAGCAGTCAAATGTCAAAATATCAAAGTGAGAGGTGTGGCCTAATCCCTGCCCCTCAAACAGCATTAGGTGCCTAAGTCCCAGAGGGAGGCATCTTTCTCTGCTTGGCATTCTTAGCTGTGAATTCACTCCTGAAGATACATACTTAAGGCATTGTTGCAAGAAACATAAGAGAGGAGGTGGTAGCTTATCCTGTCACTTTTAGCTCAGTGGTTAGAGTTCCAGAGTTCTATTCTACCCTCTGCCTCATGTAGAAAAGGGATTTTGGGTTTCCCACCTCTAAGATGACTCCCTAACTACTGGAATAGTCAGTTATTTTCACTCTCTCGCTCTCTGGCCCAATGCATATTCAATTATTTACACATGGTGGAACAGTTTCAACAGAAGATACAGAATAGACATACCAGAATAGCCAATGGCCCCGTCGTATGGGCAAGTGTAATATGCAACTGTAACCTAGAATTCCTAATATAATAAGCATATGAACAAAAACAATGAAATATATTGAACTAAAAATGAAAAATACAATACATGCAAATAAAGAATTTTCCAGAAAAAAATAACACTTAATAATTATAATTATCCACTGAAATCAAGAGTCAACTATGTGCGCAGAACAACAACAAAAAAATGAAGGCAGTCCCTACCCCAAAGATCTTACAATCTGAAAGCTATGGTGTCAAGGTTCCTTCCCCACTCTGAACTCTAGGGTACAGATGTGGGGACCTGCATGAAAACCTCCTAAGCTTACTTTTACCAGCTTAGGTTAAAACTTCCCCAAGGTACACATTAATTTTACCCTTTGCCCTTGGATTTCTACTGCCACCACCAAACTTTATCTGGGTTCCTGAAAAAACAGAGTTTGGACACACCTTTCCCCCCAAAATCCTCCCAAACCTTGCACCCCACTTCCTGGGAAAGGTTTGGTAAAAATCCTCACCAATTTGCATAGGTGACCACAGACCCAAACCCTTGGATCTTAGAACAATGAAAAAGCATTCAGTTTCCTTACAAGAAGACTTTTAATAGAAGTAAAAAGAAAAGAATCACCTCTGTAAAATCAGGATGGTGAATACTTTACAGGGTAATTAGATTCAAAAGAGAGAATCCCTCTAGGCAAAACCTTAAGTTACAAAAAAGAGACACAGACAGGAATATTCATTCTATTCAGCGCAGCTATTTTCTCAGCCATTTAAAGAAATCATAATCTAACACATACCTAGCTAGATTACTTACTAAGTTCTAAGACTCCATTCCTGTTCTGTCCCCGACAAAAGCATCACACAGACAGACACAGACCCTTTGTTTTTCTCCCTCCTCCCAGCTTTTGAAAGTATCTTGTCTCCTCATTGGTCATTTTGGTCAGGTGCCAGAGAGGTTACCTTTAGCTTCTTAACCCTTTACAGGTGAGAGGATTTTTCCTCCGACCAGGAGGGATTTTAAAGGGGTTTACCCTTCCCTTTATATTTATGACATATGGAGAAAATAAAATGTATGGGAAACCCGAGAGGAGGAAGTTTTCAGTAGATTTTGTATTGCTGAATTGTATATTTGGGGTTCATTCTGTTTTAACCCACTTCACTTCTAATATGACTTTGGAGCAAAGATTGTATTTAAGATGGTTTAGTGTTTGCATGATCAGAAGAAAAAGTGACTTGTTAGGAAATATCTGAAAGAGAAGTGAGTAGAAGCTTGGGGCATGAGAACTGGAATTCATTCCATGAGTAGGGAGCAGAAAGGAAGGAGGCATGGAGACCAGAGTGGGAAAAGAAATTAATGGAGTGTTGAGACCATTCGAGTAAAGTGGGATGTGATGAAATACAGTAACCAACATGTAGGGTGGAACAGAGTTTGGTAGGGCCTTAAAGGTGGGGAGAAATTTAAAGTTGATATAGTGGATAAATGAAATGCAATAGAAAATTCAAGAGAGGCAATAGCATAGTCTGGTCAATATAATTGATCTTGGTTACAGCTAAATACTCAGATGGCCCAAAGCAGTCCTACGTATTTTGGGCAGATTGGAGGTAAGCAATATAGGTGTCAAATTTTGGATATGTCAGACAGACAGTCTGAAGCGTGGAACTAGAGAGGAAGGGTCAGTGAGGAGGTAAAATTAAGAGTCATGAGCATAGGTGGTCAGCCAGGTATCAAGAGAAGTTCTCAGGTATTCCCATCGAGAGTGAGAAAGGAGAGGAGCTACCACAAAAGGAAGTGCTTTAAGAACAGAGAGGTGGATAATTTGGTGTGTGGAATATATACTTATGATTCCAAGAAAAGAAAAAAAAAAAAAAGATGCGGCTACTTCCAAAATAAAGGTCATAAAAATCCTAGCTGAGCAGCAATAGAAAATTTCCCCCCCAACTTGAAAAGTTGCCTCTCAAGTTTGTGAAATGACTTCTAATATATGCTCAAGACTCATGAAACGCCAGAGAAGTGCATCATCATGTCCAGAAATATTATAATAGATCATTCTTTCACAAGGAAGTTTTTCGGCATACTGATAGCTTCTTCTGCATATTCTCAATACCTGTTTGATATGTATAGGTCTCAAAATACAGGGCTGTATTTTAGGGGTAATCCATGAATAGAGATATATAAAATGTACTTTACCTCTGTCCCTTTTCAATGAGAGGTTTACTTCATATTTGGAGGTGCTATTATTTTTGCAGACCTGTTCAGACCTTCTATTATTTCTGAAGTCAGTCAGGAGGTGGATTTAGTTTTTACAGTTACTTCAATCTATGAATAAAGTCTTCCTGTAAACATTTATTGTTTCAGGTGCTAAGTAGATCAAAGAATCACCCATCTAAGAACGCCTACATTTCAGTGAAACAGCTTTTAAAAGCCTTGGATCTATTTATACTAAAGTATTATGCATTTCACAAATGAAACTTTGAGAGTAAAACATACAATTATTTGGGGATGTTACAGTGACTACACTAAATATTTTAATGAAGAAATAATTGCAGGTATTGTATGCACTTTGTCAGAGTAGGTCATGAGATTTATTCATCTATTTCATTCCTTAACCTCTTCATTGCCGGGGAAGAGGTTGTCATTTTAATGGCCATCGAGTTTTGTGAGACTGCTTTTGCAATTGACTTTCTAGTCCTAGAATATTCACTGAGACACTCTGAACTTTCACATTACCAAATATCCTTGCTTGTTATCTGACATAACAAAAATACATTATTTGACTTGAAATTAAAACATGGTAAGAATTAATAAAGCTATTGATTTGCAGTTGTATATAAAATAGGGGAAATGCCATCATGACAAATGATCTAAAATTGTTATGTAGAGCTGAGAAAGTAGTGAAAAAACTGTGAAATATGTTGAATAACTTATTGGCAAAATATTTTTCAAACATTGCAACTATTGTGTACCAGTTAGTGATCATATGAGTCACAATATTTTGTTCAATAATTCTTGAAATGTTGTTTTAGAAAAACAACAAACTATAAGGTACTGAATAAAGAACAGGGGGGGAAAAGGACCAGCATGGAAGGCAGTAGAAAGAAATAGCTCTCAAGGGCCTGTGTTAAAGCACTCTAAGAAGAAATGGAATGAAAAGCAGAAGAGAAACAAAACATTACTAATAGCAACTAAATTAAATCACCAATTTGATTTATACTGAAATATTTGTAATTTGGTTGGAGACGGTTCTCTGGCTTCTAAATATATATTTTAAAAATGAAAACATTCTCTTACTGTAAATAAATACAAGGATACACTACACACTGTTTATATGTTATTCTAATATTTTGGTTTTATGGGGCTGTAGAAATAGATACACTTATGACACCATAATGTAGTTTAGTACCCTGCATCTGGCAGTGGCCTGTACTTGATGCTTCAGAAACAGATAATCTAAATTAAGATACCTAGCAAATTGCTGGGGAAAGGTATTTCCCTCTGACTCCAGTCATCCAGCAGAAGGAGCACAAGCTAATTAATAACCCCAACTTCCAAAGGTTTGTAGACATCACTGAAGACATCACAGATGCTGAAAACCAGCATCCATATTATATATATAGAAATTATTTAGAATGCAGGACATGACAAGTCTGCAAAATAAACTGTTTTGTGCTTTAGAAGCTGGACTGGAACTCAAGAGTCTGGATGGTTCTGCCACAGACTTCCTGATTCCCTAGCTTTAGGGCTTATTTGAGTCACCTGAGTTTTGCAGCGAGGCCAAGATCTGGCCCATAACTACAGATATTATCATACTCTAAAGAGTTCATAATCTAGGTAAGACAGGAGAAACAACCACAGGATAGGTTTCAGAGTAGCAGCTGTGTTAGTCTGTATTCGCAAAAATAAAAGGAGTACTTGTGGCACCTTAGAGACTAACCAATTTATTTGAGCATAAGCTTTCATGAGCTACAGCTCACTTCATCGGATGCATAAAAGTAGAAAATGCAGTGAGGATGTTTTTATACACACAGTTCATGAAAAAATGGGTGTTTATCACTTCAAAAGGTTTTCTCTCCCCCCACCCCACTCTCCTGCTGGTGATAGCTTATCTAAAGTGATCACTCTCCTTACAATGTGTATGATAATCAAGGTGGGCCATTTCCAGCACAAATCCAGGGTTTAACAGGAACAGGGTGGGGGGGGAGGGAGGAAAAACAAGGGGAAATAGAGCTTGAAGAGAGACTGGGAGTGGCTAAGTCATTTATGCAAGGTAATGACTTGTTTTTTCCTACCCCCCTCCGCCCCCCCGTTCCTCAGACGTTCTTGTTAAACCCTGGATTTGTGCTGGAAATGGCCCACCTTGATTATCATACACATTGTAAGGAGAGTGATCACTTTAGGTAAGTTATTACCAGCAGGAGAGTGGGGTGGGGGGAGAGAAAACCTTTTGAAGTGATAAACACCCATTTTTTCATGATCTGTGTGTATAAAAACATCCTCACTGCATTTTCCACTTTTATGCATCCGAAGAAGTGAGCTGTAGCTCACGAAAGCTTATGCTCAAATAATCTGGTTAGTCTCTAAGGTGCCACAAGTACTCCTTTTATTTTTGCGAACCACACGATAAAACATCAGGGCAGGAGGGAGAGGTGGAGATTGCTAATAAGCTGAGGGGAGGAGGAATTTCTTGAAGAGGGAGGTTTTAAGAGGGGAAGAGAGCCAGCTCTGTGACACTGCTGGGAGCACAGAGGATGCTTTTAAGGTGGGTGAAGATGGAGTGAACAAACAAAGCCTCACCTGAAGCCTCATAGCTTCAGCAAATGACTGACAGTTTTTTTCATTTCTAGCTTAATGCAAGACTTGGGACTTGGTAGATTTGGGAGTCTTATGGTTTTATTTTGCTGAGCAGTTGTAAAACAGACAGGGAGGAATTCTGACTGCTTATATATTTTTATATATTAGGGCAAATACTCTTATTTTAATAACAAGACACTTGGAAAAAGCTTGTGTGAAATTTTTGAACTAGATATTGATATCTAGGTTTTACACAGTAAAATCCCAAAGTTATTTAGAAAGCTCTGTCTATGGGGATAAATATAGCTCTCCCTACCTAGCTGACTATCCATACAATATTTGTTTTGGAATTTTACTTTGTGCCTGGGAAACCTGCATCTCTGCTCCATTAGCTACTACTATGGCAATGGGGAGCGGTTTGACACAACTGCAGTCCATTCCTGTTTCAAATAGTAGCAGCTCAGATGCGTAAACATGAATTTGAACATCAAATATTACTTAGGTGGCTGAATAGCACCAACATTCATGCTGTTTATCAAATTAACTATTCAGTTCACCAGTTGGTACCTATTAGTAAATATTAATCCTGTTAGTCCCCTTTCTGAATATTAATTTCATATACATATTAACTATTCTTCCAAAACCTGTGTCATATTAGCAAAGAGTGTATTTGAATAATAAGGGCTGTTGTCATAAATATAAAGGGAAGGGTAAACCCCTTTGAAATCCCTCCTGGCCAGGGGAAAGCTCCTCTCACCTGTAAAGGGTTAAGAAGCTAAAGGTAACCTCGCTGGCACCCCCACAATATTCGGAGGAAACATTAAGAACAGTCCCACTTCTCACATCTCTCCCCCCCTTCGAGATCGAACTGAGCGGGGTCACTTTACCTGGTGACCTGGGGAAGTTCGAAGCCACCAACATTCCCATGGATGCCCCAGCATCTCTCCCATTCCTTGGTAGGAGTTACACCAGGTCCTTCCAGTTTCACGCCCTCCCTTAGGTCGGGGGTGGTCAATAGCACTCGCATGCCGCATGTGGGAAGGTTTCTGCAGCCCGTGCCCTTTGGCCATCCCAAAACCCCAGGGGGTCAAACTGGGATTGGGTCTTCTCCCCAACAAGCTGGCCAAACACAGCCACTTGGTTATAGGACTGTTTAACTTTCTTAACAGCTTTCACTTCATCTGAGACCTTCTCAAAGCTCTCCACACTGGGTCTTTCAACAGGACAGTCAGGGGATACATTCACAACAGAAAATTTCTGGCTGTTAGGAACTGAAACTTTCTTGATTAAATCATTTTCACACCCTTCAGTTGCAGTAAACTGCTTGCAAAGACTCCATGAGGATTCCTTTCCCGAGGGCTTTCCTATGCAACAATTCACCCTTCCCAGAAATTCTGCTCTTACCCTCTTTACCTAGGGCTTGCTCTAGAGGAACACTTTCCTGAGCAACAACAGACTCTTTCTGGGTCTCCCTTACATCCAGAATCACCTCTGGCCCATCAGGCGGATTCCTACACAATCCCCTTTCAGGCAAACTTACAGACTTCCTAGATAAAAGGTTAGAAGCATTCTCCTTCCCTTTGCCACACACAAGTTCAGGAATCTTTTCCTTCTTGCTCCAGCACAGCAAAATTTTACAGCCAAGTTTTGTTTGTTTATTTCTAAACCTCGGGTGTAAAGTTAGTTAAAAACAGAGAGGTTAGAATGACAAAATCCGCGGCTCGACTACAGCTGGAATTAGCCAAATTTCAGGCTGAGGAAAAACAAAGGGAACATGAAAGACAGATAGAACTCATGCGGCTGAAGGAGGTGGTACAGGTGGCTGCCCACAAGAGGGAAATGGAGGCAAGGAAGCATGTGGAGGAGGAGAAGGAAAAAGAGAGGAAGCATGTGGAGGAGGTGGAGAGGATAAAGGCTCAGCAGAATATACCAACAAACCCTAGCAATCCTTCTCCAGGTACCACTTCCCATCCCAGAAAGTTCCCCACCTACAAGGCAGGTGATGATACTGAGGCTTTCTTAGAAAACTTCGAAAGGGCCTGCCTTGGGTACAACATCTCTACTGACCAATACATGGTAGAGCTGAAGCCGCAGCTCAGTGCACCCTTAGCGGAGGTGGCAGCTGAAATGCCTAAAGAACACATGAACAAGTATGAACTGTTTAAATCCAAGGCGAGAGTCAGAATGGGGATAACACCCGAGCAGTCTCGTCGGAGGTTCAGAGCCCTAAGGTGGAAACCAGACATGTCATTTACCCGACATGCCTACCACATTGTGAAACATTGGGATGCCTGGATATCAGGAGCAAGTGTTGAATCTCCAGTAAATTTACCCTTCCTAATGCAAATGGAACAATTCTTAGAGGGTGTTCCTGAGGAAATAGAAAGATACATCCTAGATGGGAAACCCAAAACTGTAATCGAGGCAGGAGAGATTGGAGCCAGATGGGTGGAGGTGGCAGAGAAGAAGAAAACTGGTCGCTGTTGGAGCGGAGACCAGAAGGGACCACCCCAGACCACACCCTATTACCGGGGGCCACCCAAAGCCCCACCTACCTCCCAAAGAACCCTCCAGACCCCTTATCGTCCCACCACCCCGTTCTCCAGCAAACCACCTCGCCCCAGTGACCCATCAGCTGGACGATGTTTTAAATGTAACGAGCTGGGGCATGTAAAGGCCAACTGCCCCAAGAACCCCAAGTGGGACTGTTCTTAATGTTTCCTCCGAATATTGTGGGGGTGCCAGCGAGGTTACCTTTAGCTTCTTAACCCTTTACAGGTGAGAGGAGCTTTCCCCTGGCCAGGAGGGATTTCAAAGGGGTTTACCCTTCCCTTTATATTTATGACAGCTGTGTTGGTCTATAACCAGTGAGTGATCTATATTCAGGAATTTCACATGATTGAGTTTGGACCATAATCTACCATGACCGATTCCGCCAAGTCTGTGGGAAAACAAATGTCCAGAAAAAAGTCCTGTCAAACTACCAAAATTGTCTACAGAGATATACGTAGGACTGCTTGACTGACAGTTATTGCAGATGCTTTCTGCAGTGATAACTGGGGATCCATTAAAAGATGTTTTGGGGAACTGTCTATCCATAACAATTGGACTGACTGTGATCATGTTAGAATCTCTTTTTGTTTATTATTCATGTAACATAAAAATACCATAAAGGAAATTCCATAAGTAATGAGGTAAACAAACATGTCAAATTTACAGTGAAATTGATCGAAAAATTTTATTCCATCCACCAAAGAGGTTTTCTTTGTGTCACACCCTACAAAAGACAAAGGGCTTGAAACTGAGGTTGAAGAATGCAAAATTGTCAGCATCTCACCAGATACAAAAGGGAGAGACACACAGGCCAGCTTTTACCTTACACCAAAGAAGGTAATGTTTCTATTCTTTCTGTATTGTGCTGTACTAATCTCTGATTAATAATCTTTGATTCAGTAATTCCGTTTGAGCCTGTTATTTGACAGTCTTGAATCATTGTTAATTCAAACACCCAACACTACTATTAATTTCCAAATTCTGCAGCAGAAGAGAGCCCTTCGACTTGAAATTTATGGGGTCATGACAGATTGCATTTTTTATCCTTAAATGCTACTTGGTAGAGAATGCCAGCTTTCCAACATGAGTAACATCCTCAAACCTTTTCATATTGAGTTTAGGCCACAGTAGCAGCATCCAGCCAAGGCACCTCTACCTCTCGCTTTTCAAATATCATTCTTGGTCAAATTAGGCCTCAGGGGCTATAATTCAAATTGGAGAAATCATTTTATTAAAGGTAAAACCTGCTTGAGAGCTACTGTCTCTTGTGCTTGGATTGTGCAAATACTTAGGCAAATAAGACACTTTACTCATTGAATTCAATGGGACTATTCACGTGCATAAAGATAATTATTTGTCTAAGCACATGTAGGATCAGAGTCTAAGTTTAGAACAGATAATAGTGAGTTTTGAATTCTGCTTAGTTCTGTGATGCTGGTTTTTTTAAATTAAATATGCACATGCTTTCAAGATTACAAAGATCAGACCCGAAGAAGAGCTCAGTACAAGCTTGTGTCTCTTAAACTCATAGAAGTTGGTCCAATAAAAGATATAGCCTCACCCGGCTTCTATCTCTAATATTCTGGGAGCAACATGGCTACAACACTCCATGCATACCAAAAAAGCTGCTCCTTTTTGTCCCTTTCTGTGCCCCATCATATCACTTCCTTAACATATTCATGATTTCCTTTACCCAGCACTGCACAGTTAGTTTTTAAACAAACATATGACTCATCTCTGCTGCATGCTCAACTCGTTACCATATTCCAAATGTATTTAATGGGTGAGCCGACTCCAATTTATCTCCTAGAGCTTTTCTGCATTGCCCTGCTGCACCAGCTGCCTCCACTGTTGTTCTTTGGCAGTTTCTTTTTTTATCTATTTTTGCCAGTTTCATCATTGTTGATGCTTGTTTTGTGCATTAGTCAGACCAGACAGTGCACCATCTTGAATGATCCACCCTGTATGTCAGCTTTTTAATTAGGGAGGCTCAATTTCTAAGGCAACAGCTTGCAGTGTCTGAGGGAACTTCTACTGCAGACACCATAAAAAAATCATTATTCAGAGTGACATTAATGAATTGATCTCTGCCAAGGATTTATTTACTTTTGACAAAGGTATCAAGGTCTTTATCTATACTAACCCTTCCTTGCCTATAGCCAGCTCAGTCAAGGTCTCCAGCATTTTCCTTATTCACATCCAAGACAGATAATTTTGTTGATTGTTTCTGAATCCTTCATGCAGTGCTTGGTCACAAGTGGAGAGGGGACTGAGGCCCCAACCAGAGCTGGATATTTGACCTGGCCACCTGTCTGTCATGGCAGAGGGATGACCAGGCCAAATTTGAGTGTTTGAGACCCTGTGTGCCTGCTAAACTCCCCCACCTTTACAGTTCTTCTGATGCTGGTGAGCACTGGGCACCTCTAGCCCATGGAGAGAAGCAGAGCAAGGGGTACTGGGAACCCTCCAATTCCCATGAAGGTGGGCGGATTGGATCCAGGATGTTGATGCTTCCTAAGGAAGCAGAAATGCAAGAGGATGGGGTCTGAGGCTCCCAGAATGGACTGTCCCATGGAGGGTATGAAGCTCTTCAGCCTTACCACCTCCCTGGGAAAAAGCTTGTCACTGGCTGTGGGGAAGATCATGGGCCTTGGTGTGGGACAGCAGGAGGGAAGCATGCGTGGAGTTGAGTGCAGGGTTGAGAGCACAGGGCTGGGAGCAGAGGCAGCATGAGAGCACTCAGGACTGGATATGGGGGAGAACCGGAGGCTTGGTGCAGGGTGGAGTGTGGGGAGCTGGGTATTGGGGAGGGAGTTTGGAGCTGGGTGTAGGTCAGGTGGGGAGAGCTCTGGCCTCCTCCTTCGGAAAATTCTGGTTGTGCTGCTGGTCATGGAACTGTAATTCTGTAGCTGGTGGGCTGGCTCACTCCCCAAGTTCTCTCATAGCTGCCCATAAAGACTTTTCATGAAAGGAAAAAGGTTTTCTGATACTGGAGTCAGCCATTCCTATTAAATACATTCATTTTTCCTGGGAGTAGTGTATAACATGTCCACCTCATCCTCTATAGCTGTATAAATTCTGACCTTTGAGTGGATTGTTAAGTGTCATTTTATTTATTTATCATCATCAGACCTTCGACTTCCTTCGTTAGTATTTATTTTCAAATCATTCCCATATCCATTACATCCAGGCAACTGGCTAATCTGTTTCTGTAATTTGTTTAAATATTTTAAAAGGCTAAGAATTATAATTTGCATTGCTTTAGAATATTAACAGATCAATGGTACAAATTTTAATGTAATGTCTTTTGGTATATATTAAACTCACAAAAAACAAACAAAACAGAAAAATTCTTGGCCCACCATAAATATTTTTTTTTACGAAAAGACATCTTGGAATATACAAACTCATCCCAATTTCAGGAACAGTTCAGTAACGGACTTGGTCAATAATCAAACCTAATTAATAAATTGCCCTATTTACAGATAAAGTAGCCAACCTATTTCGATTTGATCTACATACAATTTTATGAATAATGTTGGTTCATTCAATCAATTGGATAGCTATTAAAATAACCTTTAGAAAAGTACTTAAGAACGACTCTACTGGTCAGACCAAAGGTCCATCTAGCCCAGTTTCCTGTCTTCCGACAGTGGCCAGTGCCAGGTGCCCCAGAGGGAAGGAACAGAACAGGTAACCATCAAGTGATCCATCCCCTGTCACTCATTCCCAGCTTCTGGCAAACAGAAGCTAGGGACACCTTTCCTGCCCATCCTGACTAATAGCCATTGATGGACCTATCGTCCATGAATTTATCTAGTTCTTTTTTGAACCCAGTTATGGTCTTGGCCTTCACAACATCCTCTGGGAAGGAGTTCCACAGGTTGACTGGGCAGTGTGTGAAGAAATACTTACTTTAAAGCTGCTGCCTATTAATTTCATTTGGTAACCCCTAGTTCTTGTGTTTACTACTTCTCCTATCTACTTTCTCTACACCAGTCATGATTTTATGACCTCAATCATATCTCCCGTTAGTCATCTCTTTTCCAAGATGAAAAGTCCCAGTCTTATTAATCTCTCCTCATATGGAAGCTGTTCCATACTCCTAGTCATTTTTGTTGCCCTTTTCTGAACCTTTTCCAGTTCCAATATATCTTTTTTGAGATGGGGCGACCACATCTGCACACAATATTCAAGATGTGGGTGTACCATGGATTTATAGAGAGGCAACATGATATTTTCTGTCCTGTTTTCTATCCCCTTCTTAATTATTCCCAGCATTCTGTTCGCTTTTTTGACTGCCGCTGCACATTGAGTGCATGTTTTCAGAGAACTATCCACAGGGACACCAAGACCATTTTCTTGAGTGGTAACACCTAATTTAGACCCCATCATTTTATATATATAGTTGAGATTATGCTTTCCAGTGTGCATGATTTTGCATTTATCAACATTAAATTTCATCTGCCATTTTGTTGCCCAGTCACCCAGTTTTGAGAGATCCTGTTGTAGCTCTTTGCAGTTTGCCTGGGTCTTAACTATCTTTAGTAATTTTGTGTCATCTGAAAATTTTGCCACCTCACTGTTTACCCCTTTTACCAGATCATTTATGAATATGTTGAATAGGACTGGTCCCAGAACAGACCCCTGGGGGACATCACTATTTGCCTCACTCCATTCTGAAAGCTAACCATTTAAACCTACCCTTTGTTTCCTGTCTTTTAATCAGTTACCAGTCCATGAAAGCACCTTCCCTCTTATCCTGTGGCAGCTTACTTTGCATAAGAGCCTTTGATGAGGGACCTTGTCAAAGGCTTTCTGAAAATCTAAGTACACTATATCCACTGGATCCCCTTGGTCCACATGCTTGTTGACCCCCTCAAAGAATTCTAGTAGCTTGGTGAGGCATGATTTCCCTTTAATAAAACCTTATGGACTCTTATTATGGTAATGCCATAATTATCTGTCTCACACAAGCTTTCAGTTTAACTTTGAGACACATAAGAGCTATAAAAACACATAGAATATGAATCCACTATCTTGTGGGACAACAGGATGTGCAGCTACTCCACATCAACCATGTATAAGCAAAGAGGGTATCTACAGTGAATTGTAAACCCAGGTCTGCAGGAGTCACACTTGGGGACTTGCTATTTCCAAGCCCATGCTGAATTAAGTCAGGGTTTACAAGTGTTCGACTGTGTTCTCACAAGTGTGCTAATGCATCAATACTGCACTATGCAGACCTTCTGGCCTGGGTTTGCAACATGAGCTGCATCCACTCTGCAACACAACAGAGCTTGGAACCGAATATGAGCAGAAGTCTGGCACAAACCCCCAGTCGGCTCCTAGGACCCATGTCTCAAGTGCTTGCTGACCCTAGTCAGACATTTGTGTATGAATTATAGGCCATTACTGAAATATTGGCCCATAATACAAATTAATATGTATATTTTAAAAGGGATGGACTACAAGCCGTCAGGAACACTATCCCCAATAATGTCATGGCAAACCTGGTGGCTGAACTTTGTGACTTTGTCCTTACCCACAACTATTTCACATTTGGGGACAATGTATACCTTCAAGTCAGCGGCATTGCTATGGGTACCCGCATGGCCCCACAGTATGCCAACATTTTTATGGCTGACTTAGAACAACGCTTCCTCAGCTCTCGTCCCCTAAAGCCCCTACTCTACTTGCGCTATATTGATGACATCATCATCTGGACCCATGGAAAAGCGCTTGAGGAATTCCACCATGATTTCAACAATTTCCATCCCACCATCAACCTCAGCCTGGTCCAGTCCACACAAGAGATCCACTTCGTGGACACTACAGTGCTAATAAACGATGGTCACATAAACACCACCCTATACCGGAAACCTACTGACCGCTATTCCTACCTACATGCCTCCAGCTTTCACCCTGACCACACCACACGATCCATTGTCTACAGCCAAGCTCTGTGATACAACCACATTTGCTCCAACCCCTCAGAGACAAACACCTACAAGATCTCTATCAAGCGTTCTTACAACTACAATACCCACTTGCGGAAGTGAAGAAACAGATTGATAGAGCCAGAAGAGTTCCCAGAAGTCACCTACTACAGGACAGGCCTAACAAAGAAAATAACAGAATGCCACTAGCCGTCACCTTCAGCCCCCAACTAAAACCCCTCCAACGCATTATCAAGGATCTACAACCTATCCTGAAGGATGACCCAACACTCTCACAAATCTTGGGAGACAGGCCAGTCCTTGCCTACAGACAGCCCCCCAACCTGAAGCGAATACTCACCAGCAACCACACACCACACAACAGAACCACTAACCCAGGAACCTATCCTTGCAACAAAGCCCGTTGCCAACTGTGCCCACATATCTATTCAGTGAACACCATCACAGGGCCCAACAACATCAGCCATACTATCAGAGGCTCATTCACCTGCACATCTACCAATGTGATATATGCCATCATGTGCCAGAAATGCCCCTCTGCCATATACATTGGGCAAACTGGACAGTCTCTATGTAAAAGTATAAATGGACACAAATCAGATGTCAAGAATTATAACATTAATAAATCAGTCGGAGAACACTTCAATCTCTCTGGTCACTCGATTTCTAATCTCAAAGTGACTATCCTTCAACAAAAAAACTTCGAAAACAGACTCTAGCGAGAGACTGCTGAATTGGAATTAATTTGCAAACTGGATACAATTAACTTAGGCTTGAATAGAGACTGGAAATGGTTGATTCATTATAAAAAGTAACCAATTTCCCCTTGTTTATTCCTTTCCCCCCTCCATTGTTCCTCAGACGTTCTTGTTAAACCCTGGATTTGTGCTGGAAATGGTCCACCTTGATCATCATACACATTGTAAGGAGAGTGATCACTTTAGATAAGCTATTACCAGCAGGAGAGTGGGGTGGGGGGAGAGAAAACCTTTTGTAGTGATAAACACCCATTTTTTCATGGTCTGTGTGTATAAAAACATCTTCTGTATTTTCCACCGTATGCATCCGATGAAGTGAGCTGTAACTCATGAAAGCTTATGCTCAAATAAATTGGTTAGTCTCTAAGGTGCCACAAGTCCTCCTTTTCTTTTTGCGAATACAGACTAACATGGCTGTTACTCTGAAACCTGTCATATTGGGAAATGAATTTCTTTTATCTCTAACATTTTTAATTGGTCATTTAGTGGTATTTTATATTATGATCTATGTTTATAAGAAATTTTTTGCTTTATATTGTAGTTCTCTCCATAATTTTATTTCATTTGCACGCATGCACACGCGCGTACACACACACACAAATATCAATTTAAACAAACATTGCAGTATATATTTGAGTAACAGGGAATCAAATGTAGAGCAGGCTATAACACAAACCTGAAATTCAGTCCAAAATCAAATACATTACACATATGCATACGTTCCATTTTGCCACTTGGCTGAATGAGAGTATGAAAAGTTCTAATAAGATGATTATTACACATATAATTAACAATCAAATGTAAAAGATGCAAATATAATTGATCATACCACAGCAGGGGTAGTAGTCAGTGCCTTTTACATTAGAGCATCATCCTCCAATAATCTGTGAGATATCTCATGATTGGACCTTATTTGAATACCAGACTCTGATTACAGTATCCCTACTAGTATAAATTTATCAGCCAGCTTCTAGGTATCATAGAATCATAGAATATCAGGGTTGGAAGGGACCCCAGAAGGTCATCTAGTCCAACCCCCTGCTCAAAGCAGGACCAATTCCCAGTTAAATCATCCCAGCCAGGGCTTTGTCAAGCCTGACCTTAAAAACCTCTAAGGAAGGAGATTCTACCACCTCCCTAGGTAACGCATTCCAGTGTTTCACCACCCTCTTAGTGAAAAAGTTTTTCCTAATATCCAATCTAAACCTCCCCCACTGCAACTTGAGACCATTACTCCTCGTTCTGTCATCTGCTACCATTGAGAACAGTCTAGAGCCATCCTCTTTGGAACCCCCTTTCAGGTAGTTGAAAGCAGCTATCAAATCCCCCCTCATTCTTCTCTTCTGCAGGCTAAACAATCCCAGCTCCCTCAGCCTCTCCTCATAACTCATGTGTTCCAGTCCCCTAATCATTTTTGTTGCCCTTCGCTGGACTCTCTCCAATTTATCCACATCCTTCTTGAAGTGTGGGGCCCAAAACTGGACACAGTACTCCAGATGAGGCCTCACCAATGTCGAATAGAGGGGAACGATCACGTCCCTCGATCTGCTCGCTATGCCCCTACCTATACATCCCAAAATGCCATTGGCCTTCTTGGCAACAAGGGCACACTGCTGACTCATATCCAGCTTCTCGTCCACTGTCACCCCTAGGTCCTTTTCTGCAGAACTGCTGCCTAGCCATTCGGTCCCTAGTCTGTAGCTGTGCATTGGGTTCTTCCGTCCTAAGTGCAGGACCCTGCACTTATCCTTATTGAACCTCATCAGATTCCTTTTGGCCCAATCTTCCAATTGGTCTAGGTCCTTCTGTATCCTATCCCTCCCCTCCAGCGTATCTACCACTCCTCCCAGTTTAGTATCATCCGCAAATTTGCTGAGAGTGCAATCCACACCATCCTCCAGATCATTTATGAAGATATTGAATAAAACCGGCCCCAGGACCGACCCTTGGGGCACTCCACTTGATACCGGCTGCCAACTAGACATGGAGCCATTGATCACTACCCGTTGAGCCCGACAATTTAGCCAGCTTTCTACCCACCTTATAGTGCATTCATCCAGCCCATACTTCCTTAACTTGCTGACAAGAATACTATGGGAGACCGTGTCAAAAGCTTTGCTAAAGTCAAGAAACAATACATCCACTGCTTTCCCTTCATCCACAGAACCAGTAATCTCATCATAAAAGGCGATTAGATTAGTCAGGCATGACCTTCCCTTGGTGAATCCATGCTGGCTGTTCCTGATCACTTTCCTCTCATGCAAGTGCTTCAGGATTGATTCTTTGAGGACCTGCTCCATGATTTTTCCAGGGACTGAGGTGAGGCTGACTGGCCTGTAGTTCCCAGGATCTTCCTTCTTCCCTTTTTTAAAGATTGGCACTACATTAGCCTTTTTCCAGTCATCCGGGACTTCCCCGGTTCGCCACGAGTTTTCAAAGATAATGGCCAGTGGCTCTGCAATCACAGCTGCCAATTCCTTCAGCACTCTCGGATGCAACTCGTCCGGCCCCATGGACTTGTGCACGTCCAGCTTTTCTAAATAGTCCCTAACCGCCTCTATCTCCACAGAGGGCTGGCCATCTCTTCCGCATTTTGTGATGCCCAGCGCAGCAGTCTGGGAGCTGACCTTGTTAGTGAAAACAGAGGCAAAAAAAGCATTGAGTACATTAGCTTTTTCCACATCCTCTGTCACTAGGTTGCCTCCCTCATTCAGTAAGGGGCCCACACATTCCTTGGCTTTCTTCTTGTTGCCAACATACCTGAAGAAACCCTTCTTGTTACTCTTGACATCTCTGGCTAGCTGCAGCTCCAGGTGCGATTTGGCCCTCCTGATAACATTCCTACATGCCCGAGCAATATTTTTATACTCTTCCCTGGTCATATGAAGATGTGGAAGATCATAGTAGATGTGGGTTTTCAATAGGAAAGATAGTGGTATTTTAGACCAATTCAGCAAATCTGATCTATGAGCCAGGGGTAGTATGGAAGAAAGGACGAGACATTTGATGGGGAAATTAATAACCAGCACATCAAAGATAGCACATTCTTTGGTTCCGCTTGTGATACTCCCCATGAAGTCAATAGGGCTGCTTTGAGAGTAAGGTGCTACTCAGTGGGAGGTCAGGGTAACACTGACTCTTCATAGGGGCGCTTCATAGATTGGAAACAGGTAGTTTGTACATTTTCTTATTCCTAATCTACATACTGAATATTTGCACATAAATGTCGAGAAAAATATCCAGAATGGTTAAATGAAATTATTATAGGGAAAGATGCATGCAAAGAGAAAAAATTGATGATCTAAACGCTTTGCAGCAGGATATGTAAAGCATTAGTGCCCACAAATTCTCCTAAGAGATGCATTTTTAAAAAAGCACACCAAGAATCAGATAACATTTCAGGCAAGTAAGCTTTAATCAAAACTTGAGTTTTTCTGCATTGTATCCAGTTGACAAAATATTGAAATAACGTAAGGTTGATTTTTTCATTCTTGAGAAAGTATTTAGAAATAGTTCTTGCATGACTTATTTTTTAAAAAAAAATATATTACAAAAGTATGCAGAAACTTCATTGTTAAAGTACAGAAGACACTAATGAGTAAGTGATAGAGAGGACCACAAAATTATGACAACTATTTTCCAGTTATCCTGGAATCTTAGTCTGAACTGCATGATGGTTATTAACAAAGACTAACTAAAGCAAGAATTCAAGAAGAATATGAAGATACCTTCCTTAAGTATTTACTGCAGTGCTTTACTGTTTCTCCAACTCATACTCTAGTGTGACTTTTTTCTAACAACCCTGACATAGAATTTCATGATGGACTCTCAGTAGTGGACTCTCCGTAGGGCTTTTCTTATATATCTATTGTGATTAGAGCTGGTCAGGAATTTTTCAACAAAAGGTTTTTCATCATAAAATGCCAGTTTGTTGAAACTGCTATTTTTCATGTTAAAGGGCCTGTTTCAACTTGAAAAAAAAAATTGGAAAAGAAAGTTGTAAAGTTGTCAACAAAAAAACACTTTAAAAATGAAAATATTCTCATTTTCCTCTGTGAAATGACTTTTTAATTAGAAATTTAAGCCACAATAAAACAATGATCAAAGTCAAAAAATGAAATATTTTGATTAACTCAAACTAAATATTTTTGGATGTTTGGTCAGTGAACCTTTTCAAGTTTTCCACTTTTCATCCCAATTTTGGACAAAAATTTTTTGATCTCAAAATTTTTCATAGCATGGGAAGATTGCTTCCCACCTACCTCTAGTTTTGATTACTGTGGGCATTTCTGAGTTTCCTTGACTTTTTTCCTGCCTATCTTGCAATTGTTACTAGAAACACTAGTAGAGCTGTTTTAGCATTACCAGTGCCTAATTTCATATTACCCTTTATGTGTCAATTACAGTATACCCTTCATTTCTCATCAATTTCTCAGCAGTGAAGATAACCAATATTACTCTTGGACCACTCATTTTTATTTATTGCTGACAATAACAAACAACCAATGATGTTGTTTTTATTTAGAAATTAAAAAAAATAATAATTGGGAGATGTAGAGAAAGTTGTACGGAGATGTGGTTTGAAAGGCATGGTTTTGAATTATTTACTAACTCACCTACTCTTTCTTTTTTTAAGCTTCCCTAGCTCCTTCACTTCCAGAGCACAGAGATTGCATTCAAAACCTAATGATGACTATTGAACGGTAAGACCTGCATTTATACATCCTCCTAGACTTTTGTGTGGAAAAATGATTTTCAAACATTCTGTCAGCTGCATTGCATATGTAAATATCACATAATCCATTTTTGAACGTATATATAAAGGGTACCCATTTTAGGATGACAAAAGGCAGTATATATTGTAGTCATGGAAAGTAAATTGTTTGGATCACCTACAGGAACCCTGTTATAAACTATTTTAGACAGAACAGATTCACATATTCATAGTTGGTTTAAAATGAAATACACTTGATTTTAATCATATCTGTCTAGTTTTTTTTCTAATACCCTATGTGGGTATTCAATACCATTGAAATGTGTGTTCACCTGTGTGAAAGACTATATATATTCCTTTCCATGAATGTTAGAGAGACTTGGTGATTATTGTGTTACTGGCTGAAAGGGTAATTTAGGAGTCAAATCAGTTTGTGCTAGCTTTGGACTGCAGGAACCCAAAATCTACTAGGCATAGACAACCATATTCAGAGACACAATGGAGGTGATAATTTCTCTGAAATTTACTTTCTGAATGTGTAATAATGATTTGGCTAATCTTACCGTGGAGAGGAGGAAACTCCCAGGATTTGAGCTGGAAACCTCAAAAGCTTTTAGATGGGAACCTTCAGACAAAGGGCTTGGAAGCAGTTAAAAAGTTGAGCCTTGGAATAAGTAGATGGGAGAGAGAAGGTCTGCAGAGAAACAGACTAACATGGTGCCAAATGCAGGGGCTGCAGGGATTAGGGAGTGTCTACCTAGAGTTGGCCAGGTAGATCCAAGGTAATGTACATTTAGGCTTTTGTTACTTTTAACCCATTTTTCTCCGCTTACAATATTCCTTGGGATAAATAAATCATATTCTGTTTTGAAAAAGGTGTTTTCTGTCACTGTTTTTAGCAGCACAAGTTCATAGCTTCCAGAGAGGATTCTAAATCTAGTTGGGCTTGCTGGAGATAAATCCAGTGGGTAATCAGGGTGCAGTAACCTGGTAATCCAGTCTAAAGTAGGGTGAACTCTGGAGTTCCACTCAGAGAAGTACAGGTGTAGGTCTGACATTTGAAAGAAGCACCCACAGACCGACTGAAAGAGGGACCACAAGTGCAGCTCCTGAACTGTAATAAATCAATGCTATATGAAATAATGGCCAGTGGTTATAAGGTAAATTGTAATGGCTTCTTAAGCAAACAAACAGACATTCTCCTAGGCAATACATGGCAGTTACTGAAAAACCTAGTCCACATGCATTATCAGAACCACCAAGATACTGACAGGTAATTTAGTTATCTGATGTATTGAATACTTCAAAAATGTAGTTTGGGTATGTAGCACCTGAGGAAACTCTAAGTGATGGATAATACTCAAAAGAGTCAGAGCTTTGAATAGTTTTCTAATGAAAATCTAAATTTATCTGGTCTACTTGATGCTCCTCAGATCTTCTGGGAACAACCCACTGCTTCCTCCATCTTTTAGCCTCTGGCTGTCTCCTCACCCTTAACTCTTCTCCATTCCCAACACTGAAAGGTTACTGTAACATCCTAAACTTTGACCAACTATGCCCTCCAGAATAGCTCATTTGGGTTTGTCAACAGATAAGCCTGTGTCCAACATTCCCTCCCCATTTTCATATTTCAAGAGTTTTCTGAGAGATCAAAAGGCCCTTCACCTGTTAGTCACTCAGAGTTTCTCTTATGATTTTCTAAATGCCTCAGGAGTTGATCCAAACCTATTTAGAGGCAAACCACAGTAGAGAAACAGTCTTCTGTCCTCATTTTATAGTCTGCCTTTGCTTGTTTATACTTCCAAGTGCTGAGCTGATTTTCATTGTTCCCCGATTGTACCCCAATATGCAAATCATTTTAGTGGTCCACACAAAAATCTCTCTGCTAAACATCAAGGGAAAAACCCCTACCAAGCACACACTATACCAGATTTCTAAACATGTACTTCAATCAATGTTTGTTCATAGAATTCCAAGACAAGTGAAAGACTGTGCATACATTTACCAATTAAACTAAAATAGGTTTGCTCATCAGTTTTTAGTATAAACAGTAATAGGTTAACCAGCTTCTAGCATAATCAAAGCAAAACCTAAAAACTAGTGGGCAAATCCTCAGTTGGTATAAATGTCACTGTCCATTGAAGTCTTTAAACCATGATTTGAGGACTTCAATAGCTCAGACATAGGTGAGAGGTTTATCGCAGGAGTGGGTGGGTGAGATTCTGTGGCCTGCATTGTGCAGGAGGTCAGACTAGATTATTATAATGGTCCCTTCCGACCTTAATATTTACGAACTTTTTTTAAAAAAAAGTATTCCTTTCTAAATTAAAGAAAAAGTCAATTTTATTTAACAGTAGTTTTCTTCCCCAGATTTTGAAATTTTCTTTGCATGTGTGAAGTTGCCAGAAAATGAGAAGATCTTAGCAAAACTTCATGTATTTTGCAGGCTAGAAAATACCTAAACCAGTGGCATAAAATAGTATTCATGAGAGCATCATGGGAGAGCAGAATGTAGGAGTGGAATAAGGTTAATACATTTTAAATCCAGAAGGGACTATTGTGATAATCTACTCTGACCTCCTGCATAATGCAAGCCCATAGGGCTTCCCTGAATTGAATTCCAGCTTCAAGTCTAATAGCTCTGGTTGAACTGGAGCATATCTTCTAGAAAAACATCCAATCTTGATCTAAAAATTTCCAGTGATGGAAAATCCACCACAACTCTTGATAAGTTGTTCCAATAGTTAATTATCTTCATTAGTAAAAATGTGCATTTTATTTCTAGTCTGAATTTGTCTAGCTTTAACTTTCCCCCTGGATCGTGCTACATTTTTGTCAGCAAAATCAGATAGCCCTCTATTATTGAATTTCTGTTCCCTATATAGGTACCCATAGGATGCAATCAAATCAGCCCTTAACCTTCTTTTTGAGAAGATAAATAAAATTTGCTTGTGGGAGTCTCAGAGTATAAGAAATGCTTTCCAATCCTTTAACCATTATCCTGGCTCTTCTCTGAACCTTCTCCAATTTGTCAGCATCCTTCTTGAAATGGAGATTCGAGAACTGGATACATTGTTCTAGTAGCCATTCACATTAGTGCCAAAACTAAGGAAATAACCTCCTTACTGCAACTGTGGAGTGCCATTTAAGATGAGGAGGGCAGGGAGTAAACCACAGTGAAGGTATACAGTGAGACAGCCCTGCACTTACACTGCACAGGTTCAAGTTCCATGGGGCGGCCCAGCACCCCACTCCAGCCTGGTTGTCTCTCACCGTAATATGCAGGCAGGGCCCTTTCTCACTCTTGCCCTTGTTCTGGCACTGCCTGATTGCCTACCCTGAGCAGGGCCAAAAAATTGTCAAGCCATGGCCCAAGTGACTCCCCCAGCTCCATGGCCTATGCCTGTTTAAACACCCAACAACAACATTTTCTCTTCTGGACACTGACTTGCATGGGAGCTCATGTTCAGCTGATTATCCACTATGACACCACCACCACCCCACTGTCAGAGTGACTACAGAGTCACTGCTTCCCTCTGTCTCATTAGGTTTGACTATGAAGGAAAAAAAAATCTTCTGAGACATGCAGAAATTCCGAGAGAAATTCTGAGTGATTAACAGGTGGAGGGCCTTGGGCATCTCAGAAAACTCCTGAAATCCAGAGATGGGGAGCGAATATTGGATACAATGTTATCCATTGAGAAAAATCAAACTATGGGCTGCTCTGGAGGGCCTACATTCTTTGTTCCTAGATGTATAACCTTACATTTGGCAGTATTGCAATACATATTGTTTGCTTCCACCCAACTTACCAAATGAACCAGATTTGCTCTGTGTCAGTGACCTATCTTCTTCATTATTTACCACTGCCCTAATCTGTGTGTTATCTGCAAACTTTGTCAGTGATGATTTTGTGTGTTTAGTTAATATAAGGGATACAGAGATAGCATGACAACAAGAGATTGAGAAAATAGGTGGAGTGTAAAGGAGTTGGAACAGGAAATGTAAGGAATAAAATGATTGGTGACAGAGCAGGGTGAACGGAGCAGGACAGAGGTAAAAACAAGAAAAGATGCAGATTGTATATGTGGGGACAATATGAGGAGATGGCAACAGGACACAGGAAATAACTCCTACTGTGTGAGAGTGCAGATACCAAGGAAATTCAGCTTCAGGAGAGAACTAATTAAATGGAAGAGGATATTGATAAAAGGGGATGGGCTGAGGACAGGACACATCTCCTCCCTCCGAGGTGGTTCTTAATCTAATCTAGAGCAAATAACTCATTTTTTGGGTTAAATGAAAACATTTCATTCTACCCAAACAAGTTTTTTTTTTAAAAAAAAAAATGTTTTCAAGTAAAATTGCAGTGAAATTCTAAACAAAAGAGGGTGTTTTGATTGTGACGCTTCAATTTTTCAGTATTTCTGTCAAATTTTACCTGAATTCATAAATTGTTTTGGTTAAATCAAATTTGCATTTTTCAGCTGAAAAATATTACCCAGTTCTAATGTAATCTTCTACTGCTATTATACACACAATTAACACTTGTGCAATGGCAGTCAAATAGCTGTATGATCACTTTTATTCAACTTAGTACTGAATGAAAGTTGGTTTATCAATTAAACTTCAGAAAACCCACAGCACTGGAAAAATACAAATGTGCTTCACAACCTCTATCCAGAGAGACTATGAATCCTCTGCTTTACAGCATACTTAAAACCTTAAATAAAACAGCAAAACATTTGTCTGAGTATTCTAGTTTAATGACATGCATCATACTGTCAAACCACATATAGTTGGTTAAATCTGCTGAGTAGACTGTAGAAATGTGGGTGAAGTGCTGTTATATTGTTTACCTGGATCTCTACTGCCATGTGGTAAAGAGTTATGAAGTGGTCAAAAGACATGTATAAATTACATAGCTACAGCCTTCAAAAAATAAAAGAAGACATTGCATAGTTTGTTTCTGTATTAAAGACATCCCTTAGTTGTTTGTTATGTTATACTAAAAATGCAAATGAAATATTAGTCATTGTATCAGTTGCTAAATGGATACACAGTGGATGGAGCTACAGTTGTGGGCCAGCTGTCAAAGGATTGCCTGTATGACAATACCAATTTCTAATAGTAGAAGCTAATAGTAATTAAAGAGTGGTAATGTTCACTGCTCAGTTTGGAGATGTCAATTTCTATTAAATATCCCCAGGGACAATCTGAGCCCTTGCCAGTAATTCTCACAAGTGTCCCCTGACCTATCTTCAGGGATGATCAATAAGAAAAAAAAAAAAGGGATTCTACTTCTCCAACTGAGTGTGTGCATGTAGTTAGAAGGAGAGGAAGTTAGTCCAGGTAAATCATCAGTTTTAGCCATTACAAATTGCTCTTGGCTATCTTCCTCCTATGCCAAGTCTGCAGTATTGTCAGCAAGTGTGGGTGACCTCTTCACAAACCTCTTTTATATAGCCCACATCCTTGGCAAGAGCATGCCATCAGAAAGCTGGGCTTTGCACTACTTTGCTCGACAGTGGAGGCAAGGGGGAGAAGAGAAGTGTCACTGGAATGGGATCCTTCCTCCAAAGCAAAAGAGCAGCAGCAGTAGCTTCCATACCCAGTTCTCACTCCACCACATGGGAGAGGAAGAAGAAAGCAACCAGAGGATCCATCATAGCAATGGATCCTTTGGTCCCAACCCTTGATCCCTCTCTTGGTTCCACCTTCAGTGCAGGTGCCCTGGTATCCTGCCCCATGTGGCACTGGAAGGGTACAGAGTCCACAGTTAATGGAATCTTGGTGGTCACAGAGGCTGGGCAAGATTCGCCCCTTTGTTTGTAAAGCACAACATCTCATAATATTGGGGTGGCATTACCTTATTTTTATGAAACAGTAAACAAGAGTGTGACAGCTGATGTTTGCTATGTGATAGTTGGTAGAACAGAATTAATAATAGGTATGAATTCTAGAATGAAGTCAGCCTGTATCTCTAATGTGACCGATTGTTTTAGGCGGTCACTCTAGTTAAGTCAATTAACATGTCAATGCAGATGCTCCCCGACTTATGCTATTGTTCCGTTCTGGAATGCCTTGCGTAACTCGAATTTTGTGAAAGTCGGAAACGTATACCCGAACATTACGCAAAAAAAACCCAAAAAAACAAAAACCCTCCTATTTCTAGCTTACGGAACTTTTTCCATAAGTGCGGATTTACGTAAGTTGGGTCTTGCGTAACCCGGGGAGCATCTCTACACTGCTGAGGCCAGCCGGGAAAGGTTGGCAATGACTTGGAATACAGATGACTTAAAAAAGGAAGCAGGAAATCCCCAGCTGTGAGAATTTACCTTCAAAGGAATACTTGCAGGTACCAGGAAACAAAGTTGGAGCAGAAACAGGAACTCAATACTATCCCGAACTCATCCGAGGGGACACTGCTTTGCTGATATGATTGTGAACAAGGACACCAGTGCACATGCTTTTGAGAGAAATGCAGATTATTATAATGGGCAGAGTAATACCATTAAGCTCAAAAGAATCACAGCCAATAACTAAGGCAGGGACTTGAGACAAAATTCAAAAGAGCTCACAGGATAGGACTTTGAGACGCACAAAGAGGCATCAAGTGGGAGAGAAGAAAGCTCTGTGAGGAAAATGGAATGTGTTAGGATATCGACATTCAGGCCTGTCTGTAAAGGCCTATACTTTAAGAATTTAGGTGCATTCTTATCACTTAGCTAGTTCTAGAGGTATAAAAGAAAGAATCAAACCCACCGTCTGCCGGTATAAGGGCCTTCTCTTACTGTGACAGTCTGAGGCCGTGTTCTTAAACTAAGGCCTTTGGCTAAGCAACAGAGGCAGCCATAAGCTTGGAAGTGAATGGTCACATCCTCACATTCCAAACTAGTCACATTGAAATAAGGTGCTATTGGACTGTTAAGCATTATCAGGACAGGATTGTATTCCTATCATCTCCAGAGAAAGGGAAAAACCTGGAAGATTAAAAACAAACAAACAAAAACCTTAGTTTGATAGCATCCTGCCTGGCAAGAACTCACTTATCAATAGTGGGAGTGTGAAATACTCATTTTTTCTACCCCCCCCCCCACGTTCTGGTTAAACTTGGATTTATGCTGGAAATGGCCCACCTTGATTATCATGCACATTGTAAGGAGAGTGGTCAGTTTGGATGAGCTATTGCCAGCAGGAGAGTGATTTTGTGTGTGGGGGGGGGGGCGCGGAGGGTGAGAAAACCTGGATTTATGCTGGAAATGGCCCAACTTGATCACTTTAGATAAGCTATTATCAGCAGGAGAGTGGGGTGGGAGGAGGTATTGTTTCATGGTCTCTGGTGTATATAATGTCTTCTGCAGTTTCCACAGTATGCATCCGATGAAGTGAGCTGTAGCTCACGAAAGCTCATGCTCAAATAAATTGGTTAGTCTCTAAGGTACCACAAGTACTCCTTTTCTTTTTACTCATTTCTGTGTTGTTCTATCATTGTAGTCTCCACTTCCCTATTGTTTGTCTGTATAATCTGTCTGGTTCTGTAATTGTTTCTTTCTGCTGTATAATTAATTTTGTTCGGTGTAAACCAATTAAGGTGGTGGGATATAATCGGTTAAATAATCATGTTATAATATGTTAGGATTGGCTAGTTAAATTTTAGTAAAATGATTAGTTAAGGTATAGCTAAGCAGAACTCAAGTTTTACTATATAGTCTGCAGTCAGGAAGTAAGGGGGGAATGTGGGTGGGAAATTGGAATCATGTTTTGCTAAGGTGGGGAATGGGAACAGGGAATGGGAACAGAGACACAGGCAAGGCTCTGTGGTGTCAGAACTGGGAAGGGAGACACTAAGGAAGGAAATTGGAATCATTGCTTGCTGAAAGTTCACCCCAATAAACATTGAATTGTTTGCACCTTCAGACTTCGGGTATTGTTGCTCTGTTCATGTGAGAAGGACCAGGGAAGTGAGGGGGTGAAGGAATAAGCCCCCTAACAGAATGAAGTTTCTGTTTGAACTGTAACAAACCTGAAAGGTACCTAACCTAGCTTAACTTTTATCAGATGTCAGATTAGATGCCTTATGAATGAGGTTGCTTTTGTTGTAACCTGATCTTCTCTCTCCATTCTTAACAAGTTTTGCTTTTAATTACACCACATGAGACTGAGTGAAATTTCCCAAATGTCTAAAACTGTCCTGAAGAGATGAATAAAACTCCAATCTCTAAGAGGAAGCAGCAGTGAAGAAGGCTTTCTGGAGGTTAAAACCTGACAGATCCTTGGAGTGCCAGTTAAGGAGCCCTTTCCCATAATTTGGGCCATTTCCAGGGCTGCTGTCAAATAAGAAATA
Source organism: Lepidochelys olivacea (assembly GCF_965140295.1). Taxonomy (NCBI): domain Eukaryota; kingdom Metazoa; phylum Chordata; order Testudines; family Cheloniidae; genus Lepidochelys; species Lepidochelys olivacea. The sequence continues at coordinate 87,498,939 of NC_140415.1, read as the reverse complement.
CTTAAGGACCACTTATGAGAACTGAGATGAAGGGTGTGAAAGTGAAAGAAAGAAACAGAAAACTTAGGGAACACAGCTAGAATTGTTTGTAAAAGGAATATTTGAGTTTTCCATGCAATACCAGGTGGTCTCCGAAGTATTGTGTCAACTTTCTATATATAGATCTATATACAACATTTAAAGAAACAAAGCTGTGAAGAAGGGGTAGACTAGGAAAGCTGTCGATGTTATGCCTTTTAGTACTTTGTATCTATGCTAAATAAAACTCTTCATGAGGAGCTGTACAGGATAAATTTTGAGACTGAGTAAAGGATATTTGCAGGAAGCACACAGGGGCCAGTGGTGCTCAGAGGGGACATCCTTTTCACAGCCATTGCAGACATACAAAGTAACTCACAGACGGAAGCCATTCAATTCATGTTTTTCAAAGGGACAATATAGTTTCAAACAAACAAACAGTTTGTGTTTCTCATGCCTCCCACTGAAACAAAGGGTAATACCACCACCACTTCTTTATAAATACATTTTAAACAGCACACTGAATAGTGTGGATATGTTTCAAACTTCAAAAGAGCAAGTACAAATGTGGGACTTCGATCACAGTTCAAAAGAAGTTTAGAACTATACAAGAATTTGAAGTCTCTGACCAGGTTCCATCAGACAGCAGCCAACTACAATATGAAGTCAGTATGTCTTGGTGTCTGTGAGTAAATATAACAAGTATCCTAATGTGCAAGAAGAACTCAGTCTCTGAACTCAGGGCTGCAAGAACTTTAACAGTTCCCCTGTACCCAGATCACATCAGTATTGGTGGTAGCGCCTCCTCTTCCCTTGTTTCAGAAGCTAGAGGTTTAAGAGGGGGAAAGAAAGGGATAAGACCAAAGTTATTAGAACAGAAATGACATGCTTTGGGTCATACTTTCCTATGCCAACAATTGCTTCAGAGCTGATTTTTCCATGATCTTGGAGGGGGAGACAGATCTTTGCTCTAGCAAGAAGTGAGTTCTAGGCTGTCTCCCTTTCACTGGCATGCATTCACCATCAAATGATAGATTAAAAGAGTACCAAGATGTTCTTACAGTCTTCTCTTATTCACTGGGTTTTTACACACAGAGCATATGTCATAATATTTATTAGGTGCATCATGGTAATAGAAACTTCAGCCTGATCAAGAGTAGTTATCTACCACATGCCATCATTCATTTCAACTGTCTACTGATGTAATTCTGTATCAGTAGGACACACTGCCATTATTGAATGGCTCCATTGTACACAGTGAGTTGTGTCAGTCATGGATCATGACAAAGTATGAACTATGGAATTTGCTGCCTCAGTGACTTTTTGAAAAATCACTAGCAGTTGGGAGAAAGACATTCTCCTGGCTAAATAATTTGCATACCTTTCCCCCCAGCTTTCTCACAAGACATGCAATTAAAGGCCTGATGCTAATTCCTTTTAAGTGAATAACCAAAGTTACATTGACTTCAAATGGATCAGGACAGGGTTCTAAGTAAGATCACATTTCTTTTCAGCATTCTAGGACACTAAAATATGTGCCTGTCACCAGGAAAAAAGTATTCATTCCATAGTAATGCTGACACTGCTCCTGCTATTGGAGTTTGGATCTGCTTCTCTCAATATGTACACTTTACCAACTACTGACAGACTACTTATTGTAGCTGCTATTTATGTTGAGCTTCTGCTTCTTTCTTTGCTGTACTTCCTTTTAGGAGGTGCTAATGTCCCTAACACATACTTAGAAAGCTGGTGTTTCTTACTTGTTAATTGGAATTATTCCAGGTATGGGACTTTTGGTCCAGACACATCACACACAGCAGTCAATATGGCGCAAACAAAAAAGAGGGACTCTGCCCAGTCTCGGACAACAAAGGGGCTCATGTTACTAGGCTAGAGAGCCTCAGATAGTGTAGGTTTCAGAGTAACAGCCGTGTTAGTCTGTATTCGCAAAAAGAAAAGGAGTACTTGTGGCACCTTAGAGACTAACCAATTTATTTGAGCATGAGCTTTCGTTTCCACGGCATGCATCCGATGAAGTGAGCTGTAGCTCACGAAAGCTCATGCTCAAATAAATTGGTTAGTCTCTAAGGTGCCACAAGTACTCCTTTTCTTTTTTCAGATAGTGTAATAAATGTATTTATGCTACAGACACAGAAGTCACACCAGTTTATACTAGTTGGCCCAAGATTCTTTGTGCAATTGTTTGGTATAGGATTCTTTGTGGAGTTGCTGGATTCTGTGTTGGATACTCTGTGTTGAAATCCTCTCACCACTGAAGTCAATAGAAGTTTTGACATTGACTTCAATGGGGAAGAGTATTTCCCCCTCACTTTCTCCCTATATTCTATCTTCCTTCTCTTCCAGTTCTGGATCCTTCCCCAGCTGGGCTGTTAACATGCTCACGTTGGTCCCCCAGCACCACTCAGATTTATGTTGCACTAGCAGAGTCTTCTACAAAAATATATTTTAATAGTATTTTAGCCCATAGATATTGGAGATATCATAAGATCATCCTTTGCCAGCACCACAATCCATTGGCCAAAAAATAGATTTCATGAACTTCTGGCTGACATACAAAACAAATATGGATTATGCAGTATGGTCTCTTACCCAGATCCACACCCTGATCAAATAATCCTCCTTTAATCATGTACTTGACACCCAGCCAAGAAAAATAACTTCAAGATTACATTATCCATGTTTGTTGGAAAGAAAGAATAAAACGTGGCCTCTGTTACTCTGGAGAAAATTTCACTTGCAATCCAAAGTGAGGACTGTATATTTTTATATACCTATTTTAGGCAGCAAAGTTGACATTTTATATAGTAAGAAAAAAGGTCTTCTGGTAAAAAAAAGTTTTCAATAACTATAATCCATTTTTGTAAACAAAAACCAAGCTATTTATTTAATTTATTTTCTGGAAAGACAATGTTGAGGTGGTTCTCTTTGAGTTTCTTTTTTTTCATATTAGATATCTAGCACTGGTGTAATAATTCCATCATTTTAAAATAAGAGCTAAGTTACTGCATTGAAGTACAAAACAGGAATTCATTTTCGGACACTTACGTGTTTTGTTGTTTTTCTCTTTCCATAAACTCCATTTAATCAGGCCTGTCTCCAAGCCTGTGGAGAGGCAGGAAGGAGTCGCACTTTCCCACTCATTCTTCAAAGCCTTCCTAAATATGTAGCTGTTGTAGCCTCAATACACACAGAGACTAATTTTTAGTCATCTCTATTTTTGTTTGGCTGCTAACCTAAGTATTGAAAGCTCAGAATAAAGAAACGCGTTGAGTACTACTATTAACAATCTGACAATATCTACAAAAGTTTAATTAGAAATTAAACAAAACAGGAATATTAGAAATAATTGAAGTCAGAACAAAAACAACCACCGAGTATCTAGGAAGCCAAATTTGTCACTGAATTTCACTTTGGATGTTGCTTACAGAACTTCACAATGTTATTGTGGAAATATCATTTAACTGTTGATTACTGGCATGGACCTAGATGAAGGCTAGAATGTGCTTAATCTTAACACGACCACAAAGATAGAGGAGAAATAATTATCATCTTGGATGGTCACATTAGTGCTATCTGGATCTTAGCTATGCAGTGTGCCAGTACAATGCTCCTCTAGCTGCAAATCGATGGATAGGGTGGTGGGTGAAAGGCTCCATGGGTCTGTCTCACAATGTGAGGGCCAGTAGAACTGGCTACATGCACCAGGAAAGTATGCTTCACCCCACAAAGGGGTGTTGAAAATTTCTCCCCTGCTACTCTAATGCAACAGGACATTCAGGAACCATTGTGCTCCTGAGTGGGGTGCTTAAAAGCTCAATCTAGCACACAGGAAATAGATGCTTACCATAGGACTCACTGTTAACTCCTTACTTAAACTGGTGAGCAGTTGGTCAAACAAGTAATCCCACTGAAGAGTAAATGATTGCTTGTCAGTCTTCACAATAGAGGGTTTGGGGATTATCTATATGTACTCTTTTCAAGCAATGAAGTGGAGAAGGAAATGTCAAGGTGACTAAAAATAATTAAACATAGTTTATTGGTAATCTATACTATGGCAAGACAAAAAAAGATGTTACCTAGAAAAAGTTTCAGCAGAAATTAGAGGGGGAAAAGAGTCTAAGACAGTAGAAGTCATCAGAATTTTTTCCAAATGATTTTTTGTTAGAAAATGTGAAGAATATAAGAATGGCCATATTGGGTCAGACCAATGGTCCATCCAGACCAGCATCCTATCTTCCCACAGGTGCTTCATTCAGAAGGGAAGAATTAAAAGAACAGGGCAATTAGCAAGTGATCCATCCCCTGACATCCAGTGCCAGCTCTTAGCAGTCAGTGATTTACAGATACCTGGAGCGTGAGGTTGCATTTCTTGCATTTTGGCTAATAGCTTCTGATGGACCTCTCCTCCAAGAACTTATCTAATTCTTTTTTGAACCCAATTATACTTTTGTCCTTCACAAAATCCCCTGGCAACAAATTCCCCAGCGAGCTGACTGTGCATTGTATGAAGAACTACTTCATTAAGTTTGTTTTAAACCTGCTGCCTATTAATGTCTTTGGGTGACCCCTGGTTTGTGTGTTATATGAAGGGGTAAATAACTTCCATATTCACTTTCTCCACACCATTCATGATTTTATAGACCTCTATCATATTCCCCACTCAGTTGTCTCTTTTTCTAAGCTGAACAGTCCCAGACTTTTAAATCTCTCCTCATTTGGAAGTTGTTCCATACCTCTAATTATTGTGTTGCCTATCTCTGTACTTTTTCTAATTCTAATGCATCTTTTCTGAGATGCAGTGACCAGCACTGCACGCAGCATTCAAGGTATGGGCGGACCATAGTTTTATATAACAGCATTAAGATATTTTCTATCTTATCTTTCCTTTTCCCAATGTTTCCAAAGATTGTTAACTTTTTTTGGCCACTATCGCACATTAAGCATATGTTTGAGAGAACTGTCCTTGAGGACTCCAAAAGCTCTTCAGTTTTAACAGTTAATTTAGACATCATTTTGTATGTATAGTTGGAATTATGTTTTCCAATGTGGAATATTTTATCAACATTGTGTTTCATCTGCCATTATTGTTGCCAAATCACTCTGTTTTGTGAGATTCCTTTGTAACTCTTCACACTCAGCTTAAGACTTACCTATCTTAAGTAATTTTATATCATTGCAAATTTTGCCACCTCTGTCCCTTTTCCAGATGATTTATGAAATATGTTGAACAGCACAGGTCCCAGTACAGATTCTCAAGGTACCACAATATTTGCCTCCTTCCATTATGAAAATGGACCATTTATTCATAACCTTTGTTTCCTGGCTTTTAACTAGTTACTGATCCTTGACAGGACCTTCCATCTTATCCCTTGACTGCTTACTTTGCTTAAGAGCCTTTGGAGTGAAACCTTGTCAAAGGCTCTCTGTAAATCCAAGTACACTATAGCAACTGATCAACCTTGTCCCCATGCTTGACATGCTTAATGAATTCTAATAGATTGGTGAGGCATGATTTCCCTTAACAAAAACTGTGTTGATTCTTCCAACATATTGTGTTTATCTAGGTGTCTGATAATTCTGTTCTTTACTATAGTTGCAACCAATTTGCCTGGTACTGTAGTTAGGCTTACCAGACTAATTGCCAGGATCGACAATAGTGCTTTTTTTTTTTTAAATTGGTACCATATTAGCTATCCTCCAGTCATCTGGTACAGATGCTGATTTAAATGATAGGTTACATACCACAGTTAGCAGTTCTGCAATTTCATATTTGAGTTCCTTCAGAACTCTTCAGAGTACCATCTGGCCCTGGTGACTTCTTATTGTTTAATTTATCAATATGTTCCAAAATCTCCTCTACTGACATCTCGATCTGGGACAGTTCCTCAGATTGGTCACCTGAAAAGAATGGCCCCGGTGTGGGAATGTCCATCACATTCTCTGCAGTTAAGACTGATGCAAATAATTCATTTAAATTCTCCACAATGGCCATATCTTCCTTGAGTGCTCTTTTACCACCTCTATCACCCAGTGGCCCCACTGATGATATCTGGATTTTAAAAAGGTAAGTGATCGAGAATCCACCATGACACTTTTGGTAAGTTGTTCCAATGGTTAATTACCCTCACTGTTGAACATGTGCCTTATTTCCAATATGAATTTGTCTAGCTTCAACTTCCATCCATTGGATTGTGTTATACTTTTCTTTTCCCATTATCAAATATTTGTTCCCTGCATAGGTACTTTGACTGTAATCAAGTCACTCCTTAACCTTTTCTTTGTTAAGATACATAAATGGGGCTCCTTTATCATTCTAAGGTATGTGTTCTAATCCTTTAGCCATTCTTGTGGCTCTTTTCTGAGCCCTCTCAAACCTATCAACATCTTTCTTCAATTGTGAACACCAGTGCCAACTATATATCCACCATGACAATTCTCAACTCCTACTTGAGATTCCTCTATGTATGCATCCAAGGACTCCATTAACCCTTTTGGCCACAGTGTTGTTCATGTTCAGCTGATTATCCACCATGACCTTCCAACTCTTTTTCAGAGTCACTGCTTCCCAGGATAGAGTAATCTACTCCATCCGAAAGTATGGCTTGTTTCTAGATGTATATATTTACATTTTGCCATATTAAAATACATTGTTCACTTGCATTCAGCTTACCAAGCAGCCAAGTTTGCTCTGTCAGTACATTAAACACACAATTGTGACAACTATACCTTTCAAAATATACAACACCCTTTCATATAAAAACACAGCAGTCATAACTTGACTATTCATACTAAAATCTAATTTTATGTATTAAATGATTTTATGCGATTAAGCAGACAGTCACATTCTGAAAAATCTTCAAATCACTATTCAACTACTATTGGAGCTTGATTCACAGTGCTACCACTGTGCTCTGACTCCACAGAGTGGTCCTGTTACAGGACTATGTTAATGTGCACTGGGTTTTAGTTTTAGTTTGTGCCAGCAGGGTCTATGTGGGGCCATTTACAGCACTCTACAATTCACACCCCTCTATTTCGCACTATGGTGCCATGCAGACATGCCCATGGAGACTGATTTATAATTACTCACTGTTTATTGAAAACTTTATTTTATGATCTGGAATCATCAGATAGCAAAAAACTCATTTTTGCTGTAGTAGAATTTCCTCCGAATAGAGAAATCAGCACTAGCAAAACATGCTACTGAAGCCAACAACTCCCAGATCTAGAAATGCAGTTGCTAAACATCTGGCTTAAGTGCCTAATTATATGGGAAATGATTACAGAATCCTTGAAACAAAACTCCAGCCTTTACTATCAACATGCAAAATGCAGTGTTAAGTGATTCCATTACCTATAATAGCCTTGTTTAGAAGAGAATATAAAATTCCAGAGAGGATAATTCATGCAAAATTTCAGGCACAAGTTCCTTATATGATTTTTTAAATGTTTTTTTTTTGTAGATCTATGAAAACAAAACAAAATACCATACATAGTTCTGGGAAATAATGTCAAAATATTAATGATAATAAAAACTAATAGTGTAATAGCATTGATGATGTTACTGCAAAGTACAGAAGAGGAAGAAGCACTTATAGCAAAGATGACATGAAAAAAGCATTTGTCTGACTAATGTGTAAATATATGAAGTTTTTTTTAATTTGATTTTAAAATTAATCAATACAGTACAATATGCTCTGCATATTTTGAAGGGTTTTAAGGTATCTTGTATGAGCCCTCCACTTTTTAACAAAACCAACAAATTTCTGTAACAAAACCAAAACCAAAGGAGTACTTGTGGCACCTTAGAGACTAACCAATTTATTTGAGCATGAGCTTTCGTGAGCTACAGCTCACTTCATCGGATGCATACCGTGGAAACTGCAGCAGACATTATATACACACAGAGATCATGAAACAATACCTCCTCCCACCCCACTGTCCTGCTGATAATAGCTCATCCAAAGTGACCACTCTCCCTACAATGTGCATGATAATCAAGGTGGGCCATGTCCAGCACAAATCCAGGCTCTCTCACCCCCCCCTCCTTTTTTTTTTCCGGGACACACACACACACTCTCCTGCTGGCAATAGCTCATCCAAAGTGACCACTCTCCAAGTTTAAATCCAAGTTTAACCAGAACGTCTGGGGGGGGAGGGTAGGAAAAAACAAGGGGAAATAGGCTACCTTGCATAATGACTTAGCCACTCCCAGTCTCTATTTAAGCCTAAATTAATAGTATCCAATTTGCAAATGAATTCCAATTTGTGTGTGTGGTTTTTGGAGGGGGGTGAGAGAACCTGGATTTGTGCAGGAAATGGCCCACCTTGATTATCATGCACACTGTGAAGAGAGTTGTCATTTTGGATGGGCTATTACCAGCAGGAGAGTGAGTTTGTGTGTGGGGGGGGTGGAGGGTGAGAAAACCTGGATTTGTGCTGGAAATGGCCCAACTTGATGATCACTTTAGATAAGCTATTATCAGCAGGACAGTGGGGTGGGAGGAGGTATTGTTTCATGATCTCTGTGTGTATATAATGTCTGCTGCAGTTTCCACGGTATGCATCCGATGAAGTGAGCTGTAGCTCACGAAAGCTCATGCTCAAATAAATTGATTAGTCTCTAAGGTGCCACAAGTATTCCTTTTCTTTTTGCGAATACAGACTAACACGGCTGTTACTCTAAAAACAAAACTGTTTTGTAAAGAAAAAATAGAATGTTTCAAGTACATTTATTTCCAGTTATCTAACAAGGCATTTCAATGAGATTTGTATAAACTCTAAAACCTACATCTACTATATTCCTATTAAAAACATTTTCCAGGATCATTAAGCTCATGTACATGGTAGGAAAAAAGTCGGACAACATTTTGAAGACTAATAATGGTCATTGGTCAAAGTATGGACAAGATTCTACTGAGGTTTTTTTGCATTTTTTTTTTTTATTTCTGTGGTCCTCTCCACACAGGCAAAGAAAAGATTGGTGAAGGAAGTGAGGCCATCATTAGTTTTTCATAAGTTCAGTTAAAGATCTAAGGTAGGACCTAAAGTAAAATTTTCAGAAGTGGGTATGTTACTTAGGAACCTAAGTTCCATTTTCAGAAGTGTTGTGGGTACTCTGAAAAACTGGCCCAAAGGCATTTTGGTGCCCAAAAATGCAAATAGATTTCTAGTGGGATTTTAAGAAGTGCCTAAGTATCTTAGTTTCCTAACTCCCATTTAACTCAAGTGCTTTCTGAATTTTGAAAAACCCAGTGGGCATTTTTAGGCTCCTAAATACATTTGAAAATCTGGCCTTTAGGAGCTTATGACTTTTAAGTAGACTTAGACACCTAAGTGCCTAAGTCAATTTTGAAAATATCACTTAAACACTTTTGAAAATTTTACTGTTAAATGTATTGAGGTTCTCCCATTACTACTACAGTGGTTGCAATAGAAAATAACATTTCCAATAGTGGATCAGACAGGTCATCTATCTGATCAGGCTTTCTGTTTCTGGAGGTCACCAATATTAGATTCTTCAGAGGAAGCTGAAATCCCACTAGCTTCTTAAGAAAGAAATCCTATTACTTGAAGATGACCAGTTTATTCTTGTACTCAAGAAAAAAAAGAAAACCTGCAGTACACGTCTAAAACACTGCACAATTTCTATTGTAAAATGTAGTGTTTTCATAATGGCTGGCGCAGGAGATTTGGTTACAGTGATCTTTGCTTGTATAATTACAAAAGTTATTAACTGTCATAAGATAATACAGCCCATTTAAAAGTGCAGCTACATTATTTGACTAAAATATAAGGTAAGGACATAAGAATTGCCATACTGGCCCAATATCCTATCTTCCTATGGGAGCCTATACCAGATGCTTTAGAGGGAATGAAAAAAACAAATCTTTCATTGTATGAGAGTCTTGACATATTACTAAACAACTTTGTTACCTTTCTCTGGACCCTCTAGATATCCCATCTACATCTCTTCATTTAAACTAAGGCTACTAAAACTGCACACAACTCAAAAAGGTGAGCATATCATTGTACAATACCAATTTGATAGGATAAAATAAAGATACTATCCTGTTTTAAAAACATCCATGTATGCTATTTACATTTTTAATTTCTGCAGCACACTATGCACACATCTTCTCTGAACTCATTATAACAACTCCAGCATCTCAGAGGATCTTGTAATTCGAAGCCAATCAGCATAAAAGAAATTCAGACTAATTTTTCTTTTGCATCATCATACTCTGATTCATATGTTTCTGCTAATATTTTGCCAGTCCCCCAATATATCCCTCTCTTATACCAGGAGTTTTTCACAGTCTTCCTTGTTTTTAGTAAGCATAATAGTTTGATGACATTAGCAAATTTCACCAACTTCTCCATTTAGAGCCTCATCAGGCACCCAATAAAGTCAATGGAAAGACCCCCATTCATATCAGCAGGCTTTGGATCAAGCCCTTATTATTTCAATAGATCCATATATTCTATATTTGTCTGTTTATGGTCCACCTGTGCTTCTCAGCTAGACAAATTATTTCAAGAAGGTTGCGACTGGTGTTGCTATTTCAGTTTTGCTTCCATTTATTTTAGAATTAAGAAAGTGGTCTACTAATGGTATTTCACCATTCTAGTATACTAAAATAGGGCAAGGATAGACTTTTTTTGTTTAAGCAATAGCTTCAAAATGAATAGTAAAAGGACATCTTGATCTTCTCTCCTTGCAAAATGGAGAAAAATCAGTGATGAAATCACCAATAGCAGCAAATGTTTTCCATAGAATTATACAAGTAAATGTTAAAATCTGTTAAATGAATTGATCACCTAATTTACACTAGTGTTGGAGCTTCCATACTACTCTGTCAAAGAGCTTACACCCATCTAAACAAGTCAGTATGGATTTAGTCCTATGTTACCCGGAGACAAATTTAATAGTCACCTTGTGTTGTTGCATGAAAATCTTCACTGAAAAAACCTGTTGGAACTGCCGAATGAAGAAAGTGAAGTGTTTTCAAATCTGTTAGCCACAACTTTCACAAATCTGTTTTAGCATCTGCAAAATAAGTGGTTTGTGTGAAATATGATCTTCTGGTCTTAATATCATGAGAAATTAGATCACACAATTTTGGTAATAAACATTTGCACTTAGAAGACTGCTGAGCAAAATTTTGAGATTAGAAAAGATAAATGTGACAATCGAGGATTCTGAATTTCTTACTTAAAATACAATTAAGTTAAATTAGAATCGGATAACTGGCAAAAAGTGGCTGTTAAAACCATTAGCAACTAGATTCTTCTCTCTCCACTTCACTAGTCTTTCCTATTGCTAATTCTAGTTTAAGAAAACCGGGGGGGGGGTGCATTATGGAATTGTCATAAATGAACTAGTGACTGTAATTAAAATACAACCTGTTTGAGCATGCAATATGCCTTCACTGAATTTTAAAATACTCTAAAGAGTAGACAAGAACAAAATGTTGATTTTTTCCCCTCCATACGAGTGGTCCAGATGAAAGATCAACCAAGCATTCAGATGCATTTGGCTCATCAAGATCTGTGATTGAAACTCCAGGAATAAAGTTCACAGCTGGGTTTTCAACACAGCCAGCACAAGGGAATATAGATCATTAACCACTCATGGGTTTCTAGGCTGCACAATCACATATACTATGATCTGTCAACATTGAGAGGAGGGAAATAAAAATAAAAGTTCTCACTCTGAATTATTGTATAACTGGAGTTAAGAAAAAGACCCATTTTTAACAAATTGGCCTGGATAATTTTTTTTAAAAAGCCTTAAATTAGCAATTGATGTCTAGATAATAAAGTAGGTATTTCTCTTTAAACTATGTACAGTACATAATTATCCAGATTAAATGTGTGGGAGGAGTTATTGATAATTGAACAATCTATGTAACTATAAATATTATAAATAGGTTTGAGGGATCATGACTCTGTTCTCGACAATTAAACAGATAGCCCTGCTGAGAGATGATGGTGCAGTCTTGGTTAACATTCCAGTCGGGCGAAAACAATTGTAAAACAATTTCCATGAAGGTTTATCAACAAATTTACAATGATTGTTCTTAAGTCATGGTCACTTTTATGTCGATGTTCCTCAACTTTCAAGGGAACCAGTTTCACTGGTATAAATGTTACTAGGAAATGGATTTCCAAGCATATGAATATTTGTGGAAACCCATCTTTTTGAGTTCCATCCAACGTTACAGTGCACTTCATCTTGAGGAACTAAAGTAGAAAAAAAATAATAAAAGCTGGATATCTTGGACTCCGTTCTCTCAATCTCCTGCTCTAGTAACATAAAGGAACTATAAACTGTATTGTAGAATTCTTCTGGGATACAGGTGTTCCCCAGCTGGAGTAATGGTGCCAGATTAGCCTATACCAACCCTTCTCTCAGCCCCGAGGAAAGGCAACGTCCTGTGGGCAGGAGGGGATATAGTTTCATTCTGAGGGCTTGTCTTCACTATGGGGGAGATTGACGCTGCTGCAATCAATGCAGCGGGTGTCAGTTTAGTGGGTTTAGTGAAGACTGCCTAAACTGATGGCAGAGTGCTCTACAGTTGACTTTGGTACTCCACCTCCCCGAGAAGAGTAAGATAAATCAACTGGGGAGCATCTCCCAGAGATCCACATAGGTCGACTTACCCCAGTAGTGAAGACAAACCCTGAGTATTCTCAGCTGGCTGTCAGCCCAAGAAAGCCATTGCAGTTAGCAACTAAATACAGCATCTCTAGGGCCACCTAAATGTATGTTGGAGGGTGGGCAGGCTCACATCAGAGTTGCTACTTCGGGAGGCATAAACTTGGTTTAAAATCCCTTTGCCTCCTTGTAAACCTATTTCTAACATGTGGAACAGTCATATAGAAACTTGTGCAATAGTGCTAATAAAAACCATCCCAAAACCACGTACTGATTTTTTTCCCCCCATACTCTAGTAAGTTATTTTAGGAAAAAGCTGGAAGGCATTTTGTCCCACTAATTGTGCTCATTATAAAACACCAAAATGTTTCTCTTAAAATTTGTTTTAAAGTCAAGTGTTTATCAGCAGTGTTATGGTCACAATATTAAATAACTTTTATAGTCATTTTCATTGAGAGTTTGTTTTATTACTACATTTCATTAATCTCATTTTTGTCTAATTAGTCAAATTAAATGAAAGTGGTATTTGAAGATTTAATCACAAATGAATAATTTAAGCATTTAAAATAATTAATATGCATATAATTTAGAACCAACCTTTGTCTTCATCCATGTTTCACTGGGTTGCTTTATTTCCAGACACTGTTGTTACAAAGTAGAATCCAATTATTGACTTAAAGATATCCATAAGAGAGAGACTATCTAAAAGAGTTGAATGTAAAGTGATCTAAGATCTGGTTCATCTATACTTGGTAACCAGTTTTACTGAGATGCCATATTGCAAGTTGCAGAGCATCTCCTGAAACATGGTGAGCACCTTAATTCCCGTGTACTTCAGTGTGACGTGATGGCACGAATAATTCGATTCTATATAGATTTCTTATGGCACTCTCAGCACCGCAGTATCAGTGTGCTTGTCACTATTATGTAATTGTTATAATTTTCTGTATTTAGGGTATGCCTTTCTTGATGCTTAAAAATACAACCATATTCTTCAGTAAGAGTCCTAAATACTACAGATTGCAGTGAACTGGTCAGACCACACAATCCAGACAGTGGAAGGCGTAGAGATTGGGTAGACTGGGGACAGACCTAAGCAAGACACAGATTGTATGTTTGCTGCCTTGCAGACCTTATCACCCAAAAGGTAATAGAGCCTGACACAAAGGTGACTCTAGTCTCCTGTGTATCTCCAGGTTCTGTCAGAATTTAGATGGACCCAGCACCTATTCCCTGGCAGGAGTTGGGAGGAAACCAGCAATCTGAAGCAGCTATTACAAAAGTTTCTTCCGTCAAGTTCCTTGATTTTAATGTGAAAGAGGATTCATCAAGCCATCTTTCTAGTGTTGTAGGACCAGGATGTAGAGTACTGTGACTTGTTTTAATTTACTCCTTTTTCCTACTGATATCATGAACATCCATTTAAAATAGCAACACATGCAGATGAAGATGGTGTGAGGAGATGGGGGCTAGTAGTGAAGTCAGTTTTCAATTTTTTGTAATCTGAAATTGGTCCTTGGTTTTTATTCAGGGTAACCAGATCATCTGGCTAATTTTCTTCTATTAAATAAATAAATGCAATAAAAACAAAGCTATGGAAATATTGGCTTCATTTAAAAAAAATTGAGTAGGGAATTAAAAAGTGCAATATAAATCAACAAGTGTGGGGGGAAGTAGTCAAAGAACACAGAACTATTAAGTCTAAGACAACCTATGAGGTGTAAGAACAGGGCACTCCATGTGCATGTTTCATTACTGTGAGCAGGATGTTTATTGAAATATGCATTAATACTATTCTTTGTACCTCTGCTCCATTCTTTTCACCATGCTGGAAAGGGAATGTGAGAATTAGAGCTGAGTGAATAATTGATTTTTTGGTTCAGTGGCCAAAACCATTTTTTAAAAAAAAGTTCTGTTTGTTTTTTCTTCGTTTGTTTTGCCATATTTGTTTAGAAGCAGTTTTGTTTGGCATTTTGAAAAATTTTTTGCAAGAAAAACAATTTGGACTTCTTTGAAAATCTTCCCTCCCAATTTTTAGTCAGCCAGAGTTATTCACAGAATTCTACCTGAATTCACACAGTTTCATTTTTTTCTGCAGAGTTACTATTTGACCAACATTTTTCTTCCAGCTGAAGTGAGAATGCTGCTTTGACAGAGGAGAACTGCAGAGGTCCAGTTCCTGCCCCTGCAAACTGAAGTCATCCAATGAAGTAATTTTAAATTCCATTTTATTGCAGTCAGTTATTCATTTTTTTAATGAGGGTAGCATGAATATTTCTGACTTCTAAGATACAGAAGACCTTATAAAATTCAAATCTGCCCTAGTAATGTCCATTTAAAAACAAACAAACAAAAAAAAACCTTGTTGTGGGCTGGTAAATATAAGATTTATTTTCATGTGCCTCACAGATTTCACAGAAACCATAAAACTGACTATTTGCAAAAAAATAGTCTCCATGAAAAGTGTGAAATTTATACTTTTCAGCCAGCTTTATGAAAGAGTGTCACACATGAACAACTGAAGGGAAATATATCTGAAATAGATGCTGCTTAACAGAATACATATAGTTTGCACAGAATATTTGGGGAATATTTGGATGAAAAATTTTGGTACTGTAATTAACCATGTTGAGAAAAAAAATGCATTGACAGTTACTCTTGTGAGGAAAGCCAAATACAAGCAGTTTTTCTAAGTTCAAGGTAAATTTTCAGTATAATCTCCCTTACCAATTAGGAAAATGTGGACATCTTGGTTTCCGGTTTCCTATTTCCTACTGTGATGGGTCCCTCCCGCCCCCGCGTGCCACCTGGAAATGGGGTACTACTGAGCCCCCTGACCACCAGCCTGGACTCCCTCTCACACTGTACTGCTGTGACAAACTGAAAAGCCCCCCAGCCTGCACTTTCACCAGCATACATACAGATAGGGACACACCCAGCTGCAGTTCCATGCAGACTTTCTGTCCAGCCCCTGCAATGAACCAACAATAGTAAAACTGCAGATAAGGCAACTCCCAGCTCCCCAGGCATACACCCCATCTGGAGTATAAACCCAAAAGTTATACAGTCTTGTGCTGCACAGGGAACTGTACAGCATAAGCTCATAAAGTTCGCCCCCTTCCTCAATTTGGAGAGTAATATGCAATAGCCTTTGCCCCTGGAGCTATGATTCCCAGGTACACCACTCCAACTCACTGGTTTAGATAAAGCAAAAACAAGTTTATTAACTACAGAAGATAGACTAAGTGTTAATAACGGATAGCAAACAGATCAAAGCAGATTACCTACAAACAAACAAAAACACAAGCTAAGCTTAATATACTAAATAGACTGGATATGAATTAGCAGAGTCTGACCCTAAGAGATGATACAAGCAGGCTGGAGATTCTCAAGGGACAAGCTGCACTTGCTTTATAACTTGGAATCTCCAAGTGTTTCATTCACAGGCTAGAAATCCCTTGAACCTGGGTCCAGCACCCCAGATGTCATCTCTCCCTGGCCTTATATAGCTTTTGCATATGGCGGTAACCCTTTGTTCCAAAGCTTGTTTACCAGACCAGTCTGTGGAAAAACAGTGACATCCCAAGATGGAATCTAGAGACATCTGGTCTCATAACATGTCCTTGTAGAGTCATAGCAGCCATTACTCACATGCTGTTTGTAGCGTTCTCAGGAAGGCTCATTAGGTGGGAGATAAGTTTCTCCTAAGGCCTATTGTTTTTTCCTAACGGCCCATTGGCCTAAATAGGCCCTTTCCCACCCACTATCTAGACTGAAAGCATCTTGTTTAGTGGGCATTACCCAGGTGTAACTACATTTGAAATACAGATACATAGTCAATATTCATAACTTCAGATACAAAAATGATACATGAAAACAAATAGGATAATCACATTCAGCAAATCATAACTTTTCCAATGACACTTCACATGACTTATCTTGCATAAAATACATCATAATTATGCTATAACCATATCATATCATCATCACTATGAAGAACATGGGGTGCAGTGTCACACCTACCATGCAAAACATTTGGAAAACTACATCTCCTTTATCAGAGAAGCACTTCATTTTGTGAGATATATGAATTTATTGAGCAGAGTATTGAGTCTGTTTATGTGTAGTTTAAGAAGTTGCTTACGTTCAATCTGTTGCTTTTTGTGGTTACTACCCCACCACCACCGGCCCCACATAGCTAGGACATAGTGGGGGCAGACTGTGTGACAAGAGGAGCAGATGTGATTGCCTTCAGGAGTTCACATACTTAGTGAAAAACAATCTCAGTCAGAAGCCTTTTTTAAAAACAAAACGACAAAACTTTTTATGAAATAAGAAAAGCAAGACAGATTTATTTGATAGTTCAGTTTAAAATATATTCAAGCATTCAAGAAGTTCAAAGATTCAGAAATATAAAAGTACAGTTCTTAACATGAAAGTGCTGTATAAAGTAAAAACTGTTCATGAAACTAAAAGTTGAAGTCTTCTTGGATAGCATCTGAATTCTTCACAAAGACATCCAGGTTTAGTTTTAAAGTCAAAACACTTATGACAGGAGAATTACGTTACTCTTACTTTCATGGATCATACTTATCCTTTGGTAGGATAACATTCTTTTCAAACAGGAAAAGGAATTCTCACAAACTGCAGTTGATGCTCCAAACAAGACCATTTCAAAAATACCTGGGAAAGCCTCCTTTAATTTCTTGGCAGCACCTAGAACTTCAAATTCTTTGAAATTTCCTTCAAGACATTAAATATAGCCATTTCAGTTTTCACCTTCTCAATACCTAATCTAAGCAAGCCAATCAAAGCACCCAGTGATTTCAATTTCAGGAAGTCTGGAGAGCTGGTGGAATAGATTGCTGACAAGCTTTTGTATAATGTGATCTTCTCAGAAAAATCCACTTTGTGATTCATTACTGGTTTCATCAATCCACTGATCATAAATCCAGGATCACTGATGTTCATTTATACTTTGGCACCCTGGGAAATGCTCAGTGGCTATGGAATCTTGAAATTATGTGGGCAATACATTGGCTCTTTTGGTGATACATTTTAATGTTCATGCTTCATCAAAAGCATCTCTTAAAAAAAGGGTGCCTGGATGAAATCTCTGACGAAAAAATTTGCAGATGTCTCTTCCTTTTGTTGAAGTTCTTCCCAGGCAATAGTGATCAATTCATCATAACCTCAGCTAAGAACAAGAATGTGGATGATTCTGTAACATCCAAAAGCCCTCTCGATTAAATGGAGATGTCAATCTGTCCATCCACAAAATTTGACAGACTACTCCATCTTTTCCAGATTATTGAGGATTATTTCCAAGGCAGTTGCTGGCCTTAGTATAGCACATACACTTCATGCCTTCACAAAATTTTGCATAGAGACTTACAATTTGAGAACATATCTGCCATTACAGAGTTCTTCTCATGCACTAGTAGCCATTAGCTATAATTGGTGATCCAAGCAGCGTGTGTAAAGTATTTGCATGTTTAATTTCTATTGGAAAAACATTTGTACACATCTTTTTCACCCTGCCATAACTTTGGCACCAAAGCACAAAAAGGTTGAGGGTCAAGACCCAGTCCATGGAGGTCTTTCAAAATTAGTTGTGTAATATCTTCAGCAATGAGGCCATGCAATTTGGCTACATATATAACCTCATTATCTTCTGTATTATCTTCTGAAATAGGAGGTGAGTTTGGTCGAGTCTCTTTATGAGATGGATGAATCACAAATGTGTCCATTTTTAAAGCTATTTGTAGACCCTATTGCACCATGTAAAAGAGGGGCCTAACTGCAAGTCAGCAGTGCTGAACTGGCATAGGGTACTATTGTAGCAATAGTAGAGTGGAGAAGCTATTGGTTCTATGCAATGTTCTGGTGGCCAAGCTACAGACCTTGAGGGAAGTATGGGAGGGGAGGGAAGGGAACCTGTCTTACCATGAGCCCAGCCTCTGGGGGGCTTGGAATCAGGTGGGAATTTGAATTTCTGCCCCAGAAGGAGATCAGGGGTGTAGGCAGCTGCAAGCTACACCTGCCACCACTCAGGTTGGCTCTAGAGGAGCCAGAGGTGCTGTTGTATTCTCCTCCTCTGTGTGTGTGTAGCGGGGGAAGTATCTACAGGTTTTTACAGCTAGCAGTGCCTCCAGCCCTTGTTGGTTTTTTGCAGTGTCATTATACATTGCCCTCAAAGATACGTGTCTTTCAGCGAGGCTCTGAGGTCGCTTTCCTGACCCCTCACCCCAAAACAGAAGCAGCTTAATTTCAACTCAAAAAAAGATATTCATTGATGTGAAGGGAAAGCAAAACAAAATAGAAAGAGGGCGTAACAACCCACAGTCTCTGGATGAGATGGTACTCACAACCCTATTGCCAGTCAATCTAGCAGTTCCCCTTGACCATGTGAGTCCTTGACAGTCCATATAAGGTTTCTTCTGGACTCTAGAATAGCATTCCAGTTCTAGTCAATGCATCTGCTCTCTCCCATGCACTCCAAAAGGAGCTTGCTCCTTTCTCAGTTGGAAAGGAACTCTCTCCTCCCCTTCTTTTTCTTCCAGTCAGGTAGGCAGGGTGTGATCACAGAACATCTGGCATTGAGCCGTGTCCCCATTTTGCAATCCTCTCTGCAGACACCTCTCACCAGTGTTACACATCCTTTAATATAGCAGCAATTCAATTCAGTCACCACACTTCACTTAGCTGAAACACTTTCAATAACATGCCCCTACCCCACGGCTCCTGATGGCTACTGGAATTGTGACTACTACTCTGTGGCCTTAGACCTACAAATCACTCATCTGAGAAAACAGACAAAATTGGGGGAAAAACACGCAGGAACACACCTTATTTCAACAGGGCACACAAAGAAATTTCCAGGTAGAGTAATGCCTTTCATGTCCACCTTCCCCTCCTTTAGCTATGGTAAGTCAGCCATCATGGATCCAACTGTGTGCATGTGTCTGTGTTTCTAATCAGGGATTTGTGCTATATCTGCCATACACAACGTAACAGTGTGTTTCCATTAAAAACCTTACAAAGTAGAAGTGATCGAAACTTGGATGAAAATTCTCTCCCCCCTTTTTAAAAATAAAGTTACAGAATTTTTCCCTCTCCTCTATTGAAGTCTGAGGCAGATAATACATAAGATACTGGATGTTACTAATTCACTAGTGGAGTTATAAAAACGCTACTATTGCAAGACTATTGGTTACAAACAGATTTACTATATATACACACCAACCATCAATCACAAATACACACCAACCATCTCAAAAAAAACAGGAGTTTATATCTAAAGGAAGAGCCACAATCTTTAATGAGAAACTAATTTCACACAAAATTTCAAAGTGGTTTCCATTTTGCAGGATTTGAAATTAACCTATTTCCATTTTCTTGTGAAATTTTCCTGGTTATGTATTGAAATATCATTTGAAATTTTTCATTCAACTTTTTTTCCTAACAACAAAAAAATCACTAGAGGAAGTAACGTCAGAAAATATTGGCAATTGTTGGGTTTGGGTTTTTTTTTTTTTATTGTTTTTCTTTATTGATTGGGGTTTTTTGTGAAAAATTTCTCTTTTGATAAATGGCCCTTTTCCAAGCAAAAACTTCTCTCAAAAATCAACTCTAGTTATTACATAAATCAGACAGCTGGAATTATAACCATGATCATTCAACTCCAATAACATAAGCCTCTGCCAAGTGAGCTAAAATTACTTTTTTACAACCAATTTATTTGAGCATAAGCTTTCGTGAGCTACAGCTCACTTCATCGGATGCATTCAGTGGAAAATACAGTGAGGAGATTTACATACACACAACATGCAAAAAATGGGTGTTATCATACACACTGTAAGGAGAGTGATCACTTATTCGCAAAAAGAAAAGGAGTACTAGTGGCACCTTAGATACTAACCTAACAGATATTCTTGAAATGTAGAGTAAGAAACTTGGATGGCAGTGTTGGTGGGATTGGCACTTGGATTGTCTTGAAGTTAAAAATGATGAGATTTTGT
Source organism: Lepidochelys olivacea (assembly GCF_965140295.1). Taxonomy (NCBI): domain Eukaryota; kingdom Metazoa; phylum Chordata; order Testudines; family Cheloniidae; genus Lepidochelys; species Lepidochelys olivacea. The sequence goes on along the minus strand of NC_140415.1, from coordinate 87,478,218 downwards.
GACTCAGAATGAAATTGGAAGCGAGTGGATGGTTAGCATGAGCCGAATGGTGGGAAGAATTCATGGGAACACTTCCTTCAGGTTTTAAGCATGAGTTCAGATCGCCTGAATTTCACTTTTAAGTTTCTGGCTTGAACAAAACCCAAAACTCAGCTCAAACTGCCAAGTTTTGTGTTACTTCATCCTGAAACTGAGATCTCCAAAATCCTACCTAGAAGGCACTTGGATCTTTCTGTAGTTACTCTCTCTAGTGGAAGGTAAACAAGGGAGACGATACAGATGCACTTTACAGCGTTTCACACTTTGCTGTCTTCCTGGGGAGGATCATCAGGTTACCTGTGACCCCAGCTCTACTAACACTTCGGATAGGCGGGGGCACCTGACATTCCTGAATTCTTAGGTGTGTGAAGAAATAACAAGATCATCTTGCTCTTCACCTGCCAGCCACCTCACTCACTCCATCCCCCCTCCCTCCATCACATGCTCTCCTCCACCCGTGCTCGCTCATTTGCACTGGGCTGGCGAGGGTCCCTTTTCGACTGGGTGTTCCAGTTGAAAACCGGATACCTGGCAACCCTTCCGGTTCATGGAAGTTCTCATCAGAGAGAGGGAGAGAGGTTCCACCATGTCTATGCAGGTGCCCCCCAAATAATCTAGATTCTAAATTGCAGGGAATAGGAAGGGTTGGCTGACATCAAGGTAAATAGTTCAGCCTATTCTTTCTGAGCAGTGATATTTTATAGTCCCTGTTTCTATTTCCAGTTTTTAAACTTTTTTCCTATTCTTTTCTGCATCCTTGATAAAAGGTTGAAATAGATCCTCCTCCTCCTCCATATTGTTATTACCCTCACTGACTGCCCCTCACCAAAATTAAAATCCTTGCTCTGCTCTTGCATTTGTCATATTGTTCAGTTCAGCATAAGGTCAAAAGGTACTTTCAGCATATGTACTGTGGTCTGGGGCACAACAACAACAGCCATCTGCAATATGGATCAAATCTGGAAAGAGCCTGCCAAAACTGAATGATATTCTTCTAATGTGGTCCATCAGAGCTGATTTCTTGAATTACCGCATGTAGAATCAAAGTTGTGTTGGGATACTATCCTCAAAGTCTGATATGCTGCAACAGATGTGATCCTCTCTTAGTAACAATCTATTGCACCTTGGAAAAATTAAAAAGCCACATTTTCAAAACTCTACAAATGACTGATTTAAAGCACAACACATGCAAAAAGCTGAACATACTGTCAAAATCTCCCAGGGCATGAAGGACAGAGGCCATAACAGGGACCCAAAGCAGTGCCACGTGAAACTGAAGGAGCTGAGGCAAGCCTACCAGAAAACCAGAGAGGCGAACGGCCGCTCCAGGTCAGAGCCCCAAACATGCCGCTTCTATGATGAACTGCATGCCATTTTAGGGGGTTCAGCCACCACTACCCCAGCCATGTTGTTTGACTCCTTCAAGATGGAGGCAACACGGAAGCAGGTTTTGGGGACGAAGAAGAAGATGATGATGAGGTTGTAGATAGCTCACAGCAAGCAAGCGGAGAAACCGGTTTTCCCGACAGCCAGGAACTGTTTCTCACCCCGGATCTAGAGCCAGTACCTCCCGAACCGACCCAAGGCTGCTTCCTGGACCCGGCAGGCAGAGAAGGGACCTCCGGTGAGTGTACCTTTTAAAATACTATACATGGTTTAAAAGCAAGCATGTGAAAGGATTACTTTGCCCTGGCATTCGCTGCTCTCCTGGATGTACTCCCAAAGCCTTTGCAAAAGGTTTCTGGGGAGGGCAGCCTTATTGCGTCCTCTATGGTAGGACACTTTACCACTCCAGGCCAGTAACACATACTTGGGAATCATTGTACAACAAAGCATTGCAGTGTATGTTTGCTGGCGTTCAAACAACATCCGTTCTTTATCTCTGTGTTATCCTCAGGAAAGTGAGATATCCTTCATGGTCACCTGGTTGAAATAGGGTGCTTTTCTTCAGGGGACACTCAGAAGAGCCCGCTCCTGCTGGGCTGTTTACCTGTGGCTGAATAGAAATGTTCCCCGCTGTTAGCCACAGGGAGGGGGGAGGGTTGAGGGGGTAGCCACGCGGTGGGGGAGGCAAAATGCGACCTTGTAACGAAAGCACATGTGCTATGTATGTAATGTTAACAGCAAGGTTTACCCTGAAAGAGTAGCCACTGTTTTATAAAATGTGTCTTTTTAAATATCGCTGTCCCTTTTTTTTTTTCTACACCAGCTGCATGTGTTTCAATGATCACAGGATCTTCTCCTTCCCAGAGGCTAGTGAAGATTAGAAAGAAGAAAAAAAACGCACTCGTGATGAAATGTTCTCTGAGCTCATGCTGTCCTCCCACACTGACAGAGCACAGACGAATGCGTGGAGGCAAATAATGTCAGACTGCAGGAAAGCACAAAATGACCGGGAGGAGAGGTGGCAGGCTGAAGAGAGTAAGTGGTGGGCTGAAGAGAGTAAGTGGTGGGCTGAAGACAGGGCTGAAGCTCAAATGTGGCGGCAGCGTGATGAGAGGAGGCAGGATTCAACGCTGAGGCTGCTGGAGGACCAAACCAGTATGCTCCAGTGTATGGTTGAGCTGCAGCAAAGGCAGCTGGAGCACAGACTGCCACTACAGCCTGTATTGCCACTCGCTTCTCAACTGTGAGGGCTGCTCTCATCTTGGTATTCATGCGCTTCAGGGCAGGGGAAAGCAAGTCACAAAGTTCCATGAAAGTGCCCCTACGCATGCAAAAGTTTCGCAGCCACTGGGAATCGTCCCAGACCTGCAACACTATGCGGTCCCACCAGTCTGTGCTTGTTTCCCGAGCCCAGAATCGGCGTTCCACAGCATGAACCTGCCCCATTAGCACCATGATGCATGCATTAGCAGGGCCCATGCTTTCAGAGAAATCTGTGTCCATGTCCTGATCACTCACGTGACTGCGCTGACATCGCCTCCTCGCCCGGTATCGCTTTGCCAGGTTCTGGTGCTGCATATACTGCTGGATAATGCGTGTGGTGTTTAATGTGCTCCTAATTGCCAAACTGAGCTGAGTGGCCTCCATGCTTGCCTTGGTATGGCATCCGCACAGAAAAAAAGGCGCAGAATGATTGTCGTTGCTCTGACGGAGGGAGGGGCGACTGACGACATGGCTTACAGGGTTGGCTTCAGGGAGCTAAAATCAACAAAGGGGGTGGCTTTACATCAAGGAGTATTTCAGGCAGGACTTCACGGAGGGTTCCAATAAGAAATGGTGCACCTAAGTTATTGTTCTTATTGGAACAATGAGGTTAGTCTGGCCTCTGATTGATACATGGCTAGATTTACCTTGCTGCACCTTCTCTGTGAGTGACTGCAGTGTGACCTAGAGGAATGAGTCCCCTAGACAGGGGAGGGGGAGAAAGCAAATGAGTACAAAACAAATCTGGTCTATTTCTTGTTTTGACCCACTCCATCTATCTTTTACATCTTTGGCTGGCAGGAGACAGTGCAGAAGGACTGCATGCCATCCACATCTCATGGCTGCCCGGCAGAAGATGATGCAATAGGACTGCTAGCAATCTGTACCGCCTGCTTGCTCACCATAAGACGGTTCAATAGGACTGACTGCAGGACTAAAGAGAATGACCTGGTCGAGTCACTCCAAATTCAGTCCCTGCGCCCATGTCTGCCCAGGCGCTCCTGGCCAGAAGCACCTCGGACATGACGATGACGGCTACCAGTCGTACTGTACCGTCTGCTGCCACAAGGCAATGGGTTGCTGCTACTGTGTAGCAATGCAGTACACGTCTGCCAGCACCCAGGAGACACAGGGTGACTGTTACCTGAGTGGGCTCCAGGCTTGCCGTGGTATGGCGTCTGCACAGGTAACTCAAGAAAAAAGGTGCAAAACAATTGTCTGCTGCTGCTTTCATGGAGGGAGGGAGGGAACGGGGCCTGATGATATGTACCCAGAACCACCCGCAACAGTGTTTTAGCCCCATCAGGCATTGGGATCTCAACCCAGAATTCCAACGGGCAGCGGAGACTGCGGGATAGCCACCCACAGTGCAACACTCCGGAAGTCGACGCTTGCCTCGGTACTGTGGAAGCACTCCGCTGAGTTAATGCACTCAGAGCATTTTCTGTGGGGACACACACACTTGAATATATAAAACAAATTTCTAAAAAACTGACTTCTATAAATTCAACCTGATTTCGTAGCGCAGACATACCTTAAGAAAGGAAACTAGAATCATGCTTGCTGGAAGTTCACCCCAATAAACATCGAATTGTTTGCACCTTTGGACTTGGTCCTTCTTGCATGAACAGAGAGCAACAATACCCAGGGAAGTAAGTGGGTGAAGGAATAAGCCCCCTAACAATATCTTCTAATTTTGGGTACCTCAATTTTGGCATTAGGTTGGACCCCCAACTATTATTCTCTGTGGGTAAAATTTTCAGAAGCTGTTAAGGCAGTAGCAGCTTCCACACCAACGTCTCACTCCACCATATGGGAGAGGAAGGAGGAAGCAAGCAGGGGATCCTGCATAGCAGTGGATCCTACGGCTACAACCCTTGACCCTTGTCTCAGCTCCACCTTCTGTGCAGGTGCCCTGGTATCCTGCCCCTGTGGCAGAGGAAGAGTACTGATTTTGCTGTTAATGGAACTTTGGTCGTCACAGAAGCTGAGCAAAATTTATTCCTTTGTTGGTAAAGCCAACAGTAAGCAAGAGTGTGACAGCTGGTGTTTACTATGTCCATCGTTCATAGTTGGTAGACTAGAATTAAATAAGCCCGTATCTCTAAAGCAGATTGTTTTTAGGCTGTCACTCTACTTAAAGCAATTAATATACCAATACATTGTTGAGAGAGATAAGGTGGGTGAGGCAATATCTTTTATTGGACCAAATTCTGTTGGGGAGAGAAGCTTTTGAGCTTACACAGAGCTCTTCTGCTGGTCTGGGAAACATTCTCAGAGTGTCACAGCTGAATAAAAGATGGAACAGATAGTTTAGCATATGCCTGAACATCTACACAGGCCAGCCATGGGTGTTTAATTGCAGCATAGACATACCCTTGGAGACCAAACAATTAGTCATCTTATGAAGAGTGTGGAGTGTATTTAGTCCTCCCCACCATGAGGGAAAGGAACCCAGACATAAGAAGTTTACTATGAAGAAAGAGGGGATTTAACTCAAAACGATACTAGGCTTAATAGCCAACTCTAAACTAGCATTTCCCTTCCCTGGCTAGCCTGGCCCTGTTCTTGTCTTACTTCCTTTGAGTCAGGTGATTACCCATGTGTTTTAAATAGGGCTCGGCTATCTGATTCTCCTGAAGAGGCAGACCACCATGTGACAAGGGGATAAAACAATATCATTCATAACAAATTTTTAATCCATACCATGAGCCCTATCCAACATCCATTGTAGTCAAGACTCATCAACTTCAATAGGAGCTGAATAAAGCCCTATAATCTCCACACGACTTTATTAAGTAGCTGCTCTGGCACTTTTGTGTAATATAATATTTCTGCAAAGTGATTTTGTCAGGAAAACAATATCTCATTTCAGCATACAATGGGCAACAATTACAATAATTAGCCCCAATTTTAATTGTCATTTATTGTGCTAGTTTTAAACTATTGAATCATAATAAAGATGCAAACACATAGCTCATTTACATATATAACTACATTACCTTTTTATTGCCATTGTAGCTAACTAAATTCTGCTACAAATTACAGAAAGTTTGGTTATGCAGATGGATTCACTTCCAACATCATGAAATATCAGTATTTGTACTAAATCATATGTTTTCAGGAGACTGTCCATGAAGATTTTATGCCAAATTACAAAAGATTCTTATTGAAGTAAGAAAAGGAAAGTTATTTGCTAGATTGTATAAAATTCCAAAACTCAGCAATACGTGTAAGTGGTTTTTAGACATGAAAGACATGCTGCATTTCCATTCTTGGTGTTACAGTTGTCTGTAAACAACTATTGTAGGGTCTTGTGCTTAGTCTTAGATAGTCTTTAACTGTAACTTTACTCACAGAATATTAACCTTAGCAGTGAAGAGTGTCAAACAGTTTTTAGTTAACCTACTGTACACCTCTTCTGATTGATATGAGCATCAAACAAATGTAATATAGTACACTAATGGGTAATCCAGCTGCAAGATTAATTTAGCAGACTCTTGCTATGTTTGACTCATAACACAGTTTCAGCATGAATTTTTCTTTGATCTACCACGGGCAGAATAGACTAATTACTCATCTTGAATGAGGACACATTCAGTTTTTAGTTCCCTTATTGCATTTCTCTGATGAAAGCTGAAGTCAACTCAAATTATTTAATAAATGTGCAAAGTTTGTAAGTGTACTAGACAATGCAATTTAAGGACTAAATTATTCCTCTGAGAATGCTGGGGAATGTAGTAATTGCCATACTGACTGAGACCTCTAGTCTATCTTGTTCATTACTGTATCTCCAACAGCATACAACAGCAGATCCTTTAGAAGAAGTGCAAGATACTCTGGGTTAGTGACTTATGGAACAATTGCCCACAAAGAAAGTTGTTTTTTCCTACCTTCCACCCCATCCCCAACAAACACATTAGTTAGTTTGCCCTGGTATATAAGGGTTTCCTTTCTCTTCCAAAGCACTTTAAAATAAATCCTTGTTAAAGTAATGCTGGCTTACCATGTAGTTTTCAATACACCACTAAAAGGATCAAGATCACATATGACCCTTGAAGCTCCCAGCTTATTGAAAAAATGAAACATCAGAAGAAAATATATTTTTCTCTCATAGAATATTGATCTGGAAAAAAGTTCTAACTAGCAGAGTTTTGCTAGTTTAAACATTTCAAATAAGATTTTTTCCTCAGCTTAACTTATTTAAAACTATTATATCTATTATATCCATCTATACATGGTAACAAATCTCTGGAGAGTAATATAGCTGAATAGGTACCCTACTGACTGAGTTTAAGATTGTGATTGAGTTTTAGGTCATGGTAGAAAAAAGAAATCTATAACTTCATATCTAGATATGGACAAATATATATTTTTATTTACATACATATATGCTGTTACAAATATAGTCTCTGTTTATATGTTAGACTTCGAGATTTCAATTCCACACATCTTCTACAGTCAGGACTACTCATCAAGCTTCAATATAAATGAAAATAAACCAGTTTTCACTCTTTTGTTCCATTATATCTTTCTTTCAACTTAAATATGACATCCCCCCCCCAAAGTCCTCCAATTTGTCCTCTTATTTCAACCTATCGACTGACTGACTGACAAGTGTACACATTGTTTTCACAGACAAGGATTCTCCATGGCTATCAAACACAAGTAGAGGTACCCTGAACCAAAAATTTGATGTAAGAGTGAATTATAGAAGCCTACTTATTAAATCATGAGAGTTATAGGCCTCAGATGTCAATGGAAAGGCCAAACTGTTTGGACTACAGTAAAACTCCCATTTTTCTCATCCCCTTTATCCGACTCTCTCCATCATCTAAAGCTAACTTATGACCCCTAGCATGAATAATTGATACAGTATCACCCCCGAATAACCAAAATCCTTGTTTGTCTGAATGTTTTGAAGTCCCTGAAATATTTAAGATAAACATTAGTGTTATTGTACTGTATACAGTATTATTTGAGAAAACAGATGAAGATGTCATTGTTGGTGGTGTTCAATGGCTAGAGATCCCTATTATCTAGCAGAGTTTGTACATTAGTGAAGGCCATGTTCTCCACTTCACAGTTGTGCATGTAACTGATTTTTGTGGGTTTGAGAATTGAGTGCATAGCAAGGAAGGGAAACAGCTGCACTTTGTCCCACATGATGTCTATAAGACATTGCCATGACCATCTGGCACCTCTGAAGACTTCACAAAAATGAGAAACAGTAAAGTATCTCCACTTTCTTTACCCTCCTTCAATGTTCACTTTGGTTCTTGTTCATATAATAGCCTCCACAGCTAGGTTTGATAGCTTCTCTGACCCAGAAGCTTTGAAGTTTTCAAATTCAATAAACAAAGTGAGAAAGAGCCTAGTTCTTTATTTGTACCTCAGCACAGTAACTGCAATCTTTCTACTTTCTACTCTGCTATACTTGAGGTCTTCATTGTTGTCCTTTTCAAAACTGTGTTGACAGGAGTGCTTTGCACTATGTAAAAAGAGTTTGTGGTGTGTTTGGAAGGATTTTCTAGAGCTGCTCCTGTTGTGGAAAGAGATTTGGAGTTTTCTGAATGTTTCTTTAGCATTTCCTCTGATGTATATGAAGAGGTTAGAAAGTACTACCTGAAGAATAGGCATCTTAGTATTCATAGACACGCAGACATTTTCTTAGCAGGTTATGACACTAAACATTTTATCTTATTTCTGACGTTCGATTTTAATGATAGTTCTACTGTACTAATTTTTACTTCTTCCAACCCACATGAATGAATAATGGTGCATAATAGAGGCTGAAACAGGACCTCTTTGCAGTGTCACATAATAGATATAACATTCATGTATGATCAAAGACTATTTGCTGTAATCCCAATTTTTTGCCGTTTCAATCTTTGGATTTCCAGAAAAGCTGCTTTTCTTGGCATAATCTATAAGGACCAGATGCAACACCATGAGTGACAAACTCAAATATGAATTATTATAATGACACACCATATTAGATCATTCTAAAAGGAGGTCTTCTGAGCACAGTTGATGGCTGGGGAAGGAGGATGAACCTGTCTCAGAAAGTCTCCTCAGGCATAGAACACAGAACAGCTAGTTCCTACAAATATTCAATTACCCAGTCAAATTATTGTATTGTTTCTTTGTGGGAAATTCCGCTTGACAGGTACCCATCTCTTCCTGCTACTCTCTGCTCTCACCAGAGGTGGTATAATTTAGAACAAAAGAATGGCCCTACTGGTTCAGACCAAAAGTCTATCTAGCCCAGTATTCTGTCTTCAGACAAAAAAGAAAAGGAGTTCTTGTGGCACCTTAGAGACTAACCAATTTATTTGATCATAAGCTTTCGTGAGCTACAGCTCACTTCATCGGATGCATACCGTGGAAACTGCAGCAGACATTATATACACACAGAGATCATGAAACAATACCTCCTCCTACCCCACTGTCCTGCTGGTAGTAGCCTATCTAAAGTGATCATCAAGTTGGGCCATTTCCAGCACAAATCCAGGTTCTCACCCTCCACCCCACCACACACAAACTCACTCTCCTGCTGGTAATAGCCCATCCAAAGTGACAACTCTCTTCACAATGTGCATGATAATCAAGGTGGGCCATTTCCAGCACATTGTAGGGAGAGTGGTCGCTTTGGATGAGCTATTACCAGCAGGAGAGTGAGTTTGTGTATGTATGGGGGTGGGGGGTGAGAAAGCCTGGATTTGTGCAGGAAATGGCCCACCTTGATTATCATGCACATTGTGAAGAGAGTTGTCACTTTGGATGGGCTATTACCAGCAGGAGAGTGAGTTTGTGGGGGGGGATGGTGGAGGGTGACAAAACCTGGATTTGTGCTGGAAATGGCCCAACTTGATGATCACTTTAGATAAGCTATTACCAGCAGGACAATGGGGTGGGAGGACGTATCGTTTCATGATCTCTGTGTGTATATAATGTCTGGTGCAGTTTCCACGGATGCATCCGATGAAGTGAGCTGTAGCTCACGAAAGCTCATGCTCAAATAAATTGGTTAGTCTCTAAGGTGCCACAAGTACTCCTTTTCTTTTTTGCGAATACAGACTAACACGGCTGTTACTCTGAAACCTGTCTTCAGACAGTGGCCAATACCAGGTGCTTCAGAGGGAAAAACTCTTACTTTGGACACCATCAATAATTTCTGCATCATTTAATAACCTATATCCTTGATCTGCAGGGTCACCCAAAAAATTAGAAAATATAATTTTCTTCTTTTAAAAAGAGTACATCTTATTTAGAACTAGGCCAGCATACTTTTTTGCTCCTCATGTCGACTGTTGTAATCACCTTGCTTCTTGTCAGCCTGCCACTATTAGAGCACCTATTCATCTGTTAGCATACTGTTATCTAATTTGCCTTTTATACTGTATTCACAGTATATTTGCAACTGCTCTGGGTGACATCAGCATGCTTTTAAGAGGCACAGAGGGTTGTTCAGTTTCAAATACATTTCTTTTTAAACTACCCAGTGAAGTGGTGCTGAAGGGACAGACCTAAGCTGTTCTCTGATCTACAGGTTACAGGCCTCCATGGCTAGTGTACTTCCCTCACTGAAACCCCGGTTGGCACCAATGGCAATTGAGAACATTAAGGAAGAGCAGAATAGATAGCAATTCTGGCAGGAATGTAAAGCTCACACATAGATTACACCAGAATGTAATGCTCTTGTATGGACTATGGCCACTCTTTGTGCACGGCTAGCTATTTTTAGTGCTCTGGGAAGACAACATCTTCTGCATTTTGCCATATGGAACAGAGGAAAATTTAGCTTTATGTTCAAAGCACAACCTTGTCACTTACCTCCTTTTTAATACAAACATTGCAAAATAAAACAAAGTTTGAAGATCTACTTCAGTGAGTAAGGAAATGGGAAAAAAGATAAAAAAGTTAAGAGCAAAATTCACTCCATTTGATGTGTATATGTGACAATTTTATAAAAGTTCTGATTAGACTAAGAAAATGTACTTCAGTTACAAGTTCTAACAAGGAGATTATATAGACACCAACTAAGTTTTATCATGCCTGCTACTTACTGTCATTTTAGATGGTAAAGATCCAATGCAAATACCAGAAATCAGCATCTACATTTCAGTTTTATAAATGAGCACATACAGTTCAAAGCAGTAGGTGGTTTTGTACCGTATGCATCCTTATCTTATAAATACATGAAAAAGAAAAGAAACATTCTTCCAGATGCACAAAGCATTACGGTTAATCAATCTTTTGGATTATTCGTTAATTTTTTTTAAATTAGAAGTTAGTGGAGAGGAGTAGAATTAGTTATGTTGAGAGATAATGGAGTAAAATTTGTATTTTTAGGCAAAAAGCTCTCAGAATTTGTCCTTTGCTGTTATTTTTCTCCATTTCCATAAGCATTGGCTCTGAAAGCACGGCTTCCAAGATACACAGCTGAACCTCACTGATTGCCTCCAGCCTGATGATGTAATGTGAAGTAACATTCAGTAGCATTGCCCTCAAGAACAGGTGCTTCCAGGAATACTTTACAGTCACGCAGGTCCCTTTTATTTCTTAGATCATGTTTATATGGAGAATTAATGCATTTCAAGCAGGGGTTCAAATCTACAGCACTCTAGTGTGCCATACACTAACTATACACACATGGACCTTGCTGCTGTGAAATAAAAGTTCTGTATAGACAGGACCTTAGAATAGAGTGGTGTTATGATTGGTTTTTTATTTATAAATAGTAAACCTTTAAATTTCAGTGGTTTAGCTTAGATGAGTAGCCTAAAGTTCAAATGTTTCTCAATTCCTTTGGCTGAGAACAGGCTTTCCAGAAATATTTCTAATATTGGGTCTTATCAGTTAGGTTAAGCATTACAGGATAAATATTCAGTGGAAAGAGCTGTGAACAAAAATATGCTCATTTTAGTGTACCCTGTGTGCGTACTTCTCACAACTGAATGTGCAAATAGATATTAAGATATCTAAGTATCTATTTGCATACACAAGGTGACAGAGAAATGACATGCATAATTGTAGGCATGTAAATATGCCTAGATTTATAAGTATATTTTGAAAATTTGATTTGCAAATCTGAGATCCTTTGTAAATTTGATTAGGAATAAATTTCCTATGGTAATTGGTTCCAAAGCTGGGTGCCCTTCCCCAAGAAGTCAGTCTCCTGTTCCAGCAAACCTCTTCCTGGGTTCAGCCAGCTGCATCGTACTTATTTACAGTATTCTTTAGGTGGTTGGAACTAGCTTACTGAGGACCTGAATAGAAGTAACAAACCCTTGAAATGGAACCAATATTCAATTAGGAGCCACTGCAATATACAGAGAGCTAGTGTAATACATTTCCCTCTCTCTCTTCCACTTCGAAGATGGGCAACTATATTTAGGATAAGTTGCAGCTTTTGTGCTGCTTCTACTACCGCTTCTGCGGTACTTAAACATTGAGGTAATAACGGCACGGTTCTTGGTGGACAGCTCTTCACTGCCAGTTGGAGGTGGAAAAGGTTTCTGGTTACTGCTGAAACCTGGGCATTCCAGAGTAGTGCTGAATCAAGTTCCAAGTCTACATCCCATCTAATATTTTGTGGGACTGGCTCCCTCAATTAAAGGTAGAGTTATGGATTTGAAATGTTTCCTCCTACCCACTGTTTAACTTTATCTTTTGGGGGTTGAGTTTAAACCAGTCATTATCCATCAGTCTGGCCAGAGGTTCTCTCATCCAGAAACTGAGAAAGCCATATAACTGCCTCCATTCAGAAAGAGCTATATACATAGCTATGTATCAGCAGTGCATTTGACATTTTAGCCAGTAGCTTCTCACAATGTCCCTTTTACACAGTGGTTTGAGAGAAAATGAGAAAGAATGAAGTCATGTAGGACTCAACAGGAGAGGACTCTTTGGGGGGGGGGGGGGGGGAGATCAGCTGCCTATGACAATGCTAAGATCTTCTGGAGATGAATGAGTGGAAACATTAAATAATTATTCCATGAACAAACTCTTGAATTCTACTGTGCTGAAAGCAGACATCCATGACTCAGATTCTCTACCAGTGCAACCAGTGCCATCTGTACCATATTTAGATCTGAAGCCTTACATCAGGATTCTATTATATTGGCCAAAAATACTGACTATATCCTTTCAGAATTTTGTCCAAGCAGATTTTTGTTTTTTTGCACAAATTTTACAAATGACCAAAAAAAATCAGATATTCTATTGCATGAAATTCCAGCAGTTTAACCTTTGTCCTGATCTGGGACAAAAACTAAGAGTCAAAGTGTTAAAACTTTTTCCAGAATTAAAAAATTCAGTTTGAAAGTATCAAAAGTTCAACATTCTCAGAGAGTGAAACAGCTCATTTCAGGGGGGTTCAACATTGAACTGTATCTGCCTCAGCTGCTACTGTAACTCCTTCTCCCTATGGGCTGGGTTACTGGTCAGACACCATCTCTCATTAGGCACATTAGGTCGTTGTGACTCATGCACAGCAGCGGCTCAGTCAAAGGGGAGACTATGTCTCCTGTGATGAACTCAGTCTGGCCAGTAAGGCCAGTGCACAGAAAAAAATAACTAACTACAGCGCTCATGTGGCATCAGAGAGCCAGCTGGAATCACAATATTTCACTTTTCAGCCAAAATATTTTACAAACACATCTCATTTTCTCAACTGTAAATGGATCAGTAAGCATTCAGGATCTGTTTTGATTGTTGAGTAAGCATAAGGGACTTGGGGCATTTGGTTACATTCCAATATAAGAGTTTGCTTTGCAAGAGTTAGTTCCGAATAAAGTTCTTTCAAGAGGCTTTTAATCCAGTTGCTCAAGAGGGAATCTATGTCTGTGGTTTATCACCTTATTTTTCGAGCAAAGAGGTTCAGCTAAGTTCTGCTAAGCATCTGAACTTTTATAAGTTTATCTAAAGCTAATGTCCAAATTTGGAGCTTCACTTGCTGTGAGGATACAAGTATTTTTCTCTACAAGAGTAGGAGGAAGTACGGTAGGGAGAGGACTGGGGAACAGTACAATGAAGCAAACAGTAATTAAATTACTTCATTTAAAAAACTAAATATTTAAAGATAGTAATTTAGGGATAATACTCTGATTTATTCTAATGAAGTTCCTTGTTCAGTGTTAGATGAAAGTGACATCATTTTTTTTTATTGTCACAGGACACTGCTATCCTAGAACTGCATTCAGGCTGAATGCTGGTCGCAGGAAAGGTGGAATTTTACATCAGTATCACACTGTGTCTAGCTTAGTGCCAATCATCATTCACTCAGATCCTTCTCAACACTGGTGATTTTTAGCCAATATTTTATTTGTCCTGTTGCTTAGCATTAGTTTCTCCTTTTATTTATCCAGATTAATTGTTATGCTATTTTTACACAGTTCTCTAATGCATTAAGATACTTTTAAAAATAAAAATTCTCCTTCTCTGCACTCCACTGTGCTCATAATTCCTGTTTATTTATTTTCTGTAAGCATCAAAATGTACAGTTTACAGCTCTACATCCAAATTATCTATGAAACTGTTCCAACATTATTGGACCAATGTAGAATTCTGATAGCTCATAACAATAATCAGATCTGCCATTTATTGGCAGTTGAGCCAGGAGTAGAGAGAGAAACAAAATGCATTCTCTGCCATGGCTCATTGCTAAAGATAGAGATGGGCTATGAATGGAAATTGGGATGGTGCTTTATGTCAAAACTGGAATAGTGTGGGTTTGTTGACTCAAAAGTTTAAATAAGACTAGATATTAAATAAGTATCCTGTATTCAGGCATTCCTTTTGGAAAATAAACCATTGTGTCTTTTGCAGGCAGATATCTAACCTGCATTTCACATAAAATCCATCTGAAAATCCTATTAAACTCTTCAGAATGTGAAGATATTCCCTACTTGAGTTTATGGGTGACTTTTATTAACATTCTGAAGCCAATTTCAGTCTTACGTAGAACTTCTTAGAAATTTCTGTCACAGCAATTGAAGTACAATTTTGTATTGACAAAGATGAGATACATTTGCAAAGTGTTGCAGCTGTATTTCTCACTGACTGTGAACAAACATCTTTATTGAATTATTTATTTTTCAGTTTCACATGAGACCTAATGTTTTTCCAAGAAGAGGAACAACAAAAACAAAAAGTAAGCCTAACTTACTTTTATTCACTACCTAAGAAGTGCTACAGTCCAGGAGGTTTTCTAACAAAGCTTTTATTTCTCACTGAAGATACTAAAAATCTTTATCTTTTCCTTTAAACTACTTATGTGTCCTTACAGTGATAATAAAGTGTCCTTTCCAAATTAGGAATAAAACCAGATTATCTCTTTAATCTCTAAAGAACAGAAGTTAAATAGACTAATTGTTTATTTTCTATCACTATCATTACCAATCAATTAGCAACTGTAATTTAACCCAGCTGTTGAGTTGCTATAGCAATTCAGAGAGCATAAAGTGTTTAAACTTAAACTTTTAACCTTCTTGAGTAGTATACAAGAAGCAGAAAAATGTAATTTACCAGAATCTAATGATGATCTAACTAGTCCCATAAAACAACAGCAGGGTGAAGGATATTCACTTGTGCTGTAGTACTCCAACTGACCCTCAACTCCAGTTGCTCAAGGAAAGCAACAGTGCAGGATCCTCCCCTCTCCCGGTCACATGAGGAAGACTGGCAGTAGCATCCTAGGACATCCAGTACTACAGTAGACATTTAGAGAAGCAGACTAACTGGAGTTTGGGACCCCAGCCATAGGGTGACCAGATGTCCCAATTTTATAGGGACAGTCCCGATTTTTGGGTCTCTTTCTTATATAGGCTCCTATTACCCTCCACCCCCTGTCCCAATTTTTCACATTTGCTGTCTGGTCACTCTACCCAGCCACAAGAAAGTCACTGGTGGCTGGGGCCCTTTACTTCTGTTTAGGCACCAGAAGGCTAGAAGCCCTGACTGATCTCTAGTCATCAGAAGCCCTTGACAAATAGCTAGGGGCCTTTCCCTACCAGGCATGTAGAATGACATCAATAATGAAGGCCATCGACAATGCCATCGATAATTAAGGCCTCCTTCTTTTAGTCTTTACAGGACTAAAAGCAGCAGCGATAGCCTAGGCCGGCAGTCCTCTGCTTCCAGAAGACCTGTGGCAGCAACGGAGCTTCTCCCCAAAACATCTCCCTGATGACTACTGGAGTGGCTGCTTAAGTCCCTATCTGTGCTCCCAGAAGACAAATGGAATCCATAACCCCTCCTCCCTGGCCTGGCCACTAGAACAGCAGTGGCAACAACAGCTGAGTCACTCACCTCCCCTTATTAGCCACCAGAAAAGTAGTGTAACTAGCAGACAGACTGCTTTAGAAGAGAAGGTTCTGTTATTGGTTGTGGGGGCTACTTGGTAACTTGGTTTGGCTGGCTCAGCCTTCCTCATTTACCTATGCAACCTCGGCTGAGACTAGAAAACTCAGTCTAGTGGAGGTAGTATGGCTGGTTAATCTCACTTCACCACCTCCACTTCTTCCCCAGTGTCTCTGTGTGAGGAAGCAATTACTGAAGCTCTTCCCTCCTCATCCTGGGCAACTGACTACTTCATTTGCAACTAACTACTTCATTCAGACAATCTGTTTCTTCTCCTTAGGCAGCAGGTGATATCAATGACGTCATCACTCTTTCAAATATGAAAGGCAAAAGCCATTTGCTAATCCAGCCCTACAGATACACAATGATAATGAAGACATGCTAGTAATTCAAAAGGCAAAACTAACATTTTAAATCCAATGTCAAAGTGACAACATTTGACTGTATATTACTGTTTTATTATGGTAAAAGACATGACACCTTTCTTAACAATCTGAACTTCAAATTATGCTCTCCAGTTTGCTTGAAAACATCTTGGAGAACGGACTCCCATGTATCTCTTTATAGCAGCCATTAACATATTTGAAGACTTATCAGGTCCCCTTCTCAGTCTTCTTTTCTCAAGACTAAACATACCCAGGTTTTTTTATCCTTTCCTTATAAGTCAGGTTTTCTAAACCTTTTACCATTTTTGTTGCATTCCTTTGGACTCTCTCCAATTTTTCCACATCTTTCTTAAAGTGTGCCCAGAACTGGACACAATACTCCAGGCTGAGGCTTCACTCGTGCCAAGTAGAGTAGGACAATGACCTCCCATGTCTTACATACGACACTCCTGTTAATAGACCCCAGAATAATAGTAGCCTTTTTCATACCTATATCACATTGTTGGATTTTGTTCAATTTGTGATCCACTATAACCCCCATTTCCTTTATAGCTGCCTAGCCAGTTATTCCCCATTTTGTAGTTGTTCATTTGATTTTTTTCCTTCCTAAGTGCAATACACTCCACTTGTCTTTACTGAATACAGTATTCTCTCTAGGAAGCTGCCAGCTCTCCTAAATTCTTTTCCTCTTAGTTTTTTCTTCCCATGGGACCCTACCTACCAGATCTCTCTGCTTTTTTTAAAAGTCCATTCTCCTTATTCTGCAAAATCCTCTTCTGTTGTTCCCGTGCTGAGAGCAGCAGAATCTGCCATGAAAGTTGTACTGTTTTATAAAATTAAATCTGCAGTAGGGTGACCAGATAGCACGTGTAAAAAATTGGGATGGGGGTGGGGGGTTAATGGGAGCCTATATAAGAAAAAGCCCCCAAAATCAGGACTGTCCCTATAAACTTGGGACATCTGGTCACCCTAATCTGCAGTGACCAGTTCAATGAAAGAGACACAAAAAAGTACTACTGAACTATTAAAATCAGATATACATCAGCCCCAGTAGACTTTAGAGCGTTAACAAAAATTATGTGCCCTTTATATATGCTGGAAGGGATGTGGACAGAGGGTTTATATTTTTGGTTGTGGTGATTGTATCTTAAAAGTGCAAGCCTTTCTGGGTCTCAAATTCATTTGCAGTAATAAGCTTAGATTGACTGGAACTGTGAATGCCCCTCCCAAAACATGCCCAATTTAATAGGACTTCAGTGTGATTAAACACCAGCTATATCCAATAATTTGAGTAATTTCTTCCCTGCTATATGAATTTGTATTTATGATTAGTATCAATGAGAAGTCTATGGGCTTGATTCCCAGAGTTGCAGAGTACTCAACTTCCATTGTTTCATGACTTCCCAGAACCAAGGGTGTTTATGGAGGGAAGAATATATCCCTGAGGAGAAGCAGCAACTTGTTGCTTATTAACCAATCCAGCTACGAGGACAGCTACTACTTCTTAGCCCTTTCACAATGTATTCCATCAAAGTGTTGTAACAAACATTAGGTAACCCAGTCCCAAACACCACCTCTCCCATTGTAGTTTACTTTTATTCCAATTGAATAGGTTAGCAAAGATTAATTTGCCCAAAACTACACTGAGTCAGTGTGGTAGAGCAAACGATTAGCATTCAGCCGTTCCTTGCTTCTAGGGCTATGCTCAGTCCCCTAGAACATGCAGCACAATATCTACTGTGCCTTTTGAGTTGCTCAGTTACATGCTTTATTTTGCTATGTATAATACTCTACATTATGCTAGCTGCTATTTTGTTGGTTTTGATGTGTTTTCTTTTGTTAATTATTTAATAGTAATAGAAAATGTGCCGTAAGTAGAGCTGATTTACTAAAGCAATTGTGCAGTGAAATTGGTGCTGGTGGATCGGCTTTTCTGTGCACTGTACTGTAATGTGCCTATGAATATCCTGTAATTCTGCATAATTTCAGTATGGTACATTTGTTAATAGAAGTAAAAGATGACAATTGAAACATGATTTATAATGTATTTGGATATTATTCTACCTAAGACCATGGCTTTCTACTGCCTTAGAGTGGCCTGCACACTCAAGTTTGCATGGGTTGTATCATTCTCACAAGCAACTTAACGTAAGCAACAATCTTGATAATTGAACAGATACAGTGTAACGTTCATTTGTATTTTGGACTTTCATGTGAGATTCCAGGGTATACTATACTGTAGCATTATTATGGACTGGTCCCTTTTCATAAAAGATTACATTGCCTATTAAGTAAATGTTTGCCATCAGTAGGAAGTTATTGTAAATTACATAGCATGTCCAGCTGCAGCCTTTAAACACTGATTATATAAAACCCAATTAAATAGAATTCATTTTAACATAGGTTTCACAGCTCTCCAGAGCTTATGCCATCTTTTAATATTTCCATGGCAGTTAATGCTCTACTGTCAAAAACCTGTTTAAAACAATCAAAATTCAGAGCAGCTCCAATACTCAGTATTAAGGACCAATTTTAAAATGCAGGTATCACTGATGCACCTGCAAATACTCACTTCCACCCATAAAAGGTGAATCAAATACTTACACCCCTATAGCTGTCCATATATATTTTATCTATCTCGAGGTCCAAAGGCTCAGTTATGGGCTGCACCAAATATACAAACATAATGCACTTGTATATTTGGTTTAGCCCATAACTGAGCCTTTGGACCTTGATATTTCCGGTATTAAAGCTACCTAACTAGGGTGGAGATTGGCCTCCTACAAATGTCAAAGATAAATTAAGAAATATAAAGTGTTACCTAGCATTGTAAAGCACTACATTGAAATTAAATAATTGTGGAAAATTTCAGAGTTTTAAAGCTCTATAAAAAAGTGTAGAAATAAAGCGTTTATCAGTCATTCCAGTTTAGCTGTTTCATCAAGTTTAGCTGTTTGATTGGCTGTGGAAAATTTGTTTTACTCCAGAGTTTTCCACTTGAATACAATGTTGTCAGGCTTTTGGAAAATCATTTCTGTATGTGAATCTTCTGTTTACAAAACAAAACATTTATTTATAAAACAGTCATGGTGACTGGTTAATGTAATTCCACATCATAATTATTGTGTGGAAACAAACAAGGCCTGATTGTGATCCAGTTTAGCACAGGACCCATGAAGATGTCAATAGAAGAGTAATTCCCTGCTGCATCTTCCTGTAACAAATCAGAGCTGCTTCATGAAACTAGGACTCTCAGCCAGTGAATTATAGGAAATTCACTGTCTGGTATAGCTGGTGGATAAACTTAGTTGTGAACTATACTCCTGAAAAAGCTTGAGCTCAGTTCCCCTCCCCCCGCACAAAACTAAGAGAAAGCATGGGGGGTAAATGGGAATAGTTCAGAAATTAACTCAGGAGCAAAGTTGACATCTCAGTTTCTCTGGCATCAGTGCATGCTGCCTGCTTTCCTATATGGCTGTTGGTGATCCGAAGTCTGATTCCCTAAATGCCAGCTTTCCACAGTATAGAGCCAAACAATGTCTAATAATTTCTCATAGAATCCTAGAACTGGAAGGGACCTCAAAAGGTCATCTAGTCCAGTCCCCTGCACTCAAGGCAGGACTAAGTATTATCTAGACCATCCCTGACAGGTGTTTGTCCAACCTACTCTTAAAAAATCCCCAATGATGGAGATTCCACCACTTCCCTAGGCAATTTATTCCAGTGCTTAACCACTCTGACAGTTAGGAAAAAGATTTTTCCTAATGTCCAACCTCAACTGCCCTTGCTGCAATTTAAGCCCATTGCTTCTTGTCCTATCCTCAGAGGTTAAGAAGAACAATTTTTCTTCCTCCTCCTTGTAACAAACTTTTATGTACTTGAAAACTGTTATGTCCCCTCTCAGCCTTCTCTTCTCCAGACTAAACAAACTCAATTTTTTCAATCTTCCCTCATAGGTCAAGGGAAGACCCTTCTAGACCTTTAATCATTTTTGTTGTTCTTCTCTGGACTTTCTCCAATTTGTCCACATCTTTCCCGAAATGTGACACCCAGAACTGGACACAATACTCCAGTTGAGGCCTAATCACCATGGAGTAGAGCGGAAGAATTACTTCTCGTGTCTTGCTTACAATACTCCTGCTAATACATCCCAGAAAGATGTTTGCTTTTTTTGCAATAGCATTACACTGTTGACTCATATTTAGCTTGGGATCCACTATGACCCCCAGATCTCTTTCTGCAGTACTCCTTCCTAGGCAGTCATTTCCCATTTTGTATGTGTGCAACTGATTGTTCCTTCCTAAGTGGAGTACTTTGCATTTGTCCTTATTGAATTTCATCCTATTTACTTCAGACTCCCATTTCTCCAGTTTGATCAGACCATTTTGAATGTTAATCCTATCTTCCAAAGCACTTGCAACCCCTCCCAGCAGGATATCATCCACAAACTTTATAAGTGTACTCTCTATGCCATTATCTAAATCATTGATGAAGATACTAAACAGAACCGGACACAGAACTGATCTCTGCAGGATCCGACTTGTTACGCCCTTCCAGCATGACTGTGAACCACTGATAACTACTCTCTGGGAATGATTTTCCAACCAGTTATGCACCCACCTTATAGTAGCTTCAGGTAGGTTGTATTTCCCTAGATCGTTTGTGAGAGGTTGTCACGGTTCCTCCCCCACTCTGAACTCTAGGGTACAGATGTGGGGACCTGCATGAAAAACCTCCTAAGCTTATCTTTACCAGCTTAGGTCAAAACTTCCCCAAGGTACAAAATATTACCCCCGTTATCCTTGGACTGGCCGCTACCACCACCAAACTAATACTGGTTACTGGGGAAGAGCTGTTTGGACGCGTCCTTCCCCCCAAAATACTTCCCAAAACCTTGCACCCCACTTCCTGGACAAGGTTTGGTAAAAAGCCTCACCAATTTGCTTAGGTGACTACAGATCCAGACCCTTGGATCTTAAGAACAATGAACAATCCTCCCAACACTTGCACTCCCCCTTTCCTGGGAAATGTTGGATAAAAAGCCTCACCAATTTGCATAGGTGACCACAGACCCAAACTCTTGGATCTGAGAACAATGAAAAAGCATTCAGTGTTTTACAAGAAGACTTTTAATAAAAAATAGAAGTAAATAGAAATAAAGAAATCCCCCCTGTAAAATCAGGATGGTAGATATCTTACAGGGTAATTAGATTCAAAAACATAGAGAACCCCTCTAGGCAAAACCTTAAGTTACAAAAAAGATACACAGACAGAAATAGTTATTCTATTCAGCACAATTCTTTTCTCAGCCATTTAAAGAAATCATAATCTAACACATACCTAGCTAGATTACTTACTAAAAGTTCTAAGACTCCATTCCTGGTCTATCCCCGGCCAAGACGACTACAGACAGACACAGACCCTTTGTTTCTCTCCCTCCTCCCAGCTTTTGAAAGTATCTTGTCTCCTCATTGGTCATTTTGGTCAGGTGCCAGCGAGGTTACCTTTAGCTTCTTAACCCTTTACAGGTGAGAGGAGCTTTCCCCTGGCCAGGAGGGATTTCAAAGGGGTTTACCCTTCCCTTTATATTTATGATACGCCCCCCAAATCTCAGCTAGGGTGAAACACTGGCTGGGATTTCTTCCTGCAGCTCTAGGAAAACAGAGTTAATAAGACACATGCATCTCTAAATATACTACCAAGTACATAAAGACTAACAATATTTTCCACATCTCAAGGACGATTTTAACCAGTTGATTCTGGGAAACTTTCACGGGAGAGTGCATCAGCCACTTTGTTAGAAGCTCCTGAGATGTGTTGGATGTCGAAATCAAAATCTTGGAGAGCTAAACTCCACCGAAGAAGTTTTTTGTTAGTTTCTTTGACGGTGTGAAGCCACTTTAGTGCAGCATGGTCGGTTTGCAGGTGGAAACGTCGTCCCCAAACATATGGGCGTAGCTTTTCCAGAGCGTAGACAATGGCATAACATTCTTTTTCAGTGACTGACCAGTTGCTTTCCCTCTCAGACAGTTTTTTGCTGAGAAACACTACAGGGTGGAATTCTTGATCAGGTCCTTTCTGCATTAAAACTGCTCCCACACCACGCTCGGATGCATCTGTGGTTACTAGGAACGGTTTGTCAAAGTCTGGGGCCCTTAGTACAGGGTCAGACATGAGTGTCGCTTTAAGCTTGTTAAAGGCCTTCTGACACTTTCCGGTCCACTGAACAGCATTTGGCTGTTTCTTTTTGGTTAGGTCTGTCAGTGGGGCAGCGATTTGGCTGTAGTGAGGTACAAATCGTCTGTAATAACCGGCCAAGCCTAAGAAGGATTGAACCTGTTTCTTTGACTTTGGGACAGGCCACTTTTGGATAGCATCCACTTTGGCCTGTAGGGGGCTGATAGTTCCTTGACCCACCTGGTGTCCAAGGTAAGTCACTCTGTTTAGGCCTATTTGACACTTCTTAGCCTTAACAGTTAGTCCTGCCTCCCTTATGCGCTCAAGGACTTTTTGTAGATGTTCCAGGTGGTCTGCCCAGGAATCCGAAAATATGGCCACATCGTCAAGGTAGGCGACTGCATATTCTCCTAATCCCGCTAGGAGACCATCTACAAGTCTTTGGAAAGTGGCGGGTGCATTTCGCAGCCCGAAGGGGAGTACATTAAATTCATACAGCCCGAGATGTGTGATGAAGGCTGACCTTTCCTTGGCAGGTTCATCTAGCGGTACCTGCCAGTACCCCTTGGTTAAGTCCAAGGTAGAGATGAACTGGACCCGTCCCAGTTTCTCTAATAGTTCATCAGTGCGTGGCATTGGATAGTTGTCTGGGCGAGTTACAGCATTTAGCTTACGGTAGTCCACGCAAAAACGTATTTCCCCATCTGGTTTGGGAACTAGAACCACTGGAGATGCCCATGCACTTTCAGAGGGGCGGATTACACCCATCTGTAACATATCCTGGATCTCCCATTCTATAGCAGTTTTAGCTTGAGGAGACACCCGGTAAGGGTGGACCCTAATTGGGTGAGCATTACCTGTGTCAATGGAGTGGTATGCCGGTTCAGTCAGTCCTGGGGTGGCTGAGAACGTTGGCGCGTAGCTAGTGCACAGCTCCTGGATCTGCTGTCGCTGCATACGCCCAAGGGTCATGGAGAGGTTCACCTCTTCCACACCACCAGCACATTTCCCTTCGTAATAGACACCTTCAGGCCACTCAGCGTCGTCTCCTCCCTGGGCTGTAAACTGACAAACCTTTAATTCTCTGGAATAAAAGGGCTTTAGAGAATTAAGATGATACACCTTAGGCTTTCGGTTGGAGGTGGGGAATGCTATGAGATAATTAACAGCTCCCAGGCGCTCCTGGACCACGAATGGCCCTTCCCACGATGCTTCCATTTTATGGGCCTGGAGCGCCTTTAAGACCATGACCTGGTCTCCTACTTTGAAGGAACGCTCTCTGGCATGTTTATCATACCAGGCTTTTTGCTCTTTTTGAGCATCCTGTAAGTTTTCTCTAGCAAGGGCTAAAGAGGTTCGGAGGGTGGTTTGTAGGTTGGTTACAAAGTCCAGAATGTTAGTTCCTGGAGAAGGTGTAAATCCCTCCCATTGCTGCTTCACCAACTGCAATGGCCCCTTAACCTCACGGCCATATACAAGTTCAAATGGGGAAAACCCTAAACTGGGATGTGGTACAGCTCTGTAGGCAAAGAGCAACTGCTGCAATACTAGGTCCCAATCATTGGAGTGCTCATTTACGAATTTACGTATCATGGCCCCCAAAGTTCCATTAAACTTCTCCACCATGCCATTTGTTTGATGATGGTAAGGAGTGGCAACCAAGTGATTTACCCCATGAGCTTCCCAAAGGTTTTTCATAGTTCCTGCCAGGAAATTAGTCCCTGCATCTGTGAGGATGTCGGAGGGCCAACCTACCCTGGCAAAAATGTCTGCTAGTGCCTGGCACACACTTTTAGCCCTGGTGTTGCTTAGAGCTACTGCTTCCGGCCATCGGGTGGCAAAATCCATGAAAGTCAGTATGTACTGCTTTCCTCTGGGTGTCTTTTTCGGAAAAGGACCCAGAATATCCACAGCTACTCGCTGAAATGGAACTTCAATGATGGGGAGTGGCTGGAGAGGAGCTTTGACCTGGTCTTGGGGTTTTCCCACTCTTTGGCACACCTCACAAGACTGGACATAGGTAGAAACATCCTTGCCCATTCCCTCCCAGTGGAATGATCCCCCCAAACGGTCTTTGGTCCTGTTCACCCCAGCATGGCCACTAGGGTGATCATGGGCTAAGCTCAAGAGCTTGGCCCGGTATTTAGTTGGAACTACCAACTGTCTCTGAGGACGCCAGTCTTCCTGGTGTCCCCCAGAAAGAGTTTCCTTGTATAAAAGTCCTCTTTCTACAACAAACCTGGATCGATTAGAAGAGCTGAGAGGCGGTGGGTTGCTCCGTGCCGCCGTCCACGCTCTCTGGAGGCTTTCATCTGCTTCCTGTTCGGTCTGGAACTGTTCCCTTGATGCTGGAGACATCAGTTCCTCATTGGATTGGGGACATGGGCTTGGTCCCTCTGGAAGCGATATAGGGGATGGAGCTGTTTCTGTTGACTGTGAACCGCTCTCCGCTGGTGCACTATGTTGGGATTCAGGCTCCGGCTGAGCCTCTTGTGTAGGGTTATCGGCTGCTGCCAGTTCAGGTTCGGTGGGGCCCTCTGGTGTTGAGGTTGCAAGTACTGGATTCAGTGCTGGCACGGGGTCTGGTGTTGGTTGTTTGGCTGGTTCCGGTTCTGGGACTGGTTCCGTCTGGGTCTCTGGGACTGGATCCACTACTGCTGTTGCAGACATTGGCCTGGGGTCCGGGTCCATCACCTCTGACCGGGCCCTGATAGAAGTTTCCGGAACAGAGCTAGGCCCCACGGCTTGTTTAGCCTGGCTGCGGGTGACCGTTCCCACCCTCTTGGCCTGCTTCACGTGATTGGCCAAGTCTTCCCCCAACAGCATGGGGATGGGATAATCATCATAGACTGCAAAAGTCCACATTCCTGACCAGCCCTTGTACTGGACAGGCAACTTGGCTGTAGGCAAATTGAAAGAGTTGGACTTGAAGGGTTGAATCGTCACTTGGATCTCTGGGTTGATTAAATTGGGGTCCACTAAGGAAGCATGGATAGCTGACACTTGTGCTCCGGTGTCCCTCCACGCGGTGACCTTCTTCCCACCCACACTCACAGTTTCCCTCCGCTCCAAGGGTATCTGGGAGGTATCTGGGCCTGTGGACCTCTGGTGTGATTCCGGTGCAATGAACTGTAATCTGTTGGGGTTCCTGGGGCAGTTGGCCTTTACATGCCCCAGCTCGTTACATTTAAAACATCGTCCAGCTGACGGGTCACCGGGGCGAGGTGGGTTGCTGGAGAACGGGGTGGTGGGACGATAAGGGGTCTGGAGGGTTCTTTGGGAGGTAGGTGGGGCTTTGGGCGGCCCCCGGTAATAGGGTGTGGTCTGGGGTGGTCCCTTCTGGTCTCCGCTCCAACTGCGACCAGTTTTCTTCTTCTCTGCCACCTCCACCCATCTGGCTCCAATCTCTCCTGCCTCGATTACAGTTTTGGGTTTCCCATCTAGGATGTATCTTTCTATTTCCTCAGGAACACCCTCTAAGAATTGTTCCATTTGCATTAGGAAGGGCAAATTTACTGGAGATTCAACACTTGCTCCTGATGTCCAGGCATCCCAATGTTTCACAATGTGGTAGGCATGTCGGGTAAATGACATGTCTGGTTTCCACCTTAGGGCTCGGAACCTCCGACGAGACTGCTCGGGTGTTATCCCCATTCTGACTCTCGCCTTGGATTTAAACAGTTCATACTTGTTCATGTGTTCTTTAGGCATTTCAGCTGCCACCTCCGCTAAGGGTCCACTGAGCTGCGGCCTCAGCTCTACCATGTATTGGTCAGTAGAGATGTTGTACCCAAGGCAGGCCCTTTCGAAGTTTTCTAAGAAGGCCTCAGTATCATCACCTGCCTTGTAGGTGGGGAACTTTCTGGGATGGGAAGTGGTACCTGGAGAAGGATTGCTAGGGTTTGTTGGTATATTCTGCTGGGCCTTTATCCTCTCCATCTCCTCCACATGCTTCCTTGCCTCCATTTCCCTCTTGTGGGCAGCCTCCTGTACCTCCTTCTCCAGCCGCATGAGTTCTATCTGTCTTTCATGTTCCCTTTGTTTTTCCTCAGCCTGAAATTTGGCTAATTCCAGCTGTAGTCGAGCCGAGGATTTGGCCATTCTAACCTCTCTGTTTTTAACTAACTTTACACCCGAGGTTTAGAAATAAACAAACAAAACTTGGCTGTAAAATTTTGCTGTGCTGGAATAGAATACCTATTCTCTGATAGTGATTGTCAGCCTACAGAAAAAGACAATTCCCTTGTCTCTGCTCTGGGCCCAATTTAAAGCAAAAAACCTCCAACTACTTGGAAACCTGCTTACCCAGCCCAAAGAAAAAAAAAATTTCTTTTCAAACCTGTGCTCCTTGTAAAACAAAAAAAAAATCAAAATCCTAAAAAAAACCCTGCCACTTTTGTCTCCAGGCAAATGGGTAGAGCACACACCCCCTATTTACTTTTAGGAAGAAAAGAAAAAAAAAACCTCTGGGTTGGAAGACTGTGAATTTCCCTGCAGGAGTTAAGTACCCTGCCTCCAGGCAAAGAAAACCTGCAATTCACAAGATAATCCCCTTTTGTCTCTGCTTGGCCACAAAGCAGAGAGAAACCAAGCTGCTTTCAGTTTCAAAGCTGCTTCCTGGACTTCCTAAAAATTCCTTTTTAAAATCTGTATTTCTAGTTCAAAAAATCTCAACTGGATCTCAAAATGATTTCAGGTTAATCCCACCACTGTGCCACCATGTCACGGTTCCTCCCCCACTCTGAACTCTAGGGTACAGATGTGGGGACCTGCATGAAAAACCTCCTAAGCTTATCTTTACCAGCTTAGGTCAAAACTTCCCCAAGGTACAAAATATTACCCCCGTTATCCTTGGACTGGCCGCTACCACCACCAAACTAATACTGGTTACTGGGGAAGAGCTGTTTGGACGCGTCCTTCCCCCCAAAATACTTCCCAAAACCTTGCACCCCACTTCCTGGACAAGGTTTGGTAAAAAGCCTCACCAATTTGCTTAGGTGACTACAGATCCAGACCCTTGGATCTTAAGAACAATGAACAATCCTCCCAACACTTGCACTCCCCCTTTCCTGGGAAATGTTGGATAAAAAGCCTCACCAATTTGCATAGGTGACCACAGACCCAAACTCTTGGATCTGAGAACAATGAAAAAGCATTCAGTGTTTTACAAGAAGACTTTTAATAAAAAATAGAAGTAAATAGAAATAAAGAAATCCCCCCTGTAAAATCAGGATGGTAGATATCTTACAGGGTAATTAGATTCAAAAACATAGAGAACCCCTCTAGGCAAAACCTTAAGTTACAAAAAAGATACACAGACAGAAATAGTTATTCTATTCAGCACAATTCTTTTCTCAGCCATTTAAAGAAATCATAATCTAACACATACCTAGCTAGATTACTTACTAAAAGTTCTAAGACTCCATTCCTGGTCTATCCCCGGCCAAGGCGACTACAGACAGACACAGACCCTTTGTTTCTCTCCCTCCTCCCAGCTTTTGAAAGTATCTTGTCTCCTCATTGGTCATTTTGGTCAGGTGCCAGCGAGGTTACCTTTAGCTTCTTAACCCTTTACAGGTGAGAGGAGCTTTCCGCTGGCCAGGAGGGATTTCAAAGGGGTTTACCCTTCCCTTTATATTTATGACAGAGGTCATGTCAGACAGTATCAAAAACCTTATTAAAGTCAAGACATACCACATCTACCACTCCCCCCCCATCCACAAAGCTTTCTTTGACAGTGTACCAAGCCATCAGGTTGGTTTGACGTGATTTGTTCTTGACAAATCCATGCTGTTATTTATCACCTCATTATCTTCTAGGTGTTTGCAAATTGATTGCTTAATTATTTGCTCCATTATCTTTCCGGGTATAGAAGTTAAGCTTACTGGTCTGTAATTCCATGGGCTGTCCTTATTTCCCTTTTCGGACACCATATTTGCCCCTTTTCCAGTCTTCTGAAATGTCCCCCATCTTCCATGACTTTTCATACATAATTGCTAATGGCTCAGATATCTCCTCAGTCAGCTCCTTGAGTATTCTAGGATGCATTTCATCAGACCTTGGTGATTTGAAGACATCTAACTTGTTTAAGTAATTTTTGACTTGTTCTTTCCCTATTTTAGACTCTGATCCTACCTCATTTTCATTAACATTCACTTTTTCAGACGTCCCATCACCACTAACCTTCTTGGTGAAAACCAAATCAAAGAAGTCATTGAACACCTCTGCCATTTCCACATGTTCTCTTATTGTCTTTTCCCTCTCATTGAGAAACAGGCCTACTCTGTCCTTAGAATCATAGAATATCAGGGTTGGAAGGGACCCCAGAAGGTCATCTAGTCCAACCCCCTGCTCAAAGCAGGACCGATTCCCAGTTAAATCAATTCCCTTGGTCTTCCTCTTGCTTCTAATGTATTTGTAGAATGTTTTCTTATTTCCTTTTATGTCCCTAGCTAGATTGATCGCATTTTGTGCCTTGGCTTTTTGAATTTTGTCCCTACATACTTGTGTTATTTGTGTATATTATCCTTTGCAGTTTGAACAAGTTTCCACTTTTTGTGGGACTCTTTTGAATTTTAGATCATTGAAGATCTCCTGGTTAAGCCATATTTTGGGTTATGTGCCTTTAACTTAGGTATCATCACACTAGATCTCAGCTAGGAGAACCTACAGATATTTTTTTCTCCTCTTCCCCTTCCCACATACTAAATGAGGAATAGGGGGAAGAGACAATTTGGTAGCTTGATAAACACTGTCCCTTATAAGGATGTCCCAGATCAGGAACCCCTTCTTCAAATCATTTCAAATTTTCGAAAAATGCTATATTCTGTCCCCATACTTAATTAACCATTCTTGAGACCAGTCTGACCCTTTCGGTGTATTTAGAGAGTGTCTAATTTTTATGCCTCCTACCCAAAGAAAACTCAGCTACAGCCTTAACTATGGAGTAGCTAGCCATGTTAAGCACTTTAGGGTCAAGCATATTGACACAGGTTAAGTCATTAGTGAAGACACAGCAACTCCACTTTTAACTTGGGTTAGCAGCTCAAGCTCAACCTCAGGCTCCTCTATAGGCTTGAACTCAATCCAAGTTAAAAGGAGAGCTGCTGTATCTTCACTGCTATTTTTATCCAAGTTAGCAAATATGGGTTAGCTAACTTGAGGTAACACCATGCCTTTTATTTGCAGTGTAGACAAACTCAGTTTGTTTTTTACTCCTAGTGGGGAGCAGGAACAAGCAGTTTGTGCATCCTGGACCACAGAGATTATGAATGTCGGAGGTCTGAGCTACCACACAATAGGGAAAGGCTCTCTGCATGCACCTCTGTGGCTGAACTAGGGCCCCTCATGATCTGACCCTGAGGGAAGAAAGCCATAAGGTCCTTCAGTCAATCAAAACTCTATGAAAGGAAGTGACTGCTGCAAATTCAGCCTTTGTACAAAGTCTACTTCTCCCAGAAAACCCATGCTACCCTTCTGAAGAAAAATTCTGCTCAGCTTAAAACTAGAAATACAAGGATGAATTGTGATAGACTTTCCAGACTCGAGTTTGCAAATAACTAAAGAGCCTAGTAACATGGACTTGGTCAAGAAGATTCTATTTTATCATCCTTATTCACACAAGGTGAAATTAATCTCTGTGCAGAGGGTTAGGTGCAAGGTCTATATGCTGTTTAAGTCCCAGATAAACCCTATTTTTGAGTATGTAAGTGCTGTGCAGAGGACTCTCAAAGACCTGTACAGGAGTGCATGTCATGCACACTGAATAGTGCTTTACTCCGCAAGCAGTTTCATTGAAACTGAAAAATTTATTTAGTAAGGTACTACATAGTGTTGAAATGTAGCAGAATTAGGCCTCTAGTAGCCAAGGGGTCAGAATTTCTACTCTATTATACCAAATTTATACCAGTGTTATTTCACTGACCTCATCAGAAAACTAGTGTAAAGGAACAATGAATCATGTCCAAGATCTCTGCAATGCTAGTATTGAAATTTGTTGAAAATTTGCCATAATAGGTCTAAAGTGCCAAAAGACTATTATATAAACTCTGTCCCCTCTGTTGCTACTTATGGACATGTAATTAAGAACAAAAACATTTTCCAAGGTAGCAGAAACAAGGGTTTGTGTACAAATGTGAAATTAATGAAAGTTCTGGTTACTAGTTTAATTAACCCGCCTCTTTGTTCTATTCAATGTTTAAATACTTTACAGTAGTAGCATATTTGAGAAATTGGAGCACACCACTACACAATATAAACACATTCACACAGACATAAAAGGACAAAAGTTGGAATATGCAATCCAATAAAAGACAACAGTCTCAGGAATCATGAAAGACAATCACTCACACGTGAAGAATGTTAACACCAGAGCAAATCAAAAATGTACATGAACCCTTCAGTGGTTAAACTGAGGATTAGAGTTGAGGTTTCTAGTGCAGGAATCATCTAATTGAAGTCAAAACTGAAACGTTTAACTGCCAGGCTGCCTAAACATTCATGCGTTAGGAAACCTCTCCTGGATAAAAGAGGAAGAAAAGACTTTAAGAAGTCTTTGCTTTTTCAAGACAAATGCAATAGTGAGGAGGACATGAATTCATTGGTTCATTGCACACTTAACAGGAGATAACAGCATTAACATGTATTAATAAGTAATTACAATTGTTTTCAGTAGAGTTACTGTGTTATGCTACTATTATACTGTGGTCAGCAGGGATCATCACATTCATTGCTGAAAATTCACAAGGGCCTCTTCAACAGCTCTAATTAAAATGTTTATGTCCCCAGTAAACTCCTGTTCAAACCCTTGATGAGAAAGGTTATCAAATTTCAGCCAACTGAACAGTGTTCTTCTGATAGTTAAACATACATGAACTAACTTCTTTGGCAAATTTTGGATAAAATGCCACCATTGTTGTAGGATTGTTAAATACAGTTGCAGCACATACATGTCAGAAGGATCAATAAAGGACATGTAATATAACTAAATGATATACTCTGCGTTGTTGCAGTTATAAAAGCACACATTTATAAGGAAAAACATTATTGATGCTGGACCTGAAAATTAACCTACTTTTCAGTGGTCCCTTGTTGGTCCATTGCCGACTATACATATCTGAAACATAACTTACTTCAGTGCTGCATTCCCAGGGTCAAATTCTTTCTGCCCTTTACAAGGATGTGCTTTGTGGTGTGGTGGAAAAATTTTCATCCCTTATGCAGCCTGTGTAAGGGCTGGACTGAACTGTGGATCACACACTCAAGGGCATGCAGGGTCTGTTCCCTTCTTAGTGATATCCAGCTGAATAAAGAGGGTGGGCAGGAAGAGGTTGGGCCATGGCTCTGCATTAGCCAGCATTCCTGCACTGTTGTATCCAAGTATGCCAGACTGCTGCTGTTATATTTTCAATGACAGAATAGATCAACTGCCAAGAGCAAAGAAACAAAATTGGTAGCTACTATATTAAGTATCCTGAATTGCCAGTTACAGTGCTTGAGTGGGTTAGGAGCTAAAGTCAAGTGTGGAGGGAGGCAGATGTTGAGACTCGCTCCAGAAAATATTTCTGCTTACCATCAATGGCAGCGGGCCCGGTCATCCCATATTGTTTAAAAAAAACTGTACAGGGAGATGAGATGTGAGCAGGGGTTGGGGACGTTAACACTATCTGTGCCATTGAACCTCATTGAAACAGCCAGGTGCATAGACACCACCATGAAAGGAGTGCATTACCAAGTAAAGAAATGGAATTCTTAGAAATATCTTTAACATCGAGAAATGTCAACAACATGGCCCTTGATGGATCATAGTGGGGACACAGAAAGAAACTGAAATATTAGCTATTAACCTTGTCTACCTGGGATATGAACATATAAGGGGAGTTAACAGACCCCTTAGAAGGCAGATCAGAGCGTAGGCTCACATGCAAAGAATATGCAGTATTGTTGTAGCCTCATTGGTCCCAAGATATTAGAGACACAAGATGAGTGTGGTAATGTCTTTTCTTGGACCAACTTCTATTGATAAGAGACAAGCTTTTGAGCTTACATGGAGGAGTTCTTCAGATCTGGGAAACTAACTCAGAGTATCACTACTAAATACAAGGTGGAACAGATTGTTTAGCACAAGTAGTTAACACATATTACAAGGGACCATTCCAGGTAAGGTGAGCTGTTAACACACCTCCAGTCACAGGGAGGAGAGGAACCAGGATGGGGTGAGGATGCTGTTAGTGGGTTACAGATTGTTGTAATAATCCAGTGTCTCTATTCAGTCCATGATTTTTAGTATCTAGCAAAATTGTTAATTTAAGCTCCCCCCAGGCTTGACTTTTGAAAGTGTTGTGCAAGTTAAAAAAGAATAGGTAAAGAAATAGACGAGAGGCATCTAGGCCTCTTCGGCGACACCAGCTTTGTATAGTACTATGGGACCCTGGTCCATGACTAAGGCTCTTTGGAACTATGGTAATACAAATTATTATTATTAAGAATAATAATACATCTCTGCAAGTTATTGTATATCTATTTATGGACTGTAGCTTAATACCTTTCCCACCCAGGCAGCCAGATCTTCAGGTCTATGCATGAGTAGAGGATAAGGGAGAATGGCGAAAACAATATGCAATCATCATAGATGATCACAACTGAACCACCTATTATGAAAATATAATTGGCTTATGTTTCCTACTAATCCTCTGGACAATATGCTGTCGTTTTATATTTGCAACACCATGCATGATTCACCCTGCAGTCATAGAAATAGGGCCTGGCTATATTTACTATACCTGTTATTCTGTGTGGCCTGTGTTTGGCTATTTGCACTAGGACCCAATACATCACTACGCAGGCTCATCTATAAAATACAGTTTGTTTTTCTTATTAATAAAAACTAGCTCAAACCAAAACCTTGCATCTGAATAAATCCAAATTTAAGGAAAACTTGGATACAAATGTGGCATCTTATAGTTCAGGCCTATTTCTATCTATTACAGACCTCACTTACACACTAACCTCTATAACTTTCAACTTGGTTCTGCTGCTCTCTTTGTGTCTATGGACCTTTCTGTTTCTTATGCGTCACTTAAGAGTGACTCTCTACTGCCAGACTCTCCCTTTGCCACTACAGTCTGTCCATACTTGGTGTACATTGCTATACCACTCCTCTTGTGCTTGTGGATGCCATCAACTTCATGACGGTGTGTTGTTTTTTTTAAACAACCAGGACATATTTATTATACTCTCTTGCTTGTATTTGTAATGCATGTTCAAGAGAAAGAACTTGTGGTGTACAAATTTTGGCATGACTCTGCTTGCTTTTTCTTAGACTTTATTTTTATCTGTAATCTTAGCTTTAAGAATTTCCAGTGGCAATGCATTGCATGTGTGCATGAATGGTGCTGTGGTTTTTGAATCAATCTGCACTGAGGCAGAGAACAATAGCACAAATCATTTAAGCATGTGTTTAACCATGTGAATAGTCTTAGTGATGCATTTCATTTAGTAAAAGGGCATTAAATAGCAAATGTAAAGGGAAAGTTATTGTTAGATATTTAAGTTTAAGTAAAAGGAGCTATTAATATGTATAGGGGCTGATGGAGAACTATAGGTGCTATAGTGACAATGGTTCATTGCCATCTCACCCATGAGAGACATACAGTTGACCAGTAGCCAACCCTTTGGTACTTATAACTGCATACAGCTCATTGGTGAACTTCTCCCCTAGGGAAATGTGCCAATGACTGGAATAATAGGAAATTAAAGTGTTAACAGACTTGCAAAAAACAATTTGGTATGCCTTGAGAGCAAAACAAAGCATCTTGTAAACAATCTTGGTAAGCTAAATGTAATAAAGAATTCCTTTATTGGTGCATACAGCTCCTTTGATTAAATATTTCTCACTCGGGAGTAATAAATAAGTATACTTGAATTTATATTTAAGGTAATATTCCTAATAATATTTATTGACAAAGCTTTGTAGGTTACCCCATGGATCATATTAGTTTTTTTTTTTTTTAATGGGATTTTTGGTATTTTCTGAAGTAATTTAGGACATCATTTTGATAGCATTTCTTTCAAAAGATAAGTCACTATAGTACTAAGTTAATTTACAGTGCTTTTGTTTCAACCTTAATACATGCAGATTTTAATTGGATATACAATTTACTTCATCAGTGACAACTGAAGTTCCTTTTTCAATTCTATACATGGAATTAATACTATTGCTAGAAGTATTTGCTTGTGACATTTCAAAATCAGAATAATAATTTTCAGCATTACAAATGCATGTGAAAGGATAAGCTAGAATTGCACATAGGCCATGACCTGCATGTCAATTCAGAAATAATATAATTCTAATCTGTTACATTTCACTATTCTTTTTAAATTGTTTTTACAGGTCCTCCTAGTACAGTTGCATATTCCTTAAAAGAAGAATGTGTGTGAGTATGTATATATTATACATATTATTTGCTCATTTTCCTCCTAAAACAAACACCAAGAATCCTAAATCATGTAACAAGATTTGCCCTTACAAGCAGACAAAAATACTAGGTTCTCTAAAAATGCATGCATACAGAAGAAAACAACTCCATAACCTTCAATATAAATACTATGTAGTATGCAGATAATTAAAACAAGTCCACCAAAAATGAAAAGCTGATATGTAAGAACATAAGAACAGCCATACGGGGTCAGACAAATGGTCCATTTAAACAGAATATCCGGTTTTCTGACAACAGCCAATACCAGGTGCTTCAGAGCGGATCAATAGAACAGGAAATCAGAGCGATCCAACCCGTCCTCCACTCCTAGCCTTCGGCAATCACAGGGTAGGGACACTCAGAGCATGTAGTTGCATCCTTGACCACCTTGGCTAATAGCGACTGATAGACCTATCTTCCATGAACTTATCTAATTCTTTTTTTATCCCTATTATAGTTTTAACCTTCACAATGTTCTCTGTCAATGAGTTCCACTGGTTGACTGTGCATTGTGTGAAGAAGGGTTTCCTGTTTTGTTTGTTTTCAATCTGCTGCCTATTAATTTCGTTGTGTGACCCATGGTTCTTGTGTTATGTGAAGGAGTAAATAACACATCCTTATTCACTTTCTCTAAACCAGTCACTTTTTTATAGATCTCTATCATATTCCCCACTTAGTCTTTTTCTTCAGAGCTGAAAAGTCCCAGTGTTTTTAATATCTCTTCATACAGAAGCTGTTCCATACCCTTAAATCATTTTTGTTGCCCTTCTCCGTACCATTTCCAATTCTAAAATATCTTTTTTGAAATGGGGTGACCAGAACTGCACACAGTATTCAAGGTATGGGTGTATATGGATTTATAGAGTGGGATAATGATTTTTATGTCTTATTATCCATCCCTTTCCTAATAGTTCCTAACTTTGTTAGCTTTTTTGCCTGCCACTGCACACTGAGCAGATGTTTTTATAGAAATATCCCCAATAACTTCAAGAGCTCTTTCTTGAGTGGTAACAGCTAATTTAGACCCCATCATTTTGTATATGTAGTTGAGATGTTTTCCAGTGCACATTTGCATCTACCATCTTGTTGCCCAGTCACCCAGTTTTGTGAGATCCCTTTGTAACTCTTCGAAGTCTGCTTTGGACTTAACTACCTCGAGTAATTATCTTTTGGTAATTTTATATCATTTACACATTTTGCACCTCCCTATTTACCCCTTTTCCAGATCATTTGAGTATGTTGAACAGCACTGTCCCCATTACTCATGTGAGTAATAGCTGGGGAGCCAAACTATATGCCCATTCTTTGAGATGTGCTTCATAAGTGGGGATTTGATTGCTCCTTCTGTCCATGCTTATGATACAAATAGGCTTCTAGGTATGTACAAACAAACCTAACATAAACAAACAGGACATATGATACTGGCTTTATTTTTGCCTTGCATACTGGTATCTAAACAATCCAAAATCAAAAGGAAACAGAAGGACAAATTCTCTTTTCTTGCAAGACATTATTCTATTTCTTTAACACCAGTTCATTACTGAAGTATAAAGAACAGACGCAGAGAAAGAATATGCTTAATACATTGTAAAAGTACAGATCAAATGAAAGCCAAGTGGTTTAGATATAGTGAATATTTCCAAAGACACTTTAATAAAAAGTTCAAAGACTGCATCCAAAGCCATTCTTAAGAATATAAATGAGAGTTTCTGTTTCAATTTATTACAACCAATCCTTTCCTCCCAACTCTAAGGATATTTTGAGCTGGGTGAGTAAAAGTACTCAACACACCAAGAGTAGTGTGATTTGAACCCCAAATGAACAAATCCAGGTTCTCCCCCCCCAACACCCGCCTCCTTGCCTACAGACAGCCCCCCAACCTGAAGCGAATACTCACCAGCAACCACATACCACACAACACAACCGCTAACCCAGGAACCTAACCTTGCAACAAAGCCCATTGCCAACTGTGCCCACATATCTATTCAGGGGACACCATCACAGGGCCTAATAACATCAGCCACACTATCAGAGGCTCGTTCACTTGCACATCCACCAATGTGATATATGCCATCATGTGCCAGCAATGCCCCTCTGCCATGTACATTGGGCAAACTGGACAGTCTCTCCATAAAAGAATAAATGGACACAAATCAGATGTCAAGAATTATAACAAACCAGTCGGAGAACACTTCAATCTCTCTGGTCACGCGATTACAGACATGAAAGTTGCGATATTACAACAGATATTACAACAGAAAAACTTCCAATTCAGCAGTCTCTTGCTGGAGTCTGGATTTGAATTCATTTGCAAATTGGATACAATTAATTTAGGCTTGAATAGAGACTGGGAATGGCTAAGTCATTATGCAAGGTAACCTATTTCCCCTTGTTTTTTCCTACTCACGCCCCCCCCCCCCAAGACGTTTTTGTTAAACCCTGGATTTGTGCTGGAAATGGCCCACCTTGATTATCATCCACATTGTAAGGAGAGTCATTACTTTAGATCAGCTATTACCAACAGGAGAGTGGGTTTGTGTGTGTGTTGGGGGTGTGTGGGGGGGAGAAAACCTGGATTTGTGCTGGAAATGGCCCACCTTGATTATCATACACATTGTAAGGAGAGTGATCACTTTACATAAGCTATTACCAGCAGGAGATTGGGGTGGGGGGAGAGAAAACCTTTTGTAGTGATAATCATCCATTTTTTCATGGTTTGTGTGTATAAAAACGTCTTCTGTACTTTCCACAGTATGCATCCGATGAAGTGAGCTGTAGCTCACAAAAGCTTATGCTCAAATAAATTGGTTAGTCTCTAAGGTGCCACAAGTACTCCTTTTCTTTTTGGAAAAGAAGAGTGATGTGTAGCCTCCTTTACCTCATGCTATTACTTCAGCTTGCCAGTGCTCAGAATCAGTGGTATGCGTACACCTGGGGGTACTCAGACGTCTTCTGGGGGACCATCAACTCATCGAGATATTTGCCTAGTTTTACAACAGGCTACATAAAAAGCTCTAACGAAGTCAGTACGAACTAAAATTTCATACAGACAGTGACTTGTTTATACTACTCTGTATACTATACACTGAAATGTACAAAAGTACAAAATTTATATTCCAGCTGATTTATTTCATAATTATATGGTAGAAATGAGAAAGTAAAAATACAAAAGTGTCACAGCATGCTATTACTGAAAAATTGCTTATGTCTTATTTTGTAAGCAAGTAGTTTAAGTGAGGTGAGACTTGTATGTACTCAAGACAAATCAGACTCCAAAAAGGAGTACAGCAGTCTGGAAAGTTTGAGAGCCACTGCTCTGAACTAAATCCCTATCCTCCTTTACTTTAACACCCAGTCCTATCACTCTTGGTTAGTTAGCACTTCTGACAGACCTAGAGGCTCCGGTTGTATTTACTAATGGTAACAACCAAACCATGGCTGTCTCCCGGGTGCACGCTGCAGGGGTTGGGAGGTGGAGGCAGGGGTGAAAGTAAGTCCAGTGACTTACCAGTACTCTGGGGCCAGCTCTGGCCCCCGGAAAGGGCGTGGCCTAGGGCAGAAGGGGCGGGGTTGAGGGGGTCAGAGCCAGCCCCAGCCCACCCTGTAAGGTAAGTGCCCCCTCACACACACTGGGGTAGCAGCAGCAGCCCGGGGCTCCGGGGGCTATTTAAAGGGTCCAGGGCTCCCCTCTTCTACTACCCTGGCCCTTTAAATAGCTGCCGGAGCCCTGGGGAAGTGGCAGGGCTCCAGTGGCTATTTAAAGGACTGGGGTGGCAGAGGCAGCTGGAGCCCCGACCCTTTAAATAGCCTCTGGAGCCCCTGCTACCCCAGGGCTCCGGGGGCTCTTTAAAGGGCCTACGGCTCCCCTGCTTCTACCATCCCGGTCCTTCAAATAGCCGCCAGAGCCCTGGAGTAGCGGAGGCGGGGCTCTAGCGGCTATTTAAAGGGCCCGGGCAGTGGAAGCAGGAAAGCCCCAGGCACTTTAAATTGCTGCTGGAGCTCTGCAGCCACTACCCCAGGGCTCCAGCAGCGGGGCTCTGGAGGCAATTTAAAGGGCCTGGGGCTCCAGCCACTGCTGGGAGCCCCAGGCCCTTTAAATTGCCCCCGGAGAAGTCGGGCTGCCCCAGTATGGTGCACCGACTCTTACTGGTACGTCGTACTGGGGCGTACTGGATTACTTTCACCTCTGGGTGGAGGGCTTCTTGCACCCACTTTCCATTCTGGGACACCCATACAGTTCCAAGCATAATTTTCTCTTTATTTAGGCTTCCACCAGTACTCCATGATTTCTGTAGAAGACATCTTTCCACTTATTTGAGAAATTTAGATCTAGAAAGAGGAGGGAAGAATCCTACCGAAAGTCCTGCTTAGGAGAATTGTTAAGATCTTTTCCTTTGAACTGATTACAATGAGCATTAAAAATGCCCTCTTTGGTAAATGAAGAGGCAATAAGAAAGAGCTATAAAACCCCACAAAATCAGCTGGGTTTGATTTTTATATATCTCATACGCATGGAGTGCACTTTCCTACACTTGACTTTCTCAGTGGAAAAGAGTTTTTCATTCTCAAATAGACATTTACAGTGATAGTTAAGCTTTTAAAGCAGTGCAAATGGTTCTGTGGGACTTCCTATAAAATCTCTAAGGAAAAACAAAACATCCTTTATGTCCATTAGAGAGCACATAGATAATTCTAGCCTCTAGAGAGAACAAAAAATGTTAAATTAAAAGACTAAAACAATATAATCATAATTCTTAAGTGTAAGGGATACCGGCAATGAAGAACCAGTCCAGAAAAAACATTAGAATCAACCCAAACATTAGTTTGAAATTGTTAGCAAAGTTTCTGAAGTTTCAAAATGTGTATGTATATTGTTTTTAATTACCTTTTCATCATTGTGTGCCTTGGAACTTTCTGGTCCTGGCCAGGACTGAAAAGGAAGCTTTAAAGTACCCTGAACAAGGCTGTAATTGTGGTATTTCCAGCCTGACTGAAAAGAGGAAGTACAAAAAAAATCTTGCTGGAGATTTCCAACCTGGTTTGCCAGACTAAAACTATCTGATAAATTTGGATATGGTTCATAAAACTATCCAATAAGAAGCAGCAAAGGACAGGATTTTTTCTTGTTTACACTGGTTTCACAACAACTTAACTGGCGGGTTAATTCTGATGTCTCACCAGCATGAGAGACATCAGAATCAGGCTCTCAATCTTAAGATCCATCCATCACAAGAAACTATGAATCGATTACCTTCTCTCACTGCAGAGAGCTTTATTTTCTGAGCACAAGTAGAGCTGGGTGAAATTTTTTCAGCAAGTAATTTGTGTGCTGAAAAATGCAGTATTGGTCATCTCAAAAGTGGTCACGAATTCATGTGGAGTTTGCCTAATAGTTTTGACTGAACTGAAAAATCTAAATGTTTCAGTAGGTGCTGAAACATTTTTTGTTTGAACCATTTTGACAGAAACAAAGGAGGTTTAGATTCACAAGACCCCAAGGAGGTG
This sequence comes from Lepidochelys olivacea, assembly GCF_965140295.1. Lineage (NCBI taxonomy): Eukaryota > Metazoa > Chordata > Testudines > Cheloniidae > Lepidochelys > Lepidochelys olivacea. The sequence goes on along the minus strand of NC_140415.1, from coordinate 87,437,621 downwards.
GGGAGAGAGAAGACGAAGTCCTCCCTGACAATCATTAATCCAATGGTTAGGGTACTCCTCTGAGGTGAGACATCAGTTTTGTCACCCCTCTGCCTAATGTGGAGAAGGGATTTGAACTTGTGTCTCTGACCCTGCAGAACAATATTCTAGCCATTGGGTTATAGGGTATTCCAGTATGGGACTTTCTCAGTCTCTCCTGTTGAACCTTTTCCAGTTTGTAGAATAATTAAGTAGTCATTGGAGTAGGGACCTGAACTTGGGTGTCCCACAGCCTGAAGTGAGAGCCCTACCCATCAATCTATGGAGTCATTCTCTCACTCACTTTCCCTTTCCCAATGACTATGCAGTATCATTTATAGTGGCAATTCATAGGATACTCTCCAAGTCCAATGGCTAACCACTGGTAAAGGTTATAGGGAGGATCACCTCCCCCTCCTCCCCCAGCATTTTGCAAATCTAGTCTTCCTTTGATTTTGTCAAAACATAACTATAAGGTATGTCATTACATACCTATATAGTTAGCCAGTGTTATCAACTTGTTCAGAGTGATATGAGCACGGAATGAAGGATTTGGTCCTAATGTTATAAAAGAGCATTAGGCCTATAAAATTCTGTTTTAAAGTTTTACTCTCATGGCTCAATCTGAACAGAACACTTGGATGAATTGACAGATTTATGAAGTATAGTTAAAAGGGCACATTATTCCTTATGTCATGCAGTACTGTTTATTGTTCTTGGTCTTAAAAAATGATCAAAAAGGAGGAGAAAAAAATCAGAAAGAAGTCATACCAACCCCCCCACTTTCTTTATGGTTTAAAAACAAACACCTCAGATGATTTTTGGATTGCAGCTATGACAAATTGCAGTAACAGATATAATTAAATTCCCTAGAAAAATGATCACAGAAGCCTACAGTCAACATATATTGTTACATTAATATTACTATGAAGCAAAATGCACTCACTCGCAGAAGGGACCACAATATGTGGTTGGGTTGTTTTAGCCAACATGCTAAAATGAATTGTAAAATAAAAAGATTTTCCCTTGTTTAATGCAGTTTATTTTTCTGGCTATTTATAGTCCAAAGGCTTTCTTTCAGGTATTCTATATACATCTTACTCATATTTTGAAGCTCTTTTAATTAAAATGAGCATCAATTTTATCTATTATGTCCTTCACTGAGGGGAAAAAATACCCGAGAGAGAGAGAGAGAGAGAGAGAGAGAGAGAACAATGGCCTGGAATCATTAAGAAATTTCCATCTCTATACTTAAGAATATGGAAGTCATAATTTATTAACAGCTTCTATTAATTTACTTTTCTTGGGTTCAATGTACATTTTAGTTTAATAAAATGGCAATGCACATCAGCCCAGAGGACTATATTCATTTAAAAAAAGAGCTTCCATTTTCTATTCCATGTGATCCATTGGATCCTCCCTTCTTTCTTCAATTCATCTCATGTTGAGGATCAGAATATATAGAATATAGATATGAAGGTCGTTCACCCACTGAAGACACTGCCAACCTTTCCTCTCCACTAACGCCCTGCACAGTTCTAGATGCAGCAAACAAAAGTTGAGATAAGATGAAAATCTGGGCAACCCCACATGAGAGAGCAATTGCCCAATCCTGGGGGGACCTCTCAGAATGAAAGGATCATAGCCACTGAAAGCGGTCCTTCTCACCCCTATAGAAACATCTGTGTTACCTTTTGATCAATGGCATTGTAGGCAAGTGATTGATTCTTATAGATCAATACAGGCTCTAGGATTTTATCCCTCACCAGAAGAAGATTAGCCACCTGTACTCTCAGTGTACTCTTTATACTATATCCAGGACCAATACAAAATTGACAGAGGTCAAAAGTCTGGAAAATCCAGATATTGCTGAAGGGTTTTTTGCAAGAATCATTTCAGTAATCTTCTCCAAAAGTGGGAGATTTAAAGGAAACAATAATTACGGAGACAAAATGAATTTTACAGCAAGGTCCTAACATTAGAGGTTCTTTAAGAGAAGCTGGCATTCTCCCCTCTCTTTAAGAGACACTGACAATGAACTCCTATGATGGTCCCCAAACCTCTCCATTGTTTTTTACTAGTCAAGAGACAGCTTCTAATTCATAGGTGGTAGCCTGTACATTCTCCAGCACCTCCAGAATTTATCACTGGAAATTGAAGAAAACTTGATTTACACAGAGCCAACAATTCGGAAATCTGGACATCTGGGCAATCCCCAGACATCATAATGGCTCATTGGGACCTATTTGACCAACAGAGTAAATTAGTGCAGCACTCAGGCTGCAGTAACATATTCCAGGATACACAGCGAACCCAAAAGTGGCGTAAGCCAACTGCCCACCCTACCCTTTTCAAGTTAAACAGTACATCCCTCAATCACAGCCAAGAATCACGGCCCCTACATTCTTCCTGATTTTTAGCCCCAATCTTTTTTTAATACAGAAGATATTGCACTATCCAATTCAATGCCCAATGTGCATTGAATTGTGAGCTATATGGTAAACTTATTTTGTTTTAAAGATGAAGAGTTACAAATATTCATAGTCATGCAACTTCCAGGGCTGTATTGCGTGCTTGGATGCAAAAATGATTACACAGGTGAAAATGTCCTGAAGTTCTAGAAAATAGGTATCTGGAACAATTTATATTTGGACATAAATATGAATCAAATAGTACATATAGACCAACCTGAATAAAAAAAGACAGTTTATCACCCTAATAATTGCCCATGTAAGGAGATCATGCAACGGCTGAGCTGGATGGGCTTTGGAGGCCTCAAAAATTCAGGGCAGCAAAAGAAGAAGACAGAAAAAGCTAAAGGCTGTGAGGTTTCCTAATCCCTGGTTTCCTAGGGTTAGAGTCTCCACTACCTCCAAGAACTACACTTTTTTATTAGCTTAATATAGGCTCATACCATATGACCATGGACATATTTGTGTAGTAGTTCTTAGTGTTCACTCACCTGGTTGCATAAGTTACAGTCAAGAACCTCTGTGTACAATAGATGTGCAGCGTTACGGTGTATCTTTCACATTCGTGTTCACCAGCTTTTACATTCCATATAGCAAAAATTGCCCTGATTCTTATTTTCTTTTCCTTTGAAGCAACAGAACCTCCAACAAAACAGTTACTGGGGGATTTTGCAGCAGAAATAAACATCTGATTTTCATCAAACAATGGTTACTGTTCACATCATAAACTCTCCCCCAGAAAAGCTGGAAATTTAAACTTTCATAAAGCCATTACCCTACAGCACATCCTGCTTAACTGCAATGTCATACTTGGCATTGTTTGCCTGAAGGATTGCTATGACATACAGGAGGAAACCCACCTGGTGTAACTATTGCATTGATAGGCGGTTAGGTGTCTTTTTTCCTCCTGCTCAAACAGCTTATAAAGATTTTAATGAATAGCTGAAGACCCCACATATTTAAAACATACACACTCATGTTCATTACATTGCCCTGAATAAAAAGCAGTGCTTGATCCATCTATGTTGACGCATCCGATGAAGTGAGCTGTAGCTCACGAAAGCTTATGCTGAAATAAATTGGTTAGTCTCTAAGGTGCCACAAGTACTCTTTCTTTTTGCGAATACAGACTAACACAGCTGCTACTCTGAAACCTGTCTATCTTAAGACACATATGCCATGCTTTCACAACTGACAAAAGCAACTGATGCTAAGGAAGGAGGTTTTGGGCCAATCTATTCAGTAAGTATATGTTTAACAGAGATGAAATCTTAGCTGATGTGTAATTTTAAAAAAAGAACTGCAATGCAGATAGAGCCTGGCTGTGTAAACTGCAGGAGCGCTGGACCATGTGCTGATTGAGTAAGTGCAGAAAATCTAATTTAAACCAAGTTTGCAATTATAGTCACATAATTAGTGATTATCTGTTTCACATTTGTCTACAGAGATATTTATCTTTCTCCCCTAATTTTTCATCATAGGTTAGGTCACTCCTGTCTTTTTGTTGCTTTACAAGCGTGGCATTTTATTTGGGGAAAACTAAGGCCTGCCTGGGATCTGACTCTCATTACTCAAGCCATCACCAGACAGAAAAGAACAGAGTAAATCCACCACAATATTTTCAGCAGGGAAAGCTTTAGTGTAAGGTTTCTGTTATTGTAATTTGAAGCCCTGTCTGATTATGCTGTACAGCTAGTGTTTGTTGTTTGTAAGGTTTAGATACAAAGGCCATCTCATTTTTATTATTCAAAAGCTTGCATCCTGTCAGAGCTGAAAAACAACAATGTGCATATTCTGGCATTATAACAAAGATGAAACAATTTTCCTTTACTTTTAGAGGGAAATGATAGACTATCACCCTACCTCATAAACACACAGTGATTCATGATTAACCTAGTCTGGTATGTTCACCAACAGAGTGACAAATCTGTCAGTGAATAAATGATTGATTGAATTCAGCTCTTTTTTTGTGAATTGTACAATTTCAGCTAATTGTTCATTATACACATGGATCTGTTGAATGATTTGCATTAACTTCTCATTTTACCGATTGTTTAAAAATTCTTAGAAAAGAAACATCATGTGATTTATGTGACCATACAGTTCAAATATGAAATTTTGCATCTTAATCTTAACTATGATTGGATAGCTAACTTTTTTTTTTTTAGGATGACCATCAGAAAAAGTCACTGAAGCTTTGATATGCTCAGATAGAAGTCCTTTGGGAAAAAGTAGAAGGAGATAGATTGGACTATGGAATTTTAGATAATAATAGGTACACTACAGAAAAACCTAAGACATCGTTCGCCACATGGAAAGGTAGAAGCAAGACCTCCTTTATGCCAAAACCCTACAAAGTGTGCAGACAGGGAGTTCTGAATTTTCAAATAACATATCCCTTCTTCTGCTCTCTCTTTCCCCTCATCACACATGCAGAGCTCACATTCATGGTCCTATTGATGCCCACTATCCTGGATTGGAAGACCTTTAAAATTGCCCTTAAACCCAAGCCTTCCATATCACAACAGATTTTGTCACACCAAATGAAACATTGAAAACCATATATTTCACTTTGCAAACAGAATCTTTGCAATTAGCAGTTCTGATCAATGATGATAAAACACATCAGATGGCTTTTATATAACCAAGCCTTTAAGGATTTTGGAGTAAAAGGTTTCTGGCAATTACCACTGTGCAGAAAGTTGTCAAACACTGGAAAACCTGCAGAGAGAAGATTGAACCTCACTTGTTCTGTTGGCATGTTGCTACTCCTCTGCAGCTGAATACAAAGTTCTTCAGCTTTTCTTCACATGGCTCAATATGGAGAGGAGCATGGCTTGGGATGGGAAAGGGACAGGCAGCGACAATGAGTCTTCCAGATATGATTCTCTCACAGAAATGGCCAGTGTATCTTAGTCCTTTCCTTCCACTGAGCAACTCACTCCCTACTTTTGGAGCTCATCAGTCAGCACAGCTGGCAGGGAGATAATACCAGTTTCAGGTGTCTGTGATGGCTCATCAATGCCCTTAATCACCCCAAGCAGTAGTCCCATTTTTCCACTACACCACCATCAGCTGTGCCAGGTTTTAGCAGCTCACCTCCACTTTGCAAAATTCAGCCTCAACACTACAGCTTTTCCACATCCATTTTCATTTCCCCTTCAAGTAAGTTTACAGCCTCCAGAAGTCCTCCCTCAATCCCTTTCCCCAGCCAATATGGACACAACCACCTTTTCAGGTGCAGGGCATTTGCTTACACTCTCCTCTTCAACATACATGGACCCTTTCCTGGCTCTGCTCTCCTTAGAGTTGCTCATTAGAAAAAAAAAGTTACACCATTAGATTTGCAAATCTGAGAAGGACAGTTTGCATAGTTAACTGGTATCACTATGGAGCCACCACTAAATATTTGCACTGCCAACCATTATAATTAAGTGAAGCTTAACTACAGATGGGGAAATGTATTTAGATTAACTCTATTACTTTGAAGCAAGTTTTTTGTGAATAAAACTATGTCCTTCTTAGCCTTTATGAACTTGTAAATATCACTAGTTAGAAAGGAAAGCTACACAGTTTTAAAAGCAAATGCCTTAGTACCCAAGCCTGGCTCCCACTCTGGCAGCACAAAGGGGCAGAACTCTGTGTCAAACAGTCAGCTGGGATTCCCCCAGTGTAGAGAAGATGACTCACTCACTTCTATTTGTCTGGTCTGTTAGGAAGTCTTGCCTACAGTCTGAATCTTACAGGTTAGAAGACATCAGTATAGTAAATAATCCACCACCTAGATTTCCATAACAGCCACTCTCTCTAGAGCACTGTCCTTCCCTTATAAACCCAGCTGAGTCACATATAGACTCTCAGCACACTGAGCTGTGCCTTTCTTCTTTTCCTTATTAACAATTTAAAACAATTAACAAGTTGCTAAATGTTACTTTAGTAGGGTCCCTATTCTCTAGAAGTAATAAAAGTTCCCCTCCAGCAACCTCCCTTATCCCACAAAATACTCTGGTAGGCCATTCATTATTTTTATTAAGACCTTCTCTAATAGGTAAAGGCTGGGATAACATTTACCTGAAATCTAATTTTGCAGCACTTGAAACGTCCAGCCCTGGCAGCAACCACATTCCCAGTCCTTCTATTGTTCTTCATACAGCTAACTCTAAACAGAATGCCAGCTAGCTCCTCTATTTATAACATCTCACCCTTTGTCCCCTCCCATCTTGAGTTCTGATTGGGTCAAATCCTGGACTGACCTTTTGAACTGCCTTTAATGATAACTTCTGCACTGGCTTCAATAAACTGTTAAGCATGCTCAATAATTACCATCCCCCCAGCCTCTGCTTTTGAATATGGTTTTCCTTTAGACACTTGTGGCTGAAATCTCTCTCTCCTTTGTGAACATCTTGATCCTCCAAATCCTTTCCTTTATTCAGTTTCTGGTCTTCCTTTCTTTGGACACATTAATTATATTTACAATAGCCTTTGGGGGAGACTCTCCAATTATTTTGCTTGCAGCTCCACTAGTGTTAGCAACTGTGAACTAGTATAAACAGACTGGCATTATTACCAGGGTCATCTAGACTTGTCTGAGCAAATGTACATGATACATGCTAGTGGATGGTCTATGCTACTGTTCCCACTGTTGCTACCCCTTCTGGAGCTGCACCAGCAGTAGTGAAAATTTTGGGATATTTCACACAAAAAAAGGCTTGTGTGGATGCATCCTTACTCTGGTTGAAATCAATGAGACTACTATTCAACATGATTAAGAGTCACAAAATTGTGTCACTGATAACAAATACAATAATACTTTCATAAATGTATGCATGTATTTAATTTCATTGTGAAAAAAAAAAGTTAGACCCTCTAAGACAAATTATGTAAGAGGTGAGGGAAAATTCCCCATTCCCATCGGAGAAATCAGGTAGCTAGAGGAGAGAACTGATCAAGACTCATCTATGCATCTTCCCCACAAGAAACCTTCCAGCCTGAAGGGGGGTAGGAGCATGGTATAGGAGCTTAAAAAATGCACCATGCTTGTTCTAGAAAGAATCATATTGACTTTCACTGTTTTACAATGCAAGGGTCAGTGAAACAGAGTCCAGCCACACTTTGAAATCAGTCTGAGAATCTGGTACACATATTTTGAGGGAGATTAGTTTAGAACTAGATGAATCTGTCTGCTAAAGGAGTGCATGACTAGTGACAGGCACTTTAATGCCTTTTCAGGTTTTCAGACTTTGTAGATATTTCATTTCACGTTCCATCCTTACAAGCTTTAAATTAAATATTCCTCCTATTAATAACATTCTGAAAGACTTCGCAAGATCTCCAGATCTGTGGCTAAATTATTTACAAAACATTCCAGTAGAAAGGATTACAGGGACCTGCTGACCCATCAATACCATGTTTTTGCCCTTTGAGGAAGCTGTGTGTATGCAGTGTCCTTTGCATTGCACTCCATTTGCTTCTGTCAGATTATGTGATATCAGCTAAAGATACTGAATAAGAAACATAAAGGTAAAGGAGCTCTAATTTTGATGAAAGGGGACAGAAGTAATCCCCTGCAACCATTCACATACCCACAGAGACACATTGTGTCAATAACAGAGGTTAGGTGAAATAATAAGTTTGTGCACTAACCTTTCACCTTTAGTGTACCCCAACTTCCCATCTGTAAAATGCCAACAATAATACCTCTATTCTTCTATCCTTTGTCTATCTTGTCTATTTAGATTGTAAACACTTCAATGCAGTGACTGGATCTTACTATAAGAATGCACATTGCCTAGTTAGCACAACTGGCCTCTGATGTTAGTTGGGATCCTATTATATCATCGGTAATAAACAATGAGAGATCTAAATTAGTTCAGATTCATACTTGGATTATAAATGAAACTGAGTGATGATGTGCAGATATATTACTTGGCTCAAGTTGTTACTTGAAACTTCTTTTTACTGTTATAACATTGAACGGTTATTTGTGGGTTTATGAGTTTCGTGTAGCAGGACTTTTACCTGCTTTTCCCATAGCAACCTCACCATAGCTATTTGTTTAAACCTTTACTAAACACATGCATAAGAAAGAAGCAAAATAAAGAAGACTTAAATACTTAGAATTCAAATGTAAATTCCCCTTTCTTTCTTTTACATTCAGAAATCCCTCAGAGGAAAAGCATTATTTAAGAATTCTCTTACTAAACTAAATATCTTTCTTGGGAGAAAAGGAAGGAGAGCTGAGTGAATTTTGATTTTATTCTTCTTCTTTAGATCAACACACACAAAAGAAAAAAAATGGCCTGATCCAAAGCCCACTGAAGTCAATACTAGTCTTACTACTGACTACAACAAGCTTTGGATCAGACCCACCAAGAAAAAAAGGAAAACATTGTAGAGGATGGAACATAGACAAGTCCGCCATGAACAGGTATTCTATATTCTCTGGCCCTTGGCTTACTTCCCCAGTCTTGGACAACTTCTGTGCTAGGTGCTATAGTCACCTTTTGCTGGGACAAGGTCTCATGCTAGCTTAGCCTATCATACTATGTTATCGGGTTGGTAAATCTCAATGCAATTTGTTAATGTTCTGGAGCAGTGTGATCATGTTTCACCAAACATCACCAAGTTATAACAATGTAATTTCTAGTTTCTTGGTACAGGGTATTTCCTTTAAGAATATAGTATGGGATCAAAAGTTCATTATATTCATACTTGCTTAACAAAGTATTTTAGAAAAGGAGTACTTGTGGCACCTTAGAGACTAACATAACATCCTTTTCTTTTTGTGAATACAGACGAACACGGCTGCTACTCTTAAATAAAGTATTTTAGGGGAGTTCCCATTTACTGTTTAGTAATGAGGCTGACCCTAACTGTTATCTTCTGTACTCTGGGCTGGCCTCTTCTAGGAACTGTCCAATAGATATGAAAATTAATCAGGGTTCTGTAAAAAATATTGCTAAAAAACCAGTACAATGGGGTTGGGAGCATCTTAGGATGAAAAACTGTGACTGTCAGTGGTTTGAGCATTGGCCTGCTAAACCCAGGCTTGTGAGTTCAATCCTTGAGGGAGCCACTTACGGATCTGGGGCAAAAATTGGGGATTGGTCCTGCTTTGAGCAGGGGGTTGGACTAGATGACCTCCTGAGGTCCCTGCGAACCCTGATATTCTATGAGACCAACATATACAAGATATAACTAGGTTTATAGAAATGAAATGGGTTTTTAATACAAATGCCTTACAAATAGAACTTTAATTGAATGGTGTGTTTTAGTTTTGGGGTTTTTTAGGTTAAATGATTCTTCAAAATACTAGGAGGTTTAGATCTGTTGTGGGATACAGTGTACAATGAAATTAAATCTATCCTTTCCAGGTTGTCAGTTCAAATCTAACATAGATCAGCACTGGCTGAAATTCTTGTCATACTATCTGAGGACAATATTTTGGCCTATGTAAAATGATTTTTTTGGGGTCTCAATCCATTTCCCAGGATAGAAATATCCACAATACAAAAAACATCCTGCCTCTAACTAGAAATCTCAGCAAAGACCTTGGACTGAATGTACCTTCTCAGCTCTAGAGATGCATGTTCCAAGTCAGATTGGGCATATTGGGGGAACTGTGGGAACTTTCACTTCCTCCATCTGTGCTGTATCTGATTTATGGGAAAAGAGAGCTTCAGTTTTCAAATCTGTCAGGTGAGCACCTTTTACCAAATTCATACAGGAGAAAGGGGAAGAAAGGTCAGCTAACGATGCCTTAGATATCATACAGTAGCAGACAGTTAAAAACTCCAGCATTTTATAATGAGTGCGCCTTACAAAGTAAATATGAAGTACATAGGGAATGTGGAAATGACTTCTTTGAGTTGATTATATTACTCCTACCATTCTTTCCCCTCCATCTCTGGACCCAGTCCCACACTGAGTACAGCTCAGCCAGACCAGAGACACTTGTCTCAGATCATTAAAACACAGAGAAGCAGAACATTTATATATTATTAAAAACAAGCTAAAACTATGTAAAAAAAATTCTGCTTCCAAGGGATTTATCCTAATCATATTATTGGTGGTTCTACAGTTTCTCCTTTACAATGAAAAGGTACTGAACAGTTCTGATAGCTAAAGAAATTTCCTTATTCATTTGATTATTCCTTTCATTGTCAAAGGACCCTAAGTAGAAATTAGGACCCACGGTACTGGGCACAGTAAGAACAAGTAACACAAAAAGTAGTCCTTGCCCCAAAGAACTCCCAATCTGGGATTTAGACAATATGATACAAGAGAACAGACAGACCAGTGGCACTTGGTAGATAACAAGATAAGAGAGACAGGAGCCAACAACAAAAAGATACTCCCCCTCCCGCCACACCTGTTTATCCAATGTTAACTCACAGGGTAATGTATAAATCAAATATGGCATGACCTTCTTCACAATCATGTCTTTATTTATGCTGTTTGGAGCAGACTTCTTTATCCGCTCACGGTTTGGTTTCATTCTGCCACTTGTGACTGATGTGCCTAATATTTCAAGGAAGGTCATGCTAGGGTGCCATATATTCTGTTTTTACACTGTTTTTATACAAGGCATATAGAAAGTACTCAGATTTCATATTAGCATGGAAAAGACAGTGACTCATGTGAAGTAAGATTTTCTAGTGTGTTTTTTTAATTTGTGAAGCTTTATACAGTTTATAATTTAGGATTTTATTAATAACAAATGAGTGTAATCATGATTACCTACATGAACGTCTACTAAATCTTTTCATGGAAAAGCAATTAATGGTTAATCTGCTAGCTATTGTATGGATACCGAGTTCCAGGATTTTTGAAGCATCCAAGTGTTTCACATAGGTATTGAAACATGGACCCTGGCAATAATCTAAATGACCCCCATACATGCACAATGACTTGTTATCTTTACCTTGATCTATTTGTCACCAACACAAAATGTTTATCCTAAACCCCCTACACCACTCCTCAACCCTTGCCTAAATTCCTATTGGTCTCTCTCTCTCCCCGTGTTCTCCCTGCCCCAAGTTCCCACTTGTTCTGCCTGTCTTCGTAGAGAACCAACAGTTTCCTCCCTCTGCTCTCCTTTGATGTGCCCTGCTACTTCTCCCTTGCAGAAAAACTAGAAGGCTTTTGGGCCTGAGGGCCAATTTCAGAAGTAACTAAATTTAGATGTGAAACCTACACATTCTCTCAATATTCTCCATGCATATGTTACACCAACTCAGATTCCCTCCAATCTACACCCACTTAATGTGTAACTTACAAACCCCTCCTTTCACATCACCTCTGAATTTGACCCAGTGAGTGAAATTTTGGCCCCACTGGGAGTTAATGGGAGTTTTGCAACTCATTTCAGTGACACCAGTTTTTAACCCACTAAAGTGTCTAAGGTAGTCTGAGTTGAAGTAAGACACATGATGCGAGACCCGAAGAAGAAAATGTCGCAAGGGGAAAGAGTAAGAAGGTATACGTTTAAGCATCTTCATTCTCACTGTACAATGGCTTCTTACTTCTCCTGGCATCTCAGCATGTAAATTACATCCACGTGACCCTTGTACATCTCTAGTTAGTATAGGGAGTCTAAGACCATGGCTACACTACCAATTTGTGTCACCAAAAGTCAACATCATAAATATCGCAATTTCATGGTCACCCTTGCTCCCTCTGTTTGCAGATTATGCCCGCAACGAGGGCACCATCATCGTCCTGCACTTAGGACGGAAGAACCCAATGCCCCGCTACAGACTAGGGACCGAATGGCTAGGCAGCAGTTCTGTGGAAAAGGACCTAGGGGTGACAGTGGACGAAAAGCTGGATATAAGTCAGCAGTGTGCCCTTGTTGCCAAGAAGGCCACTGGCATTTTGGGATGTATAAGTAGGGGCATAGCGAGCAGATCGAGGGACGTGATCATCTCCCTCTATTCGACATTGGTGACATCTGGAGTACCGTGTCCAGTTTTGGGCCCCACACTACAAGAAGAATGTGGATGGAATTGGAGAGAGTCCAGCGAAGGGCAACAAAAATGGTTAGGGGTCTGGAACACATGAGTTATGAGGAGAGGCTACCTGAGAGGTGGTTCCAGAGACGATGGTTCTAGACTATTCTCAGTGGTAGAAGAGGACAGGACAAGGAGTAATGGTCTCAAGTTGCAGTGGGGGAGGTTTAGGTTGGATATTAGGAAAAAAATTTTGACTAGGAGGGTGGTGAAACACTGGAATGCGTTACCTAGGGAAGTGGTAGAATCTCCTTCCTTAGAAGTTTTTAAGGTCAGGCTTGACAAAGCCCTGGCTGGTATGATTTAATTGGGGATTGGTCCTGCTCTGAGCAGGGGGTTGAACTAGATGACCTCCTGAGGTCCCTTCCAACCCTGATATTCTATGATTCTATGACAGTGGGAGCAATGCATTGTGGGTACCTATCCCACAGTCCTTCTGTCGCTGCTTGTTGTGGGATGATGGAGAGGATCACAACACATCTTGGGACAATGCTAAATGTCCCATGATGCATTGTTTTCTGTCACAGCACTCAATGGGCTTCTGGCTTTCTTTCGTGGCATCTTTTCCAATGGCCCTTCTTTGCTGTGCACCCTGGCATCTTTGTGAGAAGGGATGGATCCCGCACTGCTCTCCTATGCTCTGTTAACTGTCATGAAGGCATCGCGGATGGCAGTGCAATTAATTGTGAAGTTCCTAACTGAAAAGGACTCCTGGTGCCCAACATTCTGCGTAATATGGATAGGAGCAACTTTAGATTGCTTTTGGCATTCACAGAGCAGGTGCACAGGGTAGACAGTCATAGAATCATAAAATCATAGAATATCAGGGTTGGAAGGGACCTCAGGAGGTCATCTAGTCCAACCCCCTGCTCAAAGCAGGACAAATCCCCAACCAAATCATCCCAGCCAGGGCTTTGTCAAGCCTGACCTTAAAAATATCTAAGGAAGGAGATTCCACCACCTCCCTAGGCAACGCATTCCAGTGTTTCACCACCCTCCTAGTTAAAAAGTTTTTCCTAATATCCAACCTAAAGCTCCCCCATTGCAACTTGAGACCATTACTCCTTGTTCTGTCATCAGCTACCACTGAGAACAGTCTAGATCCATCCTCTTTGGTACCCCCTTTCAGGTAGTTGAAAGCAGCTATCAAATCCCCCCTCATTCTTCTCTTCTGCAGACTAAACAATCCCAGTTCCCTCAGCCTCTCCTCATAACTCATGTGTTCCAGTCCCCTAAACATTTTTGTTGCCCTCCGCTGGATTCTTTCCAATTTTTCCACATCCTTCTTGTAGTGTGGGGCCCAAAACTGGACACAGTACTCCAGATGAGGCCTCACCAATGTCGAATAGAGGGGAACGATCATGTCCCTCGATCTCCTGGCAATGCCCCTACTTATACATCCCAAAATGCCATTGGCCTTCTTGGCAACAACGACACACTGTTGACTCATATCCAGCTTCTCGTCCACTGTAACCCATAGGTCCTTTTCTGCAGAACTGCTGCCGAGCCATTTGATCCCTAGTCTGTAGTGGTGCATGGGATTCTTCCATCGTAAGTGCATGACTTTGCACTTGTCCTTGTTGAACCTCATCAGATTCCTTTTGGCCCAATCCTCTAATTTGTCTAGGGCCCTCTGTATCCTATCCCTACCCTCCAGCGTATCTACCTCTCCTCCCAGTTTAGTGTCATCTGCAAACTTGCTGAGGGTGCAATCCACACCATCCTCCAGATCATTTATGAAGATATTGAACAAAACTGGCCCGAGGACCAACCCTCGGGGCACTCCACTTGATACCGGCTGCCAACTAGACATGGAGCCATTGATCACTACCCATTGAGCCCGACAATCTAGCCAACTTTCTATCCACCTTATAGTCCATTCATCCAGCCCATACTTCTTTAACTTGCTGGCAAGAATACTGTGGGAGACCGTGTCAAAAGCTTTGCTAAAGTCAAGGAACAACACGTCCACCGCTTTCCCCTCATCCACAGAGCCAGTTATCTCGTCATAGAAGGCAATTAGATTAGTCAGGCATGAGTTGCCCTTGGTGAATCCATGCTGACTGTTCCTGATCACTTTCCTCTCCTCTAAGTGCTTCAGAATTGATTCCTTGAGGACCTGCTCCATGATTTTTCCAGGGACTGAGGTGAGGCTGACTGGCCTGTAGTTCCCAGAATCCTCCTTCTTCCCTTTTTGAAAGATGGGCACTACATTAGCCTTTTTCCAATCATCCGGGACTTCCCCTGGTCGCCATGAGTTTTCAAAGATAATGGCCAATGGCTCTGCAATCACATCCACCAACTCCTTTAGCACTCTCGGATGCAGCGCATCCGGCCCCATGGACTTGTGCTCATCCAGATTTTCTAAATAGTCCTGAACCACTTCTTTCTCCACAGAGGGCTGGTCACCTCCTCCCCATGCTGTGCTGCCCAGTGCAGCAGTCTGGGAGCTGACCTTCTTCGTGAAGACAGAGGCAAAAAAAGCATTGAGTACATTAGCTTTTTCCACAACCTCTATCACTAGGTTGCCTCCCTCATTCAGTAAGGGGCCCACACTTTCCTTGACTTTCTTCTTGTTGCTAACATACCTGAAGAAACCCTTCTTGTTACTCTTAACATCTCTTGCTAGCTGCAACTCCAGGTGTGATTTGGCCTTCCTGATTTCACTCCTGCATGCCCGAGCAATATTTTTATACCCTTCCCTGGTCATTTGTCCAATCTTCCACTTCTTGTAAGCTTCTTTTTTGTGTTTTTGTGTTTAAGATCAGCAAGGATTTCACTGTTAAGCCAAGTTAAGGCACTTTTGGGCTTGTGAAACAAGCACTGAATGGTGGGATCGTATCGTCCTGCAGGTGTGGGATGATGAGCAGCAGCTACAGAACTTTTGGATGTGGAAAGCCACCTTCCTGGAACTGTGTGCGGAATTCACACCATACCTGCGGCACAAGGACACCAGAATGAGACCTGTCCTCTCAGTAGCAAAGTATGTGGCAATTGCTGTGTGGAAGCTGGTAACTCCAGACTGCTACCGGTTGGTCACGAATCAATTTGGAGTGGGGAAGTTGACTGTTGGGGCTGCGTTAATGCAAGTGTGCAAGTCAATAAATTGCATCCTGCTACAAAGGACCTGGGAAGTGTGCGTGAAATAGTGGATGGCTTTGTAGAAATGGGTTTCATTAACTGTGGAGGGGTGATAGATGGCACACATATATACACAGAAGATTACAGTGTGGGGGGTGTTGAAATGCCCATAGTGATCCTGGGGGACCCTGCATACATCTTACAGCCATGGCTTATGAAATCTTACACGGGATACCTGGAGAGCATTAAGGAGCAGTTCAACCGCACGCTCAGTAGGTGCCAGATGACAGTTTAATGTGCCTTTGGCAGATTAAAGATGAGCTGGCAATGCCTTTATGGCAGCTTGGACCTCACTGAGGATAATATTCCTATGCTCATAGCCGTGTGCTGTACGTTGCATAATCTCTGTGAAGCTAAGGGTGAAAGGTTTGCTCAGGGGTGGAGTGCTGATGCAGACCACTTGGCCACTGATTTTGAGCAGCCAGGTACTAGGGCTGTGAGAGGAGCCCAGAGTGGGGCTATTCGAATCAGGGAGGCTTTGAGGCAGCACTTTGACAATGACCACCAGTAACATAGATCTCTGTCTGAGTTGCTTCAATGTTACATAACATATAGTTTTCCTAGGGGGCAATGGTGACATTTGGGGCCTTATATTCCTATAAAAAAGTGATTAAACGGCCTGTGCATATATTGGCAGTGCCTGCAATCTCACCTTGTAGAAAAAAGTGAAGATGATTTTACCATTATAAAAATTTGCTTTTATTGCACAAGAAACAGCACACACAAACATAGAGATGCTTGGCGGGAAAAGAGGAATCAAGGAAGGGCAGACTTTCACAGCTGTGTGTAGGTCCAGCTATTATTGTGAAAGTTGTCCAAGAGGGTAGAGTGGAGGGGGAACCAAGAAGTCCCGGACGGAGGAAAGGACTGTGTGGGTGGACTTTGGTGGGGGCGGGGCATGGAAAAGAGCTCTGAATCTGCTGCAGTGGAGGTCGAGCCCTGATCTGCTCAGTCTGCAGCATTATTAAGGACTTCAGCATCTACATTTGCTCCTGCATAATTTTAAGCATCCGCTCATTAGCATTCTTAACAAATGTGGGATTCTCTTTTCTGTTCTGCCATTCAGCTTCCCAGCATGCCTTTTGTTCCTTTTTTCTGCATTGGAGCACTGCAGGACCTCCTGGAGCATGTCTTCTTTGCCGTATCTTCGGCTCTCTCTTATCTGGCACAGATGCTTGGCCGGGGTGCGTGGGATGTTCCTGAAGGCCACATCTGCTGAAGCACAGGGGACAATGCACAGAAGCGGGATTATTAAATTTACGCACAGCACTGAAACATTTCAGTTAAATACACCTTTTGCAACATTGCCATCACTTTCTCACTGACCCTAGCCAGGCGGACATCTCTGTGAACACCCAAAGCATGGTGAGTGTTGGCATGGGGGGAGGGGGGTTCTCCACATGGGTAAAAGAGCACACACGGTTTGCAAGGGTCATGGTGCAGCATTCTAGGGAACAAATTGTAAAATTATCCCACACTTCTCCACAGGCGGGGTTAATTCTAATTCACTGCTAAGAGTAAGCAGGGAAACAAGGGCACTATCTACTCCATGTTTGTGGTTTCTGCCCTGCTCCCTATGCTGCTTGCCTATGCGCCGCTTTGGTACCTGCACAAGTGATTGCCGAATGGCGCAGGAAAGTTTCCTACAACAAGGGAAGGAGCAAAGCTGTTCTGCCATGGAACCTTTGGCAAAGGATTACTGAGTACCTCCAGGAACCTTTCCAGGAGATCTCTCTGGAGGATTCCCGTGAGGTCTCGGCGTGCATGAACACCCTGTTCCTCCATACTGATTAGCTACAGAGGGAAATGTCCAGCTCACAGAAACACCACCAGCCTCCCACATTTCTATTCCCTGAACCCACCTCCACACTATACAAGCCACAGCCACTGACCAGGAGTCTCATCTGCTTCTTGCTCGCTGGAGAGACTCTGCTGAAACTGGCTAGACACTTCACGAATGAGAACAGTTCCTGGCTGTCTGCGCACCCTACCGCACGACCCCACCGGGAGCTGCACATCTTCATCTAACCCCACCTCTTCATCAATAACTTCATCTTCCGCCACCTCAGTGCCCTCCAAAGTATCCACAGGACTCTTGGCGATGGAGACCACCCAGGATAGCATCCATCTCCTTATAGAACCAGCAGGTCTTAGGTGAAGCACCTGAGCGATGGTCTGCCTCAGCTCCTTTATCTTCACTCTGCATTGCAGCATGTCCCAATCATAGCCCTTTTCGCACAAGCCTCAGGAAATCTGCCCATAGGTATCTTAATTCCTGTGGTTCAAGTGCAGCGGGACTGCACAGACTCCTCTCTCCATACACTGATCAGATCCAAGAGCTCTGCAGTGGTCCAAGCGGCAGAGAGTTTGCTGCGATAACCCACCATTGTCGTCTGGGAAGATGAGATGAGATCTTTCCATTCTGAGCAAACAGGAAATGGAACTTCAAAAATTCCCAGGGCTTCTAAGGGGGAGGGGCAGATGGTTGTTAACCTGGCTGCAGGGCAGTGGAGTTCAAACTGCTGACCAGAACTGTCAGGATCGGCATTGTGGGACATCTCCTGGAGGCCAATTAAAGAGATGAAATGAAGCGTGGTGCCTACACTTGCACTTTGTTTACAAAAAGATAAAGGAAAAAGATGTAAATCTCTTGTGAGGGTGGATGTATTTTGTTGCCAAAACTGCACATTCTCCCTGGCAAAGGTCGCCTGCATGTGTATGCACTCACTGTTTGAGTCAAAAAACAGCAGTTTTGGTGAGAAAACTTGATAGTGTAGAAAAGGCCTTACTTACACAATTCAGATGAATTTGGATCTGGACTCTCATGGCTGCTGAGGAGAGATATATACCTATGTATGTGTGATATCTCACACACATATATTCACTATTCCATCAAATAAGGTTCCCTTAGCTAACTCGTGAAGGTGGGACCAGATCCTTTCTGAAGGATCAGCCTGATAGAGGAAATATTATGATTTGCACCTGCAGTGATGAATTTCTGATAGAGGACTATTGTGCTGTGACAACTATTTGTACATATCTATGAATAAAATATTGCAAAAACTGTACACCTCTATAGACTGCAAGGTCAGAAGAGACCATTCTGATCATCTAATCTGATCTCTTGTGTAGCACAAGTCATAGAACTTACCCAAAATAATTCATAAAGTATATCATTCAGAAAAAAACATCCAATCTTGATTTAAAAATGGTCAGTGATGGAGAAGCCACCATGACCCTTGGTAAATTGTTCCAATGGTTAATTATTCTCAGCATTCAAAATTTTCATCTTATTTACCATCTGAATTTCTCTATCTTCAACTTCCAGCCATTGGATTATATTATAGCTTTCTCTGTTACATTGAAAAGCCCATTATTAAATATTCCCCAAGTAAGCATTTATAGACTGCAATCAAATTACCCATTAAACTTCTCTTTGTTAAGCTCCTTGAGTCTATCACTATAAGGCATGTTTTCTAATCCTTTAATCATTCTTGTGGCTCTTTTCTGAACCCTCTTGAATTTATCAACATCCTTCTTGAATTGTGGACACAATATTCCAGAAGCAGTTCTACTAGTTCCAAATACAGAAGTAAAATAAACTCTCTGCTCCTGGAGATTCATGCATCCTAGGGTCACATTAGCCCTTTTCGCCACAGTATCACACAAGGAGCTCACGTTCAGCTGATTATATACCACTACACACAAATCTTTTTCAGGATCACTGCTTCCCAGGATAGAGTCCCCCATCCTGTAAGTGTGGGCTACATTTTTGTTCCTAAATGTATAAATTTACAATGAGTCATACTAGTACTGATAGTTTCCTTGAACCCAGTTTACCAAGCGATCCAGATAACTCTGAATCAGTGACCTCTTCTTTTCATTATTTACCACTCCACCACTTTTGTATCATCTGCAATCTTTAGCAGGAGTGATTTTATGTTCTCTTCCGGATCATTAATAAAAATGTTAAATGGAACAGAGCCAAGAACCAATCCTTGCAGGACTTGCGGGCTGGTTCCTTTTATAGTGACAGATGCTGGCAAGGATTTTCACGTGTTGTGTTCTTTTCCATAAAAAGTTTGCTAAGGTGTTCATCAACACTTACTGTAAATTCATGTCTTACAAGTTATCCTTCCCTAATGAATAATTATAGTAAACATAATACTCAAGGCCAGATCCTCAAATGGCATAAGTTAGCATAGCTCTATTGACTTCAATAGAACTACATTGATTTGTATCAGCTAAGAATCTGATCCTCAGAATGTAAACTCTTTGGAACAGGAACTCTGTGTGTGTGTATGCACGCGTGGTTGGAGCCTCTACACATGTCCATAATACTACTATTGTCACACAATTAAGAGATCATTATTAATGTTGCAAAGTCACTCACTCAAAAGGTAGGAAAGACTAGAATTAAGGATGTCTGTGCAAAATGAGATCATATAATTAGATAAACAAAACATGCATGCTTCACTTGCATGTGCAGTTACTGAATTTCTAAACTCTATTGCAGTAACCGTATGCACAGTCATATTTTATGATAAAAAATAGGCATATATTTATGTAACAGTCACCAAGAAATAGTCAAATAACTCCTGACTAAAAGTGTGCATCAGGGTCAGCACCATTATTCTTTAGAATGCTGGCAAATTTACAATGTGAACAAATCCTATAATACTGTGTACTTCGTTTTCTTCTTTTATTTGTAATTGAGTCTGTATCACTCAACAAGTATTGAAATCTGTTGGATATACTCAATCCCAGGTGGCAGGTCTTCGTCCCTGCAATTTTCAATGGAAATATTGCTAGACTAAAGAAAGAGATTAACTCAAATTTTATACTGAATAGTGCTTCCAAGGTTGGAGTCATCCATCATTATGTAGATTGCTAGAGAAAAAGAGCATCTGAGGACCTGTGTTATGAGATGCCTTCCTGAAGAATTGTTGCCATATTGAACCTCTCCAGATAATATGAAGCAATGATCACATTTCTCTGCATCTCCTCCAAAACTAATCTTAATTGTTAGGGGTCATAATTATCAAAAAGATTTATATAACTGCCAAATAGCTCTGGAGACTAATACATTTAGAGAGTTTTTTAAAGATTTAGATTTAAACACATTTGTTATCTTCTGATTCAGCAAGGCTTTTAAGCATGTGCCTAATTTTATACACTTGAGTCCCATTTACTTCCTTGGGCTTCTCACCTGCTTAAAGTTAGGCAACTGCTTAAATATTTGGTGAACTGAGTCCTACATTACCAAATTCCTTCCTAAATTTTCCATAAGGGTCACAGAAGAATGACAGAAAGACTCAAAGAAGGATCTGTGTGTGTGTGTGTTTTTTAAAATGGAGTCTCTTCATGAATTAACATATAATCTATTTAGTTTGCCACAGATTCAGGAAAAAATACTAAAGCAAACACTACACAAGTTTTTATTACAAATTAATTCTGAAATAAAGCCACTGATTCATATTCATCACTTAAATGGCTTTTTTTTCCCTGCTGTCTCATTGTCTGCAACAGTTTCTTATCATATGAGGCAAGTGCAGAAGGCTGAATGCATAAGGAGATTGTAAATACTGTAAATCAAAACCAAACATATTCCCCATAAATTCAAAGATTTCATACCCAGAGCGCATGATTGAGTAAAGTCTGATTGCAAACATTTGCTACTTTAGTAATAGTATTATAATATCTATTTTTGCATTTTTACAATACCTAATTAGTTTTATTACAATATTTTATAAAATAAGAACATTTTAATGCACAATATAAAGCTTTGTTAAAGCTTTTATTTTTTGCCATATCTATCTTGGACACAATTTGCATATTGATAACATTTTAGAAAAGCAAGAATAGCATGTGTATCTCTCCATCCTTCTACATCATGTACCATTCCCATGCTTACACAAAAGAAATTATGAAAGCATATAAGGAAATGATTGTGTAAACCATTCTTTGTTAAAGTGGTACATTTAAAGTTCATGATTCTATGTAGAAGTAGATAGAGGAATTTTTGTCTTATGGACAGAGCCCTGAATATCACAGCAACCACATCTTTTTAACCAACATTAACTGTAATCAAAAAGATCACTTTTCAGAGTAACAGCCGTGTTAGTCTGTATTCGCAAAAAGAAAAGGAGGACTTGTGGCACCTTAGAGACTAACCAATTTATTTGAGCATGAGCTTTCGTGAGCTACAGCTCACTTCATCGGATGCATCACTGTGGCTGAGTGATAAAACTTCTGTACATCTGAGCCAAGTGGTAAATGAAAGGCCTTTGGCTAAAGAATTTCTACCACTAGAGATCATTTGCAAGCTAAAGGTTGCTGGGTTTAGGGCCCATCTGGCAAAAGTGCAAGATACAACAATGAAAGGATGATGCATGGAATATAAAGGAGTACCCCTAACCTAGGCATTTTCCTTCCAGTGAGGAAACCTTAAGTAACTGATCCTTGCATGCCTTTTATGATGTGTGTATGAGAAAGATGAGAGGTATTGTCTCTGTGCTCATTACTAGTGCACCATCTCCATAGTGCACTATGCACTGGCAACATGGTCCAGATCCTCAGCCCCTGATACAATAGCAACTGCAAACAGTGTAATGACCAGGTGAGAACCTTCATTACTTTGTGCAAATTAGAATAACTCCAAGATTGCCTTAATTTATGCTGGGAGATTAGCAGGACCCTGCTACCCCAGGATTGAGGCAATAGAAAGGTAACTGGAAGCTATGTCTGGTCGACACCCTTAGCTCCTGAACCAATCACAGATTGGGCAGATCCTATTAGGCTGGTTAGCATAATTAAGTTAAGCACAATAATGACTAAAAGCACTTTACTCTACTCTATATGTGTAAATATATACTTGCCTTGTTACATGTTGCTTGTAATTTTTTTAAAAGGTGTTTCATCTCTTTTTATTTATCTCCAGAGAAGTATTGTCATTGTTAATTCAGAAAGACCTACCAAAAATTTCTGTCTCAATTTTACACACACACACTCAATCTCTCTCTCCGCTCCCTGCCCCTCCCCATCTTCCCCCCTCCTTCTACCTCCTCCCCCACCCCCAGCAAAAGTGCGAAAATAATACAAGATATGGAAATAAATTATTCAACGTTATATCAAGAAATATCTTTCTATCTAGTTAGCCCATGTTATCATCAACATTACATTATCTGTACCTAGTGACAGAGGATGTGGAAAAAGCTAATGTACTCAATGCTTTTTTTGCCTCTGTTTTCACTAACAAGGTCAGCTCCCAGACTGCTGCGCTGGGCATCACAAAATGGGGAAGAGATGGCCAGCCCTCTGTGGAGATAGAGGTGGTTAGGGACTATTTAGAAAAGCTGGACGTGCACAAGTCCATGGGGCCGGACGAGTTGCATCCAAGAGTGCTGAAGGAATTGGCGGCTGTGATTGCAGAGCCATTGGCCATTATCTTTGAAAACTCGTGGCGAACCGGGGAAGTCCCGGATGACTGGAAAAAGGCTAATGTAGTGCCAATCTTTAAAAAAGGGAAGAAGGAGGATCCTGGGAACTACAGGCCAGTCAGGCTCACCTCAGTCCCTGGAAAAATCATGGAGCAGGTCCTCAAAGAATCAATCCTGAAGCACTTGCATGAGAGGAAAGTGATCAGGAACAGCCAGCATGGATTCACCAAGGGAAGGTCATGCCTGACTAATCTAATCGCCTTTTATGATGAGATTACTGGTTCTGTGGATGAAGGGAAAGCAGTGGATGTATTGTTTCTTGACTTTAGCAAAGCTTTTGACACGGTCTCCTACAGTATTCTTGTCAGCAAGTTAAGGAAGTATGGGCTGGATGAATGCACTATAAGGTGGGTAGAAAGCTGGCTAGATTGTCGGGCTCAACGGGTAGTGATCAACGGCTCCATGTCTAGTTGGCAGCCGGTATCAAGTGGAGTGCCCCAAGGGTCGGTCCTGGGGCCGGTTTTATTCAATATCTTCATAAATGATCTGGAGGATGGTGTGGATTGCACTCTCAGCAAATTTGCGGATGATACTAAACTGGGAGGAGTGGTAGATACGCTGGAGGGGAGGGATAGGATACAGAAGGACCTAGACAAATTGGAGGATTGGGCTAAAAGGAATCTGATGAGGTTCAATAAGGATAAGTGCAGGGTCCTGCACTTAGGATGGAAGAACCCAATGCACAGCTACAGACTAGGGACCGAATGGCTAGGCAGCAGTTCTGCGGAAAAGGACCTAGGGGTGACAGTGGACGAGAAGCTGGATATGAGTCAGCAGTGTGCCCTTGTTGCCAAGAAGGCCAATGGCATTTTGGGATGTATAAGTAGGGGCATAGCGAGCAGATCGAGGGACGTGATCGTTCCCCTCTATTCGACATTGGTGAGGCCTCATCTGGAGTACTGTATCCAGTTTTGGGCCCCACACTTCAAGAAGGATGTGGATAAATTGGAGAGAGTCCAGCGAAGGGCAACAAAAATGTTTAGGGGACTGGAACACATGAGTTATGAGGAGAGGCTGAGGGAGCTGGGATTGTTTAGCCTGCAGAAGAGAAGAATGAGGGGGGATTTGATAGCTGCTTTCAACTACCTGAAAGGGGGTTCCAAAGAGGATGGCTCTAGACTGTTCTCAATGGTAGCAGATGACAGAACGAGGAGTAATGGTCTCAAGTTGCAGTGGGGGAAGTTTAGATTGGATATTAGGAAAAACTTTTTCACTAAGAGGGTGGTGAAACACTGGAATGCGTTACCTAGGGAGGTGGTAGAATCTCCTTCCTTAGAGGTTTTTAAGGTCAGGCTTGACAAAGCCCTGGCTGGGATGATTTAACTGGGAATTGGTCCTGCTTTGAGCAGGGGGTTGGACTAGATGACCTTCTGGGGTCCCTTCCAACCCTGATATTCTATGATTCTATGATAGGGAAACTAAGCCAGATATGGCTTTGATAGTAATTTTCAAAAACTTCACACTTCCCTAGAATCTGATATCAGTAGGTCATTAGCCATAAGGACGCCAAAGGACTGTCTCCATTTTCTGGAGGCTTGAAGGACTCTCCAAAATTCTCTGTTGGTCTAACTAAGCCAGGATGACATTTTATCAATCAAATCTAAAAACACATACATTAGTCACAGCAATGCTAAGTCAAGTAGAAAATTATTTGTAAATACTATCTGCATGAACTGTATTTGCAAGAGGATTAGTGAGTGCCTGTACTAATCTACTATTGGAATTAAGTTATTTTCTATTTTGAAAAAAAGACACCAAGCTTTAACCTCATTATCTGCAACATATATTTAATATAATTCTGATAGTTTATTTATACACAGCAATACAGCACTATCTAACCATGAAGCTTAGAATGTACACAACACAAAAAGCAAGGAAATGAAAAAAAAAAAGTGAAGGTATTTAATTGTACATATCACTCTTACTCATGCTACAGACAAACCACCACCATATATCACAAATAGTGTCCCAGAACCATAACTGTCCCAGCAGGGATATCAGACATCCACTACCTCCTTCCCCAGACTCACCACCACAAATGGACCAGGTTTCACACCCCACCTCCCAAAACTATCTTTTTCTGCACAGTTCTGGAAAAGTCACTTGCTCAGGTTTAGCTAAGGGATGCTGGAGCAACATTAAGGTCTGTGGTGTATGGTAGCTGTTGTAGTCAGGAGTTGTTTCTCTCTGGGTGGAATAGTAGGGGTATACACTGTCAGAGCTCTTAACTTTTCATTTAGTAGTTTTTATGCACAGAATTATTATTATAATTATTTTTAAAAGAGTTAACTTAAGTCAAACACTTGAAAGCTAGGAAATGTCCTATGCAACCTTAGCTCTGCTGTTTTGTGCATATGCATTTTGATACAGGGTAAAATCCTACCCCCACTGAAGTCAACAGCAAAACTCTCATGGACTTCAGTGGAGACAGACTTTCACTGACAGTCTTTAAATACATAATCACATACTATTTTTTTCTATAGGACCTCTGCCTCATTCAGTGCACAGCTCTTCCTGGTTGCTTGATGTTGCAGTATAAATAACTTTCTTTTAACATAGGTAAAAAAACAATGTAATAGGTGATATCGTACCTGACATTGCCTTCACGTTTGTATTAGTTTATTTTTTATTGACATCATTTCTTGTAAATATTGTTATTGCTATTTTGACAGGATATTTGCTATTAAATATAAATAAAGCATAATAATATTATATAATTATGTCAAATATCAAGTATTCTTCTGAAATATATGCAACACTCGTATTGAAAAATGAAACATCTTCTTTCCCATTAATAAAAAAAAATAGGAAAAGAGTTAGGTGAATGACTAGTATTAAGATATTTGCACATCTCTAAAGCAGGGTGTGTGATCAGGGCTTTAGACAACTTCTTTCTTATGCACAAAGTTGCATTTGTAAGTCACCTAGTTTTAAGTAAAATACATTAAAATATTATGAGGAGAGACCTAAAAAAACCTGACTCTAGTAGATGCTAGGGAAAAAAAGCAGGCTCATATAATGATTAAGGCAAGATATGTTCATCCTACATACTCATTTTGTAATTCAAGGTCAAGAATTGAAGATAAGGAAAGAAATTTTACACTGGATATAAGAACAGGCTTTTGCTAAAAGGGTCATCAATATGTGGAATAAGCTGCCAGACATAATAATTAGGGCATGAAGCCTAACAGATTTTTAAGTCCATAATTGAAAAAAAATATTAATAAAAAAAAACAATCTAACACATTATACCTTTAGGGTATATAAGCCATGAGGTATGTATTAGGTGAATATGTGGGCTCTCTGGGTCTAGTTTTCTGCACTGGCCCTGCACTTTGTGCAGTCATTATAAAGTGGATGTGAAATAGTATCATTCTTATCTGGTAAATCTGATACCATCTTTGTACTAATATAAATAACTACACAAGGTGTAGGACAAAAGGAATCAGGCCTTCTACATCCATCATTTTCCCCTCTTTCTATAAAATGAGCTCTCGCTTTGACAAAGATGTAGATCCTTTATGATGTTAAACAGATTTTTTATATATGAGAGGTTATTTTACCTCTGTATTTGGCACAGGTGTGACCACTGCTGGAATATTGTGTCCAGTAAATTTTAAGGGTTCAGAGAAGAAACATGAGAATGATGAAAGGTTTAGAAAATATAATTTATGATGATGATAGACTCAAGGAACTCAATCTATTTAGCTTAACAAAGAGAAGGTTAAGGGACATGATTAAGTATCTACATGGCAAACAAATATTTAATAAGAATCTGGTCATAGGAGATGCTCTGGCCCTCCTGCAAGGTTCGGCTCAATTAGCTCACGTGGAAGTCACTCCTGGATTCATGGTCCAAATGCTTTTATCAGTAGATCTATCTCAAGCATTAGTCTTCAACGCCAGAAAGAGCAACTTAAAAACACTTCCATTATAATTGAAACCCTCCAGAAAGTATTGCTAGTATATTATTCAACTATAATGAGGGCTGCTGGCATCTACCTCTCAGATGTTAAAAAATTGCTCTTGCTGAGCAACACTTGCTTTACAATTTATTTCCATAGTAATGAGTCCTTGGGCCATAAATCTGAAGCCACGTATGGGTTGTTGTACTTGCACACAAACCACTGAGTGGAGGGCACCAATGTAGGTTAGCTATAAAATGACAAATTAGTGAACAAATGACAGGACGGACGTGCTGTTCATAACACTGTATGATACTTTTGGGTGTTCCTGGTACACAGCAATCAGGGACTTTGTTTCATGAAATTGTTTATTTGTGGATCAGTTCGATTCATTGCACAAGGCCTGAGTATATGTACATCGCATAGGGAAGGATATTTGGATATTACTATTGCAACATTTCAGTTTTATATAAGAGTAACACCACTGAAATCTGCTGAATTGCACCACTGTAAAACCAGGGTACTGCAGTAGCTTATTGGGCTCTATTTGATTCTCTCCATTAGATTATACCCATTTTATTTCCTCCTAAAACACTTATTTTGAACAGCAAGGGCAGCTGAAACGAAAGCAGAAACATTTATTGCTAATGTGGTCTCTTTAAATTTACTTATCCTTCAGTCATTTGAACTGAAGTGGTAATTGCAGAAAGAGAGACTGGTGTGATCCCCCACTGTAAAAGGGCAAGGAATGGATAATGGATCTGCACTGGAATGGATCCACCAGCACATCCCTGCTCCTTCCCCTTCCCACTTTGTCCCTAACTGTTGCTATGTGCTTATGTGGAAATAGAAGAAGCCAACCCGAAGAACACTTCCACAGTGCCCAAAGGAGGTAGACACGCTCTGGAAGCTTCAGCCATCTTATGTCCTGCACACACTTTGTTCAGCATGTAACCCTTCTGCTAGGTGGTATCATCAGCAACAAGGGCTGGGTTCAACACCGAGGTGTTCCTCCTAACATTAAAAAACAGCTTGAGCTCCCTCCCAGAAATTTTGAAAAACTAAACACCATCCCTTAGTGCCTCCTCACTCGCAAGCACTAAGGCCTTGGTTACACTTGCGAGTTACAGCACAATAAAGGAGCCCCGGGTGCCCTAGCTCACTACCTGTCCACACTGGCAAGGCACACAGAGCACTGACTCCGTGGCTACAGAGCTGCTGGTACTCCACCTCGGCGAGTGGAATATCATTTGCTGCACCCCTGCTGGAGCGCCGCAGCACCAGTGTGGCCGCCCAAGTCCTATGCGCTCTGATCAGCCTCCAGAGGTGTCCCACAATGCCTGTGCGACCCACTCTGGTCATCACTTTGAACTACCACAAAGCCCGCTAGGCAAACCGCCGCTCTGGTGCGGCCCCCACGACCTGCCGTTTCTACGAAGAGCTGGACACGATAGTTGGGGGCGACCCCACCTCCGCTCCAGAATTGCTGGGATGCAAACCAATGCATCAGGGGGCATTGGGACAGGACCCAGAATGCCCCGCACTCCCTTTCCCCTT
Source organism: Lepidochelys olivacea (assembly GCF_965140295.1). NCBI lineage: Eukaryota > Metazoa > Chordata > Testudines > Cheloniidae > Lepidochelys > Lepidochelys olivacea. Next base: position 87,409,020 of record NC_140415.1, on the reverse strand, counting down.
CCCACAAGCCACAGCGCCACAATGGGAAGAGGTGCTCTGTGGGATAGCTGCCCATAATGCACCGCTCCCAATGCTGCTGCAAGTACCGCAAATGTGGCCACGCCAGTGTGCTTGCAGCTGTCAGTGTGGACAGACTGCAGCGCTTTACCTATTGCGCTCTCTGAAGGTGGGTTTAACTCACAGTACTCTACATCTGCAAGTGTAGCCATGCCTGAAGTCTGTGTATAACAAAAGAAAAGATTTATTAAAAGGGAGAGGGATCACAACAATTCAAAAGTATGCCAACTATAAGTAAGCACCTACCGCATAGTGTCTTGGCCAATTGCCCTTTGCTTCAGTTTACCACCCTATAGTGCAAAAGTCCAACAGCTGAAAGTCCCTTTAACATGCCTTTCCCCTTTCCCTCCACTGCACCTTGTTCACAGTAGATTGTCCAATGTCAGCAAAGCCCCAGATTTTTTAAATGCAACTTTGTTCCATTTAAATTTCAAAACACTGAGAACTTGCAGGGCTCAGAGTCAAGTGGCTCAATCAGAATTCAGGGGTTTTTTTTGTTTTTTTTCCCCTTCATTAACTTTAACAGCTTCTCTTTGAGTACTTGGTCACCATTAAAAGTCATTAATGCTTTATAACCTTTCACATCAGCATTTCAGTCTCAAAAATGGAAAGGAATTTATCTTCTTGAGTTGCAAAGACAACCTTAGATGAGGAGGTTTTGGCTTTCTTTGAACAGCAGCATCAGTGCAGGCAGAAGCATTCATTGTTAATATGATCTATTTTGGTTTTTTTATTGTTCAGTCAATTGAATTGAAGTGCTAATTGCTGAAGAAGCTTCTTTTTACATAACACTTTATTTTTAAGAGAATCTTTCTAAGTGACAGACAACTTAGAACTGCCAGATATCATGTAACTAAAAGTATCATTTTTGTCTTGATGCTTTATTGGACAATTTTTTTAGAGAGATTCTCTGTGAAGTGCCAGACATTAATTTTATCTCTTTAGTAAACGAACAGTCTAAAAGCATGATTTAACATTTGGAGTATGCTATTTCTTTCTCCTTTTTGTAGTGAACAGTAACATTAATGTGCATTTATTTTTGACTATTTTAAAAGCGTTTTTTGGAAGAAGTTGTTTTTTAAAAACTTCTTGTAAAGAAAATTAACCAAACAGGTAATGATCTTAATTTGTCTTACTCTCCATTACCTGCATTTTTATTCCTCCTTTGAGAAGCTTGAAAACAGCACCCTTTCCTTTGTTATTTTCACCTCTTTCATTTTACCAAACATTTGAATTTCCTGGAACTGGAATTAACGGGACCATATGAGAGTAATGTCCTATTGTACCCAAATATCTCTCAACATCAGTATCAATGATCATGTGTTAATAGAACAGCTCATCTCTGGCAAACAGAGTTTGCTAGTTAAGAGGCTGATCCAAAGTCCATTGATTTCTGTGAAAGTGTTTCCATTGAAACCAATATGCTTTGGATCAGGCTCTAACTGTTGCTGCAACACAAACAGGGGGAGCATTTTTGAGCCACAAAAATACTTGATATTAAAAAAAGTTCTTGGGTCAAGTCCTATTCCAGCCCATCTGCAGACAATCACTCCGAATGCAGTGGAAAAGATGCAATTCCACTCCACAAGGAGCAGACTTCAGGTAGCTGATACAGGCACTCTGCACTCCTTTTACCTCTCACAGCACAACCATTCAGGCTGTCCCTGCGTTTCAGAGCCTTTGAAGGTGTATGGTAGAAGCCGGTCAGTAGAGGTGCTGGAGTGGGTAGAGATATTACTATCTCTATCTTATTGGCCAAACCCCCAATGGAGATGCAAATTGCTATGCAGTTAACATTAGGCCTCAGTTACTTGCCAATGTAGCTGCAAATATGTATATGGAAAAAGAGCTTTGGACTCATGTTGAGTATTACCTTTTATGTTACAAAGGGTTGCACTTAGGTCTTGTCTACACTTACAGCACTGCAGCGTCAAAGCTGCACTAGTGCAGCTATGCCACTGTAATGCTTAATGAAGTTGCTATCTATTCTGATGGGAGAGCTTCACCTATTAGCATAAGGATTCCACCTCCCCAAAAGGAGGTAGCTATGTTGACAGGAGAAGTCCTTCTGTCAACATAGCACCTGGGGTTAGGTTGGTATCACTGCATTGCTCAGGAGCGTGGATTTGTGTTACATCAACACAAGGTTGTATTGTAGACCAGGGCTTAGTTCGGATATTTGGAGTTGTCACTCTTACAGCAGGATGCTATTTTGTATCCATTGTTGTATTAAAAACCATTGCTAAAATTGTAGGTGGTTGCTTTACATTTCTGGCTTTTTTCCTGCTCCTGCTTGAAGGGTAGGAGGCTCTAGGGCAGTGTAGGGAAGTGCACTATCTGGGCGTAACAGTCTGCAAACACTGTTATGTTGTAACCTTACAATAAAAGTATTTATGGTTTTATCTAACTTCTTTGTGTGTATGGAGTGTACATAAAACCCATGTCGCAGAGTGTCCCCAAACCTAGTATCGGACCATGCCTCCATTTCCAACTTTTCCACCATCAAACAAATCACAACAGCTGGTGTACTGGAATTACACTCCCTTTCCGGGGTCTGCTTTATTAACATGAATTAACAGATTAACTCAAAACTCCAAATATCCAGCAATGCCTAATCCCTAGTGTCCTGTTGCCTAGTGGAACCCACTGCCCCAAACTAGGCCACCAGTCCCTGTATACAATGGATGCGGACAATTAGGCACCTAAGAAAGGGATTCTCAGAAGCCAGCAAGATGAATGGGGAGCCACCTAAGTGAAATGCCAGGAGAGGGGTAGGGAAAGGAGAAGGATTTAGGCACCTAACTGCTGATCTGGTGTTCCTGGGCAACTTCCTCTATATGGGATTCTCAGCTACAAGTCCTCCCCAGGAGTTAAGCATCTTTTCCCTGCTCACACTTCATATGTCTTCCATACTCATCCTACTTTTCCCTCTGCCCTGGCTTTCTTTTTTTGTGACTGCTGTGCTGCCCTTTCTACATGTCTTTTGTGAATGTGCTGTGCTACCCCTCTACCTATCAGTGATCTGCATTCTGGTCCTCCTGCTATGGGGCCTGACATGTATCTGATCTCAGAGCATCCTTACATGATTGGGCCCTGCCAGCAAGATAGATGTTCCTCTTCCTAATTAGAGAATCCCGCTTTTTGGCATCTGGGCCTGTGGCTTGAACAAGGGCTCTGAGCTGCTTGTTAGCTGTGGGGTGGCATCAAAGTTTAGGTGGCTTTGTGAATGCCTTTGGATGGAAACTTAGGTCTCTAAGGATCCTCCAGGGTTAGGCAGAAGCTGAGCAGAGGTTTTGAAAGTGGACCCTACATAATGGTCTGAGACACCTACAGAGGCAGATAGTCACCTAAATATTTTTGAAGCTGTAAGCCCTAGAGACAAGACAGTCACATGTTCCTTTTTCATCTTTGTATGTGATCTTCCCCCCCCACTGAACAACATGCACACTGAAGAGGGAAGACGCATTTCTCATTACTCTGTGCAACTTCCTGGTACTAGTTTTCAGCAGATATAATGTTCTGCATTCACACATCTCATGCAAAGCTAACACAATTCTATTTCTTTGGAAAATGCTCTTGCATTACTGTCTTTCAGTTGACAGTCAAATGGTGGTTCCTGTTTTTTTGGGACCCAATTAGACTTGCACTGTTTCATCTTCCACTCCCAGGGGATGGGAACTACTCGTGGTATTGGTGCCTCTTCCTCTTCACTTCTGTTTCAGACAATTTTTCTGTCACAGGCATGACTGCCAATCCCCCCGTTATCACTACTTTTCTACAGAATATGTGTTGATCTGGTAATGCTTTGTAACACACTCATGACAACATTCTGCTATATCTTATGTGTGTGTGTGTGTATGTATGAGCATACGCGTAAGCGTGTGCTGAAGGGATAGCAAGGAAAGAAAGGATACATTATTATTGCCATTGAAACAAGAGACCAAAGTTTTGCAATCCTCCTGTAGCTGCTGCAAAAGACTTCCTATGTAGAAGATTTATAAAACCTTGGGTAAAGAAGGAAGCCCCAGAAAACCAAACATTATAATGAAGTAAATTTGGGAGAGAGTTTTTGTTGAGGTTCTTTTTTATTCTGAGGATCTTTAAGCACATTGTAAAATCACATAACAACTAATACTATTTGTCAGCAGCGTTCTCAAAGGCACAAAACATGGACAAGTGAGAATACGATGCTTGCCTTTCAACACATAGTCATGTCACGTTCTATTTTGTGATGTCTCTGCACACAAAATAACCAAAACTGAAGCATCAAAAAATGAAAACATGTTATCACTCCAGAACTTTAAGGAAAAAATGCACATGGTTTCTGATGCCAAAATTGAAGAATATGATGTACTAAAGATTAAAATATATCAGTTTAAAGATACAAAAAGGTGGGTTATCGTCTATTAGATACTTTGCAATAGTGCATGAGAATAATCTACCTATATGCTCTCTTCTCTCTTTGTGTAATTATTATTCGTTAGTGTGTCAGGTATTACTCACTTTTCATTTCTTTAACGAACATAGCACCACTGCACATGCCCAGAGACAGTGTGTAGAAACACTTCCTCTCCTCTGCCTCTTCCTTGTACAGCAGAATGGGCACAGTTGTGGTGTCTGTGCTTTTCCAGTATCAACAACTGCTCCTATCGAGGGCAATTGGGCACTAGCCACCCTAATACTGCTGGCGTGACGGGTGCGAAGCAGCAGCAGCACTAGCCTGACCCCCTTCACCCTAGCTTGCAACACTGGCAGAGCATTCAGGGAACACATTCTGCCCCGACTCCAAGGGCTGTGGCAGCAGGCGCTCTCCCTTTGCATAGCACTGAGCTTTGGGGGGCATTGTGCCGCCCTGAGACATAAAAGTTCGTCACACTACTCCTGTGGGGGTGCTGCTCTGGACTGCTCTTTACTCAGGGCTCTACCAGACACAGCTGAGCCCAAATGGCTTTAAAACTGATGCTTTATAACACTATTTCTCCACTGAAATGACTTTACAAAGAGACTCATACTGATCCCTCCTATATATCACAAGACTTTGATTTTACAAACATGAGCCCTGATCCTGCAATCAGGGTAGTGCAAGAGGGCGCTTACGCCCACGCAGATGCAAAATGAAGTAATTGGACCCAGAGCAAGGACAATATAGACTCAGAAACAAAAAGAAGAGGTTATTTGATACCGTTTTGTCTAGTCAAGCATCTCAGAGCCCAGGTTCCAGCCCAAGTCCAACCATCTACACTGCAATTTTTAGCCCTGCAAGCTGAGCCCAAGTTAATTGACCCAGGCCAGCCACGGGTCTTTTGTTGCAGCGTAGCTGTCCCCAAAGAGCGATCTTTCTCATCGATGGCAGAGATCCAAGGGGTTGGGAGGCTACAATATTTCTTTCCTCCTCCAAGGCCCTCTAATCCCTACCCCTTAAAGATAGATTTAAATGAAGCTCTTCAACGGGAGCTTTGTGAAGCTTCCTCACCATGCACTATGTCCATCTATGAGAATTTCACTAGGGGAATTCTGGTTAGCACCTTATTTAAGAATATTCTCTCTTAACTTTGATCCTGTCCTAAAATCTTTTTGGACTTGACAATTTCCTTTTAATGTTAAATGATAATATTTTTCTGCTTTTGCAGAAGCTTCAGCTATCTTAAAAAATGAATGTACAATTACTCATCATTACATTAGAATAAGTTTGAGAGATATTGTTTTATATAAGCAAGACAGATGTTTATAAAACTACCAGATCCATACACCCACAGTTTTACTGGGAAGAAGCAAAATGTAGGGCTTCATTTTACAAGACACAGCCTATGTCTGGAAAGAAGGAGGACACAGGTTTTTGGGAATGAACACAAAGATCATAGTAGGATCTGCCCATAAGGGAGCTGAACTGGAGGTGAGAAAAGAAGAAAAGAAAGTCAAGGACTCAGACATATAAAGGAGAGCTGAGCAGAGGAGGACAATTGCATTTCAGAGCAACTTTTAAAATTGTTTTTGTTTGACAAGAAAATGGAATTGTTTTTAAGCTTGGGATTTGGGACACTCAGGGGCAAGCCCTTATTCCTCTACCTGTTTGGACTTGGATGCTTATGAAGTCCTCAGTGAAGTACCTATTCCTTTCACCTGGAATAATATTTTTAGACTGTGTTCTTTGATAAATCAGTAGATTAAATTAAAACACCTCCAACCCCCTGGACACTCTTCATTAAGTTTAGAGTCAGACACAAATAGAACCTTGTTCATGCTTTGAAATGTCTGGTAAAGTGACTTTGCACTTCTAATTTTAAGCTGGACTGGAACCAAAAGCACTGAAATAATAGAAAAGATATTAACACATTATTGCCTGCCAGGACCTTAACTCCTGGAAATGTCACAAGCAAGACCATTCTCAAGAGATTTTCAGCCCAGGTTTGCAGCTTCAAAACATTTGCCTAGTGTGACGTTATGAGTGTAATATAATATCTCATTGTAAGGTGACAGGGCCAGAAAGAGTCAATTAACTCACAGACTGACCTGACCCATGGCTGAACTTTAAAGACTAGTTAGGAAGATATGTAAATGAATAGAGCTTTGAAATGCAAGCCTGCATTGTTAGAGATAGTTCAGGTCTTGTGATGTAAGCAAACAAGTCTTGTCTATTGCTATATCTTTGATTCAAAGATCAAAAGAGGATTGTTAACATTTAGGAAGACACTCGAGTGAAATAGTATTATTGCCTATGTCTCTTTGAAGGTTGTGATAACCCGTTCAGATAACCGTGTCTGAACTGTTTAATGGATAAATTATTATGTGCTAATTATCATGATGTTTGGAAGAAGGAAAGTTAAGCCTATTGTCTTCTCAGGCCAAATGGCTACAGGAAATGTATAAAAACCTTGCGACAGGATCCTTCTTAATCTCAGATCTACTTTGGGTTTCAAGAGGGGGAAACCTTAAGCCATAAGGATTGAGATCCCCAGTTACTGACTGGAGTCACCCTGAACATGGACATTGGACTATAACCTCTGGACTATTTCTAAAAGGACTTTTCGCCACTACAAGCTCATCTCGGCTATGTATCTGAACCTCAAGAATTGAGTTCAAGTCTGTCTGTATATTGATCTTTTAACCAACACTCTCTCTCTTTTCTTTTTTAATAAATTTTAGTTTAGTTCATAAGAATTGACTAAAAGCGTGTATTTGGGGTAAGATCCAAGTTATTATTTGACGCTGGTCTGGGGCTTAGTCCTTTGGGGTCAGGAGAACCTTTTCTTTTATATGATGAAATAAGATTTTCAGAATTTATCGTCATATGTTTAACATGTGTGTCTGGATGGAGGCCTGAGGCTGGGTACTTTAAGGGAACTGCATTATTTGGACTTCTGAGTAACCAGGGAGGTACTATAGACGCTGTTTTGTGCTGGCTTGGTAAATGTAAGTACTGGAATATCCACCAGCGTTTGGGGTTTGTTTGTGCCGTTCTGTTTGCAGTTCACCCTGATTGAGTGACCTCAGCGGGCTCCCACAGACAGCACCATCACACCTAGTTTGGAAGAAGATTGGATGAACAAGCTGAAGTCTGGATGCTCCTGCAGAACAGTCCCAAACTCTAAACCTATCGAGGTTCTCCTGAGCTTCAGCCTAATCAGCAAATGAATAAGATACAGCCGAGACTTTAACCCAAGTCTTCTGTACTCTGGGCAAGTACCCTAATCACCAGGCTGTAGAGCAGGGGTGGGCAAACTACAGCCCATGGGCCACATCCAGCCAGACAGAACTTTCAATCTGGCTCTCGAGCTCCCGCCAGGGAGTGGGGTCAGGTGCTTGTCCCGCTCCAGCACTCCAGCTGGGGAGAAGGGTCGGGGTTTTGCCCCACTCTGCGAGTGCTGTGACTCCCCGCAACTCCTGGAAGCGGCGGCATGTCCCACCCTCCAGCTCCTATGCATAGAGGCAGCCCAGCCAGGTAGCTGTGCACACTGCCCAAGTGCTGGCTCTGCAGCTCCCATTGGCCAGGAACCATGGCCAGGGGGAGCTGTGGGGGCAGCGCCTGTGGACGGGACAGCCTGTAGACCCGCCTGGCGGCCCCTCCGCATACAAGCCAGAGGGGGGACGTGCTGCTGCTTCTAGGAACTGCTTGAAGTAAGCGCCACCCAGAGCCTGCACCTCTGACCTCCTACCAGGCTCCAACCCCCTGCCCCAGCCATAATCGCCCTCCCACCCTCCAAACCCCTCTGTCCCAGCCCAGAGCACCCTCCTGCACTGCAGATTCCTCATCCTGAGCCCCATCCCAGAGCCCACACCTCCAGCTGAAGCCCTCATCCCTTCCCTACCCCATCCCAGACTCCAAATCCTGACCTCCTGCCCCAGCCTGGACCCCCCTCCCACACCCTCAACTCCTCATTTCTGGCCCCACCCCAGAGCCCACACCCCCAGCTGGAGGCCCCCCCTCACACCCCCCAACCCCCAATTTCATGGCACTGAGCCCAAGGGGCAAATATGAGAACTAACGATCACCAGAGTCCAGCACCACACTGGCCACACCCTCACTACATCTCCTATGCCTGGAGAGGATGGTGAAGAAACTGGCTGTGCCAGCTGCTGCACACCCAGGGTTTCCTGCAGGTAAAGAGAGCCCTCACCCGTTCTCTTCATCCACCAGAGGATCTGACCCTAAGTATTAAAAGCATTTGGAAAATTAAAAGACAAATATTACTGTGGGCCAAATCTGCACGAGATTACTTAGGTTTAATCAGTCCTTTTTTTTTTTTCCCCCTCAGGAAGACTGCCATTGGCATCAGTGGATGTTTGCCTGAGTAAAAGGCCAAATAAATATTGAGTAAGGACCTCAAGATTTGGCCCACTAATTGTAAAACAAAGACAGTACATGGATTTAAAAATACTTCAGATGACTTTGAAATTAGGTGCTGTTGTTTTATGATGGGTTTTGCACCATTGTTGCCTAAAACTACATGCTTTCTGTAATGGACAAATCATTAGGAATGTGAGGGAAATGTGGATATATCCATATATGTTGATATATCCATAGTATGCGATAAAAATAACCATTTTAAGAGAAGCACATTGTGAGTCAGTAGGAGGTCTGACAACCAGACAGGCTTAGCCCGGCTACTATGTAGACTAATAAGTACCTGACTACAGTAGTGCTGTTCCTCTGAACATGAAAATTCTTGTTGCTGCTATTGCTGCCATTGGCCTAAAATACACCAAGCAGGGAAATATACTTAACACTGGAATTATTTAAGATGCTTTGTAAAGGTCACAAAAATACTCTGTTCTTTTCTCCCTCCCCCACCCCCACCTTGCCCTTTTGACAGATAATTAGGGAAGGTATAATAAAAACATGATGGGTAGACTCATCTCTACATGCTCTTCATGGACATATCCACAACAGCTTTAAACAATTAGATATTTTTCAAGTGCAATCCACTTCTTAAATGTTTGGTGTTGAGTAATAAACAATGCACTGCAATTCAAAGGCAGAATTGCTGTACACTAAAAAACCATAGGAAAGGTATTTAATTATTTTTGTTTTGGTATTTTTCAGCTGAATAGTGGGTACTCATTTAGAGAGCAGCCAAAAGATATTGCCAACTAAAACAGCAAAATACAATACCCTTGTAGTTCACAAGGTGAATGAATAAAACCCTGCACTCTAATCCCCTCACAGTTCTAGAACAAACCCTTTTGTATAGCTAATAAAGTCTGACTTCAGCCAAGACAAACTAACTAAATATTGGATTTTGTCCTTTCAAGGAATAAACACTGTCATCTTTCTAGAGCAACCAGCATTGTCTGGAAAAATCCTTACTGAACTGCTTCCCTTTTGCTGCAATTTGCCATACTTCCAAAAGTAACTGAGGTATGTTGGACTGACATTCATGAAGCCTTGGGTGGATCATTCATTCCCTTTTCCTGGTAAAATTTTCTTTTAAAACTGTGTTTATTGATAAGTCACCTGCTAATTAGGCGAACGTTCAAAAGAGCCTCAATAGGTTTAAAGTTTAGGATCGTTTTGAATGAGCACCCAAACTTTGGTTTGTTCATCTATACCTCATCCAAACTATGAAAACCTCTGGAAGCTGAACAATGGGGTGGAAGTCTTTTGAGAATGAGCTTCCTTGTGAGGTTTACAGGAGTTAAGGTCCTGGCAGGTAATATTGTGTTAACATGTTTTCTTCTGGCGTTTTGATGTTTGTAGCTGCAGTCTTAGCCAGAAATCAAAAGTGTAAAATCCTTTTGTCATGCTCCCTAGACAGGCTGCCCCTTCTAAAACCCTTTCATAGTCCCCCTCCCAAGTGTACACCTTCCAAGTGACAGCCCATGCCTCCACTTCTTTGAGGTGGGACCCACAACCTAACCACTTTCTGACTTGGTACCTGGTTGCCAACTGTGATACGTAACAATAGGTTTGGTACCTACAAAAGTTTGTTTTTGTGAGCCCATGGAGAGTAATAGTATGCAGTGACACAGGAGAAGTGTCTTCAAAAACAAAGTATGATTTATTTGCCAAACAGTTCAAAGCACTATAAGAAATTAATTTTAGAAAAAAGAGACCTATATAGTTACTGTCTTACTTACACTTACCCTGCAGACCACTACCTAACCTTGACTCCCTGTGATGGGGTTCGATGCACTGCTGTGGCACGTCCTGCTAGCTGTCCTGGAAATTAACTTAGTTTGCCCATGTACCCTCATCCAATGACATCTTTTCACCATCACTTCTGCTCCTGGAAGCGAATTGTCCCAACAAACACAGTGTCCTCTTCAGGACACAGACCTCCAGCTGTGTCACACTCTGTTCTCCCCGCTTCCAGGGGAAGCATTGTCCACTGTCCAGCCACTTCCTCAGTAGCAAGTGGCCCACTACTCTGGGTCCCGGCCCAAGGATCCTGTAGATGGCAGCCACACGCTGCGTACTCTCCAACCCTGCAGTCTTCATCCCTGGGCCACTTCCCTGCAGCCCCAGCACCTTCTCTGCTCTTGTCTCTGGGCCCCAGCATGCCAGCAGTCTGCTGAGAGCTCCGCTCCCGCTCCCCCTCCCCCTCAGGCAGTAGCTGCCCTCTGCCTGCAAGGCAGCTAGTCCTCCTCTCTCCTTGAGCTCCAGGGATGACTGACCTGCTCTGCACTGCAACTCTTCTTATATGGGCCTGCCCAGCCCTGATTGGCTGCTCCTCATAGCCCTCTCCAATTGCCTGTCTCCTGCATAGCCTCCCTGAGGTCTTCTCCAACTAGCTGCCTGTTGCGCAGCCTCCCTAGGGTTCTATTAACCCTTTATGGGTTAGTGTGGGGCAGATGCCCCATCACACTCCCCCATTCTCTTGAGGAACAAGCCTGATTACTGCAGATCCTGAATCTCTCATTTGCTGTCAGCACTCACTGACACTCCATGAGCAGCCTCTATCATTTTTTTCTAGGCCTGGGGTCCTATAATAGCTTTATATCCTGCTTTGATTATAGGCTTAACTTTGGGAAGAGTAAGCCATTCTAATCTGGATGCAGCCAAGTAAGGGCTGCATTTAACAGCTTCCTTGTTGTTTCCTCCAGGACTCTTGCCTGTGTCATTGTTTTACTTTGTCCGCTTGGTTCCTCCAACAATCCCTTTTCGTCTAATAACATAGCAAGAAAGCCATCATAAATACAGATGCATGCACCATATTTAATAAAAAAATAGTATCAGTGTTTGTTAGAGTTCTCTGCACATTTAACCAGACATTTGACAATCTGCACAAGGTTCCATTTTGTACATCTGTAAAACTAGTTGAGATTGTCCAGGCATGTGAGATGTCCAGAAATTATTTTATCTGAACCAGTTCACTCATTCCTAATGGTAATAATTTCAGATAAACTATCGTAAAATAGGAATCAGGCATTTCTTTTATGACTACACTCCCAGTTACCTCAAGGGAAACAATCTCAGACCAAATAAGTAATAAAGAGGCCATTGGTAATTATTGTCTAGGATGTAACATTTAATAAAATCAAGGTTTCTTGGATTTTGATTATTTTTCTTTTATAATTTGAAGTTTGTTTTTAAATGATATTTATTGGAGGAAAAAAGCTATCAATCAAAATCAGACTTCAAAAATGTGTTTTGGTTTTATACCGTGAGCACACTTTATACATTTCCTTTTCACCACTGGGTCAGGTATAACTAGTAGTTATAACCAACAGGGATTTTCTCCTGCTTATGATGGAGAATATTTCTAGGACAGTTAACAGTTTTCCAAACAGTCAAGAGATAAGAGATCTGTAAGAAGCACCCACCATACAGCAATCTGACAGCCACCCAGCAGACCAGAAAAATATTTACTTATCAAAAATGTTCTTTAATTAAAGAACAAAATAATACAGGAAAACCTGGCTACACTTAAGTGGTGGTCTATGAAGGTGGAACAAGTTTCACAGTAGGCATATTGGACCTGACTATTGATATCCATGGCCCAATTCACTGAAATCAATGGAAACAGAACAGGGATAATCACAAAAGCATATACAACATCCTAAAAGAAATACAGTTAAATAGCCTGAAATGGAAATGGAATCCTGATACATTTGCAGTGATTTTATATTCTGAATGGTTTTGAGCCCTTCCACTGATTGCAGCAAGCTACTTTTCTTGATTGGGGAGGGGGGGAAGACTTTACAAATTATTTTTCAAGTAAAAATATCATGTCCATTCAAAGTAATAGGTCACTGCTGTGTAAAGTAACTTGTCATACCAACTGGATAAGACATAAGTTAAGTCTGCCTGAAGTACGACCAAATTAAAGTGAAACTAGACAATAAATTGGATATGTTGTGTTGGGGGGTGATGTAGCACCTAGCTGTTGGCAGCTTAAGAACTGTGCTCTGCTTTAGCAATGTGATTTAGGACTAATTTCCTGGATTCTGCACCTCCCCATGACCACAATAATAGAAAAAGTAAAGATAGAAGACAGTCGTGACAGAGGAAAGACTTTAAACCTTAACCTGAATAGCAACTTTATATGTGCTGGCACCATAGAAACTGCCTGAAAGCTGCAAGCCCCAGATATAGATAAATTACTACTTGTGACCCATTGCATCTACAGGAAATGGTGAGATATTCCTACATTCCAGGGGTCCCTCAACAGCAGTTACTGATCTCCTATGGGGATCATGATGTCTCCTTCTCTTTCCCTTTTAGGTAGCTCATGATCTGGGATTCTGTTCTCATTTATAATAAAATTATTTTGTGTGTGTGACCTTGCCACATAGTCATGATGTCAGGAAGGTGGAGAGAATTTTTTTTAAAACCAAACAAAACCAAGAAAATTCAATACCACAAATTACTGTCACATAACACTGCTAAATGCACAAAAGTATAAAATGATTATTGCATAGCAACAGTAGTTCAACTGTACCCCACATTTAAAAGCTTATGCAGTGCAAAAATTCCCCATAAATATGTTGAATAACTATAGTTCTCGCATTTAAATAACGTGTTTGGTTTAATTCCAGATGGAAGACTATGGGTCTCATCTTACTTATAGAGTATCATGACCCACAGGTCTTGAACGCAGGTCCACAGGAGCAGCTATGCTTCACCCCTCCACTTGGCAGCTTGCTACCAACTTGTAATCCAGGACCTATGAAGCCCAGCCTCAGTTTGAGGATCCACCCCTGATGCCCCATTGGGAGCATCCCAGAGCAGCTGACTGGCCTGCTGGCCCTACTTAAGCCAGCAACAGGAAGCCCTCCAAACAACTGGAATCCAGCCTGCTCTGGACTGGGCACCTTGAGCCTCCTGCACTGGCTTCCCCTCCCCTGGATTGACTTCCAGGTGTCCTGACCTGGTTTGACTCCTGATCTCTGACATGTGGTTCTGATCTCTTGTCTCCTGCCTCTGACTCCCTGGTATCCTGACACAGCCTGACTCTGGTTACAGTCTTGTGGTTCTGATCTCTGGGTAGCCTGACCCAACTTACTCTTAGCTTCTGACTGTGAACTCTGGCTCTGACCACTAGGTCTGGCTGCCCATGACCTGGCATTGACATACTGGTTTGACTCCATTTAGTTCAGTGCAGTTAATTCAGATTTTTCATTGGTGAACAGATCATAACTGAGCCCTATGAATAGCCCTATAATAATTTTAAAACATGTCAGTCTTTTCTTGCTGAGATCATTGACAATTTTGCTAACCTCTTCAATACAGGCAATAATGCTCTTAGTCTACAAATGGTGCAACCTGCATGTTGGATCAATTCCATAGTGAGCCCTAATATGAATCACTTGATGAGTGGGTTTTATCTAAGGATAACTGGTTTTTCCAGGTGAGCTTCCTTGTTGGGAATAATTTCCCTAAACTTAACCTGCTTGTATCTTAGTTTGTTTCTTTCTCTTACATGTCCTTTATCTAATGAAGAAGTAAATATTATGTCCCAGCTAAGAATCACTGAGTGAAATCCTGTCCCCACTGAAGTCAGTCAATGAGAGTTTTGCTATTGAATTCAACGAAGCAAGGATTTTACTCTGTATGTAATATGACTCCAGCACCAAAGCATATAATGGGAAGATAATTAGGAAGGATTTTTTTTTCAGAATGATTTCCATATGTTAAAAAGGTAAGTGAAATAGCCAATGATATTGTTCGAAAACACTGCTGAACAGATAGATCCCACTGTAATTAGAGCTACACAATTATTTAGGCTTCTAAAACTTTCAGCAAACAAATTCTTTCACCCCTCAGAACTGAGAACAAGCCTAAATAAATCTGAACAAAGTTATTCTCCTGAATAACAAGGAAGTCAAGCAAGGAAGTCAAGATAGGTTGCTAAAATCTTAAAGGTAATTTTCAAAATAAGATCACAGTCACATTATCATTCTGGATCAGATCTGTGTGTGTGCATGTATGTGGGAGAGAAAAGTCTGACGATGAGGGTGTCAGAAAGACAGAGTGGAAATATTCTTCTAGCTCCAAAATAACACAATTAAATTCCTTTCCCTCCTCTTCACACAGCTGTCAGACTAAAATAGGAAGACAGAAGAGGATAGGAGCATGGACTGAGCATTGAAATGATTCAGAAATAATCCCCACAACCAAGAAGTTATTCAATATTTCATATTGTAACTGACTAAAGTTCTGCGAGTCCCAAAGTAGCCTTTTCAGTGGGCTGTTTTTTGTTTTTCTTTTCTTCCCCATCAGTGTTCTGTTAGTCTGTCAGACTCAACTGTTTTTCCCAGGCGGGCTTCCTTGTTAGGAATAATTTCCCTCAACTTATCCTGCTTGTATCTTAGTTTATTTCTTTCTCTCACATGTCCTTATATAGGAGGAAGGTACAATATTCTTAAAATTGCTTTTGTTGGAGAAAAAGACATAGCACTGTGGACTCAAAGTTGAGCATTTTTTAAAATAAAATACCCCATACATTTAACTATTCAGCAAGAACTGGACCTGATTCTCTTCTGACATTGGTTTTACACTGGTACAACCCCATTGATTTTAATGGCATTACTCTGGATTTACAACACTCTGAGAAAAGTCTATTGTCTGAGAAAAGAAAAGGTTTAGTAAAGGTTACATGACTAAACCACCAGGCACTGCGTTTAAAATGTACTTTTGTGTTTACAGAAATAAAAGGGGCAGTCCACTAAATGTAAACTAAATCAGGTTTTTGCATGTCATAGTCTAAATTATATAGGATGCAATGTAACCCAATGTGCTATATTGAAATTTATGGAAATGTACCACCATAACAATTATTACTTCAGATGCTGAAAGTTTCTCCTTGCAAATTTATTAAAAACATATTTGATTAAAATGTTGGCCCCGAATATTACTACAGTTAATTAGCAGGTGATGATTCTCTAAGAAGTAGGTCAAATTTTGAGGTAATTGAATATGCAGGTATTTCATCCTTATCATCACCTTGTAAAGAAGTTAAGGTTTCTTAATATAGAAAGTAAGCTTTAGGACAATGTGTGTGTGTCACAAGATGAGAAAACATTGTTCATTACTCTTTAAATAGCCACATTTCTTTCAAATGGTTGTTTGTTAAAACTGAATTTAGATAATAATCTTACCTGGAATTACCTTTCCAAACTGATTGATTTTGTTGAGTAAGGATGTAAATGAGAACAAAATAGTCTAGGAGTAAGCTTATTTTCTTTTCTATTGCATTATTCATATGACAACCCGTTGTCCACAATATACTTGTAAAATCAACAGTCAAAGGCCTAACAGCTCAGAAATAATTTGTTGATTTTTCTGACACTCAGCAGCCACCAACTTTATTGTTCTACATCTAAAAAAGATTGTGTTGTATGAGAATATTGTAAATTTTATAATTCTTTCCATCTCCAAACTCCAAAACTTGATTATGTCTATTTTTTCAGTTCAAGCAAGTTACATGTGTCTTTCAATGATCAAATGACTGCACAGCAACTGGGCACGAATCAGATTAAATTGTGTCAAGCCCAGAGTAATTATAAAACAATAGATCAAGAACAGTTAGCATTCAGTCAACAACATTTCATGCTGATACTGTACAATACTTCCTGATATGATATGTATAATGCAGTAAAATACATTAAGGTAACTATTATATTTTGCTGTGCCTCTCTAAGGGCATGTCTACACTACAAACTTAAGCTGACTTCAGCTAACTCAACATCCAGCCGCTGCAGTAATTAAGTCAGTAGTGTGTGTCCTTCTGTCAGTGGAGCGCGTCCTCACTAGCAGCACATGCATCGATGCAGAGAGCAGTGCATTGTGGGTAGCTATCCCACAGTACAACTTGCCACGGCGGGAGGGGGTTGGGAGGGGCTTGCACAGCGTCATGGGATCAAAACATTTTTGCAGGGGGTCCTGGGAGCATGGCTTTAATGTCCCATGATGCAATTTTCTCACTTCCTCCCCTGATTTCAACTGGAACCTATAATATTTTGTGCTTTTTTTCAAAAGGCTGGCATAGTTGTGTGTGTGCCATATTCTGAGATGCATGGACACCTCTCAGCTGTGCGCTATTGCTGTGAGCATTACAAACACCGTGTGCCTTATCCTGAAATACTTCCAGAGCTGCGAGAAGAGCTGCCTTGTGGAACACTGTAATGTTCTTCAAGCAGACCTCCTGGAAGCCATAGAACAAAACAATTCCCAGCTGCTGCTGGCAGTCACGCAGCAGCTGAACACAGTGGAGTGCTGTTTCCGGTCAGTGGCTGCAGAACTTTCAGATGTGCAAGGCCACTTTCCAGGAACAGTGTGCAGAGCTCTCCCCAGTCCTTCAGCACTGAAACCTGCTGTGACAGTGGAGAAGCGAGTGGCAATCATCGTATGGAAGCTTGTAACGCCAGACTGCTACTGGTCAGTGGGGAATCAATTTGGAGTTGGAAAAACCACCGTGGGGGCTGTTGTGATCCAAGTATGCAGGGCCATTAATTGCCTTTTGCTAAGAAGGGTAATGATTCTGGGTAATGTGCCGGAGATACAGAATGGTTTTGCCACAATAGGGTTCCCTAACTGTGGTAGAGTGATAGACAACATGCATATCCTTATCAGACCACCTTGCCAAAGAGTACATAAACAGAAAGGGATACTTTTCAATGGTATTGCACGCGCTGGTGGATCACCAGCACCGTTTTACCAACATCAGCATGGGATGGTCAGGGAAGGTGCATGACACACGCATCTTTAAGAACACAGATCTGTTCAGCAAGCTGAAAAGAGAGACTTTCTTTCCAGAATTCAAAATAACCGTTGGTGACACAAATACCGAAAGTGATCCTGGGAGAGCCAGCTTACCCTTTATTCCTATGGCTCATGAAGCCATACAATGGACAGCAGCAAGGATTGGTTCAACAATAGGCTCAGCAAGTACAGAATGGTGGTTGAATGGACCTTTGGCCATTTAAAGGGTGCTGGTGCAGTTAGCTTACTAGGTTAGACCTCAGTGAAAGCAATATCCCTATGGTTATAGCTGCCTGCTGTGTACTTCATAATATCTATGAGGCAAAAGGGAGAGACGTTTCCACAGAGTAAACCACAGGTGGGGTTCTCAAACTTCATTGCACCGCAACCACTTTCCGACAACAAAAATCACTACACAACCCCAGGAGGGGGGAACGAAGCCTAAGCCCACCCGAGCCCCACTGCCCCAAGTGGGGCATCCAAAGCCTGAACCCTACCGCTCCAGGCAAGGGGCCTGTAACCTGAACCCTTCTGCCCAGGGCTGAAGCCCTCAAGCTTCAGCTTCGGCCCCAGGCAGTGGGGCTCGGGCTTCAGCCCCAGGCACCAACAAGTCTAAGCCAGCCCTGGCGACCCCATTAAAATGGGTTCGTGACCCATTTTGGGGTCCCAACTCACAGTTTGAGAACCACTGGGGTAAAGCATGGAGGTGGATAGGCTGTCTGCTTATTTTGAGCAGCCAGACACCAGAGCTATAAGAAGAGCTCAGCATGGAACACTGCAACTCAGGGAGGATTTGAAAATCCATTTCAGTAAAGAGCCAAAGTAATGTGTGCTGCTTCTTGGTATTCTGCCTACCCATAGTGTGAACCTTGCTGTGACTGTTGGGTTTTTGTCTCTAGCACGTCCCCTCTGTTGCTTCAGTTTCCCTGTCACTCTTCCTCCCCCCCCCCCCCGCATTTTAAAGGAATAAAGATAAATTCTTTCTCAAGACACGGACATTTATTGAACAAACATACTGAAACTTAAAGAGCACAAATAGAATTTAACCTTGGACACATAGTGGAATAAAACTAGTAGGGAAAAACATATTCATCTTGTGTTTAAAAGCATAGTAGCCTTGCCTGTCACACATCATCGTAGCGTGCTTTTTATTCTTCGGACCCTTATTCAAGCAGGGTTGAGTGGAAGGGATAGTGCAGTTTCCCCCCTTACCTCCTGGAACATGAGGCAGAGGAGGAATATGGCAGTGTTTGAATGCCGGTCTGCAGAGGGAGTCTAGCCTCAAGGTGTTTCTCTTGAAGGTCAACCAGATGCCTTCAACATGTCTGTTTGTTCCTTCAGAATCCCCAGGATCTCCTGCTGTATGCCATGCTCACTCTCCTGGGCTGCTCTCCTGCTCTTCATGTCCATGTCCAGTTTTTCAGAGATAGAAATCTTCCAGGCTCTCTGCTTGGTGTCCACTGTCCCGGAGGCATTCATAATCTCATTAAACATGTCATTTTTTCATCTTTGTTTTTTATCTGGGAAAGCCTCTCCGCTGGTGTGGAGGAAGAGCTGAAGGCTGCACTTTCAGCTGTGAGCCAAGGAAAGTACAAAGCAACCATTGTCAGTACAGAACCAGTGTCTAGTGCAGAGTTGCTCCATAAAAATCACTCCCCTTATTTCATGCAGCTCCTTGTAGAAGTATCTGCGGTGCTACACCAGAGTGACTGTTCACCTCCCTTGCCTTCTGGTACGTTTGCCACAGTTCCTTGATTTTTCACGTGGCACAGGTGCATGTCCCTGGCATAGCCCAATGTAGCAGGAAGAAGGCCTGAAACATAAGCCCTTGTATCAGAGGCCTGAGGCCTGGGCTAAAGTAGTGGTCAAAGGTTTGCTGATATAAGCAAAATCAGGCTGTGAGCTAGCAGCAGGCCCTGCTCACAGAATCTGGCAATAAAAGGACTGATATTGCAAAAACACACATTCCTAAGAGGTGCTAGGCACAGAGCATTCATGCAAACACATTCCAGAACACCTTGATACCAACACATTCCCTAAAGATAACAGGAACATGCTGACCCATCCTAAAGATAAGGTCAGAATGACCGTGTGATGGACAGAGATGTTTTGATCGAATCAACATGTTCAAGGTAAGGGATGGTAACAACCCACTTCAGAGGATAGTAAATAACCATGTCAGAGGGGTAATATGTAACTTGTTTGTACTGCTGTATAAAATGAAACCTCAAAGGGAGTGTCTCTGTCTGGCGCAGGGGGGAACAGAACGTCCTGCCATTCATTGATCTGGTCCATTGCAATGGGCATACATGTGTTAGTGTACCTGAAACCATTGAGCCAGGACATTAGGACAGTGCTTCGTTGACAATAAACCCTGACCAATTTCCTTTGCTATAAACCAAGTCTGTGGTTATTGTACAGTTCGATTGGACCTATCTGGCCAGAATCAGTACAGCACGCAGAGAAAACACACACACACAGCCAAACATCTAACAACACCCTTCTCCCCCATGTCCCATGCAATCTGCTCATAGATGTCTACATTTCTATGGCTGGATCGGAGCTGTTCCTCTTCTCCCCACAGACCAAGAAGTTCCACCATCTCCTGTGTACTCTAGGCTGGAGCACATTTAGAGTGTGAAGCCACCATGATCAGCTGTGTAGATGAGCTCCCCACACTAAAAAAACAGGACACAGAAATTCAAAAGTTCCTAGTCCTTTAACAGGGGAGGGGATATTTCCTGTGTACCTGACTGCTGTGCAGCAGAGTTGAAAACATTTACCAGAGCTGTCACAGCAGAGCATTTTGGGACACCTCCTGGAGGCCAGTTATGTCAACGTAAGCAACACAATATCTACACTGTCTGTACATCAACCTAACAACATTGAATTAAGTGCTACGCCTGTCAGGGAGGTGGAGGAATTAAGTTGACATAGCAGGCAAGTTACCTCGGCAGAAGGGACCTGGTAGTGTAGACACATTCATTATTAGGTCAACCTGTGTAGTGTAGACCAGGCCTAATACTTTGATTAACTATATAAGAGCACATAATTCTGTACTTGAAAACAAATTTGAAATTTCAGACTTATGCTAGGAATAGTTGATTTATTCAGCCACATTTGGTAATCAGATCTGGCCTTTTTGCACCACTGGAGTGACGCAAAGAGCCCATAATCTTCCTGCAGCTGGTCAGCAGAGAAGTCCCCTTTGCAAAAGGACTCTCTGGCACAAAGTGTGCTAGCTCGAGAGCCTGCACCCCACGCGGTAGAGAATTTGTCAGGGTGAGATGGGGAAGGAAGTGGGCATGATGGCACTCCACCTATATGACACCAACTGGATCCTGTCTTGGAAGCAACTGCAACTCTAGTCAAGGTCAGGCCTCTGCCATGTCCTCCCTTCACTGAGTAGAGCTCAGGTACTGGAGATAACCAAGCCCGTTTGTCCCCCAATTATAAGACCTGATTTTCAAAACATCAGCAGTCCAGAGTCATGTGCAAAGAGGTGTGCACCTAGCTTCTGTGTGTACAATGGTTATAACTAAACACGCAAATTAAGTGAGCCTTCTGCCATACTCCATAATCCCAGCTTTTTCCCCTCCTACTCACCAGACCCTTCCCACCTTTTCTATTACCAGACTCCCTACTTGTGACATTTTAGCACTATTTTCTCTGAGGGCATAATTTGGGGGAAGGCCAATCTTCCTGCTCTCAGAGCCCAGAAAACAATTTTCTGCCTTCCCTCATCCCCCTGTGGCTCCCTCCCACCAACACACCTCCTGAATTGGTCTATTTGCTTTCTCCCCTGATTTCAGGACTACATTCTCCAATGCACCATCCTACTGCCTCTTCTTCCTCTGGCCCTTTGATAGCCTGGATTCATATTCAGTTGTAAATTAATACACGGTAACCAATATATCATACTTTTTAAAAATTGATTCATTGCACCTCAATCATAAGAAAAGAACAGATAATTAAATGCATTAATTTACTGGATACCCTTATCAAAACTAGTGATGTCTGAACCAAAAGAAAGAAGGCATATAAATAGAATGAGGGATAGCTACCCTTATTAGAACTTGTTGATTATTTACTCTAAAATATTTCTACTGGACTCTTTTTTAAAGAATGTGTCCTATGAAGAATACAGTGATAAATATTCAATATTGTGCTTAAGTTGCAGTTACAAAAAAAAATGGAAACAGACATGCAACAAAAAAAATGCAGGCATAAAAGACTCTCTGGGGCTCTGAACCTGCAAACTCATGTGTGTGAAGTCACACACATAAGAATATCCCATTGAAGTCCATGAGACTATTCTCATAAGGAACATCATGCACATACTTAATATTTTACAGAACTGGGGCCATAATTTGTCACAAGTCTCTTCTGGTTTTCTTAAAGTAACTCCAATAACGGTTCACTTTTCTGAGCTTGTGTGGGAAGCCTGAAAACAAGGGGAACTCTCTCATTGGGCTATCTCATAAGTCAAGAGGAGCTGTGGTTTGAAAGGGAGACTTATACATTTATTATGGTCCTGTTCAATTATTGTGCCATACTGAAAAGAAATACATCAACATATTTATTTAATAAATGGAATGGGCTTTCCACTTACCCTGAGAGGAGCATATAAATTTCCCAAATAATTGCTGTCACAAGATACCAATTCGAGAAAATTAATAGACCATCTACTTCTAGCTGGCTGATATGTGATTGTTAGGAACTGGCACTGCTTCAGCCAGCCAGCCAGCGTTTGCACTGATTGGCTTTGACAGGTGTGGTTTGTGGTTGAAATGGAAAAATTAACTAAAGGATTCAATGACGAACTTGGTTTATTTTATAATGTTGCTCCTCTTATTTGTCTTTTGTATGTAGCGCTTAGTGCTTTTAGCCCTTTCTAGAAAAAGTATATCTGTGGTTTGTAATAAATGGGGCATTATGAACACAAGTCTATTCCTTAAAACAGACACTTTTTTCTTTCAATCTTCTTATCTCCCCGTTGAGTGTTGTAACAGAATAAATTTGTTACATGCTGTAGACTGTTCACTTTAATACAAGTTTTGCTAACTGTGTATAATTCACTATTGTAACTTCCTGTTAGATTTTAGATTTATAAACTGCATGAGAAAACTTACGGTTAATGTTTAAATCTGTTTTACGTCACATTCCATAGAAAAAATAATTAGGGATTTTGTTATTTATTTTTAAAGATTTTTATACTTCATAAAATACTTGAAAGGGGAAAACAGTTCCAGGAACAGAAAGAGTAAATTCCTGTTACCCAGGTGAAACCTCTCATGGATTCTTAGGGTATGCTTTCACAGCAATGTAAGCCCCTCTAATCATTAAACCAAACACATGTTCTAGTTGACAAACTAGAATTTTGGGAAGAGAAAAAAGTAAAGTAAAAGATTCAGGTGACTTCCTATTCTTTTAACAGAAGACCTCATATGTTTATTGCACTCTGCTAGATGCCTATGGAAGTTTTAATAAAAAGCTTTTCAGAAATAAGATTGATATAATTGAATTGCTCTGTCAATCTAATAATACTGCTTGTATTTTGATAGCATTTGGATTTTTTTTAAAAAGACATAACTCAGCCTTTATCAACCTTCCCATTGACTCATTAACATTCAAAAAATAAAATTCACTGTCGGCCTAGTTCTAAATTTCATATACAATCATCCTATCTGCCCAAACATACCTTTTCACATTCACCTGCTATCTCCCTCTCTTGAGCTGTCTTAGGGTTCTTCTTATAAAAATGAAAAGAAGTACTTGTGGCACCT
Source organism: Lepidochelys olivacea (assembly GCF_965140295.1). Classification (NCBI taxonomy): domain Eukaryota; kingdom Metazoa; phylum Chordata; order Testudines; family Cheloniidae; genus Lepidochelys; species Lepidochelys olivacea. The sequence goes on along the minus strand of NC_140415.1, from coordinate 87,385,536 downwards.
TAGAGACTAACCAAATTATTTGACCGTAAGCTTTCATGAGCTACAGCTCACTTCATCCGATCAAGTGAGCTGTAGCTCACGAAAGCTTATGCTCAAATAAATTGGTTAGTTTCTAAGGTGCCACAAGTACTCCTTTTCTTTTTGCGAATACAGACTAACACGGCTGCTACTCTGAAACATGTCTTATAAAAATGTTTCACTATAGCCAACGGAACGTGAAGTTATTGTTCACTCTTAAAAGTAGACATTGCAATTTCTCCCTCTCGTAACAAAGGTTAAAACAAGCAGAGAAAATTAGTTTTGAATCAGGCAGGTTTATGCACAATTTTATCATGAAGTTGAAGAATGTTGTTGTGTGAGAAAACAAGACAATTGAAAGAAGAACCACAAGCAACTATAACTATGCCAGATGGATGGTACAGACCGTTCAGGACCTTAAAGAGGACTCCGACATAACATATTCCCATCCCACTTATCTCAGTCATAGAAAATGTCTTCAACCTAGACAATGGAATAGGCAACTGAGGAAAGGTAGAATTCATACTGTCATAAATATAAAGGGAAGGGTAAACCCCTTTAAAATCCCTCCTGGCCAGAGGAAAAATCCTCTCACCTGTAAAGGGTTAAGAAGTTAAAGGTAACCTTGCTGGCACCTGACTAAAATGACCAATGAGGAGATAAGATACTTTCAAAAGCTGGGAGGAGGGAGAAAAACAAAGGGTCTGTGTCTGTATATGCTTTTGCCGGGGACAGAACAGGAATGGAGTCTTCTTAGAACTTAGTAAGTAATCTAGCTAGGTATGTGTTAGATTATGATTTCTTTAAATGGCTGAGAAAATAGTTGTGCTGAATAGAATGACTATTCCTGTTTGTGTGTCTTTTTTGTAACTTAAGGTTTTGCCTAGAGGGATTCTCTATGTTTTGAAACTAATTACCCTGTAAGGTATCTACCATCCTGATTTTACAGAGGTGATTCCTTTACTTCTATTAAAAGTCTTCTTGTAAGAAAACTGAATGCTTTTTCATTGTTCTAAGATCCAAGGGTTTGGGTCTGTGGTCACCTATGCAAATTGGTGAGGATTTTTACCAAACCTTCCCCAGGAAGTGGGGTGCAAGGATTGGGAGGATTTTGGGGGGAAAGATGTGTCCAAACTCAGTTTTTTTCAGGAACCCAGATAAAGTTTGGTGGTGGCAGTGGAAATCCAAGGGCAAAGGGTAAAATTAATTTGTACCTTGGGGAAGTTTTAACCTAAGCTGGTAAAAGTAAGCTTAGGAGGTTTTCATTCGGGTCCCCACATCTGTACCCTAGAGTTCAGAGTGGGGAAGGAACCTTGACACATACATTTTCTCTTCTGTCTCAGGATAGGTTAGTGCCACTCTCCTTGATTAGGGAAAGTGGGATGAGGAGGTTTCATCCCCATTTCAGTCCCCGAAGAGTTTTTTTACCCAGCAGCACATTACCAAGAAAGTGACTGCAAGTTACTCAAGAGAGCCCTGAGCCTATTATGTTAGCACATGGCTCTCAACTTCATTTGAGGTGAATAATTTACAGTAGAAAGTTTAAACAATTTGAAATAATGAAAATAAAACATTGTGCCTTGAGTTAAAATATATCAGAAATCTTAGGGTACTTCAAAAACATTAGTAAGTAACCCAAAACCTTAAACTCATTGCCCACATGGCAGGGGCAGCTCTACCAATTTTGCCACCTCAAGCAGTCGCCACCGAATTGCCGCCACTGCAACAGCGGCAGAGCTGCCACCAAAAGCCACCACGGTGGGAAGAGCGGCGGAGCTGTCGCCGAATTGCTGACATAGGACACAAACTGCTGCTCCTTCAAAATGCGGCCCCAAGAACCTGCTTGGAAAGCTGGTGCCTGGAGCCAGCCCTGCGCAATGGGAAAGAAGTGTGATTTAATAAATATTCATAGAAGAGGCCAATGCTCCACAACCAATAACAAACTCTGATCACAAATTGTTCAAGGACAATATGACTGTGACAATATATCCTCATAAGTACCTACATAAATTGCATATTTTGCTCCTTATACAAATTGTGATTCATGTGCTTGATTTCAAAGATTTTGGTTTAAACTAATGGGTTGAAGGAACTGCCTCCAAGAAAATAGTTTCAACACCCTCATCAATAGGAGAGACACAGCCATTAAGCCAGTGATTACAAGCCATTAGGACCACATTGGTCTAACCACCCAAACAATGGTAATCCTCTTTGATACACACCATTGAATGGTCCAGGGGACCAGGAGAAACCAGTGTGGGGCACCAGGAAACTTCACGCTTGGACCCTGAAACAAACAAAATGATTGAGCACTATAGTAATGGATTCCTTCTGCAATGTGAGGACCTCCCTTCTATTTAGGATGGACGTATCAGTGCACCTGGAGGTGTAGTTTTCAGCTCAGGAAGACGTACATGCTTTAGCTTTGATAGAGCCCGTGAGCTAAAATGGTGCAGCTACAGAAGTGCTGATGGCAGAATGGGCTAGCTGCCTGAGTACACTCCTGTCAAAGTTCATAGGTTAGCCACCCAAGGACCTACCCTGGTGTCTTTGATGGAATTGTATTTAGGCAGCTAGCCATGCTGTGGCCTGCACTGCTGCAGTTACTCTGTTATTTTTAAGCTCACTAGCTCGATTGAAGCTAGTGCATATATCTACCTATCCTTCTGGCTGCAGCATAGATGTACCTACACAGACACGAAAAACAGGGGCTATACAAGTAGCAGTTCTGTTCATTGTGACCAGGATGGGTCACACGAGGATCTTTGCTTCTTAAGAGAATGTGATTGTTTCAGTTCTGTTTCTGTAAATTAAGAAGTGTTATGTAGTGAAGTGTAAGATTAGATGAGACTAAATATGCATATACAGTACTTTAAAATTTAGTGTGTTTTAATGCTTAATTCCAACTACTAAATAAAAATTATTTGTTTTAGACTCTTGCTCAATATCACTGGTCACAGGGTCTCAAAAGGAGGATGAAACAGATACCCAAACAGAGATGGGGCTGCATGGCAATGAGTGGTTGGCATACGTAAGGGTAGCATGCCCGGATGCTGGTCAAAGTATGAACAAATAAAGAATTTTTCCCCCCTGAAACAGGTAAGGGTATATATGATAGGTATGGGCAAAACACCTAACATTTGAGGGGATGGAATGGATTCAGAGACCAGAAAGGGGCCAAGCAATGCAGCTAGCTCTGCAACCATGATGGGAACATATTGTACATATTGATGGCCACTAAGAACTGCTTAACCTCACAAGAAGCAAGGTTGGGTGGGAGCTGGTTTATTTTCTATTTAAATTCTTCTTTGGACATCACGGTAGGATAATAGATAGTTCCAGAGTAAAATCAAAGCTGTAATTCACTTATGGAGGTTTGCTGACATAATAGACTATGAGAGAGAACACAGCTTGGGCAGGTTTGATGGATGGCATCAAAGCTCCACGTGAGAAGTCAACCATGTATTATAAGGAAGAGTGAACTTATTAATATGAAATAAGAACAGGCCACAACCTTTCTCCTTCTCTGAAGAAATCTCAAACTGTTCTAAGAGTTACATTAGCTTATTAGGCAGCACACATATCAAACACTTCCACAATGCCCTTCAGTCCCCCTTCTGCTCTTCAGGTCTGATATTTAATCCTTGTTCTTCCAAGCCACTGCCACCTGATTCCCCAATCCTGTATCACACAGACTGCTCTAATCCTTATCCAGTCTTGACACCACCTCCACTCTCACTGCTATTTGCCTCAGTCCTCTTCAGTTTGGTCCAAGTGTCCAACACATCTGGTCTTATGGTTTACTGTTGATACACTGGGGTGCTACGTACTTCAAACTATCTAGTATTCAGGGGTAAGATCACAACTCTATAGGTTAACAAAATAAAAAAATCAGAATAGTTCAAATGAAAATCAAAATAATTTTATTCAGAAATGTCTCCGTAGTGCCTCATGTCCCAATTCTCCTCTATAGCTCAGGTTTCCTGGTCAAACTACATCTTCCCTCCAATTGAGGGGAAGCAGTGAATCATGGAAGATGGAGTCATGCTAGAGAGCCAGGCCCATACAGGACAAAGGTGACATGAGGTACCTGAACTACAACTACACTGAGGCACCATATCTTATTTTAAAAAATTGCAGATTTTGGTCATAAATGTTTGTTTTCAGGCATTCAGTTTTTCAATAAAAAAAATATTTTTTTCTACCACAAGGAGACACTGTTTGCAAAAAATTTCATTTAGTTGCAAACCTATTTTCCACTGAAAAATAGCATCATCAGAATCTGACAAGCAATGAGACTTAGAGAAAATGGTATTTAGGCTCCTAAGTCATGGTAGCAGGTCAGTCTGATAGTCAGCTGGTCTAGTGATCAGGCAGTGGTTCCACCATTTGCCTCAGTCTGTTTGTTCTGGAGTGGACCATGCCAGCTCATATACAGCGGGCTTCAGTCCCTCCTGTGAGTCCCTTCTTCTCTTCTTGGGGTTCTGTCACAACAAAGAGAAGGGGGAGCAGAGTAGGAGGCTCCAGGCCTTTCCATTCCAGCAGGTCCTGACCCGGGACCCTAAAGCTGTGTTACAATGTCCAGATCACTCATTGGTCCATCTATTCGGCTGTGGCTCCTCCATTTGGGTCATGGGCACAGTTTTAGTAGTATCAGCTTAGTTTGCCAGGGGGACAACATCCCATTCTTCAGGGCCTCTTTGGGTTTCCAACTCCAAAGGGCGGAGGGAGGCGAGGGAAGAATATGGATCACCACTTCCATAATGACCTTACCAGTGCTGTAGTCACTTTTCCCACAGCAATAGGCATCAGCCTCATTTCCTGGTGCAGCCTGTAACTCCTTTCCCTAGGTTACCAGTGCCATTTAAAACTGTCCCTAGCCCACTACTGCCCCAGGCCTTGCTCTGGTTTAGTATGGAATCTTGCCCTGTTTTCCTGCTCAATGAGAAATGGTACATTAGAAATATTTTCCTTTGTGGATTGTTGTTCTTTAAAAAGCTCATCATGTTATATTCTGTCACAATTAGATGGCCAGAAGCAGACTGGTAGGGAGAAGATATTTCAAAACACAGAAGCATTCAGATGCTTATGTGCAGGTTGGGTATTTTGCTTTACCAGCATAATTTCAGAATGGGAGCTGTTATGGTTTTGGATGTCATTGCTGCTAGAAATTGTCCCTTCCCTGAAAGGATACTGTGGTGCTAGGAATGATTTCACAATCTCAGATGATGCTAACTGGCCCATGCCTCCCCCATACTGAGTACTACTTATTGAGGTTGTACTTCTGGGAATTACATTAAAAATGAGGTTTCTCCCACTGCTTCAGATAACTCACAGAGAATGCTGTAGAATATGTGGGGTACTGTTTCTCAATCTGGTCCAGTTTCATTTGTAATAAATGAATGGTGAAGTTCCTTTTTAACTCTGCATTAAATTTATATTGGCATATCTGGGCTTTGTCTAATTTTTCATTCCCACGTGACAGAGAGCTGAAAGAAGGACTGAAGCATGACTCAAATTTTAATCTAGCCTTTTTGTTTTATACATAGAAGTTTTCCCTTTTATATTCATAGTTAATAATATTCCTTCATAACCTATTTAATTTCCTGCTCATTTTCACGTCATATTATATAATACTGTGTTCAGAGGTGTTATAGTGGCTCAAAGTGAGGCTATGAACAGCGGATGAAACATCTGTATATATTTTGTACTATTTCCTAGTACAAAATAATAGCTGACCATAGTTTAATGAATATCTACAAGTACTCATTTAGGCCTCTGTTAAATGGTTCCAAATATCAGAGGGGTAGCCATGTTAGTCTGTATCAACAAAAACAATAAGGAGTCCAGTAACATCTTAAAGACTAACAGATTTATTTGTGCATAAGCTTTCATGGGTAAAAAACCCATTTCTTCAGATGCATGGAATGAAAATGACAGATACAGGCATCAATATATATTGGCACATGAAGAGAAGGGAGTTACCTTACATGAAACTTAACTAAAACTAACTTAACCAAACAAGGAGTGGCTGGCTCATGACAAAAGCAATTTCCCCCCTGGTATTGATACCTCCACATCAATTATTGGGAGTGGACTACCCCCACCCTGACTAAATTGGCCTTCAACATTGATTCTCCACTTGTAAGGTAACTTCCTTCTCGTCATGTGCCAACATATATTTATGCCTGTATCAGTAATTTTCACTCCATACATCTAAAGAAGTGGTTTTTTTACCCTTAAAAGCTTATGCCCAAATAAATCTGTTAGTCTTTAAGGTGCCACCGGACTCCTCATTGTTTTTGTTAAATGGTGCAGTTTCTGATGACTGGGTCATGCTAATCTTAGTAGAATTCCATGAACAAATTCATGGGGTTCTCAGGGTACATCATCTTTATCACCGTCATTCAACATTATTGAATGCTAGTCCAGATGGAGTTTTACATGAGTGAAAAAAAAAAAAAAGAGACCTGTCCTTCATATGTTGTGGAGCTCCGATTCAGCAAAGCACTTAAGCAAATATTGAGCACACCTCGAAGTCCCATTGATTTAAACACATGATTAAGTGCTTTGCTAAATCAGGGTGACAACATGTACAAGTTTAAAAGGGGCAACCCATCTTGAAGTGTTGAACTGGAACTTCGAGAAAATTCCCCCTTTGGAAGGTGAATCTTGTGGATATGCCAAAGCCACTGCCAATAAGTTGTTTTTCTGAGTCATATGGGTGTGGTTTATGTTAAATCCCTGTGAAACAAGCGAAGTGACAACCCCACCTTGAAAGGATCTACAGGTATGTGTACTGTACACTGCAATTAAAAACCTGCAGCTGGCCTGTGCCAGCTGATTTGGGCTCCCAGGGCTCGGCCTGGGGCTGTTTCATTGCTGTGTAGACTTCCAGTCTCAGGCTGCAGCCTGAACTCTGGGATCCTCCCACCTCGCAGGGTCTTAGAGCTCAGGCTCCAGCCCAAGCCTGAAAGTCTACACTGCAATTAAATAGCCCTTCAGCCAGAGCCTGAGTCAGCTGGCACAGGCCAGCCATGTGTGTCTAATTGCACTGTAGACATACCCTTAGAGCGTTACTCAGCAATGCTTGTGCACAGTCTCTATTTGTTGTGACAGATATTTTTATAAAATTATTTTGAAGACAATTGCAATGTCAATTGTCAATGGATTTTTAAAAGGGCAAGTATAGAGGTTTAGTAACATGGAAGCCCAGATTATATATAATTAACTCAAGTTACCGGTGGCTAAGAAATTAACCCATTAGTACATTAAAATTACATTTAGGACTGAAATCTGAAACAAATGGGAGGGGTGTGTGTGTGTGTGTATAAGGAAGGCAGTGTTGGATCCTTAGTCAGTATGTTGGTGGTGGAGACTGCTATCTAACTTCAAACAGCTGTATTTATAGTTAATAATATAAATCTTCAAGTAGATAATAGCATTCTCTGCTTTCCTAATCATATATATTTATGTGTAAGATTCAGTGTGGGTTGTGTCATTTATTCTGTCACTGTGGCTGAGAACTCATTTGCCTGCACTGACTAGAGGATCATCAGGTATACATGTTCCGTAATCTTCCTTGCACTGGGAGATCCTATTTGGGTAGGCATGGACAGAGTAGCTATTCTATCAGGAGCATTTCAAAATCATATTGTTGCTGTTTTGAGTTACAACCATGAAGCTCTGTTGATATTGAGGCCTAATGCCCTTCTGTAAGCAAAGGGAACTATAAAGTAGTGTACTCACCAGTCATAGCACCCCCTTGTGTCAGGGTGAGAAGCTGCAAGAGGCCCCATTTCTGGCACCTCCAGCCTTGTCTTCCATGGCTTGACCCTCTGGCCAAGTCACAAGCTTAGTCCCATTCTAGGATAACAAAAGTGGAGTGGCTTATAGTGACCACACCATAACAGAAAATCAGACAAATGGAATCATTTTCATGGAAAGTTATGCATAAATACATCAAGCCTCAGAAATATATTGCTTTCTGTTAAAGCAGCTCAACAGAATTCTCATTTAAAACATCTGTGAAAAAGATCTGCTTTTCCAATACATATGAAAAATGTTCAAAATCTGAGCAAAAGGCTATAAACAACTGCTTTTTAAAAGCTGCTGTTGATGGCAAATTACCCACACAATCACCATACTGTCTATTTGTCACTATTCATCTGTACCATATTATCTTACATGAAGGAGCAGCTGCAGATTTTTTACTTGTTCATGCAACTCAGTTGAGTATAACAAAAATATCATTCATTAAATTATATCCTAATAAGGGATCTATCTGTTAATAGACAGTTATCTCTAATAGACTTTAACATCTGTCTTACTAAATACAAAAACATTTGGTCACATGATGTACTGAAAACACAATTAAACTGGTTATATCTACTCACTAGGACATTTTAGGAAAGATAATTTTATTCCATGAAGTGTTTGGTGAGGAAAACATTGTGTTCCTTGACTACATAAAGCTTAAGACTTTCCATATGAATGAAAGAAGCCTGCCCAAGGCATTTAATATGGTTTAATGTAGACTATTTTTGATGCTTGTCCACTTGTTAGATGTTCTGTAATTTAGGTTGTCAGCAAACTAATTTAAGTGGAAAATAATTCATCTACGTCACATGGCTCTTATGAAGTATTTTTCTTCTCATAAATATTTATTTTCTGGTCCAATCTAAGATGTGTTAGAAATAGGACTCTTCCTAAGATAGAAAAAAGGGCATTAGTAGTTTGAAAGGTAGAATGACATGCTGTCCATTTAGTCGGCTAGGTGTTTGACTTGATTTCTATTCATCATGTTTTCAATTTTTCCTTTATATGTTGTGATCAAGTTCCAGAGATTCAGAAAGCTTTTTCTATAAAATGACCAAAATGAACTGGAGAGTATGTCCATTCTATTTAATGTTTTCTGAGATATGAGACAAGGCTATTTAGGAAGAACAATTATGCCATCTAATCTATTCAAAGAAGCTATGAAATCTACATGCACTATAAAGAGCTTTCCTATTTAACATCCACTGGGCTTATTTTAGGCAGACATAGTTCAAATTTTGTCACAGCTGTGCCTTGTATTGTTAAGAAAACCCTCTTTTACTATGAAATTATGAAAGTTTCTAAAGACAAGATAGAGAAATTCTGGGAAACTTTATGAGAATAAGCCATGTTCAACAGCATCTTTGGGTACATGCAGCAACATACCAATTTAAGCATATTCAAAGATAAAACAAATGAGCCTGATCTCATTGTTTACTGGCTGGGCACTGAAATTCAACTGAATAAAAACCAGTTTTATTCACATGTGGCCAAATTCTGCCCTTAATTATATGTGAACAACCACACTAGTGGCTTCAACAGTGGCTAATGGATATAACTGAGGCAGCATTAAGCCAAAACTCTTTAAACAGAGGAGCTGTTTGCAAGCTGCAAAAAGAATAAAACCTCAATATGGGGGAAAAAAAAATAAAGTTTTCAACGTGAGTATTATTTAGAGGAAGATGAAACACCTCAGGATTGTAGAGAAAATTTACATCCTAAATAAATCTATTTTAAGAATGCTACCATATACAGTTAGGGTTATCAAAATAATTCCCTTTTGCAGGCTGTGGAAATAATGTTAAAATATTATTAGACATAAAACAATTACTGAGCAATTTATAGAACAGAAATAAGTGAGATATGCATAAACAAGTTTGTAGTCATACAGAGTGCATTATATGTTAGTGAAGAACATAGTGATAAAATATACATTTAAAATTTGCATTTAGCAGATGCAAACATTGCAAACTGTCCCACAGACAGGCTTTAACTTTTATGAACTCTGTACAATGAACATTTGGTGAGGTATAGTACTTGAAAGTAACCTGGGTAATTTGCAGCACATTGAGGATTTCTTGCAGGCTCTAATATTACTGCTGGAAGTACTGCCTTCCGGAGAAGTTTCTTGGAGAGCTGTCAAATCACAGTGGGTCAGGTGAGTTGTAACGAGTATTTTAGTGCCTGAGCATCCAGGGCTTAAAGTAATTTCAGATATTGAAAAACTGGGATGTTTATTAATAAGTATAGAATAAAAAAATATCCAAAAGCAGTGTGAACTAGGGATGTGACAAATTCAGCTTTTTGGGAATTGATGAGTATATAGATAGTGACCATTTGAATCTGCACAATGTGAATTTTGGACACTGATAACTATTATCAAGAAGGGAGCTGGGCAGTGGTGAGGAATGGATTAAGGTAACTTTGAAGTCTGCAATGGAGAGGAGGAAGGGGGAAGCAGGCAGAAGGGAACCAAGCAGGGGGAAGGAGCAGGTAGGCTGGTTTCTGGGGCTGGGACCAAGTAGCTGCTGAGTAGGTGCACGGGCCAGGTGGAGTACACTGATGCCAAGAGTTGGTAGCCAGCAGGGTATATGTTGGTAAACACACAGAGCTTATGAGATGCATATAAAATATAGGAATCACATTTGTATATAAATAAATCTATCAAAATTGCTGGATTAATAGATTCTGAATTGTGGAAACATCACATTCTTACCCTGGGCTCTGACCTACCTGACACCCAATTGAACCTTTTAGAAAGTTTGTAATATTTACAGAGGAAAAGAGAGAGACCCTACAACAGTGTTTCACCTCCTCCCTATCTATGGATTGATCAAAGTATAGGAGTCCATGGGCTTAGTCCTTCTGCTAAATGCAGATTCACAATTCCCAGTGAATCAGTGAGAGTTGCACATACTCATCCAAGGGGATGATCAGGGCCATCAATTCAACTGAGACCTCGGAAATTACAAATAAATAAATAAATCCACATCATGAGCACATTCTAGGTGCTCATCATTCTAGTCTCCATTCCTCTCAGCCCAGATATTCTTTATCAGGAAATGCAATACAATCCCATTTCTAGGACAATCCATTATTTTAGGCCAAGTCTGCACTAAAAAGTTATGTTGACCCAGCTGTGGCTCTCAGGAGTGTGCAAAATTGACACCCGAGTGTCACAGTTAAGCTGACTTTTCTCCACCGTAGACAGCATTAGGCTGATGGAAGAATTCTTCCATTGACCTACCTACCACCTTCTATGCCAGTGTGAAAACCCCTCTGGTCATTGTAGTGAGTAGCTACACTGAAGCACTACAGCGGTGCAGCTGCAACATGACAGCTGTGCCGCTGCAGCATTTTAAGTGTAGACATAGCCCCATTTTGCCATGGCAGCTTCTCAAGGCCTTTTCATTCAAGTACTGCCTTCCCAATTTAAGGTTAATCTAAGAACACTTTGTGTTGGTTTCAGAATTTGAAGATGGTCATTCTGGGTAGCAAGTGATCTTGGGAAAACATTAGACGAGGGAAGCAAACTGGGAGTGAGGTATCTCCGAGGTGCTCGGAGTTAGAGACCATGTTAGACAAATTGACCATTAGCCTTTTCTCTATGCAACGTAGAGAACCACAGGATAAATCAGACATATACATTCACATTGGTATAAAATCATTAACTAGATCATCCTTCTACAAGGAGCAACAGTTTAATGTGTAAATGTAAGCACTGAAATTAAACTCTGCTTCAGAATTACCAGCCCATTACTAATGGACTGGACAACACTAAAAATATACTTCAGGGGGCAGTACAGTGTTCAGTGGGATGGACTACATGGTCTCTATTAGGTCTCTTCTATTAGTACCCTATAAGATTTAAATTCATATTTTACTTATGCAAAAATCCAGCAGGATGATGGAGGAACAGACAGACAGGATTTAGGGAGCCTGGGCAGGAATCTACACCAGCTGTATGCTATAGAGCCCAACTCCACATGGGTTCCCTATGTGTTGCTGTGCGGCAGGGTCTGGGAAGGAGGAGGGCAGGGGCACACAAGTGTGGAAAGTGAGTGAGGCTACTCTATAGATTCACTATCCTCTGCCAAACAAGGGTACAGAAGCAGCAGGGGCTATTGCAGTTTTAAACGACTCCTACTCCTTCACCCATGCCACCCCACTGTCTAAACACAGCTACGCAGGCTAGGTACAGGGGATGGGATTTGACCATGCATGCAGCTGTCTTCCGTTGCTTGGGTGGCAATTCTAAAGGAATAATCATCAGAATGCAAACTAATAGATTATCAGCACAGTTAGAATGACAAGACATTTCATTTTTCTTTTGAATGAAAACAGAGAGAACAGTAAAATTCATGGAAAAGATCCTAAAACCAGGGCATTTGCACATTGAATTCTATTTCACTTGCTTCTCACTGATGTTCTATGAAACAGTCTTCCTGAGCAGTTTTGAGATCTGATTATGAAGTTAAATATGTCAGACTATTTTACTGGCAGTGATTCTGACAAAATAAAGTATGTGCACTTCATCAAAAGTTGTATAAGCATTTTTTATATGAAACCCAAAATGGCTCCAGCAAAGTCAGGCCAGTAGTCTGGTATCACCAAACATTTCTGTAAGCAGGCAATGAACGGACTGGTTGTCTCTAAAAGGTGGAGCCAATATCTGGATAAAAAACAAAAGGCATTTTAAAAGCTCTTACTAATATAATCATAATAACCGAAGACAATTATAAATATGTAATTTGTGGTTTTTTAACTGCACATTAGAGGTACATTTTCCTTTAAGTGTCAGAGGGGTAGCCATGTTAGTCTGGATCTGTAAAAGCAGCAAAGAGTCCTGTGGCATCTTCTAGACTAACGGACGTATTGGAGCATAAGCTTTCGTGGGTGAATACCCACTTTGTCGGATGCATCTCTGACAAAATGGGAATTCACCCACGAAAGCATATGCTCCAATGTGTCTGTTAGTCTAGAAGGTGCCATGGGACTCTTTGCCACTTTTCTTTGAAGAAAGTGTTCCCTTTAAAATTAATTTTAGCCATAAAAAGCTACATTGAATTTGCATTAGAGATTTCATTTAAACCTCCAAAATTAATGGCAACCAGAGTTATAGTTGAAGTTAAAACTCTTTGCTTAAAAATATAAATAGCTTGCCTTATAATTTGAAAATCTTAGCAGCATTCAATTTCATGGCAGCTTTCAATTTATATTGATAAGGTAGACAGATGCTGTAAACTGTTATGCCAGCTCATGCACTGTATTGTACAATAACAACGTGATTACACCTACCATTCAAAGTGAGTGGGAACTCAGAGGAACCCAGCACTTCTTTAAAAAAAGAGAAAGGTTTTTATCAGAGCAAGAAGAATGCTTCAGAGGTTGAAAGAATGAAATATAAAGTTACATGGAATAAAACTTACAATTAGGTAGAGAAAGATAAGATAATTAAGGGACTGATTCTGTGAGATGCTAAATACCTCTTATAAAGGTGTTGAGCACCCTCAGCTGTCACTGATTTCATGCACTTTGATGGTACTTAGCACCAAGCAGAATCACTCAGCAGGATAAGGTCCTGCATTCCCACTGGACTATTCGAGAGGCATCGAACCTTTATTTTTGCTTTCCACATACTAGTTCAGATGCTTACTACAGTGTTCCAGTTTTTAATTTCCTATCTGAAGCATTGATGATATCAAAGAAAATTGTCAGGTGAGTTTGAGAGAGAGAGGGAAAAAAATGAAACTAGCAGATTTTGTCTTTTCATTATTTTTATTTTTTTTAAACTACATTTCTGACAACAGCCTGCTGTGACATTTCCCTGTAAGGAAATTTAGGTGTGTTGACACAAACATTTATCAAGCTGGGCATTGCTGGGTGGAGAGGGGAGGGAAAGGAGTTGAAAGTGAAAGGAGAGTTTGAGATTGTAGCATTATATGGTCTCTATTTGAACTACATATGTGGTTAACAGCAGTAAAGCCCCAACAGAAAAACAGAACAATAAGGAGATGGTGCCGGATCAGCAGTTCAGGGATAGGGAATTGCATGGGGTGGGGTTCAAACCAGGCAGATGGTTGTATAGGTTTGAGCAAACCTAGCACTGGAAAGTGGCCAAAGAAGTAGAAATGCGGCCTGCAAGTGCTATCGACCACCCCCAACCTAAGGGAGGGCGTGAAACTGGAAGGGCCCGGTGTAACTCCTACCAAGGAATTTGAGAGATGCTGGGGCATCCATGGGAACGTTGGTGGCTCTGAACTTCCCCAGGTCACTGGCTAAAGTGACCCCGCTCAGTTCGATCTCAAAGGGGTCTGGCTGTGACATGGAGTGAAGAGCAGACATGCTTGTCTGGCTCACTGCCCCCCAAAATAGACCCGGCTGAGGGGTCCTGTTCTCTGCACCTGCAAGCTCTGTTTTAGACCATGTTCCTGTTGTCTAATAAACCTTCTGTTTTACTGGCTGGCTGAGAGTCATGTCTGACTGCGGAGCTGGGGTGCAGGATCCTCTGGCTTCCCCAAGACCCCGCCTGGGTGGACTCGCTGGGGGAAGCGCACGGAGGGGCAGAGGATGCTGAATGCTCCGAGGTCAGACCCAGGAAGGTGGAAGCTGTGTGAGCTGTGTGTCCTGAAGACAGTCTGCTCACAGAAAGGAGACTTCCCCAGAGTCCTGCCTGGCTTCATGGGGAGCAGTTCCAGAGCATCGCCCGGGAACTCCGTGACGTAAGGAGGATAGTGAGGGAGGAAGGGATCATAGTTAACAAAGACAAAAACAGAAAGGAAATTTAAATATGTATTTGTTAACATGTGTTCCATTAAAATTTAAACATTTGACATGGTTATATAGAAATACCTGGCTGTGTTATGTATTTTAAACATAGGAAAAATGGGTAGGTTTTGTCCTACCTTAATGTGTTGATGGTACTAACAATATGAAGAGAGAGAGTCCTATTTATATTAAAATATTGTAAGGTTGTGTTTTTTTTTAAATTGTGGGTTCAGTGCTGTTCCTTTTGCATATATATGAGTGAATGTGCATGTAAGGGTTCCAGAATTGGGTCTTTGAATGACTAGAAGGGAAAGCACTGACTGTTGTATTTATGTCAAACTATGTATGTCATTTTTAAGGCTAAGAGGGGCCATATATCTGGAATCTACCTCTCATGAAGTGAAGTACAATGATATAAATTATGGCTGACCCATATAATGGCGCTATTCTGGTTATTAGCATACCCCTGGATTATGTCCTTTCATTTCTTTGCATTATAAGTAGGCTTGGCAGAATTTTATTTTATTTTATTTCATAAATTTGACAGATAATATTGATATTTAAATATTTTTTTCAATTATTCATTTTCACAGTTGCAGAAAATTATGGGGAGTCAGACAATTATTTAATTACAGTAGATGTTGAGATACAAAAAGTAAAGCTTTATAATTCTTAAATCACAAATTGTCATCATGTCAAAAAATACAAAATAGATATCCTTAAATCAAACTTTAATAAGTTCTCAAGCAGCATTATGTTACTTTTCCTAGTTGTAAATTTTAATTATTATCTATAGAAATATTTTTTCATTGGTTTGTGTGTGTATGGTGGAATTGACATTCACTGACATTCATCCTTCCAAGCCTAATTATAATATGAGCGAAAATGCAGACTTGTTCAGGGTTTCCCAATTTTGCTACCAATCATTTTCTATCCCACACACTAAAGAAACTTCCCTTATTTTTAAAAAATATGTACAGTGCTAATTATGTTCAAAGAGGTCCCAACATTATTGAATTTTTATCATAAAAAAACACACACAAAAAGTTTGGTGCTTTTTAAATTAACAGGCTCCCAGATGATGCAAAAATGTTTACTGTTGTTACTTTAAGGTTTTGATACATCATTACACCTGAGTTGGGTTCATCAGAGTTCCAAAAGCCTGCATTGTGCCAACTCAGAACAATGGGGCCTCAACCCTGATTGGGTCTTTTGGGTGCTATTAAAATATATTACTAAGAATAATAATTAAATTGAAAAATTTAACCTGACATATTCCAATATAGTATTTCAATCATTAGCCAACCTCTGCCTTGGGAATTGTGCTATTCAGTTACAGTGGGCATGAACTGGAAGGAATTACTGGAAGTTAGAATACCTCCTGAAGCAACCTGGCAGAAAGCACGCCTGCTGCTATGCCCCTTCAATGGATGCAGTGCACCCTCCCCTATCTGACATGTAGAAGGGGTGAAAACCAAGGATTCACTTTCTTTCTGCATCCTTTGGAGTTTCTAGGTCCCCAGAGCCACATAGCCCTGAATCCAGGAAAGTAGAGAGACTGTACTTGTGACCAGCTATTTTGTGGGAGATGGAAAGGGAGAAAAAAGCCCTTGCATCATCTGTAAACACGTGGAAACTTGCACAGAGGCCAACCACAATCTGATCCATAGAAATTAACAATTGATGCACATTTTAATGGATGTGCATTAGCAAGGTACTTTCAAAGCAAACACCAAAAATTGCAGGACAACTAGAAGAAATCTGAGAAACTCAGGAGTTTCACTTCAGAGGAATTAATGCCAATACTTTCCTTGTATTTGGCCCAGGGGTTCAACCAATTTGCCACCCCCGCCCCCCAGATAACTTTTCCAAAATTTAACAAGGAAGTTGCCTGATTTGAATGGAGACGAGAGCCACACCTTGAAGCATATATGTATATACACTGGGACAGAAGGGGGAGGGAAGAGAGGGAAACTGGGATTTGGAGTTGGGATAGGAAGAGACTGGGTGTGGCTGGGCAATCAGTCTGGGACTCAGGGAGAGAAAGACAGGAGTAGGGGAGAGAGACTGAGATTGCATGGGAATGTGGGAGTTGGTGTGAAAAAGGTTTTGTGTGAGTGTATGTATGCGTGCACGGAGTCCTGGGTTGCATGCTCTTCTACTTCAACATACTGAACCATCATTTATGGTGAGCTCTGAAGCATACTAAACCACCTGACTATCCACATAAGTTTCATTGCAACCCAGGTTTCATAGAATATTTGTCCCTTGTCTCTCAGGCTATGTTGTAAAAACTATTATTTGATAGAGCAGTTCCCCAAAAGACTATTCAAATTAAAAAAAATTAAGGGCTCAGAGGGAAAAAAGATATATATATTTAAAGTATTCTAGGCCTTAGGTTAATTCAGGTTTGCAATCTTTTTCTAATGCAATGTGAAAATGAAGTGTTCATAATACCTATAATTTCCTCCCTCTCTCTCTTTCTGTTATGACTTTCATTGCATCTTTGAGTTTGTTTTTCAGTTCAAAACCAAAGTCAAATTCACTTAACCATCTGATGTTGTAATTGACCTGATATGTTACTATTGATACTTTCTTTCATTTGTTCTCAATGCCATTATCTGAATTTGAAAAAACTAAAGTTTGGGAAGGAATCAAACATTTACGATAGTGGACACAGTAACACAGGAAATACAGAGTTGCATTTCAACCTTAACTGTATTATAACCCTTTTTCAATTGCTTATAATTTTCTTAAACAGATTCCATTGGGGCTGAAATTTTCCACATTCGAGTCCTCCCAGAAGTGTATTTTTTTAAGTTTGAGCAAAATCTGTTCAGTCATTTTGAGTGCTGTATGAGTAAGAAAAATAAAAGGCATTTTCTCATGTGTGAATTAGAAATTTTGATTAAGTCAATACTGATTGAAACATGTTTATGTTTGGTTTGGTTTGTACAGCTCTAGATTTTAAAAAAATTAAAACTTAAAAAAATGGCTCAGGTCTGTAGCTATGAAGAGTTGTATTTTCCCCCACATATCCACTAGGAATTGTCAATAGGTATTCTATCTTGGATTTGGGAGTAGTTTATCTTGGATTAGAACATTGTGAGTGAGCATTTTGATTGTTTTACTTGACTGAAAGCAGCTTTGAATGTTGGGGATGTCAAGGGACACTTCAGATTGATTTAAATGTACAAAGGCCTTTAATCACCACCAAAGCTGAAAGCTTTCAGAAGTCCAGAATACTGTGAAATCCCTGGTAGAGGACAGCGTGTTGCCCTATTTGCCACATGATGTGGAATGAACACCTAAATGGAACCCAAGAACACCTGCACCACTAAATAGTTTCTTAGAACTTTGCACTAATATAGCACGTTGCAAACTTCATTCAGGCCATGTCTACAGTGGCACAGCAATACCGTTGCAGCTGCATGTCTGTCAGATCACTCGTGTAGCTGCTCTATGCTGATGGGAGAGAGAAGTCCTGTTGACATAATAAAACCACCTCCATGAGTGGTGGTAGCTATGTCAGAAGGAGAAGCTGTCCCTCCAACATAGAACTGTCCACACCGGCGCTTCTGTTGGTGTAACTTATATCAGTCGGGGGGGGGGTGTTTTTTCACACCCCTGAGTGAATTATTATACCAACAGAAGTGGCCTGAGTTAGGTTTCACAACACCCTGTAAGTTATACAAATATATATTATCCTAGGGCTTGTTTAAAAATTTCTCAAAGCTATCTTTAAAATCAATAACCTAGTTTTCCAAACAATTATAATGTATTTTATTTGGCACATAAAGTGTCTGTTGCCAAAAAATGAAAATCTTTCAGAAAACACTTGAAATATTCTGATTCCCATATCTTGCTGCGATGCTCCATGGGAATTGTTAAGTTACCTCTGTCATGCTCTGTACCTCGGGGGAACACCCTACACCCCCATGTTCATCTTATAAAATGATTGTGTGGTATCCAATGCAAAGTTTGTCATGTTGGGTGTCTTCCCAGAGTCTAGGATTGGAGAGGCCTAGCAGATCACTGGTCCAGACAACACCAGAGGGGAACGTCACAACCTCATGTCCCCATTTTTTCCTAGGGGCTGGGTTCTCCAGCTTGGCTTCTTCTCCCATGGTGCACGATGGCCAAGGAGTCCCATAAAATACAACCTCCCCTCAGCAAGAGGGGAAAACAATGGTGCATAGTATTTGGGAGAGACATAACCTGACCAGTTAGCCTGGTGAACTGCAGCCGGGTATCATTTCCAAATAGAAATCTATCGGGTGTGGGGTGTTGTGTTTTTGTTGTAGTTGTTGTTTTTGCAAAGAAGTCAAAATTTTCCATAGGAGAAACAAAATTAAAATCCATTCTACTTATCTCTATTTAACAGATGTCAGAGAGGGCTGGGAAGGCAAAATACAGATAAGCAAATGACTTGCTCAAGATCACACAGCCAGAGCGTGAGTTAGAACTGTGATTATTATGTAGGTCTCCAAACTCCTAGTCTATGCCTAATGTACTAGGCCACACTAAGCCCTTGTCAAGACAATTAACATTTGTTTCTCAATTGTCTCAACATTAAAATGGGGATAATATTACTTACCAACCTCAAGGGGGCCCAGTTCTTTTTAAATAAATAGCTGTCACTTGATTTCCTGGCATTCACATTTATTGGAGGATGATTTAATGGCATTAACATCTGGAATGTTCAAAAAGCTAATCACCTCACAATAAACATGCAGCACAGTTGTCAGACCACTGATAATATGTGAGAGAGCATTAAATGACATTAAAAAGAACCAACAACATTAGAAGTAGCTTTCCTCTTTGTTTTTCCTTTGTCAAAAATATGATGAGTTTTCTGGCCTTTGTTCCACTAGAACAGTACAAAAAGACCCTAGCTCTAATTTTGATAACAACCCTGTTAGGAAAACATTTAATCATATTCTTCTTTTTAAGTATGTTCTTAATTGGTTCCTGACTCCAGGACCATACTGGGGTTCAGAATCTGACCCTCAGAGTTATAAGAACCTTTCAGTTATGTAACAATATATACAAATATACGTATATTATATAAATAGGTTAATGATAATAAACAAAGTTGCATGAAAATTTTTGTACAAATTATGTATTTTATGCATTCAAGGGTACATAGAATGAAATTGTTCATTTCTGGTAGTGTACATATAAACGTTAACTAGTTAGAGGAATTACATGTTTGTGCATGTCTGTATGGTACTTATAGATGTTTTGGTATGAGGTAACACAAAGATTATTTAAAATAACTGAAGAAAGATTGGTTTGGATACTGTGGTGTACTTGTTAAGAATTATTGCTAAAAGAATATGCCTATGCAAATTGAAAGATTTGTAAATATAGTAATGTTGGTGAAATGATTATCATATTAAACTGGACACTAGTGACAATAGCTACTATGTCAGCTAGTAGTTAATGGATATAAAGTTACCTATGTAAGTAGGAGGAAAAGGCATTATGTCTCTAGAGCATCAGTTTGCTGAAATATGAACATTTGTTAGTTAGCTGAACTGAAGGGATAATTGTTAGGATCAAAGAGTAGAACTGCCATATTAGATCACTGGTCTCTAGTATGGCCTATCCTGTTACCATATAATGGGCCCATATGGTATAGCCTAATTTGGCTATGGCGGGTATTTGATGGCCAAACATGGGTTTGGACAAGTTGCTTCACTTCTCTGCTTCACTGTCCCTAGTAGTAAACTATGAATAGAGCTTACTTACTTACAGGATTGTTATAAAACTTAATAAGAAAAGGAGTGCTTGTGGCACCTTAGAGACTAACCAATTTATTTGAGCATAAGCTTTCATGAGATACAGCTCACTTCATCGGATGCATACTGTGGAAAGTACAGAAGATCTTTTTATACACACAAACCATGAAAAAATGGGTGTTTACCACTACAAAAGGTTTTCTCTCCCCCCACCCCACTCTCCTGCTGGTAATAGCTTATCTAAACTGATCACTCTCCTTACAATGTGATACATTGTGGGGGGAGAGAAAACCTTTTGTAGTGGTAAACACCCATTTTTTCATGGTTTGTGTATATAAAAAGATCTTCTGTACTTTCCACAGTATGTATCCGATGAAGTGAGCTGTATCTCACGAAAGCTTATGCTCAAATAAATTGGTTAGTCTCTAAGGTGCCACAAGTACTCCTTTTCTTTTTGCGAATACAGACTAACACGGCTGTTACTCTGAAACCTGTCATAAACTTAATGTTTGTAAAACACTTTGAGAATAATAAAATACTTATCAATTGTATTCTGATATCATGTGCAGCCTCAGAATTCTTAGGGAGTTCAGTTCAAGTAACAGAGTCAACATTCAAATGATTATATGAAACTTATCTAAACAGTCTGAGGTCTTCCTTTTCCTGTCTTCAGTGATACTTAATTATAAACAGAGTCAGTCTCTTAGGTCAAGTATCCCTCTAGTGGAAAGGTCAAGTCAAATCCCATATAGTCTAGGACTTCTAAAGGTCAGAGACTCTTCAAATTAATTGTTTTACCCATTGCTAACTACCTTCCTTGTACCTCGGTCTGGAAGCAGGGATGCCCTAAAATGCAGGAGATTTAATTTTAAGGACAGCAGCTAGCCAAGCAGAGATTGCCAGAATTCCTGAGACTCTTTGAAGGTTTGATTTGATTTCAAGATTCAAGTAGAATTGACTTCACTTTTTTTTGGGAGGGGGGGGGAGAAGACCCAACTACCCTTGCCCCTTTAGGAGATGAAAGGGTAGGTGAGGAGGAAGGGAGAGGACGTAAAATGAAGTGAAATAAAATTCTGCATAAAAATGTTCCTGAAGAATGCTGAGCTACAGACGGAGGAATTTGATTTACTGAGAGGACTGGAATAGCTGCTGAGCAGAACTGCTACTTTATCTGAGAAGGGTGGAAATTCCACTCGAGGCTCCTCATGGAGTTTTCTCTCTTCCCAGCTCCCCTCCCATGTGTGTGCCCCCTGGCCCCCCCCACCCCATCCAAAAGAATGATCTGGCCACGACTCATCTGCAGGAACACAAAATTATTTCATTATAAGGTAGATACCACACAGTAACAATTATATTTTTCACACTGCAAAACAAAGGATAACTACACAGATTTTTGATTAACATGTAAATAAATATATGAGGCTTCAAATGTTAAAGTCCTAATAATTCAGAGGCAGATCCTCAGCCTGTGTAAAGTTTTCATAGCTCCATTGGAGTCTCTGGAGTTTTGACAACTTACATCTGAGGAGAATCTGCCCCTCAGGGTGAAATCCTGGCCCCATTGAAATCAACAGGAGTTTTGCCATTGACTTTAATGAGGCTAGGTTTTCACCCTCAGGCTCCACTGAAATGGCCAGCATAGCAGATGTATACCTGCCTTACCACAGCTGAATGCAATTTTAGTTTGTACAGTTTTTTGAAATGTTGCAGATTTGTCTGTTAGTCTTTCAACACAGAACTGGCAGATTCGCTCAGTACCTTTCCCCCAGTATTATTTTATATTATAAAAGAAGTTCCTTTACTGCTCCTGCTATCTTTTTCCAAACTTATTTTCTTTACTTCTATTAATTCCCATTGTAACAAAAATCTATACTGAAGGAGCAATTCATTACCAGAAGAGAAGAATAAAGTAAGCCTAGAGAGACCCTCAGAATAGGGACAGAAAAGTAAACTATTTGCTTTTTTTATGTCAATTTCTTGTCACTTTCAGCATCAAGATGTTTCCTTCAGATGGGAGGCAAGTAAAAGCAGAAAAATAAAGGGTTTTCAATACTCAATTTGAAAAAATAAAGATAATTCAAATCTGCAGATCACAAGATTTTAGTTAGCCTCTGCAGCGCTTTCTGCTATTGAAACTTTAGTTTAAGACACAAGGGCTCTCTCTGCTTCTCCATGTACTGTACACTGTAACTCTAGCTGCACCTTTGCTCTGAATGGCTTAGTTTTGTTTTATGCACAAAATTTATAAAGCTTTATTGCAAATGAAACTGTTTTAAAACAATGAAGTATTGCTGCTTGAGATGCATCTAATAGGCTTTTTTAAGATCCCATGAGTATATTCTTATCTGATGCAAACACATAATTCTCAGTAATGCTAATGGGAGAAAGTTAGATTTGTGCTTCAATAGGAGAATGTGTGTGTGACGCACTGGACCTCAGAGTAACACCCTGTACCCGCCATATTCAGAGTTTGTATATGGTTGGGATATTTCATACATAGCATGCTATTTAAGATACCATATGCAAGGTTATGATCTGCTGAAACTCATTGTTCTGTCAAAATATGTATATCAGTGTGTATGAAGTTATGAGATTTTGCTAGATGGTTGTTAATATGCTGTTAATATGTTGTGAGTTTAGGAGACACCCACGGCTAGTCTCCAATGACAATAAATGACCCACCCCCAAACTCGTTAAATGACCATCATGAGCCATTGACCAACTGGGGAATTGTAAACAAGAGAGATTTACAATTCTGCAAGAGACAGTTGCTCATGCACCACACAATGATGATCGTGCAACTCTACGATTCAGTTGTGTAAGCAAGTCCCACCAGGACATGTGTGGGCCAGTATATTCCCTGGGACTGGAATTAAGAGTATAAAATAAGAGACGGTGGCACCAGGAGATCACCTCTCTTCTCCTCCATCTACACTGAAGGCAACAAGCATAGACAACTGGTGCCTCCCCATAGTGGGGGACGGGGGGGAGCATCAGCTAAAGGGGAGGACATGTGACCGTCCCATGTCTCCTCCCCGCCCTGCTCCCAGCGTGGGGCCCCCACACTCTCCCCTCCCTACCCTACGTTACTTGCAGGGAAAGGGTGGGGGCTCTGTCCTCCTGTGCTGGCGCCCCCCAGCACATTTGGCTGCTCTCCCTGGCAGCAAGACTCGAGCAGGGAGCAGGACAGAGCTGCTCCTAGGTGCTGGCTGGTGCAGGGCGGCAGCGATAGTGTGACCAGATAGCAAGTGTGAAAAATCGGAACAAGGGGTGGGGGAGTTAATAGGCACCTATATAGGAAAAAAGGCCTGAATAGCAGGACTGTCCCTGTAAAATCAGGACATCTGGTCACCGTCAGTGGTGGGCTGCCTCCCACCCCACGTCGCCTTCCGGGACAGCAGCTGAGTGAGCTGGAACTCCCCCTCTCCCTTTGGCACATGTGCAGCAGCAACTCACTGGGGAGGGGCCGCAGCCTGCTCCCTGCCCAGGCTCGGATTCTGGGGACAGGGGCTGTCTCCAAGCATACTGGGGGGAAGAGGGGCTCCAGGTCACTTGGCTACCGTCCCCGGAAGCTGAGCCTGGGTGGGGGGCATCCTGCCACTGCCTCAGCCAGGCACTCTCCCAGTCAGCTGCTGAGCTGAACCGGGCAGTGTCCCAGCATGGCTGAAAAAGGCTCGGGACCCGCCCCTTCTGGTCCCTGCTTGGGGGAAATTGGACCCTCCATGTCCATCCCCCTTCTGATGTATCGCCTCTGGCAAAAAGAATGCTGGAAAGACAAAGAATTTGAACTGGGGAGATTAGTCCCAGGCTGAGAAGGACATTCAGCCTGTGTATTAAGAACTGCAACCTATCTGCAACATCTAGTGTGGTGAAAAAATTGTTTGATTCAAATCTTGCTTAATCTGAAAGTTTAGGCTTTAGAATGCGTGTTTACTTTTAATTTTCTCAGGTAACTATCTCTACCACTTAAAATCTTTCTGTAATTAATACACTTATTTTAATGTTTTATTCTTACCAGTGTGTTTATCTAAAGTCTGCTCAGACTACAAAGGCTAGAGCATGTCCATTATGCTTTGACAAAGTGGTGAACTAATTAATGAACTTGCATTGTTCAAGAGGTCTTGAGCAGTGTAAGATGGTACATTTCTGAGGTGCAAGGTTGGGGGTGGAAGGGTGGGGGGGGGTTGCTGATGTTTCTCTCTGTGTAGTTCAGGACTGTCTGAGAGAGCATTCATGCAATTTAGCTGGGTGTGTCTGTGTATGCTGGTGGCAGAGTGATAACAGCACCTGGAGGGGTTTGCCACTTGTCAGAGACAGCCCAGGCTAGAGAGCTGAGCACACTGGTCCCACAGTTCCGTACAGCAGGGAGTCCCATCACAATGTTCCTTGCTATTTAACTGAGAACAAACACCAAAAGTGGATAAATAAGACTAAAATAATCTCTGGCATTGTTCCAGGCTTGCATAATTTGCTCTGCCATCTGATACATTATGCATATATAGCTAAAGGGCTCCAGAGGATTCTAGGAGAGGGATGGGAAGTAGCTCCTGCCAAAACAATTAAGAGTGTTAAGGATCTGCCAACAACCAAACTTGAGAGAAAGTCTCTTAAGGTAAATGGTAACAGCACTAGAACAGGGATAGGTAAGAAAATAAAGTGATCAGGAACAAAATAGACTAGAACCAGAGGGAATGGTGGGAAGAGACTAGAAAAGGTCAATAATTGATTTTGGTCCGTTTAAAGTCATATATAAATTGCAGTCTAAATTGTCACACTGTGATTTTACTTTTAGTGATTCTTAGAAGGAGGCATATTTTTCATAATACACCCTAAAAATA
Organism: Lepidochelys olivacea; assembly: GCF_965140295.1. Classification (NCBI taxonomy): domain Eukaryota; kingdom Metazoa; phylum Chordata; order Testudines; family Cheloniidae; genus Lepidochelys; species Lepidochelys olivacea. The sequence continues at coordinate 87,360,350 of NC_140415.1, read as the reverse complement.
CTAGACACCATTAATAAATTAAACATTTGTCAATTATATTATTGACAATGATTAGTTGTCAATGATATTGTTGACAAAGGACATTCTGTTAATCTCAGGTAGAACACTTTACACTAATCTGCAAATGCTAACTTTCAATAGTGCTTGTTGAAAAACAAAAAAATTTCTTGTGGGAAATTTCAGAATTATTTCTGATTTGCAGGGTTCATTTTCATCATATGCTTAGTTTTTTGCAAAAGTTTCTGTGAAATTAATACATTTTTAATCTAAATCATATTCAGAATTATTTTCTCTTACCAAAAATGATTTATTTTGAGAAAAACTTTGATAAAATAGGTTTCAGAGTAGCAGCTGTGTTAGTCTGTATCCGCAAAAAGAACAGGAGTACTTGTGGCACCTTGGAGACTAACAAATTTATTTGAGCCTAAGCTTTTGTGGGCTACAGCTCACTTCATCGGATGCATGAAGTGGGCTGCTGCCCATGGAGGCTTATGGTCAAATCAATTTGTTAGTCTCTAAGGTGCCACAAGTACTCCTATTTTTTTTTATACAAATGTTATGGAAACTTGTGAAAAACAGAACATTTCAAAGTTAACAAGTTTTTACTAAAGGTTTCATGGTTTAAAAAAGGCTATTTTGTCATCAGAAAAAAAATCCCCCTTTTCTTCCCTCTGTTGTGACCACTGTGCTCAGGAAGAGCTGATTCCTATAAAATGGTGAGAGCTCTGTTGGGAGTTGAGGGTTCTTTGCACTTTGCAAGGAATGAGTAGGCACTTGGGGCTCAACCTTGCTAGGTGCTGTGAAGAAGTGATGAGCATTCTTGTGAGGTACTGAGTATCCTTAATGACCCCTAACGTTAATAGAGAGTTCTGAGTACCTTGCAGAATGGAGGCAATGCTTCTACCAACATCTAATTATGCAGGAACTGTACAGAGCTACCACACAATGTATGCACCACTTAAGCTCCATTTAAGTCCTAATTGTGGCAGCTGAAGAGGGATTTCAATGACAGATGGACTTTGAGTGGGCTCTCTGAATCGAGAGGAACTTTGTCTTACACAAAACAAACAAAAAAACTCCCATAAACCAACCTCCTTACATTCTTCTATGACACTTTCTGGTTATAATGGCCACCAACCAACCATGTTTTTATTATTGCCTTGTCCTTTGTTGTACAAGTTTTTGATAGAATGCAAGCCCTTTCAGATAGGCAACACATTACCTCTTCGACACAGCTCTCCAGTATGAAGCATGTGCACTCCAAAATTAAAGGAAATAATGTGTTACTATTGGTACTACTAGTAGCATCTAGAGACCTCATCCAAGTTGGGGCCTTAGTATGCTACGCATCATAAACTAGTACATGGCATCTCCTACCTCTCAACTCTGACCAAACATTGATTTTAAGGAGAAAAGGATAATCTGAAATACCTGATCTAATCCACAGGCTCCATTTGTAAGCAGTGTCTGAATGAACTATCCCCTGACAGCTAGTTCAGGAGGGGGAGAGACTTCAGGAGCAAACTGTATTTACATAAACACACCTACTCTGCCTAGGTATCTAGCAGACAGGAGTTGTGCAGCTCCAAGTGATCAGCTTTGGCTGGTGCTGGCTTACAAATCACTGTGAATGCAGAGATAGTGAAATGTTTTATCTTCGTTGTATGACTAAAGGGGAGCAGAACTGTGCTGAGCTTGTCCCGATTGAGGGGTCACCCTCAGCTGAAAGGAACTTGCTAAGCCAGGGGCTCAAATGCCAGACCCCTGTGGAAGTAAGGGGGGAGGACAGGTGTCCCAGCCAGGAGGTGTGGACTCTCCCCAGGGGTCTCCAGTCTGGTTTAACCTGTTCCTCCCCACGGTTCAAAGACAGAGCTAAATAGGCTTCATTAGGAGCCTTTTGTTAGGTTAAAGTGCTCACATGAGAGCTGAATTGACTTGAGATGGGGCAGTGTTTCTGCCCAATCTGCAAAGAGCTGAAAATCACTAAGCGACTGATATGCAGAGGTCGCAGCAGAAGGTGGCTGACAGTCAGCCGGCAAACAAGCAGCTGGCAGGATGGCCAGCCGAGGGCAAGTGTGCAGATGGCGGCATGGCCAACAAACAGGAAGTGTGCAGATGGTGGAGCAAGCAAGGTGCCTTCTTCCTGGGTAGGAGGTGAGCTCATACATATGCACCTACGAACCTGGATCCTCACGGACCAAGGACAACCACTGTGAGTGGGGGATGGTGAGGGAGCAGAGAGGGGCACAGAAAAGGAACTGTTGGTTGTAGAACTCAAGAACATGAGGCAGAAGGCACTGGCGCCCGCACTCTGGGGTGGGTGTCCTGTTCATAATTTTATGATTATGAATCCTGCTTGTGACATTTTACCTAATTAATGTTGGGTGACTTCCCCCCTTTCATTAAAATTTTCTTTTCTACGCTCAGACTCTGTGCTTGCGAGAGGGGAAGTATTGCCTCTCAGAAAAGCCCAGAGGTGATGTGTAATTGAGATGCAGGTGACACAAAAGCAAGGCAGTTCACTGATTACACTGGCAAAGTAAGCATGGCTGAGGTTAGAAACAAATGGTTATTTAGACCTTCTGAAGAGAATAAATGGTCTTCCCACCAATACATTTCCAATAACAGTAAAAAATAGACTTGGACATACTAATGACCTGAGAAGAATGAAATATTTTAATTGGAACTTCATAGTAGTCCATGGCATCGATGATAAGCTCTACTGACATTTAAAATGCATTGCAGAAATAGTGGGAAAATGTCTTTTTTGCTGCAGACATAAGTCCTGGGAGTTGGGACAATGCCTCAGTAATGATGAACAAGCATAAGTAGTCTCAAAATGTTCTGGGTGAAATCTGAATGATGGTTTTGAAGCTGTATTAGACAGTCGACTGGTCCCCAAAGGGTTAAACCTGCAATGTGAGCCCTTAGATCTTTATCATGTATCTCTGCTAGCACACAATGAAAGGAGCAGCTCAGGGAAGATAGGAGAAAGAAAAGTTCAGATGCCTTTCAGATGACTAAGTCCACTACTACAGTAGAGGAGCAACTGTTGGGATTTGACATGGACTTTGCCATTTTTTCTAATGATGCAGACACTGTGGAAAGAGAATCTGGTCCGACAGAAAGACAAAAGACAGCCAGAGGTCATAATTTATGTGAAGCCGAAAAAAAGAGCTAGAGGCAGGTCATTTTCAGTTAGTGAAAAAGAACCAATTCACAAGCGGTATGTGCCATTATTTCTAAATTTGACAATATGCTACTACAGCAAGATGACTCCAGGAATGATAAAGTACATAAACTACAGCCAGCATTGATGAAACTATCTAATAGAGTTAGAGTTTAGATGTTTGATGATCTCCTTAGTGATCACTCAGGGAAGGGATGGCCTCTCTGTCATTGGGGCCACAACAGAAGATTCAGACAGTGTGATGCAGTAACATTTACTGGGTTTGCAGCATGTCAGATAATTGAGAAGCAAGGCTTTAAGGGATGGCATAATGTTGTCAGATTATTGCCAACGTAAAGGGATTTTTAGCCAAAGAGTCTGACAGAAGAGACTCATTGTGCAGTGGTTTGTGCTTTGCTCAGTAAAAGTAGAAATTCAACATATGAAATCTAAAAATCTCTTGGAGAAATTGTCTGCTGTCACCACAAAGAGCAGAAATAATTAACTGTTTGTGGACTCATTTGCTTAAATCTTCTACTGTTTTATGTTTCCCTTGTATCTTCAAGAGTATGAAGTACTGAAAAGTTTTGTCAACAGGTGTCACATAGCTGATGGAGCTAGCCACTGAGAAACCACAGTTCAGGCTGCTGTCATACTTATCAGAATATATTTTCTCTCCCCCACACTCTAATGCTTTCTGTAAAAGCTTATTCAGCATGATCATAAAAACTCCACTTAGATTCACGTTTCATTGGAGAAGATCAATCAGTGGAAGGACATGCTATAGTTGGTGCATATGCTAATCACAATGGCATCAGAAACCATCTCTGTGCAGTGACGGTATAAAAAAAATCAATGTATTCAAGAATGCACTGTGCAAAGAGGGGGTCACCTTCCAGTGGTCTAATTCAAAAGGCCAAGTCAGCAACATAGAGGAGTCTGACGATGGCAGGGAAGGAATGGAGTATAATTAAAATGCTGTCTTACTGAGTGTGCTGCATCTATGTGAGCAAGACAGCACTTAAAATCCATCTTTGTTTTATTGACGATATTATAACAATGTACCTATTATCTATGTATAGAGATGTTCATATGAGGTTTTTGATTCTTGTTTTAAATCTGAAGAGTACCCATATTGCTTTCCTGTCAGATAGGAGAGAATGTGAGAATTTAAAGTGCTTTATTTTTCTGCTGATTTGAATGTTAGACGTTACATACAATTTCAGCAATCACTGTAAAAGTATCACAGGCTATGCTTAATAGCACCTCTGAAAGCAAAGGTCCATATTGTGTACTCACTTAAACAGTGAAAAAACTTGTGTAACTGAGAACAGAATTTGGCCCATATGTGCATATACACAGAACCCATTTAATTTCACTGCAATATCATGAGCGGAATCTATTGTAAAATATTATGCCTCACAAAAAAAAAACCCCAACCCTGTTTATTTAAACAAAAATGGCAGGAAATTCACATTGCTGAGGTACTCACAGGATGAAATCAATGCTTCAGTATGAATATGGTTTAAACAGTGAATAATCTGGATTTATACCCACACTGCACAAAGGATTGAAATTTACCTTATCAGAGGGCCAGAACAAAGCACATGGACCACATAAGTGCTATATTATGAGGAAAGAGAGTTCATACCTCACTGTGGCAAATGATATGCAAGAGGAGTGAGCACTGATCACACAACTTGGCTGCAGGCATTGTTCAGCTGAAGATTTATTTATTTATTTTGCGCAAGACTGGATTAACCAAGCAGCAACATATGCCAAAAAAACAACAGAGGCCTGATCCTGCAAGGTGCAAAGCACCTCCTGGGACATGAGCAACACCATACATTCCCATTGATTTGAAATGGTAGTTAAATTAAGCTTGTGCATAAGTGCTTTGCTGAATTGGGGACCTAAATCTTTGTACATTAGCCTCCTTTTTAATATTTTCTGAGTGAAGAGTGGAAAGGGGAAACACCCCACATGAAAATGAATCAATTTAATTTAATAGCCTTCGGTAGGAAGCTCAATAACCTATTAACAAGCCCCTGGCCATCTAGTCTCTTTGGGGGAGGGGTTGGAAGCCACACTCTTTAAACAGAAGCATAAGTTTTCTCAAATATGTGATGAAGAGCAAAATATGCAACTTAAAATGTAACGTCCATTTAACAGTTGAGACCAGCAACAAAAAATCTCTTACAAAAAAAGCCCACTACATTTGTTCACTACCTGTTTCCTGTCACCGTTTTGGAAATATGTTTCTTTACATTTATAGCACAGGATTTGTATTGATCTGAATCACTTCCATTAAAGTTATGACACATTATGTGGCATTAACGTTTTATAATTTGAAGCAAACACACATACTTGTTGCATTCATGCTGCTTTTTTTGCATCTTTCATCAGTCACATTAGCTCTTTTTTTGCTATGGTTTTCACACTAAGGGGGTACTTTTTCAGTGCTAAGCATCTAATCCACACATAAATCAATTGTTATCTAAGATTTCCTGTCTATTCTGCCATGCATAGTGCAGAAAATTTCCTCTTAAGAATTGATTTGATTTAAAGTAGAGCCTTAAAATAGATATCCCAGAATCAAAACGCCAGTATCTACATATATTTTTAGCATTTTAAAGGCCATGTAGTCTCTTCCCCAAGAGTAGTTGTTTGCAGGCAAACTTCTGCAATACTTACTGCCCCCCTAGGTGAAATTCACATTAATGCAAAGCCCCAACAAAAGCCCCTTCTTAACACTTATCTTAGAGGTGGGATTGCCCATCACAGGTGCTTGCATGGTGGATTTGACCTACTGTGTGGTCACACAGAAATGGCACAAGACTAGCTTGCACACCAGCCTATGTAGAAGATCATTTTAGAGGCAGACCTCAAGTTGGCCACGGAAGAAGTTGTAGATCTGCATTTACACAGACTTGCTGGCTTTTTTGACACCTCCCCAAATGACAGTGCGGGGTTATAGCTGTTATTCTAGCCCATGAGATGGAAAAGCAGAAGCAGGGGGGACTGTGCACCAGCTCCATGCCCTGGCTTTGGTTTGGGGGATGAGTCTGGCCTCCCAAACCTCTTCATGCTTCCTCCAGAAACAACCCAAACACTACTCTAAAACCATTCAGGGCCTGGTTTTCTATTTATAGAATCATAGAAGATTAGGGTTGGAAGAGACCTCAGGAGATCATCTAGTCCACCCCCCTGCTCAAAGCAGGACCAACACCAACTAAATCATCACAGCCATGGCTTTGCAAGCTGGGCCTTAAAAACCTCTAAGGATGGAATTTCCACCACCTCCCCATTCCAGTGCTTTACCACACTCCTAGTGAAATAGTTTTTCCTAATATTGCACCTAGACCTTCCCCACTACAACTTGAGACCATTGCTTCTTGTTCTGTCATCTGCCACCACAGAAAACAGCCTAGCTCCATCCTCTTTGTAACCCCCCTTCAGGTAGTTGAAGGCTGCTATCAAATCACCCCTCACTCATCTCTTCTGCAGACTAGTTCCCTCAGCCTCTCCTTATAAGTCATGTGCCCCAGCCCGCTGATCATTTTTGTTGCCCTTCGCTGGACTCTCCCCAGTTTGTCCACATCCTTTCTGTAGTGGGGGGCCCAAAACTGGATGCTATACTCCAGATGTGGCCTCACCAGTGCTGAATAGAGGGAATAATCACTTCCCTCGATCTGCTGGCAATGCTTCTACTAATGCAGCCCAATATGCCATTACCATCTTGGCAACAAGGGCACACTGCAGACTCATATCCAGCTTTTCATCCTCCTTAATCCCCAGGTCCTTTTCTGCAGAAAAGGTACACCAGCTTTAGATCAATTTCAGTGGTGCTCCCTAAAATAACCTGCTGTAAAAGAGTGGTGATCAGGTCCTCAGTCATTCTGTGTATGGATTGAGTTTCACCCAGTGAGTAGTTTCCTACTACATATGTAGTCCTAAGCATTTTACTGCAAATACTTATTAAGGTACAATGCAGCACAGCATGAGTAAGTGTGGCAGAATCCATTCTAACTGAAACACAGCAGTGCTAACACCATTCAGAAAAGGCGGGTGAAGAGAGAGGCAGCCATCCTTCCCAGACAACCTATATTCTTCTAAACCTCCTCAGCTCAAACTCTGCATGTCAGAGATGTAGACAGTTAAAATAGCTTTTGACTAAATGCATCAGCCATGTTGTGGAACATCACTCTGGTTGACTGACAGTACCTAGCTAGTGAAATCCAAGGGAGAAATAATCATGAAGTTCATCCCCTGGCACTGCAGAATTCTTTGTATATTAGCACTAAATAGTACTGTGTTTCATGTATAATTCCTTTTTCCATTCATAGAAATATAGGGGATGGAAAAGACCTATCTATTTGGATCATCTAGTGAACACCACTGCCAGTGCATGATTGTTTTTTATTGTATCATTTCCGTTGCACTGGGGCTGTTTTTCTTTTCCCAAATACACTGATTTCTCCCCTTGATCTATTTTTTTTATTGTGCTCTTTTCTTATTTTCTTTGATTCTCTCCTTGACTTGTTTTTCTAAGTCATTTTTTACCTTGCTGCTTTCTGCATTTACTGTAGTCCTACCCATGTTTTATTAATAAATCTCTCATCATCATTTATCCTCCTGAGTAGCTACACTTTCCTTTCCAGCTATCCCACCTGTTCTATAAGATTTCTAATTGTTAAACATCCATCACACAGAAATTTCTAGTTTTCCCATTGTTCACAAATGCATACATGGTGCAGAGCTGACAGGCTGGCTCATTTAAGAAAACCTTGTACAGAAAGGTCAAACAGAAAACAATTCTTCCAGGTATAACCAGAACAAAAACTACTTCTGCTATACAAGGCACAACGAAGGACTGCCTGGGGAGCAAAATATCAAAGGCAGCAAATATTTAGTAACTGCTTAGTTTGTGATTGATTTGGGGCTGGGAGGGGCAGCCATTTTACAGCTTGCCATTGGCAAGGAAAGCCCTGGAAACTACACTATACAATACACATCTTTTGGATGACCAAATATTAGACTACATACAGTACATATAGGAGGCCTGTAGATTTGTCTTTTCCACACTAAAAATGTCATTGGGCCTCTCTGTTCTTGTCCTGCCAGTTAAATGTGTTCCTGTGAGTGACTGAAGCCATTATTGTATGATTGATATGAGCCAGGCAGTCAGACAGAGGAGCATTGCAGGCTCTACTTTCGTTAAATATGGGACCAACATTGATTTTTAAAAATTGAGTATAATACATGTTGTTATGAGGGTTTATTTTCTTTGAAGATCTAGGTCCTTCCACCTAAAGCTGCTCAGCAAACATAATAGGCAAACAACCATCGTATCAAAATATTATGGCACATGGTCAAAAACCAAGTGGCAGATTCTCTCCTGCACCAAAAGGCATTGTGTTCTGCTGAAATTGCCAGTCTGGACAATGCTTACAATTGCTGTCAGGCAGCTCTAAATTCTGCCACTGGATTAGGATCCTTTATAGATCCCATGCTACTAGAAGTTTGTTGTGACAGAGCTCTGTTCCACCACACCTCCCTCCAGTCTCCAACATGCTGTCTCTTTCTTCTGATAGCCCCATTACACTGAGAGAAAAGGAAGGAGACACGGAGCCCAGGTGTGGTGTACACATGACCAGAAAGAAGATCTCCTCTGACAAGGGAATTCTCTGCTGGGCATTTGCAGCTGTTTGCATTACATAATCCAGCTAGTGAAGTTGGTCCCAAGTGTCTCCAGCACTGAAAAAATGCACCTGTACTTCAGGGAGTACATTATTCAATTTAGCATATGTATTTGTTATTGGCTCATTGGGTAAAAGGAGGCCGGGTAACTAAGTTCAGGCTATATGATTATGGTCCATAACCAAACAGGACTCATTCTGCTTCTCTTACTTTTGCCAGAGTAAGGAAGGAAAGTAAAAAGGTTAGAGCAGGTGTCATAAATATAAAGGGAAGGGTAAACCCCTTTGAAATCCCGCCTGGCCAGGGGAAAGCTCCTCTCACCTGTAAAGGGTTAAGAAGCTAAAGGTAACCTCGCTGGCACCTGACCAAAATGACCAATGAGGAGACAAGATACTTTCAAAAGCTGGGAGGAGGGAGAGAAACAAAGGGTTTGTGTGTCTGTCTGTAGTCGTCTTGGCCGGGGACAGAACAGGAATGGAGTCTTAGAACTTTTAGTAAGTAATCTAGCTAGGTATGTGTTAGATTATGATTTCTTTAAATGGCTGAGAAAAGAATTGTGCTGAATAGAATAACTATTTCTGTCTGTGTATCTTTTTTGTAACTTAAGGTTTTGCCTAGAGGGGTTCTCTATGTTTTTTTAATCTAATTACCCTGTAAGATATATACCATCCTGATTTTACAGGGGGGATTTCTTTATTTCTATTTACTTCTATTTTTTATTAAAAGTCTTCTTGTAAAACACTGAATGCTTTTTCATTGTTCTCAGATCCAAGGGTTTGGGTTTGTGGTCACCTATGCAAATTGGTGAGGCTTTTTATCCAACATTTCCCAGGAAAGGGGGGGTGCAAGTGTTGGGAGGATTGTTCATTGTTCTTAAGATCCAAGGGTCTGGGTCTGTAGTCACCTAGGCAAATTGGTGAGGCTTTTTACCAAACCTTGTCCAGGAAGTGGGGTGCAAGGTTTTGGGAAGTATTTTGGGGGGAAGGACGCGTCCAAACAGCTCTTCCCCAGTAACCAGTATTAGTTTGGTGGTGGTAGCGGCCAGTCCAAGGGGTAATATTTTGTACCTTGGGGAAGTTTTGACCTAAGCTGGTAAAGATAAGCTTAGGAGGTTTTTCATGCAGGTCCCCACATCTGTACCCTAGAGTTCAGAGTGGGGGAGGAACCTTGACATGGTGGCACAGTGGTGGGATTAACCTGAAATCATTTTGAGATCCAGTTGAGATTTTTTGAACTAGAAATACAGATTTTAAAAAGGAATTTTTAGGAAGTCCAGAAGGCAGCTTTGAAACTGAAAGCAGCTTGGTTTCTCTCTGCTTTGTGGCCAAGCAGAGACAAAAGGGGATTATCTTGTGAATTGCAGGTTTTCTTTGCCTGGAGGCAGAGTACTTAACTCCTGCAGGGAAATTCACAGTCTTCCAACCCAGAGGTTTTTTTTTTTCTTTTCTTCCTAAAAGTAAATAGGGGGTGTGTGCTCTACCCATTTGCCTGGAGACAAAAGTGGCAGGGTTTTTTTTAGGATTTTGATTTTTTTTTTGTTTTACAAGGAGCACAGGTTTGAAAAGAAATTTTTTTTCTTCTTTGGGCTGGGTAAGCAGGTTTCCAAGTAGTTGGAGGTTTTTTGCTTTAATTTGGGCCCAGAGCAGAGACAAGGGAATTGTCTTTTTCTGTAGGCTGACAATCACTATCAGAGAATAGGTATTCTATTCCAGCACAGCAAAATTTTACAGCCAAGTTTTGTTTGTTTATTTCTAAACCTCGGGTGTAAAGTTAGTTAAAAACAGAGAGGTTAGAATGGCCAAATCCTCAGCTCGACTACAGCTGGAATTAGCCAAATTTCAGGCTGAGGAAAAACAAAGGGAACATGAAAGACAGAGAGAACTCATGCGGCTGAAGGAGGAGGAGAAGGAAAAAGAGAGGAAGCATGTGGAGGAGATGGAGAGGATAAAGGCCCAGCAGAATATACCAACAAACCCTAGCAATCCTTCTCCAGGTACCACTTCCCATCCCAGAAAGTTCCCCACCTACAAGGCAGGTGATGATACTGAGGCCTTCTTAGAAAACTTCGAAAGGGCCTGCCTTGGGTACAACATCTCTACTGACCAATACATGGTAGAGCTGAGGCCGCAGCTCAGTGGACCCTTAGCTGAGGTGGCAGCTGAAATGCCTAAAGAACACATGAACAAGTATGAACTGTTTAAATCCAAGGCGAGAGTCAGAATGGGGATAACACCCGAGCAGTCTCGTCGGAGGTTCAGAGCCCTAAGGTGGAAACCAGACATGTCATTTACCCGACATGCCTACCACATTGTAAAACATTGGGATGCCTGGATATCAGGAGCAAGTGTTGAATCTCCAGTAAATTTGCCCTTCCTAATGCAAATGGAACAATTCTTAGAGGGTGTTCCTGAGGAAATAGAAAGATACATCCTAGATGGGAAACCCAAAACTGTAATTGAGGCAGGAGAGATTGGAGCCAGATGGGTGGAGGTGGCAGAGAAGAAGAAAACTGGTCGCAGTTGGAGCGGAGACCAGAAGGGACCACCCCAGACCACACCCTATTACCGGGGGCCGCCCAAAGCCCCACCTACCTCCCAAAGAACCCTCCAGACCCCTTATCGTCCCACCACCCCGTTCTCCAGCAACCCTCCTCGCCCCAGTGACCCGTCAGCTGGACGATGTTTTAAGTGTAACGAGCTGGGGCATGTAAAGGCCAACTGCCCCAAGAACCCCAACAGATTACAGTTCATTGCACCGGAATCACACCAGAGGTCCACAGGCCCAGATACCTCCCAGATACCCTTGGAGCGGAGGGAAACTGTGAGTGTGGGTGGGAAGAAGGTCACCGCGTGGAGGGACACCGGAGCACAAGTGTCAGCTATCCATGCTTCCTTAGTGGACCCCAATTTAATCAACCCAGAGATCCAAGTGACGATTCAACCCTTCAAGTCCAACTCTTTCAATTTGCCTACAGCCAAGTTGCCTGTCCAGTACAAGGGCTGGTCAGGAATGTGGACTTTTGCAGTCTATGATGATTATCCCATCCCCATGCTGTTGGGGGAAGACTTGGCCAATCATGTGAAGCAGGCCAAGAGGGTGGGAATGGTCACCCGCAACCAGGCTAAACAAGCCGTGAGGCCTAGCTCTGTTCCGGAAACTTCTATCAGGACCCAGTCAGAGGTGATGGACCTGGACCCCAGGCCAATGTCTGCAACAGCAGTAGTGGATCCAGTCCCAGAGACCCAGACGGAACCAGTCCCAGAACCGGAACCAGCCGAACAACCAACACCAGACCCCGTGTCAGCACTGAATCCAGTACTTGCAACCTCAACACCAGAGGGCCCCACCGAACCTGAACTGGCAGCAGCCGATAACCCTACACAAGAGGCTCAGCCGGAGCCTGAATCCCAACATAGTGCACCAGCGGAGAGCGGTTCACAGTCAACAGAAACAGCTCCATCCCCTATATCGCTTCCAGAGGGACCAAGCCTAGGTCCACAATCCCATGAGGAACTGATGTCTCCAGCATCAAGGGAACAGTTCCAGACCGAACAGGAAGCAGATGAAAGCCTCCAGAGAGCTTGGACGGCGGCACGGAGCAACCCACCGCCTCTCAGCTCTTCTAATCGATCCAGGTTTGTTGTAGAAAGAGGACTTTTATACAAGGAAACTCTTTCTGGGGGACACCAGGAAGACTGGCATCCTCAGAGACAGTTGGTAGTTCCAACTAAATACCGGGCCAAGCTCTTGAGCTTAGCCCATGATCACCCTAGTGGCCATGCTGGGGTGAACAGGACCAAAGACCGTTTGGGGGGGTCATTCCACTGGGAGGGAATGGGCAAGGATGTTTCTACCTATGTCCAGTCTTGTGAGGTGTGCCAAAGAGTGGGAAAACCCCAAGACCAGGTCAAAGCTCCTCTCCAGCCACTCCCCATCATTGAAGTTCCATTTCAGCGAGTAGCTGTGGATATTCTGGGTCCTTTTCCGAAAAAGACACCCAGAGGAAAGCAGTACATACTGACTTTCATGGATTTTGCCACCCGATGGCCGGAAGCAGTAGCTCTAAGCAACACCAGGGCTAAAAGTGTGTGCCAGGCACTAGCAGACATTTTTGCCAGGGTAGGTTGGCCCTCCGACATCCTCACAGATGCAGGGACTAATTTCCTGGCAGGAACTATGAAAAACCTTTGGGAAGCTCATGGGGTAAATCACTTGGTTGCCACTCCTTACCATCATCAAACAAATGGCATGGTGGAGAAGTTTAATGGAACTTTGGGGGCCATGATACGTAAATTCGTAAATGAGCACTCCAATGATTGGGACCTAGTATTGCAGCAGTTGCTCTTTGCCTACAGAGCTGTACCACATCCCAGTTTAGGGTTTTCCCCATTTGAACTTGTATATGGCCGTGAGGTTAAGGGGCCATTGCAGTTGGTGAAGCAGCAATGGGAGGGATTTACACCTTCTCCAGGAACTAACATTCTGGACTTTGTAACCAACCTACAAAACACCCTCTGAACCTCTTTAGCCCTTGCTAGAGAAAACATACAGGATGCTCAAAAAGAGCAAAAAGCCTGGTATGATAAACATGCCAGAGAGCGTTCCTTCAAAGTAGGAGACCAGGTCATGGTCTTAAAGGTGCTCCAGGCCCATAAAATGGAAGCATCGTGGGAAGGGCCATTCGTGGTCCAGGAGCGCCTGGGAGCTGTTAATTATCTCATAGCATTCCCCACCTCCAACCGAAAGCCTAAGGTGTATCATATTAATTCTCTAAAGCCCTTTTATTCCAGAGAATTAAAGGTTTGTCAGTTTACAGCCCAGGGAGGAGACGACGCTGAGTGGCCTGAAGGTGTCTACTACGAAGGGAAATGTGCTGGTGGTGTGGAAGAGGTGAACCTCTCCATGACCCTTGGGCGTATGCAGCGACAGCAGATCCAGGAGCTGTGCACTAGCTACGCGCCAACGTTCTCAGCCACCCCAGGACTGACTGAACGGGCATACCACTCCATTGACACAGGTAATGCTCACCCAATTAGGGTCCAACCTTACCGGGTGTCTCCTCAAGCTAAAACTGCTATAGAACGGGAGATCCAGGATATGTTACAGATGGGTGTAATCCGCCCCTCTGAAAGTGCATGGGCATCTCCAGTGGTTCTAGTTCCCAAACCAGATGGGGAAATACGTTTTTGCGTGGACTACCGTAAGCTAAATGCTGTAACTCGCCCAGACAACTATCCCATGCCACGCACAGATGAACTATTAGAGAAACTGGGAAGGGCCCAGTTCATCTCTACCTTGGACTTAACCAAGGGGTACTGGCAGGTACCGCTAGATGAATCTGCCAAGGAAAGGTCAGCCTTCATCACACATCTCGGGCTGTATGAATTTAATGTACTCCCTTTCGGGCTGCGAAATGCACCCGCCACTTTCCAAAGACTTGTAGATGGTCTCCTAGCGGGATTAGGAGAATATGCAGTCGCCTACCTTGACGATGTGGCCATATTTTCGGATTCCTGGGCAGACCACCTGGAACATCTACAAAAAGTCCTTGAGCGCATAAGGAAGGCAGGACTAACTGTTAAGGCTAAGAAGTGTCAAATAGGCCTAAACAGAGTGACTTACCTTGGACACCAGGTGGGTCAAGGAACTATCAGCCCCCTACAGGCCAAAGTGGATGCTATCCAAAAGTGGCCTGTCCCAAAGTCAAAGAAACAGGTTCAATCCTTCTTAGGCTTGGCCGGTTATTACAGACGATTTGTACCGCACTTCAGCCAAATCGCTGCCCCACTGACAGACCTAACCAAAAAGAAACAGCCAAATGCTGTTCAGTGGACCGGAAAGTGTCAGAAGGCCTTTAACAAGCTTAAAGCGACACTCATGTCTGACCCTGTACTAAGGGCCCCAGACTTTGACAAACCGTTCCTAGTAACCACAGATGCATCCGAGCGTGGTGTGGGAGCAGTTTTAATGCAGAAAGGACCTGATCAAGAATTCCACCCTGTAGTGTTTCTCAGCAAAAAGCTGTCTGAGAGGGAAAGCAACTGGTCAGTCACTGAAAAAGAATGTTATGCCATTGTCTACGCTCTGGAAAAGCTACGCCCATATGTTTGGGGACGGCGTTTCCACCTGCAAACCGACCATGCTGCACTAAAGTGGCTTCACACCCTCAAAGAAACTAACAAAAAACTTCTTCGGTGGAGTTTAGCTCTCCAAGATTTTGATTTCGACATCCAACACATCTCAGGAGCTTCTAACAAAGTGGCTGATGCACTCTCCCGTGAAAGTTTCCCAGAATCAACTGGTTAAAATCGTCCTTGAGATGTGGAAAATATTGTTAGTCTTTATGTACTTGGTAGTATATTTAGAGATGCATGTGTCTTATTAACTCTGTTTTCCTAGAGCTCCAGGAAGAAATCCCAGCCAGTGTTTCACCCTAGCTGAGATTTGGGGGGCGTGTCATAAATATAAAGGGAAGGGTAAACCCCTTTGAAATCCCTCCTGGCCAGGGGAAAGCTCCTCTCACCTGTAAAGGGTTAAGAAGCTAAAGGTAACCTCGCTGGCACCTGACCAAAATGACCAATGAGGAGACAAGATACTTTCAAAAGCTGGGAGGAGGGAGAGAAACAAAGGGTTTGTGTGTCTGTCTGTAGTCGTCTTGGCCGGGGACAGAACAGGAATGGAGTCTTAGAACTTTTAGTAAGTAATCTAGCTAGGTATGTGTTAGATTATGATTTCTTTAAATGGCTGAGAAAAGAATTGTGCTGAATAGAATAACTATTTCTGTCTGTGTATCTTTTTTGTAACTTAAGGTTTTGCCTAGAGGGGTTCTCTATGTTTTTTTAATCTAATTACCCTGTAAGATATATACCATCCTGATTTTACAGGGGGGATTTCTTTATTTCTATTTACTTCTATTTTTTATTAAAAGTCTTCTTGTAAAACACTGAATGCTTTTTCATTGTTCTCAGATCCAAGGGTTTGGGTTTGTGGTCACCTATGCAAATTGGTGAGGCTTTTTATCCAACATTTCCCAGGAAAGGGGGGGGTGCAAGTGTTGGGAGGATTGTTCATTGTTCTTAAGATCCAAGGGTCTGGGTCTGTAGTCACCTAGGCAAATTGGTGAGGCTTTTTACCAAACCTTGTCCAGGAAGTGGGGTGCAAGGTTTTGGGAAGTATTTTGGGGGGAAGGACGCGTCCAAACAGCTCTTCCCCAGTAACCAGTATTAGTTTGGTGGTGGTAGCGGCCATTCCAAGGATAACGGGGGTAATATTTGTTACCTTGGGGAAGTTTTGACCTAAGCTGGTAAAGATAAGCTTAGGAGGTTTTTCATGCAGGTCCCCACATCTGTACCCTAGAGTTCAGAGTGGGGGAGGAACCTTGACAGCAGGGGTTCTCAAACTGCTGGTTGTGACCCCTCCAGGGCTTGTGAAGTGGTTACATGGGGGTTGTGAGCTGTCAGCCCAAGCCTCCATTAAATTAAATTAATATTGCATTGAATAAACACAGACATCTCATTTCTAGTTTCTAAGGGTGTGGAGGTTCACACTCAGAGGCTTGCCGTGTGAAAGAGATCACCAGTACAAAAAGTCTGAGAATCACTGCGTTAGAGTCTGTTCAGTTTGGAAACGTAGACTAACCATTGCCACTCAAAGTCACAGGACAACTAAAAACTTCTAGCGATGCCAGCAGACACTTTATATCTGTCTTTTTTCTTTCCCCTTAGTAAAAGAAAAAACACTTAGGCTAGGTCTACGCTACATAGCTTTTAGCGACACGGCTGTGCTGCTACAGCCAGGCCGTTAAAAGTCGTGCAGCGTAGCCGCTGTTTGTTGGCTCTTCTGCCAACAGAAAACTTCCTCCCTCCTCACCCCCCCGCCCCAATGAGCAGTGTTTGCGCTGTCGGCAGGAGAGCGCTCCTGCCAACAACGCACTGTTCACACTGGCACTTCTTGCGGCAAAACTTTTGTCTTTTTTTGGCGGGGGAGGGTGTTTAATGTCTCTGAAAGACAAAAGTTGTGCCATTCAATTGCCAGTGTAGACATAGCCTTAGTAACAATGGTGACAGTAAAAGCATGTGAAATATGGTTAAGGACGTAAGTATTCCAACCACCACCAGAGAAGGAAACCCAAGCAACTAACAGACTAGTCTAATGCCTTGTCTACTCTTACAGCAGTATGTAGAGTACAGGCATGACACATGTAGCTACATGCCGCAGTGAAAGCTGGCTGCATCCACACGTCACTGTGATAGGCAGCTACATGTGTTAGTGAAAGATTCTGGCAGGAGGGAGGCAGTGGAGAAAGAATCCAGCATCAGAATCCACTGCCTCCTCCCTCCCAAAGTCTTCCCCCTCTCCACCTGTCTTTCCCTCCCCCCCCCCCCCCGCTTCACTGCAGCAGGGAAGGCAGGGGGGCACTGCGGTTCTAAAAATAGCAGTGTAGTTGTGTGAGGCACTGCTTGGACTTGTAGAGATCCATGTAGAGTATATATCCTGGAGGTTCAGGCACGTAGGGCACTCTACTCTACTCACCTAAGCCATGCCTCACCATCTACCCTGCTATTTATACCCATGCTAGCTGGATGTACAATGTCTGTACTCTACATGCCATCAAAGGTGCAGATGTACCTTAAGTGATTTTGTAGACAAGGTGAGAACATTTCGCTGAAAGAATTTTTTTTTATAAATACCACATAAAACTTTTGGGGTGTATCTTTCTGACAGTGTCTGGTTTTCCGGTTGATTTTCCATTAGTTCTGTTCTTAGAATCAGCTCAACAATCAGAGAAGTTTGTTGTGTACTGCTGATCTGGACCACTTTTTATTATGTCTCTGTATATAGGGAGGCCACATAGGATAGTTGATTTTAAGGACAGAGAAATGCTATTGTACTTTTAAACTCTGTATAATAGAAAAAAACCCATTATCTACTATGCAAAAAATGCTCATGTAACTATTATGTAGTCCTTCTGATTGGACTTCTCCAACATCCCTTTTGTCTATTTCTCATCCATTACTAGAGACCATCAAGAAAATTTCAGTTTGCAGCAAAAAAAATTACTTTTTGAAAACCAAACATTTTAGTTTTCATTGAAACCCAAAACTCTATTATGGGAAATTTAGAAAATGCAATTTTGTATAAGTTTCCAGGAAAGTTAATTTGCATTTTTGAGCAGCTGTAGACACACATTGTCATAAGCCTACAATGTGAAGTCTGGTGGGACAGAGACTGTAGTTGTGCTACTGGTTTGGGCAGAGCCTAATACGATGAGGTTCTGATCTTTGATTAGGGCTCCTAGGCACTACCAGAATTCAAATATATCATAAAAATAGTAACTTTCACTTTAGATGACAACTTGCATGTTTGTTTTCCCAGAATTCAGGTGGGATATTCCGTGTGGGCCGCAATTCAGCCATCCTTATTCACCTGAGTAGCACCTTACTCTCTGAGTAGCTGACATTTTCTACCTTGCTTCACAGGCGTATGTGCCAACCACATGTATTAAGTGCAGCAGAACATTTAAGAAATCGATGTTTATTTTTTCAGTGCTCATTTTTTAGTCTTTTCTTTGGAATGTGTTTTATGTACTGTCTAAGGAGTGTTGTTTGCACTGAGAAACCCATTGCAATGTATACCAGTTTTCAAATCTTTACAGAATATATTACACAAGTTTGTGATGTATCATATTTATAAATTGAACTTATGAAGAGTTAATTATAAATGGAATTCTCAGCGTTCAGCTGCTTTGATTAGAACAAAATAATCATTCTTATTTAGGGATAGCTCCTATCCAAGACTCAATCCCTATTCAGCAAAACATTTAAGCACACACAACCTTCAGCATATGCTTAAGAGCTTCTGAAAAGCTAGAAGAGGTCATTTCAGTAACACCTCTCATAATATTCTGACAGAACTTTTTATCTCTTCCTATTTTAACATTACATACCCCCAACTTTGCAGGATCCCATGACCCTGAGCCATGGAGCAGCAAGTACAGAATGACAAAATCCTTACACTCCATTGGCATGGCATTTAATTTTGTGCACTGCCAATATACACTGAAGGCTGTGGGTAGGATTTAATATTATGAAAGATGGCAGGAAGCGGCCAGCTAGCTATTGCCACATAATTCAGAAGAAGAGGAGCAAGGACAGCTCTTTAAAACCAGTTAATAAAATAGCGTTCAAAGAACATTTATACGTTTGGTATCATGTAAAGGAGTCTTAAAGAATTGCCTCTCCTTTGAACCATTCTGATGTCCCAATCAAGATAGTATTTGAGACAGGAGGTGAAGAGAAAAGAAATTACTTTTGGAAAGGCTGTTTATTGCTTTAATTGTTTTTTAAAGAGCAGTTTTTCCCTCTCCCTAGGCACCAACAAAAACAGCATTACAGGGGAACTGTTCCCTAGAAGGCTTTTTTAAACAATTGTGCTAAGAAATATAGTAACATCAAAAGCTAGAACTTCTGAAACTTTGCAGCTATAGTAACTCCAAGCAGTGACAAGTAGCTGTCCCTACATCTTGCTGAAGAATTTGGCTCTGTTTATATTCTTACTCCCTAAATTACAAACATTGTTTCTATAAACAAGACAGCTGCTTTTCTTATAATGCAATTGCCAACTTCCCCACATCTTTTTAGGCAATACTGCACATCTCCTCTTGTCTTATACCAGCCAGTTCACTTTAGTCTAATCCAGCCCACAGGCAACAGAAGGGCAGATTTTCTCCTTAGCTGCCAGGTGCACAAACACAATGACATGAGAACAGGAGACAATCTGCAGTTGTATTGTTTTTCTACAGGTCCCCATTCAATAATCACTGGAGATATAAAAAAAGAGTTTTCTTCCCTCATCACCATCACAGCCTGATATAAGTCTGCCCTGGCCCTCAGGAGATGTCACAAATCAAGGGCACCACACAAAATTGGGTTAATGTCTAGCAGTGAAGGCTTCAAAAATTTTTAGAGAAGGAGCTAAACTGATTTATACAGATAATAGTGTGTTCACCATCAATCTACCTATCATGCATGTCAGTTAGTATGCTGATCCAAGATTTTGTTTGTTTGTTTCCTCCATTCAATTACCTTTTACCTTCCTCCCACTTATTACATTGTAGTTGCATCCTAGGAAGCCCCATGTTTCTATTTTACAAGAAGAACAACTTCTTTCAGTCACTCAATTCTATTATTCATGACAACTCAGTTACACATAGAATTCTAAATGTTCTGACTCAAATGTCAATTAAAATTGTGCTGACATACTGACATTTTAAAATCACATAAATGACTGTTATTTTGCCTTCTTCCCTCTGTATTGGAAATGATTAACTAAAAAATAAATTAAACCAAATTCTTTATTTGCAGGACGTGGAAAGCATCCTCATCCATCTGTTGACCACACTAATTCAACTTTTGCAAATTTAGGTTAATTGGGCTATTCAAACTCCAGGGGAAAAGAGATCCTTTTTTAAGTGGTCTGTGGCACAGACATCATGCACTCATGGTGAAATTCACCCCTATGTAGTGTGGCAGCACAAGGCCTATATACAACTTAAATTCTACTAAAGCCCTCAATATGGAACTTAAGTGGGGCTTAGATTGTGACTAGACTGTGCTTGCCCTTAGCCGGGGTGAATTTCAACCTCAGAAAATATTAAAGTCAAGATAAAAGCTGCAGCAATTTTTAGTGCTAGCAACTAGCAAAAATAGTGAATAAAGAAAGAGTGGTACCCATGGCAATGGGCATTAATATACATGAAAGATAGAAATTGTAACTGTATCGGCTTGCAAAGCAGAAAACAAGATTGAGACAAGAGCCACTGGAGCAGCCAGGAAAACCACTTTCAGTAAGACGATTAAATTTCAGCAGCTCCCCAACTTAACTTTTGGAAGCCTATAGAGAACATCAAGTATTCATTACAGTGGGGGAGTCTTCCATATGGCAATTTCCATCAGTATTACCTGCTTCCTGCAGAGTGGCCTCGGGGAGAGTGGGGGGGGAAGGGGGGGGAGAGGAAGGAGGCAAACTTTAAGCTTTGCAAGTGTCTCCAAGGATTTTTACCTGAAGTAACCTACAAACCATCTCCAACACAAATCCGATGCACTTCATTTCTCACTCTGCCTCAGGAAAGAATAATATTACTCTGCAGGAGATTAGAATTAGCCTATTCAGAAAATTCAAACTCTTACTGCAAAGAGTCCTAAAAGGATCCAGAATGACTGAAAGTAGTACTCGACTGTAGTTACAGTAGTTTCTCCTCCACAGAGCCTCTTTTTATGACTCTGAAAAAGCCCTTCCCTTTAGACAGAGTCATTTTACATAATCCTCTTCCATCTCTTGGTACACTCAACTTGTGATGCTCAACAATTATAAAAACCCTCCCCAAATCACTCTAAGTATTCATCTGTTAATTTGCACATCAAAAGAATCAATCATATTTTCTATAATATTTAAAATAGGGAGGAAACAGGCTATACAAAAGGACAACCTAAAAGGTAAGGGAAACACCCAAGTGCTTCTACGCCCCAATACATGGAATTAAATGTCTAAAGTGACATCTGCTAAAAGGCACAGCGCAATCTCACAGGCAGGGGAGCTAAGGCAGCTTTAAGCCATCTTTGCGTCCTCCTGATCCTGGGCTGCTCCAGGGGATGGAGAGGCCCCTATTAGACAGCACTGGAGTTCTATCGCAGTCCCTCCTGGAAGTCTCTGTGGGCTACCTTATAGTCCACAGTGCTTCTTAGAATCACAGCAGACTGCAGCCTTGCATGCTGTCATAAATATAAAGGGAAGGGTAAACCCCTTTGAAATCCCTCCTGGCCAGGGGAAAGCTCCTCTCACCTGTAAAGGGTTAAGAAGCTAAAGGTAACCTCGCTGGCACCTGACCAAAATGACCAATGAGGAGACAAGATACTTTCAAAAGCTGGGAGGAGGGAGAGAAACAAAGGGTCTGTGTCTGTCTATATGCTGGTCTTTACCGGGTATAGACCAGGAATGGAGTCTTAGAACTTTTAGTAAGTAATCTAGCTAGGTATGTGTTAGATTATGATTTCTTTAAATGGCTGAGAAAAGAATTGTGCTGAATAGAATAACTATTTCTGTCTATGTATCTTTTTTGTAACTTAAAGTTTTGCCTAGAGGGGTTCTCTATGTTTTTGAATCTAATTACCCTGTAAGATATCTACCATCCTGATTTTACAGGGGGGATTTCTTTATTTCTATTTACTTCTACTTTTTATTAAAAGTCTTCTTGTAAAAAACTGAATGCTTTTTCATTGTTCTCAGATCCAAGGGTTTGGGTCTGTGGTCACCTATGCAAATTGGTGAGGCTTTTTATCCAACATTTCCCAGGAAAGGGGGGGTGCAAGTGTTGGGAGGATTGTTCATTGTTCTTAAGATCCAAGGGTCTGGGTCTGTAGTCACCTAGGCAAATTGGTGAGGCTTTTTACCAAACCTTGTCCAGGAAGTGGGGTGCAAGGTTTTGGGAAGTATTTTGGGGGGAAGGACGCGTCCAAACAGCTCTTCCCCAGTAACCAGTATTAGTTTGGTGGTGGTAGCGGCCAGTCCAAGGACAACGGGTGGAATATTTTGTACCTTGGGGAAGTTTTGACCTAAGCTGGTAAAGATAAGCTTAGGAGGTTTTTTCATGCAGGTCCCCACATCTGTACCCTAGAGTTCAGAGTGGGGCAGGAACCTTGACACATGTACAAGCCTTGATCCCAATGCACACCCTCTGTTTCCAGCCCCACCCATGGCACAACCCTAAACCAGAGCCCTCAAGGAAGTCCTCAGATGAGTGTTTTTCTCAGTTCCTGTGCTGGGGGAAGTCCTCTTCCAGCTGAAACCAGGGAATTTAGGGCCCCTTTACACCACTCCAGCCTTTTCACCTCATACTAAAGGGACTGGAACAGGTGCTAGAAGCTCAGCTCTAGGTCCTGATTTGCAGATCCTGGCACATGCAAAGGTATGCGTTCACATGCCTGTGTGCACTCTTGTAGGGTTCAATCCTGCAAACACTTATCCACGTAAGTAACTTTACTCAGGCTATTAGCCACCGGTAACCCCCAATCCACAGTGAAGAGGAGAGATCCACACAGCAATTTCCCCACTGTATTGAGATCTATGAGGCATGAGCTGGGCCTTATTAAAACTGGGTTCTGCATGCCTCCAACTCAAAATATATGTATTTCAATAAACTATAAAACTGAAATGATAATGCAGAAAAATTACATATTTACAAAACATTTAGATGTCTTGGCCCCAATTTCCATTTCTTTTATACCCCAAATTCCCGTTTGGGATGCACGTGGAATTATTGAATCAAGGCTTGACTTATCACACTGAACATTGGATTTAATTCACCTTACTGATCTCACTTACTGGAGCAGGAGGTTGGACTAGATGACCTCTGAGGTCCCTTCCAACCCTCATATTCTATGATTCTATGATTCTAAGTTAGCTTTTGTTTGTTTAACTGCTATCTCCATGGTTTCATTTTCCATTTAAACCATAAAGCCACTACCTGCTGACATATACTAACTAATCTTTTGTTCTTATTTCATATAGTCTATGAAGGATTTCAAATACATTTAAAGTAATATATCAAAATATCAATTTAGATGCAACCCACTGATCTGTATCCATTGCACATCAGGGGCTCTAGCATCTCATCTCTTTTCTTCTTGACTTGTAATTATTTCTTCCTCTGTTCTTCTCTACCCTCCCCCTCAAAAGATTCTGTTGCCTCAGCTATTTGCCTTGTAAACTCATTTGGTAATCTTTGAGACTGCCACGTGATTATCAGTTCATAGTATCCGTGATTTTGAGCTGTTCCTTAAAAAAACAAAACACTAACAGCTTATGAACTGAAAAATCTTTTAAATTGAAGTAATCCTTCCAAATGCCATTTTATAACAAAAGCACTAAAACCAAAATTCCAGAATTAGCAGAGACATGTTCTGTGAAAAAGAGCATGTCTAATCAAAAACTATTAGCAGTCATAATAGCAATGTATAACTGACAGCACTTTTAATATTGTGCATTCCCATTTTTCTATTTCCCAGGTACCCTGAAAGGTGAAGGAACATTTTACCAACTTTTTCAATATTAATGAACTGTAGATGTTATGACAAATGGGATACATTATTTTTTGTGCAAATTTATATTCTTAATGTACTTGTAGGCCAAAATTTGATCTTGTCAAAAACCATAAAAAAAGTTCTATAAGAAATGTTGAAATTTCAAAACAGTTCCTGTTTTGTGGGATACAAAATGGACCCATTATGAGTAAGCAAAAATGGTCAGTAACTTTGAAAATACAATTTTGATAAATGTCCATCACATATTGATACAAATGTCACGGAATCTTTACAAAAAATGGAAAGTCTCAAAGATGGCTACAATTTGCCAAAAAAAGCCCCCCAAAACCAAAAAAACCCCAACTCTCTCTTCCCCCGCCCCCGCGCAAAAAAGGACCTTTTTCCCCCAATCAGAAACACTGCAAAGAATTTCCACTCTAGTCAAAATGTTCATACTTGGTTGCCTAAAGTTAGGTACCTAAATCCATATTTTTTCATCTGACTACTCACTAAAGTCAATGGGAGCAGTGGGTGCTCAGCACAGCTGGAAAGTAGGCCCCGAGTATTTAGGTGCATAACCTGAAGTACTCATCTGAACATTTCTGCATTTGTTTTTAAACATATATGAATTCAGGATAGGAGGAAGTAGCATGCGGATACCTTCAGAAATTAAGTCATCTATCCAAAGAAAGGACTGGTACAGCACAGGCAGAGGCAGTAGAGTCTTCCTCCCACTGTCCTTCCTACATTCTGAGGGAGGCATCTCTACTGGTGTGAGAGAGCAGTTGATTTTCCATGTCCAGTCAACCTTTGGATTGCCTTCTAAGGCAGCCAGTAAAGGTGCCAATACATACCAGTTGGTGAGGGCCCCTGATCACTCGGAAGTAGAATGAACTCATTTCAACTGGACCACTGAACAGTCTTTGAGTGTTATGCATACTTATGTTTTCAAACAGTAATTCACACTGCAAAAATATCTGCATGATTTAGAAACTTTGGTGACATTTTTTCCTAGGTTTTTTTTTTTCCTGCTCAGAACGGCTGAGGGCATAGTTCTCATTATTCTGTGGCCCCTTTAATCAGCTTTGTCAGCGTAATGGGACCTTAAAGTGGATGCCAATGCTGACAGCATGGTGGAAAGATGCCTTAAAGTAAATGAGAATCAGGCCCCAAGAGGGGAAACAGAGAAAAGGGAATACATACCACTGACAATAAATCAATTGCCAGTTTAATCTTACCTGCAAAACACTAACTGCAGCTGCAGTTACACGTGAATAATTTATCCACTAAAAGCTTCTATAGAATGCCATCTTGTTGTTGTTGGCTGCTAACTTCCTATTTTGGCCTTTCAGCCCATGCAGCTGCTCCTGTCATACCTTAAAAAAATCTTTAATGTCCTCTGTTCAGAATAATATACCTCTGTTTTAAACATCTTTTTTTTTTAAATCTCTCTGTATTTCTCTAGGTAATTATACCATATTCACGATTGTGACCATAGAGTGTGATAATTCCAAAACATCCTACAATATGAATAACATCCACAAATAAAATTCAAAGTTATGCAAGAAAATTTAAAAGTAGGTCCCTTCTCAGAAGTGTGATATCAAAAATATTAAAATGGATAGAAAGATTCAAACAGACTAAAATATTACATTCACTTTTCAGATTTTACTTGGGTCTTTTTAGTTATTTAAAACAGATGAAAAATTTTCATTTTTTAAAAATCTTCATCTCTCCTGAACACCTTGTTCAATTTGCCTCAAAACTTTTTTATATAAAGTGGCATAAAATCATGTATGTAAAATTTCTTTTGGATTAGCTTAGTTTTAACAATTTTCAGGGCTTGGCATCAAAAATAAGGCTTATGGAAACAGAAAGCTAACTTAAATCCTAAATGTGGAAAGAGTAACCTCTCTCCATCTGTAAATATGGAGAAGATAACCTTGCTCTATAATGCAGTAATACATCTAGACAGAACACATATAACAACACAGATACTATCATTTCCCAATCTGTATGTGGACAGCAAGTTTGCAATACTTATGGACAATAGTAGATAGTCAAGTAATGAAAGCTTGCAATAAGAGGACTGTGGAAAATACTATTCTTAAATGTTATCCCTCTAAATGTACACTTACAACTAGGGAAGTGAGAGTCTCGCTTCATAACTGTAATGGAACTGCACATGGAATATTCATTCTGATCCTTGTAGTTGATAAAGAAAAAGAAAATTGGAGAAAATATTAAGGAAACTAAACGATGCAAGAATCTGAAGATAAAACACATGAGCATAGACTTAACAACTAGAGTAACAGCAGAGTGAAAAACTAGAAGAGAAAGTAGTTAAGGACCATCACTGTAAAGTTCAGGAATATATAAGACATTAATGGAGATGATGTACTGAGTGAGGACACCAGAAAAAGGAAAGGGTCAGACTGGATGACCCAACAGATCTTTTCTGCCTCCACATTGATTTTATGATGCACAAAGTATTGAATTAAAATTTTATTCCCAAGAGTAATGAGAAGATCAATTTCACAGAATCACTTATTGCGCAAGCCTGTTTGTGAGGTGTGGTTTTCAAAAGGGCTTAACCGCCTTAGGATCTGAAGTGATGAGACGTTTTGTGATTAGACCCTATGATGGTGTCCCATAAACACCACCCTATACTGGAAACCTACTGACCGTTATTCCTACCTACATGCCTTCAACCTTCATCCAGACCACACCACACAATCAATTGTCTACAGCCAAGCTCTATGATACAACCACATTTGCTCCAACCCCTCAGACAGAGACAAACACCTACAAGATCTCTATCAAGCATTTTTACGACTACAATACCCACCTGCTGAAGTGAAGAAACAGATTGACAGAGCCAGAAGAGTACCCAGAAGTCACCTACTACAGGACAGGCCCAACAAAGAAAAACAACAGAACGCCACTAGCCATCACCTTCAGCCCCCAACTAAAACCTCTCCAACACATCATCAAGGATCTACAACCTATCCTGAAGGACGACCCATTACTCTCACAGATCTTGGGAGGCAGGCCAGTCCTTGCTTACAGACAGCCCCCCAACCTGAAGCAAATACTCACCAGCAACCACACACCACACAACAGAACCACTAACCCAGGAACCTATCCTTGCAACAAAGCTCGTTGCCAACTGTGTCCACACATCTATTCAGGGGACACCATCATAGGGCCTAATCACATCAGCCACACTATCAGAGGCTCGTTCATCTGCACATCTACCAATGTGATATATGCCATCATGTGCCAGCAATGCCACTCTGCCATGTACATTGGTCAAACTGGACAGTCTCTACATAAAAGAATAAATGGACACAAATCAGACGTCAAGAATTATAACATTCATTAACCAGTCGGAGAACACTTCAATCTCTTGGTCACTCGATTGCAGACCTAAAAGTTGCAATTCTTCAACAAAAAAATTCAAAAACAGACTCCAACAAGAGACTGCTGAATTGAATTAAGTTGCAAACTGGACACAATTAACTTAGGCTTGAATAAAGACTGGGAGTGGATGGGTCATTACACAAAGTAAAACGATTTCCCCATGTTTATTTCCCCCACCCCCCACCGTTCCTCAGACATTCTTGTCAACTGCTGGAAATGTCCCACCTTGATTATCACTACAAAAGGTTTTTTCCCCTCCGCTCTCCTGCTGGTAATAGCTCACCTTAAGTGATCACTCTCCTTACAGTGTGTATGGTAACACCCATTGTTTCGTGTTCTCTATGTATATAAATTTCCCCACTGTATTTTCCACTGAATGCATCCGATGAAGTGAGCTGTAGCTCATGAAAGTTTATGCTCAAATAAATTTGTTAGCCTCTAAGGTGCCACAAGTATTCCTTTTCTTTTTGCGAATACAGACTAACACGGCTGCTACTCTGTAACAAAAAAAAAGTGCTCATTTCAGAGTGATGAATGTTGAGAAACAGGAAGAAATTATGGGCAAGTGGGGGGAGGGAAACTTCCCCAAATTTCATGTGGCAAACCAGACTTTGTCTTCAGGAAAACTTCAAAAGGGGATATTTTTTCTGTAAAAAATTTCATGCAAAAAAGGTCCATTTTTCCAGCTAGTTCTAAGTATTATTGAAGTAGACAACAAAATCTGGACCTATCTTCTCAATAGCCATGGAATCCCTAAAGCACAATAAAGGTGCTACAAAAAATTGAAAAACTGAAAACTCGGAATAGCAGATTCAAACCCTCTGCTTACTGTGGAGCACAGCCCAACCAGTACTCCCCAATTAGCTAATGCAAAGGGAGGTTTTGGGGTGGGACAAGCCAAGGTGGGGTGAGAGGGGGGTGACAGGGCCCATGACTATGGATTTATCAGTCAATCCCACCTGGCCATATAGGTGAAGATCAGTAGCAATGGGAGCTGTTCTGCTCTGCTCCATGCATGGTTCCTTGTAAGATCATCCTATAAAGGAAGGTAGGCAATTCCAACCTCCTGCAGGAATCCTGCTGAGGCAAGCAACTTGAATTTATATCTGTGGCACCAAAGGCACCTCAGTGATTGGAGGTTAAATGAGGGGAAGTGCTAAATATTGTGCTGTCTCCATTTCTAGAGCTCCTATGTTGAGCCTGTTTGGGGACATGGAGTTCTGGTGGTGTCTGAACAAATAGGGTTTTTAAAATAAAATCTGCATATGCACCTAGTGTGTGGAGAATGAGCGTTATTTTATGACCATCAGGTGCACCTCTATTTACTTGTATGATATTATCCTGCCTGACTTCAAGGGGTTAAATCAAAGGACCTTGTTAGTGGGAAAACAAACAGGAAACAATACGGAGGAAAAAATAAGGTATAGTCCAGAGAATACCAAGGGTCTTTGAGAAAATAGTCTTAATTTAGTAATACCCCCTGCCTGACTCCAGTTAGGCTCTCAAGGTTTATTCTTTCCAGACTGGAAGCTCAGATCAAAGGGTACTAAAAACTTAAAGAAGCTGCCCTAGGGAAGGAGGAGAAAGTGGGTTGTCATCAGTGGTCAGTATACCAAGTATACCTAGACCACCCAACATGTGTTTGTCTAACCTGTCTTTCAAAACCTCTAGTGCAGGGGCATAGCCATGGGTGGGCCATGGCCCACCCACTTAGCATCCAGGTCCACCCAAATCTGAGGTGGGGTGTAGTGCTGCCACAGCGGCCCAGAGTGTCACTTGGGTACCTGAAATCTAGGAGGGAGCTATGTGCCTGCCCTTCAGAAAGCTAAGCTCTGGCAGCTCTGCCTTGCCGTTTTCTGAGCTGACCCATGCATGTGCCCATCTCGGCAGGTGAAGCCCTGTGTCTGAAGGCACGAAGGCTAGGAAGAGGATTTGGCATCAAGGGAACAGCAGAGTTAGCCCAGTCTGTCATTGCCCGTCCACCCAAAGGTTGGGGCTCACCCAAATTTCCATCCCTAGCTATGCCACTGCTCTAGTGATGGGGATTCCACAATTTAATTGGAAGCTTATTCCAGTGTTTAACTATCCCTATAGTTAAAAAGTTTTACCTAATATCTAATCTAAATCTCCCTTGCTGCAGATTACGCTGATTACTTCTTGTCTCTCTTCCGTGGAGAACAACTGATCACAATGCTCTTTATAAAAAGAAAAGGAGTACTTGTGGCACCTTAGAGACTAACCAATTTATTTGAGCATGAGCTTTCCTGAGCGATTACCAGCAGGATAGTGAGTCTGTGTGTGTGGTTTTTGGGAGGGGGGTGAGGGGGTGAGAGAACCTGGATTTGTGCAGGAAATGGCCCAACTTTATTATCATGCACATTGTGTAAAGAGTTGTTACTTTGGATGGGCTATCACCAGCAGGAGAGTGAATTTGTGTGTGGGGGGGTGGAGGGTGAGAAAACCTGGATTTGTGCTGGAAATGGCCCACCTGATGATCACTTTAGATAAGCTATTACCAGCAGGACAGTGGGGTGGGAGGAGGTATTTTTTCATATTCTCTGTGTATAAATAAAGTCTGCTGCAGTTTCCACGGCATGCATCCGATAAAGTGAGCTGTAGCTCACGAAAGCTCATGCTCAGATAAATTGGTTAGTCTCTAAGGTGCCACAAGTACTCCTTTTCTTTTTGCGAATACAGATTAACACGGCTGTTACTCTGAATGCTCTTTATAACAACCCGTAGCATATTTGAAGACTTATCAGGTTTCCACCTGATAAGTCAGTTTGCTTTTCTCAAGACTAAACATACCTAGTTTTAATGTTTTCTCATAAGTCAGGTTTTCTAAATAATTGACTTTTATTGCCTTCCTGACTTATGAGAAAAGATTAAAACTGGGCATGTTTAGTCTTGAGAAAAGCAAACTAAGTCGGGTGGAAAAAAATGGCCCCAGTGCTGTGTAGCAGGACAATTACCTCCCATGTCTTACATAAGACAACCTGTTGTTAATACGTTCCAGAATGATATTAGCCCTTTTTGCAACTGCACCACATTGTTGGTTCACATTCAATTTGTGATCCACTATACCCCCAAATCCTTTCCAGAAATACTACTGCCTACCCAGATAATCCCCGTTTTGTAGTAGTGCATTTGATTATTCCTTCCTAGGTGAAGCACTCTGAGCTTGTCTTTACTGAATTTCATCTTCTTGATTTCAGACCAATTCTCAAATGTATCAAGGTCATTTTGAATTCTAATGCAGTCCTCCTCCCAGTTTCTCAATGACCCATTGATACAGTGGCATATTAACGCCTAGGCCGACAAATTTGCAGGGGTAGCAAATTTACAATAGCAGCCAGAGGCTACTTTCCCCGGCGCCGGTTCATGCCCTCTGCCCCCGGCCCCACCCCAACTCCACCCCTTCCCCGCCCCCATTCCCCGCCCCTATTGGTCCCCTTCCCCAAATCCCCACCCCAGCCCTGCCTCCTCTCCTGAGCGCAGCACATTCCGCCCTCTACCCCCTCCTTTGCAAAGCTGTTTTGCGCACAAGCACTGGAAGGGAGAAGCTGGACCCAGTGGCGCGCTCAGGGGAGGAGTCAGAGGTGGAGCGGAGGTGAGCTGGGGGGCGGCAATTATTTCAGGGCCTAGGGGGCAGCAAAATCTTTAATCTGCCACTGCACTGGTGACTACTTTTTGAGACCAGCTTTTCAACCACTTGTGCACCCACCTCATATTAATTTCATCTAAACCATATGTTCCTAGTTCACTTATGAGAATGTCAGATGGGACTGTGTCAAAAGCTGTACTAAAATCATGCTTAGAACTTCCCTCTTGTCTAGTGGAACAGTAACCCAGTCAAAGATAAAATAATACTTTCCTTTAAATATGTTCTTTTTGAGTCTGTCCCAAGTCAGGACTTCTCCCCAGCTTGCTAACGACTCACTGCTGCACCTCGTCCTGCAGTTTCCTTTTGTTCTCTCACTCACTCTTTAACCCTTTACAGACCCAGGTGCAGCCCTACCCCCACTTTAATTGGCCAAGCTGGGAGCACCTGATCTGTAGCAGAGCAGCTGAACCTCTTTCATTTACAGAGGCCAGCCATCCTGTGACAGAGTTGCTTTAATCAGGTGCTGGCACCAGCTCCTGGCAGAAAAGGGCTTATAGTCACCAAAACCAATTGAGTATGTTGGATTAGGTTGGGAAAGAGGCTGCTGTCCAGAGATGTAATCTAAGACTGGTTAAATGCAGAGTTCCTCCCGCAGATGGGTGAAAGTAGGGAAACCTCTCACCAAAAAGGTGCACTTGAGAGGGACTAAAATGGGCCTAAAGTGCAGCTTGTCCTGTACCCATGACAGAGCTTTAGTAAGGCAATCAAACAGAAAAATAAAATAAAGCTAATCACAGTGACCTTGACAAGGGCACTGTTTCCCAAGTAGTTAGCTTTGCTGCTGATATTCCATTGTGAGAGAGGTTAAGGGAGAGTGCAGGTAGGTTGAAGCAGTTACAGAATAACAGAATCCAAAATGATTGGGGCATATTTAGGCTCAAAAGCTGATAAGTGCAGATGTAGTTCAGGATAGCAAAATGAGACTAAAGACTAAATGTAGCTAAATATAAAGGCAATGGCCTAGAAATAAGTCACAGATTACCAAATACTGGCTGAGAAAATGAATAGACAGTAATGATAGAAAATACACTACCACCAATCTGCATAATATTTAAAAGCAGTAAAATAGGTTTAGAGCTTATTTACTGTTGTATTAAATATAGGATTAAGTCAGTTATTAGGACCCCATTTGCAACACTGAATTCATTCCTGAACACACTACAGGAAAAAACATTGCAGCTGAGATAAGAAAGGAGCAGTAGAGAGCCCCCAAAACAATTCAGGGTTTGGGGATACATAAAATGAAGAAACATTAACCAGACAGCCTGATGAATGCAGCTTGAACAACCAACAGAGATGAATGTCTGTTTCAATTCCTGTAGAATTAGCTAAGGTACAAGTGGGTGCAGATGTTCTTGCAGAGTTTTTCCCTTCCAGTCTTCCCTGCCTTTGAGAGGGTGGGTGTGCAATCATCCCAAAATGATGGAGACAAAGTCCATGTCAGATGCTTGGGAAAAGGTTACCGTGTTTGACATCAAAGGAAACTGTCCTCAGATGTCAAGTGAAATGTCTCTTATGGAGGACATTTGAACTCAGCCTCCATGCTGGAGATGAATAAACAGAGATCATCAGTAATGTGATAAACTGGAGAGGAATTACTCTTGAGATGAATATCGGGCTAAACCCTGTTTTCTAGTCCTGTCTCAAGGAAACATATCTTGATACTAATGTTCTGGCCAATTACCATCCCGTCTTTAATCTGTCCTTTTCAGGAAAGCTTGTTGAGCAGGAGACAGGCCAACTCAAGCAGCAGTTAAGTTCCTCCATGTTTTTACACTCCAGTCACTCAAGCTCCAGACCTGTTTTTTTCCACACCAATTAATTATCTTATTAATTATTATATTAATTAACCTTCGTAAAGCCAGAGGAAACTCTAAACATAATGAAAACTAAACTAAAACTAGACACCTGAAAACTAAACTAAAACTAGACACTAGTTTTCCTGAAAATCAATTCAATGCCTTTTCTGCAACTGTACTGATCAGTGTAAGTGATATGATGGTATCATCCAAAAATCTAGAAAGTTCCTGGCATACTACATTTCCTCTTCTGCCATTTCTAGGTTCTTGGGAATGGACAGGGAAATATTTCATTTTGCTGTCAAAATAAAATGGTCTACCTTCCCTTTCCGATGCTGTGATATAACACTGCCAGAGGCATTTCAGGTGGAAATTAAACAGTAGAGAGTTTGACGTTGTTTTATGTGAAGATTGCTACAGCAGCTTTATTCATAAGAATGGTCCAGATCAGAGGCTTTTTAAAAACAAGGGTACTCTTGTAAAACAAGAAGGTTGTGCAAAGGTAAAAAGTATTTTTTTAAGCATTGCTGCTTACAGTCAAGAGATGTGAAACATACTGTGCTGATTTTCAAAAGCTTGACATTGAATATATCACTTTTACAGATTAATGTAATTTATGTTGAGATGCTGGCATAATACTTAGCAAAAATACCTTTATCTCCACAAGCTTATGCTTAGCACTAGAAAAGGAAGCATGTTGTTGTCAGATAAAGTTCCTTTTGGAACCAAAATTTGAGACTATCATAAAATTCATAATAGGAATAGCAGATTACTGACAAAGAAGGATTAGCTGACACAAGACACAGCACAGTTTGTATTGCAAGATGATTCTAACTCAGACTGTAGAAACATAAAGAAGGATGACATATGATCAAGCAGGACTGAAGCAGTATGATATGTCCAAGTTTCCCCAAAGTCTACCCTAAACTGTTTCCCACTCTGCATCTAAAGTGGCATTGCCCTTTATCCAAAGCCCACTGAAACAAGTGGAAAGAACCCCATTTACTTCAGAAAGAGCTGGATCAGAGCTGGGCATGAAATGGTTTTCCCATCTCAGAGGTTTAGATTGACATTTTTACCATCTTGAAATGGGATAAAAAGTCAAAATCTTTAAATTTTGTGACCCAATAATCTGAAATATTTTTTCAGATTGGGTCAATAGAAAAAATTTCATTTCATTTTAGATTTTAAAAACATAGCCTTTTTATGATAATGAGCCCTCAAATTTTAAAACAACATTAAAATTCAAAATTAACTTTTTGTATAGAAAATGTTGAAATTAGATGTATTCTCTATTTTAAATGTAAGAAAATTCCCAACAAATTCTAATCTATATCAAGCCTTTAAATAACTGGTGAACATACTCAAGCATCTGCCTCTGTCAAGCATTCATCTCTCAAACAATTAGATGTTTCTGACCAAGTATGCACTTGTCTTAATCTGGGGAGGTGTGGGGATGAAAGAGAAATACTTTCTTATACAGTGATTGTTATTTTATTACTGTCCATTACTTAATTACATTCACTTTATTACTAGAGACGGACCTGGCCCATAGACCCGGATACAGGTTTCTAAATCCATTCAAATTTGATGGTATTTTAGTATAGGGTTTGGTATGTCCCTGTGGCCAGCATCTCCATCTTCTCTTCGATCTTCTGACTTCTCACCTTGAGTTAATCCATCCCTGCCTGATACCAACACAGCTAACTGGGAGAAGACTCCTCTGTCCACCCCTTGTGTCAAATATTGAGTGGGGGGAGGAGAGGAGAGGGGCTTAAGTTTCAGAAACTTTTCCCTTCAGCACTTCACCTTAGAAATTACAGAGCTCTCTTTGAGGGTATCTGTGTGGAGTTTCCCAAACAATATTAATCTTAATAGAAACAAGATTTATTAAAACAAGAAAATTGAATTTTAGAAATAGAAACAGTTTTCTTGAGAGATCTAGATTTACACTTCTGCTAAACAATCTAGATAAGGTATCTTAGCTAAGGCTGTGTCTATACTGGCAATTGAATGACAAAACTTTTGTCTTTCAGAGGTGTTAAAAAAAGAACACCCTGAAAGACAAACCTTTTGCCGTGACAAGTGCTAGTGTGAACAACGTACTGTCGTCCGGAGCGCTCTCCTGCCAACAATGCAAATGTCGCTTGTTGGGGGGTAGAAGTTTTTTTTGTCAGCAGGAGAGCCAACAAACAGCGGCTACACTGCGTGACTTTTAGCAGCACAGCTGTGGCCATACCTCCATGTTGCTAAAAGCCGTGTAGTGTAGACATAGCCTTAGTTACAGAGAAAAGTGAGTAGCTTGCATCTCTTGAAAGCAATCTTCTCTAGCCACTCTTTGGTTAGACTGGAACCTTCTCTTGCTGTCCAAATCACAATTCTGAGATATCCAGACATCTCTCACTGCTATCCTCAGAACCTATAAATCAAGCCCCTGCATCTACTTCAGCTTCATATCCAGTCATGCCTCCCCTTATCTGGGGCAGCTGGCACTGCTTTCCAATGAATTTTCTCCTGTTACATACTTACACAAAGGGCCTCACTACATTTTATAGGATATTTCAAATGTTTTTTTGTATCCTCAGTGCTCAAAGATTATTAATAGCAGTCTTTCAAATGCTTAACTACCTAGCTCAAAGATTTCATTTCACAGACCAACTTGTATTTGGTTTTGGTCAAGCCTTTGTTAAAACTCTTTCTTTTTCCAAAAAATATGAATTATGTGCAGGTCTTTGGACTCTGCCCATGAGCAGGTGAGGGCCAACAATAAAATTCAGATCTAACTAAGCACAAGTACAATTTTTTTTATTCAGATTTTTCTCAAGTTGGTAAAGTGTCTTCATCATGTTTTATTTCAATGTGAACTTAGGATAAGATAATGTGACAATACTTTAAAGCGAGGTAAAGGTTAATGTTTCAATAATAGACCAGAGATTTCAGACTACAAAATCAAATCAATTCACTGTTGATTTGATGCAGCTTTGTTGTTCTTTCAGTCTCAAATAAAAGCACTATATTGTTTCTGCAACCTCCAACTAATAGATATCCAGGTGTTCAAAAAAAAAAATAGGCATGCACATCAGCATTACTAGTGTCCTATACAATAACAAGTTTGTCCACAGTGTATGTTGTTTACCAGAACACATTCAACTTTCAAGCAACAGTAGAGACTAGAAGGTATATCGTAACCACAGGGATTGTGTTCTCTAATGAATGTTTCACTGCACTGATTTTTATGTAGTTTTTCTATTGATTTTCTTTTCTTTTCTTTTTTAGAAAAGGGAACTTTTCAAAGAATGTTGTTACACAGTTTGTAATTTCTGCTATCAGTGGGGCTTTGGTTATTTTTCTTTTATAATCTTTTTTCTTGCCCTCTTTCTAATGCTTTCTTCTAATAAGTGGATATTTACAGATGAAGAAGAGACTTGCTGGGATTTGTGAAGCTGCTATACTCTAAATGTTACTGGGGAGTTTTCCTCACTGAGTGAACATGGACATTAGGATGATGCATGGATCTGAACATATTTGCTGTGTCTTCCTTCTATGGAGGGAGGAGGGGGAGGTTGGAGGAAGCAATTACAAAGAGAAAATTACACATGTTCCTCACATGTAGAAACTGATTTTAGACCCTGATATTTGATGAAGATATGGATGATCTAATCCGGTCAGTAACAGGTCCACATTTTATGCCTGCATCCACAGTCAACCAGTTTCTAAAGCTTTTGTTCTGTGTACATTTTAAAAAAAAGCAAATAAAGAGTCAGGAACAATATAGGGGCCAGGATAGCATTCAGCTCCTTGCTACTGTCTTCATCAGAGTTGGCAACTTTTATAGCCTTCTTCTAAAAATCATGACTGTACATACACCTGGCTGTTGTGTAAATTGGCCCCTCTAAGATCCTCTGATATTCATTCCATGTACCAAATCTTTGGCCTCCCCCTTGGTTGTTTTCTATCCACAGTCATTGAAAGGGCCATCCGACTAGGATATCTTTCCGGTCTCTATTGGACATGTCCATACCACCATAGCCTAGCCTCCATCAACTTGTCTTCATTTGGAGAAACATGTATTAGGCCCCGCACAACCCGCTTTCATTTCTTATCACAGAGTGTCCAACCATTCTACTATCTCAAAATTTTTGTTTTCATAGTGGAATGCATACTGATTTCTTTTCTTGTGATTGGCCAAATCTCTCTTCCTTATGTTAGGAGGGGTCAAATTATAGTTTTATACACTTTACCTTTTAATATTATTGAAATCTTTGTAGCACAAAGAACTGCGGTCAGCTCCCATCATTTGCACCAAGCAGCCTTGGTATGATGCCAGACAACTCAGGAGGGCACCAGTGTCAGCAACCATTGATAAAGGTATTTAAAATTCTTTCACTCTTCTAAGCTCTCTGCCTATAATATCTTCATGGTGGGTCTCCCTCCCCCACTTATCCAAGACTGAGACTTACCAACATCCACTCTAAGTCCCACATGCTCAAAACATTGTTGCTGCTGCTGTTCAAAACTTGTTTGTACATGTCACAGGTTGTGGCTCCTCTCCTGCCTTCTTCCCCATAGAAAGTCCACAGACTCCCATGGTTGTGTCTTCACAGTGTCCTTTTATTTTAAGTTCCCTCCACCTTTTTCACAAAAATCCTCATGCAACAGTCTATTTACAATGTTACCTTAGGTCCTGGTGAGAGGGCCAAAAGCTAAGCGGAACCTAAGAGTTCTCCCTACTGTGACAGGGTCGGGCCAGATGGCTATAGGAGTGTAATAGAAGGCAGATATATTAGCCCCAGGCTAAGTAGGTCCCTTTTCCCTGGGTAACCTAACAGGGAAGGTTCCAGAACAATCAGGAACCTTCTGGAGACAATTAAGACAGGCTGATTAGAACACCTGCAGCCAATCAAGAAGCTGCTAGAATCAATTAAGGCAGGCTAATCAGGGCACCTGGGTTTTAAAAAAGGAGTTCACTTCAGTTTGTGGTGGGCGTGTGAGGAACTGGGAGCAAGAGGCGCTAGGAGCTGAGAGTGAGAACGTGGACTGTTGGAGGACTGAGGTGTACAAGCATTATCAGATACCAGGAGGAAGGTCCTATGGTGAGGATAAAGAAGGCGTTGGGAGGAGGCCATGGGGAAGTAGCCCAGGGAGTTGTAGCTGTTGCACAGCTGTTCCAGGAGGCACTCTAGACAGCTGCATTCCACAGGGCCCTGGGCTGGAACCTGGAGTAGAGGGCGGGCCTGAGTTCCCCCCAAATCCTTCCAACTCCTGGTCAGATGCAGGAGTCGTCAACCTGGACTGTGGGTTCAGAAAAACGGCCAAGCTGAGGGCTGCCATGAAGCTCCAAGGCGAGCAAATCTGCCAATAAGTGCAAGACCCACCGAAGTAGAGCAGGAACTTTGTCACACTACTCTGAGTCTCTGTGGGGCTAGACTCAGCTAGCCCCATTCCTCCCTCTACCCCTTTTCACTTCCTTCCTCTGCCTTCTTATTATCAGCACTGGGTAAAAGGTAATTGTCTCAGTCAGTCAGCCTGATCGACTAATTACCCTTCTCAGCTTTCTCCAGGGGAATTAATTAATATGTGAGTGATCAGAGTGAACACAAGAATGACCATACTGGGTCAGACCAAAGGCCCATCTAGCCCAGTATCTTGTCTTCTGACAATGGACAATGCCAGGTGCCCCAGAGGGAAAGAAGATCAAGTGATCCGTCCCTTGTCACCCATTTTCAGCTTCTGGCAAACAGAGACTAGGGACACTCAGAGTATGGTTTTGCATCCCTACCCATCCTGGCTAATAGGCATTGATGGACCTATCCTCCATGAATTTAAAACAACCCTGTTATAGTCTTGGCCTTCACAACATGCTCTGGCAAGTTGCCTGTGGATTAGTGAAGAAATACTTCCTTTTGTTTGTTTTAAACTTATTGCCTATTAATTTCATTTGGTGACCCTTAGTTCTTGTTTTATGAGAAGGAGTAAAGAACACTTCCTTCTTTACTTTCTCCACACCTGTCATGATTTTATAGACCTCTGTCATATCCACTCTTAGTTGTCTCTTTTCCAAGCTGAAAAGTCCTAGTCCCAATCCCTGAAAAAAACTTGTTGGCACCCTGCACTGTGTCACAGCAAGGTCTCACAATCTTCCTCACAGATCCCTAACTTATCAGTGAACAGCATATTTCAAGGCAGCTTCCTCCATATAGTCTCACTTACCATGTCCATGCTAACTGCGAACAAAAAAGGGCTCAATGCTGACCCCTGCTGCCAACCAATGTTTACTGGAAATTCTCTTCCCCAACCCCATTTGACTACTCTAGTTACTCCATATATTCTCCCATAATTTCATTGTATGTGATGTCTGTTTAATTGGGCAATAATTAGCACACAGTATATCATCTCCTTTGTGTTTAACAATGAGCATGACAAAGCTTTTTGCCATTCATCTGGCATGTTCTCTTTCTTAAGCATATTATTTAACAGACTTGTAAAATCCTTAATGACTTCCCATTCCAATGACTTCAGCACATCCACTGGTACCTCACCTGGCCCAAGTGCTTTCTCTCTTTTCATTTTCATTAATGCCTCTAAAATCTCTTCCTGAATGCAATCTATCACATCCCAGTTCAATTTACATGTTCTTAATTCCTCCCTTGGGTTCAACTCATCCATCACTCTTTCAAATAATTACTCCATACTTTATTGACTGATTCACCATTCATTTTTAATATACCATGTTCAATTCTAATATAAACAAACTAGTTCACATTCCTTATTGTTTTATCTCCTGCCTTAGTGAGTTTATAGGTAGTCTTTTCTCCATCATATCCTTCTAGTCAGTTATATAGCTCATCATAGGCCATATTTTTAGCTGTTGCATCACTTCTTTTGCCTTCCCTTTTGCCTCCATATACACCAACTTACCACTGCTAAAGACACTGGTCTGCCATTTTTACGGTTACTTTTTTCTTCTCAACCGATTCTTTAACTGGAGGATTCCACCACCAAGTCTCCCTTCTAATCTTTTTCAGCACTGGTTTCACCATTCCTGGGATTTCATGTTCCATTTCTAGTAAAGTTAGCTTTAGTTTGTAGCATAT
Source organism: Lepidochelys olivacea (assembly GCF_965140295.1). NCBI lineage: Eukaryota > Metazoa > Chordata > Testudines > Cheloniidae > Lepidochelys > Lepidochelys olivacea. Next base: position 87,320,424 of record NC_140415.1, on the reverse strand, counting down.
CCTCTACACATCCCCATGTGAAGTCAGGAAGTCTATGCATTATTTCTTGTTTAGAGATTTTTTTTCATTCCCATCTTTAAGTTTCCACCACTTAGGCCTTTCTGGTGCCCAGGGTTTCAAATGTTTGTGAGGGCTCTGCATTCATAAAAAGTCTGTGCTGGTTCACAATGATTATTTGGGATCTATCACTTGTTAAAAACACATTGATTTAGGACTTGTGTCCTCTACTGGCATAAGTTATGAGATGGCTTTCCGCTTTCTGAAAGTACCAGAAAAGTCAGTAGGACCGTTTCCCCCTTGGTTCAAATGCCATTACCTCCATGAACTGCTTCATACCCAGTCTTTGTCGTTCACTGTGTGCATCTAGATCTGCTCTGATAATTATCTTGTCAGTGGGTGGTATGTTTCCAATAAGTTAAAACAACTCATTGAAAAACTCCTCTTATCTTTTGATCCTTTCCTCCCTGTGGTGCTTAACTACTTACTACATGGATAGTTACCTCCTCCCACCGCAGTTTAACATTCATCAGCTGGTCCAACCTTCTGGTAAACTCAATCTCACTATGGTTTCATACAAATAAAACTACCCTTTCAGAGGTTGAACTCCCTGAATAGTAGATTTTGTAACCCTCTACTAACATTTCAGGTTTACAACTTTCCATTTAGTCTCTTGTACACATGCCATATTTACTCTTCACCTCTTTAAGCCTCACATAGCTCCAAGCTTCTTCCAGTCAGTGTTCCTATGTTACAACTGGCATATCACAGTTTACTGCACTTACTCAATCACTTCTTTAACTTTAGTGGCCCTTTCCAAGCTACAACATTCAGGCAAGGCTGTTGCACATTGCTTGCAGGGAATGCCCTACCCATCTGAGGTACGCTTGATGTGGGCATCAGTTCACATGAGTATATATATTGGATGAACTTAACAGGTTGGGTGTCCAAGCTTGACACCATTGGTTTGAAATGAAAGTTTCCCTTCTCCTAGGTGAGTTGCCAAGTAAGGCTACCAAATGCCATCTGCCCTGGCAAGACTTATTTTAAAAGGCAGACATTATTCACCTTGATGTCTTCATTATAGTGCCTATGTGGCATTTTATATAGCGGTAGCCATGCACCAACTATCCCACCACACCCCACTGAGAGATTCCACCAGTCAGTCAGCTCCTTTCTGATTCTTAAAGATGGATGAAAGATCAGCTGAGACCCTGGAAAATATTATCAGAATGTCAGTCTGGAGGCTACAGTTTATCTAACAAATCCTTAAAAAATTCCCAAAGGAATGAATAACCATTATAAACCAATGTTGAAAAAGGGTTGGTGAAATAAATGGGAATATACTCATGTGCCGTACAATTCATTTGTATCTACTTCACTTACATAAATCCTTTACATTGTTTCTAAAATGTGCCTGAATGAGGAATTCTGATTTTTTAATGAAATCAAGCCCCCTGCATTTTGTTTGTTTCTCTCGAAACGTTCACCCACATTTGAGTTTTTAAAATTTGAAACATGCTGCATGGTATTCTTTTTATCATCATCATTGTGACCTAGAAAACGCATTTTATATTGAAAATTGTTAGCCTTATCGGAAAAGCCATTTACATGTTAACCGTTTCAAACAAGAAACACTGGCAATAACTTCAAAGCATCTTTTTGAAATGAATGCCATCACTAAGACTATACATGAAAATGAACAAGGGGAAAAAACCCTCATTTACAGTCTACTAGCATTTCCTTAGCTGTTAATTAAAACAGTGACAAACACTTGCAATGTAATTAAAAAAAAGACAAATACTTCAATGCTGCAAAGATTATCCCTTAAATAATCTACACCTGATATTAATTGCTTAAGGACTGGAATATATTAGAAAATAAATGGCTTTAGAGGGTTATTATACTGTGTGAAAAATAGACATTTACCTAGTTTATATTCTGTATGTAGATTAGTGATTTACCTCCATTTAAAAATGATGTGTGTCTAAATTTGTTAATCAGTAAACCCTAGAGAAATGTCTGTAAATGAAGAGTTTAAATCTGAATATATAGTTTATATAAATTTAAACTTTCAATTGGCTTGTTAGGGCAGAGTATTACTAAACAAGTAATATTAATCTATAAAACTTTACTTATTGAAGACCCAATGCCACAAGGTGCTGAACGTGTCCAGAAAAGTATTAAACACCTCAGCTTCCACAGCAACCAACGGAAGTTGAGGGTGTTCAGGACTACTTTAAGTGAGCAGTGATTTACACTGTTGTGTAAATTAGGTATGGACAAACCTTGTAGATTTCAAGGGCTTGCAAACTCTCAAAATTATTTTTGGGGTGTGTAGAGTTCATGAAAGCTTGAGAATTGATTTTTCCTTTAATTTAATCCCATTCCTTATTCTCCTTTCTAGATCAAGAAACGCTTATGCTATGCAGGCCTTTTAAATCAACTAAACCTCCTCATCATTATATTGAGGCCCTTTCATGCTGCTTCACTCTCCCTGGCCATTCTGGCACAAGGGCTCTATATTGGCCTTGTACATGACGTATTGGGAGTGAAGGTAGCTGTAGTGTACTGTACTATAGCTATTCTCTAATTCAAAGAGCTCGAAAGAGGGGAAATGGAAGCAGACTAAGTTAGAGCAATTTCAAGTTTTCTTTAATTTACTCTGGGGAAAAGGGAGGCCTCTGTATGGTCCCAGAATATGAAGACCCTAAAGGTGGTTTAAAGTCACTAACAGTGTTTTATTCCTACCCTGAGAGGAGTATATGAGAATGAGGTCCAAAGAGAAGAACCTCTGTGATCAGAGCTAGTATAAGTCAGAGTGGATATACTGATTTGATAGAACTACACTGTGAATTGGGGTGTTATCCCGGCTTCTATACACATACTCATGCTAGCTTGGTTAGAGCTAGCATGAATATAGATAGTTTGGGAGATTTTTTTAAATATAATTTTGATGTTTAATCACAAATGTTTATTTTCCTTTTTTCCCCCTTTCAATTTTTATCAATTTAAATGTTTCTAGTTGCGGCAAACTATGGGGGTGGAGGTCAGACAATAGGGGGAATCAGACAATAATTATTTACTAACAAAAGACATTGAGATTCAAAAAGAAAGCTTTATAACCATTAAACCACAAATTGGCAACATCAGATGTCAAAACATACAAAATAAATATCCTTACATCAAATCAATCAAGTTCTCAAGCAGCATTTTTTCTTATTTACCTGTCTGCAAATGTTATTAGCAATTAAATATCTTTTCATCAGTTTGTGTCTGTATGGGGAAATTTACCGATAAAAATCTAATCCTTCCAAGCCTAATACCAGTATAGCGGCCAGTAGAATGGGCATCAGCAGCGGCACCCACTAGCTGTGCCAAGTACACACCTATGGGGTTCAAACGGGATTGTACTTGGCACAGCAAAGTTGCCCATCCTACCAATGGTTACGCTACTATTAAGCTAGCATGAGTATGTGCACACAAGCGTGGAATCACATCCCCTAGGTTGTAGTGAAGCTGTAACCTGATTTACATGAGTTGAGGAGCTGGCCCCAGAGCTCACAGCTGACTGGTCTGATCCTTCTCTGTCCCTTCTCTTAAAGCTGAGTTCAGCAAGCAACGGCAGTATTTTGCTCCTCTTATTAAAGAGTGGGATTCTGAAGAGCACTTAAGTGAGTTGTGATCCTAACTCATTTAAGTGCTTTTCAAAATCTGACACTAAAATGTTAATGACCCAATTTTAACCTGTAATTCATACCTTATAATGCATTAATTGTTTATGCATTCAAGAGCAAAAGAAAAAGGCCCACTTCTAAGCTGGCACGAACAGCACCCTATATATTGTATTTTTTCCATTTGGGTTTTTTTTCTCTTCTCCTCTGTGCTCCTAATTTGCATCAGAATAAATTATTACAGAATCATAACCTTTAAGGGATTTTAAATTGGAGAGTTTCCCTTAAAGATGTGAGCAGATACCATCTAGTACATAATAAATAAAATACCCACTCACAGACTCAACCTATTCAGTACCGTAGCTAGCTTAAAAATTCTCTCGGAGTCTCTCTTCAGCAATTTGACATACCCCTATTAAATAACTGTGCTATCCAGTTCAGCTATCAAATTATACAACCTAGCAAACAAAACAATAAAAATCAATCTACATGGTAACTGATGTTCACTTGGATAACGTGTCACTAGTCTAATTTCAAGTGTTAGGGAAAAAAGGATTTTTAATCTCAGAGAAACAACCTCATTCAATTTTATGGAAATTATCATTAATGGACAAACTGCACATGCAGGAAGAGCAGAGTGCTCAAGGCAAGTGCGCACCATACAGAGCTGAGAGGAGTGTGTTGTTTTCTTAGAGAGCACAATGAGCAGGTAATCTTTTTTTCTCCCACTGATACTATATGGGATAGTTGCACAGACTGTATGATACCAGTTCAGCAAAGCACTTAGGGATGCCTAAATTCATCCCTGTTAAGCAGAGCACTTAATCACGTTTATCTTTAAACATATGTTTTAATTCCATTTACTTCTTTGGGACTTAAGTACATACACTGAAGCGCTTTGCTGAGTCGTTATGGATTGCTGAATTGGGGCCTATGATACATAATGCTTATATTTATATTGGTTTGAAAAGAACTACAATAGAATGTTTTTATTAATTGAAAAAGCAATTATTATAGGACATTGTCAAGGCAACAATCTGGTTGCAAAGAAGCTTTTTGTAAAGTATATTTTATTTTTTTCCTATCTAGTACTTATTTAGATACCTAGTAATCTCTCTAGGTACTTCTATGGCCCCTTTGTAGTGTTTGAGAGCTTTCCAAATATTTAAAAATATAAAGAACAAACTCTCCTTTATAGTAAAAATTCACATCATCATCTAGGACACCACTAGTTTTCCACCAAATATTTCCTTGAGTGGCACTAGAAACTGAAATGGCAGCTCAGCCTCTAAAATCTGCAGAACTTTCGGGGATCAGCATATATCCATAAGAGACAGGGCCCATCTAGGCAGATTACTTGTTCCTGAACTCTCCCTCCCAGAGCTTCTCAGCCCCTCTTGGTAGTGGCTGCAAAGGAGCAGTACTGCACACCTGTGAGGGGCTCCCATAGGTGACCTCAGCCTCCTGAATTCACATGCACACGCACTGTACCAGGAGTTTTCACAGCACGGATAGTGACATCCTCAAAAGTGAAGTCATGTGTTAGAGTTAGTTTTTGTGCTGCTTCTCAGAAAAGTACATGGATGGATGATTGCCTCACCCCCAGCTCCTACTCCACCCTCGCATATGAATCCCCAAGTTCCTGGAGGGGCTTTTGTCCAGTCCAGGGGAAACAATTTAGCAGTGTCAGAGGAGATTTCAGTCATCATTAGCTTGTTAATCAAAGAAACTTTATGATAAAAAAAAGAGAGAGAGAGTGTGCCAATGCCATTGAAGGAAATGATGTCTCTAAGGAAAAGACCATTTCAAGCTTCCATGGAGTAATCAACAATGAAATCACAAAATTCAAACCATTAAAGGAATATGTTCCCAGTATCCTTGTAAACTTGTTTGATCTATTTCATTTTGTTAAAACGTTCATACATCATTAAAATACAACAGAATTGAAAATTACAAATGGGTCTGGAGTTGGTATTGACATGAGCTCTTGCCAACATTGCTAATTAGCTTCTATCTGTGAAGTTGCTATGATATTGAATGACCAGCAAAAATTAGTGGACAATTTGGACTTCAAGGTAAGCTTTCCAGTTCTATAGCACAGCCAGCTACAGCTTGCCCATTTTCTTACTGGAATCAATTAGGTCCAGAACTGAACTTTTCAAACATATGATGCATACGAAAGCAAATCATCAGCTGGAGACTGTAGTGTTTAGCACTGAAGTTGTTGAGGATGAAAGCAGCTGTCTCTCCCCTTCTCTGCTCCTCCTGCAGAAACAGGTAGTAGGGTGCACCAAATGTGATGATGGGAAATCAACATGATGTCCCCAAACTTGTCAAGATGGTGTCATTCACATTGTGATCAATTGCCCAGCACTATAGCAGCCAGGAATCAAAATATTCTTGGACATTCCTCTGTAAAATGAGAGCAGCCATGGTAAACTGAGGGAATATTGCAGCAGAAGTGTTTCAAAAAATGTTAAAGGGGATCTTCAGCTGCAGTGAGACTTATCAAAACTACTGCCACCACATTTCCATGCTGCTGCTGCTTCCCACAATATATGGGCAAAATTGTTGATGAAGTACTGATAATCTCTCAGTGTATTACCACCATTGTATAAATTACTTGTGATAGGGGCTAATGTAATCTCTGGCTGCATACATTGCTTATTTCTATAGGGAGCTAGGGGGAGGAAGATATGTGTGCTCATTGGGTCATATTTTCAGTCGCTTCTGATGGTTTCTAGTCCCACACAGAATTTGGTAGGGGTAATAAAAAGCCTGAGCAGGGTATTGCATGGCTGTTCTTAGCCAAAGTATGAAAGGAAAAAAAACACGCCCAAACTGAGGAGTACGGGAAGGGGGGAATAATGCAAAGAGGGTCATACTGGAGGTTGTTGCGCGGTTGTACTTAACAGAGGCACAATCACTCTTAGCAGCCTGGTGTACAGAGGATATGAATAAACTGATTTTTGTTTTAATTTTATTTATAACTAGTGCACTTTTCTTTCCCCTGGTGCACTGGCTTGTAGTCCAGGATAGTGTGGAGAAGGGCAGGACCCCTCCTTCTCACAACACTTTATAGGAAGGATTGGAATGGCTCTCTCAGAAGGAGAGGGAACTGCTGGGAGTTGGGACAGACAGTGCTACAGGAAAGACTCAGGGAACAGCCTAGCTTTGACAGTGGTTTATGTTTTGTTAATTTGTGTTACCACTAAAGCCAATCACCAGGAAAGTGGAACCGTTCAGACTACAGACAGTGTATGCATGTTCTGTTCAGAGCAAGGCAGAACTCCATAGCCTAACACTGACTAACACAAATGCAATGGGAAGAATGTGGGAACTGAACTGTAAAAGATTCAGAAAACTGAACTGAGCTGGCAAAAAATCAGAGGAGTTGATGGCTAAAATGGTCTAAAAGAGAATGAACAGAATCCCATTATAGTGGGGGACTCTAAACCTCACTGTTACCATGTAAGCTCCCAGTGGACACCTTTACCAAGCCTTTGAACTATGTACTTTCATGGCTGTGGAAGCATACCTCCTCACAGAGAACTTAAATGCAAATGTTTAAGAATAAAGTCACAGTGCTGAAGATGCTGACAATTGAGGAGTATGTCCATCATGGTCCTAGGAGAGGGGTTTGAGAATCATGCAGTGCACGTCTTTGTATTGTACCCTGATTCCTAGATGCGTTTAACCTTCAGATAAAATGGGTACCACTCTTAGCGCCAATACCAAAAGCAAGAGATCACCCATTTCTGGTCTTGAGCACTATATAGTATTTTTGTGATCACTAAGCATGAAGCCATTATGATGGCTGTTGCAGGAAAAATTGGAAAAGTCACAGCACACGATATTTTTGTGATTAATTGTATTTTCCAATGGAAAAGTGGTAAATAGCGGTCATCAATAGCATAAAAGGCATGGAGATAGCAAAACACCGAAGAAGAGCCAATTGTGTAAAAAATCATGGGAGTCTTGCTCAGTAGAAGGCAGACTATCGGGAAAGAGACCATGACTTTTTATTTGCAAAAAAAAAAAAAAAAACAACACCTAAAAGTCACAGACTGTGTCATGAAAATCATGGCCATGATAAACAGTCTTAATGATGATCCACAATTTGCACTATAAAAGGAGACTTTGTTTTGTTCCAAGACTTTGAGACAGCTTCAAAGGTAGAGGCCTGCCCTTAATCCTGCCCAAAACTACTCAGAAAAAAGGGGCTGTGCTTTGCCAGTCTATCTAGGGTCTTTAAGATATTCAAGAGAACTCAATCCTGCTCATTTTAAAAACCAAGGGGCATTAAAATGTGCTGAGATTCTTGTCAACAAGAAGAACAGAGACCAAGGAATCTCAGAACTAAATTCAAAGATTTAGCTATGTGTCAAAGCCATTAATGTTTGCATAGAGTTAAGCTATTTATTTAGAAAGCAACATACAGTTGCAAGAAACTGATACTGTTGAAGGGTAAGCCCAGCCCTGTTGTTCACAGAAGTAATTGGGGTTACAGTGGGTTGAAATTGGTCCCTCTGGTTAATTTAACAATACTGTTAAACCTTCCAACATATATTTAATAAAGGCATCCATCCTATCAGGTGAGAAAGTTCATACTGCTAATGAATAATCAATTAGGCACCGATTGTAGCTTTGAATGTACACCTGCACAAGGGAGTAACAACCTCATTCACATCCTTAGTTGGGCTACCCCAACCTTAGGTCCAGGTGTGTAAGAGTAAATGAGATTACTCACTTGCTTACTGACTCCCGCCCTCAAACCTGGACAAGGAGGGTCTGGGAATGGATGATGCCCCGGTTCCACTCACCCCCACTAACTGGCCAACACAACTAAGACAACATGGAGGGATAGGGGTGAGCAGTAATTTATAACTGTTATAGTAATTTGTTTTGGGAACATGTGGGAGATATTCCTGGATTGGTGCAGTTTACATAATATCCCTTGCTCAGTGTTCCACCTAAAATTACAACCTAGCTCTTAGCAGTATATAATATTTGGTTTTGTTTCTTGACAGCAAAACTCCATACAGTAATACAAATACCAAAGAAGTGCTATTTTAGGTAAAGATTTAGTAATAGGGAAATCCCACAAGACAGTTCCCTTCTGTCAGCAGTGGCTGAATTAAGAGGCCAGGTTATGATGACTGTGATACTCAGTTGCATAAGAGGGATCCCCCGGTTTAGAGAACCAATATTCATGCATTGCTCAATGATAAGCAATTTTTATTGCCTGACCAGAATTTAATACACATACATGAAATACTAGCAGGATAGGTAGAAATCATCATATCTGGAAAAAGAACAGATAGATTTATAGCCCTGAAACTGGAAAAGAAGCAAAGCAATAAATTGTGCAAGATTGCATCAGCCAGTATCGTAAGGACCATCTTGGGACCCATAAATGGATGTAGCTCATCTTATTGTGAGAAATTTGTACTTTCTTAAAAGTAAAAACAACTCCCTCAAATCCCAGAGTGCATGTTGTGGTAATTTCTGGTATTTTTATAGAATGAAATTTAACACTATAATACTTAGGTCTCTCCAAAGGTTTCACTTAACCCCAGACCTACTTAAACAATACTCATACTAGATAGAGAATTACTTGGTTATGGGAGAAACATCCACACCAAATGCAACAATTTGACAAATTTCCTGCAAATGTAACTAGAAATAGATACACCACCTTAATAAACTAGATTCATAAAGGAAAGTCACATCTTGGCAAACATTTTCATTTAGCCTTCTTATCACCTGATCTAAGCCAGAGCTGAACATGTCACAACATTCTTGGTGTCCCCTACTGATAGTAGTAACTAGTAGTTACATCTCACCATTCTCTAGGCCACATTTGAGCTGAAAGCAATGAAACCTTAAGACGTACAAGGAGATGGAAGCTTTCAAGGCACACACTGCAAAATACAGGGTTTCAGTCACTCTTGAATATGCATATTGACCAACATTTTGAACTCAGGTATGCTATAGATAAGTAGGTCTTAAACTTTTGACTAAGGCTACCCACCAATTGTCTTTTTTGCAATCTACTATTATATATGTACCCTCCATCCAGGGATCACAATCCTAATCCCAGCCCTGTGTGGGGGTTAGAGAGTGAGTCCTCCCTGCACTCACTTTCCAGCAGAGGCTCCTGTCTCATGGGGCTGGGCCTTCTGGGCATTGCGACTTGGCACACAGTCACAGGACCACTCCGGTTTAGCCTAGCCATTCCATGATCATGACAGAGGGGTGGCCAGGCCAAATATGAGTGAATAGTGCTGCAACTGTGTGCCCCAGATTGTAACACCCAGAGTGGGGAGCCAGGCCGAGCCCCATAAAACAGGAGCCACTGTTGCAGGGTGATTGCAGGCTGGGCTCACTCTTCAACAACCCTCCCTTTCTGGGGCCCCCATCTGCACCGGGGGACAAGATAAGTGTATGTTTGCCTAAACCAGGGCTCAGTGATGGGTTAATCCAGACTAGACCCATCTAGAATCTTCCCGCAACCCACTGGTAGGTCAGGACCCATTTTTTGGGAAGCACAGCTGCAGAGGTCACCCCAAACACCTTATGGATGTTATCTTTCACACTCCACCCCCTTTCTGGAAAGAGAGCAGGTGTTTGTTTTTCTATAAATCTTTCAGGTCCACTTTATAAATTCAAAAAAAAAAGCAAAATAAATCACAGGTTGCCCTTTCTCCCTCTTTTAGGAGAGACACATATTGAAACCTGTAATACTGAAACACTTGCCAAGATCAAAGCACATCCTTCATGTTCTTCATATTGTATCAAGTTGCAAGCACAGCAAGTTAGGACCCACCCTGTTGTAAAATGTCCAGGTGAGATGTTTAATTAATGGCCAGATTTCCAAAAATACTCAGCCCATAGCATCTACCATTTGACAAGGGACTTGCAAATGCAAGGGGTGTATGGATTAAGTGGTGGGACAGCACAGAATGGGGATGAGAGCATAGAATGAGAGATTATGAATATGGGGCGGGAGGGCGGAGTTTTTTTTCTGTCCTTTAGAAATTCAGGACTTGTCTATCCTGGGAGACTATAGGGTGATTGGAGAACTAGCAAACTTATGATTTCACAACAAGCAGCAAGAGACTGAAACTGACCAGCCACAGGACTGATCCAAAGTCTGTGACGTTGAATGGGAAGACTCCCATTGCTTAAATCACTTTAGATCCAGTTCTTAGAGCAGGAAGGAGACTTTTAATTTCATTTTTAGAACTCATTAAACCAAAACCAAATTCTCTCCTTGAATTTTACACCCACCTTTCACAAGTACAGATGACTCCACAAGTTTTAAAGCCGTAATGAACCTTCACCCTATGCATCTAATTTTCTTCACTTACACCCCATTTTACAGTAATGTATCATCTGACTTTAGCAGAGTTATTCCAGATTTACATCAGTATAAGAGATCAGAATCATGCTGTTTGTTTTGTTTGGGATATCATTTATATAAGTCAAACAGATGATAAATGTGGTCTTTAGCTAAAAAGTCAATAATCCTACCCTTCTACTTGATAGGGAAGGTCCTAATTCAACAAAACAATTAAGCTTGTGCATCTCTTTAAACACACAAATAGTCCCATTTACTTCAATATAGGGGTTTGTTTAATTGACTGTCAAGCAGCAGACGGTCTGCTGCAGTGGTTGTCCCTCCCACTAGTAGGCATGGCGTAGCAGGCTCTCCTCATCCAGCACTCCCTATGACAATAGCTCCAGTCCTGCAGTGGTCTGCCTCTTCTTGTGACTCAGGCCTCCACCCAGGTCATGTTTCATCTCACCCCTTCTGGGATAATAGAAAGTCAAACAATTCTGAGTCCACAGTCCTTACAAAAGCTCTTCAGCACAGACTGAGTCCTGTGATCCTCACACCCTTGTCTGAGGTCTTTATCCCCTTTTCAGGGTCACCACAACACCTTCACCAGGAGCTGGTATGGGGAACTCGGGCCCACTCTCTACACTGGGTTCCTGTCTAGAGACTCTATAACCAGCATCCAGGATTTGTTCTGTCAGACTTTCCTGAGTTGAATACCTCCCTGGAGGTCCAGATTGTGCCCTTTTATCAGAACTCTCCCCTAGTGGCTCTTGCCTCCTGCCAGACTCCACTACTTAAGGGCCAACTATCCCCCTGGGCTTCCTCTTTGACTCTCCCAGTCTCTCCACTTTCTAGGTCCAGAGAGTGTCTGCAGAGTTTCTTTTAATATACAGTCACCACCCAGCTCATTCCTCAGTTGGGCTTCATCTTTAATTAAGCCCTGTCCACCCTGCCCATGCAGCCAGATAGCAGAATTTGCCTCTTAGGCCCATATTAACTCTTTCATTGCTTGTATTGGGTATAAACCACATCACAGTCTGGTTATGTAATAAAGGCAAATCAATCTTTTAGGACTTACTTATACATCATAAGGAGGAAAAAAGCAGAGATTTAGTCTTTCACCTCTTCAGGGCACCTTTAAGTGAAATATAGCACCCTGCCTTTCCAATTATTTTGTTCATGAAAAAAAAATTATATATATATTAGGCTGAAAAACATTTCCCATATAATACATATTCAATATGCAAATACTTTAAATATGTCTTCCACAATATCTTCAACTGAAACCTGAAAGAGAGTTCTGTTTTGGTCTGAATTTCAAAAGTAATGAGCACTGTTATTAGAAACATTTTTAGAAAATGAGAAAACAAAAGGAAACAATGCAAGTATTAACTGAAACAAAATGAATATTCTGTATGTGTTCAAACAAACAAACAGAAAAGAATCCACTGTGGAAATTACCTTTACAATTGACAAGGTAAAGTAATTTCCTTTCCACAATAATAGGTGTGTCATATTACAGATGGGTGAAAAATTCATAATTTACTCCCCTGTGGCAATTTTTTTATGCTCTTTAGAATTTCAGGCAATTAGCACAAACCTTCCAAAACGCTGTGCTTTGGCTTGCTAAATGACAAAAGTTATTTTCAAATGTGGTCTCAGCACGTTTGTTCTATATTACAGTGCTTCCTGTTTGCAGGGATGGATGTCAAATTAACTGTTTCTTTATGGTAGGGGTAAACTGGGTTTGTTTGTGGGGGATTTTGTGCTATTCAGTGTTCTAGACAGGAGACAGAGATTCAGATTACAATTTTTTTTAAACTCTTCAGTTTGCTTCCAGCAACCGTGTTACCCGTTGCAGAAAATAGCAACACTGACAGATACTACAAAATCACAGAATCACAGAAATGAAGGGCTGGAAGGGGCCTTGAGAAGTCATGCAGTCCACCCCCTGTGCTGAAACCGGACCAAGTATATCTAGAACATCTCCACTAGGTGTTTAACCTGTTCTTAAAACCCTCAAGTGATGGGGATTCCATAACCTCCTTTGATCGCCTATTCTAGATCCTAATTATCTTTATAGTTAGAAAGTTTTATTTCCCAATAGCTAACTGAAATCTCCCTTGCTGAAGATTAAGCCTGGACAAGACTACTACTTGTCCTACCTTCAGTGGACAAGGAGACCAATTGATCACAATTCTCTTTATAATAGCCCTTAACATATCTGCAGAGTGTTATCTGGTCCTCCCTAAGTCTTCCTTTCTCAAGACTAAATATGCCCATTTTTTTAAAAAAACTTTCCTCATAGGTTAGGTTTTCTAAACTTATCATTTTTGTTGTTCTCCTCTGGACTCTCTCCATATCTTTCTTAAAATGTGGAACCCAGAACCTGTGGATATAGTTCCCCCACTGAGGCCTTACCAGTGCTGAGAATAATCACTTCCCATGTCTTACATAAAACATACCTGTTAATACACCCCAGAATATTAGCATTCTTTTGGGCAACTTCACCACATTGTTGGCTCACATTCAATTTGTGATCCACGATAGACCCCAGATCCATTTCTGTAGTACTACTGCCTATCCAGTTATTCCCCATTTTGTATTTGTGCACTGAATTTTTCTTTCACAAGCATAGTGCTTTGCACTTGGTCTTTGAGTTTCATCTTGATGATTTCAGAATAATTCTCAAATGAATCAAAATTATTTTGAATTTTAATCCTGTCCTCCAAAGTGCTTGCAACCCTCACAGTTTGGTTTTATTCTGAAATTCTCTTGTGTACTCTCCATTCTATTATTCAAGTCCCTTAATGAAACTATTGACTAGTGCTATACCCAGGAAACTCCTGCAAGGACCCCACTAGATAAGGCCTCCCAGTCTGACAGCAAACCATTGATAACTACTGTTTGAGTATGATTTTTCAACTAGTTGTCACCCACTTTACAGTAATTGCAGCTGGACCACATTTCCTTAATTTGTTTATTAGTCCATGTAGGACTGTGTCAAAAAGTCTTGCTAAAAATCAAGATATATCACACCTTCTACTCTCTCCCCTTTCCCCCATCCACTAGGTCAGTAACCTTGTCAAAGAAAGAAATGAGATTGGTTTGGCATAATTTGTTCTTGACAAATCCATGGTGGCTATTGTTTATCACGGTATACTCTACATGCTCACAAATCAATTGCTAATTTGTTCCAGTAACTTTCCAGAAATTAATGTTAGACAGTCATCTTTATTTCCCTTGGACCTCTTTGTTCCCCTTTTCAAAAATAGGTACTATATTTGCCCTTCTTCAGTCTGCTGGGACCTCAGCCCTGCTCCTGAGTTCTCACAGGTAGTCACTAATGATTCCGAGATTGTTTCAGCTAGTTCCTTTAGTACCCTAAGGTGACTTTCACCAGCCCTGGACAACTGGAATACTCTGAGTTTGTAAAAGTCTTGCTTTTTTTTAATATGTTGTCTTTATTTCACTGCTTTCACACCTTTCTTTCTTTAGAATTATGAAATCCATAAATTCATTATCACTTTCACACAAATTACCTTCTACCTGCAGATTCACAACTAATTCCTCACTGTTAAAACCAGTTCCAAAGAGGCTGCCCTCTTGGTTACTTCCTTCACCTTCTGAAATAAGTTGTCTGTAACACATTCCAAGAACTTATTGGAGATTTTGTGTTTTGCTGTATCATTTTTTCCAATAGACATCTGGGTAGTTAAAGTACCCTATTACTGCCAGGTCTTGTGTATTTGTTCTACAAATGATTCATCCACCTCTCCTACCATGATATCACCTCTGTCCCCACCCCCTTCCCCTCATATGGCTTCACCCAGAGACTTTGAGCTGGTCTGGAGCTTACCTTCTTCTGGACCTCAGAATAATGTACAATGTGATACCTTCTCCCTTTTCTGTCCTTCCTGAACAAGCTATGCCCCCTGTATCAATATTTCAATCATGAGATTTATCCCACCAAGTCTCTGTGATGCCAATTAAGTCATAGTTTTAACTGTGCACTAAGACTTCCAGTTCTTCCTGTTTATTCCAAATACTCGCTGCATAGACATCTAAGATGCTGAGCAGATTTCCGCACTGTTTTTATTCTTGTTGCTCCTGTGACTCTAGTGTAACGTTTCATTTCCCCCTCCCCTCCACAACTTCCAGTCCTTTGTCAAGGACACTTTTTTAAAAAAAAATATTTATCTTGGTACTTTTATCATTTATTCCCTTTGAAAATAGTTTAAAGCACTCCTGACTAATTTAGCAAGTCAGTGTCTGAAGATGCTCTTCCACTTCTTCAGTTGGTGGACTCCATGTCTCCTCCTTCCTGGAGTAGCTTCCCACAGTCGGGGAAGCCAAAACCTTTCTGTTCACACCAAAATAGTAAGTCATTTAAGTGGTGTTCAACCT
This sequence comes from Lepidochelys olivacea, assembly GCF_965140295.1. Taxonomy (NCBI): domain Eukaryota; kingdom Metazoa; phylum Chordata; order Testudines; family Cheloniidae; genus Lepidochelys; species Lepidochelys olivacea. The sequence goes on along the minus strand of NC_140415.1, from coordinate 87,305,001 downwards.
GCTTTCTAATTGCTTACAGTGTATTTCTTATATAATTGCTTTCATATAACCTCATATTGCTCTGTGATGTGACATAGTTGAATACACAGTAATCCTTCTTGCTCATGAAAGTGGACAGCTTCCCACCCTCCCTGTCACCCATTGTTTCTTAAACATAGAAAGAATACCAATAGAAAAAACATTCAAATTATAGGTGAATTGATGGCTTTCTGTTCATTACTTGATCATCCAATACTTTTATAATAGATAGCTAGGTATTTGTGGCAGTTACCATGGATGAGTGCATAATTAAAAAAAACTAATACATTCTATACTATAAAAATCAAACAAAGATTTACATATTCCTTATAGGACTCTGTTTTAATAATGTTGTATTTGTGAGCATGCTCAGAGAGAGGCTGCATAGAGTTCAATACAGAGGCTGCAAAGTTCACCCCACATACAGAGCACGATCTCCCCTTCCACCACTAAAACCCTTAGCAGGGGGCTATAGGGAAGGAAATCTCCCAAGTTTCCATGGCAGAGAAATCACATCATTCTGCTGGATGAACCATGATCCATCCCTGTGGGTGGCCCCCATGGCAGCACTGCCACCCACATTAAGGCCCTGTGCTTCCACAACCTCACTGGAGCTTTACTTCCAACAACTCATTTTCACTGTGGCTGTTGCATGAACACCCATTAAAAGGAGGATCCGTATCAAGCTGTGTGCTCTGCATGAAAGGAAATACTATCTTCTAAGCTTTGCTGGTCTGAAAGTGGGATAGCTCAGTGGTTTGAGCATTAGCCTACTAAACCCAGGGTTGTGAGTTCAATCCTTGAGGGGGCCATTCAGAGATCTGGGGCAAAAATTGGGGATTGGTCCTGCTTTGAGCAGGGGGTTGGACTAGAAGATCTCCTGAAGTCCCTTCCAACCCTGATATTCTATGAAAGAAGAAGGGGATGATGTGGGTATCCCCATTTTACAGGTGGGGAAACAGAGGCCAATATATAAAATGACTTGCCCAACGCCACACAGTAAATTACGGGCAGAGCCAAATTAGACCTTTTGGCCTATTGACCCACAATCCTGTGCTTGTTCGTTCAGCCCACACAACCTTACTGTCAGAGGTGCTGACTGTATACAATTCTTATTGACGTATTTGAAGTTGAGAATGCTTAGCTGTTCCGAAAATCAGGTTCCAGTTATCTTAAGTTTATTACTCAGAAAACAGGGAGCACACAACTGGTGGTCACCTGTGAAAAAAATTGGTTTAAGTGAATTGCCTAGCATCACACAGAAAGTTTCTGACTGAGCCATGGCTAGAACCTATTTCTCCTGAGTTTCATTCAGCTCCCTTAACCACCAAGCTGTCTTTCCTCTTCCTACAGCTCATATCTAGACAATATCCAACTTAACGTTAACAAGGTGGGCTTCTACAGACAACAGTTTCATTCACTATACAACTGTGATTCATTTGTTAAGCTCCATTCATTCTGTGCACTGACAGAGGTGGGGCTCTTGTGGAAAATTCCTTCATAATCCTAATGGCTGCTATGCACCAATTAAAGCATCATATATTTATCTCCTTTTCTTTAAAGAGCAAATTCTGCAAACCTACCCTCTAATGTTAAGGAAAAGTATTAGGTACCTCGTGTTAAAACTAAAATTTAATCAAATCCTCCTTTTCTTCTTTGTTATTTCAGTGAACAGTTGGAGACTTTGGGTGAATACACCTTCCAAAGTGGCTCACTGGTTTTCTTTCAGAAAGTGAGGGAGGTTGCCTTGCTTTTTTTCCCTGCAGCAGTTTATCCAGTGAGTTGCATCTCTTCTTGTTTAAGGGTTGAAAGGAAGGGCATGGCCATTATCTTTGAAAACTCGTGGTGATCAGGGGAGGTCCCGGACGATTGGAAAAAGGCAAATGTAGTGCTCATCTTTAAAAAGGGGAAGAAGGAGAATCCAGGAAACTACAGGCTGGTCATCCTCACCTCAGTCCCCGGAAAAATCATGGAGCAGGTCCTCAAGGAATCGATTTTGAAGCACTTGGAGGAGAAGAAACTGATCAGGAACAGTCAACTTAGATTCACCAAGGGCAAGTCATGCCTGACCAACCTGATTGCCTTCTATGATGAGATAACTGGCTCTGTGGAAACTGCTGGACGTGATGTACCTTGACTTTAGCAAAGCTTTTGTTAGTGTCTCCCACAGTATTCTTACCAGCAACTTAAATTATGGATTGGATGAATGGACTATAAGGTGGATAGAAAGCTGGCTAGATTGTTGGGCTCAATGAGTAGTGATCAATGGCTCCATGTCTAGTTGGCAGCTGGTATCAAGCGGAGTGCCCCAGGAGTCAGTCATGGGGCCAGTTTTGTTCAATATCTTCATTAATGATCTGGATGGTGAGATGGATTGCACCTTCAGCAAGTTTGTGGATGACACTAAGCTGGGGGGAGAGGGTCCAGAATGACCTTGACAAATTGGAGGATTGGGCCAAAAGAAATCTGAGGTTCAACAAGGACAAGTGCAGAGTCCCGCACTTAGGACGGAAGAATCCCATGCACTGCTACAGGCTGGGGACCAACTGGTTAAGCAGCAGTTCTGCAGAAAAGGACCTGGAGATTACAGTGGATGAGAAGCTGGATATAAGTCAGCAGTTTGCCCTTGTTGCCAAGAAGGCTAATGGCATATTGGGCTGCATTAGTAGGAGCATTGCCAGCAGATCAAGGGAAGTGATTATTCCTCTCTATTCGGCACTGGTGAGGTCACATCTGGAGTACTGTGTCCAGTTTTGGGCCCCCCAATACAGAAGGGATGTGGACAAATTGGAGAGAGTCTAGCAAAGGGCAACGAAAATTATTAGGGGGCTGGAGCACATGATTTATGAGGAGAGCCTGAGGGAACTGGGCTTATTTAGTCTGCAGAAGAGAAGAGTGGAGGGGGTGGGATTTGATAGCAGCCTTCAACTACCTGAAGGGGGGTTCCAAAGAGGTTGGAGCTAGGCTGTTTTCTGTGGTGGCCGATGACAGAACAAGGAGCAATGGTTTCAAGTTGTAGTGGGGAAGGTCTAGGTTCAATATTAGGAAAAACTATTTCACTAGGAGCGCGGTGAAGCACTGGGATGGGTTACCTAGGGAGGTGGTGGAATCTCCATCCTTAGAGATTTTTTAAGACCTGGCTTGACAAAGCCCTGGCTGGGTTCATTGAGTTGGTGTTGGTCCTGCTTTGAGCAGGGGGTTGGACTAGATGACCTCTAAGGTCTCTCCAAACCCTAATCTTCTATGATAAGCATAAAATTTGATAAAAGGGCCAGACGGTAGGGGGGCTTGTGTTTGGAGAGCAGGCAGCAGGAACGGTCTCTTGCTTTTCCATTGCTTCTTACTTCCCAGTGTGACAGAGGCAGGCCAGATGGCTATAGGAGCGTAATAGAAGGCAGATATATTAGCCACAGGCTAAGTAGGTCCCTTTTCCCTGGGTAAGGTAACCAGAACAATCAGGAACCTTCTGGAGACAATTAAGACAGGCTGATTAGAACACCTGCAGCCAATCAAGAAGCTGCTAGAATCAATTAAGGCAGGCTAATCAGGGCACCTGGGTTTAAATAGGAGCTCACTTCAGTTTGTGGTGTGCATGTGAGGAGCTAGGAGCAAGAGGTGCTAGGAGTGAGAACGTGGACTGTTGGAGGACTGAGGTGTACAAGCATCCTCAGACACCAGGAGGAAGGCCCTATGGTGAGGATAAAGAAAGTGTTGGGAGGAGGCCATGGTGAAGTAGCCCAGGGAGTTGTAGCTGTTGCACAGCTGTTCCAGGAGGTACTCTAGACAGCTGCATTCCACAGGACCCTGGGCTGGAACCCGGAGTAGAGGGTGGGCCCAGGTTCCCTCCAAACCTCTCAACTCCTGGTCAGACACAGGAGTTGTCGACCTGGACTGTGGGTTCAGAAAAACGGCCAAGCTGAGGGCTGCTATGAAGCTCCAAGGTGAGCAAATCAGCCAATAAGCGCAAGACCCACCAAGGTAGAGCAGGGAACTTTGTCACACCAGGTTTCCCAAACACCTACAAATATACAGTGAATAAGAAAGGGACATGATGTGCATCCCCAGAGAGTCTGATGCTCTGCTGCACAGCAGCTGGCAGGAAAAGTGTGAAGAGCACAAAAACTAGCTACTTCCTTCTTTGTCACTGAATACCTTACCAGCACAAAGCTGATGCTTGCTAGAAGTCTGGGGAGTGGGGTTCTGGAGATTGCTCTGGAATCTGTTACATAGAGTTTGAAGCACTGATACCTAACTGTCTGGTTGTCAGTAACTTAGAACAGCAGATCTCACTGTTACATTATACTTTCATATCATCACTGGTTATGTTACAGCTATGCACTTCTTCTAACTTCTCTCTACCTTGTTTCTAAGGAACCCTTCACTAACAGTATTTAGTCATCAATACTGGAAATAGATAAGCCTATTTTTAGTCATTTGTAAATTGGCATAATGATGTATTGTTCTTTACTTTCCTGGCTGATAGAAATGCAGTGAGTGAGGAAGTACAAGCACCTGCATATATCTGTTCCACTTATTTTAGATAAAAGAGGGACTGGTCTTTATTCACAAGAAGCTCACATGTAAGTAATGAGGGCTTTTGAGTGAGTAAGAACTCTAAGATTAAACCTTGCACCAGGAAGGCCTATGCTCCTTAGATGGGATTCATCCCAAAGAAGGTGAGGCATTGCTACTGTTGTTTCATTCTCTCTGGCTTCCTACTGAAGAGCAGGTCTAGTTTTTGGCAGAGGTTCATAGCAACCCCAGCAGTGGATGCTGCTAGAGTATGCAGTGGATCATCCCGTTCACCGACATTCTCCCCTCCCTCCCACTGAACACCATCCACCCTTTGGGAGGCATTATTCCTCTCTGCCTCCCCCATGAAGAAGGGGATGGTGTAGCTGCTTTTTCACTGTTGTTTTCTCCTATACTGGTAGACCTCCAACCACTGAAGATTAATGCTGGCTTTCATTGCCATGACTGCAGGCTGAACCTAAGTCACAATATTTCAGCTATGTGGCAACCCATTGTTCATGTATCATTAAAAAAAATTACAAAATATTATATTTTGCCTTGTAATATTCTTCTCTCTGGAAACAATTGGAGGGATCTGTTTTGCATTCTTAAAATACCATAGATCTCATTTTACAGTGCATCCACCTGTGTGGTCACAGAGGCAGATTTTTCAAGGTATTTAGGTTCCTAAAGATGCAGGTAATCCCACTAGGCACCTATTTATAACTTTAGGCACCTAAATATCTTTAGAAGTCCAGCCCTTACATTTGTGTATTGTGGGCATAGTGTGCTACCATTCTGATCTGGTAGTGATTTACTCCCACTTGGCACTGGTATATGTGTCTACCCAAGGAGCAGAGCAGTGGAGAATCAGGCCTCCTCTTTGGAACAAAAACACTCCTTCCCAATTTCTATTTGCTTTTTAGTAGCATTCAACTATTTTTAAAAAACAGAAAATGTCAAGCCACACTTTTCTCAAAGGACACTTGCCTGTTTAAGTACGTTTAACACTGGACCCAAGTGCCTGCTGAGTTACTCCAGTTTTATATCAATGTCATTCTATTGACTTCTGTTGCGTTACACCTTCTTAAAACTGGAACAACACTGTGGTGAATCAGACCCCACTAATTTGCTTTGGTCTCCTCAGCTCCAACCTGTTTCAGTTCCTGGTTTATGAGACTACGGGGGGTGTGGGGGCGGTAAGTCCTCTCTCCATTACATCGACTCACCTACATTTTAAAGGGCCTGACTTTTCAAGGTTCTGAGCTCCTCCCCAGAGGGTGTTGTGCACCCTTAACTTTCACTGATATTAGTGGGAGGATCAAGACCCAAGGGCACAACACTCAAACCCGTTACATTTATTTAGGGTTTTTTAAGGCAACATTGACAGGGTCTCCTCCTCTGATGGAAGCTGTTGAGTTGAATCAATGTTTCAAAAAAAAAAAAGTGGAACTTTTAAAAGGAATTAAAGTCCATTTTTGTTTTTTTTTAGGAAAAAAGCTGCCAACAATTTCATGTTAAGCATATGTCAACTTGAAATTGTTGCAGCCATTTAGTGTCATGTATATTTGTACTGTAGCCATATCTGGCAGCAGCATATCCCCTTGTTACTTACAAATACTCTTTTATCTGATGCTATACACACACCAGAACATGTGCATCCATAACATATTATCCATGACAAATGGGAGTGTGGAAAGCTTTTGTTCCTTATTAATAAATGTATGTGCTAAAGCAGACATAGGGTTAAGAATGGCATAATTTCCATAAAAGAAATCTGAAGTACTGATAATTGGCAGAAGGCAAAAGGCCATGAAAACTGAAAGCATTATAATAATTACTTTTAAAAATCTAAACAGGAGAACAAAAATCTAAGGCCATTTAAAAGAAAACAACAATTAAACATTAAACATGCACCAATCTTTGTACTAGACAGTTGAACGCTTGTTTGGTTTTGGAAATAAACATTTATTCTTCCACAGCAAAGTAAAAGAGCAAACACCATCAGATTAATCTGTTTTATGAAATGTTTCACATTGAAAGATAGGCAAATCTGCAGAGGCCTGACGAAGATTCAACTCCAATTAATAATATATACCATAGCAAACTTGTCTTCCAAAAATATGTATGTTTTCAAAATGAAGACATGGAGGGTGGAGGAAGGAAACAGTGATTTGCTTGATTATTTCTCTAGAAATAATATCAGCTGAACAACTGAAGTTTACATGAGTTTTCTTTGGAGAACGTGTAATACTTTAACGTTTGTGCAATAACATGCTAAGTAAAACCAGAACTAGACAAGATCAATCACCCTGACAGTAAGTCAAACACTAGGAAATGATAAAGCTGTGGCATATTTAAAACACCTTAAATGTAAATTTTGGAAATCTATAATCTGAAGAAATTCCTTTCTTAACAAATAGTTTATGGCTACAGAACAACAAGGATCCACTAGTACAGCTATCGATAGGGTACTAATACAATGTTAAGTACTGTAGTTTAATACTTCTCTTTTCTACAACTACCATACACATGGACACACTATTAACACAGTTGTCACTAATTTGTTCAATTTCAGGAAAATAATCTACATGGTTTTTTTGTTTTTTAAATCCTGGGTAAGTATTGATATGTCTTAAGGAAGTTTAAGGGTACTTCTTGTTTCTTTATTCAAAGAGGACAAGAACCAGGACCGATGAAGACACCAATATTGCAAGTGCCTATAAAGAGGTAAATCCAGCTAGACAAGCAAGAGGATGGTTAGATGCTTGGACAAATCTGAACAGAAATATAGTTTAGCCCAGGATGGTGAAATTTCAAAAAGATACTCCATTTGTAAACCTTTATGTACAATGGCACATTTTCCTACAGAAAGCAAGTAATAATTTTAGTTCATGAGGCTCACAGCTGCAAAGCTGTGCTTGTCTACAAGTGATACACTGAAGTAATGGTAAAAAGTAAAAAAAGTAAAAAAGGGAAGAAGGAAGATCCTGGGAACTACAGGCCAGTCAGCCTCACCTCAGTCCCTGGAAAAATCATGGAGCAGGTCCTCAAAGAATCAATCCTGAAGCACTTGCATGAGAGGAAAGTGATCAGGAACAGCCAGCATGGATTCACCAAGGGAAGGTCATGCCTGACTAATCTAATCGCCTTTTATGATGAGATTACTGGTTCTGTGGATGAAGGGAAAGCAGTGGATGTATTGTTTCTTGACTTTAGCAAAGCTTTTGACATGGTCTCCCACAGTATTCTTGTCAGCAAGTTAAGGAAGTATGGGCTGGATGAATGCACTACAAGGTGGGTAGAAAGCTGGCTAGATTGTCGGGCTCAACGGGTAGTGATCAATGGCTCCATGTCTAGTTGGCAGCCAGTATCAAGTGGAGTACCCCAAGGGTCGGTCCTGGGGCCAGTTTTGTTCAGTATCTTCATAAATGATCTGGAGGATGGTGTGGATTGCACTCTCAGCAAATTTGCGGATGATACTAAACTGGGAGGAGTGGTAGATACGCTGGAGGGGAGGGATAGGATACAGAAAGACCTAGACAAATTGGAGGATTGGGCCAAAAGAAATCTGATGAGGTTCAATAAGGATAAGTGCAGGGTCCTGCACTTGGGACGGAAGAACCCAATGCCCATTACAGACTAGGGACCGAATGGCTAGGCAGCAGTTCTGCGGAAAAGGACCTAGGGGTGACAGTGGACGAGAAGCTGGATATGAGTCAGCAGTGTGCCCTTGTTGCCAAGAAGGCCAATGGCATTTTGGGATGTATAAGTAGGGGCATAGCGAGCAGATCGAGGGACGTGATCGTTCCCCTCTATTCGACATTGGTGAGGCCTCATCTGGAGTACTGTGTCCAGTTTTGGGCCCCACATTTCAAGAAGGATGTGGATAAATTGGAGAGAGTCCAGCGAAGGGCAACAAAAATGATTAGGGGACTGGAACACATGAGTTATGAGGAGAGGCTGAGGGAGCTGGGATTGTTTAGCCTGCAGAAGAGAAGAATGAGGGGGGATTTGATAGCTGCTTTCAACTACCTGAAAGGGGGTTCCAAAGAGGATGGCTCTAGACTGTTCTCAATGGTAGCAGATGACAGAACGAGGAGTAATGGTCTCAAGTTGCAGTGGGGGAGGTTTAGATTGGATATTAGGAAAAACTTTTTCACTAAGAGGGTGGTGAAACACTGGAATGCGTTACCTAGGGAGGTGGTAGAATCTCCTTCCTTAGAGGTTTTTAAGGTCAGGCTTGACAAAGCCCTGGCTGGGATGATTTAACGGGGAATTGGTCCTGCTTTGAGCAGGGGGTTGGACTAGATGACCTTCTGGGGTCCCTTCCAACCCTGATATTCTATGATTCTATGATTCTATGAATGATTAATGCAGGTTTTGTCCTCAGACCTGCAGGTTGCAAATACTACTATGGAGAAACCGCAGCTGGAACTCCCACTTTTAACTGGTGTTCTCTTGCTTCTAAGTCTGCATTTCCCATTTGGAATTTAAACCAAACCTGTCATATTATATATGATGGATTTTACAAGGACTTGCAGCTGCCTCAAGTAGGAGTGACACTCCATGGCTGCAAAGGAAGCAGAAAACCTTGACTGGAACTATAGGTACGTAGCAACCCACAAGAGAGGAAGAAGTCTTCTTTCTCAAACAAGAATTCCAACTGCTTATGAAGCAAAAGCAAGGAGGGATGGGATACTTAGCAGAAGTGAACAAGATGATGGTATAGGCCAGCTTAGGCTATATCATTGCCACATTATTTGTGCATTGTGCTATGGATGCTTAGTGCATACTGATATAGTATGGAGAATAGTGTGTTCTCCCCAAACCTCCAATCCACTAAATTTATTTTTTTAGTGAATCAATTACTATAAGTGTCAATTACTGCCTCGCCACCCATAGACATGGACAGAATTAAGCTCCAGCACTAGCACATGTTAATCACCATCATAATGCTTACAACTTCCAGAACTTGAGCAAGGAGATAGGAAGGAACAATTTTAAATTAGCCCAATCCAAAACATCACAGAACAGCAGTATAGAATTGAAACAGGGAGTTTTATATTTGAAAGCAAGTTTGGAAAAACTGTTCTTTAAGAGGTGAGATGGATGATCGAAAGTAGATATATAGGGAGAGTGTAACTTCTATGCCATAGGAGCAGCTCCAACAAAACTGTGATGGGTAATGCAAGGGTGATCTGGTCTAACTTTTAGCCAAAGAGTGAGGAAAAAAAGGTAAGTGGAAAAAATGCTGACTGTCTTGGGTTGCTGGCGAGTCAACAAATGAGACCGTTTCTCTGGAAGAGGCACCTAAAGATAGGCACCTAGATAAAAGCTGCCAGGTTTTCAGAAGTATTGAGCACCCACAGTTCTCACTGAAGTTGAGCTACTGACTGGGTTTATAGAAATGTTGAAAATCAGGCCGCTATTATTTAAGTGCCTAACTTTGAACTTTTAATCCATTTAAAATGTGCCATATTAATTTTATATCATTCCAGTATTTTAAATTAAAACATTGGGTGGTACCAAGCCAAACACCTTACAGATGTCAAAGTATATAGCATCAACATCATTACCTTTGTACAAAGATTTGGTTTAGAAAAGTTAGCAGCAGGGTGTTCAATGGGGGCTATGGGATCGACACACACCCTCGAACTACCCAGGCAAGCATGAAGCAGCTGCAGAGAAACCCACTCATGGTTTTTTCTTTATTGGCACATGAATTCTTCCAGACTGCACATCTATGCAAGTGAAGAAGTGAACATTAACAGTTTGGGTTCCCCAAAAGACTTAGTGGGTGCCAAGCTCTTCGTTGGGTAAAAATTGACCAAATGAGACCATGAATTAGATCTCATTAATTAAAAACAAACAAGACCAAAATTGCCTGGAAAAAAATTGGAAAATTGCTATGTTTTCAGGTTTTATATTTCCAGAACCCTTGACTCATATGAGGGGGGTTCAGACTCCCTAGAGGGCCAGAAGCCCCACAGATCTGAACGAACACACACGAGAAGAATGTGGGGCTGAGAGGTGACCCTGCGCCTATTCTTCCCAGTCCCTCTGTTTCTCACCCCCATGTTACCCCATCCCAGTCTTCCACCCCTCTACCTCTCCAACCTTAACAGCTTCCTCACCTGAGCCCCAGCCTCTCCCCTTCCCCATAACCCTACTCCCTCTGCTGCAACCCTAAACCTCTCTCCCCCTATTTCCTCTCTGCTCTGCCCCCTAATATCCGTCCTGTGCCAAGAAGCATACTTTTATTATATTCCCTCCTAGATAAGTTTGCCACCCATGGTTCACAAATTATAGCAACCTCCAGCAAATTACTCCAAGGCCAGGTCTAAACTATAGACCTATATACAAACTATGTCTATATAGTTATACTGACCTAATCTGCCTTGCAGACAGCACTGTGCCAGTGGGAAAGCTTCCTGCTGACATAGCTACTGCCTCTCGGGGAGGTGGATTAAATACACCAAGAGAGAAACTCTCCCATCAGCGTAGTAGCATCTTTACTAAGGGCTTATTTACACTGGCCCTTTACAGCGCTGCAACTTTCTTGCTCCGGGGTGTGAAAAAACACCTCCCTGAGCGCTGCAAGTTTCAGCGCTGTAATGGGCCAGTGTAGACAGAGCACAAGCACTGGGAGCCGCGCTACCAGCACTGGTAGATATGCCCCTTGTGGAGGTGGGTTTTTATGCCCTGCACCGCGGCCACACAAGCCACGTTAAAGCACTGTGGTGTCAGCACTTTAACATTACCAGTGAAGACATGCCCTAAAACTGTAGTGTAAGTACATGAAGACAAGCCCCAAAACTCCTTTTGTTTTAGTGGGGGCGTGTGATTAACTTATCCTTAGTTATATTAATTGAAGGGTGAGTTCACAGTCATCAGTCTCAACAACGTCTGAGATTCATCCAGCCGTTAACACCTCTAATTTGAACAGTAAAAGGAGAAGGAAACAGAAGGAAACTGTTCTGGCGGGTGGGGGAAGGGTGCTGTAACTCTGGCATCCTTGGTCAAATGACCCCAAATGTGGATTGCTAGCACTACCCTGTGCCCCATGAGGCATATCAAATTTCAAATCAATCCAAGTTTGAATTTTAGAGCACCTATGAAATAGTTGGGCTTCAAAGCATATAAAATGGCAGGAATGAAAATCCTCTAGACATTTTTCTGTATTGGCACATGCACAGATTACTGAGTGCCATGCCCTGCCTTGGGTAAAGTTTGACAGATTTGAGACCATTTTGACACCCAACACGTCAATAGTTTGATCTGTAACTGCACAAAAACACAACGAAACAAAGGCACCTTAAACATTTTACAATTATGTTACAAAATTACATTTCATTACAAAAATTTTCCTGGGGGGTTTATATCGCCACAAGCTCTGTCTCAAATGACTCCAATGTGGGTCACTAATGCTAACCTGGTCCCTCTGGAGGCACACGAAATTGCAAAGAAATCTGCCTCAACATTTTGACTGTAGAGAACTTGGAATGGTTGACCTTTAAATAGAAGTCATGACAGAGCCTTAAATACAGTGGTGCTGCCATGACACTATGATAGTAAGAAAAAGTAGGATTTGTGCATTTTAGCCATCAACAGGAAACACCACAGTGCAAACCACCAGACATTTCTTGGAAATAATTTTGAGGACATTAAGTAAAACTGTACATATACGATCAATCTCATTTGGACACCTAGCAGAATTCTTTGTGACAGCTGGTGATGCTAATACCATAGTTAGAGGCATAGAACTGAAAAGGTTAATTATCTCTCTGGTGAAAATACTGAGTTTTTCCCCTCTATTAAGGCTTATATAACTGCATGTTATTTTGTGATAAATTCAAACCAAGGGTACGTTTTTCTTTTAGTGGAGTTCATTGTTTTGACTAATTTGGGGATAATTCAGCATGTTAATGTTTTTTCTCTTGTGCACAAGTCTTAAAAATTACATATTTGTCAGCTTAATGATGTTCAAAGACTTCTGGATTTAACTTTTAGCATATGCCAGAAATAAAAAATATTGCAAACAGAATTCACATGCTTGTTTGCAAATACCTCTTACATACAAGAAGCTTTGTTTTTTTTTCCTTCTATATGAATATTAGTTTGTTTTACACTACAGTAAAATTTCCATTTAAAGAAAGGGCCAAACTATTACTGGAGTAACTATACTGACGTCTGTGGCATTTCATCAAAGATGAATTTGGCCCAAAATTGTGGACTGAAAGCATTTGGATATATGAGGTGTAAGGGATTCAAACTTGGGGACATAACCAACATTCAGATGTTTGTAGCATTGTTGTAGCCATGGTGGTTACAGTGGGTATCACTTTTTACAGAACTATCACTCTATATCTGACCTCTCAGGCCTCTTCTTCACAGGAAACCTGCCTAACATCATCTTTATAAAACTTGGCAGCTTAAACTCATAACTTCATTAAACACTAAAAATTACAGTCTTAAAGTCACTGGATTAATGGTTTATTACAATAATCTGTAGCCCACTAAACTCCCCATTTTGTCCTATGACTGCAGAGGTTTAAACAGGCCACTTCACCTTGAATAATCTCTTAAAATATGTGCTAACTACTTATGCTCAACAATCTGTTCCACCTTGTATTTAGCTGTGACACCGAGTATATTTCCCAGACCTGAAGAAGAGCTCTGTGTTGCTTGAAAGCTGGTCTCTTTCACCAACAGAAGTTGGTCCAACAGAAGATATTACCTCACCCACCTTGTCATTGTCATTCAGATAAGATGGCATTTGGGATTCAATAAGTTTAAATGAGTAAGTATTATTCCCATTTCCCATATATTGTCTGCGTATTTGCAGTTATTTTTTTCTCTTTTTTTCCTAAGCATACCACACAATGAGTCTATAGTAATATGGACTTACACCATTTCAGTAGCGCCTAGAGACATTAGCTAAAATCAGTGCCCGCATGAAGCAAATGTTATAAAGTTTATTTAATCTATCAAATCCCTGTTATGTGGCTGTCGATCATTCTTGCAGCAGCACAGGAGCCACTGCTTGTTTTCTCTGATCCCAAATGGGGTGAGGAATCAATGCTTGCTGGTCCCTCATATTCCCCTGTGTTGTGGGGAGGAAAAAGAGAAGGAAAAGAATTATTTTTTGCCCATGAGGATTCTTTTTAAGGGGAGAAAAATAAAGACATTATCTCTCTTTTTTCTTTCTTTCTGTGATAGAAGAGAAGATCATGACAAAGAGCCCTTGAGTGTAATCCTTGCTCCACTGAAGTCAATGGTAAAACTCAGTGACTTCAGTGGGGCCAGGATTTCATCCCATTCTTCATCTTCTCCCATTGTAAAAGGCAGGGCTCCATAATGGGGGATAAAAAGCATAATCACAGGCCTCTTCATGCCCATGGCAGGAGGAGGAGAGGGGAAGCAGAAGAAAGAAGAATAAGACACGTAAGACTGAAGAAGAGCTGCTGCTAGTCCCACCCTGCTGGCTAGAATAGAAGATAAGTGGATAAGTATGAATAGTTCTTTTCCTTCTTAGATAAAGAAAATGAACCACATTCAGATTACTTGTAATTACCCTCAGACCCAAAAATCTATTTTCTAACTCCACCTTCAATCTTTTCACAGGTAATGGGAAAAATACTCATTAAAATAATCTTCCTTCACTGAACCAGATAGTTCTGGATTTTGAGGTTTTTTGTTTTTTGGTAAAAACTTCTTATGTGATTTATTTATATTTCCTTGTTTGAAACTTATTCTAAGGAAAAGGTTGCTAGGTAAATTGTTCTTGAAATGACAATTTTCAAGGGGAAAAGTTTTAAGAGTAGGCCTCTTTTAAATTCATAGATGCCAGGTCTTATAAAATGAATCAGGTTAAGACGACAGGTCCCATAATGTTTGCCAGCTATCCCAGCTCATCTCAAGTCAAAATCGATGGCACAATCCAATTGCACATTTCTCAAGATGCATCTGTCTGAAGCAATATGTATTTACTCCCAGACACTCAAATCATCCTGTGGACTTTACATTTTTGTTGGTTTCCATTTACCCTGATCCTGCTAAAATGATAGCAGGTAAGCAACTTTTCTGAAATGTGTGAAATTCACATTTTCCCTTCTCAAAACTTTCAATGCATAGTGCATGTTTATTCTACATATAGTGTACAAAACTTTTCCCAAGTGTAACATGTTTGGAGCAACTTGTCTCATGACATCTGAGTACCTCACAATCTTTCTGTATTTATCCCCATTCTTTATCCTTGTGAGCTAGAGAACTGCTATTGGCTTCAGGGTTACAGTTAGGGAACTGAGGCACAAGGGCTGGATACACAAAGGGGATTTGGTCATTGCAATCCTCAGCCTAAATGTAGGCACCCTGACACCTAGTGAAATGGACAGCCTTGCAGTAGGTGCCCAGTGTCCCAGTATAATGCCTGCGGAGAGTTAGGCATCTAAGAAAGGGACACAGAAAAGCTAGCAAAATGAGTTGAAAGCTACCTTAGCTAGACAGTAGGAAATGCCAAGGAGAAAGGTTGGCCTAATCCCCTCCCCTAAAAGGGAGTTACTTGCCTATTACTCCTTGGGATTCACACCTGTGAACTCTTTCCTAGAGGGAAACACCTAAACCACATCAGCCCTTTCTCATGAAGAAAGCCAGAGAGACAGACTCCCCACCCCATTATAGCCAATAACCCCATTAATATGGCACTCAGCTGGGATGTGGGAGACCCATTTTCAAATTGTATCACTGTCTGGCAGAGGGATTCAAATATGGGTCTTCCATATCCCAGGTGAGTGCTGTTACCACCAGGCTATTGAACTCTCCCACCTCCTCCTGGTGGTCTTCATCTGGCTTAGCTCTGCTCCAAACATGCCTACCAGTTCAGAGACCTTCAAGTGACATAGGACAGGGAATGCCCACTTTGAGAATCCCACTGGGCTTTGTAGCCTAATCTATAGTTTATGTATTAATTATATTGCATTAAGAATTCCCAGTTATCACTTTTGAGAGTCAGGTTCTTGGCCCAAGTTCAGGCCCAGTATTATTAAAATTACTGTATAGTTGGAAAATCGGAGGTGCACAGTTGCAAGACTCCCAGTATAGGAACGCTTCCAAATTTGCAATAGTTTATTAATACATTTAACAAAGTTACAAACATTCTAACCCAGTAAGATAGATGGAGCTAATACAGAATGTACATCTGAACATCCATATACTCACACCATCCCTTGGAGAACAACCTGACATGTTAGCCATTATCTTCCTCATCACCAGTGGCCATTATCTTAGCACCTTCCCAGGGCTACATCTCCCTCTCTCCTATCACAGACTGCGATACAACTTTTATGTGTTATTCTGATGCTACTGTGTTTTATGGATATTCACTTGGGTTTTCTTCCCTCTTCCTAATTTCTATTTCCTCACCCTATTAATGTTGGGGTGTCCTTCTTGTATAGGTTAGTATATGAATAATCTCAATTTATGATCATATTTGTCAATTCAATACCATGGCACTCTTTGAGTCAGACATTTGTAGATGTTCTATCCAAAAGTCGGTGTTAGGTCATGTTCTTGTAGTTGGCTGATATCATTATGGTCAAAATTCTCCCTTTACACACTATTTCCAGTTCCCCAAAACTCAGGGGTGACTGTTAGGTCTCAAGCCTGATGTTAATCGCTGAAGTCCATGTCTTACGGGCTTGTAGGTTCCTTGCATTACTGCTGAATAAAATAAGTGCTAAAGCTAGCTCTGTGGGCTACAGCGTAAGCAAGAGCTAGGGCGCCAAACAGCTCAGCAGCATCTGGACTTTAGTTTTCTGTTGGTGAACATTGCACCTAGGTGTCTTAGAAATTTAGGCGTCCTACAATGTTAGGCAACAGCTGACTGGTAGTTTTGGGAGAGCTAGTCAGCTCCCCTTATAACCCCCTGGCTGCCCAACGGCAGATAGAGAAGCTGCTCCCCCATGTCAATCCACCCTTTACTCCCACATGTACTGTGTGGTACAAAGAGGAGTTTTGGTCCAGTATGTATGGGCAGAAGCTCTACCCTCTTCTCCTCCCCATCCCAGCAGTTGCTCGTCCCCCAGAGATGGGAAGGAGCATTTCATTCATTCTGGAGCAGAGAATTCCCACAGTGCACTCCACCTTGAGAATGTGTCTCTGTTACTGAAGTAATTATGCCTTTGGCTAACACATTTGACAATATTAACTGCTTGCAAAGAACTCATACTACCTCAAGTTAATGAAATTAACTTAAGTTTTACAGCTGACTTTAATTTAATTTGCAGCTCATACAGAAAAACATATAGCTGATATGCTTTGCCACAGCTGTGTTCAGGTAGTTGACTTGAGATCCATTCAGTTACAGCTTTGACGTTAGTCACATTTTGAAGTTTTTCCCTTCAGTTCTGCAAAATCATGGAAGGAAAATCAGCAGCAGAAGGACCAGCCTTTTTCAGAGCTGTGCCTACGACATTCAGCAATTTAAACCTTGTAAAGGCAAAGGCAAACAATGATAATAGTCTTTAAAGGGAGGGCCTCCAAGCGCATCTTGAAAATAAGTAGTTTAAAACATCATTTCATTTCTACCGTGGTGAGCAGAAATGGAAAAACTGCATGAGGTCAACATCTCTTTCAAGATGCATTTTGAAAATCAAACTGAAGTGGTGTTGTTATTATTATACAAGGATAAAAGTTATGTTAAAGTCCATTGCCAATCTATACTTAACAAGAAGTAAATAGAGAGACAACAAAGGCAGGCTAATCTATGGAACTCTGACCTGTCAAATATGATAATCTAATGGAGGACATCCTGAATTAAGCATCCACCACTCATGTAAATCAAGGAGATTCCCTTTAGTGTTTTCAGCAGCTGTAACTACTGGAGGAGATATGGGGAAGAGCAAACTTCTCTCTTACACTACTAAATAACATCCAAAAACAGGTCTCTTCACTTTAAAGGGATTTTTTTGGTGTTAGTAGAAATGGGTCCAAGATTAAATTTAAAAAAAATACAGATTTAGATTTTTGACCTCTCTTCCCTAAAATATAGGAGTTTGTGGATGTGTTGTATTTCTCTTACTATATAGACTAGACTATTCCTCCCACTCAGAATGAACAAGCAAGGCTAATTGTATTCAGATTTTAAGCATAAAAAGAATAGTAATGTTCAAATGAGCCTTGTCTGCATGTTTTAAAGCCATATTGAAAGGGCTTGGGAGAGGAGATCTGGATCCTACTCTGAAATACATTGGCAAATATCCATAATAGCTTGCAAGATACCCTTCCTGTACCATCCCATATCTGTCAGGGGATTGGGCCACCAGGGAAAAGACAAACCTTGGGGTCCTAAATGGAGACGATTGCTCTAGGGCCTTCCTCCCTTCATCTCTACCCCGACCACATGTTGGTATCATGTCGGGAAGGAGGTGAGATTTTCCACCTCTCCCTGCCACTATTGGCTAGACTCTTGGACAAGCAAGGTTGAGGAGAGAGTGGACTCTTTTGCAGTCCCCCTCGCCTACCACCCTCCTATCTTCCTTCCTCTATGTGAAACCCTCAGGACACGCCTCAATCATTCTGCTGACGTTGCTTCCTCACCCCTTTCTGCCCTGTAATGGGGACACAGTTTGAAGTGTGTTCTAAGTTCTTGTAGATCTGACTGACTAGGGGTCAGGAAGGAAAATTTTTCTCCTCAGAGAAAAACTGTCAAGGTGTCTGGTGGGATTTTACAACTTCCTTCCAGCATCTTGGTGGCCTAGATTTAGGTTAATAAGGACAGGTTTTAAAAGTTGTAAGTATATAAAAAAAGTTTGTAATTTCATTGCAACTTTTGGCAGTCATCCACTGCAGGTGAGAAGCTGAAAGGGATCAGTTTCCATATGTAAACCTGAATGAGAGCCTGTTGGGAGTGTAAGGTAGGAAACTGAGTCACAAGCACTAATCCTAAAAACTTAAAAAGTGAACTGCCGTACCTGCACATTTTAACCATATTACTATGTTCTCCAGCTTAGTAATGCTATTATACACTATTGTGAGGTCCAGCCACTACAGATGCTACCATTCAACTGTTGGAGCCATCACCTCATGTCCACCATTTTTGTTCTTCTCAGGAGGAAATCCCTATGGCTAAGTTTAAAAGACTTACGGTAACTTTGAATGCCTCTGTGTTTAGGCGAGGTCTAGAGAGTCATTTCATAACTAATACAAAGCATTACAAACATTCAGACAGCTCTGGGAGTCTCAGCAAAGATGAGTCCCAAATGTCAATGACAAGGAGCCTGAATACAGGAGTTGACTGGTCCAACACAAATAGATTCCATAAAACCCCAAGGTACAACATGTTTTTAAAGGAGATGACACAGTAGGTGCTGTGTGTGTTACATTAGCTTGTTCATACACAATCAAATGACATGCACCTGTGACAGAAAGTAAATTACCACCCTAAACAAAATATTTGCATTTTGAAGTACTAACTAGATATGGCCTGAACAAATCATCATGAAAGGTGTAGCAACCTGGCTGGAACTTGGAAAGAGAAGCACAGGGGTGCAGGAGGAAAGTGTGTGGAAGAGGTACAAGGTAGCTGGTCTGTGTACGCATGGCTGGAAAGCTATCTGCAGCACCTTTGTAAACAATTCTCTTAAAGAGCCAGTTTAGTGTTAGAAACACTGAGTCCTCTCATGTTACACAGGATGCTCTACATGAAACAAAATGAATACCTCTGGAGTTGGGGAGATGAGCAGTTAGAATTCAAACTAAAATTTCAGAGTTGTTCCCTATATCTACAAAGGGCTGAACTGAAACCCTGGCTACTCCATCCTTCTTACTCCCCCTCACCACTAACACATCAAATTCATATCTTGCAATAATGCACCAATTCCTCTCTCATTTGAAAGGAAGTGATAATATTTTGCTGGTGGGGTGGGAGAGAGAGAAGACCAGAAAAAAGAGTCCAACAAATAGTAAAGGAACAGACATTTTAGGGTAAATAAAGAAAACGAATGCCTTTGAAATATGAATACATGTAAATAAAGAACAGGTCATATTACAATTCTCATTGTGAAAGAAATTTTTCTTCCACGATTTCCAGGAAAACTCACTGCTACAGTGATTAAAGAACCTAAAAAATGATGATAGATTATTTATCCAGACCTCTTTCCAGCTGGGCAGAAAAATCCCACAAGAACATCTTCTCTCACAGGTTTCAGAGTGGTAGCCGTGTTAGTCTGTGTCAGCAAAAACAACGAGGCGTCCTTGTGGCACCACAAGTACACCTTATTATATTAGCTTTTCTCACAGTAACTCAGCATATGTGCATCTGGTTGAACTATAGGAAAATAAAGTAATCTTTTAAAATGTAAACCAAACTTTCTTGAAATCCAGAATAAGGCTCAGTTCAAGTTCTGTTGGAATGTTGGCAAAGAGGTCAGGTGGCTTCTGCAGTTATCTGAACTAGTTTACAAACTACTACTTATATACTGACTCTGGAACTGACATTTCTAAAACATTAGCTAAAAAACACAAATATATGGTATCGAGTAGACTTTGTGTATAATGAAATTGAATGAAAATGCCAGACTAATTTATTGTCATGTAACATTACAATTCTGGTTGTAGTGAATCTTCAGTAAAGGTTTTATGGGAAAAAAAGTTATAGGAGAGTTTTAATCTACATAGAAAATATCCAATTGACCCCTATCCCCAGCCACCAAAAAAGCAAGCCACAGTTCCTAGGAAATGAATGTACATTCATAGCATCTTAGCGCCTGATCATGTCTGAGTAAATACTGGTTTCAGAGTAGCAGCCGTTTTAGTCTGTATCCGCAAAAAGAAAAGGAGTACTTGTGACACCTTAGAGACTAACCAATTTATTTGAGCATAAGCTTTCGTGAGCTTCAGCGCACTTCATCGGATGCATGCACAAGTATGCCTTTTCTTTTTGAGTAAATACCGATTTTGTCACCAACCAGAGTCTGGCCAACCAGTTCTGCCATCCTCGCTATGGTAAAAAATTCCACTAACATGAATGGGAGTTTTGCCTGCAGAAGGTTTTTAGGATCCCACACCAGGTCTATTGAAAGCGGTGGGGGGGGGCGACACCCTAAAAATGGAAAATAAATCAAACCAATTGCAAATATATGTTCAGGGTTATCCTTCAATTGCTTGCATTCAGAGGAAAGATGGTAGTAGACTCACAAATACAACAGTTTAATCTAGTACAATTTGAAAACTTAATTTAGTTAATTAATTTAATTAAATTAGATCAGATGAGAATTCTCTTTTCCTAGCTCTAGGCAAAAAACATACAACCTGTAACAGCAACCACTGAGGGAACAGACTATGTGACAGGAGTACAATCTTTTGTAACCCTGATTCATGTAATCTGACTGGAATCAGGATGGAAAAGTCCATGTGTGTCACACCTTGACATATGATTATTTACCCCTGATTAATGTACCTAGCAACAAGCACCGGGGGTTCACTGACCTGTAGAGAACATGACTTCCGCTGACTAATAAGACTTCACGTTGACATAGTGACACACTAACTACATAATTGAAGGCACTGCTGTGGACAGGATAGATACTGCGGTGTCAAAAATTCAAGGTAGAATGAATTATATTTTTTTGCTGATAAAAGGGAAGGCACGGGTTCCCTTTACTAAAACAGATCCCATACATTGCAGCTACCGAAGGGTAGAAGTCAGTGGCAGTTATTGCACTGCTGCTGCATTCCAATTCCTACGGTTAACATAACAGGCAACGAGAAATTGAGCTGCAAATCGAATGCAGTTATGTCTTGGGTTTTTTATTTTTCTCCTCTTGATTATCTGTAACCATTTATATTGACAGTTTTTAGTCAACATTCCTCATTCTAAAGAATTCCCCTGAAGGAGAGCTATTTCAAATGAATACTGAAATGTAATTCTACTTTGTTTTTTTCCTCTTTCATGGAGTATTTTGCTGAGTAAGCACGCGTGAGCAATGAATATGTAACACTGGAACCAAAGCCAGAGACAGGCCACTGTAAAAAGGCAGAAAGACTCCATACTGTGGTATGAAGAGAGGAACCTTAACAAACAGCAATGATATCATTCCCTTCATTGAAGGGGTGCATGCAGCATTTTCCACACAGATTCACATTTGGGTGTCTATCATATTTGACTATTTACAAACAAGTTAAGCAGGCAGCCACATGCTGCTCTATTAAGTGGTGCTTAAAAAAGGGGACACATTACAATATTGCACTGAAATCTGCCCTTTTAGTTCCCAGATGGAATTTAATGCATTTGATTTTTAAATCTAAAAAGCCTTAAATGACTATGGACTGGCCAACTGTCTCTACCATCTTTTGCCATCAACGTCACTAACATAGTTATAACCAGAATAGGCACTTGAGCTATGATGCGCCTAACTGAAGGAGGGAGACGGCGGTTGCATACTTTCTCTGAGTGGTCCCTGACTTTGGAATTCAGTCATCACCTTAGTCTGCCCTACAAAACACCCTGTAAGGCTACTTTCCTGAGCTTTAGGTGAGGTGCTTGACAGATTTTTGCAAGCTGAGGTCAGTCTGGATGGGTTAGTCAGATTTTGATTAGTTTGCATATTTTAAATATTTGTATAAGATCCAGACCCTCAGGGTAGCACTTCACATAAATGTTTAATAAATACATCTAAATATTAATCTTTTGCCTCTTCAATATCAGCTCCCCTACTGTGAGAAATACCATGAAATAAGTAAATAAAAAGGGCAATACCAAGAGGTAGGGGACAATGATATTGCTGAGGAACATAGATATAATTGCACCTCAAATGTTCTTTCATAATTAAGATTCAGAATTTGAGGATGCTTTTGAAATACTAGCCATTACGAACAGACGCTACAAGAGAGGAACATGAAGAAGAACAACAGAATTAAAAGCCTCAATAATTTTGAAGTTATGTTTGGTGACGGCACATTAGAACACCTAAATCTCCAGCTCCCACATTTGTTTTGTTCCACATGCAGTGCATGGTAAGTGCTCATTTGGTTTTATTCTTAATCTATTATTTTAACAGTTTATTGTTTACATTTTAAAAAAAAATTAGATTTTGGGGCAACAGCAGTTTTCGCCCTTGTGCTCAGGCCTTTAATGTGGTTGAAGAAGGCAAAGACACACATCAACTTGCTTTTCGACAAATATTGGAGTCTGGCCCCTTCCTTATATCACCTTACATTCACAATAGGAATAATTAAACTCTTTTGTTCTGTAAGCTGCGTGCAAAATTACATTAGTACTCGCCTCATTAAGGTTAATTGTTGATCATTGGACCCATTGCCACTACTGAAGATAATTCAGCAGACTGGTGAGAGTAAATGAGTGTTAAATCAGAATTCCAGGGCCGAAAGCTGCATTGCAGGGGACTCACTGGAATGGATTTGAAAATGCTGCATTTTATTTTAAGGAAAAGGAGTACTTGTGGCACCTTAGAGACTAACTCCTTTTCTTTTTGCGAATACAGACTAACACGGCTGTTACTCTGAAAACCTGTTTATTTTAAGGGATCATCTTCCCTGCTCGGGATGTATTTTTGTTCTGTTATTATCTTTATGGAATAAACACATTTTGTTTTGTTTTTAATGGCTAAAATTCTTTAAAATAATCTAGGGCCAGAGTGCTCCAAATAGGGATAGGTCCATGATGGAGATGCCTGCACCAGGGTTCAGCTTTTGGATGCATAATCCTTTCCAGATTTCTTCAATGCATATGGGGAGTGTGCAAATTGCACCATCCCATGTGGCAGGCTCCCTCCTGCCCTGTTCAGTGTGACCAAGCAGTTTCACAGTTCAGTGAGGTAGGGTTCCATTTCTGCTGCAGTCCCTTATGGGATTGTTTGCACCCTACAGAGCATATGGCTAGTGCAGTCCCTGGTCTCTGGCTACCCTCCCCACTTTCTCAGAACTTCTCTTTTCAGAGATGTGACAAGAAAAAAAGGCTGGTTGCATCTCATATCCCTCCCATGACCTGGACGCACTCTCTCACTTAATGAGGAAGTACAGACAAGCCTCAGTTATTGTATGTACATAATTTCTTTAATTGCTTTTGTGCCTGCCCTTTGCTGTTATAAAGTGCTCTCTTGGGCTCTTTGAGCAAAACTAGAGCTGTCTGAAACTCGGTTGTTTTAATTCACAGAGATACATGCCGACATTGTTTCAGTCTGTATAGATTTGTACACACTACCTCTCCAGTTTCCCTTTGTGTTTGAGCAAAAAAAGAAAAAAAAATCTCAAATCTTAGTTTCCCTTGTCACATTAAAACCCACTTTATTATTATTTCAATGCAATTTTTGAGAGATTAATTGGGGTGCCTGAGGTTTGGGGTACCCAGTTTTAGATGGGTAGGGACAGATAGTCAGCAGTGTTAAACGTCCCAAACCACCAGCTGTCATTGGAGCTGCAGGTACTCAGCAGCTCTGAAGACCAAACAAATCACCACCACCATCATGTTCCCATTACGCCTCTGGCATTTGGGGCGGTGACGAAGCTCCTCCACCCTTGTCTGTTTCTGGCAAGTCTTTCAATGGTTCCCCAGCTGTGCCCCAGGTTTTTCAGCTCAGCTTCCACAGCTCTTCGCCATGTTGTTTTTGGGTGGCCTTGTTTTCCACTTGCCTTCACGTGTCCACCTTATTGCTACTCTGGTAATGGAATCTGTTTCCCTCCGAAGCACAAGGCCAATCCATCTCCAGCGCCTCCTGGCAATAAGGGTGCTCAGATCCTCTTGACTGCACTGTGTCAATAGACCTTGGTTTGAGATTGTTCTGGGCCAAAAGACCTGGAGGATTTTTCTGAGGCAGGTTGTATGGAATGAAGACAGTTTGGACAGGTCATATTTTCTCATTCCCCAGCATCCTGCACTATAAAGTAGTGTTGAAAGTACACTCTGATAAATCTGGAGTTTGGTTTTGGTGTTGTATTTTGAAGATTTCCAGACTATATTTAAGCTCCTGAAGGTGTTCCTGGCTTTATTGGAATTTTTCTGGATGTCCTGGCTTGTTCCACCATCCTGGCTGATGGTACTGCCCAAGTATGTGAATGTTTCTACATTGATGAGAACATATTCCTCTATCTGTACTGGTGATGTTGAGGCAATATTAAAGGTCACGTTATCTGTCTTATTGCGGTTGATTTCCAGTCCAATTTACTGGCTGAATGCGTTGAGTCGAGTTGTTTCTTGTATATGATGTTGGGTGTGTGATAGGAAGATCAGTAACTGTATCAAATTTGGCCCCCCAAAATTAATGAACAGTTTGAAAGTTTAGCCCTAAATATCATTGTTTACTTGAAAAGCTGACTTCAGTGAACTTTTCAAAAAGCATGGGCCCCAGTCCTGCAAACATTGATGCGTATGCTTCACCTTAGGCACGTGAGAGTTGTTCTATTGACCTCAACAGGATTCCTTGTGTGAGTAAAATTAAGTACCTGCCTAAATGTTTGTGGGACTGGGGCCATAGTCTGAAGTTAGAGTGTGATGAAACTGAAATTAGACAAGGTTCTTTTGTCTGTTATCCCTGAAAACATTTTGCTCAGTTCTAGGTGATATTAAGTAGTGAGAACTGAAATGCAGTGCGTTATTTTTAAGTGGCAAACAAAAGCATGCTGTAATACCAGAGAGAAAAAAAAGCTATCTTATAAAATACCTTATAAGTATTGCAGTTAGTGGGAATTTTCCATCAAAATGTTTTAGCAATGGAGAAAACAGCATCTATCGAAAATTTTGATCTTGTGGAATATTTAAAAAAAGTTTTCCACAGAGAAAATTGAAACTAAATATTTTATTTTAGGCTACATTGATTTTGATTTGTCCCTCTGAGCTTTCATTCGGGTGTCTCATGCCCCTCTTCTCTTCTATGTGATTGTCATAAATGTAAAGGGAAGGCTAACCACCTTTAACTCCCTCCTGGCCAGAGGAAAACCCCTTTCACCTGTAAAGGGTTAAGAAGCTAAAGATAACCTCGCTGGCACCTGACCAAAATGACCAATGAGGAGACAAGATACTTTCAAAGCTGAAGGGGGGGGGAACAAAGGGTTCTCTCTGTCTGTGTGTTGCTTTTGCCGGGACCAGAGCAGGAATGCAGGTCAGAACTCCTGTAAAGCGCTAATAAGCAATCTAGTTAGATATGCGTTAGAGTCTGTTTTATTTAAATAGCTTATAAAATAAGTTGTGCTGAATGGAATGCATATTCCTGTTTTTGTGTCTTTTTGGAACTTAAGGTTTAGCCTGAGGGATTCTCTACGTTTTGAATCTGATTACCCTGTAAGGTATTTACCATCCTGATTTTACAGAGGTGATTCTTTTACTTTTTCTTCAATTGAAATTCTTCTTTTAAGAACCTGATTGCTTTTTCATTGTTCTTAAGATCCAAGGGTTTGGGTCTGTGTTCACCTATGCGAATTGGTGAGGATTTTTATCAAGCCTTCCCCAGGAAAGGGGGTGTAGGGCTTGGGGGGGGGGAAGACGTTTCCAAGTGGGCTCTTTCCTGGTTATATTTGTTAGATGCTTCATGGTGGCAGCAATAAAGTCCAGGGACAAAAGGTAAAATAGTTTGTACCTTGGGGAAGTTTTAACCTAAGCTAGTAAAAATAAGCTTAGGGGGTTTTCATGCAGGTCCCACATCTGTACCCTAGAGTTCAGAGTGGGGAAGGAATCTTGACAGTGATGCACAGCAATCTCCCCTCTGGCTGAATTCCTGTGGTGTATTTTGTGAGTCCCATGACCACTTTGAATCATGAGGCGTTACATGGAACCTGGTCCATAGAGAAGAAGAAGAAGGACATGAGTCACCCAAATGACAGCTCCCATGAGGAACTGCGGCAGCTCGGGCAGACAGTTCAATGTCTGAGTCAAAATGAAACAATGACATTTCTGACTCAAGATGATTTCTGTTGTGTCATTTGAATTTTTGGTCCCAATTCTGGATGAAAACAAATATCAACATATCAGAATTTCTCACAGAATGGAAATTTCAATGATCAACCAGGTCTGTTGTAAGGAAGCTGCTGAACAGTAATAAATCAACTGACAGCAGTGTGATGAATCTCCTGTTGTTCTCCTGGCTCATGACTGGAGGGTAATAAAGCAGCCAGATGGGACAGTTCTATGAAAGTGGGAAAGATAGCTGAATAACTGGGGATATGGGGGACAGTGGTAAGGTAGCTGTTCCTGTTTATAGTCAGTCTAACTGAGCTGGCTTTTCCAAGATTGCCTGTGTGCAGTTGGGTATGAACTTGATTTAAGAGTAATAGGACTCAGCGTAGCCAAGAATACAGACGAGTACATGAAAAACAAGTTACACCAGACATGACTCCATGACATCAATTTCTCTCCAGCTTGGAAACAGAGCTGCTACAAAGCCACCAAACTGAACCTCTGGGCAGATGCCTTCTTATCTAGCTTTCTTTATCTAAGTATTTCAGTATCACCTATCATCACAGGCATTATAAAGTATTGTAAGGAACAAAGAGAGCTGTTGATAACATACATATATTTCTCCAGCTGTTTTTTGGTCAGCCTGTTGGGCACAGGTATAGCAGATGTTATTCTTCTTGGGAAAGAACTATTTCCTTAGTTAAGCAAGCAGTCCATAGAATCACACAGTCCCTGCCTTTGGATGTAGACCTGCCTCCCTAGAATATAGAACTTCTTGAAGGAGTTCCCAATAAAAGTGTATCAGTTTCTTAGGGCAAATAAATACTTTCCAACAAACAAAACATTTTTCCCCCTTTAGGCCCAATGCTGCAGTCCTCACTTACAGGAGTAGTCCTACTGAAGTCAAGGCAAGAGTATACCCTTTACGTGCTTGTCAGTCAATGTATTGACTTTTCTGCATTTACAATGTGTTTAAACATTAAACAACTCTATTCTGTAAATTATTAAAAAGGGGAAAGGTATACTATACGCTTGTAAAGAGTTATATTTAGCATAAGGAAGGGACTCAGCAAAATGCATTGCAGCATCAAGACTATGATGTGGCAGCTGTTTTCTGTGCTGCCGCAGGAACTTTGTTTAGAATACAG
This sequence comes from Lepidochelys olivacea, assembly GCF_965140295.1. Classification (NCBI taxonomy): domain Eukaryota; kingdom Metazoa; phylum Chordata; order Testudines; family Cheloniidae; genus Lepidochelys; species Lepidochelys olivacea. The sequence continues at coordinate 87,277,416 of NC_140415.1, read as the reverse complement.
CAAGGTAGCAGATGTTTATGAGCTATAAGGGTGTTGGTATATTTATTACCTGTTTCTATGGGCAACATAACCTCTATTATTTGAATTTCTGTTGCTTAGATCTCAAAATGAATACTAGATTGATATTGTAAAAGGTATTAAGTGAGCCTTTTAGAATTAATTCTCTGGTTGCTAGCACTTAATTCATTTATCTAAAGCCTTATGAAATTACTAACACTCATGTAGAATTCCAATTTCCAGCTTGTCTGTACCTGAGGGCCTGCTTTCTTGAAAGTAAAAAAAGTTCTGGATATTACAACAATTACTTGAGGGTTGTTTTGTAGTAATATTAATGGGAAGGAGGGTGATCTGCCATTCTGTAATATACTCAGTCTCTGTTTTGTCTTTCATATTTGCCAAGCATGGGTTGTTTTGTAGCATACAGAATTCAAGATATATCAATCCTTCACACGATGGCTTGAAAACATTGCACTCATTTTGATCAGCATGTCCTGTAACTCAGCAAAGACTAAGGGAGACCTATAATTAGAGAGATTTTCATCAAGGCTTACGAGGTCCTTGAGGGACCTCTGGAAACTGTGGGATGAGAAGTGCTTTCCATAGCACTGGAGACGGGGGAACCTCTGAGGTAAAAGTTTAACCTGACCTCCACACTGCAGGCAGAGTGAAAAGCAAATATGGATTTAGAAGAGCTGTAGGTAATGAAAACAAGAAAGTGTAAATGGCAGCAAAGCAGTTTAGAAGGCCCAGCCATGGAGAGCTTTGGGAAGACTTTCCCATTGAAACAGGCATCTGTCTGAGTAATACAGAGTACAGGGAGCTACTAATCCTGGCACACCCAATCCCAAAACCATTTTTTTAAAGTATTAATATACTGGCACAGGAGGAGTAGTATTCTTGGCTGAAAACATTAGACATATCACATAGAATTTGATCCATTTTTGACAGTCTTTTCTTCTGCAGCTGTTACTTAACATTACACCATGTAAAGTCACAGGCTATAAAAATAGCCTGCATGTTCCAATTATCGTTTCTTTATTCCAAATAGAACAAATTTTATGTAATAAGCAGAAGAAAAGAAAGAGGACCCCCCACAAATAATTATAGACTAGTACTGCTGGCTTCCACCTACACTTAGGCAGGACTCCAGAAAATTAGTGATCATTTTGACAGTTCTGCACAGGTGAAGGACTAATTTGCACAGGTTGTTATTGAGGCCTAACTTCGCTTGTCACAGCATTTGAAATTGCATTGGCTTTTTTCTGACCATGATAACATACTTCTGAGCAGTAAGGATATGTACTTTTAGATAGCTTCAAGTGCTAACTAAAACAAATGTGGACTAGAGAGAATGAATTAAAAAAAGTTACAAAAAAATTTTAAAGAGAGACCTATTTTTATACATAGTTATGCAGTGTATTCTAATAAGCCTTTTCTTCCCCACCGCTTTGTAGTACTTCAGACGTTTAAGCAGTGAAGTATAAAATGCTAAGACATAATTTTAAGTGTGTGTGTGTGTGTGTGTGTGTGTGTGTGTGTGTTGTAAAATTTGTAATAGTAGTAGAATTATTATAGGCTTGGAAAGATCAGATTTTTTTAATCAGTAAATGTCAATAAACATCAATTTACACACACAAACCAACAAAAACCATTTCAGTAGATGATCAAAATTTAGAGGAAAGCAACGTAAAAAAAATGCTGCTTGAGAACTCAGTTTGATTTAAGGATATTAAACTATGTGTATTTTGACTGGTGATGGTGACAATTAGTGTTTTCATAGCTATAAATCTTTAACTTTTTGAATTGAAACATCCATCATTAATTGTCTCACTGCTTCTATTGTCTGACCTCCCGCCATACGCAAATTTTCACAGTTGCAGGAAATTTAAAAACTGATAAAAATAAAAAATGCTTGAAATTATTTAAAAAAAAAAATCAAACTGTCAAGCCTAACTATTCTAGTTAGCATTGAACAAACTATTTATGGAATTGTTTTCATTTCACAACAAAAGAGCATTTACAGTATAATAAACATTGTAAATGACAAATTTCAAGCACACACACACACCCCATGGACTTACTGTACTTTTAAACAAGTCAGGTAATCATTACATGATTACTACCCCAAAGTGAATAGATATGTACATTGTGTCCTGCCCTGACAAAGCTGCACAGGGGTAGGGACAAGAGTAAGGAATCTTCTGTCCCTTGACTTGCATCCTGTGTAAAGGCCACCCAAATCTTAGTCCCTGCCCTCAGGGGAGCGTAGGTACTAAGGAGGAGAAACAGATTTGCCACCTCTCATGTAAGTGCCCTACCCACTAGGGTTGAGCCTAACTCTTTCACTGGCCCAGTTAATGTTTAATTAATTAAAAATATTTATTTAAAGTGGAACAGCTTCAGTAGGAGAGATTGAGGGAGACCCACATCAGATTTTTCCATAGCTTAGGGCACTCACCTGGGAGGTGGTAAATCCCTAGCCAAATCCTCTCCCCCATTCAGGAGAAGCAGGATGATTCGAAGTGAGAGTGTCCCCCAGCTTGAGTGAATACCCTATCCACTAGTTCAAAGAATATAAGGGAGTTCCACCCCCCTACTCCTAGCTGTTTTGTGTAACCTCACCTGAGGGGCCTGATTTGGACTTTCCTAGTTTATGAATCTCTCTAGGGCTCTGGGAGCTAGATGCTTGGCCATTTAGAGAAGGAGTTCAATGCACATGCCCAAAAGCAAAAGTTTTAGGTGCCTACAGGGTAAGGCAATAGCCAAGCAGGAATTTTGTGGATTACAATGGTGCCTAAAAATGGGTCTTAAGCACCTAAGTTCTTGTGTGGTTGCACCCTAAGCACTTATATGGGAAACAAATATTTGATAATGGGCTCTTCAGTCTAGAAGACAAAAATACAAGAAGTTCCAGTGGTTGGAAGCTGAAGCTAGACAAATTCAGATTGCAAATAAAGCATAATTTAACAATAATGGTAACTGACCATTAGAAGAATTTACCAAGGATTTGGGTGGATTCTCCCTCACTGGCAATTTTCAAATCAAGATTGGATGTTTTTCCAAGAGAGCAACTCTAATTCAAAAGGAATAATTTTGGGGAAGTTCTGTGACCTTTGTTATATAAGAGGTCAGACTAGATCATAGACTATCAGGGTTGAAAGGGACCTCAGGAGGTCATCTAGTCCAACCCCCTGCTCAAAGCAGGACCAATCCCCAATTTTTGCCCCACATCCTTAAATGGTCCCCTCAAGGCTTGAACTTACAACTCTGGGTTTAGCAGGCCAATGCTCAAACCACTGAGCTATCCCTCCCCCTCTTGTAGCAGCAGAGAACGTTCCCATACCACAATGATCACAATGGTCTGTTCTGGCCATTGAATCTATGAATTATGTAGTCTCATGTTCGTTACCTTATAAAGGAGGTGATTTAATTCATTCAGAAAGCAATCACCATACTAAAATAATTACCGCTACATTGCATCTTCTTATGGATGTTTAGAGCAGCCCAATTTCTGTGTCCAGCCCCCACATTCACCAGACACAGGTGACGGCTGGAGAACTGACTGGGCACTCCTGGAATGGACCATAGGGGTGGGGAAAACAGGTGCAGTTACCCTGAAACTATGACAACTGTTTCTGGCATTCTGCACCTTTCTGCTGATAAGGCGTCTGTCTCTCTCTCTACAGTAAGACCCTCTTTTGTGGTGAGCAGATTCAGTTCCATGGGTTGCTTAGTGTGAATCTCACACACTTAGTCTTGTGGAGACTTTTACACATTCATTTCTTTTCTAAGTAGTATGAACAACTGTCACAGGGTACACTCACTGCAGGAGCACTCCCTCTTGCCAGGCTGCAGTATTGCAGGGGGTTCTTCCACTCTAGCACCCCCTTGTCAGTCATCCTGCTTCCACAACAGATGCCAACTTCTGTGGCTTAGCCCTCCAGCCTGGTCACCACTCAGTTCCCTTCCTGGGTTAATAGAAGAGGTAAAAAAAAAAGTCTACAGGCCTGTATGCCAGGCTCTCAGCCCCCATTTGGGACATTATTCTTGGCCTCTTTTAGTCCTGAGGTCAACACTTTTCCTCTTGGTGCGGGAGGGGTAGGGGAATCCAAGCCAGCCCTCTCCTCTGGGTTCCAGCCCAGGGAGTCTGTGTTAGGCAGCTGAGGACTGTCCCATGGTATTCCCCACCACTTCCCTGGACTGCTCCTACCCCTTCTTGTCCATTGTCTTCCACAGATCTACAGACTGCACAATTCCCACCAATCCTGGCCCCTTAAACAGTAATGAGACTTCCTTCTAAACACTATTTATTTCCAGGACCAGTTCCTCTCTATGAGTATCTTCTACATCCTTGAATATATTGTACAGTATTATGTTTACAGCATAAAACAGAGAACTTAAATTTTCGAAAACCCCATAAAATAATCATGCTGAAAATTTTCAGCAAAAGACTACTTCATTTCTTAGAATTCAGAACAACACACAAGAACCCAAAAAACAAAAAAAGAGACAGAGCAGGCATAATATACCCCTTCTTGTCTAGGCTGGCTCTTACCAGATTGACTGTTATCCCACACTTCCCTGCAGCATGCCGTAGCCTGCAAGCAGGACCAGGAGCCACGGTTTCCTTCCCCCCGCTATACCACCACGATAGACTACATTTCCAACATAGTCCTAAAGCACTGCATTATCAGACCTCCCACAAACTTAAAGGGCCACATCACATTCCAGGGGTAGACTGACCCTCTTTGCTCCACTATCTTAAAGGAGTCAGACCACCACCTAACATGGTCATTTGACATTTTGAAAGTATATTGAAATGGATTTACAACCAAGTGAGATCCTGACAAGAATGGAATAAATTGATGTCAATGAAGTGTCTAAAACTGTAATTGATTTATTTTTAAAACGGTGTAGATCAAGTAGCAGAGAGGTAGAATTATGTCACACAAATAGAGGCAAGTTTTGGATAGTAAATTGGTTCAAGATAGACAAAGATAAATTGTTATAGTCCACATCCCCATAGAATCTGAGCAGCTCCTAAATGTTTAGAAATAGAAATAAGATGTTGTCTCCCTCTTTCTTCATTTCCAGTCTGTAGGTGAATAGTTTGATTGTCATGTATTAAGTGTGTGTATGAGAAGAATTTACTTGAAATGAATTGATTGGGTAATTGCTAAAAATCAATTTGTTGATACAAATGCAAATTCTGCTTATGTAAAAGGATGCACCAGCAAGAGGCCCTCTGAAAGTTTGGTGCCTTGAGTCTACAATATTGGACCAGAAATCTCAAGAAAGCTCTTTTATTGCCTTCAATTTCAGGTCCCAGACAGAAATGCTGGAAGAACAGCTTTTTACTTACTACTGTAGAACTGGTACTAAAGTTTTGGAAATAAATTTAAAAAGAAGTAGTTTTACATTTCAAACCCTTAAAAAGATTCAGTTTAGCCCTTTGCCTCTCCTTCTGTCCCCCCTCTTCACCTCCCCCCCAAAAATAGTGGGGCTAAGGAGTAATGGGATTTGGATGGAAGAGTTATTTTTTCCTTCCATCTGCAATGAAGACACAGTTTAATGGAAGATGAGACATAGGAGCATGCACTTAAAAGTTACTAGAACTTCACTGAGCACTCTTGGCCAAGTAGTGCATTTGACAAATCATGCATTATTTGTCTACTGTATTATAGGATGACTAATTTTATTCAGTATTCAACCAACTCTGTTGTACATTGTTGGTATGATAACATTCACCTCTATGGAGGGCACTACTTAATGAAGCATGTGTTCCACTCAGCCTTCCCCTTTCCACCATTTGTCAAATAACTAGGTCCCAGAAGCAAAGTTTCTATGCTTCCTCATTTACAAATAGTGGATGGCTGAGGAGACAAAAAAAGATGAAACAACTCTAAGCAACAGGTGTTTGTGATAATATAAATTTCAGATGAGCAGTAAAGTTAGAGGAAGCAGCAAGAAAAAAAATCAAAAGGATGTGAATCCTTCTGTATAACTGGGTTTACAGACTTGGCCAATAAAGTTTAAAGTAGACAAATGTAAAGAAATATATGCTGGTTGCAAAAGTTTTAGAAGTACAGATAGAGAACATTTAGCTGAAGCAGTTAGCTTGTGAAAGGGAAATTAAAGTAATGATATACTACCTCTGAACATGTCAGTGCAAAGTGGCAAAGCAATAAAACCAAAGTTCTAATACATAATCAACATATGATGCTCAATGTCTAGCTACACACTAATTTTTGCATGTGTGCTGTTTAAATCACGTGTTAAAGAAATTGAATACCCTTGAGTGGGATGATTAAAAATGTTATTCACGTCAGGCTGGTACAATTTAAGTGTTTCACTTGGAGCATTATGTAAAATACACTACAGAACTTCCGAAACATTTAGAAATGATGTGATGGGAACTATTTTTAAACCATTATAAAAAACAAAGGTTGTTCAATGAGAAATGAAAAACACAACAAATGAAAATAAAAAAAACCTGAGATTAGCCTGGGAAATAAATGCATAGGAACATCTGCTGTTTTCTGTCACATTTTGTTGAACTATAACATGCAATAAAAAACAAGGTGCACCATAGTCTTCAGATGTAAACCTTCCTATTTAAAAAACCACACACTTAAAAACTATAAACTACTCTGTAAAATTTTAACCCTATGAGATCACTGATCTCACATATAGAACATTCTGCTCCTCAGCAACAACAAAAGTTCAAGCTTCTGAATGAAAAATACTTTGAAACACCACTGATGTTCAGGCATTTTTATATTTTGCCATAGAAGTAGTATAAGGGCCCTACTGTCAATCAAACTCTAACCCCGCCCCTTGACCCCTTAGCCACGCCATCAATCAAACCCTAACCCCACCCCTTGACCCCCATCCCCTTGACTGGAAGTCCCACCCCCATCTGGGGTATTACTTCTGGGGTCAAGGCTGCCACGTGACGGGAAGCAATCAAACCCTAGCCCTGCCCCTTGACCTCTTGACCCCGCCCCTTGTCCCACCCCTTGGCCGGAAGTCCTGCCCCTATCTGGAGTATTACTTCCAGGGTCAAGGCTGCCACATGACCGGAAGCAGAGTATGTCATGTCTAACTCCTCCTCCCACTGCCCTCCACCAATCAGGAGAGGTTTTGCCCCTGTAGGACTTCCCCTCAACAGGAGATGTGACTAATCAGGGTGAGTTCCGGGGCGGGGTGTCCTCTCCAGAAGTGGGTCTTGTGACCTCTCTAACAACTCCTCCCCCCACCCTCTACCAATCAGGATGGGTTTCGCCCCTGTAGGACTTCCCCTCAAGAGGAGATTTAACCAATCAGGATGAGTTCTGGGATGGGGGGTGACCCGACCGGAAACGATTCGCGTGTGACCCCTCTAACGACTCCTCCCACTGACCTCTACCAATCAGGCCGCCCGGAGACCAGATTTGACAAAAATAGGGCACGTTTGGGGATGGGGTGAACCGCCCAGAAGAGGGGCGTGTGACCCCTCTGCCAAGCAGCACCATGACCCCATAAATCCTAGCGTCGGGCAGAAGAGATTGTCTTTTACCAAGAGTGCACGTTTTACAAATTGTAGAAACATGGACTCCTTCACCACCCCCGTGAGAAGTTCGGACTTTGTTTTAGCCCCGAGGGCCTTCGACAAACCGCGGAGAAAGTGCTACATCAGCGACAGTTCCGAGGAGGAGGAGGGGACGATTGAAGGGAGCCCTTTGGCCCAGCCATTGATGGATACCCCGGACCCTGAAACCCAGCCGCTTGTGGGGCCCTGCGATGAGCGTGATGGCCTCTTGTTGTCCACCCCCCCCGGAGGAGGAAGGTGATCACAGCTTGGGGAAGGCACTAGTGGACAAGATGAACGGAAGAGACAATGCTCAGGTAAATGAATGCTTAAGAGGTGACAGTCGAGGTTGGGGGTGTAACGGGGCTAGGAAGCAGGGATTGTGTAAATCAAAAACCAAGCAGTGGGGTGCTTACGCTGTTTCTTTTCTTAAAAAAAAACTCTCTCGCCAGTTCAACGATGCCTTTCTAGAGGACCCGGAGACCCTGGACAGCGTTGCACCAAGCAGCGAAGATGAACCGGGCCCACCATGTTTTTGCTCAACGCCGCTAAAAATGTTGAAGAGGACGCCGAGGATGACGGCTATGAGGAGTTTAGGAGGAGGCTTGGCATGGAACTGACTGAGCCAGTGCCACTTCGTGAGCGTAAAAAAGTCATGCGGACTATTGTACGCATTGCTGTTTATTCTGTTCTTAATCACGGTCTTAGGGAAAAGCTTTTTGAAGATTGTGAAGGCTGTGTCATAGATGCACCAGGCCAGTGGCACCATGACTGTGTGACTTGGACTTCAGTGGATAGGAACTGCAAGCTCCGGGGCCTGCGTGCTGAGCTGTGCTTGGAAAGCTTATTAAACACTGTTATTGCCATAGGTTATGCTATGCAATGTCTGTGCCTAACCCAAGAACATTTAGCACAAGGGGTGACCTTGATAAATGCTGTGCAATTCAGTGGAGACCCTGACCATGTTTTAAAAAAAATGACCAAACTGGAAGATGCCTGCTTAGAGCGTTATATTGACCGTCTGGTCCGCCCAAAAAGTTACAGAACCCTGCTTAAGAAAAAGTCTATTTGTAAGAAATCTAAAAGGATTAAGTTAGAAAATGGTGAGGGGCCAAACATGTGATATAAAACTTGGTAGCTGTAAATTAAAAAAAAAAATCTATTGAAAAGGGCTTTGTGACTATCTGTATTTCTGTTAAACGGTCTTTGGCCCTTAAGGAAGCTTAAAGTTTTTTTTTCCTTTTTTTAATGGAGCATCTTGGTTTGTTTTCAAGGAGCTGTATGTCTTTTAAATAAAAAAAAATTGTTTGTCAGAACCTAGCTCTTGTGTCTTTTGTGTAAGAGAGACCCATATACAGCAAAAAGAAAAAAAAAAGCTGAAATGTATGTTGTGGGAGGGGGCAAAATGTCCTAAAAATGTGTTTACAATAAAACAAACAGGGATGGTTCAGACATGTGGTTGAGTACAATAGAGCTGACTTATTCTGTTGAACTGAACGGGTTTAACACCCCCCCCCGAATAGCAAGGGTGACTGTGATTACTCACAAACCACAGAAAGTCGTTTACAACAAGAGGGTCCTAGGAGAAGGGTTTAAAACCCTGCCCTATGGCTTTTGAAAAATGGATACGAGGTGGAAACACCCCTTTTCTGCAGTTCTCGCGGGGCCTAGCAACTGTGGGAAAAGTTACTTTATAAAAAATGTATTGGATAATGCCAAACAAACATTATCTGTTACGCCTGAGAATATTATGTGGTGTTACAGTTGTTGGCAACCTCTGTATAAAGAGCTGCTCTGTAAATACCCCTTTATCAATTTTGTGGAGGGTCTGCCTGATGCTTTTGACAATGACCGTTTGTTTCCTACCAATAAAGTGAACATGATTATCATAGACGATCTGATGAACTCCGCTTGTGAAAGCGATGAAATCGAGAAAGCCTTTACCAAGTACGTGCATCACAGGAACCTGAGCATTATGTATATAGTTCAGAACGTATTTTGCCAGGGGAAAAAAAAGAGTTGCACTATTAACCTAAACACAAAGTACATGGTTCTGTTCAAAAACCCCAGGGACAGATTACAAATTGCTACACTCGCTCGGCAAATATACCCCGGCAAAGCTCAGTTCTTTCTAGAAGCTTTTGAGGATGCTACCAAAAGGCCTTATGGCTACCTGATGGTGGATTTAAATGCTTCCACCCCAGAAGCTTATAGGCTAAGAACTGGTCTTTTCCCTCCAGACTGGCCGGCAGTTTATACTTTAAAAAGAACAACAGCCCGGTATAAAAAGAGATGCATTATTGGCAGACCCCTTTTTAACAGCCGGGGTTGCTGACTGAAAACATGTCTAGCTGCGTGAAAAGAAACCTGGGCCTTTTAAAATTACTTAGCAAATCGTCCCCGCAGCAAAGGAGGGCTATACTGTGCTCGGCCTCTGACGATCTAGTAGCAGCCATCTCCGAAATAGCGCTCAACACCTTAAAAGGAAACATACCTTTAACACAGAAGCAAGTGCGTGTGCTGAAAAAGAAACACACGCTTATAAAAACTTCGTGTAATTAAAGGTTTTCACTTGAAAGAAAGACGCGTCTGGTGAAGCAGGTCTGGGGGGTTTATCGGACCCCTGTTAAGTTTTGCTATCCCTCTGATAACGGGGCTTTTAACTAATCGATAATGGAGTATACAGAAAAAGCGTACCTGGTGCCCAGCCAGCAGTTGGAGCAATTAAGCGCTCCCCCTCTGGCAGAGGAAAATATCAGAATGACCGCAACATGCTTACTGGATGCTGAAATGAAATCTGTTCTTCAAAGAACTGACTTAGGTGAATATGAAAAGGCTAAACTTTACAGCACCGTGCTTCAAAGGTACCTAATGTACGTGAAGCAGAACGATGTGGACAAAGGAAAAATAAGTCTGTTTCTACCAGAACAGGAACAGAGTGTGACTGCCAAACCCTCTGAAATACCAAAGACCTCAGACTCTGTTGCTCAGGAGGTGTTGGATAACGTGAATAAGCGTTATAAGAAAAATGCATCAGTATTGCTAAATAAGCTGGGCCAAGATAAAAACATTTCTTCATGGACCGATAAAGGGTCTTTTGTGTACAAAGGCTCTGTGGTTAATGGTTCTAACATGCTCGACTTAGTCAGGGCCGTCACCCAGACGTGCTCTGTTCCTAGCAGACATGTACCTAAAGGATGGGATGTGTTTATGAATGCCATGGCGGAACTGAACATACCATCTTCCGTCATGGGCAACGTGACCAACAGATCTTTTGGAACACCTCAAGGCCTCAATCGCCGACACCGGTGCAGACCAAGAAACAGTGACCCCTTTTTTGCCATCTTAAAAAACGAAAATTGGCTAAAAGAGCCGAATGGCTCAGTTTGTGATCTTTTTCACGTTCTATTTTTTTTTAAACTGGTAATGTTTTGCTTTAAATAAAACGTTTCTGAATTGGGTCATTGTGTTTTGTTTTTTTAAAAAAAACACGCCAAACAAACATCAATTGTCTTTAAACCCCCTCACCAGGGGTGTTTTATTGGGTAACATGACTATGAAAAGCATTGCAAGATATGCATGTCTGGGCTTGTTGAAACATGCTTTGAGCAAGGCTAGGCATGGCCAAGTATTTAAAATTTATTTTTTACAAAATTCATCACCATCCGGTCGTTTTTCACTAGGTCATTATGTTGGGAACACTGGGGCATGGCCACTAGGTAACTCGAGGGGATGGAAGACCACAAGTGTCGATGAAGCCCCCTCGCACTAGGCCCCTGTGTCCTTGCCCCCCCCCCTCCTGCCTGGAGGCACTCGCAGCAGCTCTGTGTGCTAGGCCCAAGTGTCCTTGCCCCCCCCCCCCCCCGCCTGGAGGCACACACAGCAGTTATGCTGAGAATCTGCAACAGTATGTTGCAGAGTCAGACTGCCTGAAACTAAGCAAGGCCAAACAGGGGAGATATGGAAGAACAATGCTGAATAAAGCAGCTTTATGTATAGTTTAACAAATGATACAGAGAATCAGGGAACTAGCTGGGAACTGGATTGGCTGGCTATATGGATACTTGGGGCAGCTTGCTATTGGATAAGTATGCTGGGAAAAAGGATGTACCTTTTTGCAGCTGCAAATAAACTTTTCTGCTTCTCCACCCCGTTGTGATTATTGGGTGTAGCACACCGGGTAACGAACCACTCAAACTGTTGTTCAGCCTCTCGGCACTGGGTGCCGGCAACAATTAGAATACAATTTTAAAATCCGGTCAAAAGATACACCATCGTATACCAGACGAATGCTCGGGGCCACCAGTACTTTCTTCACAAAAAGGGATGCTGATAGAATGCGCAGTTTAAAGCCTTCGGTTCCGCTGCCCATTAAAACAGAAAGGATCTTTACTGAGCGTCAGTTTAATTTTCACATCCACTCCCTTCAACAGTAGTTTTTCTTGAAAAAAGAGGTCGCTGTGTAGATGACCCAGAAGCTCTACTGTTCTGCTTTGAGCAGTCAGCTTTGCACACCTCACAAACCCTAGATTCTCGCCATCCAAGTCTGTGTCTTCCTGTTGTCTGGCAGTGTCTTTGTAAAAGAGGCCAGTGGAAAATTGCGTGGCGAGGGTGTCGTTGCTGTAATTGAGCACCAATTCTATAAAGGCCCTGTAAGGGTAACAGTTGTTGCTTTAGCTTACAAGGCAGTCTCCGAGTGTGACATCCAGCTGACTAAAAATAGAGGCCACTGGGTAATTCACCAGGCCCACCTCGGCATCCGCGTCGAGTTCAGTTCCGTCTCCTTTTACAATCTTGCAACACAGGTACAGCAGTGTGTTGTTTAAATCTATATAATCTACATCATTCCCTGCTATAAAAAAGTCAATGGGGGCAGACTCTGTAATGGCCGACAGAGGTGGCACCTCGATGTAGATGCTTTTCTGAATGCTGGTCTACGTAGGGGCTATTTGGAACAAGTCTAGTTCGGATTTGGTGCATTCTTCAGACCCGCAGTGAACGAAAGCCATGTTGTTTAAAATATCTCTCGTGACAGCCAGTGAGTGTTTCCTCTTTCGCCCAGGCTTCCTCTTGGACTTTCGCTTAGGCTTTGACCCACAGGGTTGGCCATTTCTTTTAAAGGGTTTCGGGGGACCTGCGCGTCGCGGGTATGATGCATTTCTCTTTCTCTTCTTCCTCCTTTTAATGTACATCAGCCCTGATCCTTCCTGTGAAGCTGTGTTCCCCACCTTCTCCAGAACAGCGCGGGAGACGTGACCTATGACGTCTTTAGCTATGTTTTATGTGGGGTTTAATAATCTCTAGCCCCCTCCTCAAAAGCGGTATGGCTTTTCGAAAGAGGCTACGGAATATTCCACCCACGCCTGCCCCATACATCACGGGGGCCCCCCCATGATATCCGGGAAGGGCATATCCCACCTGGGCTTTGTAATAGTTTCTGTAGACATTGGGGTTGCCGTAATTTTTTAGGATCACCATAATACCGTTTTGCTTTTTTAGAAAACTCACTCTCTCCGGGGGCGCAGGTGTAGCTTGATGAACACCTTGCCAAAGCGAAATGAGACGCTTTTGTTCTGATCTGTCTTTATATCAATGGTATCGATGTGGTGTTTACTGATAGGGACGTAATGAGGTTTATCGTAGGTGATGGTGACAAAATCATTGTTCCTTCCTTGGATGGGGACACAACATAACAGGGGAACAGAAAAGTCCCCCACAAACTGATGTTCTACGATGTCCGTGTACAGATACAAGGAATTAAAACCTCCTGTAATGTCTGCCGAGAAAGGGAATTTTTGGACGCTGTGTTTGGGGCCCAAGCCCAGAATGTTAGCTAGCTCCCAGCTGGTAGAAAACATAAGTAAAAGCGGTGGATTTAAGTCTAAATTTTTCTACCCACAAAATCGTAGTTCATGACCATCTCAGGCGGTCCGGGGTGACGAGCTATGGTACTGTTCATATGATCCAGTAATTAGGGTATAGATGCGTAATAGCCTCGTCGTAGGATGAAACTCCATGCCATATCTCCAAAGGTGACTTCAAAAGGGGTGTCTTTGTTGATAGTGTTCCAGCTGTGCGGGTATTGTATTTCCACTAACCCCACCTCCCAGGCACCCTGGAGATCCAAGGGCTTAATTAGCCGTATTGTAAAGTTCGAGCTGGTGTTTTGGGGAAAAACTGCAGAGCTGGCATTGCTGGGCAAAGTAATGTAAAACCTGCCGTCGCTCATCTTCTCTGTCTTTGCGGGGAGGAATAACTTTTGTTTGTTTGCGTCTAAATGTCACAGAGTTGAGAAGCTTTCACCCAGCTGTTAAACTTATCAGGACACCCCAACCATTTCACCAGTAGTTGCTTTTTTCTCCCTTTTCCTTTCTCCTCTAGAACTTTTTCAATCCTGTAAATCCTGTCTCGTTTGGGGTTTACTTTTTGTAATTCTTCAGGGTAAAAAGATCCAGTAACTGTCTCATCCTCTTAGTCTTTTAATCGGTATACAGATCTCTGACCCTGGTTAAGGCTTCATCCACTATGAATATCTCATCGGTCTGTTCATAACCTTTTTCAAAAGCTCCTTTGGTTTTAGATAGTCTCACGTGGTCGCCTTTTCTAAAAGGAGCAACAACCAGTTTTATTTTAAAACTATCGCCATAAACCATTTTCCATACCTTCAGAGAATTTGAAGGGTTAACATCAGCGGGTTTGGTATGTATAGTTCTGTGAAAGCTCTGGTTGTAACTCTTTATAAAGTCAGGTAACACATCGATGTAGCGAAAGGTGTTATTGGCTGTAAAATATCTCCACATCCTAGTTTTTAAAGTTCTGTTAAATCGCTCCACGACCCCTGCTTTGACTTCATTATTAGTAACAAAATGGTGAACGCCATGCCGCTTTAACAATCTGCTTAAGGGTTTGTTTAAAAATTTTCCCCTGATCAGTTTGTAATTTTTGAGGCACGCGCCCTTTGCTAAAAATAGCTTTAAAGGCCTTGGTTACCTCCCCACGCGTCTTGTCCCTTAGGCCTAAGGCCCAGGCATATTTGGATAGAATGTCTACCACTGTTAAGATGTACTTAAAATTGCTGTTGTGTTTGGAGAACCAGTGCATATCCACCAAACCTGCCTGCCATTGCGCATCCACATCCGAAACGATGGTCTTGTTTCTTTTAAAACATATTCGAGCCAGTTTGTGTAAAGTATAAGCATCCTGGTCTGAAAGCCAAGCTGTTACTTGTCATCTTCTATTTAAAGTTTTACTATGCTTTTTGGCCACTTGAAAAAGAGGGTTCACCCCGCCAAAGCTCCCAACTTCCCCAGGGGTGTAATATATTTTCTTTAACAGAGACGCCTGTGGAGACATGACTGTTACTGGTACCATCTTTTACTAACACAAGTGAGGGTGGGGGACAACATTCGTATGAACACATTTAAATAAGTTTTATTAATCGTCTGGTTTAAACACAACCTTTTACAACCGCCTGTAAAAATGGACGCCATGACTCCTAACATGAGGGTGTCTGCTGGTTCATTCTTCCATTTTGTCCTTTTCCTCTTGAGATCTGTGTCTCAGACATAAGCAAAAACATCTGATGCATGATACATTTACTCCCACAGGGCTACCGATGTGTAAGTTCTCAAAGGCCTCCAGAAAGGCATCATCGAGCTGTCCAGAGATTTTTTCAAAAAAAGAAACCGCGTAAGCACCCCACTGCTTGGTTTTTGATTTACACAATCCCCGGTTCCTAGCCCCCTCCATTACACACCCCCACCCCTGACCGTCACTTCTTAAACATTCATTTACCTGAGCCACGTCTTTTTCATTCACCTTGTCCGCCCGTAACTCCCCCAAGCCATGATCACCTTCCACCTCTTGGGGGGTGGACAACAAGAGGCCATCATGCTCATCGCAGTGCCTCACAAGCAGCCGGATTTCGGGGTCGGTTTCCAGTGTGTCCATCAATGACTGGGCCAAAGGGTCCTCCTCAGAACTCTCGCTGATGTAGCACTTTCTCCACACAAGTCCAAAGGTCCTTGGGACTAAAACAAAGTCCGAAGTTCTCACGGGGGAGAAGTCCATGTTTCCACGATTTGTAAAACACGCGCTCTTGGTAAAAGACAGCCTCTTCCGCCCGACGCTGGGACTTATGGGGTGATGGTGCTGCACCCTGATTGGCAGAGGGGTCACACGCCGCTCTTCTGGGCGGTTCACCCCATCCCCGAACGTGCCCTATTTTGGTCAAATCTGGTCTCCGGGCAGCCTGATTGGTAGAGGTCGGTGGGAGGAGTCGTTAGAGGGGTCACATGCGAATCGTTTCCAGTTGCATCACCCCCACCCTGGAACTCATCCTGATTGGTTAAATCTCCTCTTGGGGAAGTCCTACAAGGGCAAAACCCATCCTGATTGGTAGAGGGTGCGGGGAGGAGTTGTTAGAGAGGTCACAAGACCCACTTCCAGAGAGGACACCCCGCCCAAGAACTCACCCTGATTGGTCAAATCTCCTCTTGAGGGGAAGTCCTACAGGGGCAAAACCTCTCCTGATTGGTAGAGGGCAATGGGAGGAGTTGTTAGAGGGGTCACATGACATACCCTGCTTCCGGTCACATGGCAGCTTTGACCCTGGAAGGAATACCCCAGATGGGGGCGGGACTTCCGGTCAAGGGGGTGGGGTTAAGGGGCAGGGTCAGGGTTTGATTGACGGTAGGGCCCTACTCATGTATACAGATTTAAAATAATTCAGAAGTGCAGATTAAAAGCAGACATGCAAAGTTAGTGGTGCCATGGGTAGGAAGGGCTTACAGTTCAAGTAGTAGACCATAGTGTTCACTGCTCAGTATTCATTTTCCTTGTTTTTCATGCCAAACACAATCATTGCAGTGTTATCTTCCATTAAGGGGTTTCAACAACAACCTTGGAGAAAAAAAAAGGGGATGGGTATTATGGGCTCATGTATTTAGACAATATATATGTGGTTTCAAGTGGATAATTCATCATTTGTTAGTCATTTATAGGGTGTCCACTGTGGTATTTGGCCACACTTTCCATGGCATAGATTTTCCAAGTAGGGTATATAAAGAAAAAGAAAGAGGCTCAGAACCCCCTTGCCACTGCACAGCAACACTGCAAGGTTATCAGCAGGGCTAAAGCTATGAGTATCAAAGCTGCCTGATAAAACCTGGAAGAGATGGCCAGTTCAGAAGTATTTCTGTTAATACAAATTCTAGGCATAAGGACCTGCCACTGGCTCCCCAAAGGCTTACTTTGGAGTCTGCTTAAGAGCAGGGCCTGTGGCTAGAGTTTGAAGTCTAGGACGTTGCTGAAATCTAGGCCATTTAGGGCTTGTCCACACTATGATTTAAAGGTGCACTGTTAGCTAGCGAATTCTAATTAACACCTTTTCATGTTTAGTCTAGACAATGTACATTGTCCTTAATATAGGCTTTAAGCTCAACTAGTTTAGTATATATTACAGTGGATCAAATCCTGACTGCATTGAAGTCAAGAGAAGTTTTGCTATTGATCTCAGTGCAGTCAGGATTTCACTCTGTCTCCCTCGTTTTGACTTTTAGCACACAAGATCTCATGTGTTAACATTACATCTAAAACTGCAGTCTAGACAATACCCTTGGGTTTGTCATGACTAGGATTTAAAGATAAGTCATTAGAAGGTGCCAGCTAACATTTGAAAACTGTAGTGTAGTAAAAGTATACACTGCCTTTTCTATGTGCTAGCTGCAACTCAATCAGCCAACACCTTCTAACATACCTTTAAACCCTAGTCAAGATAAAACCTTTGGGTTTTGTAAATGCTGACCAGCAACAAGAGGGGGGGGGGAGAATTACCATGCATTAAGAATTGAATGTTAAAATATTCAGAAGGTTAAGGTATTAGTCACATCTTAAATCACCAGTATTATCAATGGGATTGATAAAGTTGGATCAAGATACATTTTATGTTGTAATGAATAATTGTAAAATAGGGGGTAAACTTAGCAAACATTAAATATTTACTGCAAGCTTTATGGAACACTTTAAAGAATATCAATAGAAAATTGTATCACAAAAATGTACATAAAGCAGTACAAGTTAAATAGAAACAATGTCTCAGTCTAAAATTTTGGTAACACTTTAAATTAAAAAAAAAGGGACCAAAATGATTAATTCCACTAGTAGATGTATATATAACAACATTAATCATGGTGAGCTCACTTGGCATTAATGTGAATGCTATGAAACTATAGAAACTGCATAGAACATTTTAAAAGGGCTCAAAAAAAGTTATACAAACTGGTTGTTCATTGGCTAGGCTAGGAATGAAAAAGTCTTTAATTAAGGGGATTCCTAGGTTGGGTACTTAAACCTTCCATAGCTTAAATGATTAGATTAAAAGCAGAACTATCATTTCTT
This sequence comes from Lepidochelys olivacea, assembly GCF_965140295.1. Taxonomy (NCBI): domain Eukaryota; kingdom Metazoa; phylum Chordata; order Testudines; family Cheloniidae; genus Lepidochelys; species Lepidochelys olivacea. Next base: position 87,259,448 of record NC_140415.1, on the reverse strand, counting down.
GAAATAAAATTCTCACTTATAAACACATCAGAGAATGTCTTGTAGCTTTTCCTTGTGGCTTTTGTAAAACAAAAAGTCAAATGCTTTAATAAAAGCATTCCGGTATCTTCTTCCACTCCCGCACCCAAATAAGTCTAGCTGTGGGAAATTACTTAGAAAAATAAACAGACCTTTTTGTCAGATTTGTTTTGTACATTGTTCCTTAAGCTAGATAACCAACTCGCTCAGAATAGTGATTTAACATGGTGTTTGCTATCCTATTTCTTAAGGATATACATGTCTGTTTGTGCATACAGAACAAAGTGGTCTTTTATCGTGCATCTGAACAAGAGCTACAGTAGTAACATTGGGAAACATGTTAAATTTATAGATACTTGGGTCTCTCTCAGCGATAGGTATAAAAATCTCACTTGTTCTACTAAATCCCATTTCACACTCAGCACTGCTCACTCAGGCTGTGTTAATTGGTTATGAAAGGTGAAGATCAACACCCACATGTCAAATTTTGTCTTCTCTCAGTCCCTGAAGCCATTCTGTGCCGAGAATCTGACAGGGGAAAATCTCAAACACCTTTTGTTAACATCTCTTTCTAAACTCACATGATTAAAGTGGTGGTTGTAGGAGCTGTTTAACCTTGTTAAAGAACAGCTCTCCTCAGCTACAACTATTCAGTCTCCTTGCCATCAGCTCTCCCTGCACTTAACTGTACAGAAGTGAGTGACTTGTGCACATAGAGCTGTTAGTTTAGCTAGAGTTTTGCCTGAAAAAAGGCTGCAAAAATCAGGCAAATTGCTTTTCAGATTTTTCCTTTTGAACATTTCTACCTTTGCTCTTCAACAACAATGTTCTTCCTTTTTAAGACTAATACCTTTAGCCTGGTGTGAATTATCTGTCAGCAGGATAAAGTGGTATATTTCAAAGAATGATACATTTTCAAGTACTCTTCATTTCAGTTTAATAATCCCTGCAATAGTATAAAATTTTAACTATCATTCACAAAGTTCCATTTTGTGTTTAATGCAATGGAAAGAGACAACTCAAACTTTCTTTCACTTAGAGAGATAAGCATACCTCCAAACCACAGATGATTCTATCTGAAGTTTTTTCAGTTGTAACACTTTGGTTTTTTTCCATCCTTAGGAGGGAAAAAGTGGCAAGTTGTCCCAAATTAGCACCTAATACGTTATTACAAATGATTTTTCAAATTCCACCCGCTTTTTTTTAATTTTTTTTATTTTTTACTGACACTGGTAGCTGGATGGTTGTCTCTTCTTGCATTTTGCAAAACTACTGGAAAAAACTCTAAACATTAAAGAATGAGATTACATTTATAAAAGGTTATTCAGTCTGATTGGAAAGGCAGCCAGTGTTATAAATACTTCCCGGAGAAGCAATTGGATTCCATGTCTTGCACTATATTCTAGCAGGATGAACATTTTACAACTATTTCAGAATCTTTAAATTCTGCTTGGTGTCCTCTTGAACGTCTGTGTTTCTCCCCTGCTTTAATGTGGTGTCACTGACTGGATGTTCTATGAAGCTGGTACATTCAGCAGAAAGCTGGAATTTCCTTCCAGCTCATAATTCACAAAGAGACTCAAACCTCTTTGTGCTCTAAAGAAGTCAGCTTCTTGTCTTGTGTTAGCAACCAGTCCTGCTGGGATCTGAAATACATGTGAATAATGTGGCAAAGTCTAGTTTCCAGTAGACAGCATTTTTGTAGATATGATTTAGATTTTGTATTTTCTTTCTTTGGCTCTTAAAGAAGTGTCACAGAATCTATGTTTGCACAGTCCAGGGTTCACTTGGCCTAGATTGTGGGAAAAAAGTTTCAATAGGGTACTAAAATCATTCATTTCTCTTGGAGTTAAAATTGAAATATTAAACCATGCACTAAATAGAGATGGGCTACAATTATATTAATCTTAATAGTCCGCTATGTAAAACTATCATCTTTTAAAATTACAAACTGAAGACTTGGACCAAGACATGATTTGAGAAGAAAACGAAGGATGAGATTGCAGGTTGTGTCTCTAGGAGGCAATTCTCCTAATTCTGGGCCTGTTGGGCACCACATGGGCTCCAAATATGACAGACAGCCCAGGCCAATGCGCTAACATCCAGAACTTGACAGGACTGCCATAGCAATAAGCAGCTCTATACGGAAGTGAGGAGGGAGCATCCCATCCTCCTAATCTTCACTGTTCTATACAAAGACAAATTTTTACAGGCTTTCTACAGGGACTGAGAATTTCACCTTAATTGCTGTAAGCCTGGATCATCTTTTAGGTGCCTAATTCCCAGGGCACCTAAATAGCTACCTTTGAGGATCTGGGCCTTAATGCCTAATTTCTTTCCTTTGAAAGATGGTCAGAAGTTATACAAATCATTATTTCTGCTATTTTTCCAGAATTATAAATAAACCATTATTTGATGCATAATGCAAACATTACATACATAGAAACTCTTGTTGTGTTTCGGGTCTAATGATCCACATTTCCAAAGTGACTTAAATAATGAACAAAAGAGACTATAACAAACTGATTACATGTTGTTATCTACCAACCAGGACACAACAGATCATTTGGATAATTATATAAGTATCTTTTTAGAACATGTCAACTGTGCAGCGTTGTAACTGTGTTCCCTTTGAAAAACCCTTGATACTCTACCAAGTAAACAAGATATTTTATTTAGGCAACACAGACATCCATTCACACAAGAGACTATGTGAGGCTCAGAAGGACCTTTTATTGGATGTGGCGTCAAGCTTTATTTTTGCATGTGAGAGATTTAGGTCATGTTAAGGTTGTGACAGAGAGGCTTATCTGAGTCAAAAGCTGTTGATGTATCTATATCCCTCCCACCTGCATCTCGGTTTCACAGCTAATGTCAAAAATTGACATTGTTTGGCTTAGCACAGAATTTTTAAAAAGCTATAAATCTGAGCGTCTTTGCTTATCTGGACTACAAACAGCAGTAAGCAAATACATTTTGCTTAATTTCTAACCTACTTTAACATTATAGGCTTGAAATTAGAAACAGAACTCAATTCATGAGACGTGTATTATCTCAGCAACTGAAATTTTGCCAGTACCAGCCTGATCCTGCCAAGACCAGCAACCCAACCTAGGAGTATTCTCCCATCCGACAGGATCAGAGGAAGAAAAGACCTCCTTGACCAGGGAGTGGGTGAGGGAAAAGATGATCTGAGCCTGCTCTCCCTTTTTCCATGGCTCCTATAAGGAGGTTGAGATAAATACACCCGCACCTCAATTACTCCTGTTCTGTGCCTTTTATCAGAATAGGGTTGAAAATTCCTGGGAGCCATTTCTCCATTTCAGGGGAAGTGGAAATGTTAGCATGTCATGGACTCCAGATTTTCCTCTCCCCAACAAACCTCAGGGATTCCTCATATTACCTGTTGGGTTTTACTGGAATTAAATATCCTGTTCTCTCTCCCAGGGCATCTTCTGAAGGATGAAACAGACTCTCTTTCTCCAGTTTATTAGGGCCTGGATAGAGCAAGGCACTTAAGCATATACTTAATTTTGAGCCCATAAAAAGGTCTTATTAGCATCAGTGGGATGATGCACATATGTAATGCTGCACACATACTTTAGTACTTTGCTGAATCACGGCCTTGTTCAAGTCATCCTGGTCACCATGACATCCACATATGGTCTAACATTGTTGATGGCCATGCTTTTTGTTTTGGGACTGAGACTGGAGAGAAAGTCATAACGAGTACATTACCACCTCCTTTTTAAAGTTGGGGCACCCATTTCCTGTTGGGTCAAAGGATCGGTTCTGATGGTCTGCTTAACAGACTAATGGAACCTATAATGAGTCCAGCAGTGTGCCCTTGTTGCCAAGAAGGCCAATGGCATTTTGGGATGTATAAGTAGGGGCATAGCGAGCAGATCGAGGGACATGATCGTTCCCCTCTATTCGACATTGGTGAGGCCTCATCTGGAGTACTGTGTCCAGTTTTGGGCCCCACACTTCAAGAAGGATGTGGACAAATTGGAGAGAGTCCAGCGAAGGGCAACAAAAATGATTAGGGGACTGGAACACATGAGTTATGAGGAGAGGCTGAGGGAGCTGGGATTGTTTAGCCTGCAGAAGAGAAGAATGAGGGGGGATTTGATAGCTGCTTTCAACTACCTGAAAGGGGGTTCCAAAGAGGATGGCTCTAGACTGTTCTCAAAGGTAGCAGATGACAGAACGAGGAGTAATGGTCTCAAGTTGCAGTGGGGGAGGTTTAGATTGGATATTAGGAAAAACTTTTTCACTAAGAGGGTGGTGGTGGTGAAACACTGGAATGCGTTACCTAGGGAGGTGGTAGAATCTCCTTCCTTAGAGGTTTTTAAGGTCAGGCTTGACAAAGCCCTGGCTGGGATGATTTAACTGGGAATTGGTCCTGCTTCGAGCAGGGGGTTGGACGAGATGACCTTCTGGGGTCCCTTCCAACCCTGATATTCTATGATTAATGTATTGCAAATGCAGAAGCCATGTCAAAGTATTCCCTCTCACAAAAGACAGGACTACGATTTGCATTACTTAAATATTACTTAACTATTTCAGGCTGTGTATAATTTGTATGAGCATAAACTTTAAACTGAAATTTACTAAGCAAGATAATTAAAGGAGAACTGCATTAAACATGGATGGCTATACCATGAACAGAAGACTGTATTAAACAGGTCTGTTACTTAATGTCTAAGGGTTCCTAATTGAGTTCCAAGGTATAGTCTTCTCTCAATCTCTTGTTTTTGGGGGCTCACTATAAATAAATTCAGACCACTGGAGACCAGTAGCAAGGGAGTGAAATACAAAACACATTAATTCCCATCTACATCAAAGAAAAACTTTTTAACATCAGGATTCAAGATTGGAAAACATGTCTTAAGCCAGTACTATCAGTACTTGTAATATACAGTATCAGTCCCCTCAGGTAAATAAAGCATATACATAAAGCATATTATCAGACACTGGCTTTACCTGTAGGTTAGCATCACAATGAGCATTTTATATGAATATTGAGCCACGTATTAGCATAAGGAGGAGGCTTAGTTCAGCAGCCTTTCTGGGTAAATCCTTTTTTTTTTTTAAACTTTAAACATGGCATTACTGTTTCTATATTATTCATCATCTGAATTTCAATGGATGGTTCTAATAAGAATCATAATTATGGAATTGCTGAGGAGCAAACCTCAAATATTGAATAAGCATTCAAAAATGTATGCAAAAAACCCACAAAACACAAAAAACATATCCAACCTGTTCCTTCTCCCTCAGCTTCCACTTTAGGCTTCATTTCCCTCCCAGGTGACATTTAAAGTTTTTTCCAGAAATCCATGAAAAGGGGCATATTTCACTCTTAGATCTCTAATCAGAGAAAACTACCTATTAAATTACATTCTTCAGAGTGCAAGATTGCCTCTTACCCTCCACGTAAGAAGGCCGAACACCTCAATGCTCTTCTACGCAGACTGCCAGAGCAGGGGAGACACCAGAAGCTGTGGGTCCAGAAATAAGCAGGCAGCGACTCCATACCTGGTCACAGGACTAGGTTGAGCCATAAATCCCAGCCTGCATTATCCTTTCTTCCCCAAAGTCTGGACCCTTGAAAAGCAACAAATTTAGGCTATTTCAGACTATGGTGATTGTCATAAATATAAAGGGAAGGGTAAACCCCTTTGAAATCCCTCCTGGCCAGGGGAAAGCTCCTCTCACCTGTAAAGGGTTAAGAAGCTAAAGGTAACCTCGCTGGCACCTGACCAAAATGACCAATGAGGAGACAAGATACTTTCAAAAGCTGGGAGGAGGGAGAGAAACAAAGGGTCTGTGTCTGTCTGTAGTCGTCTTGGCCGGGGACAGAACAGGAATGGAGTCTTAGAACTTTTAGTAAGTAATCTAGCTAGGTATGTGTTAGATTATGATTTCTTTAAATGGCTGAGAAAAGAATTGTGCTGAATAGAATAACTATTTCTGTCTGTGTATCTTTTTTGTAACTTAAGGTTTTGCCTAGAGGGGTTCTCTATGTTTTTGAATCTAATTACCCTGTAAGATATATACCATCCTGATTTTACAGGGGGGATTTCTTTATTTCTATTTACTTCTGTTTTTTATTAAAAGTCTTCTTGTAAAACACTGAATGCTTTTTCATTGTTCTCAGATCCAAGGGTTTGGGTTTGTGGTCACCTATGCAAATTGGTGAGGCTTTTTATCCAACATTTCCCAGGAAAGGGGGGGTGCAAGTGTTGGGAGGATTGTTCATTGTTCTTAAGATCCAAGGGTCTGGGTCTGTAGTCACCTAGACAAATTGATGAGGCTTTTTACCAAACCTTTCCCAGGAAGTGGGGTGCAAGGTTTTGGGAAGTATTTTGGGGGGAAGGACGCGTCCAAACAGCTCTTCCCCAGTAACCAGTATTAGTTTGGTGGTGGTAGCGGCCTGTCCAAGGTGTAATATTTTGTACCTTGGGGAAGTTTTGACCTAAGCTGGTAAAGATAAGCTTAGGAGGTTTTTCATGCAGGTCCCCACATCTGTACCCTAGAGTTCAGAGTGGGGGAGGAACCTTGACAGTGATGAACACAGTATAAAAAAAAATCTATATAAAATTGAAAAGAAAGCTACTTTTAACAGAGAAGGCTTCAGCTTAAATGCATCCAGGGATCAGACTTTTGGCAGTATTGCACAAGAACAGAGACACAGCTTGTTAATCATATGGAAATATCAAAGCCTTTTGTCCCCACATGTAGCAGGAAGGGATTTATGATTTGTGAGAAGGGGTTTTCTTAAAGGCTAGTAAAAAAATATATAACTAATCACATTAATACAAGTTACCACACATACACAGTTGACCTCATGATTAACCAAATGTGTATGCCTACATTTGTGTCAAATTGTTCACTATATCTAACTGTAAACTCTGTAGGGGACATTACTTTCAGCTGAATACTGAAAGTGGCTTAAATATGCAGCAAAAACAGATACATTTTTGTTCTGTACTTGCCTTTGCATAATTGCACTAAGCCACTCCAAGAAAAGAGTGTCAGTGTTTTTCTCTGCACCCTGGAAAACTGCCCAGTTCACAAGCATTAATTGAAAAAGCTGCTGCTGACCAGCAACAAGATAACCAGTCTAATTCAGGCAATTAAGAATGGAATGATTATTGGATAGGATTTTCGTCTTTGGAAATCATTTGGAGAAAGCATGATAGGGTGTAGAATAACAATGGAACCTAGGCCTCCAATATGTCAAATAATGGCTTGTATACAAACAAATTCTGTATGGTTGCAAGGGGAGTACTGACATTTCAGAACACACATACAAAGTAGGTTATATTCATCCTGGGTGTAACACTATTGTTTTGTTGTGATTGGCAATTACTATTGGCTAGAAAAGGGTTACCTGAATATGTAGTTAGGTAATACAAAGCCAAAATACAGCAAAATGAGAGAGTATGCTCCATAAATGATAAAATGGACCTGCTGCCCAATTACAACCAATGCCTGCAGTGACTTACCCCAGGCTTGCTGTGAGCAGCAGCAAAAAAAAAAATAGGAGAATCCAAGAGCCCAGGCGGAAGAGGACCAATGGACTGAGGAAGTTGTAGGAGCACTTTATGTTGGCTGAAAGGAGCTAAGGGGCGGGGTGGGAAGGGTTGATGGGATATCTGAAAAGAGGGGGAACTAAAACAATAAAATAATTGGGGTTTGTCTGGGAAGGGTGAGGGAGGAGGGCAAACGTTAAGGTAGGACAGGGGCTCTCACCACCTACGGATGACCATCACCAACTAAGACATTTTTAAAAGGTGTCAAAACCAGTCTACAATTAGATGAAGAAGTTTTAAAAACAGCCCATAATTAAATACAAGAGTAAAACTGAGTGTTTACAGTATACTAAGAACAGAAGAATCCTAACAATGGTTTTGGTCAATTACTATATGGAAATGGCGGAATTATCAATAATGCAGAAAATGTAGACGTGTTCAACAGAACTCTGGGGGGGTGGGGGGAGAACAGATTTAGTCATATCATACAACACTAGTATCTCAGGAGGATATTAAACAGCAATTACTAAAGTTAGACTTTAAGTCAGCAGGTCTGAATAACTTGTAACCAAGAATTTTTAAAAAGCTGGTTGAGGGATTTACTAGAGAGTTAATGTTAATTTTCAATAGGTCTTGGAATACTGGGAAAATTCCAGAACATTGGAAGGACGCTGATGTGCCAATATATTTTAAAAAGGGTTAAATGGGATGACCCAATCTGACATTGACCCCAGGCAAGATAATGGAGAAACTGATATGGGGACTTTATTAATAGAGAATTAAAAGGACAGTAATATAATTAACATGAGTTTATGGCAGTGGGTGTCAACCTTTTTATGTTTACTGACCCCTACAATATTGTGAAGGGAGGTGCGGACCCCTTTGGAAATCTTAGACGGCCTGCAGATCCCCAGGGGTTCATAGGTTGAAAACCACTGGTTTAAGGAAAATAGTTCCTGTCAAACTAACTTGATATCATTTTTGGATAAGATTAAAAATTTGATTGACAAAGGTAACAGTGTTGATGTAATATATTTAGACTTCTATAAGGTGTTTGACTTGGTACTGCACATTTTGATTAAAAAACGACATTGATATAAAGTTAACATGGCGCACATTAAATGGATTAAAAGCTGGCTAACAGAAGTCTCAAAATGTAATTTGAAATGGGAAATCATCATCAAGTGAGTGTGTTTCTAGTGGGGTCATGCAGGGACTGGGTCTTGGCCCTCCACTATTTAACATTTTTATCAATGGACCTGGAAGAAAACACAAGATCTTCACTGATACAGTTTGCAGAGGACAAAAATTGGGGAATGGTAAATAGTGAAGAGGACAGGTCACTGATCAGAGTGATCTGGATCACTTGGTAAGCTGGGTGCAAGTACAGTGTGTTTTCATACTGCTAAATGTAAAATTTATGCATCTAGGAAAAAAGAATATAGACCATACTTACAGGATGGTGGATTCTATTCTATTTGGCCTCTGTATTTGGCACTGGTATGATTCTACTGCATGCAGTTCTGGTGTCCACTATTTAAGATGGATGTTGATAAATTGAAGAGGGTTTGAAGAAGAGCCACACAAATGATTAAAGGATAAGAAAACATGCCTTTATAGTGATAGACTCAAGGAGCTTTATCTAGTTAGTTTAAAAAAGAATGTTAAGGCATGACTTGATTATAGTCTATAAGCAAGCACATGGGGTACAAATATTTGATAATGGGCTCTTCAATATAAAGAAAAAGGAATAACACAGTCCAAGGCCTGGAATTTGAAGCTAGACAATTTTAGACCACAAATAAAGGTGTAAGTCTTTTTAAAGTGAGGTTTATTAACCATTGGAACAATTTACCAAGGGAAAATTCTCCTGTGCTGGCAATTTTTCAAGATTGGATGTATTTCTAAAAGATAAGCTCTAGGAATTATTTTGGGGAAGTTATTTGGCCTATATTATACAGAAGGTCAGACTACAGAATCACAATTGTTCCTTTTGGACTTAATATCTATTAATACATATTACCCACTATAGTTTTTAAAAACCACCTTTCTCCTGTTCTGCTTCCCTTGCATTGGCCATGTCTAGAATAGGCTTTTTGTGGCACTCTCATTCAGCCAAGCATCTCTGCAAGAGCTGTATAGAACCTACCCATTTATGAGAACATTATTGTACTTGCCCATTACATTTTGCGATTGGTTACATACATTATCCAATCATACATTTGTGGTTAATTTCCCAAGCACCTGCAAGAGAAAGCATATGTCCTGCATATTCCATTCTATAGCCAATGCAAACTTCATTTCCAAGTAGTTTTCCCACTATTTCTTTTAGCATAATTATGCTAAACTTCATAGAGTACCGAACTCAAATTTCTCCAGTTATGCTTGTCTGCCTACTTATTCTTTTCTTGTGGTTTTGGTTACAGTTTCATAACTTGATATTCAAGTAGCAGAACCAATCACATTTCATCTACTGAGCACACATGCAGTTAAAAGCAGGTTATGAAAGTGTGTCATGCCCAAGACACATTTCCATTGCTTATAGGGCATGTCCTACATACATTCAATATGCTCAAAGTCACATATCTTTTAGTTTTATTGACATAACCATGAGAGATGCAGGGAGCTCCAGGCCTATGTAGCACATAGGGATTATATCTGAATTCATCCAAAGAAATCCAAGCCACACAAGGACATTACACATCAGTGATCATTTCTTGGGCTACATTAAAGGTACTCTTAGTTTAAAGAAGCTACAAGTTATGAAAGTTGACATTAAAGTTCCCATCATTGTTTCATTCAGTCTCAGAGTGTGATGGGACATCCCAAAAAGGTTTTGTTCAGATACTTGACCTCTTGAGCTGACACCCTACCAAAAGAAGACACACCACTGCAGATTGTCATGCAGGGGAAGATATGATGTATAGTCATGTTGCTTAGTGGACTACTGGAAGGCACTCAAGGCCAGATTCCCAAAAAGGTATTTAGGCCTCTAATGCCCAGTGATTTTAGATACCATGGTGAGGAGCACATTATAAGAAACTCAAACAGAACAGAATAAAATCTTCCTGTGTCATATGGATCCAAACATGTTTTTCTAGAAATTGGTTGGAAAATCTCACAAGAAAAGGCTCTCTGGTGAGCCAGTGTTTCCTGGTTTGGATTAGACTGAAATAATAAGCATAGCTCTTTTGGAAGTATTTTGGTACTTTAAAGTGAGGCAATAGAGGGTAACAAAAAGCTTTTCAAAATTAAGCACAAAAATGTCATTCAGGTTATGACCCAAATTGAAATGAAAGGTCAGTATTTTTATGTAATTCTATCATATTTAAATAGTTATACCTTTCCCACCACCACATTATTGGAGCACCTAATTATTTCACCCAGACCAATTCATTCACTTCTTCACATAGTACTACAATCATAGAATCATAGAATATCAGGGTTGGAAGGGACCCCAGAAGGTCATCTAGTCCAAACCCCTGCTCAAAGCAGGACCAATTCCCAGTTAAATCATCCCAGCCAGGGCTTTGTCAAGCCTGATAATGAGGGTCAGGAGGAGCAGCCAACATAAGACTGGTGAAACTACTGGGAAAACAAACACACACACACACACAGTTTCTGCTGAGGGGTTTGCACAGAGATTACTTCAGCCTCAGAGATTCTTTTCCTTCCATGTCTCAGAGAACCCCCCCTCTTGATGTTCATCTACTTGGGTTGGGCACAGATTTCCAGGATTTAGCCTTCAAAGAGTATCTGTCATTTCCTATTTTTCTATAGTCAAGATGGTGTTTCATCTCTAGCTCTTATACTCATCATTCTAAACAAGTGATCTCATTTGTTTCCTAAGTATAGAAATGTGTAGACACAGTAATTCGGTGAGTATGCACTGGTTTTAGTTGAGAGAACAAAATTTTCTAGATAAGCTACAAAGGCTCTGGCTAAAAATATCTATTTATCAACATGGCTTTTATTCAAGAGAACTTTTCTTTACTTATGCAACTTTTAGAAGGACTCATGAGGATGTACCCTGTACTGTCAAACACGGCATCATTTGACATTCAATTTTTCTAGATGTTGTAATATATGAAAGTTGAAAGCCAGATGCTCAGTTAGCATAAATCTGAGTAGCATCAATTACTTCAGTGCCTATCTAAACTTACACCAGCTGAGAATCTGGCTTTTATTATATATATATATATATATATATACATACATATACACACACATACACACACTAGGTAATTATTTATATATACATACATACACACACAAAATAATTACCTAGCATGAGCCGCATATAAATATTTGTTGAGTTATGCAGTGCACAGTGAAAGTTCAAAAATAATTTCAGCAGGTTGGCTTAGAAAAAGATTGGACCCTTCATCCATTGAAATGGTAGACTGTAGTGTCTACCTGATTTCAGTGTGTTTTCACAAAAGTATAAGCTCAAGCTGCCAGCTTCCTAATGAGGATAAATGTACAATCTGTCCAATTTTAATTGAACTATAAAGCTTCCTTTTTAAATTAAAAGTGCAGCCCAAAATATGCTTTCTACTTTTTTTTTTAAGCTTCTCTCAAAATTTAGCACACAGAACTGTATTCCTACAACATAAAAATCAAAAAGTAAAGATCTACAACAACTGGATTCCAGGAGCAGTTCTGTGGGCAACATATACAGTTATTCCAAAAGTTCAATTTCTACTGGGGCTGCCTCTCAAGCACTGTACATCACTTTTTGATATTTTCTTTTTAATGAAGTGAGCATGACCTGAGACATATGTGAAACATTCACATAGGAGACAGCCTTCTGGCAATCACTCTGAAATACCTTCTGCTCTTATTATTGCCAGTGAAAAAAGAGTTTCTATCATACTTCGGCATAAAGTTAAAGTATGTACAAAATATATTTCATTAATATGGATTTCTGAGAAGCTGAAAATTTGAAGGATTTCTGTTTTTTTTAATCACTTTATTTATTTTTACAGAGTATGTCCTTATATTTATATCCAGGTTAATAAAGACAAGTGGGGAGGAGGTTCTGTTTTGAGAAGCTGTTATTCCAGGATAACATATTTACAGTTCATAGGCTCATTACTTTCTTAGGCGTCATGCAATTATATAGAAGTGATGTTTTGATTATATGGATGCAATTGGAGAACTTCATGTAAATTTCTTCAAATGTTAACTGAGTATATTGTTTTCTCATTTGTCTGAAATTTTTAAAATCATTAAGTCCTCACCTGTAGGAGTATTTCTTTATGCCCACAAGCATGACTCTTATATCCTGGAGTAAAACTCCACCGAATAGTAAATGTCAAGCTGTATATTACAGGTATCAACTTAACTCTGAGGTGACAGTCTCCCAGCCCAAATCTCCAAGAGCAGAGGTGATGGCCTCTTGTGTCCAATGTATCTCACTACAAGAAGCCTTTTTCCATTCTTGCATGGGGAGATGGCTTCAGAATCATTTTTCCCCCTCCTTACTTTGTTAAAACAGAAAAGGAAAATATGTAGTCAATAAACTATTCTTCGACTGCATCCCCATTTGTACTGGGCAGCATGGAATGCAGTACTACTTTAGTGTGGTTGCTGTGACACTGACAATCCAGCTAGGATTAAAATTAGCAGGCCAGTTCACCTGTGTGTAACCTTTAAAGGTATATCAAGAGGCATTGCAATGTAATCAGGCCACATCAAGGGTTGTTAAATGGACTAGCCGACATCAGTCCATTCACTTTTGTTGAAAATACCACCGTTAACATTTTCCTTGATTGTTTATCATCTGTCCTCAATCAACCTTAATATCAAAGATGATATTATCTAGCTCTGTTATAATGCATGACCAGCAATTATTGTATGTAAATCAAGGTTACTGGATTGTGTGTGTATAGACATGGGAAGTACAAGGTTAACTTCAAAACAAGGGTCACTGGTTTAACAATGGAGCGTCACAAACAGTCTGCATTACCTATTCTTAGTCAGAGGAGAAACAAAAACAAAAAACACACAACTTATGCTATGCCAGTGACGCTCACCAAGCTGTTTGCAGCTAGAAGCAGCAGCATTTGGAACAATCTGGCCATCTTCGATCTGCTCAACTCTGAACAGGGAGAGTTTAAGCCATTGGACTAAGAGCTCCTCTTCCCTCTCCTCCCCTTTCCCCCCCCCCCAAGCAAGAGTCACTTTGGGACATCCTGTAAAATTCATGAAAGGACTTCATGGACTTCTCTATACTGCCACTTTACAGCGCTGCAAAAAAAAAAAAGGGGGGGGGGGTGTAAAAAAAAAAAGAAAGAAAGAAAACACCCTACTGAGTGCAGCAAGTTTCAGCGCTATAAAGCACCGGTGTGGACAGCGAGCCAGCACTGGGAGCCACCCTCGTGGAGGTGGGTTTTTTTTAAAAGAAAGAGTCTGCCAAGACTTTAACGTTGCCAGTGTAGACTAGCTGTAAGGAAATAGAGGACTGCTGGGGTATTTGTAGGGTCCCCACCCATCTCTTGTCCCCTCAAAATGGGCAGGGGGTCACTTTGCATAAGAAAGCAGGAAGTCACCCTTCCTTGGTAACTTGAAATGCTATAGCAACACAGCTTTGCCACTGTTGCACTTCAATGTAGATGTTACATACACCGCCAATGGGAGAACTTCCCTGTGAGACGCAGCTAGCTCAGACAAATTCTTCTGTCGACCTAGAACCGTCCGCATTAGACATTAGGTTGGCTTAACTATGCCACTCAGAGGTGTGGACCAACACAGTTACAACACTGCATACAACTTGGTAACTTAGGGCTAGTCTGAAGTATCCAGTGACCTGGGGTGAGTAATTAACCCCTTGGGGTTAGAGGAACCTAAGGTGTGGTGATTTTGGTTTTAATAACCTAACATCATAAAGTCCAGGTTGCTTGGGTGATAAAGGGGGGCTGGAATGCCAAGGGAATTGTCTGTATTTTGTAGTAAAACTAGTATAGTGATTCAGGAATATTCTTATTACTGGCTTGGTGACTAACTATAGACTATACCACCAGTTTGGTGGCATCTGCCCTATTTTCTGACAATCTGTCCTGAGTTTGGCGTTCTCAGCTATGACCTGTTCTAGGCACTGCAACCATTGCACTCTAGCATTTCTCTTTGTAGTAATGGAACTGAAGAGAGCCGCACTCATCATGCTCAGCAGAACAGTCTCAAAGTTAATAGATCACATACAGAACAATTTTTCCCAATATAAATTTCCAATTGTATTTGAAATTCATTTTTTCAGTTAAACACAGGCATTTCTAAGATCCTTGCTGAAAAGTCACCGTGCAACACCAGCAACAGGAAGCCAAATGTTTCCAGATACTAAAGACCAAAATTTTAATCCTGTTTAAATGGAAAAGTAATTGAGAACCAAATTCAGATCTTCTGTAATTATATGGAGTTCTCATGGAAGTCAATAGAAGCTGCATTTGCTTATGCCAGGAGTGGATTCAACACTTACATTTCAGAATTTTCTTGATGAAAAGTGGATCATACACTAGTCCCTGGATAATAGAATACACCATCTGAAGACAATTGGACAATCTGAGCCCCTGAAGACTAGAAGTTGAACAGCCTTATTTTAATAGTGAATTTCATTGCAAAAGACCCAACACAGAAGATCCCTGAATGTGATCTCCGACGAAGCTCATGGTCTATCCTAAACCGTATCCACACAGACTACTTGCTGCACAAATGAAAAATTAAAGACTCCAGTATGCGACTCTTGTCACCTAGAACAGACCATGGAACATATAACAACTCAATGCCTGATTCACAAATACGAAGGAGGTATCACAGCAATACACTCTGTTATTCCACACGCAATTAACTGGCTTAACCATGTAAATGTAAAATTATAGTTGTTGCTATACATTTACGTTAGCCATGCAAAGAAGTAGTGAATTTAATACAGCTACTCTAATGGAGACACGACCATTTTCTTGGGTAAATCATATGCTCTATGGTATAATATCTCTAAAAAATAATGGATCAAATCCCCCTCATGAGATATGACCACTACACCACATGGCTGTAGAAACTAGCCACAAAGCATCACCCCAGGACAAGACCATCTTCTTCTAGCATTGATCAAATACATAGATTCCAAGTTCCTAAACCATCTCTTCCCTGCTGACCTTATAAGGTATATAATTAGGATGACCACCTTTTCAAAAGGCAAAAGTGGGACACATGCAGGAACCCTGCCCCCCCCCGCCCCCCAGTGACTCTGCCCCTCCTGTTCTCCCACCCCCTCCCCGCTCAAATCCTTCCCCGGCCAGGCAAGAGGCCAAAGCTGGGCCATGGTAAGAGCTACCTTGGCTGCTGTGGGGATCTCTGGACCCTCCACTTGGCCTGGGCAGGGGGCGCAAGAGCAGCCCATGACCTGTGTTCCCAGCCCCTTATAGTTGGGGACAAGAGGGTTATGCCAATTCCCATCTGCAGTTTTGATCGCCTGGGGCCAATAGTAGCCAGTGTAAATTACAATAGCCATCAGGCTGTGCTTACTTAGACTGGGAGAAAGGCCTTGCATACAGCAGTCCCAGGACAGCAAAATGCAAAAAGGTGAGGCAAGTTTTGCCTGCTCAGCTGGAGATACTCTGAAAATTTGTGCTACATGGCCTCAAGCTGGGAGTTAAGAAAACAGAAGAATCCAAAAATGGAGGCCACTTTTTAATATGAGAAAAAGGAGATTACTGTTCATTTAACTCGTACTAGATTTCCCATCATGTCCCTTGCTGTTTTTTCCACATTCTATTTCTTCTTTTTTTGTTCAGTTTCTTTCTCCAGGTTTAAAAATGGCATTTTAGGAAGCTTGTTTTTATATAACTACAAATGCTTATTTGCTTTTACTTTTGGAAAATGAAAACATAAGCCCAAATGTAGTTTCATATTCTACATTTATAGCTATATACTCAAATATACATTTCTAAAGAGGAGATTTTTTTCTTGCTCCAAAAGGGAAAAAGACTATGATCCCTGATTTACAAATAAATTTAAGCAAATGTATTTTTGCCCAAATATAAACAGAAAGACAAATTTAGCATTCCTTTTGGCTGCATAAATTAGATAAGGCTTAAAGTTTCCTCTTGAAGTTAGCATAAAAGCAAATTTAATCACAATGACATCCCTTACTAGTTCCATTCTGCTTTCCTAGTTATGTATTATCATGCATATACGGCCAAGCCTGCCACATTCAGTAACTCTAGTTTAGGACAAGCCATATAGCTTTTACACGGTCTACAAAAATTGGGAGTTAAACTGTTGTTCAGTAGCCTATGTGGACAGAGGCCACAAACGCAGTCCAGTTCCTTGTAAGCCAGTCACATTAAGACACACACACACACACACGTACGTATTAACTGGAACCTTTTAGGTGATCCTGGGAATTTAAATTCATCTCTGCTGGATTCTAAAAGCCATAGACATAATAGAGATACTGGTTTTATGGCTCATTACAACAATTTGTAACACATCCTGATATTTTTGTTTTAAATTGTCTCCTACAACATGTATTATCTGTCCCACCATGTAACTTGGACACTCTGATTTTCTTCCCCAAACTCAGGGAAGAGCTCTATGAGGCTTGAAAGCTTCGACCTTCCACAACAGAAGTTGGTGCAATAAAAGATTATCTTATCTACCTCGACTCTCATATCCTAAGGCCGACATAGTTACAACAACACTGCAAATGGCATACCTTTTAAGGCATTCAAAGCAAAAAAAAGTTGAAGGGGCACTGAGACTGAATTAGTCTTATTTTTCATATAGGGGTCTTTCCCCAGGCCAGATGGAAAAAAGCAGTGTTGGTGTCACGCTGTCTGGAGTGACTCATGAGCATGAGTGCCAACCTGAAGGAAGCTGACCAGGAACAGGGCACAAATCCCAAAGTTGGCTGTGTGTTCTAGAATTACCTTTCTGCAACTAAGTAACAAGTGTGAACTGCTACATCACTCTGATAGCCTTAACATGGACTCCCAGACAGTCCCCTTAGGGCCAGACACTTATCCCAGTTCAATTTGCACCCAAAACCCACACCAAAGAGAAAGGTTGTAACCAGTCCTATAAAACTAACCAAGCAGGTATTAATTAAGAAATAAGTTATGCACAAGGTTAAAGCAGGTAACATACAATATTAGGTTCCAAAAGATAATAGGGACTTCTATAATTTGTGTCCTTTAGGGCTAACTCAAGCCAAACAGCAGGCAACCCCTTGTTTATGCTTGCACTTCATAAAGTCTAAATACTGAGCACATTGATATAAGTCCAAAACCTAACAATACTAACACATGGGAGAGGCAAACCAGTTTCCAGCTAAGTATTTGTCAGTTAGGTCTAGGGACCTTCACATGAGCTGGCATCTGGTCTGTCAGGATCAGAGGGAACCTGGTACTCCTGCCACTCTGCTTATAGTTGTTCTATGTAATTGTGCTGTAATTGTTCTTTGGATCCAGCTCTTTTCCCTCAATTGCATTCACTGTACAGGAGTATAAAAAGGGTATTACATACTTTCTAGAATTTTAAAGTGATGGAAAATAATTAGGAGGCAATAAAGTTCAATCGATCAGTCTAGTTCAGAAACCACTCATCACCAGTAAAAGGAATAAGACTCATTAAGGCCACAGAATGTCAATATGGCAATGTCATAGAAATATGAGTGAATCTTGCAAGAGCAGAAGATAGGTATGGTATAAGATTAGTTGGTGCTTAATATCATCAGGAATGCCTAAAATACTTTGAGTTTGACTTATAAACATTCTTCTGTGAGTCATCTCTTTCCATCCTGACTTACTTTTAAAAACAGATAAAACTAAAAGTTGTATTAAAATAAATGCCATAACTGCTGCTATTAGCTTCTCAGAAACTGACTTTCCCATCTGATATAGCAGCAAAAAGAAAAGTATTTATTTCAAATTTGTACAAAGATGATTCTTTCTGAAGTATCCTCTATACCAGTTCAGCATATGGTGGATTTCTTTTTGAGGAGAAGATGAGAAGGAAAGGAGAAAGGTTGTTATTGCCATTGAAACATATTGTAGCACATTTGGCTTTATTGTTGGAACACTGCAGTGGATGCCCTTGCTTTTAGGACCAAACCGCTCCCAGGTTGAAGCTAATGTTAAGATTACAGCCCTCTTGCCAATTAAAGGCATCTTACCCAAATTATAGGTGGTTTTGTGATAGTCTCTCCTCTGGTCCCCCAACACAGGGTTACATGAAATGTTTCAATAGGACACTGCTTATGACATTTAACTAGCAAATAAATAATTGGGACAAAACCAGCATGATTTATATAGAACACAACTCCTAACCCATAAAATATGTAGTCTTTTGGACAGTAAGTTTTTTTATTTTAAAATTTATTTAGGGCTGTTTTAGGTGTTAGATTCTACACATACCAAGTCATCTGCTGGCGTTAAAACACCCCCGAAAGAATACTTAAATGCTAAGGTGAGGCAAACTTGTATTCATAAAAATTGGAAAAAAGCAAAACCAAGAAGATAGATATTTATGCAGGATGTTTGACATGACTTGGGTTTCATTCAGTTTCACAAAGGTGGATGTGGTTGAACAGCTTAGTCATGGGTTTTTGTTTGGCTTAGTTTCTTAACATCATTGGACTTGATAGTTGCTAGAGGTTACGTGCTTGTAGATGTTGAGTCATAGATTTTGCTGAACTCTTACCCTTGTACGGCCAGCCAAAAAAGCATACACCTCTTGAGGGATGCCAACACTTCAAGCTGGGGGTGCAATTACCAGCTTGAGGAGATAAACTCACACTAGTCTCATCAAGCTAGCATGCCAAAAATAGCATAGCTACTGCAGCACAAGAGGTGGGATGATCTACCTGCCCCAAATACATGCCCATCCAGTACCCTAGGCACATACTTGAGGTAGCTAACTTGAGGTAACTAGCTCTAGCTACCACTTGCTGCCCAGCAGCTACATTCTATTTTTAGCATGCTAGTTTGATATCTCCCCTCAAGAGGTGAATCACACTGTGACCTAAGTCCCCCTTCATGCCAACTGGTACACCCACTGTTAACCTGCAGGGCTGGCATGCTTTAAAGGAAAGTACTTAAGTAGCAAACAGGCTGTTGGTGTTAAGGAGTTGACAGCCAGTTAAGCACAAGCAAGACTCTCTCATGCTGATGGCAGGGGTAACAAGGTGACTCTCAGTCCTGGGTACCCAGAGAACCATCACACACACTCCAGCTCAAAGCGTAGGTATACCTTGTGTCAGTCATGGTGACATTGCAAGGCCAAAGGCCAGGAGCCAAAAAGCTGTGTCTCCCTTTACCATGGATCCCAATCTGAAGCCAGAAGCAACAGATTTTCAATTTTCCTTCCGTTTATGATAGTGATAGTAAACAGTAATTTATTTGTTCAGCTATGCACAGGAAAACCCTTTTTTCTTAAAAAGCTACAAGATAGTTCCTGTTCCACAAACAGTTGCTTTACTTCCCTTTTATATTTTGCTACTCTGCAGTTCAGCTTAGAGCAGCATTTGACAGTTGGACATACATTTTGAGCAGAAGGTTAGACTTTCCCTGTCAGAGTAAAGCATCCTTAAAAATCATGAGTTTAAGGGTCAATATGCAGTCTACCTGTCTCACAATCCCAATGCTATCTTTTCCTCTACCCTCAACCTCTAACAAACAATAGCTTGCTTGAACAGCTCTTGAAGTGTGGAACCTCAGCTTTGATGGAGGGATATGCTATCTAAGATGTCAAATTGTACATCATTGTGTATCCAGATATCAGGACAGGTGGAAGTAAGAACTGGCCCCTAGAGCATAACACTCAGATCTCCCCATTATAATTCAGTCATCTTCGTGACACCATGAATACACCTGCTCTGAATGTTGTCCCTGAACCTCTTCTCTTGGGGATGGAGAACAGAGAAGGATCAATGGATTCTTTATTGGCAGATTGTGCATTAAATTCAACACTCAGAGGCAATGGCCATAGGCTCCATAGTTGAGATGGTCATGCTCTAGCTTCAGGAAATGTGCAGAGCAGGACATTAAAAGACACCAGAGTAGGACCCTCACTTCTCAGTAGTGTGATATCAGTACCACTGACTTCAGAGTCAGTTTTAGAGGAAAATTGGGGTCTGCCAGTTTGGTGGTGGTGGTGAGGAAACGAGTGCTTTTCATGCAGTGGACTCCTTCCCCCCCCAAAATCAGTGAATCCTGCCTCCTATGTATCTATGACAAAAGAAATAGCTGATTGTATTGACATCTTACCAGGACATGTCCGATTAGTCTTGTAGTAGCTTGCATCACCAATAGCCACAGTAGCAGATCTCATGGTTCCTATGTATATTTCCCTATTCCCTTCTATAACCCGTGTGTGTTATGGAAATCATCAGTAGGTAGCATGTCACAAGCTGTGACGTGGCAGTTAAAGTAGTCCAAATGCAGTTGGTATGCCTCTGCTGCCCCCCAAAAAGCAGAATTCAAAGCTTTTGGGAAGCCAAAAAGGTAACGTATCAGTCTTCCCCATTCTGAGATGGATTTGGAGAACCAGTCTGAGGACCTTGGCCACCCAACACACACCCCTTCTTTCAGGGGTCAGGGAGTTCTGAGTTACAAGCCTGATCCTCCCTTTTTAAGGATCTACCCAGGCTTGACAAGCCTCAAAAGGTGTGCTATGTTGAGGCTGATTGGGACCTGAGGAACTCTTTAAAACTTTCCTGATGGGGTACAGATCTGTCCCACTTTTTATGCATTGTTTCACACTGATGGGGTGCCAGATGGAGTAGGATACATTTC
Source organism: Lepidochelys olivacea (assembly GCF_965140295.1). NCBI lineage: Eukaryota > Metazoa > Chordata > Testudines > Cheloniidae > Lepidochelys > Lepidochelys olivacea. Next base: position 87,238,096 of record NC_140415.1, on the reverse strand, counting down.
TTACAAAAGATGCACCCTTGTGCCATTGAAGTGCTTCAGTATTTTTTTTTTAAATGAGATACCTGAAATTCAGGTGTGCTTTCATATGGGTAGTTCCATGATTTATTTTTTAAACAATAGTTTGCCATTCAAATGTATTTCTTCTTAGCAATAGTACTTTTTGATTGTTAACAAGAGAACCATCTCTCTCAACCTCTCATTACTGGGTGGGGGGGGAGGATGAGGGAGAGGCATTCCCTGTAATACCTAATGATTGTAACAAATTTAACAAGTGGAAGGGCATGTCAAAATGTTACTTCCATGTTTGTTAAAGCGGACTATATTGTTCCTGTACTTTTGTGAACAAATGAGCATTTGCAGGACTTTATTTTGACTTGACAAAGTAATTAAGGTGACTTCAGAATTAACTGTGCAGAAAATGGGATCATAAAGACAGTGTCAGACGGGTCAGAGCTGAGGTGCAATATTACAAGGGTAAGAGTTTTATTTTCTCTTACAACGTTACTAGGTTGGGTTAAAAAAAAAAAAAAGAGAGAGACACCCAACTCTACTGATAATGTTAAACTGTGAGTTTGGAATAAAATCTGCTTTCTACAGAATGCTGACATCAGGATGTCAGTTCATTAGGAGAAAAGCAGGTGTCAGCTACTCTACTGGTCTTTAATGAAAAATAAAGGATCCTCATCCTTATTATTAGCACAAAACAGACCCAGTCTAAGGGAAGTAGAGAAGATTCTAATGTAGTTCCTTAAAACATTCAGTTTTAACTGTGTAATTGCCATCACTGTTGGGCCTAATTCTGCCAACCTCTCTCATGCTGAATGAGACCTCTCTCCAAAAGTGGTCTCAGTGAATTCAATGGCACTACTTGTGAAATAATTCTGAGGAAGGCTAACAGAATCTGCCCCCTACCAAACAATACATATTTGCTATGGTAACCCGAGCCCTTGAAGTGATGCCCCAACACCACCACCCACCACTGCTTATTTCTCTCAAAAGACACATGGTTCAAAGATTTTTATATTATATTTCACTGTGCCCATTAGAAGGTTTCCTGCAAACTGAAAGAAGGTAGCTCAAGCATTCCTCATTATTAAGAGAGATCTGCCCTCTGTTATCATGGGTGGATGGCCTAGGGGAGGAAGATTCATTAAGGAACCTGTCATTGTGAGACATTGCATTGGAAGTAGCTTCTTCCTGGAGATAAAGGCCCAGAGATCTTATCATACAGAAGATCAGATCTTTACCTTATCAGCTGAGATGAAAACCAAAGGAATGTTTTATCTGTGAAGGTCTCTCTTGTGATCGCACTTATGATGAATAAAGGAAAGCTCTTTGAAAAACATCCAATTACAGAGGGACTGCCTTCTCATAACATGCTGACTGAGACTTGAGTGATGAAAGCCTAGGTGCATCTCTCACTTAAAGAAAAGGAGTACTTGTGGCACCCTAGAGACTAACCAATTTATTTGAGCATAAGCTTTCGTGAGCTACAGCTCACTTCATCGGATGCATACTGTGGAAAGTATAGAAGATCTTTTATTATACACACAAAGCATGAAAAAAATAAAAAGATCTTCTACACTTTCCACAGTATGCATCCGATGAAGTGAGCTGTAGCTCACGAAAGCTTATGCTCAAATAAATTGGTTAGTCTCTAAGGTGCCACAAGTACTCCTTTTCTTTTTGCAAATACAGACTAATATGGCTGTTACTCTGAAATCTCTCACTTAAGTTAACTATGGCTTCTTATACTGTTGGAATTAACTGAGAAGCATCATAATCATTCCAAGAACAAAACTTCAGAATGCTACATCCAGTGATGAGCTGCCAAAATCTTAACGGGTTCCCTCCTCAGTCCATGAGGGGGTCGTTGCCCACCCCCTACCCCCAGGACTCCTGCCCCATCCAACCCCCCCACATTCCTTGATGCCCCCCCCCAGCCCCATCCATCTCCCTCCATTGTCCCCTGACTGCTCCCAGAACCAGGCAGGAGGGTGTTGTGGGCCACCGTAGTGGGTGCCCACCCCACCCCTAAGAGCCAGAGGCACCTGCCAGGGGATGAGATGCAGAGTCCCAGAGGTGCTTACCTGGGGCAGCTCCCAGGAAGCATCTGGCAGGTCCCTCTGGCTCCTAGGGATGGGGGAGCATAACTGGGGGGGGCGGCCGCTCCCCCACGAATCACATAAAAAGTGGCGCCTTAGGTGCCCACTCCCTGGGTGCTCTGGGGCTGGAGCACCCATGGGGAAAATTTGGTGGGTGCAGATCACCCCTGGCAGCTCCCCACCCCACGCCCAGCCCCAGCTCACCTCACCTCTACTCCTCCTCCTCCCCTGAATGCACTGCCCTGCTCTGCTTCTCTGCCTCCCAGCTTCCCATTAATCAGCTGTTCGGTGGGAAGCTGGGGAGGGCCGAGAAGCAGGCCACAGCTTCACACTCAGGCCGAGGGTGGCAGAGATGAGCTGGGGCAGGGAGCGGTTCCCCTGCGTGCCCCCCCGGGTTACCTGCTGTGACACGGGCGGCCCTCCTCATGCTCCCCAACCCGAGCTCACCTCCACCTTCCTGGGCCTGAGCTGGAAGCCGCAGCCTGTTTCTCAGCCTGCCCCAGCTTCTCATGTGAACAGCTGATTTGCAGGATGCCTGGAGTGGGGGGGGGGGGCGGAGAAGCAGAGCAGGGCGGCGCATTCAGGGGAGGAGGCAGAGGCGGACAGGAGGTGAGCTGGGGCTGGGGCGGGGAGGGGAGCTGCCGGTGGGTGCTCTGTGCCCACCAAATTTTCCCCTTGGGTGCTCCAGGGCTGGAGCACTCATGGAGTCAGCTCCTAAGGCACCACTTTTGGCTGGTTAAATTTAGAAGCCCTTTTAGAACCGGTTGTCCTTCGCGGAACCACCAGTTCTAAAAGGGCTTCTAAATTTAACAACCAGTTCTAGCGAACCAGTGGGAACTGGCACCAGTCACCACTGGCTACATCCATATACAAGCAAGAAATCTAGGCTATAGGCCTGACCCAATGCTTTCTGAACTCATAGACAATGTTGATTTAATTAGATATTGAATTAATCCCATAATGTTAAATTCCCCCTCAGAACCATTTTAATTTTAAGTCTCTTCACCATTTACAGTTAAATGGTATGCCTACAGTGCAACTGGAGGTGTGTCTGCAGCTCAAGGAAGAAAACATGGCCAAAGACATGTTGTAGCAACCAGGCAAGGTACTAACAAACTTCAGCAGGACTTCATTTTTAAAGTGGAAACCTCTTTACCAAGCTGCTGCTGCACCCTCTGTAGCTCTCTCCAAGCCTCTCAACTCCTCCCCCCTCCTTCCTGTTTTCTGTCCTTTCAGACTCCCAACAGCCAGTGCTCCCAGTTCTAATAATTACAAGCAGCATCAAAACACCACAAGACATCAGTGAAGACATAGCCCCCACTGGGCTCCAACAAGCAGCCAGGGTTCTGGGAGGGCTTGTACATACAGTCTATGCTGGTGCAGCGTCGTGACTATTTTTAGGCATAAGTAGCTAGATTAAAGGTAGTGCGAGTATAACCTAGTTGAGCTCTATTTACACCTTTGTCTTTAGTGTAGACATAAGCCTTTACATCTAAGGGCCTCACCCCTTAAGGATGCCATTTATTTTTGCCACCATAAGCTATTATTTCTAGAAGTTCTTTTAAGCACTTAAGGTTGACTTTAGCTTTAATGAAAGTTACTTGCAGTCATTTAATGATAATCTTTCATTATTTGTTCTCTTAAGAGGAAAATTGAGACTCTGAGCTGGTATTTGTGTACATGAATAATCCCATTGATTTCAAATTATGCATGTACTTAACACTTCTGCAGCAAGAGGACCTAAATGCCTAATTTGACATTAATACTATATTAAGGTTGAGAAGTTGAGCACACAAAACGGTCATGAAATTCAAAGCCTTGGAGACCACACATTACCTTGGACATGTTGCCTTGTCTATGGATGTTTTTCTCATTAACTATGTTTGTTATTGACTGTGTAATAAGATGATCTAGGCATATGTGTTACTGTTTTAAAAAAATAAATCAAGGATTCTAATATGTGCATGTTTACTCAGCCTTAATTCTTGCATTCGTGTCAGGTTTGTTTCTTTTCCTTCCTTCCTCCCCCATTTATAGCAAAGTTTTGCTAGTTAAGCACAACCTTGCAGAAAGCCACACCTCTACTGAGTGAGCAAAGCAAGCAACCAATCTCCAATAAGCTCTACTCAGTATTGCTCAATGCCTATATGGTGCAATGCCTGGTGCTATACAAGTCCAAAAGATAACACAGAACTGCATTAGGGCAGTGATTGACTGCCCAGTATTGTAACCCCCCCACCCCTCAGTTTAATTGGGAACTAGCCAAGATCCAGTGATGTATTAGCCAATAGGGCCCATGCCCAGAGGCCCTGGAAAAGTGGGCACCCCCATGCCCTGACCCCAGCAGGAGTGCAAGGGAAGCCCTTGCACCCTGACCCCCACTCCCCTGCAGAAATGCCAGGCAGGAGAAGCCCCCATACCCCAACTACAGCTCCAGAACAAGAGGAGCTCTAGCTCCCTGCCATGGTCTCAAGGCTGGGGGAGCTCTCACTCCCAGCTGTGGCCCAGCAGGCTGTGGAAGGGAGGACAGAGCTTCTCTGGTCTTGGGACTGCAGTGGGGTCATGGGTGGGGCTGCAGGTAGAAGAGTCAGGGAGGGCCCCCCCTTGTGCTGGCCCAAGGCCCCACAAAACCTTAATCCACCTCTGCCAAGACTCCTTCCCAATTAGCACCACAAGAGCTTATTTGAGACCTATGCATTGAGAACCCATACACTAGATAATTGATAGAGAAAGACAGCACTGCAGGAGAAATTAATGTGCTCACTACTCAGGTCATTTGTATCCCTATAGGGTTATTGCCAAACTCATTCTCCATGTAACCCAGGAGTTTAAGCTGGTCAGCCCTCAATGTTGCAGGCAAAACTGATTCACCTGTTTATCATTGTCAAATGTGCACCTCTATCTTACTCTCCAAAATGTCCGTCATCCATTTTTATAGTAAATATCTCATTAAATTTGTCTGACTTTCACTACAAATATGCAGCTTTATGTATGGTACTGACTCCTTTAAGGTCAGTCTGAAGCTTTTTCACTGAAGTTATACTTAGGATCAAGTATAAGTATAGTATGATTAAAATAGTTTCTCTGCCATTTACAGTGAAAGTGAGTTTTTTTTGTATTGGAAACTATAGCCTTATGCAGAAATTCAAGGTGAACCTCAAGATTGCAATATGAAGATCATAGCAGCCTGCTGAAGTCATCAGACCTTTGTATTTCAGCCATCTGGACCAGCCCTTCAACAAGAACTTCCCTATTTATAGTGCCTTTCATGAAATCTTAAAGTGCTTTTGTATCAAGAAGCAGAAAACATTTAAAGAAAACTCAATAAAAAAAGTGTTAAGGACAAAGGGTATCTTCTCCTCCCCCCCCCCCAATGTTTAAAGATTTTAAAATGCAATTTTAGACTTGGTAGTATGTAGAATAGAAAGCAAAGGCTGGTGTTTCACTGTCTGTGAGCAACTTTTAAGAGCTTGATCCTGAAAGATGCTGAGCACTCAATTTCTAATGGCTTGAGTGGGAGACAAAGGCAGTAACTACTATGCAGATGAGGCCCTAGATTCCAGGGCAAAATGTTTATCCAGGGATTGCAAAGCATTTTGAGATATTCAGATAAAGTGTGCTATAGCAGTGAGAGCACTAGTCATATCTTAGAGGTACTAATACACTTCACAGCCATGACCATAATAAGACCAAAGTCTATTTCAGCCCCACACTCAGGAAAGTGAGAAGATTCCCTCTATAGGTCCACCAAGAGTAGAGCAAACAACTGTCAAGTCTTTAGTATAAAGATGAGGTTGATAAGTACTGAACTGCAAAGTATTAAGACACCAAGAAAATGAGTTAGAGTTCATTAATAGGTAGGGATAAGACCTAACCAAGACTCCAGGCCCAACATTCCACTTAAAAGAAATACTTTGGATGTGTCTTGTTCTAGATACTAACCTTATGGCTAAACTCTAGCTCTACAGATTTTGCTTTGCCCCATTATAATCAGAAGTATCTCCAACCAAGCTTTGGGAAATCATTTCAGTCTGGATCTGAATTTGGCGACTTGGGCCATTGCTGGCTTAAAACAAAACAATATCTTAAACAGAAAAAAAAAGTCTTCCTACCAATTACAATTTTGTTTTCTAGAATATAAGCAGCACCATTTTAAATAAAATCTAGCACCCCACCAAAATAGATACCCAACTGTAGCTTATAAAAGTGTGTAACATTAAGACTACCAGCAATGGTGCTTGTTGTCCTAAAGGGGCCACACTGAGAATGCTTACTTAGGGCAAACTGCAGGGAATAGGACTGACAATCCCCCAAAACGATGGGGCATTCAATAATTAGATTCCAAACTAGTAACAAAAACAGCTTCTATGACACCACACTGGTTATCAAGAAGTCCAATACAGTCCCCTTATGCAATCCAGCCTCTGGGTCCCATTTAGACAGCCAAGTCTAATACAGTGAGTGAGTGAGAGAGAGAAATTAGTGAAAACCTTATTCACCATATTTAAAGTTCTACCAATCCCAAAGGACAGGACACATTGCCCACTAGGTCAATGACTATTTCAGACCTCACCCAAATACATGCATGCAGCCAATTTTATTAACAAAATCTATAATTTTTTTTAAAATTAATAAAAGCGTTATCTTTTGGTTAAGAGATCAATATCCATACAAGTATGTGCAAAGTCCTTAGGTTACTTTCATAGCAGAGATGGTGAGGCTGATGATTTATGAAAGTCTTTCTAGAATTAAATTTAAAAAGGTTGTAGTCCAACAGGCAGTCCAGGTACAGAGTTTATTCAATTTTTTCCATGAGAATTCCAGGGTGAATCCAGAGTAAGCTCAGAGACCTCAGTCTTGTGACTGAACTTTCCCTGTCAAAAGTTTAAACTGATCTGAGATTAAAAAAAGATCAGGCCTGAAGGTTCCTTTATAGTTGAAGCCTCTGGTCAGCAATTGTCAGAACAGACCCTTTTGTTTTGTTTTGAAGTTATTCTATTTCCTTTGGATACCCAGGTAACTGGTTGGATTCATTAACGTAGTTCAAATGATTAATTGCCTTATCAAGACAGTTCATTATAGCATCATCAAGTAAACTGGAGACAAATAATATTAGTTCCTACAGCATCTTATGTCTTATGATCTTTGAGTCAATAGAATGTAGTAATGAATCATTAGCAGACAAGAACAAGATTTTAGCATCTACATGCTAATTAGGTCACATGGTTAAACTTGTAACAAGATATAGATGAACACAGACAAATACAATTCGTGTCTATGGTTGATTCTCTAACAATACAGGCAAACATATTAAAGATTTGAGTCACATACAAGTAGGTTTCAGAGTAGCAGCCGTGTTAGTCTGTATCTGCAAAAAGAAAAAGGAGTACTTGTGGCACCTTAGAGACTAAAATTTATTTTATCATAAGCTGTAGCTCACAAAAGCTTATGCTAAAATAAATTTGTTAGTCTCCAAGGTACCACAAGTGCTCCTTTTCTTTCTACATAGAAGTAGGTTTGTCTTGATTACATTTTAGTGCCTCCTGTTAAGTTGTTATGGGTCACACACAAGTTGACCAGTCTATTGGTGTCAGTGCTATTTTTGGTTATTTAGACACTGGCATATGGTCAGGCCAAACCATATGAGCACTTAAATAATTTAAGATTTGTTTGGAGTTCTGCAACACCCTCCCCCCTTCAGAACTTGGGAGGGGCAGGGGAAGACTCAACAGCAGACCATCCAAGCAGTATCTGGACTTGCCTAGTTGTTCATAAAACTAGATTCAAAGCTAGGAGACTATGTATGAACAGAATATACAGAAGGCACAAACCTGAGGCCCTGCAGAATCTCAGATGCAGTTCCTCAATAATCCATCTGTGCCAGTTAATAAGGTGCTTTGCTTCCAAACATTCCATCAGCTTCATAAAAGGTAAACAATTTCCTTTTAGTTTTTCCAGTAGATTTTTGAAAAAAAAAAAAAAAGTTTGCCTAGAAATGCCCATGAGTAGCTAGAAGTGTCCATCACTGTAGTATGGAGACAATGAGAAGCAAGACTTCCCACCCCCCCATGGTAAAATTAAAAGACACCTGTAGGCCATGTTCCTGTACCTGTGCCTACCAACACATTCCTAGCAGCTATATTGCAGCTGTATTACCAAGGTCTCCCAGATCCTGGTTAGGCCATATGCAACAGAGACTATGTAGTAAGAGTTAATACGACCTGGGTCTTGAACTAGTAGATCACTTAAATGGCTAAAAGGTCAGATCCTCAGCTGACGTAAACTATCATCAGTCCAATAACTTCAATGATGGACTCAGCTGGTGTAAATCAGTGCAAGTTTCTAAGTCTCATGTAGCCAGGCTCCTTCTAGGCTATTTATAAAGCTGAACTAGTCCAGTTTTTAAAAACTATATTACTATGAAATATTGAGCATAATTTGCCTCCTGTGAGCAAAACATATTCTAGTATCTTAGAGTATTTTGAAATGTGTTGATAGACTCTATAGAAGTGCAATGCATTTATTATTAAAATTTAAGTCTTCTCTTACATATAGAGTAATTGGCTTCCTGACTGAAAAGAGGAGTGTTATAATAGGTAGCAATTATATTGACATATGTATGATATGATTCATGAATAAATTTTAGCTTTGCAGGAACAGATTTTTATTCTCTATCTAGTCTCTGAACTTAGAAAAAGATAAAGCTAGACTAACTGATTGGAAGTCTCTCATGTAGGGTTTTTGTTACTGCTGCATAAAATTGGTAACAATTATCAATTTCAATCTCCCTATCAGCCTGCTAAAGTAATAATGAGACATATGAAGATCCCAGGACAACTGACTCGGTCTTCAATTAATGCTGGCTCTTGAGGTTTGCCTAGAATTTATAGTTACAATGTCTGTTTCTTCTTTCTTTCCTTCATTGCATGTTCAAGATTCAATTCTAAAAGAAATACAAATATCTCAAAGCTGTCACATTTCACAAGTTGCATTTTTTAATAAGTGAACGGAGTAGCTTTATCTTAATATAGTGTGTCTAATGAAATAGAGACTTCAGAGACAGCAATGGACACATTTACTTATGATATTTCTCTCTAGAGCAAGAGATGAATCTGTTTAAAATGCTCATTATAGAAAGAGTATCCTAGACTAATGATAGTTTAATAAAGTCAATGCTTTTGGAAAATCTATCTAAGATCTTCATAAGAGGGGAAAATGCAGTCTTTAAAATGGGGAGACTAAGAGACCAATTGTATTCCCACATACTTCAATAGGAGTTTAGTCACTGACATCAAAGGAAGGAGGATCAGGCCCCAAAGGAATGTCCCTAAAAATATACATAACTTCTTAAATATCTTTATTGGTGGTATAGATAAGGATGCAATTTAGTCACGAGCTCACAGATTCTGTGACTTCAGCCTCACTTGGGCTTCTGCTTTAGCCTCATGCAGTGGGGCTGTGGCTATCAGCCCCCCGCAGGACAGCTGGACTTCAGCTCCAACCCTATGGTTGGAGGGCTCAGGCATCTGTCATTTATTATTTATTTCCTGGGTCCTGCCTGTGATTTACTAATAATACCCATGACAAAACCTTAACCTTAGTGGTAGGCATTGCTTTCTTGGATTTGCCCAGTGATAAGCGGAATAGAGGTTATAGTATTTTCTTCCTATGTCAATAAGTGACTTTAATAAACTGAATGGGGGAACATACTACAAGTACATGACAACCAGAGTTCCATCACTGGCCGTTACCTTACTTTTATAGTAATAATGCACCTGTATTTCACATTACTACTTGGTGCAATAATTAAATGAGGCTGATCTACAGGTGTAGCCTGCTTGCCCTTTGCCAGGACATGTCAGAGCTCTGCTATTAGAGAGGAGCTGGATGCAGAACTTTATCTAACCTGCAAGAAGGTACAGACTGTTGGTTGACTGACAACCTGCGCACATGATTGAACGTGGTCACTGCAATATAATGGTAGTCAGTCAACATAATCAGTGACTATGTACAGTGTTGATTGTTTCCAAGTGAGAGGAACAAAGGTTCTAGAAAGAGTGAGGAAGATTATGTTTTTACAGATTTAAAGCATTGATTGGTAAATAGTGAAGATTATAGGTTCTATTGTGAGACTTTCCCAGCACCAAGCAAGAGGTAGCACATTGTTGCTCTCCTCCTGGAGCAGCAGGCTAGAAATCAGATTGTGACTGAATCAGTGTGGCTTCTGGGTTCCCCCTATTCCAACAAAGAAATACCTTGCATCAGGTATTTCCCTGACAAAGCTATACAAGCTAGCACACTGGGGTGCTCTCAAATCCCTCTGGAATTCTGTACACTTTCATAGGCTGCATATTTGCATAGGAGAGGATACAGCCACCCTGTGGAAGCTGCTCTCCTACCTATGCTGTTACTTGCAATTTGGGTAGCTAACACGAGGGAGTAAGACGGGGCCTTAGGCCTCCTTGGAGTTACTTGCAATTTGGGTAGCTAACACGAGGGAGTAAGACGGGGCCTTAGGCCTCCTTGGAGCATGCAGTATGGCTACAATCTGGTTCTATCAAATTTACACTGCAGCTTGATATCATTGAATTGAAAGTATGTGCAGTTTATGGAATTAAAGGTTTTATCAGCGTTGTGGTCAAAGTTGGAAAATGAGTCATAAATCTACCAATTTAGGCTTTATCAATTTTTGCTTTTATTTATACGGTTTCAGACAGAATGGTCACTTAGTGTGTAGACATACATTTATGCCAGACAAATAACAGACAAGACAGAATTGTTAAATGTGCTCAAATTTCCACATTCTGGAGCACCAGGAAATTCTACCACCTTCCAGGATAGTCATCCTGTTCTCTGATCCTTTGGTTGGTTCCTTCAGTCCCATTCTTCAGCTTCTAGTCCAGTGCTTCTCCAGTTTAAACCCCATGTTCACTAAAGGGTTATACATTTCTACATTACAGATTAAAGATTAAGTAATCTTTGTCCAATCTGTTTTTTTTTTGCAGAGTCAACCCTTGGGGTTTTAGGTAAGCCACACATTAAGTGTGCACAAGCTTCAATTACCCAACTTCAGTATTTTTTCCTGCTGGGTTTGCGGTTTGAGTCATTTTTTGTGGCATCCTGCCCTGGGTCTTCCCAGAAAGAGGAGAATTGTATTTATCATCATGTTTATATATCTTTTTTCTTACCTTTGTTCTCTCAACAGCAACATTTTAAGCAGATTGCCAATGTGATGCAAATAATTGGCATAACCACACTTATACCAGCAAGGACATGGCTTAAGTGTTGCTCATCTGCATTCTGTCACTATCCATAATTACAGTGAATTAAAAATATGGCAATTGAGAATTCATTTTAAAATTAACACAGAATTATATTGATTTATAACATTGAAATCTATTAAAAAGGGGTGGTGAGTTATGAAAAATATGGTGAATCTTAAAGATAAAATAAGTTTACATTAGAATATTTTCCCCTATAGTCCAGTTGTATTTGAGAATCATTACAAAAAACTCCATTAGAAGAAGTTTTCCTGTGAAAGTATTTTGAAGGCTATTTAATTGCTTTTCATAGTATTCCCAACCCATCGTGTCACAGTCTGTTGTAAACAAGGAGGTAAAATTTCAAAATGGCTGACGCCCAATGTTGCACGCCAAAAAAAAAAAAAAACAAAAAAAGTTACCAGGGGAAAAAAACCCACCCCTCCTACATTTGCATCTGCATTTTGGTACCCACAAAACAAAGGGCAAATGTAAGTCAGAATATATACCCTCTCCCTGATTTCTATATGCAACCTGGTATTTAGAGGCACAAGTATACAGATTTATACATGCAACAACAGTGCTCATGCAAATTTTACACGTTCAAACAGCACCCACAGTAGAAGGTTTCTCCTTTTGAAAATGTGGTCCAACAGTTATCTGTTCTTTATCATCCAGAACTGGTGGGCCTTAATATATGGTGTTTTGATGATGGTGAGAGCAATATTTTTACTTATAAAATTTGTCCACTGACTAAGTTGCTCAGTAATTGACTGATTTGTTAATCAGAGATGAGGAAGGATGGAAAGTGAGATGTACAATCTATTCTTTCCTTTGGAAAAAACATTGGCATACACTGAGAAGTAGTTCATTACATTGCACATGAAATTTACTGGAGCCTCATGAATATTCTAGGTCAAAAATAACTCAGATAAGTAGACAGTCTTAATTCAATTAAGACTAAAACTTTTTTTAAAAAAAAAAGTTTAAGCACATATGTACTCTTATTTCTAGAGAGATGTATTCATACAGGCCAAAGATACTCTAGAAAAAAGTTAAAGAATGCAAAGTAGAAGTAAGTTGAGGAGTACTTGTGGCACCTTAGAGACTAACAAATTTGAGCATAAGCTTTTGTGAGCTACTGCTCAAAAGTGAGCTGTAGCTCACGAACGCTTATGCTCAAATAAATTTGTTAGTCTCTAAGGTGCCACAAGTACTCCTTTTCTTTTTGCAAATACAGACTAACACAGCTGCTACTCTGAAACCTAGAAGTAAGTGGAACAGTACGAAATTGCAAGATCATGCTTAGAGCCTAAATCAGCAATTGCATCATATATAGAATATATTTTATGAAGCAATTGATAGAATTTTCATATGAATCAGTCAATCAAGATTTCTATTATCCAAGTTTCATCCCACAGTAGGAAATATCACCTGCTTTTTTTATCTTGTTCTATTGATTTCCCTTTTTGTGTTAAGAAAAAAAAGAAATTTACAACCCACTGTCTAAATTGTATTTTATCTGTGATCACTTTCTGTATGACAAAGAAAGTCCATTTTGGAACTGAGCAAATACTGATGAACTGTAGTGCAACAAATAGGCTAAAAATATACAAAGGATAGGTATAAGTCTTTAAACTTTTGGATACAAGTCAATTACTAACTGATGGGGTTATGGTGAAACTTTTTTATGAGTGCGTTATTATAAGATTGTCTATAATAGGAATTATAGGACCTTTCTGTAGATTTGATACTGTAAGTGTAGAGACAGAATAGTGGACCAGGATACCAGTCTGAGCTGGTATGGTGATTTCTATGTTCCTAAAATTTATTCTGGATTAAAGTAAATTGAGAAATAGAACAGAATGAGATGCATAAATCCCACTCAATTCAGTTAGGCAAAGCATTTGCAAACCAAGCCTATACATTTGGTTCTCATGGGCTGAATGCAAGTTTGCCAAATCCTAATATGCAAGGTTTTTCTGAACACTTGAGGGGAATTCTCCACTGCCGAACCATAACTAGTTTGAGTTTGGGGATTTTTTTTCCCCCTCCAACACACACACAAAACTGAACTACAAACTCAGCTGAGTTGGAAACATGTCGAAATTAGAGCCAGCAGGGCACTGGCAAGTGTTATTCCGAAGAACAAAGTTTGGAGTCAAAATATGAAATGTTCAATTTGTGATTTAAAATGCGATTTCTTGATGAATTCCCTCTGCCCCCTTCTCATAATCGAAACCTGATATTTAATAAAGCCGTGTAAACAGCTGTTTACTGAGAACTGGTACTAAAACATTTGATCTCTGTCTTTCCCTCCCGCCCCATCCTCTCTAGAGATATATTTTTCTTTAGAAAAAGATTTTTAAAGAATCCCATTAGAGCTAAGAGGAGGTAGAAATACTAATTCTTATCTAAGTGTGCGGATATCATTTTAGGTAAAAAAAAGTCCCCCTCATATTTTCTCCCCCAACACACACACACAAAATTGTGGGTAAATTCAGAAAGAACTCCTAATACAGGGGCAGAGCCAGCTAACGGAGGCTCAGGGTCTAGATATGGCATGGTAGGTGCTCAGACTTGGGCTGGAACCCAAGATCCGACACCCTGTGAGGTCTCAGAGTCCAAGCTGGAACATCTAAATTGTAGTTTTATAGCCTTACAAGCCCAAGTCAACTGATCTGGGCCAGCCATGACCATGCTGCTGCTGTTTTATTTCAGGATAGACATAGCCTTAGAGTCTTTCCACTGGACCTAATGGGTTTTGAATTAGGACCCTGGTGAGACTTTTTTACAAGTATAATTTGTTACTCTTCTGTATCATGAAAACTCTTATTTAAGTGTAAAGATATTTTTGCAAAGTAATTGTGCTTTGAGTTTTGCTATATTAGGAATTTGTTTCCCAGAGCATTATTTTGAGTCACTGCCAATTTTTAAACAACTGAGGATTATTTTAGAGACTTTGAGATAGCAGCTGGATAGTAGAGCTGGAGGAAGAGATTTGCACATTAAAACTATGAATTCTTGTTTTTAGAAGGGATTTTGATGTTAAAAAATGGTTTTTGCTCTGACAGGCCCCACTCATTGCTGCTGAAGATTGCTGCTAGAGAAAATAAAGCAGTTTCCTAAGACTGGAAAGGGCTGCTCGCTGAAGATCAGAATAATCACAATACATCACATGATTTAGATTTAAGCCTGTGTTCACATTTGCATCTGGAAGATCATAAAAGAAAAGATAAACAACAACACCAGGAGATAAATAATCCTTCCATCTTGTGAGAAAACTGAGAAATACACACTAACACAAAGGACAAACAGAGCCTTGGTAGCAATTATTACAGATTCTATGCTATGCTGTTGACCAAAAAAAGTTGATTTATATTGCCTGGGCCAGATCATTTGCTAATGTGAATTAAATCAACTGAATTATACAGGTTTACTGAGGGCCAGCTGAGATTCTATGGTCTTCTGCAATGTTTTCAAATCTATTAAAAAGTTTCACCTCTCCTTACATAGTCTTTATTATACTAAATTCTTTGTCTGGAGTCAGAGTTCCCAGTCCATTCCCACCTTCTGCCAGTAAAGAACGCTTATTGTTGATAATAGGTTTGATTAATCAGAACTTGCAATTAAAAACACACAACCACCACAAAAAACAAAAAACACCACACCCCAAAATTTCAGTCCCCGGCCCCGCCCCTTGATATTCCCTACATAAGGGGCAACTGCTCTCTTTGATGGCACATTAACATGCCAATTGGATATAATTTCTTTAAATTGCTAAACCATGCAGATGTATAACTTATAAGGTTTCTTAGATGTTGGTGTTTCAAGAGCCTAAAGGGCAGAATATATTTTAGATTTCAGGCTTCTTCCCTTGAAAAGAAAAGTCACACACACACACACACACCACAAAACACAAGTCTACAGGAAGAAATTGTGAAAAATATCCCCATTTAAAGGAGTCTATTTTATATCCATAGCATCCAAGTCTTCCTTCTGACATGTGACTTTAAAGAGCAGCATGCAGTCATCAAGTGCAGTATTTGGCCCATGTACAGGGGCAGCTGGTTCTTTTTTCACACAATCATTTAACTAAGTCACTTAGGACTCAATAGTTTACCATATTAGACACTCAAACCAGGTAAGAAAATAACAGTGCTGTTAACACCTACCCTTCATTTTTCTCTCTTTTTACTGAAAATTAAATTATTTTTTTACAAAAGCTACTGTTCAGTTTTTACCCATTTTCACCCAGATTTTGGGGAACTCACTCCAATATTGAGTATGTTGAGAAATTATCCTCCTCAGAAGCAAGCTCCCTATAGATCAGGGCACACCAATTCCAAGCAGCACCAGTCTGCCAGAACAACAGATGCAAAACCTGTAGATATATCTCCACTTCTACAATGATCAACACACTTTTCAAGATCCATGGAGCCTGCAGTAGTTTCCTCCTCCCCATGACTGAGGACTCTAACTTGGTCACCCTGACTTCAATCCGCTTTTAGGTAAGAAGCCCAAACGAAATCCCCAAATAAATAAACCCACTCTCTGGGCTCTATTCCCAGTCCCTTTTGTGTTACCTTGCAGCCTCTGTTATTCTTAAACAGGAATTACCACCTAGAGATGAATACTTAAGGCAATTATTACCTCTAAATCAGGCGACCCCAGCTGTACAGGAAGGTTATAATTTAACCCTCTGTAAGAGATTAGCCACTTCCTCCCTCTGCTGGCCCCTTTTCTTCAATTAGTTTTCAGAGGATTCAACAGACCTCCTTCCTCTTGCTAGCATCTAGCCTGCTATATAGGAGGAGGCAGCATTTATGTTGGTCCCCTTCTCCCAGCTCATTCCCAATTGGCTGGGTGAAAGGGGAGCCTTGCTCTGCCTTCTCTTCAAGGTTCCTGACCCCAAGCCCTTAAAGATACAGTGATGATATTTCCTCCCAAGCACCACTTATTCTCAGGACCACTTCCTCTCAATCAATATCTCCTAGGTCCTTTTACATATAATAGACTTTTCAAAATCTTAAAGAGCCAGGCCACCTGAAGGGGGAGGCTGACCCCTAGGCACCACTGTAAGGGGGCAGACTACTGCCATTAGAGTGGGTGCACAGCTGGTTAAAATAAAAACATACTCAGTGAATAGTTGTCAATGGTTTGCTCCTAAATGAGGGGAGAGCTAGTGGGGTCTCCCAGTGATCTGTTCTGGGTCCAGTACTGGTCAATATTTTCATTAATGACTTGGATAACGAGGTGGAGAATATTCTCCAAATGTTGACACCAAACCTGGAGGAGTTGCAAGCATTTTAGAGGTCAACATGAGAACTGAAAAGGACCTTGATAAATTGCGGAATTGGTCTGAAATCAACAAATGAGATTCAATTACGATAAATATCGTGCTGTGAAGTTAGGAAGGAAAAAGCAAATGCACAATGACAAAATGGGGAATAACTAGCTAGGCAGTAGTACTGCAGAAAAAGTTCTGAGGATATAGGGGATGATAAATGAGTCAACAATGTGATGCAGCTGCGAAAAAGGCTAATATTCTGGTCTGTATTAACAGGAGTGTCATATGCAAGATATGTGAGGTAACTGTCATGCTTTACTCTGCACTCGTGAGTTCTCATCCTGCATGGCGTCCAGTTTTGTGTGTCACACTTTAAGAAAGATGTGGACAAACTGGAGAGAAGCAACAGTGATAAAGGGTTTAGAAAATCTGACCTATGAGGAAGGTTAATAAAATGGCCTGTTTAGTCTTGAGAAAAGAAGACTGAGGACACATCTGATAACACTTTTCAAATATGTAAAGGGCTGTTATAAGGACAGTGATCAATTGTTCTTTATATGCACTGAAGGTAGGACAAGAAGTAATTGGCTTAATCTGCAGCAAGGGAGATTTAGAGGGATATTAGGAATAACTTTCTAACTATAGGGATAATGAAGCACTGGAATAGGCTTACAAGACAGGTTGTGGAATGCCTGTCACTAGAGGTATTAAAGTGCAGGAAAGACAAAGATCTGTCAGGGATGGTCTACATATACCTGGTCTTGCCTCAATGCAGGAGGCTGAAAAAGATGACTTTGAGGTCCCTTCCAGACCTAGATTTGCATGAGTCGATGATTCCTTCATGCATGTTATTCTAGATTCATTATTTATTATCTTCCTAAAGCATGGAAAAGAAAAAAGGAGTGAGAGGGAGGGTTGGGGTGGGCAAAAAATATTTGATCAAAACATTTCAGATACAAAAGTGTCATGTAAAAGAAAATAGTTCCCCCATATTAAAATGTACCTATAAAAGCAGACACCAGAAAAGACAGCTAGGTTTCATAAATCCCATTTTGGAGCTCTCAGGTGATGTCATCATTATTGTGTTTGGATTAATTTGATCCACGACCATACATTTTCTAATGCTATTTTTAGTAAATATCACCTTTTGAGATGGCAGAATTGTTATTTTTTCTATTGTGAAGCGTTTGCACCCAACAGAGCATTCAGTGGACAATACCCAGTCCTACAGCTTATGAGGTTCACATGAAAATGATTAAGTAGGGAAGAAAAAAGTCTATTCTTTTTTTAACCCCTCTTTGCTTCTGACTGTGGTCACACCTCCCCTTAAAGAGATCAGCGCTCCGCTCCCTCCCACAGGAGACCCGCCTTTTAGGTAAGAATTCCTGTTTCAGAGGAGTTGCCCAACTTTCTTTTTTATCTCAGGGACCAACATAGAGATTAGAGCCATTCTTTACCAGCAGCTATTTCTTTTATTACTTATTATTATTTTCTGTTGTTAACATTTGATTTGCAGCTCCTCTTGGGTGGAGGTCTTTGAGTTGTCTGGCACAGTACAGTCAAGTCCTTTTCCCTTTTAAACATCATTGAGGAAGACTCTATGGCACTCTGCATACTGACTGAATTAGGCCCCGTCTACACTGTGCAGTAAAGCATCTTTGAGCACTGTAACTCCCGAGGTGTGCACACTGCCAAGCCACTTAGCATGCAGAAACTGCCAGTTGCAGCGCTCTTAAAAAAAACACCTCGATGAGAGGCGTAGAGCTTTCTGCGCCGGGGCTACAGTGCTGCGATGCCAGTGTAGACACCGTGGTGATTACAGCACTGTGATTGGCCTCTGGGAGGTGTCCCACAATGCCTGTTCTCGCCTCTCTGGCCATCGGTTTGAACTCTACTGCCCTGCCCTCAGGTGACCAAACCGTCAGCCCCACCCTTTATATTCCTTTGCAAATTTCAAAATCCCCTTCCTCTTTGCTTGGTGATGCGTGCCGTGGTCTCAGCGCATCTTTCCAGGTGGCCAGGCCTGCTCCTCGCACCAGGTGATCCCCGACTTGGAGCAATGACGAGCTGTTGGACCTCACTGGCATTTGGGGAGAGGAGGCTGTCCAGTCCCAGCTGTGCTCCAGCTGTCAGAATTATGATACCTACAGACAGATTTCACGATGCATGATATAAAAGGGCCATGACCGGGACACATTGCAGTGTAGAGTCAAAGTGAAGAAGTTGTGCAACGCCTACCACAAGGCGCGGGAGGCAAACCACCGCTCCGGTGCTGCGCCCATGAGCTGCCGGTTCTACAAAGAGCCAGAAGCGATACTCGGTAGTGACCCCACCTCCACTGCGAAGGCCACTGTGGATATTTCATTGGCTCACATGCCAGTCAAGAGTGGACTGAGCCAGGAGGAGGCAATCTTGGATGGCGAGGGGGTGGGGGAACCAGAGGCAGAGGATGACTTGGAGGCCAGAGATGCATGCAGTCAGGAGCTCTTTTCTACCCCGGAGGAGCCTAACCAGTCACAGCAGTCGGATCTTGGCAAAGTGCAAACAGGAGAGGAGGCACCTGGTAAGTGGATCTGATTTTGGGAATTGCTGAAGCGAGTTGTTGGGGACAGGAGGGTTGCAGAAAGCAGGCTTGTCTCCCACTGCATGCCTAGTCTGAGCGGTGGAACAGGCTATTGATACTGTTCATGGGAATCTCCCTCAGAGATCTCCAGGAAATTCTCGTGGAGATACTCAGCAATCCGCTCCCGCAGGTTCCTCAGCAGAGCTGCTTTGTTTCTTGCCCCATTAATGGTAACTTTCCTGCACCACTGTGCCATCATGGGGGACCATTTGTGCACACAGGCTAGCCACATAGAGGCCAGGGAGGAAGCCGAAGGCTTGGAGAAGACCCTCCCTTGATTCCCTGCTCACCCTCAGAAGTGAGATATCTTCCATAATGATCACCTCTTGTGGAAAGTGTAGGGACAGGAATGATTATCAAGCCCACCCTACAGTGCTGGCTCTCCCCAAGTGCCCAAAGCCCAGTGTACAGCAGGGTCCGCAAACAGTGATTTACCCTGCCCCTGAGGCTATTCACCATTTTGGGGGTCTTGTGGCTGATGTGTGCTTGCCTGTGGTGAGCCAGTTAGTTACAGGTGTGTGAGTACTGGCTGTGTTTTAAATCACTGAAACAGTGTTGACTGTGTTGCAAACAATACTGCATTTAAACTTCACAGAGATGACCTTGGGAGCACAGACTCCCTCTTTGTTATTGGCGGCAGAACGGCTGTGAAGAATTAGGAAAACTAGAAAAACTAAGGAGGACTTTCTCCACAAGGTTATGATGCACTCCGCCACAGAGAAACAGGAATTGAAGGAATGGCGGGACAGTGAGAAGAGGGAACGAAAGGCGAATGCGGCACATCAGAAAGAAGCCACGGAGCGGCTCTTAACAGTTATGGAGCGCCAAGTAGACACGCTCCAGGCAATACTAGCTCTTCAAACCGAGCAGGTCCGTGCCTGCCCTCCCCTGCAGCTGCTGTTGCAAAACTTTTTCCCATGTGCCCCCCCCACACACACCACTAACACACTCTTATCAACCTCTTGGCTCCACACGCTACCCACAGCATTCCACTCCTCCCTCCTCACAGTCCAGCAGTGTGGAATTCCAATACCCACTGCACTCAACACCCATCCCTCTGCAGTTTGGCCCTGCTGAAGTACAACACCTGCTGCATCATACTCAAAAGGAGAAGGTTGGGTATGATCCCTGGACATACACAAATCTGTAGCTGTCCCAGGATCTCTCCTCCTCTTGAGACCTTCCATTCCCCCAATCCTTTCATTCCCCCATCTCCCTCCCTGCTGATGAATTTTTTTCCTTCCGGTTGTTGTCTTTCAATAAAAGAATTGTGTTTGTTTGAAAGCAATCTTTATTCTATTAAGTGAAAGCAAAAAGCAACATACAATTACGTTAAGGCCCCTTCTTGAATTATGTGCACCAATCACCTCCTAGCATTACAACCACTGCAATCCCAAGCATAGCAACAAATATTAGTGGCTTTCAGCTTCAAATTGCTGCCTCAGAGAATCCCTGATCCTTATGAACCTGCCCCTTCAATAGCCCTGGTCTCTGGCTGTTCAAACTCAGCCTCCAGGCACTAAGCCTCTCGGGTCCAGCCGTGAGTGAAGTTTTCACCCTTCCCTTCACAAATATTATGGAGTGTACAGCACACGGCTATAAGCATAGGAATATTGTCATCGGCCATGTCCAACTTCCCATACAGAGAGCACCAGCGTCCCTTTAAATGGCCAAAAGCACACTCCACACTCATTCTTCACTTGCTCAGCTTGTTGTTGAACCACTCCTTGCTGCTGTCAAGTTGCCCTGTGTATGTCTTCATGAGCCATGGCATTAAGGGGGTAGGCGGGGTCTTCCAGGATCACAATGGGCATTTCAACTTTCCCTACAGTGATTTTCTGGTCCGGGAAGAAAGTCCCAGCTTGCAGCTTCTTGAACAGGCCCGGGTTCCAAAAGATGTGTGCGTCATGCACCTTTCCGGACCAGCCTGTGTTCAGGTCTATGAAATGCCCACAGTGACCCACAAGCGCCTGGAGAACCATTGAAAAATACCCCCTGCGATTAATGTACTCAGTGGCTAGGTGGTCTGGTGCCAGAATTGGAATGTGTGTGCCATCTATTGCCCCTCCGCAGTTAGGAAAGCCCACTTGTGCAAAGCCATCCCCAATCTCATGCACATTGCCCAGAGTCACGGTCTTTCATAGCAGGATGCAATTAATGGCTCTGTACACTTCCATCAACACAACTCCAACGGTCGACTTTCCCACTCCGAACTGGTTAGTGACCGATCGGGAGCAGTCTGGAGTAGCCAGCTTCCACACTGCAATCACCACGCGCTTCTCCAGCAACAGGGCAGCTCTCATTCTCGTGTCCTTGTGCCGCAGGGCGGGGGCGAGCTCATCTCACAGTCCCATGAATTTGGCTTTCCTCATCCGAAAGTTCTGCAGCCACTGCTCATCATCCCAGACATGCATCACGATGAGATCCCACCACTCAGTGCTTGTTTCCGAGCCCAAAAGTGGCGTTCCACTGTAGTCAGCAAAATCAATGTCGCACTCCTCTTGCCTCTGTAGTTTAAGGAATAACTTCACTGCCACTCGTGACATGTTGGTCAGTGCGAGCAGCATTCTGGTCAATGGCTCGGGATCCATACCTGCACCCAGAAAGGGGCAGAGTAGGGCGCGCAGTACACAAACCGTTGAAAGATAGCGTCAAATATGGACGGAAGCACAGCTATTGCTGGGATGTGAAGCAATGAATCACAGGGCATTGGGACACAAGTCTTAGCAGCAGAAGAGGAAGAGATGCTCTGTGGGATAGCTGCCCAGAGTGCACCGCTCTGAATAGTGCCGTAAGTGTGAACACACTATTGCGCAGGCAGCTGTCATTGTGAACACACAACAGCAGTTTTCCGTTGGTGCTCTGTGAGTGGCGCTGTAACTTTGCCAGTGTAGACATGCCCTTATTATCATTTGTATTACAGTCATTTTTGGGACCCCATTATATGAGGCAGTGTACCAATATGTACTAGCATAAGAGGCAGTCCTTGCTCTTACACTTTAAATAGATGTCAGACAAACAACATACAAAGTCTAAAATAAAACTTGGGGTTTTTTAATTATCTTGTGCCAGTCCATTAGCATGAAGCCCTGGATATTTTTTAACAGCTGTCGTAGACTGTTGAAGAACAAATTATTTATGGCTAGAATTTGGCTTCCTACTGTAGCCTTCTGTAAGGAACAATGTGGAGGGACACTATCCTGGCCTCCAAGATGCATGTGCCTATTATGGGTTCAATGCATCTCAGAACTTAGGAGCACTGCTATCCCTTGGAGTGGATGAAGTGTGGACTCTACTCTTGCTCTGGTGGCATCAGCTCAATTGGCCAGTGAAGAGAGGGAGACAAAGTTGGGATTCCCTCCTTTCCTCATTCTCTTGGGGGAGACTGGCACAACACTAACTAGCTGGAGCCATCTTACTCTGAGCACAAGGACTGGGATTTCACTCAGCCCAACACAGAAGTTCAAGGAGCAGGAAGCAAAGACTTCTTTCTTCTCTCTCATCCCTTACACACCTGTGGTGGGCCAGGCACAACCTAGCCCTAATTTATGTATGAGTTATAATAAGCATGAGCCTTGATCATAAGAAATAGATAAACAGAAGGAAAAACAGTACTGTCTTTGCCTGTCCAGTAAGTTTTATGTGAACTAGTCTCTTTTATCACTGTCTGTCTCTGTTTAAATGAAAAAACATGAAGACACATCAACGTAATAATGAGATGCGTGAACTAGTTCTTACAAAAGGAGAATCAGCTGGAAACCTCAGCCCATATGTTGAGCCTGAATTTTTGTAAAGTTAAGAATGGACTCAGTTAAGGAGAACCTATTCTCCAGCTCAGTTCATCTGCAATTTTCTTTTAAACATCTGGGCATTTCTTTCTTGTATTTAATTGCTCAACCAATGACAGTGGTTAGGCAGCAGATGTGTAACAGCTGCTGCTTATCATGCTGACGACTATTGTCTCATTGTTTCTTTGTGCTCCCCATGTTATATCTCCACCTATTGTCTTTTATCTTATACTCAGATTGTAAGCTCGTGGGGGCAGGGGCCATCTTTTTGTTCTGTGTTTGTGCAGCATCTAACACCAGGTCCTGATCCATGACTGGAGTCCCTCGGTACTACCCCAATACAAATAAATAAGATAAGGCATTATAGTTTTTCACATAATATTGTGGTCTAATTATTTTTAATAAACCTACAGAATATAAAGAAGAAAAAGTCAAACATTTCACTACCTTCCCTCAATCAAAAAGTCTTACAATATTTTGCTGACAATGCCAATGTATTAAGAATTTTTTTTAAAAAAAAACATCTGATAGCTGGTAAAACAGTTATTAAGAAAATTATATTTTACTGGGTTTTTTAAAAAAGCAAAGCATTTCTCTGAGCTCATCTTTTTCAAAAAATTAAAAACAAACAAAAAAGAGCTTCTCTGCACGTGGAAACACAGTCTGAATGCAAAGCACATGCTGTTATAAAAAGAGTTAATGTCCCCTTGGCAAACTTCACATTTCACAAATTATGAATAGGTCCTTGTTAATTACAGTGAGCCAAACTCTGGGCTTTAATTGCCAATTATTTTTTTAACCATTCTACAAGCACAAGTTCTGACTTATATTTGAGGGCCAAAAAGGATAAGTTCTTGCACAAGTGGGTGAGGTTTACCTACCAAAGCACATATTTTCACATCAGTTTCTCTTTCAGATTCTACCGTCCTTCACCTGTATGGGCTGATATCAACAGAATACGAAAGGGAACAAATCAGCAGATAAACATGTTTTACTCCTTTCACTAGAACTCACAAAGCGCGTTGTAATAACTGAGGCCCAGCAGACCTACTTCAGCTGTTAGCCTGGCTGGTGAAAAGTGGATAAAAGTTCATGCATTCTTATAATGACCTGTTATACAAAACTGTTTAAGAAAAGATGTAAGAAGGATACAGTCGACTGAAAGGGTCCAGTGATATCACTCAAGGACTGTGTTAAGATTATGACTGGTAAACAAGAGGAGTAAAAGATAGGAAATCACAGAACCAAAATTGGTGTGTAAGAAATAAGGCCTAATTGATGGACAAAATAATGAAAGAATGATTATTCCATAGTGACATATTGTGGTACTATCTACACCCCTGTCCTGCAACCCTGGGTGCCTTTCAATGCTTTGCTGTAGTAGCTCCCACCTTGGCCACTCACAAACAGCCTGCCAGCATGCAAACCATACCCTGAGTGTCTGTGTAACTGCAGCCTGCCAGTTATACACTAGATCTCAGCAGCCTTGTCTATACTGCAAAGTGACCCCAACACAACCCCAGTCCTAGATTTTCCCTCAGAAATGTATGTCCTATACTGCCCAGCCCTCTCCTCTCCTGGAGAGTACAAATATATTAAGTCTGTTATTACTTTAAGGGAATAATGTTCCAGTTTATTATCTTAAATAGGGTTACCCAGACATTTAACTTAAACACACTGGATTAGATCAAACAATAAAACAAGTGTAATGACTACAAAGAGATAGAGTTTAAGTGAGTAAAAACAATGAGACATAAAAGTCAGAAATGATTGCAAGAAAAATAAAGATAAAACATTTACTAGTGCCTAACCTAAAAATATATATATTAGATTCAAGCACAATTTCTCACCACATACTTCCAACAAAATTACTGACCGAACTCTACAGTCAGGACCCCTCCCCAGAATCCAGCAGCTCTTTGCTTTTGTTTTCCCAGGTGCAGAAAATGTGGTGGGCAGGGAGAGAATGAAAAGGATGGTGTCTGGAGGTTTTTGCTACTGCTTTTTAATAGTTCCAGACCCCGCTTGAAAAACATTTCCAACTGAGTACCAGGAGCCAAAGAGTGTATGTGGAAAGATGTTCCCTGTTGGCTTTTTTCACCTGTTTGAGCTTTCTTTGTTTTCCTTTCCTGCTTGATGACTCTGTTTACTGTTCAATGCAAATTAAGGCAAGCAAACATTGCTTTGTTTAGGGCAGTTCTGTTTGCTGATGTCTGCTTGGTCAGGCCTGTAGGTTTTGGAACATGTGTTACATCCTATAGGGGAATCTTACAACTTAAAATGTGTGTGGCAACACTGTATGTAATCAGGACAATAGTGACCAGCAAATTATGAGTTTTCAAATGGTATCTTACAAGTCATACCTTGTACAAAGATTATTACAATAGTGATCAGGGTGTGAATGCAGGGGTGCGTGCACATCCACCCATTGCCTCTTTGGGGCCTTTAAAAGAGACTTGGGGAGAAAATACCTTTGACCATCACTGTGGCTGCAAAGGAAGGATTGTTACCACGACACCAGACCTTGATACTCCAGTGGAGACACTTGACAATCATTGGTGTAACAGCAAGGACCCCAACTGGATATATGTGACATCCTACTCTGTCTTCCCCTCCCTTGTGTGCTCCTTTCTGCTCTGCTTCCTCCCCCTATCCTTTCTCTCTCTCTCTCTCTCTGCTTTTCAGCTGATCCTGAAATCAACTTCAATGCACAGCACCAGCATAGCAAGATGAGATGGCCCATGCAGCTCTGCTCAGCCTAAAAAGGACCTGTGAAGGAGAGAGACATGACCGGATCAATCAGATGATGTCCCTGACTATAGCTAACTTGTCAGACTAAAACATCCATCTGTAACTGATTAGCCACCCTGTATCCTGAGAACATCAGCAAAGCCATATTTCCCTCATCTTTACTATCCTCTCTTCTCTCTCTTCTGTTTCTGTCTGTTTTGTCTAAAGCAGAAAGTAACTATCATTCCTGATTCAAAGTTAAACAACAAAACTAACCATTTCTTCTCCACTAAGAAAGACTTTCTGACTAAATAAGAGACAATAACCAATATACACCATCTCCAAAACAGGACTTTGACAGGTTATGATTAAGTTTGTTTTGCATAAACAATCAATTTCAGTTTCAATGTTCTTTACCTCATTTTGATTCTTTTCCTTCTGTGTGTTTCAATCAACGAATTACTAACCTTTGGCATGAATTTTATAGTGTGTTTGCCATGTTACTAAGCAAGCTAATGTCTCTGTATACTAACCCCTAAACCTTCTTTAAAACTGATTGTTGGACAATTTCAAGATCATGATAACACCTTTAATTTTTTGCGGTCTTTATTCTAGATAAATTAATATTAATGATTCTAAGATATTTCATTGAAATTTATAGAAAGAGGAGATAATACTAAAGAATAATACTTAGCTCTTAAATAGCACTTATCATCAGTAGATGTCAAAGTATTTTACAAAGGAGATCACCTTCATTACTCCTGTTTTACATATGGGAAAACTGAGGCCCAGAGTGGGGAAGTGACTTGCCCAAGGTCACTCAGCAGACCAGGGGCAGAGTTGGAGACAGAACACAGGTTTCTTGAGTCTCAGTCCAGTGCTCTATCCAATGATATACTTATGACAGACCCATCTGGCTGAAGTGTAATGGTAACCATACTTGGTGCTGCGACTATTCTTTCCCCTCTTACTCTATAGATCCATCAGGTAAATGAAAATAAAGTTCAATAAACAGAGAGATCAGGATGCCTCTTTAGATTTCAGAACATTGCACAATGAACTAAAGCACTCAAGCCCTCCTTCCCGGGATTACAGAGAAGAAACTACACAAAATCACTGACAAGAGAAGATAGAAGGTGAAAGGTGTAGTATTTTACGAGCGTTTCTGCAGTCATCCTGTAATTTTTTAAAGAACAATTTCTTCCATTCATCTTTCACTGATATGTAATCTTTCAGGAAGCTGATGTTATCCCATATTAGAGGGGCAGACATGTATGGAAATGGATAATTTGGCAATCAAGAAAGGCAAAGCAAAACAGTAAGATTTAACCACAAGTCTCAGATACATTATGAGGACAATTTATATTAAACAGTGGATACCCTGAATCACTTTGGGTAAAAACAAGTATGCTCTGATAAAGTAAAAAAAAACAGGGAACACCCCAGTGTCTTATTAGAAAGAAAGGTTCACCTTAGGGGTTGGGGCGGGGGTTGAATAATTTAAATATCTGTATTGTTTATCCTCACCCCCAAACTGTCCTGCAGAGGTCAGGGCAAAAAGACAACATGATAGGCTGTAATTTCTCTCTACTGGGCCCCCCCACCGTAGTTACATCTGCAAGGACAACAGAGGTTTTGGGGGACAATATCAATTTTTCATTGCCCTTTTTTTTTTAAGATGGAAAATTTAGAACTAACCCCTCCTACCCTCACCCCAGTTATGGAATTTTTTGGTTTGAACGGATGGGGGTTCTTGCTCTGGCTCAGTTTTACTACCACTACTGTTTCATTTGGAAACAAATCATTTTGAATATTTTCACTAAAAAAAGGGAAAATCATGGGAAACTTTCGAATGAAATGAAAACCATTTGTTTAAAAAAAACAAAACAAAACCCACATGGACTTCCTCCCCCAAATTTCAACTAGCCCTACTTGCCAGTCTAAATTCGGACCTGCCCCAGTGCAGCTATATCAGTGGCTAGTAACAAAATATTTTAATTTGGGTAAATCTATAGTCTAGATATGGTTGTATGCTTAGTAGTTGTTGGGAGTATTTTGTTACAGCACCAGAATTAAGGTGTGTCTGGGTGCGGAGTGGGTGGGGTATGTGTGTGAGAGAAAGAGAGAAAAAAAACTGTGATTAAGGCTACCTTCATAATTTCATATGTAACCTTCGTTTGGGATTTCCATAGTTTGTAATTGTGTGTGTAACGCCTTGTTCTGAAAGGCATTAAGCACGTACACATTAACAAAGTTTTGTCTGTAAGAATTTTTGCTAAGGTCCTTTTAATTCGCGGGCAAATGACTGTGTATTTGTAGGAGGCTTGAGCGGTTGCAGTAATTGTTTATGCGCTTGTCATTTTAATTTTTGCATGAGCACCTGGGGCACTCTTAAAAACTGAAATAAACAGATGGATGTTGTTTGTCTGCACAGCTGTGTTAATAGTAGATCTTTATGTCTGTATCTTAGCAACAGAAGGAGACAAAAACATAACTACAAAATCAATAACAATCGTTTAGAATTTGCAGAGGGAAGACAAATACATCAAAAATTGTGGAGGGACCCTGAAAAAGTCACAGATCCAGGAATTTTTAATACTATTGTTTTGCATCTATTCACATTCTTGTACAGTGCCCATTTTTTCTCACCTCTGATGTTAAAGTAGTTTTTAAGATGGTTTCCAGTGGTGTTTTTGGTTTGTTTGTGTGTTTTTAAAATGAAACATTTAGAGACTCCCTCATAAAAACTGTCTTAAGCAATAGCCTGTCCTTGACTGGGCCCCTAGTCAGGAAGAACATGGTCAGAAGTGATGAACTTCCATTAGTTTAAAAGCCTTATCAGAAGGCCACTGAGCATTCTCATAAATGTCTTGTTTAATTGCTTCTAATGTTATTACTATCTTTTCCAAATTTATCAAAGCACACACTTCTGGATGATTCATGTGTATCAAGTTTGATGTTTCAAATATCAACCAATTTTGAATTTATTGCGTGGGGGAATAAAAAGTGACCAGATATTTTTGTAAAATGTGAACGATGCGTTTTTTATCATGGACTCATAACTCAGAAAGCTGAAGGGATTGTGCTCAATTTTAAAAAAAAGAAAACCTTGTAAGTAGACACCAAGCACAGACAATCTCCATCCTTTTCTATTCTAGGATTTTCTTCCCGTTTCTTGGGAATTTCCTCCTCCCAAATTGCTGTCCATTCTCTCTCTTTCATACTGTTTGTATTCTCCATGGGCTCTTACAGCTCTTTTCCGCTCTGATCACCCTTTTGTATTTGCTGCTACTCATACTTTCCCCCATTTGCAGCAGGCTGAAACAGATGATTCTATTCTAGTTCACTGGTACCCAATAGCCTTGTGAACAGTAGCAGCAAACTAACTAACAGCAGACTTTTTTCAGTTTTGCTTTGCCTTTGCTTAGAACCCTAGAAGTATCAACAGTAGCAAAAATACTATCTTCTGCTGCTGCTCTGTAAGGTGCAAGAAAGGAGAGGTTTAACTTTTATTCCAGTAAGACCCTTTACAAAACTAGCAACTGAATGAAACTAACAAGACTCATTCAATTTACTGCTGCTGGTAAGATTAGTTGCACTGAGGCCTAGTTAATTATCTCAATTTCAATAGCACACTGCTACTGCTATTTTCAGTGATTTGTTGGAGTTAAGTTTCTTACTCACCACTAGTGAACTGATTTTTGTTATACCCATTTTACAGATGGTTGAACTGAGGGTCAGAAAGATTCAACAAGAGTCACTACTGAAGTCAGGAATAGAGTCCAGGAAACCTAATTTCCCATTCCCTGTTTCAAAGACATTGCCCAAGAGACATGGAGATACTTTGACAATAGTTTATATAAAGAATACTTGGAAAATGTATTCCCATCCCCCAAGAAATTAGTTTGTCTGTTTTATCTTGTTTGAGGCAAAAGAAACAACAGAGGGAAAAACAAAAAACATTTTGCAATGTTTGACTCAAGGCCAAGTCTGCTATTTTATAAAAAAAATAAATGTGTTTTAGAAAAGGAGATATGGTCTGGTAGCATGAGCACAAAATTAGGAACCAGAAAGTTTTGAGTTCTAACACTGGCTTTTCTGATGACACAACACTATGAATCTTGGCCAGTCATTTAACCCTCTGCCTCAGTTACCCAGTCTCAATGGAGTAATAATAGTTGCCGACATCGTAGATGTGTTGTGAGTTACTAAAACTGCTATAGATTGATTCACCACTACACTACTCCAGTTTTGTACCAGTGCAGCTTCAGTGAAGCCAATGGACCAGTTTCTTAGCCCTATTACTTCCCCTTTTCCCAAAATGAGCAGCACAAAGAAGAGATAATCTGCCACAGCTGGACAGTTGAGAATTTCCCTGGCAGAAGGAAATTATCAGCTGGTGTAAAGCTGGGGAAGCCACCACCTACAGAACAGGGATCATGCCAGAAAAGGGAGGGCATTTGAGAGGCAGAGCAGAACAGAGCAATTTTCAGCTGGCATATTGTCCTTAGGGCCCATAGTCATCTTGAATAACTAAGAAGATCTCAGGACAGCCTGAGATGAAAGGATCTGCAGCTGGCTCCCTGGCAGTCTCCCTTTTTGCTATTCAGTGCTTATCTTGGTGCAGAAATTTACACAGGTGTAAAACTGGAGTTAGGTCATGATTAATCAGATCTGTTTCCTCCATATGATGTCAATGAGATATGTGAGGACATTCAGCAGTTGACAGGATCCGGGCTTTAATGTTTGCAAAGCAATTTGAAGGAAAGTGCTTAGTATTTTTTTATTACCATGCTTTGAGGAACATCCTGCAGTTTTATCAGTTCAGTTGTTTAATCTGAGATGGAAACTAGTCAGGGGGAAAATGTTGGTGATTTTATGGAAACAAGTTAGGGGAAAATGTTTGGTGATTTCACACACATACTATAATGTTTGTTCATATGTATTGGGGACAGGAGAGCTGTAGGAGAGGTTTCTTCATAATATGTTAAATACATTCCTAACCCCACTAAATTACGGTCCTTTATTTAAAAGAAAAGAAGTAAAGTGCGTACAAAACTGCATGCTTGCCTCGTCAGTTTTCTCCAAGATTTCACAGCCATATTCAGCATTAAGGACAATACCTTGAGCTACTGTAAATATGCATACGTTGATTGAATGGTACTTTTAAATTCACAGCCACTTAGAATCTGGCTCTTAATGGTTTGGGGCCTAGAGTCATCTGCTGGTTCTGAAACTCTCTGGAATAAAGGCATTTTTTCCCAACAATTTTCATCCCAAACACCTGACTAAATTTTATTGTGATTTAGTTGGTTGTCATTTTTAGCCATTTAAAAATATACCTTTGGGACAATATTTAAGGACATTAATAGATGAGGGAAGATTACACTGATCTTTACAGAGAATGAAAAACAAATAATGGATCAAAAATGATGATGCAACCCATGATGCAAGCATCAAAAAGGGAGAGAAAAAAAGACCCCTTTGATACATGGAATCTAATTTACAGAAAAAGTCAAGAACTGATGAAAGGTCATCTGAGAGGAGAACACAAGGAGAACACAGGATTGAACAATTTATCATAGACGGCCTTTGTCATATAGCCTAAGCTTCCAAATGGGAAATTAGAAAGCGCAGTGTAAAAGAAATTGTGCCTTCGTGATATTAAGGGGAAAGGGACATCCTGGTCAAGCATGTCAGGACCTTGCATTCAAAAACTGACTTCAACCAATGCATGAATAATAACTATCAAATTGATATTCCTGTAACTGGTGATCCTGCTGAGGATTTTGATCCGCTATTTTATCTTTCCCAAATGCCAGAACTTTTATCTTAGATAGTGGTCCACGGCTGAAGAGGAGATTATTGATGTATTATGCAGTGTACCTTGCTTGAACTGGAACAGTGAGGAGTTAGCTTGTCACACTACGCTACCCATGAACAAGATTTCAAGAATAATTGTTGGTGACATTTCTTTCTAAGGATTATGAGGAAGAACTAGCTGTTGATTTTTAAAATCCTCTTTATTGGAAGAGCAGCTTATCAGGCATTTGGGAGTTTCTTCTGAAGGTTAAAGCGGCAAAGAGTCCTGCGGCACCTTATAGACTAACAGATGTATTGGAGCATAAGCTTTTGTGGGTGAATACCCACTTCGTCGGATGCATGTAGTGGAAATTTCCAGAAACAGGTATAAATATGCAAGCAAGAATCAGGCTAGGGATAATGAGGTTAGTTCAATCAGGGAGGATGAGGCCCTCTTCTAGCAGTTGGGGTGTGAACACCAAGGGAGGAGAAACTGCTTTTGTAGTTGGCGAGCCATTCACAGTCTTTGTTTAATCCTGTGCTGATGGTGTCAAATTTGCAAATGAACTGAAGCTCAGCAGTTTCTCTTTGAAGTCTGGTCCTGAAATTTTTTTTTGCTGCAGGATGGCTACCTTTAAATCTGCTATTATGTGTCCAGGGAGATTGAAGTGTTCTCCCACAGGTTTTTGTATATTGCCATTCCTAATATCTGATTTGTGTCCCTTTATCCTAATATCTGATTTGTGTCCATTTATCCTTTATCCTTTTATGTAGGGACTGTCCAGTTTGGCCAATGTACATGTACATGCCTCCAGCTTCCATCCCGGTCACACCACACGATCCATTGTCTACAGCCAAGCACTGAGGTACAACTGCATTTGCTCTAACCTCTCAGACAGAGACCAAAACCTACAAGATCTTCACCAAGCATTCTCAAAACTACGATACCCACACAAGGAAATAAGGAAACAGATCAACAGAACCAGACATGTACCCAGAAGCCTCCTGCTGCAAGACAAGCCCAAGAAAGAAACCAACAGAACTCCACTGGTCATCACATACAGTCCTCAGCTAAAACCTCTCCAACGCATCATCACTGATCTACAACCCATCCTGGACAATGATCCATCACTTTCACAGGCCTTGGGAGGCAGGCCAGTCGTTGCCCACAGACAACCCACCAACCTGAAGCATATTCTCACCAGCAACTACACACCGCACCATAATAACTCTATCTCAGGAACCAATCCATGCAACAAACCTCAATGCCAACTCTGCCCACACATCTACTACACCAGTGACACCATCACAAGACCTAACCAGATCAGCCACACCATCACTGGTTCATTCACCTGCACATCCACCAATGTAATATACGCCATCATGTGCCAGCAATTCCCCTCTGCTATGTACATCGGCCAAACTGGACAGTCCCTACATAAAAGGATAAATGTAGGAGAACACTTCAACCTCCCTGGACACACAATAGCAGATTTAAAGGTAGCCATCCTGCAGCAAAAAAAACTTCAGGACCAGACTTCAAAGAGAAACTGCTGAGCTTCAGTTCATTTGCAAATTTGACACCATCAGCACAGGATTAAACAAAGACTGTGAATGGCTAGCCAACTACAAAAGCAGTTTCTCCTCCCTTGGTGTTCACACCCCAACTGCTAGAAGAGGGCCTCATCCTCCCTGATTGAACTAACCTCATTATCCCTAGCCTGATTCTTGCTTGCATATTTATACCTGTCTCTGGAAATTTCCACTACATGCATCCGACGAAGTGGGTATTCACCCACGAAAGCTCATGCTCCAATACGGTCTGTTAGTCTATAAGGTGCTACAGGACTCTTTGCTGCTTTTACAGATCCAGACTAACACGGCTACCCCTCTGATTCTGAAGGTTAGTGTGTCAGTATTGAAGAATGTTAATTGGGATGACATAAAGACTACTTTTGTTATTTTTACATGATTTTTATGAAAAAATGTCTAATTGATGGTTGGAAAAGTTGCAGAATGGAAGAGTTTTTGGCTCAAAACACTTCACTTATTGAATAATACACCTAATTCTCCTGCAATTTACATATTTCTCATCACTTCAAACCCCACAAAGAAGGAGAGTCAAAAAGCAATTGAGTGTCAGTGAGATGAAGTACAAAAATATTTAAGGGACAAAGCACAAGTTTTGATTGAAGAATGCACAGCAGAGACAAGGTAAACCATGTTAGAATGTTTCAGGAAGCTAAAAAAGATGGGTGTGGAGATGCCTGTGGATAAAGTGGCCATTTTACTACCCATACAATTATCTGCCTGTGGTGTGCGCCATGTGGTACCTGCCTTTATAAGTAAAAATATCAGCCCTAAAAGCAGCAGTTCTGGGAATGATGTGGCAGACATTGAAAGATCTGCTTAAATGACATCTTTTTAAGTACTTTTTACATGCCAAGAGGTGTATATTCCAACCAGTTTGTCTCTAATGCATAGTACAGCATTTATCAATATCATTTGTATATTGGTAGTGCCTAGAGTCCCTAATTATGATATGGGCTCTATTGTTCTAGGCACTGTCCCTACACATGTAAGGGAAAGCCCCTGCTTCAATGTAAATAGACAAGAACCAAAGAGTGAAAGAAAGGAAGTATTACTATAGAAGCAATGTGACTACTGTAATATCATTAGTGTTTAGTACTGCCATACACTTACTGAAGATGGGAAGTTACTTGATTATTGGGCAGTTCAAAATCTTTTAAATACACAAATATTTATGTTGAGCAAGATGTCCCTATAATGGAAAACACCCTCATCCCACTGACTGCAAGCTTAATGAGCATTGCTGCACTTAGGCACACTTGCATCACATGTTCTACTTTGAGAAGGGGAGCTTAAAAAGGTGAAGCTGGCCACAGAGCATAGGGGGAAGTTTGTTATGGAGCCTAACTTGAGGCAGTGGCTAGCCGTCTCCACCCTTATTTAGGGCAGACAAACACTGCAGCCCTGTGAGGGGCTGTGGATGTCTGCTCAGCATCAGTGCTCTGTAGCTGGATCTGAGGAGCAGTATAGAATCTGAGGGTTCTATACTCTGAAAGAACCCTGAGACTGAGCTCAACTCCTACAAGGAACAATGAGCTTGCCCACGAGTGGGGCTCCTAGAGGGGATCCATGGGCAGGAGACATAAAGAGATGATGTACAAGCCCAGGCCGACAGTGAGCCAACTACAGTCAGTAGGAAATAAAGTAAACTTCCAAGAGAAGAAAAGGTGCTGAAATATAAAAGCAATTTGATAAGTTTCTATTGCAAGCTTGGCTACTCCACAATGCTGCTGATCTAAAAAAATCGATCAAGTGAGCACAACATGTTTTAGGCATTGATCTTCCCTGCTTCTAGGGAAATGCCATAACTAAAACTGATCAACAATAGACAATAATTACTGTATAGGTGATGGATGGATGTAAAGGAAGAAAAAAACATTAAACCCAAATTGCTGGGTAGGTACAGGCTTAAGCAGCCAGCCATCAGTGAAGAGAAAACAGCATGATGCCTGTGAAAAACGAACCCACTAGCTTCTCTTTCCATGTGACTGCTTACTCCCTCGCTAATGAAGGTTAGTGATATAATGATACCGCTGTGTGAAAACATGCTATTGGGAAAACACCTGTGGACAGAGTGGAGAAACTTGAATGTTATTGAACTATTCTTTGACTAAGATCAAGCACTCAACAGATCAAATAGATCAGAGGAGACTCTTCTCTACTGAAGAACAGAGAGCTCTTGCAAGCATATGGTGACCCCAGAGAAGTGTATTCTATTTATAAACTATTGATTCATTTTTTCTAGCTCCTGCAAGGTTTTAATAGTAACACTAGGGCTGTCAAGCAATTTAAAAAAATAATCACGTGATTAATCATGCTGTGAAACAATAATAAAATACCATTTAAATATCTTGGATGTTTTCTACCTTTTCAAATATATTGATTTCAACTATCACACAGAATACACAGTGTACACTGTTCACCTTCTATTTATTTTTATTACAAGTATTTGCACTGTAAAAAAACAAAGGAAATAGTATTTTTCAATTCCCCTCACACAAGCGTTGTAGTGCAATCTCCCTATCATGAAAGGTGAACTTACAAATGTAGAATTATGTACAAAAAAATGCATTCAAAAATAAATATAAAATGTTAGAGCCCACATGGCCACTCAGTCCTACTTCTTTGTCAGCCAATCACTCAGACAAACAAGTTTGTTTACATTGTGGATAGATTGGAGAGAGTCCAGCGGAGGGCAACAAAAATGATTCGGGGACTGGAACACATGACTTATGAGGAGAGGCTGAGGGAGCTGGGATTGTTTAGCCTGCGGAAGAGAAGAATGAGGGGGGATTTGATAGCTGCTTTCAACTACCTGAAAGGGGGTTCCAAAGAGGATGGCTCTAGACTGTTCTCAGTGGTTGCAGATGACAGAACGAGGAGTAATGGTCTCAAGTTGCAGTGGGGGAGGTTTAGATTGGATATTAGGAAAAACTTTTTCACTAAGAGGGTGGTGAAACACTGGAATGCGTTACCTAGGGAGGTGGTAGAATCTCCTTCCTTAGAGGTTTTTAAGGTCAGGCTTGACAAAGCCCAGGCTGGGATGATTTAACTGGGAATTGGTCCTGCTTCGAGCAGGGGGTTGGACTAGATGACCTTCTGGGGTCCCTTCCAACCCTGATATTCTATGATTTGCAAGAGATAATGTTGCCCACTTCTTGGTTACAGTGTCACCTGAAAGTGAGAACAGCTGTTTGCATGGCACTGTTGTAGCCAGTGTCACGAGATATTTATGTGCCAGATACGCTAAAGATTCATATGGCCCTTCATACTTCCAGAGGAAATGCGTCCATGCTGATGATGGGTTCTGCCCAATAACGATCCAAAGCAGTGTGGACCAATGCATGTTCATTATCTGAGTCAGATGCCACCATCAGAAGGTTGATTTTCTTTTTTGGTGGTTCAGGTTCTGAAGTTTCCGCATCAGGCTATTGCTCTTTTAAGACTTCTGAAAGCATGCTCCACACCTCATACCTCTCAGATTTTGGAAGACTCTTCAGATTCTTAAACCTTGGGTTGAGTGCTGTAGCTATCTTTAGAAATCTCACATAGGTACCTTCTTTGCATTTTGTCAAATCTGGAGTGAAAGTGTTCTTAAAATGAACAACATGTGCTCATCAGAGAATGCTATAACATGAAATATATGGCAGAATGTGGGTAAAACACAGGGCAGAAGACATACAATTCTCTCCCAAGGAGTTCAGTCACAAATTTAATTAATGCATTAGTTTTTTTAACTAGCATCATCAGCATGGAAGCACATCCTCTAGAATGGTGGCCAAAGCACGAAGGGGCATACAAATGTTTAGTATATCTGGCACGTAAATACCTTGCAATACTGGCTACAAAAGTGCCAGGCACATACCTGTTCTCACTTTCAGGTGACACTGTAAATAAGAAGGGGAGAGCATTATCTCCCATATATGTAAACAAATTGGTTTTTCTTAGCTATTGGCTGAAGAAGAAGTAGGACTGAGTGGACTTGTAGGCTCTAAAGTTTTACACTGTTTTGTTTTTGAGTGCAGTTATGTAACAGAAAAATCTACATTTGTAAATTGCACTTTCACAATAAAGAGATTGTGCTACAGTACTTGTATGAGGTGAATTGAAAAATACTATTTCTTTTAAAATAATTTTTACAGTGCATATATTTGTAAACAAAATAATAATACAAAGTGAACCCTGTACACTTTATATTCTATAATTGAAATCAATATATTTTAAAATGTAGAAAAACATCCCAAAATATTTATAATAAATTTTAATTGGTATTCTATTATTGTTTAACAGTGTGATTAAAACTGTGATTAATTGCGATTAATCTTTTTGTTAATCACGTGAGTTAACTGCAATTAATCAACAGCCCTAAGTAAAACCCAAGCAGCAATAAATTTAATTCAAGCTTATCATATTTTTGTTAGTGTTCTATGCATATAATAAATATTTTTGGATATGTTATTCTAATGTCTTTACTGATATGACTACTAATATTGGAAAAAATGTAATAATGTAATCGAATGAACAACATTTTCATTATAAGCCCAATTTTTAAAGTAGCTTTAACATGGCCTCCACGGTCAAATGAGGTATCAAGGCTGAATCCCCACTCTGTCACTCCGAGTGCAGGAAGTGGGGGCCCGCAAGGATTTTAAAAATTAATACTTGCCACTCCCCGCCTGTATTACACTCCCAAGGTTACAGCTTTTCTCTGACCTTGGCTTGGTAAACGCTGCCACCACCCAAATGCAAAAAAGCCCCTTTGAACCCAGGAAGGAGCACTTGGGAATTCCTCCCTGTGGGGCACCCTGAAGCCCTTTCTCTCTCTCTCTCTCTCTCTCTCACACACACACACACACAGGGAAGAGCTGAGAAAGAAACAAAGGAAATTAGCTGTGCCTACTAGCTAATCAAACAACATGCACAGGACAGGACACCAATAAGCCAATCCTGTTCTTAAAAAAGGTAAATTTTATTAAAAACAAAAAGGAAAAAAAATACATTTGGAATTTAAGCTTCTGCTAGATTTTAAAAGAGCAATTCCAAAAATTAAGCACCCAAAATAGCTTTCTTGGTGGGTTCAGCTTAAAGGTGACAAGCAAACAAAAGCATCTGTGGTTAGCACAGAGGAGATCCACAAGCCAAAATAAGAAATAAACCTAATAGCGTCTAACTAAACATTCCCTATCCAAATTATTTCTTCTAGGTATGGAAAATACTTCTTCATACCTGGTTCAAAAATCTTACACAGCATTTCTGCTTATAGCATTGCTGCTCCGTGTTCCTGCAGTGCAGAGAACAACAGACCAAGGGGAAGTTTTTTTCCCCATTTTAAAAAGTTGTCATCTTCCCATTGGTTCTTTTGGTCAGGTGCCCACTCCTTTTCTTATACCTGTGGGCTTGTTAATCCTTTACAGGTAAAGCAAGCAGAGAAAAGCTCAAATTGGATTTTACAACTAACTGGCTGGCTAGGTGTCCATCAAAGGGAGCTACACCCCAGCCCCCGCCCCTTCATCTATCACATGAAGGCACAATTTTGTGGGCATTGAAATGGCTACTAGAATGTGATTGCCCCACATTAGATGCTTGCCAAAATTAGCATCCACAGCTATTTTCCTTGAAAATTTGTACTCCAACAAATTGAGTTCAAAATTGGAGGATAGCTTTACATTTTGGCCCTATGTTTTGCAGGAAATTGGAAATTAGGGAAGCAAGAGTGAAAATGGATGCTAAGAATGGGAAAACTAATTAGTCTTTGACAAAGGGCTTGGGCTGTACACAGATTTTGGTGGGATGGAGAAAAAGTGATATACTTCCAAAATGGCTAGAGTTCAGTTTGAACAAGACACCCAGAAGTGGGGGCTTAACCAAAACTTATCTGGCCTGTCTGCACTTCTTGAGTCAGAAAAACTGAGCAGGAAATTTCTGCTTCTGTCTGGAGCCAGGATATGGAGATGCATGTGAAAACATGAAGTAATTGTGAAAAACTTACATGAGCTTGTTTGAATTTGAAAAATATTTTGTTTGAATTTCAGGCAAAAGGTTGAGTCAGTTATCTTATCCAAACTAATGATTATTGAAACAATTTCTGGTTGGCTAATAGAGCTGATTGAAAACAGGAACAATGATTTTAAAAAAACAACTGTGAAATGTCTCCCCTTTTTCTGTCAGATTTTGAAATTCAAATTGTAAACCAGTTTTAATGATTAACTTTGTCTCCTTTAATGCTTGACACATGGACACTTCTATTGAGAGCATAACCTAAGAAAATTTCAGCAGCTGGAAATGTAATGAATTGCAATGTTCTTTTTGGAAACCTTTTTCATTCTCCATATTCACATTCACTGGTTCTTCCTGTGATCTGGCTACTTTGCACTCAGTCTCCAAACCAGAGCACAGGATGGAGACAGGGATGATAAGACTAAAAAACGCTTCCTCATGTCCATAGATACAGGCAATATTTTCATATTCATGGGACTGGATCTCTCATCAGCTTTGGATAGACTAACCACAAGGCATTGCTAATATACCTCCGTGATTCAGCTTAAGGAGGTGGCGCAGCACTGTACTGCCTCCACTTATGGTGCTTCAGCAGAACTCAGAATGGTGACTGTCAGGATTAAACACCTTCAGCTGTGTCTGAGGATTAGCCAGACCTGCCTCCAGTTAGATTAAACAGCTCAGCTGGGTTGCTGTAAGACTGCCTTATTGGCTGAGGAGAGTCAGGCCTGGTTCCTGAATCCAGCAGGCCTGCTTTTAAGTTAGCAGCAGCAGGTTGCTGGCTGCTCAGTGCTTCAGCCCACAGTTGCAATTACTCTTACTCCTGTCTTGCTTCTCTCCTGCATCAGCTCCAGCCTTGTTCCTGGTTCCAGCTCCGACTCTCGGTGCTGGTTCCTGACTCGGGCTCCAACCCCTGGCTCTGGTTTCTGTCCCCTGCTTGGTTCAAACAATTTAGCCATACTGCTAGCACCTGGGCCTGGCATTGACTGCTATGGAATCCTACAGGGATTCATACTATCCCATCTTCTCTCCAATGTCTATACAAAACCAGCAGGAGAGAGAGTGAAATTCCATGGGCTCAGACACCAACAATATGCTGATAACAACCACCTGGGTATCTCACTCTGAACTGATGCATATAAAAAGAGTAATAAACTTTAAAAATTTCCAGGTTGCAGTTCAGACAAAGCACCCAGAAGTTGAATGCTTGATCAAAATGCTTAGTACTTCCACTCCTAACATATCACAACACGCCAAGAAATCAGTTCCGGCATGAAGAGAAGTTAATTAAAACTCAACCCCAGCAAAACCAAGCTGATGTAGATGGGCAGGGGGAAATGCTTTGAAAAACTAGCTAGGAAAATGTTTCCCCTGTTTCCATTAACAACATAGAGTCCCATTAATAAAAGTGGAGCAAAACCTCACATAGGGTTGCCAGGCGTCTGTTGACCAGAACGCCCGGTCGAAAAGAAACCGTGGCAGCTCGGTCAGCACTGCTCACCGGGCCGTTAGAAGTCCGGTCCGTGGCACAGCAGGGCTAAGGCAGGCTCCCTGCCTGCCCTGGCTCCATGCAGCTCCTGGAAGCAGACAGCATGTCCCTGTGGCCCCTAGGCACAGGGGCAATCAGGGAATCTCCGCGTGCTGCCCCGCCCCCAGTACTGGCTCCGCAGCTCCCATTGGCCAGGAACCACCTGGCCGCAGAGCCACCTGGCCGCACCTTCACCTAGGGGCCAGATATGCTGGCTGCTTCTGGAAGCAGCACAGAGCCAGGGCAGGCAGGAAGCCTGCCTTAGCCCCGCTGCACCACCAACTGAGAGCTGCCTGAGGGAAGCACTCTCCGGCTGGAGCCCAAACATCCTCCTGCCCCCCAACCCTTTTCCCCAGATCAGAACCCCCTCACGCAACTTAACTCCCTCCCAGACCCCACACCCTAACCCCCAGCCCCTTCCTACACCCAAACTCCCTCCCAGAGCCTGCACCCCCTCCTGCACCGCAACTCCCTGCCCCAGCCCTGAGCCCCCTCCCACACCCAAACTCCCTCCTGTACCCCACATCCCCTGCCCCAGCCCTAAACCCCCTCCTGCATCCCAATCCCATGCCCCAGCCCAGAGCCTCCTCTCACCCTGAACCCCTCATTTCTGGCCCCACCCCAGAGCCTGCACTCCCAGCTAGAGCCCTCACCCTCTCCTGAACTTCAACCCCCTTCCCCAACCCAGTGAAAGTGAGTGTGGGTGTGGGAGAGTGATCAACTGAGGGAGGGGGGCTGGAGTTGGGGAGGGGGGCAGGCCCTCAAGGAAGGGGCAGGGCAAGGGTGCTCAGTTTTGTGCAATTGGAAAGTTGGCAACCCTCACCTGAGAGTTATATTTGACTCATCACTGAACTTGAATAACTAGGCAGCATTAGACTAGGCATGCATGTGTCATTTTGAGTGTTTCTTACACTGAAGGGGTAATTTCCATTGGCGTAGACATACCTGGACTAGCTCTGATCAAGCTAGCACATTAAAAACAGAAGTTTAGCTATGGTACCATGAGGTTAACCACCTGAGCTTGTACCTATGGTCTCAGATGGGCTCATACTCAGGACTGCTCACAGGGCTTCTATTTTTAGAGCACTAGGTGGATCAGAGCTAGTGCAGGCACATTTATTGGAGCTGGAAATTACATGTTCAATCTCCGGTGTAGACATACACTGAATTACAGTAAACTCGTCTCAAAGGGTATCTGAA
Source organism: Lepidochelys olivacea (assembly GCF_965140295.1). Lineage (NCBI taxonomy): Eukaryota > Metazoa > Chordata > Testudines > Cheloniidae > Lepidochelys > Lepidochelys olivacea. The sequence continues at coordinate 87,196,183 of NC_140415.1, read as the reverse complement.
ACTGAATGTGAAAACAATGCAAAGGTTCTAAGTTGTGCAAAATACAGCTGCCCACCTGCACAGTTTAGGGACCCATGAACATACCAAGCCCACGCTCCATTCTTTTTTTGCTGGCTCCTACTCTACTTCCCTTACCATTTTAAGATATTGGTCCTAATCTGCAAAACAACTAATGCATCACACTTAGAGACTACTTCTTTATCTATGAATCACAAGACTTTTCTGTGTCTCTACTCTGGCTACAGATAAGATTACCATAGAATCTTAGGGCATGGCTACACTTGCAGATGTAGAGCACTTTGAGTTAAACCCACCTTCAGAGAGCGCAGTAGGGAAAGCGCTGCAGTCTGTCCACACTGACAGGAACAAGCACACTGGCGTGGCCACATTTGCGGCACTGGCAGCGGCATTGGGAACAGTGCATTATGGGCAACTATCCCACAGAGCACCTCTTCCCATTCTGGCGCTGTGACTTGTGGGAAGGGGGGCCATTCTGGGTCCTGTCCCAATGCCCCGCTTTGCATCCCAGCGATCCTGTGATTCCGTCCACATTTGGTGCCATCTTTCAACGTTTTTTGTATTGTGTGCTCTGTCTTCCCTTTTGGTCTGCAGGAATGGAGCCTGAACTGCTGAGTAATATGCTGACGAGTCTCACCAGCACATCACGTTTGGCAGTTGAGTTATTCCTTATGATCCAAAGTGACAGAAAGGGCTCCGACGATGATATTGACTCGAGTAACGCATATGACACGAGTTTGCTTGTGGCTTTCACAGACATGCTCACCACCATGGAACACCACTTTTGGGCTTGGAAAACAAGCACTGAGTGGTGGGATCACATCGTCATGCAAGTCTGGGATGACGAGCAGTGACTGCAGAACTTTCGGATGAGAAAAGCCACTTTCATGGGACTGTGTGAGGAGCTCACCCCCCATACCACCCTGCGGCCCAAGGACATGAGATTGAGAGCTGCCCTGATGGTGGAGAAGTGAGTGGCTATTGCAATCTGGAAGCTGGCAACTCGAGACAGCTACCGATCGGTCGCTAACCAGTTTGGAGTGGGGAAGTTGACCGTTGCAATCGTGTTGATGCAAGTTAACAGGGCCATTAATCGCATCCTGCTCAGAAGAACCGTGACTCCAGGTAACGTGCATGACATTGTGGCTGGCTTTGCACAAATGGGTTTTCCTAACTGTGGAGGGGTGATAGATGGCACACATATTCCAATTCTGGCACCAGCCCACCTAGCCTCTGAGTACATTAATCGGAAGGGCTATTTCTCTATGGTTCCCCAGGCGCTTGTGGATCACTGTGGGCGTTTCATTGACATTAATGCAGGCTGGCCTGGAAAGGTGCATGATGCACCATCTTTCGGAACACTGGCCTGTTTGGGAAGCTGCAAGCCGGGATGTTTTTCCCAGAACAGAATATCACCATAGGGGAAGTTGAAATGCCCATTGTGATCCTTGGAGACCCCGCTTACCCTTTAATGCCGTGGCTCATGAAACCCTACACAGGGAGCTTTGACAGCAGCAAGAAGCGGTTCAACAACAGGCTGAGCCAATGCAGAATGACTGTGGAGTGTGCTTGTGGCCGTTTAAAGGGCTGCTGGTGCTCTCTGTATGGGAAGCTGGACCTGGCTGATGACAGCATCCCCGCAGTTATATCCGGGTGCTGTACCCACCATAACATCTGTGAAGGGAAGAGTGAACGATTCACTCAGGCATGGAACTCGGAGGTTCAACACCTGGAGGTTGAATTTGAACAGCCAGAGAGTAGGGCTTTTAGAGGGGTCCAGTGAGGGGCTGCAAGGATTAAGGATGCCTTGAGGGAACAAGCTGAAAGTCACCAGTAATATCTGGTGCCCTGCACGGGAGTGAAGTGCAGTTGTTCCAATGTTAGTAGGAATCTATGTTTGCTACGCTGACTTGCAGTGCCTGTTTCTTTCCTGGGCTAAGGTATCTTTTACTTTATGCAATAATAAAGAATGTTTTCAAAGCCAAAAAATCCATTTATTGAAAAGAAACATAACTGCTTGGGAAACAGAAAGGGCAAGGGGGTGGGGTGGGGAACAGGACAATCACAGATTTGTGTATGTCTTGTTATCATGCTCGACCTTCTTGTCTGGAGTGCTGTGCAACGTGTGCTGCATTTCAGGATGGCTATACTGCATGGTGATGGGGGTTGAGTGCAGTGGGTAAGGGTTGTAGTTTTCAGGGCTGGGTGGTGAAGCTACAGGTGTTGGAGGCAGCTGGTGGCGGTAAGAACCCAGATGTTGGGGAAAGTGGGTTGGGGGTGACATGGGGGCACAAGGGAAAGAGTTTTGGGGCAAGGGCTGCAGGGGCGGGTGGGCGCAGTAATGCTCCGCCTGCATGGCTACAAGCACCTGGATAGAGTCCACTTGGCGCTCCATTATGCTTATCAGCCGATCCGTGCTTTGCTGCCGGAGCACCGCGCTTTTGTGCCGGCTTTCCTCATTCTGCTGGCGGATCCTCCTTTCACTCTCCCGCCACTCCTACACTTTTTTATTTTAATTACTCGAATGCTGCATTACTTCATGCAACATGTCTTCCTTGCTTATACATGGCCTCTTTCTGATTCTTTGGAGTCTTTCAGCCGGTGATAACACTGACAGCTGAGATCTCAAGGTTGCATCTGTAAAGGCAAAATGCAACACTTAACAGAGGCAGCATTGTTCACACCAGACAGAGCAATGATTTCCCCATACTTAAGGGCAAGCAGCCTACACAATAGCATAATTTGCCTGTCCCAAAGCGAGCGCACATAACCCATGGGAGCCAATAGTGAATAAGTGCAGGGTCAAGCGTGACTGATTGTTTCACGACTGCACTAGCCTCTGGGTTTCTGAGCCTTGGGGAGAGCCAACAGCAGCAGGGGGCCCCTATACCGAACACTGTCCCCACATTTTCCACAGGAGTTCGTCCTGGAAGATATCTCGCTGCTGAGGGTGACCTGGGAGGGTCTTCTACTGCAATGCGGCTTCTGCCCTGGCCCATATGCAGCTCGCCTGTGTGCAGCAATGGTCCCCCCGCCCCTCATGGCACAGTGGTGTGGACAAGTTAGCCTTACTAGGACAAGGACAACAGTGGCTCTCCTGAGAAACCTGCACAAGCGCATTGCCCAAGTTCTGGACTGAGACGTTTGAAGAGATCACTGAGGCCGATTACTGCGATATGAGAGAGCACATCAACACCCTATTCCGCATCTAGGCAGGCAGGCATGCAGTCCTAACCCTCCTCACCCCAAGAACCCGCATTGAATAACTTCCTTCCCAAAATAAAAGCTGCTTACTGGGAACCTCATCTGGTGTTTGTCCTTCCCCAAGCACCAGCCGGTGCGACTGGCTACCTTCCTCCTGGCTTAAGAACAGCTCCTGGCTGCATGCATCTAGGGATTCCGGGGTGTCTTCCTCTGCCTCAGAAGCCTCATTCCCACTTTGCTCCTCCCCCTCCTCCTCCTGCCTTGTTGAATTGGGCTCTGAAGTGTCCATGGTGGTACTCAGAGTGGAGGTAGGGTCACCCCCAAGTATTGCATCCAGCTTTTTGTAGAAATAGCAGGTCACAGGAGCAGCACCGGAGTGGCTGTTTGCCTCACGGGCTTTGCAGTGGGCATTCCGCAGCTCCTTCACTTTAATCCTGCACTGCAGTGCGTCCCAGTCATGGCCCCTTTCCATCATGTCCCTTGATATCTCCCCCAAGGTATCATAATTCCTACAGCTGGAGCGCAGCTGGGACTGGACAGCTTCCTCCCCATACACGCTGATGAGGTCCAGCACCTCGCCATTGCTCCATACTGGGGATCTCATAGATTCATAGATATTTAGGTCAGAAGGGACCATTATGATCATCTAGTCTGACCTCCTGCACAATGCAGGCCACAGAATTTCACCCACCACTCCTAAAAAAGACCTCACACCTATATCTGTGCTATTGAAGTCCTCAAATTGTAGTTTGAAGACCTCAAGGAGCAGAGAATCCTCCAGCAAGTGACCTCCTGGCGCATGGAAGCATGGTCAGCTGGAAAGATTTGCTGAGAGCACTCCACACCTGGCTGAGCAAACAGGAAGAATTCCCAGAGAATTTAAAGGGCAGGTCTGACAGTTGCTCACCTGAGGGCAGGGCAGTAGAGTTCAAAGTGATGACCAGAGTGGCTAGAACAGACATTGTGGGACATTTCTGGAGGCCGATCAGAGCGCACTATAGGACCAGGGTGTCCACACTGACAGCACAGCGCTCCAGCGGGGGCACACCAAACATTATTCCACTCACCGAGGTGGAGTACCAGGAGCGCTCTAGCCGCGGCATCAGAGCGCTCTATGTGCCTTGCCATTGTGGACGGGTAGTGAGCTAGGGCGCCCGGGGCTCCTTTATTGCACTCTAACTTTCAAGTATAGCCAAGCCCTTAATGTCTCACAATTGTTAGTGTATTTGTCTTAACACCTATTTAGAGTAGGGAAGAGTCTCCTTTAGTAGCCCCAGGGGATAAAAACAGATTTAAAATTTTTATTACAGCTAATGTTAAAAATTATATGATACACAGATTAAGAAATGAGTGTCTGTACATCTGGGGATAGTGCTTAGATTATCCACAAATACAAAGTTTGTTTTTAAAAGTCATAAAATACATATAGTGCATAACCAGCAATAACCCAAATTAAGGTGACTAGATTAGATTTAACAATACAGTTTAGATATTAGCATCCAAGTATTTGGGGACATTACTCATGAAAAGTTATACAGAGAGTTGGTTGTGGAATGCTAATATAGCAATCAATAAAAATTGTCCCTCAGTAGTTGAGAATGTAGGGTAGGTAGGTTGTCCATTTAGAAAATTCTGTCCATCAGGGAAGTATTTCAGTTACTTTCCCGACTGCGCTTCTCATCAGCACTCCAGCTTATCCGTCCTGATATTGCTGATGGCTGGTGATGTGTTCTCGTACTACACAGAACACTAGTTCTGTGGTGCCTTCTCTGTAGCTGCAGAGTGTTCATGGATGGGGATGTTTGAGGCAACATATTACAGTGAATATGTAAAGACCCAGAATATGGAGCATCCTTTAGTGCTGTGATAACTTGCGTGCTAGAGGGTTATTTTAGTGGTCCTGTTGGTCATCTATATTGTTATGGGGTAAGTTATGGGAGTTTAGGTTTCTCAGAGCGCCAAGACTGTGAGACTAGACAGAGGGGCTGCTGATCTAGATTGCTGTGGATTATACAAGATTTAGTGAATGTTATGCTGCCTGAGGAAAGACCAGGCAAAGCTTAACCTGTGCCTGGTTTGTCTGATTTAGTGGCCCCATTTTATAGTTGGGGAACAGAAGCACAGAGACTAAATTACTTTCTTAAGGAGACACAGGAAATGTGTGGCAGTAAAGGGAACTGAACCTGGATATTTCAGGTTAGCTCCCTAACAACTAGATAATCTTTCTGCAGCAGGAGGAGGAGATGTGTTCCCCTAGAACACTGATAGAACAACAGGGATCACAAAACCCACAACAAAGCACATGAGTTGAGGGCATTCAGCTGTGAAATGAGCTTTCAGAGAAGATTTAAAAATAATACAGTCTAGTTAATTTTAGGAAATTCTGGAAAATCTTCTTACTTGATAAAGCTTTGCCACATCACAGCCAGAATGACCTTCATTGATTAAAACATTTGTGATAATCTAATCTGACCTCCTACCTACTTCACGAGCCCATGAAGTTCACATAGTCATTCTTGCATCAAGCCCAGTAACTTGGGACTGAACTTGAGTTTCTCTTTTTCAAAGACATCCAAGTCTGATTTAAAGGTTTCAGGTGTTGGAAAGTCAACCACATCCCTTGGTTCCAAGGGTTCCAATGTCATAATCCAAAATCAAATTAGCAGCATAGGGATTTTTTTTAATGCATTTGAGTAAACAACCATGTCATCTAGTCTAGCAGGAACTATTGATTTTAATATGGTGGCCTGCAATGTTGTGAGATTCAAAATTAGAATTCAAATAAAACCAAAATGATATCACAATTCAGAGAAGTGTTTACAGTGTGATTTCTACAAATACCAGAAAGTTGTTATTCACAAGCATGTATGGTATAGAGCAGGGGTTAGCAACCTTTCAGAAGTGGTGTGCCGCGTCTTCATTTATTCACTCTAATTTAAGGGTTCGCCTGCCAGTAATACAGTTTAATGTTTTTAGAAGGTCTCTTTCTATAAGTCTATAATATATAACTAAACTATTGTTGTATGTAAAGTAAATAAGGTTTTAAAAATGTTTAAGAAGCTTCATTTAAAATTAAACTAAAATGCAGATCTTATCAATTTAGTGTGATCCTTGCCCTTGCTTTTCCTTGCTGAGTTTTCCAGTGTCTGGCACGTATTTGGATACTTTAAGCTGCACACAGGTTTCTGAGTGATCAGTTGTTAACCAGCTCCAAGAGGGACAGAGAACAGATTTCATGTGTGAAAATACCTGTTCACACAGGTATGTGGATCCAAATCCTGAAAGCATTGCAAACACAATTTTTTTCAAACAGTTAAATTTCACTGGCAGGGACCTCCAGCAGGTCAGAATAGAGGCCAGAATAGAGATAGCTTCAAGTGCACTCTGCAGATCTCCAAACTTTGATCCCCAAAATTCTACGCTTTTTAATTGAATGAGCTGCATTTTGAAATCTTCAACACCCATCCACTGAAATACAGACAAATCCAAGTAATTTTCATTGAACTTTTCAGGTTTAATTAGAAAAGAAAGCGTTGGGCCAAATAGCTGGAAATCTGGAAATCTGTCAGAAAATTCTGATTCCAGTTCTTGCATGTACAGTCTAAGCTCAACGTCAAACGCAGTGTGCTATTCCACATGGCGTGATAGTGATGTAAGCAGCAAATCAGTGGTGCTGGAACAATTTTTAAGGTGGGGGTGCGGAGCTGCGCCCCCTCTTGCCCCTGTCTGCACCCCTCACTGCCCCAGGCTGGAGCCAGTGGGTCACAGTTGGGGGCAGTTGCAGAGCCTCGGACCAGCAGCCAGGACCCCAGGTTGGCAGCAGAGCCCCCCGGACTGGTGGCCGGGTCCCGGTTCCAGCAGCGGGCTGAGCAGGACTGGCAGATGGAACCCCAGCTGGCAGGGGGCCGGTACCCCAGGCCAGCAGCAGAGCCCCCAGAACCAGTGGCCAGGACCTGGGCAGTGTGAGTACCGCTGAAAATCAGCTCGTGTGCCACCTTTGGCACGCATGCCATAGGTTGCCTACCCCTGGTATAGAGACACTTTCTCTCTTTAATGATGAAATAAAACATTAAATTGGACCTTGTGATTTATTCATGAAGTCCAGTTTGACAGGATTGTATTTTCTTGTCATCAAGCCATTGTTAATACCATTTTGAGCAGAGATGTCATTTTTTACTAAATTGCTAATTCCAAGTCGGGGGGGGGGACCTGTCTGTAAAACACCTTTTACACTTGCATGAGACATATGTTTAGAAAAACATGCTCTGTGCTAAAAGAAATTGAAGGAAGTTCATAGACTATTTCTGCTTTCATTTAAGAGGATCCAAATTTCACAGAGAAAATGGGAGTCGGGGGGGACGGGGGGGACACAAATCCTTAGAATTTGGTTCTTGAGGGACTTTCCCTCCATTTTTAAGCTGCTTGTAATGTAAAAAGAGAATCAAATGGGCTTGGACTCCAGCCGGAATGTCTGGCAAGCAGCATTGAAACATCTTAAAATAACTTTCAAATAGAGCCATTTAACAAAATGCAACTTTAGGATTATTTTTCAGCAAATTGCCTACTAGTTAAAATAAAAGCTGTGTGACAGGAAAATATTTGATAGTCACCTTTCCCTTTGGCACTCCATAGAATCATAGAATCATAGAATATCAGGGTTGGAAGGGACCTCAGGAGGTCATCTAGTCCAACCCCCTGCTCAAAAGCAGGACCCATCCCCAATTAAATCATCCCAGCCAGGGCTTTGTCAAGCCTGACCTTAAAAACTTCTAAGGAAGGAGATTCCACCACCTCCCTAGGTAACGCATTCCAGTGTTTCACCACACTCCTAGTGAAAAAGTTTTTCCTAATATCCAACCTAAACCTCCCCCACTGCAACTTGAGACCATTACTCCTTGTCCTGTCCTCTTCCACCACTGAGAATAGTCTAGAACCATCCTCTCTGGAACTACCTCTCAGGTAGTTGAAAGCAGGTATCAAATCCCCCCTCATTCTTCTCTTCTGCAGACTAAACAATCCCAGTTCCCTCAGCCTCTCCTCATAACTCATGTGTTCCAGACCCCTAATCATTTTTGTTGCCTTTCGCTGGACTCTCTCCAATTTATCCACATCCTTCTTGTAGTGTGGGGCCCAAAACTGGACACAGTACTCCAGATGAGGCCTCACCAATGTCGAATAGAGGGGGACGATCACGTCCCTCGATCTGCTCGCTATGCCCCTACTTATACATCCCAAAATGCCATTGGTCTTCTTGGCAACAAGGGCACACTGCTGACTCATATCCAGCTTCTCGTCCACTGTCACCCCTAGGTCCTTTTCCGCAGAACTGCCTAGCCATTCGGTCCCTAGTCTGTAGCTGTGCATTGGATTCTTCCGTCCTAAGTGCAGGACCCTGCACTTATCCTTATTGAACCTCATCAGATTTCTTTTGGCCCAATCCTCCAATTTGTCTAGGTCCCTCTGTATCCTATCCCTGCCCTCCAGCGTATCTACCACTCCTCCCAGTTTAGTATCATCCACAAATTTGCTGAGAGAGCAATCCACACCATCCTCCAGATCATTTATGAAGATATTGAACAAAACCGGCCCCAGGACCAACCCCTGGGGCACTCCACTTGACACCGGCTGCCAACTAGACATGGAGCCATTGATCACAACCCGTTGAGCCCGAAAATCTAGCCAACTTTCTACCCACCTTATAGTGCATTCATCCAGCCCATACTTCTTTAACTTGCTGACAAGAATACTGTGGGAGACCGTGTCAAAAGCTTTGCTAAAGTCAAGATACAATATATCCACTGCTTTCCCTTCATCCACAGAACCAGTAATCTCATCATAGAAGGCGATTAGATTAGTCAGGCATGACCTTCCCTTGGTGAATCCATGCTGACTGTTCCTGATCACTTTCCTCTCATGTAAGTGCTTCAGGATTGATTCTTTGAGGACCTGCTCCATGATTTTTCCGGGAACTGAGGTGAGGCTGACTGGCCTGTAGTTCCCAGGATCCTCCTTCTTCCCTTTTTTAAAGATTGGCACTACATTAGCCTTTTTCCAGTCATCCGGGACTTCCCCCGTTTGCCACGAGTTTTCAAAGATAATGGCCAATGGCTCTGCAATCACAGCCGCCAGTTCCTTTAGCACTCTCGGATGCAACTCGTCCGGCCCCATGGACTTGTGCACGTCCAGCTTTTCTAAATAATCCCTAACACCTCTTTCTTCACAGAGGGCTGGCCATCTATTCCCCATATTGTGATGGGGAAGGTCAGCTCCCAGCACAGCAGTCTGGGAGCTGACCTTGTTCGTGAAGACAGAGGCAAAAAAAGCATTGAGTACATTAGCTTTTTCCACATCCTCTGTCACTAGGTTGCCTCCCTCATTCATTAAGGGGCCCACGCTTTCCTTGGCTTTCTTCTTGTTGCCAACATACCTGAAGAAACCCTTCTTGTTACTCTTAACATCTCTCGCTAGCTGCAGCTCCAGGTGCGATTTGGCCCTCCTAATTTCATTCCTACATGCCCGAGCAATATTTTTATACTCTTCCCTGGTCATATGTCCAACCTTCCACTTCTTGTAAGCTTCTTTTTTATGCTTAAGATCCGCTAGGATTTCACCGTTAAGCCAAGCTGGTCGCCTGCCATATTTACTATTCTTTCGACACATCGGGATGGTTTGTCCCTGTAACCTCAACAGGGATTCCTTGAAATACAGCCAGCTCTCCTGGACTCCTTTCCCCTTCATGTTAGTCCCCCAGGGGATCCTACCCATCCGTTCCCTGAGGGAGTCGAAGTCTGCTTTCCTGAAGTCCAGGGTCCGTATCCTGCTGCTTACCTTTCTTCCCTGTGTCAGGATCCTGAACTCAACCAACTCATGGTCACTGCCTCCCAGATTCCCATCCACTTTTTCTTCCCCTACTAATTCTTCCCGGTTTGTGAGCAGCAGGTCAAGAAAAGCTCCCCCCCTAGTTGGCTCCTCTAGCACTTTTGGAAATTGTCCCCTACGCTTTCCAAAAACTTCCTGGATTGTCTATGCACTGCTGTATTGCTCTCCCAGCAGATATCAGGAAAATTAAAGTCACCCATGAGAACCAGGGCATGCGATCTGGTAGCTTCCGCGAGCTGCCGGAAGAAAGCCTCATCCACCTCATCCCCCTGGTCCGGTGGTCTATAGCAGACTCCCACCACTACATCACTCCTGTTGCTCACACTTCTAAACTTAATCCAGAGACACTCAGGTTTTTCTGCAGTTTCGTACCGGAGCTCTGAGCAGTCGTACTGCTCACTTACGTACAGTGCTATTCCCCCACCTTTTCTGCCCTGCCTGTCCTTCCTGAACAGTTTATAACCATCCATGACAGTACTCTAGTCATGTGAGTTATCCCACCAAGTCTCTGTTATTCCAATCACGTCATAATTCCTTGACATCACCAGGACCTCCAGTTCTCCCTGCTTGTTTCCAAGGCTTTGTGCATTCGTATATAAGCACTTGAGATAACCTGCTGATCGCCCCTCATTCTCAGTATGAGGCAGGAGCCCTCCCCTCACAGACATTCCTGCCTGTGCTTCCTCCCGGTATCCCGCTTTCCCACTTACCTCAGGGCTTTGGTCTCCTTCCCCCGGTGAACCTAGTTTAAAGCCCTCCTCACTAGGTTAGCCAGCCTGCTCGCAAAGATGCTCTTCCCTCTCTTCGTAAGGTGGAGCCCGTCTCTGCCCAGCTTCATGGAACACCATCCCATGGTCAAAGAATCCAAAGCCTTCTCTCCGACACCACCTGCGTAGCCATTCGTTGACTTCCACTATTCGATGGTCCCTACTCAGGCCTTTTCCTTCCACGGGGAGGATGGACGAGAACACCACTTGCGCCTCAAACTCCTTTATCCTTCTTCCCAGAGCCACGTAGTCCGCAGTGATCCGCTCAAGGTCATTCTTGGCAGTATCATTGGTACCCACGTGGAGAAGCAGGAAGGGGTAGCGATCCGAGAGCTTGATGAGTCTTGGCAGTCTCTCCGTCACACCGTGAATCTTAGCCCCCGGCAAGCAGCAGATTTCTCGGTTTTCCCGGTCAGGGCGGCAGATAGATGACTCAGTCCCCCGGAGTAGAGAGTCCCCGACCATCACCACCCGCCTCCTTCTCTTGGGGGTGGTGGTCGTGGAACCCCCCATCTCAGGACAGCGCATCTCATGCCTTCCAACCAGCGGAGTCTCCTTCTGCTTTCTCCCCCCAGACATATCATCTGGTCCACTCTCCGCAATGGTACCTGTGGAGAGAACATGAAAGCGGTTAGTTACCTGTGTCCGCGTTGCTGGAACCCGGACATTCCCCCTTCTTCTTCTGGAGGTCACATGTTGCCAAGCTTCTTCACTGGCCTCTTGGCTCCGCTGTGCAACCTGCTCTAAATCTTTAGAGCTTTGTGCCCGTAGAAGCATATCCTGACTTTTGACTCCACCTCTCTTCCTTCAGCTCCTGCAACCGCTCTCCCTCAAAAACTCAGCTGGCCTACTGAGATGCTAAGGGAGGTCCCTGTTTTCATAAAGTGTATGAGTGTATCTTTTATGGGAGATTTTGAGGAAAGGAATGTTGTTTGTGGGGTGATGTTTAGGGAGAGTGGGGTAGTTCTCTATTTTTCCCGTTTTACTCCAAGGTCTAATAAGCCATTTCTGTAATTGATGAAGTTTGCTGCTATTTTTTTGTCTTTGATTGTGCTTTTTAATAATTGTAGAGGATGCCTAGATAAGTGTGTGCTTGTTTGTTCTTTGATCTGTTTGTATACATCTAAATAAGCAGACAGAGGTACTTACAGGATAAATGTCAAGGTATCGGAATGAGATTTCCCATCCTAAAGCCAGGATTTCTAGATATGACAGACTAGATGCTGTTGCCACTCATTATAAATTAATGTTATTGATATCAACATATGCTTAAGCTGCTGGCTTCTGAATATCAATATAGCTGGTCATAGTCAGCCTTGATCAAACCAGTTTTAGCCACAGTAACTTAAAATAGTTATGACAAATTATCTATTCTGATAAAATGGAACACACACATTTGAAATGTGCCTGCCAGACATATCAATTAGCATAATATCTGGTCTAAACAGAGACACTATTGCAAAATGAGCTAGAGTGTGAATTTTAAATGCAATGCTCTTCGTCACTAGCTCGCAATGTGGGCACTCTTATTCCGCACACAGCATCTTTTTGTGGTTTAGCTTAATCCACTCCCAAAGAATAAGAAGCCACATGAGGAAATATTGTGAATAGCTAGTGCTGGTTATTTCACTGTATAGAAAAGCTCTAAAAATATTAACTCCTCCTCTGACAACTTCCAGTAAACTTATGTATCACTCAACACTGCTGTGTTTGTCCATACCAGCACTGCACAGATGACTGTACATCCCATAGGGCAGTACTGAGAGTGCATCTTGCATAAAAATAGTCAAAAGTTCAAAAGGGGAAATAAAACAAAAAACCTGTCTTTTTTAATCTCACCCTTTTTAAAAATCTCATCCAATTGAAAGCATCTCTCAGACTTCTACAGTGGTGTTTGTAAACAACAAGTAAATGGACACCTCTCTCTTTATCCAAACTAAGCCCCTTTGGATGCTATTTTTTGTTACCCTGTCACTGGGGGAAATGTTCTGAAAGTCTGATCCCAGGACAAAAGAGCAGAAGAAAAGAAGCTTCCCTTTTTTTGTTGTGAATTTCTTATAAAAGCAGTCTGCAAAGTATCTTGACCCATCTTCTTGAATAGCACGGGGTGGTACAGAGTTGTCCTAAATCTAGATTAGTCAGTCACTAGAGGATTTTGCTTGTGTACGGGGACTCTTAGGATGTCACAGGGCAACCCTGCAGAGGACATGGCCTAGGAAGAGAAGGCATGGCTAGGGTATCCATAGGCCCAGGATCCCTAACTGCCAGGATACCATGGGAAGCTGGTGTATAATAAAGCAGCCTTGAGGCTGTTCTAATTTAATGCAGGAGACAACCATAGGATTGAGGAACATAAAGGTGCCCGAAAATCCCCTAGGCACATGCACGTGAGCTGTACACATTAGCAGAGCTCTTTTGTCTTCTGCTCTTCCAAAAAATTAGATTGAGATGGATTACGTTACACACTTTGGTTTGGGATTATTGAATCATTCTTTAATGACTAACATTTTTGTCAGAATTGGAGTTGAGATTTAGGAGGGAGGCTAGAAACTAGATGCCACAGGAGACTATTATGTAACATTATGCTGACTTGAATTGTCCCAGCCAATCACTTTGCTGGGATTCTGTAAAGATACTGATCCTTAACAGCGCAGTTTCTCTGAATTATGTAATTTTGTGCACTCTGACTGGATGTCTGATCTGCCTACCCATCGTATAAGTATTTCTCAATACCCAGACAGTTATGTATGTTCTAGGATGCTGGCTGACAATCATTATTTGCCAGAGTGCAGAGGTTGGTATTATTCTTGTATAGTTGTTTATATATAACCACATTGTGATTGCACACATTTCTCTGCTTTGATCAATTACTATAATCCCAGTGCTTTGATTGGTTCCTACCCTATGAATTCTTAAATTGTTTCCCAGCAACAAAGAAGCTGCCTCAGTTTCCCACTCTCTACAACTGAGGTGGATAAACAACATTTACCTGAAAAAAAAATCAATAAAACACCAAAGGATTTTATGCAGCCCTAGATACAGAAATTACTTCCTAAGGAGTAAGCACTATCACAATTATCATTATACTAACCAAACAGATAGCAGCTTCTTAAGATGACTGAACCATAATGAATCAGACCGTGCATACTGCACATGTGGCAAGGATTGTATTGCTCTCTAGCACTTATACATTCTCAGAAATATTTTGTAAGAGAATATTTTAAATTTAATTAACCTCGTGTTTGAGGAACCAATTAGCTGCGTTTAATGTCCTAACATACTTGGTTTTTTAGTAGCTAATCCAGCGAGGAGCTGAGCACCCTTTATTAATTATATTATCTGAGCGAGGACAGTGCTCAGAGGGATCGACAGTATTGAATCCAGAAGCTGTGGCAGTAGCACTAACATATCAGGAAGAAGATCCAATTTACTAGTGAATTTATTCATTAATTTTGGCAGCATGGAAAATGAACAGGAAGGATGGAGTAGTTACGGTGACAGGTTGTGTTGTTCCAGTTTTACACACACTCCATTCTGGTTTGGCACAGCAACTAGAAATTATAAGATGCAGGGAAGATGTCGCCGGTAAATTTTTTTAAAACTAAGAAATGTAAGTCACTTTATATCTTGAATTTTCCACCAAATTAGCATGATCAGAAGAAATGGGGTGTGAGTTTCCATTTCTTTCCCAGTCATGGTATGTCACTGATTCATCAGCATCACAAAATATTGCAGAGAAGAAAGGATCTTTGGCAGATGCTTCATCCACTAAAATAAGCACTGTATCAAATTACTATAAAAAGTTATGGATCTCTATGGACTCCAAAAATAATCTACAGGAGTGGAAGCATGTGTCCACTTACATCAGATTCCAGGATAAGGGTCTTTATCTACATGAAGTTGGTCTTTGCCAAAGGGCAGCAGGAAAATGGTTTCAGATTTACTAAAGCAAGAATGTCAATGACTTCAAAAAAGACAACTTTCCATGTATTTCACCTGGTTCATACTGTAACTTAATGAAAATTATAGAAGAAACATACCAAAGTATGTTCTATTGACCCTAGAAAAATCTCTAGTTGTATCAGTTTGAACGGATGGATTTTTTTGTCATACCAAAATTGATAAGATCTACATAATGGCTAAAGATATTATAAAAAATGTTGATATAGAAGGATGTTTTCAGATATGGAGTAGCCTGATATGCATGATGCTCCAAATCTGTTAAAAGCTATAAAGAAACATAAGAAAATAAGAATGGCCATACTGGATCAGACCAATGGTCCATTTAGGCCAGTGTCCTGTCTTCCAGCAGTGGTCAATGTCAGATGCTTCAAAGGGAATTAACAGAATAAGGCAATTGCCAAATTATCTATCTCCAGTCATGCAGTCCCAGTATCTGGAAATCAGAGGCTTAGAGGACACCAAGAGCATGGGGTTGCTAATAGCCATTGATGGACCTATCCTCCACAAACTTATCTAACTCTTTTTTGAATCCTGTTATAGTCTTGGCCTTAACAACATGACTTGGTGTTTTATTCTGCAGAAGTTGCTAGTTCTAATGACTATAAATTGGTTCTCAAAAAGTTTACCTAGTTACTGACTAAGTCTTTCTGTGGATTATGAATATTGATGAAAGATACCATGCTAAAATATTGGTGGAGATGAATCAGTGTGTTTATATGGGTGCATAAGAATAATAAGTTTTATAAATACATTAGAAGCAAGAGAAAGATGAAGAAAAATGTATGTCCACTACTTTGCAGGAAAGGAGAGCTAATAACAGACTAGGACTGTAGGTCAAGGCAAATAAATTTGAGTGGGCTACATGCCTGCTTAGGCCATACCTGGAGCAGTTGAGTCAGTTTGGGGTGAAGAATGTGTAAAGACTTGGCTCCACCTCCTTACCCTTGGGGAAGCCCAGTTTAGCTAGCATGGTGGTAGGGTGGGTGTGGCTGTTTGTAATTTACTGTCATCTTGTAACAGCAGTAATTAACCCCACCCTCAAACCCCACTGAGCAAGGCTGGTGCAAAGAAGGACTTTCAGCACCCCGAGCCACAGTTCCTTCAGTAGAATACTCCTGGGGCAGCACACCTACATACCACTTTGGTGACAGAATCCAGCCCAAGCATACAAACCTTCTGAAACTGTCATAAAATGGACTTTGCTCCAAAACTGAACTAAGACCTTTTAAGCTCTTGTAAAACATGTAGCCACTTCAGAGATGGTTATGGTGCAGTTTTAATTGTTCTCACAGGTATTTTGGCAGCCACCTATTGGAAAAAATGGAATTTGCATTTATTACAGCCTAATCAATAGAGCTGGAAATGCTTTTTCCATCTGTGAGAATTTTCAAGATTCTGAACATTATTTCCATCCTGAACCAGGACAACCTCCAAAATCTCAAATTTTCACCAACGAATAATCTGAAAAAATGTGCAAGCAGGTCAATAGTCATGTTTTGTTTTCATTTTTGCCTTTTTTATATTTAAACTTTTTTAGTATAAATTAACTAAAAATTTCTAAACAAAAATTTTTTGAACTGAAAAACTCTGTTTTGAAACTGTCAAAATGGAACATGTTGAAACAAGTGAAACAAAAAATTTCAATTTTTCCCCCCCAAAAAAAGAGAAATTCCTCAAAATCAACTCTTTCCTGTGGGTAGCTTCAGGTTCAATGAATTGGCATTTTCCAATTAAAAACATTTAGTTAGAAAAATCCCAAACAGGTCTAGTAACAAATTTGCAGGAGTGGAATCCCAGAAAAAGCTAGTAAGCACTGAACATCTCTTAAGTGTGTGTCATTGATGACTGAAGCTCCTCAGTTCTGCTGTACTGGTTCAGTCTGGTGTCAGTAAAGAAGAGGTCTACAGTGTGGATCCAAAAGTAAAAACAGTCTTTTATAAAAGAAATTCATATTAGAACTATTCCATAGAGAAAAAACAAACTTAAGTCACTAAGACTACAGAATTCTTGTTTTGGTGTAAAATCAATGTCTAAATTAATGGATTTTAATATATTACTCTTTAGTATTCCTTTTATTTCCATTTAAAATATTCTTTCCTTATTCCTCCTTTCAGGGGAGCAAAACAGAGAAGTGAGACAGTCAGTAGAATCACAAATGACTACATAAATTCATCAAGTGTGCCATTTCTCCAAGAAATTTGAAAAGAGACTGAGCAGGAAAGAGACAGAAGGGTATCCCAAAGGAACTATGCTGAAACCTCTCTACACAGACATTAAGGTGACCATGGGTGCTCCCAGAAAAGGAGAAAAATTCCAGGAAAAAAAAATCTGTTTTAGGGTTTTAAATTAATCTACTTTGTTGGGGCGGTGGAAGGGACAGTGGGCAACATGTTTTCCTTTTATAACTGAATCTCAATTAATCTTATCAGCCTGAAGCCCAATGACCCAGGGTTTATCAAAAGTCACAAAAAATGATGGTTTTGGTTACACAATGTATTTCCATGGAAAAACATTCCAAAGTCTCCTTTCCATGGTTTGGAAATTAAACGTTCTTGTCCAGATTTTAGAGAGTGCCTTTGTGTATAAGTCCACATGCTAACTCCATTCACAGTAAACACACTTAGTGGTTATAATTGCCATGCATCACCGACAGTCCTTACCCTTTATCCTTCCATTTAGATTGATTTGTCAATTTAGGCAAATGCATAACAGGGTGTAATGATTAGCACTTCTTTCAAGCTAACCAGCACTTCAAGTTTACCACTGTCCAAATTATACAACCTTTTGACTCATTTCTAATTAGCTATGCATAATGACTGCTAATCCTTCTGCTAATTAACCCTGCCTTTAGGTAAAAATGTATTTTGCTTTGATGAAACAGGTTTGAATTCTTAGATTCTTTTTAACCTTTACTTCTAAAAAATCCTCTTTGAAAATAGATAGGTTATGGCTATAAACAATCTCTTTGGCCTTTCCTCTCCCTTGTTTCTGAACGTAATGATGATATTGTCTTGCTGAATCCTTGTTCAGAGAAACAGGAGACTGGTTTTTGGTTTTTCACATTTCCACCTAAACTGTGAACTAAAATAGTTCCCCACTTACTGAAATTAATGACTGTATAGTGCCTATTGCAAGCCTCAAAGCATTTTAAAGAATCATAAGCTATATAAAGTACTACATTTTACATCAAATAACCCAGCCTGGAGTTGGACCAGAAAAACAGGGCAAAAAATCCCTCTTCTTCCTAGAAAAATACAATACAATGTGATTTTTAAAGATGAGATATATCAAGATCTCAGTTTTATGTTTCACTTGAGCGACATATTTCTCCAGTGCATAAATACTATGGCGTTGGGGTCAAAAGTGCCCGATAGATAGATAGATAGATAGGGCTGTCGCACAATTAAAAAATTCAGGCATGCGATTAATCGCACTATTAAACAATAATAGAATACCATTTATTTAAATATTTTTGGATGTTTTCTACATTTTCAAATTAATTGATTTCAATTACAACACGGAATACGAAGTGTTTAGTGTTTGCTTTATATTTATTTTTTATTACAAAAACCAAGAAATAGCATTTTTCAGTTCACCTAATATAAGTATTGTATTGCAATCTTTTTATTATGAAAGTTGAATTTACAAATGTAGAATTATGTAAAAAAACCCTGCATTCAAAAACAAAACAATGTAAAATTTTAGAGCCTGCAAGTCCACTCAGTCCTACTTCTTGTTCACCCAATCGCTCAAACAGGTTTGTTTACATTTGCAGGAGATAATGCTGTCCACTTCTTGATTACAATGTCACCTGAAAGTGAGAACAGGTGTTCTCATGGCACTGTTGTAGCCAGCATCACAAGATATTTACATGCCAGATGCGCTAAAGATTCATATGACCCTTCATGCTTCAACCACCATTCCAGGGGACATGCTGATGATGGGTTCTGCTCCATAACAATCCAAAGCAGTGCAGACTGATGCATGTTCGTTTTCATTATGTGAGTCAGATCCACCAGAAGGTTGATTTTCTTGTTTGATGGTTTGGGTTCTGTAGTTTCCACATCAGAGTGTTGCTCTTTTAAGACTTCTGAAAGCATGCTCCACAGCTCATACCTTTCAGATTTTGGAAGGCACTTCAGATTCTTAAACCTTTGGTCAAGTGCTGTAGCTATGTTTAGAAATCTCACATTGGTACCTTCTTTGCGTTTCGTCAAATCTGCAGTGAAAGTGTTCTTAAAACAAACAACGTGTTCTGGGTCATCATCCAAGACTGCTATAACATGAAATATATGGCAGAATGTGGGTAAAACACAGGGCAGGAGACATACAATTCTCAACCAAGGAGTTCACTCACAAAATTAATTAACGCATTTTTTTTAACAAGAGTCATCAACATGGAAGCATGTCCTCTGGAATGGTGGCTGAAGCATGAACAAAACAACATTGTTTTGTTTTTGAGTGCAGTTATGTAATAAAAAAAAATCTACATTTGTAAGTTGCACTTTCACGACAAAGAGACTGCACTACAGTACTTGTATGAGTGAATTGAAAAATACTATTTTTTTTATTTAGCATTTTTACAGTGCTAATTTTATAATCAAAAACAGTATACACTTTGATTTCAATTACAACACAGAATACACTATATATGAAAATACAGAAAAACATCGAAAAAATTTAATAAATTTTTATGATACTGTGATTAATCATGATAAACTTTTTTAATCGCGATTAATTTTTTTGAGTTAATAGCGAGAGTTAACTGTGATTAACCAACAGCCCTAACAGATAGCTATTCCCCTAACTCCACACTTGGATGTTGGCTCAGTTAATTATTATGTACTGTCAATTTGTCAAGCAGGGCAGTGTGCTCAGCACTACGTAAGACTTAAAAACAAAGAGAGTCCCAACCCCGAGAACTTACCAGTTAAAATTCTGACTTGGAGAAAGTGTGCCATCTATAACTTGTTTTTTCCTTGGCGATCTTCCAGCCAAGCATTTCATAGGCCTGACCCTACTTAGCTTGTAAGATTCAGAATATCAAAGCCCAGGATGTCCTGGCTCAGGCCATCTCATGTCCATCTCTACTTTAATTGTGGAAATCTTTGCACAAACTATGGCACTACAGCGATTGTTTTGGTTACCACCTCATGAAATAGCATCCTAATGATTATCTAACCATCTTTTGTATATATAGTTTGAAATGCTTCAGCTGCACTAGTCATCACAAAATCAGTTTCCAAACATGACTAATTTTGTGATTTCACATGGATCAATTTCTGGAGTTAAGTACTTGCTATAATTTCAGATTTCACGCTAATGTTTGGTACTAATGTGTTTGTGGAAACTGTTATGACTGCAAAAGCAAACAATGTACTTTGTTACTTAAATTTACTACCATATCTCAAATGCTGAAATTCTATAATATTGAGTTTAGAACCGTTAGGATTAGTTACATTTCAGCAAGGGGTGTTATCTATTAAGTGATGCTTCACAGCATCTTCACTGTAATGCCATTCCCAGAACCATCATCCAGCCAGGATTTTAAAGCCACATTATTGTGGGAGAAAGTCACTAGGTATCATCAGGCCTGATTTTTTCAGTGGCTCTGAACACCACTAGCTCCCACTCAAGACCATAGGAGTTGTTGGTGCTCAGCACATCTGAAAATCAAGCCAGATTGTTTCTCCACAAACGAAAATTACACCTTTTGAGATCGTGGCTACCCCAAATGCTGCCACGCAGTCCGAAAACAAAAAAATTACATCATCTGGCTTCAGTGAAAGAGAGGCATACAGCTGCGCGCCCTTCATATATTAGTACTATTGCAGCCCACAATAGCTAACAATAATCTCCCTTAGCAGCCTTTTATGCAATTAGAAAAGGAAAGGTATCAGAAGGGCACCCCGACCCAATTTTATAGGTCAAAAGTCTAAGAAGGCAGAATAAATTAAACAAAACACTGAGGCTATGTCTACACTAGAGACCTTACAGCAGCACCGATGCAGCTGCACTACTGTAAGTTTTCTCACATAGCTGCTTTATGCCAACGGCAGAGAACTCTCCCGTCAACATAATTAAACCACCCCTACTGAGCGGCAGTAGCTGCATTCGCACTGACATTGCGCTGTGCACACTACCACTTATGCCGGCAAAATGTATGTCGCTCGGGCGGGGGAGATTCACACCCCTGAGCAGCATAAGTTTTGTCGACATAGGCCATGTCTGCACTACCACTTAAGTTGTTTAGAACCGAAGTCTGTGCCAAGTTATCCTAATTTGGGACAGAATGCTGCAAGCATTCTCTCACAGACTGCATAAACTGGTTGATTGGCATTGAAACTCCAACAGGCAACTGTAAAGTACTCATCAAATGAGGACTTTGTCACAGACTTTCCAGATGTGTTACGTAAGCTTCTTTTCTAGTATAGCAATGATTGTAGATGCCATGTCACACAAAAGCAGAAATTACCTTTCAATCTATTATTAGACATATTTCCCTAGTGGGTGTATTTTATTGGCATCCCCTGTTCTCCCATCAAGTGCTAGTACGGATGAAATATTTATGGATATAAATATTTATAGAAGCCTGAATGAAAGAGAGAAATCTTTGGAGGCCCTTTCAAGAGCAGAACAAGATTTTGAAAACTCATGTTTTCATCTTCTGCATGGTCCTTCTTGTAGCTAGCTTTTTATTTGGAATTATTTCTCATATGAGAGTACGTCAGTGATTTCTGATGAGCAGGCATATTTACGGTAAATGTTGATATTCTGTTTTGGTTTGGGAAGGAAATCCTTGTTAATTTTAGTAGACAACTTTAATAAGCGTTTAGTGAGCTGTAGCTCACGAAAGCTCATGCTCAAATAAATTGGTTAGTCTCTAAGGTGCCACTAGTACTCCTTTTCTTTTTGTGAATACAGACTAACACGGCTGTTACTCTGAAACTAGTCAAAACTCAGTTAAGTTTAAAATGGGGTTTAATTCATGCTAAAGGTAAGAGGCTTTAATAGTGCAGTTTTACTCATTAGAAGTACCTACCTTTCACTGCAAGTCAGGGTAGAAATGGACAAAACTTTTAAAAACTTTTTATTACAAACTAATTTATTTTTAAGCACATTTTGGATCTTTAGGGGTTCCTGATTGACCCTTTCCATTTTCTTCCACAAACCCTACCCCCCGGCTCTGTGGAGTTCATATATTAGCAGCAAGAACAGAGCTAGCCACAGTGGTAGCAACTGGGGCAGCAGCCTCCATCAGAAGAGAAGAGGATTCTTCACTGAGCAGAAGCCAAATGAGATTAGAAGTTGAGGAGGGGGCAGCACTGGTCTTTTCTTTGCCTCATTATATTTATTCTCACATAAGAAGTATGCAGGGTGCAGTTCTTAAATAAATATTCTAATAGGTCTTTAATGTAAAATAGAGGGTGAATCCATAGATACAGTGTGTACGAAAATGGGGTTATCAATAACATTTTGATAAAATAAAATCAAGGAGTAACCAGTATAAACAAATGATTTTAAAGGGCTAAACATACTGAGATAATGCTAGCTAGCACCCTTTCAGGTATTTGTTTTATTTTATATAAGACCTGGGACTAGGTTATTGGACGGAAGGTTAGCTTAAAAAGATTTAAAAGGGAAGTAAAGGGGGAAACAATGTGGATTATCTTGAGATTTTGGAAAGTGTGCAGAGAAATCTGCAATGACAAAATCCTGCTAAGTATTTTAATTATGTATCTAACTGAGAAGGCAGCCTCATTAGTATAAGTTGTTTAACAATTGTAAAACCAGTATGCAGTGTCGTTGTAGCCATGTGTGTCCCAGGATATTAAAAAGACAATGTGGGTAAGGTAATATCTTTTTTTGGACCAACTTTTGCTGGTGAGAGAGACAAGCTAGATATTACCTCACCCACCTTCTCTCTCGAGTTATAACAATTGTTTCACAATATACTGAGTCCATCTGAAGACCCATTATCTCCAAGAGCTTCATTTAAATATCCACTTTAAAAACTTGTTCTGATAGCTCCAGTTCATCCCTCTAGTTTCCATCAATATTAACTCAGAGTGCAAGTTACAACATGCTTCAGATCAGCTTCTCTTCATAACAGCTGTCAGAAAGTGTTCTGAATTTCTTACTTAGTTTGTTGATTGCCATCTTCTAGGTCCTCAGCTTCTCCTACCACCGTTTTTCTCCCTCTCTCAATTTCTGTATATTTTCTGTGTTTCGTTCACAACAGCGACATCAGTGGTTTTCCAGCACCTGCTTCCACACTGCTTTCTTTAAAAATGCCACCTACCCCACATCAACCAGTGTGGGGAACTTGATGGGTCTGGCACTGAAAGGCAGACAGTCCCAAAGGCAAGGGAGGGAGACACTCACCAAGGTATAATAGGTAGCTCCTCCTTCTGGAAGTCTCTGGCAGTCATTGGCCAGCTGTGGGGAGGGAGGCTGATTGGCTAGCATTCCCCAACTCACAGGATTTAACTCAGCTCAGGGGCCAGTGGAAGCCTTTTTTGGCTTTGTTCCAGAAGCCCACCTTACCCATCCAGATTAGGAATGGGAACCCACCCTGACTGCTTCTGCGGGTCTAGCTGATTGCCTATTTAGGGGATAGGAAGGAATTTGATCTCCGATAGGCCAATTGGCAGAGGACCAGGCTGGGGTTTGTTTTGCTTTTTTGTCTTTCTCACAGCACTTTCAACCCACAATGGGTTAAACAGAAATGCACTTAGAACCAAACTGAGGTAACTAGGGGGGAGTTGTTTATTCATCACAACTTGCAGTCAGTTTCCAGTTTGGTTAAGAGAATAAAATGAATGGTTTCCAGAGGTTAAATGCTCTGGGATTTTGGTGATGGTCCTTGAGTTCAAGTGAGAGGGTGAGACCTTGTGACCCTCGTGGACTGAGGTCCTCAGGCTGCTGTAGAAATCACTCTACTTCTGTGCTGCTTAGAAGCTCTGGGTGGCAGCTGACTCCTTCTGTTAGCTTCACCTGCTTCTCCCAGTAAAGTGCTGCAGCCCATTCTGCCTCACAGTGACTCTAGATCAGTGGTTCTCGCCCTTTCCAGACTACTGTACCCCTTTCAGAAGTCTGATTTGTTTTGCACACTGCAAGTTTTACCTCACTTAAAAACAACTTGCTTACAAAATCACACACAAAAATACAAAAGTGTCACAGCACTCTATGACTGAAAAAGTGATTACTTTCTCATTTTCACCATATACTTATAAATCAATTGGAATATAAATATTGTACCTATCTTTCAGTGAGATTCTTGAGCCTGTTTCTCACTTGCGAGCCTTGTCTGAACCCAGCGCCCCAGGCAGTGGGGCGGAAGCATGTAACTTAGCTTTGCGTGGCCCCCTGTGGCAAGGGACCCTGGGCAACTGCCCTGCTTGCCATCCCGTAATGCCGGCCCTTCACTTGTGATCCCCCTAAACCCATCCCCTGACACCCCTCCTAGAAGCTGCAACCCCCAGGTTGAGAAACACTGATCTCGATGAGTTGAGTTGAGTACCCCTAGAAAACCTCTGCATACCCCCAGGGGTACACATACCCCTGGTTGAGAAACACTGCTCTAGATGTCCCACATTTCCTCAGCCAGCTCCTTGGTTCAAAATGACTGTCCTCTAAGCGCCTAAGCTTTCCAAACTTACTATTTCTCTGCTATAGTCCAAACTAATAATATGCATTTTATATAGTCTCACTTTGATGTGCATTTTTAGAATTGTTTCAGTAAAAGTGAAGGTTATTGCATGGTTTGGTAAGCAGTCTGCATTGCCACATAATTCTATGGCAGCTCTGCTGCATAAATTGGGAAGCCATGCCACATAATTTAGATCCAATGTCTTCTACAGTATCTGGAGTCTTGATATTACTTGATTAACTTCATGGGATCAGAATATTCAGTTAGCAGCCTAACAGTGTGCACAAGATCCTGATGAATGAGATGTCACGAAGTAGGAAGTTAGTTTCTGCTAATGATTTACAAAACTGGCCTCTCAGTTCATTATATGCAGAGTACATGGTTACGGATATTTTTAAATGAATGTCATTGCCCGGCAGTGCTTCAATATCCATGACATGTCTTCTGCTCTGATTTCCTTTGACATGGGGGGAGCTGAGAGAGGGATACACTTTCAGAGTGCCAAGTGGTGATTTAGCT
The DNA here is from genome assembly GCF_965140295.1 of Lepidochelys olivacea. Taxonomy (NCBI): domain Eukaryota; kingdom Metazoa; phylum Chordata; order Testudines; family Cheloniidae; genus Lepidochelys; species Lepidochelys olivacea. Next base: position 87,171,181 of record NC_140415.1, on the reverse strand, counting down.
GCTTGACTCCAATTAAGTCAAGGGAAGTTGAACAGCTAACAAGGAATGCTTTGAAAACTTATCCTATGATGTCCTCTATGGCTATTAAGTTATCTGACAATGTACATCAATAAAGTCAGTCTCGAGTAAGGGGCTGTCATGCATATTTTTAGTGAAAGTCATGGATAGGTCACAAGCTTCTGTGAATTTTTCTTTATTGTCCATTCCCTGTCCATGACTTTTACTAAAAATATGCATGACAAAATGAGGAGCTGCAGGCTCCCCATATCAACCAGAGGGGCCTGGCTTGGAGGTGCAGGGTCCCCCCACTGCCCATAGCAGCTCCAAGTTTGGAGCTCCAAGCCCTGGGCCGCTCACAGCTGCCTACAGTGGCTCCGAGCCCCGGGCCACTCATGACTTCCGGGGAGCCCTGCTGCCTGCAACAGCGGGGAGTTTGGGGTCTCTGCGCTGCCTCAGAGTTCCAGGCACCCCGCCTCTGCCCTGGCTGGAGGCTGCCTGCGGGGCACCTCTGCCTCCCTCTGTGGCTGGGAGCTCAGGCCAGCTCCCAGACGCTGGGGGCTCAAGTCACGGAGGTCTCTGGAAGTCATGGATTCTGTGACTTCTGTGACAAAATCGTAGCCCTAGTCTTGAGCCATTGTGATAGTTCACATGCTTCACTTTCATGATTTTCTCATTGATCATATGTGATTTCAACACTTTAGTTGATGTGACAAAGTCATCTTGTTGAATGCATTATATACATTAATATCCCCCCTTCCCTCTTACTGGGCATTAATTGTTAGAATGCTACATTCCTTTAATGTTTTAGCAATTGCAAATGGCCTTTTCAATCTGACAAAATGTCCAATACTTAGTGGAAGAAAGTGCCTTCTTTGAAATAAAAAGAGGGAAACATAACAAGTACCTAGCTTTTGGAAGATACAGGAAGCAGCTTTTAGTTGCAAAATGCCTAAATTAGACCTGCAGCTTTTGAGGCTATCAAATTTAAAAGGCCAGTCACAGAAAATCCTGCTAAGAAAAAAAAAGAGTTCCTAGAGAGGGTAACTCTGCACTGAAGTAGTTATTAGGAACCAGAAAGTTAGCAAACATCCGATCAAAGTGAATCTGGGGTGGGGAGGAAGCTAATAAAGGAGCACTGGCTAGATCAGCATTTCATTATACAAAAAGAGAGTGGGAAGAACACTACTCAGACCTAAAATGCCTTCTAAGCACTAGCCTGCAATGGGAGAAGTGTAGGGATGAACTACTGCAGGAAGAGCTTTGAAGCAGAATTATTCCTGGAGCTGTGAGGTATGAAAGGCAATGCACTCACTGCTATATGCCTACTCCCCTGCATGAACCAGGTCCTCTGCTGGTTGGTGTTTGGCAACCACAGAGTTACAACACCACCATCTCTTTGTTTCCTTTGGAGTGTCTTGAACCCCGTGGTGAACTAGGAAAAAGCAGTCTCTGCACTGAAAAGCACATCACAGTATATGGTGTTAACAAACCTATTGATCTGTTGGACTTCATAATCTACAAGAATTAACAATTTATTAAAATTTTAACCATAGTGCTTTATAAACTGTTTATAAATGGAACCTGAATATAAATTTCAAGCAGTCATAAGTAGCCCTTGATATGTTTGGTACTTGAAGCCAGGGGCACATGGTATTTCTGAACATCTCAAAGTGTTACTGTAATTAGTTTGCCTGGGTGTTGTAAAAATTCCAAAGGGATTTATCAGATAGTTTAATTCCTGTACAATTTCTTTTTTATAATGTAACATCTGTAAATATTGTAATTAGTATCTTGAATTGTTAAATAATTAGGCACACTTATATACAAAAAATGAATGGAGCTTTGCTTGGGTAATGTGGCTTTCTCATTTAAAAGGAGTGTTTTAGCTTTGTATCTTGCTTCCTATTTCTCAACACAAAGTACAGTGTATCAGATGAGTATTGGCTGGAGATACAACTTCAAAGAAAAGTTAGATGATTTAAAGAAGAATTAAAAGCAAATGTCAAGTACAGTCTTCTAGGGCAGACCCCAAATTCAATCATCAAAACAGGTAAGATACGTCTTCCAGATTCATATTAGATTACATTAAAAGAGTTATGTTAAAATAATGTTAAGGTCATATAGTTAAGCACTCAGGCCAAGATTTTTTTCTAAATGGGTGTCTACCTTTATACTCTGAGGTTCTTATTTAAGTGCCTTATAAAGTGCCCTAATTTTCAAAAGTGTTGTAATTAAACCCTGTATCAGAATGCCTATGGACATACTGGAAACCCTAACTCTGGTTTTTCCTAACTTTTGGGAGCTTGATTTTTCAATCTTAATAATGTTCTTTTAATACAGATTTGTGTGTGTGTAATTTCCTAGGTTTTCAAAAAAGCATCTGAAAAAAAAATTTAATCATATTGACTCCTACATAATACAGCGCTGGAACATTTCGATCCACCACACAGACCTCTGACACTTGAGCTGACAGAGTAACTAATAGCAGGAACAGGTTGTCATTCTCTATGTGGACCAGCACTAGAGGAGGATGGAAAACACAGTTTGCCAGTGGGTTTCACAGATAATGCTGACAGCAGAGGAATGGGGAGATTCAGGAATTTTGGGTTCCATTTCAAGTTCTGGAGAGGAATGTGCTCTACTGATCAGACTCTTCTGCTCATTCCCCCTAAGTATACGCCCTTCTGCCCTATCCCCTCCAGCCTGTCCCTTTCCTAGTCCTCTATCTTCCCCATTATGGGACACATATCCCAGCCTCCAGCCTCCACTCCTCAGGCTTTTCATCTCAGTCCCTGCCTATGTCTACACTACATAATTTATAGCAGCGCAGCTGCGTCACTGTAGCACTTCTGGTGAAGATATTCTAAGCCAATGGGAAAGACCTATCTCACTGGCTTAATAAAGATGTGGTAGCCATGTTGGCAGGAAATAGAGCAGACTACACCAGTGTTTAGGTCTTTGAACACAGAATACATCTTTTTTTAGAATTTACAAGGATATCTGTTAATTTGTTAAAATTAATTAAAAAGAAATTTGTATTCAGACTTCTGTCATCTCACCTCTCAGATATTTAAAACTCACTGAGATGTGCGTAAGACACACTTCAAGAATTCTGGGGAGGAGCCATATTTATTTTGTTGTTGTTCTTGAACGAACACTGTTCCCAGACTTGTACTGAGATCTTGGTAATAATACGCTAAGGCTATGTCTACACTACAGCCTATGTCGGCAAAACACATGTCGCTCAGAGGTGTAAATATTCCACCACCCCCAAGTGACATAAGTTACACCAACGTAAGTGTTCATGTGCAAAGCACTATGTCGGTGGAAGACCTTCTCCCAAGACATAGCTTATGACACTCATGGAGGTGGTTCTTTTACACCAATAGGAGCGCTCTCTCTCTCTCTCACTGGCATAGAGCATCTTCACCATGTGCACTGCACCACTATATATGTAGACATACCTTAACAAACAAACAAACAAACAAACAAACAAAAGTGGCCTGTGCTCCAAAACAAAAGAAGAAGGAAAGAAGGAAGGAAGGTAGATAGATAGATAAGTGGGTGTTGGGGAAGAAAATGTTTTTGCAAGATGACAAATTTCTAAAATAAGCAGGAAAGGAATTATGGCTGGAATAGAATCATAAAAGATTAGGGTTGGAAGAGACGTCACGAGATCATCAAGTCCAACCCCCTGCTCAAAGTAGGACCAACCCCAACTAAATCATCCCAGCCAGGGCTTTATCAAGCTGGGCCTTAGAAACCTCTAAGGATGGAGATTCAACCACCTCCCTAAGTAACCCATTCCAGTGCTTCACCACCCTCCTAGTGAAATAGTTTTTCCTAATATCTAACCTAGACCTCCACCACTGCAACTCGAGACCATTGCTCCTTGTTCTGTCATCTGCCACCACTGAAAACAGCTTAGTTCCATCCGCTTTGAAGTCCCCCTTCAGGTAGTTGAAGGCTGCTATCAAATCATCACCTCACTCTTCTCTTCTGCAGACTAAACAAGCCCAGTTCCCTCAGCCTCTCCTCATAAGTCATGTACCCCAGTCCCCTAATCATTTTCGTTGCCCTCCGCTGGACTCTCTCCAATTTGTACACATCCTTTCTGTAGTGGGGGGCCCAAAACTGGACGCAATACTCCAGCTGTGGCCTCACCAGTGCCAAATAGAGGCGAATAATCACTTCCCTCAATCTGCTGGCAATGCTCCCACTAATGCTGCCTGTTAGCCTTCTTGGCAACAAGGGTACACAGTTGTCTCATATCCAGCTTCTCATCCACTATAATCCCCAGGTCTTTTTCTGCAGAACTGCTGCTTAGCCAGTCGGTCACCAGCCTGTAGCAGTGCATAGGATTCTTCCATCCTAAGTGCAGGACTCGGCACTTGTCCTTGTGATCAGATTTATTTTGGCCCAATCCTCCAATTTGTCTAGGTCTGGACCCGCTACCTACCCTCCAGCATATTTACCTCTTCCCCCAGCTTAGTGTCATCCATGAACTTGCTGAGGGTGCAATCCATCCCATCATCCAGATCATTAATAAAGATGTTGAACAAAACCAGCCCCAGAACCGACCCCGGGGCACTCTGATTGATACTGGCTGCCAGCTAGACATTGAGCTGTTGATCACTACTTGTTGAGCCTGACAATCTAGGCAGCTCTCTATCCACTTTATAGTCCATTCATCCAATCCATACTTCTTTAATTTGCTGGCAAGAATGCTGTGGGAGACCGTATCAAAAGCTTTGCTAAAGTCAAGATATATCGTGTCCACTGCTTTCCCCATATCCACAGAGTCGGTTATCTCATCATAGAAGGCAATCAGATTGGTCAGGTATTACTTGCCCTTGGTGAATCCATGTTGACTGTTCCTGGTAGGTCTAAAGACATTTTCAGGGCTGCTTTCAAATAATCTAGTCTTTTTTGACTGTTTACTCTTAAATTATCTATTGCTTTTAATCATGTGCCTCCCAGGACTGGTTCTGTGGAGAATCTGGCAAACTCGATTAATGAATTCACTATCCCAAGCTATACCAGAATTTTTTAAAATATAGATATCTAATCTGCAGAGATATTGAACATGAAATCCATGTAGAATAATCCAAAGTACATCCATTTTAAAGTGAAGAAATGTACACCTCTGGAAAATGCTGTCTACATACTGGCCAAATGAAGTATAGACACTTTGCAGGCACTCTCATATTGTTCTCTGAATAACCTCATTCTTGACCTGAAAGATCAGCCCTCTCTTGGAATGAAAAATCATTCAGGCTTTCTCTGACCTCAAGTTTGTGCTGAGCGGAGCCTCACAATCTATTCTTGACAAACTCTCAGCATTGATCACACAGATCTGAAGAAGTCAGAAGCAAATTGTTTTGTTTTGTTTAATGTAAACAGACCAAAACTCTGACAATGGGTTTTTTACAGTGGCAAATATCAGCAAAACAATATAACATACCACATGTCACAAATACAACACATTAATATTTTCTGGACACTAGTTATTAAAAAAACAAGCATTAACCAAACTACAGAGGAACAGCCTTGGTGTTCTTTCCATAACCATTCCAAGTGTGACTCAAAGCAATAGCAAAATGTGGGAGTGCGGTATACAGATGATGTATATTTTTATTTACTACTATTATTTACATTATATTATCCCCTTGTTGTACAAAATCATAGGATAACATGGTTCTTGCCGTGAGGAGCTTATGAAAATGTCAGAGGATCTCACAATTTGGAAGAAACAAAAATAACACTCATAGAAACATTTCCAACCTCACATTCAAGAAACACAATTGATTCTTAGATACCAATGGGTTAACTGAATATTTTGCTTCTACCCTTTTCAATCACAGTGTATAAAATTATTACATAAATAAAGAAAATCATCCTAAATCCTCCCATCACTTTTTCCCTGTTAATGTCTTTGTGCCCATTGAAGCCTGAATACAATGGAAAACACAACATAATTTTTTCAATCAGCAAATCCCCAAAGGGTAAGTTTTTATGCAATGTTGGGACTTTTCAGGTCTTTTTTTCTCACTGAGTTTTATAAAATTCTGCTATTCTTGTAAACACTTTGTTCTGTAAAAGCAGAACCCAGCCAAGAGAGGCCAAAAGGGTCCAAGTGACACAAACAGATTTTTCTATTCATTTTAAGGTATGGGAAGTCCAAATTATTACAAGAGAGTGCTAAGAGAAGTGTCTCTGGCTTATGCTGGTAAACAACATTATGGACTAATTTAAAGAAGGGCCTGAGGCACAAAATTCAGATCTGAGTTGTGAACCCCATCAAAGTTCAGCAGTTCTCAACCTCAAGGTTTTGGCTTGGATCCATCTCTAGAAGAAATAGAAATTGGCATAAAGGCCACAAACCAGAAGAAGGCAAACATTCAGCATTGCTAAAAAGAGATGCAATAGCAAAGTACAGATGGACCAAATTCTGCTCTCTCCAACACCACCGTAAAAACTGGTTTCACTCTCTGTTTTATTCAATGAAATAAATTAACAAATTTATCACTGGTATAATGGAGTTACAGTACAAATGAATCTGGCCTAATATACTTGAGAGTTACAGAATACTATTAGATACAGAGGAATTAAAGAAGAACTGTACTACTGCATGAAAATAATATACATTTAATACATGAAAATAATATACATTTTATTTAAGCTCTACAAAACACCACTTTGAAGATGCCATGCTCTAAAAGATAGATCCTGAAGTCCACATATACTTGCAAAACTGTGCTTTGAACAGGAGATATGCACATGCTAACAAGAGATCTAATATCAGTCTACAAAACATATGTAATCTGCATGCAGCTCTGGGAAAGAAGGAAGCATGGATTATTATTGCCCATTTATCTACCAGGTAGAAAAATCCTTAACTAGGTGGTAAAGAATCATTCTATTCTGTCAAACTTTTCAGTGCCTCACCAAAAGTAGTTTAGAGAGCGAGAAAATGTTCAAAGCAAATAGTTTAAAAAATCATTACTGCTATATTTATCTTCAAAATGAAGAGGAAAATGCTGAAGTAGACATGTTGAAAGCATAGACACAAGGGGGAAAATCCTCAAATGGATACATTACAAAAAAAAAAAAGTATTGTAATAATTAAATTCCAGAAAAGAGTGAAAATCAAAATGGTTATTAAAAAGGCAAAATCATTCCAATTCAGGAAGAAAAAAAACATAGATCTGTTCTTAGATAGTTTAAAGAAACCCAAAACTAGAGAACCCACTTCAAGTAATTTAAGAAACTAATAGGGAAGGGGAGAAAGTAATCATATAAAATGCTACAAATGGCATCCAATGAAGTGAGCTGTAGCTCACGAAAGCTTATGCTCAAATAAACTGGTTAGTTTCTAAGGTGCCACAAGTACTCCTTTTCTTTTTATAAAAATAAACTGTCCAAAAATAAACATTAAGGCCCAAACTAGCAACCAATTAAGTATGTGTTTAACTTTACTCATGTGAGTAAATCCATTAAGTTCAATAGGACTATTCATGGGTAAAGGGAAGAACAGGCCTACCATCGAGGCTTAACATTCAGAGAAAAAAATGACAATTACGTTAAAACAAAGGCTGCCTTTTGTTTGAATTACCAGGAGTGGGAGGGAGGGTTTTTTTGTTTGTAGCATACATTTACTAGCTCACATAGGATATGTGGGAGCTGGGGGTGCAATTCCTAGCTCAGGTAGATGTACCCATGCTAGCTGTCAATGGGTACATACTAACTGACTAAAAATAGTAGTGTAGCTGAGGTAGCATGGGCAGCTGGAAGTGGTGGCATGGCCAGCTGTGCCAAGAACAAACCTGCTTGATCCCTGTGGGTATGTACTCAGTATGGCCAGCCTGTGCCACTTCTCACTGTTGCCCTGGCTACACTACTACTTTTAACACGCTAGCTCAGTGAGGCATAAGTATGTCTGCTAGAGCTGGGAATCACGCCCCTAGCTCCATTCATAGGTGTAGCCATGTGTTAGACACCAACGCACTCTGAGGAGACAAAATGAAGCAGATTCTTATCTCATTTACACAGGTGAAAATCTAAATTAACTCCACTGGGTCAAATTGTGCTCTCTGTAACATCAATTTAAATACAGAAAAATCTTCCCAGAGGTGGAATTACTTTGGATTTGCGCTACTGTAACAGATCAGCGTTTGTTTGACCATACATGCATCACTTTCTCACACTGCTTTCAATGCATCTTAATCCTAATTTACGAAATCCCATCTATTTCATTCCTGAGTGTCACCTGAACAGAAACTGATAAATATGTTATGGTTGTGTGGCATGGGCAACTGTGAGCCAGTCAGGCACTGATTAGAGAACTAATTTATTTCACCTATTATTTACAATAAGTCAAAAAGAAGACCATTTCCAGAGGTGACAAGTTAAAGCATTACCATTGTGTAACCTTTGCACCCCCCAAAAATATAATTTAGTTTTTTAAATGATAAATAGCTCTATCTGCAAATGTGTACTAATTCTGGAGCTAAAAGTTTCTTCCACTGGCTCACTGTCACTGTGCTCTTTGTATATTAAAATACCCAGTATCAATTGTAAGGGTGTAGATCAGAATACTGAGGTGGTAAAGTACACATGAAGTTAATGTGGGAACCAGTCCTACATTTTAAAATAGATTTTTATTTAAGAAATGCATATAATCATAACAAGTTTACTGATCTTAATCAAATTAACATCATCATTACAGGTCACACACACACACACATACTCAGTCTGTGCCATCACAAGGAAAACTAAAATGGAACCACATAAGGGAAAGAATGCTGAGTTCTGTAGAACGATGTAAGAAATGAGGCCATCACAACAAGTGTATGCTTGCCAGGGGAAAGAGGGCAGTGTTCCTCTCCACGTAAGTGAAAGTTAAGGAAACTGAATAGACTGTGCAGCCCAAAGACATCTCCCAGTTTACAGCTCCAAAATAGATTTGTAACAAGGGATTGATGACAAAGTTAATTTGGCCAAGAAGTTAAATGCTTTAGGAATCTAAGTCATTTCTTGTGAGAAGGAGTTAGGTAGATGCTTAACAACACAAATAGTGAGAAGAGGAGGAGGAAGTGTTGGTGCCGTCCTACCCACATTATAAATTTTAGCCCAGTGGTTAGAGTGCTCACCTGGGATGTGGGAGACCCAGGTTTAATGTCCACCCCTGCATGATGGGAAGAAAGGATTTGAACAGCCACCTCTCAGGAGAATGTTCTAACCACTGAACTATGGGATATTGTAACACGGAGGTCCCTCCATCTCTCCAGTTGAAGCTATTCCACTTTATATAAATAACTAAAGAGTCATTGGGACAGGGAAAATAGAAGTAGAGGAGCACCTCTACTTCTCCCATTCTCCCACCTCCTAGGTGGACTATAGACCACTGGACTATAGAGTCATTCTCTCACTGCCTGGCTCAACGACTATTTAAGTATTGATCCAAAGTGGACCAGCTCCAACAGGAGAGACTGTGGGACACCCACATCATAATATCCCATAGCTCAGTGCTTAGAGGGTAGTACTTGTAGAGGTGTGTCTCTTCTCCTCATCAAGCAGAGAGGGGAAACTCAACCAGCTCTTGCCAGATTTTGAATGGGACCTACCCAGTAGACAACCTCTGAGCATCCCTACCAGATTGGGCTCCAGAAGTAATATAGGTGCTCTTCTACTTCTCTTCCCCTGATTTGTGGAGCTTAGGTGGGCGAGAGGTGTCTGGATGCCTCGACTGCGGCAACAGTGCACAGGCTCAAAGCAAGAGACGTTGGTGTGTGGGGAACTTTTACCCTGGAAACTTATGTGCCAAGTGCATTTAGCAGACTACTGGGGTAGGCACAACTGAACAGGAGTTTTATGGACCACAGCAGACCCTAAAACTGGGACCTAGGCATCTAAATCTATGGTTTAGTTGCCTAAGTACCTTTGTGATTCTGGGCCCAAATAATTCCTCTGATGATTTTCAAGAACAGATTGACAACACTCAGCTACTTTAGTGACAGGAAGGATGTAAAAATCCAGATACATAAATAGGTACTGAACAAGGATCTCAAATTTTGGATTGGTGTTAAAATTGTTTTATTATAGAATGATAGACAGTAGGTCTGAAAAAGATCACGTGGGTCACCAAGTGTGACACCCTGCATGTTACTGGACTGTCCTCAGTTTAGAGCAGGCTGGAAATTTTTGTGTGAAATATTTGTCCATTGAAAAATGTTGTTTTATCAAAATATTTCACTGGAACATTTTGATTTGACATGTTTCAATGGAAAACTTTTGATACAATTTGAATAGAAATAGAGTATTTCATTTCAACTTTATTGTTTTGCTTCATTCCAAATTTAATCATTGTTTCATTTTGACTGTGTCGTTTTGACTTCATGTGGAAAAATTTCTTTTCAGTGTAGGGACTGGCTTGTGACATATCTCCCTGTGTTTTCTTTCATTGGACGTGAGCACATTGTTTCAAATTGATTCAGTTTACCTGCATGATGTCACAGTGTGAGTGGTGACTCGCTGTTATTGCTGCCTTTGGGTGAGTCTGTGATTCTCTGACTTGCATCTTTGGCTAAAGGGAGCAGTGATGGCTGGGTACTGCTGAGTCTCTCTGACCCGCAAGGCTGCTGGGTACTGCTATGAAGCAGGGCATATTTATTGATTTCACCTCACAAAGCTGCCTCGCTGTTCTGAAAGGTAAAAAGAGGGAGTGAAGGCAGTTCAGGTCAGACTCAGAAACTGTTTGACTCTCAAACAACCAACAAAAAAAGTCTTTTTCTGACTCTATTCCCACTTCATCCCATGTTGCACCATCCCTCACACAGCTCCCATTTGAAAGCTCTGTTAGTGGAACCAGCAGACCCCAACATGAGGCTGCTCAAAAGCAGCATTCTTCTATGAAGCAGTTTAGGATGGGAAAAAGAGAAACCAACTTTTAAGGCTAGGGCTTGCTCAGTGGAGAAGCTGTTGTGGAAGTTTAGAATTTTTGAATTTCCATTCCATGAAAAATTCTGAAATCTTGATATTTTTCCCCATTTTCCATTCTGAACTGGAACAAATTTCAAAAGGTCAGTGTCATGGATCCACAGGATCTGTGCTACACCCCAGCTATTAAACAGTCTCTTGGATGAACCCCTTTAGTGTGGAAGACTCCTCAGGGATCTCACTTTTCCTTCAATGTAGGCCACACGGCCTCTCCACCTCCTAGACTGAGTTGCTGGGCTCCAGCACTCCTGCTTCACACTATGAGCTCTGCCTCATGAGTCCAATTTAAATAGATTCCTGGTCGAGACTTTTCAGTCTTCAGGGACTAATGCATCTCAGCAAGTATTTTCAGTGACACCAAAGCAGCATTTTCAAAACAGATTAGGATTAATTAGTCAGATAGAATACAACATCGGAAATCCTCAGGTTAGCATAGATAAATAACGGTTAATGCATAGTCCATTCTGGTCAAGCCAAAGCAATTCACCAGCCAAGTAGTAATGAACTCCATTTTCAGGTTCTGTCTCACTCTGACTTCCTTACTCAGTCCCAGTATAGAGCTAGCTTCCTCCCAAATCAGAAGCCCATTCTTGTTCTCTGTCTCGGTCTTTTTTTCCCCTCAAGGCAGGGTCTCTGCTCAGCTTCCCTGAAAAGAGTATTGATCCCTGAGTCACTGGAGCTTGCATTGTCTCTCTGGACCCCTTCTTGATCTGGGTCAGTTTCAAACAGTTCCTTCATTCCACCCAGACAGGTAGGCGACACACACACCCCTACATCTTTTAGTATGCCCTGAGAGCACACTTAATCCTCCCACCCCCACCACCCCCACTCCGTAGCAAAGCAAAGTATTCGATTAAACTGATGCACATGAAGGCTCATAAAAATATTACAAAAAATTCCCATGTTGTCACAGTTAGAATGCAGCAGAACATCTCAGGATATGTTTAATTTTACCACATAGTAATCCCACTGAGATCAATATGACTACTCATATGCTTAAACTTAAGTGTGTGCTTTGCTGGATTGAGACCACAGTTAAGAATTTTTTCTAATATCATGCCTACATTTTTCCTTTCTTGGCTTTAAGCCATTACTCCATTTTCTAACATCTTCTGAGACTGATAAATCCCTTCTTTAATTTATGTTGATATGTCGGTAGTATTTATAGATGGTGAGCACATCCCCCCCGAGTCTTATTTTTGTATATATTTACTGCTTTGATGGAAGTGGGAGGCATCACACACTTTCCAGCTTAACCTTTAAAAGTAAAGCAATCAAGATTTAAGATGTCACAGTTTTACTGGAAATGTCGAAGAACAGGGGCTCACTGTTGTTCAGAGTAATGGATACCCCTATGTATACATCTGCCTTGGGACAGAAGGTGTGAGGCTGATACTGTTAACTAGCCTGGCAGAAACTGGTCACACCCCAAAATAAAGGGCTGCCAGAAAACAGAGCTCAGTAAAACCAATAAGTTTTACTTCAGAAAATAAAGTAGAAAAGTATGTAAATGAAGAATAAAAAATAATAATAGAAATGTGGATAATGGCTTAATTTGCAATAGTATCATGACATTTTTACTAAAAAATAATTCAGCAGAACCATTTTTGCATAGTCCTTTATACAAGTGTTTGCTAAGTCAACAAGGTAGGTTTTGCCTGCAAAAAACATACAAAATCCCCCAATCTTCTCTCATGTATGATTTAACAGAAGCGGGGGGAGGGGGCGGAGGGGAGAAATTGTGCTGAACACATCAACATTTTCCACTTTATTTAAATCTAACAAATACTAATTCAAAAGTGGTGAGAATATTTCCAGACATCGCTATAAAAGAGAAAAATCTGTCTCTTTGGGGTTTGATGATCTTGTCTCACTACCACTTGATTGAAGATTCTGTTAACTCATCTAGTCTTCCTTTTACAAATACACCTCTACCCCGATATAACGCGACTTGATATAATACGAATTTGGAAATAACGTGGTAAAGCAGCGCTCCGGGGGGGGAGGGGGCTGCGCGCTCCAGTGGATCAAAGCAAGTTCAATATAACGAGGTTTCACCTATAACGCGGTAAGATTTTTTGGCTCCCAAGGACAGCGTTATATCAGGGTAGAGGTGTATTAAAATCACTGCTCTCTCAGAGTAACATTCTCTCAGGCAAACTGGAGGCTTACCGGGTGAAGGTGTAGAGATGCTACCTTATATCTGATATCCCTGGAGAAATTTTGTCTGAATCAGCCAAAATTCCACCTGGGGGCCACTAGGATGCACTTGCTGGAGTGACAGATCCACCACCTTTGGAAAGAGTATAGAGTGTTCTATAGCATTTTTTATAGCTAGACATAGAACATTCTATACTCTAACTAGTAGAGAATTGGATGGGTTCATGGCCACACCCCCACGATTTCATTCCTTGTCCCCTTGCAGACAACTAACACCCATGGAGCACTTAGCAGGAAATAGACACTACACTCCCCACTGGAATTCTGCCCAGCCCCTGCTCAGGGGCAGCAGGGTAGATATCTTCATGCACTTCTCCCATCCTTTGTGCACCTACATAGCAGCCAGCCACCATCTGGCCCAAAATAATCACACTTCCATATGATAAAAAAAAAACAAAAAAAACTTTGTTCCTCTTCCTTGTCCATTTTCAAATTTTACTGTAGCTCAGGAAGAGATTTCTTCAAAGTTCTCTTCATTAGAGATGGACTGACTGTAAATATTCTCTGAGTCAATGTCACATCCAAGGACTCCATTTTGTTTTCAGTGAAATCAATGACCAAACTTCCACTGAAATCAGTGGAAACAGGATCAAACATTAATACTCTTCATGAGTATCTGTCTAAATAAATTATAATTTCAAAACATTTTATTTAATAATTAAGAACACTCAGAAATCAAGCTAGTGGTCTAACTGTACTGGAAGGTGCTAACTTCAGGGACTTGAGTTCATAACTTCAAATGGTCACTTGTTTATATGACAAAAAAGTCTGAGCAGCACTCAGCAATCCCTAGAGAGAAAAAAAAAGTCTTGGACTGGTCTACAGAAACGTATTTGGGAGATACGTAGTCAGCACTAACAGGCTCTTGAGGGAAATGTGTCCATCCCTCCACAGCCAGAAGCACAAATACAATAACGTGAGGATTTGGAGAGTAAACATGGAAAGTAATGTGGCCCCCTTGGGTTTCGCAGACACTCTAAAGGGTTCAGAGAAGCTTTGGGGAACATTTAATAATTTTCTATGCAATATGCTGCTATTCCCTGAATTGTATTTCACAAAATTAGTTTTAATATATTCCATGTATTACTACAGGCATTTCTTTCAAAGCTGCTTTAATTATCTGAACAGATTTATTCACAATAGTTATTGCAATGGAGGAATCCTTGGACTCCTAATTCTTACTTCAAAGATGTATTTCTAAGGAAAACAAAAATACTTCTTTTATCACTCTTGCTTTGTCACATGGAATTATGTGTATTTAATGATGATCAAAGCAAATATATGTAAATTAAGTTTGATTCACTGACCCATTTCAGATTCAGTTAAACTTGACCCCATCACCTCATGCCTCCTAACCTCCCTTGCTGTCTTCCTCATTTTTAATTTTTTCCTATCATCAATCTCTACCCTTCTTCCTCATAAGCTTCTTCACTTCTGCATTCAAGGATACTGTTCTTCATATTTAAAGGATCCTCACTTGACTACAGTTCTCTCCCTAACTATTGCCCCACCTCCCTTCTCTTTTACCTCCAGGTTCTTGGAAAGAGGTATTTATTGTAATGTTTCCAATCTCTTTACTTCCTCTCCTCCAACTCTCTCTTCAATCCGACAGTATGACTTCTGCACTCTCCACTCCATTGATATTGCTCTCATAAAAATCATTAATGTCCTCTTTCTTTTCCAAGCATAAGGGTCCTTTCTCAAGACCTTGTGATCTTTCTGCTATTCACTATTCACCCACTTCCCTGTAAGACTGCCTTTTTGTTGGGCTTCTATACCTCTAACTTTCCTGATACACTTCTCCTTCAGCAATACTTTCACTTATTCTTCTTCCTCCTCCTCCTCTGTTAGTGTTTCTTAGTGACTGCTCTTAGTCCTCTTTTTTTCCTTCCACACAGACTTCCAGGAGACTCTCCCTACTCCCATGATATTTGTCCACTCTGCTGAAAAACACCTGTCAAAACTACTTCTCTTCCCCAATTCATGTGTTCATTTATTCCTCTCTGACCATGTCTCCTCTTGGATGTCATACTACTTCCTTCATCTCAATGTAGCAAAATCTGAGGCCAAGATTTTCAAAATTAGATGCCAAATGTTAGGGTTCCTACATTCACGTTTAGGTGTCTAAGTCTACGGAAGTCTCTTTTTTTATAAATTGAGGCTAGAACATCTCATCTTCCCCCCCAAACACACTCCGCTTTCCGATCTCCAAAATCATGAGCAAATCTACTATCCCACCTGAAAAATCAAGCCCCTTCCCTCCAACTATGAACTCTGAGACCTGAAACCGTGCAAAACTCTAGTTTTATTTTTGCAAAACTAATCAGTGAATTTCTGCAAAACCAAAATTACTCACAAGAATAAATTAAAAGCACTTTCAAAGGTGCCTGGCAATGCCTGACTCAGTGGTATCTTTCAAGCCGGGTATTATTTCTGCAGATCAAGGGCATTGAAGCCCATACGTTTGATTTCCTGATAACATCTAAAATCATCATAGTTTTGGATGAGAAGTGGAAAGGACGGTGAATGTCAAAATATGTGAAACTCAGCAAGTTGACCATAAAGAAATCGTACAACTACAACTGGTGAACATTTTTTCATCAAACTGTTTTTTTTAATGAAAAAAAAATCTTTTTGATGTGTAACCCCATCCTAGAGGCATGCCTCAAACCTCCTCCCTGGTGCTTGCTAATTAGAGTGGCTTCTCCCCCATCCTTGCATGGGTTGGGTCCTTTCTTACGACCACTGGTGACTCTACCCAAGAGGACTGCTCTCTGTGCTTGGGACGCATTCATTCACAACTGTCCCACAACCTGCCAGCTCTCTCCCGGGCTCCTATCCAGCCAGATGGAATGCATAAGATGAGTCCAGAGATAAGCATAGCAGTGCTGAAAATGTAAGACATCTTAAGGGGAATGAAAGTACTCTTCTCACACTGTTTTCACACAAATGGAGAAGGGTTCTCTCCTAGTTGATGGTAGGTAGCCAGCGTGGGTTGGTTCTCTTCCTCTCTGGGCACTGGTGTCCACAGGGCTGGAATTGTCTGACATCAATTTTCTGACTGTCCCACATCAGTTCCAAGTCTCCCTTTGTGGGAACGGGGAGCTAAGCAGAGACTCCCTAAGGCATATTGCTTCTTCTCTTATCTCCAAATTCAAATAAAGCTTCAAAAGTGAAATTAAAATTAGTCCCTTTGTCTCTGAGTCAGGCTATCCCCCCACTCAGAGAATGAGAAGCCCTAGCTCCTCATTGACACAGCAAACTGTTTATATAAATCACCCCCATCCAAAGCCTCCCTGTTGGCTTTTGCAGGAGCTTCCTGTCTATTCTGTCCCCACGCCACAGTGAGACTCCTCCAGACTGAGAAATGGTATCTGGAGAGTCTGGAGCCATTGTTGCAGAAGTCAATAGGATAAGTCCACTAGCATATCAGTCCAGTGTTCCAGGAATGACAAACACCAAATGGGGTTACATAAAAATAAACATTTTAGTTTAAAATTTTCTAGGTTTTCAACAATAACAAAAAGCCCAAAGTGTTTGGTTTTCAGTCTCCTCCCCAACCTTTTCCTCTTTCCCTTCTTTAATGGTCACTTTTCAGAATGGAGAGAGGTAAATAGTGGTGTCCCCCAGGGGTCTGTACCAGGACCAGTCCTATTCAACATATTTATGAATTATCTGGAAAACTGGGTAAACAGTGAGGTGGCAAATTTTGCAGATAATACAAAACTACTCAAGATAGTTAAGTCCCGGGCAGACTGTGAAGAGCTACAAAAGGATTGTTCAAAACTAGGTGACTGGGCAAGAAAATGGCAGATGAAATTCAGTGTTGATAAATGCAAAGTAATGCATATTGGAAAACAAAATCCCAACTATACATATAAAATGATGGGGTCTAAATTAGCTGTTGCCACTCAAGAAAGAGATCTTGGAATCATTGTGCATAGTTCTCTGAAAACATCCACTCAATGCGCAGCGGCAGTCAAAAAAGCTAACAGAATGGTGGGCATCATTAAGAAAGGGATAGATAAGAAGACAGAAAATACCATATTGCCTCTCTATAAATCCATGGTACACCCACATCTTGAATACTGTGTGCAGATGTGGTCCCCCCCCCTCTCAAAGAAGATATTGGAATTGGAAAAAGTTCATAAAAGGGCAAAAAAAAAATAATTAGGGGTATGGAATGGCTTCCATATGAGGAGAGATTAGTAAGATTGGGACTTTTCAGCTTGGAAAACAGACGATTAAGGGGGATATGATTGCGGTCTATAAAATCATGACTGGTGTGGAGAAAGTAAATAAGGAAGTGTTATTTACGCCTTCTCATAAAACAAGAACTAGGGGTCACTGCTTCACACAACACACAGTCAACCTGTGGAACTCTTTGCCAGAGGATGTTGTGAAAGCCAAGACTATAACAGGGTTCAAAAAAGAACTAGATACATTCATGGAGTAAGGTCCATCTGTGGCTATTAGCCAGGATGGGCAAGGATGGTGTCCCTAGCCTCTGTTCGCGAGAAGCTGGGAATGAGCGACAGGGAATGAATCACTTGATAATAACCTGTTCTGTTCATTCCCTCTGGGGTACCTGGCATTGACCACTGTCGGAAGACAGAACACTGGGCTCAATGGACCTTTGGTCTGACCCAGTATGGCCGTTCTTATGAAAATTACAGCACCAGCACTTTTACTATGAAGGGAAGGAAAGGTAACATGCAGCTCTTCTGTTCTATTTTGTGGTACAGTGCCATGCCCCCAGTGAATTACAGTGACCCCATCACCGGTCAAGCAATAAAAAGAACAAACTGCTCCCCTCGCATCCCCTTCACATGAGTTTAAAATTACCATGAAATACCTATATACTGGACAGTGATAACTTGCATTGTAACTTCAGACAGTAGTGTGAGTGGCTACAAGAAACTTAATTGCCCTGCTAAAGTTAAGAGGCACTGCGGTTTTTATTTTCACTTATTTGTTTTAGTTTTCAGACCTTTTTCATGTAAAATCTCTGATTATGTTCCAACTTCTACTGAAAGATGATCAGTGATTTCTTCCCGATTAAACATGGAGAGGTGTGAAGCTGATTGTGGTCAGCTTCCTGCAGTGCGACAGAGGACTGTGATTCCAGAGACAATATATTTTTTATCATCAGTCTTCACATTTACAGTGATTTAAAGTGTTGCTCATAACTAGAGCAGATGCTACCCTAAGTAGCAGTAAAATCAATGTGATACAGTTAATCCTGATTATCAGTCTGACACTTGCAATGATTTGTGATTCTGGAGATTACAAACACTGCAGAAAATAAACACAACAGTTAGAGTCTTGCTACAAGAGCTTTCTGTTATTGTAACCTTGCTGTCTTTTACACCTCTTTGATGAATCCTGGTGACATTATGAAAAGCATCTTTCACTCATGTCATAAGTGAACATTAAGCATACTTTAAAAGCAATTTCAAGCTATTTTAAAAGATATTACAAATGAACGGCCTGCTGTTTTAATCCATCAAGCATGGTACCATATATTAAAGTTTGGAATATAACCGCTAAAAGGAATCATCCATCGGTTTTGGTCATCATCTAGGCCAAGTGTCTGAGATGCAAGCTGTAGTGTATTGTAAGTGTTAAGCCTGACATACCATTTTCAAGGCAGGATTATATGAATTACTCTTGCCTGCCTGGGACAAAAGTTGCACTTTAAAAATGATCTTTTTTTAAGCCTTCATAGTATTAACAATCATCTTTCATGTTTTTTAATTAATGTTACTCATTAGATAAGGTTATATGACTCTGATGGTACCAAGTTTATGGGAATATTGTTAAGAGCTCAAGTCAGGCAGATGTGTTATAGCTGCTGTAATGGAATGTAAACAACTATCTAAATACAGTTCTACTGAACGTGAAGCTCTGCTGCTGGAAAAAGCCAAAACACAAGGAAGAAACTAAACAGTTGCATTCTCTTGTGGGCCATGGCCTTCATTTTATTTGCCAACATGATGGTCATTGCTGTTGGCAGCTACTAAAGAGATGTACATTGTGTCAGCTCATACCAGAATCCAAAAACATAGTAAACAGACATCTCAGTACACATGGAAGATGAAAACAGAATATGTGGAGCACCAAGGACCAGTAGCCAGACCTCAAGAATAGATAGGATAAGCACGTATTGACTGGGTAAATTCAATTAACAATTAACCAACAATAAAGGGAATTGTGTTTAGTAAATAGAGAATACAAATAATGGTGAGAATAAGAATGGTGAAAAATGGTGACATAAACCAGGGATGCATGGAATCAATAATACTGACTGTTTTCAAAAAAAGTTGTGGCACCTTAGAGACTATTTTGTAGTTGTGCAGGAATTTTCCCTCAAGGCATATCAGTTGGGACAGCTTGGGAGATTTTATCTTCCACATGAGTTCTGAGATGGAGAAATGAAAATATCCCACACAATCTATTTCCTTGTAGAAAACTGTATGCTGGTGGACTTCGCTTACTTCTCTTTGCTTTTTGTTGCTTTGTATTCTCATTTCTTCCCTCTCTCCTTTACTATGTGGATGTTTTCCTCTCTGACAGCAACCAACATCTTCTGGAAGATGTCCTTCCTCCTCTGAGGGTAGAAGCCTTCACAGGAAGTTCATATCCTGTTTCCCAGGGCACATCTAGAGCTGTGCAAACCTTTGGCATCAAAATCTGAAGCAATGTAAAAACCCAGCTAGACATCAGAGTTTCCCAACAGTGAGGTGCATTCTGGGACACCTTTCAGGTAAACTGCACAATCTTCTAATAATAATACTGGGAGATATGAAGAATAGGGAACTAGGTGTACCTTGCCTACCCTCCTACTGAAAATGTCAGGATGGGGAGGACACCAGATAGCTTAATCTTACAGGCTGAAGTGGGCAAGAGATCACCACATCACCCATACAAGACAGTTAAAAGCCTGTTCAGGGGTAGCAGGAATACTGTGGTGAATGAGTTAGTGAATCAGACTGGCTTTATTTTTGGGGTTGTTTGGTATTTGGGGCAAACAAAAGAAAAACAAACAAGTATTGGGGGTAGAAATCAAACCCTTTAGGCCTGGTTTCCCTGCTATGTCAGTATGTGGTCTCCAGTATAGACAAACACAGACAGCCGTTTTGCAGAAGAAATGCCAGTCTCAACTACCTAAATCTATGTGAGGCCCCAAAGCTCTAATTTCAATTTGAGTGGACTCTGGCGCATATCAATATCTTGGACGTACTAAACTCAGATTGCTCATGTTTACCGTCAATTCTTAGATAAGGGTAACAAAAATGCTTACCATTCACCTGCAAAGCCTCGATTATGCCCCTTTTCCACTTCTGATACGGATTTGCTTTTATGCTCACATCTTTGAGCAATTTCTGAGCCACACTGGAAGCTCCTCAGTCCTTATTTTTTTTTTCTTCTTCACTAGAATTGTGCTCTCCTCAGTCTTAATTACAGTGGCTTTAAAATGCTTTAGCCTTCATCCATGCTCATGGAATTTAATACTACCTCCCACTATACCATGTTCATAAATTGCTTTTTCTTCCAGTTTCCCAAATTAGTGATTTAGAAATCAAATGCCCTCGTGCTACTGCATTCTCTGAACCTTTCCCTTACACTAACAGAGAAAAAACACTGATTGGATTTTGAATCTACGGTATTAAATTAACTCTGTTTCCACTGAGATTATTAGATATCCTCATATACCATTAATATGAATTTTGGAGAGGGGTGGGTTATTTGTAGAATACTCACTTCCCTGGTACATATCCAGTTTGTTGATTCTCACTCTTTCTCTCAAAAAAAATGAAATCATGTTCACTGACTGAGTTATTTCATTAACTGCCAACAAACTTCTAGAAGTATATGGAAGGTTTTCAAAGCAGAAAAATAAATGCTCAAAAATGTAATGACTAACATTAATAACATGTTAAAGTAGTATCTTACAATCTTTGAATTATGGACTAGAGATTTGTGCTGGGAAATAAAGTAACACGGAACTTCTCACCAGGGATTCAGACCCTCAACTGTTCACCCGTTAAGCTTCTGTTATACTGAGCTAAAAGTCAGGCTGCTATAAACTAATCTGATTTATCAGCATATCTCTCACAAATCAGGATGGCACATAGTGGCAACGATGATAAAGACTTGCATGTTGATAACTGGTATTCAAAGATATGGTTTATCTCTTTGCAGAGCAGAAGCAGTCATAGAAACATAAAAAAGGGATAATATAGAAAGGACTGAGAACGACCCATACAGGAAATTGGTTTTGGAGGATAGCTTCACCTGACAAGAATAGATGACACCTGTTTAGTTCTCAGTGGAAAGTGATTCTCTCCCTACAAGCCTCTATGTTATGAGGGAAATATTCCTTCCTATCCAACCATACTTATGTCTGTTACTAAGATTCTCCACAGATAAGCAGTTAATTCCATTTAAAGACAGAATATTAATGGTGACCAATTAAGTGTCCATATTTTTTCTTTAATCCTAATAACATGGATTTTACCAATGACTCTAGAGGCAGAGTCCCACATTTTTTAATCCTCTGACAAGTACAGGCCCTTTCGTGTATTTAATGTAAAAAACATCAGTCCAAGGATCGTCTATATGTTCTTCTTCAGGAAACCAATGAAAAAAAAAACTATTAGCTTGTGAAGATGAATTATAACTAATGGGAACCATATGTGTGTATAGGCAGAAATGTGACTTTTTAAGTGGACACATCCTTTTAAAACCTAGGAATACAGAGGGATAAAACAGATTTACAGATGATGGCTAATTCTCTTTAAACTGTTCACATCTGACCCACCTTTGCCAAATGCTGAGCACATCCTGTGCATAAGTGCCATCAGCCTCCACTTGGCTCTAAATAGCAGGCACTGCACTTAACATCCTGGCCACATTACTTTGAGTGCGAGGGAGAGAGAGCAGGGCCCTTGTCCCTGTAAAGCGATAGGGAGCTAGGTATCGTCTGTTTCCCCCCTAAATGTGAAGAGAAGGCCACCAGTGCTGCATGGGAGAAGGAGGCTGTGTGTTGCTCTGTTTCTGGTCTCAGCCAGCTAAAAAATGAGGGGGAAACAGGCCTACTCCAGGGATGGGACGGGGGACCCCAGAGAAGCTGGTGATCTTTATTCCCTCAAGGAATCAGTGTAGGAGGAACCATCAGGGGCTGTTACAGCTGCTTCTCCAATCACTTTGGAGAAGAGTTCAGGTAGAGTGAGTGGAGCATCCTTACAGACCAGACAGCATAACAGCAGCAGCTGCATTCCTACCAGTAGCTAAAGCAGCAGTTAAACTCAGCTACATTTTTAGTTTTTTTCTCAGTTGGAAGTGCTAGTAACTTATTATTAGTTTAAATTAAAGCTTAGCTACTGCAGAAGTTGATGGTGTTGGTCACCCTTGCCCAGGACAGTTTCCTTCTGGCTGAACATGAGTGGGCTTGGGGGATTCTGAAAAGCTAATTATACAATTATGGACCAAGCATTTTCTCCCAAAGAAACAACAAGCTTTGAACACTAAATATTCTCACAAGGGATGAGTCACAAAACAGTAAGAATCTTCTCTGCCTCTTCAGCTGATTTGTTACATCCAGTCCCCGGCTAGCACCAGCAATCTCATAAGAAAACCCATAGTTATAATATTTCCAGACCAATACAGCAAACTAAAGAGCCTCAGAGACAGTTTAGCTAAAGTCTACAAACTTCCCTACCACTCCTGAACTCAGCTTTCTAAGGCTTGTTCATCAACAGTTCCCAGGTGATCACACAGGCAGATACGAAACATGAATGAATTTGCCTTGCTTTTAAAATTTGATCCCCATGATGCATATTTAGACCTTATGACAGTCTATTTTTAATTGTGCAGCTGCTACTGCTTTAACTGAAACTTGTTGTGACTCCTATAATTTATTAGTCTCATGATTCATAGAATCATAGACCATTAGGGTTGGAAGAGACCTCAGGAGGTCATCAAGTCCAACCCCCTGCTCAAAGCAGGGCCAACCCCAACTAAATCATCCCAGCCAGAGCTTTGTCAAGCCTGGCCTTAAAACCTCTTAAGGACGGAGAGTCCACCACCTCCCTAGGTAACCCATTCCAGTGCTTCACCACCCTCCTAATGAAATAGTGTTTTCTAATATCCAACCTAGATCTCCCCCACTGCAACTTGTGACCATTACTCCTTGTTCTGTTAACTGCCACCACTGAGAACAGCCAAGCTCCATCCTCTTTGGAACCCCCCTTCAGGTAGTTGAAGGCTGCTATCAAATTCCCCCTCACTCGTCTCTTCTGCAGACTAAACAAGCCCAGTTCCCTCAGCCTCTCCTTGTAAGTCATGTGCCCCAGCCCCCTGATCATTTTCGTTGCCCTCCGCTGGACTCTCTCCAATTTGTACACATCCTTTCTGTAGTGGGGGGCCCAAAACTGGACGCAATACTCCAGCTGTGGCCTCACCAGTGCCAAATAGAGGGGAATGATCACTTCCCTTGATCTGCTGGCAATGCTCCCACTAATGCAGCCCAATATGCTGTTAGCCTTCTTGGCAACAAGGGCACGCTGCTGATTCATATCCTGCTTCTCATCCACTGTAATCCCCTGGTCCTTTTCTGCAGAACTGCTGCTTAGCCAGTCAGTTCCCAACCTGTAACGGTGCATGGATTCCTCCGTCCTAAGTGCAGGATTCTGCACTTGTCCTTGTTGAACCTCATCAGGTTTCTTTTGGCTTCAATTTGTCTAGGTCACTCTGGACCCTATCCCTACCCCGCAGTGTATCTACCTCTCCCCCCAGTTTAGTGTCATCTGCAAATTTGCTGAGGATGCAATCCATCCCATCATCCAGATCATTAATAAAGATGTTGAACAAAACTGGCCCCAGGACCAACCCCCTTGATACTCCGCTTGATACCTAATACATCTACAGTATCATTATTGGACTTTGTTACACCGTTAGCTTTAAAATTTTATAAACATGTGCACAGGAGACAAGTTGAAAAAATTAAGTGTATTCTCATTATAGGAAAAGCACGTTGGGAAACAGTCACTCCGAGTAAAAAGATCCATCCTCTTCCGAGCTTGTATAACATTGCTGCATGTTAACATGGAGATCTATTGTCCCCACTCTCAAGTCACCCTGATCATGGCCTACTATGGGCGCAATCACATAGACAAATATCCAGGTCAGGAATCACTGAACTCCATGTATGCTGCAACATAGAAAGGAAAGAAGTATACTGTATTTGCTAGATGCCCTATTATTAAACACTCAGAACATTATTAGAAAAATTGTATTTTTTCAAATAAGGCAAATAACTTATTTCTAAGTTCAAAGAGTATCTACATGTGAAACCTGAAGTTTCAAAGCAAAAAAAACTTTCTTCATGACTGATAAGCACTGTGAGTAACCCAATAATGTGTGGGTAACCCAATAATGGCTGAAGAGTTTTATTAATAATAATGTTTTATTAGGTCTCAAATTAGATCAGGGCCCATTGTGCACAGCACTGTACAAACACATAATAGACAGTTCCTACCCCAGCAGGCTTACAATTGAAACAGACAAAACACAGGAAGAATGCATTATTATGCCCATTTTACAGAGGGGAAACACTGGGAGTAAGGTCACAGTGGAAGTGTGTGGCAGAGCTAGGAACTGAACTCAGATTGCCTCACTCCCAGTTTCCTGCCTTTAACCACTGGAACATATGTTAGCACTAAGTTTTTCAGCAATTAAAAGAAGGCAGTCCTAGCATTGGTCCAAGTAGCAGAAATGCAGCCCCAAAAGGTAACTTTTTAAGCAAGACCTCTACCCCACATACAGTGTCACTACCACCGCACTGGTGATAAGCAGAGAAACACTTGCGGCACTTAACTGCTACTCATTTAACGTAATCAGAAAAATCTTATCAATTTTCTTCTGTAACTGGTAACTACTGAAGGGAGAAAAAGTTAAAACAGGAGGCTGATAAAGCAACTACCATAGATTTACGAAACCAAAATTAATGTCTACTACCTTACCAGTTTCTCATTGATTTGCTCACTCTCACATCCCTTTTCCCTCCCCTTAGCCCCCCCTACACAGAATTACAGAACTATAGACCCAAACTAACATGTTGCAGCACTGTATGTGTAGATAAGCCCTGAGAATTAAAATTATACAAAGCTCCTGTGACACTACACCCCATATGTATCATGGGGGTACGATTATGACATAATTATGATGCAATTTGTACAAGATGAGACATGTGAGGTGTCATTGGAAAAGTTATGATTTGCTGAATATGATTATCCTATTTAGGTGCATGTATCATTTTTTTATCCAAAGTTATTAATATTGACTATGTATTTTTATTTCAAATGTGCTTACTCTGGGAACACCCACAGCTAGCCTTTCAGGTACAACAATGAAGAAGCTGGACAGCGTTGATGGCCTATCAACAAAGATAATGGACTATGAAGGAGCTTAGCCTTCCTGTAAATGTTTCAGCTTGCCTGTAAGTAATGGCTGCTATGACTGAGTAAGGGCATGTGACCAGACCACATGATACTGAACTTCATTTTGGGTACCTCTATTTTCCACAAACTGAGCTGGGAATTGTCTTTGGAACAAAGGATTCCTGCCATATGTTAAAGCTATATAAGTGGGTTGTGACATCATCTAGGGGCCTCACTCCTCACACAAGGACACTCCTGGAAACATCTGAGGAACAAAGACTGAAATGGGAAAGTGCCGGTCCCAGGCTAAAAGGAAACCTGGTGGGCTGCTTGTTTCATCAGTCAGGGTGAGAAATTGCTAATTCATATCCAATCTATCTAATATTTTAGGCTTACGTTGCATTTTTATTTACTAGGTAATCTGCTTTGATCTGTTTGCTATCACTTATCACTTTAAGATCTATCTTTCTATAGTTAATAAACTTGTTTTTTGCTTTATCTAAACCAGTGTGCCTTTGATGAAGTGTCTGGGGAAAATATCAGCTTGGTTAATATAGGCTTGTTGCATATTCCTCTCCACACTGAGGGAAGGGCGAACTGAGTAATAAATTAATACTGGTAGGGGTTTTGACCGGGGCAGAATGATACAGCTTTATGGTGTTAGGCTGGGGCTAGGGGTTATATTGGCTGTAGCCTCTCTGTTGTTGGTTCATACAGTGGCTGGCTAGAGCCTGCATGCAATTGCAGCTGGGTGTGTCCCTGCCTGTGTGAATGCTGGTGGGAGTGTAGTACTGGGACTGGTCTGCAGCTTGTCACAGCAACCCAGTGAGAGAAGAAACCCAGGCTGGTGAGTTAGAGAGCTCAGTGGTACCCCAGTTCCAGGTGGCACCCCGTGGGGAACCCATCACAGCTCCATTTTACCCTCAATGAGGCCTTAATCCTACAATTGACAACATGTCAGCAAATGCCTACTATTGTATGGAGCTCCATCTACTGCAGTAGAGTTCTGCCAACAAATTATAAATTGCAGGATTATGGCCCAAGTGTTTTGACTTGGAGGGAGCCATGCCCACTCTACAAGGAGCCTGCCAACAGCACATGATGCTTTGCTTCCTTTGACCCCCAGTTTCCTGACAGTTTCCTCTGACTCCAGTTCTCAGCTCAGAGATTTCTGTTTTAAATAACGCAATCACAATTATATTGACTGTGCCAGGGGATGCAGCCTAGATTATTTGTATTTAACCACAGTAACTGGTTAAATTAACCCCAGGTACTCTACATATTCCCTAGTGGTGCCTAAGGCCCCAGTCCTGGAGTGAGCTCTATGTGGGCCTAAGGCAGTATTGGAACTGTTCCAGCACCCTCTGGAGCTGAACAGCTGTAGTTCAAGGAGTCTTTTTAGCACAACACGCAGAGAGATACTCTATAGTGGGGTCAGTTACGATATTTACATGTTCTACAACATAACGTAAATGACATTTTAAAATAATACAAACAGCATAAGGAGTCATCCATCAACAGCAAGCCACTGGTTAACTGCAATTTCTATTAATAGTTTGAATGGGAAATCTGGAAAATATTCAGATTTTCTTAATTGTGCATTCTAAAAGGATTTAAAGTAATTCTGATATGGAGTGAAACCTCACTGCAAAGAAACACACACCAAAACAGAATTCAACTCTCAGCTTAATACCTAGTTTAAAATCTTTTTATTGTGCATTTTTATTCCTACTCTGCCCTATAAAGCTTTGAAATAGACCCATCAAAATGGCACATGAATAAATGTAGGTTTTCTAGGCTCACAAAGAGGTAGTAGAAACCTCCAGCTGCAGTCTACATTCGGAAAAAAACAGAGTCTGTTCTCGCAACTTCCATATCCCAGAAGTACTAAAAACAAGTCAAATATTTGCATATCATTTTGGTTATTTGTTCATCTACTTTTCCAATTTAAAAGACCTTTTGTTCCTTGGAAGAACACAGATATCCCTGTTTCTCAGTGTTACTTTCCATTATGGAGGATACAATGCTTAGGTCTTTTCAGCATTATCTTATAAATCTTAGTTTAACTTGTGTGACAAGGGTGTAGATTGTTTCTAAGCCAAATGCCAGAAATACCTTCATCTATTGCAGAATGGAGGTCAGAGCTGTCCCTTTTCATTGAAGCAGAGAAAGTTGTAGCTATTCGCAGGAGAGGCAAACTTTCTGGGAAACTTATTGTAATAACCTGTTATCTGGACAATGTTAAAAAGTCTAAGGATGATGTAAGTAATGAAGAAACTATTAGAACACTGCCCCTCCCCCCGAATTTTCTCCTACTTTAAGGAAACAAATGCAAACAGAATCTTTAAGGTTATGAAATGTTTAGATTTTCCCCCTAATATCTTGCCAATACCAGAACCAAAACTGCTAAAATATTACAGTAAAGGCACATGATATTTCCTGCCAGGAGTGGAAATGTTCAAATAATAAAAACAATGTATTCATAAATAAGTTATTCAACAAAAATGCCAAAATTCATTGAACAAATTATTTACAATAAGTAATTCACCAGCTCTACTCAGAAGATGAGTTCTGATAGGTTTTGGATTAACATCCACATTTTGGATGGTTATGCAAGCAAAGCCTGAATTTTGCAATTTCAGGTTAGCTCATTGCTAAATGAGACTTTAAACAAACAGAAGTTTTCATCAGTGATGGTATTGAGCTGCAAAGTCTGGACACAGAATTCAAACCTCACAAAGCTGTGGTGGGATCAGATTTAAGGTTTCGAGTTCGGGCCGTAACCATGTAACCTTTGCTAGGAGTGCATGGGTCTTTGTCCCTGTTATCAGAGTAGCAGTTGTGTTAGTCTGTATCCGCAAAAAGAAAAGGAGGACTTGTGGCACCTTAGAGACTAACAAATTTATTTGAGCATAAGCTTTCGTGAGCTACAGCTCACTTCATCGGCTGCATACAGTGGAAAATACAGTGGGGAGATTTTATATCCACAGAGAACATGAAACAATGGGTATTACCATACATACTGTAACAAGAGTGATCAGGAAAGGTGAGCTATTACCAGCAGGAGAGCGGGGCCGGGGGTGTTGAATGGAAGCAGGGGTCCTGGAGGGCGTGGCAGTTGGAGAGGAGGGGTTGGATGGAGTGGCGGGAGAGTGAATGGGGCAGGGTCCCCGGGGAGCAGTCAGGAAGGAGGCGGGGGTTGAATGGGGTGGTGGGGGGCAGTTAGGGGCAGGGGGAAGTTAGGGGCGAGGGTCCTGGGGCAGTCAGGGAGAAGGAGTGGTTGGATAAGGCAGGGGTCCCGGGGGGGGAGAGGGAGGGAGGCAGTCAGAAAGGGGGAGGGTTGGATGGAGTGGCGGGGGGCAGTTAGGGATGGGGGTTCTGGGGGCGGTCAGGGAACAAAGAGCGTGGGGGGGGGTGGGGCAGGAGTCCCTGGGAGGCCATCAGGGGGTGAGAAGCGATAGGGGGCAGGGGCCGGGCCATGCCTGGCTGTTTGGAGAGGCACAGCCTCCCCTACCCGCCCCTCCATACAATTTCAGAAACCCAGTGCAGCCCTCAGGCCAAAAAGTTTGCCTGCCCCTGGCTTATATCCTGCAAATAATCTAGGAAGGGGGTAGTTACATCCTGGCTTATTGTTCATACGGGGCTATATTTTCAAAAGTTGCCTCCATTTGTACACTGTTATTTTTGCACAGACATTCTTCAGTCATTAACACCTGCACACACAGGTGATGGGTTTCGGAGTACAAATTCTATTAACTGCAAGCAAAAGTGTTATTTTTCAAAAAATGCACATGAAGGGCTTGCATACACAAAGCTGTCCATGATAGGGTTGGGCATTTGGCCAGTCCAAAAATAATTGATCAATTGATCGGTTAAGTATTGGTCATATTTGAAAGCATTATTTTAGTGGAACAGCAAAAACAGTAGTAAAGAGTAAGACTTTGTGGTCTCCAAATGTTCAGCTTCAGATACTTATGCCTAATTACAAAAAACAGGTTATTTAACAGTTATTTTAACTCAGAAAAATGTGAAACAATGATATGAAATTCTAAAAAATGAAAGAATAATAATATCTTTTTTTATCAATGTGGGGTTGGCATTTGAATGTGAATGTTATTCAAGACTGACGTTTGCAAAGAAAAAAACAAATTGAAAAATTAAAAAAAAAACATATATAGCAACTGTAAAAGAAAAAAGTCATTTTAAATACATTTATGTGAGAGGCAGCAGGCCTACTCTTCAAGCATTTTGCTTTTCATTATCTTCTGTTTCTTTATCAGCTTCAACTGCTTCCTTTATATCACTTCCATCATCAGCAAATTCATCGGTATCTTTTTCATCATCATCCAATGAATACTGAGTCAACTCTTCATCTGCCATTTTCTTCTCAAAACTTAAATTTCGATACATGGTCACCAGCTTCCCATTGGTCTTTAGTCTATTTCTGGTGTTTGAATGGAGGATTCCCCAAATTTCATTCGGCACATGGAGTAACAGATGAAAGTGTTAAAAGAATTTCTGCCATTTAGGTAGAGTGCAAGGGGGGACATATTTATGAAGGGGATATTTGAGAAGGGAGAAATAGGTATTTATTTATATGGGCATTTAATGTATGTTTTCTTGAGGATAGGAGAAGTGTTGGTGGGGTTTAATAACTAATATTTTTGTCTGACAGAGAGAGGCTTAATGGCTATGCATATTTTCTCTTTGGTTTGAGGAAGGGGTGTAATGGCTGTGAACCCTCTTCTCCCTCCCCTGTGAATTAATTTCTGTATGTTTGTCTAGTCAGTTTAGATTATATGCTCTTTGAGGCAGCAACCTTGTCTTTTAACTTGTTTAATGTGCTTTTTGAGCTGCCATATAGATTGATGACCTGGTATATACATACATACATAGATACACTTACACAAAACCGAGGAGGTTAATTAAACTGAAATTAAAAGGAACAGTCACAAGAGGGAAATGCCTGCAAGCTGCATGGAAACTTTTTAGAAACACTATACAGAGGTTCAAAATATGTGTATATCCCAAATTAAAAAAAAAACAGTACAAGGACCAACATAATGTCACTATGGCTAAACAACAGAGTAAAAGGGGTGGTTGGAGACAAACAAACAAAACTTGTCCCTTACAACCAGTTCTTCTATGAGGTCCTCACTGCTCACCAATACCAAATCTAAAATGGCATCACCTCTTGTTGGCTTGGTGACTATTTGATGAAGAAATCTGTCAGCTATTACATCCAGGAAAATCTGAGCCCTACCATTATTAGAAGCACTTATCCTTCAATCTACATCTGGGAAATTAAAGTCTCCCATAAATCACACAATTCCCAATATTATTTATTTCATTAGAAACATTAAAGTGGCATCTGCCCATATCCAGATTGGATCCTAGGGTTCTGCAGCATACACCAAGCACTATCCCAGACTCTGTTTTAAGCATTCCATCACTTCTAATTTCTTTACAGTCTACTTCATCATTAATATACAGTGCTTACTCCACCACCTTTACTTCTCTTTCCTCAACAGCTCATACCTTTCAATACCTGTACTCCAGTCATGACTACTATTCCACCATGTTTCTGTTATCCCCATAATATCTGATTTCACTTCCTGCACCAGTAGTTCTAGTGCTTCCATTTTGTTATTCAGGCTCCTTCCATTGGTGTACAGACATCTTAGTTGCTCCTGCTTGGTTTCACCCAGATTCCTCACCCAATTAGGTACAGTTATTCTACTGCCAGTATCACCTATGTAAATGTTAGCATTACTAGTATTGGCATATCTTTCTTCTTAATGTTAATTCCGCTACTGTTCCTTTCTCCATTGCTGTATTCTCTCTTTCTTGCTTTTCCTCCTGGCCAATATTAGAATCAGGTTTGGAGATTATATAAGCATCTCCAACCATCTTCAAGGTTTAAAACAAACATAAGGAAGTACTTCCTCATACAACACGGAAGCAACCTGTGGAACTCATTGCCTGGGGATGTTGTGAAAGCTGAAAGTATAACTGTGTTAAAAAAGAAATAGATACATTCATGGAGGATCAGTCCATCAAAGGCTATTAGCTCAGGGACACACCCATGCTCTGTGTCCTCCAAAACCTCTGCCTGCCAGAAGTTGGGACTGGACAACAGGGAATAGTTCACTTGATAAATTGCCCTGCTGTGTTCAATCCCTCTGAAGCATCTGGCACCCACCACTGTAAGAAGACAGGACACTGGGCTAGATAAAACTTTGGTCTGATTCAGTATAGCCATTCTTATGTTCTTACAATGTTTGGATGGAATTTTCTAGAACACTCAAAATGCTCAACTTTCATTTAGTTCTTCTTTTTCCCAGCAGCTATCATTAGCGAGTGGTAAAGTGAATGATCAAGAAATTTAAATAGGCTTGCTAACAGATAGTACCATGATGCAATCAAAAAGATAGGCCACTGTCTATATCATCAGGACATTCTTGCTGGAATATTTAACAGTATTTAAACATCAAATAATAGATGGTCAATTGACCCATCAATTTACATTATTTGATTGGTCAAGTGATCAGCTTGTCACACCGAGTGCACAAATAACTTGAGGCCAGGTTGAAGCTTCTGTGAAAATGTGACATTTATAGCAATATATAACATGACTTGACCTCTTTTTATACTTAGGTATAAATCATCACTTTAAGTTCAATCTTGAAGTTTCCTGATTATTATTTTTTTAGGTTATAAAAGGATGTTAAGGAAAATATGCCTGTGATAGGGTATATTACCCACCAAGAGCCTGGAACTATCAGGAAAGAGGCTAGTTTAGGGAATCATGCTAGGACCCTATACTGGTGAATAAGGGTTAATGTAGGGGAACAAAATCAGAAAAGGAGCAAAATAGACAAGGACAGAATGGCTGTCTGTTGAGATTGACTGGAGACAGCATAGCAGCTACTTGGGGAAAGCAGGTTGCCTGGAGAGAGGAGCCTCAGGGTTATTTTTACTTTATCCTGAACCCAAGTCTATACTACAAACCTACACTGGTATAACAGTACATTGTACAAGACGTATATGAAAAAAAAACCACAAATCAAAGTGTCTATGTCAGCTTCCCTTTCAAACTCTACCAACTGATTCTCCATTTTAATCTTCCTCGGCAATCAACTGGCAGAGTTGTTATCTGTCTTATTATTGAGGATGGGCAAACTTGTCTTGCCTAAAGTTGAACCCACTCAAACATCATGGGTTCAGCACACAAACATACAGTCGGGTGTTTTAGATAATAATGAGGACCGAGTTCAGCTAACACAATACCATTCCCTTGTTCACACTTTAGGAGTACTTTCTCACTAAATAAATTGGCTTTTGACAGTGACTCCAGACACACAAATGTGCTGTGCTACAGAAAAAGAAAAGCAAGACTCTTTTTAAGTTATCAGTTTGGTATTTCTCAACATGTGATGGATACAGTTGTGGTCTGGAATAAAATTTGAGAGTGAGATCTCTAAATAAGTTGAATTTTATTAAAGAAAAGGAGAGGTTGATCAGCAATGTCACTAACCGATAAATACTAGGTAATGGAACATGCACATCCACACTCTCACTCTCATACATGGCAATGAGACAACACAAGTTGAATTGAAGAGGAATCCCAGTGGTTTGACCCAGCTGGATGTAAAGGTGTTGGCACATAGAACAAAGGGAAAAGTCTCAGCTAACAGAGTACCTTTGGTATATAGATGGAGTGAGAAGCCTTTGATTAGAGTCTAGATACTGATGTAATTTATGTCCTCACCCCCAAACACTACACACCCGCTATAGCCAGCTATAATTTAAAATTAAAAAAAACAACAAGTACATCTACCATGACACACAGAATCTGAAGTGACAAGTTCATGGATGTAGCAAGAATAGAATCTGCAGCTGTTTATTCAGGCAGGTCATACCATTGCCTCTTCCTTGCATTCTCCATGTGCCCATCAGGTGGAGGAGAAGGCTAGTATCTGCTCTGAGGCATTGGCATGTAAAGGGCTCCCCTGACTCCCCAGTGCAGTAGTGGCAGGGGAGTTAAGTGTCTCTGTGCTGACATATTGGAATATCAAGGGCTCCACATGGTTCAACTGCCTCAGGGTCCTGGAGAGCCAAGAAAGCAACACAGAAGGAGTGAGTGTCTCTCTTTTGAGATGCTAACACATCAAGGGCTCCACACAGCACTGCTGCTATGGTACACTAGGGAGCAGAGGCAGCAGTGTCAGGGGAGCTCTTTAAGTGCCAAAACCCTGGCACACAAGCACTGGGCACCCCCACGGCCCCCAAGGCTTCCTGCACAACACTAGTCCTCACCACCCAAATCCTCCCGACTCCCACATTTCCAAATTACTCCTTCAGTTCCCCCAACGATGCCCACTTACCCCTTTCCACAGTCAGTTCACTTGCTGCTTCTGTACATGGAGTGAGGTAGAGGTGGCATCAGGGGAGTAGGAATGTAGGTGGATATGTGGGGATGAGTGGGGTCATAAGGCTGTGAGGGTGTGCACAAATGCATGGGCATGTAAGGAGGAAGCAGGCAAAAGCAAGTCTGTGCTAAGAGGAGAGGGTGGGAAAGAAGTGAGGCTTAAAATGTGAGGAGCCTGGGAGCAAAGAGGAAAGGAGGCTTACTCTCATGTAACACTTATGGGGCCACTGGAGGTGGGGCAGGGCTCTACTGGGGAATATGAGTGAGGAGGCAACTCTATGAAAGGTCAAGGAGGGAAATATAAATTTGGAGTCCATGAGAGTCAAAGATTAATAAATTTTACAACCAGAGGACCATTATGATTATCTAATCTGACATCCTGTATAACAAAGGCCAAAAAAACACATCCAAAAAATTCTACATAAAGCCTTCTGTTTGAGCTACAACACTTCAATTGATGGAGCATCCATCACATCCCTAGGTATGTTGTTGTAATGACTAACCTCACTGTTAAAAATGTGCACCTTATTTCTACTCTAAATTTATCTAGCATCAACCCCCAACCTTTGGATCTCATTATGCATTTTTTGACTAAATTAACAAGCTGTCTACTATCAGAAATTTCTTCCCTGCATAGGTACATGTAGACAATGACCAAGTCACTTCAACCTTCTCTTGGATAAACTAAATAGACTAAGCTTTTTAAGTCTCTCACTAAGTCATGCTTTCAAATAATTTTCTGAACCCTTTCCAGTTTTTCACTGTCCTTTTCAAAGTGTGGAAATAAGAACTATATACAGCAGTCAGACAGTGACTGGAATAATGTTGTATACACAGGTAATATCACCTCCCTACTCCCTGATATTCTCCTGCCTATTCGTCCTCTAGGCTACAGCATCATACTAGGAGCTCATACCCACTTGATTATTTATTGTGACTCCTGATTTTTCTTTTTCAGTGCCACTGCATTCAAGGATTTAGTCCCCTCTCTTTTTTTACTACATTCTTTATTCCGAGATACATGACTTTGTCTGTAGGTTTATTAAACTCACGTTAGTCAAATAAGACCACTTCAGCATGCAATCTGGATTGGTCTATATGACTGACCTGTCCTCATCATGATTTACCACTGCACCTATTTTTGGTATCATCTTCTAATTTTGGTAGTAGTGATTTGATTTTTTTCACATCATCGATAAAGATTTTGAACAGCATTAGGCCAAGAAATATACAGTATACATTCTCAGAATCCACTAGGAACCCTCCCATTAGTTGATGATTCCCCATTTATAATCCCATTTTGCAATCCATCAGTTAACCAGTTTTTATTACATTTACTATCATATACACTGATTCTGTATAGTTTTAATTATCAGAATGGGCCTTACAGAAAGCTAAGTATACTATATTATGTTGTTTTAGGTAACTGTATCAACCAAATCTATGATCTCATTGAAAAACAATATCAGGTTTGTTGATAGTCATTAATTTTGATATGATGCAATCAGTACAAAATGAAAGTATCCCATATCAGCCTTTTTATGATTTTGCATAAGACTGATACCAGGCTAACTGGCCTATAGTTCCTTAATCATCCCAGTTACCCTTTTAAAACATTGATGTAATATTAACTTTTTTCCAGTTCTTTGGACATGGAAGCTTTGAAGGTGGCATTTAGGGAATTTAATTCATATCAACACTGATAACTATCCATGTGAACTGTCAATATTGATACACATTCATTTAAAAAACTAAACAAATCCCATACAAAAAAAGTTCAAATGTGAATCAAGATGGCTAAACTGCATATCCTTCCAACACAAAGTGCAAATGTCAGGGAATAAACAGTTCAGTCATACATTGTCCCATCTACATCCCACTCAGAATTTCTCCTTCTCAATCTCAACTGCCTCCCTTCCACCAAGTGCAGCCCACATAACTCCACCCCCATGGTAAACAAGATGAATCCTTAACTTTATTGCTTATATATTCATGTGTTCTGATTATTAATATAGTTAGCGTGGCTTTCAATATGTGGATTTCTATTGATGGGTAAGTGGTGTATGGTGTCAGATTGAAAGGATGGGCTTTTAAATGCTATTCTGTAATGCGAAGAAAAAGTTGTGGGAATGGGTGATCTGTGTTGCTAGTGGCTATTCTAAATAGGTAGTAATTTATATTGAGAATTCACAGAATTGAAATCTGAAAGTGTACATGCATAGGTACATGCATGTGTGAAGTTGGAGATATGGCTGCATGAACTCCTGGCCATTGCAAATCCCACAGATATTGCCCGGAACCTAAAACTTACTCGTTTAAATTTTCAATTTTGCCTGCATCAGGCAGTGTTCATATTAGATGAAAACGTTAAATAAAATGCAGAATATTAAACATGAACAAAAAATCTGCAGGCTTTGCATGGCTCCAGTCAACATCTTTTAACAAGATATGTAAGCAGAAGCTTGACATCTTTTACTGGCAAACTCTGTCTGCCCTCTCTCTCTCCTCCTTTCTATCCTTCACTGAGGGGAACCATTTTTAGCTAGCTTGTACTTAATGCAGTCTTTGTCAGGTTGAATGACATTTCATATTAGCCCACAGCATATCGGTGAAAATGTTTTGTTTAAAAATTTAATCATTTTAACAACAACATTCCTCTCATTATTCGCCTTCCACAGGCAACAACTAGTTTGGTTTTATTAACATTTGGGCTACAATTACACAGTATTTTGTATCTGCATAAGGATTTGAGTAGCATATTTAGGAGGTAAGGGGCATAGAAATTAATGTATATATCTAATGCTTGGTACACATAGCAGCCTTCAAAACCATACAGGTAGTGGGGCTAAAACTGAAAGACTGCTATAGTATTTTATCAGTACACTATGACTCAGATTCTTATCTTATCCTGATGTAAATCTGAAGTAGCACCATTGACTGCAAAAGGAGCTACAGGACTAGAATCTGGTCATTTCTGTGCTTTATCCCCATGGTATGCATTTGTAGAAAAAGTCAGGTATTAACAGTCACTAACATAAATTATTTAATGGTTTCAATGGAATTACAAATAAATCATATAATTTAGTCATCCACATTAGTGTACAGCAATATTGAACAGTATAAAAATGAAAAAGCAAATCAGTCTAAATCAATAATTTTCAGCTGTTCATGAAGGCAATCAGATTTATACATTAACACATAACTTAGGGCAAATTAAATATTTAAACAGAGGAAAGAAAAAATAACTTGTGTTGCTATAATTAAACAAAAGCTTACTTTAACCCCAGAAGCAGACCAATATGTATATTTTGGAAAAAAAGATAGCTAATTTTTCTTGAATGATTTAAGAGCTTCAGTAATGCTCTAATTCAGCAAAACACTTAAATACACACTTAACTTTAAGCGTGTGAGTAGTCCCATTTACTTTAAGGGCTTATAGCTCTCCAAACTCATTGATATCTCAAGTCCTTGGGAAAATCAATGGATCTTGTAACACCACTGGGAGCTAGAGAGTTTGTGAAAAGCCCAGTGTGTCTGTACTACTGACTGGTCTCTGCTTAACTCCAAGGAGTACGGCTCCTGCCTAACCAGTGGCCATTACTTACAGGCCACCCCTACATACACTGGGCTTGCCGAACCAGATTAGCATGGAGCAATCTGCACGCTAGCTTGCTGTGCACTAATTGGCCACATGGATCCTGTTACCATGCACTAAAAGTTGCATAGTGAACTCTGACATACTGCTGTGTAGACAAGCCAAATGAAACTTTTCACATTAAGGAGGAGGATTCTGGGTAACACATAATGCTCACTGGGCCAGTCATTGTTTAATACAGGGAAAACCCTATAAGTTAGCCAGAGGAGATATCGTGTAATGAAGAATGGCCATCATGTGGCAATGAACCCCCTCCTCAGCAGTTACATGCCCCCACTCCCATAAATATCGTGTACCAAAAATTACATTAAAAGAATATTAAGGCTGCCTATACCAAAAAAAAAAAAAAAAAGCCTGCTCCTAGGTGACCAGAGGAGCTAGCAAACAGGAGCAGCTAACAGGGGAGTTTGGCGAGGGAGTGTGAGCAAGGGCTAGAACTCAACATTCTTTAAACTGAAAAGCCAAAAACATCCCTTGATATAAACCAAACAACAACAAAGGAACCAGCTGCAGGAGGAAAAAGAGAATGCAGGCAGAAGGCCAGCAACAGAGTGGGGGCTACCCAGTTTATTGCACCCAATGCAGCATGTATGATTACCTGCCCAATAGGCAGGTGGCGTATGTGTGCATTTGGTGCAAGGAGCTCCTGGCCCCCAGAGACCATGTACGGGCTTTGGAGACTAGAGTGGCTGAACTGGAGGAGCTGAGAGATACAGAGAGGTACATAGATGAGACTTTCTGGGACACAGAAGAACGGTCCCACCCCCAGTCTGACAGCCTCTGTGCTGTTGAGGAGGATGAACGTCTCAGGGAAGGAGAACATCTACCTGGAGCAGAGGGAAACAATCCCATAGTTGGGACCCTCCTTCCAGATGATGTTGTGGTATCCTTTTGCACTGAGGATACCTCTCCAGGGGAGGGAACTCCAACTATTAGAAAGATAGGCATTAGTAATGGGCAATTTGATCATTAGAAACATAGATAGCTGGGTTTGCGATGACCAGGAGAACTGCATGGTGACTTGCCTGCCTGTTGCGAAGATTGCAGATCTCTCGAGACATCTAGATAGACTTATGTGTAGTGTTGGGGAGGAGGTGGTGGTTGTGGAACATGTAGGTACCAATGGCATAGGGAAGGATAGGAGAGAGGTTCTGGAGGCCAAATTTAGGCTGCTAGGTAAGAGATTGAAGTCCAGGACCTCCATGGTAGCATTCTCTGAGATGCTCCCAGTTCCAAGCACAGGGCCAGTTAGACAGGCAGAACTGCAGAGTCTCAATGCATGGATGAGATGATGGTGTAGAGAGGAGGGGTTTTGATTTATTAGGAACTGGGGAAACTTTTGGGAAAGGGGGAGCCTATACAGGAAGGATGGGCTCCACCTAAACCAAAATGGAACCAGATTGCTGGCACTTAACATTAAAAAGGTTGTAGAGCAGTTTTTAAACTAAGGGCTGGGGGAAAGCTGACAGGTGCAGAGGAGCACATGGTTCGGACATCCCTTAGGGGAGGATCTATTAATAGAGAATCTCTATATCCTAGTGAGGACGAGAGGATGGAAAATGATAAAATACAGGCAGGGTCTGATCAGAAACACTCCAATAAAGAAGAGTCCTATTCAATTACATCATGTCATGGCAGACAGCTAAAAGGAGACAAGTTTTTAAAGTGCTTATATACCAATATTAGAAGTCTAAATAATAAAATGAGTGAACTAGAGTGCCTTGAATTAAATGAGGATATTGATATAACAGATATCACAGAAACTTGGTGGAATGAGGATAATCAATGGGATACAGTAATACCAGGGTACACAATATATCAGAA
This sequence comes from Lepidochelys olivacea, assembly GCF_965140295.1. Taxonomy (NCBI): domain Eukaryota; kingdom Metazoa; phylum Chordata; order Testudines; family Cheloniidae; genus Lepidochelys; species Lepidochelys olivacea. Next base: position 87,131,610 of record NC_140415.1, on the reverse strand, counting down.
GGACAGAATAGGTTGTGCCGGTGGGGGAGTGGAATTATATGTAAAAGAAAGCGTAGAATCAAATGAAGTAAAAATTGTAAATGAATCAACCTGTACCATAGAATCTCTATGTATAGAAATTCCATGCTCTAATAAGAAGAATATAGCGGTAGGGATATATTACCGACCACCTGACCAGGATGGGGATAGTGACTGTGAAATGCTTAGGGAAATTAGAGAGGCTATTAAAATCAAAAACTTGATGATAATAATAATAATGTGGGATTTCAATTATCCCCATATTGACTGGGTACATGTCACCTCAAGACGGGATGCAGAGATAAAGTTTCCTGACACCTTAAATGACTGCTTCTTGGAGCAGCTGGTCCTGGAACCCACCAGAGATTTAGTCCTAAGTGGAGCACAGGATCTGGTCCTAGAGGTGAATATAGCTGGACTGCTTGGTAATAGTGACCATAATATAATTAAATTTGATATCCCTGTGGCAGGAAAAACACCACAGCAGCCCAACACTGTAGCATTTAATTTCAGAAAGGGGAACTATGCAAAAATGAGGAGGTTAGTTAAACAGAAATTAAAGGGTACAGTACCAAAAGTGAAATCCCTGCAAGCTGTGTGGAAACTTTTTAAAAACACCATAATAGAGGCTCAATTTAAATGTATACCCCAAATTAAAAAACATAGTAAGAGAACCAAAAAAAAAAAGCCACCATGGCTAAACAACAAAGTAAAAGAAGCAGTGAGAGGAAAAAGGTATCCTTTAAAAAGTGGAAGTTAAATCCTAGTAAGGAAAATAGAAAGGAGCATAAACACTGGCAAATAAAGTGTAAAAATACAATTAGGAAGACCAAAAAAGAATTTGAGGAACAGTTAGCCGAAGACTCAAAAAGTAACAGCTATTTTTTTTTTAAGTACATGAACTCCTCACTTAACATTGTAGTTATGTTCCTGAAAAATGCAACTTTAAGCGAAATGATGTTAAGCGAATCCTGTTTCCCTATAAGACTTAATGTAAATGAGGGGCTTAGGTTTCAGGGAAATTTTTTTCACCAGACAAAAGACTATATTAATTATAATTATATTATATTATATTATAATTATATATATATATATACACACACACACACAGTATAAGTTTTTATATTTTCAGAAAGCCTTTGACAAGGTCCCTCACCAAAGGCTCTTATGCAAAGTAAGCTGCCATGGGATAAGAGGGAAGGTGCTCTCATGGATTGGTAACTGGTTAAAAGATAGGAAACAAAGGGTAGGTATAAATGTTCAGTTTTCAGAATGAAGAGAGGTAAATAGCGGTGTCCCCCAGGGGGACCAGTCCTATTCAACATATTCATAAATGATCTGGAAAAAGGGGTAAAACAGTGAGGTCGCAAAATCTGCAGACAATACAAAATTACTAAAGATAGTTAAGACCCAGGCAGACTGCGAAGAGCTACAAAAGGATCTCTCAAAACTGGGTGACTGGGCAACAAAATGGCAGATGAAATTTAATGCTGATAAAAGCAAAGTAATGCACATTGGAATCTGTCCTATTTCGGGGCCTCTCCTTCTGCCCCTCCATTCCCATGAACATGATACAGTTCTGTGGTGACCCACAATCCTATTTTCAACGACTCCGACTCAAAGAATATTTCCAACACACCTCTGAACAACATACTAACCCACAGAAACCTTCCTACCAAGGCAACAAAAAAAAAGATTCTGGGTGGACTCCTCCTGAAGGTCGAAACAACAGACTGGACTTCTACATAGAGTGCTTCCGCTGACGTGCACGGGCTCAAATTGTGGAAAAGCAGCATCACTTGTCCCATAACCTCAGCCGTGCAGAACACAATGCCATCCACAGCCTCAGGAACAACTCTGACATCATAATCAAAAAGGCTGACAAAGGAGGCGCTGTCGGCATCATGAATAGGTCGGAATATGAACAAGAGGCTGCTAGGCAGCTCTCCAACACCACTTTCTACAAGCCATTACCCTCTGATCCCACTGAGGGTTACCAAAAGAAACTATAGCATTTGCTCAAGAAACTCCCTGAAAAAGTACAAGAAGAAATCCGCACAGACACACCCCTAGAACTCCGAGCAGGGGTATTCTGTCTGCTACCCAAGATCCATAAACCTGGAAATCCTGGACGCCCCATAATCTCAAGCATTGGCACCCTGACAGCAGGACTGTCTGGCTATGTAGACTCCCTCCTCAGGCCCTACGCTACCAGCACTCCTAGCTATCTTCGAGACACCACTGACTTCCTGAGGAAACTACAATCCATCAGTGATCTTCCTGAAAACACCATCCTGGCCTCTATGGATGTAGAAGCCCTCTACACCAGCATTCCACACAAAGATGGACTACAAGCCATCAAGAACAGTATCCCCAATAATGTCACGGCAAACCTGGTGGCTGAACTTTGTGACTTTGTCCTCACCCATAACTTTCACATTTGGGGACAATGTACACCTTCAAATCAGCGGCACTGCTATGGGTACCCGCATGGTCCCACAGTATGCCAACATTTTTATGGCTGATTTAGAACAATGCTTCCTCCACTCTCGTCCCCTAATGCCCCTACTCTACTTGTGCTACGTTGCTAACATCTTCATCATCTGGACCCATGGAAAAGAAGCCCTTGAGGAATTCCACCATGATTTCAACAATTTTTATCCCACCATCAACCTCAGCCTGGACCAGTCCACACAAGAGATCCACTTCCTGGACACTACAGTGCTAATAAGCGATGGTCACATAAACACCACCCTATACCGGAATCCTACTGACCGCTTTTCCTACCTACATGCCTCCAGCTTTCATCCAGACCACACCACACAATCCATTGTCCACAGTCAAGCTCTACGATACAACCGCATTTGCTCCAACCCCTCAGACAGAGACAAACACATACAAGATCTCTATCAAGCATTCTTACAACTACAATACCCTCCTGCTGAAGTGAAGAAACAGATTGACAGAGCCAGAAGAGTACCCAGAAGTCACCTACTACAGGACAGGCCCAACAAAGAAAAACAACAGAACACCACTAGCCATCACCTTCAGCCCCCAACTAAAACCTCTCCAACGCATCATCAAGGATCTACAACCTATCCTGAAGGACGACCCATCACTCTCACATATCTTGGGAGACAGGCCAGTCCTTGCTTACAGACAGCCCTCCAACCAGAAGCAAATACTCACCAGCAACCACACAACAGAACCACTAACCCAGGAACCTATCCTTGCAACAAAGCCCGTTGCCAACTGTGTCCACATATCTATTCAGGGGACACCATCACAGGGCCTAATCACATCAGCCACACCATCAGAGGCTCGTTCACCTGCACAGCTACCAATGTGATATATGCCATCACGTGCCAGCAATGCCCCTCTGCCATGTACATTGGTCAAACTGGACAGTCTCTACGTAAAAGAATAAATGGATACAAGTCAGATGTCAAGAATTATAACATTCAAAAACCAGTTGGAGAACACTTCAATCTCTCTGGTCACTCGATTGGAGACCTAAAAGTGGCAATTCTTCAATAAAAAAACTTCAAAAACAGACTCCAATGAGAGACTGCTGAATTGGAATTAATTTGCAAACTGGATACAATTAACTTAGGCTTGAATAGAGACTGAGAGTGGATGGGTCATTACACAAAGTAAAACTATTTCCCCATGTTTATCCTCCCCCACTGTTCCTCAGACGTTCTTGTCAACTGCTGGAAGTGGCCCACCTCAGACGTTCTTGTCAACTGCTGGAAATGGCCCACCTTGATTATCACTACAAAAGGTGTCGTCCGTTCCCCCCCCCCCCGCCGCCGCTCTCCTGCTGCTAATAGCTCACCTTAAGTGATCATTCTGATTACAGTGTGTATGGTAACACCCATTGTTTCATGTTCTCTATGTATATAAATCTCCCCACTGTATTTTCCACTGAATGAATCCGATGAAGTTAGCTGTAGCTCACGAAAGCTTTTGCTCAAATAAATTTGTTAGTCTCTAAGGTGCCACAAGTACTCCTTTTCAATGTGCAGTGGCAGTCAAAAAAGCAAACAGAATGCTGGGAATAATTGAGAAAGGGATAGATAATAGGACAGAAAATATCATGTTGCCTCTATAGAAATCCATGGTACACCGACATCTTGAATACTGTGTGCAGATGTGGTCACCCCATCTCAAAAGAGATATACTGGAATTGGAAAAAGTTCAGAAAAGGGCAACAAAAATAATTAGGGGTACAGAACGGCTTCTGTATGAGGAGAGGTGAATAAGACTGGGACTTTTCAGCTTGAAAAAGAGATGGCTAAGGGGCGATATGATTGAGGTCTGTAAAATCATGACTGGTGTAGAGAAAGTAGATAAGGAAGTGTTATTTACTACTTCTCATAACATAAGAACTAGAGGTCACCAAATGAAATTAATAGGCAGCGGGTTTAAAACAAACAAAAGAAAGTATTTCTTCACACAATGCACAGTCAACCTGTGGAATTCCTTGCCAGAGGATGCTGTGTAGGCCAAGACCATAACTGGGTTAAAAAAAGAACTAGATAAATTCATGGAGGATAGGTCCATCAATGGCTATTAGCCAGGATGGGCAGGAATGGTGTCCCTAGCCTCTGTTTGCGAGAAGCTGGGAATGAGCGACAGGGGATGGATCACTTGATGAGTACCTGTTCTGTTCATTCCCTCTGGGGCACCTGGCACTGGCCACTGTCAGAAGATGGGATACTTGGCTAGATGGACCTTTGGTCTGACCCAGTAGGGCCATTCTTATGTTCTGCATAGTTTAGTCAAACACTTGGAAGCTAGGAAATACCAGTATTAAGATTGCCATGCAATATGCTAGCAACTCAACAGAGACTTCAAACAGTGTACAAAATCTTCATTTAAAAAAGTACATATATATTTAGACATCAGAATCACCTGGACTGTGGCAATACTGCTGAAGTATACTGGAAGCAGCAGCAGCAGCAAGGAAACCAGCATTAGTTAAGAACAACTGAAGCAGTGTATTGTGGATACACGGAAAGAAGACTCACCTTCTGGCAACAAATATGTATACTGTTACATATAGAGTTTACTCTGTCATAAAAAGCTAATGGTAGAGACACAAATGTTAAATTAAATGAACATGTTACTCTAAATAGAGATAGTTTTGTGTGTAATAAAAGCTAGTTGTGGGCACACTAAGAATGAAATGAAATGACTGAAAAGATGTTTCAATATTGTATTTTTGTAATTTTTAATATTTGTCAGTACATTTGTGTGGATAACTAACATAAGGTGTTCAATTACTTTTCTCCATTACCTAGTAAGCTATTACTCAAAAGATATTGGTGTCTTAATACCTTACATTTGGAAGACATGGGGGATAAGACAACAACATGCAGATTTAAATATTTTATTTTCTGATTACAGTCTCTACATTTTGAAGTGTAAGGCAACTGCATCCAAGTAAAATTCACAGCACACTTTGCTAAATACATATAGACTGACTGACCGACCCCAAGTGTCATAGACGTTAACAACATACAGCCTATTCCACACATACAACACAGAGATCATACATAAGTAAATTCTTTAAAAAGGAGCAACAGATATAAAGGCTGGCTTTTCCCCAAATGCTAAGAAGTCATCAGGTTTCATTGCCTTCAATGGGAGCGCTTGGTGCACAGCATTTTTTTAAAAAATCAGACTGCTTGTTTCCATGCCTAACAATGGATTCAGGAGCCTCACGTTAGACACCCATTGTTGAAAACTTTGACCCTCATGGTCTACTATCTAATCTCACCTGGAAGAATTCTATCTACATTCCCACCCACAACAAGTGTTGTTTTTGTTTTTGTTTTTTTGACGGCTAAGCAAATCATCATCTGATGTTTCATCATCACCATCATCGTTACAGTAAAGGGTTAGCAAATAGATTTGGTTCCTAGGCTGGTACACTTTCCTGATGGATTTGCAGGATTGATTCTACCCAAACTTAAGTAAATGATATTTCCTTCCTCCCCAGTATATTTTCAGCAATTTAGATTCAGCTACTTACTGGTGAGCATTTTGTGTGTATTGTCTTTGCAATATTCATAGGTGTAAAAGGTGTTTGCTTTTGTTTGTGTACTGCGCTTGGATCGGCAGTACAAGAAAATAAAGCACAAACACCTACGCATCAATGATTTTGGCATTTGCATGCTTCAGATTTAGCTTTCCAATAAATGTAAAAGAATACTCCAATTGTTCTGTGGATAGATATTTGCATGTTACCCCCCTTTAATTCTATGCAAAGCTATGCACAGAGGCAATGTGGCTGGCAAAACTGATAAGCAGCCATGAACACAGGAGATGAACCTTTATTTTCCTGTTAAAACTCCAATCAAAATAAAATTTATATTTTGTATCTAGTCCTCTGGTGCCTGATAAGATTGGGATGTTCTTGGATAAGTAAAACATGAGCATGACAGTTGCATGTTAGCTCTGCCCAAGCACCTATTCCCTTGTATTCTCTGCTGAACACACAATATAATTATCAATGATTCAAAATGAAGGGATTTGGTGGCCCATTCTAAAAAAGGTATGTCGTCTCTTTCAGGATTTCATTGTAGAATAAAAAATAGATGTTGGGTATATAGAAGGGGGATATATAGACTCTATGTAGGCTCCATAGGGTCTTGACTTCACACCTGAGATTGGGGGGACCGGGGCTGGCCATGCTCAACTAGATGCTCCCTCCAGGGACAATTACTGGGTGTAGAGTCTAGAGGGGGCTTCTAGGAAGTAGTAGAGAGAGGGAGCTTTGTTCAGACACCCTTTGCCTTGGGCAGGTTTTGAGGGATCCATAGGTTATGGGAGGGCATGCCCCTTTCTATCAAGTTGCTGTGCAGAAGAGCAAGGAGTACAGAGAGGCATGTAGGGTTAGAACAATGGTAAAAGCTTTATTAGCAATTCCATGAAGTGACATAGAAATGAACAGAGCAGCATGCTGAAGTGGGCAGGAAGCCCTTCTTTGCCTGAATCATGAGGTCCATCATAAAATTTGCCAATGACATCTCGTTTGTCAGGGCCAAGATTAGAACTCTAGTTACAGCTTTAGCTATGTTTCATATGGGGACCGTGGGTGAAATCCTGGCCCACTGAGGTCAATGGGAGTTTTCTCATATTTGGAAAGAAAACTAGTTTTTCTGACTTCAGGAAAGTAGTCTGCAAGCTGTCCAATGAGCTGGAATTTTTTAAAATCCAAAGTGGGACAAAAATCCAAGCTAGGAAATTCTGGTTTACATCCAGCCAGGCAAATATTCTTTGTTACTAGCCCGCAAAGTTTTCCATCTGGGTTGCTCAGCTTTGTTGTTTTGTGTTTCTTTCCCCCCCCCCCGCCCTTCCCCCCCCCCTTTTTTTTTTTTGAAATGTGCAAGCTCAGATTCCCCTTTGATGTTCTGTTGGGGTTGTTCAAGCTTTCTCTTGAAATACACATCAAACATTTTGTTCGGTTTTGTAAACATTCTTCTGATCTAAAGTTAGTACTGATGTCATCTGTGTGTCATCTACCTCATCTTCTGTGGTGTATATCAAGAAATTTAATTGATACTCCTCACTACTGTTGACATTCCTGAGGCAACAAGAAAGTGTTTGAGATGGCCCATCCTTTTCAGCCAGGTTAATTTATCAGCAAAATTAAAGATTTTGGGAAAGATTATAAGAAATATTAGTTTCCTTGCTCTGATGACAACTTCTGTTCCTTTATAAAATCTTTCTTTCTGTTCCTTTTCCTGATGTATCTTTATCTTGCTTCCAGCTTGTTTTTTCTCTCATTGTTCCTGTAGAGATGATCCCAGCCCTTGTTTTTGCTGTGGGAACTGGTATTTCTTCCTGCAGCTGCTCCCACAGGCAGTTTCTCTGCAAAGCCCTCTCTTGAAAGATTATTTTTCTGCCATCTCAGTTTTTCCTCTGTCTCTTCCTTTAGCTGCAGCTTTTCTTTCCCTCACAGTTTTTTTCAGAGCTTTAATTGTTTGCTCTCCTTTTTTTCTATTTCACATCAGTCCTCGCAGCTCAGCCTGTTGTGGAGGCTGATCCAGGGAAGAAGTCAAATCCACTCCTGAATGAAGAAGAGTTTCACTCACTTTCTTCTTTTCTCCTCTCTGTCACTTAGATTCTGTCATTTAGATTCTGTCACTTTTGACACCTTGTTGTGCTGTCATACAGGCAGGAACAAGGCGAGCAGAGAGACATGTATTGCAAGACCAGTAAGCGCTTCATTATAAATGATCCTGAAGTGAAATAAAGGAGTCAGCACTATTTATATGTGTAGTGGGAGGTACAATATTAACTCTTAAATTATCTTCCAGTATATCTGCCACTTCTTTGAGAGGAGGGGCAAAACCCACACTTAACTGAAAAATATTGAGTAAAACCCAAGAGTCAAAACTTGCAGAGTTTCTACTTTCCGATGCAGGAGGTCTGTAATAATACTGATATTACTTCTCACATATACAGGGCTCAAAGTGCCTTTCAAACATTAGTGAAGTCAAAGAACAGCTCTGTGGGATAGGTATATATTATTACATTCCATGTTAGAAATATGTTTTACTTCTGAATCCCTAACACAGTGAGGGTTGGGTCAGGGAAGTTTTTTCTAGTTTCCTTACCAAACTAGTTGATTTAGCTTCCTGGACGCTTATTGCTGACATTTTGATTTCCCCTAGAGACCCACTGAGACAGATACCTCTCTTAACTGCTGTATTTCACTAGCCCATTCCAACAATGCTTGGATATTTACTTAGATAAATGCTCTTATTCTCTGAACAGTCATAGTGGCTCTCTATATCTCAAATAAAATCCTGTTTGACTAATGTCAGTATGTAAGGCGGTTGCAGCTCTCTCCCACTCTGTCAGGGCAGGAGACTGTGCCCCCTTCGCTAAGATACTTCCAGAATGCTTCAGTTCAGGGGAAAATCAGCTCACAGTTAATGACCCAGGCCAGCAGTCAGGCCGGGCAGCGATAAGTCTATAGGCCCAGAGCCTTCAATCAGGACAGGGCGACTCATGGTTAATGGCTCTGGCCAATGGTCTGGGAGAACCGCAATGAGTCTGTCTGCCCAGGCCCTCAATCAGGGTGGAGTAGTAATCCAGTAGGGGCTCTGACCTACAGTCAGTTAGGCAGAGCAGTAGAGAGTCTATTTGCCCGGGCCTTCAGTCAGGGTGGGGCAGCAATCAGTTCAGGTATGGGGTGCTGGCCTGCAGCCAGGCAGAGCAACAGTGCAGCCTAGGGGAGATTAGCTCTCTGGTGGGAGAGTCAGCAAACCATCTGGCGCCCTAATTCAGGTTGGGGCCAGAACAATGCAGGCCTCCTGACCACAAAGTAGGGAGGCTGCCACCCCTGACAGTGGAGCTGCACGGGGTATGGGGATGAAAGCCCTGCTGCTCCACTGCATCCCAGCCCAGGGCCTGAACAGTGGCAGAGTGGCACTAGGTCAGCAGGAAAATCTGACGGCAACACACTATCCGGCTTGCAATCAGTCACACGGCCAAACCCTATTCGGCTTCCCTGGGCTGCTTCCCTGGGCTTCTTCCCACACTCCAAGTCCAGGGGTACCTGGGTTCCGGGGTTGTCATCAGTCTCGCTCAGGTAAACAGCAAGTGGCAGCCCCAACAGCTCCTCGGTGTCTGGCAGCTCCAACAGTCCTTCCAGGTCTCTGGCACAGGAGCAGCCTCCATCAGGTCCAGGTTCCAGCAGCGGGGGACAAATGTCTTGCTCCTCCCGCAACTCTGCCCCAACTGAACTAGAGGGCTGGCCTTTTATAGTTCCTGTTCCTGCCCCACCCCTCTGCTTCCAGCACGGTGACCACAGGTATCCTGGTTCTGCCCACCAGGGGGCAGTCGTGGCTCTCTCCCCATCCATCAGGGTGGGAGACCATGCTCCCTCACTACACAATAACTGTTCCTCAACTTCATACAGTGGAGAAAAAATAAGCCCTGTATTGGGGAAAAATGGTTCATTTTCTGCACTGATGTACATTAGTTTCAGCTGCTGTATGTAGGCTGTAGATCAGTATAGAATTTTTCCCATAATCTTCAGATTCTTAAAAACAAATGCAAAATTATTGGGCACCATTTAAGTAAAGACAGATATTCTTACAGAAAATTAACTAGCCAGTTGTGACTTAATTGTATTATTTGATCCAAAACTTTCAGTTAAATGCAAAACAAATCACTGGTATTATAAAAACCAAACCTAAATAAATATATATTGATTAAGCACTAAATATATTATCCAAAATATTGTCGTCTTTCTTCATTATGCATCTTTATTCCAGTCTAATTCTGATTCTTAGTAGCTACACCAACCCTTTCCTCTTTTAAACAGTGACCTCAGTTATCAAAATGTTTACTTTTTTTCTGCGACATGCCTGCCAACTTAGAAGAACAGTAATAGCAAAGGTCACCCATGTGATTAGGATGTATTTTCTATTATAAACAATATGTCGTATTTGATATATGAGGAAAAGAGTACAAAGGAAGAGGCCACTTCCTATTATTTCACATGTATGATCGTATATTCAGTTGTAAATACATATTAAACATACCATATATTACATGGTAAGTACATATGTTACACCTACTATATCAGATATATTTTACATAGTATTTTCACTTATGTTATTTGATCACAAACAAGGTCAGCTCCCAGACTACTGCACTGGGCAGCAAAGCATGGGGAGGAGGTGACCAGCCCTCTCTGGAGAAAGAAGTGGTTCAGGACTATTTAGAAAAGCTGGATGAGCACAAGTCCATGGAGCTGTATGCACTGCATCCGAAAGTGCTAAAGGAGTTGGCGGATGTGATTGCAGAGCCATTGGCCCTTATCTTTGAAAACTCATGGCAATCCGGGGAAGTCCCGGATGACTGGAAAAAGGCTAATGTAGTGCCCATCTTTAAAAAAGGGAAGAAGGAGGATCCTGGGAACTACAGGCCAGTCAGCCTCACCTCAGTCCTTGGAAAAATCATGGAGCGGGTCCTCAAGGGATCAATTCTGATGTACTTAGAGGAGAAGAAAGTGATCAGGAACAGTCAGCATGGATTCACCAAGGGCAAGTCATGCCTGACTAATCTGATTGCCTTCTATGATGAGATAACTAGCTCTGTGGATGAGGGGAAAGCAGTGGACGTGTTGTTCCTTGACTTTAACAAAGCTTTTGACATGGTCTCCCACAGTATTCTTGCCAGCAAGTTAAAGAAGTATGGGCTGGATGAATGGACTATAAGGTGGATAGAAAGTTGGCTAGATTGTCCGGCTCAACAGATAGTGATCAAGACAGAACAAGGAGTAATGGTCTCAAGTTGCAGTGGGGGAGGTTTAGGTTGGATATTAGGAAAATCTTTTTCACTAGGAGGGTGGTGAAACACTGGAATGTGTTACCTAGGGAGGTGGTGGAATGTCCTTCCTTCGAAGTTTTTAAGGTCAGGCTTGACAAAGCCCTGGCTGGGATGATTTAGTTGGGGATTGGTCCTGCTTTGAGCAGGGGGTTGGAGTAGATGACCTCCTGAGGTCCCTTCCAAACCTGATATTCTATGATTCTATGATCCATATGATCAGTTAAGGTGAGTAGATTATTTGTAGAAACAACAGGCTCCCTGTCAAAATCTGTAATGTCACCATCTTATCCTTCTTCAACTCTCTCCTGAAAACTCACCATTTACATAATGCCTACAGTAAGATGCAGCATATAATGAATAGGTAGCCAGTGAGTTGTGATTACTACTCCTAATTGGCTATGAACTGCACATAATTATATAATTTTAGTTACTTTGTCTTTCCCACCCCGAATCACTGAAATACTGGTTATGTCTTGTATTTTAGCCAGTAAGCTCTTTGAGGTAGGGACTGACATTTTCTATGTTTGTTAAGAACTCAAAACGACAGGGCTCTGAAACTACCTGGCCTGTAGGTACTACTGCTAATAAACAGTTATATAATAATGATAACAACAACAATACACCACAGTTGCCAACTTTAACTCAGTAAATAAGCACCCCGACTTTCACAATAAGCCAAAAATCAAGCTAATCCCATCTCAAAATAAGGCCCAAACAAGCCAATCCCTAAGAACCTCAGTACTCTATGTGACTAGATCGCCCCGGCATTCAGTCTGGGACTGTGGTGGGCCTGTTGTGCACCCCTGACTCTCTCCCCCACTCTTGCCCCTGCTTGCCCCCCCTTTCCCCTGATTGCCAGGAGCCGATAAAAAAAAAGAAGCAACAAGCCAAACAAGCAACAAGCTACAAGCCAAAAACTAGCCAATAAGCACCTCACAAGCCAATTAAGCCAAAAAAAGCCCAATTTCTGCGTTTTTTTCATGGGTTTGGCATGTCTGCAATACACCTGCCAATTTTATGCCATTCGATACTAATGAATTACAATAGAACATATTGGAAAAAACTCCCACAGAACTCAATAGGTACCAAGTGAGGCCTTCGGGATTTGACTTCATGGTGAAATTCCAGCACAAGCCCTGTGTCCCACTTACGTACACCAACTGCACTAAGGAGAATTTTGCCCTCAGAGGAAAAATAGCTATCAAAGGAAATGTATGGTCGAGCTTTTATTCTCATTTGAGAGGATGCATCTAGTTGGTCAGGTTCACATTTAATTTTTGACATCTTAAACTGTACCCTGTGGCACATGTCCATCTTCCATCAGCCTTTACCGAATTCAAAGTCTCATAGGATCTCAATAACTTATTAGAAGGTTATGTTTATTAGAAGGTTTATTATTTCAGGTGTATCATCCTCAGCAAGAAACATACATTAACTTGGTATTCTTGGGAAGGGGAAGAGGGAGTTAGAGTATTGCTTTGTCCATAGTAATAGCATACAAAAGGATCAGATAAAGGATAAAGGATCAGAGCCCCTCATGGGCAGGGATTAAAATATACATACACCTTAAAGTAGAAAACAGGGCAAAATGCCTGGACTTAATGCCTGGACTCTCTTTAAAAAATACAGATATTCACAAAAAAAATGTGTACAAGTGTAAGGCTTCTCTTTGAAGTGTTTTAAACATTTACTTTTCCTATTGCACCATATAACGAATATTTGTTTATTTTCAATTTAGACATATATTCTCTTGAATAGATCCATATTCAAGCAAACCTGTAAGTGGTATTACTTGGAATAACTTTTCACTTTAAAAAAATCATATTTCAAAAATATGAATGGAAACAATCAATTTTAGTAAAATAAATAAATTTTCATTCGCCTTAATAAATTCATATCTATCATTAAAATATACATTTCTTCCCTAATATCAACATCAAAGACAATTTTACTATCAAGTCAACTAATGGAAATATCTAATATTTATCAATATTTTCACTGTGTTTGGCAATCTATGTATTAATGTAGCTTTTTATTGTGGTATCACATAAAACAATTGGCTAATTGTCTATTATTGTACTCAGTTTTAAATTTAAACTGCTCAGATTTAATAAACCTTCAGTGTTGTACCAAAGTGAAGGGTTATGTAGGCGGTTTGGTTGTGTTGGATTTGTTACATGCATATTCAAATTTACAAACTGATGCAGGTCACAGGAACCTGTCCTGAAGACAACGTCTTAAGGACAAAATATTTCAGAAAACTGAAAAAAGTAGAATTCATTTATCTCTTTGATCCATGGAGGATGGATACATGCCTTGCATATTTTTGTTCATATCATGATCATCTTTGTCTTCAGAAAGGTACTTAAATATTCATACCCTAGATGTTCCTGTGAAAACTAACAGTAAGCCTGTCATAAATATAAAGGGAAGGGTAAACCCCTTTGAAATCCCTCCTGGCCAGAGGAAAACTCCTCTCACCTGTAAAGGGTTAAGAAGCTAAAGGTAACCTCGCTGGCACCTGACCAAAATGACCAATGAGGAGACAAGATACTTTCAAAAGCTGGGAGGAGGGAGAGAAACAAAGGGTCTGTGTGTCTGTCTAGAGTCTGTCTTTGTCGGGGATAGACCAGGAATGGAGTCTTAGAACTTTTAGTAAGTAATCTAGCTAGGTATGTGTTAGATTATGATTTCTTTAAATGGCTGAGAAAAGAATTGTGCTGAATAGAATAACTATTTCTGTCTGTGTATCTTTTTTGTAACTTAAGGTTTTGCCTAGAGGGGTTCTCTATGTTTTTGAATCTAATTACCCTGTAAGATATCTACCATCCTGATTTTACAGGGGGGATGTCTTCATTTCTATTTACTTCTATTTTTATTAAAAGTCTTCTTGTAAGAAACGGAATGCTTTTTCATTGTTCTCAGATCCAAGGGTTTGGGTCTGTGGTCACCTATGTAAATTGGTGAGGCTTTTTATCCAACATTTCCCAGGAAAGGGGGGGTGCAAGTGTTGGGAGAATTGTTCATTGTTCTTAAGATCCAAGGGTCTGGGTCTGTAGTCACCTAGGCAAATTGGTGAGGCTTTTTACCAAACCTTGTCCAGGAAGTGGGGTGCAAGGTTTTGGGAAGTATTTTGGGGGGAAGGACGCGTCCAAACAGCTCTTCCCCAGTAACCAGTATTAGTTTGGTGGTGGTAGCGGCCAGTCCAAGGACAACGGGTGGAATATTTTGTACCTTGGGGAAGTTTTGACCTAAGCTGGTAAAGATAAGCTTAGGAGGTTTTTCATGCAGGTCCCCACATCTGTACCCTAGAGTTCAGAGTGGGGGAGGAACCTTGACAAAGCCATACTCTGATGACCTTTTCAAAAATCCATAATTTGTTTCACTGACCATTTCTAGTCTCTCTTGTTTACAGTTTCAACAATTTGTTAAGAAAAGGTAGATTAGATGGCCAGTCAAAATACTGAATGTGAAAAAGGTCAGATTTACATGGCATTAATTTCCTCATTCCATATTCTCATTATAACAAATTAACCCAGGATGGAAAATAGTATAAAACAAACATAATTGTGTTCTCATTACATTTTCAGACTAACCCTGCAGTGCTCCTCTCTTGCTGCGCCAGGGAGGCATTCATCCTTTTGACTTCAGCAACCCTTCTGTTTCATATGACATCCAGATTAGCACTTTTAATCATTTATCCTAAGTAACGGCATGATGAAGGGTTAAGAATCAATTCAGTCCATAGCCTCTAGACTTTAGATGTTGCAGGTTTCAAAGTCAGAAACTCATTTTTATGCAGAGTACCTCATTAAACAGTTTTCAAACACTTACTATATGTCATTGCCCTTTCTTCTCCTGGCTGCCCTTGTGTTAAAGAAGGGCACAGACTTTCAAAGCATGCATCAATATCTTGAATGAATAAGTAACCTACAGTAATTAGCAAAGGTAGGGTTAGAAAGTTAGATCTTCTTTTACTGCTCAAAGCTTTGTCTACACTGCCAATTGAACGACAAAACTTTTGCCATTCACAGATGCTTAAAAAAAACCAACCCTTCCCCCGAAAGACAAAAGTTTTGCCAGGGCAAGTGACAGTATAAACAGCTCATTGTTGGCAGGAGCACTCTCCTGTCAACAGTGCAAACCCCGCTCATAGGGGGTGGAAGTATTTTGTCAGCAAAAGTGCCGACAAACAGCGTTTACACTGCCTGACTTTTCGTGACACGGTCATGTTGACACAGACGTGTCACTAAAAGCTGTGTAGTGTAGACAAAGTATTCTCAAAACCATGGCATTTCTTTAACTATTACTACTTAGACATTGAGTTCCCCAAGTATAAGTTGGACTAGAAATGAATTTTCCCACTATTCAGTCATAAATATTCTCTCACATTTCTGCAAAATCTAGTCTAGTTTATAGGATACAAAAACAGATTCCTATTTTTGACAGATAAGACTTTTTTTAAAGAAGGGAGGGGGACTTATCTGTGATTCTAGTTGTACTTGACTAAAGCCGATGATGGGAGCCTGGTGCTACCTATATTCAGAAAAGTACTGCCACTTTAAAAATGCCAATGTTGTAGATTAAAATTCTCAGTTGACTCCATGACTTTTTTCCAGAAAAGCACCTGGAAAGAAAGAGGATGCAAAAACAAATGAAATCCAAGGCACCTGACCCACACAAGGAGGGCGCCCTTTTCCTTCAGTCTTTTTTTTTTTTAGTTTGGCCTCTCGCTATTTGTTTAAGAATAATAAATATTAAGTCTGATTTTCAACAAATTTTGTATGTAGGCAAATCTTAGAATAAACTAGGAAACACTATTTGTTTAAATTACTGAAGGGGTTCCCTGTGCCAAATCTCAATACAGACATTGTCTTATAGCCACTTCCCCTCTCTTTCACAAACCACCTACTGCTCCTATCTGCAAATGCATAACAACTTTGGCAACTACAGCAATTGCTTACCTGGAAAAATAATATCTGGACAGTAGTTATGTATTTTAGATATGTTTAATTTGATCATTGTTTTGCCCATTTTGGGGGGGAAAATTATTCAGACAAACTCCTATAGCTCTTCATTTCTTCTCCCTCTCCTGTCTCTGCTGTTTATTGCACCAAAAAGCAAACAGGGGAACCAGCACAAGGTGACCTGCCAGTACTTCACACATTGACCACCAGCTAATGTTTACTGGACCATAATTGATCCAGGGACCACAGTCTGAGAATTTCTAAGTATAATATGTATTCCTTCCAACACGTGTTGAGAAAACCAAAGTAATACACATTGGAAAATATAATCCCAACTATACAGATAAAATGACAGGGGTCTACATTAGCTGTTACCAGTCAAAAAAGATCCTGGAGTCATTGTGGATAGTTCTCTGAAAACATCCACTCAGTGTGCAGCATCAGTCCAAAAAGTGAATAGAATGTTGGGAATCATTAGGAAAGGGATAGCTAATGAAACAGAAAATATCATATTGCCTCTATATAAATCCATGGTACACCCACATCTTGAATACTGCATGCAGATGTGGTCGCCACATTTCAAAAAAAAGATATATTGGAATTGGAAAAGGTACAGAAAAGGGCAACAAAATTGATTAGGAGTATGGAACAGCTTTCATATGAAGAGAGATTAATAAAATGGACTTTTCAGCTCGGAAAAGAGATGACTGAGTGGGGGGATATAATAGAGGTCTATAAAATCATGACTGGAGTGGAGAAACTGAAAAGAAAGTGTTATTTACTCCTTCTCATAACACCAGGGGTCATCAAATGAAATTAATAGGTAGCAGGTTTAAAACAAACAAAAGGAAGTATTTCTTCACACAAAGCACAGTCAACCTGTGGAACTCTTTGCTAGAGGATGTTGTGAAGGCCAAGACGATAACAGGGATCAAAAAAGAGCTGGATAAGTTCATGGAGGATAGGTGTATCTATAGCTTTTTTCCCAAGATGAGCAGGGATGCAAAATCATGCTCTGAAGCGTCCCTAGCCTCTCTTTGCCAGAAGCTGGGACTGCGCAACTCGGGATGGATCACTTGATAATTGCCTGTTCATTCCCTCTAAAGCACTTGGCATTGACCACTGTCAGAAGACAGGATACTGGGGTAGATGGACCCTTTGTCGGATCCAGTTTGGCTGCTGTTCTGTTCTTATGTAACATTTTCTATCAATTTCCCTATTTGCTTCTCATTATGTTTATATTACATTCCCCCTTGGAGGCCAAATAAACACCAAGATACTGTAATTTATGTGAAGAGTTTTAAAACAAGATGCCTAAACTTAGGCCCCCAAGTCCACAATTCAACATGTAAATAAGTGGGTTAATTTTCAAAAGTGTACTGCACCCATCAACTCTCATTGACTGCCATGGGAGCAGCTCAGAGCATCTGAAAATCCAGCCATTTATTCTGGTTCCTAACCACTGCTTTAGGAATTGGATTCCCATATCCTGGCACATATCTGGCAGGGCGGGGAGAAGAGCTCAGAAACACACACCCCTCCAGAGCATCAAGGCCCCCTGAGATTCCAGCTCACATGGAGGAACAGGAAGGGGGGTTCAAACTCCCCTCCAGAGGGGCAACTTCCCACCCCAGCACCCCGCTCACCTGAGGGGAGAAGTGTGGGCCTCAGAGTACCCTAGAGCGGCAGCACCCCCCCAGATCCCAGCACACATACAAGAAGGGAGAATATGGGTCTGACAAGCCATCTTATATCTCATCCCCAAAAATCCTCTGCCACCCACCCCATGTCCCTGCTCCCATTGTCCCACCTCTGCCCTCTCATTCCCCCAGTCCCCTTTCCCCAACCTTTTCCCTCAATCTCTCTGCCCTCCTCTACTCCATTATCTCCAGCCACATAATCCCTCTCATCTCTCACTGCAACTGAATCCTCCTTTCCCACTGTTGCCACACACTTTTCCATCTGTAATCCCCTCACCTCCCAGCAAGCATTTGCACGTGTAGTTTATTTTCTTTTCAAAAATAGCATGGTTGCCTTTTGAATTATCTGCTGTAATCAGATTACATTTCCAAAAATAAAATTCATACCTGTCCAGAGGCAGATTTTAGCAATTTATGTTCAGATCTTTCTCAGATGTTTGCCAATGGTGGATTTCAACATTACACGGCCTGGGTGTAGCAGATGTGCAATGGCCACAGTATATCCCCTTCACCCACCAGGTCATGTGAAACTGGCTGCCTATAAACTCTCTTGGCTAGTCTTTCTGCATATACAAAATGTAATATATTTGTCCTCTGAGCATTAGGCTTGTACCTATCCAGAAAGCTTAACTCTTTTCTGGATAACCTTCTTCAATATTGATGCCCCAAATGAGATATGGGTGGCATTCATTAGTTGGGGTAAATGGAGATATTTAGAGCAATACTGACCCCTAAGTCTGCACAAAAATTGTTGATAGAATGTGTCAAATTTAAGAAATGCTGCTTTGTTGTTGGTAGTGGGTTTTGTAGGAGTTTGTATCTTGGGAACTCTTTGCTCAAATGACCTCAAATTTGGATCAACAACCCCTTTACTCCCATTTCAAGGCAATTTAAGTAAATATGCAGATTTTAGAGCACTTATAAGAGTCATCCTCAAAACAGAGAAGGCTTCTCAACCTTAACTACAGCAGAGCCCCACTACAATATATACAAGAATAAATTTTTCCTTTAATTCCAAATGTTGGTTTCCATCTGCATCTCATATTAGTCATAGTGAAAGAACAGCATACTTAATGATCCCCTTAAAATGATCCATCTCAAAAGCTGATTGAGTTTATGATGACTTGCTGTTTTGGAGCATTTCAGTTACATTGGACTAGCTCCTTGTCAAGTGCTTGCCTTGAATAAAAGGGAATGCAAAGCTGTAGCTTAATGATACTGACAGTGCAGGAAACTTTTGTGCTGCTGGCTTGCAGAGTTAATTTGGTAAAACACAAGTAAAGATTATTTATAATAAATTGCTTAAGGATTTCTGAAGCTTTAATTGTGCCAATTAAATACTGCATTAGGATCTGTGTAATTGAAATTTTATAGATGCAGCAAAAAGGAGCATAACAGATCATAAAATAAATTAAAAATAAACAGAAAGGCTAAGAAGTCAGGATGGATGCCCTAGTAAGATAAATATTTGAACGAGTCAATGGGTAAAAATTTTAACAGAGGGAATGGTCTGAAATTTGCATTTTACCAGTTTGCCAACCGGGCAGAAATATTCCCTTTTATCCCAGTATAGTCTCTGAGTTTCATCCAATGAAAATTTTGAGTTTGAAAACCACCTTCCATATTACAGAAATGAGAGATGTGTCAGAGTAGAGCTGAAGGTCAAATCCAGCCAGTTACATAATTTTGGTCTCAAATCAACTTGAGTCTACACAAAGTCTGATGCTTCATTCCTTGTGCATTCAAAACTGACTGGGAGTTTTGAATGTACAAAGAATGCAGGATGAAGGCCCATTTTGGGATGACTGAAGGAAAGGAAAATAACGTGGACACGCAGAAAAAACTGTTTGAGAAATTGCCCATCAGAGGAGAATCACCTATTAAATATTAACATTTCATACTTTTTAAAAGGTTATAAGATAAGAACATTATACATTTTTAAAAGGCTGTTGTAGTTTTCAACATTAAAAGATACAAAGAGGGCAGTTCTATATTCATGAGGCTCTCTGAGCATTCTGATGAAGATCAGAGAGTACTTAAAATGATCAAAAAGAATCCAACCATCATCTATGGACAGTACTGTCCCACTATAGTCAAAATGCTATAATACAGTGCATCAAATACTATAGTTTACAGGTTAGCAAGCAGTTACACAAATTATCTTGGTAAAAGTAGCAGTAACGTGGAAAAAAATTCCAAAATGCATGACACCATTTTATCATTGCACATAAAAAGGCATAGCTGTGTGCTGATTACGGAGTGAGTTCAGTCATACCGAGAAAATGACAGCTCCTGCGTGGGAGTGCAGGAGCCAAGCAAGGGAAACGAGAATGGGAGAATGCAAAAAAATCATGCAGCTTGGGACTTATAACTACAAACCTGATTTCCTATCTCCTGCTACAGTCCATGAGGATGCGAAAGGACAAGGGAGCCAGTCAAGAAAGGCATGGATCTTTAATTCAGAAATTTGGGCAACTGGTGCAAAAAGAATCAATTCTAAGGTTATTCTTTATAAAGAATTTTGAGAATTGACAACTTGTTGTCTGATAGTGTTTCTAATGATGAGGAATGCAAATTAGCTAGCTATAGGTCAAGGCATGTCTCTTAACCTTCAAACCATAATGTGTAGAGATCTCTTCTAGAGTTCTCTTGAATTGGGATGGTTCTATTTTTCAAACAAATAGTTTATTTGCTGAAAAATGGAGTTTTGACTAATAAAAAGGCTAGATTCACAAGGCTGCTTCACAAAAACTGAAAAGAAGAAGACTATTATACCCAATCGTCAATGTTTAGAGCAGAGTACCCTAAACACTGGGCTAGAGAATCATTTTCACATACGTTCTCTCCGGCCTTATGAACAGGTTCAACAGAACAGTGAAAGAGCCTCACCCCAGAATAGTCACTAGCCTGGTGGTTAGAGCACTTACCTAGCACGTGGAAGACCTAGATTCAAGTCCCTGATCTGGGCTATAAAGGGGTGGCTGCTGCCTCCTCCTTCTGTTTTGTGAATGGTGTTTTCAAGTTTCCTTTGAATTTAATAAAAAAAAAAGTGGTTAATGAAACCCAAAATCAAAACTTTTCTCTCTTTTTTGTTGTTTTTTTCTTTTTTGTTTCACCAAGAAATTAAAACATTTTAATTTTGAGTTGATCCAAAACAAATATTTTTTTTTAATATTTTGGTTTGGCCAGTGAACTGAAAAATTAATTATTTGCACAGCTCTGTTCTTGAACACTCTGAAGAGATCTTTTTGATAGTAAGGTAGGCATTTCTACAACATGTCTGATTCATGCCCACTTTGATACATTACTCTTTTTTAGCTATACACTTTGAATAGTTTACCAAAATCAAGTCATCTATATACAGTACATGCCAACTTGCCTTCAACTCTTTCTATCCTGTCGTCCCATTTCCTTCATCTTCATCTCCAAATTATTTATTTTAATTGCCATCGTTCTGTGTCCATGATGGTTAGAATCAAAGTATGTACTGCTAGGTTATTATTGCCATGCCTTGGGTAAAACTATAAATCCAAAGGCCAAGTGTATTGTACTGACTGTAGAACTGCAATAATCCCCTTGAAATGGATGGTCTGAAATGTATTATTGCTCATATGAAGTGAAATTTCTACTATAAGCAAGTAATTTAATAATTATTTATATTCACATAGAATCTTTTCTCCACAAACATTCCAAAGTACTTCCCAAGCCATGTACAGTAAAAGCTTTGTTACCCATCATGTTGGGGGAATGAGGGGTGCTGGTTAGTCAAAAATTCCAGTCAATTATAAGTTATACTTACCAATGAATACCACTTTTCAAAGAATTAGAATACAATAAAATGAATAAAGTATAAAATAGTATACAGGGACTCACCAATCCAGTAGTAATAGTGCACTACGGAGTGGCTGGTTTCTTGAAGCACTTAGGTGTATACAGGTAAGGTTTTCTATACAGTAATTTATCTTATGACAGTACATATCACTCTGGGCAGTGCATGGTGTACACCCAGATCACTAAAAATACACCTAACACTAAAACTATACTGAACATAATTTAATCTTTCTTTGATGATTCAGAAGGCACTTCAGGATCTTGCAGTGCCTCAGGATCATCATTATCAACATCAATTATCACTGTATATCTAGAAGGTGTAAGAGATTGGGCTGAATCTGTAATGACCCTATGACATACCCTGGTCGCTGCTTTTTTGAATAAATCTCTGATATCAGCTTGCTTACTCGTCTTCTGCCTCTTTTCCATAAAAATAGGGTGCAGAATGTGCAATTGCATAACCTCCTGCGCAGTATACTAGCCCCGGTTACTAGTCTGAAGATTTGTATGGGGAGATATCAGAAATGCCAGTTAACAGAGCTTTCTAGTTGATAAAGTGCCGGATAACACAGCTTTTACTATATGTATAGCACTACTGAAACACAGCCACCTATAAGATGGAAGGCAACTGCCAAGGCAAGCTACAGCATGCAGCAAAGTAGATGGGCAGAGAGGAGAGCAAATTTTGGCCAAGAACCCCGGTGCAACCCTTTACACATACAAAACGTTCCATGAACCTTTAGTACCCACAAAGAGCAGACAGTGTTTTCTCATCTGAAAGTTCAGTATGCCCCAAACTGCATGATACTCAGTAGCTAAGCAGTATACCTTTGGTCCCAGACAACTGATAGCCAATTAAAAATCTCCATCAAAGTTCAGTATTCTAATGACATCTCATAATATGTCATTTTTGGAATTAAGGCAGCTTCAGTTTCACATGAGTGACATATCTTTCACATAAATACATAGTTTAAGTAAAACAAAAAAAAGTACTTTCGGAAACAAACAGACATTCCATCCAGGTAGTTTTTACTTCATGGGAGGTCTTTCAGCTCATGTTGATATTGCAAAATAAGACAGATAACAGCAGAGAAAACCTGCTACAAAATATGTTATTCTCCTCCCTGGCATCTCCTCACCCCAACCCCAGCCCCTGGCACAACCTATTACACACATGAGGACACACATCTCTTCAATTGCTTTATATCCACCCAATCAATCTTTTTCTTTCTTTCTTTTTTTTGCCTTACAGCAACATGTTCACTCCAAATTTTTCTTCAGTGAAGAATAGCTAACTGTCTAAACAAAAACAAACAAACAAAACTATGCACCACTTCCATACAATGTAGGTGCACAACCAAGCAGAGGCAATGGATATCCCAGCATTATTATCAATCTATACTGACAGAAGGATATAACAGCATATTCCTATGGCCTTGGAAAGAGGGAAAGATACTTTATAGGCATCATTTCTTAGCTTGTCCAGACATACATATAAAGCAAGAGAGAATTCACCCAAAACACTTAACCTATTTTGAGAAGGTAGGCACAATTAGGCAATACAAGACACAGCAAAATGTCCTTCCACCATGATCCTATTACCAAAGTACAGACACCACAGAACCTGACATGTATCAAGTCTGAGACCAAAATGTTTTAAATGATTTCTCAGAACTAGTTTTTTAGTCCTATTCAAAGATGGAGAAATAGGCCCTGGCTGAGCTAAAGAAGTTTTCTTCCTTTCCAGCCACTATTCCTTTCAGAACAAATGACTACCTGCTCCTCCCAAAAAAACCTGTAGTTTTAAAGCTGGGTATTTAAATCCATATTTATACACCTAAGTATGGATTTAGATGTCTTGAAGTTAAAAGTCTCTGTACACTCTTAAGATCAAATTCAGCTGGGTGTAAGCAGGAGTAACTTTATTGAAGTTGATGAGTGGTACAAACTGAGTAAAGGCTTCAGGGACTGCCCCAAAAGTACTTTAAACATAACAGGGCTCCATATGTAACAGGAGGAAATAACTCTGTTACTATCTCTCCAACTCAAATGTATTTAAGTGCAAACCTTCTAACCAAGGAGGAGGGGTTTCTTAAACAAGTATCATATGAGAGAACAAGGAAACAAAGATCGATCTGACTCTCAGTTTCCAACACTGTTATTAAGTACCTCTTTTACCAACACAGGAGACACACAGGAGAGAATGAGAGGCCTCTCCAGCTCACACTCTGTATTTCTGTTTCTGTGGCCCCCTACCCCCCAAAAAGAAAAAAGAATCATCAACCAGAGCCAAAAAGGTGGCAAAATGGCAGATGAATGTGTGTAGGAAACAATTAGATTAGTAATCTCTCTCTCTTGTTTTTAGTGAGCATTGGATAATAAAATATCATCCAGAAGTAACTCAGTTTACTGTTTTGTTACACGCTATACAAAAAATAATAGCCCATTTCTGAGGGCTATATTCTGGCTGTTGAGCCAAATATATGAAATAGATTTTAAGGCCAGAAGGGATCACTATGATAATCTAGTCTAACTTCCTGCATAACACAGGCCACAGAATCTCACCCAGTTATTTCTTTATCAAGCTCACAACTTCTATTACAGCTTTGCACATCTTTTAGAAAGATATCCAATCTTCTTTTAAAGTGATAGAAAACCCACTATATCCTGAAGTAAGTTGTTCCAGCAGTTAATTACCTCACTGTTAAAGGTTTTCAACTGTATTTCTAGCCTGAATTTATCTAGTTTTAGCTTCCAATCATAGGATCTCATTATTCAATTTTATGCTATATTAAACAGCCATTTACTATTACTCTTTCACATATAGACAGTGACCAAGTCACTTCTTAACTATCTCTTAGATAAACTCTATAGACAAAGTTTCTTCAGATTCTCATTATAAGGCAGGTTTCCCAGATATTGAATCATTCTGGTAACTCTTTTCTGAAACTTTCTGTAATTTTCCACACCTTTTTTGAAGTGTGGACACTAGAACTGGACACGGTATTTCAATAATGGCCTCACTAGTATACACAGATAATACCACTTCCTTAGTCCTATTCGATATTCCTCTGCGTATACATCCAAGGATATCCGACTGCTGTTGTTTCTGATGAGAGTCCCACATGTAGCTCTGAAGCCAGAATTTAGTCCCAAATTGATCGATTATGAGATCGATTATACCGCTGCTTCACACAACAAAACAACTTTCCTAGTTTGTTTTCTTACTGTTTTGTAGAACCCTATAGTTAAGAAACTACAATACAAAATAAAAGGAAGAAAATGTGTGGGAGGATAACAAATGCTGCCTGCCTGCACATTTGCAAAACCACAGCTGAACGAAAGTGAAAAACATCATCCTTAAACACATAAGCATTTCTTTCTTTTATTAATAGTTAAACTTGAAATATACTTCAGTGTCCTGACATCACTGTGTACTCTGTACATCTGCTCCGGGTCTTACTGAAGTGCACTACTATCATCATGGCAGTACTGTATCAGTAATGATAGGAAGAATTTAGCAAGTAAAGATCATTATCTTTCAAAGTCAAGTTCTCTTTTTTTCATATCTTTCTACAAAAAAGGGAACAAATTATCATTAGTAAAATATGGAAAAGAAACACTAAGATTAAAGTAAACTAGCTTCCCTGATCAAGAAGTCCATACATTTAGCTGCTCTTGATTTAAAGGGGAACTAAATGTGGATTTCTTGGTTCATATCAAGAATGTCAAGAAGATTAAAAACTTGATTTGACCCAAGACCTTGAGCAAGAAAAGAGTCTCATTTATTCTTTCTTGCTTGGTGTTTCTTTGTTCTTATGTTCTGCCTCTAGGGATTCAGTAACAACAGGACAGATTTGTCCACCTATATGTCAACTCTGGGGCAAAAACAAAACTAAAGACTGAGAAAAGAATGACTAGAAAACACACAGGAATCTTTACTACTCCCCCCCCCCCCCCCCGTCACCTTCTTTCCCCCATGTGTGTATCTTGCAAGGGAAGAGAAGAGATGGTGACCAGATATAAATTATGAAAGGATGTGTGAGGTGACTGTCAAGTCTGGATTTTTGCTGCTATTAATTGAATACTGTAAGTATGATTGATATATTCAGTTATTTCTTAGAGCCTACAGATTCCTGAGTCCTTGGTTTGCTCTGCTCAGCATAACCTAAGCTTGAGCTTGGAAGAAGTCAAGCTTATGTATACTTTCTATTACCATTTGATCAAATAAGGAATTAGTCTATAAAGTCTATTTTCACCAGACTCTATGTAACAAAACAAAAAAAATTGTCATGCTTCAGCACAGTCCCACCATCTGTAGGTTGATGTATAATGTAGGTTCATTATATAAAGTCAAAACTTTTCACAGCCCCCTTATATTTATTATAAAAGTAAGATTAAACAACATGTATCAGTGCTAACAATGATAATGTGTGTGTGTGTGTGTGTGTGCGCATGTGTGTTTCAAGAAATTGACAATGCACTTAGACCTCTCAGGGCAGGGGTGTGACTCATCAGTTGAGAAACAGGGCTTCAGAAGATTCAGATATGCTTGTACAAGACTGGTTTCAGAGTAGCAGCCATGTTAGTCTGTATCTGCAAAAAGAAAAGGAGTATTTGTGGCACCTTAGAGACTAACCAATTTATTTGAGCATAAGCTTTCGTGAGCTACAGCTCACTTCATCGGATGCATGCAGTGGAAAATACAGTGGGGAGATTTTATATACACGGAGAACATGAAACAATGGGTGTTACCATATACACTGTAACGAGAATGATCCGGTAAGGTGAGCTATTACCAGCAGGAGAGAAAAACAACCTTTTGTAGTGATAACCAAGGTAGACCATTTCCAGCAGTTGACAAGAATGTCTGAGGAACAGTGGGGAGGGGGGGAAATAGTTTTACTTTGTATAATGACACATCCACTCCCAGTCTTTATTCAAGCCTAAGTTAATGGTGTCCAGTTTGCAAATTAATTCCAATTCAGCAGTCTCTCGTTGGAGTCTGTTTTTGAAGTTTTTTTTGTTGAAGAATTGCAACTTTTAGGTTTGTAATCGAGTGACCAAAGAGATTGAAGTTTTCTCCGACTGGTTTTTGAATGTTATAATTCTTGACGTCTGATTTGTGTCCATTTATTCTTTTACGTAGAGACTGTCCAGTTTGGCCAATGTACATGGCAGAGGGGCATTGCTGGCACATGATGGCATATATCACATTGGTAGATATCACAGATTGCAGGTGAGCGAGCCTCTGATAGTGTGGCTGATGTGATTAGGCCCTATGATGGTGTCCCCTAAATAGATATGTGGACACAGTTGGCAATAGGCTTTATTGCAAGGATAGGTTCCTGGGTTAGTATTTTTATTGTGAGATGTGTAGTTGCTGGTGAGTATTTGCTTCAGGTTGGGGGGCTGTCTGTAAGCAAGGACTGGCCTGTCTCCCAAGATCTGTGAGAGCGATGGGTCTTCCTTCAGGATAGGTTGTAGAAGTTTTAGTTGGGGGCTGAAGGTGATGGCTAGTGGCATTCTGTTATTTTCTCTGCTGGGCCTGCCCATGTTTATTCTCTCCCCTCCCCCCCGTTCCTCACATGTTCTTGTCAACTGCTGGAAATGGCCCACCTTGATTATCACTACAAAAGGTTGTTTTTCTCTCCTGCTGGTAATAGCTCACCTTACCTGATCACTCTCATTACAGTGTATATGTTAACACCCATTGTTTCATGTTCTCTGTGTATATAAAATCTCCCCGCTGTATTTTCCACTGTATGCATCTGATGAAGTGAGCTGTAGCTCACAAAAGCTTATGCTCAAATAAATTGGTTAGTCTCTAAGGTGCCACAAGTCCTCCTTTTCTTTTTGTACAAGACTATCTCATGTAATACAACAAACCATTAACATTCTTTCACTGGAACATCCATTAGATGTCACCCCCCTGACTATATCCAAATTCATTTAACTTGCTTTTTTCTCATGGAACTCTTGAAAAAGACAAAGAAACACAAATTTTACATAAAAGAATATAAACTACAGAAGTGATCCATATCGGTTTCTGTATATTATTTTATCTTAACCCAGTGCAAACTCTTAGGAGGTGAAATGATGTCTTACGTCTCTAAACACTATGCACATTTATGGCATTGTATAAAGAATAATTAACAATTAGGACATTACCCACAACATGCAGATGTCCTGAAATACAATATGTCTAAAATAGGGGACGTTTTTTTCTGTAAAATATATGGCATATTCATAATACAGGAGAATACTGTATGGTACATACACAAGTTTTAGTGGCAAAAGAAAAGGGAAAAGAAAGAAGGATGTTTGAAAAATGGCAGCTTTTGTGCTGCTCATGGGTTTGCAGTGTTAGAATAAATAATATAATGAGGGAAATGGACTAGTGGCAGAGAACAGGAGAGGCAAACAAAAGTGCATTCTGTAAGCCATTTATCACATATATCTGTTGTTTATCAGATGCATACAACCATCACAAACCCAGGGTGATGTATATGTACATAAATATAAACATGGACATGGAAGTCAGCTGTAATGAATAAACAAATGCATTGTATATTAAAAGTGTATGTTACAAGGTTTGAAAGCATTTTTGCCTAATCAAAATTCTAATACAGAGAATCAGTTTTGGGGGTTTTTTGGGTTTTTTCATTCCACAAAAGGAAATATCTGCAAAATTCTACCCAGATTAAAAACAAACAAACAAAAACATCTATAAGGAAAGTGTTTGTTGGTGGGTCAGATCAGTATTTAAGTAAATAAGTATTGTTAGAGACTAAAGTAATCCTTTAATGTTTCTCGGTCTTCAGGAAATGCTCCAGAATGCAAATATTTACATTATGTTTTAAAAAACATAAATCAACAGCAGCAGCCTTTTTGGCAGCTGAATGCTAGCTTTAAATTCCACCCTCTCCCTTGTTCATCTTTTAGCCAGAGCATATTAGATTAGGCTGATTATGCAGAGGAAAGATCTTTCTCCTCATCCACACCTCTGAAAGAAGGGCATTACAAAATTCCGATGCACTGCTGACTTCAGCACTAAATACACCATAGTGGGCTACCATCAGTCACAGTTCAGGGCAACTTCACCTATATTCCACCGCCATGGTCCAGCAAGGTCACCCACTCTTAGGCTTCCAGTTCCTTGGACATCATCTCTCTTGGATGGAGACAAGTGTTTCTCCCATTCCTGACTTGGGTATTTTCAGACTACACAGTTCCCTGCTTACACTGTGAATTCCCAAGGAAGGAAGGCTGACCCAGCGGGCCTACTTTGCCTTCTTCTCAGAAGCCATAAACAGCATAAGGGCCCACCATTAAGTTACCATGTAGCTATTTTGAGCAAACACCTTTGTTCTTCAGGTAAAAGCAATAAAGAGGAAACACATGAAAAAAAAGAAAAGAAGAAGAAGAACAATCTACACATACTAATAAGCTCACCCCAACTTCAGCAAAAAGAGGGTTTTTCTGTGGTTATGAGTTCATACATCTTTCCCTCAGAACAAACCCCCCCCTCAATCTGAGTCACTCCTTTATACAGTTGGGGTCTTTAATCTGCATAATCTCCCTTCCTAGCACACACTAGTAAAAAGAGAACTATGCCTGGCAGAGGTTCTAGACAGTTCCCAGAGGGTAATTATCAATGGTCCACAGTCAAGCTGGAAGGGCATATCAAGTGGGGTCCTGCAGAATCAGTTCTGGGTCCTGTTCTGTTCAATATCTTCATCAATGGTTTAGATAACGGCAAAGAAAGTACACTTATCAAGTTTGTGATCGATACTAAACTGGAAGGGGTTGCAGTGCTTTGGAAGATAGGATTAAAATTCAAAATGACCTGGATAGATTTAAGAAATGGTCTGAAGTACACAGGATGAAATTCAATAAGGACAAATGCAAAGTACTCCACTGAGGAAGGAACAATCAGTTGCACACATACAAAATGGGAAATGACTGGAAGTACAGTACAGGAAGGAGTACTGCAGAAAGGGATCTGAGGATCATAGTAGATCATAAGCTAAATATGAGTTGTAGCATAATGCTGTTGTAAAATCAGCAAACATCATTCTGGTATGTATTAGCAGGAGTGTTGTAAGCAAGACACAAGAAGTAATTCTTGCTCTACTCCACGCTGATTAGGCCTCAACTGGAATATTGTGTCCAGTTCTGGATGCCACATTTCAGGAAAGATGTGGACAAGCTGGAGAAAGTCCAGAGAACAGCAACAAAAAATATCATAGGTCTAGAAAACATGACCTGTAAGGGAAGGTTGAAAAAAAATGGGTTTGTTTAATCTGGAGAAGAGACGACTGAGAGGGGACATGATAGCAGCTTTCAAGTACATAAAAGGTTGTTGCAAGGAGGAGGGAGAAAAATTCTTCTCTTTAACCTCTGAGGATAGGACAAGAAGCAATGGGCTTAAATTGCAGCCATGGTGGTTTAGTTGGACATTAGGAAAGGTTTCCTAACTGTCAGGGTGGTTAAGCACTTCAATAAATTGCCTAGGGAAGTTGTGGAATCTCCATCATTGGAGATTTTTGAGAGCAGGTCAGACAAACACCTGTCAGGGATGGTCTAGAAAATACTTAGTCCTGCCATGAGTGCAGGGGACTGGATTGGAAGACCTCTCAAGGTCCCTTCCAGTCCTACGATTCTACCTTCAAGGGGTTGCCTTAAAGAAGTGCAGGTTCAGCCCTCCAACCAACTTGTACATAAACTACATATAATGTAATTTGTTTTGCCTTGATCATATAACGTCTAAAACTAGATAGTAAGATCGTCAGGGAAGGAACATGCCTTTCTCTTTGCACTGTAAAGCAAAACTGTATAGTTTTGGATGCTATAAGAATTTTAAAAAATGATGTTACAAGAGCATGCATTAATGGGTAACACACTTTGCATGAAAACTGTGTCAGCTCAGAGAAATCACACAGCTCCAGGAGGCGGCTGGGAAAGGATTGTGTCCTCCTGAACTGCTTAGTGTGCAGAAAGTCTGTGCAATCATCATTGTCCTTTACGGTGGTGCAGTCTGCTCTTCTCAGTGGATGGGGATCGTGTGGATTAGTGCAGGGAGTGGGCCATGGCCTTGCTTCCTTTTCTATTGGGGATGTGTGCCCTGTTGTGAAAAAAGGGATAAGGAAAATACTCTGCACAGATAACTCAGTTGCTCTGTGGAGGAGGGACTATGTTAACTTGAAATTGTTTAATATGAGATGTTATTACAGGATGAATATTAAGCAAACTTGCATGATGACAGCTATATTGTTCAATGAAGACCTAAAGAACCTATGCCACTGGGTGCACAGACACACTTGGATTCCTGGGGGGAAGCCCAGCTAAGACTCTGGAAGGGCTGAATTTGAAGAGTTGCCCCTTGGGGAAAGAGGGAGCAGGATCAGAGATGGGACCGGGGACAATGGGGGGGCAGGGGTAGACTGTGATCAGGAAAGGAATTACTACTGGACACTGATAAGATTAGGCTCTCCCTCTTGGAGTACGAAGTAGAAGGGTTACCAAGCACTATGATGTTTACTCTGGTTAAATAGAAGTTTGGTGTTTTGTCAAAGCCAGAAGTTGGAGGCATAGTCAATCAGCTGGGTTTTTGAAGAGATCTGCATGATTCTCAAAATGGAGTTAGGAAAAGTAGCCAGGATCATCCAATATTCACAGGACAGCATCCTGAGAGGAAGCTTAGAGGGGGGGAAAGGACTGTATTAGTAACCCAGAGACACTGGTGTTGAAGAAGGTATGTGCCCAAGAAGGGGCAGATCACAACAAGCTTGTTGAGATTTTGCTTTAGTCATTTATTTTCTATGAAGGGGACACCGTTTTAGAAGCAATTCCAGGACTTCTTGGGTCAACCTGAGTTCCAAAGGGAACCTAAAGCCAGATTTTAAGGGCATCCCTTCCCTTCTATATATATTTTTTTCTTTTTTTAAAGAGTGGCTGTTCAGGTCACAGTATCTTAAAGTCAAATCCTGGCTTCACAGAAGTCAATGGGAATTTTGACATTTACTTCACTGGAGCCAGAATTTACCCCCTTTGTATTTAAAGATAGAAAAAGGTCATCCCTCTAAAAGAGCAGGATGTAATCCACCACTGATGTATAATTATGTCTCAGAGGTTTAATTACAAAGTGTACTGAGGAATAAGGTTGGCTGAGGAAGAAGTCATGGGTGAGCAGAAAACTAAATACAGTGGGACAGTGTCCATATCCTGATTCCTGATAGAAATGTCTTTAAAATATCTTTTTTTTTAATCTATGTTCAGAACCTACATTTTATATAAACAATCAAACCTCTGCAACTGAAGTAACCTGAAAAGAAAATTTATGCTGGGGCAAAGTTTAGTAACAAATAAGAAGGGATAATGGGCATGCAGGACAAGCAGGGAAATTAGCACACACTATAGAAAAGCGAAACAAACTATGCCATTGGTTTCTTGAAAAATGGGTTTTAGCACAGCAGCAGAAATCATGGATATTGGATTGTTTAAAAATCCTTACTAACGTCTTTTGTTAAAGCAGAGGGATGTCTACCACATAACACCGTTTCCTATAAAAGATAGGAAATCTTGACGTGGGTGAATAACACAATATAAAATCTGTCTATCTGTTTGTCTCATTGCTTGTCATGACATATAATACTAGAAATTCATAACTCTCCCCATAATATGCAGAATGAAAGCAGAATCAATGGATTGAAAAAATAACCACGGCAACCTAAGAGGAATATAATTTTATTATCCTGTAGGGCTTTCCAGAAAACATTCCATGATGTTTTAAACTCTTGATCATGTCATTTAGTTACCAAAAAAAGAGTGCTCTCATTACACATTTTTCTTTGTACTTCTAATTTTGTTTTGGTCACTGGGGGAAGGATATGAGTTTCAGAGATCCATCTTCATAGCTTTTTGTCTGTTGAACTCTTTCTTAAGTGCTAGCCTGTTTTTAAATTAGATATTATTACAACAACAAATCTTAATGCTTGTACAGCACTTTCAAGATTAAAATAATCTCCACTGTATATATATTGAGTATACTTGTTATAAAATGTTTCCACGGTTGTCTAAAAGTTCAAATGGTTAAATGCACGCATACACAGTGTCAGCCTGGTGAGTTCTATCAGAGAATGCAACAGACTGGAAAAGGAAAAATCAATTACAAAGAAACAGATAAGGCCACCAAAGGTGGGGGGCCATCCTTCAGTGAACCAGGACCTGGCAAAAGTTATAATACGAGATATTCTTGGAACACAAAAAGGCCACTGGGTCCTCACCCACAACTCTTTTTCAAAAAGTTTCTTCATTTCTTTTTGGCTTCTGATCTCTACTATGTTACTACCTCTCCGTTTAGAAACGGGAGTATTTTTTTTCTTAGCCTTAGTCTTTCATGAGTGCAAAATGGGTAAAGGCATCAAGTGTGAGAACCAGTTAGTGCAGCCAGCTGGCCCTCCTAAGAGGGTGTCCAGAACTTTACCCTTCTGCCTACTGGCACAGGTGCACTGCAGGATCAGGACAAAAACATATGCTTTTACAATAACCCTGCACATCAGTGTAACAGACAGCCTTTGACAAGGTCCCACACCAGAGGCTCTTATGTAAATTAAGTTGTCATGGGATAAGAGGGAAGATCTTTTCATGGACTGAGAACTGGTTAAAAGACAGGGAACAAAGGAATAAATGATAAATTTTCAGAATGGAGAGCGGTAACTAGTGGTTTCCCAAGGGTCAGTCCTAGGACCAATCCTATTCAACTTATTCATAAATGATCTGGAGAAAGGGGTAAACAGTGAGGTGGCAAAGTTTGCAGATGATACTAAACTGCTCAAGTTGGTTAAGACCAAAGCAGACTGTGAAGAACTTCAAAAAGATCACAGAAAACTAAGTGACTGGGCAACAAAATGGCAAATGAAATTTAATGTGGATAAATGTAAAGTAATGCAAATTGGAAAAAATAACCCCAACTATACATACAATATGATGGGGGCTAAATTAGCTACAGCTAATCAGGAAATAGATCTTGGAGTCATCGTGGATAGTTCTCTGAAGATGACCACACAGTGTGCAGTGGCAGTCAAAAAAGAAAACAGGATGTTAGGAATCATTAAAAAAGAGATAGAGAATAAGATGGAAAATATCTTATTACCCTTATATAAATCCATGGTACGCCCACATCTTGAATATTGCATACAGATGTGGTCTCCTCATCTCAAAAAAGATATACTGGCATTAGAAAAGGTTCAGAGAAGGGCAACTAAAATGATTAGGGGTTTGGAACGGGTCCCATATGAAGAGAGATTAAAGAGGCTAGGACTTTTCAGCTTGGAAAAGAGGAGATGAAGGGGGGATATGATAGAGGTATATAAAATCATGAGTGCTGTGGAGAAAGTGAATTAGGAAAAGTTATTTACTTGTTCGCATAAGAACTAGAGACCACCAAATGAAATTAATGGGTAGCATGTTTAAAACAAATAAAAGGAAATTCTTCTTCACTCAGCGCCCAGTCAACTTGTGGAACTCCTTGCCTGAGGAGGTTGTGAAGGCTAGGACTATAACAGGGTTTAAAAGAGAACTGGATAAATTCGTGGAGGTTAAGTCCATTAATGGCTATTAGCCAGGATGGGTAAGGAAGCGTGTCCCTAGCCTGTTTGTCAGAGGATGGAGCTGGATGGCAGAAGAGAGATCACTTGATCATTACCTGTTAGGTTTACTCCCTCTGGGGCACCTGGCATTGGCCACCGTTGGCAGACAGGATACTGGGCTGGATGGACCTTTGGTCTGACCAGTATGGCCATTCTTATGTTCTTATGTTGTAATCATAGGTCTTTGGTGGGTCTCTGGTGCACTCTGATACCAGACCTTATCTTAACACAGTTCCCGGTAACACACTGGGTCACATGACTGGTACAAGCAAGGGTGTACTACCCCAGTTGCTAAGGTTCTATGCGCCCTAATGCTTGATAGGTCCCAGTGCACACTCCCCAACTGTCTTCAACACCATGATCCCCCAGGGCCTTGGACATCCTACCTCCATGACCCATTTCTTCCTCTGTCTCCCTCGTCTGTGATCCACCCCCAGTCCCCAAACTTCCCCCCAACTGCCAAAGAACCTTCCCATGCTGGGGATCCATCACTGCCCAGAGTAGAAGGGAAAGGACAGCAGCAGATTCACCACTCTGCCCTCTGCTGATTTATTGATATGCAGAGAATTCATCACACTGTATAGTAGCTGCTAGTATTTTGATGTGTATTATTTTTAAGGTCAGTCAAATATGAGCTATATTCCATATATTTGCATATTTTTGTACATTCTACCAAACTAGTGTGAGTGAAGTGGCAGAGGAAAAAATTCTGTGTTAAGGAAACTGCAGGGCAGATGATGAGCCCTTAAAATAAACAATGAGGCAAAAATATGTAACCAGTTATGTGAGATCACACAGTACATTGGCAGATAAGGGAAAGATGATGGAGCATCAGAAAATTATACCGTCCCTTTAAGATTTATCTAAATTAAAGGGTTATAATATAGTACGTTCCAAGCAAAATACCGGGTTCTGCTTCAGAGTAACACCCTCGATCTCAACTTTAAGTTGTAGGTAGCTGCAGGAAATCAAAACCTTTTGATAAACAGAAGTATAAGTGCTTCTGACAAATTTGATCCATTAAAAAAAAAACAGGTGTGGGTGGTCACATAGCAATTTAGAAGGGGCTTCACCAATAACTGATATCTGAATTACTTCATGGAGTTTGTAATGAATGGCTTCAGATACAAACCCACTTTAATCCTTCACAATCTCCTGCATTCTGCCTCTGTACTTCCTCTCACTCCCTAAACTTATCTGCATCACATTAAAGAATAGCTATATACACACATATCTACAATACAAGGTCATAAAAAGTACTAGCTACTGACACAGCAAAAGGCATTGAGAGATTGTGTAAGAAAAGTGTAATCCCCCTTTCGGTGCTAGCTTAGTGCCTACATGATGTGTGAACAGGAGAGGGGTATCTCAGTCTTTCTTGATGGGGCTCTTTTTCACAGTGCTGCTGGTAGCTGTCCAACTTTTCATTATGCTAAACAATAAAGCTACTTGGCAGTGTCTCCAGTGAGACGGGGTTAACCAAATTGAGGCAGTGGCTACCACACTTGAACTCACAAATCATTCAAACTCTCACAAGCAAACAAACTAAAAAGAATAACTATCATCAAAGCCTTATATTAAGTTTAAAGAGAAATATCTGATCAATAAAAATATTAAATGATTAAAATGATTAGAGGTAGCAATGCTTTTTATTTACTAAAGGCTATGGCAGCAAGCATGTTAGGTCACATGACCACACACTTCCTCCAACATTCCTAAACAAAAGTGTTTCCCCACTCAGTATTGTCTGTCCCCTATGCCTCCGGTACCCAGATGTTGCACAGGGAGACACGTTGCAGGCCTCTAAGGTGATGCTATTAGAAACACATTTTATTATTTTGGAACTGGCAGTGCATATCCTGATGATCCAGGTAGATAAAAGCCCTTTCGCAGACACAAAGCACCGTAATGGTGCAAAATTAAACCCTAACTAGTTATAATACAGGCTACTCAGGTTCCTTTTCAGGCTGAGCGGTCAGGAGATGAGTGCAGGCCAGCAGAGTAAATAGATCTCCCTGCGATCTGCTGGAGAGGTACTAACTGTCCACCTCCTTCCAAAACTATGCAGACCCTCTTTAAAGCTTGGAACCTACAGGTTCCATTGCAAGCATATCAGGTTCCAACATCCTGGATATGGTGGGGGCTGGCTGCAGGGCAAGCAGGCTGCAGGTGATAGAGAGAGAGATGGGCTTCTCCTTCTGTTGATGGCAGCAGGAAGAATGGATTGTCTCCCCCTGAGGCTTTCCTGTGGACTGAGGTTACTAACAGGCCAGTTACTGGGCCTATAAATCATGTGCTAACAGGCTGTAGGGAGACCTTCTCTCCACCACTTCCCAACCAGTCTCTTCCAGGTGACAGAAAAGCCCGGCTATTCACAGCCTCTATCCTGCTCTCTACCTGATCAGGGTCAGAAACCACTTGTAGTCTGCCTGGCTGTCTTCTATCCTCAGATTGGCTGTTGGTGACTGTTGTTTTTCCCTCCTCCTATTGGTTGAAGGAGGAGGGTTGCCAGGGTCACTGGAGGGTCACATCCTCATCCCCTTCCCTCCTGCTGCCTGCAGAAGTCAACAGTACAGGACTCGGTCATCGACCCCATGAGGCCCAAAAGGTTTAAGGCCCAAAACAGATAACTTAGGGTATGTCTACGTTACTGTGGCCCAACTATGGTTCT
Source organism: Lepidochelys olivacea (assembly GCF_965140295.1). Classification (NCBI taxonomy): domain Eukaryota; kingdom Metazoa; phylum Chordata; order Testudines; family Cheloniidae; genus Lepidochelys; species Lepidochelys olivacea. The sequence continues at coordinate 87,094,412 of NC_140415.1, read as the reverse complement.
GCAGCTGTGCCATTGTAGTGCCATAATGTAGACTCTTCCTACATCAGTGGAATACAGAAGTGTTTTTTCCAGCAATGCAGTTAATGCAAGAGGCTGTAGCTAGTTCTACAGAAGAATTATTCTGTTGACCTAACCATGTCTACACCAAGGGTTAGGTTGACCTAACTATGGAGTTCAGGGTGTGAATTTTTTCCACAGCCCTGTACAACATAGCTAGTCTATCTAAATTTAAGTGTAGACCAGGACTAAACTAACTGGTTGGAGTATGCATTTGTGATACAGTGCTAAAATAAAAATTAATTGAACCTTGAGACTGTGTGTACATATTGCAAGAATTGTTGTGTAAAAACTTAGTCTTCACTTCTAACTGCATAAAGACATTATTTTTATGCAGATATGAATGATCCTTCAGTTAAAGCACCCTCTTGAAACACCCACAGCACTTGCCCTTGAAAGTCACATTTCCAAAAGGATATAGTGGTGCTGTCAGAACCTTGATTGCTTATACAAGCTTGGGCACTGTGATTATAAGTGCTTTCCATACTTTGGTACATGAGAGTTGAGATGTGTCTTTATATTTACACGAACCTAAATTTAATGAAATAACTGTCAATGAACCGTTTATCTCTTGAAGTTTAATCAAGTTGTTAGTGTTTTAAACGCTTTAAAGATGCCCTTCACCCAGTGTTTGACTTCTCTGTACCCCTTTGCTGTATCCAATAGTAAAACTTTAGCACTCAGTAATATATTCAGTATGCCAGAGGCATGTTCTTTATGATGTCACCCATTAAGAGGTGATGAAGTCACCAATTTTCAAGAAATAAAGTATTACAGGACCAGAGTTTCAAGCCATCTTAATCTGGCTTCCCTTTTTGTGCAGGCCAGTTGCTGAATGAGTAACTTTTGTGCACTATTGCTTGACTGCAAAAGAAAATAAAAAATAAAAAAAGGAAACATGGAAACCCTATTTGCACTCATTTTGCACATACATTTTGCATGCATAAAAGTCACCATTTCTATTTTCAAACAATAGTGTATAAAAAAAACCTGTGTGAAAGCGGTTATATCCACAAACAGAAGATGTGGTCCACATGTACATTTGAAATTCTCACTTTCCTCCATGTGGTTTTCCTGTGAAGTGTCAGAGGAGGAAGAGATGAGATTTGTACAGTATATTTCCAGTATCTCTAGTTGATATACAATTTCTTTTCCTATACCTTCCCAACCACTACCAATATAAAAGACAAGCTCAAGCTTTACTGAGTTTGGATGAGAAATTTAGATTACACGCTGAGAAGTCCAGAGCTTGGAATGCTCAATTAGGAAGGGCTGTCAGGCCTTTCAGACTTGCAATCAGTGCTTATAAGCCTTACAAGCGCTGCCCTAGGGAAAGAGTAATGTCTCTGTCATAATGTAGTTCACACAGACTGGCTTTTCTTTGTGGACAATACTGTGCTAGAGGTAACTTGCTCACAAACCATTAAGACCACCAAAATGGATGACATTAAGGTAACATCATTTAACATTTTCAGCACAGTACACTAGGAATGAACAGGAGAGGCAAACCATTAATATTCATTGCCCAGCAGGACACAGAACATTAACACCTTGGATTTCAAGTCACAACAATCCAATTGCCTTAAACCGGGTTCCATCATCCAAAATAGTTTGCACAGCTGTTAAAAAAAACTATTCTGGTTCTAATAACTCTTAGATCCCATGTCACTTCCTCTTCTGATATAAACTAGAATTATTCCAGGGCAGATTCTGCCACTCTTACTTGGCAAGTAGTCCCATTGGTTTTAGTAGGACTATTTGCAGAACAAGACCTCAATCCTGCAAACACTTGACTATATATTTAATGTTACGTGGGCTGTGGGAAGCAGCGCAGGCTGGGCCACCTCTTCCCGCAGCCCCCATTGGCCTGGAACAGCGAACCACAGACAGTGGGAGCTGCGATCGGCCAAACCTGCAGACGCTGCAGGTAAACAAACCGTCCCGGCCTGCCAGAGGCTTTCCCTGATGGGCCGCATGCCAAAGGTTGCCAATCCCTGATCTAGCACTAGTCATTGGCAAAGAAAATCAGTAGAGTAAAAACATTTAAAAGTGTGAATAAAACAAGTAAACATATCAGTAACAGTCCTAATTAAAAACATGTACTGTCAATATAAAAAAATGCATTTATTTAATTATACATCTGTGCCCTATTTTGAACATTCATGGCTTTAAGTGAACAGCGTTCTCTACTCATCCTTCTCTGAGCTAAAACATGTTTCTAAATTCTTTTTATGTATCATCCCCTTCCCAGGATGTAGACCCTGGCAAATATTTTAATATAATGTCCATTAAAATTAATAGCTTGAAGGGATCACTTGTATCATCTGATTATGAAAATAAAGAAAAAAAGGACCCTGGGCCAAATTCTACTCTCTGTTATATCTGTGTAACTTCAGCTGTGTTATTGGAGAGCAGAATTTGGTCCATTGTCACTCATGTTGAGTAGTACTGCACATAATCCCATGTCTAGCCCCATTCAAGTCAACATGACAATTTTATGAAGTAAATTGCTAACTAACCCAGAATAAGAGTGGTAGAATCTGGCCCTTAAATTCATAGGAGAGCAAAATAATGCATCAGTCTTTTTTATGACATGATATCCCTTTAGAATGAAGAGGTGACTGATTAAGGACAATAAATAGATTAAAATTATAGGTAATAAGGGCCCTGGCAATCCTCCTGGTATGGAATTCCATTAGCTAAGATGGATTCCTAGGAACTTGTTTTCTCCCCAGTAATGAAAATGTTCATCTGAAAATGGAGAAATTTGCCTGACAACATTTATTAAACTGTTTAGATGTGCACCATCCTGCAGAGTGTCTAAAATGTCTTGAGAACCAGGATCCCTGGTTTCCCAATAATATGTCACAGTGTCCACTCCTCGGGGATTCTTTGGTATAAAGATATATTGAATTTACTTGTAGACTCTGAAGCGAGCAACAGCATCTTCATATATCCCTCATGTACCAAGTATTCATGTACAAAGTATCGGGTACCAGTTAGTGGCAGCTATTGTTCAGGTTAAATTCCAAATTTAAAGCCCCATTTTGTTGTGTTGTTGTTGTTGTTATTAACCTTTTCAGATACACTGGGAGATTTGTTTTCTGAGCTCTGGTTCGGTAGCATATTTATTCCAAAATGAGCCAGGTTCTCCATGCCCCTCTATATATGCACTGCTATAGTGAAGCAAACAGAATAAAATAGCTTGGATTTTCCTTGCAATCCCCCAGCATGGGAGATTCACAGCAGACACAGATCCAGGGTAATTAGCTCCTATGCCATCTCTACAGCCCCAGAACAGCGGGCATACTCAGGTGGGCAAGGGCCATGGCTGGAGAGTGCTATATTCTAGCTATCCTCTGCTGGCAGTTCTTCGGCTATAGATAGAGTAAACTAGCCAGGTCGCCAGGTGTCTCTAATCTACACCATAACTAGGAACCAGCACCAGAATTAGGGAGACATGTCTAGCTCTGTTGAGCCCATTTCAGCTCCACCCAGCAGGCGCATCAGATAATCTGAACCCTTCTGAGGTTTGGCCATACTATTTTGTGAGTCACTGTTCTTTATTACACATTTGAAAAGGTCCTTGCTCCACACAAATTGATGATTTTTCTCCATAGTCACTAGCATAGTTTTTCTTCATCTCCAGGTTCCAATATGAATATATCTGAAAATGGGATTATTCAACTGAATTAGCAGAGAAAATAATATCCAATTTGATTCACATTAAATTTCCAAGTATAAATCAAACCCAAATACACACTGTAAATAAAATAAAATCAAAATTCCTAAAGATGGCCATTCTTCTAGTATTGCAATACAGTCTGCAATTCAGTCCTCTCCAGTATCTAATATTTAAATATTATATTGTTTCCTTGAAAATGGGACTTTATGCTTAACACTTTCATCTTTCAGTAATATTTATATCTGATCTGATGTTCTTAATCTGATTTTAACCCAAAATTGCACACCTCCTCATCAGAAATCAATACAAATAGCCAACTCTACAGACTTAAAGCTTTATTTATACTGAAATGCCACTGTAGTCAAAGGAAGTTCTGCATGTAGGGTGCAATTTTCAGAAGTGTTGCTATGCTCCCACTGAAGTCAATGGTACCTCCCTATTTGTAATGTGGTAATACGCTCTTAACTAGAAACACTTTACGGTTGGGATTCTCAAAAATGCTCAGCATTAGATTAATTCTGCTCCCATTAGTTCATTAGGAATTAGGCAAATGCTTTTGAAAAGCAAAGGTATCGTGTTTACAGGAGTGAGACCTTATAGACATGCAGCTATATAAAAATAGCTGTATTTTTTTAGTTTAATATGCCCACCCTACATGATCAGGTATGATATGGAGCTGGCACATGTTGCTGTAAGCCTGTTGGCAAAATGAAACAACAGTACCCAAAATGAGAAAGTGTTATTTTTTGCCCAGTTCCAGAAACACTGCAACATGACACGACTACAGTCTTTACTGTTTATATTAATTTCAACACCTTAATGAGGTGTTCATTGGTCAAAGCTACCAAATAACAATGTATTAAAAGATTTGTATTGGGTTTGCATGGGCAAGTCTTTTTTTTCCTAGAAATAATGAAGCTGCTTAGCATGTGTCAAAAATGGCAAATATCAACATTTTGCAATATACTAATATGTAACGTTTTCATACAGCGTATATTTAATTCTCAAATTAGCTCACAAGTGATTATAATAGTTTTCTATATTTTCAGTTGAAATGTGCAGACCAAATCAATCTCACACTGAAGGTTATGCACCAGGAACAGGAGATTGTGTGCCCATAGTTTGTACTGCATAGTGGGTGGAAATGCAGGATAGAAATATATATGAATTCCTAATGCTTCTCCATTTGTAAGCTTTTCTACATACAACATAGCATCTAGTCTGCCCAGTAGAATGTTTTAATTTGTAACTGCCTGTGGATGCAGTACTAGCCTCTGAAATATTCTAGAAACTAGCCTTTTAATTCAGTGACATTTATACACAGGTCAGAATTAGCGTCAGATAACGATACCCAGCTTCATGTTAGACTTCAATCAAAGTGCTCCCTAAACAACAATGGCAATGTTGATACTAACATATGGATCTAGTTTAGCACAAATCTGTACACTTGTACACAATAAAAAACAGTAGTAGTGGTGGTGGTAATGCTAACAATGTACTTTGGAAGTTTACAGTATATGAAGTCATGCAGGATACAAATTCCTTAAAGCTTGCTTCAAAAAGAAAGAAAAAAAATACTCTTCACAAACTTTGAAAAAAATACTGCAAGCTATTACAGGCAAGATTAGAAAAATGCTATGGCTATGCAATTTAATTCCATATATCCGCTATAATATTAGCTGACGCTATCTAAGCTACTAGTAATTTGAAGCAGGAACTTAAGTCATCCAAATGTTTGTGGGTGTTCTTCTGGCAAGTTAGCCTGATGAAGAGCTTTCAAATTAATAGCTGATTTTGTATAATGGCACTTCAATCATTCAGTCTGAAATAGCCAAAATAAAAGCCTCAAAATATTATCCAAAGCCAGGTGATTGTAGTTTAAAGAGGTCAACTACTTTTGTGCCCCAGTTGTTGCAGGTATTTGTCCTTTGGTTGATAAAGAGGCACATAATTCAGCCAGCAATGAGTATCATCCTTCAGAAGACATTCAAAGAAGGCGCCTCCCAGTTGCAAAGTGAATAATATCTAATAGTTCCAAACTCATCACACCACTGCACATAAACCTTGCTGCACAGCTGCACCATGAGTTTGGGTTTTGCAATTTAATTGACATACTACATCTTCATGAATTCTGCATCAGTTATTATGAGCTGAGGTGGTTCATCACTTGTGCTGCAAAAACTGAATTGTACCACTCCATGCTGGTGGAAATCTCATCCATGAAGGAAAGGATAACAAACATCAACACAGAGTTCACTGATGGAAATAATACCTTTCATTCAATGGCTAGAGTGGTGTTTCAAGAACAGTCTACATATAGTCCAACATCACAAGAAATATCACTGAAGTGTGGGAAAGAAAAGTCACTTACTCTTCTTGGGAAATTAGAGTCTTTTATACAGTGTGCAGCATTTGAGAAACCTAGAACACATTCCAAATCAACTTGCCATGAAAAAGTACTTTAGAAAAATAAACTCTTGTCATCTACAAATGAATGCTATCTGAAATCTCTCCTTGTGTCCTTTAAGTTTACCACCTTGTGATATACTACCACTACCAAATTATATTGATATTGTTCACACTGCTGATTCCATTTTGGAGTGGTTTCAACCACAAGCTAGTAACAAGGTAGAGCACCTACACACATCAACTAGATATGCACCTGTTATTGATGACACCAGCTGACTTGGCCACAGTCTATACCACAGTGTTGAAATATAAGGAAATGTCAGTCACTCTAGGACAGCTACATGGCATTCAGACCATGCATAAGCAGCTGTATGCTGTTGCTCAGCAAATGAAATGAACTCTTCCAAATGAAGTTGGTACCAATGTGATTTGTCTGGGTTGTTTTTACATTTTGTGCTGTTTTATTGCATGTATTGGGAAATTTGGGGGAGACAGGATTGCGAGACCTTCTTACTGATTCTGTTGTATATTCAGCTTCTATTGAAGATCAAATGCTCTATGTGGCTTGACTATCACATGAGGCCCTGAGTACTCTGAAAATTTAACCATTTGTTAAATGGTTTGAGCAGGGAGGAGGTACTCATATAGTTCTAGCAATTGTGTGGGAAAAGTTGGCTGACGTTCAAAGGTGTTTCAAAAAGAAAAGAAGTACTTGTGGCACCTTAGAGACTAACCAATTTATTTGAGCATAAGCTTTCGTGAGCTACAGCTCACTTCATCGGACGCATACTGTAGAAAGTACAGAAGATCTTTTTATACACACTAACCATGAAAAAATGGTTGTTTACCACTACAAAAGGTTTTCTCTCCCCCCACCCCACTCTCCTGCTGGTAATAGCTTATCTAAAAAGTGATCACTCTCCTTACAATGTGTATGATAATCAGGTTGGGCCATTTCCAACACAAATCCAGGTTTTCTTCCCCCCCCCAAACCCACTGTCTTGTTGGTAATAGCTTATCTAAAGTGATCACTCTCCTTACAATGTGTATGATAATCAAGGTGGGCCATTTCCAGCACAAATCCAGGTTTTCTCCCCTTCCCCCCCCTTTTTTTTCCCACACACACACTGAGTCCTTACAATATCTCATTAAAGAACCTGATGATGCTGTAACAGCATATGTTACCACTACTGGGGGAATTTCAGACAAGAGAGTATGTCCAGTCTCCTACATTCAAGTTCTAGGATCATTTTCTCCAGGTCTACTTCTAAATGTCCGTGAAGCACAAGATACTACTTCTAAATGTCCATACAGCGCGAGGTGGTGATTGTAAGCATTGCCCACGCACACAGAACGCCACACTTCTATACTTCTTTACAGCAAACAGGGCCATCTATGTCAGGTAGATACAAATGCACATTCTTGGTATGTTAAGTCTCCCTGAAAAAGTACACTGTGCCTTTGAATCTGAGGAATATACTGTGTATCAGACTCCTGGTTCTTCCAATGGAATTTTGAGCAACATGGGAACAGAGAAATCTATCATCAAAAGACTCAAAGGGTAGCAGTGGGATTGTAGGACTGACAAGAAAGAAGCCAGTCCTCTTCACAAGACATGTCCTAAGTAAAATGCAAAAGCTATGAGAGAAATACATGGCCTAACAAGAAGTAGTGAAGACAAAGTCCACAAGCAAGTCCTTGCCTTTGCACTGAAGAGGAATGAAGAGCTCTTACCAACCATGTCTCAACAAAACGACAAACCTATTTGACTCTGAATCACATCCAGAGGTGCTTATCAACATATCTACTGGACTGCAAGTAACATCAGATGTACAAGAGTTTCTACTGAAAATAGTAGAAGGTGGTTAAGGACAAATGGAGAGATTTGTGAGAGGTGCACTTGGTTCAGATGGGACCCATAGATTCTTCAGCCCAGTCAAGTAATCTGGCACTAAAAGATTTGATGACATGCCCAAGATGACCAAATTTATGTCTGGAAAGGGAGGAACAATCACAGCACCTATCAGTCCAGAAAAAAAATTCTGTCAAGCCCTGTCCTTAGGGAGATGTAGAGATGATGTTTCAGTGGCAGTTCCTCTGTTAATATATGGTTCAAAATGCATCAGGAAGTGTAGAAGCGCACCCAACTTGCGCACTTCTTGCTGGGTGCTTTTCCTATGGTGATGCTGCAGAGTCCATTACCACTGGAGGTGTTGATGAAGCCCAAGTTTTGTACAGTATTCAACACACAGGGATGCTTTATGCACCAATAGGACTTTTTGGGTCTCTTTGTGTCAAGGAACCATAAATATTTAGCTCACCGAATACAAATGTTTTGGTCCTTGCTGTTCACTACTTTCCAAAAATGGATCACATAAATAATGTAGATTGAAACAGGCAACTTTACCAGCACAACTGACAAGCATTGCCTCAGACCTGTGCATGCAATTTGTGATGCACTCACTCTTCATTTCTACAAAATACTGTCTGCTGTACATGCACTAACAGGATTTTACTCTGTCATCCCTATTTGGTAACAGGAAAAAAATGTGATTAATGTTGTCAAAACAAAGAGCTTACTGCTTCAGAGATCTGGCTCAATTGGGAGAAAGTGAAGGACAAACCACAATTTCTCTAGTAAAGATGTTGTTAGCAGTGCTGTATGATCAGAGCAAGAAAGAAAAGGATACCCACAGAGACTTGAATTGCTTGCAGTTCCACCTAGCTACCAGAAAAGGAAAAGTCACTGACCAACTCCCAGTATGTGCGGACAGTTTTGAAGAGCATGTCAAAAGAGCATCTTGGCAAACAAACATTTGGATGTCTTTGCACATCGGTAAACCGGATATTGGATCACCATTGCAACATGGATAGAAAATGTGGATGATGAATTACTTCCTGTATTCTTCAAGGGCCCAATGGCATCGGAGCTTCTATAAGACCTTATTTGTGCCTGAACCAATATGTGTTGCTGGACAATCAACTGGGTCTGTAGTCAGAACAATTTTCCCTGCACAGATCTGTGTACATGCCAAGGCAATGAAGACTGTGGTAACCCACGCACTCTTGACAGATCATAATGACGAACAAGATAATGACAATGATGTTTACTAGAAATGTCACCAGTACAACTACACTTCAATGTTACCTCTACACATTTATTATTAGATTTTATTTTACTCTTTATGTCTTGAAATAATATATAGAATCATTAAAATAACAAAACTAATGCAAATATTTCAAAATGGTCACATTAACATGTTGATGGTTTGTTCATCCCCATTTCCACGGTAACAGCACCCCTTGACAGCTCCATATCATATCTTATCTTAAAGTAGATATAATAAACTTTCAAATTATTATAGAGACTTTCAAATTATATGTAGAGAGGGTACATTAAGTAGACCAAATCGGTGGTGTCTGCCACTCATCTATTAGTCTTTACTAAGGACTATTTTTGTCCATTCACCCTTCCCTAATAATAATGCATGTTTAGATGGATGGACAAAGATTGGACACTGCTATCATCTGAAGTGATGAAAACAAGATTAGTGATTTTTATTATCATCAGAGTCTATTTCTTCCTGAAGCTGGGCAGAAATCATGACTACTAGCCGAGTGTAAGGTATGATGGACTGTGTATTTTTGATAACCATTCTAAAAAACATTTTATATATAAAGTTGGGATATGAATTGTATGTACAAGTAGATTTTTATTTTCATTTTTACTAGATCTTTCATTTTATATGGCAGCTCATTAACACATGAAAAGAAAAGTTCACACTGCATTATTTGCAATTATTCCTCAAGTAGCTGGGACTCAGGAAACCATCTCTTCAAAAAAGTGTCACTCTGAGAAGTTGGGCTTTATTAATAAATTCATAAAGAGAGATTCCAGCTACTGTAGATATGATCTGTGCAGAGGATCAGCACAAGCTCTATACACTACTTAAGTTCTGCTATAGTCTTAAAAATAGGACTTAGGTGGTGCATGGGCTTTGTGCTGACTCTCTGCACAGGGTGAATTTCACCTTTAATCGTTAGTTTTCCCACGACCTGAATGTATAAGTAGGAGTAAATGTGACCCAACTCGTGTCTCTTTTTGTGCTACCGTTGCTGTGGTGTATCTTTGAAATCTGCCTCCCAATATATAATCTCAAACGGATAGAAGACATGTTGCCAACTCTCTGATTTTAATCATGAATGTTGCAGTATTTGGTGTTTTTAGTAAGGCAATCTAGTGAAGTGAGACGCTTTGTTTCATTTTTTTAAGTGTCCAACCCCTCATGAATGTGAAACAACTTGAAAAATGTGACTCAAGTGCACCTTAAAGGCTCAAAAACAGAATGCAAATAAAGAGCAGCCAAAACAGATTTTTTTAAAAAACTATTAATGTTTTGTGGCCAAATTCTGATCTCTTAGGGTTGGCAATATTGCATCAGTGCAGTGGTACAAGTCCATTGGACATGTCTTGTGTATGATCAGCGGTGGAATTTTCAATATATGCAATGATACACCCTTTCCATTTGAATGTAGACTATGGCCCATTATATTCTAAACAAAGTTTTACTATTAAGTATAAATTGCTATTTCTTGCTACACAGATTGCCAGCTCCCCTGAAGATATTTTGACCCCTAAAGCTACCCTAAACTGGCAGCTGTAGATTTGTAGCCTGTTTCAGCTATCCTTGGTGAGTTTAATGTTCCTTTGGGGCTCTTACAAGCTGGTATATTTTAAAATATCCCTCAAGCAGCACAACTACAATCAACTTGGTCCACTCTGTCTTCAGGGGCGGCAAAAGAAGCATTTATTTGGATATAGAAAGACAGAGGGACCATTTCCTAGTCCTCAAAGAATAATAAAGGACTGAGTGGGCCAGCTGACCTTTCCATGAAATGCCCCAGAGTGTGCAGATAAGTCAGCTGGCTCCTGAAGATGAAAGAGAGAGTACCAGGTGTGACAAAGTTCCTCCTCTACCTTGGTGGGTCTTGCGCTTATTGGCCGATTTACTCACCTCTGAGATTCATGGCAGCCCTCAGTTTGGCCGTTTTAGTAAACCCACAGTCCAGATCAACTCCTCCTGTGTCTGATCAGGAGTTGGGAGGTTTGGGGGAAACCCAGGCCCTCCCTCTACTCCGGGATCCAGCCCAGGGCCCTGTGGAGTGCAGCTGTCTAGAGTGCTTCCTGGAACAGCTGTGCGACAGCTACAAGTCTCTGGGCTACTTCCCCATGGCTTCCTCCCAACACCTTCTTTATCCTCACCATAGGACCTTCCTCCTGGTATCTGATAATGCTTGTACTCCTCAGTTCTCTAGCAGTACGCCTTCTCACTCTCAGCTCCTAGTGCCTCTTGCTCCCAGCTCCTCACACACACACTACAAACTGAAGTGAGCTCCTTTTTAAACCCAGGTGTCCTGATTAGCCTGCCTTAATTGATTCTAGCAGCTTCTTGATTGGCTGCAGATGTTCTAATCAGCCTGTCTCCCTTAATTGTTTCCAGAAAGTTCCTGATTGTTCTGGAACCTTCCCTGTTACCTTACCCAGGGAAAAGGGACCTACTTAACCTGGGGCTAATATATCTGTCTTCTATCACTCTCCTGTAGCTATCTGGCCCGATCCTGTCACACAGTCTACTACCCAGCTTCTCAAAAATACAACTAAAAATAACAGCTTTAGGAAGTGGGAAGAGGTTGGCTTGTTCATAGGGAAGATTTCAGGAAGCCTCCAAATTAGTCCAACCCTTCCCAGAGGCTCATGGAGTTTCAGGTTTATGTTGAAAGTTTCAAAGGTTTTCATTTAAAAGTTTATACATGCCTACCTTCTACCTTCCGTCCCATATCATATTGTGTATAAACTGTGCTAGGCTGCTTTAAAAATCTACTGATGTGTAAATAGTTATAGTTAGCAAATCAATACATTTCATTTGCATGACAAGAGCATGCAGAGATCATTGTAATCATACCAAGATGACATCTTGAAAAAATAAAGTAAGTTAATGCTTGAAACCACCAATAAATACATGAGCACTGCAGTACATTTAAATCTTAAGATGTCCCATACTATCACAATTTCCATATATTTTGTTGAAATAAAGAAATCAAATACTGAACAAATGAATGACAAACATCCTTCAAGTAACACATTTACCTCCCTAATGGCTTTTGACCTACACATATAATTGCTCTCCTATACAAAAAGCAAAGCAATTTGACAATCTAATAGAGAGCATTAACTCTAAGCTCCTGTTACTGCTTTGTTTTACCAAATAACGAAAACATTAAATCCTAAGCACTTAACGTAGATTTGGTGCTTAAATAACTGCCTCATCATACCCTCTTCTCTCAGAAATGGTCTAAAGCTTTTTGGTCTTAAACTATCATATAAAACTCCTTTCATCTTTATGGCAGCAGCAAGTGACAGTATTATAAACTCCGCAGACATCATCCAACTTGATTAGTTTGTTATACAAGCAATTTACTGGCCATGGGGAGAGTCTCAGCTCTGTGGTAAAAGAGAATATCCCTAATCTAAAAGCATGAATCCCTTCGTCTGGAAACAATTGGAAATAAATTGTTTAGACTGATCTTTCCACATATAATTGTCAAAATATGACAGAAATGCAAGGAAAGATCTGCACAAATTTTGCAAGCTATAAACCTAATGCTCTCCTGCCATCGTACTGGTCCCACACCCCATTGCTCTCACTTGGTGACAGAACATTATTGAAGCTGAAGTCCCTGCTGCCCATCACTGGCAATGAAAAAAACTTTTCTTCTTGAACTGGGCATCAATTTCCATAGAGCAAGGACAGCAAAATTATTGCAGCACTTTGGCTGGGAAAAGTTTATTCTCTCTAATTTGTTTCATTTGATACTAATATGTTAAAGGGATATTATATAATGTAAGCTAGTAATGTTTCTAAATTTTGGTACTTAAGCACAAATTTGATTTAACTGAAAAGGAATAGAAAACAGCCCAGATTTGTGTTTGTCTAAAGCTGAAAATGAATTGGAGTGCATTGATAATAAAAATTCCCTACACTGGTGTAGCACCTTAGGGCTAGACTGTGGCATTTAGCAGCAGCTCTGTGCTGGAGGAGGTATTGAGTTCCACTGCCCCAAGGAAAACTTAAGGAAGCAGCCTGTCTCTCAGAACTCCCTTGTTGCACAGCAGAAAAAGCACGATCTGTGACGCCCATTTAAGGGGTGCAACATACCACCTTATGGGTTCCCTGGCACAAGGAAGGCGTAGAGACAGGATCCTGCCTCCTTTCCAGCAAGGTGCTCCTGTAGGGGAAGCAACTTCTGCACTCCAACCGGGGGGGCTATTATTCTCGTGAGTTCTTATAAGGGCTGTACAAGGGATGAGATTTCTTATTCCCTCCCACCCTACTGCAAGTAAGGGACAGCAAAAACTTGGCCTTCAATTAGCTGCTTAATTATCCATTTACATGGCGGTTTGTCCGATCTGTACTTGCAATCACAAGCCTATGTATATCAACCCTCCTTGCTTTGACAGGTGAGCTAGGCCTTTTTAAAGTGGTATTACGTGTTAGCCTAGATATAAATTATTAGGCTTCTCTGTGAGGAGTAGGATTCTGTCATTTTCCCCTCTAACTTCCCTCTCCCCTCAAATGCATTGGTCTGACCGATATTGTAGCCAAGGAGGGTCTGGTATTTTTCTTTCAGAAATTAATCAACTTTGCTCTGGTCCCTTAAGAGCAATATAAAGCACAATATCCTCCAAAGGGCTCAGTATACTGTCTCTCCACTGCACTACAAATGCTCATGTAACACAGGACACAGCTCATTAATGAAACCCCCCCTGGTTTCAGAGAATGACATGGGCTTACAAATTCCATTTGTATTACCAATATGTACAAATTGTTTAACTAAATGATCTGTGTTTAATCAAATTGTCCACACTGCAGTACTAGTGTTGGCATACTGGAATACTACAATTATTTTTAATGGAGACACTTGAGAAAACAATCTATTGGATAGTATAGGTATTATTATTATCGTTTGTGGAGAAAATAAGGTAAGTGATATTATTTATTAATGCAAGGAAGTGTGATTTAAACTTAGGGACGTTGTAGGATGCCAGTTAGATAGAGGGGAAAATTAATAGTCAGAGGAAGAGAATGAGCCAAAAATAGGAAGCAAGATTTAACATATACATTTCTGTACAACTGGTCATTTTTTTAAAATATACAAGGAAGTTATTTGGCTTCATAACTAGAATGAAGGTTAGATATTGAGGAAGAGAAGCTTACATTCAAGGGTCAGTGATTTGATGGATTTCCTTTTAGAGGCTTTAAAAATTTAAAGTCTCTGCTACCAAATGAGACCTTAGTTTTCTGTATAACTGTATCAGAGTGAAGGATTGTCTCAAGTTTCCTCTTAGATGTTCAACAGCATGTTTTGGAGTCAGAGTTCTTATATGGCCTCATCTCAACTCAGCTACTATTCTGAAGATAAAAAACTGTATCCTCAATGTAATGTAAAAATAAATATCTACAAATGTATTTGAAAATAAAATAAATGTTTAGTTTAAGTAGTGAGACACATTCAGAGGGCAGAAGCTTAAATGTATGCATAGCAATTGCACACGCAAAAGTGTAGTAAAATGTCTATATTCCCATGTATATGTTCACTTATGGAAACTATGTGGATATATGTAGGTATACAACTGTACTCACATTTTTCTGCATACACTTAGGACATCTGTCCCTGAAGATCTGCCTCCTCAAATCACGTGAGCCAGGCTTTAGAAAAGTAATTCGTATTAATTTACCACATCTAAGGAATACTTGCCTAAACAGAATGAGCCAGCAGGTCACTTAGTCTCTCTCGCTGCTTCAATTTTTCTATATAAAATGGGCATAATGACTACCGCACAGGGGTGTTATAAGGCTTATTTAATATTTGTAGAGTATTTTGTGATCTTTGAGTAAAAGGCACTATCAGAGCTCAAAGTATAATAAATATAACTTCTTGAAAATTCAGACTGAATGAAGGATGCTTCAAACACTGTGACCCATCTGCAGCAATCTAGTGGTGAGTGAAAAAATGGTTACATACCTGTTCAGTAATCATTGTTCGGGGTGTGTTGCACATGTCCATTCCTCTTTAGGTATGTGCATGCCAGTGCACCAGAACTGGAGTACTTTTTCTACCTCAGAGTGGTACCCATCAGCAGATGGTGGCAGATGCTTCCTCCCTAACCCCCACCCCTCAGTTCCATCACACCAGGTACCAGTATGTGCAGTGACTGCAATGTGGAGAGGAAGAAGGGTCAGTCATGGAATGGAAATGGGCAACACATCTCAAAGAACAACAGGTAAGTGTTTTTTCTTCTTCAAGGAATTGCGCATGTCCATTCCGCTTTAGCTGACTCCCAAGTGGTTCCTGTTGGAGGAAGATATCAGCATCTCTAGAGACCTTGGGGATAGTGTAATGAGAGGTAAACATATGGATGGAAAGCCAGGTAGCAGCCTTGCAAATATCAATAAAGGAACACAACCAAGAGAAGCCACTTGAGCCCTCAGAGAGAGCTAATAGTCTGTGATGAAAAGTTACTTTTGCAATATCGTAGCATAAACGAATCCAGGCAGAAATCCAAGAACAGATCTTTTGGGTGGTAACTGGTCTCTTTCATTAGATGAGCAAATGAAACAAAACAACTGAAGAGATGACCAACACTCCTGAGTTCCATTCCTGAGGTAAGTAGTCTCTCCATCTTTGTGAGAGTGAGGCTCTGGAAAGAAATTTGGCAAATAAATAGTCTTATTCAAATGAAACCACTGCAGCAAGAATTTTGGGGTGAGGATGAAAGGCCACTTTGTCCTTGTGAAAGATTATGTATGAGGGTGAGCCACCAGAGCCCAGAGCTCTGTAACTATCCTAAATGTGGTAATAGCTACAAAAAACAGTTTTCATCAAGAGATGCAATAACAAGCAGTTTAAATCACAGGAAGAAACTGGATCTTTAACAGAAAGAATAATCTATCCATGCCTTTTAAAAATCTGATAGTCATAGGATTGAAGAATGCAGATCTGGCATCTATAGATGAGAGAAATTCTGAGAGAGCTCCCAGGAGTGCCCTCGGTGAGCTAACTCACAAGTCTGTCTCTTTTAGGTGTAGCAAGTAGTCCAGAATAAACCAGATAGGAGCCCAGGAAGGAGAGGTGGTTTCTCTGCTGGGACCCAAATGGAGAACAACTTCCATTTCCTATGGTATGTATGCCTGATAGAAGATTTCCTGCTATTCATAACAACATTTTGAACTTCAGTGAAAAGGGCACTCCTGATGATCCAACTATTGAGAATCCAGACAATTAGATACATACTGATTAGTTGTGGTGTAGAGTCTGGCCATGATCTTGTGAGATTATATCTGGGTCCAGAAGGAGAGGAATCAGATCTCGAACTGAGTGGTTCAAGAGACTGGCAGACAGAAGTAGTCATCTTCTTCCAGGTTGAGATCCGCATCCGAATCCCATATGAAGAAAAGTACTTCTTCTGGACAGAGGAATTAGATGCACCACACTTTTTCTGCACTTCCACTTTGACAGAATGCCAAGCAGCTGGGTACTAAATGGGGGCACAAATCTGTGTCCATTACAGTGTCCCTAAGATCTTAGTCCAGGATGTTCTGCAGATGGGACACTTAAGTCCAATGTGACCCTCATACAGACACCTTAAGCAGCTGGAATGGTGAATCGCTGACTGGCATCAACTTACTGAAGCCAGAATGGCATTTGAAGGCCCCAGTACCAAGCATATAGTTGAACAGAAACATCTAATGGGTATCACTAATTAACTATTAACTAGAAAACTTAAGAATTTTCTAAAGAAACTTGAATAAAGGTTTCTAATGCACAAAAAGGGGAAGTGTGAATAGCTCACACTTCCTCTGACCACAGAATGTGAGAAGGAAGAGAGGAGGATCAGAGTGGGTCCACCCCTTAATACTCTCAGTAAGCAGCATGAATGTGGAGAGGGTGTATGAGCCACCCTAATGGGTACCACTGTGGGAAAAAGCTCTCCAGCTGCGGTGGACTGGCACACACACACTTGAAGCAGAGTGGACATGTGCAATCACTGAAAGAAGAACAGTAAAGTACCTATGGACAATCACCCTCTTGCTCCAATGTGATGAACTCAACATTCTCTGAACTTGTTCAGCCCCTTTCTAATCAGCAGCTTCCTCTAAAACTCTTGCTGTAACATTTGCTCAGGATTTTTCTCCGTTCGATTTAGAGATTTATGACTTACATTTTAATAACAATCCTTATATTATTTTATTCCCAAGCAATAGTCTAGCTCTGTCCCTTTTATAGACATGCAACTCCTCATCCAATAAAGTCAATTAAATTTTTACAATATTTAGAAATGAGTTTAGACATTCTCAGATCTTTTAAGAAGCTAAATTAGCTGAGTCAAATATTTTACAGACAGTTTGGCTAATGGAGATGTACTCAACCATAACTGTCATTCTGAACCTGGGCTAAGGCAAGCCCAGGATATTTTTAATATCCTCCCCCTTCTGATTATAACCCTGCACAAGGTAAGATCACAAGGTAAGATCTCTATCCATCTTTGACATCTTCTCCTATATTAGCAGAAAAATCTACTCCATTATTTTATGACTGCAGGTGTTAAATCCAGAGTCAGAGATGTTCGTACCTGTTAGTAAATATTAACCCTTCTACGTCCTTTACATTCTGCATATTTGATTTACATATGAACTATTTTTATAATCTTTAGGCTATTAACATCAAGTATGTTGAATTCTAAGGCCCAGAGCACTGGTCCTTGGCCAATAAGTAACCCTATTCAGGAATTCTGTGTGTTTGACTGTATTTAACAATCTTGGGTGCCTCTATGTCACTAGAACTCCAGATAGTCTGGGAAACCATTCCTTTAATATAGATATTGCTTACATAAGCATATATAAACCTGGGAAACTGGTAAGGCTAAGATTTTGTCACGGATATTTTTAGTAAATGTCACAGATGTGTCACGGACAATAATGAAAATTCACAGAAGCTGTGACCCGTCTGTGACTTTTACTAAAAATATCCGTGACAAAATAGGGAGCCTGGGCAGCTGCGGGTGGGCTGGGAGCTCCAGAGGTTCCCACCACCCCTGGGAGCTTGGAGCTCCAGGGTCCCCTTCCGCTGGTGGCTCTGAGGTGTAGTGGTCCCCACTGCCACCCATGGCAGTGGGGAATGGTGGGGGTCCCTCTGGCCAGCCAGGGCAGCCACCCATGGAGGGGGGGATTCCCCCTTACTGCCAGCTGCCTGGGGTGGCAAGAAGCTCTGGGGTGGCAAGAAGCTCTCCCCCTTCCTGCCCGGGGGGTCTCCCTTGCTGCCTGCAGTGGCCAGGAGCTCCAGGGGGTCCCCCTGCTGCCACTCTTTGGGTCCCCCCAGCTGCTTGTGGTAGCCAGGAGCTGCAGGGGACCATCTGCCAGTGACAGTTGGGAACTGTGGGGGCTCCTGCCACCTGGGGCAGCAGGGGTACCCCAGAGCTCCCAGCCTCCACAAAGGGCAGGGGACCCTGCAGCTCCCAGCCGGTGCTGGCTGAAGTCACGGAGGTCTTTGGAAGTCATGGATTCTGTGAATTCTATGACTTAAATCACAGTCTTTGATAAGGAATAATTGTTACAGCAGATAGGAAACAATAATTATGGGGGAAGAAAGACCCACTGAAATGTATTATCTTGTTAGTCCTCAGCTGTAAATAATAATGACTTCACACATAAACCAGGTAAACTGAGAATGTATAGAAATTACATTAAAACATGTTTCTTTTGGCAAAAGAGGTTTTCTTTGTTCGGAAACCTGATTTAATGACAGTGGTATGGGAACTTATCTGGGGAATGAAATCTGCTGCATCCTTCCAGATACAGTGAAGGAGAGACACAGAGCCAGCTCTTTATTATCATCACATCAAAGGGCGGTAATGTGTCTATTCTTTTCATGAGCTGTATAATGCTATGCTAATCTCTGATAATCTTTGATTAAATAATCGAGCCTATTATTCAACAATCTTGAGTCATAATTAACTGAGACACTCAACAGACAGGTGATCCAAACAATACTGTGATGTTATAAAATTCTCTGAATGTGCAGCTTCAAACACCATTGAAAGATTGGCAAGAAAGTGGAACACAAAAGCATGGCTACCAATTTCTATAAGAAAGACATTAATAACTTTTTATGTGCATATATTAAATACATTACCCATGTCATAGTCATATATTCAAAATATAATACTACTCAAAGATTATTATGTATTATTTGTTGTTTATAAAGTGCCAGCAGGGTACTGAGCACAGTACAAGATACAAAATGAAAACTGTCCCTGCATTGAAGTGCTTAAATGTATGGCCCTAATTCTGCCATCCCTACTCACCTTGACTCTGAAATCAATAATTTAATTAAAGACTGGAATGACTTATCGAGGGATCTGGTGGATTGTCTATCACTTGAAACCAAGATTGGATGTCTTTCTTAGAAGAGATCCTCTAGCAGCTCAATCAGAATGTGAGGAGAGAGTAAGTGGAGCAGAAGGTAGGGGAACTGAGTTGTGGAAGCCCAGGAAACCCCTACCATACAGCCCTGAGACTGGATATTCAGGGAGCCGTAACTGATAAAGACTTGCGTGAGTTGTGCATTGCCCTGGACAAAGGAGGCTCTATCATTGCAGCTGAAAGGAGAGCCCAGAACTCAAAGTGGGGAGGGTTTTTTTGTCTCTTTTTCTCTCCTTTTCTGTCGACCTTTGACTAAGGGGGGTGAGCAGACTGCTCCCCACTGGTGAATACTTGGCAAGTGCATTCACCCGCTTGGGAGATGGGTCTTCTTCAGTTACTACAGCCAACTGTGGAGCAGCATCTAATGTCTCTTCGAACTAGGGTCTCTGTTGTAGGGGGAGATTTGGTGCTTGCACAAAACAGTAAGAAAGGGAGGTCTAGACACTGCTGGGGCAATTTGTGTGGAACTCCGAATGAAGCTATAACCCAGTTGGCAGGACATTATCCTCAATACACACCACTTCCAGAACTACCAATCCAGAGAGCGAAGCTTTACCACCCCATAGAAGAGACAGTTACTGTTTAAAGTGGGGGTGGGGGTTGAGCATATACCTACAGAGTAAATTGGTTCGTATGTCTTCGACTGGGTATAGGAAGTAGTATAAGAATTGGTTTAATATATTTTAAAACCTTTCAGTTGTTTACCGTATTTTGAAACCTGCTAGCAAGTTTTCTTCCATTTTTAGGTTGTTCTTGAAAAAGATTAATCTGTTTTGTTTGATTTGGTGTATTGTGTGCATGTACGTTCCCTTTTTAACCATTTAGTTCAAAATAAATCTAACACGCAAGTTGGATTCCCAATAAGTAATATACCCCTATTTAGTAACCAAGTGGGATCACTGCAGCGCTCAGACTTATCTGATGTGTGTACGAGGAGCAACTTGGGAGGAGGTACTGTGGCAAGAGGGAGAGGCAATTTGGAAGTCCCTAGCAATGGGCTTCAGTATTCAGGCTCAGTCCTCCAACCTCACAAGCAGCTGAGTTGTCCCTCAGGAGGGAGGGAATTGGATTGAAGCCTTAAATCCAACCCCAGAGTGTCCTGGGGACCCAGAAGGCAAGGCCCCGCTAGCTTAGCCTCACTAGATAGATTATGGGAAAGAAAGTCCTCTGGAGTTAGCAGTGTCCAACCCCTTCTTACAGGTGAGGAATCACACCCAGCCTGTTCCTCTGGCTAACTGGGAGCTTGAGAAATTGGTTGCTTTTCATCCCACCTTGATAACTTAGGGGAGTAGGGATCCATTTTACAATACGCCTGCCCCTAACCCCATTACAAAAGTAGTTATGGACTTCATGTAGGAATGCCTGGGTGAAATTTTATGCCCTCTGTGATGCAGGTCAAATTCTATCATCATAATGGTCCTCTCTAAATTCTTATTAATTGAGTTATAATTTTCATTGTAGCTGACTTTTTGTGGGTATAATTGAAGAAGCAAGTGTTTAATATACATTAGAGAAGGAATGAAAAATCAACGTATAGAAGAATGAAGGGCTTCATGCAGTATTTCTATTCTATTCAGGTTCTTATAAGAACAAAACAATGGCCATATTGAGTCAGACAAATGCTCCATCTAGCCCAGTATCCTGTCGTCCAATAGTGGCCAGTGCCAGATGCTTCAGAGAGAATGAACAGAACAGGGTTATAGAGTAATCCATCCCATTGTCCAGTCCCAGCTACTGGCAGACAGAGGTTTTGGGACACCTAGAGCATGGGGTTGCATCCCTGACCATCTTGGCTAATAGCCATTGATGAACAGATCCTCCTTGAACTTATGTAATTGCTTTTTGAATTATATTTATAATTATGTATTTGAATTATAAATATATCCAGTTATATTTTTGGCCTTCATAACATCCCTAGGCAAGGAGTTCCAGAGGTTGACTGTGCATTGTATGAAGAAGTACTTCATTTTGTTTGTTTTAAACCTACTCCCTATTAATTTAATTGGGGGACCCTTGATTCTCTCATTATGTGAAGGGGTCATGACCATAGTCTCAGAGCATCTTCCAGTGATATGATTAACATCTGTCATGTGTGATTTGTTCTCTCTCTCATTTTCTCCCCAGCGGAGAATAATGTGGGCAGTAGACTGTTTTGTTGGGGAAGGGTTGTTTTGGTTTTGGTTTTTCTTATGTGTATGTTGCTCTGTGTTTATATTCGAGAAGAAAAGGTCAAAGAAATTCACTTGGAGAAGATGGCAACCATGTCACTATTTCACAGCTTTTTACTGCTTTTGCGTTAGAACCTTTGTTTCCTGTTATGAGACCTGTGACTTGAATGGAAGAAGGAACAGGCCCTAAAGTTGGAAAATAAGGAAGTTATGTATTTATAGTTCTATAAATGATAAAATAATTCAAATTCCCAATGTGATATTTCCTGCTTTATCTACTGGAGAAAGGATCTCATTTCTTCTCTCTTTAGTTTAAGATAAAAAAAAACTAATGTCCTGGTCTTCCCATAATAATTGCTCAAATGCTGTTGAAAGGTGTGGCTCATCTGCTATTACTACACATAAAATTCGACATAGGACAACTGAGGATGTGTAGAAAAATAATACCCAAGCCTGTTGATGCGCTTTACTGGAATGGAAGGAGGTAGTGGCAGGAGAATTTTAAGATAATCTCAGATCTTCCTTTATCTGTAATAAATTGACTGGAATTGAATAATGTCCTCAGATGCGGTGGCTCTTAAAATGGAATCTAAAGTACAAAATCAGCGGGAGTCAGGTGCCTAAACACCATCGAAAAGGTGGCCCTCAGAGATCACAAAAGGCCTGAAGAACAGCTCTAGAGGCTGGAGAACTTGGTTTTCCACACAACAGACACAGTTTATATAAGAAATATGGGCATCCTCAGGTGCCCCACTAATGTAGCTCTACTGGGTCTAGAGGGACAAATATGTTCCAGGCATTCCTCTAAAAGTGAGATGACAGTTTAACTTCCAGTCTCATTTTTCCCCCCAGCTTTAACAGGAAAATGTGTGCAAGTACAGTTACACATTTCTATTGCACCAATAACTACATAAATCAATGTTTTCTAATATTTACAAATGTATTACTCTAAAAGCAACTAACCACCTGTTTAGAAAATTGACACATACACACATGATCTCAAAAAGAAAAGGAGTACTTGTGGCACCTTAGAGACTAACGAATTTATTTGAGCATAAGCTTTCGTGAGCTACAGCTCACTTCATCGGCTATAGCTCACGAAAGCTTATGCTCAAATAAATTTGTTTGTATTCGCAAAAAGAAAAGGAGTACTTGTGGCACCTTAGAGACTAACAAATTTATTTGAGCATAAGCTTTCGTGAGCTACAGCTCACTTCATCGGCTATAGCTCACGAAAGCTTATGCTCAAATAAATTCGTTAGTCTCTAAGGTGCCACAAGTACTCCTTTTCTTTTTGCGAATACAGACTAACACGGCTGCTACTCTGGCACATGATCTCAGGTTCTCATGGTGGTGAGGCAGAGTGTCTCAGAAAGGAATGATTTCATGTCTTTAGCTTCAGATGTTAAGCAGTTTCCTGGCACGCTATTTGGGGTGGCAGGATAATTCACTCACTGCACACATTCAACCAAGATTTTCCTACTGAAAATGGTGAAAATATTGCCAATGAGGGATATTTTTTGTTACATGGACACTTGCCCACAAAGAATTGAATTTACATCACCAAAACTATTCTACACAGGTCTGCAAAGAGACGGAGATACTGGTCAGTCACTACTGCTCTGGGCTACTTTAGACATGGTGACCTGACACATCAGAAGCTCTATTATCCTGAACTCAAGAGTGAGGGTCTTCGTTACTTAATGGAATACCTCTGGTGGGACAAATTTCTTTACATTAATAGGTATAATCCAGGATGTTTATAAACTGGATCAAAAAGAAGCTGCTTTTATTCTGAGCAGATATATCTTTCTAATGCTCTTATAAATGTCTCTTAAGGTAGTGGTAGTGTATTTGCTTTTACAAGAGCTTTCATTTTTTCTATACCAAAGAAAACATCTTTACAAATTCTGCATTTATTTAGTATCACAGCATGCTGTTGGCAGCAGCTTTTTCAGCATTCTCTGATGACTATGGCTTCTCTCCAAAAACATAAGCTTGCTACAACTGAAAAAGTCACCTTTAAAAAAAAAGTGTTCAGGAAAGCAAACAATTCATGCTCACACTGTCATTCTGAGCCCATGTATAGCAAGCAGCAGATCAGAGTGATTTTTTTTAATAATGTCTTTTTAACTGAAAGTTCAGATTTGCATTCAGTTCTGGGCACTTCAGTACAAGAAAGATATGATTTAGGAGCAATAATGGGCTGACTTATGAATAGAGACAGGCAACTGCTAAACAATATTTTCTGTAAGTTTTATTCCAATTTAAAAATATATTTGCTTTTTTATCTGAATTACAAAAACATCTAGAGACCCTGTCAAGGTTCCTTCCCCACTCTGAACTCTAGGGTACAGATGTGGGGACCTGCATGAAAACCTCCTAAGCTTACTTTTACTAGCTTAGGTTAAAACTTCCCCAAGGTGCAAACTATTTTACCTTTTGCCCTTGGACTTTCGCTGCCACCACCAAACGTCTAACTGGGTTTTTTATTAGGAAAGAGCCGTTTGAAAATGTCTTTCCCCCCAAAATCCTCCCAAATCTTACCCCTTTTTTTCTGGGGAAGGTTTGATAAAAATCCTCATCAATTTGCATAGGTGACCACAGACCCAAACCCTTGGATCTTAAGCACAATAAAAAAAATCAGTTTCTTAAAAGAAGAATTTTAATAGAAGAAACGGTAAAAAAGAATCACCTCTGTAAAATCAGGATGGTAAATACCTACAGGGTAATTAGATTCAAAACACAGAGAATCCCTCTAGGCAAAACCTTAAGTTACAAAAAACACAAAAACAGGAATATCCATTCCATTCAGCACAGCTTATTTCCTCAGCCATTTAAAGAAATCATAATCTAACGCCTATCTACCTAGATTACTTAGTAAATTCTAAGACTCCATTCCTGTCCTGTCCCTGGAAACAGCATCACACAGATAGACCCAGACCCTTTGTTTCCCCCCCCCCCAGCTTTGAAAGTATCTTGTCTCCTCAATGGTCATTTTGGTCAGGTGCCAGCGAGGTTATCCTAGCTTCTTAACCCTTTACAGGTGAGAGGATTTTTCCTCTGGCCAGGAGGGATTTTAAAGGACCCTCCCTTTATATTTATGACACGCCCCCCAAATCACAGCTAGGGTGAAACACTGGCTGGGATTTCTTCCTGGAGCTCTAGGAGAAAACAGAGTTAATAAGACACATGCACTTCTAAATATACTACCAGGTATATAAAGACTAACAATATTTTCCACATCTCAAGGACGATTTTAACCAGTTGATTCTGGGAAACTTTCATGGGAGAGTGCATCAGCCACTTTGTTAGAAGCTCCTGAGATGTGTTGGATGTCGAAATCAAAATCTTGGAGAGCTAAACTCCACCGAATAAGTTTTTTGCTGTTTCCCATGGCGGTATGAAGCCACCGTAGCACAGCATGGTCAGTTTGCAGATGGAAACGCCGTCCCCAAACATATGGGTGTAGCTTTTCCAGAGCTTAGACAATGGCATAACATTCTTTTTCACTGACTGATCAGTTGCTTTCCCTCTCAGACAGTTTTTTGCTGAGAAACGCTGCAGGGTGGAATTCTTGATCTGGTCCCTCCTGCATTAAAACTGCTCCCACACCACGCTCGGACGCATCTGTGGTTACTAGGAACGATTTGTCGAAGTCTGGGGCCCTTAGTACAGGGTCAGACATGAGTGTCACTTTAAGCTGGTTAAAGGCCTCCTGACACTCTTCGGTCCACTGAATGGCATTTGACTGTTTCTTTTTGTTTAGGTCTGTCAGTAGGCCGGCGATTTGGCTGTATTGCGGTACAAATCGTCTGTAATAACTGGCCAAGCCTAAGAAGGATTGAACCTGTTTCTTTGACTTTGGGACAGGCCACTTTTGGATAGCATCCACTTTGGCCTGTAGGGGGCTGATAGTTCCTTGACCCACCTGGTGTCCAAGGTAAGTCACTCTGTTTAGGCCTATTTGACACTTCTTAGCCTTAACAGTTAGTCCTGCCTCCCTTATATGCTCAAAGACTTTTTGTAGATTCCTGCCCAGGAATCTGAAAATATGGCCACATCGTCAAGGTAGGAGACTGCATATTCTCCTAATCCCACTAGGAGAGCATCTACAGGTCTTTGGAAGATGGTGGGTGTATTCTGCAGCCTGAAAGGGAGTACATTATATTCATACAGCCCGACATGTGTGGTGAAGGCTGACCTTGCCAGTACCCCTTGGTTAAGTCCAAGGGAGAGATAAACTGGGCCCGTCCCAGTTTCTCTAATTGTTCATCTGTGCGTAGCATTGGATAGTTGTCTGGGCGAGTTACAACATTTAGCTTACGGTAGTCCACGCAAAAACGTATCTCCCCATCTGGTTTGGAAAGTAGAACCACTGGAGATGCCCATGCACTGCCAGAGGGGCGAATTACACCCATCTGTAACATATCCTGGATCTCCTGTTCTATAGCAGTTTTAGCTTGAGGAGACACCCGGTAAGTTTGGACTTTAATTTAATTTAATTGGGTGAGCATTACCTGTGTCAATGGAGTGGTATGCCCGTTCAGTCAGTCCTGGGATGGCTGAGAACATTGGCGCGTAGCTAGTGCACAGCTCCTTGATCTGCTGTCACTGCATACACCCAAGGGTCATGGAGAGGTTCACCTTTTCCGTGCCACCAGCACTTTTCTCTTCGTAGTAGACACCTTCAGGCCACTGAGCATCATCGCCTCCCTGGGCTGTAAACTGACAAACCTTTAATTCTCTGGAATGAAAGGGCTTTAGAGAATTAATATGGTACACCTTCGGCTTTCAGTTGGAGGTGGGAAATGCTAAGGGATAATGAACAGCTCCCAGGCACTCCTGGACCATGAATGGCCCTTCCCACGATGCTTCCATTTTATGGGCTGGAGCGCCTTTAAGACCATGACCGGTCCCCTACTTTGAAGGAATGCTCTCTGGCATGTTTATCATACCAGGCTTTTTGCTCTTTTTGAGTATCCTGTAGGTTTTCTTTAGCAAGGGCTAGAGAGATTCAGAGGGTGTTTTGTAGGTTGGTTACAAAGTCCAGAATGTTAGTTCCTGGAGAAGGTGTAAATCCCTCCCATTGCTGCTTCACCAACTGTAATGGCCCCTTAATCTCACGGCCACATACAAGTTCAAATGGTGAAAACCCTAAACTGGGATGTGGCACAGCTCTGTAGGCAAAGAGCAACTGCTGCAACACTAGGTCCCAATCACTGGAGTGCTCATTTACGAATTTATGTATCATGGCCCACAAAGTTCCATTAAACTTCTTCACCATGCCATTTGTTTGATGGTGGTAAGGAGTGGCAACCAAGTGATTTACCCCATGAGCTTCCCAAAGGCTTTCCACAGTTCCTGCCAGGATATTAGTTCCTGCATCTGTGAGGATGTCAGAGGGCCAACCTACCCTGGCAAAAATGTCTGCTAGTGCCTGGCACACACTTTTAGCGCTGGTGTTGCTTAGACCTACTGCTTCCAGCCATCAGGTGGCAAAATCCATGGAAGTCAGTATGTACTGCTTTCCTCTGGGTGTCTTTTTTGGAAAAGGACCCAGAATATCCACAGCTACTCGCTGAAATGTAACTTCAATGATGGGGAGTGGCTGGAGAGGGGCTTTGACCTGGTCTTGGGGTTTTCCCACTTTTTGGCTTACCTCACAAGACCGGACATAGGTAGAAACATCCTTGCCCATTCCCTCCCAGTGGAATGACCTCCCCAACCAGTCTTTGGTCCTGTTCACCCCAGCATAGCTACTAGGATGATCTGGGCTAAGCTCAAGAGCTTGGCCCGGTACTTAGTTGGAACTACCAACGGTCTCTGAGGATGCCAGTCTTCCTGGTGTCCACCAGAAAGAGTTTCCTTGTATAAAAGTCCTCTTTCTACAACAAACCTGGATCAATTAGAAGAGCTGAGAGGCGGTGGGTTGGTCCGTGCCGCCATCCAAGCTCTCTGGAGGCTTTCATCTACTTCCTGTTTGGTCTGGAACTGTTCCCTTGATGCTGGAGACATCAGTTCTTCACTGGATTGTGGACCTATGCTTGGTCCCCCTGGAAGCGATGTAGGGGATGGGGCTGTTTCCGTTGACTGTGAACCACTCTCCGCTGATGTACTATGTTGGGGTTCAGGCTCCGGCTGAGCCTCTTGGGTAGGGTTATTGGCTGCTGCCGGTTCAGGTTCAGTGGGGCCCTCTGGTGTTGGGGTTGCAAGTACTGGATTCAGTGCTGGCAATGGGTCTGGTGCTGGTTGTTCCGCCGGTTCCGGTTCTGGGACTGGCTCTGTCTGGGTCTCTGTGACTGGATCCACTACTGCTGTTGCAGACTTCGGCCTGGGGTCCGGGTCCATCACCTCTGACCGGGTCCTGGTAGAAGTTTCCAGAACAGAGCTAGGCATGACAGCTTGTTTATCCTGGCTGCGGGGGACCATTCCCACCCTCTTGGCTTGCTTCACATGATTGGCCAAGTCTTCTCCCAACAGCATGGGGATGGGATAATCATCATAGACTGCAAAAGTCCACGTTCCTGACAAGCCCTTGTACTGGACAGGCAACTTGGCTGTAGGCAAATTGAAAGAGTTGGACTTGAAGGGTTGAATCGTCACTTGGATCTCTGGGTTGACTAAATTGGGGTCCACTAAGGAAGCATGGATAGCTGACACTTGTGCTCCGGTGTCCCTCCACGTGGTGACCTTCTTCCCGCCCACACTCACAGTTTCCCTCCGCTCCAAGGGTATCTGGGAGGTATCTGGGTCTGAGGACCTCTGGTGTGTTTCCGGTGCAATAAACTGTAATCTGTTGGAGTTCTTGGGGCAGCTGGCCTTTACATGCCCTGTCTCGTTGCATTTAAAACATCGTCCAGCTGACAGGTCACTGGGACGAGGTGGGTTGCTGGAGAATGGTGTGGCGGGATGATAAGGTGTCTGGAGGGTTCTTTGGGTGGTAGTTGGGGCCTTGGGCAGCCCCCAGTAGTATGAGGTGGTCTGAGGTTGTCCCTTCTGGTATCCACTCCAACTGCGACCAGTATTTTTTACTTTTCTGCCACCTCCACCCATTTGGCTCCAATCTCCCCCGCCTCGATTACAGTTTTGGGCTTCCCATCTAGGATGTATCTTTCTATTTCCTCAGGAACACCCTCTAAGAACTGTTCCATTTGCATAAGGAAGGGCAAATCTTCTGGAGATTTAACACTTGCTCCTGATATCCAGGCATCCCAATGTTTCACAATGCGGTAGGCATGTCGGGTAAATGACATGTCTAGTTTCCACCTTAGGGCTCTCAATCACCAACGGGACTGCTCGGGGATTAGCCCCATTCTGACTCTCGCCTTGGTTTTAAACACTTCGTACTGGTTCATTTGTTCCTTAGGCATTTCAGTCGCCACCTCAGCTGAGGGTCCACTGAGCTGCGGCCTCAGCTCTACCATGTATTGGTCTGTAGAGATGCTGTACCCAAGGCAGGCCCTTTCAAAGTTTTCTAAGGTGGCCTTGGTATCATCGCCTGCCTTGTAGGTGGGGAACTTTCTGGGATGGGAAGTGGTACCTGGAGAAGGATTGCTAGGGTTTGTTGGTATATTCTGCTGAGCCTTTGACTGCTCCATCTCCAGTTCATGCTTCCTCTCTTTTTCTTTCTCCTCCATTTCTTTGTCCCTTGCCTCCATTTCCCTCCTGTGGGCAGCCTCCCTTTCTTTTTTCCTTGCCTCCATTTCTTTCCGTATGAGTTCTATCTGTCTTTCATATTCCTTTTGTTTTTCCTCAGCCTCCAGTCTGGCTAATTTCAGCTTTTGTTGAACCGTGGAGTCTGTCATCCTAACCTCTCTGTTTTTAACTAACTTTACACCTGAGAGTTAGAAAGAAAACCAAAACAAAAAAACTTGGCTTGTAAAATTTTGCTGTGCTGTCCAGAAACCTCTGTTCTATGACAGTGATTGTCAGCCTACAGAGAATTCCTAAAAAAAAATACCTAACACATTTGTCTCCAGGCAAATAGGCAGAAAACCCCTCTAGCTGCTCGTAGGAGAAGAAAACAAAAACCAAAACCCAAAAAACTTCAGGTCTCTGAAGACTTGTGAATTTCCCTGCAGGAGGTTAACTACCCTGCCTTTAGGTAGAGAAAACTCCAGCTCACAAAAGACAATTCCCTTTTGTCTCTGCTCTGGCCCCAAAGCAGAGGAAAAAAAACTCTTAACTGCTTTCATTTGGAAACCTGCTTTCCAGCAGCCCAAAGGGGAAAAAAATTCGCTTTTAAAATCTGTGCTTCTGGTTCAAAAAATCTCAAA
Source organism: Lepidochelys olivacea (assembly GCF_965140295.1). Classification (NCBI taxonomy): domain Eukaryota; kingdom Metazoa; phylum Chordata; order Testudines; family Cheloniidae; genus Lepidochelys; species Lepidochelys olivacea. Next base: position 87,064,273 of record NC_140415.1, on the reverse strand, counting down.
TTGGTCTCAAAATGATTTCAAGTTAATCCCACCGCTCTGCCACCATGTCAAGGTTCCTTCCCCACTCTGAACTCTAGGGTACAGATGTGGGGACCTGCATGAAAACCTCCTAAGCTTACTTTTACTAGCTTAGGTTAAAACTTCCCCAAGGTACAAACTATTTTACCTTTTGCCCTTGGACTTTTGCTGCCACCACCAAATGTCTAACTGGGTTTTTTATTAGAAAAGAGCCGTTTGGAAACGTCTTCCGCCCCCTCCCCCCCCCCAAAAAAAATCTTCCCAAATCTTACCCTTTTTTTCTGGGGAAGGTTTGATAAAAATCCTCATCAATTTGCATAGGTGACCACAGACCCAAACCCTTGGATCTTAAGCACAATAAAAAAAATCAGTTTCTTAAAAGAAGAATTTTAATAGAAGAAAAAGTAAAAAAGAATCACCTCTGTAAAATCAGGATGGTAAATACCTTACAGGGTAATTAGATTCAAAACACAGAGAATCCCTCTAGGCAAAACCTTAAGTTACAAAAAATACAAAAACAGGAATATCCATTCTATTCAGCACAGCTTATTTCCTCAGCAATTTAAAGAAATCATAATCTAACGCCTATCTACCTAGATTACCTACTAAATTCTAAGACTACATTCCTGTTCTGTCCCTGGAAACAGCATCATACAGACAGACCCAGACCCTTTGTTTCCCCCACCCCTCCAGCTTTGAAAGTATCTTGTCTCTTCAATGGTCATTTTGGTCACGTGCCAGCGAGGTTATCCTAGCTTCTTAACCCTTTACAGGTGAGAGGATTTTTCCTCTGGCCAGGAGGGATTTTAATGGTGTTTACTCTTCCCTTTATATTTATGACAGACCCCAAACAAGATGAGGCTCAAGTATGCTAAGCTTTGTCCAAACACAGGAGACACTGTCTCCCCTGACAAGCTTTCAGTCTAGTAGAATTTACACTCTAAACAGGAAAGATACGCAAAGGGTGGAAAAAAGAGAACGTTGGCTGTCCTTGGGTCTCTTATGTTCCCAGCCCATGCACCTTTTAACAGTAAAGTTTAACTCACCCAAATGCTTGACAGAAAACTAATATGAAGCTTGCATGATCAAATGCTAGAGGGCTCTTTAAGTTAGCAGACAAATGAACAATCAGGTGTCATGACCCGGGCTTGGGGAGATCAGAGCACTGGTCAGAGCACTGGCAGTCAGAGGCCAGAAACAGTGCTTAAGGTCAGAGCCGAAGTCAGGAACAAGGAGTCACAGCCAATGGTCGGAGCCAGGGTCAGAATTTGAGTCAGAGTTCAAGGGCAGACGCCAAGGGTCTGAGCTCAGGTCAGGAGTCCAAGAGCATGCAGAACAGCAGGTCCACCACTATAGCTAGCAGGAGTGTCCCCCTAATTGCATGAACACTTCCTGGAACACCTCATGGGCTTAATTAGGGCACCTGGACCAATCAGGGGCCACAAGGGAAGCTCTCAGTTCTTCCTTTCAAGGTTGTACTTCCTGTGATATTCATGCGTAAAAGATATGCGTACAGCCCTACCATGGCTGCTGGGTAGTGGCAGGGAGGCATTAGCCAGCCCCCACCCCTGGATTCTAGTCTCTGCAGAACCTCACAATAAGATGCAACGGTTGGAAGTTGAAATTAAACTAATTCAAACTAGAAATATGGCATCATTTTTTACGCAGTAATGGTAATTAAACATTGGAACAACTTACCTAGGGATGTGGTGGATTTTCTATCGCTTGAAATCTTTTCACCTACATTGCACATCTTTCTAAATGATTGTCTTGGTTAAGGTACAGAATATAGCCTATGTTAAGCAAGTCAAGCTAGATCATCATAGTTATCTTTCTGGTCTTAAAATTTATGAATCCATAGATTCTGTAAATTTTAAAAAGTTATAAAGGACGTGATTTCGCTGCCCACTTTGGGGAAAAAAAACCTTTAATGTGAGTGTATATGGATGTAGTAGGAGAGAAACAAAACACTGAGCAGACCTCAGAGAAGGCCCACTTGGGTAGTGGCTGGCCTACAAAAGTATCTGCCACAGGATACCCTGTCCAGTTCCATTTCCAGCACGTGGCAGAGCCACAGGGGATAGTTGTTTGCCTCGTATGGTTGGATCCGAGTACACAAGGAGTTTATCAACTGGCTCATGTCCACCCTGATTCACGTCCAACTGTGGCACCATGATTTGCACATGGTTCTATGTGCTGAAAATCTTCTGCTATGTGCAAGAGAGAACTGGGAAGTGCAGAAGCAAGGTATCAAGCCAATAGCAGGGGGGTGATGAGGAGGGCCTATTTGCTATCTTTGAATGCATATGGCCTGAAGTAGAGCTATTGCTTACTGCGGGATGGTTGCTCTTCAGAGTATGTACAGTCAGCAGAGGGACTGAAAAGCACTGTTGTGGCAGAGGAACCTTATGTTATTCTGTAGTGCCACCCCAGTTAGTCTAAGATTTTCAAAGGTTTCCTGAGGGAGTCCCAATTTGTCCTTCTTAACCTAACAAAGTTTGCTGATAATGCAGGTCCTAGCTTTGGCAGATGTTTGAGGCAACAAAAGGCACAGGAGAAACTCTCCATGAAACAAAATACACAAAAATAACTTTCAAATTTGAAAGTTAACATATAGAAAAGAGTGGTATGGAAAAAATATTTTTCTTTAAATGGATGTGCTCAGCCCTACAAACATGGAGATGATACTACATGGGTGTTGTCTAACTACTTAGCTGCAATTTGAGGTAAATATGTTTTGAATGGTTTGCTTTGAATATCCTTAAACCGAGCCATAGATGATAGGCTTCCTGTATGTTTGCAAAGTTTGTACATATCCTTTCAAAATAATGACATTTAAATTTCACCTCCAGTAAATTAGTAGTGCATAATTTGGGTCCTGTATGTCATTTGATCAATGCCATAGAGAAATATGTAATGTTTTCTTCTTCCATCTGTACAATTGGACCAGAGCTCATCCCTGAGTAAACCAAGTCATTGTAAAAGTATTAATATGCAGAGGCAGGATGGGGAGGTTGTTTTGTTTTCCATTCTCACATCATTGTAATTACATGTTAGCTGGTTTATCGCAAGGTGCTATTAACAGGTAACAGTGTAAAATTCTGTTTGCGTTTTACCATCTACAAATTTATCCGCATATTTTTCTATAGTCATTGGTTTATATTGTCAAATGCAGGTAAGGTTTACTATGGTTTATCAAGAGGGAAAGTCTTATGCATTGCTAACAATTGCTTGCTCAGTATTATCCATACAGGTTATGACTTTCTGATAGGGATATTTATTTTATTTGTTTATTTTATTTAGTTTATTTGTTCTTCTAAGACAACAATAAAAAGACAGGACATATTTGTTTCTGCTCCTGTAGTCAGTGCACCAATCTCTACATAAAAGTTGCTAGTTTTCAACCAATCTTTAAAAGCATATACAAATTGTTTTAAGATTTTTAATTTGAAAATTGAATTTCATTAGTGGGAACCAATTAGTTATACTTGTATACAGTTTCCTTAGGACACTTCAGGGTTTCACCTTACCAGACTAGTTTGTTCTTGGGTAAAACAAATCTTGATCTGGAGTGGGGCGGAGGACATTTTTAGACCTACATTTGGAGGATGAAAAAGAAATTTACAAAAATCATTCCAAATTAGAACAAGCCTCCAGAAATAAAAATAATTAACCCCATTTGTATGACACAGCTTATCATCAACAAAGGGGGGAATGAAATATTTAAGGTGAGCAAGTGAAAGCCTCTATATAGATACTTCTTCTCAACATATTAAAACAGAAAATAAGCTGCGAGCAACAGATATAGAGGAGTGGAAAAGAAAAAAGTCCCCTGACTTACATATGTTGCAGTCCATGGGGACAATCACTGGCATTATGTAATGTAACCGTTATTTATTAAAAATGTAATTACTGCTGTAAAATATTCTACCAGAGCATCTGGAGTGGTGGATTTATTTCAATTAATCATTGATTTACTATTAACTACTGTTGCAGACACTGCAAATTAAGCAAACTTCAGAGAGCTGAAAATAGGCCTAATAGGAATCCCATCCAAAGCACATAATGAAATAAAAACACAAGTTTCAGCACTGAATCCCCCTACAGAAAGTAGATACGTGGTCATTTTTCATAACTGAATGTATTGGTTATGAAAGGTGCTAGACTGACAGCTCTGGACACCCAGAATAGCTAGAACACTGGCAGAGATAGAGAATGCAAAATTTCCCACCCCATTAGTGTGCTTCAGTGATTATCTGGTGAGGCCATCTTTTGTAGTGATCGTTTTCCTTTCTGTTAAGGCAGCCAATAAATAGGCCAACTGCTGTCAATTATGATGTGGATATATGTCTCTTATTAACTGTGTTCCGCTCATTACATCCTTTCATATTGATCATCAAACAGCCATTAGGAAGTAACAATAATTGGTCACTACTAACTCAGATTTAGAAACAGTGGCATATAGGTTGAAGATTCATGACTCACTGACAATCCCCTGTAATATCCAGTCCTCCATATGCATGATCAATCCAAACCTGCTTGTTCTTTTTTACTACTACAAATTTACCTGCCTTTCTGCTATGACCCCCTCCCTTTATGATGTTTTCTCTCCTCCAAATACTGAAACTCTGGTAATTCTCATGGCAAGATTTTTCACCTTTCTGTAATTTTTATTGTGCAGTAAATTGTAGTGAAGTTCATTCACCCGGTTTCTGCCTCTGTTTTTAAAATAGCATTCTGTTCTAGAGGGTAACGGGAATCCTCTTTGTTTATCCATCTAAATGTGAAACCTGGACTCAGATGCCTTGTGTATGTTTCACACACTAAATGTAAATCCAGGGTCAAAATGCCTTCTGTAATTGCAGGGATCTATAAATCAAATTACTTTTCAGGAGCATATTGAGGCAATAACCCTGTAATATCTATCCATCTTTAAGAAAAGACTATAGCATGATTAGATGAAACAAAATGGAAGCCTCATATTAAGCCCTTGGCAAACAGGTTTGCAGGTACACAGTGAGGGAAAAGTGCACCCTTGGCAGTTTCTATGAATTCTGTATAAAGATACTTTACACATCTAGAGGGAAAAAATACCACATACAAAACCCTACTAATTTTTTGGAAGCCAAGTGTTCTAATGGTCTTAAAAATGAAACCTGAACAATGCTTCTATTTGAAGACACAAATGAGTAGAATTCTCTGTACTAGTATTAACATTTGTGCTTCCAGAATAAATTAGGTGTAGAATATGCATTCTGCCCACAGACATATTCCTTTGGTCTAACCCTTGCACTTACTGATTAACTCCTTGGAACTTTAATCTGACCTAGAGCACTGAGCCCGAAGTGCTGAATTCTGCTCAGAGTTATACAAGGAAACTCCTTTTGCTGTCAGTACAGGCCATTCATATGCATTCAAGAGCAGAATTTGGCTTGCAAAATGAAACTGTGTTCTTTGGCACAGTAAGCAAAAATCAGTTTTAGTGGGAATCAAATGTGTTTTATTAGATGCCTAAACATAGTATGGCAGGAAATCAAAAAACACATACTCAAATTATAGAAATAAAGTTTCCACAAAGGAGCCCATTCAGAATGTATTTATAGTGAAATATGGTTTTGGTTTTAGGATTCTAAACATTAACTTTTCACCATTGCCCACTGAACTCTAAACTAAGTTCTGAGACTCTCCAAGATGAGAATTTAGCTCTCTCTTGTTGGCATTTATACTGAATTATTCCAAACCTCGTTGAGTGTTCATATGCTGTTATAAGCCTTGTTTTTTTTTAAATCACATTTAATAATCATGTACATGGCTAAGAAAGCAAAACTGATAGAATCCAATACAGCATTTTATATAATGTACAATTTCGCTCAAATGATGATGGCAGATCTGATGACAAATTAAGAAAACATTGGCCAAAAGCAGTCTTTCATCTGAATATAAATTGACACTGCACTTGCTCCCATATGTCCAGCTAGGCGGTAGGAACACTGATTATGTCTTATTACAGCTTCTTAAAATTTTTCGAATACAGTCCTATAATGGACTCAGAAAACATCGTTTCCTGTTTATTTTAAGGAGAGGAAGAATGCAGAACATTGACATATTTAATGCTGCATAAAAGCAACATTTTTTCGTGAAATACTAGGGAATAATTCTGCTGTCCCTGACTCTAGCTAAAGTTTAAACCTGTTAAGTTCAGTGATGTTACTCAGTTTGTACCCCCTCTTCCTCCTTCTCTTTAGCTCCAAACTGCTTTGAGTGGACTCCTCTATTACCAATACTTTCATTTCCTCTCCACGAATGCCCTCTTCAATCCTCTAAAATCTGTCTTCCTCCAACTACACCGAAACAGTCCTTACTATAATATTTATCTACTTGCTCCTGCTAAATCCATACTCATTATCCAGCTTCACTGATTCCTTCCATACTGTAGGTCTTCCTTGCTTCTCTGCCTGAGTGAGCTTCCAGAATTGATCATTTCCTCCTTATTTCCACCTATCTAACCAATAACATTTTCTTTCCTCCCCAAAGATTTTCCCTTTGTCCACCATATTTTCTTTCTTACACTTTAAACAACTAGTAAAACTTCACCATTGAACTTGTGCAAGGCGTTCTATCTATTCTTCTACAGCAACAGGCCAAATATTAAATGGCTCATGACGAGCTTATAAAAATCTGCTATAAAGTAGTTTCTGTCTCAGTGAGAAATACTGGTTATTGAGCTAAGACTGAGTATACAATCTGTGAAGAGGCAAATTATGTGGCCAGTTCTGGGATTCAGAATCCTTCTCCCCAATCTGGGGATAGAGTGCAGTGTCTACAGCCCGCTACACAACCACGATATGAACCAGCAGATCCACATAACTATAGACTCATTGGCCACAACCAGCGGTTGAAGAAGGTGCAAGGAGGCTCTTTCCCTTTCTCGTTTGCTGTTGGGAACCGGGAGAATAATCCTCCCTCACATCAAAGAGTGAATGGGGAGCCGTGCTTCTTACCACTCCACCTTTAATCCCTTGCCACAACTGCCTGCCTAATACGGTGACAATGACTAGCTAGGCTCCATGACAACCCAAACATGTGAAGGCATCCTGAAAGCCTTCACCAATGTTCTGACTTGCCAAAAGGAATAGAACTGGTTCTGCTGAATTCACTCTTCTGCAGTACTTATCTGGGCCAAAGGGTATGAATGGGGTGTGGTGGGTAGTATGGGAGGGGAAGAGGGGACTTCTTCAAAGTAGAGTTTTAGAAACCGTTAATGAGCCATTTAATATTTGGCTTTTCTTTGCTTAAGGAGCATAAATAGAATACTGTACATAAATTGTTAATTTTTATAGAGGTGAAACTATATCTGCAGTGGGAAACCATTACTTGACGCAAAACACGTAGGTAAACAGAAGCATAGCAAACCTATTGCAAATGTTCTTCTGCCACTTATTGCTGCTACTGTAGAATATTTAAAATAAATTCAGCCAAGTCAGCTCACAAAGTTTTATTCTTGTTATTGATTTCCCTAAAATAATCAGTTTTATTGCCTTCATTCACACAGTAACAGATACAGGAGTTACTCCCTGATTGCAATGGGACTGTTTGCATAGGAAGGTAGTACTCTATATGAGTACAAGTGGAAAAATCTAGTCCATGGTACGCAACAGTCATATACACTGGAGAAATAATTGTTTTTCACTACGTTGTTTAATTGTTTAGCTTATGTGAACATCAGAAGCCAAATTTAACCACCATGTAAGTCGAGGCAACTCCATTTAATGAAGTAGATCAGTGGAGGTATGCTAGGACTGTGCTTGGCCCCAAACTGCTCACTTTTCAAGGGGAATGTGTTAAAGTAGAGGAGCAAGCACCAAAGACGTGTTCAGACTTCCAAATAAATTATTCTTTTTCTATATTGCTTTCAAATGTTATTTCCTTTAATCTCATTTCTTCTTACACTTTTATTTGAAGATGGAAATGGTGCTAAAAGTACAAGAAACTGCTTTTACCATTTCAGCACCCACGGATGAATAGGTAAGACAGTATGGAAATTGTTTTTGAATTTTTCTCTCCTTCTAAATCCTCCTGACACACCTTTCTCTCTTTGCTGGCTGTTTTTATTTCTGTCTTTCATCATAGCCAGACAGATGACAATTATAAAACACCCAAAATGCTTTGATTTTATTTAACACTGCTTTGCCAAAATTATTTTGTCCTCCCACTGCTCTGGAGGATAAATGAGAGACTATTTTCATTAATGTTCATTCCAGCGACTCTCATACTCCCTGCCACTTCAAAGTAGGTTTCTTTTGTCCAGTTTTACTCAATAGTTTTCACCAATGTTTACCCGGTAGATTGCACCTTGCAAGTTTTCATTAATTCTATTGTCCTATTTCTCTTTCAATGCTCCAATTCTGAGCCTCTTTACTCCATTGTCCTAAATGAACTGCCACAATGCTTTGTGCAGCATTTTGCTGAAAATTACATGAAAACTGTAACCAAGGTACATGAAGCTATACTTCTGTGATACTTAGGGGTTGGGCAAAAAACGAAAACAAAAAAGAGGGTGAACGACTAAAAATAGGAGTCAGATTTGGTGTACACCCAAACTCCATTTTCAAGAAAGATTTTGGTTTATATAAAAACAAATGGGTTCATTACTATTACAAAGTCTGAAAATTAGGTTCTGTCACACCAGGAAATTCTTTTCATGTAGCTCTTAGACCTACGTACTGTGTTTGCAAAGCTGCAATTCTACCTCTTTCATAGAGCAAGACAGAATGAAGCAAAGAAACCTGTGGCAGTTTGCGGCTTCCTTTTGAGAGAGTGAGTGAGAGAGTGTGTGTGCGCGCATATAAGTAAAATATATACAACATATACAGTGTGTCTGATTCTCTTCTAACAGCTTTACATTGATGCAACTCTATTGGCTATGCTCAGGATGGTTTGTGTGATCACACAGCACAAAAGAGTCCTAACGCCAATGGATATGGCCCTTGGAACAGCTGCTCTGCATAAGTGGCATCCTTGGGTAGTATAAACCCTGTGTAGAAGATCCTATGTCTCCCCTTTCTCAGCTGCCAACGTAGGAGGTGTGGCTGCAGGAAATAGAGAATGGCCCAAGCTGTGGCATGCCCCTGTGATCCCTGGCTGCTATAATCACCCCTGGAGACCATTGGTAGTTGCAACAGGTTGGAGTTCTAACCTGCAACAAGGGACTGGCTCAGAATTGGGGGAGCACAAAACAGGTAGCTTTGTGCACTTCCACTCCTTTCCTCAGCTGATATGAGGACTCCTCAATCACAACTGTGGATTGAGACCCCTGACTTCAAATGAAGTCACTCCTAATTTACACCAGAACGAGAAGAGAATCCGGTTTGGTGTGTCTAACATTTTATATGTATATAGGTATTGCTAGTGCTTTTCTCTGCAGTGTATTCAATCCACCTCTCCACAGAGAGATTAGTCAAATATTTTAATAGATTTTTACACATAGTTCTTTGCACAAGTGGTAAAAAATTAATTTATTGCTCTGTTGGAAAAAATATCTTAACAATAGCTGCACTTTTTTGGGGGGGTGGGGGTGGGCGGGGGGGGACAGGCAGAGCATAGAGCCTGCAGTTTGAAAGTCAGGCTCCATTGTACTTATAACAGGAGGCCAATACTTTGTTCGCTAGGACAGTCTTTGTTACCATCAATGGGATTTTAGATAGTATTAAATTAGCTATGGGAGACCTCATCTGTAATTTCCTTAATGCCAAGAAACATGCTGAATAAAATAATAGCATGAATCTGAAATCAAAGTTCAAAGATATACATTCTGCAATATTTCATTTCATGAAAACTAGTCTTAATTTTCTGTATAGAGTCCCAGTAATCACCTGAGCCCAGATAGAAAAGATAGCCTATTGTTAGTAGCTACAGAGGACTGAACTTCATGTGGAATCTTGGGTAAATCACTGACAATGCTGAACACAAACATTCTGTTTACTTTCTCCATATAGTCAATCACTAACCTCTTGTTTATTTGCACTTTGACTGGTACTTTATCAAATCTTGTGTCCCAGTTTCTTTCGGTGTTCGGCTTCCACTCCTACAACACATCTGTTTCTAGCATCTGATTCTCCCAACCCTATTCATTCTTTGCAAACTTTGTGGGATAGGTTTCCTTACTTTTTTACCCCCTTTTTTTTTAAAGACTCATCAGCCAATAAATGAGATTTCCAGCTGTGAAAACCTATGCTCTCTGCTTTCTGACCTCTTGTTTCTTATGTACTTGAAAAACAACATCCTCACTTTTTCTTATATGACAATTTTCACCAGACCTAATCAGAAAAGGGTGAAAAATTATTATGTAAAAATATCAAATTTTTGATTTTTCAGAATGTTTCAATCAATCAACTGTAGTGGTCACTATTAAACATTCAGTAATTATTAAAAATACATAGTGTCTGAGATATCACACTTTTATCCTGTATTAGAATAGGAGATATCTGTAATAATGATGAGGAAATGTTGAATTTTTAATAGATTCTTTTTATATTCTCCACTTTAAGTCTTCTTCTTCACAGGGTGTGTCTCTGTCTTACCTATGGTTACTTTGCTTCCTAACTCATGTACATCACCACATTGTTGTCACATTGATCATCTTAGTATTTTAATTCTTGTCTGGGTATGGTCATTTAAATCTCGCATTACAGTTAATGTGTCCTTCCCTCAAGTCTTTTTTAATTGCCATTTTCTCCTCTTCATCAGCAAATTCATTTTCTCAATACATTCATTTTTAAACTTTAATTTGAGCCATAATAATTCAAACCCATTTCCAGCTATCCCTAAGGCTCATAGCTCAGTTATTTTCAATCTTCCCTTTATATATAAAAATAATCTTCTTTCCTTTGCCTCCAGTCCAGTTTCTTGGATCTTTTCTAAAGACTCACCCCCTCAATATTGAGCTTTCATTGATTATCTACTTCCCTCAGCTGGTCAAATCCATGATACATGAATACTTTTTGTATTCAGAGGCTTCTAATCCCTTTTTGCCTTGTCAAGCTGCTTGCATTTTTGTTGGGAACCTTAGAAATTTCCCATGCATGAATCTCTTAGGGGTCTTCAGGTTTCGAGCCTCTTTTCCTTATTTTTTTCCTCTAACTACATCCTTGCTTTTGTTTTGCTTTGCTCTCTGTAGACCTTCCATTTCAATTTTACTGTGCCACCACAACCTGCAACCCCAATCTGCTTAAGGGGTTCAACAAATCGCCAAAGTTTGTATTGTGTCCTGCTCAAAGTTTTCTTATTTTATCCAAACTGGTTCACCCATCCCTAATTAACATATTTATTTGTATTTAATTTTCAGGTCAGAAAGAGGGCGATGGCCGACTCTTATTCCTTAATGCTGTTTTAAGGGAAAACATTAATGGATGTCTTGCAGTGAGAAAAGCAGCCCAGTGACAGGTTTTGAAATCACGAATGCAATGTTCCATCATTTCTGTAAGGGCTAATTATGGGATGTGAATAAATGGATTACAGAGTTAAAGTCAGATAGGAACAGATTAGCTGTAACACTTTTTTATTTTAATGCAACTAGTCCAGATTTCTCTACTGGCATTTGTAAACAGATATTAACTACTGATTTAACTATCTTAACAAGTTCAGTGTGTCACCTATCAAGAAATTGCAGTTTATAAGCACACAGATGTCAGGCATAACTTTAGTCTTAGATCATCCAGGAAGTGCTTATAATTACAATACACATACATATAACTCCAGCTATATGCTCTTCAGTGCAACAAACAGGGTTGAGTACTTGCAAGTTTGCACAGCCAGGGATTCAATGGAAAGAGAGTTATCAGATAGTAAGAAATAACACTACGAGTTCATTAAAAAGAGAGTTTTAAATAGTGGAGATATAGATATTCAGGACCATATTACAAAAAATTGTACACTCTTGATTCCAAACACTGAAATCACATATCCATCAGCACCAGATACTCTTATATGTACGTGAACCAGGAGCATTCAATCTTCCTGTTCTTTCCCAATATGCAGGGTTAGAATTCACAAATTACTTCACAGGTGCTCTCCAAATTCAGTATTCGGGTTGACTTCTAGCCCTTGTAGACATGAATAAGTGCTCCATGGGGGAATAAGTTTTTCAGGACCAATGAGATCCTGAGGTTTCAGTTCACACAAAGCTTATCAGGAATCATTATTTTGCTTTGAAAGCAAACCTTTGGCGTTGCAATAATGTTGTCAGCAAAATAGAATTTTTAAATTTTGCACATCTTTGCAACATGTTAGAAAACATTCATAGTTTATTGATAAAATTAATTTGTTTGACTTTGTAAAATTATTACTTAGGGATTGGCTTTTTAAAAGCAACTAAGGCCCAGGCCTAGAAAAGGACTTAGGTGTTGCAAAGCTCAGGTTTGCACTGACTAACTTTTAGGAAACCACAAATCCTGAGCTAGGCTCCTAGGGACCCTATACAGTGCACAGGAAGACATAGGTGCCTAAAGAATGAAATCCCAAAAAGCCTGCACACTAAGTAGAGACCAGCCTAAACTATTCAATAGCAAATACCAATAAGAGGGGTGTGTCCTAAGCCCCACCTCTCACAAAGTTAGGCACCTCAGCCCAGCTTGGAGGTAAGCACCTATCTCTGCTGGGGATTCACAGCCGGAACCCCTCTCCTGGAGTCAGGTTCCTAAGCCCTTTCACAGCAGCGATGCACATCTAACAGCCCAGGGAGGAGGTGCCAGCAGCCCCCCCTAACCTTTAGCCCTGTTGTTACAGAACTCACCTAGGGTGTGGGGGACCTTGTTCAATACCCACTTCTGCCAGATGAGAAGAGAGGTAGGAAACCAATGTTCAAATCCCAGGTGAATACCCTAGCCATTGAACTATGGACTATTCTGATGTGGTCTCTTTCTGTCTCAACTTTGAACAGGTAATTAAATATATACAGAAACAGAAAAATTCAGCAACTGAAGAAATGTGGTGATGGTGTAAGATTTCTTCAATGGTTTTCCATAGTGATTCTCAGCACTTTGCCTGTTTCTCAATGACTTCTGTATCTCCCAAGCCAAATCCTGCTCTCCTTACTCAGACAAGTAGTTTTGCTGAAGTCCATGAAACTGTTTGCATTGGGCAAGCAGAAATTAGTCACACATTTGTGGTGCAAGCATTTCCTGACCCCATTAAAATATCAGGTCCTAGACAGAAGATAGTCAGTTACAGAAGGTTTCATTAGCAGGACTAACTTATGTTGTCCTTTGAAGAACACCTACCTTGAACCAACACTACTCAGCATCACTGTGCACTTTCCCAGATGGAGAATTGCCTCTATACCTAGGAGTACAGGCCTTTTTGCTAAAATGCACATAATGCCAAGCTCCCAAATGTATATATAACAAAACAAAGAGTGCAAATGTTTCCTATTAAAGATTCCCACTCCTAAAACTTGCTGTCTCCAGAATCAAGACCGGCATTTTGTTGCTTAATTATAAGACATTACTCAAAAGTTAATTTGTAACTTTGATAACAAATTAATAGAAAATAAATGTAGTCCTATTTCTCACACCATCGGATTTCATTTAAGCTAGGTTATGTGTGATTTTTCTATAAAATAATGAAGACAAATCAAGTATGAATGTGTCTATGTACCATGAGCTGTATCTGGGCATATACTGCATGCTTGTAGGATAATGTATATAGATTTTGCATGTGTGTGTGATGGGATATCAGAACTTATTTTAGTTCTCTGAAATTGTTATAAAACCACATATGAATATGTGTAGGCCATACACGTGTTCTTTTGCATGTATGTTTAAATGCCTCTGCTTTTGTTTGTGGATATTTGCCCTATGCGAACTCGATGTTCAGATGTGCCTTGAAAGAGTAAGAATATATACTCTTTTGGTATTTTAGAAGACATAATATTAGGGTAGCAAAATTGGTAAAGCCTTTCTGTTAGATAAAAAGTGTATATATTTTTACAGAAAGACTGCACTGCATTGATCTTATCAAAGCTACATGTAAAAAGAGAGGCAAAGGGGGAAATGTGTGTTCCTGAAATACCTGCATGACTTTGATACCAGTGCCTCAGAAAGTAGTTAACATGTTTTCTGTGTGTTTTCTACAAACTAGGTATCTATATTACAATGGAGAGCTACTGTTTTGTGATCACTGACACAGCTATCCTGAGGATTTCAACTAGAAACCAACTCTCCCTGCCCCAAGGTACTTTCTTGGAAAATTAGGACAGTTTATCTGCAAAATAAAATACAAAATAAATTAAAATAGTAAAAGCTAGTTTGAATGCATGTTTAAAGTGGTTTAAATAGTTTTCAGGTTGGTTTGGATGCACTCTTAATGGTTTTAGGAAGGAGGGGGGAGTGGCAAGGGTAAGGTTAGTTCTATGTATGCTTGTGTAAGCAGTGTCAGGATGAGCTCCACCCTGACATCTGGTGGTCAGGTGTGGCAAGTTGTGGAAAAGAACTTCAGGGGCCGATCTCATTTGCATAGGCACAACCACCCTGCCTAGAAAGAGGCCGTAGCTGCCCAAATGGTCACTTTGGCTGCTGTAGGATCCCCAGTGTCTCTGGTATTGGGGCAGGAAGAATAAATTGTTATTACCCTGATTATGGGAACTGTGCTTGGAACTGTACTTGGCCTTTTGTTATGATGGAGGGACTCACCATCAACTAAGTAGCACTCGCTAGGCAAGGATCATGGGTTCCAAAACTCTGTGAATGGAGAGAGGCTGAGGACAAGTATTAATACTTGGTGGCATGGGCCCCTGGGTGAGGGCCTTACATGCTAATTGCACTTCCTCCTCTCTCCACTGGGGAATATCAGAGCTAATTCATTAGAAGTCTAGTTACAGGCTGCTGAGCTCACTTTGGGCTAAAAGTGCACCAGCACTGAGGCTCCCCTACAACAAGCTGAATTCACCAAACAGCTGAACTGACTAAGAGCTGAAATCACTGAGTGTTGTGTTAAGTAGTGGGGGAGCCTGAAGATATATTGTGGAGCAGTTTGCGGGATGGCTGGAGTGCCTTGTGGACAGGCTGGTGGAGCAGTTCATAGGACGGTGGGAGCTGCTGGTGGGATGCAGAGCAGTTCGTGGATCGGCTGGTGGAGCAGTTCGTGGGACGGTGGGAGCTGCGTGTGGGCCGCAGAGCGGAGCTGAGCGAAGCAGTTTGTGGGGCGGCTGGCGGAGCGAAGGCCTATGGAGCTGTGGGGTGGTCAGCTTCAGATCATGTAAGGTGCCTCTTATCTCCACCCAGGTTGGGAGGTAAAGCTCTGTAGATAAACTTTTGAACTCTGGGGCTGCCCTGACCAGGGACAGAGACTTTTGGGTCATTGGACTTTTGGGACTTTGGGTGATTCGGGGTTGCTGGACTCAAGAACAAAAGGGAAAGGGCATGCCCCAATTTGCTTGGGGTGGGTTTTTTTGCTCATGGGTTGTGTTATGAATCCTGTTGGTGGTGTTTCCCCAACATAATGCCACATTGTTTCTCTCTGTTATTAAAAGGCTTTTTGCTACACTCAGACTAAGTGCTTGCGAGAGGGGAAGTATTGCCTCTTGGAGGCGCCCAGGGGGGTGGTATATATTTGTCCCAGGTCACTGGGTGGGGGCTCGAGCCGGTTTCCATTGTGTTATTGGAATGGATCCCCAAGATATTGAACCCGGCCTTTGTTGCTGCCAACTCTGACGGGCAGAAGGGTTACACTTGTGTTGTACTTATTGCATTGCTTAAAGCAAATTTGAATGTGTATGTGTGTGCGCGCACATGTTTAAAAGTCATGCAGATTAACCTCTCCCTGGAGGACAGGAGGAGCACTTTTACAGAGCACTTCACTTTTAAAATATTAACTCATTAACTTTCTCTAAAGTTACAAGTATTTTTATTTTTTTTAAAATCCGTTTGCACTTGTTTTACTTTTAATAACTAGATATATTTATTGCAAGCACTTTCTATTTTGACATGTATTTTCTTTCTTCAGATAGGTATAACTTAGTGTCTGTTAAAAAACTGATGCAATAGTTAATTCAGAGGTGGTGCTAGGACAATGCCCTAAGAATATGAGTATGTCCAGCATTTCCAGTGAGATCATAGCTGGGGACATGATATCCAGTTACATCACCCCCCTTGTCTCATCTCTTATCTCATCCAACAATCTCATTTTGACAGAACCTAGGGGCATGACACTACCGTTATGTTTGGGAGTATGCATGTAGAAGTCAGTTCAGAATTCAATGCCTTTCAAATGAAGATTTGACTAAATGCATTACTGAGTTCTAACAGATAGACATTTGCCATTTTAACAATGTCACTTTTAAGGTAACTATTTTGCAGCATATCATCCTTTCATGGTGACAAGTCATGTGACAAGTTACCCACAAATAACTGCCTTTTGCTTTTCCAACAATAGAACCTGAGATTTCTTTCATAAATTGTCTTTCTTTTCGTGAGTCCACAAAAATGAAATTACTTCCTCACATCTTTTGCCAGCTATCTAGCTATATATTTATCTATCTTAGGTATTGTGGCAGTCCCCTGGGGTACCAAGGATTGTGAGGCACCTCATCACCACGTGACCTTAGTGTGAGGCAGCCTTGTCTATGTCAGCTGCAGATCAGCTCCCTGAATCCACCAGCTTCTAGCAATATACGCACTGCCTTCCAGGCCTCCCTGTCTCTGTACAGGTAGCAATAAGCACGCATCAGACTTCAAATCCTCAGCACGTTCCCTGTACTGTTCAGCCCCTTATCCAATAAATGCTCACAGAATTAACTGGGCCGCTGGTCCCAAAGAAGCAAAACACACCAACTTTTAAGATTCATCTGAGGACCACAAGAATATGTTTATCATCATCAAAAATCCAAGTAATCATGAGTAAAAAGATTGGAAACAAATGGTTACATATAAACCAAAATCATAACCCGCTTTCTAAAGACTAAACTTAACAGGTTAACCTCCTGTCTGAAGAAGTTTTATCTCATCCAAAATTCTTGTTAATGTTTTCAACCAACCTGGCTGAGATCTCTTTTTAATTAGGTAAAAGCCCAGTCTTTTTACTTCATCAGTGAAGTGTGCCTGGGCATCCCTTCTTCCCCCCAAATATACTCAAGCAAATCTTGGAAATGTACTCCCCAGAAAAGGGTTTTCTTCCTCCTCCTGCTTTTCTCGTCCTGTTAGATTTGTTTCCTCTGAAGTCCTCACAATCCTTCATTTGCTTTCAGCTCAGGATGAGACACCCATTGTAAACGAAACAATATTCATTTATCTGTTCACATGTAAATTGTGTTTAACAACTTTTGTCTGGCAGATGGCCTGTTTTTCACTTTTGCTGGTGACCAGTACCTACAGACTTTAAGAATATATTTTCTGTATCTATACATAACTCCTTACATTGTATTTGTACATACATTTTGCAGTTATTTTGATTTTGAGAGTGACACAGGCTTTTTTTTTGAAAAATCACATGACACTTTCTGGTAAGCTAGCATGTACATACCGGACCCATGAGAGGCCTGTAACCCCTTTGCACCCCCTTGCCACTTAGTCTTAAGAAGTTATCAGATTGCAGGTATTTCTAATGCTTGCATCACTGTAGTAGCTAGGTCATTCTGAGCTATACGTAAATACTATTAACAGTTGGATAAAATACGTGCGCACACCCCCATGTATCACATGGGGAGAATACTGAGAGATGCAACTTAATTCAGAACATTTAAGAGATTTAGGAAAAGGTGAAATAAGAAGTTATCATGGATGTGGAAAACAGTGGGAATGTGGCAGACAGAATAATATACATTTGACAAAGTTAGCTATATTGATCCAATATTTAAGGTGCAAGAATATTGATCATGAAAGGAAACTGGTCCATTTATAAAAAGAACACTGGCTAAAGGGAATACAACAAAAGTTTGCGATAAAATTTCAGGACTACAAATGCTAATTTATTACCATCAGGCAATCACAGAAGTCAATGCCAGGTATGAAGTCATCCATGTTTTTTTTCCCCTATTAGTTTTATAAATAATGTAAACTATGCTATGAACACAAATTTGTCATCTGTTGTCATGATGAAAGAGTATGAAAAACAGTGCAAGAAATACAAAAGGATTTCTATTTCAATGCCAAAGCAATCTTACTTTGGCTGAATTTCAAACTGATTACACAGCTCAGAAAAAAGACCAAATCACATCTTCAAAAGAGAAGGGATGATGAAAGAAATTTGGAAAGAGGTTCTGCTGTACATCATAAATTGCTCTAGTTTCACAAAAAGTAATAAAGCTCCAAAAATGGCAACTACAAAGGAAGTAAACAAGAGGTATGTTAAATATAAGGTCTAATGAGTATTATAGTTTTATAAGGGGAGTGAAATCTCATGCTTCAGGATGTAAACTGATCAGTGTAGGTTTCAAGAAGGAATTTTCTACCTTTACATACATAATTAGGATGTGAGTGTTGGGATCATCTTCCTCTGATGGGGAAAAACTTCCCAACTTGATAGGCCAATGGTGGGATCCAGAATGGCTATTCCTAAATCAAAATTTGAATGTGTTAATCTAGATCAAAAGCCTCTGAAATATCAAGGAGGAGGAGTAATAGTAGTATTTTATTATTAATAATTTGTATGACAGTAACACCTACAGGCCTCAATCACCTTTGAGACTGAGGACAAGAAATTCAATAGATAAGGGAGGAGCAGTAGGCAAGGCAGGAATTTGTACTTGTAGCAAGATGATGAGTAAACTGAAGAAGGCAACCTAAGGAGGCAGTTGCAATACCAAAGGCAAGAAATATTTTGAACACATTTCTCTCTGGCAATTTCAAAATGATGTACAAATATTAATGAATTTAAACTCAACAACTCTTCTGAAGTAGGTCAAGTTTTCATAACTTCAAGAGATAGGAAGAAAAGAGAGAAAGATAGGAAGAATAGTTTGAGGCCAACGTGCCTTCATCAGGAAAACTTTAATGATCTGAATACCAAAAAGTGGCAACGTGTACAAATCATCAAAGATGAGTACAAAAGAATAGTACATGCATGCAGGGACAAAATCAGAAAGGCTAAGGCACAAAACGATTTACAACTAACCAGTGATGG
Organism: Lepidochelys olivacea; assembly: GCF_965140295.1. Lineage (NCBI taxonomy): Eukaryota > Metazoa > Chordata > Testudines > Cheloniidae > Lepidochelys > Lepidochelys olivacea. The sequence continues at coordinate 87,045,142 of NC_140415.1, read as the reverse complement.
CAATAAGGAAAGGTTCTATAAATACATTCGGACCAAGAGAGAGGGAAGGAAAATGTGGTTCACTATTTAGCAGGGAAGGAGAGCTAATAACTGATGACATCAAGAAGGCTGAGGTGTTCAAAGCTTAGTTTGCTTCAGTCTTCAGTAAAAAGGTTAATTGTGACCAGTTATTTAAACACAATATTTAACAGAGGGTAAGGAACGCAAGCCTGAATAGGGAAATAACAGGTTAAAAAATATATAGATAGGTTAGATGTATCCAACTCAGCAGGGCCTGATGAAATTCACCCAAGGTTACTTAAAAACCTAGCTGAAGCAATCTTGGAACTATTTGTGATTATCTTTGAGAACTCCTGGAGGACGGGTGAAGTCCCAGACAACTGGAGAAGAGGAAACATAGTACCCACCTTTTAAAAAGAGAACAAAGAGGACCTGGGGAATTATGGATTAGTCAGCCTAACTTCAGAACCCGGAAAGATACTGGAACAAATTATTAATCATCAATTTATAAGCACCCAGAGTAGTGGTTCCCAAACTTTTTTTCTTCCAAGGACCCCTTTCATTTTTTATACAGAAGTTTCAGGCTATTATTTTATTAGTTAGGTTAGTTTATTATTTAAACATGTGCATGTATGCATTTGTATACACACACAAATAAACTAAACTAATTACTTTTAATTACACTACTTTATTAATTACAGTATATTTTAATTACATATATATAATTCACTCAAAAAGGAATGAAAAGTAATAATTGCAGATTGTTTACAAGTTATTTATTCATTACAACCATTAACTGTACCAGAATGCCCCTGCCCATGAGTATGCTGTTCTGAGAACAAAATGGCTCACTCCATGCTGCAAAAGTGCCAGAATGCTGTTCCAGTGTATTCCTGCCATGTCTTGAGGGATGGACCCCCGCATAACCTACAGCAGACCCCCAGATGTCTGGGGACCCCACTCTATGAACCACTGACCTAAAGGATAATAGGGTTGTAAGTAATAGCCAACATGGATTTACCAAGAAGAAGCCATGCCAAACCAACCTAATTTTCTTCTTTGAAAAGGTTACTGCCCTGATGGATAGGGGACATAATAAACACGATATATCTTGATTTTATTCAGGCTTATCTCACATGACATTCTCGTAAGTAAACTAGGTAAATGTGTTCTAGATGAAATTACTATAAGAAGGGTGCACACAACTGGTTGAAAGACTGTACTCAAAGAGCAGTTATCAATGGTTCGCTGTCAAACTGTATTAATTTCTGTGGCTTCTATGTTTTTCCGATCGTATTTCAAAGTGAGCCATTAATTACTTGGATAATAGAGTGGAGAGTATGCTCATCACATCTGAGGATGGCACCAAGCTGGGAGGGGCTGCAAGCACTTTGGAGGACAGGATAAGAATTCAAAATGATTTCCACAAATTGGAGAATTGGTCTGAAACCAACAAGATGAAATTCAATAAAGGCAGGTGCAAAATACTACACTTTGGAAGGAAAATTCAAGTGTTCCAATACAAAATGGGAATAACTGACTAGTCAATGGTATTGCTAAAAAGAATTTAGCAGTTAGCGGTGGATCACAAACTGAATATGAGTCAACAATATGATGCAATTGCAAAACAGAAGGTAATTGTTCCGATCTACTCACTACTGGTTAGGCCTCGCAGCTATTGTACTATGTACCATTTTGGGTATCAAACTTTGGGACTGATGTGGACAAATTGGACAGACGCCAGAGGACAGCAACAAAAATTATACATGGTGTAGAAACCTGACTTATAAGAGAGGTCAAAATAACTGGGCATGTGTATTTTTGAAGAAAAGAAGACTGAGGTGGAGACCTGATTACAGTCGTCAAATATATAAAGGTCTGTTACAAAGAGGATGGTGATCACTGAAGATAGGACAAGAAGTAATTGGTTTAATCTGCAGCAAAAGAGATTTAGGTTAGATATGAGAAAAAACTTTCCAACTATAAGGATCATTAGTTACTGGAACAAATTTCCAAGGGAGGTTCTGGAATCCGCATCATTTGAATATTTTTAAGAACAGGTTATACAAACACCTGTCAGGGATTGTCTAGGTATATTTGGTCCTGTGTAAACTCAGATGGCTGGACTAGAGGACCTCTTGACCTCTTTTCCATCCCTACATTTCCATGATTCTACTATTCAATTTTGAACATATTTATCACCATTTGTTTGTGATTTCAAAATGCTGTACAAATATTAATGAAAAAAGCCTCACAAAAACTCTGTGAGGTAAGCCATTCCCCTTACACACACACACACACACTTTACAGATGAAGAAACTGAGGCACAGAAATTTTAAGTGGCTTGTGAAAGGCCACACATTAATCTCTGTTAGAGCCCAAAGTCAAACCCCAATATCCAGATTCACAGTTCTGTGTTTTTATAAGACCAGTTTTCCCCAGATAATTAAGTCAGCACATCCACCCCACAGGGTGAACACTAAGTTTAGCGTGAACACAGACTCCCCCTCCTTCCCCCCACCCAGGTATAACTATTACAGAAATACTTGGGCTAAATAGCTTTATGCTAATCAGTGTTCCATTGCTCTCAAAATTCCTTATTTCTTACTTGTGGTGGATTGTGCAATTGTACAATAGGCTGCAATCCACTACACATAATCACATTTAAGATGCTTAAAAACTTATGACTTTATCCATCTGCAAAGTGTAACTGTGTCAATATATTTCCGCATTGCTGTATTAACAATTAGCATAATGAAAAACCAGATAATTGAGACTATTCTTTGCGTTAGAAAAATATGAGCTGCTTTTTGTGAGTACTCCTTGCAGCAAACCATTTCATAAGCTCAAGGATTCCACAGACAATCCTGCCATGCAATATTTCAGCTAGGAATATCACAAAATTACACATTCTTGACATTTTAAAAAAATTTACCTGATACTCAATGTGTTTTCCTTTCTAGCTGGCTTCCATTCTGTAGTTTGTAACATTATGCAATAAAGTTTGTTTGGGGAACTCAATAGTTTCTTAAAAGTCCTGAAAACTTTTCTCATTTGACTTTTGTGTTGATGTTTTCTCCCCAGTAGGGTGTTTTGTCTGGGGTTTTTGGTTTGTTTTTTTAAAGCAGCTGTGCTTTTCTTCTCCCAATGGAACAAAAAACTGCCCTCCTCTGTATCACCCTGAGCTATAAAATACTGCTCAAGTTGATCCTTATATACCTGAAAACTGCTCTTTGTTTTTATAAAATGAAAGTCCTTGATTATGCCAAAAATACCTATTTATAGGTTTCAGAGCGGAAGCTGTGTGAAAGGTATGCTTGTGTTCATTTTAAACAAAATGTGATTTATAAGGTACTTTATGCATAAAGAAGCATGCTGTGGCTCACCACCCTAGGAACATTCTAAAAAAGGCCAAGGGGAGGGGGGCAAGCTCAACATGTGGAGTGGAAAAGCATAGCATGTGATGAACAAATCCATATATAAAAAGGTTAAATATGATTGGTTAGAGGTTTGTGTTATGTAACTGTCATGTGCTATAAAATAGCAATCGGAGGGGCTCCTTGCTGGAGGGACTCTGACTGATTTTTGTACCAGGGGCTCTCCCTTTGTGCACATTGAATAAAGTCTTATTGAATTGAATCAAAGACCCTTGATTCTGCTCGGCATCTGACTCATTTGCTTATTATTGGGAACCACAAAATCCCAAACACCGTGTTAGTCTGTACCAGCAAAAACAACGAGGAGTCCTTGGGGCGTCTCTAAGGTGCCACAAGGACTCCTCATTGTTTTTACCTATTTATAGTCATTCTGGAGACTTGCTTATTTTTTGCCCTATGGATCCAGTCCACTTCTGTCTCTCCTGAAACAAAATCAGAAATAATTTAATTGATGTGATCTGAAGTCCATTCTCAGTGCCAAATATCCCCCTTTCTGTCCTGAAGAATCCCAACGCACTCACTTAAAATGAAACTGAAAAAAGATTCCAAAGTGTCTGAGAGTTTAATAGCAGCCTAACTAGCCTAGAAACCATCCATTGTTCTTCCCACCAGCAGCTTAAGGGACTCTTCTACCCAGTGGGGTCTCCAGCCTAGAACATTATTTGCAACAATGTGATATTTGTACCATTCTTAGGTACTTCGGGCCAATTTACATATGGCCTGCAAGGTGTTAAAATCTGTCTATCAAAAATAGGTTATATTACATTATTTTTATTATTATTTAATACTGACAGCATGTCTTGTGTTGTACAGCACACACAGAGATAGCCTCTGCCTCCAAGGCCTTACATTAATCTAGTCCTATATTACAAACTATTTTCTTACAAGTTGTTTGTAAAAAAAAGTCAGATATTTTACCACTCTATATAGGAGTCACAATTTTAAAAGATATATTTTTTAAATTATACAAAAGAAAGAAATGGCAGTTAAATTAGACAAGGTGCACCACTAGAGCATAGCTGTAGGACAACAAACTCTTCATAATCATACTGAGCATTAGAAATTTCTGCTTTGTTTTATCTGCTTTGTCCTCACTTTATTTTTTTTTTGTTTTCATAAGTAACCCTCTCACACTTGCTTTCATCTTTCCTTAAAAAAAAAAAAGAATTTTTTCCCTCTCACTATATTTTAATTCTTTTTGCACTCAAGAACGGTTATAATTTCCCCTAACCTTAAGGATGTTTCCTTCATTTGAGATGCCTGTAATTGTGCTTTCTATTTTAGTCTTTTTTTTTTAATGAAGTGTAACATTTCCTACACAGACTGGCACACTGACATGGTGCCAGTTTAGTTTAAGATACATAGGAATCATGAAAAGTGAAAGTGAGCTAGAGAGAGGTATGCTATTGCTTTTATAAGCTTGTGAGTGTTCATGTTTTATTGAACATAAGGTGTACTGACAGATTTATCTAATACTAGATTAATTCTAGCTAACTCCTCTCTGTATTCAAGGATTCTGTCCCTGAAAGTATTGTCATGCTTTGATCTCTGCATGCTTTTATCACAGAAACATAGAATTGGAAAGGACCTCGACAGGTCATCAATCCAGTCTCCTGCACTGAGGCAGGACTAAGTATTATTCCTGACTGGTGTTTGTCGAACCTTTTCTTCAAAACTTCCAATGACAAATATTCAACAAATTACCTAGAGAGGTTGTGAGAGTGCTTAACTACCCTTACAGTTAGTAATTTGCCCTATCTTCTGTATTAAAAAGTTGTCTCCAGTGCATTCCAAGAACTTGTTGGATAATCTGCATTCTGTATATTATTTTCCCAACAGATGTCTGGGTAATTGAAATACCCCATCACCACCAAATCCTGCGTTATGAGTAAAGATTATCATTCCATTCTGGAAAACAAGCATGGTTAAAATACACTTTAATATGCAGAAAGAATAGTTGTAAAAGTGCTAATGCCCCTGTGGTGTGGAAGCCTAATTGTCCTTGGTTGCTCCTACTCTCAAACTCAATGGGAAGCATAAAAGTTAGATGAGCATATCATGCTGAGGTAAGCTGTCACAACACTCCTAGTTTAATACCAACGTCTCCGGGTTGCTAGTATAGCCTCTCTTTTTTACTCCTCTAAGCTTAGTCTCAGAAACAGTCCTGTAAACATTGGGCAATCTTGGTTGCTTTTCTTAACTATTTTGAGGGCCCTGCAGATCTCTTCAGAAATCCCACTGACTGAATATGCCTCTGACTTCTGGGTTTGACAAAAAACAATATTTGTTTAACCAGAGTAAGCCAACAATAGTGCTCAGTGGGTGAGGTAAATATATTTTATTGGACTAGCTTCTGTCCAATAGAAGATTACCACTTCACCCACCCTGGCCTCTCTAATGTCCTGAAACAGACATGGCTACAACACCGCATGCAATAGTGCCCAGTAACACTTCTATTTCTTATTCCAAGAGGAAAAACCTCAGCTTATAAGAGCTCAGCAGTGATTCCTCCTGCTGCTCACAGTCAAGTCCTGCTGACCCCCTTTCTGATCCTGCTCCCTCTCTCCTCAAAGGATAATCCTTCAAATTTACCACCTCCCCCTACAGGTTCCAGGTGAGCAGTCTGGGTGGAGCTTCCACCCAAGAGTCAAAGCTTCCATGTCTCTGTGCACCCACTTGCATCTGTTTCTCTTTCTTCATCTCATAATGTGCTGAATCATACAATTACACTTAAACACTTATCCTGTAACATCTCATATCATAGAGTTTCACGTTAACATAGTCCCTTCTCCACACATGCCATGTTGTGGATAATAGTTGTTCAAACCAAAGAGGGACATTGTGGCTTTGGCTGGTTTTTCCTTTTAAAAAACTGGACATGGATTTATACCAGTGGCTCTCTAGGAGAATAAATGTGCAACCTCACCATTACTGCTCCCCATCTTTTGCCCAGTCATTGGGATGGGTGATTTTACAGCAACAAATTATCTATAGGCAGGGGAAGGAAACAATGGGCTCATGGAGGAGACAGATGCTTCCTTTTCAGTGGTTTTGACATGAATTGAAATGTCCCTTCAAAAGAAGTACAAAAATGTTCCTCTGAGATCATCATTTTCACCCTGTAAGTGGCAAGAAAACTGGCAAATATTTGTATTTGGAGGTATATATATATATATATACATACATACACACACACAAATATAGGTATTTGTAGGCTGTCCATCACAATAGTATCTGAGTACCAAACAGAGATGCGGGGGGGAAGGACACTGCAGCTAAGGGAAGGCTGGGAGAAGGACAGGAAGTCCAGCAGAGTACCCCAGGTTACAATTAAATGCAGTCTCGTGATAATTTGAAACAACTGTGTATCTTTTAACCTTTCAGAAAACTGATCTCCTTTTTCTTAACTAGTGTTACCAGATTCCTTTATATTTGTTGAGTCTGAGGGGAGATGAAAATCATCCTGTGACAGATTGTGCCCCTGTATTCACCTCTTGCACTCAACTGTAATAATCTTTGTATAAAGTACACCCTGTGAGCTATCATTTGAAAACTCAATTTGGTCATTATTTTACCAGCACAATGTGTGGCAACATTGTGTGTAAAGTTATAAGATTCCACTGCATGGTGTTGTTAACATGTTCCAAATCACAGCCCTGAGCAAACAGAAGTTGCCAAACAGGTCTGTCTCAAACAAGAGAATAGGAGTACTTGTGGCACCTTAGAGACTAACCAATTTATTTGAGCATGAGCTTTCGTGAGCTACAGCTCACTTCATCGGATGCATACCGTGGAAACTGCAGCAGACTTTATATACACACAGAGATCATAAAACAATACCTCCTCCCACCCCACTGTCCTGCTGGTAATAGCTTATCTAAAGTGATCATCAAGTTGCGCCATTTCCAGCACAAATCCAGGTTTTCTCACCCTCCACCCCCCCACACACAAACTCACTCTCCTGCTGGTAATAGCCCATCCAAAGTGACAACTCTCTACACAATGTGCATGATAATCAAGGTGGGCCATTTCCTACACAAATCCAGGTTCTCTCACCCCCTCACCCCTCTCCAAAAAACACACACACAAACTCACTCTCCTGCTGGTAATAGCTCATCCAAAGTGACCACTCTCCCTACAATGTGCATGATAAACAAGGTGGGCCATTTCCTACACAAATCCAGGTTCTCTCACCCCCTCACCCCTCTCCAAAAAACACACACACAAACTCACTCTCCTGCTGGTAATAGCTCATCCAAAGTGACCACTCTCCCTACAATGTGCATGGTAATCAAGGTGGGCCATGACCAGCACAAATCCAGGCTTTCTCACCCCACCCCACCCCTTTTTTTTCCCGGACACACACACACACACACACACACACACAAACTCACTCTCCTGCTGGCAATAGCTCATCCAAACTGACCACTCTCCAAGTTTAAATCCAAGTTTAACCAGAACGTCGGGCGGGTGGGGGGTAGGAAAAAACAAGGGGAAATAGGCTACCTTGCATAATGACTTAGCCACTCCCAGTCTCTATTTAACCCTAAATTGATAGTATCCAATTTGCAAATGAATTCCAATTCAGCAGTTTCTCGCTGGAGTCTGGATTTGAAGTTTTTTTGTTTTAAGATAGCGACCTTCATGGTTGTGATTGCGTGACCAGAGAGATTGAAGTGTTCTCCGACTGGTTTATGAATGTTATAATTCTTGACATCTGATTTGTGTCCATTTATTCTTTTACGTAGAGACTGTCCAGTTTGACCAATGTAAATGGCAGAGGGGCATTGCTGGCACATGATGGCATATATCACATTGGTGGATGTGCAGGTGAACGAGCCTCTGATAGTGTGGCTGATGTTATTAGGCCCTGTGATGGTGTCCCCTGAATAGATATGTGGGCACAGTTGGCAATGGGCTTTGTTGCAAGGATAAGTTCCTGGGTTAGTGGTTCTGTTGTGTGGTATGTGGTTGTTGGTGAGTATTTGCTTCAGGTTGCGGGGCTGTCTGTAGACAAGGACTGGCCTGTCTCCCAAGATTTGTGAGAGTGTTGGGTCATCCTTTAGGATAGGTTGTAGATCCTTAATAATGCGTTGGAGGGGTTTTAGTTGGGGGCTGAAGGTGACGGCTAGTGGCGTTCTGTTATTTTCTTTGTTAGGCCTGTCCTGTAGTAGGTAACTTCTGGGAACTCTTCTGGCTCTATCAATCTGTTTCTTCACTTCCGCAGGTGGGTATTGTAGTTGTAAGAAAGCTTGACTGAGATCTTGTAGGTGTTTGTCTCTGTCTGAGGGGTTGGAGCAAATGTGGTTGTATCGCAGAGCTTGGCTGTAGACGATGGATCGTGTGGTGTGGTCAGGGTGAAAGCTGGAGGCATGTAGGTAGGAATAGCGGTCAGTAGGTTTCCGGTATAGGGTGGTGTTTATGTGACCATTGTCTATTAGCACTGTAGTGTCCAGGAAGTGGATCTCTTGTGTGGACTGGACCAGGCTGAGGTTGATGGTGGGATGGAAGTTGTTGAAAGGTTTTTAAGGTCAGGCTTGACAAAGCCCTGGCTGGGATGATTTAACTGGGAATTGGTCCTGCTTTGAGCAGGGGGTTGGACTAGATGACCTTCTGGGGTCCCTTCCAACCCTGATATTCTATGATTCTATGATTCTATGAAATCATGGTGGAATTCCTGAAGGGCTTCTTTTCCATGGGTCCAGATGATGAAGATGTCATCAATATAGCGCAAGTAGAGTAGGGGCTTTAGGGGACGAGAGCTGAGGAAGCATTGTTCTAAATCTGCCATAAAAATGTTGGCATACTGTGGGGCCATGCGGGTACCCATAGCAGTGCTGCTGATCTGAAGGTATACATTGTCCCCAAATGTAAAATAGTTATGGGTAAGGACAAAGTCACAAAGTTCAGCCACCAGGTTAGTCGTGACAGTGTTCTTGATGGCTTGTAGTCCATCTTTTTGTGGAATGTTGGTGTAGAGGGCTTCTACATCCATAGTGGCCAGGATGGTGTTATCAGGAAGATCATCGATGGATTGAAGTTTCCTCAGGAAGTCAGTGGTGTCTCAAAGGTAGCTGGGAGTGCTGGTAGCGTAGGGCCTGAGGAGGGAGTCTACATAGCCAGACAATCCTGCTGTCAGCCCAGCAGAAGCAGCTGTCCTATCTCGGGGCCTCTCCTTCTGCCCCTCCACCCCCACGAACATGATACAGTTCTGTGGTGACCTAGAATCCTATTTTCTACATCTCCAACTCAAGGAATATTTCCAAAATACCTCTGAACAACATACTAATCGAGAGGCCTCCCTACCAACACTACAGAAAGAAGGATTCTAGGTGGACTCCTCCTGAAGGTCGAAACAGCAGACTGGACTTCTACATAGAGTGCTTCCGCCGATGTGCACGGGCTGAAATTGTGGAAAAGCAGCATCACTTGCCCCATAACCTCAGCCATGCGGAACGCAATGCCATCCACAGCCTCAGAAACAACTCTGACATCATAATCAAAAAGGCTGACAAAGGAGGTGCTGTTGTCATCATGAATAGGTCGGAATATGAACAAGAGGCTGCTCGGCAGCTCTGCAACACAAGTTTCTACAAGCCATTACCCTATGATCCCACTGAGAGTTACCAAAAGCAACTACAGCATTTGGTCAAGAAACTTCCTGAAAAAGCACAAGATCAAATCCGCTCAGACACACCCCTGGAACCCCGACCTGGGATATTCTATCTACTACCCAAGATCCATAAACCTGGAAATCCTGGGTGCCCCATCATCTCAGGCACTGGCACCCTGACAGCAGGATTGTCTGGCTATGTAGACTCCCTCCTCAGGCCCTACGCTACCAGCACTCCCAGCTACCTTTGAGACACCACTGACTTCCTGAGGAAACTTCAATCCATCGGTGATCTTCCTGATAACACCATCCTGGCCACTATGGATGTAGAAGCCCTCTACACCAACATTCCACAAAAAGATGGACTACAAGCCATCAAGAACACTGTCACGACTAACCTGGTGGCTGAACTTTGTGACTTTGTCCTTACCCATAACTATTTTACATTTGGGGACAATGTATACCTTCAGATCAGCGGCACTGCTATGGGTACCCGCATGGCCCCACAGTATGCCAACATTTTTATGGCAGATTTAGAACAATGCTTCCTCAGCTCTCGTCCCCTAAAGCCCCTACTCTACTTGCGCTATATTGATGACATCTTCATCATCTGGACCCATGGAAAAGAAGCCCTTCAGGAATTCCACCATGATTTCATAGAATCATAGAATATCAGGGTTGGAAGGGACCCCAGAAGGTCATCTAGTCCAACCCCCTGCTCAAAGCAGGACCAATTCCCAGTTAAATCATCCCAGCCAGGGCTTTGTCAAGCCTGACCTTAAAAACCTTTCAACAACTTCCATCCCACCATCAACCTCAGCCTGGTCCAGTACACACAAGAGATCCACTTCCTGGACACTACAGTGCTAATAGACAATGGTCACATAAACACCACCCTATACCGGAAACCTACTGACCGCTATTCCTACCTACATGCCTCCAGCTTTCACCCTGACCACACCACACGATCCATCGTCTACAGCCAAGCTCTGCGATACAACCACATTTGCTCCAACCCCTCAGACAGAGACAAACACCTACAAGATCTCTGTCAAGCTTTCTTACAACTACAATACCCACCTGCGGAAGTGAAGAAACAGATTGATAGAGCCAGAAGAGTTCCCAGAAGTTACCTACTACAGGACAGGCCTAACAAAGAAAATAACAGAATGCCACTAGCCGTCACCTTCAGCCCCCAACTAAAACCCCTCCAACGCATTATTAAGGATCTACAACCTATCCTAAAGGATGACCCAACACTCTCACAAATCTTGGGAGACAGGCCAGTCCTTGTCTATAGACAGCCCCGCAACCTGAAGTAAATACTCACCAACAACCACATACCACACAACAGAACCACTAACCCAGGAACTTATCCTTGCAACAAAGCCCATTGCCAACTGTGCCCACATATCTATTCAGGGGACACCATCACAGGGCCTAATAACATCAGCCACACTATCAGAGGCTCGTTCACCTGCACATCCACCAATGTGATATATGCCATCATGTGCCAGCAATGCCCCTCTGCCATTTACATTGGTCAAACTGGACAGTCTCTACGTAAAAGAATAAATGGACACAAATCAGATGTCAAGAATTATAACATTCATAAACCAGTCGGAGAACACTTCAATCTCTCTGGTCACGCAATCACAACCATGAAGGTCGCTATCTTAAAACAAAAAAACTTCAAATCCAGACTCCAGCGAGAAACTGCTGAATTGGAATTCATTTGCAAATTGGATACTATTAATTTAGGCTTAAATAGAGACTGGGAGTGGCTAAGTCATTATGCAAGGTAGCCTATTTCCCCTTGTTTTTTCCTACCCCCCACCCCCCGACGTTCTGGTTAAACTTGGATTTAAACTTGGAGAGTGGTCAGTTTGGATGAGCTATTGCCAGCAGGAGAGTGAGTTTGTGTGTGTATGGGGGTGGGGGGGTGAGAAAACCTGGATTTGCGCTGGAAATGGCCCACCTTGATTATCATGCACATTGTGTAGAGAGTTGTCACTTTGGATGGGCTATTACCAGCAGGAGAGTGAGTTTGTGTGTGGGGGGGGGGGTGGAGGGTGAGAAAACCTGGATTTGTGCTGGAAATGGCCCAACTTGATGATCACTTTAGATAAGCTATTACCAGCAGGACAGTGGGGTGGGAGGAGGTATTGTTTTATGATCTCTGTGTGTATATAAAGTCTGCTGCAGTTTCCACGGTATGCATCCAATGAAGTGAGCTGTAGCTCACGAAAGCTCATGCTCAGATAAATTGGTTAGTCTCTAAGGTGCCACAAGTACTCCTTTTCTTTTTGCGAATACAGACTAACACAGCTGTTACTCTGAAACAAGAGAATGTGTGCTCTGCTTAAGTCATCAAGCAGGAAGGATAGACAAAGAAACCTTAAACAGGTAAGGAAAAACAGCAGGAAACATCCTCTCCTGTGGATTGTCTGTAACCTGAATCTCAGCTGGAAAAGTTTTCCAGGGGAGGGATTGACACTAAAATAGTGGGACAAACACCCCAACACCTTACCTCCTCCTTGGTCACTCTCTGTCTATTGATTCACTGCACCAGAAGGAACTAAGGACGCAGCCATTTCCCTGAAGAAGGGGTCCTGGCCTAAAGAAGTTTGGCCAGTAATACAGTTGAGAACATGTGGTAAGAAAACTTTGCAGTGAATTTAATCATAGTTTGTTAAGTTACGCATTAGTTATGCTTTACCATTATTTTTCTTGTAACCATTTCTGACTTTTATGCTTCAATACTGGCATTCTTAAAATCTCTCTCTCTCTCTTTGTAGTTAATAAACCTGATTTATTGTTTTATCTAAACCAGTGTGTTTGAATTGAAGTGTTTGGGAAACTCCACGTTGGATAACAGGATTTGTGCATATCATTTCCATTAATAAAATGACAGACTTTGTGTGAGCGTGTATTGTTCAGGAGAGGGCTGAGCAGTACACAACATCCATTTCTGGAGAAAAATCTGGCACTGGGAGTGTGCTGGGTCACCCGGCAGTGTAATTCAGGCTTGTGAAAGCCTGAGTGTGACTGGCAGGCTGCACATGCACACAGAAATAACTGAAAATGACTTACTTGCTGGGGGCTGTTTGTGAACATTGCAGGAGTGGTGGCATCCCAGGTTAGAGGGCAGGAGTGACAAAGCTACTCACTAGTCTACACTGGGTATGTCACACACCCTTGTCTATAAAAATATTTCAAAGCATTGTTTCAAAATTCTCATTTAGTTTTAATAACATTAATTTTTTAATTCTTCAGATACTAAGCAATTTTTAAAAATTAAGTATGTCATGATTTAAAATGTAATTTTCATGAAAGTACCAAACTGCTGGTTATAGATTATTGTCAATCTATTAGTGAAAAAGACAATAGTTTGTCTGATTTTAAATGAGTTCTTTTCTCCACCAACGTTGCATTCAAATCCTCTCTTCCTATAAAGGTTTTTTTGTTCTAACATTTTTTTTTTAATCAGCTAAGGGGAAGAAAAGATTTTTAAATAGTATGGTGCACAGCTTGGAGAGAATTAAGACAGTAATTACAAAGAAAAATGGATCATTGCCACATGAAAAAGAATAGTCATTTTATATGATGAATTTTGATTTGATTATCCAGGAAAAGTAATGAATTGGTGTCATGGAAATAATCAGTGTTAATAGACTTTCATTTTTCATTATCAACAGGGGAAAAAGAATTTCTATCGGTAGAGCAACCCGGGGGGGGGGGGGAGAGTGGTTAGCTTTTGCTATTGTAAGTGCCAATGAATCTCCAGGCTTTGAGGATTTTTGGAGGTTCTGTAACACACTGAAAAAGCTGAAGTTTAAAATAAAAGAGGAAGTATTTTGGTGGCCGATAAGACACAAGAAACCAAATTACCAAACACAAATTGAAAATGTGCATCCCAGAAAACTTTATATCATATAACAGTTTCATACATGATCTCTTATTTTTCCATAAATGAGATTAACTGCAGTGCACCGATGATGATTCCCCGCCCTGCAATGTTTATAGTTCAAAGTAGCAAACAAGGACAAATCAAGAAAGATTGGACCAAAGCCTATTCATTTTTGGTTAGAGATACAGCAAACTGCCCACTTCAGTTGTTTAAAGTTTGGTAAACAGAACATCATTTCTGGATTATTTTATTCAGAAAGGTGTTTGTTCAACTTTAAATTGAAGTGCAATTATGGTCCATACACTAGGTAACTGCACAATGAAAAGGAATCCATGAATCCTGCTCAATAACAAGTCTTATATTTTTAAAATACAACAGCAGCTGTTAGCATCATGTCCTCTTCCTTTCCCAGAACTACTGATTGCTAGAACTGGGTAGACACCGCCAAATATTTTTTAACAGTCATCATTAGCGTTTAAAGATGAATTTGCTGCAGCTGTGCTCGTATTCCCTGTGTGTTCACCTTCTATGGGCATTTAAATAGTTCACTTTTTCCTCACATGACTGCATGCAGTACTGTATGTGGATAATTAGTTTGCCATTGGAGTTCTCATATACACTAAATTTTGAATTTGCAAGCATTAATACTGGCACCAGGAGTGGTATATCGTATATGGGATAGACACATTGCTTGACAAAAACAGGGGTTTGAGGTTCCCAAAATTCCACACCAAAGAACTTACATAAAGGTAGATTAATGAATTGAGACAAGGATCTTACTATACTCTTCATAAGTAAGACTACAAAAGCCCTTGGATCTGAACATGAAGGGAGAAAATTAGATGTGAACTCTGCATTAAACTATTAACATGTTTAATATGGTAGTGCCTAAGGACTAAAAGAGTGGGCCCCATAAACTATTTGACAACAGCAAATATCATGTTAGTTCCCCGGGTGGTGGTGGTTGGTTTTCTTTTGGGGGATGGAAGGGGGGAAATGTTATTTAAGAGGGGATAAGCTAAATGGAAAAAAGGGGAGGGGGAATGAGGGTGAGGGGGAACAGGACAGGTGTGGAGTGAAGCTGAGGTTAACTGAGCTGATTTCAACAGGCAGTGATGCAGAGCTGAACTTCATAATAGGCCTCAGAAGGCCAACAGCAATAGTGCTGATGTCACAAAACTGAATCAGTTAGCTTCACATTAGAGCAGGACTGACAGGTGGAGAAGAGCTATATCTTAATGCTCCTGACTTAATGTCCATTTGTGGTTTATGTGGGTGGAGAATGTTTTGTGACTAAGAGTTCCAGACCTCAACAAACTAAATGGGAGCTGTGCCACACTTCTGCCACTCTGGTTGGGCTTTGCTCATTGTGTTCCTCGTGTATATATATAGGATTGTTTTTCTTTGGATTATTTTTCCCTTTTGCCCCAAATACTATATACTTTGGATTCTACAATCCCAAAGGCTTCTGAGGAGGGAGGGAGGGAGGAAGGAAGGAAGGAAAGAAGGAAGAACCACTTGCAGAAGTGACCAGGAAGGTTCTGTTTTACTTTCCCAGAGCTAGGAATTCAGTTCTGGGTAAGGGTTTGAGCCATTCTTCTATTTATTTTAGGTAAGGATCACTATGCCAGTTAAATCCAGCACTTGTTGTTTCCATAGGCACTTGGCCAAAAGGAAACTATATTTACCGTTCTCCAGATGCCCCCACAGCACATGTACGTACACACACACTTTAATTGATATATGGTCTTATTATGAAACCATTCAGAGACATATTTGGGGGACATATCACTGTATACAGTCAGGAAAATAGTTGCTCTGTAATTTTCTCCACTTAGTTATTAGAGGGCTGTCCAGGAAAGGGTTCCCCCATTCCGAACAAATTTTCCTATCCTGAATCGGGAAAAAGTCAAACTAAAAACATTTTCATGAATTAAAATAAAAAATGGTTCAGGTAAATTGAAATTGAGATAAATGTTGTGAAGTTATTGAAATATTTCAACTTTTTTTTAAAAAACTATAAATTAGTTTGAATTTGTAAACCAAAAGTAATTTCAAAACTGGAAAACTAGAATTTAAGTAAAAAAACTGTCAAAGCTGAATCTTGCTTGAAATAAGTTGTGGTTTTGATGAATTGGCTTTTGTTGTTGTTTGTTTTGGGGGGTGAGGGTTGGAAAAAGTTGTCAAAATCCCCAGGCCAGCTCTACTTATTAGCACTTCTAATAATACTCCAACTTCACCAGTCTTCTCTATGGGATGTTACAAGAGAACAAATACCTTAATCAACCTCCACCAATATACAACCCAAACATTGGAGTTTAATTTGTTTGTACATATAGTAGGAATGCAGAAGCTGGCAATACTAGAGTCAATCACTGGTACATCAGAGCTTTTCTTGAAGTGGCCAATAAATTATTAATTCCTTTTTCTCGGGTGTGATCAGGAGTAGATTGTTTTCAGACCTCACTAGAGATCCCCGGAAAAAGAGAGGCTGAAATACTTAACATCTGAACTTAGTTTAGGGGGGAAATGCTTTAGTGGACCATTTTCCCACTATTAGAGTTAGATGATTGCATAAAAAACTAAGACCAGAAACAGGGAGTGGGAAATAAAAAAAAAAGAAAAACTAGGTGTTTTAAGGTTTCAGAGTAACAGCCGTGTTAGTCTGTATGCACAAAAAGAACAGGAGTACTTGTGGCACCTTAGAGACTAACCAGTTTATTTGAGCATAAGCTTTCGTGAGCTACAGCTCACTTCATCGGATGCATGCAGTGGAAAACATCCGATGAAGTGTGCTGTAGCTCACGAAAGCTTATGCTCAAATAAACTGGTTAGTCTCTAAGGTGCCACAAGTACTCCTTTTCTTTTTAGGTTTTTTAAAAATATAAAGTTGTGCCCTTAGTTTGGTAAAACAGAATTTCTTCTACACACAAAATGTGAATGTAAAATAGAATCATTAGAGATAAATATAAATAGATTCACCATACATTACTATTGTCATAAATATAAAGGGAATGGTAAACCCCTTTGAAATCCCTCCTGGCCAGGAGAAAGCTCCTCTCACCTGTAAAGGGTTAAGAAGCTAAAGGTAACCTCGCTGGCACCTGACCAAAATGACCAATGAGGAGACAAGATACTTTCAAAAGCTGGGAGGAGGGAGAGAAACAAAGGGTCTGTGTGTCTGTCTATATGCTGGTCTTTGTCGGGGATAGACCAGGAATGAAGTCTTAGAACTTTTAGTAAGTAATCTAGCTAGGTACATGTTAGATTATGATTTCTTTAAATGGCTGAGAAAAGAACTGTGCTGAATAGAATAACTATTTCTGTCTGTGTATCTTTTTTGTAACTTAAGGTTTTGCCTAGAGGGGTTCTCTATGTTTTTGAATCTAATTACCCTGTAAGATATCTACCATCCTGATTTTACAGGGGGGATTTCTTTATTTCTATTTACTTCTATTTTTATTAAAAGTCTTCTTGTAAGAAAACTGAATGCTTTTTCATTGTTCTCAGATCCAAGGGTTTGGGTCTGTGGTCACCTATGCAAATTGGTGAGGCTTTTTATCCAACCTTTCCCAGGAAAGGGGGGGTGCAAGTGTTGGGAGGATTGTTCATTGTTCTTAAGATCCAAGGGTCTGGGTCTGTAGTCACCTAGGCAAATTGGTGAGGCTTTTTACCAAACCTTGTCCAGGAAGTGGGGTGCAAGGTTTTGGGAAGTATTTTGGGGGGAAGGACGCGTCCAAACAGCTCTTCCCCAGTAACCAGTATTAGTTTGGTGGTGGTAGCGGCCAGTCCAAGGACAACGGGTGGAATATTTTGTACCTTGGGGAAGTTTTGACCTAAGCTGGTAAAGATAAGCTTAGGAGGTTTTTCATGCAGGTCCCCACATCTGTACCCTAGAGTTCAGAGTGGGGGAGGAACCTTGACAACTATATAAGCTTAAGATGTGGTGTCAAAACTGTAATACTATTGTAATGTAAATTTATGTATTTAATAACTAGATCTGGGTTTGGTTTTTTTTTGCATTTTCAACAATTGATCCTAGACCAGGGCCCACAGTCACATCTGTTGGTTTGTCTTCTGCCATGAAATACAATAAGACTTGTTCATATTCTCAAAAACCAACTGGTGAAATGAAATCAGCATGCTATGTGACATCTCTTTTTTATTTGTCAGACATGAGCAGTTAAGGCTTGGGCTGTACGTAATACTTAGGGAATTACCCGGCTGTACAATATGCATTAGACAAAACTACTTCCCAAAGGTAATGAAACCAAGGCTAATGTGGCAATAATGGTGCATTAAACTTGGGCAGAGCTAATTGTGCATGTTCATGTGAGTCAATCTTCTGATAAAATTCATTAAGAATGCACATTAAAGAAATTGGCAATTACTTTACCTTTTAGTCACGTCTCCTTTCCAACAACATGGTCAGTATTGTGAAAATTCTGTTTAGTGAGCGCATTGCATGGGTGTATTGACTGTAACTCAGTGGAGCAATTTGAAAATCTCTAGAAAGTTCTCAAATGATTCAAATTCAAAGTTCAAACAAGGATCAGCAATTGATCAAATTCTCAATCCCACTCCTCTTTTCTTTTAGATGCGACAGGCCAAACATTGGTATATTGAAGGAATGCTGAAGTTGGACTTGGAATCTGTACAAGTTCCTGCCAAGTAACAGTTTGCAAAAGGTGCTGAGGAAAGTAACAGTGGCAACAGCAGCAACAACACATAAAAGACGTGTTAGTCATTTTTTCCCAAAGGACATTAGAACATATGGACAGCATGAGGCTCTTGAAATCAGGGAGTTACAGAAGCACCATCAAGACAGCAGCAATCTGAATCTGTACCAGAAGATGGAAACTTATAATCTTATAAATCTGTGTGCTAGGAAAGAGACTCATTTACTGAGAAATCAACTATGGGCAGATTTGAAATTCAGTAGCTCGGGAATAGTTCACAAAATAAATAGTGTTTCAGATATTCCCTCATGTCTCTCCCTTATTGATTCACAAGCAGTAGTCTTCTAAGCTAAAAGCAACTTCACATCTCAAGTTGAACAGCATTTACTAAAAGGACTTTTTGAAAGAAAATAACAAAGGTGGGAGACTGTGAGGGGCAAAGTCTCAGCACATACTGCTGCAGAGAATGAGCAGTGCTGCTGCTTGTAGGGCAGCACAAGGAGGCTGCTATCACTTAGGCCCTTAGGTTCTCTAGAGCTTTGTCTACACTTCTGGCAGCATGTAGAGTACATACACTGCCCGCCTACCTAGAATGGGTATAAAACAGCAGTGGAGGTGGTGAGGCAGTGCTTAGGCAAGGCTATTTTTAGGAGCATAGCGGCCTGCCACCTCCCTGCAGCCACGAAAGGCTTCAGCAGCAGGAATCTGCCAGAGTTTTTCCTTGCTGCCTCTCCCCCTGCCAGAGCCTTCCACTGGTGTATGTAATTACACACTGCAGTGTGGACACAGCCTGCTTTTCACTGCAGCATGTAGTTGCAAATTCTATACACTGCCATCTATATAGACCGAGCTTTAATTACACCAACGGCCGCTCTAGCCCCAGGAGCTGCCCAGGATCACAAGTCATCTTTAATGTTTCCTCTTTCCGGGTTGCAGGTTCCACACTGTAGGGGTGTGTGTGTGTTATTATGGATAGTGGTTAAGGTTCTACATTCTGATTTGGTATCATTTTACCCCTCTTCACATTCACTTTACTCAAACTTAAATTATTATAGGGGATACAAAGCAGTGGAAATCAGGCACAGGAAAGTTCAGTAATGTGGCTAGAGAGGGTATTGTGCCTGTGTATTCCATTCTTGGGGGTGATTTATTTTGCTATCATTCAGGGTGATAAGCATGAGAGGTTTATTTAGCTACAAGCTTAATGTACAAAACTTGTCAAATGTGTATTGACTAAGAAAGCTCCATAAGAGCTTTGTCAGCCCTTTTCTATTTGTACTCGATAACAATTTTGTTTAAAGGGGGCAGAGTAAGATATTGGGCTAGATCTCAGGTGATATACATCGGTGTAACTTCCATTTACGTCAGCTAAGGATGGACTCATTACATTCTTAACGATTAATTTACTTGACTTGAAGTGCTCGGATTTTGTAAATGACGTGATAGGTAACTACTTTTTTTTCCAGTTAACAATCTTAGCCAGTTTGGGGAACTAAGATTTGTAATTATTAAAAAGGCAATGTGTGTTTAAGTTTATTTATGTACAACATGCCTCGGAGTTATGGTAAAACTGTATTTACCCTGGGCACCCATCTTATTTCTGGCACTCCTTGTAGTGGAAAGACATGTATAATTTGAGCTTCTAGCTTAGACTTCTGGTCTTTTGGGAATTGTCAGTCGCCATTTTGTAGTTGCTTTCTCTAATTGGCTAAATTAAATAAATGTACTTTTATTAAGGAGATTTGTAGATCAGAAGGTAGTGATGAGTTACTGTATCTGTTTTCAGCACAGTAAACCAGATGATTTTAATAGAGATAAAGATTAATTATTTTGTGTAGGGGATTGTAGGCAAACCAAATGGGAGTGAGATTAAGGGGCAAGGGGCAATATCTGCTAGCAGAATCAAGATATTCTTACGTAACACGGGAAAATGACTGTACTCTGTCCCAGCCTGAGTCTCATTCCAATACTTTTCAGAGTAGCAGCCGTGTTAGTCTGTATTCGCAAAAAGAAAAAAAGAGTACTTGTGGCACCTTAGAGACTAACCAATTTATTTGAGCATTGGTTAGTTTCTAAGGTGCCACAAGTACTCCTTTTCTTATTCCAATACTTGTTCTGAACGTCCCTCTAAATAAATAATATCCTTTTTTAATTTTTCTGTGCCCCATCTATGTTTCTAGACCTTTGAACTACTCTTATTCATACAACAGTCTCTTGGCCATTAAGTACAATTGATTACCCTATCCTGAAGTAGTGTCACTTTCATGGGAATTTACTATAAACCAAGATAAACAACATGTAATGAAATTCACAGCTGTGTGCATAAGAAATGCTTTTTTAAAATGAATCCCTCCTTGTTAACATAGGAGTTTGGTATTGTTATGATGTAAATACACAGCTATGGAAGCATAGGTTATCATTTTCCCTACTGAAATTTATATTTTATCTATTTATTTTTCAACTGCATTAATACTTTCCTGAAATTCCAAACTGTACTAAACTGGGAGGAGTGGTAGATATGCTGGAGGGCAGGGATAGGATACAGAGGGACCTAGACAAATTGGAGGATTGGGCCAAAAGAAATCTGATGAGGTTCAATAAGGATAAGTGCAGGGTCCTGCACTTAGGACGGAAGAACCCAATGCACAGCTACAGACTAGGGACCGAATGGCTAGGCAGCAGTTCTGCGGAAAAGGACCTAGGGGTGACAGTGGACGAGAAGCTGGATATGAGTCAGCAGTGTGCCCTTGTTGCCAAGAAGGCCAATGGCATTTTGGGATGTATAAGTAGGGGCATAGCGAGTAGATCGAGGGACGTGATCGTCCCCCTCTATTCGACATTGGTGAGGCCTCATCTGGAGTACTGTGTCCAGTTTTGGGCCCCACACTACAAGAAGGATGTGGATAAATTGGAGAGAGTCCAGGGAAGGGCAACAAAAATGATTAGCAAAAAGAAAAGGAGTACTTGTGGCACCTTAGAGACTAACCAATTTATTTGAGCATAAGCTTTCATGAGCTACAGCTCACTTCATCGGATGCATACTGTGGAAACTGCAGAAGACATTATATACACAGAGACCATGAAACAATACCTCCTCCCACCCCACTCTCCTGCTGGTAATAGCTTATCTAAAGTGATCACTCTCCTTACAATGTGTATGATAATCAAGTTGGGCCATTTCCAGCACAAATCCAGGTTTTCTCACCCTCTGCCTCCCCCCTCCCCCCCCCCCCCCCCCCAGACACACAAACTCACTCTCCTGCCAGGAGAGAATCTTCTTCCTTAGAAGTTTTTAAGGTCAGGCTTGACAAAGCCCTGGCTGGGATGATTTAATTGGGGATTGGTCCTGCTTTGAGCAGGGGGTTGGACTAGATGACCTCCTGAGGTCCCTTCCAACCCTGATATTCTATGATTCTATGATTAAAAGCAACAAATATCTTCTGGGAATAATTGTAACTCAACAGCAAGAATAGAACTGAAATATTCTTTCTACTCAAGTTTACATCCTTAACATATATTTTACACAATGATACATTAAGGAACTCTCTTGTCAAATACATAAAAAGAGGATTTACAGAATAGCAATGAAAGCTGCTCTATAGTGGTCCCTCAATAAACCTAAATCTTGACCTGGGGTGACTAGAAGTGAGGGCAATTGAAACTCTGTGCCTGATCAAGCCTTGGTCTAACAACTAAGATTGTTATAAGGGGCTGATTAGTAAATTATGTCAGTGTTTTTTGTGATAGGGCACATAACAGCTAGGAACTGGACTGAGACCCCAACTCACTGGCCAACCATCAGTTAGAACAACTTTCAGTCAGTAATACCAATCAGAATTAGTGACATTTTATTTAATATTAAATCAAATGTCATTTCACCAATCCCCTGGGCCACATGGTCCTTTAACTGTCTAAAGTTTAATCTTCTTTATATTCAACTTTTATAAAGGTTTTGGTTTTATGTTTTTAACAAGAGCAGGAATGTAGTAAACTAAAAGTCAAGAAGCTACACTTGTAGAATATTAGTTATATGGTGGCATATTTTTGCTTAACATTCCTCTTAATTCATGACAGTGATAAGGACACAAACAAAATAGTCAACATCACCTAATCCATCTTGCCCTTGCTTCCCCTCCCCATCACCTCCAAACCTAAAGCCACTTTTCTCATGGCTTTCTTTTGTTTTCCTCAGACTACAAAAATGCCCATGTATGTCCTATCTTTCCAATCCTTTCTTACGCCTTAATTCAGCAAAGCACTTAGACGCGCATAACGTTGACTTCAATGCTTAACTTTAAGCTTATACTTTATGTCCTTTCTTGAATCTGACCTCAAACCCAGAGTTACACTTTCTTCTTATGTGGTCATTTAGCCAGTATTATTTCTTCTTTTCTCATTCCTAAACAGCCCCAAGCTACAGTGTGTTAAAGATGCAGTGCACCACATTTTATGTTGACAGATAATCATGCTAACTGACCCATTCTGCCTCCTCTAAAGGAACTGCTCCAAAATCCATCCCCTCATTTACTAAGTTCTCCACGCCTGACCACTTCTCTCTCCCACCTCTGCTCTCTCCTCCTTTCTTGTGTCCAGCTTTTTTCCCTGTGGAGTGTCCAGGAACAGGAGTGGTGGACAGTGCCCCAGAGGCACGTGAGCCACCTTTCCACACAGAGAGGAAGATCCCTTCCAGGCACAGATAAGAGGGCTACAATTTGGCCAAAAGTGTTACCACGCTTTGTATTCAAGAAAACAATTTGTTACATTTGAAAGGGTGGGGTGTTCAGCAGTTCATATTGAATTCTTGATGTGAGTTATATACAAATATTGTTGAACAGGATTGATTTTCAACAAAATGTGGCTAGTAGTATTGTATGCTATCTTTGTTGTCCATTGCTAGCATGCACAATGAACCAATGGGATAATAAGGTAGATAATTGCCAGGCAGTTGGATTATTATACAGCATTTAATTATTTTTACCCCTTCACGCTTTGGAAGGGGAAATAATTAAAATGAATACAATGTGCTGCAGTGCTTCCAGCAAAGAAAATAGGTTGATTAATTAACTGTATTTTGTGACCTGAATAAGTTTGAGGGAAGACAGAGGGTGTGTAGAAAAACCACACATATCCATAGGCCTCAGTTGTGCCTTGTCAGTTACCCCCCCCTCGCCCCAATCTTTATGCACAGAAATTATTTTTCTTGTGACAACTTTACCGTTGTCAGTCAAATAGACGGTTTCAGAGTAACAGCCGTGTTAGTCTGTATTCGCAAAAAGAACAGGAGTACTTGTGGCACCTTAGAGACTAACTAATTTATTTGAGCATAAGTTTTCGTGAGCTACAGAACTTATGCTCAAATAAATTGGTTAGTCTCTAAGGTGCCACAAGTACTCCTTTTCTTTTTAGTCAAATAGAAGGCATCATTTTGGGAAGTTGCCTCCTTTTCGCACCTGTCTGAATTTTACATCTGTGGATTTTACTTAGAAAACTAGTGAGTTGAGGTGCCTCAAATCACTAGTCACTTTTGAAGAAATGTGGACAATATCAGGAAAGTAACAAGAGCTAGATTGCTAAATGCCACAGAGTAGGAAATTTTGTGGAGCTACACTGCCAGGAGGAGCACCAGGAAAATTGTGCAAGTGCAGAAGGAGGGCTGGACAATGATCCAATCCCCTTACCACCCCCTTTCTAGCATCCTGATCCTTGGGGGGAGGAGCAAGCAGTCCTCTCCTCTCCAGAGTGCAGGCAGCACAAAGGTTTCTGTTATGGGAGTCTCTCACTCAGCTGTGCTAGGCTTTAATGCCATTAACACCTGTAAAACAAAGAAGAGTGCTGGCACCATCTGACCAGCCAGCTTTCTGTGGATCACCAGCAAGTACACTACAGACCACTGGTAGTGCACTCACCACAGTTAAGGGACTATACAACCCATCGCAATTTATCTTTGAGTTCATTTATTCATTATGTTAAATTATCATACATAAATTTGAGAAAAAAAATTATACTAAATTACACACAGCTTTAATTACTACAATGTGCTCTAAAACTCCAAAATGCTATTTACATTTGTTACATTTTTCTATGCATTGATGACAGCAAAACACCAAAAACAAAAGGACTCATTTGATTTCTCTAATTCCACCTGCATGTGGAACCCCAGACTGAATCTTTCAATGTGATGAAAGTGAAGTGTGCTGCATTCTTGTGCTGTTATGTGATGCAACATAGCCTGATTTGAAGAAGAATTAGAAAGCAGATGTTACAAGCTACAGCATTTAAGCGACTGCTCTTTAAAAAAATAAAAATAAAAGTAGAATACACTCTAGGAACTAAATTGTCAAGGCTATCCATGAATATACACTAGTATTCATGTCCTGAAGTACGTGAAGAGTTTCAAGTTACATGAGAGTTGAATTCACAAATCCCTTTATAGATTCCTAGATTATAAAGCCAGAAGAGATCATTGTGATAATCTAGTCTGAACTCCTGTGTAGCACAGATCATAGGATTTCCAGGAATTAATTCCTGTTTTTAAACCAGAAAGCCAACTAGCTTTGATTTTATAATTTCCAGTGATTGAGACTCACCCTTTGAAACCATGACTTTGTAAAGGTTCTTCTAAATTACCGGTGTTTTGGGGGAGGGGTTTCTTCATTTCTTTTAACTATATTATGGGCCTGATTCCGATTTCCGTTACACAGGTATAACTCAGAATAACTATCGAAGTCAGAATTACATTAGTGTACAATAAAATGAGACCAGAATCGAGATGAGAAGCTAATTCTCTCTCTCTCTCTCTCACACACACCCCAACCTAAAATGTGATGTATTGGGCAATCACCCTCTTTTTTAAATAGGTCTAATCCAAAACTCACTGAAAGACGTTGACTTCAATGAGCTTTAGAAATCTTGGCCCTGGTCCAAAGGTATTTAGGCATTACTGCACTCAGTATTACAACACCTAACTGATATAGGAGCCTAAATCTCTTTTTCAAGGGATTTAGGTAATTAGTAGCCATGAGATTTTTGGCTCCTAAATGCCTAAATCTCCTTTTAAAAGCTGATTCAGGTTCCTTATTAGTTAGGTGCTGCAACACTGTGTCACTAGCATTATATACAGTATGCCCATCCGTAGTTATATCACTTCTGTGAGATGAAAATGTGTGCACAAGGGGTATCATGTTTGTGTATATTTTCAGCTTTCGAAAAAAATGTACCCTTTGTCATATTTCTGGGCACATACAAACACTATGTATCAGCTGTGACAAAGTTTACTCACATTGGCTACAGCAAACTAAAGGATGAACTCCAGAGTTAAACATACACACATACACACCATCATACATAAACAGTGACTTTACTCTGTGTCCCGAAGGTCAACATAAATAAGTAGAATGGAGTTACTCCAGCAAATCCCCCCTAATTCACCCTCCTAGATAAGTACAAACCCAGTAACCAGTGTACTCTCTCATTTGACACAATGTATGGGAAGGGCTCACATATGATCCAATATTATCCATCCTTAGCTTCTAAAATATCAGAGAAACCACTGATATTTCTCTGCATTTATTTAAATGTATACAATGAACTTATAACTCTGAGCACATTTTAAAAATGTGTCATTCATTCTGCATGGTCTTCAAAAGGCACAGTGACTCCAATACATAAAGCCAAGTACTTGAATGTTGTTTGCAAAGGATTTTTCTATCTACAAAACAAAATATTGATGTTGCTATCCACTTTTTGAGGGAAACTCACTTAGTATTCCACTGAAATCATGCAGTAAAATAAGTTAGAGGACCTTGTTATTACTTCACTGCCTGTGTGTGTATATATATATATATATATATATATATAGCTATTTGAATGACATTCTATAATCTTTGCCTGAGTGGACAATGCCAAATTTTACGCCACCATATTTAATTTCTTTACATCTTGAACAGTGCTGATAATCCTTACGGTTTTAGAGAGACTGCTAACCAATGTGCATAGCGATGAATTCTGGTCTGTAAACATTTTAACTAGCAGACTCATAAATGTTTATAGGACCCAACTGCTTTTTCTGAAAAATTATATTTATTCCCGTTTCAATTTTAAAAGCTATTCAAACTAGTTGTTGGACATGCCCGATTTAGTATGTCACTGTAAGATGCAGATATTAACTGTGAACTACAAGTAATTTTGGAAAAGAACTGAGATCAAGAGGTGAATTCAGAAAAGGCATAGATGCATTATTCAGCAAACATTGCCCTCATCTGATTATACCTCCCTTTATAAGAGTAAGGCAAAATGATATATTTCTTGTACCTGAGAAAAGGTCAAGTCCATTTTGAAAGAGAATTTCTATATGGAATATACATAATGCCTGTCAGGAACAAAAATTAATTCTAGTTTCTATTAATATAGAAGTATTATCCCACAATGGAGAATGGAGGGAGAGAGTTATAGATGGATTTGCTAATTTGGGGATATTGTGGACCACACTAATGAAAAAATATGATCTAGATTTTTTTTCTACTTTATAATGAAATGTAAGGACTCATTATGTAATCCTATGGTTTACCAAAATAATCCTTGCAAAATCCAAATCAATAGTAAAGGTTGACATCCCATTATAAAACCAATTTTCAAAACACACAAAGAACCACAATCTCCTTGAAATATAACATACCACATCTGATCCTACAGTAGAGTTTTTATGGGTGCAGCTGACAGGGGCAGGAGGAGGACCTACAAAGGAGCAAGCTGTGGCTTTCTGACATTACACTGGGGTTAGGGCTGGTGTGGATCAAGCTGAAGATTAGAGGAGTCTCAGGAGAGGGAAATCATCGGCTGGTAATGTCCAACAGCTTCCGGCTATTATGCAGAATAAATTACAGAAACTGAACTATGAAAAAATTGTTCCTGTTAAGATTATTTCTCTAGCCTCTCTTAAGGACTTGGGAAAGACATGACAGTGCCAATACAACATGTTTTCTGCATATGATGATGTGGAGTTCTGTTTATACTAGTACAGCATTTATGCATGTATGTAGCTGCTAGAATACACAAAATTTTCGAGCATAGTCCAGCACAAAATGGTAAATCCACCATCTCTTCTGTGGACCCAGAAGCACATCCATAGTCGGTGTGGTTCCGCTGCATACATGGAATACAGGATTTGGGGAGGTATAGGAAGTACCCACAGACATGTGGGCCACTGAAGAAGCTACTGATACCAGATTTGTTAGAAAATAATGGGTCAGTATCAGCCATTCTAACACGTTTTGTACACATGTGAATCTGAAAAACAATTCATTGCTGTGATTGACTAAACATAATCTGTCCATGTTTAATACTCAGTAGAATTAATGTTAAAAAGGAATTATAGAAGCCTCATCTTTTTAAAAGCAAAAAGATGATCCTGGGGTGACACTCTAGCGAAGATCAATGATATGCAAAAGCATATTATGCAGAACAAAACAAAAAAGGCAGACAACCCCTAGAGTAGGGTTGCTTACTCAAAAGCTAGGAGACCAGTACTGTGTATGTACACCTTCAAAAGGAGTAAGTTATGCAGGAAAAACTGTTTATCTAAAGTAATTAATACAATCCTAAAATGGTCTGTGGGCACAAATGGATATTTTAGAAGAGACACTGCAATCTCTTCCCGAAAGGGCAATTACCTTTGTTGGCAAAGTAATCTGGAACGTTTAACTGAAGAATTGTTAGGGAAGAACAGGTTTCACCTACCTGAGAAACCATACCTTGTATTTTTACTATGGTGCCAGCCAATGGGACAAAGAGAACAACAGGACAAACTGGGGGAAGGGAATGCAGCCTCTAGAAATATAAGTAGGGCTGTACCAAATTCACGATCCATTTTGATCAATTTCACGGTTATAGGATTTTTAAAATCATGAATGTCATGATTTCAGCTATTTAAATCTGAAATGTCATGGTGTTGTAATTGTAGGGGTCCTGATCCAAAAAGGAGTTGTTGGCGTAGGGTCACAAGGTTATTGTAGGCGTGGTTGTGGTACTCCTATCCTTACTTCAGCACTGCTGCTGGCAGGGTGTTGCCTTCAGAGCTGGGTGCCCGTCCAAAAGCCGCTGCTCTCTGGCCCCTAAAATATAACCTTGTGATCCCCCAGCAACTCCCTTTTGGATTAGGACCCCCAAATTGAGAAATGCTGATCTCCCCTGTGAAATCTGTGTGCTCTTAGCCTATACTATACAGATTTCACGGGTGGGAGACCAGATTTCATGGTCTGTGAATTTAGTAGGGCCCTAAATATACGAATGTTTCTTCACTGTAAGAGCATGTACCTAACTTAACTCTTGCCTTGTATAAAGTGAGGTATGTTTTGCAAACCTTTTAGTTTGTTTTGAGTCTCTGTGTCCCTCTGTGCTTAAGGATTTTCTTTCTAATTGGATCACATGGGTGTAAAAACTGTTGGGAATTTCATGCAGAATGTCCTAAATAGAAAGAGACCCTCCACGTAGCAGTAGTAATGGTGGTGAAGGAAGGGTGCTGGAAGTCTATATCTTGCTTTGAATTTTGATCAAAAAAGCATGAATTAAGGAGGTCCTTTACATCCTTTATATTCTATTCTTGTTCATTAGACATTCCCCATGTATTCAGATCACAATTCTGAAAACAATGTTTTATGGTAAAGTAACAACTGCCAGTAGTCGAATATGAGGAAGCCTGATGCAGGGGAAGGAATCCCAGGTAAGCTTGTTCCCCGTTACAGTGATGGCAGCCCCATAGCAGGACACAGCTATCTCTCATACTAGAAGAGGCAGCAGTACAACCAGAGAGGTAGTGTTATCTGCTTTTAACTCCCCTGTACAGTGAGGTGTGGCGGGGGGGGAGGGCGGGGGAGGTCATGTAGAGCAGTTTACGAACACAGGGATGTCCCCTGAATCCTTCTGAGAGATTTCAATGAAACTTTCTTGGAGGTACTCTGCAATCCTCTCCTGAAGGTTACTAGGGATGGCAGCCTTATTTCTTCCTCTGTGGCAGGACACTTTCCCACCACAGGTCAGCAATTACCACATTGGTGCCTGCCAAAGTTAACATGCTACTGGCATAGCGGATTGGGCAGCTTTGACACACCATCAGCAGCTGTGCTGTATGCCATTCTTATGCTCAGGAGCAAGATAGCAGCTATAGTCACCACCACTTGTGGAAAATGGAGCCTGTATTCTGGACCATTGCCCTATACTCATGCAACCGAGCAATTCCCTCCTCATTTCCCTGCCAGGCCATGCTCACCAGGACTGGCACTGTGCACAAGCACTCCTAAGCAGAAGTGTCAAACAAGACATGCTTATTAATACTTTAGGGGAGAAAGGAAGGGAGTTCTGAACCTTAACTTTCACTTTCTGTTATGACAATGGTACCTCCGTGTTTTATCTGCATCAGCAGTTGTTGCAGCCTTAAGGTATTCCCTCCATACCAGATAATGCCTGAGCCAGACAAGGAAGAAAAAGAAGAGGACTCAGTATGACATGTTTAGCAAGATCCTGTAAGCCAGTGCTGCATCAGACCTTGAACAGAGGGCCTGGGGGATTAGTAGTGCAGCCTGTATGAAGAAAGAAGACAGAGAGGAGAAAGGCCCAGGAGTTGGAAAGGGAGATGTGTGGATAGGGGGAAAGTGGTAGATGTGGTATATCTTGACTTTAATAACAGTTTTGATACTGTCTCATATGATCTTCTCATAAACAAACTAGGGAAATACAACCTAGATGGAGCAACTATAAGGTGGGTGCATAACTGGCTGGAAAACCATTCTCAGAGAGTAGTTATCAGTGGTTCACAATCAAGTGGGGTCCTGCAGGCATCAGTTCTGTGTCTAGTTCTGGTCAATATAGTCATCAATGATTTAGATAATGGCATAGAGAATACACTTATAAAGTTTGAGGACGATACCAAGCTGGGTCGGGTTGCAGTGCTTTGGAGGATAGAATTAAAATTCAAAATTATTTGGACAAAACTTGAGAAATCGTCTGAAGTAAATAGAATTAAATTCAATAAGGACAAATGCAAAGTACTCCACTGAGGAAGGAACAATCAGTTGTACACATACAAAATGGGAAATGACTGTCCAGGAAGGAGTACTGCAGAAAGGGATCTGGGGATCATAGTGGAACACAAGCTAAATATGAGTCAACAGTATAACATTGTAAAAAACCAAACATCTTTCTGGGATGTATAGCTGGAGTGTTGCTATATCATGCACTTAACAACAGAACCTCCTAGTCTGCAAGCAGGACCAGGAACCCCCAACAAACACACTCTTAAAGTGATGGCTTGTAATTGCAACAGATTTCAGTACACTACACAGGCTATTTGGGGTCTCTCTTTCTTCCACAAAAGATTTACAAAGGTCTTGGCTTTGTTCTGAGGGGGAAAAAAACCAAGCATCAAAAACATTTTTCCCCCTCAAACCAAAATTCTTGTTTTCTAGCAACCCTACTTGTGGGACAGCCTGGAGTATTTTGGTTTTGTCAGCATTAACCTTGAGCTCCATGGTTCAGCTTGAAGATAGTGCCATACAGAGGGTCAAGAGATACTCCCAAGGGTCAAGGGTACAATTACCGTGTCTGCTCAGACAGACCCTTTATTGTATTGGTAGCTCAATCCCTATTTCAGGTAACTGTGTTATTATTTGAATTGCTATAGCACGTAGGAGCCCTAGTCATGGGCCAGAACACGTTGTGCTAGGCGCTGTACAAAGACAGAACAAAAAGACAGATTGTAAACTTTTTGGGTTCGGGGCTAAGTATAAGCCAAGAGATGAACTGACAAACCAATGGGGGCATGCAAAGAAACAATGAGACAATATTGGTCATCATGATAGGCTGCATTCTCAGCACACCAACTCAGCTTAACTGTTGTGAAGTCATGTCCAACACCTACACCATCCTTCCTCAACTGTTTAAGCTCTTTAGCACACAGCTACTGTTATCACAAACAAGGAAAAATGTCTCTCCACCAGCAATAGGAAGAGGCTGGCCTATATTAAATTGAATAAATGTTTGCTCCTACAAGTTTACAGAATGCCAGAGTTCGTGGGTAGTAGCAGTGCAAAATTATACAACACTGAAAAGATGGACTCTTTCGACACTAAAAATCTGCTCTATAAAGTGTTCCACCCTAAAAACGAATGAGCAATTAGTTTGTTTATACAGAGCAAATGCGGTCTTTTCTCTGGAGATCATTTATTCAGTTGACATCAGTTTGTTAGTAAACAGGAGCAAGGAGGGGGGGTAACGTCAGTAGTCAGCAGTTAGCATTTGTCAGACCCACACAACAAAACCTAGTTCTAAGGCTTTAACTAACATCTCAGAACAATTTCTCCCCTCTCCCACTGTAGTCATCTGCATTACATGAACATTACTAAAGCACAGGGGAAATGAAAATTTAGATAGGAAGTTAATGTTCATGACTAGACTTAAACCAGAACACAGAAAGGAAAAGGAGCTCATTTGAATTATGTATTAGTCACCTAAACGTGTTAGTATCTATGGAAGTGGGCCATTAGGTACTGACAAAGACTACATATTGATTTTGCAGAAAGAAAAAGCAAATGTATTTCTATGTCGTTGATATTTATTTTAAGTATCCCTAAGTAGTACATACAACCAATTCTGCAGCTGACTTTTGAGGCATTACAGAAAGTGTGTTGTATATATCAGTTACTTGAAGAGATCGCTTCAGATAATGGTCTAAACATTCCTCAGGAGAAATTCTGTTAAACAGCAGATCTAGTGTGCTTATCACCCAGCATAAAATGGATCAAACACTTCACGCACACTTACAAAAGGTACTAGTCTCAAAATGACGGGAGAACTCTGCAGTTGTTGTCTTTCAAATTTTCTTCTTGTCATACAGACCACCACAACAGCTTACCATCTGGAAAACTCCAGTCAATTGCTTTCTAAAACATAATGCATTGTTTAGACTTGATGTACTTAGACTAGATTTCACAAAAGATTTGGATGAAAAATATGGAGGGCTAGATTTTGAGTCAAATTACGCGGGTGCACAAAGATATAAGGGACAGCAAGACTTCTTGGGAAGTCTCCTCGAATGTTGGGCCTGAGCACACTTCCACCATCATACCTGGCCAGGTGCTCTGGCCAACAAGTAGTGAGCGGTGAAGCCAAGACTATCCTCTTCTCACACCCCTCCACTTCCTCCCCATTCACTTACTCACAGTAGAAAGTGAGCTGTGTTCCAAACCCAGACCTGGACCCAAGATTCTGGTAGGTCAAGCAAAGGACTTGCTTGACAGAAACCTGGTGGAGTGAGGACAATCAATGGGACACAATCATTCCGGGGTACAAAATATATCAGAAGGACAGAACAGGTCACACGGAGGGGGGAGTGTCACTATATGTGAAAGAAAAGGTAGAATCAAATGAAATAAAAACCTTAAATGAATCCACATGTTCCATAGAATCTCTGTGGATAGTAATTCCTTGCTCTAATAAGAATATAACAGAAGAGATCTATTATCGACCACCTGACCAGGACAGCGATAGCGACAATGAAATGCTAAGGGAGATTAGAGAGGCTATCAAAATAAAGAACTCAATAATAGTGGGGGATTTCAATTAACCCCATATTGACTGGGTATATGTCACCTCAGGATGAAATGCAGAGACAACATTTCTCAATACTTTAAATGTACCAGCTGCTCCAAGAAGCAGTCGGTACAGGAACCCACAAGGGGAGAGGCAACACTCGATCTAGTCCTGAGTGGAGCACAGGATCTGGTCCAAGAGGTAACTATAACAGGACCTCTTGGAAATAGTGACCATAATACAAAAACATTTAACATTCCTGTGGTGGGAAGAACACCTCAACAGCCCAGCACTGTGGCATTTAATTTCAGAAAGGGGAACTATGCAAAAATGAGGAGGTTTAAACAGAAATTAAAAGGTACAGTGACTAGAGTGAAATCCCTGCAAGCTGCATGGACACTTTTCAAAGACACCATAATAGAGGCTCAATTTAAATGTATACCCCAAATTAAAAAACACAGTAAAAGAACTAAAGAAGAGCCACCGTGGCTTAACCACCATGTAAAAGAAGCAGTGAGAAATAAAAAGGCATCTTTTAAAAAGTGAAAGTAAAATCCTAGTGAGGTAAATAGAAAGGAGCATAAACACTGCCAAATTAAATGTAAAAATGTAATAAGAATAGCCAAAAAGGAGTTTGAAGAACAGCTAGCCAAAAACTCAGATCATTTATGAATAAGTTGAATAGGATTGGTAACAAAGAACAAAATGTTTTTAAAGTACATCAGATGAGGGAAGCCTGCTAAACAACCAGTGGGGCACCTGGACGATTGAGATAGAAAAGGAGCAACTAAAGACGATAAAGTTGTCGCAGAGAAACT
The DNA here is from genome assembly GCF_965140295.1 of Lepidochelys olivacea. Taxonomy (NCBI): domain Eukaryota; kingdom Metazoa; phylum Chordata; order Testudines; family Cheloniidae; genus Lepidochelys; species Lepidochelys olivacea. Next base: position 87,011,105 of record NC_140415.1, on the reverse strand, counting down.
AAATGAATCCTTTGCTTCAGTCTTCACAGCTGAGGATGTTAGGGAGATTCCCAAACCTGGGCCATCTTTTGTATGTGACAAATCTGAGGAATTGTCACAGATTGAAGTGTTAGAGGAGGTTCTGGAAATAACTGAGAAACTTAACAGTAACAAGTCACTGGGACTAGATGGCATTCACCCAAGGGTTCTGAAAGAACTCAAATGTGAAATTGCGGAACTATTAACTATGGTTTGTAACCTCTCCTTTAAATCAGCTACTGTACCCAATGACTGGAAGATAGCTAATGTAATGCCAATATTCAAGAAGGGCTCTAGAAGTGATCCTGCAATTACAGGCCGGTAAGTCTAACGTAAGTACCGGGCACATTAGTTGAAACAATAGTAAAGAATAAAATTGTCAGACACATAGAAGAACATAAATTGTTGGGCAAAAGTCAACATGGTTTCTGTAAATGGAGATCATGTCTTACTAATCTATTAGATTAGTTCTTTGAGGGGGTCAACAAACATGGGGACAAGGGGGATCCAGTGGGCATAGTGCACTTAGATTTCCAGAAAGCCTTTGACAAGGTCCCTCACCAAAGGCTCTTATGTAAATTAAGTTGTCATTGTCATGGGAACGGAGGGAAGTAGTAGTAGTGGTACTACTACTTTCATGGGTTAAGAACTGGTTAAAAGACAAGGAACAAAGGGTAGGAATAAATGGTAAATTTTCAGAATGGAGAGGGGTAACTAGTGGTGTTCCCCACAGATCAGTCCTAGGACCAATCCTATTCAACTTATTCATAAATGATCTGGAGAAAGGGGTAAACAGTGAGGTGGCAAAGTTTGCAGATGATACTAAACTGCTCAAGATAGTTAAGACCAAAGCAGACTTTGAAGAACTTCAAAAAGATCTCACAAAACTAAGTGATTGGGCAACGAAATGGCAAATGAAATGTAATGTGGGTAAATGTAAAATAATGCACATTGGAAAAAATAACCTTGTAGTGAGGCGGTGTGGCTCCCTGTCGCCCCAGAGGGGTCGAGCCCCTCCAGACACCAGAGTGGGCGGAGCCAGGAAGCTCTGAGCCCGCCCCTCAGCGGGACAGGCGGCGACCTGGAAGTAGAAAGGCACGACCCAGAAGTAGAAAGGCGGGCCCTCAAAGCTCACTAGAGGACCAGCCGCCGGGGAGGTCAGACACAGATAACCTAGCCTGCTACTGGGAAACCCCCCAGCCCCAGGTCCACACCAAGACTGGCCTAGCCTCGCCTGTGCCTGCTATCCAAGAGAGTTGCCAGACCTGCCCTGTGCCCGCTACACAGAGGAGTTACCGGGCCTGCCGCTTGCCCACTACCCCGAGGAACCCCTGGTGCTGGAAGCCCCAGAGAACACCGCCGTGACCCAGGTACCGGAAGGAGGTGAGTTAGGAAGTAGCCCGGGGACAGCCGACCCTAGTCTGGCTCTAACTCTGCCAGGACCCAAGTCAGTGTGTTGCGGTCAGGATCTCCACTGACCCAGCAGCAGGTCGTTTGCCACTGCTAGGGCCCCGAGCTGAGACGCAGTGGATTGGGAGGGCCTGCGTCCCCCCTGCCACCCAACTTGTGGGTGGCAGTCTCCCCCTCTTCCAGGTACTTGGAGGCCTGGGTTAATTCACATATGCTGTGTTGCTCAGCCCCTGCCTGAGGGCTTGAGCTACTGACTTTTTGGTGCCCTGCCCTGACTCAGGGCCCGGGCCTACGGTGCTCATTCCAGTTACCGCAAGGGCAGCCGAGGGAGACTCCAGTGGCCAGACAAATTCCCCAAAGTCAACTGTGTGTAATGAGCCAGCGTGGCTCCCCACCGCCCTGGAGAAGGTCGAGCCCCTGCTAGCCCCTTTACAAACCCCAACTATACATACAATATGATGGGGGCTAAATTAGCTACAACTAATCAGGAAAGAGATCTTGGAGTCTTCGTGGATAGTTCTCTGAAGACGTCCACGCAGTGTGCAGCGGCAGTCAAAAAAGCAAATAGGATGTTAGAAATAATTAAAAAAGGGATAGAGAACAAGACAGAAATATCTTATTGCCCTTATATAAATCCATGGTACGCCCACATCTTGAATACTGCATACAGGTGTGGTCCCCTCATCTCAAAGATATACTGGCATTAGAAAAGGTTCAGAAAAGGGCAACTAAAATGATTAGGGGTTTGGAATGGGTCCCATATGAGGAGAGATTAAAGAGGCTAGGACTTTTCAGCTTGGAAAAGAGGAGACTAAGGGGGGATATGATAGAGATATAATACAATCATGAGTGGTGTGGAGAAAGTGAATAAGCAAAAGTTATTTACTTGTTCCCATAATATAAGAACTAGGCACCACCAAATGAAATTAATGGGTAGCAGGTTTAAAACAAATAAAAGGAAGTTCTTCTTCACTCAGCGCACAGTCAACCTGTGGAACTCCTTGCCTGAGGAGGTTGTGAAGGCTAAGACTATAACAGGGTTTAAAAGAGAACTGGATAAATTCATGGAGGTTAAGTCCATTAAAGGCTCTTAGTCAGGATGGGTAAGGAATAGTATCCCTAGCCTCTGTTTGTCAGAGGGTGAAGATGGATGACAGGAGAGAGATCACTTGATCATTACCTGTTAGGTTCACTCCCTCTGGGGCACCTGGCATTGGCCACTGTCGGTAGACAGGATACTGGGCTGGATGGACCTTTGGTGTGACCCAGTATGGCCATTCTTATGTTCTTATGACTGAAGTCTTACACCTCCGCATGGTTAAGTAAACTAAGCCCTTAAGTCTAGCATTCACACAAGCTAGCCTTTCATCTCCACCAGACCCAGATTCCTGCCTGCTAAAATCCCGCTCACATTCAGTCAAAACACGTACTCAGTGGCAAGTAACTGCTCTGCTCTCAGCCACACTGAGATCAATGAAGTAGGAAGATCTACCTCCCTGCTTCTGCTGCCACAATGCCTTCCATGCTGCTGCTGCTTGCCTGCCTTCCTTTGACTGGTGATGCTACTGTCTCTGGGGTTGATCTTCCCTGCCCACAGTGTACAAGTGACAGCAGCAGGAGATTATGAGGAGAGAAAGCACCCTAAATTTGTGATACCCTTCAAAGGGGTGGATCCAAAGTGGATTAGCCTCTACCTGTACATTTCACCAGCTGTCCTCATTCTAGGCCTCAAATTATTACAGCTGGTCAGCAATTTTCCATCAAAAAATGATTCTGATAGAAAATCTGGCTTCTGCAAGAATCGTTTACCCAGAAAAATTTGATTCCCCCCTCCACCCTCCCACCCCTTTTAATCCTCCATAAGGAAAACCTAAATCAAATATTTTCTTTCAGCCAGGTCACCCAAGTTGTGACATTATCCTGACCTGGCATTCTGGAGGGGGTTGCACTCAGTTGGCCACACAGCAATTTTTAGCCCACTAGCTTGATCAAAGCTAGCATCTGTACATCTACCTGAGCTGAGACTTGTGCTTCCCAGATGCAATATGGATGTACCCAAAAAAGAGTGGGTGATGGGTCCCATTTTGTACAGTTCTTTTACTCAGGCATGAAGTTGTACAAACCAAATATGTAATTAAAGCAATGTGTCAGGGATCTGTTTTCACATGTAACCCCTTTGTGTGCCTTTTAGCTTAAGGTTAAGTATTTGGATACTCACAAGCAAAGCACACACAAAAACACAACAGTGGGTGAAGCGGACTTCAGTAAGGTCAGGATTTTACCATCTCTCTCTCTACAGATTTTCTTCTCCATACACACACGAAATGAAATCCCTTTAAATTGCTAGGAGTAGTACAAGTAGACAAATAACTACATTACTAGTCTTTAGAATACCCAGATATTGTTCAATGGACATTAGCAAATATTTTACAGTACTAACTACATATCTTATTTGCTTATTTTCATCTGTTTGTTTGTTTGTTTTCATGATGGTAAAAATATTGAGTAGAAATACTTTAAAAACATGAGTAAGACATTTATATTTATCCACATTTTCCCTTGTGCATACTGTTTTATGCATGTATACACCATGAGCTACCACTTACAGATTTATGTATGTAATTTGCACCAACCATAAAAAGGGGGAAGTAGTTTATTTTTTGCTTTTTAAAAAATGGCTATAAATAGAAGCCTTAGTAAAGTTCTAACTGTAGCCCCATAAAGTTAAACGCAAAGAGAATTTTTTCCCAATTAAACTATTTTGTAAAAGGGATAGCAAAGATGACAGTATGACACCCTCTTCATTCAGATATTACATAAACCTGTGCACATATGGACAAATACCAAAACAAATGCCAAAGTAATACAATGGTTTTTTCTATGATACAATGAAAGTTGGGCTTTAGAAACTACACAAGCCTATTACGGTTAGTTCTAACAGAAGTAGTAATGTAAACAACTTTGATTTCACTGTTACTTGAACTAATGAACAGATATTTTGTCAGAAGTGATATTTTGATTATTTAAATATACAAAAACAACATAAGTGTACCTATCTTATTATATTGGCTGAAATGTTCTTCTATTAGTGTGTTAATATTTCGGGTAAAAATCCCCCTTTGGCAAGTCAAGGGTATTCTTGTTTTCCTTGAATTACAATTGTTGACAAGGAGTCTCAATCAGAACACTACTACTGTGTTCTGCTAATTGATTGATTGTAATGAAACTTCAATACTCTAGCTTTACATCAGTGTAAGTAAGAGCAAACTTTGGTCCTATGTCTCTTGTCAGAGGCCTGTTAGGCTCATCTGTGGACCTAGATGTGATCAATTATGGCCCAAAAACTTGTTAAAGCTGATACAATCATCTCACCCTTTTAGGAAAAATCAGTCATCTTGCATTTGCTCAGTGATCAAAAGACCTCCATGGAGTTATTTCAAATTTACATTGGTGTAGCCAAGATGAAATACTGGGTACAATCTGTGCTTTCATCTGATGAGTTCTTTAGATGTACAGCAAGTAATCAGCTCAACCCTTCCATGAAAGTTATTCATCCTGATTTCAATAGAAAACTAAGCAACCTTCCTCTACATTTTAATTTTTAAACTTAATCTGCATTTTAAAATAGGAAAAAATACTCTCCTGCCCTTATTGGATTTCAAACCAGATAATTCTCTTTATGACCAGACCTAGAGGTTAAGATGTGTATTAAGAATTGTATCATACCATAGCTCTCAAAATTATGAAGGCTAAAGTTTCACTGCATGATAGGACAGTAAACAGTCTAAGGATGTTGGATGCCACCCCTAAAGACGACAAGTTTTCATCTATGCTCAGTGTTTCTCTGTCAGATCCCCTGATTTATGGGGGAAGGATGATCATGATATGTTTATTGATTTATGTGTGTTCCTCTGAAGCTCAGTTCCTTATGCTGCGAAGCTGGGAAGTAGAAGAGAATGCATAACCACCACGAAGGGGCCTAATGGAAAGCCAGAGGTTCAACCGCCAGGAAAACATGTGAGGAGCCTTATCACATGTTAGAGATATGGTCCACATTTGGGCGGAGCTGGATAACTAATTGTTCTATACTAGCTGAAATTAGCATCATAGAAATGTCAAAGTTCTGTCTTTACGTTAGTGGGGAAGGTTATGAACTTGTACCCAGACTGCAGTCACCTCCCTAATTTTTCACCTAGTACCAGAGTACATGAGTGAAAAGTAGCTAACTCATCAATTATGACAGAGCAAATATGGTTTTCGTGTTTGATGGCCTATACTGAAGCCTGTTACCAAATTCCTAGCATAGGCCCTCACACTTCTTGTTCAGGAAGGGACATCTATGTGTGGTCACCTCCAGCAAGTGGTGCAAAATATTCCAGTCCACAATGGTGGTTCTTGTAGTGACCTAAGACAGAGACTCCACCCACTGCCAAAGGGATGGGCCAAGTTAAACTACTGCCATTACGTTGGAACCCCCTAATTTAAAGATACAAAGCTGACCCCTGAGCTGCAGTAAAGGGGAGAATAATCCCCATAAAAATCAGATACTATGCAGAGGAAAATGATATGTGCGCGCTCTCTCTCTCTCTCTCTCTCTCTCATGTAACATGGACAATATGGAAAGACATTCCCCTATCGCCTTAGACAGGCCATCCAGTGGAAGAAAAGGTGAAAGACCAACTTTCAGCTACACCAAGCCTGAAGTCTACAACCAAGAAAGGGATCCCCACGTGTGAAGCGAAGAGCTCAAGCCTTCTGCTACACCCACCTGATTTCATCTGAACAACAATACTGTGAGTCAAAAATCCCAAGAAACAAAAGCTACATCTACACTTGGAGCTGGGGGTGTGACTCCCAACTTCAGTACTCTAGCGCTTATCAAGTTATCACACTAAAAATAGCATCGCTGTAGTAACACGGACAGTGGCAAACGACAGCATGGACTAGCTGCCTCGAGTACGTACCCACAAGGTCTGAGGCGGTTAGCTCATTGCATGGCTCACCACGGCCTGTGCTAACGCGGCTACACTGCTATTTTGAGCGTGCTCTCTTGATGAGAGCTAGCACAAGCAGGTGTATTCCAGCTCCAACTGTGGATATAGCCAGAGAAGTAGCAACTTTGTTATTCTTGTGGGAGATGTACTAAAGGCTCAGCCTCCATCTGTCTCTGTGTGTTTCACAGCATCTTTGAGGATCTCCCAAAGTAGACACTTAAACCCCAGTCTGTTATCTAATAAGTAAGAGATTCTCCTAGGTTAAAAAGGAGTGTTTATTCTAAAGTTGCATGTGTATAAATTTTAGTTTTAAATATCACTTCTGTGTTTTTTGCCCAGCCTGTCAGAAAGTTGTATTATTGTGTGAAGGAAGGAAAGTAAATACAGTGAAATTATAATCTGTTTTCTCAGCAAGATTTAAGGGAAATATTAAAATGGTAAGTAATAAAGAATCTCTGTACTTCCTTAAGACCAGCCAGGGAGATTATGGTCTGCTTTAAGCAGTCTCCCTTGGTTCAGAGCTCCCTTAATGGTCCTGTAAAGGGTTAATGAGCCTTATTTAGCTTTAAATTTTATGTTCTATTAATCTCTCCATCCATCTAGGCACTTACATGGCCTCTAACATCATATTATCTGAGCATGCAGCTGAAAGTATCTATGATGCATATGTTTATGAGAGTACTAATAAAAGAATCATTGTATAAATGTTTTGAAAAAAGACAAGTTAGCTGAAGGCTGCGCTATCAGATAATACAGTCATCTCAGAGGCATAAGCCCTGAACATGACGACTCAGGAAAATTTGCTAAGGAACCAGATGTTCCCCTCCAAGTGTATCTTTACTATCTTGATCCTGGAATTGCTATCAGACAGGAAAAGGGTTGGTGAAAATGTTGTAAATCACTTTATCAATTTGCTTCTGTGATATTAATTTTTACAGCTCCCTAAAGTGTGCTATTGTAATTAACCTTTTTTATATTGTCGACCACAGTCAGAGATTTTTCTCATGGAAATTCATGGAGCATAACGTCCCTGTACCAATTACAGCAATTGCTTACATAGTTTACATGGAGAACCTCTCGTTTCTTATGTATGTTGTACCACTTTCTTATACTTGGGGTAGAGTCAGAACTGCTTAAAATTGTGTTTGAGCTGAACACTTCTCTGGATTTTACACTGCAAATCTTCTAATATCACAAACTTTGATGGTATCAGTCATATTTTAAGCTAGTAAAAGTTGCTGTTGCGTTAACTATTGCTGAGTTGGAACAAAATGCTGAAGGGCAGTTTTATTTGTTTTGTTCTGCGCTATTTATTTATTTTGCTCACATTTGACACACGCAATAACCTAATTGTTCTTGAATTTGAAAGCTGTTTGAAAAATCTGGTCCTTAAAATTTTATATAATTAAGCTTTAGAGTTAACATCCCTTTGAGACAATCAAGAACAGCTCACATATCTTAGTGCTGCTGGTTGACATTCAGAGAGAAGCCTTAAAAACCACTTGGTCTATACAGTTGTTTTAATTAAAAATTTGCCTTTTGCGGAATCTGGCTGATGGGTTGTCCATTGGGGGTGAGGGTGGCATTTGACACCAAGAGATAAAACCATTATTTTTTAATGTTATGGTTAATGTATACTTTAAAATTTCTTGCGCCTCACTAGAGCTTCAAAAGCATCCTGCCTTTCCTATGCACTCAAATGCTGAGCTGCATTTCTTGTGTTTTAGATTACTGTGACAGATACAATTTTCTGCAATATCCTTGATAAACCTTATTGAATCAAGTTGAAGTAGCTTTGGAATCAATTCTATTACAAATGTAAAGTTTATGCCTTACTGTAGAATTGTATGCAACATCTACAGGGGGAGATGTGACCAATGTATACCATGGGAAGTGTTATGAACTTTAAAGGTTTAGTTAAAATAGAGTGCCAGAAAAGAATGAACTTTAAGACAAAGTTAAGTGGGGTCTCAGGAAATCTCCAGGGTGAGGTGAATGCAAATGTACTACTTCTGGCTATGCAAGACTCAACCTTTTCAAGCTATGCCCTGAGAAGTGGACCTTTGTCTATCACCTGCTACACGAAGACAAGATAAGTGGTCCAAGCTGTATAAAGGAAAAACTGAACTGTTCATGAGTAAAAACTTATGAATTTGTAACCACAGGAAAACCCTTTGTTGGGGTTTGAAGGACTGACTCCTTGCAGAGCCCTTGCTAGAGTTGGGAGGGAATCTCTGGTAAGCTTATCACTATGCATGTAGGTTTTTTGGTTGATTTTAACATTTTCATTGTAATGCTTTCACCTTAAGAATAAATGTGCTTGTTATAAAGGGCTGTGTGGTAATTTATAATGGTGGGCAGTCACCCTTTATAGCTTTGAGAGAGAGAGAGGAAAAACAACAAAGTGCACAGACTCTGGGCTGCTGGGAAATCACAGGGTAGGCAGGGAACTGTGCAGCTTTGAAAAAAACCAGTGTCAGGATGGGGAGAGGTGCAGGTCTCCACCCAAGAGACGTGATGGCAGAGGAGACTGGGAACCTAGAGTGGATGCTTTTGCTGGACCACAGAGGAAGAATACAGGAGCAGTTGCCCTTAACTGTGACAAATACATCAGACATAACTTCATTCTGGGAAGTGTCAATAAAAGGGCAGCTTTCATCAAAAAGGGACTAGCACCATTCAGAGTTGTAAATACAGTGAAGCAAGTGGTGTATGGAGTTCAAAACACTCCTCAGCACCATGGGCGGGGGGGAACAGGGAACAAACAGGAAATCCCTCATTTTAAAAGTATACTACTTTTAACACTTATCCAAAATATTGTGCCCCTGTGCCAAGTGGTAGCAAATGACCAGGGCCTTACAGGTCAGCTTCCCAGGGGAAGAGAAATCAGTGAGAGTCTGGGATAATACGCTCTAACTGTAATTTATTTTATTTACATATATACACTTCTGTGCCCAGACAAGTGGCCACAAAAGAGCAAGCAAGCAATCCTTTCTTTTAGGAATCTCGGCCAAATACTAATGCCAGATTCTCAGGTAGTGACTTAAAGTAAATTCTTGAGATAATCAGAGACCAAGGCAAAGATCAAATACTCCTACTGCTTGCACAGCTCCCCTGCTCAGAAGCTTGCACAATAATACCAAAAAACCACCCCAACAAACCTGTTAAGTCTTTCTGTGACTGAACATTTGCTCACAAGTTAACAAAAATCTTGTCAGACTACATGTGATGGTGCCACCTGCCATAACATAGGGCCATAGGGTATAAGACTAGACAGGACATCCTGGGTCATCGATTCCAGTCCACTGCTGTCACAGGCAATCCCATCATATAGTCCCATCCATAAATTTATCAAACTCTGTCTGAAAACTACTTAGGCTGTTCGCCTCCCACCCCTCCCCCCACCCACTACTGCTACTGGAATACTGTTCCAAAACCTTTCTCCTCTAATGAGTAGCAGCTTTCTAATTTCCAGCCTACATTTATTCATGGCCAGTTTACACTTATTTGTTCTTGTGCCAACATTGTCCTTTAGCTAAATAGCTCTTCAACCTCCCTGCTGTTTACCCCCTAAATTATTTATGGAGAGCAATCATATCCCCCTCAGCCTTCATTTTGCTAGGCTAAACAGCCCAAGCTCTTTTAATCTCTTCTTGTTAAATATGCTCTCCATTCCCCTGATCATCCTAGCAGCCCTTCTCTGCACTTCTTGAAGTTTGAATCAATCATTCCTGAACATGAGTAACCAGAATTGTACACAGTATTCCAGGTGAGGTCTTACTAGTGCCACGTACAGTGGAATTAATACTTCTCTCTTTGTTGGAAACACAGTCGTTGGATGTAGCAGGTGAGGTATTTGCTTCTCCCCTCACCCCCATCACATTGGTAGTTCATGGTCATCCAATGATCGGCTAATATGCCCAGGTCTTTCTCTGCCATTCTCAAGTCCCCAGCATATTGAGACTAATAAGGATTTCTGTTAAGTGTATAACCTTACATTTTGTACTAATCATGTCATCTCACTTCTATTACTCCAGTCCTCAAGGTCATCCAGTTCTTCCTGTAGAAAATTCTGATCCTCTTCTGATTGAAGGATGCCTCCCTACTTTATGTAAATATCATTAGCACGCTTTTTTTGCCAAGATAATTAATGAAAATATTTAATAAAATAGGTTCCAAGACCAATCCTTGACAAACTGTACTAGAAACCGCCCTCCAGTCCAATAGTTCTCCTTTCAGCACAACCTGTTGTCTCCTTTAGCTAGTTCCTTACCCAGCATACAATCCTTGCACTAAAGCCTATATTTTCTAACTTAAACACTTTCCCTTAAGGTACTCTATCAAATATTTCACTGAAGTACAGATAGACCAGAGGAGGGAAATGGGGTAGATCTACATCTATTTCCATAAAATACTGTGAAAAGAAAAGGAGTACTTGTGGCACCTTAGAGACTAACAAATTTATTTGAGCATAAGCTTTCGTGAGCTGTGAGCATAAGCTTTCGTGAGCTACAGCTCACGAAAACTTATGCTCAAATAAATTTGTTAGTCTCTAAGGTGCCACAAGTACTCCTTTTCTTTTTGCGAATACAGACTAATACGGCTGCTACTCTGAAACCTGTCATAAAATACTGTGGTTTTCTCTAACAAAAAAGTCAGGTGAGAGACATGGATCCACTGATGAATACCCCCACATATTGGCGCGCACAGGGGGGATGGATGATGCGGCAAGCTACTGGAGCCAGTGATAGCTGCAGAGTAGCTATCACCATTTGCATTCTACTTATCAATACCTGATTGGAGGGGTAAATATTCTGTCCTACCAGCCCCTTCACAGGTCCCCCTCACAAAGCTTGTTTGCTTTGACTTTGAGCAGTTAACCAGGATCAAGCCTTGGTAAATGAATCTATTAAGCAACTGATCCAAGACATGGCTATGCTGAGGGTGAATTTGCTGCTGTGCTTTTGGCCCCTCACAGGAGGGCAATAGGGCAACCAGGACGAGAAGTAAGTAAGGACAGTTGGAGCTCCTGAAGACAGTGTCAAGGCAGCTGTTCCTGGTAGTAGTTCAGGGTGACTGAGCAGGGCTTATCTGTGTGCAGTTGGATATAACTTGGTTTAAGAGTAACAAGATAAGTGCACATAGCATAAGAACATGGACATATGGAAATAAATTACACAAGACCTGACTGTGACAAATTTCTTTCAGCATGGAAACTGACCTACTGCAAGGCCCCCATAATGAACAATCACTGGGCAAGGAAAAAGAAAATTGATTTAGCTCTATAAACAGCTATAGGCAAAGATGTATAAGTCTAAGTTGTATAAGTAGGGGCATAGCGAGCAGATCGAGGGACGTGATCGTTCCCCTCTATTCGACATTGGTGAGGCCTCATCTGGAGTACTGTGTCCAGTTTTGGGCCCCACACTTCAAGAAGGATGTGGATAAATTGGAGAGAGTCCAGCAAAGGGCAACAAAAATTATTAGGGGACTGGAACACATGAGTTATGAGGAGAGGCTGAGGGAGCTGGGATTGTTTAGCCTGCAGAAGAGAAGAATGAGGGCGGATTTGATAGCTGCTTTCAACTACCTGAAAGGGGGTTCCAAAGAGGATGGATCTAGACTGTTCTCAATGGTAGCAGATGACAGAACGAGGAGTAATGGTCTCAAGTTGCAGTGGGGGAGGTTTAGATTGGATATTAGGAAAAACTTTTTCACTAAGAGGGTGGTGAAACACTGGAAGGCGTTACCCAGGGAGGTGGTAGAATCTCCTTCCTTAGAGGTTTTTAAGGTCAGGCTTGACAAAGCCCTGGCTGGGATGATTTAACTGGGAATTGGTCCTGCTTCGAGCAGGGGGTTGGACTAGATGACCTTCTGGGGTCCCTTCCAACCATGATATTCTATGATTCTATGATTCTATGTACCAAGGAGATGTTTAAATCAGGATCAGGTTTAAGGCTGGTTTGGGTAGCAGTGTCACGGAGGATAAATTAGAGCCAGAGTATGGATTTGGATTCAACAGTACCCAAGTCTGATGAGCAGTTCTCATGAGATTTCAGCTGCATCTAACCCAGAATTAAAGAACAGGCCCATTCCATTTTTTAGATCCTGTCTGGAACCAAAATCCCAGAGGCAGATTTGATCTGAGGATTTAAATCCAAACCCAGAGTGAAATGGAAGAAGTTGAAAGTTTTGCCCCATCTCTAGTTATAACTAATCACTGCAATCTTCCTAGAAATAAAATTTCATCCTGAAATCGACATTGAGAAACCCAGTACAAGAACAAATCCGCACAGACACACCCCTAAAACTCCGAGCAGGGGTATTCTATCTGCTACCCAAGATCCATAAACCTGGAAATCCTGGACGCCCCATCATCTCAGGCACTGGCACACTGACAGCAGGATTATCTGGCTATGTAGACTCCCTCCTCAGGCCCTACGCTACCAGCACTCCTAGCTATCTTCGAGACACCACTGACTTTCTGAGGAAACTACAATCCATCAGTGATCTTCCTGAAAACACCATCCTGGCCACTATGGATGTAGAAGCCCTCTACACCAACATTCCACACAAAGATTGACTACAAGCCATCAGGAACACTATCCCCGATAATGTCACTGCAAACCTGGTGGCTGAACTTTGTGACTTTGTTCTCACACATAACTATTTCACATTTGGGGACAATGTATACCTTCAAATCAGCAGCAGTGCTATGGGTACCCGCATGGCCCCACAGTATGCCAACATTTTTATGGCTGACTTAGAACAATGCTTCCTCAGCTCTTGGCCCCTAATGCCCCTACTCTACTTGCGCTACATTGATGACATCCTCATCATCTGGACCCATGGAAAAGAAGCCCTTCAGGAATTCCACCATGATTTCAACAATTTCCATCCCACCATCATCCTCAGCCTGGTCCAGTCCACACAAGAGATCCACTTCCTGAACACTACAGTGCTAATAAGCGATGGTCACAACCACCACCCTGCACCGGAAACCTACTGACTGCTATACTTACCTACATGCCTCCAGCTTTCATCCAGACCACATCACATGATCCATTGTCTACAGCCAATTGTCTACAGCTCTATGATACAACTGCATTTGCTCCAACCCCTCAGACAGAGACAAACACCTACAAGATCTCTATCAAGCATTCTTACAACTACAATACCCACCTACTGAAGTGAAGAAACAGATTGACGGAGCCAGAGAAGTACCCAGAATTTACCTATTACAGGACAGGCCCAACAAACAACACAACAGAACACCACTAGCCAACACCTTCAGCCCTCAACTAAAACCTCTCCAACACATCATCAAGGATCTACAACCTATCCTGAAGGACGACCCATCGCTCTCACATATCTTGGGAGACAGGCCAGTCCTTACTTATAGACATCCCCCAACCTGAAGCAAATACTCACCAGCAACCACACACCACACAACAGAACCACTAACCCAGGAACTTATCCTTGCAACAAAGCCCGTTGCCAACTGTGTCCACATATCTAATCAGGGGACACCATCATAGGGCCTAATCACATCAGCCACACTGTCAGAGGCTCATTCACCTGCACATCTACCAATGTGATATATGCCATCATGTGCCAGCAATGCCCCTCTGCCATGTACATTGGCCAAACTGGACAGTCTCTATGTAAAAGAATAAATGGACACAAATCAGATGTCAAGAATTTAACAATCAAAAAAACCAGTCGGAGAACACTTCAATCTCTCTGGTCACTCGATTACAGACCTAAAAGTCGCAATTCTTCAACAAAAAAAACTTCAAAAACAGACTCCAATGAGAGATTGATGAACTGGAATTAATTTGCAAACCGGACACCATTAAATTAGGCTTGAATAAAGACTGGGAGTGGATGTGTCATTACACAAAATAAAACTATTTCCCCCTTTTATTTCCCCCCATGCCCCCACTGTTCCTAACACATTCTTGTTAACTGTTGGAAATGGCTCACCTTGATCATCACTACAAAAGGTTCTCCCCGCTCTCCTGCTGGTAATAGCTCACCTTACCTGATCACTCTCGTTACAGTGTGTATGGTAACACCCATTGTTTCATGTTCTCTGTGTATATAAAATCTCCCCACTGTATTTTCCACTCCAATGAAGTGAGCTGTAGCTCACGAAAGCTTATGCTCAAATAAATTTGTTAATCTCTAAGGTGCCACAAGTACTCCTTTTCTTTATTCTGTACTCTGTCCAAAATCAGCAGCTTATCTTAGCCTTTTTTGCGTTACATAATATAACATGACAGTGTTATGTGACTGATAACCTGATGTGATTCTTTATATGCCTGCTGGTGTAGGAGCAATGATATCACTCAAAACTGATAATGATAAGCTCATGAAACTTTTTTTAAATAAGGTCTCATTACCTGTAAAAAGATTGAAGTTTGGCATTTATTATCATCCATATTTTCATAGGGTAATTTCCCTTTAGCCATGGGTAGAAGTGAGTAGCAATTATCAACTGAGCATATCTCCATTAAAGCTCTGCAGCACTGTCATAAAGGCAATGACAGGAAGGCTGACCTCATAGGTGAGTCACGAAGTGCCAGCTAAGGGCATCTGCTAAGTTGGAATCAGCAGTCTCAGACATGTATTTCAACCTTCTCAGAACACTGTGCAGATTTTGTCTCAGCCAGAGAAAGGTCAGCCTCCTAGCTGATAGTTATTGGCAGATACTTATTTAGGTTCAAGATAATAGCTTTGAAAGTAAAATCACAAAGCTATTTTGGATGATTGCTTAGAGCCTTGGCAGATAAATTGCAGATGCCCTTAGCTTGCATTTGTTGGCATTTTTATGAAATCTGCCTCTGTCATTTTCTCTTATGGTGACTTGAATATTGTTACCCATTATTCACTATAGTTTTACTTTGAAAAAGTTTAAATTCTAAACATTAAACAGCAACACCCTAAAAAGAAAACATTCAGAGCACAATTTAAGTAACTGAAGAAAGGCTCTGATAATTAAACATAATTTTACAGATTTTCAGTGGTCACTCATTTCTTGATTAAATCCAAGAGTAGTTGCCTGCAACATGCCTTTAGAAGAAGAAGAAAAAAAGCTAAAGAAGAGATTATACAATAGCAGTTTAGCAAAACTACTTCTATTTTAAGTGGTTTGTTCTTTAAAATAATGCTGTAGTAGTGTAACCTTAGTCACCCCAAAGTACTATGCAATATCCCTATGCAGTCATCCAAAGCAGCTAACCATTTACCAAAAGATGCTTCAGGACTCCACTCCAGTTAATTTGGTATGCTGCAGGGCTGAAATGAAGTTGTACCTCAAAAGAAAGATTTTGTTAGGGAACAGGGATCAAAAACATTGGAAACCAAAGGTAAAGCACTGAAGGGTGGGGAGTTGAGATGTAGCAAAAAAAAAATTACATACACACAAAAATATCTTAATATCAGCAAGTATTCTAACCTCAAGTTTAGAAAATGGCTTGTATCAATAACCATGAAGTTATGATTGTGATGCATGGCTAGAAAGGGTTAAACATCCTTCAAAATAAATAACCCTCAAAAGACATGTGGAGAGATCATGTTTGTGTTTTTGTGTATTTACATATGTATGAGTAGGGTCAACAATGTAATCAACAGTCCCTGTCTATGCTGTATTCTGATAGTTCAGAGATCAAAAATGAGTTGTAAACCTGGGATATCTAGGTATTCATCTGTCTTTGAAATGTACTGTGAATGGTGAAGAAACAAGCAAATGGCCTTATGTTAATCTGTAGAGCTAAGTACAGGTGATGGACCTCCTTCAAAGTCATCGTAATTACCTTGTGTTCCATAAGGAACTCCAACTTGTCAAAAGACCTGAAATTGTATAAGGGGTCCTTGGGCCCTGATTCTGTCATCTCAGATATGCTTAGGCTTCTTCAAGGGAAATTTGAGTCACAAGTCCGAGGTCCCACTTATGCTCTTCCACCCTGAATATGATATTTGGACATTGGACTATAACCTATGAACTATTTCTAAAATAACTTTCTTTGCAACTACAAAGCTCACCATCTCTGCTATGAATCTGAACCTCAATGAATTAAACTCATGTCTGGTATATATATTGATCTTTTAAACATACTCTCTCTTTCATTTTTTAATAAATTTTAGTTTAGTTAGTAAGAATTGGCTGTAGCATTTATTTGGGTAAAATCTGAAACATTCATTAACCTCCGAGGTAATGTGTCCGATCCAGTGGTGGGCAATCTGCGGCACATCAGGGTAATCTGTTGGCGGGCCACCAGACAGCTTGTTTATATTTGCATAGCGAACCGTGCCCACTGGGAGCTGTGGGAAGTGGCAGCCAGCATGGCCCTGCAGCCCACGCTGTTTCCCGCAGCTCCCATTGGCTGGGAACAGCAAACTGCAGTCACTGGGAGCTACAGATGGCCATGCAAATATAAACAAACTGGTGGCCTGCCAGCGAATTACCCTGATGGGCTGCATGTGGCCCACAGGCCGCAGGTTGCCCACCATTGGTCCGATCCTTTGGAATTGGTAGAATCTTTTCTTTTATATAATGAAATAAGATTTACAGAAATTTTCATCATATTTGACACGGGTACCTGGATGGAGGCCTGAGGCAGGATCACGTTAAGGGAACGGTGTTGTTTGGACTCTGAGTAACCAGTAGGTAATAAAGAAGCGGTTTTATGCTGGCTTGGTAAATCTTAGTATTGGAATATCCACCAGCTTTATGGGAATTTTCTGCCCCATTCTTTGAGATTCACCCTAATTGAGTGACCACAGAAATCTCCTCATGTAGGTTCTTCTAGACCACAATCAAGTCACTTCATAATCTTCTCTTAAGGAAGATGGATTTGTTCAGTTTACCTTTACCTTAGTCTCACTATAATGCAGGTTTTCCTGACACCAAATCATTGTAACTTTTTCCAACTTCACACTTCAGAAAGAATGTTTAAAAATGGAGTAGACACCTGAACTAGACATAGTATTTCAGTGATGATTGTTGCCACTTTAGTCGAGAGACCTCCCTACTTCCATTCAATATTTCCTCTGTTTATACAACTGAAGGAAATATTTGCTCTCAACTATTGCTTTGCACTGCAAGTCACAGTCAGTTGGTTACCGCTGAGCGATCTGGGCTTATTGTGCAGAACTGACCTGTCCTTATCTTTACTTAACAGTGTACCAATTTTTGTTTCATCACCAAACTTTGCCAGCAATGATTTTGTATTGTTTTCTTCCAGGTTATTGATGACCTTTTGCTAGTCAATACAGTTAAGAACAGATCCCTGTAGGTATCCACTAGAAACAGATGACTCCCCATTTATAATCATGTTTTGAGATCTGCCAGTTTTTTACCATTCAACATGTTCTGCATTGATTTTGTACAGTGCTGAGCAATGTTCCCTCTAATTTTTGATAGGCTGTGTGCATGAAAAATTTCTCCTGTGCAAATTTTTGTGCTCGCAGTGTTTCGCCGTGTGCATGGGGTTTAGGATCTGTGTGTGCACGCACACCTTAGAGGCAACAGTGGTGCTTAATGTGATTACAAGTCTTTTAAAGATATACAGTTATCACAAGATCCTTCTTTCTTCCAGGAGCTAAAACATTCATCTCTGATCTGATCATCTTTTGTTTAGTTGATAAAAGTAATAGTGTTGATATAATATACTTAAGACTTCTGCAAGACATTTGACTAGTGCCATACAACATTTTGATTATGAATACAAAAATCAAGATGACACACATTAAATGGATTAAAATCTGGTTGATATATATCAAAATGTAATTGTAAATGGGGAATCATCATTAAGCAGGTGTTTCTCTAATGGAGTCCCAAAGGGATCTGTTCATAGCCTTATTTACCATTTTTAATCAATGAGCCGGGGGAGGGGAGAAGTCATGACTGATTAAGTTTCCACATGACCCAAAGATTAGGGAAGAAGATAGATCACTGATAGAGCAATGTGGATTGCTTGGTAAACTAGGCACAAGCAAACAATATGCCTTTCAAATGCAAATGTTTACATCCAGGAACAAAGACTGTAGACCCCAGTTACAGGATTGGGGGATCAATTTTTGAAAAGCAGTGATTGCGAAAGAGACGTCAGGGGTCACGCTGGATAGCCAGCTGAACAAAAGCTCCCAGTGCAATACCGTTTCAAAAGGGCTAATATGATGCATGGATGTATAACTAGGGGAATATCAAGTAGGAGTCGACAGGTTATATTAGGTCTCTATTCGGCACTGCTGTGACCACAACTGGACTCCTAATATCCAGCATGTCAAGACAAAACCATCTGCTAGACTTCAAGAAGGATGTTAATAAATTGGAGAGGTTTCACAGAAAGCTCATGACAATGATTAAAGAATTAGAAAACATGCCTTATAGTGATAGAGTCAAGGAGCTCAGCCTATCTAACTTATCAAAGAGGTGGGTGGGATGACTTGACCACAATCTATAAGAACCTACATGGGAGTATAGTATTCATGCATAGTTAGAGAACTGGTGTACTGTCCCATTAAAAGACACAGGAAGTGACTCTCATATACTGGCTCTGTGTGCCCACAAGCTGAGGTGGGCTGCTGAAAGTGAAATATGTATCTGAAAGCCTTGTAAACAAAACCAAGTTTAGTTTACCCCATCCTGTGTAGACCTCCATTCCTGTGAGCAGTCTAAACAAAGACAGTACAATGGTGAACAGAAATCCAATAATAAATGTTTTTTTCAACCTAGCAGACAACTGTACAACAAAAATCCAATGGCTGTTAGCTGAAACTGGGCATATTCAACTCAAATAAGGTGCAAAATTTTAACAGTGAAGGTAATTAACCACTGGAATACCTTACCAAGCGTTGTGGTGGAATCTCCATCACTGACAATTTTTAAATCAAATCAAGAGTGGATGTTTTGCTAATATAGATATGCTCTAGTTCAACCACAGCTATTAGTCTTGAAGCAAAAATTAATTCAGAAGTCCTATGACGTGTGTTATGCAGTAGGTGAGAATAGATCACAATTGATCCTTCTGGCCTTGAAATCTCTGAATCTACAAGCCATCCCAGTTACTGCAACCTCTTCCTTCTGATACTCTCATCACACAGACAACCCCCCCCCCGGGCAGTCACTCCAAATGTAGCTGCAATAACTATAATTATAATCAGATTATTAACATTGGTTTTAGTAGAGAGAGTTTTAAAATCACTTTGATTAATCAAAGAAATGCATTTAATGATACAACCCCACAACTCTTAGTAACATGAATAATCCATGACCACATGACTACAATGGAACCACTCACATTAGGAGGGCTTACTCATATGATTAAAGGTTGCAAGAAAAGGCCCTAAAGCACCCTAAAACTTGTATACATGCTCGCCCTTATGAACTTTGAATTGCCCCGCTGGCTTCAACAGGACTACTCACAGTGTGTGAACTTAAGCACCTGTGTAAGCTTTTACAGGGTAGGAGCCTAACTTTATAAGTCTGATTACTTTACTGCCAACATAAACCCTACAAAACCCAGGATTTTTGGTGACAAAAGAATCTAGAAAAAAACAATATTTGGTATTCAGTTTCAGAAGAACTACAGCATCTATAAAAGTTCCCTAAAGTCCATTTCTATAGAAATATTAGGAAATTCCTCCAAAAAAGTTATCACTAAATATTGAGTAAAAATCAAACAAACCCCACAGAAATCACACCTTAGATATCAGATCTATGGTAATTCAATTCTCTCTCTAGTTTCAATATCTATGAGATAGAGGTTAGACCTTGATTCAAAATGCTGAGCTAAACTGGTGGGCTAGGTCAGTGACATTGTTCTAGTTAAACATACTGCTATACCCTTGACTACTAGCACCACTCACTTAAAAGAGACACTGACAAGACCCACATTTAACTTGAACGTTTTTTTTAATGTAATTGGATTTCTGATTCTGAAAGTTACATCACTCTCCAAAGCAAGGGTTTGGAACAGGTAAAATGCCTGATATTCATCTGGGTATTAAAGAGAGACAAGGTGCATGAAGGAATACCTTTTATTGGGCCAACTTCTGTTGGTGAAAGGGACAAGCTTTTCAGCTTACACAGAGCTCTTCAGGTCTTGCAGAAGAAGAGCTCTGTGTAAGTTTGACTCTCTCACCATCAGAAGTTGGCCCAATAAGAGATATTACCTCACCCACCTTGTCTCGCTCATATCCTAGGAGCGACACAGATACAATACCACTGCAACAAACCCATAGGGATGAATTTATTTACAAGTATGTTCACACTGTGCTATTCCTCTGTTCTTACTGACCCATTTCAGCAGAGTACCTAAGCACATGCCTAACCCCACTGACTTCAGGGAGACATCTCTCACATTCAAAGTGGGGTATGAGGTTAACTTCTTTGCTGACATTTCTGCTCTTTGCATGGGAATAGGTATAGTGCTGAAATATTAGACTTTGGCTGCAGGAACTGTTTGTCCAAAGCCCTATTCTGACTGGCAAGCCGGATCTTTTAGATATCACAACCAGAAGTGCCGGAACAATTTGTATAGCAGGGGTGCTTAAAGCCAGTGAATCAAACTGTAAACCTCATATATAATGGAATCCACTTCAAGCCAGTGTTCCTAGTTCCAGCACCCATCATCACAACTGTGTACCAGCTGTCAATTATGTGCAGCTGAGATCTTGTCAATGAAAAACATACAGAAAAATATGTATGCTCATTATGGGAGTGTGGACTTATGCAGGAAAGAATTCATTGTGAGGCATCAGTTAAAAAGGCCCACTGCACAGGTGGGACATTTAGAGAGATGGATGAGGTTAAAAGAGAGAGACTACATGAGAAAAAGTAAAAGTTTTAGACTTCCCACTACTTAAAAGGTTTAAATGTTCTTTCATGGCAGTAATTTGTGGCCATCTAGCCACTATTTAGTAGAGCTGGTTGAATAATATTCACCGAATATATCAATCAGTGAATAGTACTGTTTAATCATCAAATATCTTGTTCAATTAAGGGGTCGGGGTGAGGAGTAGAGGATATATATTCATGTAGTTCTATAGCTGGCCAAATACTATATACCAACACCAACAATATTCAAGTAATTTATTTATGGGAGATTTTTTTTCTGGTACTCAGCCAGCCATTCTTGAGACACTTTCTCAAGCAAAAGCTAAACTGGGAATTGTTCAATATTTGGGACACTGCTTTGTTTTTCTTCTCATTTCTTTAAGTTCCCCTAGCTCACCAAGCACAGTCGCCACAAATACCAGCTTCACACACACACACCCACCCCGACTATCTGCACCAGAGGCTGCTTTTCAAAAAGGGGAGAATTATAAAAAGGAAGCCATTCAAAATGTTCCCGCTGCAAAAGTTACTGAATGTTTCCACTAAAAAAAATTTTTTTACATAAAATGCTATTGTGCTCTGAAGATTTATTGTGCCTAATTTGAAGAACAAATGCAATCATTAAAGAGTAAAACAGAGGGATTTTAGTCCACCTCCAAGCACAAATTCTCTATACAACCTTAACTTTGGAATCACTTTTCAAAAATATGTTAATTAAATAACCCCAATAAGAATTCAGGGAAATAAGCAAACTAATTTGCAGAGTTCCTTGGTGTACTAGGGGTTAATTAAAATGATTCAAAAACATTTGATTCACCATTCAGTTGAGTTTTGACCATTTCTTGATGTTTCAATTAGTTCTGTTAATAAGGGTTTTGATGGTGTGCATTAGAGGGAACAGACCTGGGGGTTGGGTGCACAAAAGATTCTTATAACCAAGAATAGTCTCCTGAAGCAGGCCTTCTATTTGGTGTGTTATCACATACCCAAGCTGTTTCTCTCAGAGGATATGGATCTCTGTGTAGAGTATACAGATAATGCAAAAATGTGAGGTTAGCTTTGTTGGGTATACTATAAAACTGCTATTGACAGTTTATGAATTAGTTCTGTGATAGTGTAGCTTTTGAATGAGTATTATGGGCATGTAAAAAAGCTGAAGCAAATATAGCCCATTTTGCTATAAAATGTTTCATAGACAGGACCGGCTCCAGGCACCAGCAAAGCAAGCACGTGCTTGGGGCGGCACGTTTCTAAGGGCGGCATTCCGGCCATCCCATCTCCCCCCTGTGAGCTGCACCCACCCACTGCCCCCACATGCATGGGCGGAGCTGGGGGTGCTGCTCCCCACCCTCTGCCAGGGCAGGCTCCCACCTTGCAGGCGAGATTGTAGCCCTGCCTGAGTGATAGGGACTGCTCCTGGATTGCCGTGGGGCACCCGTTCTGGGCAGGAGCCATCGACCCTGGCCAGCGACTCACGGTCCCAGGAGCCTGGTGCCCGGGTAGCAAGCGGGAACTAGGAGAGGCTGGGCAGCGCCCGCCCTGCTGCTCCTCCTCCTCCCCGTGGCCCGCCCCCTTCCTGGCTCCGCTGCTCTTCGTGCTAGGAACCGGACCAAACCCAGAACCGGAGCAAGCCCAGCAGCCTCCCCAACCACCAGCGACAGCTAGGCCCGTCCATTGCTCTGTGGGCTGTGCAGAACCAAACCTTGCTGCGCGTTCCAAGGGCCGAACCAAACCAAACCCCAGCACCCCCTTCCCCGGACCAGACTGTTTCCCTCTCCCAGTCTATGCCTAGCCCGGATGCAGCAGCAGGGCCAGCTCTAGGATTTTTGCTGCCCCAAGCTAAAAAATTTTGGGCCACCCCCGCTTTTTTTTCGTGCCCCTCCCTGCCCCCAGCTCCACCCCAACTCTGCCTCTTCCAAACCCCTTCCCCAAATCCCTGGCCCCGCCTCCTTCCCCGGGCATGCCACGTTTCCCGAGAGGCAGTGCGTTCAGGGGAGCAGACGGAGCAGAGGTGAGCGGGAGGGTGGGATGGGGGAAGTGCAGGAAGTAACAGGGGAGAGGGGTAGAGGAAGCGCTCTCCGCCCCAGCTCACCTCCCGCTCCACCACCGCCACCTCCCCCGAGCACGCCGCCACTTTACTTCTCTTCCCTCCCTCCCATTTCGCATGGCAAGCCTGGGAGGGAGAAGCCGAGCAGCGGCACCGTGCTCAGGGGAGCAGGCGGAGGCGAGCTGGGGCAGCGGGGGCACATTTTTAGGGGCGGCATGGCCAGCGGAGGAATGCCACCCCTAGAAATGTGCCACCCCAAGCACCTGCTTGTTTTGCTGGTGCCTAGAGCCAGCCCTGCCCAGTGGTGCCACCCCAGCCTCCAGCCAGAACAGAACCCAGTCCCAGACCCAATTTATGAGAAACTGGGTGCACCAGAAGACACTAACGTTTTTCATTACAGTGTATAGTTGAACTCAAATTGTTTGTAATTGTGATTGTTAAAATGAAATGAGTACACTAGTAGAAAATTGTTTTATTTCACTAACTACAAATTCTCTGTTTTCATTTTTAAAAAATTTTAAACAGTCAAAAAACAAAAACATTGCAAAGTGCAAACAAGTGTAAAACCCCAAAAAAGTGGGGGTGGGGGGAAGGCAAAAAAATTTTTGCTTGGGGCAGCAAAAAAATCTAGAGCCAGCCCTGTTCATAGACCTTCCATATTTTTTCACTTTATAGAATTATGTAGAAATGGTTTCTTCCTAGGGTTGTTACTTTTTTGCCTTATGTCAGTCATAATAGTGAGTGAATAAAGCAGCCAGGAGTGAAGCTTCTCAAAACCACTGCCTCTAGGCATTTCAGATTAGTAATCATTTAATCTACAACTCATACCAACACCACAAAGAGTGCTGCCTAATTGTGCCCAAATATGGCATGATCCTCCAATATGAAACCCTTGCTTCTTAAAAATGTAACTGCCAGATGTACAAAATTTATCCCCAAATCCCAGTACATAAGCCAAAGTGCAAGAAATAATGCCTAGAACATATCAGCTCCTGGTCCAAACTGGCTTTTAACTTTCACTTTAAATAAATAAGAATGTGACAGTCTAATACCAAATCACATATTTTTCACAGTAACAGCCGTGACACGAGAAAGTCAGATATACCATTTTCAGACATTGTTAAACAGGAAGACAGGTATAATTCATGCAAAATCCACTCCTCAGGTAAAACAGCTCCTCCCCCAGCACTTTTTGGAGGCGTAATGCCTGATTCACAAATGAGTTACTTCAGTTTTACACCAACATAACTCCATTAATAAAAGTTATACTAATGTAAAGCAGGAACAATGAAGAGATGAATAGGTTTATAATATTGCCTGAAGTACATGCAATAGTCAAATAAATGTAGCTGTTAAAATGGGATATATAGAAGGCAAGGAAGTGTCCAGGCCAGCTTGTCACATCTCGGAGATGTGTCAGATTTTACATGGAGATTCAGCTTTATAGCAAAACTGACACTGAGCTAACATTTATAGAAACTTAATCCTAAAGTCTATTCTGTATGCTGTGTGTGCATGCTATTTAATTGGTGACTTCAGGGTCTGGTTTTATTTTTCACTCAGATGTTATTCAGAAAAGCAACTATATATTGGTAGGATTTCTATGCACAACACTGCCCTCTACCTGCAAGTATAAAAAACCCCTCAAAATGATCAATTCTATAGTTAAGGTTGTGCTGAAACAGACTTAAAACTGGGCATAAATTCCTGTTTTCCCCCTTCCAGCCTCCCC
This sequence comes from Lepidochelys olivacea, assembly GCF_965140295.1. Classification (NCBI taxonomy): domain Eukaryota; kingdom Metazoa; phylum Chordata; order Testudines; family Cheloniidae; genus Lepidochelys; species Lepidochelys olivacea. The sequence goes on along the minus strand of NC_140415.1, from coordinate 86,986,059 downwards.
ACACATGGCCGTCCTGTGTGAAATTTCACACACAGTTTTTATGTACTTTGAATATTAAATATAGTTTTTATTTGGTCTTGTGCAAAATATTTTATAAGTGTTTGAAACTGGTCTGTGCCCAAGATGTCAGCATTTCTAATATTTCATTGTTGATATGTATCCTTAAAACAACAGTGCACATCACAAGTTGCTCGGGAGAGATCCCTTGAGTATATCTGGTACAGTGGATAATTTTTCATAAGAAATATGTAGGATTGAGAGTCAAATGTTACCATCATTCTCCATAACTAAAAGTTTGTCTGCAAAGACTAGTGCATAAAATTTCTTCCTTCCAAGACACTCACAAATAACTATCCTTTTTAAATGGCTGCCATCTCCCACTCTTCTCATTGGAACTAGGGCCACAACTACCTTCAGTTAGGATGGCCACCATTTCGCAACAGCTTGTGCAGAAGGATATTTAGACTGTCTTTAACAAAGATGGGCACCATCTCTTATTGTCCCACTAGGAGTAAAACCAATGAAGACCACAGTATACTAGGCTTTCAGGAGGCATAGAGGGGTGCTATGGGTATCATTGGGATAGGGAGGCTGGAAATGTCATGGAAAAGGGAAATAAACTGGGCTGGGGCATGTGAATGGAAGGTACCAGGTAAATTGGTGAAGAAGAGAGACAGGGAGGGGAAAACTACCACAACCTTAACTCTGCCCACCTTACCGTACCAAAGATCCACAACTAATAGAGTTACAAGGAGGTAGAATTTTGAAGTAGGTATATGGAAGGGAAAGCTATGGAGTAGTTTCTCTCTCCAGTAACATGAGGTTTGGTAAAATTAGTGCCTGAAGGCTGGTATGTTAAGGTTATTGCATTCCTGTGAACAAAGGAACAGAGGTTATATACTATTAGGTGGCTTAACTTCTCACTTCCTTGCTTCTGTGTGTCTCCAATGTGTTTGTAATTCAGGTTTTGAAAAATGTGAACAAAGATATATTACAATTATTCTGTATGTAAGAATAACCTATGGAACTGAAGATATCTTTGGGGATGTGGTCCAGCTGCTCAGTTGATGTAAATCAGCATAATGATAATGAAATCAATGGAGATATGCCAATTTACATTGGCTGAAAATCTGGACTCAAGAATTTAGCAGCATTCATAAAAGGATTAGTCTCTTATTTAATTCTTGATATTTATATATCTGATATGAATATTAAGAATTAAATAAAATAGGATACAAATATGCTTTGGGGCATAAAAGCCAACCACCATCTGCTAAAGGTTAGAAAGAAGCTTCCTCTATTAAAAGCTTATTACATAATTGTCCTTAATAGAATTTTTTACACCCCTGAAGCCTGAGTTTAGGAAGAAAAAGTATAGACCATGTGTTATCCACTCCAAATCTGATAAGACAGTTCCTAGGTTTTTAAGACACTTGTTGACTTGAGGAAAAGAAATGAGGAGGACATTGCAGCAAAATACGGGGGTGGGAAGAGAGAGAGAAAGATGGTGTCAAGGCTGATTCCCCATTCTGGCACTTCAAGTGGCCCGCAAGGGCTCCAAAAAAAATAAAATAAAATAGTGGCCACTCCAGGCTTGTATTAAACTCCCAGGGTTACAGTTTCTGTCTGACCTTGGATGGGTAGATGCTGCCACCATCCTTTGCAGATAAAGCAAGTAGAAAACAGCTACTAACAAGTTTCAGAGTAGCAGCCGTGTTAGTCTGTATTCGCAAAAAGAAAAGGAGGACTTGTGGCACCTTAGAGACTAACCAATTTATTAGAGCATAAGCTTTCGTGAGCTACAGCTCACTTCCTCAGATGCATATCGTGGAAACTGCAGCAGGCTTTATATATACACAGAGAATATGAAACAATACCTATTCCCACCCCACTGTCCTGCTGGTAATAGCTTATCTAAAGTGATTTCCAGCACAAATCCAGGTTTTCTCACCCTCCACCCCCCCACACAAATTCACTCTCCTGCTGGTGATAGCCCATCCAAAGTGACAACTCTTTACACAATGTGCATGACAATCAAGCTGGGCTATTTCCTGCATAAATCCAGGTTCTCACATCCCCCCACCCCCATACACACAGAAACTCACTCTCAAACTCACTCTCCTACTACTAACTACTAACTACTAACTAATACTAACAAGTATTTTGTAGCTAACTGGGTGTCCATAAAAGGAAGCTACCCCCCCCCACCTTCATTATTACCTCAGAAATGGGAAGAACCTTTAAGTTATCACTTAAATATCCTTAATGAGTAGAAAAAAGTTGCAAGGGAATAGAAACCAGTGAAAGGTGAGCAATCAGATCATGAAATAATCTTGCCCTATTTTGGGAACACCCCGTATGACCAATCCCCAGTGACTGTCCCAAACAAACCACCAAACAAAATAGATTCTCTCGAAAAGGTCTCATTTATTAGTTTTAAATAACTGCAAAACAATGACAGTCAAACTCAGATGTCCTGTGCCTGTGGTGATTCTCAACCCTTTCAGACTGGTGACCCCCCCTAATTTAAGTTTAAAAAAAGTCCACTATGGCGTTACATTTAGCAATAGTAAAATAATTTATTATATGCTTATCACTATCAATACATTTGCATTTCCAAGTACATGTGTTTTTCTGAGAGGCTGACAGAGAACACTCGACCTTGAAGTAAAGGCCAGGAGCAAGATAGTGGGAGAGAATTACCTGTGTGGACTCACAAACTTTGAAGACTTCGGCTGCCCTAAAGTTATTCTGGAAATTTTATTTTCTTTGCTTTAAAAAAGTAATAAAATGTTCATTGCTTCACAACCCACCTAATTGTCTTTTGTAATCCAACTGGGGGTGAAGACTCACTAGTTGAGAAACACTGAACTAAGGTATATAGAAGAAATAACCTTTGCATCATGTTTGTGTAAGTCCCAGGTCTATCCAAGGAAATTTCCCTTGAGCTTCCCTCAGAAATGGAAATGTTTTCTGTCAGCCTGCTTTCTTTAGATACTCTTTATAAGCCCTCTATTAGCAATAGTGCACAGCTGTCTTAGTTATAGTGAGTTAGATTCTCAAGATGGATATTCAGGGATCTCTCAACTTTCAACAGCATTACAGGCAACATGTGTGGGTCCTAGCTTCCTCTGGAGTTCTCCTATCCTAATGTCGAAGTTGAGGTCACAGCACTTTCAGAGAGAAAATGGGGCAGGCGTGCATCAGGGCTATGAGGGCCACATATGAGGCACCAAAATATACCACCCATCACAACCAGTAGCCAGTCATCTTATCACTCCTTTCATCACATGGTCTTACACAGACCGCAACTCAAATATCTACATGCATTCAATCATACCATGCTTCCACATGACAAGGGGATGCAAACCTCATTTCACCAAATAATGAAAGTACCAAAATAGAAGTGTTTCAATGCAAGTAATTCTATATGCACCATTTCCAAACTCACTCAACCATTGTCCAACCCATTCACACAATCACAAAGACCCACTCATGCACAGAAATGCTCAGTGAATGATTCACTCATTCTCGGTTTCACTTTTAGTCAATTGTTAGGGAAAAAGGGTTCCCCTCCCGTCTAGGGTTAGGAGGGTAGCCTTCCCTGGACTTCTGTATTAGCCAAACAAAACACAGAGTCTTGGCTCTTTGATAAAGTGAGGCACTTTATTGCTAGCGAATACGACAGCTGAAGGGCTCACCAATTCCTTTTCAGAGGAAAATGGTGAAGCCCCGAACAAAGAACAGGGATGAGCTTTTATAGCTTGGTTCAACATACATTGTGATATCTCTTCCAGTTCAAACCGGTTAACCCAGTCTGTTTGAAGTTCTGGGGTAGGTAAGAGCATGGAGGCTTATCTGTATAAGGAATTCTCTCCCCAAAAGCAGGGAGTGCAGGTTACACACAGTTCGCATTCTTTCTATCCATAAACAAAGTAGAAAGGACAGATAAGCATAGAAAAAAGACAGCAGCGTAGCTTTACATGATTATAGGGTCGCTTTCTGGGTTTTTTTCCTATCACAATCACTCCTCAATTCTCCTTTGATGCATTAGACATTCAAGTATTCAGTCCCTTAGTTACTTGGCTCTAGCCATTTTTTGAAAGGACATGTCCTTTCACACCTCCATCTTTCACTGCTCTGCAGCTGCCATTCAGTTTCTTCCAGAATTTTTATGTCAAATATTAAATAGCACTGAAATGCACACAGCATTACCCGTTCCTAGATGATGCTTTTAAAAAGCACCTAGAATCAAATACAATTGTAACTATAAATAAAAACAGATGGGTCACTTCAGGATATTTTTAGCTCAAATGTAGGGTACTCTTAGGCTTGTGAATTAGATTAGGATTTCACCTATCTATCCTAATTCTGAACTGATGCATGTCATGTTCTGGAACATTGTCATTCCCCAAAGCATTAGCTTCATGTCTGACACCAAAAGTTAGAATGATATTCTTTGTTACTAGGTCAGAACTCCTATGGGTAGAGCTTTTTTGAGAGGAAAATTGCCTGTAGGGATAGGAAGTAGTACATGCCCATTAGCAGTGATACCATGGCTGTGAGGAGGGAACAAAGCTGATCTTGGAAGATTATTTCACTCCCAAACAATCTAATTCATATAACAATATACAGATTTATATTTAAATAATCATCAAATGTTCATAACTACACTGGACTGACCACACTGGAAAAATATGAGTGAGTGCCCACACCTGCAGATGGTAGTGGGGAGAGAGAAGAAGGTATGAAGTGGATATGAACCATGGGGAGGGGAGCACAGGACTCGACTATGAGGGTTATAAAGGGATCTGCAATGAGTGTGGGGGAATCTGATGGAGCAGGAGAAGAGGATGCCAGTTAACGGTGTGACCAGGGGATTAGGAGATACTGGGCAGGGCGAGGATTAGAAAACATTTTAGTGACAATAATGAGGTTCAGAGGCAGGGAAGGAAACAGAAGTTGGATGGGGAACTGACAGTTTGACCCTACTTTAGTCCCTCTGGTGATCAGGATGGTGAGGACACAAGTCACTGGGGAGGGGGGGTTAAAGCTGGCTACGATCCAGTTGTCTGCAGAGGCTAGCAGATGGTTTGTCTTGACATGCTGGATATTATTTGATCTCCGAATAGTGTACCTTTAGCAACTGCATCTTGTTAAATGCAAGGAGGTGGAGAAGATTCCTCTCACATTTGATCCTGAAGTTGCTCTAACAAAGTACTAATGGAATTTTCACCCCTTGGATATCTAAAGAAATATAAACTATATATTTACTGTGCAACTGATCCTCACTGCTGTATGACAGAGCTTGGCTCATATGAACTTACACCTCTTTGAACTACAAAATCCTACAAGTTGATGGTTTCCAGCTTTATTTCATTTTACATCTGTCCATGTTTGTTCTCCCATTTTACCCCAGCTATAAACAGAAGTTTCATCTTCCCTTGATCTTTATCTTGGAGGACCTTTCTCAATAACCCTTGTCTTGTCCTCCTTACTGCCAAGCCCCACGCCCAGTTCTTTGGTCGCATTGCAGCATCTCATGATTATTTCATTTGGTATGCTATGTAAAAAAGTACAAGTTGCAGCTTTTTCATTGAAAGTGTATTGATTTAAGCTGAGCGTGGAGTGTTTGATTTAGACTTGTTTTGGTCTATTCTGTACATCTTATGGGGCTCACTTACAGCTGAATGGATCAGCTCATTATTAGACCATATTAGGAAAAGTAATCAGTACAAACCTTTAATCTATCTTCGTTTTGTGTGATAATGGATTAGTTTATTTTGATTCAGTTTTCTTGTTACAGTAATAATGTGACTACAGGAACACATTTAAATATAAATTGCAAGCAATGTGAAATACATTTAGAAAATGTTGGTGAACAAAATGCAAGCCTAGCTAGCTCTGAGAAGGGTAAACATCTTAATATTTCAGGTGAGAGGGAATAGAGCTCTGTTGGAGAAATAGAAGGGCATATCATTATCAGTGTTACTGCATATTTGGAGCAGAGAAAGTAACCAGAATATAAACAGCAACAGGCAGAATATAAACAGCAACCAGGAGGTATTTAGTATCCACAGGTATCCTCCAATACCTATGGATATGGGCTTACATACTGCCACATCAGTAGTTAGAACCATTTTCCAAGACTTACACAATAGCTCAAATTTGTCACATTGGGTTTAAGCCAAAGCCCACTTAGTTCAACAGGAGTCAGTACATTGATTTTAGTGGGCTTTAAATCAGGTCCTAATAGCAGAAGCATGTAAAGAGCATGTAGAGTGGTTCAAGATGAATTAGAATCCTTCATTACACTAACTACAAGATAAGTTAGGCTTTTCAATTTGTTAATGTATATTTATTTATGTAGCCTACACCTAACAGCTTGCTATGTTTCTACACTCTCCAAATCTCTCCTTAAACTCACTTCTCCAATGACATTTGTAAAGCTTAATCTTCTCTTAACCATAACCTTATATTTAAAGGCAAATCTACGTAACCCGAGCACCCATGTGATCTTGTTGTCGTCATCCTCACCCTTGTCTAACCACTCATCTTCTCATCCCCTATATTTCCGTTACCATCTCTAATTACGCCTGGCTGTCACTTAAACCTAAAATCTGCAGTCTGATCCTTGCTGCCAGATGCTTACATCTACAAAGAATCCCACAAATCACTGGTGCTCGGCCTGAGTGTGTGCTGCTTAGATCGCAGTACCAGGGCCTAAGGCCTGACTTATAATGTTGTTATACTTGTACAGAAACTATCAGTTAGGGGTGTCTTTTCTTTTTTCAGCCTCAAAGAAAGTTATACCAGTACAGCTCCTAGTGTAGGCACAGTTCTACTGCCATAAAGGTGCCTTATTCTGATATAGCTTATTTTCCTTCTCATACAGGAATAAGCTATGCTGATAAGAGAACCTTTATACCAGTAGACCTGTCTCCCCACTAGGGGAGTTACATATACTGATATAGCTAAAGCGGGGGTGTGTGTGAGAGAGAGATCAAGGCAGTAGATTATAAAATTCCTCAGGACAGGGACATTACAGACAAAGAAAGACAAAGTCCCATACAAACAAATGATGTTGAACAACTTAATACATTTGTATTTAGCAGATTTTAAAGGGCCTGTTGAGTAAGAAACGTTAGGATTAAACCTTTTAATAAAATATAAACGTAGGAGCCTGGGTTTTGCACAAGAAGTTACCTTGATGTTTCTGGAGTTTCCAAGTCAGGCACTCTCTGATAAATGGAAGCCAGTATGGTCCTGGATACCCGAAACTGCATGGCCTCTGCAAACCAAAATGTATAGCAATAGCTTATACACATGCCTGCGCATATCAGGGCAAGGCACATAGTATCCTTTCTGCAAGCACATTTTTCTACTATACCCCTATACATTTTAAAAAATCTATTATTGTAGAGCAGGAGTCGGCAGCCTTTCAGAAGTGGTGTGCCGAGTAAGTCTTTAATATATAACTAAACTATTGTATGTAAAGTAAATAAGGTTTTTAAAATGTTTAAGAAGCTTCATTTAAAATTAAATTAAAATGTGGGCTGGTGACTAGGACCCAGGCAGTGTGAGTGCCACTGAAAATCAGCGCACGTGTGCCATAGGTTGCCTGCCCCGTTGTAGAAACTGCTTTTAGCCTGGAGAACCCTGCTGTGTACTTTGGAACATGTGTGTGTTGAAACTTATCAGCTTTATTGTGGCTGTTATCCTCATGCCTGTACTGGGGCAATGCAGAGCTGAACCTCCCCTATGGGTGCACTGGCAGGGATTGCATGTTTAGGAAGTATAATGCTACCTGGGAGTCCTTAGTGCACAGCGGACCTGTGCCCATTGCTTCACCCCCTACAGGGATGCAACGTGTGCTGCCTTGAGTGGCTGGCTAACTTTGGATGGTACAGTTGTACGGCTGAAAGGGGGGGGAGGGTCCGAGCCACAGTCCTGCCTCCCCCTTCATGACTCTCTGTCTTCTTGAGATGATTAGATGCCACAACACACTTTCAGGGAGTAGTTTCTGAACCCAGCTGAGTAATAAGATTGCAAGTGTTGCCAGTTTCTGTGCAGGGGAACAAGAGAGGGAAAGTCTCTTCCCTCATGCACCCACACAGGAGCAAACTGTGATCTGATCCAAAACGTGTAAGTATTTAAAATGTTATATAGAGAGAACAGATGTTACTTTCAGAAAAATGAACACCAGACTACATAAACTGGCAGCGAAAGCCTAGCTGCAAAATTGATTGAGAATCTGGTAGCAATATCTGAGTGGGAGAGGCAGTCCCTAAACCAAATGGAACTGTCAAAGCTGCTTGATGTTTGAATATAAAGCTGGTTAAATTTCCTATAGTTGATTATCTAAGCTTCCATTAGTACAATGAAGTCATTTATTGAGTTTCATAATCTCAGATTCTCGCTTCCCAGAAGTGCAACCCTATTGAGCCTCTCTTTGTCTAACTTAATCCCTTCCAAGGATTTCACGGGACAGATCTTGGAGTTCAGACACTGTGCAGAGAGGGTGAAGGCAAAATTGGCTTGAAGTCATCTTCAACACCCCCCCCCCCCAGTTCTACAGTGCCTGCCTGAAGCAGCCAGGGTTCACAGAGCACGGACACCCCAACAAGCTCCCATTCCGCTGAACACATAGGACTAGAAAAGGAGTACTTGTGGCACCTTAGAGACTAACCAATTTATTTGAGCATGAGCTTTCGTGAGCTACAGCTCACTTCATCGGATGCTCACGAAAGCTCATGCTCAAATAAATTGGTTAGTCTCTAAGGTGCCACAAGTACTCCTTTTCTTTTTGCGAATACAGACTAATACGGCTGTTACTCTGAAACCTGACATAGGACTAGGTCATCCAAAGATACCCCCTACTCTTGTGGGTCCTCTATTAGCTGGCTAATCCATCTTTAGGGTAGCTGTGTACTGGCTGACCAATGCAGATTGCCCTAGTGACCCCACATCTTTAAAAGGATGAACTTTTTTCTAACTTTTTTGTATGAGCGCAAAATATTGCGGACAAGGCTTGTCTTATTTTTAGAGAAAGAACTGGTGAAAGTGTGTCTGTCACAAAAAGATGAACAGATGCTAATAATTAAATGTTTAATATAAACACTATAACCAAATTTGAATCCAGAGCTTTTTAACCTGACTTTTGTCACATTATCAGCCAAACTACATGGAGTCTTTGGTAAGAATCAGAGGTGTTTTATGAGGTCTGATATTACATGAAGTCCTATGAATTTAATAGGAACAGAATAAAACAAGCCATGTTACAAGGAACCATATATTTTCAGGGAGGAATTTTTTTCTTTATGTACAGCATTCAGCAATGAATTAGGTCATTGTAAGAGGTTTTTGTGTTCTTATGAAGCATCAGGTATTGTACTTATTACTGGAGACAAAATTTAAGATTTGATGGATCAAAGGTCTGATACATCTGAATAGGTTTGGATAAATACAAGAACAGTAAAGTTCCAGTGTACAGATTTGTTATCAGAATATTCCTATTGTCTTCCTAATGTGTTATCACACTCATGTAGAAATCAGATTAGTGAGCCAGCAGTTAAAGTTTCTTTTTTTAAAAAAAGTCAGTTGCTAGTAGAAAAGAACTTTCAATAACCCAGACTCAAGTGTAAACTAATATGAATGCATTAAAATGATGTATCACCTTAACAACCATGATAGAAGACCACAAAACACCAATGCTTTGTTAAACAGGCTAATTGTTTTACATTTGTCATTTATCTTTGATACTGTGACCCCCAAGGTATCTATTCTAATACTAATGCTTGTAATGGCATGACTGACAACAGAGTTGCACGTTAGGGGCTGTTTACAGGAAGTATCCCAAATCCTAACTTCAATTCTCTTCAGATTCTTACACGACAGAAACAGTATCTGAGCATCTACCTCAAGAGGCATCAGTATTTCTTACAAAATTTCATAAATTCAAATATCCTTAAAAATACATAGTGGAAATCTGGCCTGCTAACTTCAAGGGGCGGGGGGGAGAAACACATATGCACACTTTTGGTAATTGCCCTATCATAAGTAATAGGGCAGGTTCCCCTCGTGCTGCAGTCTTTGTAACAGTCCTCACATGGCAAGTTCAACACCACATGACTTATTTACAACATGCTATTCAAGTTTTTGTTTTCCACAGCATCAGGCTCTTACCTTCTCTTCAAACACCCGATTATGTTGGATCATAGCAAAGAAGTTCTGTATTAAAATCACAAATGAGTTTGATTCCCCATAATTAGTAATACCCTGGAATTTAAACTAAGCAGTCTCTTGGGTTTTGGTACTGTTTCTCTCCCTCTACGTGTGAAACTTGCAAGCTGCTAATTGTGTTAGTACATTCTAAGACAGAGTCTGTTCTCAAAGCAATCCTTTGTAACAACTACTCCTCACACAGAGAGAGACTCAAAGCAATACTCAGTAACAGAAACAGCTGGATGGATGCTTGGTGTGGATAATAACTGAATGATCAGGGAGGTGCCAGCCTACAAATCCAGTGTTCATCGGCTGAAGAAGGTGTCAAGTGGAAATAACCAGAGGACCCCTGGAGGGCAGACTGGAATCCACCCAACAGCCTCAAGAATGGGAGAACCAAAGAACAAGATAACATCTGGCAGCACAGAGCCCTCAGGAATGTGCCATCTGCTGATTGCTTCAGCAACAGCATGATGAAGCAATTTCCATAGACTGGAATAGGAAGAAATTCCTATAAAAATGGACTCCAGAAAGTGAGAACTTTGGGGTCTGATTCTGCAAACCAACTTCCAGGAACATCAGATGAGCATCTGACAAGGCCCTGCTCCCCCGTCATGTCCAGGCCACCAGGCCAGTGGCTTGGCATGAGCAACTCTAAGGCTGGTAAATATGATAACAATCTTGCAGAACCTGTGTGTGTATGTATGAATGTGTGAATAAATATGAAATTGAATGGAATGTTATAGCTATAACTGCTTACTATGATTCTTTCTGTATTCACAATAAATGTGGCATTTTGCCTTTTCCCCTTCAATAAGATCCTACTGGGTTTTATTTTACTGGTATAACAATGAGAGGAAGAAGAGATCTCATCTTCCTGAGATCCCGCAATTCTCTCTTCTTGTATCTCTTAACTGTCCTCAGCTGACAAGATAAATCATCTTTATTGATTAAGCATCAGGTAATTAACCAATTAATTCGTTAATTTGGCCCACGTGGGGACACTTGCAAAGTGCACAGAGTGGTGAGTGAACCTCAGATAACTCACACACAGTCAAAAAGGTCATGAGAGACAAGGTGGGTGAGGTAATATGTTGTAGACCAACTTCTGTTGATGAGAGAGACAAGCTTTCAAGCTTCCTGAAGAAGAGCTCTGTATAAGCTCAAAAGCTTCTCTCTCTCTCACCAACAGAAGTTGTCCCAATAAAAGATATTTCCTCACCCACTTTATCTAGTGACCAACACAGATACTACACCACTACATACAAGGTCATAAGTCAATTTACAATATGTTCTTCCTTGAAGTGGCCATGTTGCATCGTCTACTCTAGCACTCCTCCTGTGCAGTGCAAACATGAAGCCACTGAGGGAAATACGAATTTTCACAATTCAAGGTCTTTATTTTGATCTGTAAAGGCTCTTATGATTTGGATATAGCTACATGAGAAATGGCATCTCTTCTCATGCTTTGTCCTGAGTTGCTATCAACTCAAGTACTCGTGCTAATAGTTTTCAGATTTAAGCATCTGAAACTGTTGGCAGCCCTAGCCACTGGGCTAAAAGTTAGAAGGAAGGTCCTCCTCCTCCTCCTCTACCTCCACCCAGCTTCCTGCTAAAATAGCATAGGCACCTAACTTTAAGAGAAGGTTTGAAGCTGAGAATTCCCAGCAGACAGAGGCACCTCTCTGCAGACCAGATTTAGGAGCCTATCTCTGAGAAAGGGGAGGGGATTAGCATATACTCATCTCTTCAGCATCTTCCCTTGGCTAGTTTAGGCAAGAAGCCACCTAGCATGCTGACTTTTGTGCCTCCCATTCTGGGATGCCTATCTCTCCCCATTCCTCATGGAGGGAGCCTAGCAAGGCTTTGTGAATCCTACTGAGTTTCTAGGCACCTTAAAGTTAGGTGAGGGGGATGATGATCATCATCATGCCTATGTTTTTTTGTAAATCGAGCTCTCTCTAATACATTACTATTATAGGGCTAAATTTCATACTTGGTTAATAGGGGTCCAGTCCAATTCACTTCTCATCCCCTGCATAAATTATCATCTAATTGATAATCCACAAACCCTTTTTCTTCTAAGTAACATTAAGACATTTTGTTAGAGTGGGATTCAACCAGTGCTACTGAGCATGGAATTTGGCCCATACTATTTAAAGAAAAATTCATTTTGTAAAAATGTATTTAAAACAACAGTAGACATTACTACAGTAGTCAGTTCCCATACCCAATATATAAAAGAGTATTTTTTCTTACTTAAAAATGTAAATAAAGTTTCTCTGCAGAAATACTTTAAATGTTTCCTTTAGATTCCTGCATTCTCCATTCGGTCAGTTTGCCTAGATTTCTGTTCCACGCAATTTTCACAATCAATTTATTTACTGCTGATGCTCTTTGAATCCGTTTCCTTTTTCCAGAAACCCCTCCTCCCATATTTTGCTTGAGTGACTTTCCTACTTCAAAGGAAACCTGAATGGAATATAGAATGGGGCCGCAATCATTACACTTTGCTACAAGTATTACAGTATCTGATCAGAGTAAATCTTTCTTCATTTCTTTTTATAACATTAATTCTAATACATTTTTCTAACCTTTTTCAAGGGCTCAGTTACAGAGGATCTCAGTTTAAATATGAAAAGTTATACCTTTATATAAACACCAGAGCTGGCATAACCTACAATATATTTCTTTAATAAGTGGGTAATGTAGCCTGATCCATGCCAGACATTAAGTCAATTTACAATACTTCCTGATTTCATCTTCAAAAATAAGTTTGTGTTTTCCGTAATGTCACCAAAGTTCAACAAACTGATCAGGGAATATATATTATACTGGCTTCTGCTTTCTGCATAGCTGGTTACATTTCATAGACTGTAAAGCCTGAAGGAATCACTATGATCATCTAATCTGACTTCCACCATAACTCAGGCCATAGAACTTCCTCAAAATAATTTTTAACTAGGGTATCTTTTTTTCCCTGCATTATTGAAAATTTTACCATTTCCATCTAATAATGAACCAATACCATCATTTGGATTCTTTTTTGTTCCCAATATACTTAAAGAAAAGCCCTCCCTATTGTCCTTAACTCTGCTGGTCATAGATTTCTCCCTCCTTTGCATGAAGCTTTGTTCAGATGTATGTTTTAAGTATTTCTGGACGACAAAAATGTAAGACAGAATACAGCATACTATGGATTTCATCTCATATTGCCTCTCTGTTGGATATTTTGTACATGTTCTATTATGCAAATAAAATGAATGGACTATGCAGCAAAAATTTGCATTGAAGATAGGAGTGGAGAATTTTCCAGTAGGTTGATAAGTCTTCAATTCAACAGCTGTATATGTTACATGTGAATATACCTAAGCTTTCATTCCTAGAATGGTAGTTTCTGTGAAGCAGGGAAGTTAAACAACTTTTGTGACATAAGGTCGAGAAATAATTGTTCCTTGCATTTCTATAGCCTTGACGTTTAATTTTTATTTTTTCTGAAAATCTACTTTGAGATATTTAGCCAAATACAAAACAAACTGCCTGCTATTTCAAACTATATCTAAGGATGTGTTTCCTTTTAACTTCCCCCCAAATTTGCTCTCTGTGAGACTAAAAGCCTTGAAACTCAAGTGAGGACTTTAACTAAAAGCTTCTACAAAAATGTATTAAACATCAATTTTTATCTTTTTCCCTTGGGTTGTAAGTCACTTCATATGATGCAGCATTTTATAGAACAATTAAAAACCAAGGAAACACTCGTCAATCCAGAGATCTATAAAGCTTTAGCCTTACAGACTTAAAAAATTACAACCAAAATGATAGTTTGGCTATTTCAATGATTATTACACAGCAGTAGTTGTGATTTAAACATTTGACCATCATATTTATCCATGGCAAGCACACACCAACCAGTGCTCATAGAACCTAAGGTCCAGGACTGTCAGGCCCCGTGGTGATTAAAGTAGATTTCTCTGAAGTTGTTAGTTGCCACTGTGAGGGGATAACATAAGATGTATTGAATACTGCATGAAGTACTAAGAACAGGAAAAGCCTAAAAGCTTTTCCAACATTTACATTTGCTTTTTGTTCCCTTTGGTCAACAAAGGTGTTTTATTAAAAAGTGGAACATTTTGAACCTTTGGTATTAATGAGTTTTCAAATTGGAATACTACGGTTTCAACAAAAATAACATCTCGCTTATCTGCATGCTGATGAAACCCAAAATATGATTTTTGTTTTGACAGTGGTACTAGTTCACCTTTACAAGTTTCCTGTATACATTATTAATAGAGAACATTCTGTGTACTAGAGTACACACAGAAAAGGTGGATCTAATTATTAAACATGTTCTTTTATGTGGATAACGTTATTCCATAAAGATACTTTAGACTAAATTCAACCCTCCAAATTCAAGTCAACATAAATTAAGGAAATTAGTTAGGGAAGTGGATTGGACTGAAGAATTTATGGGTTTAAAGGTAGAGGAGGCCTGGGATTATTTTAAATTAAAGCTGCAGAAGCTATCGGAAGCCTGCATCCCAAGAAAGGGGAAAAAATTCATAGGCAGGAGTTGTAGACCAAGCTGGATGAGCAAGCATCTTAGAGAGGTAATTAAGAAAAAGCAGAAAGCATATAGGGAGTGGAAGAAGGGAGGGATCAGTAAGGAAAGCTACCTTACTGAGGTCAGAATATGTAGGGATAAAGTGAGACAGGCTAAAAGTCAAGTAGAGTTGGACCTTGCAAAGGGAATTAAAACCAATAGTAAAAGGTTCTATAGTCATATAAATAGGAAGAAAACAAAGAAAGAAGAAGTGGGACCGCTAAAAACTGAGGATGGAGTGGAGGTCAAGGATAATCTAGGCATGGCCCAATATCTAAACAAATACTTTGCCTCAGTCTTTAATAAGACTAAAGAGGATCTTAGGGATAATGGTAGCATGTTAAATGGGAATGAGGATATGGAGGTAGACATCACCATATCTGAGGTAGAAGCGAAACTCAAACAGCTTAATGGGACTAAATCGGGGGGCCCAGATAATCTTCATCCAAGAATATTAAAAGAATTGGCACAAGAAATTGCAAGCCCATTAGCAAGAATTTTTAATGAATCTGTAAACTCAGGGGTTGTACCGTATGATTGGAGAATTGCTAACATAGTTCCTATTTTTAAGAAAGGGAAAAAAAGTGATCCAAGTAATTATAGGCCTGTTAGTTTGACATCTGTAGTATGCAAGGTCTTGGAAAAAATTTTGAAGGAGAAGGTAGTTAAGGACATTGAAGTCAATGGTAAATGGGACAAAATACAACATGGTTTTACAAAAGGTAGATCGTGCCAAACCAACCTGATCTCCTTCTTTGAGAGAGTAACAGATTTTTTAGATAAAGGAAACGCAGTGGATCTAATTTACTTAGATTTTAGTAAGGCGTTTGATACTGTGCCACATGGGGAATTATTAGTTAAATTGGATAAGATGGGCATCAATAGGAAAATTGAAAGGTGGATAGGGAATTGGTTAAAGGGGAGACTACAACGGGTCCTACTGAAAGGTGAACTGTCAAGTTGGAGGGAGGTTACCAGTGGAGTTCCTCAAGGATCAGTTTTGGGACCAATCTTATTTAATCTTTTTATTACTGACCTGGGCACAAAAAGTGGGAGTGTGCTAATAAAGTTTGCAGATGATACAAAGCTGGGAGGTATTGCTAATTTAGAGAAGGACAGGGATACCCTACAGGAGGATCTGGATGACCTTGTAAACTGGAGTAATAGGAATAGGATGAAATTTAATGGTGAGAAGTGTAAGGTCATGCATTTAGGGATTAATAACAAGAATTTTAGTTATAAGCTAGGGACACATCAACTAGAAGTAACGGAGGAGGAAAAGGACCTTGGAGTATTGGTTGATCATAGGATGACTATGAGCTGCCAATGTGATATGGCTGTGAAAAAAGCTAATGTCGTCTTGGGATACATCAGGAGAGGTATTTCCAGTAGGGATAAGGAGGTTTTAGTACCGTTATATAAGGCACTGGTGAGACCTCACCTGGAATACTGTGTGCAGTTCTGGTCTCCCATGTTTAAGAAGGATGAATTCAAACTGGAACAGGTACAGAGAAGGGCTACTAGGATGATCCGAGGAATGGAAAACTTGTCTTATGAAAGGAGACTTAGGGAGCTTGGCTTGTTTAGCCTAACTAAAAGAAGGTTGAGGGGAGATATGATTGCTCTCTATAAATATATCAGAGGGATAAATACCAGAGAGGGAGAGGAATTATTTAAACTCAGTACCAATGTGGACACAAGAACAAATGGATATAAACTGGCCACTAGGAAATTTAGATTAGAAATTAGACGAAGGTTTCTAACCATCAGAGGAGTGAAGTTTTGGAATAGCCTTCCGAGGGAAGTAGTGGGGGCAAAAGATCTATCTTGCTTTAAGATTAAACTCGATAAGTTTATGGAGGAGATGGTATGATGGGATAACATGGTTTTGGTAATTAAATATTCATGGTAAATAGGCCCAATGGCCTGTGATGGGTTTTTAGATGGGGTAAGATCCAAGTTACCCGGGAAAGAATTTTCTGTAGTATCTGGCTGATGAATCTTGCCCATATGCTCAGGGTTTAGCTGATCGCCATATTTGGGGTCGGGAAGGAATTTTCCTCCAGGGCAGATTGGAAGGCCCTGGAGGTTTTTCGCCTTCCTCTGTAGCATGGGGCACGGGTCACTTGCTGGAGGATTCTCTGCTCCTTGAGGTCTTCAAACTACAATTTGAGGACTTCAATAGCACAGATATAGGTGTGAGGTCTTTTTTAGGAGTGGTGGGTGAAATTCTGTGGCCTGCATTGTGCAGGAGGTCAGACTAGATGATCATAATGGTCCCTTCTGGCCTAAATATCTATGAATCTATGAATCTGAATTGTCCCAACCAGAGTTAATCTGAAATAAAAGCATCCATAAAAAATAGAGAATTATTTATTCCACAAGAGTAGACAAATTAATGAGATGTAATCTCTCATTCCTAAAAAGGGCCTTGTACATAAGCTGTATACAGCAAATAAAAAGCAAATGGAGATATTAGTTAGTCATGTCCTAGAAAAGAAATAATATGGTTTTCTCAGAAACCACACATTTTCAACACCGTACTGATACATATTCAAAGACTTAAGCCTGATAAGTTAAATTCTCTGGCCTGTGTTTTGCAGGTGAGCATGAATGGTCCATCTGGTCTTCAAACCCCTAAATCTACACTACACCCCTGAGACAGTATAGGGCTCTTACAGCAGTAGAGTACACAGATGCATTTACACACCCTTTAATGCTTTTAGCAAGTATTTAAGACCATAAAAGGTCTCTGTTCATCCAAGTGAGAACATACAGCTAAGTGGAAGGCTTTGGCCAGGAGAAATCTAACATGTCAGGGCAAGCAATACTTAAAATGAAGTGACCCCTCTATATAATGAAAGTGTGGACACAGATAGGAGGTGACTGTATGATAACAAACAAGAGGGGGAAATGACAACTTTACAATGGGGGGGGGGGGGTTTGAGAATCTAATATAAGTGGACATGTCAGTGAGTACGGAATTAGAAGCACAATTGGACAAGTGATTTTCTTATTTTCACTGGCACTTGTGTTACTAAAAACAACCAGACAGCGGAGTTAAAGGAGCTTGTTATTAGTCATGATCAGAACCATACAGCAACTCTCTCTCCTTCCAGGCACCTATGCAAGAAAGAAAATCCTCTCAATTTTCCTTTCTATTCCAGTTTCAAAGGAGAGTAAATCAAAGCCCACTACAGAACTTTTACACATTCTTCTGAAGCGTCTGGTGCAAGTCACTCTCAGAAACATGATATTGGCCCACACGCATGATCCCATATTGCAATTCATATCTCTCTATATTGTCAACCTTGACAAAACAAGAAAAACATTTTATGTTGTGCTTTAGGAAGTCTTCTTGGAACATAAGGAAAATACTTAGCATGAGACTATAGTCACAATAAATGTACTTGGTTTAATCATTTATTTACCTTCAAAAGTCACGTTATTGCCTAGTATACTGTTCTGCTATCAACATTATACCCTAAATTATGTCTTCTGTTTGGATTAATCTTCACAGTGCTTCATAAACAATGGTATATTATATGCTTTGTGAATCCTTTCAGACTATTTCATATTATCTGAATAAAACCCATAAATGAATGTTTAAGTTGAAAACTTTTAATAAGGGTTATCATAACAGATTGCTGACTCACAAGCATTAAAAAACCATACTTGCTTCAATTAATAATATGAACACACACATAATTTAAACTTCAAATACAACAATGGATTAAAACCAAAATTGACTAGATGAGAGAAGCCTACATTATATAATCTATGCATTTCACCCAGCATTGTTCTCATTACTGTAAACAAAAGCAAAGTAATCTGCAATGGAAAGAAAAAACTGATGTTTTATATTTAGTTTTAGAATTTTTATTGACATCAGTTCTTCTTTCCAACCTTCACGCAATAATCAAAATCTGTATGTGCATCAATAAGAAAATCAACAGGATGAGCTATGCAACTCGTTTTTATTATTGTCCCGTTAAGGTCAAATCCTGTCACTCTCTCTCAACTGTTAATTAGTCCAAACTCCCACCAACTTATTGATATTTCCACCTTTCAGCTCTTGCTCTCAAGTCAGCACTTTGTTGTTCAGTCTGCAATGATTGGAAACTCATTTGGCTGAACACCTATTAGTGACCCGGGTAAAGAGTAATAACCTGATTTAAAAAATTCTTCAACTGCCTTATCTCCTCAAAGTTGTTTAACAATTTAAGCTGCTTTAAGTGCTAAGATGTGTTAAAGCTCCTTTGAGGATTTTAAAACATCTTAACCATTTAGACTGCTTTAAAGAGTTAAGATGGCTTAATTTCTTAAAGCATCTGATGGACTGATTTTTTAAAAAAAGATTGTGAGCACCTCCTACTCCCATTGACTTTCAGGCATTAGGAAAATCAGACCATGAACTCCTTAATGTGACTCAGAAGCTTGAGTAACCATTTAAGGAGCTAAGCTGATTTAAACTATCTGAGCTCTGTATATTTTTCAGGTCATTATCCAAGATATTCCGAATAGTCTCAGAGGCTGCAACTTTGTACAAATCGAACCCAGGCTGAATATTCATCACAACCCTAATACCAAGTTCTAGTCTCTCACATTTTTATTTTTAGAAGCTGTCCATGTGTTATTGAAGCAAACAATGTTTATCATTATGTAAGCGGGGGAATAGTCCCGCTCTTGTGGGGAACTTTCCTGGCTTCTGCACTATCCCGGTGAAATGGGCTAGCGAAAGGATCTGAGTCCTCGTTCCCTTTCCTTTACCCAGTGGCCTCCCTGCCCTTGAGGACTCCCCTTCCACTCTCCTGTCTGGCAGAGTCCTTGTAACCCCAACAAGGCTGGGCCCAGGATTCCTGGGGGGCTTGACCCCCAACCCTGCTGTAGTCACCTAGGACAGGGGCTAGGGTGTCCCCACTCCGGGGTACTCTCTCTGTACTGGGCACTTCTCTGACCCACTGACCATTACATACAAGTTAAAGCAAATGCAAGTTATTTAATCAACAATTAATTTTAAAAAGAATAAGGAAACATGGGCAAGGTTAAAGGAAACACATCAACCCGCTCTGTGGCAGGGAACATCACAAACAGTGACTCTGGAACATCAGGGCAGTTCACAGTCTGTTCCTTGTAAGTCCCAGGCCTTCTTCTCAGGCCCTGGCTGTGCTGCAGGGATGCTGTGGGTTGGACATTGCTCTAGTGGTGGCCACACACTCTCAGGCTGTAAATGGTAGGACCCTTCTTCCCAGTGTCGCCCCCGCCCTCTCGGGGTTACGATCAAAGCCTGGCCTGCAGAGCCTCTTGGCTGAGGCGTCTCCCTGTGCTGGGCCCGCTGCCCAGGGTCCCCCTCGCTCTCCCCAGCTGCTCACCGCACCCAGCTCCGGACTGCTCCAGCCCCAGCTCCACCACTCTGTCTCAGCACTGCTGCTGCTGCTGCTGCTCTGCCTCCAGCTCCCTGGGCTGCTTCTGTGACTCTGCTCCCAGCACTGACCTGCTTCGTGGGCTGCTTTTCTGGCCCCTCTGGCTCTGGTTGCTGCAGCTCTGCTCCCAGGGCAAGTCTGCTGTCTCTGGGCTGTGCCTCTGGCTCTGGGGCTGCAGCTCTGCTCCCAGGGCAGGGTCTGCTCTCTCTGGGCTGCTTTCTGGTCCCTCTGAATCTGGCACAGCTCTGCTCCCCTGCTCAGCTTGGGCCCCTGCTTTCTCAGCTCGGCCCCACTCTGTCTGACCCAGGCAAATCCAGCTCACATGGAGGACAGGACCTCCCTGGCCTCCTGACTCCCTGATTAGCCTGCTCACTCTGTCATTCAGGCTGACCTTGAGCATTGGCCTCTCCCCATTTGTCCTGGGGGTTGTCAGTCTCAGGGTCCTGATTCCCCATCGACCCTTCCCTCTTTTTAGTACTGGGAGCTAGCAACTAAAACACCCCCACTGAATGTTCGTAAGGGGGCAACAGTCCCCTTACAATTACAAAGTGACCAAGCGCACTGTGAGGTGCGCTTTCTCTGAAGCATCAGGTATTGGCTAGTGTCCAAAAAGATAGGATGTCTACTGGCTAAATGGACAAGACATCTAAGCTGGTATAATAATTCCAATATCTGTGTGTTCCAGATTTATCAGTACATCTGTTCCCCTCAGGTGAGCACATGCCAATAAATTTGACAGACAACTTTAGAGTGCCTCATACTGAATTACATGGGAGACCCTGTTTTCATACAGAAATGGCACGTCACTGTGGATTTCAAATATGGCTTCTAGTCCTGATAGGCACTGTAGGCTATTTTAGTGAAGAGGTCAACCTGTTAGGACTTGAGGTATTTGCTCCTTGAAATGATCAGCAACGGCAATGACAAGAGATGTTTGGCTTTTGAGTATGTGTTATTTTAATATTCTTTGCATTGTGTCTTACTGCCTTGTCACATCATATCAGGTGTAATATGATGTGCTTTAACAGTATCTGACAGAGTGTAGCTAACACATTGCACTGAGAGGGTAAGAAGAAAACCAACAAAATTCACATCTCTCCTCTGCTCTTTCCACCTTAACATTTCTGAAGTAAATGAGAAACTTGATTTCCCCCTCCCACCTCTCCGAGTAAAAGCAACCTGTTCCAGCTTCAGAAATTACTTTCACTAGCATTAATTTCCTCGAGCTGCAACTTCATTCACTGTGGTCCTTGTAACAGAAAATTAAGCCCAAATAAAATCCTGCTTTCTCTGTATCAGTATTCAGTACACAGCTTCAAGAAAGTTCTTTTTCTTACCAGTCACAGCTCAGTTTTGCTGTCTCCTTGGGAAAAGGGGAAATAGCTCTATTTTCTTTTACTTGATTGCTTAAAGTTTTCCCACTCTGTTGCACTCTCAGCAGGAAACTAGGTTCATGCTGAGTGAAAACAAAAAATGGTCACTTTGAATTCTAGCCTGGCATCTTACTTCCAGCCCACACCTCAGAATAAACCTGAGGCACAGTAAGGGGAGAATTTTACATGTCATCAGTAAACTACAGTTTACCTGACTGCTTTCAAATAATGCCAAATTCCTGGATGTTTTCATATAATTAAAAGCAAAGCAAAAGAGAACAATGGACATGATGAACCCATACAAAGGTTGGACCACTTTAACTATAGTGGTACAGTTAAAGCAGTACAATACCCTAGAGTGGATGCTGTTGCATTGGTATAAGGTGCTTACACCGCTATAGTTTATTCTCGTATGTGAAAGAGAATGTTACACAGGTACAGGCATCCTTATACAAGTATTACACACAAAAAACAATGATAAAAGAAAATGATGTTTTGCAGAGCAGCAGCACTAGCAGCCACATTGCCCAGTCAGGTTTGGGTTTGTGGCCCCGCTGTCATAAGAGAGGGCTGGCAGGGCCAAACCTAGGCGGGCAGTGGGGCAGCCAGCCACTGCCAATCGTATGTGCCATGCGGAACATATGAATGGCTTTGGGTACCAGAGTTGAAAGCACCGGAGATATACAAAATCCCTGCTTTTGGTTTCAATGCCCAGGCCCCCCAGTTATATGCAGAGTTGCCAATTTAGTCATTGGTTGGAGATTTGAATTGAAATTGAAACATTAATACACACTTTAAAAGCATACACAGTATATGAGAAAATACTTATATCTGAGAAAGCACAATGTGTTTGAAAAATATAAACAAAGACTAGCTTCCTCATACAGCCGTTACTTATGACAAGGTCGGCGCATTTGTTTCGGCTATACTGGCCTACCTAATAATTTCAAATTATGATTTGTAAGCAAGGTCTGAATGAGCTCTCCCCTGACAGCTAGCGATGAGCCAGGGGTGAGTGGAAAGGCTTCAGGACCAGACTGCATTTACATGAACACCCCTACTCTGCCTAGGTATCCAGCAGACAGAACTGTGTTGCCGAGGTGATCAATTTTGGCTGGTGATGGGTTACAAATCACTTAAGTATTAAATGTGGGGGTCATGAAATGTTGTTATCCGTATTGTAGGAGGAAAGGGCAGCAGAACTGTACTTAGCCTGCCTGAATGCAGGGGTCTCTCTCCGTGCTTAATTTGTGCTAGGACTTACCAGGGCTGAGCCCCAGCACCTCTAGGCTTGGCAGTTCATAGCCCTGGGACTTCTGGGCTTGTCACATCAGTTATGAAAGTAACAAACTTGCTTGATCCCTGGCACCTCTTTCATCACAAATTAAGCACTGGTCACCCTCAGCTGAAATACACTACCTAAGCAGGAGGTTTGGATGCCATATCCTAGTGAAGAGAGAGAGGGTGGGGCACAGGTGTTTTGCTTGGTGGTGTGGGCTCTGCCCAAGAGTCACAGGCACTATTGACCTGCCGCTCTCTCCTGTTTAGAGAGCGAGCTGATTAGGCTTCATAGAGAGTCTTTTGGTTTGTTAAGTGATCGCTATAGCTAAAATCACTGATAATCAGGTCTAAGTGCTTAGACCTGCTGCACGACAGCATTTCTGTAGAAGAGACAGCCCAGCCTGCACTAGCAGTGAGGTTCTCCCACTAAGAGCTAAAATCACTGAGAGCTGGGTGGTACCTCGAGAGACTGACTCACAGAGGTCACAGTGGCAGGTGGCAGCAGAAGGTGACAGTGCGGGGCTATTGGGGACAGAGCAGTAGAGTGAACGGTGGCACGACAAACAGCGCCTAGAGCACTGGACTATGTTTTAGTGACTTTGCTCCAGAACGCTAGATTTGTGACTGGGAAACTTGTATAAATATACATTTCCTAGTAGGCCAAGATTTTTCAAATGCATTATTTGCCAAGGTCATTTTCTCACATCATCACTATCTCAAGAGGTCATTATCTTGGGGAGATTCTATACTAAACTTTTTTATTATTATAATAATTATTTTTATGCAAGAACAGCCATATTGGGTCAGACCAATGGTCCATCTATCCCAGTATCCTGTCTTCCGACAGTGACTATTCCAGGTGCTTCAGATAGAATGAACAGAACAGGGAATCATCAAGTGATCCATTCCCTGCTGTTCACTCCCAGCTTCTGGCGAACAGGGGCTAGGGACACTCAGAGCATGGTGTTGCATCCCTGCCCATCCTGGCTAATAACCATTGATGGACCTAACCTCCATGAACTTTAGTTCTTTTTTGAACCCTGTTATAATTTTGGCCTTCACAACATCCCTGGCAAGAAGTTCCACAGGCTGACTGTGCATTGTGTTAAGAAATACTTCCTTTTGTTTGTTTTAAGCTTGCTGCCTATTAATTTCATTGGGTGACCCCTGGCTCTTGTGTGAAGTGAAGGGTAAACAACACTTCCTTATTTGTTTTCTCCACACCAGTCAAGATGTTATAAACCTCTATCATATCCCCTCTTAGTCTCTTTTCCAGGCTGAAAAGTCCCAGTCTTTCATCTCTCCTCATAGGCAATCTGTTCCATACCCCTAATCATTTTTATTGCCCTTCTCTGTACCTTTTCCAATTCCAGTATATCTTTTTTTTTTTTTTTGAGATGGGGTGACCAGAACTGCATGCAATATTCAAGGTGTGGGCATATCATGGCTTTATACAGTAAAAGTGGAGGAGCTTGGTTTGCCCCACTGATCAGCTAAGCCAATATTGACAACCTATATGAAAAGGCTACAAAACACCGTGCCTCTGGACTGCATCAACATGCAGAAAGCCTTATAAGCTAGTCACTGTCAAAGCCAATTTTAGAAGAACTTAATGAAATTGTTAAGAATGCTGGAGACACAACTCAGTTTATGTTAGCCAACATGATTGTTGCATCATACTTTCTATTTAAGCAAGAGACACCACACACTACAAACTGGAGACCAATGTTAAGTGCATTGTCACTTGTTAATCCTGAAGTTGGACACTGGTTTCGAACAAGACTGGCAAATGCTCACTATCTTTCTGCAAGAAACTCAGCTGACTCTCGAAGCATGCAGTGCAACAGTAAAAGACTCAGCAGTTGAAAAAGTGAAGAACTCTCTCACCATATTCAAAATATGTGCATACATGGCTGATGAATGCACCAATGCAAATAGGCATCAAGTATTAGGTCATCGCTTATGTTATCTTGATGTCCGTGGTTGGCCAGTAGATGCATTCTAGATGTTCAGGTTATAGAAGACACATCAGCTGCATCTGTGACATCTTAAAGAGTTAAATGCTTGTAAATTGAATTCCAAACAGATGGCTGCTTGTGCATTTGATGGAGCTACAAACTTCTCTGGAAGACATAGTGGAGTACAAGCTTTTCTCAGAGAAAAGTGTAACCCTAATCTCTCCTATACACACTGCAGAGGCCATCTACTCCAACTATCACTAGTACGAGCTGCAGAATCTTCAAAAGACATTAAAAAGCCATAAAATTAATGGCTTTTTATACTCTTTTTTTCAGCAAGAGTCCAAAAGGACTGAACGCCTTGGAAACAAATAGAATATACACTGGGACTGAAGTTCAAATTAGTCCAACCTGGGAAAACGTGCTGGCTTTTTCATGAGTGATTCTTGGCTGTTGTCTTAAAATTACTGCAAGTGTTATTACTGGCTTTGGAAAGTATCCATCAAGATAGGACTGATCTAAGTGGTGAGGCTGGTGGACTACTTTTGTTACTAGGTTCAGAGAAGACTATTGCCATTCTCTCTCTTGTAAATCTACGGTTGAAACCACTTGGGTCATTAAACAATGTCATCCAGGCATCTACTACAACAGTAGTAGATCTTTGTCCAGCAATATAAGCTACCTTTGGATCAATCAGAAATATCCATTGAAAATGTACTGGAAGAAGCAAAGACTTCAGTTCAGAAATTGACCATGAAGGTACTTATATTGACTCCTTAAGTAAGGAGGGCAAGAAGTGTTTGTTAAGCCATCTGAAAAAGTACAGAGACTTGATTCTTACAAATCTACAATAGCAATTTCTAGATTCTACTCAAACTCCATATAGCTTTTACAGATGCCGGTCTTATAAAACACCTACAGTTGAGTGGATTGAGGCATTACCAGCAATAGGGCTGCTATGTGATCAGGACAGAATAGAGAATTTTGATCACAGTGTGGAATATCACACAACGAACAAATGAAGATTTAACTTCAACTTCTTTATCATCACTCGTGGTTCGACCCAATCTTTGTGCTATGTTTCCTGGGATGAAAGAAGTAGGAATTCATCTCTTGCTACTACCAGTCACAACATCTACAGTTGAGCATTCTTTTTCCTCCATGAATAGAATTTTGTGTTCTGAAAGAAGTCGCCTTCTGCCTGATCATGAGCATATCATGAAGGACTGGAAGTAACGGACACACAAGAAGACACCAAAGAGTGCAAAATTACAACAAGAAACCAAGAAGAGTGCTTTAGAGTAGACTTAAGTAGCCAAATTTAATTCTGGTGGTGATTTTAAAACATGAGTTAAAATAAAATGGTCATGAAACATTTTTCCGTTTTTACTATGGTGCCACATAGCCCACCTTCACAGTCACAGCCTCAGCCCTCATCGGCCCTCACCCCTCCTGAATATTCCAACACCCATCCCACCCAATTTCAATTCCTGGGGAAAACACTGCCCCCAATCATTATAGGGAAAGTCCATTGAACCCCTGTAGCCCTGGCCTGAAGCATGCTCTGTTGCTTTAGGAGGAAAGATGCAGTCCACTCACACACACGAACTGTAAGGGGAACAGAGCAAGCTCAGCTGTTCTGTAGAGCTGGCCAATGCATGGACTGGTAAGCACCAAGAAATGCAAGAGGCTCACGCAAGCTATTGCTAGAAGTATAGCCAATTAATTGACTACATGTGCAGTTCATTATTAAAAATATTTGAGACCAAACAACCAAACTTAACCAACTTTACTGTCTACGATAAAGCAGTATAAGAAGAAAAGGAAACATACATAGCCTCTGTCTGGGAAACAAATCTTATCTCACAACATGTTCACCTTACACAGAAGCTGTGCTTTCAGGATACACCCCCCAAACCTCTTATATTTATCAATGCCAGGGGAGGAGGGTTGAAAATAAGAATAGCAGCTGCTATCAAGAGGACAAGTTCAGTTCAAGCAGCGAATCCTGAATGAGCAAGGGAGGGACATTTTTTAAGAGGCCCCCACATTTTGTGACATCACCACCCCACAAATGCAGAAGCAGATTTACCACTGCTCATTTCTGGAAGGGCCCCCAGCTTTTGATTGTGATTCCACCAGCTACATGCACCACCCTAGAAGTCATTGAATGAATCTGAGGCCTATCAGAGGGTTTACTACTCACCATTTGGCACCTCGTTGTGGCACATCTGGGGATTCACTCTCAACCAGTCTTTGGTTGTTTGCCCTGTGTCTCCCCCTCTCTGGGCTCGATGAGTTGTGAAGATGAACTAAGAGTACTCCCTCTTCATGGTTTTGTCCTCCAGATAGGTCTAACAGATCATTATAGTTTTCCCCTTCCAGGGTATCAAAGTTCCACTAGATGATCTGTCTCAAGCAATCTTCCATTCCACTGCCCAGACAATACTATTTCCCCAGTGGCTTGCTAGAGGAAACCATAACATCCTCTCTTCCTAGACCTTCAACTTATCTCTAGCCTACTCCCCTCCTCACTACAAAATGACTACAGAATTCCTTCTTGAAGTCCCTTCTTGCACTCTACTTACTGATTTTATATTAGTTCAGTCTGCTGCTGTGCAGCTCGTTTTCCTCATCCATTATACCTCATCTGCCCTGACTCTACTCCAGGTGCAGCCTGGCACAGGGTTAATTGGCCTATTTGGCCTTTTGGCCTAATTGACCTAATTGACCTATTGGCCTAATTGACCTATTCTGGCCTTGGGTGGGGTAGACACCCCAACACAGGGTGTCAACATTGTTAGCCCTTGTGGGCCACATTTAACCTTATTTTGTTCTTACATCTGTGGGATGTAATCTCAGGATTACAGTACAGACCATAGTAAAGGTACAGAAATAAGATGAAACCAGAACACTCCCATTGATTTCAACAGTATTTTACCCATGGAGTTTTGGTAAACAACTGATGCAATACATAATCACAAAGAATATATTTTCCATACCATAAATAAGATACAGTGTTTATATGTAAATATACTAGGGAGCCCAACTTTCAGATGTGAGCAGCTCAATTAGATATCAAAATTGACACTTACCAAATTCAGACACTTTGTACAGGTATTTGATTGCCTAAATGCACAATTTGGAATGAACCATGGAAAATTACACATTTAGTATCTTATACTGCCTTTTACATTGCTTCCCTCTACCTCCAAAGTTTTTTAAATATATGTAATCAAACATTTCCAGCTAGCAATATTTTGCATAGTTTTTAACAGTGGATACTACTTTTATATAGGTTACTAGTAACCCTGAGGAGCTTAAAGGATACGAATGTTACATGAAAAGAAGGATTTTAATAAGAGTAATAATGGTTTTGCTGTTTGAGCAAGGATTTAATAGTCTCACATCTGAAAGGATTCTAGTAAACAGCTTTAATGAGAACAGTTTCCTCAATATAGCTTAAGTGTCATCTTATTACTTAAGTGTCAACATTTTAATTGCTGTTGAAGTGAATCACATATATATATATATATATATATATATATATATATATATATATATATATATATAAAATCATAGGAGGTAATGTGACACCATTTTTTTATAATGTAAAATGGATATTTAATGAGAACTGTATTATAAAATGTGGAAATATTTTGCTCAGATTATTTCACATTTATAGTTTTCTCCCCATTGTAAAGCTATATCTTTCAAACTTAAAGAAAAGCTTCTGCCTCAATACCAGAAGGCCAGGATCCAGTTTAATTATTAGTTTTAGTTAAAAGTTACCATTCAAAAGAGAAAGTAGATCTTTGTTAGTGTCTGGAAACTGTAGTAAAGGAAAATTTTATGCACAAGATGGAGTACAGGGGATGTAAGCATCAGAATAATGAAGTTACCTTTCCAGAAAAGCAATCTTCTTGCTTGGTTCATTAATTATTGACTTTCTGTTTGAAATAGTTACAGGGCAAGATGGACCTCCGACCCCTTTTAGTTCCTCTCAAGTGCACCCTTTAGGTGCCTAGATTCCTGCACCTCACTCTGAGAGGAACCAGATGACCTCTGTGCTTCAGCCCTCCTGTATAGCAACCATGTTAATCCAACAGGCCCAACTTGCATTGGACACCTATGGAGTTTGTGATGGTAACTGATTAAAGTAACTCAAAAATAGCTTCTTCAAAACCAAGCAGCATTTAATTGCCAAAGGAAACCCAACACTTAGGGAAATGGATTTAACACAACAGAGTCTAAAATGTCCCTTTCCTTATCTAAACTTAATCTTTGTCCATAATTTAGGTACGTCCAGTTTATTCCCATCTCTGAGTTGGGAGAGCCAGCATGCTCAAGTCATGTGTTCTCTCTGAGTCTCAATCATTTGGGGCACCAGTAGGCTGACATCCCATTCACCCCTCCTCTTTTCTGAGGCCAGCATATTTAAGTTTTAGGTTCCTCTTCAATTTGAGGCTGTCAGTCTTGGAAGAGTAAGCTATGCCACGTTTGGATGGAACCAATAGGTAGCTACTTCCCACTGTTGTGTTAATGCATTTGAAGGAATTCATTAACTAATTTTTATTCAATGGGGGAAAATTACTTAATTTACTCCCCACTTCTCTTCTCCCAGTGAAAAAACGTCAAAGTGAGAAACAGATTTTTTCAAAAAGAAAACTGAAAAATTTAAATGTAATTTTTCATCAAAAAACTCACATTTCAATTTTTTCTTCATGAAATATACTTTATTTTATTCTTAACAGCTCTGTTCACTGTGTAACACACCACATCATTGTTCTTGCACTGCATCTCCAATTCTATGGCTAAGGAGAATCAACACTGCTATAGAAAGCTATTGGATTTGTGTAAATTGGAGCAACTCCATTGGCTTCAAAGGAGCTACTCTGATTTACACCTGCTGAGAATTTGGCTCATTGTGTTCTGCCACACACTTTCAAATAAAGATATGCCCACTGAGATGGTGTGCAGATATGTATCTGAATTAGGTTTGGACTAGTATATGGCTATGAATTCAAGGTTGGATTGGGGCTAGGATCCAGATTCTGCCATGAATTCAAGAGATATTCTCACAACATTTCCACCATCATTTAAATTCAGATTTCCAGTGTTAATTCATTACTCATGCCTACCTCATGGACACTTACTGGTGTAGTAACCTATGTCTAATTCCACCAGGTGCAACAGAGCAGTGATTAGCACACCCAGGGATGTGGGGAAGACAGAGGTAGGGTAGGCTGACCCTGGATGCTGTCAGGGGCCAGACTCACACCAGCTGCTGTAACTTATGTTAGTAAATAACTGCCCTCCAGGAAGAGCATAGGGCTCCATCCCCGTCCGAGAACACTCCACATCCTGACCAAAAATGTGCCCATGTAAGTGCAGCCAGAAAGGGCCAGTGTATGGCTAGCTATGACAATTCAGTATTCTGCTACTGGAATTCTCTACTGTTAGCTTAAGGTAGCTTTCAACTCTCTCTGTACCACTTTAAGAGGAATTCTCATTGTGTCACAGAGGCTGAGGATCTGTCCCTATATATTCATAAAGAGAGGAAGGTTACCTTGTTTATTGTGACCCTACCTCTGAGGTCACAGATGATCCACACAGTAATATCTTGCACGTAGGGGGGCGGGAGGAGTGAAGGAAAATAGGGCAGGAAAGAGGAAAAGGAAAGAGCTGCACAGATTAGGTCAGTCATAAGAAAAATTAATTTAACTCTGATGTCACAATCCCAGCACTCAACCATTAGCTCTTTCATGGGGCAACAGCAGAAGAGAAAGAGATAAGAATAATATGTACATATGTATGTATGTACCAGATCTTTCATGCTCATGTTAAAAACGTTATAAATCAAAGATGCCATCTAATTTACTGTAATTTTAAACAATATTTTGTATGCATTTGTGACAGATTTGGAGTTAGTTGTATCCATCTATGAATGCTTTATATGTTTGTATATTGAAAAGAGGATCACTAAATGTACATATTGAATTAGTTCAACATAGGATTTCAAGGAAATGCATCCAGCAAGTGGAAGGATAGATCCAGAAAGCTATACATGTCAAGTGATAACGTGTTGCCTGACCTCCCTTCCCCCATTATGGAAAGAGAGGTTAAGCTTAGATAAGGAAATAGGCATATTAGAATCTTTGTGCGTTAAATACATTTTCCTAGTGCTGGTCAGATAAATTCAGCAAATAAGGAATCCAGAGAACAAAGGACTTTGGCTGTTTTAAAAAGGACACTCCCTGAAGCAGAGGGAGACAGGTTTTGCAGTGGGCAGAGATGACTTCTTAGACAGAAGGTGAGAGAGCCAAGATGAAAAGAAACTTAGGCTGAGAGCACAGACCCACTAGTGTGGCTGAAGGAGTGGGCCTGCCCTGGTCATCTACATTAGAAGGACTTAGGGGTCAGTTCAGCTTTCATGGAGGTCTTTTATTGTTTTAGGGTATGTCTACACTATGGAATAAGGTCGTATTTATAGAAGTCGTTTTTTTAAAAATCGGTTTTATATATTCGAGTGTGTGTGTCCCCACAGAAAATGCTCTAAGTGCATTAAGTGCATTAACTCGGCGGAGTGCTTCCACAGTACCGAGGCTAGAGTCGACTTCCGGAGCATTGCACTGTGGATAGCTATCCCACAGTTCCCGCAGTCTCCGCTGCCCATTGGAATTCTGGGTTGAGATCCCAATGCCTGATGGGGCTAAAACATTGTCGCGGGTGGTTCTGGGTACATATCGTCAGGCCCCAGTTCCCTCCCTCCCTCCGTGAAAGCAAGGGCAGACAATCGTTTCGCGCCTTTTTTCCTGAGTTACCTGTGCAGACGCCATACCACGGCAAGCATGGAGCCCGCTCAGGTAACCGTCACCCTATGTCTCTTGGGTGCTGGCAGACGCGGTACGGCATTGCTACACAGTAGCAGCAACCCCTTGCCTTGTGGCAGCAGACGGTACAGTACGACTGGTAGCCGTCATCGTCATGTCCAAGGTGCTCCTGGCCACGTCGGCTGGGAGCGCCTGGGCAGACATGGGCACAGGGACTAAATTTGGAGTGACTTGACCAGGTCATTCTCTTTAGTCCTGCAGTCAGTCCTATTGAACTGTCTTATGGTGTGAGCAGGCAGGCGATACGGATTGCTAGCAGTCGTACTGTACCATCTTCTGCCGGGCAGGCAAGAGATGAGGATTGCTAGCAGTCATATTGTACCATCTTCTGCCAGGCAGGCAAGAGATGAGGATGGCTAGCAGTCGTACTGTACCATCTTCTGCCGAGCAACCATGAGATGTGGATGGCATGCAGTCCTTCTGCACCGTCTGCTGCCAGCCAAAGATGTAAAAGATAGATGGAGTGGATCAAAACAAGAAATAGACCAGATTTGTTTTGTACTCATTTGCCTCCTCCTCCGTCTAGGGGACTCATTCCTCTAGGTCACACTGCAGTCACTCACAGAGAAGGTGCAGCAAGGTAAATCTAGCCATGTATCAATCAGAGGCCAGGCTAACCTCCGTGTTCCAATAAGAACAATAACTTAGGTGCACCATTTCTTATTGGAACCCTCCGTGAAGTCCTGCCTGAAATACTCCTTGATGTAAAGATACCCCCTTTGTTGATTTTAGCTCCCTGAAGCCAACCCTGTAAGCCGTGTCGTCAGTCGCCCCTCCCTCCATCAGAGCAACGACAGACAATCATTCCGCGCCTTTTTTCTGTGCGGACGCCATACCAAGGCAAGCATGGAGGCCGCTCAGCTCACTTTGGCAATTAGGAGCACATTAAACACCACACGCATTCTCCAGCAGTATATGCAGCACCAGAACCTGGCAAAGCGATACCAGGCAAGGAGGCGACATCAGCGTGGTCACGTGAGTGATCAGGACATGGACACAGATTTCTCTGAAAGCATGGGCCCTGCCAATGCATGCATCATGGTGCTAATGGGGCAGGTTCATGCTGTGGAATGCCGATTCTGGGCTCAGGAAACAAGCACAGACTGGTGGGACCGCATAGTGTTGCAGGTGTAGGACTATTCCCAGTGGCTGCGAAACTTTTGCATGCGTGAGGGCACTTTCATGGAACTTTGTGACTTGCTTTCCCCTGCCCTGAGGCGCATGAATACCAAGATGAGAGCAGCCCTCACAGTTGAGAAGCGAGTGGCGATAGCCCTGTGGAAGCTTGCAACGCCAGACAGCTACCGGTCAGTTGGGAATCAATTTGGAGTGGGCAAATCTACTGTGGGGGCTGCTGTGATGCAAGTAACCCATGCAATCAAAGATCTGCTGATATCAAGGGTAGTGACCCTGGGAAATGTGCAGGTCAGAGTGCATGGCTTTGCTGCAATGGGATTCCCTAACTGTGGTGGGGCCATAGACGGAACCCATATCCCTATCTTGGCACCGGACCACCAAGCCGCCGAGTACATAAACCGCAAGGGGTACTTTTCGATAGTGCTGCAAGCTCTGGTGGATCACAAGGGACGTTTCACCAACATCAACATGGGATGGCCGGGAAAGGTACATGACGCTCGCATCTTCAGGAACTCTGGTCTGTTTCAAAAGCTGCAGGAAGGGACTTTATTCCCAGACCAGAAAATAACTGTTGGGGATGTTGAAATGCCTATATGTATCCTTGGGGACCCAGCCTACCCCTTAATGCCATGGCTCATGAAGCCGTACACAGGCAGCCTGGACAGTAGTCAGGAGCTGTTCAACTACAGGCTGAGCAAGTGCAGTATGGGTGGTAGAATGTGCATTTGGACGTTTAAAGGCGCGCTGGCGCAGTTTACTGACTCGCTTAGACCTCAGCGAAACCAATATTCCCACTGTTATTACTGCTTGCTGTATGCTCCACAATATCTGTGAGAGTAAGGGGGAGACGTTTATGGTGGGGTGGGAGGTTGAGGCAAATCGCCTGGCTGCTGGTTACGCGCAGCCAGACACCAGGGCGGTTAGAAGAGCACAGGAGGGTGCGGTACGCATCAGAGAAGCTTTGAAAACCAGTTTCATGACTGGCCAGGCTACGGTGTGAAAGTTCTCTTTGTTTCTCCTTGATGAAACCCCCCGCCCCTTGGTTCACTCTACTTCCCTGTAAGCTAACCACCCGCCCCCCTCCCTTCAATCACCGCTTGCAGAGGCAATAAAGTCATTGTTGCTTCACATTCATGCATTCTTTATTCATTCATCGCACAAATAGGGGGATGACTACCAAGGTAGCCCAGGAGGGGTGGTGGAGGAGGAGGGAAGGAAAATGCCACACAGCACTTTAAAAGTTTACAACTTTAAAATTTATTGAATGACAGCCTTCTTTTTTTTGGGCAATCCTCTGTGGCGGAGTGGCTGGTTGGCCGGAGGCCCCCCCACCGCATTCTTGGGCGTCTGGGTGTGGAGGCTATGGAACTTGGGGAGGAGGGCGGTTGGTTACACAGGGGCTGTAGTGGCAGTCTGTGCTCCAGCTGCCTTTGCTGAAGTTCAACCATACACTGGAGCATACTGGTTTGGTCCTCCAGCAGCCTCAGCATTGAATCCTGCCTCCTCTCATCATGCTGCCGCCACATTTGAGCTTCAGCCCTGTCTTCAGCCTGCCACTTACTCTCTTCAGCCCGCCACCTCTCCTCCCGGTCATTTTGTGCTTTCCTGCACTCTGACATTATTTGCCTCCACGCATTCATCTGTGCTCTGTCAGTGTGGGAGGACAGCATGAGCTCGGAGAACATGTCATCGCGAGTGCATTTTTTTTTTCTTTCTAATCTTCACTAGCCTCTGGGAAGGAGAAGATCCTGTGATCATTGAAACACATGCAGCTGGTAGAGAAAAAAAAAAGGGACAGCGGTATTTAAAAAGACACATTTTATAAAACAGTGGCTACACTCTTGCAGGGTAAACCTTGCTGTTAACATTACATACATAGCATATGTGCTTTCGTTACAAGGTCGCATTTTGCCTCCCCCCACCGCGTGGCTACACCCTCAACCTTCCCCCCTCCCTGTGACTAACAGCGGGGAACATTTCTGGTTAGCCACAGGCAAACAGCCCAGCAGGAATGGGCTCCTCTGAGTGTCCCCTGAAGAAAAGCACTCTATTTCAACCAGGTGACCATGAATTATAACACAGAGAGATAAAGAACGGATGTTGTTTGAATGCCAGCAAACATACACTGCAATACTTTGTTCTACAATGATTCCCGAGTACGTGTTACTGGCCTGGAGTGGTAAAGTGTCCTACCATGAAGGATGCAATAAGGCTGCCCTCCCCAGAAACCTTTTGCAAAGGCTTTGGGAGTACATCTAGGAGAACCGCAAATGCCAGGGCAAAGTAATCCTTTCACATGCTTGCTTTTAAACCATGTATAGTATTTTAAAAAGGTACACTCACCAGAGGTCCCTTCTCTGATTGCTGGGTCCAGCAGGCAGCCTTGGGTGGGTTCGGGGGGTACTGGCTCCAGGTCCAGGGTGAGAAACAGTTCCTGGCTGTCGGGAAAACCAGTTTCTCCGCTTGCTTGCTGTGAGCTATCTTCTTCTTCGTCCCCAAAACCTGCTTCCGTATTGCCTCCGTCTCCATTGAAGGAGTCAAACAACATGGCTGGGGTAGTGGTGGCTGAACCCCCTAAAATGGCATGCAGCTCATCATAGAAGCAGCATGTTTGGGGCTCTGACCCGGAGCGGCCGTTTGCCTCTCTGGTTTTCTGGTAGGCTTGCCTCAGCTCCTTCAGTTTCACGCGGCACTGCTTCGGGTCCCTGTTATGGCCTCTGTCCTTCATGCCCTGGGAGATTTTGACAAAGGTTTTGGCATTTCGAAAACTGGAACGGAGTTCTGATAGCACGGATTCCTCTCCCCAAACAGCGATCAGATCCCGTACCTCCCGTTCGGTCCATGCTGGAGCTCTTTTGCGATTCTGGGACTCCATCATGGTCACCTGTGCTGATGAGCTCTGCATGGTCACCTGCAGCTTGCCAGGCTGGCCAAACAGGAAATGAGATTCAAAAGTTCGCGGTTCTTTTCCTGTCTACCTGGCCAGTGCATCTGAGTTGAGAGTGCTGTCCAGAGTGGTCACAATGGAGCACTCTGGGATAGCTCCCGGAGGCCAATACCGTCGAATTGTGTCCACAGTACCCCAAATTCGAGCCGGCAAGGCCGATTTAAGCGCTAATCCACTTGTCAGGGGTGGAGTAAGGAAATCGATTTTAAGAGCCCTTTAAGTCGAAATAAAGGGCTTCATCGTGTGGACGGGTGCAGGTTTACATCGATTTAATGCTGCTAAATTTGACCTAAAGTCCTAGTGTAGACCAGGGCATAGTTCTCTTTCCCAGAAATGCATTAGTTTTAAGAAGGTTTCACTGCTCTTTGAAACACATCGATCACAAGCTCCCAGAGGGGAACAAGAACTGCACGTATATGAACCCAGGCAGACCCGCAGGGAGAAATGGCTGGTACACGGGATCCTGCAGTCCAGATCTCTGGTCTGAGGCGGGGGGAGAGAGGTAAAAGCCAGAAGACCTAACATCTGAGGAGGTGAACTCAGAGATATCACAAAGGGTACAGAGGCGCAGTTAGCCCTGAACCGTAGCAGCATTTAATTGCACGTTTTCTTTGTTAGTCTGTTCAAAAACATTGAATACATTTCTGCACTCAGTCCTCCATCCCTTACACATGTGAATGGGCCTACTGATTTAAATAGGTAAAGGTGATGGATCAGGTCCTGGGTGTAACACTTAATACTATGCTAGTCATTCTTATTTTTTTAAAAAAACATTTTTGTATGTGTTACCTGATAAATCTGCCTGACTGAAGTATGCAGGAGCTGATGGATAACAGGTATCTTGACATGAAAGACTGTGCTTTTAAAATTATTGTGGATCTTGTTTACTAGGTTTAACTGCATGGCACTCTTATAAAAAGTGGCACAACAAGGCAAGAAGCATCAAAAATACTCTAAACACTCACACTCATGGATTATCAGCTATCCACTATCAATTATAGATAGGAGGTATGGGTATAGAAATATCCTCTCTACCCCATTAACTTCCTTTCTGAGGCAACTGAGCCATTTCCAATAGTTCAATACATCTCGAATAAGAAACATCTTTCTTTAAATATGATACCAGCTTGAGGGCTGCAACAGACAATCGGCAGGACGGAATAGTAGCCTTACTTCAGAAACAACAGGACAGAACATCAGGGGACTCATTTTAGAAGGAGACAGGGGGAAATTACAGAAATTTTTTTTCAGTCTTTTCTCATGAAGTTGATGCTTCTATCAGCTTAAACTGTTAACAACATGCTACCTACTATTATCAATGCCTGCTTGCTAAAAGCAAAATAAAGGGATGACACTTCCAAGGCAGGCAACATTTGTGCCTGGTGTCAGGGGAAACAGCAAAGTGAAATTTAAAATAAAAAGCCTTTGAAAAGGTAAACCAGTCTCTAGCCTGTAAATGTGTGTTAGCTGTTGAAATTCTATTTGTGTAAAGTAGACCAAAACAAGAAAGGGCCAAAGAGAAAATGTGTTTGTGATCCCATCTGAGTCTCCATTTGTCTGCAACATAAAGCCATAATTTAGTATAATTTAGCATGATTGGCAGCTCAAGAGAAGCCCAGGAATAGTATTGAGGTGTGCTGGCAGAGTTTGGGGGAAAGCTTGTACAGCATTCTGCTTCCATTCTGACTTTCCCAAGCCTGTGTTTTTAGCCTCTTGCTATCATGGATACTAAATTCACTTACAGTATTTAGAAAAAGAAAAGAAGGGAGGGCACACCTGTTTGGATACAAACCTCCAAACATTATACTATTCACATCTAACTGCAACTAGTTAGGTTGATCTATAACATCTCCCTAAGCAGAGCTCTCAGAAAATCCATAAGATGTCTGAGAGAAAAGCATTTTTGGCAAACATAATTAAAGGATTCAGAGTAGCAGCCATGTTAGTCTGTATCCACAAAAAGAAAAGGAGTACTTGTGGCACCTTAGAGACTAACAAATTTATTTGAGCATAAGCTTTCATGAGCTACAGCTCACTTCATCAGATGCATCCGATGAATTGAGCTGTAGCTCACGAAAGCTTATGCTCAAATAAATATAATTAAAGCAGTTCTATTTCACTTATCCACACATAGGCAACCGAAAGTCTGCTTCGAAATTAACCAAGTCAGAGAGGTTACCAATTTTTGCTGGCTCTGATGTTAGCTCCTCTATTCAGATTTTTGAATATGTTCTGGGGGGTTTCCCCATCAGCTGAACCACAGTGTCTTCCACAGTTGTCAACTGGTTCTAGTGGTAGTGAAAATGTTTTGGCAGCATTTTCATATTTTTGTGAAACCACCAATATAGGGTTGCCACCCATCTGAGTTTTACCCGGACAGTCCAGTTTTTGTCTTCTGTATCCAGGTGCCATTTAGGGTTGACAGGTACCTGGTTTACGACCAGAAGGGGCAAGGGAAGGCATGGGGTCATTAACCCACAGCAGCCCCTGCTCAGCTGGGACTGCCTCCTGCCTGCACACAGGCTCCTTGAGATGATCCAGCGAGCTAAGTGGGAGGGAGGGAGAGAAGCGAGCAACAGGGGTGTGGCCTCAGGGGAATAGGTGGAACACAGGTGTGGTCTTGGGGCGGGGAGAGGTGGAGCAGGGGCTGTGGTCTTCGGTGTCTGGTTACCAGCAATTAGAATGGTGGCAACCCTACACTAATAAGGCAAAGTATTACTTTCTCTAAAAAGTATTTGGCACTGCTTGAGTCTAGATGTAGAAGAGTCTCTACTAGGAGAATCCTTACTAGACATCTGAGTCAAAGCCTGTTAAAGCCAGTAGGAATCTTTCTATTGATTCAGTGGGCTTTGGATCCAGCCATAGGTTGGCAAGTTTAGTAATCTATTCCCTATTTATGGAAACAGTTCCCAAATTTCTCTATTTACCCAGCAAAGATTGATATATAGTATGAGGTTATACAGTAGTTACTAACTAAGGTAACTTCATGAGTGCACTGCATCAGAAACAGCTTTGTAATGGTAGGAAGGAGAATGGAAATTTAAGCTTTTTGGGGATAAACTCAATTCTTGCAGGAAAACAGAGCAACCTTCTTACTCCCTTGAAATTAACTGACCTGCATACCATGGAAGTACACTACATAAAACATACAACACAAAGATGGAACTGAGGCAGGTGTATATCGGGTTAAGTATTTATATTTACTCACAAGGTGCACCTGTTGTAATTAGAGGCAAGAACTGGAACACTGAATCCAAACTCCCTCATATTTAAGGTGGTATAGAAAAGGAGTTAGCTTTGAATCCCTCAAGTCCAAACTCACCCCTATCATTTTGGTCATGGGTCAGTTCTAAATCTGGATGTGACTTACCATCGGGTTCCAGCTGAGATGCAGCAGAAGCTCTTATGAAAACAGCTAATCTTGCCAGAGTTCCACCATGGAACTGGTGGATTTCATTTGAAAAATCATATCCCAAAACTTCTCTCAGATAGCTCTCATCATGATTTGAGCCCAAAGGCAGCAGATTTTGGTATCATCTAAATCAGTGGTTCTCAACCTGCAGCCCAATCACCACTCAACTGCGGCCCATGTGACATCTTCAGGGCCATACAGGTAGTATTGTATGCAGCCCACATAACACATTGTGGACCTCATATGTGGCCCATAATGATAAATAGGTTGAGAGCCACTGATCTAAATGTTGTAGAGGAAAGAATCCAATAATAAGGTAAAGGAGGGTTTTTCCATATTGTAAGACTTTGTCCTCACAAAGTTTATTAAAATATTGTAGCCTAAAATATGCTTTAAAAATGAGTATATATTGTGAATAATGCTTGACCAAGAACAGAGTTCAGAATTATGCACTTATCACATGATGCAAGTTTTAAAGAGTTGCTTTTGTGACAAATATGGCAATTTCCTTCAAAATCTTTGGAAGATTTTATAAAATTAAGTTTAAATAGTTTGAGTCCATTGTATTTGTGGCAAATTGCCGGTACGATTATGCTGGACCCCACACTTCCTCTTCTGGGGCGGGGGGGGAAGAGGCAGGTTCAGGTTGCAGTTTCCGACCCCTGAACTAGGGTATTTACTGTCCTACTAGTAACCCAGAGACGGGTAGTGGAGAGGGAGGGACCTGGACCCACCCTCTACTCCAGGTCCCAGCCCAGGTGCCCTAGGGATAAGTGGTAAACCACTTGAACTAGTTCTTCCTTCCCCCAGGCTACTTCCCTCTCCTGCTCTTCAGCTTGTGGGGCTTCCTACCCCCTGTCTGTCTGTCCAGGCCAGATGTCTCTTTACCTAGGGTCTTGATCTTCTAGCCAGCCACAGTACTTCTCCAAACTCTCCTCTACTTCAACTCTTTCAAACTGCTCTCTGCTCCAACTCCTTTCCCTGGCTGATTGAAGCAGGAGGTTTTTATCAGGTGACTAGCTTCAAGTGCTCTAATTGGCTTCAGGTGCTTTTAATTAATCTGTAGAAACCTTTCTTCCCTCTGCAGGGAATAAGGCTCCTCCTCATCCTGGGACTTACATATCTCTCCTATATCACTCTTCTGCTGCTTTCTGGTCATGCTGTATCACATACTGTAAATGCAAAGTTTAGGTATTATTGTGAGATTTTATATAACTTCTCTAGGTGGGAGATGTAGCCAGTATAAACTCTGGGAAGTGGTTCTCCTGCCCCTTTATTCAACTTTGTTCTCCTTAGCTTAAGAAACAATTGCAATATTAACAGTGCAGTATTAATAGTGGGTGAAATTTTTAGGACACAACTTTTTTTCTACAAAATATGTAGATTCAGGTTGACCAAAACATATTGCAAATCTGTGTGGAATTCATTGAATTATTTGGCTGTAATACATTTCAAAAACACAAAATGTTTTGACATTTTTAACACTAAACTTTTCAATTTTTCTATTAAAAAATGACTTTCACGTTTTATTTCAGTTTTATACAAAAGGTAAAAACTCAAAAATGAAATGAAACATTTCTTTGATCCAAAACAAAAGTTTTTTCAGTTTGCCAAAAAATTCCAAAAAAATTGTTTTGAATTAACCCAAAACAATTTTTTTTTAAATTTTATGATTTGGCCAGCAAACTGAAAAATAAGTTATTCATGCAGTTCTAATGATAAAAATAAGAGTACTCTGGTAATATTGTACTAATAGGTCGTAGACTTGTCAAACCTCCTTGCTAGAGTAGAAAAGACAATACAGAAAATAAAAGCTAGTGCAGATCATATGAACATTTGCTTCAGAGGCTACTTGCTGACTATGAGCGTAAAAGGCTTAAACCTTCATTTTCTCCAAATTAGCTATATATATATAATATTAGCTTGAATTATCATGTCAATTGTGTTTCTTTCTTAGTTATTCCTCCTTAAGTGAGATATGCACCTGTGTTTGACCCATCCTGCAACTCACAATTGAGCTGCTAATCATTTTAAAGTGGTGATAGACACATGTTGCTATGAGCAACACAGACCATACAAACATGGTTCTTAAACAGTGAACAGTAAAATCAGATTACATTCTAAGAGTATAAAATCTTCTACAGTTTGTTAATAGAATGATTGTGGATTAAATATATATATATATATATATTCATGCTCTTGGGGAATTTAGTTTGCATAGCTCTATTTCACTCTGTACTTTAGGGGTTTGATGGCCTCCCTAATTTTAGAAAGTATGTCTTATACCATCCCCTTCCATTCCATACATTTCCCTCCACCCATTCATCACCACCATGGTCTGTTTCCCTCTCTTTCTCTCTCTCATTTTTGCTCTGTTATGTGATAGTCTAAATATGAATTTAATTTGTCTGTGTTGATTGATTGTTTATTTTACTCCAAATGGGAAATGTAGGTTCAGTTATTATTAAACAATCACTCTTATGTAGGTTAATAGTGGAAAGAGACAAAGAAAGTTCTTACTTTTGACTTACCACCATATAAAAACAATGCCATTATAAATGAAATCTGGGGACACAGTTTTGAACCCTGAGATTGCTTTGGGGTAACTATTTCTCCACATGTGAACACAGTCAGCAATGACTGATTGATTTCAGAAAATCAATATTGTTATTGGAGAAGAGAGAAACAGTTGTTTAGCTGAGCAGATCAATAAAGATACAGATGCTTTAAAAGTTTCTGCAGAGGAAATAATTACATTGAGCAGGTTTCAATAGCATAGAGGTTATTTTGAAGGAAATACCCATGTCACAGGTCAATCACTATCTTGTGGGTTTAATCACTATGTTGCCAGTTTCCACTACAGAGACACACTCAAGACAGCTGAGGAAATAACTAATGGCTGCTGTAGATTGTTAAGTGATAAACTACTTCTCTGTTTCTCGACTGATATGATCCTTTGGTTCATTTATTACATAATAATGTCTTGGCACCCAAAACACCATAGTGAAACTTCATCTCCACACTAAAATCCTGATTCAGTTAAAATTAAAGCATATGCTTAAATTTCATTAACTACAAATTAAGATTAAGCATATGTTTAAATGCCGTACTGAATCAGCCCCTATGTCTACACCCATAAATAAACAAGGTGAGTGTTCCTAACATCATTATTATATGAGTAGATTTTTGGCTTTGTAAGAGCCTATGGCACTTAACTTCTAATTTACTTCAGGTTAGGAGGTATTCGAATATTTCACTAAATTCAGTTTATGTCATATTAATAATATGAATTGGGAGGGGCAAAGATAGTAGGGGACTGACACTGAAGGAAAGAAAGCCCTCTTGTGTTCTATTTAGAAACTCAGGGACACTCTGAGTTCATTCATTACGTTTTTACAGTCCATGTTTGAATCCACACTTAGATTCTATGGTGACTTCTACCATATCTGCACACAAAGAAGACAGACCAATCATAAAAAAATTGAGTACAAGGCACTGCTTACATTTTAATATTGACTTTACTTAAGGTTAGTGATATTCGTAATAGTCATGCATGTTTATAGCACTCTTTCTGATAGGATCTCAAAACACTGAACTACATGTAGAAAGTCTGGTTTA
Source organism: Lepidochelys olivacea (assembly GCF_965140295.1). Lineage (NCBI taxonomy): Eukaryota > Metazoa > Chordata > Testudines > Cheloniidae > Lepidochelys > Lepidochelys olivacea. The sequence continues at coordinate 86,943,193 of NC_140415.1, read as the reverse complement.
GGTATTTACAAAACCTCACTTCACTAGCACATGCGACTGAAAAATCTCTTCTTGAACAAGGTAGGAACTGTTTTACAATGCACAGTAACCTACCATTTGCAACAGGAAGTAAAGATTATTGTACACAATTGAAACTGATAAAGGAAGTTAGGAAGACAGAACATATTTTCCTAAAATGTAAATTAGTCAGGAGTTGCATATTCCACTTTTCTATAGGAGGAAATTGACCAGAATAGCTACTGTGGAATAAACTACTCCTCAACAGCTATTCTAGAATAGCTCCCCATATGGACACTCTGTTCCAGAATAATTACTCAGCTTTGGAAGTGAATTAAGGTGAACTGAAGGCCAATGTTATTCCAAATTAGAATGTCCTCATGGGGGGTTATTCTGGTTTAACTAATTTGGTTTAAATTCACACTTTCAATTAATCCAGATTAATTTCCTTGTGTAAACAAACCCTATGGATTTCTATTATATCACACCCTTGAAGCCGGTGTGAGGTCCGGTGGGGTCCGGTGTGAGGCCCTAAACAGTGTAGGCTTTTTTACATTAATAAATATATTCAGAAAATGAATGTTTTGTGTTAATTTCAGCATCATAAATTATTCCAATCTTAAATCCTGCTGTTCCAGTGCTGCAGTTTTTACTTCAAGAGCCAGGATTATATCGACAACTTTAAAACCTTAAATCGTTTGGGCTCAGCATTCAATAACAATTGTTCTGCTTCAGGCTTTTGGAATCTGCTCTTAATTTTTTATAGATGGGGACACTTAGTATATCAGGTTGCTTAGTCAACCACTAAATTTCCTGGAGTGACACAATCACTAAGGTTTGTAGCTAGTGGATATGCTTTCTAGAGTTATTTCATCTTTTATTCTGATTGGGATTGGTTTGATGGTTCCCTAATCTCAAGGTCTGTTTTGTTAAGAAATAAATCAATGCCTCCCTCTTCGCAAAATTTCTAATCACTATGCATTTACCATAGAAAAGATGTTCTGTTTTCATGCCCTTTTAAAAAGCATCAACTCATTAGCTGTGTGCCCTTTCCAACATCTGTTATCCAGGAGTAAAATGATTATATCTGGGAGACTGGATGGCTCTGGGCTATGGCTTTTCACCTGTAGGTCACTGATTCAAATCCACTGTTAGTCAATAGTGACCAAAAGTCATTTCCATAACTACTGATGAGTATGGTTTGATGTGGAACATCTAACCATGTAAACAATGGAGTGTGTGTAATTTGCTTTAACAAAACTATTGGTTTGAAAAACTGCTTCCCACAAACTTTGCAGATTGAGTTTTTCTTGGCACCACTGTCTATTGTCTCCTGAAAGTGAATTACTTAAAATACAATGTTGGTTTGGCCAGTCCTCAGAGCCATTTCTTCCCCACATGTGCAGATCCACTAAGCGCTCTCCCTGAGGCTAAGGCAGAAAGGGGATACGGTTGTGGAAGCAGCTAAGCCTCCTTCTGCATGGGAGGGAGAGATCCATGCAACAGAAAGTTCCCTCTTCATAGGTTCAGCATTTAAGGCTAGGAGGAACCATTAGATTATCTAGTCTGACCTCCTGTATGTCATAGGCCATTACATTTCACCCAGATGACCCCTGTGTGATCCCTTCATTTTGCTTTTAAACTTGTGTTTATCTAGAGCATATTTGCCAGCATTCATCTGAAGACATCACAAAATGAAGGGACCAGCAATTTCCTGACTAGTTTGTTCCAATGGCCAGTGACCCTCACTGATAAAAAATTGTGCCTAATCTCTAATTTAATTTGTCTGGTTTCTGCTTGCAGCCACTGGTTGTTGTTCTGCCTTTCTGCACTAGATTAAAGAGCCCTTTAGTACTCGTTGTTTTCTTCCCATGAAGGTACTATGCACTGTAATCAAGTCACCTCTCAATCTTCTTTTTGATAAGCTAAATAAATTGAGTTCTTTAAGTCTCTCACTGTCAGGCATTTTCTCCAGCTCTCACCATTTTTGTGGCTCTTTTCTGCACTCTCTGCAATTTTTCAACATCCTTTTCAAAATATGGGCAAAAGAACTGTATGTAGTTGTGACAGACGTACCTCAAAGTAGCACCCTGTAACCTCCACATTCATCATTCATATATGATTTTGATATTTCATACAAACATGCCAGGTAAGATATCATATGAAAGGTCATGATCTGCTGAAACCCATTGTTCTGTAAAAATATGTATATCATTCATGTATAGAAGTTATGAGATTTTGCTGTATGGTTATTGTTAAAATATGTTATAAGTTTGGGAGTCGTCCATTGCTAGTTCTCTAGTGACAACAAAGGAGGTGATCCACACCCAGGTGGGCATTAAATGACCACTAATTAGCAGGGGAGTTGTAAACAAGGGATTTACAGTTCTGTAAGAGAAGCACCACAGAATGGGGATTGCTCAACCCTGTGACTCAGCAACGGCCACCAAGCATACCTGGGTCAGTTTCTTAACAGGGAGACTCCCTGTCACAAACTCTCCCTCCTTTCCCTTTCCCCCACCTCTACACTTCTGTGGGCTTCTTGTGTTAGTGTTCAGCAATGTCAGTTTAGTCATATCACTGAGTGCTACTTTAAAAAGTGATTTAAAAGGTGTTACTTTTTGGGCACAAACAGCCACCGTTACAAGGTTCATAGCCCGCTGCAAACAAACAATGCCAGGCTCAGCACACTACAGCAACACACACTACTGTGGTGCAGTGTTAATATGCTTCTTAAAGGCACCCCCAGTCAAATAACCCCCCGTTGAGCACCTCTTATAGCCTTCTGTTCATAATGCACAGCACAATACTGAACAACAATGCAGGATCCATGCTTTCTGACAGAGATGGCTGGGTTGAAGGTTACAAGGGCAGTTGACAAGTGGCTGGCAATCTAGTAGGATGCCCATGGAACATTAGGATTAAGAAACCTTCATCATGTGACACTGTACCTGCCCCCATGAGGCATTGCAAACCCTTCTGAAAATACCCTCTGGCCAGTTGCACGGTGGGATAGCTATCCATGGTGCACTGCTCTCTATGTCAATGTAAGAGCTGCTATTGTGGATGTGCCAACACAACACAAGGAGCATAGTGTAGACATGTAACAGTGGTTTAATTACAGTGGTGGCTGTACATTGGTGTAACTTAAGTTAATTTAACTGTGTAGTGTAGATAAAGCTTGGGTATAAAATAAGGGACAGTGGCATCATGCTTTTAGCTTTCTCCTCCTCCACCTACACTGGAAGCAATAAGAATTCTGGGAAGACAAAGAGGAGACTGGTCCCAGGCTTACAGGGGAAGCCTGTGTATTAAGGACTGTAACCTACCTGCAACATCCAGTGGGTGAGAAAAACTGCTTGATCCAAATACTGCTTATGCTAATAAGGTTTAAGATTTAGACTATGTGCTTACTTTTTTTTTGTAACTATCTCTGACTTTTTGTGCCTTCCACTTATAATCACTTAAAATCTATCTTTCTGTAGTTAATAAATCTGTTTTATATTTTACCTAAAAGAGCGCTTTTTGGTTGAAGTGCTTGGGAAATCTCAGCACAGTTTAAAAAGGCTAAAGTGTGTCCTCTCTGCATTGAGGGAGGGGTGGACTGGGTAATGAACTTACACTGGTCAGGCTTCTGATCAGGACAAGATGGTACAGTTCTGGGGTGCAAGGCTGGGGGCTTAGGAGATTTTCTGGTGCCTTTCTCTGTGATTTGTGCCTGGCTATGGGAGCATTCATGCAATTTAGTTGGGTGTGGGGCTCCATATGCGGTTGTGCTGAGTGATAACTCCTGGAAGGGATTGCTGCTTGTCACTAGCAAAGCCTTGTGAGAGACAGGCCAGGGTGGAGAGTTAAGGGGACACAGTGGTACTCTAGTTCCAAATTGTACCCTGGAACCCATCACAGTAGTATTCCAGGATCAGTGTCACCAATTCTGTATACAGAGGTAAAATCATCTCCCTGCTTTTATTCACTATTTCTCTATTTATTCATACAAATCACAGGGACCCAATCTGGCATTTAAATTTAAATAAATAGAAATTTATTGATTGGAAATTGTTAGACATATATATTGTTTCTTCACTACAGGAGCATTAGAGATTATATTTACATAATCTAATAGTTTGGCTCTCAACTGTATTACTTTAAATGTACAGTTCTGATATATATATTCAGAATCTGATCCTGCACCTTGTGGCCTCGTGGAACCTCATTTTACACTCAATTGCAGATCAGTGCCTTGTGTTCCTTCAGTTATAAAATTATTTTGTCATAACGTAGCATTGTGCACAGGACCGTCCTTAGGATTTATGGGGCCCTCCGCAGCATTATTAAACTGGTGCCCCTATGCCCAACCTCAAATTCGGAATCCCCGCCCATGGACCCCCAGAAGAACTGCCCCCACTGCGGACACACACCAAGCTTCATACGCAGCAGTCGCTGCCACAGCCTGGGCTCAGCGGCGGGGAGGGATGAGGCAGCAAAGGATACCGAGCACCTGGCCCACCTCATGGTAGTGGAGAGTCACAGTTCCCCGCAGAGACCTCCGTACCCTCTTCCTCACATAGCATGTGCCGCGCCAGCGCATTCGGCTCTGTGAATACAGCCCCTGCCTAAGGAGACTGCAGCGTACACTGGGTGTGCAGGAGCTGACCCACTCTTACCTGCTGTCCCATGTCCCGTCAAATTTTTGGGTGCCCTATGCAGCCACGTATGCTGAGTATGCCTAAGGACAGCCCTGATTGTGCAGCTGCAGTCTAGCACCACTCTTGAACACTCAGACTCAATGCCTGTGGAGTCCGAACAGTATCTAGTCACTGCCTCGGGCCTGGGGTCCAGACTTTTTATTTAGCACACCCTTCTGAGAGTTTAGACCACTTGGCCCACTGCCCAGCACCCTGGAATCGGGACTGACCTCTCAGACTCCCTCATATCTTAAAAACACACTCCCCCAGAATCTTGGTGAAAACGAGAGCCCTCTGAGTTAGTTTAACTTTCTCAGGGGTCATATGATAAGGTGTAGCACATAATTCATACAGACCTTGCACAGGACTTGAACAAAGCATTGCTCTTTTTTTAATAGCATGAGAAATACATAACTCTATTCAAAAATAAACCCTACATATATTTCCCTGCCTCCATTTCCTCACCACTCCGGAGCATTCTTTGGGCTGGGGTCAAAGTCATCATCTGTAGCAGGGCATAGCTTTAATTTTGAAATTTGGAGCCTTACCACAAGCTCACCTTCTCTGACCTCTGCTAGTTTGTCCTCTTCCCCTCTCCTGCCCAAAGTTCCTGTCTCTGTGTGTGTGTCTTCCCCCGTTAGTCATTTATAAATTACTCCATTGGCACTTCTGTTTCTTCATCCTAATTGGGGAATTTCCACTCTCTACTCTTCCCTGCTCCCTTCAGACAAGAGGAGAAAATATCTCCTCCCAACTCAAGCACACATCCTTAGTATATCTTATGATCAGTCAACGCAGTCATAAAAATTAAGTACTTCCCATTGTCCTCAATCTGACGTGAACCTATTGTGGGTCCTGTCAGAAATGGTGGATACACTTTGACATAGGGTCTTTCACTGATGGAACAATTTCATAACAACAACTAGAATTCATAAGTTGCACAGACAGACTCCCAAATGTGGATCAAATTCTGAACTCCTTATTCAGGAAAATCTCCCAGTGATATCAATGGGAATCGGTATTTGGCCTTGAGTGACTTTTAAATTGTATTTTATTTATTTATTTATATATAATTGTGCGTACGACAGAACAGAAAAACACATGTGCTGTAAAAACTCCTGACTTAGTAGTTTAGTGTTTTTTGTGGTGAGTTCTTTTTGATTGTCAAACAAAATATATGAAATTTTATTCTGTGGAAATAAGGCAGTGCTAAATTTGTCTTCTGTGTAGTGTAATTCAGTTAAGATTGTTATGATGTACATTGCTGTCAATTATACTTCCTGCACTACGTCGTTAGAACAATTTGCACAGAATAAATTACCAGTTATTCTGAAACCATTTTCTCATGGCATAGTGTGCTAAATGTGCTATAATTGCATTTGATGTCCCTCTGACAGCTCTTGGTATTTCATGTTCATTAAGTGAACAAAGATTCAGTCTGGCCAATAGGATGCATTATGGATAAATGAAGTGTGATATTTACATTGCCATGTCCATTGATATGAAAGCAAGAAAATGTTCATATTTTAAAAGTCCATTCCAGATCTCACTGAAGTCAATGGAAAGAATTAAGTTTCTTCAATGGGAGTTGGATAGGACCCTAAATATGGACCCAGCTCAAGGCAAGCAGTCCATAGCACTTGAAAATGGGTCAACAGCCAAGCATCTAAATGGGATGACAAATAGCAAATCTACTCCTTAATAGTATGAAGATCCATGCATTGAATATACAATGACTTTGTAATTTAGCTCAGTCCAATAATTAAGTTGCCAACATATATTACTGTGACATTTTTATATTACAGCATGTTTCTTAATAATATCAACACCACTTAGTATTTCTATAGTGCCTTCCTTTTCAAAACGTCATCCAAAGTTCATTTAATTTCTAGTAATTTTTGTATTACCAAGATGAGGTTAGAAACATTCCAATTAAGATTAGAACAGTTAAGACAGGAAAAATATTACCAACTAAATGGCAGTTTCTTTGAACTATGCATACAAATGAAATTTGCCAGAGTTTAGTTTAAAATTATGCAAATATGTAGGGCAGGTCAAAAAATTTCCTTTGAAGCGGTTTTTCCAACAGAAAATTGGGAGTGGGGAAGGTGATTGAACAAAATTTTTCATGAAAATATTTCCTTTCCTTGGAAAATTTCATTTTTCATTAAAAAAAAAAACAGCTGAAAATCTAAGTTTTTGCAATATAACTGGTACCCCTCATTTCTGTAGTTAGAAACTCAGTTATTTTTTTCTAGTGCATTATGCAAGTCTCTGAAATTTTACAACAAACACGTTTCTTCCCCTGAACACACAAGCACGTACATGACCAGGATGTGCTGTTTCCAGGATCCAAGGATATAAGGTTGCATATTATATACAAGAAACATTTATTCATACCTTATTGGAACATTGCTAAAATAGCTTTAAAATCTAATTTCAGTGCTTCCTTTCAAAGGCTCAGGTTCAGCAAAGTATTTAAGCACTTGAATAGTCCAACTGAATTCCACAGGATTACTCACATGCTTCAAATTAGGTATGTGCTTAAGTACCTTGCTGAATCTGGACCCATGGCTTAATCCATCTCCCACTGTAGTCAATGGGAATCTTTCTGTTGATTTCATTTTGAGCTGGTTTTGACCATACTAAAGAACATTGAATTTCAATCTCTCCCTGTACGTACAGGCAAGGAGTTGTGAGTGATTTGTTGTTGTGGGGAAAAGATTCCCTATTGTCTATATGCTTTTGTCTGCATCTCCTGGACTGTTAGTATTTTGCTTTCATGTCCTCCGCACAGCCACTGGCTAGATCATTCATGATGCTGAAAGATCGAATTCAGCACCTCTGTAGGGTCACAAAATAATTTCTGAGATAGTAAGGATATAAATATTTGAGAATATATAAGAGATTGGAATATTTACTACCATTCTATATCTAGTACCCTTCAGTACCACAGTATTTGACCATCTGGGTACAAAATCAGAGAGATGGAAGTGCAAAACAGTTTGTTTGAGTTAGACTCCTATCTATTTCTCAGAACTACTGACCATTCTTTGTATTTACATTTAAGACCAAGCAAGGCCAGTAAGGATGTTTGGCCAAACTCTTCACTTAATTACATCAGTGTAAATTCAGTGCAACTCTATTGACTTCAATGGGGTTACTCCAAATTTTTATTAGTGTAAATAAGGGCAGGTTTTGATGCATTATGTCTAAACCTACCACGTATGAGCCCCTCTGAATACTCATGTATTCACTGATCCTTCAAACTATTTTAATGTAGGTAATTATTAGATAAAATCTAGTTGATAAAAGATACTATAAAATGGATTCCTGTACTGGAAAGACTATTTCCTATTTCATCTTGTGTGGTAGCTACTCATGAAGCTGGGAGACCAAGACTTTAATGCTTCCACCTATTTTTTGGGGGAAATTACTTACCAGTTGACATATACCATATGCCTTATATTAGCCTTACATCTTTTGGAGTGTTATTGCTCTTGTGAAAATAAATATGCATCAGCTACATAATATTCAGAAAGTCTTGTCTGAAGGTCAGTTTGGAAAGAGGAAATTTCCAGTATGTGTAACTGCACTTCTGGAATTTTGTTTAACATCATAAACGTTATGGGTACATTTTCATAGCTGTTGGCTATTGAGACCTTCATCCCAAACAGGTAACTGCAAACCTATACAGTCAGAACCTGCTATAGCTAATCTAGTTCCTCCTGTTACAGCGTCCATTTAATAAAATAAAGTTAATTTTTAGAACAGAGCCAGTGATATCAGTCAAGACCAGGTCTATACGCTTTCCACTTTACTTTTGCACATCATTTTAAAATTATTTGGTTAAAGAATCTTAGTACTTCTGAATTTCAAAATACTCTAAATTTAAACTTAGAACCATCAATCTACCCACAGAAGTGCTACCCTTACCAAACTACCCAACCCAAACATACGCTAGAAATATTGTTTTCTCCAGTGATAAGAAGTTGGTCAGTCTCAACAGTTTAACTGATCTGCCACACTAGAAATCGCTTGCTCTGTTGATTTATTTGTAATGATTCAATGAGGAGGACTCTAGTTCACTGAGATGCTAAACCAAGATTTTGATGAGTATTGATTTAGGTGCCTCGATTTTTGGGTGCCCAACTTGAGACACCTCAAAGGTGTCCTATATTTTGAAAGTGTTGAGCTCTCACCCCTTGAAAAACAGGCCATTTTAAAGATGTCTCTTTGAGTACCCAAAATAACTAGACACTATAGCTGGCTGGGAATTTTCCATCAATTATTTTTCAATGGAAAATGATAGTTTCACAAATTTTTATTTTACTAATTTTTTTTGTTTTCTGTTGGGAAAATCAAACCAAAACATTTTATTTTGGGTCAGTTCACCCAAACCAAAATACTTTGGTTTGTTGAAATGATCCAAAACATTTCATTTCAAGTTAGTTCAGCATTAAACTATATCTCGCATGACACAACACAGTATCTCCTCAGAGAGCTGTGTGGTGTAACATATAAGTCACACGGCTGAAGGTGCATCATGTGACAGACAGTCTGGCCAGAGAGCTTGACCCATAAGAGAGAATGGAGGAATAAGACTCCCATACTACAACTTCCATGAAGAAATTCATTAAATAGTGAAATGTGTCAAAAAACACCCAACATTTCATGTCAGTTCAACTGAAAAGAAATATTTCAATATTTCTGAGTCAAAATGTTAATTTTGGTTTGTTGAAAATGCTAACACAAAATGTTTTGCCATTTTCAAATAGACATTTTTTGAATATTTTTTCCCTTCTCCCCAAAAACTTAAATATTTCAAAATTTCATTTCGATTTGGAGCCAAAAAACAAAAAGTTTACATATTGGAATTTCCCAAGGGAAGGACATACCAATTTTCACTCAGTTCTAGAATATTATTATTAGTTATAGTTGCAGATCCCCATGTGTTTTAGACACTTTGCTGAGGGAAATGGAAGTACATAGTACACTCTATATAGCCTATAAGCTTGCAGTCTAAATCAGGGTTCTCAACCTTTTTCTTTCTGAGGCCCCCCCAACATGATATAAAAACTCCACAGCCCACCAGTGTTTTTCTGCATATAAGAGCCAGGACCAGCATTAGAGGGTAGAAAACAGGGCAATTGCCTGGGACCCCATGCCACGGGGGGCCCCGCAAAGCTAAGTTGCTCAGGCTTCGGCTTCAGCCCCAGGTGATAGAGGTCAAGTCCTCGGGCTTCTGCCCTGCACAGTGGGGCTTCAGCTTTCTGCTCTGGGCCCCAGCAAGTCTAACACTGGCCCTGCTTGGCGGTCTCGACCCCTAGTTGAGAACTACTGGTCTAAATGACATGGCAAGTAAGGGTAAAAAAAAAAAAAGAGAGAGGAATGGGGAATAAGGAGGTATTGTGATAACTGGGCCTACAAATTTGCCCTAATTGTAAGCTTGACTGTAAAAAGCAGGTGGAAGTTTATACTTTGTCACCATGACCTATTATTGAAAATTGTTTAAGAAAAGATATAAGAAGGAGACAGAGACTGAATTTAAACAGAAAGGCTTTACTTGTACCACCCAAGGACAGTGTTTAGATTATGACTGAAAGTGACAAGAGAAGTAGAGGACTGGAAATCAATGAACCACAATTGCTGCTTTGGAAATTGGGCCTACCTCGTAAACAAAATAATGAAGGGATGGGATGTTCCACCCATTGCTCCCCTTTTGGGTCCTCAAAAAGAAACCTGAGGGGGAAGCTGACTACCACGATGCTGGTCAGAGAGGGGTAGCCAGTTGACACCACCACCTATGGGCTCCAGTTAAATCCTAAACTCCACGTAGGATGTAAGAAGTTTTTCCTCTTCCCCCGACCTCTTATGCACTTTTTCTTTCCCCCCTATTTCTTTTCTTTCCCCTCTCTCACTTTGCCTTCTGTTTAATAAGAGTCTGGCTTAGCCAGCCAAGACTTCATATTTTGTAACACTGCTGTGAGCTCATGATCAGAGAGGCAACTAAAAGCAATGCCTAGTACAAATTTGCCAGTTCTGAGTGGCTGATAAGACCATATGTCATGCTTGGGTTTTTCCAGCAACGAGGTTGCAAGTGACAGTCCATGCCAGAAACAGAAGCTGCATTTTTTCTGTTTGCTATTGTTTTCTCTCCCTTTGTGTGTGTGTTTGTCTTGTGTTGCCTTCATAACAGAATTGGAGTTTAACAGCAGCAGCAATAACAACACCTCCAGTCCATCTCAACTAACATCTGTTTTCCCAAAAAAGGGCATTTCCATTGCCAATACCATCTAAAAGACTGTCAGACATGAAGGTTTTTTCCTTCTAAAACTCTCTCCAGCTAGAGGGAAAGGGAACAATAGATGTTGTTACAATGAAAGCCTCATTTAACACTTTAAATTTCAAATGTTTTAACTGGTTTTTCGTTCTTTTCTGTATCTTTAACAAAAAGTAAAAAGGATTTTTAATGGTGTATTTGCCACTGTACTAAGCAGGCTGAGGTCTGTGAATACGAAACCTCAAAGCTTGTTTAAACTGTTTATTGTTGGACAGTTTCCGGGTCACATTAACACCTTTTGCCCATATGTTCCATTTAAATTAATACAGCAGAGGATGAGTATTATGGCAAAGTCATACTGTAATTATGTTGAGGCATGTGTCCATCTTGAGGATACAATTAGAAAGTATTATATCTGATTACTGAACATTTGCTGCTGCCAGCATTGCCATGGCAATGCTAGTATCTTTAAATTTACCTCTACTTAAACTGACCTTGTCAGTTCATGAGAAAAAAAAATTGTCACATGTGTGGACCCCAACTGACATACCTGTCAAATGTCACTCATGTAGCCTGACACACACTTTCTCTCAATGTGACTTACCTGCACACAAATTTGAATGGCACACAATTTATTTTTATGTGCAACAGAACACTACAGTGACAGAAATTGTGGAATGTGTCTCCTCAGCCATTCTTCAGAATGGGGCCTCATTTTGGAAGAAATCTTCAATGCACAGCACCACTCCAGCTCCTTTACTTCCTTTAGCAGATAGCACTACTGATTCCAGCCTCCTGTAGGCCCTTGGTGTGGAAGCACTGAGATTAGAGAGACTCTGATAAAGCTAGTCATTATTACAGACAGGCATTCCTTCAGTGAATGCTGCACTCTCACCTCCCTTTCTCCACTAGTACCCTCGACAGTGGTGCCCCTTCTTCCCCTAGTTCAGGGTTCTCAAACTGGGGGTCAGGACCCCTCAGGGGGTTGTGAGGTTATTATATGGAGGGTCGTGAGCTGTCAGCCTGCACCCCAAACCCCGCTGTGCACCCAGCATTTATAATGGTGTTAAATATATTAAAAAATGTTTTTAATTTATAAGGGGAAGGTCACACTCAGAGGTTTGCTATGTGAAAGGGGTCACCAGTACAAAAGTTTCAGAACCACTGCCCTAGTGAGTGCTCTGTCCCTCTCCCCTCTGATCTGGAGAGTTGAGAAGGTGGTGGGAAATATAGACAAAGGCACCCAATATATTCTGAGGGGAAAGTAGTACCTCCTACAAAAAACATGCAAGCTTTGCTCACAGCAGACACTAAAAATGTAATCTAATGGGCTACAGTAAATTTGGTTGCTCTGAGTTAACTGAGTGGCTACCCAAAACTTGGTAGCTCTGAGTCGATGATTCTCACTTTCCTGTGGTCCTTGTTTTACGTAATGGCCCCACTGCAATTGTCTACACTGTCTCTTTCACCTCTTGCTTTTGTAGTTGTTCATGACAAGAATCTCCCTCTCAAAAACAAAAGCTATATGCCCTGGACACTATCTTTTAGTGCACATCCTTTCAATCTATGCATTTCTGCCACAACCTTCACAGTGGGATCCAAGCACCACTAGTTCTATACAAAAGTTGTGTAAGGGAATCCAGAGCCTTATGAAAATTGACTAGTAATGGGCATGAGCCTAGCAATGAAACTAGACAAGTTTCTTTTATACCATCACTGAGCTTCCTGACCTTTCACTGAATTTTAAAAATAAATTTATTTTTTTTGCTGTCTCAACAAGTGTATTTTTTGAGATTTGTGATTTGCTCATGAACACTATTTGGTAGATGTCCTGGGTCCCTCATAGGATGAGCTCTGCCCCACCTGACACTGGTTTACCCAGTTTTGTTTGGACGGGTCATTTAGGCAGTTTATCTGGTGGAACTCTGTACTGCTTAGCATTTTTTTAAAACAGACCACCAAACGTGCAAGGCTCATAAGAGTACTAAATCTTATACCACAACAAATCATTAACTTTGTATAGACAGAAAGCAGGCAGGGACAGGAAAAGGGGAGTGGTTTTTGTTCTCTTTTGGCTTTGACAGGCCTCAGCCTCCTCTGTCCAGTAAGTGAACAAACATAGTACAAGCCTAAAAAAACTCCCATTAGTCATCTGTCTGAGTATTATATATTATCTCATCTCTATCACCGAGCACTGGCATAGACCCTTTTTATACTAAACAACAGCAGAAACTCTTTAGGAACAAAAAAACAACCTGTGCCTGTGAGATGGGAAGCATTTTCAAACGGCAATAGCACAGTTCATCATTAGCCACCTCCCAAACAGGCAATTCCACTAAGATGAAAAATCTCACTGGGAACTGTTGCAGCAAAGTTCAGATTTAAATTGAAATTTGCTACAGGGGAAAAGGCATCAGGAAAGCAAGGGTCAGATCCATCCAACACACCCTGCGAGACAGAGAGAGAGCTAAAGCCAATGTTGATTCTAGTTCAGTTGCCTAAAGCATAGCTGTATCTGACTGGACTTAATGACAGTAAAAGTGACTGCAGAGAGGGAAGCCTCTCTGGAAGCCTTGTTCCTGAAGGGCATCATAAAGCGTGGTGCCGTTTTGGGGTAAAATCCTGACCCATTGAAGTAAGTAGTAAAACTCCCATTGATTTCTATGGGGACAGTAAGCCCTTTGTTTCAACATTAGCATTCAGCATATTTTTAAAGTTGCAAAGATGCTACAGCTATCAAAAAAGAAGTGCAGAAAGGTAGATAAAGACACACAAGGAAAGAAAAGGACAGGGTCTCCATACTGTAACAGAGCAAGTAGTGAAAAATATACACCCACATACACAAACACACATCATGCGAGCAAACAGAATTAAAATTATAAGGTATGAGACATTTGCATAAACGGGAATCTTGAGCAGGAGTAGAGAGGGTTTTTTTACCTCTATCTTTGGCACTGGTGCAACCACTGCTGGAATACTATGTCCAGTTCTGGTGTCCACAATTCAAGAAGGACATTGATAAATTGGAGAGGGTTCAGAGAAGAGTCACAAGAATGCTTAAAGGATTAGAAAAGTGCCTTATAGTGACAGACTCAAAAGCTCCATCTATTTAGCTTAAAGAAAAGGTAAAAGGGTGACTTGATTACAGTCTATAAGCATCTACATAGGGAACAAATATGTAATTATGATCTCTTCAATCTAGCAGAGAAAGGTCTAACATGATCCAACATCTGGAAGCTGAAGCTAGACAAAATTCAGACTGGAAACAAGACATAAATTTTAAATGGTGAGAGTAATTAACCATTGGAACAATTTACCAACATGGTAGATTCTCCATCATTGACAATTTTGGAATCAACATTGGAGGTTTTTGTAAAAGATATACTCTAGGAATTATTTTGGGGAAGTTCTCTGGCCTCAGACTAGATAATTACAGTATTCCATTCTGGCCTTGAAATCTATGAATCTATGAACCATTTCTGTCTTGATTATTGTTTTTCAGATCCGTTGAAGGCATCTACGGCATGATCTAGGCACTTTTAAGATTTATATTTAAATATAAATAAATACCAATACCTAGCTCTTATATAGAGCATTTCATCAATAGATTTCAAATTGCTTTACCCAGGAGGTAAGCAGCATCATTATCCCTATTTTACAGATGGGGAAACTGAGGCAGAAAAGTTAAGAGGCAAATAAATAGCTACTGGGATCTGCATGAATGTAAGAGTGAGAAAGTACTTTAATTTTTTTTTATTTCAGTGTTTGTTATCCTAAATGAATGTCTTAAAAACCTCACTGGCAGTAACAGTGTTCTTAATATGGAAAGAAGACCAGGAAACTTCTTTATATGTGATTTATAAAATATGTATTGGGTTGGATAAGACTTACAGCCAAACCACAGGACAAATCTATCTGAAAGGACTCACTGACTCAGAGGACTACCTCTAAATCACAGGTTTGAAACCAGTCCATTAATATTATTACTGAATAGCATCAAATTGCTGGGCATTTTACAGGCAGGTTGATAGACCACACAGCCTACATTGGTAGTTTCCAAAGGTCATCGCTATCTGCTGGCTACAACATCCTCCTGTATGTGAAAGGGGTTCGTTTTCTCAAACCAGTCCCTGGTGACATCACATGATCCACCATTGTAATTGGCATCTTGTTTGGCAGGCTCAGCAAAGAGTAGGCCTGAATAAATAGGCCTGGAAACTGAATCATTTTATCCCTAAAACCAGTCCTTTTGCATCTGGAATGGTGATCATTTGACCATTATGAAAGTGTTATAGGTAATCTCGTATTACTGATGTGTGGGGAGCATGGGAAGGTTGTTTGGGTTTTTTTAGTGTAAATGCCAGTGAAAAGGGGAATAGGTACCCATAGATCAGATCAGCAATATTCTTCCTTTCCTGGGAAATTGCATGAGGTGGACAATTAGGATTCTTTCACCAACATCAGCCAAGGTCATTTATCTTTATAGACATCTTTGGCGTATCAGCAGACTCAAATATGGATACCCTTTGGATTATGGTATTTTTGTCCTAATGGTTATTATACAAGAGGAAAGGGACTTCATGAATTATCCATATGTTAGCAGAAGTTCTAATGATAGATTTTAAGCCTGAGAACATATGAAAGCTCTCCAATCCAATGTTCAGGGAATAACTAAGGCTTTTTGGTGTGGTCTTCTTTTTTTGTTGTCATGCTTAACTTTAACATATTTGCAGCACCAGAGAACTTCTCTGGTGCTGCAGATATGTTCCTCATACTCCAGCTTTGGATGTTGCTTTCCTTTTAACTTTTATTTTAGAATTGTTGTTCCCAAGTGGACACCACTCATCCCTGGTGTTTATAACCATGACGTGGTGCAGAATGCAAATCACAGGTTGATGGGCCAGAATATAAGACTTTGTTGCTCTTTTGATCTCTGCTGATTTTTCTAATGCGTACTTTCAGCTTTCTTTTGGATCACATTTTGCATGCAGCTGAACAATGGTTCTCTGAGCACTCATTATTACACAGCATGGTTATCAAAGGTTTTGTGGGTGCTGCAATTTGTGGGTTTTTCTTGATAATGTACATGATGCACAGGAGGTCAATGTAAATTACCAGAGGGCTGCAATTTAAACATTCGCTGGCTTTCTGCTTCACAAGTTTGATGGACATTTTAATGGTCTGACTTAGATTATGTTCCTCAATAAAGATCACCCTCTGCAAAAAGCTCACAGCTACAAACACCCTCACAAAAAGCTTCAAGCTACATTTGTATTTTCTGTCAGATGTACTTAATACCTGCAGAATGCTTCTGCCACATGTGCCATTAACTTCACCTGAAATGTAACGATCCATCCCTAGTAAAATTACATAGATGTACTGGAAAGTATTCTTGGTATTATAATAGCTGCGCTTTAGAGAACTTTTTGTAAACTTCAATAAAGAAAAATAGAAGAGACTATTGATGTTTTAATATAAAATGAATTGAGCAAACAATTAAGAATTTGTGATTAAACAATTTGGCAACTTATCTTTATCAACTTGAGTGACTATTAAATTACATACAATTACTTTGCTTTAGTACTCAGGATGCAATCTACATTTAATAGTTGCTGAGCATTCTTCTGATGTCTAAACTATTTCTAGGCACAAAATGGATTTTGTAATAAAAAGTAAAATGAAAGAAAATAGGGAACTAATAGGAAGCTATTGATTTTTATTTGCTTTACTTTGTACCATCTGCGTGGCACAGAGTTTGCAAATGGAATAGTAAACAAGTACACATACGGACCGCAAATGTGCCCTCCTCTTCCCCCCACTCCAAAAAAACCAACACTCCAGCAAACTGAGAAAATAGAATAGCAGTTAGGTAAATATTTTGTTGCTGTTTGCACACAGCAGACACTCTACTGAATGGTACATTAACAGTTCTTTCTTTAGTAAATGTATGGACTGATTCTCTCTTCCACTTCAGCTCCTTTACATCACAGTGGTAGCAAAAAGGTCCTATTAAAGTGGCAGCAACAGCCCCCAGGGAATACCTCTTCAGAAAGGGATTCCCTAGGCAGCAAAGAGCTGCTTCAGTGGTGCTACACTGCCACCCAATGTCAGCCCATGCATACGGGCATGCCAGAATGGGGCAAGAAGGAGATGCAGCAGAGTGCAGTGCATTCTAGTTATTCTAGGCTGGTGAATGGCTACAGGGCTGTTGTGGCCAAAGTGAAAGTTGGAGCCACCCTGAGGATGATCTAACTTTTGCTGAGGGCCACAGAGATCAATCAGCCAACGTACAAACATGGGAGACACAAGATATCATAAAGCTACCTTTGCCTCTCCTCCACTGCTGGGCACTTAGTCTATACGGAAGTGGGATGGGAAAAAATACTTATAACAAAAAAAATTTAAACTGATAGAAGGAAGCCTGGACTGAGGGGGAGGGAATGACAAGTTTATTAAAAAAATACATCTTCCAAATAGCATTTTGTTAGCGGAACCTGAAACACTCAGGGACCTGCAGTACTAAGGTTATATGTGCAATGCTACAGTAGCCACATCCTTGTAATTCCAAACATCAGATCCCTCAAGTATTTGTGACTGGAGCAGAGAATCTAATAATGCTCAGCATCAGCCACTTTGGAAGTAGAAGAACTCCCCATCCTGCCATTCCCAGTACTGCTGGTACTGGAGAGTTCATGATGGCCTACAGGGAAGATATTTTATGGCCCTGAGAGACTCATTTCTATCAAAGGCCAAAACTCTCACAGTATCTCCAGCTGGGCTTGATACAGGTGCAAAGGGCATATGCAGTGGCCGTAGAAATAAGTTTAACTCTCTGAAATAGAATGAGAGAGGGCCCTGGCAGCTCTGTCCCATCACTGCTAACTCACCAGGTTCCTAAATACAACACACAGAGCAACTACCTCTTCACTGCCCCCTCCCACACAACCGCTGTGGTGACAGATAGTTGAAGATCAGCACGCTCTACTGGTTTCAGGCTTGCAGAGGAAAGTTCCCAATCCTCCTCCTCCTCCTGGGGCTGCTACTTGCATAAGTGAGCAGTGAAGGAGCATGTATCGGCAAGGACAGGCAGAACTTTGACTCCATCCCCAGCATCCCAGACAGTGCTACTGAGCTAGCAGCACAAGGGAAGCATTCTACACCTGGTAACGGGCTGCTACCGATTACTTCCCCCCTAGACCAGGCAGGGACCCTGGAACTCATCTGTGTGGGTGAATTGCCACAATTAATTCCTGAGGAAGCACAGCTACCTACTGCTCAGGACAGAGGGCAAACCTGCAAGATAGTCCTTAATTATTTCATATTTTCATAAAACCCTTTTTTCATGCTACTAAAGTTAGTTGCAGAATTATTAACTTCTTGTTTCCTAACCTTTCTTTTATTTTGTAAATAAGGGAAAGCTTTTAAAAAGGAAATACACCCCATGCAAGTGAAACAGCAATTAAACAACACTAATGCATTCAGCCTCAAACAGTAACCTTCAAATTAAGTAAATCAAGCCTAAGTGTAAGGAGAGTCAGGATGAGCTCTACCCTGACATCTGGTGGTGAGTCATGGTGGGTTGTGGAAAAGAACTTCAGGGGCTGATTTCATTTGCATAGGCACACCCACCCTGCCTAGGTGGTCACTTTGGCAGCTGTAGGAGCCCCAGTTTCTCTGTTATTGGGGCAGGAATAAACTGTTATTATCCTGATTATGTGAATCAAGGACAGTGGAACTGTATTCGTCCTTTTGTTATGATGGAGGGACTCACCATCAACTAAGCAGCACTCGCTAGGCAAGGGTCATGGGTTCCAAAACCCAGTAAATGGAGAAAGGCTGGGGACAGGTATTAATACTTGGTGGTATGGTGTCTCCTGGTGAGGCATGCTACTTGCACTTCTCTCCACTGTAGAATATCAGAGCTAATTTTGGTTCTATTAGGAGTCTAGTTACAGGCTGTTGAGCTGAATTCACTTTGGACAAATGGTGCACTAGTACTGAGGCTCCCCTACTACAAGCTGAAATCACAGAAGAGCTAAACTTACTAAGAGTCGAGTGTTGTGTTATATGGCAGAGCAGTTGCGGGACGGCGAGCAGAGCGGCTGGTGGAGCAGAGCAGTTTGTCGGATGCCTGGAGCAGCTCATGAGGGTGACTGGCAGAGCGGAGCCCCATGGAGGGGTGAGGCAATCAGCTTTGGACCATGTAAGGTGCCCTTAACCTTCCCCCTCCGAGTCTCCACCCAGGTTGGGAGGTAAAACTCTACAGATAAACTTTCGAACTCTGGGGCTGCCCTGACCAGGGACAGAGACTTTTGGGTCATTGGACTTTTGGGACTTTGGGTTGCTGGACTCAAGAACCAAAGGGAAAGGACATGCCCCAATTTGCTTGGGGTGGGTTTTTTGCTCATGGGTTGTGTTATGAATCCTGTTGGTGGTGTTTCTCCAACATAATGCCACATTGTTTCTCTCTGTTATTAAAAGGCTTTTTGCTACACTCAGACTATGTGCTTGCGAGAAGGGAAGTATTGCCTCTTAGAGGTGCCCAGCAGGGGTGGTATATATTTGTCCCAGGTCACTGAGTGGGGGCTCGGGCTGGTTTTGCATTGTGTTATTGGAATGGAACCCCTAGATACTGAACCTGGCCCTTGTTGCTGCCAACTCTGACGGGCAGAAGGGTTACATAAGTAATGCTAATAGAATAATGAATGTATTACCCTCCAGATCATACAGTAAAATGTAACATGGAGCTTATGAAGGTAAAGAAGAAATTTTAGGAGCAAATTGTCAAAGATCTCAAGACAAATTTTTTTTTAAGTATTCATAAGCAAGACACCTACCAGTTAGTCCAAATGTCCACTAATCTACCACAGTGTAAAGAAAATAGGGAAAAAAGGATAAGGCAAATGAATACATTATTTTCATGATTCATCAGCAGAAGATACCAATCCCAAGGTTAATCTTTGCAGATAATATAGGTGAGGCACTTGCAGGGTTATCAAAGAAAGCAGTGATGGAACAGCTCATTACTGCTCCCTTCATTACTACGACTTTCCCACACTGCCTTGCTAAATGCTTTGTGTTTTGCCTCCCAACATTTGGCATTGGCAACATTTTTCCCTCCTGCTGTTTACAAACAACCCATTCTTGAAATCTTCCTCCATACTGAGTGTCTGATAACACGTGTGTCATTTTTTATCCAGAAGTTTCCTTCGGCATGCCACAATGCCACTTTCATGAAATTTAGACAAAACATCGAAGAAGAGTTAAGAAATGAACTGGAGGTTTTGGAAGTTAATAAATTCCTTGTGCTTTCACCATCTGCATTAACAACTCTGTATAGCTGTATTTATAACTCTAGGTGCTGATCCTAGAAGATTTTGCTCAGCATAACACATGCTTGTAGCTGACATTTAGTATATTTTACCTACATCTAACTTTTAAAATATTTTAGAGACTAACAAATTTATTAGGGCATAAGCTTTCGTGGGCTAAAACCCACTTTATCGGCTGCATGCCCCAATGAAGTGGGTTTTAGCCCATGAAAGCTTATGCCCTAATAAATTTGTTAGTCTCTACGGTGCCACAAGTACTCCTCGTTCTTTTTGCTGATACAGACTAACATGGCTACCACTCTTAAAATATCTTGTGCACCTGCCCTATAATTTTCACCTCCCTCTTGCCACTCACTTGTAATATTATTTCTCCCTGTATGAATGATTATAAATATCATTTAACAGTAAAGTTTCCAGCATCACATTTGTTATAACCTATTTGCAACTGTATCTTCACCTCTCTATTCCACACGAAATGGCCTTTCAATGTAAAACACTTTGAGGGTCTTGAGAAAGACTTTCATTATAAAAACAGCTACATGGGACTTGAGACACAGAAAAACCTCCATCAAATGAATCAAGACATGCCAGTAGCTCCAGAAGACTGACCACCACTGCATACTGTTCTTATAGCAGCCAACAGGGTCGTGACACTGAGCAAAAACCTATGGAAATTTAGCTCAAACATTTTGAAATATTCATGAACATAAGTTCAATGCAATTCTCAGTGCAGCACAGGCTACCATCTTCTCTGAACTGACTTGGGGGTGAGGTTTGAAGTCTTGTGGGAGGAATGTAGGTATTTGGTCTGGTACCTGCAAACCTATGTCTGTAGCAGCTTCAACTTTACAATTCAGATAAATGTCATGTTCAACAGCAACAAAGTAGAACTTCAGTTGTGCAAACAAAACTGGGATCATTCAAGTAACTGACATAACTAGGGTACAGATTAATGGGGGATCCAGTTTTATGGTAAGTGAACTTTTGTGTGCTGCACTCTTTGCACATAGGGCCTGGTCTAAAGCCCACTGAAGTAAATGGAAAGACTCACATTGACTTCAATTGACTTTAGATCAGGCCCATAAAGGGAAAAGTTGTGGCATGTGTCACTTTGGTAGAGCAGTGCAGAGGTGCACCTCCCCAATGGGCATGGCTGCCAGGTTTGTGCCCAGCTTCACTAGCTGGTAGGAAAGAAGCAGGAGCAGGACCAAGGCCATGCACTCTCACCCTGCTGCCCACACAGGAAGGTAAGAGCCTCTGTTGGCACTAACTTCACACAGCGAGTAATGAGATTCTGAACAGCCCCTGCACAGTAGCAGGAAAGGTGGGGCAGACTCTTGCAACCCCTCCACCCCACACTCTCACACCCCTAGCCTATACCTGCAGGACTATTCAAACACTAGCCCAAGGAAAACATTCATGTGTAGATTTCTCCTTACCTATGGAAAGAATTTCATGTGTAAGTTCTCTCTGTGCAGGGAACTCTAGATACTGAAGCCAAATCTCAAGAGTTGTATGTGTGGTGGCGTTGTAGGGCAGCTATAACTCCATCACCCTTTGCGGGTGTTATAGCCCTGCAGCCAAGTCCAAATAACTGCCCTTTTCCTCAGGGCAATACAACCTAATGTTCAGAGTCACAAGGACCACCCTTCAATGCTGGGTGGTATTTCCCAGTGGCCAGAGTCAACAAGGTTGTCCTTATATGCAGGGCAGAATGATTTAAGGCCCAAGGAATGGTGGACTGCCCCCCCAGGGGTGAGTTGACAACAAGGATAGGGGGACCCCAACCCTCCCTACTTCACTGGGTCCCAGCCCAGAACCCTATCCACAGTGAACGCAACACACTGGCTCAGTTCCCAGTTCCATAACCGGATCAATATCTGGTTCCTCTGGGCTACTTCCTACCCTGTCTTCCTGCTCTGTAGTCTACAAGCTCTCTGGGGTAATTAGCAGGCAAAGCTCCTGATGACTCCTTCTCACAGGCTTCCACAGCTGGCCAGATATTTGCCTGGGTCTCAGCATGTCTGGCCTCTGCTGTCTGAGACTCCAGAAGCTCCCAGATGTGAGCCTGCAACACACATCCTCTCTCATCCACAATCCCTGAAGACTGAGCTGGGCTGCTCCTTTTTATACTGAGGTTCCAACTGGAACTTCCCCAGCAGGGGCAAGGAGGTGTGGCTTCCTCAGCCCACAGTAAGGGGTTAACTCCTTCTTGTCCAGTGCAGGGCAGGTATACTCTGTCACCGGCGGTCATAAGTAACTCCATAAAAACTGTGAGGGATCTTAATGCTACTGACAATACTGTTTCAGTGATGGTAACCTGAAGCTGAGCTTTTACCTCTGCTGGCTTTCTCACATCTGTCTCTTTTTCTCCTCCAGTAAATAGAAACCAAGGGTGTGTCTACACTGCATTGTAAACTCAAGTCTGTGGAACCCAGCCTTATAGACTCAGTGTTTCCAAGCCCACTGTATTGTAAACCAGAGTTTAAAATTGCTGGATCTGGATCTCACCGTCACATTAATGTGTGCCTACTGCAATAAACAGACCTCCTGACTCGGGCCTGGGGCTTTAGCTGTGGTCACACTGAAAAATGACACAGTGACAACTTGGACCAAAGCAGGACTAGGACTCTGACCCACCACTTCAGCAGGGTTCTAGGACTTGGATTCTGAGTGCTTGCTGACCTATGTCAGACTGATTTGTGTGTGGTCAGAATTGATGCTTGCACTCAAAACTGAATCAGATCCAAGGCTTAGCATACATTATGGACATAGACTCGTAAATGAGCTGCGTGATGGGAGGAAACAAAGGTGGCTCTAAGTTACCTTTTCAACAAGCCAAAGACTGTCCCATTCATCAGCACAAGCTACAGAAACCAAAAGAGATGTGCAGTCACAAAGAGAACTCCTTTTGTAACCTTCAAATAGCTTGGTAAACCAGCTTCCTAGCTTCTGCCAGTCAGGCAGTGACTAGAATCTGGTCAAAGAATATTTCACAACGTTTAAATCCCATTGCCTGCCTGTTGTTCCTTCCTCAAGAGTTCTTTCCCTTTATGTGCAAGTGCAGCTGGACAGAGTGTAAGACTCCACACAAAAACAAAATTGCATCAAGGAAAGTTGATCCCCTACGCTTAAAGTTCTCCTTCGCGGCGACATAGACTCATGACTCCCAAGTACAAAGTCAACCATTAGAACTGCTCGAAACTTGGAATATCCATTCTGTGGGAAATTCTGACATAAAAAAAAAGCTCCAAATCAGAACAAAAAGTCAAAAACAAAATTTCCAAAAAGAAATCGTTTCAGGTCAATCAAAAAGTTTCATTTCAACTTTGGGGTTTTGGTGGTGTGTGTGTTTGTTTTGACTGATAAAGTGAAGTCTTGCACTCAGATTGACAATCCAATATCCTCCCCTCAATCTCACCCTCCCAATACAGTTTTAAAAGGTTGACACCTTGAATGCCTTATCTCCCAGACAGAAAGAGAAGAAATAAGAATGGTGGGAGAAGTGGACATGAGAAGAAGGGGGGAATAGGGTGGTATGCAGAAGGAGAGAAAATGGAAGACCCTAGTATGAGGAGGAGGAGGGAATGGGGGTACACGGTGCCCTTTGTAGGAAGGAGAATGGGGACATGGAGGAAATGAGGTGACACACTAAGCCCCTAGCCTAAGGGATGGGGCAAGGGTTTGCAGAGAGTCCTTGAAATAAAGGGAGATGGACGGTGGCAAGCAGGGAGCTTGTGATGGGGTTGAGTGTGGGAGTGAAAGGGTACAAGGACCCCCTGCTGTGTGCAATATGCTCTCCCTACAGAAGAAAAAAGTGTACAACCCTCCAGTTATATTTTTCTTTTATATCTTATTTATAATATAAAATAAATTTCTAAAGGAAAAGTTATTTTGAAATGAAAAACAAACATTCCATTCCAACAGGGCCACATCCTTTACTGAAATACTGTGTTCTGATTTTCTTTTACAACAAAATTTCATCTTAATTGACACTGTTCCACCGAACATTTCAATTTCAACAAATCAGCATTTCCTGACAGAAAATGGTTACATCAGAAAATTTTTGGCCTGCTCTGCTAGCCATATTCTCCTGGATGAGACCAATTTAAAGTTTGCTTTCCTCACCCATTAAAGCACTAAAGTAAAACCCAAATGAAAAAAGAACTGCTTCTAGTCATAGAAAGCAAAATTCTCTCCAGCCCCTGAATGGATGGATAAGAGGCAAGAACAGGGACTGACCAGAATCTTGCCCAGGAGTGTGATCCCTTGATCCTGGTTAGCAACCCCTGTGGGTACTAAATGTGAAAAGGAACCAAGTGACAACAGGTCCATGCCCCCAATCTGCACTGGCTAGCAAAACTGACTGGGTATGGAGCACAGAGTGGCAGAGCTATTGATCCAGGGCAGGCTGCCTAAGAACATCCAATAGGAATTCTGGCTGATCAGATTTCATCTTGGATGTTCCAAAATAATGCTCACTCTCAGCATCCCTTCTAGCACAGCAGAGGGAACCCAGGGCATTGCCTAGGATTGTTTCAGCATGACTGTAAAATCTATTTTATCTCTTCCTAAAGTAAGTTAGACACAAAGGAAATGCACCCAGATCAGGAAAAGAAAACTTGCCTCCCATGAGGAACCATTACACCACATCACTATAGATGAGAAATGAGCCATTTTTTAGACCAAGTGAACAATCTGCACATTTTCACAGTAGATCAGCGTAAAGTTATTTGGCACAAGCTGTTTCTTTAACTGTGATATATTGAGGGAAATTCACAGTGCTCAGTGACCCTCAAACACCTCCTTCCACCTGGATAGGGTAGTACTGTGATCTTGGTACATAGTAGTTTTATAAATAACATAGGGATACTGGTTGACTGAAGACCTACTGGAGGGTTTTATTTTCTTATACTGTATTTATCTATCCATATTTGTTTGTGCAAACCTGAAACCTATAAAAGAAGCACAGGAATTTTTATTAGTTTTAAAACATTCAGCTTAACTTTGTCCCCAGAGTCATTTTGACCAGTGATATATCCCTATGCTTGGAAGCAATGAAACAAGGAATGCAATCCTACCACTTTATAGGTAGAATGGCTCCACAGCCTCCAAATTAGGTTAATAAATATCAACATTAATTTATATATCCTAATTACCCAAACATGAATACTGCAAACACTTGGATAATATGGTAAACAGATTAATTGTTTTAGCTTCTTTTATACTCTGAAAATTGCCTAGTGAAATCAGAGGAGGAAGATGTAACTTACTGAGAAAAATAAGGTTCTTTTAAAGGCACCCTTGCTCCTCCTCCCTCCCCAAAAAAACAATGACATAATAAAATGTTTTTGACTCCAAAACTCAGATACTTGTGAACATTCTGAACAGGAGCAAGGCAGGCTCAAGGGATTAGCATGATTTAAACCAGCCCCTGGGGAAGATGCTGTATATTTCAAGAGCAATCAAAATTACACTCATTCTCAACAAGGCTAGCTGGAAAAATCTCTTCATTCATGTATTGTGGGTATAGTCAGATATGAAGTCTTGTGTGGAGGAAGGTGTTCCTGATCTCCATATATGTTAACTGTGGACATTAGGAAGTGGTCAGAGAATACCATTAGTGTCACACCAAACATGAATACTTCTCTCTTTCACTCTCTCTCACTCAGAAAGCACAGATGAAGGTTTTGGGCAGAGAATTAGGAATGGATATAAAAAAATACTGGAGCCCATGTAAAAAAAACCTGCATATTTATATCCATCCCTGACCATCTTCATGTTCTTATTTATATATACATATAAACACCCATGGGATCACAACATTTTACTGTAGCCAAGCTGGCAATTATTGCAGTTCTTTACAAATTATAAAGCTGAGGTGCAGAGAGAAAGAATCACTTTCATTCATTACAAGGTTTCCATCTTCAGTTAATTTCGTTTAGAAGGAACCAGATATTACTATGATCCTTCCGGATCATAAAATGCATTCTCAGTTTTATTTAAAATGTTACACTTTAAATGCCTGCCAGATTCTGATCTCAGTTACATGGTGTAAATCCATTATAGTGAATGGAGTTACCCTTGATTTACACCAATACAACTGAGATCAGAATCTGGTGCTATAGCACCTGTGGGCCTTAAAGGTATAATGAATAATTTTCAGTGTGTTGTGGTAGAATTTATCATATATAACCAGTGGTGAGCTGGAGCCGGTTCCCACTGGTTCGCTAGAACCGGTTGTTAAATTTAGAAGCCCTTTTAGAACCGGTTGTTCTGCTATTTAATTTAAATTTAACCGGCCAAAAGTGGCGCTCAAGGGGAAAATTTGGTGGGTGCAGAGCACCCACCGGCAGCTCCCCGCCCCACCTCACCTCTGCTCCGCCCTGCTCTGCTTCTCCACCCCTTCCCCCCAGGCTTCCCACGAATCAGCTGTTCCCGCGAGAAGCCAGGGCGGGCTGAGAAGCAGGCGGCGGCTTCGCACTTAGGCCCAGGGAGGTGGAGGCGGAGCGGAGGTGAACTGGGGCAGGGGGGCATGAGGACTGCCCATGCCGCAGCAGGTAACCTCGGGGGCGGGCACGCAGGGGAACCAGTCCCTGCCCCAGCTCACCTTCGCCACCCTTGGCTAGAGTGTGAAGCCGCCGCCTGCTTCTCAGCCCTCCCAGGCTTCCCGCCAAACAGCTGATTCGCGGGAAGCCAGGGGGGCGCAGAGAGGCAGAGCGGGGCGGCGCATTCAGAGGAGGAGGCAGAGTGGAGGTGAGGTGAGCTGGGGCCGGGTGCGGGGCGGGGAGCTGCCGGTGGGTGCTCTGCACCTACCAAATTTTCCCCATGGGTGCTCCAGCCCCGGAGCACCCACGGAGTCAGCCCCTAAGGTGCCACTTTTGATGTGATCAGTGGTGGGAGCAGCCACTCCCCCTGCTTCCCCTCCAGCTACACTACTCTGCCCCTAGGACCCAGAGGGACCTGCCGGATGCTTCCTGAGAGCTGCCCCAGGTAAGCACCACTGGGACTCCCCAACTTGCCCCCCGGCAGGTCCCTCTGGCTCTTAGGGGTGGAGTGGGCACCCACTATGCTGGCCCAGTCAGGGGACAGGGGAGGGGGTGGATGGGGTAGGGGTCCTGGGGGGGGCATCAAGGAACATACGGGGTTGGATGGGGCAGGAGTCCCGGGGGGTGGTGGTGGGCAACCTGGGGTGAGGAGGGAACCAGTTGTTAAGATTTTGGCAGCCTATCACTGTATATAACTCTCATTCACATTCATAGAGCTGCATAGCTAAATCTACAGGTACCACACTGAATAGCTTTTCCCCAGCTGTTGTTAGTTTCAGCCTCACCCTAATCCCCACCCTCTCCTTGATTTTACTGATATGGAATAATAAAATACATTTTAAACAGATTATAGTTAATAATACAGATAATATCTTTTTAGAGATATCCCCCCCTCCATTTACTATGCACTCCCTCTGTCTGGATCACACATGCACAGCACAACCCACACACTTGAACAGCAGGTGGAAAACAGTAACTGCTGTTAGCGACATACTTTAGGAACTGTACACCGATAAATAGGTTGTTTAGGCCTGATTTTATACTATTAAACTGGTGCTGAATATGAATATGCAAAAGAAATAAAGTGCAGCCATTTTAAAAAAAAAACACACACACAATAAAGGTTTTTGTTCACAAGTGTAGCTGGAAAATTATGTTAATGAAGGTGCACACGTTTTATTAATTAAACCCTACATATTCTCAAAACTTCTACACTGAAATTATTGCCTAACTAATCACATAACAAACTATTTAATAAGATCTCATTTAGGAGACATCCCCAGGTGGCAATGTTCCACTGTATAAGAATCTTTTAATGGTTTTCATATTAAAACGTTTGAATCATTCTTGGACTTAAGCTTATGGGTTCATTATGAAATATAATTACTCTTGGGAAAGAAAAAGAGTTTGGTTCCAAGACATTTAAGGACTTTTTTTTAATTATTATTTTCCCCTCGTTAAACCTGTTTTCTGATCCTACTGTTTTTCCTTCAATAAGAGCTGATATTTTACACTTTGTGAGCCAAGGAAGATTTTGCTGCATGAAAAATCCAGACACCATAAAACAGAAGTGGAAGTAGTTTGACATCATGTGAAGTAATTTATTAGCTTACGTGTAATTAGATGTAAGCTCCTGAAGGCAGGGACCTTCCCTTAGTTTACTTCTGAATTTTAAAATAATTAAAAAAACATAAAATAAGAATAAAAAATTAAAGAGGGCATCACTGCCCTCTGCTGTATAGACTCTCAAGAGATAGTAATGATGGCACCCTCTAGTGGCTTTGCATTCGAGGATTTATTCATATTGTGACACCTAGGAGAGAGTCTCCTTTAGCTTGTATGGTATAAGCTTATTTTTTATAGCAGAAGGTCCTTGTTTCAATTCTCTATGCTGCATGTGTATAGTTAAAATAGTTACTAAAGGGTCTGTATGTACACAGCAAGATTTACTCGATATGCTCAGAGGCCCTAGGTATGTCTAAACTGCAGCTCAGGTAGACAGCTTTCAGCCCCAATAGACAGATTTGTGCTAGTGGAGCTGAAGGTAATGCACTAAAAATAGCAGCAGGGATATTGCCACTCTGGGTCAGCTCCAGATTTCAAGCCTGCACGAGGTCCTGTGTCTGAGCTCAAATAGCTAGCCCAAGTCTCTGCCAGGGCCACAATATCCACACTGCTGTTTTTAGAGCTAGCACAAGTCAGTCTAACTGGGCTGGGAGGCTTGCTCCCAGCTGCCGTGTAGGCATACCTCGTGCCCTATCGAATTCACGGCCATGAAAAATGTGTCATGGACTATGAAATCAGACCTCCATGGTGAAATGTAGCTACTGGAGGGGAGGGGAGGGGAGGGGAAGGGAAGGGCTGGGATGCCCCAGCCAGGGGCTCCTACCAGGCCCTCGGCTCCAGCTGCTAGTCCACTCCAAGCTGGGGAGGGATGGGACTTCTTCTTCTCCTACACAGCCACTCTGGCGGGGGAGATCAGACCCACCTCCAGTTACCTACCCCAGTTTCCTGCAGCACAGGAAGTTGCCAGAGATGGGTCTGATCTCCCTGTGCTGCTGGAGTGTCCCAGTCAGGGGCTCCTAGTGGCTAGCCCCAACTGGACTGGGGAGGGACGGGACTTGCTCTTCCCCTGCATGGCTGCTCTTAGGATGACATCAGACCCACCTACGGGTACATACCCTGTGCTGCTGGGAGCACCCCGGGGGAGATCTGACCCACCTCCACCTCTGGGAACCTTCTGTGGCTGCAGGAAGTGCTGGGGGAGTGCTGCCTTCAGAGCCCAGCTCTGAAGGCAGTGCAGAAATGAGGGTGGCAATCCCGCAATCCCCCTACAACAGCTTTGCGAGCCCTCCACGTCCCCATTTTGGGTCTGACCTCCACGGTTACAAGACCATGAAATTTCAGATGTAAACATCTGAAAACATGAAATTGACTAATTTTCAAATCCTATGGCCGTGAAATTGACCAGAATGGACTGTGAATTTGGTAGGGCCCTAGATATACCCTAAAAGTCCACAGCAATTTTTGATATTTTCATATCTGTGCTAATATTTTCTACTATAAGGTTCCCTGGCAGTCCCAAAAATACTCCTTGCTATGTCAATACCATCAATTACTGCAGAGTGTAAGAAGAACATCGTTCACCTAGGCCCAGACCAAATTTTCAGATCTAAATTTCAAATCTGAACTTCCTGGGTGAAACCTTGGCTCTTGGAAGTCTATAGGCGTTTTATCATTGACTCTACTGCAGCCAGAATTTCACCCTATGTGTCTCGATCAAGGGCAGAGCCAAAAAGCCTGGTTCCAAACATTCCTGAATATTCCCATGTCAAAGTCCAGATCCAAACTTTCCCAAAGCCCAACATTTTTCAGATTCAGTGTTTGGATTCAGCCCATTATAGATAGCTTTAAGCTAGAAATTGAGATTCAAGCCTAGATCTGGAACTGGTGTTTGCAAGGTGGCGGGGTGGGGGGGTATTCCAAAGGTACAAGAGCTGGAAAGAAGAACTTAATAGAGTTTTCTATGCAGTGTGTGTATTTCTGTGCCAACAGACCTTTACTGAGGGTATTCTCCAGAGCTCTCCAGTGCAGGCAGAAATAAGAACTTTGCATGTGGTTTAATTAAAATATATTTGAATGTGTTTCCAAATGTGCATACTGCAATGTGGTCTAAAGGATTTATATGAAAATGTTCAGATATACTTTCCAGTAGGTCTGTGGTGGGGGGTTGATCCCACATTAGCTTGGAAAGAGTTTAGAAGGCTGAGATGAGGCCAATTAATCAGAGAGGCCACACCTGAGGGGAATCAGGTGACCTAAGCAACCCCTGAATGATGATGGAATCCAGCTGAGAAGGAACTAGTCAGGCTGATATAAAGCCAGGAAGTTGGCAGCAGAAAAGGGCTGCAGCAAGGGTATGTGTAGTCAGTTTCTGGGTATTGGAGGGAGCGTGCGTGCTCGCTTGCTCGCTCACTCTCTCACCTAGGGGTCTAGGCCCTGAAGGAAGAGTTTACCAATAAGGTGGTGGAACAGAACCCTGAGAGACATGAGGCAGGAAAAGGCTCACTAAAATGGCAGAAAGGTGGGACTTTGCAGACCTGGGCTGCTGATTAGAGGGTCCCTGAACTGCAATCTGGAGTAGAGGGTGACCCTGGGTTCCTCTACCAGTGACTGGGGAAGTGGCATAGTCAGGACAGTGGATTTGAGGACAGCCTGGGATGGTTTCTCCTGTGGGACTTTGAGAACACAATGAGCTGGCCAGAAGGCCACGCCAAAAAGACAGAGCACTTGAATTGCATAGGGAGAAAAAGAGGATACAGGGTGTGTGAATGAGCCATCGAAGGGGGTGTAGGACTTGAATGTTGCTAATTCCCAGAGCAGCCAGGAGGAGGTGCCCTAGCAGTGCATATACCCTGTGACAATGCCTATTCCTATAGTTCTGAAAACAGCCCTAGTTTGGTTGCATCTTATATTCATTTTGAGTCGGTGTAAATAATAGACAAGCTGCCAGGCAGAATCAGGCCTTTTATGCCCTGAATTCTTGTCTACCTACTTTTAGTAATCTACCACTCCTACCTGATAAATTAGTGGTGGCATAATCCCAATGTGAGTTACTGCAGTTTCATGCAACTGACACTCTAAGATTTTCAGAGCTGTCCCTAGGAATTACAAATTAAAATCTCCTATCCAACAAGCTTAATAAGGCTTTTTTTTTTCTTCTTGAGTGCCTATAATTCCCTTTAATGGAGATAGGTGACCTCTATTAGAAAGAGCTTGGAAGCTTTGCTCTAAGGGTTTCTTATGGAGAGGATATCTCCTTGGCTCATAATATTAGAACATTCCCAAACACAAATGACCCAAATCAAATTTAGTTTAGTTTCCAGTGGACTGTAACTCATTTCAGAAACCTGCTGGAAGGTTCTGAATTTTTAAGCAGCTTGCCACCCTCAGATTGGGTTATTTTGCTACTCAAACAGCCCTGGAAATGCCAT
The DNA here is from genome assembly GCF_965140295.1 of Lepidochelys olivacea. Lineage (NCBI taxonomy): Eukaryota > Metazoa > Chordata > Testudines > Cheloniidae > Lepidochelys > Lepidochelys olivacea. The sequence goes on along the minus strand of NC_140415.1, from coordinate 86,911,354 downwards.
ATTAAAAATGAACAGTATGCACAGTGCTATTGGAACATATTACTTTTTAAAGATTTTGAAATTTAAAATATTAAATACTACCTTTTTTTAATACCATACTGGAATGACACTTGTCCCAAACAGCTTACCCAGCTTGATAATTGATCTTGCCCTCAATTATGATTCCTGGGCCTTCAACATGATGTACATAACTCACATCACTGTCAGTTACCAAAAGTTAACACCTACAGCAATGGGGAGTATTGCTGAATACATTCTAAGAACTTCAGCTCTTACTGTCAGCTTATTTCTAACCCTAGCTATGGGTACAGCTTCAAGCCAATTGCAACCAAACAAACTGTGTAGAGAGTCGGGTTTAAATGATACCATCAGCTCCATGGGTCATATATTGGATAAGTGGATTAACTGAACAATTTTGAGGATGAAACATCTAACTGGGGATCCACAAGATGATTTTTGACTCCATATGGTGACACTAAGGTCACTTAATCTCAGAAATTTTGATCTGGGGGGCAAATCTGTCATTGGTATATGGGGAGGGAAAAGGCAATGTTGTGGAGTCTGTGGCTAACAATAGATGTGTTCAATGAAGAATGGTGTGTGGCTAGATCTGTGGGCAATATATGGCAGAGGGGTGGGTAGGTAGGTTTTGAGCATTTGTAAATCTCATTGGAAATGTATGTGATCTGGGGTAGATAAGTGCTGGGCAAGGATAGAAGGGTAGAGCTGAGGTTGCTTTTTATAACATGTAATATGATATTTTACACAAGTATGTTGATTTTAGAGATTGTAAACTGTGAGTGAATTTGAATATTTAACTTTCCTTACCAGTTATTTCCAAACTTTTAAAGACTTAATTTTTTGTTTAACTGTAATGTCTCTTGGTATACAAACATTGTAGCAACTTTTACTTTTAGTTTATTTCAGATCATTGGATGCAGGTTGCATTTAAGTGCAAAATATTATTAATATGCAAAACTACCCATCTGAGTATTGTATTATAGATACTTAGACAGCTAAATATTGGGATAAGAAACCAAAACACATGTTCAGATCTCCAGAAATTCTTCAAAAACTTTGCAGAAAAATCTTCAAGACTTTGCTAAAATCTTGTATGGTGCATATTCTCTTTTGTGATCATTTTAGCTCTTTTTTTCCTAATGGCATTTCTCATAAATGCCATCCCACTTCCTGGAATATACACATTTTAACTTTAGTTCCTGGCTTTACAGCTTGCTTATAAATAGTAACCTCTCAACTACCAATGCACTAAAATATTTGTTAAATCAGGGTTAATATTTTTCAATGCCTTCTTTTCCTCAAAGTTTGTTTTGTTACTTATTTGTTTTAGACATGATTTTTTGGTTTTTGGGGCTTCACTGTGCTGTCCAATTATCAATTCCTTAAATGTCCTTCCACTATTACATGTACAAAGGAATACGTTTTTTGGGCTCCATTGTGACTTCTAATACTGTAAATTGATATTAATCCCATTGTTAAGTACTATACCATATAAACCTCAGGGTATTAAACTAAAATGAATACATAAGTTATGCTGCTTCTTAGCAAAATTTAGTGTAAGAGTAAACCACTGATATCAGCTGCAAGAGCAAGTTATTCATCTCACTAAAACCTTTAGAAAACATGCAATTTTGATTTGCTGCCTAAACCTCTAGCTTTTTTCCAGTCATTTGCATTTCACATGAATTAAAGCATAAAAGGTTCAAGCTAATGTTCTCTCTACTCTGACATTTTCTAATTAAATTATTCATAGTTCTCTTACTCTTGTAGCTTTTGTTTCTTTTCTTTCCAGAAGCAGCGCTTTTCGCCCATATTGTAAAGTAATTGGAAAATATAAAATATTAGTCAGTGCGCCCTTGAACAAAAAAAGCCATCCAACAAGAGTTCTTGAAACTCTCATGACAAACAAATATGTTGTATTCAACTGGAAGAGTTATTTTTTTACCTAAAGCTAATGAACCTGGGTCAAATTCAGCAGTGATGTACATGGTAGCATAAGGTACACTTTGTGTATGTTGGGGAATAAGGACACTGCACACTAGCGTTCTGATCTTAGTCACTGGGGACTGAAGAGTCCACAGGAATGTGAGGCAGGTCCACTACAGGAGCACCTCAGTGGAGTAGCAATCAGGAGCAAGGTGCAAAGTGTGGGGGAGGAGGCAGTAACAGTAGATTGGACACAAGGCGGGACAGGTCAGTACTGGCCATATCGACCCTTCAGAAATCTAACACAAACTCGACTGCCCCGGGATCTCCACTCATCTAAAAACAGTTGATTTAAAATGCCCAAGACACCCTCCAAGTCTCCCTCTCACCCAAATAGCCATGCTCCCTCCACAAACCCCCACCAACAACTCAGAGTTTCATTTTTAAAATGTTGAAATGAAACATCTCCATTTTTTTTCTGAATCTTTTGTTTCCAACCAAATCAATTTGGAGAAATCAGAACAAATTTGCAAAAAAGAGTTTTGGTGTTGTCAAAAAAGTAAGTTGAAAAATGTCACCCCAGTTTAGTGCTGAGCACTTGCTGGCTCTCTGGATACCACTATTGTAGTAGACAGAGGGAATGCAGCTGCTGCTCACATGTGTAACCACAGACCAGACAGAAACAGAGCGTTTTCTTCACACTACCTCCCCAAGGACAGAGTCCCAGAACCATGGGATGGGAACTCACATGAGATGCATGCTGAGTGCCGTTTTGGCTGACAGAGGGTGCAAAGAAGTGTGTGATCCAGCCAAGTGTAGCAGGGAATTGAGACTTCAGCCCAGAAGTTCTCAGCCTCTGTTTGTGAGGAAGGAGCTCAGTGGGGTCTGAGACAGAGGGTCAAAAAATAAGCAGTTTCCTGGAACAGAAGGATACAGAGGACACTTTCCAAGAAGAAAGGAACAACGAAAAACTGTATTTGCAAGACCTGGTCTGAGGAACTTAAGAGGTGGAAAAGATGTTTTTGTCACCTGACCGGTTTATGATCTTGGACCCCAGGGAAACACTGGATTTGCACGTCACTGGTGACAGTCTGAAAACAATGGGTTGTACAAGGGAATCGAACATGATTTGTCCTGCAGAACACCTATTATTGATGATGTTGAATAAGATGGAAAGAACCCAGGTTGATTGTCAGAATCTAAGATGAGTTTGAGGGACTGTTTGGAAAATCCACATTTTTACTTGCAAACTAAGCACATTTGATATACAAGCAGTAAGATCCTACCCACAATGATCATGGAACCTCACAATGCCATTTTTGCAAAATCATGTTTTAGAGTAGAACCAGACTTTAAGCATTTCAGGGCAATTTACAGCTCAAAAGGTGCCTTTATTATCTTTTCTCTTAAGCAGTTAGGTACAATAGGACTTCTACAGATGCTCAACACATCACCTTGAGCAGCCCAGGGCAGCCTAAAGCAATTCAAAGACAGTCCAACATTTTAAAGTGCTTTTTACTTTTAAGGTGTTGTAAACTTGAATTTAAAATATCCTTTCTCATATTTTAACAAGCAGTGACATAGTTAACAACACTGATGTCTAAGAATAATCACTAGCATCTGAATTAGCACCCACTAAAACGGATAGGGCAATGTACACCTAGAGCTGTTATTTCAGGCTCTCTGCAAACTCAAGCAGACAATCATGTCATTTTTGAAAGCTTTCTAAGCAACCATAACAGCTAGAGGCAAAATTTTCAGAAGCACCTAGGTAATTCAGAAGCCTAAATCCCATTTTCAGAAGTGACTTAGGGCCAGATTTCAATGGAAGTTAGATGCCTAGACACTTCTGAAAAATCACACTTGGTTCCTTTCTGCATCTCTAGACACCTTAATACCTTTAAAAATCTGGCTTTTAGGCACATAAGAACATAAATCTCAACAAACCCAGGTTCTGCCAAACAAGGAGGATATGAGCACTTCAGAGTCAAGAACCCCTCACTGCTGGTGCCCTGCCACTAGCCTGCTAGTTGGCTCAAGTGCCTGGGCAGATTGCAACTGCCACAGTATGGAATGGGGAGAGTGTCACAGTGCATCACAGATGAGGATATCAATTTCAGGACAAATTGCTGAGAAAGAGAGCAGACTTACCCTAAACTGGTGGTTATTCTATCATTAGATTATACCAAGGCAGTAACAAAAGTAACACTACACTGGTTAAACAGAAGTCAAAAATGCAGTCTTCTTAGACATTCCAGCCCTTGTCTCACCACCCAGATACTGAAGTTTAAACCAATTTAATCAAATATAGGGTCCTGCTAATTCCAAGAGATAAGAATGATCATGCTGATGCCAATCCTTTAGTAAAGGTTTGATAATAAAAGAAAAGGAGATAGTTAATAATTGTTAATAGACCACGTACATACAAATAATTGCAAAGTCCTTATATCAGATTTGTAGCAGTGATGGAATAGACTGCTGGCTTGCAAAAGTCTCTCCGGTAACTTCCAAAAGATCAGAAGGTTATCAGTCCATAGTTCAAAATGCTCCTTTTCATTGTAAATTCACAGTCCAGAGAATCAGGACAGGGAAAAGGAGATATTTCATGGGTTTTCTATAGCCTTTGCCATGTGCCTGGAAATTTATGGTCTCTGCAGAAAGTTACTGGCCTAAAATGGAGTCCAGTGTCACATGAACATATCACATGACCTGACATGGCTTGACTCACATGGGGTAGCCGCCCATTGCCTATATTCTTGCTGAGGCAGCCACAGGAAGAGCTATCTGGGCAGAATTATTATTCTTAGCAAATCATAACTTTTCTATTGACACCTCACAGAACATACTCTACAAGATTTGTTGCAGTTGTATAACAGTAGCAATATCAATGCTATAAATGTTCATATTCAATCATAAAGTATCACAGAGAGTCTGGAATGTAACGTGTTAAATAAAAAGCTCAACTGGTATTTTTGTAGCTGCTGAGGATGGGCTCAATCCTGCCAGGTACTAAGCAGTACCAGTGACACACTGAGTGCAAGAGGGCTTAGCACCTCACAAGAGGCACTGAATATCTGCCATGTTCAAGCCCCAACATAAAGAGACTGAAATACCAAAGTTCTTTAAATCTCATATACATTGTTCATAGTGTATCTAATTTTAATTTGATCCACAGTTACTTTGTGACAGCTGTTTACTTATTAGATTAACAGGGAATGTGGTTTATTTCACTTTAAACTGAGGTTACAACTGCATTCCTGTGATAATTATGGTAATTGGCATAAAGGTCTGCATGTGTATATTTGTTTGCTTGTTTCAAATAAAGTCAGTCTTCTGTCTGTTTAGTGGTCAGGATTCAGTGTAGGTCCACAATGTTACTGTTCATCAGAGTTAATAACAGGTAGATAAACCTGTCAAAGTATCCACAGTATAATTGTGCAAATGTTTGCCTTCCTTTTTGTCTTTTGCTAAAGTGAACAATTTAGATGGCATGCTTCATGATACCACTTAGCCTGAGTGTCTGCCACCCAGACAAAACCAAAGACTAGATATTTTTGTTACTTCAAATCAGTTTTACATTAACCACAGAATCATAGAATATCAGGGTTGGAAGGGAGGTCATCTAGTCCGACCCCCTGCTAAAAGCTGGACCAATCCCCAACTAAATCATACCAGCTAGGGCTTTGTCAAGCCTAACCTTAAAAAAAGTTTTACACTACTTTGATCTCTTTGTTATAAAAGTAACTTGGCAGTCAAGCTACTTGGCAATAGTACAGTTTTGTACTGGAATATCACTACAGCATAAAAGTTTCCTTTTAAAGAAGATGTAATAGATTACAGACCTGATTCTCATCTCACCATTCACTTCAATGGCCTAATCCGTGATCTACACGGGTATGAAAAAAAGAATCAAGTACTATATCTGTTATTATTAAAGCCCTTCCCTATAGTATCTCAGCACATTCATAAATGATCTCACACAGAAATTCATCCTGCTCACCTTACTCATGTAAATTGTCTCATTGAAATCAACATACAACTGATCCTCATTTCTTACTTAGAAAAAGCTGCCAGTGAAATTAATGGGAATGCTGTCCAAGAAAAGATTGAGTAGGAATTATTGTATTTGGCCCTTGACTGGGTTCCCGAATGCCTACAATGTAACAGAGTTGTGGAGCCAGGTGATTTGTACTTGACTAAGGGTGATCCTGACCCATGAAATTTTTTACATCTACAGCGATACATGCCACATATGACAGACACAGAAGCATGGTTACATGTTACAGTGATATAGCATTTCTCACACCATATGTTGTCTGGAAATTATGGCTGAGTACAAGAAACAAAAACCTGCGTATTTAACTTTGTTTCTCTAAATAAATTTGTCTATAATAAAAAAAAAGTATACTGCCACTATTCAATGAGTGCCTAACTATCTTAAAAGGACTAAAGTAGCTATGCACCTGCCATCCTAGAAACAGCCAAAGGAAAGAAGCAACTGAGGACGGCGTCAAAAGAATAATGCCCCACATTCTTGGAAGCAGATTCTATTGTTTGTTTATCTGATGTTAATAAGAAGTGGTTAGTGACCCTCAAAATATATGGAGGTCCAGGTTACAGAAGCAACCGATGTCTAGATGCTTATATAACTTTATCCAAATGTCCTGAGAAAATTGGACAGGAAATATCACAAGAGAGCCTCCGCACATGCCATTTACAATATATCCTGTTTCAGCTCAGACAGGAAATACTGCAAAGCTATCCATTTCTATGATGTTTTAGAATTTTCGCTTTCTGATGGAACTAAGATTTGCTGAAGCATTTGAAAATGAAAATACAGGATTAGCTTACCTTTTCTCCAAAAGAAAAGGAGTACTTGATGAAGTGAGCTGTAGCTCACGAAAGCTTATGCTCAAATAAATTGGTTAGTCTCTAAGGTGCCACAAGTCCTCCTTTTCTTTTTGCGAATACAGACTAACACGGCTGCTACTCTGAAACCTTACCTTTTCTGAAGCTTAGTAATGATTCAAGTTTGGTCAAGGGTTGGGTGACTCCAAATAATAACTAAGATGGGTTTTTTGAATGATCACGTTATAGCCTGCTTTTCTATTGGCACTGTCACTATGGCAAACTTATTACTGTAAGTTACTGCTCAAGCCCAGGCTCACAACCACTCTGAGTGGTCTGTACTGGTTGCCCTCTCTGTACACTTTGCTCACTGTTTCAGGGGAAGCTAAAGCACACAGCATGAAAAAATAACAATGTACTGGAATGCCTGGCTTTAGACTATATTGTTGTAATTTGTTTTCTTGCTGCATTCCCTTCAAGATTTTTCCCCACCTTGACAGAATGAATAATATATCTATAGACTGGATCTGTGTGGCAATTCCAGTGCTGGCAAAACTGTTGAAAAATCAGTTCGTTTCCTCAACTCTTACAGTAGATTTCCACTGCAGTGCTTTTGGGTTTTGTTGTTGTTGTTGTTTTGAGGGTGGGAGGAGGGGTTGGTGTTTGTTTTAATCCCTCACCCTCCAAGTACTTTGCTGTAAAAAAAGTTGTTGGAATAAAAATGGCAAATATTTTCCCTTAGAAAAAATATTGACTTGCTTGTAGGAAAATCAGCTGTTTGCCACAGAAATAGTGAGAGACAAGGTAGGTGAAGTAATATCTTTTATTGGACCAACTTCTGTTGATGGAAGGTACAAGGTTTTTGAGCTATACAGAGCTGCTCTTCAAGTCTGGGGAAGGAAGACTCTCCTCAAACAAAAAGAACAGGGGTACTTGTGGCACCTTAGAGACTAACAAATTTATTAGAGCATAAGCTTTCATGGGCTACAGCTCACTGCATCGGATGCATAGAATAGAACATATAGTAAGAAGAGATATATATACATTCAGAGAAGTGGAAGTTGCCATAAAAACTGTAAGAGGCTAATTAATTAAGATGAGCTATTATCAGCAGGAGAAAAAAACTTTTGTAGTGATAATCAAATGGCCCATTTAGACAGTTGACATCTTAATTAATTAGCCTCTTACAGTTTGTATGGCAACTTCCACCTTCTCTTTATGAGTATATACATATATCTTCTTTCTGTATGTTCCACTCTATGCATCCGATGAAGTGGGCTGTAGCCCACGAAAGCTTATGCTCGAATAAATTTGTTAGTCTCTAAGGTGCCACTAGTACGCCTGTTCTTTTTGCAGATACAGACTAACATGGCTGCTACTCTGAAATCTTCTCAAACAGAAGAGGTTTGAATAAGCTTGGATCAGCCCCTTTTCCAAACCAAACTTTGAAGCTCACCCACGACTACAAGTTATGCATCTTCACTATAACAGCCTTCAGATGCTCCTGGGCGAGGCCGTATCTAACAACAATGAAGACATTTTATAATTTCCCTTCACTACTTGTCTATAGGTGCAGAGAAAAATGTTGTAAGATGCTTATTAACTGATGTCACAGTCAAAGGCAAATGTACCTGTGCTGATGCCTTTATCTGTACTCATTCAATGAAACCAAAGGATCTTATTAATTTAACACAAAGTGAAGGTTTTATGTTTTAAAATACATTTTATTATAAACTCCACTAACCTAAATATTGGACACTGGCTTTTAGGTGTGATCTTGAAAAAGAGTTGCTTAGAGGCTATATAAAATACCAAGTAGTGCAATCCCAACTTTATACATGTAACACAAAAGTGTGATTAGCAAGACAGACTGCAATATAGTCAGAGGTTTTGGTTTTCTCAGCTGTTTTAATGCAAGCACAGTGGAGAAATTATTTTAAGCTACACCTAATGTAGCACAAATTTTTATTTCTAATGTATCATTAGCCAATTTCTCTGCCACGTTTTTGTTACTTTCATTAGAATAAATGCAATAGGTACTAAGTCAAAAAATAACATTGATTACAGTTTTATATTTGCCTATCTATCAATGGATAAATGTGAGTTATAAGTAAAAACACTAGCTGGTATTTTATCTATAGATGTATGTATTTATAGGCTGTTCTATGGCATTCATCTCTATACCATCTGAGCACCTCACACATTTATTTAGTCTCAACAATCCTGTGAGACAGGGATATATAAGTATCCCCCTATATTTGCAGTGGAAAAATCAAGTTGGGGGAGTGATCTATGGATCAGTATAAGTGCCTAAACTGAAGTTGTTCATGCACATCAGAGCAGAATTTGGCAGTGAAGGCTATTGACCAATGAGCTAGAATAGTGGTTCACACAATGTTCACACAAAGAGCACTTGCAGGTGGTCTGCACAGCTGATTCTGTGACATTGGTAAAGTATCTGTCAGTCTCCAATCAGATGTTTCCTATAATTATAGCCCAGACCACACCTCTTTGGGGATTTCTAGATCTGCTAAACTAAAGCAGAAATCTCCAAGCACTTTACTGAACCTGACACGGCTGCTTCTTCTCCTTGGGCTCACTTCAAAAATGACGTGTTCTGAAACCAAAGTTGTGAGGCCCCATTGTTGAAATTCCAATCAAAGTTGGGTTCACGGTAGCACAGGGTGACCCAAAATCTCCAGCCCCTCTGAAATGAGCAATAATGCATGGGGGATTTGCCAGGCTAGCTAAAAGATGCACTGATTCAATACATCCCATAAATATCCCCCACTGGAAGCCCCTATGTAGCTGCTTCTCCTGGTGGAATCTCCAGGACAATGCAATGGTGTACCCCCTGCTCTCCTGCTCCTGGGATGAATCTGTACCCACTCACTACTGCCTCTGCTGATACAGATTGAAATTGCATCTTTGTCTCAGCAGAGGATGAATTAAATACTTTGTCATGTGTTGCTATGATGCAAGTTCAGCTGTGATCAAGTTTTTGAAAAGCACCCTCATTGCTGCAGTTTCAAAGACACAAAAGGACAGAATCAAAGTGCCAAGTGAAGAGATTAGAGCAATGGGGGCAACAAACAATGATAAGAGACTGGGTATTAATCTTAGAGGCACTAAAAATGAAATCCCAGATCTGAACACTACTGGATCTCCAGAAATTTGGATTCAAATTTTGTGACTCAGAGCCCATCTCTAGTATTAATAAATGTAAAGTCCTTTATCCAGGGATAGGAAATGAATAACACAAAATGAAGTAGGTAGTATAGGACAGCTGGGAACAATGTAACCATACCCAACCTATCACTACGAGTTCAATTCTGTCACAATTAGATGGGCCTAAACCACCCAGGTCTATATTTTGGAATAGTGGGGTGTTTGAAGAGGTTAATTGAGGCCCAATTTTAGACCCAATATTAGTTTTTCACATAACAACGCACTACAGTTACTTCCGGGAAGCAAGGATTTGAGCTTGAGAGTCAGGATTGTGAGAGGAGGGTCTCTATTTCAGGATGTGGTCACAAATGTCTCACATGTCTTTACAGAACAGAAGCTTACTTCATTCAATTAGATCTGGGCTCCAAGATGAGATGACTGAACAAACCAAGCTACAGCAGACCAGTTCTGGTAATTCCACTGAAACCTGGCAAATATATGATGAGTTTGGGGTTGAATTTTGCAAAGCCCATAGTCTTTACATTACTATAGGTTATAGTATGTTTTTTGACAGTGTGACCTTTACATTTTGTTCATTTTAAAGCCTATTAAGGTTCCTGACTTTTGTGAGTCATTTAATCTAATTTCACTCCTTGAAGTAGAGTCAAAAAAACTTTCAAGATTCTGATTAATATTGTTTTATCACTATTTGTTAATCCTGCTGATGCTGTGTTTATTATGGTAGGTGATTGCTCTATGTAGTTAGCTCTCCATCCTCCAGTAGGCTCTGTGGTCTCTCAAATGCAGAGAAGGTCTTTGGGAGAATGGCTTTAGGTTATCTTCTCAAAGCAATGCATCACTTTAATTTAGGGAACAACATTTAAAATGGAGTCAGGTCTTTTAAGCATTCCCCAAAGCTGCTATTCTATGCTCTGAATATTTTACACTGGGAAAAGGAGCAAGAAAAGTTACCATCTTTCCTTCATTGCTGTTTGCCTGGCCAGTAGAAATTCACAGGGAAGCCACTAGACAGGTACATTTATCTCAGGCATTGAAGTGGGAAGAGGCATGCTGAAAGTTGAATTTTAAGAGGAAAGCATGTTAGAGTTATTTGCCAAATCCATAGACTTCTATCCCTGATTTCTCTTGTTAGATGTTTTGTCTCTTGCTGGTTTCAAGTTTAATTTTGGTCACTTTGAGAATCTTGTTCTCAGACCCACAGAAACAAGGATGTCCTTATTTTAAATTGATGAGCAAAAATAGCTGTTCTCAGCATTAGGATTCCTAACAGTCTCTTATCTATATGGGTGTAGCATCCCTCTCTTAATTAACACAGTTAGGGATGACTTGTCAAGGTGGTTGCAAGCTCTTCATTAGTAAGGAGAATTAATCTCTTAAGAATGGCACTGGTGCCCCATTTACTATATATTCTACAACTGATGCTCATCACAATGTTCAAAGACTTTAAAAGAAAAAGAAATTTGTTTTCAAACTGTATTTAGAAAACAAACAAAAGGGTCTGAGGGAGGCTAACCAGTCTAAGTCACAATAAAAGTGGGGAAGGTCTGTGAGCCACTGCTCCAAAACAGTATAATTTGTCAGCTGCAAATTATTAAAAATTGGTTGATTCCTGATGAGAATTATATTCCAGTCAAGATCACACAGGGGTTATGTTCTCCTCTTTCACCAGGGCAACTATCCTTATTAGGTTCTCAGACCCTTAAAACATAATATATTATATTCCTCATTCTTCCTTGGAGAGATAACTGTAAACAGTAAATTTCTGTTCATATCCCCATTAGGCCAATCCTAATCATTCCTATTTGTTAACCTAGCTTGGCCAATTTGATGCTCAGGACATGGAGGGAGTGTGGTATTTAATATCTGGCTAATATTTTTGGTGAGAGGAGAGATGGCCCATGATCAGGACATGACCTAGGACACAGAAGATCTGGGTTCAGTCCTTAATCTGCCATAGATTTCCTGTGTGACCTTGAGCAAGTCATTTGACTTCTCTGTACCGCAGTTTCCCATCTGTGAAATAGGCCTAGACATGAGTTGCCTGGCAATCTAGGTATGAAAGTCAAGAAACCAACAGAAGCTGTGTCTATCCAACCTTGGTGCTGGAAACAGGAGATGGTGAGTTGTTTCATCCCAAAATCTGTTGCAGGACTACAAACAGAGGTGAAGCTGAATAGAAAACAATCATCACCTGAGGCATTTCATGAAATAGCATAGATTAGTCCCTAACTCATGCTTATCTCCCTCCCCCTTTGAATCTGTTCTGAACATATCAGACTCTCTCAAAGGTCTGATCTCTGCTATGTATGTATTAATAAATGAAACAGAATCTGTTGCTATACCAAATGGTAGAATGGTACAAGAATGTACAGAAGGACAAGAGATTGACAAACAAAGCTGGAATGGCAAACACAGCCTTGCTTAGGTGCATACTTTATGAAGTTATTTTAAAAAACACTGTGCATGCTGTAAACATGACTTTCATCCCTTCAGTCAGTTTATTCAAAAGCAGTTTCTTCCACAGCAAAACTGTACATTACTCACCAATGGACATGTCTTTCTGCATTAGAAAATTATGTTGAATTAGAATATGATATTGAGAAATCTTGTTTATGTAACCCTTCTGCCCGTCAGAGTTGGCAGCAACAAGGGCCGGGTTCAATATCTAGGGGTTCCATTCCAATAACACAATGCAAACCGGCTCGAGCCCCCACCCAGTGACCTGGGACAAATATATACCACCCCCGCTGGGCACCTCCAAGAGGCAATACTTCCCCTCTCGCAAGCACATAGTCTGAGTGTAGCAAAAGTCTTTTAATAACAGAGAGAAACAATGTGGCATTATGTTGGGGAAACACCACCAACCGGATTCATAACACAACCCATGAGCAAAAACAACCCCACCCCAGGCAAATTGGGGCATGCCCTTTTCCCTTTGGTTCTTGAGTCCAGCAACCCCAAAAGTCCAATGCCCCAAAAGTCTCTGTCCCTGGTCAGGGCAGCCCCAGAGTTCGAAAGCTTATCGGCGGAGCTTTACCTCCCAACCTGGGTGGAAATGGGACGGGGGTAAGAGGCACCTTACGTGATCTGAAGCTGACCGCCCCATAGCTCCATAGCGGCGCTCCGCTCCGCCAGCCGCCCCACAAAACTCCTTCGCGCAGCTGCACTCCGCTCCACCAGCCGCCCCACGAACTCCTTCGCTCAGCTGCGCTCCGCTCCGCCAGCCGCCCCACGAACTCCTTCGCTCAGCTGCGCTCCGCTCCGCCAGCCGCCCCACGAACTCCTTCACTCAGCTCCACGGCCCACAAGCAGCTCCTGCCATCCACACACTGCTCCGTGTTGAACTGCTTCACCAGCCGTCCCGCAAACTGCTCCACAATATATCTTCAGGCTCCCCAACTACTTAACACAACACTCAGTGATTTCAGCTCTTAGGTGAATTCAGCTTATAGTAGGGGAGCCCCAGTGCTGGTGCACTGTCAGCCCAAAGTGAGCTCAGCAGCCTATAACTAGACTTCTAATGAAATCAAAATTAGCTCTGATATTCCACAGTGGAGAGAGGAGGAAGTGCAATCAGCATGTAAGGCCCTCACCAAGGGGCCCATGCCACCAAGTATTAATACTTGTCCCCAACCTCTCTCCATTCACACAGTTTTGGAACCCATGACCCTTGCCTAGCGAGTGCTACTTAGATGATGGTGAATCCCTCCATCGTAACAAAAGGCCACGTACAGTTCCAAGCACAGTTCCCATAATCAGGGTAATAACAATTTATTCTTCCTGCCCCAATAACAGAGACACTGGGGATCCCACAGCAGCCAAAGTGACCATTTGGGCAGCTATGGTCTCATTCTAGGCGTGGTGGGTGTGCCTATGCAAATGAGATCGGCCCCTGAAGTTCTTTTCCACAACTTGCCACACCTCACCACCAGATGTCAGGGTGGAGCTCATCCTGACACTGCTTACATTTATATTACCATACTACCTCGGAGACCCAGTCATGAAACAGGACCGCATTGTGCTAGACTGAGCAAAAACAGTCCCATAACCATGATTTTGCTGTCAGTGTAAAGAGTGACAAGTCAGGTCATCTTTGTGACAGCTGATCTTAAATAACCTCCTCAATGGCATGTTCTGACTTTCAATCCCAGTTTGTTTTGGACTCTTCAAGCAAGGGTTGTAAAACTTTTTTTTATTCTAATAAGAAAAGTGCATTTCCACAGACTACCTCCCTTCTCCACTTTCCTTACATCCAAAAATGGCTGAAACACACCTGTTCAACTTAAAAAAATAAACTGAAATCATTACTTATGACCAGCTAACACATTATTGAATGTGAATTGTCCCTGTCTACATTAACTGAAAAGTTATAGTCAATATTATGTTAGCTAACATGACTCCTCAGGTCACTCTCTAATGTGATGTGATTTTTCTAATGAAGGCAAGACCTTCCTAGAACACTTACTTCTCACATTTCAGCTTTCCCACCCAAGCTGTTTTATATTCTTCAAACAAGGGCTGAAGAATGTATCTTTTTATAATGGAAAAACAGCATCTTCCTTCCACCTGCCCTCCTGTCTTCTTGCACTACCAAATGTCTGAACAACTTTTTCTCAAACTTATATATAAATCCCTTCAGGCAGAGACCATACATGCAAATATTCTGCCCCCAGAGGTGAATGTTTCAGAAGGTTATGAGTGACTGAAAAACAGAGAGATTAGATTAGAAAATTATGTAAACCTAACTATAGCAGGTCATGCCCACCACCTGTTCTAATACTATATACCAATATATTTTTATTGAACGAAAGTCATAGAAATGGAATTACAGATAAATGATACTTTATTGGGATTATGGCTCTATTTATGTTGTGACTACAAAAGAATTGGAAAATTCTCAGCTTAAATCTCTATGTAAGGGGAAGTTCAAAGGTCTCATTTCTAAGGCTTTCTAGTCTCATCCCTGATTAGAACTTTAGAATGAACTTTCTGATTCTGAAAAGCTCTCATCAGTGTGACTAACAGGTAATTCTTCCCATGTCCTGCCTGGTAGCAGTCTGCTTACATTCTCCACTGCCTCTCTCAAACTGAATGTCAAGCCACTAAAAGACCTTCATCCATCAGTGTCCTCACTCTCCAGGTTTTACAAGCACTCTGAGGTTAAAGAAAATATTCTCTGCAGGTACTGGTACCAGCACAGTAAGAACAAAAATGTATACAGCAATGAGCTTCTCTGCTGGAAAGAAGTCTGCAAGAGTGATGTTTCATTTCTGTTCAGCAGGAAAAGACAATTTTTTTTTGGTCGTAAAATTTTTCCATGAGCTTATTCATTGTGCAGCAATGCAATTGTAGAAAATACTGGAAATGCATAAGAAAAACTCCTGAAAACTCATAGCATAGTGGCTGCAAGTTAATGATGCTTTTCTATGCCTGAAAAATCTTTTAGAATTGAGAGTTATTATTATTGTAGGCATCCCTCTAACATCTGAGGGGCTATTTTTCAGTGCTGAATTAGTCCCATTGAAGCCAGTGGGACTTCATAGTGTGCAAGTGAGCACCTGAATTTGGCCCTAAATCCCCAATAGTCATGTTTATGGTGCATGTGGCAGCAATAAATTCTGGATGACGATGGATCTGAAGGAAAGGATCTGGATCCGAAAAGCAACATGTTTAGATTTTGCTCTAGCTTTTCACCGGACTGCTTATTCCCCTCATGATGTAAGTTTGGAGTCTAGTATGCAATCATTATTCATATGGAGCAAAATTCTGGAACACGGAACTAAGCCCAAATAAGAGGGGTTTTCCTCAACCTCACAATGCAGAGGACCGAACCTTCAGCTCCAGCTAGCTAAGGAATCCACACAGCCAGACTGCAACTAGGCTATGAGAAATAGCCACAGAGCTCACTATTGCTCTCTTTCTGTGCTGTTCCCCCTCTTCCCCTCCTCCCTCCACACACACACAATGCATGGGCTCACTAGCTACCTTCCTGTCCCTCCCTCCCATAGGCTCTGCCTCTGTGCCACAGCGTACTATTCAGGCCTGCTGCAGAAATCTCCTTCCCACAGTGTTCTAGCAAGGTCTTGCCTTCATTAGAAAAATCACAACATTAGAAAGTGACCTGAGGAGTCATGTTAGCTAACCTTTTCCATGGGAGTGTCTCTGCTTTTGTAACCCCAGACAATTTACATGCAGCTCTTGAAATACTTCGAAGCCTTCTGCACCAGAGGAAGAGCCCCAGAATTTGAAATGGAATGAGATTTAACAGTAATCACACTTAGCACTTTTATGTGTTCCCTGTACAGTAACCCACTAATCCTTGAAACATCCCAGTAAGCTGAAGGGGAAACTGAGTCAAGTAGAAATGACTAGCCTACATTTACACAGCAAATCAGTGATATGTAATGGATCTGCAGAACAGAAGACTACAGCTCCCATCGGCTCCCTCCCCATTGTACATCCCCTTCTCCTGGCCCAGTAAGGAGAAAGCTCCTAAAGAAAGTGTGGCCAGGCTCTGTTTGGGAGTGGGAGCCACATGACAAGAAGAAGCTAGAGAAAAGCCCCAAGGAACTGTGGATAGAGATGCATTGGAAGAGGCTGAGAGTGCCGGACATTAAAGCTGAATGCAGGTCTGTGTCTGACATACAGGGGAGCAGCAGAGGCTGCGTGGGAACCAGTGCAAAGGGGCACCCATCAGAAATGTTGACTGAGCCTGACTTGGAAACCCATAAATGCTTAACTGCTTGAATAGAGACTGGACTGGAGAAGGCAGTACAGAAACAAGTCCTGAGTCTCAGCTGGACTGCCCCAGAGGCCCAAACAGGAACTGCTACTGCTAACTTTGAACAATATCTGTTTAAGTCTCTGTACCTAGGGTACTTATAATCTTTCCTGCCACTCCTAGTAAAAACTTTTCCCTTAGCCATGGGCCTGAGCAGTTAGTGGGACTGACACAGCTACTATCAACAGGGTTTTATCTGCTGAAGCACCTACCATGCTCTGAGATGCCGTACTCCTTAGGGGCTTGGGGTACATATATAACGATTATTATAACCCAGGAGTTTCTGACTCAAAACAGTCTGCTCAACTTCTAGACCACACTATTTAGCAACAGGATGGCATTTGCTATTTATTATTTGCATAGCACCAAGAGTATTTGTTGTTTTACAGACAGGCATGACCACATTTAAATTGCATGGCCAGGGACCAAACAGGAGGTTAAATTTAGAAAATTTAGATTATAAACTATGTCACTGTGTTCATGAGAACATGAACAAGTAAAATTACACTGTACATTTCTTACTGCTTCCTAAATATGGTTATTTTATGAAAGCGGTGCTTTTTATGGGCAATTTTTAAGGGAAACATACATTATTAGAACAGTACTGAGTTTACTATCTGTACAGTATTTTGAAAGCAATGTTTACATTGGAATTAAAAGATTAACTCTTCTGCCATGTCAAGATTATGTACTCTTCACTGTTAAAATAGTGTGAGTTTTATTTCAGCATTGCTAGATGTTGGTTTGACAAATTCCAGAAATAGGCTTCTTGCCAAGTTCAACACAACTCCCATCTGCTTTTTAGAACTATCCCTGTAGCCCATCTCAGCACTGATGAGCAAATAGACCCATCCCTGGTATCTCTGCAATACCGCTAATAGTCCTAAGAATAAGTTGAACTGAAACAGCAATCCTTTCTCCTGGAGAATTACATCAGTCTCAGAAACAATCACTTTATCCTGCCAACGCCCCTATGTGAGAGAAAGACCAAAGAAAGAGACACAAGAGAAATTATAGCTGCAGATGCTGAAAAGAAGATGAGGTTTATTTATTTAGCATAAATAATATTCACTATAGTCTCTTTTTAATGTGTCTGTATTTTAAATGCATAATTTACAACAACATTAAGAACCTCAGGCTTGCATAAAAATTAATCTAAAATAAGGCACAGTTGTTTTTAATTAATTATCTGAAAAGAAAAGAACTCCTGCTATAGAGCATTCCCTTCAGAAAATTTGACCATCTCAACTCCCCTTATTCCTTCAGTATTTGTACCACTCATCCATCTCTTCCTTGTAATTCTTTTCTTAGAGAGACTTCCTGCTGTAACTGAAGGCTCAGTGCATTATCTTGTGTTCTGCTGAAATTAAGAGTACAAGAATAGAAAGGTAAAGTGGAATGGAATACTGCTGCTTCCAAGCCCTGAGGATATTAGATAATTAAAGGTTCCTCTGAACAGGAAGATCAACAAGCATTAGAAATTACTTCAGGGTAAAGTAGCATTTTCAATTAATCAGAAGCCTTTTTATTTGAGTGATTTGCTTAGTTCTGCCTAACAACCAAATTGTGGGTGCACGTAACATGGTGCAAGGAGCTTTTTCCCTCTTGGGCCATTCAGATGCATGACAAACTTGTAGTCCTAGTGTTGCGCTGAGTGAAAGAGCCACACAGGCTCATCCTTCCTTGGTTGCTGGCCCCTTCCAAAGGGATGCAGAAGGGAAATAGCTGGATACCCCAGGATCTCCAAGGGACACTCTACCTCTAATGCAGGCTTGTACTTTTATGATACAGTCTCACCCTTAACATACCACAATTTATCCTATTAACCAGATTCAAATATGCAAATGACAAGACAAGACACTGCAAATCCAGAAATACTGGTAGCAGTATACTCCCTTGTATATACTTCCCAGAATGAAACTGGGCAAGGACCAGAGCTAGGGTATACTTTCCTGGCCCAAAGGCAATCCTGATCGCATGGATGAACCCAGCACGACTACAAAGGACCGTATGGTTGAACCTAATCAAAACAAACTTTATAATGGAGCAAGTGTCAGCAAGAGCAATGCAGAACTCAGATGAGTCTGAAAGGAAGTAGCAAAAAACTATCAATTATTTTTTAAACTAATTAGCAATAGATTTACCCTTATGGGTTTGTATCTATTTGGCAGTGTATACGCACAGTGCTATCCTCACTTTGATTTAGATGTGTTACTGAAAAAAGGGGACAACATTACATACAAACATATTCTTGTAATATTTACAATAAACAACAGGAAAACCCCAGCTCTGTGCAAAGACAAGAGGAAAACCCCAGTATGATGCAAGACAATCTTGAGAGGATTTCAGATCCCAAACATTATAGACATAAACCAGAGCATCTCCTTGTAGCTTGATGGTTTAAGTCTGAACACAAACAATATTTATTTTGTGTTTCCAATATTCATTCTTTGTAATTTAGTATTAAATATAGAAGCAAACTCATTTATCCCCCAGATATAAAATTGCTCATAGGCATTACCTTGTCAACCTCTTCAATAATGCTTTGAGGTATGTCAAAGTGAACTGAGTGCTCTTTGGTACACTTCAATACCTTTTTGACATGACGCATCATAGCAGTGCCTTCAGACCCATTATGATGGATTTTGCCAGTCCTTGGTATCCAGCCATTAGAATGATGATCTGGCTATGTCTAGTCACAATATTATAAGTTACCACACATGTAATTGCAAACAAGAATATTGATTTTTTAAAATTTATTTTAAATTCCTGAACTCCTTGTCTGTACTGTGCATTCATGGCCTGCAATACTGCTTTGTAAAAGAAAGTAAAGCTGATTTTAGGCAAGTGAGTGCACAAAATCATCAAATACTCTTATTGCCCACTTTTAAAACATGTATAAAGGTATTTATAAAAAATAATTAAAAGATTTACTCATGATCGGGCGGAAACACTTTCTACTGAAGAAGTTTTCACGTGAACTTAATTTCAACATTAAACAAGAAGCAAAGAGTTAAATATTTGATACTAGAGGGATTTTTAATGTAGCAGACAAAGGCATAATAAGATCCTGTGGCTGGAAGTTGAAGTCAGAAAGATTGAAACTAGAAATAAGATACAAATTTTAACAGTGAGCATAATTAATCATTGAATCAGATTACCCAGGGGCATGGTAAATTCTCTATCACTTGGAGTCTTGAAGATAGGATAATTTTTCTAAAAGATGTGCTCTAGCTCAATCACAATTTATCAGGCTTGAAGCAGGAATCACCAGGTGAAATGACATGGCCTGTGATAGACAGAAGGTCAGAATAGGTCTGTAAAAATCTGACTCCACATGAGCCTGATGCATCCCAAATTCCAAATAAAAGCCAAATAACTCCACTAAAGACAATCCAGTGATCTGTGAATTTCACCAGTGTAAATTAGATCAGAATTTGGCCCACAGAGTCTACAGAAAAGGGGAGGCAGATGAATAAAATTGGTTGCTTTAAGCTCTATGCCACACATTAAGATCCTGTCAGATCTTTATCTATAAGTTGTTCAAATTCAGTTATATAATATGCCATAAACACGCTGTGGACATCCATGAATACTATGAGTAAGTAATATATTGGATGTTGTTTCAGATACCATGGAAAGCACTGTTCCCAAAGCAAAAAGGAATTAAACATCAATGTCTAAATATGGAAATTTAGAGGTGATTAACAGATTAAAAAAACAGATATTAGTCATAGACACTTAAAACCACTACTACAAGCTTTAGTCTTATTTAGATATCTAATGTTGTAGTCTAACAATTTAATTTTATTTGAGGACAATTAGAGAGGTTTTCAGAACTGTGCAAGCACAACTCTAGGACTAATTTCCATCCACAGTTTTTGAAAATATGGTAAATGACCATGCAAACGTGCAGCTCTGCTTTTAATTATTTCCATATGCAATTACTTTGACTGCAAATGTGTAGGTCTGAAAACCTGACAAGCAGAGTTTCATACCTATATAAACATTTGAGACAACCAGCACTATTGTTGAAAGAGCTATATGACCGTTATAAAGAGAAAGTGCCCATTTGCTAAACTCATCCTTTAGAATGAAAACATCCTACTCCCTCCAAACAAATAGCTCAGCTGTCTGTTTTGTGTATGAACCTGTTTGACCTCACATGTATATTTTGTATATGCAATTCAGGTGTCTATTTTTTGAAAGTTTGGGCTATGAAATCTAAAGATGGGTGGGAAACAATTTTCTTGTCCTAGGAGAATTTTCAATATATCAAAAACTTTCCCCATTTCAAGTTGGCACAAAAAGTCAAAATCTTTTTTAAAAATTGTGAATTGGAAATCTGAAAGAACTTGTATTGGCTTAATTGAAACATTTTGTTTTGATTTCAGCTTTTCCTTTTTTAAAAAAACATTTTATCACTATAAAAATGACTTAAACTATGAAACAAAGTCCTTTTGAACCAAAAACCTTTTTTTTTATTTTGAAAATGTCAAAAGTGGATATTTTGACAATTTCAACTTTTTTTTCTTACTTTTGAAACAGGAAATTTGTTGAAATTCACCTTTTCCCACCGACAGGCTTGATAAATCTGCATTTTCCCATGGAAAAATGTTTGATCAAAATATTCCCAACCAGCTCTATAAGTTCTCTCTTTTCCAGCAAAAATCCTTGAGACATTGCCTAATATAGTCCTAGATTTTGGCAGAAACAAAACACACTAGGTATCTAGAAGCTCCTTCTACATAATAGAATGCTAGTCCAGCACATTGTATTTCTCTTTACCTGTAAATCATTATGCTTTCAGCACAAACAGAAACAGTCCAATCTATCACTAATAGTTTTCTTGTTGGAAATTATCCTACGATAATTACACAACGAGAGAATAGCATATGATTTGATATATGGGGCAGAGGGTCACATTAATGAAGTTGTTTAAGAAATTTGTTTTACATATTTACCTTCCCTAATATTTTCTTGTAATCTAACCAAATGATGTGTAAATCCACTCCTGTTTTCATACATCATTGTGTAGGTAATGATCCCTTTAACTAGCTTCCATCATTTTAAATGGCTTCACTCTCATCAACCCTTTTTCAAATATTAGATGTGCATGTAACTTTACATACATAAAAAAAACCTAGCTCCTCTCAAGGGTGCCAATTCATTTCAAGTATTACGTTTATCCATACATGAGGAGAAATGTACATCTAGTCTAAGATGACATTTTTAAATTAAGGAGAAAAAGAAAAAGAAAAAGAAAAAACAAAAGTACAGTCTCCACAAGGGTGTAGTATATCTGTGCTATTACAAGTTAGAAGCAATTCTGAGAGTACAAATGGTTCCTTTGCTGTGCATGCGGAATACAAACTCCGTCAGTGTTCCACAGCTACGCATACCACACAACTGCATTCCAAAGGCTGATTCTGCATGGGGCTGAGTACCCTCAATTCCCATTGATTCCAGCAGAGAGCTGTGAGTGTTCAGTACCTCACAAATTAGGCCCAAAAGTAGGTGAAAGCCAAAAGATCATGTTCAAAGTAAGCCTGTAATTCTGTACGTAAAATGTCATTTTCAGTAGCTATAGAAGTTTTAAAAATGAATGCTTTCCCTTTGGGCAATGGTTGGATCCTTGTAAGTCTGGAAAACTGGACTGGAAATCTTGCAAAAACAGGATACCTTGAGAAATTTTGACACTTCCATTTTCTAGCCCAGTGCTTCTTGCTGTGTTTCTAATACGTTGGTGGGTAAAACACCCTAAATGCTATATAATTCATGATTTGCCATTCATGCATATTTACCCTGATCTTGCAAGGGTTAATGGGCTCTGGACAGTACAGGAGTCTGTCTATAGAGCTGTCCTTTGTGCGTCAAGGCCATTGCTTCCCTAAGGAAATTAATGCAATATATTAACTAGCTCTGAGACAACAAGGATGATGAGTCATTATGCATGTGGACAACTGGTTAATTCTCATGGTGATGTTTGTTGTTGTTTAATATGATTTTGTGGCCAAAAATCCAAGCTGCATCTGTGACTGTTAGCAAAAAATGTGCATAATGCATGATTCCTAGTGTGGCAAGATGTCCAATTTTCAACCGGACTTTCCGGTGAAAGGTGGGACCTGATGGTGTCCAGTCAGATCTACTGCCCAGACACCCAAAGTCCAGTTACTGCGGGTGAGGAAGGTGCCAAGTCATCACCCGTGCCAGTCCCTACTCCGCCAGGGCCACCTCCTACCTGCCTTGGGCAGCTGCAGCTCCCAGCCCTGGCTCTACAGGCGAGTTCCTCCTGACCCCCACAGGGAAGGTGTGAGAGGGGAAAAGCAGTGAGTGATGGAGGAAGGGGGAAAAAGGAGCAAATGGGAGGAGGGGCCTCAAGGGGAAGGGGCAGCACAGGAGCAGGGCCTTGGGGAAAGAGACAAGACAGGAATGAGCCCTGTGGGGGAAGGGGCAGGGCAGGGACAGGTCCTCAGGCGGGTTGACCTCACAGTAAACCTTAAGTGCCCTGTCTTCACTGTGTTTTTACCTCAAGATAGCATTTGTTACCTTGAGGTAACATCTTCACTGCTAAAAAGGTGTGTGTAAGGCCTAACACTTCTATCCCCAATTAGCAAGGTGTTAGCAGTTTTATTTGGGTATAAGATTAACTGAGGAGGTCTGTGATGGAAAGAAGCTAAGGCCTGGTCTATGTGAGGAAATTAGGCTGGTATAACTACGTCGCTGAGGGTTGTGAAATATCCTATCCCTGAGCAATGCAGTTAAGCTGACCTAACCCCCATTGTAGACAGAGCTCAGGTTGATGAATTCTCTCACTTAGCTACTGGAGAGGTGGAGTACCCCTCTTGTAGATGTAGGTAGCATCTTCCCTGAAGCAGTACAGCAGTGCCCCTGCAGCTTTTTAAGTGTAGAAAAGCTCTGCAACTCCCAGGGCAGACCAAAAGACTATGTCCTAGTTTTTATTAAGCAAATCTGGATTGGACTGCTCACTATACTACAGAGGGGAGATAGATGTAGGGAGCTGGGGAAGGCAGATGGTAGAGGAGAGACAGAAAGAGGTGCCAAAGTTATAAAAGAGGAGAAAAATAAAAAGAAAGCAAAAGAAAAAGATGCAAAGTTGAAAGTCAGAGACTGGAGGGAAAAGAAAATAAAGGAATAAAAGAACAAGACAAAGGAATAAAGAACAAAACAGGAAAGAAAAAATGATATACAAATATAAAGTTTGATTTTTTTTAAAAAAATCAATCTCCCCCTCTCAAAATCCAGTATTGGCCTTGCTTTTGGCTCCCTAAATTCACTTGCCCAGTGACCCATTTTCCTTACGTCAACCCTGATTGATATTTGAAAATATATATAGTTTTTTCTAAACTGGCCAGCTATCATCATATTACTTTTTCCTTAGTCAGTAAACCATTGACTAGAATCAGCATGGAGTTCCAAAGTCACTACACTTTCTAATGGGCTGTATGATTTTTTTGCTAGATGAAGATACATGATTTTTCTTTTTATGGCTTGTGGTAATACTTTGGATGGCACATTTCCTTATTTGCTATTTAATCGAACTACCAAGAAAGGGCTTCATCCTCTGGATTAAAATTCTTTCACACACATTTAATTCTTTTAGTTCCTCAGGGCAGGAATCTACTGCCATTCCATATTGTCCATAGCAAGAGGGCAATTTGTCTTTTTTTTTTTATTTTATCTGAACAGAATGTATATAACACCACCTTATCTAGAAAGACCGTCATATCTGACTACATAGTATGAAATTTACAGTGCCCAGAAATTGTTCATTTCTAACATTTCTGTCTTTTGCAAGACCTACATATACTATACAACAATGTTTTCTGGTTTTCCTTGCCAACTTTGAACAATCTACGTTCTATATTTTGACAGGTTTCAGAGTAACAGCCGTGTTAGTCTGTATTCGCAAAAAGAAAAGGAGTACTTGTGGCACCTTAGAGACTAACCAATTTATTAGAGCATAAGCTTTCGTAGGAAGTGAGCTGTAGCTCACGAAAGCTCATGCTCTAATAAATTGGTTAGTCTCTAAGGTTCTATATTTTGTTTACATTCTCAGTACAGTAGCATTATGCCATAGGATCTTCCTCATTTGTTTCATCAGTAGTGATGGTTCCTTTAATTATTTTATTAAGAATTCAAGACTTGTTTAAATTTTTCTTGTTTCCTCCTACAAGTAAATCATCCCACTGGTTTCCTGCAGTAACTGAAGATTTAACATTGTAAAAGTTTTCATTCCCACTACTGAGTTCAGCTGGCATTCAGAAATGACAAAATCTTCTTGTACAAAAATCTAAAGATCTAACAAAACATCACTTACATTTGTTTTCTCACAGGACATTTTTGTCACTTTTTTTAATAGTTGAATTCCCCCCATATTTACCAGTGTTCTTTGATTGCCTCCTCAGCTTGGAAAGATTCAAATCTATAACATGACCTTCAAATGATTTATGTAATGTTTTACCTTTCTCTTCATCATTCTCATGTTGAGATATTTGTGGTAAAGAGTTTCTGGGATTTACTCATTTATGTGGCTGGTATTTTAATATCATGCTCCTGTGAAGGAGTAGGTAGTGTATCCTATGAAACTTCAGCTACAATATAAACTACAGGGATTTTGTTTGTTTGTTTCATTTCTTATGTTTTCCAAATTTCATTGTAAATCTTCCACCTATTGACTCTGTGTAACTTCTAATATTTAAGGAATGTAAATGTATTTACATTAAATTATGTTCAGTTTTAGGAATTTTAATTTGTTACTATTTACAGTAAAGGTTTTGTTTTCTTTTTTTAAAAAGCATAAATTTTCAATCTTAGTGCTCTCCGCAGTTTTTATTTGTTGCCACGACTCTCTCCCTAGCGTGTATGAAAATTGTATTTATTTCAAATCATATGTAATTTTACTGCTAATATTTTTAAAGAAAAAAGTATGTCCATCAAATAACACTTTTTGTAGAATAGTCTTCTAATATTTATTATTCTTGTTACCTCTTTTGGATTTCTTTGAGAGTTATATCCAGCATTATATTTTCCAGCTGTATTTATGGGGAGTTGTACTGTCTTTGAAATTTTGTTTTCTGGGTGATTTGCATCTTGAAATGTAGTTACTTTTTTCTTTTTAAAAATATTTATTGATATTTTCCTTGGCCCAAGTCCTGAGTTCAGTATCCAGGTCAAGTAGCAAGGCTGGTGCTGGACAGATGTATCAGAGGGAGGGGAAGGGAGAGGAATGTGCTTCCCATCCAGACCACAGACCTGTTTGCAGTCAATCAATGGAAACTACTCCAAGGCAATGTCTGGAGTAACCTTTCCAGGCCCACATAGTCTCCATGTGGGAGATGAGTTGAGACAGATCCCATACAGCAGCAGAATCTTTGGCCCTACGCTTAGTGCCTCACCATCAGACAACTCATTTCCATACGTAACCCCATAACATATCAATTATGATTTTCCCCCAGTGGTCATATGAATAGCATGATCAACAACTTAATTTCAGGAAGACATTGTACGTACTCAGTTCAGGGACCCTCAGCAAGGGTTGAGAAATCAGTGAATATGAAGTTAGGAGAATAAGAAAGGTTAATCTATTTTCCTGCATCAAAGTTAATTTATGTCCACATTTAAAATAAAAACCTACTTAAAGTATTCATATAATTTTGCAAAACATTCTATTCATAAATGTAGGAAAACCTTGTTTCCAATACCCCAGAATGTATTACTTTATGACAGCGTTAGTAGCTAACAGTACATATTATGACAAAAATAGTTCATCCAAGAAAGTATAATGTTGTATCAGCATGTGACTGCTTTAGGCTATCATTAAGAATGTACAGTACTCACTCTGGAAGCCAGGAATGAAGCAACTTAAATGACTTGAGAAATGGTTATCATAACATTATTATTTGGCATTTTATTTTCATGTTGTGCTATTCCTTGATGAAGCTCATTTTCAAGGTACTAACCTGAAACTTGTGAGTGATGGACCTATAGAGTGAAGCTTACACAGTGGCATTTTACTTTTAAGTGAGCCATCCAAGAGTCAGGAGTTTTTAATGTATTAAAGCTAATGCTCCTTTGCTCATTGTTCATTGAGATATAAAATCTTTGTCACCAAAACGATTCGAGCATTAACCCCACCAGCTCCTTCTCCCCATACTTCCAGGTCACGGCCAAATCTTGCTGCATTTTCTTCAAATATATGTTGAAATCCAACATTTCCTATCCATCCTGACTCCTTAGAATCTTTTCCATGCCCTATTCATTTTGGCCCAGAGCCTCAAAGGTATTTAGGTACCTAACTCCCAGTGAGTTCAAGCACCACTGAAATTACTGAGCGTTAGGCACATAAGTACCTTTGAGGATCTGGGCCTGTCTGTCTAGTATTGTGATCTCCTCCTCTCTACCCCTCTATTACCCAAATCTTTTCAGACTTCCTTAATGCAGTTGCCAGAAAATTTTTCTTTGCCCATATATAAGGCTGCATCACTCACCTCTTTGAATCCCTCCTCTGCCACCTCCTAGCCCAGGGGCCTGAGGGCCACATTGGGTTTCTGAAATTGTATGGAGGGCTAGTTAGGGGAGGCTGTGCCTCCTCAAACAGCCAGGCATGGCCCGGCCCCTGCCCCCTTGTAGAACTGATCAATGAAATTGTTTTTAATTGTTCACTTTATTAATATAACTTCATAAGTAAAGTTTTATGAATGAAACTACATTCATTCATAAAACCAGGTACCCCAATAACTGGCTAATTGAGTTTCACTTGTAATCCAATTGCTGGTTAAATCGCTGAAACTTACACTGTTTCAACATTGTAACTTCTGCTCACTGTTTGTCATTCATTATACTTGTCTATATTGGAACTTCTGTTCACTGTTTGCCATTCCTTACACTTGTCCATGTTGTAACTCAAATTCCATTTTAACTTGTCCCAAACTCCATTTTAAAATGCTCACTTCATTTTGTAAAAGCTTGCTGCAACCTTCATTTTTGCAAAACCCTGCTGTAAACTTATTAGTTTATTTTAGATGTGTGACTGAGGTATGTCTGGATGATGGAATCAACCTCCAGCCCCAGCCTGTCCTGATGAAATAAAGTGTAAACACCCAACGGCTGAAGATGCAGACAACAGCCCTGACAAAGTAAGAGGAGTCCACCCTCAAAACAAAAGAACAAAAGTACAAGTGAAGAAACATCAAAGCCAGGTCCTAGGCTGAAAGTCATGTCTGCAATTGATGGGTGATCAATCACACCGAACCCAGAGACAGCGTGGCACAGCAAGACCTATGGACTCTGGAGTCAAACTAAAGCCAACAAAAAGGATGGGTGAGATGGAAGACTTTGAAGGGTAACATTCTGCTGCCCACCAGAGACCCAGCTCTTCCTCGTGCCCGGCTTTCCTGGCCAGTGAGCCGCCACAAGCTGCGAACCCAAGCCACGAACTCAAGCTACATTCAGGACTGGTAACTATACAGCAGCAGCAGAGCCTGTGTGTGTGTATGAACAAACGTGTGAATGAATGTGAAACTGAATGAAATGTTATAGCGATAACTGACTGCCTACTAGGATTCTTTCTGTATTCACAATAAATGTGACATTTTGTCCTATCCTCTTTAATAAGATCCTGCTGGTTTTTATTTTATTGGTATAACAGCTTATCTGCCGCCCCCGCCCCCCAGGACTCCTGCACCATCCAACCTCCCCCCCCGTTCCCTGACAGCCCCCCGGGGATCTCTGCCACATCCACCCCCCCTCCCACTCTCAGTACCCTGACCGCCCCCAACTGCCCCCCACCCCCAACTGCCCCCCGCCTCCTCATCCAACTCCTCCCTCTCCTTCGTGACTGCCCCTCCCCGAGATCCCTATCCCATCCAATCACCCCTTCTCCCTGACCGCCCCCAGACCCGTTGCCCCTAACTGCCCCCTGTTCCTATCTGCCCCCCACCACTCCATTCAACCCCTCCTCTCCTTCCTGACTGCCCCCCCAGGACCCCTGCCCTATTCACCCCCCCGCTCCCTGTCCCCTGACCACCCCCCGCTGCCCCATTCAACCCCTCCTCTCCTTCCTGACTGCCCCCCCTGGGACTCCTGCCCCCATTCAACCCCAATTCCCCAACTTCTGACCGCCTGACCGCTGCGGGGGAGGGGAGATAGCCTCCCGGGCCAGGAGCTCTGGGGCCGGGCAGGATGGTCCCGCGGGCCAGAAATGGTAGTCCGCCCACCTCTGTCCTAGCCCATCAGCTCAAGTTTACACTTTTTGTCGTCACCTTCAGTGGGACAATTCAGGCAAGTAAGGGGCCCAATATGCAAATAATGATGACCACTATAAGCCATAATTCAAAGCAAGCTCCTGCATTCCCAGGGAATCAGGCCTTCTTCATAACCATCTTTTAGGCTGTAAGTGTGATAGCTTCCACCCTGAACAACATAGTGAAGACTGAACCAGGAACTTCCCGAGCTGAAAGCATGAGCTGTTACAGTTCATAGCCACAGCTAGGCAGCTTTAGCGCAACATATCCTGTGCATAGCGGGCACACAGTGTGATTGTGCCCCACACATTGACCAGTGTTAGGGGGCTTATTCCTTCACCCACTTACTTCCCTGGTCCTTCTCGCATGAACAGAGAGCAACAATACCCGAAGTCCAAAGGTGCAAACAATTCGATGTTTATTGGGGTGAACTTCCAGCAAGCATAATTCCAGTTTCCTTCCTTAGTACCCTCCTTCCCAGCTCTGACACCACAGAGCCTTATGCCTGTGTCCCTGTTCCCATTCCTGCCCTTAGCCAAACATGATTCTAACTTCCTTACCCCCATTCCCTGTTCCCATTTCCCCCTTTAGCAAAACATGATTCCAATTTTCTTACCCCCATTCCCTGTTCCCATCTCCCTTACCCACATGCCCATGCCCACCCCCACCCACACCCAGTCACTTCCTCATTGACTACAGATTATATAGTAAAACTTGAGTTCTGCTTAGCTATACCTTAACCAATCATTTTCCTGAAATTTAACTAACCAATCCTAACATATTGTAATATGATTATGTAACCAATTATATCCCACCACCTTAATTAGTTTACACGCAGCAAAATTAATTATACAGCAGACAGGAACAATCACAGAACCAGACAGAGATTATACAGACAAACAATAGCAAAGTGGGAACTACAATGACAAGACAATACAGAAGTGAGGATTTCACATCCCAGCTATTGATAAGTGAGTTCTTGCCAGACAGGGTGCTATCAAACTAAGTTTCCTTTTACATTTTCTAGGCACTTCCCTTTCTCTGGAGGTGATAGGAATACAATCC
Source organism: Lepidochelys olivacea (assembly GCF_965140295.1). Lineage (NCBI taxonomy): Eukaryota > Metazoa > Chordata > Testudines > Cheloniidae > Lepidochelys > Lepidochelys olivacea. The sequence continues at coordinate 86,881,258 of NC_140415.1, read as the reverse complement.
TGTCCTGATAGTTCCTAACAGCCGAATAGCACCTTATTTCAGTGTGACTAGTTTGGAATGTGAGGATGTGACTGTTTGCTTCCCAGCTTATGGCTGCCTCTGCTGCTTAGCCAAAGGCCTTAGCCTAAGAACAGGGCCTCAGACTGTCACAGTAAGAGAAGGCCCTTACACTGACAGACAGTGATTTTGATTCTTTCTTTTATACCTCTATCACTAGCCAAGTGATAAGAATACACCTAAATTCTTAGAGTATAGGCCTTTACAGACAGGCCTGAATATCTATATCCTAACAACCAGCATGTTACATAAGCTCTTTGGGGCACAGACTGTACTCTTATGATTGTACCACACCATGCACTTTTTTGGTTCTTAAAGAAATTGTAATAGCAGCAGAAGCAATGGCCAAGCAGTAGTCCTTGTGCTATGTTTATCTGAGTGACATTCCAACACATAATATTCTAAGTACAATGTTGTAAGAACAGTAAACCTAAATAATTTGCAGGTTCCTTTTCAGCTATGTCTTCCATGACTGTAAACATTTTAGATATTCCCTGAAAATACCTGCACAGTGGTGTATACAGTATTGTTGTAGCCGTATTGGTCCCAGGATATTAGTAAGACAAGGTGAGTGAGCGGATATCTTTTATTAGACCAACTTCTTTTGGTGAATCATAGAATCATAGAATATCAGGGTTGGAAGGGACCTCAGGAGATCATCTAGTCCAACCCCCTGCTCAAAGCAGGACCGATCCCCAATTAAATCATCCCAGCCAGGGCTTTGTCAAGCCTGACCTTAAAAACTTCTAAGGAAGGAGATTCCGCCACCTCCCTAGGTAACACATTCCAGTGTTTCACCACCCTCCTAGTGAAAAAGTTTTTCCTAATATCCAACCTAAATCTCCCCGATTGCAACTTGAGACCATTACTCCTTGTTCTGTCATCTGCTACCACTGAGAACAGTCTAGAGCCATCCTCTTTGGAACCCCCTTTCAGGTAGTTGAAAGCAGCTATCAAATCCCCCCTCATTCTTCTCTTCCTCAGACTAAACATCTCCAGTTCCCTCAGCCTCTCCTCATAACTCATGTGTTCCAGTCCCCTAATAATTTTTGTTGCCCTCCGCTGGACTCTTTCTAATTTTTCCACATCCTTCTTGTAGTGTGGGGCCCAAAACTAGACACAGTACTCCAGATGAGGCCTCACCAGTGTCGAATAGAGGGGAACGATCTCGTCCCTCGATCTGCTGGCAATGCCCCTACTTATACATCCCAAAATGCCATTGGCCTTCTTGGCAACAACGGCACACTGTTGACTCATATCCAGCTTCTCATCCACGGTAACCCCTAGGTCCTTTTCTGCAGAACTGCTGCCGAGCCATTCGGTCCCTAGTCTGTAGCGGTGCATTGGATTCTTCCGTCCTAAGTGCAGGACTCTGCACTTGTCCTTGTTGAACCTGATTAGATTTATTTTGGCCCAATTCTCTAATTTGTCTAGGGCCCTCTGTATCCTATCCCTACCCTCCAGCGTATCTACCTCTCCTCCCAGTTTAGTGTCATCTGCAAACTTGCTGAGGGTGCAATCCACACCATCCTCTGAATCATTTATGAAGATATTGAACAAAACCGGCCCCAGGACCGACCCTTGGGGCACTCCACTTGATACCGGCTGCCAACTAGACATGGAGCCATTGATCACTACCCATTGAGCCCAACAATCTAGCCAGCTTTCTATCCACCTTATAGTCCATTCATCCAGCCCATACTTCTTTAACTTGCTGGCAAGAATACTGTGGGAGACAGTGTCAAAAGCTTTGCTAAAGTCAGGGAACAACATGTCCACTGCTTTCCCTTCATCCACAGAACCAGTTATCTTGTCATAGAAGGCAATTAGATTAATCAGGCATGACTTGCCCTTGGCGAATCCATGCTGACTGTTCCTGATCACTTTCCTGTCCTCTGAGTGCTTCAGAATTGATTCCTTGAGGACCTGCTCCATGATTTTTCCAGGGACTGAGGTGAGGCTGACTGGCCTGTAGTTCTCAGGATCCTCCTTCTTCCCTTTTTTAAAGATGGGCACTACATTAGCCTTTTTTCCAGTCGTCCGGGACTTCCCCCAATCGCCATGAGTTTTCAAAGATAATGGCCAATGGCTCTACAATCACATCCGCCAACTCCTTTAGCACTCTTGGATGCAACGCATCCGGCCCCATGGACTTGTGCGTGTCCAGCTCTTCTAAATAATCCTGAACTACTTCTTTCTCCACAGAGGGCTAGTCACCTCCTCCCCATGCTGTGCTGCCCAGTTCAGTAGTCTGGGAGCTGACCTTGTTCGTGAAGACAGAGGCAAAAAAAGCATTGAGTACATTAGCTTTTTCCACATCCTCTGTCACTAGGTTGCCTCCCTCATTCAGTAAGGGGCCCACACTTTCCTTGACTTTCTTCTTGAGAGAGACAAGCTTTCAAGCTTACATAGAGTAACATCGTTTTCTTTGAATAAAGAAGCCTGACGTACTTCATGAGTTTTTAATTTATTTTCTATCATCAATATTCAAAGTCTGCATGAAGGATAGAAGTCCACAGGCATCTGTATAACAGAAAGGCACATAGGTACAAAAATATTTGTTAATTATTTGAACTTGATTCTCTGATACTGTTAGATGTGTTACTTACCACAGAAAAATTCCATGTTAGAGGAAGTTCTCTCTCTTTAGGAATGAAAAAAATAGATCACTTTTATTGTACTTTCATGGTCACATTCATATCCCTTGATAATTACTTTGAAATTGTAAATGCCCTACATTTTATGAGGTGGTTCCTAGTTGCAAAACAAAGATGCAAATCTACCATGATAAATAAAAAGGAAAGGGGAGGGATTACACATAGGCTGAGAGGATTATTTTCTAAATAGGCAATTTGCAAAGCAAAAATAAATAAGTTTGCTCAAAGAATAAAGTGCTTTTCTATTTAAAAAGCATCCTAGTGTATACTGGTTTTAAACCTAATTATATAATATGACATATCCTTTAAAAAGTATGTTGGGAGCTATGAGAAAAGGGCTGTAAACATTAAAGAGTCTGGTGATCTGAATAATCAAGAGTGCAGAACTGCAGTTGATTGTAATAGCACCAACTATTACGGTTTTTTTCTGTTTATAACTCCTCGCTTGGCTCTCCTCAACCATTTCCCACTCAGGTCTCTCTTTCCAATGGTAGTTCACCTTCCCTTCCATCAGTGGTCTGCTTCTGCTATGTCTAGAAGGTGGTGGTTAAATTTTATTATTGAAAGAAGCAACATTTTTATAGGAAAGCAATTTCCAGCTGTTGTGCCAGTGTGTACTTATACCCACTATGTGAAATAAATACTGCTTATATAGCTTACTATTTCACTGAAGGGTGACTACAATTGCCTGGTGACATGACACGCATAGGAAGAGTTAAGGAAAAGGCTATGATAAGATGTGACCTACAATAAATATTTTGTAAACATCCATGCTTAAAACCTGATTCTGACCTTTTTGAAGGAAAAAAGCACTTAACCCAGAGTTAGCTTCAGCTCTCTGTGTTCTACTGAGGCACCAGAACTTCTAGATTCTGTCATTTGATTTTCATGCGTCTGTCTATGGTGCCCAGGGTTTCACACACTCACTTTTTTAACCTTGCATACGTGCTTTTCTAGTTAAACTTCATAAAAGCTACCCTGTGCCTTCTTCTGGCTGCTTAGTTACATATACCCAAAAAGCAAAGGAGTACTTGTGGCACTTTAGAGACTAACCAATTTATTTGAGCATCTCGAATAAATTGGTTAGTCTCTAAGGTGCCACAAGTACTCCTTTGCTTTTGGCGAATACAGACTAACACGGCTGCTACTCTGAAATATACCCAAAAGTGGCCCAAAAGGGGCACTCACATATGCAACAACAAATTGTGTCCCTTATTTACAACAGAGCAACTTCAATTAAGACAGTGGGTGCTGAACATATATAATTAAGAACAGAATTAGGCCCACAGGAATTGGCAATTCTCACGTGTTTGTTGTGAGGTGAATTTTTGTTGTTTTTTCCCCACATACTTCTCCAAGTGGACAGTTGAAGGCTGGCAAATTGAGTACCAGCTTTGTATTTAGCAAGGAGGCTGTTGGGTATAAAGTAATATTACCATTTCAGAGAGGGGGAAATTGACGCACAGTGGTAGTGACTGTGGTCTGCTGGATTAAGCAAATTCCTGGAAGCAAGGTTCCAATCTTGATCTGTGTGACCTTAGGCAAATCTCTGAGCCACTGTTTCCTCATCTGTGAAATGTGGATAACACTGTAGTTCCTAGTATCCTATAGTGAGGTACGTTGAAAATTATGCTGAAAAGTGCTACCATACATAAATACAAAATATTATTAAAGCCAGTCAGTGGCAGAGGTAGAACTAATGTACCAGGAACTATTTTCATTCCATGGGCCCTACGAGTAGGCAGAGCCCCTACCTCCTGCACAGACATCACTATGTCCCAGACCTGTTGAGGCATTTGCAAGGCTTGCCAAAATTTCTTTAGTTTAGATTAACTAAATGCTTCACGTTACCTCCAACATTCAAAGCTGCTCTTATAGACTCCCCAGGATTCAAAGGTATAAGAGGAGCAAAGACATCTATTAGACAATCCTACGTGATGAGTTTAATGTTCAGAATTGCAAAATCATCATATCAATTTCCCTGGCTTGCTGCTTAGATTTAAATGAGACCTACAAACCAAGCGACTGTAAGTGTGATGAAATTGGTTCAGCCTCTGTTGTGCTATGCATGAGCAACAGAAAATACAAGGGAAGCAGTTTTGTTTTATTTTAACTAGTATAAAGTTCTAAGAACAATTGAACAGACACTACTGAAACTTTCCAGAAATACTTTATAACTGAGTTCAAGCATAGAACATTTTGGCTCTAAAGGGATTTGTTTCAGAAAGTTATGGGAAAATGAAAAAGGACTATTACAGTGGACATTGCATTTCAATCTTAACCATGGCAGACAGAAACCTTCCCTGCTGTATTTTTCATATCTTTTGATTGGAGGGTCTGAAATGCCCTTTGTCTCAGAGGGTCCTTTATTAACTTGAGTGGTCAGGTAGTCAGAAGGTTCACTCTCCAAGCATTTGCTATTCTCCCCATATCTCTTTGAGCCTTCCCTGGTTTTCTTTCACCTAAAACCTCTGCTTGCAGACAAGAACATTTCTATTTGTAGCTCACTTTCCACTCCCCTTCTTTTGAGGATCAGATTCTAACCCTCCCTGGAATGCTGAGTTATGAACTGAACCTGCTTCTGGCTGCTTTTCATTCAACATGGAGAATTTAAATAATAAACAAACAAACCCCTTGCTTTCATGAATAAGGATATGCTAATTAGATGCCAGGCTAATTGCTCTGACCCTGATAGCAGGTGACCTGGGATGACTTTGTGAAAGAGAAGACATGCTGAGATCAAGGCTATTTGTTGGGGAAAGGGGACATATTGGAAGTATTTTTTTCCTCTGATACACGTATATATAATATTTTGTATTTCATTGTCTTGTCTATCTCATTTTTGTTCACACTTTTATTTGGTGTCCATTGCATACTGTGACAATAGTTTCTGTTACTATCGCAACAATAATACACTATACCTTATCAATATTCATGGCACACTTTATAAAAGTACTGTAATTTCTATTCATGTCCCTATTCAAAATCTGCTTCTTCTACTAATCCTTCCTACTCCGATCTCCTTTTTAGTGTTCTCTCCATATCAACCTGCATATGAAATGTTGCTCTTTGCTCTGTTTTGTCTATTAAATTACAAAGTCCCTGACACCAAAAGCTTATAAAATTCCATGTACATTCATGATGCTATAAATATTTATATTTTCTTCTTCTCTAATACATGGTGTTATAAAACAATTAAAGGAATCCCCACCCAATTTAATCAGGCCTTCAAAATCAGATCTGACTTTTAAAAAAAGAAAGAGATCCACACACACTACACTCATAGTTTGAGTGCACATATATGCAATTTGTGTATTCAGTCTGAAGTAACTGCACATGCAAATACTGGTATGCAAAAATGCAGAATCATGGGGCCCCTTTTCTTTCTAAAACAGAAAGACCAGAAAAACTGAACAGTAAGAAACACTTCTCAGTATGAAAGACTTATGAAATTATTCTAACCCTTAACACTTAAAATATTTTCAAATACATTTTACACTTTATTGATGCTAAGATTACTCCTTATTTTCTGTACGTTTAACCTGAAGAAGTGAATAAAATGGATAGTCGTCTTTTAAATATCAAGCAATATAGGAGCACAATTGCATCTGTCATAGATGCAAGACTTGATAGCATTTATCCATGATTGCAATCTGTTCATTGGTTTCTAAACTCAGAGTCCTCCAGGGAATGTCACACATCCATATATTGTCTCTGAATTTTGCAATTGGATCACTGATGTAAATAAAAGATCTGCAAAATCTGATGCAGCTAAACAATTCTCTATTGTCTACACATTTGAGATGGCTCAGGGACATACTTTATTGGAGAAAAAGATAGCAGTAACTTGTGCTCCATATTGACCCATTACAGATATCAGTAAAGGGAGAACTTGAACAGTTTGCTAAATCTGAACACTTAGACAATCCATAAGCCAGTTTTGATCTGTCATCTGTCGGCTTTGTCATCACAAATGCAGAAAAGAAGAGGAAAGGGGTCTGATCCAGTCTTTCCATTGATTTCACTGGTTGCATCAGGTTCCTAGATTGCTAACAGTGAACTCAAGGATTAAACAATGGTTTGAGCATGATTGTGGATGCTCTAAATTATTTTCTGTAGCAATGCATAGATTGTCCAAATGTTTATGTTAAGGAGAGAGAAATAAGAACAATTCATATGTCTTTTACTAGAAATTCAAGCAACAATCTGAATAAAACACTATTGCAGACAGAGACACTGAACCTGATTCTCAATTACTTAGTTCTTGCTCTTAGGTCAGGATAAAGGTGGGGTTATGTGGGAGGGGATGGGGAAGTTATACAGCTTTTGGGGCACTGCAGGACCCTGAGCATGCTCCCAGGGAACTTAGGGTAGCCTCACGGCTGCTCTGATTTCTGTTCGGTTTGCCAGGACAAGGCAGAACTGTAGTGCAGGGTGCTCCAGACACCCATCCCTATCTGCCCAGTGTGCTGAGGCCTCATGCCAGCCCTATACCCATGGGGTGGCTTTCTGGCCACTGGTACTCTTAAGGGGCCCTTTCAGTATACTATAAATCCCCTTGATTCTATCAGAGTAGCATGAAGGGGCCTTAATGTAATTCTTTTCCAACATTTCTATCATGGAATTCATAATGTTTCCATTTTAATGGGTCTTTATCCAGGCAGAAACAAAAATAAATGGTTTTTAAGAGAAAGACATCTCACGTTATATAATATGTCCTAACTTCTCGTGACAGCTCAGAGTCAACATTCAGCACTAGGCTGGAGAGATGTGCTGATTAGTAAGTCTTTGTAAGACAATGACAAATGCCCAGGCTCTAGACAAAATGCATCAAGATCTTTACAATACTTCAAAACTGCATTAACAGCAACTAGTTCTACCCAAACTTTATATCAAACTTCATTTTCCAAATGGATCACAGCTTCCTATGCACTTACCATAACAGTGCTCCACACAGTACTAAAGTGATTGATTTATTCAGTTAAAGGCACTAGAAAATAAGCTCAGCAAGTGTGCTTCGCTCTCTAAAAAAGATTATATGATTTTACACATGGACGTGGGGGAAAGTGCAGTTGCAGTATGTAAAAATCAGTACTGTCCTTTGCATAAGTAGCAAGGAGGAAAATTAGCCTAATTACATTTGCCTTGAAAGGTGATTCTATAGAAAATGCTATCATTCCCCCAAGTTACACACTTTAAAGTTCCATGAGATCACATACTTAATTTTATTTAATTAAAACTATCCTTGTACCTGAACTCAAATTCTTCTCTAACTTTTCTGTTTCTTCTGCCCACAATATACCCTGTACTTCATTTATAAAGATGAAACTTGAGTATTAAAATTAAAATAAAACTTCTTGTTTCATTGCTGAAGTAATGCCATTCTGGTTTTGAAATACAGTACTTGCTCACTGTATAGCTGGCTGCTTTACATCTACTCCTGACCACAGTTGTCACCTTGAACAGGATGAATTACAGGATATTTCTGGAAATACAGGGACTGGCCCTGGAGACTCAAGAAAATCAATCTTCAAAATAAGAGGCAAATAGTGTGTGTTCAATTATTTGTCCAGGTTCTTATCTATCATCAGGATTCCCAACACATCTTGTGTCTAGGTTCTAACACTGACATCACAGGAGCTTACAGCTTTCCATACTATGCCATCCAGCAGCTATATATGTGCATACAACCGTAGCTCAGTGTATCTAATCAAGACTTTAGTTCAGTTTGGCTAGCTATAGCATGTATAGTATAGCATGTATAGTATTGCAAGATTGGGGCCTAACGTTCTAACTACATAGGCCCACCATATATTATTACAAATATATTTCACAGAATGCCAAATTCTGAAACCTCCACTTAAGTTTTTTTTCCTCATTTTTATATTAAGGTGAGCTGGGCCAGTATAGAGACTGAGTAAGGACCTTCAATATTTGGTGAATTTAAGTCTGGAGAAGTGTACCCCACATTGGACATCACTGAGAACCAATTAGATTAAGAACAACTTATCAGACAAAATATGAAAAAGGGATAGGTTCTTAAAGGATGTGGTTAGGACTCTAGAGAAAAATTTAGATCTCTTTATAAAGACAACTGGCATATACTCCCTTCCCCAGAGGAAAACATGGGGTGTCATTTAGCTCAGTATATAGGTGTTCCAACAGAAAAATGCTAGCATTTAATTTGTAACTCTCAGTGATAAATCTATATGGTGAGTTTCACTGAGGGGGCACCAATTCTTCTTCCATACTAACTTCTGCTTTAATCATTCCCTTTTCTTCCCCCAAAAATCCATCCTCCTGCTCATTTCTTTTCTCCCCATTAAGCCTCATTTCAGGATCTCCTTCTGTGTAATTATAATCCTGTAAAAAGAAAAGGAGCACTTGTGGCACCTTACTGTCTGTCTCCTCATGTGCACCATGACTGGGCTGGTAATCTGGGTGGTGGTGCAGGGCAGGATAGGCATTGAGTGCTAGGCCAAGAGACACTTACTGATGTGTTATTGTTGAGAAGGAATCCCTTCCTCCCCTCTCTACAGAGCATCTGTGAGGGCACAGAGGGGAGAAGATAGTGCAAGAACACTTGCATGCCCACAGAATTGGAGGCCTTACGTTTAGGAGAACAAAGGAACTACTTCCTCCCTCATCTGAGGTGAGGTACTATAACTAAGCCTAACTGCGAGTCTGTCACGGAGGTCATGGAAGTCACAGATTCTGTCACTTTCCAGGACCTCTATGACTTCCACAGCTGAAGCGGCTAGTGCAGCTGACCCCAGGGCCTCACAAGTTTTTCCTCCCTCCTAGGTTATAAACCTTCTATTTTGTCTTCTGCCATCCTTTATGGGAAAGGTCTATATAATTTAAATAGGAAAATTAATTTTCTACAGGATTTTTTTAATTTCATGATAAAAATTAACAGAAAATTATATCCCTGCCATAGAATTGTATACACTGGTTAAAAACAAAACAACAACACTATACAAAGGATACCTTTCTAAACTAACTTCTGTGGTGTTTTAGAGTAATTTCTATAGTTTGATCCTTATTATTTTCATAGTACATTTCCAGAACAAATAGAATTGCAGTTCCACATGCCACTATTTTTCACACATTTCACTTCAGACCATCTCGATTTTGGTATTGTCCTCTTGCTAAGGGCCAGATCCTACACGCATTTTTTTAACAATGGGAGTTTTCCCATAGATTTCAGTGGAAGTAGACTTTGCCCGTTAATGTCTTAGCTATGAAGAATCCCAAATGTTACGTATGGAGTATGGAAATCTGAATGACAGAGTCAGCAAATTTGTTCTTGAAATATTTAATTGCAGGCACATGTACTTCCCACGGATGTCCCGGCTAGAAGCAGCAAATCTAGTATTACTCATAAATCAGAGAACTGTCCCCATTTTAGGTGCCTCACATTCCTTCCAACTTTTTACACAAATATGAAACAAGATGTAAAACCGCTTAGCCAATAGGTCCTTTCTCTGCATACCCCAAATACATTTCTTTCAGATATACAAACTGATTCAAGACCTAAACCAAAATCATATCCCACAACAACATGGCAGTTGCAGCTCCTTTTAGATACCTTGAATATGAATGTTCTATACAACTACATTCTGATCCATATGCCTGTTTGTGGTGGCCTAAAATTGGCATACAACTCTGAAATGAAACAGTTTGACATCTTAGCTGGTGAGCTGTGTAGCCACCTTTGTTTGGGAGTTGAGCCAGCAAAACAGTATTTCACCACCTCGCCAAGGTGTCCACAAATTCTTCTCTTGAATCTCAGCTCACGTTTAGCTAGGTCAGAGTTTCTTAATGATGTTTCTTAATTAGTTTATTAATATTGTCAGTATTTCAAAACATTGTGCTTTTTCTGGTCAATCATTTTCCTGTCAATTCTCTTCTATTCATAGAGAGTCAATGTAGAGTATCTGTTATAATATAGTGCACATTAATAATTCCAGAAATTATAGGCAATTCTATTGGGTTTTATTTCAGGGCGGGGAGGAAACCATTCAATCAGTAGACAGGAATGTGCTTGATTAAGTATATTTTGTATCAAATCCAGTCTGATTTTCATCATGCACATAGCACTTAGAGAACACTCTTATCGAATACCAGCAATAAAATTAGCTTTGAAATGGATGCTAATCTGCTACTCAAGGTAATATTTATACCCATCAACAAAGCAGTTAATTTTGTCATTTAGTCCATCCTGATGAAGGAGTCCCATACCAGTGAACTTGATTTGATAAACTGAATGGTTTTCATTATATCCTGTAGATCTCAGGAAATTAGGGCTAATGATGATAGATGCTCTTCTCCTTCGACAATGTTCATAATAAGTGTCCCCAGAGGTCCATACTAATGCCAAGCCCTTGCAATTTCAATGTTTATGAAAGGTATTTTGTAGCTTCAGACCCTCTCTGGAATTAATACATTCTGAGAGAGAACAGAAGGATGACACTGGCTTCCATTACTCAGTGGTTACAACAGTAGTTTGGACTATGGGCTGTTGGTCTCATGAAAATGTTATGGGCCTATTTCTGCCTTCCAAACCACAGAAACAGAAAATCGCCCAATTTGGCGTTTTATGAACCTGAAACATGGTCAAGATTAACTGATGTTTACATCAGTTTACAGTAAACCTACACCAAATTTCAGCTGAGTTTTGGGTCACCTCCCCACAGGTTCCTGCTGCTACACTGGGACCTGGACTATCAGCTTACCAAGGGTGGTCTACTCGGAAGGTGAGTTTCTTGGGTACCTCAGTGTCCCCTACCTGGCTACTTCCCCCTTCCTGAGCTTATGAAATGGCAACTGGCTAGCTCCTTTCCACCTTCCTGTCTCTTTATGGACTAGGAAGGTAGGCCCACTCACACATACCACAAATCCACTTGCAGTTCATTGCTACTGGACAGTAAGGCCTCTGGGCCCCAGAGAAAGGTAAAAGGCCCTCTCTCAAGCAGCTGTGGGATCCAGTAAAGTCATTTGAATCCTAGATGTACAGAACTGTGGGGACACCTAGCCAGACAACTACTCCAAACAGACAGGAGTGGGTAGGGAGTGATTGGCACACTACCAGAGACCTCAGAAGTGATGAGAAGGCTTCTGGACATACTTAATTACATAATATTATACTGTCTCAGTAGCATTTTAAAACATGTAAGCTTCCTTTATAAAGTGCTTTGAAATCTACTGCTGAAAAGTGCTATCTAAAAACTAAGTATTATATTTAAATTTAAAGATGTCTCAGACTTCTAGATGAAGTCTGATGAAAAGTCTGAAGTTCTAGATGAAAAATAAGGAGCCTGAAACTGAATTAGTTGTGCCATTTAGATTACTTATTTTATCTAAAACTTAAACCACTACAGCAACTTCTGCTGACTGATTAGTCAGTCACTGGCTTTTCCATCTTCATTCTTTATAGTTCTTGGGACAGTTACATCCACTGTAAGCTATTCTATTCAGAGCTGCAGTCCATCTGTACTGTTTTCTTGTATTATGGCCAGGGTACAACCATTTTTGATTTTTTGCAGTCTCCAGGATTTTCTACACCTAGGTTTGCCCTCTTACACACACTTGTTTATTCTTCTGGCTCTTTTTGCAATTCTAAGCACACCTATATGCCTCTTTATTCAGCTTTTGGCTTCTGTGCCACTGTGGATATGTACCCTTTCACACTGGTGTGTAAACTATTCAGCATGGCATGAACTGCCAGCCACCTTCATGTTACATGTACGAACACTCTGTGAATGTGAGGACTGGCAGCTTCCTCTCCATCCAAGTCTAAGTTTGCTATCTACCAAATTTAAAGGGGCATTCAGCAAAGTTGATGCAGTCTGATGCTTCTCACTCCACAGAAGTTCAGAAAGAGAGTCATCCTCTACTTCTGTCCGCAGAATCATTGTCACTGGCAGCAATAAATTAACTTTTTACTCTCTGAAAAGAACTGCATGTTGGCTAATTGAATTAACCAGGAATGCTTTGACATTTCTCTAATTTGTGACAGGATTAAGGTAAAAAATGAAACAAGCAGTTTGTTGTGTGTTAGCATGTCAAGAATCAGGCTGAAGGCAAGGAGAGGTGGGCATCACCATAAAAGTTTTAAGCGAGATACATCTGGGATCAGAAAGTAATATAGCACATATCACTGAAGTATCAGACAAGGTGAGAATGCACACACCTATGCACAAAAATTCACAATTTACTGTTATGATGAGACAAGCTGAAGTTCATTAGCAGATGGTGTACCTAATTAACACAGCAGAACAAGACAGAAGTGATGAAAGGGGCTTTTCAGCACTGTCATATGCCTCAAGATGATTATTTCCACTGTATTGTTGAACTGAAATAGGGCCAAATCTTAAAGTCCTTACTCACTCAAAACTCAGCCAAAAACTTACTCTTTTGAGTAAGAACTACATAAACTACAAAAACCTCTACTTTAACTTGAGAGTTCTATGAGATAAAGGCAAGAGCAGCAGGTGAAATCTTCGTTCCTTTTCTTTGAAACTCCTCTGACACCATGAAGTTACACATGGAATTAATTTGACCTTCTAGTTTAGCTCTGATAGGATCCAGTATAAAATGTGCATCACAGAGGCAATCATATCTCACAAGTGGAAATGAGCCCTGTCATCAGGGTATTATATTTTAAACAAAGGCAGACAAATTCTGTCCTGACACTCACCCAGTAAAACCTCACAGACACCATTGCACAGAATGTGAGCCAGGGCAGAATTTGATTCCTGTCATATTATAATGGAAGGGAAGTGAACTATCAAAACTAGCATGGAAAAAATGACAACACAGGAACTGCATATGAGAACAGGTCCATCTAGTTTTATATCCTGTGTCTGGTTAATGTTGCATGTCTCAGAGGAAGGTTTAAAACCTATGTACCACAGTGCACCTATTTGTGCAATATTATTTTATAAAGAGACATTTTTTCCTCCTCCTAGTTGGTGATCATCACCATGTGCTGAAGCATAAGGGTTATATTTTTCATATTCCTATACTTCTTATTTATGTAGTTCTGTTCATAAATATTAAATAAGTGCTCATCCCAAACTCTGGCTAACTTTATATACGTTAAAATTCCAGTGTTTCGTTTTCACCTGACTCAGACAAGTTTTTGACTTCAATTCATTGCAAAGTCTCAAAAAATCTTGTTTTCTGTTCAACCTGCAATTACACTTCTCCTCCTCCCAACCCTTGATTTTTTGGAATTACTAACAAACAGAAATCCATGTTTCTCCCAGCTCTGGTAAAAAACTGCAGAATCAATATAATCCTAATCAGTTCTTCTTGCACTTTGTAGTACAGTATTATAAAATTATGTATGTATCCTATTGTACGACATATATAGGAGATTTCTTTCCATGGGATTTTTTTTAAAGTCAGCTTTGACAACTGCGCAAAAAGCAACCATTTAGATCATGACAAAAGGTGTGCGGTATTGGGGATCACACTGGAAAGCACTCAGAAAAAAAAAATCACACACACAAAATCATGCTCCAAAATGTTGTAGTACTAAGACTTCTTCTCTGCATGGACTACAAGATCGTAAAATTCACTAGTGACAGATTCTCTCTCTTTCAACCAATTGTTCTTAAGCTCAATTTAGCATCAAACTGAAGGTGTAACTTTCAGCTGCACAAAAGCTGCTCAAATTATTACAGCTAATGCTGCTGCTACCATGGTACCAGCAATGACCCCCTGCTCCCATGACATATGCTATAAAAATGTGGGGCATGTATTTCTCAAGTGACAGATGGGTGCATGATGCTGAAGACAAGTAATTCTTCACTGTGCTATTTTCTTATCAAGCATTTCATCCTGGGCTAATTAAAACAGCCATTTTTGATATGTCTTCTGTAACTCATCATAAGGATACTGCCAATATTAGCATTGGGTTGGGCAAATCTTTAAAAGCAGTGAACCTTAGCCTGGCCAAATGTTCAGCATTTATATAAGACAATGCATCAGCAATGCATGGGAAGGCAGCATGACCGTGTGCTTAAAAGACCATATGTTTATGGAACGCAACGCGCCTGTCATTTATCTCCTCTTACTAACATGAAAAGGTGGCAAAGTAGCACTAGAACATTCCGAGTTGGAAACATGCCAATGATCTGTTTTGCCACTTTTCTAAGGCAAAAAGTTTTCAAAACTCCAAAGATCTCTGGCATTTTATTGAACCTATCATAGTTTTGACATGTGAAAATGTCAAGATTAAATGAATGCAGTTCTTAAAATTGACTCAGAACTTTGTGTCATGCTTTCATATAAATCTGACAAAGAATATAAAAATTCCACGATGCACAATAAAAGAAGCTGTCTGAAAATTTAAAAAAATCAAGAACCTTGCTGCTTTCTTTTAAATATAGCAAAGTATGGAAGGACAGCAGGGAGGAAAAAGAAAGTGACATCTGCATTAGATATGGACAAAAGGCACAGTATCCTGCAAGTTTCCCTCTACACCAACACCTAATTAACTTCAGATCATCTGAAGATTAGAACTTGCACAGTGGTCACAAGAAACAAGAAGCAAGCCTCCAGAGAGAAGAAAATATGATAGATTTTATCCTTCAGGGATCCTTCTGAAAAAGATATGGTCTTGCAGTCAAGCTTATCTGCACAAGAGAGAGGAAAATAAGTTTCCTCTTAAGTTAAGAATGTGGCTTTTCTTCTCCAGTCTAAGAGGATATATTTTCTTTTGCATACTATAAGCATATTAAGTAGAGATGGGTCCAACTGGCAGAGTTTGGATTCTGATCCAAATGCAGTTTTGAATTTAGCCAAAGTTTGAGACTGTTTGAGTGTGTGACGTTCGCTCTGCCCATTACAGACATACAGTAGTTGCCAGATGCAAAGTTCAGATCCTGATCAAAACACAAAGGGTGCTCTGATCTGGGGTTTTGGTTAGAGCCTCTCTCTAATATTAATCACTTTCAGGACATACTTTAAAAAAGTGTTACTGCTTTGCCTAAGGTACATACTTTTAAAGATTAGCAAAAGAAAAATATAAAGTATCACACATAATGTCTGCAAAACAAATAGCGACATCAGAAAATAGACCAAGTCCTTTGACACCAATGGCGAGCTGTGTGTTCACAAGGGACGCAAAATTAGATCCTTTAAATTAGGTAAAATACTGTCCTCTAACGGGAAGGTGGCATGACTTTGTGCGTGTTCTAGTCCCCACCACTAACAGCCTCCAGAAGAAATATGAAGAAGGCATGTGTAATAAAAAATTTAAGGCCGGATTCTCTTCTCCCTTATACCAGTGAAAATCAGAAATAATTCCATTTCAGTCAGTGGAGTTACATCACTGCAAGCCCTACGTACAGGTGGAGCTCTAGCTGTTTTGAATGTCAGGATGGAAAATGTTTTCAGCATCCTGACCCACCCCCCACCAAAAGCAGCCAAGGGAGGGAGTAGCAGGGAGAGGGAAAGCCAGCTAATCAGAGCAAAGTGAGGTGGGGAAGGAAAGCTGAGTGGTGCAATGGTTTGGTGCCCCCTTGAAGTTGGCATGCAGGGTGGCCCTACATTGAGCCCTACTTATGTAAGAAGGGAATCAGGTCCTTGATATTTCAACACAGATAAAGATGTCTAGTAACAAAACTTTTTAGTGATATCAGTGTTCCTGCAGGGGCCAAATGACTGACACACTCAGCAATGTCTGTGAGGAAGGAAGTCGGTAACCATGGTCACCCAGCTAGATCTGTACTTGAAGACATTAAATCTTTTGAAAATATTATGAATACCTCTACAAGTGAAATAAAAAGATTGGCAAAATTGAGGTCAGATCTGAATGAGTCTGGGTCCAAACCTTGCTTAAGTGGAAGAAAACTAAGAGTTTGGAGGATAATGTAACTGAGACACAGAGAAGTAGTAAAGCAAATTCCAGAATGCTCTAGAAAAAGTAGTAGTTAATCCAGAGAATATAAACTGGTGTCAACGATGACAGGATATTGAGTCTGAAAGAAAGGTGTTCAGGGTAATATCCACTCCATTCTTTCCTCCCACAGAGGGGAATGAAATAACACAAGCAATTATACCTATCTAATCTTTGTCAAACAACATATAAATTGTACTTGTTCTTATATAGTTTACAGACAACCTGCTTTTAAAAAAAATAAAACTGTGTCCATATTCTGAAAGAAAGGTTTTCTAATCTAATTACATTTATCAGACTCTCAGCTGCGTAAGAGGTTGTTGGTGGTGGGAGTTTGGGGGCAATCATTCAGAGGGGTGAGGTCTGTTGTCCATCAGTATTTTGGGATAGGCAGGATGCCTTTACATACCTTTTAATGTTTAAATAGTGCTTGTCTTTATTATTTCTTTGTACACCTTTGTTTTTAAGTTTGAGTACTACCAGAAATGTAGGCGTCCATAAGGCTTTCAAAGGGAAATTCAGTTTCTTGAACATGATGCTGCCTTATTTTTATTATACATGAGTCATGTTGAGACCTTCCCTCTCCTCCTGCCTCTGAACACACATCATAAAAGTGTCAACTTCAGTTTATTAAGGGCCCAATTTTGCATTTCTTGTACTCACAAAACTCCCTTTGAAATCAAGGGCAATTTTGAGGGAGCAAGGAATTCAGAACAAGGCTTGAGAAGTCAGTGGGATTTCAGAATACAAGAAGTCAATGGGTGGTGAGGGCACTCCGCCCCCATAGGACACGCTCAATAACTTTTGAGAATAAAAAAATTAAAAAATGATTTGTAAATAAGCAAAAATATAACTTTAAATATTAAATGTCAATGGCAGTTCTGTACCTGACGCTCTTAGGCTTCTTTGAAAACCTCAGCCAAAGTCAAAGGATTTTCACCTGCTTATTTTAGTAATGGATTTGGCTCTGTTTCTTGATCTCTGTGCTCTTTTATAATGAGGAAAAGAAAGGGTATCCAGAACTTAAACGCAGTCTTGAAAACTACAGATGATGTTATCATGGATGTAAATAAATTTAACCCTCCACAAAATTTTAGAGCCAGTGTTGGGTAAAGGATGTTATGAAATTAACAAAAATGTTTTTAGAAGTTGGGCTCCATTTTTACATCAACAGTTATATGCACCTTCAGATCAGGTATGAAGAAGTCCAGGTGACCTAAACTGAATGTTCAAATAACCCTGGATGCAAATAATGATGGACAGGTGAAGGCCAGGTTGAAAATTTGGCCCGAAGTAACAGTAGGAATGCAAGTATCCAGAGCATGGAAGATCTTACAGATAAGAGCCAGTGACTTTCTGACTTAAAAAGAAATGTAGAAATGCAGGCAAGTCAATAAACCCATAAAACTAACACCCTGCATTCAAATTGTACTGGTGCAAGAAGCTCAGAAAATAAATCTGTTCTTAAAAACTCAACCATTTTTCCACAATGGAAAACCTCAATCGGTTGAATTGATTAGGAACACATTTTTAACAGCGAGGGTGTTAAGCAGTGGAACAAAAAATCAAGGGAAGCAGGGGATTCTCCATCTCAATGTCTCAAATCAAGATTGGCTGCCTTACTGGAGGATACGCTTTAGTCAAATTAGTTATTGAACTAATACTGGGGTAGCTGGGTGAAATTTAATGGCCTGTGATAAACAGGAGGTCACAATAGATCAGTTCTCAAATGGGGGAACTGGGGGGTGAAGAAATTCCTAGGGGGCATGAGGCTGTGAAATTTTCATAACAAAAACATTTTTTATCAGTGAAAATTTTATGTATTTATTTATTTAATAGACCAACAGACAATTATACATATTCTGTATACATAACAACTATTCATAAAATTGTCCAATTACAGGCCTATATTATTTAACTACAATAAAGTATTAACGATCTTCTCATTTTTGATTATGAATATAAGTAGACAAGAATAAAGGTATAACAAAGTACAATAATAATAAAAATACAACAATAAATAAAAGTATATAACTGCAATGTTTTCAAATTTCATATCACCAACTGCGTATATATATATTATTATTGCATTTCGACGTATAGGAGTGCCATTTCGGTCGATGGGGAGGCCAAAGAATGATGTAAAAAGCGATGGAACTTTTTAAAACTTCCTAGCTCGCTCACAAGAGTGTTTGAGACTGTTCTGTCATGGGAATGGTTACCTCCACCACTCACCGCACAAGACCAGCTACTTGCCAGATTGGTGGTGAGGTATATATAGGGCAGCACACGTCCGTACATAATAGTAGTAGTAAATAAACATTTACGATAACTCAAATTAACTTGCGTCCCTTATTATTCACAAATCAGGAAAATTATTTTTATAGATTTTTTTTATTAGTATATTATGGCTGGGATTAAGAAAAGGAAGTATGATGAAGACTACATTAAGTATGGTTTCACCGTCATGAAAAAAACAGGATTGATCATCCTCAATGCGTAGTATGCCACGTAGTTCTCAACAATGATGCCTTGACACCTAGTCGTCTTGAGCGACACTTGACAAAGAACCACAGTGCTTTGAAAGACAAACCAAAAGAGTTTTTTGCTGCTAAACTTCAAAATGTAAAACGCATGAATCTGGACACTACTGGAGCTCCTCATCAAGCATTGGCCAAAGCGGTAGAAGCATCTTATGAACTGTCATTGCTCATCGCTAAAGCCAAGAAAGCACACATAATAGGAGAAACTCTTGTGAAGCCTTGCTTGTTGAAAGCAGCTGATATTGTGCTTGGTGCCAAAAGCAAGAAAGAAATATTGGAAATTTTGCTTTCTGACAATTCCGTGAAAAGTTGCATCAATGACATGGCGAAAGATCTAAAACTTCAAGTTGTGGAGGCAGTGAAAGCTTCTCCTTTTTTCACAATTCAGTGTGACGATACCACTGATGTAGCACAATGCTGTCAGTTGTTCATCTACGTTTGATTAATTAATGATGGAACTGTGAAAGAACAACTGCTTTTTTTGAAGGAATTGATGACCACATCAAAGGCTTCTGATGTTATGAAAATGGTTTCCGACTTTTTTGAAGAAAATGGACTTTCATGGGAAAAACTGGTTGGTGTATGCACAGACGGTGCTCCAGTGATCCTTGGCTCTCGCTCTGGATTTGTGACATTGGTGAAAGAAAAAAATCCAGCCATAACCATGACTCACTGCGTCATACACAGACAAGCATTGGCTGCTTAAACCCTTCCAGATGACCTATGTGACTTGTTGAATTTGGCCAAAGTTGTCAATTTTGTGAAGAACAGCACTTTAAATACAAGACTTTTTGCAGCTTTTTGCACAGATTTGGGAGTGGATCATAAAATTCTTCTGTTTCACATGGAGGTACGATGGCTTTCCAAAGGGAACATGCTTTCGAGATTATTTGAACTGAAAGACAAAGTGGAAATTTTCCTCAAGCAACAGAAAAAAGAAGAGTTATATTGTGCATTTACAGACCAAACATTTCAACTTTCACTGGCATACCTTGTGGACATTTTTGAATCTTTGAACAATCTCAATTTGAAGCTGCAAGGAAACAACACTGCAAACATTATAGCACACCACGATGCCATCAAAGCATTTACGGAAAAAATCAAGCTTTGGAAATGTCAAACACAAGCCAGACACCTAACTTTTTATTTTTTCCAACATTTTCAACACTTGCTGAAAATGAAGGTTTCCAAGAACTTTGTAAAGAGGATGTGAAGAACAAAATTGTGTTTCATCTGGACTGCCGTGCTGACTAATTCATCCACTATTTTCCAGACAACTTTTCTGGCAACCCCGTTCATAAATTAGCACGTAATCCATTCAACGTTGATGTCAATTCATTGCAAGAAGTATTGCAAGAACAAGCACTCAAAATGAAATATGATTCAAGTGTGAAAGATATTTTTGAAAACTTAAACCTGGAGGAATTTTGGATAAAATATTTCCCAATTTACCCGAAAGTTGGAGAAGATGTGCTACATATTATTCTTCCATTTTCATCAGCATACCTCTGTGAAAAAAGCTTTTCAAGTTTAGTCATAATAAAAATGAAACAAAGGAATTGACTGGATGTTGAAAACTATTTGCATTGCACACTTTTATCTCTCAAACCTAGGATTTCCCAACTCGTGAAGAAAATGCAGCAGCATCCTTCACATTATATTCATTTTGTTTATGCTATTTCTTATTTTAAATTACATTTTTATTAAATTTTTGTGCCAAGAAAAACTATTTGTGCTTATTTTTAATTTTAAATAAAATTATATCAAGTTTTTGTGTTTATTTTTAAATTTTAAATTACAAATTTAATTTGTTAAAAGGGGCTTGGATGATGGTAAGGGAGAGGTGGGCATGAGGGTTTCTCAAAAATTAAAATGGGGGCATGATGCTAAGAAGTTTGGGAAACAATGCAATAGATGATCCAATGGTTCCATCTGGCCTTAAACTCTGCCAGTCTATGAACTAATAAATTCCTGAAAAAAATACCAGAAATAAAAAGTATCTTGGGAAAGCCTAGAAGGTTGGCTTAGTTGGCAACATAGATGATAGACTCTGGGTGGGCACATTTTCTATTATCGTAAACTTATTCTTAACTGCTGTCTTCACTCGTAGCCTGATTTAAAACCCACTGAATTCAAACTCTGTTTTTTTCTTATGAATAACCCATGTGG
Organism: Lepidochelys olivacea; assembly: GCF_965140295.1. Classification (NCBI taxonomy): domain Eukaryota; kingdom Metazoa; phylum Chordata; order Testudines; family Cheloniidae; genus Lepidochelys; species Lepidochelys olivacea. Next base: position 86,859,920 of record NC_140415.1, on the reverse strand, counting down.
AATCCAGCTAAGAAATAACAGGTTTAAGCTCATCAGATATTGATGGATGTGTTCTTGCCAAGTGTACGTATCACACTCTACATTCTTCTTCATGTGTCATGGTTAAAGCATTTTGGTTCAGAAATTAGCACTTTTATTTCTTTTATTTGAAATGTCCCATTTCCCTCTCATTCTTCTTTTGGGGAGCAGTTATTTGCTAGCCTGTGAATTTCAATGAGAAAAAAAACTTAAAACTTTAGTTGCAATTCATCTCAAGGTGATTTTAAATAACTGGAAGGACATAACTCAAATTTCATATGATGCATGGTTAAACCTGGTAATCAGCACTTATAAATGTGAAAAGCCTACTGCCCTCAGGGATCAAACACTTCGTAATTTAAAAAAAAAATCCCCTATTAATTCCAGCACATAATTGTTTGAAAATATAAACCAAATCATGTAATTATTGTAATGTATATACAAATGGATCTGTATTTGCAAATATACATCCTACAACTATCGACAGCTATATTCTAAAATTATTTTTCCACCAATGTTTAAGCTGTAAAATATTTAATGGATATTTTTATTTTATTTTTTCAACAGTTAAATACTCAAATCAGACAATATCAAAATTAAGGTTCTATGAGCAAGCTTAAAAAAGCAGTCCATTTTGCATGTGCAGTACCGTAATCTTTAATTACTTGACTGCTTGCTGTTTTTCAGACAATACAATAACAATGTTTTTCTGCATCCTTAAGTACACCTATCTAGCATTTTGCAGTGCTCTATATATACACCAGATAGCGTCCATGAATATCCTTAATATGTATGATGTGCAGTGGAAAAGGCAAAGACCCCAGCTCATTCATTATGACCTTACAAAATTGTGATTCTTTGAAAAAAAAAAAAAAATCCAGACAAGATCATCACATGTTATATATATGCCATGTTTTACAGAAAAACTATCTGAGATACTGTTTGAATGTTTTACATTTTTTTATTATGATTATTTGAGAATACTAATTGTATCTTTCGGCCAATAAGCCAAGTCCCTTAGTAATGCACTACAAGGTGGGTAGAAAGCTGGCTAGATTGTCGGGCTCAACGGGTAGTGATCAATGGCTCCATATCTAGTTGGCAGCCGGTATCAAGTGGAGTACCCCAAGGGTCGGTCCTAGGGCCAGTTTTGTTCAATATCTTCATAAATGATCTGGAGGATGGTGTGGATTGCACTCTCAGCAAATTTGCGGATGATACTAAACTGGGAGGAGTGGTAGATACGCTGGAGGGGAGGGATAGGATACAGAAAGACCTAGACAAATTGGAGGATTGGGCCAAAAGAAATCTGATGAGGTTCAATAAGGATAAGTGCAGGGTCCTGCACTTGGGACAGAAGAACCCAATGCACAGCTACAGACTAGGGACCGAATGGCTAGGCAGCAGTTCTGCAGAAAAGGACCTAGGGGTGACAGTGGACGAGAAGCTGGATATGAGTCAGCAGTGTGCCCTTGTTGCCAAGAAGGCCAATGGCATTTTGGGATGTATAAGTAGGGGCATAGCGAGCAGATCGAGGGACGTGATCGTTCCCCTCTATTCGACATTGGTGAGGCCTCATCTGGAGTAGTGTGTCCAGTTTTGGGCCCCACACTTCAAGAAGGATGTGGATAAATTGGAGAGAGTCCAGCGAAGGGCAACAAAAATGATTAGGGGACTGGAACACATGAGTTATGAGGAGAGGCTGAGGGAGCTGGGATTGTTTAGCCTGCAGAAGAGAAGAATGAGGGGGGATTTGATAGCTGCTTTCAACTACCTGAAAGGGGGTTCCAAAGAGGATGGCTCTAGACTGTTCTCAATGGTAGCAGATGACAGAACGAGGAGTAATGGTCTCAAGTTGCAGTGGGGGAGGTTTAGATTGGATATTAGGAAAAACTTTTTCACTAAGAGGGTGGTGAAACACTGGAATGCGTTACCTAGGGAGGTGGTAGAATCTCCTTCCTTAGAGGTTTTTAAGGTCAGGCTTGACAAAGCCCTGGCTGGGATGATTTAACTGGGAATTGGTCCTGCTTTGAGCAGGGGGTTGGACTAGATGACCTTCTGGGGTCCCTTCCAACCCTGATATTCTATGATTCTATGATTCTAATGTCGAGGGCTCGAACCCCAGACGGGCACGGTTCGTTGTCTGACCGGAGAGAGACAGGCAACACCAGCAAGGTCTGAACTCAGAGCTCTTTATTGAAGAGTGCACACAACAATAGAGAGCAGTCCATCTCCAAAGAGAACCAGCCAGCCTCTAAGTAAAACTCATAGGTTTTTATAGACAGTCCCGTCGTGTCACAGATTTATTCATAAAGCAGCTCACCCCTCCCCTATATTAGTTAAAATCCTCTTTCTCTATATGCATGCACATCTACCCCCCTTCTTGTAGATAACTTTTAGCAAATCGTAGTGCTTCACTAACTTTCTTATCGGTATGGGTGTCAACCAGGAGACGAGGAGTTAAAACAGACATAACACAAGAGCAGGGAGTGGAAAACAGCACCTCTGTATCTCAAGGACTGTTCCCAGCACATCTGGTACAAAAATGCAGGAATGCAGGCCTCTCCTTTTTTCTCACTCTGTAACTTAAACAAATATTCCTTCATTCTACTTTCAGAGACTTTCCCAGCAGCCTCTCTTAGCCTGACTTTGGTTCAGTTGGCATAACTGCCTCCTATTTAGCTTTTCTCACCTAACAGTAACTTTGGGGCAGATCCTTGGCTGGTATACATTCTCATAGCTCCATTAAAGGCAATTTTAAACCAGCTGAGGATCTCATGAGTCTAGATGGGGACATCTCAGAGGAAGAACAAATGTAGTGTGCTTGGAAATCTTATGGGATATCCCAAACTTCTGGAATCAGATCTCTGGGCAAAAAAATACTGAGCAGCTGGAATGTCTACGTTTTGCAGGGTGTGAGCAGAGCTCTGAGGATGCTGACAAAGGATGATGTAGATCCCGGAGGAGCCAAGATGCACACTGGACAGGGAGAAAGTGAATAGGAAGAGACAGCTGAGAAGTATTTCTCCTCTTACTAGCAGGAGCTGCAGGCTCCGTTATCTGTCTCTTCTGTCTGGCCTTACCTGGTCATAAGTTTGGAGCAGAGCTCTGCTACTGTGAAGCTAAAAAGCTCTGCAGGAACCTCCTCAAACCCAACCTTGCCCCATTCCCTCAATCCTCTGTAGTTCCTCTTAGGGGTTCTGCAGAATGCAAGTATCTCCAGGACACATAGCCAGCCCTTATACCTGATTCACAGATAGATAACTACATGTGTGTGTATCTATTTGCATTTCTGGTTTCTCACATTGGTTTGATGCATTTGGTCCTATTGAATAATCTATGTAGCTAGATTTTGCATTATTGGCTGTGATGCTTTATGATTGAAAATGACCATTTGTATCATTTCTGCTACCACTGTTCTACAATTGCAAAAACTCTTACACAAAGTATATCATGTCATCTGTCTATGGAAAAGTTACAATCTATCAGATATGATTATCCTGGTTAAATCCATGTATCATCTTTGTACCTGAAGTTATGAGTATTGGCTGTGTACTTGTATCTTCCACATGTGTTGTACTCCTGGGTGACACCCCCAAATAGATTTACATCAAAGCTAGACAGCTGTGTGTTGATGGCCCATTAATGACACTTTGCTCTAACAATGGGCCATTGAAGAAACTCAGCCCACCCAGTAGGTCTTTCTGCAGATGCCTCAGACTCTGAGGAGCCAGTGGCTAACCCCTGTGATTCAGCAAAACATGCAACGGCATGTAATATGCTCAGGAGACCGTGACTCCATCTTGAGTCAGTAATTTTCCAGAGACAGGGGCTATGGACTTTGGGATAGTACACTTCCATGCCCATGGCAGTGGATATAAAAAGGCACCTGAGACATCCTCATTTTGTCTTCATTTCCTGCTTCATTTCTTTTGATTTGATAGCTAACAAGGAAGCTCAATACAAGGACTGATGACCCCCAATCTGTTTGGATGACTCCAGAGAGATTTTTGCAAGCTAGAAGTTTATTCTATCACTGCTGCAAACCTGATATAAGGACTTTGCAATCACAAGCTCTTCCATGTATATGATTCCTTAATCATTTATAACTCTGTTCTTTTTTATATTATTAAACTTTGTTTTTAGTTACTAAAGGATTGGCATCAGCGTGATTGTTGGGTAAGATCTGAGTTATATATTGGTCTGGCTAAGTAGCTGATCCCTTGGGATTAGGAGGACTCTATATCTGATTAAATTGGTTTTCAGTAACCATTCATCATAAAGTCCAGTGTCTACATGGTGAGCCAAAGACTGGAATGCCTAAGGGCTGCATTTTGACTTCTGGTTAACCAGTGTGGTGATATAGAAGTTCACTTTTGCTACTGCCTTGGTATAACCTAATGATAGAATAACCACCAGCGTAGAGTGTACATTTCTGTATCTTCTTGTGGAACTGGTTGTTTATTACAGTTAATTGAAACATTTTTAAACTTAAAAAAATCTCTCTCATTTAAATGAACATTGGAAATGAGAGGGTATCATTCCAATATTTTGGCCCTAATCCTGAATTTTAAAGTCAATAGGATTTCTCACATAACTAAGGTATGTAGGATTAAACCTTGCAAGTATGAGAGCACTGAGAGAGACACAGAGAGAGAGAGAGAGAGCTAAAACTATGTGAAGAGTAATTGAGTCACTATTGGCAGGAGAGAATAGAGCTGCTGCTTTAGCAGACGCGGCAATGAACTTGTTTTGGAAGCTGTAGCAACCTCTCTCTCCAATTACATATACTTGTTTGCCTGTGTCCCATTAGAAAACAGAGTACAGAATCCGATTACTGGCTCAAACAATGTATGCAGCACATCCATGGTAAGTGATTAGAAATGGCACCCTCACCAATTCAGGGATAATCACTGGACTAGAAATGGCACCCTCACCAGCTCAGGGATAATCATTTGACAAATGTGCTTATGCCAGCCAAAAAATTGACTGTTTTGCAGTTGTAGTTCTGTTCAGTTTTACAAAACATCTGAATGACAAAACAACCATTTAGACTCTTCAATCATCTTCTTTGCAGCCCTAGTCTCTAGTTCAAGTAGTTGTTTGTCCAGTTCTAGATGCCAAGGAAGATTTTCCCAACTGCAATCTATTGCACTTCCATGTCTTAAGTCCTTAGAATGCACCTTTCCCTCTCTGCCTCTAGTGAAGTTGATTCTTATCTAGGCCAATATAGACTGCCTTTTTTCTGAGTCATTCCACATGGAATGTGAAATAGATTGGTCAATGCTGCTCTTTTTCTTCTTCTCTTTGATGCAATGACTCTGTGTTACTTTTTTTCTTATGCAAACAGTCTATTACTAATGTGCAACCCTACAATAATAAAACAGGGACAGATTCTACCTTGCTTGTTAAGGGAGCTATAAATTACACCTCCCTGCCAGCCTGGCCAACTCCACCAGAGGTATTCACTTAAGGGAGAGCAGATAGCAATACCATTATTTGCCCTTCTTTGGGTTTTCACTGGGATAGGGGAGCAGCTTTAATTTCCACTTGAAGACACAATACCCAGTAGAAGCTGCAGTGAAGATGTAGCAGGGCACACCCTGCCTGCACTAACTCCACCCCCCTCTTGCAGCTGATACCAGCCACTCTCTGGGCTGCACTGTCCACCTACAGACCCCCTGTTTAAAAGGGAGGCTCCATCTATTTTTTACCATTGCACACTCACCACTGACATGCATTCTGCCATTAGGGCTCCAAGCTGCCGGATCCCACCTGCCACCCATCAAATCTCGTTTCATTCCTTCACCTCTAAACTCATCTTCAACGACTGCCAGGATCCTGGTACTTGCAATCTAAATGGATTTTGATTATATCGGAGGCCACTAGAATTGGGGTCTACTGTGCTGGCTCAATCCTGCAGGCCTTAGTGGCACAAAACCCCACTGAATTTTGCCCTGCAGTTTCTAGCTCCTCATCTTTGTTATGTAGTTTATCAAACAAGTAACATAACTTCAAAACTATTTTTTTTGCAATGTTAGACAATAATGTTTTGCTTAGGGAGGGACCTATTTTTTCTCCCAACATTTATGTCTATTAGATCATGTCATCAAGCTGGCTGCAGAGGAATACATGGCTGTGCATAAGAAAGGTGGCAGTGGACAGGGACGTGTGCAACAATTTTTGCTCCATTTCCACAGACCATTCAAGGAAAGTTATTGTAGTTGTAACAAATATCTAGCAATCTCTTCACACAAGCCTAAACTGCAACAAATTTAAAATGATGAGGAGAGGGAAGTGAACAGGCAATGGACCATGCAGGAGATGTGCAGTTCAACGAGAACATTGCCACACTAAGTTGATGAATCCGACAGAGGCATTTGTCTCAGCAAATATTCCTCTTCATACCCTGGATCATCCAGCCATGAAAAAAAACACACACAGGTTGCAATCTAAAGAACATGGGACTAATCTGCGTTGTTCACCAGCTGAAAAAATTCAACCTGCCTGACCTCTGTGAAGTGTAAAAAGAAATTGGAAACAGAGTCCCTGTGCCCAGCCCTCTCTGTTGTGGGTGATGAGACTACAGAGGTGGGAGATTGGTACCATGTGTTCTGAATATTCTTACTCTGATCTGTTTAAAGTATGACAGAAACTCTGAGACATTGTGGCTGGAACCCATCATGACAAGCTGTGGTCTTTGACTGCAGAAATTTCAAGGAATTCTGTAACCACAGGCCTGACAGACAACTCTCACATATGGAAAGGCAAACTAACAATATGTCACAGACAATGCCAGCTACAATTTTAAAGCAAATGTCTCTTTAAAAGCTTCACAGCCATTTTACGGCTTACTCTGTGAGGAACATACTACTCAGGACAACTGTCAGGAAGAAATGAATCACAATAACATTAGCATTCATCCAATACCTTTCATCCAGGGACCTCAATGTTCTGTATAAAGCTGGGTAAGTATTATCAGCCACATTTTACTGATCCTGTAAACGAGACAAACAGGTTCATTTTTAAGGTCAAGTTTACAGAGTGAGTCAATAGCACACCTTGGAACAGAACCCAAATCTCCTGGCTCCAAATCTGCTAGACCCTAGTGCTTATCATGTCCAGTACCTGTTGCTCCCTTTGGAGTGTGGCAGCTGTTTCCTCAGAATCACCTCCTGAAATTCATTGGCTTCTGGCAAAAGGAGAAGAAAAAAAATAACTGATCAGGAGCTTTGCTAGGAACAGAATATTAATAAAGCTAACCTGGATTCACATAACCTAAGTATCAGAAATGCTATGTAGGCACTTCTGTGGCCCCCACCACCATAGTATCTGAGTGTTTAGATATTTCTCTTTCCATTACCCATCCTATTTTATCTTTGATGAACTAAAGAATCTCCTGACTTGGACAGATCCTTGAAGTATGTTGATGAAATAACACATTCAACTGTCAAACAGACATGAGGGGGTGAACAACACAGTATATAACAGTTCTCCATCTGAATATTTGGAGGAGCCAATGTTTTCTTCACCATTAACCAACAGCAGTTATCCTGATGGCATACTGTGTATAGAATGCTTCAAAGTGAAGAAAGTAGGAATCCAAAAACAAAGGCTTGCCTTGTCAGCAACAGAAAACAAAAAGAGTTTGCAAAGTCAGCTAGAACTTACATGTGCCACAGACCACATGCAGCTTTGGCTCACACTTAACAGTTCAGCATTTGCATCAACAGCAGTGCACTGCAGGTCTGTACCTGTGAACAGTATCTCTACAGAGCATTCATTAGCGACGTATGAAGATGTCTTAAGAAAACAAGAGATCAATCAAGGAATATGCATTATGTTAATTCCAGACTACATGAACTGAACTACTGCTTTTAAGCTTTTATGCACAATGCAACTGATTATCGTTTGATTTTGTTTTGGGGCTTGCTTTGATGTGCTTCAGTTTTGAAAAGAAAAAAACAGGTATTTTCAAACCATTTGATTTGGACTAAAAATTTAGCAAAACAAAGTTATTTTGTTTGCTACCAAGTATATCTATGACTTTATATGAATTTCTAGGATTTCCTTTATTTTCAACATTAACATAGCTAGTGCAGCATTTTACCCAAAGGTTGGTATAACAAAAATATAGCCAGGGTGATCACACATCCACATTACAGCTGGGAACAGAACCTGTAGGTCAGCAACCAGTTTATCTGTCCACAGAACAATGTTCTCAAATAGACATATTCTGACAGAGGGAGGCTTCTTCTCACCCTTCATGTTAGCCCCCTGCATACAACTGCTGACTGATTCTTGCTGACTCACTGTAACAGGCGCAGGTCATTATCCATATCCTAGCTAGACAGGAGATGACAGTGGCTTTCTGGGCAAAGGAATCTAGCATCTGGAACACATGGAGGATGTTATAAATGAAGTCAATCCAAGGGAGGGGGTGAGTTTGGCTATACACTAAGTACATATACACTTTTCAGAGAGGGGTGCAAATTCTAGGTTCTTACACCATTTCTGACTTGCCTGAATTCATTCCCATTGGTTTGAAAGGCATGACTCTTGCAGTTGGTTAGACGTCAACACAGGGCAGGCATATGAGGCAATAAGACATGTATATGGGCAGTCTGCATAACTCTGTGAATGACAACTGCAAACTATCCCCATGTAAAGGAAAGAGGGAGAATAGCAAGAGACCAATATTGCTCCATCAGGAGCTGGTTAATGACCTGAAAATCAAAATACAGAATCCTACAACAACTGGAACGATGGCAAAGGATGTCTACAAAAGACTAGTATAAGTAGCTAGGAACAAAATCAGAAAGGCTAAGGCACAAAGAAGAGGTTCTTTAAATACATTAAGAGCAAGAGAAAGATGAAGGAAACCATAGGTTCTCTACTTAGCAGGGAAGGAGAGCTAATAGCTGATGACATCAAGAAAGCTAAGTAGTTTAATTACTATTTTGTTTCAGTCTTCACTAAAAAGGTTAACAGTGACCAGCTATTCAACACAATTAATATTAACAACAAGAGAGAAGGAATGCAAACCAAAACAGGGCAAGATACATTACAGTTGGCAGGTCCTGATGAAATTCATCGTAGGGTATTTAAGAAACTAGCTGAAACAATTGCAGAACCATTAGCAGCTGTCTCTGAGAAATCCTGGAGGCCGGGTGAGGTCCCAGAGGACTGGAGAAGAGCAAACATATCTTTAAAAAAGGGAACAAAGATTACCCAGGGAGTTATAGACCACTCAGCCAACTTCAATACCTGGAAAGATACTGGAACAAATTATTGAACAATCTATCTGTAAGCACTAGGAGCATACTAGAGTTATAAGGAATAGTCAGCATGGATTTATCAAGAACCAAATCATGCCAAATCAACATAATTTCCATCTTTGACAGGGTTACTGACCCAGTGGATAGAAGGAAAGCTGTAGATGTGATAGATCTTGATTTTAGTAAGGCTTTTGACATAGAAGACTTAGGTGGGAACCTGAAAACAAATCTTCAACTATGTTAATGGCTGTTATCAAGAGGAGGGTGATCAATTGTTCTCCATGTCCACTGAAGGTAGGACAAGAAGTAATGGGCTTAATCTGCAGCAAGGGAGATTTAAGTTAGATACTAGTAAAAACTTTCCAACTACATGGGTAATTAAGTTATGGAATAGGCTTTCTAAAACAGGCTGGACAAAGAGCTGTCAGGGGTGATTTCAGTTTACTTGGTCTTGCCACAGCATAGGGGGCTGGACTTGATGAATTTGCAAGGTCACTTCCAGTCCTGCATTTCTATTATTCTATTATCTCTTCTGCAAGAAACCCGTGCTCTATGCCAGCTCTGATGTCCTTTCCTTGCTTACACTTGCTGACACTTCTGTGTACCTGTACACCCACAAAAAATACTCAATGAAAAGAATAAACAATGTTACGGAACAATTGTGTTAACTACCCAGGCTGAATGTAACCAAGCTTACAACTAGGAAACCAAGGAAGATCACATACGGTGTCTATCTAAGGAACAATATATTGTTCATGAGCATGAGACAATTCCATGGCAGCCAGTGGCATCAGGAGACGAACTGAACCTCCCAAGCGAATCTCTCAAAAGTGATTACAACTGAGTCCAAAGCAAAAGCTGTGTATTTGTGACTGGTGACCCTACTCAAGGCCTATTAGTCCCAAATCACCATGACCACCAGGGAATGCAATGCCCTCTGGCCTATGCAAGAGTAAATACTCCAATATACTAAGGTCCACAGCTGTTACACTGCAGTATTATTCAGCCTCCTTAAATCTTTGGAGAAAAAACAAGACTTGTTAGTTACTGGCAGCTGGAGAATGCTACTCCTGCAAAGTCTGCCAGTTCATTTCAGATTCTACAGCTGCGAGGGGAACAGACCTCCCTGCTGCAGAGCCCATCAACATTTGGTCACTTGTATTATACTTTTTTTCCCCCGTCATCTTCTCAGGAAGTTGGTCTGGAAATAATTGTGCATTCAGGACTGGGTTTTCATGGCCACTGAATGATCCTTTCCCTAGCTGTACTCTACAGTTCTGCAACAACCTGTGCCTTTGAATTCTAAAACATATTGTGGTAATGGCAGAGAAGCAGCCCATGAAAAAAATGGATTCAGTGGGATTAAGGAGCAGGTCCTTATTTCTTTTTTCATTAAGCATCATTTTGTAATTATCACACCACAAATCCAAATTAATGTCACACAAGGAAACTGTTGTAATAGAGACTTGCTATTGCTTTTGTTAGGACTTGCTAATTTCCTGGAGGTGAAAGCAGATTGTTCTTTCCTCCCTGCTGCTATTTCTGCATCTTAAAGCAGGCTGTCAGGGAAATGAGTACATTGTCTTTGTATGCCAAGAAGATGAAATTCAATTTCAGATAAATTAGATGAATAATAAAGACTGAAGTGCTGATGCAAAAGGCCTTCAAACCTTATTAATGCTTTGTCTGGACTTAGTGCTCTGAGGGTGAATCCAGCTGAGAAACACTAACTCTGAAACAGAATCGCCCACTTGTTAATACCCACCATCTAGAACACAGAGTGAAATGTCAGGTTTTCACCTCCAGGAAGCAGTTGGGAGAAGTTGTTTTAGTGAAATGTAGACAGAGAGCAAATGGCATATACCTTAAACTGTCTGTGTGACTGGCTAATCCTACTCTTCATCTTCTCAGTTTCTTCAGGCTTAAACATTTCTTCATTAGTTCATTCTTTCCAGAAATGTTCATTAATTGGTATTATTTGGAAGTCTATTCCATGTAACTAGAGATAACCAAACAGCTCACCATGCCACAGCTCTAATGCAACAGAATACAGAAATGGGCATTCTGCTTCTTTGACTACTAAAGGGTCTGCACTGCAGAGCAAGTCTGCAATCCCAAGATTCCGAGATAAACTTTGCTATTATCACAGAATCCTGAAATCTCATGTCATATCACGAGTCATACAGCTTTAAATAATATTCTACCCACAAACCTTCATTTAATATACTTTGTACTCATATCTAAGGCAAAGAGACAAATAGACAGACATGCAAATAACCTTTACTTCCAAATCATACAATTAAAAACATCACTAGTTCCAAAATCTCAGAATTAGTAGAGATGCAATCCTCAGCAATGGAATGCACCATGGGATCCCAGGATGCCTGTTCTCAAAATCCTGGGATTGCATTCCCTAGCAATTATACCAGTTCCTGAGGAAGAACTTTTCAAATGCCATGATGATGAACATTAAATAAGAACCTAGATAAACGTACAAACAGATTGAGTTCAAACAAAACAATTAGTTCCCACATGAGCAGCATTCAATTTTGTGGTGAGGAAAAAAGCTACTAAACCTTCATGGATAAAACCTCAAAACTTCAAGCTTTTCCTGAAACAGAAGCCTTGAGACTGTGAACTTGATAGGATAGACACTATTTTTAAAGTAAATAAATAAATGTTCAGAGGTTAATAACCAACTGGAATTTTTTTATTTAAACTTTTCAAATTCTTGATAGCTGCTTTCAACTACCTGAAAGGGGGTTCCAAAGAGGATGGCTCTAGACTGTTCTCAATGGCAGCAGATGACAGAACGAGGAGTAATGGTCTCAAGTTGCAGTGGGGGAGGTTTAGATTGGATATTAGGAAAAACTTTTTCACTAAGAGGGTGGTGAAACACTGGAATGAGTTACCTAGGGAGGTGGTAGAATCTCCTTCCTTAGAGGTTTTTAAGGTCAGGCTTGACAAAGCCCTGGCTGGGATGATTTAACTGGGAATTGGTCCTGCTTTGAGCAGGGGGTTGGACTAGATGACCTTCTGGGGTCCCTTCCAACCCTGATATTCTATGATTCTATGATTCTTGGTATTTAATTAATCCTTCACTTAGTTCCACTTACTCATAATGATTATGTCTTTTTAAAAACTAGAAATATAGATAAATTTTAGGTCATGAGATAGCAGAGGTGGGCATGTAAAAACCAAAATAAACCTTGGGGGATGGCCAGTGAGTGATCAAAATAAGCTGGCTAAGGGGAAAAAATCTACATTACATAGGTAACTAAAATAAATGCTGAAAACCTCTGTTGTCAATCTTCTCTCCAGTTTAGTTTATGTTCCTGTAAATTAGAGTTATATATAGGAACCAGGCTTGAACTCAAAATATACCTCAAACAGAACCCTGAAGAAATCTTTTAATTTTTTATATGACAGTACTAATTAAAAGTTTCCATAAGCTAGGAAAATATACCCCACAGACCAATCAAAAATCACTCACTCTAGCCTGTGCATAGCCTTTACAAACACTATGGGCTATTGTACAGAGTGAGCCACTATCATATATGCAAAAGGGCACTTACTCACTAGAGACTGAAAAAGGCCAAAGGACATTTGCAAAATATTAGCACATCTGCTCAATGACAACCATCTCAAATACTCAAAAAGATCCTGAGCAGCAGTAATACACTACAAGACCCAATATCCACCTCTAGAAACAAACTACAAACATTTTAAAACTTGCTCACAGATATCCACTGAGAATCATTCACTTCACCCTCTTCAACTATTCACAGTCAGCCTTGCATTGAGTTTCCAGGCGTGATTCACTGGTTCATTTTGTCAAATTGTACAGGGAAACTTTTTACAAACATTTTTGTTGTTGTTGTTGCTTGTTATGGATATCCATTATTTGTTTTTCAGACTGTAGTTTATAGGGTATTTTGAGTTCAAGCTTGGTTCACTGAATAAGTCACATGGCATTTCTCCTCTGACAGGCTGAGTCTATTCCATATATATGATAGGATAGGAGGGTCAGCCCAACTCAACATAAAACCATTTTAAGCTGGTTTTGCAAAGTGAAACTTGCATTTCAATATCTGTCTCTGACGCAGGTTGGAAAAAAATTATTACCCTGATCCCTCTGTCCGTGCCATGCAGTAATTTCCATTACAGGTCAGCAGAACATTTTGTCAGAGGAAGTCTACACCAACAGGGAACAGAGTCACACAGGAACAAGCAAGTCATTCAAGACACAATACAAAGATCTTTAAGCAATGGATAATATCTCATCATTACATAAAGACATAAAAATGGTTTCTTATCCCTCACCTGAAAATTGACAACTGTTTAATTGTTCCTGGACAATAACTTTCCTACTATCACTCACTGAAGGAGAGAATCAGGACCATCACCTCTGGAAAAATATAACTGTAACAGTGTTTTTGTCATAAATATAAAGGGAAGGGTAAACCCCTTTGAAATCCCTCCTGGCCAGGGGAAAGCTCCTCTCACCTGTAAAGGGTTAAGAAGCTAAAGGTAACCTCGCTGGCACCTGACCAAAATGACCAATGAGGAGACAAGATACTTTCAAAAGCTGGGAGGAGGGAGAGAAACAAAGGGTTTGTGGGTCTGTCTGTAGTCGTCTTGGCCGGGGACAGAACAGGAATGGAGTCTTAGAACTTTTAGTAAGTAATCTAGCTAGGTATGTGTTAGATTATGATTTCTTTAAATGGCTGAGAAAAGAATTGTGCTGAATAGAATAACTATTTCTGACTGAGTATCTTTTTTGTAACTTAAGGTTTTGCCTAGAGGGGTTCTCTATGTTTTTGAATCTAATTACCCTGTAAGATATCTACCATCCTGATTTTACAGGGGGGATTTCTTTATTTCTATTTACTTCTATTTTTTATTAAAAGTCTTCTTGTAAAACACTGAATGCTTTTTCGTTGTTCTCAGATCCAAGGGTTTGGGTCTGTGGTCACCTATGCAAATTGGTGAGGCTTTTTACCAAACCTTGTCCAGGAAGTGGGGTGCAAGGTTTTGGGAAGTATTTTGGGGGGAAGGACGCGTCCAAACAGCTCTTCTCCAGTAACCAGTATTAGTTTGGTGGTGGTAGCGGCCATTCCAAGGATAACGGGGGTAATATTTTGTACCTTGGGGAAGTTTTGACCTAAGCTGGTAAAGATAAGCTTAGGAGGTTTTTCATGCAGGTCCCCACATCTGTACCCTAGAGTTCAGAGTGGGGGAGGAACCTTGACATGGTGGCACAGTGGTGGGATTAACCTGAAATCATTTTGAGATCCAGTTGAGATTTTTTGAACTAGAAATACAGATTTTAAAAAGGAATTTTTAGGAAGTCCAGAAGGCAGCTTTGAAACTGAAAGCAGCTTGGTTTCTCTCTGCTTTGTGGCCAAGCAGAGACAAAAGGGGATTATCTTGTGAATTGCAGATTTTCTTTGCCTGGAGGCAGGGTACTTAACTCCTGCAGGGAAATTCACAGTCTTCCAACCCAGAGGTTTTTTTTTTTTTCTTTTCTTCCTAAAAGTAAATAGGGGGTGTGTGCTCTACCCATTTGCCTGGAGACAAAAGTGGCAGGGTTTTTTTTAGGATTTTGATTTTTTTTTTTTTTTTACAAGGAGCACAGGTTTGAAAAGAAATTTTTTTTCTTCTTTGGGCTGGGTAAGCAGGTTTCCAAGTAGTTGGAGGTTTTTTGCTTTAATTTGGGCCCAGAGCAGAGACAAGGGAATTGTCTTTTTCTGTAGGCTGACAATCACTATCAGAGAATAGGTATTCTATTCCAGCACAGCAAAATTTTACAGCCAAGTTTTGTTTGTTTATTTCTAAACCTCGGGTGTAAAGTTAGTTAAAAACAGAGAGGTTAGAATGGCCAAATCCTCAGCTCGACTACAGCTGGAATTAGCCAAATTTCAGGCTGAGGAAAAACAAAGGGAACATGAAAGACAGATAGAACTCATGCAGCTGAAGAAGGAACAAGAAAGGGAGGCAGAACAACACCAAGAGGCTGCCCACAAGAGGGAAATGGAGGCAAGGAAGCATGTGGAGGAGGAGAGGGAAAAAGAGAGGAAGCATGTGGAGGAGGAGAAGGAAAAAGAGAGGAAGCATGTGGAGGAGATGGAGAGGATAAAGGCCCAGCAGAATATACCAACAAACCCTAGCAATCCTTCTCCAGGTACCACTTCCCATCCCAGAAAGTTCCCCACCTACAAGGCAGGTGATGATACTGAGGCCTTCTTAGAAAACTTCGAAAGGGCCTGCCTTGGGTACAACATCTCTACTGACCAATACATGGTAGAGCTGAGGCCGCAGCTCAGTGGACCCTTAGCTGAGGTGGCAGCTGAAATGCCTAAAGAACACATGAACAAGTATGAACTGTTTAAATCCAAGGCGAGAGTCAGAATGGGGATAACACCCGAGCAGTCTCGTCGGAGGTTCAGAGCCCTAAGGTGGAAACCAGACATGTCATTTACCCGACATGCCTACCACATTGTAAAACATTGGGATGCCTGGATATCAGGAGCAAGTGTTGAATCTCCAGTAAATTTGCCCTTCCTAATGCAAATGGAACAATTCTTAGAGGGTGTTCCTGAGGAAATAGAAAGATACATCCTAGATGGGAAACCCAAAACTGTAATTGAGGCAGGAGAGATTGGAGCCAGATGGGTGGAGGTGGCAGAGAAGAAGAAAACTGGTCGCAGTTGGAGCGGAGACCAGAAGGGACCACCCCAGACCACACCCTATTACCGGGGGCCGCCCAAAGCCCCACCTACCTCCCAAAGAACCCTCCAGACCCCTTATCGTCCCACCACCCCGTTCTCCAGCAACCCTCCTCGCCCCAGTGACCCGTCAGCTGGACGATGTTTTAAGTGTAACGAGCTGGGGCATGTAAAGGCCAACTGCCCCAAGAACCCCAACAGATTACAGTTCATTGCACCGGAATCACACCAGAGGTCCACAGGCCCAGATACCTCCCAGATACCCTTGGAGCGGAGGGAAA
The DNA here is from genome assembly GCF_965140295.1 of Lepidochelys olivacea. Classification (NCBI taxonomy): domain Eukaryota; kingdom Metazoa; phylum Chordata; order Testudines; family Cheloniidae; genus Lepidochelys; species Lepidochelys olivacea. Next base: position 86,843,615 of record NC_140415.1, on the reverse strand, counting down.
CTGTGAGTGTGGGTGGGAAGAAGGTCACCGCGTGGAGGGACACCGGAGCACAAGTGTCAGCTATCCATGCTTCCTTAGTGGACCCCAATTTAATCAACCCAGAGATCCAAGTGACGATTCAACCCTTCAAGTCCAACTCTTTCAATTTGCCTACAGCCAAGTTGCCTGTCCAGTACAAGGGCTGGTCAGGAATGTGGACTTTTGCAGTCTATGATGATTATCCCATCCCCATGCTGTTGGGGGAAGACTTGGCCAATCATGTGAAGCAGGCCAAGAGGGTGGGAATGGTCACCCGCAACCAGGCTAAACAAGCCGTGAGGCCTAGCTCTGTTCCGGAAACTTCTATCAGGACCCAGTCAGAGGTGATGGACCTGGACCCCAGGCCAATGTCTGCAACAGCAGTAGTGGATCCAGTCCCAGAGACCCAGACGGAACCAGTCCCAGAACCGGAACCAGCCGAACAACCAACACCAGACCCCGTGTCAGCACTGAATCCAGTACTTGCAACCTCAACACCAGAGGGCCCCACCGAACCTGAACTGGCAGCAGCCGATAACCCTACACAAGAGGCTCAGCCGGAGCCTGAATCCCAACATAGTGCACCAGCGGAGAGCGGTTCACAGTCAACAGAAACAGCTCCATCCCCTATATCACTTCCAGAGGGACCAAGCCTAGGTCCACACTCCCATGAGGAACTGATGTCTCCAGCATCAAGGGAACAGTTCCAGACCGAACAGGAAGCAGATGAAAGCCTCTAGAGAGCTTGGACGGCGGCACGGAGCAACCCACCGCCTCTCAGCTCTTCTAATCGATCCAGGTTTGTTGTAGAAAGAGGACTTTTACACAAGGAAACTCTTTCTGGGGGACACCAGGAAGACTGGCATCCTCAGAGACAGTTGGTAGTTCCAACTAAATACCGGGCCAAGCTCTTGAGCTTAGCCCATGATCACCCTAGTGGCCATGCTGGGGTGAACAGGACCAAAGACCGTTTGGGGGGGTCATTCCACTGGGAGGGAATGGGCAAGGATGTTTCTACCTATGTCCAGTCTTGTGAGGTGTGCCAAAGAGTGGGAAAACCCCAAGACCAGGTCAAAGCTCCTCTCCAGCCACTCCCCATCATTGAAGTTCCATTTCAGCGAGTAGCTGTGGATATTCTGGGTCCTTTTCCGAAAAAGACACCCAGAGGAAAGCAGTACATACTGACTTTCATGGATTTTGCCACCCGATGGCCGGAAGCAGTAGCTCTAAGCAACACCAGGGCTAAAAGTGTGTGCCAGGCACTAGCAGACATTTTTGCCAGGGTAGGTTGGCCCTCCGACATCCTCACAGATGCAGGGACTAATTTCCTGGCAGGAACTATGAAAAACCTTTGGGAAGCTCATGGGGTAAATCACTTGGTTGCCACTCCTTACCATCATCAAACAAATGGCATGGTGGAGAAGTTTAATGGAACTTTGGGGGCCATGATACGTAAATTCGTAAATGAGCACTCCAATGATTGGGACCTAGTATTGCAGCAGTTGCTCTTTGCCTACAGAGCTGTACCACATCCCAGTTTAGGGTTTTCCCCATTTGAACTTGTATATGGCCGTGAGGTTAAGGGGCCATTGCAGTTGGTGAAGCAGCAATGGGAGGGATTTACACCTTCTCCAGGAACTAACATTCTGGACTTTGTAACCAACCTACAAAACACCCTCCGAACCTCTTTAGCCCTTGCTAGAGAAAACTTACAGGATGCTCAAAAAGAGCAAAAAGCCTGGTATGATAAACATGCCAGAGAGCGTTCCTTCAAAGTAGGAGACCAGGTCATGGTCTTAAAGGCGCTCCAGGCCCATAAAATGGAAGCATCGTGGGAAGGGCCATTCACGGTCCAGGAGCGCCTGGGAGCTGTTAATTATCTCATAGCATTCCCCACCTCCAACCGAAAGCCTAAGGTGTACCATATTAATTCTCTAAAGCCCTTTTATTCCAGAGAATTAAAGGTTTGTCAGTTTACAGCCCAGGGAGGAGACGACGCTGAGTGGCCTGAAGGTGTTTACTACGAAGGGAAATGTGCTGGTGGTGTGGAAGAGGTGAACCTCTCCATGACCCTTGGGCGTATGCAGCGACAGCAGATCCAGGAGCTGTGCACTAGCTACGCGCCAACGTTCTCAGCCACCCCAGGACTGACTGAACGGGCATACCACTCCATTGACACAGGTAATGCTCACCCAATTAGGGTCCAACCTTACCGGGTGTCTCCTCAAGCTAAAACTGCTATAGAACGGGAGATCCAGGATATGTTACAGATGGGTGTAATCCGCCCCTCTGAAAGTGCATGGGCATCTCCAGTGGTTCTAGTTCCCAAACCAGATGGGGAAATACGTTTTTGCGTGGACTACCGTAAGCTAAATGCTGTAACTCGCCCAGACAACTATCCCATGCCACGCACAGATGAACTATTAGAGAAACTGGGAAGGGCCCAGTTCATCTCTACCTTGGACTTAACCAAGGGGTACTGGCAGGTACCGCTAGATGAATCTGCCAAGGAAAGGTCAGCCTTCATCACACTTCTCGGGCTGTATGAATTTAATGTACTCCCTTTCGGGCTGCGAAATGCACCCGCCACTTTCCAAAGACTTGTAGATGGTCTCCTAGCGGGATTAGGAGAATATGCAGTCGCCTACCTTGACGATGTGGCCATATTTTCGGATTCCTGGGCAGACCACCTGGAACATCTACAAAAAGTCCTTGAGCGCATAAGGGAGGCAGGACTAACTGTTAAGGCTAAGAAGTGTCAAATAGGCCTAAACAGAGTGACTTACCTTGGACACCAGGTGGGTCAAGGAACTATCAGCCCCCTACAGGCCAAAGTGGATGCTATCCAAAAGTGGCCTGTCCCAAAGTCAAAGAAACAGGTTCAATCCTTCTTAGGCTTGGCCGGTTATTACAGACGATTTGTACCGCACTACAGCCAAATCGCTGCCCCACTGACAGACCTAACCAAAAAGAAACAGCCAAATGCTGTTCAGTGGACCGGAAAGTGTCAGAAGGCCTTTAACAAGCTTAAAGCGACACTCATGTCTGACCCTGTACTAAGGGCCCCAGACTTTGACAAACCGTTCCTAGTAACCACAGATGCATCCGAGCGTGGTGTGGGAGCAGTTTTAATGCAGAAAGGACCTGATCAAGAATTCCACCCTGTAGTGTTTCTCAGCAAAAAACTGTCTGAGAGGGAAAGCAACTGGTCAGTCACTGAAAAAGAATGTTATGCCATTGTCTACGCTCTGGAAAAGCTACGCCCATATGTTTGGGGACGGCGTTTCCACCTGCAAACCGACCATGCTGCACTAAAGTGGCTTCACACCGTCAAAGAAACTAACAGAAAACTTCTTCGGTGGAGTTTAGCTCTCCAAGATTTTGATTTTGACATCCAACACATCTCAGGAGCTTCTAACAAAGTGGCTGATGCACTCTCCCGTGAAAGTTTCCCAGAATCAACTGGTTAAAATCGTCCTTGAGATGTGGAAAATATTGTTAGTCTTTATGTACTTGGTAGTATATTTAGAGATGCATGTGTCTTATTAACTCTGTTTTCCTAGAGCTCCAGGAAGAAATCCCAGCCAGTGTTTCACCCTAGCTGAGATTTGGGGGGCGTGTCATAAATATAAAGGGAAGGGTAAACCCCTTTGAAATCCCTCCTGGCCAGGGGAAAGCTCCTCTCACCTGTAAAGGGTTAAGAAGCTAAAGGTAACCTCGCTGGCACCTGACCAAAATGACCAATGAGGAGACAAGATACTTTCAAAAGCTGGGAGGAGGGAGAGAAACAAAGGGTTTGTGGGTCTGTCTGTAGTCGTCTTGGCCGGGGACAGAACAGGAATGGAGTCTTAGAACTTTTAGTAAGTAATCTAGCTAGGTATGTGTTAGATTATGATTTCTTTAAATGGCTGAGAAAAGAATTGTGCTGAATAGAATAACTATTTCTGACTGTGTATCTTTTTTGTAACTTAAGGTTTTGCCTAGAGGGGTTCTCTATGTTTTTGAATCTAATTACCCTGTAAGATATCTACCATCCTGATTTTACAGGGGGGATTTCTTTATTTCTATTTACTTCTATTTTTTATTAAAAGTCTTCTTGTAAAACACTGAATGCTTTTTCATTGTTCTCAGATCCAAGGGTTTGGGTCTGTGGTCACCTATGCAAATTGGTGAGGCTTTTTATCCAACATTTCCCAGGAAAGGGGGGGTGCAAGTGTTGGGAGGATTGTTCATTGTTCTTAAGATCCAAGGGTCTGGATCTGTAGTCGCCTAAGCAAATTGGTGAGGCTTTTTACCAAACCTTGTCCAGGAAGTGGGGTGCAAGGTTTTGGGAAGTATTTTGGGGGGAAGGACGCGTCCAAACAGCTCTTCTCCAGTAACCAGTATTAGTTTGGTGGTGGTAGCGGCCATTCCAAGGATAACGGGGGTAATATTTTGTACCTTGGGGAAGTTTTGACCTAAGCTGGTAAAGATAAGCTTAGGAGGTTTTTCATGCAGGTCCCCACATCTGTACCCTAGAGTTCAGAGTGGGGGAGGAACCTTGACAGTTTTGTTTAAAAAAAATCAGGAGTTTGGAAAGAACTTCATCCAAAATATACAGGACAAAGCTCTGTCTCAAGAGCAAGGACTTCTCTGGATTTCCAGGCCAAATGGTCAAAGTCAGGTAGCTGGGACAGCTTTAACCATAATAGTGAATAAACCCCTGGAGGAGAAATCTTTAGTAGGAACAAGATGAATAAAAGAACAATGGTTCTTGTAAAAGCCATGGCTGGAGAGTAACTTTCCAGTCAGACCACACTTCAGCAATTTCTAGGCATACACAAAATAGCTATATAAAAGGTAAATTCACATGCCCAGATTTGTATTCACCAGTAAGCAAAGAGTAATCAGGCCAAAATGGAGTCTAAATACAGCAGCCACATTGCAAATTGCAGGCTCAGTGATAACCAGATCAATGGATCCCATCCCTCCTTCACCGAAGGCCATGTCTATACCATAAACTCTGGTTGATGCAAGTTACCTCAGCATAACGCCACTGCAGTTAGTATATCACTGACACGCGTGCATACTTAGCACCTTGCATCGCCAGGAGTGCTTGTGTTGATACATAGTGCAGTGCACCATGGGTAGGTATCTCATCTTGCAATTTGCTATCATCGAACACAGTGTCTTTTGGGAAATTTTGGCAATGCATGCTGGGGCATAAATGAGTTGTGCAGGGGTGATTGGAAAAAAAATCATGTTCCCATCATGCAACTTTCTCCATCCTATAATGCCAGCCATATGGTGTCCCTAGCCTCTGTTTGCCAGAACCTGTGAATGAGCAACAGGGGATGGATCACTTGATGATTACCTGTTCTGTTCATTCCCTCTGGGGCAGACCCTGGGCTAGATGGACCTTTGGCCTGACCCAGTATGGCCATTCTTATGTTCTTATACCCCATAATTTTTATACATTTTTTTAAATCCCACAAATCCCAGCAAGTACTGACTGGTGGAATTGCATTGTAACGAAGACTTGAGATGATGAGTAGCGGCCACAGAACTTTCAGATGTGCAAGGCCACATTCCTGAATCTGTGTACCAAGCTCGCCCCAGCCTCCAGTGCAGGGACACCAAAATGAGACCAGCACTTACAGCTGAGAAGTGAGTGGCAATCACACTGAGGAAACATGCAATGCCGGATTGCTACCAATCAGTGGAAATCATTTTGGAGTTGTCAATAGGAATGTTGTGGGGGTGTAGGGAGGTGCTAAAATGGAGTATTCCATCAGCTGGAAATGGAGGCAAACCTGTGATTTTTGAACCTGTAGGTTAACAAGAGACTGCAACATCTGTGTTTGCTATCAGTGAAGCCTTATGTCATCCTAGCTCATCATCCTCTCCAACTCATGAGCCTTTCACCTGTCTGTGCTTTCCCTCTCCATACGGTCTGCTGTATTCACCCTCCAGGTTCTCTGTTTACAGTCTGATGCAGCACTGGCTTGCAGGATCTTGCTGAAGATATCCTCCTGTGTCCTTTTCTTTCTCCCCTTCATCATGGTCAGGTGATCCATGGGTGTGGAGGGGGGACCCCTCAAAACAGCAGCAGCAACAGATAACACAGAGAAGTATCATATTTACAGTCACAACAGAAAGCAGAAGTTTAAGAACTCCCTTCCATTGCTTATGTCATGTTATGCTTATGCTTATGACTTATGTCAACTTATGTAGTGTAAAGCGGGCCTAACACATTCTTAATACACTTCTGTAGCTGTTCCAACAGCTGCTGAGAAGGGTGTAGACACAGTGACCTCTGATACAACATGGAAGTTGTCAGCTAAACTAAACAACATGGAAGCCATCAATTAACAACTAAAATATATCCTCCAAAAGGAAGCCCAAGTAAGAGCCAGCACCATCTTTGCAATCAGACAGATATAAACACAAAGTCAGGCATCAGGAGTACCTGTATCCAACAGATGTAGGTCTCCATAGTGAATAATAATGATGGGGGAAACTATTCTTTTAACATAGGTAGCACTTTTAAAGTTTCCAGAAAGGCTCAGTTAAGGGGATCTCTTATTCACTTTAAACATAGCTCTTCCTTTTGCTTACATTTCATCTACACCAACATTTTAATGGTTTCCTCCTTTCAAGACCTCAACTGTTCTCACATCATGCTTACAACATTTTTGGGCAGGAAGTGGAAAATAACTTGTCCACTAGAAATTGTAGGAAAAACATATTTCCCCAAAATTTAACTTGCTCAGGATGCTGGGGTTAGCAAAGCTTCTCACATAAAAAGAGTCATAGAATCTTTAATTACCAGACGTGTTCAGAACTTTGATTTTACATCTGATCTAAAAAAATGGATACTCTGTGTTTTAACTTTAGACAACATTAACACTAGACAATAAAATGACTCTTTTAAAGGAGCCAGCCCTGTAGCTCAGAGATATGATGCTTTGTTCTGGAATTCACTCTTTGTCAATGTAGTCTGCATGCACATTTGTCCTGTGAAGCATGCAGGGCTTGACACAGAAATCACAATCAGTAACAGTAGAACTTAATTGTACCAAACCATGCTAAGGTATTGACAACTCTTATATGTCTTCAGCTGGCAATGACTGTGCTGTGTTAAGCAGAAAAGTAGGAAAGCTACTACACTGCTGTTACTCAGTTGCTATGTACGTGAATGTTGCATGCAAGGATTTTTACATGAATGCCATTGTTGATATACACTATTCTCAGAGAGCAGGGAATACCACATGGATTCTGATGTGACAAAACACTTTATAATTTCAAAGTTGGAATGACCGATCACAAAAAACACCACAGCAACATGAAATAAAATAAGACATGAATACAAGGCAAAAAAATCTGTGCATTTATCCCACAAGGGTCATTTATAGAAAAAATGATCCAGCTGCTAATGGGGAATCCACCAGATTTGTGTAAACGCTTTCTAGAAACCCCAGATAAGAACATTTCTTATGATACTCAGTTTACCAGTGTACTTTAGTTTAACAAATCTGAAAGAACACTCTTATTTTATAATGATATTACTATAAATCATTTATTACCTGATCTTAATGAAAAACTATGCAAAATTCCACATTTAGTAATAACTGTTATTTGCATAGTTTTTATGAGGACCAGATAATAAACGATGATCTATTCTATATGTGCATTAGACTGAAATTGCTACTGGAACACAATACTATATATTTGTGGTCTTTATTTTCTTTTACAAGCGTCTTCCATCTGCAAAGGTCTGAACCCTAAGGAAAGAGAATCTCTCAGAGAGCAAATTGAAGGACGATCTCTTCCTCACTGGAACAAGGTGTATGAAGGTAGGCACAAAAGCACTTTCTGGGTTGGTTTGTTTTTTTAATTCAAAGGGACAAATTTTCCCCTCATTTACACTACTGCACCCTCACTGATTTCAGCTGAGAGATGAATTTGGGGCCAATCTTCTGACAAAATGGATAATACATTTGCATCAGAATGGAGTTCTTTGAGAAGCCTGAAGGAAAGAATTGCTTTGGAGCACAGAAAGAGAAATCTGAGAATAGAAGCTTGAAGAAATTCCCTATTATAAAGTAAATTTTCTATTAAAAACAAACATTAATGTTTCCTACATTAATATTTTTAAATATAAAATGTGGTGCATAGAAGTTCTAGCACTTTAAAAACAAAAAACTTTGTTGCTATTTAGAATAAAACACCTTGACGACTTCTGATCCTACATTCCAGATTTAGCAAAACTAGTGAACTTTACATGCCCTTTGATTAAATAAGGTATTTGTTAGGAGCTGTTTCTTTTTGGTTTAACTTTCACTTTATTGATTTTTAAATAAAAGTACAGTGCAATTCTTGATGCATGACAGCATAAAAACCCCCGAGAGAATATTTCAAAAGAAATTTAACAGTACACACCAATTCTATCAAGTAAAGTCATACTAAAGCTATGCCTATGGAAAGGATCCTCTTCCAAAGAGTAATAAAACCAACTGTCAAAACTTATACTGTAACCACAGTTGGATGTTTGTTCCCTCACAGAACAAGAAAGAAACAGAAAGACATATGCACAGGGGTAGAAAAGCAAAAGATTCTGGAAACAACTTTTTGAATAAATGATTCAAAAAGGCCAGTATTTTTGAGTCAGAGAAAAGATACAAATATGGATCAATCATCCTTACATTTCTTATGTTTTCTCTGACTAGTGTCCTTCAGGCAGATAAAACTCTCTCATCCTGCCTTAATTCTTTTCTCTGTCATTTTGTCTCCTCCCATCCATCATGCTTAGTTAATGGGTGACTATTATTTTTCATGGTATTATTGTTGATATTATGCCATTGGTGTGCATGGTGAGCCACAGTCATTTTCCTTGATGCTTTGCAGACCACTGCTTTCTCAGTAGTCTCTCCTCCTTAGTCACTTGTGTTTCTGGCACAGATCAATCACCCATCACAATCAACTCTCTAGCCTATGTTTCTCTCCCACCCTGTTGTTTTGTTGAAGGTTTATATATTTACCAGTGTGCCAGATTCACCTTACAGTCAACTCTGGAAATGGAAACTGGTTGTGTTCCCTCAGTTATTCTGGCTTTTCTCTGTGGCTTAGACTTGGTTTCTTGCACCAAGCTACCACATGGATTGAATTGTGTTGCCTTCTACATATGGTCCAGTTTCTTGCCCTGGTTACAGACCTTACTCTAAGCATCACAGTTCTGGGGGGAAATGGATCCCAGCCAATTTCAGGCTGATCACGTCCCAAGAAACTTTAGGCATATCTCCTGTTTTGAGGGCGGTGGCCTATGTGAATCCTTAGAGCTCTAGTTTCTGATCATCACTGAGCCTTGAGGGAACATAGCTGTGTTGCCTTTGTCACATACTGTGGAAGCAGTTATAGTTCTGAATCTCTAAGCCTTGTCCGCATTTCCTCTTGGGGGAAAAGTGGGGGAGATTTTCACAGAGGGAATGGGGCATTTGTCCTCTCTCTTCTTTCTTATCTTCCACATCTTTTGAATTAATGTTCAGAATTACAGTCCCTTAGTATGTCACTGTCTGTACAAATAATTTGACAAGCAGTTTAAATGTTTCAGGGCTCATCCTTTTCATATGATATCTTCTGTGATTATCATCAAATTCCATCTTTCGTGTATGTATATCCTTGGGGAAGGGAAAAAAACCACAAACACTTAATTGAGTACTAGACACTTTGTGAAATTTGCTTTAACCTTATTGATCCTCAGAAGCTGTTCAGATCTTTTTATATTCTTAGCCTACCTGGCATCCATGCTGGATTCAGCCTCTGTAATATCCGTGCACTATTTTTCTCCTCTTCTCTTTATCTTGCATAGTAGATCTGAACATATCTCCTTTCTAGAAATAATGCTGTATTAGCTGTGGCCATATGTAACTTTTTTTCTTTGATTGATTTTCCATGGTACTCTCCTTACTTAAAACTTCAACACTTTAACCTTTACTAGCTGTTAGGTAAAAACTTGATTTAAGACACCTACCTTCATTTCAAGCAAACATACAGTATAGTTACTATAAGAGTTTAACAGTTATAGTACAACACTTCAAACCATAATTATTAATTAATAGGGAAGTATAATGGAGTCAGCACCCACTTCTCATGTGTGCCCCCTTTTCTCTTGGTTACGTGAGAGCCTTCTTTTCTTTTTTGGTCTTACATCAGGGTGGCATCTGCCTCTCACAAGTATCCCCCAGCCACTGGTCCTCTTGGCAGCTCAGCCCTCCAGCCAAGCCACACATGCTGTACCCCCCCCTTCCAGGGTATACAGTCCCGAGTTCTTATCATGGTCCTTGTACGGGTCCGTAGCTCTTAGGCTTCTTTCTAGAGGCACTGCCTTCTTCAACCACCCAGCCGGGGCCCATCTTGGTACCCGCAACTGGGGGTGTTTCAGCAGGCCTCCCTTGGCTCAGTCTTCAACCAGACCAGTGGGGCCCATCTCAGTACTCTCTCTGGGCTGGCCGGGTTCTGTGCTCAGTCCCCCTGGGCTTCAGTTTGCCAGCACTGATCTTCTGCTGGTCCTGCTGCTCTTCCCGCCAGCCCAGCACTCCGTCTTCAGCAGCCTTCCCTGGGCTTCAGTCCTATCTGCAGTGAGGTCTCCACAGTGAACTGCCCACAGTACCACTGATCTTTCAGCCAGCCAGTCACCCAGTCTTCCCTCCTTGAGCTCCACCCAGCCACTGAACTTCTCTGCTCTACTGCTTGTCTTATATAAGGCTCTTCTGACCCCAGATTAGTCACTTCAGCAGCCCCTATGATTGGCCACTCTTCCGCAGCCATTCTAGGCTGCCTGGAGGACTTCTCACTGGTGTATTCTGGGGCAGGGTGATGCAGGACCCTGAGGCTTCCCGCAGGGGGTCTCTGGACCTTGTCCACCCTGCCATAGGAAGAAAAAATTATTTCTCCAGCTCCCCAACATCCAGTGTTAAAGAATGGGGGTTCCAGAATCCAAACCAACATCTTGCACATCTTCATGAACTCTCAGGATGGCTGCCTTAAAATCGCAGAAGATCAGTGATAGTAGCTTCTCCTCTTTGCCTCTGAAGGAGGCTGGAAGTGGCTCTTTCTTGCCACCCTTATAGAGGATCACAGACAACAGCCAAAAGTTGCTAGTCCCTCCCTGTCCATTTAAAGGCTTTGCAAGTTGTTCAGCAACTACTGCACTTTGTCCAGAGATAGAAGACTGTGTGCAGAGCCTTCACCTTCAATGCACACTCAAAGCTATAGATTAGATGAATGTCCACAGAGGGGGACTGGCTGAGACTTGCTTTGAAGTTCAGCGGATAGAGGAAGCTGAATTTGCCTTTCCTTTGAACCTAGGTCCATCATCGGTAAGAGAAGAACATCTGTCTGCAAATAGCAACTAATGGGGAAAGTTTTATATCACAAATCACATTTTTAAATCACAAATATGGAAGTAAAAAATAACCTTTATAAAAAGACCAAGACTGATCTTGTCCCCTAGCTGAATTTCCCCAACAGTATATTTTAAAACTATATAAAATAACTTAATTAATAAGGCTTTGAGGGTCTATCATGAAACCACAAAACAATGACATTTAAGTTGAAAGCTTACTATCTTTAACTCTCCTTCACCTGTACTTATTTATTGCATATACATTGAAAATTGGGGGAAGGTCCTATCCTATGTGCTTTAGAACTATTAATGACAGTTATTTAACACTTTTCTAATGAGAAATAAAGAGCCGCATGCATAGCTTTTAACTAAAATGATTTTTGCCATGACAAACCACCAGTCTTAATAAATAATAAGTAGTTATGTAGTGCTTTCTAGCTTTCAAAGTATTTTATAATCATCAACTAATAAATCTTTAACCAAATTAGTACAACTTTTAATGTAACCTCATTATGTGACCTTAGCATCTAAATCCACACATAGGCTGCTTAAGGAGTGTCTGATTTTCAGAGGTGCTAAGCAATGGAGGATCTATGAGACATGTGAATTTATATGCCTAATTGTAGAGTTTGGAAGCTTGGGCCCTAATCTATCTTCCCCCATCCTTCCTAGGTTTACCACCCAGGTGGTATTGACCGGCCTGGCCAGGTTTTTTATGGATTTGCCAGTTGCCAGAAAAATAATTTAATCTGCCGGGGGGGGGGGGTTTATGACTGTCTAAAGATTTGCATTATTATCACAATATAGTGGGATATCTAGTGTTAAAAGTTTCTGTGTTCAGCTAAAGATGCTGCAGTGTTCCCACTTCCACAGTTTAAGTGATAGCGGATCAAACCCATTGAAAATACAGTAGCTGTCTACCCACCAACACGCAAGCGCACTGCCTGTATGTGCGAGAGAGGGTTTGAGTCACTGTAAGTGGATGCTGAAGGGTGGGAGCTGCAAAGTTGCCTTGTGTTTGGGGCTGCAGTGGGCTTGCCTTGGGGTGGGGGCAGGGAGCTGGGTTTTTTGTATTTCCAGTGGTAGTAACCCTACCTCTCTCTCAGCTGTAAAATGAGGTCGACAATATTTACCTGTTTTACAGGCTAAATGTTTTTGAAGTGCTTTGGGATCATTAGATAGAAAGTTGTAAAGTGTAAAATACTATTATTACAGGTTTAGGGTAGATTCATTATTTTAAATGTTAGTGTATTTATGAATTACTGTTAACATTTTTCACATCCTACTCAGACCCTATGGCTGGTCATCTAGAGATGCAGATGACAAAGTTTTGAAGATACAGTTTCAGAAAAGACATCTGGCTCCTTGACAGACTTCAGAGACACCATTCATCACAATTCTGGAGTTGTCTCTGGCTATGTCACATGCTCCAGATGTTGTTCATTCGGACAGTTTGTACCACTTCCCTTGATATTCTTTCTGAATCATGTTATATTATTGGGAATGTGCATCTTCATACTGCATGCATTTGACAATACATTTAATACAAAGTCCTAATGAGATATCTGACATCTGATATTTTTAAATGAAGGTACATATTTGAATATTTGTATTTATTTGCATGCATGCTTTCTCCCCTGGAGCCAAAATAACACTAGGTCTGAAATACTCATGGTGCTTCTGGTCCTAGATAGATAGTGGCTATACCACAAAACCATCAGATCCTGATATTTCAGAAACATCAACAGCTCCCTGAGAAAAAGTCTGATAAAAAAAATCAGTTACCAAGATATTCAGGTTTATCTGAATACGGAGACAGTTTGGTTCATTCAGATTCCTGTGCAAATCAAATGGACAGCCTACTTATATAACTTTGAATGACTTCATAACTTATCCTACTCTAAAAGGCAAAACTCCTGTCCATAATAATTTTAGCACAATGGACCAGTCACTACAACCCATTTCTCATTTCACAATAAAGGACCTTTTCCGACACCTGGATTTCAAAATTTAATGCCATGTCAAAATGAATTTGTCACAGGAAAATTGTTCATATAAACACCAATATGTAATATGATGTCTTTGTCAACTGTTTTATGGAATCTGTCAACTAAGACCTACCTACTGGACCTGTGGGTATTGTCATCAGGCAAATACATATCTACCTAACTAGAAGCAGACAGTACTTTTCTTTACTATTTCTGCCCCATTCTGGGGATAGTAAATCTCCAGTGTTCACATATTTTTTGACTTGAGGTAATTTCTGAGTGACCTCTGAAAGATTCAGAAGGAAGTTCAAGGCACAATCACAGTTTGTTCTATTTTTCTTTTTTAAACATCCTAATCAAGTCCAGTGCTTCATGATGCAAGCTGATTACTGTATGGTACAAGAAAAAAAATGATTAATTACCATATGTGGGGTGGTTTGTTTTTCTCCAAACTTGTTTAGTACTGGTGCTTAGATGCTTTAGCAATTGGCACAATTATAAAAAAAGCTGGATAGAACAAATGATATCATAACTTTCCTGGAACTTAGAAAAAAGTACTATAAAATGTAATACAAAATGTAATACAAAATTCTTTCCATAGAATGTTTAAACAGCTTATAGAATTCTATCGCAAGGCTATAATTCTCTACTTTATAGTTTGATTTAAAAATTCTATTAGAGCAATATCATTTTCTATTAAATTCTATAGTTTTTGGAATAGTTTCTCTAGAAATCTATTTAATGTCTATGGAACCCTCTCGACATCAACCTTCTTAAATTCTGTAGACTATTTCTATAGGTTGGAACTAGAGAAAGCTATTTTTTATTTTTGTTTTTTACTCTTGTTTTTGATGGATCTTGAAAGAAAGTCTCTCAAAGGGCTACGGTTTCTCCTTCCTTTATTGTTAATTTTAGTAACCTTTGAGAACTGGGGTAACAATGAGGATGGGTGGAAATTTCATCTTTCCTGCATCTTGTTCTCTCCTAACTTTAAACAGCTAATTCCTTAAAGGGTGTCACAGAGGGAGGACAATGCTAGCATAAAGAATGTGCTATTTATGAGCATAAATACTAAGAAACTAGCTAAATTCATCTGCTTTTTAAAAAAAAGAAAAGAAAAAAAAAGATTGGGGTAAACATGGTCTAGTACCATAAATGAAGTGTGCGCTCTCCTTTGCTGTACCACTCATGATCTCAACCCTGATTTAAAGGGAATCACACTGTTTTTGAGAAAATAGTAGAGCAGTTGTGTGTGCTATGAAATTGACAGTGTAATTAGAATGGTTCCATTAGAGTTAACACAGTTATAGTTGTGAATAACGTGCATTACTCAGTAACTATAGGCAAGGACTCATAGTTTTGGTGGCACATTAAAGATAAATTATGCACTCAATATTATATGGCATGGTCCCTCTTCTTCTCCAGTCCTGTCAGGATCATATTCTTATTTGTTTATTTTATATTATATTAAATTTAAATTTACTTTACACTGTTCTCAAATCATCAGTTTTTGTAAAGAAACATTCAGGCTTTTGTAATAAAATGAATATCTGAATTGTAGGCATTATCAAGGAGCAAAGCAAGAACATTTGGCAGCTGGGAAGAGGGAGTTGGGGCTTTTGATACCAGGGAAGGGGTGGATACAATTTTAGTTCTTGGAAGTTGTTTGGTTTCGTTACATGGCAGAGGAGACCACAAACTTTGGAAGGGTTTGAATTCCTCACTGTCCACCCCAGTGATCATTTGTTCCACAGCATCCTGTCCTAATATCTGCCATTACATCCAACAGTGATGGAGAAACAAAAATGATTACCAATGAAATTGTTTGTTGTTTGTACCAATAAAGTACGTAGATACTTACCAGATTCCCTCACACCAATTTAAAATATGAAAAATTCTACTCAATTCAATGAAGCTATGACAGTGTGAGTTCAGAATCTGCTCTGTTGCCAAATAGGCCTAGCATTCTCATTGTCCCTCATGGTTAAGTTAAAAGAATCATTTGTCAAATATACTGAGTACTCATAGAACGTTGTGAATCTGTGCTAAATGGAGATGATGAAAATTCACCACGTAAAAGTATATTGCTTCCAAGAGCAAAATATTAAACTGGTTTTTAACTACAAAATTTGCTTGCCAGGTAAAATGTAATTGGCTATAAGTTGTAATTGACATCTCAAGAAAAGAAGCATGAGGGGAACATAACTGAAGTCTTGCAGGTCTCAAAGGAATGTTGACCACAGATGTCACATCAGCATAATGTAAAATGTTCAAAATGAAATGATTGGTTGAAACTCTTGTTTTGTAGATGTTCTAGCACTATTGTTAAATAGAGGTCAAGTTGTTAGGCTCTCTTTTGGCTGGAAATTTGAGGCCTAGTGGAATTTGTAAGAAGCGGATAATAAATTGACATTTGTTAATGATTGGATATCCACTGATTGGATAATGGGGTGAGTAACAGACTGTTACTCTGGATCGGTATGCATTACTTTTCTGTTTGGGCTGTTTAATCTTAGATGCCTCATCTCTGATTAATAAACTGATTTAAGATTGACCATCTGATGTCTTGTTAATCAATAATCAAAATGAACCCAATTAATTACAACTCCAGGAAAGCCAGTAAACTGTGTTGAATAAGGAAGGAGACATTTATAGCGTCATTTTCCACCATAATCTTACATTAAATTAGCAATGTCCTATCATTTCTATTAGAAGCTCCTAGTCTCCACTGCAAGTACACAGGTTCTTGTACACTCCTTGCAGGACTAGAGAGAGCCAAGAGCTCTTCCACAAATACGATCAGTGTAGAGACCCAGAAATTGAAAAGCCCTCCTGACATCAATGGATGCACCACAGTGGAAACGGTGGCTTGAATGTGTGGAAGGGGTCAACTTCACACACTCAGGAAGATGGGACTGGAACCTGGGGGCTGCAAATCCCACACATGCCACTAGGCTGCAGGAGAAATCCAATGCCATCACCATTAAACTGTTGTGGATATCAAAACAGCGAGTGGACAAACAGTATCACAGAAAGTCCAGCATCAGCTCCAGCAGATGATGTCCATACCTGCTCCATTGTCCCAGTGTCTGGTCCATTCATAAGTAAGGAGATTGATGCAGCCATTGCAGCCACAAAACTGGGAAAAGCAGTGGGTAAAGATGGCATCTATCCTGAGTTTCTATATAACCTAGGTCCACTGGCACAGAGATGGATGATGCATCATTTTTCACCAACATTCTGGAGACCAGTGAAATCCTCAGCATGTGGAGAGAAGCCTATGTCATTGTACTCCTAAAGCCTCGAAAACCTGCAGATGACCCTTCCAGTTCTAGGCCAATCTCCCTCTTCAGCACTGCCTGCAAGGTGATGGAGCATATGTTTCTGAACTGAATCAGGACCACTGTGGATTCCAGCCCACCCAAAGAGAAAACTGGTTTCTGATCTCTCACCAAGTCCTGTCCCTAACTACAAACATCTAGACAAGATTCCAACAAAAACTCAAGACCAGTACCACTTTAATCAATTTGCTAGCGGTAGGGAAGATGGACTGCTACTGATATTGGCCAAAGTGATCCCCTTCATGCAGATCTCTGGCTACTGAACACTATGTTTAGTGGCCAAAGGATGCACATACACCTTGGAGGTCAAACCAACAAACCACACACTTTGACTAATGGACTACCACAAGGATTTGTACTTGCTCTGACACACTTTCAATGTCTACATGAGCAATATGTCTGAAATAATAGTGCAGAAGTTTGCATATGCTGATGATTTGGCACTGTCAACTCAGGCCCATAGCTTTAAACAACTCAAAGGGACCCTTACATCTGACCTTAAGATCATGGAAGAGTACTTCCAAATGTAGTGGCTCAGACCAAATCCAAGCAAATTAGTAGTCTCTACTTTCCACCTTGACAACAGAATTGCACCAAACACTTCAATTGTTGATTTTCAATGAAACTTGGCATTATTCCCCCAAGCCAACATATCTTGATATCATTCTTGACCACACACTCACTTTTCATGATCATCAAGCAAGAAAGTATTCTGTAAAGCAAAGACTCACGTCATCATTATCCAAAAGTTAGCTGTGGGATCAACTGCCCTGCTGCTACAGACATTGTCCTTGACCCTGGTGTACCCTAGTGCACTGGTATGGACAAGAAGTTGCCATATCCAACTTGTGGATAGGCAGCTGAATAAGAGCATATGAATCATCACAAGAACTTCAAAATCAATGCCTCTACCATGACTTTCTGTATTAGCAAACATGGAACCACCAGCTATCCGTCAAGCACAAGAACTTAAACTTACCGAAGACTATCCAGAACTTCCCATCTGGCAGCCTATGGACAATGTACCCCAGCAATGCCTGAAATCACAAAGACAGGTTTCAGAGTAGCAGCCGTAGTAGTAGTAGTAGTCTGTATTCGCAAAAAGAAAAGGAGCACTTGTGGCACCTTAGAGACTAACACATTTATTTGAGCATAAGCTTTCGTGAGCTACAGCTCACTTCATCGGATGCTTATGCTCAAATAAATGTGTTAGTCTCTAAGGTGCCACAAGTATTTCTTTTCTTTTTGAAATCACAAAAACCACCATGGACCACGTGCAATCACCTCATGTCTTTGGATCCAGCCAGGGAATGGCAAAGTGTCTGGACTTCATCTACCATTCCAAACAAGCACATTATCATTGACCAACAAGCTGCCCTTGCAGTTTTAACCTACCATACAAGCTTTGGACCACAATGAATCATGTCCAAACAAACCATGGACAATGAAGCGATTTGATACAAAAATGGAAAAATCAAAGATTTCCCTTTGGGTGACTGTGGTGAGAACATCCAGACCATCTAACACATCATAACTCAGTGCCCCAAATATAGATTCAAAGGTGAAATGGAGGATATCCACAAATGGATTATGCACCTACATTTGCATCTATAGAATGTTGCTCTGCAGATGCCATATGCAAGAGAGAGACAGACAAACAGACAGAATTTCTATGATGTGGTCACTGCTTTCCCTAGAGCAGTGTTTGTCAATCTATGGTCAGTTGACCCTCAGTGGCCTGTGAAGCCCTTTCTGGTGCTGCAAAGAGTGAAACATTTTGAAAGACAACAAATGATGGGTTTGAATTTGGAAGGAGGTGGGACTATGGGAAAAATCTCTTACAAAAATGGTCCAGCAAGTGCAAAGGTGAGAAAACCGCTGCTGCTACCTCATACTTAAACTTTCCCCAAGAGTACAATGAATATCTATGCTCAAGTCAAGGCCAAAGAGGTAAGCTGTTTTTCCTTTGTTTTTGATGGTTTCTCTCATTTGTCCCATTGCCTTCATTACTGTGCAAAAATTTCTTTTCATAAAGTTTTGTTTGTTTTAAAGAAAAAAAACACATTCACACAAAACCAGACACTATTCCATACTGTGCTTTTTTGTTTGGTCTGAGGTCTTTTTGTTCCCGCATCTTTCACTTTAAATGAGTGTAATCCCCATGCAGTGAACATAGTAAGATTGGGAACTAGTACAGGATTTTTTTAAACTAGGAACTGACCCAGATACACCCACCAAAAATGATAGCACTTTTTGATATTAATTTGATATTGAGCAAAAGATTATTGCAGTCAATATCAAACACAAAGTGTTCTGACAATGTTATTTAGTGTAATTTACTATGTTGGATAGAAAGACAAGGTGATAAACTGATAGGTTCCATTAAAAAAGCAGACACAAACGCAGTGTCCTGAGTGTCGGAGTTTTCATGTATACTCTCTTCTCTGGTATTGCCTTTGACAAAGGCATTTTGACAAGGCTGTGAGACTGTGTCTCACCTAATTTCCTTTGGCAGAGTGAGGCAGTTTTTCTGCATGATTGATCGACCTCTAGGTTATCAGGATATTCTCATTTTAAGCTGCTATTGGGAAGACTTGAATAATTTAATTTTTGCTATAAACTTGGCAGCCCCTTTCAATAGTTGCTGATTTACTACACCTAACAAAGAACTGCTACAGTGGGTCAACTAGTTGTCTAGTTTACACAAAGGCAAAATGTAGTTAAAGAGAATACATAGGTAGCGTGAAGTTTTTAATTCACCAGTTATGAAGCATTCCTTTTAGGCACCTGTGAACTGGTAACAGCTATAAGAATAATTTACCTGAACTTTGCTCAAAACTCAAACCAAACTCATTTTCTTTGGTTGGTTGGGTTTTGTTGTTTTTTTTTTTTTTTTTTTAAAGATTCCTATCTTCTTTTCTCCTCTGTACAACCAAATGAATCAAGAAATGAAGACGGAAGGACCCAACTAAAAATAGGTGGGGAAAGAACGTCTACCCTGAATTAAAACAAGTCACAAAAGGCAGATCGAGATTTTGAATATCCCCAAAATCATATAAAAATCTGAATGTAATTCCAAATCTGGCAGCTTGAGCCAATCTCTGATAATGCCAACTCACTTCTCTAGCAGAGAAAGGTTTAAGATGAGCCAATGGCTGGAAGTTGAAGCTATACAAATTCAGACTGGAAATAAGGAATACATTTTTGACAGTGAGGTAATTAATGATTGGAACTATTTAGCAAGGTTTGTGACAGATTCTGCATCACTAAATTTTTAAATCAAAATATGCCCTTGGGACTATTTTGGAGAAGTTCTGTGGCCTGTGTTATACAGAAGGTCAGACTAGATGATCATAGTGGTCCCTTCTGGCCTTGGAGTCTATGAATCTAAGATTTTTCAATCATTCCAAGCCAGGAACAGTGCACAATGAGATAGATAATGTCCTCTAGTTGTGTGCATGGAGCTTGCAGAGGGTAGTGTTTAGGAAATGGTAGATTATATTGGGCTGGCTCGAGTGAGAAATGTGTGTCTGGGACTTAGTTAGCCCACCAAAGATACTAGAGTCTAGGGCTGCACCATTTTTTCCGTTCCACCTCACGTCAAATTGTGGAGACAGATTCCATTCACTACATATTGTAACTGTCTGAAACGCTTATGAATCTGATGCAAATTTCAGAAGGCAAGAATTTGGGGAAGAGATTTTATTACTATCATCTCTACTGAGAGATATAATTTAGTAATCTCTCATTCACTCTGGAATAAGTTTCCATAACTCAAGTGTGCTGATGTTCAGAGTGCAAGCACTTGTTTGACTTTGATCACCATTGGTGAGGTTTTTCTTAAAATGGATTGGGTTAGAGTAGTAAAGAGAGAAGATTTGATCCTGACCATTCAGCCAATCGTGTTATTTGTTTTTAATTTATAATGCCAGACTTCATGGCAAGGGACACACAAATATAAATAAAAATTATCTGTATCACTAACTCTAAACATGATGACATACCCAGATTTAACTATTATGATTATTAACTGATCTCTGATGACTTCTGCCTGTATCATTAGTTCTTAAACTTATTGTAATTATGCTTTTCTCTTTTACAGCACAAACCAATTTGAATATAACTGGGCAAATATATTATGTGATACACACACAAAGCATTAAAAGATCATTATTTAAGTTGCAAAATCAAGCACTCAAAAGTTAGTAAATGGCAGAATTAATGTTACCTGTATGCATGCACTTCTCTTCTCTCTTTACTACTCAACACTATGACACAGACTTTTATTATATGACCACATACTTTTTAAAATATATATCAAATATATATATAAATACATTTGGATACCATATCACAGGTCCTGAGAGATAAAAATACCTGGGAAGGGAATCAGGTTTTTTTAATATCTTCAGAAGTTTTGAAGGTTCCGCTCAGATAACAATTCAAAAGCCTATCTGCTCTATTTGTCTAGGTTCCTATGTGGCCCTCATCACTGTGGTAAGCAAAAGCCTCCTCTGTAAGTATCAGTTCTCACAAGATTTCTAGCCAAGTTTCTAATCCAAATTGTTTGAGATATATTTGGGTTAAGTACATAGCCTCTGCCTTTGGATATGACAAACAAACATCTTTCTGGGATTGCGTGCATTTTGAAATGAGTTCTTCTTGCTTGCATGTATATGAAATACAACAACATGTATGTTACCAAATATGATTTTGTAACTGTGTGTACCCTGTTTGTTAAACTCATTGATAGGTAGAATTTACTGCTTATAATAGATTTGCTAATTAAAAACTCTGAACAATTTAGCTTCAAAAGATTTTCACTATTTTGTAGAATTTTTTTTTTAAGCACATGCATACTTGTGTCTGGAACATTAAATCCATTTGAGTCTGCTATTATTTCTAATTTTATTCCTCAGAATTGTCTAGTCTTTTCTTCTTTTCCCCTGATCTCTCTTTGTCCTCAATTCCTTTTCAAGACCACACCTTTTTTCTTGTGTTTTCTCTGTCATTTATGTTTCTTGTTGATCTTATTTTCCAGGCTCATTTCCCTAATCAGCTTCTTTTCTACCTACCTTGAGACTTTATGTTGCTCTTCCCTTCTTTGCTTCTCTACCTTGGCTTTGTCTTTCTTCCCTTTGATTAACAAACTTCCTGATACTACCAAATCATAAAAGTTAGGAGAAGAGACCCATCATGAGAGGCTAGATATTAAACATCCATTTCAGGATGTCTCTAGGGTAGACAAATCTGCCAGCACAGTAGGTCCTATACCCTCACCCCAGTGGAGAGCTGGTGAGAGTGCGAGATGTTACAGCAACCATTCCTTATTCTTTTGGGGTGCCATATTCCCTATCGGCATGCCATGCACTTCAGGCTCAAGAGCTGCAAGTCTGGACAACTTATATATGTGTTGCACAATGAGAGGAAGGCTTACTCACGACCCCTACCACAAAACCAGAGCACATGCATTCCTCTCAATCTCTCCTGTTGGAGATTTTCCACTTTGTATGCATAATTAAATGTGTATTGGAGTAAGGACTTGAACCTGAGTTTCCTACCTCCTACATGAGTGCCCTAGCTACTGAGCTATAGAGTCTGTCTGTCTCTTTCCCAGTGAATACTTAATTTTTTTATATAAAGTGAAAATCCTGATTTTACAGAGATGATTATTACCGTTCTTTTTTTCTTTTTAATAAAATCCTTCTTTTAAGAACCTGACTGATTTTTCCATTGTTCCAAGATCCAGGGGTTTGGGTCTTTGATGATTTTGTAACCAATTGGTTAGGATATTATTCTCAAGCCTCCCCAGGAAAAGGGGTATGTAGGGCTTGGGAGGGGGGATATTTTGGGGGAAGATGTCTCCATGTGGTCTCTTTCCCTGTTCTTTGTTTAAAATGCTTTGTGGTGGCAACATACTGTTCAAGGACAAGGCAAAGTTTGTACCTTGGGGAAGTTTTTAACCTAAGCTGGTAAGAATAAGCTTAGGGGGTCTTTCATGCGGGTCCCCACATCTGTACCCTAGAGTTCAGAGTGGGGAAGGAACCCTGACAGTTGTTCTTCCTGAATTTGTCTATGGAGTCACATGAAGACCCATTAATACAAATTATAATTGTTGACGTCGTCCTTGAGATCAAGGTGAGCAACATTATCAAGGGCCTGATACAACGCCTATTTGCAGTGAATAAAAAGGCTGTCATTGACCTACTGGGTCTGGAGCAAACCGTAGTCCCCTAACTCATTCCTTAGGCAGGCAAAGCAGAGGGTTAGCCTCTTTCAATTATTTTCCTGTCTTCAAAGATGCAACTATGATAGGATGCAGGGGTATTGCCAGGTCCCCAGGGCACAAGGGTTATCTCCAGTTTCAATATCCCTTCTGCTTGCTCAGGTGCTCAGGGGAAGAATTACAAGAGAGTTGCTGTAAGAAGGCCACATAACTAGATGCTGCGGGCGGGGTGAACCCCAGATTGTGGAATCTGTTACAAACTTACAGGGACTTGTTAGATTTACGCTGCTGAGTCACACCTGTCAATTTAGCGTCATAAGCATATTTAGTGTGTTCTTTACCCCCCGCCCTCACCGGTTTCCCCAAGATATGGTATGTTGACTAAAACTACACTTAACACCAATCTCTGCAGCACAGTACCAGACATACCTGTATCTACTTCTAGCCATTTCAGTATACATCTTGCTTTTTCTACAGTTCTTCCACTAATTTTCAGTCCATATGACAGTGCTCCTTTCCAAGCCAACTGGAATTAATGATTCAAATAAGACAGACATTGAATCAAATGTTTTACTAAAGTTAAACATATTACATTTACTTCATTTGCCTCATTCACTAATTCTACAATTTGATCAAAAAAGAAATCAAGTTTATCTGGCTTAATTTGATCTTCAGAAAAATCAGTGCTCTTTATTATTAATGAATCTGTTATCCCTTAATATTTGTTGAATGTTACTAGGGACAGAAGTTAGACTTGTCAGTTGATAACTGAGAGGAGCACTTTTTTTTCCCCTTAAAGATCAATACCATACGTGCTGTTTTTCCAGGCCTTTGATACCTCCCCAATCTCCATGACTTTTCAAAAATAATTGCCAGTGGCTCAGTAAGATCATTACCTAATTCTCTCCCTGGAACATACATCATTTCAGTCCTGCTGATTTGTATAAATGTAATTTTTCCAAGAATTCCCTTACCTGCATTTTATCAATATATCGACAAGGTCTTCATTGCTTCCTAATCAGCCACACACTTCTCCTTTATTTCTCTTGTTAAAATGAATTTTAAAAGAGAAATTCTGTAGCTCAGATATTTTAGTCTCACCAGATACTTTGTCTACTCTCCTTGTATATTAATGAGCCAGCATTCTCTCTAGCCCTTCTTCTCTCTTCATTCTTAGTCACCCCACCCTAACCTGTGGAAGAGGCTTTCTGGAGATGGGCAAGCTTCTAAAGATGGATTGCAGGTTAACTTGGAATTTGCATCTAAAAATTCATAGGCTTATCCAAAACTAAGAAAGCTCCAGTTCTCTCCCATTCGCCACCTGAGTGTATGTTTACACACCTAAAGATGCAGCCTGATTTTCCAGAGTACTGATCATCCAGCAACTCCCACTGAAACATGAAGTCTGTAGGAGTTGTGGGATATTCAGTACTTTTGAAAATCTGGCCATTCATTAGATGTCTCAACATGGATTTAAGCTTATCTTTGGGCACCCATTTATGAAAGTCTAGCCTAAGAATTTTTTCTTCATTCGTCTAGTCCAGTATCCTGTCTCCATCCACAGCCAGTGCCAGATAATTAAAGGAATGTAAAACCACCAACATTGCAACTAATTTTGCAAAGTTATAAATGAGAGAGAAATTATTTCCACCCCTCAGAAACAAATCAGTGGTAAAAGAATAGATAGTTCCTATTTTACCTAGTGAGCATAACTGCAGATGCCATTCTTATTCATACAAGTGATTCATTTGTTTTTAATCTTGGCAATCTAATTTGATCTGTCTAGTTTACCCTCCCTTGCTAAATCCTCTAGTGAAAAACACTACAACAGTAGAAAGTTCTCATATAAACTATAGATAGTACTTGTCCCAGTAATTCAACCTGGTTTCCTAAAGACTTCCATATTACTCATCCAGTCTCCCAGAAACGTTGACCCACTGGGCAGATGAGTCATGCGTGGGAACAGATAACTAAAAGAAACAAGACTATTAGTGTAATTAAAGGAAAGAATCATAGAGTTTCTGAATAGCCTTTTTCATTCATTTAAGCATAAGAGGTCAACAAAAATTCTCTCTTTCAGATAAGTACTATAAAGTAGCTGACTCATGACCTCACTATCAGTAATACTCAGTATGATTGGAAATAGACTAAACTACCAGGGAAAAAATCCTACAAATAACTGAAGAAACTATTATTACCTGATGTAATCTTATACTATGCGCCAAAGTTATTAACTCTATAGCCTTAATACTGGTTGACCTAAACAATCCATTTTCAATCTAGTTTAAAATGAACTTGTGTAAATAATTTTGTAAAAACAGAAAGGAATCCGACTCCAACCAACTGAAGTGCAAACTAGAGAACACTGAAGTTCATTTAGATTCTTTACAGCAAAGGGGAACATGGCCTACTGCAAATTCTTATCCTTCTAGTGTAATAGTATTCTCCAGGCATATGTGTGACATTAAAGAGGGTCTGTTGCTATGGCACAAGCAAGGGAAAGTCTAAGCTGTCTCCCTCATGTATGAATATATATTCATGTGGAAACATAACAGATTTAAGGTTCCTGATTGACATGGGGGGGAAGTACTTTTGGAACATTTGCAATGGTATTTTCAAAACCACCCAGCATCGGTCTAACTCTGCTCCCAGTGAAGTAAGTGTGAGTTTTACTGTTGACTCCAGTGGGTGCAGTTAGGTCAACACCGAGGACTTTTGAAAAATCCCAATTTTAAACTATGAATGCATTCAAAGAAAATTCAGTTCAGGATCTCTTTCTCTCTCACACACATACACTTTTTATGCTTTCCTGCCTCCCATCTCTCTCACACACACTCTCTCTCTCTCCCCTCCCCCACACCTCCATATCCATCACATACACACACTCGCTCCCCGTGTTGACCAAACATAATAGCTGCCTTAAGAACATATCACACAATCCTACAATTTCTAACCTCTCTGCTTGTTCCAATGCATTTATTGCCAAGTCCAGGCTAGATTCAATGTGTAAATGTTAAAATGAAAATCAGGTTCACAAATAGTCAGTACTTTACCCTGAAATGACTATCTACAAAACTCAAAGTTTTCTTTCCACAGGATTACCTAGAAAACTAAGTAAGCTTATCAAAACTTTGACATAAACATCCAATGTTATGACAATTAAAATTCAGGTCAAACTCTTTGTTGAAGTTCCAGCAGCTACTCAGATTTATATTAGCCCTTTATCTCTGTTTGAAATAGATTTGCCAAGCGTGAAACAAATCCAGCTGTTTCTGCCTAATGGTTCAGAACACAATCCTAAAAGCCGCCTGCAGTTGCAGTTCAAAAGGGCTTATCCTTACATACTATATCGAACTCAACAGGTTTTTGTGCTAAGGTTAAACTTTTTAAAATTATATTTATATATATGAGTCATCATAACAACTTCAACCATATCTGACACGAGTAACCTTGTGTGTTACAGCTATACCGTACAGCGATCCAATGGCGAGAATAATAGTGGTAATGAACCTGTGCTACTGTTTCCCATTCCCTTGTGCATTTTTCCTTTAAAAACATATTTAAAACTCAAAGTATACATAAAAATCCAAACTTTTCCTACAACTTGTGACTTGTATGGCCAGGATACAATCACTGTTT
Source organism: Lepidochelys olivacea (assembly GCF_965140295.1). Taxonomy (NCBI): domain Eukaryota; kingdom Metazoa; phylum Chordata; order Testudines; family Cheloniidae; genus Lepidochelys; species Lepidochelys olivacea. The sequence goes on along the minus strand of NC_140415.1, from coordinate 86,817,020 downwards.
CCTAATTCTCCTAATGTTTTGTGGTCTAACTGACCCCAATGCGCACAAAAATGTCAATAAAAATATTCATGCCAAATATGTGCCTCTTCATACATTAAGTATTTTCAGACGAGGATGAGGTCATTCTTTCCACCTTGTTTTTTCATACTACTTGTGGTTTTTGTGTAGCAAAAAATGTCACTCTACAGGTAATGGGGTCAGTTAGACCCCAAATCAATTAAGCAGGTATTCCAGCATCAGATTGTTTTTATTTTGAGGCAGATATAGGATTATATGAATCCTTCAGCATTGTTTCTAGCATCACAGTTTCAATGGGTTTTGTTTTTCAAAAAAGTGCACAAAAAAGGCCGGGGGTCCTGTGCGATGCCAGATAACATTTGCGTCATGTATCATCACAATTGTCCAGCAAATTCAGTGTCCTTGTAGACAACACTGTCAAACTGATTTGCTGGGAAATCTACATTTGGTAGGAAGAGTTTCTGGACAAGACACAACAGACAGATGCATTTTCTAGCAAGCCCACACTTGAAAGATGCTGTTGCTGTGGCAAAGACACACTATTGCATTTGAACATGCACGTTGCATGTCTGAATGCATACATGGTTTGGCTTTTGTTGAACCGTACATGGCATAATAAATTTTTGTGTAAGAGACGGGTGTTTCTCAGGGATCCGGATACAGAAATGATGAAACCACTGGTACAGGAAAGGAATATTGCTGCCTTGCCTCAGGCTTCTAGGGAATGCAGCATCTAGTGTGCTGGGTACTTATCCATAGCCTAAGAAACAGGAAAGATGTTACATCTGCTCCAGAGAACAAGACAGAAAAATACATCAAAAATGTGCGAAGTGTAAAAACTTAGTAGGTTCAGAACATGTGCCACTTATTCGCTCCATTTGTTCACAGTAGCAGGCCATTTACTGCCACTTTTCTGCATTTGTGCCTTTTATATAGTTGCTGTGACTATCTATTTTCATTTTATACACATGGGGTCAGTTAGACCCCAACACAAATACTGTGCTTCTGAATCAAGGAAGGTTTTAACTAGTTCATGGTTCACTGGTTATAATAAAGTCAGTTTTAAATGCACCCCGTGCCTTTTTTTCCCCCCAGTGTTGACATAGTTGGGGTCTCCAATTCCCCTATACAGAAATAGTTGGGCAATTTGGGGTCCAATACAAGGGCTAAACAGCGAAATTACAAATTCCCCCTAAAAGGGTTAGAAACTTCCAATTTTTAAGCAGAAAAAAGTTTCTAGTGACTATAGCGTGCCCCTGAAATGTGAAAGATTGAATTCCTGTACCGATTCACAAAATAGACAATAACCAAGTTTAGCCACATTGCCTCAGCTCAGACCTAAAAGAACTACTTCCATGTATGAAAGAATGGTTCAGATTTCATCCCCCTTCAATTCTTGGCCTATGTAAAAAGTGCAAATTAGTACAATTTCTGGGAATGACTTGTGTTGAGGACACATTAACCATTAGTAATTGAACTGAGACTCCTTTCACATAGATCACTTTATAACTTTCACAGGTAGGAATGGATTTTAAATTCTTCTTTTAATAAAGAAAATACCTAATATCTTTAGCTCACATTTTTGGGTATGCATTCAATATTCAATATCACATTCAATCTGGGTTAACCCCCTTAGGTGGAATTTCTGTGACAACTCTCAGAATATTCTGAATTCTGCAAAATCAATAATGAATAGGAAAATTGAGAAGAAGAAAGTCTTCCTTTTCTTTATTATTCACTTATAACAATCAGCCAGGAAAATCTCAATGAGATATAGCTGTCTTGTTTCAGTGAGAGTCCTGGCAAAACAACAGTACAGAGTGCAAATCAGATTCAGCCAGTGACTTCAGTTAGAAAGTGGACATTGACATTAGTTTTCATATTACACATTGTACCTTATTCTAAAGAGGTTATTTCCCCCCTCACTGGTCATATCTATTTATTATTTCCTTTTACTACTTAGTTGTTTTTTTTTGTTTTGTGGCGGCGGGGGGGGTGCTGTTGCAATAATTAATTAGCCAAGCAAAGCAAGGTCCTACCCTCAACTTGATGGCATTTCTTTGTTTGTTTCGATGTAACAGGAGAACTTTTCAATGCTGCATCCAAGGGAGGATGTTAGGGGGTGCAGGGAGTTCCTGAAATAGACAGAGATGGGAGGGTGCCATATAAAGAGCTTGCAGGAGTGCAGGGGAAAAGGGGAAAAAAATCAAGGAGCCCCTGGTGTGTACACTGAGCTTGGCCTGCAAAAGCAACAAAGTATGTACCCTGCAAGTAAATATTAATTTATAAAACTTTGCTCAGATGAGCCACACAGGAGCTTTCAGAAAATGGGACTTTAGGAAGCCATAAGAGGTTAAGTTCTTAGAATCTGCAATGTGCAAGATAAAAAATTATATCTACACATGTATTTCCAGAATATTATTCTAGTTGCGCCCATCAAGACTAAGGCCTAGGCTACACTGGGTGGGGGGAATCGATCTAAGTTATGCAACTTCAGCTACGTGAATAACGTAGCTGAAGTTGACGTACTTAGATCTACTCCCCGTGGTGAGTTGAAAGCTGATGCTCCCCCGTCGACTCTGCTTGCGCCTCTCGCTCTGGTGGAGTACCAGATCGATGGGAGAGAGCTCAGCGGTCAATTTACTGCATCTAGACTAGATCGCTGCCCGTCAATCCTGCAGGTAATGTAGACAAGCCCTAAGTGTTTCTCATATAATTTCTCTTAACAGCTTTCCTTTCTTCAGCTATCATCAGTAAGCATCTACATGCAGAAGGTCTTTATTATGAGGAAAAAATTTTTGTACAAAGTAAATATTAAACGTCCTTTCACATAAAATACTTTTAGACTAGCAGTGGTGCATCACAAAACTCCTTCCAGGCTCTCCTTTACAGTTAGAGCCCATGTTATCTCTATCCTTTGTGGAGAAAGTGGCATTCAAGCAACTACAGATTTCTCAGACTGAAATAGTTCGTGGACTAAACTTGTTTCAAACTTTCGTATAAATCATTTAAAAATTACTAACTTGGTGTTGTCAATCTGAGATCCTTTTTCCAAAGTGTTGATGTGCTAACCCCTTAACTCTGCTAAATGCCATTTGTGACAGATATGGCAATTTCCTGCAATATCTTTGGCAGATATCACTATATTAAGTTTACATATCATTGTGGGCAAGAGACGGTAATTCTATATGGGAGGGTGACCATAGCTCCTCCAGGAACTAAGAACAGAGTTGGGGGGGGGAATTAATCAGAGGGGTGATCAGGCAAATTCACTTAAGTTGTAACATCTCCAGAGAGGTACCATCGCCTGGAGGGGCTTGCATATACTGGTTCACGCTGGATTCTCTAGGGACAAACAATAAACTATCTCAGACTACCTTTATGATCCAGAAAATGGATAGGACCATCTGTCGAAGGGGCGCCCCAATCCTTCCTGGAAGGACTTCGACCTACTGAGGCTCCACAAAATAATGAGTTACCTCTGGTAAGCTTTTAGGATGTGTATGGGAACTTTTCCCCCCACACACACACACACACTTTCCCTGTAAAACTTTCACCTTGAGAATACATGTACTTGCTTATAAAAAGCTGTGTCGTAACATATAACTTCTGGTAATCATATTGTTCATAAGCCTTCAGTAAGAAAGCCAAGTGAAGACTCTGGCTTTCCGGGGGTATCACAGTGTAGGTAGGGAACCGTGCAGCCTGGAAAAATCAATCGGGAAAGATAGAGACACATGTCTCACGCAAGAGAGGGGAAAACTGAGAAGCTGGGAGCCTAGAGTGGGTGCTCAAGGGACCAAGGGGGAGGAAATACAGTGGCAGTTGCCCTGATCAGTGACACCATATATGGTATACCCTTCTGTGATGCTCTGTACCTCGGGAGAACACCCTACACTCCCATGTTCATCTTTATAAAATGATTGTGTGGTACCCAATGCAAAGCTTGTCATGTTGGGTTTCTTCGGAAGGCTCATGATGCACTGAGCATGGTTGTTATAGTGATGTTATAGTAATGGTTACAGTAATGTTATAGTTACAATTTCATGTATATAATTATGAGGCTAAAAATGCATCCTCATGGCTTAAAGCAAGCCCAGGCAAAAACTCTCCAAGAACAGAGAGGCAGTTCACACCTCATCAGGGCATGTATAGGACAAACCCAGCCCAGCCTCACAGGAACAAAGGACACTGCCCTAGGCAACAACAAAATAATCTGTTAGACTCTCGAGGGAATCACCTCCCTTCCTTTCATCACTTTGGAACTGCAATGAGGTAATGCTCACCTGACTCTGAAGGGGGCAGCGCAAAGCCAAGAGGGCAGAAAGAACATGATAAAAGGGAGAGACCTTTGCCATTCTTGTTCTCTCTCTCTTCCACCTACATCTACAGACACCACCAGCACCAAGTGACTGAAGCGCTGGTCAAAGGGGAGAGCCTGGCTGAAGAGTAGCCAGCCAGCCTGTGGTGAGAAGCATTCAAGTTTGTAAGGACACTGAAAGTGTTAAGAGCAGCTTAGAATGTGTTTTGCTTTTATTTCATTTGACCAAATCTGACTTCTTGTGCTTTGACTTATAATAATTTAAAATCTATCTTTATAGTTAATAAATTAGTTTATTCTACCTAAAGCAGTGCATTTGGTTTGAAGTGTGTCAGAGACGCCCCTTGGGATAACAAGCCTGGTACATATCAATTTCTTTGTTAAATTGATGAACTCATATAAACTTGCAGCGTACAGCAGGTATAACTGAACACTGCAAGACAGAGGTTCCTAGGGTTGTGTCCGGGACTGGAGATATTGGCTAGTGTCATTTGGTTGCACAATCCAAGGAGCAGGTTACATGCCAGAAGCTGTGCGTGAATAGCCCAGGAGTGCAGGTTCTCACAGCAGAGCAGAGTAAGGCTGGCTCTCAGAGTCAAGGATTAGAGTGACCTAGCAGATCACTGGTCCAGATAACACCAGCGGGGAACATCACACATTATTTTTTTGTTTAGATAGCCAGCCAAATTAATATTGCTGTAGAACAACCCTACTTCACTTTTCAGAGAGGAGATCCATTTCATCATTAAATTATATCCCTAAAGAGCCACAAAGTTGTTGAGTGGCATGCTGACTAAAACTGGTCAGGAATTTTTTCAACAAAATGTGTTTTCACTGGAATCCATTGAGGTTTCACAGGTTCAGAGTGGAATTTTTGGTGAGAGATAGAAACCCTCCCCACAATAGTCACATTCTGGGGTGCAATCCAGACAAGTGAGGGGTTCTGTCACTGCCTGCCCTGTAATCTGAGTGACTCAAAATGCTCTGCTGCTGTGGTTCTCTTGTCAGGGTGCTTCCAGCCAGCATACAAGTATGCAGTACCCTGAGCGTCTGTGCTCTGAAGCACTGGTTATGTGCTCCTGACCCCAGTAGCCTGCCTACAACACATTACCCAGTTACCTTATGCAGGAGTGAACCCAACACACCCCCAGTCCTGAATTTTCCCAAACCCATCTGGCCCTGAAGCATACAGCCCTCTCCTGGAACACTCGGAGAAATAATGAGCTTTGTTTGCCTCTTTAAAGAGACAAAAGTACACCACAGCTTCTTAACTTAACTGGGCTAAATATGCCCTTCCCTTCAAGTACAGCACTGAGATGGTTTACTGTAAAAACAAAGCAAAAAGGACAAAGGTTAGGGGATACCAAGAAGAAAGAATAAAAGTTAGAAAGAGTTACAAAGGTAAAATATACTTGACAATGGGTAAGACTTAACTTAACAAGCTACAGTTTTTGTTCATTGTAGGTTTCTTACCAACCTTTCATTCCCAGAGACTTTGACTGAAATACTCATCTTTCCCAGCTTGCAAGAACTCTGGTCCCTTGTGTCTGTCCAGTGATGAATACCATGAAAGCTTCTCCTCTTTACTTATATTTTCCCAAAATTACTGTTTTGTCCCCAGACTCAGGATGACCTCATGCTGTCCTTCCCTTCCTGTGGGCTTCCCAACCCCCTGCTGATTTGTATGTAAATGGAATTTCCATTCATTTTCATCATACCTTGCTTAATTTCATTGGAGATAGTAGGTAACTGCCTTCCCTCCTGTCTGTGAGGGAACCTATTTCTCTCTGTGTTTGGTCACAGACTTTAAAGCATAAAATCATTAAGTATCCCTATTTCTTCATCTAGTATAAACACACTTTTCACAATGATAATAATCACCAATGTCATTAGCTTACAGAAAAGGCATCAATTGTGTTAAAAAGTGTATCATATAATATTTTATACAGTTGATTTAATTACTTATCATTTGTGGCACAGATCCCCCCCAGTCTTTATAGCTCAGATAAAGTTTCTAACTCCTGCTGGGGTGTAGATGCCATGCTGTCTTCTCCCCCACTTGATAGCTTTATTTGCCTTATGTGTATAGTGACTTTTATTGTACCTGTCTGACAACCAGGTTGGTCAGGGAAGCAAACACATTCTGTAATCTAGGGCATTGGTATTCTAGCCGGTCATTGGTAATAATCATTAAAATTGGTATTCTAACTGGTAATTAGTTTCATAATTGGTACTTTAATTGCTTTGGTGATTGGCATTTGGTATTCTGATTCATAATTGATAGTGTAATTGGTATAATATAAAATATAATAAAATTTCACAGCCTTTTCAAAATGAAAAATTGAAGAATTCCATTCCAATAAGGTCAAAACATGTCTTATCTAAATGCTTCATTTCAATTTTCTCCTCAACAAAATGTTGAAATCAACACTTTCCTGTGGAACATTTCAATTTTGATGAATTGACAGTTTCCAATAGAAAAACATTTTGTTGGAAAAATTTTAACTATCTTTCTAAGTAGAATTTTAATAGTAGATAACTCAACTTCAGAAATTTCCTCTTATAACTTTCAGCTAGGACTCTTGGAAACATTTTCAAAGTCCCTGAAGATATTGATAATAAAAAATTTCAACATTCCTTCTAGAGACCAGAAGCATTCATTATACATTCCCTGACTAATGAGATAACCATAGTAGTTGGTTATAAACTGTTATAAGAGCTGAAAGTTAAGAGATAATAACTTGTTACAGTAGCAAGATCTGGAGAATCTAAATGCAAAATCTAAAAAGCTATTCCTTTGATTAAACTAGTAACAACCAGATCTGATGCCTTTTGTGATATTGATTTTGTTCTAAACTGTCTCTTGAAGGTTGATATTCCTTACGCTTAAGAAAATTATCAAAGAGTTATCTTCATTATTATTTTTAGCATGGGCATCTGGGGTCTCAGTATTAACATTAATCAGAATTTATGAACCCTAGCATTAAGCTGGAAGGTCCTTCTGCATTGTGGATGTAAAACACAATTAAATGAAAATCCTTCTATTATCTTTTCAACTAGAGAGTCACATGAAAGATGAGTGTATATCCCGTGATGCCCAGAAACTTACTTACAGAAATTGATAAATAAGTAAAGAGTTTCTGTCTTCACTTTAGACTCATTAAAACCGGCTAGAAAGTGGAAGGTTTTTGTTGTTCGGTGTGAAGAATTATGATGTACAATTATTTTGACACTGCAGATAACATGTTTTAACAAGTAGAAGAGATAAGTGTACCAGCATTTTCATTATTATTACTGTTGCACACATTTCTGAAATGCCGATTTCTGTAGCACAGTGATCCCCAAACTGTGAGGTGTGCCCCACAAAGGGGATGCAGAGGAACCTTTGGGGCAGTGGGGCCCAGAACAGCCCCACAGGGGTGGGAAGGGAGCACCACGCAACCCCTCCCCACCCCCACCTCTGCTCTGATCCCACCAGCAGCTGCATCCCCAGCCTCAAACCTGGCCCCATCCCCAGCCACACCATGGCTCTGCTCCCGGCCCCACCCCCAGCCTTGGCTGTGGCTCTGTTCCCTGCCCAGGGCCAAGGCTGGGGGCAGGGCCAGGAGTGGAGCTGCACCTGGCCATGGGCCCAGCTGCTAGCACCCAGCTGCAGCTCCATTCCTGCTCCCAGCCCCAGCTGTGGCCCCAGCCTCCACCCCCTTACCTCTGTCTGCAGTCCCCGCACCCCGAGCTAGGGCTCTACTCTGGGGAGGGGAGGGTGGGGAATGGGCAGAGCACAGACAGGAGTAGAGGGGGTGCAATGCTCAAAAGTTTGGGGACCACTGCTGTAGCATCTGGTGCATTATGTAAATGTAGGAGTATACTGAAGAGGATCAATACCTCTACCTCCCTACATACATAGATTAAATCAGTTTACTTTAAAAGAGAATCAGATCTAGCCAGTTTATTTTCTACAGCATGCAGCCAAGGCCATTTCTCAACTCATCTTGCTGTGTCCTAAAAGGGGTAAGAACTGGGATCAACTTGACCTCAAGCATTAGCTGTAAATTCCACCATCGGGTTCCTCCTTTGAAAACACCTTGACACCACCACAAATTCAAACTTCAATGTAGCTACCACAAAGGGAATCACAGTGAAAGTTAGTCTCTCAGATTAGTTTCAAAGCCTTGAATGGGCTTGGCTATGAAAGACCAGTGGCCAGATCCTTGGCCCCACAAAAATTCCTTTGTCTGCCAGAGAAGTTGTTCATCCCTGGAACTCCACAATTCCTTCCCTATGCTTCAAGACAGCTCTCTTCCCTTCTCTCAGTACTTCACATGCCTGTTTTCAGAATTGAATGTCCAACTTTCTCTGCACTCACCACCTTAAGGAAGCCTCTGCCCTTTTCACAGCACCATTTAAAATGGCTGGCCAGAGTGATGTGTCCACTTCTGGACATTCTGGGGGAAATATTGAAGTACAGTCATGTCCATGTATTTGTGTGTTCACTAGTGAATGGAAACATTCTATATTTGTTGGGATGGGCTCCAAGGACATAGGTCTTAGTCTGGATTTGGTGCAGATAGGTTTTTTCCATTAGCTCAAGCTGTTCCAAATGTCAGTCTTTGCCAAACTATAATCCCTTGCCTCTTCCTCACTCAGGGCTGGGTAAGCAGCCTGGGCTTCCCCAATGAGTAATGAAGATATACCCTATAGAGGCACATAGACCACTTCTCTATTCACCTAAGCATGGATGAGAATGATGAGAATTTCCTAATGAAGAGTCAACACTATCCTGTGTCATATTGGGGAACATCCTACCCCAATAGTGTGAGTAGCCCATACCCAATAATCAAAAAGTCTTTCTTCTTGGGAGGTATAAAAGCAGTCATGCACACACATGTCCTTCCCTTTCCCACAGTGCAATAATAGTTCCAATAACTACCCTGCCCTCTGACAGGTTTATCCATGGCTCTCAAAAGAAAATTTCTCCCCTTCTGGAATTAAAGAAGCCAACCTTACCTTGAGCCTGGCATACCAGCTTACCACTTCTTGCTCCCTTCTCCTTTTACACCCAACAGCTGGGGATAATAGGTTATTGAGACCAGCTGCACGTGCTTCCACACCCTTCCATGTCTGTTTCTATACCCCTGAAAGAGAGGATTGGGCTGGAAACACTCTGGCGTTTTTAAGCCTCAGCCACACAGGGATCTCACAGGACCCAAATGAGTAATACAGCCTATCACACCAAGACAGTGAGAAGTGATCATCTATGAGATTGGGGTGAAGAGAGTAAAGAAGGAATAGATGTAGCTTCATGAAACTAATGCCAAAGCTTCACTGTCTGAACCCTAATATATGCTCCTGAGTGGGTTAGGCTAACCAGCAAGGACCCCAACACACTGCTCTAGTTGGAGAGGCCCCACATGGAAAAAAAATGTTTTCTTTCTATCCTTCCTCCTCTGCCCTAAAAGAATCCAGAGCCTACAAAATGAGATTTAATGAATAGGATGAAAAGCAAGGATGATGTAGTGCCAGACAGTACTTACTTAAAGTTGTAGGTGGGTTAGAGTAACCACTCCCACACCCCCAATCAAAAGCACCATCCACTCTATCCAAACTAAAATAGATCCCAGTCAAGATTCAACCACTGCTGCCTTAAGGACTGTGACTCAGCCTAAGGCTTGACTGAAATTTCTCATACAAGAGGTTTTATTTTTCAAAAATAAAATTACAGCTCTTCAGCCATAATCTTTTAACACACTTTTTCCAAGAAGAGGAGATTGGACAGAAGTGATTAGTAGACTTCATGTGTAAAGGGAAGACTTTTTAGCAAAGAAATAATTGCTGCCCTATTGAACTGAGAAGGAACTCTTCTGAACCAGGAGGCGGTCATAACTGCAGTAATATATGATGTAAGAGTCCACATTTTTCTGGGAACAAAAGAATAGAAGCAAAGACAAGGTTACAAAGAAGAGAAGGGAGGACTGGGCACAACAACTTCAGGGAACTGACTTTGAATTACATTTGAAAAAATACACAGTTAGAATCAATGATCAAGAAAAAGAGAAAATCCTTTCCCATGAATTGCTCAGCACAAATTTTAACTAAGCATTGCTACACAGGTATCTTATTGGCTTTATTCCCATTGAAAGGCTTGTTTTCTGTGTACCGCTTGCTTATGTATAGGCTGTATAGGAACTAACAAGTAGAACTGGGTGGGGGAAATATTTTCCCTGCCCTGTGCGAGATTTTGAATTTTTTTTCATGTCCTGAACTCGGAAGAAAAGTTGAAACCTTCAAAATTTTCACAGACTGATAATCTGGAGGGAAAAAAAAATAATCAGGTCAGGTCAAAAAATTCATTTTGATATTTACTGTAGTGAGCTGGAGAGGCCTCCCTCCAATGCTGACATGGAGGAACCACTCTCCACCCCCAGAGGGTGGAGCCAGGCCAGGCCTGCTCCCTGTCCCAGAAGCAGAAGGGCAGAACAGGAGGTACAAAAGGCGGTCTTTTTTGGTAGGGTGTCTTGTTTGGTGAAGGCAGTTTTCAGTGTGTTAAGGTGTATATCCCAGACTTTCTACGTGGAGCAAATTCTATGGTATCTGAGTGGCTGGCTGTAGATAACAGATTTCTTGGTGTGTTTGCGGTGGTTACTGGTCTCTGAAAGTAGGTATGGTAAGCCAGGGGTTTCTTGTATATTGTTGTTTGTAGGGTTCCATTGCTGAAGTGGATTATGAAGTTGATGCTATTGTGGATATGTCTACCTGCTCTGCAAGGCTTCCAGTATAGACAGACATATGCTAGTTCTGCTCGAGCCAGAGTACTAAAACCAACAGTGTGGACACTGCAGCATGGGCACCGGCCAAGGGTAGCCACCTGAGTCTAATCTTCCCCTACCATGGGTCTGAGTTCAGTGGCTAGCCTGAGCCACCACCCATGCCACAGTGGCAACACTGCTATCTTTAGTGAGCTAGCTCAAGCAGAGGTAGTGAGAGTTGGTGTGGTGGAGCTAGGCTCTGGGCTGCCTTCTCCCTGCCTTTTACATCATCTGAGAGCACCTCTCTCCACACTTCAGGCATGGGGGGAGAACAGGATCCCAGCTGAGAGGAGAAGTAGGCTGAGCCTAGCTCCACCTCCCTCATCCAGCCATGGTGCACTGGCACAAAGAGGGGGAGATATGTTACACCAAGTAGGGATTGTAGCAAATTATTCCCCAGTGGGGGGAAGTCACAACTGAGTCACAATTCCTCCTACACTTTTCCTGGAGTGGGGTAGCTCTGCACCAGCCTTGCACGAGTTGTGGCCAAATGCCCTTAAAAATTTTTTAGCATTGTTCTGTGATTTTACATTGCAATGTGTATATCTGGGAAATGGAACTGGGGACTTGTGCTAACAGAACTCTAGCCTGTAACATTCTTTAGTTTTGCATTGAACATACTCGGTGCATGTAAGATCCTTATAACTTCAAGTAGTAATTATATCTTTATATGTTTAATACTGTGTGTGGTGAGAAGAGAACAAAGAAATGTCCTTTTAAATGTCAAATTTGCAGTTTTCATTTTGTGTTTTCTGTTGGATTATTTTAATTTACATCATTGTCCTCCATGTCATATTTCCTACCTGTTTAAGATTGTTCAACCACCACACTACAAGATAAACAAGGGTAACATTTGTGATCACAAGATTCATATTTTTGGTGATAACTGCCCTCCTGTAAGGTACACTCCTTTATAGGTTTGTTTGGTGTCGTAACCTTTACTAATATTAACAGGTAAAATCTCTAGTGCTTATTCCATGTTGATTTAAGGCTCTGGCTTGCAAACATGTTTTAGCATCTTGTAATTTATCTATTTTATATTTAGTTAGGTTTAGTCCTGATCCTGGGATGTGAGGAGCACCTGCAGCTCTCACTAAGTTTGTCTCCACAAGGGAAATGTTATAAGATGTCCCACAATTGCTAATGCCAACTGCCCATTGTTTAAATCAGACCAAGGTTCAAGAAAGGATTTGCTCACATACAGTATAAACATTTAGTTTGGAGGAAGCTGACTGAGGATTATCTTGGAGCTGTGGAGAAAGTACTCAGGGCCTTGTATGCACTAACATAGTAATAACCTCTTTGTCCCAACCCTGCTCCTTAACTTGTGGATCTCCCAGGATCCATAGGAGTCAAAGAGCATTAGCATGGATATTGTTTGTCTCCACACTGCAGTCCATTGGCTCCTGCCCAGCTTTATAAGTAAAACTCCTGGAGAAGCCATGCTACCAGAGGCTTCACCAGAATAGCTGCTCCTGAAATCCCTAAAAAGAGATTCCACAGCTAAGAAGAGGAAGCACTTAGACTGTATTAACATTGCCCTACAGTCTGGGAAAACAAAGAAGCTAGAGAAATCCAGCCAAGCTGTCCAGCCTGCAGCCTCCAGGTTTTTGAAGCTGGAACCCCCATTAGAGCTCCTATGAAGGGGTTAGGGTAAAAGAGGGGCAAGCCACAGGGGAACTCCATCTCCCTCCCATGGGCACAGGCTGCCTTCTGCTTAGGATATATAGGGGAGTGTGGAGCCCTTAATTTTCCTCTCACCAGCATTTATGTGTGGCTCCATGTTTAGTTGATTCTCTCAAACTTTTCATGCTGTGGAACATATCTTAATAGAGTGTTGCAGGGACCACCTCCTCGACCATTCACCACTGACTTAACATCTTCTCTCTCATTAGAGATCAACATCTCCAGACCAACTACAGTAAGTGCTTACATGGAAAGGTAATATCAGGAACATTTAATGTATTTTTAGCTTCTGATGAGATTTAGCAAATGGAAGAAAAGAGGAGATCCAGCATCAACATCTAAATGGACCATCAGCAAGTGGGTTACTGTATATATAAAGTCTGCTGCAGTTTCCACGGTATGCATCCGATGAAGTGAGCTGTAGCTCACGAAAGCTCATGCTCAAATAAATTGGTTAGTCTCTAAGGTGCCACAAGTACTCCTTTTCTTTTTGCGAATACAGACTAACACGGCTGTTACTCTGAAACCTGATCAAAGTTTGAGACCACTGCTTTAAACTATATATTATGATTATTCTCAATACATTAGTTACTGGAATCCAGCATGTGGGCTTATTTTCTGACTACCAACAACTCGCACTGAAATTGCTAGGAGCTTCAAGGTGTTCAGAATATTTGAAAAATCAGGCTACTTATTTAGGTGCCTAAATATGAATTTAAGAGCGTAAGTATAGACATCTATTTTTGAAAACCTTGGTCACGGAATATACTTCAAGTCAAAATTGTTCTGAGTGCTTAAATTGTTCTGAGTGTTTTCCTTTAAATTATATAAAAATACTGCCTTCCCTCTTAAATTCCACTCTTCTGGGATAAGTGAGAATTAGGGTCCACTATTCCTGCAAACAATTTTCAACATGGCCAAAATGGTAAATTTCTGGTATTTGGGATTTACAGGCTTTTTTAAAAATCTATTCTCAATATTTTGCTTCCATATAGCTATCCTGAGTTTTATCAGATTAAATCTAAAACCAGAAACATATTATACACACACGTATACATATACCTGCATAAACATAAAAATTCATATTATCATGCATCTATTTAAATATATCCTAGGGCCACAATCGTGTGGCCTCCAAGTACTGCATTATGTATGTTAGGAACAATCTCTTGTCTGATGCTGAAATGAATTTAGCTGCAGCAATTGATTGTATTGTCCAAGTCATTTGACTATTACTATGTGAGTACATAGGAAATACGTGACAACAAATGTTCATGGAACCAATATGCTCTCTCACACAACCTGAAACCAACATCTTGGATAAATACCCTTGAGATAATTTTACAAATGCACATTTTTGTAAATTGTAATCCAGAATAACTTCTTCAGAGATGTGGGACTAGGTTTCTACAGAGTCTGCACTAAGTTCCACAAGTGCATAACCTGGATCATGGTCACACCAGTGGAAAGTTCACCAGGTAGGGAAGTTTTTATGGCAAATGATAGGCCACTGCAGCACCAAAGCAAGCTACAGTGGTAGGTGAGGGGGTTAGCTATCTGCATCTCTCTGCAACAGAGGCCAAGAGTCTAGCTCCCTACAGCGTAGGAGGCACAGACTAGTAAATATCTTTTTTACAGTTTTATTTATCAAAGTTTATTAATAAAGATAGAAAAATTCCCAAGGGAGCCAAAATTCTAATTCCCTTCCTTAGGGCATGGCCACTTCCCCCCAGTGCCTGGGGAGGGGGTGGGGAGATCCCTGAAGTATAGCAGCCTTGTGCTGCATCCCTTTACTAATTGCTGCTTATGTTTCCCTGGGCCACTTCCCCATAGCCCATCCTAGTTGAGCCCCAGCAGCCAGCCAGAAACTCCTTCCTCACGCCCCCAGTCCCTGCCAGTAACTACCTGCTTTTGCCTGTACAGACCCTGCAAACAGCCAAGACCACCTCTTGCTTCCCTAGTCTCTGACAGCAGACTAATCTCACTCTAGCCCTGCAGCTCCTTTTATAGGGCCTGTTGGGCCCTGATTGGCTGCTCCCTGAAGCTATTCTAGCCCACTTGGAGGACCTCTCTACTGCTCCTTTCCTGGGACAGGTATAGCAGTACTGTGAGGTCTCCCACTGGGGGCTTCTGGGCCTAGTCCATCCCATCACATGGCCCAAGGCAGGTTATAATGTCAGGACAGCAGACAAATGCAGCTGAAATGAAAATTAAGCACTAAACTGAGGGGGGGGGGGTTAAAAAAAAAACATAGCTTTAAATTTTCACCAGCATGAGTAGTAAAAAATAAATTGCATTTTTCTGAGTCAACAATAAAGTGCAACATATTATCCTCCTCACCTGTGATTATTTTGCATATCTAAGAGCCAGTTAGCAAGGTAAAAAAAAATCGATTTTTTTGCAAAACCTTTTTTGCTGTAAAAAAGGGTGACATTTCTCTGTGAAAACATACAAAAGATGTACCATTTTGCCTCAGTGGGAGGGGAGTTTTGCCATCTCGTACTACCTATGTTCATTTGAAGAAACTATGAAACTTCTTCTTGGGTCCAAAGTGCAGATGCTCAGGAGCACTCAGAAAAATGTTTATTTCTGTGCACAAGTATGTGTGCAAAGCCCGAACCTGCTTCCTGGATTATGCAAATTGAGTATCTGTATCTTAATTTACTGTGGGATGCAATGGCTAAAATGGGGTTTAGTAGAAATACCTCACTCACTTTGCTACTGAAGCAGTTTTATGGGCTGTTGCTATATTCTTATACTAATAATGCCTATTAGGAAATGTAGGCTAAGATTTTCAAAAATGGGTGCCCAAATTCAGTTTTCAAATCCATCCTTTGGCACCTAAATAAGGGTTTAGAAGCTTAATTAAATGCTCATCATTTTTTAAAACTACAGCCGAAATCCTCAGTTTAAGCTCCGATTTTCCTAAATTTGCTAATTGTTGTCATAGTGGCCAGAAGGAGTTTTGAAAGAAGCCATCCTGCAATCTGTTCCAAGTGTTGCTCTGTAGTATCTGTGCTGCGAAGATCGCACAAAGCATTCAGTAGCCTTTGGCTGCTATGCAGATGTGGTACATCCTACAAAGTTCAAGCAAAAACAAAAAGCCAGGAGAGAATTAAACAAACTGCATCTAGACCATCCTAGCAGCCATGATACTCATCAGCACCAGGGGTCCCTCACAGAGGTGGAGGTGGGAAACAGCTCCATCTGCTTCTCTTAATTTTTGGCCAGCATCCTAGCACATCAGTCAGTGTTGAATATCAGTCCAGATTCTGCAAGTTAAAGCATACGGTACTACACTTAAGTGGCAGCACAAAAAACAAACCACAAAAGAAGCAGCTAATTAAATCTAGCACATCTAAGACATTAGCATATAAAATTCACAAGTACTCAGTAACCAAATGAACACTGCATGCTGGATTGGCTGTCAACTATTTTTTCAAATTGTCTTTAAATTTTTGAACCAACACGCATGACCGAATGTACAATATAAGGATCTTGTATTATTTTTATGCTGAGAAGCCCTATCAAAAGGTGGGCTCCTGTCCACTTCCTTGCTGAAGTTCTCTTTCTTTTAATAACCGTCTCCTGCTGGCCTCACACAGACAGGCTCAGGATGCTGTTTTGTCTGTGCATTTGGGAACGGATGAGAGAATTATTTCTCATTTTCACCATGGCATCTAATCCCTGAGGACAGGGTAGAAATATTTAACCCAGTACATGAACATGGGAGCCAAGAAAGTAGGGGTCGATAGAAGAACCATGCATCTGACCACTACATGCCTCTTAATCTCCCCTGGATCCATTCTTTTGGCCCTGTGACCCTCACTCTTGTCTGTTTTCTCATTTGTTGTTAATCATTTGTCAACTGGGCTCAGTTATTCCTCCCCCTCAGTTGAGAAAGTGGGCCTAGGCACCCATCCCAGAGCCATGATATGTACCTGCCTCTTAATTCTAAAAGCTGTCTCCACCACTAGAGCCAATAGCCAGATTCTAATCTCATTTATACTGGTTTAAATTCAGAATATTTATTTTATCTAAAGTATTTATATGCCCCCCCATTACTGTAGTATCTGAGCACCTCTCAATCTTCAATGTATGTATCCTCACTACACTCCTGTGAGGTAGGGAAGTGTTGTTATCCCCATTTTGCAGATGGGAAACTGAGGCACACAGAGATCAAATGACACACAGGAAGTCTGTGACAGAACAGGGGAGTGAACTTGGGTCTCCAAAACTCCCAGGCAAACCACTGAGCCAGCCTTCCTCTGTAAGTGTCATCAGTGAAGTCAACAGATATGCAGAAACTTCCTTCTACACATAAATATTATCAGAAGCTCGGTGATTGTGAGGGATAGGATAGTGGTTCTCAGGATTTGTGCTACATGTATCCTGGGATGAACTCGAGCAAACATTATGTACTTCTGAGTAACTTTTTTTTGTAGGAGTATGAACACCTGCACTTTAAAAGTTGCTCATCTGTCATTCTCTAGCTTTTCTTTTAGTAACAAGTTGGGAATTACAAGAAGAGAGGCAAAAGCAACTCAGCAAAAGAAAAACTTGAATAGTTGTGAGGATGTTAAATAGATTTGGGGTCCTCTCTAGGTTTTGTTTTTTGTGTGTGTTTTACAAAGTTTTGCTTGATGTACAGTAAAATCAGGATTGCAGTACACATAGGGCCAGATTTTGAAAAGTAATAAGTCTGCAACTGTGCATGCAAAATGCATATACAATATCACTCCTAATTGTCACATGAAATTAAATATACAGATAACCAGTTCTGGATATTTGAATGTCCAATTACCCAAATCATACATTCAGTCAAGGTAAATTGCTCATCTAAGCCTTATGAAAATCTCATGCTATATAGTGGACGCTGTTCTGAGATGTCTGCACAAGTGGAGAGAATGAGATAAGAACCAAGTGGCAAGCTCACTTCAACATTTATTTGTGAATCTGTTTGTTGATTGAAGCTGGACAAACACCCCCTTGTGTATTGCTGTTTTCAAATGCAAATGTAATATATTTATTACATATTAATATATCAACATTTACATAAGCAGAAGTGTCATCTGTGAAAATCTTTAGCACCCTCCACTGATAGAATCTGTAGCAGCAGACAATACACATACATCACCTTGCTCAGACAAGACCCAATGAACTGTATGTTTTATAATATTTGTTGCCAATTAAAGGAGTGAACTATTCTTGTATTACTCACTCAACGTGTAGATTTATTATAGAGAGATATAAAAGAGTGGCCATCAGTTTTCTTCTGATATGGCTACTGTTTACTTGAGACAAAATTAAGTTTAAGGATGGTTTCAGATTCACAGGTAATATATTCCTTTGCACTGGAGTGCAAGCAGGAAATGGTCCCTCAGGTCTTTTAAAACAAGGGCCTGCAAAGTGCTGTCATTCTGCCAACTTTCAGCCCTTTTAAATATATGTGAACTTTGTACCCAACACATTGGTTTCTATACAAAGAGAGAAACCAATCTTGAACATATATAGATAAGAGTACTGATGCGATAAATAGAGATGTGCACTTAATAGAGCAAAGCACCTAAAGTTACTACTCACATATCAAAACCTACCTGCTTTCTAGAGATAGCCAGGTCATCAACCAACATCAAACAATCTGCACAATCTAGATCAGTACCAGCTTCAAATCTCTAACTGAAAGAATGATGCTCTTTACTTTGGGGGCCATGATGTTCTGTTGGATTACATCAAGACACTAGCCTATCACTTTCCAGTGTGAAATAATGCAGCTGCTAAAAGACAGTAGAGCAGATGCATACAGTCTGCATTTATTTTAAATTTTCAGAAGCTGGAACACAAAGACTAAACTCTGTTCTCTGCATTGTTTGAATACAGAGGAAAAGAAGAGATTGCCAACCAACTCCATTATTTCTGGATGGCTTGACACATCTGTGATGATAATCAAAAGGAAAGACTATGCAGCAGCCACCACTCTGTAACAAGGGATCACATTCTGTTATGTGTCTAGTGTCCGTGAAAGCTTTTGCTTTAGCATCTTACTCAAATGCCATTCAATCCTGGGAAGCAGCAGGCCAGATCAACAGAAGAGGAAATGGCTGAGAAAGAATCCAGAAAAGCATTATAGCGTCAAATATCCTCCCACCTTTACAAGTAGTTTAAAAGAAATTCCAAATACCATGAAGTGTTATATTAACAGTGGTAATCGGAGAGTTAAATATCGCATTTTAAAGCCTATCAATGAACTAACTCATTCTACCTGCCAATCTACTTAATTTACTGTCCTGGCAGTTGGATATTTTGAATCAATATAGGAAATATTGATACCAAATTGTAATTTCAACATGTCAGGATTTTTCCCCTTCAGGAGCAATGTAGAGAGATACAGAAATATTGTCTGTTTCAGAGAGGTTATTAAAACACTCAGCTCAGGGCAACAGTAAACAAGAAACAGAATGTACCGTAGACCAAGAAATGAATATACCATGGGTTTTTACCCCTTTCATACTAAAATGTCAGAAAAACAAGTACAAAACATTGTTGAACTGCAAATACCTTAAACGTTTGTATGTTATTTATTATTATTATTATTATTATTTATTTGTATTACAAATTGTAACACTTCGTGATCCCAGACAAGATCAGGGCCCCACTGTGCAAAATGATTCAACACTTTCAGTGCACAGAATATAGTAATAATGGGTGGTAAAACACAAGATCTGTTTGAGGTAGGAAAGGAAGTAAATTTGAATCTGAAGCAACACATATTTCATTATTTAACCATACCTAAGGATTGAGGGACAGATTTGTAAAGATATTTAGGCACCTAAAGATGCAGACAGACACCCAGTGGAATTTTTATAAGCAAAATCATTTAAATCTGTATATTTAAGCACCCTAAATACCTTTAGAAATCTGACCTGGAGGTCCTGTATCTCAGGTAAAATTTCTTATATAGCTTCACAGTAGCTTTTCTGTATTATTGCGGAAATCCCTTGAGAAGGGCAATAAAAGGAAATACTGTCATAAATGTAGCTGACTGTGTAGATTTATTTCAGATGATACCCTACAATTCAAGGTTTTGTCTGTCCTTCATGAACATCAGATAATAATGACTGTCGGCATTTTTGTCCCAGTATCTTTAGCCCCCTTCTCACTTTTCTCTGCACAGTTGAAGTGCTTTCCTGAAAAGAGATGGGATTACTCGGTAAAATTAAGAACATACTTATGTGCTTTGCTGAATTCAGACCATAGTAAGTATATCAGGTGCTGGTAGAAGATTGAGGTACATGTGAACCTTGCAGAGATTGTCGCTGAAATACTATGCAGAAGCGCATATTAAGAAAGGATTTAAAATTTGTGAAGGTGGACATTCGGCACATGAAAAGAGGCATATTGTTAATGGATAAAAGACACCTGGAAGAAGACTGATGACTGGATTCAGAGAAGGATATAAAAATAGTGATTAGGAGGCAAGTTTAGAGAGGAAGCAGATATATGAACAGGAACAGGGCGTCAAAGGGGAGGCCAAGCAGTTTGAACCTGAAGCACAAGGCTGAGAAATGGTATTCAAGGGGAAGATTTTCAAAGAGTGGAGTATTTTACCATATTCAAAGAATCTTCCCACCGTTAGGTAGAATCTGGCCCCCACAGAGAAAACTTCCATTGACTTTAAACTATCATTCCCTGAAAAGCCATTAAAGACCCAGGGTGGGATTTTCAAAAGTCCTAACTTACTTTGGAACACAAATCCATTGAAAGTTACTGAGGTACTTCGGAAAATCTGAGTTATGCCTATATATGGAGAGTACAAGTTTAAGGCTTTTTATGTCACTGTTTTAATTCCTCAGATAATTCAGTTCATGCCTCGTACATATCACAAACTATTCTTCCTGGAAGAAATATGTATACCAAGTGAGTTCTACTACATTACATGAGAACTCAAGCTAGAATCCAAGCAACAAAGAGTAAATGTAACTGCAGACATTTATTTCATTACAGTCCTGCCCAGATCAGCCAATTACATTCAGTATCTCCCTAAATTAGCATTAATTAACCACTAATCCAAATTTAATAAAGGAGGTAATTAACCACTAATCCAAATTTAATAAAGGAGATCATTTCAATTATATAACAGTTCATATGCAAAATATTGTGCAACAATAGCAATTAAGAATCTTTCAGGATATGAGACATTTAGAATCTGACTTATTCAGCAACATCTAGAGCAGAAGTACATGTCATTTTAGACCATAATGCATTAAAGGTAAAGATGAACAAATCAAATATGGGTTAGAAGTACAGTTCACGCTACCATGGAAAATGTCAGATGAGCAACTGAACTTCCAAAACGTGAACAGAAATTTCACAAGATTAGACATTCTCAAAAGATTTCCAGTAGAGCTGGGTAGGAAGTGGTTTTTCTGTTCTGTGAATATTTTCAAGAGTTCAAAATATTTTCCCATTTTAGCATGGAACAAAAGAGAAAACTTGAAAATATTTGCAAACCAAAAAATTATTTTCCCCCCACTTTGGGTCTATCAAAATATTTCATGTCAATTTTGAGCATTTTTTAACCTTCCTTTCAGTCTAATTAGCTTAATTTTTGAAACAGAGTTGTTTTCAATAAAAAAAAACCCTGATATTTTTCATTTTCAAAATGTTAAAACTTTTTCTCTCAACATTTTTTGAGTCAGGGAATCCATCAAACCAAACCCTGTTTTGGAAACAGTTTCAGTTTCAACAAATCAGCATTTTTCAATGACAAAAGGGATTCTTCTAAAAATTCCCAGTTAGTTCTAATTTCCGGTTTTGCCCCATGCATACATACTGTGCCTCATGGTTTTTTAGTGCCTTTGGTTCTGACCAATGAACAAACCAGGAAGTGCTGTAAGGAGGTGCATACAAAAACTTAGGGTCTGCTCACTATCAAGAGTAATCAATAAAAACAAATTTAAATTGAAGAATAAAACACAGAAGACATCTTGTGCGACATGCTCTCAGAGAAATCTGTAGTATAATCAGGTATCCTGTGGCCAGATGGAAATTTGAAGTACATTACATTTTTGGCCTACGTCATTTTTCTTTGGTTGTAGAGCAGAAACTAGTTGTAGGAAGGAGCAAATTGGAGACGGGCTTGGGCCTAGACCCTCAGAGAGTTGAGCATTTGAGTGACGGTATAGGGGATCAGAAATAAGGCATGGTATTGGAGAGTTCAAAAAGCATTTACTGAGGAGGGAATTTGGGGAGAGAAAATTTAAGACAAAAACAAGAAAAAAACATGCAAGCCGTTTAAATGACTCTGTTTGATTTCTATCTATCACAAATGCAAGACAGTCAAACAAGAACACTGTAGTAGAGGTTCACCTGCTGAACATTGTTCCTTTATGTAAGGAAAAGAGTCTAGACATCAAGGTACTAGCATGATAGCACCATCAGCTGTGCATGGAAATGAGGAAGTAAAGAAATGGCACCCACTGTAAAAGCTGCATCGCCACACAGTAACAAGCTCCATACAGACAGACATACTTTGATATGCAAACCAACTGTGATTGTAAGCCTTCCAGGGCTTGTTAGTAACAAAACTAATTTGAATGTGAAAATTATTTAAACTAACACTGTTCTTGCAAATCAAATCTCCCAGAACAGATCTGATCTACATTTCAGACAACTCAAAGAGGTGCCTGTGTAAAAAATGTCCCCATGTCAAGTCATACATACTGACTTTGGTGACGAACACTTTACTCCTGTTAGAGTTAAACTTAAGTGCAAGAGAGCTAGGGTCTTAAATTTTTTGGAGCACCATCAACAGATGTGTTCACTAAATTCAATTAATTGCACCTGTACACCCCATTAAAGACCAGAGAGTTGCTCAGATGTCACTGGGGGCATAACCTGAAGAATGTAGGGAGAAACTATATTAACGGTGGCAATGTGCAAAGCAGAAAGAAACAACCTTGTCTCTCAGAACCTAGGATGACTGTTCAGGGCTAGGAGTTAGGGAAAAAAATTATATTTGTAAATTGAGAGTATTTGATATGGAAAAAAATCACTAAGACATATTAAATATGGGGCCTCAGCATGTCTCTTTTCAGAGAAGAACGGCACTTTACTTTTTCACATCTTTATTTTGTACTTAATAGTCCTCCATTTCACAAATCCTGACTGTCTTAAAAGAAGCAGAAGACATCTCTCTATAGAAAGGATCTCATTCAGCAGCAGGGTTGCACTTGATTGTTCTTCATATCTGATGAGGCCAATTCAACAGAGAAAGGCAGCAATTTTGGCAAACAAAAATGAGAACAGAATTTTCTGTCTTCACTGTATTGTTTTGCATCACAAAGAGAAGTTTTTCAGTCTTATCTCCAGCATGTCGTCTTTTTATGTATAACAAAGGTATTTTACATAGATTTTATATACAGTAAGTTTAACTCAAAATCAGTTTTCTCTGTGTTAAACTTAAAATATATAAATAGATACTTTTGAGTTATAGATGGACAGTCGAAGTCAAGCCTAGCATAAGCAGTCAGTGCTCTTCTGGTGCTGTGCCTGCTTACACCAAGGCTTAATTTGGGCCATACACCACTCAAAGTCCTTCTTTGACAAATTATCCAAAACTAATACAATTATGCCAACGTATTGAGATGATTTGTTCCAATTAACAATTAAACTTGACTTCATTACTGTAATATTGATAGCAGCCAACTAGCTGATATTCTTCATGCATGGTGATTTTCTGTGCCACCTCCTGTTAGTCAACGTGACTCAGCCCAGCACACGTTGTTGTGACACAGTGTTCCCGCAAAACACCACCATGATGGACATCACAAATGCTTCTTTCAGTTTGGATTCTCATAGTTCACTTCAGAAGGACCATCAGTACAGATGAACAACCAAGAGCCCAAAAATCTACTCTCTCCCCCTCTCCACTATAAAGCCAAATCTTTTTTTTAAAAACTCATTTACTGAAGCCCATGGTCATGAACAACCACAAACTAGTATGGGATTTACTTCCAACAAATCTAGTCTTGGATGGCAGACTGCTAACTGGACAACCCTACTCTCCCTATCTGTCCACCCCTTGGTAGACAAACCCCCATGAAAATACTAAAACTATCTAACCAAATAACAGTTGCCACCATGCCAGCTCAGCAAATTACTTCCTGGTATTTTAGAACTTTTGTAAGCAAGGTCCCAATTCAACAGGATATTTATTTTGGTAACTTTAAAGGAGTCCCACTGAGTGTTCTAACATGCTTAAGGTTATGTACATGTTTAAGCACTTTGCTGAAGCGGGGATTAAAGCATGGCAGTTAAAAGTATCTGAAGATGGTAAACTAAGTGTGGGTTGGGCACAGCATCTAGGAGAGATTTTGGAGCATTTCTCTTTATTGTTTTGTACCGGACAGAAGATCCTTGGTATTTATTGGATTGAGTTTCTTCTACACTGATGATTGAATGCCTTTTGCTGCTTTGTCCCATGAATAGATTTTATAGAATGTTTTTATACTCCTTTTCAAGTTTGCAAATCTCACAGGGAACTATACAATTGTTCATTCTCTGGAAATAAAATTAATAAAACATGGTCCTCTAAAATCTGCTTTATATAAGGCAAAAATCACTGCATATATTAGACACACCCAGATGTTCTGAACTGGGTATAGACAACGGCATGTGCAAAAAATCAGGGCTGTCAGCAATTAAAAAAATTAATTGCGATTAATCACGCTGTTAAACAATAATAGAATACCATTTATTTAAATATTTTTGAATGTTTTCTACATTTTCAAATATATTGATTTCAATTACAACATAGAATACAAAGTGTACAGTGCTCACTTTCTATTTAGTTTTGTTTACAAATATTTGCACAGTAAAAAACAAAAGAAATAGTATATATCAATTCACCTAATACAAATACTGTAGTGCAATCTCTTTATCATGAAAGTTGAACTTACAAATGTAGACTTATGTACAAAAAATAACTGCATTCAAAAATAAAACAATGTATAACTTTAGAGCCTACAAGTCCACTCAGTACAACTTTAGCCAATCTCTCAGACAAATAAGTTTTGTTACAATTAGCAGGAGATAATGCTGTCTGCTTCTTGTTTACAATGTCACCTGAAAGTAAGAACAGGTGTTCAACATGGCACTGTTGTAGCCAGCGACGCAAGATATTTACGTGCCAAATGTGCTAAAGATTCATATGTCCCTTCATGCTTCAACCACCATTCCAGAAGACATGCGTCCATGCTGATGACAGGTTCTGCTCGATAACGATCCAAAGCAGTGCAGATCAACACATGTTCATTTTCATCATCTGCATCAGATGCCACCAGCAGAAGGTTGATTTTCTTTTTTGGTGATTCGGGTTTTGTAGTTTCTGTATCTAAGTGTTGCTCTTTTAAGACTTCTGAAAGCATGCTCCACACCTTGTCCCTCTCAGATTTTGGAAGGCACTTCAGATTCTTAAACCTTGGGTTGAGTGCTGTAGCTATTTTTAGAAATTTCATGTTGGTATCTTCTTTGCGTTTTATCAAATCTGCTGTGAAAATGTTCTTAAAATGAACATGTGCTGGGTCATCATCCGAGACTGCTATAACATGAAATATATGGCAGAATGTGGGTAAAACAGAACAGGAGACATACAGTTTTCCCCCAAGGAGTTCAGTCACAAATTTAATTAATGGGTATCGTCAACATGGAAGCATATCCTCTGGAATGGTGGCCAAAGCATGAAGGGGCATACGAATGTTTAGCAAATCTGGCATGTAAGTACCTTGCAATGCTGGCTACAAAAGTACCATGTGAACACCTGTTCTCATTTTCAGGTGACATTGTAAAGAAGAAGCAGTCAGCAGTATCTCCCGTAAATGTAAACAAACTTGTTTGTCTTAGCGATTAGCTGAACAAGAAGTAGGACTGAATGGACTTGTAGGCTCTAAAGTTTTACATTGTTTTGTTTTTGAATGCAGTTATGTAACAAAAAAATCTACATTTGTAAGTTACACTTTCACGATAAAGAGATTGCACTACAGTACTTATATGAGATGAACTGAATAATACTGTTTCTTGTTTATCATTTTTACAGTGCAAACATTTGTAATCAAAAATAATATAAAGTGAGCACTGTACACTTTGTATTCTGTCTTGAAACAGAAATCAATATATTTGAAAATGTAGAAAAAAATCCAAAAATATTTAACAAATTTCAATTGGTATTCTGTTGTTTAACAGTGCAATTAATGGTGATTAACTTTTTTAATCACAGTTAATTTTTTTTGAGTTAATCGCATGAGTTAACTGCAATTAATCGACAGCCCTAGCAAAAAATGCATACATAATTTGTGTGTGCATTTAGCACAATTGAGGAGGATATGATTACACTAATTGTGCACAGTTCTGAAAGTTTGAGCTAGTGTGAAAAGTTGAATCAGCCTGTGTTTAATACTATAGCTTCTTACCATATATGTGCATCTCCCTCTTGAGTATGTCATGTAGATGAAGAGAAAGGAAACTTGCTTTTGTATGTCCTTATGCTATCACAGTTCCACATGTAAGAAAAGAATAGGATGCACCCCAGAAATACTTCTAATCTCATCTACCAGTAATAGTTATTGTGGGTGGTGGCCATAAACAGTGCTTCACAGGGAAAATGATAAGCTGCAATCTCAATTCATTAGTACTGTATATGACAAAAATCACAAGCATAGAAAAATTGCCTTTGTGGTGGACCGCGGCAACATATTCTGCAGTGTACATTTCTGCTGAAGTGTCAACAGAGCAGAAGAAATAAAAATGGAGCTAGAGAAATCCAGGTGTGAATAACTGGATTTACTGAGATGAGATTGGAGAGCTATCACTGTCAGCTGTGTAGTGATCATCCTGTGTATTATAGTATAACATGTGTGGGAAGTGTAATTTGGTGCATATCAAAGACTTGGCTGGGAATCGGGAACATTCTGGAAGTCTGGCAGACTATGACTGAAGTCACAAAAGGAGATACAAACTAAGGAGCATTCACATTCATGCATCAAACAAGACATGCAGAAGGAGTTTGAATATTCACACAATCTGCCAAAGGACAGAATACCAGAGGTTTCAAACTGCTGAAAAAAGATGGACAACATCTGTAGCTGTCCTGTAGGTTTTTTCAGATGTACTTTTCAGTGAAGACAAAAAGAAGCATGAAAAGTGATTGTAAGCAAAATAGGATAAACTAATGGGCAGAAAGTTTCAGGGTGCCTATTGAATTGGAGGAGGGCAGGGGCCCCACTTTCCAGTCACTCCAAAAAACAAAGGTACCCCTCATCTGGTCATTAATGCCCAAAACATCAGGAAAGAAAGATGGTTAAAGACACTAAGTCACATCTGAAAAGGGCAGCTGAAGCTAGGCCAAAGAGAAACCAGGGGCTGAGGGAGAGTGTGGATCTGTGGAGATGAAGAGGAGAGGTAGAAGGGACTGGAAGAGGTAAAGAAGAAATCTGGCAGCAGGATTTGGAGTGGTGTCTTGTTTGGCTGTATGGAAGATCTCCTCTCCCCTTTGTCCCCCAGTCAGGAGATGGGGTCCCATGGCTGGGTTTTTCTCTCCTTCCACTCCTTCCCAAGGACCCTTAGATGAGAGCATCTGCTCCTACTTGGGAATGGAGAGGAACCCCTATAGAGATGGATTTCTTGAGTACCTCCCATACCTAGATATCTTTCTAGGTATCAGAGTTAGACTGACTGGTTTATAATTCCTCAGGTCCTCTTTGCCTATCTTTAAAAAGGAGAACAAACATATTACCTTTCTCCAGTCCTCTGGGATCTCACCTGTCCTCCATTAGTTTTCAGAAATAATCTCTAATGGTTCAAAAATTGATTCTTCTAGTTTCTTTAGTACCCTAGGATGAAATTCATCAGGCCTTGCTGACTTGAATCCATTAACTAATCTAAATATCCTTTAATCTGTTCTTTCCCTCCTTTGGTTTATGTCCCTTTCCCTTTGTTGTTAATATGAATTGTGTGTCACCATTAACCTATTTAGTGAAGACTAAAGCAAAACAGGCCTTAAACCCTTCAGCCTTCTTGATGTCATCCATTAGCAAACAGGGGAGTTTGAGAGAGGGAGTTTGTAGGATGGAGATGTATAAAATCGTTATGGTTAGGAAGGGCAGCATCGCCAATGCCAGCACTGCTCCTGTCTCCTCCACCTGAGCCTGTATCCGGACAGAGAACCTAACCATGGATGCCTCTACCCAGATCCCAGAATGGATTTGCAGAGACTGTGGCCTGCATTTCCCACTCACAGAAAGCCAGGCTGGGGGGATCATCCAGTGTGAGAAGTGCCTGCTGGTAGAATCTCTCAGGAACCAGGTGGGAGAGCTACAGGAGGAGATGGCTAGGCTGAGGAGCATCTGTGTACATGAGGAATTCATTGACAGTATTCATATGGAGACTTCCAAGGCTGAGGACACTATTCAGAGAGGACTGCTCTCATGTCACCGGGAGAGGAGGATAAAGCTCCGATATAGGGACGACACTGGCTGCTGGTTATTTCTGGCAGCAGGCAGTGCTCCACCCCTACTCCCAACCCCCCCATCATGGTGATGGAGAACCGTTATGCTGCCCTGGCAATGAGTGATTAGGAATCGCCCCCAAAGGTTGAAGAGGAGAAGCCACGTACCCCCACGGCTGGGAGGATCACAGCCGCCACTCCCAGGAGGAAACATAGCCCTGGTCTACACTAGGACTTGAGGTCGAATTTAGCAGCATTAAATCGATGTAAACCTGCACCCGTCCACACGATGAAGCCCTTTATTTCGACTTAAAGGGCTCTTAAAATCGATTTCCTTACTCCACCCCTGACAAGTGGATTAGCGCTTAAATCGGCCTTGCCGGCTCGAATTTGGGGTACTGTGGACACAATTCGACGGTATTGGCCTCCGAGAGCTATCCCAGAGTGCTCCATTGTGACCGCTCTGGACAGCACTCTCAACTCAGATGCACTGGCCAGGTAGACAGGAAAAGAACCGCGAACTTTTGAATCTCATTTCCTGTTTGGCCAGCGTGGCAAGCTGCAGGTGACCATGAAGAGCTCATCAGCAGAGGTGACCATGATGGAGTCCCAGAATTGCAAAAGAGCTCCATCATGGACGGAACGGGAGGTACGGGATCTGATCGCTGTATGGGGAGAGGAATCCGTGCTATCAGAACTCCGTTCCAGTTTTCGAAATGCCAAAACCTTTGTCAAAATCTCCCAAGGCATGAAGGACAGAGGCCATAACAGGGACCGGAAGCAGTGCCGCGTGAAACTGAAGGAGCTGAGGGAAGCCTACCAGAAAACCAGAGAGGCAAACGGCCGCTCCAGGTCAGAGCCCCAAACATGCCGCTTCTATGATGAGCTGCATGCCATTTTAGGGGGTTCAGCCACCACTACCCCAGCCGTGTTGTTTGACTCCTTCAATGGAGATGGAGGCAATACGGAAGCAGGTTTTGGGGACGAAGAAGATGATGATGATGATGAGGTTGTAGATAGCTCACAGCAAGCAAGCGGAGAAACCGGTTTTCTCGACAGCCAGGAACTGTTTCTCACCCTGGACCTGGAGCCAGTACCCCCTGAACCCACCCAAGGCTGCCTCCTGGACCCAGCAGGCGGAGAAGGGACCTCCGGTGAGTGTACCTTTTAAAATACTATACATGGTTTAAAAGCAAGCATGTGAAAGGATTACTTTGCCCTGGCATTTGCAGCTCTCCTGGATGTACTCCCAAAGCCTTTGCAAAAGGTTTCTGGGGAGGGCAGCCTTATTGCGTCCTTCATGGTAGGACACTTTACCACTCCAGGCCAGTAACACGTACTCGGGAATCATTGTACAACAAAGCATTGCAGTGTATGTTTGCTGGCGTTCAAACAACATCCGTTCTTTATCTCTCTGTGTTATCCTCAGGAGAGTGAGATATAATTCATGGTCACCTGGTTGAAATAGAGTGCTTTTCTTCAGGGGACACTCAGAGGAGCCCATTCCTGCTGGGCTGTTTGCCTGTGGCTAAACAGAAATGTTCCCCGCTGTTAGCCACAGGGAGGGGGGAAGGTTGAGGGGGTAGTCACGCGGTGGGAGGAGGCAAAATGCGACCTTGTAACGAAAGCACATGTGCTATGTATGTAATGTTAACAGCAAGGTTTACCCTGAAAGAGTGTAGCCACTGTTTTATAAAATGTCTTTTTAAATACTGCTGTCCCTTTTTTTTTCTCCACCAGCTGCATGTGTTTCAATGATCACAGGATCTTCTCCTTCCCAGAGGCTAGTGAAGCTTAGAAAGAAAAAAAAAATGCACTCGAGATGAAATGTTCTCCGAGCTCATGCTGTCCTCCCACACTGACAGAGCACAGACGAATGCGTGGAGGCAAATAATGTCAGAGTGCAGGAAAGCACAAAATGACTGGGAGGAGAGGTGGCGGGCTGAAGAGAGTAAGTGGCGGGCTGAAGAGAGTAAGTGGCGGGCTGAAGACAGGGCTGAAGCTCAAATGTGGCGGCAGCGTGATGAGAGGAGGCAGGATTCAATGCTGAGGCTGCTGGAGGACCAAACCAGTATGCTCCAGTGTATGGTTGAGCTGCAGCAAAGGCAGCTGGAGCACAGACTGCCACTACAGCCCCTCTGTAACCAACCGCCCTCCTCCCCAAGTTCCATAGCCTCCACACCCAGACACCCAAAAACGCGGTGGGGGGGCCACCAGCCAACCAGCCACTCCGCCACAGAGGATTGCCCCAAAAAAAGAAGGCTGGCATTCAATAAATTTTAAAGTTGTAAAATTTTAAAGTGCCGTGTGGCATTTTCCTTCCCTCCTCCACCACCCCTCCTGGGCTACCTTGGTAGTTGTTACGAATTACACCTGGTAGGACACGCACACAAGTGCTACGAATTACACCTGGTAGGACACGCACACAAGTGCTACGAATTACACCTGGTAGGACACGCACACAAATGCTGCGAATTATACCTGATAGGACATGCACACCAGTGCTGCGAATTATACCTGATAGGTCACGCACAGTTCGAATCTAGGCTGAGGCACAGAAACAAAGTCCATAACTGCAGAGTTCTCAAAAGACACTAAGTTTATTACGCTCGAGCGTGGTGCCCCCCTGCTAGCCAGGAGGGGACCCTGAATGCAGATTATACAAAGGTTATATACTTTTTAGCAAAGCATGTTGCCCTCGTGCATCGGAAACCTTAGCCAATAAACAAACCCTTGTCTTATCTACCACCTCTCCCTGCTTGGTGCATTCCTCGTGCTATACCAGTATGTTAATTACACAGCATGGTCCTAAAGCTATGCATCAGTAACTTTTATTATCAGGATGGGAGGCCTTACATCAAGGCCAAGAGACAGGGAGTTAGAGACTGACAAAAACCAGATACTGGGAGTCAAGGCAGGCTGGAGACAAGGAGGAGGATTTTCACAGGGATTCAATATCTAAGGATTACTCCTCCTGGTGTATGATGTGCTGGCATTTAAACAATGGTGGGCCCCAAACCAAAATGGAGTCACATGTGCTAACTTTTCCTTAACATAGTCATCCCCCTATTTGTGTGATGAATGAATAAAGAATGCATGAATGTGAAGCAACAATGACTTTATTGCCTCTGCAAGTGGTGATCGAAGGGAGGAGGGGAAGGTGGTTAGCTTACAGGGAAGTAGAGTGAACCAAGGGGCGGGGGGTGTCATCAAGGAGAAACAAAGAGAACTTTCACACCGTAGCCTGGCCAGTCATGAAACTGGTTTTCAAAGCTTCTCTGATGCGTACCGCGCCCTCCTGTGCTCTTCTAACCACCCTGGTGTCTGGCTGCACGTAACCAGCAGCCAGGCGATTTGCCTCAACCTCCCACCCCGCCATAAATGTCTCCCCCTTACTCTCACAGATATTGTGGAGCACACAGCAAGCAGTAATAACAATGGGAATATTGGTTTCGCTGAGGTCTAAGCGAGTCAGTAAACTGCGCCAGCGCGCCTTTAAACGTCCAAATGCACATTCTACCACCATTCTGCACTTGCTCAGCCTGTAGTTGAACAGCTCCTGACTACTGTCCAGGCTGCCTGTGTACGGCTTCATGAGCCATGGCATTAAGGGGTAGGTTAGGTCCCCAAGGATACATATAGGCATTTCAACATCCCCAACAGTTATTTTCTGGTCTGGGAATAAAGTCCCTTCCTGCAGCTTTTGAAACAGACCAGAGTTCCTGAAGATGCGAGCATCATGCGCCTTTCCCGGCCATCCCACGTTGATGTTGGTGAAACGTCCCTTGTGATCCACCAGAGCTTGCAGCACTATTGAAAAGTACCCCTTGCGGTTTATGTACTCTCTGGCTTGGTGCTCCGGTGCCAAGATAGGGATATCGGTTCCGTCTATGGCCCCACCACAGTTAGGGAATTCCATTGCAGCAAAGCCATCCACTATGACCTGCACATTTCCCAGGGTCACTAGCCTTGATATCAGCAGATCTTTGATTGCGTGGGCTACTTGCATCACAGCAGCCCCAACAGTAGATTTGCAACTCCAAATTGATTCCCAACTGACCGGTAGCTGTCTGGCGTTGCAAGCTTCCACAGGGCTATCGCTACTCGCTTCTCAACTGTGAGGGCTGCTCTCATCTTGGTATTCATGCGCCTCAGGGCAGGGGAAAGCAAGTCACAAAGTTCCATGAAAGTGCCCTTACGCATGCGAAAGTTTCTTTGCAGTCCCACTGTGCAGTCCCACCAGTCTGTGCTTGTTTCCCGAGCCCAGAATCGGCGTTCCACAGCATGAACCTGCCCCATTAGCACCATGATGTATGCATTGGCAGGGCCCATGCTTTCAGAGAAATCTGTGTCCATGTTCTGATCACTCACGTGACCGCGCTGACGTCGCCTCCTCACCCGGTATCGCTTTGCCAGGTTCTGGTGCTGCATATACTGCTGGAGAATGCGTGTGGTGTTTAATGTGCTCCTAATTGCCAAAGTGAGCTGAGCGGCCTCCATGCTTGCCTTGGTATGGCGTCCGCACAGAAAAAAGGCGCAGAACGATTGTGTGCCGTTGCTCTGATGGAGGGAGGGGCGACTGACGACACGGCTTACAGGGTTGGCTTCAGGGAGCTAAAATCAACAAAGGGGGTGGCTTTACATCAAGGAGTATTTCAGGCAGGACTTCACGGAGGGTTCCAATAAGAAATGGTGCACCTAAGTTATTGTTCTTATTGGAACAAGGAGGTTAGCCTGGCCTCTGATTGATACATGGCTAGATTTACCTCGCTGCACCTTCTCTGTGAGTGACTGCAGTGTGACCTAGAGGAATGAGTCCCCTAGACGGGGGAGGGGAAGAAAGCAAATGAGTACAAAACAAATCTGGTCTATTTCTTGTTTTGATCCACTCCATCTATCTTTTACATCTTTGGCTGGCAGCAGACGGTGCAGAAGGACTGCATGCCATCCACATCTCATGGCTGCTCAGCAGAAGATGGTGCAGTAGGACTGCTAGCAATCCGTATGGCCTGCCTGCTCACCATAAGACGGTTCAATAGGACTGACTGCAGGACTAAAGAGAATGACCTGGTCAAGTCACTCCAAATTTAGTCCCTGCGCCCATCTGCCCAGGTGCTCCCAGCCAACGTGGCCAGGAGCACCTCGGACACGACGAGGACGGCTACCAATTGTATTGCACCATCTGCTGCCAGAAGGCAATGGGTTGCTGCTACTGTGTAGCAATGCCGTATCGCGTCTGCCAGCACCCAGGAGACATACGGTGACGGTTACCTGAGCGGGCTCCATGCTTGCCGTGGTATGGCGTCTGCACAGGTAACTCAGGAAAAAAGGCGCGAAACGATTGTCTGCCCTTGCTTTCACGGAGGGAGGGAGGGAAGGGGGGCCTGACGATATGTACCCAGAACCACCCGCGACAATGTTTTAGCCCCATCAGGCATTGGGATCTCAACCCAGAATTCCAATGGGCAGCGGAGACTATGGGAACTGTGGGATAGCCACCCACAGTGCAACACTCCGGAAGTCGACTCTAGCCTCGGTACTGTGGAAGCACTCCGCCGAGTTAATGCACTTAATGCACTTAGAGCATTTTCTGTGGGGACACACATACTCGAATATATAAAACCGATTTCTAAAAAACCGACTTCTATAAATTCGACCTTATTCCATAGTGTAGACATACCCATAGGGTATTGGTGGTTGGAGACTCTCTTCTGAGGGGGATGGAGGCACCCATCTGTCAGCCTGACATAGATTCCCGGGAGGTATGCTGCCTGCCAGGGGCCCGTATCCAAGATGTTATGGAGGGACTGTCAAGTATCATCTGGCCCTCTGACTACTATCCCATGCTACTCATCCATGTGGGCACTAATGATACTGCGAGGTATGACCCTCAGCAGATCAGAAGTGACTACCGGGCTCTGGGAGTAAGGGTGAAAGAGTTGGGAGCACAGGTGGTGTTTTCTTCAGTCCTTCCAGGCAAGGGTAGAGACCTCGGCAGAAACGGATGCATCCTGGAGGTGAATGCCTGGCTGCGAGGATGGTGTCGCCAGGAGGGCTTCGGCTTCCTTGACCATGGGGTGCTGTTCCAGGAAGAAGGACTGCTAAACAGAGATGAGGTCCACCTATCAAGGAAGGGGAAGAGCATATTTGGCTACAGACTGGCTGACATAGTGAGGAGGGCTTTAAACTAGGTTCGATGGGGGCAGGTGACCAAAGCCCACAGGTAAGTCGAAAACATGGAGACCCGGGAGAAGGGTCAAAATCTGGGGGGAGCATGGGCTGTTATAACAGAAATAAGGGAGAGACAAGACAGAGACCTGGGGAGAGGAATCAAATCAGTATCTTAGATGTCTGTATACTAATATGAGAAGTATTGAGAATAAGCAGGAAGAACTCGAAATGCTAGTAAATAAACACAACTATGACATAGTTAGCATCACGGACACTTGGTGGGATAATACGCCTGTCTGGAACATTGGTATAGAAGGATACAGCTTGCTCAGGGGGAAAAGGAAGGAGGTGTTGCCTTTTATATTAAAAATGTATAACACTTAGACTGAGGTTGAGATAGAAATAAGAGACAGACTTGTTGAAAGTCTCTGGGTAAGGATAAAAGTAGTAAAAAATGATGGTGATGTCAAGGTAGTGGTCTACTACAGACCATCAAACCAGGAAGAAGAGGTGGATGAGGCTTTTTATAAACAACTAACAAAATCATCCAAAGCACAGGACTTGGTGGTGATGGGGGACTTCAACTGCCAAGACGTCTGTTGGGAAAATACCACAGCAGGGTACCAATTATCCAACAAATTCTTGGAATGTATTGCATACAATTTTTTTACTTCAGAAGGTGCTTTGATTTTGACAAATAGGGAGGAACTGGTTGAGAATTTGAAAGTGGAGGGCAACTTGGGTGAAACTGATCATAAATTGATAGAGTTCATGATTTTAAGGAATGGTAGGAGAGAGAACAGCACAATAAAGACAATGGATTTCAAGAAGACAGACTTTAGCAAACTCAGGGAGTTGGTAGGTAAAATCCCATGGGAAGCAAGTCTAAGGGGAAAACAACTGAAGACAGTCGGCAGTTTTTCAGAGACATTATTAAGGGCACAAGAGCAAACTATCCCACTGCATAGGAAAGATAGGAAGTATGGCAAGAAACCACCCTGGCTTAATCAGGAGATCTTCAATGATCTAAAACTCAAAAAAGAGTCCTACAAAAAGTGGAAACTCAGTCAAATTACAAAGGATCAATATAAACAAATAACAAAAGTGTAGGGACAAAATTCAAAAAGCCAAGGCACAAAATGAGATCACACTAGCTAGGGACATAAAGGGAAACAAGAAAACATTCTACAAATGCGTTAGAAACAAGAGGAAGACCAAGGACAGAGTGGGCCCATTACTCAATGAGGGGGGAAAGAAAATAACAGAAAATGTGAAAATGGCAGAGGTGCTTAATGACTTCTTTGTTTCGGTTTTCACCAAGAAGGTTGGTGGCGATTGGATGTCTAACATAGTGAATGCCAGTGAAAATGAGGTAGGATCAGAGTCTAAAATAGGGAAAGAACAAGTCAAAAATTACTTAGATAAGATAGATGTCTTCAAATCACTAGGGCCTGATGAAATGCATCCTAGAATAATCAAGGAGCTGACTGAGGAGATATCTGAGCCATTAACAATTATCTTTGAAAAGTCATGAAGGACAGGAGACATTTCAGAAGGCTGGAAAAGGGCAAATATAGTGCCCATCTATAAAAAAGGGAAATAAGGACAACCTGGGAAATTTCAGACCAGTCAGCTTAATGTCTGCACCCAGAAAGATAATGGAGAAAATAATTAAGCAATCAATTTGCAAACACCTAGAAGATAATAAGGTGATAAGTAACAGTCAGCATGGATTTGTCAGTAACAAACCTGATAGCTTTCTTTGACATGGTAACAAGCCTTGTGGATAGGAGGGAAGCAGTAGGTATGGTATAGCTTGACTTTAGTAAGGCTTTTGATACTGTCTCACACGGCCTTCTCATAAACAAACTAGTGAAATACAACCTAGATGGAGCTACTATAAGGTGAGTGCATAACTGGTAGGAAAATCATTCCCAGAGAGTAGTTATCAGTGGTTCACAGTCATGCTGGAAGGGCATAATGAGTGGGGTCCTGCAGGGATCGGTGCTGGGTCCGGTTCTGTTCAATATCTTCATCAATGATTTAGATAATCGCATCGAGAGTACACTTATAAAGTTTGAGGACGATACCAAGCTGGCAGGGATTGTAAGTGCTTTGGAGGATAAGATTAAAATTCAATCAGTTGCACACATACAAAATGGGAAATGACTGCCTAGGAAGGAGTACTGTGGAAAGTGATCTGGGGGTCATAGTGGATCACAAGCTAAATATGAGTCAACAGTGAGTGTATCGCTGTTGCAAAAAAAGCAAACATTCTGGGATGTATTAGCAGGAGTTTTGTAAGCAAGACACGAGAAGTAATTCTTCTGCTCTATTCCATGCTGATTAGGCCTCAACTCGCCACCCTGCACTTAAGCAGGGAGGAGCTGGGCTGGCTGGCTGGCAGGCCGGCCGGGAGAAGAAGGCAATACTCTCTGGCTTGGGGGAGGAGGGAAGACGTAAAGCTGCTGGAAAAAGCAGTCAGCATGGTAAATGGCTCACCACATAGGAATGTGGGGTTTAAAAAGGCCTGGCCCCTCCCTTCTTTATTCAGAACAGGCGGGGCAGCAGAACAAAACAGGCTGGGGCTCCATGGTTTGCTGCAGCCCCCTGTGGAAGCAGCATGGCTCCAGAAAAGCAGCAAACAAACAGCATGGTTCCAGGGGCACGGAAAAAAGCAGCAAAAGCAGGATGGCTCCAGGGGCACTGAGAAGGGTAAACTTGGGAAAACAGGGGGGCTGTTACCCTCTCCTGGTCCCAGAGACAGGGAAGGGCAGGCAAAGGCAAATCCCACAGAACGGGGTCAGTGGAAAGAAGGGGAACTAGCATCTCCTGCCCCAGGCACTTCCACCCCCAGGCAGGCTAAAAGCTGCAACCAATGAGGGTGAATTTGCAAGCGAGGCTAGTCAGTGTCTGAAACAATCAATGTGCTTTGCTGAAGGGGGGCAGGCAAGGTAAGTTAACTGTTTCATGTACCAGCAGCTTGCAGCTCAGGGCAGCCCCAGTGGAGACCAAGGGCTGGAAGGGGACCCCAGGCAGACACTATTGCAGCAGGGGCAAAAGGGGGGCAAGGGTGGTGTGTTGCATAACCCAGAGCAGCCTCATGGAATGAGGAAGGGAAATGACCTAAAGGAAGCACCCACGCAGGCAGGTGGGCAGGCTGTGTGCATTAATGGGATAGTCAGTGGAGTTGTGCAGCAAATGGTAAGTGAAGTCGTTTCTGAGGTTGTCTCCACAGTATTACAGCGCTTCCAAAGGGCACAAGGTCACCCATAACCAGGCTGTTCTCTTCCATCAAACACAAGGGACAGCGGTAATGCTGATCCCTGGGGGTGAGTGTGACCTGAACCACAGAGGTTGAGGGGCATGGGTGGCAGAGGTGGTATCCGGCCTTCCAGCCTGGCAAGGGGTGGCAGTTGCAGGGGCTGCTGCCAGATGCAAGGACTGTGCTCAACCAGTCACTCAGTGACTTCATCTGAGGGGGACAGGAGTCAGCTGATTGGGGTAGTAAATACTCTGAAATACTCTGGGCCCAGGAGTGGAAGGTCCAGAAGCCGCACCTTCAGTGTGGGCACTGATAGTATTACACAGCTGCTGCATGCTAATTTGCATTTCCTACAGCAGCTTCAGGCGTGTGGGGTCTGCACAGGTTCACAGGGCAGGCCCAGCCCTGGGCTCAACTTTGGGCAGCAGGACAGGGGCAGGCCCCCCGGCACAGGTAGTGATGCCCGTGTTGGAAACGAAGCCCCTGGGCGTATGGGGACTCATTGGCCATTAGGGCATGTAATCGCATGGGACAGAGTAGAGACTCCCCGGGGGGGTCTCTGGGGGAGCAGGGCTCTGCGGAACTTCCGACATGCAGTCCTGAGTATAGTTAGGCTGGGGTGGCTGGCCCGAAGGTAGTTCACCTACTCAGTACAACTAAATATAAAATCCTGAGAGGCGAATACGTGCATATATTATCCCTAGTGCCCAGAGAGGTGTGACAGACAGTACACATGGGCAAGGCAAGCAAAATAGCAAACTGCCCAATAGGCCAAGGGTGCCTAGAACATTAAAATAAATGAATAAATTGGGAGGCTGCCTTCCTCATTTATGCAGGTGTTATAGTACAGGCCAACCCACAGAGGAGCCCTGCCTTGGTTAAGTATACAGATATAATTAAGTGGGCACACAATATGTTTGGGGGGCATGTCCTGGTGTAACGCGGTTGCAAAAAAAGCAAACATCTTTCTGGGCTGGATTAGCAGGAGTGTGGTAAGCAAGCCACGAGAAGTAATTCTTCTACGCCGCTGATTCGGCCTCAACTGGAGTATTGTGT
The DNA here is from genome assembly GCF_965140295.1 of Lepidochelys olivacea. Taxonomy (NCBI): domain Eukaryota; kingdom Metazoa; phylum Chordata; order Testudines; family Cheloniidae; genus Lepidochelys; species Lepidochelys olivacea. Next base: position 86,778,198 of record NC_140415.1, on the reverse strand, counting down.
CCAGTTCTGGGTACCACATTTCAGGAAAGATGTGGACAAATTGGAGAAAGTCCAGAGAAAAGTAACAAAAATGATTAAAGTTCTGGAAAATATGATCTATGAGGGAAGATTGAAAAAAATTGGGATTGTTTAGTCTGGAGAAGAGAAGACTGAGAGGGGACATGATAACAGTTTTCAAGTACATAAAAAGTTGTAAGAAGGAGGAGGGAGAAAAATGGTTCTTCTTAACCTCTGAGGATAGGACAAGAAGCCATGGGCTTAAATTGCATCAAGGGCACTTTAGGCTGGACATTAGGAAAAAATTCCTAACTGTCAGGGTGGTTAAGCAATGGGATAAATTGCTTAGGGAGGCTGTGGAATCTCCATCACTGGGGATTTTTAAGAGCGGGTTGGACAAACAACTATCAGGGATGGTCTAGATAATACTTAGTCCTGCCTTGAGTGTAGGGGACTGGACTAGATGACCTCTCGAGGTCCTTTCCAGTTCTATGATTCTATACCTAAGTCTCTTGTCAAAACCCTTAAAATGTGAGGAACTTCATGAAAAATGTTCTGCTCTTGTACCATAACTCATTCTTGCTCCGTGGAGCAAGGACTTTACTTCTCATTCGGTAATTTACACAAAGCACTAAATTCAGTTAAAAATCAAATCAATTGAAAAGTTCTTAAAAGTTTTGAAAAATAGAGAGGGAACTTTAGCAAGTGGCAGAACAAACACAGTCCATTGGCTAGAAAATTATGTTATTCTACTGAAATTTGTATAATAAAGAGCCTAGAACCATTCCTTGCTATCAAGGAGTCTTGACGAATTGTTAAATTTCCACTAGCCATGCTATAATATGTAGCAGACAGTATTGAAAAAGCACTCCAGAAAAACTGTGCAAGGAAACTTTTTGCATTTTTATTTGTGGGATCAGATTCAAATGAGTGGTGTTTATTTTTCAGGCCAGATAGTCCTTTCAGGAAATTTGTGTTCAACTTGTATCTTAGGAAGGCTATTTCAGCTGAGAGACGTTCACATCCATAAGATATCTGATCTATCCAAAAAAGGAAAAGGAAAGGAATAATGATAAAATATAGGTCAAATTGAAAGCAAAGGGTACACTTTTCATTGTGTCATATGTAGTAGTTTGGTCAAATTCAAGGGGAGCGTACTGCCAGGATGTCAGATAGGATGTGTCTATTACAGAAAGAAAACGAGACCACTGCCTGGCTGTTTGCTTTCATCTTTTCAGTATTTGTTGCAGTGAAATGATTGCTTTTCTTCCCTTCCTCTAAAGTTTTGGCCTGGTTACTACCCTCTTCAATGAGAGTGATGTGAGATCCAAGAGAACCAATCATTCAAATAATTGATTATTTAGTTTGGTGGCCTAACCAAAAATAACTGAAAAAAATATTTTGGTTCAAACAAAACAATTTTTTGTTCAACCAAAAAAAGTTTTTTTTTCTATTTCATTTTGTTATGTTTCTGGTTGTTTACCTTTTCTATATATTTTTTTAAAAATTTAGCTAAATTCCTAAATGAAATGCCATTTCAAAATGAAAAGTTGAAAACATTTTAAACAAACTGTTTTGACATTTAAAACAAAACAAAACTTCCTTTTTTTTCCAGCCAAAACTATTTGCCAAATTTGACCTTACTACACAAATAGTTTCATACAACCAAAAAAATTTTGGGTGTGGAATAAAGTATTTGCTGTGGGGAGAAAAATCACCCATCTGTAATAAAGAAGCATTCCTTAGCCTTAGTTGAAAGAAAATATGTAATTTTAAGGCCTTGCAACATTTTTACCTATCTATCTAACTGGTTTTATTATTACTAATAAACCTGCAAGATTTCCAAAGTTTGTTCAGAGTTATTAACTCCCAAAGACTTCTGTGCTTGTCTCACTACTCTTCATGTCAATCGCAAAATTTTTATTGACTTTAATGAGCGCAGCACTTCCAAAGGAATTAAGCATGTTAAACACTTCACAGGATCGTGGTCTGATTTACCTTCAAGGAGATAAATTTACAGACAAGATTCACCAGTACATTCCAGTTAAACTGTGTTTCTGGCTACATTGTGCCCTCAGAGCCAACCAGTGAATCTCTCCTTAGATTTCTATGGGTCCCCTGCATGAACTAAAGACATCACAGCCATCCAAAGAAACATATTTTCGTGCACTGCTTTTGGTTTGTGTGTTAGCTACTGTAAGCCTATTGCACTAGAAGTCAGACAAAAATGATCAAGAAGAAATACACTGCAATTCTGGAAGATGGTCCAGACAGAGCAGATTGGCGGTTCAGTGTAAGATTTATTCTCATATATATTATATTGTTCAGGAATAAGGAAGAGAGGAATAAAAAAGAGTGAAACACAGTTGATGCCTTTACAAACGACTATGTATGGGGTGTCTATCAGTGAGGAAGACGGTCACATTGTACCTGACATAAACCCAACTGTCTCGCTGTCAGTGTAGATATCAAGATATAATTTTCTCAGATACATGAAGGAAATAAAACTAGCTCTTTCTACTTCCTGATATTCTATAGCCTGTATCTGTGATGGTACAAAGAATAACTTAATAGAAAATTCTAGTCTGGCAGCCTAAAGGAGGCAAATACAATGAGCCACTGAAATTTGCAGAAGGTATTAAAATTCAGCCCAAGAACATTTGGTAGATATCTCCCCCATAATGCTCAATAGAATTAATTTTACTTTTGTTATTAGACAGCTGAAATTTTTTTATTCTGATGCATTGTTACTTCAGTCAAACTTACCTTGGGTCCCCACAGGGATCCCAGACAGACCAGAAACCCTAGGAATAATTGCTTCTCCAAAACTTTTACGATACCCTGGTTAAATAGAGTTTACCTAAACGTAGGCAAACAGAGTTCTCACAGCCTCTCTGTTCCTAAAGATTGATATTCCTTCGGCAATACCATGCCAATGCTAGCACAAAATCCACTCTGCAGAAGCAACATTGCATTTCTTGGAAATACTGACAAAAGATCTTTCTTTACTGAAGATGTCTTGAATACCCTTTTTACTACATAAAAGGTCACAACATCAAATCACTAAGGAAAAGGGACATGCTTTTATGAGCATGCTTATCTTTAAAACTTTGCAGCACAGTGAGACAAATTCATCCCTGACTTCAGTGAAGTGACACAAGGGATGAATTTGATCCCTATATAAGGCTTTTCTTTTTTAAGTCATCTTCATTCCAGACTGGCACAAATGGATATGACAATATTGCCAAGGATTCATTTTGCCCCAAACTATCACAAATTCCTACAACAGGATCAAAAGAATTACTGCTGGATGCACAATAAGCAGTTACTGTTAAAACAAAATACAAAATGCAGAAGATGAAATTTCTTGTATTCCAGAAACAAAATGCTACGTACAGAGAAATCAGCAAAGCTACTTACAGCTGAAGTTTACCTTGTTTCCTTTTAATACTTTGCTAGCATTAGTGAGTTCATTCTGTGGCCCACATGTGCATGAGATAAAGAAAAATACAGCTTGTGGGGCAAATGTTCTAAAACGCTCATAATTCCCACACCAAGAAATAACTCTGGAAATCTGAGGTCCATTAACCTGAGGAAAAAGCTTTCCCTACGCTACCATCACCACCGATTATCTTCAAAGCAAGATACTACCTTTGTTCACACTCCAGCCTGGGTAGCAGTATGGTTCAATGAAAAGGTCACTCACCTGGGAGTCAAGCCACCTAGGTTCTATTCCTGGCTCTGTCACTGGCACTGTTGTGTGACCTTGGCAAGTCATTTCACCTCTCTGTGTTTCATTTTCTTGAGCTCTCAAATAGAGATGTTGATATTTTCTTTCCTTTGTACAGCACTTGAGATCCTTGGATGAAAAATACTATGCAAGTGCTAAGTACTTTTATTAATTATTATTATTATTATTATTATAACCTTCTATACAAATGGGACCATATTTTGAAACCACAGATACCAAATCACACCCACCAACATAATTGTTTACACCAAACTTACATTTGTGTGGGTAATCGGAGTAATTGATGTGGCTGTTCTGTGCATAGTTACTGATGAATATATGCCTGCATCTATTCCAGGCCAATTTAGGGCCCAACTTTTGAAAAAAATCGGCCATGAAGTGTTCCAGGCTTAAAAACAAAAATCACATGTGTACAAATACTAACAGTGGGATTTTCAGAAACACAGAGGATTGATGAAAGTTAATGGTCATTTTACCATTGACTTCAATGGGAGCAGAGTCAAGTAGAAGCTGAGCACTTTGAAAAATCTCACTTACACTACAATTACCTAAAGGCTGTTGCTAGCGTATGTCTTGCACTCACAGCAGACTAACAGCACAGGGGTGGCGCAAGGTACCAGCCAAGGACAATTTGCCTCACTGTGCTCAGAAGCAAGCTTTGCATCGTTTTAAAGATGATAATAATAATAGCATACTTTTTTAAAACCACAATTCTAAAGTTCGCTATTTTAATCCAATTAAAAAAAAACTAAATAAAAAAGATAATGAAAGCAACACAACAGCAAGGTCTCCTGTCCTGTCCCAAGGGATCCCATGGATGTGCTACAGCACAGAATATATTGCAGTCCCAAAGATGCAAGCTCTCGGTAGAAAAACCCCTGACTCCTGCCCTTTCAAGATCCTACCTCAGGGCATACATGATATTCCTCAATACGCTCAATTTTTAGTCTAGATGAATTAGGGAAATATATTTTGAAGCCCTAAATATAACTTTGATGCAGCATCAAAATGAACTAGATTTAATTGGTAGTATTAAAATAGTGTTTTACAATATAACCATCTAATAGTTTGTTCGGTTTCAAGTCTCAGGGCTAATAATGAAATAAGACAAAAAAGGTTAAAAATAGGCTCAGCATTTAGGAAATGAGGGTCTGTGCCAACACTCTTACTAAGAACAGAATGAATCAGCTATACTCAAAACACCTCTGTCATTAACATGATGCAATCCTGGACCTATAATCTGATGCATTGTATGAAGAGTGAAAAAAAAGAGAATGAGTCTTGCTGCTTGGAATGTAAAACCGCAAGTGTGATCCAGAATGCAATGTACAGTACCCAGGAATGCAAACTAAAGAAATAATACACAGCTTTTGGGAGGCTGTAAAAATAAAACAAAATAACATACCAGGGAGATTTGAAGAAAAGTAATAAAAAAATTCAATAATTTAGTAGCCGGTAGGTTGCTAACCTGAGGCCAAGAGAATTTCATTTTCCAACATCAAGGCTTGCATTTTCAGGTTCAGAACAGGAAATTAAAAGACTACTTTTCCCTTTTGCCATATGTAAATGTTTTAAGTCCAGCCAGGATGGAAAGAAAAGAAAGAAAGAAAGAAAGAAAGAAAGAAAGAAAGAGGAAAACCCCAGCATCTTGATCAAGTGCAGTCAGGCACAGTACAGGATTGACAAGTCCACCTGAAGAGCACACACGACTAGTCCTGCACTCTACATAGCAAACATAGAAGTACCACAGCTACTATTTATGAAATATTCTTTCCATGATTTCTAGAGGAGCACAGCACTGAAGGTGCTTGCATGCTGGATTTTAAGTGTTCCTCCCACATCTGTGTAAACGTCTCCATCTGTGCGTGTGTGTTTGTATACACACCAATTGTACTTTTTGACTCTAAAGAAGCAAGTGCATTTTCTGTAGATTGAAAAACTTCATAATATTTATAAACTATTACAAATCCTGGAGTTTTGAAGGGTTTCTGGACAAAAAAATTAACACATCTTTAACAAACTTGGTTAGTACAAATGATTACAAGTAGAGTTCTGGAGACAGAAGACACTGTGAAAATAAAAGCAGGCTAATGCTAAGGGCTCCTTTGAGAGTGGGAGATATTAAGGTTTCTTCTGATTTTGATACTCCTTCAGAAGAACAATTATCACATTATTGGAAAACTGAAGAAATTCTATTCTGCCCAAATAATACTGCCGCAGGTGCATAAAAAGCTATTTTTATTTTGGTATATGACATGTTGCTGGGTGCCAAAACTGTAGCTCTGACTCATCATCACAACTTCATCATTTCTATTGTGTCATGTGGTCCAGCTCTTAGCCAAAGGTGACCATGTAGATCCTGCTAAAATCCATCGCATGAGCAGTTCATTCCAATAACAACATGTCAAAGCACAGTGATTCTTAGAAAACCCTTCCCCTCTTAGTCCTACAAGCCAGCATATCAGAGAAAGAGGGACCTTTGGGATATGGCAGTGGTCAAAATCTTATCTGTTATAGTTTATGACTCAATTATCTTCATTGCCTGTTGCAGTGGCGAGAAATTGAGTCAATTTGTAGCCGTAAATTACAATGTGACAATCAGAAGAGGGATAAACCTGCCATTTTCTAGTGCTATAAATTTTGTCCCCAGCTTCACCCAGCTCAGCATTTTGAGAACATAAGCTGCCATAACATTGTTTGGCTTGATTTGTGTTCATCGGGATGGAAATTTGAGTTTTTCTCACCTTCAGCAAAAGAGTATTTTAGATTTAAATTTTTTTAGGACAATTAAGTGAGTTATTCGTGTTGGGGGGAGGGAGGGAGAGATCCTCAGGTTTTGATTTACACTACAGTATAATTTCCCTTAAAATGCTGACAAGACCTCCATGGAAGTCAAGATAAAACTGTTAGACATAGATGGCTTTTGTTTACTTCAGTACTATTCTGATGGGATGGATATATTGTCAGAATAATGTCTTGTAGTTACAATGATTAAGTCCATTTCTGCATTACAATACTCACACACATTTCCTCAGCAAACATGCTTTTCTACTTTGACATATGGACTCACAGACCATCTTAAACAGAAGGCTTTTGTTAAAGAAAACAACTACAGACACAAACAGGCTTCCACACAACTCGAGTTCCAGCTTGTCCTCTTTGTTTATCATGGCCATTGGCTAGAACTTGATCCAGTACACAGATACACAAAACAATATCCTGCATATTAATATTTCTAAAAACAAACAATCCAATTCATCCAGAAAAAAGTATGTTTCAGATAAAAGAACAGAAACATCAAATTAATCTCAAAACATACCACATAATCGAGAGATCTTTCATATTTAAGACTAGCAAGCATATAGTAATACCACAGAAAACCTATTTGGGACTGTGGTATATATTTATCCAATTTACTTTCCAACACTCCACATTTTGTTAGCCTTGGACTGATGGCCCAACTCCAGTAAGTAAACTGTTGACTGAATACTATTTTTATTTTTTGTTAGATAAAAGCATGATACAGCTAAACAAAAGTTGTGGGTATTCACAACTTTCGTTGTGAAGTTGTGGGCATTCACTCCAACAGATGGCAATGTTTTCAACTAGAGATTCATCCAGAGAGGAATAGCTTGCTTTAGCCATATCCACAGCTGCTTTTAGTTCCTCCTGACATTCCTGAGGGCATGCATACAAGTACAATATGATGAATGCCTCCCAGAACTTGTTATAATTAAAGGGTCACTGTTAACTTGAAACACAGTCAATTTCAAAAATGAGTGAAAAGTAGTATCAGGTACTGTACCTGGCCCCTGAAAAATTTGTTGGTTTTACAATCACGTTTTCCTGTTTTTCTTGTACTGTTATTGTGTGAAAGATCCTTGTCTAAAGAGGGGAGAGGAAATAGTGAAACTGACTAAATACAAAGTGCTGTCAAAGGTGCAAAGTAAACAAATGGGGAAAATAACTTTAAAAAAAAGTTATAGGGATCTTTAATGTTATAGAACAGTTATTATTAAAACCTTTTGTTTTCACATAACCCTGACTTTCTGAAATATTGGGATTTTGTCACAACAACACAGGCAAAATTTTAGTCCCAAATATTTAGGTTGATTTTCCATTCTCATGCAACTTAAAAACTTTTCTCTATAATTAAAAATAATATATTCTAACCACTTCAGTGAAGCTCATACAGACACAGACTTCACCCACTCACAAGATGGGGGCCTGATTTAACACAACATGTAACAAGAGAACACTATGAACAATGGGAGGTGAAGAGTATCTGGAGGATAAGAGTGACAGTATATGATCATAGCTCGTGCGCATTTCCAATACTAAGTACAAAACCATTTGATTTTTAAAAAGAATTAAATGTCTGAAATCCACACTCTCCATCCCCTTAGCAGTTATCCGATTGCAAGCATAAAGAAATGGGGGAGGATGCAATAGGAAATCATAAACAATAATGGTTAGGGAGGAAGGGGCAGTTATTAAAAACCTTGAAGATGAAGACAAGAAACTTGAAGTTGATGCAGTGGAGAGGGAGAAACTAGAGCAAGGATTCCAAAAGAGTGCTTGATATGATCGAGATGACAGGCAAGTAAAATGTTTATAGCTATAGCAGCTTCATTTTAAATGGATTAGATGTAGGTAGACTATACATAAAGCATATGTTAAAACCCAAGCACAGGGGAAAAAAGAAAACCATAAAAATAATCCCATAAACAAGTGTTGTTTTGGAACGCTGTATTTCTATTCACAGCACTTTCATTTACTTGTTAAGCTACCCCAGAGCCTTAGAAGTGAAATATTCAAAAGTGCCCAGCCCCACAGAAATCTAATTTTTTTCTATTTTTAAAATTAAAGGTCTTGAGTCAAACCATTATGTATTATGTAATGAATCTGTAACAAAAAGAGCTGTATAACATTGCCAGCTAGTGGTCAGTTGACTTCAAAACACAACTCAAATCTAGCAGTTTCAATATTTTTGAAATGTAATAAAAGCTTTGACTTTGTTGTTTAAGATGATGACAGTAAAAGAAATTATAAGCATCATTCTGCAGCATATTTGCCATAAGCTAAAATCTATATAGTGGTAACATTTAATGGACATGTTGTTAAATAGTTTGGTACCCTGAACTTTGCACTTCTTTTTAAGTTTTCCAATTCAAGAGCACTGGTGTATTTCAAAAACATAAAACCACCAAATTTACAGAATGTAACAAAATTAGTTATTGTTTGATTAACATTAATTATTTCACTACCAGTCCCATTACTGGGCCATAAAATCTTACTCCTGTGATTTTAATATGTATTTTTATGATTATAATTACTGGAAAAATATTGCATGCAATGAAAAAATTTACTTCAGTGAACACATTCCAAACTCTGCAACACAACATAAATGTGGAAAGGATACTAAAAGGAACTGGGAGAAGAATGAAAGTACAGTACTCACTTCAGAAAGTAGTAAAGACAGATAATTCTTCCTAGCTGTGCGTGTAAACACCATTTTATTAAATGGGGTAAGTATATCAACACTGACTAATATAAAATTAGGGAGTGCGGGAGGCACAGGAGAGTTTCCAAAGAATTCATTACAAGCTAATGCTCAGGTCCTACAAATGCTTATGCACATGTTTAACTTTACTTCTGAGATTAGCCCTATTGATTACAATAGGACTTCTTGCTATAGTAAAGTTAAGTACCTACATCAGTGTTTGCCAGTTCAGGGCCTAAACATTGTACAGCAGGATATGCCACCTGCTACAAAATTAATATAAAGAAAGCAATTCATCAGAGACCAACCTGCAATCCACACAAAATGTAGAAAAAGCTTGCCTATAATGTAATAGAAGTCGTAACTTGGTCATAGGACTTTTTTTTTTAAAGGGCAAATTCTACCTTTACACCTAGGCTACATCTATACTAACAGGAAGGGTCCAGGGGTGTCATTCCCAGCTCAAATAGACATATTCACGCTAACTCTTATCTAAGCTAGTGTGCTAAAAACAATAGTGTAGCTGTGGTAGGAAGGGCAACATCAGCAGCCGCATGGGCTATTTGCCCTGACTACAAACCCATGCAAACCCTGTTGGTACACACGGAGGGCTGCTCACACATGCTGCCGCTCTCACGCATGCTGCCACTGCTCATGCTACCGTGACTACACTGTTTTAAGTGTGTTGTATTAGAGCTAACACAAGTGTGTTTGTGCAAGCTGGGAATCACACTCTTACTGTGTAGTGTAGACATAGCCCTACTAGTGTTACTCTGTTACAATGGGTGAGGGCTGATTTGGTTCTTTATTATAAAAAGAAAGACATTCTGTGCTAGTTATCATAATCTTCCATGGAAAGTATATTCATACTGAAAACACAACCATCGTTTAAAAAGAGGGTTTTGTTTTGTTCAATGAAATATAAATTTCACCCATGCTCATGCAGATAGGAAACAATACAAGCTTAATAAGGTTATTAGGTAAGAGAGACTGAGGATATAGAATGTATGGCACTCTGTGGGCTAATAGTTTCCTTGAACTAGATACATGATTTAATGAAACTAACTCATTTCAGATTTTGCAACTAGAACCTTCAAAGACAAACATAAATGCACCATTATTGCTCCCTAAAGTTCCCGCTCTTGAAGGCTGCCTTTCAGCGTGTGTGTGTGTGTGTGCACGCGTAGGATTATTGAGACAAAGGAAGTTTACAGTGTTGTAGCACAATAAGGGCATAGTCCCTTGTCATAAATATAAAGGGAAGGGTAAACACCTTTAAATCCCTCCTGGCCAGAGGAAAAACCCTTTCACCTGTAAACGGTTAAGAAGCTAGGATAACCACACTGGCACCTGACCAAAATGACCAATGAGGAGACAAGATACTTTCAAAGCTGGAGGGGGGAGAAACAAAGGGTTCTTTGTGGGTGATGCTTTTGCTGGGAACAGAAAAGGAATGGAGTCTTAGAACTTAGTAAGTAATCTAGCTAGATATGTGTTAGATTCTGTTTTGTTTAAATGGCTGATAAAATAGCTGTGCTGAATGGAATGTATATTCCTGTTTGTGTCTTTTTGTAACTTTAAGGTTTTGCCTAGAGGGATTCTTTGTGTTTTGAATCTGATTACCCTGTAAGGTATTTACCATCCTGATTTTACAGAGGTGATTCTTTTACTTTTTCTTCAATTAAAATTCTTCTTCTAAGAACCTGATTGCTTTTTTCATTGTTCTTAAGATCCAAGGGTTTGGGTCTGTGTTCACCTATGCAAATTGGTGAGGATTTTTATCAAGCCTTCCCCAGGAAAGGGGGTGTAGGGTTTGGGGAGGATTTTGAGGGGGAAAGACGTTTCCAAGCGGGCTCTTTCCCTGTTATATATCTGTTAGACGCTTGGGGGTGGTGGCAGCAATAAAGTCCAAGGACAAAAGGTAAAATAGTTTGTACCTTAGGGAAGTTTTAACCTAAGCTGGTAAAAATAAGCTTAGGGGGTTTTCATGCAGGTCCCCACATCTATATCCTAGAGTTCAGAGTGGGGAAGGAACCTTGACATCCCTCCTCAAAGAAAAAGGAAGAAAATTCCAGACTTTAACGTCCAAAGAAATATGTGACTTTCCAACAAGATTGCCTATGCCTCAAGGCATAGGCGAACTCAGTGATTATGGTTCTCAAACTGTGCATTGGGACCCCAAAGTATGTCACAATGCCATTTTAGTGCAGTTGTCAGGACTGGCTTAGACTTGCTGGGGCTCAGGGCTGAAGCCCGAGCCCCTCCACCTGGGGTCAAAGCCTGAGGGCTTCAGCCCTGGGTGGCAGGGCTTACGTTACAGGCTGCCCTGCCTGGGGCTGAAGCCCTTGGGCTTCAGTTCCACCCCACCCCACCCCCCCACCCACCCACAGGGTAGTGGGGCTTTGGCCCCCCCATCCTGGGCCACTGGGCTCCAATGTGCTGAGGCTTTGGTCCCCCCTCCTGGGGTCATGTAGTAATTTTTGTTGTCAGAAGGGGGTTGCAGCACAATGAGGTTTGAGAATCCCTGGTCTAACTCGAACAACATGCTGGGTTTTGTTAGGGTTGCCAACCTTCCAGGATTGTGCTGGAGTCTCCAGGAATTAAAAGATTAATCTTTAATTAAAGATAATGTCATGTGATGAAACCTCCAGGAATAGGTCAAACTAAAATTGGCAAACTAGGTTTTGCAGATGGACCGACCAATTCCTCTGCTAGGATTTTCTCTTCTGATCAATTCTGCTTAGTAACGGGTGCTACAGTCTTTTCAGAGCGACACTGATGCCTTGAAGTATTCCTCAGACTGTGGTGTGCAGGTCTCTAAGGTGCCACAAGTACTCCTTTTCTAGGTTTAACACTATGTTAGCAGAAATCAGGATTTCCTGTTATTTTAGTTGCTAATGCAGGTTTTTCACAGGGCTGCTGTCAAGGGGATTGATCATATGTATTTTTATGATTATAATTACTGGAAAAATATTGCATGCAATGAAAAAATTTACTTCAGGTGAACACATTCCAAACTCTGCCACACAACACAAATGTGGAAAGGATACTAAAAGGCACTGGGAGAAGAAAGAAAGTACAATACTCACTTCAGAAAGTAGTAAAGACAGATAATTCTTCCTCCTAGCTGTGCGTGTAAACACCGTTTTATTAAATGGGGTAAGTATATCAACACTGAATAATATAAAGTACATATGGGCATTAAGGAGTGGGGGAGGCACAGGAGAGTTTCCAAAGAATTCATTATAAGCTAAAGCTAAGATCCTACAAATGCTTATGCACATGCTTAACTTTACTACTGAGACTGGCAAGAAGTCCTATTGTTCGAATTCCTTCTCTGCATCAGGCAGAGTGAGGAATCAAAATTCCCAATGGAATTGAGTGCTGCTGCTGTTCTAAGTCCCTTCTTGCAAGGTGCCTAAGACTACTGACTCTAAGGGCATGGCTACACTGGAAACTTCAAAGCACTGTTGTGGGAACGCTCCTGCGGCAACGCTTTGAACCGTGCAAGTGTGGTTGTGCACGAGCGCTGGGAGAGAGCTCCCAGTGCTCTGAGCCTGTTTACACTAGCGCTTTAAAGCGCTCTGACTTGCTGCGCTCAGGGGGGTGATTTTTCACCCCCCGAGCCAGCAAGTTAGAGCACTATAAATTACAAGTGTAGCCAAGCCCTAGAAGAGAGTTCCTAGTAGGAATAGGCACCTTCTAAGTATTTGACAACTCAAACGCATAAGATTAATATTTCACTGTTATCCGTCCTCCCCTCCCAGATCTCTGTTGCACCCAACTGTCACACCTTGTCAAACCTATATTGTGAGCTTTCTGATACAAGAGTATCTTATTACTTGTATGTTCAAACATAACATTATGGGGACCTGAAACTTTATTGGGGGGTATTGAGCCACTAATATAATATAATTTGAGTGGTAAATCATCTTCCATCTGAAGTAGGGAAAATGAAATGGAAGTAATAAATAACTGCAAGAACACACACTTAACACATGAAACCTAGGAAATATAAGTTGCAGATTTATTACGGAAGCTTAACTTAAAAACCAAACTGCATAGTACAAAAGGTCTGTTATCTCTGCTCAAGGTGGAACAAGTTTCAAAATATATAATTTTTTAAAATTTGTTCAGTCAGTACACAATCCTTTATAAAAACTGTATATCTGTCAGTACCCTCATTGCATTTATAAATACAAGATTTACACAGCACCCCCATCTGGAAAAAATTAGAACTCCTTACAAATATCTACATATATTTCATACGTACAAAACATTCATAGGAGTACTTTGTTAAAGTCAGGTTTTGTTTAATGGTTCATTTACACTGCAACAAAATACATATAAATCTGTATAATTTTTCATAAAATGTCTAAAAATTAGCATAACACTTTGTAGACTCAACTTCTTTAAAGCATCTTTTAGAAAAGAACTTAATATGCATATTTCCTTGAGATTCATCACGTGAGACACATTGATATGAAGGCTAAATGAGAATAAATGCACACTAAGTAGCAGTTAAGGCAGGGGTGAAATTAGTGTGAAGAGTTATTTTAATACGGCAGATCAGAGTGACAAAATGCAATAAATACACACAAGTCTTGATGTAAGCCGCCTCAGCATCCAGTTAACTAGCCCTCACACAAACGAAGAACGTCTGTCTACATTTGTGGTGCTATACAGTCAATCATTAAAATAATTTTCTACTAGCAGAGCGGTGATGCTATCAATGCTCACAGGTGCCAACTGGATTTTCTTTTTAGCCACTTCAGGTCAGACATCGTTCTGGAATGTGGGTTTAAGACTTGAATATGTCCTTCACTCATAGGCAAGTTTTACGTGATCCCTCATCTGTAAAAAGTAATTGTTTAGTTTTATCAACACCCTAAGGAGTCTACCGGATTTTGTATTAGTATGAGATACAAATATTTGAGAATATGGGTTCAGGAATTTTAATATGACCTTTAATCATCCGCAATATTTCAGATACTAAAACTATGTAGATAGGTTTGCAAGGAACCAAGGAGGTTTACACAGGGCCATACATCCAAAGAAAAGGCTTAAAATGCAAAACTTAACCTTTAACTATTTTGGCAGGAACTGTAGTCTGCCTCAAACCTGCTTATTTTGTTTATAGTGACTTTGGGAACTGAATGTTCAAAGTATTTTATTAAAGTTTGCTCTCTGCAAGGTCTGTGCATTTAGGTTTTCAATCCAACATCAGGGCTTGAGATGGCATTTGCAGTTACATATCAGGTACAGGGGGGAAAAGAGGACTCAAACCTTACCTTGCCCTAGTACACAAAACTAAACACCACAGTAAATGTTGACAGTATGAACCCTAAGTGGACACCAATATCCACAACAAGTGGCCTTCACTTGAACATGGCTCTATCCTCCCTTAAGAGACCAGAGGCTCACTGCATTCTGTCCTGTTTTCTGGGTTCACAGCTCAGTGCATGAATTTTGATTTGCAGCCTCCTTTTTCAAAGCTAGCTCTCAGACACTGCTGTCTTGCAACAATGGTTCAATGTCGTCATCGCTGCCACGATCTGGGTTGTTGCTCTGGGCACTGCTGATGCTATGCTTCCTGGTACAGCTGGCTTTACTGTGCTCAGGAATGAATAAGGCAACCAGAAAAGCTAGAAGAACTGCACATGCTCCAAACAGGAAAGGTGGGCCAGGGATGATAGCTCTCTGCAACAAAACAGGCAAATCAGAAAAATATGAAACTGACATATCTACTTGATAAAAATATTACACCACTGAAACAGGAGGTAATAGGACAACAATTTTAAAAAGCTGTTTACTAAATGTATATCTAACTGCATGCTCAATTTGTATGTGCATTACAACTAGAGCTGGCTGAAATTTTCAGTGGATACTTCACGCCCTGAATAAAAAGTTTCATTCAACTGAAAACTATTTGTGAATTCATGTCAAGTTCACCAAATAGCTATGACTGAAAGCATTCCCCTGAAGCAGTTGAACTAAAAACAAGATTAAAACATGTTTTTGATTTTATTGGTTCTTTATGATGTATAAAGATGCTAAAGCTATTGTAAAAATACTGTATTAAGCCCACCTTTCTTTTTTTATTTTTGTAATGAACAGAAGCATCAGATCTGTCTCAACCTAAACAGCGTCACGTTAAGACGTCACCTGAGCATCCAGGTGACGTCTTAACTTCCAGCAAAGGGGGCCCTCCAAAGATCCTGACCAGGTCTTCCAGCAAAGACAGGGAAATGAGGATGTGATTTTAAGCTCAAGTCAAGAAGAAAAGAAACCACCATATAGAATTCAAGGGGGCACATTTTTGGTTTTCTTAGTTTACCCTTTTAAAAAACGGCAAAGGAGAGAAATCTTCAAACTACTCTGTCCTGTCGAACAAGGAGTCAGCAACGAGCATGTGCTGCATGGCCCTCACTTCACCATGCTTGCATGTATTCAAAGACTTAACATGGGGCTACTCAAATGACATGATCTACCAGGTGTAGGCATCGGCATGTTCAGCAGTCTGTATCTACCCCTCAGGGAAGGTCCTCTTAGGGTTCCAAATCTATTTCAGTGCAACTAACAATTTTAAGTGGAGGGATAAAGAATGAAGAGCACCAAGTTTCACATCATAAATCAGTTTTAAGAATTGAATACAAATTTGAATAGCAGGCATACATTTGCGCCACGATTAACCCTATCAGCAGTGCAAACTGAAGAGAAGTTCATTACTGTGGGGATATGTTGATTCAAGTTATCTTCTTTCTATTCTTTATCTGCAAAGCGGGAGGCTAAAAACCATTGCAGTGATCCAAGTTTCAGTGGGTTCTCAGGCTGGCATCATCTTTGCAAGTTTCCAAAGCCTCCAAAGAGTTGCAGATAAATTTTATTGTGCAAACGTAAGCTTCTCCTTAAGACTGATCACAGGCTTCAGCTGACTTCCCTGGAAAGGCAATCTTAACTTCCAGGATTAATAACCTTGACAGAAGATTTGATAGGGCTAAGCATCATACCACACACATACAGGTGATAAAGAAAAGTTCAAGCACTGGGAAGACAGTATTTTAACACAAGAGCAACTCTGTCTTGGATGGAAAAAAACACAAATGATACTGGAAAACCAAATTTGTCACAGAATGTGACTGTAACTGGAGTCCCAGTAGAGAAAGCAACCACAAATTTTTTTGATTGTTACTGAAAAGGCAACTTTTTCCTGGAATTAGAACCCTTTTTACACACAGAAAAATGTTTCAGGTTTCTCAGTACAATGAGAAAATGGTCACTGAGACCAGTGGCACACATGCAGGATCCTAAAGTTATATTCTGCTTTATGAAAAGAATCTTCAGAATGAAAGAAGCTCCACTTAACTGGAACCTTGCTCATCATCACTAATAATTGGAAGCAAACATGATTTTAAAATACTGAAAATTCTGCAACAAAATGCACTTTTAAAATGTCTTCTGACAAGTGTAGCTTAGTTTTATGTATGATATACTAGTGAATGGAATGTGGAATATTCTGTAAAGGAAATGAATTCTTACTAATGTAAGATCTTAATACATCAATCTACGGTTAAAAATTTGATTTCAAGTGCACAGAGATAATTAGGCCTCTTGGAAAAACAGGGTTTTCAGGCAAGACTTGAAAGAAAGAGTGAGAGCTGAATGGGTCAGGGTAGAAGATAGCACAGACGGCCAAGAGAGAGAGCAGCAAGACAGGTGAAACAGCTAAACAAAGTTTTGATAAAAGAGTGAAGGGGCAATAAAAACCATGAGGTAGGCGGGGACATAGGCAACAACAAGAAGCTTAAACTTTACAAGATGGACCAAGGGAAAGACAGCAAAGGCATTTCAGAAGCAACTTCTTAGTATTACTGGAGGGAATCAAAAAAGGGGTTACAAGGTATTCATGCAAAATGTCAAAGAGAAGGTGCAAGTCTATTGAAGCATATTTTTCTAGAAAGCCTGCGTTTAAAAACTTGTGGGCCAGAGGATGCTTCTCTTGTTATGATCACTATAAAAACTATATGCCCTTTCATACTTGCATAATCAGACCTGTACTGTCATGTTAATGAGGAAACTGGCTGTAATTAAATAAACCAAATCTTTTAACCTCCCCATCAACAATAAATCACATATTATTGCATCGAAAATCATAGCTGCACACAAAGTTTATTCTTATGTCAAAAGATTATTATTAGCTCCACTATAATAACTAAAAACCAAAGCTATTGCTTTGGCTCTAACATCTGTTATTTACTTTTCTCTTTAAAGTGTCTCTTATATAATTAAGAATAAAACTAAAGCATAGGAACAAATACCAGGAGTTCCAGATCAAAATATTTTAGTCATGCAAATTTGATATTTGTGACTGAAAAACAATGAAAGCTGGCCATGGATTTACCTCATCACTAGGATCCTGCATGGTGTTCTGATCAGAACTCTGGACAGGTGCCAATTCATTGAGTTCCACATGGAAGAGAAAGAATATAAAGCCGTAGAGAGCTGGTCCAAGGCCATTACACAGACCTCTGATTCCAGTTATTATTCCCTGGACAACACCTGTGAAAGGAAAAGTTAATGGTAGTGAAGATGGCAGCCTTTTCATTAGCCATCCCTTATTTTTATATATGGTACAACCACACACAACTTCTCATAATTACTGTATAATTCTATCATGTAATAGACTAACCTTACCTTTCACATGAGAGGGTTTTAATAAATGCCTTCAAGGAAGGTTAGCTGGATTTTAGTTAGCTTCCACATGGGCACAGTTTGCTCAATATATGAATGTGCTCCTAGCAACATTTTCAATTTTGAAACTGAGGGGTCTGAATTAGAAGTTATCAAAATTTCCCAGCTATAATGCGTGAGCTCAGCCTCCATGCTCTCCCTAACTCAACTTCTCTCCACACCTATAGTAAACAAAAGAGGCTTAAGATGGTATTTGCCTTACCTAAAAGATAGTTAGCCTTGGTTATAAACAAACAGGTAAATTTCTACCTGCAAAATACCCCCGTCAAGCTAACATTCTGTTCCCCATCAGTAACATCCTGCCCTTGTCTGGTCCTCCTCAGATAAATTTTATTCCTGCTCCAACTCAGAGGTAGCTCCGGAAGTTCAAAGTACTGAGTTAATAAAGGTTTGCCCACATTTGTGGCAGTTGCTGACGGATACTAACTTACATAAACAAGTGTCATCATTAAGCACCGCCTGTGTACGAGGTGATGCTGTATAAGACAAAAGAAGCCCATCTGTCTTGACGAGCTTACAAACTAAAGAGACAGACATGAACAAAACAGATCTTCAGATTGGTGTGAACTATTTTTAAATTAAGCGGAGACCATTTTTACTGACACAGGTAGTATAAAACCAGGGAAAGTGTGATTCCCATGAGCCACTGGAACAAAAAGAAAGTATGGAAGAATCCTTTTGGCTTTAGTGAGTGAAAGTCACTCAGTTTTGTTTAATTTCTGTTCAGTTTTGCAGGAGCTATGTGTAATTACAATGGCTGTTTCCTCTCCACTAGGTGGCATAATGTCACTCTGGAATTACATAAATCCTTTCACGTACAGCTTTCTAGGTGGCTTTGAATCAACAGTGCACAGCTGTATTTCCCCCTACCTTTTCCCTGCTACTTTCAATTGTTTACTGCTTGAAAAAACTATTCCTTCTACAATACAACCACCCAACAAGGGCAATATTCATTTGAAACTTTGTTCGCTCTTAGAATGTAATCACTGTAAACTGTGTTAGGCCTACAGAAAACTACCATCAAATGTGTACAAATATCACCTTTCCCAACAGAAGACTGCCTCTTAAGGCTGTATCTTCTCTTTACTTTCTATCTTATTGTCCTCATTTCTTTGTTCTAACTTTAGACTGGAAACCCATCAGGTAGGGATTTGATAGTTACATTTGCCTTTAATGCACCACGGCACTATAGAATACAGCTCATATTTTTACCTCTTTCTCCAACTTACGATTTGGAATAAACATGCATGCACACTTGCCACCCCTTCTACCATGTCTTCATTATTTCTGCTTCCCTAGAGAGACATGTGATGAAGTTTTTCTTTTATACTTTTGAAAGAAACTTAGAGCAAATTGGACCACCCTCTTTTCCTGGCAAGGAGCAAAAAGAAAAGGTTTCTTTTGTATATAAGGTATATAAATCAGACAATGGGAAAATCTCAGCTGCTAAGAGAAAGATAGTACTGTTACACTAGTGCTGGTTGTTCAAAGTCATAGAATGCTTTTAAAAACACGTGGAGAGGAAAAACCATGGAAGTTACTGTAGCAACTTACTTTTATTTTCTAGCATCTTTAAAGGCAATTATGTAAAGAGATGACTGCACTGACCAGAGCAATGCTTTTTAGGAAATAATGAAAGGCAAGTATGCCTGATGTGCATCCATCTCTCTCCGCAATACCCAGAGACAAACTTTCATTCCTACTGACAAAACTAATTACCTCCTTTGTCATCTTATTTGAAGAGCACAGCTAGATAGGTATTATGGTTTTTAAGAAAGAATTTTTCAGGAGCACCAAGATGAATTTACTGAACTTACCCTGTTGATCTGGCTCTGCATTTCGTGAAACTAGAGCACTGATTGCTGGAAACGTAATACTTGACATGGCTGCTACAGCTCCTGCTGCCCACATCATCCTGTGTTGATTAAATACATATTTTGTTCAAAATATAAATACTTTTAGGTACAAAAAGATTTCCCCAAACAAGCAAGAATATAACAAACATTTTCAGGTTCCTCAGTTAGGGTCTGTTCTTAAAATTGTCACTAAACCATTCACTATTAAGTACCCAAAGATGTAATTTTTGTAATGGCTTCGCATTTCCAATTTAGTAATTTTCTTCTCTTACAATTTGTTAAACAACCTCAGAGCCTCTCCTATTTGTTTTTCTGAGTTACACTGAGCTCATTGAAATTAATTGATTTTATTCAACCCAAGCTAAGATGAGAGGTGAGCAAAATATTGTTGATGCTGCCTTGTCCTCCGTTAGAAAAGCTCATACCAAGGAACAATTTCAGTGAATTTACTGCATGGATAGGTGCATGCCAGGTTCTGCCAGGCTCCTTGGAAATGGCTAGGTTTTATTCAATCCCATCCTGATTAATTTTATTTAATATCCCCCAAGTTAACTGAACAGAGTCTGAGGTGATATTCAATATGCAGGGCAGAGCACATATTAATAGGGGAATACGCATTTTCTAGTACTTGTGGCACCTTAGAGACTAACAAATTTATTTGAGCATAAACTTTCATGAGCTACAGCTCTGAAACTTGGCATTTTCTAGTGTGGCTCTTGAACAGCTTGTCTTCCTGTTCTTCTGCTTCACCATCAAACCCAGTTCCAGAATTCACCCAATGTTTCTGCATAGAGCCCAAGATCTCTGTTTAGCTGCTACTACTCTAGGTAAAGCTGCTCTCTAGCTCATCTCAATTGTTGTGGAGAGCTATGGTGAAAAAGTTGGTGAGGCATTCTTCACTATCGCACAGAAGAGGTTTGTACTCCAAAAAGGAAAGAGCTTTTGCCTCAGTGGCCCTCACTGGGAGAGCTGTTTGGAAGGAAGTTATGAAGGGGCTATACGCAGCACCTAAAGCTTTAAAAAATACTCTGTCACTACATACATCCAACATGGTAGAAGAGGGTGGATAACTGATAGACAAAAGCAACCTGATGAGAATAGCAAGTAGCCTGTGCTCCATAATAAGTTTATGTGCTGAAACCGATTAGTTGGGCAAGCCAGACTGAACAGTCTTGCTGGTATCCAACTTCAGCAGCAAGTTTATCAAAGTAAAACAGACCAAACTTTTCCTGAAACAATACTCCAAAAACCCTCAATACTTTCTATAAAAGGGAAAGATAGGCAGAGATCAACCTGGCAGCCCACAGCTGCAAATGTCCAGAACTGGTAACTGGTATCAGAGGACTAAATTGTAAGAACACCTTAAATGGGCTGATATGGTAAGAAAATTAACTATTAGGATGACTAGCACATCCTGGATGTTTGTGGAAGAGTAAGATGCAAATTAATAATCAAAAGGATTAATAAATTCAAGTCCTTGCTGTACATGACTAGTTGCTACACTCATCTAAACAAGGCTTAAAGGAGTAAGTACACTGATCCAATCATCTAACAGACTAGTCATCGGTTATCTCTTGTTGCTTGCTTTGGAGAGACAGGTTATGAAAGCTACTCTAAAAGACTAATTTCAGAATAAATAAATATATACATATATATAAAATATAATCACCACAAACTTTTTTTTGCCCTTGTAGATGCATTTGCTTTTGTCTTAATTGTTAAGCGATACTGCTAGCCTCAGACTAAAAAGGTGCTCGTTTTAAAGCACAGTAAGCCATAACTCTAGGAAAAAGCCACGTGCAACTTAAAAATTAAAAGCCAAGTTATACAACTAACCAATGTAACATACTTGAAGGATAAATGTATCATGTTCTGAAAGAAAATGATGTTAATGTTCAAAGTAGTGGGAGATTTTGAAAAAAATTACTTTAAAGCCCCATGAAATGTGTGCAGCTCAGGAGACGTGTGCTTACCAAGGCTGAGATCCAAAACCATACCAGGTCAGCTGGAGCATTTGGAAACCAAGGCCAAGGAGGACTGTATTCTTGTTCCCTATTGACCTCATCAGGATACTGAGGAACACGGTCTGTAAAAATAAGGAATGACTTTTAAACTTGAGATCTTTAATACAGCTTCCACTTTTACAGGAAACAATCCAAGAGAAGCTCCACTATTGCTGTTTACATTCAATTAACTGAACTCTGACTGATGACATTTTTGTATTTAATAATCCAAACACAGACACCTGACTTGATCCAATGTTAAGTACTGAATGCAGAACAGTGATACTCAGATATCTGTGTGTTCCAGAAAACCACACACACAGAGGTTTTTCCCATCATTTCCTCAAATTCAGTTCAGTTTTAGTAAGTCTCACAATAGGATTAGTCAGCCATCCCAGGAAATTTGAGAACAGGCTGACTTTAGAGCAGACGCTTATTTCAAGATGGTTTTCAAGAATCAAAGATGGCTGATTTGCTCACTGGAATCCAGTGTTAAATCCCATTTTTTTCTCCTGTATGCAGAATGAAGGACTGCATTTCATTCTGTGCCTTCTCCTGTCCTACCTCTCAGTTCTCTTCCTCACTTCCTATGGAGCAGGGTCCAACTACGGGGGCACAGGAGCCTCAGAGGCCACAGCCAGTGAAGGCCCACTGGTGGTCCCTGTGGGAAGGGAAGCCCACTGATCCAAACCAGGAGACAGGTACTTCCTGATGGAGCTCTCTGCAAGGCACGCACTGCCACAGTGCATTGTGCATCGGACAGTACAAAATATCCAAGACACTGCTGGAGAACCATCTTACATACAACACCCCATCACAGTAAGAGGGAAACAAATCATATCCGTATTTCTGTAATACACCACACTTCCTCACTTATCATATCATTCTGCTGTTAATCTTTTCATTTTCATTCATGGTCCCCATATTTAACTGTATTGGTAGACATCATGAAAATATTTCAGTAGCAAAGTTAGAACTAAATCATATGCCACGTGGGTAATCTTTGTGGATGTCCAGAGTCGCAACTTTCAGAGATCAACATTTTAAGGGGCCAAATTTACCCATTTATATTGAGCTGATGTGCATTTTACAAATATAAAAGTTAAAGGAATCCATTTCTATATCCTCCTCATTATTTGAATCTTTTGTTGTTAAACTGTGAGAAAGCAGTCAAGAAATAAATTTTGTATTGTGTTTTGAAAGCAGTTAGGTTAGTTGCCATTAATCTCTCGCTGAAATAAGGGCCAAAATCTTGGTCCAGCTGTTGAAAGAATCACATTTTAGTGAGCTTGCACATCTCACACTTCTGAAACTCAGTTCCACTGCTCCTGAAGAAC
This sequence comes from Lepidochelys olivacea, assembly GCF_965140295.1. NCBI lineage: Eukaryota > Metazoa > Chordata > Testudines > Cheloniidae > Lepidochelys > Lepidochelys olivacea. The sequence goes on along the minus strand of NC_140415.1, from coordinate 86,755,000 downwards.
ACAGTTGTTACTGGAAGTCATGGAGAGAGGCAGTCTCTCAGAAGGAATCTGAATGAACAAGATGTTCCTTTACTGAACAAAATCTACTCTGAGACTCTAAAGGGTGGAAAGGATCTTATCTATACATAATTGCAACATGTCAAAAAATGACACATCAGTAGCATTCACCTGATTGGTTATACTCATACAACTTCGGGGAAAAATGTTCAAGAAACATACTGTATTAGGTTGGAGTCATTTAATGTTTTGTAAAAGAGGTTCATTATCAAAACTCAAGCAGATGTGATTATATATGCACACTGAAATCCCTTAATTATTCTTCTTTGGATATCCAAAGAGTCAACAGAATTTCTAAAAAAAGCTATTAGGATAACACTTACCTGAGCTATTATAGATAGAATTCCTACCACAGCTATGAATGCTGCTATCGTAGCAGGACCAAAACCTATAATCTGAAGGAAAATATAGTATATATTATAAATATAATATAGTAAAACAAACGCTAGTTACAGATAATTAGTTAAAGCAGTTCCATGTAAGAACTAATTCACAGATATTTGTAAAGATACAACGGTTAAACGTCTTCCTTAATTTTAGGAGAGTGTATGCCATATAATCAACACAAAAACCATAAAAGACAGTAAAATATTATGATTTGGTTGTGTGTGAATTTATTCTCATAAGGGGTATTGATAGCTCTGGAAACAAAGCTCTAGCCCAGAGGTGGGCAAACCCTGGCCCATGAGACCATCCTGCTCAGCCCCTGAGCTCCCAGCCCCTCCCCCGCAGTGTCAGTGCACCTCGCCACCAGCGCTCTGGCCCGCCACTCCTGTCTGGCAGTGCAGCAGCATGGCTGGCTCCAGCATGGTAAGGGGGGGTGGGGAGGGAGAGCTGGGAGGTCCCGGGGGGCAGTCAGGTGACGGGGGCGGTTGGATGGGATGGAGGTTCTGGGGCAGGGGGTGTGGATAGTGGTCAGGGGAGGCTGGAGACGGGAGGGGGGGTTGAATGGGAGTGGGGTCCGGGGGGGGGGGGGGGGCGGTCAGGGGACAAGGAGCAGGGTGGGTTGGATGGGTCAGGAGTTTAGAGGGGGGCGGGAAGTGGGAGGGAGCAGATAGGGGGAGGGAGCCAGGTTGTTTGGGGAGGCACAGCCTTCACTACCCAGCCCTCCATACATTTTTGCAACCCCGATGTGGCCCTCAGGCCAAAAAGTTTGCCCACCCCTGCTCTAGCCACATGTCGCAACTTGAGCTCCTCACAACTAGAAATCACGTCTATGTGCTGAGACACACAACTGAGTTATTCATCTTTCTAATGAGACTGCCAATTAGTGCCATTTCTGATGACTGTTTTTACAGCATGGGCACTCTTGTTTACTAGCAAATCAACTGAGACCACTAACTCATCTCACATAGAATCACAGAATATCAGGATTGGAAGGGACCTCAGGAGGTCATCTAGTCCAACCCCCTGCTCAAAGCAGGACCAATCCCCAATTTATGCCACAAATCCCTAAATGGCCCCCTCAGGGATTGAACTCACAACCCTGGGTTTAGCAAGCCAATGCTAGGTCAAAGTAATTTCACATTTAGAATTTGGTCACCACTATCCAGGGCAGAATTTTAAACCTGTGGCAAAACCCTTTTACCAACTCAACTCCATCCGTCCTGCCTCCTAAAATCCTTGCCACCTCTGACTCTTATTCCCTGTCCTCAGTCTGCTTCCCCTCTGCCTCCAAGTACTGCTGCTTCCTCTTATCTTAAAGAAATCCTCACTTGACCCCACTTCTATCATCTCCATTTCAGTCCCTCTATATCCAAGCTCCTGAACAGACTATTTCCAGTTCCTTACCAATTTCTCCTCCAGCTCTGTCTTCAATCAAATCTGGCTTTATCCTTCCCACCATGGCAATTCCCCCACTGAAAGGCAATAATGACTTCTCCAAGTTTCAAGAGTCACTTAGTTCATTTAAGATAATGAGTGAAGCACGTCTTGAGACGATCTTTTCCATGATTTCTGTGACTTGATTCTCTTCCTAATTTGCCGACTGCTCCTCTGTTACCCTGAATGGATCCTCTTGCTGCTTCCTCCGCCTCTGTACAGTTCTGTCCTCTAGGGCATTTTGTTTTGCCTCCACACCTTGCCCCATCATTAAGGCTAAGTTTTTGTCACGGATATTTTTACTATAAGTCAAGGACAGGTCATGGGAAATAATGAAAAATTCACAGAAGCTGTGAGCTGTCCCTGACTTTTACTAAAAATAACCAAGACAAAATGGGTAGGCTGGGAACCTGGGGGACCTCCAAGGTCCCCCTGCTGCGGCTGGGAGCTGCCAAGTCCCCCTGCCATCGGCAGAAGCCAGGAGCTCTGGGTGTCCCTCTTGCCAGCCGCGGTGCACAGGAGCAGTGGGAATCCCCCCTGCGACCCGAGGCAGCCATGAGTAGCGGGGATTCCCCCAAGCCGCTGGCGCTCACAGCAGCAGGGATTCCCCGCTGCTGCCAGGTCCACCCACAGAGGTGGAGGTCCCCCTTTCTGCCAGTAGGGGCAGGGAGCAGCAGGAATTCCCTCTGCTGCAGGGTCCCCCCGCCACAAGCGGCAATGAGGAACGGTGAGGGTCCCCCTTGCCACTCGTGGTGACTGGGAGCGGCAGGGGAGCTACGGCACTCTCCCCTGATACCTGCAGTGACCAGGAGCTGCTGGGGTACCATGCAACTCCCTGCCTCCACAGGCGCCAAGGGACCCTGCAGCTCCCAGCCGGCGTTAGCTGAAGTCACAGAGGTCTTTGGAAGTCATGGATTCCATGACCTCTTTGACTAAATCGCAGCCTTACCCATCATCTGCCCACCATTCTCACTTCATTACTCCCTTTGTCATCTCCATTTAATACCACTTCCTCCACCTTTCTACCTATGTATTACACTCTCTCTCTCACACCTCTCTGCCTTAAAATTTCATTTTACCTCACTTTCCATCACTGACCACCACTTCAATGCTATTTACTCTTCCACTCAGCATAGAAGTATCAGTAATTTCTCTACCCTGTTGTCTATCAAATGCAAGAACATTTAACTAACTGCTTATAAATGCACACTAGTACATTCATTTTACAGAAATGGTGCTTTGCATTCATATTAAATGGACACGATTAGGAAAACCCATGGAATTGATGTTGCATGTTTAAGATTTCAGATTTATGGAAGAAAGCACACTCGAAAGAAAAAGATTGATGATTCTTAAGCGTATAATTGAGTTGTGAACTCTTATCTGTAATGCACTATAAAAAGTCATTGTGCTACGAAAAGGTTATTAATCACCATTTCCCTGCCTCACCTAGTCCAACTGATGATGTTCTCATATTTTCAGTGCTTTCAGCTTTAAAAGAAAATCTCTGTTCTTGCTGTTTCTCTACTGAAAAGTAAACTTATACTGAAAGGCAGGCTAGAATATTCAGCCATCCTCTAGCAGCTATGCAAAACATTAGGAACATAAATGCACTTTAAGAAGAGGATCTTTTATTACTCAGAGGGGAAGGGAAAAGCAATGAAGGAGGAGCAATTCTAGCACAAATTTAGCTGGTTTTCATTAAAACCAGTGCTATTCTGGAAGCAATACATATAATGCTATTAAATATACTGGATTGTAAGCACTGGTTCAATATTTAATTAAAACTAGACTTCAATAAGACCTTTCCAGAACCACTTCAGAATTAAGTCATGCACTTGAGAAGTTAAGGGGAAAAAAAAGTCTTTAGATCATTAAAACCTACAAAAAGTTTTAGCAATAGTTTTACAATAACACGTTCCCTCAAGGAAACCTTGTAATTGTTGTATACGAAGTACAATGGTTTCATACTTTATGTACATATGGTACTTTAAAGGCATAGTTCCCCAAATGGAATATAAATTTAGAAATAGGACTCTGGCAATCCTGATTGAAGTGTAGCTTGACAGACTCTGAAAACATGACATGCATTCTTCAGTGACCAACAGTTTCTCACCTGTCGCAAATAGAGAAAAAAGCTAGAATATTGGCCAGCCTCTGGCAAGTAGGACAGAAATACTGTGATACAGATCAGGAGGACTGTAGAATCTTTCCCAACTTTCTTCAAGGACTATTACAAAGAGAAGAGAAGAAAACAAAACATGAGCCAAACTGAACTACTCTGAAAGCTCCTTGTAAAGAGAGATAAAAACAGTAGTTCCATTAAATTTTCCATTACTTCATTCACTTGAGATTAATTCTATGGAACAGTGAAAGGGTCACTATTACAGTAAAAGTTATTTAAAAGCAAGTTTCCTTACTTGTTTAACATCTCATGAAAGAATTTTAACTTGATTCTCATTATTTGTTTGCTTACTTTACACTTTATTCACCATGGACAACAGGAGCAGGCTAGTTAGAGTTACTTTGTCCTCCTGCACTAGTATAATATTACAATGGCTGGGGAAGGGACTGGCAAGGAAATAATGTAAATTAAAAAGATTTTCCTTAAATTAAAATATTAAGATATTTCCATTATTAGCTTTTCATATAGCCTAATATAAATAGTCTTATCCATCCATGTTATCCATTGAATTTCGATGCCGAGTCAGACTGTCAAACCTTAAAGGCAGTTAACACACACACACACACACACACATTATGACTCGCTGTATGAATTACTCGAACCCTATTAAAGGAACTACTGCTGGTGACCTGCCCAAATCCTACTTTTACTATTCTGTAGGTTCAGCTTGCCATATCACAGAAGTATTTTTATTTCTTGTATATTTCTTATACTTGCTCATTTCTGATAATACTGTATCATATTTTGAAAAACTATTAATAAATTGTGAAAATCAAGTCCCCTTGCTGCAGTTTTTCCAAGCATATCACTCATCTCCCAACATTTATAACGCAGTTTCTTTAGAGCAACTCTCAGCAGGGTGATTTCATTAAGAATAATTCACTTTTTAAAACATCCGTGAATGTATTCACCTACAGAAGTCAGCATCCTTATGAAAACAAAAAGCATACAATTTGTGTAAAAAGCTTACCTCAATATTTTTTTAAAGTGAGTACACAGCAACATAAGAATTCAAACATTTTCCTTTCCATAACAATGTGTTAAATGAGTCGAGAGGGTGGAGTGTTTCCCTAAGATTTTCTGCCTCCAGACCTTTACCACACTACAAGTATATGTAACAGCTTCCAAATGCATAAATATCCAACATGGTTATTTTCATTATAGTTAGAACTCTTTTGCAATTGTAAGATTAATGTGTATTAGTTAAATGACTAATTTACCAATAAGATTAAAGTAATTATTAAGTATTTTTAAACATCAGGAATAATTTAAAGTATTTATAAAAATGTATATCTTACTGCAAAGGGATCTGCTTGTTCCCAGGATATAGGGGCTCCCCATGAAGCAGGTCTCATTTTTTCAGGCAGAGATTCTGGTACAGCTAATAGGATGAAACAGATATCCAGGACAGCCACCACTGTGGCCACTAGTACTACAAGGTTATCTCCTTTGCTCGCAGACAGGTATGCTCCAATGGCAGGACTAGTTACCAAACTTGCTGCAAAGGTGGCAGAAACCTAAGCATAAAAACAATTTTATAAGTTAAATTGGTTTCACTACTACAACATACAATTAAGATTAATATAGCTATTTTAAATGGTTTTGAAAATACACGTACTCCATTTAACAAATAGATTACAGCTGGCCCAGAAAATGGATAGAAAAAAAAAGAAAATCTCCATTTTCTACAACCAAAACCTGGTAAGTTTTCAGTTGAAAAACTTTGATTTTCATCCAAAAATTCAGTTTTCCAATGGAAAAACAAAAACAAAAAAAGTTTCAAAGAAGGTAGACAGTTTCCACAAAAGTTCTAATTTAACTGAAAACCCAATTTCCCAATGGAAAAAAATTCAGCCAGCCCTAGTCAATATGCACAACTTCAACTTCTTTAAACTTTTTGAAATCAAGCACCCACATTTTGGGATAATTGTGATACCAGAATATGTTATGCAATGCCTTGTCTACACTCAAAACTTGTACTTTTTGTGCAGCAGGACTACAAGCGCATCACTGTGAGCACTACTACAAACAGGGCTCAGGTACTTTCATCGTTTTATGATGAATCTATTCATGGCTGATAGCGCTGGTGCATCTGAACCATGAAGTGCTAAAATATGGGTACCAATTTCTCTAGTGCAGGCACATCCTAACTTATAAACGCAGTAGTGTATATATCCGACTCAAATCCTCAATTAACCAAGTTCATGATTTTAGGCTTACACTATGATTACAATAAAAGTTGTATTTTTCTTATGCCAATTAAGGGATTTCTTCTGATTAAAAGTTACAAGTTATGGTATTTAACACCATGCTGCTTACTCTGTGGCAAACTGAACTCACAGCAAAACCCCTTTATTTCAGTGGCAAACTGGTAGTTCTTTGGCAGGTACAAGAATGCTCAAAAATTGATGTTTTCCTTCAATAAAATATGAAAATGAATACAACTAATACCTTGTGTTGGGTTAATACAAATTCTAGAGCATACTGAAAATGATGCACTGTATAACTGAATTTAACATAACTATAGAAGCTGGTGGAGAGCGAAGATGAAGAGCTGGAAGTTTTGAGAGCTGGGCACTCAGGAAGACAACGCATAGTCATTATATTTAGAATTGTTATAGTTATAACCATAAGGCTAGAAACTTAATTTTACATATTCTGAGGCCACAGAACCATAAAAAACAGAACTTACCACACTTATGTACAGTAATAAGATTGATTAGAAAAAGGCATGATCCTTACTGGAACAATTGATCACATCTTAGATTCTATTCCTTTCTAGAAATTTGTATTGAGGAATTCTAAGAAGGTTTTATTTTATTTTATTTTTTTGAAGGCCTAAGAAAGGGAAATGATCCCTGACTTTTAGCTATGTCACATACATTTGCACAATTTAACAGTAGTAGTCCTTTTCAACTATGATTAATAAAATGAGCCAGGAAAGAACCATCAACTTTCTAATCTATTATTTTCTGTCTTTCACTACACCTGTGCTGACTTTACAGCTAAGTCTCCTCTTCCCATCACTGCCAGATGGACACTTGACCATTTTTATTCCTGGGGACTTCCCATCTGGTCTTTCTAGCTGATCTTTTAACAACTGAAAAGTAAGAGAATATGGTACAACATGCCATGAACTAGGAGTCCTGAACTAATATTAACCCTGAAACAGACCCTTTTAGTGTAGGGATGAAGGGAGAAATGATTACGCTTGAAGGCCCATTACTACACACGTCCGATCTTCAGCTATGCAAGTATCTACCTACATTGGTGTAGCTTTGAAGGAAATCAGACAAATTTTCTCTACTCAGATTCAACTGGTACAAAGTATCTGCTTCCAAGTACTACAATAGTTCAAATTCTAGTTGACCAGAGAAGGCTATCGCAAATGAAGTACTAGGAGGCTCCTTGTTATTTGAGAAAGATGATGACAACACTTGTGGCCAACAGCTACAAGACCTAATCCCATCTTTAAGAGCACATATAATTCAGAGATGCAAATAATTGAAAATAGATGTCTACCTGCCAAATATATCAAGCTCCAACTGTTTGCATTCAATTCAGGAAACTAACACAATTTATCTATACAGTTGAATTTCCTGCTCAAGCCAGTCACTCTGACTCAATGTCCAAACTAATGAATAACAGAACTTATTTTGCTATGACTCCTACTTTCTTCAAACTTGGTGCCAAAGTACTGAGAAGATACCTTGTGACATTTTTAAGGAAGTTACTATTTTTCAGAAGCAGAAGTGTACTATTATTCAAGAGTTTCCACATGCCAGTGCATTAATGAAGTAACAGGAAATAGATGCTTAGCACCTGTACATCTCTGCTCCGATGAGTTACTGTTGCCAAAGAATTAAGCAGCAGCTGATGTTCACTTTCAATTTTAAAAGAGTTATACATTGTTAGCCAGACAAGAGAGGGATTGTTTGATGATGTGCCCTCAGAAAAGGTTCCTTATTAAAAGAAAGAATAGGAAAATGATTCGTTTGAAAAGATTACGGAAACATCCATTATTTTGGGGGATAAAATGTCAGTCTCCCAGTCAAACCATTCCATCTGGTCACAGACAGACATGTTACAAGGTGCTGCACCACATCAATGTGGATTTTTATTAACTGATCATCATAGAATATCAGGGTTGGAATAGACCTCAGGAGGTCATCTAGTCCAACCCCCTGCTCAAAGCAGGACCAATCCCCAAATAAATCATCAAAGCCAGGGCTTTGTCAAGCCTGACCTTAAAAATATCTAAGAAAGGAGATTCCACCACCTCCCTAGGTAACGCATTCCAGTGTTTCACCACCCTCCTAGTGAAAAAGCTTTTCCTAATATCCAAACTAAACCTCCCCCACTGCAACTTGAGATCTTTACTCCTTATTCTGTCATCAGCTACCACTGAGAACAGTCTAGATCCATCCTCTTTGGAACCCCCTTTCAGGTAGTTGAAAGCAGCTATCAAATCCCCCCTCATTCTTCTCTTCCGCAGACTAAACAATCCCAGTTCCCTCAGCCTCTCCTCAGAAGTCATGTGTTCCAGTCCCCTAATCATTTTGTTGCCCTCCGCTGGATGCTTTCCAATTTTTCCACATCCTTCTTGTAGTGTGGAGCCCAAAACTGGAAACAGTATTCCAGATGAGGCCTCACCAACGTGTAATAGAGGGGAACGATCACGTCCCTCGATCTGCCGGCAGTGCCCCTACTTATACATCCCAAAATGTCATTGGCCTTCTTGGCAACAAGGGCACACTGTTGACTCATATCCAGCTTCTCGTCCACTAACCCACAGGTCCTTTTCTGCAGAACTGCTGCTGAGCCATTCGGTCCCTAGTCTGTAGCGGTGCATGGGATTCTTCCGTCTTAAGTGCAGGACTCTGCACTTGTCCTTGTTGAAGCTCATTAGAGGATTGGGCCAAAAGAAATCTGATTTGTCTAGGGCCCTCTGTATCCTATCCCTACCCTCTCCTCCCAGTTTAGTGTCATCTGCAAACTTGCTGAGGGTGCAATCCACACTATCCTCCAGATCATTTATGAAGATATTGAACAAAACCGGCCCCAGGACAGACCCTTGGGGCATTCCACTTGATACCGGCTGCTAACTAGACATGGAGCCATGGATCACTACCCGTTGAGCCCGACAATCTAGCAAGTTTCTATCCACCTTATAGTCCATTCATCCAACCCATACTACTTTAACTTGCTGGCAAGAATACTGGGGGAGACCGTGTCAAAAGCTTTGCTAAAGTCAAGGAACAACACGTCCACTGTTTTCCCCTCATCCACAGAGCCAGTTATCTCGTCATAGAAGCCAACTAGATTAATCAGGCATGACTTGCCCTTGGTGAATCCATGCTGACTGTTCCTGATCACTTTCCTCTCATGTGAGTGCTTCAGGATTGATTCCTTGAGGACCTGCTCCATGATTTTTCCAGGAACTGAGGTGAGGCTGACTGGCCTGTAGTTCCCAGGATCCTCCTCCTTTCCTTTTTTAAAGATGGGCATTACATTAGCCTTTTTCCAGTTGGCCGGGACTCCCCCCGATCGCCATGCATTTTCAAAGTTAATGGCCAATGGCTCTGCAATCACATCCGCCAACTCCTTTAGCACTCTCGGATGCAGCGCATCTGGCCCCATGGACTTGTGCTCATCCAGCTTTTCTAAATAGTCCCGAACCACTTTTCTTCACAGAGGGCTGGTCACCTCCTCCCCATGCTGTGCTGCCCGGTGCAGTAGTCTGGGAGCTGACCTTGTTTGTGAAGACAGAGGCAAAAAAGCATTGAGTACATTAGCTTTTTCCACATCCTCTGTCACTAGGTTGCCTCCCTCATTCAGTAAGGGGCCCACGCTTTCCTTGACTTTCTTCTTGTTGCTTACATACCTGAAGAAACCCTTTGTGTTACTCTTAACATCTCTTGCTAGCTGCAACTCCAAGTGTGATTTGGCCTTCCTGATTTCACTCCTGCTTTTATACTCTTCCCTAGTCATTTGTTCAATCTTCCACTTCTTGTAAGCTTCATACTAGCATTGTCTGGGAGAAAGGCCAGTGTTGCCTCCAAAACAGACTCAATAGCTCGAAGCAGCTAATTGATAGGGAAAACAATTATGCTTTCTATGGAAGTGGCATTTCTGTATCTACTTATACTCTTGAATTCCATGCCAGCTCAATTAGTCAAAAAAGACTCTGAACTTACCCTGCACCACCTCCATTCCAAAACTTTTTTTTTTTAAAATACATGCACAGTTTTTCCTGAACAAATATGGAGGAGGACAGGGGAATTTTCTTCATTTAATCATTAAGGTTATGCTAATAGCTAAAATGACTAGAACATTTCTGATAAATCTGTGGCTTTGCCAGACAGCAATCAAATACAAGCAAAAATTTACCACAACCAGCAGACAAAAATGGTAAAACTCTAGAGGAGCCACCTATCCTCCAACAAAACCTCAAACAAGTAGCTTTTACAGCATTTTAAGAAAGTAATCAAACTCAGGCTATTTAAGACCAAGGCAGGAGCAAGTTCCAGAATCAGAGGACCCTCAGAAAGATCACCTGATCAGCACTCTCTCTCTCACTCTTTTTTTAAAAAAACAAAGGAGATTTGACTTGAGTCCATCCATTGACTGCAGCTGTAGCAGTGTCATGTCATTAAGCTCTTGATCTATACTCTTGTCCAACTCCAAAATAAACAGGTCTCATTTCACAAGGGGGACTGAATCAAAGCATCTTTCCTTCCTTCCCAAAAAGGCAACACTCACTCATTGGCTCAAGTGGCACATGCTGTTATCCTGAGCAAAATACTTATTGGGAATCTCAATGAAAGACACTGGCAGCACCACAAAGAAATGGAGGGGAGGAAATTGGTCATGTTCCTGCCCAAGCCACTAGGAATGGGCCCACTGAAAGCTGGATCAGGCTGAAGATGCTTGGCATAGGCACTTGCCTAAATGCATAAGAGGAAACCTACACTTGGATGCTAAAGCTCCCTTTACACCAGGGAAGAGGATAAACATGGTTAGTCCAGGTTAAAAATAGAAAAGGACAATTATGTCACTGCATGATGCAAACAGTAAGAATTAAGTTTACAGAAACAAAAAACATCAACTTATTTTACAGAATTAATACAGATACCCCATGGTTATGTTAACTTGCAAAATTCACTGCAGACATGTGGCTTAGATAATTTTTACACAGCAAGTGCATGCATTAAATTCTTTTTGTACAGTTCCCAGAAAAAGCTTCATTAAGGCAAAGTTAAGTTTGAGCAGTCACGACAGTAATTAAAGGGTAAAAATCCTTCTAAGAATGTTGTACTTAGTAAAAACAATTGCCAAGAAATTCAGAGTCAATGTTAACCTTTCAAGCGTTAGCTTTGTGTAAGACTTAAAACTCTTTCCATTCAGGTGTTCTGGTTTCATGAGCTGTACCTAGGTGGTCTGTATGTCTAAATACACTTAAAGTCACAGGGGACCAATCACGCCCTCAGTATTTCACAGAGCTGGGTCCAAAGCCATTTGTTGCAAGTTAGTGCAATTTAAGGTTAAGAGTAGAGAGAGCTGCTCTAACCTGGTCTAGGACAGATTACTACAAAGCTCTGTTGGTTCTCATCTTCTCTTTTTCCCCTCTCCTGGGTTGCCAGTTCCAACATGACCATGTGAGGAGCCACCCTTTGCTAGGCAATCCCTAGGTTCAGGCAAAGCCAAGAAAGCTCTGATCCTGCTCTTCCATGAGGTATCTCCGCTGGCAGATAAAACAAGCAATGGAAATCAGAGCTACCAACCCATCCCGCCCCCACAGCGTAGCAGGCAGCTAGCAGATGAGTTGCTGAGCATCAGAGAAGGGACAAAAATTGTTTAGAGATGCTCCTAAGAGAAGCGGTGCTTTCTATCGACTATTTACCTATAAGTCATATACATACATAACCCCTTTACTGTAGTATCTGAGCGCCTCACAACCTTTAATAGATTCATCCTCACAACACCCCTGTGAGACGAGTATTATCGTCTTTCTACAAAAGGGGCAAAGAGGCTAATTGACTTGCCCAAAGCCACTAAGGAAGTCACAAGGACTTGAACAGAGATCTTCCAAGTCTATGCTAGTCTAACCACTGTACCACTCTTCTACCTGTAGTAAAAAGGCTGATTCAAATATTTCAATTTTAACATCAGAAGATATGGATCAAGAAACACATTTTAACATATAATTAAACAAGTTTTCTTCTTGATACAATCTCCCTCAAGGGCCAGAATTTAGAGCCTCAAGGGCCACAGGTTAGAAAACTGTGCCCTAAACAGCTCTACTGATAATGCTTTAGTGTACAAGAATTTACATTTTTTATGTACATCTTACCAGTCCATAGGCAGTACTTCTCTCATGTTCTTGTGTTATGTCAGCTACATAGGCGAATATTACAGAGAAGGTAACTGAAAAGATTCCAGATACTGAAATCATAGCAAAGTACCACCTAAAAAGTCAAAAGGAGAATTAGAAAATACCCCCAATTTATCTTCTACTACAAAAATACACTGTTTATGCCATGAAAATATTTGTTAATATTTAGTCTAGAACAACTTTATATATAATTTAAAATACAGGTATACATAATGTTAACCAGTCTGTAGATTAATAATATATATAGTAAAATCTGTATCAATGAAGCTGTCAAACACCAAAGTATATTGATCTAATGAAAACAGCAGCATTTTCTTTTTCTAGAGAATTATGAAAAGAAATTCCCAATTTCTGACTGACCGCTAATGAAGGATAATGATTCCCATAAAATTATAAAACTGTCAAGGAAAAGAACAATATAGGCTATGATGAATTTCAGTTGTCAAGTACAACTATGAAAACTTAATCCACAGTTGCTCTAAAGTGGAAAAGTTTTTCTGCAAAAAATGTTACTCTGGAGTCACCTTTCAGTGCATTAGTGGTAGTTAATCCCCATGTATTAAAAAATCAAAATCAAGAGCATGATTACAGGCTCTAAGTCAGCAGGTGTAGAAAGTTCCTTTAATAGCTTTGCTTCCCCAAAATACAGCAAATAAAGGTAAAGGGAAATAAGTAAAGGGAAAGGGAAAACAAGGCAATACAGTTAAAATTTCAGAGCTCTACAATCAAACGCCAAAGATTTTATAAATTGGTTAGTCTCTAAGGTGCCACAAGTCCTCCTTTTCTTTTTGCACATACTTCACACTGTTATTCACCCATTTAGAATTGCTACCATGAGACATTCATTTGGCTTGTAAAGTATATTTAGTATATTGGTTATTAGTGCATCCCTGTAAAGGTTTCAGAAAGAAAAAATGTAGTAGAGCTTAGTGTTGAAAATTGTGTAGTGCAGTCATTTAATGCATTCTAAGCATTTTTAGCAATTACTGCTAGACTTTTGTTTGTGTGAACACAGTCACTAAATCAGTTTACAGGAAACATTGCTTCTTTAACACCCCTATACACAAAATCAATGTTTAGAACATGAACAAAGAAGTGTCAGGATGATTTAATCACACCTTGAGAAGTAAATCATTTTCTTCTTGCCTAATTATCCTTACTTTTCAAACACCAATCTGCTGTGGCAAACTCAATTGCCGGCCCCCTGCTGTACCACTTACCATGGACTTATCCTCATTAATGGAATTGGGACACAAGTGAAGAAAACTGTAACAAGAAGAAAAGACTTTCTTCCCCACACATCAGATAGAGCACCTATTAATGGAGCACTCATAAAGGATAAAAAACCCTGTAAGAGAGAAGAAAAGGTGATTTGTAAATGCATTTTGAGGCATAAAAAGTTTTTTTTTAAACTACAATTTAAATTGAACTGATTTAATTTGTGATTTGATTCATAGCTGTTGTAGGATAAGGAAACTTCAGAACTAATGATCAAGTGTTTTAGGTTTTATTTAATTTATAAGACAGGGATAAAAACCTTCAACTAAAAACCTACATAAAAATAAAGCTACGGGACACTTATAAAACTATATTCTTCCACTAACTTTCTACCCAATTCAATTATTCAATTCTTTGTGCCACTATAACAAGGTTGGCCTAGGTTTCCTTTTCTGTGGCATGGAACTGGTTAGGCAATGGAACAATCTTTCTCCTGGTTTTGTACCAACGTTTATTATTTGCTATGTGCTTAAACCCCTCAGCTATTTCAGATTAACTGATATTCTAGCTAGGATTCCTTCATTTTATCCACAATTGGATAAATCATCAAATTCTTGACAAAGGCTTCAAATGTACAGTCACAGGACTAGTAGCTTTGCAACTATCAATAAACTCTTGATGTGTTATACAAAAAAACCGACAGTACTTAAAATGGTTCATTTTCTTCTTCTTCTGTTATTTAATTTGGGGAAAAGATTCTGGAGTAGAGAGAAAGCACAGGAACTAAGACCAACAGTTTTCGTTTAAAAACGAGGACACCTTAGAGACTAACTAATTTATCTGGGCATAAGTTTTCGTGGGCTAAAACCCACTTCATCAGATGTATGGAGTAGAACATAGAGTAGGAAGGTATAAAAATACACAGCCTATGAAAAGATGGAAGTTGCCTTACCAAGTGGGGGGGTCAGTGCTAACAAGCCAATTCAATTAAGGTGGAAATGGGCTATTCTCAACAGTTGACAAGAAGGGGTGGAAATCACTTTTGTAGTGCTAATGAGGCCAATGTAAATAAGGTGGCCCATTTCAAACAGTTGACAAGAAGGTGAGAGCATCAGCAGGGGGAAATTAGTTTTCGTAGTCTTTATTCAAGCCTAATTTGATTGTGTCCAGTTTGCAAATTAATTTATACCTCCCTACTGTATACGTTCCACTCCATGCATCTGATGAAGTGGGTTTTAGCCCATGAAAGCTTATGCCCAAATAAATTGGTTAGTCTCTAAGGTGCCATAAGGACTCCTCGTTGTTTTTGCTGATACAGACTAACACGGCTACCACTCTGAAACCTGTCAGTTTTCGTTTAGTTCTTATTCAAAAGAGTTTTATTTCACTATAAAAACCACATAGGACGAATTTCTTCTTTTGGTTTCTTTGAGATGTCACAGGACAGAGGCGGTGGGTTCACTTTTTGAATCATGGCCAATTTGTATTTTCCTCCTTGATGTTTTCTGTAGTAGTGTGTGTTATTTACAGAAATATGTTTGTATTGTTTTTCCGGGTCTTTTTTAAACAAAGGTAGAATGTCAGTGCTTTTAGGTCCAAGCGTGATTCAATTAAGTATATCTTAATGGCAGAAAGCCTAATGCACTCGGATAATGCTTTAATAAGTCTACAATTCATAGATATTAAGGTCAGAAGGGACCATTATGATCATCTAGTCCGACCTCCTGCACAATGCAGGCCACAGAATCTTACCCACCCACTCCTGCAAAAAACCTCTCACCTATGTCTGAGCTATTGAAGTCCTCAAATTAAAGACTTCAAGGAGCAGAGAATCCTCCAGCAAGTGACCCATGGTACAGAGGAGGGCAAAAAACCTCCAGGGCCTCTTCCAATCTGCCCTGGAGGAAAATTCCTTCCCGACCCCAAATATGGCGATCAGCTAAACCCTGAGCATATGGGCAAGATTCACCAGTCAGATACTACAGAAAATTCTTTCCTGGGTAACTCAGATCCCACCCCAACTAACATCCCATCACGGGCCATTAGGCCTATTTACCATGAATATTTAAAGATCAATTAATTGCCAAAATCATGTTATCCCATCATACCATCTCCTCCATAAACTTATCAAGTCTAATCTTGAAGCCAGATAGGTCTTTTGCCCCCACTGCTTCCCTTGGAAGGCTATTCCAAAACTTCATTCCTCTGATGGTTAGGAAACTTCATCTAATTTCAAGTCTAAACTTCCCAATGACCAGTTTATAGCCATTTGTTCTTGTGTCCACATTGGTATTGAGCTTAAATAATTCCTCTCCCTCTCTGGTATTTATCCCTCTGATATATTTATAGAGAACAACCATAT
Organism: Lepidochelys olivacea; assembly: GCF_965140295.1. NCBI lineage: Eukaryota > Metazoa > Chordata > Testudines > Cheloniidae > Lepidochelys > Lepidochelys olivacea. Next base: position 86,738,962 of record NC_140415.1, on the reverse strand, counting down.
CTCCCCTCAACCTTCTTTTAGTTAGGCTAAACAAGCCAAGCTCCTTGAGTCTCCTTTCATAAAACAAGTTTTCCATTCCTCAGATCACCCTAGTAGCCCTTCTCTGTATCTGTTCCAGTTTGAATTCATCCTTCTTAAACATGGGAGACCAGAACTGCACACAGTATTCCAGGTGAGGTCTCATCAGTGCCTGTATAACGGTACTCCTTATCTCTACTGGAAATACCTCATCTGATGCATCCCAAGACCGAATTCCATCAATTCAAAAACATGGGATGTGAGAAGTCAGTGTTTACAAATAGAAAATGAAAAATTTCAGCCTTCAAAAAGAACAAGCAAAAAATTGCATGCTCAAATCTAGAGACAGAAAGTCCTACTGCCGCCTTCTACATCAAGAATTAGATTCATCCATGAATGACAGGTCCATCAATGGCTACTAGTAGGGCCCTACCAAATTCATGGCCGTGAAAAACACGTCACGGACAGTGAAATCTGGTCTTCCCTGTGAAATCTGGTCTTGTGTACTTTTACACTATACTACACAGATTTCATGGGTGGGCAGGGGACGGGACGAAAGCGCAGAAGTAAGGGTGACATACACAAACACACACAGCGCCCCTTTTTGGGTCAGGACTCCTACAGTTACAACACTGAAATTTCAGATTTAAATATCTGAAATCAAGAAAATTTAAAATTTTAAAAATCCTATGACTGTGAAATTGATCAAAATGGACCATGAATTTGGTAGGGCCTGGCTATTACCCAAGATGGCCAGGGACTCAACCCCATGCTTTGGGTATCCCTAAGCCTCTGACTACCAGAAGCTGGGAGTACACAAGAAGGGACAGATCACTCAATTGCCCTGTTCTGTTCATTCCCTCGGAATCATCTGGCATTGGCCACTTTCAGAAAACAGGATATTGGGCTAGATGGACCATTGGTCTGACCCAGTATGGCCACTCTTATGTACATTTCTTTAAAAAAAAATATGAGATGCTGGTTGACCTGAGAAAGAGGGAGAATTAGGGGGGAGAAATCGGAATATCTGTCACGTACTAGCACTGTTTACTAATTCAGGATTTGAAAAATAAGAGCATAGATACGAAGACTGTAAATATTAAGAAAATGGATCTTGTCACAGTTCAACATATGACCTCTGTTTCCAAAATAAAGGTTTAAGTTTCCAGAAAATGCTTCAAATGTTAATCGAAAACAAATCCCAACGCCTTCGAACTGATGCATAAGCTTGTAAAAAATACTTATGGATGAGGAAAAAAACTGGTTTAGACATCTATTTCAATTCCAAGCATTCTAGACGTTACGATTAAAAATGAAGTGAAAAAGGTGACTGAAACATGGACATCTTTGTAACTCATGAGCACACAAAGATTATGTTCAACTGTCTATTTAAGAGTCTTACCTTAACACCCTGAATAAGACCATTCATTAGAAATGTATGCTGAGGAAATGTTTCATGTAAGACCTAAAGAGAAAGAACATGTTAAAATTTAGGTTGTGTGAATTAAGAAACAAAAGAAGGGAAATGAGGATTGATTACATTTTTGTCATCATTTTTTTCTCACTAATAAGGAGGGTACAAATACAAACAACTTCACCAAGCCTTGTTAAAAGTTTATCTATCAGACTCACAGCAGAACTCTTAGGGTTTGTGTACAGGAGTCAATTATACTGATTTAAGATACGGTATGAATTTAAGCTAATATATTTATACTAATATAATCCTTGAGCAGACACCTATTCCAGGATAAAAGTGTTTTTCTTCTATTTAACTCATGGGAAGAGATTTAAACTACACCAGGGGAAAAAAGCCACTCTTATCCTGGAATCATTGTGTCCAGTAGGGGTTCATACTAGTATAACAGTATAGTTACACCAAAATACTGTAGTACAATTATACCCGAATAACTGGTTCAAGCACTGCTATATTAGGTAAACACCATTTTCAGTCTAATTTGATTATAATTATTATTAGCAGGATGACAAACTATTCAAAAGGATGTTGAAAAGTTAGTAACTTAGTGAAAAAAAAAAAGATCTACAATTTGTACAGCCAACGCTACAGCGATGAGTAAAGAGCCTGTTGGGTCTCTAACAGTTATGCAGATAGAAGCTGTTGCTCGGGGTGGGGGGGGGATGGATGGATCTAAGGTTACTAGTACAATTATGCATAAATCTATCATTCTTTACATACCAAGTGGATTTTTGTTACAGGCCCTGATTAAAGCACATTAACAATCACAGGCATGCTCTTGAACTAGTCCAGTAAACTCTAATTAGATGTAAACAAACTTGTTAGAATATTACCCATGAGGCATTTTATCAATTTCTATAACTTAGCTTTGTCTATTAGAAGGGGACAAGTACATACAAAAGTTTTATGGATTAGTGCTAGGAAGAGAACTGGATGTTACTTGTTTAAACCAGCATAATTTTCAAAGCTCTTCACAAAATCTCAAATAAAATGCATCCGTATATTTCTATACCAGGGTTGGCAACATCCATAAAAGTTATTTATATGTATATTGAACACATACCAAAAAACAGCATTATGCCACAGTTTATGCCACATTAATAGCTTTCTTTCTAGAGATAATTCTGCTGACAGGATTATGTTTTTCATGTATCATCCTCTTTTATTACCAGGGCTATTTAAATCAACTTTTCATCAGCTTCTGCTTTTAATTAATCTTTTAAATCACAAACAGAAAATTAGGACTCCAGGTGGAGAAGAGGGACAGCAGAGCAGCTTTTAAAAAGATCCTAACTTCTTGCACGTTTCTCGTCATAAAAATAAAGGAAGAAGCCCAGCAAAAGTACAAATCAATTATCTTTAAACAGAGTATCTCAAGTTTTTTTCCTATGAAGCAATCACCACTCCGATGGAAGTCCCAGACTTCGGTATCAACTACTTTTCTTTCTTATATTTAGTTGGTTTTGGTAAAAAGTAAATTAGATGTTTAAAAAACACTCTGATTTTACTAAATCTATGTGATTCTTTCTAACATAACTCATGGATGATGGTTGAGGTCTGAGGGGACTGGAGGTACAAAGTAGCTATCTTTAGAAAAAAAAAGAGGACCCAGAGAATTATAACTAATCAGCCTAACTCCGATATCTGGAAAGATACTGGAAGAAATTATTAAACAATCAATTCATAGGTATCTATGAGGAGAATAAGATTATAAAGAATAGCTAGCATAGATCTGTCAGGAACAAATCATGCCAAACCAATCTCTTTCACTGACAGAATTATTGGCCTAGTGGGGAGGTTGTAGACATGATTTATCTTCATTCTAGTAAGGCTTCTGACAGTCCACACTCAACAAGCAGTTATGGTTTGCTACAACATAGGGAGGGCATACCTAATGGCATCCCGTAGGGGTCTGTCCTGGGTCTGGAATATTCAAGATTTTCATAAATGACTTGAATAATGAAGTGGAGAATATTCTTACAAAATCTGCAGATGACCCCAAATTGGGAGGGGTTGCAAGCACTCTGGAGTACAGAATTAAAATTCAAACTGACCTTGAAAAATTGGAGAATTGGTCTGACTTTAACAAGATGAAATTTGATATAGTGCTTGCATTTGTCTGTAACTCGGAAAGAAACATCAAATGCACAGCTACAAAACGGGGGATCACCAGTTAATTGTACTGCAAAAAGGGATCTGGGGGTTATAGTGGATCACAATAGGAGTCAACAATGCGCAATTGGGAGAAAGGATAACATTCTGGGATGTATTAATAGGAGTGTTGCAAAACATGGGAGGTAACTGTCCCACTCTACTCAGCCTCAATCAGGCCTCAGCTGGAGTCCAGTTCTGGGTGCCAAACTTTAGGAAAGATGTGGACAAACTGGAGAGAGTCCAGTGGAGAGCAACAAACATAAGAAAAGATTTAGAAAACCTGAACCATGAGAAGAGGACTAAAAAATTGGACGTGTTTAGCCTTGAGAAAAGAAAACTGAGGGGGGCCATGATAACAGTCTTTAAATATGTTAAGGGCTGTTATAAGGAGGACTGTGATCAATTAATATCCATGTGTACTGAAGGAAGGACAAGAAGTAATGGGCTTTATTTACAGCAAGGGAATTTTAGGTTAGCTATTAGGAAAAAAACTAACTACAAAGGGCGTTAAACTCTGGAATAAGGTTCCAAAGGAGGTTGTGGAATCCCCATCATTGGAGGTTTTTAAAAACTGACAGGACAAACAGGTGTCAGGGATGGTCTAGGTTTACTTGGTCCCACCTCAGCACAGGGGGCTGGACTTGATGTCCCTTCTAGACGTAGGTAGCTTTTTGTTGTTAATACCGTTAAAAGTGAATTTAGTGCTGGTGAACAGCATTGAGACTAACAGGACTGGAAACCTAAGCCCTTTATCTAAAGAGCCTATGTAGCAAAAGGTATCAAATAAAAAGCTTAATTTCACTTTCATGACAATATACACCACCACCATTCTGGAGAGGACGCTCCTAGGGAATAAAGTAATGTTGGTTTTCATGCCTCTTTGACTCTTGAATCTGTTGAAAGATGACCAAGATGTTATATGGACACTTTTCAATGAGAAACAAGACTGAGGGCTTGGTACACTTGCGAGTTACAGTGCAATAAAGGAGCCCTGGGCACACTATCTCACTACCCATCCACACTGGCAAGGTACGTAGAGCGCTCTGTTTCCACGGCTACAGCACTGCTGGTACTCCACCTCGCTGAGTGGAATAACATTTGCGGCACCACCGCTGGATGCCCTGGTCTGTTATTGCGCTGTGATCAGCCTCCAGAAGTGTCCCACAATGCTTGTTTTAGCCACTCTGGTCATCACTTTGAACTCTACTGCCCTGCCCTCAGGTGACCAACTGTCACACCCACCCTTTAAATTCTCTGGGAATTTTGAAAATCCCCTTCCTGTTTGCTCAGCCAGGCGTGGAGTGCTCTCAGCAAATCTTCCCAGGCGACCAGGCCTCCACGCACCAAGCAATCCCCAGTATGGAGCAATGGCGAGGTGCTGGACCTCATCAGTGTTTAGGGTGAGGAAGCTGTCCAGTCCCAACTGCGCTCCAGCTGCAGGAATTACATTACCTTCGAGCAGATATCAAGGGACATGACGGAAAGGGGCCATGACCGGGATGCACTGCAGTACAGGCTTAAAGTGAAGGAGCTGCGGAATGCCTACCGCAAAGCCTGAGAGGCAAACCGCCGCTCCGGTGCTGCCCCCGTGACCTGCCGTTTTTACAAAGAGCTGGACGCGATACTTGGGGGCGACCCCACCTCCATGCCGAGTACCACCATGGACATTTCTGCCTTGTTGAACTGGGCTCTGGAGGAGGAGCAGCAGCAAAGCGGGAGTGAGGGTGCTCCGGCAGAGGATGACACCCCGGAATCCCTAGATGCATGCAGCCAGGAGCTGTTCTCAAGCCAGGAGGAAGGCAGCCAGTTGTGGCGGCCAGTGCTTGGGGAAGGACAAACACCAGAGGAGGTTCCCGGTAAGCGGCTTTTATTTTGGGAAGGAAGGTATTTCGTGCAGGCTCTTGGGGCGAGGAGGGTTAGGGCTGCATGCATGCCTAGATGCGGAATAGGGCATTGATGTGCTCTCTCTCATATCGCAGTAATCGGCCTCAGTGATCTCTTCAAAGGTCTCAGCCAGAACTTGGACAACAGTGGCTCTACTGAAAAACCTACGCAAGCACATTGCCCTTATCCCAGTAAGGTTAACTTGTCCGCGCCACTGTGCGTGAGGGGCGGGAGGACCAGTGCTGCACACAGGCAAGCTGCATATGGGCCAGGGCAGAAGCCGCATTGCAGCAGAAGACCCTCCCTTGCTTCCCAGGTCACCCTCTGCAGCGAGATCTTCCAGGACGAACCTCCTGTGGAAAATGTGGGGACAGTGTTCAGTCTAATGTGGGGAGGGCTTTAAGCTAGGTTCACTGGGGGAAGGAGACCAAAGCCCTAAGCTAAGTGGGGACGTGGATATCGGGAGGAATCACGAGCAGGAAAGCGTGAAAGGGGAGGGCTCCTGCCTCATACTAACAAAGAAGGACAAACAGCAAGTTATCTCAAGTGCCTATACACAAATGCAAGAAGCCTGGGAAAGAAGCAGGGAGAACTGGAAGTCCTGGCACAGTCAAGGAATTATGATGTGACTGGAAGAACAGAGACTTGGTTGGATAACTCACGTGACTGGAGTACTGTCATGGATGGATATAAACTATTCAGGAAGGACAGGCAGGGCAGAAAAGGTGGGGGAGTTGCACTGTATGTAAGAGCAGTATGACTGCTCAGAGCTCCGGTATGAAACTGCAGAAAAACCTGAGTGTCTCTGGATTAAGTTTAGAAGCGTGAGCAACAAGGGTGATGTCGTGGTAAGGGTCTGCTACAGACAACCAGATCAGGGGGATAAGGTGGAAGAGGCTTTCTTCTGGCAACTAATGGAAGTTACTAGATCGCAGGCTCCGGTTCTTATGGGAGACTTCAATCACCCTGATATCTGCTGGGAAAGCAATACAGCAGTGCACAGACAATCCACGAAGTTTTTGGAAAGCGTAGGGGACAATTTCCTGGTGCAAGTGCTGGAGGAACCAACTAGGGTCAGAGCTCTTCTTGACCTACTGCTCACAAACCGGGAAGAATTAGTAGGGGAAGCAAAAGTGGATGGGAACCTGGGAGATAGTGACCATGAGATGGTCGAGTTCAGGATCCTGATGCAGGGAAGAACGGAGAGCAGCAGAATACGGACACTGGACTTCAGAAAAGCAGACTCTGACAAGCTCAGGAAACTGATGGGCAGGATCCCCTGGGAGAACAACATGACGGGGAAAGGAGTCCAAGAGAGCTGGCTGTATTTTAAAGAATCCTTATTGAGGTTAGAGGGACAAACCATCCCAATGTGTAGAAAGAATAATAAATATGGCAGGCGACCAGCTTGGCTTAACAGTGAAATCCTTTCTGATCTCTTTTGTCTTTAAGAAGCTTACAAGAAGTGTAAGATTGGATAAATGACCAGGGAAGAGCATAAAAATATTGCTCGGGCATGCAGGAGTGAAATCAGGAAGGCCAAATCACACTGGGAGTTGCAGCTAGCAAGAGATGTTAAGAGTAACAAGAAGGGTTTCTTCAAGTATGTTAGCAACAAGAAGAAAGTCAAGGAAAGTGTGGGCCCCTTACTGAATGAGAGAGGGGCAACCTAGTGACAGAGGATGTGGAAAAAGCTAATGTTCTCAATGCTTTTTTTGCCTCTGTCTTTACTAAAAAGATCAGCTCCCAGATGGCTGCACTGGGCAGCACAGCATGGGGAGGAGGTGACCAGCCCTCTGTGAAGAAAGAAGTGATTCGGGACTATTTAGAAAAGCTGGATGAGCACAAGTCCATGGGGCCGGATGCGCTGCATCCGAGAGTGCTAAAGGAGTTGGCGAATGTGATTGCAGAGCCATTGGCCATTATCTTTGAAAACTCATGGCGATTGTTATACCAATAAAATAAAAACCAGCAGTATCTTATTAAAGAGGAAAAGGCAAAATACCACATTTACTGTGAATACAGAAAGAATCACAGTAAGCAGTTAGTTATAGCTATAACATTCCATTCAATCTCATATTTATTCACACATTCATTCATACAAACACACACACACAGGTTCTACAAGGTTGTTATCATAGTTACCAGCCTTAGAGTTGCTCATGCCAAGCCACTGGCCAGGTGGCCTGGACATGAGGAGGGAGCAGGGCCTTGTCAGATGCTCATCTGATGCTCCTGGAAATTGGTTTGCAGAATCAGACCCCAAAGTTCTCACTTTCCAGAGTCCATTTTTATAGGAATTTCTTCCTATGCCAGTCTATGGGAATTGCTTCATCATGCTGTTGCTGAATCAATCAGCAGATAGCACATTCCTGACGGCTCCGTGCTGCCAGATGTTATCTTGTTCTTTGGTTCTCCCATTCTTGAGGCTGTTGGGTGGATTCCAGTCTTCCCGGGGGGGGGGGGGGGGGGGGAGGTATCCTCTGTTTATTTCCACTTGACGCCTTCTTCAGCCGATGGACACTGGATTCTTAGGCTGGCACCTCCCTGATCATTCAGTTATTATCCACACCAAGCATCCATCCACATACATCCTCTATCTCTATTTTAATCACAATTGTTAATACAACAAAAGGGCAGGGAGTCTCTGGGTGCTGTTTCTGTTGTTACAGAGTATTGCTTTGAGTCTCTCTGTGTGAACTGCTTTGAGAACAGACTGTCTTAGAATGTACTAACACAATTAGCAGCTTGCAAGTTTCACACAGAGAGGGAGAGAAACAGTACCAAAAACCAAGAGACCTCTTAATTAGTAATACCCTGGAATTTAAACTATGGGGAATCAAACTCATTTGTGATTTTCATACAGAACTTCTTTAATATGATCCAACACGATCGGGGGAGGTCCCGACGACTGGAAAAAGGCTAACATAGTGCCCATATTTAAAAAAGGGGAGGAGGAGGATCCTGGGAACTACAGGCCAGTCAGCCTCACCTCAGTCCCTGGAAAAATCATGGAGCAGGTCCTCAAGGAATCAATCCTGAAGCACTTACACGAGAGGAAAGTGATCAGGAACAGTCAGCATGGATTCACCAAGGGCAAGTCATGCCTGACTAATCTAACTGCCTTCTATGACGAGATAACTGGCTCTGTGGATGAGGGGAAAGCAGTGGACGTGTTGTTCCTTAACTTTAGCAAAGCTTTTGACACGGTCTCCCACAGTATTCTTGCCAGCAAGTTAAAGAAGTATGGGCTGGATGAATGGACTATAAGGTGGATAGAAAGTTGGCTAGATTGTCGGGCTCAACGGGTAGTGATCCATGGCTCCATGTCTAGTTGGCAGCCGGTATCAAATGGAGTGCCCCAAGGGTCTGTCCTGGGGCCGGTTTTGTTCAATATCTTCATAAATGATCTGGAGGATGGTGTGGATTGCACCCTCAGCAAGTTTGCAGATGACACTAAACTGGGAGGAGAGGATAGGAATAGGATACAAAGGGCCCGAGACAAATTAGAGGATTGGGCCAAAAGAAATTTGATGAGGTTCAACAAGGACAAGTGCAGAGTCCTGCACTTAAGACGGAAGAATCCCATGTACCGCTACAGACTAGGGACCGAATGACTCGGCAGCAGTTCTGCAAAAAAGGACCTAGGGGTTACAGTGGACGAGAAGCTGGATATGAGTCAACAGTGTGCCTTTGTTGCCAAGAAGGCCAATGACATTTTGGGATGTATAAGTAGGGGCACTGCCAGCAGATCGAGGGACGTGATCGTTCCCCTCTATTACACATTGGTGAGGCCTCATCTCGAGTACTGTGTCCAGTTTTGGGCCCCACACTACAAGAAGGATGTGGAAAAATTGGAAAGCATCCAGCGGAGGGCAACAAAATGATTAGGGGACTGGAACACATGACTTCTGAGGAGAGGCTGAGGGAACTGGGATTGTTTAGTCTGCGGAAGAATGAGAAGAATGAGGGGGGATTTGATAGCTGCTTTCAACTACCTGAAAGGGGGTTCCGAAGAGGATGGATCTAGACTGTTCTCAGTGGTAGCAGATGACAGAATGAGGAGTAATGGTCTCAAGCTGCAGTGGGAGAGGTTTAAGTTGGATATTAGGGAAAACTTTCACTTGGAGGGTGGTGAAACACTGGAATGCGTTAACTAGGGAGGTGGTGGAATCTCCTTCCTTAGATATTTTTAAGTTCAGGCTTGACAAAGCCCTGGCTCGGATGATTTAGTTGGGGATTGGTCCTGCTTTGAGCAGGAGGTTGGACTAGATGACCTCCTGAGGTCCCTTCCAACCCTGATATTCTATGATTCTCTAGGGGGCCCCGTGCTGCTGTTGGCTCTTCCCAAGGCACACAAACCCAGAGGACAGTACAGCCGTGAAACAATCAGTCACGCTTGACCCTGTGCTTACTCACCATTTTGGGGCTCCCGTGGGTTATGTACGCTCGCTTTGGGACAGGCAAATTATGCTATTGTGTAGACTGTGCTTGCCCTTGAGTACGGGGGAATCATTGCTCTGTCTGGTGTGAACAATTCTGCCTCTGTTAAGTGTTGCATTTTGCTTTACAGATGCAACCTTAAGATCTCAGTTGTCTGTGTTAGCAGCAGCCAAGAGGCTGCAAAGAATCAGGAAGTGCCATGTAGAAGCAAAGAAGTCATGCAGCATTCAACTAATGAAAATCAAAAAGTGCAGGAGTGGCGGGAGAGTGAAAGGAGGGTCTGCCAGCAGAACGTGGATGGCCGGCACCAAAGCACAGAGAGGCTGATAAGCATCATGGAGTGCCAAGCGGACTCGATCTAGGTACTCGTAGCCATGCAGGCAGAGCACTACCGCGCCCGCCCCCCACTACAGCCCTTCCCCCAAAACTCTTTCCCTTGTGCCCCCATGTCACCGCCAAACCGCTTTCCCCAACATCTGGGTTGTTACCACCACCAGCTGCCTCCAACACCTGTAGCTTCAACACCCAGCCCTGAAAACTACAACCCTTACCCACTGCACTCAACCCCCATCACCATACAGTATAGCCATCCTGAAGTGCAGCACGCATTGCACAGCACTCGAGACAGGACATACGCAAATCTGTGATTGTACCTTTCCCCACCCCACCCCCTTGTCCTTTGTGTTTCCCAAGCAGTTGTGTTGTTTCTTTTCAATAAATTGATGTTTTGCTTTGAAAACATTCTTTATTACTGCATAACATAAAAGAAACCTTAGCCCAAGAAAGCAACATGCACTGCAAGTTAGTGTATTGTACATAGCAAACACAGATTCCTACTGCACTTCACTCCCATGCAGGGCACCACACCAGACATTACTGTTGTCTTTCAGCCTCAAATTGCTCCCTCAAGGCATCCCTAATCCTTGCAGCCCCGCACTGGACCCCTTTAATAGCCCTGCTCTCTGGCTGTTCAAATTCAGCCTCCAGGTGTTGAACCTCCGAGTTCCATGCCTGAGTGAATCTTTCACCCTTCCCATCACAAACATTATGGAGGCTACAGCACGCTGATATAACCGCTAGGATGCTGTTATTGGCCAGGTCCAGCTTCCCATACAGAGACAGCCAGCGACCCTTTAAACGGCCAAAAGCACACTCCAGTCATTCCGCACCGGCGTAGCCTGTTGCTGAACCACTCCTTGCTGCTGTCAAGGCTTCCTGTGTAGGGTTTCATGAGCCACGGCATAAGGGTAAGCAGGGTCTCCAACGATCACAATGCGTATTTCGACTTCCCCTACGGTGATCTTCTGGTCTGGGAAAAAAGTCACGGCTTGCAGCTTCCTGAACAGGCCAGTGTTCCGAAAGATACGTGCGTCATGCACCTTTCCAGGCCAGCCTGTGTTAACGTCAATGAAATGCTCATGATGATCCACAAGCTCCTGGAGAACCATAGAGAAATAGCCCTTCCGATTAACGTACTCGGAGGCTAGGTGGGCTGGTGCCAGAATTGGAAAATGTGTCCCATCTATCGCCCCTCCGCAGTTAGGGAAACCCATTTGTGCAAAGCCAGCCACAATGTCATGCATGTTACCTGGAGTCACGGTTCTTCTGAGCAGGATGCGATTAATGGCCCTGCAAACTTGCATCAACACGATTCCAACGGCAGACTTCCCCACTCCAAACTGGTTAGCGACAGATCGGTAGCTGTCTGGAGTTGCCAGCTTCCAGACTGCAATAGCCACTCGCTTCTCCACCATCAGGGCAGCTCTTAATCTCACGTCCTTGCGCCGCAGGGTGGGGGTGAGCTCCTCACAGTCCCATGAAAGTGGCTTTTCTCATTCGAAAGTTCTGCAGCCACTGCTTGTCATCCCAGACTTGCATGACAATGTGATCCCACCACTCAGTGCTTGTTTCCCAAGCCCAAAAGCGGCATTCCACAGTGGTGAAAATGTCTGTGAATGCCACAAGCAAACTCGTATCGTTTCAGTTACTTGAGTTGATATCATCGTCGGAGTCCTCACTATCACTTTGGATCATAAGGAATAACTCAACTGCCAAATGTGACGCGCTGGCGAGACTCGTCAGCATATTCTTCAGCAGTTCAGGCTCCATTCCCGCAGACCGAAAGGGAAGACAGAGCGCGCAGTACAAAAACCATTGAAAGATGGCGCCAAATGTGGACAGAAGCAAAGGAACTGCTGGGATGCGAACAGATGTATCGTGGGACAGGACCCAGAATGCCCCACACTCCCCTCCCCCTTCCCACAAGCCACAGCGCCAGAATGGGAAGAGGTGCTCTGTGGAATAGCTGCCCACAATGCACCGCTCCCAATACTGCTGCAAGTGCTGCAAATGTGGCCACGCCAGTACGCTTGCAGCTGTCAGTGTGGACAGACTGCAGCGCTTTCCCTACTGCGCTCTACTAAGGCGGGTTTAATTCACAGCGCTCTACATCTGCAAGTGTAGCCATGGCCTGAGATACTAGCATATCTTTATCATTAAGACGCCGTTTGATAACTCAGAGTGTCTACACTTAAAACACTACAGCGGCAGAGCTGCAGCTGCACTGCTGTAGCACTTTAGTGTAGACACTCACTACAGTCACAGAAGGGTTCTCCGATCACTGTCATTAATCCACCCCCTGGAGAGGCAGTTGCTAGGTCACAGGAAGAAATGTTCTATCAACATAGCACTGTCTACAGCAGGGGTTAAGTCACAATAGCCACAACACATACTTCAGCGTGTGGGTTTTTCAGACCCCTCAGAGACCGTAGTTATGCCAATATAAGTCCTCAGTGTAGACCAGCCCTTAGGCAGTCTTGATTTGGAAAGAATTTACACCTCTAACCTGAAGATACAAGGCTCCATATCCTATTGCCAATCCTTTAAATGATCTAGTCATCTGGAGAGTAGCTGCCTTCTATAAGGGTTTAAGCAGCTATAAAAATCTACTCTAACACGAAGATCTTTAATAAATTTTACTGCAAATTTTATGTTGATATAGCAACCCACATTTCAGTAAAAATTATAATATTCACTGCCCATAATTAGTTATAGTCTTTATATTATAAAACAAAACCTCTGCAGTTAATTTTTTCTTTTAAATACTTTTTGTTCTTATTAAAATGAGGATTTGACAACACTGACTTAAGATACAGCACCATAGGTGCTCTACCAATGAATTGCAGATCAGACTTGCAGTCCCTCTCACGATCCAGCTGTGGTCCCATTTAGCAGAATACCAACTGTACAAATTGTGATGGCTTGATATAAGCAAAAAGAGTCAGAGACTTCAAATTGCTTTATTAAGACACTAGGGAATAAAAAAGCTCATTTAAAACCAGAGCCCCCAGAGAGTATGAACAGCATCTCCAAAGTAAACAAACTGAGCTGTGATATTACCACAGGGAAAGAGAAACAGATTGTCAATACTTACTTTTAGCATGGGAGTTGTCAATAGTCCCCAGGCAAAGAATTCCAGGAATATGACCACCACAGCATGGTACACACTTGGTCGACCAATACCTTGCTGCTAAAAATAAAAGGATATTTAAATATGAATAATGCATATCTTTTGAAGTGACTTCCCAATTTACATAACATTTTGAAACAGTAATAGGTTTTCAAGGTGACCTACAATTTAAAAAACCCAAACACTTTAAAGGTGATCTGAATGAGCCAAGTGTGAGAGAAATTGATCACATCAACATAAAAAACCTTCCCTTCCAACCACTCTAAAGGACCACTAAAGCCCTAACCTGAAGCCACCAGCCATTCCCCATTTGATATGTTGCTTTAGCTTTCTAAAGCAAACAGCTATAGACAGTATGAATGATTTGTGGAGGGGAGTGAGCAGATCCAACAACGAGGTCTAGGAGCAATGCCCTAGGAAGAAGCTAAGCTTCCGCACTCAGAGAAGGGGGAGGCTTCTTAGATTTGTCTTAAGACAGTGGTTCTCAACCTGTGGCCCATGGGCCACTTGTGGCCCAGTCAGCACGGCTGCAGCCCATGTGACATCATCAGGGCCATACAGATAGTGTTGGATGCGGCCCACATAATACATTGTAGGCCGTATACATGACCCACAGTGGTAAATAGTTTGAGAACCACTGGTCTAAGAGTACTGCCCATGAACCTTCCTCAGGAGTTACTCCAGCATATCTGAAGACCTGCTTTCCCAACCTCCAGCTGATTAGGAGAAACATCTCCCCACTCTTAACCTTCCTCTGTGTCAGGAGAAAAGTTTCTACTACTCTATCCCACCTCCAGTCTCCTTTTTTGGAGGGTCTTTCCTGTGAATAACTCCAGCTCCCATCTCTTATGCTGCTTGTAGATTACCAAGCAGCAGCAGAATTAAATTTATTTTTCCCTTCAGTTTCACCGCTGTCCAGAAGTTTGTGTTCTGCCCAAGTGAAACTAATCATTCTTACAAGCTACTTAGTTTGAACAGCAAAGGCACTACAGTAGTCTATCTTCAGTATCAGAAAGGCAACACTGCAGAGTATCACATGCCTAATGGACAGAAACATGACAAAAATAAATTAAAGCTTAAGTTCTGCGGAAGTTGATGGCTTCAGCACCCTAAATCAACAGGCACAGCTGTCCATCCACGAATAGCAAGTAGGTGATTTTCAAGTCCTGCATATGTTCACAGAAATGAGCAACACCGATCTTTATCAGCTATTTCATCATAAACAGCAACGTGACATGGTGTATGTAGACCTTTAAATTTCTCTATTGTTTTCCCGTTTGGTATATTTAGCTCCATGGTATTAAAGGCACTAAATTACAACCTGTGCTTTGCTACACATTAGAAAGACTACTATATATTCCATCCTGAATAACTGCATTGAAGTTCTCAATTGCAACAGATTTGAACAAGTGATTTGAGTTTTTTCCTGGCTCACTATTTCAATATATTTTTCAACTTGGAACAATTTACCTCATATCTTTAAATAAGCTCCAACTAAGACTTTCTCCAATTTTAATCATATGGCCATAAAAAGGTTTACAACTCTGTCGAGAGAAATAGATGTCAAAGGATTAGAGACCCAGGAACTTGTTGCTCTACTGGCTCCGATACAGACTCCTTCCCCTCTGTAGCCCTTCTGCCTTAACTACAACATCTGCAAAACAGTTCAAGTACCTACCACAGAGGGGGTGTTTTAAGGCTTCATTAACTCATGTTTACAGAGCACTTATGATGAAAACACATAATACAGATATGGATTTGCTGTTCCTCCTCTGCTCAATGGCTTTGATATACCAGGGGAACCATCTGATTGTAAAAGTGCTTTAATCAGGGCCTATGACAAGGCATTTTTATTACCATGTTAGTTCACTTAAACATGCTGTTCAGATGAACCATGTCATGAATGGGATTTTAAAAGAATCCCCTAGAGTAGACATCAAGTGTATAAATGTACAGTAATTGCTAACCTGACCATCAGATGTTATTAAATATTTGTTTGCTGTTGCATACCTCTTCTCCCAAAAGCACACATACACAACAAATTAAGTTCTGTATCTGTCAAAGCAGGTTAATGCAGGCAAAAATCAGACATCTAACTTTGAAATAAGGTACACCGATAGATTATATACATAATCCACAACATTATACTCACAGCCAGTGTCTCTTAAACGCCAGTCCTGTAATCACTACTGCATATGCTTAACTTTACCACCATGAGCCTTTCCATTTAAATCAATAGGACTACTCATGGTAGAAAAGTTAAGCAAGTGCCTCAGGTGTTTTCAGGACAGGGTATTCAAGTGGTTATACTGAAAATTTACACAGTAGGTGTAAATATTTAAAGTGTGGTAAGATGAATAGACCACATCACAAAGCATTTTCATTACCCAAAAAGAGAAAGTTTTCAGCTCTTTCTTGTCACAATCAAGATACTTCCAAGCCCTGTGTCTTGGAAATTCCCCTACAGGACTCAAAATTGCAATACTTCAGAGGAACTTCCCTGAACATTGAGTTTAACATGACCTCTAAAAGGAGAGCCTTCCCCCAAAAGGAGCAGCACCGTAGTAGTACTCAAAATAGTGAAACATACAGCTCTGGTATCTTGTAACAGAATGAGACAATTTGTATAACCCAGTTTATAAAATGAGAAGTAATACAAATGGGTATCAGTTTAAAATGTAACAGCTTCAGAATTCTTGAAACTGGAAGATAAAGGATAGGCTCCTCACTGCCATATCTTAAAGGAAAACCACAACATGGAGTTATAGCAGCAGATGAGGAAGAACACATGAACTTAAGTGTGGCATTGGAAGAATCAAAGTGATCTGGATAATCACCTGAACCATAGAGTAGATTTTCCTTGTCTCCGTCACAACATTTTGAAGAGTTAACATGTTAAAAGTTTAATGCTCCTAGTGACATGAAGAAATTTCATAAAGTATTTTACTGCCATATCATGACTCATATTTCTTGTATAAGTTATTGGAATTTATATATTGAGAAAGTGTACGGCAAGTGCTATGATAAAGAGAAACCAAACCATCTTTCAACACGCAGCTGCAAAATCAGTGAAGAAGAAAAGTACAGGTACAACACACAAAATCCCCCTCTCTCATTAATACCAAATAATGAGCCAATAACCAAACTTATTAGCCAGTCAGCACTGTT
This sequence comes from Lepidochelys olivacea, assembly GCF_965140295.1. Classification (NCBI taxonomy): domain Eukaryota; kingdom Metazoa; phylum Chordata; order Testudines; family Cheloniidae; genus Lepidochelys; species Lepidochelys olivacea. The sequence goes on along the minus strand of NC_140415.1, from coordinate 86,722,352 downwards.
GGGCAAAATTAAAAAATCCTAACTTAACCTAACCAAGATATTAAAAATATCAAACAAAAACAAAGCTCCACTCCACCACACATCTCTTCCTCTCTATGTTCTTTCCCCCTCTCCTCCCCAAAGTTAAATTTCTTTCTGTGAAAGACAGAACAGTAAATTCACAAAACATTCATTTTAACGTGTTGCCTGTGACTTGAGTACTGCATTCCAAGAATGCCATTCAAAAACATTTTCAACCAGAACCATAGCCGTTCAACATGAACAAACCTGTTCCCTAGACTCCCAATGAACTCTTACAGAGGATAAATCTAGCTTCTTAAGACTTCTACATTATAAGAGGAAGAGCACAACTTGTAATTACAAGAACTGGTAGGAGAAGAAAAAAGTACTATAGCAGGATAAGTGTGATAACCTACTTCACTTTATTTAACTCCTCTGATCAAAGTTACAGACTGGTGTCAGACTCCCCTTTTGGCAGCATTTGTTCCTCAGACAGCTTCATAGCAACCATTTACCCATTACATCAGCCACAATATCAGAGGCTCATTCACCTGTACATCTACCAATGTGATATATGCCATCATGTGCCAGCAATGCCCCTCTGCCTTGTACATTGGTCAAAAGAATAAATGGACACAAAACAGACGTCAAGAATTATAACATTCAAAAACCAGTTGAAGAGCACTTCAATCTCTCTGGTCACTCGATTACAGACCTAAAAGTGGCAATACTTCAACAAAAAAACTGCAAAAACAGACTCCAACGAGAGACTGTTGAATTGGAATTAATTTGCAAACTGGATACAATTAAATTAGGCTTGAATAGAGACGGGGAAATAGTTTTACTTTGTGTAATGACCCATCCACTCCCAATGTTTATTCCCCCCCCCCCCCCCCCCGTTCTTCAGACCTTCTTGTCAACTGCTGGAAATGGCCCACCTTGATCATCACTACAAAAGGTTCCCCCACCCCCCTCCTGCTGGTAATAGCTCACCTTAAGTGATCACTCTGGTTACAGTGTGTATGGTAACACCCATTGTTTCATGTTCTCTATGTATATAAATCTCCCCGCTGTTATTTCATTTGTATTATGTTAGTGCAAAAGGGTTCCATCATGACCAGAGTACTAGGTGCTGTACCCCTTCAGTGCACCTTCCCCATGTTGGATGCTTTTAGTTCAACCAGAACCATTTTATTTTCACCACACTGGCCGCTCAAATCCACTAAATAGTGAAAAAACATTAACTGAGTTTAGTCTATGAATCTTAATTGATATTTGCATGAACTTTAGTATTTCCTCCCCCTCCTGGGAATTCTTTCCCAAACAATAATAGACGGTATTGAGACATTTGGTACCAGCTAAGCATGGTTACATATTTCCACTGATGTAGACATTGTATTCATGCACTATTTGTTATGTCTTTCAAAAGAACACATTGTCTATATTAATGACAGGCTTCAGAGTAGCAGCCGTGTTAGTCTGTATTCGCAAAAAGAAAAGGAGTACTAGTGGCACCTTAGAGACTAACCAATTTATTTGAGCATAAACTTTGGTGAGCTACAGCTCAATGCATCCGATGAAGTGAGCTGTAGCTCATGAAAGCTCATGCTCAAATAAACTGGTTAGTCTCTAAGGCGCCACTAGTACTCCTTTTCTTTTTGTCTATATTAAGTGACCTGATAATGTGCTGTTAAGAAAATAAAGTGAGAAATTTGACAGTTAAGGGACTTTTAAGGTGTAGCTTTTTACCTTTATGGATGATCTCTCACCTCTCCTGTATTCATACTGCTGCAATCAGCAGAGTAGCAACTCACAGCACTACTTCAAACACTCTAATCACCTACTCTGTATTTAGTTTCAAGATGCTTTCATTTATTTATTTATTTACAAATCAAAACACCCCAGCTTGTGCTTGTGTCACTAAATCTTACCATTTTAAAGATTTTAATTTTATGTGCCTTTATCCAGTTTATTCAGCTAACTAAGCTTTATTAACACTTCCATGTACCTATTTTGGTACAGAACCAACAGTTATCTATGCAGTTGCTTTAAAAAGAAGAGAGACTAGAATTAATGCAATATTACCAAAATTCCTAAAGTCAAGATCTCCCAGGATAACAGCCATGTTACACTTCCTGTTTCATAGTATACACAACATTAGTTCACATTTAACAAAACAGAAGATACATTTGTAGCTCCTCTGTGTATACTACAGGAGAAAACTTCTTGAATATTTAGTTTTGCATCCCTAACAAGAAACGGGGGGCGCGGGGGGGGGGAGGCTTGTCAACCTTAAAATTCCCTTACTTTTTTTAAAGTTTATTTTAATAAAGGAAATATCCAGTACTCTTTACAACCTTTGCAGACTTCTCCGGTGGAGTCCAGGCTTCTGCAAAGTTGCCAAAAGCTCCTTAAGCCCAGAGCCAAACAGTTTGTCTGCACTTTCGAACCTCAGCATTCCTTGCTCTATGGCTATTACGTCTCTTCAGCTTACAATTTCTTTCTGTTTCAAGAGATGAACTTGTAGATATTTGTAGACAAATAGCTGTGAAGTTAATTACCGATGAATACATCTCTCTCAGCTGAGTAATTCAGTTTAACAGAATTTTCTCTTATTCCACTCTGCCCTTACATGTGGATCAGAAAAGGGATTATGTTCCACAAAGAAACTAACATATCCTAATTTAAATCGAGATGAAGGCCCACTTCTACTAAAATGCCTATAAGGATTCAGCCAATTATCCACAGCTAGGAAGAAGGGCTGGTAATAATTTCATCTGCTAATTAAAAGAAAAAATATATACTAGTTCAATCTACATTAAATGCATTTCTCTTCCCCATTCTTTGTAGAGCACTTATCTTTTTAGATTATAAACTTTGTAAGGAAGGGACAATATCTTCGTAAAAGTTTGTACATGTCCTACCACTCGACACTTCTGAAATGCAGAACACAGAAGAGGCTGAAGAGTGATGGTAAAAAAAGTTGAGTCTTGCTATATATATGGTGAAGTGTGCATTAGATAATTTGCATTGAGTCTTTTTGCTTCCTCAGAAGCTAAGCTTTACAGTAAGTCATTTTGTAGGATGATCAGAGAGGAAATACAATAAATGAGGTGAAATGATATTTTGTTTCAGTAACGTCTATTTTTGTGCCCAAGTGCCATTTTCTCTACTCTTAAAAAAATACATTATATTGTTTTTCTGTCTCCTTATTTACTGATGTATAATCTGCCAGTCAAAAGATCTTGAACAATACATATTACAATGGCCTGATAATGCCACAGTCCTAATGCAAATCCTGATGATTTTTCTGGATTATTTTAATAAAATTTTCTGCTCCCGAAAAGATACTAGTCCTGACGCTCCATAGCCACAACAGGTACAGTATGGGCAACAACTATGCAAGCTTCCCCATGTGACCCTCCTAAAAAGCCTCAACCTTAACTTCCAGGGACTATCTGTAGGGATGCACACAGTACTTTTCCATGCTTCTTCAAATCATCTCTGAAAAACTGTCGGAAAGGGAAAAACTTGTGATAATGGTTTCTTCGCTTTAGGCATTTTAGAACCCAAGTGAGACAACAAGGCACTGATTTCATTTAGTCTACGAGCCACCCAGAGATCAAAGTCTCTCTGTTCTGCTACTGAACCTGCAAGACATCCAGTCCCCTTTAATTCAGTATTTCAAATTACACTGAACTTATCTATTTTGCGTTATCATTAGAAAGTAAATTTTCCATGTTGGTATTGGTTCATGTCTATTATTTGTAAACCACACAAAGTACATCAAATTTAGTGATAGTTACACACTATCATAACATTGTGCTTTTTCAAGTCCTGAGTTGTTTCAATTATTCCAGGCAAATTATTTTGCCAATGACTTAAGATACAATGGAACTCTTGTTCAGCATACATAGTTCCTAGGCAGCATACCACAAACATTGTGGGTAGGTGGCAACTCAAGTCTGAAGTCTCAGATATCAAATGCGCTGTTTGTTTTCATGAACAGTAGTGAAGTACTGAGTAGTGATTACTGCAAATTAAATGGCATATTGATATAGACATTCCCACTGGACAAAAAGCAATTTAAAGTAACCTGAGTACCATCGTAATATGCACAACGTAAGAATTTTAGACAGAACTGCAGAGCAAAACAAAGATGACCCCATAGTGCTGCTTTATGACCTTTATTGCTTTAATCACAGGGTGGTCAGCTGGCATAAACAAACTCCAGCTTGTACAACATGTGGCAGTTTGTCTAGGGTGGAGCAAGCTACAGAGCGCACATCACACCAGTTGTCCACAATCTCCATTCGCTTTGTTGTCCAATTCACAGTGCTAGTACTAATAATCAATAATTTTGGACCAGACTACCTCAGAGGCCACCCGTTAAGACAGTTGCACTGAGTGGGGCCACAGAAAAAGTGTCCAAAGTAAAACTTTCATGAACTGGAGGAACATCATTTCTGATGTTGGGTCCTAGACTGTAGAACACTAAGAGCTCAAAATGACCCTGTCTGTACATTTTCAGAGCCCAATATGAAATCTACCTTTCCACCAAAGCCTTTGAAGAACAGAGAAAAGTGCGAAGAAAGAAAACTCAAGTCTGAACAGTTGAATGGCAAAAAACAGAGTGCACAGTTAATTTTTATGACTGTTGTATAGTAAAATTCACACCCAGTTACTGTATAGCAAGGGTTCCCAAACTTGGTTTGCGGCTTGCTCAGGGTAAGCCTGGGGCGGGCCATGAGACGCTTTGTTCACCTGAGCGTCCACAGGTACAGCCGCTCACAGCTCCCACTGGCAATGGTTCACCGTTCCCAGTCAACTGGATCTGCGGGAAGTGATGGCCTGGCCCACGCCGCTTCCCACAGCTCCCCTTGGCCAGGAACAGCGAACCGCGGCCAATGGGAGCTGCGAGCGGCTATACCTGCGGACGCTCAAGTAAATAAAGCGCCTTGCTGCCTGCCAGGGATTTACCCTGAATAAGCCACGAACCAAGTTTAAGAACCCAGCTGTATAATAACTGTCAATCTATAACCAACAGACAAAAGTTAAAGAGATTAGATACTGACTGATCTTAAAGATCATTTTTGAAGTAGTCCATATACAACATACAGAAAACAAAAACAGTACAAAAAGGTTGGTTATTCTTCACAGTTTATCTTTAACCAATGACAAAATGACAAAATTAAAAAGACAACTGTTAAATCAGTTTGCTGGGTTTACTCACACAGAAGTTTTGTAACAAGTTTCATTCTGTAGAAATAAAGAAAATTTAATTCCAAAGTTTGGTAACACTTGTTTTAAGACATTTAATCAAATCTCCAAGGAGCTTAGATTCTCAAACTTTTCATAGTGAAAACTATATCCTAACAGAAATGAGTCTTGGACCACCTTTCCTCGTGTACATGGACTGATTCCCCACCCTTTTGCAATCCATCTTTGTAGCAACTACAGCAGTTGCTTACATGGAAGTAATACTACAAAAGCATTTACTTACATTCAGCTCTCTTTAACGCAATAAGTATTTTGTCTTTAAAAGATTAGTCAGAATGTCTTTTTGCTCTTCATTCTCTCTCTCCCCAAATCCCATCTTCCTGAGTTCTTTGTCCTCAAGTCTACATGTGCAGGGAATAATGGGACGGTCTTCACACCACTGGTCACCTTGTATATTAGACAGCACTGGCCTATGATTCTGATCAGGTTTAGTACACCACCACCTACAGCAGCAACCTATGGTGAAAACTGTAGAGATTCCCACAATTCAGTAGTTACTAATGAGAATGAGTAGCATAAAAAATTTAAATAAATCCACTTTCAGTTTTGTAATGTCTCATCACTGAGCTTTATGGAATGGGAATGAAGTAAAAAAGCATCAATTTGTTCAGCAAATAATAAATCCTGATCAATTTTTCATTTGCCAGACTGAATTTAAAATTGAAAGTGCAACAGACACTCTGAGCATTAATCTGTAAGAAATCAGGAAACCATGCTGTATTTTAAACAAGCAACTTCTACATCAGGTGTAAATATGCATATTCTTGAAATGAATAATGATTTTTTCAGGTATTTAGAACATAAGAACGGCCATACTGGGTCAGACCAAAGGTCCATCCAGCCCAGTATCTTGTCTACAGACAGTGACCAATGCCAGGTGCCCCAGAGGGAGTGAACCGAACAGTTAATGATCAAGCGATCTCTCTCCCACCATCCATCTCCACCCTCTGACAAACAGAGGCTAGGGACACCATTCCTTACCCATCCTGGCTCATAGCCATTAATGGACTTAACCTCCATGAATTTATCCAGTTCTCTTTTAAACCCTCTTATAGTCCTAGCCTTCACAACCTCCTCAGACAAGGAGTTCCACAGGTTGACTGTGTGAAGAAGAACTTCCTTTTATTTGTTTTAAACCTGCTGCCTATTAATTTCAACTTTTCCTTATTCACTTTCTCCACACCACCCATGATTTTATATACCTCTATCACAGTGGTTCCCAAACTTGTTCCGCTGCTTGTGCGGGGAAAACCCCTGGTGAGCCAGGTCGGTGTGTTTACCTGCCACATCCGCAGGTTCAGCTGATCGCGGCTCCCAGTGGCCGCAGTTCACTGCTTCAGGCCAATGGGAGCTACTGGAAGCGGCAGCCAGTACATCCCTCGGCAGAACAAGTTTGGGAACCACTGCTCTTCTATCTTATCCCCCCTTAGTCTCCTCTTTTCCAAGCTGAAAAGTCCTAGTCTCTAATCTCTCCTCATATGGGACCCATTCCAAACCCCTAATCATTTTAGTTGCCCTTCTCTGAACCTTTTCTAAGGCCAGTATATCTTTTTTGAGATGAGACCACCACATCTGTACGCAGTATTCAAGATGTGGGCATACCATGGATTTATATAAGGGCAATAAGATATTCTCCATCTTATTCTCTATCCCTGCTAACTTCAAAGGGAGCTTTGCAAACACACACCCACAAAGACAAGACTTGGTCATTATTATTTTAGCTTGAATAACCCCATTCAATAAACTCTCATCATACAGAGGTCTAGCAATATGACAATCACATGGGTTTCAGCTGAGATGAGCTAAACTGACATAACAAAATACAGTAGAACTTCAGAGTTATGAATGCCTCTGTAATGGAGGTTGCTCGTAACTCTGAAGTCTTCATAACTCTGAACAAAACATTTTGGTTGTTTTTTCAAGTTTACAAATAACATTGACTTAATGCTGCTTTTAACCATCTTAATTTAAATTAAACAAGCACAGAAACAGTTTCCTTACTTTGTCAATTTTTTTAAACAAGCATTCCTTTTTTTTTTTTTTGGTAGTTTACATTTAACACAGTACTGTACTGTATTTGATTTATTTTTGTTTCTGCTGCTGCCTGATTGTTTACTTCCCATTCCAAATGAGCTGTGTGGAAAAATTTCACGCCCTGTACAATGTAGTTACATTGAGCTAAGCACCAGATCAGACACCACTAGATCAATGGAAGTACTCTTCTATGACTTAAATCCACTTCTCCAGTGGCAGCTATTACATCAACAGAAGAACATTTCCATCCCTGTAATAAGTGTCTACACTACAGAGGTGCCTCTGTAGCATTTCTAATGTAGACATAGCCATAGGCTGAATCAGTTTCAGAAAGAAAGACAACAGGAAAGTGCTGAAACAAGAATGGGCTGGGAGATTCAGGAGCAGATCTATTACCTGAAGATACTTTTAAATAGACTGGTTTCAGAGTAACAGCCGTGTTAGTCTGTATTCGCAAAAAGAAAAGGAGTACTTGTGGCACCTTAGAGACTAACCAATTTATTTGAGCATGAGCTTTCGTGAGCTACAGCTCACTTCATCGGATGCATACTGTGGAAACACAAAGTAAAATAGACTGGATTTCAAGTTGACAGTATCCTTTAAAGTGGATAATAGCCCTATGGCTTCAGCTTGCTAGGAGGCAGAGAGAAGTTACCACCAACTCGAAATGCCAAGAATAGGTGGATAAACACAGGAGGTAATTTTAAGGGCAAAATATACTTAAACAAAATATTCCTTATATACCTTCCACCCAGGGCTCACACAAACTGCAAATTCCTTTATATGAAACACAGTAATAGAAACTCATACCAACGTTCTGTGACTCGAGGTTAGGGGTGAGCAGCAAAACAACTGCAGAAGCCTTCCGTACAACTTTTCAGCCAGTACAACAGATTGGGTTTGAAACCAAATTCACTCACCACCAATTATTTACAATATTATGGTCCACTTGACAAAAGAAGCTGCAAAACCCACTACAAGTTATTAGCAAGTTAAGCAGAGTTTTTACTCCAACCAACTGAACATTTTAACCTACATTTGGTATGTGGAAGTCCATTCAAAGTGAAGTGAAACTACTATGAAGGACGCTGTTAAAGACACTCCCAGCTTCAGAAGAGTTTATCCAATACACCCTAAATACAAACGGGATTTTCCCCATGCACGGTGGGTCAGGGGGTTATTTAATTACGCATGCGGTGAGCAATTAACCAGTAACACTGCCGATAATACCTTCTAGGACTTCGGAACAGAAATTAAACTGAAATCGTTTCCGGTAAGCGCCTTTGTGTCCCTCCCAAAGTCAACTTCTAAGAGTAAGAGACATAGAAAGTTGCCCCGAGTGACAATTTGCTGTTCTCACGAAGAGAAGCAAGCACGCTACTGCCCTGGCTCCAAGCAGGGACCGGCTATTTATTCCCCCAGGCTGCAGACAACAGAAACACAAGAACAACGTAAGGCTGGAAACCTCCGCGCTACAGGGCTGCCCCCGCTTACGGGGAGAACGGATCGGCCAGGGGCACAAGCAGCCGCCCGGTCCCGCCGCCCTGGCACAGGGTCACCGCCGGAGTCGCCGCGGCCAGGGCGGCGTCCCCGGGCCCGGGAGATGCGGCGCGACCCCCGGCCAGCGGGCACCACCCCTCCCTCGCCCGCCCGCCTTCGAGAAACTGAGCCGGCGCCGGGCTGGGCAGCGGCCAGGGTCTCACCCACCTGCCCCAAGCACAAGCGCCCCCGCCCCGCACTCACCGCGCTGCCGCCGCCCGCTTTCAGGCCGATCCTCCTCACCAGCATGACGCAGATGCCCCGCTTCTCGCCGCCTTCCCCCGCTGCTGCTGCTGCTGCTGCTGGCGCCTCCGCCTCCCCGGCCGGGGCTGGCGGCGGCTCCGGCTCGGGGCTCATTTCGCTCCCATCCTCCCCGTGCAGCCGGGACGGCAGAGCGGCGGGGGCAGCGCAGGCTCGGGGCGACCTCCCACCGGCACCTTCATCTGCAGCCTCTGGGCTCCCGCTCAGCCGCGGAGGGGGAGGGGACAGCAGTCCCCGGCCACAGCGACTGCCCCCCGCCACCACGTGACTACGGCCGCTTCGCTCTGAACCCCCCCCCACCGGAAACTACGTCACGGACCCGCTCCGCTGCGCTTCCCGCCTGCGGCAGAGGAGGGCGGGGCCGGAGCAGCGGAGCGGGTCGTGTGGGTGGGTCCTAGCACCGATCTATCCCCAGCGCGAGAGAGCCGCCCGGTCACGTGATGCCGGCGCCTTTTCCTCGCCCCCCGCCTTAGGGTTCGTGTTTAACGCTCGCGTTGCCGTAGAGCGGGGCGCCCAGCCAGGTCCGCGCCGGGCAGCCCGCTCACAGCGGCACCTGAGGATGGGGAGCATCCATTGCCCAAGGTCACCCAGCCAGCAGCGGAGCCGGGAATAGGACCCCAGGCAGTGTTTTCCCTACACCCCCCCCCCCGGGAGTTGCCCAGCCCCCCCAGTTTTGTGAACTAGTTCCATGCCAATTTAGTGACTGTTTGGACATTTGAATTGAAATTGAAACATTAATACACACTTTAAAAGCATATGCAGTATATGATAAAATACGTGCATCTGAAAAAGTGTAATAGATTTGAAAAGTATGAACATAGACTCAGCTTCCTTATACAGCTGTGGTTTTTTATGACAATGTCAGTGCATTCGTTTCGGTGATGTCGGGCCACTTAATAATGTCAAATTATGATTTGTAAGCAAAGTCTAAATGAGCCCTCCCTGACAGCTAGTGATGAGCTGGGGGAAAAGGCTTCAGGACCAGATTGTATTTACATTCACACCTACTCTACCCAGGTATCCAGCAAACAGCTGTGTTGCCCAAGTGATAGATTTTGGCTGGGGTTGGGTTACAAATCACTGGAATTTGGAGGGGGGTGGGGGGGTAATGGAATGTTGTTATTCTTATTGTATGAGTAAAGGGGCAGTAGAACTGTACTTAGCCTATGTTGATTGAGGGCATGGAGAGAGGGTGGGGACAGGTGTTTTGCTTGATGGTCTGCCTGAGTCACAAGTACGATTTGATCTGCCCCTCTCCACTGTTTAAAGACAGAGGTGATTAGGCTCCATAGATAGTCTTTTGTTTTGTTAAGTGACCACTAGAGCTGAAATCACTGATAATCAGGTGTAAGTGCTTAGACGAGCTATGGCACAGTGTTTCTGTGGAAGATACAGCCCAGCCTGCACTAGCAGTGAGGTTCCCCCATTGAGAGCTCAGCTGAAATCACTGAGAGCCAGTGGAACCTCAAGAGACCAACTCACAAAGGTCACAGTGGCAGGTGGCAGCAGAAGGTGACTGTGCAGGGCTATTGGCAACAGAGCAGTGGAGTGAATGGTGGCACAACAAACAACAGTGAGCAGCGGGACGAACAAGCAAGGTGCCTTCTTGCCCCCCCCCCCCCCCGGAGGTGAACTCATGTGAAAGGACCTCTGAGTCTCCATTGACCAAGGACAACACCCGTGAGTGGGGTGTGGTGGAGGGAAAAGTGAGGGGCACGTTAAATAAACATTTGTTTGACTATATTTTAGTGACTTTGCTCCAGAATGCTAGATTTGTGACTGGGAATGGAAACTGATATACATTTGTTTCCTAGTAGGCCAAGATTTTTAAAATGCATTATTTGCCAAGGTTATTATCTCACATCTTTGCTATCTTGAGAGGCCATTATGTTGGGGAGTTTCTGCACTAAATATTTTTATTATTATAATTAATTTTTATATAAGAATGGCCATACTGAGTCAGACCAATGGCCCATCTAGCCCAGTATCCTGTCTTCCGACAGTGGTCAAGGCCAGGTGCTTCAGAGGGAATGAACAGAACTGGTAATCATCAAGTGATCCAACCCTTTTGCCCATTCCCAACTTCTGTCAAACTGGCTAGGGACAGTCAGAGCATGGTGTTGCATCTCTCCCCGTCCTGGCTAATAGCCATTGATGGACCTATTCTCCAGGAATTTATCTAGTTCTTTTTTTAAACCTGTTATAGTTTAGGTCTTCGCAGCATCCCCTGGCAAAGAGTTCCACAGGTTGACTTTATGTTGTGTGAAGAAGTACTTCTTTTTGTTTTTTTTAAAACCTGCTGCCTATTAATTTCATTGGGTGACTGCTACTTCTTGTGTTATGTGAAGGATTAAATAACATTTCCTTTATTCACTTTCTTCACTCTAGTCAAGATTTTTATAGACCTCTATCATATACCCCCTTAGTCGTCTCTTTTCTAAGATGAAAATTCCCAGTCATTTTAATCTCGCCTCCTGTTTCATACCCCTAATCATTTTAGTTGCCCATCTCTGTACCTTTTCCAATTCCAGTATATCTTTTTGGGGATGGAGTGACCAGATCTGCACACAGTATTCAAGGTGTGCACGTACCATGGATTTATATAAGGCAATATGATATTTTCTGTCTTATTATCTATCCCTTTCTTAATGATTCCCAACGTTCTGTTTGCTTTGTTGACTGCTGCTGCACATTGAGTGGATATTTTCAGAGAACCATTCACAATGACTCCAACATCTTTCTTGAGTGTTAACAGCTAATTTAGACCCCATCATTTTGTATGTATAGTTGAGATTATGTTTTCCAACATGCATTACTTTGCATTTATCAACATCGAATTTCATCTGCCATTTTGTTGCTTAGTCACCCAGTTTTGTGAGATCCCTTTGTAACTCTTCGCAGTCTCCTTTGGACTTAACTATCTTGAATAGTTTTGTATCATCTGCAAATTTTGCCACCTCACTGTTTACCCATTTTTTCCAGGTCATTTATGAATATGTTGAATAGTAATGGTCCCAGTACCGACCCTTCAGGGATACCACTATTTATCTCTCTCCATTCTGAAAAATGATAATTTATTCCTACTCTTTGTTTCCCATCTTTTAACCAGTTACTGATCCATGAGAGGACTTCCCTCTTATCCCATGATGGCTTACTTTTCAGAAGTCAATTTAAATTAAATACCTTTTTTTAAAATTTATATTTTTTTAGAAATCTAGAACTGTTATGTGTTGGTGTATTTTACATTATCCTTATGTTAAATTTGCATCATCCTAACAAAGCATTTAATTTATTCATATCTCTTTTATATGTTGCAGGTCAAAGTGAAAATGAAAAGACAAACAATACAATTTTTCCACTCAAAGGCCTCTAAAACTAACTAAGGTGAAGAACACATCAAGAACCAAGAATATATCAACACGTCATCTGAAAGTTCAAGTGGCTTATCTACATCTGACCAGCCTGAAGCACAAATACAGCTACCAACTGAAGAAACAGTGTCTCCAAAATCTAAAGGCAGTTCCCGATGTTTGGCGGTCAAAGTGTTCCTATTTATTGAAGTTACAAAAGATAGCTACTGGTGCACCTCTTGCAAAAAAAATTTACAAAGAAGGAAAGCTTTCCAATGCTATAATTGGTAAAAATGGAGGAGCTTGGTTTGTCAGACCACTCAGCAAAGCCAATGCTGACGAACTACATGAAAAGGCAGCAAAACACCAGGCGTCTGGACTGCATCAACATGCAGAAAGCCTTATAAGCCCACTTTCCAAGCCCATTTTAGAAGTACTTAATGAGGCTGTTAGGAATGCTGGAGACACAACACAGTTCATACGAACAGACATGGCCGTGGCATCATACTTTCTATTTAAGCAAGAGATACCACACCCTACAAACTGGAGGCCAATGTTAAGTGCATTGTCACTTGTTCATCCTGTAGCTGAACACTGGTTCCGAACAAGACAAGCAAATGCTCACTATCTTTCTGCAAGAAACTTAACTGACTGGCTAGAAGCATGCGGTGCAACAGTGAAATACTCAACAGTTGAAAAAGTGAAAATGTTATACCAATAAAATAAAAACCAGCACGATCTTATTAAAGGGAATAAGGCAAAATGCCACATTTTATTGCGAATATGGAAAGAATCATGGTAAGCAGTTAGTTATAGCTATAACATTCCATTCAATTTCATATTTATTCACACATTCATTCATACACACACACACACACACACAGAGGTTCTGCAAGGTTGTTATCATAGTTACCAGTCTTAGAGTTGCTTGTGCCAAGCCACTGGCCAGGTGGCCTGGTCATGAGGAGGGAGCAGGGCCCTGTCAGATGCTCATCTGATGCTCCTGGAAGTTGGTTTGCAGAATCAGACCCCAAAGTTCTCAGTTTCTAGAGTCCATTTTTTTAGGAATTTCTTCCTATGCCAGTCTATGGGAATTACTTCATCATGCTGTTGCTGAATCAATCCGCAGATAGCACATTCCTGACGGCTCCGTGCTGCCAGATGTTATCTTGTTCTTCGGTTCTCCCATCTTTGAGGCTGTTGGGTTGATTCCAGTCTGCCCTCCGGGGGTCCTCTGGTTGTTTCCACTTGACACCTTCTTTGGCCGATCAACACTGGATTCTTAGGCTGGCACCTCCCTGATCATTCATTTATTATCCACACCATGCATCTATTCACATACATCCTCTATCTCCATTTTAATCACAATTGTTAACAAAGTGAGATAATACAACAAAAGGGTGGGGAGTCTCTGTGTACTGTTTCTGTTGTTACAAAGTGTCGCTTTGAGAACAGACTCTGTCTTAGAATGTACGAACACAATTAGCAGCTTGCAAGTTTCACACAGAGACGGAGAGAAACAGTAAAAATAAGAGACCAAAAACCAAGAGACATCTTAATTAGTAATACCCTGGAATTTAAACTATGGGGAATCAAACTCATTTGTGATTTTAATACAGAACTTCTTTAATATGATCCAACAAAGAACTCTCTTACCACATTCAAAAAAATTGCATACATGGCTGATGAATGCACTGATGCAAATGGGCATCAAGTATTAAGTCATTGTGTACGTTATTTTGATGTCAGTTGTAGGCCACTAGATGCATTTCTAGATGTTCAAGTTATAGAAGACACATTGGCTGCATCTGTGACAACCCACATCTTAGAGTTAAATGCTTGTCAATTGAACCCCAAACAGATGGCTGCTTGTGCATTTGATGGAGCTGCGAACTTCTCTGGAAGACATGGTAGAGTACAAGCTTTGCTCAGAGAAAAGTGTAACCCTAATCTCTCCTATACACACTGCAGAGGCCATCTACTCCAACTATCACTAATATGAGCTGCAGAATCTTCAAAAGACATTAAAAAAGCTATAAATTTAATGTCTTCATTATATTCTTCTTTCAGCAAGTGTCCAAAAAGACTGTATATCTTGGAAAATGTAGAAGATACACTGGGACTGAAGTTCATATTAATCCAACCTGGGAAAACCCTCTGGCTTTCTCATGGGCGATCCTTGGCTGTTGTCTTTTTAAAATTACTCCAGCTGTTATTACTGGCTTTGGAAAGTATCTACCAACATGGGATGGATCTAAGTAGTGAGGCTGGTGGATTACTTTTGCTACTACATTCAGAGAAGACTATTGCCATTCTCTCTCTCGTAAGTCTACTGTTGAAACCACTTGGGTCATTAAACAATGTCATCCAGGCATCTGCTACAACAGTAGTAGATCTTTGTCAAGCAATAGAAGCTACATTTGGATCAATCAGAGAGCTATCCACCAAAAAAGTACTGGAAGAAACAAAGACTTCAGTCCAGAAGTTGACTAATTAAGGCATTTGTATTGAATCCTTAAGTGAAGAGGACAAGAAGTGTTTGTTAAGCTATCTGAAAAAGTACACAGACTTGATTCTTAAAAATCTACAACAGCGACGTCTAGATTCTACTCAACCTCTACGTAGCTTTTACAGATGCCTGTCCTATAAAACATTGACAGTTGAGTGGAGTGAGGCACTACCAGCAATGGGGCTGCCATGTGATCAGGACACATTAGAGAATTTGAACACAGAGTGGAATATCATACAATGAATGAATGAATGAAGATTTGACTAGTGGCTTGACCCGATCTTTGTGCTATGTTTCCTGGGATGAAAGAAGTAGGAATTCATCTCTTGCTACTCCCAGCCAAAACAGCTAGAGTTCAGTGTTCTTTTTCATCATTTGAATAGAATTTTGTGTTCTGAAAGAAGACTCCTTCTGCCTGATCATGTGAATGAACTAATGAGCATATCAACTGAAGGAATGGAAGTACCGGACACACGAGAAGCCTCTAAAGATGAATGCATTGCATTCAAGAAGTTCATTAACAGAGTTGTACAAAATTATAACAAGAAACCAAGAAGGATGTAGACGTAGTGCATCATAGAAGGCTTGAGTAGCCAACTTTCATTTGTGTGATGATTTTAAAACGGGAGTTAAATCTAATAAAATGGTCATGAAACATTTTTCAGTTTTTACTATGGTGCCATAAAGCCCACCTTCACCCTCACAGTCTCACCCTTATTGTTGCTTAGCAAAGTGCACAAGAAAAGCAAAGAATACTACTAAGACAATCTAGACAATCTTCTGCAAGTGATGTCTTGCTTTAATGTCCCAAGTGGGTGGCACTTGGGACAGCACTAGCTCCATTTCCCCCCAGTTCAGCCTTAGAGCACAGCTGTCTTGGCAGGCCATGGATGGAGATGATATCACTGATGTACTGAACTGGCAAAAAACACAGATTGAGAATCCACAGAGGAAGTGAAACAAAGCAGTGATGTACTCAGCTTCCGTATTCAGACCCAGCTGCAACAAGTTACAATAATCCAGCCTGGACCTGATGAACATGTGGATCGCTGTGGCCCATCTTCACCCAAAAGGAATGGACAAAGTCTCCCGGCAAAATGAAGTTGGAATTAGAGATCCATCTTTTCCCTTCCACCTTGTAAGAAAAAGAACAAGGTGAACATAGGTAATGGATACATTTTTTCTTCAACAAGGAAAACATATATGCTACCCTCATGTATATCTGCTCACCTAGGGCTTCACAAACCTCCTGCATTATATACTCAGATTGTATAAATTTTGTTATCTTAGTTGCTTCCACAGGGCAAGAAATATTTGTTTCCTTCTCCCAGTGCTGATGAAGGTGCTCATAAAGCAAAAATGATCAATTTATGTACATAGCCAGTACTGATTGTATGTATATATAGCGCCTAACACATTCTGATCCATTATTGGGGGGACCACAATGCAAATAATAATAATAGGAAAAAAAGTGTATGTTCTTTGGCCTCCTCTGCTGGTTGAATCTCACTGGAGCATGGCCTGGATGTTAGTTGATGGAATTTAGATAAACATCTAACACTATAAAATAGGAAAGTAAGATAAGCAAAATAGCTATTGTAGGTGCATTAAGATTGTTATGCGAAACTTTACTTTTGTATTTCCTGACTTGTGATTGTTTAAAATTATAACCTTGATATTATGTGAACATAAGGGAGGTTGTTTTTGATAGTTAAATGCTGAGCCCACTAAGTCTAAATAATAAATGTCATTTCCTTTTTTCTTTTTTGTGTTTAAGAATAATGAAAAAATAGGTTCATTATCTCACCTAAATTTAGTGAAATTAAATTAAATTGGGGATAAATCCTTAGTCTATTTACATATTTAAAAAAGAAAACAACTGAAAGTCTTATCTTTCACACAGAGAACTGCAAACAGGTAAAAAAAAAATGCATGAGAATTAAAACTATCCCCACTAAGATTATAATGTAGTGATTTTTACCAATAATAAGACCCACTGGAAAAAGAAATAATTTTATTTAATACCACCTTAGAAATGTCAAAGCTCCATTTTCAGCAAGACACTTAAGCATTCCATCTGCAGTCAGTGCATACAACTCTAATTCAGTATGAATTGTGGGAAATGAGCAGTATGCAGCCTTAACAATGCAAATTACCTGCATTTCCTGATCTCTAAATACACCTATCATAGCTGAGATGTCTCTCTACCATTATCATTATTTATCTAACATGCTTAACAATCTAAGAACTCCCAAATTGCCAATCTCCTTCATATAGAAAAGCAATGGAATGGTTGTGTACATTGGAGAATTAATTTCTACTGCAACAATGAAACAGGATTTTATTTTTAATTTTGTGGTCTGGAATGACTTCAGTGAAAATCATAATCACATATCAAAACAGCAACCAATGTACCATGCACTTCATTTTCAACGAACATGGACTGAGTGAAACTGCTTCTAATTTAGTAGAATGAAAGTCCCAAAGTTTCAATGTATTACAATTTCATTTATACTGAAATTCTGTTTACAGGCCCAGATCTTTTCTCTTTTCCTCAGGAGTTCAAGATTTGGTGGTAGTAGACTTATTTTACCATGACAGGTGTCCACTGTTTTATGGTACCTCAGACTAATTACTCTAATAATAAACAAAAAGCATAGTCTGTTAAATTAACCAAATATTAAAAAAATCAGCTGCTGACTGCAACTCTGATGGTTCATGAATGCAGCATTGTAAAGTATCTTTTTTTAACCTGCAATGCGTTTGTCACCCGGAAATAATGCTGCACCAGAGAAATAACGTAAGGTGTGCACCTCTCTCTGTGTACCTTTGTGTCATAGCAACTGCTATCAATGTAGGTAAAGAATGAACTGGAGCTGAATTAATGAGACCAGAGATTAATTTCTGGCAGCATACTTAACCTACAGAAACAGTCATTATCTCCTGCATGAGTGCAAGAAACACGCACAACAGGTGAGTGAAATATGGAGCTGCTGATCAGTAGAAGAACAACAAAAGAGGAGTATACTTCTGACTCATTCATGGTCAGTATTTAAACTTTTTCTCATGCCAAGTAGAGCTTTTTAGCTTGGAAAGCCTATCAGAATTCCTATGCAGTATATGAAATACCATTAACAAATTGTGGCAAATTGCCGGCACTACTTTGATTTGTCTTGCTCTTTCTCTTCTTGAGGAGGGTTCAGGGCACCATTTCTCACCCCTTTGAACTGGGGTATTAACTCCCTCTTCTAGGACACTAGTGGGGCAAGTGGAGCAGGAGGGATCCAGGCTCTACTCCAGGTCCCAGCTCAGGAGCCCTAGGGATAGCGGTAAACTGCTTGAACCTGTTCCTTCCCCTAGGCTACTTCCTTCTCCTGCCCTTCAGCCTGTGGGGCTTCCTGCCCTCCCTCTGCACAAACCAGGTGTCACTTTACCTAGGGTCTTGGTTTTCTTAGCTCACCACAGCACTTCTCCAAACTCTCCTCTGCTTCCCTCCAAACTGCTCTCTGCTCCAACACCAATCCACTCTGCTTCAACTCCTTCCCTTGTCTGATTGAAGCAGAGGGGGTTTATCAGGTGACTGGCTTCAGGTGCTTTAATTAATCTATAGCAAACTTTCTTCCCTCTACAGGGAATAAGGCTCCCTTCTAACACTCTCATGCTGCCCTCTGGCCATGCTGTATCACAAAATATTACGTACAACTGATTAATAAAGTAATACTGGCTATTGGTTTTCTTTTAAATCTGTTCTTTTTAAACACCTGTACAAAATCAAGAACATTCATAGATTTTGGAATTTTCTTGCTGACTATATATATTTTTCTGAATAGTTCAAAGATGGCATTAGCAAGTGGACATTGGATTAGAAAAGAGGTAATTGGAGACTCTCCAAGCCCTAGGTATGTCATAAGTAATAACGTACTATTGTCTACCAGTCTCCTTCAAATAGTGTGTTTTCTGTTTTACTTTTATACAGTAAAAGTGTGAGTCGAATTTAGTTCATGTTGTTGCACCTAATTTGGCCTATGAATAAGAAAATCAGCTGTTATTCAAACAGTGTTTCACATTGTCTATCTGCCCTTACAGCTTTACATTAATTAAAAATCACATATCTTTCAGATGAAATATAAAACTGAGATTCTGATCACTTGTGATTACATAAGATCCCATGATAAATTTTTGGCGTGGTTGGCAAACTTCTTGGCTCGAGGGCCACATTGGGGAATAGAAATTGTATGGCGGGTCATGAATGCTCACAAAATTGGGGTTAAGGTATGGGAGGGGTGAAAGCTCTGGTTTGGGGTGTGGGCTCTGAGGTGGGGCTGGGGATAAGGAGTTTGGGCTGTAGGAGTGTGCTCTGGGCTGGGACTGAAGGGTTCGGAGGGAAGGATGGGGATCAGGGCTGGGACGGGATGCGGGAAAGGGTGCAGGTTCTGGCTTGGGGTGCAGGCTCTGGGGTGGGGCTGGGGATGAGAGGTTTGGGGTGCAGGAGGGTGCTCCGGGCTGGGACAGGGGGTTGGGGCATGAGGAAAGGCTCAGGGGCGCATGCTCTGAGCGGCGCTTACCTCAAGCGGCTCCTGGAAGCAGTGGCATGTTCCTTCTCTGGCTCCTACGCGGAGGCGCAGCCAGGGGTGGCTCTGCACGCTGCCCCATCCACAAGCATTGCCCCTGTAGCTCCCATTGGTGCACTGGAGGGGCCCATTGGCACGCGTAGGAGCCGGATCGGGGCCATGCCATGGCTTCTGGGAGCTGAATGGTGTGGCCCCTGACGCTGCGCCCCAGCTAGAGTGCCAGAGTGGGGCAATGCTATGGCCCCTGACCTGCGCCCTGGCTGGAGGGGGGCCAAGCCACATGGTACGGCCCCCAAACTAGCGCCCCAGCCAGAGCGGGGCCGAGCCACGTGGTACGGCCCTGACCCAGTGCCCCGGCCAGAGTGCCAGAGTGGGGCCGAGCCGTGTAGTCCGGCTCCTGACCCCGCTCCACAGCGGGAGCTCATGGGCTGCCTTAAAACAGCTTGCAGGTTGAATCCGGTCTGCAGGCAGTAGTTTGCCCACCCCTGCGCTAGTCGCTATTATAAAAGCAGCTTGTAAAGTGCTTTGGGATCTTGCCAGATAAGGGTTGTATACACAAGGTAATTCTGATGATGATTATGATTATTATTTCACTTCACTCATTATGACAGAGTACCTTAGTTATCCATCACTCACTGAAGAAAACTCTCAATTTTATTTTTTAGCTATTATAGATATCAGAGTACTTTATTTACCTCCTAAAATTTAAAAAAGTTCATGGTGTTAATCAGATGTGCTTAATATATTTGAAAATTTGCGTATATTTTAGTAGTTTAAATATCCATATGCACCTTAGGATCTGTGTGTGCAAATGTGTTTACAGGAGTAGGCCTATGGTTTTAAAGTGGCAAGTGCTATTCCAGCAGAAACTGGGGAGGGAACCACTCCCTACCAACCATTAATTTGTTTGAAAAAATATTAATGGGATATATCAAGTCTAGATCAAAGTAGGAGATGAGTAGGGGTGTTGTAAAAAGGAGCTTCTTTAATGAGGGGCAGGGAAAGAGTTTATGGATAGAATATATAAAATTAATTCTTTTCTTGACGCTAATGGTCCATCACGTCATTTATTGATTTAATAAACCTAACCACACAGGCACTTGGTGATATTTTTTTTTTTAATTTACTGAAATTCTGTAAATATTTTTGTTTGGTCATTAATTTTCTAACCTTTGTACTTGGATACTTAATCACAGCTGAAGCTGTGCTGGAACATTCTTTATATTTGAACAATTCATCTCTGGAAAACAACTATGTCCCAGGGCTTGGTAACTAGAAGGACACACTGGTGATAATAATCTAAAGGATTTTTTTATTTCCCCTTCTCATCTGCTACAGTGGCCCGTGCTGCTTCATGTGTTTGAAGTGCCAATATTCCAGTCACACAGCAGAATGTGCTTTCTTCTATTTTTGACAATCAGGTTCTCTGTTTACAGTGCTCTCTCCTGGATTGCTTAGAACCAGAGAAACTTTGCTTGTATTAGTTTCAGTTATTCCTTGACATTAGACAGCCCATGGAATAAAACAGTCCTAAGAGCAAGCTATATCTAGGTGTGACTAAATAAGACTGAAAAAATTACAAAGAGCTTCTCATGTTACTAGCAAAGCCCTGTGGAGATATTTCTGGAAGTGCTAAGCCAACCACTAGTATTATCTGCAATGGGGGAGAAAAGAAAGAGGTAGATTGAACACCAATGCTCCCCTAAAGTGGAGATGGAGAGGGGGATGGAAGATACGCTGCTTCTGTGTGAGAAGGGCTTTTGTCTTCCCTTGAGAGCTACCAAATTAGGAAATCTCTAGGTGTCTAAAGAATCATTTCTGACAAGAAATGAAAGAATCATAGGAGTACCAGAAGACCTTGGGGATGTGGGCTTCAAACTATTAAAAGAATCACACAGTATTTGTTTCTAAACATCTAGCTCAGTGGTGGGCAACCTGCCAACCAGCCCAGAGGCTGCATGCGGCCCATCAGGGTAATCTGATTATGGGCCATGAGACATTTTACTAACGTTGACTGCCTGCAGGCACAGCCCCCCACAGCTCCCAGGAGCCGCGGTTCTCTGTTCCTGGCCACTGGGAGCACGGGGGGTGGGGGGGGTGGGGGGGGTGGTGCCTTCAGACGGTCAACATCAGCAAAATTTCTCACAGCCTGAAATCAAATTACCCTGATAGGCCACATGTGGCCCGCAGGCTGCCCACCACTGATCTAGCACAAACTTTTTGCCCTAAACTTCAAAGGCATCTGCAGTTTACTCCACCTATCCATCCTATTATTTTGTTGTGAGGTTGACCCCTGCCCTCACTCTGCCAATGAGGACAGCCTCAGTAGTTTGCATCTCCCAGAATCAATTTCAGGCTCTCTCCCTTACTGTTACTTGTGTGTAGGAAAAGCCTCCACCTTCAGGTTCCTCCTTAAAACTCACCTCTGCTGCTATGCATACAGAAAACTAGCACTGGATAATGGGTAGGCAGGTGGCAAGCTGTGATTCCTGCTACTGATGCTCTGTGAATTGTGCCCTGTGCTTATCTGAACTGACATCCTAATATTTGATAGCCCATCCTCTTCCTCTTCCCTTCCCTGACATGTGTGTAATTTAGGCAATAAACACTTTGGGACACTGATCCTTGTACAGTGTCTAGCACAATCAAGCCCTGACATGGCTGAGGTTTCTTGTTGTTACCACAATATAAATGGCAAATAGTCATAATGAACAGCCTTGAGAGAAGAAAAAAATATTGCACAGTCATGTCAACGACTCAGGTTATTCACCATTGTTCTGTTTCATTTTTAGGCATGGACATGCATTGACAATGGCAGGCAACATAGCATTTGTATTTGGAGGCTGTTCCATTTGTAATACCTTTG
The DNA here is from genome assembly GCF_965140295.1 of Lepidochelys olivacea. Lineage (NCBI taxonomy): Eukaryota > Metazoa > Chordata > Testudines > Cheloniidae > Lepidochelys > Lepidochelys olivacea. Next base: position 86,699,942 of record NC_140415.1, on the reverse strand, counting down.
TAAGTGTAGCTGGGTATCCTTGCCATAATTTATTGAACTGTTAACACTGAGCAATTTGCTGTAGAACTGTATTCAATGACAACATTTTTATTTTAAATCTAGTTTTACTGTTTGTTGTTCTGAGTTCAGAAATGTTTACTTAAGAATCGTTGCAGAAGCATTCCATCTATTGTGTGCTGTGAAGTATTTCAGTACTACACCCACTGCTCCCTGGTAACAATCTGTGTATTATTCTTGTACCAGTCACTGTTTAATTAAAAAGGTTTTCCCTACTTTGGTGGCATTATTAATGTCCTGAAAATAAATATATCAACTTCAATTTCTCTCTCTGTCTCTCTCCCCCAGGATGATCAGCAAACATATTTCAATGACTTCTACATGTTGACAAGTGAGATATTATTCATCTTTTATGGCAGGCAAAATACTCATAGGTTTATTCCTCTTTTTTGGCTTTGCACGTATTTCACTGCGATAGGATGATTTGTTATACATATAACGTGTTATCATAGAAATAGTGAAGGGTTACTGAAAAAAGCAGTGAGACCAAGACTAAAATTGCTAAACAATAGTTTATAAATTATTTCAGGTTTTCTTCCTGTTCTGTTAGGTTTGAATAGATGTACTGAAACAAAAGCTGCATAATCATAATTCTCCACGGATTTGAATGTACTTAATATGATCAGCCAACGTCTCCTCACTTAGAGTGTTACCAAGATATCTTGTTTAGATATATTTTACAATCTATTTGCTGATCTGCTGTGATTAATTATTTCTTTGTATTTCTGGAGCAGTGATATTAGTATAATATGCTGCTGCCAAATTACTAGCGCACAGAATGCCCAAATTCATGAGTGAAGTTTCTCAGCTTGAGACACATACTTCTTGTAGCCAGACATATTGCAAAGGTAATGAGTTTGTCTTGGAAGGACAAAGAGGAAGGGCAAGGGACTAGTAGGTCAAAGTTTTCTTCTTACAGCTGATTGACACTCCGTGGCTCACAATGGGAACCAGTTTCACAGGAAGCAGTACAATCTTTTTCTCAAACAAAAATAAAAAGATTGCAGGAAGAATAAGGAAAGTCTATGAAGTTATTTTTAAAAGTGTACTAGTTCTAAATGCGCATTATGAGAGAATCTTATTGAGAATTTGAAGCATAACACTCCTTTTCAAACTTACTTTCCAGTGTGTTTATCTAATTATGTTTTATAGAATTATACTGATTTTAGTAATCCAACATATCCTTATTTATCAACAGTTACTCTTACTGATTTTACTTGGGAGAGGATACCTCATGATGGACATATTCCTTGTGCCAGAGAAGGTCATACACTTTGGTAAGCAAAGAATTCAGAACGTTTCCTGCCATAGTTTGATAAATCTTTAGGTCATTCTCTCACACTTCCTCATTGTTGTTTGGACAACGTTTTGTTCATTTAAGTAGTGAACCCTTGTAGTATTACTCCACATGCTAATAAGCAACTTTTGAAAAATTAAATCACGTAAGGAAAAATCAAATCTTTCCATTTCAGGAAAATTACTAAAAAGCCTGAATTCTGGTGGTAACTTAAAAATTGGAGATCACATTCAACAATTATTAGAATAAAAAACTAAATGGGTTGTTATAGCATCTGTCTTTTTCTGTAGACAAAGCTCCCAGAATTCAAAACTGGATATAGCATCAAGCAATGCAAAAAGTCATGGAGAATTAAATAAGGATGCACCATTAAAGAAATGAAAATAAATAATAAAAGCTAGTAGTGGCAACAGAAGAATTTACTCATAAGTAAATATATCGGTAACATTCTGGATTGTTCAAGTGCCTAAAAGTTGTGGATTGCAACTATTGCAGACCAGCTTATTTAGATGAAAGTTTGCTTAATTCTGCATTCCACAGCTGCAGGATGTGGAAGATTTCCCACGCTTGATTAGCAGTTGTTGTGGCAAATTTCAGCTTGATTGGACTGTAGTTTTTCTTCAGAGGTTCATCAAAAAATTCCTTGATATTCAAAAGTTTATGGTTGTGCCCAAGATTCACCCATAGAAATGTGTGTTTCACATTCTTATTTGATAACTATCAAATTAGAAAGTAAGTATGCCTCCTTCCTGCCAGAGCCTTTCTTCACTGCATGTAGCTATACACCGCAACGTGGACAATCCATCTTTTCACTATGGCATGTGGCTACACGCTGCCACAAGTATCATAGCCTATGTCAAGGTTCCTCCCCCACTCTGAACTCTAGGGTACAGATGTGGGGACCTGCATGAAAAACCTCCTAAGCTTATCTTTACCAGCTTAGGTCAAAACTTCCCCAAGGTACAAAATATTCCACCCTTTGTCCTTGGATTGGCCGCTACCACCACCAAACTAATACTGGTTACTGGGGAAGAGCTGTTTGGATGCGTCCTTCCCCCCAAAATACTTCCCAAAACCTTGCACCCCACTTCCTGGACAAGGTTTGGTAAAAAGCCTAACCAATTTGCCTAGGTGACTACAGACCCAGACCCCTGGATCTTAAGAACAATGAACAATCCTCCCAACACTTGCACCCCCCCTTTCCTGGGAAAGGTTGGATAAAAAGCCTCACCAATTTGCATAGGTGACCACAGACCCAAACCCTTGGATCTGAGAACAATGAAAAAGCATTCAGTGTTTTACAAGAAGACTTTTAATAAAAAATAGAAGTAAATAGAAATAAAGAAATCCCCCCTGTAAAATCAGGATGGTAGATATCTTACAGGGTAATTAGATTCAAAAACATAGAGAACCCCTCTAGGCAAAACCTTAAGTTACAAAAAAGATACACAGACAGAAATAGTTATTCTATTCAGCACAATTCTTTTCTCAGCCATTTAAAGAAATCATAATCTAACACATACCTAGCTAGATTACTTACTAAAAGTTCTAAGACTCCATTCCTGTTCTGTCCCTGGCCAAGACGACTACAGACAGACACAGACCCTTTGTTTCTCTCCCTCCTCCCAGCTTTTGAAAGTATCTTGTCTCCTCATTGGTCATTTTGGTCAGGTGCCAGCGAGGTTACCTTTAGCTTCTTAACCCTTTACAGGTGAGAGGAGCTTTCCCCTGGCCAGGAGGGATTTCAAAGGGGTTTACCCTTCCCTTTATATTTATGACAGCCTAAATAGTATGTAAGAGTGGCCTGATTTTCAGAGGTGCTGAGCAAGTGCAGCTCCCATTGACATCACTTGTGTTTCCAAGAAAAAATGGTTTTTAAGTGATCTGCACTTCCCTTGACTTTAAGAGAAGCTGTAGGTGCTCAAGATAAGGCCTTTGTTTTTAGCCTAGTTTTAGGCACCAAGTTTAAAAATTTTGGACACAGTATCTCTGTAAAATAAGGGACGGATATCCAGAACACTGTTTTTATTGGTTTCAGAGTAGCAGCTGTGTTAGTCTGTATTCATAAAAAGAAAAGGAGTACTTGTGGCACCTTAGAGATTAACCAATTTATTTGAGCATAAGCTTTTGTGAGCTACAGCTCACTTCATCGGATGCATTCAGTGGAAAATACAGTGAGGAAATTTATATACACACAGAACATGAAAAAATGGGTGTTTATCATGCACACTGTAAGGAGAGTGATCACTTAAGATGAGCTATTACCAGCAGGAGTGTGGGGGGGGGAGGGGGGGAGAGAAAACCCTTTGTAGTGGTAATCAAGGTGGGCCATTTCCAGCAGTTAACAAGAACGTCTGAGGAAGTGTGGGGGGGAGGGAATAAACAAGGGGAAATAATTTTACTTTGTGTAATGACTCAACCACTTCCAGTCTCTATTCAAGGCTAAGTTAATTGTATCCAATTTGCAAATTAATTCCAATTCAGCAGTCTCTCGTTGGAGTCTGTTTCTGAAGTCTTTTTATTGAAGAATTGCCACTTTTAGGTCAGAAATCGAGTGACCAGAGAGATTGAAGTGTTCTCCGACTGGTTTATGAATGTTATAATTCTTGACATCTCATTTGTGTCCATTTATTCTTTTACGTAGAGACTGTCCAGTTTGACCAATGTACATGGCAGAGGGACATTGCTGGCACATGATGGCATATATCACATTGGTAGATGTGCAGGTGAACGAGCCTCTAATAGTGTGGCTGATGTGATTAGGCCCAATGATGGTGTCCCCTGAATAGATATATGGACACAGTTGGCAACGGGCTTTGTTGCAAGATAGGTTCCTGGGTTAGTGGTTCTGTTGTGTGGTGTGTGGTTGCTGGTGAGTATTTGCTTCAGGTTGGGGGACTGTCTGTAGGCAAGGACTGGCCTGTCTCCCAAGATTTGTGAGAGCAATGGGTCGTCCTTCAGGATAGGTTGTAGATCCTTGATGATGCGTTGGAGAGGTTTTAGTTGGGGGCTGAAGGTGACGGCTAGTGGCGTTCTGTTATTTTCTTTGTTGGGCCTGTCCTGTAGTAGGTGACTTCTGGGTACTCTTCTGGCTCTGTCAATCTGTTTCTTCACTTCAACAGGTGGGTATTGTAGTTGTAAGAATGCTTGATGGAGATCTTGTAGGCGCTTGTCTCTGTCTCAGGGGTTGGCGCAAATGCGGTTGTATCATAGAGCTTGGCTGTAGACAATGGATCATGTGGTGTGGTCTGGGTGAAAGCTGGAGGCATGTAGGTAGGAATAGCGGTCAGTAGGTTTCCAGTATAGGGTGATGTTTATGTGACCATCGCTTATTAGCACCGTAGTGTCCAGATGGAGTAGATTAGTATTATCCTCCTTTTTACAGATAAGAGTCATTGTGCCTCACTCTTGTTAAGTGTTTTGATAAATCTGTGACTGAGTCAGGAATAGGCTTTAGGAGACTTGCCTCTGAGCACCTTCTTTTGAACCACATTCCCTCCTTTATTTTTTCAGTCTAGGTGTATTTATTTATTTGTCATTACAATATACTTGCAATTTGGGAGTTTGTAGTAAACAAGTACAATTTGCCTTTTCAGAAATGTTTTATTTTGTTGGTTAGAACTCACTTAATGTGACACAAACAGTACTACAAACAGACAGAATTCCTGAGAGACAAACGATTGTATAGCAAGGAGTCCTTAGTGATAAGAGACAAGTGGGAGTCTGGCTGTGAAGAAAATAACTGACTTCACTTTATTTTAAAATGGTCTCTACTTGAGGCTTACATTTATAATCTCTAACTTCCATAACATGGCCCCAGGTGGGCCATAACAGTGGACTCTTTAAGTTTGCCTGCTCCTGCAAGGTAAATAGACACTGATGTCCAAGATACAAAAGACTTGTGATTTGGCTTACGTTAATTAAGCCTGCTGTTCTGAAATACTGTAATTATCCAGCTTCTTGGCTCAAGAAATCTAGATTTTCATAATAACATCCATTAATTCATCTTCATGTAAGTGAAATTTGTTAGGGATACTGGAATGTGTTGGATGTTAAATACTGCCTTGTTTTCCAGAAATGATAATGAATCATCATAACAAGGTTGTGTCCATACTTTAAGCCAATAAGTGACATGTATGTCTACAAAAAGGGCTGCTTAGCTGGAACAACATACATAGAACAGTTGGGCATATGCAATAGGTAGAGAAAAGTGCAGCACAAAATCCTTCTTTAGCAAAACCAACACTGCAGAAATAACCACTGACTAAAAAGAAATAATTTGCACTTTATTAGCATCTTTTATCAAAGCATTATATCTCAAAAGCACTTCAAAACATTAGCTATGAAGCACTGGTGTCAATAAGATGATATATGATATTTATTTGCTGCCACTTTCAGTTCTCCATTAATATTAATACAATGTAAAAAAAATAGAGGGAAATTGTGGCTAGAATACAAAAGCTCACATTAGGCAAATTTGAGAAAGAGACCATTTTAAAAGGTACCATTTTAACAGTGATGATGAATTAAATTTCAAATTATTGCATCAATGTGCTTTTGCTTTCCAGGTTTTTAATTTATAGATGAATTTGGTTTAAATACATAGACATGTTTCCATTTTGGGGTAAAAAGGTACTGCCAAGTATTTTCCTCAGTTAAAAAAAATACAATTCATTTTTGTAATGCTTTCTTAGAAACTTGAAAATAAAATGTATTTCCTTATTTGTCATGGCATCAGCAGGAATGTGCAAAGCTCTAGAAATATTTGCTAATGGACAGCTTTTGCAGAATAGCAGGGGGTATATCCACACTTCGTTTTTAGATGTATCATGAAGCCAAAACAACACTGAATATTTTAGTTACTCAGTAATGGAGTGGGGAGAACTTTTTACTATATTCTTGGAATCAGAGGACATCTTTTTCTATAACAGTTTTTAAAGTCTGTGGACCTAAACAACTTGACATTGTACCTTTTAGTAAATCTAAACAAACAGCGTAGATACTATTAGTGGGAAGGTAAAAACTTTATCTGGAATCCAGATAAAATTTTATTGCAGCTGGATACAAAATACAGTTTATATATGTGCATTGCTAACAGGAATGAATCAAGAAATATAATGGGTTTTCTATATAAATCACTTTTAATAATTCAGGACATGTTTTATGAACCAATTGTAAAATCATTATTTTTCATTACAGTGTAGTAAGAGGGAAGATATATTTATTTGGAGGGTGTTCAACCCAAGATGCTAAAGAATGTCTTCCAGGAGTCTACAGCTTTAACCTTAGTGAGTAGAAATATAAGATTACATTTTGTACTATTTATAGTTCACTAAGGTAATGACAAGTCTAAGGGACCATTATTCAAATTAAAGCAATATGCTGCTTTCATTATGAAAACTTGCAATGATTATTTTAATGTATTAATAATTAAGACCGCCCCACATATGACTCCTAAGACCTTTACCCTCCTTCAAAAATGGCATCCTTATCTTTTGTATGGAAAATACTATGCTTTCTGCAGATTGAGAGCTGTAATTATCTTAGAATGAGAGGTTTTAGAAGATGAAACCAAAACAAAATCTGCTTTAGAATCTGCATTTATAGTGCATCTGTTGGGGTTTTTTTTATTGGCAGAAATATTTATTAGACCTAATCCCACACAAAAATTGAGCTAATTCTGTGTAGACCGTTGTTTCATAGTCAGTTAACTAAATAAAGATGGTTGGCAATGGATTAACTCTGTTTATTGCTATGTAGCTGTTACTCTAATTCCAGAGCTTACTTTTCCATGCCCTGTAGAGAAATAAAAGGAATACAGCTCATTTAAGAATGCCTCTTTGAGGTATTAGAGAGACGAGGTGGGTGAGTAAATATCTTTTATTGGACCAACTTCTGTTAGTGAGAGAGATGAGTTTACACAGAACTCTTCTTCAGGTCTTCATTGACATATGTCTTCTTACTTCAGTCTCTAAGGCAATGTTATTAGTGGGTGAGATTCCCTGCTGTAAGCTTTCCAAGTGAAAGGTTAATTCTGCACCAAATGTCAGTTCATGATGCACTACATTTCAAGTCAGACTAACTAGTTCCACAAAGGAACATACTTTTAAGCACTGAGCTAGACCTGGGGCAAGACCCTCTAAAAGTTATAATTTTAAGCATTCATACATAAAAAAAAATAAAACTTTAATGGCTACATTTTGCAAAGTTAATGTACAAGTCACTTTCCCAGACATGTTGCATAATGTACGTTATATATTTGGTTTGGGGGGGAAGTGGGTTTTCCCCCAAAGATTAATGCATGTTTTCAGTGTATATTCACATTTCTTAGGCAGAGGCCATGAATATAAATAAACATGATCTATATCACTTTGTACTGTATGATCATTGGATTTATTTATTTTGCAAAGTAAAAAACATTAAATAGTAATCAAAATTCAAAAGTAAGGGCCAGATTTTCAAAATATTATGCACAAAAGTGCACGAGCACCTCGCCTAGATATACTGATATCCCTGACTTCAGAATACGCATGAGGGCAACACACACAGTTTGCTTTGTATGTGACCCTAATTTGCCTACACACATTAGGAGATTTGCACAAGATTTTGGAAAGCTTTCTGACGGTGATTACTATGTAATTTGGCTCAAAAATCAAGAGCAGAATTCAGTAATTACAAAAATATATTATTGAGTTGGTCTATAAAAACATTATTACAATAAACCTGTTTAAGATTGTTTGGTAATACTATAAAAAGTTGCTGGTAACAGAGATGTGACCTATGATATATGTACTCTCTATACAAATGATTTAACAGAGCAGACATGCTGTACGGCTTCTGACGTATAAATGAGGTAAACTTTTACCAACCCCTCTTGTTATTCATTTTGCTTTGTTTTGCTATTCTGCAAAAATAACAGATTTTTTTAAAGGCTTTAGCTTTTTTGATAAATAAGCTTTTTTATTATTTTTTTCAAGTAAGTAGCAACAGAAATAAAGGAACAAGTAACAGACAAGGTGTGTACCAACCAAATTCATGATGTAAATTTACAAAACAATGAAAATAAAAAGTGCAGTCTCAGACAGTTTATCATTATTTGAAAAGATGAGTATACCATCTCATGAGCATGGAAGTACACTTTATGCTAATGTTTAATATGTGAGTTAAAGGCCTGATATAAGTCCCATTGAAGTCAATGGGATTCTTTCCAATGACTTCAGTGAGCTTTGGATTGAGCCTTGACCCTACCACTACCCCACCACTGTCTGTGGACACCTGCAAGGGGGGAATCTCACGCAACAGGGAGGAGGATTTTGTGGATGAGGAGGAGGAGATGCGCAACAGGCAAGCAGTGAATCTGTTCTCCCCGGCAGCCAGGACTTTTTCATCACACTAGAGCCAATACCCTCCCCAGGCGGGATCCCTGACCCTGAAGCTGGAGAATGCACCTCTGGTGAGTGCACATTTGTAACTACAGTACAGGATTAAAAAGCAATAGTGTTTAATGTTTGATTTGCCCTGAAGAATTGGGATGCATTCGCGGTCAGTACAGCTACTGGAAAAGTCTGTTCACATGTCTGTGGATGGAGCGGGAATCCTCCAGGGACATCTCCATGAAGCTCTCCTGGAGGTACTCTGAAAGTATTCTGGAATCATTGCAGCACAAAGCATGGCAGCGAATGGTCCTGGGTTTTGGACTCATTCAAGCAACATTCGGTCTATATTTTTCTGTGTTAGCCTCAGGAGAGTGATATCATTCATGGTCACCTGGTTGAAATAGGGGAATTTTTGTAAGGGAACAGTAAAAGGACCCCATTCATGCTGGGTTGTTTGTGCTCGGCTAAAAGCGTTCATCCTGAAGAATAGCCACACGGTGGGGTGGGGGGAGGTGTGTGCTGCACATCCACTCGAAAACCGCAGCCCCTCCTTTTAAATGTGAAACCCAACCCATTGCTTCCTATGGGAAAGGATGGCGCTGCAATTTGAAACCATTCCCACATGTTATGCATAAGAAGCCAACCCCGCGTACCCTTTGCCTTACCATGGCTGTCTGGAAACCGAATTCTGTTGCCCAGTCATGTGTGATGTGTCACCATACCGCCGGGCACTCAATATAAAAGGCAAAATGCAACCTTTTACCTAAAGTACATGTGCTGTCTGCTGTGAATTGCTTGATTCACTGTGAAACAGTCTCTCTTTTGTTCTCAGAAATGTATCATCTTAAATTTTACTCTCCCTTTTTGTCTCCCCCAGCTGAAAATATTTCTAGCCTCCCCCTATCATCTCCGTCGCTGAGGTTATTGCAGATTAGAAGGCGAAAAAAACGTCCTCACAATGACATGTTTTCCGAGCTCATGCAGTCCTCCCACACTGATAGGGCACAGCTGAATGCATGGAGGCATTCAGTGTTAGAGGCGAGGAAAGCATTAAGTGAATGTGAAGAGCAGAGGCAGGAGCGCGAAGAGCAGAGGCAGGAGGTGATGCTAAGGCTAATGGGGGAGCAAACGGATGTGATGAAGCATCTGGTGCAGCTGCAGGAAAGCCAACAAGAGCACAGCCCCCCCCCCTACATCCATTGTACAACCGCCTGCTCTCCTCCCGAAGTTCCATATCCTCCTCACCCAGATGCCCAAGAATGCGGGGGAGGGGGAAGGCTCCAGGCACCCAGCCACTCCACTCCAGAGGATGGCCCAAGCAACAGAAGGCTGTCATTCAAACAGTTTTATTTGTAGTGTGGCTACAATAAGCAATGTGGCCTTATCCTTCCCTCCTCTCCCACCCCACCTGGGCTACCTTGTCAGTTATCTCCCCTTTTTTTTGTAATTAATAAAGAAAGAATGCATGGTTTCAAAACAATAGTTACTTTATTTCGAAGGGGGGAGGGTGGTTAGCTTACAGGAAATTAAAATCAACAAAGGGGGCAGGTTTGCAGCAAGAAAAAATACACACAACTGTCACACCAAAGCCTAGCCAGTCATGAAACTGGTTTTCAAAGCCTCTCTGATGCGCAGTGTGCCTTGCTGTGCTCTTCTAATCTCCCTGGTGTCTGGCTGCTCAAAATTGGACACCAGGCGATTTGCCTCAACCTCCCACCCCACCATAAATGTCTCCCCCTTACTTTCACAGGTATTATGGAGAACACAACAAGCAGCAATAACAATGGGAATGTTGGTTGTGCTGAGGTCTGACCTAGTCAGCAAACAGCGCCAGCGAGCTTTTAAATGTCCAAAGGCACATTCTACCACCATTCTGCACTTGCTCAGCCTACAGTTGAATTGCTCCTTACTACTGTCCAGGCTGCCTGTGTACGGCTTCATGAGCCATGGGAGCAAGGGGTAGGCTGGGTCCCCAAGGATAACTATTGGCATTTCAACATCCTCAATGGTAATTTTCTGGTCTGGGAAGTAAGTCCCTTCTTGCAGCTGCTCAAACAACCCGGATTTCCTAAAGATGCGAGCGTCCTGCACCTTTCCCAGCCATCCCACGCTGATGTCTGTGAAACATCCCTTGTGATCCACCAGTGCTTGCAGCACCATTGAGAAGTACCCCTTGTGATTTACGTATTGGTTGGCAAGGTGATCCAGTGCCAAGATAGGGATATGCATTCTATCTGTTGCCCCACCACAGTTAGGGAAACCCATTGCAGCAAAGCCATCGATTATGGCCTGCACATTTCCCAGAGTCACTGCCTTGATAACAGAACGTCAATGATTGCATTGGCTACTTGGCTCACAGCAGCCTCCACAGTAGATTTGCCCACTCCAAACTGATTCCTGACTGACCGGTAGCAGTCAGGCTTAGCAAGCTTCCACAGGGCTATCGCCACTCGCTTCTCAGCTGTCAGGTCAGCTCTGGTCTTGGTATTCCTGCGCTTCAGGGCAGGGGAAAGCTACTCACAGAGTTCCAGGAAATTGGCCTTACGCATGCAAAAGTTTTGCAGCCACTGTGAATCATCCCATACTCGCAAGACTATGCGGTCCCACCACTCTGTGCTTGTTTGCCGGGCCCAGAATTGGTGTTCCACTGTATCAACCAGCCCCAATGCTTCCATGATGTCCCAATTGCCACAGCCCATGCTTTCAGGAACGTCTGTGTCCATGTCCTCATCAAAATCATCCTCGTGCTGGCTTCTCTTAGCCTGGTTCTGCATATACTCCAGGATAATGCACGAGGTGTTTACAATGCTCACAACAGCAGTGGTGAGCTGAGTGGGCTCCATGCTTGCAGTGGTATGGCGTCTGCAGGAGAGCAGGAGCGCAGGGTTGCAGCGGAAGCAGTGGATGACGAGAACATGGAGAAATTTTTTATTGAGACTGAGCTCATTTACAAGAGCAGGAGAGGAGAGTTGCAGCAGAAGTGGTGGATGATGATGGTTAGCAGTCGTTGTGCACCATCTGCTGACAGCAGCACCCAGGACACAACAGCAGCAGTGATGGTGAGCTGAGCTGAGTGGGCTGTATGCTTGCCATGGTATGGTGTTTGCATGGAAAAAAGGCGTGAAACGATTGTCTGCCATTGCTTTCACGGAGGAAAGGGTGACTGACGACATGTACCCAAAACCACCTGCAACAACCATCAGGCATTGGGAGCTTAACCCAGAATTCCAATAGGTGGCGGAGACAGTGGAAACTGTGGGATAGCTACCCACAGTGCACCGCTCTAAGTCGATACTAGCCACAGTAGTGAGGACGCACTCCACCGACTTAATGCGCTTAGTGTGGACATACACAATTGACTGTATAAAATCAATTTCTAAAAATAGACTTCTATAAAATTGACCTAATTTTGTAGTGTAGATGTACCCTAAAAAAGTAGCATTAAAATCTTTCCAATAGCTACAGCTGATTATTGCATATAAAGTAAGAAGTGTGAGAACAAATTTTTCAGTACAGTAACATGGCACTGTGCTCACCAATGCCAAGAAGACAACAATGTGGAGTGGAGCTGGTGGAATAGTTTAGAGCTTATGCAGAAGGTTGTCCAGGTCAAGGAATTTTTGGCAAAGAATCATATAAATTTGAGGCTGGAGGGCACCTGGAGAGGTCATTAAGTTCATCCCCTTGCGCTAAGGCAGGATTAAATAAACCTAGACCATCCCTCACAGAAGTTTGTCTCATCTGTTTTTGAAAACCTCCAATGACAGAGACTGCACCATGTCTCTTGGAAGCCTATTCCAATATTTAATTATTTTTATAGTTAGGTTAGATATTAGGAAAAAATTTCTAACTCTCCCTTGGTGCAGATTAAGCCCATTACTTCTTCTCTTACCTTCGGTGGACATGGAGAGCAATTGATCACTGTCCTCTTGATAACAACCTTAACATATTTTAAGACTAATCAATTCCCCTCTCACTCTTCTGTTCACTTGACTAAGCGTGCCTAGTTTTTTCACCTTACCTCATAGGTCAGGTTTTCTTAACCTTTTATCATTTTTGTTGCTTTCCTCTGGACTCTTTTTCCAATTTATCCACATCTTTCTTAAAATGTGACACCCAAAACTGGACATTCCAGCTTTGGCCGAGTGCTAAGTGGGGTGGGACAATTACCTCTCATATCCTACATACAACACTCCTGTTAGTACACCCCAGAATTATATTCGCCTTTTTTGCAACTGTATCATATTGTTGACTTATATGCAATTTGTGATCCACTATAATCCCCAGATCCTTTTTTGCAGTATTACTGCCCAACTAGTTATTCCCCATTTCATAGCTGTGCATTGATTTTTTTTCTTCCTAAGTGCACTACTTTGGAAGTAGTCTTTATCAAATTTTATCTTATTGATTTCAGACCATTCTCCAAATTATCAAGCTCATTTTGAATTCTAATCCTGTCCTTCAAAGTGCTTTAAACCCATCCCATCTTGGTGTCATCTGCAAATTTTATAATACTCTCCACTACATTATCCAAGTCATTTATGAAAATATTGAATAATACCAGACCTACAACAGACCCCTTCTTGAGCCCACAGTGGGACTATGTCAAAAGCCTTACTAAATATCAAGATATTATTTATCATGTTACTGCTTCCCCTATCCACTAGGCCAGTAACCCTGCCAAAGAAGCAAATTAGTTTTGTTTGGCATGATTTGTTCTTAAGTAATAGCCAACATGGATTTGTCATCACCCTATTATTCTCTAGGTGCTTACAGATTTAATTGTTTAATAATTTATCCCAGTATCTTTCTAGGTATCAAAGTTAGACTGACTGGTTTATCATTCCCCAGGTCCTCTTTGTTCTCCTTTTTAAAGATAGGCAAACATAGTGCCTTTCTCCAGTCCTTTGGGATCTCACCTGTCCTCCATGAATTTTCAGAGATAATCTCTAATGGTTCCAAAATTGATTCTGCTAGTTCCTTTAGTACCCTAGGATGAAATTCATCAAGCCTTGCTGACTTGAATCCGTTTAACTCATCTAAATATTCTTTAACCTGTTCTTTCCCTACTTTGGCTTATGTTCCTTCCCCTTTATTGTTAATATGAACTGTGTGTCACGATTAACCTATTTAGTGAAGACTAAAGCAAAACAGGCCTTAAACCCTTCAGCCTTCTTGATGTCATATATTATTAGCTCTCCTTTACCACTAAGTAGTGGACTTATATTTGATTTAATCTTTCTCTTGCTCCTAATGTATTTATAGAACCTCTTCTTGCCTTTTATGTTCCTTGCTAGATGTAACTCATTTTGTGACTTTCTGATTTTATCCCCACATGCTTGTGCGCCTCTTTTGTGCTCATCCTTAGCAATTTGTCCATATTTCCACTTTTTATAGATTTTTTTTTTTTATTTTCCAATAATTAAAGGGCTCTTGATGCAGCCATATTGGCCTCTAACTATTTTTTCTCTCCTTCCTTTGCATCAGGATTGTAAGCTGTTGTGTCTTAAATATTGTCTCTGAGAAACTGTGATTTCTCCTGAACTTCTTTTTTTCCCTTAGATTTTTTTTCCATGTAATACTACCTACTAGTTCTCTGAGTTTGTAAAAGTCTCCTTTTTGAAGCCTTATTCTGCTGCTCCTTCCTTTCCTTAGAATCATAAAATCTATCGCTTCACGATCACTTTCACCCACACCACCTCCAGATTCACAACCAATTCCTCCCTGTTAGTCAGAATCAAACTAAAATGGCTGCCCTCCCTCAGTAATTCCTCCACCTTCTGAAACAAGAAATTTTCCCCAACACATTCCAATAACTTACTGGACATTTTGCGTTTTGCTGAACTACTTTTCCAACAGATGCCTGGTTAGTTAAAGTCCCCAATTACTACCAGGTCTTAAGTTTTGGATATTTCTGTTGTTTATTCTAAAAATGCCTCATTAACCTCCTTATAGTGATTTTGTGCTCTGTAATAGGACCTCTACATGAGGTCACTCTGTTTTTTTTTCTCCTTTTATCTTCAACACACACTCTCCCCGCCTTAGTATGACTATAGACTTTCAACTTGTCTGTGTGATAGTGAAACAGGAAAATGGTCAAACCTCCAGCAGACTGTGACGTTTTCTGTCTGCGGTTTGCTAGTCTCCAATATAATCTGCTCTGTACTTTATTTTGAATTAGGAATAGGTTGGCTGAAAGGTGGTAATTTTATGTTCTGTGATTCATCCCCTAATGAGATGTAAATATGGTCAGAGAACTTAAATATATTATCTGTCTCCTTCTCCCTCCCCACCCCCTTCCAGTCTGTCTGTATCACTTGTCTTCTCAGGCCCTGATCCTGCAATCAGATCCATGTGGCTGGATCCCAGCACCTGAGCAGAGTCTCCTTTCACCTGCATGAATTCTGATTAGGATAAGGACAAGTGTTCATCTCAAAATCCTCAAATATCTTCTCCCCTCCTGCTGATATTTGCAGAAGCAAAGTTCTGTTTCTTCCCTAGTGTTAGGACTAGACATCTA
The DNA here is from genome assembly GCF_965140295.1 of Lepidochelys olivacea. Taxonomy (NCBI): domain Eukaryota; kingdom Metazoa; phylum Chordata; order Testudines; family Cheloniidae; genus Lepidochelys; species Lepidochelys olivacea. The sequence goes on along the minus strand of NC_140415.1, from coordinate 86,684,692 downwards.
CCTCCACAAATAGTCTCTTTGCCAAAACATAGTCTTGCCATATTTTTAAAAGGCAGATATATCATCTGAATATTTACCTATTTTAGAGTTTGAAACAATAATTCACTAAGTGTTTGACTGTAGAGAGCAAGACTCCCACCCTACACACACCTGCATAGTCTTCACAAACCTTGGTACCAGCCATGCAGGAATGAGTGTGCACTGCACAGCTGCTACTCTGTCTCCAAAGCAGGTGCACAGAAAGTGGACAGAGCATTAGCTATCGACCAATGTGCCAGCCAGTGATGTTGAACCTGCATGGAGAAAGTGGATAAAAAATTCCAAATATTCCATTCTTTGGGAAGCAGAGGTTTTGTTCCTAGATGAATTAGGCTATTGACACACACACAAGTCACCAGATCCAGGGAGTGGAAATGGGAAAAAAAATCCAAAAAACTTATATTTTAAAAAGAGCTAGAGATCATCAGAGTCCTGCAGAGACTCAAGGACATGTGTGCCACCCATGTGAAAAACGTTGACAGATCTGCTTGGTTTTTTTCATAGAGCTGCTGTGCTGAGGAGAATTTGTATAGTGTGTAAAAACTAAAATGAAAATGTTTGTTTCCCTTTCTACTTGGTGAAAGTAGAGGAAGATTCTCTAAAATTTTGATTTGTTGTTTTAGGTTCTTTAACGTGGCAGAAGGTAAAAACCAATGGCATTGCACCTCAGACCCTCAGACACAGTTCAGCAGTAGTAGGAGAAAATATCTATGTCTATGGTGGAGTTCATTATGGAAAAGCTGTTGATGACCTGTATATGTTCAGTACTGGTAAGTAAATCTACTCTGTTTATAAGAAATCATTACTCAGATTCTAGAAAAATATCTTTGAGTCCCACTCTTGCAAAACCATACGTAGAATATTTTTTTCACAGAAAGATGCATCTTCCAGGCCAATGAAAAATTCCTGCATTAAAAATCTAAACATTTTACCACCATAAGAACAGTGGGTTCTATATATCATAAACTTGACCAGCTAAAGACAGTTTACAAATTAGTTTGAAGACTTACTTTTATTCCTCATACTAAGATTTCTCAAAAAGGCTTCAACTTAGCCTTCATTTCCCTGGGCTCATGTAGGTACATAGATGTCTAAATGATAGCATTTGTACCCACAATTAATTGCAGGTACAATTTTTGTGAACCTAAATTTGTGCCTTCAAAAATGGAAGCCAGCCTCAAAATTAGGCCCTTTAAGTCTTTTTTTTTTTTTTTGCATCTGCCATATGAACATAGAACAATTTCTTAATCATCAGTAACTTGCTTGATGTCTTTCATATTATGCACATGAGGTGAGACCCAAGAGTGAGCATATAGGCCAACATTTTTCAACTTGGGCACTTAATTTTTTTTAAAATGTTGGTCATATTGCAAGTAAAATACATACTACCTTCCTATAGCGGACTACAAAACTACAAAATCTCTCTTACACCTCACATTCTATTCATGTGAACTATTGTGCTCTGAAAAATATGCGGCCATATTGTGCCTGCAATTTTTAAGCAGAACTCATGACTGAAGTCCAGAAAAAACAATGATATGTTAAATCAGTTGGGTTTTATGTATTACTGTTAGTTCAGCATATTAGTAATGTCTTATTTGCATTGCTGTTACTATATCCTGTAATTTAAAATTCTATATTATGTTTCAGTATCTCTCAGTTGGACCCCAGTCAAAACCACTGGTTCGGCACCTGGTGCCAGGTTAGTGATTTTCTAAGACTACCCTCATAGGGAATAAGGGATTAAATGATTAAGGGGACTGGATCAAAATGGAGTCACATGCTCAGAAGGTTTTGCCAATTAGCTCCAATTTCTACCCAAAAATAGCAAGAGTGTACATCATATTTGGAATAATGTTGTGCTTCTTTCTGAGATTCACGAAGAAACAATGGCAACTTTTTAATATAGTCACACAAAAATAATTCATTAAAATTATGTTTAGGCTGTGATAAAGCAAGGTGGTGCACAGGTAGGGAAGAAATGTACTGGATTCTTCTGTGCTGACAAAATAGGCCACATACAGAAAGTCAACTATAGGCTCCTTGGGCCATTAAGTTAGAGAACAGGATGTGTTCACACCATAGCAATGCTTTGGATCTGGGGAAAAAAATATCAGGCTCAAAATAGAAAGAACTTTGAAGGAGAAATTTTCCTGGACATTCAAGACTAAAGAGAAAAAACTTTTACCTAAAAAAACAATCAGCAAATATTTCACTAAAAAAACCCCAAAACCCCAGTGTATTTAGCTGACTTCTGAAGAATTGTTGAGCACAATCTGGAAACTAAGCAAAGATATTTTTAATCCCTGCTTTAAGTACAAATCTCAGTGCCGCCTCAATGATAGAGCCGTTACCAATACTCAGTCATTACCTCAGCCATTACCAATACCACTCCATAACTCAGTGCTTATGTAATACTAATTGGATTACTTTAAAATAATTCTTCACTTCACAGAATAAGAAATGTCACTTTCATTATTAATATTATGTTATTTAACGCTGTGTTTTGGCGTGTGTTTTGCATAAAACAGTGAAGAAACACAAAATGACAAATTAACAGTTATTGTGAACTGTATTGAAGGGTCAGAATCTTCACTCATTTCTCAAGCCTTTTTTCTTGAAGTTTTATTTTCAAAGAGAAGCTTTTGAACAATTAAAAACAAAATAAAGATTAAATCCCATTAGGCATGACAAATATGTATTGCTTTAGTGCTGCTAAACCTGCATGTAGTTGGAGAAACATTGAAACAATATCACTTTCCATAACCTCATACACTGTAAAAGTGGCTGCATTATTTTTGCTAGATCTGGCAATCTCCAGAGTGAGTTTGAAAAGAAGAAATGTACAGTCTTTTGTCACTGTTTTAGGGAAATTTCATATAGCCCTACTGAGCTTTGACTTCATTTTCCTGCCATGTCAGTAGAATCATTGACACATAAGAGAGGCACAGACAAGTGTTTCATAAAGAAAAATAAAAAATATGGTTAGCTTTTATTTGAGAACATAAACTGCATGTGTTGGGGTCTTTGGGTTTTTTTCAGTATGTGGATATATCAGGATCAGTATGTGGATATATCTACCTGCCTAGGATAGCTCCCTATCACAGATTCACTGCTTGCTGTTTCCCCAACTGTCCCTCTGCACTCCAGCATGGGATTGTGCCCATTCTCTGTACAGAGGAACAGGACAGAAAGGCTCCTTGTGTTCTTTCCCTACCTCTTGTGTGCCTGCAGGGTATGGGCTACAATCTGGACCTAAATATTAAAGATGTTTGTTTCTTACAGCTTAACAATACAAAACAGTATATTTTTAAAACAGTATTGGAAAAACGCTATATATATTACATATATACACACACAATAGATTTTGCCTGCCTATTAAGATTTCCCAACACATCCCTCACCACAGAAACTAAGGAGTGAATGGGTACAGAGACTGAACCACTGTTTCATCCCTAAAATGTCCATCTGAGTCTCAGGTGAAGCACATTGGTGGAATAATGTGGGGAGTTCGCATGAGCTCTACTCCGGCTTTTTTTTTTTTCCTTCATGAATAGAAGACTTCAGTCTCCAATTCAGTCAATCCAGCACTTTCCATAAGCACTAACGTCACACTTACAAACAAACAATGTTAAATCCATAAGCACTAACGTCACACTTACAAACAAACAATGTTAAATCCTAGCTAATTTACAGCGAAGCTTCTCATGACTATTCTCCGTCATTAATTAATTAAGCTCCAAACTAATTCTTAAAATGTGAGGAAAACTTCTATTTAGGTCATCTTCTCCAGCTCCCTGTCAGTTCAGGATGTTTCAAACAGTCAATTTTTTGGAGTTTGTTCTGTCTAGTTTTAAAACAACTCAATCGTTCCCTTAGGAGACTAATCTATAGTCTAATAGACTTCACTACTAGGACATTTTCCCCCAATGATGGACCGGATTCTGCTCACAGTTATATTGTGAAATCTGAGTGGAACTCAATGGGAGTTAAACCTAGATGCTGACAGCAAGTTTTGTCCCATTAGGTCTACATTTTCCTTTCGTAGATTTCAATTAATTTAATTACTCCTAGGTATAGTTCCTTGGAGTCACACATATAGTTTCACAAAAAAATTGAAGTTTAATGGCTCTGTCTGCCAAGTTCTAATTTCTAAGATCAAACAAGGAAGTTTCTGCTCTTTGTTCAGGGGACAATAGTCATTCTTTCCATGCTTTTTCTTTTCTCTATTTCTCATTTTCCTCTGTTTATAGAGACCATGTAGCACCAGATTTTTATATAATTCTTGACATAATGGGAGTGTCTCTCTCTACAACACAAAATTGTGGCAAGTGTTGCCTTGGAAAACATTCAAATTCTGAAAGCATGATAACTGGTGTTATATATTGAGTGTAAAGCCTTAGACTCCTTCCAATAAAAGTAGGGTTCACTGAGAGCTCATTGAGTGTAAGGACAAACAGCAAGAATGGTACAACAAAAAGCCCAGCTGGCTGTTTTCATGGGGTTCCAGGTGCAGTCCAGACTAGTGGAGGGTTGTCTCACTACTTGCCCTGCTAACAATGCTTTGCCCCTGAAGCTTCCAGACTGGGATGCTCAGAGCCAGCCCACAAGCATGTAGGCCACACCCTGAGTGTGTGTGCTACATAGCCGGCCCTGGTTCAGCAACTCTGATCCCAGCAGCCCATCTATAGACCCACTCTGGTGTCTACCAGTCTCAGTTACAACCAGCAAGGGACCCCAACACACACCCAATCCCAAATTGTCCCAATGTTCAGCCCGCTCCTGGATAGTTCAGAGAAAAAATAAGGTTAATTTGTTCCTTTACAGAGAAGGAAGCATATCACAGCTTATTAACCCAAATGAGGTAACGACACCCTTCCCTGCAAACGCAGCACTGAGGTGGGCTATAGTAAACAAATTTAATAGCAGGACATAGGTTAAGTGATGTCAAGTAAAAGGAATATAGTTAGAAAGGGTACAAGCAAGTAAGACTGAAAACACATCTAAAAGTCTAAAACTTAATCTAGCAGGGTACAGGTTTTGTTGAAGATGGTCTCTCTCGACACTCGTTCCTCTCGCCAGTCATTCTTCTTCCCAGCCATGGTGACTTTCATTCAGTCAGGACCTTCAACAGAAGTACACGATGCAGGCTTCCCTTGTCTTTCTAAGTGAAAGATCTTTGTCTAAACAGGTTTCTTACCTGTATTCAGTTTCCAGAGACTTCAACCCCTCCTTGGCTGAAGGATCCATCTTTCTCTGCTAGCAAGAGCTCTGTTCCCTTGAGTCTGTCTAGTGATGGATGACCAAGATGGCTTCTATCCTTGCTTTTATCTTCAAAAGTTCAATGACCTCATGCTGATTTTCCCTTCCTGTGGGTTTCCCATCCCCCTGTATGTAAATGGAGCTTCCATTGCTTTGATTCCACTGTGCTTAATTTACGTAGGAGACACTATGTACTCTAGACTGGGCTCTGGCCATAGGAGACTGTGTTCATAGGAGACTGGTAGATAGCTGCCTTCTCTCCTGTCTGACAGGGAATCTCTGTCTCCTGGTTTAGTCACAGGCTTTAAAGCATAATATCATTAAGTATCTATATTTCTTCATATAGTATTACTACATGCATGTCAGTGACATTAATCACCAGTGTGTCATTAACTTTTAGAAAAGACCTCACTCTATACACTTTTTAACACAGTAATGTAGTATACAAGTGATTCAATTGCTTATCACTTGAGGATCAATGCCTCCGGCAACGATGCAATAGGATTTAGCCACTGGCTACTCCACAGGCATCAGTTCAAAGTTCCCTGAACCCCAAAACTGTGGCAGGATATATTTCTTCCCCCTTTGGGTAGGATGTGGGATAGGGACCACAGTGTCCATTGCTAACCTATAAAATGCCTCTTGTATTACAGGCAAGGGGTGGAGACAAACTTTCTAGAGTCCTGCAAGTCTTTTTCTTTTTTGAGACAATTCACAAGACCTGCAATAATCTCCCACCTCATTCTGTGTCCCTGACCAGTAGAAATATTTCTTTAACCTCTCATAGGTTCTCTGGTCCCCTAAGTGACCAGCAAAAGGACAGTCCTGGTGCTGGGCAGGTACAACCAGCTGCTTGTAAGGTTTTCCAAGGCTTTTCCACCAGGGGAAATTCCCTGCATAGTCTCCCTGCTTTTCAAAAAACATTTCCCAATTTCCCTTCAGTGGGGGAATCCCTTCAGGACATATCCTTTTATGCACCCTAGAATAGGGTCTGCCCTTCGTTCATCTGCAAAACACTGGCAGCTGGGACAGATTCTTCAGTAACAGGGGTTAATTCTTCCCATCCTCCAGCTCTCAGAGCATACTACTTTCCTTTGCTATGCAAGAGCTGGCCTCGGCACCTCCCACACTTGAAAGCACATTGCTTCTTACCACTGAGCTAGGGCTGTCCCATTCCCTGACAGCTATTTCTTTATCTACACAATTCTCTGAGATCATGGGACAATTATTCGTTTTTACTATGGGTTACAATTTTAACAATTTTGCACATATTAAGAATATCATTTCCCACCAGCATTGCTGTGGGAATGCTTTCTAACTACCTCAGCCTTCAAGGTAACTTTCGAGCCTTCCCAATCCAAATGCACTTTAGCCAGAGTTACAGGGATTTTATATTTCCCCAATGCCAGGAGCTCTACATTCTCACCAGGTAACATATTAGTTTTTCTGACCATGCTTTCCCTGACCAGAGAAATTTGTGCACCACCAGTGTTTCTCCAGACTGTGAATTCCCTGCCATTTAGTTCAGCAATGTTGATAAATGCCAGTTCCACCTCCCCAGAGTCAGACCCCACAAAATTAACCAGGGGCTCAGCATGAACCTCTGTGTGTCGTAACTGGGATGTGGGCAGTCAGACCTAGCGGTCAGAGCAGGGGTCAGGCCTGGTCAGCTACCAGAGGGCCAGAATCCAAGACTGGCCAGAGGGCAGAACAAGACCCAGGCATCAGGAGATGGGCAGATTTGGAAACCAGAGTCTGTGGTCTCTTGCACATAGGTCTGAAGCTGAAACAGGCAGGCAGTCTGACTTAAGTACTGTGCCAGCCAATCAGTGGGCTGTGAGGAACTGCCACATAGGTCCTGCTGGTCTTACTTCCTGCTGAGTCCAGCCTCACAGGGTCCTCCTGCCAGAGCCCAGCCTAAACCTCCTGTAGTGATGTGGAGCTTTCAATGGCCCAGGTACCCCATAGTACAGTGTGTTAATAGTCACAGTATTAACCTGGGTGGGGGCTAAATGTTTTGGGGTTTTTTTAGCTTAGAGCAATTATGCTCAATAGAGTTACAGTGATAGCACCCTCTTTGACCATTCTCCTGCACAGGAGGTCTGTGATGGGGATTTCTAGGAGGGGAACAATTCTGAGAAGGTGAGTGCCTGGGCTTCTCACTGCCCTCCGTCTTCCCAGGGATAAGAGAAGGGCGCCCCCCCCTTTACACCAAGCTTCTGCCCGTCCTTCTCTGTCTTGCCCTCATCAGACTTTTGGGCTTGCACAAAGGAATCAGGATGTCAACTTCCTGTACAGAATGTAGAGATTTATCCCATACTGTGTTTCTGATTTCCCCAGAACATTTGAGCAAAGAGGTCAAACAACTGGACACAGTTCTCAGCCCCTTGTCCCTTTGCCTGTTCTAATTCAATCTCACATTTTATAGACATACTCACTATGACTCATGCCAGCACTTTTCCTGAGTTTTCTGAATTTCAACCTTTACACCTCAATGGTAATTTGAAACCTTTGCAAGACAGCTTTTTTAATTCAGGATATTTCAAAGCTTGTTCAATTGGCATTTCATTAAATACATTTAAGGTTTTATCAGACAACCTTGCAATCAATGTGGGGTCTTTCTTGTGTTCTGAAACTACAGTATGATCCTCACATAACCTTTCAAAAGTGGTAAAGTATTCTTATACAGTCTGCTTCTTTATGTGCAGGGCAGAGCTTCTCCCAGGTGGGTGTTCCTTGGATGGAGGGAGCACCTGGGAACTCTGGGATCTTCCGCTACTTGTAAATTATGCTCTGGGCATGCAGCTTTTCCTTCCCATTTTCTTGGGTTCCTTTTCTTTCAGCTCCATGGCATGTTGGTGAGCAGCTCGTTCTGCTTCCAGACCCACCAGTGTGTTTCTTCTTGCTGCTGCCTTTCTGCCTCCCTCTCCGGGGCTCTCATGTCTGCTTCCCACTTTTGGTGTTCACACTCTTGTCTTTCTCTTCAGCTAATCATTTTTGGTGTTCATTCACCTCTCTCATTTTGTCATTCTCCAACCTGGCCTGCAATAAGGGCTAGTCTACACTAGAAGGGCTACGGCGGTAGCCACTGTAGCGCGTCTGGTGAAGGCGTTTTACGCTGATGGGAGAGAGCTCTCCCATCAGCATAATAAAACCACCTTCATAAGAGGCAGTAGCTGTGTTGGCGGAAGAAGCTCTCCCACTGACATAGCGCTGGCCACACTGGCGCTTAAGTCGGTGTAACTTACATCGCTCAGCTTATTCACACCCCTGAGTGACAAGTTATACCGACATAAGAGGTAGTGTATACAAACCCTAACTCTGTAGTTGTTGACATTCCTGTTTTCATCTTTATGTTTGTTCTATTTCCCTTACCCAAAATAAACAAACAGAAAATAATAAAACTGTAGCCTTTCTTTTACTGTTCCCAGCCTTCACACCTGAGAATCACTTAAAATTGTTACACCAGTGATTAAAGTGTAATATTCAGTTAAAATAGCAAGCTGTGTGTAAACCTTGGTTTGACTATGCCACTGTCACCTTCTTGTAGGGTGACCAGATGTCCCAATTTGATAGGGACAGTCCTGATTTTGGGGTCTTTTTCTTATATGGGCTCCTATTACCCCCTACCCCCTGTCCCAATTTTTCACACTTGCTGTCTGGTCACCCTGCCTTCTTGGGTGCAATCCAGACTGGTGAGGTGTCGTGCCACCTCATACCCTGAACTACTGAGTGCCTCAATGCTTTGCTATTGTAGCTCCCAGACTGGGACACTGTTAGCTGTTAGCAACAAGCACACAGGTCACACTCTGAGTGTCTGTGTTATGCAGCCAGCCCTGGTTCAGCAATCCTGACCCCAGCAGCCTGTCTGCAGCCCCTCAATCTTTATAGACCAGTAAACCTTTGAAATGGATTCTTCTAAAGTTTACCCCTGATAGTAAAGTTTATTTAAGCTGTGAGGAAGGTGACATGGAGTCTAATGGTGAAGGAAGCTCCAAGTTTTTTCTTCCCCTCCTGCTGTTGGCTAAATGCAAATTGTTCTGTTTCCTTCAGTCTCCCCCTCCAGCCACCTTGTTAGTTTGATGGCCCTGTTTACAGCATATATGCAAATTGGAGTAAACACATATTCTTTTGTTTAAAGCAGACTTTGCTTACGCACTGCTTGTGAAACACATTTTAAGAATATAATTCTGGCACATATCATAACTCTTAATACCCACCACATACATACAACACACAAGAATATTAATGATAAGTGAGTTATTAGTTTTCAAGTGATACCTCAGAAGGCATATTTTGTAAAAAGATTACTACAGTGTGTGTAGGCTGTGAATACAGGGGTGCTTCGAGTTACAGGTATATTTTAAATTAAGGGATTTCTAATATTGTGCCTGGGGATGATTTGCTTTATTGCTTTTCTCACTTGTTGCACCTTTGCTGATAGAATCAAGAAAGTTTCATTGTGAAATTAATCCTATAACCCCTTATCACCCTCTATGAGAGCTTCTTATTTTTTCATAGTGCTTTGTTATTTCTGTTTTAAACTAAATTCATTCATGATGACTGACAGAATGATTGGTACAGGTTTGAGCATGACTCAGACACGTTAATAATCCAAGATCTTTACCCCCTTCTTGTTTTTCCCTTCAGTTTAATTACAAGTCTAAATTAGGGAAACATATGACTGTACTATGATGATTAATTGTAGAGGCAAATGTGATGCTTAAAAGCAGGAACTGTTGTACTGTATTTATAAATAGCAGATGAGGAGCTTTAGATCAGATTTAGCCCTGCAATTGTTTTTTGCACTCTGTATGCTAGGGTTGAATTTGGCTCTGTGTGATTGAATATATATATATATATAGAATGCAGAATTAAAAAATTTAGTGTCCAGAAATGTTGATGGCTAAGATACCAGTTATATAATCACATCAGTAAATAGCCATGTGATTTTCAGCAATCTTTCAAAGTACTTTAAACCCAGTAATTGTCATGGAAATTAAATATTTCTCATACATTTGCATTTACCATGAAACATGTTTTACCCTAAAAATCACAAGTTCTGCTTTATATATCAGGTGCACAAAGAATTGGTTGTCGAATAGAATTTATCGGACCCTGGCTCTGTATCTATATTTCGATGACATGGGATTACTCATGGCAAAGAAAACAAGGGGGTGGGGAATTAGTAAATAAACTTAAATCTTCGCACCTGCCCAAGGCTTGATTAAATAGGCTTCCCATAGAGGAGTTCTGCAAGGGCTATGGGGAATAGAACCTTCCTTTGAAGGTCTTGGAGTGCAGCATCCTACTCAGGAATGTGTGACACACACAGACACACACACTGCCCTCCAACTGCCGCAGATCAAGACTCCATGAAGCAGTGCTCCACAATTCAGAACTTCCTTTGCAGCTCTCCACATCCTGCTCCTGCTGTTTACTATGAGCCAACAAGAAGCTGGCCAAAGTAAATAGGTCAGGGTATCTTTAAAGTAGTTTCTTTTTCCTCTCAGCCAAAATGTTGCAAGTTATGATTGAGATGCATTGGCAAGGCTATGTGGCTGTTCACTAGGTGTCTCTTCCCTGCCATCAGTGTCACTTTCATTAACACCGTAGAAACTTTGAGTTCCAGTTCTGCACTAAGCTGTGTGGACCTTCACACCTACATGGAGACTCAATTAAGGTCATTGGGATTCTTTAGCAATGGTCTTGTCTACACCCAAAAGTTGTTACAGCTTTAACTATATTGGTATTGGGTTTTCCATGGCCAGGTGGCCTAGTAGCTGGTCTTTCTGTAAGCCCAGAGAGGGTGGTAGGGGGACCCAGGCCCTCCCTCTCCACCAGGTCCCAGCCCAGGGCCCTATGTAGGTCTACCCCTAAACAGGAAAGATGGGTCTCCCTCCCAGTGTGTGTGGGTGAGTGTCAAGACCAGCTTCCATGGGTTACTTCCTACAAGTCTCTTTAGTTTGGAGCATGGCCTCACTAGTCCAGTTGCCCCACAGCTAGGGCTTATTTGCACACTCCCCTTGTCAGGGGAACCCTTACTTGCCTCAAATTGCTGTGCTGGCTGGAAGGTTACTGATCCATCTCAGCCAGCAGATAGCTCCTGCCATCTCACCACTCAGCTTCCCTTATTTTCTACCCCGTCCAGGCCTGGTATTGGCTGCAGGTATAGCAGGGCAGGGCTAGCTGAACCCAAAGATTTTCTTTAATCCCTGCTGTGCTGGACGGCAGTTGCTTTGCTCCTTCATAGGCCCTGATTCTGCAACTGATTGGGCCCTACAATAGGTGCAGTGGTTGCTTCCATGCTAACAATTGCAAGATCAGGGCCTAATTCTCCAACCCCCCAATATCCCTGTTACTCAAAATTTGTGCTCTAGCCAACCCCATATCCATAATTCTTATCAAAATTAGTAGTTACAAAATCCCAGTTTTGTAAAGATTTTGTGATGTTCCCTGAGACCTTAAAAATTAATAAATCAGGATTTATGTGTATCACTGCTGACTTGCACAGGAAATTATATCCAGTTTGTATTTTTCTCTATGCTGTATAAAAAAGGCTTGAAAGTCTTTTACAATTATATGTCTGTTCTTTATATTAGCAATGCAAGTCTTGCCTGAGCTGAAAGACTCTATAATGCCTGGAGAACTAGTGAAATGGTGACATCACAACACTCAAATGAGTGCAGTTGTGGGGGAGGGATTTAGTTAGACTGTTTAAAATCTTTTTGGGGTGTGTTTTAGTAATAACTATTTAATTCCAATGACAAATTAACATTTGGAATTAAGGGAGCATTTGTTAAAAGATCGAGATTCTCTTCAATCACAATAAACATCCCTTACACGTCTGAGGCTTGACAATCCAGAACCCTTATATTTCTATGGTGAAAAGCAAGTATTAACAAAGCAAATGACAAACAAGGCATTTGGGCAGACTTTATAAAGAAAGGGACACAAGACCAATTTAAAAAAAAAATACTTCACAGATCACATTTAGGGTTAAACTGATTCCTGTAGCTTTTATATTTTAATAAAATGTTCACAGGCTAGACTTTTGAAGGTATTCAGGTGTCTAAAGCTGCAGATAAATGCTTAGTGGGATTTACAAAGGTGCCTAACACCTATTGATTTCAATGAAAATTAGGTGCTTGTGTGCTCTTAAAATCCGACTAGGCATCTATCTGTATGTATAAGCCTTTAATATACCTTTAAAACTCTGGCCCTACATCACTTTTGAATACTGCAAATCCTTATTCATGATGAAAGGATGATATTTTAATGGTGCTACTCATACATGCACTTGTAGGTCCAGCCTGTTCTATTAATATTTTGGGAAACTTTTTGGACTTGGAGAAAGCCAAACATATTCTCAATGCAAAAAGTCTCTCCTCTCTGAATCAGGAAGAAATGGTAATCAATATGGTCAATGTGGACATTTCTAAAAGCTCTCTTCTACCAGAATTCTCCCATCTATTATTTTAAGTCTTCTCTTTCTCTTTTAGGATATAATTTAGTGTAGGAGTTTTCCTTCTATAAAGCCAATTTAAAACAGGAAATTGCTGTATCAGAGTTGACTATGGAGAAATGATTTCTCAGATGTACAGCTGTCTAGTCTTTGTTAATTATGCTTTAATTAGAAAACATAAGGGTTTTTTTCTTTTTTAACCAGATGATTTCTTTTGTAAAAGGGATTTGTTGTTGCCTTCTTATATCTTCATTTATCTGCACTGGCATATAACAGTCCCGAAAGATCACTTGAGAACCTCATGCCCTGCCCCACCCCTGACATGTCCCCTTCCTTTCTGCTCCCAAAATGTCCCTCACATAGGATGGGGCAAGAGGAGCTCATGTAGGGCTCATTACTCCATTCCTGTGCCAGCACACTCCCTGACATCCCTCAGGTTTAGGAGGTTGGAAAGGTGGGGAAAACCACCTAAGCCCACCACGCCACCTCCATGCACTGAGCCCCACGTTAGTGCACCTGGATTTAGGCCAAGATATTGAAAGGTGGATAAGGGAACCTCTCTCGAATGACAAGGAAAAATGGTTGAGTTGTTTGTAGATGTAATGCACACAAGCACGTGTGCAGCTACTATATGGAAATAACAGCTAATGCTTCTTCAGAGAAGGGGAGGAAAGCACAGAGGCTGTAACACTACACCTCTAAGAGTGTAACAAACGGAATATATTTTCCCCTATGTTGTTCTGACCTGTAGCAAATAGCAGTCTGGCTTCTTCCTGTTTCAGTAATTTTGCTTACTTAGTGAATGTTAGAAAAACGGTTGGCTTCAAATGTTATTTTATTCTTTTCAGGTCAGGCCATGCTTTTGCAACAGTTGGACAAGTAATATACATGTTTGGTGGTTGTTCGGGTGAAAATATTTACTGCACTGATTTGCATGCATTGGATACAGGTATCTTTTAGAATTGCAGATGATTTCCTTCTTAGTGCATTTTATAGATATATAAAGTGTGAAAAAAGAAGAGGAGTATCACAGACCTGTCTTACAGCTCCCGTGGTACTATTTCTAACCTCCGAGCAGGATCCAGAATTGGTGCAGAATTGTTCTTCAGCCAATACTCTGTTCTGAGGACAGGACTAGGCCCCGCAGCCTTAGTGCCCCTTCCACTGATAGAGGGATTGGAGAATCTGCACAACAGTAGGTGCTTCAGTCAGACCCCCAAAGATCTGCTGCCTGTATGTGGCTGTGCAAGACCTTCTTCTGTACTGGACTCTACACAATGCAGAAGAGCCTGCACCCACTTTGTGAGCTCTTGGATTGTTTCTTCCTGGCCCCTGTGCTGCAGAACTACCGAGGTTCATCTGTGTTAGTGGGCACCTACAGAGGAAGGGAGAAAATTTTGACCTTTGTGTGAAGTATCATTTTTGTTACCTGTTTTGGAGAGATGTGCCAAGAATATAGTCTTAAATATAAGCTTGTAAATATAGTACTGAAAAGGTGAATTCACAACAGAAAATTAAAGCCAGCCAAAGTATATTGAAAGAGTTGCATAGTTTTATTTAATTACATTTGCCTTATTCGTAAGTCTGATAGGCCTGCAAAATAGAAATCCTTAAAAGAATCATAAAAACAGGCATACACAGCTAGAGTGTAGATGAAAATTTACCCATTTTTCTATCCTTCCCACTTAACTCTGTCCTCACCCACCACATTTACTGTCTTCAGAGGAACCACACAGGGTAAACTGAGGTACTTCCTGGAAAGTTCTCATTGGTTCATTTCAAATATCTTCTTTCCAAGGGTGGATATGAGCTAACTGATGTGAAATAACTGTATTGCCTTGTCATGCATTTGGCTATTGCCTCATGAAAATACACCCAGTGTATTTACATCTGCAGACCAGATTCAGGGACAACCCAAATTATTAGGAGGGGCCAGTCATTAAGTTGTTTGTCTGCAAACAACTGCTTCCTTCACCTATCCTGAGTCAGGAAAAAAGAGGTAAGAAACAAGCCATTATCTCAAGCCCCTCTTGTGAACTGTTTGTCCTCTGGGATAAGTTAATTGAAATTTCCCTCTCCCAACTCACACTTGAATTTTAATATGTCCAGATGGAAATAGGCCATTTTTGCAGAGAATTTGGCTTTTTCACTGTAAAGGGAGTGTTCCATCTGCAAAATCGGCTTTATTTTTATCAGAGGTTTGAGGTGAGACTGCATGGGGGGCAAATTGGGTGTGGCCTCGGTATGGTTGCATGGGACCAGGTGTGGCCCCTGCACAACCACATGGGCTCAGAGGGGCGAGCGAGACAATTTACCCCTCTCTGCAGCTGTGCAAAGGTTACACACAGACCAGTCTCTGTGCTCCCTGCACTTTGGGGAGCACAAAAACAGCCTAGCCTTGGTCAGCCTAGCCTAAGCCTCTGCCCCCAGGAAGCAGAGCTCCACAAAGGGAGGCGGGAGGAGGCAGGGCTGTGCTCCCACTCCCCTTCTGCATCAGCTTGTGCAGTGGAGCCAGCACATAAAGATAGCAGATTGCTCACCCCTTATGGCAAGGAGCATCACCAGAAAGATTGTGCCAACCTCCCGAGTGCTCCTTCGGAGGCATTGCAACTTGACATGGCCTTCTCTTCAGGACAGTGGCTAAAAAGCCACAATCTGTCACAAAATGTTTCACTCCAGCTGACCTGCAAAAAATATTTTTCACGCACATTGTTTCTTCAGCAGTGAGAGTTGGTGGTTTTGCACCACTCTGTTTTGCTAACCCAGGAACTATAACTGTAACTTCCTTTGATCTATTAGCCTTTCAAGTAAAACTTCTTGCAACAATTTACTATGCTGTCCCACCAAGTTTTCTGCTGAAGTATAATATAGGAAATTTAGTTACAGTCTGGATATTATCAGAAAAGTAATTGTGGAAAAGCAGCATCACTTGCCCCATAACCTCAGCCGTGCAGAACACAATGCCATCCACAGCCTCAGGAACAACTCCGACATCATAATCAAAAAGGCTGACAAAGGAGGTGCTGTCGTCATCATGAATAGGTCGGAATATGAACAAGAGGCTGCTAGGCAGCTCTCCAATACCACTTTCTACAAGCCATTACCCTCTGATCCCACTGAGAGTTACCAAAAGCAACTACAGCATTTGCTCAAGAAACTCCCTGAAAAAGCACAAGAACAAATCCGCACAGACACACCCCTGGAACCGCAACCTGGGGTATTCTATCTGCTACCCAAGATCCATAAACCTGGAAATGCTGGGCGCCCCATCATCTCAGGCATTGGCACCCTGACAGAAGGATTGTCTGGCTATGCAGACTCCCTCCTCTGGCCCTATGTTACCAGCACTCCCAGCTATCTTTGAGACACCACTGACTTCCTGAGGAAACTACAATTCATCGGTGATCTTCCTGAAAACACCATCCTGGCCACTATGGATATAGAAGCCCTCTACACCAACATTCCACACAAAGATGGACTACAAGCAGTCAGCTTGGAACAGGAACAGTATCCCCGATAATGTCACAGCAAACCTGGTGGCTGAACTTTGTGACTTTGTCCTCACCCATAACTATTTCACATTTGGGGACAATGTATACCTTCAAATCAGCAGCACTGCTATGGGTACCCGCATGGCCCCACAGTATGCCAACATTTTTATGGCTGACTTAGAACAATGCTTCCTCAGCTCTCGTCCCCTAATGCCCCTACTCTACTTGCGCTACACTGATGACATCTTCATCATCTGGACCCATAGAAAAGAAGCCCTTGAGGAATTCCACCACGATTTCAACAATTTCCATCCCACCATCAACCCCAGCCTGGACAAGTCCACAGAAGAGATCCACTTCCTGGACGCTACGGTGCTAATAAGCGATGGTCACATAAACACCACCCTATACTGGAAACCTACTGACCGCTCTTCCTACCTACATGCCTCCAGCTTTCACCCAGACCACACCACACGATCCATTGTCTACAGCCAAGCTCTACGATACAACCGCATTTGCGCCAACCCCTCAGACAGAGACAAACACCTACAAGATCTCTATCAAGCATTCTTACAACTACAGTACCCACCTGCTGAAGTGAAGAAACAGATTGACAGAGCCAGAAGAGTTCCCAGAAGTCACCTACTACAGGACAGGCCCAACAAAGAAAATAACAGAACGCCACTAGCCATCACCTTCAGCCCCCAACTAAAACCTCTCCAACGCATCATCAAGGATCTACAACCTATCCTGAAGGACGACCCATCACTCTCACAGATCTTGGGAGACAGGCCAGTCCTTGCTTACAGACAGCCCCGCAACCTGAAGCAAATACTCACCAGCAACCACACACCACACAACAGAACCACTAACCCAGGAACCTATCCTTGCAACAAAGCCCGTTGCCAACTGTGCCCACATATCTATTCAGGGGACACCATCATAGGGCCTAATCACATCAGCCACACTATCAGAGGCTCATTCACCTGCACATCTACCAATGTGATATATGCCATCATGTGCCAGCAATGCCCCTCTGCCATGTACATTGGTCAAACTGGACAGTCTCTACGTAAAGAATAAATGGACACAAACCAGTCGGAGAACACTTCAATCTCTCTGGTCACTCGATTAGAGACCTAAAAGTGGCAATTCTTCAACAAAAAAACTGCAAAAACAGACTCCAACAAGAGACTGTTGAATTGGAATTAATTTTCAAACTGGATACAATTAATTTAGGCTTGAATAGAGACTGGGATTGGATGGGTCATTACACAAAGTAAAACTATTTCCCCATGTTTATTCCCCCCTCCCCCCACTGTTCCTCAGACATTCTTGTCAACTGCTGAAAATGACCCACCTTGATTATCACTACAAAAGGTTTTCTTCTCCCCCCCTCCATCCCCCACCCCCGCTCTCTTGCTGGTAATAGCTCCTCTTAAGTGATCACTCTCCTTACAGTGTATATGGTAACACCCATTGTTTCATGTTCTCTGTGTATATAAATCTCCCCACTGTATTTTCCACTGAATGCATCCGATGAAGTGAGCTGTAGCTCACAAAAGCTTATGCTCAAATAAATTAGTTAGTCTCTAAGGTGCCACCAGTACTCCTTTTCTTTTTGCGAATACAGACTAACATGGCTGCTACTCTGAAACCTGTACATAAAAATGGTACCTCTCACTCAACATACCATGGTCCTTTATGGCTTCAAAGCCTGTCCACTTACTTTCCTGACAAAAATGAGTTTTTAATACTGTTAGCACCATAGAGCCATCCAAGATATGTAAGAGTGAGCTAGAGTCTATTCTGCCTCAGGCATCATCAACAAAATTGTCGAATAAGTTCTGACAGCAGTCTTTATTATTGGTAATAATGTAAGAAGCAGAAAGAAGATGGTTTGGTTTTCAGATCACACATTGTTTGCAGTGTTGTCAGTTCGAAAAAGTATCTTCTAACTGGTGAATTGAACAAATTGGGAGAGAATAAATCTGGATCCCCCACAAGTCCATTTTGGCAACCAGCTTTTGGATTATAGCTGCACTTTAAAAGGCTGTAGTATGTAAATTTTATGATTTTCAGATTGCAAGGGAAATCAGTGGAAAATATATAATTATGTGAGGCTCTTTTTTAACAGGTTTGTTAACCTGGCAGCAGTGTGAAGTCAAGGGAGGGATACCCAGTGGAAGGACACATCACACATTTACAGCACACCATGACAAGGTATAGACCAAATGTCATTTTTCTGTCCTGGTTTATTTTTTCTGTAATTCCAGTATGGAGGGAAGATGTAGGAATGTCTCCTTCTCAACGCTTCTCAGATATATACTCTTAAAGAAGGTGTAATGGGATTTCACCTCTAGGTTTTTCTGAGCAGCTGTATGATCAACAAGTCTAGTACAGGAGTAGGAGCCAGGAATTCCCCAGTTCAAATTCTGGCTCTGGCACTGTATGAACTTGAGAGAGTCATTAAGGCACAGATTTTCAAAAATGCCCTTTAATTTTTGTCTACTCAATTTGAGGCCCCATTTTCAAAGGTGCTGAGCAGCCACAGATCCCATTGACTTCATGTGGCTTCACATGGAATTTTGGGTGCTCCATGCCTCTGAAAGCGTCTCAACTTGAACACCAAAAAATTGAGGCATCTGATAGAAATGGCCGCTTTAGAAAATGTTGATCTTATATCTCTTCCCCTGTTTCCCATCTGAGAAACAGGGATAATAATACTAACTTACCCCACACAAATGCTGTCAGAATATATTCATTAATGCTTGAATGTGGAGTATATTTGTTTTTCAAATGTAAAGACATATGCAAGTGCTAAGTTTTCAGTTGGGATTTCCTCATAAATATCACTGGCACAATGTGATCCATTTGGCATACAGATCACTTGTTCAAATTTAGCCCAGATTACTAGTGATTGAATGTTATTGCTCTCTAGCTTTTTGGTCTGTGTGAGTGAGTGGATGTCCCTGGTCCAGTTCCCAGTGGACAAGTGCCCACATCAATACACATCATTACAGTTGGCAATCTCATCAGAGAGACTCAAGACCAGTGGTGGGCAACCTGCAACCCGCGGACCGCATGTGGCCCATAAGGGTAATCTGATTGCGGGCCACGAGACATTTTGCTGACGTTCACTGTCCGCAGGCACAGCCCTCCGCAGCTCCCAGTGGTTGAGAATGGCGAACCATGGCCACTGGGACCTGCAGGGGGCCATGCCTGCAGACGGTCAATGTCAGCTAAGTGTCTCGTGGCCCGCAATTGGATTACCCTGTTGGACCACATGCGGCCCACGGGCTGCAGGTTGCCCACCACTGCTCTAGACTGAATGGGCATGTGTGGTGTTTAGATGTTGCTTGTAATTATTAGAATTGTGAGCACTGGCTGTTGGGAGTCTGAAAGGACAGGAAACAGTAAGGGAGGGGAGGAGTTGAGAGGCTGGGAGAAAGCTACAGAGGGTGCAGCATCAGCTTGGTTAAGGGGTTTCCACTTTTTAAAATAAAGTCCTGTTGAAGCTTGTTAGTACCTTGCCTGGCTGATACAACATTTTGGCGATGAGGATGGATCTTCTGCCTCTGAACCCACCTGCACCCTTTCTGCAAAGCCCAGGTGAGCCTCAAATTGCTTTTACTACCTGGATCCATATGTTTGAGATTTATCTGCTTGCAATCAGTGCTACAGAGATTTCTGAAGTAAGAAAGGTTTCAGAGTAACAGCCGTGTTAGTCTGTATTCGCAAAAAGAAAAGGAGTACTTGTGGCACCTTAGAGACTAACCAATTTATTTGAACATAAGCATCCGATGAAGTGAGTTGTAGCTCACGAAAGCTTATGCTCAAATAAATTGGTTAGTCTCTAAGGTGCCACAAGTACTCCTTTTCTTTCTTGAAGTAAGAAAGTATGCTCTGCTAATCCACTGCCTTGGAGCAGAAGGGCAGCGTATATTTTACACTTTTCCCCTTGCAGATGATAAATATGAGACTGCACTCACTGCATTAAAGAACTTTTTTGTGTCAAAAATGAATGTAGTAGCTAATCGCGACAGATTTCGCCAGCGTGAGCAGAAACCAGGGGAAACTATAATGCAGTATATTGCTTCAATGAGGGGTCTGATTGTAATTTTTGACTTTGGGAATATGGCAGATGAGATGATTAGAGACCAGCTCATTGAGAAAACAACCATGCTTCATGTAAGATGACACTTACTTTTAGAACCACAACTTACACTAGAAAAAGCAATAACCATTGCTACTCAGATTGAGTCAGCTACAGCTGAAGCCAAAAAAATGAGCGTGGATACAGGAGGCACAGTCTAGGCTGTGACTCCTTTGCAGAAAAGTTCACTACCACTGCAGACACACAATTGCAAGAGGAAAACTAATGAAAAACCACCAAATCAGCAAATTCAAAATACAGTAAAAGCATGTTTTCGCTGTGGATCCCCACAACATCTTGCAAGCTAAACAGGATGTCCAGCAAAAGTAGCTCAGTGCAATCATTGCAAGAAGATTGGACACTTTGCTAAAGTATGTCACGGTAGCCAGTTCAATCAACAGGTGCATGCAGTTACAATACCAGATGTTACTGTGCTGAGCGTGGACAAAATCACTACTGCACATATTCCAGAACAGATAAAGTGCACTGTGAACGTTTCTGCCATACCCTCAGGCAAACCACACTCTGTTCAGCTGATGTTGGACACTGGCTCAGCAGTATCTATACTACCTGATTCCATCTATCTGCATTACTTTAAAGATGTACCTCTTACTGAACCCAAACTTCACTTGGTGTGCTATTTGAAAAACTGTATTCCAGTACATGGCTGCCTGCCAGTAATAGTTACTTTTGGTGATTGCTGTGTAACTACAGAGTTCTACATTGTCCACAAAAAGAAAAGGAGTACTAGTGGCACCTTAGAGACTAACAATTTATTTGAGCATAAGCTTTCGTGAGCTACAGCTCACTTCATGCATCCGATGAAGTGAGCTGTAGCTCACGAAAGCTTATGCTCAAATAAATTGTTAGTCTCTAAGGTGCCACTAGTACTCCTTTTCTTTTTGCGAATACAGACTAACACGGCTGCTACTCTGAAAATTGTCCACAAAGGCACTCCTATCCTTGACAGAGATTTTATTGACTGCTTCAAATCTCAGGGTAGTTAATGGACGAATTGATCTTCCTCAGCAAAGCACTCTTGCGGTACACACACCAATTTCACCTGGGACCCAACACCAGGTTGAGGAGAAACTCAGCTGTGCTTATGGGTTTCTGCATAAAGTTAAAATGCGGAATAATATGATGCCTGTACGACAGAAGTTACGGCGCTTACCATTTTCAGTCAGGGAAGCTGTTTCAGAGGAACTTAGAAAACTTGTTCAAAAGGACATTATTGAAGAGATCGACTCCTCGGAATGGGGTTCACCTATAGTAGTGATGCAGAAGAAGGGTGGAGGCATTCGCCTTTGTGTGGACTTAAGGGAGCCAAATAAAGCTATTGTGATTGACAGCCATCCTCTTCCTCACACAGAAGAAGTATTTGTAGAACTCCGTGGAGCAAAGATGTTTTCTACTCTTGATTTTTAGAGTACATACCACCAGGTTATGTTGCATGAAGATAGCAGAGACCTCACAGCATTTATTATACATGAGGGACTATTTTGTTTTAAACATGTTCCATACGGTCTCGCATCTGCGCCATGTGCTTTTCAAAAGATGATGTAATTGATTCTGAAGAATCAACATGGAGTTCATTGCTGTCTGGATGATATTATCGTGTTTGGAAATACTTCTGAGGAGCATGACAGTAACCTGCAGTCTGTACTAAACTGCATCAGCACAGCAGGCCTCCAGCTCAATAGGTCCAAAATGCAAATTTAGACAAACTGAACTCTTCTTTCTGGGGCATACAATTTCACAGGCTGGACTAAAACCTGATCCAGATCATATCTTGGCAATTTCAAATGCTCCTTCTCCAACAGATTTGCAAACCTTACATTCCTTCTTAGGTCTTACCTCCTGGTATGCAAAATTCATTCCCAATTATGCTTCTGTCATTGAACTTACTTAGTACTGGGAAGTACTACAGAGAAATTCAACCTTAGTGTGGACTATGGATGCATAAGCTAGTTTTGAAACGGTGAAAGACTTGATTGTACATAGTCCAGTACTTGCACTATTCAGTCCTGCATTGCCCACAATTGTAACTACTGATGCTTCTGATTATGGACTTGGGGCTGTTCTCACACAACTACATGAGGACAACACAGAGAGGACTGTTCCATTTGCTTTAAGGACACTAAGTAATGCTGAAAGACAATATTCTACAGTCGAAAAAGAAGCACTTGCTTGTGTCTGGGCTACTGAAAAATGGAGAACTTACCTGTGGGGCCACACGTTCAAGTTGCGCACAGACCAGCGCCCTTTGACGACGTTGCTCACCACGAAAGGACTGGGAACAGCAGGATACTGTGTTGCTCGATGGTCTGCAAGACTACTCTCTTTCAATTATGAACTGGAATATAAGCCTGGAAACCAAAATGTGGTCGCTGATTGCCTTTCTCTCCTGCCTTTACCTTCACCAGATGGTCCAACGGAGAATGAGGATGTAGTGGATGTGCTTATTACAAGCACTCTCACTGCAGTTACAAGAGAACAATTTCAAGTTGCTTGTTCAGCATGTCCAATTCAACAAAAACTATGGGAATTTCTGACAAAGAGATGGCCCAATCATCCTAAAAACCTTGACCCAGTTTTGCTGCCTTATTTTAGAGTTTGGAATGAACTTTCTTTGTTTGATGGCTGTGTGCTACGAGGTACACACCAGCTCCTTGTGCCAGAAGAATTCCATCAAAACTCATACACCTGGCACACGATATTCATCAAGGAATTGTCCGAACCAAACAACGACTACGGGATCTGTATTGGTGGCCAGGGATGGACTCTCAAACTGAAGCACTCATAAAATCCTGTGTCGCTTGCCAAATGCATGATAAGACAGCAGTGACATGTACCCCTCCATTACAGCCTGTTCCTCTTCCTGAATCTGCATGGGAAAAAGTGGCAATTGACATTGTAGGACCCTTTGATACTGCTCCAATTGACTGCCGTTATTCCATCACTTTAATAGACTATTTCAGTAAACGGTTTGAGGTAGTGTTTACATGGCAAATCTCTTCTGCTACAGTAATTAAGTTCCTCTCTTCAGTTTTTAGCAGGGAAGGTAACCCCAAAGAACTGGTTTCAGATAATGGTAGTCAATTTACTTCCCTGGAGTTTGAAACTTTTCTAGCACAGAGGAACTGAATTTGCACAGAAGGTCATCCCTGTATTACCCTCAAGCCAATGGGGAAATCGAACGGTTTAACAGAAGTTTGAAAGACAGTTTGCAAACGGCTAAACTGGAAGGGCGATTGTGGATACCCCTCACTACTGATTTCTTGCAAGCGTACCGGGCTACACGACATGCCACAATGCAAAGATCACCCGCAGAGTTACTGCATGGGAAACAGATGAATACTAAACTGAACATTGCTCGATTCTTAAAGGCACAACCAGGTGCCCCAAACAAGGATGATGTGAGAAAAACAGTTGAACAGAACCAAGCAAAGTCTAAGGCTTTCACAGACAAGCAGCGGGGTGCTAAGGAACCAAAGTTTGAGTGTGATTCCTTTGTTAGAATGTGAAAACCTGGAATTTCATGCAAAGGGGACCATAAATTCACAGCTCCTCTTAAAATCATAGAGAAGAAGGGACCTTACACCTATCGACTTTCTGATGGGCAGGTATGGAATGCTTCTTATCTTGCACCTGCCTATGTACCAAGAGGAGATTATGCCAACACCCAGTCTGCATTGGATGACTTCACTGTAGTACCGACACAACAAGACATTGCACTGGAACCGGGGCTTGAGAGACGGCCTGTCAGACCCAGACGACCACCTGTCTGGACTAGAGACTATGTTATGTAGTATCTACAGTGTTTTCAGTGTAATATTTCTGCCAACAGTACAGTGTCTTGTTTCATATTTGTTCCTGTGGTTAGAACAACAATGTTTATTTTAATTGGGAGAGTTTCTTAAGAGAGGAGGGAATGTGGTGTTTAGATGTTGCTTGTAATTATTAGAATTGGGAGCACTGGCTGTTGGGAGTCTGAAAGGACAGGAAACAGGAAGGATGGGGGAGGAGTTGAGAGGCTGGGAGAAAGCTACAGAGGATGCAGCAGCAGCTTGGTAAAGGGGTTTCCACTTTGAAAATAAAGTCCTATTGAAGCTTGTTAGTACCTTGCCTGGTTGATACAACAGCATGGAGGCTGAACAAACCTCACAATCCTTGCAGCATTCTTTCCAGCACAGAGCTCAGGACCAGTGGCAGAGCAATGTGGATTCCTAGCACAGCAAGCGCTTTTTAGCAGTACATAAATGAAGGAGTTCAGTTTTCAATACTGTCAAGCGTAGCAAATAACTTTCATGCAAACACTGTGCTCACTTTTAAAAATATCATTACTTCCTGCATGACTTGCTTATGTCTCATAGTTTCCTCTGTTGCCACACTGCATATCAGCCTGCACGGGTTGCTGAAGGAGTGCTGAATGCCATATCTTTTTCTTCTAAAGTCTAACCCCGCTCTATGCGCTACCTTCTGGGAATCCAACAACCTGGATGAGGAGTGACAGTACTGATTCTCTTCCTTTTCACTGCAGTCTGAAACACCTCTTACTTGCAAACACTGCAGCATTTTTGCATTCACTAATATGTGGAAAATGTTCAGAATGCCCAAGAATCTGTCTATTTTAAAGTTTTCTATAGCCTCACCAATGTAATAACCAAGCAGTAAATCCAGGTAAATTATTTCCACATAGGGAGACCCCAGTAGATTTCATTACATTGTCTACTCTTCTCTTTTCATTAGTAATAAGAGTTAATAAATTATTAGGTTCCCCCCCCCCTCTCTTTTTTTTTTTTTGGCAGGGTGGGACAGGGGATATTGTGTGTTGAGAGGAGAGGGGAGTTTTCATATTGGTTTTTCTAGATGCATACAGCTAAATTGCAGGGAAAGAGACTTTCCATAAGATAATACTTTGAGTACGGAGTCCTATATATTGTATTACAGTTGCAGTTCTTGCCAACAGGATATCTATTTGTTTGGAGGAATATATGAGTCTAAAGATGGTCATAAAACACCAAAGAATGATGTAATGAAATTAAGCCTAGGTGAGTAAAAATGCAAAAGGAAGGTTGTCAGCACAATTTTTTAATCACTGAATAGAGCAAGATACTATCCAGAAGTATCCTAAAGCAAGATGGCTGCACAAGGGCATAGTCTTGTAATAAAATGAACCTGAGTACATCTTTCAGTATGTGTGGAGCTACATAAAAATACATCCAAATGCACAAGTGCATCTCTGTAGTCAATTTATGATCAATCACTTAACAATTTCTTGAAAATTTGTAAGATTTAATTAAACATTGTATAATATTTATACACACATATATGCTTCAAATCTAACACCATTCTCTATCCCCTTAAAGATATTAGCACACCTTCCAGCTTTGCCTGGAATCTGTAATGTAAGGCTGCACGGCATTTTATGGTTTACGTTAGGTTGCAATGTTTCTCTAGACAAGCTCTGTAAACCACTTTAATTCAACGCTTTTTGTTGCCTGAGAGATTGCAGAAAATGCTGCCTTTGTTATCTTTTGATCATACAAACCTCTGAACTTCCCCCTTCCTTCCTTTGGTGAGCAGTTACTCACCTAAGTGGTTCTATAGAGACAACGTAGGCAAGTAACCATTCAAGAACAGGAGCAGGAGGTTCACAATGTGACCTACAGTGATTTGGGAAGGCTGCAAAACACCATTCTTTCAGAAAGTCAGATTTAAAATATGATTTCACCTGTTGTTCTAAACAGTGGACATGCAAAAAGAATGGCCATACCATGGAGTTGTACAGTACTCATGTTGGGCAGCAGTTAGTAACTGCTTAGCCGATTTTTTTCTAACTGTTTTCCTTAAACAGAGAAGAAAAATGTTAGACCTGTTCATAAATTCATTGTCATTAGTTTTTCCATGTTTTTGTGCAGAGAAGCTTTTTTAACCAACTTTTCTGGTTTAAAATAAAAAAGTATATTTAAAATTAAATAGTTTCAATGACATTTTAAAAAAGTTAAATCTGGATCACATTGGATCACTTTTCTGTGTCTTCTTTCAGGTGAATCACTGCAGGACACAAAGTAAAAAGGAACTTTATAAGTGTAATTTATTATGGAGCCACAGTGTTGATGAGAATTAGGGGGAGCAGGGAACTATTGGAAATATTTTCAAGAAAATTCATGCAACTTTTTTTAACCGGGTTTTGGTTGGTTGGTTGGTTTTTTGCATGATTTCACACCCCAGAAAATTATTTGCACTGAAGACTGCAAAAACTTGAAAAGCCACTTGTGCATGAAAATTCACCCACATGAATTTTGACAAAGTTGCTGGAGGAAGTTCCTTCCAAAACCCACATGATCTAATGATTACGTACTGCAGACTAAACTGTGATCTGCTGGTGCTGATTTATTCTTTTCAGAAGTTCTACCTTCTTGGCCATAATGCTGTATGGCAAAGAGCATGATCAGACAGGGATCACTCACTGTGCTTTATTGCACATGCACACCCCCATATTGTGAAATGTTTGTACACAATTTTCTATTGGATCTACCAGAGTAACAACACAAGTAGTGCCACAGAATCCAACTTCTACCTTGTGTGTTCTTTGTGTCCTTTGTCACATATAATCACTCCTACCACATATCTTTTTGCTTGACAATACATATCATCACTTTTTACTATGGCTGTCCCCTTGTGCCCTAAATTATTATTTAGAGTTGCTGGTCTTGAATCAATCCTGAGATATTTTTGATTTCTATCAGCTTATTCCAGCAAACAAAGCCTTTAGCGGCAGGAAGCCTACCTGGAAGTGTGATTGACACCTGTAACTCATGCTTGGCCTTGAGATCCAGATCCAGATAGCAATTATGAAAGTTTAAAGCTTCCAAACACTTGGCGTGTGTCTCTCTACAGCAGAGCTGCCCTCTTTGTCACAGGGGAGTGAATTGAGTTCACGGTGTGAAGCTAAACAGATGCCATGTTCACTCCATAGATGGCTGCATTTCACTGATGGGCAGAGATTCCTGTATATGGAAGTGGGAAAATACTTTGGGATCACTTGAGATTAAAAACCATTATATAAATGTAACAGATTTACTGCATTAACATTATTATCCTCCTTGACATTACAAATAGACTTCCCTATCATCTCCCATCCTTGGAATGTTTTTCTTAGCTGCTTATTTTGAGTAAATCTATTTTATGACAATAACTTGGGTATACATTTCTTTTTGGAATGTGTTTGGCTTTAGTGATTTTGATCTTTCTGAGGTCAGTGATTAGTCTTCGGAAGACTGAAAGATACCTGTCTGAAAGAACCTTTCCTTTTGTCATTAGAGGATTGCCCAGAATTCTTTGGTTTGCATTTTCCCTGTGGCTTTCACTATTGCTGTTCTTTACTTGGCAGGTAAATTAATTAATATAGTATAATTATAATTATACAAATGTCTTAGGGTTGCAAATGTTTCATGTGTAATACTGAGACTATCTAGGGCCTAATTTTACTGCAAAGACACATTTGTCAACGCATTGACAGTAGACATGTTCTATTTTTGATTTCTGTCTTTTGTATTTTACAGCAAAGATGAAATGGAAGATGCCACTTTATGTAGGGATCCCCCCCGCTCTCAGACACAGCCATGTAGCATTTATTCTTCATAGCCATGTAAGTGAATGTAATGTTAAAGCCAGAATTCTGCCATCCCTAAACTTTACTAACTGTGTTTCATCTTTACTGATTTAAAGAGCCTACCTGCAATCTTTATTTATTCAGGCAACATACAGCTCAGCTGTTTCTTCAGTTCTTCAGCGTATATGTAGTCACTGTATAGACCTACATATTAGTTTTATTTTCTATTAAATCCCATGTTGATTTTAATCATTGTTTTCAAAACACAATTTACAACAATTAAATAGTTGCATTTAACAAAGTAAAAACAGTTTATTAATACATGAAACAATGTACCAAAAGTCCAATAAATCAAGGTTTTTTCCTACCCTTAAGGGCAGTAGTAGCAGCAGAGTGAAGTACGAGCAACGCTTCTTATGGATTGTCGTCGCTCACCACACTGTTTCAAGTATAAATGCAGACTTCCAAGTATTCCACTCAGCATCTTTTTGACTGTCATTAGTGAAAGAGTTCTCCACAGGAGCTACACCACAAAGGCTGTTGCTCCAGCTCTTCTTCACATCCCAGC
Source organism: Lepidochelys olivacea (assembly GCF_965140295.1). NCBI lineage: Eukaryota > Metazoa > Chordata > Testudines > Cheloniidae > Lepidochelys > Lepidochelys olivacea. The sequence continues at coordinate 86,656,090 of NC_140415.1, read as the reverse complement.
AATATCTCTGGATATCCTTTTCTCAGATTTTACCCTTTTTTCAGTGATTAAATTTCAAAGGTATTTGCCTTGAGCATTTCAATACGTTTTTGCTGCTGTTCATCAGTTGTTTTTTTCACTGCTCTGGTGGCTGACTCTGGCATCTGCTTGAAGCTCTGGCACTCCTGGTTTCTTGTGCTTGATATTGTCTCTGCACCTCAATGGCTGTTTTGGTGCAGCTGCATTTTTTTTTCTTTGCTTCTCAGTGCCTATGCTTCTAGTGACTCAGTGCTACTGCAGTACCTCACCAGTGTTTCTCAGTAGTTTAACACCAAACTTTGCATTTCAGCTTGGCTTCCATCTTGGCATTTAACATTTGCTTCACTCTTCTGCTTCTTTGGGACACCACTTAATGTAGCAGTTTGTCTATTAGGTATGGTGGGTGCTTCCCTGGAGGAGCCTACACCCTTTTCCTTTTCACAGGAAGTAACTTCTAAAATGGAAGGAAGGTTGCACAGTAGCAATTCATGTGAGTGAAACACAACCAATGTCTGTGATGACTGATAATCTTTGTGCCACCTATCTTGGCGTTAACCACAACATGCATGGGTGACAGATTTGCTTGCAAATATTATCCAAAGAACGTAAGAAATGTGCAGAATGACTCCAAGCACTCTGATAAACCCCTGGGATACTCCTTTAAGTCCAAAACAAGGCTGTCAGGGTGTGTCACATCACAGGTTAAACCCTCAAGGCATAAAACTGAGTTGGCCAAGACCCCTGAGCACTAGGACCCAGCACTGGTGCTGTGTTGGTACAAACCGACCTTCTCTATGGCAAGTCCATTGTAGCCTTTTCCTCAAAGTGGCCCACACCATCTTCTGTAGCATTAAGGGATTCCACTAAGTATCGGTTCCTGAATGTACTCTCAGGGTCTCGGAGCCTGATCTTGCAGTGAGGTCAATGACAAAGCTCACATTGACTCCAGTGGTGCAGGATCAGGCCCTTAGTCTTTGAAGTCAATTGTTCTGAGCTCCAGCTTCTCAGGTGAGGAGGGATCCTCCACACGAGAGACTGCAGTAGAAGGCACTGATTGCAGGCCAGCAGCACTAGCTTGTTAAAGCTGCTAACTAGGCAGCTCTATCGTGTGGGCTGTAAACTTTCTTTTTCAGGTACTAAATATAAACCAAAAAGGGTTTTTGTGTTTATTTTATTTATTTAACACTCTCCACCCAACAGTGTTGATTGGAATGAGCAACAGAAATTAATCAGGACTGTTCCTCCATGAGATTAGATGGTAGTGGGTCTTCTTCCCGTGCTGACACAAGGACTGTGGGAACAGCTAAGGAGGCTCTCTTCTGAACTACTGGAAGTCCCAAACTGAGCATAAAGTCACTCTCTGGGATGAGCTGCTCCTCTTCTTTCAGAGGGGCAGTGAGATTGGAAACATCTTCTCTAGAGGGAATTAGGGAGCAACTTCTGCAAGGTCCTGCATAGACCAGGCTGAGCAGTTCCTCTCCTCCCTTGGGCAGGGCGGGCAGATTATGTCAGAGTCTTCTGTGCGGGGATTCCAGGCAGTGACACAATCAGGCATTTTCCATTTAATGGAATTATACAGTTTTCTTCAAGAAGAGTTTTACTGTGTTTGATTGAAGTGAGCACCAGGAACCGTAAATACAGAATGTACTATACTAAAGGGCCTCTGCAAACATTAACTGATACATTAATGTGATTATGTAACCCTGTCATTATATTGGTTTGCTACTGATGTTGCTTGCTTTTTCATTGTTCCCAGCTCTATATCTTTGGTGGCATGAATGAGGAAGAAGAACTCAATGATATAATGGGGATGAAATTGATAAACCCTTCAGATAGACAACCAAGTAAGTTTACTATGCATGTGGTAAATTCTAAACTTACAGTTAATTTGAAGCCAATTCTTCATGTCTCTGTCCTTTCCCACTCCCATCTTATGCCAAATTCTGTGATAATATGCCTACAGAAAGACAGTACTATTATGTTTGTTTAACATAGGCTTCCAGAGCTGCTGTTCACTCCTTAAAATGCTGTTTAATACATCACCTAAACTGACAGTCATGATCTCTGGAAAACATACACTCTATGTAGTCTTATAGGGCCCAGTCCTCTGAGGTGCTGAGTGCCACCTGCGAGGAACTGAACTCCTTTGACATTCATCGACTTGAAGATCAAATAGGAGTGTGCATATTTTCTGAAGAAAATAACTTTCAGTTAACTTTAGTGAGTTAAGAGCTCTCATCACCTGGTAGGATTACATGCTCAGGTATTACCTTATTTTACACTGTAAAATAGTATACTAAAATGTACTTAGTCCCTTAATACCATAGGATTGGTTTTCCACCTATTGGGTTATTCCTAATGTCACTTCACACATGGTATAAAGTTAAACTCTTACTTTTAGCCTTTTTAAAATAAGAATAATGGTGATATCAGCTAGTTGTAGTCATAGATCCAACTAAAATATTGTAAGTGTGACAGGGTGCGGCCCTCTGCTCACTTTTGTCATCTTGTTCAAATGGCTGTAACAACTCTGGTTTGTAAACTCTGACAAAGGTCCATCTAGCCCAGTATCCTGTCTTCCGACAGTGGCCAATGCAGGTGCTACAGAGTGAATGAACAGAACAAGTAATCACCAAGTGATCCATCCCCTGTCACCCATTCCCAGGTTCAGACAAACAGAGGCTAGGGACACCATCCTTATCCATCCTGGCTAATAGCCATTGATGGACCTATCCTCCATGGCTTCCATCAGTCAGGTCTTCCTTGGGGAAACTAATTGGACTTAAATTGACCAGAATGCTGGTTCAGCTGCTGGTTCTCATCACGCTGCCACAGTAAGTAATAGTTCATCTGAAATGTGTTTCTTTTAAATGTCTGAGTAAAATGATCACAGTATCTCATAACAAAAGGAGCACGGGCACTAGCCCTAAGGCAATCCTACCACATGATCTTGGTGTCACTTACAGGTGGGATTTTTCTTCTTGCACAAAAGCCCCAAATCAATCAGGGGAAGTTCTAGAAAAGACTCTAAAATGGCCCTTCAACCAACTTTGGCCTATTGCTGACTACACAAAACATTGCCAAGCGTAACAGACTGTCTAACAGTTAATATAAGCGCTTGATTACAGTGGTTACAAGTACTGTTTTCCTCAGTGTTTCAGATAGTACTGAGTATAATGAGAAGACTCCACAAATAATAATCTAAGTCCCCAGTTCAACAAGGTGTTTAAGCACCTTTTAATCTATTGAAGTAAATGGAATTTATGCATGTGCTTAACTTTAAGTACGTCATTAAATGCTTTGCTGAATTGAATCCCTTGGCCACACTGCATAGCGCCATCCACCTGCCACTGCACACGCTTTTACCTGTTGCATTGAGCATACCAGACACAGTACAGTACATATGAGGAGAAAATGCTTCGTGTGATTTTGATATGTACTGTAACGCTTGATTTATTTCAGTGGAATAGCCACTTAAACGAGCAGCACAATGGAATGGTATATGGGGTGGATGAGATAGGAGTAAAGCTATAAAGCTGGAAGAAATGTCATTTTCACATAAAGTTGTGCTAGTGTGATCACAGTGCTTGCAATACCTAGAGATGAAACAAACAATTTTAATAGGTCAAGATTGTCCTAAAATAATAAAGGGTTGAAGTTAAGAGCAAATAAGAGTAATTTACTATTCTGTGTAGCTCTTTCATTCGGAACCTCTTCTCTGAGAAAAGACCACAGGGAGTAACTCAAAGTTATTATTGCCTCCTTGTGATAAGCTTTGTTAAATCAGTCGAAAGAAAAAATCAGTTCTGATAAATGGTGCCTTTGTACGTCCTGTTCTCTGTTTGCTAAACTTTGTGTCCAACGTATGAGTGGAATTTCATTTTAATAAAGTTTGATACTTTTATCATTTTTACTATCATTCCTCTGACTACTGGCTATCATCAATCCAGAGCATATGGATAAGGCAGGAAATAATTTCATTAGCATGCAAAATATCTTTAACAGTAAGTACCTCCAAGTTGTAATACTCCTACAGTGGACACCAAAAATGAAATGCACATACATATAGTTATATTAGTATTCTGGACATAAACACACAAACATGATCAGTGGATTTGAATAACTAATAATGCTGAATTGATTTTAATTCATGATGTTACTAAAAGCTATTTTAAAATATCTGAGAGAATACATGATTTTCACCCATAAAAAGTGGTGTGAATCTTTAATGCCTACAGTGCTTATTTTGTGAATTAGGGGTCTTAATTACCAGCTTCCCAGCAATATGTGTCTACCATATTTCCATATTACCATATTACCTATATTTCCATATTACCATAACAAACTTGACAGCATGTTACGGAGCGAGTAGTGTTGTTTTCACAATTACCACAAGATGTCATCACACTAACCCACTTTGTGGGTGTCAGCCTAGTAATGTGCTCCAGCTTCACTTGTACACTGTGTGACTGGTGACCATTTCAGCTGCATACATCCTCACTGTCCCTCTTTATAATTAGCAATAGGTAATTCTCATCAGGGACAGGATTTAGTTCAACATTACAAATTTTTGTTTTCATTCAAAGCTCTGAAGCTTTTCCAGTATCCCTTGGACAGTCCCCAATTGTCCGTTTCTCTACAACACAGTCCCTCCTCCAAGAAGCCCCATCTCCCCTCAACTAGCAGCAGGATCTAATTTGAGGTGTGGGCCTCTATCTTCCCACTGGAGGCAGTAGCTAGGTGGCAGGACCCTGAGGTCTAAGTGATGCATTTCTCTTCATACTTCATGACACGGTGGCATTTCCTGTGCTTTCACCCAAGAATGCACAATGTGTGCTTCTCAAGTCAGGGAACAACTGAAATCTCATGCTCGCTGCATTCTGGGACTCAAGTTAGTAGTAAAGCCTGGCAGTGTCAGGAAGTTGGAAGAAAGCTGCAACAAATAAGGCTGTAAGCCACTGGGCATATTCTCTGGCTGGGGAAGGTATAATTAAGCTCCCAACAACAATTTAGGCCAAGACCCTTCCTAAGGGCTGGCTTTATTTTCAAACCTGTCTGCTGTCCTTGTCTAAGGGTATGTCCACACTGCAAATAAAAACCTGCAGCTGGCCCATGCCCACTGACGCGGGCTGCAGGGCTGTTTCATTGCTGTGTAGACTTCTTGGCTCAGGCAGCAGCCCAAGCTCTGGGAACTCCACCTCGCAGGGTCCTAGAGCCCAGGCTGCAGACCGAGCCCGGAAGTCTGCACTGCAAAGAAACAGCCCTGCAGCCTGAGCCCCGGGAGCCCAAGTCAGCTGGCACAGGCCAGCCGCAGGTGTCTAATTGCACTGTAGACATACCCTAAAAAGCGGGAAGCATTATATCTGCCTTCCGGTAGGTTACATATTTGGTATTAGTCATGTGCCCTGCCACTGCAGCTCACAGTTTTAAAAGGCTCAAGGACTATAACAAGTGCCCTAAGAGTCTGGGACATGTGCATGTTCACCAAGGCCCATCTTGCATGTATGCTGAGGTACAGATGTTTCCAAGTGTTGTGTAATGAAATGCAAGAAAAGAAAATGAAGAGTTGGAGTGAGAGAGAAGCAAGAGCCCATCTCAGCTGATCTCAGTCCATCATGCTGGTACAGAGATGCAATTCCTGAGGTAGCTAGAATCCAAGTAATATAGGGGTTTACTCTTATTCAATATTTATATAACAGTAGTACCCAAAAGTCCCAAAGAGGATCAGGGTCCTATTATGCGAGGCCTTATACAAACCAAGATGTGGACCTAGTCCATGTCCTGAAGAGTTCAATATCAATACCTTAAGCTGCATCTAAAAGTGAATAGGGATAGTCTTTGGAGTCTTGTATAATATGTTCCAGGCAGCATACCGCATTGCCACTGTGGCAAGCTGGCAGCCACATTCTGTATCAGCTGAAGCTTCCAAATGATCTTGAGTGTGTGACTTGCTGTGCTAATGTTTTATCACTTCAAAACTTGTCTTGCAGATAAATTCATAGCAGTTAAAAAAGCTACACACATGTTATTGTAATTATATGGTCTTGGCCAAAATACATTATGAATATGATAGAAAGATCCCATAATGGTTCTGATCTATCACTCCTTGTTCATAAAATGTGTTAATGGACTAACAGCAAATTGGTGTGTTAATTTCAGTAATGAAGGAGATTCTCTCAGAATTTGGAATCCATGGAGTAAGCAGCAGGTATTCTTTATATTTTTGTTTCTTTGCTTTCTTTCCCTCGATGGGAAAAGGCAGGGAAGATTGAATATTTGTGATGTTCTTCATATTGGCTCTGCCTTTGACTGAGCTGGCCTCTCCATGCAGTACAAAGTATTTTCTGTGTATAAATCATCATAAATATGTGATTAGTTGATTTTTTTAATCTGGCTCATCACTAATAATTGCCCACATTTCAGTGACAAATACAATGGCCGATGGCCCAACTAGGTAAATCAATTCCCTTGCTACCCAGAGAACAGCATTTCATTGGGATAAAGGAATAGGCTGATAATCAGATGTGGGTCCTATTATTCTGGACCATTAATACAAAGGCTGCCTGCCTTTACTCCTCTCATTCTCTGCTGTATCTGAGGCTATGTCTACACTGGGCATGTACCCAAGTCCTGGCTCGCATGCATGCATCTGTGTGTTAGCTAAGCCCACCACCAGAGTCCACACTGCAGAGCTGCACAGACACCATACCCCATGTGGCCATGTCCATACCAACAGTTTAGCTACATGACATTTCATAGTCCTGAGTGTCCTCACCATCTGGAGCAGCCCTAGTATTGGTTTGTGGGAGACCCCTGTGCAGAGGTGCTTTCAGCGTACCACATTTTAAATGCTGTTTTTTTGTGAGGCACTTGCAAGTCGTGAATGCTGTTCACTTCTGTCCAATCCATCCCGGGAAGAGCCTGGGGACCAGCTGATCAGCTGCTTCTGTTTGCATATTAATGGTTTATGTAGCAGAGCAGACGTTCAGCAAGACACTGGATGGCATTTCAGGAGCACTTTCTGAGACAAAGAAAGCAGCTAAACTTGGAAGAGGGTTCATTCACAGCAGACTGGACACAGCTAATGAATGCCACAATTGGTGCTTATTTTCCATGTATAGACTGACATTTCTGGTGCAGGACAACTAGCATAGTGTGGTAGGACCACATGCATCCATCTTGGATACCATGTGGTGTCAGCCAGGTGAGGAGGGAAATCTGAGGACAGGGTGGATGCCCTATGGGAGTCTCTTATGTACCTCCTTCTGACCACTATAAACAATAGCAGAGTGTTCAAAAATAAACTTTTCTCAGCTTGGCATCCATCTTGGATACCACATGGTGGTGGTGGCAGCTGGAGCAAGGGGGTCTGGAGAGAGGGAAGGTGCCTGGTGAGAGTTTCTTGTGTACTGCCCTCCACTCAGGATAAACAAACCTGTTCCCAGAACATAACATCCTTCTCCATAGAAGAACAGGGAATTGTGTGAATGACGGTGAAAGAGTAAGTAGACTCGAGGACAGGTCACCATGTCATAGCTATGACCACACCACACAGTGACCAGGTAGAGAGGTGGGTCATGTGTCAATGTCCAACCTTACCCAGGCCCCCAGACAGGTTTGCCAACTCCATTTCTACACACCTTTGAACACACATCTCAGGGATTTGAGTGTGGATGATAGGGACATTGGAGGCAATGACTAGCAATTTGACACACAGAAAGCCAGAAATGTAGACATACTCTCAGAGAACATCTTTTGCCACCGTAGTCTCCATGTGGGCAAAGTCACTTATCTGTCTTCTCAGCAAGGATGCCAGTGATATTCATTTACCTCCTGAAGACTTAAGGAGGGAGGACCTGAAATAGTAGATTGAGGATATCAAATAGGAAGATACTGGATATGGGGAGAGAAAAATAGAAGAGTCAAAGATGACACTAATGCTGAAAGATTGAGTTCTCAAATATTGCTACTGTTTTGGAAATGTATTATTTAATTCAGCCAACTGTAGCATATAGCTCTATGCTTAACAGCTTTGTCCCCTTGAACTAAATTAATATTCTAGTACCTGACCTCAAATAACTTCCAGAACAACCAAGAGAAAAAGAGAATTAATTTCCTTTGCAGCCATTTGTATTTGTTTAGAAAAGTGTTTAGTTTCAGGCTCTTTATCAATACCATGATTTTGTGTGTGTGTGTGTATGTGTGTGTGTAGGTTTACTCCCACCAAAATACCCAAAGTGAAATATGAATTAATGGCATCGCCTTTATCTGCCAGAATGGAGTCCCCACCTGCAATCCCAGTAAGTATCTCACCTCAGGTTCACTAGATCTAAGGAGGTTTGTTTCTTGGTGTAACATTGGAGCTGTGGTTTTATCCAGAACACTTAGGAAATGCGCATTCACCTGAAAGTTAAGCAGTAAGACATGACAGGATGTGCTTCATGCTGTACAACATTACCCCTCAGGTGCCTTGTGAGGAACAAAGCTAAAGCAAGTGTCCTGAATCTCTTAGGCATGATGTTGTACCTTATTGTGCCTCTGGATAATGACAAAATGGCTTTGTGGAAGAAAAATTATTCCTGTTTGCCTGAGGGCTTAGTTGGTTGGTTTTTTAGTGTGGATTTTACATAGATCCTTCCACTTGGAGGGAAAAAAGTCACAGAAATAAACATTTTAAGGGCCAGATCTTTCTCTCACACACACTCTGACTGGAATGCCCAAGAGGGAGGGGAACTCCATGAGGTGACCCTGGCAGAGATTTTCTTGAACCAGCCCTTATGGATTTGTACTGAGAACAGGAATTGTCTTACAGGGGTGACTGCTGCATTGCTGCTTCTTCTAGCCCTCCCCCACCCCCCCGTCCCCCGCAACATAATTTCTGAAGTTATTGGCTGGGGTCTCCCTTGGCAGCTCAGTAACTGCTGCAGAGGTGAGCAGGGCCAGATTAACTTTTTGTGGGCCTGGCGCCAAACATATTTGAGGGGCCCCCGGGGGAATGAAGGGGCCAGGGGCAAGAGCACAGCGCTGAGGGTGGATTTGGTCAGAAAGACTCAACTTAATAATGGTTTTCTACATAAAAGTGCATTCTTGTTGGTTGTTATGACCTTAATACATATTCTTCACAGCTCAGAGATAGATATAAAACCTACATTGAGATAGATGTAGGTTTCATTTTTAGAAGGTACACACTCTATTTTTAAACAGTGATTTATTTTGAAAACTTTTCAGATGAGTTTTATAGCTATATCAGAAAATGAATGATTGTTTGGTTATTTCATTTACCAAAGATAATTGAAGCAGATATTTATATATTTTTTCCTCAAAAATCCAATTTAAATCAAAAAGCTTCTGCCGCTGCCCCCTCAGGAGAGAGCAGGGGTGGAGAAGAGTGGGCTGGGCCGGGGCCCCTCTGGAGCGTGGACCCGGCGCCATTGCGCTAGTGGTGCCATGGTAAATCCGGTAGTGGAGGTGACTCAGAGGGAAGCAAGATGGCTCTCAGCTATAGTGCTTTCACCTAGCTGTCTGCAAGGCAGTTTGCAGTGCCTCAGAAAGCAACACTTCCCCTCTTCTACTTCTTTGTCTTGTACCATAAACTCAGCAGTATTCCATCCATGATGCAGAGCTGCAGCAGAGAAGCATTAGGGTTGCCAATTTGGTTGGCCATATTCCTGGAGGTTTCATCTCAGGACATGATCTTTGATTAAAGATTAATCTTTAATTCCTGGAGACTCCAGGGCAATGCCGGAGGGATGGCAACCCTAAGAAGCATCCACATTCGGTAAGGAGAGGGAGATGGAGCAACAGAGGAAGTACTCTCCCTCCCTCTGCCTGGCTTTGTTTATACGAAGCATGAAAGTAAGAAAAAGGGATCTACAGAACCAGAACCTATTTTAATCATTTTGTTAATTCTGAAAGAGGTTTCTCTTCCTTTCTCCTTTGACTTAGCGGACATGGGGGTTAAACACTGAACATTTTCTTTTTTGGCAGAAGCTGCTTAAAGTGTTCGACTATCTCCAGTTGGAGTAGAATTATAGAATATCACGGTTGGAAGGGACCTCAGGAGGTCATCTAGTCCAACACCCTGCTCAAAGCAGGACCAATCCCCAATTTTTGCCCCAGATCACTAAATGGCTCCCTCCAAGGATTGAACTCACAACCCTGGGTTTAGCAGGCCAATGCTCAAACCACTGAGCTAGCCATTAATTAAATAAATAAACTGGAGAGAAAGTTCTCAGGGGGGACATAATATATCTCATCTTTCCCACCTGACAGGTGTATCAGATTAATGGCCTCCACTCTGAGTCATCTCTTTTGGTTCTAAGGTTTTGAGTTGGGGTTATTTGGGGGGAGGGGGAGGGCTCTGTAAGGTCCCAGTTCAGTAAAGCTTTTAAATACATGCTTAAACACTTTGCTGAATAGGGCTGGGTGGCTGAATTAGGGCCTAAATTGCTCCTTCATTATCACTGTACCTTGCATAGTAATTTTAGCAGTTATTTTCAAATTATGGGCTAATAGACTCCTTTAATTTGGTACAGGCCATTCAGGTCAATTTTATGTATTTCTTATGGTATCACATGGAAAAAATTGAGTATGCCAGCTCCATATGCAACCTGCTTTTGGGGATATCATTTGAAAATTATTGCTACAATACAATTACTATATAAACTATTTGCTGTTGGGAACAATTTAAATGGGTCACATGTTCCTTGAATCACTTGCATATAAAGATTTCCCAGATTACCCAATAACACCATTACTTAGCAAATAAATAACTTATGTAGTAAAATATTTAATTATTGATTTAATTGCTAAGTAAATACGTTGCTCAGTAAAGGAATTAATTTCAGTTACTAAACATTATACTACAGAGTATTTGCAGAATGGATGAATTATTTTATTACTATTAATAATTTCAGTGTAGGATTCCATCCCCTCTGCAGATGATTTGAGATCAGCCTTCAGAAGAATTTCAACCCTGTCTCTGAGACCAGTGGTAGAAGCCAACATGTGCAGGCCACTCTCCTGGAGAGACTGGAACTTAATAACTAATGCTTTCAACAGGATTAAATGAGGAAAATTCATAGCAAAACAAATGTGTTGTTTAGAACAGAAAAGGTAAAAATCACTGCTGAGGAGAGACAAGGTGGAAAAATGTGCAAATAAATGACTAGAGTAAACCAAAAATCACAACTGGCATCCCCCTATGAAATAATGATCAACATGGGTCTGTGTTGTAGTGAAATCTATCATCTCTTATCATCACCAAGGGAAAAACTGGTAGATAGAACAGTGGGTCTTGATGGGAAAACTCATAGATGACTTAGACCATTGTAGGTTTAAGGGGAGATGCTAATAATCATTAAATGCCTTCTCTTCTTCTGTGATTCTTTATGGTATCTCAAGCTGTGTTACCTTATGACTTTCTACACAGGCAGCTCAACTCAGAGATTTCATTTCTGTGCGTAACCAAGCAATGGACATGATCACAAGGGCCTTTGACTTGCTTGACTTGGAGTTTCAAAAGCTAGACACGTACGTATTACTTAGAGTCTCTAGAAATGTTCTTTATATGTTTTGTGGGAGACAGGCTGGGGGTAAAAATTTCTTAAAGGGAGCAAGGATAAGGATTATTATGGGAACCAATGTTTTACTAGCAAAAAATAAGATAGACGTGTCTACAAATGTAAAAGTTCAGCATGATGATTCGGCTTTTTAAATAAAGGGCTGCAAGCTTCATTATCATTAAACAGTAGTATGCATCATATGGCTGTGGCTGCTGCCAAAAAGGTAATGTGATATTCAGAAACCTGCAAAGGGCATAATTGCTGTACTTTTTGCTCACAATTTGTTTAAAGTTTAATATACAGTATGTATTTTAAAATTTGGATGTTAGTTATTATATCATGAATGTCAAAGTATTTTAAGCAACTTACAGAGAAACATGGAAGAGTTACTACTAGGCTTAGTTCTAGTTCTCATAAGCCCGACTGCCCCCTCTGGCAGAAAAAAAATACAGAAAGGGACTCAGAGGGAGGAAATTTCTCTCCGGATCCTCTTGCAGAGATCCTTCCCTCTGGTTGTTTCATTAGGGGAGTGAGCTTATCCGCTGTGGTACAGGTTGCAGGACGCACCCACAAATCTAAAGGATTCCTGGGGATCTGTGAGACATCAGAGTCATCCAGGTGGATAACCTGTACCTCCACAGCTGCTTGAGCCCCCAGTGGAATCCTGTGCCCCATCCCTGGCAGCACACCACCACCGTAGCTATGTTATCAGGGCCTTGCCTGCAGCTGCCCCTGGGAAAAAGATAATACGGTCCCAATTTGTATTTTCTCAGTAATCTTTGCAGGGCTATACTGGGGGAGGGGGATCCACCCAGGTCCACCTATTTTCTGTTCCTTTCTCCAGCCCTGTGCCCACAGAGTGCTCTTCATGTGGTAAAGATGAGGGGAATATTACCCAATTTCTCCCTCCTTCTTCCTAGAGGTGGGATAACCACCCTCAGTTCTTAGGGTATGTACCATCCCACACAGAGATGATTAGTTGAAGGGCCTTTTGTCTTTGCACTAATTTCCTTGTTACCTACCTTTTGGTTTTGTTTTCAGTGTTGTTTAGGGCTTATTTCTTTTGGATGTTTAATTTCCTTTTAGAGCCTTCTGTAGCAATGGGTGAACCACACAAAATTTGGAGGTTCAGATCAACAGCATAAAGTTTGATGCCTATCTGAAGCTTTTCTAAAATCTTTTTGGTCTGAAAACCTTGAAAGATCAAGCTCTGGCAGGATTTCCAGTATTTACTACAGCTTTAGCCTGGCTAGAAATAGCACACAAAAAGTCTTTTCCCATGGTTTTCTGATTCCTGCTGTCCTAGCCAGAATCACTGTACAGAGATGAGTGATAATTGTGTTGGGAAAGGGCCCGGGGGAGGCTTACTTGCTTCTCTTCCCTCTGAGTTGTAGTGCTCAAATTGCCATTGGATTTATAACATAGCTGCTGGGCTTCTGTGAATGAGCTGCTACTGCTGTGAGTAGTGTGTGTCTGGGCAGGTACTGGTTGCTCAGGTTCAGCAGCTCCCTGCTGGTTTTGAGAGGCCTTGTTCAAGTGCAGCCATTTTCAGTAGACATCAAGTCAAATAGTTCAAGATATACTACATATCCCATTGCCAGTATTTTTTTTCTTTCAAAATAAAGCCACAAGGAAATTGTGCACACAAAACTAGCATAAATGCCTTGCTGAAACTGGGAAATCAGACCTCCAGAGGAGAGGAAATGCAGGATTAAAGTTGGAAACCTTAACTCTGGCCCATCTGCTAATTCCTTGTTAATGTAATACAAACAGGGATTTCTTATAACAACCCTGTGTAAAGTCGGTTTGATTGTGTAGGAATGCACCGGAAGAGAGACAGGGCAGGTAGAGAGGTGTCTATGTAGAGAGTCTGTTCCTTTTAAGGGCAAAGGGGACCCGGCGTCAGCCAACTCTGTTCCAAGTCATGGCCCCTTTAAGAAAAGGTATTTTGGGGAGGATCATGAGACCAAAGTGGGAATAGGACACTGATGCCTGAGGCACGTGATCATCTGATGTGGATTAAAAAGTAGTGCTGTTAGGTCAGTTAGGAGGAACCTAGAGAGGTTACCTTGGGGTAGGACTGCATGATGATGGGATTGGGGAGCCTGACAGTTCAGACACAGCCCCAAGAAGGAGGGCTATGGTGACGTTATCCCAAAGGAAAGAGGAATTTGAGCCCAGGGACTGGTGCCAGGAAAAGACCTGGTGGGGTGTTTCTTACTAGAGGGGCCCAAAGGTTGGAGAGGGACAAACAGAGCTCCCCAGGCAGAGAAAGAATTGGGGAGCTGTGAGAGCTTGAAACAATGGCCTTGATTCTTGTCCATCTCGTGGCTGCTCACCACTGAATAGCAGGTGTAAAAGTGACTAGTCTCATGTTCACCTGACAATAAATCTGGTCTATTTCACGGTTGCAATTCAGCAGTGACTAGTATGAAACTGACAAGGATTGTGTCAATGTCAATGAGTGGCTTCCAGCCTCCATAGCTCCATTTGCAAAATGAAATTCTGTGGGATTTCAGTTCTGTGAAAACTTTTGAGTAGTTGGCTTTTCATTCTCATTTGAAATGAAAAATATTTTTTAAAATACAAAATTTTTTGCAGAACTAAAATTTGGTTTCCTGGCCAGCTCTGACACTATCTGATTAAGACAAAGTGCTTCCAGGAGCCCTGTTGCAGCAGTGCACAATGAAGCCCACAGTTCCCAGTCTAAAATGGATCCGCTCCAGTGAAATTCATTACCTTGAGATTATTCCACTGATCAAGGTCTTACAGTAGGAAACTTTTGCTAAATCGTCTTATAGTTGTTCCTTGTGTTTGAGCTCCACCGGGGGTGACAATGTACGCAAAGCTGCCCTCAATTTCCAGTGTTTTAAGTAAAGTTGGGCAGGAACCTCACTTCCTGTTTCATGGGAAATTCTGAAATTTTTCTGTTTTGAAATAGAATAATAAAAAAAATTGAAATCTCCCAGGAAACAACATTTTGAAAAGTTCATTTTTAGGTCATTTGAAATGTTTTGTCTTAATTTTCACTTGTATTAAAAAACTTGAAACAGTAAAATCTTTTCAAAATGAAAAACTGGAAATTTATTGGAATGCCCCATTGGGTTTTTTTGTTTTGTTTTGTTTTTTAAGTGAAATTTTGTTGAAATCTACACAAATCTACACAAATTCACTTTTGGCAAATTGGCATTTTTTTCTGACAGAAAATGTTCCAGAAAATTTCTGACCAGCTCTCATTTTAAACCATATGTCATTTAGCTCTGTTAGACATGTGCTTAAAATGCTGATGCCTGTATCATGCTCTGTCTACGCTAGTGTCATCACTATTACTAACACCAGTTGTTGTCTGCTCCTTTTCAATTATTAATAATGCTTGGATTGGTTGCCAGTTGATCTGATTAATGAGCTGAGGGTAATAGGGCTCCTGTCCCAGAATCAATCAGGCTACACCGAACTAAACCAACCAGTTTGATATCTTGTAGGGAACCTCAAGGTGTCTGGCAAGGACACTCACACTGAGGGCAAAGTAAAGCCTTAAAGATTTTTATGAGGATCAATAATAAAGCTAGAAAAGCTCTGAGGCACATAGATAGGAATAATACAGTATTGGGAATATTTGTGGTACCATTCTTTGCAAATGCTCTTAGATTTGAATACTTATACCCTTCCTTGAGGAACTAATGGTAAGAGACAAAGGACCAGCCCTGTCTATGGCATGCCCAATGAGTCCAATGGTTCAGGTTCCTCAGATGAAGAGTCAAATGATGGAAAGCTAACCCCCTCCACATGGTGGTTTGCCCTATTATAGGTGGAGCCCTGCATGGATACAAATTTATACCCTCGGATGCGGAATTCACGGATATAAATCGGTATTTGTGGAACTGCAGGGCTCTCCCGAGAACGACAGCAATGAAAGGAGGCACTTCCAAGAGCCAGTGCCTCGCTCCAGCAGCTCCTCCAGCGCAGCTGTACTGCCCCCGTCCCTTCCATGCAACTGTCTGCATCTCCTGTCTGGGGGCGTGCGCACTGCTTGAACACAAGAGCGTGACCAGGGACAGCTGCCGGTGAGCCTTGTGCCCGCCCCAGTGGTCGGCGCTGGGGGGAGTACAGCCACGCTGGAGGAGCTGCCAGTGCAGGGCACTGGCTCCTGGGAGTGGTGGCCCCACATTCTGCTCCTTTTGCCGCTGCGGTTCCCAGGAGAGCCCTGCAGTTCCATCGATGCCCATTTATATCTGCAGATATCTGCGGCTATGAATATGTATCTGCGCAAGGCTCTAATGATAGGGCCTGATCACTAGCATGAATATTCGTTCTAATGCTCAGCCATCCATCTCCAAATCTAATTTCCTCACCCTCAAAATATTGGGGTTGACTTATCCTACAGGTTAGCATATTAATACATATTCATACCTTTTGACTCATTTTATACATCACCTCTTGCTCAAGCAAATTTGTGTTTAGACATCTAATGATTGTATCCTAAAATATCCCAGCTCAGTATCGCTTCTGTGTCCCTATGGTTACTGGGTACCATTAGGTTCCAACTTCTGCTATTGAGCAAGCTATTCCTAATTTCCTAAAAATCTAAGAATAAATGTCAGGCCATTTATCTATGCCCAGGGTCACAGGCCTACTATATTTGACTATACTTTCACTAACTTGCTTAAGTGAATATCTTACAGTACACAGGCCTGTTAGTTTCTTGCATTACAACTTCGTATAATAAGGCTAAGCTAGCTCTATGGGCTACTCAGTGGGGCTGAAACAGTGGGGACATTTTAGCAAAAGTATTCTAGCGTAAACACAACTTAAGTGGTGGAAAGTAGTTTGGCACATTTAGTATAATTTTTTAGAGTGGACAATAGGAAGCCGTCCTGCGCAGACAAGGAGCTGGACTAGAGATAATGTAACAATTAGATCTTTTCGGTCTCTATTTTCTGACGTGTCTAGATTGTAAGCATGAAAAAGGGTCATTTTTAATTAATTTGCCAGGGTGCCAATTAGATTTTAAAGCTGAAATCTAACGAACTAGGTTTGCCAGTTGGGTAAGTTATTTTTTCTTGAATCCAGGGAATGTTAGCTTACCAGTTTTAATGATGGGTTCTTTCCAGGTCAATTTTTAACTTGAACAGTATTCCTTAAATCAGGACACTTCACACTTGCTTATTCTTAGCCAACCAATAATTTATTAATTCACCCAGAACTGCATTAGTATACAATCAACAGTTGACCACTCAAAAGTAGACACAACCAGTATTCTAGGTGTGTACTACGTACACAATACAGTCTTGCAAAAAAATATCACCGAGTAGAGTTGAGGCTCAGCAGTTATATTGAGGAACAGTGCAAATGACCAAGATTTCTTATTATGTTTACTCATCAATTATTTAATACCTAACACATTTATCACACTTCCAAGGATACAAGTGACTTTGAAGAGTTTGGGTAGTATGGTACAAATGGATTGGTCCGAAAAGGACAAGTTTAGAATATTAAAAGCAATTGCTTAAAGTTATTGTTTTCAATCTCACTTGGTTTATAGAGGAGTTAAAATTAAACATATGGTTGCTTGAGAGAAACCATTAGACAGTGTAGGCTCAGTAATACTATATACAGTTATTTATGTTAAAGAAATAGGAGTAATACAGTCTCTGAATTGAAATCTCACCACTTTTTATTCCTTTAGCCCCGGGATGGGGGAGGGTCATTTCCACAAGTCTGGTCTGGTCTGGACATAGGTCACATTTAGGATTCCGAAACTTCTTGTTAGGTTCAGTCAACTCTCTTGAGCACATGGTGACCTCAGGTTATATACCCTAGTTTCAGGACTAAATTGGAAGGGGCCACTCTCTAATTCCTAACACATGCCAAGTAG
This sequence comes from Lepidochelys olivacea, assembly GCF_965140295.1. NCBI lineage: Eukaryota > Metazoa > Chordata > Testudines > Cheloniidae > Lepidochelys > Lepidochelys olivacea. The sequence continues at coordinate 86,638,633 of NC_140415.1, read as the reverse complement.
GTGCTCAGATTTCAGCCCTTAGTTTCTCTGCTGCTTTCATTGGTATCATCCAGTAGATGGCACTGGTGTATGACAAATTTTTGTAATCCTTTTCTTATCGGAGGCTTTTTAAGTTTGATTCATTTCAAGGATTGTTCTTCATTATTAGCCCCTATTAATTGCAATCCCTTCTTCTCCCTACCCCTTTTAAGCAATCCTTGGAATTTCTAAACATTATAGATGACAGTTTCCTAACTCAAAAAGTGTTACAGCCAACATGGGGGAATTCTATATTCGGCCTTGTCCTAACATAAAGAGGAAAAGACCACGGAACTAAAAGTTATTGGTAGCTGAGTGTACAAGTGACCATGAGTTGATCATATTTATAATGTGCAAATAGAATAAAGTCCAGACCAGAAATATATATATCTATGGTGCTTTAATACAGCTGAGCCAACTCAGCTGGTAGAAAGAATTTAATCAGAAAAATGTGCATGATAATTCACATCCTTTAAGAATGCCTTACTGGATACCCAAAAAGCCACAATCCCACAACTGAGGAAGAAGGCTATGCTGATTTTAAAAAAAACAAAAAAACAAACTACAACCTGGTTTAGACGGGAAGTGAAGACAGCTATAAAAATAATAAAATAATATATAATTAATGGAAAAAAAGGGGGAGTCCATAGTAATGAATATAAATCAGAAGTTCGGAATTGTAGAAAATTGATAAGGAAAGCAAAGAACACAAGGAGAAATGTATTGTCAACAGACAAGGACAATAAGGAGTTTTAAAAATATATTATGTGACAAAGTTCCTCCCCTACCTTGGTGGGTCTTGCGCTTATTAGCGGATTTGCTTGCCTCGGAGATTCATGGCCGCCCTCAGTTTGGCCGTATTCATGAACCCACAGTCCAGGTCAACCCCTCCTGTGTCTGACCAGGAGTTGGGAGGTTTGTGGGGAACCCTGGCCCGTCCTCTACTCTGGGTTCCAGCCGAGGGCCCTGTGGAATGAAGCTGTCTAGAGTGCCTCCTGGAACAGCTGTGTGACAGCTACAATTCCCTGGGCTACTTCCCCATGGCCTCCTCCCAACACCTTCTTTATCCTCACCATAGGACCTTCCTCCTGGTGTCTGATAATGCTTGTACTCCTCAATCCTCCAACAGTACACGTTCTCGTTCTCACTCTCAGCTTCTTGCGCCTCTTGCTCCCAGCTCCTCACATGCACCCCACAAACTGAAGAGAGGTCCTTTTTAAACTCGGATGCCCTGATTAGCCAGCCTTAATTGATTATAGCAGTTCTTGATTGGCTGCAGGTGTTCTAATCAGCCTGTCTTGTTTCCAGAAAGTTCCCGATTGTTCTGGAACCTTCCCTGTTACGAGGGAAAAGGGACTTACTCAACCTGGGGCTAATATATCTGCCCTCTATCCTGTAGCCATCTGGCCCAACCCTGTCACAATTAGGAACAAAAAGAATCCTGACAATGATATTGGTTCATTATTAGATAGAAATGAAAGAACTGTCAATAATAATGCATAAAAAGCAAAAAAAGCAAAAGTGCTCAATAAATATTTTTGTTCTGTATTTGAAGGGAAAAAAGATTATACAGTCTCATTATATGGTCATAACACTCTTTCCATTACACTAGTATCTCTAGAGGATGTTAAACTGAAGCTTTCAAAGTTAGATATTTTTAAATCAGCAGGTCCAGATAACTTGCATCTAAGAGTTTTAAAAGAGCTGGCTGAGGAGGTCACTGAACTTTTAATGTTCCTTTTCAATAAGACTTTGAGCTCTGAGGAAGTTCTAGAAGAATGGGAAAAATACTAATGTTATGTCAATTTTTTAAAAGGATAAACAGGGTGACTCAGGTAATTATGGGCTTGTCAGCCTGATGTCAATTCCAGGCAAGATAATGCAGTGATATGGGACTAGATTAATAAATAATTAAAGGAAGGTAATGTAATTAATGCAAATCAACATTGGTTTATGGGCAATAGTTCCTGTCAAATTAATTTGATATCTTTTTGATGAGATTACAAGTTTGGTTGATACAGGTCATAGTGTTGACATAATGTACTTAGATTTCTGTAAGGATTGTGACTTGGTACCACATAATATTTTTGATGGAAAAAACTAGAATGATATAAATCATCATGGCATACATTCAATGGATTAAAAACTGGCCGATAGGTCTCAAAATGTAACTATAAATGGGGAATAGTCATTGAGCTGGCCTGCTTCCAGTGTGGTCCTGCAGGGATTAGTTCTTCGCCCTATGCTATTTAACATTTTTATAAATCACCGAGAAGAAAATATAAAAGTTTGCAGATGACACAAAAATTGGTGAGGTGGTTAATAATGAAGAAGAAAGGTCACTGATACAGAGCTACCTAGATCACTTGGTAAACTGGGCACAAGCAAATAGTGTGTGTTTTAATACAGCTAAATGTAAATGAATGTAGCTGGAAACAAAGAATATTGGCCATACTTATCATATGGGAAATTATCCTGGGAAACAGTGACTCTGAAAATGATTTGGGGTCATGGTGGATAATCAACTGAATATGAGCTCCCAGCATAACACTGTGTCCAAAAGAGCTAATGCAATCCTGGGATACATAAAAGAGGGGAATCTCAAGTGAAGAGAATAGAGAGTTTATTTTACTACTGTATTTGGCACTTGTGAGACTGCTGATGTAATAGTGTCCAGTTATGGTTCCCATAATTCAGGAAGGATGTTGATAAATTAGAAAAGGTTCAGAGAAGAGTCACAAGAATGACTAAATAAGTGGAAAACATGCTTTATAGTGATAGACTAAAGGAATTTGATCTTTTTTAGCTTAACAAAGAGAAGGGTGACTTGATTACAGCCTTTAAGTACCTGCATGGGGAATAACTATTTAATAATGGACTTTTCAGTGTAGCAGAGAAAGGTCTGACAATCCAGTGACTGAAAGTTGAAGCAAGACAAATTCAAACTGGAAATAAAGCCTGCATTTTTAACAGAGAGTAGTTAACCATTGAAACAATTTACCAAGGGTTGCAATGGAGTCTCCATTACTGGCAATTTTAAAATCAAGATTGGATATCTTTCTAAAATATATGCTCCAGGAATTATTTTAGGGAAGTTATGTGGCCTGTGCTATACAGGAGGTCAGACTAGTTCCTTTTGGCCTTAGAACCTATGAATTTCTCTATATTTCAAAGGTATACCTTGGTTTACATCTTTTAATATTCCTTCTTCCTTGTGCCAGACAATTCCTATTACTTTGAGAATGTAAAAATTATTTATGATGAAAACCAACATTCTTTGATTATACATTAGCGTTTCACATTATTTATGACTTACAATAGAACAAGAGATATTTTTTACATATAGAAGGATGTAGATCTGACTCACAAGGCAAAGAAATTGTGCAGTTTCCAAGTTGGGATGCAAGACAGATTATCTCTGATAATTTGATTTACAAGGAAAATGATATATAGTTTATAATTTGGGGTTAAAACATGTGAATTGTATTTCTTGGGGTAACAGGCATTTTGCCCAATTCAACCTTCAATCTTACAGCCACATTTCTAGTTTGCTTAATTTGCAGATTCCCCACCCAACCCTTGTCCCCTCAAAATGGGCAGAGGGTCACTTTGCATAAGAAAGAAGGAAGTCACCCTTCCTTGGTAACTTGAAATGCTATAGCAACACAGCTGTGCCACTATAGCACTTCAATGTAGACATTACGTACATCGACAGGAGAGGTTCTCCCATTGGTGTAGGTAATCCACCTCCTTGAGAGACGGTAGCTAGCTCAACAGACAAATTCTTCCATCGACCTAGCGCTGTCTGCACTAGAGGTCAGGTCGGCTTAACTATGCAAACTCGGGTGTGGATCAACACAGATACAACACTGCATACAACTTGGTAACCTAAAGTTGTGGCAGCGCTTTAATGTGGCATGTGTAGTCGCAGCAGAGAGCTGGGAGAGAGCTCTCCCAGCACTCTAAAAAAATATACCTCCACTAGGGGAGTAGCTCCCAGCGCTGGGGCACTGTCTACACAGGCACTTTACAGCGCTGAAACTTGCTGTGCTCAGGGAGGTGTTTTTTCACACCCCTGAGCGAGAAAGTTGCAGTGCTGTAAAGTGCCAGTGTAGACAAGCCCTTAGTGTTCTTTTTAGCTAGGTTGGGAGAGAGAAAGAGGCTTTATTTATATGCCAAGTATGAAAGATTCTTGTTAATCACCAGGACAATACTCTCATTTAGCCATTTTAGTTTCTATTCTTGGCAAAAGGAACTCCTGTCCAAGGCTGATCTGTGGGCGCTTAGATAAATTGTCTCAAATGATGTGAACCATTTGCTTAGTGCCTTTACTTCTTAGGTGGATCCTATTTTGGAATAAACAGGAGGTGGATAGCTTTTTTTTTTTTAATTCTGAGGGCCAGAAGGAATCAGTAAGTATTGATCATTCAAGGGATATCTATTCTATATATCCCTTACAAGATTATTATAGCTTTTATGTAACAATAAATATATCTTAAACATCCCATTTTCTAAATGAGGTCACAGAAAGAAATAAAAATATTGTTGAAAGTAACTTTAAAAATGTGTTTTAAAACTACAATCGGCTTTTAAAAATGCTGTACCATTAAAATTGGTTTACTCTTCATAGCGATTTTAATATTCTCAAAATATCTTTTTAGGAAAAATAAAAATGACAGAAAAAGCACTGGAACTGAGAGAGAGTTTTCTTGTTCATTTTGGAGTTAAGATCCTTCACTTTGGAATGCAGAGTTTCTCAGAAGTATGACAGTAACTTTCATCAGATAGTTAGAAATACATAAAGATTACTCTTCTTGCAAAAATTTACACCTTTCTCACTATATGTCAAGAGTTTGACTAGGCTGTGTGTACCCACTACACTTATTTTGTTACTGCACACAAAAGAGACCGTTAAAAAAATTATTATTATTATTATTTTATATTTTGCTCTGTTTTTTTAAGGAATTCAAGCAAGGAACGATAAAAGCATAGATTCTACTTTAATCAACAATATAGATGTATTTGTAACTGTCAGAACACCTGTAAGGGACGGCTGTAGTTCAAGCCTCTAGCTTTGATCCTGCCGTTGACTTTGTGGATGGACCCTGGCCCATGTGAGGAGCTTCATTGACTTTAATGAGGATCCACCTTGTAGAGGGGTTTCAGAGTAAGAGCCGTGTTAGTCTGTATTCGCAAAAAGAAAAGGAGTACTTGTGGCACCTTAGAGACTAACCAATTTATTTGAGCATAAGCTTTCGTGAGCTACAGCTCATTTCATCGGATGCATACTGTGGAAAGTAGAGGGGGTTTGGCCAGGGCTCGTCCCTCTCCGGGGTGGCAGGGGTCCACACCGCCTCGGTCCTTCCTTCCAGTTGTTAACGGTGAATTAGGCTGGCTGCGGGAGTCTCTCGCCACGACAGCAGTAGAGGCAAACACAGACAGTTATTCGCACCCGGCCCATGGTCAGCGGCAATAGTGAGTCAAGGGCTCAGGTCCTCAGACAGGAACTGAGCAAACACTTATAATAATTAGCAGGTCCAGGCCCTGGGTCAGGGCGGGGAAGCAGAGTGTCAATGGCTCAGGCCTTCAAGCAGGGGCTGAGCAAACAGTTATATAATTAGCAGGTCCAGGCCCTTGGTCAGGGCGGAGAAGCAGAGTGTCAATGGCCCAGGGCCTCAGGCAGGGGCTGAGCAAAGGCAGGTAAACAACAAGGCAAGGCTCTCAGCTCAGAGGGGCCTGGGAGAAAGGGAGACTGCCCCCTGCAAGTTCGGTAGCAGGGGGACTCAGGCCCTCCCACTCCACTGCGTCCCAGCCTGGGGCCCTAGCAGCAGCAGAAGGCCTGTTGCTGAGTCAGTGGGGATCCTGACCGCAACAGACTGACATAGGCTCTGGCAGTGCTGCAGCCAGACTAGGGTCAGCTGCCCCCAAGCCACTTCCTAACTCCCTCTCTAGGGATACCTGGTTCCAGACAGTGTCTCTGGGGCTCCTCTGGGTAACTGGGGCTCCTCTGGGCTCTGGTCAGCGTCAGGCGTTGGTTCGGCGGGCCAGTCTTCGGGTCCAACGACAGTTGCCGGGGTCTCCCAACCGGGAGCTAGGCCGCAGGCGTCTGACCTCTCTAGTGGCTGCTTCTCCAGTGGGCTCTGGGGTTGGGCTTTTATACTTCCTGTCCTGCGCCTTGACCTCTGGGGTGTGGCTGCAGGACGCGCTGGCTCTGCCCACTTTGGTGTCCAGAGGGGCTCGTCCACACCACCTCACTACACACCTGCATAGAGTTCATTGTGAAACTGAGGCTTTAGATTCTAATCCTGCAAACATTTATGCACGTGCTTAATTTAATTGTACCGTGAGTAGCCCTACTGAAGATAAGGGGCTATTCAAAGTAGTAAAGTTAAGCACATGCAGACTTGGGGCCTACATCAGCAAGGTCACGTGAGAATATTGCCATCAGACCTGGGGAAAATGCCTAAATTCACATTTTTGAAACTTATCCTGCTAGAAACTCCACCATGTTCACATTAAGGCATTTTCTTTCTCTTTTTGCCTCAAGGGAAATGGACCTCTAACCTGACAATTGAATGAGGCCTACTGAGGCCTCACTTAGGGTTCCTCAGAGAAAACAGGCTGCAATCCTGTGGATCCTGTGTTGTAGCATGGAAAGATAAACCCTCCCTGGAGTATCCTGGATCCTCAGCTCTGTGTAGTATGATTCCTTCAGAGCTGTTTTTCTGCTATTGCTTCTCCTCCCCAGAGTCTGCAGTCTCCCCACATACCTCCACCCCAGGGGATAAAAGGAGTGAAGGAAGGAAGTTTGGAGCAACATTAATTCCTGGGCAGATTTCCACTTGGAAATTTGTGTGGTTAGGAGGGAAACTGGGCATGTTTAGAGGCTGCTCTAGAAGTGTGCCCTCCTAAACAACAGACCTCTAATACCTGGTATTCCAGCACAGATCAAATAATCCCATCTACATTTGAAATATATATTTAAAATGGCATATTGTGTTTTAAAAACAACTGAAGCCACCAACATCTTTGAAAACAGGCCTTTTTAATTTGGTAATTCATGACTTGTTTGTTTTTACTAAACATACCCCCCCATTTACTTTACAGTGAGAAAGCTGAATTAGTTCAGGGCACAATTGCTTTCCAACAAGAAAAGGAAGCTTACAACAAACTGTTCAGATATCAACAGCAGGTGGGTTTCTGTATTTATAAAAAATATGGTGAAAAAGTGGCTGCATGTTCATAGATGGAATTTATTTCTTTAGCAATTGCATATTAGCAAAGTATGGGGACACAAAAGTTAAAACATCTCTTGATGCTAACTAGGCTCAATTTGCACAACTCCAGTGTTGATAAATTAGAGAGGGTTCAGAGGAGAGCCCCAAGAATGATTAAAGGATTAGAAAACATGCCTTATAATGATAGGCTCAAAGAGCTCAGTCTAGTTAGTTTAACAAAGAGAAGGTTAAGGGGTGACTTGATTACAGTCTAGAAAGTACCTACATGGGGAACAACCTCATCTTTTTTTAAATGGATAGTTGCAGGATAGAAAAGGGAATGGGGATTAGCCTGAAGAGCTGCCCTCTCCCTTACTTTATTTTCCCAGCTATAAAAATCTTAGCTGGTAATAAAGCAGAAATGGAGACTGCATCATTTCTTTTACTTTCAAGAACGGAAACGGGCAAGTTCACAAAATATCTTGGGCCAGATTCACCAGGCTGCAGGCCCCTAAAAATAGAACGTCCACTTGGAGCTGGGGCACAGCACCTCTCAGGAACTAACATTGCCCTGAAATTGGAAATGGCCACTACAGCAGAGAGCAGGGACAGATCAATTGAGAGTTGCATGGATTCAGTGTCTCTCCTAAGCAGTTTCCTGCAGAGGAGCTCCTGTACTGCCCCAACAGTAATTTAAAGCTGTTTTTCTCCAACAGAACTGATGAGGATAGCAGTTGCACTGCTGCCTATCTTTGCAAAGCAAATCCCCCCTCCATTGTTACTGCTTGTGCAGATGTAAGGGATGAGCTTTCCTATATATGTTTTTATCACCATGAAATGTAGGCACCTGTTTTGCACCCCAACCCCATCCTCATCCTCAAAGGAGTGAATCTGTCTGTAATAGAGCCAGACTCACCCGGCAGCACCTCCTGCTGGTCATCCTTGGGAATTAGCTCACCAGCCTCCAGAGCTCCCTCTGGTGATCCGCCTGTCACTCACCCCTGTGTCCCTCCCGGACCCAGTACCCTTTTGTCTGGGGTGCTGCCCCTCCAGCAGCAACCCCTCAGTCTCAGGGTCTCCCCACCCAGGGAAACCCCCCACTCACTATACCCACTTCACCTCAGTCTTGGCTACTTCCAGTCCTCACTTAACCCCACTCCCTGGGTGGACTGCAGTGTATCACAAGCAAAGGGGTTGGACCTGCTGCCTCCCTCTACCCGTGGGCTGCCCCCTTGCAACCCCAGTACCTAATAGGCCCTAATCTAGGCCTTGCAGCCTGGGGTTTCCAGGCTAGAGCTCCCCTGGCCTTTCCCCCTCAGCCCTGCTCCAATCTAGGTACTCCCTAGGTCCCTGCAGCCAGACCCTTCCCTCTCTGAATGCAGAGAAAGACTGACTAAGCTTCAGTCTAGCAGCCCCTTTACAGGCCCAGCTGCGGCCATTTCCCCAATCAGCCTAGCTTTTCTTACCCTCAGCCCTGGCTCTCTCCCAGGGCTGGCTTTTAAGCCCCACAGGGCAGGAGCGGGTAATCACCCTGCTACACTGTCCCTACTGTAAATGTGCAAGAGGTAAGACAGAAAACATAGTAACCATCAAATTACACTCTGTGGGAAAGTGTTAGATCTACACAGGCATTGTAATATGTCTCTACATAACTTAGCCAGCTGTTATGTCCCTTGGCTACCAAATTCCAAGACATCCTGCTGTTCTTCTGAAAGATTAATCGTCTTTTTTCCTGTAACATTCTACTCTGCTTCTCCTCTTTTGTAGGATCCAGATTCCTCTCTGTCGTGTAGCAGCATCTACATATATTTGCTATTAGATGAAATATTTCATTTTGATAGCTTACTATAAAGGATGCTTTCACCTACCACTTAGAGTTTAGGTTCCTGGTTTTGGACATTTAAAGTGTAGGGTATCTCTAGATCTTGACAGAACTGCTCTCTCCCTGATTCCTAATTCCTGGTAATGAGTGGATCACAGCATTTTCTTTCCTTTGTCTGCTCTTTCTGCTAACCTAGAGCTGCTAATCAAGGCTCTCCACATCCAATCCTTTCCAGAAAAGTACTGCAGGCAGCAACAAATTCATGTGCTTTATGGCAATCCAGGCACAGATCTATCCAAGAATCTCTCCCATATCTATGATGAAGTCGTGCTCAGAATCTCTTGCCTCCAGCCTGGTTGCAACAGATTATTTCACCCAGTTTTATCCAGCATGGAGATGACTTAAAATTTTAGGAGAAACTTGACAAACACAGTTGGCTTGAAAAGCAAGTTATTTACTGTGTATTCAACTACTTCCTCACTCCAGTCCTGTAAGGCCTTTCAAGGCAATGGCTTTACTTGAAGGGAGGAGATCTGAGCTGTTGCCTGCTGGTGGGAAGCCTGAACTGACCTCCTGATATATAATATTTGCCTTCTCCACAAGTCTTGCAAGCCATTAAAACTGATCTGTGTCTTTCCTCTGCCCAATGCCCATTCCTCGATGACTGGAATTGAAGGAGACTCATATCATTGTGTTGCCGGCACAGAGTGCCCGAGGCAAGCAACAGCTGGGTTCGTTGCCTGGTGTACATCACGCCAATGACCACAACGGGGTGGAGAAGCAGAGAGTTTTATTTGAAGCTTCAAATAGGGACTCAGGGAGACTGAGCTGTCTCAAATCCTGTGCACCAGAGACAGGTTACACTGTACAATTTATGCCTTTTTCCCTACTTAACTATGCAAGCATATACAACCAATTACTTGTTGCCCCGTCCAATAGCACAGCCAATCATCTAAAGCAGCCAGTTATCTTTCCTCATTAGCATTATTCACGCCGTGCCTTATATGGTTATACTTGCCACTAGTTTGAGCTAAACATCCCTTCCTTATCTATAAGTTTACCCGGCCGAAGCTGGTTCTGGCTAGCGAGCTAAGTGCAAACAGGTCTGTTTGTGTGCTAGCTGACGCATAGTTTTGCAGGGTTACAGAAAGTTCAAGGAATGGAGGAGCTGAGGTTTGCCTGGGCCTAGAGCAGGAGGCCTTCATCGACACTCGTGGTCTTCCACCCTCCCGAGTTACCTAGAGTAGTGCCCAGTGTCTCCAACAACTGGTCCCCAGCACCCAGTCTCCATCGTACCCCTACCCACACCACACTGGATCTGTAAGTCCCTCCTTCCAGTTTCTGCTCCTTTCATGTCTTCATAGGCACTGACTCTGTGGGTGCTCTGGGGCTGGAACACCCACAGGGAAAAATGAGTGGGTGCTCTGCACCCACTGGCAGCCAAGCTCCCCTCCCCCCCACCCCAACTCACCTCCGCTCTGCCTCTGCCTGCTCCCTGAGCACGCCACATCCCCGCTCCTCCGGCTACCTCCCAGTGCTTGCCACTGCCAAACAGCTGTTTGGCAGCGTAGCAAGCTCCAGAAGAGAGGGGGAGGAGCAGGAAGTGGCACACTCAGAGGAGGAGGCAGGCTGGGGCGGGAACTTTGGGAAAGGGGTTGGAATGGGGGTAAGGCAGGGGCGGGAGGAGGTGGGGCAGAGGTGGAGTTAGGGCGGGGCCGGGGCAGAGCAGGGTCGAGTACCCACCGGCACGAGCAGAAGTCAGTGCCTGTGCATGTCTTATTCTTTATTTGTGATAGATTAGTGCCTACTATATACTGGTCATTTTCCAAACATTCAGAAAGGACAGCTCTTGCTCCAAAGAGCTCACAATCAAAGGGTGTGTCTACAGTGAAAACATTACAGCGGCATGAATGCAGCAGAGCTGCAGCTGTAGCACTTCAGTGTAGACACTCACTGCAACGATGGGAGAGGATCTGCTTCGCTGTAGCTAATCCACGTCCCCAAGAGGCAGTAGCTAGGTTAATGGAAGAATTCTCCCATTGACCTAGCACTGTCTACACCAGGGATTAGACTGGCAGAGCTATGTCTCTCAGGGAAGTGGAAAGGCGGAGCTATTCCAATGTAAATTTTCAGTGTAGACCAGCCCTAAGCAACTCCTGGTCTCTCTGTTGCCATAGAGCCCAAAGATAGTCAGAGCCTGAAATGCCAGCAAAATGTACATGGTACTCAGCTCCATGTTGTCTTTATTTAAATGCAAATAGCACCATCTCCCAAATATCCTGTCTGGCTGAGACGACTGAAAGGCAGCTGGGTGAAGCTGAACTGGGGCAAGATAAGGGAATGCTGATCGGAAAAGGAGAAACTTTGAAGACCTAGAAAGAAATCCTATCGCCTGACCCCAGATTGTTAAATTGGTCTGCAGTCTCAGGCGCTCCTCCTGGCCTCCTCACTAGTGCTGGACACGGAGATAGTGATAGCCACAAAAATGTTTTTATCCATCTAAAACTAACAATAAGACTGCATCCCATTTTACCTAATATAGCCCAGGCCATAAGAATCCATGACTTTGTCACCCCACAATGGAGTATTCCAACTCACTACTCCAATATTAAAACAGCTTCAGTTAGTCCAGAATGCAGTAGCCCTCTTCTTCAGCGTGACTGGCAACTGAGAGCAGTGCTCGGCTCACTATATTGTCTCACAGAGAATGTGGAAACCTTTAAGACCTTTGTTACCTTACACCAGTGCTACCACTTTTCTCTTCCTTGGTTATGTTAGCTAATCCCCAAGTATTTGCCTGCCACTGACTTTTGCAACACAACACAGGAGTGGAAACCCTTACCCGTGCCTTGTTGTCTGAGGTGAGAGTGGGGAGGTTAGGTTCCAGAACCCTTTTTTCCATCCATATCCCTTGCTGGAGTTTGCAGCATGCTTTTTCATGTCCAGGACCAGGATGGACTGGGTGAACCTTCCCCACACACAGCAGCAGATTTCTTAATGAGGACAAGATTGATTAAAAACAGAGACTAAGAGCAAAGTGGAGTAAGAACAAAAAATAAATTGTTTGGGTTACATACCTAGACATACGCTTTGCACAAGATAAACCAAATAAGATGCTCTCTGCATCATGTTCCAAAAAGCACTATGTGGCTCGGAGCCCAGAGTCAGAGTTCCACCCCCACCCTGTTCTAAGGTGAAAGAGAGAGTCTCCCTTCCCTGTGTCCAGAGACGTCTCTTTTCCCTGCCCTACAGCTTGCCTGTCTAGAGATTTCTTCCATCAAATAGTGTTGCTGTAGCCATGTCAGTCCCTGAAACACGGTGGGTGAGGTAATTGAATCAGCTTCTGTTGATGAGAGAGACAAGCTTCAGAGCTGCAACACAGAGCTCTTCTTCAAGACCTGAAAGAAGACTTCACTCTAGAGAGTGGTAGCTTCATACTTCCAATTTGTATTGCCCATCAGAAACCACTTTACTTGATGGGTAGACTGCTCTCTGAAATACAGTCTTTCAAATGGATAGTTAAACTTTTGAAAGGTGATCATTAAAGGCTGTTGGAATCTCAATAGGACATCTCTCAGACGTCAGCTCAACAAAACCTTAGAGACAACAGCAAGTCCAAAACCTATTGTGTAAAAAAACTAAATACCTAAAAAGTTAGGGGGGGGGGGAGAGAGACTTGTTTGGAGAATGGGGGTAGCCGCCCTAGATAATGGGCAAGACATGATAGGTGAGGTAATATCTTTTATAGGACCAACTTCTCTTGGGAGAGAGAGACAAAGCTTTCGAGCTACACAGAGCTCTTCTTCAGGTCTTCCCCTAAGAACTTTTTAGGTATTTATTTAGTTTTTTACCCCATAGGTTTTGGACTTGCTGTTTTCTCTAAGGTTTTGTTGAGCTAATGCCTGAGAGATGTCCTATTGAGAATCCAATGGCCTTTAATCATTGCCTTTCAAAAGTTTAACTACCCATTTGAAAGGTTTCAGAGTAGTTAGCCATGTTAGTATCCACAAAAAGAACAGAAGTACTTGTGGCACCTTAGAGACTAACAAAATTATTTGAGCATAAGCTTTCGTGGGCTAAAGCTCACTTCATTGGATGCATAGAATGGAACATATAGTAAGAAGATATATATATGTATACATACAGAGAACATGAAAAGTGGAGTAAGAGGCTAATTAATTAAGATGAAAGACTGTATTTCACAGGTTTCAGAGTAACAGCCGTGTTAGTCTGTATTCGCAAAAAGAAAAGGAGTACTTGTGGCACCTTAGAGACTAACCAATTTATTTGAGCATAAGCTTTCGTGAGCTACAGCTCACTTCATCGGATGCATACACCAATTTATTTGAGCATAAGCTTTCGTGAGCTACAGCTCACTTCATCGGGTAAAGTGGCTTCTGATGGGTAATACAAATTGTTCACTGAATAAGGTCTGGCTGAGGAAGAGTCTTTCTAAAACTGAAACTCCCCCCCTCCACAGATTATAAATATTACTTTATTGACATGTTCAGTCCATCGCAACTCTCCAGTGAAACAGTATAAGATATTGTACCTCACAGAACACCTTTCTCTTCACAACCTCCCTCAATTACTACATTCCTCTGCCACCCTCTGTGAAGCTTGTGAGAGTGAGGGATTTCTTAGCAACAGGCCCAAAGCTTTGGAACTCATTAATGGAGGAGCTAAGAATGAGCTCAAATCTCATCGCCATCGTGATAAAGTGCAGTGCTCACTTATTAGACTGTGCTATCCTGCAGCAACTATACAAAGCAAAGAAAAATAGAGGTGGGAGAGGAGGAAAAAAGAGGCAAAAGGAAGAAAGAGAAAAGAGAAGAGGTAGCAGGAAAGATATGGAAGAAACTGGACAAAGCGTCGTCTGGTATAAAAAGAAAAGGAGTACTTGTGGCACCTTAGAGACTAACAAATTTATTTGAGCATAAGCTTTTGTGAGCTACAGCTCACTTCATCGGATGCTTATGCTCAAATAAATTTGTTAGTCACTAAGGTGCCACAAGTACTCCTTTTCTTTTTGCGAATACAGACTAACACGGCTGCTACTCTGAAACCCGTCTGATATAGAAATTCCTGTCTCCCAAGCAGAGGATGGTGTTATACTTGGATACTTGATAGATATTTTAGATCTCAGACAACTATTACTTGAGTCTATTTGAACACAAAGACAAAATATCCACCTTTTAACCTTTTACAAGATTAACTAATTAGCAAGTAGCACAGTAGTCTCTTTTCAAAGTGGTAGCTGTGTTAGTCTGTATCAGCAAAAAAAAAGGAGGACTTGTGGCACCTTAGAGACTAACAAATTTATTTGGGCATACGCTTTCGTGGGCTAATACCCACTTCATCAGATGCATGCAGTGGAAAAAACAGTAGGAAGATATAGATATATATAGAGATATATATAGATATATATATACACACAGAGAACATGAAAAAATGGGTGTTGCCATTCCAACTCTAGGGTATGGCAACACCCATTTTTTCATGTTCTCTGTATATATCTATCTTCCTACTGTATTTTCCACTGTATGCATCCGATGAAGTGGGTTTTAGCCCACGAAAGCTTATGCCCAAATAAATGTGTTAGTCTCTAAGGTGCCACAAGTACTCCCAGTAACCGCTTTGTTTCTAAATCACACAGTGTTTTAGGTAACAGGTAGGACCAACTATTGAAGAGCAAATCATCCCAGGAAATGTAGATTTTCTTAATGTGAAAGTTTAAAGTGCAGGAGTAAAACCCTGAATCAGGATCAAATCCAGATGTGTTGTACACAGTATTTTTAACTAATATGTGTGAAAAACTGAAAAGCAATTTTCCTTCCTTCCTTCTGACCTCCTGCTCCTCATTCAGACAGTCCTGTGCTCAGCCAACTATCTGGCTTCTCCAATGTTTTTTTCTGAGTTCTCTTCCACTCTTCTTTCCCCTAGACAAACCGCAATTCCCAGGCTGTAACAAAAGTCCCAACTTTCCTGGAGCAGGGGCAGCAGACATCAGATCTCCCAGCCCCATTTATTTTCTTTTTCAGAGCTTTCAGCCCTCACTTTTGGCATCTCCATTGGCATAAGCTGGCCCAAATCTATTGATTTCAGAGGAAACCAAATTCAGCTCTGTCTTTAAATTGTTGTGCTACACTGGAAGTTGACTTTGTGTTTGATCATGAGCCTTCATATTTATTGCATTTCAGTTATTCCATAACAAATCTGTTCAATTTACAAATAGAAAAATATGTTCTAATTGCCAAGTCTGCAAACTCAGCCTTTAACCTGAAAATCAAATTGAGCTCATACTGGCTAAGCCACAGAGATCCTATAATTGGAACTTATTTAACAACTCTGATGATGCATGAGCCAGAATAAACTCAGCTCATTCTCTCTTAGTTTTGTTAGCTCTGCAGGGCGAAGAAAAGTAAGAAGTTGTACAGATTTATCAGTAAATTCAGTTGATGTGATACTAAATATCCACTGGATCAGGTCCATTAAGTAAGAAGGTGCCATTTTGTATAGCCACTTTTCAGAGCTGGAGTGCAATTTACAGGCCTTGTACTGCAGAACCCAGTTCACACAAGTAGTCCTTACTTGGACCATCTCAGTGTTGAACAGTGTCTGTAAGGATGTCTCCTGTCAGTGACGTGAAAGGCCAGCCTGTCCTTCCCCTCTGTGATGCAGAAGGGGTCTCCAGGCTAGCCCTACAAAATGTGGGACAGAAGTCCCCAAAAGGGGTATTGCATTTCACTCACAAGTAGCACCATTCAGGTGCAAGCATAGGCCTGCTAAGTATTATTATTTACATGACCAAGACTTACTTAAATGAGTAAACATCTGCAGAAATAATAAATTACTGCATTTGTCAAAGTCAACAATTTTCTTTATTATCACTGGTTAAACAGAAAACTGAACAAAATACAGCTTAGGGAGACTGAAGAAATTTAAACGTTCTGAAATTTGTAAGAGTCCTAGGATGTGAGTATGCCTTTGACAGCTGTTTCCTGAAAGATGCATTGGACTAGATACTGGGTTGTTTTTTAATGTATGTAATTGAACATGGACAACTTTAAAGCCAGTACCACTTAGCATATCTTTTAATTTTTGTTTGTTTTTAAACCAGGAGCTGCAAGAGATGCTAGATAAACACAAGGCCCAAAATGAAGCCTGGCTCAAAGCCAGAGCAGAGGAAAATGACAAGGAAAGAAAAGAAATATGTAAACTGAAGGTAAACTTTTTCAAAGTAACGTACAACTGTATACATAACTGGAGAGTCCATTTGGATTCTTTCTATATGTCCTGTGGGCACAATTCTTGTAGCAATAGTGAAATAAGCAAAATGTTTCTTTTTTTCTTGAACACCGCATATGAAGATGACACAACAACAACAACAAAACCACTGTTATCAAAGTATTCTAGAAGGAAATGTTAAATGAATCACCGACTGCTAGTTCTGGATCACATTTTTAAATTGCTTTCAAAGATGTTAATTGTTTTCTCCTTCAGCTTTTTAGTTATGGCAGCTAAAATACATAGACATGTTTCCAGCAACAAACAATACATTTTTGCATGAATGATAAACATGTTTTGTTTCACTATTTCTCTGTTTTAGCTCTGATTTACCTTTAAGAATTCCTGTGGTAAGAACTGAATCAAAAAAATCTACTTTTAAAAAAGTTAACAACCCCCCCTGCCCTATACTTGTTTGTTTTTAAAACTTAAAATACATTATTTTGTCCATCTAGAACCAGGTTTAACAATTATTATCACAGTGATTTTCCTTATTAATGTAGCTTTGTTTTTGTTTTGTTTTTTAATGTATGCATTCTTTTAATCCTCCTCCTCAGTGGCCCAGTCCTGCCGTCCTCACTCAGAGCCAGATTCTCCCCTGTGCTTTGAGTAGAGAGGAGTGCAAGCAGATTATAACTGGGCCAGTGCCACAGAACACAACAGCACCAGCTCTGCAGTATGTTCTCCTCTCCTCCCCCCACTAGGAAAACTGCAGAAGCCTTTTTCCTAGTCTGTGCCAGGTCAGGCCTCTGAAGTATTTGGAGGTAGGGCCAGGGATAGAACTAGGGAGCAGGTGCAGTCTGGAGTGTGCTGCCATGCTGAATCTATGGATTATCCAATCAGGTGTTAACATTAATAACTAGGGACTCTCCTTCATGGCTACTACTGTGAAGCTGCAGGGGCTGTCAGAAGTGGTAGAATGGCTCCTGAATAAGAAACTAGCAGAGAGAGGGGAGCCCTGTGCATTGGCTGCATGGGACCCTGGGCTTCTGGAAATCTCAGGAAGTCAGGAGACCAAACCCTCACTCCAAACATTACATAAGGAGAGAGCAAGCCTAGGCTTCTGAAGTTATAGTGAGGAGGAAACTCCACAGCTGAAACTTGGAGATTCCTCCTGCTACTGAGATAAAAAACCAATTTGGGAAGAACATGGTTCTGAGCCCTTACTCAGACAGAACTCCCACTGGAGTTGGAGTTTGACTAAGGAATAATAGATGATAGTTATAAGTTCTGCTGTACAACATCCTGCACAAGGCCCACTCATGCTCAGAAAGCGTGGAGCAAATGTCACCCATTTGGCTGAAAGTTTCTGAAGGGATTTTTTTGGCCCTGCTGATAAGGCATGAGAGGGAGTTAGTTGGTAGGTAAAGAGAAGCTATTCAATAGCTTTCATGAGAACTAGATTCTCTGTGGAAAATTGGAATCATCCTCTGCTCAGCCCAGAGATTTCCACACAGAAACTAGAGTTGGAGGTAATGCTGTTAGAAACGTAATAATTCTTGCTGAGTCCCCTCTGAGGTTTCTACTAAGTAGCCTCAGGGGAACTTAGCCTGCTAGAACTGTGTTACTGAGGGGAAGGGATAATAGAGAAACACAGGAAGCAGCCCTCCATCTGGGCTTTTTTTGCCACTGGGGATCTGGAAGTATTTTTTCCTGTGGATCCATTGGATTTATTAAGTCGAGAGGTTTCACTCCCTGCCCACTCCAAGCCCCAAACCCCTGCCACGAGAAGGGACAAATTCCTGCAACCTATATGGCAAGCCCTTGAATTTTCAGTTTGATCTGACCCTAAATTATTTTTTCCACTTGGCAGTGAGCTAATTGGATTTTGTTTGCTTTGGTTCTTGAATTTTACTTTACTGAAAGAGAGTCTTGTCATAGCTGTGGGTCTCTAGCACTTATGGGTTTTTTTGGATTGGAGAGAGGTGGGTGGGGAGGAGGTGTTACATTTTAATTCATTTTTCATATTAGTTGCCAGGACTGGATGTTTCATCTAAAGCTTGGTCTCCTGCTTTTTGCAGGAAGAGATTCTTCATGATCAGGAGAGGCTAAAAGAAGAACAGCAAAATATTCAACAGCGCAATCAGCAACTGCTTTCTATTATTCAGCAGTTCAAAGGAATGTGACCAGTCTGCTGAATAAAACCTGAATCATATGATCAGGATCATAGCAACATACAATCTTACTTGAACAACTGAGCTCTTATATACTAATATAAAAAAGATCCAGTTACTGTGCATGTTGAAGGACCATATTCAGTTAGTGTGAAAAAGAGTTTAATCTCCCTAGGTTTCTCATGAGCACTGGAATGATATCTCAATTAAATTTCCACCCTCTACCTTTCCTGCATTTTCCATTTTGATTCAATGTTCTTTCAGATTTTTAAAGAATTATCTCCTTGCCTTGTCTGAGCTTAAAAAAGAAGAAAAGGCAGAACACTATGGCTGCCCCTATGAAAGCTGGACCTGCAGAGTTTTATTTCAGGGTCATGCGGTTAAGATTAGGATGTCATTCATATACCAGGAAAAAGAAGAGCGCGGTTGTCAAGTAGGGCATTCTTGTTTTTTTAAAAAAAACGTTAAATATTTTGTAACAGTGGGAAAGAAGACAGAAACCACAACTAGGATAATATGGTTATATTTTATGGCCAGATTCTGCTTATAATTAAACTGGTGTAACCGAAGAACAAGTCCATTGACTGAAATGGAGTTACATTGAATTCATACAGGGGGAAACTAAGAACAGAATTTTGAAACTGAGCTTTGCATTGGAGGGACCAAATATGGACCATGTTTAAACAGCTTACAGTAATAAGGCAAAAAATCATGTTTGTTGTGTGTGTAGGAATTGTCAAAGGTTTTAGGCATTTTGTTTTCAACTTGATTCATGAAAAGAAAAGTTATTTCAGTCATCTGCTTATCTGTATTAAACTGTTTCTCCTTTTTAAATTTCAGTGGGCTGCTTTATCCCATCAATTTCAGGCAGAACTCACTGGTGTTTGAAATCAGTGGGCAGTTCTGCTGAAAAATCTCTGGCACTATATTACCCCACATCTTAAAAATCATTTTTTCAACAGACAAATTGTCAGTGTTTGTAGCAGGAAAAGTTGGAAATATTACACCATATTAGTAACATTCACACCCAATTTCAGAGGGGATGTAGAAGTTAATCTCCTTACACTCATGCTGTAGTGCATTCATGCCCAAAGTGTAAGTGACTCTAAGATGGTACAATTTACACACTGTGAAGAAAGGAAATGTGTGTAAAAGTAGGGGAGAAGTCCTACTTGAACTTACGCATTCTTATGTCCTCCTGTTAGTTGGTTTTCTTGGTACACTTCTGTATGGTCCCCTTGGCATGAGGGTATCAACTCAGGCCTGATCTACACTAGAAAATTAGGTCAGTTTAACTACATCAGTCAGGGGTATGAAAAGTCCACACCTTTGAGTGGCATTGTTAAGCCAACGTATGTCTTTGTGTAGCCAGCGCTAGGTCAACAGAAGAATTCTTCTGTCGAGCAAGCTATTGCCTCTTGAGCATAGGTACTGGAACTAGAGGTGCTGGGGGTGATGCCATGCCCCCTTGTTTGAAGCAGGGCTGGATTACCCAATAGGCACACTAAGCACATGCTTAGGGCACCAGCATGTGGGCACCAAAAAAAAAAAGGTTTTGTTTTTTTTTTAAATTTGATATTTCAAAAAAAGCATCGAAGTAGTCATCATGGGAAAAATCAGAACTTTGTTAGACTTCCTTACACTCTACTACATGCTTTTCCCCCATTTTTCTGTTCTCTTTTTATTTTTTATCCCCACCTAAACCAGGGGGGGCGTCCTACTAACTAGATCGAAATAATGCGAAGAAATCAGATCCTGTAATGTATTGCAATAAATTTATATTTTATTATTGATATAGTCTTCTGAGTTATACGTACTTGATTCGTTTTTTTTTCTTTCTATATATACATAAAAATAGTGTACTGTGAGAGGGTCAGGCCAGATGGCTACAGGAGAGTGTTTGAAGGCAGATATATTAGTCCCAGATTAAGAAGGTCCATTTTCCCTGGGTAAGGTAACATGGGCAGTTCCAGAACAAGAAGGAACTTTCTGGAACAAATTCAGGCAGGCAGGCTAATTAGGACACCTGGAGCCAATGAAGGAGCTGCTAGAATCTTCAGTTTGTGGCATGCATGCGAGGAGCTGGGAGCAAGAGGCACTAGGAGCTGAGAGTGAGAAGATGTACTGCTGGAGGACTGAGGAGTACAAGCATTATCAGACACCAGGAGGATGATCCTGTGCTGAGGATAAAGAAGGCGTTGGAAGGAGGCCATGGTGAAGTAGCCCAGGGAGTTGTAGGGGTCACGCAGCTGTTCCAGGAGGCACTCTAGACAGCTGCGTTCCACAGGGCCCTGGGCTGGAACCCGGAGTAGAGGGCGGGCCCGAGTTCCCCCCAAAACTCCGAACTCCTGATCAGACACAGGAGGAGTTGACCTAGGCTGTGGGTTCCACCAGAGGGGAAGGTCTCTGGGCTGTTCCCTGACGCACATGGTGGATCAGCAGAGACTGCAGGGATTGTTCTCCTTCCTTTTTCCCAGGTTTGCCAGTGATGAGGTTAGCTGAGTGAATGGCAGGTTTGAGCCACTAGCAAAAGTGGCCAAACTGAGGGCTGCCGTGAATCTCTGAGGCAAGCAAATCCGCCAATAAGCGCAGGACCCACCAAGGCAGAGGAGGAACTTTGTCACAGTACTTTGTGTAATTTGTTTTTTGGGTTTTTTTTAAGTTCAGATAACTGAGATAAGGGGCAGGATGAAGCGTAACCAACTGAGTGGAGCACAGAAACGTAAACTGGTGGAAGAAAAGAAACAAAAAACTAGTGAAATTTTCCAAAATCTTCCAAAGCTGACATCATTTTTCAAAGCGAATCCATCAGAAGCAACATCTTCTCTCAGTAGCACAGAGATTATTCCAAAACTTGTAGGTGTTTCAGAGACTGATCCTTCTTCTATTGGTGAAACAAACACCATTCCAGAACATGTGGACGTGTCAGAGACTGTAACTGATCATCCTACTCCTGGTGGTAAAACAGACATTGTTCTAGAAGGTGTGGATGTGTTAGAGATGGAACCTGCTCATGCTGTAAATAATAGTAGAAAAGATCCTGGTATTTGGGTTGATTTCAGTACCGATGATGTAGCTTACTGGATAGATCGTGGACCAAATGACTGTCAGTACCACACTCGGCCATTTGAGAAATCACATCTGACTTTTACCAAAGGCAAACAAACAAGACATTTTTCAGAGTAGCCGCCGTGTTAGTCTGTGTTCGCGAAAAGAAAAGGAGTACTTGTGGCACCTTAGAGACTAACAAATTTATTTGAGCATAAGCTTTCGTGAGCTACAGCTCATTTCATCTGATGCATTCAGTGGAAAATACAGTGGGGAGATTTATATACATAGAGAACATGAAACAATGGGTGTTACCATACACACTGTAAGGAGAGTGATCACTTAAGGTGAGCTCTTACCAGCAGGAGAGCGGGGGAGGGCATTGGGGGGGAAACCTTTTGTAGTGATAAGGTGGGCCATTTCCAGCAGTTGACAAGAATGCAAGAATGTCTGAGGAACAGTGGGGGGGGGGAATAAACATGGGGAAATAGTTTACTTTGTTTAATGACCCATCCACTCCCAGTCTTTATTCAAGCCTAAGTTAATCGTATCCAGTTTGAAAATTAATTCCAATTCTGCAGTCTCTCGTTGGAGTCTGTTTTTGAAGTTTTTCTGTTGAAGAATTGCAACTTTTAGGTCTGTAATCAAGTGACCAAAGAAATCGAAGAGTTCTCTGACTGGTTTTTGAATGTTATAATTCTTGACGTCTGATTTGTGTCCATTTATTCTTTTACGTAGAGACTGTCCAGTTTGACCAATGTACATGGCAGAGGGGCATTGCTGGCACATGATGGCATATATCACATTGGTAGATGTGCAGGTGAACGAGCCTCTGATAGTGTGGCTGATGTGATTAGGCCCTATGATGGTGTCCCCTGAATAGATATGTGGACACAGTTGGCAACGGGCTTTGTTACAAGGATAGGTTCCTGGGTTAGTGGTTCTGTTGTGTGGTGTGTGGTTGCTGGTGAGTATTTGCTTCAGGTTGGGGGGCTGTCTGTAAGCAAGGACTGACCTGTCTCCCAAGATCTGTGAGAGTGATGGGTCGTCCTTCAGGATAGGTTGTAGATCAAAAAATATTTTTCGGCATGAAAGCGAATGGTGAGAAATACACTTGAGAATGGCTACTGTATTCACCTTCAACAGGGTCTGTGTACTGTTTTGTTTTCAAACTTTTTGCATATAAACCTTCAACATCCCGGTTTGCTGCAGATGGATTTAGTGACTGGCGGAATACTGTTTTAATTGAACAACATGAAAATAGCACTACTCACAGAGATTCAATGTTGACATATTTAAATCAGAGACAGGGCTTTGGATTGACACAGAGGTAACCCATCATACTTATCCAAGACAATATGTGATGAACTCATTGATCTAATGAGTGACAAAGTTTATTCAGCTATTGTGGATGAAATAATACTGCTGGGTACTTCAGTTTATCTGTCAACTCTACACCTGATCTTTCAAAACCAGTTGAACAATTTATAACATTTCTCAATTTGAAAAGCCACACTGGTGAAGAAATGGCAACTCAAGTACTGCATTATCTGTGCCAAGTTTGCAAAATAGATTTCTCAAAGTGCAGAGGTCAATCTTATGACAACGCTGCCAACATGCCAGGGCATTATCAAGGAATGCAGAAGAAGCTTTTAGAACGGAACAAATATGCCATATTCATATCATGTGCTGCACACTCTCTCAAGCTTGTTGGCTGCAGTGCTGTTGATTGTTGTCCGATGACAGTAAGTATTTTCTCAACAGTCCAGTTACTTTATATATTTTTCTCTGCCTCAACAAACCGATGGGCAGTTCTCAGGGCTGGCCCCAGGCACCAGCTTTCCAAGCAGATTCTTGGGGCAGCATTCAGAATGGGGCAGCAATCCGTGTCCCGTGGCAGCAATTTGGCAGCAGCTCCGGTGCTGTTGCAGTGGCGGCAATTCGGTGGTGACTGCTTGGGGCGGCAAAATTGGTAGAGCCGCCTCTGGCAGTTCTTAAAACATATTTGGGCAATGATCATGTGTTGAAATCTCTTGCTAATACTCACTGGGAGGCACATGCAGTGGCTACAAGCGCAATTCTGGAGTCCTACTCAAAGATTGTGGATGCATTAGAAAGTATAGCTGAAGACCAATCACAAAAGGGAGAAACTATACGAGAGGCAGAAAACATTGCAAACAAGATGCAAGAACTAGCGTTTGTATTCATGTTGACCATGTGGAATGAAATTTTACAACACTTTTACCACACAAGTCAAGCTCTCCAAGAAAAAGAATTGGATTTGAAAACATGTGCAGATCTCTGTCAATCATTAGCAGACCACTTACACACTTTAAGGAATGATTTCGAAAGATTTGAAGACATATCAAAAGATATCTTGCCTGATACTTACTACAAAGAAGCCCAGTCCTGCAAGCAAATCAGGAAAAAACAAGCAAATGATAGCAGTGCAACAGAAACAGCATTGAATCCTAGAGACAAATTTTGTGTATCTACTTACTATGCTAAAATTGATACACTTGAAACTCATATGAAGAGGAGAGGTGAAGTGTACAAAGTAGTATCAAGTAGATTTTCTTTTCTAAACAATATGGACTTACCTGACAAACAATATTCACAAGGTTCCCAAAAGCTAGTTGACTCATACCCTGTTGATTTGAACATGAATCTCTGTGGAGAAGTATGGCAGTTCCACTGTTATATACGTTCAAAGTTTAATGAAACAGGAACAATGAAATTCAGTCACGTTCATCTTCATGACACAATATTGAAAGATGGAATACAATATGTATTTCCAAATGTAGAGATCGCACTACATATTTTTCTAACATTGATGATTACTAACTGCTCCGCAGAATGCTCTTTTTCTCAGCTGAAAAGAATAAAAAACCCTCAGAGAACAACAATGCGTCAGGACAGACTTGATTCACTTTCCCTATTGTGTGTGGAAGCGGACATGCTTCATCGAGTCAGCTTCAATTAACTTATCCAGAATTTTTCAATCAGAAAATCTAGAAAGAAGATATTTTCATTTCAGCATACATGTAAGTTTTGTGTCATTTCGAAAAACAAATTAGTATTGTTTTTATTTTGAATTACATATGGGGGCCACCATAATCTTTTCAGTGCTTAGGGCCTCTAAAGGTCTTAATTCGGCCCTGGTTTGAAGTAGTAATAACTATCCAAATACATGGTTTCCGCCTTCAGCATTCACACTATAAAAATTGTCCCAGCACCACTGCTCTTGAGATGGATTATCTATGCTGATGGGGAAACCGCTCCTATTGGCAACAGGTAGTATCTACACTGAAGCACGACAGCAGTGCAGCTGTGCCACTGTAGCATTTTAAGTGTAGCCAAGCCCTCAGACCCAGATGGCGTAAATTCAGAGGTGTCGTGAAAGGAGGTGATGCAATTAAGTTACATGTTGGTAAGTGGGGGTGAGTCTGAGTAAGTCAGTCTAAGGAAGTAGGGGACTGCTAGGATATTTTTCACAATCTGACTCAATGACTTTCAGAAAGCTAGCCTGCCAATTGAGTTAAGCAGTAATGAGTCCCTCAAAGCAGAATAGCTTAAAGCAGCTTTCTGTTAGTATGTATAAATACCAAATTCCAAATAGCATAAAAAATGGTTGCCATAGCACTTGACCCCCACAACTAAACAAGGTGCTATTCAGTCTCTCTGAGTGTTTTGCTATTTGAATGCTGGGATATATCTGAGAGGAGGCTGTTGAGTAAATAGATATTTATAAGATACATTGTTATTATACTGCAGCTGTGGAAGGCACAGGCATCAGCTCAGTGAGGAGGAATTCACTGGAGCTTAATTCCTCCTCAGACAATGAAATCTCAGGGACTGTCCCCCACCGCCTGAGCAGCTGCCAAGAAAATAGACCACATTCTTTACCCACTCCACTTTTTATTTGGAGTGAAAAATGAACTGTCGATTGGATCCTCACTCCCCCAGCCATCTGTATGACAAGGCTGCTCCCAAGCTTTCCAGCTTACCAGTAGCAGCAGGAGAGTCTGGAGCCGTCCTGGGCATCCACAGCAGCAGGACACACAGAGATCACCTGACCTCTTGGACTTCCCCCTCCCCACCCTGTTTCTGTCAATTAGCATTAGGCTGGTGGGCCACCCCCTCATGCTCACTTTGCCTCCCCACCATGCTATCCTTTTCCCCCCTTTGGAGTTTGCTGCTTCCCCCATGTCACCTGGTCCCCCTGTGGCCTCCCCCCTTGCAGTTCACTCCCCGTATCTTGCATGGTCCCCCTCACCTCGCAGTTCACTGCCTTCCAGTTTGTTACCTACCTCCCCGGCCTACCACCCCACCTGTGTTTCCCCTTTATTGTTTGTTACCTACCTCTCCCATCCTGCCCAGCCCCCCTCCTCTTGCTACTTTGTTGCCTGCCCTGTCCAAGCCCCTCCCCCTTACTATATGTTCTCTGCCTTCGCTGTCCTCACCTGCCCTATGCAGCCGTGCATTCCCAGCGCTTGTGATTCTCCATCTCCATTTTGTTTTCATCCCCCCGTCCCCCATCCACTGCATCCTTCACACTTACATCTGCCCATTGCTCCCAGTGCAGCAGGTGGAGCTAGTTTCCCCAAAACTGCCTGCTGTGACCCCCCAACTTCTTTGCTGGTTTGTTTTAATTCCCCTCACCAACATTTTCTGTTTGTACCGTCCTGCCGCCACTCGTAGCCTAGTGAGGAGGAATAGTTAGCATCCATTTTCCCTATTCCCCCCTTCCCTTTATAATTTCTTCCCCTCAACCCCCACTCCTGTGGCTGTTCCCATCACCTATTCTCTATGGTGGGTCCCAGTTCTGCCACATGTAAGGCTTCTGCTCTGGCAGCTTCATCCATGGGGGAAAGAGAGGGAGGAGACTCAGAGAGGAGGTTCCCTGGTCATCACTGTTGCCCCATCTTTGTTTTCTCTCCCATTCACCCCTGTGGCTATCACCACCAACACTGCTGTGATACCATCAGCACCCGCACTGGGACAATGGCAGGCACAGGCTGGGACCCCGCTGCTAAAAGTCCTACCATGACCAAGGGAGCCCCCCTCAATTAGCAAAAGGGACCAGGGTAGGAAAAAGGGCAAGAGCCCTCCCAGAAGGCTCCTTCCATGGTGGCAGCTGCTTCTGCCATGACCCCACCATCAGCCAGGGTTCCTCCTCTCCTAAGAAGAAGAATGCCAAGCAGGGAACTGGAAGGTAAAGTTTCCAACTGACTCCCCTGGAATCATGATGACTTCCACTTAACTACACTGAGTTTATGATATAAACTTGTCACAGCTGACTGGCCCTTTAAGGAGATCTGGGCACAGCCCCACCTGTAACATGCTTAACTCACTTCCCCAGGTGGGGAAAATGAGTAAAGACACATGACAGGCAGGTCATGTAACCAAATCAGGCCTTCTGGGGTGGAGATAAATGAAAAGCATAGGGAGAGTCAAAGTGATACTTCAGGGAAGATGGCATGGGGTTTGGAGCTTGGGAGAGACTTCAAGATGCCCAGGAGGGGCTGAGGAGAAAAATCAATCCCTTAGGAGGGAGTAGGCCCAGTTTAAGTCCGGGGGTGAGTGTGGAAGACTCTTTTGGCATTTGTTTTGGACTTGGATAGCCTGCAGGGGTGGATTTCTTTCTTTAATGACTTACCCAGAGGACCAAGTCACTGCAGAAACCAAACCATGCTGGAAGGTCAGGAGATCCAACCTGAGTGAGGGGAAGGTGAGGTAGGAGCTAGCCTGAAGCCAGACTGGGTACTAGGTGGTGATGTGATGAGACCGCCCGCATGAGACTGGAGAAAAGTTAAAAGGGGAGAGGGTTGTAGTGCAATGGCTACTTAAAATCAAATTCAATAAGACCTTAGAAAACCATGAAGGAAAAGAACACCAGACTCTATATGAAGATAAAAACCAAGCTCCAATTCATTGCTAGCAACTAAGTAGCAAAAAGCAAAAATATAGTTTCTTTATTGTTCTCTGGTTAGAAAACTCATATACTCATATACTACATCATGAGACAACTACCCAAGCAGTAACACATTTCATAAATGTTTAAAAAGACAGTATAAGTAATTAGATATAAATATATTAAAATAGTTACAGAATACAAGACATATCAACAACTATTAGTCTTAATTTTAGCTAAAAAATTGCCTATTATGGGTACAGAGTATCTTAATACTAACGTAGACCTGCATTGAGACTACTCTCACAGGCAGGAATCAAACTGCAGCAGTTTCAAAGTTAATATTGTAGCTCTTAGCTGAATAAGAGCTGCTGCTAGGAACATGTTTATGGGCATGAGTATGTCAAAGTCTACTTTTGCCTTTCTTCCTTCCAGACAGGATATCGTAGTAGACAGTAACTGGTGGTCAGCTGAGCTGTTAGGCTCTCTTTCCCATTTTTGTCTCCAGAACAGTGGTTGCCTGTGCTTCAGGCTTTTTCTGGTAGGGTCTGTCATCTCTCCCTGCATCATTCTTGGATTTGGTTAGCCTGCTGACTCATAAATCAGTGAACCCATGACCCACTTCACCCTTTTCCTTGTTTTGGAGTTGTTATTTATAATCCTCAAAATTGCCGGATAGCTCCCCTGATGCTTTAAGCTACAAAGTGCAATAAAAAAGGTTTTCATATCAAGATAACTAACTTGAATTAGTTATCTTGATGTAAAATTCTAGCTGAGACAGGCACATGTGAGTACTACTTTGATGTGGCTAGTTAAAGTCAACACAATGTCCCCCCATTCCCCCAGTTGGGGCTGGCCTCATCTAACTGTGTCAAAGTAAAAACTACAGAGCCTTGTCTCAGTTAGAATTTTACATCAAATAGCTCACTTTCTGTAAATACACATTTTTCTTGCAGTGAAGACATAGCCATAAACTATTCACCGGCTTTCCCACTAAATTACTGCAAAAGAAGTGGTGCCCCTTTTTCAACCTCTTGGCTAGTGGAAGTTTGGGGCCATGGGAATGTTCCAGTTGGGCATAGAGATTGCATTAGTCAGGTATGTGTTTGATGCAGATTTGTTTCTTCACAAAGAATGTGCAAAGTCCTGGGCTTTTGAATACCTAAGGAATTAAAGAGCATGAAAAAGCTTTGTTTGCTCACTGTGCCACGAGCCCTTTTTTTTTTTTTCTTCAGCCTGTGCCCCTGACCCAAAAATCTCTCTGCAGGTTTGTTCCAGGTTCAGACAACATGTTTTCAGCCACTCTTCCTGTCTGTCTGTGTCATTGTCTGGTCCTCTGTATTCTGGCTATTCTCTTTCTCTCCTCCCCCCCCTTCGCCCCCCATCCCAAAACAATACTTTGGAAAAGTCCTTCTTCCCCCACAGTCCAAAACTCCTGTGTGGGTTCACATAAACCTTTTGTCTTAGGGAGAAGCCTATGATTAACTTACCCCTTTCAGTTTTGTGAGAGACAAGGAAGGTGAAATAATATCTTTTATTGGTCCAACTCCTATTGGCGGAAGGGACAAGCTTCATGGAGCTCTTCCTCAGGGTCTGAAGAAGGTAACTAGAGCGTCCAAGCTAAATACAAGGTGGGACAAATTGCTAAGCATAAGGGACTCACCGCAAATTCTCTAGAGGGTTAAAATTAACCATGGGGCTGTTACCCAAAACTATATCTCCTATAACGAGTATTTTCATAGACTCCTGGTGGATCAGTAGTATGTGCATTTCTTTTTGTTTTCTAGCTTTTTACACTACTCCTACAACAGTGCATTTACATTGGTTAATTCCTTCTTTAAGGCACAGAAAAAAAACTCACCAGTCAGGAGAAGGAGGCATTAAGTCAAGTTAGCACCTTCCCAGTTCCGGGCTGTTCCTTGGGATTGAGTGCCCACTGGCATAATTTACACTGCCCCACTGGGCTAAGTGATGAAATCCTGTTCCTTCCTGGCTGTGGGTAACAGCACTGCTCAGAATAGCCACAAAACCGTGTCTTCACACCTGAGATGTCTTCCTGTCCCCAGCCATGGCCCTGGGCCAGTGCTTGCAAGGACATCAACAGCAGATGACTCCTCGGTCCCTTCACCCTGAGAATTGTCCCCTGATTGGATCCAGGACTTTTAGAGCCCCTTTATACTGCTCTGGTCCTTACCTCCAGCATAAAGGAGCTGGGGTGAGGATCTCACCCTCAGCAAATCACTTGGGTTTAGTATATGAACCGCTGCTTTCAATCATATTTTTAATTATATTGAACCTCTGCCTTCACTCATATTTTTAATTATATTAAAATGGTGAGGTTCATTTATGGATGTAAAATGCAACTTTTTTTAGTTATTTTAGGCTGTGAGTACAGAACTACATGTTGGTATTCATTTCACTTTTAATTTGTTGCTTCCTATCACTTAGATGAGCAACACAATTTTTAAAATTACACTTTGAAACACTTTGGATCTCTTTTTTTCTGGATTTTTAGAATAGATTTAATATGTACAGCCATCTTATAAGTCCCTGAATATGAGTTTATCACAGAAACACCAACAGATGCTTACACTGTAATTGTTAACTGGAAACTTTAATGGTAATAGAATTATTAAGCTGAAGCCCTTGTCAGTGAATATCAGGTGCCAAACTCTGCTCTGTTACTCTGGCATACATTCAGAATAATTATTGGCTTCAGGCAAGTTACTCCAGATCTACACCAGTGTAAATGAGCACAGAATTTCTTTAGATATGCATGCTCCAAATGGCAACAATGGTAAAACTTTCACTGACTTCACTGGTGCAAGAGCAGGCCCTAAATGAAGAAAGTAGTTTGGTATGGTTTTAACACTAGCAAAAATATTGTGCTACTTTAAATAGAGTAGAAATTACAGGTGATAATAAGAAATCCTGGAGTTCTGTGACAGTGAAATTGCTATCATCATAATGTTCTACTAATGTATCATTAGTAACCAATTATATTTAAACTGTTTTTACTTCATTTGTTTTTATGCAGTTTAATTTCTTCAATGGATCAAAAGATTATTTCACTTTAAAATGTGCATGGAGAAAAGTGTGTGTGAGTGAGAGAGAGAGAGACGAGAACAAAAGATCTCTTTTTACATAACAGTACTGATCCTCAGTTGCTTAATGGGAAGGATAGTACACCCTCCCCTAGCATGGAGTGTGACTAATGGGAAAAGAATCCTCAGGAATTAAATTTGATTATTAGCCTCTATCTCCAAGCAAATAATCATAAAGGGAAACATCCTCTTCAGAAGCCATTAATAAAATTTCTTAATTGTCCATTGTAAATGGATGTTATCTGCTCAAGATAGAGATTTAACTAGGCAATACTCCTTAATACTAAGAGTAGATACACCGTTGAAAAGCCCCAAACTGAGAATTATGGATAAGTGATAGCAACTCTGTAGTAAGGTTGCAATAGCGTTTAAAGCCAGTTTTCAAATCTCTCTATAATTCAAATATACTACCCAATTTCAACACATTGTGCTGTGTAAGAATTGGGTAGTATTCCTTCAAATAACTCGTGAGCGCCCACTCTGTGATCCAGAAGCCACCAGACACCTACCAGAGCAGCAGTGTGTATACGTAGCTAGGCCTTGCATATTATACATGTTTAATAAACAGATTTATTTGGACCCCCTTGTGCCTGCGTGATTCCTTCGTATTTGGGATGTAAAGAGCAAAAGACTGCATTCATCATCATAGATTTAAAGGCTAGGAGGGAATCATTATGCTCCTCTTGTCTCACCTCCTGATTAACACAGGCCATGGATTTCATCCAGTAATTTCTGCATCTAGTCCAACAACCTGTGGTTCGATTTAATTTTATTTTTTTACAGATGTATCCAGTCTTGATTTAAAGACTCTGAATTATCACATCTATTGATAATTTGTTCCAATGGTTAATTTCCCTTCCTTAGCAGCTTATTTCCAATTTGAACATTGCTGAGTTCAACTTCTAGTCACTAACTCTTGACCTTCAATCTATTAGATTGAAGAGCCTTCAGGTATCAGTGTGGTCGATTAGCCAGAGAAATATCTTAACTTTGCATTTTTCTTTTTCTAATCTGAGGTTTCTTTTTTAATGTAGCTGCAATGCTCTTGTAAAGGGGTTTGTCGGTCGGGTTGCTTATATTGTAATTTTTGTGTAAAAGCTGTGACTGTGTTTCCTGGTTTTTTGAATGTTTAAATTTGAGGAATTCATCTCTCCCATTCAGGAAGTGCAGGGGGAAGAGGTGGTAACACTCTGCTGTATGGCAGCAATTTTAACTCCATGTTTACAGCGGGTTTTGTGAGTGATTCTCGCCCTAAGTCTGCTGTGCTGCCATTGTTTAACTAGTAAGGAATTTTTCCTTTTTTTTAAAAAAAAATCATATTTTTAATGAGACGTAGAATTCAGGGCCACATGATGAAGAGCTGGGTGAAACCTCTCTGTTTTGATAGTTTGAAAAGTTAGTCCATGCAGCCATGTTAAACTTTTACACCTCATACTCAAACTTCCCATTTTCTTGTTTTATAAATCTGGATGTTATTAGGTGTAACCCATCCCCAAATGGGTATTACTGATAGTATTCTGCCATCTCCCCGTCTAGCCCTTCTCCTTTTGTCATTCTGTCCACCATTTTTTCTCTGCTCCCCTCTGTCATGGCTCAGGGCTAGCTGCACCTCTGTCCTCTTTTTTGCTCTCTATAGTGCACTGTCCCCCCTCTCACTCTCCCTTAATGACTTTACCTATGTCAAGGAAAATTTCCACAATTCTCACACTCTTATACCAGGCTTTTGGCTACTGTACCCTGTGTATCAACCATGCTTATCCTGCAGGTCCAACTGAGTTTGGATACCTGCATTTCTTTCCTTCAGGAATCTATGAGCAGTGGTATACAATGCTATTGGCATATCTATTAGGCTTACCATCCTCTTGTGCTAAACTCAAGGGGTTAACTTCATCAGATACTTCAGCATGTTTGTCTTGTTCCCCTGAACAATTCACCCACTCTCTTAAGAAACAGATCCTCCTTAAACTTCCAGAAGTATTTTATTCTTCTGTGTTCCAAAGCTTTGGCCCTTCTTGACAAAACTGGTTATGCACGTTGGCTGGAGAGAAGGTAAAATGAAGGTAAAATGTTCACAGTTAAGAGGTTGGGGCATTGTCCCTTAACATTCAAGTGTTTGCTAAAGGGTAGGTTAACTTGAGCTATTTTTTGCCCTTCTTGCTTGTTTTTTCTAGCTGCACCCTATTGAACTAAACTAATATCTTCATTCAGTAAACATATAGCATTCATATATTATTTCAGAGCAGCTCCACTTCCATCGTGCCCTCTTCCTAGATTTGTGACTTATCAAAGTCATAACCAAACACCTCAAATATGCCAGAGGTAACGACACTGATTTCTGGATTATTTTCTATGTGTTAAGGTTTATTAAAATTGTAAAACAAATACAAGTGATTGAAGGGGAATATGCAAAAACACAGAAAGGAAGGGAAAAGGCCAATGAATTCATATACATAATCTATAGTCTTCAGTGGTCTTTGGATCAGGCCTTAAACTTGTTTAACAAGCAACTGATTGTGACAGTTTCTCTTCGAAACCAGTAGGCTGTGCTTGTGAAGAAATTGTCTAGCTGAAGCACAGCTGGTACTAAAGTGCCCCTGTTATGTTCTAATAAATATAAATTAGAGAAACGCTAACAAGAGCACTTCTGTACTTGCAGGGTTTACGGGCTAACTACATTAATTATGTAACGCCCACAGACCCTAATTGTCAATGGATGGGATCGAACTGGTGACTATGTAGAGCTTAGTGCATGAGCCTCCACTGCATGAGCTAAAGGCCAACTGCTTGTTAGCTAAGGCTGTAGAGCAAACTCATTTTATCTCTCTAAGTGGTCTCAGTGCCACTAGATAGGACAGAACACCACACCCACAAGGTGTGTCGGTTACAATTAGTCTAATTGTACTTTCAACTGTAACTGCCTTGCCCTATAATTAATTAGTAAAACTCTTTCTAACATGTTCCCATTCAAGTATTTCTAAGGACCTGTCTTCGCACTTCATCATTTAGAAAAGTTTTGTATATAGTTTTGTAGATGATTTTGGTTAAAATGGAGCTGGAGGAAACTGGAATCCTTCCAGGAATTAAACAATTTATTTTGCTGAAGACTAAACAATTTCTTTTAAGGATTAGTAAATTATCTGGAGTACAAATAATCCAGTTCTTAATCCAGTTCTTTACCGACACCCCTGTACCATGCAGAGATGGGGTCCCTTGTCTTAAAAATCACAGAGTAAAAGAATAAACTGTAATTTATAACTGAGGAAAGGAGGCATATACACACTGTCCTGCACTGTAAAAATCTAGAACAACAGGCAATTATACTTCCTGTTCCACTTTCTTCCTCCTACTCTCTCTCCTCTCCCTCCCCCTCCCCCGCCCCGGCTCGTCTCTACTGCCACCCTCTGAACAGACACTACTTGCTGATGAGATTGTGAAATCAGAAGTAGAATAACAAGGAGTCCAGTAGCACCTTAAAGACTAACAGATTTATTTGATCATAAGCTTTCGTGCATCATAAGCTTTCGATGCATCTGAAGAAGTGAGGTTTTTACCCATGAAAGCTCTGAAGAAGTGAGATTTTTACCCACAAAAGCTTATGATCAAATAAATCTGTTAGTCTTTAAGGTGCCACCGGAGTCCTTGTTGTTTTTGTGGGTACAGACTAACACGGCTACCCCCTGATACTTGACAGAAGTAGAGTAGCTAGTCATCAACTTCCTCCTTATCCTCCTTTTCTTTGATCTAGTGATTAGCCCCAGGAACTACCTGCCCAGATTCCTGGGTTCCCTTTTCAGTGGGGCCACTGCTCACTAGGTGACCTTGGGCAAGTCAATTGTGCCTCATTGTGCCTTGGTTTCCCCATCTATAAAATGTGTATAACTCATAGGGGTGTTCTGAGGCTTTATTAATGTTGGTAAATTATTTTGGCATGATCAGATGACAGGCACTAGATAAGTGTACTTTTTTTTATTATTTTCCTTCTCTTCACTTTCCTGCCATCATGTAGTACAGTGACAGAAATCCTGGCTCCATTACAGTCAGTGGTAAAACTCCCATTGACTTATATGAAGCCAGGATTTCACCCAGTGAATTTAGTTATCTGCATTTTAATAGTATTACAGCTTAAGAGTTTTGCTCCAAATTGATCTCATGGCATATACAGAAAAATGGGATTTGAATAACAGTCCATTCATCTAAATGAAATCAAAACTGCAGATGTAGTTAGTGAGCATATCTGCATATGGAACTAGAAAGCTAAACATTATTGTAGTGGATTTAAAGTGAGATAACTGTGAGCAGCAGTCCTTTGTGTTCCTTTGATGGGTATTCAAAAGTGTCTGAAACCTCTTTCCACTTCTCATAACAATTTGAATGTCTTTCACTTAGCATTTCTGTGCATTACTTCCATTTATAAGGATGACTCTTTTGTTAGGTCTTTTCAATTTCCACAGGATCCCTAGACATGTTTTGATCACTTTAGG
This sequence comes from Lepidochelys olivacea, assembly GCF_965140295.1. Classification (NCBI taxonomy): domain Eukaryota; kingdom Metazoa; phylum Chordata; order Testudines; family Cheloniidae; genus Lepidochelys; species Lepidochelys olivacea. Next base: position 86,603,628 of record NC_140415.1, on the reverse strand, counting down.
GTTCTTGACAGGATTCTCTCCCAACTCTTCTCACTTACAAGAAAGGGAGAGGGCAGCAACTAAAGCTCAGGAAAAGTGGGCACAAAAGAAGGTGGAGTTGTTTTACACAATAACAGTTACAAGTAGCAAGGGCAGCAATAGGATCAGTGAAACAAATAGGGGCAAGTTAAAATTTTAAGCAGGTTTTAAAAAGGAAATAACTTCAGGGGGAAATGTAGGGTATCTTTGCTAACTCAAAGGACAGAACAAACCTACACAAGCTTTCTGGCCTTGAAGCCTAAATATCCCATTTTTCTAACTAGGTTACATGAAAGGATGAATATGATTAAGTGATAAAGCATAAAGCAATGATCTTTGTCTGGCCCCAGTACTCCTTCACACAGTAATTGGAACCCACGTATGCCTTCGGCTTTAATCTTGTGAGATCTCACATTTGAGACCTATATTGGCCAGCACATTATTCATACTGTAATTGCTCTAATGAGCTCACATTTTCTTCACATGAGCTATGATTTTTTTAAAAAGTAAAGGAAGAACACAGAGAACTGCTTCCTGCTATGGATCTGTGCTAAAAATGTAGCTACAGGTACCGCTGAGGCTGGTTACTTGATCCATACTGAATTGCTTATAGAGATTCAGGATGGGTGTTTACAGGTTAGAACCAACATCAGTACCGATGCCGAAGACTACCAGGAGGATGTGATGGTGGAAAGGGCGCATGGTGCTAGGAAGAGGTGTAATGGTGGAAAAAGCTGAATAAGTTGTAACATAGATCACGGATGCATTTGACGCTACAATAAATTGTAGGGCGGTAACTGAGGGATTGATGAGGAGCAGGATAATAGAAAACATTTTCATCTAGTATTTACTAGCCTGCCAATCCTTTTTTAGAAGGCAGCTACTGCACATGTATCAAATGTTTTCCAAGTCTGATTTCATTTGCCTTTTATATGCAGGAATATTACAGTTAATTTACAATGTGTAATACTGTTCTTTATTTTACCTATACCCTAAGGCATGTACTCTCTAATCTATGGGCCTACTTATCCCCTCAGATAGGCATGGACAGCTCCCATTGTTGCTTATATGTAATGTATCTAAAGACCAAGAATATACCCTCCATTAGGGCAAATATGCATTACTCTCCACCAGCACAAAAGTTGCCCTAAACCTAGCTCAGTCAGGCACAGGAGGATCACTCCAGGGTAGGGGGTTCCTCAGGTAGCATCATAGCACTCCTAAGCCACCCCTCTACCTCATGGTCAGTCCAGGGTCATGGATGGCATGCACCTGCACATTGGTGATCCCTGATAGCTGTAGTAGGCTCTTCAGACTATTAGTAGCCAGTACAAGTTAGAGCAAGCCTAGGGCTGATCTAATTTATGTTGGGGAACCTGGATCAGAAGCAGTTCAAAGATACCTCTTCAATCCCTCTGCCTCCCGAGTTGTGCTAAGAACAGAGCATCAGGACTAGAATTTGATGCGAAGAGAACACGCTTCACTTTTTATACCAGGATGGCCAGCCTTTTTGAGGGCCAGAGGCCTGGAGCTGGCCAGCCCCATACAATTGACTTTGCCTGCCCCACGTGGGATGGGGTGTAGAGTTCAATTAGTAGAACAAGCTCGGTGCTGAGGAGCTGATTCTCCTATGAAGAGCAGCAGGAAGCTGCAGGAGGGAAATGATATAGCCTTACCATGGAATATTGGTATAGCTTGTTCAGGCAGGGTGAAAATGGAAGTGTTGCAGTATACATCAATATATGTACTTGTTCTGAGGTCCAGTTGAGAGTCTCTGGGTAAAAATAAAAAGGGTAAAAAATAGGGTGCTGTCATGGCAGGGGTCTCCTAAAGTCCACTAAATAAGGAAGACGAGGAGAAGGCGACATTTCAAGTACAAATAACCAAAATGCAAGACCTGGTGATGGGGGGTTTTAACTGCCCAGACGTTCATGGTAAAAGCAAAACCCCAAATTTCCAATAAGTTCTTGGAATGAATTGGGGATAACTTCTTGTTCCAAAAAGGAGAGGAAGCAACTAGGAGGACAGTTATTTCAGAGTTGATTTTGACCAACAGGGTGGAATTGGTAGCACATCTGAAAGTGAAAATGATCATGAATGATGGATTTCATGATTCTAAAGAAAGGAAACCAATGACAAGAGCAGAATAAGGAAATAGACTTTAAGAAAAAAAGGGAAGAACAAACTTAGAGAACTGGTAAGTAAGGTCCCATGGAAAGAAAATCTAAGGGAAAAAGGAGTTCAGGTAAGCTGGCTGATTCTCAAACAGATAATATTAAAGGCACAATTGCAAATTATCCTGATGCAAAGGAAAGAGAGGAAGAATAATAAACAACCAATATGGCTCCATCAGAAGCTCTTCAATGAGTTGAATCAAATTGGAATTCTACAAAAAAAATTGAAACATGGACAAATGGCTAACGGGGAATGCAAAAGACTAGGCCAAGCAAGGGGAAATAAAGTTAGAAAGGCTGAAGCACAAAATGAGTTACACCTAGCATGGAATATAAAAAACAACAAGAAGAGATTCTTTAAATACATTAGGAGCAACAGAAAGATGAAGGAAAGTATAGGGCCTCTATTTGGCAGGGAAGGAGAGCTAATAACTGATGACCTAAGTTTTCTCTTAGCTGCACGGCCACGCAGCAGGCTATCAAGGGTCATGCAGACATGCAGCCTCAGGGGTCTGGAGTGGAAAGGAGAAAGGTAGGGAGTGTGCAGGGCTGTAGCAGAGAAAAGCACCTCTCTCCCAGCCCCAGCCCTGGGGCTACCGCGGCAAGGAGAGGTGCCTCTCCCCTGGCCCTGGCATGGGGCTGCCATGGCCAAGGAGAGGTGCCTCTCACCAGGCCCTGGGCTGCTGTGGTGAGAGAGGGCTGGAGGGAGTCCTTTCTCCCTGCCACAGCCCCAAGGCAGCCTGCACCCCAAACCCCTCATCCCCACTTCCCCAGAACCCGCACTCCCAGCTGGAGCCCTCAACCCCCCTCCCCTGCACCCCAACCCTCTGCCCTAGCCCTGAGCCCCTTCCTGTACCCCAAACCTCTCATCCCTGGCCCCATCCCCCAGCCTCACTCCTCCTGCACCCCAACCCTCTGCCCAAACCCCTCGGCCCCACCCCTGCCACACACCACCTCCATATTGGTGAATATAACAAAATCCATTCCACACATGGATGTAAACAATTAGAGGAAACACTGCTGATTACATGAAGAAAATATAGTTGTTTCATCGTTATTTTGCTTTTTTGGGGTGGAAGATGATGACCTTCACACAATCCACCCTGTTAAGTGGGAAACAATGACTAACATCATCAAATTGTTGATGGAACATCTGGCCTCCAAGTCAAAAAAGCAACAAAATAAGTCTACCTTTTCAGGGTCAATGTTCTAGGCAGATTGGACCTGAGGTAAAGATCTGCCAATTGAATATTGAAGGCCTCTCTCCGTCGGTCCAAGTGTGACAACCCGGAGAAAATGCTGAAGACCACCAGCCTAGACATCCGCGCCCTCCAGAAGACCCATGTTCCAAAGGAACAAAAAGCCTGTTGCTACAAAATCAATGGCTATAAACTCATCTCCAGCAATTACCATCCAAAATAGAGGCTGGCAATCTACATAAAGCAGGAGATCAGTGAATGTGGTTCTGCCTCCAACAGCACACAAAACAAACAACACATTGGCAAGCTTACCATCACTAATATATACAAACCACCTGGGGCTCAGTGCCCTTAGCCAGCTCTGCAGAATGCACAGGACTCAGCTGTATTTGCATGCGCCTGTAACAGTCACCTCACCCAGTGGGGCTATGCAGCAAACCACATTGCAGGTGAAGAACTGACATGCTGGGCATCCACAGATTATATGTTCCTCCTTTTTCATGTGAAACGGCATGTCATTTCCAGTCTGCAAGATGGGGCAGAGGGTACTGCCCTCCTGAATGTCTTATCTAAAGATACTACAGGGCCACCGATACGCACATCACAGATCATCCTCTATGACTTCCTGAATAGCCAGCACACACCAGTACTGACCATATTGGCATTCAAATCCCAGTTCTCGACTCAAAACATTGGAACTTCAAAAAAAGCAGACTGGGCCCTTTCACTAGGACTGTGGACAATACAGCCTCCCCCATTCCCCCAACACAGAAGACTTTGGACCATTTTACTGAACTCCTAATCTCCACAAAGAAGAACACATGTCATTGTACACTCCTTGGTGGACTGCAGAGAGTCAAGAGCTCCTCCACAAATATGATGAGTGAAGAGACCCAGAAATTGGAAAAGCCCTCCTGGCATCACTGGATGCAGCAGAGTGGAAATGGTGGCTCAGGAAGATGTGCTTGGAGCCTGCTGTGACACCTGAGGGTTGCAAATCTCACACATGCCACTAGACTGCAGGAGAAAACCAATGCCATTGCTGCTAAACTTTTATGGACATCAAAACAGCCTGTGGACAAACAGTATTGCAGCCAAGTCCAGCATCAGCTCCAGCAGGTGATGTCCACATATGCTCCATCATCCCAGTGGTCTGGACCATTCACAAGTAAGAAGATTTATGAAGCCATTGTAGCCACAAAATTGGGAAAAGCAGCAGGAAAAGAAGGCGTCTATCCTGAGTTCCTCTACAACCTGGGCCCACTGGCACAACAATGGATGATGCTCAACATCCTGGAGACTGGTGAAATCTGCAGCATGTGGAGAGAAGTCAAGGTCATTGCACTCCTAAAGCCTGAAAAACCTGCAGATTACCCATCTCGTCCAGTCTCCCTCTTGAACATCACCTTCAAAGTGGTTCTGAACCAACTTGAGTCCAATGTGGATGCCAGCCTACCCAAGGAGCAAGCTGGTTTTCGACTGCACAGAAGTTGCTGCAACCGGGTCCTGGCCCTCATTGCAAACCTGGAGACTAGATTTTAGTAAAGGGAGGGGTTAGAGAGAGAGAAAAGCAGGAGAAACAGACACACAGAAAAAGCAGAAAGCCAGCTACCCTGAACAAGCACAGAGAGTGTGGCCCCCCCAAAAAGCCTGGAGAGAGCTTTTGGGCTGAGTGCTGGCTGAAGGAATTTGGACCTAGTTTCTCTGCTTCTGTCTCCTGTTTACTTCCCCCCATAGTCAGGACTTTGTGTGTTCTTTGTAAATAAACAGGATTTCATCCAAGATACTCATCAGTTTCTCCTCCTAACGGAAGCAATCCACAGGGCTTGACCTTTTGCTAATTGCTCAGGTCAAAAGAGGTAACCGCTCATGCAATTCCTGGACTACCTAGCTACTCAAATTATACCATGAAGTGTAGAAAGGGGTAGACTGCCTATTGCCCATCATAGTCATTATTTCTGAACCCTTCTGTACTCCTCCAGGAGATAGAATGTATTTGTATTAACCATCAGTTACTACTGTATCTCACAGGGTTCACTCACTGCTAGAGCACCTCCTTTTGGCCATACCTAGGGATTAGCACTGCCAGGTCTATGTCCCTTCCTGAAGTTGCACTCCATCACTCTCTCTGTGTGGCTTTCCCTGGGACTCAACTGCTTTCCCTTTGTGGCTTGATTCTCCAGCCAAGTCACCATAGTCCTCCTCTTCCAGGGTAAATGTCTCTCTGGACTAACTGTCTGGTTGGCATCTCCAATGTTCCTGTGCCACTTCTCAGTGGCTGATAGGGTTCCAGGGACACAACAACTAGAAACCAAGGTCTGCATGGTCCTACTCCTTGCTGCTGTTTTCCTGGGTTTCTTCCTACCTAGTCCTCTCAGGCTTCCTTTCCCCACAGCTCCTCTCAGATTGGCCCTTCTTCTAGGGCATAAACCCTGGAGCTTAGTCTCCCTCCTGGGTTTTCACTTTCCCTCCCCTCTGCTCCCAGAGAGTTGACTGTAGACTCTCTCCCAACAGTCTCTTTCTGCTGTAAACTTCCTGGCTTTATAATCCAGCCTACTCCAGCCCAGCTGAGCATCTTATTCAGTTAAACTTGGATCTCCCACCAGGTGCAACCAGGTACCCCGTCTGGCCCCTCAGGCCCACATTAACCCCTTCAGGGCCTGAGTAGGTACACACCCCATCATATTGTATTAGGAAAGCTAAGGGGTGAATTTCACACACACCAAATACAACAAAGTGCTCCAGGTACCACACAAAAAACAAATTTAGGATAATGAATCAAGACACTTGAGTCAGCGCTACAGCTTACAGAATTTCCCGAACTGTTAGGACTACTGCTGACTTGTAAGTTATCCTGAGTAGTTTCTCGATGGAGGGTGGGGAGTCTGCAAAAAGGCAACGCAGTTACCAGGTGAGCTGCATTTCAGGCTCCTTTCTTGAGGGCACCTCTCAGATGACCGATCTGGCTTCCTGCACAATATTTCAAGGATGGAACAACGTGGTGTATTTACCCCTAGACAGGAGCAGTAGGCTGCAGCCCACCTGTTCCCCAGCTGTGTTAACCCATCAAACCCAGCTGTGTTTGGTACCTGTGAGCTCTCTTCCTCTGAAAGCCTGTGACAGTGGCTGATTAAAGTGACTCAGACAACATTTTCAAAATAAAGCATTATATATTCTCTCATCTAGCAGTCAGTCAAGAGTTAAAACAATAACAGCCTGTCTGTATATTTCCCCTTACCTAAACCCTAATCTTGCTTTGTGAGCTGTGGTATGTTCTCCTCAGCACACTATCTCCATTCAGCCCCGTTACCTCATGTCTGGGCTGGAGAAGCAAACTGTGCTGTGGCAACATGCTCACTGTGTCTCCCTCAGTCTTTGTGTCTCTATCAGCCTGCTGACAACTCACTTAATCTTCCCGAGCACCCCACACCTTCCTGACAATACTAGCATCTTTAAGGTTCTAATACTTCCTCTGATCCTAGGTTTGGCCTGGGAAGAGTAAACTTTGCCAGTCTAGTGGATGCTGGGCTATGGATATTTCCCACTTGATAGCTTCTTCCTTGATATTCCCGATGATAGCACCTGACCTTTGCCCTTATTTTGTTTCCTGTTGGTTTCTTCCTTATAGCTTCCTTTTAATTTAACTCAGAAACATTCAGCCAAGATAGTAGCACACAGATGAACTTGAGGTGCACATGATAGATAGATATATAGATATATATATAAAACAATAACCCAAAAGCATGTCCTTCATCCACACTGCTCCTGTATTTTAAAGAAAGAACTAAGCAGGGTCACTTCTTTAGTGACTGAGAGACATTCTGGCACCTGCCTCCTGGATGGAGCATCCACTATAAACTCTTCTGATTACAAACTTCACACAATAAGTAAGATTTCCCATAATCAAATAGATGTAAATTTCTCACTACATTGTACAAATATTCTCCCTTGTTATCCTCCTTGCAGCCTGCTTTTGATTTAACTCTATGCATTCAGGCACGATAATAGCATACAGCTAAACTGAGGTGTACCTGGTATTTATAAAAAATCATATACATAACTCCTTCATTCTCCACGTCAGTATTTGGAAAAGTGTCTGAATCATTCCCTTTTGAATATTTAAATAATTTGAGCTGGCAAAATATGAGCAAGAGGTCTATGGTAAGTGCAAAATCTAAAATCTCTCTATGTAATTGTCTCAGATTCTTAATTTACTATTGCTGAAAAATGTGAGTTGACCTAAATATAATTCCGTAACAGTAATAGTTTTTAGGTTAAATTATTATATGGTGTGCTTTTCCTTTACATTTTCCAAGTACATCAATGCAAATTGATTGACTCCATTTAGTTTGTCAGTCAGTAGGATATATGTTTGCTGGAGTCTTGAAAGAAGCAGGATAATTTTAATGCAAGCTGATAATATTACACACATTATTGTGGGGGAGTGGCAATGACCCCAATACTTAAGTTGCCTAACACTTCCTAGAACTTCCACAAAAGACTGATTTCAACCTAGAATAAATATTTGTATCCTGGAATAAACATTTGTGATGTGTCTACACTAACCTTTATAACCATGCTAACTAGCTTGAGTCAACTGGAAATCCATTCACTCAAGGTTAAAAACAAAAACCCAATGGTATGTCTAGATTTGAGGATGGAGTCTTGTTGGGTTTGTTTCTACTACATTTTTTACAGAATTAGATAGTGAAACTGGCAAGGCTGAATCTTGCGCACCAGCTAAATGCCATTTTGTTTGGGTTCACAACACCACAGAAAGTATAAATAAAGCAAAACAAACAAACAAAAAGCCACCTGGGTTACATTAAAATATACTGAATTGTCCTAAAAACATTTTTCTGTGTATTAACTTTTTGAAAATTGTGTGTGTGTGAGAGAGTGTGGTGGAGAGAGAGGGTGTTAGTTGGGCTTAAATGAGATTTAAATGGTGCATAGATCTTTATGCTGGCACCCACAGAGTAGCCTTAATAAACACTAACATAGGAATATTTTGTGCTCTGCCATTGCTTGAAAAATGTCCAAATGTATCCATTTGCATGTTGACTTCAATAGTGTTACATTTATGTAAGTGAGGTGGATAAAAAACATTGTGGTTTTAAATAGTACAGCTGTGACAACTTAATATTATTTTATTTCACCCAAGGGGAATAGAGTTCTCTCAGGTTCCTTCTGTAACAAATGTTTATGCGAGACAGGGCAATAAAATCTCAGCTGTTCCTAATCAGACAGGACTTCCTTCATTCTTCATCCAAATTTCCCAGACCCCCATAAGTATTATTTTTCCACTGTTGTAAGTTACAAACCTCTGAGGTGTTAGCTTAAAGTCCTTTAAAAATATGCCTACATTATGAATCATGGAAGAATATCTCACATTGTAAACAAGAAAAACTCTTTCATTGGAGGGCGATAATTTTTTTTTTTTCTACATAGTGATTCTCCCCCCATTCCCTGATTCAGACCAAACTGTTTTTTCAGTAAGAGGCACAAGTTCTTTTTAAAAGTAATAGGGCATGATCTTGCACTTATCACTCAGGAAAGATGTCCGATTTCAATAAGAGTAAGAAGAGTAGGATTGGTTCAAATGATTAAATACAGAACTATAGACCCTGATCCTGCAAGTGCTTATACATGTAAGTAGTCCACTGACAGAGGAACTATTCACATGCATTAAGTTACCCATGAATGTGTTTGTAGATTTGGGGCCATATCCTGTATCTCTTCTAGGACTAGAGAAGGAGTGGTTGAAATGGCTTGTAAAACAGACTTCAGTAGCAGAATAGTTAGCCCAGTCTTTGCATTTGTATGCCTCTTATTATTGCACATTCTCTCCCATCTTATGAGGAGTTGGTAGCTTTGTAAGACAAGACTGTTTCATCCTGTTCTCTGAGCAATTCTGCAAAACTGAAGTTGATTGAAGAAATACAGATCATCACTTTGGTCAGATTAAACTGGAGCAAAAGAGAATTTCAGATAAAATAGTAGCTATCCTTGGAAATCAAGGACTGCTCAAAGTCACAAAGTGTACTCCATCCCAGGCAATAGTGTTTTTCCTTTGGCTTCCACGACTTGTTCTTGTGGTCTGTGAACTGTGTCCTAATTGCCCCATGTAAGAACCGTATCAAAATGTGTCTTCGCTTTCAAGTATAGAATGCCTTTCTTTCCTATTGCCATTTTTAAATTGCGGTGTCTGTCAAAGGTATTTCCCAGCCATATGGGTCAATGAATTATGATTATTCTGTATGAAACTGACTTGTGACTAATAAAAGACAGGCAGAATACCTGTACACAAATATTCTTGAAAAGCAATGCACATAACTCTGTTTCTATCTGGTTTTAAGCTTTTTATTTCCCCTTTGAGGATAAAATTAATATATCCCCATTTTAAATATAAAATATATAAATTTAAAATATAGTACAACAACCGCCAGATTCCAGCAATTGTATTTCTATTTTTAATCCAGTGCAACCGCATATGTGGGTATTTATTTTTATAGTTTTGGTTCCATGTTCATATCTGAAAAAAGAAAAAAAAATGAGCAAAATTCTGTTCTGTCCCACTTGTTCAACTTGTCCCTCTTAATTTAGTGGGACATGTAAATAAAAGCATAAATTGGCCCACTAACCTCTTGTTCACTTCCAAGCCAGTCTTTTTCTTTATATTCTCTAAGACTCGTTTGTCTTTTTCTGTCTCTGTTTAGCCCTGCAGTAGTAATAGCTTTTGGATGGAATTTTCCAAAAGTGTTCAGCGTTGTTCCTAACTCTGCTCCCACTAGAGACAATGGGAATGGACTTAAATTGCATGGGTACAATTCCAGCTCAATAGGAATTGCCTTCCATGGAAGCAGTCAGGACAATGCTGAATGCTTCTGAAATCCTACCCCTTTTTTCTCTTGTTTAATTTTTTTCCCCTTGCTCAGCCACACAAGCCTTCCCTGACAGTTCCCTCCACAAAACTGAGCTAGAAAAAGAAGTTTCAATGCCATTTCACAATTATTTCATTACAATTTTTTTTTTTTTTTTGGTGATATCTCCTACCCTCCATTTTCACTACTGGTAACCATCACTGAACTAAACATTCATTCACTGACATCTCTTCACAATAGATTCTACACAATAACTGTCCTAAAGAATGGTGTGGCATTACTTTCCTGAATATAACTAATACATTAAATATTTTTTAAATCTATGAGCACTGTCATGGCATAATATTAAGAAAGAGTGGAGAATATAATCTTTCAGACTGACTGTCTGCTTTACATAATCTTAATTTTTGGTGATGGGTAGATTGGAAAGTAGTGAGACCCACCTTTTATTTCTTCTTTTTGTGACACAACCAGTCCGTTGCCACTTCAGAACGTTCAGATTTGTAAAGATGTCCTTTACATTGGCTGGCTCACTTGCTATTTGTTCTTTTGTTTTGATCTCGCTCTCTCTATAATGCCTCTCTTTACTTCATAGTTAAGCTTTTCTGAATCACTTTCTTCGTAAGTGCCCTTGTTTCTGCACTATGGGTCAAGAAACCACACTGTTATGACAACCTGTTTGATCCACAGTTAGGGATCTTGCAGTTCATAGTAATATTCATCCTTCAGAAAGATTCTCCCTTGTGTGTTCTCTTTACCTCCTCGTACAGATTAGGGGAAAGCATATCATTTTCTCTGAGCAGACATCTGTCTTAATAGCTTCTAATTCTTTCTCATCAGATGTGATCTTTTCTTTCACAACATTTACACTAAATATGTTTGTCTTCTGCATATTCATTATGAGTCTGTTTTCTTACTCTCTGCTCAGCAATCTATTGCTTCAAGGTCTTCTGGGATTTCAACAAAGTAATCTGTAACACTGTATGAGCTGACTGCTGTTCTCTGTTGTTCTTAGTGTCACTTTTATCTTTAAAAAGGTCTGAAGATCTTCTTCAATAAGAAGGGGAAAATTTTGGTGAGTTACTGAAAACAATAAAGTAAGAAATCCTTTTTAAAATTTGCCCTTTCTGGTATGCCTCTGTGAGATGAGTCTAGCATTGGCCATCTCTTTTTTTTTTTTTTTAAGATCTATTAAAACAAATCATGCTCAGGGCTAAACCCAGTTAGATATACATCAGTTTCAAAAACAAATTCAAGTTGTTCTTTAAGGATGTATAACCACTTAAAACCTCTTTTACTTGGGTCTTAACTATGTAGAAACAGAATGCTTGCCTTTCTAAAGCACAGCAAAGTAGGCTGCCCTGTACTGCTAAGGCATATGTGCTGTGATATTCTGGCAGGATTCAGGCTCCCATGAGTCTCATGACTCTGTGGTACTTACTAAGCCCTGTTGATCACAGTATTATCCTGATTCCTGGTAATGGAAGTAGGCTGAATAATAATATATTACAAATATTAATAAGGGTATGGTTGAATTTTATAACCACCAAACTTATTATCTTATTTGCTTAGATATAGCTTCTTCAACAAACTTCTCTAGTGATTTGGATGTGACAGGCTGCCAGTAGTGAAATAACAGTAGTTATTTTAACATCTGTGAATGAAATGCATTAGTACTACTGTTCTTTGACTTTCTGTACAATTCACTTGTCTAGTTCTCACTTTCCATTATATTAGTGTATTTCCTAAAAATCATTATCAACCCAGCTATGTGCTCACGTTCATAAAATTTAAGGTGCAGGGCCAGATTGTGGCTGGCCCCTATGCTGGGATGCAAACAGCAGGTCATGGAGGTATACAAGGAGTTTCTCTCTACATCTTGCAACACTGACCATAATTACAGCCATGCTTTCTTGAGAGCAGGGACTGTTTTCTGTTAGTGCCTCTTGCAAGCCATCCTAAGGGCTTGTTTCCACAAGGGGATCAATGTGCGGTGATCAATACACCGGGGTCGATTTAGCAGGTCTAATGAAGACCCGCTAAATCGACCGCCGATCGCTCTCTCGTTGGCTCCGGTACTCCACCAGAACGAAAAGCATAAGGTAAGTCGAGGGGAGAGTTTCTCCTGTCAACCCAGCGCGGTGTAGACACCACAATAAGTCAACCTAAGGTATGTCAATTCCAGCTACGTTATTCACATAGCTGGAGTTGTGTAACTTAGGTCGACTTAGCCCCATAGCATAGGTCTGCTCTAAAAAGGGGCAGGGAAAAGAAACTTAATGGCTGTAAAAGGAAGGATATGTTGTATTTCCTTCAGGGGTGGGACAAGGAACACTGTTCTACAGTGCTCAAGGGAGCTTTTAGAGGAACTATGCCTTCCTGAGACACACTGCCTCCTGAATCTTTCTCAGTGTTAATTACCAGGTGATAAGAATGTGCCTTTTTTTCTTTTCTAGTGAAGATGAAGTCTTGTGAGTCAATGCCTAAAAGGAATAATCTATCCCAATATTTTTTATCTGTTTTGCTCCTCTATTGGCTTAGTATCAGCTGCCATTGCTGCAGTTGGTTCACTTGCTGCTATTTGCAAGGAAATAAAGTGGTGACTGTATTTTGGAATAGTCAAACCTTTTAAAACCTAGAAATAGGCCAATAACAATGTACACATTGGGGTTTTTTAATTCAGATTTGCTTGATTCATTGAGAATTGAACAGAACAGTTGGAAATTTTTTGAATCAATTTGCTCACATTTTTCAATACTAATTTAATATCCATGAGGTTTCATGGGATTTTATTAACCTTGTAATCAACTTTCATCTTTTCTGACTTTAGGCAAGATTTTTCACCACCGCAGAGGTGGGTTGAAAAATCATATTAATGTTAAAGACAGATTTTTTTTTTTTTTATGTCCAGATGAATTCCAAGACCCCAAAGCACATTCTGGGTTTGGTAAGATTGTAATATGCCTTCCTCAACAAGACTTTTATGTAGCAGCCATTCAAGTTTGTTCCAAAATTGTTAATGGCTTTATAAATTACTAATCTTTCTGTGGGATGCAGGGAGTTGGACAAAGGAGCAAATTAGCAGAGCATATTTTAAATAAAGGTGGGTTCAAATTGCAAACTTCAGGTCTGAACTTAGATCTGAATTTCAACTTCCCCAAAGTTTGGGGGGCTGTGGATTTGGTGTTCAATATAAACCCATCTGTAATTTTATTAACTTAAAAAGCTTTATTAAAGAAGAGATAAAAGTGAAGTGTGTGTGTAATATAAATGTGAAATTTATCAAAAACCATATTGGGGTATAGAAGAAAATCCCAGGAAGTTCAAGGAAAAGAGCATTCCAATGAGAGGGATAGTAGAAGTTCTTATTTTTTCCCGTAGCCTTTTAGAATGTGTGTGTCTGAGACCAACTTAGAGTGTACTTTTGTCAGCAAGTTGCAGGGATAGGCATATATATCACTTGGAGACTTGCCAGCAGTATTGTCCTTAGCCACATCTGGTAGTGGCAAGATTGAAGGTTGAGGTAACTGTAAAAGGGTTCAGGGGGGATCTGTGAAGTTGTCTGATTGTTGGGGGATGGGTTGCCAGCACCAGAGTACAGGGTGGACTGATCTGCTGACCCTACTAATGTAGACAGTGCTACAGCAGATTCCCTCATGGAGCATCCGCTCTGCTATGATTCTGCATTCATATGAGCCCTGGTTGCAAATCCTTTGGTGTGTTCTAATTCGGTTTTTTTGGCCCACACAGAATGCTTCTGCCTTGGTTGCCTAATTTCCTACAGAACATCCCCATAACAGAATCTTCTCCCCGCACTGAGATCAACCTCTCTGGGGAGGGAGAGGGGATCTTGCTCTTTTTGACCACATCTATTGGAACAAGTGCCTCATGTGACCCCTGTATTTTGTTTAATCATATTACTGCAGTATTTACTTAGTTAAATATGAAAGAGTTATTTGATATACCATAAATGTTTTTTTGGTACCTGTAGTAATCTGTAGCATGCACTTAAGTATTGTCCTGGGTAGGGATGTTTTCCTGAACTGGAACCTAATGAGTCTGATATAAGGCAATAGAAATACTTAGCCTATGGTGCTGAGGACCTTCTGTAAAGTGATGAGCCCCCCACCTTGCACTGAAATTTGCATTATGAACTTTTTTTTTTTTTTTTTTACAATACCAACATATTGGTTCCACCTCAGAGGAGACTGTTAAGAGTTAATTATTCCATCCTAGATATGAAATAACTTGTTCTACTAAAATGAAACAAACTCCAGAGATGCATAATCTATTGTCTGAAAATACATCTCTACCATGTGAAAAAAGAGACACACTTGGCTCTAACGTTAAGCATGTTTGGAAGTATGTAAAAACCTTGAAAAGCATTAGATAAGCATTCATGCCTCCAAGAAGCCTCAGCTACAGTAAGGCCGTATCTACACTACAAACTTTGGCCAGTGTAAGTTGTTGTGGTGGTGTACAGCCATCAAAGTGTGTCTACTGCTCAGGTGTTTGCATACGTGGCTGCTTGTGTCAGCACGGCACGTATTCACCAGGAGTTCTTGTGTCTATGTAAAGTGCAGTGCATCATGGGTAGGTATTCCAGTGTACCATGAGTTGCTGCCCAGCACAGTGCCTTTTGGAATACTTTTTGCAACACTTTGTGAGATAGTAATGTCCTGCTCAGGGATCTCTTGGAGCCAGGGATCAAATTCCCAGCATGCAACTTTCTCTGTCCCATAATGCCACCCATATCCCCATAATTTTTGCACTTCTTTAAAAAATCCTACAAAGCCATGAGGCACTTTTCAGTGTCTGCCATCTCTGACAGAAGTACAGAGCCAGCAGAGCTCTGCATTATTCCCATGAACGTTGCAAATACAGGGTACATGATTCTCCTGTATTTGCAACCCAGAGGGGCGACAGGAGGATTTCTCTGAGGACAGTTTCTGAAAGATCTAGAGAAAAAAATTTCAAGATTCTTGGTGATGTTCATGGAGCAGCAGCTGATGGTAGAACTCTGTTTCTAGGCCTGAGCACTGATTGGCGATCACACTGTAATGCAGGTTTGGGATGACAAGCAGTGGGTACAGAACTTTTGGGTGCAAAAGGCCACATTCTTAGATCTGTGTGCCAAGCTCACCCCTGCCCTCCAGCACATGGACACCAGAATGAAAGCTGCATTGACAGTGGAGAAGTCAGTGGCAATCACACTTTGGAACACTGGATTGCTACAGGTCAATGGGAAATCATTTTGGAGTTGGAAAACCCATAGTGGGGCCCAGTGTGCCTGGCCATTAATCATCTCCTGCTATGCAAGATTGTGACTCTTGACAGTGTGCAGGAAATAGTGAATGGATTTTCAGCAATGGAGTGTCCGAACTGTGCTGGGGTGATAGATGGCACATACATCCCTATTTTGGTACCAGCCCACCTTGCCATAGAATATATGAACAGAAAGGGCTACTTTTCTATGGTGATGCAAGCACTGGTGGATCATGTGGGTTGCTCAGGAAAGATGTATGACACATCTTTGGGAACACAGGACGGTTCAGAAAGCTGCAAGCAGGGACAGTCTTTCCCAATCAGCGGATTACCATTGGCAATAGGTGTAGAGATATGTTTGTAGAAGATTATAATTTACAGACACTTCCTCCTAAGGGACAGTATTATGAACATAGGAATTTGGACATGTGCCCTGAAGGAAGGGTTTGGGAACACCACATGGGTGCGTGCAGAGCCATTCCTTGGGTAGGGTAAATCAGGGCAACTGCCCTGGGCCCCGTGCTTTGAGGGGACCCCGCGCTTCAATAAATTGGGACTGTCCTGATATTTAGCCTTCTGTCCCACCTCCCGAACGATGTATGATCAGGACGCCATTTGTCTCAATATTTGGGTGAAAAGGCAGGCGGGGAGGTGAGGCGGGGGGCAGGCAAGCAGTGTGAGCAGCTACAGCGCTGCTGGTATTCCACCTCGGCGAGTGGAATAACGTTTGCTGTGCCCCCGCTGGAGCACCGCAGCGCCAGTGTGGACAAGATGTTGCATTACTGAGCTCTGATCAGCCTCCGGAAATATCCCATAATCCCTTTAAGTCATGTGGCCATTCTTGTCATTGTTTTTGAATCACTGTAGGAATGCGGATATGCCCTTTGAAAGCTCCATTTCTGACAGCAGGCATGCTTATCTGCTCTGAGACAAAGCAACCATTAGTGTGGAATGCTGTGTGTGTGTGTGAGAAGAGAGAGAGAGAGAGGCGGGGGATGGAGAGGGGGTTCTGCTGCTGCCTGAACTTAGAAGACAGCATGCTGACATGCTCTCAGCCCCCCAAAAACCCACTCTCTCTCTCCCCCACATACAAACAGCACACTCCCTGTCACACCCCACCCCCACCCCCACCCCCATTTGAAAAGCACGTTGCAGTCACTTGCATGCTGGGATAGCTGCCCATAATACACCACGCCCAATGCCGCTGCAAGTGCTGCAAATGTGGCCACACCAGTGCGCTTGAAGCTGTCAGTGTGGACAGACTGCAGCGCTTTCCCTACTGCACTCTCCGAAGGCTGGTTTAACTCAAAGCGCTCTACATCTGCAAGTGTAGCCATGTCCTTAACTTTAGAAAAAGCTCTCCAAATATGCAGGGCAGCAGAAACTATGAAAGCACAGGCCAAAGAGCTGAATTCATCAAAAGGGTTTACCCCTGTACTAAGAACAAAAGAATATAGCCAGAATAGGTTAAATCAAAGAGTGGAACCACTCACTATGAAAACCACTGTTAGGGGAAAACTGGGTACAGACGGTCAGGTGGAAGGTGTGGATCACAGCATGGCTTCAGTGTGTTGCCTTTGGGAAACTGTCATAAATGTGGGGAAAATAATAATTTTTGCAAAATGCTGCAGATCCCAAATGCAGAAAAGTCAAGGGCATTCATTAAAAGACAATCTGGTTGAGTTTTTCATAGATGTACTGGGATCTAGCAAGCCTGATGAGAGAGACTGGATACTAGTAGCCTATGACAGTGAATGGAACAATTATTCCACTGAAACTGGACACAGGAACTCAAGTTAATATTCTGTCTGAACAAGATTATGAGACTAAAAACAAGACCAACAAAAATAAAAGTAATTGGTTATTCTGGAACTAATATACTAGTGAAGGGGAAGTGCATTGCTAGCATCAACCATAAAAACACCATGTACAGGCTCCCTTTCATTGTAGTGCCAAAGGCGGTAACACCAATTTTAGGCTGCATGTGAGAAACTCAATCTGGTAAAATGGGTGCTCTCATTACAAGATCACACTGAACCTGCGTATAAGGCACTCTTCTGGGAATATCATGACCTGTTTCAAGGGTTGGGTTGCCTGCAGGGTGAACATACAATCAGAATAAACAAGCAAGTCCCCTCAGTGATCCATCCATGTATAAAGGTGCCATTTGCACTCTATGATAAACTCAAGGCTGAGCTTGCAAGGTTGGAAGTAATGCAAGTTATACAAAAAATTGAGGAGCCAACAGAATAGGTAAGCTCCCTGTCTTTGTGGAGAAAAGTAATGGCCAGCTACACATGTGTGCAGATCCCAGAGACCTCAACAAGGCTATACAAAAAAAACATTTCAGACTACCAACCGGAGAAGAGATTATGGCTCAAATTGCAAATGCTCAACATTTCAGTAAACTGATGCATCTTCAGGTTTTTGGCAGATGAAATTAACTGAAGAAAGCTTAAAACTATGCACATTTAATACCTCATTTGGAAGATACAGATTCTTATGCTTACCCTTCAGCATAGCTTCAGCACCAGAAGTGTACCACAAAACCATACATATGATCTATTAACATATTAATGGTGTTGATACCTCAATGAAAGAGGAACAGGAGCATAGACTTAAGGAATCCTGGCGGCAACTAGAACTGCAAATCTCAAACGAAATACGGAGAAATGTGTTTTAGGGGTCAAAGAGCTGACTTTTTTGCTGGGGACATTATTTCCAAAGAAGGTGTAAAAGCTGATAAGAGGAATATTTCAGCCATTGAAATGATGCCACATCCCCAGTCAAAGAAAGATATCCAACGCTTCCTGGGAACGGTTATTATCTTGGAAAATTCATACCTAATCTATTTACCAAAGCAGCAGCTTTGAGAAAACTCCTAGAGAATAAAAATGAATGATATTGGGGTGCAGAACAGGAGGAATCATGAGAAGGTCTAAAACAACAACTGATACAAGAATCAGTATTGAAGTTCTATGTACCAGGAAGGCCTATTAAAATTTCAGCAGATGCTTTAGTCTGAGTTAAGTGCAGTGATTTTACAGAAGCATGAGAATTGTTGGCAACCAGTGGCATACGCATCCAAATCACTGACTAAGGCAGAAACCAGATACGCACAGATCAAGGAGATTTTAGGAATATTGTTTGCCTATGAGACATTCAATCAGTATATTTATGGACAGACAATGGAAGTTGAAATGGACTACAAGCCTCTGATAGTGTTATTTAGCAAACCTCTAAATGACTGTACATTAAGGATTCAAATAACGATGATAAAGCTGGAAAAGTATGATTTGGTTGTGACCCACACGCCTGGTAAATTCATGTTTACTGCAGATGCACTTCCCAGAACAGTGGCTCCCACAGAACCAGAGAAGAATTTAGAGAGAGAGAAATGCAAGCCTATGTAGATTTGACTGTAAAGTCAATTCCCATAGCTAACAGGAAACTGCAACAAATAAGAAAGATACAAGACACATGCAAAAGATGAATAATTGGGAATCCTTAAAAAAAATGATAATTAAAGGGTGGCCTGAAGAAATAAGCAGTTGGTGTCCAAGTATAAGAGACTATTGGAACTGCAGACATGAACTTACTGTGATAGATGGAGTGATTTTCAAGGGCAGTAAGATTGTAATTCCAATAAGCCTCTGAAAGGAAATGCTACAGTCAAAGATTTGAGTTGAGAAGTGCAAACAACGAGCACTATATTGGCAACGGATCAATCACAACATCACTAATGTGATAGGAAACTGCTTTTCATGCTTGAAATACAAGCAATACCAACAGGCAGAACCACTGAGACCTCATCCATTTCTACAAAGGTCTTATGAGAAGGTCGGCACTGAGTTATTTACCTGGCAATCAAAGGATTATTTAATAGTTACAGATTATTATTCTCTGTATCCAGAAATTTGCACACTGTACAGTACTGATAGTAAATCAGTGAAAGCTGGCATGAAGGGAATCTTCTCCAGACATGAAATTCCAGATGAAGTTTTTAGCGATGATGGGCTGCAAATTTCTAGTGTAGATTTTAGACTATTTGCCATAGATTGGGATTTTCATCACAAAACATCAAATCCAAATTACCCACAATCAAGTAGACTTGTATAATTGTCTATAGGGACAATAAACAAATTTATGAAAAAGACTTTTGACAGTGTGGGTGACTTGTATAAAGCATTACTGGTTTACCGAAGTACACCCCTGAAGAATGGCTTTTCTCCAGCTCAGCTGTTAATGGGAAGAAAGATCACATCTAATTTACCAATTACCAATTTACCAATATCTGCTGAAACCTCATAACAATGAAACCATACAGAAGAGGAAGGAAAATCAGACATGGAAGCAGAAATATTATTTTGACAAAAGGGCCCTTGGTCTCCCATCTCTTAACCTTGGTGATAGAGTGCGCCTGAGGAATCGCATCTCTAATACTTGGGGCCAAAGGGGTACCATGAAGAACAGATCTTATGTAGTTCAGACAGACCAGGAAAACACATTTCAACATAATCAAAGAGATCTATGAGTAATCCCAGATAGTTGCAACACACTGACGGTAGATGTGGACTCTGGCATTTCCCATCTGACTGATCCTTTATCATCCGTGCACAAAAGAGAAACTGTCAAGGAACAAGAGAACAACTCAGACTCTAATGAAATGTTGGTACTGAGAAGATCAGACCATGAGATTTAACATCCTGAAAGACTCACAGACTTGCTAACCTGCCTGGAGAAGGGGTATTTGAGGAAAGTGAGTGGGAAAGACTCACTTGAGAGTGATGTGCTGGTAACCTCTCCTCTCTAAGCAGTTGACACATTGTGTTTATGGAAATATACTACATGGGTTAAGAATTTAAATGTATGTGTTATTAGATACTTGTTAGCTGTTTATAGATATGTATATGAGTTAATTTGTTTTTCTTTTAGAGGGAAGATATAGAGATATGTTTGTAGCAGATTATAATTTAGAGGTGCTCCCTCATAAGGAACATAGGAATTTGGAGATGTGGTCTGGAGGCAGGGGTTGGGAACACCACATGGATGTGTGCAGCAGTTCACCTCAGCAGCTCTCCAGTTTGTTTTATTGAAGCTTTTTCCTGTCTCATTCACTGGTTTGTTATTTAAGTAAGCCCAAGATCATACAACAGGGATATGCCAATAATGATTCTGGGGGATACAGCCTACACCTTGCTCCTGTGGCTCATGAAGCCATACACTGGCCACCTCAACAGGACCAAAGAAAGATCCAGTTTCCATCTCAGCAGGTGCAGAATGACAGTTGAATGTGCCTTTGGCAGATTGAAGGGATGCTTATGGTTTTACTCACTAGATTGGAGCTCAATGAAAAAAATATCCCAATGGTTATAGCTTCCTGTTGTGTCCTCCATAATATCTGTGAGGCCAAAGGGAAAAAACAGCATGCCAGGATGGATGGTGGAGATGGAGTGGCTGTCGGCTGACTTTGAACAGCCAGACACAAGGGCCATTACAAGAGCTCAGTGTGGATTTATGCAGAGCCCTTCCACAGTCAGTCACAGTAGGTTTGTCTTGCTGCCACCCCAGGAGGTGGTAGAGGTACTAATGTGCCTCATGATGTCATGTTGTGGAGTGGGGAAAGAGCAGTGACCATGGAATTCTGCAAAGAGTGGAGAGTCTGGGATCATTGGACTTAAATGCTGCAGACCCTGGTTGACCTTCAGGTTTGCTGTCTGAGAAAACCTATTATGTCTTGGAGCATTTCCCTCTCCATGTCTTGCCTGGACTCCTGGACCTTTCACCTGTCCTGTCCGTCTTTCTCTGTGCTGTCAGTTATATTGATCCTTTGCTCACAGTCCAATGTAGCACTGGCTTGCAGGATCTCACAGAACATATCCTTCTTTCTCTCCCCGCCCCTTCTCATCATGAGGTTCAGAAGTACTGTGGGCATGGGTTGCCACACCAGAAGCTGCTAATAAAAATGGACAGATTTACAGTCACACGGGAAAGAAAACTTTAAAAACTCCCTTCTCTTTCCCCCCATAAACACTTTTAATAAGAAATGCTTATTGACACTTCAGCTTTGGAGCTCCTTGGTACAGTGAGTTTGGCCTGCCAGGACCAAGTGGGGGGAAGGATTTTCTGTTGCATTAAGCTATAAAATTTCTGTCCCTGTGCCATGGATCCAAGCATATGGCAATGGCACTGAATACTGGCACTATTTTCCACAGCCGGTGATAATTTGAGCTGATATCTCACTCCTGAGGGTCACAGAGAACACAGCTGCTACTGGCATCCTAAAGCCATCCAGGCCCATATGCTGCCAGCCTGTTTACTGCAATGTTGCCAGCTGAACTCATTGCAGAGTTGCATGGGAAAGCGTTCTTCTGTGGAGAAAGAAATAAGGCAGTCATCCTCAGAAACCTTCAGGAGAAGATTGCAGAGTATCTCCATTAAAGTTTCATTCAGATCTTACAGGAGGATAAAATGGACATTCCTGGTCAGATAAACAAAGTGCTCTGTATACTTATCCCAACAGGGAACTGAAAAGCACATGCCAACTGTACTTCTATTTGTTGTACCATTACTTCTTCTTATATGAGTAAACTAGTGGAAAGTTAATACCAAGTCTTGTTAGCTTGGGAAGGAAATGGGCACCATCTTTAAATTTTAAGCACTGTAAGGGAAAAAAGCAGCACGCACACACTTAGCTGAATTCCCGCCTCCTTTGTAAGGCTTATCCGCACTTGCCTGTGGGACTGGCTACATTGTGGCAGAGTCTCAAACAGGTCCTGGTTCACAGCATTGTGTCTCCCACTCCTCCACCTCTCCTTGCTGTTCATGGCAGGGGCTTCTGTCTCAGGCTCAGTAGTAGGCAGGGTGCTGGTGGTGTCTCTGCCAAGTATGGCATACAGTTGCTTGTACAAGCGGCAGGTCTGCAGTGCAGCACCAGATCTGTTGCTGCATTTTCTGGCCTTGTTGTATCTCTGAAGAAGCTCCTTCGTTTTCACAGGGCACTGCTATTGATCCCTGTTATACCCCTTTGCCTGTATCCACCAGGCAATTTGCTTGTAAATGTCAACGTTGCTATGGCTGATCTGTAGCTGTGCCTGCATTGCCTCTTCTCTCCACCGGCCGAGGAGATCCAATACTTCCTGTCTAGTCCAAGCAGAAGCGCATCTAGTACATGGAGCTGGCATGGTTAGCATAGGTGCTGGAACTAAGGGTGCAGGGGGTGCTGCAGCACCCCCGGACTTGAAGTGGTTTCCATTATAGACAGGGTTTACAGTTCGGTTCAATGGCTCTCAGCATCCCCACAATAAAAATTGTTCCAGCACCTCTGATGGTCACTTGGGCAGTTTCATACAACGAGGGCAAGCTGCTAGGTGTGCTTACCAATGTGGGCAATCAGGAAAAGGCATTTCAAAAACATGTGAGGATTTAAAATGTGCGAGTAGCTTCTGGTCTCTGTGATCCCTGGGCAATGGAATTTAAAAAGTGCCTCAAACAGTCACTGTTGCAGAGAATCAGGCATTGTGGGACAGCTGCTGGAGGACTGTAAGGGTTAACACAGTTATCAATCTTTACACTATTTCGGTAAGTTGTCCACGTCTCTACGCCATTTGGGGAAGGGATTTTACTGTGTCACTGTAACGGAGTGTCATAACGGCTTATGTTGTCTGGAGACAAACTTGAGTGTAGACACATGCACACATAGGTCAACGCAAGGTGACTAACACCAATCTAACTTTTTGTAGAGTAGACCAATCCTTAGTCACTTTTCCAAATTAAGCATTGTAGAGAGGTTTGGCCGGGGCTCGTGTCGGGGACCACAGCACCTCAGTACTTCCTTCCAGTTGTTGACCGGGAATTAGCCTGGCTGCAGGAGTCTCTCACCACGGCAGCAATAAAGGCAAACACAGACAGTTATTCATGCCAGCCCATGGTCAGCGGCAATAGGGAGTCAAGGGCTCAGGTCTTCAGACAGGAGCTGAGCAATAGTTTATATAATTAGCAGGTCCAGGCCCTGGGTCAGGGCGGGGAAGCAGAGTGTCAATGGCTCAGGCCCTCAGGCAGGGGCTGAGCAAAGGCAGGTAAACAACAAGCCCAAGCTCTTGGCTCAGAGGGGCCCAGAGGGGAAACTGCCACCCACAAGTTGGGTAGCAGGGGGACACAGGCCCTCCCAATCCACTGCGTCCCAGCCTGGGGCCCTAGCAGCAGCAGAAGGCCTGTTGCTGAGTCAGTGGGGATCCTGACCGCAACAGACTGACATAGGCTCTGGCATTGCTGCAGTCAGACTAGGATCAGCTGCCCCCAGGCCACTTCCTAACTCCCCCTCTAGAGATACCTGGGTCCGGACGGTGTCTCTAGGGGGGTCAAGCACTATGGGGTCCTCAGGGTAACTGGCAAGGGGTAGGTTTGGCAGCTTTTCTGGGTAACTGGTGAGGGTCCTACATGGGAGGTCCTCGAGGCTCTGGTCAGCATCAGCTCTGGTCAGCGTCAGGCATTGGTCAGGCAGGCCAATCTTCCGGTCCGCCACCGGTTGCTGGGGTCTCCCAACCGGGAGCTAGGCCGCAGGCATCTGGCCTCTCTGGTGGCTGCTTCTCCAGTAAGCTCTGGGGTTAGGCTTTTATACTTCCTGTCCTCACAGGGAAAAAATTTTCCTCTTAGGAAAAATTAGTGGGTGCTCTGCACCCACCGGCAGCCAAGCTCCCTTCACCCCCCGCCCCACCTCCTCCTCCGCTTCCTCCCCTGAGTACACATGTCCCTGCTTCTCCGCCTACCTCCCAGAGCTTCCCACCTTGCCACCATCAAACAGCTGTTTGGCAGCATGCTGGGAGGGAGGGGGAGGAGTGGGAACAGGACACGCTCAGGGGAGGAGGTGGAGAAGAGGCGGGGCTGGGGCAGGGATTTGGGGAAGGAGTCAGAATAGGGGCAGGGAGGGGGTGGAGTTGGGGGCAGAGACTTTGGGGAAGGGGTTGGAATGGGGGCAGGGTAGGGGTGGAGTTGGGGTGGGGCTGGGGACAGAGGGGGTCAAACACCCACCGGCAGGAGCAGAAGTCAGCCCCTATGCCTGTCCTGCGGCTTGACCTTTGGGGGGTGGGCGCAGGATTCGCTGGCTCCCCCCTCACTTTGGTGTCCACAGGGGCTCGTCCCTCTCCGGAGCAGCAGGGGACCACACCGCCTCGCCATAGGCACCAACGCCATGGGTGCTCTGGGGTTGGAGCACCCAGGGGGAAAAATTGGTGGGTGCTCTGCACCCACTGGCAGTTCCCCCCACCGACCCCAGCTCACCTCCACTTCCACCCTGCCTCCTCCCTTGAGCGTGCCACGTCCCACTTCTCGAGGAGGGGGAACGCCGTGCGCTCGGGGAAGAGGCGAGGCCAGGGCGGGGATTTGGGGAGGGGTCCAATAGGGGCAGGGAGGGGGCGGAGTTGGGGTGGGGACTTTGGGGAAGGGTTTGGAATGGGGGCGGGGAAGGGGTGGAGTTGAGGCGGGGGGGCACAATCACCCACCAGCGCCGGGGAAAGTTGGTGCCTATGCACCTCGCTACAAGCACGTATGTACTTTTCCTTCAGTGTCAACTCAAAATGGATTGATGCTTTGATTATTTTCTTTGCATATAGCCTAGACATAAATCTTAAAAAATGGGCCTTAACCAGAAGTGATGATATCATCTTAATTATAGTAGTTCTAGAGAGCTGCACAAACTTAATAATGTGGAAAGAAGATCCTATAACAGGAACAGTAAATAAACAATAAATGAGAGCAAATTGTTCAACACACACACACAAAAACAAGATTAAAGCACAATTTAATGAGGTATGATACGTTTTATTATAATTTTAAAGTGCTCTGAAATAGTTACAAACTAATTAAAAGTCACTGAAGGCAAAAACACACAAGCTTTATCTGTAAAGATGTTTTTCTCTGTGTCTTTATAGAGGGAAAAATTCACTCACAATTTTTGTCAAGAAACTTCTATCAGTATTTCAGACTCTCCTCTTCTCCATCATCAGTACTGTGTCTCTGAGAGAAAATAATTTTCATATTTTCTTTTGGAACTATTAGGATGTGAAGTAGGATGTCATCTCTGTCTCTCTGAGATTTCTTTACCAGTGTTTTTTTTTTTTGCTATGTTTCTTTTTATATTATAACTGTTAGGCTCCCCAGGGGAGCAATAAAACACAAAGCACAGAAGGTACATATCTCTCAAATGTTTCCTTGCTTGGTGTTCAACAAAAATTCTCAAGGTGGAAATGAATGTTATCTGTGTGAAAATTAAGTTGCTAAGATTACAAGGTCATTGTAAAGGAAATAAGGAAGAGGATACATATACTTGAAATATACTCCTACTTTGTTCTTTACAGAATTTGTCCCTATTTGCATGGAAACCACCACATCAAAAGCCATAATTTGTCTGCCAGCAAGCAAATAATGTACAGTATACCTGCATTACAAGGGTCACTCATTCAGGACTACCTCTTGCTATGAGTGGAAAAAGTCTATTGAAAGATGAGACTCCTCTGCATGATTTTTTTTTTTTTTTTTTTGCACCTTAGAGACGAAACTCCTCTGCGTGATGAATAGTCACTTATGTTTCAAAGGGGTGTCTGGCTAATATTAATGACTTTCTCGCCTGACACTTTTATTAGATTATTTCTTCACTAGCTTGTCATTAGCTGGTATCTGTTAAGGCCATGAGAAGATTTACAAAAGGGGATAACGGAATAACTGTGCTGGAAAAAGTTAAGGATTTTGTTAGTAGGAGACAAAATAAGCAATGGCAAAATGGCTAGTTTTGCCAGTACCACTTTCTAGAGTAGGCCAGGCCTTGATGGGACTGAAGATCTGGCCCTATACAATGTATATTTTCTGCTATAAATCCACCACTTCTCTGGCATTTGGTTACTTTTTGAACTCACGCCAGTCTTTTGAACTTACTGATGGATGAATTAGGCCAACACAGAATGAATGTGTATGTTTCAGCTTCTAAATGTGAGTCATCTTTAGTTGATTTTTTTCCCTCCTCAGGTTCAGAGATTCTGTTTTTCATTCCAGATAAGGCAGTGAGTTTTTGCAACCTTATTTCTCTGGGGGCTGAGGCTGTTGATCTGAAGTCATTTGGTGCGCTGACAGAGAAGAGAGATTTTGAAATAGGCAGAGCCTTACAAACACACTTGCTCATCCACAACAAATAGGGTTGCCAACTGTCTAATCACACAAACCTAAACACTTATGCCCCACCAGTTCTCTGAGGCCCCACCCCTGCTCACTCCAGCCTCCCTCCCTCAGTCACTCGCTCTCCCCCACCCTCACTCACTTTCAACAGGCTGGGGCAGGGTGTTGGCGTGCGGGAGCACGGGCAGCAGATAGGGGAGGCTGGGGGAGGCTGTGCCTCCTCAAACAGCCAAGCATGGACTCTCCCACACTCCACCCCCAGAGCCCCACTTCAGCAGTGCCGCTCAGCTCCAGGGGCTGGGCGACGCTACCCACTTTCAGGGACTGGGGGGCTGTGGCAAGACTGCGTGCTCTCCGTCCCTGTGCTGGGGGGCTGTGGGCACTAGCCAGCCTCGGGCAGGGGCCGGCAGCTGCAGTATGGGAGCTCTGGGTTCTGGGGTGTGCAGAAGGGGAAGTGCCTTGGGTGGAAGGGGCAGGGCTGGGAGCTAGCCTCCCCCAGCCAGCGGTTCACGAGCCACCCAGGTGCTGGAGTGGGTGTGGGGTGTGGGCTCTGGGAGGTAGTTTGGGTTCAGGAGGAGGCTGGGAGTGGGGGTTGGGGTAAGGGAGAGGGCTTGGGGTGTAGGCTCCAGCCAGGCGGTATTTACCTTGTGTGGCTCCCGGAAGCAGCGGCGTGTCTGGCAGAGGCTCCTAGGCTCAGGGGTGTCCAGGAGGCTCTGCACACTGCCCCTGCCTGCAGGCACTGCCCCCACAGCTCCTATTGGCCAAGGTTCCCTGTTCCTGGTCAATGGGAGCTGCGGAGTCGGCGCTCAGGGCATGGGGAGGCACACAGAGACCCTTTGGCCACACCAAGCCTAGGAGCTGCTGTTGGACATGCCGTCCACTTCCCGGAGTGGTGTGGAGCCACGGCAGGTAGGGAGCCTGCCTGAGCCTCACTGCATCATCAGACTTTTACTGGCTTTAGTCGCCTTCGGGAGATCAATCCGGATTCCGGGAGACTCCCGGCCAAACCGGGAGGGTTGGCAACCCTAATAGCAAATAGGGCATTTTCCTTTGCAAGTTGGGCCTTATTCGCTTGCTTCTGCAGAATGTATAATCTCATTTAAAAAAAAAAAAAAGCCCCAAATCCGCAAAGTATTTAGGCTCCTAATTTCCATTAATTTGCAGACTGATATCCTAAAATACTAGAGAAATATCAACTGGCTCAGTTCATATCACTGAGGTATTATTTCTGAAGCCTGCCACAGTGCCACTTAATGGGTCTGTATAGACTACCAAAAACAACTGAATCAGGGAACGCTGGTATAGAACAGTTAGGCTCTACCCCCAGGCCATATCGTAACTATGCTGTAACCAGGCCATGTAATATCCATGCTGGTAGTGGACACGTTTTTGTAGTGCAAATGGGCACCATGTCCGACTCTGTTTTGTTATGCTTAAAAGAAACACACACACACACACACACACACACACACACACACAAAAAAAAGGTTCTGCAGCTGGATTTTATAGTTACCAGCTTAGTCAGTTCGGTCAGTTCCAGTGGCTAGCTGAAACTGCACATGAGGGAGGGGAGCTGGGCCTCTGTCCACAGCTCCGATGTTGATGCAGAATGAACCCAAAGTCCCATGGCAATACACTCTTCTTTTATAAAAAGTAAAGGAGTACTTGTGGCACCTTAGAGACTAACCAATTTATTTGAGCATGAGCTTTCGTGAGCTACAGCTCACTTCATCGGATGCACAAGTACTCCTTTTCTTTTTGCGAATACAGACTAACACGGCTGCTACTCTGAAACCTTCTTTTATAGTGATAAGTTCCCATATAAGTGTATGGACCTTGCTGTGTCACAGCGGAGCTGTCAATCACGAGGTATTCAAGGTTGCTCTTAATTAGCATTATTTTGAGTTGTTACCCGGAGAATCCGGCAGCTGTTTCTTATCTCATCCCTTTGGCTCAACTCCTTATCTCGTCCTTGGGGTGTATGCCTTTGCTTTAGGGTCGTCAGTCTGCATTCTGGGTGATTGATAATAAAGTTGGTGCCTCTTGACTCCTCCACTCCCTACTTGACCATCCGGCCCAGTTGTCCTTTCTCAGTTAATTACCATACATTCTTCACTCACACCAAACAGTAAATAAGGCAATTACAGCCATAAAACTTCTATCCTTCTAAGAACAAATGTTAACACAATCAGCAAAAAATAAACTCAGAACAATTTCTTTTTACTAATTCAAAGCTACAGTTTCTTCTTACTAATTCAAAGCTAGCAAAATGGAGTATAATGCAAAATAAGCAAAGTGGAGTACAATTTGACTTGAGACAATTTCTTCCCATTAGGCTTTTGGCCTACATTGTCCCCCCTTTGACCCTTTAATATCATATATTAAATGGGCAATGTATTGCGAAGCAATTTGGGCTTGTGGTTTTATTTTGAGGTACATTCTCTTAATCCAACAGCACATAAAACACATTATACCAACATTATTCCAATTAGTACAAAGAAAACAATTATGGGATGAATCATAATATTTAAAACTGATATCCATGAGGGGGACCAGCATCTAAAAATGTCATACCAATGATGCATCATCATTTGTTGAGCTTGTGTGGATACTTTTAGAATTTCAGTTCTCTGGTGCAAAATAGCCAGACTTCGTGTTAGTACTTTTGTCCAGGTTGCTGCAGCTAATTGACTAATTTGCTTATTACCTGATAGCCATTGGTACAAGTTGGTCTACAAAGAAAAATTAAAACTCAGGGCATTATTGGCATCTACTAGGTTAACACCCTTATGTTCATGAACCGTAAAATAGTAAGTCATGGTGGGAGTTCGCAATATTGTTACATTGCACATACATTGTTGTACAGGTGGCCTTTGAGTATACTTTTCCTGCCACACAATTTTTCCCAATGCAATAATACAAACACAATTCTTTCCATCACAGTATACTTTGGTGGTGCTATTATCCAATTCATCCCAGTAGCATGTGCTAAATTTTTGTTTTGCATGGAGCAAGGCTCCTCTAAAATCAGCAAGGTGGGGCATACCCACTGTCGGGTAGTCCATTTTTCACATGTTTTACTCTTAGTTTTATCCTTCAAGACTTATGTGTGGTGCTTCTGGAAGACTTCAGCCATTCCTCTCCCATCCAAACCTTGTACGTACCTCAAACACTAACAGGGACTTGGATATATATTTGTCTGGCTAATGATGTAGAAGAAGACTTGTTAAAGTTATTACTTGTTACTTGTTATTAGTTAGATTAAGTTTGGGTTCTTACCTCAAACTTCAGTAAATTTGACCCCTAACCCATGCTCTCATTCACTCCCCTGAGATGCGACAGAGCTTCTTTTGTGCCTTGATGCTTGTGTTACAGTGTCAACACCATCTAAATCATTTTCCCATACTATCTCTGTCAAACACAAGCTTGCGAAAGTTCAGATAAGGCAGAATGAGGCTGTGACACAATAAACCTCGAAGTAGTACCCTGTAACGCGTAATCGTTCAAATATGGCTGTGATATTTCATACAAAGCATGCCTTGTAAGATATCATATGAAAGGTCATGATCTGCTGAAACCCACTGTTCTGTCAAAATATGTATATCATTAGTGCGTATGAAATTATCAGAAGTTGTTGTGTGGTTGTTACTGAAATATGCTGTGAGTTTGGGAGTTGCCCAATGCTAGTTCTTCAGTGACCACAAAGGAAGTGACCTATGTTGACAACAGGAGGTGCTATTACCCCTGAAATGGATCTTTACTGGCTCCTGGTGGAGCAGATTACTCTCATACCATAAAAAGCTCCACAGTAATTATCTTCAATACACAGTAGTTTATTGAGAAGGAATTACAGAAGCATAAAGGATTATATTAAGCACATAACTCTGATGTTAGACATTAAGAGCTATACATTATGAGCTATACATTCCTCTTAATGAGTCTCTCTTTCACAAACAGGCCCTGCTCTAGCCTCACGTAGTTCCTGCTTGGCAAACAGAGAAGGTGGTTACCAATTTTATACACGGCTTCTTTTCTTCTCAGCCCTCTGATCTGTCTCAGATTCCCTCAAGGCAAGGCCCTTGTTGCCTTGAGACCCCTCTGGTTCATAGTCCTACTGGAGCCCACGGAGCAGAGTTTTGGCTACTCTGTCTAGCAGCGTTGATTCTTCAAGCGTTAATTAAGGAATCCCAAACACAGTCATTTACTTTGCTTGATTCTTATACACTTTTTCCCCAAAGGAGTCACATATCTTAAAAGCATGCCCGGTGGCCATGTGGTTACTAATTTTTACCTGATTAGTATTTTAGAAAGGGTTGGGGGGCGGTACCAAACGAAGATCACCCCACATTTACTCACTGATCAATCATTCACTCTATCTCTCTGTGTGATGTTCCTGCTGTAAGGTCACTATAATCAGGTCGACCTGTGCTCCATGTTGGAACTTTATACGTGTAATATTTACTTTTGCATGGGCCCATATTTGCTGACTAATAGGTTCAATATTGATCATACACGCAGACTTTGCTAGTCCTTTATCAAATTTGCTTCTGTTTAAAGGGAACCTGCTCCCAGCATCCTCTGCAGCCATTCAGCCACGTTTAAGTCATGTCAAGTTATGCTCTCACCATTCATTCAGCATGGCCACACCAATTTGGTACCATCCCAACAACCCACACCCAGGCGGGCGTTAAATGACTATTAATCAGCAAGGAAGTTGTAAACAAGAGATTTATAATTCTGTAACAGAGTTGCGCAAGCATCACACAATGGGGCTTTCTCAACTCTTTGACTCAGCAAGGCCCAACAGAATATGTCTGGACTAATACTTTTCAGGACTGAGGATATAAAAAAAGGGACAGTGGCATCATGAGATTACTTCTCTTCTCTCACCTACGCTGAAGGCGACAAGAACAGTGGGAAGACAAAGACTTGAGCTGAGGAGACTGGTCCCAGGCTGAGAAGGAAAGTCAGCCTATGTATTAAGGACTGTAACCTGCCTGCAACATCTAGTATGGTGAGAAAAACTGCTTGATCCAAACACTGCTAAATCTAATAAGGTCCCACAATTCCAGGTTGTACCCCTGGGATCCCATCACAGTGGCTGGTTCAGATTATTGCTTTAACAATTCACCCAGTTTCATTATTAGAGCAATGTTTGTTTGAAAAAGAAGAGTATGTGAAGGGTTCATGTAGTGTTCATGCACCTGGAAACAGTCAGGGCACACCCTGACTGTTGTGTAGGAGCGATGCACACATTGCTCTGTCCAAGGACATGGACCATGGGAACATGGACCATTGGGAAGTCAATTAAAGGACATCAACCGTGGGAAGCTTCCTTGGCCTGGGCTCAAGGCCTGAGAACAAAGATTGTAGTAGATAGAGGCTGGTAAATAAGAATATTAATCAAAGTAATATTATTTCCTTTGTTGATGCCTTTTGCGGTCGGAATATGTAATGTGCAGGGGGGAGAGAAATAAAAGAGAGGTGGAAAAGCTGACAGGGGCAATCCCGTCAGCAGACCAGCCTGCTTGCTTGCCTAAAGCCGTGTCCTGTCTTGTATTGAACCGCCACAACTGGCACCCAAACGTGGGGCCCTCAGCACTCACCTCGCCCGGCAAGGGTTTCAGACGCGTCACTCATCCACTTCGCGGATCCCAGTGAGTATTTTTCATTGTGGTAAGTATGGGAAGCTCCCTCTCTGCCTTGCAAGCGCAACACCGCAACGAGCTACAGTATTTGCTGCGCAAGGCTCAGCATGACTGCCCGGCTCGAGAACTCACTCTCCTGCTACAGGAGGTGAGTGCCCAATGCCCGTGGTACCCTGAAGCTGGAACCCTTAAGCTAGTGGACTGGGAGCGGTTGGGCCAGACATTGCACAAGGAGCCTCGGGCGCCCGTGCAGGCTTTACATGCCTGGAACCTCTGCTGCGACACGATACAGCGTGTCGCTTCGGACAGGCCCTCTCTTGCGGGGCTGATGTTCTCGCCACTCCCGTCCGCTCCTGCAGCTGTCCCCCCTCCTAGCGATGCGACACAGTGTGTCGCCTCGGAAAGGCCCTCTCCCGCACCAACAGAGGGGCTGCCGATCTCGCCACCCCGTCCGCTCCTGCAACCATCCCTCCCACTGCTTCGCCCCCAGTGCCTCTATTACCACCGCCTCCCTTGCCTTCCCCACCGGAGCCAGTGTGTGATTACCATCCTCTCGTGGGGCCCCATGCTCCAGGGCCCCCCGGGGGGTTGTCCGCATCTGCTCAGGGGCTTTCGCTGGTGCAACAAATGGTTCATGCAGCGAAGACTCGCTCAGATCTTACAGCAGAGGAGCTGGCTGAGCTGGTCTCAGTCTGTCCGGTGACCTGGCAAGATGATGGCCAGGGCAACCAGGTTGCAAACTGGGTCAGTTTGCCTTACTCGGTGATCAGAGAGGTAAAGAAAGCGATTTGCGAGTTTGGCCTGACCAGCACGTATGTGCGTGGTCTCATTGAAGGGCTAGGTTCTGGTCCCTGAAGACTGGAAGGCGCTGTTGCGCATGATGCTGACACCTAGTCAGTATGTTATTTGGCTTAGTGAATTTCGGCAGATGGCGGAACGCCAAGCCCAGGTGTATAGAGAGCAAGGTGTCATTTATGAGCACTTGGCAGGGGAGGGCCAGTTTGCTACTGTCCAGCTGCAGTCTCAACTCCCTCCGGCCGTCTTCCCCATTATTTCCACCTGCGCCCAGCATGCTTTCCGGAAGGTCCTGGATTCAGACAAGCCTACCAAAAGCTTTCCAAGTATCCGTCAGGGTGCATCAGAGTCCTTTATGGATTTTACCAACAGATTGCAGGAGGCTATCCTCCGACAGATGGATAGCCCTGCAGCAGCTCAGGAGATCCTGTTAAAAATGGCAGTTGAAAATGCGAACGAGGATTGCCGCCGTGCCCTCCAGGCGGCACAAGCCTCTGGGATTCTAGAGCTGTTGGACATGCTGCGGGCATGCCAAAACATCGGAACCCAAGCCCATAAGGCTGGAGTTCTGGCTGCCGCCCTGCGGAAAAGCGGGAAGGAGGGGAAGCGTTGTTACCGCTGTGGTAAGGAGGGTCATTTTCAGCGGGAGTGCCGCTCATCAACGGCGCCCGCTCGCCCCTCAAAGAAGTGCCCCAAGTGTCGGAAGGGCTATCACTGGGCTAATCAGTGTCGTAGAGGATGGGGAAACCACACGGCGGGTCCCCCCCGAACCCAGGGCCAAACGGGGGTGTTTCCCACTCAGACAACTGTTCCTCTGCTTTAAAACCCAAAGACTCCATGAAGGCGGCGACTGCCGGAAGTGCAGGGCTTGATTTGATTATGCAGGAGGACGCTGACTTTCGGTTGCCGGGGGAGGTTTGCGCCATACCTACCCAGGTGACGGGACCTCTCCCTGCCGGATTTGTGGGTCTGGTTCTCCCTGGCTCACACGCTGGGAAACAGGGTTTTTTTGTCATCCCAGGGGTCATTGACGCCGACTACACCGGCGTTATTAAGGTTCAGGTATGGACCCATCTTCCACAGTCGCTCCCGCGTGGACGGTCAATTGCGCAATTGATTTTAGTCCCCTATCAGGTGCCAGCTGCAGAGGATCGCGCCCGGGGCGGAGGCGGCTTTGGATCAACGCTGGCTCAGTCGCCATCTCACAACACGTCCTCTCCACTTGTTGCTCTAACAATGTCGGTCCGCCCCTCGAAACCTCAGTTAACACTTCTCTTAAATAATGTTCCCTTTACAGGGCTGGTGGACACTGGAGCTGACGTTACGGTGATTCGTGATCTGGAGTGGCCGGTCAGTTGGCCAACAGTTCCTTCTAAAGAGTTGTGGGGGATCGGGGGTAGTAAACCCGGGCGCCAAAGTTTGTCTTGGGTCACGGTCTCTAAACCAGGAGGCCGTGCCCTTGCTACAATCCGCCCTTTTGTGCTCCCTGTCCACCTCAATATTTGGGGCTGTGACTTACTTACAAAGCTGGACACCACCCTCGATATTAATATCTAATGGCCCCAAACCCTCCCACACCCACCTTGCCCTCCGCATTACCCTTGGTATGGCAATCCTTAGAGCCCGTATGGATTGACCAGTGGCCCCTCCCTCTAGAGAAGCTGAAAGCGCTTCATTCGCTGGTGCAGCAACATTTGCATGCACAGCGCTTGGAGAGCTCCACTAGTCCCTGGAACACCCCGGTGTTCGTTATTAAGAAAAAATCGGATGCATGGCGGCTGTTACATGATTTAAGAGAAATAAATAAATGCATCCAACCCATGGGCCCCTTACAATTTGGCTTGCCGAACCCAAATTTAATTCCTCAAACCGATCAGCTTTGTGTGTTAGATTTAAAGGATTGTTTTTTCACCATCCCCCTTTGCCCACAAGATCGCGAAAAATTCGCCTTTACGGTGCCACAATATAATAATGAGCAACCCTCTCATAGGTATCAGTGGAAGGTCTTGCCCCAGAGAATGCAAAATAGTCTGACCTTGTGTCAGCTTTTTGTGGATCGGGCCCTCGCCCCTTTTTGTGCCCGATACCCCACACTAAAGGTCTACCATTATATGGATGACATTTTGCTTAGTTGTCCCCTGGTCACGGCAGAACAGCTTGAATCCTTGTCCCAGATTCTCGGCCAAAATGGCCTATTAGTGGCACCAGAAAAAATCCAACGCTCTTATCCCTACCACTACCTCGGGCATAAGGTTTTACAAACCTATGCCGCCCCTGTTCACCCAGAATTGGTTCTACCTCAACCCCTAACCCTTGTTAAATTACAACAGATTTTGGGTAATTTAAATTGGATCCGACCCTACTTCCGTCTCCCCACATCAATGCTGCGGCCGTTGTTCGAGCTCCTACGTGGAGCTCCTACGTGGAGCTCGGGCACCGGGCGCAGTTATTGCCATCACTGAGGAGCACATTGCCTGCATTCGACAGATCAATGCAGTTTGAGTCAGCAGTTTGTGGATAGACTCACTGAGGTCCATCCCCTGCGGTTGGTTCTCCTTGCCACCCCTCATACGCCCACTGCGGCTCTGTTTGTACCTCGTACGGACACAGCCGTCTCTATTATAGAGTGGATATATTTGTCATCCACTCCTCCTCAGAACATTTATCCTTATTTAGATGCCCTGTCCGATCTTGTTCGTAAAGCCTGCCACCGTGCAGTGCAACTCACGGGTACCGATTTAGTTGCCATTGTGTTCCCCTTGTCCCGTAGTGAATTTGATTCCTTGTGCCATGCCTCCTTGGCCTGGCAGGTTGCACTTTGTGATTATGTGGGAGAGATCTCTTATAATCCCCCAAAAGATCACCGATTGGTAATTACCCAACAGGTGCCCCTAATTGTACATCGTCTTAGCCGCTCTCAATCCATTGTTTCAGCTGTCACTCTTTTTACTGATGGCTCTCCACATCGAGGTGTTGTCACCTATCAATTTGGTGACCCCCCTCGTTGGCATTCTCGTTTTACGCTGCCTCAGCGTTCCGCGCAGTGCTCAGAACTGGCTGCTGTTGTTTTGGCCTTTCAACTTTTTGCTGACTGTCCCTTTAATTTGATTGTGGACACCCATTATGTTTATCAGGTAATTGATCATTTACCCCTAGCCCTCATTACCCCTCAGGTCGATGCAGACCTCCTTCGCCTGTTTTTGTCTTTACAGTATCTCATCACCACTCGTAATTTCCCTTATTTTGTTGTTCATATTCGCAGTCATACCCCTCTGCCTGGGCTACTCACTGAGGGCAATGTGCGCGCCGATCGCACGTTACGTGGTGAGGTAAATTCCCTTTTTTCTGACCCCATTGAAAGCCATGCCTTTTTTCATCAGTCTGCCTCTGTTTTGGCCCGGCAGTTTCACATTCCTGCTGATCATGCACGTTCTATTGTTCGTTCCTGCCCCCACTGTGCCGCTGCTGCCCCTACCTTTTCTTATGCCGTTAACCCCAGAGGCACCGCAGCGAATCATCTGTGGCAAACGGATGTCACTCACGTGCCACAATTCCGCCCCTATTCATTTTTACATGTTTCCATTGATACCTATTCGGGATTCCTCTGGGCGACCCCACAGCATGGAGAAGCCACTCCCAAAGTTATTCACCATTTGCTAGCCTGTTTTGCTGTTATGGGCCGCCCGAGCCAGATAAAAACGGATAATGCCCCAGCCTATTGCTCCACAGCCCTTTCCACCTTTTGTGCCCAATGGGACGTCCGTCTCACACACGGGATCCCTTATAATTCCATGGGCCAAGCCATTGTTGAATGTGCAAATTGCACGCTAAAAACCTTGCTTGACAAACAATTAAAACAAGGGGAGCTGCGTCTCCGAACCTTAGGAGACATTCAGCAGCAATTGCATATCCTTTTGTTCACTTTAAATAACATAACGCTGAACGCAGATCAGCAGACCCCCGCGGATCGGCATTTTCACAAATCCGAGGTACTGGAAAGACCGCGTGTCTATTACCGTCAGTTGCCCGATCCGCAATGGCTGGGCCCAGTACCTCTAATCACTTGGGGTCGGGGATATGCTGCTGTGTCTCTCCCTGCAGGACCATTGTGGGTTCCGGCCCGGT
Source organism: Lepidochelys olivacea (assembly GCF_965140295.1). Taxonomy (NCBI): domain Eukaryota; kingdom Metazoa; phylum Chordata; order Testudines; family Cheloniidae; genus Lepidochelys; species Lepidochelys olivacea. Next base: position 86,566,354 of record NC_140415.1, on the reverse strand, counting down.
GTGTGCGACCGGCACTGAAGCAGCATGGTGTGGCTCCAGGGACTATCGAACCCCATACCGGAGTTTCAGCTGACTCTGGAGGAGAGCGCGGTGCCTCCCGGGTCGACAACGACGGGACGAAAACGGAAGAGGCGTAGCGTCCCAAGCCAGCCCGTGACATGGGGAGCAGTAAAAGCATTGGTCGTCGCGGCTCAACGACGACTGGCAGCAAACCAACAGCCAGAGACTCCTGAGACTTTGTTTGTGGCAATTCTTGCCCAAATTACTGCTAATTCTATATTGATTGTATGCCTTTTGTGCCTGCTATTTCCTGTAGGGGTTGGCTTGGGAGCACTTTCTCCGTTACGGGGCCGAATGACTTATAACCTATGGGAAAGATTGGCTTCAATAGCAAATGTTACCCACTTTTGTTTATCTGATTCTGTAGCAGCCGGAGAATTGTTAGGTACATGCCTTATTCCAGTATGTCATCACCCTGAGTAAATAGGGAATGAGACGATGCTCGCTGCTTACGCGAATCTCTCTTCCCAGTACTCTGGCATGGCTAATTGGGGCCAGGCCAACTATACTTTGCCTCACACGGCCATATCCCTCCACACACCGTACCCGGCCGGGGCCAACAATGTCACCTGTGCGCGTGTGGTTAACTGCACTAGTACAAAGGTGCCCTTGGGCTGTCGGCAAATTTCTCAACCCCTTTTAAATTGTTCCCACACCGTGAATGTTTCGTACAATTATGGCCATATCATCCTACCATCAGGGTGGTTTTTTACCTACGGCTCATGCACCTTTAGTTATATTCCCGCAAATTTAAGCGATGGCACCCTTTGCTGCCTCAGTAGAATGACACTCATTCTGCCTTTTGCCGGCCAAAAGCGCAGTAAAAGAGGTGTACCCCCTTCAGAAGACTGTGTTGCAGATGTTGATCTTTTCAGCCGCGCTGAGTATACCGCCTTAGCGGCCTCTTTTGTTGGAGTCCCCTGGGTTGCCACTTATACAGCCAGAACTTTGAATACCCTGGCGTGTTTTGCGGCAAAGGCAATTAATACAACATCCCAGGCGATTGCCCTACTTAACACAGAGCAACACGAATTAAGGGATGCAATTTTAGATAACAGAGCAGCCATTGATTTTCTGCTCTTGAAACACCATCTAGGCTGTTCCACGTTTCGGCATATGTGTTGTTTTAATTTAACTGATAATAGTCGCTCCATAGAAACTAGACTGGCCGAATTGACCAATCTTACGGCACACATACGCCAAGATTTGGGGTTTGAGGGCTTTAGGAATTGGCTTACAGGTTGGCTGCCCTCTCTAGGATGGCTGCGACAACTTTTCGGTTATGCTGTGTTTGTGATTGTTGGGCTTATATTTTGCTGCTGCTGTATACAATGTATTCCCTCTTTGCTAAGGCTTTGTAGAGACCCGCCCTGGCAGGCTCCCCGAGTTATGTCCTTGTCTGTCCAGGAGTTAAATCGCTTGCAAAACAAATTGATGGCTACCATGAGGTGGCCGAGCACAAATAACAAAAAAAAGGGGGGATGAAGGGTTCATGTAGCATTCATGCACCTGAAAACAGTCAGGGCACACCCTGACTGTTGTGTAGGAGCGATGCACACATTGCTCTGTCCAAGGACGTGGACCATGGGAACATGGACCATTGGGAAGTCAATTAAAGGACATCAACTGTGGGAAGCTTCCTTGGCCTGGGCTCAAGGCCTGAGAACAAAGATTGTAGTAGATAGAGGCTGGTAAATAAGAATATTAATCAAAGTCATATTATTTCCTTTGTTGATGCCTTTTGCGGTCGGAGTATGTAATGCGCAGGGGGGAGAGAAATAAAAGAGAGGTGGAAAAGCTGACAGGGGCAATCCCGTCAGCAGACCAGCCTGCTTGCTTGCCTAAAGCTGTGTCCTGTCTTGTATTGAACCGCCACAAGTATGTTTGATCCACTGGAGTTCTCCATGTATTGCTTGCATTTGTAAGGCTCTGAAAAGGTCTTGATGTTATATCCTTGGATGAATTGGCAGGGGAAAATTAACTATGATTAGGTGATAATGTGTTCTTATTTGTATATGGTTTCATCTGAAATCTTTATTTTCATTTCTGGCTGTATGAGGATTACGTTTTCACACTGGTTTATGCTGAGTGATTTTTCAGTCATGGTAAATGTTCTTGAATTTTGTCCTCTTGAAAATTTCTTTTGGAACCTTTCACCATGCCTTTAGTTGTCTACTTTCTGCAGATCTCATAAATTAAACAGACGGGTCATACTAATGTTTGGAGTGATTTTCAGGGATCTCGGAGGCAGGGCCATCCCTAGCTATTTTGGTGCCTTTCGCAGCCCCCCAGGCCTCTGTGGGGAATGGGGGCTGGCTACTTCCTGCAGGAAGTGAAGGGACCTGGCCCCAGCCTGCTCTGCTCCCCTGGCTACCAGGCTTGGGGGGAGGGGGGAACCGCCCCGCAGCACTCGCTGGTGGCGCGGCTGGGAGCCAGGGGAACGGAGCAGGCTGGGGCCGAGTTGCTCCACTTACCATGCCGTGCGTGCAGGGTCGGGCCTGGCTGCCATCTTCAGGGGGCTCGGGGTGGGGCTGGGTGGGGCAGGACGAGGAGGGGCTGGGGCAGAGAAGGGGCGGGTGCCTAGGGAAGAGCCAGAACAGAGGCTGGAGTAGCACGCAGCTGTGCTGGGCACCAGGAAATTTGGGGAACCAAATTTCCTGGTGCCCTACGCAGCTGCGTGCTTTGCGTATGGGTAAGGATGGCCCTGCTCGGAGGTGCTGCGGGAAGTGATGCTAATGATTCAATAGGCGACACTTTTCCCTGTGAATCTAGTGAAATGTAAAACAATGGTCCTATCCATTGGATTATATGTCACTTTCCACAAGAGGCGTTGCCTCTTGTCTGAGTCACAGGTGAAATTCAAGGCTTTCGCAGGGAATTTTCCCATTTGGAGCTGAAATTGGTGATGTGGAGTCAGAAATTTCGTAGTTAATTTATTTTAAAAATTTACACAAGCTCTGTTTCTTTGGACAGTAGTAGGAACAAACTGCATGTAGACAACTCCCTTTTGCAGGGATTCCAGGTAAGAAACCACTTCCATGTCCCAAGAGCTTTTCAGATTCTCATGCAGAGACCACACCAAACTCAATATGACTGTTCAACATCCCCTTCATTCAGCTCTCAACCTCTGAGTTTGAAAGCTAGGATTCCTTGTTAGCTGACCCTTGGACTCCGGGGTCCATACTACTTTGATTCCCTGCATATAACTTTAATAGCCTAATACAGGGTTCAAAAGAATTACATGAATAGGATGTGTTTGATGAAGGTCTTCAACCTCTTTGTGGAAGATGAACAGAAATGTAAGGGAAACTTACCTGCAAATTTCCTGAGCTTCTAGCATTTAGATTTTCTTTTAAAACATTCTGCTGTTATTTTAAGTGTCAATATTCAGAACCTTCATAATAAATAAAATTCAAAATAAAAATAAAGATTTTTGGTTTTGGGAATAGACTTACATTTCTGCACTCCCCAGTTGAGCAATTTCTATGTAAAATTCATCATTTCAATGCAATAATGAATATGAAAAAGTTTTAAACTTAGATTTTTATATTCACAACATAATTCTTGGCTTCCTGCGTCCAGTCCTTTTGGGATACCATTACATCAGTGACTGTATTGGAATGTGATATATGCAGCTGCATTAGAATCAGGAAGTGAAAACAGAGCTGGGAACTAGAAATAACTGGCCAACATCAATATACTTCAAAAGTATGTGTGTAGAGAAGTTCTTTAACCAGAAATGAAGCAGTTGCTTTCATAGGTCTTGAGAAGCAGCAAGTGTATTTGTATAATTTAAGAGTCATATTTTACAGCACTGAATTAAGTCTACTCTTATGATGTGAACATTACATGGCAGTTCATTTTGGTTGAAACTGCAGCCAGCCTGTTGTTCACACTGTGTCCTAGACATTAATGAAGGGAGATGCTGAAACATAGCCCTTTTAAGGAAGGGGAATGGGAGGAATTCTTGCTTTTTTATTGTAGGGTTGTATTTCTCTAATTATGCAACTTATTTTTCCATTATATTTTGTATTATATATATATATATATATATATTGTTTCTGGCTTATTTCCACTGAAATTACTAGAGATTCTGCCCTTCATTTCAGCTCGGAACAAGATCTAGCCCTATAGGTATAGTGCCACCACACACTGGTGGACGTTTCGGATTTCCCCCAGCGTCTCATGCAGTTTTGCAGGGAGTTAGCATCACCGCCGTTAAGCAACGGGATACGTGAGGAAGCTTTAGCATCGCTGCTGCCTTGGCAAGCGGACAGCTCAGCGGCGAAGTTCCCATTGCCATCGAAGGTGGGGGCATCCGGCCCGACACGTGCCACCTCCTTAGGCCGCTAGGGCCAGGCAGGGCCCGGTGACGCCGAGGAGACCCAGCAGTAGGTACGTCTTGGGGGGCCGTGGCGCTAGCCCGGCCCCACCGTCCCGTCTCGAGCGGGCAGAGGGGCCCGCGCCTCGAGGGAGCGCGGACCACAGCCACCGCGGGAGGAGACCCGCTCAATCCGCGCAGGCGCACTGCTGCCCAGCACAGGCAGCAAGCGGGCCCGGAGAGACGGGGAGGGGAGCTTTCTGTCCTCCTGTCGCAGTTAGGCAGGCTGAGTGCGCCTGCGCGCTGGGGAAGTGGAGGAGGGCGGGGCTGTATTTTGAACGGCTGGATGCGGGTGGCTCAGTATTTGGCAGGAAGGTGAGGAGGCCTCTAGCCTGGCAGCAAAGCCTAGGCGGGGAGCGGCGGCTCCAAATGTGGCAGGGGAGAGCAGCAGGCAGCGGCGGCAGAGGAGGGGGGCACACGAGAGAAGGGGCGCAGCTGTCCCCGCGGCGGAGCTGAGCGGCCTGGCGAGGCAGGGGGGCTCCGGCAGCTGCAGCTCTGGCACCCCCAGGCCGCCCGCCTGGCACCCCCGGGCCCCGCCCGGCCAGCAGGTGAGAGCGAGAGACGAGGGGAGAGGGGGAGCCTGTCGCGCCGCCCTTGGCCTGGCCCAGTACCAGGCCGAGCCGGAGGGAGTCGCTGTGGGGGGAGCCGGAGCCGCCGCTCCCAGCCTCCCCCTCCCCCGGGGCTGCCCTGAGTTATTCACTCGTAGCTGGCCCCGCCTCAGGGCCCCCTCCCCGCCGTGGCTGCTGCGCCTCAGCCTCGGGGCCCAGCTCTGTCCTGGGGTGTGCGGGGGAAGGCCCCGGTGTGACCTCGGGATCCGGGAGAGGGGTCCTTTGGCTGCCGCCCCCCCAATACCGTCACCCCCCCCCGGGGCTGCACCTTCCTCCCCCGCTACCAGACTGCTAGCGGGGGGCCCCGCGCGGGGGGAGGGGTCCCCCTCGCTGGCAAAGCCCCAGAGTCAAGCCCCGCTCCCAGTTGCGCTGCAGAGCGCGTGTGTGTCTCTCCCCGCCACCCTCCCGTGGGGCCGGGCGAGGGGGTGCGCCGCACGGGGGCTGGTGCCCCACTATAGGGCACGCGGGGGGTGGGGGCGCTGCTGTGGCGGTGGGACTGCGCCCGGCCCCCAGCACCGGAGCGACACACGGCGCTGCCGCTATCTGAGACACTCCGTGTGCGCGTGTGTGTGAGCGCGCCTGGCTCGGGCGCTGCTGGCTTCCTTTGTCTGCTGCTGCTGCCGCCGCCGCCGCGCTCCCCTCCTCCCTCTCTCGGTACCTCTCTCCCTCCCGCCCCCTCGCCCTTCCCCCTCCCTCCCTTCCTTCCCCTCTCTCCCAGACTCCAAGCGCTGCTGCAGCTGCAGGTTTGTAAATACTGGACCAACACACACACAACATGGCTGACGCTCGCCCTGCTCTTCCACCAGGCTCTCCTCCTCTGTCTCTCTCCGTTTCTTAATGTTTCAGTCGTACGTGCTTTTCTGTCTCTCCCCCCATCCCTAATCTCCTTCCCCATTTCCTCTCTTTCCCCCCCCTCCCAAAAAAAAAAAAAAAGGGAGGAAAAGCAATTCACCCTCCTTGCGCGCATGGCGGGATTTCAAGGGTAAGGATCCTTGCTTTGGAAGCTTTCTCCTTTCGCTTTGCTGTTTACAACAAAATGAAACCTAAAATCAGAGGGAGCCTGGCAAGGTCTGGGGCGGAGGGGGAGGGAGGTGAATGGGGTGAGCCCTGCTGAGAGAGGCTTGATTGGAATGTGCGTGTCTTTTTCTCTTTAGGGTGGGGGTGGGGGGGAAACTGATGCACCAAAATGTTGGCAGAGATGAAATACTCTGTATTGCACTTGCAGAATGCTCTAGAGCAGTTTCTTTTCTTTTTTTTTTTTTTTAAAGAATGTGGCTCATTATAAAGGTATCAACCAATACAGTCACTTGAAAGAAGAACTGGATCACTTAGGTCAGAATGGGTGTTGGGTGGATAAAAATCATACTGTAGGCTCTTGGAATTTTTGGTTGTATCTTCTCTAATACAGTATCAATATCTTGAGGAGCTTTCATACCATAGGATCCAGAACTGGAAAGGAGGATTGCTGAATTCTCTTTTGCAATGCCAGGTGTGTTGTACAAACCTATTTGCCCTTGTGATGACCACATCATGGCTGAAGGATGTTTCCTTTATAAAAGAAACATGATGCTGGGTATGCCAAAAATCTGAAAAGAATTGTGAACTTTCAGTGTGCTGTGTTGAACTGCAACAAGAAAGCATGTTTCCTTCCTACTTGCTCTTGGACTCTGGATGGAGTCCTAGCACTGGCTAACATTCAGTCCCACACCCTGAGGCCTCAGTTATTCACAGCACCCCCTTCTGGCTTCCAGAAGAACGTCCTCAAATCAGTGTATAAATGATGATGAATTTCTAAACTAGATGCTAAAGTAATACTGTTTGAAGGCAATTTCTTGTGCATATTTTCCCCATTCTAAAGTGACTGGGAGTAGAGCTGAATTTTTTTCCTAGGTTATTTTGAACCTAGGAAAATGAAGATGCAAAAGCCTTTTAATAGTCACTTTTTAGTGTTTTCTAGGCCTCTTGCTACATGTTTTGTGACTTTAGTGGTAAACATTTCATTTCCAAAGCTTAAATTTACAGTATAATGCTGCTGGTGTATTGTCTAAAATGAAGTTAACGTAGGTGAAACTAAAATTATTTCACTACTTGGGTAACATACACTGCAGATTTGTGTGGAATCATTGCAGTAACTTACTGATAGGCCTAACTTCCATTAATAAATATCTGAGTTGTGCTCCAAGGTAACATTTTAGATTTTGTAGTTTTTGATGGCCTGCTTTGCTTTGGAAGCTTCTGGTAGTTTCTGGAAGAGAAACAGACTGGTATATTTGCATTTGTATAGGTTTTAAGCGATAGTTTAGTGGAATTATATTTCTTGTTTTGGAATTAGGTATGATGTGTCATACTGGCTGTATAAATATTCTACCATTTGCATCTCTGTTACAAAATGTCAGTTGAGTAGAGGTGAGGTCCAAATTAGAAGATCATTTTGGAATAGGTATCTCTGTCCTCTATACTTCATACAATGGCAGTACTGCAAAATTAAGTTATTCCTTTAACCTCACAAGCTTCTTTATAGTAATATCTGTGGAACCATTAAAATGTTCTAGTAGTAACAGGTAAATACTCAGAAGATGGCTGTGCATTATATATCAACCACACTTCAAAACTGCTATTAATTTTTGTATTTTTATATTAAAAGCCTGCACGTGTCCTGTGTGTGTTCAGGTCCCCTCTCCTCCTTCGTCCTGTTGATATGCAGCTGCAATCTCATTGCAGAAGTAAAACTAACTTGAATGATGGACTTACATTGCAACTGTTTCAATGTAATATGAAGTCAAAATGTTTACCCATATAATTTATGTTGGAACTGGATCTTACTCTATAAAGCTAGAAACTAACTTTTCTTGCAGTTGTATAAATTTAGTTCACGGTTGCTTGGTACTGTTGTAGGTATCCTACAAGTCTTTTTGCATACCCTGTACACTTGACAACATGAATTTTTTAGTGTACAGGTGAGTCCTAGCCCAGAATGGAAGTCATTGATTTTTCTCAGTAGTGTTGCATAGGGAATTGGTCTGACCTAGGGGTTTGCCCAGAGAATCCTCTCAATTTTCATCTTTTTCAAGTACAAATAGAGCAGGTGGGTGCAATTGGAGGACCACTTCTTGCATATTGGGGGTTGGGAGACAATGAAATATAAAATTCAAGAAGCTGTCAAGGTTATTGTGCCTAAAATGCAAAGTATGGTGTTTACTGAAAAGCATAGAACAGAACAACGTGCATCAAGATTTAATATAAATTACTCATAATATAACAATATTGTAAAACAAGACTGAAAGGGAAAGAACATGTAAAACACCTATTGTTACAGATAGGCTAGCAGGAGGAGATGAAAAGTGGGGAAACTTATAAACTGATTTACTCTCTATTAACATTTTTATCAGTGGATCTTGGTACAAACAGGAAACCGTAATAGAGTGAGATTCTTCATTTTAGCACAGAGCTTCACAAATGATTAAATGAATTCTGAAGGTAATCGGCTGTTTTAGTTCGTGTACACTTGAACTCCTACAGCTCTTCTGGTTTAGCTGTTCATGTGGGTGTGTGAATAGTACCCTTCCATCATTCATCTTATTTGGTACCTTCTCCCCAGTAATAGCTGCCAAACCCTTCTTGCCATGTTGAGATTTATAAAAATCTTGCCGATGCAATGTCTGTCAAACTTGTTTTAGAATATTTTAATGCATTATAGATAACTTCATTAAATTTGAACTTGTTTTGCCAAATAGGATTAAGATTTTAAAGAACAAGACAGAACAGTTTATCTTTGCCATTAAAGTTGTGCTTTTGGTTTTACTCACAAACTTATTAGGGAGATCAAACTGACTCTGCTTGTTAGTATGGGCAGGAATTGTATGTAACAATTTTAGACCATAGCCAAAATATCCTAATGTCAATGTGTCCAAAGGATGTTATCTGAAAAATGACTAACATGGAGGCTTATTTTGCATCTAACTGACCTTGTAAAAATGTGTTGGTGCTTTAGAATACCTGAGAGGAAGTAAACTTTCAGATCAAAATGGCTATGATCGGCTCAATTTTTTTCATACCGTATGGAAAGGATTCATCTTTATTCTTATTCTTTGTTCTTATATTATTTTCATTGTGTCACTTTGTATGGTTTTAAACCAGCTACTATATTGGATGTGAAAGAAATCTTCTGTAAAAGTCAGGTTAAGTTGACTTACTTTCTCATCTTCTCTTTCTTTTAAGTAGTTGGCATAGACATGTAGCTTGTACTTAGAAGAAAAATGTTAATCATTCAACTTGCTTTTATGTATGATTTAAAAGATCTCTGGTTATGGCTCCGTGGCAGTCCTGTTTCTTATTATTCTGTTAGTAGCTAGTAGTTTCTGCACATTCTTTAGGTAGGTTTCTTTGAGTTAAACATCAACATATTGCATAACAAAAACATGAAGAATCGGAATTCATTTTATGACTAAATGTATCCTACTCCACCCTCAACATACAGCGAAGAATGAGATTTTTTTTAAAGCAGCGGAGGGATTTGTCAGATATGCCATTAAAGTTTAATACAAGATGTGTCTAAAACCACTAGACTACTTTGAAAATTTCAACCAAGGCATTTACTTGAATTACTAGCAGTACCTAGGACTGCTTTTACCATATGGATGAATGTTATGTATTAAACCAAAACAGGAAGCGAAGTCCTTTAAGCCAGTGTAACTCTGAATTTAAGAATGTAATTGACTCTTCTAAAAGTGAAATTGACAAGTGCTGAAAGTGTTTTCCTGACTGGAGACTCTTTCTATATTCCTCTTCTGTAGTGTATGGTCTGAAATTGGTGTAATTCCATACTAAGTGAGATCATACATATTTCCCTCATCTATCTTTTAACTATTTATTTATTTAAGTGTAGTGGTACAGCCAACTGCCACAGTGCATTAATCACAGGAATGGATGGTGGCAAAAGCTTACATTTTAGAACAGGGATCGGCAACCTTTGGCGCACGGCCAGCCAGGGTAAGCCCACTGGTGGGCTGGGCTGGTTTGTTTACCTGCCACATCTGCAGGTTCAGCTGATCACAGCTCCCACTGGCCATGGTTCGCTGCTCCAGGCCAATGGGGGCTGCAGGAAGTGGCGGCCAGCACATCCCTCAGCCCGCACTGCTTTCCGCAGCCCCCGTTGTCCTGGAGCGGCGAACCGCAGCCAGTGGGAGCTGCGATCGGTCGAACCTGCGGGCACAGCAGGTAAACAAACTGGCCTGGCCACTTACCCTGGTGGGCCGCATGCCAAAGGTTGCTGATCCCTGTTTTAGAATTATTCTTAGACATGAGGTCCCAGTGTCTGCAGATCTTAGCAAGATGGTTATTGATGTCTGTGGAATCATTTTACATCAATATGAGTAAATTTGGAAAAGACGTTGGGAGTTGTAAGTGAACTATTAAGAGCAACAGTGCTCTGCTACGGTATTTATTTCCCGAAGCATGCTTGAGACATTATAGAGTTGTAGATGAAGTTTTTTGGGTTTGTGAAGGAAGGTGGCAAAACAAGACTTCTCAGTGTTTTCAATTATGTATTTTTCAACTAACTGTTACATTGTGGGAAATTTTTTAGAGATAAATAGAATTTACAGCTTACTATTCAAGAAGCTAAGGTGAAGAACCACTGACAGAGTTAAAATAACTTTAATAAAACTTTATTAAACTATTCTGTAATGCTTCTGTATTATCCATCATTGCTGAATGATGTGTACAGTTTAGGGCCTGATCGTGCAAGTGTTTACCAACAAGTGTAGTACTTATTGCCTCAACTTCAATGCAGCACTGCGTTCAACAGCAAATGTGTGCAGGCTGAGGCACTTAGATTGTAATCTCATTGGAGAAAGGATTGGATTTGCACCCCTCTTCCCCCCCATATCAGAGAGGCAGAGAATGATGTTGGCATATTTAATTTTTGTTTTTTATAAAATGGCCTTTTCTGTTCATTGAGTGATTTCATGATAGTGACTTGTGACATCATTACACTTAAATCTGGGAAGAATGTGCTGTTACAGTTACTGGGTTATCTGCATCTCTGACCTTTCCTGATCTCTTCAAGTTCTCCTCATGTCCGATCTCGCCTTCACTTCTCTCTGCATAGACTCATATGATCTTTACCACACAGAGTTGGCCTTAGGTGTCAGTCCAAAGTACAAACCATGGTTACCTCAGCAGGCCAGAGTTATTTTCTGTACCTATAGTTCCGCTCCTCAGAAGTAGTGGCAGGGATGGTACCCATTTAGTGACCATTGATCTCGTTGGTTCCCATTTAGATAGAGCTTGGAAATACCTGCTGGTAATAGCTCACCTTAAGTGACAGGTTTCAGAGTAACAGCCGTGTTAGTCTGTATTTGCAAAAAGAAAAGGAGTACTTGTGGCACCTTAGAGACTAACCCATTTATCTGAGCATGAGCTTTCGTGAGCTACAGCTCACTTCATCAGATGCATCCGATGAAGTGAGCTGTAGCTCACGAAAGCTCATGCTCAGATAAATGGGTTAGTCTCTAAGGTGCCACAAGTACTCCTTTTCTTTTCACCTTAAGTGATCACTCTTGTTACAGTGTGTAGGGTAACATCCATTGTTTCATGTTCTCTATGTATATAAATCTCCCCACTGTATTTTCCACTGAATGCATCCGATGAAGTGAGCTGTAGCTCACGAAAGCTTATGCTCAAATAAATTTGTTAGTCTCTAAGGTGCCACTAGTACTCCTTTTCTTTTTGCTGAACTATATATGAAGCTTTCCTGGACTAACATAGCTGCCTTCTTGTTTTTTCTGTAATCCCACATTTTTGCTTTTTCACCATACCTTGGATTCTTTCTTCTGAAACAGATGTAGCTAGCTGTCTGTCTCCTTTATACTGTTTCAGACAATTTCTCTCAACTTTGAATCCTACAAAAATGTAAAAATAACTCTTACTATATCATTTCAGTCTTTCTTTCCATCCTCAGAAACACAATCAAAGGGCAGAGAGAGGTATCTGATGCTAAATGAGTTTTGATAGCCTTTTAGAAATGAATTCACACCTTTCTTCTCAAAACCCTATGGTTAGAGAGGTTTATTAATGTAAGACGTAATATTATTGATCACTTTCTTAACATCTTCTGTTGCATGACCACCGTGTTGTCTAACCAAGCTTAGAGCAGACCTAAGTAACTTGGTAGTAAAAATCATTGGTGGCCAAGTTGATCATTGCATTTCCTGTGTGATAAATCTAAAGAAAAATGGCAGAGTAGACCAGGCTATTGAATATACATCCTGACAAGTGGTAGTACATAGTGGCAAGAGGTGTGAACTCCTTTTTTCCCTTTTACTTCATGTCCCAAATAATACTAAATCCAGTTCAACTCTGAAAAGTGAAAATGTAAGAATGACACCTACTTAATAGAAAGTTCTCTGTTTTGTAATTTGGGATGCATATGCTTGCTCTATGGCCTGACTTCAACAGGATTTGCCAGTGCTCATGACTATTGGAAGTCCATGTGAACGTCAGGTGTTCAGCATCTTTGAAAATCAGGCCATTGGTGACTAAAAATATTTTATGATTGTTGGCATTGCAGAGCCAATACATAAACAGAAGGGTGAGCTGGATTCTATTCTAGCTCATGGGTAAACAGAATTGTTAACTTCAGTTCCAGGGTTAAAATTGTCCCTCAGTTATGTCTGGCATTGACTTGCCTACATATAAAAAGTACAGAATTTGCTCCAAAATAACTTTACTACTACAGATGATTAAATGGAAGATCACAGCTTTAAAAACAAAACAAAAAACATACTTTCTGAATGGTTACCCCTTTATGATTACGTAGAACCTACTGTAACAAAGATGGGAACATACTTACCTATATTTTTGGTTAATTTTCCATTTGACACTGTTTTATGGACAGTCAGTTTCACTGTTTCCTGTGTTGCTGCTGTATCAGACTTGCACAAACAACACAGAGAAGCACACTTTTTTTTAAGCACACAGAAATTGGCAGGGGTGCTTGAAGGGGAACATAATACCTGAGACAACTTCTGAATTTTTTTAAGTAACTAGATTTCTAATTGATTGAAATACAGCCTTAAAGTGACAGTCTTCACAAAACTTGAATTTCTGCATTTTTTTTCAACCACACTTCTCTTCTTCCCCCCCACCCCGCTTTGTAATGTATAGAGAGATGCCTGTGAGACAGATATGAACCATTTCAATTTGGGGCTTGTAGGCACTATTGTACCTATAGATCTTAATCTTAATTATAGATAATTAAGGAATTGACTTCACCAAGGTAGCAATGGGTACATGGGACTGGTGGAGCAGTGGCCTGCTCTTGTGTACACTCAGGCTGAGCCTGCAGAACTCCTAAGAAAAGAGGGAGAAGGGAAAACTCACAAGCTTAGGGGAAAAGGGAACCACTCTTTTTATTTGTTTTTTAAAGTACAATTTTCTTGAAAGACTGTCCAGTTCTCCCTCTTCTGAGTCCTTTTCCCTCCTCCCCCAGTACTCTGTGATCTAGTAGTTTGTAGGACATGTTTTGTTTCAAGTGCCCGAAGGTGATGAACAACAACAAAAAGGGTATTTGGTCTTTTTAACATCAAGATAGTTATCTTGATATAAAATCTTAGAGGAGACAAGGCACAGATAGTTTTGACCTAGCTGAGGTCAATTCCAGCTGGGGAGTACAAAACTGACCTCAGCTCCCTACAATGATGTAAAAACTCTCCGTGCCTTTTGTCTCCTCTAGGATTTGAGATAGGTGCCTTTTTACATGGTTGGCTTTTTTTTTTTTTTTTTTTTTTTTTGTAGTGAAGACATAGCCTTAGTCATGCAGAAGCAGGAAGGAAGAAAAACTACAAGCTTTAAGGGGAAAAGGAATGCACATTTCTCCTTCTTATTCTGACCTTGCCCAGAAAAAAATTCCAGAGAAAACAACACTCTTAGAATGGAGAACCCCCTCCAATTGTTGAATCCTTGACTTTATTCTTTTCCTTTTCAAGTCCACTTCTTAAAGGTTTAATTTATTTCACTGCAGGCAGGCTTTTGGTTACTCTGCTTGTCCTTGAAGAGCTGTTTCTGTAGACAATTTATTCACAAACTGTCTTTTTTTTTTTTTTTGAAAGATTACCAAGTTGAAAGTTCCAGCATGCTAAAAAGTGTCCAAGTCTAGCGTCTTATAAAGTATTGTTTTGTTGGAAAAGGCTATTAAATGTAATTACGTTTCATGAAGACTTAATGTAGTCCATGAAAGTTGGTATCTTGCTTTTTGAAAAACTGCACTTTTTCTGTGTGCATTCTCTCAGGTTGGCTGGCTCTTGCTCATGCACTCAGGGTCTAACTGATTGCTGTATGTGGGGTTGGGAAGGAATTTTTCCCCAGGTCAGGCTTGGTAGTGACTTTGAGGGGTTTTCGCCTTCCTCTGCAGCGTGTGAATGCAGCTTATTTGCCAGGATTATCTATGTATATCATTTCCTTGCCATTGCAGGGGCCTCAGGCGTGTTTGCGCCTTGATCCCACATATTTTCTTATGGCACATAACAGTTTTCTGTAGTGCTTCGGTTCAACTTCAGTCATTGGGTTTAGTGGGGCAAAGGGTTGTTGAGTGGTTGGTAGCCTGTGATATCCAGGAGATCAGACTAGTGATCTAACAGGCTGTGTCTACACTACCACTTTCAGTGCTAAAACTTTTGTCGTTCAGGGGTGTGAAAAAATACCCTTCTGAAGGACAAAAGTTTTAGTCTTGAAAAGTGCCAGTATAGACAGCGCTTTATTGCCAGGAGCCATTCAATAAAGCGTGTCTACGCTACGCGATGTGGGTAGTGTAGACATATCCTTAGTCTCTTCTGGCCTTACACCTCCATCCAGAGTCAGAGTTTAATACAGCATTGGGCCTCTGATCACAGGTGGAGTTTGTGTTCTGTTGCTCTTGCCCCCAAAAACCTTGAAGGAATTCCCTGATGTGTATTAGTGATGCCATGCCCACCCAAAGCCATGCATATACTTCAATATTAAACTTACATGGGAATATTTTCACTCTCTAAATAAATCATTTCTTTCCTTCTTCTCACAGTTCAATAAATCATTTCCCACAAAATATTTCTAAACAGTTTTGCCCCACGCTCCTGACCTACCATCTTTGTTGGACGGTTTTGCTACCACTGTCTTCCTGAGTGCATGTATATCCTCCACCATCTAGCTTTGAAGTTATTGCTGCCCTGCCCCCCAAAGTCCTCAACAAAAAATAGCAACACTTGGGCCTATCTGTTCCTTGCTTCCCTACATTCCTTCCAAGAAGGAGCAATTGGTTCTCCAGCTTTACTTTCCTGGTCAGAATATTTACTCATCCTGGACATATTGACTTTTTTTTTTTTCAAACCCTTGGGGAAAACTGTTTACTTGTAAACTGAGCAAATGTGATAACTTGAGGCACAATAAATAAGTAACCATACACTATCGCTGCTTCTCATTTTCCTGAGAATAAACGCTTTTATGGAGCATTCAGAGTTTAATTAGTAAATAGTTTTAATTTGAATTTTCTTACTGTTTATGGACTGTAATACTGGTTAATAGTTAAGAATTTTCATTTCTTTCTGTTCTCCATCTACAATTCATTAAATTTTTATTCAAAAACTGTATTCCATTCACATTCCAAGTTTATCCAGTAAACTAATTTTTGTTAACTGAAGCTAGATGTATGCTTGTTACAGATTCTGAAAATACCAACACAATCTTTCAGTTCAAGATTTCATTTTCTGTCCCTTGAGCCTGCAAAAATTTAAGTACATGCTAAGTTGTTGTGGCTACTTGCAAGCTTAAAGTTACTTACATGTGTAAGTCTTTGCAGCATTGGGGTTCAGAGGAACAGTGTTCAGTGTTATGATTACAATGAGAGGAATATTGTGCTATTCTCTAAATTTGGCAGAAACATAGATTACACAATGAACATGCTATTTATAACCATGGTATTTCATATTCTAGAAACTTTTTATTCAGATATGTCAAGTAAAACATTTTCACAATGGGGGTTGTTTTTATGTAAAAATCTACGTTTATCTAAGGTAGTTAAGATTAATCAAATAGTGAGTTATGACTGTTAGAGACTAGCAAAAATGCATGAGTTAAGTTCACCTGGAGATGGTTTGTTCCTCTGGTCTCTGCAAAGATGCAGTTAAAGTGAGTGGAAGAGTTCCTTTCCATGTTCATTTTATTCATTTTTTTTCTTCTCATGGGACTGATCCTGTAAAAACTTACGTAGTAGTTAAGCACATATGTAAGTTTTTACAGGCTCAAGACTGCAGGTAGTACTGATAACTTCCCCTTTGCCTTTGGACAATCTTTGGAATCTCTTTAGTTCAGTTATGTATTGAATTGCATAATAAAAAATGTCTGCCCTTTCACTACTGATAATACTAAACAAGATCACTTTGGTTAGTCTCTAAAAACTGAAGGAGACTTCTTCCTTGTTGGTAGTGTTAACTTTACTTGATTTTGGGGGGAGGGAGAGGGGGATGGGTTATAGAGTTGATACTCAATATGACTTCTTTTCTAGGTGGTTAGCTTAATCCATTCAGTGCTGCTTGTAATGAGCTGTAGAACTCTTAAAACATGAAAATAGAATTTTAGTTGTCAGCCATTAATGATAAATGTGTTATCAGTTGGACTATAAATTGATCAGCCAGATATTAATAGGTTATAAAAAGGGAGTTGTAACTCCTTAATAATAGCTTATATTTATATAGCATCTTTGATCCAGAAACATTCAAACATGCTTTAGAGTTGACTATACACATAGAAATTAAACATGGTAGCAGTACGCAAACTTGAGGAGAGGAGTTAAGTATAACTTCTTTAACTGAAATTACAGGATTCATTCTAAGTAGGTAAATCATGAGTAGCCAACTTGAAATCTGACTAGCAAATTCCCTCCTGAGAATAGTGGAGTGTGATATCCTAATGACATGAGTGGTTATGGTTTAGGATTTTATTTTATCTGAAAGATTATTAATATATCCTCAGTACTCTAAGAAGAAAGTGACACCTACTGGGTCCAGTACATGCAGTGTCCTTTAAAACATTGAGATTTTTTTTTCTTAGTCTTGGTCTCTTCTTGGCCTCTTATTCAAGTACTAAGTAGGCCTGACACAGCTAAGTGAAAGAATTTGAGGTGGAATGGTTACTGTGCTACAGAAAGGGAAACTTTTTTTTTAACTCCTACTTGAGCCAAAGTAATGAACTGAGGTGGAACTTGATGTTTCTTCAAGTATTTTCATCAAGATACTGAAGATGATGATTTCTTTCTTTGACAGGGTTACTGGTGTAGTGGATGTTGGGAAGCAGTGGACCTAATATATCTTGATTTTTATTAAGGCTTTTGACACAGTCCCACGACATTCTCCTAATCAAACTAAAGAAATATGCTCTAGATGAAATTACGATAAGGAAGTGCCCAGCTAGTTTAAAGATGGTACTCTGAGTAGTTATCAATGTTTCACTATCAAACTGGGAGGGCATATCTGAGGGGGTCCCATGGGAGTCAGCCCTGGGTCCAGTACTAGTCAGTATTTTCATTCGTGACTTGATAATGAAGTAGAAAGTATGCTTATAAAACTTGCAGATGGCTCCAACCTAGGAGGGATTACAAGCACTTTAGAGGACAGGATTTTAGAATTAAAAAGGGTCTTGACAAATTAGTGAACTTGTCTGAATTCAACAAGATGAAATTTAATAAAGACCAGTGAACTTTCCTTCAATTAAGAAGGAAAAAACAAATGTGCTACTACAAAATGGGCCATAACTGGCTCGGTGGCAGTAATGCTGAAAAGGATGTGTGGTTGTGTTCTAGTACCCAAGGTACGTGAATAATTATTCTGCAATAATTTATAAAAAAAAAAAGTTCCTGTTCTTTGGATCAGTGATATGGTTATGAAAAGTCATTATGCAGATGAACGTTTCAAGAGGTCCTTGTGATTGTCAGATTGAAACAGACTAGAAGCTTGAGTGAATTTCTTTTGAAATTTACATGTATTTGTAAGTACATAATATAAATATTTATACTGGTTGATACCAATACACTTCTTTGTTTTAAAGTTGACTTTTAAGTTTTATCCAGCTTTGTTTGACAGTAGTCTGCTCTTTATTTCTCTTATAGCTGACTCTTAAACAGTGGGTTGTTCCACTGGATTGTTTTTTTATTTTTGTTTTTTTTAATATTTAACCTCAAATTAACTTTCTTTGGATCATTCTGTTCCAGTTTAATCCTTGGTTTAATCTGGCAGAAAGTCACTTTTCCATAGGGACAGCAGATGGTAAATTGTCCAGTGCCTTGGCCAAATCTTCTCGAATGTGGCTGTGGTGTTAATTATGAGGGACGTAAAGCAAATAGGAAACTATTAAATTTTCATTTTACCTAAATGTTAATGGTTTGCTTTACTGTCAATGATCCTTTAAAGTAATATTTGAACAACTAACACTTTTTGGGACACATCCTTTGCAGGAATTGCATTTGTTTTTGTTGTCATACACCTCCAGACATCTGGGGTGGGTTCCTGAAAATTAATGGATAAGTTTTGTATGTCTGTCTTGGACGTGAGGGGGTGGGGAGGCTGTCATTCTTGTGTTGAAATTAAGCAGTTCACTCTTTCCCTCATTGTATTTGGATCTGTTTGTCTTTTCTTTCATCCTCATCCATGTTATCCATTTTCCTTTTTCTCACATTACCATCCTCCGGCCTCATTTCCTTTTTTGTGCTGGCATCCAGCTTTTTTCCTTTCAAATTAGACTTTATGTGACAGTGACTAGTTATAGTCTCAGTGCTGTCTACACGAGAGAATTAAATTATTGATAACTGGAACCAGTGGGATAACATTGAACTAAGTGCCCACAGTACACAGTGCACAAATTATTCATAGTGGTTTGATTTAAGCCTTGTACTATGTCCACGCTTTCTCTTTATTTTGCTATTTCAGTAGCACTGTTTTTGAGTATCCATTTCACAACTATTGGTAAAGTTATCTTCAGTGTCAGCTTGTAGGAGGCTTAGGCCCTTGTGCAATCCAAGGAGAAATGTAGAAGAGGTCAGTCAAACTCTCAAGTCTCTAGGATCAGTTATATTTTTTAGACAAGGCCTGGAAAATAAGCTAAATTTTCAGCTCTTGCTCTATGCTCAGCAGGAAAGTTTCTGTTGGAGCTTTTTAGGCACGGTGAATTGATTTAAATCAGTGATATAAATCAGCAAGTGGAAAGCCTCAATTTAAATCATCCTTTTGATTTGTGCTTCAGTTATTTTCTAAAAAAAGGTGCATTCTCATTGGCACAGAGTGGATTTGATTTAAATTACTAGTAAGGAAGACTCTATTTAATCATGGATTTCTACATGAAAGTGCATTCTTGTTGGTTGTTATAACCTTAATACATATTCTTCACAACTCAGAGATAGATGTAGGTTTCATTTTTAGAAGGTACACACTATACATTTTTAAACTGATTTATTTTGAAAACTTTTCAGATGAGTTTTACAGTTATATCAAAAAATGAATGATTGGTTATTTCATTTACCAAAAGTATTGGAGCAGATAGTTCATCTCCCAATGACTTCATAAATATGTCCAATTCAACAGGTTAATCATTAATATTTGGAAGATTTTCTTGTCATGCTGTATTAGGAGGAGAACATCACCAGACAGACATTTAAATTGTTTTATTTAACTAAACCAACAACATTGTGTATTTTGGATTTTTCTTCTTCAACAGCAAACATATAATATTTTAACAAAAAAAAACATATGAATTTTTGAATTTAGTTAATCATTCAAGTTTTTTTTTAAAAATCAGGTTTGTTTTTGTTAAAATTGTTTTTAACTGAAATAGTTAAAAGAAATATTTAAAAAATACCCCCAAAATGTTAATCCAACCGTGTCAGTCAGGTAAACATGAGAAACTTTAAAATATTGGCTTCTGCAGCTTACTCAGTCATCTTCACCTTCATTTTCCTGTTTTTTCATAATCTGGAAAAGAAAAACAAGTTTTCCTCCTTTTTCGGGTTCCAAACGATTTCTCAATTTGGAATGAATTGATCCAAGGGAAGAAAATATTCTTTCTACACCAGTAGAAGAAGCTACTGCTGTTAAAAGTGAGATTATCACTTCAACAGTCTCTGAATCCAAGTGCTTATGTGACTTCCACCACTTACCTGGTGTGACTTTCTTTAAAACATGATCAGCAAACATGTATTTCTTGAGTGGTTCATCCTTAGCTCTGAAGTTTAGTATAGTTGGCATTATAGAGGGATGATTGCTGGATGTCCATGTCATAGCCAACTCCTCTTCTTCAGCAGTTAAGGTTTGACCCTGGAACAGAGTACTGAGAATATTTGCAAGAAAATGAGCTGGAGATAGTGCTTGTCCCAATTGTTCTTTTAATGCTTGTAATTTAACTTGGTCATTGCATATTTCTCTTTTTAAGATCTCACTCAGTTCCTTCCAGATTTTGACAGCGTCAGCAATAAAAGAGCTATTTCCCTGCATTTTGTTCAAGGCTACAGAAATAGGCTTCAGGCTACTCAGCATGTGTTCAACATTTCTCTTAAGCCCAATGTTGAGAACTTTGGTTGTGACCATGCCATCTATTTTTTTTCATGATTTTGTTCACAAACTGTCATCAGATTAGGCCAGTTCTTGATACTGTGTTCAAAACAGTCCACTACTGAGTTCCATCGCACGTCTTGTGGGAGAGTTAGCTTGGTTCCTCCCACTTTTTCAGAGCAGCTGCTGCAAAGTGGTTATTACGGAAGTATTTTGGAATTTCAGCAACATTATCCTTTATTTCTGGAACACTGAAGTCTTTGGCTAGGAGGTGCATGAAATGAGCACTGCAACTGTATATTGTTAGCTTGGGACTCTCTCTCCTAAATTTCTTCTCATCTTGGATACATTTGCAATATTGTCTGTGATCAAGCTGCATACTAGACATTGGATTTTTTTTTCACAGTTTGTTATAGCTTTTACTGCTACTTCTTGTAAGTATTCTGCTGTGTGTGCATTTCCTGAAGTATCAGTTGTTTCTGTCAGGAAGACATTCCCTTCTTCTGTTGTCACACAAGCACATACAACAGGATCATTGTGGACATTGCTCCACCCATCAAGACTCAGGTTAACAATTTCACCCTCCTGACCTATTGCACACTGCTCAATTTCTCTTTTATACACTTTATCCAGCAATTTGCCTGCGACATCTGCTCTGTTGGGTGGACTGTATTGTGGTCTTAATGACTGAACCCTGTTAGTACAGTGTAGGTTCTCAATCATATGGAAAGGAGAGTTTGTTGCATAAACAAACCGGGCAAATTTTTCATCAATTACCTCTTTTTGTAATCCGCTGGTTCTTATCACAAATTTATCTGTGGTTGTTCCTGGATGATGGAGATTTTTTTTTCTTTTTGCTACAGGTGATATACTGTGGCTGTGTGACATACATGATTTGACCTGAAACGCTATCATTGGCAGATAACTCTGAAACTGTAGAAAATGATGGTGATCTTGAAGGTGGATAGTCTTCAGAATCCTGTATGTTGAGGATGGATTCTCCTAAACAAAATAAGTCGATGCAGTTATTTAATTATTATTACCATACTGCTCATTTAGTAGTACTCACTGCATTCACTGACACTCAGTACTACTTTAAAGGTGAAATTGTAAAAGGAAGATCTGCCTAATTCAGGTATTTATTTTTTATCACAACTGCATCTAAAATGATAGTACCATAGAGTAACAACTATATTTTTTGCTTAAACGTGAGAATTCAAGAATAGTCCCGAAGGAAGACGGGCAGTCCTTAAGAAAAAAGTATGAAATAAAAAGTTTACCAACCTGAAGATCCTGGATGTTCAGACGTGTTCCTTTCATCAACTTCAACACAGCTTTCTCCTGAGAAGCAACACTTTTCATGATGTTATTTCATTCAGGCAACCAGGCCTTGCTTTTCTTTGTTGCACTGTTCGCACGCTTGCCTGTCTTACCCACAGGTAGAGGAACTTCATTAGAATATTCCCAAACTGGGTCTCTCTTACTGCCTGCTGCCATTACAGGTCTTCCCTTCTAGTGAGAGAATGGTATGGTGGATTTCAAATCAGTGAAGGCTACACTCAGAAAGACCTCAAGACTTCTGGAATATGTTGCTCAAACAGATTCACTTTTGTTTCTACTGCCTGTCCCTCCCTTTTCACATTTATCTTCTCCTTGTCCAGATCTATTTTGCCTCCAATAATCTTCTATTCATTGAACGTTTTGAAACTTTGCACTTTTAGAGAGAGGTAAGGGATTGACTCTGTGTACACAAATTTGCAGAGGGACACTAGGGTTGAGGTCTGTTATTTCTCACCTCTATATATTTATTTAAAAACATTTTTGCTGTTAACAAGCATGTCATCTCTGGAGACACAAATTCTCAATTTGAGAACTGCAAAACTAAGCATGTTTGATGGTATCTTCTAGACTGAGCACTGAGTCCCATTGTGTAGATAGAACGATTAACCTAATTAATCTATACGGCAGCCCCTGGAACCCCATAAAATTGGGTCCCTAATCCATGAACTATTGGCACTCATTTACAAGACTTTTCTTAAACATTTACATGAATATATTGTCTCCTACTATAGAATTAGAATTTATAATCCCTATTCCATGGTGAGATATCTTTGAGCTATAATGTATTTTTATCTTTAGATCGGATTTTGTTTCATAAAATGGTTTTTGAGGAAAAAAAAACATTTTTTTTTTTAAATCATTGATTTTTATCCACCCTACATTGGCAGATATTTAATGATTAAATCATGTTGACTTACAACTAAATAGAGCCTTTACACTAGATTTGGTACATCTTTTTGCTATCTTGGGGGATACACTATAATTCTGCTTAAATCAATCTAATTATATTGCTTAATATTTTTCAGATTCTTATTGAATATATTTAGTATGTTAGAAAATGGTGAATTATATATTTTGTTTACTAGATAATTAACTCTTTGCTTATGATTTGTGTCAAGCTGTATTAGGTTGGTAATGGGAAGTTAAATACAACATATACAAATTTTATTAGACAAACAGTCTTAAATGTTTTGGATATATAAATTTCTCTTACCAAAAATTTTCACCTTTACGACTAAATGATTTATTAAAGGAACAGATAGATTAACTGTAGTCATTGACTTAAACTGGTCATTTCAGGTCAGCCTGGGAAAACTTTCAAATAAGCCTAAACTAAAGTGACTGAAGTTTTAAGTTCCTACTTGCCTAAGTCTCTTGAAAATGAGACAACTGTCCCAAGTTCCTTAGGCAGTCATTCAAACCTTTAAAACTAGTAGATCTCCCTCCTCATTTATATTCATAGACTAGAAGACAAAGAGGTATTTTTGTCTTTTCAACTCCCAAATAATTAATCTCAACTTTGAAATAATTAGTCCAAATGAAGAAAATATTCTTTTTGTGCCTCCAGGAAAGGCTACTGCTGTCAACAGTTGGAATAACACTTCAACAAGCTTTGGTTCCAGGTGCTTAGCTAGTGACTTCTACTGGTTCAGTGGTATGACTTCCTTTAAAGTATCTGCAAACATATACTGCTTGAATGGCACATCTCCAGGCCTGAAATTTATTATGGTTGGCATGATTGATGGGTACTTGTTAGATGCCCATGTCGTAGCAGCAGCATCTTCAGCAGTTAGGCATCTTCCCTGGTACTTTGGGTTGAGAATATTGGCAGAAAAATGAGATGGAGTAAGTGTTTGATCCATATACTGACTGCAATTTAACTTTGTTGTTGGGTATTACTTTGTTCAATGTATTTTTGAAGTGCTTTCCAAATTTCAACAGCATTAGCAATACAGAACCAAACTTTCTGCAGTTTGTCCAGGGCTATAGCAATAAGTTTCAGTATATTCAGCATATCTTCTATGTTTCTCTTTGGCTGTGGTAGTAGTTCCATCTATTTTATGATTTTCTTCACAAATCATCAGAATAGGCCGGTTCTTAATAAATAGCTCAAAACAATCAAGTACTGAATTCCATTGTACATCTTGGGGGGAGAATTACATTGGATTCTCCTGCTCTCTTCAGTGTAGCTTAAGCGAAGTGATTGCTATGGAAGTATTTTGTAGTTTCAACATTTTTCTTTAACCCTAGAGTTGTACTTAAGCTTTAGCTAAAAGATGTGTCAAATGAGCACTTCATGCAAGTCATAAATTTCAGATTCCCTTCATTATCTTTGTAGATTTCTTATCTGTGACAAAGCCATGCACTTGACACTTTAACAAACTGTGTAAACAAAAATTACAGTTTTTACTGCTACTTGTAAATATTCCCCTGTATGGACATTTGCTGATGTATCCGTTTTTTCAGTAAGATAGACAACCACATCCTCTGTCTCACAAGCACAAATTACAGGATCGTTGTGTACAATGCTCTTCTCATAAAGACTCGGATTAATGAATTTCCCATCAATGTTTTTGCATGCCATTCAATTTCCTTCTCATACACTGTGCCCAGAACCGTCCAGCAATATCTGGGCTGTCGTAATGATTGACCGTGTTAATGAAATCTTTGGATCTGAACTAGACAAAAAGGAGAATTTGTTGAATATAAGAACCAAGCAATCTTCTCATCTGTGGAGTCTTGCTGGAATTTGCTGGTCCTGATTTACGAGCTCAGCCATGATTTTACTGGATGATGGAAGAAGATTTTTGTTTTGTTTTTATGCAGGTAATTTACTGTCTGACATATGTTTAGTTACAGCACTGCTAGTGTTACCAGCAGATTACTCTGAGGTTATAGATATTGCAGATGATGGATATTCTTAACACCTTATTTCTAAATTGGGCTCTGAAACAGAATGATTTTTTAAAAAGTCACTTTCATTCACTGAGCATATTACTCAGTGCATTGCTTTTAAAAAATGAGATGGTAAATGAAAGATTCCTCCTACTGCAATTGTTTATACCACTGTTGAAATGATATGATTTATTCTAAACCCAGTTTTATAGGGAAAATAATACATGTTTTAAAAGTTAATTCATAAGTGCCTAATAAAACTTTTAAACAGGACATTTTCACCAGGTCATTTGATTATATCGAACAATAAAAAAATCAGTGTAGAAGTTCAGCAGTAACAGTAGAAACGTAATTGATAAATACTCCCACAAGAAACTAACATGCTAAGTACAGTAGAACCCCATTTATCTAAGTTTCCATTATCTGGTTCTCCGTATTAACCAAACTGGGTGGCTGGGTTTGGGCTGTCCGCCCTGGGCAGCCATTTGGCAAATGTTTTTTGTTTCGTTTTTTTACCCGGAGTTACAGGCATTTCTTGAATTATTCCCAAAAAGGGCCTTTTTTTCGATCCGCAGTTATGGCAGTTTTTTCTTCAGTTCCCAGGTGTTGAAGTCAACATTAGAGGTTGCACTCTGAAGAATGTTGTCCCTTCTTCCCACGGTGTCCTGCTTTGACACCAGTGTTGCTACTTTGTGGTAACACATTCTGCCTTTTCTGACATATCACACCTGCCCCACCACATCCAAAACCCTACCCCAGATAAACAAAAGAACTAACAACATTCAAAATTCCTGCTTGTGTAACCTACATGCCTTTTGCACTGCAGTGTTTTATTTAGAGACAGTTACACAATTAATAGATATTGGGGAAAGGGGGATTCATTTGTGTACACATGCAAGTAGACAGAGCAGAGTAATTTACTTGACATGCCCAGAACCATCCAGAAGCAAATGCTAGTAGTTACTGGTCAGATCAGTGTTTTTCCCATGAGCTGGAGATTGTGTCCATGGTGGACGGAGTCATAAATATTCATAACTTGAGAACTGAGCCGATCAAAACTAGGCAGGTATAAGCTGTAGCACAGAGTATGAGACGTTCCAGGTGATCTCAGCAGATGATTCTGATGAGATACATGAATATGTCATCTGGAGTCAGAGGCTGGGTCCCCATGTCTGTGATAACTTTACCAGTCTCTTGCACCTCCCGGTAGCACAGTCCTTGGATCCTCCACAGGATCAAGCCTGTAATATAGTACATAACCTATTGTGCCATATTTATAAAGCTTGGCTTCAAAAGTTAGATGGTTTTCCCCCTGAATTTTTCTTTATGTAGAAAAGCAGTCATTGACTTAATTTTTGATAGAGGCTTATGGATTCAGCATATTTTTTTGTTTAAATGTTTTAAGAGATTGTAATAAGTTTAGACCTTAATGTGTTTTGTATTAAATTGAGATTTCATTTTAAACAAGTTTTATTTTAAAAAAAATTAAATTCCTATTTTTATCTGCCCTGTTTTGAGGTGACTACAATGAGTTAGTGGATGGTATCTTGACAGTTCCAGCAGATACGGATCAACAATTTGTGGTTGAGAAGCATAATCTTGTGCTGGGACAAGCCGATTTCCAGATAGAACATCGAGTTGGACATAGTTCTTCTTGAGACTTGGGACTAGCATCAGTGAGCTGCAGAACTTCAGAATTAGGAGGGAACCTTATTTGTATCTCACTGGTGAACTAGTACTAGTATTTTTATTTGTCCATGTAGTCTTTTCATGAGCTATGTTTCAGATAGCACCCACAATGTTATGTTATACAAAAAGTTTGATCCCTGCCTGAGGAGTTTATGCTCTGTTTCTTTCTACAGAGAGAACTTTGACTGTATGACCTCATGACTTTCAATGGCATAGGTAGGCTAGAATAGGCTTATTACTATAGATCCTCATGACATTTTTTGCACCATGGGTTGCATTTACTTAAGGGTAAACTAACTATTTGACCATTTTCTGAGTCTCATTCTTCACACTGATTCCCCATGTGTGTTGGTTCATGGCTTTCACCACATTTCTTCACAACTTCACGTGTTGTAGAGATGCATTCTTGCCCTGGCACTATTCTGTTGAGCTATAAACTGAATATTAAGACTTGCTGCTCCACGCTTTGGAATCAGTTTTGGTCAAGACATGTTCACCAACCAAGACTATGGCATTGATGTTGCCTTGCTTTGTGGAGAAGTTGGAGAATTTCAGCTCTGCCCTCTAAAGTCTCCAAGATGCCGTCAGTACTGTGGGGTTGCACATCTCATGGCAGAAGGCAAAGGTCCAGAACCTCAGAACTGGGCTGCCAGAACAATCATGGTTCACGTGGGATCAAGTCCTGTGGAGAGCGTTGATGAGTTCATCTAGCTAGGCTGCATGCAAGCAGAGTTCATCTGTTGTAGCAAATCAGGTGTTGTTCAATGAATAGGTCTCATAGCCTTGTGCATGAAGTCCATGTCTCATTTGTGGACAAAATGTCTTCGAACTGAGACAGAGTTGTGGATTTATCAAACTCCTGTACTGCCTGTTATGTGGGCCATCTTACAGGCTTGAAGTGGCTAGAAATATTTCATATGTGCTGTCTGTGCTGAATCCTGAGCATAAAAGGTTTGACTTAGTGCAAAGTGTTGCAGAGATCTGGATTTCCTTTAGTCACTCACCATATGAAAAAGCAGTGTTGTGTGCTCTTTGGCCATCTTGCCAGGATGGACAAACCACCCCGTGCTCTCAAACTCTTCATTGACATGTAAAGGGGGAGGAATGCCCACTCTATCACCCTATCTGGTGCCTCCCACAAGGCCACCCCAGAGATTCATGGATTTGCAGGTTTGAACCAGCTCTGAAAACTTACTACATGATGCCAGGTATGGCATCAACAATGGTCACCCTGCTTTCTCAGCAGTCCTCAGTAGATTGTGTATTTGAGTCTCATTCTTTGGAAAACAATTTTTGAAGAGATTTATGATGGTTTAACATGTTCTGAGTTGTTTTGCTTTTTAAGACTATGGTGTCTTATTTCACCACTTGTTTGCTGTTTAATTTTTTCATTGTCTCCAGTTCCCTGAGGCAAGCTGCTGGTATTGAAATTTTTCTTCGTGCAGTTCAAACTTTGATTTTAAACATTTTTTTTTCTGTTCAAGTTATTTAGACAAAAGAAGACTCTTAGATTCATAGATATTTAGGTCAGAGGGGACCATTATGATCATCTAGTCCGACCTCCTGCACAACGCAGGCCACAGAATTTCACCCACCACTCCTACAAAAAAAACCTCACACGAAAGCTTATGCTCAAATAAATTGGTTAGTCTCTAAGCTGCCACAAGTACTCCTTTTCTTTTTACGTATATCTGTGCTATTGAAGTCCTCAAATTGTAGTTTAAAGACTTCAAGGAGCAGAGACTCCTCCAGCAAGTGACCCGGGCCCCATGCTACAGAGGAAGGCAAAAAACCTCCAGGGCCTCTTCCAATCTGCCCTGGAGGAAAATTCCTTCCCGACCCCAAATATGGCGATCAGCTAAACCCTGAGCATATGGGCAAGATTCATCAGCCAGATACCCAGGAAAGAATTTTCTGTAGTAACTCAGATCTCACCCCATCTAATAGCCCATCACAGGCCATTGGGCCTATTTACCATGAATATTTAATTACCAAAACTATGTTATCCAATCATACCATCTCTTCCATAAACTTATCAAGTTTAATCTTAAAGCCAGATAGATCTTTTGCCCCCATTGCTTCCCTTGGAAGGCTATTCCAAAACTTCACTCCTCTGATGGTTAAAAACCTTCGTCTAATTTCTAGTCTAAATTTCCTAGTGGCCAGTTTATATCCATTTGTTCTTGTGTCCACATTAGTACTGAGCTTAAATAATTCCTCTCCCTCTCCGGTATTTATCCCCCTGATATATTTATAGAGAGCAATCATATCTTCCCTCAACCTTCTTTTTGTTAGGCTAAACAAACCAAGCTCCCTAAGTCTCCTTTCATAAGGCAAGTTTTCCATTCCTTGGATCATCCTAGTAGCCCTTCTCTGTACCTGTTCCAGTTTGAATTCATCCTTCTTAAACATGGGAGACCGGAACTGCACACAGTATTCCAGGTGAGGTCTCACCAGTGCCTTGTATAACGGTACTAAAACCTCCTTATCCCTCCTGGAAATACCTCTCCTGATGCATCTCAAGACCACATTAGATTTTTTCACAGCCATATCACATTGGCAGCTCATAGTCATCCTATGATCAACCAATACTCCAAGGTCCTTTTTCTCCTCCGTTACTTCTAATTGATGCGTCCCTAGCTTATAACAAAAATTCTTGTTATTAATCCCTAAATGCATGACCTTACACTTCTCTTCTTTTAACTGGCTGCATTCCTGCATAATGAAGTAGTTGCAGAGTAATAAGGGAATCTTTAATTTTTTTTTATTGGCACAAAGCACCATAAGGTGTAGTCTTAAAATTTTGGGATATATCCTGCCACTGCTTTCTAATGAAGTTCCTGTTCCTCTGAGCATAAATGGTAATTTTATTTAATAAAGAGTCCTGAGAATATGTGGATAAAAGTTTGTGAGTGCGGAGTGCTTGCTTTGCTAAAGAAAATGACTGCACATGGATTAAAAGTTTATGCATGTTGTAAAAAGTGAAAATAATTTTTAAGAATACGGTGGAATATCTGAATTTTTTTTCCAGATTCATAGAGGTTGGGTTTCTATTATTCAGTGTCTTCTGAACTTTGAGAACTGTAAACTGTATTGTAGTAAAGCTTTTATGCATTTAGGTTTGAAAATATTCCATGTGGTTAACTAATGAGAGACAGAACTAAACTTGGCAAGTATGTTGCTTCCTTCTAAGAAGTCTAGAAACTCTAGTAAAGATTCTGAAACTGCTGAATATGCCTCTGTTCACTTGTTTAGGTGATTGATAAATTAGACAGATGTGGAAGACATGCTGAATGAATCTTTCATTCATCTTTTTATTATATAGGTAGAAATTTTGGTCCTTGGCACTATATCACAAATCAGTTGAATTACCATGCATCTTGTAGATATGTTCTTTTCCTAAAAACATAAGATAAAGTTTCTTTGCTTTTTGGAACACTTTGTAGTTGTTGGCATTCTTCTGGGGAGAAAACCGATGTTACTGCATTAAGTTAGCCCAGTGACCGAGACCTTATAAAGTGATTTGTCATGCTTCTCATGATTGGTGAGATAAGAAAAACAACGTAGGACAGCTTACTCTAAAGACATGTTAAATGGAAAGGATACCTGAAGGATGTCATCAGTCTTTATCTTTCGAGGTCTGTCTTTAAAGAATTCTAACTTGTTTCTCCCAAGCTGTTTTTTATAGGATGAAGTTGGGAGCTTGGGGAGGACATGTGATTGACTCTTTGTTCTCCCTAGAACTCCTGCTGTGAATTAGTGGATTGAAAATATATGTGGAATTAACCTGTGGTAACAGGTTTATAATCGAATTGTTTGTGTCTGTGTAAAATATGGCAGCACTAATGGAAACTATTATACTTTTGATTCTGCTCTGAAAACTACAAAGATTAAACCACCAAATATCACTGCTATCACATAGGTTATCATTACATTTTTTCCTTTGTCTTATCTATTTAACTAAATGCTTAAAACAATAAATAGTGTTCAGAAGTTTAAGATAGTCTTTTATAAACATACGTCAGTGTAATTAATACAAAGCTGAATTGCTTTGAGGTTTACTGCTGGTCAGCTTCTTAAGATGCATCCTTTTGGTCTGAGGGAGGTTTATGTAGTTCCATATATGGATTAGCCATATAATTACTGGAGGGCTATCCATAAATATTTTTATGTTTATGCATGTGAGAACTGAATAAATTTTTAGTAGTCTGTGTTCTGCTAAACAAGTAGCAAAAATACACTGGTATCCACTCAGAACTATAGGGAGAGACTGCAAGCTGAAAATCTGGTATATCTTTATCGTAAAAGGGGCCAAATCCCAAGCCACGCACAGTACGAAAAAGAAAATTGGGGCATATGAAGAGGGTAGAGATTGCTTTAAATTGAAAATGATTGTCAAAGTAAAAATAAAATCTTCCAACTTTCCTTCATGAAAATAGTTGTATGCAAAAGTTATGATCATGACTAGCTTTAAATTAAACCTTTACATCTGTTTTCATTGACTGGTATTATTTTTAGCAGCATTATGAATAGAGTTGGTCAACATTTTATAATTTGAAGAAAAAACCTTTTTTTTGAGTTTAACTGGATTTTTTTTCCATTTTTTGACCAGCTTGAGTTATAAAGTACTGTATAGTAGCAATATAGTTATCTCTCTCTTGTTTTCAACAGGTAGAAGATTTTACAGAGTCCACATACCTTATACGCCTTTCCTTATCTAGATTTTGTACATAACATTCCAGATTTCATAAGACCACGGAGACATCTACTCTAGCTGTACCGAGCACGCAAGCCATATTTGACGAACTTCTGTAATATAATATTGCTTCTGACAAAGTTTGCATAAATGAACAGTTTTAACCACAAGAGTTTCAAAATAAAGCTTAGTATGAGTACAACGTATTCTGGGAGATTTTAACTAGCTCAGTACACTGACCTAGGGGACCTAGATAACGTGTTTTCTCAAGCTTTAAAACTATAAACAAGAGAGAAACTAATATGTAATACCAGTGTTAAAAGAATTAACTATTTCAGCAGATAATGGGTACTAGAACTGAGCTCAGACTGTGCCTACACTACAAACTTTGGTTGACGCAAGTTAAGTTGACATAGAGCCACTGCAGTTAGTTTAACATTTATATGCTTGGATACTTTGCTCCTGGCGTTGGTGTTGCATGCACTCACCAGAAGTGGTTGTGTCAATGCACAGTCTGGTGCACCATGGGTAGGTGTCCCAGTTTGCAATATGCCACCCTCCAGTGCACTGTCTTTTGGAAATCTTTGGCAGTGCATGGTGGAGCAGAAACAAGTCATGCAGGGATGAATGGGAGCAAAGGATCAACAACTTCCCAGAGTAACTGTCTCCATCCCATAATGTCATCTATATTCCATCTGTGCCTTTTTAAAAATCCCACAAACCCATGCTGCTCTTTTCATTATTTGTCATCTCTGACAGAAGCATGGCTACTGCACAACTCTGCACTATTGTCATGAGCGTTGCAAGCACAAGATGCCAGATCATCTGGTATTTGCAGAACCGTAAGAAGAATTAAATCAAAGGGGAACATGGCAGTTTCCTGGAGGGCAGGTTGCTGTGGGACATAGTGAGAACCAAGTTAAGGTTGTTGGTGGCATTCATAGAGCTGCTGTGGGTGGTGGAGCACCACTTCTTGGCCTAACAAATGAGTACTGACTGGTAGGATCGCCTTGTAATGCAATTTTGGGACAGTGAGCAGTGGCTTCAGAACTTTCGGATGTGCAAGGCCATGTTCCTGGATCTGTGTGGTGAGCTCTTCCACGTCCTCCAGCGCAGGAATGCAGTTCTCATTTTGGCACTGACAGTGGAGAAGCAAGTGGTGATCACCCTGTGGAAGCTTCCATTACCAAATTGTTACCAATTAGTGGGAAATAATTTTGGAGTTGGAAAATCCCCTCTAGAGGCATTTGTTATGAAAGTGTGCAAGGCCATTATATTTGAAAATGGATTCTTCAATCTAGAGAAAGGTATAACATAATCCAAGGGCTGGAAGTTGAAGCTAGAAAAATTCAGACTGGAAACAAATTATTTTTATAATGGTGAGAGTAATTAATTAACAGTTGGAGCAGTTTACCAAGGTTCATGGTGGATTCTCCATCACTGACAATTTTTTAAATCAAGATTGGATATTTTTCTAAAAGATCTGCTTGAGGAATTATTTTTGGGAATTTCTATGGCCTGGGCTGTACTAAATGATTGCAATGGCTCCTTCTGGTTTTAGAATCTATGAGCCTCCTGCTATGCAGGACAGTGACTCTCAGAAAATATGCAGGACATAATGGATGGATTTGTATCAGTAGGGTTCCCAAACTGTGGTGGAGCAACAGACAGCATGTTTATCCTTATTTTGGCACCAGACCACCGTGCCACAGAGTACATCAACAGAAAGGGTTACTTTTCTATAGTTATGCATGTGTTGCTGGATTCCTGGGGACATATCACTGACATCAACGTGGGCTGGTCAGGGAAGGTGCATGGCACTCGAATCTTTCTGAACCCAGGACAGTTCAGAAAGCTACAAGCAAGGATGTTCTTTCCCAACTGGTTGATTACTGTTGGCAATGTGGAAATGCCCATATTGAGCCTGGGGGACCCAGCCTTCCCCTGGCTCATGAAGCTGTACACTGGCCATAGAAAGTTTCAACTACCAGCTCAGCAGGTGCAGAATGACAGTTGGGTGTGCTTTTGGTAGATTGAAAGGACACTGATATTTATTCACAAGATTGGAGTTGAGAGGGGGAAATCACAATGCTATGTCCTGTGTAATATCAGTGAAACGAAAGGGGGAAAAGTTGCTGCTGGCATGGCTGGTAGTGGTAGACTGGCTGCTGTCTGTTTTTAACAGCCAGCTACAAGGCTTTTAGGAGAGCTCAAGTGGAGCTATACAGCTCAGGGAGGCTTTGAAAGAGCACTTAACATCAAACCACACTGTGCATTATGGTGTAATGTGCTGTTTTCGGCCTGTTGGGAATTGTGTGCTGCTTGGTGTACGTTTGACTATAACATTGTCAATGCAAATACTACTTTTGTGGTGCTATTATGATTATTATGCTTTTTTGTCACTGATCCTATGCATTGTCGCGTAACAAGTGGGTGCTCTCTGCAGCATATGTTGTGAACTAATAAAGATGATTAATTTTTCGAATAGAATTTTATTATGTAACAAAACCAGTGCAAAATAAAATCTGCAATTTGAAATCAAATACATTAAAAACTTAATTTCTGTTCTATTAATATATTGTCAAGGGGAAAGAACATTCTTGTCCATTCTATCTATACATACAGAAACAGCAGCTTTCACAAATCAATGTATGTGAAGATGTTTGTCTTTAATGTCTCCCGGGGAGTACTTGTAGAGGTAGGTATGCAGCCCCTGATGCCACATGGAATGTTGAGGGAGTGTAGGGAGGTGCTGTAATGGAGTTCTCCATGGACTGCAAAGAGAGGTGAACCCATGTTTGTTGAACTTGTAGGTCCACAAGAGACTGGAGCCATCTGCATTTACTGCTGGAGAAGCCTCATTATGTCCTGGTGCATCTCCTTCTCCTTTTTCCTGCTTGGACTCCTGGACCTTTCTCCTGTCCACTCTTTCCTTCTCCAGGCTGTCTGCAGTGTTCACCCTCCAGGCCCTTTGCTCATGGTCCTGTGTCATACTGACTGACAGGATTACATTGAACATGTCATCCCGAGTCATTTCTTTCTCTTCCTTATCTGGCTCAGGCATTCCACAGGTGTGTATGGGGCGGGGGGGGGGGGGGGGGGAGAACCCCTCAAGGCTGCAACGAAAACAGTTACAGATAAAACACAAAAACATACCATTATCAATATAGTCACAACGGAAAGTGAACATTAAGATTCAGAACTCCCTTCCATTGCTCCTCTTAAGTTTTCAACAGGACGTGTTTATTGACCCTTCTGCTTCGGAGTGCTTGTGGACCGCGCCACTCAGAGCACCAGCGCTGGTGTGTGTGGTCTGCCAATGGTGAGGGAAATGAGGAGGGAATTACTCGGTTGCATGAAATTGAGTATAGGCACTGAATACTGTCACCATTTCCACAGGCGATAGTGATTTTAGCTGATATCTCACTCTAAGGATAATAAAGGCAGAGAGAGCACAGCTGCTATTGAAGCCACCCAGGCCCACAGGCTGCTAGCCTGTGTACTGCAGTAGTGCTTGCCCAAGTTATTGTCAGCTGGTGTGGGAAAGGATCCTACCACGGAGGAAGAAATAAGGCTGCCATCTAAGTTCCCTGTAAGCTGCGCGGCTGTGCAGCAGTCTATTTAGCACTGTACAGACGCTCAGGGAACCCGTCCACCCGCCTGCTGTAACTGGGGGAGAGGTGCCCGTCCCCCAGCCCCAACCTGCCGCAGCCGGGGGAGGGCCATGCCATAGGCGCTGACTTCCCCTCTAACCAGGGGGGTGCTCAATCCTGCCCTCCACCCCAGGCCCTGCCCCTGTCCCGCCTCTTCCCCTGAGCGCACTCCGTCCCCGCTCCTCCCACTCCCTCCCGGAGCTTCCTATTCTGTCATGAAACAGCTGTTCGCGGTGGGCGGGAGGCACTGGGAGGTAGGGGGAGGAGTTGGGCAGTGGGGCAGCTGACAGGTGAGAGTTGCTGGGGACAGGGGGAGCTTGGCTGCTGGTGGGGGCCGCTGAGCGGGGAGAGAGAGCTGGGCGGAGCCTTCTTCCCTCTGTAGCCCTGGAGCACCTTCGTGCACGCCAAACCCTTCATCCCTGGCCCAACCCCAGAGCCCTCATCCCCAGCTGGAGCCCTCACACTCCTGCACCCCAACCCTCTGCCGCAGCCCTGAGCCCTCTCCCCTAGCACATGAATTTTGTTATGTGCACCAGTATGAAGGTGATGTGTCACACATGATCTCCATATTTTTCTCCAGCCCTGGAGCACCCACTACGTCAGCGCCTATGGGGGCACCTGTCCCTCGGTTCCAACTCAGGCCTGGACCAGCTGGGGGAGGGGCAGCCTGAACCCAGCCCAGGACCGGCTGGGGAAGGGGCACCTACCTTGGCCCCAGCCCTGTAGCTGCCGTGGTGGGGAGAGGTGCATCTTCCCCTCCAGCCCAGGTGCTGCTGTGGGGAGAGAAAGATGTAGGTTTGATTTTTAGAAGGTACATACTATACATTTTTAAAGTAATTTATTTTGAAAACTTTTCAGGTTAGTATTACAGCTATATCAGAAAATGAATGATTGGTAAATGAAATAACCAAACAAAGTAATTGAAGCAGATAGTTCACCTCCCTATGACTTCATAAATATCTCCAATTCAACAGGTTAATCATTAATATTTGGAGGATTTTCTTGCCACGCTGTATTAGGAGGAGAACATCACCAGACAGATATTTAAATTGTTTTATTTAACTAAAACAACAACGTTATGTATTTTGGATTTTTCTTCTTCAACAGCAAACATATAATATTTTAATAAAACAAGCATATGAATTTTTGAATTTAGTTAAACATTCAAATTTTTTTTAAAATCAGGTTTGTTTTTGTTAAAATTGTTTTTAACTGAAATAGTTAAATGAAGTATTTAAAAAACAAATAAATAAATCAACCGTGTCAGCCAGCTCAACATGAGAAACTTAAAATATTGGCTCCTGCAGCTAACTCAGTTGTTTTCACCTTCATTTTCCTGTTGTTTTCATAATCTGGAAAAGAAAAACAAGTTTTCCAGCTTTTTCAGGTCCCAAACGATTTTTCAATTTGGAATGAATTAGTCCAAAGGAAGAAAATATTTTTTCTACACCAGTAGAAGAAGCTACTGCTGTTAAAAGTGAGATTATCACTTCAACAGTCTCTGAATCCAAGTGCTTATGTGACTTCCACCACTTACCTGGTGTGACTTTCTTTAAAACATGATCAGCAAACATGTATTTCTTGAGTGGTTCATCCTTAGCTCTGAAGTTTAGTATAGTGGGATGATTGCTGGATGTCCATATCATAACCAACTCCTCTTCTTCAGCAGTTAAGGTTTGACCCTGGTACAGAGTATTGAGAATATTTGCAAGAAAATGAGCTGGAGATAGTGCTTGTCCCAATTGTTTTTTTAATGCTTGTAATTTAACTTGGTCATTGCATATTTCTCTTTTTAAGATCTCACTCAGTTCCTTCCAGATTTCGACAGCGTCAGCAATAAAAGAGCTATTTCCCTGCATTTTGTTCAAGGCTACAGAAATAGGCTTCAAGGTACTCAGGATGTGTTCAACATTTCTCTTAAGCCCAATGTTGAAAACTTTGGTTGTGACCGTGCCATCTATTTTTTTTCATGATTTTGTTCACAAACTGTCATCAGATTAGGCCAGTTCTTGACACTGTGTTCAAAACAGTCCACTACTGAGTTCCATCGCATGTCTTGTGGGAGAGTTTGCTCCACCCATCAAGACTCAGGTTAACAATTTCACCCTCTAGACCTCTTGCACACTGCTCAATTTCTCTTTCATACACTTTATCCAGCAATTTGCCTGTGACATTTGCTCTGTTGGGTGGACTGTATTGTGGTCTTAATGGCTGAACCATGTTAATACAATGTGGGTTCTCAATCATATGGAAAGGAAAGTTTATTGCATAAGCAAACCAGGCAAATTTTTTATCAATTACCTCTTTTTGTAATCTGCTGGTTCTTATCACAAATTTATCTGTGGTTGTTCCTGGATGATGGAAATTTTTTTTTCTTTTTGCTACAGGTGATATACTGTGGCTGTGTGACATACATGATTTGACCTGAAACGCTATCATTGGCAGATAACTCTGAAACTGTAGAAAATGATGGTGATCTTGAAGGTGGATAGTCTTCAGAATCCTGTATGTTGAGGATGGATTCTCCTAAACAAAATAAGTCGATGCAGTTATTTAATTATTATTACCATACTGCTCATTTAGTAGTACTCACTGCATTCACTGACACTCAGTACTACTTTAAAGGTGAAATTGTAAAAGGAAGATCTGCCTAATTCAGGTATTTATTTTTTATCACAACTGCATCTAAAATGATAGTACCATAGAGTAACAACTATATTTTTTGCTTAAACGTGAGAATTCAAGAATAGTCCCGAAGGAAGACGGGCAGTCCTTAAGAAAAAAGTATGAAATAAAAAGTTTACCAACCTGACAATCCTGCATGTTCAGACATGTTCCTTTCATCAACTTCAACACAGCTTCCTCCTGAGAAGCAACACTTTTCATGATGTTATTTCATTCAGGCAACCAGGCCTTGCTTTTCTTTGTTGCACTGTTCGCACGCTTGCCTGTCTTACCCACAGGTAGAGGAACTTCATTAGAATATTCCCAAACTGGGTCTCTCTTACTGCCTGCTGCCATTACAGGTCTTCCCTTCTAGTGAGAGAATGGTATGGTGGATTTCAAATCAATGAAGGCTACACTCAGAAAGACCTCCAGACTTCTGGAATATGCTGCTCAAACAGTTTCACTTTTGTTTCTACTGCCTGTCCCTCCCTTCTCACATTTATCTCCAGGCTTCTTCTCTTTGTCCAGATCTATTTTGCCTCCAATAATCTTCTATTCATTGAACATTTTGAAACTTTGCACTTTTAGAGAGAGGTAAGGGATTGACTCTGTGTACACAAATTTGCAGAGGGACACTAGGGTTGAGGTCTGTTATTTCTCACCTCTATATATTTATTTAAAAGCATTTTTGCTGTTAACAAGAATGTTATCTCTGGAGACACATATCCACCATTTGAGAACTGCAAAACTAAGCATGTTTGATGGTATCTTCTAGACTGAGCACTGAGTCCCATTGTGTAGATAGAACGATTAACCTAATTAATCTATACGGCAGCCCCTGGAACCCCATAAAATTGGGTCCCTAATCCATGAACTATTGGCACTCATTTACAAGACTTTTCTTAAATATTTACATGAATATATTGTCTCCTACTATAGAATTAGAATTTATAATCCCTACTCCATGATGAGATATCTGAGCTATAGTGTATTTTAATTAAAACTTTCTTTAGATAGGTTTTTTCTGCAAAAAGCATTTTATCAAATAAATTCAGATTTAACTTTAAAAGATCAGAGTTTTTTTATTTTTTTTTAAATCATTGATTTTTATCCACCCTGCTTAGCAGTATTTTTAAAGCAAATTGAATATACAAAGTAATGGAAGGACTTTGATCTGTAATCTAACCTGAGTAATGAAGTTCAGTTGTGTAACTCACGTACAATATCACTTACTTACCAATCTCAAAATTGTAATTTTTTCCCCCTTCCCCAATTACTTTATAGCTATACATTAGCCTTCGTGTCACTATGTGCTGGGGACAGAGGACATAATTTAATTTGTGCATAGAGCAGTGGCCATCAACTGGTCGATTGTGATCTTCAGCGGGGCTGCGGTTAAGACAGGCTCCCTGCATGCCCCGGCCCCACACTGCTCCCGGTAGGAGCCAAGATGGCCCTGGGGGTAGGGGGAGCAGGGGTCTCCCTCTGTGTACTGCTACTGCCTTCAAGCTGTGCCACGCAGCTCCCATTGGCCGGGAATGGGGAGCTGTGGCCAATGGGAGCTGTGGGGGTGGTGCTTGCAGAGAGGGGCAGCGCGTGGAGCCATGTGCTGCACACGCCCTCCCCCCCGGACGCAGGGGTGCGTGGGTCCCTTCCGGGAGCAGTGTGGGGCTAGGGTAGGCAGGGAGCCTGACTTAGCTGAACCGCTGACCAGGAGCCGCTGGAGGTAAGTGCTGCCTGGCGGGAGGCTGCACCTCAACTCCCAGACCTGAGTCCCCTCTTGGAGCCAGCACCCCAAACCCCTTCTGGCAGCTGAGCCCCCTCCCAGAGCCTGCACCCCAAGCCCCAGCCCTGACCCCCTTCCCAGAGCCAGCACCCTGTACCCTCCTGCACCCCAACTACCTGCCCCAGCCCGGAGCCCCCTCCTGCACCCAAATTCTCTCCCAGAGCTTGCACCCTTTACTCCCTCCTGCACCCCAAACCCCTGCCCCAGGCTCAGCCTAGCGCCCCCTCCCACACTGCGAACCCCTTGGCCCCAGTATAGAGCCCACACCCGCTCCCGAACGCCAGCCCCCTACCCCAGACCGGTGAAAGTGAGTGAGGGTGGAGGAGAGCAAATGATGGAGAGAGGGGGAATAGAGTGAGTGGGGTGGGGCTTTGGGGAAGGGGAGGGGCCTCGGGGAATGTGTGGGGTAGATCCTTCGTTGCTTTTGAATTCAAAAAGTGATTTTGAACTTAAAAAGGTTGGATACCACTGGCATAGAGGATATGATTTTTAGGGTTTTTTTTTTCTGTGTTCACAGTGTGTGTGGCGGTTTGGAATTTTGCACCCACGTTGCTACAAGTGTAAGATGATAGGTAACTGTGTTTAGCACTTTGAGTTAAACAGCTGGAAAACAGTAAGAGTACTTACGATGACCTCCAAAAGTAGCCCTCTGCTCTTGTTCTGAGTGTCTCTGTCTGCCTTTGCAGAGACAACATGCATACAGAGGCAGCTCTATTTGAATGGCTTGCTTTATTAAAACAGATTGATGGTGTAATGTTAGATTGTTATAGTGTTAGATTAAGAGCAGCTTTCTGTTTAAAACTTGACACTTAATTGCTCTTAATCTACATGGTTACTTGGGTTGCCTTCAAATTTGGTGTGCCTCAGGTGCGAGGGGTCCTGTTAGTGATCTAAATTTGGGGCCATTTAACCCAGGGGCACCCCAAGATGCAACCATTGGTTTGGGGAGGACACAAGCGTTCCTTAAAGTTGTCTGGTTCTTACAACCTATTTTTCCTTATAGATAGAGATCAAATCAGGTCTCAGATCATTGTATCGGGGGTTTCAAACATTTGAGGACCTGGTGCTCTTTGGAGGAAATCATATTAAAGTGTTGTCTGAAAAAAGATGGTGCTTTTCCAGTTAGGCATGCTAAGGTTTACAAGGCTATTCACATGCCTAATGGGTTATACTGAGTATGTGTGGAATGAGGAGTTAACAGAATTTAGTCTTCGAAGTTTCTCATCGGTTGGATGGCTAAAAAATACTGCTTTGAAACTGACTCACCCAGCCATTGTCACTTCAGGTTCTACCTCTGTCAGAAATTTGGAAGGGGTGGAATAGCCTATTGCTAAAATCTGTCACTTCTTTTGTTTTTAATTTTTTTGGGAATATAATCAAGTATTTTTCCCTTTAAAAATGCAAATGCTGGCAAGGGAGAGACTTTTAGGGGGTAGAGAAGTAGAAAAAATAGTGGGGAGAGGCATTCAGGGTTGCATCCAGGAGGAGGAGGGATAGGTGGGGATGGGTGAAAGGCAAAATGAGAAGGAATGGGGGCTTAGGTGAGGGAGAGGGATATGTGGGTACTGAGTGACGGACTGAAGGAGAATAGGGTCAGCCCCACATTTTCCCCTTCTGGGTGTGTGCCAAGATCTTAGAATGGTCTGAGTCCCTCTCCCTACCCCCCATGTGAGCAGGCATCTGGGTGTTCCTGCCCGCAAGGGGTGTCTGAGCCCCACTCCCTGCAATCCTGTGCATGTGGCAGGATCAGAGGGCCTCTTGCTTCTCTGGGGCAGCTCCCTGTCCCCCTCATGTGAAATGGGATATTGGGAAGGATTGCCTCTATGGGGGTATCTGAGTCCTGCTCTCCATCCCTGTGTATGCCAGTACCTGGGGACCCCTGCCCATATATGGGAGTCTGATCCCCCTCAGTGTGTCACCTCATGTGATCCAGGTTTTGGAGGGGGCTTGCCTTGCTCGGGAGTCTGATCCCCATTCCCTACTCCCCTGTATGAGTTGGGTGAGAGGGAAGCCTAGATAAAATTAGAGTGGTGGGAGGGCAGCTGGATTGGAAGGGGAAAGGCTGGTTTGTGGGGCTGAGCATCAGGGTGAGAATGGTATAGGGCAGTGGTTCTCAAACTTCAGCAACCCATGGACCTCCATTTTGATTTAAAACTTTTCACAGACTCCCAAGGCCCTGCCCCAGTCCACCCCTTCCCCCAAGACTCACCACTGCCACACTTCTTTCTGCCCCACTCCACCCCTACCCCTTCTCTTCCCTGCCTCTTTCCACCTCCTCCCCCGAGTGTGCCCTGACCCCACTCCTCCCCCACCCTCCCAGCGCTTTCTGCACGCTGCTGAACAGCTATTCTGCAGCATGCAGGAGGCACTAGAAGGGAGTGGGAGGAGTTGATCAGTAGGGCCAGTGGCCCCAGACATGACTCGCAGACCCCCTTGTGGACTCCAATTTGAGAAACTCTGGCATAGGGCTAGGATCAGTAGTCCACTTGAACTGCATGCTGTCTATAACTGCTACAATGACCACTAACCCCTACCAGCAAGCTTTCTTTTTTTCTTTCTTTCTCCCCCTCCCCCCCTTTTAAAAGAGGGGAAATTTAGTTCAGCAAAACTCAAATGTCAGAAAACACAGAGTTACAGTACATAACTTTAACTCTGCCCTCTTTACCCCAAAACACCCATAACATACGTATACTCTCACTCTTTTCACGTACAAGAAAGGCTGTACTTGCATTGGCTCTGTTCTTGAATACTTAGCTTAGTTTCCTGACAGAATTCCATAGTTATGAAATTTAGCAGCCACTTTGTGTACTCACAGGATGCCCTCTAAACCTATACTTTCCCTTGCCCATCAGTAAACTCAGACTGATCTCGTATCCAACTTTATTACTAACGCTTTCTGTGGCAAGACCCCCTCCACCTCCCAATGCCTACACAATATTTCAGTATGATAGACTAGCTCCTCAGGGTACACATGCTGCCCTTTCTTTACTTGCACACATGGAGAGGACAGAAATCTGATCTCATATCACAGTCACAGCTCTTTGACAGTCCTCAAACTAATCCCTCATCTCCTCAGCTCACAAACACCTCTACCAACCTGCCCCAACTATTGCTTCCATCATTCAAACGCTTCAGTACTGCTACAGCTCTCACACTGAACACCGCTACAGTGCATGGTGATAATTCCCAGTGGCTGCTGTCAGCTCCAGGAAGTCAGAGTCAAGGTTACAGAGGTATGTACCATAGCTCTGTATTTCCTAGTTCTTCTTTGAGTGATTGCTCACGTGCATTCCAATAGGTGTGTGCGCACTCCACATGTACGATCACGGAAAGCTTTTTCCTAGCAGTACCCATCGGGTCAGCTGTGGAGACCCCTAGAGTGGCGCCTTCATGACAGTGTATATACATATCCCTGCCACTTGCCCGTTCCTTCTTACCGCCCGTGACAGTCGCTGGAACAGCTTAGTCTCTTGCTTTTGCAAGTGCCTTACCTAGTGGTTCCCTTGTTTCTGTGTAAATAGTTGTTTGTTAGTTGTTGTAGATTAGTTTAGCTTACTTTGGGGAGTTTCCCCCCGTTCTACTCTCACTGGCGCCGGGGCATGCGTTGGTCGCAGTGGTTTAAAGCATGCAAGAGGTGTGCAAAACCTATGCCAACAAGTGATCCCCACACCGCCTGTCTCAAGTGCCTCGGGGAGGGCCATCAGACAGATAAGTGCCCTATTTGGAGGAGCGTCAAACCCAGGACTAAGAGGGAGCAGGACTATCACCTGAAGCTCCTCTTGATGGAGTTGACCCTTCAGCCACAGCCTGAGCCGACACAGGCATCCTCGGTGCACAGCGCACCGGCCATGGTGCGGGATGTCTCGGCACCGAGGAAGGACTCCGCCAGGGAGCACTGGCACTGCTCCCCGGCCCACAAGGCAAGTGCTTCACGGAGGCACCGTTCAGTCCCCGGTGCTGCATAAGAGAAAGAAACCAGACATGGGACATTCGAACCAGACAAGGGACGTTCGCATGTCAGGAAGCCGAGGGGGGATTCCAGTGGCGTGTGTCCTCTCGCGGGACACCCTCGGTCTGGTCCCCAAGAACTGGTGCCGTTGACTTCGGCCCCAGTTGCAGAGCCGTTGAGTCTGGTGAGAACGGACTCTCCTACCCGTGATGATTTGGAGGAAGAGCTTGACCTCCCCTCCACTCTGGACACATACGAGGTGACTCGAGACCTCATTGATATGACTGCGCAGTACCTTGCCCCGCAGGTGCGGAACTTGGCCTCGCAAACTCGGCACCGCCAGTAGCACCGTCGACGGCACCGACTGTGGCGTCATGCCCGGCACCGCAGGCGATTACAACACCAGTCATAGATTCATAGATATTTAGGTCAGAAGGGACCATTATGATCATCTAGTCTGACCTCCTGCACAACGCAGGCCACAGAATTTCACCCACCACTCCTGCAAAAACCTCACCCCTATATCTGTGCTATTGAAGTCCTCAAATCGTAGTTTAAAGGCTTCAAGGAGCAGGGACTTGTCCAGCAAGTGACCCATGCCCCATGGTACAGAGGAAGGCGAAAAACCTCCAGGGCCTCTTCCAATCTGCCCTGGAGGAAAATTCCTTCCCGACCCCA
Organism: Lepidochelys olivacea; assembly: GCF_965140295.1. Taxonomy (NCBI): domain Eukaryota; kingdom Metazoa; phylum Chordata; order Testudines; family Cheloniidae; genus Lepidochelys; species Lepidochelys olivacea. The sequence continues at coordinate 86,522,385 of NC_140415.1, read as the reverse complement.
AATATGGCGATCAGCTAAACCCTGAGCTGATATGGGCAAGATTCATCAGCCAGATACTACAGAAAATTCTTTCCTGTCAGTCATGACACCATTGGCTATGGCGGCACCATCGGCAGCGCCGACTCCAACGGTGGCGCCACCGTTGATTCATCATCACAGGAAGCCCATGATGTTGTGGTGCCGATCTCTGTCTCCCCGGTACTGCTCCCCGGCACCGTCGGGCTCCGCTCCCCAGTGGTTGGCTACAGAGTACTCATCAGAGTTGGAATCATCTGTGTTCTTACGCAGCCACTACCGCTCCCGGTTCTGGCAACAGCACCGATCCCGGCACCGTAGGCTGGCGGAACAACTGGCACCAGTCACCACTTGGCCACCCCAGTTGCAGGGCCCAGTACAATGGCCCTTTTGGACCCCCTGGGCCTACCACCAGGCTCAAGGTCAGGGATCTAGGCTGGTATTGGTGTTATTGGCCCCCCCATATCCCTCCATCAGCGACATCGATGGCAAGCTACACCCCTAGGGCCCCAAGGATCCTTTATGGGACAGAGCTGTTGAGCAGCCGCAGACAAGCACAGCCCCTCCTCCACTGACGTTGGTGGCACTTGAACCTCCAGTCGCGGGGTGCTCCGAGGTACCTGACCTGGCCTCCAGAGGGCCCGAGGGGCAGGAAGACCGTGTCCCGGGAACCTCTTCCTTCTCTTTGCCAGACGAGGCAGTTGCGGGCACCTCCACCACTCTACCACCAATGGATACCAAAGGCCACCAGGACCTGCTTAGGAGGGTAGTAGTTAACCTCAACCTCCAGGCAGAGGAGGTTATGGAGGACTCAGATCCGATGGTGGGCATCCTCACACCCGAGGGTCCTTCCAAAGTAGTTTTGCCCCTCATAAGGACAATTCAGAACACCACAAAGGTGCTCTGGCAAACCCTGCCCTCTATACCACCAATGGCTAAAGGGGTCAAGAGACTCTACTTTGTGCCGCAAAAGGGCTATGAGCACCTGTTTACCCACCCCCAGCCAGGGACTCTGGTGGTTGATGTGGCAAACCACAAGGAGTGACAGGGCCAACCAGGCCCTGCACCTAAGTCACGTGATGCCAAGAAGCTGGATCTCTTTGGCCGTAAAGTCTATTTGACTGGGGGGCTCCAGCTTCGGGTAGCGAATCAGCAGGTAGTGCTTATCCAATATGCGTTTAATTCCTGGAGCTCGTTGGCTAAGTTCCAGGAGTTAATCCCAGCTGATTCTCGCAAGGAGTTCGGTGCGCCCCTTGAGGAGGGTAGAATTGTCTCTAGGACCGCCCTCCAGGCAGCCCTAGGTGCAACGGACTCTGCGGCTACAACTGTGGCCATCACTATGAGGCGCAGTGCATGGCTTCAGGTTTCAGGGGTCGCACCTGAGGTCCAAAACACAATACAGGACCTCCCCTGTTTGCTCAAAATACAGACACGCACCTGTATAGCCTGAAGGACTCCCGGGTGACTCTGAAGTCTCTGGGGCTGCACACCCCAGCGCCTCAGAGAAAGCCCCTTAGACCTCAGCCCCCGTCCCATTTCTACCTGGAGCCGCTAGGCTGGATCAGCCTAGGAGGAGGGGCAGAAATAACTGGAGGCGCCCAATGCAATCCTCATCGGGCCAAGGCCAAGGTTCAACCAAACAGCCCCCCGGCCCCAAGCCCAACTTTTGAAGATGTGCACGAGGATGGCGCATTAGTCGCCTTCTTGGATCTTCCCTCCCCCTCCCCCCCTTGTGAAGTGACTCTCCCGTTTCTACCGTGCTTGGTCTCAGATCATGTCAGACCGCTGAGTCCTCAGCACGGTGGAGGCGGGATATTCTATCCAATACTGTTCCCTTCCGCCCTCCCACCCCCCTTCCCTGTCCCTCTTCAGGGACCCCTCTCACAAGAAACTCGTTTCACAAGATGTACAATCGCTCCTAGCTCTAGGGGCAATAGAGGAGGTTCCTCAAGGGGTTATACTCCCACTATTTCCTCATCCCCAAGACCAAGGATGGGGTTCCGCCTATCCTGGACCTACGAGACCTCAACACAAACACAAAAAAAGAGAAGTTTCGCATGGTCTTTCTGGCCGCCATCATTCCCTCCCTGGATTCGGGAGACTGGTATGCCGCCCTCGACTTGAAAGACACGTACTTTCACATTGCCATTATCCCAGCCCACAGACACTTTCTCAGATTCGTGGTCAGTGGCCAGCACTACCAGGTCAGGGTGCTCCCATTTGGCCTTTCAGTGGCCCCACGGGTGTTCACCAAGTATATGGTAGTAGTAGCGGCGTTCCTCCGCAGGCGCCAGGTGTAGGTGTTTCCGTAGTTGGATGACTGGCTCATCAAGGCCGAGTTCCAAGCACAGGTGGTGAAGCACGTATCCCTGGCCTGGGCTACGTTTCACAGGTTGGGACTTGTATTGAACGAGCCCAAGTCCACGTTGACACCCCCCACCCCACGCAAAGAATAGAGTTCATCAGCGCTCTCTTGGACTCAGCGCAAGGGCCTTCCTTCCGGAACTGCGTTTCAAAGCACTCACAGACATTATCCAGACCCTTCTCCGCTTCCTCACAACTACAGCCAGGAATTGTATGAGACCATGGAGGCACATGGCAGCCTGTACATACGTGGTACAGCGTGCCAGGCTGCGCCTTCGGCCCCTCCAGACGTGTTTAGTGCAGGTGCACAGACCGGGCAGGGACCCACTGAACTCAATAGTGATTCTCCCACCTCAAATTCTCCACTCTCTCTAAAGGTGGCTGCAACCACAGCTGGTTTGTGCGGGAGTACCCTTCACCGCAGCCCATGCTTTCCCTTGTCACAGATGCCTCGGTGCTTGGTTGGGGAGTGCATCTGGACAATGTCAGAACCCAGGCAGAGCTATCGCTGTATATCAACATGAGGGAGCTGGGGGTGGTTCGCCTGGCATGCCAAGCTTTTCATGCCCATCTTCACGGCATGTGCATATCAGTGCTCATGGACAATACTGCAGCTATGTTCTATATAAACAAACAGGGTGGTGCTTGTTCCTCTCTCCTCTGTCGGGAAGCCCTCTCACTGTGGGACTTTTGCATTGCCCACTCTACACACCTGCAGGCATCGCACCTTCCGGGGGTGCAGATCGAGCTGGCAGACCGCCTCACGAGTGGTCCCTCAGGCTGAACATTGCTCACTCAATTTTCCAGAGGTGAGGCTCTCCCCACATGGACCTGTTCATGACGCGGAGCAACAGGAACTGCCAGAGATTCTGCTCCTTCCTGAACCACAGCCCAGGCTCCACAGCAGACGCCTTTCACCTGTCATGGACGGGTCACCTGCTATATGCATTCCCGCCATTCCCCCCATACACAGGGTGCTCCTCAAGACTCGTCAGGACAGGGCTTCCTTAATCCTCATAGTGCCAGCGTGGCCCCGTCACCATGCTACTGAACCTCTCAGTGGACAGACCAGTAGCGCTCCCTCTATGTCCCACCCTAATATCACAGGACCACGGTTGTCTACAGCACCCCAACCCAGAGTCACTCCACCTCATGGCGTGGAAGCTCCATGGCTGAACCCTTTTTAGTTTCAGTGCTCTCACTCAGTTAGGGAGGTCCTGTTGGGGAGTAGGAAACCCTCCACTCGAGCCACGTACCTGGCTAAGTGGAAGTGTTTCTCCATTTGGTCTCAACAAAGGGGAACTGAGCCACAATCAGCCCTAATTCCCCTTATTTTGGACTGTCTTTTAGATCTAAAGTACCAAGGTTTAGCAATATCATCCCTAAGGGTACACCTTGTGGCCATTTCAGTCTTCCACCTGGGAACGGCGGGGGGGATCAGTGTTTGGTAATCCCATGGTGAGCAGGTTTCTTAAGGGCCTTAACAGACTTTATCCTCCAGGACGTCTGCCCGCCCCCCCCCGGGATCTCAACCTGGTCCTGTCATCGCTCATGGGGGCCCCCCTTTGAGCCCAGGGCTACTTGCCCTCTCTCCTACCTTCACTGAAAAGTGGCTTTCGTGGTGGCTATAACCTCTGCTAGAAGGGTATCCAAACTCAGAGCACTGACCTCCGAACCGCCTTACACGGTATTTTATAAAGACAGGGTGCAGCTGCTCCCCCACCCTGTGTTCCTGCCTAAGGTTGTCTCCCAGTTTCATGTGAACCAGGACATATTTTTACCTCTGTTCTTCCCTAAACCCCATGCCACAAACAGGGAGCGCATGTTCCATTCCTTGGAAGTTAGATGGGCCTTCGCTTTTTACACTGAACGCACAAAGCCGCCTTGGAAGTCACCACAGCTCTTTATTGCTCTTGCAGAAAGAATTAGGGGGGAAAGAATTAGGACTCCCTCCCAATCTCATCACAGCGCATCTTGTCATGCATCCCGTTCTGCATCGGGACTTGCTATGACTTGGCTAAAGTTCCAACCCCGCCAATTACGGTGTACTCTACCAGAGCGCAGGCGGTGTCTGCAGTTTTCCTGGCGCAGGTCCCTATCCAGGACATCTGCAAGGCGGCAACCTGGTCTTCATTCCACACCTTCAGTTCCCACTACGCCATTACCCAGCAGGCGCGGGATGGTGCTGGGTTTGGTAGGGCAGTCCTGCACTCGGCAATTTGGTGAATTCCGACCCCTCCCCCGGGGTAACTGTTTGGAAGTCACCTATTGGAATGCACATGAGCAATCAGTTGAAGAAGAAAAAACGGTTACTTACCTCTTGTAACTGTTGTTCTTCGAGATGTGTTGCTCATGTCCATTCCAAATCCTGCCCGCCACCCCACTGTTGGAGTACTCCGGCAAGAAGGAACTGAGCAGGTGGCGGGTCGGCAGGGATATATATACACTGCCATGAAGGTTCCACTCTAGGGGTCTCCACAGCCGACCCGACAGGTACCACTAGGGAAAGGCTTCTGGCGATCGTTCATGTGCACGCGCACACTCCTATTGGAATTTTCTGAAATGTGAGTTTTCCTGAACTTTATGTTCTGTAAGGGCACTCGGAAACTCCATGCTGCATAAACAAAGGCTTTTTTTTTTTTTTTTTTTGCTATCCAATAAGTAATCTTGAAACTTTGTGTATTGTACACTTCTTAATGCTGGGCTAAAAGGAAATCTCCAGGTAAAAAAAGTGCCCACTAGAAAGAAACAAGGCTGTAAATGTTAATCTTCTGTTGGTTTTGTAGGCTTCTAGAACAGGATCTTTTTGCCCTGCTTGCACAGCTGGTGGAGCATCTTTTGGTACCACTTCAAAGGAAGTGTCCGCTGTTAACTCATTATGAGGGGTCATCCTTGCTGTGTGTGTGGGTATAAAAGAAAACTTTTCCTGAGGAACAAGAAATAGAGACCTGAGTTATGCAGACTTGGTCAGTTTAGGAGCAGCAGAGTAAGACCGGTTCTTGTATCCAGGATCAAAATGTGATTTCAACAAGATTTCTTTAGGAAGGAGGTTACCTTGAGAGAATGTCTCCTGCTTTGTTCAGGCCTTCCCTCTGAAACCTGAGAGGGTATCTGTGTAGCAGTGGTGGACCAGGGCTGTGTTTCTGATCTTGTGCTTTGAGCGTTGAACTTGTGCAGAAACCTTTATTCTACCTGACTGAAGATAAAAGCAGAGTTTTTGGATGTGTAGAACCCTGGGGCATCATGCATAAAGCACATACTAGGCACCCTTAAAATTTTAACCTGTAATTGAACAGGGTAAAGATAGTGTGTAACTATCTACATGGAAGACACTAAAAAAGGAGTCAGACCAAGATTTCCCCCTCTAACTAGTGCAGGGGTGGACAAACTTTTTGGCCTGAGGGCCACATTGGGGAATAGAAATTGTATGGCAGGCCATGAATGCTCACAAAATTGGCGTTGGGGTGTGGGAGGGGGTGTGAGCTCTGGGGTGGGGCTGGAGATGAGAGGTTTGGGGTGCAGGAGGGTGCTCCGGGCTGGGATCAAGGGGTTTGGAGAGCGGGAGGGGGATCAGGCCTGGGGCAGGGGTTTGGAGTGTGGGGAGAGGCTCAGGGGGTGCAGGCTACGAGCAGTGCTTACCTCAAGTGGCTCCTGGAAGCAGTGGCATGTCCCTTCTCCGGCTCCTACACAGAGGTGTGGCCAGGCGGCTCTCCACGCTGCCCCATCCGCAGGCAGCACCCCTGCAGCTCCCATTGGAGCGCGTAGGAGCTGGAGTGGGGCCATGCTGCAGCTTCCGGGAGCTGTGTGGTGCGGACCCAACCCAGCGCCCCGGCTAGAGTGGGGCCAAGGCGCGTGGTGCAGCTCGCAGGCCAGCTTAAAACAGCTTGTGGGCCGGATCTGTAGTTTGCCCACCCCTGAACTAGTGGGTAGTTGCTGGGCTACTCTGGAAAAATTCATACATTACAAGTTAACTAAGGATATCTAGTTAACTGCTCCCTATGTAGGTCCATCTGTGGCCGAATTGCATGAAATCTTCAATATCAAGTGAAGACAATATTACCCAAGGAATATTTTGGACTGCAGAGTTCATTGAAGCTGAACTTTCTACAACTGTCTTAGGTGCTACAATGTGTCCTTTTTACATTTCTAGGGCTGCTGTAGAATGGCTAACCAGCCACATGCAAGTAAGGTAATGAAGGCTGTAATCTTCAAACTTTCATACTTTTAGATAGGCAGAGCACCTGCAGCTCTCATTGACCTCTATGGGATTTGTGAGAGCACAGCACTCCAAAGTCAAGCAACTCTGTATTTAATTGCTTAGTGTAAGATACATGTAAGAGCCTAATTTTCGGGCCACTCATAGTTGCAAAGTTTGGCCTGAGTTTCCTGTTCTGAGGGAATTTGGGAAGTCTCTTTCAAAAACTAATTGCGTGGACAGTTGAGTTAGATGTGGATGGCAAGTTGGTCAAATGACTACAGTGCCATTGATTTGCTAGTAAAAGCACTTGACTATGTTTTTGATCAAGAGAATACGTGGGTAATCTGACCATTTTCAGCTGGCAGAGCCATCTCTTGGGCACGGCGACTTGGGGTGACCACTTTGGGCCCCGCGCTTCGATAAAATCATGAGGAGGTGGGCATGAGGAGGTGGGTGGGCGAGTGAGGTGAGGAGGTGAATGGGCAGGTGAGCAGCAGGCAGGTGGGTGAGGAGGAGCCCCCCTACCAGAACCTCCCCTTCCCCCCAGTGCCTCCTGCTCACTGGCATGCCCCGCCGATCAGCACCTCCCCTTCTCCCCCCCAGCGCCTACCACCTCCCGTGGATCAGATGTTTTGTGGTGTCAGGAGGCGCTGGTGGGGAGGAGAGAGGCGCGAGGGTGCAGCATGCTTAGGGGACGGGTGGAACTGGGCAGGGAAAAGGGTGGGGTGGGAAGAGGCAGGGCGGGGGCAGAGTGAGGGTGGGTAGAAGCAGGTCGGGGGTGGGGCCTTTTGGCAAGGGGTAGAGTCGGGGCAAGGCCTGGGTGGAACCGAGGGAGAGCACCCCCTGGCAGATTTGAAAGTTGGTGCCTATGTCCCAGGCCCTGTGCCTCCGTAGGGATGACCCTGTCAGCTGGGGAGGCTTATTTTAATCATAAGCTGGATACTGTTTTGAATGGTATTTTTGGAGAAAAAGTTCTTGTAATCTCCCAGGGCAGGCAGTCTGGAATGTAATCATTCTATATCTTTGCTCTTCTTCACAGTTAATAGAAAATCCTACACATTTTTTGTTGTTTTGTTTTTATTACAGCCTGGACTGGCATAACAAATGATGAATGGATTCTGTCAATTCAAGCAAAGACTTACTTCACAAAATTCCTGTGCCTTTCATCTCCCAGAGTAACTGAGTCAATTGTATGTATGAAGAGTTTTATTTCTTCAAGCACTTCACTCCAGATAGAAATCATAGGTGTCTGAAGGAACAGCAATTTGGCTGTTACTTACACTATACAAAAATCTCAGAATGAGAAGTTGGACCAGTACAACTTCTTAGGGGAAATACTATGCATGTTGGAGGTACTGAAAGAAACCTCTCTGTGACAGTCTTTTAAAACCATTTTTTAAAAAATAAAATCACAGCTGTTTGAAAGATGTGTGGAGATTTTGGATGCTAGTCTTGAAGAGCAATTATTGGTCAGGGTGCAGATGAGGTATGAAAGGTTTATGATAAACTGCAGAACCACATCCAGTCTTTATCATGTGTTCATTTATTTCAGCTGTCATGAGGCTATCAGTCAGGAGTCCTTGGACCTTGACATTTGAACAAGCACACTAAAGCACTTAGTTTCATAGTACTGATGCCTTCAAGGTGTTTAAGCTTGCTTTTTGTAATGCGGGTCTTATTGTTACCTTTAGAGTGAACTGAATGCAGAAACTTACTCAGACACAGATCATCCCTATTTACATCTTCTTCAAATTGTCTCTGCTGCATAAATAAAAGCTCTGGGGATAAGGAAGGATGATATTTACTCTTTGATTCTACATTGTGTACACTGACAGCTATGAGATGAGCATTCTATATATGTCTCAAGGAAAGATAATGGAAATACTTTAACATTAGAATTTCAGTGTGATGGTTGCACATTAGATTCTAACCAGCATTGACATGTTCACTTTAAAAGTGCAATATTTATTGTCATACATACCACAACTTTGTAAAGCTGCATAGAAAGCTGCTAGTCATGGAACTGTAACTTTTTAAAAAAAAATTATTTCTCACAAAAGATGACTTAATTTATTTTTAACCTTAGTACAACTAAGCAATGCATGTGGTAGGAGAAAGTTGGAACATATGAGTTGCTCGGAGATTTGGTTCATGGGAAGATTATTCTCTTGTAAACCCACTGAGCTGCAAAGTCTTCAATATTGCTGGGATAAATTTTGATGGGAAAATAAAAGAAGAGCTAGGGTAATCTATCAAATAGCTGATCATTATTGTTGTAATCAAGCTTCCAATGTGGAAAACCAAAATTAAATTACATTGTGGGGAGACGGGGGACGACTCCCAGTGAGAGTCAGCTGTTTCTTTGAGTAGTGGCCCTGTGGGTGCTACACTGTAGTTGTCTGCGTCTGTGTGCCGTTTGATCGGAGAACTCTGGTAGCAGTGTCTGTTCAGCCTGCACATGAGCTGCTCCTCACCTGCCATGAGGCTAGCAAGCATGCAAGAGGGAACCCTCCTCGGTTCCTTCTCAACTGCCTCTGGATAGAGACAGAGCTGTAGCTACCCATTTGTAGATGGTTAACTCTTTTAGAATAGCTAATTTTTAGCTTCCTTTGAAGCCTTTTTTCTTTCTTTCTTTTGCATTTTATGTTGGCCATGCTTAGAAAAAAGGAAAGGACTTGTCTCCCACCAGCCCCTGTGCAGGGCGACCCACCTGGAAAAGGGTATGCCCAGCTCTCTGAGCTTCGAAAAGTGCCTCAGTGACTGATGGACGCTCTGTGTGTTTGCTGCCTGGGAGAGAAACACATGCCACAGAAGTGTGGCTTGTGTCAGTAACTGAAGTCCAGATCCAGGAGAGACAGAGAATGGAGGGCTCCAGTTCATGGAGTCAGCCCTTCAACCTCCAGAGTCCCTATGGGAGCCTTCACCACAACCCTCTACTTTGAATGGAGGTGAGCCCAGAGAGATGCCCATGAGCCACTCACTTAAGGCCTTAAGAAAAGGTCTGTGAGTCCCTGTAGCGAGCCCCAATCAAGCTGAAAATGATCTCCGTCTCAGTCAGTATCATCAAGTACAGATGGCACTGATGCCATCTAAATCTGGTACCCAGGGCATGCGCAGTAGTGAGCCAACAGAGCAAGTTGGGTTGCCTAAAGATCCAATGGGCACAGGCAAGTAAGCAGCGGTACTACAGGGGCACGAAAAACAGAAGATTTGCCATAGGGAAGGTTCTGTTGGTCCGACTTCAACATCGGCACGACCTGTGGTATGCCAGGCACCGACGGATCTTCCTACCAGGTCCACATCTCTGACCCTATCAATACAAGCCTCTTGGCACTGACAACAACCACCAGTACAGATGCTGTCCATACCTTCAGATTTCCGGTGCGCAACAGATCTTTTGGTGTCTGACGCACTGGACTCTCCTCTGCTCAGTACTGGGGCCCTTGACTTGCCAACATCTTCCTGCCACTGACCGCCCTTCTTGTCGGCGGAGTCAGAAAGTGAGCAAGAGGATGTGGTGTCCCGCTGTTTTTCTCACCCGCCATATGGGTCTCAGTTTCACTATAGACATCATGATTATCGTCCCCCTGATCCAGAGCCTCCCTGCTTTGGCCAACCATGGTACTGACCACCTGGTCCCTTCCCATCACAATGGCCATACTAGGATTCTTGGCAGGCTCAAAGACAGCAAGCGTCCCTTACCTCTAATGTGACCTACAGCAACCGAGGAAACGCCCTCCTGTGGTTGCTGCCTTCAGGGCTTCTGAACCCCGAAGAGGAAAAGGAGGAACTGGAGGCTGAAGTGGAGGAAGTCACTTCTCCCACCCACTTCTCATTGTCCTCACCAAGGGATAAATAGAAATAAGTTTATTGTAAAATTAAACATTTTTATGTAATGTCAGTCTCATGCTGCAGTATTGAAATATTAATCAACATTTTTTCCTATTGTATACCTAATTTATGAGTGTTACACTTTTTCTACATCCATATACTGTATGGAGTAGAAAGATGTTAAATGAATTTTAAACAGTATCCCTTTTGGTCAAAAGGCAGTTTGAATAGGCTGGACTTACTGGAATTCAGGAAAGAAGCGGAGGGATTGAAGTATATATTCAGCATTTCCAGAATAGCTAAGGAGAGAGGTGTAGTTTTCAGTCTTTCCCTGTTCTGACATTTCAGTGAACTATATCGGGAATGCAGCTTCTATTAATGGTATATATTCTCAGCTCTAGAACTCCAAGAGGATGAGGTTGGACATACATTCCCCCCCAACCCCGCACCCCCTTGTCTAAGTGTAGGAAGGTAGAGGGTGCCAGCTAGTCTTAAATTGTGTTGACTTCTGTTCAAGAAACAAAACTTTGGATGTTGACAATCTTACCAACTGTTCATCAGTTTCTCATCTCTTCTTTAAAGGGATCAGGGGTTTGAAAAGGTGGTTTTGAGGCTTCTCTTACTGGGTCAAGGAAGTTCAATGGTTCCAGACATAGAACTGGGTTTGAGGCAGAAACTAACACAACCTCATAGCAGTAGTGTTTTTGTTCATTCTTTTAGACCTGATGCTGCACAGTTGACCACAAGGTTCTTGTTGACTTGCCTACAGAACCTAGCAGAGGTGGATGGTATTGCTCTTGAGTGTTGCTCCATTCTGTCTGAGATAAAAATGAACAATTGCTGCTCTGCCTCAGGGGCTCCTCCTCTTTTAGTACATAGGGATCATTTGTCCTCACACATGAGGACACTGAAAGTTAATTAGGAAACATGGGCTGTGATGGAGTTCATATGTTGACAACATGTAGATCTGTCACATGGCATGTATAGTTTGGGCTGCGACACTAGAAGAAATTGTTCAATGCCTAGATGGATGTCGGGCTTTGATAGGGGCTACCTGGCTGTGATTTAATGCCATTAAGATTGGGAACGTTTTTAGGCAAAGGGAAGCTGCCAGTTGATGAGGATTTTATTGACATTCCTGAACTATAATATGTTTGTAATGCAATGTGTTACTAGACCTTGGGCTCCTCACAATTGTTTGTAGGGACATGCACTTTGTGAGAAATATGCCTAATGTGCACTTTGCCAGTTACCTTTTGCCTTTATCTTCAGATTGGATCACTGATGATGCCCTCTCATGTTTGCTACCATTAAGACTAAAATTGTAACTAAAATCTAAGTAGCTCGCTTAAGTGGAGTTTCACACCAGAAGCTTGTAATGCTAGTGATTTGGGATCTGTTACTGGCTGCCAGAAAGCATCTGGATAGAATTCAAGGTGGTGGTTTTGATCTGTAAAGCCTCAAAGATTTGGAATCTGATTTCATCTTGCCCCATGCCAAACTGCTACATTTGAAATCAGTGGAGGTACTTGGGGTGGCGATCTTTTAGGTATAAATGAAAGGGAACTGCTAGTGAGACATCCTCCTTGAAGGGATCCTTTTGTTCTGGAATTTACTGCATGTGTACATACATGTGTGCATACATACACTCCCCCATCTACACAAGCCAAGGATTGTTCAACTTTTGGCCATACTTTGACCCACTGTCTCACTCCAGCATTGGGGTTGGAGAGATTTTTGTCTTCTGGTGTGTGTTTGGCAGTCCGGGGGAAAGGGGCGGAGTTGAAGGGTGTGGGTAGCTATATATAATGTGTTGTAATCATGGGATGGGCATTCCCCTCTCCCTCCCTCGCCCCCCCCCCCCCCCATTACTGGATAATAGCTAATGTTGGTAAGGTGAATTTAACTTTTTATTAAAAAGTTCTCAAGCCCGGTGGGGAGTGAGGGATGGATGGAATGGCTGGGCAATGGGTTAGTATTTAGCTGCCAGTCAAACACTTCATTTTTCAGTGAAAGCAGTAGTAAGTTGTGTCTTAATTCTGCTTTTTATTTCTGTTATGAAAGGAAGTCAAATTAGGTAGGCCTGGCCTTGGAACATACCTTATAGACACACACACACACACTGCTAACTGTCAATCTGTGCCAGGAGTGGGCAAACTTTTTCGTCTGAGGGCCACCTCTGGGTATGGAAATTGTATGGTGGGCCATGAATGCTCACGAAATTGGGTTTTGGAGTGTGGGCTCTGGTGTGGGGCCAGAAATGAGGAGTTCAGAGTGTGGGCGGAGGCTCCAGGCTGGGGCAGGGGGTTGGGGTGCAGGTGGGGAGGTGAGGGCTCTGGCTGGCGGTGCGGGCTCTGGAGTGCAGGAGGGTGGGACCAAGGGGTTCGGAGGGGGGGAGGGGATCAGGGCTGGGGCAGGGGTTTGGGGTGCTAGAGGGGGTTGGGGTGCAGGCTCCAGGTGGCACTTACCTCAAGCAGCTCCCAGAAGCAGTGGCATGTACCCCCTCTGGCTCCTACGCAAAGGCGCGGCCAGGCAGCTCTGTGCTCCCTTCTGTCCGCAGGAAACTGTGGCCAATGGGAGCTTCACGGGCGGTGCTTCGTTGCTGTCCCTACACGTAGGAGGACATGCTGCTTCTTCCGGGAGCCGCACGAAGCCACAGCATGCACAGAGCGGGGCAAGCCCCGGACCCCACTCCTTGTCAGAAGCTTGAGGGTTGGATTAAAACGTCTTAAGGGCCGGATGCAGCCCCTAAGCCCTAGTTTGCCCACCCCTGATCTATGCACAGATTTTTGCATTGGTTTAACTAATTGTTTAGCAACCAATACAGTTTAATTGGTGTTATCCCTCACACGGTTACAACTATAATGGTTTAAGGGTTTATAACTGCATGGCTTGTTTTGACAAGCTTCTAAACAGATAGATACACCCATGAAAAAATTGCATAGGCAAACCTTAAAGGGTAAGGGAAGAGATATAGATAATGCTTCAGTTTGAGCCCTATGAACCAATGAATCTACAATTGAAAAGTAAAGCTCTCCGCCATTGTCACTTGCAAATCGCATACTGTAGAAAACAGGGAGAAAAAAAAAAAGCTCTTTGGGCACTCAAATCTTTGTTCACAGACATCTAACGTTATTAAGGCTAAGTTTTTGTCACGGATATTTTTAGTAAAAGTCAGGGACAGGTCATGGGAAATAAACCAAAATTCGTGGCTGCCCATGACCTGTCCCTGACTTTCACTAAAAATATGCCTGACAAAAGGGGTAGGTGGGTTCAGCACCCACTGCTCCTGGGGCTCCTGGGTCCCCCACCAATGCAGTTTATGGGAGCTCCGGGGTCCCCCTGCCCCTGAGGCTGCGCTGCTGTGGGGTCCCCTCACTCTGCTGCAGGGTCCCCCAGCCACAGCAGGTCCTGCCGCCCACCCACTGTGGTTGGGCAGCTGCGCTGGGTCCCGCTGCCAGGTTGGGGGCTGGGAGCTGCATGAGAGGGGCTGGCTGGGAGCTCCAGTCCCAGAGCAGAAAATGTCACGGAGGTCAATGGAAGTCACGGATTCTGTGACATAATCGTAGCCTTAAACATTATCACTCATAATAAATCTTTGTGAGCTAACAGGATTCTAAATATTAACATGCAAATGATTATGCAGAACACCTTGCTCTGATTTGCTTCTTTACTGACCAACAGGGATCCTAGAAATCCATTTGCCACAGAAAAACATGGAATTTGCATTTTTACGGAGAACCTTTAGTTTTTACATTTTGTGAAAAAAAATTAACATATTAACTGTTAACTGTATTTTACTGAAAGAACCAGTGTCACTGTTTCAATGTGTGTAACCTCCCCTCTTGTGGTCGATTTTTGAATTTTCTTTTAATTTACATAGAGTAGAATCCTGTTTATCCAAGCCTCTGTTATCGGGCTCTCCATGTTAACTGATCCACCAGCAATAGGGCCCGGGTGGATGGTGGTTTGGTTAACACGGAGAGCCAGATAATGGAGGCTTGGATAAATGAGGGTCTACTGTATATCAGTAAAACATTGTATTCAGTTGATATCTATATATATTGTGGCTAGAGAAACTAAAGTTCAGCATTTCATTTTAGTCGCAGAAAACAGCGGATTTTTATTTTTTATTTTTTAAGTCAGTTTTGGTTTTTTTTCTGAGGAAAATTAAGATCCTTGCTCGCCAGCCTCTCTGTCTCTGTAACCATTATCTGCCCCATCTCTCATAACCAAACCTATGATATTTTGTAGCTGAAATATTGTTACTAAGTTCCTGTTAGTTCTGGCAGTTAGTTACTAGAAATTGCAGAAAAAACTTCCTAGCTGCAATGCAACAGCATAAAAAATCATCAAGGGCCACACAACTGAAAATGTGGCACACACAGCTAAAAATACTTGAGGAGGGATGTCAAAATGCGAATCAGTGTTATTGAACGCCTTCCTGCAGGTGGAGAGAAGAACTGATCAACGTAGAGGCGATTCAAACATTTCCAAACAAGAGCTGGCAGGTCAAATGTCAGTATGACCACAGGAGTCCCTGAAAGCAGTGGCAGCACCTCAGCAGCATTTGCCACAGCCCCGAGATTTGCACAAGTGGCTGGTCTCTCTTCCTCCCCTTATGTGGGAGGGTGGTGCAATATAGGATGGAGCACAATATCAAAGGGCCAGGAAATGCCCAGCCCCTCGAGCTTGCTCTCAGACCTGGCTGACTGGAGCAGCTGCCCATCCCATCCTCCACATTTGCTGTGTTGGAAGAGAGCTATTAACAGGGATTCAGAGCACTCAACATGAGAGTCTGGTAAGGGGACCTTGGACCGAACCCCTTCCTCTATTCCTAAAGCATGCCCCATATCAGCTCTGCAGTGGCTCCTGGCTACTCCTTGCCAGCAGTGTCAGCTCTCTCTCCCAGTTCAGCAAACGAACCAAAGACTCCCTTTGAACGTCCAAAGTTTGAATCTGGTGCCCCTGGGGTGAGCTCATCCTATGTCCATGCCATATCTGAGTATCTCCCTTGAATGGAGAAAGGGACCATGGAAGACTTCTTCACCCAGTCCAGCACAACCCTTCAGTCTGAGCCTCCTCTTTCTCATGGCAAGAAAACTGGTTGAAAGGGTAACCACAGAATTCTCACCATCACCATAACTGGTTCTTCCAGGGGACTCTGTCTGAATTTTCATTCTCCATCTGAGGAGGAGGAAGATCAAGTAATACCTAAGAAAAGTATGTTAGACATTCAGACTCTTCTGGTTGCCCCCATATAAAGCACTAAGGGAAGAAAAAAGGTCCCCATATCCTCCATCTTCTGAAGAGTCTGATTCAGGGGATTCCTCCAGGAGGTGCTTCTAAAGGCACAAAGTGGAATCTGTTTCTCTTAAGCTGCATACATCTGCAGAGTTCAGTAGGGCAAATGAACATCAGTCACAGCTTCCCTGTTCACCTTCATGGTGTACAGCAAGGCAAT
The DNA here is from genome assembly GCF_965140295.1 of Lepidochelys olivacea. Lineage (NCBI taxonomy): Eukaryota > Metazoa > Chordata > Testudines > Cheloniidae > Lepidochelys > Lepidochelys olivacea. The sequence continues at coordinate 86,506,513 of NC_140415.1, read as the reverse complement.
TAGTTCAGAAAAACCAAGGCCATATACATGTGCTGATTTTTCTAGGCATGCATACTCACAACCCTGCAAAAGGAAATTCTTGCTTAAGGGAGGAGGGCCAGCATTCCAGATCAGAGTTAGAGGATCAAATAGTAAAATAGTCACAAAACAAACAATAAAAAAAGACATGGAAGATAGATTTTTTTTTTTTCAGGTGAAAGTGAACTGATTGCAGAGCCATTGGCCATTATCTTTGAAAACTCATGGTGATTGGGGGAGGCCCCAGACCACTGGAAAAAGGCTAATGTAGTGCCTGTCTTAAAAAAAAGGAAAGGAGGAGGATCCTGGGAACAACAGGCCAATCAGTCTCATCTCAGTCCCTGGAAAAATCATGGAGCAGGTCCTCAAGGATTCAATTCTGAAGCATTTAGAGGAGAGGAAAGTGATCAGGAACAGTCAGCATGGATTCACCAAGGACAAGTCATGCCTGACTAATCTAATTGCCTTCTATGATGAGATAACTGGCTCTGTGGATGAGGGGAAAGCAGTGGACATGTTATTCCTTGACTTTAGCAAAGCTTTTGATATGGTCTCCCACAGTATTCTTGCCAGCAAGTTAAAGAAGTATGGGCTGGATGAATGGACTATAAGGTGGATAGAAAGCTGGCTAGATTGTCGGGATCAAGGGTTAGTGATCAATGGCTCCATGTCTAGCTGGCAGCCGGTATCAAGCGGAGTGCCCCAAGGGTCAGTCCTCGGGCTGGTTTTGTTCAGTATCTTCATTAATGATCTGGAGGATGGCGTGGATTGCACTCTCAGTAAGTTTGCAGATGACACTAAACTGGGTGGAGTAGTAGATACGCTGGAGGGTAGGGATAGGATACAGAGGGCCCTAGACAAATTAGAGGATTGGGCCAAAAGAAATTTGATGAGGTTCAACAAGGAAAAGTGCAGAGTCCTGCACTTAGAACGGAAGAATCCCATGCACTGCTACAGACTAGGGGCCGAATGGCTAGGCAGCAGTTCTGCAGAAAAGGACCTAGGGGTGACAGTGGACAAGAATCTGGCTATGAGTCAACAGTGTGCCGTTGTTGCCAAGAAGGCCAATGGCATTTTGGGATGTATAAGTAGGGGCATAGCGAGCAGATCGAGGGACATGATCGTTCCCCTCTATTTGACATTGGTGAGGCCTCATCTGGAGTACTGTGTCCAGTTTTGGACCCCACACTACAAGAAGGATGTGGAAAAATTGGAAAGCGTCCAGCGGAGGGCAAGAAAAATGATTAGGGGACTGGAACACATGACTTATGAGGAGAGGCTGAGGGAACAGGGATTGTTTAGTCTGCAGAAGAGAAGAATGAGGGGGGATTTGATAGCTGCTTTCAACTACCTGAAAGGGGGTTCCAAAGAGGATGGATCTAGACTGTTCTCAGTGGTAGCTGATGACAGAACAAGGAGTAATGGTCTCAAGTTGCAATGGGGGAGGTTTAGGTTGGATATTAGGAAAAACTTTTTCACTTGGAGGGTGGTGAAGCACTGGAATGCGTTACCTAGGAAGGTGGTGGAATCTCCTTCCTTTGAGGTTTTTAAGGTCAGGCTTGACAAAGGCCTGGCAGGGATGATTTAGTTGAGGATTAGTCCTGCTTTGAGCAGGGGGTTGGACTAAATGATCTCCTGAGGTCCCTTCCAACCCTGATATTCTATGATTCTGTGAGTATTTTGAGTAATGTAAATTCTGATTGAGGTGCATTGAGATACAGATGCCCATAAAAGCTATAGCTATATATGCCTCATACACCCTTCCACAGTGCAACAGTGGGATACAGTGTTCTTGCCACATTGACAAGATTGTGAAAGTATTGGATTGTCCATCCTCAGCTGTGGGTCACCATGCCCTTAACTATGAGGCTGTAATTCACTGCTGCTGCTGGGGGGTCACCATGCTTTAATGTCCTGGTTTTTGCCCCCAACTTCTGTTGCAGTTTGCCGTGCCTTGCCTCCACTTCCCACCCCAAGTAGATGATTATGGAATGATGAAGGACAACAGCCCAGTTCTGGAAGGGCTGGCAGGCAGGAAGGGGCTTCTTGACCCACTACTTCTTTATTTCTACTGCATGATCATCCCCCGCCCCTATCTCCATTACGTAAGGCCAAAAGGCTCCTTGCTGTGCTCCAGTCAAAATTTATCCTGTAATCATTATGATAGATAATGTGCGTTTCCCTGGTCAGACAAGGTGAGTGAGGTAATAACTTTTATTTGACCAACTTCTGTTGGTGAGAGAGACAACAGTGGTGGGGGAGGTTTAGATTGGATATTAGGAAAAACTTTTTCACTAAGAGGGTGGTGAAACACTGGAATGCGTTACCTAGGGAGGTGGTAGAATCTCCTTCCTTAGAGGTTTTTAAGGTCAGGCTTGACAAAGCCCTGGCTGGGATGATTTAATTGGGGATTGGGCCTGCTTTGAGCAGGAGGTTGGACTAGATGACCTTCTGGGGTCCCTTCCAACCCTGATATTCTATGATTCTATGATTCTATGACAAGCTTTGGAGCTACACAAAGCTCTTCTGAAGTTAAAAGCTTCTCACCAACAGAAGTTGGTCCAATAAAAGATACTCTCACCCACCTTGCCTCTCTAATATCTGTGACCAGCACAGCTGTTACGACAAGACTGCACTTTCCTTAATGTCAGAGTGTTGTTTCTAACTGGGAGAGTTCTGAAAGAGTCGCTTCCTCACTGGACAGCCAAATCCAGGCAGGCATAGTCTCAGCCCTCTTCTTCAGGCATGCAAACCACTGGGGGCATCAGGCAAACAAGAATAAATAACTAAAATAAGAATAGTTATCTGCCACCCTAAATATCTCTTGCATGTTTTTTTGACACGCAAAACTAACTTGGGTGGACAGTATTGCGAGTATTGTCCCTCTCAGCCTATTTTAAAAAAAAAACAAAAAAAAAAAGCGCTGCCTAAAGGCTTCTTCCTGAGAAGAGGAGTCTGGGCATGCAGACAGCCATCCCATCTATGGGAGTAATACAACCTGTCCCTTCTCTGAAAAGGGAACAAGGCCTTTATCTACCTCTCCTCAGGGTGAAGATACACACGTCTACAAATTTCAGAGGGGTAGTCGTGTTAGTCTGTATCAGCAAAAACAACGAGGAGTCCTTGTGGCACTAACAAATTTATTTGGGCATAAGCTTTCATGGGCTAGAACTCACTTCATCACATGCATGGAATGAAAAATACTGTAGGCAGGTATATATATACAGCACATGAAAAGATGGGAGTTCCCTTACCAAGTGGGCGGGGGGGGGGGGTCAGTGCTAACGAGGCCAAATCAGTCAGGGTGGATGTGGCAGTTGACAAGGAGGTGTGAGTATCAACAGAGAGAAAATTATTTTTTGTAGTGACCCAGCCATTTCCAGTCTTTATTCAGGCCTAATTTGATGGTGTCAGGTTTGCAAATTAATTCCAGTTCTGCAGTTTCTCATTGAAGTCTGTTTTTGAAGTTTTTTTTTCATTGAAGAATGGCCACTTTTAAGTCTGTTACTGAGTGTCCTGGAAGATTGAAGTGCTCTCCTACTGGTTTTTGAATGTTACAATTCTTGATGTCTGATTTGTGTCCATTTATTCTTTTGCATGGAGACTGTCCGGTTTGTCCAGTGTATACGGCAGAGGGGCATTCTGGCACATGATGGCATATATCACATTGGTAGATGTGCAGGTGAACGAGCCTCTGATGGTGTGGCTGATGTGGTTAGGTCTGATGATGGTGACCCTTGACTAGATATGCGGACAGAGTTGGCAATGGGGTTTGTTGCAGGGATTGGTTCCTGGGTTAGTGTTTATGTTGTGTGGTGTGAAGTGGCTGGTGAGTATTTGCTTCAGGTTGGGGGACTGTCCATAAGCGAGGGCTGGCGTGTCTGCCAAGGTCTGTGAGTGAGGGATCGTCCTTCAGGATAGGTTGTAGATCCTTGATGATGCTCTGGAGAGGTTTTAGTTGGGGGCTGTAAGTGATGGCTAATGGTGTTCTGTTACTTTCTTTGTTGGGCCTGTCCTGTAGTAGGTAACTTCTGGGTGCACTTCTGGCTCTGTCAATCTGTTTCTTCACTTCAGCAGGTGGGTATTGTAGAACGCTTGATAGAGATCCTGTAGGTGTTTGTCTCTGTTTGAGGGATTGGCGCAAATACGCTTGTATCTTAAGACTTGGCTGTAGACAGTGGATCATGTGGTGTGGTCTGGATGAAAGCTGGAAGCATGTAGGTAAATATAGCGGTTAGTGGGTTTCGGGTATAGGGTGGTGTGACCATCGCTAATTTGCACTGTAGTGTCCAGGAAGTGGATCTCTTTTGTGGTCTAGTCCAGGCTGAGGTTGATGGTGGGATGGAAATTGTTGAAATCCTGGTGGAATTCCTCAAGGGGCTCCTTCCCATTGGTCCAGATGATGATGATGTCATCAGTGCAGCGCAAGTAGAGTAGGGGCACTAGGGGACAAGAGCTGAGGAAGCGTTGTTCTAAGTCAGCCATAAAAATGTTGGCATACTATAGGGCCATGCGGGTACCCATAGCAGTGCTGCTGACTTGAAGGTATAAATCATCCCCAAATCTGAAGTAGTTGTGGGTGAGGATGAAGTTTCTTGCTGCAGGATATACAAAAGGAGCTGAGAAATTTTATCAAAGGGAAGTCCCATTAAAACACTTTTGTCTATTCTTCATTAGTGATCTCCTTTGTGGATATTCTTAGCTGTCCCATGCTGACTTGAGGCTGCTTTGGAACTTCCTCTTATCCTCCCCTCAGTGAAAGCATCTCTCCCCAGGAGGATTCTCAGGTCATTCAGATGGTGGGTGTGTCAGAGAGGATTCAAGTCAGGATTTCCAGTAAGCAAACTCATCAGGACACTTATCACCACAGATGCAAGGCTGGCGGGACAGGGTCAAGGCCCATCCAAGGGAGCTGGTCCAAACGTGAACAAGCACAGTGTAGACTGGTGAGAGATCAGGACAGTCCAATATGATATCAGGCTCTGCTCCCATATCTGGACTTCCCTCATGCAGACTGTGACAGACAACACCTCTGCCATGTCGTATGTCAGCGGACAAAGGGGAACAAAATCTACAGACTGTCCAAAGGAAGCTTATGTCCTATGACTTGAGCTGAGAAGAATCTGCAGTCAGTCTGCTCCCTTTGCATCCACTGGAAAGTGAATGTAACAACTCAGCAGGCAAAAGGTAGATCATACAGAATGGGGACTATACCGAGCGGTCTTCCATTTATAGTAACTCCTCGCTTAACGTTGTTGTTATGTTCCTGAACAATGCGACTTTAAGCGAAACGATGTTAAGCGAATCCAATTTCCACATAAGAATTAATGTAAATGAAGGGGTTCTTTCCAGGGGAATTTTTTTCACACATACACACACACAGTATAAGTTTTAAACAAACAATTTAATACTGTACACAGCGATGATGATTGTGAAGCTTGGTTGAGGTGGTGAAGTCAGAGGGTGGGATATTTCCAGGGAATGCCTTACTGCTAAGTGATGAACTAGCTTTTGGCTGAGCCCTTAAGGGTTAACCCATTGTTGTTAATGTAGCCTCATACTCCGCAAGGCAGGACAAATGGAGGAAGGGGAGACAGCATGGCAGACAGAGACCCACACCCCATGTGTGTGAGAGAGATGCGCATTGCCCCTTTAAGTAGGCTGAACCCACTCTAAGTACACTGCCTTGCTAATTAATCAGCAAGTTGAGACACTAGCTGCTCCCAAGAAGCTCCCCCATGGAGATGGGGTAAGTGGGGTGCAAGAGCAGGGGGGAGGGGGACACCCTGACAGTGCCCCTCTTTCCCCCCCACCCCTACCCTACAGAGCAAGCAGGAGGCTCCCAGGAGCAGTTCCAAGGCAGAGGGAAGGAGCAGCACATGGCAGTGTGGGGAGGGACAACTGAACTGCTGGCAATTGATAGGCTGTTGGGCGGCTGCCGCACAGGGAACTTAGGGGGGCTGCCAGTCCACCCTGGTTCCAAGCCCCCACCAGTTAGCTCCAATGAGCTGCTCTTCCTGCAAGCAGTGGACAAAGCAGGCGGCTGCCAAACGATGTTATAAGGGAGCATTGCACAACTTTAAATGAGCATGTTCTCTAATTGATCAGCAATGTAACAACGAAACAAAGTTAACCAGATGACTTTAAGTGAGGAGTTACTGTACTGGTAAAGGAATTTGGTTTCCTAGCAATAAATCTGTTTGCATCCCATTTGAATCACAAAGATTCAGTGTTCTGCTCTTGCCAGTGAGATTATAAAGTCAAGGCAACAGATGCGTTGTTGCAAAGATGTCTAAAAGGGACTTACTTTTTTTTTTTTTTAAATATGCCTTTTCTTTCATCAGAATGCTTCAGAAGAAAAGCAGGACTCCTAATTCTGGTAGCCCTGTTCTGACCATGAATACCTTGGTTCTCTGACCTCCTTAATGTGGTACAAATACCTTTCCTCTGCTATCCATCCAGAAGGGATATGCATTACAAGGGCCAGTTGTACATCAGAATCCAGACAGTCAGAGCCTCGCTGCCTAGTTCTTGAACAGAGCCTCTAAAGCCAAAGAGGTTATTCAGAAGAGATAATATCCATGTTTTAAGGTTCCAGAAATACATTTAACGAAAGCTTATGCTCAAATAAATTGGTTAGTCTCTAAGGTGCCACTAGTACTCCTTTTCTTTTTATTTAACATAACACATTCAAGGTCCTGAGTGACGTTTACCCATTGGTACCAGGACAAGGGTCTCTCTCCTACATGTGTGTTGGTATTACAGGCTCTTCGATTTCTTCAGGATGGACTCAGGCTGGGCCTGATAGTTCAGACATTTGAAAATCAAGTTGCTGCTTCATCTGGCAGATTCTTAATTACAGCAGAGAATTAGTGGATTTCATGCTTTTTAAATGTCTAGTGTGCCTTTTTGAGGGTAGCATGACTTCTGCATCCTTCCAAAGTACAGAGTTCTTTCCTGGGATTTTACCTGGTTAACAGTTCCCTCACAGGTCCTCCATTTGAACTACGTATGAAGGTGGTTCCATTACTTTCTAGTAATGTGGCCTTTTTGATAACAATCATGGTAGTTCACAGGGTATCAGAACTAGGAGCACCTTATCTGGCACCTCAATGCTCTCAACTTTGACACTCATCTTTCCATACAGATTAAGCGATACTCAGAACCAACTGTGTCTTTGTACCAAAAACTAACTCCAGGCTCTGTAGAGTACCCTAAATACAACATGATATTTGTTGGATTTCTGTAGAGTTCCCAAAGTATATACTCACTGCACAGCTCAATTCAGAAAGACAAATGCTTTCTTTGTTCTTTTATTATCCAGTGTCAAGAGGAAAGAAGGCTTCAAAATCTTCCATTTACATAGGGCTAAAATATAGTATCTCGGAAGTATAAGAGTAAAAATCATCTGATGTTGCCTTTGGTAAGTGGGTACTCCTCACTGTATTCCAGTAATTTTTAGAAATAAGTTACCCCCTTTCACATCTCTACATAACTATATGTATAGTATACCCCCCTCTTGTCTCAAGTGAACACTGCTATGAAAATCCCAATGTCCTGGGTCTGTGACCTCATTACAAATACAAATAGTTTTATTTTTGCTCTATTACAACAAAGGAAAAGTTTTCAGGTAATGAAGTCCACAGATCTAACCCACCCCAAATAGGCTGTCAATTGGGGAAAGGTAACGGTATTATTAATTGTCACTCAGTGGTTTGTTTGTTTTTGTTTTAAATTCATGCTCTTTTGGAGGATTGTTCTATTTAGTCTCAGTGCTTACTAGTATAATTAGTTTTTTTTCCCTGGGCCATGGAAGTGTTTCAGTTGGTGGCTTAACAGAGATGGAGCCATATCTCCCTTGCCACAGAATAACAGATCTGGTTTGCCCCCAAGGCTGCATGGATCAGAGACCTAAAGCCATAACTCATTTCTTGTAAATTTACTTTCTTGGAGTAAGGCATGGATAAACTTTCATATTCTGCATCAAGTATATTTCAGTTCAGAATGACTCACTCCAGAAAAAAATGTGAATGAATATTATGGACTCTTGACATTTAACTTATAACCTGCAACTTCTAATGAAACTTATCACATCTATAGTTTTAAACTGTGGTCAACTTTAAGCACTTGTAGAAAGGGGAAAGGTTTTGGAAGACCAAACTAGAAAAGTCCAAGAGGGAGGAAGCCACTAGAGGGTGCCAAAAGGCCTATTCTTGAATAATTAGGTGTAATTCCACTTCGACACTTACTGAAAAGTGCAGAAATTGGAATGCAGTAAGCAACTCGCTTGCATTACTGTGCTATTATTGAATTGTTACAGTGGGGCTCAAAGTAGGCATGTATGTTAATCAGAGAACAGTGAATCTACATAATTAATTTAAGTATAATGTAAGTCTATTTAGATTGATTTTAAAAATGTCTGTCTAAAGGAAAGTGTTTATTGATTCATTAAAATAACACAACTAAAGGATTTATGGATAAAATTAAATTATTTTGCTGAAAAGGGAAAATTTCTTATGATCTATGCTGTGTTGGGAAGGCATGACTCATTCTGCTTTGCCTCCTCTCCATTCCTCTGCTGCAGTGTCTTAGAATCCTACTGGAAACAAATTTTTGTGGTAAATCTAGTAATTCTTATTTTCTGCTGTATTAATGCTCCAGATGTATCAGATATCAAATTTATTTAAATATATAAATCTTTGATCCAAATTTTAACTGGTGTGTAAATATAAAGAAAAATGTTTGTCATGCATTGAAAACTGATCAGAATTATTTGTTATACAAATATTAAACGTTCTTAAATCTGATCTGATGGCATTCAGCTCTTTTTTCATAGCTATGAACTAATTTTATGTACAGCTGTTTTCTTTTTAATTAAAAAAAAAATCTTTTTTGTTGCTAGGTAAAATCCAGCAAACGAGGAGTTACCTTAATCCATTTTATGATCCCTGTCCAATTCTTAGTGGACAGCTGTATGGCTATGCACATGTAGTCACAATTGATACTTTGTTGCAACTTCAGAAGAGATCACTGATAAGTCAGTCCTCCCTCCAGAGTTGAGAAACTTCCATCACTCCATGTGCTGAAGTTTGCTTAGCAGGCCACTGGCCCCTACCTGTTACTGGGAAGGCCTGTGCCAAAGGGTTCAAGCCTTGGGTGGTCTGCAGAAAACCTTTTCCCAGCCAGTGTCGCTGTTGGAAGTGCCAGGATGAGAGCCATGCTACATGGCCAGAAGGGAACCATTAGTTTGTTTCACAGATTTTACCATTCTCAAGTTAACACATAAGATAGCAGTACTTTGGTGGAGAAGACACATATGACCAAGTATAATATTTTGTTGTAAACTGGTGCCACAGGGTTTTCCCCAAGCAGTAAGGTCTGGTGCCAATAGATGAAGGTTAAAAGATTACACATGACATTATATTTATGTCATGTACATATTCTTACCTATACCAGTTCTATCGTGATCATACATGCCAGTACATATAACACTATTCAGATAAAGAAAAGATAAGAAACCAGTTGGATTTTTTTTGTAATGCTACTTAGTACACTTTCCATGTACACCATATTCACTCCATATTTAAGTGTTACTTTACAATAGTATACTTTTTGGAGTTTAGGGTTCCTTGGATATGACTCTCTTTAATATTACTAGTTAACTGTTGAATCAGTATTTAAACTCAAGGACTATTACAAGTAGGTTTTCTAAATTTTGAAGTTTGACAACATTTTTGGGCATTACATTACTTTTATAATGCAACGTTTTGCATACAGCCTCATGGTGGTTCTTCCTAAAATGTTAAGAAAAATTTGACAGTGGGTTTTACATATTGTAACAGTACATTTTGTATCCATCTGTCCTTTTTTGGTGTTTTATGCTAAAAACTGCAATTGCTACTATAATATTTTAAGTCTGAAAGAAAGCCAGACCCAACCATGTAATTAACATGAAGACTTGCTTAACAGATGGCTAGCTTGCATGGAGGAATACAAATTTAGAAACTTAGAAAAATGCCATATTGATCAGACCCAGGGTTAAGCTAATTGAATGTCTTATCAGACTGTGTCCAGTACCAGGTGCTTCATAGAAAGAAGCAAGAAGTCTAATGGTGGAAAAGTATAGAATAACTTGCCGATAGGTGAAACTTCTTCATAACAGTTGGTAGTTGTCTTATTTTTGGAAGCGTGGGGGTACATATTGCTTCTAAACGTTTATCCTTGTAAACACCTAATCTTCTTTTTTCTTGAAATCAGCAAAGCTCTTGGCTTCAGTGATGTCTTGTGGCCATGAGTTCCATAGGCTAACTATGCATTATGTACAGAATACTTCCTTTTTTTCACTTTAAATTAACGTTCTCTTGTCATTGTTTTATGAGAGAAGGCAGATAGCGGTATTGTATATGTCTCTTACCATGTCCTGTTCCTTAAATGAAACATTTCAAATCTTTTTGTTTCTCCACATTTCTATCCTCTTCCCTCCCCCCATCCGTTCCTAGTTTTGCCTTTTCTTTAGATATTATATACAGAACTGAATGCAGTATTCCAGAAAGTGAGATCAGGACCCCATTAAAACAAACTAGATATAAAAATCTGACTTCCATTGATCTCCGTGAAATTTTCTGCCCTGGGGCTGGAGCTCCCAGCTCGCTGGCCCCTCTCCCCCCAGATCCCAGCCCCCACCCTGGTGGGGGAACCCCCTGCAGCTGCCCAGCCATGGCGGGCAGCTGGCAGACCCCGGAGCTCCCACTCACTGCAGTGGTGGGGGACCCTGGAAACCCAGCAGTGGGTGCTGAACCTGCCTCCCCATTTTGTCAGGGATATTTTTAGTGAAAGTAAGGAACAGGTCACGGCCTTCTGTGAATTTTTGTGTGTTGTCCATGACATGTCTGTGACTTTTACTAAAAATATCCGTGACACAAACTTAACCTTAGTTATAGATCATGGTTGCCTTCAGATTAGGCCTGTGTCCACATGACACAGTTGTCAGGTTAGCAGCTTGACTATAGGCTATAGTTTATACCAGGCAAAGCCAAACTGTGGCTTATGAGCCGCATGCGGTTCTTTAAGGGGTCAACTGTGGCTCGCAGAGCTCGGGGCTTGACCCTGTGTGGGGAGGGGCGAGCTGGTGCTCGCAGCTCCAGCCCCACGTGGGGGGTGGGGTTCCAAGCTCTGGGATTTGCCCTGCACGATGGTAAGCCGGTGTTTGCAGCTTCAGCCCCATTGGGGGGCTCCAAGGCTTAGGGCTTCAGTACCGCAGGAGTGAGCTGGTGTTCTTGGCTTCAACCCTGCATGGGGGTGGTGAGGCTGGGCTTCAACCCCACGTGGGGGTGGCGACTCACTGCTTGGGATTTCAGCCCGGCAGGTTCTGGCTAGCCACTGCTTAGGGCTTCAGCGGCACGTGCTCATTATAACAGGAAATTGCGTCACTGTAGTGCTGTGCAGACCTTGTGTGCTATTATCTTGCATTCTGCACACTACAGGCTGTGTTTACTATTCATAAGTCGCAGTTGAATAGTTGTAGATTTAAGTGTTAACCCTATGTTAATTTCATGGATGACAATGACATCTTCAAATTGTAAGAGACGCAAGTATGAAGAAAAACTTTTCAGTCAGAATGGGAAGAAGATTTTGCATTCACTAGTAAAGGTGGCAAACCGCTGTGCCTTATCTGGCAGTGCATCGCGCTCTCACCACAAGGCCAGCAACTTGAAACATCACTATAAAACAAATCACATTAACTTTTCCTCTAAATACCCACCTGGATCAGAATTAAGGAAAAACAAGCTAACTGCATTAAAATTACACCTCAACTGTCAACAGACCCTACTTTTGGCATTCAGGAAGGAAACTGACATGGCGACTGAAGCTAGTTTTGTTATGGCATGGAATATCACTTGTGCAAAACATCTGTATTGTGATGGAGAATTTGTTAAGAATATTGCGGAAGTGGTTGCAATTTTAGATCCAAGTAACACAAAACTTCAACAAGTAATACAGCAAATTCCAATTTCATGCCACGCTATGGAGAGGCAAATCTCCCAGATCAGTGCTGATGTTGCAAGCAAGATGCAAAACAATCTAAAGAATTCTCTAGCATTCAGCCTCGCTGTTGACGAATCTACAGACATTCAAGATAAAAGCACAGCTAGCGATATTTGTTTTCTATGTTTCCTCAGATCTAACTGTGAAAGAAGAAATGTTGGACTTAATGGTGCTAAAGGAAACAAATGTGTTGACATAAAGAATGCACTTGACAAAGCATTGACAAATATCAATGTACCGCTGGATAAACTTGTCAGTGTTGCAACGGATGGAGCACCTGCAATGGTGGGAGGGGAAAAGTAAGCCTTATTGGACTTTTGAAAAGCAGTCCCAAATTTCCAGAGTTTCTCCTTGTTCATTGCATCATCCATCATGAACGTCTCACAGGCAGATACTTCAAATATGAAAATGATATGAAAACAGTCCTGGAAATTATCAATTTCATCCGCTTGAATCAGAAGACTCATCAATAGTTCAAAAATGAAGACAAACCTAATGATGTCTCTTTCTACTGTATTGTGAGGTGGTTATCAATCAGCGATGTCTTCAATATGTTTGTGGGACTGTTTGAGCCGATCAGTGCTTTCCTTGAAGAAAAGGAGAAGTCCTATCCACAACTGAAAGATGAGCGATGGATGCAGGATCTGATGTTTTTCACTGATGTTATGCAAGATCTGCAAACACTCAATTTGGCACTCCAAGGGAAAGATAAGATTATTTCTGACCTTACTCAGACAGTCTTCAGCTTCTAGAACAAGTTAAAGCTTCTGCAAAGAGACATAGCATCAAGAGACTTCAACCACATTCCCTGTCTCAAGAGTAGGGTTAAACACATTTCCTGAAATCAAAGTAGAAGATCCAAACTTAAGGAATACGGAGGTAAATTACAAGGACTGCATGATGACTTTCAGACCAAGTTTGAAGACTTGCAGAAGCTGAGATCCTGCTTCGGCTTTCTTATAAACCCATCCATGATAAACTCCAGAAAGACCAGGTTCTAAAGATGATTCATAAATCACAGTCAACAATCAAGTTCTGGAAGCAAGTGCCAGGAATGAAGTATCCTCAACTCAAAAAGACTAGTGTGTGACTCATTTTCAATTTTTGGCACAATATACTGCTGTGAATCGCAGTACTCTGTAATGAAGTTTGTAAAAACGAAACATCGTGCAGTCCGTACAAATCAACATTTGACAGAGTTCCTCCATACCACCTTAACAACATATCAACCAGATTTCCAGAGACTTAGGACCAGGATGGAGACCCACAGTCTCTAGCTCTAGTAGTAATTAGCCATGATACAGTAAGTAGGATGCTAATATTTTAAAAAATGCATGTGTAAAGGTTGTTCATGTCTTGCGGCTCCCAAACTTCTGAAAATATCGTATGCAGCTCAGACAGTCGGTAAGTTTGGCCACGCTTGGTCTATACCACTGATAAGTTAGTTGTCTGGTGGTGCTTCACACCCAAGTGTTAAGTGAGAGGTGTTTGTGCATGGACAGGACTCAGATTCGGGGCAACACTCAAATAAGAACCAGAGTTAACTTTATTGTAAAGACCAGGCCTAAAACAGCCATTCTGGGAATTTTGCTGAAAACATAATTACAACCCATCACCTCCTTTTTCACACACCCTTCCCCCATAATTCTCCCAACTGCCATGGAACCGTCAGCCTTCCCCTCCCCTCCCCCCCAAACATTTTTTCTGATAGCTCTCGAAACTCTGTATTACTGGTTCTATGACACTGCCAGTTTTCAGAAAAAAAATCATTGGCTCTCTATTCAGGTGTACATTTTTGGCTCTGCTGACGTGAAGAAGTTGCAGAGCCTAACCCTTTGTATATAAAACATAGGCATAAGTATTGCTGGTGTAGCAAAATGCTGTAATTCTGTATTGTTCTGGCTACTTTCAAGAGAAATAGTGCTATTTCATAAAACTGATTGGTGTATCTGTAATTTCATGCAGATTGTGTTTTGATCTGGTGAAATTTTGAATCGGTTACAGTGGTATTTTTCTTTTTCTTGTAAATGTTAAGTGGTGGTTTAACCAAGTGAATGTACATGGCCCTATTTGCATATTTTGAAGTCGGAGGTATTCCACTGTGGGTTCTACATGATGTGTATTGCTTTTCCCCCGACCTGGTTTTATTCCTCCTAGCCTGCTCCCTACAATGCAAGGGAGGGTAACTCTCGAGCTCTCTGCCTGCCGGAAGTTCATTAAACAGCATTTCTTTCTCTCTCCTTAGCCCTGCTGCTTGTTTACCATGGACAACCAGCCATGTTGGGAGCTATGTTGTATATTAACTCCCAGGTACAAGAGGCAGAGGGAGTGCTTTGTGCCAAGATCTTGTCACGCTTTCTGGGAGAGGGAAAGTGAATGAGAGGGAGGAATAATGTAAGCCAAATGCTAGTTGTCACTGCAGACTTCGTTTGAGGCTGAGATAAAAGATGCAATGCATTCTGAAAAACAGTAACTCTGAAAAGGACTTCCTGCTCATAGTGGACAAACCAATTGAATATGAGCTCCCAGTGTGATATAGAAAAATTGAAGTAATGCGATCCTTGGATGTATAAATGGAAGAGGAGTGATGAGGAGTAGGGAGGTGATTTGACCTCAGTATATGGCATTAATAAGACTGCCCCTAGACACCAGAATTGTATGTAGTATTCAACATATTTTAAAGGATGTTTGAAAATATTGGAGAGAGTGTATTAAACAGCCACAAAAATGATTTGAGGTCTAGTGAAAATGCCTTACTGTGAGCCTTTGTCTACACTTGGACAGTGTGTGGGGTAAAGGCACTACATGTTGCTGTGAAAGGCTCCAGCAGCAGGAAAAGGCTCTGGCAGCTCCTGATATGCATCTAAATATAGCCTGTTGGGGGGTTTGTGTAGCAGAAAAATGTCACTCAAAAGGTATTGGGGTCACTTAGACCTCATATTAATTATGTAGGTATTCCTGGATCAGATTTTTATTTTAGAATAATAGAATATCAGGGTTGGAAGGGACCTCAGGAGGTCATCTAGTCCAACCCCCTGCTCAAAGCAGGCACAATCCCCAATTTTTTTTGCCCCAGATCCCTAAATGGCCCCCTCAAGGATTGAACTCAACCCTGGGTTTAGCAGGCCAATGCTCAAACCACTGAGCTATCCCTTTGAAGCAGCAGTTATAATGATTGTTTTTATGATCATAGTTTCTGTTTTTTATTTTTTAAAAAAATGCACTAAAATCGAGTCTCCAGGTAACATTTGCCTCATATCAGAAAATTGAGGGTCTTTTTTAAGATAACACTGTCAAATTGATTTTCTGGGAAGCCTGTGCTTGCTAGGAAGAGTTTCTGGGGAAGTCACAATTATCAGATGCATTTGCTGGCAGCCCACACTTGACAGATTCTGTTGCTGGGGCAAAGACTGGCTATTACATTGCACATGTACGTTGACTGTCTGAATGCATATATTATTTGGATTTTGTTGAACTGCACATGGCATAATCTTTGAGTAAGAGATGGATGTTTCTCAGGGACCTGGGTACAGAAATGGTGAAACCAGGAATAGAAAAGGAACATTGCAACCTTGCCTCAGGCTTCTAGGGAAGCAGCATCTAGTGTGCGGAGTACTGATCCAGAACCTAAGAAACAGGAAGGATGTTACATCTGCTTCAGAGAATACGACAGAAAAATGCATCAAGAATGTGTAAAGTGTAAAAACTTAGTATGTTCAGAACATATGTCACCTATTTGCTCCATTTGTCCAAAGTAGTAGGTTATTCACTACCACTTTGCTGTGTTTGTGCCTTTTTATATTGCTATTTCCATTGTCTAAATGTGGGGTCAGTTAAATGCTGAAAGCTGCATAGCGTAGCTTTTTAAATAAGTGTGTGTGTTCATGGGGTCAGTTAGACCCCCACACAAGTACTGTGTAGTGTGCTTCTGAATCTAGAAAAGTTTTGATTTGTTCATAGATTTATAGGTAACTGATCATAACATCAGTTTTAAATCATCCCATGTGTTTTTCCAATGTTGACATACTGGGGTCTTGAAGACCCAATACAGTAGTAGTGGAGTGATTTTTTTTGATCCAATATGAGTGTTAAGGAAGGAATGGCAGGGATAACTTGTGCTAGGCAGGTACAGAGCTGCACTGCAGGGACTTGGAACAGCCTCCAGCTTAGAGCAGAAATTACAAATAAACTGTGCAAGAGAGACTTAAGTCAAAATGGCATTGGAGATAATTATTATATTTGTATGGCTACGCTGAAGTATTCTAGATCTTGATTTTGTTCACTTTGATACCAGTCTTGATTTTTTGACTCATATCCACAAGTAGCGGCAGAACAAGCTAGCTAAATAAGACTGTATCTTGATAGATTTTTCTACTAAATGTTCTTCCAAACAAAGAAAGTTTCCTTTGTCAGCAAAATGTTGATCCACATGTCTTTGCACTCTTCTGAGTCAGTGGAAAATTTAAACATTTTGAGTATCTACATTTTTTAATAGACTGCAACATAGTTTTACTCTCACTAGTTTTAATATACTGGGTAGGATTTTGATCTCTGAAGGATGAAAATGATAGAGTCCCAAGAATGTCAAGTGATCTAAAGGGCTCTAAATTTCTTAATTAAAATGAATGATTTTGACTTCTTATCACCAGTTTGATGATTCTTTTGCTTGTTTCCCCACACAGTTCAAGAAGTCAGGTATTCTAAAATGTTAACCCCTGGTTTCATTGAACAAACCAATTTAATACGCTTTTTATTTTCTTTAGATTTAACTTCCTTGTCTCAATTTTCCATGACCTCATGAAATTGCAAAGCTACTGGTAAACACTAATTAAGCCAGGACAGCAGATGTTTGTGGTGTGAAAAAGTGAATAAAGTTAAAAAAGCTTTAAGTTGTTTCAGATCAGTTACTGTGATTTCTCTTTGGTTAGCAGGAACTGTTTTAGCAAAGATGTTGCCAACTCTCAGGAGAAAACTGCTTGATAAGAGTGATCCATGCAGATTTCTATGAAGAGCTCATGTAGCAACTGATGTAGATAAATGTAATGAGATTAAATATTTCAGAAGTTTAAATTCTTTTCACTTGTCTTTACAAATTACTATATTCAAATACCTACCCTTTCTGCAAAATTTCTGTAAATTTGTGATTATTAATTTCACACACTGCAGAGCTCTTCTCCCTTTTGTCATAGTTGAATGATTTTTTCAGTAATATGTTCTAAAAGTCTCAAATCACTGTTCTCTGTAGAGCTGGTTTTCTCTACTGAGAAGTTAATCTGGTGTTTTATCAGCTAACAGAAGTATTTGGTTACTGCCACTACCTCCTGCTGTGCAGATCCAGTGATATTTAGTTTCTTATTCTAAAGCAAAGACTTTCATACAAACATCTACATTTTAAGAATTAAAAATTACAGTAACACCCTGCACTACCCTGGCTGAAAACAAACTGTTAGTTTATTGATACCTAATCATTTTAGTCTGTGTTGCTTTCAGATAATTCTGATCCATATCTTTAAATACTGGCCTATAGAATGGCACTGTATATTATACAGAAATTAACTTAAGGGACAAACTCTACCAGATATTGTCAGTCCAAGTTGGTTTTGTGCCAGGTTATTCCATTGTTTTTACTACACACAATGCTAAAACATTAAAATAAAAAATATAATTTCCCTGAGCATGAAAATTAACATATTTGCTAATATAATTTTAGTTTTTAATTTTTACATTGCTTATCTTGACCACGCTTCATATTTGACTGCTTAAACTAAAATCTCTTTTTGTTTTGCAGAGAAATATAATTGAAAATACTTCTTCAGCTAATCTTGGGACAAGCAAATTCTCGTTTGAATGGTGGATTAACAAGTAGTAATTTTATCATTTTGAAGGCTAAGAGGAAATTTTAAGAGTTGGAAAGAACTGGATTTTCACCCTAGTCCAGCAGCTTTGCTGCTCACTTAAACACAGATGAATGAAGACCCCATTCGGAAAGACACCAGGTCAGCGATCCAGAGCTGATGCAGGTAGGCAATCTTTTTTTTTAAAACTGGGTGGTGAAATACTGAATTAAATATTAAAACACAAAAGTGTCTGTAATGTTTTTGTGAAGTTTTTAGTAACTTTCAGTTCTTTTCCATCTTGGTATTAAAATTGTGTGTGTTCTGCTACTGTCAACCTCGTTGACTTTATTTTGTTGTAGTATGACAGCAGCTTGTCAGAAATCCAGCGGAGGCCTGTATGTAAAAATATCTTGTTGTTATATTTTAGTTTTGCTGAAGCTTTCATATTGCACACAGACATGAAATTTTGAAAGGAAGGGGAAAATGCTTCACAACAAGATTAGTGTCTGTCAGTTTCAGAACATAAGCTGTTCATCAGCGATCCCCCACAGTGCTAGTAAAGAGAACTCTGGAACATGATATATTCAGTAGGTGCTACTTAAAACTTACTATAAAATGTCAGCATTCTGAAGAAGCTGATCAGCCAATATCTGTAAAGGAGCATCAGTAAGACTTTTTGGCTTTGTTTACATGAGATTTAGGCGTCATCTAGGTAGGGAAATTAATTCAGATTAAGGTAGTGTGTGAAGTTAAAGCTATTCCTGATTAAGTCTATGTGGGTGCTCTTCTTCGACAATAAGAGTGCCTTATGCTAAATTAACGTGATCCATTTCTAGAGCATCCATGTAGGAAGTTAGTCAGGAATAACTCCCCCTGTTGACAAATCTTTTGTTAAACCAGTGCAACTTTTTATGTGGACAATCCTTATCTTGGTTTGAATGTCTTATTTCAGTTGAGTTTAAATCAACTCCTGACTAACTTAAACTATATGAAAATAAGTGTTCATGCAGCCTTATGCACCCATTTAACTAAAGCTGTTTAAAATTGCACATATAATTAAGCCAGTACAGCTTTGTCTTGAAGACAAGCACTTACTCCATGCTTTGAGGGCAAGAAGAAATAAAGACAGTGCAATTGTAAACTAACAAGGTTTAAACTAATTAAGTGCCTGGGGCCTCTGTGAACAAAAGCTAACTAATTCAGCTTTCCCCTTGCACTGGGTGCTAAGGGGGGATGTCTGAAAGGGCTTGTGTACACATGGAGCCATAGAGAAATAGCTATTGTACTTTAAATTTCCACCTATAATAATCTAAACTAACTTTCTAGTATACAAAGCCCTAAGTCATTTCTTGTGAGTTGGGGGGAGAATGGCTTTGGGACATAGAACTTCACATCCAGGCATTTTAGAAAACTGTTGAACCAAAAGCTGGAAGTTCTGTTTTAATATGTTCGATAAACCTTTATTAAAAAAAGCAGAATAGTTTATCTTTGAGAGAGAAAGTTTGCTTGGTACAACTGTTCTGTTTTGTTGAGGTTTTTTTGTTTTGTGCTCCTCCCTCCCCCCCTCCCCCCCCCCCCCCCCCGCAGAGTCATTCCGTTAAGCTTTCATTCCCAGCAGAGAGAAAACATGTTTACTTTGTAAAGCATACAACATAGCTAATGAGCTGAAGGGAGGGATAAAAGAGTATTTAAGTACGCTGTACGGTGCATGTACTGTAGTAGATTTATGGGAAGCTCCTGTGATTTAATATAAAATTGGGAAAGCTCAATTGATATGAAACTAACCATACAGGCCATATTGATGCTTCCATATGTGTTTCCAGCTCATCGTTCAGATTTGTTGAATAAATTACAAAAAGTCTTTAATCTCCATGAAAGGCTGCAAGTCTGTCATATTCAGTAACCTAATCCCTTAATATTAGACCCATAGAAGCAACCAGTACAACACTAACTCCTTCTGGGCTGTGAAATATAATTGTCATCCAGTGTGGTGTGTGTTAAGTATTCAGTTCCAGTAGTAAAACAATAATTTTTTAATCTTCTGTATTGCTAGTGACAACTTTTGAAAGGAGCAACTGGTGTTGAAGGCATTCTTTTCAATGAGATTTGAGGGGTATTGTGCATCTTATTTCATATATGGTTCACATTAGCAAGTCTTTACTTGCGTTATGATTGTCCAATGAGCATCAAGCAGTAAAAACTACCATTGGAGGAAAATAGTTCTGGAAAGGGTGCTTTTGCTTCACTTGCATTTTTACTGATCAAATTCATAGTAATGCTACTGTACTTAGTTTTTCTTTTGCAATTATAAACTTTTTGGTTACTATTAAAAGCAGTTTTCTAACTTTGCTTTACAGGTACAGGAAAGCTACCTACAAAGTTTGGGAGGGTTAGGAAGAAACAGATGAATCAGTTTCTTAAAGAGCTGAGCTAAGAATCTGTATTCAACTATAATAAAGTAAATTTCAGATATGGCAAACTATAAAATCTTTTTTTAAATTGGTACTTAAAAAATAGTGTTTTGCATGTTTTTCTGTCATTCAGTATGGAAATGTTTCTGGTAACTAGAAATCATAGTTTGGTGATTGTTTTATCAATTCAGTTCATAATTATCTGATTAAATTTTGTTCATTGGCTGAGATTTTAGAATTGCTCCCCTTTTTTTTTCAGAAATTAATCTTCACACCTGAGGGACAAGTGGGTGAAAGTTTTCAAATGTCAGTCTATGAGTAAAGACTAAAAATTTATGGAAGGCTTGGCTGGCCAACCAGCAGGAATCAAACAAAGCCTATGTCTAAACCATTCATGTCGAATAAGTGCAAGAGAAGAGGTAAAATGCATTAATGAAGATTTAAGAGGATTATGGATAGGCCTCAATCAAAATGATTATAAACAAAGTTTCTTTAAGTGGTGGTTTCTGTGTCTATTCCACTTGAAGTGCGCATGTACTCCACATGCCTGGGACCAGAAGATTTCTTTTTCATTAGTGGTGTCCATTGGTCTGCACCTGCACCCGTCTCCTTGTGCTCCCAGCTGAGAGGATATGGGGCAGTGCAGACCAGTCACTTCCATGGTTCCTTTCTACCATCTGTGGTCTGAGATGAAACTTCTCTAGTGTCTACAGCTTTAGCTAGCGTTTTTTGTTTTATTGCTGTTAAATAGTTCTCCTTTTCTACCTATTTCTTAGTTTCAGTGTTAGTTTTGGAAAACTTAGGGGGGTTCTTCCCAACCCCAGCCATCTACCTATATTTGGTGCCTTTCATGCCCAGGGCCCCAGGTTTTAAGTACTGTGGCCTTCCCAATCAGTGAAGGTCATGACACCCATCTGTATGGCCTCAGGGAAGCACATATCCCCTCAAGTGTTGTATCTTCCAGATTTTCCCTTGCTGAACCCCTCAATCCCATGAGTTCAGACTTCATACTTTCCTGGTAGATTGTTTGAGACCAGAGTCTGACCCTGGTACATCAGTCAGAGGCACCAGGAATCTGCCTTTGGTACACAGTTGTTTCTGGCTCTGAGACTGTTGTAAGCAGAATTAGGGACCAGCAGAAAACAGGGACACAAAGAGGGTAAGAATAAGCACCCTTATGAGGATAAATGTGAGCAATCTCCTCTAGGTCCTCATCTAAGAAAAGGACTTCTCCAGTCCATTCTTATGTTGGGTGAGACTCCGTGACCCACTACAGGTTTATCAGGAGTTCAAAGAGAACCTGGTACTTGTCCCTTGGCACAAAACCAAAAGTAAATCTGTTTCTTTATGTTTTAAAATGAAGTTTAAAAATGAATCCTTAAGAAATGTAACACCTAATATTATTTTGTTGCCCCTAATGATCTCATTAACAGAGTAACACTTGTCAAACTTCCTCTAAAGTGAAAATTCACTAAAATATTGTTCATATGCTACATTTGAGTAACTTATTTTAGGATTATTGGTAGTGTTTGTTATCAAGAATAATAGGTAAAGTTTCTCCTTCAGCATAGGCTGAAGATTACAGTGGTCTAATAAAGAGAATTCCACAATTTCCACTGTTTGGTGGCCACTTTGAGAAAGGGTCTCTTTGTGTGTCTTGGCCTGCTTACAGCATGGAAAGCAACCATCTTCCTGAGGGTAACTTGTGGCTTCAGTCTCACTGAGAATAATTGGAGATGGTGGCCATTTTCAAAGAAAGCCGTTCTTTTTGACAGATGAAAATTTCCATTAGGAAAAAAAAAATCATAAATATATTTTCAAAAGCTATTTTGTACCACTACATCTACTCAATGGGTAGGCC
The DNA here is from genome assembly GCF_965140295.1 of Lepidochelys olivacea. NCBI lineage: Eukaryota > Metazoa > Chordata > Testudines > Cheloniidae > Lepidochelys > Lepidochelys olivacea. The sequence goes on along the minus strand of NC_140415.1, from coordinate 86,484,341 downwards.
AAGAAGGAGGGGGAAATTACAGAAGGGGGATATATACCATGCACAAAAGAGGGGTTGCAGGAAGGACAGGGAAGTTTGAGTGTGTGTTGTAAAAGGCAGAGGTATTTTGGAAGATGGGAGAAATGGGGGGAAACGGAGTATGCACTCAGCTGTCTTGTTATGCACTGCCAGAACAAAGCAGCTGTAAACCCAGTTTAGCTGACCTGTATGCTCTGTCTGCTTTGTGCTATTCCAGAATAGGACAAAGAAGCCATTTTTAAAACTTTTTTTTAAAAAAGTGAGTACTTCATAAGTTTAAAGCATTAGAAATGTCACATGGTAACATTTTCTTTTGATTTCTTTAGTTTCATATATAATTGTTTAGAAAATGGTGAATGATGCATTTATTATTTACTACAATCCTATTTATTTACTCAAGATTTGCAATAAGTTACAGTTGGCAGAAAATTCAGTTCAATTAAAATGCACAAAAACAGTATTTTAATTTTTTATTAGGTAAATAAAACTGCCATAAGTGTACATACGTAAGACTAGATATGGAAAAAGTTTATCCAAAACATTTATTTAACAAAGGATAACACTTATTTATCTATAGTTACTAAATTGAACTGATCCTATAACTAGATCTTATCCTCTCACCTTTTTATTCATATGGGAAGAAGAACACCAGCTACTGTGGTCAAGTTCTGGTGTTCACGCTTTGAAAAGGTTGTTAAAAAATTAGCGTGGGTTCAGAGAAGCTATAAAAATGAACTGAAGTCTGGAAACATGCCTTACAATGTGCCTTAACCTAAATAACGTGAGTTGAATGTGACCTGTAAGGAATCCTTTAATTTAGCAGACCAAGGCATAATAAGATCAAATAGTTGGATGGGAAATAAGACTCACATGAAAGTGAGGTCAATTAATCATTGGAACAACTTTCCAAGAAAAGAGGGTAAATTTGTCATTTAAGAACATAAGAGCAGCCATACTGGGTCAGACCAATGGTCCATCTAGCCCAGTATCCTGTCTTCCGACAGTGGCCAGTGCCAGGTGCCCCAAAGGGAATGAACAGAACAGGTAAACATCAAGTGATCCATCCCCTGTTGCCCATTCCCAGCTTCTGGCAAACAGAGGCTAGAGACACTTCAGAGCATGGTTTTGCATTTGAAGTCCTGAAATCATGGTTGGATATCTAAGAGAGGCACTCTGTTTCAGCTGCAAGTTAAGTTTAGTAATATCTGTTTACATGGTAGGTAAGAATTGCCTCCACTGCAGAAATTAATGGATGAAGTTCTGTGGCCTGTGTTGTGCAGAAGATAAGATTAGGTGATTATATAGTGATCCTTTTGACCTTAAAATTTATCATGTTGTCGTGTATTTTCTTAAAACTAATGCAGAAAACATATATTGGGAGAAGATGTACCCCGCTTGCTTAGTCTGATGCTGAGAGTTCATCATTAATAAATTAGGCAAGTATTGAACATTGAGGATAGTCGTTAAAATTGGCATTAACTGTAATGATCTACTGGCTGAAGCTATTTTGATTAAAAAACAAGTGACCTGACTTGTGACCCTGACAGTTTAAAAGACGACGTATAAGACTGTAAATCAGTTTCCAGCCTACAATATTAACTTATTAGAACAATTGTATACTAGTGCTCACATATGGTCCTTTTGTCAGTTTTAGCAGAGAATTGTCTGTCAAGCTTTGTGGTTGCCAGATTGTACAGGCAGTTCTTTCTATATAATTTCTTCTCTCTTCCTGAGGTATCCCCCCCCCCCCCTTTTTTTTTTTTTTTTAAATTTTCTTTTTATTTCTACTGCTTGTCACTTCCCAGCAGCTACAGGATTGACAGATACTTATTTCCTGGAAAGTTTGACATTTTTCCTGGAGAATCAGACATTATCTTATCTTTAAAGTGATCATCTGTGAGTGAATATCTGTCAGGCTGATGTATTCCTCCTCTTCTTCTTTTTGTCCTTCATTTCTCCTAGATTTGGAAATATTTTTAAACTGATAAGTTCCTGGGAGACTTTCTAGGGTTGTGTTAGGATTGCAAAAAACATTGCATAAGGGCTGCTGCCAACCTGCATGTGAGCATGGCTAAACCCAGCAGTTACATACCTATCATATGTTCATGCAGCTCTAAGACTCTTAGCCATCCAGAAAAGTAACATCACTGTTTCAAAATCAAAGTATTTTTGTCTCAGGTAATAAATCTAGTTTTTTTTCCCCCAGTTGGCTATGGCAGAATGCCTGTTTTTTGACACAATGATAGTTGTCAGCAGCAGTTTAAGAAATGGCAGTTAACTTTCATTGAAGGTTAACTGCCACCAGTATAGACAAAGGTGCCTGCCTGAGAAGAGAGTGACCTTAAGTGAATGCTTCTGTATCTGGACTGACTACCCCTTCCTGATACAGAAGCATTCACTTATTATTTCAAATATGTTTTGGGTATATAAAGTGACATGCCTTAAAGGACCTAGTTTTCAGAAAGTACTGAGTACCCTCCTTCTGAGAGTCTGGCACCTTAGAGATTTAAGAATTGGGGCACTTAAAATCAATGGTCACTTCAACAATTTAGGTCTTTCTGTTTGGTTCTGCCCTTTCTCCCATTAGGATCAACGTTTTATTTTCCACTTTGTAGAGTATTAATAAGTGTAGCCTCAGACTGCTTTGCAGTCTCAGCTTGCCTTTGCTATATCAGAATGGAAGAAAAGACTTCAGTAAACAACTCTGAAGAGGTGAACTAATTGCAACACCGCTTTTTCGGCCTCCATAATCTTCCCAATTTGTCCCCTTCACCCTGGGCTTTCCCTGTTTCAGCATTGTGTATGTATGCTCTTCCCTGTCGGCCACCGGTGGAAATGGTGCCTAACAGGGCATTTTACAACATGGATCACGGAACCTCCCAAGAGTCTGCCACCTGACATGATAGCGTCATTGGAAAAAGAGAGGCGGGAATGCTAAAGAATTCACTTCAACTTTTCCTATCCTGGTGCTCTGTTCTCCAGAGTGGAAGCACTCAATCCAAGGAATACTCCTTGGATCACAAAGCTTTTCTCCTCAGGTACCCTTACGGATCTCCTTTGCACCGTAACAGTTTCTCTTGCTCCTTCAGTTATCTCCAAGGACTTGTTTGCTGAATCTTCTGGCAAATGGGTAATTCCTTAATCTTCTCCTTCTGGTAGCTGGATGCCATAAAGAAAGGAGGACATGGTCATCCTCTTCTTTTCTCTCCCCCCCAAAGAGCTTCTACTTATTTAATTGTGCACACAACTGTAATTCATTTAAATTTCTGCAGTGAACTAACAGGATGCAAGGTTTCCTGCAATGAGGATGTCGAGCAAATTTTCCTTGTTTGGTCAACCACAATAAAAATGGAGGGAGCTTGTAGCAGAAGTCCTAATATTGCCAATGCAGCACCATCTTTCCTTGGTACCAGAAGTAGGGTCTTTTCAGACCAGCCCCTGAAACAAGGAGACAGTGGAGGAATTGAAAAGACTTTAGCCCAGCAGTAGCATGGCTTTTCTGAAAACACAGGGGGAGGTGCTAGCTGGAGGGCAACAAGGAGCCAGATAGCCATGACAGACCTGGACACCAAAATTCACACATCCTTTTGTTGTACCAATAAAATAAAAACCAGCAGGATCTTATTAAAGGGAAAAAGGCAAAATACCACATTTATTGTGAATACAGAAAGAATCATAGTAAGCAGTTAGTTATAGCTATAACATTCCATTCAATCTCATATTTATTCACACATTCATTCATACAAACACACACACACGGGTTCTGCAAGGTTGTTATCATAGTTACCAGCCTTAGAGTTGCTCATGCCAAGCCACTGGCCAGGTGGCCTGGACATGAGGAGGGAGCAGGGCCTTGTCAGATGCTCATCTGATGCTCCTGGAAGTTGGTTTGCAGAATCAGACCCCAAAGTTCTCACTTTTTAGAGTCTATTTTTATAGGAATTTCTTCCTATGCCAGTCTATGGGAATTGCTTCATCATGCTGTTGCTGAATCAATCAGCAGATAGCACATTCCTGACGGCTCCAAGATGTTATCTTGTTCTTTGGTTCTCCCATTCTTGAGGCTGTTGGGTGGATTCCAGTCTGCCCTCCGGGGGGGTCGTCTGGTTATTTCCACTTGACGCCTTCTTCAGCCGATGGACACTGGATTCTTAGGCTGGCACCTCCCTGATCATTCAGTTATTATCCACACCAAGCATCCATCCACATACATCCTCTATCTCTATTTTAATCACAATTGTTAATACAGCAAAAGGGTGGGGAGTCTCTGGGTGCTGTTTCTGTTGTTAGAGTATTGCTTTGAGTCTCTCTCTCTGTGAATTGCTTTGAGAACAGACTCTGTCTTAGAATGTACTAACACAATTAGCAGCTTGCAAGTTTCACACATAGAGGGAGAGAAACAGTACCAAAAACCAAGAGACCTCTTAATTAGTAATACCCTGGAATTTAAACTATAGGGAATCAAACTCATTTGTGATTTTCATACAGAACTTCTTTAATATGATCCAACCCTTTTCTGGGGAGGACTGGGTCTGTGAAGCCGATCTGGATATTGCTTCAGCAGTTCAGTGAGGCTCTTAGAGAGTGGCAGGTGGTGCAGTTGGAGCTACAGCAGGCTAAAGGAACTGCAGCATTACCTTTTATGGATCCTGCAGGAAAGAAACAGTAACAGGTACTGGGTAGATAAGAGGAATCCAGTGAGCTGGAAGCCTGAGACTTGGCCAAGAAGATGTTATGATTGTGGACAGATGGGATATTTTAAGAACGGCTTGCCCTTGGGTGAACTTGGAGAAAGACGCAGAGAAACCAGGGCAGAGACTAATAGCTCTCCAGGCAGAGAAGCCTTGGAGAAAAGACCCTGACAAAGCAGGGCAAAGAGACTGCAAAAGCTCTCCATGTCAAGAGGTCAGAGGTGGGAAATCTTGTCTAATCAGGACAAAGGACTGTTAAACGCTGTCGAGGCAGAGCAACCAAGGAAAGAAGATCCTGAGAAATCAGGGCAGAGACTGCAAATAGCTCTCCACATAGACAGGCCTGGGCGAGGAGCCCCTGAGCAAGCAGGGCAAAGACTGCATAGAAGGGGACATTAACCTTCAGATAGGCTCACAAACCTAAAGCCTCTTCTTTGGGATTGGGTGTGGGGGGAGGTATGTGATGGGGTGTACCAGGTCCTTTGAGGCCCCCTGCTGGAGGCACTGCATTCCCACCCCACCCCACCCCAGGAAAAAGTGGTTAAAATTGATCTTCCAGGGCTGCCTAAAAAGGCTATATAGAAGCAACCAGTCAGAGCAGGCTCAGATAAAAGGAGTTGCAGGGCTTGATCAGGTCAGTTCCTGGGTGGGACCAGAGGGGCAAGGAATGACAAAAGGCTTTAAACAGGCTGCGTTTACCAGACTTGGGAAAGAAGACATGAAAACTGAAACCCTAAGGTAACCAATGAAAGGAACAGGACCACATGGGGGGGAAAAGCCCAGGGAATAACTGCAGCAAACAGAGCAGCGGTTCATGGCTGCTGTTTATAGGGTCCCTGAGCTGGGACTCGGAGTAGTGGGCAGGCCTGAGTTCCCACCACTGGGAAAGTGACCTACACCCCGAGAAGGGGAAAAGGCTCTTTTAGAAGCCCAAGTGAAAGGTGGGATTTAAAAGACCAAGAGACGGGGCTGAAGACCCTAGCGAGGGCAGGTAGCTTGTTGGACTTTTGATACCGCTGAGAGAGGTTTGCTTTTTGACTATGTGACTTGGCTGGAGGGCTGAGCCACTGCAGACCTACCAAGCAGGTAGGTACCAACCTATAGGGGAGGTGCCAGGACCAGGAAAGATTGCAGTATCACACCTAACCGACAGGAGGAACTCACGAGAGGTGAGTGTCCCTTGTCACCGTATGATTTTATTAACTTTGCTGAATGTTCATTTTGTGAAACTATACTGAATATATAATAAATAGCTGGAATTTTTTTTCCTAGGCTTTCCAGTTGCAAAGTAAATTCTGAAAGCTTGTGTAGGTAGCTGGAGGAAGCTTATCCTGAAAGCAGTATCTCAAGTGGAACAGTAATATGCTGTTTTTGGTAATTATCAAAGTAGTACAGAAACTGCAGCAAGTGATGTGAATCTAAACCTTTTCACATTTAATGGAAATAGCATTCATGTGTTGTGAAATCTGACAGCTCCCTTGTGATAAATTCATTAATGTTGGCTGCTTTAATACCAATTACTACCTGAGATCAAACTTTACTTATACCAAAAAAGCATACACACTGATCTTTCCACTTATTAAATGTCTGGTGAAATATTGATATTGAAATTTCTATCAAAGTGTTTTTCTTTTAATGAATTAGCCACTCACTGTTCATCCTCTAAATTCTGTTTAGATCTCAAACCGAAAGTAGCGTCAGTGACTGACATGTAAATTGTTCACACCACAAAACTGCTGCCCTACTTAGTGCGTTTGAAAGTCTCTCTGCTGAAGAGAGGATTAGGAATTGTGTTAATTTGAGAGTTGGGAATGGTGAGAGGAAGCTTGTACAGGATCAAACTGCACTACACTTGTTTGATTTCTAGTAAAATGTACAGAAAACCTATCTAACACACTTCTGTCAAAGGTGCCTAAAGAAACAAAACTAAAACAGCATCAGCTTCTAGCAAAACTCTGCCTTGATCAAAACCTTTACCCACAGACATCAGGTACTATCGAATCCCTTGCTCTCCAAAAGCCAACCAATTTTCAGTAATGTTTAAAATGATACTTTGCAGGGAAACAAGAAGACTGTCGTGCCATTTTTAAAGATGCTTTTCAGTAAAATGCTTCAAGCATTATAAGCGTTTATCAGGCTCATTAAATCATATGTTATACAAACCTATACAAATAGGTTTATATCTAAAATAATCCAAAAGTAGCTAGAGAAGTAGTTTTTGATTAATATTTATAGAAATTATTTCTTCTGCACAATTTATTTGACACTCTGGCAGTACAAGATTTGTGGGTCTTCCTTAAGTGATGATGAGTGCAATAGGATTAAGATCATGTTAAATTATTTCATCAATTTTTTTATTCATAAGTACTTTTAAAGGGCAAATTTGCAAAAAGAAAAGATTTACACAGAAATAAAATATGCCTCAAAATATCACCAGAGCAATTTAAAAGTATTTTAAATAAATTTTTCCTGGAATGTGCACTACAAAGAGAAGATTATCATTATTCACACACTTAGTGTGAGCTTGCCAAAGTGAATTGGGCAAAATTGAAGGACCAATGCTTGACATAATTGGAGGACTGTTGAATATTATTGTTTTGCTCGTAGAGCTATCATCTGCTTAGGGACAAATTACCTTCTAAACATTAAATATCACTCCAGTGAGGGGGGAAATTCAACAGCTGTATCTACTCTTGATTTTATTAGTCACTTACCCTATTTGTGCAGCACTTGCATGTGCAAAGGCAGCCTATATGCATGTCTGTCTGAAAATCTGGCCCTTGATTACGTTGCTGGGATTCAGTGTTAGCACTTACTTACCAACATAAGAATGGCCATACTGGGTCAGACCAAATGTCCATCTACCCCAGTATCCTGTCTTCTGACAGTGGCCAATGCCAGCTGCTTCAGGACATGGTCCATGATTGAGCCCCCACATGCTACTGCAGTACAAAAAAAACCATAACAGAAAATAGGTTCCCTTCACACCTTTTTAGATCAATTTTCAATCTAAGACCATAGTACATTGGTTCACATTCAAGCATATGGACCATCTTCCACTAGGAATTCATAAATACATCAAGCAAGCTGGGAATATGGCAATTATCCATCTTAATTTTTACTGTCAATTTAAAATTATGAAATTGATGTTTTAAGATCCCAGATACATTAAGCACTTTTTTTTTGGTAAAATGGAAATAATAGTTTGTCATATAACTGATTGATTAGTTCTTACCATCTCACCAAAAAAAATGTGTTCCTGTGGTGGTTGGGGGAAGAAGTTGGTAAACCTCTATCAACTTTTTCTAAAGGTTCAAAAATGCGGTTGCAAATCACTTGGATGTGTGTTTAACACTTCCTTTCCTTCCTCTACCCCTACATGTGTGCACACTTTTGTATTTTGCATTGATATACATCTGTAAGGATTATTAGTATCTAATCTTTTAGCACAGCTAGTGTATTCTTTAGATGTATGGTGGTGGTAATGAAAAGTGTTTCTCTTTTCATAGTGGGGGAGGGCAATGTGTCAACAGAGTGGTTTCAAGTGTTTTTCTTCCCAAATAGTTGGCTGATACTCTGAAACTTGTTCAACACTATGGAAGTCTGCAAGATGCTAGCAGAACTCAGGATATATTTTGCTAGTTAAGATTAGGTAGTTTAGCAACTGTAACTTCCCTAATTCAGTTGAACAACAAAAGATTCAGACAGACTGATAACATTACAGTAATAAGCTAATAGTGGTTCTGGTCTTGTTTATGTAAGGATAAAACCAAATGCTGTAAATGGAGAATGGCTGTAAATACTGAGAATTCTTCCTCCAGTAGCTACTCTTGAGGGCATTCTACCCCAGAAAATTAAAAATTCTGCGCACAATATTTTAAAATTCTGCTAATTTTATTTGTCAAATAAATGTGGAGGCTCCAGCATGGAATTGGAGAGAACAGGCCACTGGCTGCACAGAGGTTGGAGATCACTGTGCAGCTCCTCCCTGGGACATGGACTCAGTAGTGAGGCTGCACCCAACCCTGACAGAGTGCAAGGACCTGGCCTGCCCCAGAAACAGCCTAGGGCCCTGCCCCTCTGTGTGGGCAGGCACACTCAGCAAGGTAGGATTCAGGTGTGGTGGGGCTTAATGTGACTGGATCCAGGTGTGGGTTAAGAGGGTTCTGAGTGGGGCAGTCTAGGTGCGGGTGGCTCAGTGGAGGAATCTGGGCGTGGGATCTTGATGCATCGGGACTTGTTGCGAGTTCTGGATGCAACAGGAATGGGATGCTGCAGGGGGTGGGAGTTGGTGTGTTGGGGATAGAGCTCGGCAGGGGAGTCTGGATGTGGGGGGTTCAGTTTGAGGCCCAGATGCTGGGGGAAAGAGGCTCAGTGGGGTGGGGATCCAGGTGCAACTGGTTGGGGCTAGGTGGGGTGGGGATCCAGGTGCGGGTGGCTTGTCAGGATGGTTCAGGAATAGGGGGAGTGGGGCTCTTCGGGGAGGTTTTGAGTGTGGTGGGTAAGGCTCGGCAGGAGGGTCTGGGTATGAAGGCGCCTGGATGCCCGGAGGTCGGGCGAATGTGGGAGCAGCTCCCTGCACAGGGATTCCTCCCCCTGCAGCTGAGAAATGATGGGTGCAGGAATCGGGGGGTGGAGAGAAGGGGAGTTTGCAGAGCTTCCTGCACCCGGGGGAGTAATATGGGGGTGGGTCTGACCCAGCCCCAGATGCTATGCAGGGGAAGAGGAAGCCCCATCCTCCCCAGCCCAGCACAGGGTAGGAGCCACCAGCCCAGTCTTCCCCAGTCCTGCCTCCTGCCCCACAGTGATTTACCTATCTGTCAGCTTCCTGGAGCACCCAAAACATACTGCTGGGGAGGGCCGCATGACTGCTTTTGTGCCTTCCCCGTCAGAAAGTAATTTTTCTGCAGGGAAGCAAATAAATCTGCAGGGGACATAAATTCTGCACATGCACAGTGGTGCAGAATTCTCCTCAGGAGTAAAGAGCTTAGGAAATGATGGATCCATCAATCAGATGGTTACAGCCTTTCACTTGTACTGGTTTTGAAAGTTAAATGTTAAATTGTTTTGGAATTGCTTATAGTTTGGAATCTTTCAGGAAAGGCGATGAAAAAGGTAGAGAACAAATGTGTGGCAGTCACCCTCAAAGGAAACGTGTAGGTTTTTTATACTAGTTTTACGACATTGTATTAAGCCATAGAGGCTGTGGCAAATTGGGCATTCTGTCTGTACCACTTCTGAATTGCTTACAATTTCTTAAAAATGATATCATGAAATTCCTACTTTTATTTTCTGTCTTTTTAACCGGTTACTTATCTGTTAGAGGACCTTCCCTGTTATCCCATGGCTGCTTAGAGTACTTGTCAGAGGTTTTCTGATAATCCAAGTACACTATATCCACTGGATCACCCTTGTCCACATGTTTGGTGACCCACTCAAAGAATTCTAATAGATTGGTGAGGCATGATTTTCTCTTTACAGAAGCTGTGTTGACTCTTCCCCATCTAATCATGTTCATCTAGGTATCTGATCACTTTGTTCTGTACGATAGTTTCAGCCAACTTGCCTGGTACTGAAAGTAGGCTTACCGGCCTGCAATTGCTCAGATCGCCTCTGGAGACTCTTCTAAAAATTGGTGTCACATTAGCTATCTTCCAGTCATCTGATACAGAAGCTGATTTAAGTGATAGGTTACATACCATGGCTGGTAGTTCTGCAATTTCATATTTGAGTTCCTTCAGAACACTTACATGAATACCATCTGGTCCTAGTTGCTTATTACTGATAAATTTATCAGTTTGTTCCAAAATTACTTCTCTTGACACCTCATTCTGGGACAGTTCCTCAGATTTATCACTTAAAAGAATGGCTTCAGTGTGGGAATCTCCCACACCGTTGTTGTGTTTGGAATTTGAACATACAGGTGATCTTGACCACAACCACTATCTGTTTTAATCTGACATCTGAGTAGAAATTAAAAGTGTATTTCATGCAAGTTTAGCTCCAGAAGTATATTAATTCTAGGATTTTTATTCAGAATACTTACATTTTTGGGGGGGTTTTTGTTCAATATTTAACTCCCATAGAATTGCAGCACTTCATCTACATCTTGGCATTCAAAACAGCAGCCTTTCTTAGCTCTCTGCATGAACGGAATATGTTCATTTCCCAATCATTTATGTGTTGTTTTCTCTGTTGCAGGGCATGCAGGAGTGTCTGCCAGCATGATGAAGAAGAGAACTTCTCACAAGTAAGCGATTTCTAAAACTTATTTTTATAAATTTCAACTGTTTGTACTTCCCAGTGTAGGGTTTGTTACCCAGAATTACGTTGTTAGAAATATGTTCTTATTACTGCTGTTCCAGCCTTTACTTTTTGTTTTACGAACAGTGTGGGATTGTGTTCAGGTAATATATATCCACTGGCAGATATACATTTGTTTTCTACATTGCTTTTGCTCACAGGCTTGCTTTTTAAACTTACTTATGTTTGAATAGCACCATCACTTGAGAAACAAGATCATGTGAATAAAATGGTATAAATTGCTTGAAGACTTTAGGGAGAGGAAGTGGCAAGGAAAGACTATAGTAACTTCACTGCCTAAGTGGTGCATTGTGACTAGGTCAGTATAAAGCTATTCTCATCAAGTATTTTTAATGATAACTGCATCTGGAAAATAACCTCAGACATATAATAGATTTCTTATTACTACTTGTGTTTCAGTAATTTCATTTCAAATACATTTTTGTCATGGAGATTTCCCATATGTATTTTTTCAAATGCGGTGATTGAGAATAATTCAACACTTTTATAAGGATGCTTTATTTTTTGTTAGGGGTATCTCATCACCCTCCACACACTCATCACTCCCCCAAAAAAAGGGAATTAATTTGTTGTTCACCTTGTGATTTTAAGAGGGAGTAGATGATGGAAAGAGCTATTCTGAGGGAGGAGAAGGTATAGTCTGGACATGTTTGATCTCATTGTTTTTAACAGCTAAATAGATTGGGTCTGGCTAGTTTTCTGATGGAACACTTCAAAGACAAAAACTGAGTGCAGGTGCATTTTATGACTATTAAACATTTTTTCTAAGTGCAAAAACCTGTTCATTATTTTTCAGTGTACACTCTTCTACAAAATAGTATGTGACAATCCAAGGTTGCTGGTTATCAATAATAATTTCTTAAATACATTCAAATGTGTTCCTCAGCGTTCCATCCAATGTTCAAACAGATAGAGGAATGGATCACAGAACTAAAAATTAGTAGTAGCTTGGGCATGATTCCATTAGATTTTTATATGTAAACAGAATGTACAAAGTACACAGTGTTTTGGCTGTTTCCCTGCAGCCTGACTCCCCCTTATTAGATGTTTCTGTCAGCTGGTATGCTTTCTAAGGATGATAGTTTTGATAAGGCCATTCAGTGAGTAATTCTCTGAGCACCTCAGGGGCAGCCTCCCACCTTACAGGAGGATGGGTATTCGTCTTCTGATAGTGGGGATGTTTCACTCTCTTACCTTTTTAGGTGGTACCTTTCTATGACCCATATATGTTTGCTAGTCAGGTCAGGCGTGGGAAAATATAGGCATGTTAGTTCAAAGACCCTAGTTGGTACTCCTCCATCCTGGCCACTCTCATTTTATCCATATGGACAGACTGCTTGGCCTCGCTGGTGCCATGGTCATATCCTAAATCAAAGTATTCCTCAGCTTCAGTTTCCAGGGTTAAATCTCATTCACGCCTAGATCTGCCTGTCATGCAAAAGCAACCACAGCAATCTGCAAGTATTGTTGAACCGGACTCTCTTCTTCATCAGTTTCTGTATGAGTACATATTTCAGCAACAAGTTTCTGAAACATTCCCAGAGAATATTCTGTCGTCTTCACAGAATGAGGCTGACTGTTCGTCAGGCATCTTCATTAGATGATTATAAGTCATTTCAAGAATTAGTCTGCTGAATGGTCTGCCAAAGCTTTGTAGAGCTACCAGCTACCAGCTCAGACTGTTCAAGAAAAAGAACATATTATTGGTAGGGCCCTACCAAATTCAGGGTCCATTTTGGTCAATTTCACAGTCATAGGATCTTACAAATTGTAAATTTCACGATTCAGCTATTTAAATCTGAAATTTCACAGTGTTGTAATTGTAGGGGTCCTGACCCCAAAATGAGTTGTAAGGGGGGTTGCAGTACTGCTACCCTTACTTCTGCACTGCTGCTGGTGACAGCGCTGCCTTCAGAGTTGGGCAGCTGGAGAGTGGCAGCTGCTGGCGGGGAGCCCAGCCTTGAAGGCAGAGCTGCCACCATCAGCAGCACAGAAGTAAGGATGGCATGGTATGGTATTGTCACCCTTACTTCTGCGCTGCTGCCTGCAGAGCTGGGCCCTCAGTCAGCAGCCACCACTCTCCGGTCACCCAGCTATGAAGGTAGTGCAAATGTAAGGGTGGCACTACCATGACCCCCTGCAACTCTCTTTTGGGTCAGGACCCCCAATTTGGGAAACACTGGTCTTCCCTGTGAAATCTATATAGTGTAGGGTAAAAGCACACAAAAGACCAGATTTCCTCGTACATCTGCTCTCCAAACTGGGACAGAGAATGAATGTGAAAAAGTCTCATTTAATCCCAACACAGAAGATAGAATTTATTGGGCTTCTACTCAATGCTCAAACCTCCATGGAATACCTGTCACAGCCAGATTCAAGAACATTATAGAGTTGATCAATCAACTTCATAAAAATCCGTGTACTACAAGAAGGATATGTTTCCAGCTTTTAGGTCCCATGGCTTCATGTACGCTTGTGACCCTATTGACCAGACTGCATTTTCATTGTGGTCAAGACTGTTTTTGGATTGTCCATTTCCGTGCTGTTGACAAAATAGATATGGGGTAAGCATCTCTTAAGGAGTTGTGAACTCCCTCAGCTCATGGAAAGATCCACATCGTTCTTCCCAGCACCTTACACGAGTCACTAGTGACTGATTCTTCCTTGTTGGGTTGGGGAACCCATCTCAACAACATTTACAGTACAGGATCAGTGGTGTCAGAGAGGCATGCCTTCATATCAATACCCTTTAGCTCAGAGCAGTAAAGCTTGATACATGGCCTTTCTACCTCATATCAAAGATGAGTGTACAGGTAAGAATTGACAATACCACCGTGATGTTTTATGTAAACAGTGAGGAACCAAACCAATGCTCTTGTGCAGGGAAGCAGTCCTTCTATGGAACTGGTGTATCTGGCACAACATAACACTAACTGCAGTGCATCTCACAGACCTATACAACATGCTGGCAGGTAGAGCATCCAGGTAGGCATTTTTCTCAGAATCATGAATGGTTCATAAAAAAATCAGTCAACAAGTCCATTTTCAGTCAGATCTGTTTGCCACTGAACAGAACAAGAAATGCAAAGCGTTTTATTCCAGGGAGGGACGAGAGTCTGGGTTCTCAAAGAGATAACTTCATAATCCCTTGGACTCACGGTCTATTATACACTTATCTCCCAATTCCTCTGATCCCATATGTGTTAAGGAATTCAAACAGGAGAAGGCCTTAATCATCCTAATAGCTCTAGATTGGTCCACGCATGACTGTTTCACAGAAATCAGAAATTCTCGGTATTGGCAATATCACTTACCACTTCTACTAGACTTAAATGTTTTCCCTGTTATGAGTAATTATCCAGATTTGTTGTCACTACACCTCATGGCATGGAAACTGTCTGGCTAACAGACTTGGAGAAGACTTGTTCTGGTGATATATGAAACATATGGATTCAAAGCAGAAGGCAATCCACAAGGACAAATTATACTGCAAACTTGGATCATTTTTCATCCTGGGCGTACCAGCATAATGTTTCTCCATAAGAGACATCAATCTCTCATATCATTCAATATCTATTATCCTTATAAACCTCTGGTTTGTTGTTAAGCTCATTATGTGTTCGCTGTCTCCGCATATCTTCCCCCAATTCAAGACCATCCAGTTTTTTTCTCATACTTGTTAAAGTTTGTGAAAGGTATTTTTAGAGTTTTTCCTTCAATAAGACAGCCCCCTCCATCTTGGAATCATAATGTGAGGCTTACTAACCTGATGGAACCTCCACTGGAGCCATTAGACTAATGCTCATTACTTCATTTGTCTATGAAGACTACATTTCTCATTGTAACTGGCAGAATGATGGCAGTTTATTCACTCCCAAACTAACACCCAAAACTTTCCTTTATAAGATGTGAAACAAAGAAATTTCTTTGCAGGGAGTGAAAAGTTACTTTCCCCAAAACCATGTGTTTTGTTTTTAATATTTCAATTTACCTAATTACTTATGGAATTTCTTTTGATATCGCAGTTTACATGATTGATAAACTAAAGGGATTTCTATTGCAATCATTTTTTAAGAATACCTGTTGAAACAAGCCTAATGAGTTAAAAACGTCTTTCAGTGGGTCATTTGATAAATCACAGAAAATATCTGTGATAACAAATACGTCTTATCACAGAACATAATTGGATTATAAGAACCTCATATCAATTAATCAGGCTGGTTTATTATAACACACTTCTATAATAATAGAGATCCTTATTAGTTTCCAAGGGTTCCTTCCTGGACATATGGGCTATGTTAGCAAGGTAAGGGAAAAAAACAGGGGAAAAGATTACACATTCCATTATTGAATATATATTTCCTTTATCCACTAAGGTTCAACTGAAGGTCAGAGAAATTTTAATAGGAAGAGGGCACTAAATTTATAGTTGCACAGCATTAAAGGGAATTTGGTTAACATATAAAATATGTTATATTATCTACTATATATAGGACTTAATATCTGAGTCATTTTAATTGACTAGAACAAAACCATTCAGGCAGCCCCCTATGCTATTTATATCTATTGCCGAGAAATCCAAGGGTCAGGCACCCTCAACTCGGAGAATATCTGAATGGGTGCCACACTTCATAAAGGTATGTTACGAGGTGGCCAATTTAGAACTTCCAGGTCATGTTAGGTTATATTCTACCAGACCACAGGTCACTTCTGCAGCATCTCAAGGAAATACCCATAGCTGATTTTCTGTATGGCTGCTGCTTGGAGTAATACTTTCACTAGCCATTACTCCTTAGTTCAGATGCCCAGTTTGGGAGGGTTGCACTGCAGTCTTAAGTAAACTCACAGTGATATTTCCATGTGTTCACAACCCACCCTCCTCTCCATGATACTGACAAGTCTAATAGTCTGTTCTTCATAGTGGTGCAGGAACTGAGAATCGGTTGGTCACTCCACCCACCCTTATAGCATTGAGGATAGGGTTGCCAACCCTCCAGGATTGCTCTGGAGTCTCCAGGAATTAAAGACTAATCTGTAATTAAAGATTATGTCATATAATGAAACCTCCAGGAATATGTCCAACCCAAACTGGCAACACTACTTGAGGGGGAAGGGCTTAAGGTAATCAAGGGAGCAGGTGCAATCAGCAGATACTGCTGACTAAAGCATTCTGTTCTCCAGCACATCGGGCATATGCACTCAAAATGGAACACATGTAAATACCACATCTCTAAGAAATCCAGTTACTATAGGTCAATAACTTACCCTTTTACTTTTCTGGTGCCTAACCAAGACTAGGGTTTGGATGATGTCAGTTAATGGCTGCTTAAGCCTTACAAGATGGAGATGATTAGCTGGGGGAAACAAGAAGGCATTAACAAGGTTTGTGGACAAATCCCTAGACTGAGGGGCCTCTTTCTGACTTTTATTAGCAAGCTGCAAAATCTAGGAATCTTATTTGGTATTAGGCTATGGTGAGGTGATCAAGTAGCAGCAGTAGCCAAAAGTGCACTTTATCTGTGCCTAGCTAGGACTTTACCTTTCATCTCCAGGGCAAACCACCCCAGTTACCTTTTTTTTTGGTCACCTATCAGGTTATACTATTCTAGTGCCCTCTACAAAGCCCTTAATTGTTTGGGACTTGACTGCCTGACAGCTTGCTACATTACAGCATTAGGCATTGCAACAAGTGTTGTAACACAGGGCATAGGTATTTACATCATTATTGTGTCTTGCAACAGGTGCCTCTGCATCATTATAGTACAACTGCAGACAGGAAATGCAAGTATAGCAGTTGCAGTAGAGCAATCATAGTGGTGCTTCTCACCTTTCACTTTGATAATTCAAAGTACCGGCTCTGTCATATTTCAAGGAGGATCTCTAAGTAAGAGGACAGCCTACTCTCAGCAATACTAATGAGAGTTAAGATTAAATTTTAAAAATCCAAATATGTTAAGGTTTGGAAAAGCACAGTTAGGGCACCCAAACAACTTTAATTGCACTGTAAAACTTTTTTTTTTTTTAAAGTAGCGCTAAACTAGAATTAAGTTATTACATCTGTTCATTGACTTGAATATTTTCCTGATGTATGACCTTAATTTGAAATTGTAAATCTCAGTATAATAAAAAACTATTTGACGTCTCTTTGAGTGTAAAACACTTTGGAAATAGTTATTCTTAAATTCAGTATCTTTTGGAAGAGATACTGGTTCACTTTTACTTTGTAAGTTTGCGTTCATGATGCTTTCTTTAGGCAGTGGTATGTTTAAAAGTAGCTATGAGCTAGAAGCTTGTTGGTTATTTTAAAGATAGTTCAGGCCCAAAATTTAAATTACAATGATTGTGGAACTTTATTTCACTGAAAATAGCGAGCGGTTTTTATTTAAATATCCCCCTGAATTATTTGCAGTCCCAATATTGAAGCATTATATGCATTATGACCAGAAAGTGAAATGGACTATAAACAAAACTGAAACAGAGTGGTTCACTATGTCTAAAATGAGTGAAATGCAAAGCATAAACAGCATAAATGATGCGGGGGAGATATTTTTAAAAATTCAAATTTAATTCTAAGATATTGATAACATGTTCGAAAACTTGTTTAAAATGATTTAAACTTGGCAGTGTCTCTTTGAACACTTGTCCTAATAGATTTTTTTCAGTTAGCATTCAGAAAGAATTAAGCTTATTCACCAGACAGTTAATCAAAAGATGACTTAGCGTGGGACTCTGTTGAAGTAAACTTATTGCTTACAAAATCAGATTATTTTCATTGTATAGGAACAAATTTCACATTACTGATACCTTCCTAATGAAATATTGCTGACATTGTAGTGGATATATTTAGTAAGCAAATTTAACAAGAGAAATTAGCAAAGACCTGTTATATCTCTTAAACATGCATGTTTTGAAAAGTTGCTTATAAAAATGAAATACTGAACTTCATGTTTCTGCTGTATTTAATTGGGAAAAGGTTTAAGTTATGTATGTGTTATAATCTGTGATGCCAAGGTGGCCATTCAAAGCCTTTCTAGAAAATACTGCTAAAGACTGCATATAATTGTGACAGAAGTGAAATCTGAAAATGAAGAAAATACTGTTAAACTGCCCACCAAGAAGTTCGTCGTGGAGAATGCAAGGCTGGAGTGAGAGAAACTGTAGAGGAATTGCAGTTCCCAGTGAATGTATAGTTATAATTGTATCTGATGGAGCAGTACATTTCCTACTTCAGCAACCTTATAGAATGATGGAAGCATTTTATAAACAGTTTTTCCAGATCTCACTGCTATCTGTCATTTCTTGGATCTCTGCCAAGCATTATTTGTTCTGAGTGCAGGTCCCTATTGATATTCACTGGGATGAGCATGTGCTCCATGCACCTCAGACAGGAAGATTTTTCAGTAGCAGTCCATGCCTGCACTCTACACCACCTCATGTTCTGAGCTGAGTGTGTAAGGGGTTGCATGAATTGTTTACCTTCTGGGTCTTCCTGGTTAGTGATCCTCACAAGAGATGCCTGTACTATCTCAGGGAATTACACATTCCTTCTAAGTGTGAGAACTGCCATTCTTTCCCCCATGAACTAGACAGTCTTGTGAATTCTAGCTTTGCAGATATTTAATTGAGCTCTCCATGGGGCCCCAATCTGATCCTGGATGTTGAGCTCCCCGGCACATTGACTGGAGCTACCAAGTAGTGACCCTCCGGCACTGGCATTCCCTAGCTCAGGATCCTTGATCAAATCTGAGGACCTCTCTAAACAGAGACATGAGGATGGTATGTGTAAATGTCCCCATAAGAAGCAGGATGAATAGTCTTGTAAGTTCTTGACGAAAACGACTGCTTCTCCCCTCCTCTCCCATCTAGTCAGACTCAACACCCATGTAGGGGTGTGTCTGAAGCTCACGGGAGCATGTATCTGCACTGACCATACCAAAAGCAAAGAGCACGCTGAAATATTGGACTGACCCCCTGTACCTCTTACCCATGCATATGCTTACAACCATTCCTGAATCGACGGTCTCAGAACAGAGGCCAGAACAACCACCATTGCAAGCCAGGGTCCCTCCATCTGGCAGCATGGTTTTTGAATAGACAAAGAGATTAGAGAGATCGTGCTCAGAAGAGGTCCAAACCATCCTTAACAGCAGGAAACCCTCTACAGTCATCAGTGATTAGACAATGGTATAGAGAGTACACGTACAAAGTTTACGGACGATACCAAGCTGAGAGGGGTTGCAGGTACTTTGGAGGGTAGGATTAAAATTTAAAATGTTCTGGACAAATGGCCTAAAGTAAATAGGATGAAATTCAATAAGGACAAATGCTAAGTACTCAGCTTAGGAAGGAACAATCAGTTGCATACATACAAAATAGGAAATGACTGCCTACGAAGGAGTACTGCAGAAAGAGATTTGGAGGTCATTGTGGATCACAGGCTAAATATGTGTTAGCAGTGTAACACCGTTGCAAAAAATGTAAACATCATTCTGGGATGTATTAGCAGGAATGTTATAAGCAAGACACGGGAAGTAATTTTTCCTCTATACTCCGTGCTGATCAGGCCTCAACTGGAGTATTGTGTCCAGTTCTGGGTGCCACATTTCAGAAAAGATGTGGACAAACTGGAGAAAGTCCAGAGAAGAGCAACAAAAATGATTAAAGGTCTAGAAAACGTGACCTCTGAGGAAAGATTTTAAAAATTGAGTTTGTTTAGTCTGTAAAAGATATGTCCTTAAAGACATTTGGTCTATCTATTCATTCCTTGTGAGTATATTTAGCAGGTATTAACTTCTTCCATCCTCTGGTGGTGAGCTGCTCGGTTTTCACGCATCCTACAACTGTGAGATTCTTAAAAGGTATTATCAGAATCTCTCTCTCTCTCTCACACACACACACACACGCGCGCACACACACACACACTCTTATGAAAACCTACATCTCTCTAGAACCTGAACCTGGTTCTCTCAGCCCACCATTCAAGCATTCAGACATGGTGGACCCTTCCCTATACAGTGTTTCACAGAGACAGTCCCCTTCAGATTCCATCTGAGGTTCATCCAAAGGTTCCCTCTGAATTTCACTTGAATCAAAATTGCCTATTTTATTCTACAAATCCCACAGTAACAGGTATGTGTGCAGAGTTCTCATCTATTTGTAAAGGACAAAGTCCTTTAGGAAGTTGCTGAGACTATTGGTTTCCATCACCGAGAGAATGAAAGGAGAAGCAGTCTCTTTGCAAAAACTCTGTAAATGGACTTTGGACTGCATCCTCCTTGGCTATGGGATTATGAACGCCCCTTCACTACAGAGTGTCAGGGCTCACCCATCCAGAGCACAAGCTACCTCAGTGCCTTCCCTGCAAAGAACTCGTCTCATAAATATTTAGACTGGCACCCTGGGGCTCGAGTCACATTTTTATTGGACATCAAGCCCTTGTTCAAGCTTCACCATCTGATGCCTACTTTTTGTCCTGTGATCTATGGCACAGCATATTTGCTTGCACCCTCCTCCTCCAGTGAGTCCTGCTTGGGAATCCACTGCAGTGAATACCCATAGGGAACAGCACTCAAAGAAGAAAGTAAGGTTACTTATCTTAACAGTAACTGGAGTTCTCTGAGATGTGTGGTCCCTATGGGTACTGCACAACCCACCCTCCTTCCACTCTTCTCACATCCTCTCTTGATTCAGGGTAGAGTTAGGAACTGGAGAGGTGGTCAAACTGTGCCACCCCTTAATGCCCTTGATTCAGAGCACAAGGTGGTGTAGGGTGCAGGCCTGGATCAATGGACCTTGCTACTGAAAAATCTTCTGGTCTCTGGGGCAAAAATACCATTAGGGACTATGCAGCTTGAGCGTCAGTTACTGTAAGGTAAGTAACCTTCCTTTCTGAGAGGCTGCTCACTACTGCTGAGAATACTTTACACTGTTGCCAACTTTTTTCTGGGAATGATATAGGTTGCTTTTTGTGACATTCCGTTTCTAATAATTAATGCTGTGTAAATATTTATTCCAAGTTAAATGAAGTTGGCAAGGTTGCAGCAAACAGTATTTATTCTAAAACTGTACTAAAATTATCTCAAGTTTATCATAAGAAAAAACAATTTATCTTAATGCGATAGCTATGTGAATAGTATATTAATGGCACAGATTATTGCAAGCTAAAATAAATATATGAAATAATTTAATACTTATATTTCTATCTCTTTAGAATTGCTACAATATATTGGTAACCATATAGTTCCTACATAGATGCTATAAATGGTCACTTAACTTGTTTTAATGAATTACAAAAATAAGACTTTTAACTGTTAAATACTGCTAGTTACAGTTTGGTACTTTGTCAGATAGCAAAAGTAAGATCTCTCACAACCATAACGTGAGGAAGACTTGGCGATATTAACCAGTGTCAAGTGGTTTGTGCTGGCAATTATTTGTTTTTGGTGGCAGGTTCCATAAAGAAAGAATAAACCACTGAAGAGAGAGACAGAGAAAGGAGCAGAAGTAGATTGCTAGTCCTCACTGATCACTCTAAGGAGAACCTTCCATACTGCTCCTTCTTTGCATCTGACCCTAGTGGCGTTGTACTGAAAAGGAACATCACAAGAGTGCTTTTCTTGTTGGCATGCTACACCCATATTTGATGAGCACTTCTCAAGTGATGCTGCACTTACTGATAGTTTGAGAAGTTACTTGAACTCCAGCATAGGCATGGAGAACAGAGAAAATACATAAACACACTACTACAGAAACAGCTGTTGACCAACAAATGCTCATGGCTGCTTCTTATCCTGCTTGTGGGTGTGAGAGGCATCCTTCATATTGGCCTCTGATTAGTTAAGCATCTGACAAATATTGATGCCTTGTTAATAGGAGATATAGGCATGGCTCTAATTAACTTTCCTTTGATGACTGAATTGAGCTTTTAAAACAGGTGAGTTGTGCTTTCAGGAAGTTAAATTGACAAGAAATTCTGACATTTCAAAAAATTTCATTCCAAATCTGAGCAAAAATCTGAAAGTTCAAAATTTCCCACAAATTGAAAGTTCAGAAAAGTTTCAGTTCAGCAGCGTTTTGATTCAAGAAATGTTTGAACTTTTTTATATTATATTTTATATGTAGGATCATGGAAATGTAGGGCTGGCAGGGACCTAGAAAGGTCACCCTAATCTGCTTCCCATGTTGAGGAGGACCAAGTTTATACCTAAACCATCCCAGACGTGTAATACAGAATATAATATTTTAATGTTAAAGTAGAAACTAAATGATTTCAGACAACACTATTGAAATGCAACTTTTGGATCTTTTTCTGTCAATTTTGTTAAAATGGATATGTTCTTACAAAACACTTTTATTTTGATAAAACTGCATTTTTGCTGAAAATCTGTTGGGCAAAAATTTGACCAGCTTGTTTAGTTTCAGATTATTTGGCAGCATAGCAACTGATCACAGGACCATAGTTTTTCTTTTCAGCATTGTAGTAGTGTGTTTCCTAGATAATTTAAAGCAATTAGTACAGTAATTTGGCCTATTCAGAAAGAGGTGCACTATAATACAAGCTACATTATAACGTGTCTAACATTGTTAAATAATCATACAAGTATTAAATAAAAAAAATAAGGAATACTTGTATTAAAATAAAACATTGAACTACATTGGGTTATAAATAGAATAAAAGACATTTTTCTGCACACTAGCTTAATCCTGTTTGTATCTATATACAGAAAGCATCGAAACAACGTGGGACCTAGCAAACCCATTTCTCAGCCCCGAAGAAATATTGTAGGGTGCAGAATACAGCATGGATGGAAAGAAGGGAGTGGACCTGTAACACAATGGAAGGGGACAGTTCTTGATCAGGTTCCTGTAAACCCTTCTCTCTACCTTATTAAGTATGATGGATTTGATTGTGTCTATGGACTAGAACTGCACAAAGATGAAAGAGTGTCAGCGCTTGAAGTCCTTCCAGACAGAGTTGGTAAGTGCTTTTTGACGCATGTGCATATGATATTGCATGCTCTGGACAGGATGCTGGATGGAGCTGCTGCATTGCATTTTGTCAAGTCTGTGGACTTTTATTAGTAAATGTTCTCCCTATTTTGGAGTGAGGAGGAAATTTTACTCTCACAAATTAAATAACTTATCTTTATATTACATGGAGTGCTATAGAAGTTCAGTACTGTAAATTGTCAGTCATCTAATCGGCATGTTTATATATGATATAATATTGATCAACCTTATTCACAGCCAAGATTGCTCTCTCAAAAGCTTATGTAGTGCTTAGACTGATATTTCTGCTAAATGCTAATTTGTTGATGCTGAGTGAGAGTTCACATTTTACAGTTCAATTTCATGAGGATTTTCTTTGCTGTACTCCATATTCTATGGTCCTGTATTAAGTGTTTCTCATATGCCTTTCCTGAGAAGTAATAAAAATAAAGTGAAATTTCTTTAAAAATGAAATAATTGAATTAATGTGTTTTGTTTTCAATAGCTCAGTCTGAATTTTTAAAACATGTAGGATGTCTGAAACATTTATTAAAGTTCAGAATTCATGCAAATTGTCACTGACTCTCAAACTAGATCAGTTTTTTTTATTGGCTGCAAGGAGTTAGCAGTGCTTCAAGAAGAAAAAAATTCAGTGACAGTAGAAAACTCTTAAGGCTATTTTATGATCAGTCCTCACCCCTTTTGCTAAAAGTTTATTTTTAATAGAAACAAAGATGTTGTGGCATCTGCTCTGTAACCCACAATCGGTTTTCCTTAGTGTTTCTAATTATACTTTTCTGTAGTGTGAGTGCAGTGAGTTAGGGCTTGTCTACACATAAAAATTAATCTGGAATACAGTAGGGTGTGAGTTTAAAGTGGATTAATTTCCTGATTAGCTCCATGTGTGAATGCTCTTGTTCCAGAATAAGTGTATCCACACATGGAATTTAACCGGGAATAGCTATTCTAGAATAATTGACAATGTCGACAAGCCCTTAGTTAATAATCATAGCTAGAATTCCACATCTTTGTAATCTGGATATACCCAGAGAATAAAAATATCTACCAGTTAAATCATTTAATTGTCTATTTTGTAAAGAAAACAATTTGAATGAAGCCCTTTTTATGATTTTTATGGAAGATGTAGTATGCAGGCTTCCAAGAGGTCCTGAATTTTATGCAATATTGTGTACGTATTTCAGCTTCTTCTCGAATCAGTGATGCCCACCTGGCAGACACAATGATTGGCAAAGCTGTGGAACATATGTTTGAAACAGAGGATGGCTCAAAAGATGAGTGGAGGGGGATGGTCTTGGCTCGAGCTCCTATAATGAACACGTGGTTTTATATTACTTATGAGAAGGATCCTGTCTTGTACATGTATCAGCTCTTAGATGACTATAAAGAAGGTGACCTCCGCATTATGCCTGATTCCAGTAAGTACGCTAGTACGTTTTTTTTCCTTCTAAAACTAAAATGAGAGCTCAGTTTCCATAGACATTGGGTTTGTTTGTTTACTGAAATGAAAGAGCTGACAAACTGCAAGAACTGCAAAAGATTCATATGATCTTAATATTAGGGATGACTCCTAAATGGTGGTAATCTGAAACAAGGATAAAATGGTTATTGTATTAGCTTATACTAACACCATCCACTTTTTCCATGTGTATAGGTATTCTCCCTCAAAAATATTGGTTTAATCATAGCACAATTTTGATGGGGAAGCAAAATGAGGCTTTTTTTGTTCCATTGTGTTACCTTTTAACTAAATATAACAGATCATAAGGGTGAAAGTGAAACTAGATGAATTCATGTACACTAATTAAACATTGTGTGTGTTTGGGGGAGGGGAGGAGGGAGAAATAAGTGTTCATTTTAAAATGAAACAATGCATGTAGGAAAACACGTGTAGTCCTTGACAGTCTGTGTATCTAAACCAGATATACAGCAAGTGTAACAAAGGAATTTGGAATTTCTTTCAAAGGATTTTGCACAAATTAGAATCATTGTCACCCAATTAAACACTGTTTTCTTAAATGATCATATCAGGACATGGGAATTTTGGTTGATAACTCTTAAAGACTTCTGGTATGTGTGTTTCTGAGTCAGTAGCACTATAGGAAAGATGGTAAGGGAAAACAATGTGTGTGCACATGTGCCATTCAAACATTATAATACACAATGAAATGAGCATACATGCACACACATCGTGAAGGTTTTTCCCTAAATTTAATTTTCAGCCCTGTAAATGTAGATGAGAACAACCAGTTTGTTTGCAAGTTGGTATGATAAAAAGAATGTAATAGAATTCTTTAAACATCTCTAAAAGACTTGAATGTTAGTTCATTAAAAATTACCCTTGTCTTAATATTATTCCCTTTTTGATTAAATTTCACTTTACACTGCCCCCACTTTGTGCTCTGTGTGGTGCAGATTTCGTATTGACCATGTCTGTTACAGGAGTTATTCAAGGGGAGGCTGGAGGTTTTGAGAGACGGATTTTTGAAATCCAGGAAGGTAGAGGGGCGATTGTGTGTCTTGGATTTTTTTTTTTTTTTTAAATTCAGGTGGCAATTGAAGCTTTTGGCACTAGGGAAAAGGAGAAGCGGGGGTTGTATCTCGTCTCCCTCTTGGCCAGGAATAGAGTTTACTTTGTATAAACTTTGGGGGGAAAGAGATTGTCTCCCTCACTTCATTGTAGCATATTATACCCCTACATCCAGCTATGATTATTAAGCATATTAGCTCAGCATTTCTGCTAAAATGATCAGCAATGAAACTATTAGTTTGATTTTTTTTTCCCTTTTCCTCCCTTGGCTGCTCTGTGGATTTGGCGAGGGGAAGGAGCGTCAGATGGGTACTAGAAGATTTCTCTTCCATTAACTGAAGGAGAGAAGTGCTGAATCTTTAAAAATGAGACAGAGGAAAAACAAAAATCAGTGTTTTAAATAGTCTGAATAAAAATGACATACCCCCACCTTCAGTGAATGAGGTTCTTGATTCTTGTGCTGTTATATTAATAGTAGATCTCCAGGTATTCACAGTGTCTTCCAGGGTAGAAAATATTGAATTACAAATCTAGAAAACAAACAGGAAAATTCCTTTAAAAAAAAAATAAAAACAAAAAGTTTTCAAGAGTGGACCGCTTTACCCAGGTGAATGAATTGTGAGAGATGCTTTGACTTTATAATGGGTTGTTCATTTAGTTGCTGAAGTCCTTGATGGATGAAGCTTTCTATAAACATTATTGCTGGAATCCATTCATTGGGTTCTTAACTATGTGGTACAGTTATTAGTAGACAATATCACACCAGTGTCATTATACCTGAACAACCAGGATATACTCAAGGTTACAGCCTATGGCTCTTTGGAGTGATATGCTAATTGTCAGATCAACCCAGCTTCTCCATCTGGCAGTGGGGGAAAAAAACCTGTGTGCCACCAGCATGAATCACGGACGATGGAAGCTGTAATTGTACCTGTTCCCAAACAAGTCAGTGGTACTGTTTCAGAAATGGGGTCATGAATCAATAAATCTGTGTTCTACCAAAAGCAATTTTAAATGTCCCTGGTCCTTTTTTCTGTTTCAGGGCAGGAAAGGATCCCAGCTCTGACAAATGGCTTTTTATTGGACTGAGGCCATGGTTTTGTGTCTTCCCTTCCCTCCCTCCTTTACGCCCCCCTTCCCCCCACCCCACCTCATAGCTGAGGAGACAAGGTGTATATACTTTTCATAGTTACAGATTGAGTTAATGAGTTCTGATACTCTGATCTCCTGGGCTTGATGTTGGAGCCTCTTGTACTTGTCACTGTGTTTCCAGGAACAGTCAGTCTTCCTGAGGTTTGGAAACTTCACTTACCATACTTATCCTCCACTACCCAAAAGACCCACACAAGCTCAAAAACAACCTCTGCCTCATCTGACTTAGAGCCATTGATACTCCATGCTACAGGGCCCCTGTGACCACTTACTGACACCTCCTGCTGTCCATATTGGGGGGGGGGGGCCTCAGGACCAGTACCACCCTGCAGAGTCTATCAAATTTACTAGGGAGTCACCCCTTGCCTCATCTCTAAGGAAATGTTCCGATCAGGGATGCTGGAACAATATGTGTAGTCGGGGTGCTGAGAGCCATTGAATCAAACTGTAACCTTGTATATGATGGAAACCATTTCAAGCCAGGGGGTGCAGCATCACTCCCTGCACTCCTAATTCTTGCACCTATTTGCTCTGATCTACCTCTGGATCTGACATAGGAGGAAGAATACTATGTGCTGGTTTCACCAGAACCAGGAAGACTGCTATCATCTTCCCCAGATGAAGCGGTTGCTTCTACATCTCCATACATACATTCTCTCTTTCTTCCCCCACCCCCCCGCCGCAATGACTTCAGGAAGAGGAATTTCGAGGACCTTCTCTGCAGAGTCGCTGGAGAGCTTCATGTTCCCCTCGAGGAGATCCAGGATTCCCAGAGCAAACTCTTAATCATGCTGTACCTCTCCGGACCCAAGAGAATAGCTCTCTCTGTTAACAAAACTATACTGGAGCAAGCTAGCACAGTTTGGCCACCTCTGCTACCTGTGCTCCTACCCTCAAAGGGGCAGAGAAGCATTGTTATGTGCTGGCTAAAGATGCAGAATTTTTGTTGTCTCATCTAGCTCCTAATTCGTTGTTGGTCCATGCCATCTCTGAAAGGACCAGACAGCAACATGCCAGGTCTACTCCTGCAGACAAGGAGGATAAACACCTGGATCTACTGGGAAAAAAGTTCTTCTCATCATCCAGCCTCCTGTTCAGAATAGCCAGTTACCAGGCATTGCTGGCTAAATACGATTCCCTAAACTATGGCAAGTTTGTGAAGTTTACTGACAGAGCTCATTTCCTACCTCTGATGTACAAAAGCAGACTGATAGCCAGGACCACCCTCCAATCTGCAGTCAGTGCCACTGATACCTCTTCTAGAGTTATGGCAACTGCTGTTGTCATGTGCAGGGAGTCATGGCTCCTTGCATCAGTTCCTTATGAGTCTACTTGGCAGCAATCAGTACATACCATTCACCTTCTCAAGACTACTGAGGTTTCGCACACCCACTGACTAATAGATTCTGGAAAGGCTTGGTAAGAACCTTCCCGCCTACTCAGGGGCTTGTGCCCCAGTGGAACCTGAATCTTGTTCTCTCAGTGCTAACAAGACTCCCCTTTGAGCCTTTAGCTACTTGCTCCATGTCCTTCCGCTCCATGAATGTTGCCTTTCTTGTAACCATCACATCAGCAAGAAATGTTGGGAAATTTGGAGCAATGATGGCTGCCCCTCCATACACTGTATTCCATAAGGATAAGGTTTCCTTACATCTGTGCTCCAGATTCATCCCTAAAGTAGTTTTGGAATTTGACCTTAACCAGTCCATTAATTTACCTGTGTTGTTCCCAAAACCACATGCTTCCGCAGATTCCACTCCCTCGATGTTTGATGAGCCTTGGCTTTCTACCTGCAGAGAACAAAATCAATCAGGAAATCCCTGTGACTATTTGTCTCTGTATCAACAACAGTCAGAGGGCAGGCCGCCTCCACCCAGAGAATCTCCAAATGGATATCTGGCTGCATTCTACTCTGTCAGCTCTCAAACCCCTCCCCTTTCACGCTGGGGCTAAGAGTTCATTCCACCAGAGCGCAATCAACAACGGTAGCATCTCTTCAGGAGGTACCCTCCTGGACACTTGTAAAGCAGCTATGTGGAGTTCCATTCACCCATTTGTAAGACTGGTGCAGGATTATTCTGCTGATGCCTCCTGTGGGAAAACGGTAGTCCGCTCAGCCATACCGGCCACATCCTCGCACCTTCCTCCTGTTTAGGTACTGTTTGTCCATCACCCACAGTGGACTACAATAGGGACCATCACACGAATAAGAAAAGACTTATCTGTAACGGTAGGTTCTTAAGATGTGTGGTCACTATCTGTATTCCTCTTCCACCCTCGTTCCCCTCTGCTTCAGATCTTATCTGATTCATGGTGGAGAAGGAACTGTTGAGGTGAGCCAGGGCACATACACAGACACTACTTCAAATTCTCTGGCTCCAGACACATAGTCTCCATGCGTAACCCACAGTGGAATACAGACAGGAACCACACATCTCAAAGAACTTCCTCATTTGTTACTTTGCTTTATGTGTATTTGCCTACACAGGAGCTAATAGATGCAGAAAGTCTAGGAGGCTAGTATAAGATTTCAGTTTCTTAAAATTCTGGTTGCAGTGTTACCTAAGTAAATTTTTTCCTGTAATTGTAAACTGTGGAACTGATGAACTCTGTTTGACTGAATAGACTACAACTTTTAAAATGTTCTTCTCAAACAATGTAATTCATCTCTTCTCACCATTCCTGATATTTAAATAAATTCTGAAGACATCTTTGCAGTTGTTACGTGGATCAAAAATCCTTAAACTCCTAACTAAACACATCTTATTTTTGTGTTACAGATGATTCGCCTCCAGCAGAACGGGAACCAGGTGAAGTTGTGGACAGCCTGGTAGGCAAACAAGTGGAATATGCCAAAGAAGATGGCTCTAAAAGGACTGGCATGGTCATTCATCAAGTTGAAGCCAAACCTTCTGTCTATTTCATCAAGTTTGATGATGATTTCCATATTTATGTCTATGATTTAGTGAAAACATCTTAGACATCATCGTGAACTTTTGCCAAACTTGTGGAACTATTAAATGTAAAATTTGTAGACACAAAGACTTGACTGCTTTCCAGTTTAATGAAAGCTTAAATGTCCCTGCGAACCCACAATCTCTGCCAACAAAACTGTTTTGTTCTGAATAATACAAACAAATTTGTGTGAACATGACACATTTTGTGAAAGGGAACTCCTTTTCTTGAAGGAAGTCACTATATTTTTGGGGAGAGGGAGTTAAAGTAAACAGCTGCAAATTCAAGCTGTGTAAAGTTGATCTAGTGTTGTAATCATTAATCTAAAAATTTTTTCATAGCCTTTAACTTTTTCTTCAACCTCGCACTCACCTGTTCAACTGCCACATGCAAGTGTAGTTTGATATTTTCAATATTGCCTTCTTATGTAACATTAAATCTAATTTCTTGGCTACTGGCAGTCCTTGTTTTCAGGGTTGGGGTTGAGATGATTTCAAAAAGAAGTAAATGGTTGGTTTGTGCAGTTTTAAGGAGTGCCTAACCCAAGTAACATCAATCTACTGTGTTTCTACACCTTATTTCAGGGTAGCTTTTTAAGAAATAGCAGTACATGGGAATATTTGTGCCTCTTAGTAGACACAAGACAGTACAACATCAAATGTTTGACTTGCACCTTTCAGTGAAAAGGCTTCAAACTATAAAAGGTTTAATCATCTATATAAACTGTTGATTAGAAAATGCAGGTTAATGGCCCACATTTACAAGTTGTAGGAACCAGTAAAACTAAACCAAACAAGGCTGCCTTCAATTCTAAATGTTGTATTTTTGTTATACACACGTCTTAACAAACCCAAGTGCGTGGTGCCACAACAGTCGTAACATTATGTTACTTCAGAAAGATCTTTAGACTACACATTGGCAATCAGTAGTCTCTCATTTAATATAAAAATTAGCAACCTGGATGTTTGTGTGTGGACTTAAAAGCCTAATAGTTTATCTGTTACATGTAAAGACAAAAACCTCATGAAAGAACAGTCCTCTTTCATTAAAGACTTATTTTAGAGAAGGAGAAGCATTTGTTGCCTTCTGCTCAGTCTGCTGCATTCCTTTTTTTTTTATTATTATTTTCTCCCAAGAAAACATCTTTCTTAGCTCTTCTTTCTGGCTTTTCTACGAGTGTCCGGACAAATCATCTACAGCTTAAACCTGTTGTCGCCTTTTGTGGTGTACGTTGTACTCGCTTTGAGGTATGCTGTTACGTGAATTTCATTCAATGAACACTAGAGTTCTGCATGCCAGTGGTGTACTAACTAATGAAAGCTATAGGCAGCCTCAGTGGTTGGTCATCTGCATTAGATTGTGGATGTAAATAGCAGCCCACAGCAGAAGAATCCTTTCACGGTTTTAATCTTGCAAGATAGTTGTAAACCAAGGTAGTTTTTTAAATTTGGCAGTTTTTAAAAGTAATCAGAATGGCAAAAATGGTCAGTTCAGCAACTAAATTGTCATGTCACATTAGGGCAGAGCTTTGCAAGTTTGAAAGCACTGCTTCACAGAAGGCTAGTATGTGAAGCCAGTTATCACTGTTGAGGGGAGGAACACCCAGATACCCAACCTTACACAGAAGACTAGAAAAAGGTGCTGTTAATCAGAGATCTGAGGCCCAGATGACCTCTACTATGGATGTCCTTGACATTGAAGATTCAGTGGTTTAAGCCCCTGTCTATCCATTTTTGCCTGACTTCATATTTTAGCCTTAAGGCTTGTGCCTCATTATGCTGTTGAATGGTAACAAATACTCACCATATAAATACAGTACCTTAATTCTTTGTCCATTGCTACTATTGCATTATGTCCAGTATTTCATCATGGGCAACCAAAGGCAGGCCATTGTCTTTCAGTGAATAGCTTCTCAATGCAGTCCTTAAGTACTAAGTACCTGAATCATAAATGTTCCTTGTGTTTTTGAACAAAGTGAGCAGATTTGCAACATAGTGTTTTCATCCTGCAGATCTGTTATGTGTTTTCTATTGACTCTTAAGAGTCCTGCATGTAAATCTCAAAGCTGAGCCTGGCTCCATGAGCCCAAGTTGATATTTGTGGCACAAGAATGAGTGAGTGTATTGATTATACACAGGATACGTGCATAACGTAGTACAGTGAATTTTGGGCTATACATCTGAGGAAAACAAAGTTTGTTTTGAAATATTTGAAGTTTAGGTCTACTGAAACATTTTTAGCATTAAAGGCTTGCATTTGTGGGTTTTCTGCAAGCCACTTTAATATACCACATAATCTGCCAATTAGTGGAGTATAATCTGTAATTTTTTATGGCCTTTTAAGTGTCCCCGTTGTCTGTTGCTTTGTTGGTTTTTGGATTGGGTTTTTTTGGTTTTGTTTTGTTTTTTGATAGCTTAAATCACCTTTTTTGTGGCTTGACACTAATTCCACTTCCTGCCCTTCTGCTTTGGGCTTTGTTTTAGGCTCATGTTTCAGATCTGCATGCAGTGCTTGCGTTACCCTGGTAACTAAATGTTGGTTCCTTGTTCTAGGGGTTCAACATTACTTTCCAAAATTATCATGGGGCTTGTCACAGCACAAGCCGGGATCTGTGTATAAAAGTTATTGGCCTTTCTCATTTACCTGCTGTAGTATTGTTGTATATTGTGTGTGCGTGTGTGCGTATGTGTGTGTGTATGATGTCAGGCTGCCATGTAAAATTTAAAAAAGAAAAAAAAATCTTAAATGCAGACCATCCTTTTTTGCATGCTTAGAAGGTAGAATGTTCAATGTAACAAACTAAAGTTGCATGTTAAAAATGTTTAGGTTTTTTGTTTTTGTTTTGTTTTATTTTGTGTTCAGTTTTTGTGAATTTGCTTATTGTGCTGTTTTAATGGATGTTAGTAGGACTAAATGCACCGGTGAGGCGAGCATAGTGCCAACAGAAGGTAATTTTCCAGTTGTATGTGTCACAGCATTTGAAGGGACCATGTATTCTGTTCACTAGTAAATAAAATCACAGTTGAATCTAAAACACCACATTTTTTCTTTTGAGTGCCAAACCCTAAATTAAGTTGAAATAGAAAACATAAAGACCTAAGTACATTGGGGAAAACCCTGTTAAACTTCACAAATCGCAATACATAAGTCTTTTTTTTTTTTCTTTTTTCAATTGATTCATTTTAAAACTGAAGGTTTCTTCGAGGACAGCAGCAATTACAATCAATACAGGGAAGGAGAATTATAGCTAAAACAGTTTCTTGTTCCTTTAAAATGCTGTGCTTTTTGTATTTTACATCATTAGTGCAATTTGGATGGTTCTTGGTATGTGTATAGTTCAAAGGTCTTCGTGTTCACATTTTAAAATTAGGTAATGACTTCATCTTTAGAGCTTGGTTTCATTATTTTTATTTTATTTTGAACAATGTAGACAGTTCCCTGTTCTCTGCATTTAGAAGTATAAACACTTTAAATCTGTTACTTAATTCTGTAAGTAATTTTTATAATTATGATGTAACTCTATCCTTAAAACATTTAAAATAAACCCTTTATGTGCAACTTATGACTGTAAATTTTGTTCTCACGAGCAAAATGTAGTGGTGTGGTCTAAAATTGTGAAGAAGCAGTTTCTTCAGTTTTATAATTAAAAAAGGACTTATTATTTTAACATTGAGCCATTTATACTGGTATAATAATTTGCCATTTGAAACCTCTTTGCTTGCTAAAACAAATCTTTCTTCTCTCTTTTGCCAAGTAGGTATGAATGTTGATAAGATGGCATTTAAAGTGGATGAAATCTGATTGAGGTGAAGCATAGTGCTTAAATTTACTTTCTCAAAACACTGTGTAAGGGAATTCTGCACATGCATGAAGGAGCCTGTAAATTATTGTATTTTCAGTGCACGTTATAGTTTGCACTCTTAAAAGCAGTGACTCAGAAATTGTGAACTCCAGAAGCATTTGTCAGTTTGTAGACACTTACTTCCATGCCTGCTTTGAATCAACATTCATAATTAAATAACAAAACAAAACTTGAATTTATATTTCACTCACAACACAAAAAAGACTGAAAATTGGAGGTTTGAAACTGCTTCAATTATAGGCATAATATGTTTCACCTCAGCTTTATGAAGATGGGTAAGTATTATTCCCACTGTATACGTGAAGACAATATTTTTAAAAAATAGGGTGCCTAAAGGTAAGCTTGTAAGCCCATCTTTAGACACCTAAAATAAGTGGTCTGATGTTTTTCAAATGTGCTGAGCATACAGGAATGCGTTTTGAAGTCAGTGAGAGCTGTTGGGTACTCAGCGCTTTGGGCATCCAAATATTTGGCTTGATTTTCAAAAGGATGAACTTTTCATACCAAGCTAATTAAGAGGCTAGCCCAAGGTCACACAGCAAATTAGCTGCAGCACTGGGAATTGCACCCAGATTCTTCTGATTCCATCCTATGTTCTATTGACTGGATTATGCTGCCTGAGAAATAAGTCTGAGTGAAAATTACTTTAAGTAATTGACTTATTTTAATGTTTACTATCTGTTCCATTGCAATCAGTTCAAACCCCTGGATTATATTTATAATCAGGCAGCCAGTTACAGGACTAAAATATAGTCTCTTTGATACTCTACCTTTTTTACATCACATTTAACCAACTGCTTAATTGCTTCCAGAGTGGATAGTTAAAGAAACTCCTGGGGGGTTGTTTATCTTCCCCTCTGCCACCTCCCCAGACATGTTAACCCTCTTCATGGTACTAAGTCCCTTCAACCATCCTTACACAACTGATTAAGACTTTGGGGAGGGAGAGAATGATACTCAGGAAGGCAGATGTGTTAATCCATCTGAGGGCAATATACATAAAGCTAGCAAATAGTTGTTTAATGTGTAAACATTGAAGATGCAGATATCACAGCCCTAAACAGTCATTTATATTGTGTAGGGCTCTATGTATTCTCTGCAGAACCTAAAACTGCTTAACTATAGCTAAAGGTCTTTTTAGACCTCTTATGAATGGAAGGATAGCCTTCCAAATATGAACTGGCTTTAAACTGATGCAAGGTTGTCTTCATGTGTCTGCAAACATTCTAAAACAATATCTCAGAAAGGAATAATTTGTTCCTGTTTAGCTCTGAGGTGTTTACTTCAAAGCCTAATAGCCATTTAAATGGCATCCTTGTTAACATTTACCTTACTGATTACTTCAGCAAAAACACCAGGTAATCCATTGTTGCTTGCAAGGAGTGAATTGGAGTAGCTGGTTGTTAAGTTTTGTGCTGTTCCCCCTTATGGCCTCTCTCTAATTTTGAGGAGGAATGACTAATCATTTGGAGTTGAGGAAATCAAAAGTGATTTTTTTCATCCTTCTGTATTGTCGAAGGATAGATTTCAATTCTTCAGCCATATCTAACAGATGTGTCTAATTCAGCCTTCTCTCCAGTGATGGTGATTCTGTAATCTCACTGGGCATGACACGCTGTCAATTCTGTTTGTTTTCCTTGCTGATGCCCATAACTCCAATTTGATGTGGATGACTAAATAAGAATGAATGATCCCTGTCTATTCTAACATCCCATTTTATATTTGAAAAGAGTTGTTTTCCCTGTGTTACTTTCCTTCAGATTGACATTGCCACTCCTGTAAGCTTTCTTTAAATTCTGTTCTCATCATTTTATTAGTGTTGTTGCTCTCTCTGAATTTTCATTAATTTCTCTTCCAAATTTGGAGTATTAAAACAATCCAAATATCATATACTGCAGTTAAGGCACTAACCAGTGCCAAAATAAGCTGATGTCAAGTTAATATCTCCCATTCCATTTTGATACGATTGATTATTCTTCCCTACCGCATGTGAAATTTTGCTAAATTTTTAAATTTAATTTTATTGATTTCAATCCATTGTTCTGGTTTAAAGATTTTAAATCTTATTCGACAAAACAATCTCTCGCAGATTAACAAATGCACAGAAACATAGGTATAATTTGGCATACTCTGTACTCTACCCATCAAGTCATTAATTATAGCTAAGACCTGACCCTTGTAAGACCTCTGGGAACAACTCCATTCAACTTAACACTAACCATTACTTAGGCATTCTCTACACCCAAACTTCAACTGGTTTTATTAAAAACGATTTGGTTAAATAAGTGCGCAAACCTCTGTGTGAACATTTACTTTGGTTTCTTAAACCTGTTTCACATTGACGTAATTTAAACCAAAATAAACCACTCAAATGAAATAAGAGTATCACACAGCCTTTTACAGTAATTTAATAGCACATTTTAAGTGTAAACTAGCACAGTTCTGTGTACACAAGCCCTCAGAATTTTTTAATGCATGTCCCTATTAACTCACTTAAGTTTGCTTGTCACACAGCCCTGTAGTGTTGTATCAGATGCCCTAAATGACTGTGACTTTTTTATTCACTAGGTTTGTTAACCTACCAAAAAAGGAGAAGTTGAGTGGGCATTTGGTATAAAGCCATTAGATTCACTAACCAAAGATGAAGGTGTACTCACCTTGAGCTGAGTTGTGGACCCATCTCCCTGGGACATGAGGATAATTCTTTGTACCCATTCTATTCCTGCTCGCCAATGAAGTTGCCACTTGTGGTGATGAAAAGTTTTTTGTAACTTAGGCACGTCTGTTAAGTTTGGCATTTGAGTGGATTTCACTGTGTTCTGATGATTTGACTCTTCCCTAGGTATTTATTTTAATCCTTTGAAAATGTGAATCAATTTATATTTTTAAATCTCTTCACAAGTTTGATCAATTAGAAAATAAGGAGAACTTCTTAAAAAATCATTGTTATAAACATCAT
Organism: Lepidochelys olivacea; assembly: GCF_965140295.1. Lineage (NCBI taxonomy): Eukaryota > Metazoa > Chordata > Testudines > Cheloniidae > Lepidochelys > Lepidochelys olivacea. The sequence continues at coordinate 86,447,844 of NC_140415.1, read as the reverse complement.
GTTAAGGAAATACTTGTAAAATGTGAGTTCATCATGTGACCTATGATGTCCAAAGAAAGCTTGTTTGGGAGTCAGCGTGGGCCAGTGGACAGAGCACTAGACTAGGAAAGTGGTCCTAGTCTCATCTCTGCCACTGGTTTTCTGTATGACACTGGGCAAGTTGCTTTCATTTCCTTGTCTGTAAAATGAGAATAATGGCTTATCTTTTTGAAAGTGCTCTTGAGATATATGGAGGGAAAATGCTAAAGAGCTAAATATTACTGTACTTGATGGGCAACTCATCAGCCCAGGCAGGTGAGGCAAAATCTAACAAAATTCCCAAAAGCTACAAAGTACATTTTGTATATTTTTATTGCATTGATAGACACACAGATTTAAGGACAAATTGTGATTTGATTTAAATATCACAACTCCCTCCAGTAGCAAAACACCGCCAGAAAGTTTGAAGAATGTAGTGCTGCATGAGGCTCAAATCTTGGGATAGCTAAGAGTGCCTCAAGAAGCTGCTTTGTTCACATGGCAATTTACCATGCCCAGGAGTCACTTTATAAGAACGTGGTAATCCCTGCTTGGTGAGGCCACAGTGGGATTGTAGAAGTTAGGCAGGTCTGCAAAGGCCCTGCACCTCCCCAGCCTCCCTTCCCCAAGGGGTAAGTGTATGCCTGCATATGCATGAGGAGCCCCTGCCAAGCCCAGTGGCGGTTCCAGCTCCTGGGTCAGCCTGCTGCTTCTTCACCGTAAAGAAGGTAAGTTTTTAATAGCTATTAAATTATAGATTGGATGATTACGGAAATACATATCTTATGGGTTTGTACCTCATCTGTCAAAGCCATAAGCTGCCATTGCTTGATAAGCAAGAAATCTGCCACAAAAGCCTGTAGGCCTGTAGCCTAAAAGGGTCAAAACAAAGGATAGAATCAGGAACCCAAAGAACATGCCCAACTCTAGGGCAAGGATGGCAGCAGCTGACCATATTCACTTCTAGGGGAAGCATACAGTTACTTTTGCTCGTGGTATGTTATTGTGCATTGCATCGAGGAATAGTGTTTTCAGTATCTGGTTCAAAAAATTCTTTATCTCTGTGGAGAGTCCCACCAACATGAGTTTGTTCATCTATTCTCTGGGTCTTGCACCGTTTCCGAGGTGTATTAATTCTGTGCCTGCCAAGAATTCACTCGGATCAATAGCATAATTGTTATAATAGTATAAATTCACTCCATATGTGATGGGGTGTCCACCCCACTCAAAGCAGAGCAGGTTAAATTAAGTTAATTAACCTGATGGACTGCACGGATGGGGAAAGACAAATGATTGAGCATGGCTGAAATGGAACAGGTGGGGATAGTAGAAAGCCAAGATGTTGGCAGCAGAACAAGGCTGCAAGGGAAGTAGTCTGCAGTCCCTCCCTGGGAGAAGGGAGATGTGTTTGGGGCTATGGAGTTAAGAAGTCTTCAGTTACTCCCTGGGAGGAAGGAGTTTGGACTGGTAAACTCAGAATGTGGGAAGCCAGAAGACATAGGAAGGAGTCCAGGAAAATAGCAACAGGGTCTGGGAGAAAGCAGGTTGCCATTGCTAGACATAGGTCTCTACACTGGAAATCTGGAGTAGAAGGCAGGCTCAGGTTCCCCTACCACCACTTGGGGAAGCAGCAGGTTCTGGCCAGTGAAGGGAAGACTGCCATTCTGGATGGAGAGACTTTGATACCCCGAAAGGGGAGGACTACAGTGACCTGGTTGGAGGGCCAAGCCATGAAGAGAGCACCCTGAGTCACAGAGAGAGCAAGGGCATGCAAATGAGCAGCAGATGGAGTTTGGGGGTTGGGCCTGGAAGGAGCTAATCCCCAAAAGAGCCAGGAGGAGGTACACTAGCAGTGATTGGACCCCATGACAAATGTCTGCTCATGCAACAGTGATGGAAAGACAAAAACGGTTTGTAAGGGAGTTTAAAAGTAGCCATGCTGTTTATGGCAAAACTTGGGACCAAGCTAGAATGCCATGTCCCTGTATATTTCTGTTGAGAAGAAGCCATGGAACATATGCTGAAAGCTACCACGAGGCATACAATCTTGTTAATTCAGTTTAAATTAATGGGTCTGGTCTGGTGTCAGAACTTAACTCTTTTGTCTATCTTCAGTACTTACAGGGCCCCATTACTGTCGTGACTCTCAATTTATGACATATTTATGCTCACAAAACCTTTAAGGGGAAGTACTAAGTCACTTGCCTAAGGTCACACAGGAAGCTTGGAATTGAACAGAGGAAGCAGAGCAGGGAATTGAACCCTAGTCCCCCAAATTCTAGGCTAGTGCACTAACCACTGAAGAACCCTTCCTCTTGTCCCTGTGCGTACAGTCATAGTGGAGCTGCTGGAGGTAGTAGCCAGCTGGGAAGTGAAGGGGACAGAATAAGGGGATAGGCTCAAAGGGGAACATGCTGAGAGAAGTGGGAAGCAGGGGCAAAAAGGGAGATGTTTCTCCAGGATCTCAGTTCAAACAATCACTCCAGGCTCTCCCCAGAACTTCCCCGTGTTCTCCCTCTGCTAATAACCCCTCCAGGCTATTCCATGTTCTCCATCCCTAAAGAGACTGTTCCTGCCTCCTTCTCCATCTTGATCTCTGAGGTTTCCCAGGTTCAGCTGCTTCAGCCCCCTCACTGTTCCTATTTCCCTCCTTCCTTTTCGCATGGTGCAAAGAATAGGCTTTGGCCTCCCACATACATGTGTCACTGAGGCGGGCATCTGCGTCTTTATCACTGGTGAAACATTTCACATATGGAGCTGCACGCAGCATGGCAGTTATGAGGTAAGTTCATTGACTTTGATAAAAGTGGAGCTTGATGCTTAAAAGTTTGATGATCACCTTTTCTCAAACAGTATGTGATGTTGCCTGGCATTGTGATCACAGAGAGAGAGAAAGACATAATGGAACAGACTTATTGTTAACTTGCCTAGTTGAATTCTCAGTCTTTTAACACTATTTCCACATGGCTTAGCTGCTGCTCGGGCCTTGCCATGCTGGTCAATGCCTTGAGCAGTAGCTTCTGTTTCAGCTATCATTATGCCAACTGGCATTTAATTGCTCTTTCCTTTTAGCTTGATAAAGGGTGCTGAGTACACCCTTTAGCCATAACTTAGTTTGTGACTGAGGACAGCCATTAATACCTTCCAGCATAACGCCTTGCATTTCCTAGATCTCTGTTGTCTGATGTGAGAGGAAGGTCTGTATCATATTGCAAAGGAGTTGAGTTTAAATCCTGTAAAGGGTGTGTCGTTACTGTCACTGAAATTTCTGCTACGTTTTTCCATAAACCTGTTAGGTTAAATAGCAGGCAAATATGTAAGACACAAAATAAGTCAAATTTAGAAAAAGTACCATAAACAATATATAATCATCTTGTTTTGTCTTTTGGATTGGAAACAGCCTTGAATACAAATAGAATTAAACGGGACAGTTTAACAGGGATTTCTGTGTCAGGACAGAGATTAGGAAGTGGAATGGAAGTGTTAGAGTTCTCTAAAATTCTAAACTGCCTGATCGGTTACTGCCAGCTTGGGGGCAAGTGGGAGAATAAAGGAGCAGGTAAGTCAGAAAGAGGACAACCCATTAACGGCCCCATCCATAGCTCAGTAGTAATGGGCAGGGCACCTGATCAGAACACAAGAGTCCCCTTAATCCCCAGGCTGGATTTGGGCAATTTGGGCCCCTAGTCATGGCTCCTTTCCTGCTTGAGGTGACAGTGACTGGGGCCATAGGAAGTCACCACCACTCTCTTATATGGGCAGGATGAGGCTTACCCTATCCCATCCCATCACTCCCTGCCTTCTGGTAATCTGGGGTCTATCCCAGAGAGAGAACTCACGCACACTCACCTGAGCAGAGGACTGGCAGGTGGCCCTGCTACCACCACCCCAACAAAGCCTTTATGGGGTATTTGCAACCCCAACTTCCCTTGAGGTCCCCTTCAGATTTCTCTGCTGGGGTGATCTTGGCATAGGACCCCAAGAGCAGCAGGTCTCAGAGTTAACCACCAAGATGAAGGGGCATTTTATTCAGAACCATTTCATGGTGTTTGCAGGCTTAAGCAAATATCACTGCAGCAGTTATGCTGGGTTTGTTTTCAAGCATTTTTCACAGCCATACAGACTAAAACCTTGCATTTAAAAAAAAAGAAAGAAAGAAAAAAGCTGAGATTCTGATGTCATTGTGACCCCGGGATTCTATGCCTTAGGATGTCTTCATGCCTTGGCCTTCATCTGGCCCTGCCGACCCCATGACGGCACAATTAAGAACTGAAACATAGATAGAATCTAACTGTTCCCCTGCAACTAGAATAATTGAAAGCATTAGTCCAGTTACGGTGCTGCTGCTAGGTCCTGCCCGCCCTGCTACTATTCACTCTGTGGTAACTTGATTCCCTTGCAATTATACTATAGATAGGGCCTAATGGTCAAGTCAACCCAAAACATAATTGGTGCCCCTCATTCTCCCCAGTATAAGTCTGAGCCCAAGGGAGGGGGAATCAAAGGGACCTTATTGTGTCTTAACTGTAAAGCAAGGTTAGTCATTTAAAGTGCAAGTGTTTTAACAGATATCCCAGCTATAAATGGCTGAAATGTACTTTTTCTAACTATTTAAAAGTGATATGTTTTGGATCCTTTGTTTAACATGGGATGTAATGGGAATGTCGAGTGATCTTTGTAGAGATTATTCCATAATTAAAATATCTAGTCCTAAATTACTGTGGTGCATGTTTGAATCAAACAATTAGTCATTTCTGAAATCTGGAACTGATAAGAAGTAACTATTTTTACTGCTTTCTCTAAAAGCAAATCTTAAATTAAATGTATAGCTGTGAAACTCCCACTGATGCTAGAGTAAGCTTGCTAGCCTGCCACCAGCATAATTAAAACTAATAGAGAAAAATAACCAAGGAAAAAATAGTCACACTTAAATGTACTATTTTTGAGCTGGGATCACATGGTCTTCCTGATCTGCTTCAGATACAGCAAGTTACAACACAAGGGTCCAAAACATTTTCTCCCAGGAAATTACCTTAAGTCACCCCTCAAGTGGAAAGGTCTGACAGCTTGCAGAAGAGGCAGAGGGTACAGCCTTTTGATCCTGTGCATCCACTGGGAAGGGAACCTAGTTTACCCTGTAAAGGCTTTCTTTCCCTCCATATTACTGCACTGGCTTCCTCTCTGCCCCCCACTCAGTAGCATAGCCAGTGACAGAGACCTCCTCCCTGCAAAAACACATGCTTCTGTACAGTACAGCAGTTGATGCTTCAAGTAGCACTAATTCCTGCTTGTTTTTCCAGCCAGAAACGTGAGCTTTGCAGAAGACAGTATTGCAGAGACAGCTTGGTCTCTTTCTCCACTAACCGCTTTATTTTAAGCAATCAGTCAATACCTGTTTCTCTTGAGCATGTTCGTTTTCTCTTCATCTTGTATTCATCAGAACTTTTTGATGTCTCCATAAATAACCAGGCATGAAAATTACCCAAAAAATACAAATTAAAAAGCATACTTACAAATGCTATTTGGAGGCTTGGCACCTGGTCAAGCAGCACACCTCTCTCTCCTTAGGGCTCTGTAAAAATAGGACTTTAAATACTTTGTTGCCTTTTTTATTAGTACAAACTCATCCCAAGTAGCTAGATGTTGAAGCCTTGCTAAAGACTGTCTAGAAAGTTATTGCATTATTATTATTATTATCATTATTTTGCCAAAACCCAAACACATTAAATTTCCATGGTGTAGCTACAGGGCAATCTTAACATCAGGTTCACCATCCCATCTAAGTTCACTTGAAGAACTATCATGCTCAAGAATAAGAAAATGGTAGATTTTTGCAAGAGATCAGTGTTCAGGCAATGATAGCTTTTCTGTGAATAAAGTCAACCAAATGATGATGAAGGGCGCAATAAAAACAGAGGAGCAATCCTCTAGTCCAGTAGTGCTCACTCCATTCCCAAATCTTCCTGCAACAGCCACACTCTTGTTCCCCATGATCCTGCAGGAGGATTTAGGCTTACTGCTGGTTTGCTCCTGTCTCTCTGATTGGTCTCTGCTCTACCTCCTGTGGTCAGAGTGATGCACATAGCATCCCCAGCCACTCTGCCTAATATGAGTACTCCTCTGTCTTAAAGCAATACCGTTCCAATATAAAGCGTTGTTAATGGTGTTCTTATTTAGGGAAGGAAAGGTTACAGCTTCACCTTTTTATTGTTTATAAAGTTAATCTAACTTGAAAAGTGAACAGCAAAGGAAACCCATCATGGATACTGTTTTATGTAGGTCCTATTGAAATGGTCACTCATAGGTGGTGAACTTCTAAGCTACATGGTGGAATGTATTACAATGGTGAATTCTATCACCCAGGGGGATGGTGCTCAGATTTCTACAGTGATGGGGGTAATATACAAACCTAGATAGGTAGAGATGTAAGTGTATTAACACTGTATTGATGGAGGTCTTATAAAATACACAAGGTCTTTGACCTTCTAAAATACTGAATATAGCATCCTGAACTGGCCTCAGTTTTTTACTGCACTCTGTTCTCCTGCTCCCATCCCCCAGGATACACATATGAAATAGCAAAGATGCTTTGAACATATTGCCCTGAGGTACAATGCATGATTCCTTTAACAGGTTTATTAACTGTCCATGAGAACAACAAATGATGATGTGCAGAATCCATTTAACAAGATTTAATAATTTAGTAAATCTGGTGATGATCTTATTTTACTGTTTCGTACTTGAGATAATATTTATTTGATATAGCTTTAGTCCTTCATCTGATGTTCCTTTGAAGCCAGAGCTTAATCACAATCCTAGGATCTGTAAAGACTGTTTTGCACGAAATGTGTTCTCTCAACAGGATTAGTTTTGTCAAATAATTGAGTAAATGGCCTTTGCTCTATAAATTTAGCCTCTCAGTGGAGAAATAACACATTTCTTCATTATTTAATCATTGGGAAATCTAAACTCTCAACATCCAGGGATCATAATAAATTATATATATATGTACACATACAAACTGTTCTGAAGGAAAACATTTCTTTAAAGAAAATTCTTAAATGCAAATTATCTCTTTTTTCCCCCCCTTGATGACCTGAAGGGTTCTGGTAATTTCTTAACTGAATATTTGGAAAGATGTTACTCATTCTCATCTTGCCTAAAATTGGAAATTTTCTCTAATGAACACATCGAATGAAGGTAAAGATACTGAACTGCAATTAAGTGAGCCTTTTATTTAGTAGTGAGGATGAAAACATTTTGACATTGAGCAGTCTTGACTATTCCAGAGTCATGTTAACTATAATTAGAGTATATCTTAGAATCATAGAATATCAGGGTTGGAAGGGACCTCAGGAGGTCATCTAGTCCAACCCCCTGCTCAAAGCAGGACCGATCCCCAAAATTAAATCACTGTGCACATTTTTGTTCTATAATATAACCACCTCATCTGCTGAAATTAGCAAATTACATCATTACCTACTTGGATTTGCTCTCTCATCACCAAAATTCTTTTTTAAAGACAAAAGAAAAGATGTAGAAATAGAAGACCTGTTGAGCCAAAAGGCCTTTTTCTGTTACCAGAACACATTACCAGCATGTTCTTAACGGGGAGGGAGTGAAGCAGACTTCTCTACATAGCTCTATCCAAGCACATCAGCCTTCATTTACATGGGAGGACTACCCTCCAGCGGGTTATCAAGGTATTTTCTTTTCCATGTTTCCCATAGTGTTTAATTTGAGAAGGCCTACTGAGAGGACTGAGTTGTCTGATCCAGCCTAATTGTTCAGCAAATGCAGACACTACACATGATGAAATGTTGTTAGGCAAAACTGGGAGATTATGACTTAAGTCTATATATTTAAGAAATATGAGACCCAGTGAAAAAGTTCAACAGATAAATTACCTGATTTAGAAACAGTGGAAGGAGAACCATACTTTGAATATTTAAAAAAAAAAAAAAAAAAAGCTTTTTAAATTGATAGGAAGCATATTAATTATGAGCTCTGGATTATGCAGCAAAATAGTCATATTCTGCATAATTTAAATTAATCTAATTAGAATGATTAAATTAATCTATATAGAATGTGAGCCATTAGGAAAAAATGAAATTCAGTCCTACTATGCAGAGGAAAGGACTAATTTACCTTAAGGTCTCACCTATGCCAATCATGATATCCTTTCTCAGACAAAATTCTCATTTGCTATAAATAAAACTATATAAACAACCTTAAAAAGGAGCCCATGTATCACTCTGGGTACCCGTGGCATTATTTAAAGGAACAATACAACCAAAACGAGCAGCAAACCCCAGGGAAAACTCCATCTCTAAAACACCTAGAACTTTCCTCTCAGAAATCCTATGCCCCTGCCCCCATAGGTGTCCATCAGACCACACCCTTTTCCAAAACTGTGGCCAAGAAAGAGTTTTAGGAATGCAGGACCCTGTGTCTGAACCAGAGAAGAGATAGGCGCAATCACATGATAACATCACAAAGAAATTACAGCAAATTGCTATAAGGACAAAGAGTGGAGGGGAAAAGAGAATGAGTGAAGGCAAATGAACTTGTGCAGAATTTTATGCCAGTGTTTTTCCATTGCTGCAGGCACACACATTTTTCATTGTTGCCATGATGCTAAGGCTGTATTAAATCATTCCGAGTTGCTCCCTAATCATACCTGCTCATTGCATCAGCGTTCTTCACTTCTGAAGTCTAGCATACCTAACAGTAATTGGCAGCTTGATGTACATTAGCGTAGGACATCGTTATCGAAACGCTCTTACTAGCCCAGATTTTCTCTAGGGAGAATGTGCTAACCTCAGCTAATTTCCCAAGGCTATCTTGAGGCTCAGAAAGTCAATGCTGTAATTTCAAACACTAATTAGTAGTTCTGAAATTCAGTCCTGAGTCTCACTATGCTTTATAAAAGTATACTACATGCTTATTTAGCCTCTATGTATACTTTTTTTTGGTTTAAAAAAAAATTGTTCCTTCCAACATATCAAATCCAGATGGTTTGTAAATTTTTATGGTAGCATTCTTTTCTCCCTTTCCTTACACCTCTTTTCCTCTGTAATTGTTTTATTGAATTTCAAACAGTGTTTTGGGGTAAAGTTAGTATGTAGGAGATGATGCAAAGTAAATTCCGTAGTGCTATCACAGTTGCAGAAAATCTGTTGTTCGAAAGGAATGGATGTGATTTACATGCATTGAACAGCTCTACCATCCTGCAGTACTTGGTAAAGGGCCAAATCCTACAGTCCATGCTCATTCCTTACTTGACATTATTTTTTCCCCCCTGAGTAAGAACTACAGGATGAAGCCAAAATTCTATCTTTTCCAGGGAAAGGGAATGTACACCCATTTAACTTGCTGTTAGCCTTTTATGGATACAGTATGCTACTCTCACGCAGTTTGAAAAAAGGCTGAAAGGGACATAATTTAAAAAACTTTTGCACTAGTTATTTTATCTAGGAACATTGGGCTAATATGTTGTTTACCGTTTCATGTTCAGAGGGCACTATGTCTTTGTACTCATTAGACAAGAAAGTGACTCCAGTAAATTCACTGTATATGTCCGGCTTCCCCCTCTTCCCTAACTGGGAAATAGTATGTAAGATATGGCATGTACAAATAGGGTGGGGAATTTTGTATGAGAGATGTCATTCATTTAAAATATTATTTTGCATTGTAGTAAAATTTTATATTTTCCATCTCCCTTGTCTTTCTGCTCTGTACTGTGGTTTCTGTTCAGAGCATTGTGAACCAGTGGGCTGACTGCTGGGCTGGGACTCAGAAGACCTGTCTTCTATTCCCAGCTCTGTCACTGGCCTGATGTGTAACCCTGGGCAAACAACTTTTCTTCTCTGTGGTTCATTTTCCCCCTCTGTAAAATAGGGATAATGATACTGACCTTTGTCAAGTGCTTTGGTATTTACAGAAGAAAAGTGCTATATAAGAGCTAGATGGTGGTGGTATTATTATATATTATTTATTATTAATTGACCTGTCTGTCTTGTTTTTGATCAAATATCCTTATGTATTCTGTAATTTATTGAGTCTCAACTTTTTCCATACTGGGATTGCCTCTTCCATACCAGAACCCGTGCTCCCATCTAGCTGGGATCTGGGCAGGGCTCTCCTTCCATTTAGCAATATGGAAGGGCAATGCGGTTGTGATCCCTTACACCATTCGTAACTGACAACCCCCAGCCAGCCCTGGTTGAGAATCTCTGCTATAATCCACTCTCTAAGTATTTGTTTTGTTTGACAAGTGTCTTTTCAAGGTGACTGCTAGTCTTTCATTTTGATATTGTGCTGGTGTGTTAGGGTGTTCCCATTGACTGTCAAACCAAAGTTGCTACAGAAAAGTTTGCTTTTCCAATTACTCACACCTCTCCAAGGGCTTGATCCATGTCTGTTGAAGTCAGTAGACTCCCATCAACTTCAATGGATTAGATCTGAAGTGAAGAATTGAAACATACTACTACTCAGGTTTCTAAGTGTGTGGATCAGTGTTGGAAGTTTGCTACACCCGTATTGCACGGGCCCACATTCACGTGGCTTGGTCTCCTACCAGAGGAGATATTGAGCTTTCACCTTAAACTACTCTCTTGCTTGGCACATACTCTAATGTTCTGAACCCTCTGAATAGCTTCAGACAGCTGTCTTTTATCATCTTCTAAATTAGCCTACCAGAGAGGTGCTTCTTCCTCCAAATGTGAACTTCCTGCCAAAATCTACACCTGCATAGGCCCAGAAAATCTTAAACCAATTATATAAATAGGACACAACTTCAAAGTTTGCTATCTGCAGAGCTCTAATCAGGAGCTTTTATGCCATTGGGGTGGATGGAGTTCCAGTTCTTGCTCCTAAATTTACAGGGCCATGAGATTACAACCTTCAGAGTTGTGACATTTCAAAGTGTAGGAAAGTTATTTTCAGTTATCTTCAGAGACTTTTATGTTTTCTGGAAAGATCTGTATAGTTGAACTCATGGTAACTAACACCTGAGTTTAAAGGTGGAGTGGTACAGAAAAAATCCCAAAAATTCTTTTAATTCTCTCTCTTAAATAATCCTAAAATACCTTTTTGTAATTCTCGTACAAAATACATCATAGTGAGGCATGGCATAAAAATTTTATTGGCACTCATTTTGGGATGGCTTTACCAATTAATGCATAATATGCCCAACCCTGTGTTCCTATATACTGCATGCTGCTTTGCAAGGAAATTAAAAAGATGCATCCCTGTTCTGAGATATGTACAATCTATGGCCTAATCATGTAAACCTTTGCTTACATACCAGACATAGTGCTTACTGTTGACTTCAGAGGGGCTATTTGCAGAGGCAAGCACTGAAAGTGTTTGCAGGATCAGGCCCTTTATTACATGGGACACAGCAAGAGATGCCAAAAAAGAGGGTGGAGGAGGGAGCACAGGGTATGTTTAGAAAGTACAAGGACTATGAGTAAAATATAATATGCTTTCATTATGTACTACTTCTTAGTTCTTTAATTTGTGTGTGTATCTTATAGGAACAGTAGTTTTACAAATGTAAGGGTAGGGGAATGATACCACTTAAGTGCATTGTGCTTAGGAAATTTTTAGTCAATTTTGGCCAATATTTGCTTGCATTTCATTTCTTCTATGTTCAAGCAGAGGGATGATTTGGCTTTAAACTGCTGTCTTAGATGGGATTTAAGATAAGATGTTACTGAGGCGAGCTGTTAATATAACTTTGACATTCCTGTTGCATTCCCCAAGCCTGGGGCCTGTTCCAGTTCCCATTGAAGTTAATGGTATAACTCCCATTGACTTCCAAGGGAGCAGGATCATGCCCACTGTGGTATGAATTAGCTGAAAATATTAACTTGCCATTATGTTAAAATAAACCAAACAAAAACACCCACCATATGGTCAACTTAATATTCAATGTTTATAACTGTAGGGAAAAAATCTGAATGGCACATTTTAGGGTGGAAAGTGTCTTATGTTGAATTGTGTTAAAATCTGATATTTGCCAGAGGATTTCATTAACCAGGTATTGTTTAAAAGTTTTCAGGGAGGCAGTGTCATCTCCATCTAGAGCTAACATGTTCTCCTGAGGAAGGATCAGGGACTCTCTTTAAATAGCTCCATGATTACGAATCTGAGAGAGGATTAGAGAACTAAGTAAAGCAATAATGTTGATGCCCTTAATGAAAATAAAAAGGGAAGAGTCCCAGACAATATTTGCCATGAACAAAGGTCAATATCATTCAATAAATACCGCAGTCTCCTGTTTTGGCTGTAAATGAAAATGAAACCTCTTTGTACCAGCATATGTTAATGTCATGGAGAGTTGTACTCAAAGTCAACTGAGGTCAAAAGTTGTTGCAAGCTAAGTTTTTGTGACTCAGTACTGTGTTGTCAATACCTTGCAATGTACTGGCTAGAGGTTCATCACAACCTTTTGTAAAGGGAATACGAAGCGGGTCCAAACTATATGGTTGAGATTCATGAGCTGAAATATTGGCCAGCCAATCAGGAGCTGAGATCAATTAACTAATTTCACTTTAAACTAGCTCTGTCAAGCGATTAAAAAATTAATTGTGATTAATCACACTGTTAAACAATAATAGAATACCATTTATTTAAATATTTTTGATGTTTACATTTTCAAATATATTGATTTCAATTACAACACAGAATACTTAGTGTACAGTGCTCACTTTATTTTTATTACAAATATTTGCACTGTAAAAAAACAAAATAAATAGTATTTTTCAATTCCCCTAATACAAGCCCTGTAGTGCAATCTCTTTAGCATGAAAGTTGAACTTACAAATGTAGAACCACGTACAAAAAATAACTGCATTCAAAAACAAAACAATGTAAAACTTAAGAGCCTACAAGTCCACTCAGTCCTACCAATTGTTCAGCCAATTGCCCAGACAAACAAGTTTGTTTACATTTTCCGGCAATAATGCTGCCACCTTATTGTTTACAATGTCACCTGAAGTATGCCCGTTCATGCTTCAAGCACCATTCCAGAGGACATGTGTCCATGCTGATGACGGGTTTTGCTCGATAATGATCCAAAGCAGTGGGAACCGATGCATGTTCATTTTCATCTTCTGAGTCAGATGCCACCAACAGAAGGTTGATTTTTAGAGGTTCAGGTTCTGTAGTTTCCGCATCGGAGTGTTGCTCTTTTAAGACTTCTGACAGCATGCTCCACACCTCCTCCCTCTCAAATTTTGGAAGGCACTTCGGATTCTTAAACCTTGGGTCAAGTGCTGTAACTATCTTTAGAAATCTCAGATTGGTACCTTTGCGTTTTGTCAAATCTGCAGTGAAAGTGTTCTTAAAACTGACATGTGCTGGGTCATCATCTGAGACTGCTATAACATGAAATATATGTCAAAATTTGGGTAAAACAGAGCAGGTGACATACAATTCGCCCCCAAGGAGTTCACTCACAAATTTAACTAATGCATTATTTTTTTGAACAAGCGTCATCAGCATGGAAGCATGTCCCCTGGAATGGTGGCTAAAGCACGAAGGGACATAAGAATGTTTAGCATATCTGGCACATAAATACCTTGCTTTCAGGTGACATTGTAAATAAGAAGTGGACAACATTATCTCCTGTAAATCTAAACAAACTTGTTTGTCTTGGCAAGTTGCTGAAGAAGTAGTAGGACTGAGTGGACTTTTAGGCTCTAAAGTTTTACATTGTTTTGTTTTTGAGGGCAGGTATGTAACAAAAAGGACATTTGTAAATTGCACTTTCACAATAAAGGGGTTACACTATAGTACTTGTGTGAGGTGAACAGAAAAATACTGTTTCTTTTGTTTATAATTTTTACAGTGCAAATATTTATATTAAAAATAATATAAAGTGAGCACTGTACACTTTGTATTCTGTGTTGTAACAGAAATCATGATATCTGAAAATGTAGAAAAACATCCAAAAACATTTAATAAATTTAAATTGGTATTGTTTAACAGTGCGATTAAAACTAATTAATCATGATTAATTTCTTTAATCGTGATTACTTTTTTAATTAATCACATGAGTTAACTGCGATTAATCAACAGCCTTACTTTCAACTCAACTTTTAAAAAGAACAAGATGGATCTACAGGATGGTCCGAGCCACGCAGCCCTCCAGACCAGATCTAAAACAATTACCTTGTTGTTCCCTTTGTTTTCCATACATACAAAGTAACCATCTGTGTTCAATCCAAATTTACTTTATTTTAGATGAAAGAAAACAAAGCCAATTTTTCATGAGTGATTCTCCTCTATCTAGGCTGCCGCAACTCTCAGAGCAAACTGGTTGCTGTCTGTGCACACAGAACTCCAGCAATTTACAGTTGTGGAACTCTGAAAACAAAAGCATCAAAGTGTCTTAGCTACTCATACTACAAATTTTAAATTCCTTCTACTGCTTATTATGTCTTATTTACCAGCTAGCTCGTGCGGGTACTTGTACGTAGAGTGCATGATAACTCAAACCTTTTTTCCCCCCACTTATGTGGCAGCAATGTGGGAACTCTGTCCTGCGTGGCCAGAAGAAAGGAGTGAAGAGTTAGAACAGTTAGTCTACAATATTTATTCCCCGCTCATGACAATGCAAAAAGGAGCAGCAATCACTCCTCTTCCACCTTGCAGAGGTGGGTTGGTTGTGGATTTGTGGGATCACCAACCAATGGCCTCACGATACCTCTGAAAACTGTGGTGTCCATTGCTGGACGGACAGGTCAGCTAGATGCATGGGCAAGAGCAGAACCACCCCCATAGAGCCTGAAATCCATAGGGTTTTCCTTACATTTCCTTGTCTGTCTCCAGGCTACTAAGGCACATGGCCATGATGCCCATTCTCTACCGCAAGCCATCTCCTGTGGAGACAGTGTGACAGATTGGAGGCTTTGAAAGAAATGTATGTCTCGGAGGCTTAGCTCCCTTTGGGCTGTTCGAAGCACAAGAAAAGCATGTTGGCCTTGATCAGTTGTTCCATTGTTCCCACTTTTGTGCTCGGGATGAAAGAGTAAAAGGGACATGGGAAAAAATAGGATGGTCAGAAGTTTGGAGGAGTGAAGCATGGATGGCATGGGAGAGCTACTTCTTCATAAAGAACAGGAAGACTTGTGGCACCTTAGAGACTAACAAATTTATTAGAGCATAAGCTTTTGTGAGCTACAGCTCACTTCATCGGATGCATCCTTCTTCATGTTATCAAATTCTCCTTTTGAAATCAGTCTGTTTTCCACTGGAAGCAGGTAGTAATGCCTATAGGATTAGAGGTTTATGGTCAGAAAAGTAGGATACCTGGTTGTCAAGAGTCTGGCAAAACTAGAGAATGATTATGCTTGAACTCAAAACGTTTCTAACCACCTAATAAATTATTTTTCCGCTATAGTGGTGCTAATCCGCTATTATGATTAGTCATAAGTGCTTGGAAAGAAACTGCACTGATGACTAATTTGTGTATCTAAAACCTCTTATCAAAGCAAAATATTGGCTGCAGCCAAGTGTGGATTACATTTGCTATAAAGGGGTGAACTTTGGCATGTAGAAAACAAGCACCAGCTCTATCAATAGTATGTTGAGGGCTACACGGCTCCGGTAACAGATAAAAGATGGGAGGAAGGGAGGGAGGGAGGGACGCGAACGTCAGGAGATAAGGTCTCCTTAAATCAAAATGACTTTAACATCATTTGTTTAAAATCTAATGCATTATTATAATACAAACCAATGCAGTTATCTTTGATGAAGAGTATCAGGAACATATCACCATGTTTCCCAAAAAATTGCCATGGTAATAACCAAAACTATGTCTTGGAGTTGCCCTGACATTCTCAAGCTCTGAAAGAGACCCACCTTGCTTTTCTCTCCCACCCAGAAGTGATGGTAGCACCCTCCAGAGAGAGATGTGTGTCCGTCCTTTCTCAGCTAGAACGTTGGGTCAGCCCAATGAAAGAACTCTGAGAGAACTAAAGGGGGAAAAAAGGAAATCTCTCCAGAAATATTTAAAATACTGCTTGGTTTCAACTCAGTTTGCGCATACAGTAGAACCTTAGCGTTACAAACATCTAGGGAATGGAAGTTGTTCATAACTCTGAAATGTTTGTAACTCTGAACAAAACGTTATGGTGGTTCTTTCAAAAGTTTACAACTGAGCATTGACTTAATATAGCTTTGAAACTTTACTATGCAGTAGGAAAATGCTGCTTTTAACCATCCTAATTTAAATGAAACAAGCATAGAAACAGTTTCCTTACCTTGTCAAATCTTTTTAAACTTTCCCTTTTTTCAGTAGTTTACATTTAACACAGTACTGTTGTATACGGTATTTGCTGCTTCTTTTTTTCTTTTTTCTTTTTTCTTTTTTTTTGGTCTCTGCTGCCTGATTGTGTACTTCCAATTCCAAATGAGTGTGTGGTTGACAGATCAGTTTGTAACTCTGAGGTTCTACTGGACTATAAACTATATTTGCTCTTCAATAGATATCTAGCTTTGTGGTTTATATAGCTCAGACTGTATAGTTGGTACCCAGAAATTGGCTCTAGATGTCTAAAAATCTCTAGAAAATGCATGTTCTATTACTACGGATTGTGTTCCATCTTATTATAGGTGACACTATGTTTTTCGAATGTTTAAGTCTGTACCTGATATTCATTGGCCATAGCTCTCAATCTTCCAATAAATCAAATGTGACCTAAACTTTATAACATGTCGGACACAGACCCCCAAAAAGGGAAAGAACAAACAATAGAGGGGAAAACTTGAAGTTGTCTTTTCCATGTGTAAAGTTTCTGTAATAGTTATGATATCCATTGTACATGATATGATCGTACCTGCTTTTTGTAGAATGAGGTACACTTAGGTCAGTTATCTTTATTTTAATCTAACTTGTGATCAGGTTCATTTATGTGAGAGCCTCTGAAATGTTCACAGAATTGAGATGATGTATTTTATGAGTCAATCAGAATAATTAAATTATCATATTTCATTCAATTTTAGAAGTCAGGATCATGCTGTAGCAGATTTTTACTTTGATGTCTCATATGTAGGTTGTACTACATTGAGCAGAACAAATTAGAAGTGTCCACAGTCAAGATATAATTGCTTAGTTCTCAAAATGTGGTGCTGGAAATGTATATTGATGAGCTTTTGATTCATATGTTAGGATCAGCAGGAACAACTGACCCATTATTCAGCCCAAGCATATAATAGTCTCATTTTTGTTCCAAGAATACCTCTTTTTCCACATGCAAACTGTGTAAAGAGTGATCCATTTTCTGCATATATAGAATCTGTTGTTTAATAGAACCCCATTGTGCTAGGCGCTGTACAAACACAGAACAAAAAGAAAGCACCTGCCCCAAAGAGCTTACAATTTATGTAATCAGGATATACTTTAAAGCAATGGTATTATACTGAGCCTGAAAACATTTCTACCCCACATTCGGAGAGACTTTCAGTTTAGTAATAGCTGAGTCTTGGGCTGGGTTAGGGTTAGGGTCAACTGAATGAGAAAAAGAGAGAGAGAGAGAGAGAGAGCACTTGCTACAGCCATAGTGGGTGTTAGGGAGAGTGGCTGAGCAGCCAGGTCAGGACTGAGTCCTAATTCTTTTTAAAAAATAATTGGTAAATCAAGCATCTGAAAGAGTATGATGTCCATTTACAGAATGATCAAACAAAGAGACTGAGAAAAAGATTGAGATGTGCAAGCTGTGGAATAATTGTACAGTTTACATCAGGCATTAATTTGTTGGATGATATCCAAATAGTATAATCAAAACATTCACTGTATAAAGGCTTTCTGTATATTTTACAAGAGGGGAAACAAAACAGCTTGCACTTCCGTGTGTGGTTTGTATTGTTTAGCATAAACCTTCCATAAACACACACAACCTCAATTATTTATCTAAGTATTCAGTACTGGCTTGAGAGTTTTTGGTGTCCTATACAAACTAGAAAATGTATAACCTTCACAGTAAATAGTCCCTAAATATTTCAGTGACCCCAATACTTGGCTGTCCTTGAGGTAACCTCCTGATTTTGTATGTATGGTATGTCCATCCTGATTTCATTGTTGCTTATCTATTAATCTTATTTGTCTGTTTTAGCAGGATAAAAACAAAAACATACATCTCACCTCTTCCCAATAAATTCACTTTAAAAACCTGTGTTAAAAGAATACCCTGCAAACCCATCTCTTCACTTTAGAGTAAACAGAAATTATCTATCACGTTTTCTCCCACATGATTGGGCCCCTAAAGAATCTTTGTTTTAAAATTATTTAACTTGGCCAAGGTCCTTCTTAGAAAATATTACCTCCTAGAATCCAAAAAGTTTTTTTTTTTATTTTGGAAAACAGATTCATCCTGCGTCTGAAAATTTAACAATAATAACAAAACAGATATTACAGTCAAACCAAAAGAATACTGAATAAATCCATCTGTGCTCCCTAGGGTAGGAAGTGATGCAATGGCGATAACACTAGACAGTCATTCTAACTACTTCCTTGATACACCCTGTTGTGCTAGGGAGGAGAACTCATATCAGTAAAGCTATTGTTGTAAATTTATAAATGCAAAATGCAAAAACACTCAATGAAAAACAGCTGAGATTTTGGATGCGAAAATGGCAGAAATTTAGCAATTGCTGCTCAGCCCCCTTATAGATTCAAAGGCTTAGAAGAGACCACATCTAGTCTAACCCCCTGCCAAGATGCAGGATCTGTTGTGTCTAAACCAGCCAAGACAGATGGCTATCATCCAGCCTCCTTTTGAGGACCTCCTAGGGTGACCAGATGTCCTGATTTTATAGGGACAGTCCCGATATTTGGGGCTTTGCCTTATATAGGTGCCTGTTACCCCCCCCCCACACCCCCATCCAGATTTTTCACACTTGCTGTCTGGTCACCCTAGAACTTCCAGTGAAGGAGCTTCCACAACCTCCCTAGGCAGTCTGTTCTATTGTCCTACTGTTCTTATAGTTTGGAAGTTTTTCCTGAGATTTAATCTAAATCTGATATGCACAGATGTGCAAAGACAACATCCCCACAGCATTTCCATCATAGGGGAGTGTTGTGAGAATGTTATCTGTTTGAAAAGGCAAGACTGCAGTTGTGGCCACTTTGATATGTTGTATTCCTACTTATGGTGTTTATTTTTATGCATTACCTTTCCTGTGAGATCCAGAACTTTTGATTTCCTTTTCATAGAATCATAGACTATCGGGGTTGGAAGGGACCTCAGGAGGTCATCTAGTCCAACCCCCTGCTCAAAGCAGGACCAATCCCCAAACTAAATTTTGTATGTATTAAACATCACACTTAATATGGTGTACTGTTAATATAATTTTAGGAATTAGAGCCTAAGTTGTCAGGTGTTGGAGATCTAAAGTTAGCCTCCCACCTCCATATTTGGGCATCTAAACAAAAGTGGCCTGCTTTTCAAAGGTACTGAGCACCTCCAGTTCCTATTAAGGTGTTTGTTTTACCAGGTTGCTTTTCACCAAAATCAGGCCATTTTTGCTTAGGTGCCCAAATTCAGAATTAGCCACCTAACTTTAGGCACCCATTCAGTATTGAAACTTTGGGGCATAACTTCCATTTTGTCTTTGGTTGGGGGGAAGAAAAGAGAGTGATTGACTGGACATTGATGTAAAAGTCTAATAAAAGAATGGGTATTTGAAAGGTGCAGCTTGAACAGGCACCCTGGATTGGATGCAAAGTTACTCCTCTCAGTATAGGCACCTCTTCTCTAGTTTGTATTTGACTGTCTGATGTGGGATTCAAAACTGGGATATATCATAACTGAATGTTATGATATGATATGGCGTGAGTCCCGCCAGCGGCTGGCAGGGTCTGGTGCTTCCCGCTCTCGCTCTGTGCCTGAGCTGCGCGGGGACCCTGACGGCTTCTGCCGGGCCCGGGGCTGTGCGCGCGCTTCCGAGCGGGGCAGGTTCCTGACGAAACCATTCTGGGCCCGCTTCCCTGCGCCCCGGGGGAAGGGCTGGGGCCCGCCCGCGCTCGGGTGCCAGATAACAACGCGCGCTCTCTCTTCTCTCTCCCGTACTAGCCCTGAGGCGCTCGGAGGGGGCCGGCCGGCCGGCGGCAGCAGGGAAGAAGCGAGCGGACAGGGACCGGGCAGGCGCCTTCCGTGCAGAGCCGAGTCCCCCCGCCGGTGCCTGGGCGGGGAGACGCAGGCGCGGGCACTCGGGAAGGAATCTGCCTACGCCCCCCGCGTGCCGTAGCCAAGCCCTCGCCCCCGCGAGCAGAGTGTTGCCCGCCCTAGCCGTGCGCCCTGCCCCTAGACTGCCCCGCCCCGGCCGGCGCCGCGCTCCGGGGGCAGGATGGTGGACGTGTTCAGCGGGCGGCCCCTGCTCACCCGGGACGGGCACGCCGTGGATCCCGAGGAGGTTTTGCAGAACAAGATCGTGGGCTTGTACTTCTCGGCCGGCTGGTGCTCCCCGTGCCGGGACTTCACCCCCGTCCTGTGCGACTTCTACAGCGAGCTGCTGGAGGGCGCCCGCCCGCCGGCCCCGTTCGAGATCGTCTTCGTCTCGTCCGACCGCAGCCCCGAGGAGATGGCAGAGTACATGCACGACATGCACGGGGACTGGCTGGCGCTGCCCTTCCACGACCCCTACAAGCAGTGAGTGCGGGGGGTGGGGGGGGGGCGAGAGGCCGCGTGGAGGTTAGCAGCAGCAGCCTGGTACCCGCAAGCTGGGAGCCCCCTGCCCTGGGGGAGCTACGCGATCCGGGGGTGGGATGGCCAGGACCAGAGCCGTTGCTATTCCCTAGACCGCAGGTGCTTCGGGCTGGGTTTAAATCCAAGCTAGAACGTGCCAAGTTTGCACCCAGCCTCCCGAGTTCCGCTGGCTGAACGTGTAAGGGCCTCTAGCGCCCAAAGCACCTAGACCCCGGCACAGTCTGGTGGCGCCCCTGCTGCAAACCCCCAGAGCGGGCACCTGGGTCCTGCGGGATCCCAGCCAGTCTTGGGCCCCAATTCCCCAAATTCTAAGGTGGAACTCTAGAAGAACTGTCCCTGTTCTGACTTGCACCGATGAAACCCAGACCATACTACACTCTGGCACCCCAGCACCAGATCCAAAACCTGGATCCTGCTGGATCGGGCCAGTGTTTGCTTTTGTCCCCCAATTCTTCCACATAAATAGAGAACAAGAGTAGATGCTCCAGCACTCCAGTTGTACCAGGACCCCTGAAGAAGAGCTCTGTGTAGTTAGCTTGTCTCGCTCATCCGCCCATCTACCTATCATCCCAGAAGTTGGTGCAATAAAAGGTCACTCACCTTGTTTCTAGGGAAAAAAATATCAGTTTTCATCATGGCAAAAGGTTAACAGCAAGGTGCCTCAAGGTTTCCCTGCGGGTCCTGTATTGTTTTATATATTTATTAACTGCCTGGAAAGGGGAGTGAGTAGTGAGATAGCAAACTTTGAAGGTGACACGAAGTTATTTAGATTATTCCAGTCCAGAGAAGAGGGGAGGGGATAGCTCAGTGGTTTGAGCATTAGCCTGCTAAACAGTGAGAGGAATGGAAGAGAGACATAAACAAGCTAGGTGACTGGACAGCATGATGAAGTTCAATATAGACAAATGTAAGGTAATGCATTTTGGTAAAAAAATTTTAACTGGTGTGCTTTACAGGGTTCTAAACTAATTATATCAGCTGAGGAAAGTGACATAGGTACCACAGTAGCCAGGTCAATTTAAACAAAACAAAAAACAAAAAAAAATTTCCCATGAAAAATAATCCATTGGAAATGTATATCTTTGCTGCTCCATGTTGTAGCAATTTTCCACCCAGTGGAACTGTGACTGCACTAACCTGTTTAGTTACACGGGGCCAGAAAAAGGAAATTCAGAAAAATTTCAGTGTTGTTTTTAAAGAAGTCTTTGGTAACATTTTGTAAAGTTTGCTGGAGTGTGGCAGTGATCTTTTAAAGTTAGCTTGCAAGTCTGATGCTTGATGTTACTTTGATTAGTTGGCTTACTCCTATCATGACAGGGTGCATTGATTTAAATAAAGCAATTTAAATAATCAATTTTAATCATGATTTAAATCAGAAAGCTGGAAAACTTGTTTTAAATAGTCAATTTTAAGTGTGTTTTGCATTTGTACTTTTGTAGTTATTTTCCTAAAGAAATGCTTATTCTCATTAATTGGTAACTATTAAAACATATAATTTAAACTGAATATAGCATTTACGCTAAATTTGGTCCTCCTTTTTGCTAGCCCGGAGGATACACTACATCTATATATATTTGTTTAAGCAATTGTATAGCTTAATTTATTTTTATTCAGGTTATTTATTTTTATATTTTTATTATGCCAGAAAATGGTGAATGATGCATTTCTTATATATTAGATTAATTTTTTACTTGTGATTTGTGTCAAGATCTATTTGAATAGAAATTCAAATTCAATTAATGCACAAAACCAGCATTTAAATTTTTGATTAAATAAAACTACTTTAAAAGTGCTGGATACATTTTTAAAAGTTTATCAAAACATGTTTTGCATTTCAAAGTAGCTGATTTATTAAACAAAGGAAATATTATCTGCAGTTAATTAATTGACCTGATTGTTTCAAGTCACCGTTTCCATCAAGATTCTACAACTAAAGTAGTTCTTGCCTCTAACATGGCTAATTAAGGTCTTTCTCTTTAAAAGTTCCAGAGAGCTTTAATGTTTCTGTATTAAACTAGCAATACCACAAGACACCACATTTAGAAGGGTTTAAGCATAACAAGTAATTGAAATTTAAATTGGAGTGAATTCTGAGAGCTGAAATCATGTAGAGTATTACACCAATGATATATTCATTGTGTAATACTAGGTTACTACTAGGTAAGTTAAAGGAAAAGGCGGTAAGAAGCCCCACCTCCACCCTGCTTCTTCCTGCCTTTCCCCACCACCTCATCCCCGCCCAGTTCTGCTCCTGCCCCCAAGTGATTTGTTGTGTTACCTCTGATCTCACACTGATATTCCAATTTGGGGTAGACATCCCTATCTGCCCCAACCATCCTTTCTGTGAAGGTTGAAAATCTCACTGTATCTTCCTTATTCACCTCCCCAACTTGGATTGGAGACCCCACTGTCTAGAACACCAGGTGGGCAAACTACAGCCCACAGGCCGTGTCTGGCCTGTCAGACCTTTTAATCTGGTCCTTGAGCTCCTGCCAGGGAGCAGGGTTGGGGGCTTGCCCCACTCCACATGGCTCCCAGAAGCAGAGGCATGTCCCCTCTCCAGCTCCTAGGCGTAGGAGCAGCCAGGGGGCTCTGCATGCTGCCCACCCCCGCCCGCCCAAGCACCGGCTCTGCAGCTCCCATTGGCTGGCAACTGTGGCCAATGGGAGCTGCAGGGGTGGCGCCTGCAGACGGGGCAGCGTGCACAGCCTCCCTGGCTGCCCATGCACCTCTGCATAGGAGCTGGAGGGGGGACATACTGCTGCTTCCTGGAACTGCAGGGCGGTGCCTGCAGACGGGGCAGCGCGTAGAGCCACCTGGCCACGCCTCCGCATAGGAGCCGGAATGGGGACATGCCGCTGTTTCCAGGAGCTGCTTGAGGTAAGCGCAGCCTCGAGCCTGCACCCCTGACTTCCTCCCATGCCCCAGCCCTAGCCCTGATCCACGTCCTGCTCTCCGAACCCCTCGGTCCCAGCCCAGAGCACCCTCCTGCACCCCAAACCTCCCAGCCTCATCCCAGAACCAACACCCCTAGCCGGAACCCTCACCCCCCTGCCGCCCAACCTCTGGCCCCTCCTGGAGCCCCCTCCCGCACTCGAAACCCTTCAGCCCCAGCCCAGAGCTCCTTGGCCCCACGCCGGAGCTCTCACCCCTCCCACATCCCATCCCCTTGCTCCCAGCCTGGAGCCCCCTCCCACACTCTCAACTCCACATTTCTGGCCCCACCCCAGAGCCCTCCCCCCCGCACCCCAACCCCCAATTTCGTGAGCATTCCTGGCCCGCCATACAATTTCCGTACCCAGATGTGGCCCTCAGGCCAAAAAGTTTGCCCACTCCTGATCTAGAAGGAGATCACATCTATACCTCTACGCAATACACTGTAAATATCTAGGTCACAGACTTCAAAGTACCCTGTCATCAGATCATGCCAGCATATTACTTTGTTTTTAATTGTATTTATTTTATCCAGGAGAGAAGAGTGTTGATGTGTAGTATGTGTTGCATTTTCATTTCGTGCCAGAGATTAGAAATTTGAGGTTATGATAAATAAGCCTGTTCAGCAGAAAAAAGGTGGGCAGATGGCTGACAGAAATGTTTGTTCCTGGAGTGTATAAAATGGCATTTTACAGGCATATAGTTGTCTTAAGTGATGGTACCCTCCATGAGGATATCTTGAGTATTTCTTTCCATTCACTTAACTGTTCATTGCCATTACATTAAATGCTTAGATGTGTTTTTAACTGTGATGTTCCATGGTTACATATAGGTTCCAACTTTACCGTTAACTAGCAACCTTAACTTAAATCAAAGTAATGCAGTCTTCGTTTTTGTGATTTAAAATTATGGGGCTGTTGAGGAGCTGTGGAGTGCCATAGTGTCTCTGCCATCTCCTGTCTTTGCTCAGTGGAGCTTAGGATCTCTGCAGGCTCCCCTCTTCCGTCCTTGTCTCTTTCTACAAAGTGGAACCATTCCTTGCTCTCGCTGCTCTGCAGAGCTTCAATTTCCACAGAGTAAGTGGCTTCCTGCACTGCTCTGCAGTTTGTCTCTTCTCCACCTCTCCTTGCCTTGATGCTGGCCTGGCTCTCCCCTACCCACAAACAACCATTGGCTCCTGGGTAACTCAGCTCCCTCCCTCATAGGCGCCTTGTTACTCCTTTAAAGAAAACAAAGCAAAGAGCCTTCAGGTGCCAGTAGCAGCAAAGAGCCAAGCCAGCACTGATTGTATTGAGGGAAAGAGAGGACCAACATTAATTGCACTGGAGAAGGAACTAGCATTGATTTTATCAGGGGGTGGGGATGTCCAGCCTCAACTGGATTGGGAGGCAGCCTTAATCACTGTGGCTGTTAATCCTTCATGTCAGAAAATATCCACACACAAATCTAGTTTTATTCCTGGAGTTTGATGACACCTGTGTGAAAATGCATATATTTATAGGGACCCCTAAATCTGCCGTGTCTCTGAATATTAGAAATGTAGGTTTTCTGTTCTTTTGTTAAAAGGACATTGTAGTAACTAGATTTCAATTTCCTCAGATTTGGTCAGCTGGCCATCAGTCTGTATCGTTGTATCACTTAAATTCCTGTGTAAACTGAAAGATTCTGTCACTTTGGGTTAATGTTAGGTACTTTTTAGAGTACAGTCTTTCCTTATGATGAAGGATTATGAAATTTTTTTCAATGAGGAATTTAAAGTCTCATTAATACGAATTGGCACAGTTTAATATCCCTTTGTGAGAAGAAATGGAGTAGCCATCATTGTATAATGCTAATTTATACTATACCTTGGAGAATGAAAACTCCTGAGTGTTCCAACCACTTCAAAAATAGTAAAAGGGCCAGAGCAGCATAACAGGTCCTAAGAATTACTGTTCTGGCTAAGGGAGAATTCCCCTTGTGCCTGTATGCTGTGGAAGAGGGCTGCCTTCTGAGGATCCTCTTGTAAGCCAACGGCATGCTGGGGTGAGACCGGAGCAAGCCGTGCTTATGGAAGCTCCAAGCAGTACTGCAGCCCAAATGTAAGCCCAAGGGAAACTGCTGTAACTTAGATTAGGTCCTCCAGGGCTGCAGAGCAGCCCAGAATCTTGAGGGTGCAAAGAGGGCTAAAGCTTTCCCTATGTTGCAAGTTCTGTATTTGCACCTCTAAGAGATGCCGCACAGAATCTCACCCCTTGTGTGTGTGTTTTCAGTTTGTATTGCATAGACTACTCCTTTAAAAATACATGATGGCTTCCTGAAATGTTTCTAACAGCATGTTTAACTTTGTGTTTTGTTTCCAGTGATTTGAAGAAGAAATACAATATAACGGCCATTCCCAAACTGGTGATTGTGAAACAAACTGGAGAAGTCATTACTGACAAGGGAAGGAAACAGATCAAAGAAAGAGGGCTAAGCTGCTTCCGAAACTGGCTCGAGGGGGCAGATGTCTTTCAGAATTTTTCTAACTGAACAAAAATTGGGAGGTACAAGCAAGACAGTTAGACGAAGCTTGTGGGGGAACTTGCAGAGTTCCCAAACTATAACTTTTTTGGTTAGAACAAAGGGCGTTATTGATTAGGAGCCATTTAATTTTATTCCAAACTATAGAAAGCAGAATATGCCAATAGGCTAACATAGTTCAGAACAAATGCACTTACCATTTTATTCGTGTTGTCTTGTTTACTACAGTTAGTATGACCACCAAAGCATTCGTAATAATATTCAAGAGTTGTGTATTGTAGGGCTCTTCCAGACAGATAGAAGGGCAGCCCTGTGAAATCTATGCAAATGTTTTATTTTTGCAGATGTGTACAGGTAAAAAAAAACGTATTTTTCTCAACCACAAGATTTTTCTGGTGATTAGCACATAATTTATATTTATTGATAAAACAGAAGTATACTTGCTTTAATAAAGTAATATTTATGCATTGCGTGCCTTCAGATGTCTCCTTTGATATGTTACACGTAAATCTGAACAGAAAATGAAATGGCTGTTAAATCGGGTGCACTGTTTGCCCATGCATAAGAAATCCCTTTTTGTCTGTGCTTCGAGTGGGTTTCTTTACACTTTACAGTCTTCCTCTCCGTTTTCTTATCCCCAGATTTTTTTTCCCCAATACCGTAGTGAGAGTCAACATCTCCAATTCACAATCAGGCTTTCTAAAATATATCAGTGTTTTGTGTGTTTGCAATGGGGAGAGGAGTGGCGGGAAGGCGTAGAAAGGCAGTGGATATATAGGTGAAGTGGCCATGTTAAACAAAGATGCTAAGCAGGCTGGTGTCTAGTATTTAGAACATAAAACTATGGGTCTGATTTTCATCATGTACATCAGTGTAAACCTTTGACTTCAGCAGAGTTACATGCAGCAGAGTCCATGCAAAACTGGTAGGAGAGGAGAATCTGTCCTTTAGGCCTTATGAGCCCAATTCTGGATGAACTGCGGATGTGGATGAGGATTGTTAAGCACATCTGTCAGGGTAAGAGGTAATTCACAGAAAATGAGGCACTTTGCCTGCAGGACTCTCAAGCCCATTCTCTAAATGAAATGTACACAGTTACCATAAACATGCATGAATATTTGGAAAGCTAAATTTACAATGCTATAAACAGGAAGGAGTTAGATGGGAGTAATATTTAATATTTGTTGAACTTGCTGGTTCATTTTCTTGTAATGGAGGAAATGATGTTTTCTCCTCAGAGTATGTAATCTGGCAGGGTTCATATCTAGTCCTCAAAAATAAGCCATGAAACGAGCTCCAAAGATACTGAGTAGAAAAACAATGTTAGTTCAATGAGGTGATTAAGTATTCTTTGTGAGTCAGAGGCTCTGAGAGCTGGGTTCTTGAGGTGATATTAGGCAATACTGCAGCCTGCTTCTGATCTTCACTGTCTAACCAGTTAGTTCATAGTTTATTACTCTTCTAAAGAATACTGAGCTATGAATGAGTTTTTGGAAAGGCCTTTATGCAAGCACTACCTACTGTTCTGGAACCAGTTAATGATGAATGTAGTTTGAAATAACAGTTCAATCAGAAACTGAAAAGGCATTAATAGAAAATGTTTCCAGTCCTTACGTATTATACAGTTATGTTGCCTGAAATATGGGGCAACTCCTAATGGCACAGACACCAGTTGTAGCCTAATGAGTATCTCCTCATTTAGATTTCACGTTCAGTGCAAGGTAGATGGCCATTTGGTTGCCTGACTCTGTATACAATATATGCATCTATATGTAAATGAAAGACTTACACTACTTAAAATTTGATTCTTTTAGGGGGCCAGTGAATAATGCATTGAATGGGGGTGGTAAAATGGGCTGCTGAATCAGTGTGTCCCCCAATCCAGTCTCAAATTAAAATCCAGATGGGAGTTAACAGGAATAGAATTGTGATGAAGTAGAAGAAGTATTAAAAAGAAGTATATGGACTCCTAACCCATGGGGGTCCACTGTATTCTCACATCAGTATGTTGAGTGCCTTAAAAAAAAATAATTACCACCCCTGCTTGTGTTCGTTATGCTTGTCATGGTATTTCATGTTCCAAGTATAGGAAATATGGGGTAAAGGGAAATAGCATAGTGCAATACACTCTCTTCAACAGCTCCTACTATACGTAGAGAAGTTAAAGGAATAACTTGCATTGAGGCTACAGAGGAAGCCATATGTGTCATTCCCTCATATATTGATAGGGGACTAAACTCATTTGCATGTTATACCTGAAATCATGGGTTTTTTACACCTTTGTTTTTGCTTTAAACCTAAACTTTAAGTATGTCTTGCATTTGTTAGCAATTTTTCTACTGTTCTTCCTTTTTTCTATGGTGAAATGCCATGAATATTAATTGGTGGCCAGCTTTCTTTCTTGATGAGAAGGAATGATACTGTTTTCTGATACAGTTATATGCAGTAGCATGAATGTCATTGATAGATAATTACTCACTCAAAAGGAAATTAACGAAAAACTGACTGAGGTGAGGTGAGGCTCTGCTGGGATTAGACAGAATATTACTCTTTATTAAGGGCTGATTTATGGGCCAATTTACGGCACAACACGTGTAAAGCAATCTTGTACAGTCTCTAGTTATTACACAATTTACAACCACATTTCACTAGCAAAAAAAGGCAGGATTTGTATGCTGATATACAAGCATTATGAGTTGATCCATAATATAATTCTGAGGAAGAAGAACTAGCATTTATGTTCAAACAAATCAGTGCTGCAGGCTCTCTTGTGACCACTGAACATATCATTTGGAAAGAAGCAAAGCATAGAGCTCAGAGGAAAAGAGTGTTAGATTCACTAATGAAGTAAACAATACAAATGCAAGTGAAATCAGTGTTTGAGGTCTACAGTGAATCTCTTGTTCATCTTTCATTAGCTGAGCTCATTCCCCCACCACCTCACCCTCCAATGCCCCGAAACTCCACTGCACATCTAAGTATTCTTAGTTCCTTCTTAAGAGTTGCTGTTGTGTGTATATTGTGTGAGGATTTTTAATGAGAGAAGTAGTGTTACATTATAGTGCTCCATTATGTTAATAAGATTCTTATCTGGAATATTTGCCTGTCGATACTGTAATTTGATCTTTCAGAAGATATCTCTTTGCCATGCATTTAGTAGACACATTTAGAATATAATTGGTTTCTTTAGGATGTCTAAGACTAACAGTGACTCTTTCTCCTCATCCCCCTCCTTTTGGCAATGTCAACTGATGGAGAGAAACATGGATTAATTTCTAAATCTTCAAGGACTTGATTTCTTTGTCACCTTTTGCCACAACAAGCCAATCACATTTAATCACCAAAACCATGTCTATATTGAATTATACAGTTTGTCACAGGATCCTTCTACTGTTTGCAGATACCAACCTGTTAGCATCCTCTAGGGTTTAATTTATGTGTATATATCTTCTAGTTAGCAATGTTATATCAGTAAAATAAAAACCAGCAGGATCTTATTAAAGGGGAAAAGGCAAAATACCACATTTATTGTGAATACAGAAAGAATCATAGTAAGCAGTTAGTTATAGCTATAACATTCCACTCAATCTCATATTTATTCACACATTCATTCATATACACACACACACACACAGAGGTTCTGCAAGGTTGTTATCACAGTTACCAGCCTTAGAGTTGCTCACGTCAAGCCACTGGTCAGGTGGCATGGACATGAGGAGGGAGCAGGGCCTTGTCAGATGCTCATCTGATGCTTTTGGAAGTTGGTTTGCAGAATCAGACCCCAAAGGTCTCACTTTCTAGAGTCCATTTTTATAGGAATTTCTTCCTATGCCAGTCTATGGGAATTCCTTCATCATGCTGTTGCTGAATCAATCAGCAGATAGCACATTCCTGACGGCTCCGTGCTGCTAGATGTTATCTTGTTCTTTGGTTCTCCCATTCTTGAGGCTGTTGGGTTGATTCCAGTCTGCCCTCTGGGGGTCCTCTGGTTATTTCCACTTGACGCCTTCTTCAGCCGATGGACACTGGATTCTTAGGCTGGCACCTCCCTGATCATTCAGTTATTATCCACACCAAGCATCCATCCACATACATCCTCTATCTCAATTTTAATCACAATTGTTAACAAAGCGAGATGAATACAACAAAAGGGCAGGGATTCTCTGGGTGTTGTTTCTGTTGTTACAGAGTATTACTTTGAGTCTTTCTCTGTGTGAGTATGTTTCAGAGTAACAGCCGTGTTAGTCTGTATTCGCAAAAAGAAAAGGAGTACTTGTGGCACCTTAGAGACTAAGGTGCCACAAGTACTCCTTTTCTTTCTGTGTGAGTAGATGTTATTACAAAGAATTGCTTTGAGAACAGACTCTGTCTTAGAATGTACTAACACAATTAGCAGCTTGCAAGTTTCACACAGAGAGGGAGAGAAACAGTACCAAAAACCAAGAGACCTCTTAATTAGTAATACCCTGGAATTTAAACTATGGGGAATCAAACTCATTTGTGATTTTAATACAGAACTTCTTTAATATGATCCAACAGCAACAGTCATCTGTGCTGTGCAAAAATGACTCATACTTCTGTCCCACTTTTCTCTTGTAATGTCATCACTGCAAATGGTCAAAACTGGCTGATCAGGGAAATATAAAACCAGACATTTGAAAATTAACAGAAATGAAATGGGTATAAAACATTGTGGTACATGGAAAGTTGCCTATACAAATAGCCATTCTCTCAGAAATTCGAATCTGGAATAAATAAAATAAATGTATTCTACTAGTAGTGTTGGCATATCAATCCATAGTTCAGCAAACTACATAAGTACACGCTTACTTTTAAACATGTGCTTAAGTCCCATTGAAGTCAATGAGATTTGAGCACATGCTTAAGTGCTTTGGTGAATGAGGGCCTAACTGGAGGACATTGTCTTTGTAACAGGTCTAGGTGGCGTATGTAATCATTGAAGATTATTGCTGCAGAAGATTACCATGTTTCATTTTAATCTGGCAGATTTCGTGTGCCAAATTGTGGTCCATGGTGCAATCTAAAGTAATCCTAAAGAGGGAAAATATGAAGCCAGACTAAAATAACTGATTGAAAAATAACAATAAAATGACCCAAGAAAGAACTGACAGAGTCAGTGCTAATGATGTGCATTCTTCCACTGATTCTGGAGTGGATTTCACTCTGTTTCAAAATGCTGCATAAGGAAGCAAAATAAGGTGGTGTATAATAGACATGGAAAATTTCTTTCAAAACAATATTTTAGGATATATAAAAGGCTAGAAAGGGAAGAACAATTTATTTGACAAGGAGGACAAGGACAAATCATATTCCTTCAGTAGGTCTGACAGCACTGAATGTTTGCTCTTCCCCCTATTCCCCATGTAAAGGCCAAGCTTTTCCTTGCATATCTATCATTTGCATGAGTTCAGTCTAACAGCCAAGCAGGATCTATCTGTGGACATCTTAACTGCATGTGAAGTATGGAAAAATAGAACTCATGAACCTAGTTCCATAACCACGGGTCTCATTCAGTTGGGCTAAAGGAGAACTTATTTAGCTGTCAACAGCAATGAGCTTTTTATATTTAGGGTGACCAGATGTCACACTTTTAGGGACAGTCCCGTTTTTTGGGGGACTTTTTCTTATATAAGCGCCTATTATCCACCACCCCCTGTCCTGTTTTTTCACATTTGCTATCTGGTCACCATCGTTATAGTCTCTTGTTGAGGTGTGCCACTAGATATCTGAATAGATTTAACATTCTTTCTTCTAAAAGGCAGTAGTGTATATGTGCAAGAGCCTGGGCACTACAAAGAGAGCACCAATTTTACCATATAAACTTGACTAAAAGTTATGTTTTTCTTTTGGGACCAGGTCCAAAGTAGGGTTGGGGTTTTTTTGCTTTCCAAGATTAATCGTATCCCTTTTAAAAGGCTGTTTCATGTACGTTTTGAAAGCTTGTTCTGTGTATAAACTTCAAAGGAGAGAAGTAAAATGATCTGTATTTACTCCTGCACATAACTGTAAAATTTTTGGAAGGAATTTTCGCCTTTGGGCCTTTTATCTAGAAAACTCCCTGGGAAACTGTGGGAAGAAAATTACCATTCATATGCCACAATGATGGGTGCATAATAAATACCTAGATAGAAAATAATGACATTTATTGGAGTTTGTACATTTCTATGGGAAATAGAAAACTACAGATTTACAAATGAGCTCTGAAGGCCCAAATGTGTGATTTTCAGTGTTTGACTGTGAGACAAAGATCCAAAATGGGCAAAACCTAAAGATTCTTCACATGATGTAATGTCTTCAACATATATTTTAAATATCAGTTTATTTTTTCATTTCTGATCTCGATTTACGGTAATACAACGTGAAATAGCAGATCTCTGTAGAAAGGAGTAAAACTCAAGACCTAAAAGAAGTGATGCTTTCTTGTGATAAGGAATAGTTGAGAGCTTGTCTAGGTCACATGGATCTGATCAGTAAGGAACCTTTTTCAGCCTCCTATTCCCCTTTCCACAACACTGGTGGGTGCAGCTGTCAGATTGCAGGATGTGTTGCTTTTGTTCATAGTGTGACTGCGTTGCTTTTCAACTGCTGATGTTGAAAAGTGTTAACTCAAGCAGTTATCTGTACTGTGCGTGGATGAAGGGTTTTAGATGTTACTTGGTGCATAAATATGTGGGCGACCTAAAAAGTCTTGCTGTTGAGTGCCATAAAGAAAAATGTGTAGATGGGTGAATCCCTGATAGAGTGGGATTTACACTCTCCATCTTCTCCATTTTGTTTAAATTATTTCAAAGCAACCACTCTGCTATATGAAGGGAGATGTACTGGGAAACACGAATGGCTACCTGTTGCTTTCCTTTCACTTTGTGGTGTATGGATGTTTGCAGAGGGTGTGCACTGTGGGCTGCAGAGGTTCCTAAGGTAAGGCCCTCCTCGCCTGAACTGAAACCCAAATTTAAGCACCATAGTAAATTCCCACGTAGATGGTTTGAATGCAGTTTTGAGTAATTCATCACAAGTGTTGCTGTAGCAGAGGGAATCCAGATGTGAACCCTCAAGCATGTGCCGGCATCTCAAGTAGACAGACAAAACTGCTCAGGGATGTTGTAAGCTGGTGCATGTGCTGCACAGGAAATGGTTTGGACTGTGCCGATACTAAATTGACTCTAGTGACACTTGTCAGCTAACCCCTACTAAGGTTTGCCCAGCCTGTAGACTCCCGGATCCACAAAACAATACAACAGTGGTTTTTGAATAAGAAATGGTTTAAATTGATTCATTGACTGTACACAGAACAAAATCTTCCAAAAAGAATGTCTTTCTGATGATGACAATATAACTACACAATTCCTACGTAAAGATCTGTTAGACAGAGTTGTATCAGCAGTGTCATGCTCAGATCAAAGTTCTTTTTAAAAGAAATTATTTACCCAAGGAAGCACCCCTTTGACAGCCACCTGGGCTTTTTTAGGGAACTTCTGCTTGTTAAGAATCCAGTTTTCCAGCAGGGTTTGGTAAGGCACAAGGAGATAGAATAACTTGCCTCGGGTCAAAGTGACTCAGTGATCAGCCTGGATCAAAATCCTAGAATCTCTGGGCTCTTACTGATTCAACTTGTTTTGTGGTCGAGAGCATGGGAAACTGAAGTTCTCTGTCTGCTGAACAATTAAAGCGCAGACCGTGGAAGTGCAATACTCATATCAAGGTGTTTCAACCTTTGCTTGAAAGGGTCACCTCTTGCAGTGGGAGGATCAGCATAATCTTTATGCTCACCAATGCTCCATGCTCCAGTCCCTGGCCTCTCTACTAACAAGGTAGTGTAAACTGGGATGGTAGCTTTTGCCTGAGATAATCTGTTCACTAAGGGCATGTCTAAAGTGCCCCGCAGTTCAGGCTGCAGGGGTATGTACAGCAGTGTGCACCAATGTGCTATCCTGTAACTCCCCCATGTGGGCGCAAACTAAAGGGTTTCTAGTTCACATTAATGTGGTCTTGTTTGAAGAAGAAATGTGAGCTTAGGGACCTTTTAGTTCATACCTGCAGCATTCACACGGGGGAGTTGTTGTGCATTGTTATTCACAGCCTCAAAGTCCGAAATGTGGGGCAGTGTAAACAAGCCGTAAGATGGGAGCACCTCAGCATCTCATTTCATAGGCCAGTGTATAGCCGTCCAATAGTGACCACTTTTGGTCACTGTTATCTCTGTCGGATTTCAACATTGAAAGGTGTGTTCTGAGTAAAACTATTTCCCCATGTTTATTCCCCCCCCACCCCTCGCTGTTCCTCAGATATTCTTGTCAATTGCTGGAAATGGCCCACCTTGATTATCACTACAAAAGGTCCCCCTCCTGCCCCTTTCTCCTGCTTGGTAATAGCTCACCTTAAGTGATCACTCTCTTGTTACAGTGTATATGGTAACACCCATTGTTTCATGTTCTCTATGTATATAAATCTCCCCACTGTATTTTCCACTGAATGCATCCGATGAAATGAGCTGTAGCTCACGAACGCTTATGCTCAAATAAATTGGTTAGTCTCTAAGGTGCCACAAGTACTCCTTTTCTTTTTGCGAATACAGACTAACACGGCTGTTACTCTGAAACCTGTCATTATGCAAGGCACTGCATTTAGCCGTATGGAGTGGAAATCTATCAACTGCATGAAAAAACTTGTACAGATACAGACAGACATCATCTTCCTCTCCAAATGCAAACAGACGGACATCGTACCAAAAGGACTGAAGGTAAAAAATCCATTACAATCTACATACCACACAGACTATGCTGACAGCTTGTGCCACACACTCTCAAAGAAACTGCGGAACCACCTGATCAACATCCTCTACAGCAAACAGGGAAAGATAAAGAATGAGCTCTCAAAAATGGATACTCTCATAAAAAACCAACCTTCCACACAAACTTCCTCGTGGCTGGACTTTACTAAAACTAGACAAGCCATTTACAACACACACTTTGCTTCTCTACAAAAGAAAAAGGACACTAAACTATCTAAACTACTACTGCCACAAGGGGCCACAGCAATGGTTCCCTCAACCCACCCAGCAATATTGTTAACCTATCCAACTATACTCTCAGCCCAGCAGAAGCAGCTGTCCTATCTCGGGGCCTCTCCTTCTGCCCCTCCACCCCCACGAACATGATACAGTTCTGTGGTGACCTAGAATCCTATGTTCGACGTCTCCAACTCAAGGAATATTTCCAACACACCTCTGAACAACATACTAATCCACAGAGCCCTCCCTACCAACACTACAAAAAGAAGGATTCTAGGTGGACTCCTCCTGAAGGTCGAGACAGCAGACTGGACTTCTACATAGAGTGCTTCCGCCGACGTGCACGGGCTGAAATTGTGGAAAAGCAGCATCACTTGCCCCACAACCTCAGCTGTGCAGAACACAATGCCAACCACAGCCTCAGAAACAATTCTGACATCATAATCAAAAAGGCTGACAAAGGAGGTGCTGTTGTCATCATGAATAGGTCGGAATATGAACAAGAGGCTGCTCGGCAGCTCTCCAACACCACTTTCTACAAGCCATTATCCTCTGATCCCACTGAGAGTTACCAAAAGAAACTACAGCTTTTGCTCAAGAAACTCCCTGAAAAAGCAAAAGATCAAATCCGCACAGACACACCCCTGAAATCCCAACCTGGTATATTCTATCTACTACCCAAGATCCATAAACCTGGAAATCCTGGGAGCCCCATCATCTCAGGCATTGGCACCCTGACAGCAGGATTGTCTGGCTATGTAGACTCCCTCCTCAGGCCCTACGCTACCAGCACTCCCAGCTACCTTCGAGACACCACTGACTTCCTGAGGAAACTACAATCCATCGGTGATCTTCCTGATAACACCATCCTGGCCACTATAGATGTAGAAGCCCTCTACACCAACATTCCACACAAAGATGGACTACAAGCCATCAAGAACACTATCCCCGATAATGTCACGGCTAACCTGGTGGCTGAACTTTGTGACTTTGTCCTTACCCATAACTATTTTACATTTGGGGACAATGTATACCTTCAAATCAGCGGCACTGCTATGGGTACCCGCATGGCCCGACAGTATGCCAACATTTTTATGGCTGACTTAGAACAATGCTTCCTCAGCTCTCGTCCCCTAACGCCCCTACTCTACTTGCACCTTATTGATGACATCTTCATCATCTTGACCCATGGAAAAGAAGCCCTTGAGGAATTCCATCATGATTTCAACAATTTCCATCCCACCATCAACCTCAGCCTGGTCCAGTCCACACAAGAGATCCACTTCCTGGACACTACAGTGCTAATAAATGATGGTCACATAAACACCACCCTATACTGGAAACCTACTGACCGCTCTTCCTACCTACATGCCTCCAGCTTTCACCCTGACCATACCACACGATCCATTGTCTACAGCCAAGCTCTGCGATACAACCGCATTTGCTCCAACCCCTCAGACAGAGACAAACACCTACAAGATCTCTGTCAAGCATTCTTACAACTACAGCACCCACCTGCGGAAGTGAAGAAACAGATTGACAGAGCCAGAAGAGTTCCCAGAAGTCACCTACTACAGGACAGGCCTAACAAAGAAAATAACAGAATGCCACTAGCCGTCACCTTCAGCCCCCAACTAAAACCCCTCCAACGCATTATTGAGAATCTACAACCTATCCTGAAGGATGACCCAACACTCTCACAAATCTTGGGAGACAGGCCAGTCCTTGCCTACAGACAGCCCCCCAACCTGAAGCAAATACTCACCAGCAACCACGTACCGCACAACAGAACCACTAACCCAGGAACCTATCCTTGCAACAAAGCCCGTTGCCAACTGTGCCCACATATCTATTCAGGGGACACCATCACAGGACCTAATAACATCAGCCACACTATCAGAGGCTCGTTCACCTGCACATCTACCAATGTGATATATGCCATCAGGTGCAAGCAATGCCCCTCTGCCATGTACATTGGTCAAACTGGACAGTCTCTACGTAAAAGAATAAATGGACACAACTCAGATGTCAAGAATTATAACATTCATAAACTAGTCGGAGAACATTTCAATCTCTCTGGTCACGCGATTACAGACATGAAAGTTGCGATATTACAACAAAAAAACTTCAAATCCAGACTCCAGCGAGAGACTGTTGAATTGGAATTCATTTGCAAATTGGATACAATTAACTTAGGCTTGAATAGAGACTGGGAGTGGCTAAGTCATTATGCAAGGTAACCTATTTTCCCTTGTTTTTTCCTAACCCCCCCCCTCCCCAGACGTTCTTGTTAAACCCTGGATTTGTGCTGGAAATGGCCCTCCTTGATTATCATACACATTGTAAGGAGAGTGATCACTTTAGATAAGCTATTACCAGCAGGAAAGTGGGGTGGGGGGAGAGAAAACCTTTTGTAGTGGTAAAACACCCATTTTTTCATGCTTTGTGTGTATAAAAAGATCTTCTATACTTTCCACAGTATGCATCCAATAAAGTGAGCTGTAGCTCACGAAAGCTTATGCTCAAATAAATTGGTTAGTCTCTAAGGTGCCACAAGTACTCCTTTTCTTTTTGCGAATACAGACTAACACGGCTGTTACTCTGAAATCTCTCACCATTCACCAGCATTATGTTCATCCTAATATAGATATATTTTGGAGAAATGTATTTAACTGAATGTCACTATTATAGATCGAAAGTATAGGGTACTTATTTTTTATAATATAAACAGCATCAAATAAAGAAATACAGCAAACTAAGTGCCTTGAATAATGACAGGTTTCAGAGAGGCAGCCGTGTTAGTCTGTAGCCGCAAAAAGAACAGGAGTACTTGTGGCACCTTAGAGACTAACCAATTTATTTGAGCATAAGCTCCACTGAATGCATCCGATGAAGTGAGCTGTAGCTCACGAAAGCTTATGCTCAAACAAATTTGTTAGCCTCTAAGGTGCCACAAGTACTCCTTTTCTTTTAGCAAACTAAGTGCATCTCATTCCATGTCTCTGCAATCTGTACTGTGCTGTACTTTGGATTAGCCTCAGAGTAACTGATTAGATGAACTCCAGGGCCAGGTAGAATGTTCCGTAGTCACAAATCTGGGAATCATTTGTAATCGTCTTACCAGATTTGCTTTAAAAAGATTTGACACATTTGACCTTTGGGAGAAGATTGTTAGTTTGATGTATTTATTTCCAGTCCCACTCAGAACACTGCTAAAACAGAACAGTAACAGGAAGCTTTGGGGTGACTGGAGGCTGTACTGAAAGTACACTGGCATATTTGCATTTTTAGAACTCAAAGAAAGATGAACATACTCCAAACTGTAACAATCAAGTGCCTTGTGTGAATGCCAGGGTATTCCTGTTTGAGGGCTGTACTTTGTAACAAATGACCTGTTGCTATATCCCAAGCTGATTTTAGTGATTACATAATCCTTTAGTTGTTGCTTATCTGAGGAAGCGATCCCAAATGAGACACATTATTTTTTCAAGAACAATAAAACACTTAATTTTAATCCCAATAGGCATTATCCTTTGCTAGACACCATATCATTTCAGCTAAGGCAGAGAATTTGACTAGCTCAGCAGTTGCATGCTGGTTATTAGGGCATAGCCTTTGCTTTTCCTTGTGTTTTTTCATTCCTCATGTTCATGTTTTGGGATTAATCCTTCAGGGCCTTGGGCACTGGCAAGAGAAAAGCATGCATTTAAAGGAGAAATCAAGCTGTTTCATGACATTTCAAATATACTTAATGTTACCACCTTTTGATGTGAACAGTTAGCCATAATTCAAGGTCTAGCAGGTTGTTTCTGTTAGAAGAAATTGGTGATGGAGTCAGGTATTTCCCTGATGCAATCCTGTCCATTTACAAAGAATGTACATGAAGTCCTGTTTCCCTGAACACTGTAGGAATCAAACTGCAGGAGGCAGTCTCTTTGCTCATAGTTCCCTGTCCCTCTTCAGCCACCACTGAGCCCAATAGCTTCTCCTCTCTCTAGCCTTTTCTTAGGGCCACGTTCCTAGTTCTTGTTCTGGCTGTGTCCGTGGCTTTCTTTTGCTTCTCTCTCAGCATCTCTGTGGGGATGAATAATTCTTCATTCTGTAGTACCCTCAATCTCTCACCTGGTCAGGAATTTTTCAACACTATTTTTTTTTTTTTTAAAAAATGCAGCTTAGCCAAAGTCAACAATTTCCTGGGAAGGTATTGGTTCCAATTAAACTTTCTTTGGCCAAAGAGAAAGAGACCCCCAGAATAGCCAAGAGCCTACTGGTCGGGCACTCACCTGAGATGTGGGAGACCCAGGTTCAAGTCCCTGTGCTGGAGCGTAATTATTGTGTGATGTCATATCTGTGAATTATGAAATTTAGGAAATGGGTTGAAGTTTATCATTGTAATCCATGTACAATCTAGTCGTGGGGAGGCACACGTACACTTTAAACAGGTAGAAATACATATTTGGTTGAATAAAGCTTGAGTTCAGATCGTGCCACTAGAAATATGTTGTTACACAAGACAGAGCTTAAGTGATACATCATTATGCCTTACAACATTGTCAGTACTCTGCAATTATCCAACAGTATGCTTATTCCAAGAAGTTGTTTATTCCTGCTGAGATGTATTTTTATAGCATTTCCCTATATCTTCCCAGGAATGTACATTGATTTTCCAAAGACTTTTTTTCTTTCAATAAACATTTTATTATGGCTATTTGAAACATAAAACATATACTCTTTTGTGAAATATATGTAATAATAATTAAACTCAAACATGCATTGATCAGACAATATACTGTTTATACTTAGAGTTTGTACCTATTGCCCATAACAACAAACATACAGTATCTTTAGCCAAAAAAAAAGAAAAGAAAAATAGCAACAATGGGCTTGAATCTCTTCTCACTCATACTGGGTTTTACTGGTGCAATCCCATTGACTTCAGTGGAGTCTTTTGGTACATCTTCAAAAATTGAACTTGTATTTTAAAATCGAGAGCAACACTGAAGATTTTTGTATGCCACTAACTTCATCTATCCACTCTCAGAAGGTAATTGTAACAAAAGTGTAGAACAAGGGGCTGAAAGACATTGCCGAGAGAGCCAGTCTCTTTGGAGATCTGATCATTTGTTTGGACTTCTTGGATAGAGATTTCCACTTTTCTAATGTGCCATATGTAAGAGAGAGGGATCTATGATTCCTTTTTCTTTTCAAACATTTTCTGTACAGATCATCTGAGGGTGCTGTGGAATCAAAGCTTGAACCTTATCCCTGGCTGCTGAGGTTTTAAAATGCTAAAACAATACCACTAGATTTTAGCTAATTGCTTTGACACACTAATCTTATTTCATGCCAGGTAATTGCTCATGAGAAAAAATGCTTCCCAGAAGAGTTCTAATTTCTTCCATGAAATATCAAGGACTTGAAAATAAATCTAACTGTTGGACAAAACTCCACAAAGAAGCAGTGAGAGATAAAAAGGCATCTTTTAAAAAGTGGATGTTAGATCCTAGTGAGGTAAATAGAAAGGAGCATAAACACTGCCAAATTAAGTGTAAAAACGTAATAAGAAAAGCCAAAAAGGAGTTTGAAGAACAGCTAGCCAAAAACGCAAAAGGTAATAACAAAATGTTTTTTAAGTACATCAGAAGCAGGAAGCCTGCTAAACAACCAGTGGGGCCCCTGGATGATCGAGATACAAAAGGAGCAACTAAAGACGACAAATCTGAGGAATTGTCACAGATTGAAGTGTCATTGGAGGAGGTTCGGAATTAATTGATAAACTTAACAGTAACAAGTCACCGGGACCATATGGCATTCACCCAAGAGTTCTGAAAGAACTCAAATGTGAAATTGTGGAACTATTAACTATGGTTTGTAACCTGTCCTTTAAATCAGCTACTGTACCCAGTGACTGGAAATTAGCTAATGTAATGCCAATATTCAAGAAGGGCTCTAGAGATGATCCCGGCAATTACAGACCGGTAAGTCTAACATCAGTACTGGGCAAATTAGTTGAAATAATAGTAAAGAATAAAATTGTCAGACACGTAGAAGAACA
Organism: Lepidochelys olivacea; assembly: GCF_965140295.1. NCBI lineage: Eukaryota > Metazoa > Chordata > Testudines > Cheloniidae > Lepidochelys > Lepidochelys olivacea. The sequence goes on along the minus strand of NC_140415.1, from coordinate 86,406,587 downwards.
TAAATTGTTGGGCAAAAGTCAACATGGTTTCTCTAAAGGGAAATCATGTCTTACTAATCTATTAGAGTCCTTTGAAGGGGTCAACAAACATGTGGACAAGGAGGATCCAGTGGGCATAGTGTACTTAGATTTCCAGGAAGCCTTTGACAAGATCCCTCACCAAAGACTCTTACATAAATTAAGTTGTCATTGGATAAGAGGGAAGATCCTTTCATGGATTGAGAACTGGTTAAAAGACAGGGAACAAAGGGTAGGAATAAATGGTAAATTTTCAGAATGGAGATGGGTAACTAGTGGTGTTCCCCAAGGGTCAGTCCTAGGACCAATCCTATTCAACTTATTCATAAATGATCTGGAGAAAGGGCTCAACAGTGGGGTGGCAGTTTGCAGATGATACTAAACTGCTCAAGATGTTTAAGACTAAAGCAGACTGTGAAGAACTTCAAAAAGATCTCACAAAACTAAGTGATTGGGCAACAAAACGGCAAATGAAATTTAATGTGGATAAATGTAAAGTAATGCACATTGGAAAAAATACCCCAGCTATACATACAATATGATGGGGGGCTAATTTAGCTACAACTAACCAGGAAAGAGATCTTGGAGTCATTGTGGATAGTTCTCTGAAGACGTCCACGCAGTGTGCAGCAGAGTCAAAAAAGAAAACAGGATGTTAGGAATCATTAAAAAAAGGATAGAGAATCAGACGGAGAATATCTTATTGCCCTTATATAAATCCATGGTACGCCCACATCTTGAATACTGCGTGCAGATGTGGTCTCCTCATCTCAAAAAAGATATACTGACATTAGAAAAGGTTTAGAGCAGGGCAACTAAAATGATTAGGGGTTTGGAACGGGTCCCATATGAGGAGAGATTAAAGAGGCTAGGACTTTTCAGCTTGGAAAAGAGGAGACTAAGGGGGGATATGATAGAGGTCTATAAAATCATGAGTGGTGTGGAGAAAGTGAATAAGAAAAAGTTATTTACTTGTTCCCATAATATAAGAACTAGGGGCCACCAAATGAAATTAATGGGTAGTAGGTTTAAAACAAATAAAAGGAAGTTTTTCTTCACACAGCGCACAGTCAACCTGTGGAAATCCTTGCCTGAGGAGGTTGTGAAGGCTAGGACTATAACAGGATTTAAAAGAGAACTAGATAAATTCGTGGAGGTTAAGTCCATTAATGGCTATTAGCCAGGATGGGTAAGGAATGGTGTCCCTAGCCTCTGTTTGTCAGAAGGTGGAGATGGATGGCAGGCGAAAGATCACTTGATCATTACCTGTTAGGTTCACTCCCTCTGGGGCACCTGGCATTGGCCACTGTCGGTAGACAGGATACTAGGCTGGATGGACCTTTGGTCTGACCCAGTATGGCCATTGTTATGTTCTTATTTTTATGATTCTCCTAATTCTGATTTCAAATTGCTGCAATAAAAATGTGTTCTATAAACACATACATTACTTGTCCCTTGTTTTGGACTCTCGATAAGAAATACAATGATGGGGTCTAAATTAGCTGTTACCACTCAAGAAGAGATCTTGGAGTCATGGATAGTTCTTTGAAATCATCCCCTCAATGTGCAGCAGCAGTCAAAAAAGTGAACAGAATGTTGGGAATCATCAAGAAAGGGATAGATAATAGGACAGAAAGTATCATGTTGCCTCTATATAAATCCATGGTATGCCCACATCTTGAATACTGCATGCAGATGTGGTTGCCCCATCTCAAAAAAGATATATTGGAATTGGAAAAGGTTCAGAAAAGGGCAACAAAAATGATTAAGGGTATAGAACAGCTTCCATATGAGGAGAGAGTAATAACACAGGGACTTTTCAGCTTGGAAAAGAGGTGACTAAGAGGGGATATGATAGAGGTCTATAAAATCATGAGTGGTATAGAGAAAGTAAATAAGGAAGTGTTATTTACTCCTTTTCATAATACAAGAGCAAGGGGCCACCAAATGAAATTAATAGGTAGCAGGTTTAAAACAAATACAAGAAAGTATTTTTTCATGCAACACACTGTCAACCTCTGGAACTCCTTGCCAGAGGGTGTTGTGAAGGCCAATACTATAACGGGGTTCAAAAGGGAGCTAGATAGATTCATGGAAGATAGGTCCATCAATGGCTATTAGCCGGGATGGGCAGGAATGGTGTCCCTAGCCTCTGTCTGCCAGAAGCTGGGATTGGGTGACAGGACATGGATCACTTGATGATAACCTGTATATTCATTCCCTTTGGGGCACCTGCCATTGGCCACTGTCAGAAGACAGGATACTGGGCTTGATGGACCTTTTGTCTGGCACAATATGGCTGTTCTTGTGTTCTTAAAATTTAGCAATATCACTGAGCCTTGCTCTACAAGGTAACAGTCTGATTCCTATGTGAATAAATTGAATTGTTCATCAGCCTTCTAGTTTATTGTAGCAAGGGAATCTGATGACTGCCTTGTAAGACAGAGGGGGAGCTATGACAGTGCTGGTACGTTTAGTATAAACCTAGCATTTTACCCTTTTCATTTCACTCCCCCCATTTTCTCTCTAGTTCAGAATGCACAATGATGTGCTGCTCATTATGTACATGTCTGGAAGATGATGATGCCACTACTATGGCTCAGGTAAGGGAAAGTTTCTCGATCCAAGCACAGAGATATGGTAATGAGTACACCTAACTCTGCTCTACTGATCATGTCTGTACTGCATGAATATTCACACAGCATTGACTAGACCTCTATGGGGAAATTGTCCCTGGTGCAAAGAACCAAAACGAGGCCTATTCACCATGTACGTCCCATTTAATTCTCAAAACAGTTTAAATGAGACTTAAGCAGCGTAGTGCTTAGGGGCTGACCCTCTGCACATTGGGAATTTCACTCCTCTATGCACTAGGGACAGTATAAACCATGAGAGGTATCCTCCAGGAGCAATCTTCTCTGAGTGTTCCAAATTCCTGGTCAGGAGCACAGAGGGCATGTCCCCAGGACTTTACATTGTCATTAGCCATAGTATTGTAGATTAAATATGCAGGGTCAGTTCCACTGCCTGGAACTCTAAAGTAAGGATTACTCTGAACACCAAGTGGCCAAGACTCACCACTTTTATTATTATGCCTGGCAATTGGGATTCTAGACCCCAAATATTGCAACTGTGGAACTGTGGTCTTTTTTGTATTTTGCACTGAGTGGAAATCTTCCAACAGTGCTACAGAATGTAATACTCAGGGAATGAGAGCACGTCAATACAAGCAGCAATAGTAGGAGCAAAATGTTTTCCCTCTGAGGACTTATATAACAGAGGAATGAAAAGCAGATCTTTGTTCTTACTGTGAAATTAGCAAGTAGCAGGGCCAATGGAAGTCTGTGGGCAAGCGAAAATTGCAGATGCTGTAGGGAATTTTGTAAAGATTGTTTCTGTTATTTATTTTGTTAATTTCAGTTAAATTCTTTACTTCATCCACTGTGAAGATGATGGTGAAATGGATAAGTGGGTTCAAAAACAAATTAGGTAAGTTCATGGAGATAGAGCCATCAATGGCTATTAGCCAAGACAGTCAGGGATGCAGCCCCATGTAAACATCTGACTGCCAGAAGGGGAAGACAGGCATGGATCATTCCAACGGTGCCGTTCTATGCACTTCCTCTGAAGCTATTGGTGGTACAGTTAGGAATAGAACCCCAGTTTTGTGATTTAGTCCCAATACAATATTTCCTCTTCTGCAAAGAGAAGGATTAGAATAGTGGTGTGATATATATGGTCTAGCTAAACATTGCTAATCAATTTCTGCCTTCATGTGTCTGCTTTTTCTGCTTTCGGTTCCTACAAGAATGCTATTTTCAGCATACTACCACCGTCAGCCCCTACGGTGACCTAAGTCTATTTATTAAAGAGAAGGTGATTAGGTGAAGGCAGAGAGAGAGGATAAGGGGAAGGGAATCGGTTTACTCCTGCAAAGGTAACATATTCCCAGCTATACTCATGTTGTCAGTCACACGGTAGGAAATGTGCAGATAGGATGTGAAGTCGTTGACTGTACTGATAATTTCATTTTAAAGCGACAGTAACACCATAGCATCTTAATTTCGATAAGTAGTTGTTGTGTCTTTTGCTCTATACACAACAACATAACACGAAGGAACCATAAAGGCACGGTGGGGTCCAAATAACTAATAATGATATAGAACATGCAAGGCCTAGCTACATATACACACTGCTGTTCTGGCAGGTGTCTTGAGGTTTTAGGAACATAGGAGACAATGAGGGCTACTAGATGACTCTCAAACTATTTAAAGGAACACTACAGTTACTGAAAGGTATCGAACTGGGTAATGTTATGATTTAGATGGTGTGCAGCTCCAGCTGCGTTGCCCTGCATTGCCCACACACACAGAGTGAGGATGACAAGATCTCTTAGGCCTGGCCTATACACAAATTGCACTGATTTATTTACATGAATTTAATATCGTGCCTTTTAATTAAATCAATGCAACTTCTATGTAAATAAAAAGAGACCAGAATTAGTTCAAAGGTCACTTCTGGTGCAGAACCAGTTCTCATTTTTCTGTTTCCACTGGATACCTGACTTGCATGTACACCCGCTATTAGTACAATGTTTTGTCCTTTTAGTTTCTTAGGTATCCACTATCCACGACAATGAGTATAGCTATTTTTTCCAACATGCTTTCATTCTGCTCTTTATGTTGAACTGAAGGACAATTTCTTTGAATGTTGTTTTTTTTGTGTGTGCATCAATCTGTTAGACAGCCCACTTAGCTCCAATCTTACTTTTTCTAGCGCATTGGAAATTAAACCTCAGATAGGATTCTTTCTAAAACTCGAAATGTAATGGTTTAAATTAGGGTTGTGGCGGGGTTTTTTTTATTTGTTTCTGAACAGCATTCCCCACCCCTTAACGGAAGATGGAGGCTGGGGCTGCTTTTCTGGTATCAAGACAGAGTCCCAGCAAGAGTCCGTACTGGAACACTGTCCTAAGTAACAGACATTTTCACCCACTGTCTCCCCATTTAAGTGTCTGGCTCAAAGAGTCCTAGGAGGACGTGGTGTCCTAGGGGGAAGAGAGCACTACTGATGGCTTGAGTGGCTATTTCTAAGGGGCTATGCTGGGTGTGGAGAGGTTGCTGGAACCACAGAGGAGAGCTAGCTCCTTCCCCTGACTCCTGGCCCCTGCAGCATCAGCATGTTTACAGGTTTCTTGTTGAAGAGGATGAAGCATGCTGCTCCTGGCAGAGAAAGGAGGTGGACAGATCTATCTCCTGCCAACACTTCCAACCTTGGCTGCTCAAGAGGTTAAAGCTCTTCTTATTGCACTCCTTTGATTAGCAGTCACACCGATATTCAGGGAGACTCCCTTCTTTTGCTCATATCCTGTAACTTGTGGCCTCTGGCTGGGATGCTATTTGCAAGCAAACTGTCCTGCTCATGACCTCATTAAAGGAGCATGCCCAGTTCCTTCCCTCAGTCAGGAAGTGGAGCGGAGGCTTGTAAATCAATATAGTTCACTCTGATTCTAATTTCAAGAAAAGGAGTACATAAGCATCCGATGAAGTGAGCTGTAGGTCACAAAAGCTTATGCTCTAATAAATTGGTTAGTCTCTAAGGTGCCACAAGTCCTCCTTTTCTTTTTGCGAATACAGACTAACACGGCTGCTACTCTGAAATCTCTAATTTCAAGGTGGTTTTTGACTAAAATGTGAGCTGGCTGGAGGGCCAAGTCACAAGAAGAGGCAACCTGACGGACTAGTGGCAGGGGCCACTACACAGGAGAGAACTGCTATGCCATGCCCAGCCACCAGAGGGTGCTCTAGTGCTGAGTCTATGCTTTCTCAAGCGGACATGAAAAAAGGAAAACTAGCTTCCCAGCTGCGCTCTGCGAGGAACCAGCTACAGCTTCCTGATTCTGGGGCTGGTTCTATGTCAGATTACTTTCGAGCAGACCAGATGGTATTGTAAAGTATGGCAGCTTGTAACATCTCCCAGGAGAGCCATCCATCAGTGAGGGATTTCTGAACCACAGTGCATTTCAGTCCTATCCATCCCTATCCCTCCCCCCAGGCACCAGAGGGATTTTGGGATGGGGAAGCGGGGAGGTATAGGAGGAACTGGCTACATTGGCTCTGTGCTCCTTGTGCCCTCCACAAGGCCAGGGGAATCCCAAGCGAAGGAGATTTGTCTGTTTTCCAACTCCAATATGCTGTGAGCATAGTGCCAAGATTGCCAGATCACAGCTCATGGGCTTCATGAGATAGCATGCTTTCCAAAAAACAGGGTAGTGTGATTTATTTTCATAGTTTAATTTCCAGATCCCTCAATACAATCCATAAATAGTTTCCATATGTTTCCAGATAAATCCCCTCTTGTCCTGTAATGTATAAATTGTTCTCTTAAGAGACGCAATCTCAGTAAGGTTCGACATCTGCCAACTGGCATTAAGGAAGGTGTGTTTAAAACAACAAACTACTTTTCAGACTTGACTTCCAACGGCCTAACTACATGTGGCTGGTGTATGTCTGGGGAAAGGTATTTGAATCCTTGTGGGGGGGAGGAGTGGGGGAGAAAATGTGCCTCATGATAGAGTTCAGAAGGCTAAAAAGCCACCTCAGTGTGCTAATTTTTTTTTTCTAGAGTACCAAAATCTCTCTCTCTCTCTGCTTTCTCCCTGCCCCAGGTAGTCTCATTGTGAGTTAACAGAATCTGCAAATTCAAAGACCCTAACATCTTTCAGGGAAGTGTCAGCATCCAGACCTTGTCTGTAAATAGCAGCCTTAGTAACCCCACTGGCTTTTCTAAACCACACAACAACCCTGCAAGATACAGAGAGCCCTCAACTTCATGGGAGCTAAGCATATGCAGTAACTTTCAAGGAGCATTAAATGCTTTACAGGATCAGATCCTTAACCCTGATCTACACTACAGGGTTAAAAGAACAGGAGTACTTGTGGCACCTTAGAGACTAACAAATTTATTTGAGCATAAGCTTTCATGGGCTACTGCCCACTTAATTGGATGCATAGAATGGAACATATAGTAAGAAGATATTTATACATACAAAGAACATGAAAAGGTGGAAGTACCCATGCCAACTGTAAGAGGCTAATTAATTAAGAGGAGCTAATATCAGCAGGGGGAAAAAAAACTTTTGAAGTGATAATCAAATGGCCTATTTCGGACAGTTGACATTAAGGTGTGAGGATACTTAACATGGGGAAATAATGGCTCGGTCATTTCACTAATTGAATCTATTTCCCCTACAGAATCTATTTCTGTATGTATAAATATCTTCTTACTATATGTTCCATTCTATGCATCCGATGAAGCGGGCTGTAGCCCATGAAAGCTTATGCTCAAATAAATTTGTTAGTCTCTAAGGTGCCACAAGTACTCCTGTTCTTTTTGCAGATACAGACTAACACGGCTGCTACTACAGGGTTAGGTCGAATTTAGCCGTGTTAGGTCAATTTTATAATGACTGCGTCTACACAAACAACCCCGTTCTGTCAACCTAAAGGGCACTTAAGATTGACTTCTGTACTCCTCCCCGGAGTACACGAGTACACATCGCAAACGAGCTCCAGCATGGAGCAAACGGGAGACACTGGATCTGATTGCTGTATGGGGAGAAGAATCTGTGCAGGCCGAACTCCGATCAAAAAGAAGAAATGCTAATATATATGCCAGAAATTGCACAGGGCATGGTGGACAGAGGCTACACAGCAGTGCCGCGTGAAAGTCAAGGAGCTCAGGCAAGCCTACCAAAAGACAAAGGAAGCAAATGGTAGCTCTGGGTCAGAGCCTCATACATGCCGCTTCTATGATCAGCTGCATGGCATTCTAGGGGGGGACCCTACCACTACCCACCACTGTCCATGGACACCTGCAAGGGGGGAGTCTCACGCAACACGGAGGAGGATTTTGTGGATGAGGAAGAGGAGGAGGAGGAGGAGGAGGAGAATGCACCGCAGGCAAGTGGTGAATCCGTTCTCCCTGGCAGCCAGGACCTTTTCATCACCCTGGAGCCAATACCTTCCCAAGGCAGGATCCCCGACGCTGAAGGTGGAGAAGGCACCTCTGGTGAGTGCACATTTGTAACTACAGTACAGTGTTTAAAAGCAATAGTGTTTAATGTTTGATTTGCTCTGAAGACTTGGGATGCATTCGCGGCCAATACAGCTACTGGAAAAGTCTGTTAACGTGTCTGGGGATGGAGCGGGAATCCTCCAGGGACATCTCTATGAAGCTCTCTTGGAGGTACTCTGAAAGCCTTTGCAGAAGATTTCGAGGGAGGGCTGCCTTATTTTGTCCTCCATGGTAGGACACTTTACCATGCCAAGCCAGTAGCAAGTAGTTTGGAATCATTGCAGCACAAAGCATGGCAGCAAATGGTCCTGAGTTTTGGTCGCATTCAAGCAACATTCGTTCTATGTCTTTCTGTGTTAGCCTCAGGAGAGTGATATCATTCATGGTCACCTGGTTGAAACAGGGGAACTTTTGTAAGAGAACAGTAAAAGGACCCCGTTCATGCTGGGATGTTTGCACTTGGCTAAAAGGGATCATCCCATAGCCACGCAGTGTGGGGGTGGGGGGAAGGGATCATCCCAAATAGCCACACAGAGGGGTGGAGCGATGTGTGTGCTGCACATTCACCTGAAAACCACAGCCCCTCCTTTTAAATGGCAAACCCAACCAAGAAGGAAAAGAAGGCACTGCAGTTTGAAAATATTCCCACATGTTATGAAGGCATTGAAGCCAAACCCGCGTACCCTTTGGCTTACCATGGCTGCCTGGAAACCGAATTCTGTTGCCCAGCCATGTGTGATGTGTCACCATACCGGCAGACGCTAAATATAAAAGGCAAAATGCAACCTTGTACCTAAAGTACATGTGCTGTCTGCTGTGAATTGCTTGATCACTGTGAGAGTCTCCCTTTTGTTCTCAGAAATGTATCATCTTAAATTTTACTCTCCCTTTTCATCCCCCCGCAGGTGCAAACGTTTCTATGACTCCCCCTATCATCTCCGTCTCTGAGGTTATCGCAGATTAAAAGGCAAAAAAACCACACTCGGGATGACATGTTTTCCGAGCTCATGCAGTCCTCCCACACTGATAGGGCACAACTTAATGCATGGAGGCATTCAGTGGCAGAGTCCAGGAAAGCATTAAGTGAGTGCAAGGGATCATCCCATAGCCCTGAGAAGAGGCAGGATGCAATGCTGAGGCTAATGGGAGAGCAAACAGACATGCTCAGGCATCAGGTGGCGCTGCAGGAAAGCCAACAAGAACACAGACCACCATTGCATCCACTGTACAACCACCTGCCCTTCTCCCCAAGTTCCAGATCCTCCTCACCCAGACACCCAAGAATGCCAGGAGTGCTGGAGTGCAGGGGGAGGCTCCGGTCACCTAGCCACTCCACTCCAGAGGATGGCCCAAGCAACAGAAGGCTGTCATTCAAACAGTTTTGATTTGTAGTGTGGCTACAATAAGAAATGTGGCCTTGTCCTTCCCTCCTCCTCCATCCCACCTTACCCCACCCAGGCTATCTTATCAGTTATCTCCCCTTTTTTTTAATTAATAAAGAAAGAATGTATGGTTTCAAAACAATAGTGACTTTATTTCTTTTGCCAGCTGTGATCGAAAGCAGGAGGGTGGTTGGCTTACAGGGAATTAAAATCAACAAAGGGGGTGGGTTTGCAGCAAGGAGAAACACACACAGAAATATCAAAGCCTGGCCAGTCATGGAACTGGTTTTCAAAGCCTCTCTGATGCGCAGCACGCCTACCTGCGCTCTTCTAATTGCCCTGGTGTCTGGCTGTTCAAAATTGGCAGCCAGGCAATTTGCCTCAACCTCCCACCCTGCCATAAACATCTCCCCCTTACTCTCACAGATATGGAGCACACAGCAAGCAGTAATAACAATGGAAATATTGGTTGCGCTGAGGTCTAACCTAGTCAGCAAACAGCGCCAGCGAGCTTTTAAACATCCAAAGGCACATTCTACCTCCATTTTACACTTACAGTTGAACTGCTCCTTACTACTGTCCAGGCTGCTTTTGTATGGCTTCATGAGCCATGAGAGCAAGGGGTAGGCTGGCTCTCCAAGGATAACTATTGGCATTTCAACATCCCCAACGGTAATTTTCTGGTCTGGGAAATAAGTCCCTTCTTGCAGCTGCTCAAACAACCCGGAGTTCCTAAAGATGCGAGCGTCCTGCACCTTTCCCGGCCATCCCACGTTGATGTTGGTGAAACGTCCCTTGTGATCCACCAGTGCTTGCAGCACCATTGAGAAGTACCCCTTGTGGTTTATGTACTGGTTGGCAAGGTGGTCCAGTGCCAAGCTAGGGATATGCGTTCCATCTATCGCCCCACCACAGTTAGGGAAACCCATTGCAGCAAAGCCAACCACTATGACCTGCACGTTTCCCAGAGTCACTACCCTTGATAGCAGAACATCAGTGATTGCATTGGCTACTTGAATCACAGCAGTCCCCACAGTAGATTTGCCCACTCCAAATTGATTCCCAATTGACCGGTAGCAGTCAGGCGTAGCAAGCTTCCACAGGGCTATCACCACTCACTTCTCAACTGTCAGGGCAGCTCTCATCTTTGTATTCCTGTGCTTCAAGGCAGGGGAAAGCAACTCACAGAGTTCCAGGAAAGTGGCCTTATGCATGCGAAAGTTTTGCAGCCACTGTGAATCATTCCATACACGCAAGACTATGCGGTCCCACCAGTCTGTGCTTGTTTGCCGGGCCCAGAATCAGCATTCCACTGTATCAACTAGCCCCACTGCTGCCATGATGTTCCAATTGCCACATCCCGTGCTTTCAGGAACATTTGTGTCCATGTCTTCCTCACAGTCGTCCTCGTGCTGCCGTCTCTTAGTCAGGTTCTGCACATACTCCAGGATAATGTGCAAGGTGTTTACAATGCTCACAACAGTAGCAGTGAGCTGAGCGGGCTCCATGCTTGCCATGCTATGGTATCTGCACAGGTAACCCAGGAAAAAAGGCGTGAAATGATTGTCTGCTGTTGCTTTCACGGAGGGAGGGGAGACTAACGATATGTACCCCAAACCACTCGTGACAATGTTTTTGCCCCATCAGGCATTGGGAGCTTAACCCAGAATTCCAATGGGCAGCAGAGACTGCGGGAACACCACTCCGTGAGTCAATGCTAGCCACGGTAGTGAGGACACACTCCGCCAACTTAATGCGCTTAGTGGGGACATACACAATCGACTGTACAAAATCGATTTCTAAAAACCAACTTCTATAAAATCGACCTAATTTTGTAGTGTAGACGTTGAATCTCAGGTGACTGCTCACTGCAACACTAGTTCAGCTTGTCAATTTCAATTTCACTGGTTACCCACAAGAGGGCAATGTAATCCTTAAATTCAGTGGCTGTTATGGCACCAAAGACATTATAAACCTTTAACATTTTGCTTTCAGTCACATCAACATTACCTTCCATCTTCCATTCCTCTATATGCCCTAATCTAAACATATTTACCAATACATTTTAAAAATGTCAATACTTGAAAAGCTGTGGGTATAGTACACAGCATTCATCAAAGGGGAGTTACAACACTACCAATCTGGGTGATGAGCTTGCTTGTTCTGCTGAAAGCTTGTAACATACCTCTAAATACCTTCTGTTTAGCTGAATAAAATAGATTAGTGGCTTAATCGTCTAATAATAAACCCCAGAAAATAAAATTCAGGGCTGGCACTCCATCCTCCAATCGCAATAATTTCTGGGTACATTAAAAAAAACACACTAGATCAACTGTGTGATTGTTACTTTGAGTGGGTGGAGTGAGATAGGAGCCAGCTAAGGTTTAGTAGCGCAGCTAGTCTGTAGTGTTTGTTGATCTGAATCAGAATTTTGATCCACAAATATGTAGTTTTGGCTGTGTAGTTTGTGGTTTTCAGTTTCTGTTTGTTTTTGGGTAGAATAGCCTCAAACAAACCCCCAAACCAAAGCTTACACCTCATTTCCTATTTATTTGAAAGACATAGGATGGCTCATGTGGAGTCAGTCTGGTCCCTCCAGTAAACATATGCATCTCATTTAACAGTACCCTTTCCCCAACCACTTTTTGGTCTCTTTGTGAGAAAAGAGGCCACCTTTCACACATGGGCTGGACAAAGTAACAGCAAAGGTTCGCCAAAGGCTATCTGTCATTTTGCCATCTGAACTATATCATCAGCATACGGATGATACTTCAGCAGCCTGTTCCTCCATATGGTCCTGGTGGCTTTTGGAAAGGGCTGACTTCACTTTTGCGTCTCCCCAAAGGACAGCGATCTAGACCCTCATGGCTCCGAGCAGCTGCACAAGGCACCATATAACACAAATACAACAGCACTGCTGGAATGCTGAGGTATGCAACTTGAGGAGCCAATGGACCCACCCTGGCTTTGTGCCAGCATTTAAATGGGGAGGTGACATCTGGGCCACATGACCAGAGCAGTGGAGAGCGCACCCAGGTAGACAGGTCACTCCTGGTGACATGCAACCACCATGGGATAGAACTCAGAGGACTGCCAAGCTAGTGTGAAAGAGCAATGTGTGCACAGAAACATTAGTCTGCACTAACTCAATACACAATGAACTTAAACTGGATTATAGAATATGTACTACTGGACCAGTTAGTTAGAATTTGTTATGGGTATGCAGGGCATTTTAATATGCACAAACTAAAGTCAGCGCATAGTAACACCTTCTCCCTCCCCCTCCCAGGCATATTGAACAGTAAAGGTGACAAATGACACGCCATGCAAGAGACCTCAAGAGAAGACAATGGAAGTGCAGGTATCTCACTAGTTCACAGGAGGTGCTGAGCATCTCTCAGAATCAAACCCTAAGTGGCTTACTCAAGGGAGTCCATGGCACATCCTGGGTCAGAAGCAGGACTTCTTGGCTCCCAGTCTTGGGTGTACAGACCCAGCTGTCTCTAAAGGTAAACTGCTGTACAGGATAATAAAGAGAACCTGGGGTATTAAATGAAATTCACATTACAATTGCTTACTCCCCAGAACAGAGGTTGCAGCTCTTAAGATTCTTAAATAAAAAACACTTTAAAATAATTTGTAAAAATAGTTTGCAAGTCTGATGGCATTTATACCAAAAGAAAAGAAATTCAAATGGGGAGTAGTTTTTCTCTTAAGACACTTATGGAATATGATAACCCATAAAGCTGCAGGCTCAAAAAATCATTTTCACCCACTTAAGGCTCATATATTTTAGACCCATGATTCTCAACCTTTTTGGGCTCACGACCCATTTGTAAATGCTTATGGCCTGTTGTGACCTAGTAAATACTCTGGGGGTGGAGGCCCTGGGGTGGTTTCGGTTGGCTCCTGCTCCCCAAATGGGTTGGGTCCTGCCCGGCACTGTCTTAGGGGCGTGGGCTATTTTGGATGTGGGACATATTTGTGGAATCCTGTTTTGCTGTTATGCAGCATTCTCTCCAGCATGTTAGCTGGCATTCAGGTCTCCATTTGTGTAAAACCATTGAGGATGGTGAATTTGATGTGAGATCCCCCACACTAGATTTGACAAGCTGAAGTAGTACACACACACACACACACACGTACGCAGATCAGTCAAATGTAATATTACCTTTGCCTGGCGAAGGTAGGTGAGTCCTGCATGTCGATGATGTTGATGATCATCTCAGGAGGCAGATTCTATGTTCTCAGTGGTGGCAGATGACAGAACAAGGAGCAATGGTCTCAAGTTGCAATGGGGGAGGTTTAGGTTGGATATTAGGAAACACTATTTCACTAAGAGGATGGTGAAACACTGGAATGGGTTACCTAGGGAGGTGCTGGAATCTCCATCCTTCGAGGTTTTTAAGGTCAGGCTTGACAAAGCCCTGGCTGGGATGATTTAGTTGGGGATTGGTCCTGCTTTGAGCAGGCGGTTGGACTAGATGACCTCCTGAGGTCCCTTCCAACCCTGATCTTCTATGATTCTATCATTACAGACCAGTATTCAATCCCCTGCCATTCTTTAAATACTGATTTGATATCCGTTGAAATAAAAACTGCGTATCTTTTCAAATGTGGTGCCCTTTGAAATTAAACGACAAATTGCTTTGTGTCCCATAATCACTACTCTGAGTGTGGTTGGGGAAAGAGAAATCTTGATAAACACATCAGCCAACCTTATTTACACTGAGCCAGATCCTCAGGTAATGTAAATTGGTGTAGGTTTTCAATGGGATGTTAGATGGGGTGGGATCTGAGTAACTACAGAAAATTCTTTCCTGGCTATCTGGCTGGTGAATCTTGCCCATATGCTCAGGGTTTAGCTGATCGCCATATTTGGGGTTGGGAAGGAATTTTCCTCCAGGGCAGATTGGAAGAGGCCCTGGAGGTTTTTCGCCTTCCTCTGTAGCATGGGGCACGGGTCATTTGCTGGAGGATTCTCTGCTCCTTGAAGTCTTTAAACCATGATTTGAGGACTTCAATAGCTAAGACATAGGTGAGAGGTTTTTCACAGGAGTGGGTGGGTGAGATTCTGTGGCCTGTGTTGTGCAGGAGGTCAGACTAGATGATCATAATGGTCCCTTCTGACCTTAATATCGATGTAAGCAGTGTCAGGATGAGCTCCACCCTGACATCTGGTGGTGAGGTGTGGCAAGTTGTGGAAAAGAACTTCAGGGGCCGATCTCATTTGCATAGGCACACCCACCACGCCTAGAATGAGACCATAGCTGCCCAAATGGTCACTTTGGCTGCTGTGGGATCCCCAGCGTCTCTGTTATTGGGGCAGGAAGAATAAATTGTTATTACCCTGATTATGGGAACTGTGCTTGGAACTGCACGTGGCCTTTTGTTATGATGGAGGGATTCACCATCAACTAAGTAGCACTCGCTAGGCAAGGGTCATGGGTTCCAAAACTGTGTGAATGGAGAGAGGCTGGGGACAAGTATTAATACTTGGTGGCATGGGCCCCTTGGTGAGGGCCTTACATGATAATTGCACTTCCTCCTCTCTCCACTGTGGAATATCAGAGCTAATTTTGATTTCATTAGAAGTCTAGTTATAGGCTGCTGAGCTCACTTTGGGCTGACAGTGCACCAGCACTGGGGCTCCCCTATTATAAGCTGAATTCACCTAAGAGCTGAAATCACTGAGTGTTGTGTTAAGTAGTGGGGGAGCCTGAAGATATATTGTGGAGCAGTTCGATGCGGCGCAGTGTGTGGATGGCAGGAGCTGCTTGTGGGCCGTGGAGCTGAGTGAAGGAGTTCGTGGGGCGGCTGGCGGAGCGGTGCGGAGCGCAGCTGAGCGAAGGAGTTCGTGGGGCAGCTGGCGGAGCGGAGCGCAGCTGAGCGAAGGAGTTTGTGGGGCGGCTGGCGGAGTGGAGCGCCACTATGGAGCTATGGGGCGGTCAGCTTCAGATCACGTAAGGTGCCTCTTACCCCTGTCCCATTTCCACCCAGGTTGGGAGGTAAAGCTCCGCAGATAAACTTTCGAACTCTGGGGCTGCCCTGACCAGGGACAGAGACTTTTGGGGCATTGGACTTTTGGGACTTTGGGTGATTTGGGGTTGCTGGACTCAAGAACCAAAGGGAAAAGGGCATGCCCCAATTTGCCTGGGGTGGGTTTTTTTTGCTCATGGGTTGTGTTATGAATCCTGTTGGTGGTGTTTCCCCAACATAATGCCACATTGTTTCTCTCTGTTATTAAAAGACTTTTGCTACACTCAGACTATGTGCTTGCGAGAGGGGAAGTATTGCCTCTTGGAGGTGCCCAGCGGGGGTGGTATATATTTGTCCCAGGTCACTGGGTGGGGGCTCGAGCCGGTTTGCATTGTGTTATTGGAATGGAACCCCTAGATATTGAACCCGGCCCTTGTTGCTGCCAACTCTGACGGGCAGAAGGGTTACATCTATGAATCAACTTCAACAGAGATGTACCAATTTACAGTAGCTGAGGGTCTGGCCCTCTCTGTTTTTCTCATTGTTAACAATACTGGCACAGGAAATAATAGCTCTGGAAATAATAGTTCTGAAAATTAAAAAAAAATAGCAATAGATGATATTGACTAGAAAAAGGAAACCGTATTTGACAGAAGGTTTGTTGGCTTGTACCATTTCTGTAGCTCCATCTTACAGAAAGTACTGAGCTCTGTTGCCTTTTTCCTTTTTAAATACTGTACCTGTTTTGGGCTGTAAAACGCTATGTCAGGTGAGGCTGAACACAATGGATACTTAGTTTCAATAGCTTCTTTAACACCTTTGAATCAAAAGAGGGTTCATACAGTAAATCATTCCACCTGCAGCGGTAAGGAGCTGTTTTATTGTTCTAGGTATAGTACTTCTCCATAAATGCTGCCAAGTCTCATAGCTCGCAACCAGTGTCCTAAAGGATTAAAACCTCACTGTGGGGTCATCAGGTATTACTGTCCTGGACCAAAGAGGAGCAAGTTGGCTTTCCAAAGAATCCCACTTTCTGTCTATCTGTTTTAACAGATGGTACTACTGTGCCATCTGTGAATCAAGCCCCACCCTCCAGTGCCAAAGTCAGCTCCCATTCATCCCCATCCTGGCCCCAGCAGGGAGAGTGCTGGGGGCAAGAAGGTACGTGGCTAGAGCACTGATGTTCTTGGCTAATTCTCAGCTGGCCAATTGCTTGAGGACTGCAATCAATTGGCCTAGCTACAGCAGTCCCTAAGCACTCTAAGCCAACCCAGGACTGGGACTGTGCTGCTTCCTTCTCTTGCACTGAGTGGATCTCCGTGCAGAAGCGAATCAAGTCCACAACCTACTGAAGCTTAATTGCGCAGTTTTTAACCTGCTGTGACAGGGTCAGGCAGATGGCTACAAGAGAGTGGTCGAAGGTAGATACATTAGTTCCAGGTTAAGCAGGTCCCTTTTCCCTGGATAAGATAATAGGGATTATTCCAGAACACTCAGGAACTTTCTAGAACTAATTAAGGCTGGCAGGCTAATTAGGACACCTGTAGACAATTGGGAAGCTACTAGAATTAATTAAGGCTAATCAGGACACCTGGTTTAAAAAGGCTGTCACTCCAGTTAGTGAGGTGTGTGTGTGAGGAGCTGGGAGCAAGAGGCGCAAGAAGCTGAGAGTGAGTTGGAGGACTGCAAAGTATGAGCGTTACCAGACATCAGGAGGAAGGTCCTGTGGGGAGGATAAAGAAGGCGTTGGGAGGAGACCATGGGGAAGTAGCCCAGGCAGTTGTAGCTGTCGCACAGCTGTTCCAGGAGGCACTCTCGACAGCTGCAGTCCACAGGGCCCTGGGCTGGAACCTGGAGTAGAGGACGGGCCCAGGTTCCCCCCAAAACTCCCAACTCCTGATCAGACACAGGAGGAGTTGACTTGGACTGTGGGTTCCACCAGAGGGGAAGGTCTCTGGGCTGTTTCCCAACACACATGGTGGATCAGCAGTGGCTGCGGGGATTGTTCTCCTTCCTTTTTCCCAGGCTGGCCGGTGATGAGGTTAGCTGAGTGAATGGCAGGTTTGAGCCACTAACAAAAGTGGCCAGACTGAGGGCTGCTGCGAATCTCTGAGGCAAGCAAATCCGCCAATAAGCACAGGACCCACCAAGGCAGAGGAGGAACTTTGTCACACTGCTCATATTCAAGAAGTGCCCATTTCTCTACCCTCGTGGTGTTTGGACGTAAACCTCGACAAGCTTCTAGCCTTGACTTTTCTCTTCACCTCTTCCTTCTCCTCCTCGGAACAGCAAATCTCAGAATGTGTGCTCAGGTAGAATCAGTCCTCCACAGTCCTTACGTTTGTATTGAACATCCACTCAGCTGTGCTTCACCAAGTGATGTTGTATTGATCTCAAAGGTCAAAGGAGTTAAAGCTGTAAACCTAACCCAGTCACTGCCCAACATTTAAACATTGTTACATAAGGTTTGGGGTTTTGGTCACAGAGATCTCAGCCTGCTTAGCACCATGGGAAACACACCCTTAAAAATCCTTTTTTCCTTTTATTAAAAATACAGAAAGGAAAAACAGAGCATTTGAAATGTAAAGTATTAAGTAAGGCTTTCATTTTAACATCTCTTGTTCCCTTTCCCTTTAGCTGGAGAGAGTTTGCAGAAGGAAAACCCCATTTGTTTGACACTCTGTTAGAAGGTATCAAAGATGGTAATAACTGTCCTTTTGGGGAAAAGAGAAGAAGTTAGTTGAGATGAGCTGGAGCTGTTTGTTGCTGCTGCAGTTGCTAAAGTCTGATCCCATTTCATCCCAGGTGGTGGCTGAGGTTCAGCTGGAGCTGATAGAGGTGGTGATGTCATCTGGATCCTTCTCTGTGGTCTGGTCAGAACATTTCTCAAGATTAGGCTAATGAAGGTCCAGGTTCCCAGGAGATGGTGGAGGTGGCAGCCAAGCCAGTGAAGCTTGCTTCAGTATCGTCCATATGTTCTTTCCCTGTACTTCCCTCAGGTCTTCACCCTCCTTCCCCAATCTGCTCATTATTTTGTCCACCAATTAGGCCCAATATCCAACACACCAATTTTGGTTTATTAATTTCTGGTTTCACACCTTCAGTTTTTTTCCAAGCATGAATTCAACATAGTCCTTGAATTATTTTAATGTGGCTGTGACACTTTATACCTCAGGGGAGTGCCCTGTAACCCCCATGTTCAACATTTGTATATAATTGTGATATTTCATATAAAACATGTCATGTAAGGTATCATGGGAAAAGTTATGCTCTGCTGACAGCCATTGTTCTATCTAAATATGTATTGTTATTATTATTAGTGCATATGAAGCTATGGGATTGTGTTGTATCGTTGTCATTAAAATATGTTATGAGTTGAGGAATCACCCAGATATTAGCTCCCCAGAGATAACAGCAAGGGAGATAATCAGCACCTGGACATGTGTCGAATAATCATCAACAGCCATTGTCCAGCAAAGGAGTTAAAATTCAATGACTCATTTGCACAAGGCCACACCAGGAAAATTGTTCAACCTTGCCTGGTGACTCAATAGTGCTCACCAGACATGTATGGACTTGTGTTCTCCAAGCACATGGAATGAGCATATAAAATAAAGAACAGACTGAGGCCACATGTTTGTGTCCTATCTCTTCTCCTACCCATGGTGAAGGCAATGATCTGGAGCTGAGGAGACTGGTCCCCAGGCTAACACCGAGAGCCTGCATATGAAAGACTGTAGCCAACTTGCAGTATCCAGTAGGGTGAGAAAAATTGTTTAGTCTAGATATTGCCTAGTCTAATAACGTTGAATTATTCTGTGCAATTCATTGCTATAGGATGTCAGTGAGATCAAGAATTTAGGAACAATTAAGGAGGGGTTGGATGTTATACTGATAAAAAGAATATTCAAAGTTACAATAGTTAATAGTGAAAAAGCTTTAGAAGGGATATAAAACCTCATGCTTCAGGAATTGAGACAATTTTTATCTATTATGGGTTAAGATGACTTCATGGGATGGGTGTGCAGATTATCTCACATCTGCCTTGCATGTTCCTCTGAAACATCTGGAACTGGCTACTGTTGAAGACAGGATACTGGCCTAGATGGACCTCGGGTCTGATCTAGTATGGCAATACCTATCTCAGTTAGAATTACTATAATATGTCATGTATATAGATGCATTGCATGTCAGGTCTCTCCTTTCCTTTCTCTAAGATGGCAGCATCTGGAGATGTATGTCTCTGAGGGACAGAGGCAACACGTGGAAGGAGCATGTGGTGTCATGTACTCCCTCAGATTTGCTGCTTGGTTTGAACTGGGCATGCTCACATGGACTGAGCATGCTCAGTAACACTGCTGAAGCTGGCTGCCCTCAGTCTACCCCCACACTATCAGCAAGCGAAGGTCGTCTCTGCTGAGGGGTCAGCCGTACTATGCTACTGGACTGAAACCGATTAATGTGATGGATATATTTGCAAGAGTTCTATAACACTAAGTTAAAAAGGGATAGCCAATAAATCATTCTACTTACAATGATAAGCAGGTATTTGGTAGGTACAAGCAAAATCTTCCTCCAGAAATGTTGCCAAGTCTCACATCTTTGCATCTATCTGGATTAAAACCTTACTGTATTCTGTGCGCCTACATTTCTCTGGAGCCCATGCATCCAGCACAAGCATTAGAAAATCCCTTCCCCTCCTCCCCTCTATGAAAGGTTCTCTCTCCTGCTGTGTAGTGGAGAGTCATCTATTAAAAGGAATCAGAACCTGATTTGGTGCATGCTGATAACAGATGCTAGTCTTCTGAGGCGAGGTCTGAGGTAAGAATGTGTGTAACTCAGGGATTCCTTGATACGAATGTCACTGTTAGTTGGAACAAATGATATAACAGTAGGGATTGCCTATATCAATCTGCAAGGGGGCACTTTGGGCCCAATCCTGCAAGGTGCTCAGCATCTTGGGAGAGGTCTTTTCATTATGTGTGTGCCCAGCATAATGAGGGTCTGATCTTTGATTAGTGTTTGTAGGGGCCACTACACTACTAACAAGAATTGTAGTCCACTATGAACTTTAGAACAGATTAATTGTATTAAACAGATCTGATCAACAGCATTAAAAAAAACAGATGCTTGTGTGTCATAGAATTTATAGGAGTAAAATGCATCCAATTGATGACTTCACACACAAAGTCATTTTCATAGTCTGGGCTGTACGAACTTGCTAAATATAGTGTGAATATAGAAAAGCAGTGTCATGACCTTTATTATAGGCAATAGACTACCACCCATCTTTTTCATACACTTTTATGAAAGCAATGAGCTCATTCTATTGTACTAGCTCACAGCTCTGCAGACAGTGTGGCACTCTAAATGGTTTCCTGAAGGGAAGCGCTATCAGGCCATGAAAGAACCACAATAGTTTTAAAAGTTGCTCTTTAACTGGAACACATGCATCAGATCAGACAATTTCTACCCACAGTTAGACTCAGACTGAAGGAGACTTCGTCTTGTGGCTCAACTGGCACGGAAAGTAAATTTTCTGTAATGGGGAGGCTTCCCTGATAGTTCATAGGACACAGTCCTGGGAGTCAAGATAGCCTGGTTTTGTTTTCCATTTCTGACACCCACTTGCGGTGTGACCTTGAACCAATCGTTTCCCATCTGTTTCCCATAAGTAAATTGGGGGTGATGAGTTCCCATCTCATTAGAGTATGTAGAGATCAATGGGCATTAAGTGATGATGTCAGTGAAACCAAGGGTGATATATAGTGCCCAGAAGGGGTGAAGTACAAGAGAAAGTGTCACCTCTTCCCTACCCAAAAACTGGGGATGCTTTTCTGTAGCTTTATGAACCTTTTTCCTCCTTGTTATCACCCTCCTCACCCTTTCTTTCTATATTCTAAGTGGTTTTGACATAGCAATAACACAGCATCAGCCTTTAAAAGTGAAACAATAGAACCATACAAAAATCCAGCATCAATGTTTTCGAAATGCCCAGACAGTACTCAGACAAACCTGGGGAGTTATCTGGTTCAACTGAAATCACCCCAAGCCCCCATAAGAACCTACCTTCTATAGGCCCTTCAGAGGCAGGTCTGGAAGCATCTACTTATCCTCTCCCCTGCAGGCTTGAGGAAGGAGCCTGACTTCTCTCCAGGGCTAAGGAAATGGAGATGACCGTGATGAGTAACCTGCACTGTCCTTCCACAAAGACCATTGGAGGGGGCTGCTTTCAGGGAGAACTGCCACTCCCCACTAGGCTGGAGGCCAGGAAGAGCAGCCACAGCACCTGCTAGCTCTCTTACACTGCCTGTGTGAGCTAAGTGAGAGCTAACCACTAAGTTGAGGCTGTCCTAGCTCTGCCTAAGGGAAAATCCTCATCAAGATCTGTTCTGCTCCCACAGACAGAGCGGGAAGTGAAACTGTTGAGGCCTCATGAACTCAGAAAGGGGCAGGGGGCAGAACAATGAAATCCAAACTGGTAGTTAGCATGGTCTGGTATAGCTAGCAATGGTCTGCTATATGCAAGGTGCTAATGTCACACAATGTGATAACGGGGGAAGTATCCTGTGTTGTAGACAGAAATTTCTCGATGGCCATGTCATACTTTAAGCCAGGGGTGGCCAACCTATGGCTCTGGAGCCGCATGCAGTTCTTCAAAGGTTAATATGTGGCGCCTTACCTAAGCACTGGTTAATATGTGGCGCCTTACCTGGGCTGGAGCTATAGATGCTAACTTTCCGATGTGCTGGGGAGTGCTCACTGCTCAACCCCCTGCTCTGCCCCAAGCCCTGCGCCCACTCCACCCCTTCCCCCAAGGCCCCTGCCCCTTCCCCTGAGCCTGCCATGCCCTCGCTCCTCCCTCCTCCTCCCGTAGCCTCCTGCACACGTGAAACAGCTGATTGTGGGGGAGGGGGGAGTAGGCGCTGATTGATGGGGGCTGGGGAGTGGATGGGAGGCTGCTGATGTATTACTGTGGCTCTTTGGCAATGTACATAAATTCTGTAAATTCTGGCTCCTTCTAAGGCTCAGGTTGGCCATCTCTGCCTTAAGCAGATGTCTTCCATACAAGGAGTAGGAAAGTCCATGAGTTTACACTCAAGGGGTTGGATTCTCTAGTCAGCTGTGACCACTTTGCATGGCATAAGCAGTCTTAAATTGGCTGGAGATATCAGGTGAGGAATTCCTCTTGTGCAGGAAAACTTTCTGTGGATGGAACTTATGTGTGTTTTGAAAGGCTGGGTAGGTGGTGCATGGGTAAGAGAAACAGATCTTATGCCAATGGTGGAATTTAGAGTAGGTCCCCGGCTGTTGTAACTTCTGCTGAAGTGGTGGGGTGGGCAAGGATCAGAGAACCACAACTGGCTCCATATGACTGCCATCTTCCATTACCTCCAAGTGCAGCTTCAACATAGTGGGGAATCAGGGCCTGTACAGTAGGTCTCATCCTGGTCTTTAATCGTTAGAGATTGACTTAAATCCAGGATGAGGTTGAATATCCCTTCCAGAAAACTGCTGTCATCATTAGGGACTAAAAATAAGAATTTTTGCTATAAGCTGGGGAATGTATCAGCTGGAAGCCACGAAGGAGGAGAAAGACCTGTATGTACTGGCTGATGATAGGATGGCTATGAGCCACCAATGTGATGTGGCCGTGAAAAAGGCTAATGCAGTCCTGGGATGCATCAGGCAAGGTATTTCCTGTAGTGATAGGGAAGTGTTGTTGCTATTATACAAGGCACTCCTGAGAACTCATCTGAAATAATGTGTACAATCTGATCTCCCATGTTTAAAAAAGATGAATTCAAACTGGAACAGATGCAGAGAAGGGCTAGTAGGATGATCAGAGAAATGGAAAACCTACCTTACAAGAGGAGACTTAAGGAACTTGGCTTGTTTAACCTAATCAAAAGAAGGATGATATGACTGCTGTCTATAAATACATCAGAGGGATAAACACCAGAGAGGGAGAGGAGTTTTTTAAGTTAAACACCAATGTTGACACAAGAATAAATGGATATAAACTGGCCATCAACAAGTTTAGTCTTGAAATTAGATGAAGGTTTTTAATCATCAGGGGTGTGAATAGCCTTCCTAGGGAGCAGCAGGGACAAAAACCCTAATTGGCTTCAAGACTGAGCTTGATAAGTTTATGGAGGACATGGTATGATGAGACTGCCTACTATGTTGTGTGGTCCATCTGCAACTACTAGTAGAAAATATGCTCAATGGCCAGAGATGGGACACTAGATGGGGAGGGCTCTGAGTTACTACAGAGAATTATTTACAAGGTGTCTGGCTTAGGAGTCTTGTTGATTACCATGTCTGTGGTCAGGAAAGAATTTCCCCCCAGGTCAGATTGGCAGAGACCCTAGGCTTTTTTTTTTCCCCCGCCTTTCTCTGCAGCCCTGGGTCACTTTCTGGTTTAAACTAGGGTAAATGGTAGCTTGAAGTCTTTAGATCATGATTTGAGGACTTCAGCAACTCAGACAGAGGTTATGGATCTCTTATAGGAGTTGGGGGTGAGCTTCTGTGGCCTGCATTGTGCAGGAGGTAGGATAGAAGATCACAATGGTCCCTTCTGGTCTTAAAGTCTGAGTGTGTTGTTATCGCTCCAGATATTATTGATATCCATGCACGAGCATTGTGTTCACACACATTTGGTTTAAAAAATGTGGGAAAGAAACAAGCTATCCCCTTACCCTGGTAGTATTTTCAGCTAATGTAATGTCCCCTTTTTTCAGCTTTTCCTGCTAAAATAATAACTTTGTGAAGGTACAGCAGTTAGTTTTTCATCTCACCTACAAATTGCAGTTGGTAGTTTTGTTTTTTTATTATCATAACCTTTGGGGGTGACAGATCATCTGTAGAGAGGTACAAAATCCTATAAAGAATAAGTCTGCAAAGACACAGTAATTTACAACATGTTGTTATATCTTTCAGTATTACCATTGTCTCTTGCTTCCTGTCTGGAATTAATTAACTTATAAACTTAATTATTCCTATACTGGGAATAATTAAGAAAGGGATAGATAATAGGACAGAAAGTATCACATTGCCTCTGTATAAATCTATGGTATGCCCACATCTTGAATACGGTGTGCAAATGTGGTCACCTCATCTCAAAAAAGATATATTGGAATTGGAAAAGGTTCAGAAAAGGGCAACAAAAATGATTAAGGGTATAGAACAGCTTCCATATGAGGAGAGATTAATAAGACAGGGACTTTTCAGCTTGGAAAAGAGACAGCTAAAGGGGATATGATTGAGGTCTATAAAATCATGACTGGTATAGAGAAAGTAGATAAGGAAGTGTTGTTTACTACTTCTCATAACATAAGAACTAGGGGTCACCAAATGAAATTAATAAGCAGCAGGTTTAAAACAAATAAAAGGAAGTATTTCTTCACACAATGCACAGTCAACCTGTGGAACTCCTTGCCAGAGGATGTTGTGAAGGCCAAGACCATAACAGGGTTCAAAGAAGAACTAGAGAAATTCATGGAGGATAATCAATGGCTATCAGCCAGGATGGGCAGGAACGATGTCCCTAGCCTCTGTTTGCCAGAAGGTGGGAATGAGCGACAGGGGACGGATCACTTGATGAGTACCTGTTCTGTTCATTCCCTCTGGGGCACCTGGCACTGGCCACTATCAGAAGACAGGATACTGGGCTAGATGGACCTTTGGTCTGACCCAGTAGGGCAGTTCTTATGTCTCTGTCTAAATCTGAACAGGGTATTTGTCTTTCCTTCTCTTTACTAATCTCTCCTCTTTCATTCTACCTCTCCCCCACCATAAGAAATGCAGTATTTAATCAGATGAATTTTTAAAAGCAATGCTAGCATCAGTGCCAATTCAAAGATGACATGCAGTCATTTTATTTAAACTGGGCATTAGCGGAGGAAAGAAAAGGTTTTCTCCAAACTAAAGCAGCAGGCAAATCAGTCAGATGATGAGTCTAGTTTCATATAGAGGACTGAACAGAATTTTTAGACCACAACCACCAGGGAGGAAACTGATCATTCTAGGTGGTTAATAATCATGCAGACACCTGAGTCTGTAGGTGGTGGTCTCAAAAGTCTTGTCTTTATTCACTAGGTCAGAAGGACTTTCTGTCCTCAAATGTGAGCTATACAGACACAGATCTGGACTTTTCACTCATTATTGTTACTTATTCATATGCACCCTATTGGAGCCGTTACCCTCTGGATATTCTGCAAAATTAAGATGCACATCAGTTACTCTCTTAAAGGAACAGCTCTGCTCAGAATAAGTGCTGGGGCTGCAGCTGCACCACACCTTTCCTCCTCTCCACTGGGCCAAAGGAAAAAGGCCTTCCTTTCCCTAGTGAATCATAGAAATGTAGAACTAGAAGGGACCGTGAGAGCTCACCTAATCCATCCCCCTGTGCTGAGGCAGGACTAAGTAAACCTAGACCATCCCTGTCAGATGTTTTTCTAACCTGTTCTTAAAAACCTCTTGTGATGGGGATTCTACAACCTCCCTTGGTAATTCACTCCAGTGCTTAACAATCCTTATAATTAGAAAGTTTTTCCTGATATTTAACTTAAATCCCTCCTGGCTACAGATGAAGCCCATTACTACTTGTCCTACCTTCGGTGGACATGTAGAAGAATCAATCACCATCCTCTTTTAAGAGTCCTAAAAGTATTCAAAACCTGTTCTCAGTCCCCCCTCAATCTCCTTTTCTCAACCCCTGCAACCCCTTCTTGTCCTCAACCCCTGCAAGCATTTTCACTTCTCCATTTTCTCCCACTCTCCCCTCCCCCATTTAAGTTGTAAAGTCCAACCCTCTCTGTTTCTACCCACTTGCTAGCTGTTTCTCTTTAAATCCATAGGATGTTGGCCAGCTCTGCTTCCTCTACCTTGCCTCTGCTCCAGTTGGGAACCAAGTACTCCCCCTAATGTGTGTGTGTTGCGGGGGGGTGGGGAGGGAATGGAATTCTGCACGGAGGGAACCCCTGCCTCCAGAGATCCAAATTGAACTGAAAATTCAGACTGTTCTGGATGACATACTTTGATCTCACCTCCTATCTATACTTTACTTGATGCCACCAGCTACTCCATGGTGCTGCTGCACTGAAAGGGCTAAATACTGCCAGCCCTACCTCTGATCCCAGTTGTATGCCATGGTGTTGCACTAGGAGAAAAAGGGGCTGGGAGGTTTATGTCTTTAAAGGAAGAAAAGAGGTTTTCATTTGTGTCACTTATTCTTTTAGCCTCTCATTACTTGTCACCACTTGGTTTAAGTTGTCTGCTTGATCATAGGCCAGTGGTATTTGTAGAATATTCGTTTGTTTTCCCATAGACAAAGAGCAAGACTTTTATTTGTTCAGTGTAAGTGATTTTTAATTTCAAATTAAGGACAAGAAACAAAGAAAGCCAATTATAAACTGTGTGTGAGAGAGAGAGAGCTTGCATAGTAAATTTCTCTGTAATGTTCTGCATCTGAACTAAAATTCTAAGCTACAGCTGCCCTCTACAGTAGGTAGGGATTACATAATTTAAAGATGCAGTACACAATAGAGAATCTCTCTTTTCAGTTATACCTGCAGGACACCTGCATAAACAAATAGCCTTGCATTTCACCTTAAAGATGTTATTTGCAAATCATATAGATGAAGGTAGCTAATTTAAGATTTACATGGATTGATGACCCTGCAAAATGTGTGCTGATTAATTAGAACCTTGGCACTGAAGGTGAAATAAATAAAGCTGGGGAATCCAGATTATGAGGAAATTGTTTCTTTAGTACAAAAATGTGTTCAATACACAACCGTGTGTTTATGTCAGGTTCTTCCTCACGCTGTGGTTTTTGAGCCATGCAACTCTTCTTGATTCACAAGTAAACGAAAGTTCCTCTAGGGAAGAGGTGGAGCCATGCAGCCAGGAAAGGGTGGAGGGGAGACAACAATTAGAGCCACAAAGTTCCTGTTTTTCAAACTCCTAATATCCCATTGCATTACTTGTGTCATAGGTCAGCGTTTGTGTTCCAACTCACTATGCTAACAGATGCATAGTGGGCCCACACTGAAACCCCAGGTATAGCCCCTTCCCCTACATTCCCTCTAGTCTGCAGACCTCTGGCAATAGTGAATATATATTGATATATCCAATACTTTGCTTGCCAAGCCCAGAACTGTAATTGTTTGCATATTTAAGATCAGAATATTGTTAAGCCATCACTGAACTGAATAAGCCTTTGTTGATTGGCCAACTGCGGAAGTTCTTAGTTTCTTGAGGCTCTAGCCCATTATTACTGAGCTGCAGGGAGCTCTCATGCTAAAACAGAGAGATCAAGTCCAGGTCAGAGGAATGGGAACTCCCTCCAACTCAAGAGAAGCCTATGCAGTTAGTTGCAGTACAATTACCCATGCAAAGAAAAGTTCCCATCAGACTATGAGATTAGACTAAATCCTTGTAAATTGTAGTTACTGGGCTTTCAAGAAGTGTTGGTTGGACTGTATGTGGTGGAGTTCTTGTTGGCCTGGCTTTATTATGCCAGTGATGTGTCCTGACTATGCACCACTCAGCTTATATTTTGGAAAACTCGTATCAGCAAAATCTTTACATAAAATCCTGACATTTATTGGTTGTTCTTAGTATTACGCAACATTCACCATGCTAACCTAATCTTTTAAGAGTCATTTATTGAACAAGGAAAAGCTCTTTTTAAATGGAGTATTTCAATTTCAAGCAGGTCTTATTCTTTTTAAATCTAATGTTCAATTTAGCTGACTGAGGCATGGAAGGTCAAGTGATTTGCCCATTGTCACACAGTAAATTCGTGGCTCTGCTGGGATTAGAAATTGACTTTTGGTATCTGTTCTTTGCTCTAACCATTAGATCAGCCTGCCTGAACAAACAGTCTACAAAGCTTGTTAAGAAGGTGAAAATGTCAGGTCAAGTACACTTTAAACTGTGTGAAGTACTCATGGAATGCAAACACTGTGATCAAGTTCATATTTAGCAAAAAGTCTTCAAATGATTCAGTACCAGCACCAACATAATTGCCTGAGCAACTTGAAGCTGCATTAGAATCACAAGCTAAACATGTGGGAATCCCTGATAATCTTCTAGTGTATCCTCTAGAGCATTTTGCTGTATTCAGACAATAGACATCTTGCACTCTCGCTATGAAAATCCAACTCCCTAGTTAGGCAAATGAGAATTAATCAGTAGTTCTATTATACTGAACTGGTTTTAGGGATATGTGAAAGTCAAACTGCTTTATCAGCTATTAAGAGTGATTAAAATTCATGGAGTTTCTGCAATTTAGCAATACTGTCATAACATTTCAGAAGAAAAATAAAGAGACATAGTAAACAGCTTGTTTGCCAAGTCATGAAACTTTCTTCCCAAATTAATGTATGTGGATAGGCTAAAGGGAATGTTAACCACAGCATGTGCTCGTTCTGCTGTAGGAACTACTGCACTTGAACTGGAAAAGTTGCAAACAGTAAGTGCTAAAAATGAAATTAAAATGGCACCCAGGTCCTCAAAACACATTTCCAGGTGTGAGGAGAAATACTGATTTCCATCTAGACAGAGCCTCAAAGTAGTGATTCAGAAACACTTTGGCCCACCTTCCCCAGTGGTCCATCAGAATTTTGGCCATGCAGTATTAACTCCGGGTCAGGATGCAATTTGGAGTCTACCCTCATGACAGTTTTGTGCATGCACGTATGCCTATTTACGAACCTAGGCCTAGATCCTCAAATGCCTATTGTAATCAATAGGAGTTAGGTGCCTAAATACCTTTGAGGATCTGGGCACTAACACCTGTGTGTGCAAGTATTCATAGACCAAAGGTACAGATAGAGGTCAGGTTTGTTCATGTCCAAAACAGCAGGAGAACTGGTATAGGAGGGGATATAAAAATAAGACTCACAGCTAATGTCTAAATTAAGAAGAAATCCCTCTAATTACCCCCTTATTATTTGAATTACAGAACCTTCCTGCCAAATACTGTACAAACATATTAAAGAGCAGTCTCTGCTTCTTACAATATAAATAGTCAAGACAGACAAAGGGTAGGAGAAAATGTACGCTATTATCTCCACCTAACTGAAGGAACAGAGGCACAAAGAGATTGTCATAGAGCTTAAGGCCAGAAGGGACCACCCAATCATCTACTCTGATCTGTATATTATTGGCCACCAATGCCACCCAGCATCCACACACTAAACCCAACAACCAAAATTGGACCAAAAGATAACAGCCCACAGGACTAGTATGTGCCAAAGGCAGAGAACAGAAGGAAGGAAGTGATTTAACAGAAAGGCTGATTAGGAGAAGCTGGTCATGTTGACCAGCTGCTTTCCACCCAGGTACTCAAAGGTTCTGAACCCACATTGCTTACTGAAAGAAATGTGAATCCATATCCTTTTCTAAATTTAATTAAACACATCAATCAAGAAAAGGTATCCCCAAAGTTGAGCTAGTATTAATAATATTAACTAAAATAAAAATAATCTTACAACATGCAAATCAACAAGTTAGTCTAAATATTGGATGGTAATTGAATCAAATTATTTAATAATTCAATTAGCACTAAAAACAAACAATACTTAAATTCTAAAGAGGTTTCTAAGCAGGTGGCTGTTCATGTGCTTATAAAGGCCACCGAAAGAATTTTACCAAAGTCTATTAAATTATGATTTAAAGCTAGTCAAGAGCTTAATACTGAAACCTAGCTGTGTTATGTCTAAACCACAGTATCAGATAATTATAAAGCTTCCTTCTTAGAATTCAGTTTTTGTACAAAGGATAAGTCTTTCTTTCCTGCCCTCAACAGATATCTTATAATACAGACTTTACCAAAACACTCTTGGTAAGTGAAGTTTGACAACTCTTATTTGCCAGAAATTACAGATAACAATTTCAAGTCTGGCAGGACTTTTAAATATAAAATGCAGATCATTTTTGAGTTTAAGGAGCAGAAGTCAGTCTCTCAGTGGAGAGTAATTATGCCATCAGAGGCAAGTCACCCCTTGAACTGCTTTTAAGAAAACATGGTCACCAATGTTTGACTGTTTTGCAATTGGAGCATTTGATTTCACTGTTCCAAAATCTCCGGCTCTTTAACCAATATATTCAATGGCTTCTGAGCAGCAAAGCTTTATTTAAAAAAAAAATGTTAAAAATAAACAGAACTAACTGCAGCCATTAAAATCTAAAGTTTAGTTACCAATAAACTGCAGTAAATAAACTAATGGAGAGACTGGAATTTTCCATGCTTGCAAACATCAAGGCACTCTGCCGTCAGATAGTTTTTCATGTCTAGAACCAAAGCAAACATTACCAAAAAAGGAAAGCCAGAGAGAATGGTGGTATTAGGAGTGAGAGATCTCTCATGCATCTGTGAGCATTGTCCATTTATTTTATCCAAAACCTAGATGGAAAGGAACCAGAAAAAACCCCCAAAGAAGTCTGAACAGAAACTCAGAAAGCAGGTCTTACCTCTTTCAATGATAAGTAAGTTAACACTTGACAGACATTAAAACACGTCATTTAGGGAACGAAGTGCTAGATAGCAAAAGATCATTGTAATATGAACATACATAAACTGGCCTCTGTGTATTGCTAGACCACACAGTAGTTAAGATGATTTACTCTGATCTTGATCACACTGTAGCAAAAGTAAATGAGAGGAAACCCTAGTAAAGTTACATGAGATCCAAAATATTTCAATTGTTAAAAAACAAACAAAATACAAACCCTAAAGAAGTTAGAAAAACAGTCTTAGCATTAGAAAAAGTCATAAAGCAAGGTGGAAAACCTATAACAAAAGGCAAGTGATAAAAGGTACAGCCATATAAATATCTAGTTTTAAAAAAAATGATCAGGTAAGAAAAAGGATGAACTAAAATATTTGGGTTAAACAAGTTACAGACAGGCTAAGAGCTGCTGCCTTCTGTAATTCAAGGCTTCTATGTGTGTATTTGTGAACTCTAGGAAGGTGGCCAAGATAGCTCCAGTTGTGCTATTTAATTTGGCTATTTAAATAATTGATTTAACCATCTAAGCACCTACTTATTTTCTTTTGTTGCTATTTTTATATAACTCAGGCTGAATCTGCTCTCTTCCACCTGTGTAAATCTGGAGTTATTCACTGAAGTCAGTGGAGTAACTCTGGATTTACACTGATGTAACTAACAGAACCTGGCCTTTAGCCGCAGCCTGCAAAATATTAACCATTGGGGGACTAGTTTGTGCAACTGGTTGCACACTTTAATCCATAATAATTTAGAGTTGCTAAATAAGCCAGGAGCAGTTGCTACAGGATAAAAGAGGGTGCTCATCTCTCTCTTGGTGGCTGTCATCATGTTATACCAATAAAATAAAAACCAGCAGGATCTTATTAAAGGGAAAAAGGCAAAATACCACATTTATTGTGAATACAGAAAGAATCATAGTAAGCAGTTAGTTATAGCTATAACATTCCATTCAATCTCATATTTATTCACACATTCATTCATACAAACACACACACACGGGTTCTGCAAGGTTGTTATCATAGTTACCAGCCTTAGAGTTGCTCATGCCAAGCCACTGGCCAGGTGGCCTGGACATGAGGAGGGAGCAGGGCCTTGTCAGATGCTCATCTGATGCTCCTGGAAGTTGGTTTGCAGAATCAGACCCCAAAGGTCTCACTTTTTAGAGTCTATTTTTATAGGAATTTCTTCCTATGCCAGTCTATGGGAATTCCTTCATCATGCTGTTGCTGAATCAATCAGCAGATAGCACATTCCTGACGGCTCCGTGCTGCTAGATGTTATCTTGTTCTTTGGTTCTCCCATTCTTGAGGCTGTTGGGTTGATTCCAGTCTGCCCTCTGGGGGTCCTCTGGTTATTTCCACTTGACGCCTTCTTCAGCCGATGGACACTGGATTCTTAGGCTGGCACCTCCCTGATCATTCAGTTATTATCCACACCAAGCATCCATCCACATACATCCTCTATCTCTATTTTAATCACAATTGTTAATACAACAAAAGGGCGGGGAGTCTCTGGATGCTGTTTCTGTTGTTAGAGTATTGCTTTGAGTCTCTCTCTCTGTGAATTGCTTTGAGAACAGACTCTGTCTTAGAATGTACTAACACAATTAGCAGCTTGCAAGTTTCACACATAGAGGGAGAGAAACAGTACCAAAAACCAAGAGACCTCTTAATTAGTAATACCCTGGAATTTAAACTCTGGGGAATCAAACTCATTTGTGATTTTAATACAGAACTTCTTTAATATGATCCAACAATCACAAGTCAACATTATGTAGTGATAGGACACAGCAAGGGCAATTAAAGGAGAGGAAGCGTGGTCCAGCAGTTCAGAAATTAGCTTGGGAATTGACAGGTTTCAGAGTAGCAGCCGTGTTAGTCTGTATTCGCAAAAAGAAAAGGAGGACTTGTGGCACCTAATTGGTTAGTCTCTAAGGTGCCACAAGTCCTCCTTTTCTTCTTGGGAATTGAGACGCCTCAAATTCCCTGCTCTGCTACAGAGTTTAATGTGACCTTGTACAAATCACTGCTTCAGTGGATAATAGCACTTCCCTACCTCACCGGGGTATTGTGAGGATAAATGATTGCAGGGTGCTCAGACCCTATGGTAGTGGAGGCCATAGAAGTGGATCCTATGGTAGTGGAGGCCATAGAAGTACCCAAGGTGGAGAGAAAAGAGTCAGCCATAGCCGTGGGTGTGTGTGCGTGTGCAGCACAGCTGGTCAATAATTTTTGGATGGAATATTTTTCTGTTAGAAAACATCGATTTGTCAAAAGGGAAATGTTTTGCAGAAACGTGTCCATTTAGATACAATTTCATTTGGAAAGAGACTGAAAAAACATTTTGAGAAGGTTGACATGAAATGTGTTGATCTTTTGGAATGGAACAGTTCAGTGTTCTGTTCTGTAACCACTTTTAACATACTATTAAAATAAAGTCAAAATCTAAATGAAACATTTTCAGTTTTATCAAAACAAAGTATCAATCGACCCAAAACAATTTTTTGAGTTTCTTTTCAAGTGAAATTTCAATTTTTGTTTTCTTTCCAACAAAATGAAAAATCTGCTTCCCCCCCCAAGCTGTAGTGTGCAGTGTCTGGAGCTCCTCACGACCATTTCTATAAATGCTCCCACTTG
The DNA here is from genome assembly GCF_965140295.1 of Lepidochelys olivacea. NCBI lineage: Eukaryota > Metazoa > Chordata > Testudines > Cheloniidae > Lepidochelys > Lepidochelys olivacea. The sequence goes on along the minus strand of NC_140415.1, from coordinate 86,372,972 downwards.
GGCTTGACTAGGAGAATCTGACATTAAACAGAGAAAATTGGGTGGCTGGTGGTTTGTTCCTGGAAAAGTTGAAATCCCCAGAGAAAAATTCCTGCATTTAAGAAAAATTGAAGCAATTCCATGAGAGATTTTGTGCAGTTTGGAAAGAAGAGTAAACTTGCCTGGTATTTACTCTACTTACCACTGAAAAGTTATGTCTGTTTAAAAAACAGGCACCGAAAAACGCCAGAACCCATGGGTCCCAAATACATATGTATTTCCTATAAGACCTGCACATCAAAACATGTAAAGACAGGGCAAATGCCAGCATTAACTGTGGGGAAAAGAAGCCCCTTAAGCAGGTTACCCACTGTTTTATCTTATGTTACAATGCTGGGCTCCTATCCTCATGGTACATAATGAATTCCCTGTTGCTAATGCTTCCTCCTTCTAAAGATTCCTGCCCTCTGCCATTCAAGGCAATTATTTTCACAGCACAGCACAGTCCATCTCTTTCTCATTCCTCTTCCATATTCTTTATAAAGCCATATAGCTTCATTTTTTAATGGAGGCTGTTCGGCCATCTGCGTTGCTGTATAACTGCTTTTGCTTTCTGAGGATAAATATTTAATGAGGATGACTGCTCCAGTTCTCCTGTGCTGTTGCTGTTCTCCTCAATGCTGTCGTATTTCTCTACAACCCCAGCTCATGGCATTAACCTAACAAAGTCTATTTTGCCTGCTTGTTTAGACCTATTGCCAGGAAGGCAATGAAGACATATAAGTTGTCTTAACAGCTTTTACTTATTCTTATCTTAAGTGCAAAATTACTTTGTAGCTTAATGCAGAAGGCTTATTTAGCAGACAAGGATGCTGCTGGAGAACATTAGTGACAATATATTTTAGAAAGAGACAACGTGGGATCATCATACAAGATAACATTGTAACATGTAAGCCATTTCCATCCATCATTGCTATGGGATGCTGTGTATGTTCATCAAGTAAAGAGGCATTCATGTGACCCCTAGGGAAAAGAGCTGGTAGCCTATTAAAAATAACAAGCAGGGTTTTATAAGAACTGACCCTGAGCATGTACCGATACATGGTTCAGGAGGAATTAGCTCTGCAGAAACACTTTACTTCCTTTTTCTTTTTTATTTAGTCTAGACGCTGCTGAAGGGACTAGAAAATAGAGAACAGCCTTATACTTTTAATGATGCAACAATTTATTTAGATATTTTCATTTTCACAATCATTCAAAAAAGAGGAAAACAGTCCACTAAAGGATTAAACTCGCATGAATGCAAGAAAATAACTGACTGCAATGAACTTCTCAAACACTTCAGGCCAGGTTAGTCATTTTGATGTAAATTCAGACACTCCAGTTAAGCGAATGGAGTTCTCTGATTTTTTTACACCAGTGTGACAGAGAGCAGAACTCCTTTGATACCCAGGGACTTATTTCAGCTCAACGCTGGTTTAACTAAATTTAGAAACTGGTCCCTAAACCTTTTAGAAAGCAGGGATTTTTTTTATTGAAAAACTTTTCCATATTCTTCAGAGCTGGGGATGATGATCTGCTGAGAAGCTTAGTCATTGCAGAGCACAAGGACTTTCAATGGCAAATAGCCTATGAATTAAAGATTTATTAGCTAACTCCTGACATGATTATACAGAGCATGAGGGTAAGTGTATGTTGACGGTTGTGTACTATTGATGCAAGATGGGGGATATGAATGTAGTAAGCTTATAAAAAATTAAACCAGATGAAAACTGTGTCACACTGAAAACAGATGGCAACTTTGACATTATAAAGGTACCAACTTTGTCTTTGTGAAAATGTAGAAGGGGCCACATTCTCCTCTCTGGTATATTTCTGTGAATGAGGAGTAATCCCACAGAGGTCAGTGGGTATATCTAAACTTCGAGCTGGAGGTTTTGTGTCCAACTCCAGGCAACATACCAGTACTAGCTCTGATCGAGCCAGCACCCTAAAAACAGAAGTGTAGCTGTGGCAGTGCAAACAGTGGGAGGGGCTAGCTGCCCCAATATGTACCTGGAGTCTCAGACAGGTCCATACTCGGGGTGATGAGCCCTTCCCATTGCTTGTATTGCCACGGTTAAACTTTTACTTTTAGCGCACTAGCTTGATCAAAGCTAGTGCAGGTACATCTACTCAAGCTGGGAATTACACCTCCAGGTCAGAGTGTAGACATACTGAGTGGAGTTAATGGTATCAAACTGGTGTAGTTGAGAGTAAAAGCGAACCCAATACATTTTCAGTATGTAGCATATGCTTGTAGAACCAGATTTCCAGCCCTGTATTTGTTTTCACCTGCAAATAATTGGGTCTCTATTTCTGAACTAGCAATACGCCTTCAAATTTAAAAGCTCTCTGGGCACACTTAACCAATCTATGGATTTTTGCATTTCTCAGAGGTGCTATGGGATGTTTACTGAGTACTACAGACTTTTATATCAAACAAGAAGTAAACATTTAAACTCTATTTTAAACTCATTGTTGTAATTATCAGTATACATGGCAAGGCTATTTTATTACAAGTTCCTGGGCAATATGTTTAGCACCATCACCAGTGCATTGTACCCCACAGATCTAAAAAGGGGTCATCAGTAGCAGTTTTTCTGATATCTTTCCTAACTTTTCCTTTGCTTGATGAATTGATTTGAATTATATCTCATGGGACCACCCTACACAATTCCTCTTCCTATTTGCAGGATACATGCCATCTCTTCTTTGACAATCAACAGCAATTTTTATGAAGGCATAGGGAGCCGAAGGTGTTCATTTGAAAAAACAGGATGTTTTGCCCAGCCTCTCCTGCTGCCGCTATCATGGGCAAACTCTACCACGTTATACTGCACATGCAAAAAGTAGGTAATTGATGAGGGACATCCATGAGGCCACAATGCTTGCATCTTAAAATGAAACTGACCATGGTTAGTACAGTTTTATTTGTCGTAGAAATTCGGGCTGGTTGAAATTTTCTGGGGGAAAAGATTGATTTTTGGCAAAATTTTCTTCCAGAAAAACCAAAACAAAATGTTCATAGTAGGTTGGGTTGAAAGTTTTGATATTTCAGCTTTACATCCAAATTCTGGACAAAAGTCAATGTTAAAATATTGAATTTCCTGTGGGACAGAAATTTCATGTTTTGATCACATAGTCACAGGTCTGGCCAGCCTATCTGTGACAGGCTCTACGGAAGGAAATGAGCCAACCCAGGTCCAGCTGGGGATAGCTAACTGCCTAAGTAGCTAGAAGGCAGGTAAGTAAGGAGCACCTGGACCTAATACAAGGCTTAGAAGAAGTCAGTTGGAAAAGCTCCTGAGGAGAAAGGAAGCTCCAGAGGAGGGAGCTCCCAGGGACACTGAGCTAGGAAAAAGCTCTCTGGGCAGGGAGACCTGGGAGAGTCTGCAGAGCTCTCCAGAAAGCAGAGAAGCCTGAGGTCATGGAGTAGAAGGAGCTGCTCCTGGAACCCAGAGACTTTATTTTGTGATTTAAGTTGTATCTGGTCTATGAGGTATGAGCCTTTAAATAATTGTACAAGTGTTCCTTTTAGAAGGCTTTAGTAAAGGGAAGTATATTACTATAAAGTAGAATGTTTTGGTTTCTCCTTGACCAGGCTGCTTAAGTGACCTCATTGAGGGGGAAACTGAGGCAGGACTCAGCACACCCCCAACTTGGCTGCAAGAGGATACTTGGAAGTCAATGGTGTCCCTTCTACACAGCTCTAGTATAAACAGCTTATGCTTCAAGTTTGAATTTTTGCCTGTCATTATCAGTAATACTACTGCCAATAGTGGGAGCTAATTTATGAGGATTAGTATTTCATTGAAAGCTATTGAAATGCAGTATTAACATGGAAAAAAGTAGCTGAATGATTTCATTTTAACCAAGCACTCCAAAGAAAGAAACACTAGTAGAGAAACATCCAATATAACATTTTAACAGAGGCTATGCAGCTGTTTTCTATTAACTTTGCTTGAGATAAGTAAAGAATCAGAGTTTCCTGTGATTTAAATTGAAAGGCAATTTGGATTTCCTGTGCCTCAGCTGGAGGCATTATTTATATGAGACCAAAAAGGTCATAATGATCCTAAAAGACTCATGTTTCACAAAGAATAACACCTACAAAAATTCCTGCAAGCTGTCAAAGTCGGGTTCTTAAGGCTTTCCATGTATCTGACATTAATATTCAAGTCAGAAGAAAATTATATGAAATATTCATGTAATTTCCCTGTTTAAAAAATCACCAATTCAGAAGAACCAACACTTAAATTAATTGGTCAAATAAATATTAATCCGTTGATATGATCATTGGGGTTATCCTAATGGATTCAGTCTGAGTGAGGGCTATGTAAAGGTCGAATAAAAGATTCCATTAGGATGACATCATTGACCACACCAATTGATGGTAGTTGTTTGGTCTACATGATAGAGATTATTTAGTCAGATTCTGATGAATCTTTAGGTATGCCAAGATTTTCAAAATTCTGATTAGTGATTTTGGCTGCCTCAGTTTTTATCTACCAAATTTGAGATATCTTAAAGAGGGCTGATTTTTCAGAAAGCACTGAATGTTTGCTCTGTGAGAATCAGGCCCCTTTAACATGTCTCACACTGGGCAATTAAAAAAGGAGGCACCCAAAACTGCTAGTCCCTTGTGAAAACTGTGACCTTGGCTGCTCTGAAAGAGTGATTAAAACAATATTGATACAATGGGTGTATAAATAATAAAACATAATTAGGGAGGAAATGGCTACATTGCATCCTTTTATCTGGCTACTTTACAAACTGAATATCACTCTGTCACTTTGAGATATAGGAGGAAACATTTTCTACTCACCTATCCAAACCAAGTTGTCAACTTTTTCTTTTGGTGGATGTTATCTGCATCACTTAGTCTATTCACTTTGGGTGAAATCCTGGTCCCATTGAAGTCAATAGGAGTTTTGACATTGACATTAATGGGGCTGGGATTTTGCCGTTCATGTCTGACTATTACAGTAACATCAAAGATGCATTTAAGGCAGGACTTGAAAAACCTACTCACCCGCTTGCGAGTGGTGATTAGGAACCTTTCTCTTGTGATTGTGCAGAGGCATAATTCAGCACAAGTAAAGCTTTCAATAAATAACCGTAAGGGCCAGATCCTCAGCTGTGGTTAAAGAGCTCACAGTGGAGCTATGGAAGAGGGTGCAAAGATGAGCTTAAGTCACCCTTGACTCCTTTCATCCTGGAGCCATCCTATGCTGATCCAGTTACCCCTTCTAACTTGTGCTGGCTGCCAACAGCTCCAGTAGTCTTTCGCGGCTGCCAGGATACATTGGAGCATATGGCTGTCCCATGTGCCCTCACTACCCCATCCCACACCATCTTCAGAGAGGGGTGGTGATGGTATAGTAGTAACTATGATGGCTGTACACCATTTGAGGATCCCTCTGTGCTAGCAAAATCATCCAGTGGCAGGGGGTGCCATCTTTACGGCAGTTTTGTGCCAGTGAAGCAGTGTCAACCTTCCCTAATACAACCCAGCCTTTGGCCCTTTGTCTCTTTAACTGTAATACCATACAGTCAGACTCTAGGTCCTTTCTGCCTTCAGAGGTCGTTGTGATCCATTATTTAACATTTAAAAAAAATTAATCATTAAAATTGAAAATTAGCCAAGCTACTTCATTCCTATGTCAATGCAGAAGTATATTTGTTAATGCTTCATCCAGGTTAAGTTTCTCAGTTATTTACATGTTTTTAAATTTTTGGGAAGAGCCTGGAATTGTCAAGCATTTAACAAAACTTCAAATATGTCATTTTTCTGAGTTAAATTCAGATTGTGCATTAGGAAAAAGCTAAAAGTGATTTGAAAATAGGAAGTTTCTCTGTACAAAATTGACTTTTCATCAGAAAATTCAGCTGAAATCCAAAAGGTTTTGATAAAAAGCTGACATTTTCTACAGAAAAGAGACTCTACAAAAGTTGCAAGTTTTCCATCAAAAAGCAGTTTGAATGGGAAAACTTCAGTCAGGTCTTAAATGCAGGATTGTTTCCTATAAGTATATTTTCTAGCCTCTTTTCCCCCCCATTTTTAAATCTCAGGCGATAAGGCTTCCATTTTAAGACTGTTCCACAGTCTTATTAAACTTGTAATTATGATATTTTTAAAGATTGTCAACCTAAACTTTCATTTGCCACATGTTGTCCATTACTCCTGTCTACTACAACTTATTGTAGCACCAGAAGATCCTCTATTCAGCCTCCATGAGTTCTACCCAAATGAGTCTGTGTATAACCCTCCAGCCATGGTACTGAAAACATACTTCTTACTGCTCAATAACGAGTAATAAGGGTTACTATAATAGCATCACGTTATCAGTCAAGAAAATATGGATTGAGGTAGTTTGGTGGCAATGTTGATATCTGTGCGGTAGGAGGAAGGCAAAGACTGTGAAAGTGAAGTGGTGGTTTTATTTAACATTAATAGCTCTTTATAGCTAAGGCTCTTTAAATCAGTTAAAATGGGACACTTTCCCAGCAGACATTCCATCAGATTGATAAGGCGTAATAGATCTTTTTTATACAGCAATATTAGTAGAATCATGTCATTCATGACTAAAGCACAACAGAACCACTTAGGTAACCAAAGCAGAGCCTCTTTTACAGATACAGTCTCAAAACCACAGGGGGGAAACAGTGTCAGAGGGGAACATATCACTGCTTTTCTGGTTAAGTTGTTTTATCTTTCTTCTCACAAAATCAGATACTTCTGAAACTCCAACTGGAGGTTTGATCCAGTTGCCTTGATCATTGCCCTCCAGTGGTTGGAGTTCTCTAGTATTTGTTGTAGTTGGTTCTCTCTACAGCTGAAATCTGTAAACAACTTGGACAATTCACTCACCGGGAAGAGTGTCTGACTCTTGAAAGACATCATTTTCACTGTTTTGGAACAGGAAATGGCCTCTGTAGTCTGAGCAGGAGACTGGTGCTTGCATGAACTTTCCTGACCTCTCTCTAAAGTTCTAAACATTCCAGGTTTTAAGCATTCTCCTGGAAGTCATTTGTTGCTGTCAGTGAAACCCTTGACCTTGTGTGTTCTGAGTGACCCAGGTACTCTAAGATGCGCTGCTGATATGCAGTCATTATTAATATTACTGAAAACACAAAAGCAGCACTGCTCTTTTATATGGGTTAATAGCTATTTTGAGAAGAGGCTTGCCTGACATATCCCATGTCCAGGCCTGTACTTTGTGAAAGTACCATGTTTCATGGCATATGTCACCGTAACCTTTTCCTTTTCTGCCATTTTCCTTATGTTTTCAAATATTTTTTCTTTACTAAATCACAAGGCCATTTGTGGCTGCTCTGAAAGAAAAATGGTCAAAATCCAAATACAGAGGCAGTGACTAATGTGAGAATTTTTTTTAAAGGGATATTGTTTCTATAGAATTTTATCATGCTAATGGATTCCCGCAGCTACTTCATGGCATGGGAAATGCAGTAGTAGCTGAGCTTAGTTTTTAAGAAAATGCAAAGCTGCCTAGCAGAGAGAGAGAGAGAGAGAGGGAATAATCCAACGACCACTGAAGTCGATGAAAAGACTCCCATTGACTTCAATACACGTTTGATCAAGCCCATAGCATTTATCTGTAGAGACAGATGTCTTCAAACACCAGAGTTCCCTAAATTGTCGACATGCATTTAAATCAAAATGATATGTTCAATTTGTTTATATCACAGAAATCAAACAGGAAAAAAACCTCTTTAAGTATGACAGTTCTGTATCTGAGTGCTGTCCAGAACACACACAAAGATATTAGTCACAATCCTGAGCTGTGCTAGAGCTCAGCTAACCTATATCAGGCCTAGTGTAGAAACAACTCTGGAATCAAAGAGCCACAATTGGCTCCTTCATGCCCCTATTTTCAGTCAACCTGTGGAATTTGTCGCCAGGGGATGGTGCTAGAAGTATAACTGTTTTAAAAAAAGAAATAAAAAATGGAGTATGGGTCCATCAATGACTATTAGCCAGGATGGTAGGAAGGCAACCCCATGCTCTGGGTACCCCGAAACCTCTGACTGCCAGAAGCTGGGACTGAATAACAAGGGGTGGATCACTTGATAATTCCCCTGTTTTGTTCATTCCCTCTGAAGCACCTGGCACTGGCCACTGTCAGAAGACAGGATACCAGGGTAGATGGACCGTTGGTCTGACCCAGTATGGTTGTTTTTATGTTCTTATTACTCAACTGTGCACAGCTGAGAATCTGGCCTAAAGAGATCTTAGTCACAACTAGAGGATTCTGAAGGAGCAGTAGCTCCACCATAGCTTAGGCTGAGACGAGATTATAAAAGGTGATTCACCTCGCCCACCCCGAAGAGCTATAGTAGTGACAGAGTATATGGCAAGATACACTGAGGGCCACACTTTCAAAAGTTAGCACTTAACCTGCATCTGTAAGAAATGTGGGTTGCCTGGTCAATGCCAATTGTGTGCATATTCTTTTCTACATGCAACTATCCACCCTGAGTGCTCACTATCAATTTTGCCTTTAAAGGCTAAAGAAATCAGTGTTCATGCAGATGTAAAAACATCTTTGTATCATATAATCTCCATTATTTTCCCCATACAAAAATACAAAAACAGTAAAATTGGGAGCGGGGGAGAATAACATTGCTCAGTAATAGCTAGGATTTACATTCTCTGAAGAATACAGAGATGTGTTTAAAAGTGAGGGAGGAAGGGTTAATAGTTGTGAAATAGTGAAGCCTGTTAATACAAAATTCTGAGCTGTACATTCACATTTGGAGGAATATGACAACTATTAGTATTGTCTATACAAGTATACAAGGAAGTGAATCTTCAAAGGAAAGAATGGTTATAACAATCTTGTTAGTAATTACCATTACTAATAAAAGAGAAGAAACACTTAGTGCCTAAAACTTTGTTAAGTCTGTATCACATTAATACTGGAGGAATAAAAAGGAAGGACAAGTCTTTTTCTCATCCTAGGATGAAACATTATGTTCTGAAATCAATACAAGTGTGCCAATTTATATCAGCAGGGAACTTGGTCTTTTGCATTTTGACATCTTATCTTTTTTTGTACAAAATGCTTAATTAAGAGAGTCCTCAGTAGCCCATATGAGCTCCTTCAGAGCCTATTCAGTTTGTTGTGTTAAAGAAAGGTTGTGTGTGTGCACACACTCATATATAACACGTCATATAGTAGACATATTTCCATATCATCTTTTGGAGGCTGTTATGTTTGTGATTTATGTTCCTCCACACCCTCTCTCTCTCTCTGAACGTATATAAAATTCCACACTCTGAAATTCATCATAATACCATTGTTTACTTTATACACTTTTAACAAAATCCAGACTGCAGCTTTCTGTAGCAAAGAAAGGATTGCAACTGAACATTTTGGAAATCCAGAGAAAATTCCAACAATGATAATAAATGTTCCAAGCATCTTAGCAGTACCTTTGCAAGAAAGGGGGAGAGAAAGCATGTGTACATAAAATATTATCCCTATAGCATATTTTAGACAATAAGAGGATAGTTTTCTCATAATAGGATCAGAAGACTTCAAAATTAAGTTTAGATTAAAGATGGCCCTCTTGTTTAGACATCACAACAATGTGAATATGGAGAAGCAAACATTCCTCTTAGTCAGATTTTCAGTAGGATGGATGCATCTCAGTTATAGCAAACAGTAATCATGAAAATTTTTGAAAAAATGGTTCAAAGGCTGCTTCATAGCACTTCAAAGTCCCCTAAGCAAACTGAACATTGTCAGTACAAGACAGGCAAATCATGATGCTCCACAAGTTATATGTAACTGACAAAGAGAATTGAATAAAATTGCAGTATCTATTTAGATCCTTTGAAGTAAATTTAAATCAAGGATTTCTTTGGGAGGTCTGCAAGGGTGAATAACCACCTGACTGGTAACTTTTTATGTCCCATATCAGAGTGTGCTCTGTAGTCAAACAGAGGTGCTTTGACGAAATGAAGCAATGATTGCCAAATATTGTCACTGCAGTAATAGGTGTTTGTGGGACTCTTCCGAACAAGTCACTGTAGGGATGCCGAGGAATTTCATTTAATTATTTCTTTAGGGTTAAAGCAGCTGCCAGCACAAGTGTGAATTTGGGGGACACAGAAAGGAAAAACTGTTTGTGTTTTGAGGAAATATAACAAAGTACTTGGGCTGAAATATGTTCACTGAGATGTACATTGATTTAAAGGCGGAAATACAGGTATTTTTTAGATGCCAAAATGGAAATATATTTGCGGGATAGTTTACTACTGAACTGGAAGGTTATTTGGCAACTATAAATATATTATAAATATAACTGTAAACATTACAAATGTTTCTGGACTTCATTAAATACTTGAGTACATTGCCAAGCATGCTGTCTGTTGCTTGGCAATCTACTGAGCCAAGTGGCAGTTGAAACCGGATGTATGCCATATGTGTTGTCGATACCCCAGTGAACATAACCAAGCTGGGCTTATCATTACTTCCGGCTCATACCTCAAAATGTGGGGTAGATGGAAGATGGTGCAGAAAATGGGACTGGTGGAATCATGATATTCAAGTGACATAAAACACCAATATGTTGGGAGGTTTGAAGGTCTAATAAGCTAGGAGATAGAACATCATACTGAGGCTGAGAACCAAACAACAGATAAGCATTGGTATTTTTAAACTATGCTCTTCTGTGTATTCCTAGAATTCATAGGGGATAAAGGGGAAGGCTGTTCAAAATTATTCATTCAAACCTTTTTTGACTGAAAACTGGTTTTTCAGTTAAAATCAAAACTTTATGGAAATCTCTTATTTTCCTTGGGAGAGGGAGTGGAAAGGACTTTTTTTTCTTATCACTAACCAAAAGATAGAAAAGTGAAAGATTTTGGTTGAATGAAAATGTTTTGGTTTCCAGTGCCCTTTCCCCTGCAAAAAAAGTCAGCAGTTTTCTGCTGAAAATTTTGGGTTTTCAGTTGCTGACCATCAAAAAATACCCCTTCCTTTGGGGGTTGTCAGTTTTTCAATGAAAAGTCAAAATTTTCTGGGGCGAGGAGGGACAGAACACTTTCCAAGCAGCTTTAATAAAGGGATTTGCATACGTGCAAGTGGGAAATTTCCCATACAGTGATCATTTAAATTTTAGAGGAAATTATTTATATGTGACTCTTGCTCTCTGAAAATATTACGACACACCCAGTGGCCTTATTGAAATCAATTAGAGTTTTGCCACTGTCTTTAATGGGGCCAGGATTTCACTCAAGAGTTTAGAAAGACTGATGGTGAGCCAGGTATGTGATGTGGACTTGGAAGACTGGTAGTTGAGGACTGGCTGAAGATTCTGGAGCCATCCAAAAACGTTTATGTTGCCACCGCTTGTTGAAAGGGGATTTAGGACCACTGAGCTCCTGTTGTGAGTGAAGCTGAGCAAACAAATTGCAATTAGTATTATTCGATGCATTTCACCCTTCAATGAACTGAAGCAAAAATGTCAAATCAGTTTGTCCTTCAGGGAGTAATTCAATTGGTGTGTTGTGAATATTTGCAATTCACAGTGTCCAGTGTGTTGGTTAGTTGCATACATCACATGATGATGTTTCTGTTCTCTAATTGGATGAGTTATGTTACTAACCAAGACCATCAGTTTTACTGTCAGATACAATGTGAAATTCATTTTCAGAAAATATTTGAGCATTCCAGGTTAAAATTCACATTGGGGATCATGTGGTCTTGGAGGCGTTTATGTGCATTGTGGTGAATTTGGGTACTTTAATAGCATTTTATAAATGTTAACTGGTATAATCAGTCTGTGGAGTAGGCATCACTGTACCTGTTTTACTGAGGTGGAAACTGAGGTGCAAAGAGGCTAAAACTAAAAATTTCAAATTTGGGAACAAGTTTAAAAAATATTATTGCCTAATGGATGGCTTCTCAGTTAGGTGTCTACATACATGTTACCTGATTTTTCAGAAGTGCTCAGTAACCAGAAGTGTCCATTGATTCAAACCCATTGATTGTGTGGGTAGGTTCTTAGCACCTATGGACCTAGATACCTTACTTTAGGCATCTCTATTTCAAAATTGTGACCTATATGATTTGATTAAGGTCACAGGAGAAGTCAGTATCATGGCTGGGATTAGCACATTGCTCTCAGTCCTTTGCTTTGTCAACTACCCATGCTTGCCCTCCCTGCATCCACAAGACATACTCACTGCTCAGCAGAGGAGCTGGCTTCGCCTCAGGCAGCCAATTGGTGGGGAACTTGGGGCAACCATAATGCCACCAATAATAAACCGGGGAGAACAAAAGTGAAGAACTGATCTTGGGATCTTCCCCCGCCCCTCAAAAATCAAGAGATCCATGGCTTGTTCTGTGAATGGCTGTGGATAACCTGTGATCTTCAGGGAACACTAGTATCAGTGATAACATTTCACTCTCTGTCATTGGTTAGCATTCAATTGCATTTTAGTTAAAAATAAAAAACAGATTCATCTTTACATTTATAGCTCTCCAATTTGGGGTAGCTAGTAGCCTTGGACTTTGCAGGTCTGCAAAGGTTAGCTCTGGCTTGCATTAAAGAATGTCCACCACATGCCTGACTGCATCCACTCCATCAGAAGCAAGTCTTCAGTGTCTCCCACAGGAATGGAAATCCAGTGCATATGGTAGCTTTCATTAATATTGAATTACCCAGGATCTTCATTAGACTTGTCGTTATTTGCCTGTACAAATCTGCCAGGCATTCCTGGATTTAGAATGGATTTTAAAAGGTTTTAGAACTGAAATGAACTCTAGGGATGGTGGAAAATATCGAATTGTTTGGCTAGTTGCCCAGGTGAATGTAGTTCTATACTGTATCTCATTCTCAAACCTCTCCCAGACTTGTTTGTCTCTGTTCAGATACAGTCCCTATTTAGAGTCAATGGAATGCACAAATACTCTGCTTGGCATTTAGTTTGGCACTCAGCAAATACAAGATGTATAAACTATGTTTAAATCATAGCTTAGAAACTGGATCATACATCCACCTGTGTCATTTTGGAAATCATTATGTTTATATCTTCTGAGCAGTCAGCCCAGCAGGGACTCTGAATTACCAGCCAGCTGAGCTGACTTTTGTCTGTCTTACAGTGTGCTCTCCCTTCTACATATTTTAACTGACCCTTTCCTCTAGGAACCATGAGGGATTTGTGTAGTGCAGTGTGTGATTTGTGATTGAGAGGCTGTAATGGGTTCTGCTCAGTGGCTATTGTAGCTAGGTTACTCTTCAGAGGAAATTAATGTGACCACTGACATACAGGGAGCTAAGGAGAATAGTGAAATATGAAACAGCAGGCACTGTTGCTGTTGCAGTTAAGGGCTCCTGTGATTTTTCTCCCTTTACACTAATATAAAGACATTGAAGTAGTGCACCATAAATCAGCCAAGTTCTAGCAAAATAATACTAGGTTGGATTTGTTGTACTCTTGTCATTTATCCTTTTCAAGATTAAATACTCAGCAAGATGATGGTACATGGTGAGATGAATATAGCTCTGAAAAGAGTGACTGAGGGTGAGAGGTTGTGATGGGGCTTACAAACCACTCTCTCAACCCAGGACAGGGGAAAGGCTGGAACAGTACTGGTCCAGGAAACCTCTGTCTCTCCGGCATTCCCATACATAATGTCTTGGGATAGGAGCAGTATAAAAAGAGCTCCAGGAACCCAGGCAGGTGGGAGGAGCCCTGTCCTGAGAAAGGATGAGAAGGGGACTCTTACTGAGAAGGTCTGACTATGAGTCTTTCCCCCTCCTTGGAGACATCACCCAGAGGTAGGGAGAACCACATGCAGGGGCACTAGAGGGACACCTGCATCAGCCCTGAGACTGAGGGTTTGGAGCAAATGGCGATAATCAAACAGCAGCCACACGCCAAACTGAGATATGCGGCAGGGGAAGGAATTGGCCCCAGGGAAAGTGAACAGGAGGTGGGTCAAGGCCAGCCTGAACTGTCAAGCTTTCAAGGCCCTGGGCCGGGACACCCTGCCCACCCCAGATTCTCCTACACATAGTCTTGGGAAGGGCAGGACCAGGTCTTTACAGACAAGGAAGCTGACCAGTTGAACCCCATCCAGGAATCCTGGAGGCATTGTGTGAAAAGAGAGACTGGGGGCCTCAGGTCCTAAACACTTGGCCTGCTGACTAAACCAGCAACCCTACTACAGAAGCCAACTGACTGTTCCCAAAGTTCCATGTAATCAAGGATATTTAATCTATTGCATGGCTTCAGTCAAAGCATCCACTGGTAAAAATAAATATTCTTCTCTGCTGACAAGACTTGATAGGCAGGTCTTTCAAACAATGCAGAAACAGTCTGATTTGAAGTGGAAGGTCAGAGCAGCCTTGTATTGCAGTACTGTTAAACTCACAGTAAAACTGTCTTTGTGAAGGTCACACCACAGCTAACTTTGATTTAAGTAGGGTAGAATTGTTCTGTGCCTCATTGATATCTTCCTATTTCTCAGGAAAGGATGAGCAAGCTGGCTTTTTGACCAGTTTGGGTTAGAAACCAGGGTGATGAGCAGGTTTTGTTTAATCCCACTTTTTGTGTTTGCTGATCATGGGCTCGTTTTTTTTATATAGTTTTAAGCTGGCCTCAATAGCTGATAGGCCATGGGATCAATAAGCTTTTTTAAACCAAATACTTTCCAAATGTGCATTTATATTGAACAACATTTTCTTTGTTCATTTGACCCCCTTGAAGAGAGAGGCTTGTAATGGAAATGTGGAGGATGCCCACAGTATCAGATAGAAGTAGTAAAAGGGATACAACATCAATCAAACTTTGACCCCACCTCTTGACCCATAAGGCCATGCACACCTGTCACCATAAGTCCCAATGCCCCAGAGTATTACTTCCAAGGTTGAGATTTACAAATGACTGAAGCAAAGGGTGGCATGTGACCCTCTAAGAATTCCTCTTACCACCCTCTACCAGTCTGAGTAGGTCTCAGTCCCATAAGACCTCCCTGAGAGCAGGGAAGTTCTGGGATGGGTGTAGGTTTCTTAAAAATTATTTTGTTGTAAACTGCTTGTTTTGGAGTGTTTAAAAATTCCGGGTTTTTTTGCTCTGCAATGTGTGTTTTGTGTGTGTTTTAAAATGGTTCAAAAGTTGGTTTCAATGTTGCAATTGTTTGAAATTTAGGGGCACATTCAGGAGATAGTTGTGGGTTTCTTGTATTTTATTTTAATGACTGAGTTGCTAGAAACACTGGCCCATAGCATTATACAAACTCCTGAGGTTTTATTTAAACTGTCCAATACCATTCTATGAACTCCTGAGTTTTTATTTAATTTAATATTGATCAGAGCCCACCATCCTTACCCACCTCCCCCTTACTGTGAGTGAATGCCCATCAAATGATCATTAGTGATAATTTTTCCCATCCCCAACAGGACCTAGTATCTTTAACCCTAACAAAACATTTAGAAAGCATGGGTGTGTGATTGCATCTGAAGGTCACAGTGCCACACAACCCCACTTTTTCAATAGGTTGTGATTAAACCAATATAGCTCAACAGGCTTGAGTCAGCTCTATTGTACTCAAACATATGTCTCAAATATCCATGTTTTATATAGATTATAGAAGCTTTTTTGCTTAATTTTAAACTTTCTGTTTTGTTTTATTTATTCTGGATTCTCTGACACTCATTTCAACTTTTTGCTGTAAATAGGCGTCTTTTCTCAAACATACGCTAGTTGGGTTCTCATAAACTATTTTTATTTAAAAGATATACAAATCCTTGAAAATGAACCGAGATCCCCATCAAAACTTTTGTCTTATTTAAGGGTCACGTTAACAGACCTTGTAACAGAAACACAGATAGTCACAAAGACTTTTTCAATAGATATTTTTATTTACAGATACCAAGATTATTATAGTTTATATCACATGCTTGTCCCCTCACCATTCTTTAATTTAATCATCATTTTAGATTTCTAACAAATAGTCTTTTTCCTAAGCACAGTTCTGTAGCTTTTTATGTGGACCAGATGGTCGATATAACACACTAAGAGAGGTATCCTTCTGTTTGGTAATTTTCTTTAAAACGCTGCTAGGGTCTCGAGCACTTTGCACAGCATTTACCAAGGTCATCCCTTGTGCTTAATTTTCTTGGGTTAAGAGCAGACATTGCATTACATAACTTATGGCAATAACTGCATTTAATAAGCTTTCCAAACACAGGTCAGCACACAGGTCCTGGAGCTTGCAGTGTCCATCCTCTGATGTTCATGTCACACAGTCATGATACCGCTGGCTTGGCGCATTTATAACACAGTCCTCACAATTTTCAAAAAGCTTCTCTCTAAGACAATGATTAAAGACAGCATAAACAGAAATGTGTACAACAGACTGCATGACTCTTTTCTGCTCATGATGTGGCACTGGCTGAGTTGATTCTATGCCAAGGGCCTATCTTAAATCCATATAGCCACCATCCTCTTCAAACACTGCGTCCTCTTAAACAAGTTTTCTTGGTATTGAGCAAACCCAAGTTGGACCAGATTCACCTTTGCTCTCTGATGAAACGCTGTCCAGGGTCTCTGGGTCCCCTAGAAAGGTATTGTCGAGCTGTTGACAGATTTTCAGAAAAGAAACAGCTGTAAGCCTTCTCCCCCTGTTTTTATGCATCGCCGGTTTGGTTCCTACCCCATTACCCACCATTCTCAACAATCACTTCTTTGTTCATCTTGTCTACCAGCGACTCCCACAAGCCATGGTTGCCTTTCTCCATTGGGGCGAACAATGGGAGGTCATCATGCTCACCAGTCTTCCTCATGAGTGCTTGGATCTCAGGGTCAGGTTCTGGCATATCCATCAATGGCTGGGCCAAATGGCTCCCCTCGGTCACTTTCTCCTCAGAACTGTCATTGATGTAGCATTTTCTCCATAGGTGATCGAACGACCTCGGAGCAAAAACAAATTCCAAAGTTCTCACAAGGGATAGTGAAGGAGTACATGTTTTCTCTCAGCATTTTCCATGATTTCTGAAAAACATGTTCTTGAAATGAGACAACATCTTCCATGCAGTGATGGGACGTTTTTAGCCTCAATGCAGCACAGAACAAATTGGCTGGTGTATTCTTGGCATGTTTCTGGATATGATGATAAATAAAGCTCTTTTGCCCCTATTGTTTTTAGCTTGTGTTCATGAGACTTCTGATTTCTGTAACCATTCTGCTCCTCAGTTTGAAGCTGAAAGAGACAAATGAAACTTGACAGTCTAAGATATTTGGGAATTTTGGGCATCTGGGGAGAGAGCAAATTTTGAAGTGATGACTTGCAGACTTGCTGAGTAGTGAGTGAAGTTACGTTGATTTATACTGCTGAGAATATCTTTCCCACATGTCTAATATTTCTGGGACTGTTAGTAATTCAAGCAAAACCCTTTTTCTATATAAAAATAAATGCCAAATATAATAATGCAATAAAGAATGCAACCTAAACTGTCTTGGCATTGCACAAATAAAGATATAGCCAAACATAAGAAGTTCCTAATGAAATCAAATTAATTCTAAAAGGCAATAGAAAAAAATCACTAGGCTAGGGTTTTCTTACACTTCCAAAAAGATAAATTCAGACTTATGGTGGGGGGAAAGCATAGAATTTTGGCTGAGGAAGATTTCACAACCTATCTATAGCATAATGGGGACAATATTTAATACTTATTTACTGTACCTATATCACACAGGTATGAGGCTTAATTCACTAATGTTCATAAAATACTTTAATATCCTTTGATGGAAAGTGAGATAGAAATGGTAGGCGTGCTATTTAATTATATTTTGCAATATGGAAATACTAATTAATGTAGTGCTTCAAAAATAAAGTAAAAAAATCCCACAGTTCACATTCTCTCTTCGTACTGTATCACTCAACCACAGTTACCGTATGCATAAAGGCTCTGATTTGGGAGAAAGAAGAGCTATAATATTGATTCATCTAAAGTGGATGATATGAGCTCGTTCAACATATTATCCCTAGGCTATGTTAGACTGATCAAATACTTATGCACCACTGAATACCTAATCACAGGGGCTAGCACAAAAAAGTCATTTCCAACATTCTTTGAGTTGGGGGTGGGGGAAGGGTCCCTGAAATGGGAGCTCCGACATGATGATGAGCTTATAGGAAAATTTAAGTTCTGTGTTTGTGTAAAATATGAAAACATTTATATTAGAATTATTATACTAGTAAGATCTTAAGAATGAAGACAAAGGAGCTATTGGGTTATGGATTGTAAGAGTTATATTTCAATATTTTGGATGATCTAATTCTTCTATAAGAGTCCCTGTGAAGGTTCTTTCAAGCTTCTCATCCTGTATACTTAAAGGGGCCAGTTTTCAAAACTTATTTGCACCTTTAAAAGTTATGCAAACGCAAGATCTGAATATGCAAATTAGAGAACTGCTTACGTAAATTAGTTTTTATATGTACCACTATCCATTTGTAAGCTCAGTTACCTGGTTTACAAGTACTAATTGCAGACTTTGGATTTGTGGTACTTTACAGACTTAAAAAGATTTCCCCCCTCTAAAATGTAAACCAAACATTTTCAAACCTCAAAAAAATTCCCAGTTTCTAGTTTTCAGCCATGGTTGTAGATCAGTTTTTATATGATCTGAACTAGTTATCTCATGCCTGATAATCACATTTGTCCATTTCAAACAAAGGAGCTTTCTCTCTCTTTTGGTCTCCCTATTACACAACCTTTTCTTAATAGAGCCTTTTCTAAATATTTCTTTCCTTTTGTGAGAACGAACAATTGGGATCTTAACGAATTAGGGCAATGTAGCTTCAGGATCCCCTCAACATAGACTACATGCTGTTTCATTCAGAAGCCTTTGATAACCCATCAGTTTTCAAAATATAGCTTGTGGGACATCTAGTTTGTTTAACTCATTGTCTTCTGACAAATGGATAATAGAGTTTTGTCAAGGCTTTGTTTCATTTGCCTCATCAGAGTGTTGTCTGACAATTTTGCAAAACAGTAAAAAAATGAAGATATCCAATAGCAACCATTTCACAATTTTCTTTATGAATAGACAAAGGACAT
Source organism: Lepidochelys olivacea (assembly GCF_965140295.1). Lineage (NCBI taxonomy): Eukaryota > Metazoa > Chordata > Testudines > Cheloniidae > Lepidochelys > Lepidochelys olivacea. The sequence goes on along the minus strand of NC_140415.1, from coordinate 86,353,850 downwards.
CTTCTATGTAGGCCAAACAGCTGCCATTGGGGAGATTTCTGGGTGAGAAATTGTTCTGTTGATTCAGCATTATGATGACCTCCCCTTTGTCTACCTCCAGCCTATTGTTCATTCAACCAAGTAAAAGAGTTAAGCCAACTAGAGGATTCCTTTCCCTCATCATGCTAACTTGCAGTTATGGCCCATCTAACTATCTGTGTGGAATGCCTTGTGAGATATGATCTAACATCCTAAGTGTGACAGTGTTGTTAATGCTTTGTTAACCTGTCAGTAACCTGAGTGCTGGACTGGAGTGGGGTTGGCCACCTGCCGTGGCACCAGCTTGTGGCCTGGGCTCATGCTACAGGTAGCCTGCCTTCATTTCTTCATCAGGGGACTTCTTAAACTCCACACAGGCTTTCCTTGTCCATTCACCACCCATTCTCATGAGTCCAAGTTTAGTCACATAAATAAAGTGCCAAAGTAAAATGCAGAGTCCCAAAACAGAGTCCGTTTTAAGCTATCTCATCAGGTCATTCCAGACTCTTCCTGCCTGTAGTCTCAGTAGGGAAACCCCATGTCCCAGGTCTTTCTGCGGGAGCCTGCTCTCTCACAGTAGTCTTCACTTCACCCTGCTCCTAGGCCTTCCAGGCCTTACTTGGCTGGAGCCTCAGGTTTTTGATTCTGGTTTCCAAACTCCCAGGGGTCAGGGTTTTGCTGACACTGACAGAGCTGAACAAATGGTAGCAAAAGTGTGATATTTCACAACGTGCCCTCTGTAGAGACAAGCCTCCCTGTGCCATTTTCATCTAACACAAGTCTCTTTGAATATTATATTTTTGTACAAAGATAATTACTAGTGACCAATATATATGGTACTGTTTTCCCAATGCACCTTAAAATGATGTATAATTAATGCTGGTCCGAGTTCCCAACAAATGTCTGACTATGCCCATCAAAATTATTTCACACATACTGGAAATCATCACAGTTATAATATAATGGGCAGCCAGATTTGGGTATCAGTCTCTGCTTGAACAAAAATTTTGAAAAGAGCTTTGTACCATGTGTCATTGTTGAATCTGCAAATAATATAAATTGGAAGTGACATGTAGCTGACAGGAACTTCACAGAGTTTGCTGGGAACACAATGGAGCTGGCTGTAATTGTTCAAACAGTTCTCTTCGTATCCAAATGCCAGTGGCATGAATGCACCCATCTCCCAATGCATTTTGAATGGCTCTGACAAAATAGTAATGCAATAGATACTCACAGTAAAATCAAAGAGCTTTTGTTAAACAATTTTTTTAATCTCAAAAAGAAGTGAAGATACTCTTGATATGAAATTTTAAAAAGAAAATAAATTACTCAGAAATAGAAAATACTTTTTAAAATTTAAAGTAATGAGAAGGAGATGCCTAAACACTATGGATATCAAGAGGGAATCAGGCCATAGAATGACGGATAGGTCATAGCTATCAGACATCAAATCAAATCTCACAATATTAAACAGAATAAATATTGGTAAGGTGCAGTCATATCAGACAAGTGTACTGTTAAATAATCTTGCTGCCAGTGAAAAATGAGTATGTTGCATGCATTAAGTTGTGCATATTTAAAACCATAATTTTATCAGTATAAAATAAAACATGGAAGAAAGAAGGAAGAACAGGTGATTTTTTTTAAAAGTTAAGTATCTTGGAATACTTGGGTGTTAATTTTTGTCATAGAAGACTTTTCTATGGTTTGTGAATGGCAGGGAGCTTTGAGTCAGGTCACATACAATTGAATTATGCACTATTGTTAACTACATAACAAGCGAAGAATTTCAGCCCAGAAAAAGCTATTATCCACTTTGAAATGCCATTGAAATTACATTAGAGAAAAAAGGTAGGTGAGATAATATCTTTTATTGAACCAGCTTCTGTTGGTGAGAGAGACAAGCTTCTGAGCTTTCAGACTTGAAGAAGAGCTCTGGGTTGCTCGAAAGTTTGTCTCTCTCATCAACAGAAATTGGTCCAGTAAAAGATATTACCTCACCCATCTTGTTTTTCTAATATCCTGGGACCAACAGAGCTACAAGTACACTGCATATTGAAATTACATGTCCAATCACTTTATCTGGCGTCAAATGTGTATATGGCACTGAACAAGCACGTACAATTTTTGTCCCTTTGCTGTAATGGGGTATATAAATGCCGCACTGTGGCATCTTTGCTTGGGTGGGAATACTGAAGAAGATACTAACTGACTAGGGATCAATTTAATTTCATGGTTAATGAAGTTTTGCGACCTGTTGAAGACCAAGGCACTGAATCCATTGATTTACCACCCCCAAACAGATGGGCTGGTGGAATGTTTCAATAAGACACTGAAAGAGATATCAAGAAAGTTTATGGCCTCGGATGGCCGTCTCCGGGGTTCTCCCTGTTTGAGCTACTATACGGAAGCAGCTTCATGGAATACATCATCTCCTCCGCAAGCCGTGGAAGGAACAAGGACCTAAAATAACTCACAAGGTATGAGATGTGGGCTGCCTGAGGGAAGACTTAAAAGCTCTGGGGGCTTTCATTAAGGAGAATTTACTGAAGTCACAGCAGAACTGGGAAGGAGCCTACAACAAAGGGGCCAGGTTGCAAGAATTCCAGTCCGGGGATAGGGTGGTGGTGTTACTGCCAACCTCAGAATCAGAACTGTTGCCCAGGTGGAAAGGCCCCTTTGAAGTCGTGAAATGAGCGGGGACGGTCAATTATTAAATCCATCAGTCAGGGAGAAGGAAAGAGATGCAAATATACCATATAAACCTGCTGAAGGCCTGAAAAGACAATGAGGACATTCTAACACCTTTCCCACCTACACCTGAGCTTGGCCTGCAGTCACCCATAGTCCATGAGCCAGGACTAGTGCGAATGGGGGAGGAACTCCAGCCTGAATAGAGGCAACAAATACAACGACCAGTTGAAGCCTTTCCCTCTGTGTTCTCAGCCTTCCTGGGCTGAACCTACCTAGCCTACCATCATGCAGACACCGAGCGAAGGAATGCTACCAGGAATACAGTCCCATCTGCAGAAAAGGTGGGAGACAGTCTGTCGAGAACTACAGGCCCTGTTGGATGTACGGGCTGTCGAGGAGTCCCATACTGCTTGTGCCAAAGCTGGATGGATCATTCTGGGTTGGCATTGACTTCTGGAGAGTAAATACAACATTAAAATTTGATGCATACCCTATGCCTAGAGTGGATGAATTGCTGGAAAGGCTAGGAGCTGTCAAATATGTCTCTACCGTTGCCCTTACAAAGGGGTACTAGAAAATCCCTTTGAGGACTGAGTCATGAGGAAAAACAACAACATGTTCTCTACCTTGTTTGGCCTATATCAGTTCAAACCCCTGACGATCAGTCTCCATGGGGCCACAGATACCTTCCAACAACTAATGGACTGGCTAACACAGCCTCATGGACAATATACTGCAGCGTACATTGATGACACAGTCATTTACAGCCCCAACTGAAATGCACACAAGGCATGTCACTGCAGTCCAACAAGCCCTTGAGGAGGTAGGACTAATGGCCAATCCAGCCAAATGTAGTCTGCCCAGCCAAGAAGTGACTTATCTGGGCTGTACAGTGGAGGGTTGAAAATTACGGCCACTGGTCAGCAAAATTCAAGCCTTAATGCAGTGTCCTGTCCCAGCTACAAAAACCAGATATGGCTCTATCCAGGCCTAGCTAGCTATTATAGGTGTTTCATGATTAACTTTGCCATGATTGAGCTGTCCAGAGGGGCCGACTTTCCAATGTACTAGGCAGTGCTCAATTACCGCTCTGCCCTCGGCCCTGACCCCATTCCACCCCTTCCCCCTCCTTGCCTCTTCCTGCCCTTGCTCCACCCACACCCTGCCACTTCTCGCCCTGTTCCAGCCCCCTCCCCCAAGCATGCCCTCTTGCTTCTCCTCCCCAGTGCCTCCTGCACACCGCGGAACAGCTGATCACAGCGGGCAGGAGGAGCTGGGGGGAGAGGGAGTTTCTGATTTTCCCCATGGGTGCTCCAGCCCCAGAGCACTCACGGAGTTGGCACCAGTGGAGATGCCCCTGATGGAACTAGTGAGAAACAAAAGCCAAAAGAAATTTCAGTGGTCCAGGGCCTGTGACAAGGCCTTCGGAACTTGGAAAGACTAGCTGAGTCAAGAACTAATCTTCTTCCACACAAATTTCTCACGGCAATTCATTCTGCAGACAGATGCCTCTGGACTGTGCTGTCTTGGGACTTTTATGGAGAACACCCAGTCCGCTACCTCAGTAGAGATTGTTCCCTGGAGAAATATCCTACTCCATCATCGAGAAGGAGACGCTGGTGGTAAAATAGGCCATGGACATCTTATGGTATTATTTGCTGGGGAACCCTTTCCTTTGATGGCTGATCTCAATGAAAGACATCAACCGCAGGATTATGTGGTTGTACCTCTCCCTGCAACCCTACAGGTTCCAAATACTATAAGAATGCAGATTTCTTTTCCTATGAAACAGGAGAACAAAGATTCCAGGGTAGCACCCCAGCTCTGGATTTGAGGGCAAGGGCATGTGATGGGGTAGATAAACCCCACACTGGAATAGAAATGGTTAAGGAGCAGTTCTGAGTTGAGGTAGCCCCACACTGCTGCACAAGCAGAGCCTGCTCCAGGAGCACGAGGAGCTTAAGAGAGAGCCAGGCAGCTCAGAAGGAGACAGACAGGATAGGAGAACAAAGCTATCTTGGGAGCACCTAGGTAAAGGCCCAGCTGGAGCCCTGGAGGCAGGTGAGAGGTCTATAAGCAGTAGCTACCGCAGGACCTCAAAGAGGGGACAAGCTTTTTCCTAGCCCTAAGGAACTCTTCACTATATCATCTGGTGGATCATTTGCAAGACTTTTTGGCCAAATTACTATCTGCTGGAAAGGAGACTGCCACCATGCTGGAGCAAACACTGGTGGCGGGAGGGAATGCAAGGGAAAGGGGGAAGACTCTAGAGACAGGGGAGAGTTGTGACCAAGGTACCTAACCACTAGAAGATGCTACCTGTAAGCCCAGGCTGCCCCACTGCCAGAGATTTTTAGTCCAATTTGAATAGATACAAAACAAACCAAGATCAGGATGAGACTGAGAGGAGATTGTAACTAAATATTAAAAGCTTGAATGGCATTGAAAAATTCACTTAGCTTTCCAAACAAATGAGATATACCCAATAACAACAAAATCATTCCTGACATATGTCTGAGGTTATGCTTTCTATACCAAAGCATGGCCTACATGTTAAGTGATTTTTTGCAGATGGTTAAAAGTTGAAGCAAAGCTGAGACACTTGGTGAACAGCAAAAGCATTTTACGGCTATTAAATGATGTTTTGTTAATTTATTAATTTTCATTTTTCACATATAAGACACATTTAGGCTCTGAACCACTTATGTTCATGAGGAGTCCCATTAGGTTAATGCAATACCAGTTAATTGTATCACTTCGTAATTTTAGCTAGAGGTCAGATAATATACCATCAGCATGAATGGAGGAGAGAAACTTTGTCAGATCCTCTGACAGAATGGCAGCTTCAAATATACCACACAGAAAAAATATACTGTAAATTCAATCTTTATGTAAAAAATACCACCACCACCATCACCAAAAATGAACAAACAAACAAAAACATTGAAATGTTGGATCATAAGCATGACTCTGCAACCTTCTGCTTCATAATATTAAAACAATCTCATAAAACTGGTACCAATATTCTCAAGACATTTTAAAACAAAAAACAACTTATTTTCCTCATTCTCTGATTTTGAAATATCATTTTTTCCCAGTTAAAATGTTTCTTTTTTTCTTTTGGGAGGTGTTTCTCCTTTTCTTTGTTGCGTTCCTAAAAGTCCTGTCCTCAGAGAACAGCTTTTTTCGATATTACATCACCATGTCAAACAATTAATATCAACCATTGGTGACAATATCTATTGAGTCCTTCCTCTGGAGAATCCAAGGGTGACATCCTGATCCCATTGAATCAATGGTAGTTTTCTCACTGATATCACTGGGACCAGGATTTCACCCCAAGACTGTCCACTTTCACAGGTGGAATACCACACTACATAAATCACTGGCAATTCCTATGTTATAATATTACTCCTCCTTTTGCTACTTCTATGGCAGCACTTTTGAGAATTATTCCTTATAAAATGGTATCCAGGATATAGGTTGGTTACATAGACACACATCTTCCTAAATCTCAAGTCTCTACAGCCTAAGGATGGAAGCTCACCAAAGATCAGTCAAGCCCATCTCCATCATGGACTTCATAAAAATGGAGGATGAAATAAGAATTCTATGTCCCATAGTATCTTGCCATAACAGGTAAGAATGAATCATTAATGATCCAGGGCCTGATCCAAAGTCCATTGAAGCGAATGGAAAGATTCTCATGGATTTAAAGGGGCTTTGAATCATGCCCCATTTAGCTTGTATCTTTAGGTGTTAGCATCTAAATTATTGCTTAGGTGACTCAGTTTTTCTACTTTAGTCATAATAATTTTAAAATAATTACTCTGCACTTAGCATTGTCCTACTTGTATCCTTCCTTAAAGAAATAGTTCTCATCTATCGACTGGAAATTTCCATTCTTTTAGGATAATTGAGAGATTATTTTTTATTTATAAGGGATTTGGGGGACACAGCATGTCTGCTAAATAAGTGTTAGTACAACATGACTCCTACTTATATTCCAGTTCTGCTTCTATTTACTTAATCACAAAAATAACAATCCATACATAATCCAAGCAAACCAGCTTTATAAATTTCCAAGAATGCATTTTTTCTCTGTTTGAAATATCACATTATTCTGCTGTATACCATAGAGAAGGGGATAATTCCTGTTTAAAAATCAGTGAAAATAAAACCCCTTATATGAAGACAAGAGGCACTTTTTGAAACACAAAGACATCCTGCTCCCATTGGAGTCAGTAGTTCGGATGCTGGATCAGGACCATAAAAATGAGCAAGAATGGTAAATGTGATGGCAAGAGTCAGCTTGCCTGTGGCATGTAAACTCTTCAATATGAGAGCAACGAACTACAGTGGAAGCCTCCTGAAGCCTTGTCTACACTGATGAAATTTACAAAATAGTTCTCATTGGGAGATCTGCTGGGAGCCCTAGTAAAGACGCACTTACCAAGGTCTGATCCATATTAACCACCATTTCGGAGTGACTTGCTGTCAGCTAAAATGGTGTCAAAACAGATGTATAGTTAACTAAGCACCATTCATCTTATGCACTTAATTAGGTAGGGATCCTATAGAAAATCTAGTATAATGATTATGTAATAAAACACTGTGGGCCAGAGTCACATGCTAGTGATACAAAGAAGCTGTAACCCAGCTGACAATACCTAGCAGGGAATTCCCCATTGGAGGTGAACTCTCTGCTGGTGCATCTGCCATGCAACTGGGCCTAGCATCTCCACTATCCTATCCTCCAGTAGTGGGGTTTGTTAGGGAAGAAAGAGGACATTTTGGGGGTGTTTTGGAAGTAGGCAGTTGGTGTGGCAGAGCTCTGCTCCACCAAGACAATCCTCCACAGGCTTATGGTCCACTAAAGACTTCCTGGTAGCAGCTTTGCGTTGTGTCCATGACAGTGCTGGACCCAACAACCAGGGCCCTGGATTTAGCTCATTGATGCTGCCTCCTCCTCCTATGCTCAGCAAATCTCAAACTGTTTTATACTATGTACGTACAAGGAGGCAGAGCACCCTTAACTTTATCATTTCCTAGCCTGTGAGGGCTTCAGTTTGCAAATGTTATTTTCTGGTAGTGGAAGCCTGGGGATTGGTGGGGAGGGGGTTCCCTACTGTTTTGATAAATGGAAAATGAAGAAACAAAGAAATTCTACATTGATCAACTATCTGCAGACAGTAGAAGAATGCTCTTCAACATGTGCAGGCAATGATGCAGGAACCCTTCCCTCATGCCCTACACTCCTTTCTATGTCATCTAGAAGGAGGCAGGAACTTTGGAGCCCTGCCTCTTTCTGTATCCCATCCCTACCTGTCATAGAGGAAAACACAACACTGCCTCTGGACTTTCCTAAACTACACACTCATACACAAAAGCAAAGGAATGTTCGCAGACCATTGATATAATCACATTCACATTCACGTTCCAGGCCAATGGAGGCTGCTGGAAGCGGTGCGGGCCGAGGGATGTGCTGGCCGCAACTTCCCGCAGCCCCCATTGGCCTGGAACGGCACACCACGGCCAGTAGGAGCTGCAATCGCCTGAACCTGTGGACCCTGCAGGTAAACAAACCATCCCAGCCCAGCAGCGGATTTCCCTCACTTTCTCTTACTATTCACTTTCAAGCTTTCCTTTACATAAGACGTAATTCAGATATATTAGCGACACATGCTGTGTTTGAAACTTTAAAAATTATGCGTATGTGTGTGAAGGAAGCTGATGACCAAAACGCACTGAACGACGCATGGTCATGTGATGTTCCTGAGCATAGTTGAGAATGACAGGAGACAAATCAGTCAAATGCAAAACAATCCCACTGTATTAGTCTACTCATCTTCACTTCTATTATACTTCATTTAGAGCATAGAGTTCTGTTTAATGTCAAACACTGGATTCTGCTTAAGTCTTTATGATCAGAATGAGGTCTCTGACAGATCAGTGCTACACTGAAATATAGTAACCATGGAGTCTATCAACATATTCAATATCAAAAATGTATGTTCTCTGCACCCTGTTTATTCTGCTCCCCCTGAAGTCAAAGACAAAACTCTCATTGGCTTCACTATCATACCTAAAGTGTGTCCCAGCAATCAAAAGCTCTTCGTACTCCATGTTTTCCCAATGACTTTGAAGGATTCTGTATTACTATCCTTGATACTACAATTTGCTCTCTTATCTAAATATATTGTAAAAGTATTTTAGCCTATTCATTTTATAGGGGCATTCCACCACACTGAACATTGGTTGGCCTAATAACTATTAACATCTGACAAAGTTCTTTCCACTAAAAGGAGTTTACAAACCACCATGCAGAGCAATGAATAAAAGTTAAGATACAATAAATCACTTGTTAAAAAGAAGACAAGTCAAGGACATTTTCTAGGCTATTAATTTCCTATTTGTAATACCTAGCTATGACTGATTTATATCCTGAAGGGTTAATATCTTAGAGACTATCATTCATCTCAGAAGAAATGTGATTCTTACCCAGATATTCCCTTGGTTAAAGAAGAATCTCTGCTTATTTTATCCCAGCTGGGTTGAGGTAATTGCCTTTGGCTACAGGCAGGAGAATGGAAAGCAGATGAAGCATGTTGAAGATTAACCACACAAAGAAACTGCCTTTAAATAAAGGAAGGGTTAGAATTTAGAAAGACAACACAGAGGGAAATTTCTCAAATATGTGCAGGCATACCAGAAGGGAAAATTATATACACATAGGTGAAGCTGATATAAATTCTGCAAAGGTGGTCACATATCTTTATAAAAATTATATCTGATGCTTAATACAAATTGGCATAATAATCAGGCAGGAAGAAAATGAACATTGATTTCTACAGATACATCAGTATCTGTAAATGTGAAATGGGATCAGATCCATTCTCATTTTTGTTATTATAAATGGAAATAAAGCTGGAACTGTCTGGTGTTGAACAGCAAATGATACTGATAATAATTACTCAGCATGCTAGCATGCAGGAAGATGGTTAATAACAGGATAAAACATTTAACCTTTGTTGCAAGATCATTCCAAATCCCACTGAAGGCAATGGGAGTCTTTTTACTGACTTGGGTGGGGTGTTTGATTGGTCTCTGTACCAGCAGTTCACAAATCTCATACTGGTCAGAGTATTGGCAGTATGATGCTACAGCAGTGGTTCTCAAACTTTTTTTTCACAGACCATGTGAAAATTGGTGAGGGTCTCAGTGGACCACTTAATGATATTTCCAAATGTTGTTTGTACCGTTAGCTAACTATTGTAAAGCGCTTTGGATAAAAGTGGTGTATAAAAAATAATAATAATAAACATTTTTTGTTGTACAAATAAAAGCACACAACTCACATTTTAAGATCAGTAGTCTTACCTTTCTAATGCAATGGATGTACCCTCTCTCCCCTGCCATGGCAGCCCCCAAGCTGGGGCTGGGAAGGAGCGGGGTCTCCCCCACTGCAGCAGCCACACAGCTGAGGCTGGGAAGGAGGGCCGTCTCTCCCTGGCAGCCGCACCCCTGGTGCTAAGGAAAGTCTCCTCTTTCTCTGGCCACCGCAGCCCTGCACATCCCAAATTCCTTCCACCCCCTCTTCTCACTCCACTGCCCTTTCCCACCTACCCCTTACTCCCCCCAAGGCCACCTCACCTTCTCCAGGGTCCAGGCACCTAATTAGTGGAGCTGCACAGACATGGCTCCACTAATTAGGTGGGTGGCCCTTCATTCTCATGTGCAGCTGCCGAGGCACGCACCTTAGAGAGAACTATCCGCAGACTACCTGAATGGAGCTCACGGACCACTGGTGGTCCACAGACCACAGTTTGAGAACCTCTGTGCTACAGCATAATTTACTATCCATACAAGTTATTCACTGCACGGTTACTACTCACTTTCAAGCTTTCAAGTGCTGAGATGCACTGTTTATGTCTAAAGCAAGAATTTAGCTGTGGAAGTTGCATGTTCCCTGTGATTTTTAGATTCAGTACTGTGTACCCTATACATTATCTGCTTTATAGTTGTATGACTTTAATGGCATATGTCCAGAATGGTTCTTTTGAATGACATTGCTAAATTTTAAGTTTCAGTATTTTATGTCTTGCATACTGGACCAAGGAATGTAGGCCATACTTACAGGATGGGGGACTCTATCCTTGGAAGCAATAATTCTGAAAAAGACTTTGTGGATAATCAGCTGAACATGAGCTCCCAGTGTGGCACTGTGACTAAAAGGGCTAATGCAAACCTGGGATGTATAAACAGGAGAATAGAGAAGTTATTTAGTTCTGACGTGACTGCTAATGGAATACTGTGTCCACTTCTGATGTTCACAATTCAAGAAGGATGTTGATGAACTGGAAATGATTCAGAGAAGAGCCATGAGAATGATAAAAGGATTAGAAAACATGCCTTAGAGTGATAGACTCAGGGAGCTAATCTGTTTATTTCATCAAAGAAAAGATTAAGCAGTGACTTGTTCAGAGACTATACGTACCTACACTTAGAACAGAAATTTGATAATAGATAGCTCTTCAATCTAGCAGATTTTAAGAAGATCTTATGGCTGGAAATTAGGGTGACCAGATGTCTCTGTTTTATAGGGACAGTCCCAATATTTGGGGCTTTTTCTTATATAGTCACCTATTACCTCGCACCCCGTCCCAATTTTTCACACTTGCTATCCGGTAACCCTACTGGAAATTGAAGCTAGACAAGTTCAGACTAGAAATAAGGCACAATTTTTTAAACAATGAGCATAATTAACCACTGGTACAATTTACTAAGGATTCTCCATTACTGGAAATTTTAAAATCAAGGCTGGATGTTTTTCTAAAAGATACACTCTAGTTCATCCACAGTTATTGGACTTGAAGCAGAAATTAGAGCAGAAAAGTCTAATGGTCTGTGATATGCAGTAGGTCAGACTACACAATGGTCCTTTCTGGCCTTCAAATTTTTGACTCTAGAACTAAAAGAAAGGAAAAGTAACTTAATAAATGCTACTTGTTAAAGCACCAGTTGCTACCGGTTAAATGCACAGTTTTTGACATATGATACCATTTTTTTAAATAAACGAATTTAGGCTTTAAAAGCAGTCTCTGCTTTTTACCTGATTAATTTTTGTGCCTTGAATAGCACAAAGAAATTATATAGTGATGCATTGTATATTGTTGCTTGTTTGGCATGAAAATATAATTTTCTATAGTCAATGCACAAGCAAACTGGAGGTCAAGAAGCCAGGGGTCAAGGAATGACAGTGGTTTACATTATATTTATTATATTTAATAATATTCTAACAGTGTGAAAGAAAAAAAGAACAGTGATGGCGATAGAAAGGTGAGGAAATTTCCACTTTCTGTTAAGAAGCAATCTGTCAAAATAGCTTGTTAGCTTGAAAGGAGAGGATCACCTTCAAGAGAATGTCAACACAAGTGGCATTTGTTTCAGAAAGCCAGAGAGTTCAAGTAAGTGTATACAGATGTACATGTTTTTTTCTCGTCAGTTAAAACTATCCAGACTGTAACAAGGCCAGTATTGTTACATGTTCTTAAAAAGTGTTGGTTTATCTCTTTGAGTATCTCAGTTGCTTTTTAGAAGTTTAAGATGGAATAAAATGGTATGTGTAAATGATTGCATTTTGTATAAAGTTTGTTCACCACATGGTGGAACTGCATAACTTAGTGTAGTAAGCGTAGTTCTTACAGGAATGAACCCAGTTATCCTTAAGTGCTAGATAACATTTTGTGACTGGCTTAGTCTCTAGTGGGACAGCACCCACATGTTGACAAATGCTAGAGATGAGCTTTCTGTTGAGTCACATTGATTACCAAGCTTGAGCAGCACCAAATTGCATTACATCCTCCTCCATTTTAACCCTCCCCCCCCCCCAAACATCTGTAATGTTGTAATATGAGCAGTAAGTTGATGGACTGAAGTAATGCATTATACCCAGGAAGTTAACTTGCAACAAGCAGAACAAACCGGTTCAATCCTTACATTAAACACACAAGTCCTATCTCCCCTCAAGTTCCAATAGTTTTCAAGCAAATCCACACACTATAATAGGCTCAGGGTGAAAACTTAATCCAATTGAAATCCAGGTTTTGCCATGGACTGCAACTGAACCAGGATTTCACCCTCAAATTTTAAAATATGGTTCTAAGTCTTTTAAAATAATATGAGGCCAAATCTTGGTGACCCTACTGAATTTTTACTCAGTCCTTACTCAGGCAAAAGTGAAGTCAATAAATTACCAATTTGTAAATCTATCCATGGGGACAGGTACTTTCCCATTAGGCTGATGGTGTGTGGGGGTGTGTGAGACGAGAAACTGGGAGAGTGATTGTGTCTCCAGTGGCACAATTCTTCCCACAGCTTTACTTTACTCAGGCTCATGTGCAGTCTGGACAAGCTGATCCTAATTCTGTAAAAGTCTTAAATATCCAGCTATTTAAAAATAACACGGAAGTGCTTAGATTTGAGAGTGACTGGCACTACAGAAAAGACTAAGACAGGTAGGGCTTGTGAAGCTAATTGTTTCTGAAGTAGCAGATGTCTAGCTCTTATTCCTAGTGCTGTATGTTAAACCTGCCCTCACAAAAATAAATAAAAATTAAAGTCCCTCAGCATTTGGTAGGTCAGCTGAGTTGTTCAAAGCCTTGCGCATGTGTCACAGGAGATGATGTGCTTTTTCAGCAGGCAGGGTTATGATTGTGGTGTTTTCTGGGTACATCTGGAGAAAACAACCCAACAAATATTTGGCTTATTTCACAACTGTAATTATATGCCTGGCAAGGTTACAAGTAATTATGTTTGGTTCTTTTTCTTCTATATACATATGCCCAGATCTTCCAGAAAGTGAGCCCTGGTTTTATGCTACAGTGTAATTTCTTTGTGGGGAATGGAGTTTTTCTCCACTCTGGGCTACCTGTTTCCTTGCCATCCTTCTCCTGCTGCAGCCTGTAGCAATTATGAAGCCTTGAGGGAAACCTCTCTGATTGGCTCATTCTCCTTTGTAACATATATTTTGTGATACTGATCCCTCATCTTTTACAGCTTATCTTAAAATAGATATGCAGGATTTTTGCTATGTCTTCTCTGCCACGAGGTTAGAGGATTCCTAGCATTTTGTGAACAAACTGCTCCTTGATGTGAATCCTTCTGTGCCCCTCTTTCTATCTGCATACCAAGAAAAGCAATTTCCACATATGCAAGACTTTGCAGCGTTATTCCTTACAAAAAGATCCACATTTCCTTTCATAGTCACCTACGCAGATGCTATAAAGGATGAGGAGGGACCACAGTCTTTTTAACTGGAGCAATTGCCAGATATATTTCTTAGTACACTAAGTGTTTTGCAGTTACAACAATGCAAATGTTCTTGTAAAAAAAAGTATATTCCAGTGTTTTCTTCCATATTAATGGATGATACAAACATTTTGAGAGACATGATAAAGAACCAAACATGATGACCTTATACGAGCTCCTGACTGTGCCATTATATATAGGACTAGATGACCTCCTGAGGTCCCTTCCAACCCTGATATTCTATGATTCTATTGTATAGAATAAGTATGCACAGATCCTATTGATATTAATGGAAGTTCTGCAAAGATCATGAACAGGGAATTAAAGTCAATGAAAGACCATATATTTGGAGCTATGTATAATTTAAAGTGCTCAGATACCACAGTGATATCAAGATGCAAATGTCTAGCTGGAATAGAATAGATCTAGGAAAATGCTGGTTTTAGGCAGTCTCCTTTGATCATAAACCTTTTGGGGCAGGGATGTATTTGCTATGTATTTGTACAGCATCCAACAGCTCCAGCCCTTAAAGGAGCCATAGAGTGTTACTGCAATGTAAATATTAACTATTAATTTTCAGGCAACTATTTATTTTAAAGGGTTTGGGGCTTTTTTGATTTAACAGTCTGAGAAAATAAATACTTTGCTCTGGGGTGCAGGATTAGGTAGGTGGGGGCAAATGTGGCTTTAAGTCACCTTTGTGCTCTTCCAATCCTGGTCCTTCTGCACACTGGCCTGGTCTCCAGCATAACATGAAGCAGCATTCAAGGCCGTTCTGGCAAGGGGGCCAAGCTGGCAAAGCTCTGATGTCCAGAGCCAGGAGGGGAGTGCCATAAAAGAGACTGCGTCCAGCTGATCTATAGTATTACATACAATATAAAAACACTCACAAAAAAATTAAACTAAAAATCTAACTTTAAAAACAAACCAACCTGTGAAATAATGATCACCTGAGACACTTGTAGGCACCGTAAAATAGTTTATAATATTTGTAATAATGGAAACTGCACATTAGTTGTAATAAGAGTGGGGTCCCTCCAAGGGTGATTATCTTCAGAAAGGTGATTATGTAAAATGGCACCACTTCACTCCTCATTTCTGTTCCATATGTCTGGAGTCATGCCTCTTTACTTGACAACAAAAATAATTTTGTACTACTTTTGTATTCCTGGTAGACCTGCAGAGCCAAACACTGCTGTGAGACAGCAAGATGGTTTTTAACTTATTTTACAAACACAATGACAACAAAAAACCAAAAGCCAGCCAAAACAAGACACTCCACTGCACATCCTTCTTCCTCTAGGGAGAGGAATAGGGAAGACACTTGTGGCAGATGTGTAGTCACATGACCTAAAATTTACTACAGGAAGGCCTTCAGATACTTCAGTGAGGAGTACATCGCATTTTACGTTGCATCACCATCAGTAGAATCCTTACCAAAATTCCAACTGAAAAATCTTTATTGATGGCAATTTACAAGTTCGAAAGAACTGAACTTGACATTCAGATTTCAGGCTAATGTGACAGAAAAAAACCCACCTTTCAGTATGCAAACTTAGTACATATGATAGAAAAGTCACTAAGAGGCAATGAACAAGGAACCTCAAGATGCGATTTTTACAGTCCCCTTTATGAGCAGAATTGTACTTTGACTCACAATCCACAAGATCACAAAACAGGATTACATAGATAAAAGCCAGATAATATTAAAAATAATAGCAGTGTCTAGAAGTATTTACTATCTCTTGAATTTTTAAATAACGCAGTTGCGAATCCTGTAAACATTTACACATTTGCTTAACTCTACAGTGGTACTAAGCATGTGCTTAACTGTTTGCAGGATTGTGATCTTATTGTATTTTTGTTGTACATAACATTTTGTACAGAAGCAAAGCTATGAAATATTCCACACAAATGGAAAAGGGAAAAAAATGGGTCCCACGCAGAAGGGGGTATAAATTCAGTATAAACTAACTTTTTTTTCCTGTGGCCAACTTCTGTAGTCCCAGAGGAATCCAAAATGTAACAAGGGAATGTGGTGGTTTGCTTCCAGAGAGCAGAATAAATAGTTTACACGTTGCCTGTAAAACAACCCCTAATTCATTTATAAAAAGTGCTTCAGGGCTAAGGATTGTCTCTCTTTATGTCATTAAAGCTGCATGTATTGATGATGATCACAACAGGCTGCTTCCTTTCCTTCATCGCTTTTCTGTTCCTTTAACTATTAACAGCTGGCACCAGTTGAAGGTAAATTTAAATATATATATATATAAGTTATAAAACACACAAATCTATGGGCTGAGAATGCACAAAAAGGGGATATTATGAAACAAAAACAGAGCTATTAGATATATTTATAAACTAAATTTGTACAGAAAGCAAAGCACCTGTAACATACATATGCTGGAAAAACCCACTTCAGAATAAAGTCTTATTAAATAAAATATGCTTGCTGGTCCCTAAATAAACAAATCTAGTACAGTACTATAAACAGTATTACCGCAGACTCTTATTCTCCCAGATCATCCAAAAGATTTCTGGGTGATCTGGATATCTTCATGAATGAACTGGGAAACGAACCTCATGGCTCTCCCTTCCTTCTCTCAGGTAGTCTGAAGAGTGAGGAGACATAAGCCTAGAATTTTTCCTGTACCTGATAGTCCTGATTTGGGAAATCTGAACAATTTATGAATTCTATATGAGATGATGAACTCTGTTCTTTTCAGGCTTTTATACTGTGCTCCTCACTGAAGTATCTGAAGGCCTTCCTGTAGTAAATTTTAGGTCATGTGACTACACATCTGCCACAAGTGTCTTCCCTATTCCTCTCCCTAGAGGAAGAAGGATGTGCAGTGGAGTGTCTTGTTTTGGCTGGCTTTTGGTTTTTTGTTGTCATTGTGTTTGTTAACTATACCTGTTGCTTTGTGTTTGTACTAGAGAAAACAAGGTCAAAGAAATGCGCCTTGAACTTTGACAGAAATTGGTGAGGTTTGTGATAGGTCTTAGTTTCTGGGACAGTTCATTCCACAGTCTCAGACCACCCCCAGAGAAGGTTCTGTGCCCCCGCACAGACAAGCTTTATTCTTATTGTTGAGCCTTCCATTGTGCCAGAGGAGTGAAGTTGTTGACCATGGTCAACATCTCAGAGCTTTAAATGGTTTCTTAGGTATCCTGGGCCCAGGCCACGGAGCACTTTGAAGATAAGGACTGAGACCTTGAACTTGATTCAAAATTCTATGGGAAGCCAGTGTAGAGAGCAGAGGACAGGTATGACATACTATCAGTAACCTGGGTTGTTGAGGAAAGATTCTGCAGTGTTTTATACTAGTTGGAGTTTCCTAAGTACTGAAGGTTTCATACCCAGAACTGTGTGTATTGTGTGTCAAGTTTACCACATTAAAACCTGCTATGATTTTGGCACTTAAATGTGAATTTGAGGAGCCAAATGCAAAGTTGATCACCCTCACTTAGGCAATCCAGCATGGAAAATATTCTATTTAGGTCCCATCTACTTTTAAGGTTACTATGTATTTGTAGTAGAGTATACCAAGATCCAGGTTTTCAACAGAACTGTGAAAGCTGAAAGCTCTTTTAGTTATTATGATATAAGGCTTATGGAAAAGCTTTCTCTCCCCTAGGAAAGAGTATGAGGCCCACAGATGTCAATGGGAGTTCCATACATGGAACAAGAGGAATACATGGCCCTTAACATAAATGAATTGGAAAATGCTGGCACATCCACCTAATGAAATAATTTTAGGAATACGTACTTTAAAAAAAAATCTGTTAAACCTGTTATAACTGGTTTGCATTTATGGTTTGTTTAGGCATTAATAAGATTCACTTAGAACCCGGTGGGTGGGATGGAAGGATGATCCTGCCTGACTCCAAGATCTGAGTTTAATCCAATCTTAATATCTGTGAGAACTGGGATGGAATTAAAATTACAGCATTGAGAGCAAGTTCAATGAGAAAACAAATAACTAAGAGAGGAACCACCAAACCTAGCCTCCTAGGAATATTTTCAATAAAATATGTCTCTACTGGGGCACACACTTAGCAGCTGGTCTCAACATTGCAGAAAACCACATGTCTATTTCCACCCCAGTAGAAGGAAAGGAATTCTCTGAAGAAATCAGAGGAATTAAACATTTTCCTTACTTCACATTTGAGAAGCTTTTCTGTGATTGTTAGGGTGAAATCCATAGAATGATTGCTGCATCATAGAAAACACACACAGCTGTACATAGGGACTGACTGCCTGATTCTGATCTTGCTTACACCCCTTATTTCATCTGTATGTTTATATTGACTTTAGAGGAACTACTCCTAATTTATACTGGTGAGAGTTCAGAATCAGTCCCTGTGTGAATACAGCTTATTCCCACCTCTACAGACATAAGGCCAGTTTCTGCTCTCACTCATGTAAATGAGGTACAGCTCATCTTTAGATTTTTACAGAACTTGAAGCAGCATAAACTCCTTGTGACTACTGCTTCACAACCGCAGTGTGAAGCAACAACAGTAGGGGAAAGAGACCCAAGCAGCAGAGGGGTCACCACTCTGAGCAGATGTCACCTGTTTCTGTGGACCTAGGGCTTCTAAATCTCATCTTTAAAGTTTCCAGCTCAGCATCCCTACATTTTTGTGGTGAAATGCGAGAAAAAGATGTCAAGTATCAGAGGGGTAGCCATGTTAGTCTGTATCCACAAAAACAATGAGGAGTCCTTTGGCACCTTAAAGACTAACAGATTTGGGCATAAACTTTCATGGATTAAAAAAAACACTTCTTCAGGTGCACTTCAGTTGAATCTGAAGAAATGGTTTTTTACCCACAAAAGCTTATGCCCAAATAAATCTGTTAGTCTTTAAGAAAAAGATGTCTCACACTTCCCCTCCTGTAAGCATGTCAGACTCACCCGGCGGCACCTCCTGCTGGTAGTAGTCAGGAATTAGCTCATCCAGCCACCAGAGTGCCCTCTGCAGGCCGGTGATCTGCCTTACCACCAGCCCCCCCATGTCCCTCCCAGGACCCAGTGCCCCTTTTGCTGGAGTGCTGCCCCCCTGGCAGTACTCCCACACTCTCAGGTTCTGGGTCTCCCCACCCAGAGGAACCCTCACCCTCTAACCCCACCTCACCTCAGTCTGGGCTACTGCAGTCCCCACTCAACCCCTTGTATCAGGGGCAGACTGCAGCGTATATACCACTCACCACAGGCAAGGGGGATTTGGACCCATTGCCTCTACCTATCCATGGGCTGCCCCTCTGCAACCCAGGTCCTATTCGGCCTGTAGTCGGGCCTGCAGCCTGAGGCTTTCCAGGCCAGAGCTCCCAGTTCCTCTGACCCTTCCCCAGCCCTGCTCCAATCTGGGTGTCCTACTTAGCCCCTTACAGCCAGGCCCATCTCCCTCTACAGGCAGAGAAAGACTAAGAGGGCTCCTGGCTCACAGCCTCATATAGGGGCCAGCTGGGCCTCATTGGGGCATAGCCACAGCTGAGCCTACCTTCCCCAATCAGCCCAGGCTTCTTGCCCCAACCACAGCCCTCTCCCAGGGCTGATTTCAAGCCCTTCAGGGTGAGAGCAGGTGATCACCCCACTACAGGAGGGAGAGGTCAGTTTGTCCTGCTGGCTTGAGCTCTCTCCTTGGACTGTTGCTGCTGGCTGGCGCTCTCTCCCCCCCTGAAGGGCTGCTGCTGGTTAGGACCCCTTCTGGGAGCCACTGCTACTGTTGGGAGGGGGGCCCTTGCTGGCTTGCCCCCCAGTCCTCTTCCCTCCAGAGGGGTGAGGAGAAGCAAGGACACCACCATTGTCACCTCTTCTGCCTGGGTCCTCACCTGGCTGGCCGCCGCCCGCTTGCTACAGCTCCTGAGCTTGCTGCCTCGTTGAGGAGGAAGAAGACTGCTGTGAGGAATTGTGGAGGGGGTTGGACTGAGTGACTTTAATAGCTGTGCTCTTGGTGGGAGGGGGTGGCCTTTTGCTGCTGTGGAGGGCCGGGGGAGAGGCGTGGAGCCGTCCCCCAGTCCTGCTGCCCCCGGCCACATCTTCCTTCACCACCACCACCCCTTTTTGCCACTGCCCCCTCCACCAACCCAGCTGACCATCAACACCTGCTGCTTGCCCCTCAATGGGGCTGCTTGCTTCTTTGCCCACCACCATCTGCGACTGTTTCCAGCAGCGAGCAAGGACTGGAGTGAGCCCCACAAGTGCTTGTGGGTGCACTCCCCCCACTTTTTTTGGACTTGGCCCCCGTCTCTCAGTTGCATTTTGCTGGGGGGCCTCCCCGCTACCCCCCAGCCCAGTTTTTTCCTCCCTTCCTACCATAGCTCCCCAGAAGAATTTTCCCTGGTTGTTTGCCTGTCCCACCCTGGCCCCATCCAAGGTTCCTGGGTTTATTAGTGTGCCTGCCCCGCCCCAACTCTTGCAAGTTTGTTCCTTTGCCAGCCCTGCCCTTCCCCAGGAGTCTAGTTCCCCCCCCCTTTGTGCTCTACTCACCCTGCCCTCAGTTGTTTGCTGTTCCCCCTGACTCCCGCTGCCCCTGTCCTGCCCAACCCGCAGTTTGGTGCACCCCTGTCCCATTCCAGAGCGCTTGTGCCCCCCTTCCCCTTTTAAGTTGTTTACCCTGATCACTGCACCTCTCCTGATGCAATTGTAGTCCCTCCCTATCCGAGTGCAGCCAGAGGAACCGGCACACTGCCCTGCACCCGTGATTGTCCCCGTGTCCTCCTGCTATTCGCACCCTCCTCTGCTGCCCGCAGCCTAGCGGGGAGGAGTGGTTGCTTCTTCCCTTCCCCTGGTGCCCCCCTACAGTCCCCCCCCCCGCCCATGCTGGTACCCTCCTTCCTGCATATAGTCTAGCAGGGAGGAGTGGTTGGTCCTGTCCCATCTTCCCTATTCCCAATACCCTGTTTGCTGGACCCTCCTCCCCTGCCTGTCGTCTTGTGGGGAGGAGCAGTTGTCCATTATCCCACCCCCAATTTAGGGCCTCCTCCTGCCTCTTTCCACTATGGAGGAGGACCCTGCCCCTGGCCCCGCCCCTGTTCCTGCTCCTGCCCCTAATGCTCCTATAGTTTCCCCCTTGCCACCTCCCTTGCTCGCCCCAGTGGCTACCCTCTCGGCCACCACTAGCCCAGACTCCACCCCTGCCATGGCTGTCCCTTCCACCAGCAAAAAGAGCCTGGGGAATAAAAAGGACAAAGGCCCCGCCCGGAAAACAAAACCTCCTGTTGGCGGGGCTGCCCTTCCTGCCATGGCCCCGACATCTGCGGCGGCCCCTTCCTCCCCAGCCGGTCCCTCCACCAGCTCTGGGGGCGCTCCATTCCTAGCCCCTAGAGCGTACGCCCAGGTGGCCGCCGCCCCCCTCCCCCGCATGCTGCCCCGCCATCTGCCCCGACTGCCATCTCCGGTGCCATTCCTGGTGGCCGGGGCCACTTCCCCTCGCTGACCTGGAGGCACAGCGTCCGCTGCCTCCTGGTGTCCGCCTCTCTCCACGTTGAGACGTATGTGTGGGCGTTGGCGAAGGTGGTAGGGCCCACGGCCGTCGTGGGGGCCTCCAAGATGTATGGTAAGGTTGTGTTCTTCCTAGCTTCGGAGGCCGCCACTCAGGAGGCGGTAGAGAAGGGGGTGGCAGTGGGGGGCGTGTTCGTTCCTCTAGAATCCCTGGAGGACTTGGGCGTACAGGTGGTATTGACCTCC
The DNA here is from genome assembly GCF_965140295.1 of Lepidochelys olivacea. Taxonomy (NCBI): domain Eukaryota; kingdom Metazoa; phylum Chordata; order Testudines; family Cheloniidae; genus Lepidochelys; species Lepidochelys olivacea. The sequence goes on along the minus strand of NC_140415.1, from coordinate 86,332,134 downwards.
ATCCCACCCTTCCTGCCCAACGTTGCCCTGTTGCCTGCCCTCTCCACCCTGGGAAAACCCATCTCCATCATCAGCCCTCTCCCGCTCGGCTGCAAGGACCCCGCCCTCCGCCATGTTCTGTCTTTCCGCTGGCAGGTGCAGATTCAAGTGTCACTGGCGATGCGTGGCGGGGTGGCACTCAAGGGGTCCTTCTTGGTGCCCTATGAGGGGGCCCATTACTGGGTCCATTATTCAACAGGGGAGGCCTGGTGCTTTCTCTACCAGGCGACGGGGCACGTCCGGAGGGACTGCCCCCTGGCCCGGCCCGGAGGAGTGTCCGGGACCCCTGAGACCCGGGAGGGCGCCAGCCCTGTCACCACCAGCGACCCTGGCAGCCCAGCTGCCGCTGCCCCTCCTCCCGTGGAGGAGAAGGCGGCAAGACCTCTGCCTTCTGAGGGAGAGGGCTCGCCCCAGGGGGAGGTTTCCCTTCCTCCCGTTGTCCCTCCCTTGCCGCCCCGAGCCCCAAAACGATCACCCTTGCCCCCTGGCCCTGCCCCTGCTGACCGGCCCTCCACCTCTACTTTGGAGGACAGTGCCTGTAAATCGTGGGCTTGATTCCTCCCCTCCGACGAAAAATGCTGCGGGGGGGCTGGTGCTGTCACATCTTCTGGCGTGCCCCTGGACGGAGCCCAGCAGGAGATGCCAGCCATGGCAGCAGACAGAGATGCCACCACCCCCTTGTTGAGTCCCCTCCTGAGGAGGCCTCTGTAGGAGTTCCCTGGCCCCTTTGCCATCTGTGCCCCCCGCCACTGTCGATACCAGGGCTATTACTACCCTGGTTCCTGGCGGGGAGGACTCTGGGGCCGTGGGGACTGAATTTACTTCCATATTTGAGGAGATCGAGGCCCTGGATCTGATCCCCATCACGCAGGGGGAGGACGACCCCACCTCCCGCCCCACCAGCGGGCCTCAATCTGGGCGGCAGCTTAGTTCCACCACCCCCTCCTCCTTCTCCCTGCCCCTCACTCCCTGCTCTAGCCCCTGCTCTGGTCCTGGGGGTGCTCCTGGCTCTCCCTATTTGCCTGGCCGCGGATGGTACCTCCCCTGAGGCCGCCGAGCCCCCAGAGGTGACAGCCGAGATGCCGAGTGGTCGGGTCCCAAGCCTGTGGGCATACCACTCGGACGGAGCGGTTGGCTTCCCCTCCAGAGGGGGGCCCCACTGAAGTTTCCATAGTGCCTGACGCCATGGCTGCGGGTGACATGTTTCTCACAGCTCCCGTGCCCGGCGTCAGTGAAGGCCCCTCTCTAACCCCGGTCCCTTTGTCCCCCAATCCCAGCCGAGAGGAGCCGCACCCTGATGGCCCGGCTGCCGGGGACTGTGACCCCATCAGTGTCCCCGCTCCTGTTCCTACCACTGCTCCTGGCCCCTCTCCTGCCCCAGTCCCAATATTGGCCCTTGTCCCTGATCCCACCCCTTCTTCTGTCCTCATCCCTGGCCCCGTCCCCACCCCTGATCCTATTTCCGTTCCCAATGAGTCATTCACCCCCTTCCCCACCACCTCCCATGTTATTGCCGCCCCCAAGGTTGTCTCATTTCCTCTGTCTACGGACAATTTTCAGGGGCCGGTTTTCGTGTCCCCTCTTCCCAATATCATGGCAGCTGCACTATTCCCTCTGCTGCCCCCTCCTGTGCCATGGATGGGGACGGGCTGCCCGGCGCAACTGCGCCGGGGTTCCGCTCCATGCTGTGAAGGGCCTTTTGGAGGAGGGGAGAGGGACCGGGAGGCAGGGCCTTGTGGCCTACCGGTGGGCCCGTAAGTTCCGTGACTCCCTGATGACCTTTGGGGTCGAACATGGGTTGTTGCGCTGAGGCTGTCGATCCCCTTGCCCGGGAGAATTCGCCCCAGCCCTCCCTATGAAAGACACCATCTTTGCTAAGCTGAACACCAGGGGCTATAGCGTGGGTCTCTGCAGGAGCCAAGTGCTCTCCTTCCTTCGGGAGGGGGGGTACTCTGTGATCTTCCTGCAGCAGACCCACACAGCTCCAGCCGTCAAGGTTAGCTGGCGGCTGGAGTGGGGGGGACAAGGTTTACTTTAGCCACCTCTGTGCCTGTTCGGCTGGGGTGGCCACCCTGTTCTCCCCCGAGCTATGGCCTGAGGTACTGGGGGTAGCCGAGGTCGTGCTGGGTAGCCTGTTGCACGTCCAGGCCTGCTTGGAGGGGCTGATATTAAACCTGGTCAACATTTACACCCCGAACGCGGGCCTGGAACGAGTGCATTTCTATCGGCAGGCATTGGCCTTCCTCAGCACTCTGGATTCTCACGAGTGCCTGGTCCTGGGCGGGGACTCCAACACCACCCTCGAGAACTGGGACCGCTCAGGAGTCAAGACATCCCAGGCAGCCGCAGGTGTCCTCAGGGAGATTGTGTATCATCACTCCCTGGTGGACACTTGGCGCGACCACCACCCGGACGACGATGTTACCTGTACTTATGTCCGGGTGGAGGGGGAATCTGTCGCGCCACTTCTGGTTGGACCACATTTATATTTCGTGTTTCCATCTGGAACGAGCCTACATCTCCAGCATCTGGCCGGCCCCATTCTCGGATCACCACTTGGTGTCCGTGACAGCCTCTCTCAGTTCGGAGAGGCCTGGGCCAGCCTACTGGCATTTTAATAACAGCTTGCTGGAGGACGTGGGCTTTGTGGCGTCCTTCCAAGAGTTCTGACTGGCCTGGTGGGGGTGGCGGCGTGCCTTTCCCTCGGCAAGGCAGTGGTGGGATGTGGGGAAGGTGCGTACGTGGCTCTTTTGCCGCGACTACACCTGGGGCGCCACCCGGCAGAAGGATGTGGCGATAGGGCAGTTGGAGTGGGAGGTTTTAGAGCTGGAGAGGCATCTCTCCTCTGGCCCCGAGGATCTACCCCTCCACGCAGCATACCAGAAGGAGCTCTGGGCCCTGGAGGACCATCAGGCCCGGGACGCTTTTGTGTTCGATCCCGCATCCGCCTCCTTCAGGAGATGAATCGCAGCTCCCACTTCTTCTGTGCCCTGGAGAAAAGGAGGGGGGCCAAAAAGCATGTCACCTGCCTCCTGGCGGAGGACGGGACCCCAGGGCCAGGGCCTTCTACGCTAACCTTTTCTCCCCGGATTCGAACAACACCGATGCCCGCAGGATGCTCTGGACCGAACTCCCGACGGTCAGTGCGGGCAACCGAGACCGGCTGGAGCTACCTCTCTCTCTGGCTGAGCTCTCAGAAACCCTCCGTCGCATGCCCACTAATAAATCTCCGGGCATGGACGGGCTGACCGTGGAATTCTACCGCATGGTCTGGGCTGAGGACATCCCAGAACTTGTCATCATCTGGGCCGAGTCCTTGCAAAGCAGGGTCCTCCCTCTCTCATGCAGGCGAGCTGTGCTCGTCTTATTGCCGAAGAAGGGGGACCTCCGCGACTTATGGAATTGGCATCCCCTTTCACTCCACAGCATGGACTACAAGGTCGTAGCGAAGGCCATCTTGCTGCGGCTGGGGTCCATGCTGGCGGACATGGTCCATCCTACCAGACCTACACTGTCCCGGGCCAGACCATCTTTGACAACTTGTATTTGGTCCGGGACCTCTTGGAGTTGGGGTGTAGGGATGGTCTGTCGTTCGCCCTCCTGTCCTTGGACCTGGGAGAAGGTGTTCGACAGGGTGGACCATGGGTATCTCCTGGGCACCCAGCGGGCGTTCAGCTTTGGGCCCCAATTTGTGGGTTTTCTCCAGGTGCTGTATGCCGATGCGGAGTGTCTGGTCAGGCTCAACTGGACCCTGACCAAGCCGGTCAGCTTCGGGCGGGGAATGTGGCAGGGGTGCCCATTCTCAGGCCAGCTGTATGCTCTAGCGATCAAGCCCTTCCTCCATCTCCCCTGCTGGAGGTTGACGGGGTTGGCGCTTCAGGAGTCGGAGCTGCAGCTGGTCCTGTATGCCGACGACGTGCTCCTCGTGGTCCAGGACCCAGACAATCTGGTGCAGGTGGAGGCCTGCCAGGCCGTTTACTCGGAGGCCTCCTCCACCCAGGTCAACTGGGTCAAGAGCTCTGGCCTGGTGGTCGGGGACGGGTGGCAGGCGAGCTCCCTCCCACCCGCCCTTCAAGCCATCCGGTGGAGCATGGGTCTGCTGCTGTATCTTGGCGTTTATCTATCCGCCACGCATCCTTCTCTGCCGAGAACTGGCAGGATTTGGAGGCCAGGGTGGGTGAGCGGCTGCGGAGATGGACAGGAGTGTTCCGGTGTCTCTCCCTGCGAGGGAGGGTGGTGGTGCTGAACCAACTGGTCCTGTCCATGCTCTGGCACCGACTCAACACCCTGAGCCTGGCTGTGAGGATCCTGGCCAGGCTCCAGAGGATGGCTCTGGAGTTCTTCTGGCCAGGGCTGCACTGGGTCTCTGCAGGGGCTTTGAGTCCTTCCCTGGAGGAGGGAGGACAGGGCCTGGTTTGCTTGCGCATCCAGGTCCATGTCTTCTACCCCAGGCCCTGCAGAGGCTCCTTTACGATGCAGGTAGTCCGGCATGGAGCACGTTGGCGCATGCCTTCCTCCGCCGCCTCAGAGAGCTCCGATATGACCGGCAGCAGTTTTTTCTCCATCTGAGAGGCCTTCTGCGAGACCTCTCTGAGCTGCCAGTCTTCTACCAGGACCTCCTCCGGACCTGGAAGCTTTTCTCGGCAACCAGGTCATTTGTGGCCACCGAGGGAGCGGACCTCCTCGTGGAGCCCCTGCTACACAACCTCGATCTCCATGTGCAGGTGGCGGAGTCTCCCTCGGTGTGTCAGAGGTTGGTCCTGGCACAAACCACCAGAGTCGGAGACCTCCTGGACTACGACAGGGGGGATTGGGTGGAGCCCCGCACGCTAGGATGATGCATGGGGCTTTCCACCCTTCCAACCCCTAGGCGCGTACTCCAGGAGGTGAAGGCCGCCTTGTCACCCGATTCTCTCGCTTTCTTGCGGCGAGCCCTGCGAGAGGGCATTCCCCACTCACTCCTGGCCCTCCAGACATTTTTCTTGGGCACCTGTTCTATGAGCCCCCCCTGCCTCCGAGCCGGCTGCATACCCTGCAGCCAGTCCAGTTTCTAATCGCGCCCAGAAACTATCTGTACGCACTTGTGCTCCATATGTTACATTTCCTCACCCTCGTGTCCCGCCCCGACACCAAACGGTGGGACTATCTTCCACCTAAAGAGGGTGAGGAGCCCCGGTGGGCCAGCCTTGATTCCACCTTGGTCCCACAGCCCACCGGGGACATTAGTTGGCTGCTCCTTCATGGAGCCATGAGCACGGGCATGCACCTGGCGCGGTTCACCCCTACACCTGAGGCCTGCCCCTTTTGCAGCGTGAGGGAGAACCTGGTGCACACCTATCTCGAATACGCCAGGTTGCAGCCCCTATTCCGGCTCCTCCAGAACCTCTTGTTGAGGTTCTGGCTGCACTTTTCCCCACACTTGTTCCTCTTTGCACACCCTATCCATAGCCCCATGAAGTTGCGAGACCTCCTCGTCAACCTCCTCCTGGCTCTGGCCAAAGTCTCCATCTACAATACCAGGAGGTTGGACAAGGGGGTGCTCTGCAACTGCAGGGCCTATTTCTGTTCCTCCCTAGTTTCACGCATCCGGGCAGAGTTCCACTAGGTGGCATCCGCTGGCTCCCTCGACAGCTTTGAGGAGCAGTGGGCGCTGTCCAGGGTTCTCTGCTCGGTGTCCCCATCCGGTATCCTCATTTTGAACCTCTGACCCTCACTCCGGTCCCTATTTTTCATAAGTTGTCCCCCGTCATCAGTTGGTCCCTGGGTCCAGTGGTCCCTCCCGCTAGGCTAGGGGAGGGGCCTTTAGCGGTGGGTGGGCTTGTACCTGCCCACTTCTCAGGTTTTCCAATCCGACCCCGCTACACCTCCTTATTTATCAGTTTCTTAATTCATAAAATCTTGTGGAGTACAAGAGCAGTCAGTGTGTTCAGATACAATGTAGAACAGGATTCTTGCTTGTTGGTTGGAGGGGAGAGGAACTGAAAGGCAAGCTTCATCCAGAAAACAGAAGAAGAGAAAAAGGGCCAGGCTACATATTTCAAATTAAAATGCTTACCAGGTGATAGAGACATTTTGTCTGCAAGATTCAATAAACATGTCCACTGAAGAGTATCAGCTGTGTCTACAGTGGATGGCGTGAAACAAAGAAACATCTGTTATAGATATGTTTGCAACATATAAGAAGACTTGGAGTCAAGGCTAAGGGTCAAGAATGCTTTATATATGGCATAAATTGCCTTTCTGAAACATAAACATAGCCAACGGCCTGATACTTTGATAACATCCCCTACAGTGAAATTACCACCTAAGGTGAATGTGCTGTGTCCTGACTCCTGATACACAAAAAAGACAAAGTGGCTTTGTGCTAAGTCAATCTCTATTAATACTTCTTATCTGGATAAAAATCACTATACATTTAAAGTTGGATTCGATTCAAAATGAAAACTATCAGAGCTAGCCTTTAAGTCCCAAGAAACTTGTGGCTTTAGATTCTTGTGATTTGGGGAAAAATGTAAAGAGATCATTCTATGCTTTTAAAAGTAAGTTTCTAGCTCTCTTCCTTTCAAATGTATCAAAGAAAATGAAAACGGATGTGAAGTTTGGCAGGAATAAGCATTTGGGCAGCAGCAGCAGGCTAGGAGAGGCAGGATATTTGGGGCGGAAGCTAGAGAGGGATGTGCGCACACACAATTTTTTATATCAAAGGTATCTGTTAACTTTGGGACTGTCCAAAAGAGTCCTTTTTCTACTCTGTTCCCAAACCCTGAGGTCAGCCCTATGCACAGTAGCATGGAAATAGTGGGCAGGAATCAGTTACATTTCTGGAAAGAAGGCACACTATGTATTGCAGGCCTGCTCGGAAATGCTAACGTTGGTTCTGCCAGCTACTCTCTAATCTCCATGAATACCCATCAAAATTCATGATGGGGGGGAGGGATAGCTCAGTGGTTTGAGTATTGGCTTGCTAAACCCAAGGTTGTGATTTCAATCCTTGAGGGGGCCATTTAGGGATCTGGGGCAAAAATTGGGGATTGGCCCTGCTTTGAGCAGGGGATTAGACTAGATGACCTCCTGAGGTCCCTTCTAACCCTGGTATTCTGAGATTCTATGAAAATGCCTGTGTACCCGGGGTACACTGAACCTTCATGCTTGAAATGGCACAACTAGAAATAGTCTGATCTCGGCGTGCCAACCAAAAAAACCTATATTAACTCATCTAAATGAAAGACCTGGAGCTCGGATGATGTGATTTTTGGAATCAAGGCTTAGAGAGGAAGGTGTGTAGGAGAACAGAAGCAACAAGGGGAGTCAGGAAGGCAGTAAGCTGAGGAACAGCTAGATAGCCAGCAGGACACTCTGAACAGTCTGAGCTGTATGCACTAACACGGGGAGGAGACACATTTGTATGCCAGCAGGAAGCAGCTGGCACTCCTGAAGAAGGTGGAAGTGAGGAGATGAGCATTGTGAGAGGATCCATGAGCTGAGAGATGCACCACAGAACAGACAGTGGAGAGATGACCCTGTGAAAAGCAACCATGGAAGAGGAGGGCTGCAACCCTTTCATCTCTGCCTGACACATTTCATCATAGGTGTGTTGGGACTAAAGGGTTAATAATGGAGATTGGTGAACAGAAATTTTTAGGCATCTATTTAATCTATTTTAGATACTTTACAGTACCTATCACATTGATACCTAAGCCTATGGGTATTTATTCGTCTCTGCCAAACAGTAACATTTTGGACACTTATATGTACAGTAAATCTGTCTCGTATCATCATGCCCAGTATGGTTTTCTGGGAATGGTACTTTCGGAAATGATGCAAAAGGAATCATAACAGACGATCCACAGAGAGTCCATCTCGAATGAAAGCTTCTTCTCTCTGACACGCTAAAGACTTAAAAAAAAAAAAAAAAAAAAAACCAACCCACAAATGCTAATCTGTGTTAGCACAGCTGCAATTCATCTAAATGGTATCTGGTGTGAAAGCCAGGGCAATTTAATCCACAGAGTGGAAGCCCTGCTTCCTCTGTCACACTAGAATAATGCAAGAGTAATGTCAATGAATTAAAAGAAGACACACCACTGTACAAGCAATGCAAGAGGAGAATTAGGCTCAGCATATTTTTGTTCAAGGCTTATTTCTGAGAAGCAGAGTGGAGTGACCAGTGGCTATTTATTTGTTAGCTGGCTTATTTAAAAAAGAAAGAAATCCTTTGTTCCTCACAGGAATCACTTTACAGTGGAATCTTCCCCTCTGATTTCACAAAGGTATTTGCTACGTGATCACAGATGACTTCTATAATGTATTTCTTCTCTGAGAATCCGAGGGATTGGCAGTATTAGGAAACTGCATATGTTAAAGTTTTAACCCCAGGGGTCTGCAGATGGGTTTTTGTGATATATATATCTTCCCATGGAAGGGAATTGGATTCAGGAGGCAGAGAGATTCCTGTATGGAGGTTTAGAATGGAAGACGTTCTGAAAAACTAACGACTCTTTCAGCAAACTAACTTTATCTTCTCCAGTGTGCACGAGCCCAATCATTGGTCTTGCTCTATGGTGTTTCCAAAGGGGTAAATCCTTTACCCTGCACCAAGCCCAAGTTTGAAGACTGATTGATTGTCTGTGAGAATTGGGGGAGGAGAGAAATCGTCCCCTGATGGCTGAAGAGTAGCAGGCCAGTGCATCTGCTCCACAGAAGTGGTCAGAAAAATTCAGACAAAACATTTTTTTTGCCAGAATTTACTGACTTGTCAATCAAAATGTTCCATGAAGATGGTTCGATTTCCACAAAGTTGTGATGGAACCAAGGCCGGGAACGATGGAACCTTGCAATAAAAGGATTTCAGAACCTGTCTGGCTTCCTGACACCTCACCTGTCTGGCTCCTCAGCAGCCTGCCATGTGGACTGCCTCAGAGTTGGGGACTCCAGGTTTTCCAATGTCTGCAGCTCCAGAACAGGCACCATATGGACTGCCCTGTAGCCAGGCCTTCACCTCCTTTTGTGCAGCATTTCAAAATTTCAGGGGTTTGTTCTAAATCTGAACAAAATGAAATTTCAAAATATAAAAATCCTCAGTGAAGCAGCATTACCTCTCTCCCCGTGGATCTATACAGCAATCTCGGGACCACAGCAGATGCCACACATGATGCTTTCTCCATTTGGGAATCCACAGAATTACATATTCACTGATCCTTCTATCAACTGGTATTGGGAGGGCCCCTAGAATCCTGCTCCCATCTGTCATGCTGCATTGTCTCCCGCATTCTGAGCTCTCCACTGCCCAGCCAGTCCTAGTCTCTCCCTCTGGGCTTGCTGTCTGAGTCCTAGTTTCTACCCTCCCGTCCCAGTCTCTGCCCCTGTCATAAATATAAAGGGAATGGTAAACCCCTTTGAAATCCCTCCTGGCCAGGGGAAAGCTCCTCTCACCTGTAAAGGGTTAAGAAGCTAAAGGTAACCTCGCTGGCACCTGACCAAAATGACCAATGAGGAGACAAGATACTTTCAAAAGCTGGGAGGAGGGAGAGAAACAAAGGGTCTGTGGGTCTGTCTTATGCTGGTTTCTGCCGGGGATAGACCAGGAATGGAGTCTTAGAACTTTTAGTAAGTAATCTAGCTAGGTATGTGTTAGATTATGATTTCTTTAAATGGCTGAGAAAGGAATTGTGCTGAATAGAATAACACAGACAGAAATAGTATCTTTTTTGTAACTTAAGGTTTTGCCTAGAGGGGTTCTCTGTTTTTGAATCTAATTACCCTGTAAGATATCTACCATCCTGATTTTACAGGGGGGATTTTGTTATTTTTATTTACTTATAATTTTTATTAAAAGTCTTCTTGTAAGAAAACCTGAATGCTTTTTCATTGTTCTCAGATCCAAGGGTTTGGGTCTGTGGTCACCTATGCAAATTGGTGAGGCTTTTTATCCAACATTTCCCAGGAAAGGGGGGGGGGTGCAAGTGTTGGGAGGATTGTTCATTGTTCTCAGATCCAAGGGTCTGGGTCTGTAGTCACCTAGGCAAATTGGTGAGGCTTTTTATCAAACCTTGTCCAGGAAGTGGGGTGCAAGGTTTTGGGAAGTATTTTGGGGGGAAAGACGCATCCAAACAGCTCTTCCCCAGTAACCAGTATTAGTTTGGTGGTGGTAGCGGCCAATCCAAGGACAAAGGGTGGAATATTTTGTACCTTGGGGAAGTTTTGACCTAAGCTGGTAAAGATAAGCTTAGGAGGTTTTTCATGCAGGTCCCCACATCTGTACCCTAGAGTTCAGAGTGGGGGAGGAACCTTGGCAGCCCCTCTTCGCACCCAGTCCCAGCCTTCTTGCCCAGTCAGTCCTAGTTCTCCCCTCCTCCCAGCTTCTTATCCAATCTCTCTGGCACCCATCCCCACATTGAGATTGGAGAAGAAGAGGGAGACTGGGAGCCAGTCTCAGCTGAATCCTCTCCTTGGCTTTTTGTCCCAGTCTCTTTTGCCCAACCAATTCTAGTTCTTCCTCAGCACACTAGCTCCTTGTCAGATCGGTCTCTCCTTCTCCTCCTAGCTTCCATTCCTCCTACAATGGTTTGTCGTCTCAGTCTCTTTCTCCAACCCTGCCCAGTTCCAGTCTCCCCTGGCTCCCAGTCCCAATCTCCTTGCCTAACAAGTCTCTGTCTCAACCCCCATCTCCCTGCTTCTTTTCCCCTCCAATTCCTGTCTCACCAGACTCCTTGTCTCAGTCCCTTTCCTTGCCCCCCAGTCTGGCTTTTGTCCCATCCTATATTCAAATCAGACGGCTTCCTCCCCCACACTTCCTGGGTGCCAGTAGGGCATTACTGGGCGTACAGAAGAGACAGACTCCCTGCTCCTAATTTCATTTACCCATTCCTACCATAGCCCAGAGCAACTGGGGGTACCAATTACAGAGACAGTCAAGCCTCGTCTCTAGGCTACCGCATGCTCAATCACCCTGCGGAGACGGTGCATGCACAGGCTGGCCTGCCTGAGGAGCCTGTGAGAGGCTTGGGCATGCTCAGTGAGAATGGAACTTTTGGAGATTTAATTGCTAAAAATTAATGACGTTTCTATTGAGTACATGCTAACTGAGATTTCTCAAAAGCTTATAACTGGGCTAAATTTGGGCAGATATTCACAGGAACAGCAAAGGACACATCACCAACACAAAGCCCAGGCCCCGGACAAATTTTATATCCCTGCTCTAAAGCCTGAGAGTGCTAGAGCTGTTCAGAGAAAAAAAAATTCAAGAATTTTTAACATGGGCAAAACAAAGTATTTTCCTCTAGCCTCATTCTTAGAAACAACTGAACCATTTTGGCTGAGATTTTCCAGAAATATTCAGCCTGAAACAGACACCCAGCAAGGAAAATTTCAGCTGAAAGTTATTTTCATAAAATTTATAAGCAATTGAAAACATGGTCTTATAATGGGAAGTGTTGGGCAGTAGAGGTGGTGCTATCAGTCCCTCCTATAATAAGAAACTTTATACCAATATAACTGTATTCGCACAAAGGAGGGTTTACGACTTTAACTACATTAGTGTAGCTTACATACTACTCTGGCAAAACTTTCTAATTTAAACAAGCCTTAACTGCTTAGGGAACAGAAGAAAGCTTCATTAAAAATGGACATGGAGAAATAGAATAGATCCAAATATTGTGTGTTTAAAAAAAAAAAAAAGAAGGATTTACAAACACTACAGGAACACATGTATGTTCATGGCATTGAAAACAAAATCTCTTGTAAAAAGTCCCATACAAGGTTGTGAACCCATTTCCAGGAAGTTGGATTCTATGTAAAATGAATGTCATCCAGTTAAGTCTTCGCTAGAGCTGTTCGAAAAGAAGAGAACTTTCAGTTCACTGATGGTCAATTACTGATCCCATTTTTGCCACTGTAGACACAGCCATTGAGTTAAGGATGATTTGTGTTAGTTCGTTTGTTTTTACCAAGTTTAAGCCAAAATCCTAATTTCACGTACCTCCTTGAGTATCACGTGTCACCACTGTACAAAGAAGCTGAATAAGACTTCCCACAGTGACTGCACCCACCATAAACTTTTAATGCAAGATGTAGACATTTGATGTATTCCCACAGAGCAGTAACATAAGTGCAACTTTTCTGAGCATGCACCAAGCATCCAAAGAGCCTCAAGGTAGTTTAAAAAACCGTAGTTAAATATTTTAATGTAGTCACTAAGCAAAATGGAAAGTTCATGAAAAGGACAAATACAAAACATATGGTTGCCAAAAAATGGCATTGATAGCAACTATGCGTATAAAACTGTGTCCACAAGTTCCTAAATGTTTGTAAGTTATAGCTGGAGACACAAAAGGCTAATGAGATTTCAAACTACAGTATGTCAAATTTATGAGCTGTGGAAGGACATGTCCCTTACCTTCATGTAAAATAATTGGCAATAAAGAAGCTCTGGAACATTCTTGGCTGATTTTTAAATTTAAAAATAAATCCTAGTTGGATTTTATGAGAAAGCAGAGGGTTTGGTTGGGGGCAGAGTGTGTGTGTGAGTGTTCAGGATCCATCAGCAGCTGCTACTCAATCTTAGAGTTTCTATAGTGCTCAAGCCTGTAGCATCTGCATGCTAACATATCTGCATCAGAATGTCTGTGTCATTTCATTCACTCTGCATTTATGGCATGACACTCACCAGGGCTTTCATGTTATTTCCGAAGTTTATATAGAGATATTGTAATCAATATGGAAGAGAGCTGGTCGACATTTTTTGAATTTTGAAATTTTTCCACAACAAGGGACACAATTTTCACAAAATAATTGTGAAAAATATTCCTGTTTTCTAACTATCTCTGCTATGGAGGCACTGATTGTGGATCCAGGGCTAAGGTTGATTTGAGTTTTGCACTTAGAAGGATTCAATATCTTTGTTCTATATGAAAAATGCAGCCTGTACTTCCTAACAACAGCGGCAGAGTCCCACTTCATCGGATGCATGTAGTGGAAATTTGGAGTAGAAATTCCTAACAACAGTAACTCTGAGTAGAGAATTAATTAATTATATTTCTGGGAATTTCCATGTAAATCATGTTAGTTAGATTCAGTTAAAGTTGAGTTAAGCCAAAAGAGAGGATTGCCCAGTAAGTATGATGATAACTTCAGCTGTAGGTTCAATTCCCTGCTATGTCCCAGATTTCTTGAGTGACTTTGGGCAAATCACTTAGGCCCAAAATTTTGAAAGTAATGGGAGTTAGGTGCCTAAATGCCTTTACAAATCTGGCCCTTAGTCTTTCTGTGTCTCAGTTCTTTCCTCTGTAAAATGGGGATAATACTACTTCCCTACCTCCCAGGGGGTCTTGTGAGGATAAATACACATTGAAGATTGTGAAGCACTATTACAATGAGTTCATATAAGCCATATTAGTTAGCTAAATTTCCATTTTTAAAATGTAACACTATTATATCCTGAGTGATCTCCGTAATTAAGTAACAAAGTGCCTCAAAATTTCCTATAGTGAAAACTCATTGAAATCTTCTTCTTCTGCTTCTTCTCCTCCTCATGATAGCTAAAGACCTGCAACTGAATTTCATGGATTCATAGATTCCAAGGCCAGAAGGGACCATTGTGATCATCTAGTTTGACCTCCTGTATGACATGGGCCATAGGACTTCCATGAATTAATTCTGGTAAATTATTTGCATGATTAATTACTCTTACAGTTATAAGTGTGTGCTTTATTTCCAGTCTAAGTTTATCTGGCTTCAACTTGTAGCCATTAGATCTTGTTATGTTTTATCTGCTAGAATGAAGAGCGCTTTATCACATTTCTTTGGTCCCCATGTAGGTCCTGATAGCCTTTTATGAAGTCACCACTTAACCTTCTCTTTATTAAGCTAAACAGATTGAGCTCCTGGAATCTGTCTCTATAAGGCATGTTTTCCAATCCTTTAATCATTCTCATGGCTCTTCTCCGAACCCCCTCCAACATCCTCTTTGAACTGTGGATATCACTATTGGACACAGTATTCCACCAGAAGTCACAACAGTGCCAAATACAGAGGTAATATAACTTCCTTACTTCTACTCAAGATTCATATATCCAAGGTTTATACATCTAAGGATTGCATTATTCCTTTTAGTCACTTTGCCACACTGGGAGCTCATGTTTACTTCATTACCATGACCTCCAACTCTTTTTCAGTCACCTCTTCCCTGGATAGAGCCCTCCATGCTGTAAGTGTGGCCTTCATTCTTTATCCCTAGATGTATAACTTTTTGGCTATTAAAACTCATATTTTATGATTTTGCCCAGCTTAGCAAGTGATCCAGAGTTCATGGCCCCACTGTGCTATGCATTGTACAAACACATAGAGAATTTACAGTCTAAATAGACAAGACAGACCCAGTGCTATAAATCCAAAAAATGCAGAATTAATTTTAAACTTAACTCATGTTAACAAACACGTTAAAGTATGTAAATACACAATTAGTGCAACCAAACTACCTTTACTCTGCTCTAAAAACACCATAAGGAAAATAGAAAAATAAGCCTAATGTATCTTAGTAACCCACATCCTTTATATTATAGCATAGATAAGGGAGAGAAGCAGAGAGCAGGGCAAGGCAATTCAGCTACAAGGGGCCAGAACATCCAAAATAGGGTGTGGCAAATACTTAACATGCTCAGCAGCTGTTTCTGAAACTGTATAGGAAGTTTTTGTTGTGGGCAATCCACCTGGGAGGTCACATCCAATCAACCTCCAAGAGTTGAGCCAATCAGAACATTGAGTTGGAAAGAGAGGTTAGAAATGTAGGAGTTAAAGCCAGTCTTGTGGACTCAGTGACTGACTGATGCAAGACCAAAAGATGTGTCTATTGTGAGGTCTGGGTCCTAACACTGTTTCGCTTTGGATACAGGTGAGTGCTATTGCAGCTAGGGGCAGATTAGGAGTTTGTGGGGCCCTGGGCCAGAACAAGTGGAGCCCCTCCCCATCCCTTCTGCCTGCAGTTCCCCTCCCCCTCACACTTCCCCACCAGTGGTCCTGCCAGGTAAATGGGGTTGAGGCATGGGGTCTTGCCCTGCCCCACCCCACCCCCACCTGCCTGGCCCTCTTCAGGGGAGCAGAGTCAGAGTGTGGGGGCTTCCTGCTTCCCAGCAGGAGCACCAGGTGGGCAGGCGGAGTGGGGCCAGTGAGAGAAGATCAGAGGGGAATGTGTTTTGATACATGTGTGCTAACGTATAGGAAATGTTTTGTAGACACATTCTATTTGATATATGTAATAGAAGGAAAGTGGGGAAGTTTGTATAAGGAACACCACTAGATTTATTGTCTAATAGCTTTTGTTTAAAAGTTATTCATAGTATTCCAAATGCTATTTACAGTGTTTTCTGTGTCCACTAAATGTTTGTTTTAGTAAGAAAGTTTGGTACTTTCTCTTTGAAATTGACTGGGAACTATTAACATGTGTTTTTCAGGGTTTTACATACAATAGCCCAATGTTTAACTCTATGTAATGCTTTCTGAAAGGTCCCAAAAAGACAGAATTTTGACCCGTACTTAAGCAAAAAGTGAAGCAGAGGAGTGTAACAATTATACATAATATTGCTTCAGTATTGCCCTATCTGCATTTCATCTTTAAAAATCAGTTCAGTTTAATTTGGGACTAATGACACTGAGATGCTTTAATCATAAACTTATGGCTAATGTCATATTGTATTGCTACAGGGCAGAGTTAAACTATCATTTTTGCAGGTTTATAATGTTTGTTTTTGGAATAATTATACCATGACTGTAATGTATTTTACCCTAAATTTCTGATATATATTCTCAGCCTTAACTCCATTTTATTATTGTTGTTTTTTTTTTGGTCTGGGAATATAAATTAGAGATGGAAAAAGTATATTAGGTTTCATCTAATCTGCTCCTTTATTTCCCTGTCAATGCAGGATTGTTCCTTACAGTACATTTTCCTGGGAAGTCACAAGTAAAACTTCCTCTGGGAAACTGCTCCATACCATGATAAAACTCAGTGTCATGAAACTATTCATGTCCTTTTCCATCCCATTGTATACCACTCTAAATAAGGTTTCAGAGTAGCAGCTGTGTTAGTCTGTAGTCGCAAAAAGAAAAGGGGGACTTGTGGCACCTTAGAGACTAACAAATTTATTTGAGCATAAGCTTTCATGATCTACAGCTCACTTCATCGGATGCATTCAGTGGAAAATACAGTGGGGAGATTTATATACACAGAGAACATAAGGTTGCCCATAAAAGTGTTGACTGAACATGTGTTGCGTCCCTGCTCTGCGTGCACATGGCTTCCGTGTGAAAGAGCCAACCCAGCTCCCATAAAGCCTGATTCTTTAGGGGATAAGCAGTTTTCCAAAAGCTTAAAACTTGGCCAATTTTGGGGAGTTATTTCAAATCCCTGCTCGAATACATGGAGCTGCTAGACAGTCTCAATGAAACAGGCTTTTTTGAACACAGGGAAAATGTCCGTCCTCCCTCCCCTCATTCTCAGAAACAATTGTTTTTGCTGACATGTCCCCAAAAATCCAACCTGAGGCAGACACCCAGTATGGGAAACTTCAGCCCAAATGCTTAAAGTTTGACAAAGTCATAAAAAACTGAAAATTAGGTCACATAATAGGAAATGTTAGGCAACGTTAGCCGTCATCAAGGCTGCCATCTATAATATTTGAAATGTACTAGTTATGAAATGCTATTTTTAGCTGTAAGAATTTTGGTAGTCAATTTAATTACAACATATTTTATTGGTTAAATCCCTGAGAGGTTATATTCCAGTTATTTCTGTCAAAACCCTCTGTGAATCATCAGTCAGTTATACTCTTACATTAACCTAGTAGCTTGAAAGGCTGTGCTGTCACATGGGTGTGGCACACGGGTGGGCAAACTTTTTGGCCCAAGGGCCACATCGGGGTTGCGAAATGGTATGGAGGGCCAGGTAGGGAAGGCTGTGCCTCCCCAAACAGCCTGGCCCCCACCCCTTATCTGCCCCCTCCCACTTCCCGCCCCCTGACTGCCCCCCTTAGAACCCCTGACCCATCCAGCCCCCCCCGCTCCTTGTCCCCTGACTGCCCTCTCCCGAGGCCCCCCACCCCTAACCACCCCCCTGGGACCCCACCCTCTATGCAACCCCCCCATGCTCCTGTCTCCTGACTTCCCTGACCCCTATCCATACCCCCACCCGCTGACAGGCCTCCCGGGACCCTCACCCCATCCAACCCCGCTCCCACTCTTGTCCCCGACCTCCCCCTCCCGGGACCCCTGTCCCTAACTACCCCCCACCAGGACCCCACTCCCTATCCGACCCCCTCTGCTCCCTGCCCCCCCTCCCGGGACCCCACCCTCTATCCAACCCCCCCTACTCCCTGTCTCCTGACCGCCCGCCCCGAACCTCCGCCTCATCCTCCTGCCCCTTATCCAACCCCGCTGCCCCCTCCCACTTACCAGGCTGCTCAGAGCGTCAGGTCGGGCTTATTGGAAAGCCTGGGAGGTGGGCAGGTGCAAGTTGCTTTGGCCATGCAGGAGAGTGGCTGCGGGGGAGGGGGACAGCAGGGGAGGGGCCAGGGACTAGCCTCCCTGGCTGAGAGCTCAGGGGCCAGGCAGGACGGTCCTGTGGGCCGGATGTGGCCCATGGGCCGTAGTTTGCCCACCTCTGGTGTGGCAGGTGGGCCAAGTAATCCTCCATCTGTGCAAACTCCCTCACACAACCAATAACGTTGTTGCATGCGAGTTCGCTATAGAGTAAGGGTGATTGGTAGAATCCCCTCTGATATCTAAGACTCTTGGCATGGCACAGATACCCGCCTTACTGTCGTTGAAAGCCTGTGCTGCAAGGCTGAAACTCATAAAGTGTAAAAGTCTGAGAACTTTAAAAATTGGATAACAGGCCACAAATCCCAGTGATGATCGAACCTGGTGATGTTCTAAACAAAAAGAGCATTTTCCATGGCTTCACGCTGATTCAACAAATATTCTAGTCTTCAGGGTAGTGCTCCATAGTGTGTTATGGAAAAATGGTGGAACAAGAGGTCATACCTAAATTTCTGTGCTTTATCCATAACTATCTAATCCTATTTTACAGAAGTATGTGGAAACGGTGCTTGTAGTATATCTGGCTGTCAGTGGTTTGTCTATCTCACTGTAGCATCTGAGCAATCGTATTCTACCGACTGAAATTATTTGTGTTAATCTTTCATGTAATTCTTTTTTTTTTCACCACAGGAAGCTTTTTCCCTGAGCAAGTTCTGTAAAGTCTGTAATCCCTTCTGAGTAGGAAAGGTGGCTTGAGCATTTCTAAAGTTGAACATTAGTCACTTCTAATTTTGTGTGTTATCACAACAAAACCCAGTCATGCTAGACCAGGAATGTTTGTGCAGAGTTTTCTCTTCAATCTTGCTCTTTGTTTTAAGTGGAATACCTTGAAGCTTAAGAATGATAACCACAGTGAAACATCAAACTGAGAGCTAGGGTCTTTTTATGCCAGTCCCCAGGCATGTTTAATACTAACTTTTGACAGTCTCTTAGCAAGGCTAATGGGAACTGTGAAATGAAAAAGTGACAGTGGAGGGAGATGGAATGATAGCTGGTCGAAGTGATGAATTCTGCCTGTGTGCCTTGAGAACCTTTCATGGGCAAACACTAAACACAGCTCTGAATTGTGCAAGACGAGGAAACTGAAGAAATCAAGAAATTACTTATTTATGGTACAGCAGGCCAACTGCAATGCACAGCAATTTATGTGTTTATAAATTAAGCACCCAATAGGAAGGAAATGCACTCCCTCTAATGGTTTTATTTCTTTCCTCACTGATAATACTAGAGCTACAGATGATAAATGGAGTTAGGAGGAAAAGTAAGGGAAATAATCAGTGAATAGAAAGAGTGCTTGTGGCTGAGGTGGCATGCATAAAAATGAGTTGAATTGTATACAGTATTTCTTTTTCTGCAGTATCATCCAGCATAAAGTTTTGCATGATTGGTCTGGAGGAATGAACACAGGAGAACCTGAGTTCCAATCTGGCACTGCCATTGACTTGCTGTGTACCTTTAGACACATCACCTTTATGTCTCAGTTTCCTCATCTGTAAAATCAGGCTACTAATATCCACCTATCTCAGGAAGGGGTGGTGTGAAGCTTATATCTGTACAATGCTTTGAGCATGCAAAATAGTATGCACACAAAGTTTGATGATAGTCAAGTTAGGGGGTAAATGCTTGATAGGTCAGTGCTTTTCCTGCTGAAATACAATTGTAATAGAGAAAAGCTTGTGATTTCTAACAGCTGGCCTTTTGCATTAGGTAAAACTTCACTCTGAACCTAGACGAAAATGCTTCTGTCGGTTTAAGACAGACAACTGCAGCAAGTGAATGCTTACCTGGAAAAATCAGAATAGTTAGGTACCTGGAGATTGGCTGGAGAGAGAGAGAGGTTCTCTATAAAGGAGTATACTTGTTCTAGAATTCTGTATTCAGATCTGGATTGAGACACATTAGTTGAATTTTTATAATTTTGGGCTAAACTGTGGTAGACTCTGGTGTACATTAAATGGATCTATTTACGGTGGTAATGAAACTGGCAAAAAGACGTCATGATTCCATCAGTTTCACAAAAATTGAAATTTTTCTTAGTTTTGGCTTGAACGTATTTTTCACATCTTCTGCCATTTAAAAAAATCCAACCTGTTTTATTTTTTCCTTTTTTTCCCCTTTTTACTGCAAATGTAGTCGTTTTTCTTCAACTAAACTCTGGGTATGTAGCAATGGAATTTAGTAGGGACGGACTTTATGGGAGAAATAATAGATTAAAACTCAATCATGACACAAACAATCAACTAAGATTACTCAAGCAATTGATCAATAAGTGGCTTTACTTTACTTGATGTGGGAAGCAAAGATCTCATTGTGTGATGAGTGTGAGGTGAAGCAAGGGCTCTGGTGCTGCTGCTCCTTTTAGTGGCAAGGATTTTAACTGCAATAAAAACTCTCAGCAGCGTCTAATGAACAGAACAAATGAGCTCTGGAATGGCTGTTACAATAAGAAGCTGAGGCACTGTAATATAGTCGTTGCAAACAGAAATTACTGACTTTCCTGGAAAAGGAGCCAACAAAGTAACATTCTGGCACACGTTTTATAAAGATGTATCTGATTGGGAAAGAGAGGAAGCACATAAACTGCTCTCTAGGGCGGCTTCAGCATGGTTTTAACAACCAATTGCAACAAATTATTCAGAAGGTGGCTAGTCAAAGATGTCCCCTGCTTGTCACAAGTGCCTGCAAGGTTGAGAAGGAGAGAACTGAATGGCTCCCTCTCCCCCTCCTCCTGAGGTCTGGTGGAGAGTGCTTGCTTTTCCTCTAGGAAACTCCCCTACAGCTTCGCAAAACTCCCTGCCCCTATTGCTGCAGAGCTCAGGAGTCCCACAGCAAAGTCTCACCACCACATATATGTTGGGAAGTTTAGAAGTATCTTGAGCATCTCTTGAATTTTGCTGGAGAGACAGGCTCTGTCCTCTTCTGCAATGCTTGTAAAGGACCTTTCTACCATAGCACTTGCAGGTGAGTGGATTTGTCGTGGGTTGGCTTAAAAAGTCAACAGGATATGGCGGAAATGTTTGGGTAATCTTTACTTCCTATGTGCAAATGTGGTGTTTTTTCTCAGGGTGCTGAAGATCGTAAAGATCTGGAAAATGTCCAAGCATCATCTCTCACGTCTTTGTTTAATTTTCAAAGCACTGGAAGTTTGTTCTCACTGTCCTGACCCCATGCATTAGTAAATGTATCCAAAGACAAGGTTATGTGCAACTCTTTCCAACTTGCCTCTTCTTAGCGTTATTAAGTTGCCTGGGCAAGCAGTTTCCTGGTTCAAATGGGGAAGTAGAGCATTTTCAGAGAAAGGCACTTGGCTCTGAAACTGGCTTCCCCCTTTGGCTTGATAGAACCCAAGTTTGGTGTTCTTCAGGGCACACTGCAATGTCTACATATTGTCCCATGCCGTGGAGGGGGTATAGCAATTACTCTGACAGTGTCTGTAGAAAAGCAAAAGTCATGGCTGATTCTTCACATTGTGTTTGTGTGTATATATATATATATATTATATTGTATTCAGGCCAGAAGCCCAGAACAGACACCTTTCTTTAATAAAGATAAAGAAATAAATGTGAAAAAATGTTTAACCTGATTCAAAATCAAATTCAGAGGTAAACAAATGAGAGTTCTGGACAATAAGTATTGATCTGTGAAATACAAATTAATTGGTAAATTAGGAACAAAATCTTCCTGGCAAAGCAAGCATTCCTGATATTATTGATCATGTAACTGCTATGTAAGTCTGTTTCACTAGAAACTGTGCCCTAAATGTGCATATCTTTCTTCAAGTTGATTAAGGCTGTATATAGTTAAACAGAGAGGCCATAATTAAGCAATAAAAGCCAGGCAGTGCATTTCTAGGGGATTTTAGCACACCTTTTAAAACGTGATATAAAATCACATGATGAGTGAGTTTAACCATAGAAGAAATGCAATAGTTGCAATGAGACACACACAATTGGAGTGTCTCACTGCCATTACGAAATGTCATTTAGACATAAAAGTAAGGAAATATAAGGAGAACAGTCAGAATTGTGCTCTGGTGAGATGGATACGACATCACTGACAATCGATTCCAAATCTCCATGTGCAGGTTACTAAGTAATAGGGCCAAATTCTATCATCATTATTCCCATGAAACCCCATTCAGATCCATGGCGTTGCATTTGTGGATGGCCTGTTGCCCATATTAAGCCTGTTGCCATGCTCAAAAGCAACTATGTAAAAATCACAACTTCTCACTCCATATATCTTCTCCAGGCAAGTCTGTCATATATTTTTACTTTCCTGTAATAAGCTATTAGTACTCTGGGCACTGCAGAGCCAACGCAGTTATGGAAAAGTGAGCTGGATTCTATTCTGCCTCATATACTGTCAATAAAAATATTCCAGGACTTCTGATCACAGAATCTTTATTGTTAGTGACAATGATATGAGTGGCAAAAAACAATAAATAAATAAAAATGTAGCTTGACCCTTCCTCCCCCCTCCCCCCCAGATGCCAGGTTTAAATTGAAGTTAGAAGCTAATCTAATACGGAAGTCATTGGAGAGAATAAATATAGAGTCCCATAATGTTGTTTTGCAGTGTAACCTGAAATAATAGGCTGGAATAATGCTGTGGTCACTATGCGCTCCTGTGTGAGGTGTCGGGGTCACAGGAACCATTTCATAATAGTGTCAGTTAGATGCCTAACTCCCATTTGTGCTTTGGAGGTTGTAGTTTCCCAAGGTTGTAGTCTCATTCTTCTACTCGGATCATTTACTCATGTTCTCTCACACACAAGCCGACATTTTAACACTTGAGTGTCTAAAGTTAAGGACCTGTATCTATAGTTAGGCACCATTGCCCAGATCTGCAAAGGAATTTAAGATGCCTGTCACCCATTGATGTCAGTAGGAGTTAGGTGCCTAAATACTTGAGAGAATCTGAACCCTTTTGCCTAACTCTTTGGAGGTGCTGAGCATAAAAACCTTCATGGACTTCCATGAGAGCTGTAGTGGTATCACCCATGAAAATCTGGCCACCTGTTTAGGTGCTTGACTTAAGACTTCCAAATTTGAACATTTTGGCCATAATGTATTTGAATTTAAAGCTCATGCATTATAAATGTGTAGTTGGTGTATAAAGTAAATAACAAGACACTTCTGGAAATGTATACCTAGGCATTGTTGTGGCCCATCATATGCACTGTGATGCATAAAGGCTCTTGATTCTCTTTCTGTCTTTCATTTTTGTTCTCTGTGAATGTTATTTTTAAAGTTGGTCAGGACCACCATTGAAATTATAGATTTGATTATTAAATACACAGACATGGACCCCAATCTGTAACTGACTTGGCACATGATATCGCACATGAATAGAAATGTTTGGAGTTGAGAGGGTATGGTGGTTGTTTTTTTCTTTCTTTTCAGATGAGAGTATCATCTCTCTTGCATATCAGAGCTGGTCTATCTGTCAATTTTACTTAGCAGTTCTTTGATCTATTTTAGACTGATCACAAGATGGCATTCTGATTTAAGTGGTATGTCCTCATGTATGCTGTGCTGTGATTCAGACCATTCAGCCGGTGAGAGAGATGATCACCTTTATGTGTGTGTGTGGGGGGGAGGACTTCTATCTTAATTTACCAAGCTAAAAAGGGGAAAACTGATCATGAAAAATGTGTATTCTCCTACATTTTGAGGTGCTATTTACTTTCTTTCATAGAGAGATTGAAATATCTGTTCCAGAAAGATCCTCTCCAAAAACTACAGCCTGTACTAGCATTTTATTTAAAACTGAAATGCTAGTACAGACATTTTAACAGCAGTCACCCTGTCACTGTTTCCATTCATAGTTCTTGCACTTCGGGCCTGATCTCACTAATTCAAGAGTTACTCCAATGAAGTCAGTAAAATTACATTGATTTTGACCTCATACCAATCTCCTAGTGTATAACTGTTCTGGAAACCACAGTTTTGTCAGGTAAGTAGCCCCAACTGTGTGTACAACGATCCTTTTCTGTTCCCAGTAGGCAAAAAGAAATCCGCTTCAGAAAAGAAAGCTCACTGACATTGAGCAGACAAGACATGCCTGACCTGCGGAACGCCATCTATTTTATTTGCACTGTCTGGCCTGAGTAAACCTTGTCTGTTTAGATGTTTATGCTAAAAAGACCATTAGTCAATACATCAGAGAGAGAAAGAGAGAGAGAAAGTGCTATTCAAAACACAGTGGTTTCTGTTTGGAGGGAGTCATGCAAATATTCTTCTTGGCCTTGGTGTGCATGGGATTACATTGCTCACCCCCTCAATAAGTTTGGGGTTCAAATAGATGAGAGAGAGTTTGGAGAATCCATCTGTGCATTTCTAATTCACTCATGCAATGGAATCCTGTCAAATCCAAAATGAAATCCTGGGATCCTAACTCTCACAGGAACTGTACTCAGAGCACTGGTCCAGTATTGTCTTCTACAGTGGCTTTCGCCCACTGCTTCAGAAGAAGAAATACTGCAGTAGGCAGTTGAGGTATAAGCTTTCTCCAGGCAAAGTTACCTGCTAACCCCTAGTAGTTAGAGGTTGGCTTATACCTTATATCAGGGGTCAGCAACCTTTCAGAAGTGGTGTGCCGAGTCTTCATTTATTCACTCTAATTTAAGATTTCCCGTGCCAGTAATACATTTTAACGTTTTTAGAAGGTCTCTTTCTATAAGTTTATAATATATAACTAAACTATTGTTGTATGTAAATAAGGGTTTTTAAATGTTTAAGAAGCTTCATTTAAAATGCAGATCTTATCAGTTTAGTGTGATCCTTGCCCTTGCTTTTCCTTGCTGAGTTTTCCAATGTCTGGCATGTGTTTGGATACTTTAAGCTGCACATAGGCTTCTGAGTGATCAGTTGTTAACTGGCTCCGAGAGGGACAGAGGACAGATTTCATGTGTGAAAATACCTGTATGTGGATTCAAATGTTGAAAGCATTGCAAATGCAATTTTCTTCAAACAGTTAAATTTCACTGGCAGGGATGTTCAGCAGGTCAGAATAGAGGCCCCATGATCTCTCTCGGTAGCTTCAAGTGCACTCCGCAGATCTCTAAACTTTGATGCCCACAGTTCTGAGCTTTTTAATTGATTGAGCTGCATTTCAAAATCTTCAACACACATCCACTGAAATACAGAGAAATCCAAGTCACTATCATTGAACTTTTTAGGTTTAATTAGAAAAGAAAGCATTGGGCCAAATCGCTGGAAATCTTGAAATCTGTCAAAAAATTCTGATTCCAGTTCTTGCATGTACATTGTAATCTCAATGTCAAATGCAGTGTGCTGTTCCAAGTGGCGTGATAGTGATGTAAGCAGCAAATCAGGACTTTAAAATATCCCAGTACAGTGGTGCTGGAACAATTTTTAAGGTGGGGGTGCTGAGCTGCGCTCCCTCTTACCCCTGTCTGCACCCCTCACTGCCCCAGGCTGGGGCCAGTGGGCCACAGCTGCGGGCAGCTGCAGAACCCCAGGTCGGCGCCTGGGACCCCAGGCTGGCAGCAGAGCCCCCTGGACCAGTGGCCGGGACCTGGGCCTGGCAGCGGGCTGAGCAGGGCCAGCAGACGGAATCCCAGCTGGCAGGGGGCCAGCAGCGGAGTCCCCAGTACCGGTGGCCAGGACCCAGGCAGTGTGAGTGCCACTGAAAATCTGCTTGCATGCACCATAAGTTGCCTACCCCTGCCTTTTGCTTTTTCATAGCAAAAACCTAGAAGCTTGAGGCTTTTTATCCCTTTTCTTTCCTATTTATTATAATTCTCAATATTCTTGTTATCCATACAAATGTTTAATCCCCTTTTTGAATCCCGCTAAAGACTTGACTTTAGTGATACCTTGTGGCAGTGAATTCCACAGGTGAAAAGTGCATTGTATATAAAGGTATTTCTTTTCAGCAGGTTTGAATTTGCCACCTGGCAATTTCCATGAATATCCCCATGTTCTTGTGTTATAAAACAGTGTGAATGGAGCTTTCTGAAATATCTTCTCCATGCCATACATTCATTTTTATACTTCTATCTCATTCGTCCGTTACTGATATCACTCAAAACCATTGTTTTGCACCCTGCGTCTCTTCAGAGATATGCAAAATTGTGAGGTTCTCATGGTTTGATGAGAAATTGTTAACCACATACTTAAGTGGTGAATGAAATTAGCAAACCTTGCAACAAACCTACATTCAGTGACAAGTCTGTAATGATACTCAATCTCAAGTAAAATTTCCTGTGGTTTTAGGTTTCATAGCAAAAACTTTGCACAGTCTACAAAAGAGTCTATAAAATAAAGCAATTCTGAATTTCTTTAGAAAAAGTGAGATGGAGGGGAGTTAGAATATTAATAGGTTTCAGAGTAACAGCCGTGTTAGTCTGTATTCGCAAAAAAGAAAAGGAGTACTTGTGGCACCTTAGAGACTAACCAATTTATTTGAGCATGAGCTTTTGTGAGCTACAGCTCACTTCAGCGGATGCATGCCGTGGAAACTGCAGCAGACTTTATTTATACACAGAGAATATGAAAAAATACCTCCTCCCACCCCACTGTCCTGCTGGTAATAGCTTATCTAAAGTGATCATCAGGTGGGCCATTTCCAGCACAAATCCAGGTTTTCTCACCCTCCACACCCCCACACAAATTCACTCTCCTGCTGGTGATAGCCCATCCAAAGTGACAACTCTTTACACAATGTGCATGATAATTAAGTTGGGCCATTTCCTGCACAAATCCAGGTTCTCTCACCCCCCTCCCAAAAACCACACACACAAACTCACTATCCTGCTGGTAATAGCTCATCCAAAGTGACCATTCTCCCTACAATGTGCATAATTAAGGTGGGCCATTTCCAGCACAAATCCAGGTTTTCTCACATCCCCCCCACCCCCATACACACACAAACTCACTCTCCTGCTGGTAATAGCTCATCCAAACTGACCACTCTCCAAGTTTAAATCCAAGTTAAACCATAACATCTGGAGGGGGAGGGGGGTAGGAAAAAACAAAAGGAAATAGGCTACCTTGCATAATGACTTAGCCAATCCCAGTCTCTATTTAAGCCTAAATTTAATAGTATCTAATTTGCAAATGAATTCCAATTCAGCAGTTTCTCACTGGAGTCTGGATTTGAAGTTTTTTTTGTTTTAAGATAGCGACCTTCATGTCTGTGATTGCGTGACCAGAGAGATTGAAGTGTTCTCCGACTGGTTTATGAATGTTATAATTCTTGACATCTGATTTGTGTCCATTTATTCTTTTACGTAGAGACTGTCCAGTTTGACCAATGTACATGGCAGAGGGGCATTGCTGGCACATGATGGCATATATCACATTGGTGGATGTGCAGGTATACGAGCCTCTGATAGTGTGGCTGATGTTATTAGGCCCTGTTAATGAAGAACATAGGAAATGTTGGGAACATAGAAATGGACATCCATCCAGTCCCAAGTGATTGCCCCCTTTTTTAACTGGTCTGCCTCCCCTTCTTCCCAGTGCAGTTTTCTCCTTGGCTTTGTTCATCTGAAGTGTGATTGTTTTAGGATTGTCAGGGTAAACCAGTTAAGCTGAAAACAGTATATGTTTGTGTGGATTAAAGAATGTCAACTTGCAAATAAGTAATAGAAAATCCTTACTCAAGTTTAAAACCACAAATGATTTTCCCAGAAGATGAGATATGAGCATTTTGGGAAACAGTCAGCCAGAGTTTACTCAGGAGTTTAGCAGTGGAGGCAGAGCAGGAATTGGAAGCTGAATGACTAGGAATTCCCAGTGAAGTGTTTCTTTTCTCCTAATATTTGTGAATGTGAGTAGCCCTACTGAACTTAATAGGAATATGCAAATAGGAGAAGTGCTGCTCCAGTGTGGATAAAGGCTGCAGGCTTCAACCCAGAAACTTGATAACTTTTACCAAAACCCCATAAGCACATAAGAAAGAAAGACTAATATTAGGATGGGCCCAAACCTAAAATTCCAGATTTTGAACACCACCAACTTTGGAAGGGGATTCAGAATTCAAATGTGGATATGGATGGATCTGAATTTCATACCTGGCCTCTGTCTTTCTAAGAGGCTGGACACAAACTTTGGATCTAAAAATCCCCAAACAGTAGTAAGCAGGGTAGTGAGGTAGTGATTTAACTGAAAGAAAGGCAGAAATGCAAAAGAAAACTAAAATATAGCAGATTAAAAAGGAAAAACAGGAAAGAGGATGACTGACACCAAAAATGAGACATCAGTGTCCTTAATAAATTATCCTGAGGACTGTTTAGTTGTCAAAACACTCAAGTGGGCATTGTGACATTTTCTGTAGGATTTATGTATTTTGCAGTTACATGCTATAACAAATGTTTTGATAGATTCATGTATTTAAAGGCCAGAAGAGACCATTACATCATCTAATCTTACTTTCTGCATAATTAATACAGGTCACAATCTTTCAACTCTTTACTCAATACAATAACTTTTGTTTGACTAAAGCAAACCTTCCAGAAAGGCATACAGTTTTGACTTCAAGAGTCCATCTCTTCCCATGGCAATTTGTTCAAATGGTTAACCTCCCTCTATGTTAACCAATGTGTGCCTTATTTTTAATTTGAATCTGACCACCTTCAGCATTCAGCCATTGATTCATATTATGCCTTTTTTCTCCCACTAGGTTCGAGAGCCCTTTATTACCAGAGTGGTCAGGAATTGTTCAATGACAAGTTTTTTGTTGGGAAAATCCAGATTCTTCAAAATCAAAACTGTTTGCGGAACTGTATCACTTTGCAGAAACTTTTGTAGGTCCAATCTGGAATTTCTGGCTCAGAGAGAGAGAGATCCTCCCCACAACAGGCCAGTGGTTAGGGCATGTAGGTCCAAGCCATGGCTCTGAATCAGGCAGCATTCCATGTGAATGCTCTAACTACCGGGTTATTGTATATTCTGGGTTCGGGGGTACGTATCAGACTCTCTCTCTCATGGTTTTTTCTTGTTTTTCACAAAAAAAAAGTTCAAAAACCCACATTTTTGTTCCACATCAGAACAAAAACAAATTTTAAAACCTGGAAGTTTTTCACAGAATGGAATTCTTGTTTTCTAGCCAGCCCTGTTGAGTACCTGGTATTTTCTTCTCAAGTAAGTACATAAAGCTTGTAATTAAGTCACCTCTTGATCTTTTTGATAAGATAAAACAGCTCGAGCTCCTCACATATGTTCTGTGATGAGCTATGAATTAGATTTGTCTTTTCCAAAATTGGCCACATTCTAGCTATTTAAAATATAGTGACATAATGTGATCATGAAAAAGGCTAATTCTGTCATAATTTAAATACATTTAATATCTTGTCACAATGCATTTTAAAAATACATAAAATGTGACCAAATACCAAAGAGCTATATGTAAAGACAGACATGTGCCTTTAAGGTTCAACTCCGAGCATGTACTCCCATCGCATAGAATCAGATACCTTGGCTGGTGGGAAATCAAGGCCATGGTCCTAGTACCACTAGGAAGCAGCAGCAGTAGACTTGTGCCATCCCTGAGCAAGAACTGCAATTATGCCTTGCCCCTGCACAGGGTGTAAAGGTAGAGAGGCTCTTTGTACCACCTCCAACCTTGCAAACCCATGAAGGGCTGGGCCTGTTACATCCTAAAATGTTTACTCTTTCCATAATGGCAAATATGTTTTACTGAGTTATACATGACTGGATGCTAGTCAGCAGAAGCTGGCAAGGATCAGCATGATGAGTCAATGTTTGTAATTCTCAATGTGCTAAGATAGCCTTTATAGCTCCTTAGAGACTAGAAATGGGAGACTGGGAGAGATGAAGGGATGGATCGGTGAGTTTTAAGGAGCTGAATATTGCTGAAAATGCTCTGCACTATATTCTAGTGAAGCCATGATTGGTGGGGGCTTCCCTTAAGAAAGAGTGAAACGCATTGGCTGTGGTAGTGAGGCAGCTGCACTGAGGGAGTCTAACTGAAGAAGGGAATTTGACAGGAACAGCTATCTTAATTCATGTTTTATTAGATACTTATATGCAATAGGAGCAGTCTGAGTAACACTGCATTACTCCAAAGTGGAAACGAAGGCTGTTAGGTCTGATTCTCCTCTCAATTGCACCAGTGTAAATCAGGTGTAACTCCACTAAATGAAGATAGAAAGGCTTGATTATCCAGTGCTTTGCCCCATGTGTGTCCCATTACACCTGTGCAAAATGGGGGGTGGGGGGCAGGGAATACACCCCTGCTGATTTAGTAACACCGGTGTAAATGATGACACACGGTGCGAGGCAATGATAAATGAGGCCTGCCCCAGCATAAAAGCCGTGCAAATGAGAGGAGAATGAGGCTCATCCAGTCTATATATGTTGTGCCTATCACACCACTGCAAGCAGTGCTTAATTTGTGCCAGGGCTGAGCCTTGGCATCTCTAGGCATGGTAGTTCGTAGCCCTGGCACCTCTGGGCTTGCTGCATCAGTTATGAATGTAAAAAAATTGCTTGAGCCCCGGGCCCTCTTTCATTACAAATTAAGCACTGACTGCAGGTTACCACTACTAGGAATGCTGAACCCTGGGAGTAAAACCAAAGGCTAAGTTCAACAGGACTAAGAACAAACAACCCTTTGGGGTTGGGTTTGTTTACCTAGTTCTTTTTAAACAGTAGTTGAACTATCACTTCAATTTAAGGTTCTTTTTGCTGTTCTTGTTGATATGCAATTAAAATATTTTCCAATGCAGAGAAATAATAATTCTTGGCTCTTGAGAGGAAAAAATTCCAGGCCTAGAACAGAGATAATATTCATCACATAATCAAATCACTTCCTTCATTCACCTAGCCTAGTTTTCATTGTCAGTATCCATTTATCCCATTAATAGTAACCACATGTCTTTGCTAATTGCCAGTAACCCATATGCCAGGAAAGCAAGGGGATTTTTGAGGGGAAGGAAAGGAGGAGTAGATGAAGATAGAAGAAATGTGGACTAAGGAATTGCTTCTCTTGTCTACCCTCTTTTCTGTTTACCTAAGACTAGTTGTACCCTTGCCCCAGATGCAGAATGACACTTCTAAATGGGCATCCCTCAATGGATCAGAAGCAGATTAACATGCACAACAGTAAACTGGAACATTACTGAAACAAGAAATCGCTGTAGCGACAAGGTCAGTGACCCAGCTGTTTCCCTTCACACCCCCCAGGCTGAAACTAAACAAACAGTTGAGTCTAGATTTCCCTTGTATAACCCTAACTTCAAAACCTGCCCCCATCCCAATACATCTGGTAATATCAACAAGTCAGCAGAATTTAATCATATACTTCTCAAGGGGTTATTAGTGCTGAAAAACAACCACTTCACTAGTGAGTACTTTGAAGAGAAAGTAGTATGCCACTTCCTTAGACTTCTGTATTTCTTTAGACTTCTGTATTCTGGTGCTACAACAAGGAAGTGAATCCAACAATTTATTATTCAGTTAGTTGTATTACTTAGGGAGCTTGAAAATATAATGTTGTGTCATTAATGGAAACTTTTAAATGAAAAAAGAACTTTTTGCCAAAAATTTTAGAAGTGCTCAGTGATTTTTGAGTGCCTCCATTTGTCAGTTCCCAACTTGAGACACCTTAAAGGAGCCTGATTCTCCAAAAATGCCAACCTTCGAAAATCCCTTCAAATTGTCTTTGAGTTTAGTTTTCCTCTTAAATACTATATCATGATTAACATCTAGTAAATAACCTGCTTAAATTTCATTTTCAACAGGACTGATTTTCTTTGCTCTAATCTTCTAGAGAAAACTTTCCTCCTTTATCTCAAATGTATATATTCTCCCTAATATTACATTGGTCTAACATGGGGAAATATTCAGTTTAAGATGAGTGACAGATTATAGTTCCAATATCTCATGCCATCCAGGGTTAGAAATGATAGTTTTATACCATTAAAGAGGTTCCCAGTGGGGCAATGCACATGCTTCTAGTCTTAACATAAGAACGGCCATACTGGGTCAGACCAAAGGTCCATCCAGCCCAATATCCTGTCTACTGACAGTGGCCAATGCCAGGTGCCTCAGAGGGAGTGAACCGAACAGGTAATGATCAAGTGATCTCTCTCCTGCCATCCATCTCCACCCTCTGACAAACAGAGGCTAGGGACACCATTCCTTACCCATCCTGGCTAATAGCCATTAATGGACTTAACCTCCATGAATTTATCCAGTTCTCTTTTAAACCCTGTTATAGTCTTAGCCTTCACAACCTCCTCAGGCAAGGAGTTCCACAGGTTGACTGTGCGCTGAGTGAAGAAGAACTTCCTTTTATTTGTTTTTTAAACCTGCTACCCATTAATTTCACTTGGTGGCCGCTAGTTCTTATATTATGGGAACAAGTAAATAACTTTTCCTTATTCACTTTCTCCACACCACTCATGATTTTATACACTTCTATCCAGTGGCATAGCTAGGTGGAGCGAACAGGGGCAGCGGACGTAAAAAAAGGTGCCACCCGCTTGTACTCACTGGGCGGCGCTCCAGGTCCTCGGCAGCACTGAAGGCCCCTGCCACCGAAATGCCGCCGAGGACCAGGAGCAAGTGAAGGCCCCCGCCGAGCCGGAGCGCGTGAAAGCCCATGCCATCGAAATGCCGCTGAGCCGGAGCGCATGAAGGCCCCCACCGCCAAAGACCCAGAGCGCCTCAGGGTGAGTAAAAATTAAAAAAGGTGCCTATAAATTAAAAAGGCACCACTTGTGCTCAGAGGGGGAGAGGCTGCTCCCCCCACTCCCACCCCCGGCTACGCTACTGCCTCTATCATATCCCCCCTTAGTCTCCTCTTTTCCAAGCTGGAAAGTCCTAGCGTCTTTAATCTCTCCTCATATGGGACCCGTTCCAAACCCCGAATCATTTTAGTTGCCCTTTTCTAAACCTTTTCTAATGCTAGTATATCTTTTTTGAGATGAGGGGACCACATCTGTACACAGTATTCAAGATGTGGGCATACCATGGGTTTATATAAGGGCACTAAGATATTCTCCGTCTTATTCTCTATCCCTTTTTAAATAATTCCTAACATCCCGTTTGCTTTTTTGACTGCCGCTGCACACTGCGTGGATGTCTTCAGAGAACTATCCACGATGACTCCCAGATCTTTCTCCTGATTAGTTGTAGCTAAATTAGCCCCCATCATATTCTATGTATGGGTGGGGTTATTTTTTCTAATGTGCATTAATTTACATTTATCCACATTAAATTTCATTTGCCATTTTGTTGCCCAATCACTTAGTTTTGTGAGATCTTTTTGAAGTTCTTCAGTCTGCGCTGGTCTTAACTATCTTGAGCAATTTAGTATCTTGGAAGCATTTGAGATATTGAACTTCAAAGCTGTGAAATTCACACTTGTAGAAAGTTATTTTTTGGTAATTTTAGAGACTTCATGGTTCCCTCTGAGCTCTATAGGGTTAGGCTCTTGGCTTTCAAGATGGAGAAATACAGAAATAGTCCCCATAACATTATTGTAACCCTCTTTAAAAAGAAAAGGAGTACTTGTGGCACCTTAGAGACTAACCAATTTATTAGAGCATAAGCTTTCGTGAGCTACAGCTCACTTCCTCAGATGCATATCGTGGAAACTGCAGCAGACTTTATATATACACAGAGAATATGAAACAATACCTCCTCCCACCCCACTGTCCTGCTGGTAATAGCTTATCTAAAGTGATCATCAGGTGGGCCATTTCCAGCACAAATCCAGGTTTTCTCACCCTCCACCCCCCCACACAAATTCACTCTCCTGCTGGTGATAGCCCATCCAAAGTGACAACTCTTTACACAATGTGCATGACAATCAAGTTGGGCTATTTCCTGCACAAATCCAGGTTTTCTCACATCCCCCCCACCCCCATACACACACAAACTCACTCTCCTGCTAGTAATTGGTTAGTCTCTAAGGTGCCACAAGTACTCCTTTTCTTTTTGCGAATACAGACTAACACGGCTGTTACTCTGAAACCCTCTTTAAAAAGATCCATAATAACTTTTCATAGTAGCAGACAACAGGCATTTCTAATACATAACTAAATTAGTGTTGGTATAGAAAACAGCATTTGCCTTTTTAGAGCCTTTCTGCATTTTGATGTAGTCTTTTTCATTCTGTAGCTATAGCTTTACAGAATGATGTTTGTGTAACTTTACCACCTCATGCCCGGCTACAATGTAATGTTTATGTATTGTGTGTCTGCTATAGCTGTACCATCCATCTAAAATATGATAAACAGATAAATTAAGCTCTACACCTATGAAATGAACATATTTTCTGTGTGCATTTTTTTATTATTACAGTGTAATAAGTTCAAACCTATCATGGATTTTATATCTGTTTAGCAAATTGACCTCTGAAAACAACAGATGTACTGCACTTTAAACTCTGATATTTAACAGGTTTACACTGGTTTGAACTAGTTCTATCAAGCCACTTAAGTAGCAGATGACATGTGACATTTCTTGACTGCCTGGTACTATAGGTTTGAATCCCAGAAAGGTCTATTCTGCCCTTTATCTTTCTTAGTTTACTGCGTGACTGGGGGAAAGTTCAGTTGAGCTCTTAAAAACCCCTGAGAGACTGAGGATCCCATAACAGTTTTAGGAAAAACAGAGATTGCCCTACTGTCCCTAGCTAAAATTTCCCTACCCTCATTCCTTTGCTGTGTGCCAGTTTTCTGCATGACACTACCAATTTGAAATCTAACCATTAAAAAAATGAGTTGAGTAGCTCCATGTAATACACTTCCCCTTGAGTTTTCCCAACAGATTTTGTGGTTTTACAGTAACATATCTTTCTCTTTCTCTTTCTTCCTTCCATTCTGGCCTCCTCCCTGTCCTAAGAGTATTCAATAATCTTTGCTACCCAAAAGTGACCTATTGAATCCAAAAATGACTTCCTTTTTCTTTTTCTACATAGTTCATCAGGGCCTGCTTTGAGAATCTATTTCCCTAAAGAAACCATCAAAATGTTGGTCCCCATGATGTGTTAAGTGTGGAGCAAACATCAGACATGGCAGCCTGGCCTTCCATGTTAGCATCCCGTGAGCAGAAGGAAAAATATACAAAAGTATCATTGTGAAGAACGTTGTCACTACAACCTGGAGATATCAGGTGACTATGTAAAAGCCTTTTTTAGCCTAGCTAGGTCTGCCAACTTTGGCTCTTTTTGAAAATATCTATTTTATTTTAACATATTTTTCTTTAAACTGCTATTCATTCCACTGCCTGTCGGCAAAATCACCTGGCCTTCTCTGTTCAACAGCTAGTACTTTGCAGCTACAGGGTCTCAGGACAATGGTAAGCCATTTTAATATTCTGTTGTTACTTTATTTGAAAGCTTAGCTAATGCAGTATTGTCACCAGAGAAGGGAGTTTGAATGGATTGCTTGTTTTATGGGCTAACAATGCACAAGCCCATTGTAAACTAATATTTCACTGATGAGCATTGGCCAATATGCCATGATTGTAGTAGATTGCCAAGAAACCAGATTGTTTCACTCTGGGGCTATTCAGGATTGTAACAGATTATGAGATGTGATTGGTGAGGCAGAGTACCATATTCAGACTCAGCCTGTGACCCTGTTCAGCCTGATACATAAGCAGGAACTGCTGCCTCAAAAGTTCTGATTTCTGAAAAAGACTAAAGAAATACAAGCTAAAATAATCCTTATTCTGGCTAGTTCAGTGAGACAAATTACTAAAATGGGTTGTAAAGTGACAGTTGTTTAAAATGGTGATAACCAGAGCTAATTCCCTAAATAAACCTCTTCACCAATTAAAGAACTCTTCTTGTTTTCTGATCTTTTGAAATGTGTGGCTAGTACTAGTCATTAGAGGGTAACAGTGACAATAAGTATGCAATATGGGACAAGATTAATCGGTTCAATTGTCAGTCAAATGCATCAAGTAAATGAACTTGATAATAGAGAAGAGTTTTTCCCCTCTCTAATCTGGTAATTTAGCATTACTTGTGACAAAAGCTGGTAAGAAAATTACAGAGAAAAGCATGCTTTTTAAATGGACACTGTCAGCTTAACCACTTTTGTCTAAAATATTTTTTACCTACCCTTAGTGACCAGGGACAGCTAAGACTACCATCGCTATCTTGTCAGGGATAGCACTGGACTGGCAATATCAAATGAGCCAGCCATGTTCCTACATTATGCCACCCTGGCCCTTTTTGGAGATCTGTGGTCCACCATCCCATGTTTTGAGAAACTGGTTTCCACCACATTCGAAGAAGAGGTCAGTCTCCCGCCTCTTGGCATCACTGGCCAGACCACCTGTGCCAGAGTACCATGAAGAACCAGATTTGTGAGAAGAGAAACAGCAGTGCCAAATATCACCGTCAAAGGGCCTATCGTCGTCACCCTGACAAAGTTGTATCTTCAGCACTAGTTCCGGTGCCACTAGATCCTTCCAGGTACTCCTTGTGAGGATTGCTGAGACTCTGGAAATAGAGACTTCAGGCGTATCAGAGAACTCTCACAAGCTATTTGACTTCTTGTCAGCTTCTGGTCCAGCCAGGATTGCAGTTCCTTAGCTTGACCCAGTAAAAGCCTTGTGGCAGATGCTGGCTGTGATAATACCCACTTCAAAACAGGCAGAGAAGCAATACCAGCTCCTGCCAATGGAGTTTGAGTATCTCTACACGCACCCCAACCTGGCTCCTTAGTTGTGTCAGCAGTACAAGAGAAATCTAAGATGAGTAAGAGTATCACTCTGCTTGAGCACTAGCATCCTCCAGGTAGAGGCCCAGTTCCCACATGGGATATCAACATTGCTTTCCTAAAACTCAGGAATCCTCCTTTTTGAACCAGATTGCTCAGTATACCACTTTACCCTTAAGTTGGTCTTTTCGTTGGCCATCATTTCAGTACAAAGAGACAGCAAATTCCAAGCCCTCATTGCAGGTTTTCTTTAAATATCCTTCCATAGGGACAAGGTGGTGTTGAGACCACACTCCAAGTTCATCCCTAAGGTTGTCATCCCCCACCTACCATGGCACCCTGGGCAGTTGCCTACGTCATCCACCCATAAGGCCGGCATTGCCCCCTGCAGAAAGTGATGACCCCCCCCATACCATGCCATCCTCACCTCCACGCTGCTGCTGGCAGTGGTGCTGCCTTCAGAGCTTGACATCTGGCCAACCACCAGTGTTCTTCACTCTCCAGCTGCCCAGCTCTGAAGGTAGTACAAAAGTAAGGGTGGCAATACCGTGACCCCCCCCCACCCCACAATAGCCAGATTTCACAAGGTATACCAGATTGGGGGAGGAATAGCTCAGTGGTTTGAGCATTGGCCTGCTAAACCCAGGGTTGTGAGTTCAATCCTTGAGGGGGTCATTTAGGGATCTGGGGCAAAAATTGGGGATTGGCCCTGCTTTGAGCAGGGGGTTGGACTAAATGACCTCCTGAGGTCCCTTCCAACCCTGAGATTCTATGATTTTACGGCCCCTTACACGTTTTTCATGGCCATGAATTTGGTAGGGCCTACCCATAAGGTATTTGCATATTTACAGTAAGATCCACACTGACTACAACATCTCAAAGAACCACAGTTATTGTAGGGTAAGTAAACATAGTTTCTATAAATTATCCTAAGAACTTATAGAATTTAATAGAGACTGATAATCTTTCTATAGGATACATTTTAGCCAACCTATAGACTACTATTAGCAGAGATATAATTTTTTCTATTTAAATTCTACAGGATGATTTGAATCTTTTAAATAAGAGTTCTAATTTTTTATTAAGTTCTCTAGGACTCTTCCATAAAGAGTGACTAAATTTCAAGATGATGATGTCACTTTAATTGCATGTTTACTGTGTGTTTCTCACATACTGGGTTTTTTTTTTCCAGACATTGCAAATTTTTCTGCCACCTTTGACTGGCATATTTTAAATTATGAAACATGACTCATAATGCCTCATCCCCTTCTTTTAAAGAAAAATCCTATAGACTTTGACAATCTTCTTGCATCTGCTCAAAGCTGGCACCTTAACTGAGATGTTCGGGTGATGTTATAAATCAAGAGTGTCAGGTCAGTGTGGTTTTTTTAACGTCATCACCATGACCCCCAAGATAAAATCAGAGCTAGTCTGGATGTAAGTTGTTATAGAACATGGAGCAATCAAAATAAGAATTGCTTTGTCTCTGATAACTTCCTGCTTCTAGAACAGATTGTCACATGGATAACAATAGAATCATGTTAGTTTGTAACAGAATCTGTTCTTTAAAATTAGCATTCTGAATAGGACTGTACAAAATATTGGCAATGGAATTCAAAAGTCTTGAGCCTGATTGCTCATTGGATCTGCATGCAAGCATGTAGTCCAAGGCAAGGTAAGACATCCTCCTTGGTCCCCTCCAAACTTCTCTGGGGGTTTCCCAGATCTTGGATCCGGGCACGCAAGCGTACTATGTCCAGTTTTGGTATCCATAATTCAAGAAGGGTGTTGAAGTCCAAAAAGCATTTTTTAACCAAAAAGCTATAGTTTGTAGCTATATTTGTTGTATTTTTAAAATAAATAACATTGCAGTATGCAAATAAACTATGGTCAACTTTATGCTGATTAGCCCAGTCATGAAGTTGACCTTAGTTCATTTGCTATAGGTTTTTTGTTGTATACCCATGAAGCTGATATTATTTTTATTAGCATCTATTACAATGGAATATGTATATACTGTGACAGAGTCAGGCCAGATGGCTACAGGAGAGTGATAGAAGGCGGGTATATTAACCCCAGGTTAAGCAGGTCCCTTTTCCCAGGGTAAGGTAACAGGGAAGGTTCCAGAACAATCAGGAACTTTCTGGAAACAATTAAGGCTGTGCTTATTGGAGGATTTGCTCGCTAATTAGAACACCTGCAGCCAATCAAGAAGCTGCTAGAATCAGTGAAGACAGGCAGGCTAATCAGGTCACCTGGGTTTTAAAAAGAAGCTCACTTCAGTTTGTGGGGTGCGTGCAAGGAGCTGGGAGCAAGAGGCGCAAGAAGCTGAGAGTGAGAAGGTGTACTACTGGAAGACTGAGAAGTACAAGCATTATCAGACATCAGGAGGAAGGTCCTGTGGTGAGAATAAAGAAGGTGTTGGGAGGAGGCCATGGGGAAGTAGCCCAGGGAGTTGTAGCTGTCATGCAGCTGTTACAGGAGTCATTGTAGAAAGCTGCAATCCACAAGGCTCTGGGCTGGAACCCGGAGTAGAGGGCGGACCCGGGTTCCCCCCATCCCTCCATCGCCCCAACTCCCTACTTGATACCGGAGGAGTTGACCTGGACTGTGGGTTCCACCAGAGGGGAAGGTCTCTGGCCTGTTCCCCGATCCACTAGGTGGATCAGCAGAGACTGCGGGGATTGTTCTTCTTCCTTTTCCCCATGCTGGCCAGTGATGAGGCTAACTGAGTGAAAGGCAGATTTGAGCCAAGAAAGTGGCCAAACTGAGGGCTGCCATGAACCTCTGAGGTGAGCAAATCCGCCAATAAGAGCAGGACCCACCAAGGCAGAGGAGGAACTTTGTCATAATACAGATAGATTACACAAAAGCTTCTGAGCAATCATATTTCCTATTCCTTATCTCAATAGAGTTGATACTAATACTTGGTGATATAGTGCTGAAATGAGCATTCATTTTAAAATTTGGTACACTGTCAGCTTTTTCCCTTATATAAGCTGCATTTCAATTTCTTGGGCTAGCTGATGTAAGTTGGCATACCAGCTCTATTGATGTCAATGAAGCTATGCCAGTTTACATCAGCTAAGAATCTGGATCCCTGATTAGTCTCACCAAAAATCTATGCTAATGTAGAATTAAGGTTGCCAAAGTAATTAAGATAACGTATAAAAGACATAACCGCAGTCTTACTATTAAA
The DNA here is from genome assembly GCF_965140295.1 of Lepidochelys olivacea. NCBI lineage: Eukaryota > Metazoa > Chordata > Testudines > Cheloniidae > Lepidochelys > Lepidochelys olivacea. The sequence goes on along the minus strand of NC_140415.1, from coordinate 86,292,631 downwards.
AAACAAACAAATCCTAAGCATCGAAAAAGGCTAAATAAATTACTGGTTTCAGTCATTTAGATTAATATATGGTTCCCTTGCCTGTTCAGACCTTTATTTAAGAACCATATTTGAAAATTCACTTTCCATATTCCAGTAACAACTTTAGCTTTCCACACAAAACCTACTTATGAACTGTTTTGATGTATACATCTCTCTCTCTGTGTGTGTGTGTGTATATATACACACACACACACACTATGTAATGTATAACTTGCAACACATTGATGGCTAGTCATCTTTAATGATCAGTTATATCCTCCCCTAACTGGTGAGGATAAATCCCAGCTCTAAAACTATTCTAAAGTGTGTCATACATACGAATATATAGTGACAGTTCATGTCGAACTCAGTTCCATATGTCTACATGTTCTGAGAATATATATGAAATGTGATAGGGAAATAGTAACTGATCAAGTGCAAAACAGTTGAAGCATTTAAAATTCAATTGCAAAGGACCCATAGATTTATAGTCTCTCATGGGTTAATGCTGTGCTTTATTTAATTTCAAGTTATTTAGACATTCAGATGCTAAGCAGATGTGGTCATAAAAAAGCTCAGCAATTTCCTATGAGAGTTGGGAAAACTCACATGATAAAACATCATTTTCTCTAGGAGTAATTGAAAGATCATTGTCACAGTGTGTTTTGCTTGTCTTTTCATGACCTGGTACGATGACCTATGTGAAGATCAGTAGGGCAGGCCATTGTCAGCTGTCCATGAGAACAGTTTGAAGGAGTACCCAAGCTGGTTGAGAGTTCTTGAGACTAAGCTTATTTTGATCATCTGTTGTACATGCAGCTTCTCTATAGTTAAACCTGGCTGTTCTCCATGGTTTTCTTGCTTTGTAAATCTGAAACCAATGGGCTGCTCAAACACTCCTTAACTCCCTAATCCCTACACTGAATGTAGGCTGCCTCTGCAATTCCCACCAGCTGCTTTAGGGAGAGGGAAAGGAAAGGAAACATTGATGTTCATCTTTTCCTCCCCTCCACCCACCAAACCATAGGGAAGATTGGAGAAAAGGACCACATGCTTCTATAGTGGGAATCTCCCCAGGACTCTGAGGGGGCAAGTACTAACCTCATAGCCATACAGGTCTCTTTCCTTCAAACATTCTTCCCTTATTTTAGCAGATGGTCTGTTACACCAGCAAGCACTGCCTATTACAACAGTATTTGTACTGATTGGTCTGCTTTGGGGTTTCAGCAAATAGTTCTAGAATTGTTTACCCGATGCCAGATTCTCCCACCTTCACAATGAATAGTGCCTTACTCCACAAGCAGTCTAACTCATTTGGCACTTCTCACAGAGTTAAGGGCATGTCTACACTTACCTCCGGAGTGATTGATCCAGCAGGGGTCGATTTATCATGTCTAGTGAAGACGTGATAAATCGACTGCCGAGTGCTCTCCCGTCGACTCTGGTACTCCATTGGAGCGAGAAGCTTAGGCGGAGTCGACGGGGGAGCATCAGCAATCAACCTACCACAGTGAAGACACCACAGTAAGTAGCTCTAAGTACGTCAACTTCAGATACGCTATTTTCTTAGCTGAAGTTGCGTAACTTAGACCAGCTTAGCTCGCCACCCCCCCCCCCCCAATGTAGATCAGATGCCACTCAGTGTGAGTAAGGGTGGCAGAAAACATGGCCATAGAAAAATATCTTAGTGTAAGTGTTACAGCTTAATATTTATGCTTGGATGATTTGCTATGCATTATGAAAAATCACTCATCAATTAATCTCTGTATTCGTCATTGTGAATGTTCCCATCCGTACAAGCTTGCAAGATCAGACTGCTGGTTTTGAAAGATCTCTGCTCTAAGCACAATGCTGCTTGCATTGTAATATGGTCTGCAATCTTCATGCCTTGTACCTGGACTAAAAAAAAACACTTCTCAGCATGGGAAATGGGAAAATTCATCTACTACAGACTGGGCATCTCAGTTTTTAAATGAGATTTCTTTGTTTCTAAATTGGCAACGTATGTTATTTCCAAATGTTTTTTTGTCTGATCGGTATCTGTGATAAATCTGTAAACTTTAGTGAATCGCATCTTTCAGACTTATGACCTTGACCCATCATCCAGATAATACCACCCATATGTTAATCTTCCCTATCTCATTGCAGTTCAACATCCTGACACTTGTATCAGCTCACTGCTGCTTCTCAGGCTAGAGCATTTGAGGCGACATGTGCTTTGCATTAAAAAGCAAATTTAGTTTAAAAAACCTTTAGATTTTGCTTCGCTGATGATGAGTTTCAGACCTGAAGAAACCCATACATTTTTTTGCACACAGGGCTTGGGTGCAGGAGCAATGGAGAGAGATATACAAACATTCTTGCCCCCAAATCCTATGCCCTTCAGATAACCTTGTCTTGAGTGAAAGGGACTCAGTGTTCTTAATGCTACTACTGATTACAGCAAATGGAGCTCCAAAAGAAATCCAGTCTAAAACCATTTTATCCTCTGTCTGGTAGCGCTGGCTCATTTTAACAGAGTAAAAGGCCAAGTACTCCTTGAAAAGGCCTAACCTGATCCTGTTTTAAAAGGCCGGGAGGGAACCTGAGAAAATTCGTAGTGCTCTAGGACTTTTTGAAAAGTTCTGTTTCACAGAACAGAAGAAGTGCAAAAATGGAAAAACATTGCATTTGCAAGTTTCAGAGTAAAAAGAAAAGGAGTACTCAGAATACTCTGTTTCCAAACTAAGCAAATAAAATATATAATTAAAAAAATCCCACAGCCTCAGTATCACAAGACTCTAGACTAGATGGATTTCCCACTTAGAATTCTAGTTATGTGTGCTCGCTTGTTTGTTCTCTCTCTCTCTTTCACACTGTGATGTGGTGCACTCACTCCAACTGGATAGGAAGGAGTTAACCACTCATTGTGGGCTGAGAAAGCCATGCCCCCATGTCCCTTCTGGGCATGCACCAAGTGCAGCACAAGTATAAAAGGGAGCAGCCCAGCTGAGTCTGGGCTGACCACCAGTGGGGAAGGACATCTAATGCAGGCTCCTGCCTCAGAGCAGTGGCAGCCCCTGAACATGGAAGTCAGAGGAGCTGAGACCCCGGCAGATGCCCGGATACCTGCAAACACCCCAGGGACTTCGGAGCCACTGGGACCAGTCCAGGCAGAGGAAACACGAAGTCACCCAGACCAGACACACCGCAATCACAGTAGGAAGTAGCCCAGGGGAGGGACTAGTCATATTCCCAAGCATAGTCAGCACATTGCGGTTGGAATCCCTGCTGACTTGGTGGCAAACTCACTTGTTGCTGCGCCCTGGGCTGGGACCCAGTGGAGCCGGGAGGGCCCGGGTCCCCCTACCCTGGCCACCTCTCTTTTTCCCCCCGCCCCCTGCAATAATAGCCTACCTCTCTGCAGGACACTGGGGCCTTGCTGCCCAGTGAACCAAAGTAGCGTTATTGACTCTGGCTGGTAGGCCATGCTGCCCTGCAGAGAAGGGCTACCCCATTGACTTGGGCCACAAGTCCGTACTGCCCTGTGGATCAGAGATATTATATGGACTCTGGCCACTAGGCCTTAACACCCTGTGGATCAGGGCAACACTATCGACTTTCTTTGGTCTCACTACCTAGAGACAGACAGCTACTCGAAGGATGGGGTCTCTCCACCCCAACACACACACACACACACACAAAATCCCTGGCAGAACCCCAGTATTCTATCCTTCTGCTTCTTGTGCTGGTCATCAGCACCTCAGATCTCCAAGCCCCTTGCTATCTTCTCTCACCAAATCCATGTGCTGTTAAATAAATTGATCTGAATTTCTTGAATAGCATCTAAAAGCCACTGATCATAAAATGCTACTGATCACATGCCAGAGGAAGGACTTCAGAATGACATTAAACTAGTGGTAGGACTAGGTAAGGAAGAGTGTGAGTAGCAAATTATCCAGCTTTTCCAGGAATCTCCAAACACTGTCTGGTTCGGAAAAACCTGAAGTTTTCCCAGCTGATTCAATTAATCTCTACAGGGGATACTTGACTTCACTGAGGGCATGGCTACACTTGCAGATGTAGAGCACTTTGAGTTAAACCAGCCTTCGTAGAGCGCAGTAGGGAAAGCGCTGCAATCTGTCCACACTGACATCCACAAGTGCACTGGCATGGCCACATTAGCAGCTCTTGCATCGACCACAGAGAGCAGTGCATTTTGGTAGCTATCCCAGCATTCAAGTGGCTGCAACGTGCTTTTCAAATGGGGTGGAGTGTGACAGGGAGTGTGTTGTGTGTATGTGGGGGGAAGAGAGTGGGTTTTTAGAGGGGCTGAGAGCGTGTCAGCATGCTGTCTTGTAAGTTCAGACAGCAGCAGCTTTCCCCCTCCCCCTCCTCGTTCTCTCTCACACACAATATTCCACAGTAATGGTTGCTTTGTCTTGCAGCAGATAAGCATGCCGGCTGTCAGAAACGGAGCTTTCAAAGGGGATATCCGCATTTCTACAGTGAGTTCAAAACAATGAGAAGAGTGGCCACTTGACTTAAGGGGATTATGGGATGTTTCTGGAGGCTGATCAGAGGGCAGTAATGCAACATCTCGTTCACATTGATGCCCGGGCATTTCAGCCAACGCGCAGCAAGCTTTAATCTTCTCGCAGAGGTGGAGTACCAGGAGCGCTCTAGCCATGGAGTCAGAGCACTCTGCATGCCTTGCCAGTGTGGATGGGTAGTGAGCTAGGGTGCCCAGGGCTGCTTTAATAAACTGTAACTCACAAGTGTAGCCAAGCCCTAAGTATTTCAGTGGAAATTCTCCAAGGGTGAAATCCAGCTGCACTCAAGTCAATTACTTTGATGGGACTCAAGTGTTTTCCATAATTAAAAAAAATCATAATGGGTTATTGTTTGGTACATTTCAAACATTTAGCTATTCTTCCATTAGCCATGCACACCCTGGATTATTGCTGCGGAGCTGCTCTGAAAGGCTGGGAGATTGGCATGCATGGTTTTCTTTAAAGCATTTGTTTTGAAAGATCAATATGCATTGCCTGGATCTTCAAAAATGGGAAGTCAAACCTAGGGCCTCGAAACCTTGACAGTGGCCTTTCATCTTTTGGTAGATTTTACAGAAAATCTTTAGAGATGGACTAAGGAGGCCATGGTATAGTATTGTAAAATCCAAACCAGTGATGTTTCCTATTTATGTGGAACCCGGTTAAAAAGGTGAAGGAGACAAGGTATGAGAATTTTGCTCGAAAAAGAAAGGTAAGGTGGAGCATGAGATGTGGGATACTGAGCTTGTTTTAGTCATTTTGTTGCCATAGATTAATTTTAATATATGCCTCCATCACTGCGTTGCTTATTCAAACACTTTGCCATTAAGCTCTCTTTTGAATAATGTATAGTAAACCTGCTTTGTCTCCCTTAAATGTGTTCTTCCTTTTCTTTCCCCTTTTCCATTTTTTACTACTTTTTTTTTCCCTTTTCCTTCTTGGTGTATCTTCTTCTTTTTTTCTCTCTATGTTATATAATAATAGTGCCCTCTATTTCACTTATTTTCCCCTTTAACGTCTTTCTTTTTCAGTGTTGTGTTCTTTTTCTCTGTTAGTCCCTGGTCTTAACACCTCTCCTCCATGTCTAGCATTACCCCAATTTTTCTGTTTTCTCAATTCCCAATCTGTCATTCAGTGTTGGGTATTATAGGCCTATGCCCCAGACCTTAGAGTATGTAAATCAGGATCTCAGATTACATTTTTAAAACTAATTTTCTAGCACTCGTGGTGGCAAAGAAAAGCTTGAAAATGTGATTCAAGTGTAACTGATGCAGCAATTTATGCCTGAGTCTGCGGAGAGTCTGAAATAGTAGCTCAGAGTGGTGTGTACTGCCCCAAGACCATACTTCTCTGGAGACCTCTGGGGGACGATATGTGAGGCGGAAAAGAGAGCAGTGTCCAGCTTCCCATCCCCAGCTCTGGTACAGTAGATAGCTGACAGACATCTGTCCAAATTTGCTACTGCGGGGTGCTACACATTGCGTCAAACATGAGAAGAGAGAACTGGAGGATAAGGAGTTTGGGGAAGAAAATTTTGGAGGGAAGCATGAAATGATAGACTTGAATGTTAGATTTTGCTGCTAATGTTTACAGGAGTGCTCTATCTGTATATATGTAAATAGTTATTTAATAGAAAAAATGCCAGTCAATGGATCTCAAATATATGTAGCACAGTTCCTGGATTTTGTAGGAGCAAAACCATTTGTTGCCATGCTCTGCAACTGGCCGCTTTTTACATTAGCTCTTAACAGCTAGAACAAATATTAGGATTACGTCAGTTTGAGAAAAGTAGGCAGGGAGCAGAGGCAGGATCTCTTATCAGAAATCTGCTTGTGGTGTGATGGAGATTGGGAGTGGTTGGAAGGATAGGAGAGGGAGAACCATTTTGAATGTTGCATCCCTCTCCTTTGTCTTGGCATGCTGGGGAGCGAGGATGACATCACCACCAGAGAAGATTGAGGTGGTAACATGTATCCCATATCCTTTCCCTAATAGTCTGGATCTGGGTCCATTCAATCTAAACCACCAAAGTTCATGGGCTGGGTAAAGGTTGCAGTTTAGACCCATTTCTGTGTACTGCAGCCCTGGCATGTTCGTCTGAGGTTTGTTTTAATCTGAAGAATAAGGAAGATAGCAGATTCATTTTTTTCCTATTAATAGACGTTGTTTGCAATATTTTGTACTAAAAGCACAGTGGTGACATACCAATAGGAATACTTCATCATGATGTAATTAGCGCACATGCCAGTCCTTTATACCAGCAGCCAGCTGCAGCTCGTTATGCTCTTTACTGCAGGCTGCATTTCATTTGAGCCATATCCTCCCCTTTGTATCTACTCAACCCACATTCATAGAAACAAAATTCAATAGTGCGGTATGGACATTGGAGTTTGGGCAGCACACATTGAGGTTCTCGGAACTTGAGGACCTTTTAGACCATCCAGCAAGCAAGTTAAATATCTTGGCTACTGTACCTAGACATGGATCTGCAGGCACTGCCACCCTGAATGATATCAGGCTTGCAATAATTGCATTCAGGAAAGGTGCTTTCAATGAAGACGTCTTGTCCTTATTCGAGGCATTGGGTCAGATTCTCAGTGGCACTCAGCTTCTGCTGTTGCAACTGCGAGAGGGAACTAAAAGGGATTTGATTATGGTTCCCTTAATCCTGGGGCCTATTTTTTACTAGTTCTAGCTCTGGAGTAGATTAGAGAAGCCTGAAAGCTCTTCTAATCTACATCTGCTATGTATGGCCTTTACATGGACATCTGCCAGTTGTGGGCAGACAAAATGTTGCATGTTTTTGAAGTCCCCCTATTCCCACACCTGGTACCCCCTACACCAAGAGAATCTCCTGCAGGGCACATCAAGATGCTTTCCACTCACTTTGTGCTGCTAGAAAGGAACAAAGGGTATGGAGTGAGCTGGAGAACCTTGCTCATTATTTCTCTGAATGATATAAGAATTGTGTGCTAGAAAGCAGGTGAGGGCTACAGTACAACTTTGCACACTTGCAGATGAAGAAGTTAGCCCAGAAAAGTAAGATCCAACTGGCATATTGGAATATTGGCACTCTAAGAGGAAGGGACACTGAAGAGGAGGAAGGTACAGGTAGCATGCTTCCAGGAACCAAAATAGAAAGGAGAGAAGGCCAAATATTGGGGAATAACTTACTGTGGGGCCTCCAACTCAAGAAATTGAGTAGGCATAGCTCTTGATGGCAAAATAAACAAAAGAGTGGTGACAATAAATAGAATCATTGACAGAATAACGATGGTCAAGTTGGCTTTTGAATGTGGCTCGCTAAACATAGTTAGTGCATAAGCACCCTTGTCTGGTTGTGGGACAGATGAGAAGATACATTTCTGGGAAACATTAGACACTGCAGTTCAGCAAATTCCAGGACATGAGAAAACAGTTGTCAGTGCCACCTTCAATGGACATATTGGAAGGGAGAGGCATAAATGGTGAACTGCTTTTAAATTAAGAAAACATAAGAAAGCAATGTGACTTCAAAATGACGAACTTTGGTGTGGCGCCGATTATACCAGATGAAGTGGCAAATGCTGTAAAAGAAATGAAAAATAATAAGGCACTAGACCCAGACAGAATCCCCACTGAGACATGGAAAAAGTTTGGGATGGAAGGCATCCATCTGCTGACATCCCTATTCAGGTCACTAGTGAGATAGGAAAAGATACCAAATGCATGTGTGATGCTTGTGGGGCACCTAGATACCACCTACCCTTAGTGTAAGGCAGTCTTGTCTGTATCTGGTGTGGGTCAGCTCCCCAGTTCCACTGGCCACAGGCAACACAAGCAGTTCCCTCTAGGCCTATGCAGGCCCCATTCTCTCTCTACAGGTTAGTGATAGGCACACCTCAACCCCCAAATCCTCCAACATCTCCCTGAAGTATCTAGCCCCTGGTCCACTGGACGCTCACACTGTTCAAAGATTTGCTGCTTCCAAAGAAGCAATACATAGAATCATAGCATTAGAAGCTAACCCCCTGCCAAGATGCAGGATTTATTGTATCTAAACCACCTGAGATGGCTATTGTGCTTCCTTTTGAAAACCTCTAGTGAAGGAGCTTCCACAACCTCTCGAGGCAGCCTGGTCTATTGTCTTACTGTTCTAACAGTTAGGAAATTTTTCCAGAGATTTAATCTAAATCTGCTTTGCTGTAGTTTGAACCCATTGCCTCTTGTCCTGCCCTCTATGGCAAAAGGAGAACAATTTTTCTCCATCTTTTTCATAACAGCCTTTAGCTTACCAGTTACACCTCTGATCACCACTCCCCTTAATGCACATCACTTATGTATGGTTATAGTGAAAACAAAGTAAGTTGATTTAACAAAGTGTTAAGATTCAAGTGGTCACCCAAAGTCTTTCCAGCATTTTACAGCCAGGTTTGGCTGTGATCCTCCATTCATGAGACAAACATGCAGTTTGCTTTCCTCCTCAATGAAGGATCTAGGGCATACATCTGCATTCCCAGACTCAGCCTAACAATCCATTGTCTTTAGTCTTAAACAGGATCCTGTCTGCCTGTTTATTTCTTCCTGTAAATTTCTCTATTGAAGATTTTGCAATCTTTTTATTAACATTTGGCTTACTATGCAAACAGGTATCCATTGTTAGACAGAGTACCCAATGCACACAGATAAAAGCACAGATTACCAACTTCTTGAAAGGAAACTGTGTGAGACATGTCACTTTCTAATTTCTTCCCTTAAGAACATAGTTTTCAGTACAGACACAGATATTTTGCAGTGATATTGATAAGAGACCAAGCGATGTAGACATTAACACAAATCCATAGGGCTTTATGCCCAGAAGTTAGACAGTAGATGTTGTTTTTGGAAAAAATGGAAAAAATATTAGAGAGAAAAGGAAAAAAATATTCATATGGTGTTCATGGATCTGGAAAAGGTCTTTAATCAAGTTCTCAGAGAAGTCTTCTCATGGTGTATAAGGGAGATCGTATAATGGTACCAGAACTTTGTGTGGCTTGTGTAAGCCATGTATGTAGGTGCACCAGCAACAGTCAGAACGTCTCGTGGTGAAATAGATGAACTATTGGTAAAGGTGAGGGTGCATCAGGGATCAATACTCAGCCCTTTCTTGATTAACCTGGTTCTGAATACCTTCACAAAGACCGTACAGAAGGAGGCACTTTGGTACATGCTGTTTGCAGATATCATTCTATGCAGTGAGGAGAAATATAGTTTAGAAAAGGATCTTGATAAATGGAGAGAAGTGTTGGAGAGACATGGGCTAAAAATAAGCAGAGGAAAAGCAGAGTATATGATATGTAATTGCAATAATGTGAACACTGAAAAAATTGTCCTTGAAATTAGGTGGGAAGACTGTACTGAAAATGCAAAATTTCAAGTATCTGGGTTCCAGAATCTGGGGAAATGGAGGACAAGCGTAGAGCCAGGATAATAAATGTCTGGCTCAAATGGAGAGAAAGTGGTCTAGTAAGTGATAGAAAGATATCAGTAAGATTAAAATAGAAAGTTTACAAAAGAGTGGTTTATGCAGTTTTAATGTATGGTGCTGAGTGTTGGGCAACAAAGGAGAAACAGGAGCAAATGATCTATTCCAGAGAAATGTGAATGTTGAGGTGGATGAGTGGTGTTAGCAAGAAAGATCATGTGAGGAATGTGTATGTTAGAGAGATGCTCAAAGTAACTTCCATAAACAAACAAAAAAAGGAATGAGGGCTCAGACAGTTTGACGATGTTAAGCAGAGTCCTGGTAACTATGTGGGTAAGAGATTCCAACAGATCAATATTGAAGGACAAAACTGGAGAGGTCACCCCAAGTAGTAGTTGTGGGATGTCATAAAGAAAAACATTTTAGCATGTGATGTGGTGGAGGATATGGCATTGAACAGCATTTTGGAGGGAGAGGACTTACAGAGCAGACCCCATTTAATGGGATTAACACAAGGAAGATGATGTAAAAACAGAAGTTCTTGCACTCCCTTTGCTAGAACTCAGGTGGCATATTGGGCTTTGCTAACTCTACTGATTTTGCCTAGGCCTTAATTGTATAGACAACTGGACACATGAAAGAAAAGAAATCTAGACCTCTGCTCCTAGAGTAGATAAATCAATGTGTGATGTTGGTGTAGCTGCTTTGTGAGGAATTCCTTTTGAAACCACACATGGGTTCTGTTTAGGTTCATCTGTGAATCTTCTATAACGTGAAAGGGAAGGGAATTGTGGGGGGAAGAGTGAATATATGAAGGATCACATCACATGTATGAGTGTTATGAGACACAATGTCTGTGTTGGGAGGTCATTTTTCTTTTTCTAGTCTTTTTGCCATAGGAACATCCCCTTATCATTTTTTCCAGTTGAACATATGGCCACCTTACCATTTGTGGGGACCTAAGACCTTTCCTGCTCTCCGAGACAGGTGACAAAGAAATTCCTCCACTTCTGGCAATAGTGCCTGAGACAAGGAGAGAGGAGGGCTTGTCTTTCAGTTGCAGAATTTTCATGGGACCACATAATCCCAGAATCTGAGGGCTCCAAATCGTCGCTTGCTTGTGGGTAGGCTTTGTTGATACTGTCAGTCATATTGTCTTAATCTCCAGCTCTAATCATCTTGGTGACTACTCAAGAAACATAGTCAAAGAATGACTGTGATTAATGTTCTTTATATCTACAATTGTTAAAAGAACAAAAGACAAACTACCAACATAAGAGAGGAATGATAGTGTCTTTTCAAAACTGCTCATGCAGAGTAGTCATGGACGTTCATGACTCCAGAAGTCCTCCTTGCTTCTTATGGAATCCATTCATGAAGTGATTTCCCATGTAAAAGTAGTTTGAAAGTTTCAGAGATAATTAATTTTCTTGGAATTCCTCCAAAAAGCACTGAGATGCGATGGGGCATTCTATAGAGATTCATTAGGATTCTTGTGGTGCTGGAAATGTAGGAAATTTGAGCAAAAAGCCAGTTTAAACAGACATCAGCATATATGGCAGTTAAAGCCAGGCACTCATGTTCTTTTCTTCTAGGGAAACAGCAAAAAAGTGCGTAAAACTGCCCTCTGTCCCTTTAATGGACTTTTTAAACCATTCTCTCAAACTACATATGGGTATCTTTAAATCCATTACTAATATCTTTAGAATGCGCTTGGTTTCCTGGTGCAGAAAGTAATAACAGCAAAGGAAATAAACTCCTAAAATAAATACCATATGAAAGAGACAATATTATATCACAATAAATAATTATACTAATAATAATAATAGAGTAATAGTATCTGTATTAGGACTCAGCAACATCTTGTTTCCAGTTCTGTGGGGGGTTTCCTCTATAAGCATTTCATAGAGGTGATTAAGAAAAAGCAGAAAGCCTACAGGGAGTGGAAGATGGGAGGGATCAGCAAGGAAAGCTACTTTATTGAGGTCAGAACATGTAGGGATAAAGTTAGAAAGGCCAAAAGCGATGTAGAGTTGGACCTTGCAAAGGGAATTAAAACCAATAGTAAAAGGTTCTATAGCCATATAAATAAGAAGAAAACAAAGAAAGAAGAAGTGGGACCTGTAAACACTGAGAATGGAGTGGAGGTTAAGGATAATCCAGGCATGGCCCAATATCTAAACAAATACTTTGCCTCAGTCTTTAATGAGGAGTTTAGGGATAATGGCAGGATGACGAACAGGAATGAGGATATGGAGGTAGATATTACCACATCCGAGGTAGAAACCAAACTTGAACAGTTTAATGGGACTAAATCGGGGAGCCCAGATAATCTTCATCTGAGAATATGAAAGATTGGCACATGAAATTGCAAGCCCATTAGCAAGAATTTTTAATTAATCTGTAAACTCAGGGGTTGTACCATATGATTGGAAAATTGCTAACATAGTTCCTATTTTTAAGAAAGGGGGAAAAAAAGTGATCCGGGTAACTACAGTCCTGTTAGTTTGACATCTGTAGTATGCAAGGTCTTGGAAAAATTTTTGAAGGAGAAAGTAGTTAAGAACATTGAGGTCAAAAGGATAATTGGGACAAAATACAACATGGTTTTACAAACGGTAGCTTATGCCAAACCAACCTGATCTCCTTCTTTGATAAGGTAACAGATTTTTTAGACAAAAGAAATACAATGGATCTCATTTACTTCGATTTCAGTAAGTCATTTGATACGGTTCCACATGGGGAATTATTAGTTAAATTGGAAAAGATGGGGATCAATATGAAAATTGAAAGGTGGATAAGAAACTGGTTAAAGGGGAGAGTATAACAGGCCATACTGAAAGGTGAACTGTCAGGCTGGAAGGAGGTTACTAGTGGAGTTCCTCAGGGATTGGTTTTGGGACCAATCTTATTTAATCTTTTTATTACTGACCTTGGCACGAAAAGTAGGAGTGTGCTAATCAAGTTTGCAGATGACACAAAGCTGAGAGGTATTGCCAATGCAGAGAAGGACCGGGATATCATACAGGAAGATCTGGATGACCTTGTAAACTGGAGTAATAGTAACAGGATGAAATTTAATAGTGAGAAGTGTAAGGTCATGCATTTAGGGATTAATAACAAGAATTTTTGTTATAAGCTGGGGACTTATCAGTTGGAAGTAACAGAGGAGGAGAAGGACCTTGAGTATTGGTTGATCACAGAATGACTATGAGCTGCCAATGTGATATGGCCGTGAAGAAAGCTAATGCAGTCTTGGGATGCATCAGGCGAGGTATTTCCAGTAGAAATAAGGAAGTGTTAGTACCATTATACAAGGCACTGGTGAGACCTCACCTGGAATACTGTGTGCAGTTCTGGTCTCCCATGTTTAAGAAGGATGAATTCAAACTGGAACAGGTACAGAGAAGGGCTACTAGAATGATCCGAGGAATGGAAAACCTGTCTTATGAAAGGAGACTCAGAGCTTGGCTTGATTAGCCTAACCAAAAGAAGGCTGAGGGGAGATATGATTGCTCTCTATAAATATATTAGAGGGATAAATACCGGACAGGGAGAGGAATTATTTAAGCTCAGTACCAATGTTGGATACAGAACAAATGGATATAAACTGGCCATCAGGAAGTTTAGACTTGAAATTAGACAAAGGTTTCTAACCATTAGAGGAGTAAAATTCTGGAACAGCCTTCCAAGGGGAGCAGTGGGGTAAAAGACATATCTGGCTTCAAGACTAAGCTTGATAAGTTTATGGAGGGGATGGTATGATGGGATAGCCTAATTTTGGCATTAATTGATCATTGACTATTAGCGGTAAATATGCCCAATGGCCTGTGATGGGATGTTAGATGGGGTGGAATCTGAGATACTACAGAGAATTCTTTCCTGGGTGGCTGGCTGGTGAGTCTTGCCCACATGCTCAGGGTTTAGCTGATAGCCATATTTGGGGTCAGGAAGGAATTTTCCTCCAGGGCAGATTGGCAGAGGCCCTGGGGGGTTTTCACCTTCCTCTGCAGTGTGGGGCACAGGTCACTTGCTGGAGGATTCTCTGCACCTTGAAGTCTTTAAACCATTATTTAAGGACTTCAATAGCTCAGACATAGGTTAGGTGTTTATTACAGGAGTGGGTGGGTGAGATTCTGTGGCCTGCGTTGTGCAGGAGGTCAGACTAGATGATCATAATGGTCCCTTCTGACCTTAAAGTCTATGACTCTATGACTCTCTAAGGTCCTATTCAGAAGAAATGTCACACTGCCATCTAGAGCTGTGTGAAGGCCAGATGTGCTGACTCTGAATTGAACCAACCTAATAAGAGGACAAGTTGGCCTAGTGTGTAAAGGTATAGCCCATCCCAGAAACAAAACTCCTGCTTCATGAGAGAGTGAGTTTATAGAGCTGCTACAAGAAATGAATTCCACCTGCTGTGCACCACTATTCCTGATCTCCGTCTGTTCAGTTCCCCCATGTGTGGGACAGGTAGGCCAAGAGACAAGACAGAGCAGAAAGAGGGATGAGGTTAAAAACTGAGATTTAGAATTTTTTGTAATATTGTATATTGACATTCGATACAAAAAACTATATTAAAAATGTCCATGGAAAAATAGTGTCTCTTAATGCATATGCACAAGGGAGCTGAATTAAGGTTGCTCAAGCAGCCTTAATTCTGGCATGTAATAACTTTTGAGTGCCTGACTTTGCAACCTTAATAATGAACTCTGAATGCATAGTTTTCTAAAAATAGCATTACCTTGGTTTAACAGAAAAAAAAAAAAACATCCATCACATACAACTATAGTGATTTCTGCATGGGTTATCATCAGGGTTTGAACTGGAAACTTCAGAGCCATACCACAAACCTTTGCCCCCTTAGCTAAAGGAGTAATGCTTACCTGATAGCAGTAGTAAACTGTCATCTACCATGTGATAGCAATTAGAAGGGGACGCAAAATGGCTAGTGAGGTAAGCAGCCATGTCCCAGACTGTAGTAGAATACTGGGATTAGGATTCCCAGGCACTTTTCCTGGCTCTGGGAAGGAAATATTGTCTAGTGGTTAGAGTAAGGGAGGCTGTTAGGATCTCTTGCTTACTGTGGTCTCCTGGCTTCCAGCCCATTATACCTTCACTAAGGCAAAAAGATAACTTGCTGCTACTCCAATGGCAGCCCTTCTCTGCAGCTGTGGGCCTGTGCAGTTGTTCAGAA
Organism: Lepidochelys olivacea; assembly: GCF_965140295.1. NCBI lineage: Eukaryota > Metazoa > Chordata > Testudines > Cheloniidae > Lepidochelys > Lepidochelys olivacea. The sequence continues at coordinate 86,277,438 of NC_140415.1, read as the reverse complement.
ACTGTGCAAGAAGATCAGTGGGTACTGAGAGCATGCTCAGTTCAGTTGGAATGCTCAGAAAGTTAAGAGCGAGGATCTAACAGCTTTTCCTGAGCATGTATGTAGTGTATAGGAACTAGGTAGTAGTCCTTTAAATAGTTTGACCCTTCCAGTGGCCCTCACTGCCTGTCTTCTGTGTTTTAGAAGTCACCAGATGCCTGCCAGAGCAGTAGTATCTATATGTAGACTTGCATGTTGTCTATAGTTAGATAACACAGTTATTTGGACCCCGTCAGGCCTGGGTGGTTCCTTCATAATAGGGTTGTTGTCTAAACAGCAAATATACAACAGTGTGCAAATAATGATTTTTCTGAAGTTTATAATTTGGCCAAATCTGAACAGATTTTCATGGAGAAAGCAGGAAACACCTCTCTGGCCCCTAGGCAACTAGCTTAAGTTAGAGCAGCTTGCAGACTTCAGTTGCTCTAACTACCACTAGGGGACTGTTCCTGCAACAGGTTAGTCCTAGCATCAGGGGAATGCTGCACCCACTCCCCTCCAGATGCACTGAGCACCACTTGGCATAGGATATGCCTCCTAGGGCCGGACACTCTAGGAGTGTTGAACACTTGCAGCTCTCATTGACTTCAGGTGGTGTTGTGGATACTCAATGCTTCTGAAAATCAGGCCCACAGAAGTCAAAAACAGAGGCATCCTAAATTGCAACCCACATTTGAAAATCTGGGCTATAATCTTCAGAAGAATCTTGGCTTCTGTCCTGTGCTTGTTTCACAGACATAATGGTCTGTTTCTGTACTTGCTGTTATATGAACAATTACAACAACCTAAAAACATATTCCTCTTGGGATTGCTGTATGGATTTACACACTTCATTGGAGTTAGGCTTTTTTTTTCTTAACTGGATGTTGAACTTAGCAACATGATGATCTGAGGAAGTGTAATCTAAAAAAGTAACAGCAGTGTTTTGAGAGAGTTTGGCTAATGGCCAGAGTGAATAGTTGTATAAACTCTCACAGGTATTACTTTATAGTGTCCTGACCTCTGCAGTACTATGTGAAATGATTTGTTTATAGCTCTTCTGAATGACCTATACATGGTATGCCCTCAATTTTCCAAAGTAGGAATACATGTACTAGAAATTCATTCAATTTTCTAAAACCCCAATTATCCAAAAGTATTCCTTGTCTCCAGGATATCCAGATAACCAAGGTTACACTGCACTGGCATTCAAGAAGTACATTTAGAACCCTAAGGGTTTCTTTAACTTATGCCCTGGCTGCCGTATAGCCCCTATGGGTGGTGTGGCTGCCAGGAAATAACAGAAGCAAAGGAATGCCCCAGATGTGTTTCCTCATATCCTAGCACACCCTCTGCACTAGATCCCTCTTGCAGGAGGGGTACAGAGGCCGTGTTCACTGGGGATGCTCACTGATTGAGACCTTGCAGCTGTTCTGCAGTCCCTTTGTCTTGTCCAAGTCAGTGGAAAGAGACGAAATAGTCCACGTTAAAAATTCAGTGGGCCCAATTCTACTGCCATTCAAGTCAATGGAAGTCTTTTGCAGTGACTTGAAAATACAAAATTAAAGATCTACATACAGCCCATAACTTTCAGCAAAGTACTACTTAGTTTTAGGGAATTCACAAAACTTTTGAAGTTTTCTATTTGTCAAGATGTTGCAGTTTCAGAACAGAAGGGAAGCGGAAGAATTTCAGTGAGTTCAGTGAGTGCATGGTCAAGTTCTGTGTAAGCAGTGCAGAAAACAAAGTGACCCAAAATACAAACTTGCTAACATTTCTAATAGAGTAGTCCGTTATGAAAAACCCTGCGTATTGTGTATAAAGCTATGTCTGCACTGGAGATAGTTGTAATTTCCAGTTCTGGCAGAGCTAGGTGCTAAAATAGATGCGTAGCCACAAGTGGCAGGACAGGCTGGCCACCCCAAATAAAGTTCTGTCTGAAGCCCTGGTGGTGTTGGTACCTATTTGGATAGCTAACTCACCCTGCCACTGCAGCTATATTTCTATTTTTATCAAGTTAACTTGAGCAGAGCTAGAAAGCATATGTCTACCCAAGCTGGAAATTACACCTCCAGTTCCAGTGCAGACATGCCCTAAGGTCAATGTGAAATGTAACATCTATCAAAAATATTTGGGGGGGAAAATAAAATGCATTTTATTTCTGCTTTTTGTGTGTGACTACTCTGTACTGTAATTGATTCCCAAATCAAATTCAAAGACTGTTTCTTCCTCTGGTTATTTTTGGCTCTAGGGGAAACTGTGCCTGGAAAGTTAGATTAATAAATCAATACTGCACCAAATTAAATCTCTCTGCAAACTTTTTGTTTCTTCCCTAATGGTTTGAAAAGTTCAGCAAAAACATTTTTGTGTTCCCATATGTTAGATCAAAAGAGAGTGATAAAATGCAGATGTATGCAATTTTGTTTTATTCCAGACCACATGAACCACTAGCAAACAGCACATAACTATTTGAAAATGTATGATTTGTAAGCAGCTTTAAAGACAATGTATACCAGATTGCACTGTGCGCCTGGCCATATCCCTCTCACTAAATGATATAGTTCTGAACCCCTTCTCTCTACTTATACTGAGAATTATAGTGTACACTTGTGCTGTTTTGGTGGTGGTTCAAGCAAAGGGGGAATAAGGTCCAAGCCCTTGAATTAGTCCTTTCATTTTCTTTCTTCGATACAGACAGAATGTGACTTCATATTTTATCGAATGCTGCAAAAGAGTTGATTTTTTACACTATATCTTCCTTTTTACAAAAAAGGCAATATATAAAAACACGTACTCATTTACTGTTCTGGGAGAATTCACAAGGGTCATCAATTGGATTATTTCCTTATAAGATAAAATGGGGACTTACCTAATAAAAAGCAACCATTTTTGATATTTCTTTCAAGCAGTATGTTAGGCCAGATTTTCAAAAGTCACCTTAAATTTATACTTGCAAGTTTGCATGCACAGCTATTTGCAACTGGGCATTTGTGTCTGGAAATTTGCTTATAGAAAACTTCTGTGGTGGGGGGCAGAAAAAGGGAGAGTAGAAGAGGCCTGGGTGCCACTAGTTGCTAGCCATCTGCCTCTGGAGTAATGGAGCAAGATTCTGCTGTCATTTGTGCTAAAATGAATTGACTTCAATGGAGTTACTCTAGATTTCCATAGATGTAAATGAGAGCAGAATTTTGCCCTCAGGATTGAACAACAGTTTCATACAAAATCAATACAGTACTCTTCCTCTACTACTGATGCTGTGTCACAGTACAGGATAAGCTGTAAGAATAGGAATTCATTTTAAAATGCTATTAAGGAAAACTGAAAAATAAAATACCATTGTGCATGAGCACCTGTTAGAAACTTAAAATTTTGTTAACCTGGCCAACTGATAAAGGCCTTTCCATACCCAAAATTGAGATGTGGATAAGATTAAAAAGTAAAGTAGGGGGACAAATCCTGCCCTCATTTACACTAGTGGAAATCCAGACTAACTCCCAACTTCAGTGGAATTAGTCTGGATTTACATTAATGTAAATGAAAGTCTAACACACTGGTTAGAGGCATTATATGTCTCTCTCTTCTGTGGAGCATGTAGTCTGTTACAGCTCTCCACTACAGAGTCAGGCTTTTTAGCTCAAGTAGTAGAGACTCAGTTTTTAGCTTTGGTGGTCAGATATGATGGCAGTCATCCCTAAAGCAGAATGTCGCATAGAGCTTTTAATGGTCTCATAAATGCTTAAATAGTATAACCTTCTCATATGCCTAAACAAAAACATATTTGAAACAAAGTTTAAAACAATCCCCAGAACAGAATGAGCAGAAGAGAATGAGCTTGCCAGATGGGGAGGGCCAATGGAAAAGGAGCTCCATGATGACGTGGCAGATCAGCCACTAGGCTTGAGACAGGCGATCTGGGGTTATTCACAGGTCTTCCATTGTCTAACCCTGTGTAAATCTCTTAACTTGTCTGCAGTCCCCACCTCCTCTTCCCCCTCCTGGCATCTGTATTAATGGGAATAAGGATACCAACATATCTTTTTTTAAGCACTCTGAGATTCATGTATGCAAAATGCTGGACTGTGAAAGTCCTAAGTACAGTGTGATGGGTTCGGTCACAGAGACCCCCTTGGGACTGTCACCTGATGTGCTGGAATTATCTCTGAGCCCATTTTCCACTGCCAGTTTGGGACTCCAGAACCCTGTCTTATTGAGCCAGACATGCCAGCCTGCTGCCACACAGACCCAGATCTGGTCCATGGCCCCAGAGTTGCAGATTTTAACCAAAAACTGCTCAGCAAATCACTTATTTCCAGCCCCCAGACACCCAGTTCCCAATGGGATCCAAACCCCAAATAAATCCGTTTTACTCTGTATAAAGCTTGTATAGGGTAAACTCATAAATTGTCTGCCCTCTATAACACTGATAGAGATATGCACAACTGTTTGCTCCCCCAGGTATTAATCACTTACTCTGGGTTAATTAATAAACAAAAGTGATTTTATTAAGTATAAAAAATAGGATTTAAGTGGTTTCAAGCAATAACAGCCAGAACAAAGTAAGTTACCAAGCAAAATAAAACAAAACATGCAAGTCAAAGCCTAATACATTAAGAAACTGAATAAAGGTAAATCTCACCCTCGGAGATGTTCCAATAAGCTTCTTTCACAGACTAGACTCCTTCTTCATCTGGGCCCAATCCTTTCCCCTGGTACAGTTTGTGATGGTTGGATCACAGAAACCCCCTTGGGAACTGCCAACTGATGTGCTGAGACTATCCCTGAGCCTGTTTCACTTGGCAGCTTGGGACTTCAGTGCCCTAACTGGTTTGAGCCAGACATGCGAGCCTGCTACAAACATAGACCCAGGTCTGAACCACCTCCCCTGACAGCTGCAGGTTTAACTGAAAACAGCTTGAGAAGTGTTCCTGTCTCCAACACTCAGATGCCCAGCTCCCAATGGGGTTCAAACCCCAAATAAATCCGGTTTACCATGTATAAAGCTTATACAGGGTAAACTCATAAATTGTTCACGCTCTATAACACTGATAGAGAGATATGCACAGCTGTTTGCTCCCCAGGTATTAATACATACCCTGGGTTAATTAATAAGTAAAAAGTGATTTTATTAAATACAAAAAGTAGGATTTAAGTGGTTCCAAGTAGTAACAGACAGAACAAAGTGAATTACCAAACAAAATAAAATATGCAAGTCTATGCCTAATACAGTAAAAAAGTGATTACAAATTAAACCTCACCTACAGATGTTCCAGTAAGCTGCTTTTACAGACTAGCCTCCTTCTAGTCTTGGTCCAGCAATCACTCACACCCCGGTGGTTACTGTCCTTTGTTCCAGTTTCTTTCGGGTATCCTTTGGGGGTGCAGAGACTATCTCTTGAGCCAGCTGAAGACAAAATGGAGGGGTCTCCCAGGTGTTTAAATAGACTTTGTCTTGTGGATGGAGACCCCTCCCTCCCCCTGCGTAGAATCCCATCTACAAGATGGAGTTTTGGAGTCACATGGGCAAGTCCCATGTCCATGCATGACTCAGAACTTACAAGTAGCAGCCATTGTTCACATGCTACCTTGACCATCCTCAGGTAGACTTCTTATGTGGATTGGAGCCTTTCAAGATCTACTGTCCACTAATGACAGGTTTCAGAGTAGCAGCCATGTTAGTCTGTATCCGCAAAAAGAAAAGGAGTACTTGTGGCACCTTAGAGACTAACAAATTTATTTGAGCATAAGCTTTCGTGAGCTACAGCTCACTTCATCGGATGCATTCAGTGGAAAATACAGTGGGGAGATTTATATACACACAGAACATGAAACAATGGGTGTTACCTTACCAGATCACTCTCGTTACTGTGTGTATGGTATTACCAGCAGGAGAGTGGGGGGGGGGTGAGGGTGGGGAGGGAACTTTTTGTAGTGATAATCAAGGTGGGCCATTTCCAGCAGTTGACAAGAATGTCTGAGGAACGGCGGGGCGGGGGGGGGGGGGGGTGAAGGGGAATAAACATGGGGAAACAGTTTTACTTTCTAAACTATAAGTAAAAATAGTTTTACTTATAGTTTAGAAATGTAATGACCCATCCACTCCCAGTCTTTATTCAAGCCTAAGTTAATTGTATCCAGTTTGCAAATTAATTCCAATTCAGCAGTCTCTCATTGGAGTCTAAAGAAAAGGAGTACTTGTGGCACCTTAGAGACTAACCAATTTATTTGAGCATGAGCTTTCGTGAGCTACAGCTCACTTCATCGGATGCATACTGTGGAAACTGCAGAAGACATTATTTACACAGAGACCATGAAACAATACCTCCTCCCACCCCACTGTCCTGCTGGTAATAGCTTATCTAAAGTGATCATCAAGTTGGGCCATTTCCAGCACAAATCCAGGTTTTCTCACCCTCCGCCCCCCCCCCCCCCCACACACACAAACTCACTCTCCTGCTGGTAATAGCCCATCCAAAGTGACCACTCTCTTTAAAATGTGTATGATAATCAAGGTGGGCCATTTCCAGCACAAATCCAGGTTTTGTCACACACCTCCCACCCCCCTCCGAAAACCACACACACAAACTCACTCTCCTGCTGGTAATAGCTTATCCAAAGTGACCACTCTCCTCACAATGTGTATGAAAATCAAGGTGGGCCATTTCCAGCACTACAACCGCATTTGCTCCAACCCTTCAGACAGAGACAAACACCTACAAGATCTCTGTCAAGCTTTCTTACAACTACAATACCCACCTGTGGAAGTGAAGAAACAGATTGATAGAGCCAGAAGAGTTCCCAGAAGTCACCTACTACAGGACAGGCCTAACAAAGAAAATAACAGAATGCCACTAGCCGTCACCTTCAGCCCCCAACTAAAACCCCTCCAACGCATTATTAAGGATCTACAACCTATCCTGAAGGATGACCCAACACTCTCACAAATCTTGGGAGACAGGCCAGTCCTTGCCTACAGACAGCCCCCCAACCTGAAGCAAATACTCACCAACAACCACATACCACACAACAGAACCACTAACCCAGGAACCTATCCTTGCAACAAAGCCTGTTGCCAACTGTGCCCACATATCTATTCAGGGGACACCATCAAAGGGCCTAATAACATCAGTCACACTATCAGAGGCTCGTTCACCTGCACATCCACCAATGTGATATATGCCATCATGTGCCAGCAATGCCCCTCTGCCATGTACATTGGTCAAACTGGACAATCTCTACGTAAAAGAATAAATGGACACAAATCAGACTTCAAGAATTATAACATTCATAAACCAGTCGGAGAACACTTCAATCACAGTCAATCAGTCACACAATCACAGACATGAAGGTCGCTATCTTACGACAAAAAAACTTCAAATCCAGACTCCAGCGAGAAACTGCTGAATTGGAATTCATTTGCAAATTGGATACTATTAATTTAGGCTTAAATAGAGACTGGGAGTGGCTAAGTCATTATGCAAGGTAGCCTATTTCCCCTTGTTTTTTTCTGCCCCCCCCCCCCCCCCGACGTTCTGGTTAAACTTGGATTTATGCTGGAAATGGCCCACCTTGATTATCATGCACATTGTAAGGAGAGTGGTCAGTTTGGATGAGCTATTACCAGCAGGAGAGTGAGTTTGTGTGTGTGGTTTTTGGTGGGGGGGGTGACAAAACCTGGATTTGTGCTGGAAATGGCCCACCTTGATTATCATACACATTTTAAAGAGAGTGGTCACTTTGGATGGGCTATTACCAGCAGGAGAGTGAGTTTGTGTGTGGGGGGGGGGGGGGGGCGGAGGGTGAGAAAACCTGGATTTGTGCTGGAAATGGCCCAACTTGATGATCACTTTAGATAAGCTATTACCAGCAGGACAGTGGGGTGGGAGGAGGTATTGTTTCATGGTCTCTGTGTATATAATGTCTTCTGCAGTTTCCACAGTATGCATCCGATGAAGTGAGCTGTAGCTCACGAAAGCTCATGCTCAAATAAATTGGTTAGTCTCTAAGGTGCCACAAGTACTCCTTTTCTTTTTTAGAGAGAGCTTAGTACAGCATTATCCGCAGTCTTTACAGAAAGCTTCACTCTAACTTTGACTATCAATTAGGATAGTTAACTTCTTTCAGAGAAACAAGTCAGCATTTCTTCATGAAGCCAGCCCAATGGTGCTCAATGTGTCAGCCAGCAGGATATGTTGAACAGCAGGGCAGTTCAACTCTCTCAGAGATCAAATGTGTCATCTCTTGTGACGCATACTTCCTGTGAAACCCACTGTATCTCAGAGTGTCTGGTAAGAAATGCTATGTGAACTCCACCAACACAGGAGTGGTGGTGCCAAACAAAAAAAAAAAAGAAGCCAAATGCTTGTCGCTCTGGGACAGTGAAAACATCTGTGGAGTATTTTGCTAATCCTAAACACTGCAAAGTCTGCAATTTTTCAATGGCTATTTTACTAGATGGGAGGGATGTGGGGAGAGGAAATGTCCTCAATTCTTCAGGGAAGCTTTGGATAGCTATTTCTATTAAAGTTTTTGAGGAAGTCTTGAATCCTTCATTGACTGGGATCATATTCCCATAGCATGTTCCAACTTCTGCAAAAGCACTTTATGTAGGTTTGTCTGGCACTACATCCAAGAATGAAATAGCTCTATTGGCTAGAATACAATATGCTCGTCATGCAAAGTCTTTAATAGACTCCATATTGTCCAAGTACATATATCACAGAAGGGTTAGAGGAAAACTCTAATCCCTCTCTTGTTGTCCCTCTTTGCCTTTCAAGATACAAGATTGGTGTGGAAGCAGTTTAAAATATAAAAGGCTACTTCCTTACCATATGTCTCAGTGAAATTCACATTAAGTGTACAGCAGATGCTGTAGGGAGGTCAATTTCAGGCTGAGAAGAACGTTTCCTTTTCTCTATTCTTTATATCAGAAGAGCACAGTGTTGACAGCATCAAATTAAATCTTGTTAAAAATCCACATTTGCAATTATTTTCATCAAATACGGTGGCCAGGTTTTCAAAGTGATCCCTAATTTGCAGGGCTTCATCTATGACTCCTGTTGGTATTGACATTTGTCACCCAAAAACTGAGGTAACCAAACTCAGAGGCCATTTTGGAAAATTTGAGCTTGCTGAGTTTGATATTCATCAGATTATTATGTGTTATCATAACTGGAAAGGGAAGGAGAGCTGATGGCAGCTGTCTGATCAACTACATAGCCTCACATACAAAATAAGCAAGAAAAACAACTTAATAGAGCCCTCCAGTACACCACATGAAAGAGCTCGGGGAGCATATGAGCAACTGCTGTACACTATGGGTATTGTTAGAGAGAAGCGGTCACATACATGCACATATCTATTGATATATTCACCTACCACAAGTGTTACAATGGTCATCAACTTTCCATTAGGACAACGTGTTGGTGGCTGAGAATAGTTTTCTTAGTTATGTGTCTGTTGATTCTGAGGTATGTTAAAGACACCTCTAAAGAAAGTGAGATAAGTAGTGTAAACTTCACAAATGAACTTTATATGGCACATCTGGGTCTACAATTCCCTAGTAGTGTCCCCCTTTCACGATCACTCGCAATTACTATGACAGTTTAGAAAGTGATGAAAAATGCTAGAACTTATCAAATATTAAATGCAGCATAATATTAACAATTGATAAAGAGGTGTCATGTAATAAAGAGGTGTCACAGTGCATCCTACTCAGCAGGTCCTTTGTAATATCCAGGCAATTAATATATTAAAGAAGAGCTGTTTGTATTTCACGTTCCACATTATGGATATCTGATTAAAGGAAACATGCATGTAAAGTGCATCAGAAATCATGTTTGACATTCAAAAGTTGTCACTGAGACTTTACTGTTGTAATTAATGTGTCATAGAATATTCACCCCAGAGATATATAAATCCATACATTGCATGTATTATATACCTTAATTCATATACATTTTATCTATTTATAATGATTAATGTGTAACTTTTAAGGAATTCAGTCAGTCAGTTTTAAGTTAGACATTGCTTTCCATTATCTTTTTTTCTTTTTCTTTTTAACTGATTTAAATGTACAAATCATAAAGGGACAAATTCAAACCAGATAAAACTCTCATGGACATTTCTGGGCTAAATTTAATAGCAATAGTGTAAGAGACACTCATTTTGCACACCCACAACACTAAGTTGCAAGTTACTCCACTAAGAGTGAAAGGATGGGGCAGATTCTGCTCTCTGCTTCCTAGGCGTAAATCCAGAGTAGTTTTACTGAAATCAGAGTCTAGATTTTCAGCGTTGTATCTGAAGGGGATAATCTGGCCTATTTATATACATTTTCTGATTAGCTTATACTTGACCTGTCGCACTGCCACTTATATCATCTCTGAATTTGCTCTTAAATGGCCAAATTCAGCTGTCATTGCAGCTCGTTAAAGTCACTAGGTTGGCACTGGTGAAACAGTTTAATTCTACTCTCACCTTCAAGTAGATTGCACTTTCGCAAAGGGATTGTGTGTGGTGAATAAGCCTTCACACCTTATGCTCTGGGTAGTAGTAATTTTCAGATTCCAGAGTACGGCAATGTATGGTTATGACTGTGCATACCTCATCCCGTGCTCCTTCATTGCCCACCCCTGGGCCTTCATTCTGCGGGAATGGTGATGGAGTAATTACACGTCCTTTTACATTGCCATCAAATGTATTTTTATGACATTTCTCTCATACTGTGGGGATAGGGACGTGAGAACAGTGAAACAATAGCTACGCTTACTGCATTGTGTCTCCGAATATCCCAGCGCAGGGCTGGAATGCCTGAAAATAACCATTCTATGAAAAGTTTGAATCAGAGGCTGGTCCAGATTTGAACTGCCTTTTTAGACCAGGTTTTGGACCTGCCCCTAACTCCAGGCTGGTCATCTCTCCAACAATTTATTTCTGCATCCCTCTAGTTTTCTCAAGATCATATGTAATCTACCCTTGCATGCTGTGTAATAGGATGGAGGGGAAGGTAGGAAAAGAGTGAGCACAAAAGAAGCCTCTCCGTGTTTGTGCCTGCTCAGCAAAGAAAGATCACAATAGCAGACCATGTGAGCATAAGAGCAAAGTGCCCAGAAAGGACTGAGGAGGTGTTTTGAGGAGGTGTTTGACTGATGCTGTTTTTCTGTCCCATTTTGCATTGGCTTCTGAAGCCTGACTAAAAGGAGCAATTTGTGCCATCCTTATGGATGATGCAGAGTAAAAACCTCACCCCTCACCCCATGACCACCCTTCCCTCCCTCATGCACACTAAGCAGACCTAAGAGAGATTGTGCTTTCTGAGGCGTGGAATAATTTGGTGATATAACAAAGTGGCCAGGGTTATGGTTGTGATGTCAACCATTATATATAATTGGGTGTGAGGGGGAATAAGGAGGGCTTGGGAAGAAAGATGAGTGTGGGTTTTTTTTAGGCTATGTTAAGTTTAAGCTAATAGCAAGACATCCAGGAAAGAAGTCAGAGGGAGGATGAGATGTGGGATTAGATGGAGGGAGCCAGAGTAGGAGTGAAAACGAAAATGTATGAGTTCTTGGCATAGATAGTGTAGTTACAGCCATGTGAGCAGATGAAGTCATCCAAAGAGAGGTTGCAGAGAGAGCTCAGGCCTAAGCTCAGGACCCCATAGAAGACCTCTCCAAAATGATGCTAAGGAAATAGACAGAAAGGTAAAAGGAGAAATAGGAAAAAACAAGGAAGAAGACGAGGTATGTTGTGTGCAATTGGAGAGATGGATGTGCAAAGAATACAGTACTGGGCCTCATGATAAAGCTTCAGACTATCTCATTTAGAGCTCAATCCCTCTGAACATCCAAGATATGTACTGTTTCTGTTTGTCTTGGTTTCTGTTTATAGTTTCCTGAAAGAATTGTAGGTTTTGTTTAGAGAAACTACTACATTAGTCTGTGTGAGTGGAATTTTCCAAAGCACTCAGTGGCAACTCAATTCTGCCTCAGCGGAATCAGTAACAAAACTCTTGTTGACTTGAATGAGAGGGTTGTGCAACAGAGTGATTTTGAAAATCCCTATACTTCAAGCTCATCATTTACTACAAGAGAATTCAAATACAGCCAGTCACTAAACATTTCAAACACAACACTCTCATAGGTAAAATAATAACTAAAAGATCAGGGTTTGAACTCTGCCTGGGATGAACGACATGTTTGTATATAATTAGCTACACCCCCATTCATTGATTTCCTTAGTCTCCTTCACTGTTTGTTGATCTGTGATCTCTGAAGGCCTGATCCAAAGCCCATTGAAATCAGTGGAAAGACTCTGACTCATTTCAATGGGTTTTCGTTCATGCCGTAAGTACACTAGTGTGATGCAAGCAGCTGGACACATACGTAAACTATTGCAAATTTTCAAGCTTTCCAAGTTTACACATCAAGGAATCAAGTGATTTATTTCAGAAATCCACATAAACACTGAAATTTTACATGCTGTAGCCACTTCGTAAACACAAAGCAATGTAATGGCTTTCTGGGTATAATAACTTACCAGAAAAGAAGTTAAAATGCAACCACATCTTCCGCTGAATTGCATTATCAAAGGGAATTATGATTCCATTCTTAAGCATTTCCCATGCTTATGGGAAAAGGCTCAATTATTGACTGAAAGCATAAGTGTACTCTTTTTTGTCTAATTGTGGTGATACTGAAGCTTTTGTTTTGTTCTGAAAGCTTTTCCGCATACTTTTAATATTTTCATTTGTTCAATCCTTGCAAGATAATACTAAACTATTAATAAAGCTTTCATGCCCAGCTCATATGCTGTGTATCTGCAGAATACTCTGCTGGCCAGATGCCTATAGCTCATAGCTTCTATGAAATTAGATTACACACCACACTGTATACCATGACTCCTGTTGACTTTGATGTGAGTTGTGTACAAATCAAAAGGCAAAATCTGGCCTTTAGAAAGATTCTCCTCACTCCCTCTTTAGAGGTTCACACCAACATACATTTCCTGTTAAGAAGAGCATCCTTTAAACGGCATTTATTTTTTCAACTATTGTTGGGTGCTCATCCTGATTAATGGACAATATATATTGTACAGGTGAGGCCACAAAAAATGTAACCATCCACCGTAAATGTACCAAGTTGTGCTTTCAGTGGTGCCAGAGGCTTATAATAAATATACTCACAGAAGATGATACTATTGGGTCACCTTTGTTATATACATAGATTCTAGAATGTTGTTTTTAAAGAGCTTCCAACAGACAACATCAAGCCAATAACAGATACATTAAAAGGCTTGTATCCTACATGTAATTCTACATTTAAATAATATTAAAACAATTATAGGATCTTATCAGGTTGAGAAATTCCCACCAAAGAGAGTCATACGTAGAGATTTAGGCACAGATCCTCCAAGATATTACGCTCCTAACTTCTACTGAAGTTAAGATCATAAATACTTTTGAGGATCCTAGACCTTAGTTCAGAATTTGGAACCCTTCTAAAACTCTTCTTTGAAGCTTTCCTGAACCTGTTGGCCACTACTCCAGCTCTTCCACATGGTGCTCTGACATTGTATTAAACCCTCCAATATTCCCAGTTGCTACTTTCATCTATTTATCAGGGTCTCTTAATATTTCCCAGTCTTCTCTGTGCCTGCACTAGTCCACAATTCTCAATTCTCCACCATCCATTCTTGTCCCTTCTCCATTCACTCTTTTGTTTTCTCTACTGTTTTCCTGGCCTTGTCTGCTGCTCACCCTTTCATTCAGCTTTTACTCTTCATGGATTCCTCTATCTAAGGAACTTGGAAAGGATCTGAGACTTCTGGCGAAACATCATTTGGCTTCAGGCTCATTCCCCCAGAAGACTTTATATGGAAGTGAACTGAAACACAAAATAAATATTGACATTTATTAATATTGCCACTTAGTAATGAAATTCTAAATGAGCTGAGCACTGAATCAAAGATAGAACCATACATGAAATGTAAATTAAACTTTGCCATAATATGTGTGTAGGCACTTTCCATTCCGTTTGGGAACTTCAGCAACCCATGATTGAGAAAAGGTAATTTCTTACTTTTAGAGAGTATAATAGTACACTGCAATGACTAATATAATAATTCTTTGCACACTGATAATACCTTTCATCAGGGGCTATCAATGCAATTCACAAACATTAACTAGTTAAGCCATAGCAAATCTGTCTAAGTAATTTAATCACTATTTTACATAGGGGAAAGCTGAAACACAGAATGGTAAAGTAACTTGCCCAAGTCTTCCAGTGAGTCTTTGGTACCTCCAGGAACAGAGCTCAGATGTCCACACCCTAGCCCGGTAAGTCTGAAAGTTATTTCTCCAAACTATTTGGTGAATACTTACAAACAATAAATACCTTTAAAGAAAATCAGGAATAGTTTTCAGACAATTCACTAACCATAAAATGGGGTTGCTTCATAAAAAAATATTAGCCCTAGTGAACAATGCACCTAGCTCTACTCCAAAGGTTTCAAAGTTGGGTTCAGATAAGCACCCAAAGATTTACTTGACCTTTTCTGAAATTCTTTGTTTGAGAAGTTAGTCTGAGAATTTTCCAAGAATAAGCTTCCTCATTAGACTTGCAGGGCCATATCCTCAGCTAAGTCAATGGAGCCACCCTGATTTACAAACACTGAGGATCTGGCTCTCAGTACTTACTAGTTTTGGCCAAGTCTCAAGTATACCAGGAATAACTTGTTACAGAATTTTAGTATTTATAATTCCTGCCAAACCTAGGGAGTGTGGAAGTGAACCCATTGCTCAGTGTGTGTGTTATGTGTGCCTGATTCACAAAGGATGTGAGTCTGTTTTCGCTCTTGGCTAGAGAGCTTGGCTCATTAGATCAAGCTGTGAAATCTTGTGTTTTTGGCTCTATAGGTCCCTGATTCAATCTTTGGTGTTGGGCTAAAATGGCAGCTCTCACAGAAGCCCATGAAAACATAAGACAAGCAAAAGAGTAAACCAAACCCTTTCAAACAACAAAACAGACTCTGGTCCTGTCACTTTGACTTTTGGTTATATGTTTGTTTGAGTAAGCGAGGTACCACAGGAGCCAGCAAACAGAGCTGTAAACAGGGGAGTTTGCATGGAAGCTCTGTTGGAGGAGAAGGTATTTGTATTTGGTTTTGTATTTGTATGTGTAGAGGCTTGTAGGGGCTTTGTGCTGGGAGAGAAGCTGAGCCCTGATTAGGGGCCGGGGCTTCTCTGACTAGGGGTCCTATAAAGGTAGCCAGCCAGCCAGTCAGGCAGCAGCACAGGAGCCAGCCAATAGAGCTGTAAACAGGGGAGTTTGAAAGGGGAGTTTGTATTGTGGTTTGTGTTTCCCAGATTAACAGGATTTAGGTGGGAAGGCTATGACAGATACAGAGGCAGCAGTGGGAGTGACTCATGTCGTGGAAGACACAATGAAGATGACTGGATGTGGAAGCTGTGGTCTGTACATGATCCTGGAGGGGGTACCTGGTAAGAGTTTTGTCTGGATGAAATGCCATCTGATAGAGCTGATGGAGGAAAAGATCCGAGGTTTGGAGATGCAGGTGGAAAGTCTGGTTGAGTTTAGGAAGGGGTTTGAGCAGATTATGGAGCAAAGACATGAGGTATCTCAAAGGAAAAGTTTAGACTTGCAGATGGAAGCAGGACTGAGGAATTCTGAGGGGAGACTGGATGAGGAAAGTGGTCAGTGGAAGCATGTGACTAAAAGAACCAGGCAGCGGAAAAGACGGGTTAGTGAAGGAGAAATAGAGCTCAAGAACAGGTTTGCAGAGTTGGAAAATGAAGAAGGGGCTCAGCAGGTAGTCACTGAAGGTGGAAGGGCAAGGAAGAAGAGAAGAGCGGCTAGTCCTATAGGAAAAGGGGAAGAGTCAATGGAGACTACACCAAATATGAGCCCCAGGAGGTTACAGGATGGGTTGAAGAGGATTACAAGGGAGAATAGGAATGGAAAGAACTTGCAGCCAGAGGGAACAGGGTATAGACTGGAGAATAGCACTGTCACCAGGAAAAGGCAGGTCTATGTGATCAGGGACTCTTTACTGACAAGAATAGACAGGCCTGTAACCAGAGCTGATCCAGAGAATAGAAGGGTGTGCTGTCTTCCAGGTGCTAAGATACGGGATGTAGACCTGAGGTCGAAAAGGATCCTAAAGGGAGCAGGAAAGAATTCCCTAATTATCCTTCATGTGGGAACAAACGATACGGCTAGATTCTCGCTGGAAAGTATTAAGGGAGACTATGCTAGGCTGGAGAAGACGCTTAAGGAAATCGAGGCTCAGGTAATCTTTAGTGGGATTCTGCCTGTTCCTAGAAAAGGGCAACAAAGGTGTGACAAGATTATGAATATCAACAGATGGCTTAGGCAGTGGTGCTATAAGGAGGGCTTTGGGATGAATGGCCACTGGGAGGCATTCATGGACAGAGGACGTTCTCTCGGGATGGACTTCATCTGAGTAGGGAAGGAAATAGACTTCTAGGATGGAGGCTGGCACAACTGATTAAGAGAGCTTTAAACTAGGAATCTGGGGGAGATGGTTGGGAGATGTCCAGGTAATCTCCACGCCAGATTTTAGCACTGAGAGGGAATAAAACTAAGTAAGAAAGGATATAGCCGTGGGTAGGAGAATGGATATAAGGAGGAAGGGCAGTGTGGATACCAGTCTAACAGGTTATACTGGCTGCAGAATGACCGTGCCTAATAGGGCACAGAATGTGAGCGAGGCCAAACAGCAAAAATTAAGATGTTTGTACACCAATGTGAGGAGCCTAGGTAACAAAATGGAGGAACTAGAGCTACTGGTGCAGGAAGTGAAACCAGATATTATAGGGATAACAGAAACCTGGTGGAATAGTAGTCATGACTGGACTACGGGTATTGAAGGGTATGTGCTGTTTAGGAAAGACCGAAATAAAGGTAAAGGTGGTAGAGTAGCATTGTATATCAATGATGAGGTAGAATGTAAAGAAATAAGAAGCAATGGAATGGATAAGACAGAGTCCGTCTGGGCAAAAATTACACTGGGGAAGAAAACTATTAGAGCCTCCCCTGGGATAGTGCTTGGGGTGTGCTATAGACTGACGGGATCTAATCTGGATATGGATAGAGCCCTCTTTAATGTTTTTAGTGAAGTAAATACTAATGGAAACTGCACGATCATGGGAGACTTTAACTTCCCAGATATAGACTGGAGGACGAGTGCTAGTAATAATAACAATAATAGGGCTCAGATTTTCCTAGATGTGATAGCTGATAGATTCCTTCATCAAGAAGTTGCTGAACTGACTAGAGGGGATACCATTTTAGATTTGGTTTTGGTGAGTAGTGAGGACCTCATAGAAGAAATGGTTGTAGGAGATAATCTTGGTTCAAGTGATCATGAGCTAATTCAGTTCAAACTGAACGGAAGGATTAACAAAAATAAATCTGCAACTAGGGTTTTTGATTTGAAAAGGGCTGACTTTCAAAAATTAAGGAAATTAGTTAGGGAAGTGGATTGGACTGAAGAATTTATGGATCTAAAGGCAGAGGAGGCCTGGGATTACTTTAAGTCAAAGCTGCAGAAGCTATCAGAAGCCTGCATCCCAAGAAAGGGGAAAAAATTCATAAGCAGGAGTTGTAGACCAAGCTGGATGAGCAAGCATCTCAGAGAGGCGATTAAGAAAAAGCAGAAAGCCTACAGGGAGTGGAAGATGGGAGGGATCAGCAAGGAAAGCTACTTTATTGAGGTCAGAACATGTAGGGATAAAGTTAGAAAGGCCAAAAGCGATGTAGAGTTGGACCTTGCAAAGGGAATTAAAACCAATAGTAAAAGGTTCTATAGCCATATAAATAAGAAGAAAACAAAGAAAGAAGAAGTAGGACCGCTAAACACTGAGGATGGAGTGGAGGTCAAGGATAATCTAGGCATGGCCCAATATCTAAACAAATACTTTGCCTCAGTCTTTAATAAGGCTAAAGAGGATCTTAGGGATAATGGTAGCATGACAAATGGGAATGAGGATATGGAGGTAGATATTACCATATCTGAGGTAGAAGCGAAACTCAAACAGCTTAATGGGACTAAATCGGGGGGCCCAGATAATCTTCATCCAAGAATATTAAAGGAATTGGCACCTGAAATTGCAAGCCCATTAGCAAGAATTTTTAATGAATCTGTAAACTCAGGGGTTGTACCGTATGATTGGAAAATTGCTAACATAGTTCCTATTTTTAGGAAAGGGAAAAAATAGCGATCCGGGTAACTACAGGCCTGTTAGTTTGACAGCTGTAGTATGCAAGGTCTTGGAAAAATTTTGAAGGAGAAAGTAGTTAAGGACATTGAGGTCAATGGTAAATGGGACAAAATACAACATGGTTTTACAAACGGTAGCTTCTGCCAAACCAACCTGATCTCCTTCTTTGAGAAAGTAACAGATTTTTTAGACAAAGGAAACAGAGTCGATCTCATTTACCTAGATTTCAGTAAGGCGTTTGATACCAGGCCACATGGGGAATTATTAGTTAAATTGGAAAAGATGGGGATCAATATGAAAATTGAAAGGTGGATAAGGAATTGGTTAAAGGGGAGAGTACAACGGGTCCTAATGAAAGGTGAACTGTCAGGCTGGAAGGAGGTTACTAGTGGAGTTCCTCAGGGATTGGTTTTGGGACCAATCTTATTTAATCTTTTTATTACTGACCTCAACACAAAAAGTGGGAATGTGCTAATAAAGTTTGCAGATGATACAAAGCTGGGAGGTATTGCCAATTTAGAGAGAGACCGGGGTATCATACAGGGGGATCTGGAAGACCTTGTAAACTGGAGTAATAGAAATAGGATGACATTTAATAGTGAGAAGTGTAAGATTATGCATTTAGGGATTAATAACAAGAATTTTAATTATAAGCTGGGGACGCATCAATTAGAAGTAATGGAGGAGAAAAAGGACCTTGGAGTATCGGTTGATCATAGGATGACTATGAGCCGCCATTGTGATATGGCCATGAAAAAAGCTAATGCGTTCTTGGGATGCATCAGGAGAGGTATTTCCAGTAGAGATAAGGAGGTTTTAGTACCGTTATACAAGGCACTGGTGAGACCTCACCTGGAATACTATGTGCAGTTCTGGTCTCCCATGTTTAAGAAGGATGAATTCAAACTGGAACAGGTACAGAGAAGGGCTACTAGGATGATCCGAGGAATGGAAAACTTGCCTTATGAAAGGAGACTCGAGCTTGGTTTGTTTAGCCTAACTAAAAGAAAGTTGATGGGAAATATGATTGTTCTCTATAAATATATTAGAGGGATAAATACCGGACAGGGAGAGGAATTATTTAAGCTCCGTACCAATGTGGACACAAGAACAAATGGATATAAACTGGCCATCAGGAAGTTTAGACTTGAAATTAGACGAAGGTTTCTAACCATCAGAGGAGTGAAGTTTTGGAATAACCTTCCAAGGGAAGCAGTGGGGGCAAAAGATCTATCTGGCTTTAAGATTAAACTCAATAAGTTTATGGAGGAGATGGTATGATGGGATAACATGATTTTGGTAATTAATTGATCTTTAAATATTCATGGTAAATAGGCCTAATGGCCTGTGATGGGATGTTAGATAGGGTGGGATCTGAGTTACCCAGGAAAGAATTTTCTGTAGTATCTTGCTGGTGAATCTTGCCCATATGCTCAGGGTTTAGCTGATCACCATATTTGGGGTCGGGAAGGAATTTTCCTCCAGGGCAGATTGGAAGAGGCCCTGGAGGTTTTTCGCCTTTCTCTGTAGCATGGGGCACGGGTCACTTGCTGGAGGATTCTCTGCTCCTTGAAGTCTTTAAACCACGATTTGAGGACTTCAATAGCTCAGACATAGGTGAGAGGTTTTTCACAGGAGTGGGTGGGTGAGATTCTGTGGCCTGCGTTGTGCAGGAGGTCGGACTAGATAATCATAATGGTCCCTTCTGACCTTAGTATCTATGAATTACAGCAATGTAGGTCAGTGAATCTGTAAGTTAAATTCAGCACAAATAGACTGATTTTATAATAACGTTGACAGCAATGCCTGTTCTCCTTTACCCTCCTCCACTTCCACGTTTGAATAGAAATGTCACATGAAGTTGCACTATTATTTGTCACCTTGACTTAAAAAAATCAATTAAATCCCACAAATTATCAGATGATTGATTTTTTCGTAGATTTCAGGAAATTTCAAAATCCACCTAAACATGTATTCCAACAAGCAACGTACTGGGACATGGGGTGAAATCCTGCTCCCCCTTGCACAAAGCCAGAGTGAATGGGTTTGTCATAGGGGACCAATGCAGGCATTCAGGAGAATTAAATCCTCCTGAAGGCCAGGACCAGGCCAAAGAAAACCATGCAGTCAGTCTGCAGCCACTGCTACAGTTTATGGACTGTTGTAGAATCTTCAAACTACTGCTCCTCACCAAGTGAGAGCTGTGGCCAGTGGATCCATGCAGTTTACAGACCCACTGACCTTACCACACACCATCCTGCATCTTTGTGGAGTCAACATGGAGCTTAGCTCCATGGTGCAGCAGACTCTGAAGAGTCAGTCCTTCAGTATATCTCATCTGCATTCTGCAGTGGTTTTGCTGCATTATAAACTTTCCATGGCCAGAAGGATTTCACCATTATTTGTTAATATAGTCAGTGTTGTGAAATTGTTCACATCACAAAGCATATAACACAGCCTGATTGACAACTGCCCCTTAGGAGAGGACCAGGAATACAATAGCTGGGAAGCTGCATGTCAGCACTGAGATGCATAGGCAGAGCTTTGCATTGGAATTAGGGTTTGATCCTGCTCCCATTGAAGTAAATGTATAAATCCCCATTGACTTCAGTGGGGCAGGATCAAGCCCCTAATGCCTGCTTATACTCAGTCCTCCACTTTTTCCAAGTTATTTAACAACTCAAAACTAAGCCCTGGTCTACACTACGAGTTTAGGTCGAATTTAGCAGCATTAGGTCGATTTAACCCTACACCCGTCCACATGACAAAGCTATTTTTGTCGACTTAAAGGGCTCTTAAAATCGATTTTGGTACTCCTCCCCAACAAGGGGATTAGCACTAAAATCAACATCACTGGGTCGAATTTGGGGTAGTGTGGACACAATTCAACGGTATTGGCCTCCGGGAGCTATCCCAGAGTGCTCCGTTGTGATCACTCTGGACAGCACTTTCAACTCAGATGCACTAGTCAGGTACACAGGAAAAGCCCTGGGAGCTTTTGAATTTCATTTCCTGTTTGGTCAGCATGGTGAACTCATCAGCACAGGTGACCATGCAGTCCCCTGAAAGCGGGGGGAACTGGATCTGATCGCTGTATGGGTAGATGAATCCATGCTATCAGAACTCCGTTCCAAAAGACATAATGCCAATAAATATGCCAAAATCTCCAAGGGCAAATGTGAGGTGTTTACAATGCTCACAACTGCAGCGGTGAGCGGAGCGGGCTCCCGCTTGCAGTGCTATGGCATATGCGCGGGCACTCCAGGAAAAAACGGAGAGAAATGATTGTCTGCCATTGCTTTCACGGAGGGAGGGAGTGAGGGAATGGTCACTGATGACACGTACCCAAAACCACTGGCAGTTTCCTTGTCCGTTATCTCAATTTTTTTTAATTAATAAAGAATGCATGGTTTCAAAACAATCTTTATTTGATTTTGGGGGGGAGGGTGGTTGGCTTACAGGGAATTAAAATCAACAAAGGGGGCTGGTTTGCATCAAGGAGAAACACGCACAACTGTCACACCGTAGCCTGGCCAGACATGAAACTAGTTTTCACAGTCTCTTGTGATACGCAGCGTGCCTTGCTGTGCTCTTCTAATCAGTGTCTGGCTGCTCAAAATCAGATGCCAGGCAATTTGCCTCAAATCCCACCCTGCCATAAACATCCCCACCCCTTACTCTCACAGATATTATGGAGCACAGAGCAAGCAGCAATAACAATGGGAATGTTGGTTGCACTGGGGTCTGACTAACAACGCCGGCGAGCTTTTAAACGTCCAAAGGCACATTCTACCACCATTCTGCACTTTTTCAGCCTATAGTTGAATTGCTCCTTACTACTGTCCAGGCTTCATGAGTCATGGGAGCAAGGGGTAGGCTGGGGTAGGTGAAACTGCACGGTGCTGCCGGCTGGGAGACCAGCCTGAGGCAGAAGCCTCCAGCTCGCAGGAGATCAGGATAGCAGAGTTGCAGCGGAAGCGGTGGAGCGAGCAAAACACCATTGATGAGGACGGCTAGCAGTCCTACTGCACCGTCTGCTGCAGAGTTGCAGCGGAAGCAGTGGAGCCGTTCACCATTGATGCGAAGGCACCCAGGAGCTGCTGCTGTGTGGCCAAGGCAAAAGAGCAGGTGCCCTGGAGCTGTTTCCTGTGGAATGTGCACCAGCAAGACTTCTTTGCCAGTGACAAAGGACAGGAATATGATGCACCTAAAATCTAAAAAGGCCTGCACATTTCCCAGAGTCACTACCCTTGATAACAGAATGTCAATGATTGCATTGGCTACTTGGATCACAGCAGCCCTCACAGTAGACTTGCCCACAACAGCAGTGGTGATGGTGAGCTGAGTGGGCTCCCGCTTGCAGTGCTATGGCATCTGTGTGGTTAACCCAGGAAAAAAGCCGCGAAACGATTGTCTGACATTGCTTTCATGGAGGGAGGGAGCGAGGGAGGGGCGACTGACAACATGTACAACCACCCACGACAATGTTTTTGCCCCATCAGGCATTGGGAGCTCGACCCAGAATTCCAATGGGCAATGGAGACTGCGGGAACTGTGGGATAGCTACCCACAGTGCACTGCTCCGAAAGTCTATGCTAGCCACGGTACTGTGGATGCACTGCGCTGACTTAATGCACTTAGTGGGGATGCACGCAATCGACTCTATAAAACCGCTTCCGAAAAATCGACTTCTATAAAATCGACCTAATTTCATAGTGTAGACATACCCTAAGTGAGGTCCTTAATTTGCCTATAAAACCTCCAACTGTTTCTTTAAAAAGACCAAAAGGAACCTGCCTTTTTCTCAAAGCCACAGATACTACAAGATGAACATTTCTTTTCTATAACTTACAAATAATATATACTCATGCAAATACTGGTCCTTCATTTTTCTCTACTCTTCTGGTTTTTAAGTGCCTTCTCTAGGTGTAAAATTGCAGAATTCACCCCTTAAAGATTCTGTGAGCCTATTCCTCAACCCACAAAAAAGATCTTTCTCACAATGTTCTGCCTCATTGCTAACTATATGTCTCAGGTTGCTTGGCTTGCTTGCAGTTTTAATTCCAAAAGCGTGGGAAGATACAGTGTCTCACACTTATGTTTGTTTTCCTGTTTTCTAAATTTGTAAATCACTGTTTTCCCAGATAAAATATATACTGACTCTTTCTACAAACCAAAGCTGTCATTTTTCTAAAATCAAATTAAATGCTGTCTGAATTTCAGTTAAATGTTTTGTAAAACAAACAAATAAACAAAAAAACCAACAACCACATCCTTCATTCTGGCTGATTTAGCCTTAAATCTTCATGTTTGGCTAGACTGTGATTCGGATTATATGCCCATACGAGAGAGCAAGAACCACCCCACCTTACAACCTCCTGCACAGCTACTCAGTCCTCGGGTCCAGGTGCCTAGAAATGAGCAGGGCTACTCACCCACTTAATCCCTTCCTAGAGCAGGCAGCCAGGGAATGAGTGGAGCCTTTTCCAAGTGCTTAAAGTTAATCACATACTTAAGAGTTTTGCTGAACAGTGCTCCCCAAAGAGCTTACAGCCACAGAACCCATTCCTGCAAATGGATCTGTACAGGCAGATCCATGTGCCCATACAGATCCAAATTCAGGATTGGGGCCTATCTTTGACATGACATAAGAAATGATGATCATAAATAGGTTCAGCAAGGCTCAGTCATATCTGGTGGTTCTATTAATATTTTTTCTTTCGAGTAGCCTCTCTTCCCCACTACTTCTCATAAGTGAGATGGCAAAAATGAGGCTAATGCTCTATGGTGAATGTATACTCTGCTACAGATGATATTTTTCCAGTTTTAAAAGGAACTCCTGGGAAAAGGTTTATATTGAAAAGTCATGCCCTACAAAGGTAGTGGAAAAAGCTTTTAAAAATGGTATGTAAGATTAAAAATCCTTAAGGGTTCTATCCTGTTGTCTTTATTCAGATAAATTTCCTATTGAAGTCAACAGGAATTTTGCTTGAATAAGAAACACAACATGAATCCTTAGCAGAACATACATATACAGTTAAAATGATGGTGGAAGACAATAGCATCATGTTTAGTGCATCCATTCAAAGTCTTAAAAGCTAAAGTAACAGAAACGCATTTAAAAAGAACAGGAGTACTTGTGTCACCTTAGAGACTAACAAATTTATTAGAGCATAAGCTTTCGTGGGCTACAGCCCACTTCATTGAATGCATAGAATGGAACATAATAAGAAGATAGGTTTCAGAGTAACAGCCATGTTAGTCTGTCTTTGCAAAAAGAAAAGGAGTACTTGCGGCACCTTAGAGACTAACCAATTTATTTGAGCATGAGCTTTCGTGAGCTACAGCTCACTTAATCGGATGCATACCGTGGAAACTGCAGTAGACTTTATATACACACAGAGACCATGAAACAATACCCCCTCCCACCCCACTGTCCTGCTGGTAATAGCTTATCTAAAGTGATCATCAAGTTGGGCCATTTCCAGCACAAATCCAGGTTTTCTCACCCTCCGCCCCCACCCCCCCCACACAAACTCACTCTCCTGCTGGTAATAGCTCATCCAAAGTGACCACTCGCCCTACAATGTGCATGGTAATCAAGGTGGGTCATTTCCAGCACAGATCTAGGCTTTCTCACCCCCCCACCCAGGGGAACACACACACATAAACTCACTCTCCTGCTGGCAATAGCTCATCCAAACTGACCACTCATAGTTTGGATGAGCTATTGCCAGCAGGAGAGTGAGTTTGTGTGTGTGTGTGTGTGTGTTCCCCCCGGTGGGGGGGGGGTGAGAAAGCCTAGATCTGTGCTGGAAATGACCCACCTTGATTACCATGCACATTGTAGGGCGAGTGGTCACTTTGGATGAGCTATTACCAGTAGGAGAGTGAGTTTGTGTGTGTATGGGGGTGGTGGGGGGTGAGAATACCTGGATTTATGCTGGAAATGGCCCACCTTGATTATCATGCACATTGTAGGGACAGTGGTCACTTTGGATAAGCTATTACCAGCAGGAGATTGAGTTTGTGTGTGTGGTTTTTGGAGGGGGGAGAGGGGGTGAGAGAACCTGGATTTGTGCAGGAAATGGCCCACCTTGATTATCATACACATTTCCTCTTGTTTTTTCCTACCCCCCCCCCCCAGATGTTCTGGTTTAACTTGGATTTTAACTTGAAGAGTGGTCAGTTTGGATGAGCTATTACCAGCAGGAGAGTGAGTTTCTGTGTGTATGGGGGTGGGGGGATGTGAGAACCTGGATTTATGCAGGAAATAGCCCAGCTTGATTGTCATGCACATTGTGTAAAGAGTTGTCACTTTGGATGGGCTATCACCAGCAGGAGAGTGAATTTGTGTGGGGGGGTGGAGGGTGAGAAAACCTGGATTTGTGCTGGAAATCACTTTAGATAAGCTATTACCAGCAGGACAGTGGGGTGGGAATAGGTATTGTTTCATATTCTCTGTGTATATATAAAGCCTGCTGCAGTTTCCACGATATACATCTGAGGAAGTGAGCTGTAGCTCACGAAAGCTTATGCTCTAATAAATTGGTTAGTCTCTAAGGTGCCACAAGTCCTCCTTTTCTTTTTGCGAATACAGACTAACACGGCTGCTACTCTGAAAATTGTGAAGAGAGTGGTCACTTTGGATGAGCTATTACCAGCAGGAGAGTGAGTTTGTGGGGGGGGGGGGGGGGGCGGAGGGTGAGAAAACCTGGATTTGTGCTGGAAATGGCCCAACTTGATGATCACTTTAGATAAGCTATTACCAGTAGGACAGTGGGGTGGGAGGGGATATTGTTTCATGGTCTCTGTGTGTATATAATGTCTACTGCAGTTTCCACGGTATGCATCCGATGAAGTGAGCTGTAGTAAGAAGATAGATATTTACATACAGAGAAGGTGGAAGTTGCCATACAAACTGTAAGAGGCTAATTAATTAAGATGAGCTATTATCAACAGGAGAAAAAAATTTTTGTAGTGATAATCAAGATGGCCCATTTAGATAGTTGACAAGAGGTGTGAGGATACTTAACTTAGGGAAATAGATTCAATATGTGTAATGACCCAGCCACTCCCAGTCTCTATTCAAACCCAAGTTAATGGTATCTAGTTTGCATATTAATTCAAGCTCAGCAGTTTCTCAGATTGTAATCTGTTTTTGAAGCTTTTCTGTTGCAGATTTGTCACCCTTAAATCTTTTACTGAGTGGCCAGAGAGGTTGAAGTGTTCTCCTACCGGTTTTTGAATGTTATGATTCCTAATGTCAGGTTTGTGTCCATTTATTCTTTTGCGTAGAGACTGTCCGCTTTGGCCAATGTACATGGCAGAGGGGCA
Source organism: Lepidochelys olivacea (assembly GCF_965140295.1). Taxonomy (NCBI): domain Eukaryota; kingdom Metazoa; phylum Chordata; order Testudines; family Cheloniidae; genus Lepidochelys; species Lepidochelys olivacea. Next base: position 86,250,824 of record NC_140415.1, on the reverse strand, counting down.
TTGCTGGCACATGATGGCATATATCACATTGGTAGATGTGCAGGTGAACGAGCCCCTGATGGCGCGGCTAATGTGATCAGGTCCTATGATGGTGTCACTTGAATAAACATGTGGACAGAGTTGTCATTGGGCTTTGTTGCAAGGATAGGTTCCTGGGTTAGTGTTTTTGTTGTGTGGTGATTGACCAATATTGACAGCAGCTGGAACATACTGATGCTGAACTTTTTTGCGTCATTTGGGCCTTTAACAGGACAATAATATAAAAACTTGTGCATCATCATTGATTTTAGGTTTAGGACTAATGCATAGTGCACTTCAAAACAGCTAGCTGCCAAGTCCAGAATATAAGGTTTTCTGTTCCCTGTGTCAGTGTTAATGAAGGTATCACAAATACCAAACAATGCATCTGTGACATGGATAAAACCAAGCAAACCCTGTGGTCTTTGACTTTTTTGTATATTAGCACCACCCAGCAATTACAGTCAGCATGGCCCAACCTGAGGATCACTTTAGATAAGCTATTACCAGCAGGACAGTGGGGTGGGAGGAGGTATTGTTTCATATTCTCTGTGTATAAATAAAGTCTGCTGCAGTTTCCACGGTATGCATCCGATGAAGTGAGCTGTAGCTCACGAAAGCTCATGCTCAAATAAATTGGTTAGTCTCTAAGGTGCCACAAGTCCTCCTTTTCTTTTAGTCAACATACAATGGTAATAATGACTATAAAAAATGTCCCCTGGGTTTGAAACAATAGGGAAATAAATTAAATAAATCATGAGGAATCTTTGAAGAAGCTACTTCGCCAGATAGAATTTGTTTTTCCAAGGATCTTCATAAATCTGATAAGGAAACCACTGCAAGAATTTTTGGAGCATTTATATAACAGCCCAGTGTGATTTATTGTTGAACAAGTACATCCATGGATTATAAGATGCATCTAAAACACATGGCCCTTGAGTCACAGAATTAATTTATCTTACTTATTTTTATAAACTGCTTGAGCAATATGTACTGTATATTAAACAACAGAGGCTGGAATATATACAGACATAGCTAAGGACGGTAAACATACAAGTAGTTCTTTAACTTTTCACTGTCCACTAAAGTGTTTTGGTCTTCTGAGTAAGTTTCATAGGCGTGGGAATGCTGGAGTTACACTAGGGAGGATTTTGAGACTCTGACTCTATAAAGAAAACATTTAGAAATTAAGGGAACTGAACCAGCAATGCAGACTAAAGTCACCCAATGATGGGGGCAAGTAGGTACGGTCCGATTTAAAAATAAGCCAAAGAACCATATAAATTGCTGATGCTAGGTAATTTTCTACAAATTCCATTTCACGGGATAAATATTCTTTCTGTCAACCATTCGATCCTGTTTTCTTTACCCAGATAAAATGATGCCCATCTCTCTTCTACGTAGAGCCAATTTAGCATAACTGGTTTCATCATGGGAGGCTCATCAGCCCAGTTAGGCATGGCCTAACCAAGACTTCCAGAAGCTACAATATACAGGTTGCCTAGTATTTTTTTTTTATTTAGTTGATTAATTATATATTTAAAGACCAATTGTGATTTGATTTCAGTGTCACAACTCACTCTGTCCGATAGCAAAAGGCAGTGCTGGAAAGTTTGAAGAATGTAGTGCTACGTGAGGCTCAAAAGTTGATAGAGCTAATAGTGCCACAGGAAGCTGCCTTGTGATCATGGCAATTAACCATGCACGGGAATCACTTTATAAAAGTGTTACTATGGTAATCCCTGCTTGGTGAGGCCAGGGCAAGGTTGTAGCCGTTAAGCTTGGCTGTAGGGGGTTTTCAGATGGGGCTTGCACCCTGTGTCTCCCCAGTTCCCTCCCCCATGGGGCATGCCCCATGTGTATGTGCGTGAGGAGCCGTTGCTGAGCCCCGGGCCTGCCTCATGCTCCACCCTCTGCACCATGGCTCCAGCTCCCTTATTCCTCCGCTGCTTCTTCACGATCAATAAGATAAGCTTTTAATAGCTATTAAATAATACATTGTGGTGGGGATAGCTATCTTATGATTTTTGCCTCACCTGTCAAAAAAGCCACCACTGGTTCTGATAGCCCATCGGTAGCCAGACATGAAACAGACCTAATGTTAGCAGAGACACAAAGCCTGGATACTAAAAGGTATTTAGATGTTTAACTCAGTCTTTTTTTTTTTTTTTTTTTTTGAGGAACTAGGCCCTAATCAGTGAGGAAAGATTGAAATAACTCAATATGTATAGCTGGCTAAATGACAGCTAAGAGGGACATGACAACTACATACAAGAATAGTGTCTGAAGTGTGTAAACACCAGCAGGAATTGTTTAGGGTGGGGCATTACTAAAAGAAATGGGATGAAAAAAGACAGGAAAATATTACATTGAAAACCCTATTAGTGAAGCCTATTAGACCATGGTGAAAAACAATCTCAAGGGAAGGAATAGGAGCATCATCATCTGAGTCATGTAAACCTGGAATGGAAACACACTGGAGAATAAGCTGTAAAGAACATTTCTAATATGGCCTTTGGGAGGTGTACCAGAAATGACCTAATAGGTCATTTTAATTTTTAACATCTAAAATTCTATGACTACTTGCCACATATTCTCTTTATATTCCTCCCTCATGCTTGAAAGAATCTCAGAGAGAAAAGAACACTCTAAAGATGATCTCAGTCAAGTGAGAAACACTTGGACGCAGCTATGAAGCGAGTTTGAAGGGCTTTGTAATATTTTGACACAGACTCCATCAATACTGGTCTGTTTTGCAATCATTTTCACTATAATCATCTGATTCTTTAAATTCCCATCTATGCTCTTTACATCAACATGGTGAACTTTTCTTTTCTGTGTTCCAGCCAGTTCTTGTCATCTGTTAAGTCTATGAAGCACCTTGGAAATTTGTAGGATGAAAGTTGCTATACACAGTAAAACTCTAATTATCAACATGGGGGACTCTGAATTTGCTTTTATAACTGATAATCAACATGTTCAATCTAATTAATGAACACTGGAAAACATAACTCTGTTTTCAATAATAGGAAGTTGTGGACTATTGTAGTTTTGATCATCAAGACTGCACTACAGAAGTAAGTTATTAATTAAGGATAGTAACTCTAAATACATGTAACAGTCTATTTATAATGTTTAATGCCTTTTCAGATTGCATAACCCATTTTGTTGTTGTTGTTTGGTTATTATTACATGCTAATTGATGTATTGGGTTTTGTATTGAATATTTTAATGTATTACCCACTGCTCCCATCTACTCTCCGAAAGGCTTTTAGTTTTAAATGATTTCTCATACAAATTGGTGGCAATTTTCCAATCCCATTGTAAAAAAACATCTTTTTTTTTCTCCTGTTCAAATTAGAAAAATCTTGGTGAATAACCTAGGAGAATAGTTGCTGACCTGCAGCGAAAAGCTTTTCAGGAAATACAGAAGCAATTGAATAATTGGCAAATGAAAACAAGACAACTCAATGAGGACACTTGCATACATTGACTGCAGAGGGAATGTGACCATGCCGGTGTGACCCAAAAACCACTCAGTGCCAACTGCAAGGGGATTAAAAGAATATCCTGGTCCTAGTATGTACATTCAGGTTAATCAAACAATATCATCTTAAAAGAAAGCCAGGGTCATGTTGTTCATTAATATTGTTGTGAAATGTACGTACAGATACTATGTAAGGAGTTATGTATACATACTAAAATGTATTTTAAAGCCTGTGTAAAGACAGCATCAACACACAAGTTTTCTTTTAGACAAAAGATGTTTATTCACCTGTCTCACTGTCAGTGTGCAAATTAAGCATTGTAAGGCAACACAATGGCTATCCATCTACATATGAAATCACAAGGGGGGTTGTGAAATCAACAGGGCAGCAGCACGCAGGAAAATAAGACAGGGTTATCCTGACTTAGAGGACAGACAATGAATTTTGGGGATTTAAGAAAGCAAAAAGACATTCCTTTATCCTGCACCTAGAAGTAAACAGGCAGTATTTTTACACTTATGAAAATGGGATCTCAACCAGTCTTGGTTGAAACACTACAGAGGACATTTGAGGTGAAATATCCTTCTTTAGATAGGAGTTTAGCTTGATGAGTTAAGTTTAGTCTCTTGACAGCATATTATGATTTTGTTTCATACATACATCTCCTTTTGTTTTCATTATCCCTAATTACTATCTCTTGAATCTTCGATAATAAACGTATTGTTGTATTCACTATAAATAAATTGTGCTGTTTGTTGGAGTGAACTTTTCTCAGACACAGGATATGATCCAGCTGGCCCGGTAAATGATGATCTGGCCGTTTGGAATCTGTTGATTTGCTCAGGGAGGAGGTGGTATTGCTAAGCAGATTCATTAATGCCAACACGTTTTACCCAACAGTGAACATTTAGTTCTTTTCTTTCCTCCCACTTAGGGCCTGACATTTGAGGGGCTGAGCAGTTCTGGAAAGGTGCTGACCAGACAGCCCTAAATCTCTAGCACCATCAGTGGATGTTGATGTTACTCCACATCTTGCGAGACTGAACTGTTAAAGTAGCAAAATTAAATATTTCTTGTAAACTAATTGTCAGAGATGCTCGTCAGAGTGTAGTGCTCATGAAAGGTGCTGGCTTGATGTCTCGGGACAGCAAAGTCCTCTGCCTAGTCACAGAGGAATGAGACAACTCACATGCTTACAGTTAAGCATGTGCTGAATTAAGGGCGGCGTGCTCAGCATTTATAGGATTGAGCCATTGGTGAACAAGCTTGTTATGAGGTACAGTGGGCATGAAGAGGAAAAGTACCTATACCACATTCAATGCTTTTCACATCTATGCTGTCCTTCTCAGGATTATTCAGAGTACTTCATTTCTCAAGAGCAAAGTCATTTGACTTTTAATAATAGAAGAGCCACAATGGGACTCTTGGAGGAGTAAGATATTATTCAGTATGAGTAAAGCTGGCAGAATTTGGCCTTATAGTATCAGACTGCGACACACAGAATTATGAAAGTATCATACTGGGCCTGAGTCTGATCTCACCAAAGTTTTACCCTAATGTAACTGTTGGCTGCAGTGGCTTTATGCCTCCTTTACACGAGTGTATTTGAGATGAGAATCAGGGTGATTGTATTTAGAATACAAAAATAGTTGTTACTGTCATGACAATAGCTAAATAGAGGCTGCAAAAGAAGGAGTAGCGGCATCCTGAACAAAGAAGAAAACTTCCTCTCAGTCAACACTAAAAATCCTGTGGTAACCTCTGCATTTGCCTTTTTGTGTTCTGGCTGTGCTTTTTAAAATACTTGCCTGTTGACTTTCTGCTTTGTCACATTTAATGTTACGGTCACGTAAACTTCCATTCATATTCTGCGAAATAATACAAATTGCCTGGAGTTTTATAACACTACTGTGGACCTGCAAAATACTAGGATCTTATTAAAATACTTATTGCACCAGCAGTTTTCATTTACCATAATTTCATTCTTCATTTCAGTCACTATAATTACTCATCTGAGCAACTTTATTAAGAAGCTAAAACTTCAAAAGCTTTCCACTTCTACTATTCTTTTCATCCAAGTTCAACCAGTTCTAAGGGTGCTTTAGAAATCTTCATCTATTGAGCCTTACAACACCCAGGTGAGGTACTGTTTTAAGTAAATGTGATTGTAATCATTTTGGGGAAACTGAGGCACAGAAAGACAAAAGACATAGTGGAAATAAGCATGGGGAAATAAATTCAAAACCAGTCAGAGAACACTTCAATAAGAACACTTCAATAAGCATGGGGAAATAAATTCAAAACCAGTCAGAGAACACTTCAATCTCCCTGGTCACTCGATTACAGACCTAAAAGTCACAATATTACAACAAAAAAAAACTTCAAAAACAGACTCCAACGAGAGACTGCTGAATTGGAATTAAATTGCAAACTGGACACCATTAAATTAGGCTTGAATAAAGACTGGGAGTGGATGGGTCATTACAAAGTAAAACTATTTCCCCATGTTTATTCCCCTTCCCCACTGTTACTCACACCTTCTTGTCAACTGTTGGAAATAGGCCATCCTGATTATCACTACAAAAGGTTTTTTTCTCCTGCTGATAATAGCTGACCTTCATTGATCACTCTCCTTATAGTGTATATGGCAACACCCATTTTTTCATGTTCTCTGTGTATATATATGTCTATCTTCCTACTGTATTTGCCACTGCATGCATCCGATGAAGTGGGTTGTAGCCCACGTAAGCTTATGCTCAAATAAGTTTGTTAGTCTCCAAGGTGCCACAAGTACTCCTCGTTCTTTTTGCTGATGCAGACTAACACGGCTACCACTCTGAAACCTGTCGTTTTGTAAGTGGTTAAGTTTTCTGTTAATTTTGTAAAGAGAAAGCTAGGCAAGGTTACAAATTCAAAATAGTCCTTTATGTCACTCCTTTCCGCATATGTATCATACAATAAGCGATCTAAACTACGTGGCAGAGAACATGCATTATGGGCCTAACAAGAGTAACAATTCCAGGAGGGGCTGTGTTCAAGATTGTGCAACAGCAGCAGGATGTTATCCCACAAACTTGTTTCCCATTTCATATATACCACATGGAACTCGAGGAATTGGTGGGAGGGGTGAGTGAGTGAACAGGAGGCAGAGAGAGAGAAAATAAAGCAGCCCCAAATAAGGGTGTGAATGTTTGGAGTGCTTTTTCTTTTTTATTAGATCAGTATTAAACACTTACTGTTTATTTTCTTTTTATTACTGAAACATGAAACTAAGAATCCATGGTACAAACTAAGGCCCTGATTCTGCAATTGACTCCAGGGGGATACAGCAGTCTGCACATGCGGAGTCGATTGTAAGGTCAGGGCACAAGACAAAAAATGCAGCTGGCATTCAACAAGCAGCTGGTAAACAGTCTGACTTGTCACCTCATTAGACACAGATGTCTTTGCTAATGAACTAGTCAATTTCCAGGTAACTGACATCATCTGGATTTTTTATTGAGACAATCTGAAATGTAGCAATTAGATCACCCCTAAAAAAAAATCTTTTTCTGACATTTACTCAGAATATCATGTGCAGATGTCAATCAAAAAACCTCAAGCAAACCTCATCCCCAGACCATGTGTTTTGTTGTACCTGTATGTGTGCTCACTTTGAGGGGAAGAGTCAGGGCACAGAGAAATGTACACATAAGAATTTTTGTCCTCGCTTTTCAGAAAAACAACAACGCCTTTTTGTCTTTAGTACTGTCTTAGTAAATATTCTTAGCATTGCAGGAGTCACTGTAAATCAAAGATTAACACTTACTGCATGAATATTTTACAGTCCAGTAAGTGGGACCCTATTAAGAAATTAATGCAGCTTTATAACTCTTCCTCCACTTATAATTCCTGTCTGCCTTCAAGCAACGATGTGACACACATGGGAAATAAAATTGCCAGAGACTGCAAACAGCAGATGTGTCTACACACTGAAATGTTAACTTTTATAGGCTGTAAAAACAGTTATTGCTCTTTTATGGAATGATAGTGTTCAAGACCTCAAGAAATATTACACAGAAGGAATAAGTCTTTTTATTAAAAAGCATGGATCTTTTCCCACAGGAAGTTAAGGTTTAAGAAACTGGTGCACAATAACCAGCAATGATTTCTGGTTCTATGTCCATTCTAACTGTATCTTCATCTGATTATCTACAACCATAGGTCCTATTCATAAGTCTTGACAAAATGAGGACCATAAATTAGTGTGTCTTGTTTGGACCAAGGTAAGAGTATACTCTATACAGTACCTTACAGCTTGGATGAACCACATAATGCTAACTCTACATTGCATTAAAAAAATTAAATTAGACAGAGTGTTTCGATTTGCTGTGGAGGAGTAAAAATAGATGGGTGGTGCAGGAGGAGGTGTAGGACTGAAGAGAGGCAAACATCAAGAACCAAAGCTGTGTTCTAGTTATTGAAAGAGGAATAAGGTGGGATACATTCAGCAAATGAAGACTGTTCTGAGCAGCTATACACAGAATGGTTTCAGGGTCATTAAGAGAAAAACAAAGAACTAGAAATAAAGAAACATGTATCCTATATTGGAAGGGGGGAAGTACAGTGTAAAGGATAGCTGGTGAAACTGCCAACATTGTATTTGGAGGAAACTCCTCCAATAGGGTCCTAGCTTGCAAGTTGTTTAGAGCTGTCAGCTCCCATTATTTTCAGTGGGAGTTGTGGATGTGGTTTTCATAGAACTGAGCCCATAATAAATATTTTATTTTTGGGTGGAATAAGATTCCTGGGTTGCAATCGCATTTCCCATCTCCAATTGCGTCCTGTACAGCATATATCACATATCCATAAGGAGTGCTCCAATTCCTTACATTTTGCGGTTTGTGGCAGTTTCCGTTCCCAATATTAGCCAAGTGTTTGATGAAATGTTGATGAATGAATGTTTGCCTCCCACTTCGGATTTTAATGGGTTTGTTCATCTTTGCCACTTGAGAGGCAATTCTTTTTGCACAAAACTGATTTATTTTAAGGCTTCTACATGATGTACCAGATATCCACCACTGAAAGAAAAGCCAAAATGATTGGCTCTGCTCAAGTGCTTTCCAGTGGTGTGTGTGTGCCCTAAAAAAGAACTTGAATATTTATTAAAGGGAACTCAGCTGGAATTACTTTCTTTAAACCTTCGAAGAAGAGCCAATCACTGATATTTGTATATAAGCCTTTTCCTCACAGTTAATACTGACCTGGCTTGTTGAGTATAGTAAATATATTCCATGGATCCTTGTCAATGTTCAAAGGGTGAAATTCATTGTAGTATCTGGGCCAACATAAGGCTTATGAACAACATAAGTGTTCAGCAATTTTTTTTGCACTTTGAACTCTATGCATATAACACAGGGCTAATATAAAAGGAGGAAAGCACTATTCAGTGGAGATTATATTTGCCCCCTTTAATTGAGGTTGTGTGCTTATTTTTGTTATGATATTTCATAGTCTGCGGATACTGTTGCATTTGGGGTGCTCTGATGCTGTTTAGATAGTCACATAACAGCAACGCCCAGAATGTTTTTTTCATCTGTCTGGCCAGAAATCTGTGACCATTTCACATGACCCAAGCCTCATCACACTGAGATTAGATTACGACAATGTGTTTTATATGAGATGACCCATTGAATCAACTCAGAACTTGAAATTCATGTGGAATGAGGCGGTTCCCTTGTTAAGTGATGCATAAGCCCTGTCCTGACTCTCTGGACAGGGTGAATTTCACCCTAAGTGAACAAAAAAATCACAGTTGAATCAAATATGCCACAAATTAGCAAATAGCCACTGCCCATCTAGATTTCATCAAATTCTCAATTATTGTTTCTTGAGCCTCTGGATGCTACACTACAGTTTGTAGCTAAAATGTCCTATGGATTCAGTGTGGGTCAGATCTATTAACTTTGACCATGCTGTCCTATTAAAAATCTTATGTTTATATAACTGACCACAACTGCTTCAAATGAATGCATTCCCCTGAGGCCAATGGGAGCTGCTGACCAAAACAGATATTTGAATGTTTGGAAAAATCTCATCCTGTCTTCTCTGTTTCTTTCTCGCCAAATATGCTTAAATATAATTTAAGATTGTGTCTCCTTACAATGTGTATGATAATCAAGGTGGGCCATTTCCAGCACAAATCCAGGTTTTCTCCCCCACACACACCCCCCCCCCCCCAAACAAACCCACTCTCCTGTTGGTAATAGCTTGTCTAAAGTGATCACTCTCCTTACAATGTGCATTTGCTCAAACCCCTCAGACAGAGACAATCACCTACAAGAGCTCTATCAAGCATTCTTACAACTACAATACCCACCTGCGGAAGTGAAGAAACAGATTGATGGAGCCAGAAGAGTTCCCAGAAGTCACCTACTACAGGACAGGCCTAACAAAGAAAATAACAAAACGCTACTAGCGTCACCTTCAGCCCCCAACTAAAACCTCTCCAACGCATTAACATGGATCTACAACCTATCCTGAAGGATGACCCAACACTCTCACAAATCTTGGGAGACAGGCCAGTCCTTCCCTACAGACAGCCCCCCAACCTGAAGCGAATACTCACCAGCAACCACATACCACACAACAGAACCACTAACCCAGGAACCTACCCTTGCAACAAAGCCCGTTGCCAACTGTGCCCACATATCTATTCAGGGGACACCATCAAAGGGCCTAATAACATCAGCCACACTATCAGAGGCTCGTTCGACCCCTACCAATGTGATATATGCCATCATGTGCCAGCAATGCCCCTCTGCCATGTACATTGGTCAAACTGGACAGTCTCTACGTAAAAGAATAAATGGACACAAAACAGATGTTAAGAATTATAACATTCATAAACCAGTCGGAGAACACTTCAATCTCTCTGGTCACGCGATTACAGACATGAAAGTTGCGATATTACAATAGAAAAACTTTAAATCCAGACTCCAGCGAGAGCCTGCTGAATTGGAATTCATTTGCAAATTGGATATAACTAATTTAGGCTTGAATAGAAACTGGGAGTGGCTAAGTCATTATTCAAGGTAACCTATTTCCCCTTGTTTTCCTAACCCACCCTCCCCGGAGGTTCTTGTTAAACCCTGGGTTTGTGCTGGAAATGGCCCACCTTGATTATCATACACATTGTAAGGAGAGTGAAGACTTTAGATAAGCTATTACCAGCAGGAGAGTGGGGTGGGGGGAGAGAAAACCTTTTGTAGTGATAAACACCCATTTTTTCATGATTTGTGTGTATAAAAACAAACATGTTCTGTATTTTCCACAGTATGCATCTGATGAAGTGAGCTGTAGCTCACGAAAGCTTATGCTCAGATAAATTGGTTAGTCTCTAAGGTGCCACAAGTAATCCTTTTCTTTTTGCCTAGCACAATCATCTCCAGCAATTTCACTGTGCAGACAAGCTTGTAAATAGAAGTTCCTTTTAAGGACCCAGGCCCAGATCCACAAAGGGACTTAGGTGTTGCAATGCTGCATGTCACAACAGCTAACTTTCAGGCACCAAGGAAATCACAGGAACAATACTGTGACCCACAAAGCCTAAGTTAGGTGCCTAGGTTCCTATAGAGTGAATGGTGTCCTTGAATGAGATCTACAAAGCCAGCCTGCTAGGCAGAGAGCCACCTAAATTAGCCATTGGGAGATATTGACAAGAGGGATGTGTGCTAAACCCCACCTTTCTTTCAGAGTGTGGTCTCTAAGTCCAAGCTATAGGGAGATGCCTAGCTCTGCTTGTGATTCATGAACCTGGGGAAGATAGGTGTTCATCTGCCTAAATCACAGTCAGGGCCCAATCCAGTATGAGTGCTCACAGGCTGCCTAAATCCACATAAATTGGTGTGGTGGGTGAGGGGAGGAAGAAAAGGTCATCCCTTATAGCCTTTAGCCAGTTATTAGAGTATGCACGTGGGATGTGGGAGACCCCTAGTTCAAGTCCTCTTTCTGCCTGATGAGAAGAAGGGATTTGAACAGGGATCTGACCCTCTCAGGTGAGTGCCCTAATCCAGTTCCAAATGGTGCGTTGCAACCCACCAGTGAGTCCTGGGCACATTCTAAGTGAGTCACCGGCCCGGTGCAGGGGGGAAACCCTCAGAGGGGAGGTTGGAGAGTCCCCATCCACATCCTGCAGTGATGGCTCCTGTCCTGTGGGGCTTGGCCTAGCTCCTCACTCCGGTTGTGGCAATATGGAATGCAGGTTTGCAGCACCACTTGCTCAAATTTGTCCCAGCCATCCTTCCATCATAACAGAGGGGCCCAGAGCAGGGACCCAAGTCCAGCCCCCAGGGGCAGGAGCCACTGCTGTGGGGTGAGTTTGGGGCAGGCTCCTTCTCCAACCCTCTCCCCCCAGGGCCTCCCCTCTGCACTGGAATGGGATTAGGGTTTGCAGTGCCAGGGTGGAGGGTGCTGCTGTGGGTGGTTAGTGCTCCCGTGGTAAGGCAAGGAGGAGAAGGATGCTGCCCTAATAATTTTGCCCCCTTCTTCTCTCAACTATGAATCTGGACCCTGGTGAGTCATAAAAAAGAACAATGTGCAGTTGGTGGGTTGCCTTACTAAAAGGTTTGGGATATTCTGATATTCTCCCTCAAGCTCTCCTATTGACATTGTTCCCCTTAAATTAAATAATTGAATAATTAAATGTTAATTGAGCCAGAGAAAGAGTAAGAATGACTCTATAGTCCAGTGGTTAGGACACTCACCTGAGAGAGAGCAGATCTCTGTTCAAATCTCTTCTCCTCAGGCATTGGGGGTTTGAAGTGGGCAACTCCCACATCCTGGGTGAGTACCTCAACCACTAGGCTAAAGGTTATATGGGAAGCCCTCCTCTTCCCCACTGTTTTGTGTGGAGTTAGGCGGCCTCTGAGCATACCTACCATAGCAGGCCCCCACACATGATTTCAACAGCTGAACACTTCTCTTTTCCCTGGTTTGTGAATCCCTCTGGGGCTTAGTGGGAGATATGCATCCAGACCCCTAGAGGGAGGCAGCATTGTGCTTGCCCAGAGGTAGAAACATATGCGCCTAGTGAATTTTTACTGCAAAAACTTAGGTGTGGCGTAAGTTTGAGCACCTACATCATTAGGCAGTAGCCGAGTGGCAGTTTTGTAGATCTCACTGGTGCCTAAAAATGCCATGACTGTCTTTTGTGTGGGTGCAGTCCTGTCCCCTTCCACCGTTGAGGGCCTGCTTCTGGCCTCTTGCTGTGGGGCCTGACAGGTATCAGGTCTTAGGTCTGCTCAGAGCACACTTATGTGATCGGGCCCTGCTGGTGAGATAGACAGCCCCACACTTAGTTTGAGAATCCTACTTCAGGGCCTCTGGGGCTTTGGTTTGAGCAAGGGCTCCAAGAAGTCCATTAGGTGTAGGGTGGTGTCAGGGCTTAAGCAAATGCCAACCAATGGAAATTGAGGCACCTAAAGGACTTAGGCACCTTCAGGGTTAGGTAGCAGATGAGCAGCGACTGCGAAAATGTCAGTGGCACCTCAATAGGGGACTTTGGTACCAAAAAAGGCAGATGGACATAGCTAAAAGATCTGCTCTAGGAATTATTTTGGGGAAGTTCTATGGCTTGTGTTATGCAGGAGGTCAGAGTCCATGATCACAATGGTCTCTTCTGGCCTTGGAATTTATGAATCTATGAATACTTGTAAGGATCTGAGCCTAAGTCATGTCTCAAAATGGGACTCAGGCTTCGAGATCACTTTGGTGCTTTTGAGCCTAAATCTATAATCAGTCTGATGGGGGAAAAAATAGAACGTTTAGTTAAAGAATATCTTTGTATGATGGGAACCTAGCATCTTTCAGAGTCTTCCATTACTAACAATGTGCAGGTATTAAATGAGCTGTGAGAGCATTGGAATGCATCTTCCTGAATGCCACAGAAACGCAGTCAGCCAGATTCTCTCCTTCTCTAGAGCTCCGCTTGGCTCAGGAGAGAGTGAGGGGTTAGGAAAGCCATAACCAGCTCCAGACTCTGATGCTAGACAGCTATAAATGACACCAGTGACAGGAGTTGTAATCCATTACAAGTCTCTTTAATCAGGTAACTAAATAGTTATAATATGAACAAATATATTGCAAATACATTCTTAAACGTACTTAAGCCACTGCAAATGGGGTACACGATTCTAAATGTGTATGTATATTTATAGGCATTTGAAAGTAGATTTCAAAGGGGTTTTTTTTATATTCTGCTTTCAATTATACATGTATGAAGTGTAGTAAACAGTCCTTTCCATGACTGTATAGTCCAGGCCCAGATTTAGAAGAGCCTACGTGATGACAGTTGGAACCATAGGCTGTCTTTAGTTAACTTGGAACTTGGAGCTACAGGGAAAATTACAAGGTCTTTCCTAAGATTCGTGATTTCAATAAAGAATCCCTTTTATATTCCTTACAACTGAGTCCTCTCTCTTTTCTACCATGAGGAACAGACAATACAGCATGCAACCACATGTGAGCCATAGTCTATAGAGTCTATTCAAAGGAGCTGTATTTTGGGGTTAATTATACCAGTGCAACCCCATCAATGGCAGTAGTGTTGCACATATATAATGAAGTTCTTTTGGAGAACATTCTGTGAAACGTGATCCAGTTGAACTGGGGCTTACCGTGAATGTCATTGTTAGTGAGAATAATCAGCAAAGTGCCAAAAAGTTTTTTTCCACATTAAATTGTTTAATGTTAATTGATTGTATTTATTTATTGACTTGACTCCAGTGCTGAGGCAAGAGTCTCTTAGACTTCTTTAAAACAGAACCGTAAAGCAAGATAGGCACCTATAATACAGAAACGCAAGACAGTGGTCTACTGTGAAAAGTATCTGTGTAGCCGTGAAATCCAGCGAACTTCCCTATTTCCTTGACATTGAGCTGTTATGGATACAGCAGACAGTAGATGCAACCACTAATTGCTACTAATTGCTTCTGTCTAGACACCATGTAAAGGTTAAACTATTGTCCTAGCTTCCAACCTGGAGAATACCTGTGTTCTCAACCAGCATTATTTTAGGATGCCATGTGCAAAGTCACCAGTGCAAAGTGTGTATAAAATACTACTACATCAGAATGGTAATGAGTTACACCAACTTTGCACTGGGGCAAAAGACTGCACAATGTGAGGAACTATAGTGGGCCAGGCCCTATATCTCAAACAGCATTATTTTTTGCTTCATTAAATTCGTATGTGATTCTTTCTAGGGTATATCATGAGCAAGTAATTTCCTGAATTATACATTCAATCAACTTGCTATAAATGAATAATGATCTCAAATAAGACCGTTGGCAGATGAAAACCCTACAGAGAATTGTAGTGAAATAAACCATTTTAGTAAAAAGGAGATAAATTTGCCTTTTTTTAAACTGACACCAGCTTAGAGTAGCGGGTGTCAGTATTTGTCATCCTGATATAATAAATCTCTCACTGATTTCTCTCTTAAGAAAAAAATACAGTATGAATTTTCCTAAGGGTGAAAGGGTTGCAATATCTTTTATGGGAACAGGATATCATTGTTTTAAAGTCATAAAACTACAGCCATCCAGCCTGACTGCATCTTTCCTGTAGAGAGACAGGAGAGGAAAATGTAGCATTAGTAGACAGCACTCAGTGTCAACTTCTTTTATGCCGTGTTGTTGTAGCTGTGTCGGTTCCTGGATATTAGAGAGACAAGGTGGGTGAGGTAATATATTTTATTGGACCAACCTCTGTTGGTGAAAGAGTCAAGCTTGCGAGCTTGAAAGATATTACCTCACATACCTTGTCTCTGAAGTTCTTTTGGCATTTTGATGCATGGTATCTCTTATCTGACTTCTAGTATGATTTAGTGCTTTTACTACTGTCAGGTCTCATGTTATTTTTGCCTTCTTATGCTATGACTAAATCTAGGTGCAATTTTTCGTGTCATTGCTCAAACAATCTAGGTTTGAAAGCACAGATCGTAATGGCACTTGCAAGGAGTAGTTACTTCCCTCTTGCTACTGGTCTTAATATTGTGAGTGAGGATGCATCACAGAGAGAGGCTCTGCAAGCTGTTAAAATACTGACAGATGGAAATTGTGGATAACTATGTAATGGGATGGAAGTGGGGAGAAAAGTAGAAGATAGGAAAGAAAATCTGGAACAGCCATACAGTCATCTAAGAAGGGGGCGAAGATACTGAATTCTACTTTACACAGAAGTAGCAAAATTGATTGACTTAAGATATCATGTTTTATATCTGAATTAGTTGAAGGGTTGAAAATACTAACAGGGCCCAAGGTAGGCCTGTTCTTAAAGTACAGGTATTTGAGACCTTTGTCTTTAAAAGGAAGTGACATTCTTTCAGGTCAGTAAATACCCTCAAACTGTTACTCTTACACAGTAGCCTTGATCAAAACCCAGCAAGAAGACACTGAGGCCTGGTGAACACTACAAAACCCTATAGTGTTTGAACACAGTTGTGAACAGTTGAGTTAGCTGCCGCAGTGCCAAGCATTACTTAGCAGTCAGGTACGTTCGGTATCCAGTCAGCTAACTGTGAACAGATCCCTATTATATACACTGGTAAAAGGTGAGCTGTAAGTGTACAGCTTTATATTTCATGGCAACATCAAACAAAGTCAAGCTGACGGCAATCACTTGTACAAACCCCACACTCCAAAGCATGCTGAGCAGCTTATTGCATGGCTTGTCTTGATTAGAAAATCTTACTGAGTTTGAACTCAGTTGGGAAACTTTGAGTTACCTGACATACTGGCCAATGCTGGAGACAGGATACTACACTGGATAGACCACTGGTCTGATCCAGTATGGCAGTTCCTCTGTTTTCACTCTCTTCCCCTTTCATACATGCTCCATATGCCTTTTCTCTTTTTTGCTACAACTAGGACTGTGTGACTCATTCACAATGATCCCAAGACCCACTCTACTTTAGCCTGGAGTGCAGGGTTTCCTGTGTTTGCAAACCTTACCTCATGTTCTCAAAAAGTTTATGAACGTGGGCTGAAGTTCATATTCACACAACCCCTCTACCCACAGCTGGTCTCCCTCCAGCTCCTACTAGACCCGAGATCATATATTCTTATCTTTGATGTATCAGGGATTCCAGGTGGCTGTCCTCTCCTACTATGATGCTGTTTGTAGGAGTGGACTTGGTACATATTCATGCCCCTCCTATCCTAAAACAATTTGGTGGGGGGGCAAGAAGAAAGGATTACTGGGCTCCACTTTCTCAGCTACAGTGTCGTAGTACAGAAGGAGCAGCACCTACTGTCAGGACTGAGAAGAAGGAACCTTTCTTTATACACTATGAAGAAGCAAAAAGGGCACAGGACCAATTGTTAGTTGGTCATTTAATGAAGTCATTTGTTGGTCTCCTTCTTATGAAAAAAGATTTTGCTGTGTTTCAGTGCAGCTTTTTTTCTCAACCTTCCATTAATAAAGCTTGACAACCCTGTGCACTTGATGGAGCTTCACAACCATGGTAAGCAGGGAATCTCTGCATGGTCACTGAAAATGACACGTATGATTATGAGCTATCTGGGACTTAGAGATGGCCCATAATCCCCTCTGGAAGGTTGCTAAGGAATCCCCTGAGGTTTCCTAGCTACTGAGCTAGAAATAATATGGCATCTCTGTCTCTGTAGTCAGTACCTGAGGCAGAGACAACAAGAGGAGCCTATTTGCTGCTGCTTGCTTGCACTGTGATGGAGGGCACATCCTACTTCCAGAAGACCCTCATAGAAGAGAAGTGGCCCACACTTGATTGACAGTTAGCCTGGTAGAAGAAGGAGTGGCCACCCAATGTCTCATTAAAGCTCTGGAGTGTGGCAAAGGCCACTTGTCCCCAGGACCAGAGTGAATAAGAGCTGGCTGTTAGCCCCCCCCCCCCTCCATATACACATCAGAACTAAGGTTGGGCTCTCTGGGGATGTGTTGGCAGAGAGAGCAGCAGAGGACAGGTTAGAGTCAATTCACTGAACTTGAACTTCCAAGCAAATCTATGGGGGATGTTTTGCTGCCATCCTCGTTGACAGAACTCCCAAGGTTTTGCTTGCAAACCCCAGGATTTGCACAGCTCATTGTAGCCATTAGCTAAAGCACTTAGGGTTAGAGTTTTATATGTTTGATCTATATTCATTAGCAATGTCATACACTTTAAGAATAATCCATCTGAGAGATGCTAACTTTTCCCTCTTTCAATTGTTTCAAAAGTTAAAGGTTGAGCTGACTTTCATTACTAAACCTGCTTTGCAAGATTTAATTCCTGAGCCATTTCAAATAGCACAAGGAACGATACTGAATATACTTAACTCATGTCAAACTTTCATTGACTTCAGTGAGAGCTTTACCTGAGTCTTTACTCAGGTCCAGTGGGAAGAAATGTTGCCAGTAGTTGTAATTTGATTTGTTCTGTTTTGGGAGAGGGAGAGGCTATGGTTTTATAGGATATGGTTGAAGTGTATTTTGTTGTTTTCAGTGCTGCAAATAAATGGATGGAAACTGGACTTGCAGCATCAGATGCTACTTTCCCTAAACTTGACACCATAAATTTTGTATTGTTAAATAAACGTTTTGTAAGAAAGTAGTCTTTATAATGGAAAAGTATCTTATGGTACTGTACAAACTATGGTCATGATCCTGCAAACACTTATACACCTGAATAATTGTGCATATGTGAGTAATCCCATTGAATGTATTGGGTCTAATCACTTGCATAAAATTAGTTGTGTGTGCATGTAAGTGTTTCGAGAATCAAACCAAAAGTGCTTCTAAACAGTCAATCTAGCTGAGATTCAGCTTCTGAGAAGAGTAGTTGTGTGTTTTGAAAAGTTTACTATTTGTCTGAGTTAGGGCTGTCAAGCAATTAAAAAAATTAATCGCGATTAATCGCACTGTTAAACACAATAAGACGTGGGCAGCATTATCTCCTCCAAATTGTAACCAAACTTGTTTGTCTGAGTGATTGGCTGAAGTAAGACTGAGTGGACTTGCAGGTTCTAAAGTTTTACATTGTTTTATTTTTGAATGAATGCAGTTATTTTTTCTACATAATTCTACGTTGTAAGTTCAACTTTTATTATAAAGAGATTGCACTACAGTACTTGTATTAGGTTGTAATAAAAATAAATATAAAATGAGCACTGTACACTTTGTACTCTGTGTTCTAATTGAAATTAATCACGTCTTATTTACAATGTCACCTGAAAGTGAGAACAGGCATTTGCATGGCACTGTTGTAGCCGGCATCGCAAGATATTTACGTGCCAGATGCGCTAACGATTCATATGGCCCTTCGCGCTTCAACTACTGTTCCAGAAGACGTGGCCATGCTGATGACAGGTTCTGCTCGATAACAATCCAAAGCAGAGTGGACTGACACATGTTCATTTTCATCATCTGAGTCAGACGCCACCAGCAGAAGGTTTATTTTATTGTTTGGTGGTTCAGGTTCTGTAGTTTCCGCACCAGAGTGTTGCTCTTTTAAGACTTCTGAAAGCATGCTCCACACCTCATCCCTCTCAGATTTTGGAAGGCACTTCATATTCTTAAACCTTGGGTCCAGTGCTGTAGGTATTTTTAGAAATCTCACATTGGTACCTTCTTTGCATTTTATCAAATCTGCTGTGAAAGTGTTCTTAAAATGAACATGTGCTGGCTAATCATCTGAGACTGCCATAACATGAAATTTATTGCAGAATGTGGGTAAAACAGAGCAGGGGACCTACAGTTCTCCCCTAAGGAGTTCAATCACAAATTTAATTAATGCATTTTTTTTAACGAGCATCATCAGCATGGAAGCAGGTCCTCTGGAATGGTGGCCGAAGCATGACAGGGCATATGAATGTTTAGCATATCAGGCACGTAAATACAAAAGTGCCATGCGAACGCCTGTTCTCACTTTCAGGTGACATAAATAAGAAGCTGTCAGCAGTATCTCCCATAAATGTAAACAAACTTGTTTGTCTTAGCAGTTGGCTGAACAAGAAGTAGGACTGAGTGAACTTGTAGGCTCTGAAGTTTTATATTGTTTTGTTTTTGAGTGCAGCTATGTAACAAAAAAAATCTACATTTGTAAGTTACATTTTCATGACAAAGAGATTGCACTACAGTACTTGTATGAGGTGAATTGAAAAATACTGTTTCTTTTGTTTATCATTTTTACAGTGCAAATATTTGTAATAAAAAATAATATAAAGTGAGCACTGTACACTTTATTTTGTGTTGTAATAGAAATCAATATATTTGAAAATGTAGAAAAATTTTCAAAAATATTTAATAAATTTCAATTAGTATTCTATTGTTTAACAGTGTGATTAATCACAATTAATTTTTTTAATCACAGTTAATTTTTTGAGTTAATTGCGTGAGTTAACTGCGATTGATCGACAGCCCTAGTCTGAGTAAGTCTTAGTATGGTCCCAGGGTTATCTGTTAAGGCATGACTCTGCAGATGATATGTGATACGAAATAATATGTGGCCAATGGAAATCTCTGGATACCATGTTACCACAGTGTGTTATTCAAAAGGAAATGATGTTAATGTAATTTGACGAAGACTATAGTTTGGCGATAAAAAAAACCAGAATAATGGCTACCTCTCATCCCAGCACAGACATCTGTGAGACGGTGGCATATATTGACCACCTAACCTGTCTTTGAACTAGCATGTTGATTTGTATGGCACTGCAGCAATTACCACTGCAGAACCAGGCCTGTGTAAGGATTTTTTCCCCAATACCACTAACACGAAGGAAGGCTTGTTGGGTGAAAAGCTCCCAGAAGCTCTAGAATGTAGGAACAGACACTGGACATAGATTTTTAACTTATTTTTATCTCTAAAATAGGAACAGACACTGGACTTAGATTTTTAATTTATTTTTATCACTAAAATAGTTTTCCCCAAAAAATGTGAAAGTCACACATGTTAAAAATAGTCTCAAGTTAAATATTAGCTTAATAAAACCCTCAGGGCCAAATCCTGACGTCCTTATTGGCCTAAGTGAGAGTTCTATCTGAGTAACAATAATTCAGTATATTCTTCATGGTTTAGCCCATAGAAGGTATGACAAAAAGCAATGAATATGTTCAAACTGTGTTCCAGTACAAAGGAACCTTGATTTACAATAGCTGAGTTATCCATATGCTGTTTAAAAGTAATCAAAAGGAAACTTTGGCCAACATTTACAAACTTGGGTGCCTACATATAGGCATTTAAATCTATATTTAAGCACCGATAGTGGGAGCTGTGGATGCTTAGTATCTGTGAAAATCAGGCCATTTGTTTCAGTGTCTCAGAATATGGATTTAGGTGCTTAACATTAGGTTCTGGTTCATCCATCTTGTCTCTATGGTGGACGTGTCATTTTCCATTTGTTGCAGTTATCTATTGTAACTCCAGACCTCAATCTGAGACCAAATAAAGTTTTACATAAAGTAAACGTATTTGGACAGTCAAGTCACCATTACGAAGTTGAACAGGTGTGTAAAACAAACAAGTGCAAAACAGCAACAGGTCTAACAGTGCAAAACATTCCAAGCACTAAAGAGCAAACTACAATAAAATATGATGTGGTGTTACAGATAATGGAGCTGCTCATAATTAGGTATCTGGTTTCTTTCCCCTTCATTACAGCAGGCATAGTATGCAGCAGATACTGCTAGTGGTTCAGGGTTCCAGGGCTCATTGACTGGCTCCCTCCAACAGCTTTCCACAGCTTGGAGGACTTGGTTCTGTGGAGGCAAAGCAACAGGACAGGGCATGGGTGGGCAGAACATGGGTGGGTTTGGGTAGAAGAGCTTTTTGCCAACTGGCTCAAGATCTCAAAAAGTCTTCTGAACTTGTCTTTCTGAAAGTCGTGTCTCATTCCTACATCTGCCAATCATATCAAAGCTACTCGGACAAGCTCCCTTTCATCTCAGGTTCACTTCTCCTCCAACTCCAGGGCCACCTTTCTTCACTTTGCAACCATCTGGAGATCCTCCAGCTGCTTCCTGAGCTTTATTTTGTGGAACTGGTCTGACCTCCCGGAGCTGTCCTTGTGCACCTCCAGCTGCAGATTGTTCCCGGTCCTCTGTCACTTGGCCCTCACATCATGCAATCTTTGGGTCAAAAAGAGCAGTCTCTGTGGCGTCTTCCCTTCCCTGACTGAATCTGAGGCTGACTCAGAGGTTCCAAACAAATGAAAATAGTTTGTGAATGTCTGTTAGTCCCATATGGTTTTATATTTTCTCCATGTGGCCAGAAAGAAAAAATTGTATCTTATATTTCAAATACCATTCCTATAGCTTCTCCTGGATTCCAAGCTCAGTTGCAGAATATTTCCAGGAAAAGGATGGTGTGTCACCAGAACCTTTGCACACCCCAAAATATTTATTTTCACAGGCGAGACTTTTTTTAAAGGTGTGGAGGGGGTGAACTAGGGCAGCATTGGTGACTATTTCAAACTTATTCCAGACTGCTGTGGGTAGCTTTCAATGATTGTAATCCTGGGTGAAGATCCCAGAATAGAAGAGAAAGCAGTTATTCCAGACCTCAGAATGGAGACCTTCTGGTTATGCAAGGGAAATCTTTCTGTATCTTGTACCAGATGAACTGGAGATGGTTCTGAGTTACAGGGGAGGCAGAGGGAGACTTCACTGCACTGAAATCTGATAGACTTCTGGAACTTCCACAAAGTGAAAAAATTTAATTTATCACTCCTTAGCACCTAAGCAAAATGAAATCTGCAATCAACCAGCTGCAGCACTAATGAGCGGGACATTTCCACATGTTCCATTAACATGCTGTCCAGTCCTGGGATATTCTTGGTAGAGTCTTTGAGGGCTGTATTTGGTTAGACCATATTTTGCCAGGGTAATGGCTGCAAAGCTTTTAACACCCATGCAGTGCTTTTTTAACAACAACTGCTTCGTTCATCAGCTGCTGTAAGTTACTCCTTTACAGTTTTTGCCCCTGCTTGTCTGCCATATTGAATAGCATGGGCAGTCAGGAGGAATTCTGTAATTATGCTGCATCCACCTAAAACTTAAGTGAGAGCTGAGATTAGACATTAAAACCCAGGAACACATTTCATAATATCCTTTATAATAATAACAATAATGGCTGCACCCAGATTACCTGGGTGAGATGCTGTGACCTCTTCTCATTCTTCTATGTGGGGCTCCTCATTGTGCTCCCTGGGGTCCCGGAAGCATTTCACCAAAGGGATACCGTGATGTGGGGCAAAGGTCCTCTCCGCCTAGCTCTCCACAGCTGAGTGGTTGGGCTCCAAGTCCTCACAGACATCAAAGCTCTGAATCCACCCTCAGCCTGCCTCCACAGATTATTCCAGGCTGAAACTGGGATCCAGGCTTGGGGTACTGTTAAGCATATGGTCCAGCTGTCTGTAAAACAGACAGATCTTTTGGAGCAGCATCAGACTTTGAATTGTTATTCTTGGCCCTCCAGGGGGTTACCTTGAGGCCCTTTATAGCTTCACCTGCACAGTTGTACAGTCTGATTGATCCCAGGATCGGTCTGCAGTATCATCATAGTACTAGGCATTCCTTCTCTGGGTCCCAAAGTCATAGGTTTAGCTCACTTCAGCCCAAAAGGTTGTCCAAGGCTTTGGTATCAGCCTCCAGCCCAGTTGCTCCATACTGACATATGGGCTTCTAGCCAGACACACATCTCATGGCTGTTTTGGAGACCAAAGATGACTAAAACTGAAGGTTCTGCAAGCAGTGAGGGACCAAGGACTCTGAGAGGAAGCATATGAAGGTAAGCAACTTCCAGTTAGGGGACAGAGCAGAGGTAGATGGCAAGATAGGATACAGAACTGGGTGCTTGGGTGCTGGTGGGAAGGGACTGCAGGACCGTAATCCATCAGTTGTTGTGATTGGTTGTGGCCATGTGTTTTCACTGCAGGCACCTTGAGTTAGCAAAACACTTCAGACACCTCGAGCTAGCAAAAAGTGAGACAAGATAACTCGTGGTCTGTCTTCCACCTCAGGCCATCTCAGCTGCCTTGTGGTGCAGCATAACTATAGCTTGCCCGGGGAGGATTTGTGGCTAAAAGTGGAGCAGAAAAAGAAAGAAAATTTAAACTTAAAAACTTAAAAAGAAAATTCATGGTGCACAATGAGTTAAATCTCTAGTGAAAACAAAACAAGAGCGAGAGAGTGAGGTGATCCACACTAGCTTTTACAAACATATTAAGTACTTCAAGTGAAATGATTAACAATTAACTCATGGTACAAAAGTCTAGTGTAGACATACCTGTTCAGAGAAAGCAGTAAATCAAAAAACAGCATTCCCAACCCCAAGCATTCAAAACTCATGAGTTAGTCCCTAAATAGTCATGAGATTGACTTAAAAATCATGAGATTTTTAAAATGTAATACCTTTTGAGTTCTTGTTATTTACCTTCTGGTTTCTGAACCTTTCACATACAATTAGGTGGTGTTTTCAAACTTGCTTCTGCAACTATGAGGGCTAAAATGTCCTTTTTAAAAAAATAAAAGCTGAGATTGCATATCTCCAGGAGCTAAGGCTTTACAAAAAGCACCAAATATTGTGAGACTCACAATTAAAATTGCAAGTGCTAGCAACACTGAAGAAGTCCACAACTTTATGTCCTATATGGAGTATAATAAGGGAGGTTCAGAGAAAAGAAGAACTAATCTCATTGTGCAGGCAAATATCCATAGAGATATCATTGAGCATGAGCCTGGGCTGGTTATAATAATAATAATTAGTAATAAAAGTAATTGTTTAATATTTTAAGGAATGTTAATAAACTATATATGCTTTTAACTCTTGCTCAAGTTGTGTTCTGGGTTTTAGCAACAACTGTAGCTAAGTTATGAAGACTTGAAACCAAGGAATTTTATCATGCTTCTGGCCGAGTGATAAAGTCTGAACACAAAGAAAACTACGAATAACATTTGAACTATTGTGTAACAATGAAATGAGGCATAAGGTTTGTTGTGCCCTGCGTAGTCATGAAATGACTGGCATTCTGGTCATTTGTGGTTCAATGTAATGGGGGTCTGGTTTGGCAGCTCCAGGCAATCCAACTCCCATCTAAATTTCCCATGTTTTTATATTTTAACAAAGTCCAAGTCTCCCAGGCACATAGGGAACAGCAAACCTGGTGGTCTGAGTTTTCTGTTTTCTTTTAAAAGTAGAAGTCTGTTGTTGTATTTCCAACCCTCCCCTCTTTTTTCTGTAGTCTCTAGTAGACTCTAGTCCTGATTAGCTCAACTGAAGATCCCTCTGAATCCTCCTCCACTAGAACTCTAGAAATACATAGGTTTTAAAGTTTGCAATAAAGTTGTGGTTAGGTGCATGTTAGTAAAGTTTGTTTTGTATAGATTTTATCTAACGCAAAGCAACTGAATGGAATTTTCTGCCACTTTTGGCCATACAGAGAGGTTTTGTTTGAGGTCTGCTTATTGCCAGCTTTGAACTAGGGACCACGTGATTTTCTAAGTAAAATCAAATTATCGGTCACACCTAATTCAGCTCCTTTTCAGAAAATGTTTAAAGCTCAATTCTGAGCTCTATTGATTTAGAAAAACATTCCAGCATTACAGATTTTAAGCCAAAAAGGTGCTGTTTGGATAGTACATTGTTTTCCATTTTTATCCTTTTTGTAGCTATCTTCTAGAGAAGTTATACTTTAAGACACATTTCACACAGCATAGATAACATGTTCCCTTTTTTCACATCTTGTTAGTTCCTGTATGTGGTGTAACCCAAGTTCCTTGTTAGATATGTCTGTCAATATTCTTGTGCAGTCACCCACAGTGGGGATTTCAGAGGCTTTGTAATATCTTACTACAGTCAGTGTTAGCATTTAGGAGAATATCCTGTATTTTGGGATTGGTCCACACAGAATGATGTCCCATCTTTTCCTTGATGAGTTCTGATGCTGCTTTGAACTTCCACAGTCACAAGCCCAGTACTATTACACAATCCCTTGTTTGATACTTTCACTTGCATTAACAAGTCTGCATTCACCTGACATATTCCCTTAGGAATTAGTCATTCAGCTTTTATGGCAATGGGACTGTGTCAGGGTTCCCTCCCCACTTTGAACTCTGGGGTACAGATGTGGTGACCCGCTTGAAAGACCCCCTAAGCTTATTTTTACCAGTTTAGGTTAAAACTTCCCCAAGGAACAAATCCTTTCCTTGTCCTTGGATGGTATTGCTGCCACCACCAAGTGATTTAGACAAAGATTCAGGAAAAGGACCACTTGGAGTTCCTATTTCCCCAAAATATCTCCCCAAGCCATTTCACCCCCTTTCCTGGGGAGGCTTGAGAATAATATACCAAGCAATTGTGTTTAATAAAAGTACAGACCAGACCCTTTCTTTAGGACACTAAAATCAATCAGGTTCCTAAAAGAACTTTATAATAAAGAAAAAAGTAAAAGAAGCACCACTGTAAAATCAGGAAGGAAGGTAATTTTACAGGGTAATATAAAGATTTAAAACACAGAGGATTCCCCTCTAGGCTCAACTTCAAAGTTACAAAAACAGGAATAAACCTTCCTCTTAGCACAGGGAAAATTCACGAGCTAAAACAAAAGATAATCTAATGCATTTTCTTGCCTTTACTTACAATTTTTGTAATCTTATATGCTTATTTCAGGTAGGGTTTTAGGAGATGATTTTTTTTTCCTGCCCTGGTCCCTCCCTGTCCAAGACAGAACAAACAAAGAGAGCACAAACAAAACCTCCATGCCCCCTCCCCGATTTGAAAGTATCTTCTTTCCTTATTGGTCCTTTTGGTCAGGTGCCAACCAGATTATTTGAGCTTCTTAACCCCTTACAGGTAAAGGAGGGATTTTATGCTACCCTTAGCTGTATGTTTATGACAGTCATGGAACACATGACTTATGAGGAGAGGCTGAGGGAACTGGGATTGTTTAGTCTGCAGAAGAGAAGAATGAGGGGGGATTTGATAGCTGCTTTCAACTACCTGAAAGGGAGTTCCAAAGAAGATGGATCTAGACTTTTCTGAGTGGTAGCAGATGACAGAACAAGGAGTAATGGTCTCAAGTTGCAGTGGGGGAGGTTTAGGTTGGATATTAGGAAAAACTTTTTCACTAGGAGGGTGGTGAAGCACTGGAGTGCGTTACCTAGGGAGGTGGTGGAATCTCCTTCCTTTGAGGTTTTTAAGGTCAGGCTTGACAAATCCCTGGCTGGGATGATTTAGTTGGGGATTGGTCGTGCTTTGAGCAGGGCGTTGGACTAGATGACCTCCTGAGGTCCCTTCCAACCCTGATAGTCTATGATTCTATGATTCTATGACAGGCTATAAAAAAGCCTTAGATAGAGACACACAATTATTGGAGGTGCTCTGTGAAGCAATTTCCATTTAATCAACTTTAATTTTATCTGACTTTCAAATTCATTATCCATCCAGATCCTTTCCTCATTCTTCTTCATTAATATTTATCTCTATCTTTCTCTTCATTTTGGTGACCAGATTCTGCTCTCGGTTATACCAATGCAAGTCCATTGGCTTCCATATCAATATAAAGGGAAATCCCATTTCATTAGCGTTGCGTTGGTGCAACCTAGAGGAGAATTTTAAATCCCACCATGCTGCTATTTATTTGTATGTATTGTGACAGGGTCAGGCCAGATGGCTACAGGAGAGTGACAGAAGGCAGATATATTAGCCCCAGGTTAAGTAGGTCCCTTTTCCCTGGGTAAGGTAACAGGGAAGGTTCCAGAACAATCAGGAACTTTCTGGAAACAATTAAGGCAGACAGGCTGATTAGAACACCTGCAGCCAATCAAGAAGCTGCTAGAATCAATTAAGGCAGGCTAATCAGGGCACCTGGGTTTAAAAAGGAGCTCACTTCAATTTGTGGTGCATGCGAGGAGCTGGGAGCAAGAGGTGCAAGAAGCTGAGAGTGAGAAGGCGTACTACTGGAAGACTGAGAAATACAAGCATTATCAGACATCAGGAGGAAGGTCCTGTGGTCAGAATAAAGAAGCTATTGGGAGGAGGTCATGGGGAAGTAACCCAGGGAGTTGTAGCTGTCATCCAGCTGTTACAGCAGTCACTGTAGAAAGCTGCAATCCACAGGGCCCTGGGCTGGAACCCAGAGTAGAGGGTGGCCCAGGTTCCCCCTATCCCTGTATTCCCCCAACTCCCTACTTGATACCGGAGGAGTTGACCTGGACTGTGGGTTCCACCAGAGGGGAAGGTCTCTGGCCTGTTCCCCGATCCACTAGGTGGATCAGCAGAGACTGCGGGGATTGTTTTTCTTCCTTTCCCCATGCTGGCTAGTGATGAGGCTAACTGAGTGAACGGCAGATTTGAGCCACAAAAGTGGCCAAACTGAGGGCTGCCGTGAACCTGTGAGGTGAGCAAATCCACCAATAAGCGCAGGACCCACCAAGGCAGAGGAGGAACTTTGTCACAGTACATATAACACATTCATCACTGAGGATTCAGATCTATTCTTAGACATGCATATATAAGAAATCATTAGCAGACATATTTCAGGCCATTCTAAAAAGTTTAGAGTCACACAAGTCCGTAAATGAGGAGCCACACATATTTTAGTTGACCATAGCTTATGTCATCCCACATGCTTCTTCATGATTCAAGTCTGCTTCTGATCTGCTGCAATTCAGTCTAAAGGCAGTTTTCCCAATGACAGAGTCAGCTATTGTACTACAATATCATTTGAAAGAAACTTCTACTTTTTAAATTATTGTCTGTTCAGCCAAAACTTTATCATGCACTTCAGTGTTTTCTTTCAGTTATTTCTTTTCCATAATCAAGAGAGGCTGACCCAAAAGTCATGTCCTAGAGATGATGACTGGCCACCAGTCAAGGTTGAGCAGTGCAGGAAGAGGAGGAAGAAGCATCATGAAAGCAAAGGGAAGGATTTCTAACCTGTGCAGCCCTCTTTGGAAAGGGCCCCTGGCTATCTCAAAGTTCACTTCTCTGTCTGCAACTTACCTTAACAGGTGAATTTGCTGAGGATTCTGAAACTGATAATGATGAAGCTCTCAGGGAGAAGGCAGGGTTTCCTCAGCAGCAGATGCTTGACTATGGAATTCCCTTCCTCACAGATATTGGGATGATCTGAATCTCACCATCTTCAGAGCTACAGGCGGGACCCCATGACAGGGTGAAGGAGTTACTGGTGAACAAAGGGTTAATTCAAGATGAGCTTCCCCCTCACTTTGCATGGTGTTCAGGGGAAGGGCTATAAGAATGGCTGCTTGGGAGATAAGGAGGAGAAATGCCTTTTGGATGGCAAGAGGGCCTCCTGTTGTGCTGAACTCTGCCATAGTTAAAATCTTAAATTGTCCCAGCTGGGTGAAAGATGACAGCGTATCTTTTAATCATATAAGCAAAGTAATGTAAAATTGTTGAAAGAAAGCCCAGCATGGGGTCCAAGAATAGCCTCAGCCGAGGTTGTCTGAACTGTTCATTAGGGAGTTTGACTTGCAATACTTTGCTGTGGCCCATTTGGCAAATCAAAGGCCATTCTGAGCAGCCAGGCTTGTGTTTAAAAAAAAAAAATTACCTCCCACAACCTGGCAACAGGAAAATAAGAGCAACCTTGCTCAGCATTTCCCCATACTAATTCTGAAAGTGACTAATTGGCCTTTCCTGTAAGCTGGGTCTGTGTTCATCCAGCAAATGAACTGAAAGCATTAGAGACAGAAGCTGCATTTTCCTCCAGTCTTTTCTCTCTCCCTCTTTGTCTGCATTTGTCTTGTTTTGTTTTAAGATGAAACAGAACAAACAAAAGCCTCAATCACCAGGAGCTGGGACTGTTTGTCTTTGTTCTGTGCCTAGCACAGTAGGCCCCTGAATTTGCTTCGGGTCTCTAGTCACTATTACAATATAAATATTAAACAGTAATAATAAAATCTGAAAGCCAAAAGCAACCACATAAAATGGATCCTCTCTTTTTCCCAACATGGAAATTTAATATCCTCTGAGAGATTCTCAAGCAGGAGATTTTCCGGCTGAAAGACTATAGAAGTATAGGTTTCAGAGGACTAGCTGTGTTAGTTTGTATCAGCAAAAACAATGAGGCGTACTTGTGGCATGTTAGAGACTAACAAATTTATTCGGGCATAAGCTTTCATGGGCTAGAACCCACTTCATCAGATGCATGGAGTGGAAAATACAGTAGGCAGGTATAAATATACAGCACATGAAAACATGGGAGTTGCCTTACCGAGTGGGGGGTCAGTGCTAATGAGGCCAATTCAATTATCGTGGATGTGGCCCATTCACAACAGTTAACAAGAAGGTGTGAGTATCAACAGAGGGAAAATTATTTTTTGTAGTGACCCAGCCACTCCTAGTCTTTATTCAGGCCTAATTTGATGGAGTCAAGTTTGCAAATTAATTCCAGTTCTGCAGTTTCTCATTGAAGTCTGTTTCTGAAGGTTTTTTGTTGAAGAATGGCCAGTTTTAAGTCTGTTACTGAGTGTCCAGGGAGATTAAATTGCTCTCATACTGGTTATTGAATGTTACAATTCTTGATCTCTGATTTGTGTCCATTTATTCTTTTGCGTAGAAGCTGTCCGGTTTGGACAATGTATATGGCAGAGGGGCATTGCTGGCACATGATGGCATATATCACACTGGTAGATGTGCAGGTGAATGAGCCCCTGATGGTGTCTCTGATGTGGTTAGGTCCTATGATGGTGTCCCTTGAATAGACATGTGGGCACAGTTGGCAACGGGCTTTGTTGCAAGGATAGGTTCCTGGGTTAGTGGTTCTGTTGTGTGGTGTGTGGTTGCTGGTGAGTATTTGCTTCAGGTTGGGGGGCTGTCTGTAAGTGAGGACTGGCCTGTCTCCCAAGATCTGTGAGAGTGAGGGATCATTTTTCAGGATAAGTTGTAGATCCTTGATGATGCGCTAGAGAGGTTTTAGTTGTGGGCTGTAGGTGATGGCTAGTGGCGTTCTGTTACTTTCTTTGTTGGGCCTGCCCTGTAGCAGGTGACTTCAGGGTACTCTTCTGGCTCTGTCAATCTGTTTCTTCACTTCAGCAGGTGAGTATTGAAGTTTTAAGAACACTTGATAGAGATCCTGTAGATGTTTGTCTCTGTCTGAGGGATTGGAGCAAATGCAGTTGTATCTGAGGGCTTGGCAGTAGACAATGGATCGTGAGATGTGTTCTGGATGAAAGCTGGAGGCATGTAGGTAAGTATAGCGGTCAGTAGGTTTCCGGTATAGGGTGGTGTTTGGACTTCAACGAGAAACTGCAGAACTGGAATTACTTTGCAAACTTGACACCATCAAATTAGGCCTGAATAAAGACTGGGAGTAGCTGGGTCACTACAAAAAATAATTTTCCCTCTGTTGATACTCACACTTTCTTGTCAACTGTTGGGAATGGGCCACATCTACCATGATTGAATTGGCCTCATTAGCACTACAAAAAGTAATTTCCCCTCAGTTGATATTCACCCCTTCTTGTCAACTGTTGGAAATGGGTCACATTCACAATAACTGAATTGGCCTTGTTAGCACTGACCCCCCTCCCCCCACTCGGTAAGGCAACTGCCAAGTTTTCATGTGCTGGGTAATTATACCAGCCTACTGTATTTTCCTCTCCATGCATCTGATGAAGTGGGTTATAGCCCACGAAAGCTTATGCCCAAATAAATTTGTTAGTCTCTAAGGTGCCACAAGGACTTCTTTTTGTTTTTTATAGAAGTATAGAGAAAGGAAGTAAGGGAAATGGTTAATACTCTGATTTACTGGATTTTTTTATTTTGAACTGGTTTAAGTGTTTACTTTTTATTTTCTCTGTATGAGTGTTGAATGAATGTTGAAGAGCTTTTGTAAGCTGATGTACAACAAGAATATCCAAGTCCCTCACAACCAAACCCTTAACCCAAAGTACAATTAATGTTGTGACCATACAAAAGTAACATCCCAAAGACCTACCCAATTTTCACAACAGTCCACACCCAGGGTCAGATGACTGGCTCGTGCTATAAACTTGAGTGTTTTTCTATTTACTTTCTGATTATGTTAAATTATTTTATTTTCTTGCTCTAAACATTAACTCTTGAAGACAAAGATCCTATTGAAAACCTTTTTGTTTGCTTGGTTTTTATTTCTGTTTTTGTTTGTTTGCTAAGTCATTCCATCAGTTTACAGACCCATCTATTTGCATGTCTTTCCCCAGTGGCGGTCCTCACAGAATAGGCCTGGAACCCATCCTGGAACATAAAAACCAGAAATGATCCAAATACCAGAAAACAAATATGTGAAACCACTAACCGTGAACTACAAGTGAATGCAAACCACATATTGCTGTATATCATAATGTACATTGATGGCTACATACGAAGTACTCAGGTAGACCTATACAGCAGGGAAATTATGACATCTAAAACAAAGAGAATGAGAAAGAGGTGTGAAAGAATGTGAAACTTGGTGAACTATATGTAGCTAATTTGAGTGGGCTGCATACCAACATGGCTCTACTCATTTTCTGCAAGAACTTTGTTAAACATATTGGCTCAGTTTCAATGCAGATACACTGTTTATGAATGAGTTCCCTCGCTGTCACACAATTGCAACTTTTGTAAACATTAAGCAAAGCAAGGAAGCCAGAAGACTTTCATTTTGAAAAAATATATTCACAATGAAGAGTCGCAAACAAACCTCAAAAGACCTAAAGACTGTTACAGATAGGATGTGGTTATCACCCCTCAGTCTGCATCATTTTAAGACAAAGCCAGAGGAAGTACACAATGAAGTACACTTCATTCCAGAGGAAGTACACAGACTCTGCGTATTAATCAAAAGCTTAACCTTTTCAATTAATAATTGAGGAACCTTCATGTTTTTAATATCAGATGAATGTTTTATTTAGTTGTTTTGGGTGGAGTGGGTGGGGTGGAGGATTGCTTATGGAGAATAATTAAATAAACTGGCATCCACCCACTCCATTCCCTTCTGAAGAAAAAATAATCTCCCAGTGAAGTTGCTTGGGAAATATTGATTCAAGCAGAGAAACTTAATAACTAATGACTATGGGATATGCCCTCCAAAGTCCTGCAGAGGTTTCTGGAGCAAACAAGCAGCCTTAACTCTGCTCTGTAATGACACGAGGGGGAAAAATGAAAAAAAATCAAATGTGTCTTTAAATATCTATTTCATATAATCTGGGACCACAAACACTATTATTCATTAATGATAATTGTCTGTTCATGGTATTGGATTGCTCTAGGGCAGAATTAAGGTTGTTTGGGTGCTCCATGTTTGGATTTCTTTTAAATTTAATCTTAACTCGGAATTCCCTGGCTTTATGATGCTTTGTTTTTGGATAATACAACATTCCTGTAATGCATTTTACCCTAAATTACAGATATGTACTCACAGCTTTAACTCCATCATAATACAGTTTGTCTCTGACAATTAAGTGATTGCTTATTGCAAGAGCACATAACTCTAGTGCCCTGGCTGCCCATGATATCCAAGGTGTTGATTGTGATCTATCAAGCCTTAAATTGGTTTGGAACCAGGCTGCTTTAGAGATCTTCATATGCCCTAATAGCTCAGAGCAAGTCTAGACTACAGCACTACATCAGCACAGCTGCACTGATGCAGCTGTGCCACTATAGCACATCTGGGAGAGCACTTTCCCCTTGGCATAATTACTCCACCTCCATGAGAGGCGGAAACTGTGTCAGCGGGAGAGCATCTCCCATCAACATAGTGCCGGTGCGGACAGCACTTAGGTCGCTATGACTTGCCTTTCTCGGGGGGGGGGTGTCTTTTTCACACCCCGGGACGATGTAAGTTACATCAACTTAAGCGGTAATGTAGACCAGGCCTCAGTTGAGATCAACTCCTCTTTTTATCTGCCAAGACAAGATTCATTAACCTTGTAACCCCATCTTTGTTTTCTGTACTTTTGGACAGATGGCTCGGTGTGGACTGTGTGGCTTTTGGGAGGCTTTTGGTGGGTCTATGGATTTCACTTCTGTGGGGAGGAGTTTGTTATTTTTGGGGGGCTGGAGAGTGAGTTCCTTGTATGGCATGTGAATTATACTGTGAAGGGTGTCAAATTGATGTCAGGGTGACCAAAGCCTTGTGGGATGAGCATTTGGGGGATTTTATAAACTGAAAGAACAGAAAAGTATCACTATCTGGATCTATCGCTTTCCTGCCACTCCATGATTAAAACCAATTGTTAAAACTAAAGAAATACTGACTGTTCAGTATCTGTTGCAGTTCCCAGATGAACTCAGTCATGGCTTAAGGTCTATGGCTCAAGCATTATGGTTTTTTATAAACATCTCTGCAACGGAGAGCAGCTACGATCTCCTTACATGACCGCTAACTCCCATAATCCTGATGTCTGTCTGCAAATGGCAATGGGCCAGTGAGAATGAAGACCAGACTTTGGGCCAAATGACTTCAGCTTTATCAAAGCTTTTATTTAAACAAACTATGTCCAGAGCAGCATGGAGGGTGAAGTAGGAAGAGGCCACACAGCACTGCCTATCATGCCATGTCAAGAGTGCTGGGGTTTGTCAATAGCAGACCTTTTAACAAAGGAGGGCTGCCATTGGCCAGCAGTCACTATGACACTGACCAGGTATCTTGCCCCAACCTCCAGGGTCTTGCTCCATAATTGGTGCCTCTCATAATGGCTTAGTCCCTGTTTGAGAATAATCTAACTCTGATTATTAAAATTAGTCTGTCTATGTGGTTTACCATAGACATATAACGGTATTGATACCTTCTCCAACAAGTAATAGCTTACCCATCTGTGGAAAGGTAGAAGAAAACTATCTCACTGTAAAACTGTTCGACTCATACATGATACATTATAATTTCATAGGAACTGATCCCTCATAGTTTATATAAAACAAGCAGGTGGGGAGAATGGGGCTCTGTGTTACTTATATGGTTTTGGGGTAAAATTTTCAAGAACATTTCAGTGACTTGGGAACCTAAGTTCATTTTCAAAAGAGACTTAGGCACATAGGAACCTAAATCTCATTGTCCTTCAGTGAGATGTAGGTTTGTAAGGCCTAGAATTTTAAAGGTATTAAGGCACCTAACTCCCATTGAAAACAATCAGAGTTAGATGTCTAAATACCTTTAAAAATCTGGGCCCAAGGCCCAGATCCTCAAAGGGATTTAGGCACTTCACTCAGTAGGGCACCTAAATCCCTTTGAGGGACTTGGCCAAAGTGTCTAAGTCACTTTGGAAAATGGGATTTAAGGTCCTATGTTGTATTGATGGTTGTGAAAATGTTAACCTTTGCCTCTGACACCCAAAGCTGTGAGAGTGAGATCTTCTGTCAAGAATCAAAATTAAAATGCAGTTAGAATTTCTTTCTTTTGCCAAATCCATTCATTTAACATTTTGTATGCAGAGCATTTGAAGCATCAGTAAACCCCCTATGAATCTGAAAAGCAAATAGGACCTGTAACCTGCATTAATTATATAAGACTATCATCGGACCCATTTTCCATTTGCAATTATTGCTGGCAAAATTAAAGGGGTGTTTTTTGGTTCCCTAAAATTGTCAGTTTTTGTGTATTTTCATTTGAAGAAAAACAAACAAAAGTATTACTATACACAGTTTAATATTTCTGAACTTGAGCGAGCAGTGAGAAAATGCTCTCATGTAGAGAGAAGTGGATACTACTGTGGATTTGTGACGTGTGAGGCACTTTTATATCTTTTCTTTGTGATTGAAGGTGTATTAAATCAAATTAAACCAAGAAAGGCTGGTTTTGCTTTTTGGCTATCCTGTGCTGCAGTACTCTGGTGGCAGGGACAGCAATAGCATGGTAGAGTTCAGATCAGCCTTCTATTAAGTTAGGTATAGTTCAGAATCAAGACAGCTATCTTCATGGAGCTTGTGGACATCACTCCCCTGCGTAGGATTAACAAGTCCCTTTGTAGACCTCTGACAGTGCTTTGGCATGAATCTCAAACAGGGAAAGTAATGGAGGAAGGCATAGCGAGAGGAGAGGAGAGAGAAAGGGTGGGCAAGAGAATCAGTGTAGCAGGGATAGAGGGAGGGCAGATTGTCGGCAGTTGTTAATATAAATCTTAAGAAACCTAGAAACTTACTCAATGCTGATGGTTTGATGGTGGATTAATTCTGGATTTGTAGTCTTACTGCATCACATTCTGCCTTCAGGTGAGCTTCTGATGATTGTGGGAGATATACGCAGTGGTATGTTATTAAAGTTCACCTTTCAAAGTAGTTTGGCTGGGGCCAATTACTGAATACCAAAAGGCAGACAGGTAAGAATGCATACAATGGAATCTAAGAGCAGAAAAACAAAGTAATTTTCATGTATCAATACATTCTGCATGTCCTTATATCCCCTGCTGTTAAGGTAGAGGGATTGTGCTGCACATTTATGGTGTTCAGATGCCATCCAAATAATGCAACTGAGAAGGACAGAAAACTGCCAGTTCAACCTAACATGATCAGGATGGGTCAAATTATCCTCTCAATGCCAAAATAATCCCATTGACTTTAATGGGGAAACAGAGGAAAGTGTGGCCTGATGTATTTTAAAATATCCATTGAGGATGTATTTGCCAGATATATGAATCCATTCCTACTCAGTCTTGTTAGAAAGAGGTGGGCAAGGATGGAGAGCTATAAAAGACCAAAGAGATGTGTAGCCAAGAATTTTTAGCAATAATATTACTCTTAAAATCACGGCTTAGTGACTACTTTTAATTTCAAACTACTAACTAGCCATATCCAAAATGCAGAAACTGAGACATTTTGTAGGTCACAGTGTGGGATTTATGGTCTCAGTTGTGACTGATATTTGTCAAACATTTTACTTTTATAAATAATTCTTCGGTACCATGAAAGAAATGTAAGGCCGAAAGGGTCATTGAAAGGTCATCTCGTCCAGCCCCCTGCACTGTGGCAGGACCAAGCAAACCTAGACCATCCCTGACAGGTGTTTGTCCAACCTGATTTTTAAAAACCTCCAATGATGGGGATTCCACAACCTCCCTTGGAAGCCTATTCCACAACTTAACTACCCTTATAATTAGAATTTTTTTCCTAATATATACCCAAAATCTCTTTTCTGCAGATTAAACCTATTACTTCTTATTCTAACTTCAGTGGACATGGAAAACAACTGATCACCACCCTCTTTATAACAGCCCTTACTATATTTGAAGACTGTTATCAGGTCCTTCCTCAATCTCCTTTTCTCAAGACTAACCATGCCCAGTTTTTTAAAACCTTTCCTCATAAGTCAGGTTTTCTAAAACTTTTATCATTTTTGTTGCTGTCCTCCGGATTCCCTGTAATTTGTCCACATCTTTCTGAAAGTGTGGTGCCCAGAACTGGACACAGTTCTCCAGCTGAGGTCTTATTGAGGCCAAATAGAGTGGGACAATTACCTCCCATGTCTTACATATGACAGCATTGTTAATACACCCCCTCCCAGAATCATATTACCCTTTTTTGCAACTGCATCACATAGATTCATAGATTCCAAGGCAGAAGGGACCATTGTGATTATCTAGCCTGATCTTCTGTATAACACAGGCCATAGTATTTCTCCAAATTTATCCCTAGAGCACATTTTTTAGAAAAACATCCAATCTTGATTGATGTTTGATGACTGAGGCTTGATGGAGAATTTACTACAACGCTTGGTAAATTGTTCCAGTGGTTAATTACCTGCACTGTCAAATTTTTTACACCTTATTTCTAGTTTGAATTTGTCTAACTTCAACTTCCAGCCATCGGATTGTGTTATACCTCTCTTTGATAGATTGAAGAACCCATCATTAAATATTTGTTCCCCATGTAGATATTTATAGATTGTAATCAAGTCACCCCTTAACCTTCTCTTTGTTAAGTTAAATTGATTGATCTCTTTGAGTCTATCACTATAAGGTATGTTTTCTAATCCTTTAATCATTCTTGTAGCTCTTCTCTGAACACTCTCCAATTTATCAACATCCTTCTTGAATTGTGGGCACCAGAATGGACATTGTATTCCAGGGGCAGTCACATCAGTGCCAAATATAGAGGTAAAGTAACTTCTCTACTCCTACTCAAGGTTCCCCTATTTATTCATCCCAGGATTGCATTAGCTCTTTTTGCCACAGTGTCGCATTGGGAGCTCATGTTCAGCTGATTCCCCAAATCTTTTTCAGAGTCTCTGCTTCCCAGGATAGAGTCCCTCATTCTGTAAGTATGGCCTATGCTCTTTTATTCCTAGATGAATACATTTACTTTTAGTTGTATTAAAACACACACTGTTTGCATGGTTACTAGGACAGCGGCTGTTTGGTTGGGCCCTATCTAAAATAGGTCATCTTTAAAAACATGTTAGCTAACTCATTTAAACTAATATGTTTTTAAACACTAGGGTAGACAGGCAGGAGTGGCGGAGGCTTCCTAAAAGTGGAGGGAGCCACCAGCACCTGAACTGTGACCCCCCACCCCCGCACGACCCATTTTTAAAAGTGATGAAGCCATGGCCGTGGCTCCCCCTTTTCTGGTAGACAGGGTTCAGCAACTTAAAAATGTGGGAGTCTAAGGTAACTATGACCAGCTAACATGTGTTAAAAGTGTTAAAGAGAACTGCTGTTCTCTTCACTAGTAGTGAAAACATGTTAATTAAAATGAGTTAACCAGCACATTTTTAAACACGACCAATTTTCCTAGTCAAGACATGCCCTTTCTGTAGTATGATCCTGGTGAGTAAAACAAGAGGTGAATTATTTAGGAACTGTGCTGTTTAACATGATTGAAAATATGTCTGAAAGCTGGTGGATACTTGCGAGCTTAAATCCATAATACATTTTAAAATCCATAATACATTAAAAATGTAAAAGAAACTTTTCCAGTTGCATTCTTTTACATGTTACTGATCACCACAATCATTTCTTTGTGTATCTCTGAAGACTGAGAGGCAACAGTCCCATCTGTATTTGTTTCAAATCAAATCAATTCCAAATTTTCCCAAATGAATCCCCAAATGGAAAGAAACCTGCTGTGGTTTCATTATATGAGAGCCAGGTCAGCTTACAAAAACATGGAAGGAAATTCTTCTTGCCAGGACTCCCTGGAAGGGGCTGTTGGTGCTTTCCATTAATTTTTTGCTTGCTCATAATGAAGCACATTGCAGTAAGTATTTGAAATGCATAAGGGATTTATATTCTTCTTTGCCATTTATTCCATAGTCCTCATCATACATGAAAACAGCTTTTGAGAGTTATTCAAACCTGTTAGTTCCCATCCAGCACTGAATCTAAGGCAAAGGGTAAATCTCTAACATCTGTGATTCATTGAGAGATCAAATTCCATAAATATTTAACACAAGCACATTCCCAGGAAGAAAGAGGCTCAGACGTAATTGCATTCTGTCTGAAATTTATTGTAGATTGGCATTTATGTAGACATTTGAATGCCTGAGTCCAGAGTTCAGATGAGAAGAGGCATTCTTCCAAACCACATTCCACACACCCTGCAAGAGGGCAAAATTTATCGCCCAAATAACAGAGTTTAAGACATGAAGACTACACCTACTGTTGAATCAAACCTCCCCTTCTTTTGTATTAAAATGAAATCAAGTTCAAAGGTCCATGATTTTGAGGAGTTGTTTCTCTTTATATCTAAGTGTATAAAAATGATCACCAATTCCACAAACAAAAAGTCAGAATTTACAGTTCCCAGGGCAAGACTCTCTCCTGCACCAGAGCTCTGTGCAGATCATTGTGATAAACAACATGGTGCCACCATGTGCCTATTCAGTCATCTCTGCTATTCCAAGGGCAGGTTATGAAGTACACAGAACTGAAGTGCAATTGTTATGCTGAAGAGAACTTTAAAATAACTCATACTTAATTTTATTTATCTTTCACACCTTTTACACATGATGCCACATTTGCTAACTTCTGAATATATTTGTGTTTGAGCAAGGCTTTGCTTCCTCACAGTCCATTTCCACATCCTATCTGATCCTGCAGGGAAGTGAAGAGGGCTGGTTGGAAGGGATATCCACGTTAATGTAGATCACTCCTATTTTGGCCAGAAAGGTCGTTCATTGCATGTAGCACCATGCATCTCCTCTGCAAAGACTGAACAAGTTACCTTTATGGCAAGTTCACATCCCCAACAGTTTAAGGACCAGTAAACCAGATCCAAGAACTGAACAAAGGTCTCTCTCATATGGCAGTATGCAGCACTCACCACAGGGTACTAGGCCCACCCCAGAATTGCAATATGCCTAATTCCAATTATTTTTATGGGGCTTCTTGTAATTGTGAAAGATATTCAGACCTAGATGTTTATCATTGATTGTGATGGTTTGACTTTGTTTGTATCACTTTTTAAAATCTATGCTATGAGAACTAATGTAACTTAATTTTTCATGTCATATTATCTTGAAAATTTCTATCACCTCAGCCAACTTGCAAACCAGTATATAAGTCATTTGCTCTAAATAGAC
The DNA here is from genome assembly GCF_965140295.1 of Lepidochelys olivacea. Classification (NCBI taxonomy): domain Eukaryota; kingdom Metazoa; phylum Chordata; order Testudines; family Cheloniidae; genus Lepidochelys; species Lepidochelys olivacea. Next base: position 86,210,821 of record NC_140415.1, on the reverse strand, counting down.
CTGAAAACTCTCACTGGAACTGTCTTTGGCTTTTTAGTACATAGTAGAAATCTAACAGGCCTATAGGAAACAACAGAAAGGAAATGAAACACTTTGTGACTTTCCAATTGTTTAGCACAAATAACAAAATAGACTGAGGGGAATAAAATCTTCAGACAGTTTTGGCTTTCAGATGAACAATTACGTTGGAACTACAGGTGAATTCAGCCCCCAGTATTCATACACTAACCAGAAGAACTTTAGTGTAAGATGCATTTCAAATCTCTCATGAGATAAAGTGAAATCCTCATCTGGTGTAAATGGCTATAGCTTCCCTGAAATCAATTCAGCTACACTGATTTGCACTTGTTAGGATCTGGCTCATAGTGTCTATTTGTCTTGTCCTTTCTGATCTAGATGCTAAACATGCTAATAAACAATAATAATTGAAACTACACTCTATCTCTCTCATTTATACCCTACTTATCATATTATTTTTTATTCAGCATTAGTTTTTCTATTAGATTAGCACCACAAACTCTTCAGGGCAAGAACTGCCTTACTATGTGTATGTAGAATGCCTAACATGAAGGGGCTTTGCATTCAGTTAGAAGCATTCCAGAGCTTCAGCTACAGTACTAATGAATAAGGAAGATCCTAAACAAGAATGAAAGTTTGAACTGGAAAACCAACACAATTCCACAGAACCAGAATAGGTGCAGAGGATAGTGAACCATCTGGAAGGGAGAGAAAATCAAAAGACAATTCCCACCAGCAAAGCCTGCTGAGCTTTTTCTGTAAAAGAGTATGCGAAAGGGACAGAAAACATAGGAAAAGACAGCTACAGAATCTCCTCCAAGCACCATGCTTTGAGGCACTCTACTGTCCACCAGACGTATAGAGAGAAAGACAGGTATACATGCCGGCTGGTAGCCCTCTGCAGCACAGTCTCTTTCACCCCATTGTCAACCACCTAAGCCATCCAGTTCCCTCACATCTGTAGTACTCGCCAAAAAAAAAAACAGCAAAAAGAAAAGGAGTACTTGTGGCACCTTAGAGACTAACCAATTTATTTGAGCATGAGCTTTCGTGAGCTACAGCTCACTTCATCGGATGCTGTAGCTCACGAAAGCTCATGCTCAAATAAATTGGTTAGTCTCTAAGGTGCCAAAAATACTCCTTTTCTTTTTGCGAATATAGACTAACACGGCTGTTACTCTGAAAAAAAAACAGGAGTACTTGTAGCATCTTAGAGACTAACAAATTTAGTAGAGCATAAGCTTTTGTGGGCTACAGCCCACTTCATCGGATGCATTGAAAGGAACATAGTAAGAAGATATATATATACAAACAGAGAAGGTGGAATTTGCCATACAAACTGTAAGAGGCTAATTAATTAAGATGAACTATTATCAGTAGGAGAAAAAAAACTTTTGTAATGATAATCAAGATGACCCATTTAGACAGTTGACAAGGAGGTGTGAGGATACTTAACATGGGGAAATAGATTCAATATATGTAATGACCCAGCCACTCCCAGACTCTATTCAAACCCAAGTTAATGGTATCTAGTTTGCATATTAATTCAAAATCAGCAGTTTCTCGTTGCAGTCTGTTTTTGAAGCTTTTCTGGTGCAGAATTGCCACGCTTAAGTCTTTTACTGAATGGCCAGAGAGGTTGAAGTGTTCTCCTACCGGTTTTTGAATGTTATGATTCCTGATGTCAGATTTGTGTCCATTTATTCTTTTGCATAGAGACTGTCTGGTTTGGCCAATGTACATGGCAGAGGGGCATTGCTGACACATGATGGCATATATCACATTGGTAGATGTGCAGGTGAATGAGCCCCTGATGGCGTGGCTAATGTGATCAGGTCCTATGATGGTGTTACTTGAATAAATATGTGGACAGAGTTGTCATCGGGCTTTGTTGCAAGGATAGGTTCCTGGGTTAGTGTTTTTGTTGTGTGGTGTGTGGTTGCTGGAGAGTATTTGCTTCAGCTTGGGGGGGTTTCTGTAAGCGAGGACTGGTCTGTCTCCCAAGATCTGTGAGAGTGAGGGATCATTTTTCAGGATAGGTTGCAGATCTTTGATGATGCGCTGGAGATGTTTTAGTTGGGGGCTGAAGGTGACAGCTAGTGGCGTTCTGTTGTTTTCTTTGTTGGGCCTGTCTTGTAGTAGATGACTTCTGGGTACTCTTCTGGCTCTGTCAATCTGTTTCTTCACTTCAGCAGGTGGGTATTGTAGTTTTAAGAATGCTTGATAGAGATCTTGTAGGTGTTTGTCTCTGTCAGAGGGATTGGAGCAAATGCAGTTGTATCGTAGAGCTTGGCTGTAGACAATGGATCATGTGGTGTGTCCTGGATGGAAGCTGGAGGCATGTACGTAAGTATAGCGGTCAGTAGGTTTCCAGTATAGGGTGGTGTGTATGTGACCATCGCTTATTAGCACAGTAGTGTCCAGGAAGTGGATCTCTTGTGTGGACTGGTCCAGGCTGAGGTTGATGGTGGGATGGAAATTGTTGAAATCAAGGTGGAATTCCTCAAGGGCCTCCTTCCCTTGGGTCCAGATGATGAAGATGTCATCAGTGTAATGCAAGTAGAGTAGGGGCATTAGGGGACGAGAGCAAAGGAAGCGTTATTCTAAGTCAGCCATAAAAATGTTGGCATACTGTGGGGCCATGCAGGTACCCATAGCAGTGCCGCTGACTTGAAGGTATGTATTGTCCCCAAATGTGAAATAGTTGTGGGTGAGGACAAAGTCACAAAGTTCAGCCACCAGGTTTGCCATGACATTATCGGGGATACTGTTCCTGATAGCTTGTAGTCCTTTTTTGTGTGGAATGTTGGTGTAGAGGGCTTCTACATCCATAGTGTCCAGGATGGTGTTTTCTGGAAGATCACCGATGGATTGTAGTTTCCTCAGGAAGTCAGTGGTGTCTGGAAGATAGCTAGGAGTTCTGGGAGTGTAGGACCTGAGGAGAGAGTCCACACAGCCAGACAATCCTGCTGTTAGGGTGCCAATGCCTGAGATGATGGGGCATTCAGGATTTCCAGCTTTATGGATATTGGGTAGCAAATAGAATACCCCTGGTTGGGGTTCTAGGCATGTGTCTGCACAGATCTGTTCCTGTGCTTTTTCAGGGAGTTTCTTGAGCAGAAGGTGTAGTTTCTTTTGGTAATCCTCAGTGGGATCAGAGGATAAGGGCCTGTAGAATGTGGAGTTAGAGAGCTGCCTAGCAGCCTCTTGTTCATATTCAAACTTATTCATGATGACGACAGCACCTCCTTTGTCAGCCTTTTTGATTATGATGTCAGAGTTGTTCCTGATGCTGTTGATGGCGTTGTGCTCAGCACGGCTGAGGTTATGGGGCAAGTGATGCTGCTTTTCCACAATTTCAGCCCGTGCACATCGGCAGAAGCACTCTATGTAGAAGTCCAGTCTGTTGTTTTGACCTTCAGGAGGAGTCCACCCAGAATCCTTCTTTTTGTAGTGTTGGTAGAAAGGATTCTGTGGGTTAGTATGTTGTTCAGAGGTGTGTTGAAAATATTCTTTGAGTCGGAGACGTCGAAAGTAGGATTCTAGGTCACCACAGAACTGTATCATGTCCGTGAGCCTGGAGGGACCTGTTATTCAGATCATTCTTTTGAGTGATGGTCATTTGACAGATATTCCCTTGTGCATCTTGTAATTATTTCATGATACAGCTACAATTGTGCAGCTTACTGTCTCAGTCCTCCCTCATCCCTCCTCAAATGGTTCTGTCCTCCCCATGGACACTCTTGTCCTCATTTTACATGCTGCAACAGCCCCATTAGGAGAACGGAGACATTGCATAGGATGGTTTGAAAGGGAATGCTTTGGTAAAATGAAATTGAGTAGGGGAGGTACATTTTCCTAAATCTCCTGGAGGGAAAAATACTTATACCTGAAGTGTAAAGGGATGATACTCCTGCAGCTTCACAGCATCTACAGTTCAGCATTCACCTGAACAAAGGTTCAGGCTCATTTTCCTTTAAACAGCTGCTAAATGGATCTATCTGGAGTGGTGCCACATTAAACAGGAGCTTTTAAATCAGTGATCATTTCCTTTTCTTCAGCACCAGCAGATCATTTTTGGTTTTCCATTCAAATACCATGAGAAACTTGATTCAAACAGAACCTATTTTAAGATACACCAAACAAGCATTGCCTACACATTAGAGAGCTTTAACTGATATGATGAGGTCAAAAGTTTAACTGAATGTTCAAGAAATGAGCCTTTACAAACCTCTTATCACTGGGGGAATGTAGAAAGCTTCGCTGCTTGAGTGAACAATTAGCTAGTGGGGGAATAACAATTGTGATCATACAACTCAGCTTTTAAACTACAATAATGAAGGGTTTCAGGGCAGATAACATTAGGCAATTGTGTTGCCCCATCATGTATATGTCTGTCATTCATTATTATGCATCACTTTCCACTACTTCTCATATGGTATGTCCATCAGGTAAGACCTAAAAGAATCCATTGTAACTTTCCTGGGCAAAGGTCACAAGAGCTGAGGGTGACAGATCCTAAGAAAAACAGTGTATTTTTCTTTTTTTTAAATAAAATATGTGGTACAAATCTTCAGCTGATGTAGAAATCCATTGACGTGAATGATGCTAGAGTAAGGACCTACCTAAGTACAGAGGCTTATATTTTTACCATGCTAGTTTGCTTTCACAGGAGCACGCACTGCTGCTAAATTCTTAGAGCACTGTTGAGACAGTGGGTTGCTTTTACAGTGTCATAAAAACAATGATCTCACATTTTTAGTGCTGTTCCTGAGTCAGGCAACAGTAGAGCAGTTAGAGTAGTGGGGCTTGTAGCCAGGAACTCCTAGTGCTGCACTCCACTCTTTGTTTGGAAAATCTAAATACCTGGTAGTTCAATCAATTTTAGCTTCCAAATAATTATGTAGCATTCAGAATTTCTTTGTTAGGCAAAAAGCTTTCATGTACAATTCTTTACTTTTACAAGATCTTTCAGAAAATGATTATAAAGGAGAAGTCGACAGGAAGATTTTGCACCATTTCAAACTGCTTTGAAATAACATTAGAGTTGTGACAAGAACCAACAAAGTCAGGAAACTCAAAGTTATGTTCATAGTGCTTGTTAGCTAACACTGATGTGAAGAAAGCAACTTTTGCTCTGATTTTTATGACTTATGCTGAAAAGACCATATAATAATTCAAGTTTCAACTCATAGCAAATTGTAAAACCCTGCAAAACCCTGAAAATTCAGATATGTAATATGAACATTGATGGAGTCTGGACTATAATGTAAAGAGGAGAGAATGTTTTTAATTTGAATCAGACTCATTCCATCCCTGCTCATGTGATATCCTTCTCTTCAAAATAGACTAGTTCCTGGCCACTTTCATTTTGTGTTCCTGGTCCAGTCACTCCTGGGAATAAATGAGAACAGGCTATGATACTATTTTGATGCCAGCCTGTCCATTAGCCAGTAGGAATAGCCACTGTATGAGGAAGGGAGATACAGAGAAGAGATGTACCAATAAAAACCAATATAGTGGCAATATTTCATTAAAAAAAAATAGCATGGACATTTGTAAAACTATGGCCAGAATTCCCATTTAACTAAATATCAGAAACACCAAACAGGGAGCTAAACAACACAGATCTTATACATTTCCCCCTATGCATGAATGCACAGTGGAAGCTACTGAGGAGATTATATGTGAGAGGAAATGCTATTTTAGCAATATTATCACCTGCTCAGATTTCTTGGAAATCCACATGATCTTAAAGGAGCATGCAGCAGAGAGTATCTTATCTCCTGCCTCAAGCTTACCCACCCCAGGCCTGTCCCTCCAAGATCCATGAAGTCCTGAATATGCAGAGTACTACTACTAATGCTAACATTTAGCTTCCATATAGAACTTTTCATCTATAGCTTTCAAAGCATTTTACTATAGAAAACTCTTATCCCCATTTTACAGGTAGAGAAACTGATGCACACAGAAATTAAGGTCACATCACAGGTCAGCGACAGAGCTAGCTATAGAACCCAGGTCTCCTGATTCCAAATAGAAATGAAGGTGCATTTGTTGGGCTGGGGGAAAAGGGAAGAATGCTGTCTTGGCTATAATTTTGGTCCTTTCCAGGTCCCGAAACAGAGTGAACCTATAATTTGTACACTATAATCAAACCGGTTGGTGAAAAGGAAAACATATCGTGTTCTGTTTCTACAAAGAGAATTTGGAAATTAAACAAAAACCATATACTCATTTCACTGCACAAAACTGGCATTCCAATACATCTAAACAAATCTCCAAAGTACCCAAATACAAAGATCTGATGCAAATTGTTTTCCAGTGTAACTTTGTGCTCCTTTGCAGGAGAAGGAGAACTGTGTCTGGAGATCCACATGATATAATAATGTACGTGCTGAAGCAAAAGAATGGGTATAACCATTTTCTTGCATCTGAAGAGGTAGGGTACTTACCCCCCTCTATGTGCATGTGTAGTTCCCACCAGTAAGGGTAGATAGGTGCATGAACTAAGGATTGAATATACAAAAAAGGGGTGCATTATTGATTTTATTGCTATTTCTGTTTCTTATGAAGGTGGTTCTGTTCTTTTGTTGCTCCTGCCACCCATGGTGTAAGCAAATGCTCAGTAGGAGTTGGTTGGACAAAGATGTGCCATGTGCAAGATCACCAAATACTACTGTTAGGGTTGCAATCCACACCTAAAACTCATGCCAGAAGCACCAAGATTTACAGACCTTTCAGCAAGCCTGGGATGTGTTATTGAGGTCACCTACGCCAATGTAAGAATTCAGTGAAACATGACTTAACTGAGTTGGAGCTTAGGGTTCCGCTGTTTGAGAGATTGCCTCTATGTGTGTTTGTGTGTAGTAATGGGTAATTACAACAGCTGAGGTCATCTGAGCTACTTCAGCCAGCAATATTTTCCTGATGTAAATGTGAGAGAGCTGGTGGCAAGGTATTTTCAGTGAGGGGCCCTTTGCTTTGGCTTTTAATTTCTTCCCTGGTCCACCTGAATCTAAATATGATGGACAGCTGACTGGGAGATAAACATAAAATGTTTGGATTTTAAAACATACTTTTGGTATGTTTTACAGTATTTTGTTTTAGATAAACTGTAATAAAAATAATATCTTTCTTTTTACTGTCTCTTTCTCTCTCTGTCTCTCCAGGGCCCTCTCTGGCCAAGAAAAGAAACTAAGGAAATCACCTTGTAATTGTACCAGTTCTATGGCTACATGGGCTATGTGACTATCAGTGAAGAGACAACTGAAGAGTTTTTCTGTTCCAAAACCACAGATCTCTACATTTAAGCTCAGTTAAGCCTCGACGGGCCTTTTAGACACAGCCTGGAGCAAGGGGTGGGATATAAATTACACTACGCCAAAAGACATTATGCCCAGAGACATACAATTTCCTCCCTTCTTCCCCTTTGCTTGGGGTAAGGAGCAATAACTTGCTATTTGTTTATGCCAGCAACATATAACACCACCCTTCACACTGGTCAGTGCATGTGGAGGTTGTCAATCTACTCTTTCCCCACTTAACCCCAACTTACTTTTCCCTTCATGCCTGACCCACACAACCCTCCAAGCAGGCCAGTGCTTAATTTATAATGAAAGAGGCCCCAGGGCTCAAGCAATTAGGTGCCAGGGCTCAAGCAATTATATTACACTCATAACTGATGCAGCAAGCCCAGAGGTGCTAGAGCTATGAACTACCACGCCTAGAGGTGCCCGGGCTCAGCCCTGGCATATATTAAGCACTGAGCCAGGCCAACAGGGCCACACGTTGAGGGTAAATTCTGCACCTGCCCAAGGCTTGCAGGGCTGGACCTCCTGTGAGGTCACAACTGGCCCATGGGGCCAGGTACCTGCCCCAGGGTTTGTTCAAGTCTCGCACAGAGACCTGGGGGATTTAACCAGGGCATGGGGTGGCTAATGTGCAGGAGACCCCAGCCAGGGAGGCCTTCGAAGCCATAGCCAGAAATCACCCAGCCTCCAGGGACTCAGGGTGGGGCTTTTCCACACCCACATGTGAGTTTCCTGTTGACTAGCAGCCGGCCTTGCTCGGTCACATGATGTCTCCAGGCCCTCTCCCTGCACGGCAGCTGGCACAGATGAGCCAATCAAGTGACCTTGGAGGCTAGACGAGCTGTACTGCAAGCTGTGCCCCTCAGGGAGAGGCAGGAGCAACAGCTGGGCACTGCAGAGAGGGGCTACTGCTTTCCGCAAGTGGAGACTGAGGGTAAGCGGGGAGGCTGCCCCTGGGTACGGGGCCAGGACTCAAGCTGTTCAGTGGGCGGCTGAATCTTTAAATTGTAACACCCTTGCTCTCCTTGATTAGTACCTTACCCCATAAGCAATCTCATTGGTTTCAATGGCACTAGTTAGGGAGTACGTTGTTACTAAATGTGGCTAAGGACATCAGAACCTGGCCCATATTATAAGCGGTGTGTTATTTACATGTATCATTACATTTTGGCATTAATTTTTCTATAAAATAACAAACATTGCCTAAGTGCTTAGATGTTTTAAAAGATTGATGCACTGAATTGGCAGAAGTTGCTTCACATGAGCATCTTGTTTCTGTGTAATGACAATAAAGAATTTCATGTGTTATGGGAAGAATTTCTCTCTTATATAAAGAAAAACAGATGTGCAAGTGCTCTGGACATGAGTTCACTTAGGAAGTTGTGTAGCAGATCAGGGGGCTGTTTTTTGTACAGTGTGTTGGGGTAAAAGTTGGGAAACTGAGTCACAAATCCAGCCAATTTAGGCTTAATCAATTTTGCCTTTATTTGTACAATTTCAGACAGTATTATTTGTCAGCTATAATGTCTGGACATACATTTAGGGCAGACAAATAACAGACAAGACAGAATTGGTAAAGGGCCCAAGTTACCATATTCCAAGGCACCTGGAAGTCCTCCTATACTTCTTGATGATTGTTGTCTGCCCTGATCTCTTTGTCTGATCTTCAGTTCCATCCTTCAGTTTCTGGTCTGGTGTTTCTCCAATTTAGGCCCACGTTAACTTAGATCTTTTATTCATTTCTACATTGCAGATTACTTAATTTTTATCCAATTGGATTTTAACTTATCAACCTTTGGGTTTTAGGTAACCCATACATTAGGCATGGGCAAGATTCAGTTATCCAACTTCTGCATTTTGTCTGCTGATTTTGCAGTTTCGGTGTCATGTTGTTTTTTTGTGTCATCCTGCCCTGGGTCTTCTCAGTAAAAAAGGATTCTTGTTACAGATTTGTTTATTTTCACCCATAAACTTCCAGGAAACCATTATCTTTGTTCCATCTGCAATAACACCACTTCAAGCAGATTAGCAATTCTACATAAAAGCAAAATTGGCAAAACCACACGTATGCCAGCAAGACCTTGATCTAAGTGTTACCTCGTCTGTACTCATTCACTATCCATAATTAAAAATATAGATATCAAATCTCTTAATTTTACCATTAACAATTCTTCATTTTATATTTCAGAGCTATAAATCAGTATATGTTATCCCCTTCTACTCTGTAATCTGTTAGAAAGTGAAGGAGAGTTATGAAGACCATGATGATTCTTTAATGTCAACACTTCTTAGCTTCTGTAAACATGGGTTTTTTGTTCAAAGTCCAGTTTTGTTTGTGAATCACTACAAAAAACTTCATTATACATTTTCCTGTGAATGCATTTTGAGAGTGTGTCTCAGTTTTAGGACCTTGATATTTAGTTGTTTTTAATTGTACTCCAACAGGTGCTTGTTTTGTGTTACTCATGTATGATTTTGAATCAGTATTTTAAAAATCAATAAAGATGCCTAATTTTCAAAGCCGCTGAGCACCCACAACTCCCATTAACTTCACTGAGAATTAGAAAGGCTCAATAGCTCTGAAAATCAGGCCTATACACTTAAAAAAATGTCTTCCTTGATTTTGTTTTTCCTTCTCCTTCCTGTTTCCCTTCCTTCACTGACTTTTTCTTCCTTACACTGTGATTTGGCATAGGAACCACTCCACACAATGTGTCTGTTGGTGCTGCTGAGGAATCAGCAGTAACATATGGTCCTTCAGTCCATGCTAGTACCCATCTCAAAGGCAAATTTCTGGATGACTGACAGTCTAGTCTAACCCCGATCGTAAATCATTCTGCTCTAAAGAATGAATGAATTCTAAAGAATTACTCTGAAAAATTGAAGTAAATTCCATATTTACTGTGTCAGTGGCTCAAAATCCAGAGCTCAATCATTTAAGGTTCTGAGCACCCTGAATTCTCATTGACTTCAATGAGAGCTGAGAATGCTCAGCACCTCAAAGGATTGAGCCCCATATTTGCTCAAGTTACAAACAAAGGTATCTCCCCCTACCCTCCGACAACTATCACTAAAATCTTGACCTAGGATCTGAAAGTCAAGCTGTGACCTTTCTGGCTCATGATCATCACTAGTAACTTTATCCCAGCTGAAGATTACCCAGGGTGTAATTGAGTTGTACATCTACCATAACTGTTATGTGGATCACGGTTAATAAGCCCTGAAGAGCACAGCCTAAATTTCAGTTCCCAGGGTAAGCTTGCAATGATGTCAGCTGGAAAAAAAACATGCTACTTATAAACTGAAAAATTTGTTATGGAGTCACTGAGACACAATAAACATAGACACTAGGATGCCATTGTTACAGCAGAATGTTTCAAAGTATAATGGTAGTAATTTAATACTGTGCTTGCTGGTTTAAACATCATGAGGAAAACATGGTTGTTTAATATTTCAATAAAACATTCATTGTTTAAATATTGCAATACCTTTAATCATTTGTTATGTCAGTATGAAAACAAGAAGGAAACTCTGGTTTCTTGCACCGTGCTTCCTCACTAGCACTAAAGGTTGTCCATTTTTAGCACGAGGGCTTCAAGTAACACTAGGCTCAAGAAATCGCTTGTAACTAAAGAGTGCTTTTCCAATATGGTTCCTGGTTGTTTATACAGAGAAGTGCTTCTTACCACTTGAACTTTCAGGCTACTGAGCTGAACAAAATGGGCCATATCACCTGGTGTAAATCAATGGAGCTTCAGTTAATGAACACTTCAATGAAGCTATGCCAATTTACACCAAGTGAGGATCTGGTCCTATTTTTATTCTGGGGAAAGAAGTCATGCTTAACTATGATTGTGATGAAATAAAGCAACTGACTTATATAAACATATATTGTGGGATTTCCCCAGAGATCAGGTTTTGGGGAAAATATTAGAAACAAACACATTAATAACAAGAGTCTATCCCATCCATACAGTATGAGAAGTGAATCAAAAGCAAATCCTGGAATCCAAATCCCTTTGAATGTTAGGGGACTCCACTCACCCACAGACCCCAAAGTGAGAGCTCCTAAGGCACTTACCATGCTCCCTTCCCATCTCAGAGCCACATGGAACAGGACAGAGTCTTTACCCCCAGAGGCAAAATGTAGGGGTATGACAAGAATTCAGTGACAATGGGCTGCTGGGGGAGAAATGAAAATGAGAGAAAGGGGAAAAGAAAAGCTAAACATTAAATAGATGAGACTTTCTAGAATTTGTATTTATATTGTTCAACCACAGAACCACACACAAGAAACCTGAATAACCATGTGATGTCTCATTGTACCCTCATCTTTCCCTCTCCATTCCCTTCCCTTTGTTTGTTGCATTACTTTTTGCCTCAGGTCTGCTGTGACTGTTGTAAGGTCTTCATGACACCAACTATCACTTAGTATACGTGTTATGGATCCTGTCCAGGCTGGCCAGTAAAAGTTGGAAAGGAGGCTGTGAGTGAGAAAAACCATCTTGAACAAAGACTGTGTCCAAAAGATATGTATTTCCTCTTTCATTTGCTTGTAACCATCTCTACCTTTATCCCTTTTACTTGGTGTCACTTAATCCATGTTCTTTTGTCAGTAAACTTGTTTTGCTTTCATTGAATCATCAGTGCTGTGTAAATTCACTAACGTGTGTACTTCTAGTATGCTGACAGGTTGGAGTGTTTTACCATTTCTGTGAGGGTCCAGTGGGAGGAACTGGTCTCTGTAGCAGGATGATTTGGGGGACAATCTGGGGCTGGAAGGGTACTAAGTTTAGTCTACAAGGCGTAACTAGCCTGGGCAAAGCCATGGTGAGGGTTCTGGGCTGCTGGCAGTCATTTGGGAGTCAGAGCTCTGGACCAAAACTGCACAGCCACAAGATATCCAGAGTTACAAGGCAAACAGTGAACAAACCCCTTACTGGCCTGGGTGAACCCCAAAATGTCACAATGTGTTTGTACAGTACATAGTACAATGGGGTCTCTACCCTGATTTGACTCTGTGAGTGTTACGAATAATAATAAATACAAAATGCCTGTCTTCTTTAAGAGCACTGAAGGGAAGGGCCGCCGGCACCCTATGCCCCTCCCCAATGCACCTCTGCAGAAGCAGCCATACTTGGGCATAGCTAAGTATGTAACTGAGGTAGAGAAATACATATTATGCATATCCTTGAAATGTCAGTACATTCACACAGAATAATAAAAAGGATAACAGAAGCCACAAAAGTCACATGATCTTGCATTTAGCTTTTAAGATAATAGCAGCCTGGCTTGGACATCCTAAATAACAATCTGAAGCACCAGTAATGGCAAAAGATGTAACTGTCATTGAATACTCTATATACAGATTGCTCTAAGAGTATTATCAAAACTTAGATCACTAAAGCAACATTCATATTTTTAAAGTTCTCTAAATCAAAGATATTTATTTCTTTAGAAATCACTAAATAAATACATTCATTGAAAATACATAGTCAGAATGTGAGCTGCTACTATTAATGTTAGCGTTAAGTGGATTTTTTAAAATAAATATGTAGGATTTTGTGGACCTAGGCTGCAATCCTACATTATTTGCATACTCAAAAATCTCAGGTGAATTTAATGGGAATTTGGGGTATACAGGAATGGAGTTTGGGAGCTCCTGCAAGTAAACTATCAAAGTTAATTGCTTTGTGAAAGAAAAAAATAACACAAAATTTTACAGCAAATGAAGGCTGGCCAGAAGACAGTAAAATTGTGCAAGTGCAAAATAATTGGATACAGATGACAAATGTTAAGGGCTAATCATTTCTGCAATTTGCAAAATGGTCCTTTCTTAAACCTAACCTGTGACAAAAGTTGTTTGGGGCCTCATTGCCTCACTATATTAACCAAATTTATTTTGGTTGTCACACTTTAGGATCCAAAAGAAGTCCTTCATTGAAGCTTTCTGAATTAAACCATGTTGCAGACAGTGTAACATTAAAAGCAAACTGCAGACAATAAGTATAGGCGACATGTTAGAAAAGCATATATGCCACAATAATTCATTATTTAGACAAAACAATGCCTATTATTTATAGTTAAGATTTAAAAGAATAAAATCATTAGCAATGAAAAGTAGTAGAGCACTAAAATATTATTTAATATAGTTTGGTCAATTTCATTCTATTTTGAATTATAATTTAAAAATGACATTATTACTGTTTTGGTTTTCGACTGTTAGGAGTAAAGCCCTGCAGCTGGGCCTGTTAAGTCTTCCTGACAGCCTAATGCTGCCTGACGGACCGCCCTTCCCGATTGGCTGAGGAAAGCTATCAGGATGGTTCTTAAGCCCATCTGCAGCAGTAGGTTGCTCAATCCATGTGTCCAAAGATTCTCTACCTCTCTGTGCTTATCTCTCTTACTAAGCCCTGCTCCTCCACTGCTCCAGCCTAGACTCTGCCTGCACCCAGCGGGTTCCAGTCCTGCCCCAGCCTTGCCCCAGCCTTCCCTGACTCCTGGTAATCTGGTTCTGACCTTTGGCTCTGATTCCTATCTTGATCTTTGGCATTTGGACTCTGACTAGTAGGTCCGACCACCTACAAGCTGTCCCCTGTCATAGACAAGGCTAACCTACTTAAAATTTTTGAGAACACCTCATGTGCACTGAAAAGTCCATCAAGAACAAAGACCTATATAATCAATAGATGAAAAGAATCAATGTCAAACCTTTAGAAGCATTTGATTGAATAATGTTAGTCTGAGGAAAATATAACTGAGACACTATTAAGATGCTGATGGTATGAATTTTTAATGTTGGTAGAAGAAAATGAAAAATATGTCAGCATGCCCTAAACAGATTGTGGAAAGAAGGAGCTGTTAATGGATTTAAGGAGGACAGCCTCATATGTGATACATTAGACATAACTAATGTGTGGGGAGGTTAACTGATATCATTAGTCAGCAAGAGCTGTTCTATCTATCATAGGATGTTACTATAAATGTCATCTGAGGATAATTTCATATTAACTACAAACCAGGGCTCCAATTCAGGAAAGCATGTAAGCACTTGTTTAAGCATGTGCTGAAGTCTCATTTCCTTCAAAGGGATCTAAGCACATGCTTAAGTGCTTTGCTGAACAGAGATGCTTTCCTGAATTGTAGCCAAAAGACACCTGAAATGAATGCAAGGAGTTCCACTGACTCCAGTGAACATTTTATCGGTCTCTGTATACTCATCCCATTGAAGTCAATGAAAGTTTTGCCGTCATGTATATTGTATATAATACATATTACAGGAAAAACAAAGTAAGGAATGATTTAGAGAGTTTTAAAAAAATGCATTGGGACTATTTTTGTATCCCACTCCATATAAAGTCAGGATCCTACGGTACTATGAGTCCGAGTGTTCAGGGCTCAGGGAAATGCAACAGAAACCTCTAAAAATGACCTGAAATAGCTTTTCTGAATACACAAATGTTCCCAGTCTAAAGTCCAAAATCTCAGGAATTTCCTGATCTAAAAGTGAATGCTGGCTCCTATTGGGAAGCTGGGAATGACCACTAAATGGGAGAAAGCACCTGTTTCTAATCCTCCAAGGTCCTGAGATCAGTTTAAATTTGTGGTCTGCTTATATAGCAAACCTGCTATTGGTGCCAATGAGAGTTTTAGCTATCCTAGGCAACAAGCCAGTGTAATTCTGAGGAGTGAGACTAAGCCCTGGTCTACACTACAGGGGTTAGGTCGAATTTAGCCGTGTTAGGTCGATTTTAAAATGAATGCATCCACACAACCAACCCTGTTCTGTTGACCTAAAGGGCTTGTCATAAATATAAAGGGAAGGGTAACCACCTTTCTGTATACAGAACTATAAAATCCCTCCTGGCCAGAAGCAAAACCCTTTCACCTGTAAAGTGTTAAGAAGCTAGGATAACCTTGCTGGCACCTGACCAAAATGACCAATGAGGAGACAAGTTACTTTCAAAGCTGGAGGGGGTGGGGGGACAAAGGGTCTGTCTGTCTGTGTGATGCTTTTGCCGGGAACAGAACAGGAATCGCGTATTAGAACTTGTTAGTAAGTAATCTAGCTAGAAATGCGTTAGATTTCCTTTTGTTTAAATGACTGGTAAATAAGCTGTGCTGAATGGAATGTATATTCCTGGTTTTGTCTCTTTTTGTGACTTAAGGTTTTGCCTAGAGAGATTCTCTGTGTTTTGAATCTGATTACCCTGTAAGATATTTACCATCCTGATTTTACAGAGGTGATTCTTTTACTTTTGCTTTAATTAAAATTCTTCTTTTAAGATCCTGATTGCTTTTTCATTGTTCTTAAGATCCAATGGTTTGGGTCTGTGTTCACCTATGCAAATTGGTGAGGATTTTTATCAAGCCTTCCCCAGGAAAGGGGGTGTAGGGCTTGGGGGGATATTCTGGGGGGGGAGACATCTCCAAGTGGGCTCTTTCCCTGTTCTTTGTTTAACATGCTTGGTGGTGGCAGCACAGGGTCCAAGGACAAGGCAAAGTTTGTACCTTGGGGAAGTTTTTAACCTAGGCTGGTAAGAAAAAGCTTAGGGTGTCTTTCATGCAAGTCCCCACATCTGTACCCTAGAGTTCAGAGTGGGGAAGGAACCTTGACAGGGCTCTAAAATCAACTTCTGTAATCCTCCCTGACGAGGGAAGTAGGGCTAAAATCAACCTTGCTGGGTCAAATTTGGGGTAGTGCAGACGCAATTCGACTGTATTGGCCTCTGGGAGCTATCCCAGAGTGCTCCAATGTGACCACTCTGGACAGCACTTTGGACTCGGATGCACTAGCCAGGTACACAGGAAAAGCCCCGGGAAATTTTGAATTTCATTTCCTGTTTGGTCAGCATGGCGAGCTCAGCAGCACAGGTGACCACGCAGTCCCCACAGAATCGCAAACAAGCTCGAGCATGGACTGAAAGGGAGACACTGGATCTGATTGCTGTATGGGGAGAAGAATCTGTGCAGGCCGAACTCCGATCAAAAAGAAGAAATGCTAATATATATGCCCAAATCACACAAGGCATGGTGGAGAGAGGCTACAACAGGGACACACAGCAGTGCCATGTGAAAGTTAAGGAGCTCAGGCAAGCCTACCAAAAGACAAAGGAGGCAAATGGTCGCTCCGGGTCAGAGCCTCATACATGCCGCTTCTATGATCAACTGCATGGCATTCTAGGGGGGGACGCTACCACTACCCCACCACTGTCTGTGGACACCTGCAAGGGGGGAGTCTCATGCAACAGGGAGGATGATTTTGTGGATGAGGAAAAGGAGGAGAAGGAGGAGGAGAATGCGCAGCAGGCAAGCAGTAAATCTGTTCTCCCCGGCAGCCAGGACCTTTTAATCAGCATTGAGCCAATACCTCCCAAGGTGAGATCCCCAACCCTGAAGCTGGAGAAGGCACTTCTGGTGAGTGCACATTTGTAAGTACAGTACAGGGTTTAAAAGCAATAGTGTTTAATGTTTGATTTGCCTTGAAGATTTGGGATGCATTTGTGGCCAATACAGCTACTGGAAAAGTCTGTTTACGTGTCTGGGGATGGAGTGGGAATCCTCCAGGGACATCTCCATGAAGCTCTCCTGGAGGTGCTCTGAAAGCCTTTGCAGAAGGTTTCTGGGGAGGGCTGCCTTATTTCACCCTCCACTGTAGGACACTTTACCATGCCAAGCCAGTAGCAAGTAGTCTGGAATCACTGAAGCACAAAGCATGGCAGTGAATGGTCCTGGGTTTTGGTCACATTCAAGCAACATTTGGTCTATATCTTTCTGTGTTAGAGAGTGATATCATTCATGGTCACCTGGTTGAAATAGGGAAATTTTTGTAAGGGAACAGTAAAAGGACGCTGTTCATGCTGGGCTGTTTGCACTTGGCTAAAAGGAATCATCCTAGAGAATAGCCACATGGTGGGTGGAAGGAGGTGTGTGCTGCACATCCACCCAAAAACCGCAGCCCCTCCTTTTAAATGTGAAACCCAACTGGCATTGCTTGCCATGGGAAAGGAGGGTGCTACAGTTTGAAACCATTCCCACATGTTATGAAGGCATAAGAAGTCAAGCCCACGTACCATTTGGCTGCCTGGAAACTGAATTCTGTTGCCCAGCTGTGTGTGATGTGTCACCATACCAGCAGGCACTCAACATAAAAGGCAAAATGTGACCTTGTACCTAAAGCACATGTGCTGTCTGCTGTGATTGCTTGATTCACTTGATTGAATTGCTTGATTCACTGTGAAAGAGTCTCACTCTTGTTCTCATAAATGTATCATCTTAAATTTTACTCTCCCTTTTTATCTCCCCCCAGGTGCAAATGTTTCTATGCTCCCCCTATCATCTCCATCCTTGAGGTTACCACAGATTAGAAGGCAAAAAAAACTCACTTGCGATGACATGTTTTCCGAGCTCATGCAGTCCTCCCACACTGATAGGGCACAGTTTAATGCATGGAGGCATTCAATGGCAGAGGCCAGGGAAGCATTAAGTGGCCGCGATGAGCAGAGTCAGGAGGCGATGCTGAGGCTAATGGGGGAGCAAACTGACATGATGAGGCATCTGGTGGAGCTGCAGGAAAGACATCAAGAGCACAGACCCCCGCTGCTTCCATTGTATAACCTCCTGCTCTCCTCCCCAAGTTCCATATCCTCCTCACCCAGATGCCCAACAATGCGTTGGGGGGGGAGGGAAGAGGCTCTGGGCACCCAGCCACTCCACTCCAGAGGATGGCCCAAGCAACAGAAAGCTGTCATTCAAACAGTTTTGATTTGTAGTGTGGCTACAATAAGCAATGTGCCTTGTCCTTCCCTCCTCCCCCACCCCACCCAGGCTACCTTGTAAGTTATCTCACTTTTTTTTTAATTAATAGAGAAAAATGCATGCTTTCAAAACAATGGTTACTTTATTTCCTATTCCAGCTGTGATCGAAGGGGGGAGGGTGGTTGGCTTACAGGGAATTAAAATCAACAAAGGGGGTGGGTTTGCAGCAAGGAGAAACACACACAACTGTCATACCGTAGCCTGGCCAGTCATGAAACTGGTTTTCAAAGCCTCTCTGATGCATAGCATGCCTAGCTGTGCTCTTCTAATTGCCCTGCTCAAAATCATCCACCAGGCAATTTGCCTCAACATCCCACCCCACCATAAACATCTCCCCTTACTCTCACAGATATTATGGAGCACACAGCAAGCAGCAATAACAATGGCAATATTAGTTGCGCTGAGGTCTAACCTAGTCAGCAAACAGCACCAGCGAACTTTTAACCGTCCAAAGGCACATTCTACCTCCATTCTACAATTGCTCAGCCTACAGTTGAACTGCTCCTTACTACTGTCCAGGCTGCCTGTGTACAGCTTTATGAGCCATGGGAGCAAGGAGTGGGCTGGGTCTCCAAGGATAACTATTAGCATTTCAACATCCCCAATGGTAATTTTCTGGTCTGGGACGTAAGTCCCTTCTTGCAGCTGCTTGAACAGTGCAGAGTTCCTAAAGATGCGAGTATCATGCACCTTTCCCGACCATCCCACGTTGATGCACCAGTGCTTGCAGCACCATTGAGAAGTACCCCTTGCGGTTTATGTACTGGTTGGCAAGGTGGTCCAGTGCCAAGACAGGGATATGCATTCCATCTATCCCCCCATCACAGTTAGGGAACCCTATTGCAGCAAAGCCATCCAGTATGACCTGCATATTTCCCAGAGTCACTACCCTTGATAACAGAATGTCAGTGATTGCATTGGCTACTTGGATCACAGCAGTCCCCACAGTAGATTTGCCCACTCCAAATTGATTCCCGACTAACAGGTAGCAGGCAGGCGTTGCAAGCTTCCACAGGGCTATCGCCACTCATGTCTCAGATGTCAGGGCAGCTCTCACCTTGGTATTCCTGTGCTTCAGGGCGGGGAAAACAACTCACAAAGTTCAAGGAAAGTGAAATTACGCATGCAAAAGTTTTGCAGCCACAGTGAATCATCCCATACTTGCAACACTGTGCGGACCCACTAGTCTGTGTTTGTTTGCCAGGCCCAGAATCGGCATTCCACTGTATCAGCCAGCCCCACTGCCACCATGATGGCCCAATTGCCACAGCCCGTGCTTTCAGGAACATCTGTGTCCATGTCCTCCTCACAATTGTCCTCGTGCTGGCTTCTCTTAGCCTGGTTCTGCACATGCTGCAAGATAATGCGCAAGGTGTTTACAATGCTCACAACAGCAGCGGTGAGCTGAGTGGGCTCCATGCTTGCCATGCTATGGTGTCTGCACAGGTAATCCAGGACAAAAGGCATGAAACAATTGTCTGCCATTGCTTTAACGGAGGAAGGGAGGGGAGCCTGACGACATGTACCCAAAACCACCTACGACAATGCTTTTGCCCATCAGGCAATTTATTTTGCTCAATTTATTGAGAGGTCAGTCACTGACTGGCTGTGAGTGTGGGAGTGGCAAAAAGACGAAAATAAGAATGAACTACCATTGGCCCCATAAAAATGACCAAAGGATTGGTTGACAGAGAGGAAGGATAGGTAGGATTTTCACTGCAGCAATGAAATCCCCAGTCTAGCAAGTGACAATATGATGTGGACCCCTGCACCTCCACAGAGCCCTATGAAATCAGTGAGGCTCCACAAAAAGTATAAGGTGTTGCCCACATGAAATCAGGTGCTGGATCAGAGCCTAAGTTTGTAATGTTCTGGTTGGAGGCAGGGTAAGGCTTTAAGAAACAATGACTAAGTAATAGGCCATCATGTGAGGAACAAATATTGTTTCAATTTTGTGTAATGTGAACAAATGAACCCAAATATAAGTACAGCTGTATAGTCCCATTACCCCAAAGGGTTATTATGCCTAGTGTTAGAGGAAAGTTATATTTGTCATATTTTTTTATGAATTTAGAAAATAAAAATCAGACTTTGAAAAGGCCATTTGTTCTGCCACTCCACCCCTGTTTGTGCTTCTAGCTTTCTCAATGCTTAAAAATTATTCTGTTTTCCAGGATTTGCTTTTCTACTTTCTCAGTAACAAAACTGCAGACAACACGACAGACCTAAGTATTGCATGGCTGAGAATGTGGCACAAATCCCAGCGTGGCTTTGCTCAACTCCAGGGAGGAGACTCCCAAGAAAAATACTGAGTTACTGTAGCTGAGACGAGTTGGCAACCTTACAGGACTGTCTGCACTTAGCAATGGACCTGTTACAGGGAAATTGATTGATGGAAGTGGTTTGTTGCATCACTCATTCTTACAAGTTCAGCACATCTACCTAACAATGCTGTCTTTGGGAGAACAGTTTTGATGCATCCACAGACTCCTTACAAGCATGTTTGTACTTTTTGGAACTCCTGATACATTAAAGTACTCAGGACCTCTTGACCAGATGTTTGCATATTTTCAAAAGCAGCTGCTTCCACATATTGTAATAGAGCCATCTAGAAGTTATGTGGCTATGAATTGTTCTCCTTAACCCCTGAGGATAGGACAAAAAGTAATGGTCCTAAATTACAGCAAGGGAGATTTCAGTTGGACATTAGGAAAAACTTCTTAGCTGTAAGGGTAGTTAAGCACTAGAACAAATTACCTAGAGAGGTTGTGGAATCTCCATCATTGGAGATTTTTAAGAGCAGGTTAGACAAACACCTGTCAGGGATGGTCTAGATAATTCTTAATCCTGCCTCATTGCAGGGGACTGGACTAGATAACATACTAAAGTCCCTTCCAGTCCTTCATTTCTGTGATCCCAGAACTCCCTTTTCTCAGTCAGTATCCCTGCCATTGTCAGTGTGGACTTGTGTAAGAAGCTATTCTAGAGGAAGTTAGAGGTGGACAGTGTAGTACCCTTGCTGTGAGCCTTCTTAGAGAAGAGCAGTTCCTCACATTATGTTCGTGTTGCTCCTATTGGCTCCAGTAGGTGCTGCTCTAATACAAATAACATAGTGACATAGACAGGCTGAGCAAAGGAGAGTATGGCTCTGACTCAAGAATGCCAAAAGCTCCAATATCGTAAGGACTATCCAATATTTTTGGAAAATATTAGCATTTTTTTTGCTCCAAACTGTTTGATTCCAATGCAGTTCACTGCTTCAAGGCTCTCCTCTGCCATCCTCCTTTACACCTGTTTTTCCCATTCCTGTCACTACCTTTCCCTGGCAGGCATTGTCCCATCAGACACTGGTAGTGACAGCAGTAAGACCGTAGGGACAGCAGCCAGCCAGCCTCAGTCCTCACCACAAGAGCACAATATTGAGACAAACCTGAGAAAAGGTCTAGAAATGGGACTTGGAAGGAAACGGGGGAGGGGAAAGGTGAAGGAAAGAGGAGAGGAAGGGCAGGGGAGGAAAACTGGGAGGGAGAAAGGAGTGGACGGGCAGGGTGGGAGGAAATGGGAAATGAGAATGAAAAGACCAGCCTGGGAAGAAAGAGTCAAGGGACAAGGCTAGGCTCAGGGAATGAAGGGCTGGCAGAAAGAGAAAGAGGAGGGACAAGGTGGAGTGGAAAAGAGGAGAGGCAGGGATGGAGGGAGGATGGGGAATAGAATATTGGCAAGAGGTGGAAGGCCCAGGTAGGAGTGGGCCACAGGACGTAGAAGGAGCAGAGAGGAGGGGGATGGACAGCGGCTGAGAGGGACAAAGGGGAGCGGAAGGACCAGAGAGCTGCGAATGGGAGGAGGGCGACACAGAGGGGAGGCGCTGTGAAGCGGGGCTGTGTGCAGCGGCTCCTCCCAGGCAGCCCGAGAAGTTTGCTGAGCATCCCCGAGACACCGCAAAGCTCTGACTCGCTGCAGGGGAGAGTCACATGGGGCGGCTGGGGGGAAGTTCAGCTGGACTTGACGCGTTTGCTGGCTGGTCCCTGCTTGGCCCGGAACAGAGTCGGAGAGTGGAGAAAGCAGGAAACCGGAAAGAAGCGGTTTCGGGGGCATTTGCCTGAGACCAGTGTAGTTACTGCCGCGCTAGACCCGTCATCCCCACCCAGAGGACTAGGAGGACACCCACGGAGACACCCCATCTTCTCCAGGATGCTGGGTACCCGAATGCCCCCAAGCCGCAGAGGCGATCTGGGAGCGTGCAGGCAATAGCTCGGGTGTAGAACGTGAGTACAAACAAAGCTAAACCGCGGATCTCCACACCTTTAAACTACAGGAAACTCTCCTTAGAAACCTGGCTACGCTCAACTGCCCGCTGCAGGGGCTGTTCGTCAGGAGGTGTCTATAATAATAACAACAGGACTCACAATCAGAGTCACGATCGTCTTTAATTGCCCGGCTATAGGTCGGTAGTGAGGTATCTGTTGGCTGGTTGGATTATTTGGCGCTGGTTCGGGGAGGAGTGTTTTTAAAAAGGGGGGGGGGAGGGATATCATGCTTGATTCCTGCCTGGAATTCAGCCCCGCACATCCCCGCACCCGGCTTTGTGAGTCCATTCAGTCCTCCCCTTGCGGAGAGCCGGCTGCAGAGTTTGGGAAAGTTTTGGAGTCTCCGATTGGCTTTTCGTGGAAACTCGCGGCTCGCCTGGCGCTTTTCTAACGGGTCTCACTTCTCCTTGCAAACCCTGCAGGCGGCGGGGTGCGAGCTGGCTGGTCTCTAGCCTGTGTCGGCTTCTAACGAATGCACAAGAGTGAGCTCTGGCGAGCGGTCCAGCTCCCGACCGCGGGACCCACCTCCCTCGCTGTCGCTCTCGAGTCACCTGGTCCCTCGCGTTCCGGAATCCGAACGTTCAGGTCTGTTGCTCCAGCTGGAGGCGGACGCGACGCGGGGTAGATTCTAGTCAGACAAAGGGCAGGCGATCCAGAGCGGGGGTTTAAAGCGGAGCGTGCTATTTTGACGGGTAGAAGCAGAAAACAGGACTCTGAGGAGGCACTTATGTATAAAGTGGTGCTTACAGAAATAAACACCTACCTAGACATTATAAAAAGAAAAGGAGGACTTGTGGCACCTTAGAGACTAACCAATTTATTTGAGCATGAGCTTTCGTGAGCTACAGCTCACTTCATCGGATGCATAGTTTCCACAGTATGCATCCGATGAAGTGAGCTGTAGCTCACGAAAGCTCATGCTCAAATAAATTGGTTAGTCTCTAAGGTGCCACAAGTCCTCCTTTTCTTTTTGCGAATACAGACTAACAGGGCTGCTACTCTGAAACTAGACATTATAGACAATTACAGAGGTGGGGCCAACAACTACACATTGCATGCCACCTCTTCTTTACTGGAGTCTCACTCTTCTGAGCTAGCTGGAGTTAGCGGTGTAGAGGCGTACCGAGTACTTTATCCTGAACCTGAATGCCAGGGGCTGACCTTTACGCCATGGTGGGTGTACTGTGTCGGAAGGACACTGAGGTAGCGTTGCTATTTATGGGCTCAGGTCACTTGCACTAGTCTGATGGCTGCGATATGCTTTGCGAGGAAAGGATTTTGTGTGTGTGTGTGTGTGTGTGAAAGAGAGAGAGAGAGATCGGCTAATTTGGGCAGATCCAGACGTATTTGTTTAGTCTATTTGTTTAGTCTTGATTTTTAGACCAATTTGCATTTAAACGTTTCAACTAAAGTCAGAGGGCTGGAATTGTGGTACAACGAGTCCGTCACTTTTGCTAGTCCCAGTTATAAGACGTCATATTATTTGTCCTATTTCCATGTTGATTAATTATCACGAATTTCACCTGAAGAAGTAGTCAAGTCCCAGCCAGCCTTACCTCCATTGTGCTAAGAACACGATTTAAGAGGGCTGTGTGATAGGGCAGTTCCAGTGAACAGTCCTGAAGGAGCTAGTACAGTATCAAGGTTGGTGAGCAAGTTCTGAAACTGAAAATATCATTACAGCCCAAGAGCTTGTAATATTGGAGTCAATTACAAATGAGGATCTCCACCTACAGCTGGTTGTTACATTGGCTTGGGCAAAGTTATATGCTGCGGGAACGCTGCATTTCTCTGGTCATTTCATTAAAAGTTATTTAATTTTGTTCTTGCAAATTTTAGTACCTGTCATATTTTATTCCTCAATACTCTCATGTGGTGATCAGTCTTTGAGGCTTTTTTAAAGTTATACAACTCCCTTGTCAGCTTTTCTAATCAATTCTTTGTCCTATGTACTATACTTAATGTAATTTCTAAGGTTTCCTTATACTGTACTAGATAACCTGGAAAAAAAGTATATGTTGGTGCCACTTGCTGCTTTTTTAGATTTATCTGTTGCCACTTTATTTGGAAAGATCCTTGAAAGGAAATTAGTTTGATATATAAAGTGAAGGCTCACTGTCACACTGATTGAATTTTCGGGAGAGTGGTTAAACAGGTAAAGTTATGAGAGTTGTTCCCGATTAGAAAATTACTTCCTGTTTAGAAAAGTGACTCCCTGCATACCTTTAGTTCTTTGTTTAGAAAAGAAAGATCTTTGACCCAAAGTGAGTGAAAGTCGGGGTCACTGCAACCTTTTAGAATCTGGAAACTGAACAGTGGATGCTTTCCAAGGAGGGAGGGCAGCTAGAGGGAGTGAGGAGGAGAAAAGAGTAAAGATAACTTCTGCCAATATGCTTAAAGCCAAGTTTCAAAACACCCAGAGCTCCTATATGAGAGTTGCACGCTTGCTACTTGGAAGAATTACTAATGCAAAATGCTGTTGTCTAAAAACTAGAAGCCAAGAAAAATAACTCTTTATTAAAGGTTTTGGCCGAAGCCATAAAACTGCCAGCACATTTATTTAAAAAAACTTTTAAATTTCTCATTTGTTTGTGCTTTCCAAGAAATATTGTTCTGACTGCTGATGTTTGTTGTCTAAATCCCATTTGCAGCTAGAGCCATTCAATTGCAAACAGGGAATGTAGATTAAAATTCACCTATGTTCCCAGAAAGCTTTTTGTATTCTTAAATTTAATGCCCCCAGGGCGTGCCTGACAAACTACACACATTTACTCATCATCTGGAAAAGCTTTAAAAATAAATAAAAATAGAAGAAACTTTGGCGTCGTACACATATTCTTTTCTTTTCCTTCTCCTTTCTTAAAATTGTCATTTGTGGGTAAAGCAAATGGCTACATATGGAGAAGGATGGAGACCTGGAATGTGTGGAGTGTCTCTCCAGTCCCTTTATTCAAGAGGGTTTTTTGTTGCTGCTTGGAATGTAGGAAAAGGTCAATTCCAGTGGTGTACTGGATAGAGATATAATTCAGTTATCAATGTGACTGTGTAATATAATATGTCCTTGTATAGACAAAAGTAAGAGTGAGAACACAAAAACAATGAGCCAAACTCTTTTCTCCTTTATACCCATAAAACCTCTTTGCCTTCAGGGTGGGTGTAACAGAAAGCAAAGTCGTTCTGTTGTTGTTCCAGACAATATAACTCCTAGATGACTATTTCTTCAGTCTACTGCAAGTTGCTGAGTGTCTATTTTGTGGTGCTGAGAGCCCTCAGTTCCCAATGGGAGTCTTGCAGGTGTTGCTTAGCACTTTGCAAGATAGAACAACACATTACTTATGTGTAATGGACCAGCTCCTGCTCCATTGATTTCAGTGGTGCAAGACTGGAACCAACAGTGTTGGAGCAGATCTTTGGCTTCCATACAGTCCCATGAACCACTCCAGCAGCACACTGAGACCACAAAGTGTATTAATTGGGCAGTTAGGTATTTCCCTGGCTTGGGAAAATCCCCAGCTACCACAGCCACATTACTGACTCTATGCTACTTCCTCTGTTCTCAACATAGAGAGTATATGGGCAACCCTGATGTGCTTTAGGATCCCAGGCCAATTTAGTGGGTGCTGGGGAGCCATTTCTGCTGGTGTGAGTTAGAGCAGCAAAGGAGGCTGCTATACTTTGTATATAGGGACAAACTGGCCCCCAGCAGCACTGGTGTTTGGGGGAGAAAGTGAGGTGTAAAGGTGGTATACATCCATCTTTGCCCCCTGCCTTGAGGTCTGTACTGAGAACAGCTGAATCAGACATGTAGATGAAGCTTTGATATTTAAGTGTTCTCAGTAAGACTTTCACATGAATCTCCAGATACAGTTTTTCAAGGTGAGTGGATATCACATTGTTGTGAATATGATGGGAGAGAGAGAAGTTTCACAGCTTTCCTGCTGTTATTGTTTAGCTGGAAACAAGTTTCTGCTAGGGCAATTTAAAGGAGACCTGGAAATATATTAGGGCTTTGTGATTTTTTTGTTTCTTTAATTTATGATGTATGAAGAAGACTTGAATGGCTTTTGTTTTATTTAGAGGAAGTGAGAGTGGGAAAGTCCTGTTTCTTTGTTACATTAGAAGTTGGTCTCATCTACCCTATTTTACTTGGAACATTCTATGGACAACAGGAGAAATAGAAGGATTAGTAAGCAGTGACCAGTCATTTGTATGTAACTGACATTAAGATATTTTGTAGAATGTCTATATCTGTAGTGCTATGTTGACAAAGAAGTGTCCTGTAAAATGTTCTATCTGACAATGTCTTCTTATAGTAATATTCAACTAACTATTAAAAAAAATTAGCAGGCCATATTATGCCATTGATTTTTAAGCAGAAAAACAGGAAGTTCTGCTTAAAAATCAATAGCATAATATGGTCCAAAACATTATTTTTAAATGTTGCTTCCAGATTAAATTTTAATTTTCAAGCATTTTCCTAAATTATTTATTGCATTATTATTAATATAAACATTGAAAAGGTTCATCAGTGAGATTTATTTTCTGTAGGTCCTAACTGGTAATACTGCTTACTTTAGATCATGTTGATAAAATCCATCGTTCAGCAGGAAACTCTATTGTTGATTGTCCAATACACTGTCCAAAGCAAGCAAAGATTTACGTTGATTGTGATACTGCATATGATCATAATTTTAACAATAGGTAGTTAAGAACAATGGAAGATATCCTGTGTCTTTTTTGTTGATTAAATATATAGTCCATGTCCTCAGGTGGTGTAAATTGGTGTAGCTAATACTGGCTTTAATAGAGCTGTGCTGATTTACACCAGCTGAGGTTCTGGTTGATAAAGTTTAATATTTCATTGGTCACACAGGGGACAGAAAGCAACATATTTGTTCTTCTACATAACAAAATGATGGCTCTACTCACAAAATAGTTACTACTGAAATATTTATTTTGTTGCGTGTGATACTGTAAGGAGGTTTCCATTATATCATATATGTAAACATCAACTAATCATTTTGTTGTGTGCCCAGTGATGAATATCTTTGCTTGATCTAACTATCGAACTATGGCTAGCTGATTTCTTCTGTGGTCACACATAAAAATGTATTATAGTGGGAAGGCATTTACAGTGAATGTGGACAATGTGAAATGACTTTTATAGTGAAGGAGAAACATCCAAAAAGTTTCAGTGCAATACAGTGTGCAGATTGTAAATTATTTATGATAGTCAGCCTCTGCTAAGAATAAAGTTGTTTTGTTTAAAAGGTTCAGATTTATAGGGCCTCAGAAAAACTGTTGGCAACCTAATGGTCCAATCCTATTCCAGTGACATCAGTGGGAGTTTTGCCTCCCATCTTCAGTGGGAAAAGGATCAGGCCCAAGTTATAACAGTGTTATTGAACAATGTATGTATTTTTTATAGTACCTAATAACTAAGTGCTGGTACCAGTCTGACCATGCAGTATCTAAGTTCTAACAATTCCTGCAAAATCGTAAGGCTGAAGCACCACCATACTTACATCATCACATATTATTTTTGCATAGTCATGTAGTCCTTTTGCAGTATTTGTATGCCATAATAAAAAAATATGAGCCTCGGGTCCTCTATTGTGAATTTATATGATATCAAAGTTCATGGAAAAAACTAGTGATGATTCAAAGCCATGACAGAGAAAGAAAAATCAAAGCTGTTTTTAAAAGTATTAGTAAAATATTAAGTCTGATTAATCTTTCACGTATAATTAAATCGAGAAACTAATGTAGTTCTGAAGTTACATGCTATGAACTACTGATTTCTTTTCATTAGATGGCACAAATAAAGGTTGGACTTAATTTGTATATAAAGTAATGATACGGAAAAGTTACCTAATGCAACCAATTAGTAGAATTGTCTTTGAGCTCGTGGGTTTTCAGACACCAGCTTAACTATAAATAGTATAATTTTGCCATGTTAAGAGAGAGAAACTATTTTAGACATTTATAACACATCTATTACAGTAGCAGCTGGGGCCTGGGTACCTGACAAGTTGAGCACAAGTGGCTAAAATCCACCTTTATACCTTTTCTAATCCTAGGGCTGCCAGGGACCAAAACAGCTCCCACAGCCACTTTTAACAGTCACAGGGATGTTCCACTGGTTTGACATCAGCAGAGCACATAGCATTCAAGCACCGCTGCCTAGACCCTGTCACACTCCCAATCTGCCCCAGAATATCTCCATCCTATCCCAAACTGCCTCATCATCACCTCTGGATTCTCCCATGCTCATCAACACTTTAGAGATGGTGCAAAGTCACTTTGTACCTCTTCAGTGGCCCAGGGAGCATAACAGGAGCTGAGGATCTGATTTGTTATCTTAAAAACTGTGTTGGCTTTGGAGGATTTCAAGTAAAACTACTTACAATTATTCCTGCTTAGAGTCAAAATTAGGTAGTTAATAAACTCCCTGAGATTGGTTGGGTGTTTGTGCTAAACCTTCCTCCCTACTCCTCAGTTTCACGTAAAGTACTTTGTTTACTCAGCAATAGTTATTTTGGATCCGACAACACAGGGAGTCAATACCCGCCATTTCAGTCTTTTTTCATCAGTAGAATTATAATCAAATTATATGACTAAAGTTTTAGTTAGTAGGTGGTTGGCTTTCAGATTCCAAATGATCAAACCCACTGTAACATCAATCCTTGGTATATATTTAATGCTCCCCACAAATTTAATGTTCCTTTAAATTATTATAAGGCATATACATAGGATTTGCTTTATATAAAGACAGTGATATTGACTCTACTTACTTTTTTTCTCCCCCAGGTTCTTGGTTTCACTGCCACTGCTGGATGTTGACATGCAACAACTACTGAAGCCTGGGGCATCCTCAAACGACTCAGAGAACTGCTTTGGGGAATGTGACTTGAGTTCCCTCTTGTGGAAAGATATTGGAATTAGACTTTCATGATTTTAAAAACAAAACAAACAAATTATGGCGACAGTTACTATGCCATTTGTTGCTACGTTCACCACTCCAGGAAATGAAGAATCTGACTCTGTAATTGTGCTACATTATAATTATACAGGAAAACTTATTCTAAGAGAAAAGGCGACTGATCGCATAGGGTTAACAACTGTTTCATTTCTGATCATATGTAGTTTCATAGTCCTGGAAAACTTGATGGTGTTGATTGCCATATGGAAAAATAACAAATTTCACAACCGTATGTACTTTTTTATTGGCAATCTAGCTCTCTGTGATCTGTTGGCTGGAATTGTTTACAAAGTAAACATTCTTATGTCTGGAAAAAGAACTCTGAGCCTGTCCTACACAATCTGGTTTATTAGGGAAGGAAGTATGTTTGTTGCCCTAGGAGCTTCCACTTTAAGCTTATTAGCCATAGCCATTGAGAGACATTTAACTATGATCAAAATGAGGCCTTATGATGCAAATAAAAAGTACAGGGTCTTCCTTCTTATTGGAACATGTTGGCTTATCTCGGTTTCCCTCGGTGCCTTACCAATCCTTGGCTGGAACTGTATCAGCAATTTACCAGACTGCTCAACAATTTTGCCTCTTTATTCCAAGAAATATGTTGTATTTTGCATAAGTATCTTCATAGCCATTTTGGTGGCAATTGTTATCCTTTATGCACGTATTTACATACTGGTAAAATCCAGTAGCCGTAACGTCACTAATCATAGTAACTCAGAGAGATCTATGGCACTACTTAGGACAGTTGTTATTGTAGTTGGTGTTTTCATTGCTTGTTGGTCTCCATTATTTATTCTGTTGCTTATAGATGTAGCCTGCAGAGTAAAAGAATGTGCCATTTTATACAAGGCTGACTGGTTCATTGCTTTGGCTGTCCTCAATTCTGCGATGAATCCCATCATCTACACTTTAGCCAGCAAGGAAATGCGTCGGGCTTTCTTTCGCCTTGTTTGTGGCTGTCTAGTGAAGACCAGTGTGGCTAGATCTTTGCCTATTCAGCCCACTCCAGATCAAAGCAGAAGTAAGTCTAGCAGCAGCAATGCACAGAAACCAAAGGATGATTTCCCACAGATTAGTGTTCCCTCAAGTATAAATGAAAAAGATAAATCATCATTTCAGAATGGAAACTTGTGCAAATGAAGGACTCTGCAAGTCAAGGACTCATCTATGGCTTTGTAGGATTCAATTACAAGCTTTCCATTTTCATGCACTTAAATTGTAACTTAAATCAAGGGGAAGATACTAACCACTTAGTTAACTGAGTGTCTATTTATCACATGACTTGTTTTGCTTTGGGTTTTAATTCTGTAAAAGATCTGACTCAGGAAAGCTTTTTCTACTACCCAACAGTCTGCACAAAATCCTTGTGTCATGATGACATGTATGACATCAGTGTATTTGGTAAAGTCTGATCTTACAGTACATCTACATCACCTATAAGAAACATCAGCTATTATACGTATCCCACTATCCTGTTTATTGTTAATTGGGAGAAAAGTTACTTACATTATACAAAGTGCATTATATTTCTCTATACATATTTTGCTGTTATGTTAATAGCCTTACATGTATGTGGTATAAATAACTGTATATTTGTACATTTCTTTATTAAATAGTAATTGTATAGCAAAAGTTTGTATTATGCTATGCATAGTATTACAGTATATAATGCAATAATACAGATTATACAAGTATGTAGAAGTTTCAAATTGTATGTTTGAAAATGTATGAAGTAGTAATCCTGAACTGAGCAGATAAAGATGCTATGTCTACTCAGTAGTTTTTCTTGCAACCAGTAATCACAGATTGCTCATGTTTACATAGTAACAGTATGATCACTAGGGCCGTGGCCAAATTTTTTCAGTTTATTTTATGCAAACTGTATCGAATAACCACTAAAAGCAAGTATATATGTTTGTTATTCAAGGTAGTTAAAATATGATCTAACAATTCACACATATATCAAGGGTAGGTACTTTTCCAATGCATGTATTTTTACTTACATTTTTAAATATATTGCAAACAGTATGTCAAACCTGTGAAAGTCTCTACAAAGTGGCATTCTTCCACAGTTAAAACAGGCTTCCTTTAAAAAGGCAATGGACCCTGACAAAATCCTTGCACAACTTCTGGAGTCCCATCCAGGAGCTAGTACAGCGTGGAGCTGTATTAACATCTTCTAGGGACAGATCCAGCTGATGCAGAACTGTTCATTTGGAGTCATGCTGCACAAGAGAAGGCATATTACAGTTTGTTCCTCTGGATGTGGAATGGCTCCCCATGAGTCCACTGGGGACCTGGCCCTCTGCACCCATGTTGGCACCCCAAATCTATCCCCTGTGAGTACTGTGTGGACTTTTCCTGCCCCGCAATCCCCTTCCAAATGTGTTATCCCAAGAGGAGGTAGTCTGGTCCATTGTGATTAACAGCTCATAAATACATGGGGCCAGAGCCTCAGCTGGTCTAAAGCAGCATAGCTTGCTTGAAGTCAGTGCAGCATGCCTAATTTACACACAAGTATAAAGGAGTTGTGCTTTAAGGCTGGGATTTTTTCAAAGGGACCTATGTGAATCAGGTGCTCAAATTAGCTCTCATTGACTTTCAATAGCAGTTGAGCACCTAATTCCCTTGGACCCATTTGAAAAGACCAGCCTAAATGAATCAAACCAAGCATTAGAGTCATAGAGTTTAAGACCAGAAGGGACCACCAGATCATCTAGTCTCAGTGTATATCACAGTCCCCCACCCCACCTAGCACCCACACATTAAATCCAACAACCAAAATTAGACCAAAGTATTACAGCCCACAGGAGACTAGACTATTATGTGCCGTAGGGAAAAAAGGGGCACACCACTGCCTGAAGCCCCTGCAATGGCAGGGAAATCACTAAGTAAGGTATCGTAATTCTCAAAAAATCATAACTCTTCTTAATTCACAACTTACAAAAACTGGTGCTTAGTTTTCTTTCTTGTAATTAAAGCAGCTGTGTTTAAAGAATATGTACAGTGCAGAAACCCTGTAATGTATGTAGCAAAAGCCTTTCGACATATACCGTTTTGCCTTTTCATTGTCAAGTGCAAGGTAAGAGTCTACGTGTAAAAATGTCAGTAGTCTTCTGACAGCTGTAAAAAGAAAGAGGCTGATTTTGCAGCAACTGTGAAGATACCAATAAATATGAAATGACTTGTATAAAACAGAGACTTCCCAATGCAGTGAGTTACAATTTATAAGCCACTTGAAAGAAAATCTTGGCAAAGAGTGGCAAGAAAACAAGTGTACTGACATAGGAAACTGAACTGTGGCTATGAAGTGAATCAAAGCTGTAGGATTTGTATGTGTATTTGTTATAAACTGAACTGTGGCTATATTCTAGTTTCATGGTTTATCTCTTTACATCTTGGAGTGATGTGTGGTTATACTCTCCAATCTTGGACAGCTCTCTTGACAGGAGTGTCATTAAAAATGTTTGCTAAAGTCCTTCTGTTACCTGTTCTTCTAAATGTTTGATTTGTTTAAATGACCAGTCTTCCCCTAGCCCAAAAGCTCCATTCTCAGCTATTGTAAACAGGAAGGGCTTGAGCAACTCAACTCCCATTAGTGTGAGGGAAAGCAGTGTGGCTGTTGTCTGGCTAGGCCGA
The DNA here is from genome assembly GCF_965140295.1 of Lepidochelys olivacea. Taxonomy (NCBI): domain Eukaryota; kingdom Metazoa; phylum Chordata; order Testudines; family Cheloniidae; genus Lepidochelys; species Lepidochelys olivacea. The sequence goes on along the minus strand of NC_140415.1, from coordinate 86,177,744 downwards.
AAGAATGACAGGAGACATTAGATATGGGTTTAATCAGGCCGCTACTTTATTAGTAGATGTCTGGGAGTAACCCAGCAGATAAAATGTGCAGTGCAGGAGAAAACCCCCACAATTCACTGGGGGGTGGTGTTAGCCGATGGCCAAGGATGTTTGGTGAGGTGCCAGCTATGCCCGTTTTATACCATCCGTGACTTTAACCGCTAGGACGCACTGTCCCTTCGCGGCAGGCAGCCCGGGCTAGGCTGACGGATGCCCCAAGGTCCTAAACACCGTGACTTTAACTGCTAGAGCTCAGAGCTCCTTCGCAGTGGGCAGTCAACACTGACTGACAGGTGCCCCAATGGCAGCACTAAGAGCCTCTCCACACCCGTGACTTTAACTGCTAGAGCTCAGAGCTCCTTCGCAGTGGGCAGTCAGGATTGACTGGCAGGCGCCCCAAGAGTTTGCCCCGTGGACGCGGCACAACTCAACGCTAGGCTCTTAGTACTCTCACCTAATGGCCAGGCTTTATAGCCAAAACGGCTGAGGTTCTTTAATTGTGTTGGCTGCTTTACAGTAAACCAGAGAAACAAGTCAGGCTTATGCACAAATGGTTACCAAAATTTATTAAACTAGATTCTAATCATGTGGTTACAAAATTGCTAGTGCCTACTTACTTAAATGTAGAGATGTTACACACACAAACAAGTTACAAAACTGAAGCCACAATCCCAAAGAAAGAAAACAAAGTATAGAGCTCTATTTCAAAATATGTGTACACTAAAGATAGGAGATCAGGTGTGGGTGCTTCTTACCCTCCTTGCATCTCTCGATTCCAGCGGTGCCAAGCCAGGATCGGTCACTCAATTCCGCGGAAAGACGAATAAGGGACAAGGTTTAGGGACCCTCTTAGCTGCAGAAGCCCTGGGAGGCAGTCACTTATCTGACCAGCAGATAGATAGTGAAAAGCACTCAAAAATCATGATGCTGTAGGTCCCATACTTATACCTCTGTACTCCTTTATTCTCTTTCTCCTTTCTTATGCCAAATTGGGGCTGGTCTGTCTGGGCGATGCCAGCTCTCACAAGAGTAGTTTACACTTGCAAGGGAGAGAAACAATAAGTGTCGACTACTGGACATTCCTTTTATCAGGGTAAATATTTTCCCACCTAGGATGTCGGGGTGTGTGCATCACGCTATTTAGTAGGGGCTAAGAGCCATGTCTGTCACAGGGCCTCTGCCTGCTGTGAGCCTAATCGTTGTATATGTTCCCAGAGGCACATTGGAGCAGCACACCTGGGCTTCTCACAGCTTCAAAGGCTGTGCTGGAATTTATGTTAAGTGCCCTGTTGTTTTGGCTCCCTTGTGTTCCCAGCAATGCTTATCTGAGAGGGGGGGCTGGTTGTCTGGCTACAGGTGGGGAGTGCTTTTTTCAAGCACCCCCCCCACACACACACACACTTTTCTGTTCATGTCCCTCCAGCAGATCCACTGCCGGGAACCGCCAATTCCGGGGCGGGGAGCTTCCACCAGCTCCCCCGTTCCCTTTTCATCCAGGTCCCTCCAGCAATTCCCTTGCTGGTACCTTTCCGACCACCCCCGGTTAAGGTGGACGCTAATGATGGGGGGGTTGGCTCCCGGCTTTACCAATCAGAGGAGTCCCCAACTGCCCCCGGCTTGCTCAGTTACCAAGCACCTCTTCTTAATTCCTTTTCCAAGCCATTTATCCGTTCTTTTGTGCCTTAAATTATGGAGTTCCTGAACTGAAGATCCGCTATACACTTAAATAAAGAGTTGTGATATATGGCCTACCGCCCATCATGCTGTGCATGAACAGAGCCCACCTGAACCTGCTGCGAGGAAGGCAAAAAATCCCCACTGCACCTGGCCATTATGTTGGTGAGGGAAAAATTCCTTCCCAGCCCCCCTTAACAGGGCAGCTAGCGTAATGCCCACAGCAGATATAGCTAATTACCTGGCATATTTCTGACCTAAATAGGGAGGGAGGATGGGTGCTACCTAGCCTGTTCGGAGTGATGAGGGGAGTCCAGGCCCAGGCTGACCTTTTTAAACCCCTCATTCCTAGGTGGTGAGTCATCCAGCACACGGACTGCTTTTCCAGCAGTTTTACATCTCCCCTCCTCCCCAGAAGCCAGAAAGCATTGCTCTCTTCTCACAGCCAGCCAGACATGCTCCCCCTTGCTTAAAGCGCAGGGCAGTGAAACTCACCCCATGCCTCAAGTTAAGAATGGTATGTGTGTGTCTCCATACTTAGATCTGAAATAAGAATGAAAATACGTGCAGTAGAACCTCAGTTACAAACACCTCGGGAATGGAGATTGTTAGTAAGTCTGAAATGTTTGTAACTCTGAACAAAACATTACGGTTGTTCTTTCAAAAGTTTACAACTGAACATTGACTTAATACAGCTTTGAAACTTTACCATGCAGAAGAAAAATGCTGCTTTCCCTTTATTTTTCTTAGTAGTTTACATTTAAACACAGAACTATACTGTATTTGCTTCTTTTTTTTTTTTTTTTTGGCTCTGCTACTGCCTGATTGTGTACTTCAGGTTCCAAATGAGGTGTGTGGTTGACTGGTCAATTTGTAACTCTAGTATTCATAACTCTGAGGTTCTACTGTCATAGCCAAAGCCCACATACATGTCCATAAGCCTGAGCTTAAATGCCCCCTTCCATTCTAAGAAACTATTTGAGTTAGCCCAATTTACAAGCTATGTAAGCCATTCAACTGTTTGGGGCCTCATGGTTCTGGGTTGACATGGCAACCTTCCACCCAACCCTGATCTCTCCCCTTCATTCTGGCAGTGGATTCCAATGGAGAGGAAACTCATCATTCGAATTCACTTCCTGCAGCTCAGCACTGTGCTCATTTTAAAGCTAGCTACTCAGCTTGTGCATGCCTATGCAATAGCCAATATTACAATATATGAGGCAGTTATACACAAATGGATAAATCTAGCTCTGTTCTTCATGGGAACTCAGAGCACTGCCCACTGCAGAACCAGCATGGCTCTACTGTAGAAAGGGGAGCCTGGATTTAGAAAGCCCACCTGGCAGTGCAAACACAATGGGGATTGAGGGGCAGGGAAACTAGGGGATTGACAGTGATGATGGGACTACAGGTGCTGTGGAGGGTATCCATCCTTGATTCTTTCACCACAAACACCAAAGAATATCTTAGAATGCAGCCCAAATAACTGGTTCTGCACTGGGCCAAAAGTTGCACTTATGTGGGATCAGAATCAGACCCTCAGTCTAGCTGATTTGTTGTACATAGAGGAAAAGCCACAAAAGAAATACACGCTTCACACTCATTATTTCAGAGCCTTTATTTTTGTTCCAGACTACAAAAGAAACCACCTAAGGAAAAGAGCTTTCACAAGAGTTTTTATTGCCAACAGTCTTACAGCGTTACAGTATTTTAAAATCATTAAGTACCATAAACTTTTTAGAAAACTTTTTTTGAAATCTCAAACCTTTGAACCAAAGTTATGATGTAGCAGTCACCTTTCAAAGAAATGGAACAAGCGTGTGTGTTTGTGTAGAAAACTTAGTTAAATTATAAAAGTCATGTCTGAAAGCACTGTATCTACACAAATACAATGTCAACCAAATATGACAGGCTCTGACTCTGTTGCAGTCAAAGGGAGTTTGGCCTCTGATTTCAGTGGGAACAAGCTCAGATCCTTAGTAATTAAGTTAAATGCTCTAAGGGTTTGCTACACAAGCAGAATTATGCTATTTCATAATAAAGGCACATTTCCCAGTAACCAATTGTAATTAGAAGTGAAGCATTGCCTGAAAGTTCATTATTTTCACCTGCCATAATAATAAAAATTAAAACAAATAATGTTCACGCAACTCCATCTGCTATCATAAAATCCACAAAGCTATGAAATCCTGAGAGGGGTTGATCAACTCTCACTGGACCATATTCTTTGAGCTGAATTCCACCAGTGCAAACCTGGTGTAGCATCACTTAATTTAATGGACTACATGGGATTTACACTGATGTAATCAGAGCACAATTTCATCCATTGACTTCAGCTGGAGCTGTAGGTTCAGCCTCTCTCAGGAGCCTGGACAGTCCTTTCCAGTGGTAAACCCCATGGAAGCAGGTTAAATTGGAAGAGAACTCAAAGGAGAGTTTTCTCTGAGTTTTGCCAGTACCGTTTGCCCAGTCACAGAATGAGCTGAGCTGTGGGGCCTGCCCACAAACCTAAGGATTCCCCTAGCATCTACATTAGTGCTGCCTCCACTGTTTGTAAAGCTCCAGTTCCCCATCCACACTCCCTAGTGGCTATGGCAGCAAGGAGCATCCCTGGCCACAGCTACTTCTGACCTCCCCTTAAAGAGGGAAATTCTACAAGGAAGCTAATACAAGGTACTGCCTTTCTCAAGTAATCTGTGGGATAAGAGGGAGGCTGGGTTGATGTGCATCAGCCCAGCCTCCCACTGATCCAACATGGGGCTGCCCACTCCCCACCCCACAAGCACACCCAATCAGTGCCCTTCCTCCTCCATGAATGCCAACCCTCAGAGTGCTGTCCATCGTGTCCAAGGAAGGAACAGGATGTTACTGTAGAGTTGGCTAACCCACCAACTCCATCCTTTTGCAGACGAGAGAGGAAAATCTCGGCACACAGACCAGGATATTATCTGGCCCAGAATCAGGACATATAGCAGCAATTATTTGTGTTATGAAAATGGTAATTGGCAAAATCTTATTAATGGGGTTTGTTTCAGTTCTCACATGGATTCTTGTAGATCAACAATAACTCTGTTGGAGCAAATGGAACTACTCCAGTGTAACTGCGGCCAACTCATAACACATTATTTGGCCCTAACTGTCATTTTATTTCCCTAGCATGTTGTAATCTAAAATAATTGGGGTCAAACTCCACCTACTCTGCTGACATGAGCAGTTCATTGACATCAGTCAGCCTCCTCAGTGAAGTAAGCCCTGTAGAATTTGGCCATGGTTCACATTGTGCCTGATTCTGATCTCACTGTTTCTGCTCTAAATCAGGAATGACTTCAATGAAGTAAAAAATGAGTTAAACTAGTGAGTGGAAAACCTGGATAAGGGGGATAAGAATCAGGCCCACTGCCTACATTTAGAGTTTGTCTGTATGCCGTGGCCAAGTTCTCCAGAGGGGTGTGATTTGTAGAGTGGTCTAATCGTCTGTGCTCTTACTACCCCATACAGGTTGTGCTGGCACAAACTGAAAGGCACCTAGTTAATGAGCTACCTTTTAGTTCATGCCAGAAGAGTCTACATGGGGCAGTTAGAGCGCCAAATGTTACAACACTCCACTATTCACTGTTCCTCTCTAGGGTGCTTTGTTGTGCCATGTAGACAAGTCCTTAGATCTGATAAAAGTAGTGGTGAGTTCATTACTTCCTGCACAAGCTGGAAAATCAAAAATGGGCTAAGTGACTAAATTCCGTGGCTGAAGGATTTCCGAAGAGTCGATTCAGCTCTAAAAACAAAGTGGACACTAGCAGTGGACTAGCAAAAATCTTGGGACATAGTAGAACATTTCATAATAGATTTCATTTTGAACTCACAAAAGTTCCAGGGACAATAAACAACCACAGTATTTCCACACACCACTCATCTTTACAAAGAGACCAGTTTGTACAATTCTCAATCAAAAATGTTTCTAAAAAGTAATAAATTTTGAATGTACTTTTGAAAAAAAAATTACTGCAGTAAGTTTTTTTTAAAAAAATTCATGACTGAAAGGAACATATTCATCTTCCAAAAAAACTCAGCTTGTGCCAGGGTTTAAGTTATGTTTGGACTAGAGAACTTCACTTGGAACAGAAGACATTACTACACAAATCTAGTCACACGGGAAAAAAATCTATTTCCCATACCAACTATATTCATTATTTTTTGTTAGTTTATAATGCATTTTCATTGGTTTATAATGAATATTTTCTGGGTGTTGTTTTTTTTTTTATAACCTCACTGAAGATAGAGGAGGAACTGGGGGAGAAAGTTGTAGAATAGATCTTCATGTTAGGCATGAACACATTTCAAATTTAGCCACTGTATTTCTTAATTTTGAGGTATCACAAGTGTGAGAGTCAAATATATGATTTAGTGAACAGTTCCCCCTACTTTGATCAGCAGCAAGGTAAGTAACCTTCACAAAACTCTAACTGGAAAAATATGTGAAGTAAAAACTCAATATTGTTGGTAAGTGTGTGAGGTGAGCTCTTTTATTTCGTATTCCTGGTGTGGGATTTTCAAAAGCATTGAGCATTGGCCTAACTCTGCTCCCAGTAAAATCAATGGGAGTTTGACTTTAGTGACAGCAGAGTTGGGTGAAGGCTGCACATGTTTGCTTAGTGTACAGCATTGTTTATATATATTTACACTTACTGCACATATTTAGTTCTATTCGCTGCATCAAGTAGACAGTGGAGTCCAGATCCTTAAAGGTATTTAAGTGTGTAACTCGTTGGACAGCTAAATACCTTTGAGGGTCTCTGCCTGGATGCCCTGGACAAAAGTTTGGAACATGGATTTGTAACTAAATGTTATTAAACAGTCACAAGTTGCAAAGTCCTGATATAAAGCTGCAAATTGCCTGGACGCTGCAAAAATGTGCCAGCTTTAAAATGGGGCATTTATTACTTACAAATATATAAATATGTATAAATTCCATTACGAATAAATTGAAGCTAGCATCTGGCATTTTGTCTGCCAGCAATAATTGTACAAGGGTATAAATATTTATTAATTCTCCTCTCCTAACTGCATAGCAGGGAACCTGGAGACTATCATGCTAAGAAATAGGAGACTACCATTCCATGAGGGGAATAAATAATAAACCCCAGACACAGAACATATAAAACTGGCAGGTGATACCTGCCAGATTTCTAGTACATACCTACATCTTCTTCGTGCACTGCTTTATTTTCTATTCATACCTTGTAGCCCTTGTTCAGTCCTAAATTGCAATCTCCCATAGAAAACCTATATGAGAGGGCCACGCAACCCCCTGATAGGACACTTATGGAGTTTCCTTCTAATACTCTCCTCAGAGAGGAAAGGTCTGGGGGCTGTAGAAGAGGCAAAAGTCATGGGCCTCCAAACCTACAGGCTGATTCCATTGATTTCAATGGGCTTTGGCTCAGCCATCCCAGGAAAAATGGCACCATTGGCTGTTTCCCATGCAGCTCCTTAACACAAACCCTAGGACAGATGCCGTAGAAGTTAGTGCTGCTTGGGACAGCATTAACTCCCATTGGTGGTATCTGTGTGGTCTGCAGGACAGCATGCTGTGGAATTCTGATGGTCTCCGCCCTCTCCTGTGCCACACACCATCACCTGACCTACAAAGTTTCAGCTCTGCTGAGGGTCTTCCCCAGGCAAGGAGACAGAATGCCGTGGAAGCTGGGTCTCCCTCTGTGCTCTCCACCCAGATATGGCCAGCCTAGCTCTCCCATGCTTGCATTATTGAAGATGAGCACAGGAGTACTTTTTTGGGCAGAACACCCATTGAAGTCAGGAGCTAATGGTATTTTTTTTCTTTGTGCCATCTACATGATTGAAATTTCTGCAGCAACCAAAATGTCTGATTGAAACTTCAGAAACAAGGCTGAAATTCAGCTGCCAGAACTAATAAGGGCAACTTCACTGAAAATTTTGCATTGATTTCAACCAAATAACGACTCTTGCACACCTACAGTAAAATTAATGTGAAACATTTGGTTTACTTAAGAGTTAGTAACGTGGCCCTAAGGCATGTCTATTGCACATGATTCGCACAATTGTAACATAAATGAAAACCAAACTGATGGGCAGATTCTAGCTGTCCTCACACATAATTTGGAATGCGTCTAGACAATAGGCCTGCTACTGCAAGGTACCCGTAGCTTCCTACATAGTTCTGAACATCCTCAACTACCCCTTAGGAAGAAACTGAGGACACTCCAGTGTTGCAATACTCATGGTTTTATCATGTGTCTCACAAATTTGGCTCTCTTTTGTTTGTTTGTTTTTGTTTTTGTAAAATCCCAGCTCCTTGAATCATGGGATGATGTGCTAATCTCATCTTTCATTCTAAAAAGTAGCCTTTTTAGAGGGGAGGGGGAGCTTGAAAACATGAAACCTAAAGCCTGAAACACCAGAAAGAAAATAAAAACCCACAATTATGATTTTTTAAAAATCTCATAATTTTAAGCCCATATCCTGATTTTTTGGCCCTGACTCATAATTTTTGAATGTTTGGGGTTGGAAACACTTCACAAGATTGAACTCTCCCCATCATGAAGGGTTTAATCGTGCCTCCCTCCACAGAAGTCATGAGCAAACTGCTCACTGATTTTAATGAGAGCAGGACTGGGCCCTGCATTCATCTATTTATATCCTTATTCTGTTATTTTCACATACAGGACCAAATCCAATGAGCAGCAACAAGAGCAGGTGATGGATCACACAAGGATCCATTCCAGCAGCTGGGAATCACCATAGCTCAGGCCCCCCTTTTCTCTAGTAATTCTCCCTACCCCAGTACTACCTCACCAAGGGAAATTCTGAGCTGGGCAGATTTGCCAAGTTTCCAGCTTCTTCATGCCACTAAAGCTGCTCAAAGTAGCTTAATTAATTATAGTGGAAGATGTAGCCCATGAAACATATTCTTGAGAATTCAGTAAAAGCACCCCATCATTCTGTGTCTCCTTGCCACCTATCTGAAGGCTGATTTTCAAAGCATGTGTTAAAGCTTTCAGAGGGCCTATTTACAATTTCAGAAAATAAAGTAAAGGTTGTGTTCGTGTGCAATTACAATTACATGGTTACAATATTCCTGCAAATCTCTCATGTTTTCACTGTACCCATTTGATCTAAAAAACGGTAAGTTAGGAAAAGGGTCTGTTACATACAGCTGATTGATTGCCAGTTTATGAAGACTACAACTGGGACAACGCAAAAGATTCTTTTACAAGTTATTTTAATACGTTTAAAATGCTTTCATTCATGCACCATCTCCTGTCACTTTATTCTGTGGGCCAAATTTCCAAAGGTATTTAGGTAGCTAAGGATGCAGATAGACACCTAATGGGATTTTCAAAATCACCTAAGCAGGTGCCTAGCTCTGCAATCATGTATGCTTTTAAGTACCACAGAAGCCACTCTTCTCCCTGTGTTGTAGCACGCTAAAAGTCTCCTGTGAGATGGCTGGAAGTAGGTGGGGCCTGATTCTCCTTAGCCTTACAACTTTTGCAATCATCTTACACTTGTGCAAAGTACCAAGTGCAAAGTGTTGCGGTTTCATGCAAAGTCCTTAAGACCTAAAGAAGGAAGTGTTGAGACACCGGTGCATTTTAAATAAAGTGAAATAAATGTGTAAAAATCTTTTAGTGTCCCAGCTGTAGTAATAATAAACAAACATGTAAAAATGGATTGCTATTCAGTTGTTTTGAGGGAAAAGACTGTTTTTAAAAAAGCTAAATAAACTAGAAATCTGAACTACAAACATTGACTCAGATGATTAGTGTTCGTTTATGCAAGTAGTCTCCATACATTATCTCCTGTGTGCTACTGACATAACTAAGGGCAAGTCTACACTACAGTGCTACATCAGTGCGGCTGCACTGATGCTGTAGTGTGTCTGGTGAAGATGCACTATGCTGACAGTAGAGCGCTCTCCTGTCAGCATAATTACTGCACCTCGGCAAGAAGCTATGTCGGCAGGAGAGCATCTCCCACTGACATAGTGCTGGTGTGGACAGTGCAAAACTTGCATCGCTTGGGGGTGAGAGGGCTTTTTCACACCCCTGAGCAATGTAAATTAGATCAACTTAAGCCAGGGGTTCTCAATCTTCATTGCACCCTTCTGACAACAGAAATTACTCACGACCCCAGGACCAAAGCCTGAGCCCAAACAAGCCCCACCGCCCTGGTGGAGGGGGGGGCTGCAACCTGAACTCTGCTGCCCAGGACTGAAGTCCTAGGGCTTTGGCTTCAGCCCTGGGCAGTGGGGCTTGGGCTTCAGCAAGTCTAAGCCAGCCCTGGCGATCCCATTCAAAGGGAATGACAACCCACTTTGGGGTCCCGACCTGCAGTTTGGGAACCGCTGACTTAAGTGGTATTGTAGACCTGCCCTAAAAGTTTGCAGGATTGGGGTCCATGTTTTTCCTTTCAAATTGTGTACAAACAACTTTAGTTTTGATAGTTAGTTACACTCTGTTATAGCAGAATAAGCCAAACAGAATTGCTAGCTAAATTCTAACTAAATCCCTCAGGAAATTTTGACATTTCACAATAAGTTTCCATTCTGCATCAAACGGAAAGTCAAAATAGCAAAATATGTCATGGAACAAAAATTTTTGAAAAGATTTGAATTGGAAATGTTGAAACAGAGAATTTCGACACTTTCATATAATTTGAAATGGCATTTTTAGTTTCAAACCAACATTTCATTCTGACACGTCAACTCAAAGTGAATTTTTTTCCCTTTGATTCCTCCAATCATAAATTCAAAAAAACTGTCTAAATCTACATTTTTCTGCAGAAATTTAGACAAAACCACATTTTCTGACAGGAGAATTTTCATCGAGAAAGTTTCAACCATTCTCACTGTTGAATCTTTCCTACGCACAGTGATGCGCAGACCAGAAAGAATCCAGTTTGACTTTCAATCTCAGTTAGAGATTTCAGGGCCACAAATTAGAGACAACATTGTTTTACTAATAAACTTCATAAATGTGATATGGAATTATTGAAAGATGATAAAAATAGAACCACAGGCTGTGCCAGATTAAAGCATAGGTACTATCAGGGCCATGTCCCACCTCCTAGAGTGACACAAGGAAGTCAGAATCTCAGCTTTCATTTGATTTTAAAAATAGCCCTCATGAACGCTAAGAAAAGCTTGAAATTGTGACCCAAAGGTAACCAGTGCCTGTCTGAGTCTATACAGAGCCTGAAACAATAACTCTCAGAGGTGTGCTTGTTCCATACATCTTCACTCTGACACTTGCTGCTACCCCAAAGGGGGAACCCATTGAAGGGTGTGTGCGTGGGGCCTCGGATTGCCTTAATTTAGCCCTAACCACAAGATGCAAATTTTACAGAGTCACTTTGCACAGTATAATCACAGAAAAAGCAAAACAAGACTTTTCTTTCCTAAAATCATGATCACGGCTACCAGATAGGGTGCTACTTAAGTACCTCCATATTTCAGCATTCCGTGTTCCTGCATGGAATAGGGCAGACCTAAGCTGAAGATCTCCATCCATGCCAGTGGGGAGTGTTCTGATGCATCTGACTCCTTTTCTGTGCTCTCTGCTCCCACCCAAACCTACTGTTCTGTGCAGAGGAGATGGGAACTGAAGCAAACAGCTATATCATCACAGCAAGGAGGAGAAGGAAAAGATGCTGCCATAATTCCCTGCCTACTACAAGGCATAAAGAAGAACTGATTCCTCCCACAGATAGGGAAGGGGTGAGGAAAGAAAATTTGGGTGTGGTCTGATGCAGAGAAGCTGCAACAACAGCTGCACGGGGAAGTGCTTGTGATAATCAGCCTCTGCGGCCTAGATGTAAAGATGTGTCAGGAAGTGATTAGTGGGGATCCAAGAGAGAAGCCAGATGAGTAACTTAGTGTGAGACACCAGCTAGGGTGAGTCTTGAATGGCTGAAAGAGTTCCAGGAAGGGATCAACATAGGCTGGGAAGTTTCAGGTAGACAGCATGGGTGAAAGTAACTAAAAGGACTTACCGGTACTCCGGATTCCTGAGCAGGGGGGCGTGGCCTCAACTGGAAGAGGCATGGCCTCAACCGGTAGAGGCAGGGCCTTTAAATACCCGGGCCCTTTAAATCAAGATTTAAAGGCCCCAGGGCTCCAGCTGCAGCTGGAAGCCCCCAGGCCTTTAAATCACCCCCAGAGCTCCCAGCTGCAGAAGCAGCTGGGAGCCCCAGGGCTCAGGGGCGATTTAAAGGGCCCCGGGCTCCGGCCACCACTACCGCAGCAGAGCTCCAGGCCCTTTAAATCACCACTGGAGCCCTGCTGCTGCTACCCTGGGGCTCCAGCAGCAGGGTTCGGGCGGTGCTCTAAAGGGCCCAGGGCTCCAGCCACTGCGGGGAGCCCTGGGCCCTTTAAAGCGCCAGCCTGGTGAAGCCGGTCCAGTCCGGCACGGCGTACTGGCTCTTGCCAGTATGTCTATACTGGACCGTAGGGCCTTACTTTCACCTCTGGTAGACAGGGAAATAGGGGCTAGTTGTGGGAATTCATTGGGAAGTGAAACATGCTGAGATGGGGAGATTAGAGGTGAAAATGTAATTTTAAATTCTCAAAAATCTTTGAAAGTCAGTTCTTCCTCTGATAGCTCTTTTCAGGAAGTGAGCTCTAAACCAGCTGTGGGATTCCTTTTCGAAATTAGAGATTAATCCTAAACAAACTTGCAAAGTAATGTCCTTTGCGTAGTCCATGGCACAAGGAGGACATTATTTGGGAGTTTTAAAACTGCCATCCTAGGAATGGATTCTAAAGCAAATCCTGAAGTCAACTTGGCCCCATTTCAGCAAAATACTTAGGCACATGTCTAACTTTAAGGACATGACAGGTCCTATTGACTTCAACTGAACTAATATACTTGAGGGTAGACATACGTGTAAGTATCTTCCTTAATCAGGGCCTTTATTAATCAAATCCTAAAACTTGGTTTGAATTTCTGACTTAGAAATACTGAAGTTTAAATTTTGCTCTCAGTTACAGCGGTGCAACCTTCACTGAAGTCTATGGGAGTTGCATCCATTAAACAGAGAGCTGAATTTTGCCCTCAGTTAGATATGTATAACTGAAAGACAAAGTCCATTCCAAAAGAAAGGCAAATTAATGAAGTGTGTGTGTGTTGGACAGAATGCACTTTTCAATGTACACGCCCCAATACCAAATGTTAATGAAATACCTGCTAAAAAAGCAACTTAATGTATATCAGTTTTTTCCACACTGCTCATTAGAGACAACCAATACATCTATAAAAACAATCACTTGCTAAAGGTTAACTTGAAGCTGTACCTTAGGGAGAGACACACAAAAACTAAGTGAATCCAAGTTAGATCATTTAAATGGACTAACATTCTAGGTATTCATTTTTGTCATTGTTCTATGAGAAAATTTTTTTTTCAGCCGTGTCTTTGACCAAAGCATCTTGCACTAAATATATTTAAAAAAGCAACCAGTTTGAACCCTTTTAGTCAATGTATACATCTCATTGGTGACTGGCAGTCAAAAACAATTAATTCTTTAGCACAAGAAGTGAACTATTTGTAAATAATCTTAGTGTTGAATTTAATAAATCAAAGCGGCAGAATATTAGTTCAATAATATTATGGTTAGAAAAATCAAATGCATACACCTTGTACACAGAGATCACACCAAATCATTGTCAAAGCAAGTTACAAATATCTTGAGTAGCATCATATAAGAATTCAAACTGGACATCAGAAAGAGAAAATGCTTTTGAACTCAGTGACACTGAATAATGCTTTTAAAAATTGTTTCAAGCTAAATTTCCTATGTTAGAATACTAGCTGCTGAATTTAATCCCCTCAACTGGTATTTAACCAATGTAATCCGCCTGTGTTCTCACCATAATTGTGCTTATTAGATAAAACTACAAATAAGACTTCTAATATTGTATTCTCAAGGAAATGAGACTGTTGAATTCTATTTTTATCTGAACAATCACAATGGGCATCTTTTTCAGTTAAAAACACATGGCACAGAACATTAGTTCCATACCTTCAACAGACTGACTTGAAAAATATAAATATATTACTGTATTTATATATAATGTATGTATATACAGTGTCAATATTCACATTACAGAATCAGAATAATTTTATTGAAATTATATTTTAAGAAATCTGTCTGTGTTTTTAATCAGACTTCATGTCTGCATATAGCAGTAAGAAATTTCAAATGGTACTGTATGGGATGGGGCTTTTTAAAGCTCAAGAAAACATATTGGTGATAGATAGATAGATAGATAGATAGATAGATAGATAGATAGATAGATAGATAGATAGATAGATGTGTGTATTTTTTAATGTACATGTTTCCAGGTTTGCAGTGTCCACTGCAGTGGTTATAGCTTACAAATGCTGAACATGTCACCATGGGTCACTGTTTCCTCTCAGCTGGCTGCTGGAGGCAGAGTTCACTTCCAGCAGAAACTATTGGCAAATTGTTCTCAAGATGATGGTTGATGAGATGGCTTATGCTGTCAAATACACGATCCTTTGTACGAACCTTAAAAGAAGAGCATGGAAAAGTAAAGGCTAAATACAGACCAATCTTTCCTTTACCATTAAATGAAAGTTAACTGAAAATAAGACAAAATATTTTCCTTTTATATCTGTTTACACACACACACACACACACATTTTTAAGGGTCTGAGCCTCCTCCCATTAGAGTCAATGGAGGTTTTTCATCTACAAATTAGTTGTTTTGTCTCCTGCTCCCTCACTTCTCTCCAAACTTCTGTTTTGTCTGCTCTCTTATTGGTCACATTTCCTCACACTGAATAGGCCTTGTTGAAGATTTTCCATCACAACTTACAACATTGACCTTCTGATCAAATTAAACAGTTTGGAGATAGTGTCTGCTCTCTGCGAACATTTTCAATTTTTTGTTGAAAAATTGAAACCAAAACATTTCAAACAAAATCCAAACCTCCTGGGGATAGGCAATTTTTGGCCCAAATTTTTTCATTTGTTGTTGCCAAAAATCTGAAAAATATTTGGGGTTTGGTTTTTCATCAAAAAGTTAAACATGTCTGCTGAAAATGTAGGCAATATTAATGAAATATTTTGGTGTTTGTCAACCAAAAAAAAACATTTTTCTGACCAACTGAATTCTGAGTAGACCCCAAGTTGTCTATTACCACATGAGAAGTCTCATTGATTTAAATGAGGTTAATCCCAAAGTAAGGTGTCCCGAGCCCCGCTGCTGGAGCCCCTGGCAGCCAGGACACCCCCCCCCCCCCCCAGGGGCTCCGTCGGCAATTTAAAGGGCCTGGTGTGGTAGCAGTGGCCAGAGCCCCAGGTCCTTTAAATCGCCGTCGGAGCCCCGGGGTAGCAACAGTGGCCGGGAGCCCCGGGGCTCCCAACTGCCTTCGCAGCTGGTAGCTCTGGCAATGATTTAAAGGGCCTGGGGCTCCCAGATGCCACTACCACAGCTGCAGCCCCAGGCCCTTTAAATCTCGATTTAAAGGGCCCGGGGATTTAAAGGCCTCGCCCCTTCCGGTTGAGGCCTCGCCCCCTACTCAGGCATACCAGTAAGTCCTTTAAGTTACTTTCACCCCTGAAGTAGCCACTTCAGCCCCTTCTAGCTAGAGTCTGTCTCTTGCTCTTCCCAGAAGGAACCTTCCAGTCTTCCTATCTGTAGTCCTTTCTTCCCCAGGAGAGGGTCCAGCACTCTCTCAGCACGCTCTATTCTCCAGCTTGGGAGGTCAGCCGGCAAACCCCTCTACTACTCCCCTGGTCCTCAACTTTCTTCAGCCCTCTGCCTCTGGCTTCTAGGGTCAAGCCCTCCCCCATGGTCAAGGTTCTGCTGCAGGAACCTCCTGCTCACTGCCACTCTCTTACCACCTGCAACTCTGCAGCTGCCTCTCACTTTCTGTCAAGCAACAATTCCAGGGCCTCCCACTTGGGGAGTCAAGTTTGAAAAGACCCATCTCTGGCTCAGGGAATCTCCTCCCCAGCCAGCAAGCAGCCACTGGCTTTCCTCCTTTTAAACCTCACACTCAGCATAAGTACAACGGAGTGGGGCTAACTGAACAGAGCTGGCTGACCAAGCCCTCCTGGACCTTAAAGAGGCAGGCTACCCTGTTACAGAAATCAGAACCTCCTTCCATCCCTGCACAGGTTACATGGATCTTGAACCCAAATGGGTAGCAGATACCAGGTAAGACATCTCAACTACTCCTCACCTGCAGGAGGTATGTTGGGAAGGGATCCTTGGATCTTCCATCACTTCTTGCTGGCTGGCACTAAGCACAGGGGTGGGACTGGGGGTGAGTGCTGTAATTTGCTAAGTATTCATATAGACCACCAGTAAATTACTACTCCCCCCAGCCCCAGAGCAAGGAGGAAGCAGCATAGCCATTGTGACTCAGAGATGTATTACAAATGGACTCAAGTGAGAGAGGTGATGCAAGGAGATCTTCATGCAGGGAGGGGAGCAGGCTCATGCTGCCTTAAGAGGAAGGAGTGGAGGGATGTGAGGCCAATATCCTGGTCATGCACAGAAGGGAATATGTGGTGCGCCCCTGTGTAGCAATGGCCCCATGCTCCCTGCCTACCAGAACTCCAACCAGGACACTGCGTCTCTGCACCAGCCATACTGCAGGCTTGTGCATTAAAGGTATGATAGGACCCTACTACTTAATCCTCATGGCATCCCACTCGAAAGGTAGCTATTTGTATGATAAACCAAAAGGCCCTTCTGCAGGAGTCACAAAACACTGGTAAACTTTCAGTCAGTGAGTCAAAGAGGTTCATATCTCAGAGATTCAGCACTCATTTCCGCTGGCTTGTCGAGGCTGACACAAGTACATGTAACCTCAGGAGTAATCCAGTTATAATGGAAAACATCTTAATAATATTCTTTGACTGCCCTCCTGTGGCAAATACAATGACAGCACGTACAGCAGCCTTCTCTAGTCAAAGCTTTTGTGAATCAAACCCTGCTGGCCTTATGCAAGTTTCTCTGTTGAAGTCAGTAGAAGTAAGGCCCGGTAGGATTGGTCCTTCTGTATGTATACCATATACACTATTTTGTCAGGAACCTGTTGCTCTGATTCTTATTATTTAAACTAGCATTTTACACAGGAATAGAAAGTATTGTATTAAGTGCCAGACGGGTAAGCCACTCAGAACAGGGAACTGAAATATGTTGCTTTCCACCCTCCCATATCAGGTGGAGCCCCTTCACAAACTCACAGATGCATAGATTCCAAAGCCAGAAAGGACCATTGTGATCATCTGTCTGACCTCCTGTGGAACACAGGCCAGAGAACTTCCCCAAAATAATTCCTAGAGCAGATTTTTTAGAAAAACATCCAATCTTGATTTAAAAATTGTCAGTGATGGAGAATCCACCGTGACCTTTGGTAAATTGTTCCATTGGTTAATAACTCTCACCTGTTAAAAATGTGCACCTTACTTCCCAGTGAATTTGTCTAGCTTCAACTTCCAGACACTGGATCATGTTATATCTTTCTCTGCCAGACTGAGGAACTCATTATTAAATATTTGCTCCCCATGAAGAGAGTTATAGCCTGCACCCATGTCACCCCTTAACTGTCTTTTTGTTAAGTTAAATAGATTTTGCTCCTTAAGTCTATCACTGTAAGGCATGTTTTCTAATCCTTTAATCATTCTTGAATCTGTTCGCTGAACCCTTTCTAATTTACCAACATTCTTCTTGAATTGTGGACAGCAGAACTGGACACAGTATTCCAGCAGCAGTCACACCAGTGCCAAATATAACCTTTCTACTCCTTTTTGAGATTCCCTGGTTTAGGCATCCAACGATAGCATTAGATCTTTTGCCCCTAGCATTACGTTAGGAGTTCATGTTCAGTTGATTATCCACCACAACCCCAAAATCTTTTTCAGAGTCACTGCTTCCCAGAATATAGTCCCCCATTTTGTAGGTATGGCCTTCATTCTTTGTTCCTAGATAGATATAGATATAGATTTAAGTTTAGCTGTATTAAAACATATTATTTCCTTGCACCCAGTTTACCAAGTGATCCAGATCTCTGAATCAATGACCTGTCCTCTTCATTATTTTCCACTCCCCCTATTTTTGTGTCATCTGCTTACTTTTTCACTGATGGGCAGCTACAAAAATACCAAGGACCAGTTTTCATACCCAGCTCTAGCTACTTTATATTGCTCTGCTGCTAGAAAGCCAATTTAACCTGCTAAGGGAATCCTCAGGTAGCAGAGAGACAGAGTATACCATTTCTCTCCCAAGCCTGAGTCAGAACCTAGTCCCAGAGAAGGAAGTCATGCCCCTACGCTCTGGAGATCACTTTTATCATAGAATCATAGAATATCAGGGTTGGAAGGGACCTCAGGAGGTCATCTAGTCCAACCCCCTGCTCAAAGCAGGACCAATCCCCAATTTTTGCCCCAGATCCCTAAATGGCCCCCTCAAGGATTGAACTCACAACCCTGGGTTTAGCAGGCCTCAGAACAACTGACTGGGGCCTCAGGCAGCTGGGTGGAAATAAGAGCAGTGCAAAGGCTGTTCTAACTAATGCAAGGGACCAGACTGCTCCCCAGACAGCCAAGGGATCTGGGGGCCACAAAAGGAACTTAATACCTTTGACCGCCCCTGTACTGCACTGAGGACTAGACTAGAGGAAGTGGTGTCAGAGCTACCTATCCATGTAGAAATGCTGCAGCAGTTCTTCAGCTAAGCGTCGTGAGTTGAGATTTAAGTTAGGTGATGGGAACCTTACAAATGCCTGTAATAACAAATAAGTGTTATAAATAGGGTTCATTTTCTGGCTTACAGAAAATATATAGAGTCGGACACTTTTTTACTGTCATCCAGGAGTCAATACTTACAGTTCCTTCTGGATCCACTAAAAGAAGATGTTTGGCTTGTCTATTGTGCATACCAGTCAGCACATAGGAGCCTGGATTTGTGGTGCTTTTCCTGACCAGGAAGTCTCCACATTTCTTTAACAGCTGTTCTGCTTCTTTCCTACTCATCTCTCCTTGATACCAAGGCTCTGTATGCAGTTCATCCATTAGAGCGCAGTTAGCTGCTCTGGGTAACGGAGGACTAGTACACTCGACCGAGGTAGCCTTATTCAGCGCAGGCCCAGTAGCCTGGTTCTTGAGAGCATCTTCAAAAGGTTCTGGTTACAGGTACAGAAACAAGTGCAAGATCAGTCACAGGTAAACTGCATTACAAAAAAATACAATTCCAGTCTTTTTAACCCTGGTTTATTTTCATGTAATAGCCACTTCCATTTATCCTTAAGAAGAACAAACACAGTATGGTGTATTACCAGTTTATATAATATATTAAGAACTTACAGAACGTTGTTTGTAAACAAATATATTAAAATCAGAGACAATTTTGACATTTTTGGAGTAATTGCTAATGGTCATATATTTGTAGGTAGCTGGTATTTGTATGTTCTGGACAGGACCAGATCTCTCTTATTGTCTGGCCAGTTAGTTAGGAGGAATTCATTTTAAATGAACTGCATAATCTGCATAGTCACTTATATTACACAGATATCTGCTCTCTTTTCAAAACAGAGTATTAATTTAACAAAGATCCCTGATGTTTAATTACATACTATGATAAGACCATGAGTCTACATCCTAAATTAGGAAAAGAGGTCTAGGTTAGATCAGTGTGATCTAGGTTAGAGCCCAGCCTTCTTTCTAGGGTAGATGCAGGTTAACACCTTTTACCTTGGTTTAGCTTCAAAACTATAAGAACCCATCATTTCAAACTCAGAAAGATATGGATCATGTTCATTAATTCAACCCGTTTTAGGAATGAATAAATGGCAATTCT
Source organism: Lepidochelys olivacea (assembly GCF_965140295.1). Classification (NCBI taxonomy): domain Eukaryota; kingdom Metazoa; phylum Chordata; order Testudines; family Cheloniidae; genus Lepidochelys; species Lepidochelys olivacea. The sequence goes on along the minus strand of NC_140415.1, from coordinate 86,158,161 downwards.
ATTGGTCCAAAATAAAAGACTAATTATGTAAGATCTGTTATTAGAGGTGAGAGTTAAAAGGGAACTCACTCATATCAAACAGATCTTTTCTTGGACTGCTGTCTTTGGTACACTCTTTTGTTCCACTGAATGCACTTTCAGCATCTGCCTGAAGTGCAAGTAGAGCTTCTATGTTTATATGTTGGGTGTTCACATAAGCTGGCACCTCTCCCGTTGGGGTTACCTGAGGCTTCCCTTCTGGCACGCTGTAAATGTCCAAGGACCCTGGAAAATTCAAAAGACTTATTTCCCCTCCCTCTCTTTAACATCGCATTTGGAAGGATAAAGCAGCATTGTTTAGAACAAACATAGGAGGTGCCACTAACCAAAGTGTAGACTCAACAGTCTCTGGAAAGAGAGATGAAAAGACAAACAACAAACAACATGCCTGTCTATTAGAGCTTGGCACATTGGAAAAATCGTTCTCGAATAGTCATTCAAATTCAAAACTGATTTTGATTTGACTGCGTTCATGGTCCTTTTGTCTTCACTTTCTGCCTATTGTTTACTAGCACAAATACAGGAGGAAAGTGAATTTTAAGCCTGACTACTAGCTGTATTTGATTGGAATATTCAAAACTGGGACAGCATTGGTTAGTTACTCATGTCATGCAATCAGAGAACCAACCAACACAGCATGAGTTTTGAAATTTAAATATCAAATATCTGAAACAATACTGCAAACTAGTCAAATGAGGGGAAAATTTCATGAAGACGTGCATAAAAATTCTGAATAATGAATATATTTCAGAATATTATGATTTGTTCATGACATTCACAAAAAGCAAAACAGGAAAATTTTAGAAATCAATTATTTGTTACAAATAATTTGCTCAACTCAGCTCATACATGCACATATGTGCAAGCACAGACACTGTGATGGTCTGTACCCCTGGATTCACCCTTTGACCATTATTGTAATAATCTTTGTACAAAGTATGCCTTGTAAGGTATAATTTAAAAACTCATAATTTACTGGCCAATAATTGTCCTGAACAATATTGTACATAAAGTTATAAAATTCTACTGTAGAGTTCCATGTTCCAAACCACAGCCCTGCCCAAACAGAAAATGGCAAACAGGTCTGTCTAAAACAAAAGAATGTGTGCTCTGCTTAATCTGCATTTAAGCGGAAAACAAAGGGAGTTCCAACGGGTGGGAAAACCAGCAGGAGATATAATACCCTTAGAGTTTTTGTCTCCTAACTCTCAGCTGGAAACATTTCTAAGAGGGGGACTGACTATAAAAATGACACCCTTCCTCCTCCTCTCTTACTCTCTGTCCATTGATTGACTGTGAAGGAACAAAGGAAGCAGCCATTACACAGAAGATGAGAGCCCTGGTCTAGAAATTTGGCCAGCAAGACTACTGAGAGCATGTGATGACAGAAACTTTGCTTTGAATATAACATAGTTTGTTAAGTTAGGCATTTTATCTTTATTTCTCTTGTAACCATTTTATGCCTCATTACTTGAATTCACTTAAAATCCTATATCTTTGTAGTTAATAAACTTGTTTTATTGTTTTATATAGACCAGTGTGTTTGAATTGAAGTGTTTGGGAAACTCCATTTGAGATAACAGGATATGTGTATATCATTTCTATTAATAAAATAGCAGACTTTATATTAGCTTGTATTGTCCAGGAGAAGAGTGAGCAGTAGAAGATGTACAGTTCTGGGGAAAAGTCTGGGACCAGAGGTGTGCTGTGGTCACCTTCCAGTGTAAATCAGGTTAGTGAAAGCCTGTGACCAGCAGGTTGCAAGTGCACACAGACATAGCTGGGAGTGACTTACATGCTAGAGCAGTGGTTCTCAAGCTTTTTTACTGGTGACCCCTTTCACATAGCTAGTCTCTGAGTGCGACCCCCCTTATAAATTAAAAACACTTTTTTATATATCTAACACCATTATAAATGCTGGATGCAAAGCGGGGTTTAGGGTGGAGGCTGGCTGTTTGTGAGCAGTCCAGGAGTGGAGGCAACAGCAAAGTAGTGTAAAGGTTAGAAAGCATGGGTGTCACAGCTATTCACCAGTCCAGAGTGTACCCTGGGTATAACACACACACACCTACATTGTCAGAAGTAACTACTGATTTTGGTTGCCTGATTTGATTTGTAGGACACTACTGGAGACACCTTCAAAAGGTCAGATTTTCAGAAAGTGCTGACCACCCACCTCCTGAAAATGAGGCCCCTTAAAGGTGTGTCAAGTTGGGCAGCCAAAGATTAAGGCATCCAAAATCACTGATTAAATAAACAGCTCTGGGAACTGAAATCCAATGTATATTCTGAAACACACACACACAAGTGTGTGTGTGTTTGTTTTTCAGGATATACATTGGATTTCAGTTCCCAGAGCTGTTTATCCAATACCTGTCACAAACACTGATGCTAAAATTCACTTTAAGGGAGGAGAGAAACTATCAATTAACTATAGTGTCTTGCTGCAAGATTTCCATGTATCAGACTTTCACCTTATGGCCCCAATCCACCCAATCAAGTCAAACTCTATGATTGGGGCCTACATAATGTCTACACTAAAAAATAAAACAAAACACCTCAGTGAGTTTCAGAGCCTGTGTCAACTGACTTGGGCTCACGGGCTTGCACTGTGGGATTAAAGACAGCAGTATCGACAGTTCCTGCTCGGGATGGAGTCCAGGCTCTGAAATCCTCCCCACTTGCCAGATTTCAGAGCCCAGGCTCCAGCCCTGGCAGGAACATCTACACTGCCATTTTTAGTCCTGTAGTGCAAGCCCCATAATCCTGAGTCAGTTGACCCAGCCTGTGATACTCTCAAAAAAAAAACAAAAAAAAAACAACGCGGCAGCAGTGCAGACATACCCTTTGAGAAGTATAATTACTTTAAAGTTTAACTCACCTTGTTTAACAGGAGCAGGCTGCCAATCTTCACTGAATTTGTCTCCAAAGTGTCGACTCTGGTAGTATGTTTGTTCTCTTCCTGCTGCTGTTGCAGACTACAGTGGACATACAAACAACAATTCTTCAACTACTCCTTCCTTTAAAACACTGTGATGCAGTGTGCATCTTTGAGGCTTTTTTTGGTTCTGTTCTACTTAAACCTAGTCTTCTTTTCATTCCTTATGCATGACACTATGATTGAGTATTCTGTCTTGACTGTAAAAAGAACAGGAGGACTTGTACCTTAGAGACTAACAAATTTATTTGAGCATAAGCTTTCGTGAGCTAGAGCTCATGATAGTGTGAGTGACCTTCATGAAAATCTCACTCCTTGCTGCTTTTATTCACCCTTGTAATCCTCAATGACAACATCAGGTGTGTCTATAAAATATTCTCATCCAGTGCAGCCTTCTTTATTGGCAAACCCTGACCACCTATTGAGGATGCTCTGCAGGAAACAGATGCTGGAATACAAGAATGAGTAAGCGTCTTCAAAAGGATTAACAGAAAGATTCACTCTCTGGAAACTACTGACTGTATGGTGGAAGGGGGTTCTCATCAGACAAGGCATCTCTGGGAATTAAATACAGATGTGCCACCAACATTATGATCTTTGGCTCAGATGTTGAGTGCTGTTCCACTCAGACTGGCAGAGCCACACTGATTTCAGTAGGGTCAATATGGGCAGCCTCTTATAGTTGCTCATGCCCACTGAAGTCAATGGGACTCCATATAGGTGCAGGGACCTGCCTTCATGAATCAGCTTGAAGGAGCACACACTTAGAGCCCAATCCTTGTATTTTTGCCTGAATGAGAACAGTAGGATTGGTCTGTAAGAATCATAGAGTATCAGGGTTGGAAGGGACCTCAGGAGGTCATCTAGTCCAACCCGCTCTCAAAGCAGGACCAATCCCCAACTAAATCATCCCAGCCAGGGCTTTGCCAAGCCTGACCTTAAAAACCTCAAAGGAAGGAGATTCCACCACCTCCCTAGATAACGCATTCCAGTGCTTCATCACCCTTCTAGTGAAAAAGTTTTTCCTAACATCCAACCTAAACCTCTCCCACTGCAACTTGAGACCATTACTCCTTGTTCTGTCATCTGGTACCACTGAAAAGAGGTCTAGATCCATCCTCTTTGGAACCCCCCCCTTCAGGTAGTTGAAAGCAGCCCTGTTGAAGTGCCCTGTTCTTAACCCAGCACACAAACAACTGGATGGCATCCAAATTACCCTTTCCTGGGGTTTCCTTTACTGTTAACTTAAGGGGGCACCACCAGGTTGAAATATTAGTCAATTAAAAAACTACCTAAAAGTAGTTTCATGTGCTACCCCTGCCCATGAGTCCCTCTGCCAATTGATTCGGTTAGAATCAAAGTATCCTGTTTCAAAAAATGTTTCTCTCCCCTATTGTGGCGGGAAAGAGTCATACATACAGCAGGGGATAGTGAATATACAGGAGAAATAGCGAAGTTTGTCTATACGAAAAATAAGTTGCACAAAGCAAGCAAATGGAAGAATGTGTAAAAAAGTCCCCTCCCTAGGCATGTTCAGTTATAGCATTCTCAGGTGTTCCATGTAATAATAACGAGGGGCATGGGGGGGTGGAATGTGATTTATAAGGCAATGGTACCTCTTTAAATAAACTTTCTATCAGGACATGTACTTGAGCTCGGCTATTTCTGGATTTGCTGCTGCCTGCGCCTCATACAGAGGTTCAACCTTTTTTATGTCCTGGGTTAGAGCTAACAGGATCCACCTGATCCAGCTGCCTAGGTCAGCCAGGAGAATAGCTCTGCAGGCTGCCAGGCCCAGATCCACAAAGCGACGTAGGAACTGTGACACTGAGCATCACAATACCTAACTGTTAGGTGCCTAGAAAAATCACAGGAACAACACTACAACCCACAAAGCTGAGTTAGGCACCTCGGCTCCTATTCAATGAATGGGGAGAGATAGGCAGCTTAGAATGCAACACACAAAGCCACCTAATCTAGCTAATAGGAAAGGCTGATAAAATGGATGGGTATTAAGCCTCGCCCCCTCACAGAGATAGGTGCCTAAACCCAGGCTGCAGGGAGGCACCTAGCTCTGCTAGTGATACACGAACCAGGGGAAGATAGGCACTACTCCACCTAACTAACAGGAAGGGCCCAATCCACTAGGTGTACTCAGAGGCCACCAACTCCACACAAAACAACAGGGAAGGGACGTGGAGGAGAAGGACTTCCCTTATAACCATTAGCCCAGTGGTTAGGGTACTTACATGGGATGTGGGAGACCCCTGGTTCAAGTCACCTCTGCCTGATGAAGAGAAGGGATTTGAACAGGGATTTGCCACTTCTTAGGTGAGTTCCTCTAACCATTGAGCAGGGGATATCCTGATGAGGAGCTCTTAGTGAAGTTGTTCCACTGAAATTATATAATTGAATAATTAAATGTTAATGGGGCCAGAGAAAGAGGGAAAATGACTCTATAGTACAATAGGGCTTTCAGAAAGCTCCATAGGGCTGGTCCAAAAGGAAACAGTGTACACTATCTTTCCTTCTGTGTATTAACAGGGAGTGGGGACCTTATAATTTCTCCCTAGTTACTTAGCCATGTCCTACTGAGAACAATAAATGTTGGCCTCCCACCTAGCATTCTGTGATCTGGAAGCCTATGATTTTATCTGTCTACTGAGCAGGTGTGATGGGTAAGAGGTCATCTTTAGCCTCTTCTCCCCCAGCACAACCATTGCAGGACAAGCCAGAATTTAATAATAAACAATACAGAGTCATGTTTCATTTCTTATTTAAATACATGAATGAACATGAAGCAATAATAAATAAGTTGCCACAGAACAATTCAGTTATATATGAAACGCTACAAGGTATTTAATATTGTCAGTGCATTGATCTGGAAATAAAATGCTGCTTTCAAATTTTTGATTGAATAAGAAAGCTAAGCAGGTAACATTTCACTGACCTGAGCAGTATCTGCGGCATTTGGGATCCTAGTTTTGAATCTAGCATCAATAAAGCCACCAGTAGGAGGCATTTTATTAGGAATGCTGTTGTAATAGGGATGTTCTGCTGGCTCTCCATTTTCCTCCATCCAAGGTTCATCAAAACTCTGCATCCTGTAGAAAGGGATTACGTTATTCATCTCGCAGCACTCGAAGCACTGTAGTACTAGCTACATGGGCCATATACTACCCAGCCCTTTGACAATTAAGTGACATTTACAAAGTAAAATAGGATGAACCAAGCAGCACTCCATCCCTGTAACGAGGCTGATCCAAAGCCCACTGAAGTTGATGGGAGCCTTCTCATTGACTTTAGCGAGCTTTGGATCAGGTCCTATATATATTTCAGAGTAGCAGCCGTGTTAGTCTGTATTCGCAAAAAGAAAAGGAGGACTTGTGGCACCTTAGAGACTAACCAATTTATTAGAGCATAAGCTTTCGTGAGCTACAGCTCACTTCCTCAGATGCATATCGTGGAAACTGCAGCAGGCTTTATATATACACAGAGAATATGAAACAATACCTATTCCCACCCCACTGTTACCAGCAGGACAGTGGGGTGGGAATAGGTATTGTTTCATATTCTCTGTGTATATATAAAGCCTGCTGCAGTTTCCACGATATGCATCTGAGGAAGTGAGCTGTAGCTCACGAAAGCTTATGCTCTAATAAATTGGTTAGTCTCTAAGGTGCCACAAGTCCTCCTGTCCTATATATATATATCCCTATTAATGACATCCATTAAAAACTTCTTCACAATACCTTTCCTAGTTACATTTACCATGTTATTTGTAGTATTATTTGTGTGATTGATTGATTAACTGATGATAAAAAAAAAAAAAGGATCCTTCATAATGTCTTGGGGCCTAATTCTGATCTAAATAACCCTGGTGTGAATCAGGAATGACTTTGGTGAATTCAATAGGCCTGATTTTCTGTTTCACTGCACATCAAGCTATCATTTACATCAGTGCAAAGGGAAGGTAAAATTCTTCCAAATCAGAATGGTAGCAACCCACACTCACTATGCGTAGGGTTGCCAAAACTCCAAGATTGTCCTGGAGTCTCCCGGAATTAAAGATTAATCTTTCATTAAAGATTATGTCATGTGATGAAACCTTCAGGAATACATCCAACCAAAATGTTGCTCACACCAAAGGAGCTGATATGGTGCTAGCATTGGTGGGAAAGTTTCTAAAAATGTTACTGTAGACAGAGACTGAGGTGGGGGAAAGAGATGTGAAAATCAGTATGAAGGCAGAACCATAGGCTAATTTGGTAGGGGATAAACCCAGTTCCCCTTTTAGAACAATCTCACATAGGGTTTCCTCCCACTCTGCCCTTCAGTGTGCACTTTTTTCATGGGAGGGGAAGCCTAACCTCTATTTATGTGTTTTTAGAAAGCCTGTTTCTTTGACTTTAAATAAGGGTTATGATGATCTTTATGACTTGCAGCAAAAAGAAAAATCTCTAAAATGAGCAGACCAAAATCTGTCATGAACATTCATAACTTTACAAAGAAACCCTGCAGGATAGATTCCAACCTCCCTGGGAAGTTCCTCCACTTGCATTACTTCAAGGCTCCATCAACACTGGGTATAAAGCTGGATTTAAAAACAAATTTTAAACAGATTTAGGCTAATAGGGCTTAAAGACCTTCAGTATGGATATGGGCCAGAGCATAACCATTTAAAACCCGTGCTTAAAATAGTGCTTTGACGTGGGGCCAAATAGATGACTCTTAGCTGGTGTAATTTACAACTTGTTCTGGTCACTCATTATGTAAATTATACCAATTTAGTGTCCCATAGTTTCACTCAGCGATGTGCCATATACCTCCTATAGCATACATCACCTCTGAATTTGGCCGCCTGTCTCTATCTCTAACAAGCGTTTGACTAGCCAGTATGGGCAGGACGTTATAATTTTAAAACTGTTTAGCCTAGAGGCCATGTCGAAACGTGATTTTAAAATGATTGTGGCCAATCCACATTGATCAGGCAAACCATGTTTCACTCATTTATCAGAACCTGTTTTAAAGTGTGTTTAAAATTCAGTTCTTCTAAGACAGTTTCATCCACAGCACAGCCATAGATTCACCCCTCACTTTACCAGCTGGTGAAGGAAACTGCAGAACTAGAAAAGATTCTACTGCAATGTTACTCACCTATCATGGAGAGCAGGTATATTAGAGGGACACCGTAAATATTGCTTAAATCGTAATTCAAAAGCTTGCCCTATGGTGCTGATAATATCCTGGGCCAGGTCATCACAGCATTCCAGTATATGGCACGCTAGAGGAAAGAAGGAGAGATGCTGACATTTACACACCATTATTTATACAGTCTTCATTGTGATGCAGTAATGAATGGCACAAGGACCTCCAGGACAAGAACAGTTGTTCTTTTCATGATGTATAGATTTTATTAAAATCTGAATGAACAAAAATAGCAATTAGCTACAGCTAACTTAAGACATTGGCTTGATACTCCTTGCACTCACACCATCTGAAATCAGGAGTGATTCCACTCCAATCCAATGGAATTATCGTACAACAGTGTAAAACTGGTGTAAGTGAGACCAGAATCAGGGCCCATAATTTGAAAAGCTCTTTCAAGAAGAGAAACCTTAATGAATGTCATTCATTATCACCTGACTGTAACTGTGTGCAGCAAGTTACAGGAGAATTCTGAGCTTTCTATTAAAATAAGGAGATAGACACTAGAGAACATTTTCAGATCATTCCAAATTAAATTTACCTTTATTTCTCTTTAATCTGTTTTCCATAATTTTATCGCCATCTTAGTTGATTTTCTAATCTACTTATCTTGACGTGTGCCTGTGCGATAAAGTTTCCAACTGGGGGTTCTGAACTTCCCCAAAATGAGGCGTGAGGGAGGTATTCAGATGCAGGATACCAACCAGATCTTTGGCCCTGCTATGGCTCCAGTGACACAAAGGTGTGGTGTATTGGCGTAACTGGCTAGCTGGGAAATCCCTGGGTGGCATACAGCCAATACAGAAGCTCGACATTGATCCCCTCTATGCACTCTTCTAGGCTGATACTCTGGAACTGTGTGGAGGGAGACTGGTTATACCACCTCTACACCTGCTGGGGCCGAGAAACCCACTCCCTTTCCACTGAGCAATACGAATCTGTGCCTGAAATATAGCTGGATCAAAGGTGGCTTGAGTATGCCTACACACGCTGCAATCACACTTCCTCATCGCAATGTAGACAATTGCATGTCCAGTGCCTACCACAAGGGGATTGGAGCCTCTAGGGACTAATGTAATACAAATTAGGAATGATGCTGACATTTGTGTGTGGTTGTACAATTATGTTAGTAACAGTCACACAGCACTTGAAGAGCATCTACACAGTGGCCCCACACAGGCTGGCATGCAGGAAGAATTTGTGCATAGACCAGGGTAGGACATCATGAGATCTGCAATTACGCAGATACAGTGGCTGCTATTCCTGCCCACAGAGTTGTGTGATGTCATGCAGGGCAAATGTTCCTGGCCCTGGGTTGCAGATGGATTTTTCCCCCAGCCCAGCACACTTCACCTGCATAAACACTGAGACTGAGGCCACTGGCTTATGAAGTGAATTTGCCATACATGAATAAACCATACGAACAGCTGTGTTAGGCATTCAGCATCATTGTGCAGACATCTCCAAACGTGTGGACTGAAAGAAGCGAAGCTGAACAAAGGACTATAGTATGTATGCATGCAATAGTGGAAGTGGGTATTTAAAGAGAATATGTTGCCTGCTGCTAAACAATTTGGGAGCTGAAAAGAAACTTAAGTCATTTTAAAAATAACGTAATGGATAAACTGTCTCCTTGGATACACGGATGGTTGCTGGGCAGGTGAGAAGTAGAGGCAAGATCCACAAAGGGACTTATGTGTTGCAACCCTCAGCATCGCAGTGCTTAATTTTTAGGTACCTAGAAAATCACAGGAATAACACTGTGATCCACAAAGCCAAGTTAGGCCCTTGGGCTCCCTATACAATGAATAGGGAGAGATAGGAGCCTAAGAATGGGAACCACAAAAACCATTATGCTAGGTAGGAAGCCACCTATGCTAGTCAATGGGTGATGCTGACAACAGGGATGTGTGCTAAGCCCCACCCCTCTCTCAAAGGTAGGTGCCTATCTCCACTAGGGATCCACAAACAGGTACCAGCCACCTGGAGTCAGTGATAAAGAGGTGTTGTGGTAATGAGCTAGGTGTCTGCCTTGCTCCATACAAAATGGCTGGAAAAGGGGGCAGCCCACTTTACTTACAACTTACAACGTGTAGCCCACTGATTGAGCACTCACCTGGAGGTGGGCAATCTAGGTCAGGCTTTGCATGGGACTTAGGCAGCTGAATGCCTGTCTTCCCCTGATTCATGAATCACTTTGGGGCTTACGCAGTATAGGTACCTGGGCACCTAAAGGGAGGCAGCAGTGCATATGCCCCAGGGTCTAATACTTGGGCGCCTAGGGAACTTTTACAGCAGAAAGTTAGGTGACGAGTGAGTTGAGGCACCCACAGGGTTAGGTGGCAGCCAAGCAGGAGTTTCATGAACCACGGGCATGGAGACATAGGCACCTAACTCTGGAGTTTAAGCATCTAAGTTGCTTCATGGATCACACCCTTAGGTTTCTTATAAAAGGAACGAGAAGTTTGGCTCACACAGAGATATTTCTTTAGGGTTTGTTATAGACTGGGTGACTGGAAGACAGACAACCGCTATGCTACAAGAGCGAGAGCATTAGGCTGTGAGAGGAAAAGTACCATTTAATCTTTGTAGGGAAAGAATAAGTCTTCTTACTTGTGTGTATAATGTGGAGCATGCTGTGGGTGCTACTTTAAATAACAAAAAACATTTTCATCAGTGATGTAGAAGTACATATAAAATCACTGCTGATAAATTTTATGGGTGACACAAAGACTGGGGGAGTGGTAAATAAGGAGAACAGAACAGTCATACAGAGCGCTCTAGATCACTTGTTAAACTGGGTCCAATTCAAACAACATGTCTTTCAGTACAGCCAAATGCAAAGCTATACATCTAGAATCAAGGAATGCAAGTCATACCTACAGAATGGGGGATTGTAACCTGGGAAGACGTGATTCAAAAAAAGATTTAAGGGTCACAGTGGGCAAACACCTGAACATGAGCTCCTAAAGCAAAGGTGTGTCAATTGGATATTGTGAGGGGGTGAACCCCATCACGGGCAAGAAAGAATTAAAGACCAGTTAGGCACATTCATTCCACCTGACAGAGGCTGTTGGAAGCTAGAGGCCTCAGGAAGACTTAGGACAGGACTTGACACCAGAGCTGGGGAAAGGCAGTGAAACCACTGGAGCACAGGACCCAGAAGATAGCTGGATACTTTGGACTCCGCTTGGATATTTTGTTACCCTAGAATGGGTTTGGACTAGCTGCTCCTCAGCCAGAGAGCTGTGTGGTGATTGCCTGAAGGGGATGCTGGATATGAAAACTCCTGCTATATTGCCTCCTGACACAAGGGGGCACTCTTGAGGTGAGACCGCACCATTACAGATGTATAATAAAAGGAGTAGCGAGGAGGTGGTTTTACACCTGTACATGGTATTGGTGAAGCCAATACTGGAATTCAGTGTCAAGTTCTAATGTCTACATTTTAAAAAGATTATTGAAAAATTGCAGAGAGTGTAGAAAAGAGCCACAAAATGATTTGAGAGCTGGAGAAAATACCTGAAAGTGAGAGACTTACAGAGTTCAGTCTGTTTAGTTTATCAAAAAGAAGATTGAGAGGTGACTTGATTACAGTGCATAAGTACCTTCATGGGGAGAAAATGCCCAGCTGTAAAGGGCTCTTTAATCTAGTGGAGAAAGGCAGAACAAGGACCAATGACTGGAAACTGAAGCGAGAGAAATTCAAATTAGAAATTAGGCATATATTTTAAATAATGAGGGTGATTAACAACTGGATCAAACTACCCTGGGAACTTGGAAAGTAGAGGATTCTCCATCTCCTGATGTCTTCAAATCTAGGCTGGATGCTTTTCTGAAAGATATTCTATAGCCAAGCACAAGTTACTGGACTTACACAGGGGTAACTGAGTGAAGTTTAGTCACCTGTGATATGCAGGAAAACAGATTAGATGATCTAATGGTCCTTCTGGCCTTAAACTACCTGAGAATCTATGTATTATTAATATATTATATAATATTTTGTAACTTAAACTTAAGACCTCACAAAGCTTTCTGTAATACAAGCAGATGGGAGCCTTTTGTACCTATCCTTCTAGATTATGATTTCTTCGCTCTCTTTCTATAATTTGCTTTTATGTATGAGAATCATAACTGGATCATAAATCCTGTTTGTTGGAGGCACTCACTAACAGGTGCCTTAAAGAGAAACCAATGTCTGATCTCAGGGAAAGTAGAAGGAGAACTAGGTAACAGCTTGAATACAAGATCAGAGACAAAGAGGGTTATGATCTCCTTCCTCACAACATTCTGCAAAGATGCTAGGAAGGTCCAGTCCAGGCATGAGGAGCATCCACATGATTTGAAATATATTAATCATGGCAAAAAATCTGCTGGAGTAACATGTGTGGCTGCTGATTATTGCTGTGCTGATTGTTCCAGTGATCATCCCTAATGTCAACTTTTTTTGTGTTGCATTTACTTTTTCTGGAAAAATCCAATAAAATGAAAACATGAATTTATATTTTTAAATGGAAGGCACCAAATATAAAAAATACCTTACCTCTGCGATTAACAGGGTCCTTAGCTACATATGCAACATAGTCTGTTGTATCCTGTAAAAGATGGAGACATTATATATATATATATATATATATATATATATATATATGATATGCTCTGCTCTTTTGTTACAGTGCAAAAGCAAATTCATATATTCATTATGAATGAATATATGAATTTGCTCTTACGCTGTAACAAAAAAGCAGAGCATATCACATAAGTATTTCCCATGAAGTGATAGCCTGGTGGTGAGGGTCGGACAGATAGATAACCCACCATTTTACACACAGCAATATGACTGAGTACATCGTCTGTATGGAATCACGCCGAAGAACATGTTCACAATATAGTTAACACGATGCCATCAATATCCATGTTTAAGCATGCTAGTCTGTAGCAGGCTTCCAGCATGGTTTTCCTGACCAGTGTGGACAGTTTTTGCAGTCCTTCCTTATATGAGAGTTTACCCATGACATAAAACCATGCTACAGACTAACTCTCAGGCAAACCTAACACAAGTATGCAAATAAAACGGGAATAAGGAAAAATAAATTTTTATTTCACATGTCTTCCAGGCTACATTTTTATGTTTTGTGACTACCTTTAACTGATAAATAAGGCTAGGGAATGCTGGCCAGGTAAGCAAATTCCTTTTTAAAAAGCTCTTCCATCTTGCCCTTAAGCATAGCTAATGCTGGCATCTGTTCAATTTTAACATGGACAGGGCCTACCTATGCCCTGTTGAGCACCGTATTAATATCCTGTTTGAACACCTGCCACTCAGACACCTGACAAGCATGTGCAAAAGCAACTGTTGTTTTATTGCAAAAACATTTACAGGATTGGTTCTGATCTCACTCTGGTTTCACACTAGTGTGACTCCACTGACTTCCAAACCATTACCCTTAATTTACACTAGTGCAAGGACCTCTTCCAAAGCCCTTTGAAATCAATTAAAAAACTTACATTGACATCAGTGGGCTTTGGATGAGGCCCAGATTGACAAAAGAATCAGGGTCTTGTCCAAGATACTCAATGGCTTGGGCCCAGCATATCTAAAAGATTGCCTGAAGCCATGGGCAGCAAGTAACGTAGACAGGGGAAGGTTGTGCCTCCCCAAACAGCCTTGTGTGGCCCCACCCACGCTCCACCCTGAAGCTCCCTCCTGCCTGCTTCCAGTTCCCTTCCCACTCTTTTGTGGCTGAGAGGCTGGGGCCGGTGTGCACAAGGCCCGGAGCTGGGGGCACTGGGGCTAGGGGCGCTCCGGCTCTGCTGCTCACATGCCGGGTGTGCTGGGGCTGCTCCGGCCTTGCCGCCCACCTGCCCAGTGCTGGAGCTGGGGCCGGGGACACTCCGGGGCTGAGGGCACTCTGACCACGCCGTCTGGCCGCCTGGTGCGCTGGGTCTGTGGACTCTCCGTCTGCACCGCCTGTCCACCCAGCACGCTGGGGCTGGCAGAGCACGAGGGGTTGTCAACCACAGAGGGGGTGCTCCTGGCTCCGGTGGGGGAGAGGGAGCAAAAAGGGAGGGGGAGGGGCTGGAGGCTAGCCTCCCCCAACAGCATGTTCACCCACCACCCATGCCTGAAGCTCTGGCATGAAGACCATAGTTGACAACTCCAGTCCTCAGGAACAATGGAACTTCCCACCACAAGAGTGAAGGTTGTCTGTATGGGAGACAGAGCCTTCTTGAGGGTCAGTCTGAGACTGTGGAACAAAATCCCACAGAAGTAAAGATCTCACAGACTTCAACACCTTCCGCTCCAAATGCAAGTCACACTTCTTCAACTTCGCCTACCAAAACAAAACATTATATTGCATACACAGTTCTTCTCCTGGGGAGAGGATGAGAGCAAGAACAAACCACTTGTGGCAGATGTTAGTCACAGTGACAGATATGGCAATTTCCTACAATATCCTTGAAAAAAACCTTAATGGATTAAGTTTAAGCGTCTTTTGAGTCCACTGTATTAAATGCAAACGTTATGTATTACCGTGGGCCGGGATTGTATGTAACCTCTCTAGGGGGGAGATATGATGTGAACCTTGGGAAGTGTTATGAACTTCAAAGAACTCTGCTGAACAATGTGTAAGAATGGGCTTTTGGGGACAAACATTGTCAAGTGATTTACCTGTGGAATCTCTAAGGGGAGATGAATGCAAATTCCCCACCTCCAGTTATACAAAAAACCAGTCTTTTGAAGTTCCACCCTGAGGAGAGGGGCCATTATCTGCAGATTACCTGTTCTTGGAGTCTCAAGATCAAAGGCCCAAGCTGCATACAGGAAAGACTAACCTGCTTGTGGAGGTGGTAGTTCTGAGCTAAGGCTGTTATGAATTTGTGACCACAGAAAAGCTCCATTGTGGGGTTTGAAGCACTGACTCTTAACAGAGCCATGAGGAGTTGGGAGGGGTGATCTCTGGCAAACTTATTAGAATGTGTGTAGGTTCTTTTGTTATTTTAAAGTTTTCTCTGTAATGCTTCCACCTTAAGAATAAATGTGCTTGCTTAGAAATATCACAGTGTAGGCAGGGAACTGTGCAGCCAGCAATAATCACTGTCAGGAGGGAGAGAGATGTGGGTCTCTTCCCAAGAGAGGTGATGGCTGAGGAGCTGAGAGTTTAGAGTGAGTGCCCTCAAGGGGCCACCATGGGGGAATACCGGTGCAATTGCCCTAAACTGTGACACTCACATCACTTAATGCACTACTGGAGTGCACTCAGATACCACGGTGATGAAGGTAGTAAAAGAAGGTGTATAGAACAGAACAGAATAGCCCTGTCTCTCTGTTCATGCATATCTAATACTCCCAGTGACCTGATGTATGGGGAATGACTCTGGTGCGAGTGGTGATGGATTTCATCCCTGAAGAGGAAAGAAAACAATGAGGACATTTATGTTGCGATATATGCTAGGCTGGTTTAGTATGTTTGGTGTATCAAGCAGTAATTAAATTTAGTTCTGAGAGACAGGAACCACATGAGCAAGCTCTTTCTTTTATTTAAAGTTCTCCCAACGAGGTGTCTACTGTGACAAACCTGCTGAATGTCAAAGGATGCTCACACCTACCCTCCTCTCCACCCCCAGGATGAGATCATCATATAGTGGTCTTGTTGTGCTACTTTACAGTTTCACCAGCTCTTGTTGGCTCCTGTACTTGGTAAGATTTGATTTCTCAGTGACTCAGTGGCATGACTTTCATCTCACTAAAACATTTGATAGACCTTATTTATTTCAATTCATAGAATCATAGAATATCAGGGTTGGAAGGGACCCCAGAAGGTCATCAACCCCCTCGAAGCAGGACCAATTCCCAGTTAAATCATCCCAGCCAGGGCTTTGTCAAGCCTGACCTTAAAAACCTCTAAGGAAGGAGATTCTACCACCTCCCTAGGTAACGCATTCCAGTGTTTCACCACCCTCTTAGTGAAAAAGTTTTTCCTAATATCCAATCTAAACCTCCCCCACTGCAACTTGAGACCATTACTCCTCGTTCTGTCATCTGCTACCATTGAGAACAGTCTAGAGCCATCCTCTTTGGAACCCCCTTTCAGGTAGTTGAAAGCAGCTATCAAATCCCCCCTCATTCTTCTCTTCTGCAGGCTAAACAATCCCAGCTCCCTCAGCCTCTCCTCATAACTCATGTGTTCTAGACCCCTAATCATTTTTGTTGCCCTTCGCTGGACTCTCTCCAATTTATCCACATCCTTCTTGTAGTGTGGGGCCCAAAACTAGACACAGTACTCCAGATGAGGCCTCACCAATGTCAAATAGAGGGGAACGATCACGTCCCTCGATCTGCTCGCTATGCCCCTACTTATACATCCCAAAATGCCATTGGCCTTCTTGGCAACAAGGGCACACTGCTGACTCATATCCAGCTTCTCGTCCACTGTCACCCCTAGGTCCTTTTCCGCAGAACTGCTGCCTAGCCATTCGGTCCCTAGTCTGTAGCGGTGCATTGGATTCTTCCATCCTAAGTGCAGGACCCTGCACTTATCCTTATTGAACCTCAAATCTCTTACTGCTGCTGGTGGTAATGCTGTCACCTGGTAAATCACTCGCCAATGGGTGGTGGTGTTTCTAGGACTTAGCATGTGGGATGGCAGATGGAGTGGCAAAGAACTTTCTTATGGAGGCAGGCAACTGTACTCAGTCCTCTGCCCGCTGCAGGAATTGTTCATTTCCAGCATCTGTTGCAATCTGTGGTATTTCAGAAGTGCTGTTGATCAATTTTTTACTCCCAGAATTACTATTTTACAATGGCCCAAATACATCCCTGCTGTATCCCCATTGAGTTTAGCAGAGTTACATCATGGATGAATTTGACCCATTTAGCATATGGATAACAGTAAGATTGCAAACATGTCAAGGATATTTTGCCCTGAAGAGCTGGTGCAGTTAACTCATCTTGCAGTTGAGGTGGGAGAGTTAGTTCGTAGAGAGGGCCATATGTGCCATGTAAGTGGACCTATCCCTGGCAACAGGGACTGGGTTGATCAATCTAGAGTAAAGGCTTTCAAGACTCAGGAAGGACTTTTACTATTTTGAAATTCTTTCAATTCTTCATGTATAGGACATATTCTGAAGCGTATTTAGTATGAAATTGGGAGGACAGCTGAAACAAATATGTAGATAAGTAAAAAACCCCAGATCTGCCCTCTGATATGCATGAATTGAATGTGAGTTGCACAGAGGCACCTGAGAGCAAAACTAAACATGGCAAGTATAAAAATGCAGAACTGGGCTTCTCCTAAAAGCCACATCCTCTCCTCAAACATATGAGTGGAATGGACATATCTGAGGGCAGTATTTGGCTCTCCGTTTTCATAAGATAGAGTTGAGGGAAAAGAAAGGAAAGAAAAATTACCTGGGGCTACCATGCTAGAAATACAGCCTCATCCTCAATCCTTTTCTGCAGGAAGGGCAAAATGGATAACAATCCAGATGAAAAGTGAAAGGATATCCATATGAAAATACTGCGCTTCCTTTGAAAACCCCGGGGCCCTACTTACAGGATTTATAAGATTTATATGAAATGCTCCAGGCCCTTTGACACTTTTCCTGACACTCATTCACAGAGGAGGATTTGTGACTGCCTGTCAGTGGTTTCCCTCAAAAAGAGCTTGATGGCAACGGTCAAGAAGAGCTTATGAAATAAGAAACAGAAGCTATCATGCTTATATTTTCCTTTGAGTAAGACATGAGATAAATCCTGGTATAAGGTCCTCCTATAGCAATATGTATGGAAGAAAATGACTAAAGAAATGCTTACCGGATCACCTCCAGAGGCAAAGGAAATAGACTGCATATGATGATTTGCTATTATCTGTTTGGATCAGAAAAAAAACAAAAGTATGAGTCAGACGATTCTCTTTTGCAGATTACCCCCTTTGGTTTTCTTTTTTTTTTTTTTTTTGTGAGAGTGAAGTAAAAACCGAAAACAAGATCAGAATTAATTCTTGCCTTTCGTCTATGAGGAGTTAGTCACAGAGAATATGCTGCTGATGTAAACAAGCTCAAGAATATTGGATATCCCTAATTCAGGTTTTCCTTAAGTTGAAGGACAATGACATTTTAGAATAGCAGTGAATGAACATAAAAATGTGCCCAGCATTCAAGTAAATTATATAGCCCTGCCATACAGTATCTTATCTGAAAATATAATTTCCTAAAGATATTTTGGAGAAACTTTAATCTGTTGAAGTGAGTTTTTGTCACCTGTGGTGATGAATATAGCAAAAAGGTACACTTCACCCAAAATACATAGCTGCCACAGCCTGCATGGCTACAAAAGGCAAATGTTAGGGGCTTCCATAACCTCCTGTGGATTTGAACAGTGTGGACACCAGATAGACTCTCTAGCTCAATGGAGTTAACTGTCAGAGCAGTGGAAAGAGAGTTGGAGTCATAGAGAGAAGCATTCCCTGAGCCAACTCATTTTCCTTTCCTCTTTTTCCCTTGCACCTGAAAGACCTGTACCTGCCCTCTTGAGGCTGAATGTGAGTGTCTCTTGGAGTTCCTTCACTGAGTTAGAAAGGGTCACTAGAGAATAAGATGAAGTGTTTCCTCCATCGCAGGCATGCTGCCTTCATAATACTTTTAGCCCCTGCTGCTCACCCAACTGTAACCTTTAAATAGATCTTTAATTTTTTTTATTCTCAAAGGAGGATTGGCTTCCTCTTTATCCCCAAAGGAGGGTTTCTCTCCCCACTACCACTCAAAGACCTGTATCATGGTGGTCTTTGTACCAGGAGGACTGAACAGTAATTCACTCCATGTCTCAGTGTCACTCTTAACTAACATAGTCAACTCAATGGAGCAACTCAATTGGTCCCTTACCTTCCTACTCCAAACTAAGAATGCTGTTTTTCCATTGTTTCCAGTCCAAAGCTGATCCAGGAACAAGAGATGAGGAACAAGAATCAAGACTGTCTTTCTTGGATAGCACCATAAAGAACTAATCACAAAGCCATTTGGCCAGCCTTGTTTTCAGTATTCTGAAAGGTATGCCACAGAAAGCAGACCACATTTTTATCCGTTCCAGGAATGCACTCTGGGGTAATCCAACACTCCTAGTATAAACCAGAAATGAAGGAGACCTCCACTGGAGTGCTGGTTTGTCAAAGACCCCTTCGTTTCACAGCCCTCCGTCATCATAGCCAGTGTAATGAATTAGATACATATGATATCAGCCATCTCTTCTAGTTCCAGTTAACGAGACTATATTGTGGAGAGAAGCCAAAACGTTTGGGGCTGATGTGAATCAGCAGAGCTCCATTGACATCCCCCAATCTCTGCTGCTTTACCCAGAGCTGAGGCTCTGGCCCTTTATTTAAAATGACTTCTTACTTTTAAAATGCCTTCAGTTTTTTGTATGTTTTGCAGATGGGTCATACTAAGGGAAGGCTCCCTGTGCCAGTAGTGAAAGCTGGGACAAATGCCCTTATAAAAAGTACTGTCAGATTCTTTAATAATGGTCCAAAACACTACAGCATGCCATAGTGCTGCTATTACAGTGCTTGAGTTAGTACTGTAGAAGACGACAGCATCTTATATGAAGAGGGTGGGGAACAGACAAATAAGTAAGAAACCTTTCAGGTGTGTGTGTTTCTAGTTTATTTTTTATCTTGTGGCACAGCAAGTTTTTTCCCCTCGCTGTATCTAGGCACATCTAGGTACGTAGCTCACAGCAAACAGCACAGCAGTGATTATGCAACACTATCAGCTTTCTCTATATGCATAGCGAGCAAGATTTTTTTCTCATCTCATACATCATTCACAACCCACTGCAGTGATTCCCCAAAGTCAGTATATACCTTCAGCGCAAAGGAGAAGAATAAAGTGATTGGTTGACAAGGCTTCCTTCTTCTGAAAGGCAGACATTTCACTGAAGTGCAAAACCCCCAAAGCAGGATTTTTAACATCACCTTATGAATAGAATGCCCTCTAAACAATATATAGAAAAAGAAAGAAAAACCACTGGTAATAGGCATTCATCTCTGTAGATGGGTCAGAACCAAACACAGCCAGAGTTTGGAACTGGACCTTTTTCTGCCAGAAAAGGCCATTTCACATTGTAAAGTGAACCTTTTGAGAGGTAATGACAGAATTACTGTGAGAACACTATTTTCACCAATCTATGTTAAATGTGTAAACAAACTAATTAATCTATTGCACTTGATATTTTCATTTCTTTTTTATTTGATAAAGAAATAATACTTTAAGCACAGGAGCATTTTATCAAGTAGCAAACCTTACATGGTATACTCTTCATCCATGGACTTATTAGGGATTTTTATACACAAACCTGCTTTGAATCAGGAGTCATTAGATTTAAGCTGGTGGTGGATATATTCAGAGTTATGTTCATTCCTGCAAACTGAAGATTGCTCTTTCCCAAGATGCTAGAGAGAACTTTGCTTGGTGGCTGTGAAGTAATGGAATGCATTTTAGTTGATTTGCAATAACAACTCACTGTTACGCATGCATGCATCTGACGAAGTGGGTATTCACCCACTTATGCTCCAATACGAAAGCTTATGCTCCAATACGTCTGTTAGTCTATAAGGTGCCACAGGACTCTTTGCTGCTGTATTATACTGTTCAGCCACATGGGGACACTGTGTGTAACAAATCCCATTTAAGCTAACCTCAGCCACTCCTGGCAGTTCATTAAAGGATCTTTATGGAAGGTTCATATCTGGTGTACCTCTGAGAAGGAAGCTCTGTAGCCAGTCTATATCCAGTAGAGGAGCCCGACTTGCTAATAGCAGCCCTCCAACCTTCCCTGTACAAGGGGTACATGACACACTTCGTGCAGGCTCAGCTGACATCTTAAGGGCTGCTATTCAAGAATGACAACTTTTGCTCTACACTAGTGATCACTTCATTTGGGCAGCTACTTTTCTCTGTAGGTCATTCCTCATAACACGATTAACAAAATGGTTAAAGCTAAAGTGTGGAATATAGCAACAAACCATAGGTTACAAAACGTTATTACTGTACAATAGTCAGTGGGGATCAAACCCTGGACTTGCAACACCAAAAGCACATATTCTTACTACTTGAGATGAAGGAATAACTTTGTTATCTATAAGTAAGAAGCAGAGTCTTATTCTCATTAGAGATAGAAGGAGATATAACTGCATACACTAAGCCAGTGTACTTCACATAGGAGAATTTTTTTATTAATATGTAATAAATCCATATTACAGACTAGAGACGAGAATTTGCCCTAGCCATGTAAATTAAGATACATGAGAGGAAACTGACAAAAATATTAGAGTCACCATGAAGACAGGGTGGAGCACAGACCTGCAAAAGTTCATGTGTTTTTTGTTGCTGTTGTTAAGATTTACCAGCACCATTTCCCTTCCCAAAGGGTTGGTTTATTTTAAAAGTAGTACGAGCGAGTGCTGAGAAAATGCAAAATCAGTCAACGCTACGCTCGGCTGAGGCGGCAACTAATGGTGTTGGACGCCATCAGGTGGTGGAGGGACATCGACAATACCAGGAGGGATAAGCCGGAGTGCAGATGAGAAGCGCAGTCAGTAAAGTAACAAATACTTTCCTCATGGATTGTATTTTCTAAATGGACAACCTACCCTAAATTCTCAATTACTGTGGGACAATTTACACTCGTTGATATATTTTGCTTTCCACAACCAAATCTCTGTCCAATTTTTCAAGACTGATGTACCTGAGTATTCGGATTCTAATATTTAAACAAGAGACACTGTTCTTAGACACCCTGATTCAGCAAGATGGCTCTTTGGCACTAGGAACTTCCTTTCATCCATTTTCCCAGTGTTATTTTGTGGCATTTTGTTTTTCAAGAAAAAAAGACATTTGCCTTTCTTTTACTTCCTGATTAAAAGCCCCCATTAAAAAGGCTGAATATGGAAGAAATTCTTTGAAAAAACAAATATGTTCTGAAGCAGATTCCACTGTCACTGTGGTATTTGTTGTTTGAGTGTTTGCATATGTCTCACTGGGAGTTAAATACAGTACCCCCTTGTGACCATGAGAGCTAAATATGTATTACATGGCTCTCAGCTACAAGAAAAAGCTACATTCAGCAAAGACGGTGTGTGGGTTCTTGTTCTGAACCCTCCCTCATACATTCTATTTCTGTTGGTAGTACAACAGCTATCCATTTTAGATACAAGCTCATGTCACTGCAAACTAGACTTCCTAAGAGCTAAACTTGGCTTTACCACAAGCCTGAGTTGGGGCAGTTCATAGTTGTGCTGCTCCAGAGGTAGAGCCGGGATCGTACTGGCACTCAGAGTCACAGTCTCCTTGCTCCAGGAGGGCAACAGTTTGTGTAGCTGGAAACCTCGCACAGTGTACTTCCCCCTTTACTGTGGCCAGTAACATGGGGGCAGAGCCAAGACTTCACCCACTCCCCAGCCACTTCCCTACCCAGCAATGCTACTCGCCATGATGTGGATATCCCAGGTAGGGGAGGAAGGAGTATCTTTACACTCCCTTACTTTGAACTCCTATGAACGATGCTGACTGGAAAGGCAGTAAGTGCAATCAACAGTGGCTGCACACAGACAAGACTTTGGAAGATTCTGCACCTGCAGTTCTCAGGCTGGCTTAAAACACACCTGCCCACTGTGTCTGGTTTCCACTATGCTGACCTAAGGAAATATGGGTCTCTAACAAGAAAGAAAGAAAAATACCTTTCTTTTTTTGAAGGCTGCTTTGGCTCCAGGTACTGCTTCACAAACACGGCTGATTGCTTCCCTGTGGAGACAGAAAATAAGCTTTAGAGCAAATGGATGTGCTGGTTTCTTCATTATATGTTCAAATTGCACTGAAGGGGAATATTTGACAACTTAGTTCTTTATGGCATTCAATCACAAGTGAAGACCTGATAACTAGCGAGTCAATTAGTTCTTTTCTCACCTGTAAAGATATCGTCTCTGATCAGCTTTAAAACAGACTCCATTTTTAAAAAAAATACAGCCAGCCAAAAACATTTCCCTTCTACCTTCCTTCCCAAATGTGGAATTTTCTCCAAATTTAGACTACTCTGCTCTGAAGTACAACACTCAGTTTTGGTTCAAGGTGCACTAACTTGAGAACCATTAAGGATAAACATTGGTTCTTTATACCATTGGAGAGCTGGTATGTGCTGCACAATTCTCTTTTTTTTTTTATCCTAGTGAGATATCAGGTCTTAAAACAATGCAGCTCTTAATTATTAAACACCATTTGAGACCATTTTTAACATATGTATTTATTTTGGGGGTTTTTTCCCTAAATTTAGAACATAGAGATGATTATTTTCCTCCCCCTCTGAGGCTTGTGCAGAGCCAAGCCAGCCTGGTTTCACATAGTATCAGAACTCTCTAAAATATTTCTGCGATCATTTTGATGTAAAATGTATGTTGTAAAGAAAATATATGACGTGTGTTGTGGTGTAAGGATTTTACTGGTATTTGTTCATTATGACCCACATAACTTGTGGCCTGACCTCATCACTACAAATATCTTTATACCACAAACATTATGTTTTTGTTTTCTAATCACACTTGTGTCATTGGTAAATTAATGCTGACAGGCTAAGTGAAAGAAACATACACTCAGGAGGAATTTGGATGAAGAATAGGATGGCATTTCAAAATGAAATTTTGCTGAACATGCAGCGACAGGTGAATGTCTTTAAGCCCTTTAGGTTTTAAACAATAGGTCAAATGCAACAACCAAATTGTTAATTCTTGAAAATCCACAAACATGCATGCACACAGTCCTTCTTAGTCCTGTTAATATCAATGCTGTAATGGATCTAGCCTTGAACAGAATAGTCTATGTATGCTTCCAAGTGGACAAATTACTTTTGTACAACCAAATATTTTTAAAAATAACAAAATTGGAGAGAACCCACCGCAAACTCAAAAGCCCACACAGCCAGAAATGACCAAAGTCGCAAAGCCAACCTAAAGCATCATTAAAAACCAAAATATTACTTTAATTCTATTCTGACACAGTATCCGTGTTACTGTTTCAACCCATAGTCTATGTGAAGGTATGTGACCAGTGTGCATATGGGAGGGGGTGCACACATATGTGCAAGTGCACACACGGACAGTGGCCTAACGAATGAAGTTATTGATTTATTATGGAGGAATCAGTAGTGACTCCATAGTTAAGATTGGGGCATGTACAGAAATAAAAATTTGGCCACTTTTGGAGAGGCACTTTCTGTGCCCCCCGTGGCCTGCGGTGCTGGCTCCCCTCCACCCCATAACCCTGGGGCCTGTGGCGCTCGCTCTCCCCTGGTGGCTGGAGGAGCTGGCTCCCCCCTCCTCCCCCGTGGCCCCGTGGGAGCCAGACCTCCCACGCGGCCTGGGGCAGGAGGAGCTCACTCTCCCTGCCATGGAGGAGTTCTGTGCCTCGGTTTTGTTGACTTGGGAGTCGTGCCCTGCTTGCCCCTCTTGCACATGCCCCCGGTTCAGATTGTGTGGCACTTCTGACCTAGGGCCCAAACCATCGCACCTGAAGTCAGTGGAAAGACTCCCATTAACTTCAACAGATTTTGGATCAGGCCCTTAAAGCAAGACTAAATCCCTCCATTTCACTGTCCAGTGATTGAATTTAGTCTCCAAATCTACCTCAGTTCAGAAGCCCAATGAATTTTCTGCAATGTGTTTTCCATAAAATTGTTACTAACACTCCCAGATACAGCAGTTAACAATCAGGCCAGCTGGCAAATATTCCCCTTGCTCGTAAGAACTGTTTTCATTAACCCTAGGAAAAGCCAACACATATGTCTATGATCCAGTGCTGCCTCCTTAGCCATGCTGCCCAGCCATGAGCACCTCTGGCTCCTCAGACAGGCTCCCAGCAAGCCCTGGGTCTTGCAAAAACAGTGAGGAGAACTGGGCAGCAGCTGGGAGACCTTCTCCCCAGCCCATGGCTGGCTCCCCAGACTTACTCCCTATCCCTTCCCAGTGTGCTTCAGAGCTGGTCTGGGCAGTTCAGCTACTCATCCACTCTGACTGCAGAGATACAACCTACGCTTATCAGGTACATTTACCTGCACCTCCCCCTGCCTGCTCCTACAATCTCCCAGCAACTATCAGCAACAGAAGGCATGGAGGGGCAGGGAGAGTTTGCAGGCAAATTTTCCTGACAAGCATAGATTGCATCTTTGCATTGGAGACATCTCCATCTCGGATGCTGAGCTAGGGTAGGTACTTCTTTGGTTGCCTGGCCTCTCTGCCAACAGGCAACTGAATGTCAAGAGAGGAGCCCTACACTGAGGGAACTCAGTCAATCCATCAGATTGGGACTCCTGCTGGCTACCCTTATCAGGTCTGAGGTTGGGGAAGCGAATGTACTGGAATGAGAGGAAGAAACCTAGCTTGAAGGATTGGCTGGTCGTATCACCAGCCTCCTGTTGGAATAGCCAGCCAGTCGAAACACTGCACACTTTAGCTGGGAAGTGGATCTGGAAAGGGGGATGGAGGACAGATGGGAAGCCAGAATTCATATCAGTTTAGGCAGTAATAACACACTGCAGACTTCCAACTGCAGGTACATTTGTTCATAAAACACCTTAACCCTGCTGAGCTTGGAGTTCAGGTTGTGTGTCTGAGTGTGTGAAAAGAAAAACAGTGTGCTGTGGATCTCAGGAGGACGAGAGTGCATTTGGGTGTTATGATATTGAGCTGATAAGACATTTTGAAACTAGTCTGGACTGTAGTATTGCTTTAACTAGCAAGTTCCTTGTTTTTCAGTAACTACAGGAGAGCAACCTCAGCTCTAAAATGAACAATGGTTTTGGTGGTGATATTAGGAGCCTTGAATGTCATACTAGCTTATCTTTGAAGCATGCTGGTGAATATAGTGGAGCTGGAGAAGAAGTTCTCCAAGCAATTTTACCTGTGCAAGACAGGATAGCCCAGAGAAGTCTGGGGTCAGCTGCTCACCAGCGATCCTTAGAGCTGCTGCAAAAAGCTGTAGCATTTACTCGGTCAGTAGGCATGAAAGCGCTCACGTACGGAGGTGCTCATATAGACCCTTGATTAGATAAACAGATGGAAAGAAAACAGCTGGCTGGTCATCCCCACTTTGGGCCTAGGAAGAGGTAGGGGGGGACAGTAAGAAGCAGGTCAGGGGTGGGGCATTGGAGGAAGCGGTGGAGTGAGGGCAGGGCCTGGCTGTAGCTGGGGGGGGGGGGGAACACCCCCCGGCAGGGTAGAAATTAAGCTCCTGTGCCCCAAGGTCTCTGCCAGTCTGACCTGGAGAAAAATTCCTTCCTGACCCCAAATATGGCAAATCAGTTAGACTCCGAGCGTGTGAGTGAGAACCACCAACTAGACACCTGGGAAATAATTCTCTGTAGTAACTCAGAGCCCTTCTCATCTAGTGTCTCATTTCCAGCCATTGGAGATATTTGCTAACAGCAGTCACAGATGGGCCATATGCCATTGCAACCTCATTATAGCATCCACTCCATAAACTTATCAAGCTCAGTCTTGAAACAAATTAGGTTTTTTGACCCCACTTCTCCCCATGGGAAGTTATTCCAGAATTTCTCTCCTCTAATGGTTAGAAACCTTCACCTACTTTGAAGCCTAAACTCACTGCTGGCCAGTTTATAGCCATTTGTTTTTGTGCCAGTGTTGCCATTAACTTAAATAACTCCTCTCCCTCCCTGGTGTTTGTCCCTCTGATATATTTATAGAGAGAAATTATATCTCCGCTCAGCCTTCATTTTGTTACGCTAAACAAGTCAAGCTCCTTAGGTCTCCTCTCATAAGAAAGGTTATTCATTCCTCTGATCATCCTAGTAGCCCTTCTCTGCATCTGTCCCAGTTCGAATTAGTCTTTCTTAAACATGGGAGACCAGAATTGCACACAGTATTCCTCATCTGGATGAGGTCTCACTGGTGCCTTGTGCAATGGTAATAACACTTCCTAGCTACTGGAAACATCTCACCTGATGCATGATTGTATTGACTTTTTTCACAGCTACATCACAGTGGGGGCTCATGGTCATACTGTGATCAACCAATACACCCAGGTCTTCTCTTCTGTCACTTCCAACTGATAAGTCTGCAGTTTACAGCAAACATTCTTGTTAGTCCCTAAGTTCATGATCTTGCACTATTAAATTCCATCCCATTTTTATTACACCAAAATTCCTTGTATGATATTCCGGTCCTCCTCCATATTGGCAATACCTCCCAACTTTGTGTCATCCACAAATTTTATTAGCACACTTCCACTTTTTGCGCCAAGGGCATTAATTAAAATATTAAGTAAGATTGGTCCCAAGACCAGTCCCTGAGGAATTCCACCAATAACCTCCTTCCACCCTGACAGTGCTCTTTTCAGCATGGCTCATTGTAGTTTCCCCTTTAACTAGTTCCTTACTCTCCTTTTGATTCTCATATTAATCATCCTCTCCAATTTTGCACCCACCATTCCCTGTATAGGCACACATCAAACCAGATTAACTGTGCATACAGCTGCTAGTTTGAGCATGCACTTATCTGACTTGTGCATACAAACACTCATCTGAACAGGAAAATAGAGGTTTATGGCACATTTGCATGACTAATCAATTGCACAGACTTTGAAAAATTTGACATAAATGTAATTTCTTGCTTGATGTGGAAAAGTGGTTTTCAATAATATGTTTAAATCTTTCTGCACCCCATGCCCTTATGGTAACTAGGCACTGATCTCAGGTATGTACCACATAGTTCGGTACTATCTTGATATCTTGTAAAATTTGTTTCTGTGCAGACTTGCAATTAAGGACCACATACTGAGTTCCAAATCTGGCCCTAAATATTTTCTGCTTTGCAGATGGTCATATCTGAAGTCATTTTCTCAGCACAACACACACTCTATGCTTTCAGTATAGATTTTAGATGGCAAGTGTACTGAGTGAAATGTTGTCTATACGCAATACTGAATTTCTCCAGTCTTACCTACAGTGCTCCATGATGATCTGACATTATTGTGAAAAAGAAAAGCATGCCTTTCATATTGGCTTCATGTTCCATGTAAAAGGCCATAGTCCTGTTTTTCATAACTTTAAACCATCATACTTTGTGAGCACTTCTAGTCCTAAGGAAGCTGAAATCTGTTTCTTTAATAAACATTGTTTTCACAATCACATGAATGTACCCTTGCTTGTTTTGTTTTGGATTTTTAAAAATTTAATTCATGTAAATTTATTACTTTTTATGAAAAGAGTACTGAAGCTATTGTTTTGTAGAAAAAGACAGACATGGAAAAGTTGCATCGACTTTTCAATTGAATTAAAAAAACCTGGTAGGTCAATTTTGAGACTAGAAACCCTGACCAATTTGCACACAAAAGACTTGCATGCCACAGCCATAAAACTTGCTGTTTTTCCTCTTGTCTATCCATGTTACCCCACACTTCCATCTGTATCTTTGCCAGCCTGAATCTCACACCTGGGGCTCCACAGACTAAAAAAGGAAACAAAGAGACTACTGTATGCAACAAACATTCAATGAATTTACTTAGAAAAAGAACTGCACATTTCTGGACAAACTGTGCAGTCTGCCCCTATTTATTTCTGAACACTATCTTTGCCAATCTTTTTAACAAACATGTTATATAGCTACCACCTGCCAAGGAGAAAAATGGCCTATATTAAAATATTAACACCTTAATTCTGAATAAATCCCACAGAGGCCAAAAGTAAACTTTCAGAAATATATTTAATAATCAGAATATTTGTTCATTTACAAAACAGGCACAGTAAATTTGTAGTGTTTGAAGTGGTTAAGGGAGGATTAAGAAGCCTTAAGGGCTGGTGCTCACATATGATAGTTAGTGGTGCTTTAAAGGCAGAGAGGCAAATGGGTGGGGTCTGATAGAGGTGGGAATGAAAAAGTAGCTGATGAACATAGAACTGAGAGTATGGAAGAGAATGAGGAAAGAATAGTGGACAGGTTTCGTGATATAAATGGTGTAAAGAGTAATCCTGGAGCAGAGCTGCTTGTACAAGGGGTGAAAGGACCTAATGATGTGAAATGGTTACAGTGAACTCACAGAAGAGGAATGTGAACTAGCCAACTTGTTCCAGGTCACGGAAAGCATGGAGCAGAGGGGAGGATTTATAGAATAAGTTGATGGTGATGAATATGGCAGAGAAATGGTGGTGAACTTATACAGGAAGATATAAAACCATTCTTCTTTCTTCCCTTCAGCTTCTCAGTTTGTTTCTTGCAATGTGGGATTCTCTATGTGTGACAGATCTGTAAGGGGGAAAACAAAAACAAGCTGGCCATTCTATCCTTAACACATTTTATAAACTATACACAATCAGGACTTTGTAATCAACTCTAATGAGAAATACATCTTTGGAAATGATTAGCTACAGAACATAACATATGGTTAGATGTATGTTGAACTACACAATAGTAATTCAAGGGCATTGGCACAATACTCTTGCACTCAGTTTTCTATATTCATTTGAAAAGTGTTTTCTAAATCAATGACAAAAGTCAGCGTACTCAAGCCTTAGTGCTATTTCAGAGCACCCTGCATCAACAATTCTTAGATGCTTTTTTAATCCCTTCACTGCCAAAGATTTTTTACCACCCATTGATTTGGTTTAGTGGTGTTCACTTATTTTTGAACTTCCATAGATGCATATTTATTAAGCAATACACCAGGCAGAAGATCTTAGCACAACCAGTACCTTTCACTCCTATCAAGCCTTTGTGGGAATCTAGTCACATATTTACTAAATTCCACATAAAATGTGAATAAAATGCAGATTTATAAAACCGAAGTCTTTAGGCTAATATGAGCTCCAGAACATCCTACTGTTTTATACACCAGCAGCACAGAGAATTACATATTGTTAAAACCTACTTCTAATAAGCTAGTTAAAAAGTCTGACTGTTCTGATTTTCGGAATTGTGCATGCAATTACACACCTAATTTGTATTTATAACCACAAAATTGCATACACACAGGGTCAGTTTTGCACCTAACTGGCATCTTAGGAGCCTATATATATATTGGATTCTGTGCACAGCTATGGCAACTGTACATGCCAATTAGACAACTTCATTTTTGTGCACACAGTTGTGTGCATATTTCTGAAAACACCCATTATGTTTAAGCATCACACAGACTCTAAACACTCTGCCATTAGAAGGGGTACATTTTCAAAACAAGCTTCTAAAACCCACCTTTTAGTGTACATAAATAGTGTGTGCAAAACCCTGTATTTAGGGATTGTTTTTGGAAGATAAGTTCAGTGATGCCAACAAACTAAAGCAGCGGTAGCCAACCTGAGCCTGAGAAGGAACCAGAATTTACCAATGTACCTTGCTAAAGTGCCACAGTAATATGTCAGCAGCCCCCACCCACTCCCAGCACCTCCCAATCAGCTGTTTTGTGGCCTGCAGGAGGCTGGGGCGGAGGGGGGAGGAGCAAAGGCACGGCAGGCTCAGGTAGGGGGCGGGAAGGGGTGGAGTGAGGGCAGGGCCTGTGGCAGAGCCGGGGTTGAGCAGCGAGCACCCCCCGGCACATTGGAAAGTTGGAGCCTGTAGCTCCAGCCCTGGAGTCGGTGCCTATACGAGGAGCCGCATAGTAACTTCTGAAGAGCCGCATGTGGCTCTTCAGCCACAGGTTGACCTCCCCTGAACTAAAGGAAGAACCTAAGTCTAGATCAGTTTAGTTAAGAAGCCATAATTCTCGAGCCTCCTTTGCAGGCCATCATTCTCTATTCCAGCATGGCCTCTGGAAGCGTAGACCAGTGGGCAGGACAATGGACTGAGACACAGAAGACGAACTCTATTCCTAGCTCAGCCATCGGCTCACAGTAGCCACAGGAACATAGGAATTGTCATATTAGATCAGATCTAAAGTTCTTCTAGTCTAGTACCCTGTCTCTAAGAGCAGACACCTGTCACTTCAGAGCGCTTGCTAGACAGATACGGGATAATCTTTGCCCCAAGTGACTCTCCCACTAATTGCTAGAGATTATCTTAAATCCTGAAGCATGAGCTTTTACAACTCTTCCAAAATCTCTTGGGTTTGGATTAGTGATTATAAAACTGGCTAGCCTTATTATTCATATAAGTGTCCAATCCCTTCTTTACTGCCTGATAAGTTCTTGGCCTCAACAACATCCTGTGGCAATGAGTTCCACAGACTAATTATGCATGGTGTAAAAAAGAGTCACTCAGCTTCCCTGCACCTTGGTTTTCTCCATGTGTTTGCAGTCCCATGGCCCATCTGCTGTTAAAAATTTGACATTCTCCTAATTGTCAAGTAATGACTCCACAGTTAACTTTGCACTGAGATTTGCCTTTAAAAGCAGGAATAAAACCCCTCTGCTTCACACTAACTACTGAAATGAGTCCCCAGATGTTCTCTTATAGCCCTGAGAAGTCTCACTTATTTTGCTTCCCTCTGGCTAAATCCACAGTTGCCACAAACTCCAAACTTTACACACACACAATCAATATCTCAGACAGGACACATTTTGCATTTTATACTTCAGTACAAAGACAGTTATTCTTGAACTGAATTTATTTATCTCGGCTAAGAAAAACCAACAGAACTGCTCAGGTTCATCAACCTCTTGTCTGATAATACAGGGTGCAGCTACATCCACAGGAGAGTTGCCAAAGACATGAAGCTGGCAATTTTGTCTTCAACTCTCTCCCAACCCAGTCCTCTCTGTAGTTCTTTCTTACTCACAGAGGCTAGCAAAAAGGAGACAGGGAAGGCTGCCCAGGCTTAATAAGTTATTATTGTCCTCTTTTGTTCATTATTGTTAAACTACCATAGATCAAATTAATCCAACATTATTGAAAATGTTTCCATTAATAATAATAAATTAAAATTAAAGATACTTACAATGTAAAGCACATTAAAAAACCCGTTTGTTCCAACACATTTGCATGCTACTTTATGGGAGCTAAGTGGGCAGATGTAAATTATTCCCCCATCAGTATTTGTTATTCTGTTAAGCATGAGTGTCAGGTATTATAAATTAGTTATCCAGGTATTATTCATAATTCTGGTGCATATGAGTAGCAGTTATTCACCTACTGGGCACATTTCCTGGTATGAAACTCATTAACAATAAATTACTACTTCTACTACTACTAATCTGCTATCCATTGAAGGTTCTCAGAGTATGTAAAGCATGGGCTAGACAGTAACTTTTGAGTCACAGACCTGAGGAGGGGGCAGTCTGTCTGGAGCTCCACTGCCCCAAGAGGAGAACCAAAGCTCCTCCTTGCATAAAAATGGGGCAGATGCTCTCCTACTCAGCTTGCTGTTACAGGTTACGAGCACAGCCCTGTCTCCTCCCTGCCCTGAAAAGGGGAGTAATAGCAAGCAGTCCCTGTGCTCCCCAGAGCTCGCCCCTTTGTAGATTTTCTCCCTTTGCACAGCTTCTTGATCACCCTCTGTCCATGCACAGGTGTGCTGGGGTTACTTACAATCTGAGTCTATGTATTACACACCCCTACAGTACCATCCAGATGGCAAAATCCATGGTCCATTAACCACAGGTAAACTATAGAACACTGGTGCTTTCCAAGCAAAAGTAATATTTTCCAAATAGCTGAGGGGTGGGGGGAATTCAGTGACTACATAAGACTTATTGTTTGAAATAAATACATGTTACCTAAATTTCTTCATACGCTATAGTGGAGCCATTTTTCCCTCCCAATGTCTTCCTTGCGGGTGATCTTTGCTGGCAATAAGTTTCTGTAAAGAATACAAAATATGTAAAGAAATACTATATGAATTGAAACGTCATCAATACAATTTAGTGGTGGGCCTGAACCTAGTTCTGTACCTTGGATTTGGATTTTGAACACCTCCTTTCCAAAAGTCAGGGCAGGGGGAATGGATGGAAAAAGTGTGTATTTACGGTTTTGGTTCAGCCCCTTATGAAGGGAGGGTCCAACCACAAGATCTGGGCTGTGAGCAGGGTTTGAGCACCTTATCCCCACAAAGTTCATGGGGGACTAGGATCTGGATTGTATTCAGGCCCATCGCTAATATAAGTTATTCCGCTATGGGGCTCTACTTATTAATGGAACATGCAACATAATGTTTCACTCAGTATGGTGAGATGGCTTTCAGACGCTGCATGCACTAAAGTAATTGCACTCAATTAGCTAACAACAACACAGAACATGCAGGCTTGTAATCCAGATACCTGTAGTATGACAAACTGTACATGCAACATAATTATAATTCGGTCCATGCATGCAACATGGTAGCTAAAGCTCATTATAATGTAACAAATTTAACAGTAAGCACACAGATGTAGACACTTGTGTATTAGATGAACTGTAAACATTGCACGTGTTGCAATAATATTTTACCTGAATATTTTTTTAATAAAAAGTTTGAGGACACAAATGGGCTGGCCAAAAAAACTTTAAAGGTGGTCCCTTTCAGTGGCGATGGTGGAAGGAGTCATGGTGAATTTAGGACCAGTTGCCAGCTGCAGTTAGTTCAGTTGTCTGGCTCCTCCTCTACGTTGAGAATGAAACACTTCTGTTCTTTCCTTTGCCCAAGCAAGTTAGCATTACTTCAGGTGTGTGCCAAGAATTGCCAATGCACAGTTAATTATACAATTTGTGGATTCAGATGGTTTTTATTTTACCATTATCTATACCTACTGACACTTTTGCTTGCACTTCCATTTAAAAATTCAAAGATTCACGTGGAGATTACAAAAGAATAGGTTCACAAGTGACAATACAATAGCACTCTAATTGTCACATTTGTTCTGTAGTAAAAGCCTCTGGCAACTTCAAATTTCACAACGATCAAGGAAAAATCTCATACAATTTATACTTACCTTTTCATTTCTCCATAAGCCATAGCCACAGACTAATATACCACCACGTTTTTCTGGGCAACACTGAAACTGTTGATACCCCTCTACTAACAGCATGGTAAAGGGAAGCATCTGTTCATTGATTTCACTTACGTAGAAAGTATATTAACTATTAAAATATTTAACATTTTAATTTTTAAGAATGATAAACAATTCAAGTTAAGTATTAGACACACAAAGCGCCAAGCAAAACAGTGAAAATACCTTATATTTTTTACGAGTGACCTTAAGAGAAGGAAGACCCCTAAGCAAATCGTATTTATTTTGGGCCTTCAAAAGTTGCCAGTTTTTCATGTGTTTGGTTTTGCCCAAGCATACACTTGGATTTGGGTATCTAAATAACTGATTAAATAATAATAGGTGGGATGATTTTCAATACTTTCTAGGGAGTTTGGACACCTAAGTCCCCTTAATTTCTAATGGGACTTGGGCATCTAAATCCATTAGGCAGCTTTGAAAATCTCAGCCAGTATTAATTGTTTGCACTTCTACAGTCCTTTCCATCCAAAGATTTCAGTGCACTTTACAAACATTTATTTAGTCTCACAACCCTGTGAGGTCAAAACAGATTAAGTGGTGTGTCCCAGGAGACAAGAAGCCAGAACCTATAGAACCCAGGAGTCTGACTCTCAGTTCTGCGATTTGGCTAAAAAAGCTCTTTCTTCCTCCCTGCAAGCATGCATCAATGTAGCAGGTATGCACAAATATATATAATTTTGCATATACAAAAACTTAGATGTGTCACATCGTGGGCACAATTTTAAAAGCTGCTTTAGAAATTTTTGCCCTTGAGATCAACAGAACCTCCCAGTGAATTACAACTTTGTTTTCCTTTGATTACAAGCAAGACTGTGGAGTCTTTACAACCATCATGAGAACTTATTCAAACAAGCCATAGACTTCAATAGGACTATTCAGGTGAGCAAAAGTTTGCCAATAGAACGAGTCACAAACAATCTGGCCCAAAGATAAATTCTAGACACCTGAACAATATACATCAAATATGACATTTACACAATCTTTTAACCTGATGGCTTGTCCAGGAACTTTATCTCCCCCCCACCCCCCATTCCGCATTCCACCCCATTGTGTTATTTTAAATGTGCAATAACTGAGTTACATATTTAATTTAAATGTTTTGAGCTCTTGGTTATTGTGCCTCAGATAAAGCTACTCCTTGGCCCTTTAATCTTGTGATCAGGTCCTCGGGAATCTCTTCTCTCCTTACTCATTATTGATCTTGGCAAAAGTCAGTGGGAAGGAATTACACGGTCAGATTTTTCAAACGAGCTCATCTCTTTTGAATGTGTGGCCACTTACGGTGATGCCTAAATGGGAGCGGAGCTCCTCAGAAATCTGGCCCCAATTGTAAGAGCTGAAATCTTTTGAAAATCTGCCCGCAGAGAAGAGGAGTGTGCAATGACAGATATGGTACTGCTGTGGGAGCAACTGTTGATGTAATGTTAGAAAGGGAGTGACTATGCTACTGTCCATGCACACCAAGCCTTCAGCATGGCCACCGGGAAATAGAGGTTTCCAGAATCCTGTAGACTCTGACTGGGCTCATATTCGCAAACTGGCCTCTAGAGTGCTTACTAAACATTACCTGATGTCAGAAGTTATGTCAGGCCAAAGGTGGAGCCATTTCTTCTTTCAAGTCTATAGGATTTGCAAGGACACCTCACACCAAAATGGCATCAACTAAAGCAAGAGCAATCCATGCTTATAGCCAGCCAGGAAGGTTGCATTATAACTAGAGATCCAAACATGGATTTGAACTGCTTAGACATCTGAAGCTCAGGGTATCTTCTCCAGCCAAGAGGAGTGGTGCAGCCACGCTTACACAATGTGACTCTGTCTCCTTCCAGTGGCTAGTCCTAGAGCAATTTATGGAACCTGAGCTCTTTTGCTCAGGCAGTAAAGGCACCACAGGTCCCAGCTTCAATCCCTGCTGCCGATGATCCACTACACAAGGATTTTCAAATTTCAAAATGATTCTCATTGGTGAAAGAGCTGCAGAGAAATCAGCTAACAAGCAAGCAATGATAATGCCTCACTTGTATACCTGCTGCGCTACTGGGTCTGCCAACATTTATACAAGAATCAAGGACAATGATACAGAGTATTTGGCACAGATTATGAATAAACTATAGAATTACTACAATCCTAGAATAAATATGACTTAGAGACTTCTGTTTGTTATTTGTAAGTGAGGTCGGCAGGAATCAGTTGGTGCACGTGTGACATTTTACCATGAAGGTTAAAGCTCAAAAGTGAGTTTGGGGAAATGTGACTTCTTAATCAAACATAAGCTTGTATGTGAAATACGAAATTACAAAGTGAGGCAGAGACTGCTTGTGGTGGTTTCTTTAACCGTAACCCAAGCCATAGGCATTTCTAATGTCCGTGATTATTTCTAATGTTAGTGAAATGCAGATTCAGGTTCTAGCATCTGATTCAAAGCTCATCCAAAGCTCCCACTGACATCAGTGGACTTTGGATTAGACCTTGTGAATGAATCCGAGGAGTGAGTCTGTGTGGCATCATTTTAAAAAAAGAAAAAAAAAAAAAAAGGAAAAGAAAAGAAACCCCAAGCAACATAAGGTTTTCTGCCTGCGACTTTTCTTACATTTTAGATGTGGTCAAAAGAATATGAGCCAAGGAAGTGCCCAGTATGTGATCAGCTATGCTACAACTTCATCAGAAAAACGTCACTTTCCAAATGTATGTTTCACAGTTAAAGCCAAAAATAACCATGCACTCAGAGAACACTGGAGCAGTGACATTTTGCATGTAAAAATGACCACAGATTATACTGCTTTCTGATTGGCAAATTTGGTTGAGTTTTACTGACAGAGTGGATCTTTAAACTAGTTACTGGAGAAAAAAGCAATGCTAAGCCAAGGAAAGTGTACACCAACCAACAAGTGGCTCATATTCAGATATAAAACAAAGTAAGTAACTATTACAAATTGTTTTATAAGCCAGTATCACTTAACTTTCCAAGTGGTAAGTACAAATGTGCCACCTGTGTCAGCACTAAGATTCTGTCTGGCATGAAGTCGCTTAAAAAGGCCATTATTGTGAATACCGTAGAAACACAGACAGAGACCACGAAGACAGCTTATCAGAAATATTCTCAAATGTCTTCTAAGGCCTAGAACGTTTGACAGGAATATATAATGTTCTGTCATCTCTCTCTATTCCACTCACCCTCATAGTATCTGAGCACCCAGTTAAAGGACTCAGAAGGTATGCCTACACTGCAGCTGGACTGGGAGCAAGCCTCCCAGTCCAGGTAGATGGACTCATGCTAGTTCAGCTCAAGCTAGCATGCTAAAAATAGCAGTGCCGAAGTTGTGGCTCTGGCGAAGACTCTGGCTAGCCACCTAAGCTCAGACCCAGGGGGTTGGGTAGGCTTGAGGGCTCGAGTCACAACAGCCATGGTGCTACTTTAAGTGAGCTTCCAACTGCAGTGTAGTCTTACCCATGGCGGCAAACTTGAAGTTGGTGCATGCAGGTGCAACTCTTGTAAGTCACTGAAATTACACCCATGTGCAAGAGCTCTGAATCTGGTCCATGGAGTCTACAAGAACATCCAAGCACGAGAGGTATTAGTTTCATAACAGATATATCATGAATTCTTTGATTGAGATAGGTTTCAGAGTAACAGCCGTGTTAGTCTGTATTCGCAAAAAGAAAAGGAGTACTTGTGGCACCTTAGAGACTAACCCATTTATCTGAGCATGAGCTTTCGTGAGCTACAGCTCACTTCATCGGATGCATACTGTGGAAACTGCAGAAGACATTATATTCAGAGAGACCATGAAACAAGTCTGGATTTGAAGTTTTTTTGTAGTTTTTTTGTTTTAAGATAGACATGAAGGTCGCTATCTTAAAACAAAAAAAAACTTCAAATCCAGACTCCAGCGAGAAACTGCTGAATTGGAATTCATTTGCAAATTGGATACTATTAATTTAGGCTTAAATAGAGACTGGGAGTGGCTAAGTCATTATGCAAGGTAACCTATTTCCCCTTGTTTTTTCCTACCCCCCCCCCCCGACGTTCTGGTTAAACTTGGATTTATGCTGGAAATGGCCCACCTTGATTATCATACACATTGTAAGGAGAGTGGTCAGTTTGGATGAGCTATTGCCAGCAGGAGAGTGAGTTTGTGTGGTGGGGGGGGTGAGAAAACCTGGATTTGTGCTGGAAATGGCCCACCTTGATTATCATACTCATTGTAAGGAGAGTGATCACTTTAGATAAGCTATTACCAGCAGGAGAGTGGGGTGGGAGGAGGTATTGTTTCATGGTCTCTGTGTACTTTGCCCCATGCATCTGTGGAAGTGAGCTGTAGCTCACGAAAGCTTATGCTCAAATAAATTGGTTAGTCGCTAAGGTGCCACAAGTACTCCTTTTCTTTTTGATTGAGATAGACCACTAGAAACTGGGAGGTGTTTTCCAGAACACCATTCACAACCCATCTCCCTGAATTCAAAAGGCAACAGCCTTCTCCACTAATCCCATTTTATATTTTTCCTTTTCAAACAAACAGAATGGTTTACTGCCTGATTTGGCTACGGTTTTTGGAAGCTGTACTGTCAAATGCTAGAAGACACCGGCATCTTGCCACATTGGGGGGCCTGATTCAAAGTGAATGGGATCAGGCCCTAAAACCAGAATGTATAAAAAACAAACATTTGCTGTATTTCTCCCTAAAGAATCTCTTTATAAATAGAATTATTTATGGATAATGTTTTAAAAGCAGTATCATCTTTTAGTGATGAATTTAAAAAAAGCTATGCTTAGAAATTCTAATGTCAACCCAGTATATATATGTGTACGTATGTACTATTTATTATGGATTCTCTGGAAAGAATAATAGGCTTGTATTTGTTTCTATTACCATTCTACTGATTTCTTTCTATTTATATTTTCTGTACTATAGATTTTTAATTTTTAAAAATATTAACCCTTCTTTTCTGTAGTTTCACAAGGAACAATTAAAATTACACACACACAAAATTCCTTAAGGCTTTTTAGAATTTCAAGCCTTGAGGCCCCAATTCAGCAGTCTGTCCCTATTCAGTGAAGTATTAATATTTGTTTAATGGTAATGTACTTAAGCACATGCTTAAATGCTTTGCTGAATTGCAGCCTGAAAGGGCAGAAGAACAGGCAGAAAAAGACCCTAAGTCCCTTTGGAGCTACACTAATGTAAGATGCCCACCTTTAAATGCAAAATATAAGAATGGGACCAAAGAGTCTAAACATTCAGTTACATATTTGCTCTTCTCCAGTCATATGCTTGACTGTTTGGAGATAATACAAGAGTTAACTATGTGAATTTATTTGCAAAAAGTCTTACCTTGTAATCTGTGTTCTTGTATTGAAGTCAAGAGATCTCATTGAGCGCAAGACCTCTATACATCCCAAGTACTGCAGGAAGAAAGAAAAGTTATAAAGTATGTATTACACACATTACTGAGCTCTAGGAGAAGAAACAATCAATAAAAGTTACTGTGCAATCTTTGTTTTACATCTGATTTATCGTTTGTAAGCTAGCTTTTCATAACTAGGTTCTTTGGATCACAGGGTTGCTCTATAAATACTGCATTTCATTTACAATTTAGTCAACATATCTTTTTATGCCTAATCTCATCATAATACACAGTACATAATGTACTACTTAGTAGTTCACTCACATTCATATTCTTTACTAAGCTTGAAGATATGCAAAGAAGTACAAATAAAAAAATCAATATAAAAAGGGGTTAAATTGAAAAATATGCCAAGATATTGTCATGTTTATCATCAATTTGTTATAAACAAATCCATATATTATGGGCCAGATTATCAAAAAGTCAGGCATACAACTTCACGTAACTATACCCCAAATCAGATATTTGGAAGAGTAAATGGTCAGTGAGAAAGACAATTGAGTATTGCATGTGCAAACATCTGATCTGCACATGCCATTGCAATAAGTGGATGTACACATTATCTGCCCTTTCCCAAACTCCTAACTATTTTATGGTCACAGATATGGGGTTCTTTATAAACCAGATGATGTGAAAAGCAACATGTTCATCCTTTAATCAGCTGATTGCAAATTCAGCTCAGAAAACCCCTGAAAAGACATATGGACAGCCGTCTATCTATTGTTCTAAAGATAATCCTGCAAAATTAGAAATATCTTACTCAAGCAGATTCTAGCACATGGCTGTCTGAATACAATCTGCCTTGCTATCATGTTTTAAAAAAAAAAATCTAACTGAAAAAAATAAAACGGGTGGAATTCAAAACTGTTATAGGAAATGGTCATGCTAAGCCAATCACTTTCAGACAAATGCAAAAAAGTATTACGGTCCTGATTGAAAGCAAAGCATATAATTGTACATGAAAAACTCTCCAAATTATTATAAACCCACATCAGGTATTTCCATGTGGAAGTGACCAGTTAGACATAGATGCTCTGATTCTCCATTAGATCCAACCTGTATCCCACCAGTGGAAGACTGAGCATGACAGAACTCAGTTCTACCACAGTTCCACCTTGCCCCAGCCCAATACGCCACCTCCTCCCTCTTACGCTAGGAATGCAAAGGAAGCAGGGGTGGGAGGTGGTTATAAATTCCCCCTACGCAGGGGGAATTATACACTGCAAATCTCTGGCCAGTTTAAAGCTACTTTGCACAAGCAGTAAAGTGGCCTTAGCAGACTGGAGAATCCACTTCTATAATTAGTTATTTGCATGAACAAACACCTGCTCAGCACATGGACATTAAGTGCACAATTATCCACCAGATTTTTTGAAAAAAATACATAGTTAAAGAGAGATCTATAGATAACAGGCCTGCCCCTTTGCTCTAGTACACTGTTTTTACACCAGTGTAATTTCAGTAAAGTCAATTGAGGTATGCTGGTGTTAAACTGGTGTAACAAAGTAGAGAATTAGGCCCGCATTCTTTGGAATAATGGATAGATGGGTGTCCCAAAGTCTAATCAAGAATTTTGTATGAATGTCTGATTAAAGGATTATGTTGTAGGGCTGTCGATTAATTGCAGTGAACTCATGCCATTAACTCAAAAACATTAATCGCAATAAAAAAAACAATCATGATTAATCACACTGTTAAACGATAGAATATTTAATAAATTTCAATTGGTATTTTTGGATGTTTTTCTACATTTTCAAATAGATTGATTTCTATTACAACACAGAATACAAAGTTTACAGTGCTCACTATTATTTTTATTACAAATATTAGCACTGTAAAAATGATAAACAAAAGAAATAGTATTTTTCAATTCACCTCATACTAGTACTGTAGTGCAATCTCTATCATGGAAGTGTAACTTACAAATATAGATTTTTTTTTTTTTGTTACTGTGACGGGGCAAGGCCAGATGGCTATAGAAAAGTAGTGGGAGATAGATATATTAGCTCCCTGGTACCAGGTTAAGTGAAATGGAAGCTGCTCCAGGTCAATGAGGACACCTGGGGCCAATTAAGAACTTTCCAGAAGGCAGGGAGAATGCTAGGTTGATTGGGACACCTGAAGCCAACCAGGAGCTGGCTGAAACTAGTTAAAAGCCTCCCAGTCAGTCAGGTGGGTGTGCATGTCAGGAGCTGTGAGAGGAGGTTGTGCTGTTGGAGAGGCTGAGTAGTACACACCATATCAGGCACAAGGAAGGAGGCTCTGAGGTAAAGGTGAAGTGGAGCTTGAGGAAGTGAGGGCTGCTGTGGGGGAAGTAGCCCAGGGAATTGTACATGTCATGTTTCTAAAAGGTCAGCTACCATAGCTGATACTATTAGGGTCCCTGGGCTGGAGCCCGGAGTAGAGGGTGGGCCTGGGCTTGCCACCCCACCTTTGCCCCCTGATTAATCACTGAGACTTGGAGACAACAGAGACTGTGCAAGGAAGGATAACTTCCTCACCTCCCTTGCTGGCTTATGATGAAAATGGCTCAGTAGACTGTGACCCTTGTCTCTAGAGAAAGAAGGGTTACATGGAGGGTCACTGTGAGCCTCTAAGGCTAGCGAAATCCACCAGGAAACGTGGGACCCACGGAAGCAAGGACAGAGCTTTGTCACAGTTACATAACTGCACTCAAAACCAAAACAATGTAAAACTTTAATGCCTACAAGTCCACTCAGTCCTACTTCTTGTTCAGCCAATTGCTAAGACAAACAAGTTTGTTTACATTTATGGAAGATACTTCTGCCTGTTTCTTATTTACAATGTCACCTGAAAGTGAAAACAGGTGTTCGCATGGCAGTTTTGTAGTACGTGTTGCAAGGTATTGCAAACATTCATATGCCCCTTTATGCTTTGACCACCGTTCCAGAGGACATGCTTCCATGCTGATGCTTGTTAAAAAATGGTGTTAATTAAATTTGACTGAACTCCTTGGGGGAGAACTGAAGGCCTCCTGCTCTGTTTTACCTGCATTCTGCCACATATTTCATGTTATGGCGGTCTCAGATGATGATGTAGCACATGTTCGTTTTAAGAATACTTTCAGAGCAGATTTGACAAAACACAAAGAAGGTATCAATGTGAGATTTCTAAAAATAGCTACAGCACTTGACCCAGTGTTTAAAAATATGCAGTGCCTTTCAAAATCTGAGAGGGATGAGGTGTGGAGCATGCTTTCAGAAGTCTTAAAAGAGCAACACCCCAATGCAGAAGCTACAGAACCTGAACCACCAAAAAAGAAAATCAACTTTCTGCTGGTGGCATCTGACTTAGATGATGAAAATGAACATGCGTTAGTCCACTCTGCTTTCAATCGTTATCTAGCAGAACCCATCATCAGTATGGATGCATGATCTCTGGAATGGTGGTTTAAGGACAAAAGGACATATGAATCTTTAGCGCATCTGGCACGTAAATATCTTGCGATGCCAGCTATAATAGTGCCATGCGAATGCCCATTCTCACTTACAGGTGACATTGTAAAAAAAGTGGGCAGCATTCTCTCCTGCAAATTGTAACCAAACATTTTTGTCTGAGGATTGGCTGAACAAGAAGTAGGACTGAGTGGACTTGTAGGCTCTAAAGTTTTAGATTGTTTTGTTTTTGAGTGCAGTTATGTAACAAAAAAAATCTACATTTGTAAGTTCAACATTCATGACAAAGATTGCACTACAGTACTTGTAGGTGAATTGAAAAATACTATTGTTTTTTACAGTGCAAATATTTATAATCAAAAATATAAAGTGAGCATTGTACACTTTGTATTCTGTGTTGTAACTGAAATCAATATATTTGAGAATGCAGAAAACATCCAAAAATATTTAAATAAATGGTATTCTATTTAACAGCGCAATTAATTGCATGATTAATTGCGATTAATTTTTTTAATCGCTTGACAGCCCTATTATGTTGCTATTAACATTATCTGGAATCTTGACAGTGTCTTATAAAGGAGCATACAAGTATAGAGAGTTTATTTGTTTTCATATGCCAGCATAGATTGTCTTTTAATTTCTCTATAAAATGTTATTGGCGTCATTGTAGCTTGGAGTAAAATGAAAGATTGAGTGACTACTGTGAGCTGGTTGATTCTGTTGTTGTAGTATAAGAAACTACAGTTTGGAGGATAGATTTGTTTCAATATTTTTTTTTTTAACCTTTTTCACTTCACTTGTATCTCACCTTCTGGGTTTTGAAGTTTCTAAAATCTTGATGCAAAAGGTGTCAGCAAATATGAAGCCAAACTTTAAAGGTCAGATCCTCAGCTGTTCTAAATGAGCAGGCTCTACAGAACTTAGTGGAGTTACACTGATTTACACGAACTGAGGATCTGACCTAACCGCCTAAAATTAAAAATGCAAAATATATTTGAGACCCCAACTTCATGTTTCTACCATGACCTGTTTGTATCCACATATTTTGCATGTGCAACCCAGTCACCTACAACAACATTTTCACGCTTTAGAGCATAAAGTTAGGGTGCTAAATTTATATTCAGATACCTCTGTAGGTGGCTTGATTTTCCTGGGGGCCAAACACCTAAAACCCATTCAAGTAATCAGCTGATCTCAATGAAGCTATGCTAATATACACCAGCTAAAGATCTTTGGTGCAGCATATTGAGGAGTGTCTGGAATTATTTAGAACCAAACTCTGAGGTGTAAATTAACAAGCACATGGCACTGTAGGAACAAACGATAAAGTAGCGTATCTTACTTCAATGGAATTGTTTTTCTATTTTCTACAAATTATGCCTGATGA
Source organism: Lepidochelys olivacea (assembly GCF_965140295.1). Classification (NCBI taxonomy): domain Eukaryota; kingdom Metazoa; phylum Chordata; order Testudines; family Cheloniidae; genus Lepidochelys; species Lepidochelys olivacea. The sequence goes on along the minus strand of NC_140415.1, from coordinate 86,113,792 downwards.
TTCTACAATACACTGATGCTTATCTATTTATAAACTACCTAAAAGGGAAAAATCGAGAGATGACTGGACGTTTCCTGAATCACAGAAAACCAGCATGGTAATAGAAAATCATGGGGACTACTAAAAGCAAAATGGTAAGACTTGCAGTATTCCCTATGTATCTAAGCTAAGATGGCAACCCAACTTTTTTTTTAAATCAGAAGATGCCAACCCTTAAACATCACGTTTGCAAACAACAAGATGGCTGTAAATACTAACTGCCACCAGAAAGTACAGATAAAGTCCCCAAAGCCAACAGCAGGATGTATGTATCTCTCATATGTGGTCATCCTCAAACCACTCCAACACTAATATTGACCTCTGAGAAATATCCACTTGAAATATACATACAAAGATCCACCAAAAGATATAGTCAACAAAAAAAACCAAAGACAAAAAAAACATTTTCATTTGTACTCTTTCACTGAAAAGAAGAGCCTATCATTTGCTCCCAGCACTCAATGAAACACTTAAAAAATGCAGTTATAAAAAACAGACTATCCTGTAACCCCCACCATTCACCCATAACAGCTAAAACATACGGATAACCTTAACAAGCTTCCACCAGAGTCTTCCCAATACTTTACAACTCAGGAAAGCTCATGGGTCTTGCAGCACATACTGGAGTAAGATTATTTCTGAACTAGCAAAGAGCATGTTCCAAAGCTATGGGACTCTTGTGAACAATGTGATGCTGGCTGGCCCCTCTGTCAAGCAACTGTGGCAGTTTGACCTGGAGAAAGAAGCATCCTTTCAAATAGATAGGTCCCAACCCACTTAGGGCTTTGTAAATCAAAATCAACACCTTAAATTCTACCCAGTACCTAGAAGGTAGCTAGTACAGATCCCAAAACAGGACATCTCATGTTGCTGGAAAGATGTATCCATTAGCAAGCAAGCTGTTGAATTCTAAACAAGCTGTAATTTCTGGATAGATTTTAGAGTGGCCATGTGTCTCAGAACTTCTTTCAGGCCCACCTGAAGTATCTCTTTTTTTACATCAATGTTTTTTAACTAGAAAATGTTTAGTCAAGACTTATTGCTAGACAGGGTAGAGTTTTCTGTGTTTACGGGGAAAAAACGGTTCCATGGAATGAATGTTCAGTGTAATCAAGTGTTTGGAGTGAAGAGAAAAGAGAGTAAGCACTATCAGCCAGTTTTTGCTCAAAGTGAATGTTAAAAATTATTATTCCGTGTTTCATAGGCTTAATCACACTACATTTCTGGAAGAAATCCTCCACTCCAAGAAATATGCACGTTACTGTTGAGTCAGAATCTGGCATTAGAAATACCAGTATTGTTAATAAAAATATACAAAGATGTAGCCCCACATAGAGTGGATTGCAACAGTCTAGTCTGGCAGTGACAAAGACATGGACGACAGGTGCAACATCTGAACCTGAAAAATACCCAGAGCCTCCTGGCCATACATAGATGGATAAAGCTTGCCTGCCCATAGCTGCTACCAGATTTTCGAATAGCAGGTGGCAGACTATATATTGTATACCTGTCTCACAAATGTTGAGCAACCCCCTTCAATCAGTCCGAAACAGGGTTAGAACTCCCAACCTCTGCAGCTGAACTACTGGGACATCAATACCTAGCTCACCAGTACTATACAGGTCTTCCTAATGAGCTAAAATGGACTAGCAACATTTGCTTAAGAAGAGGATTGTCCTCAATGAAGTCCCATAGCTCATGACATTACAGATTGCACCAACAGTACACAACACCATGTACAAACTATGTCCGAGATAGCATGGTTGTGTTAGCAAATAATACGTGCACCTGCCATATATAGCCTTTAAGCACCCCAGTGCCTTCAGATCCTAACCCATGTAGAGGCTGCTATAGTTGTGTAAACTACTGACGATAGCTCTGTGGTGATCTTGGGTTCTGGGTCGAACTACATCTAATATTTGAAAGAAGAAAGGTCTAAAATATATTGGAACAGATTCTGTAATCAGCCCACTAGAAGCACAAGTTCTTGATGCTCAGGCTTAAAGCATATTTCTATTTTGGAAAATACTGTAAAAATGGCACATACGTACTCACCACATCTGTTCCTTGTGTGTAGTCAAAGTGATATCACTTGACTTTCATTATTAAATTGAGCTTGTGCTGCATTTTATTCTTATTAGTACTACACAATATGACTAAGTGAATGAAAAGGATTTGCTTCCTTTTTGTGCATCAACAAGATTGTTCACTAAATTCTAGCTGCAGGGACCATCATGAATAGTTAAAAGGCAACGGGGTTGTGAAAATGTCACAAAGGGGGCAGTGCATAATCTGAAAAAAGGCTTATAAGTGTGTAACTCAGGGCATAATTTAAAGGCTACAGGGTTGACCAGGTGTAACTGAGAGCCTAATCTGGGAAAAAAGAAAAGGAGTACTTGTGGCATCTTAGAGACTAACCAATTTATTTGAGCATAAGCTTTCGTGAGCTACAGCTCACTTCATCGGATGCATACACCAATTTATTTGAGCATAAGCTTTCATGAGCTACAGCTCCGATGAAGTGAGCTGTAGCTCACGAAAGCTTATGCTCAAATAAATTGGTTAGTCTCTAAGGTGCCACAAGTACTCCTTTTCTTTTTGCAAATACAGACTAACATGGCTGTTACTCTGAAACCTGTTAATTTGGGCAGTATGCATTTTACAGCTGGTGTTGATACACGAGAATAAGTGAATCCAGACTAATTCTCAGGTCCCAGGTTGAGCAGTTACAAACATCTTATATAATGAGCATATTTCTCCTTGATGTCATTGAGAAACAATAAGCTTACTGCCATGCAATGCCATTTTTACAGACCCTTTTCATAGTACAACTGCGCTTAAAGTGCGTCCTGCCTAGACCACCACCCTGGAAGCATAGTCAACAGGTTGCCACCCTTTTTGTACTCAAGCCACAAACTATTTTGGTAATGTTTTTAAATTGTTGTTTTAACTTAACATTTATTATGTTGAACATCTCACTAATTTGTACTGATGGCAATTGGGAAATACATTGCAAGTGACTGAATTTAGCCAATTAGTAAGAATACATAAAAAAAGTAGAGCTAATGGACCACAAAATACATTTGGTCATTCACTTCACAAGCAGATCATTGCTTAGTTTCAAATATTCATGATACTTCATAGCATATCTTTCTAGTAAAACTCTGCAACGTATTTGTAAAACTAATGATGTCTCAGTAACATAACCCTTCTATAGCCATTGCAATTAAACTTGTGGAGAATTAGGGGGAAAACCACTGATTTCTGTAAAAACAGACTCCAACGAGAGACTGCTGAATTGGAATTAATTTGCAAACTGGATACAATTAACTTAGGCTTGAATAGAGACTGGGAGTGGATGGGTCATTACACAAAGTAAAACTATTTGCCCAGGTTTATGCCTACCCCTCCCCCATTCCTCAGACGTTCTTGTCAACTGCTGGAAATGGCCCACCTTGATTATCACTACAAAAGGTCCCCCCCAACCCCACTCTCCTGCTGATAATAGCTCACCTTAAGTGATCTCTCTGGTTAGTGTGTATGGTAACACCCATTGTTTCATGTTCTCTATGTATATAAATCTCCCCACTGTATTTTCCACTGAATGCATCCGATGAAGTGAGCTGTAGCTCACGAAAGCTTATGCTCAAATAAATTTGTTAGTCTCTCAGGTACCACAAGTCCTCCTTTTCTTTCTTTGAAGTCTGTTTCTGAAGGTTTTTTGGTTCAAGTACGACTACTTTTAAATCTGTTATAGAATGTCCAGGAAGATTGAAGTTTTTTCCTACTGGCTTTTGTATGTTACCATTCCTGATGTCTGATTTGTTTCCATTTATTCTTTTACATAGAGACTGTCTGGTTTGGCCAATGTACATGGCAGAGGGGCATTCTTGGCACATGATGGCATATCACATTAGTAGATGTGCAGGTGAATGAGTCCCTGATGGACTGGCTGATGTGGTTGGGTCTGCTGATGGTGTCGCTAGAGTAGATATGGGGACAGAGTAGGCAACGAAGTTTGTTACAGGGGTTGGTTCCTGGGTTAGTATTTCTGTGGTGTGTAGTTGTTGGTGACTATTTGCTTCAGGTTGGGGGGCTGTCTGTAAGCGAGGACTGGCCTGCCTCCCAAGGCCTGTGAGAGTGGGGGGTTAGTTTTCCAGGATACATTGTAGATTGCTGATGTTCTAGAGAGGTTTTAGCTGGGGGCTGTATGTGATGGTCAGTGGTGTTCTGTTATTTTTCTTGTTGGGCCTGTCCTGTAGTAGGTGACTACTGGGTACCAGTCTTGCTCTGTCAATCTGTTTCCTCACTTCCCCAGGTGGGTATTGTAGTTTTAAGAATGCTTGATAAAGATCTTGTAGGTATTTGTCTCTGTCTGAGGGATTGTGACAGAGCCAATATATCCTTTGACAGTTTTGATGGCAATAATATTGGAAATGGATTTCTAAAATTTCAAATAATTAGCAAAGAGGTGACCCGTTTTATTCCCTCCAGGGTATTTTGCTCTACTTATGAAAATAGATACCTCTTTCACTCCAGATTGAAAGAGCTTTGGGAGTACACCATTGTCTCAAGGAAGAATGTGTAATTGCTTTAAGTTCTTACGTGGCCAAGTCTGCATCCTTACTTGAGTAATAACTTATTCTGGCATTAGTCCCATTTAAATCAATGGGATGACACATGAATTAAAGCATTACTCACTGTGACGGGGGGGGGGCACAAATCAGGCCCAAATGATTATCCAAAACCATTTAATTTATTTGAGACACATTTTTCTTGGATGATTCCTCATAGATATGCCTTAAAGCACTGGTTCCCCACATTTTCCATCCTGTGACCCTATGTTATAAGAAAAGAACATTTTTAGGACTCCCTCCTCCACAGTTGTGGGACCCTACTTCCATCCAGCCAGTGTAAAAAGAGAGATTGGTCATGACCCCTAGAATGAGAACTCGTGCTTTACAGGCACTCCAGATAAAGCAGAATAGGAGAATCTCTGATCGGTTTTGTGGGAAATAATCTTTAACAGGTAAATTGTGAAGTTCTTACTTAGGCAACCTCCCATGGAAGTCAGAGTTTGTCCCCTCACTCCTCAGAGCTAAATTGAGCCTTAAAAGGCATGTCTGAGTTGGATGAGATGTGGAGGAGCTATGGAACCCCAGGAAGAATTCTGGCTAATTCATTCAATCTCCCTCCTGAGGTTCTTAGGGAACGTATGATGCAACAACACTTTGTCACACTTTAAATGGATAGTGTTCATTCCCCTGCAACTGGCTAGCACCTCCTCTGGTGAAGAAGTAGGTGACATGGCCTCACCTTCACCCTGTCCCTTGCCATTAGACTCCATGATGGCTAGTACCACTAGCAGCATGGAACAGTGACTCTACATCACGCTCTAGCCCACGCACAAGGCGTAAGGGGAAGAAAGCTCCCTGCACTCTTCTTTACCTCCCACGTTTGTGAGCCCACACACAACCTGGTGCTACATTTGGAACAGAAACAAATGTCCTATAACAATTAGGAGGAATTTGTATCTGGGATGTTTTAAAGTGGGCGGAATATGGGCCTAGACCCAGATTGTGACTGGACCTATTGAGACTGATTACGTGATGTATGCTAAATGATGCAACAACACTAGAAAGTACTGCAGGTAGAAGTAAGAGTGGAGGTTTGAGAGTAGGAAGTAAATGCAGGTGAGTAATAGCCAGACTGTTTTAGGTCAGCACTTAGAATTTAGTTTTTCTGGTGCTTTAAGATGTAAATATTTGGCTTTAAATGTTCTATTTAGGTTCCAAGTGAGATGGCTATTGAAGTCTCCCCTATTCTGAGTCCAATTATATATATATATATAGATTATATAGTAACACAAAGTATTCATGCAGTCAGATTCCTTGACTTCTAATGGTCCCTCTTCACAAAGATGCACTCTGCCTCATGTAAAGGAATGTATAAATTTGAAGAGAGCTGATTAGTTACGACTTTTTTTAACTTGACATTTTTTTGTATTCACATCAAGACTTCAGCATATTTTCGAAGGGTTCAGCCATGCATTATATTCACATTGTGCTCTGGGGGCAATGCAGAGGGGCACCTAATCCAGGGGAGCTCCAGGCAGAATTCCTCCTGCAACTACAGAGGGTACCGGGAGAGGGAGCTGGCTGCTACATTCCTTCAGGCAATGCAGCATACTCCAGGGGCTTTGCTGTATCCCACTTCCTCCCTGTTTGGTGAATAGGGTGCCACAGAGTACACTGGGGGAAGCATAGGGACTGCACTGTGACAGGCTCTTGCACAGGATAGGGGGAGATTTCTTGTGCATTCCCATTCCCTCCCTGTGCACCTCATTGAACCATGCACTCACTAATATTGTGTTAATTAATAGATGTTCACAGCCTCACTCTGGGTGAGATAAAATCATTTATCTTGGCCTTGCTTAATAGTAAAACAAGTGTCAACATATATATTTACAGTATAAAAATAGCAGCATGGAACACAGTGTAGTTGAAAATGCAAAAAAGTACTATTTAGTGTTGCCATACGTTTGCAGTTTTTGGTAAATTTTAGAGCAATATGTAATCATACACAAGTTTACAATGAGTCAATTTCTCATTTTCTTTTTCTCATTAAGAACTGTACAGAATGCATGTTCTATCCCAGAAATAAAACTCTAAGTAAATATTGATTGAATAGAAATGGAACAGAAAATCTGAAAACAAGTAGCCTTTAAAGTTCAACAACAAATAAGACTTGACCCCTTCAGCTGTGAATTTATGGTCACAAATTGCTCTAAACAAATAATGCAATATTGCAGTACTTCTACACTAGTTTAAACCACCATTAAATATTATGGTCAATAGTTTTTCATGCCTCTTAAATGGAGAAAACTATCACAAAAATGCAGTCAGCTAACAGATGATGCAGGTCTGGAAAAGGGGAACTAGTTTTTGATTACTAACTAAAGTTGTACATAATACAGTTACTAGCTTGTGCTAACTACAGCTAGAAAGAATGTAATCTATATGGCACATGCTTTATTAATCCTTAATTGGTGAATAAGTCTATTGTTTGACTGCTACATTCTATTTGAATGCCAGGGTAGTTCTGCACAACTGTAATAGCAAATGGATTTCGGGGACTGTAAAGGTTCAGACTCACCCCTGCAGCGCCTCCTGCTGATAGTCATCAGGAATTAGCTCGTCCAGCCACCGGAGCTCCCTCTGCAGGCTGGTGATCTGCCTTACTGCTGGCCCCCATGTCCCTCCCAGGACCCGGTGCCCCTTTCTCTGGGGTGCTGCCCCCCTGGCAGTACTCCCACACTCTCAGGTTCTGGGTCTCCCCACCCAGGGGAACCCTCACCCTCTAACCCCACCTCACCTCAGCCTTGGCTACTGCCATTCCCCACTTAGCCCCTTGTATCGGGGGTAGACTGCAGGGTGTACGCCACTCATCAGAGGCAAGGGGGTTTTGGACCTGCTGCCTCTGCCTACTCGTGGGCTGCCCCTCTGCAACCCTGCACCTATTCGGCCTATAGTCAAGCCTGCAGCTTGAGGCTTTCCAGGCCAGAGCTCCCAGCTCCTCTGGCCCTTCCCCAGTCCTGCTCCAATCTGGATGTCCTGCTCCACACCTTGCAGCCAGCCCCTTCTCCTTCTACAGGCAGAGGGAGACTGAGGGGGGACTCCTGGCTCACAGCCTTTTATAGGGGCAGCTGGGCCTGATTGAGCTGGCCACAGCTGCGGCTGCTCCCTTAATCAGCCTGGGCTTTTCACCACAGCCCCAGCCCTGTCAGGGCCACTGCAGGTAACGACCCCGCTACAGGGACATAGATGCATGTCCTGTGGATGAGTTCAATGCCTCCCAGAAATCACTTTTTAAAAAATCAATTGCTGCAAACGTTCCATAGTGTATGTATGCTTTTTTTTTTAAAATGGTACCTCATTAATTTCATTTGGGTTTTCTGTGAAGTCTACAATTCAACACTTTCTCCATTTTGTTCTCTGAACTATTTGATTCGGTTTCTGATAATGAGGTCATTGCTAAAATTATATTGTTAAAATTGTTATGGATAAGAGGTATGCTTCATAAGCTCTAGATTTAATTAGCACAGTAGAAACAGACAGCCTTTTCATAATGGACTGCAGAGAAAAAAAGAGATTCCAAATTTTTTTTGAATCAGTCCAAAATATTTTTTAAATTCACTTTATAAAACAGTGGATCTAGACAACAGCACTAGGAACTTTAGTATTTGTTTAATACTCAATGTGCAAATTCTTTAAAAAAAAAATCGGTGCCAGTTTTAAAATTTTCTCTGCATGACTGTGAGTCACTGTATATTATTTGAGGCTGTGCTTTAAATAGCTTAAAAGCTTCTACAATTAATTTCCTGTGAACTCTTTTGGATGGGAACCTTGTCTTCATATGTGTTTGTTCAGGTACCATAGGGCTCTGATCCTGACTTGGATCTCCGGACTCTACTAGAATATAAATATTCAATAAGAATGATATCAATAATAATAGATACTGAATGACTAGACAATGGTTTTGTCGAGATAAATCTACCTTATGACTAATCTACTGAAACAGCTTCTGACCAAAGAATGACAACCATTTTGTCCTATCTTACATACAAACCCTGCAGGTTTAGTTGCTTAAATGATAAAAAGATTCAGCCTCCTATGACAATGCAAAAAGTTATCATAAATAAACTATAAGTTCCTTCAATTAATATATGGACTTACACACACACACACAAACAAATGATGTCAGGTATCTTAAAAAATTATGTCATGGATCCTAAAAAAGCTTATTAAGAATAATTTTGTGAGTAACAGAACTATTTTTTGTCCTTCTAAAATAGACAAATATATATAACTATCTTACTATTTGAGAGAAAGCTATGTCTTGGTACTAATAAGTGAGATATCCACTTATTAAGAAATCAAGATTTACTAAAACCATAAAGAGGATCAAAATAAGCAAATAAACTGTCATGGGAAAAGAGGGAAGGTCTTCTCGTGGATCAGTAACTGGTTAAAAGATAGGAAACAAAGGGGAGGTATAAATGGTCAGTTTTCAGAATGGAGAGAGGTCAATAGCGGTATCCCCCAGGGGTCTGTACTGGGACCAGTCCTATTCAACATATTCATAAATGACCTGGAAAAAGGGGTAAACAGTAAGGTGGCAAAATTTGCAGATGATACAAAACTACTCAAGATAGTTAATTCCAAAGCAGACTGCAAAGAGTTACAAAGGGATCTCACAAAACTGGGTGACTGGGCAACAAAATGGCGGATGAAATTCAATGCTGATAAATGCAAAGCAATGCACATTGGAAAACATAATCCTAACTATACATATAAAATGATAGGGGTCCAAATTAGCTTTTATCACTCAAGAAAGAGATCTTCTCTGAAAACATTCATTCAATGTGCAGCGGCAGTCAAAAAAGCTAACAGAATGTTGGGACTCATTAGGAAAGGGATAGATAAAACAGAAAATACCATATTGCCTCTATATAAATCCATGGTATGCCCACATCTTGAATACTGTGTGCAGATCTGGTGACCCAATCTCAAGAAAGGTATATAGGACTTGGAAAAGGTACAGAAAAGGGCAACAAAATGATTAGGGGTGTGGAACAACTTCCATATGAGGACAGATTAATAAGACTGGGACTTTTCAGTTTGGAAAAGAGACGACTAAGGGGGGATATGATAGAGGTCTATAAAATTATGACTGGTGTCGAGAAAGTAAATAAGGAAGTGTTATTTACTCCTTCTCATAACACAAGAACTAGGGATCACCACATGAAATTAATAGGCAGCAGGTTTAAAACAAACTAAAGGAAGTATTTCTTCACACAACGCACAGTCAACCTGTGGAAGTCATTGCCCGGGGATGTTGTGAACGCCAAGACTATAACAGGGTTCAAAAAAGAACTAGATAAGCTCATGGAGGATAGGTCCATCAGTGGCTATTAGCCAGGATGGGCCAGGATGCAAAACCACGCTCAAAATTGCTATTTTGTTCCATGGAATTTAGCTAATCTGTACACTCCTTACGCTATACGTGATAATTCATATAAAATTGTGTGCACCGGAGAAAGTGAGCACCTCTTGCAAGGTACTGAGTGACTCTAACTCTCACTGACTTCAATGGGAGAAGAGAGTGCAAAAAGGAAATACAGCACACCTCACAGAACTGGGCACTGGATAATAAAGAGGTAGGTACAGCACATAGTTCAATGTCAACAGGATATGCCAGTGGCAGTTTTGTATGCTTAATAAATAATACTTTTCATGTCTGGTAATATGGTTCATGAATAATCAGGCATAAAGGATTTTATTCAGTAGAACCTTTCCATTTACTGGGGGAAAAGTTCCCATAAGAATTGTTGCGCAGTGATGTAGAATATTTTCACCATACATTTGAATACATTTTCCCCCATGTTGTCAGGCTGTTTACTCATTTCTTCCACACCTGGCTGTGCTCTTAACTGCTGAAATTTAAATCCTGTCCTTCATTTCTTGTGTCAGCAGATGCAGACAGGGGAGAACAGACTGGTTAAGGAAGTCACTACATCGCACACGAGCAGAGGCTTATCAGGGAACAAAAGGGCTATCCAGTAAACCTCAAGAACTGCGGAGACCCTTTACCAACTGGTATATCTCTGCAACTCTAATTACAACCTCAGGTCTTTATAATGAGTTAGTGGTTTTAGATTTGTCCCCAGTGAAAAGTTCTAACACCATCTCAAAACCAACACATATAATGATAATTCAGTACCACTTAAAAGAGCAAGGCCATGGAGTCGGTTAATGGATGGAGAGTACATTTTGTCTCATCCCAAAAGGGCAATTCCTCTAAGTCAACACTAAGGTTTCATTTTTGGCATGTTAGAGATGAAGTACTGCTAAGAAGCAAATTTCAGCTCCCAGTTCTGAAAAATTTCTAATCTTCATTAGTGTGGATAAATACATGTTAAAAAAAAATTTGGCAGGAACGCTTCAGAACCAGATTCTAATCTTTTTGTATTTCCTATGCTTGTGTCCATGAATTAAAATCACTATCACTATAGCTCAAAAATACACATGCAGTACAAAAAGTAATGGGTCACAATTTCACTAGCTGCTTCTATAACTGCACTCACAATTTTGCATGTGCAAACTTTTGTTTGTGCATTTTTTCACCCGTTTTTGCCTGGAAAAACTTAGTGTAGAGTTTGACATGCATACATTGGACAGCTATAGATCTACCTATTTTATTTTATGTAAGCAAATTCATTTTGCATCATGCATCCAAGTTTTTCTGCACAAATATCACCTGTGGAAAACTGCACATGCAAAAAACTTTAATGTACCAAGTTACTGATGCAATTTTCACGTCACTCTGATTATCAATGAGTGTAAATGAAAATATATGCCCTATGCAATACTGTATCACAGTGCATTGTTTATTCTTCATTAATGCATACTTAAATAAGATGAACTACTCTGCCACAGTTGTCAGAGTATTTTGTTGCCCACCAACCATCTCTGACAAGATATATTTTCTTAAAAGCACTGTGTAGATTAGTTCTAGCAGCTTGTCACGCATCAGAAATCCTTTAATATGAACATGCAAAAGCTTCTGCAACCAAAACATTTTGCTACAATAGAAGATCCTAATGACATATGTCAAACCACAAATAGTGTACAGTATATCTAGATGTATTTAGTATTAGTATTGCCGTAGTACCGGGCAGCCCTATTCATGGACCTGGACCTATTGTGCTAGGCGATGTATAAAGACAAAACAAAAAGTTGGTATTGCTCTAATATAAACTTGTTGTTCTGAACATCATCAGACAATACAGTGGCAAAAATGCCTGAGTCCTATCTGTGCTACAATCTCTCCCACTTTTACTTTCAAGGTAGCTTCAAAGGTCATCGTTAATTTTGGATCCTGAAAGTGCCAGCATAGATGCAGCTCAAATGTAGATATGTAAATCCAGCCTGTACTCATACTTCAGATGGTTTGCAAAATTCTTGTCAGTTTTCTTCATTTGGCAAAAACAAAAATTGTTAGAGAGCACGCCTTTTTAATGTGTTACCCATGTAGGGCAGTCAAAAATTTTAGTTCCACATCACAACAACTTGGCTGTATACCTTTGGCCAAATTCACTGCTCTAGTGTAAGCTGTTGAAACCCTATTAAATTCAATGGCATTAAACCAATTTACGCTGGGTCATGGTTGGATAAAAATCAATGGTTTTAAAAAAAAATTAAAAATAGATTTTTTTTTATAAAATGCTTTTTGAGGAAAAAATCTATCTAAAGATAGTTTTAATTAAGATACATTATAGCTCAAAGATATCTCATTATGGAATAGGGATTATAAGTTCTAATTCTATAGTATGAGACAATATATTCATGTAAATGTTTAAGAAAAGTCTTGTAAATGAGTGCCAATAGTTCATGGATTAGGGACCCAATCTTATGGGGCTCCAAAGGCTTCTGTATAGATTATTTAGGTTAATCTTTCTATCTACCCAATGGGACTCAGTGCTCAGTCTAGAAGATACCATCAGAGATGCTTAGTTTTACAGTTCTCCAGAGATCGCATTCTTGTTAACAGCAAACTTGTTTTTAAATAAATTAATATATAGATGTGAGAAATAATGGACCTCAACTCTATTGTCCCTCTGCAAATTTGTGTACACAGAGTCAATCCCTTACCTCTCTCTAAAAGTGCAAAGTTTCAAAAAGTAGATTGTTGGGGTCAGAATAGACCTGGTCTGGAGATAAATGTGAGAAGGGAGGGACAGGCAGTAGAAACAAAAGTGAAACTGTTTGAGCAGCATATTCCAGAAGTCTTGAGGTCTTTCTGAGTGTAGCCTTCATTGATTTGTTATCTACCATACCATTCTCTCACTAGAAGGGAAAACCTATAATGGCAGCAGGTCGTAAAAGAAACTCAGTTTGGGAATATTTTAATGAAGTTCCTCTGCCTGTGGGTAAGACAGGCATGCGTGCAAAATGCAAACAGTGCAACAAAGAAATGCAACGCCTGGTTGCCCGAATGAAATAACATCATGAAAAGTGTTCCTTCTCAGGAGGAAGCTGTGTTGAAGATGGTGAAAGGAACATATCTGAACATGCAGGATCTTCAGGTTGGTAAACTTTTTTATTTCATACTTTTTTCTTAAGGACTGCCTGTCTTCCTTCTAGACTATTCTTGAATTCTCATGGTTAAGCAAAAAATATAGTTGTTATGCTATGTTACTAGCATTTTAGATGCAGTTCTGATAAAAAATAAATAGCTGAAATAGGCAGATCTTCCTTTTACAATTTCACCTTTAAAGTAGTACTGAGTGTCAGTGAATGCAGTGAGTACTACTAAATGAGCAGTATGGTAATAATAATTAAATAACTGCATTGACTTATTTTGTTTAGGAGAATCCATCCTCAACATACAGGATTCTGAAGACTATCTACCTTCAAGATCACCATCATTTTCTATAGTTTCAGAGTTATCTGCCACATCATGTATGTCACATAGCCACAGTATATCACCTGTAGCAAAAAGAAAAAAAAATCTCTATCATCCAGAAACAACCACAGATAAATTTGTGATAAGAACCAGCAGATTACAAAAAGAGGTAATTGATGAAAAAATTGCCTGGTTTGTTTATGAAACAAACTCTCCTTTCCATATGATTGAGACCCACACTTCATTAACATGGTTCAGTCATTAAGACCACGATACAATCCACCCAACAGAGCAGATGTCGCAGGCAAATTGTTGGATAAAGTGTATGAAAGAGAAATTGAGCAGTGTGCAAAAGATCTAGAGGGTGAAATTGTTAACCTGAGTCTTGATGGGTGGAGCAATGTCCACAATGATCCTGTTTTATGTGCTTGTGTGACAACAGAAGAAGGGAATGTCTTCCTTACAGAAACAATTGGTACAACAGGAAATGCACACCCAGCAGAATAGTTACAAGAAGTAGCAGTAAAAGATATAACACACTGTGGAAAAAAATTTAAATGTCTTTAAATGTTCCAGATTATGAACAAACAAGAAAATGAAGGTGAAGACGACTGAGTTAGCGGCAGAAGCCAATATTTTAAGTTTCTCATGTTGACCTGGCTGATATAGTCGATTTTTGATTTTTTTAAATATTTTATTTAACTATTTTAGTTAAAAACAATTCTAACAAAAACAAACCTGATTTTAAAAAACTTGAATGTTTAACTACATTCAAAAATTCATATGCTTGTTTTGTTAAGATATTATGTTTGCCGTTGAAGAAGAAAAATCCAAAATACATAACATTGTTTTAGTTAAATAAAACAATTTAAATGTATGTCTGGTGATGTTCTCCTCCTAATACAGCATGGCAAGAAAATCCTCCAAATATTAATGATTAACCTGTTGAATTGGAGATAGTTCACCTCCCAATGACTTCATAGATATCTGCTTCAATTACCTTTCGTAAATGAAATAACCAAACAATCATTCATTTTCTGATATAGCTGTAAAACTAATCTGAAAAATTTTCAAAATACATCACTTTAAAAATGTATAGTGTGTACCTTCTAAAAATGAAACCCATATCCATCTCTGAGTTGTGAAGAATGTGTCTTAAGGTTATAACAACCACCAGGAATGCACTTTTATGTAGAAATCCATGATTAAATTGAGTCTTCCTGACTAGTGATTTAAATCATGATTTAAATCAAATCCACCCTGGCTGGGTGAACTTGCCTTTTTGTCTTTTTCGATGTGTTAGAACCAGTCACCAGTTCTTACACCAACGTCAGTCTGATATGCTAACAATCAAGTGCTTTCAGTACACGTAAGCGCACACACACACACAGATGTGCAAATAAAACTGATCTTAACATGAATTAAATAAATTAAAATAAATAACATTTAGGAGAAGTTATCTATCCTGGGCCCAAATCTAATTCAGACTTCAGTGAAACACTAGAAGTATTTAGCTTTTCCTTCTCTGCCATGAGAATATCTTTGAGCCTGATTCTCATTTACAATAAAACCACTCTTCTCTATTCTGGCAGTATAAGAAAACTTAGAGAGCACTGTGGCCTAGTGGATAGAGCACTGTAAATTAAGTCTCAGAAGACTGGGTTCTGCTACTCAACACAACATCAAGCTGCTACTGTTTTAACTACATTGTATAGTGCTTGCAACACAATTCTTCATTTAATAACTTTTTTTAGAAGGAGACTCACAGATGTGCAGTTTAATTGTTTGATCTTTTTCTCCTGACTGCTGCTTAGATTTTAGACAGTATTAAGTTAAAATGGCTGATGTCTTATTTTACTATAAAACATGGCATCTGCCCTCAGTATGAATCATTCAGGTTTCGGAGGCGGTAAAGAGAAAAGGATCTTTTCAAAATGCTTGGACTACAGTACCTGTGCTGCTTACAAGGTTCCCGTGCAAGTCAACAAAAAGAGTTTTGCTTTTTACAATTACCTTATTGTGGTGATATGGTGTCGGAGATAGTGAAGATATTAAACTTTACAAACAATAAAGGCATTTCTTGGAATATAATTCTGTACTAACAAATAAAAGGGTAATAAAAGCAGATCAGCATCGAGGTTACATGCAGCATGCATACTATACAGTGTCTGGCATTTAGAAGTCCTTCAGAGAACAGATAGGATTTATTTTCTTTTTTGTTCTTGTTTTTCTTACTTCCTGGATTTGTATAATTTAATGTATTTCCTAGATTTGATTTAAAATAAAAAAACCAAACAAAAACCCCTAACTTCTATGCAAATATAAATGTGATGATGTCAAGGGGAAGAGATTTTTAATGATTTTCTTATCTCTTACATTATCATCTTTAGATCTGCTCCTTGTCTTTGTCTGCCCTTTATCTTAATGTATCTTGTTTGCTGCAAGGTAGCGATCTTTAAATCTTTACGCTGATTTCACTATATACATTTCAGTGCTGGCTGGGATTCTTAAAGCAGGCTGATGAAGTTAGGCACCTAACTCCTATTGACTTTCAGTGGGATTTGGGGGGCCTAATTCCTTTAGGCCCCTTTTAAAGCACACTTTCCAAATAGTTAGTCAGATATTAAGCCATAGCAAAATTATACGTGCCATGTGGTTATACTGGGACAGATCAGATCTTCAATCGCACAGAATGAATGGAATCTACACTAGATCTGGCTGGAATAGGTGGAGGTAGGAGCAGTGCCAACCTACTCTCCTTCAGACCTCTGAAATTCATTCCCTGGTAGCATCATGCAGTTGAGTCTCCATGGACAGGGTCGGCTGTGTCAGTTTTGAAAAAACGTAAGAGTTGGTAAGATATCTGCACTGTGTGATAACATCTTCTGGCAAACCTGCAGCATTTCCAGTGGAAACGTCAGAAGGATTTAACACTGACATTTTCAGCATTAGCTTCCACTCTATGCCTTAAAATGGAGTGAGAATAAGGTATAGGTAGTCTGCCAATCTAAGTGGGCTCCTCAATGGGGTATGTTGCCAGGGGACAAGGGCATGGGTCCTTCAGTGGTACTGAGGAAAGGAAGGGACTCTGCATGAAAGCTCCATGGTCCATATCCCTAAAGATCTTGGTTCATTCATATAAGTGGAGGGCTGTGCCTCTTTTAATTTTTAGCAACAGATATTTAAATAACCTGCACAGAATTACTCTTGTGTTTGTGATGTTATCTGAATGTAGTGAAAGTAATCAAAAGTCTAATTTCCAAAGGGGGGGGGGGGGGAAGGGCAGCTGAGTGCCGATTTGCCACCTAAACTAGTTAGTAAATTTGGGTAGTTTATATTGTAAATAATCAGCAGGATTTTCTACTGACCTTTCTTTAAACATATATAATTGAGACTTCACTAATCAAATAAATATTAACACCACCTGTAAAAAGAATCATAAATATGAAGAAACATGCTGAAACTTCTACAGCATTTTGTGAATCAAAAGTTCTCACCGGAGACCTGATCCTGCACTAATGAAGTCTCTGCGTGCTTTGCTATTGACCTAAATGGCTGTTAGCAAAGGTCCCTAGTGTGTAATAATATTTGATTGATGGAATAAAAACAACCCTACCATTATGGGCTATCATCTATGATTTCTGCCCATAGAGCCTGATCCAAACTCAGTGGTCATCTTTCCATTGACTTCAATAATCTTCATATCAGGTCTAGACACTAGATCAGAACCAATAAACTCAATGGGAATTTGGACTGAGCAAGAAACACAGGGTTTACTTAACTGTAGACAGTCTTGCCATTCCAGCAAAAGCAAAGGCTACAGACTGACCACAAAAGGGTTGTAGAACATTGGAAAAATTAATCTCTGAGATCAAAGTAGTTCTTTTTTAATTCTGCCTTATCCCTCACCCAAGTTTTTGAATTCAGAAAACAAACTGAGTTGCCACCCTTCTGATGTTTTTCATAAAGCTCCAGCACCTGGAGTCATGTGATAAAGTTTTTCTTTAAGTGAAAGCTGAGATTCTCATGTAAGTTTCTAGTTCTCATGGTTGCTGAGAAAAACTTGAAAACATGAACCCTAAAGACTCAAAAACCAGAAGACAAAAAGTACCCAAAACATATTTTAATGTCATGATTTTAAAGTCAAACTCACGATTTTTTTTTTGAGTCCTGACTCACGATTTTTCAAAGCTTAGGGGGTGGCAATAGTGGAATTTAAATATAAGGAATTCACTTTCATCCCTATTATTATCATAAGGACACATTTAAAACTTGGCCTGTAAACATGCACAGAAACCCCACATTTGGATTTGCAAATTGGATATTTGGGAATTGTGTGCCTAATTACTTGAATTACATGTACAAATGCCTATTGAATACACAAATAAACAAATCTGGCTTGTAATAATTTAGAGGCCACCACTGAAAACTGGATCTATAGTTAACATGCTTAGTACTAGTTATTCTGTAGTTAGTACAGGTGCATCATAATGGACATAAGGAGCAATGAAAAGCTGACCAAAAAAAAAACCACCCCAAACAATACTGTTATAAAGGAGGGAAACAAATTTATCATCAGCCATATACAGCAGGCTGCAACAAACAAAAGCAAACCAAAAAGTCATGTTTTAATTTTACTACTCTACAAATAAAACTAAGGGCTAGATTGTAACTTTGATTATATGCCCCAGCAAGGGAGAGTAAGAATACCCCTTCCCTTGCTGCGTGAGCTTCCTAATGGGCAAAGACTCACCAGAACAACTAAATGGCTACAGAAGCTTTTATAATCTGCTGCTGGTGTAGGCCATTGGGAAATTATTGCCCACTATAGCATAGGGGAAGAAGAGAGGGAATTGTGCCTCAGAAGTGAGCCCTTAAGTACAACGCCTCCCATGGAAATGCAATGGGTGGTGCAGTTTACACATCAATCCCTCTTCAGAGCTGTGCTTAAAGCTATGATTTAGTCCCAAAAGACGGAAATAATTCCTTAAATTCAACAACTGCCTGCAGAATGCTGTTAAAATCTCATATAACCTGCCTGTGATCTGACATGGATGCTCCAATAACATCTAAATGGACGATGATGTATAAGCATTACCCGTCCTCTAAACACATACACATAGCTTTAATTTTACGTATGAGAGTAGTCACGTTGATTTCACTGGGACCCACTCCTGTAAGTAAAGTTAAGCATGTGTGTAATAGTGTGCGTAGGATTGGGACCTAAATTTGGTTACACTCTCAAATTGCTACACAAAAAAGTATCCACCAGTTTCCTTATCAGATTTAAAAATTTTCTCCCACTCAAGACTGCAGTGTGAGAGTGATGACCAAATTTATTAGATATCCTTGCCAATTAGGTATTGCATGTACGTATTTTTGCAATATGATTTTAATGTACTTTACAATGTTTTATCATTCAAATTTTTGTTTGTGGTGTCATGCTCTTTATATCTGGAATTCTTGTCCCTTGATCTGAAAGACTGATTGTATATTTGTTTTTTTTAAAGACCTGGTTTACGTACTGCTTTTTCTATGGTTTATCCACATTAACTGGCTTGTTTTTATGCCTAGCAAAGCACTTTTGCGTGCACTGCATGAAATGTTTTGAATATAAGAATGGAGTATATTGCAATATAATAGCATTTTTTGTTTTGTTTTACTTTAAAACTGCTGAAGGTCACTATTTTAATCTCATCGGTACTTATTACAAGACTGAACCACAGGTTATTTAAAGGCTAACGTCTATTTACTTCCTATCATGATTGTTGACTGTGTTGTCAGTTAAATCTACAAATAAACAAAACACCGATGCCATTATCACAGTTAAGATAATCAGCAGACTTCTATAATTTGAAACAAATGAGTTTCATTGAAACACTTAACTGCTGTTAGTTGTTAGATTATGCAGTTTTACACTGTTTTATTGCATGGATTTATTTTTCTAACAACACGAACATTTATAATCACTCTATATTCAATGTAGGCTCTGTAACAAACAATTGAGATCTTCAAGGACATCTATTACTACAAGCCATTTTCTCTTTCATTGTTTTCATTAATCCACAAGTTGTCAAATTGTTCACCAATGGTGTAAGTAGAATACCAGCACCCTTCAGTATTCTGTCTCCATACACGTCTGATGTCAAGCAAATGAACTAAAAAGTCAAATATAGTTTGAACAACTATAATTTGTTACACAACCTTTTCACTGTGTTTGTGATGAAATTTTACCATAAAAAATCCATAATCCACATGAAATTCACAGGAAAAACAGATTATAGATAGCACCTGTAGTTTTAGGTCCAAAAAAATTCCACCACAACAGAATATTGTATCACAACTCCTGTGCAATATATATCCTACCCACTTTTAAATATTGCATTTACGTAGTCCATCTCAAAATGGACAATGTGCTCAAGCTTAAAAAACTGAGATAGCAATAAAGTCTGGCAAAAAAATGACCACTGTCATAACTGAGGAAAATATTTGCCCATTTTTCTTTTGCAAATTATATGTTGTTTATAATTGTGGACTTGAAAAAAAGGAAATTGAGGAAAGGGCATATATTTTATATTGTATATAATACACATGTACAGTTCAAGTCAACATAGGAATATTGCTCAGTCTACTTGGAGATGTTCCATCATGGTTTACATCAAACTGTCCACTGGTGACATTTTGCCCTCCTCCGTGAATAATTTCCACATTTCTGATGTGAGTTAATGAAAAATACTAACCCTATGCCAGTACACACATACAATGATAAAAGCTTTTCTGGTTAACAGCAAATCAAATTTTTGTTTCATTTAACAAATGACATATGGAATGCTCAGCAAGGCATATGGTACTAATTAAACACTGTACAAGTCCCCCAGACATTCAATATAGCCATGAGGTATCCAAAGACTGTTTCCCTTCAATATACATTATCTATGTATTGATTTGATGTTTTGAATGCACAAAAGCCCGGGGAACTAACAGTGTTTAATGATGTGGGAACTGCACTTCTGTTCTTATTTATGTGAATACTGCAGTTGCTGAGGAAAAAATTCAGAGAGACTTAATGAACAGGCAAATTATTAACTAACTATGATGGGTTTTAATTTCATTCATACGTTATCCTTTGTTATTTATACCATTTTTAAACTTTGTTTTGACATTTACAATACATTTGTATCTATAAGTGAGTATTCCAGACAGCAAAAAGTTAAAGATCCCATCATCCTATTTTTAAAATAAATGCTAAACATCATAATGTTATACATTCTGATTACATGTAAAACCCAATTGAAATATAGGCTGTTTAATGCTAAAGCTATTTTTTTTAAATATCCCAATAGACTGGTTAAAGCATGTGATACTCATTGCATAGAGAGAAATCTTTGCATAGTTCCAACATTAAATATTGGTTAGTTTTTTAGAGTTCACTTTTATTTTAAAAAATAATTTCTTTCATCTCTTTTCAATCAAACTCAAACTTTTCAGGTTCTTCTAGCATGTTTGTGGTCAATCAACATATTAGCTCAAGAAAATAAGTATTTGTTCTGCTTCATAATTGTTACTTTTGATTGCACTTGTAACAGTGAATTCCAAAAGCCAGTAACTGCATGCTTCTGATGATGTCTTAAGCAGAAAAAAATGGAATAAGTTTCATGAGCAAAAGTGAGGACAGTATATGACCTTTTGTTAACCAGAATATTGTAATGCAAGAGAACAACAGAGGCCCGCTACTTTAACACCCAACATCCAGGTGTCAATTTTACCAAGAGACTTCTTGTATAGTAACAGAAAAGCAGTGTGCATTCAAAAAGCTGATACTAATTCATTTTCCTTTATGTCTCATGATAAGTTTGAGACTGACAAAGAATGACAGTACTTTTAAAAAAGGGTTTTGAACTGTTAAATCTCTTGTTAAATCTATCATCAATCAAAAACCTACTTCTCAAAACTCCAATTGTTAAAAACGTGCTCTGTTTTTAATATTGTTTACCTCACATTACTCTAAATTTAGTGTTGCTTTAACTCATTTAAAACACTGTGGATTAAATTTTATGCTGTAATTTTTTACACGCTGAAAAAACTGAGATAAAAATAGATCTACCTTCTGCTTAACACTGTTACATAGTAATTTAACTCTTAAGCATCAGAGCTGTTACATATGTAAGAATTTGTGATTTAAGAGGGAATTTTGAACAGTATAATTATTTTTATACCTACTATATGCTATATTTGAAAACATCAACTGGAATCTTCCATGACAGAGAAACTGCATGCACCCCCTTCTTACCAAAGGTACCATCCTTTTTACTGTACATTTTAAATGCTTTCAAAAATACAACAGTATTAGCCTGGACATCTATGGTTCACTGCTCTCGACATAAAGCATCAATGAACTGAAGAGAGAAATAATGTTTAAGGTAGCCAAATCCCTGTTACGTAAAACAAGTCTGCATTTTGTCTGCACTACTGAGATAAACAATATTCCTATTTATGGAATGAGACAAAACGGTAATCTGTGGATTTCTCACCATGAGATTGCAAATACAACTTCACTCAAAAATGCACTTTTCTTTGAAGTAATTTTTAGTTTGAAATGTGGTGCATGATAAACAGGTCTCACGTAAAGGTGTTTCTCATTCCTCCTGTATTACAGATTGCACCAGACATATTGAAAATCTATGTATCGGAGACATACACAATATGGCAGATAAAATCAAAAATCTGAATTAAGAAAAATACCGAATGTAAGAAAAACAGCTTTTTATCTTGAGAAAAAAGATCTTCTACATAGCTGTAAAACATGCTAACTGATAGAGCCAACGTGCCTGTTTCCTCTTCTCTAATATAACAAATTAACACTGCTTTCTAATCCTGCCTTTCTACATTTACATTCCATGCATTCCACAGAAAAAAGAACATACACATAGAGATCCTTTCAGCTTCACTAGTCTGTCATCAAAACCTGCAGAGAAATTTTCATTGATTAAAAAAAGAGAATGGAAGGAAAGCAGACCAACCTTCACAATGTACGTCACACCAGGTCCCAGGATCTTCTCATTCGAGTGCAGCCACCCTCGGGAGGGTTTATTGACAAAGCTGCTACTTTGATTCCAGTCTTCACCTCCCAGGTGCATTTCCTCTGACCGTGTTTTTTTTCCTGTACTCATCTTGCTCATGTCCTGCTGAGAACACGGAGTGGCAGAGACAAGGTTACATGTGTTGTCTGAAGCCCCTGCTGCTGAGCTAGAAGCACTCGAGCTTCCCTGCAATTTGGAGACAGCAAGCTCCTTCACTGCAGAGGAGAGATTTTTGATACCCAAAAGGCTGCCTGTGTTGGAGAGTTTCAAGTGGGACACCTTATGGATGAGGGTACAAAAGGTGGTGGGTCCATCTTCTTGGTCTTTGCGGAGAACTTCAGGCGAGACCAGGTATGAAGGTGCTGTTGAGGTCGTAGCAACTGCTGAGACTTTGCTGTTCATGGACAAATTGTGAATAAGATCATCAACTGATGTCACGGAATCATTCCTGAAGCGGTTATACTTGGTACGCTGAAGCATGCCCTTCTATCTGGTTTCCTGCATATGTTCTGGCAAATCTGATGCCAGTGCAGGAGATGCCTGTGCTAACATAGCAGGCGATTCATAATAATGAGGATAGAGAGTAAATTTTGGCTTAAAAAGAATAAAGAGTATAAGGAAGTGCAAAATAATTTTGAAATAAATGTATGGTTCCACGTTAAGGTTGGGTGAAGTAATAGTTTTCTATGACAGAGATCCCAGTCCTGCTTAGAGCTGCCAAGTCGCTCACAGCAAAAGCATGACTCACACAAATGAGAAGGACCCTTTTCAACAAAAGGCTCAGTGAACACTGCAAATCACTTCCTGTAGCAAAAAAAAAAAAAAAAAAATCCACCCACTTACAGCACACTAGCACCAATCAATTCTCAAATTTCCTTTTCCTGTCTTCTCAAACAGATATTTCCTTCCAATCTTTAATTTTTCCCCTTTTTGTTACCAAAAACAAATACCTCTAAATATCTGGACTAACTTTAAAAGAAAACCACTCCACTCTATTCTTCTGTTAAAACATTCTTCCATATCACATATTCGTCAATCTGTTAAAAAAAAAAAAAAGGTCACAGTTAGGTATCAGATATTATAACAATGCTTCAACATATACAAACAAAACAGGATTCATATATCTTGAAGGCTTTCAGAAAATCTTGACATACAACAGCAATCAAAAAATTGGGTGGACATACTACACTAAAGACTATACTCATTTTCTTCACAAAAGCAGCCTAACAGCCTTAACAAATGCCTTTGTGCCAATGCCGTTTCTCACAAAAACTGTTACATCACAGTTTTTGTACAGAAACAAATCCTTCTGCCCTATATTATTCAAGAGCAAGCTTTTTCTGTTTTTTAATGCAGTTACATGAAATACCTGTGTCTGAAGAAAAAAAAATTCTGATGTATGGCAGCAGGCTTACGAAATATGCCTTCGTTCACCACTGATCTTCACTCTAAAGCAAAAACTGTAAAATGGATCTTCAGTAGAGCTGAATATTTGGCTTAACTCTGAAAAATTAAATACCAGAGAAATATTCAAAAGTCCTTATATCAGCATACTGATGCCCTGCAGTAAAGAATATAAAATGCACTAGCTCCTGTGAAGCATAAATGCCAGTCAAAAACACCTAGGAGGAATAAGAAAATAGGTATAAATACTGAAAATTTGAATCTCTTTTCCCTTTTATTGTAAAAATCCAAAATGTACAGTATAATGAAAATACAATGCAGATTATAAACCATATGGCTCTTTTTTGTCAGTCGGTCTGCTTTGCAAATTATGGATTTTGGACATTATACTGCACTGTAAAAAAGGAATTCAGACAAAAGAAGTTTAACGGTGCAAGTTCTCTTAAAAGAATCAGTATAGCTGCAGCATATCTTTGAAGGAATTATCTTGAGGGATTCCCTCCCTTCCCCCATGACTAAGGCTGCAGTGCATGAAGTACAAATACACTAAAACAGCTTTAAATACAGGTATTTAATTAGTATAATTTATGACACATTAAGTTAAGTCAGCACCTCTTATCCCAGCAGTGATGAATAATGGAAATGTCCTATTCAGTGTAAAAACAGATTTCTAGTGATCTGCGGAATAGCCTTTCATCACCCACTGCAAACCTGCTACAGTATCCACACAGCATTCATTTTTCTCTCCATCCTGCTAGCACAGCAACAGCAAATATACACATCATAGATTATTTCTACTGTTCTCTAATACACAGAAAACCCTGTCATTTCCAAATGGCTCTCTTCATTAGAAGCAGATAAAAAAAACCCTGCAAAATGTGAATGAAATTCTGTGTATGTGAATGAAAGGACTGGCTAGCATACCAACATTTCTGTGAATGAAGCAAGGCCTTGCAGCCTCTGCCAGGCAATCCCTTGGGTGCTAACCATCCCAGCCAATAAGAAACAGCTTGGATGACTCATTCAACAAAGACTTGCTAAATAGTGGAAGATTCCATTTCAAACACAGGCGGGATCTTTCATACAACAACCTGAGAAAAAAAGCCTGCTTACAGTGATCTAAAGATGACTAGCACAATTGTTTTGCAGTAAAGATATTTCACAATTAAATGTAAGGGATTTTTATTAGAAAGGGGGTGTGAGCAAAACTGTTTTCTTGAATGTGTATTTCACCCCAAGACATTCATTCAGCTGTTTCTTTTACATCTAGGACAGCAACATGAATGCACACATTTTGTTTGATTTTTTTTGATTGCGACAAATGTACATTGGCAGATTCCAATTTTTACAGGTTTGCCTTCAGAGATTCTCTGGTTCTTATTAGCCCTTTGAAAAAATGGAGCTAAATATTTAACCCTTTTGCAAACTGGGTATTTTAAAATAGTGTCATCTGTAGTCCAGTGAAAGAGAGAGGCAGGGGAAGGGGTAGAGAGGGAGAGTTTATGGACTTCTAATGCAGTGACCAAAGATCCTTTTCTGAAACTGACCTAGAAGGTATAGAAATGCTACCAAAGCAACTAATGGAGGCCTACCTCTTTTGAAAATCTGGTCCTGGGTGCTGCATTGAGAGCTGCTGAGTGCTGAATACTGGGAAGTCTGGCCCTCATTTCAGTGTTGAATGGGAACTGAGCCTTTTTGAAAATCTGGCCTCAATTATAAGTAGTGAGCACTTTGAAAATCTGTCCCCACTTAGCTCCTGGGACTGATAATTGTATAAATCTTTCAACCACACAATTGATTCTAATCCAGTTCAGGTGAATAGTGATCTAAAGTCACTCCTGAAGGATGGTCTGATTCTCATTTACACTAAGAATCCTGTATACTGCCCTGGCAGTGCTATAAAGAGGCCTTCAAGTGGGCATAAATTACAATTACAATTAAAGTAAGACCACTTTACAGAGCAGTGTAATGGAGTTTTATTGTAAATGAGACTCAAGTCTTAATAACTGTTTAATGGTTTAACTGGTTTAAACTAGTCTCTCTCCAGGAAGCAGTAATTTGTTACCCTCATCTTCATAACCTGCCACATTTTATGGTGTTCCATGTGTGATAATTTACCTATGCCCATAAACATCAGTTTGGGAGACACTGTGTGGCTTTAGTGCCAGTGAAAGGAGTTGGATTGAGAGTACATTTCCATTTATAGGGCTCCCTGACAGTGGGTGGTAGGACCTTATTCCATGCACCCCTCAAAAGGAGGAGGCAAGGACTTGGCAGGAAGCAGAAGCACCCTGGGGGAAGCTCGGGGTAACCTATGGAGAGTGAGGGGGTGTAGATGTCGGACAGAAGGGAACCTGAGAGGTGGCTGCTAAGGGATGGCATTAGGCCCTTTAGCACTGGTCCTCTCTATTAGCTACTATCCCTCTCCTGTCTCCCCTGCTATTCCTCATTTACCTCTGCTCCACATAATGGCTCCTACTCCTCACTTACCTCCCACCAGCGGCAGTAGCTCCTGCCCCACCTTCCTTCCTCTCAATAACCCTTGTCTCTCCTTTCTCCCCCGTAACTCCTCACCTCCCCTGCTGGGGCCTGGGGGAGGCTCCACCTGGTTGAGAACCAGCCGAAAAAGTGGGGAACAGACAAGAGAGATACATCTGGCTGCCTGCTCTTCAGGCACCACAGTGACTCCTTGCTTCAACCAGGATAAATTACAGCCATGGCCCTTCCGCATACTCACAGCACCACTGAATGGTGACTTTAAATGTATAAGTGCGTGTCACACAAGATGCATGACAGTTGGTATGTCTGCACACTCTGACATTTTAATTGGTTTCTTATTCGTCTTTGAATTCATTTCTAAATTGCCCTCCTAATTTCCAGAATTCTCCATAGATTTGCTCCAACTCACTTGTGACAGTGAGCTACCCTCTAATGTGAATCATACCTGATATCAGAGGCGACACATGGGAAGGAACCTGGGGGGGTGTCACATCCCCCCCCCCCAATTTGCTACTTGGCTTGTACTGAGCATGCTCAGTAACACTGCTGAAGCCAGATGCCCTCCCTCTGCCCCCGCTTCCGTCCCCCCATCAGCAGGCACGGGTCATCTCTGTCTGATAAACAAACAGCAATGAATAATTTAATTCATGTGTGTATAAAAATCAGGATGCCTGAGATTTCTGACTGAATAAACATAGGGACCACTTGGGGTGAGAACATAATTAATATTCAAAAAGAAAAGGAGTACTTGTGGCACCTTAAAGACTAACAAATTTATGTTTTTGAATGCATTCACTGAATGCATCCGATGAAGTGAGCTGTAGCTCACAAAAGCTTATGTTCAAACAAATTTGTTAGTCTCTAAGGTGCCACAAGTACTTCTTTTCTTTTTGCGAATACAGACTTACACGGCTGCTACTCTGAAACCTGTAATATTCAAAAAACACTCTTCACAAAGGGCGAATGTTTGTGCAAAAGTCATCCAGAAGGAGAGGGTCTTATGGAAAGATGACAATATATAGAATCAAAAGAACTCTGCAAGTAAATATTGATATGCTAATTTCACCCCAAAAATCAAACTGGAAGACTAACTTTCTCCACTAAATTACACTTATTCCCCCTTTAATTCTGCCATCTTCTTAGGCAAAGTATTCTACTTCTCCTTTGTAGAATCACACACCTTTGTAGAATCACAACCCCAACCAACTCTTCACACGTTTGACTCTCCCTTCGTGCCCTACCCACATCTTATTCCCTCCTCCCTTTCTGCAAAGGATCCTGCTGATTTCTTAAAGAAAAAATTAATATGATCCAGCATGACCTCCCCCTCCACTTTTCCCCTTCTATCCTTTCCCCCAGTACATGCCCTTCCTTTTCTCCTTTCAATGACTAAGAATTCCTATCCACTATTTTCCCCTCTTTCTGCCCAGGTGGCCCCATCCCCTCTCATCTTCTAACCTCCCTTACCCCTGCTATCACCGAATCTCTTACTTTTCTCCTCAACCTCTCATGGTGTTGGGAACTGTACCTTAAAGTGGTTTAGCTTCCCAGACAGGAAGTCTGTGGGAGTGCGCTACAGAAGCCTGCATTCTACAATGCAGAGGCAGTTGGGAAACTGCATCACAGAATAAAGAGATTCTCTTTCAAGCACCTTAGTCCCAATGTGATTACTAAACACCACATGCTATTGGGAGTAAACAGAAATTAAAGAAAAAAATGTGAGTGGAAGAAAGGAGCAGCTAAAAGCTCCAGGGCTGAAACTCTCTGGCAATATGAAAAATAACTGGAACAGATTTAAAACAATGCTTCACTGCAAATAATGCAAATAAAAGGTGCCAGCACAAAGACAGAAGGTAGCCTTATTGCTGACAATAGCAGATTTAACAATTTTCATGTAATTTTGAGGTAGAGGAGGCTTACCATGAAACTGTATTACAAAAATTTGAGGAATACTCCTTGACATGTAAAAAAAAAATTGGAGTTTCTTTTTTAATCTGAGGGTACAAAAAGAAATGTGAAACGATAGAAGTCTTTCTTACTGATTTAAGGATTAAGAACCAATCTTGAATTTTTTGTAGGGGGAAGGGGATACCTGAGTGCATGATAAGTAGTCTGGCAGAATTCCAATTTCATTTGGAATTGGGATCAGATAATTATTTAATGACGCTAGACATTAGAATTCAAAAAATTAAAGCTTTGTAACAGTTGAAAACAAATGATCAACCTCATATGTCAAAATATTCAAAGAAAACAGCCTTAAATCACCCTCTAATAACTCCTCAAGCAGATTTTTTTTCTTACTTTGCCTATCTGTAAAATTCAATTATTATCTACAAAAATAATTTTTTCATCAGTTTGTGTGTGGTTGGTGAAATCAACATTTATCAACGTTTACCAATAAAAATCTAACCCTTTTGATAAGAGCCTAATGATAAGAGACTGGATTCTGATTGGAATCCTCAAAACCTCAGAGAAGCTACTGGGAGACCCAGAATTAAACCTTGACAAGGCAATTAGAATTTGCCAACCAATGCAAGTCACCCAGTCCAGAATGAAATTTATTGAGGGTGGACAGTGCTCTGACCATAAACCCAGTGGCATGCCAGGACAATTTTAGTAAGGCATGCAACAATTCTCTTGCATATCTTAGGTGGTCCAAAATGGCGTCCTCCAGGCATCATGATCATGCTGCATAGAGGACACCATTTTTTCCTACAGAATGGCACCTTGCATGGGAGTCAGCCAGAATCATCCTGTGGGCCAGATCCAGCCCATAGGCCACTGCATAAACCACTTATTATCATTGCCAAAATGGGCCTAACGAACATCTCTCTGAGAATATAGATATTCTTTCGGTTACAAATTTATGATTTGCAAATTGAATGCAAATCTGGTAGAGATTTGGTGGCTGCAGACACACACTGTAAAGCATTTGACAAAAGAGCAGTGGAGCAATGTTCAGAGTTAGACAGTGAATGTATGAATTTGATTTAAAAACCTATCCACTCAGAAAAAACGTTGACTGTGATTGCAACAGCTCAGGATGAGACCATTCAGAAAGGGAGTAAGGTCATTAGCACAGAGAAGGTGGAACAGCATGTTCTCAGCCCCTATCACCAACTAAAGGGGGAGCTCTCAGTCTTAGATGGGATTTTGTTTAGAGACATCAGATGGTGAGCCCTAAAGGTTAAGACAAAATATGTTAAAGAGCATAAATAGATGGCACTTAAGATAGAAAATCTACAAGAAGGACAAGTGATGTTTTATACTGGCCTCAAATGAACAGCACCATTGAGGAAATTATTAAGGCTTGTCACACATACCAAAAATACAGGCCAAGTGAAGCAAAAGAGCCCATGTTGGTGACATAGGAAAAATTGGCCCTGTGGAGCAAAGTAGGTGTAGATTTGTTTATGTTGTTTGGAAAAAAATATGTACTCATTCTAGACTAATATTCTTACTTTCCTGGGATAGTTTTACTAGAAGATACTATGGCTAAATAGGTGATCAAGCATATCATATCTGTTTTTGCAAGACATATTCCTGACATAGTAATGTGTGACAATGGGACACAGTTTAGTGAGCATGATTTTAAGCAGTTTACAGTTAAGATTTTGTTTAGACATGTAACCATAAGACCCCATTATCCCCAGTTCAATGGATTGGTGGAAAATGATATTAAAATAACAAAGTGCTACTAAAAATGGCTGCAGAGTCAAACTCTGATCAATACTTAGCATTGTGAAATTACAGGATAGCACCAATGAAATGTGGTTGGTCACCTACAGACATTTTGTTTAACAGAAAACTGAGAATGAGAATAACTGTAAAGATAGAAACTGACATCAGAAGAACTGGGGATGTGCGGAAGTATTAGAGACAGATACAGCTAAACAAAAAAACAACATGATTTTGAATCCCGGAAGCTGGTACTTCATGATCAGAATGCAGTGTGCATCTCACATGGAAATCAGTGGTCACAAACAGCAGTGGTTTCATATGAGGTTGCCCCAGTGTCTTACAAGATTGTCATTCCAGATAGACATGTACTGAGGAAGAATAGGCAATGCCTTCTCCAGCTTCCTGAAGGGAGAAAAATAAGGGGCACTGAATTTGCCCCTTTGCCTGAGAAGGTCTCAGTTAGGCAACAACCACAACAGTTCAAAACAACCAAGCCTTAGGACATGACAGCACCAGAACAAATGGACTTACGGGCTCCTGACAACAGTAATACCAATATTTCAAGGACAACCTGAAAGTCCAAGCGACAGCGCAAGGCACTTCAAAAGTTAATCAAACTTTGGTAGTAAGTTTAGTTAGGGCTTGTCTACATTACCTGCTGGATCAGCAGGCAGCGATTGATCCAGCAGGGGTCGATTTATCACGTCTAGTCTAGTATAGACATGATAAATCGACCGCTGAGCACTCTCCCATTGACTCCAGTACTCCACCAGAACGAGAAGCACAAGCGGAGTCGACGGGAGAGGGTCAGCTGTCAACTTACTGCGGTGATGTGATATGATGAAATCATCTGTTGCACACACACACACACACACACACACACACACACACACCAGAAATATTTATTGAACACTTCCGCCTGATTAACGATAATTCTACCATTATGCATATAGACACTATTACAAACAAAAATCTACATTAAAACGAATAAAAATATTGCATAGTGAAATGTCAAAAAAATGGTACTTTTGTCAAAAAATTTCAGAATTAAAACTGGCCTTAGTTGCACCTCACATAGGAGGTCTGTGGTACAGCCAGGAATAGAACTTACCTTTCCTGGGGCCCAGTCCAGTGCCCTAAGTAACATCTGTTCTCTTCTTAGTGCTCTCTACTTCATTTGCTGTCCATCCTGTGCACTGAAAGACAGGGGTCCCTGTAGAACCAACAGGATGTGATCATGTAATTAGAGATTATCATAATACATCTCCACAAGAGAAACCAAATTAATGTTGCATGGACAACTTTAATTCTAGCATTTCATAACTTTTGAGTGCCTGACTTTGCAATCTTAACATTCTTTTATGAATAACGTTTTTCTAGTAAATTCCTATGTATTTTTAAAAGAAAACGGATCAAACAAATTCTATAATATGAAACTATGGAACTAGAGATGGAGATGAAACACATTTCACCAGTATTTGCTACACAGCAGTAGTATGCTGAGAATCAAAAAGGATTCTTGATTTCTATTCTGGGTTCTCTAAGGGAATCTGATCTAGTGGTTACAAAGAGAAGCCAAGTACATAGAGACTTGGCACATTCATTCTGAAAGGCACTGTGGCTGTAGATGAAACTTCCATCTGCTATATTAGAGAGAGCGTTCTATTCCCATCTCAATCGAATGTGACTTTGTACACCTTGGGGAATAATACTTAACTTTCTCATAAATGAAGGATATGAGGTCTTGCTCAATAAGGGATGTGAAGTGCACAGAATTATTAATATCAGACAGTGGAAGAGCTGGTCTCCTTCTGCCACCCAGCACAGCACTCGATCCCCTAGGCCAAAAGAGTGGTAGCTGCTGTTGTTTCCCTGTTCATTCTGGAGCTAAAGCTCCACGAGGCATGTTCAGTGCAAATGATGGATCAGTGAGGCCTGGGAGTATGTTCAATGCACATAGAAAGTAAGAGAGGCCACGGGCATGCTCAGTGCAGGTGGAATATTCAGAGAGATTATCAGCAAACCTTTGAGAGTGGGAGTGAACCTCTCAGGTCAGGTCAACTTGCGGTAGTGGGGCTTAACCAGTGCTTTGAAGTTGCAACATCCAGATAACTAGGCTTCAGAGCCGGAGCTCCAGCCTGAACCACAACTTCCAAGCACTGTCTTGTACAGCTATTTTTAGAGCACTAGCACAAGCCCAACTAGCCCAAGTGTGTTGACCCAGGTTGGGAGGCTCACTCTAAAATGCTGTGTAGAAATACCCTCAGAGGCTCTACTGAGCATGTGAAAGAGGTGATTTTCAGGGACTTATAACTTAGCCAAATCTGAGTTATTATCCTGGGTCAGTAAAAGATACTTCTCTGACCCCAGTACCATTTCTGCTAAATTTCAAGTCCCTGCTCCAAACAATGGAGTGCTAGAGCTCTTATACGAAACTGTTGCAAAATATTTTTACCATTAGTTAAACTACCTATTTTTCCATAGCTTCATTCTTGTAGGGAGCAGTTTTTGCTGATACCTGGCATTTCAGGAAAGTATGACTGCAGAGTATTTAAGTAGACAGAATGTTATTTTCAAATTGTAATTCGACAAGGACATTAAGGTTAACACACTACTCTTGCAAAATGTCTCATGGGACTTTTAATGACCACAAATGATTGCTCGATGCCTCGGTTTCACTTCTCAAATAAAAGACAGCACTTCCAATGCTACCGAGCCCTCTGGCACCCTATGGGGACATTGGTTCACAACAAGAAGGAAAAATGCCACTTACTGAATCCATTTTCTACCCTACCTAGAGTTGATCAGCTATCTCTTATCCAAGTACAAACCAGGTACAGTCCTACTTAATTTATGAGATCACAACTTCAGGTAGCATGGCTATAACCAAGAAAAAGAATGTTATGATCTCATCTTCTTGGGAAGAGAAGTGGCTTTTTTAATAAAGTAAAAACCCCACAACAACTTCAATGTATCTATTCTAAGGGTATATCTCTGATATAGCATATTCTTTCTCTCTCACGCAGAAACACACGACCCTATGAAATTTCAAAGGCAAATCAGATAGCTGATGTAAATATTCAGAGGAATCACAGTCCGCATCAGTGTTGTAAGCAATAACTGGTGACTGTACTCTATTTCAATTCTTTTTGCAGGAAACAAACATGGTGTGGGTTCGCATCATTTAGATTTTCCATACTGAGCATTTGGTGGTTGCAGAGCTAATACAGTATCATGTTTATATTACCCTATGCCAAAAGGAAATGAGAGCAAAAAAATATCCTTTTGCATTTTCTCTTTCACAAATTCAAACTCAATTGCTTCAATGAAAAATTCCTGCAAACTCCCCCCACCCCTCCCAGAGTTTCATTGTGTTTCCATGGTAACCTGGTTGCTAAGGTTGGGCCCTGTGAATACATCAGAGTACTGTGTAGAGCTTTGTAAGTTGATCCTGTGGAAGGCCAGGTTGGTGGAAATATTGTTATTTAAGGGCCAACTTCTGATCTCAGTCACACCAGTGTAATTTGAAATACCTCCACTGGCTTCAGTGGAGTTACTCAAATTTTAAACCAGTCTGAGATCAGAAGTTGGCCCTAAATTAGTATCGCTTTCCTTCCTATGCAGAGTATTTCCTCAAAAAGTTTGTATTTTACATGATAATGCTCTTGTTGCAAGATATTGAAATACTTTTACTCTTAAGACAAGTAATTCTGTGAGATGACTTATGAAAATTGGTAAGCAAATTAAAGCTGTAACTCATTGTTCTCCACTAGTGGATCCTCTCTTATTGTCCTATTGTTAAAAGCCATTATTATGTAAAAAGGTAATAGTAGAGATGGGCCAGAACTAGCTCTAAATATGCATTTTGTGGCACAGGACCATCTCTGATAAAGAATTAATTTCTTTTCTTAACTCTTACGTGCTCCATCACAAACCATTGAGGGGAGAAAAAAGAATCAACAATATAGGGAGACCGTATTTTCAAAAATCAAACCACAAGATGCAACACATTTTCCTCAGTCTTCTTCCATCCCTCAAAACTACTTAATTGAGTCTCTCCCTCCTTCCCCTAGTCCAAATTCCATTAGGAGATATTTTCCTCCCTACCTTCCCCATAGGTCCTACTCCTGCTCTATTACTGGTCTTAAATCCCTATTAGTTTTTTTATTCTTGAGTTCTGACCTTTATACTGTGTCTTCCTGTTTTTATGAGTTTTCAAATTCTCTTCCTTTCTTTTCCAAGTGCAGGCCCAGTCAAGACTTCATAGACTTCAGGAAGTCTCCTGCTCCAGGCTCCAAGTTGATATCTAAGACTAGACGGGAGCTCTGTTGGTTGCAACACAGATTTTCGAGTCTCTCCTTCCACCTTGCCTCCCATTATACTCATAAACTTAAGGTCATGAAGATCACAGTCGGTGCTGCACCCTACAACCTCATAATGACCCCATATTCTGTGTCCTCCTCTTACATAGCCTCTCACCCTGCTGGAAATTGTAGTTCCATGTGGGCAGATATGTATTCATATGCTAAATAGCAGCCACTATCACAATCGTCAAAGAGACAGGACATGTACTGCCTACACTGCCTGACTTGCATTGAAATTTAGAAGCCAAAAAGATGCAAGATAGCAACTGAGACAAAACATTAGAATTTTGTAAAATTCTACCTTGGAGCTAAAACATGTCTGCAGCAGGATGACTACCCCCACTCCTGCCCTGAAGGGATTAAAGCAGCCTGGGAGAGGGCTGTGAATAGGGAAAGCAGGCTGATTGGGAAAGCAGCCACAGCTGTGGCCAGCTTAATCAGGGTCCAGCTGGCCCTTATAAGAGGGCTGTGGGCTAGAAGCAAGGACAGACTCTCTCTTTAGTTTTAGAGAGAGTGTCAGTGAGTGCAAAACAACCTGGCTACCTAGGAAGCTAAGAAGGGTACTTAAGATGGAACAGTGCTGGGGAGCTCCAGCTGAGCAAACCCCCAGGCTGCAGGCCTAGTTAAGGACACACAAAAGGTACTAGCAGGGTACCTGAAGTAGAGTAATGCTGGGGAAGGGCAGAGGGAACTAGGGAGCTCCAGCCTAGCAAAGCCCCAGGCTGAAGGCCTATGAAAGGGTACTGGGGCTGCAGAGGGGCAAACCAGAGATAAGCAGAGGGCAGCTGGTCCAAACCCCCCCCCCCCCTTGCCGATGAGTGGTTCATATTCTACAGTCTGCCCCAGGGAGCGGAGGCTAGATGGTGACTGGCAGTGGCCACTGAGACAAGGTGGGGCTAGAGGGTTTGGGGACACCCTGGGTGGGGAGACGTGGATTACTGCTGGGGTGGAACTCTGACGAGGAGGGCACCGAGGTCTGGGAGGGGCATGGGGGCAGGCGAGACACGGGCTTGCAGAGGACGCTCCTGGCTGGAAGAGCTAATTCCCAGGATGACCAACAGGAGGTGCTGCACTGGTAAGTCGTTTGCCCCACGACAATGTCCCTGAAACCAAGCTACTTCTGGAAACCTAGTGCAGAGGCTTACTCTACTCCAATATGACCATTTTGGTGTAAAATCACTTGAGATGTCCTAGATTTAGAAAAACTAGCTTTAGTGAGAAAAGCAACTATTAGGTGATTATATTTGCAGTCTGGTTATTGTTTAAGTGTAGTGAAAAAAAATAACTCTCTCTAGTCAAGTCCACACCATTCAATTCCTTTTTATTTATTAAATATATTAAATAATTCAGTAATTCCCTGTTCAGCTTCATTGCTCTATTCCTGTTTACTTTCTTTATCCTCTGTGTTTATAGCCTGTTTTTGTTTGAAAAGTAGTCTGACATATTTACAAACTAGTCCAGTTCTATTTGCTCTCTTTTAAAACTGGGAGTAAAATCCTGGCCCTACTCAAGTCAATGGGAGTTTTGTCATTAACTTCAGTGGGGCCAGGATTTCACCCTGGTTCTTTTTACACCAACCAATATTAGTGCTGTAATAATGTAACAACTACAGAAATTTTAAATGTTTCTGAATTTGCATTCAGAGACCAGTTTTGGAGCTTTCACAGGTACTCTGAGTACCTTTCTCAGACCTGAAGAAGAGCTCTGTGTAAGCTCAAACGCTCATCTTTCACCAACAGAAGTTGGTCCAATAAAAGATATTACCTCGCTCACCTTGTCTTTCTAATATCCTGGGACCATCACAGCTACAACACTTTTCTAGAATTCTGAAAATACTTCACAATATGAAAATATTAACAGTCTACATCTACAATGTAGTAGAGATACTCTTCCTGGTGTATGCCTAGCCAGTGTAAAACTATGGGAGGTTGGCTGAGGCCTCATGAGACTGGGGCTGACACTCCTTTAAGTTGGAAGGACAGATAGTGAGCAGGAGGAATCTGCTGTGTAACGAGGAATGTTTGTGACAAGGAAGGAAGAGGTGCTCAAAGCTCCTAAGCGGCTCTGTGAGCAAAGAACAGGAAGGGATCCTAAAGAAGCAAGAGTACTAGTGAACCAGGATGGAGAAGGGGAGGCTTAGCATGTGGAAAAAAAACCACTATGCAGAGTTAAGACTCCCAGGAGAGAAGTACTATTCCAGTGCAGTGTGAGCAGTGTAGGAGCTTCACATGATTGCAGTGATTTCTATTCCTTCCCAGAACCTAAACTGCATGAGAACAGAGATCCGCCGCCCCCCCACCCCTGCATAGGAGCTGTGTAGAAGGGGAAAGCAATAGTCATGTGGACCTCAAACTGTGCAGGAGCAAAAACAGCATTAATTCTTAGTGTTCCTTCTGGTGCTGCTACTGAGTGGCCAATAGCAGCACAGCTCTTGGACAGGAGGAGGTAATTCACCAGAGTAACAAGTGCTTTGTCTGTCTGATGCCCTCTCCAAAAGTCTGACAGAGAGATCCAGGATACTGGCAGCTGATAGGTGGTTATTGTCCTCCCAAATCCTTTGTGTCAATAAAAATAAAAGGTATAAAGGGTTTATAGCATTTATGGACTACATTTGATTATTCCTATGTGCTTGCCTAAGGTATAAAATTATGCTCCAAGGCTCAGTTCATTGAGAAATAACCTATGACTGGTGATAAATGCATTTTGATGGTATCCGAGCAATAATGACATTTAACACATTAATTAACAAAATGTCAGTTTGGAGATACGAGAGCCTATCTCCTGCCTGACTATAATCAACATGATTGCTCACATTTTAATACGTGTAAATAGGCTAAGTCCCTATCTATCCTTAGCAGACCACCTGGACCCTGATTGAGCATCTAAAACTCACCTCCTAAGCTCCTTTTTTCAAAAAGTTTAGCTTAGTCTCATTTTTAATGTTCTAATGTGTGCGATTTTGCCCACAACCATCATTCTCCTTTCATCAGAAAGTTCTGATAATGCATTCTCCCCTTTGGATTTATGAAATTGTCTTTTCATTCCTACTCTAAGTTCCTCTTAGACTCAAAAGTGCCTCAGTTACTCATTTCAGCCTGAATCCTTTATGGAAGGCAGCTTTATTTTTACTTGAAACAGCAGGGAAAACAACAATGTTAAAATTAGTATTTATCATGGTTGCTGTCAGATATACAATGGTTGGGTGCACAAGACTGTGTAATGCATGCACAGAGACAGGACCCTCAAATAACCTTGGAAATGTACATTGTGCACACCACAATCATCTAATGGAAAGGAAACCTATTAAAAGGGGCTAGGGCTGTGATGTGTGGGTGGACTGGCAACACTTACAATCACTGTTCCTTCTATCCTTGCTAATAAAATTTTAGTTTTAATGTTTTCTGACCAAAAATGTCTCTTTCAAAAGAAACACGAAGAGTTTAGTACCCCAAGAATTATTTTACTATGTTGGCAATGGTGATTGCAAAAAAAAGTGCAGATTGTATTTAACTGGTTTCATCCTACAGAAGTCACAAAAATAGAAAAGTGCTTTCATCTTCCCTTTCATGGATAAAAGATGACATTCCATATTCCAATAAACTTATACAAACATAGAAGACTTACTTGCTCCCTCTGCTGTGTAAAAGGAGGAAGAAAGCATAGGGATTGGGTGTGTCTACACTGCAACTGGGAGGTGTGATTCCCAGCACAGATGGACAGACCTGTGCTAATTAAACTCAGACTAGAGTGCTAAAAGTCTTAGGGCTTATCTACATTACCCTCTGGATTGACGGGCAGCAATAGATTCAGCAGGGGTCGATGCATCGCTTCTAGTCTAGATGCGATAAATCGAGTGCTCTCCTGTCAAATCCGGTACTCCACCAGAGCGAGAGGCGCAGGCGTAGTCGGCGGGGGAGCATCAGCCGTCTACTTACCACAGTGAGGACACTATGGTAAGTCGATCTAAGTATGTCGACTTGAGCTACGTTATTCATGTAGCTGAAGTTGGGTAACTTAGTTAGACTTTTTTTTTTCCCCTACCCTCTCAGTGTAGACCAGGCCTTAGTATGGATGTTACAGCACTGGTGGTGGATGGGGCTAGCTGTCCAAGCTTGGATCCAGGCAGCTAGCTATACCGTGTAAGCTACAGAGTAGGTTAACTCCTTCTAGCCTGCTAGGAGCAAAGGCCAGCTCAAATGCCACCCTGAACGTACCTTAAGAGAGAAATGGTCTGTTGGTTAAAGGTTTATTAGTATTATCAATTATTTGTATTACTCTAGTACCTAGGAGCCCTAGTCATGGACCAAGATCCCATTGTGCTATGCTCTGGACAAACAAAACAAAAAGACAGTCACTGCCCTAAGGAGCTTACAATCCAAGCATAAAGAGACAGCTGGATACAGACAGGTTGTCTCCTTGTATTCCCCCATCAGTGAGACAATACTAGTCAACATGATACTAGCCAATGCACAGCTACAGACTAGGGACCGAATGGCTAGGCAGCAGTTCTGCGGAAAAGGACCTAGGGGTGACAGTGGACGAGAAGCTGGATATGAGTCAGCAGTGTGCCCTTGTTGCCAAGAAGGCCAATGGCATTTTGGGATGTATAAGTAGGGGCATAGCGAGCAGATCGAGGGACGTGATCGTTCCCCTCTATTCGACATTGGTGAGGCCTCATCTGGAGTACTGTGTCCAGTTTTGGGCCCCACACTTCAAGAAGGATGTGGATAAATTGGAGAGAGTCCAGCGAAGGGCAACAAAAATTATTAGGGGACTGGAACACATGAGTTATGAGGAGAGGCTGAGGGAGCTGGGATTGTTTAGCCTGCAGAAGAGAAGAATGAGGGGGGATTTGATAGCTGCTTTCAACTACCTGAAAGGGGGTTCCAAAGAGGATGGCTCTAGACTGTTCTCAATGGTAGCAGATGACAGAACGAGGAGTAATGGTCTCAAGTTGCAGTGGGGGAGGTTTAGATTGGATATTAGGAAAAACTTTTTCACTAAGAGGGTGGTGAAACACTGGAATGCGTTACCTAGGGAGGTGGTAGAATCTCCTTCCTTAGAGGTTTTTAAGGTCAGGCTTGACAAAGCCCTGGCTGGGATGATTTAACTGGGAATTGGTCCTGCTTTGAGCAGGGGGTTGGACTAGATGACCTTCTGGGGTCCCTTCCAACCCTGATATTCTATGATTCT
Organism: Lepidochelys olivacea; assembly: GCF_965140295.1. Taxonomy (NCBI): domain Eukaryota; kingdom Metazoa; phylum Chordata; order Testudines; family Cheloniidae; genus Lepidochelys; species Lepidochelys olivacea. The sequence continues at coordinate 86,074,065 of NC_140415.1, read as the reverse complement.
ATGGTAGGCAGTGGTCTTAGCACAGTAATAGCCTAATTGTGGTCAAGTATTCTGTAGGTATCCTGGCAAAAAAACGAGCATTTTCAGGAAGGATTTGAAGATAGAAAATGAGTTAATTTTGCAAAAATTTCCTGGGAGCTCCTTCCAAATGTGGGGGGGGTAACACTGGAGGAAGCACAAAGGTACTTGTTTGGAAATTTAACAAGTGGGTGATGGAAGCTGGTATTGTGGGCCAGTCAGAGGCAGGGGAGCAAATAGGTAGAGTGGGGTTAGTTTTGAAGGGCCTCAAAACTGAAGATAAGTAGCTTATGTTTGGTGTGATAGAGGAGAGGGAGCCCATGGAGGGACTCAGACTGAGTGGATGACAGGTTGAGCTGTGTGAATGGATAGGAAAGGCCATGTCTTAGAGATGTTATGCTGAAAGAATCTAAAATATTTAGATGCAGCCTGGATGCGAGCACCTAGAGAGGTCTGAGTCAAAGATGACACCAAAGTTACAGGCCTGAATCACAGGCAGAATGGTGGTGGTGTCCACGGTGACCAAGAAAGGAGGGAAGAGCTTGGGGAGAAAGAGTTCTGTTTTATCTGTTACCTGAATAAGTGCTTTAGTTTGAGAACCCTCAACTCCTACTGTCTTAAATTCAAAACTAGCCAATGTACTAAGGAAAGGCATGCCCTCTTTGCATACCTCCACAGACTCCTCCAAACAAACTGTTTCAGTTTCAAGGACCTCCACAACCTATCCCCACCCAACCTATCCTCTCTCATTCGCTCTCAAACTGTTGGACCCCTCCCTCCGATCAGCCCATAATGCCAGCTTCCACCAACCACTTGTTACGTTTTCAAACTAACTCCTTCATGCTTTCTCCCATGCTGCCCCTCACACTTAGGACAAGCTCCCAGTAAATGTCTGCAAAGCTACTTCATTATGCAGCTTCTAATCCCTCCTCAAACTCTTCTTTGCCATGTTGCTTACAAAATCTTGACAATGGTTAGGCTGCTGGTGTGTTGTGGCACTGCCTATCACCAGTAATGTTGCATTGTTTCTGTCATCTCTTGTCTTGAACTGTAAGCTCCTCGGGGCAGGGACCATCTTCTGTTCCCTATTTGTATAGTACCTAGTACAATAGGCTAGTCCTGGTCCATTACTAGGGTTCCTAGGCACCAGGGTAATACAAATAATAAATAACAAAAGTTGTTTACCAAAAGTAATCCAGCCCTACTGTTGTCAGTAGTTTTACTAAAGTAATGACCCAATAAAATAATATTGTTTAAATAGTTGCTCAGGTCCTTAATGTGACCTGCACTACTTCTATAGATTATCAGATTTTTTCCCCCTGAAACAAGTGTGTGTTCAAAATAAATAAATGTTCCTGTCCTGAAGTTAGTCATAGGGACAATTTCATCATTTCCTTGACTAAAATCTTAATGAATGGTCTTGTGATAACATTCAACCTCCTTCTCTGATCCTTCTTTATGCAGAAAATAATTATTCTTCCTAATGTCTTAGCCACCATGCCCTCCTCTTGCATTTTCGCTTTGACTGTTCTTACATTACCATCTTTCTTCCTTCCTCTTGTGCTGCCATTTTTTATTAAGATGTTTCTTTTCTATTATTGTGGGTGGTCCAACCTCTACCGCAAAACTCTCAGCCAGGGAGGTACCCAGCTGAGATACATGATAGGGGAGAAGTGATAGATGTGTTACATCTTGACTTAAGTAAGGCTTTTGATATTGTCTCGTGACCATCTCATAAACAAACTAGGGAAATACAGCCTAGATAGAGCTACTTCAAGGTGGGTGCATTACTCATTCAAAAACTGTTATCAGTGGTTCATAGTCAAGCTGGAAGGGCATATCAAATGGGGTCCTGCAGGGATCAGATATGGGTCCATTTCTGTTCAATGTCTTCATCAATTATTTAGATAATGGCATAGAGTGTACACTTAAAGTTTGTGCATGATACCAAGTTGGGAGGGGCTGCGAGTCCTTTGGAGGATAGGATTAAAATTTAAAATGAACTGGAGAAATGGTCTGAAGTAAATAGGATGAAATTCAATAAGGACAAATGCAAAGCACTCCACTTGGGAAGGAACAATCAGTTGCACACATACAAAATGGGAAATGACTGCCTAGGAAGGAGTACTGCAGAAGGGATCTGGGGGTCATAAGCTATATATGAGTCAACAGTGTAACACTATTGCAAAAATAGCAAACATCCTTCTGGGATGTATTAGCAGGAGTGTTGTAAGCAACACACAAGAAGTAATTCTTCTGCTCTACTCCATGCTGATTAGCCTTCAACTAGAGTATTGTGTCCAGTTCTGGATGCCACATTTCATGAAAGATGTGGACAAACTGGAGAAAGTCCAGAGAAGAGCAACAACAATGATTAAAGGTCTAGAAAACATGACCTATGAGGGATTGAAAAAATTGGGTTTGTTTAGTCTGGAGAAGACAGAGGGGACATGACAATTTTCAAGTACATGAAAAGTTGTAACAAAGAGGAGGGAGAAAAATTGTTCTCCTTAACCTCTAAGGATAGGACAAGAAGCAATAGGCTTAAATTGCAGCAAGAGAGGGTTAGGTTGGACATTATGAAAAACTTAACTGTCAGGATAGTTAAGCACTAGAATAAATTGCTTAGGAAGGTTATGAAATCTCCATCCCTGGAGATTTTTAAAAGCAGGTTAGACAAACATCTGTCAGGGATGGTTTCGATAATACTTAATCCAGACATGAGTTTAGGCAACTGGACTAGATGACCTCTCGAGGTCCCTTCCGGTCCTGTGATACTGACTGTTACAATACATCAGCAACATAGGGTTAACAATGAGTGGTGTTGTCATGGAGTTGCAATGTGGTGACACCACATCGCGACATCAAATAGTATTCAGATTTAAAGGTTTAAACTGCATTAAGTTGTGATACAATGTTGGGGCCTCAAACCTCATTCCTTTGCTCTAAAATCCTAATATTGCTAATAATCTGGCTGATAAAATATGGCCATCTTTTAAAAAAAATTTTTTACCCCTTCTTGTCTTGAAAGGTGGGGATAAGTCTGCTATAAGTGCTAAACAGAATTGACTTGAATATATCTCACCATATCTCTAAACCTTTGTCCTATTGGTTTTAAAATTATTTCAATTAAGGGGATGAAGTAGAGGCTGCAGCTGTGCCATGTTTCCAGCTGTCATTTTGAACTGACGAACAGAGTTGGCAGGGAGGAGGACATGCATTTCCTGGGCGGGACAGAAGATGGCTGGGGAAGGAAAATGGATAAATGGGCACATACCTTACATATCATAGGCCTAAAAATGGTCAGATGTGGGGAGTTTACCATGAGACAGAGGCCAATTGCCCAGCCAGAGCAACTGCCATTTTAGAAACCTGTATGGTGGTGCCAAATGGACAGAATTGGGACAAGGCAGGGAGGGAAAGTGGGGGGCCTAGGAGTCTGAAAGGCTCCTAGCTCACATCCACTGAAAATGGCTGCAGACATGCGGCACCCAGAACAGAAGCTAACATGGCAGCATAGCACACTAATAAAGGGTAGAGACAGATACTTACATGTCAAGGTTCCCTCCATAGGATGTGCTGCCTCAATCCCAACTTTGGTTGCTGTGGGGCAAGGATTGGGCTTGTCTTCTACCTGCCTGGCCACAGGGTCCTGAGTCCTGAAGAGATCCTAGCTTTCCAGGGGGATCTCCTCACTGGCCTCCTTCTGCTCAGCCTCTGATGAATCTTGCTGCTTATGGAGGTACAGAGAGAGAGCAGATAGCAGGCTTTCTCTGCTAGATTGAAGAGCCCATTATTAAATACTTATTTCCCATCTATGTACTTATAGACTGTGATCAACTCACCCCTTAATCTTTTTGACTGAGCTCTTTGAGTCTATTTAGTTTATCACTATAAGGTCTGTTTTCTAATGCTTTACTCAATTTCATGGTTCTTCTCTGAACCGTCTCCAATTTATCAACATCCTTTTTGAATTGTGGGCACCAGAAATGAACACACATATTCCAGCAGCAGTTGCACCAATGCAAAATACAGAGATAAAATAATCTCTACTCCTCCTTGAGATTCCAATGTTTATGCATTCTAGGATCACATTAGCTCTTTTGGACTCAGCACCACACTGGGAGCTCATGTTCAGCTGATTAAACACCCCAATCCCCAAATCTTTTTCAGAGTCACTGCTTCCCAGGATAGAGTCCCCCATCCTGTAAGTATGGCTGACGTTCTTTGTTCCTAGATGTACACTTTTACATTTAGTTGTATTCAAAAGCATATAGTTCACTTGTGTCCAGGTCACCGAGAAATCCAGATCACTCTAATCAGTGCCTGTACTTAGAGAACAAACAGTCAAATAACCCACAGAAGACAGACCAAATGCACCATTCATCAAGTTCTGCTATGTCCAAGCACAGGGTCTGTGCTATATTGAATTGTCATGTGTACACAAGCATTTTCAAACCAGATTCACTCCACTTAATCTAGTTTAAACCACCCATGTGCACAAGTCTTTAGTGTGCACTGTTCCCAAAGCTCCACATATTAAAGTTATTACCAACCATTTCTGTCTGGCAGTCAAAAATTCATAGAACCATACTAAGATTACTGTTTGGTATTCAAACCTCAGGATTCCTTAGTGTTTTGGCAAAACCCAGGCAGTAATCAGTTGCACTTTCGTTACTGCTGGCAAAGGGACTACCACCAAGAGAGAATTCTCTAATAACAAAATATGATATTATATAGTCAACAGTTTAGCACTAGGATTAAAAACCTAACATTAATATTCTCAATTCACAGATCCCAAGTCCGGATGGGAGTATGGTGGTGTTCTAGTCTGACCTTCTGCATAACGCAAGACTTCTCCAAAGTACTTCCTGCTTGAGCTAGAGCATCTCCTTTAGGAAAGGGAGGAAAAAAAAAACACCGGACCTTGGTTTAAAAATTGCCAGTGATGGAGAATTTACCACAGCCCTTGGTAAATTTTCCAGTGGTTAGTTCCCCACTAAATTGTTTTGTTTATATGTATATCTTACCTAAAATAGGACTTCAGAATATGACCTGGCAATCATATTCACAACATTTTAATATGAAAATCTTTTGTTGACATTTGATGCAGAATGATGTATATCTAGTGCAAGGGTGGCCAGCCTCAGAAGGAGCCAGAATTTACCAATGTACATTGCCAAAGAACCACAGTCATACGTCAGCAGCCCCCCATCAGCTTCCCCCACCCTGGCTCCCACCGGCTGCCCCGCCAATCAGCCACATATTAACTTCTGAAGAGCAGCGTGTGGCTCCAGAGCCACAGGTTGGCCACCCCGAGTGATTCATGCACTTGCATCAGACAAATGACGATAGTATGTTAACAGAACTTGGACAAAATCTAAAAGTAAAAAAGGATACTAGTCTCTGTGTTTTGGATGTGTGCTATCTTATTGTGCTACCGTTGTTTTCTGATTACTGTATATCAAGGCATTTAATGTACTAGTAATACTTATGATTTTTATATGTAACATGGAAGCCTTATCTAAAGAATGAATGGAAATTTTTCAGAAAGTATCATAGGCACTATTGGAGGGGGAAAAAACCCTATTATTGCTAAAGAACTAATTGTGGCGGTGTATTCTAATATTGGCATTTTAGGGGATTGCTTTTTAAAATGCAGTCATAACAAATCCTTGTAAATAAAACGTTAGCATTTAAGATCATGTTATCTACTGTAGGTTTAATGGTTCTCTCAAAACAACTATACAATATACAATTTAAAGTATATTGCCAGTTTATTTCTAAGAGCTTTTCCTTTTTAAGCTATGTTGATTAACTGACTCGATTATACATATAGCTTGATCGAAGATGTGATCTATGAGCTCCGATTACAAGGAACTGAATAGCAAAATTAGTGAACATTTTCTTCTGTAATCCAGTTTATTTTCTCGTTAATATATAGTACTTGACTAGTAAATATAACCCTGCTTTCCCCATTACTTCCTTAAAATACATATTCACTGCAGAATGCCCATATCAGTGTTTAGAGCATATTAAACTCTTTTAATTCTTTAAAGTGTGCACATTAAAATTAGCAATAATATTAAATCAGTTTTAATTTCATCAAAGGAAGCCTGATACACTTACAAATAACTAGCCTTTAAAGCCTGCCTTGCTTTTCATTTTAATTAGGAATCATGTCACTTCAAAACTATCATTTGAGTCTGCTTGATATGGAAATGAAAGTCAGTGCTTGTAGGGTTAATCTGCTGAGTCGTGACTACTTGTAACTGTCAAATTCTCTCCAAGGATAAATAATTAAAGCTTCAGAAAGAATAAGCACACAGGAAGCAGTGGAGATTGGATGTACGTAGGTGTTGAGGGCATTCATTTTTACCCAATCGCTGAATAAAGAGCGCATTATTCATGCAATCTTGTTCATTCACTGCTACGTGACCTGCACCACAATAGGAGACTGCAGCATCCAGTGCTGAACTGAACTGCATTAGACAAGAAGGAAAGAACTGTAACTGTACCAGTACAAAGAAAAGGAGGACTTGTGGCACCTTAGAGACTAACCAATTTATTTGAGCATAAGCTTTTGTGAGCTACACCTCATTTCATACGGTTGCTACTCTGAAACCTGTACCAGTACAATATTTCAAACAAAAGAACAAAATGCTGCCCTGTAGGTGTATATACAGCCTGTGGTTAATGTTATACTGAGATGAGTTACAGTTCTGATGACTAACAGTGAAGCTGCTCATAAAAAAAGTATATTCTTTGTCATAGTTTTTCTTCATACTCTCCAATATGACTTGCAAATATTTGCCTTAAAATGAAAACTCTCCCTCTCTTTTAACCTCTCTCTTAAATTTGTGATTAAATAATCTCTTCCAGACTTTTTAAAAAAAAAACCTAACAGATGGATGCTGATCACCTATTCAACAATTCACACAGAAATAAAGAGAAAATATTATCTAAGAGCAGCTTATATTGTGAAATATAAAACCTGTAGCAAGGCACCTTAGCACTATAACTTTAAAAACCTCTGTTGGGTCTTTTTTAAAAGCTGAACGTCTTCCTGTCCTTTAAATAGTTCCTTTTTTCTCTATATACTCCATGGTATATACACCACTTTTACTCATTCTGATATCCATCTTTAACATGACACATCATAGCCCTTGTTAACACTTCTCATTGTATGTCTTTCCAGATATAATTGTTGTTTGCTTACCTACTTCTAAAACCAAAGGGAAAAAATGAACTCCCCCAACATGACTAAATCAGCTAATACAAATTTTAAAAAGCCATAATATAGGATCAAAGTCAAGGAAAAATATCATCAAGCTAGGCTTTGACATACCCAGAGGCAAAAGCACCACTCTGAGAGATTTATACCTTTTTTCCTAACTATGCAGTTTAGATACCAGGATCGACTACATCCAGCTTCATCATCTTTGGAAGTATATGTAATAGATTTAGATATTATATCCCAAGTCATGCAATGGTTGCAACCCTATTTAAAAATCAATAATGGTGATCCTGGAGAAAAGACTGAATAACTCTAACAAAAGATTGTTATTTTCAATGCTGTGGTAAACAGAAACTCAGTTCTATTTTGATACTAATGATAAAGGTCAAACATTATCCAGGATGCTTATAAAACAGAACTAAGAGGAAAAAAGAAAGGGAAGCAGAAAAAGCAAAAACACAAGAAATTGAAAAAGTGCAACCTTTGTATACAAGAACTGGGTCAAGAAGTATATTAAACACCTCTCCCCTTCCTCAGAGGGATAACTAAATGCCATTCTTATTGATAAAACTAAAGCGTCTCTCAGCTGGCTGAAACAGAGTATTATGAGTGGTGGAATAAAGCTCATAAATTCCTCACCTATAGATTAAGAAAAGGAAAAGTCAAATACAAGCAAATAAAAAAAGGAAAATATAAGATCACAGAAATTGTTGAATTCAGGAGGTTTTATACAAATCTTTATATCTTCAACTAGAAAGAGCCTATGGGAAAAATTAAGGAATATAATAATGAAGATAACATCCCAGGGTTAATTCAGAAACAACTGATTGATTTAGAAAGACAAATAGGGGAAGAGGAGGTTACAGAGGTGAATAAATCAATGTCAACACACAAATTCTTAGGACAGATGCATGCTAAGTAGAGCTTTATAAAATATCAGAAATCACTGCAGGTAAATTAACTACTCTACATAATGATTTGTAGAGAATAAGGAGGTTCCATATACACTGAAAGAGGCAGATATAGTAATAATACCAATGCTACAAAAAGACAAGCTGCTATCTTGCTTCTTGATGTAGACATGAAAATATTTTCAGAGACTCTTGCCAGATTCTTGCTATTCAGCACTGGTGAGGCCATATCTGGAGAATTGTGTCCAGTTTTGGTCCCCCCTGCTACAGAAGGGATGTGGACAAATTGGAGAGAGTCCAGAGGAGGGCAAAGAAAATGATTAGGGGGCTGGGGCACGTGACTTACTAGGAGAGGCTGAGGGAACTGGGGTTATTTAGTCTGCAGAAAAGAAGAGTGAGGGGGGATTTGATAGCTGCTTTCAACTACCTGAAGGGGGGGTTCCAAAGAGGATGGAGCTAGGCTGTTCTCAGTGGTGGCAGATGACAGAACAAGAAGCAATGGTCTCAAGTTGAAGTGGGGGTGGTCTAGGCTGCATATTAGGAAACAGTATTTCACTAGGAGGGTGGTGAAGCACTGGAATGGGTTACCTAGGGAGGTGGTGGAATCTCCATCCTTAGAGGTTTTTAAGGCCCGGCTTGACAAAGCCCTCACTGGGATAATTTAGTTGGTGTTGGTCCTGCTTTGAGCAGGGGATTGGACTAGATGACCTCCTGAGGTCTCTTCCAACCCTAATATTCTATGATTCTAAGAATAGAAGTAGTCCATCCTCAGTCAGTACACATTGATCAAATAGGGTTCATATGTAACAGAAAACTGAGTGATCACATTAGAAAAATTATTAGAGTAATTCATGATATACAGAATTTTTAAAAGGACTATTGCTATCCTTTGACACTGAGAAGGCCTTTGATAAAGTAGGGTGGTCTTTCCTAAAGACACTGCATTTGACGACAGATTTTGGAGGTGATATGACAACTTGGGTAACTATATGACTTTCTTTCTCTACTAGGATAAAAGTTAATGGAGAATATAGCAAAGAACTACAAATAAAGAAGAATCAGACAAGGTTGTCCTCTATGTCCCTTGTTGTTCACCTTCTTTATTGAACCTCTGACCCAAAAATACATCAGAATAATAGCAAAACAGGGGTTACCATTAATAAAAGATAACATTAAAATTGAGCTGTAGGCAGATGATGTAGTTCTAATGGAAACCAATCCACTACAATGTATGACTTGCATTCAGGATGTTAATAATGAACTCAGTGATATATCATGTTATAAAATTATACTAAATCTGAAATATTAAATGTAGGACTGGAGGAATGTATGATTAAATAACTACAAAATACATTTGAGTTTGTGTGGTATAAACAAATAAGCACTTAGGACTGAATATTTCTCCTAACCGCCATTGGTTCTATGAAATGTATTTTCCTTTCATTATTTCAAAATAGAAAAATGATTTCTCTGAACAGAAAAAAAACTATATTTGTCTTGTCCTGGCTCTATAGCTGTGCTAAAAATGAATTAGTCAACAAAAAATAACTTCCTGTTTCAAGCCCTACCAATATGGATACCAGAAAGAACTCTAACGGAAATTCAAACAAGAATTGTTAAACTTGCATAGCCCAATAAGTTCCCAAGAACAAATAGCAAAAATCTCTGTAAACTCACTCGAAAAGGTGGATTGGTAGTACCAATTTCACTAAAATATTTATTGCCAGCTCAGTTAAGATCACTATCAACCTGGCATAATAATGACCTCAATAAATGCTGGGTGGAAATCGAACAGGACTGAAATATAAATTTAGTGCATTGATTTTCTTATCCAAAAGATTTAGACCAAAGCAACTGGATAACAATCCAGGTGTCCGAATGACACTTTAGTTATGTTCACCTGTTTTTTGTGGCCTACAAATCTATATGTTGTGTAGCATTGTGTAGTTATAAATATCCAAACTTTTGGATAAATTAAATGAAAAACCAGGTCATCCCATAATCTTATTCAGATATCAAGCAAATAAAAAACTGGAAAGGAGAAAACTGAGAAATAGGGGGTCTCCTTACATGAAATAGTAATTCATTCTCCAGGCCCACTCAGGGCTGACATGTTGCTATATATACATGCTGCATGTGGGAGGTTTCCAGGTTCAAAGCTCAAGTTGTATTTCTGTTGTTTTGTTTGAGCTTGTCTCCTAATGCATAATTCAGACTCAGATAATTTTCATATTTGGGGTCCAAATATATGAATATTCAGAACACCAAGTATAAATCCCATCCAATCTTTAAAATAAGCTATTATACTATCCTCCTTCATATTAGTATCTCCCTCCCACGCGCACTTCTCTTTAGTTTTTTCTGCAGAAAGTAGCCCAGCGATCTTCTAATCACCTCTCCCTACAATGTTTGTTGTCTTCAAGAGAAGGCTGTTTTTTCCCATTATCTCTTCCTTATGTGGCAACTTGGTGATGAGCTCCTTGCTTCTCTGGGAGAGCAGCAAGGTAGACCTGTTTAAGTTTTTTCTCAGGTATCTGCAAGTGGGTGAGTAGCTTGTCCACCCACCTCAGTCAGTAGACCAGTGTACTCTGGGGGTGAGGATCTGCTGGGATCTTCAACCCCCACCCACTAGGAAGAGACAGGGCAGGAAATAAAAGCACCACCAGTTGCCTAGCTTTATTCTACAGAGTTTATTGAGAGGGTCTGAAGAACCTCTGACAAACAGCCTGTTGGAAGTTATATTGAATTACAGGATACAGGATGGTATCGCCAGACTTGGAAAATGCTAAGAAAGAAACAAGAAATAGTCAACTTTAATGCCGTATATTTTATACCCGTTCTACTCACCTACCAACAGTTTAAAAAAGATTTAATATTGGAGACTAACCAGTTGATGCATATAATACATGTTTTCTTAGCCAATTTATAATTAGACAGTAAGGCAAAAATAGTGATTGTGATTATTGTAAACACAGCCCTGAGCCTCTTCAAGAAACAAAAACTTGCTGAACTCTAATATCCTTAGATATAATTATCTCATGATAAACTAAGTCACTGGAATTATCCAGCTACTCAAATTTATATTCTGAAGAAAAAAAATGTGCATTTCCTATGATGATAGGATATGTTCATCACAGCTCGAGCTCTACATAAACTACATAGTCTATGCAGATTAACCTACTCCTTAAAACCTCCACACCAACTTACGCTGCAATGTCTGTAAGAAATATCAGGTATTTCTTTTAGATATTAAAAAAAATTCTGCCTACCATGCTATACACTAGTCCTTACTGAATAACCACATACTCTCACAGATATAACCCCTATCCATCCCCTCCCCCCTGCTCCTCTTGTATCATGGATGTAGTTAAGCCCCAATCCTGCAATAAACTATGCATAGGTGGACTTGCATACTCACACAGAAACTCAATGGCTTTACTGGGGTTCTGTACACAGTTCACTGTGGGTTGAGGGCTTTAGATTATGATCTCTTCAGAAGGTTCATATATTCAGGTGAATAAAAGTATTGGAAGCTATAGTAATACAATGAAATGAAATAAAATTTAAAATACCTTTATCTCAAGCACGAATCAGTATGTTATTTCAGTCCTTACTTTAATTTTATTTACTTATTGTTGTCAGTAAAATAGTGTAAGCAGAGTCTGAATGAGCTCTCCCCTGGCATCTAGTGGTGAGCTGTAGAAAGGGATTTTAGGAGCTGATCTCATTTGCATGGGCACACCCACCCTGCCTAGGTGCTCAACATGATGGGATTGCTTGCCCAATTGGTCACTTTTGGCTAGTGTGGGATCCCCTTTCTCCTTGTTATTGAGGCAGGAGTAATAAAGTCACTGATACCTAGGTCTAAGTATTAGACCTACTTTGGGATAGTGTCTCTGATGCAAGAGACTGCCCAGTGTGCATCAGCAGTGAGGCTCCCCCGCTAACAGCTGAAATCACAGAGAGCTGTGTTAAGTGGTGGGCCCTGAAGACACCTTGGTGCAGGGCAGCTGGCAGAGAGGTGCAGCCAGCAGGGTGGCTGGTGGAGAGTACCAGAGCAGAGCCCTGCAGAAACTTGTGGCGAGTCAATGCCTGAGCACCAGAATGAGTAAAGTGCCTCCTTATCTTCCCCACCCCACCCCCAGGGTGGGGAGGTGAACTCTGCAGATGCATCTCTGAACTCTGGGTCTGCACTGTCCAAAGGACAGCAACTGTGAGTGCAGAGAAGGGACAGGTACGTTAAAGGGACTTTTGGGTTGCTGGACTGAAGAACCTGAGGGGAAAAGGACACTGCCCAACTTACTTGGTGGTGGGTCTTTTGCTCATGGTTTATGTCTATAAACCCTGTTTGTGGTGTTTCCCTAAATTAATGCTGCATTATTTCCCTCCTTTTATTAAAAATGTTTTTGCTACACTCAGACTCTGTGCTTGTGAGAGGAGAAGTATTGCCTCTTAGAGGCATCTAGGGGGTGGTGTGTAATTGTCCCAAGTCACTGGGCGGGGGCTCAAGCCAGTTTTGTGTATTGTTGAAAAGGAACCCCTAGATACTGAACCCGGCCCTTGCTATCAACTCTGACTGGCAGAAGAGTTACAATAGGAAAAGAACACTTTTCCTTAAAATGTAGCTAAAATGAAAATTGGGAACAAGTACATTTTAGGCCTAGTTCTCCTCTCACTTAAAGTCAGGAATCACTCCAATGAAGTCAATTAAAATGATGCTGATGCACAAACTGTAGAAGGCTTACCAGAATCCTTTTTGCTTTAGAAAGCTTATTTTTAAAGTACATTGTAAAGACCCTTAGCCTTCTCGTTGGTCACCATCTTGAGGAAACAACAAGATCATTTTTTCAGAAGTCTCTCACAATTAGCAGCTTTGTTGGCAATTTCTGTAGAGAGATGAAGAAAAAGTTGAGCATAAAGACTACAAAGTCTGATTCTCCACTACCTTAACTTTGTGTAGATATTTACACTTGTGAGTGTAAGATGCTACTATTCTCATTTGGTAGAATTTTACACTCATTATGCCTTGTTTTATTCAGGTGTAAATGACTATATAAGATGCAAGGTAATTGAGAATCAGGACCTGCATTTTCAATTTCACCTCCTAGGTCAAGGTTGATGTTCATCAGCAGAGCAATGTGAGGGAAGCCTGTTCTTCAGATACCTTTCTGCACATGTACTATGGATGAAAAGAGGACATCACTTCCTGGGGCTGTCAGTCCAGCAACATACACAAGCACTAAAATTCACTGAAAAATTAGAAATAGAAACACAAAGAGCCCAATTCTGATAATTGCAGATGTCCCTTATCCATATTGTTATTTTTTTTTATTTGTATTGTGGTAGTGCCTAGAGATCTCAGCCATGGACCAGGACCCCATTGTACTGGTACTGTACAAACAGAACAAAAAGTCACTTCTTCAAATAGCTTACAATCTTAAGTAAATCCTGTTCAGAAGAAGCTCCATAGGGACCTGATCTATTCTGTGAGGACACTCAGGCTAGTGCAGTAGAGACTCATGAAGATCCAGAAGGGTGCAGGCAATTTATTCAAATGATCTGCACCTTGGCAGGTCTCCACAGATCCTGAACTTTTCAGGAGAGAGATCCGGAAGAGATACACAGAAGGACAGCAATAACCCAAATTAAAATCCATATCTAGGAAAGAGAGAGGGACCAAGTGGTTGGGCAGCTGAGAGTGGAAAGGGGTTCAGACAGTACATTCAAATCTTAATTGGAGGATAGGGAATTGGATAAGTCAAGAAAGTGGAAAATGTGATGGCTTTCCCCCTCCCAATTGCCTGCGTTGTGGAAGAGATCAACCAGTTCCTTTCTCAAGAGGCAGATGCTTTCATTTGGCTCCAGGTCTGGTTGGATGTGGGCATTCTTAGCCCTTAGGGTCTCCCTGGCAGAGAGACAGAAGGGAGCCTGCCCTCATGTTGGGATGTTGTGGGGAGACACCTCCTCCACAATGTCACTCCCCTGGTAATTTCTCCACCCAGAGCCAGTGCGAGGCATAAGCAGACTAAGCAATTGCTTAGGGCCCCAGCCAGCTGAAGAGGGCCCCTTTTAATTGTTAGCATGTCTTCTGCGGGGGAGGGGGGAAATATTCCTGCTTAGGGCCCCCACAATGGGCTAGCACTGGCACTGCTTCTACCATATGGATCAGTCAATGGGAAGAGCCATAGACTCAGCCACTGGAGGGATGGGCAGAGCGGATCAGCCACAGACCATTCCACAGCTACTGCTGAGGAGGGCGTCCCTCACCTGAGATGCCATTAGCATTTCATGAGTGTGAATCTTAACAAGGTTAGAGAGCTGTGGCCAGTCTCTGTATGCACTGAGGATACTTCACTTGATTTTGACAGTTTCATCTCTAATCCAAACAGCTTCCAGCATTTTTTCCTGGTACTGAAGGCAAGGCAAAGCTTTGTAATTACCCTCTGCCATTTAATGTGTGCATGTGTATATTTAGTACTCTTGAAAGGTGTTTAAGTAACAGCCCTGGAAACTGAAATCCTCTGTTTAACCATAGAAGAGACTTAACATTGTCAGTGAAACATGCAAGTTGCACCATCTGACAGGGCCTCAACGCTCACCTAAAAGGATCACCTCCCAAGCATAAGATTAAGGAGTCTTTTTTTCGAATCCAAAATCCAGGACAGTTTCATGGCAACATTTTTACAGGTATAAAATACTCAAGTGCTCTGCATTCTGCCTCTTTCCGTGATCTGCTTCACCTGGTAGAAAAAGCTCCAACTGGAGCCATGGAATAGATCAAGGCAAGGTTGATTTCTTGCTCTGCACTCCCTTTTCCTACCTCCATACTATCTATGGTTCTGGTGACCATGAAAAGGAAAAAAGTGAGATACAGAAGGACTGCCAGGTGCTTATCCACCTTCCTGTCCAACTCCCTCCCCTTCTTTTTTGAGGTCCAAAGCAGGGGTTTTGCATTGGCTAGTCTGTGTCATTGACTCATCTTACAATTTGCAATGTTGGTGCCTGATGAGCTTTGGCCTTGAACAATGGATGGTTCAGAACACCTGCTTACTACGTAACAAGAGTGAAACAGCACATACAAAAGTTTCTGTAGTAGTGTAGCATTATGTAGTTATAAATATCCAAACTTTTGGATAAATTTTATGAAAAACCAGGTCATTCCAAAAAGTTCTTGAGACACCAAGACAGCATATAAAAAATTATGCGATGCTCCCGAGAAAACTGAGACATAGGGGTCTCTTTAAATAGTAATTAATTCTACAGGCCCACTCAGGTCTTGACCTCTCTGCTGACACTCTCAACAACGATAACAGCACTAATTTCGGTAGGGATTAGTTTTGGTCCCAGTCCCATGGGAAATGACCACCAAACAGGCATAAGATTAAAATTTTCAGACACTCTGAGTTGAGCTGGATGTGAACTGACCTATAGGTAAAAAGCTCTCTTTTACCCCTATCCTCAACCATCCAGTTCACTAGCTATACTTTTTAACTTCTTCTTTGGGGGGAGGGGAAATTTACCCTCCCAGAAATGTTTTGGGGAAAGCTGTTTAGGGTTAAGAAAAGCTTGTCATTCGTTCTGATATTAATTTTGATTTATTGAATTTTCTCATGTAATATCAGATAAATGAGGGAACATGTTTAACTGCCAGATGATACATTAAAGCAAATAATCCAGTAATGTATCATCAATCATATGAGGCATGATTTTTTGTAACAAATTTATTTTAGCATTCTGTTTCAAATTTCTGCACCAGCAAAACCCTTTTCTCCATGTAGCTCCATCTGCTGATTGAAGAAATGTTACAAGGTACCATGGCAACGCTTGCTATGCTATAACACGTATTGAAGAAATACATTTCAGACTCATGAGGCATAACTAAGACATACAAACATGCACAAACACTAAGAAAAACACCCTGGAGCAGGATTACTTTGAAAAAAAATACCACTGATTTTTTTGTTTTAAATTAAAAAGACAATGTAGTGGGAAAAAATGAGCTTGCTTTAATAAAATGCAGTTTTGTGTTTTTAAAATGTATTAAATCCTGCAGTTTGAAATAAAATTCAAGAACTTGCAGTGGCTTGAATTGACAGTTTTGGTGCCTAGGCTTTACAGCTCAGTGCTCATCAACCAGTTCACAACTCCCCATGTTATTTAAAGGCAAATTCAGTCCTGTTCTTCACAGAATGCCCCTTAGCAGCGGCAGAGTGTGGCAATGGAGAGGAGGAAACAGAACCTTGTCTGGCTAGATGACATTAACGGACCTACTTGGATGGAAGCAGGCAAAAGCATGAAAGGTCCCACAGTGCCTACCTCAGCCAAGTGGAACCACTGGAGGGAGGATTTCTCCTCCTGACCCACCTACTCAAGCTAGAAGTTGGACTTTGCATTTACTCCTTGCAACGTTGTAAACAAATGTCAGTAGTTCATTAATATGAGAAATGCTATTCTAAACAGTCTCTCCTTTGAAGAAATGCAATGTGGTTTTCACTGCTAAAAATACAAATGTTTTTATGTAGAATACCACTCTTGCATTTGTGATTTCAGTAGGATTGTGGCTTATTGTTTATTTATATTGTCATTGATATACATGACAATGGATAGACAAGGTTATAAAAGAAAAAAAATTCATACATGAAATGGAAAGCATTTTATCTGCCACGACCTGAATTCAGGGCTCAGAGTTTCTCCTACAACAGCTGGTGACATCTCTAATATGGAGAATGGAACAGGTTAGTAAAGAAGGAAATAATTGTCAAATATTTAATTTTTAAATTATTTTTTTGTAACACTGGGGTAGAAATCTGTGGATTAATATATTTGCATGTGCTCCATCTGTGGAAACTAGGGGAAGAGATGTACTACAAAGAATTCAATATGCCAGCAGTTTTAATTTGGGATGTTCTAGTACAGCAGAATGCTTCCCCTTCATGAACTCCTGTCACTAAAGAATTGAACATAGATAAGAAATATTAGTATTCCAAAAGTGGAATAAGATATGGTAAAACTAGGTAGATCTCTGGGAATTACCCTAAAATAGTAAGTTTACAGAATTGTACTGTTCATGTAGGGACCTCTCCAAATCCCATTGAAGTTGAACAGTCTTTCCATTTACTTCAGGGGACTTTGGATCAAGCCCATAAGCTTGGGATGACTGTAGGATTAGAGCAGAAAAAACAAAAAGACTGACACACCAAAAAACAGCAACAAAAATGAAAATAAAAAAACCCTACATTTTTCAACACATCTGCAAGTTGCAAAACCAGGGCTCAACTCAGTATCCATGACAACTCCACTGATGTGTTGCTAAAAACAAGACAAAGGCATTAAGTTTTAATACCTATACAGCTAGCTGAATCAGTTTGTCTGAATCGTTGCTGAACTATGCATTGCTTAATTTTTATTAAATTCAGACTATTCCACACAGAGGTTTACTATATATCCTGAAAATATGTAGATGTTCTCCACTGGAAGAGCACCATCAAGTAAGATTTCAATCAGATGTCTACATAGAATGACTCAAAAAAGGGGGGAAGGGGAGACATCATAGAAATGTAGGTCTGGAAGGGTCCTCGAGAGGTCATTTAGTCCAGAGATTCTCAACCTTTTTCTTTCTGACTCCCCCACCCCCCTACATTCTATAAAAACTCCATATGGGCCAAAATACCTGGTTTTCTGCATATAAAAGCCAGGGTCGGCATTAGGGGGTAGCAAGCATGGCAACTGCCTGGGGCCCCATGCCACAGGGGCCCCCACAAAACTACATTGCTTAGGCTTTGGCTTCAGCCCTGGGGGGGCTCAGGGACCCAGACTTCAGCCCCATGCACTGGGACTTCAGCTTTCTGCTCTGGGCCTCAGCAAATCTAATGCTGGCCTTGCTTGGCGGCCCTCCTGAAACCTGCTTGTGGCCCCCCAGGGTGACCCAGACTCCTGGTTGAGAACCACTGATCTAGTCCACTCTTCTATGCTCAGCAGAACCAAGGACACCAAGACCATCCCTGACAGGTGTTTGTCAAACCTGTTCTTAAAAACTTCCAATGATGGGGATTACACAGCCTTCCTTGGAAGCCTATTCCAGTATTTATCTATCCTTATAGTTAGAAAATTTTTTCTAACACCTCACCTAAATCTCCCTTGTTGTAGATTAAGTTGATTACTTCTTTTCCTATCTTCAGTGGCCATGGAGAACAATTGATCACCATCCTCTTATAACAGCTCTTAACATATCTGAAGACTTAACAGGTCCTTCCTCAGCCTTCTTTTCTTAAGAAAAAGCATGTCCAGTTTTTTTAACCTTTCCTCATAGGTTAGGTTTTCTAAACCTTTTATCATTTTTGTTGCTGTCCTCTGGACTCTCACTAACTTGTCCACATCTTTCTTAAAGTGTGGCAACCAGAACTGGACATAATACTCCAGCTGGGACCTCACCACTGCTGAGTACAGTGGGACAGTTACCTCTTGTGTCCAACATATGACACTCTTGTTAATACACCCCAGAATGATGTTAGCCTTTTGCAACTGCATCACATTGTTGACCTATATTCAATTTGTGATCCATTATAACCTGATCCTTTCCAGTAGTACTACCAGCTAGTCAATTATTCCCCATTTTGTAGTTGTACATTTGATATTTTCCTTCCTAAGTGAAGTACTTAACACTTGTCTTTACTGAATTTCATCTTGTTTATTTCAGACCAATTATCCAAATTGTCAAGGTGATTTTGAATTCTAATCCTGTCCTCCAAAGGGCTTGCAACACCCCCCAGGTTGGTGTTATCCACAAATTTTATAAGCATACTTTCCACTCCATTATCCAAGTAATTAATAAAAATATTGACAAGTACCAGACCTATGATTGACCTCTGTATATGCCCTCCCAGTTTGACATGAAGCCATTGATAACCAGCAGGAGAGCTCCTGGTAATAGCTCACCTTAAGTGATCACTCTCGTTACAGGGTGTATGGTAACACCCATTGTTTCATGTTCTCTATGTATATAAATCTCCCCACTGTATTTTCCACTGAATGCATCCGATGAAGTGAGCTGTAGCTCATGAAAGCTTATGCTCAAATAAATTTGTTAGTCCCTAAGGTGCCACAAGTCCTCTTTTTCTTTTTGTGAATACAGACTAACATGGCTGCTACTCTGAAACCTGTCACATTTACCTAGTTTGCTTGTGAGTCTGTTATGTAGGACTGTGTCAAAGCCTTACTAAAAACATCAAGATATATCACATCTACTGCTTCACCCCTATCCACTAGGCCAGTAACCCTCTCAAAGAGGGAAATTAGGTTGGTTTGGCATTTTTGTTCTTGACACATCCATGTGGGCTCTTTCTTATATCCCTGTTATCCTGAAGGTACTTACAAAATTGATCGTTCAATAATTTCTTCCAGTATCTTTCCAGGTATTGAAGTTAGGCCAACTGGTCTATAATTTCCCAGGTCCTCTTTGTTCCCCTTTTTAAAGATATGTACTACTGCTGCCCTTCTTCAGTGCTCTGGGGCCTCACCCGTTCTCCATGAGTTCTTAAAGAATGATTGCTAATGGTTCCAAGGCATAAATTCAAGGTTCTGTATTTCTCCTACAAGAGATGACAGCTCTAGCAACTAAGAAAAGGCAGGGAGCCACAAGGGACTTAACAAGTTGAGAAATATGGGAGGACAAAAAGGAGATTTAACATGAAAAATGCAAGATACAACACTGGGAGAAAAAGATTTCAAATGGATCTTCAATGCAAGAAAGGCACCTGCAAATGAGCAATACTCAAAATTATCTCATGGTCATAGAGAACAATAAATTAAAGAAGTTCCCATGAGATATGGCAGCAGAAATGGCAGTACAGTTATGCGGTATTATACATACACAGGCATTGCCACAAAGAACAGAATAAATGGTCCCTTCCCTGTGCTGCTCTGGTGCAACATTGTATTCAGTTCCAGAACAAGTTATTACCAGAAATAGGTTGATAAACTATAGGGAACTCAAAGAAGACTAAAAATAACTAGGAGTACTGATTAAAGACACTAAATATGTATACTTTGGTTAAATTAATTAAATGGGGGACATAACAATCAATACCAGAAGGGTATAAACACCAAGGTCAGACAGGAATTTAGGCTTGTATAAGTAAAAAGTATAATAAGAAATAATGGAATTAAATTAGGAAAAGCAAGATTGAGTGGGGTTCCAATTACTCTTCCTTCAGAAACAAAATTCCCTTAAACTTCAACCAGAGCAGGATTGGGTACAAAAATACTAGGAAAAACTGACAGTGAGATGTAATGTATTAGTCCTCAATTCCACGCTCAGACTCTTATTTCAGCAATGAACCAGTTTGCTAATGGCTGACTCATCTTTGAGCCCAAGCTGACTTTAGCACCATGCTCAGAATAGGGGTGTCAGAAGGCATCCCTTCCTGGAGCACTCTTGTGCAGCGAGCCAGGGCACAACAGGCATGTTTGACTCAATTTCTCTTTCAGAGCCCCTAGAAGTAGTCCAAATAGTCTAAGTAGTCCTGTACGTCACGTAGAGCTCCTCACCATGCCCCAGCTCTGCAGTACTGCCTCACTCTCATCCTTCAGCTCCGAAAGCTAGCAGGCATCTCTCTCTGCTATTCTAAACATTCAGTTCTCACGGGCCTTCTCTGCCCTTGGGTTCTTTGGCTCAGGGGGATAAGAAGCTAGCCCCTCCTCTAGCTTCCTGATAATTGCTTCCTCTTTCAGGGAGAGAATGGTAGGGGGAGGGAGGAATTCCAGATCCCCAGAGACCTGCTCCACGCTCCTGACTCTCTGCCAGCTCCCTTTTCTTGATGATTTTCACAGACTTCTGAATCAGCTAGTCTTCTCCCTCTCAGGCTATGTTCACACTAGGAATGCTACAGTGGCACAACTGTGCCAATTTAGTATGAACACTTACTATAGTGATGGAGGGAGCTTTTCTGCCACTGTAGAAATCCACCTCCTTGAGAGGCATAAACTAGGTCAACAGAAGAATTCCTCCGTCAATTCTGAGGCATCTACAGCAGAGCTTAGGTCAGCTTAATTACATTGCACAGAACATGACATTTTTCACATGCCTGATCCATGTAGTTAAGCCAACCTAATTTTGTAGTCTAGACCAGCCCTCGGGCTCTCCCTGGTTCTTTATAGCCCCAGGTGCAGCTCCACCCTCTTAATTCACCAGACTGGCAGCACCTGTTCTGACACAAGGAAGCTGGACCTGCTTCATTTACAGGGGCCAGCAGCCATCCTGTGATAAAAGGGAAGGGCCAGTCTGCCAGATTTGGGGGTAGCTTTTCCATGGGCAGGAAAACCCTGACACAATGATGCAGGGCTGTCCTCTCTTGTGGCTTTTACCCAAGAGGGGACAAGCTGATCCTTGGTGTTTATTCTATGTCGTTTAGATCCTCCTACTTTTGGAAATGTTCCTACACCATGAAACTTAATCACATAGCATATAGATTTTCAGATGAAAATCTATCACTATCTGTACCCACAGGTACCAAAAGTAGACATGCACAGAAATTATCTGCAAAAATTCCATTATCTTCCAATTTTCTCAAAATGTTTAATACATTTTGATCTCCTGATATTACCAGAGCCAAAAACTAGGGAAAATACTAGCTTTTAAAGACCTTCTGGTCATTTAACATGGCACCAGTGAGCCCTCCAGTGGCTGTTTTAAATGTTGCACATTATAATGCATATTATAATAAAGTGTGTAAAACAAACACACAACAAAAACACTAATCCAGGAACCTATCCTTGCAACAAAGCCCGTTGCCAACTGTGTACACATATCTGTTCAGGGGACACCATCATAGGGCTTAATCACATCAGCCACACTATCAGAGGCTCGTTCACGGGCACATCTACCAATGTGATATATGCCATCATGTGCCAGCAATGCCCCTCTGCCATGTATATTGGTCAGACTGGACAGTCTTTACATAAAAGAATAAATGGACACAAATCAGACGTCAAGAATTATAACGTTCAAAAACCAGTCAGAGAACACTTCAATCTCTTTGGTCACTCGATTACAGACCTAAAAGTGGCAATTCTTCAACAAAAAAACTTCAAAAACAGACTCCAATGAGAGACTGCTGAATTGGAATTAATTTGCAAACTGGATACAATTAACTTAGGCTTGAATAAAGACTGGGAGTAGATGTGTCATTACACAAAGTAAAACTATTTCTCCATGTTTATTCCGCCCCCCCCAACCCACCCCCCCTCCGTACTGTTCCTCACACATTCTTGTCAACTGCTGGAAATGGCCCACCTTGATTATCACTACAAAAGGTCCCCCCTGCTCTCCTGCTGGTAATAGCTCACCTTACCTGATCACTCTTGTTACAGTCTGTATGGTAACACCCATTGCTTCATGTTCTCTGTCTATATAAAATCTCCCCACTGTATTTTCCACTACATGCATCCGATGAAGTGAGCTGTAGCTCATGAAAGCTTACGCTCAAATAAATTTGTTCGTCTCTAAGGTGCCACAAGTACTCCTTTTCTTTTTGCGGATACAGAATAACATGGCTGCTACTCTGAAAAGAAACATTTGTGACACTGCACTCCATATTCTTCATAGTTGTATTATTATGATATAATTATGATGCATTTTGTACACCATATATGTCTTGTCAGGTGTCTATGCAAAAGTTATGATTTGCTGAATATGATCATCCTAGTTGTATGCATGTATCATTTTTGTATCGGAAGTTCTGAATATTGACTAGGTATCTGTATTTCAAATGTGTTTACTCTGGGAACATCCACAGCTAGCCTTTCAGGTTCAGCAATAAAGAAGCTAGACAGTGTTGATGGCCCATCAGCAAAGATAATGGACTATGGAAGACTTAGCCTTCTTGTAAACATTTCTAGAGCTGGGGCACACCTGCTGGGAGACGGGGCTGAAGCCCCAAGACCCCCCCCCCCACTGAATAGAAGCCCCTACCCCACCACCCCACTGCAAGGCATAGGTCCCGAGTTCATCCCTCCTCCCATATGGGAGGCAGAGAATGGGCAGATTGGGGGCTTGTGAGCTGCACTTTAACAGTAAAAGAGCCGCATGTGGCTCATAAGCCACAGTTTGGACACCCCGCTATATAAGGTGAGGTGTGACATCATCTAGTGGCCTCACTCCTCACACAAGAGCACTCCTGGAAACACCAGAGAAACAAAGACTGAACTGGGGGAAATGCTGGTCCCAAGCTAAAGGGATTTCTAGCCTGTGTATGGAAACTTGGTGGACTGCTTGTATCATCAGCCAGAGTGAGAAATTGCTAATTCATATCAAATCTATCTAGTATGTTAGGCTTAGTTTATGGTTTTGTTTATTTACTAGGTGTGCCACTCTGTACCTCGGAAGAACACCCTACATCCCCATGTTCATCCTTATAATATGATTGTGTGGTATCCAATGCAAAGTTTGTCATTTGGGATGTCTTTGGATGGCTCATGATGCATTGTTGTTATAGTAATTATGAAAAATGAAGTGGGGGGTAGCTCCCTTTTATGCACTTCCAGCCAGCCAGTTATCTATAAAATCCCCGTTAGTAGCTATTCTCTACTTGCTTTACCAGTAAAGGGTTAAAAAGTCCATAGGTAAAAGGAAGGGAGTGAGCACCTGACCAAAAGAGCCAATGGGAATGCTAGAACTTTTTAAAATTGGGAAAAAACTTCCCCTTGGTCTGTGTGTGTTTCCTCTCTCAGAAAGGAGGGACAGAGCAGTGATGCGTAAAAAGCTTTGGGCCAGGTATGAAAATCATCAGATCATAACTAGAGAGTACTCATTTGAAACCCCAGATATGTAGGTAGATCAGGAAATGTCTAGGAAGACGTGATTAGGTCTCTCTCATTTTATTTCTTTATGGCTTGTGGACTCCTCTGTGCTAATCCCAGATGCTTTATGTTCAAAATGATCCCACCGCTGTGCCACCATGTCAAGGCTGATTCCCCATTCTGGCACTTCGAGTGCAGAAGGTGGGGGCCCGAAAGGATTCTAAAAATTAATACTGACCACTCCAGGCTTGTATTAAACCCCCAATGTTACAGCCTCTCTCTGATCTTAGATGGGTAGATGCTGCCATAACCCAAGTGCAAAAAACCCCTTTTGGAACCCAGGAATGCGCACTTGGGAATTCCTTCCTGTGGGGTACCCTCAAGCCCTTTCACCCCCACTCCAGGGAAGAGCTGAGAAAGAAAACAAAGAAAATTAGCTGTTGCCACCAGCTAATTAAACAACATATGCACAAACCTCTTAGGATGCAAAAATCCAATCCTGTTCTTAAAAAAAGGTAAATTTTATTAAAAACAAAAAAGAAAGAAAATACATTTGGAACTTAGGCTTTTTGCCAGATTTAAAAGAAAATGGTTACAAGGATTAAGCATCAAGATAGCTTTCTTGAGGTCCAGCTTAATGGCTACAAGCAAAACAAAAGCACCTGGAGTTAGCACAGAGGAGTACACAAGCCATAAAGAAATAAAGAGCAATAAACCTAAGCAGATATTCCTAAACATTTCCTGATCTACTTACATAACTGGGGTTTCAAATGAGTAGTTTCTAGGTATGATCTGATGATTTTTCATACCTGGCCCACAGCTTTTTACAGTTTCATTGCTCTGTCCCTCCTCTCTGGAAGAGCAAACACACACAGACCAAGGTAAAGTTTTTTCCCAATTTTAAAAAGTTCTTCCATTGGCTCTTTTGGTCAGGTGCTCACTCTCTTCCTTTTACCTATTGACTTTTTAACCCTTTACAGGTAAAGCAAGTAGAGAACAGCTACTAACAGGGATTTTGTAGCTAACTGGCTGGCTGGGTGTCCATATCCCCCCTTCATTTATCACAGTAAAGTTAGAGGTTGTAATTTTATGTATATAGTTATGAGGCTGAATATGTGTCCTCATGGCTTAAACCAAGCCCAGGCAAAACTCTCCAAGAGCAGAAGGGAAGTTCACACCTCATTAAGGCATGTATGGGACAATCCCAGCCCAGCCTCACAGGAACAAAGGACACGGGCCCAGGCAGCAACAAAGGATCTGTTGGACTCTCGAGTGAGTCACCCCCCTTCCCTTGGTCAGTTTGGGACTACAATGAGGTAATGCTCCCCTGACTCTGAAGCAGGGGGGAAGCCAAGAGGGAAGAAAGAACATGACAAAAGGGAGAGACATTTGCCATGCTCTCTCTCTTCCACCTCCATCTACAGACACCACCACCAAGCGACTGAAGCGCTGATCAAAGGAGAGAGCCTGGCTGAAGGACAACCAGCCAGCCTGTGGTGAGAAGCATCTAAGTTTGTAAGGGCACTGAAAGTGTTAAGATAATCTTAGAATGCATTTTGCTTTTATTTCATTTGACCAAATCTGACTTGTTTTGCTTTGACTTATAATCACTTAAAATCTATCTTTTGTAGTTAATAAATTTGTTTGTTTATTCTATCTGAAGCAATGCCAGAGACTCCCCTTGGGATAATAAGCCTGGTACATATCAATTTCTTTGTTAAATTGACAAACTCATATAAGCTTGCAGCATCCAATGGGCATAACTGGAAACTGCAAGACGGAGGTTCCTAGGGTTGTGTCTGGGACTGGAGATATTGGCTAGTGTCATTCAGTTGCACAACCAAGTAGCGGCTGGCCAAAAGTGCTCACTCATGTAGCTAAGAGCAGCTTACATGCTAGAGGCTGGGCGTGCACAGCCCAGGAATGGGGGTTCTCATAGTAGAGCAGGGTAAAGCTGGATCCCAGAGTTGAGGATTGGACTGACCTAGTGGATCACCAGTCCAGATAACGCCAGGGGAACATCACATTAGGTAATCTGCTTTGTTCTGTTTGCTATCACTTATAATCACTTAAGATCTATCTTTTTGTAGTTAATAAACTTGTTTTTTGCTTTATCTAAACCAGTG
The DNA here is from genome assembly GCF_965140295.1 of Lepidochelys olivacea. Taxonomy (NCBI): domain Eukaryota; kingdom Metazoa; phylum Chordata; order Testudines; family Cheloniidae; genus Lepidochelys; species Lepidochelys olivacea. The sequence goes on along the minus strand of NC_140415.1, from coordinate 86,047,978 downwards.
TGCCTTTGAATGAAGTGTCTGGGGGGAAATCTCAGCTTGATTAACACACGCTTGTTGCATATCCACATCGAGGGGAAGGCAAACTTTATTAATGAGCTTACATTGTACAAATCCCTATGCAGTGCAAGATGGTATAACTTTGGGTTTATACTTCAGTGAGGGCTGCGAGCCTGAGGAGCTGGGAAATTGGCTGTCTTTAAGTGGCTTAGGTATGCACCCAGGTAGCTCAGTTTGGGGGTGCGGCACCACCTGCTGTCATGTCGGGTGGTAACAGGGCCTAGTGAGGCTGGCCCTCCAATTAAGTGTCTCCAATCAAGAAGTGTGGGCAGGGCTAGCCCAGCTGGGTGATTAGAGGGGCACAGCGGTTCCCACAGCTCCCAGACTGCATCCCAGGGGTGACAACCCATCACAATATTCTTAAATTGTTTTTACATAGAAGTGATTTGTTCAGCTTCTATTTAATTTTAATCAAATTCAATGTCCCAGTAATCTTACACTGCTCTGTTCATTACATGTTATAAAAACCCAGATGCAAACTTGATAATACAATTTCAGCTCAGGTGCCATCTGTTCCCTCTCATGTCCCTGATCATTTTGAAAATAAAACAAATAAATAATAACTCAAAACAGATAAAACTAGAGAAACAACCCACAAAAATTAATGAAGCAAAATAAATGTTCAGAATTCTTTGTAAATAATACCTGCCCAGCTACAGTGTTTGCTTTTGTGTCATTGTGTTTGATTCCCATCATCTTCTCTCACCATGTTGTGTTGGACTTTCTCATTGTGTTATCCATCTAATTTACGCCGATACTGCCAAGACTTAAACATGTGCTTAATTTTTCACACAAGTACTTTCAGTGAAGTCAGTAGTAAGAATGTGTTTAAACCTTTGCAGGATCAGGGTCTTAGACTCCTTAGTGTAGGAAACTTGAGTGAGATTCACAAAGGGACTTAGGCGTTGAACTGATGACCATCACAGTGCTTACCTTTTAGGCACCCAGAAAATCACAGGAACACTCCTGTTCAAAGCCTCTCTTCACCTCAGGTAGAGAGTGGGAATTGAATGTTGATCTCCCACACCCCAGGTGAGTGTCTTAACAACTGAGCTAAAAGTTCTAAAGTGGGGACTGGCAGCACCACCTCCTCCTTTGGCTGGATTCTGAATCGGATCTGATCTGGTAGGCCTCTGAGCACACTTACGGGATTGGGCTCTGTGTACAACTTAGACAGATGAATGCCTATCTTCCCCTGGTCTGTGAATCGCTCTGGGGCTTAGGTAGGGAGATGGGCATCCAGATGCTTATCGGGAGGCAGCAGTGCACCTGCTCAGAGGCTGAAACTTGGGTGCCTAGGGAACTTTTACCTAGAAAGAGTAGGCAGTGAGTGCAGTTAGGCACCTACAGAATTTGGCAGTTGTTTTATTGATTGCAGTGAAACCAAAACTGGGATTTAGGTGCCCAAACCTGAGACTTTGTGGATCTGGGCTCTTATCTCTAGACTACTATGGACATGGAAGGCAATGAATAAATAAATAATAATAATCATTACATCAAAAACTATTGGCAACCTAAAAATAAAGCCATTTTCCCACTTTGGGGTGTTGTGATGCTGAACAGCCGATGAGGAAATTCTGGGCAGGAGGCAGGATTGTGCCTCCTCACACTCCATTTTCTTCTGCTTGATTCTCCAATTATTATACCTTGTAATCCTGTCTTTGAGATACCAGAGTCAGTTGCTATGGAAATAATCATTTCCTAAATTCAGTGTTATGATTTCGTTAAGCACAAGTATTCTTCAATAGTGACTTCTTTTGAAATCCATCTGTACCTTACTACTGTTCCAATCACTCCCCTCACAAGAAAACATCCAAGAGTGGAGTAAATGGAAGGAAATCTCAGCAAAATTATCCTCACAGAGATGATTTGCCATGAAAAACTCTATGGGCCCCCAAAGCCTGTGGATCTGCAGGGACCTGCCTCAATCCTCCTGAGCAACCAGGAGGCACATATGCAGAGGCCCTGTACTTCTGCTGTACCCAGCCCTATGCCCAGCCCTGGTAGAATGGCTCCATTGGAGCCATGCAACCAAGACTTTCCCCACATCTGGCTGCCCTGGACCTTCCTTAAAAGGGGAGAATGTTCAGAATTCTTTGTAAATAATGCCTGCCAGTTACATTGTTTGCTTTTGTGTCACTGTGTTTGTTTCCCATCATCTTCTCTCACCATGTTGTGTTGGACTCTCTCATTGTGTTCATCCATCTAATTTAACCCCTGATACTGCCAAGACTTAAACATGTGCTTCATTTTACACACAAGTAAAAGTGCATCTCTTTCCAGTCCTGCCTGGCCCACCCACTCCTTCCTAGCACATAAACTCTCCCACCAGCTCCCTACTTAGGGAATCATAGAATATCAGGGTTGGAAGGGACCTCAGGAGGTCATCTAGTCCAACCCCCTGCTCAAAGCAGGACCAATCCCCAATTTTTGCCCCCGATCCCTAAATGGCCCCCTCAAGGATTGAACTCACAACCCTGGGTTTAGCAGGCCAATGCTCAAACCACTGAGCTATCCCTCCCCCGCATAAGTTGGAAAACTTATGGATTTCCAGATCCATGGAGCACTCTCTTTAGTGTATGGGCTGCAGGAAGGACACTGCCATGACAGCAGCTCATTCAGAATGCTCTATGTGAGGTGTGATCTACACACGGAGGTTCCCCATTCCCCATTATGCAGGCACAATTGAGCCCTAAAATGCTACACTCTGTGGCACCAAAGATCTGTAAGTCTGATCTAATTTACAGTTATACCCACATTTTTACTCCTTTCCTTCAGTCTAACTCTCAAGCTGACAGAAGTAGCAGTTCAACTGTTGTTTATATTTCCAGGTCTGATTCTGCTCTCAGGTAGATACACACACAACCCTATTGAACCAAATTCTGTACGGTTATCAAATAGCTGCAACTCTAACTGATCTGAATTTGGATGAGTGGGTTTCCACCAACGAAACATTCTTCAGTAGAAGTATGTATACATGTTTTTGGGTAGAATTTGACTCAAGTGACTAGAAGTAAAAAACTGGAAAATTACAATATAGCTCAACATACTACTTCTTTCCTGAGAAGAAGAATGGCTCACTGGTCATGATACTAGTCTAGGACTTGGGAGATGCGATTCAATTCACGGCTCTACTACAGATTTCTTGTGTGATCCTGGGCAAGTCATTTGGTCTTTCTGTGATTCAGTTCCCAATTTTAAAATGGTGATAACAGTATTTCCCTACCTCCCAGGGTTGCTGTGAGGATAAATACATTAAAGACTATGAGGTGCTCAGATAATAGGGGCCAAAGACGTACTTTAGATAGAAAGTCACTAAGGTAAAGAACTGAAATGAATTCAGGACATACCATGCTTTGATTCTAAAGAAATCAGGGATTAAAGGTGAATTGAAAATAAAAAAAAAACAAAGTTTTTCAAATGTGGGGGCTTGAATTTAAACATAAATTCATCTTTACACTGGGGGGTGAGGGGTTTCAATCTAAGAGTATGTCTACACTACGAAATTAGGTCGAATTTATAGAAGTCTTTTTTTAGAAATCGTTTTTATATATTCGAGTGTGTGTGTCCCCACAGAAAATGCTCTAAGTGCATTAAGTGCATTAACTCAGCGGAGTGCTTCCACAGTACCGAGGCAAGTGTCGACTTCCGGAGTGTTGCACTGTGGGTAGCTATCCCACAGTTCCCACAGTCTCCGCTGCCCATTGGAATTCTGGGTTGAGATCCCAATGCCTGATGGGGCTAAAACATTGTTGCGGGTGGTTCTGGGTACATATCGTCAGGCCCCTGTTCCCTCCCTCCCTCCCTCCGTGAAAGCAGCAGCAGACAATCGTTTTGCGCCTTTTTTCTTGAGTTACCTGTGCAGACGCCATACCACGGCAAGCATGGAGCCCACTCAGGTAACGGTCACCGTATGTCTCCTGGGTGCTGGCAGACATGGTACTGCATTGCTACAAAGCAGCAGAAACCCCTTGCCTTGTGGCAGCAGACGGTACAATAGGACTGGTAGCCGTCATCGTCATGTCCGAGGTGCTCCTGGCCATGTCAGCCAGGAGGGCCTGGGCAGACATGGGTGTAGGGACTACATTAGAAGTGACTTGACCAGGTCATTCTCTTTAGTCCTGCAGTCAGTCCTATTGAACCATCTTATGGTGAGCAGGCAGGTGATACGGATTGCTAATAGTCCTATTGTACCATCTTCTGCCGGGCAGGCAAGAGATGAAGATGGTTAGCAGATCTATTGTACCATCTTCTGCCGAGCAGCCATGAGATGTGGATGGCTTGCAGTCCTTCTGCACCATCTGCTGCCAGCCAAAGATGTAAAAGATAGATGGAGTGGATCAAAACAAGAAATAGACCAGATTTGTTTTGTACTCATTTGCTTCCCCACCCCTGTCTAGGGGACTCATTCCTCTTGGTCACACTGCAGTCACTCATAGAGAAGGTGCAGGGAGGTAAATCTAGCCATGTATCAATCAGAGGCCAGACCAACCTGCTTGTTCCAATAAGAACAATTACTTAGGTGCACCATTTCTTATTGGAACCCTCCGTGAAGTCCTGCCTGAAATACTCCTTGATGTAAAGCCACCCCCTTTGTTGATTTTAATTCCCTGTAAGCCAACCCAATAAGCCATGTCGACAGTCGCCCCTCCCTCCGTCAGAGCAACGGCAGACAATCGTTCCGCGCCTTTTTTCTGTGCGGACGCCATACCAAGGCAAGCATGGAGGCCGCTCAGCTCACTTTGGCAATTAGGAGCACATTAAACACCACACATATTGCCAGCAGTATATGCAGCACCAGAACGATACCAGGCGAGGAGGCGACGTCAGCGCGGTCACGTGAGTGATCAGGACATGGACAGAGATTTCTCTGAAAGTATGGGCCCTGCTAATGCATGCATCATGGTGCAAATGGGGCAGGTTCATGCAGTGGAACACCGATTCTGGGCTCGGGAAACAAGCACAGACTGGTGGGACCGCATAGTGTTGCAGGTCTGGGACGATTCCCAGTGGCTGCAAAACTTTTGCATGCGTAAGGGCACTTTCATGGAACTTTGTGACTTGCTTTCCCCTGCCCTGAAGCACATGAATACCAAGATGAGAGCAGCCCTCACAGTTGAGAAGCGAGTGGCGATAGCCCTGTGGAAGCCTGCAACGCCAGACAGCTACCGGTCAGTTAGGAATCAATTTAGAGTGGGCAAGTAGCCCACGCAATCAAAGATCTGCTGATATCAAGGGTAGTGACCCTGGGAAATGTGCAGGTCATAGTGGATGGCTTTGCTGCAATAGGATTCCCTAACTGTGGTGGGGCCATAGACGGAACCCATATCCCTATCTTGGCACCAGAGCACCAAGCCAGAGAGTACATAAACCGCAAGGGGTACTTTTCAATAGTGCTGCAAGCTCTGGTGGATCACAAGGGACGTTTCACCAACATCAACGTGGGATGGCCGGAAAAGGTACATGACGCTCGCATCTTCAGGAACTCTGGTCTGTTTCAAAAGCTGCAGGAAGGGACTTTATTCCCAGACCGGAAAATAACTGTTGGGGATGTTGAAATGCCTATATGTATCCTTGGGGACCCAGCCTACCCCTTAATGCCATGGCTCATGAAGCCGTACACAGGCAGCCTGGACAGTAGTCAGGAGCTCTTCAACTACAGGCTGAGCAAGTGCAGAATGGTGGTAGAATGTGCATTTGGATGTTTAAAAGGCGCGCTGGCGCAGTTTACTGACTCGCTTAGACCTCAGCGAAACCAATATTCCCACTGTTATTACTGCTTGCTGTGCGCTACACAATATCTGTGAGAGTAAGGGGGAGACGTTTATGGTGGGGTGGGAGGTTGAGGCAAATCGCCTGGCTACTGGTTATGCGCAGCCAGACACCAGGGCGCTTAGAAGAGCACAGGAGGGCACGGTATGCAGAGAAGCTTTGAAAACCAGTTTTATGACTGGACAGGCTACGGTGTGAAAGTTCTGTTTGTTTCTCCTTGATGAAACCCCCCCGCCCCTTGGTTCACTCTACTTCCTTGTAAGCTAACCACCCTCCCCTCCTCTCTTCGATCACTGCTTGCAGAGGCAATAAAGTCATTGTTGCTTCACATTCATGCATTCTTCATTCATTCCACAAATAGGGAGATGACTACCAAGGTAGCCCAGGAGGGGTGGTGGAGGAGGGAAGGAAAATGCTACACAGCACTTTAAAAGTTTACAACTTTAAAATTTATTGAATGCCAGCCTTCTGTTTTTTTGGAAATCCTCTGTGGTGGAGTGGCTGGTTGGCTGGAGGCCCCCCCACTGCGTTCTTGGGCATCTGGGTGAGGAGACTATGGAACTTGGGGAGGAGGGTGGTTGGTTACACAGGGGATGTAGCGGCAGTCTGTGCTCCAGCTGCCTTTGCTGCAGCTCAACCATACACTGGAGCATATTGGTTTGATCCTCCAGCAGCCTCAGCACTGAATCCTGCCTCCTATCATCACGCTGCTGCCACATTTGAGCATCAGCCCACCACTTACTCTCTTCAGCCTGCCACCTCTCCTCCCGGTCATTTTGTGCTTTCCTGCACTTTGACATTATTTGCCTCCACGCATTCGTCTGTGCTCTGTCAGTGTGGGAGGACAGCATGAGCTCAGAGAACATTTCATCACGAGTGCGTTTTTTTTTTCTAATCTTCACTAGCCTCTGGGAAGGAGAAGATCCTGTGATCATTGAAACACATGCAGCTGGTGGAGAAGAAAAAAAAAAGACAGCGGTATTTACAAAAAAGACATTTTATAAAACAACGGCTACACTCTTTCAGGGTAAACCTTGCTGTTAACATTACATACATAGCACATGTGCTTTCGTTACAAGGTCGCATTTTGCCTCCCCCCACCATGTGGCTACCCACTCAACCCTCTCCCCTCCTCGTGGCTAACAGCGGGGAACATTTCTGTTCAGCCACAGGCAAACAGCCCAGCAGGAACGGGCACCTCTGAGTGTCCCCTGAAGAAAAGCACCCTATTTCAACCAGGTGACCATGAATGATATCTCACTCTCCTGAGGATAACACAGAGAGATAAAGAACAGATGTTGTTTGAACGCCAGCAAATATACAAGGGAATCATTGTACAACAAAGCATTGCAGAGTACGTGCTACTGGCCTGGAGTGGTAAAGTGTCCTACCATGGAGGACACAATAAGGCTGCCCTCCCCAGAAACCTTTTGCAAAGGCTTTGGGAGTACATCCAGGAGAGCCGCGAATGCCAGGGCAAATTAATCCTTTCACATGCTTGCTTTTAAACCATGTATAGTATTTTAAAAGGTACACTCACCGAAGGTCCCTTCTCCGCCTGCCGGGTCCAGGAGGCAGCCTTGGGTAGGTTCGGGGGGTACTGGCTCCAGGTCCAGGGTGAGAAATAGTTCCTGGCTGTCAGGAAAACCGGTTTCTCTGCTTGCTTACTGTGAGCTATCATCTTCTTCGTCCCCAAAACCTGCTTCCCTGTTGCCTCCATCTCCACTGAAGGAGTCAAACAACATGGCTGGTGTAGTGGTGGCTGAACCCCCTAAAATGGCACACAGCCCATCATAGAAGCGGCATGTTTGGGGCTCTGACCCGGAGTGGCCGTTCGCCTCTCTAGTTTTCTGGTAGGCTTGCCTCAGCTCCTTAAGTTTCACGCGGCACTGTTTCGGGTCCCTGTTATGGCCTCTGTCCTTCATACCCTGGGAGATTTTGACAAAGGTTTTGGCATTTCGAAAACTGGAACGGAGTTCTGATAGTACGGATTCCTCTCCCCATACAGCGATCAGATCCCGTACCTCCCATTCAGTCCATGCTGGAGCTCTTTTGCGATTCTGGGACTCCATCATGGTCACCTCTGCTGATGAGCTCTGCATGGTCACCTGCAGCTTGCCACGCTGGCCAAACAGGAAATGAGATTCAAAAGTTCGCAGTTCTTTTCCTGTCTACCTAGCCAGTGCATCTGAGTTGAGAGTGCTGTCCAGAGCAGTCACAATGGAGCACTCTGGGATAGCTCCCGGAGGCGAATACCGCCGAATTGTGTCCACAGTACCCCAAATTCGACCCGGCAAGGCTGATTTAAGCGCTAATCCACTTGTCAGGGGTGGAGTAAGGAAATTGATTTTGAGAGCTCTTTAAGTAAAAAAAAAAAAAAAAAAAAAGAAGGGGCTTCATCGTGTGGACGGGTGCAGGTTTACATCAATTTAACGCTGCTAAATTCGACCTAAAGTCCTAGTGTAGACCAGGGCTAAGTTACACAACTTCAACTAGGTGAATAACGTAGCTGAAGTAGACGTACTTAGATCTACTCAATGCAGTATCTTCACTACGGTGAGTCTACTGCTGCCGCTCCCCCGTGGACTCTGCCTGCGCCTCTCGTGGCGGTGGAGTACAGGAGTCAACAGGAGAGTGCTCGGGGGTCAATTTATCACATCTAGACTAGATGTTATAAATCTATCCCTGCTGGATCAATCGCTGCCCACCAATCTTGCTGGTAGTGTACACATACCCTATAAATTAAGACAGTCTAATTTTCAGAGGCCCCAGTCCTGCAACAAGCACATAATTAACTTTATGCATGAGAGTAGCCCCATTTAAATTTTCAAAATCAGGGCTTCAGCATGGGGTTTGCTTTTTATTCTAATTGTCAGGTTTCTTGCAAAGCCTGTGGTGCTATATAATTCACAAACAACAACAAATGATCGTGTGTCATCAACACATAAGTGTGATTCACGCTCAAAATCTTCCCAAACTATCAACTGCTTCAGTGATTGTTACTTATTAAGGCAGGGACTAAAGGTTCTTTTGGCACTAATCTGACTGTTCTACTCATCCAGGAAAATATTCTGTGCCAATTTCTAATAAGAACATGTTTGAAAATTGAACTACAGTAAAAGTACATCTAACTTAAAATTCCTCAAATATTTTGCAGAATTAAAAAAGAAAAGGCTGCAGAGAAATCTAATCAGAAATCATTATGTAGACCACAGATGAGAAGCTTTTCACCTTCTCCTTTCTGCCAAAATACAAGAAAACTATTTTTATTTTCATGTGCTAGGCACAAATCCTGGGTCCTGTGCATGTAACAGTAAGGCACAGATAAGTCCCTTGTCACCATGTATACTGGTTTACAATAGCCCAACAAACGCAGCATATCATCTTCTTGTCATGTCCTCATACTGCTTTCCACCACACCTGCGCACATCCAATTGCCTGATCATTGCACTCTGTCAGGTCATTGGAAGAGCATTTATGCTCAAGCAGCTGGCATCACAAAAGATGCTTCATATTTTGAGTCTGCTACAGTCTGGTATTGGACTCAGTGATGTAGCCACACTTTATCATCAGGTCTCTAGACCAGCCAACTCCAGTGCAGATGGAGTTGATCTGTACCAGGAGATAGGTGCTCAACTGGTGGCAGCTGGAGCACACGGGCTACAGTGTCATTCTCTACTCTTTTTTGCCATAACTGAACCCTTGGCTGTTTGGGTGATAGTGTTAAGGGGTTTAACATGGCAAGAAAACTTTGTTATGACTTCAGTTGACTCAGAGTCAGTGTTATATCATTACTCCTGGGGGAATTCTGCACTACTGTGCACTCATAATTAACGTGCCATGCATATTTTTAAATTTTTGCACAGAAAAAGAGCTTCTGGTGAAATGTTGCTGAAGTTCTGCCTTTTTGCCCACTAGAGGGCACTGTGGCTATAGAACACAGCAGGTCCCAGCCAGCTAGGAAAGAGAAGAATCCTGCAGAGCCTTCTTTGCAGTGGGCCAGGTCAGGAAACAGGAGCTATGGGGAGACAGACAGCATGGGGTTTGGGGGGGGGGTCAGACAGAGGCTCATAAGGGCTAGTGGGGGAGGACAGACTGGGGCAGGGGCTGAATGGGAGCGGAAGCACAGGGCCACAGTAGGGAGGGAGGTGCAGGGCCACATGGTGATGGGGGGAAATGGGTGTCTGCGTGGGGGTGGAGGGACACATGTGGGTGAAGGAACACATGAGGATAGGCGCAGATGTGCCTGACTGAATGGGAGAGGCTAGGGGTCAGCCAGGGTCTGCATGGGGGAAGCGTCTTAACAATCCCTCTCCACCCACCCACCCCCAAAAAACCCTATTCCATACTTTTCCCACCCATACCCAACAACTCTTCAAGTTCACACCCAGGCTCCTTCCCAGCAATTTACTTCCCTCTCCCTCAACTCTTCCGTTAGCCCCAACTCCCACAAGCCTTTGCACTGTTTGAGGGGTGTGGGAAATAAGGGTCTGTATTTTAGTTTAAATGAATTACTCATAATTCTATATTAATATGCCTAGTAAGGAATCTATTTGTCAAAAAACATTTCCTGAATCTTTTTTGTTGTCTGTATTGTTACAGACATACTTGCTGACAGGTATTTTGAAATAAATGACCAAAAATAATTGAAACTGGTATGATTATATTGTGTTATATTGACAAATAAAATATGCAGAATTTTTAAATACTGTGCGCAGAATTTTTAATTTTTGGTGCAGAATTCCCCCGGGAATATACTTTTTTTTTTCCCCCTCAAGAAAGGAGGAAAAATGGCTTCATGATTTAGATTTTGAGCTGAGGGTTTGACTACAGAATTCAACTAAATCGTGACGTGCACTTATGTTTTTGTCATTTACCTCTATATTGTCAATCTGGAAAAAGATCAACAGAAAATTTGTTTCTTTAGAAAACTATATTAAAGCTAAAATTAATAACAAATACATAATTGCATTTATACAATTATTTGACTGTGCGTAGATGGGTAAGTATTATTAGCCCATTTTACAAATGGGGGTACAAGTGGTTATAGGAGTCAATAATAGAGTCTAAGAATAGACCCTAGATGTCCTTATAATTCTGCCTTCTCAAGTATACAGACATGTTCTAGTAATCTTATATTATTTGTTCAATCAACTGGTGTAACCAGAGATGGGTTAGCACTAGGACCTCTTGGTTTAAACAATGTAAATGGAACCTGAAAAAGAGTTTTGTGCAAGCTTAAAAGCTAGGTATCTTTTAACCAACAAAAGTTGGTCCACCTTTGTGTCTGTACATGTAAATAGACACACATGCAGTTTTTCAGCTACCTAGAATCCTCAGTTAAATTTTTACTCTGTGAAGACAAGGGTATCCCAAATCATTGCCAGATATCTTACAGATATCCTGTCCAACAAAAGCTAGAAAACCAGCCCCAATACATCATGCATTAGTCAGTCTTAGTCATTAACTAGGATACCCAGTAACCGAGCTAAGAGAAAACAAGTACTGTGGTTGCCTGCTGGTGAAGTCAGTCTGTCCTTATTTTTGCCTTCATGACTCTTATGGATTGCTGGAACTGTGACTCTGGCACACAGCACTTAAATAGTTTTGTCATGCCAATGAAACACTTTGAATTGACTGTCTCTCAATAGCCTAAGAACATTCCTAAGTAAACATCTCAAAAAGCTAGAGCAGAGATATTCAATAGCCAGACCATAGGCCAAATTCAGACCGCCACGTGCTTTTGAACGGACCCCAAAATCTTTTCATTTACTTACTGTCATTATCATTGCGTTTATTAATTATTATTATATTCTCTGGAGGCTGGACCTTGACTATACCTTTGACCAAGAAATTTGGACCTTAACAAAATAATTGACTACCCCGGAGCTAAAGTAAAAGCATCCACACAGGGAGATACATTAGTGTAACTCTAGATTTATAATTACTCTGGTATAGTTTGCTTGTAAATTTTCACACGTAGACAAGCCTTAAGACTCAATCCAGATAAAACAAAGGCACTGTTGGTAGGTTATAGGAAGTAGTTGGATGAACTGGCAAGTATTATAACACCATCTGTTTGTCACTCAGGGCAGGTTTACACTTACAACGCTACATTGGCACAGCTACATCAGTGCAGCTGGGCTACTGTAGTGCTTCAGTAAAGATGCTACTATGCCAACAGGAGAGTTTTTCCTGTCAGTGTAGTTAATTCACTTCTGTGGAGGCGGTAGCTATGTCGACAGGATTTTTCACACCTCTGAGCAAAGCAGTTATACTGATGTAAGTTTAGAGCAGACCTGGCCTCAACTTTACAATTTAGGGGTATTGTTAGACCTATGGCCACTTTAGTTGGATAAGAAGAAGTCACTTTAGTTGGATAAGGAGAGAGTGACCATTTATTTTTGATATGGAACTGGTAATACTTTATCTACCCATGGCTTTATCACCTAAAGATTAGACTGTTGTATGTTAAGACCATTCCAACCGAACAGATGCAGCATTTATCAGTTTGCCTACTGAGGCCAGGAATTCATGATGGTATCTGGTATTTGCTCTGGCTACCCATGAATTTTTGGGTAGAAATAATGGTTTTAGCATTAACCTTTTATCCCTAAATGGGTATTTGCGAGAACTCCTCTCCTGTCATGCAATTCTGCTGCAGAACAAGTGCCCTTGGTCAAACTAAGGCATATTGAATCCTCATCCCACACTTGTACGGTACATGTATATCCCAATCCCTGGGTGCAAGCTTGCAAACTGATAGGTGTGTAGTTTCCAGCCTTATCAAGATGCACCCATTTATGCTCCTCAATAGGTACAAGGGATGTTCATTAGAGAAAATTCCCAATGTAATAAGCAGATGTACTACTTCCACTTGAGCCTGTTTTAAGGTCAAAATTATAGAGATGATAGTATCATGTTCATAATACGTAAAGGTGAGCATTTTCCACCATTGGTGATATTGTTTCTCAAAGGAGGATACCTGTGGGAATATGATTCTCTTGAATTCTAGCGGAATTTGTTGATCTATCCCATCTCATATTATAGACTTAGCCACTGCAAGTAACTATTGTTGGTACTGAATACAACTTAATGTCCCTAAAGCCTCATTAATGCATAAGTTAACAACTGTACTTGCATCCATTGTGGGAAAATTTTGGTTATATCTACTGTGGTGGAAGCTAATGTTGAGAAAGCGGAGGCTATAGGTTCAGATAAAGATGCATCATGTCCAGCTTCCCCTATGTGCTTGGCTAGGTGCCACTGATCAACAGAATTTAACATTTCCAAACTAGCTGCCACTCCTCCTAAAACTGTTGCTTCCAGGTCTCACTTATTACGAGTTAGAGTTTGTGAATGTGGTGGGAGAACTCCCTGCAACCAGGTTTTCCATCCTAATATTAAAGGAGCAATATAATATGCATAGGTCCGATGGATTGTGGACATAGAAATTTGCATGGGCACAATTACCTTTAGGAGTAAATATTGGGACTCTAACATGAGAGTTCTTGAGACATCTCTTTTAACAGTAAGAGGACCCATACGATATTGCGAGGGAGGTGGGATTACCTGTACTTCTCGCATTATCTCAGTTTCAAAAGGTGCCTTAAAGGGCCATAGTCCTGAATGCAGTAAAGTTACACTAACCACTAAATTACCTATACATATAATCAAGTTTATCATGGGGCTGTTTAGTAGACAAAAAACTTAGAAGTAGTATACTCAGGAGTTGAAACGTTACAACCATATTTCAGAGGGGCACAATTCCTGGTCAAGATTAAGCTAGAGTTATTTGGGGAGAGCATTCGGACCTTTATTTTGGTTAATTGAGGGTCCTGGTGGATCATTTCCCCATGGATGCAAAGCTCACCTGGGACTACTAAGGGAGGCATGTCTATTTTTATATAGATGTATTTTGAAACATTTCCAAAGGAAAGCATTAGTGAGCAATTTGCGAACATATCAGCCACAATATTACATTCACAATTTGGACTGATTTTCCTAATGGGCCCAGCTTCAGCTAGGAAGGGTCCCATTAGCTTGTTAGTTACTGCGAATGCTATGTATATATTCTGTCATGACCAGATGACAAACACCTGCTAGCTGATTGGATGCCAATGGCAATAGTAGCCGTTGTTTGTTATAGACTGCTTCTCTTTTTCTTTTTTCGGTGACTGGCTTAAATTGAACCCATCCTTGCTGCAAGTCTCCTATGAATTGCTTTGATCTTATCTTTTCCTTCCTTTGGGGCTACAATTTCGAGGTTGAAGGTTGTATTGTAGAAAGAATTGTGGGAACCATTACCTTGATATCCTCTTCCTATTCTTGGTTGAATATCTCTTCCTGAGACCGGAGTATGTCTTCGATGATGTTTATGCTTGTATTTAGCTCCACTTGCGAGTTATCAATTCCGAATCTTGGGAGGCCTAAGTCCTGCACAATCTCTGGTTGAATCATGCACTCCCAATGCTTGTTTTCATGTATCCTAAACAGATATATTAGATGGTTCCTATCCTTTTCCAAGTTCATATGATAAAAAGAAATAGCAACAATATACAATAAAAAGAATATGGTAGCACTTTCCATCTTCTCTGGATGTTTATACCTGCAGAAAGAGAAGAGAAGACTGATTAGTACTTCAGCCTACAGAGGTTTCTGATCTTCTGCTTTAGGTTTATGGTTGGAGTAACCCCCTTCCATGGCTTTAATTGGGTACTGTGAAATCATTTAAAAAAAAAATCTTTCCTTTTCTCAGTACTTAGTTCCAGCAGATACACAGTAGGACCTGCTTTTTGTACAATTTTGGTGGGACCCATCCATCTGGGACAAAGTACGTGGTACTGTTTGAGATATGATTTGAATAGGACATGGTCTCCTAATTCCCATTCCACTATTTTAAGATTCTCCCTAAGCCTCTGGTCCATGGCTTTGATATTGCTTTTGAGGTTGACTGCCACAGACCTTTGCACTTGTAAGCAAGTTTTGTACCCAAGCCTCTGATTTGTCTGGGGCAGAATTCCTCAGGAGGCACCCCTCCTGGAAGGCACCAGACTTCAGATGTCCTCCTGGGCCTTCCAGTCATGACCTCATGTGGTATAAATCCGTGAGATCCTACAGAGGATCTTATTGCCATGAGAAAGATGATGGGGATCTTTTCATCCCAATTCTTTCCAGAGGACTTGAATACTTTCCTCAGGCAGTCTTTTAAGGTGCGGTTGGTTATTTCGACCAGTCTGGACAATTGCGGGTGTCCGGCAATGTGAAATTGCTGCTTTATTCCTAATGCCACGCACACCTGTTTCATGAATTCAGCAGTGAAGGGACTCCCTTGATCAGAAACTAACTCTGGGGAGCCTGAACCTGCTGAAGAGGTTTCCAATAAAAGCTTTGGTGTTCGTCGCTGTACATCTAGTTGTCGGATAAGCTTCTATCCATTTGCTGGATGGATCTTAGACCACTAGACAATAATTACCCCTCCTTGATTTTGGCAAGGGGCCAATGTAATCTATTTGAAGGTGGTGCCAAAGGCCTTCTACATCTTGATGCTTGAGTGGGCCCTTTAGGATTCATGCATCAGGGTTGTTGACAGTGCATTGGAGATAGTAACATAAAATACAAACTGTGTCCCATTGCACAGACTGCCACCATCCTATAGTTAATATGCATTGCAATGTTTTTTCAGAAGCAAAATGCCCTTGTTGGTGTGCCAACTGAATCAGTTCCAATCTGATAACTCCAGGAATCACCAGTACAGGCAGAGAACCCTCCCCTCCTGGACCGTAATCTTGAGCCATTTTAAGCCCTGATTCATGGGTTGTAATGGTCCGGTGTTTATATTTTCCATGCTTTAGCAGCTGATGGAGCTCTGGGTCAGCTTTTTGTAAAGCTAGAATGTCCACACAGTCTACTGATGACTTTCTTGGTTTTACAGCGATTATTGGAGCTGGTATTTTATTCCATAATGCTTCTGGTCCCATTCTTGCTGCCTGCTTGGCTAATTTGTTAGCCATGTTATTTAAAACAGACTTCTCCCTGATTTTTCCTGTGAGCTCTGACCTTGAATAAAAATGTTTCTCCTGATTGCTTTTCTGCCACCTTCCATGCATATAACAGATATTCAGAATAGGTTACTGGATTGTTGTCACTCGTGGTCATATCTCTAGTTTTCCACATGATCATCCAGTTGATCAATGCCCTTACTACCTAGTCCAAGTCAGTACAGATGGTAATATTCTCGGCAGGGTCAGCATTTTCTAGAGCTGAGGTGACTGCAACTACCTCCGTCGCCCGAGCGGAGTGTTGGATTATTTTTTCCTGAAACATCTCTCCTATAGTAGCGTTCATGGTAGCAAAACCAGTGGCAGGCTTGCCATTATGCATTAGGCTGCTACCATCTACCACCCATATGGTTTGACCTTGATTTTTGGCATTCTCAAATTTCGCCTCTAATTTAAAAGGTGACTTGAATTTGAGCGGCGATGCATCCGGGATTGGACATTCATGATTGCTGGTGTTAGCCAGAAGCACACAGAGCGTGTGTGAGTTGACTAGGGGAGCCAATTTTCCTCCACACTGACCTGTTTGTTAATAAGAGTAAGCATCCAATTTGCTAACCTCAGGTGGCTAGTCTGCCTTTGGTTTGCCTTGCCAGATAAAACATATTTTACTGGTGTATGAGAAGTCCAGAGAAGCACCAGGGCAGTACCTGTGAGAAATTCCCAGTGCAATAGGGCCCACACCAAGGCCAAAACCACTTTCTCGCAACTTGTGAATTGTACTTCCACAGGACTTAACAACCTGGACCCATATGCAATCAGTTTTACTGAGCTACCTTGTTCTTGTAGGAGCACAGCACTGATAGCAGTGGATGTACTAGATATTTGAAGGTGGAAGCCCTTATTTGGGTTGCGGAATGCCAAGGCGGGAGCCTCCATTAAGGCCTTCTTGAGTGCCAACATGCCTCCTGTTGTGAGCCTCCCCACTCCCATGGTTGTTTTCTCCTTAGTAGAGCATACAAAGGTTTAGCCTTCTCACTATAGTTCTCAATAAAAGTCTTGCAAGAACCCCACTAGGCCTAAAAAACGACCATAATGAAGTGATGTCAGTTGGGGCTGGTAGTTTGGAGATAAGTCGCACCCTGCTTTCATCAGGGCAACTTCTGGTATAGTCTAACTCAGGGGTGGGCAAACTATGGCCCGCAGGCCGGATCTGGCCTGTCAGGGCTTTGGATCCGGCCCACGGGATTGCCCCCCCGTGGTGCCGCAGGCTCCGCGCTGCTCTCAGAAGCAGCCAGCACCACATCCCTGGGGGGGGGGGGTGGGAAGGAGAGAGGGCTCCATGCATTGCTTCTGCCTCGAGGCACCGTCCCCCGCAGCTCCCATTGGCTGGGAACGGGGAACCGCAGCCAATGGGAGCTTCAGGGGAGGTACCTAGAGGCATGGCAAGGGCAGCACACAGAGCCCTGTGGCGCCCCACTCCCACCCCCGGGCCCACGCAGGGACGTGGTTCCGGCCACTTCCTGGAGTGGCGCGGTGTGGGGCCAGGGCTGGCATGCAGGGAGTCTGCCCTGGCTCCGGTGTGTGCCACTGCCACCCCAGAGCTGCTTTAGGTAAGCGGTGCCGGAGCCCAAACCCCTCCTGCACCCTGCCCCCCAACTCCCTGCCCTAAGCCCCCTGCCTGCATCTTGCACCCCAACCCCCTGCTCTGAGCCCCCTGCTGCACCTACAACCCTCTTGCACCCCAAACCCCTACCCTGAGCCTCCTGCTGCACCCCAACCCCCTGCCCTGAGCCACCGCTGCACCCCACACCCTTCCTGCACCCCAAACCCCTACCCTGAGCCCCCTGCTGCACCCCAACCCCCTGCCCTGAGCCACCGCTGCACCCCACACCCTTCCTGCACCCCAATCCCCTGCCATGAGCTCCCTCCCACAGTCCACACCCCTCCTGCACCCCTGCCCTGAGCCCCCTCATGCACCCCAACCCCCTCCTCTGCCCCAATCCCTTGCCCTGAGCCTGTTCCTGCACACTGCACCCTCTCCTACACCCCACACTTCCTCCCGCATCCCAACCCCCTGCCCTGCATACAATTTCCCCACTCAGATGTGGCCCTCGGCCCAAAACGTTTGCCCACCACGGTCTAATTTAACCCCTAAATAGGTTACTTGCTGTTGAAGCAACTGGGCTTTCTCGGGATTTATGAGGAGCCCAGTCTCCTCAATTATTTGTAGCGCTTCTCCCAACACTCAGAGATTGTCTTCCCGAGATCAGGTGGCTATTAAATGTCATCTGTGTAACTGACAACATGCTTAGAGTTCTTCAGGGATTTCCTCATTGCTGAAACCAGCTTGTGACAGATGCTGGGGGCATTGTGCAGGCCCTATGGCACGCTGGTAAATATGAGAGGAGAGTTGTCAAGCGTAAAGGCAACTTTGTGTTGACATACCAGGTTTAGCGGAATAGAGAAAAAAGAATCAGTGAGATCCAGCACCGAATACCCCTGTGCCCCAACTGTAATTACCACTATGTCACAGTGTAGCACTCACCCCTGCGGTGCCTCCTGCTGGTCATCCAGAGAATTAACATTCCAGCCTCCAGAGCACCTTCTACAGGCCAGCGTCCCGCTTGCCTCTCCCAGTGCCTCTTTTACCCAGGGTGCTCCCCCTGGGCAGTATTCCCACAGTCTCTGGGTCTCCCCTCCCCAGGGAACCTCCACCTCACCTCAGTCTTTGGATACTGTCAGTCACCATTGAGCCCCTGCACACTGGGGCGGACTGCAGTGTATAAACCAATCATCACAGGCAAGGTGAGTTTAGACCTGCTGCCTCTGCCTACCCATGGGCTGCCCCCTGCAACCCCAGTACCTATCCTCAGCCATCTGCTAGGCCTGCAATCTGGGGCTTTTCCAGTCTAGAGCCTCCCAGCTTCTCTGGCCTTCCCCAGCCCTACTTCACCTCTGGTACACTCCCCAGCAGCTAAGCCCATCTCCCTCCACAGCTAGAGAAGACTCTCTCTGCTTCTGGCTCACTGCCCTCTTATAAGGGCCAGCTGAGCCCTGATTGGGATGTGGCCACAGCTGAGCCTGCTTCCCCAATTCAGCCTGGGAACAGCTTACTCCCAGCCACAGCCCTCTCCTGGGCTGTTTTAAGCCCTTTAAGGCCGGAGCGGGTGACCACCCTCTACACACCATTATCTCCGGATACCATGTGATCATAGGTGCCCTCCTAGGGGTATTTTTGTTTAGCCCTTGGTAATTGATGGTCCACCATGCGGTCCCATTGGCTTTTTTGATGGGCCATATGGGCGAGTTACACAGGCTGTTGCAGGTAACCAACACCCGCTGCTGGAGTAGGGCTTCTATAGTTGGGCATATACCCTGTTGGGCTTTCATCGAATAGCGATACTGCCTTACAGGTTTTGGGTTTGGGCCTTGGATGTTAATGCAGGCATTGATTTTGCTGCAGCTTAATTTTGATTTTGTGAAAACCCTCTCGTGTTTGTTTACCTCATTCATCACCTTCTGTTCCCAAGCTGGCATTTTCAGTGGTTGAGGGGCCTTAAACACAGCCACTCTATGTGTGACTGAATAACTTTGCCTTCCTTTCCCAGCTCTGCCAAGCTTAAGGTCTGATGGGGCAGATCGACTATAACTCCAAACCTGCTCAGCATGTCAATTCCAAGAATACCCTGCTCCTCTAGATCCTGTAACCCAAAAGACCCCTTCTGTTTTAGCGAACCTAGGATGCACATAATGTCCTTTGTAAATGGAATCAGGCTCTCTTTTTCATTATATGAAACAAAAGGCCTAAATTTATGTATTGGTAGTTGTATGTCATTTAAGTGTGTCTGATCCAAAATGCTGGTGGAAGCCCCTGTGTCCACCGGAACCTTTTGGGAAAATGTCCCCAAGTTCCCCTTTAAAGTAATTCTCACAGTCTGCCTTCCCC
Source organism: Lepidochelys olivacea (assembly GCF_965140295.1). Taxonomy (NCBI): domain Eukaryota; kingdom Metazoa; phylum Chordata; order Testudines; family Cheloniidae; genus Lepidochelys; species Lepidochelys olivacea. Next base: position 86,028,202 of record NC_140415.1, on the reverse strand, counting down.
ATTGATCATTTTGAAAGGGGGCCACTACGTTGGGGCTTAGGGAGCCTGAGCACCCTCAACAGGGTGTTTGCACAGACCCACCCTTGGAGGCGGCTATTGGATCCTTATCAGTCTGCTTCCCTTACTTGTATTTGATTAGTCTGGAAAATAGAGAGTCTAGGTTCAGTTTATCTACCACTTCTTGGGGTTTGTACTTATAGAGATGCTGAGCTAACACTTGCTTAGCAGCCCCAAATATCTTCCTTGTTCCCTTGGATCATATACTCTCTTGATCGATAAACTGATCTTTTATAAGACTCTGTTTTTTCTTGGATTCTATTACCTTTATTACCCTTAATTTGGTTGGTACCATTGTTAAACGCAGAAACGTGTTTTTGGTTGGTATAGTATGGGCATTGGACATTTGCTGGAGCTCATAGATTTCTTTAACCTGAGATTCCAGCTCCTGGTTTCCTACATGTTGTACATTTATAGGACTCAAGGCTAGCCTAATCCCTGGTCTGAGTCCCTGCAAATAAATACCTCTTAACTCTGCTGTATCATATGTTGTAACACCATTTATTGTTCTGCCCATTCCCGCAAGCCAAAATAATAACTTTTTTCTCAAAAAATACCTTTCAGGTTTTTCCCCATCTTGCTGTTGATCTGCATATGCCAAGCCCGTTACATTCTCTTGGGGGTTGAACATTCTAAAGACACCCCTATATACTTCAGTTTGGTTGTTATGCATATTCATAATGACATCAACTGGGACATTTGCAAAATCTTCCATTGACATACATTGCCTTAGCAATGCAATGAAATCATCGTGGGTTACAGTTGGAATAACAGAGATTCTAGGTAAGTACTCTAATGCAGTTTCCCGCATACACTTCCCTAGTTGCTTTCCCAGGGTTTGGGTTTGTTCTGGTGTTAACACCCTGTTCTCTTCCTTTACTATAGGAGCCTGATTTAATCCTGGATATCGAGTCACCAACGTGATGATTGGAGCCATAGGTGTTACGGGCGAACCATCATAAGTAGCATGGCTAAAATAATCTGGGGCAGTGGTGAGACTAGGATACATACTACTGTGATAGTCCTGGTTAACCATTTTTTTGTTATTATATGTACACTGGGGTTGATTCTTTTCCTCCACCTCCATTGTACTTTCATTGTCTGATGAGTCCGCATCCGTGCAATCCTCCTTGGTTTCAAAAGCCGCTAGAGGATTGCACTTCTGTGCCCCCAAAAATCCTTTGTCTAATCTGAGTTCCTTTTGAAGGTTAAAAATCTTAAACTGGCATACAATGTGATTTTGTTTTGAGGTGAGCTTCTCTCAAACCTCTATCAATGACTGTCTCACCACAGCCTGAACCTCTTTCAGTTCTACCTCCCCCTTTTCGGCTGCCCTCTCTGCTGCAGTAGTCCTTTAAAATGTTTCTCCAATTTGCATTTCTAACATGGAGACTTGGAGGGTTAAGGAAGTGATTTGGGCTTTTTCGGCATTTAAGTCCAAAAGGCATTGTTGGGCTCGTATATCACATTCCCGTTTCCCTTTCTAAGCAGAGAACTTTTTCCTTTAATTGCTCAACTTGATTTTGTAGTTCTCGGCCGGTTAAAGCCAGATCGTAAATTAAGGCGCTTCATTTTTCCTTTTTTTTAGGTTGTGGTTTGCCAATGTTATCTCTTTCAGTATTCGCCATCTGTGAAGACTGAATACTTGGTTCATGACAGCTCCTAGGGAGTCCTACCACACTCCCCTATAAAAGGTTGCAGAAAAATGTTTTTGGATGGAAAACCTTAATGCCAAAATTATGCGGGATCTCTACGCTGGTGGTTGACTCACCGAGAGCCACCGTTAGCTGTGAGGATATCTCCTTCACCGGCCCCAGCTTCGAGACTATCCCTCGCCTATCACAGCACGGTATTCCCATTCAGAAAAAGACAACACAAGTGCCTAATTAATCAGCCCCTGGACATTGCTGGGCAGCCAGTGCACTGTGTGCTGGGGTAGTTGAGCACTTACTAACCCCTATTGCCTACTTAAGGAAAGAAGGGGAGGGTTAAAACTAATGGATTCTTCCCACAGACCAGCAGTATTTATGTGCCAGTTGTCCTCCTACTGCTTCGGAGTTCGCACCACGACAGTGGATTTCAGAGTACAGGCTCCAACCTGAGCAAGGACATCTACTGCTATTTTTGCAGTGTAGACGTACCCCAGGTCTCCACCACTATTGTAATCTGAGGTAAGAACAGACAGCAGAGTAGTCTACAGTGCAATGTTAAGTGCAAATTTAGGAAAACTTGAGTTAGCAGAGGGGATTTATTAACGTAAGGCTTGAGCAGCTACATTTATTTGTAACCCCAGGTTAGGAATTGTTGAACCCTGATTCCCACCTGCAGATCCAGCCTATCCACTGCATTAAACAGGTCCAAGTCCAGCCACCCATATCCCAGACTTCCTAGTGCTCTCCCAAAATGTGTCACTCTGGCCTTTTGTTCATGGTGCAGTGTGGAGAAATTTGACTGTCCAGCAGACAAAGCCAGGCTGCCCATGGGATACTTCTAGGGTACTCCCAGAGAGAGCACAAGTCCAATGAGGCTATGTCTACACTGTAAAACGATAGGGCTTGAACCCTGATTCCTGGCTTGACTCAGGCTTCAACCCTCAACTCCCATAGGGTCCTAGGTGCCAGTTCCAGGTTAGTGTGATTGGGGAGCAGGGGAAGGAGTTAGGCTTGAGCCTGTCTGAACCCTGTGCTGACACTACAGTATAAGCACAGCCAGACCGCCTCTCACTGCTAGCTGCAGCAGGTAAGTAGCGCTGTGGGGGGGCGCTGCGGGGGACACGCCTCAGCAGAGGGTAGGAGACGAGCAGGATCGGCCCCTATGTCGGGAGGAGCGGGGCAGCTCAGCAGCCTGTCAGCTTCATCCGCACATGAAGCTGAAGGAAGTCTACAAACTGCTGGAACCCGCCCCGTTCCGTAACCGCTGGCAACCGCAACCCATCCCGCCCCTAACCGCCCCACTGCAGCTCACGAGGCAAGCGCATGTCTGGAGAAGACCAAACGGCCTGAGCGGGCGCACGCGCTGACTCCAACTCCCTCCCAACCTCTGCGCGCGCAGCGTACTTTAACCGTCCCACTCATATACCATGCCCTTCGCTCTCATGGCCTCTAAATGGTTGGTCGGGAGAAAGTGAAGGGTACGGGTGATGTAATTGTCTGACGTATGTGATAGCGCGCTCTGTGATTGGCTGGCACTGCCCGCCAATAAACGTTGAATTGTTGGATTCAAATTGAGTGGAAAGCTGAAGGGGTCAGTTAATCAGCGGGCGCTGCCTCAGGTTAAGGAACGCGAGCTGGGTGCTGCTGGTGTAGCTGCCTCCGCCATGGCCCACAAGCAGATCTACTACTCCGACAAATACTTTGACGAGCACTACGAGTATCGGTGCGTGGGTTGCTTCTCGCTGTCCTCCACCCCCTTCCGTGCCGCGGGGCGTGAGCTGGCTGGCCGGCCGCGCGCAGGGGCGTCCGGGGGGGAGGCGCGCGGCGCAGCGCTCTCTGGGGTGGGGGGTGTAAATGCTTTGCCCCGCTGCTCCCCTCCGGGGGTGTGGGAGGGATCACTGGCTCTTCTGGGGCTGCCAGGGGGCTCGGGTCAGAATATGGCGCTCTAATATCGGGACCCGACTCAGGCTCTCTCCGCCCGTCTCGAGCGCAGCCGCCGCCAAGTCCGCCCCGGGAAATGAGGGGAGGGCTGCTCCTTCCGCAGGGGTTGGGGGAACAATGGGCCCTGCGCGAGGAGAGGGGAGCCTGGGGCGGTCGGGCTGTGAGCGCTGAAGGGGCTCGTGAGCCAGTGACTAAGTCGCGGGCGCTGCTCGGAGCCGTCTCCCAGGGAAGCCAGGTTTCCTGGAGTTGATCGCGGGGGAGTTGCTGTGAGCTCACTGTCCCCGAAATTCACTGGGGACACTCTAGCGGCCATTGTTGAGCACTGGCGGGCTCGCAGGTCCCCTTACCCGCTCGGAGCAGACATTGGTGGGACTGGGTTTTACTACCTGTAAACAATCCTGATCTCTGGAATGGGGTGACAACAATGGCGACTGCCTGTTGGCCACATCAGGGGAGGTGCCTTTGGCTCCCTCCAGAACCTGACTCTGCTTTCGCTAGCTCAGAGTGAGGTAATTACTGCTCTAGTCACTTTATAGACGCTCAGTGAGACCACGTGGCCTGGGCAGATGTGCACTTAGCCTTTTGGGGTGTAGCTGTTCTGCAATGCAAGGGAGTCTTGGGAGGTTAACTTGAAGTGTATTAACACACACTACCCTGAACAAATCTTAGTAGTAAAGATGTCATGCTTTCTGTGGGAAGTTTTGCTCCGGGTATGTTGCTGACTCCTTATGCAGGTTAATGACATTGAGTGCAAGGCTATGGGATAGATGACCTCTTGCTTACCCCACTTGAGTGTTTTGTTCATTCAAGCTTGAAACAATGCTGTGTGACCAGTTTGCAAAAAAAGGGAAGCAGAATACACTGGTCTGAGAGGGAAGAGGTAAACAGACTCCACAGTGCCCTATGAAATACACTACAGTGCCTCTGTTTTGTGACTTTATTAAATGTTACTCTCCTGAAGATAGGTTTGTGATCTGCATGTACAGTTTGGTATTCAAGGGCAGAGGTGAGATTATGTTGGTCAGCAGTTGACTTGGCTGTGATAAGTGGTTTTAGGAAACATTCTTATACCACCAGTCCTGATTCACTTATCTGATCAAGTAGATAGGAGTTTCCTTTGTCTCTTAAACAATGTGGCAATAACCAAATGCCAGGAGCACTCTTTGCTTTGACTAGGCAGGCATTCTCTCCTGGCTCAAATATATTTCAGATGAAGTAGGGAATACCTTCCCTTACATGGCTGAAGGGTTAACATCTACAGTACTGGCTCTTGGATTTCAAGATTTAGCATACCACCTCTTTTTTTAAGCTTAAAAGTGTTTTAATATGAATACTTAAATCTGCATGAATTAAAACTATTGAATCTTTAAATAGCCCGTATATTGCCATTGGTACATCAACATGTAGAACAGTTGGTCTCTCTCCCAGGAAACTTGAGAACAGATGGTGGGCATCCTTCTAGCAGCTAACAGAAATAGATCGGGAGGGGCACAATATCTTAGGAAAAGTGCACTGGGCTTCCCACTGGTGGTCAGGATATTGCCAAGTTGCCTGATATCCTCCATCTGGAGGATATCGTTTTTCTGGTGTCTGGCAGACTGAGTCCAGCTTAAGACATTTCTCTAGGAAAGGCAGTAAGGGTTATAGCCTATAAATACAGGTGTTCTCAAAAAGAAAACTGATCTGTACTGTAGGATAACTTTAGTACTATTATATCTTCAACAGACATGTGATGTTACCCAGAGAGCTTTCAAAGCAAGTACCAAAAACCCATCTAATGTCTGAAGAGGAATGGAGAAGACTTGGTGTCCAGCAAAGTCTTGGCTGGGTCCATTACATGATCCATGAGCCAGGTAAATAGAATGACTGTTCTATTGCTATAATGGCACTTTTAACTGACTATGCAGGTACTTGTTGGGATTAAAAGGACACCCTGAATCTTCTCCTATTAGCAATACCCAACGTTACAGGAATCAAAAGATTGTCATAACTCTGTAGTTGCTTGGAAAAACTAACAGCAGTGGAGAAGCATTGGGGTCATTTTTTTGTGGGGGGAGAATGGGAAGGGGTGGAGGGTGTGGCTTCAAATTTCCTTAACACTTACTTTTTAGATCCAGGGCAGGATTTCTCTGGGTCTAACTAGTGGGCATCTCATGTCTAGTTTGTAGCTGTCAAACTTTTCAAGCCCTGAACTAGAAAACTAACAAGTTGCTATCTGTGCTAGATTAAAGCTTAGACACTAAGGGCTACTCTACACTGGCAACGCTCAAGTACTGCCGTGGCAGAGCTTTAATGTGCCTTGTGTGGTTATGGCATGCGTGGTGTTTTTTTTTTTTTTTTTTTTTTTTTTTTTTTAAAAACCACCTCAACGAGGAGCCGTAGGTCCCAGCACTGGGGCATTGTTTACACTGGCACTTTACAGTGCTGCAACTTGCTGTGCTCAGGGGGGTGTTTTTCACACCCTTGAGCAAGAAAGTTGCAGCGCTGTTAATTGCCAGTGTAGACAAGCCCTTCTGCAGTTTCCACGATATGCATCCGATGAAGTGAGCTGTAGCTCACGAAAGCTTATGCTCTAATAAATTGGTTAGTCTCTAAGGTGCCACAAGTCCTCCTTTTCTTTTTGCAAAATAAAAACTGTCGTCCAAGTGGCTATATTATAGCTGATTTGCTCGAAACAACAAAAGTTAAAGATTAGAAGATCTTAACTGTAATATTATAATCTTTGTATCAAAGTACAAGTGACTCAATTTCAGACCCTACTTTGGTACTTATCATGAGTGTTTAAAACTAGTACAAACCTGACTGACAGTTATGTTAACTGTCAGTGGACAAACTGCAGGTGATCTCAGTGGTCTTCCAAGTTCGCTGTTTGGAAGAACCAGCAAGCAAATTCAACCAAAGGTAGATTCAAATTTTCTGCAAGCATGGCCTTTCCTTCCAATGACTTACTGTATTTTACTCTCCTGCTAAAGGATGTGCATGCACCACTTGGCCTGAAGGTCTTGTTAATTGATTCAACTTCCTTGTTTAAACTAGACCTGCCTAGAAATCGGTCTAGTTAAATCAATGTACCCACTTGTGGAGACACTCTTGAGCCAGTTTAAAACCGACAAGCCAGCTCTCTACTAGAAAAGGTTGGCTGTATAGCCAACCTGTAGTGTAGATAATGGAGCATAAAGGTGCTCTTGCTAGTATAAGCCAATATAAACTGCATCTACATAGGAAGGTTTGGTATGGAAATGTTGCGAAAAATCAAACTCTACTGACTTTACGGTACTAGCAATAGTCTTCTGTTAAACTGATACAAATTCCTTACCGAAACATGATCAATGCTTATGCATTACAGTTACACATAGATATAATTTCACACTAAAATGTACTGATCAGTCATTTCCAAGTATTTGAAACTTGAGCATTCATGGAAATACTTAACTATTATAGTAATTCCCATCTTAATTTTGAGTGGCCTCTCTTGGCACCAAGGGTAAAACTTCTTAAAAGCACCTAATTGGCTTAAGAGCCTAAGTCACTCAGGTGCTTCTGAAAGTTTTACCCCATATAGAAGGGCAAGCTTGAAGGCACTAATAGGAATGGTCATTTTTCTTACGCTCAGTGGGGAGACTTAACGTTTTGTCTATTAAATGTAGTAATTGAGTACTAAGCTGCTGTACACAAATGTGCAGGACTGGCAATGATAAATATTGCAGGATAACATTGAAATTTGCGTTCAATCTTATTTCCACAGAACCACACATCCTTCTCTTTAGAAGACCTCTTCCGAAAGACCAACAAAAATGAACTTTTTTTTCTGGAAATCTTCTATTAAATCTTCTGGAACTTTATGTATATGAGTGTATATATGTTGGTAGTATTCAGTGAATACTTGAAAAAAATGTACAAAACATACATCCGTATCTGTGCATGAGCTGTATTATTCACAGCAACAGAGCTCAGTCAAATGCAATTCCAAGTAGGCTGCTATGGTGTCTAAAGATTAATAAAAACATATCCCTTTACTGTAATATAAATGCCTATTTGACTTTTTATTAAATTACTTTTGTTTAATAAAGTGTTCATGTTGCATGTCTATGTCCTGACTATAGACTTTCACTTATTACATGTATTTTTTTCTTTAGAAACTTGAGTAACTCAGTATTGAAACAATGTACAGCATTGTAATTACATATGTTTGACTAGTTCAAAGCCCATGGCTTCCCGACTCTTCACAAGGGGTCTAAAGATTTCTTAGAAAGACTTCACAAAAGTAAATATCTAGAATTAAGAGAGTGTTTATTTCTTATGTGTTAGCGGATCGGAATCAACTACGTAGAATTTAGGAGTTAAAGCTAAACTAGTGGAGGAGGAGGTACCTGTCCAAAACTGATCATGAAATCACTGCATAGGTGGAAAAAAACCACAACTGTGGCTTCACAGGGACATAGTTCTCTATGACATAATACCTGTCTCTGGGAAGACACAGTTGCTGGCTGACTACTCTGAATCAAGAATCTCTTCACAAAACAGGCTAATATAGGCTCTGCTGCCCCACAACAGAATGTGCCCCATCACTTTGCTGCGCTTAGGCTATTTGAGCCACCTCTCAAATCACTTTAGTATGATGAAGCTAGTCAGAAGATCACACTAAAACCAGCTGGAGAATGCAGTTGGCTGTCCTGGCTTTAAGATTATAAATATGCCTTGTGCTGCGTGAGTTTGCATTCAGTGAATAGCAAAAATTCCAGGCTATTCAGGTATTAGTTGTATCTGTCTGTCTTCTGACCACTCATTCCCTTCTGAAGAACTTCCTGCTATAATTTTATATCTAGGCCATCTCAAACCCAAGCCTGGCAATACACTTTCACAGCGTGTAGTGTAAATCCAAATCAAAGTTGCTATGGTAAGCTTACCCCGGCTATCTTAGCGGGGTGTATCAGCTCAGGCATCTGTATTTGTGGATTTCTAGGCAACGTGCAGGTATTTGACTCTCTACTATGCCATTATACATGAGTCAAAAGTAAACGACTGCTAACTGGGCCTTCTCCCTAAAGGTCTCTTGACATTAGTGCTTCCCTTTAGGAAGGCATAATTTGTCAAAAATCTAAGTATATGAGCAAGCCATGCTGTTTACTGGAGGTGTCAGCTAATATATTTTCCCCTCCTACAATAGTTTAGCTCATGAATCATGGTTAATACTTAATCACAGTGCAATAAGCTGTAGCCTGAGAATACATCCTTGAAAGGTGAATAGGATAGAGTAAGGGCTGTTCCACTGCAGTCAGTATATTCAGAACTGTATGTAGATTAAAAGCATTAGATTGTAGAATGGTATAGGTTGATAAGGCCATCGGGGCTAGAATCGTCTTGTTAGTACTTTGTAGAGCTGAATCTCAAAAATCATTAATGTAACTTCCTAATTATGTTGTAGCTGTGTTTGGTCCCAGGACAAGAGAGACAAGGTGGGTGAGGTAATATTTTGGGATCAACTTCTGTTGGCAAGAGAGACAAGTTTTTGAGCTTACACTGAGCTCTTCGCTTCTAAATTAGTCCCCTTAATTGTCTTAAAGTTCTATCCTTGCACTGGTCAATAGACATACCAAGTGCCTGTGGCTATATCAGATTTAACTTGGGGCTGGCTGTCTTTAGTAAATTACATGTTGGTATTTTATGTTCATGTTATACAAGCACATTGCTTTCTGATATGCTAAGCATGATGAAAGTTTAAACAATGAGATCCTTCTAAGAGTGAAAATGTCATCCTTGTTTTTTATTTTTCATATAAGTTAACTGATTTAGCTCAATGTAAATCAGACATTGGAAATATATTTCAGACATGTTACAAACATTGAGAATGGGCTCTCTACTAGTGCAGTTCTTCTATATCATTACTTCAGATTATTAAAAGATTTTGTGGAAGAAATAGAAATTTTACTCATGATCATAAACACACAGTTGCACACAACTGTCATAAAAATGGAACAGCCTCAGTAAAAAATGTGCTTGTGTATGCTTCTCACAATGGTGATGATAAACTCTCCTTGTTTCCTTGATGGAGTCATGTATCTGACCCACATGGCTTGCAGTGGAGGGCTGCAAAGACAACACATTCAGAGAACAGCAGCTATGAGTAAGTAATTTTTCCAAAACATCCTCAGATGAGTGATTACTAACTTTTAAAGGAAATAAAGAGACAACTTGGATGAGGTAAAATCTTTTATTGGACCACTTCTGTTGGTGAGAGAGACAGAGAAGCTTTCAAGCCACACCAAGCTCTACTTCAGATCTGGGAGAGGTACCTGAAGAAAAGCTCCATGTAACTTGAAATCTCACCAACAGAAGTTGATCCAATAAAAGATTTTATTTCATCAACCTTGTCTCTAATATTCTGGAATCAAAATAGCTCTAACTACATGCCATAAAGGACATTTGCATGAAAAGTTTATGGGATGCCCTCACAATGTTTTGTTGCTGGTGCAAAATCATACACTTGTATCAATTTTTGAATCTTTGCATTGTTATTGCTGAAATACAGGACAAAGAGGGTCCTGTATTGACTTGATGTGGAACTTTAGGCACTGCAATGTTTATCACCACTCAGTCATCAAGTTTTTTTGAGAGAGAAGACACCACACACATCAACTGGCAAGTACTTTGTTCAAGACTGCTCAGAAATATCATATGCGAAGGGGAGTACTGGGCACAAACTTCCATTCAAGAAATTGAATTTTGCATTGCTGATGTACTCATAGCACCACATTGATCCCTCTAAGACTTGCTTTCTTGATGGCCAAAGCTCTGTGGTTGGGAGTGGTGGTGTAAAGTATCCCCCCACACACACACTTTTTAAAATTATTATTTTAAATAGGAAGGAGGGAAGAAATTGAGAGGCCTTCAGTTGCCCCTACTCTAAGAAGTTCTCATTCTCTTTCTCACTATGTGTAAGAGCAGCCTTAGATGTTGTGTGCATGTGCCTATTAGCTGGCTCTAGGTGCCTTGTTTTATTATTACTGCACTGCTGTAGTACTGGGGAAACAAACAAGCAAATATAAATAGAAATGGTGAAAATGGAAAGAAAGGTGCCTGATTAATTTGTGCAGTGATTGATGGGAATAAAGTGTTCTCAGATGGTTGTAACAATCTTGGGGTTAAATAACAAACGAGTGAATGAAAAAGGCATACAACTTTAATAAAATTGGAGAGTATCTGTGGTGAACTGAGGCACACAACTATGCCGTGTTACCAACCCTTGCCTCCAGGGCACATCACCAAATGCCTAGGTTCATAATGTTAGGGGGCTTATTCCTTTGCCCACTTACTTCCCTGGTCCTTCTCACATGAACAGAGAGCAATGATACCCAAAGTCCAAAAGTGCAAACAATTTGATGTTTATTGGGGTGAACTTCCAGCAAGCATGATCCCAGTTTCCTTCCTTAGTATCCACCCTCCCAGCTCTGACACCACAGAGCCTTACCTGTGTCCCTGTTCCCATTCCCCGCAAAACATGATTCCAATTTTCCCATTCCCATTTCTGCCCCTTAGCAAAACATGATTCCAATTCCCTCTTCCCATTTCCCTCCTTTACTTCCTGATTGACTGCAGACTATATAGTAAAACTTGAGTTCTGCTTAGCTATACCTTAACCAATCATTTTCCTGAAATTTAACTAACCAATCCTAACATATTGTAACATGATTATTTAACCAATTATATCCCACTACCTTAATTAGTTTACACCCAGCAAAATTAATTATACAGCAGACAAACAATCACAGAACCAGAGAGAGATTATACAGACAAACAATAGGGAAATGGGGACTACAATGATAGAACAACACAGAAATGAAGATTTCACAACTACATCTCTAAAGACATAAGGGTTTCCCAGCTGTGTCTATTGATAAGTGAGTTCTTGCCTGACAGGATGCTATCAAACTAAGTTTCCTTTTACATCTTCTAGGTGCTTCCCTTTCTCTGGAGGTGATAGGCGTTATCGGGACAGGATTGTACCTAACAGCCCAATAGCACCTTATTTCAATGTGACTAATTTGGAATGTGAGTATGTGACCGTTTGCTTCTCAGCTTATGGCTGCCTCTGCAGCTTAGCCAAAGGCCTTAGCCCAAGAACAGGGCCTCAGACTGTCACAGTAAGAGAAGGCCCTTACACTGACAGACAGTGATTTTGATTCTTTCTTATATATCTCTATAACTAGCGAAGTGATAAGAATACACTTAAATTCTTAGAGTATAGGCGTTTACAGACAGGCCTGAATATCTATATCCTAACACATAATACTATCCCACATAAGGGAGCATTTCTAAATTATAATAGTCTACAAAATACCACTATAGTGTTTACTTGGCCATGAACTGCAAGAGCCAGATAAGAAGGAAAACCCTGGAAAACTGACAAAAATACCATAATTCCAAATGGATTATTTTCACAAAATAACACAAGCAGCTCTCCGTGAGCCACACGCACAGGAGCGCGCCACCCAGAGGCTTCAGGGAGTACCACCCAGTCTTGCGCACCGCCTCCAAACTCTCGGGTGGCAGGTTGGGCAGTGCGGTCATGTGACCAGACCAACAGGCTCCTCGTCAGTCCCTCGCTGCTGCAGTTGATTGGAAGGTGACGTAGAACCAGCTGCGCCGCGGCCCTTCTGACGCACCTGGCTGGCGTCATCGGCCAGTCAGACTCGGGAGCTGGTTTGGGGGAGAGGCGGCGCGCGGTGCTGTTGCCCTTCCCGACCAGCCATGGCCACGGAGCGGGAGCCGGGCACGGCCAGCGAGGTAAGGGCGGGAAGGCGGCTCTGGGCCGCGCAGCCCCCCCCCTCATCCGTTACATAAGCGGGGGCCTGGTTACACCACTGGCCCCGAGGCGCCCTATGCCGTTCCCGAGTCCCTGACAGCGGCGTCGGGGGAGCCCCCGAGAGAGTCACTAACCATCCCCGCGGAGCAGCCGCCCGGACCTGCCCCCGGGGGTCCATGTCCTGCACGGGGAGCCGGGTGGAAACCTCCCCCGGCGCTGGACTGCCCTGCGGACTCGTGTGCTCTGCAGCTCTGCCCTGGGGCGGGGTGGGGGGGAAGCAGCGGCGGCCTCAGCCTTGGCCCTGCGTGGGACGGGCTAAGGGGCTCCGAACTGGCCTTTGAGTCCAGTGGCTTTCTTTTTAAAGGGACCATCAACTTGAAATGATACTTTTGGTCTGAAAATACTTTACCTGCTGTTGCTGCAAGTACTCCACCGGTATTACTGCAGCTGAAAGGGAGCCGGGTCAGGGAGATACCTTGTCTTTAAGTTTTTCTTGTGCTTTTAACAGTTGTTTAGCCTTGATCTTACAATCAGATCCGTGCAGGTGAGCTCTGTGTGCGTGCAGAGCCATGTCCAGGTGTAGGGATTTGCTTATATATGGCTCTGATTGCAGTGGGAGAGGCAGGTCCTTTGCCTGTCATAAGTTTCACACTTTCTTTGTGAAGTCTTAGAACTTGTCTATATGGGAAAGTTATACTGGTGTAAGCTAAAGTGTGCATATAGATCTACTGGTATAACCTCCTGTGTGAACAATCTTATTCTGGTGTAAAGAAATGGCTCTTTTCTGCGTAGCTGGTGTTGCTTGGGAATGGGTTTAATTGATTCTGCAAACGCTCAAGCATGTATGACAGGTTTCAGAGTAGCAGCCGTGTTGTAATTTTACTCCTGATTAGTCCCAGTAGTGTTTGTCCCTGATTCTGCAGCTGGATCCATGCAACTGTTGACCTCTATGGCTCTCTGCATAGGCGTTGGGGTCTGCCTCCTCAGATCCAGTTGCAGGATTGAGATGTCAGTCCTGCAAAAACTTAAATACGTGCATAAGCCTTTACAGAATCAAGACTCTGTTGTTTGTGTGAGCCTTTCACGCAACATCAAGGAAGAGAGAAACTTTTATGAAAAGGAATATATGTTTATGAAACCACAAATAAGTAGGAGAGTCAGGAGCTTATGTAGTAACTGAAACATCTTATTAATTTTTAAAGATGGTGTTTGTTCTAATTATCCCAAAGAATTAAAAACCTTTTGTGAGTATTTTGGGCAGCATAGGAAACTAAATTGTGCGTGCTGATCTATATGTGAAATATACTTTTCTCCCAAAGCCCTGAAATAGTTATTTTTGTCAGATACTTGTGGAGGAGAGAAGCAAGTAATTCAGAGAAGTATATACAATATTAAGAGCATACTTAAAGGAAACTGCTTTAGAATGCTTCAAGTTCTTTGACTAAAATCAGTCTTTTTACCATTACAGCGTTATCAGCAGGAAATGTATTTGAATAAGCATTCAGTGAATATATTGCACCAGTACCTTAAGAACCAAAATCTCATGTTAAGAGACTAAACACACTGTAGGCATGGTGAAGTGTGTGTGTGTGTGTGTGAGAGAGAGAGAGAGAATATGTATGAAAGGAACCCATTACTTTTAAGAGTCAGCTATGCTATGGGATAGTCTTCTATTACATTCATTCTGTGAATAATGCCCCCTAGGTTGTGTGTCAAATATAAAATGTACATATATAACCAATATGGCACTAGATTCCATAGAGATCTCCCAGTCAGACTAAGATGTTCTTAAAATTAATGATCAACCCAAATTAAAAGTATTGTTATGGTTGGTATTATTTATGCCTTATTCATTTGTCTGGTAACTAAGCTTTAACTCCAAAAATAACTTGGATTTGTTTTTATACTCGTGTGTACATATTTCATGTCCTGTTTCTCACCAATGCAATCTATATTTTGTATTTAAATGGCCAGGATACATTTGACAACAGTTGAAGTGGACACACTTCTGAAGCCAAGAATCCATATTATCTGTTGGGTTGTAAAAGCCTTAATCCTCAAATTTCCAGGTGCACACTTAACCACAAGAGGGTGCTCATGTGCATTCTAAACACTGACATTACTGTCAGTGAAACATTTATATAAACAAGTCTCCATGTGCCCTTGCATGGATACAGCAGTTCATGAAGTTGACTTTGTTTTACTGCTTTAACAATGAGAACTAATAAAGCAAGTTATGCCACTGTCTTAGTTATGAAGACCTATATAATCAGCTTTAAAATGACTTACTGCATGTATTAGAATGAATGGAATTATGAAATAGTACTTTGTCCAAGCACAAACTATGAAGTGCAAGCAACAAGTAACATCAATAAATACATTCTGGTTTTAACTTTGGAGCCTCCTTTACATTCAGAAGGCCTCTTGAAGGCAGTAGTAGTCCAGCATGTGGAACACCTCCAAAATTGGGCATGTCAATATGAATATATTAGTGCTGTGACAATCTCATTAAAAAGATGTAGAATTTAATGTTTGATCCATATTTTTTAAAAAGTATGCTTATAGTCAGTCACACTTACTGTACCTTTGGAGACAGCTTTTACAATAATGCTAATAATCTGCTGAGATGATTAGTCACTTAATCAGTATAATCTGAAAATGGAATATTCTTATTTTTGCATCTCACATGTTAAGCAGGATCCTAGCATTTTTGTAATGTAGCTTTCTTTTGTGTATTTTCTGTTAAATGTAGGCATTATGTGGAAATAACTTTCCAAAGCAATCAAATCTTTGCTGTTTATTGTTTTCCCCTTCACTTTCCTTCTGAGAATTTTGTTGTTTCACAGCTATTAGTATTATTATTAGAACAAGTGAACAAACTAGCTCTTTCTTGTGCAGTTTTGCTCTCCCAGAGAAAAGGTTGGTTCCCCTCTACCCCACTTACTTTTGGTTCATCTCAAAATGCATGTATCCAAAAAACATTTTGTTTCTCAGGGCTTCAGGTTCTCAGCAGATGTCAAACCGTTTGTCCCAAAATACACGACAGTCACTGTGGCATGGTCAGAACCCTCAGAAGCATGCGTCTTTCCTACTACATACTACCCATGTGTTCAGGAACAATCTGTGGATAAGTATGTATTTTTCTGAATCTCATATGGGTAATTTTAACCTTCTAGTGCCTTGACTTTGACTACTTTTTCAAAATTGCAGTAGGAGCCTCTAATGCTTTAATTCTTCTAACTGTAGTAGTGCTTGCCCAATGGTTTAGACTTCTACATTGCTCTCTGAGTGATACAGATTTGGTACCTAGGTTGTTGATCCCAAAGACCTGGTATTGTGGAGTCACTAGAGAAGGACAAGGAAGAGTCGTGTTGCTCTGCAGTGCCTAATCTAGCTGATTCAGATGTGGTGTTTGGCTCTGGAAGGAATCACATTCAGTCCTGGGGTAGAAGAATGATAGCTATTGTTTCTCCCATCCATATAATAGCCTATGTATAGAAGGGGAAGGGAGGACCCTTGAGAATGGGGAAGGGGGAGCCTCTCCAAATGCCTTCCTTCTAGATATAAGGAATCTTCACGGTCCTTCCTTGGTGCTCTCCCCCCCACCCAAAAAAAACCAAACAAACAAAAAAACAACTTATTTTAAAAGGTAAATCTAGTAAGAATAAGATACACTTGCAAAAAACCCCCAAACAAATCTATTTTCAATGTAGCAGTTTTCAGGATTTCCAAAAGTAGATTTTACTAAATGGATTGTTAATGCTGTATATTAGGATAAGAAAAAAACAACAATTAGAAGGGTTGGGTTTGATATTCAGTAAGTGTCCTAACTTTTTTATTAGTTTCTCAGAATGGTAAGCATTGGTTTCATTTTAGGCATAATTGCAGTGTCCTGCAACTCATTTATTGCCTTAAAAAACCCCCAAAGATTGTGTTCTTTTTTTTTATGCCTTAACTGACTTTTCCCACGGGCGATCTCAGAATTGTGACAACATTTCCTTTGTATGCAGCCTGTATTTTGGATTGTTCTGATCCATTTAATGATGAGCTGAATTGAAGTCTGATTTATGACAGAATATAATATAATTAAAGACATAGTGAGAAGCACCAATATTGTGATTAAGGTTGCATTGTTGGGGACTTAAGTCAGAAAATGAAGGTTAATGGTTGATACACTATTGTGCATATTTCTCCATATAAATTAGGATAGGCTGAAGTCAAAACAACTCTTACTACCAGAGGGAGAGCATTTCTTCTTTTGTATTGCATATCTGAAGTATCTGCTTATTACAGAATTGAACAGATATATGAAAATAGGAAAACATCAGGCTTATAAACTCTGGCCACACTAAACTGGTTTTTAAAATTGGATATGCATAAGCTAACATTTGTTTGCTCAAATTGAGACTGTCACCACTAGCTGTTCACTTTACATCTGTAAATGTAATTTCTGTGGGAAATGTGTCTTCACTTTCAGAGGCCCGCTTAGAATTTGGCATGATCTGGGTGGTGGAGCCCTTACTGATATCAATTTAGAAAATGTTTCCTTTTCCTCTTTTTTTTTTAAACTTTCAGATACGTTGAATTTGCGCAAGTTGTATTTAAGGCTTCCTTTAGCCACTAAGCACAACCCAAATATCTACCATCTAAGCCAGTGGTTCCCAAACTTGTTCCTCCACTTGGGCAGGGAAAGCCCCTGCCGGGCCGAGCCAGTTTATTTACCTGCCGCGTCCACAGGTTCGGCCGATCGCAGCTCCGAGTGGCCGCGGTTTGCTGCTCCAGGCCAATGGGAGCTGCTGGAAGTGGCGCGGGCTGAGAGACAAACTGGCCGCCGCTTCCAGCAGCTCCCATTGGCCTGGAGCAGCAAACCGCGGCCACTGGGAGCCGTGATTGGCCGAACCTGCGGATGCGGCAGGTAAACAAACCAGCTCGGCCCGGCAGGGGCTTTCCTTGCACAAGTGGCGGAACAAGTTTGGGAACCACTGATCTAAGCACCTTTTACTATAGTGTTTTATTGGGATAAATTCTGTCCTACAGAGTACTATATTTATACTTCTGTTTTTCAACTGTATTTTAAAACAAGTTTCAGTACTTCATATTCCTTTTATTGTAGCGAAGTGCATTCGCACACATCTCTTAGTTGTATTACACTTTCAGTCCTCTCTGTCTTTTAGTTTAAGCTCACTCTTTACCACAAGGAAGTCTGGCAAAATAATAAAGAACTTTCCATCAACTGTTAAAGCTGAAATAGGGAAGTATAACTTTAAGTAAAGCAGAATAGTTTTGAAACTCAGTAACAAATATTTTTATAGGTAGAATCATTGTGGTTTTTGAATTTTAAATAACCATTATGAAAGTTTAACTGTAAAAAGGAGAGAAACATTAATATTTTAATCATGTTTGAGGAAAAACTTGAATTTTATAGTTAAAACTCTTATCTAGAAAGCAGTGAGTAAATACTTAATTGAAATTATGGACAATGCTTTTCTTGCAAAATATTATGCCTGCCTTGATATTGAACAAAATCTTCAACTAAGGAATGGTGTATTTATTTAGGCCACAGATGTGTGCAGAAGATGTGTCCTGGAATGGCGCTTCATCTCTTTCTCAATATATATCTGGTAGCGTTATGGGATATACTCCACTTGGTGAATACTCCAGCTCGCTGTCTTCATCCGATGCTGCACCAAATATGTACTCACTAGCCAGTGCACGGTGTAATTATAACAACTCTCAACACTACAGTCATTCCAGGATAGTTAATGAATGTGCCGAACAAATTTGTCCAGTCAGACAGGAGACTAGAAAGACTTCTAAGGTAGGTGAATAACCTCTTCTGTGAGCTTTAAAATGAATAATCACTATTTGTTCACTATTGCTACTACAACAGCATTTAGAGAGGTTTCAGAGTAACAGCCGTGTTAGTCTGTATTTGCAAAAAGAAAAGGAGGACTTGTGGCACCTTAGAGACTAACCAATTTATTTGAGCATGAGCTTTCGTGAGCTATAGCTCACTTCATCGGATGCATACCGTGGAAACTGCAGCAGACATTATATACACACAGAGATCATGAAACAATACCTCCTCCCACCCCACTGTCCTGCTGGTAATAGCTTATCTAAAGTGATCATCAAGTTGGGCCATTTCCAGCACAAATCCAGATTTTCTCACCCTCCTCCACCCCCCCCCCCCACACACACAAACTCACTCTCCTGCTGGTAATAGCCCATCCAAAGTGACAGCTCTCTTCACAATGTGCATGATAATCAAGGTGGGCCATTTCCTGCACAAATCCAGGTTCTCTTACCCCCCCCCCCTTTTTTTTTCTGGGGACACACACACAAACTCACTCTCCTGCTGGCAATAGCTCATCCAAACTGACCACTCTCCAAGTTTAAATCCAAGTTTAACCAGAACGTCTGGGGGGGGAGGGTTAGGAAAAAACAAGGGGAAATAGGCTGTGCAGTTTCCACGGTATGCATCCGATGAAGTGAGCTGTAGCTCACGAAAGCTCATGCTCAAATAAATTGGTTAGTCTCTAAGGTGCCACAAGTCCTCCTTTAGCATTTAGAGAGATGTTATTAGCAGTAATATAGACTAGATTTAGATTTTTGTAGCAGCAAGATTTTTTTTTTTTTTACAGAATCGAAGACCAGTAGAAGTATTTCTATGAAACTCTTACAATTCAAGTATGCACAATATTTTAAAATTCCACATCTTTTATTTGTCAAAATAACACAATATAATCAAGCCAGTTTCAATTAGTTTAATTTATTTCAAAATACCTGTCGTCAAGTACATCTAACAATACAGACCCCAAAAAGGATTCAGGAAATGTTTTCTGACAAATAGATTCCTTACTAGGCATACTAATACAGAACTGTGAGTAATAGTTCATTTAAACTGTGATACAGAAATGTATTTCCTGCACCCCTCAGAAGTAGTACAAAAGCTTGGGGGAGTCAGGGTAACGGAGGAGCTGAGTTGCTGGGAAAGAGGCAGGAAGTGAACCTGGAGCCTCGTTGGGTGTGGGTGGGAGAAGTATGGAACAGGTTTTTTTTTTTGGTTTTTTTTTTTTTTGGTGGGTTTTGGGAGGGCGGGGGATTGTTAGGGAGCCTCCCCCATGCAGACCCTGGCTGACCCCTAGCCTCTCCCATTCAGTCAGGTACATCTGCCCTGTCCCAGTACCTCCATTTAGCCAGGCATATCTGCATATGGCCCCTCACCCCCACTCACATTCAGCTCCTGGTTCAATGTTGTTACCCCACTAGCTTCCGTGTCTCAACCCCAGTCTGTTCCCACCACTAGCCTTTCTGAATCCCAGTCTGAGTGAGCCTCCCAGCAGCCCTGTGTGCCCTGCTCTGTTCACCCTCCCCCATGCCTCATGCCTGATTACCTGGCTCTGTGGGCAGGGTGCTGTGAGGAAGGCAGCCTCTGGCCTATGAGCCAGTTGCTCTCTCTTCTGGCACCACATCAGACCCTGGTGGGTGAAAGGTTTAATTATAGTGCAACCCCTTTCATGGCTTCCCTTAGGCTCCTTGTCAGAATCAGTTCTTCTGCGGGAGGAAAAATCTGTGGTGGACATTAATTCTGCACTTGCGCGGTGGTGCAGAATTCCCCAAGGAGTAATATATATTTGAACAAATAAACACGTCTCTGAACTGAGTTGTCAATTCTCCCAGTATTTTTGTGAGTTGCCACTTCTTTTGTGGCATTAAAATTGTCCTCTTACCATATCGCCAGAAATTCTTGGTGGGTATCTCAAGGTTTCTGACTGAGGTTAAAGAGATACTGCAGTTCTTGCTGCATCCATCAAAGGCCACAGGTAGGAGACTAAATAGCGGGGTTTGGATATCCGTTCCAGCTGCCACCAGCATAGGCTGCTGCTCTCTTTTTTTGACCTGCAAAACGAATCTCTATTTCCTTACTTGTGCTCACTGTAACTAGAGCTAAGCAAATAATCGATTTTTCTGGTTTGGAGGCCAAACCAAAAAATCTGAAATGTTTTTCGACTGAGATTGAAATTTTTCTCACCCAAAAACTTGAAAAAATTTGAAAAAACTTGAAAAAACTTTCAGAAAATACCACCACACCGTGTTTCCAAAAAGAAACTTGCTTCCCAGCACTGGCAGTTGCTAAGTGAAATTAGCATTCTTTTCAATTTCAGCTACTGCAGCAGAGCAATAGCAGTGGTGAAAATGATAAGAATGTCATTTTCTCTCAGCAGCTGCTGGTGCTCCCTGGCTCCCAAACAGCCCCACCATGCATATTGCCTAGGGCTTCCAGATTCCCAGCCCTGCTTGGACAGTCCACATGGCACCACTGCCATAGACCCTGGGATGCTGACCCCGGGCATCTAGGCTTCTGGGTCTGAGGCAGTGAAGCTGGAAGCTCTAAGATCCCTGGCTTGAGTTGGAGTTCTCAGGCCTGCAGACTCCCTGCTGCAGAGCCAGGAGCTGAGTCCCAGGTCAAGATGGGGCTCCCATGGTAGGGTGGGCATTTGACCAGTCCAAAAATAACTCGTCAAATATTTAAAGCAGTAATTTATTGGAACAGTAACGAAAAGAGTAAGACTTTATGGTCTCCAGTAGGCCTAGACTTAGCCTTAGAGTCTTATCCCTAATTGCAAAAAACAAGTTACTTAAATGAGTTGTTTTAACTCGGAAAAATGCAAAACACAATGAAATCAAGTTCTAAAAAATGAAAGAATGGCACCAGATGCTAGGCCGCTGCCTACATCAAGGCATCACTGGAATATTTGACCATGGTTGTTAAAAGCAGGTCAACTGACCAGCTTGCTAAGCCTGTCCCATAGTTTCCAGGCTCTCTGATGCAGAGCTAAGAGCCTAGAAGTCATGCAAACCCTGGCTCAGCTGGGTCTTCCAGGGCTGCCCTGGAGCTGCAGACTCTGGAAACTCAAGCCACGACTCCAGGGGGTTGCGGACAGTTTTCTGCAGAGCTGCTGTGGACCCTGAAATGCTGACTCTAGATTCGGGGAAATGATTCAGACCACAAAATCGACATTTTTCTGACCAACTCTCACTGTAACAAGCATGGGACATGTAATCTGTGAGACAAGTGGAGAAGCAGGTGAGCAAGGATAGTAAAGTGGGGGACCAAGAGGTGTAAAGGTGATCCAAAGAGTGTGTATGGTTCCCTTTCCCTGCAGGAAGTCAACTCTGCTGCACACTCTTAAGAATTGGCAAGGGAAATATGGAAGGGAGAAGAAGGTGGACTGCAGCAGTATCAAGAGTCTGGGGGACAGAGATTGGCAGGAGTCAGAGGTAGTGCTTTGGTAGAAGGAGAGCTGAGCAGAGCCACTCTCCATGGATGGTGAAAAAGGTGTTGAGCAGGGGACTATGTCCTTGAGTGGAGCAGGACAGGGCAATGGCCAGCTGAAGTAGAGCGAGGTACCCATTGGAGGGAAGGGCCTACAGAAGGGAAGGCATAGAGGAGGGAGCTGAGATTAGTGTTTGGAGAAGGATTCCCCCATCAATGAAAGAAAAATGGAGGCAGTCTTCCAGTCTATGGAGATTTTTTATTTGTGCATTTTAAGATGAATTTCCTGAAATCCTGAGGAAGGAAGGCAAGTCCCCAAAAAAGTTTACACATGTTTTAAAAAACCAAAGAAAAACTGCCACAAAACAGCATGATGTTAAGCCATTCTCTTGATGATTTTGGTCTGTTGTGATTTTTGAACTTGTTAGGTTAGCAGTTTTGCAGGCAGCATGCAACTCAGACTGCCTGTCCTGAAATTGCATCCACATAGCTTTCAGAGTAACAGCCGTGTTAGTCTGTATTCGCAAAAAGAAAAGGAGTACTTGTGGCACCTTAGAGACTAACCAATTTATTTGAGCATGAGCTTCCACAGTATGCATCCGATGAAGTGAGCTGTAGCTCACGAAAGCTCATGCTCAAATAAATTGGTTAGTCTCTAAGGTGCCACAAGTACTCCTTTTCTTTTTGCATCCACATAGCTGGCCTCTTGCGCCAGTGCTGAGCCCTGCTGACTCCAGTAAAACCCTGTCTTTGTGCGGTAGCCCACCCATGTAGATACAGTTGCAGGATCAGAGCCTAAGTATGCATTAGCATGAAGTGTCATGAGAACCTCAAGGTCCAATTGATTACAAATAAGTGGACTAATGTAGTTTTGTTGTCCAAACTGTGAGACATGCAAAAACTAAATAGCAGAAATAACAAAATGTAAATCAGATTTAATAATCTAAGAAGTTCCTCTGATTTTTATTGGTCCTCAAACTGTGTTGGTTATTTTAGTACTAATTTAAAGTCCAAACTCTTAAGGTTATTCTAGTTAAGTATAACTTAAGTTATGGTAATGGAAATATAGTGATCTGACCAAGTGTAACTAAAAAATCTTCTGGAAAGGTTTTCATTTATTCAATTGTTTCTTATTCAATTGCCAATTCATTGTTTCTTACAGAGGAGATCAAAAGGCGATGAGCAGAAATTGGGCAATAAAAGGCTTGATGGAAGTGAGTCATCAGACAGAACAGCAAATAGAAGTTCACTTCTTACTTCTGTGTACGGCAGAGATGCTTTGAAACCAGGTACAGGTGCTAATATGTGGCTTAGTTAAAATATATGCAGTAGAAATTATAATTGTTAATTATTTAGTAGTTTCTAGTTTAGTGTGACTATATGTTTCTGAATCTCGAGGTGCCAAGTCAAGGGGTATGGGGAGAATACTTCTTCGAGTGACTCCCTTTTTGAGAGAGGACCATGAATAACCTTATTTGCTGACTCCACAACATAAGGTAGATTGATATGAAGAACTTCCTAGGCAAGCAACTTCTCCTAGGTTCACTGTTAAATTATTCTTTCTGCATCTTTATTATAATGATTAGTGTACCAATATCTTCAAAATGAGATATCGTTGACCTAAAACTATTCTATTACAATCAGTGTGCTTGGATATCATGACATTTGAGGTGACGTAAAAATCTGGGTATAATTTAGTGATAGTTGGCTTCTTTGACTTTACATGTTTTAATTAGACAGGTCTCATAAAGCCATGAACTGGAAATCAAAACAGATTCCAAAAACCGAGTCTCTTCCAAAACCTGCTTTTGAAGTTACCCTTTCGGATTTCCCTAAGTTGCAGAGTCTGGGAAACAATGATGTAGTGGACCTACAAAAACATAAATGGGGACCGTTATGCTCAACTGAAGGCAATACTGCACTCTTGAGACAACCAGTGAGAACACAGACTTCTGCTTTGGTGACCACAGAGGTTAGTTGATGTTTGTACTTTGGAGCCTTGTAGAGTATTTCATAAAATGACTTGTTTAGTGATTCATTAAACCACTTGTGTCATCAGTAGGGTGATTAAGTAATACAAGAACAAGGGGCTGCCAAATGAAATTAATAGGTAGCAGTTTAAAAACAAACACGAAGTATTTTTTCACGCAATGCACTGTCAACCTCTGGAACTCCTTGCCAGAGGGTGTTTTGAAAGCCAGTACTATAACAGGGTTCAAAAGGGAGCTAGATAAATCCATGGAAGATGGGTCCATCGATGGCTATTAGCCAGGATGGGCAGGAATGGTGTCCCTAGCCTCTGTTTACCAGAAGCTGGGACTCGGTTACAAGGCATGGATCACTTGATGATAACCTGTCTGTTCATTCCGTTTGTGGCACCTGCCATTGGCCACTGTTAGAGGACAGGATACTGGGCTTGATGGACCTTTGGTTTGACCCAGTGTGGCCATTCTTACGTTCTTATGTAATTCTCCCCCAAGGAGTTCGGTCACAAATTTAATTAATGCATTATTTTTTTAACGAGCGTTATCAGTATGGAAGCACGTCCTCTAGAATGGTGGCCAAAGCATGAAGGGGCATATGAATATTTAGCATATCTGCACGTAAATACCTTGCAATGCCACTACAAAAGTGCCATGCAAATGCCTGTTCTCACTTTCTGGTGACATTGTAAATAAGAAGCGGGCAGCATTCTCTCCACTGTAAACAAACTTGTTTGTCTTAATGATTGGCTGAACAAGAAGTAGGACTGAGTTGACTTGTAAAACTTCAGCACCTACATTGTTTTGTTTTTGACTGCAGTTATGTAACAGAAAAAAATCTACATTTGTAAGTTACACTTTCATGACAAAGATTGCACTACAGTACTTGTATGAGATGAATTGAAAAATACTATTTCTTTTGTTTATCATTTTTACACTGAAAATATTTTTAATAAAAAATAATATACACTTTGATTTCAGTTACAACACAGAATACAATATATGAAAATGTAAAAAAAAATCCAAAATATTTATTTAATAAATTTAAATTGGTATTCTGTTGTTTAACAGTGCAGTTAAAAGTGTGATTAATCATGATTGATTTTTTTAATCGCAACTGATTTTTTTAGTTAAGCTCATGAGTTAACAGCCATTAATTGACAGTCCTACTTATTAGCAACTGATGGATAACAGCAACCCCTCAGGTGCCAGCAAAAAGTTGCTAATAAGTTGAATCTATCATAGTAAGATGCTTCAGTAGCTCATCCCCTCCTTGTTCCCTCCAGCTACTTTCTTACGGGGGGGCGGGGAATAAGGCAACAATCACCACCTCTGTGCAAGGCATTGCCTGTCGATTAATGACTAACTGGCATCAGCTTCAGCCAGTCATTAATTACCAGGAAATGCTCTGCATCTCATTTTTATTGCTAAAGTAAAGTAAGTCTGTGTTCTGATTTGCATTTCGTTCACATAATTGCTGGAGCCTGAGAGCAGGAGTGTCATGGAACCTTTTATGCCAGATCTCCACTGGCAGGAGGTATTCTCAGGGTGCCATTTCTACCCCCTTTTAAAGATGCTTTTTTACTAATTGAATGGTATAAAAGGGTCTTGGTATAGTTGCAGAATATAATCGGGCCCAGTGATTCTGTTCCAGATGAGTCTAAAAAGTTATGTACATTTGGGAGTCTTCTGTATTTAAGAATACAAAACAATATGTTGTTGCTTTGTAGAATGAAGCTTCCATGGAAAAGAAAGCTGTATCAAAAATTTATACAGAAGCAGGTTCAGTTTCCTCTTCACTTGATACTAGAGGTAAGTGCTGGAGAAACCCCAAAATATCTGCCACTTATTGGGTTTGAATTGACTCTGCATCTCCTTAATATAAAAGTTACAGTAGTGCTGAATGCTTCTTGAGAATAAAATAAATGTGCACATTTTAAAAATAAAAACCTACAATGTGAAAACTAACCAGTGAGAGATAATGAAGCAAACTTGAAACCAATTTCTCCTTCACTGAAGTGTCTGTGTGGCTTGAGGGGACACTTAACTTGAGTAATTGTTTTAATTGCTATGTAAATATCTTGACTTATCACAAACTACTTCCAAAATATATGTAAATAATGGATTTCTAATGCAGCGAGAGTTCTTAGTTTGTAGCAGATCTCTAGGTTTAAAGTTAAAAATTCACTTTTAAAAAGCAAAAATGGCAAAAGGAAAATTGTTCTTAGCAAACCACTTTGCATTGAAAATGCATTCATTTTTCTTTTAGGGCTTAGGTCTCCTCAGATTTTATGTATAAGCTTATCTTGTAGGGTTAAGAATATTTTATGGTAATGTATCAGTTTTTATGTTTCAAAACTATATCCATTTGTATTGCAGCATAAATATCTGCTCTCTCAATTAACCGCAAGTTGTTAACGGGTGTATATAGAATTCACAAGCTAATTGTCCCATTTTTGTCTGTGATGTCATGGACGTTTAAAGAGTAGTGCTGATGTACTTATTCCTGTGCTGCTGCTTTTTTTTTTTTTTAATTAAGAGAAATTATCAGGTATTGAAGTATTTGAAGTCTAGTGATCTTCGACTTCTGATGTTAAGAGTACTCCAAGTTTAGAGCTTTGCTTTCTATTAAAAAAAAGATCAGTAGCAAATTACAAGTACCCTTAACAACATTTAGTAAACCTTGATAAGCAAACTTGTTTTGAGTGGTTGACTACCTGGTTGTTAGTAGCTGTCTTCTTTCACTGGCTGGCTGAGTCCTTGCCATTACAAGTATATTTCATGCTGTCTTGCAGATAAAATGGATCCAATTCAGACTTCACTGTCTGTTTCTGTGGCTGCAGGGCAGTGTCTTGAGAGGAGAAATGCAAGGTCTTCGCTGCTTGAATTTGGGACAGTCTCTCTCTCTTCCCTTCCCCCCCCCCCCCCCCCCCCGAGATGGCAGAAGTGTTGTGAATACTTTTTTGTCATGAGCTGTGCTCTGGACTCGTGTTCCTTGCTGGCTGAAGGCCAGGATGAAAAATCTGGCTCAATTTATTGGCAGAGGTCATCAGTGCCTACTTTAGGGAGAATAGAATGCTAGCTTCTGCTAAAGAAATAGCCAACTATCAGCAGTATCATTCAGTATTGTGGCAAGACAGTTCTGAATATATGGCTGCCTCAGATCTCCTTGATGCAATCTCAGTACAGACTTGAGCACAGGAACTGGTAGCACTACTAGATGAACTCCTCATGTCTATGCTGATATTAAATCTATCTCTGCCTTTGATCCATTGATTGTGAGGTGTTGATGCCTTGTCTCTGAACCCCAGCAGGAGTAGATGGGTAATTTTGTTCTTATGGTCCATGTTGTCTCTCCTCTATTGAATAGGTAAGTGTTGCCTATTATGGAAGGCAGTTGAAGGGTTTGAGTTGCTCTCGCCCAGCCCAGCCAGTGCTGTCAAGATATCTGTTCAAATGTCTTGGTATAGTAGGGTAGACAAGGGAGGTAAGATGGTAATGTTTATTGGACCAATTTCTGTTGGTGAGAGAGAGAAGCTTTCGAACCACACAGAGCTGTGTGGCTTGAAAGCTTGGACTTGTCTATGCTTACATTTTATAGCGCTCTAACTTGCTGGCTCAGGGGTATGCAAAATCACCCCCCTGAGTGCAGCAAGTGTGAGCGCTTTAAAGCGCTAGTGTAGAGAGGCTTCAAGCACTGGCAGCCGCACTCCCAGCTCTCGGAGCTAATCTCCTTATGGAGGTGGATTACCAGGAGCGCTTGCAGTTGCGTGCGACCACACTCTCACTTCAAAGTGCTGCTGCGGGAGCCTTCCCACAACAGCGCTTCGAAGTTTCCAGCGTAGCCATGCCCCTTGTGTCTCTCACCAACAGAAGTTGGTCCAATAAAGGATATTGCCTCACCCACCTTATTTCTCTAATATCCTGGGACTGACACAACTACATCAATACTGTATACAACATTGATATGGTTGGGACATGGATAAGAGCTAGCTGGCTGAAGTTCAGCCCAGATAAGACTGAGGTAGTATTGGTAGTTTGAGTGAGTGGGAGAAGGGAGCTGCTGGCAGGAGGTTCTTAGTGTGAGGATTCCTACTTCTCTTTGACTCTCAGGGCACTCTTGAACCTTATTTCTTTATCAGGGCTATTGTGGGGTAAGGGGTGATGAGGTGGTATTTAAAACAGAGTTATGTTGGGGTGTTCGGTTTCTCATTTTGGCTTTATGGTGGCTGTTTATAGTTTTTTTTTTTGTTTTTTTTTGTTTTTTTTTTAAATCGAACACTTGAGCCTAGAATAGTTCGGAGGGGGGGTCCTCTTGCATTTAACTGCAGTTGTTTTCCCAAAACTTAATTTTCAGTTCTCTTTTGTAAATAAAAATTAATGTCAAAGCCCACGATCTGCATAACAACAAAGAAGTATGCATGCCCAGTGGAGGAAAAATGTAGTAAGGAAACACTTTGCTCTCTAGCTGCCAAGTAACTAATTTGAACAGCAGTCAAAGAAACTAAATTAAAAACATTCAGAATACCTTGTCACTAACTGTAGACGTGGTAGTATTTGATTAATTCCTAAACCTTTTAAATATTAAGTATCTTGTGAAATAATTTACCTTTAAATAGCTCTGAATATTTTTTTTCTTTCCAGCAGCCCTTCCTCCGACATCTGCACCTTACTCCACGCAGTCACATTTATCACAGGCCACCATACTATCGCAGGCTCCAAAGAGAGTTGTTTCCTCACCAGCCTCTGAACTTATTTCCAATAACCATTCTTGCAGCAAAGAAAAACCAGATGTTCAGGCAAATAGTAAGGTATTCAGAGAATTGTCTGTTACACTCCATTGATCTTACAGTGGTTCTCAAACTGTGGGTCAGGAACCCAAAGTGGGTTGTAACCCTGTTTTAATGAGGTTGCCAGGGCTGGCATTAGACTTTCCGGGGGCCGGGGCTGAACCCTGAGCCCCACCGACTGGGGCTAAAGCCCTTTAGGCTTTGACTTTGGCCCCCCCCACCTGGGACAGTGAGGCTTTGGCTTTGGTACCCCTGCCCAGAACGGCAGAGCTCAGGTGGGCTCAGGCTTCAGTCTGTCTTCTTGGTTCAGTGAAGTTTGAGAACCCCAACATCATCCATTGACACATTTAATGGCTTTTTTTTATAGTATCTGTAAACCAAATGCCTCTTTGCTAAGGTAGTTTAGGTGTAATTTTACGCTGTTTGTTAGAAGTGTTGTCCATAATTTTAAATTACACTTCTTCCACATCTTGCTGTCTTCAAAAGTTAAAGTTGAAACATGTCCTCTTTTAGGAGAAATGTTTTCTGCCCAAATCACTGTATCCAAGGTATGCTGTGATAATTGTGCAGTACGTTTACAGCAATATGTTTTCTGCTGTGCTCTAACTGCTGCTGGGTCTTAAATGATGATCAAACTCTGCCCATATGCTATCACAATGTAGATTGGTTAGGGCATACTTTGTTGTACATGTTTGATCATTTGCATAAGTTTGGTGTTTTTTTAAAAAATATTTTTACTTGTATTCTGATACTAGTCGTCTGTAAATTGTTGATTTACTCCACTCGTGGTCTTTCAATAGACAAAAACAAGAAATGATGCTCGTGAAACCGAGCCTGAAGAAGGATCAGAAAAGAAGAAGAAAAAAAAAAAGAAAAAGAAACCTAAATCAAATCCTGAAGTGGAAAAACCTCAAAATGACAGCTTTATAGTACAGGAACCACCGAGGATTGAGGTACAGTCGAAATGTGTGCACATTAAGGGGTTGGTATATGATTTCTAATTTGTAGAAACCTGGATTCAGGTCTGTGGTGTAGACTGATTCTGTATGTATATTTAAGAAGGTAATTTTCTCCCTAGTCCCAAAGTACAGTTGTGACCAGAATCCCAAGGGATCCAGCTGAGGTCACTCAGTTAAGGTGAACCCCAAAGAATGGGGCAGACAATCCCCAAAGCTGGTGGATATTCCAATACTTATATTTACCAAGCCAGCACAAAACAGCTTCCATAATAACCTCACTGGTTACCCAGAAACCAACAACACACTTTCCTTAAAGTAACCCAGCCTCAGGCCTCCACCGAGGCACCCACGTTAGATATGATGAGGATTAACAAATCTTATTCATCATACAAAAAAAGGTCCTACCAGTCCCAAAGGATCGGACATATTACTTCCCAAGTCAATGAATCTTCCAGATGTTACTTAAATACACGATAAGAATTATCAGCCAATTCTTATTAACTAAACTAAAATGTATTTAAAAAAAAGAAAAGGGAGAGAGGATTGGTTAAAAGATCAGTATACATACAGACATGAGTCAATCTTGAGATTCAGATTCATAGCAGAGATGGTGAGCTTGTAGATGCAAAGAGTTCTTTCAGAAGTAGTCCATAGGTTATAGTCCAATGTTTATATTTCAGGGTGGTCCAGTCAGAAGTGGGATCTCAGTCCTTGTGGCTTAGGGTTTCCCTGCATGAAACCTCAAGCAGATCTGAGATAAACAGGATCAGGACCCAAGGGTCTTTTGATACAGTTTTCTAGCAGCCACTTGACCATACAGTCCTGGGTAAACAATAGGCTTTTGATGTAACCTTCTGTTTCCTAAGCACCACCAGTAATTAGTTACACAAATTAACATAGACTGCCTAATGGATAAAGTGCTGCATCACAAACTTCAAAGAGACATATAGACATTGACATTATTTCACCCAAGATTCATCTAAATGTTAATACTCCCTTTTGATATCTGAATTAATAGTTCTAGTCACAGATGGCTAAACAGATCGTTCCTATGTAAAGTTTGAGTGCACACAGACAATTAGTATCACTTCTAATGTCTAACAATATAGGTTTGCATTTCAAAGTTCTAGCCAATCTAACATCGAATGGTCCTAATTACCATTTGTAATATGTCTCTATAGGTTGGCTCTGGGTTGGTTAGCCTGCAAGCTATTTAACCCTTTCTGGCTGCGTGTTACACTTTGTATAAGATTCGTTGCAATTATATAACAGTGGTAGCAATGATGATTTGCATGGTTATATTTTAATTAGACAATGTCACAACAGTATATTACAAAACCCTAACTGAGAAGTTAGGCAATTCAGACTCTGTATGTGACAATGGAGATCAGAGGGGAAAACAGGGTGTGGTAGCATGACCCTTGCACATGTTAAGTCCCACTGAATTCCACACCAGTTCTAGTAGATTCCTCTGCAGGATTTGCAGCCATAATGTGCATCATGACTACAAGCAACTAAAACCTTCAACTTGGGATTTCTTTTTGGTAGCAAAGGAAGCAATTAAAATCTGCTTCTTATTGCTTTGCTACACTGTACAGCTAACATTGTGTCATGTGCAGAGCCTTCCTTACCCATATGCAAAGTATGCAGCTGCGTAGGGTACCAGGAAATTTGGGGCTCAAAATTTCCTGGTGCCCTGGGTAGCTGCATGCTGCTCCGGCTCTTCCCCAAGCCCCCGCCCCTGCTCTGCCCCAGCCCCGCCCGCACTCCCCTGAGGACTCTAGAAGCAGTCGGGCCTGCACTCACCGGTAAGTAGAGCTACCTGGCCCCAGCCTGCTCCGCTCCCGTGGCTCCCAGCTGCACCACCGGTGAGTGCTGAGGGACGGTTCCCCCCTCCCCCCAAGGCTGGGAGCCAGGGGAGCAGAGCAGGCTGGGGTTGGGTCACTCCACTTCCTGCAGGAAGTGGCCAGCCCTGCTGCTCCCCCCTGCGGAGGCCTGGGGTCGGGGCCCCCCGCGGAGGCCTGGGGCCCCACACAGACCCCCCCTCCCTTGTGAGGTGGCTGCATAGGGCACCAAAATAGCTAGGGACAGCCCTAGTCATGTGCTTCAGATTAAGTATTATATTGGAGTGGGGGAAGATCCAGTTGATTTGTCCAATATAATTATTCAGGAGAAAATCAGGTATTCTGCTAGGTAAAGATTACACATGTACATTTTTGTGTATTACATGTTAAAAAAAAAACAAAACAGCCTTTTAATGGTAAGTAGTAACTCTGAACATTTTTCCCTAAGATTACGGAATTGTTCCTGTGTTTGTGCATTGGACAGCACTTTGTATGTTAATTTTTGTTTCTCTAGTAAATGAAGCAGTTTCCATTTGTTTGTGTGGCTCTTTCCTCCTACAGCAGTGGGGAGAGAGGCTTTTTCAAAAATGTGTGGTAAAACATTGAACTGACTGGGACTTGGAGGGCAGGACATGTGTAGGACCTCAGATTACCCTATTTTTTTGACATTGTCTACATTTTAAATTGGTTTCCCTTTTAAGATTTTCATATTAACCTTAACTCTTCCACCTTACCTACATATAACCCAATTTGGTCTTCAGATTCATGCAACTCCTGCTGAAATTGATCAATATGAAGGCATAAGTACTCCTATCTTTATATAAATGGTATATGTTTACAACAGACCTATTTCAAAATATGTGTGTAATTTGGGCAATTTAGGGTTACTGTGAGAGTATTAATGTAAATTTGTTTTTCCTGCCTCCAGAAAAGAATAGTTCTAATCAGCATTATTTTTACTCTAAATTCCTATTGTAATTTAGCTATTGCACAAATAAAACTGAGAAGTAGTTTTCATAGATAACATTCAGTTTTACTTAGTGTAAGTTGCATTTTAAAGTACATTTTGATTGAAAACTGTTTTTTTAATATATTCAAAAATTCCATTAAGCATAGTGTTATGGTGCTAATTGGCTGAGCAAAGAAGTCTTTCACTCAGCTCAGAGATGTCAGTCTGTTCATTACAGATATTTGAACACCACATCCTGTCAGTTCCAAAACTTGATGTTCTAAGCATCAGTGGGCAAAACTCCAACTGATCTGGGTAAAAATTGAAAAAACCTGAAGGGGGAAATAGGGGATTCATGGAGCTCCTTGAATCTTGTAGCAGCTTCAGCTACCTCTGTAATGGTCTTTAGATTGAAGAACTAGTTGATGGCAGCCATTAACACTTTCCAGTGTATCTATATCACCCATCTCAGATCTGCCTATCCTCCAAGTACAGTTTAAAATTGTTGACATCCTGAATTACTTACCTCCCAGTCAGAGAAAAAAAGAAAAGAAATGAGAATGTGCGGAGAGGGAATAGGGAGGAATGAGTAGGCAGGCCATTTGTCCTGCTTTTTGAAGGTTTGTTCCTATCTGATACAAAATTAGACGTGGCTTCCAGAGGAAGTGGAGACATGCCATTCCCAGAAGTACTAAAATGTCGTATTCTGGGAATATGTGAGTGGCCTTTTTAGGAATGAGGGCACATACAGAGGGGACCGCAGGGGTGGGGTGGGTGGGGAAAGCATGGAAAATGGTATGGGAAAGGGAACATGGGGGAGAGATGCCTACCATGTGGCAGAGTGGGGAAATGAGCAGGGACAAAACTCCTGGCATGGGAGGAGGAGGACAAATGGAACACAGAGCTCCTGGCATGTGGCAGCAGGAAATGGGGAGGGCACACAGAGCCCATGGCATGGAGAGAATGGAGGGCCATGCTATCTTTGGCCTGAGGTGGAGGGTGGGGTGGCTGCAAGGAGTCCCTGAAATTGTGGGAGATTGGAGCATGGCATACAAGGAGCTTGTGCGGAGAATGAAGGCAGTCAGGGAGCCTGTAATGTGCTTTTTTTAATGCCCTCGGCCTACAGAAGCAACAAGAGCATGGCCTTCTAGTTGGTTTAATATTGTATACTGCATACATGCATTCTCTGTGCTGTTGTTTCGCTGTAAACGTACATGGTCAGTTGTATCAAAACGTGCATATACTGATTTCTTTGAGTTCACAATTCCATAGGCCAAAACTTGTGGCACTCTATTTTGTCCCCCTTCTCTCTCACCTACGCTTTTTAAGTCAGAACTACATAACTGGAGGCTAGAGTTGGAAATGGGGGCTTTGTAGTTCAGAATGCTTGTAAATCATCTAAAGAGTGGTTCCTAAAAGGAGCCATTTTGTTACTTTTAACTGTCCATACTAGTTGGCTGCAGTACTGACTGCACTCAGAGTACAAGAAAAGATTCAAGGTCTGGCATCTGTTAATGCAAGCTTTTTTTTTTTTAAAAAATAATCCCTTCATCTCTGAATTGTTTGCTGCCAAATGCAAAATCTGTGCCTTCTGCAGCTTTTAAGCATTAAGATGTTGTTAATAATTGAAGGAGACGCACTCAGATCTGTGAACCTCTATACACCAAAACAGATGATGTATGTTTCTTTATGTGGAAGAGAGGGAGAGAATGTATATTTGATTTGTAGCTGGGAATTTGGAGCTGATTGTCTTCTTTAAAAATTATGGCTTGTATTTTATTTAGGATGCTGAAGAGTTTCCTGACCTGGCAGCTGCCGCTGACCGAAAAAACAGGGTGGGGGCTCAGAAATCATCCTATACTCCTCCTGTTAGCAGAAGGCAGCCTGAAGTAAGAAATCTTGTCAGATGACTCCCATACACTTGCTTTGTATCTCCAAAAACCGAACAGAGAAAAATGGAAACTTTAAAATGTTGAATTTCCATAGTAGTTGTGCTTCTATTTGGTGAAGAGGCTTGCTCTTAGAACGAGTAAGGGAAAATGGACACAGGTGTCTACTGCAGTGTTGTAGCCATGTTGGTCCCAGGACATTAGAGAACAAGGTGGGTGTGATAATATCTTTTATAGGACCAACTTCTGTTGGTGTGAGACAATTTTCCAAGTTTACACAGAGCTCTTTTTCAGGTCATATGTAAGCTCAAAAGCTTGTCTCTCACCAACAGAAGTTGGTTTGATAAAAGATATTACCTCACCCACCTAGACTCTCAGATGTCTGTTGCTGAGTATCTTCAGCTTCTGGCTCTGCAGCCTGATCAGTGTTAAATCTACTCAATTATATATCTAGGGCACCTAGAACACTACATTTCAGTGCCAGTCTGCAGCAAGGGTAAGAACTGTGCAGCTTTTTGGCAAAAGTAATCTACCTGCATATGCATTCCTTTCACTATTTTCCACTTCAAAATTACTCTATAGTGAAGGAGTAAATCTAAGGCTTGACCTGTACTATCAACTTATGTCAGCATAACTACATCGCTCAGGGGTGTGGAAAAGTGACATAGCTATACCAACCTAACCCCCAGTATAGACAGCACTGTGTTGATAGGAGGGCAGCTGTCATGTCAGCATAGGTAGTGTCTTGGCTAATTGCTACAGTAGCACTGTGAGTGGGTAGACAAGCCCTAAGCCATTTCTGTGTTGCACTGGAGTAGTGTTTATAAATCTTTGGGCTGTGATCTGCAGGGGGATAACAAAAGACAATCGGAGGGTGGGGTGTGTTCACAAAGTATTAAAAACTTTTATTCTAAA
This sequence comes from Lepidochelys olivacea, assembly GCF_965140295.1. Lineage (NCBI taxonomy): Eukaryota > Metazoa > Chordata > Testudines > Cheloniidae > Lepidochelys > Lepidochelys olivacea. The sequence continues at coordinate 85,993,141 of NC_140415.1, read as the reverse complement.
GCAAAAAATATAAAATTTCCAGAATAACTTGGAGGCAGCCCAAACCTTCAAAGTTTGTGAGATGAAGCATGGTCTCAAAACACACACACCCACCATATAGGCTTGTCATATTTTTTTTATTGTTGTAATAAATGTAGAGGGGTCGCAAAAATATTTTTCACCACCAACCAGAAAAGAATGAGACATTGCATTAGAAGAATCTAGGTACTATCATAGTAGGCAAACTAGAAATACTGAAGAAAGATAGAGGGCTTGGATGTAGTTGACTAATCTAGCAGCCAGTAAATGCTCACTGTTTCCTCACAGTGAGAGGAAACTCATTGCTTATTATTTCAGGTCTGGGTCACAGCTCCTGTTACTATAGGTAGACTTGACTACCACATGCTCCCTTTATTCCCCTGCAGATATTCATATTGCTTACATTTTGGTGTTTTAAGTCTATATGACTGGAGTCTAAACATTTTCTGTTCCTTCTTGGCACTTTCTTTCTGTCTTTAAATTTCAAAGGTACATCTAACCAAAGAGTCCTGTGACCGCCATTATCAAAATGATATGTCGCACTTGGGAGCTGTTGTAACAGCAGGGAAAAAAACAGGGAAACAGGCTTCATCTGCTATGTTGGAAAGAAAAAAACCTCAGGTAAACCAGTTCCCATAGAAAGTAAGTGATCATAGGCTGAAAATGCAATAAGGACCAAAAGATTCAAGCTTAAATGCAGGTGTATCTTTTTTGTATCTACAGTAAGTGACCTGATTCTTTAGTTGGAAGCACTTGGCACCTGTGAAAATCAAGCCACTTTAGATGTGAAGAAATTTGGCCAGTGTCTTCGCTTGTTTTTGCAGTATATATGTTTTAAGTATTGGAGGTTGTCCCCTTAGCCCAGGGGTTCTCAAACTGGGGGTCGGGACCCCTTGGGGTCATGAGGTGGGGGGGTTGCGAGCTGTCAGCATCCACACCAAACCCCCCTTTGCCTCCAGCATTTAGAATGGTGTTAATATATTTAAGTGTTTTTCATTTATAAGGAGGGGGAGGGTCGCACTCGGAGGCTTGCTATGTGAAAGGGGTCACCAGTACAAAAGTTTGAGAACCACTGCCTTAGCCCATCTGACTTGATCATGACGTGCCCTATCCTAAACCAGTGTCTTAAGAATTCAGGAACAGTTTGTGCTGGAGTCTGAAGGATATTACACACCCAGAGATTATATTCTCCCTTCTACATCCAACCATAAGCTCATCATTTTTAAGCTGTGGAAGGAAAGCAACTTCTCTCTAGGGCTGCAGTGCTGCCCCAAGCTACCTTTTAAGACATAAGCTGCCTTATTCCAAAAAATTCTTGCTGGATCAAGCTTGACTTGGGTTTATTAGCATTTTACTGGGTCTATATTGTTCTCTCTAAACTTTGAGAAATGCTTTTACTGTTTTAGTGAGCTCTTCAAAATTATTTCTATCTTGATGTCAAACAGGTGGTAGGGCAAGCTAGTAGTCAGCCATGCGGAGCTAGGTTGTAGCATAGCTCTGGTAATTAAAGTAAATCAGAATGCCCTAGTCTCCTGCTTCCTGGCTTGGCTTGTTATTGGGTTGGTACATTACTAAAATGATGATGGCTGGGACTATGAAGGAAGAAAGAGTTACAACAATTTAGGAAGGCAACCTTGGTTTGAGTATATTGCTTACTCTGGCATGGTTTGTGTACAGAAATCAAGAAGACCATGATCCTGCAGAGATCGTCTTGTGTCTTATTTAGGTAGCTATAAAATAACATTTTGTTAGTACTTTCTGCAACCTTAGGCCTGGCCTACACTTAAAAATTAGATTGACTTAGTCATGTTACTCAGGACTATGAAAAATTTTGCACCTGGAGTACTGTGGTAAGGTTGACCTCACCCTTGGTGTAGACACAGCTAGGTTGATAAAAAAAATTCTTCTGCTGACCTCACTACCACCTCTTGGAGTAGTGGATCAACTACATCAATGGAAAAACCATTTCTGGTGATGTAGGAAGTGTCTATGTTACAGTGGCACAGCTATAGTAAAGACATACCCTAAGTTTCATGTTTCTGCCTCTGTTAGGTTATTTATTTACAGTAATAAAAGCAAGTACATGGAGCTTCTGTAAATTTGGATCTAAAATTAATTTTGTCTCTGGACAGAAGAGGCTACTGAGAAGAATAGTGCCAGCCATGGAGGAGGCTACTTGCCCACCTTCTTGAATAGAGAGACAGGAATATAAGGCTATTTGTCAGATGACTGCACATAAAGTGGGAATCACTAGAGAATTCTTTTCAAAGAAAGGCCTGGGGAAGGGTGAAGTGTCTGCACCAGGCCCAGGTGTTGAAAAACAGCTGCCTAAAACAAAAATGCATCAACTATTTATCCTATATATTTCTGAAGTAAAATTAGTAATTCCAGTAAGCCTTTTTAGTAAAAGGTACCCTACATACTTCCCAAAGCAGAAGCCTGTTCAGTCGTGAAATGTCTGCTGAAGCTAGTGTAAAGAGGTCTTTGATGCTCCATTACAGTAGGTGTCAAAAAACATACATCATTAATCCAAAACAATCACTGTTCCAAAACATTAAGATTTGATGTGTTTTTTCCACTTTAACTTGTTTTAATCTTTGAACACAAATATTCCTGAATGAATGTGTCCATAGTATATTGTACGTCACAAGAAATGCAGCCTCTTAAGATCTGAAATGGGACAACCCCTGTTTTTTCCTGTCTTTCTTAGGAAGCTTCTAAGAGCAGTGGAAAGAAGAGTCAGATTCCAGTGAAGTTGGATTTGGGAGGCATGCTGGCTGTATTGGAGCAGAAGCAACATGCAGAGAAATCGAAACAGTCCTCAAAACCTGTGGTGCTTTCAGGTATAAGCTATGATTAATTTCCTTTTTTCATGTCAACTGTTGATTTCAAATATGGGAAATTTAAAAATAGCCTCACTTTTAATATGTGGTAATTGGAGGAATATACTTCACATTTGTGATGGACAAGAAAATCAAAGTGAAGCAAAGTTCTATATGAAAAGTTAAGATAGATAACATGGGGTGGAGGTAGGGAAGAACTACAATTTAGCTGGATAATATCTATTCAGATGGGTCGGAAAGATGACTGAAAATTAACCTGAAAAGTTGTCAAGAGGGGGACATATTTGGTCTCTCTTCTGCTTTATGATGTATGGGGATGGCTGAAGTCTGTTTTAGCTTTTTGTTTTTAAAATTAAAACTGTCAGGTCTTGTTTGCTCTTCCTTTGCTTGAGGTCTTCCTTATTGACAATTGGGGAACTGATAAGATTATGACATTGCAAGTGGCAAGACTGGAACCTGAGCAAATGAAAGTGAAGAGAATTTCAGTCAGTTTCATTTTTTTTTTAACACTGATTTAACTGAAACTCCTGACTAACACTTGGGAGAAAAGCTCTCTGGTAAAGATTCAAACCTTTCCATCTCGGCCCTTTCAGCTGAGGGCTGAGAACTCCCACAGCAATTCCCTGCTTCATGGAAGAGTTATCTAGGCAAAAACAAAAGACAAGACTAAGTGTCTGTTAGTTGTAAGGTAAAAAATGAGCAAAAACCTGGCTATGGTGAGGGAAAGAAATGCTTTCAAGCTTTATTTGTATATCCTAAAGAAACAAAAATGGCACAACACATTGCATTGTAGATCACCTGTAAGGAAAACTTACATTTAACTACATTAGTTCAAGTAGAAAGGAAAAACTTAGTAATCCATATCACTCGGCAATGATTAAGAATTTCTCTCCTTATTTTGGTACTGTGGAAACAATATACTGACCATATACAAATATTACCGAGCCCTTGTAACTCAGGGCTCAGTAACATTTGTACGTTGTTACAAATAATTTAGTAACAATAAATTATTATATGGTAAAATTAATTTCATAACTTTTTTTAATGCCATGCCATTCTTGAGATTTCAAAGGAATAACTGGATATCAATTATCGGTGTTTTTTGTCTTTGTTCACTGTGAGAACTTGGAATACTTTGCGTATAATCTCTCTTCTAGCATTAAAGGCAGCCAAAATATAATATTGGAGAGATTCTAGCAACTACAATTGTTAATCCTAAATCACAGAGTAGTTTTTAAAAGTACTTACATGAGGATAATTTTAGGTGGGGACAGGGCGAGTGGTGTAGCAGGAAGTAAAGCATCATGAATCATAGCGTCTGCCCCTGTAGTAGTAATTACATTAGATTACTTGTGTCTGGCATTGTCTCGTAAGAGGGATGAGAATGTCTTGGTTGTACCGAGGAGGGATAAGACAGCTATTGCATTATTAAGAACTTTTTGAGACTCAAGTGTTCACAATAAATCACTTGAGACTGAGCCAAAATTTGAGTCTGGCTTATAGGTTGTGAAATACCTTTATGCTAACAGCTGATATAGCTGCAAAAAAGTAGAGAATAGGAAAAGCCACAGCAATCTAATAGTGTGACAAAGATAGCATTTATTCACATTATTGCCTTTCTACCTTTGTGCTTCATTTTCAGAGTATGGTGAAAGTGAGAGAGTGGCTCAGTCATAGTAATTTAAACAACTTTAAATTTTATAAAGGATGTATATATATATATAGACATCTGTCATTTTAAAGAACTGGAAGGAGATCACATCTTAACTATGTTAAATTACTGACTTGTTTGACAGCTTCAGAGATTATTAAATGTCTGTTAATTGGTCCTAGAAACAACAAATAGTAATCTCTTAGGATCTGCCTTACATCATAGTTTAAATTCTAAATCATCAGCTGATTGGTTCTTGAGTACTTAAATTGAGCAATATCCTTATTTTGTTTTGTTATAACTGTTAACTGTTAGAGGGCAAGACAAACACACTTGGATTTATTAATGTCTGAAGGTAAAATGTTTGACTCTAAGGGCTAATTTTCGAAATGCTATAACCATATACAAACGACTACAGTATTTATATTTTTTGCCTTCAGGAATGCTAGCAAGGGCTCAGTAAATGTACAACACTGAGTAATTTCTTTGGGCATGGCTACACTTGCAGATGTAGAGCGCTGTGAGTTAAACCTGCCTCCTTAGAGCGCAATAGGGAAAGCGCTGCAGTCTATCCACACTGATAGCTGCAAGCGCACTGGCATGGCCACATTTGCGGCACTTGCAGTGGCATTGGGAGCGCTGCATTATGGGCAGCTATCCCACGAGCACCTCTTCCCATTCTGGCACTGTGGCTTGTGGGAAGGGGGCGGGGAGTGTGGGGCATTCTGGGTCCTGTCCCAAAGACCCGTGATGCATTGTTTCGCATCCCAGCATTCCCTTTGCTTCCGTCCACATTTGGTGCCATCTTTCAACGTTTTTTGTACTGCGTGCTTTGTCTTCCCTTTCGGTCTGCGGGAATGGAGCCCGAACTGCTGAGGAGTATGCTGACGAGTCTCGCCAGCGTGTCCTGTTTAGCAGTCAAGTTATTCCTTATGATCTAAAGTGACAGTGAGGGCTCCGACGATGCTATTGACTCAAGTAACGCATATGACACGAGTTTGCTTGTGGCATTCACGGACATACCACCATGGAACGCTGCTTTTGGGCTCGGGAAACAAGCATTGAGTGGTGGGATCACATTGTCATGTAAGTCTGGGATGATAAGCAGTGGCTGCAGAACTTTCAGAAGAGAAAACCCACTTTCATAGGGCTGTGTGAGGAGCTCGCCCCCACCCTGCGGTGCAAAGACATGAGATTGAGAGCTGCCCTGATGGTGGAGAAGCAGGTGGCTATTGCAATCTGGAAGCTGGCAACTCCAGACAGCTACCGATCAGTTGCTAACCAGTTTGGAGTGGGGAAGTCGACCGTTGGAATCGTGTTGATACAAGTTTGCAGGGCCATTAATTGCATCCTGCTCAGAAGAACTGTGTCTCTGGGTAATGTGCATGACATTTTGGCTGGCTTTGCACAAATGGGTTTCCCTAACTGCAGAGGGGCGATAGATGGCGCACACATTCCAATTCTGGCACCAGCCCATCTAGCCTCCGAGTACATTAATCGGAAGAGGTATTTTCTCAATGGTTCTCCAGGCGCTTGTGGATCACTGTGGGCGTTTCATTGACATTAACGCAGGCTTGCCCGGAAAGGTGCATGAAGCACGCATCTTTCGGAACACTGGCCTGTTCAGGAAGCTGCAAGCTGGGACTTTTTTCCCAGACCAGAAGATCACCGTAGGGGAAGTCGAAATGCTCATTGTGATCCTTGGAGACCCCACTTACCCTTTAATGCCGTGGCTCATGAAACCCTACACAGGAAGCCTTGACAGCAGCAAGGAGCGGTTCAACAACAGGCTGACCCAGTGCAGAATGACTGTGGAGTGTGCCTTTGGCCATTGCAAGGGCCGCTGGTGCTCTCTGGGAAGCTGGACCTGGCCGATGACCGCATCCCCACGGTTATAGCCGCGTGCTGTACCCTCCATAACATTTGTGAAGAGAAGGGTGAAAGATTCACTCAGGCATGGAACTCAGAGGTTCAACACCTGGAGGCTAAATTTGAACAGCCAGAGAACAGGGCTATTTGAGGGACCCAGCACGCGGCTGCAAGGATTTGGGATGCCTTGAGGGAGCAATTTGAGGCTGAAAGCCACCAGTAATGTCTGGTGCCCTGCACGGGAGTGAATTGCAGTGGTTCCAGTGTTGTTAGGAATCTGTGCTACGCTGACTTGCAGTTCCTGTTTCTTTCCTGGGCTAAGGTATCTTTTACTTTATGCAATAATAAAGAATGTTTTCAAAGCCAAAAAATCCATTTATTGAAAAGAAACATAACTGCTTGGGAAACAGAAAGGGCAAGGGGGTGGGGTGGGGAACAGGACAATCACAGATTTGTGTATGTCTTGTTATCATGCTCGACCTTCTTGTCTGGAGTGCTGTGCAACGCGTGCTGCATTTCAGGTTGGCTATACTGTATGGTGATGGGGGTTGAGTGCAGTGGGTAAGGGTCGTAGTTTTCAGGGCTGGGTGGTGAAGCTACAGGTGTTGGAGGCAGCTGGTGGCGGTAAGAACCCAGATGTTGGGGAAAGTGGGTTGGGGGCGACATGGGGGCACAAGGGAAAGAGTTTTGGGGCAAGGGCTGCAGGGGCGGGTGGGCGCAGTAATGCTCCGCCTGCATGGCTACAAGCACCTGGATAAAGTCCACTTGGCGCTCCATTATGCTTATCAGCTGATCTGTGCTTTGCTGCCAGAGCACCATGCTTTTGTGCCGGCTTTCCTCATTCTGCTGGCGGATCCTCCTTTCACTCTCCCGCCACTCCTACACTTTTCGATTTTCATTACTTGAATGCTGCATTACTTCATGCAACATGTCTTCCTTGCTTATACATGGCCTCTTTCTGATTCTTTGGAGTCTTTTGGCCGGTGATAACACGGATGGCTGAGATCTCAATGTTGCATCTGTAAAGGCAAAATGCAACACTTAACAGAGACAGCATTGTTTACACCAGACAGAGCAATGATTTCCCCTGTATTTAAGGGCAAGCACAATCTACACAACAGCATAATTTGCCTGTCCCAAAGCGAGCGCACATAACCCACAGGAGCCCCAAAATGGTGAGTAAGTACAGGGTCAAGCGTGACTGATTGTTTCACGACTGTACTATCCTCTGGATTTCTGTGCCTTGGGGAGAGCCAACAGCGGCAGGGGGCCCCTATACTGTACACTGTCCCCACATTTTCCACAGGAGTTCATCCTGGAAGATATCTCGCTGCTGAGGGTGACCTGGGAAGCAAGGGAGGGTCTTCTGCTGCAATGTGGATTCCGTCCTGACCCATATGCAGCTTGCCTGTGTGCAGCAATGGTCCTCCCGCCTCTCACGGCACAGTGGCGTGGACAAGTTAGCCTGACTGGGACAAGGAACACAGTGGCTCTCCCAAGAAACCTGCGTAAGCACATTGCCCAAGTTCTGGATGAGACTTTTGAAGAGATCACTGAGGCCGATTACCATGATGTGAGAGAGCCCATCAACACCCTATTCCGCATCTAGGCATGCGTGCAGCCCTAACCCTCCTCACCTCAGGAGCCTGCATCAAATAACTTCCTTCCCAAAATAAAAGCCGCTTACCGGGAACCTCCTCTGGTGTTTGGCCTTGCCCAAGCACCGGCTGCCACGACTGGCTACCTTCCTCCTGGCTTGAGAACAGCTCCTGGCTGCATGCATCTAGGGATTCCGGGGTGTCTTCCTCCACCTGGGCACCCTCGCTCCCGCTTTGCTGCTCCTCCTTCTCCTCCCGCCTTGTTGAACTGGGCTCTGAAGTGTCCATGGTGGTCCTCAGAATGGAGGTGAGGTCGCCCCCAACTATCGCGTCCAGCTCTTTATAGAAACGGCAGGTTGCGGGGGCACCACCGGAATAGTTGTTTGCCTCATGGGCTTTGCGGTAAGTATTCCGCAGCTCCTTCACTTTAATCCTGCACTGCAGTGCGTCCCAGTCATGGTCCCTTTCCATCATGTCCCTTGATATCTGCCCGAAGGTATTGTAATTCCTACAGCTGGAGCGTAGCTGGAACTGGACAGCTTCTTCCCACCAAACACTGAGGTCCAGCACCTCGCCATTGTTCCATACTGGGGCTCGCCTGGCACATGGAGGCATGGTCACCTGGAAAGATTCACTGAGAGCACTCCACACCTGGCTGAGCAAACAGGAAGGGGATTTTCAGAATTCCCAGAGAATTTAAAGGGCAGGTCTGACGGTTGGTCACCTGAGGGCAGGGCAGTAGAGTTCAAAAGTGATGACCGGAGTGGCTAGAACAGGTATTATGGGACACTTCTGGAGACCGATCAGATCTCACTATAGGACCAGGGCATCCATACAAACGTTATTCCACTCACCGAGGTGGAGTACCAGCAGCGCTGTAGCCGTGGAGTCAGAGCGCTCTCCGTGCCTTGCCATTGTGGATGGGTCGTGAGCTAGGGCACCTGGGGTTCCTTTATTGCGCTGTAACTCACAAGTATAGCCTAGCCTTTAATTATTTTTCTCCAGGCTGTGAATACGCAGGTATATGCATAGTTTGACAGATGTATTGGAGCCTCAGGATTTTATGCATATTACTGGACATGAAGCAGCACGTAACCTTTAGCTCTACCTACACACACCTTTATATTGCAGAACTTCCTTGGCTGTGTTCTCAACTCAGTTCTCGTTTACTAAGTCTAGCCTGAAAAGAGAAGCTGTCTTGTATCAGCTTTAAGTAATCTGAGTGCACAGTAGCTAATCAGCTCTGAGTAACTTGCTTGATATTAGAAAGATACTATGCAAATTCCCTTGAAAGCTCTAAGTAGAGGTGGCTGGGAGATACAAAAAGTGACTTGCAATATTTTCAGGAACAAGTGTGGCAATTTCACTCTGCTGTTACTTCTGATGTCTTATTCATTGAAGTACTAAGGTAAAATGATTTCTGTGCAGATCCTGAAAGTTTCATAGACTTAATGCATCTACAAATTCTTATTGGAAGCATGTTAGAGGAAAGATGGTCTAATGGTTAGTGTGCTAGCTTGGGACTTGGGAGATCCAGGTGCAGTCTGTGCTGTATCACAGACTTCCTGTGTGACCTTGGGCAAATCACTTACTGTCTCTGTGCCTCAGTTCTCCATCTGTAATGGGGATAATACTTCCCTACCTCATGGGAGCATTGTGAGGATAAATACATTAAGGATTGAAGTGCTGAGATGATGATGGGAGCCATATAAGTACCTTAGATATCTCGTTCATTTGTTACACTCCAGTAGAAATAGTGTGGTATTGGCTTGCAAGCAGTTCACAAATAAGAGGGGTGCAGGAGGTTAGACACATTTAACTTATTCACAACAAATAATTCTAGAAGCTCTAGCATATCCTTGAAGCTACCATAGAATCTGTTTGTGGAGGGGACGAAATCCCAAATGGCAAGTCTAGTAGAACTTTAGGTTTCCTAAAATATCCCAAATTGGATTGGTATGATATTGAATATAGCCTGCATTGCAATATTTAGCTTAACTTCTTCTCCATGTTTTTGAGATTGAGAGATCAGAGCTAATTAATAGAGATGGGTGGGGTAATATTTTTTTGGGAAGGAGCCGAGATAAACTGAGGCGGCTCTTCCGCCCGCCCCCTCCCCCCCAGCTCAATATTGCTTAAAAAATGTCTCTTTATATGGTAGGGGACCTGTTGCATATGACAACCAAACACTAAATTTGCCTTAGATTTTGTTCAGATGTTAACATTGAGTTACAGCTGTCTGATTAAAACTCTCTTATCTCAGTTGGCGGTGCCATACCATTGCTTTCAAAGGAAACTACAACAGTAACAAAAAATCAACAATTAAATCAAGGGAAGACACCACATAATCCATTGGACTCCAGCGCTCCTTTGGTAAAGAAAGGAAAGCAGAGAGAAGTCCCCAAAGCAAAGAAACCAACATCTCTTAAAAAGGTGCTCCAATTTATTACCTTTTATTAAATAGCTCTATTATCTTTTTAAGCAATCACCATCATCTGTTAAATGTATTAATCTGGATTTTAGCCTTCCTACAAATTCAGTTTTAGATATCTTTGATTTTTTTAAAAAAAAAAATCTTTGTATATGATGAAGCTAAATATATTATTCAGTGTTCCAAATCAGCATTTTCTAGTCCTAACTCAAGCCACTTTATAGCACAAGGACTGTCTATTATGAAAAAGTGCTCAACTCTTTGGGATGGGGAAACGTATTAAGTACCAAGTTTTTTAATTTAGCCAGACTGTGCTCAGTGCAGGTTTGGGCAGGATGGTCTGATCCCTAGTATAAATTAGAGCAGCCCGAAAGCTTCTCTAATTTCTGCCTGGTTGCCCATGGAGCTTTTATGGAAACTGAAAATATAAGGACATCCAGGCCCCTTCGCATACCTCTTTGGCATCCCTTTTATGGTGTGGGCAGTGGCGTAGCATTAGTTCAGTTTCACCTGGGATTCCTTAGTACAAGGAGATCCACATGGAGCCAGTTAGGATGGCTTAATAACTACTCTGTACTGCTGAAGTGCACCTGAAAATTGTACAATATAAAAACTATAGCTAACAAGCAGCAACAACGACATCACCCTTTGTTTATCAGTTTTCAGACTGTAAACTTAAGGGATGTGGACCATGTTTTGTGGGCTTTCTGGGGGGTTGGGGTCTGTACAGTGTTTAGTACATTTAGGAGCCATTGTAATAGGAATATCTGATTTTGCTTTTTCTTGTTTTTCCCCTCTTAAACTGGGCCCTGTGGTGTGAGTGGTCACAAAGCTTGGACCAGTCAACTGAGCCAGTAGCCCCATACATGTTACCTGCTGCAATAGCAAGCTATGCTGGGGGCTGTTGCAAATGCAGGGAAGGATGACTGATTTCAAGAAGCGGTCCACTGCTCTAGCTATAGCAGTACACTTGGAATGAGTCATCAGACTGGATCCAGTGTTACACAGCTTTCCTCATCCCCAATACTCCCCTTTATCACCCTGTACCACCACTCTCCTTTCCTTTTTGTCGTCTCTGTACCCCTCAGATTTGTCTCTTTTCCCTCCCTCCCCCATGCCTCACCCCCACAGTTGAGGAACACTGATGTACTACAAACTGACTGGATTTTACATAGTAGGATGGGAGGGAATAAAGCGTCAATCCAGCAAACTACCTTAAATGTGTATGCAATTGGACTACTCCCATATTTTACGTTCATACTTAAGTGCTTTTATCTGCCCCTTTGTTTTGGGCCAACTTTTTGCTCTGACTAATCCCTAATCTTCAGCTTTTCTCTGAGTCCTTGTAGTTGGCCACTAAAAGTCTCTCTTCCAGTTATGATGGTATCCATTAGAAAGCATCAATGTTAATGTAGGTGCAGAAAATTCATCTTTTCCCCTTTGATACAGAGGCAGGCTAGGGCATATGTGGCTTTTGGCTTGAGTCTTTACACTTACTCTGACATCAGGCTGCTTAAACCTGGTGTGAGGGGATACACCTACAATGAAGCTCAAATGTTAGTGACATGGAGTTGGTGTTTGTGTATTTGGTCTTGGTGTTAAAACTTGATTGTATTGGTGCCTGCCTGACACTGAACTGTTTAATGTTTAAGATTATTTTGAAAGAGAGAGAACAGCGAAAACAGCACCTTTTAGAACAGACAACAATTCCAAAAGATGATGGAGATACTGTTCATCAGTGTGAAGAACCCAAAACTGAAGATCAGACACTTACTCAGGATACCAAAACAGGTATTTCCTGATGCTGAATGTCTTATTTTTTTATTGGTATGGGGGAGGCTCTTTAATTTTTTTAAAGAGCTAACTAACTGGATACCACACCAGCAGTGTCACATTGCTGAGTAGACAATACAATGCGTAGGTGGCTGTGTGGGTGTAATTGCACTTGCTGCTTTAAAAAACTTTTACACAAGACTTGTGAAATGAAGATTAGTATAGAGCTCGGGCCTCCACTAGGGGTTTTCTAAAAGTTTTTTTTTGCAGAGAACAATTCCAGCCCAGCTAGAAGAGCATGTCCGAACTGATGTCTGTGCTGCTGGATAATTGCAAGTCTAGTTGTTGTTGCCTCCTTTCTAGGCACATTGGATTTACTGTATTTGTAATGGTGTCACAGCCCTGGTAAAGCTCCTCCTGCTGGACGCTCACCATGCTCTGTGATTGGGTCCTACCACACTTGGCCTGTGTACTCTTAAGCTTCCCATTGTGTCTTTTCTTGACCCCTCTGGCACACTTATGGGCACTGGCTCTGTCACCACTTCATTGAAATGGGGTCCTGCCTTCCCGGGGGCCTAAGCCCAATAGCATTGACACTCCCACCCAGACTCCCTAGAAGCTTAAACATACCCTTTCCCAGAGCTCCAACCTTGTGGGCACTCTGGATTTATACTTCACTTCTTCAGGGATTATAGACTTTGTATGGGTTCCAGTCATTTTACTTTAGCTAGCACAAGAAACATGCAGATGTACAAAAAACAATAAAATATCTATACACACTTCCCTGCTCAGTTTCCGCGCCACTCTGGCATAAGCCCAGAAAATGCTTCAGAGGCCTCTACGGTGTCAAGGATCCACTTCCTGCAGCCCATGACTTCTCTGAATCATGGAGTCTGTTTTGCTCCTGCAGCCAGCTTTCTGCTCCTGGTCTCTTCTCCCCCTTACTCTAACCCCTGCATACAGTGCTCTTCTGCTGTCTTGCACAAGCTTACTCTAAAATGGCTGGTGAGTGACCCTTTTTCATAAACTTCAGTCCCTTGTGTCAAGTAACCCCACTCTGCCCTTCCCTCCTCTCCCCATCCCTCATCGGCCTTGTCAAGTAAAGAAAGTCCCCAGGAAGTCCACGTACCACCACCCCTGGAATTCAGACTTGAAAAACAGGTTTGCCATGGGTGGTAGCTGTTTGTCCAGGGACGCTCCATATGAATGGATGATCAGCAAAGTTTAACAACCCTCCATTATTATCCTTGTGTCAGGTGCAAGAATTTCTTTTGTCAGTTCCTGTGGGTTTTAGCTCAATATGGAGGCAAACAAGCCCCATGTTGAAAATGAAGTTGGAAGTTTGATATAGGCATGCAGAGTCTCCAATATCAAACAGAATTTGTAAATTGTACAAAGATTGCCCAAATTGTCAAACCGTAGTAGCCTCCCAGGGAAGTGTTACCTAGCGTGCATCTATGTCTTTAGAGAATCTCTGTCTCTTAGGTCATCTGATCTGTTGTTATACCAATAACATAAAAACCAGCAGGATCTTATAAAGGGGATAAGGCAAAATGCCATGTTTATTGTGAATACAGAAAGAATCAGAGTAAGAAATCAGTTATAGCTGTAACATCTCATTCACTCTCATACACATACACACACAAGTTCTGCAAAGTTGTTATAGTTACCAGCCTAGGAGTTGTTCGTGCCAAGTCACTGGTCAGGTGGCCTGGACACGAGGACGGAGCAGGGCCGTGTCAGATGCTCCTGGAGGTTGGTTTGCAGAATCAGACCCAAAGTCAAGGAGTACTTGTGGCACCTTGGAGACTAACCAATTTATTTGAGCATAAGCTTTCGTGAGCTACAGCTCACTTCATCAGATGCATACTGTGGAAAATACAGAAGATGTTTGTTTTTATACACACAAATCATGAAAAAATAGGTGTTTATCACTACAAAAGGTTTTCTCTCCCCCCACCCCACTCTCCTGCTGGTAATAGCTTATGTAAAGTGATCACTCTCCTTACAATGTGTATGATAATCAAGATGGGTCATTTCCAGCACAAATCCAGGTTTTCTCCCCCCCGCCCCCCCCAAATCAGCGGCACTGCTATGGGTACCCGCATGGCCCCACAGTATGCCAACATTTTTATGGCTGACTTAGAACAACGCTTCCTCAGCTCTCGTCCCCTAACGCCCCTATTCTACTTGCGCTATATTGATGACATCTTCATCATCTGGACCCATGGAAAAGAAGCCCTTGAGGAATTCCACCATGATTTCAACAATTTCCATCCCATCATCAACCTCAGCCTGGTCCAGTCCACACAAGAGATCCACTTCCTGGACACTACAGTGCTAATAAACGATGGTCACATAAACACCACCCTATACCAGAAACCTACTGACCGCTATTCCTACCTACATGCCTCCAGCTTTCACCCTGACCACACCACACAATCCATTGTCTACAGCCAAGCTCTGCAATACAACCGCATTTGCTCCCTCAGACAGAGACAAACACCTACAAGAGCTCTATCAAGCATTCTTACAACTACAATACCCACCCGCGGAAGTGAAGAAGCAGATTGATAGAGCCAGAAGAGTTCCCAGAAGTCACCTACTACAGGACTGGCCTAACAAAGAAAATAACAGAATGCCACTAGCTGTCACCTTCAGCCCCCAACTAAAACCCCTCCAACGCATTATCAAGGATCTACAACCTATCCTGAAGGATGACCCAATGCTTTCACAAATCTTGGGAGATAGGCCAGTCCTTGCCTACAGACAGCCCCCCAACCTGAAGTGAATACTCACCAGCAACCACATACCACACAACAGAACCACTAACACAGGAACCTATCCTTGCAACAAAGCCCGTTGCCAACTGTGTCCACATATCTATTCAGGAGACACCATCATAGGGCCTCATCACATCAGCCACACTATCAGAGGCTCGTTCACCTGCACATCTACCAGTGTGATATCCATCATGTGCCAGCAATGCCCCTCTGCCATGTACAATGGTCAAACTGGACAGTCTTTACGTAAAAGAATAAATGGACACAAAACAGATGTCAAGAATTATAACATTCATAAACCAGTCGGAGAACACTTCAATCTCTCTGGTCACGTGATTACAGACATGAAAGTTGCGATATTACAACAGAAAAACTTCAAATCCAGACTCCAGTGAGAGACTGCTGAATTGGAATTCATTTGCAAATTGGATACAATTAACTTAAGCTTGAATAGAGACTGGGAGTGGCTAAGTCATTATGCAAGGTAACCTATTTCCCCTTGTTTTCCTACCCCATTCCCCTCCCCCTGCTCCTCAGAGGTTCTTGTTAAACCCTAGATTTGTGCTGGAAATGGCCCACCTTGATTATCATACACGTTGTAAGGAGAGTGATCACTTTACATAAGCTATTACTAGCAGGAGAGTGGGGTGGGGGGAGAGAAAACCTTTTGTAGTGATAAACACCCATTTTTTCATGATTTGTGTGTATAAAAACAAACATCCTCTGTATTTTCCACAGCATGCATCCGATGAAGTGAGCTCTAGCTCACGTAAGCTTATGCTCAAATAAATTGGTTAGTCTCTAAGGTGCCATAAGTACTCCTTTTCCTTTTGCGAATACAGACTAACACAGCTGCTACTCTAAGGCCCAAAGTCCTCAGTCTTCAGGGTCTGTTTTTATAGGGATTTATCCTCATACAAATTTATAGGGTTTGCTTCATCATGCTGTTCTCATGTTCGAGGTGATAGTCAATCATGCTGATGGCACAGCAATGACTAAATGATGTTATCATCTTGTTCTTCAGTTCTTCGGCCCTCCTGTCCTTGGGGCACAGGGTTATCGGGCTATCTCATCCACTGCTTTCTTCAGCCAAATGATCTAATTTTAAGGCTGGCACCTCAACCTGTAATCTTTCATTTCTCATTTAATCATATGTACGTACAGTTACACTCACACTCCAACGTATATCCTGTCACATCTGCATTTTATCATCTACCCATCCTTTAACATAACCATTCTAAAATCAGTGGGACATGGCAGACTTTAATAAGTTTATTCATCCCACTTGTTACATCTAAAAGGAAACAAACAAGGTAAGCATGCAAGAGTGGGGGGTTCACAAATCTTATTCTGGAGTTTAGGAAAACAAAGTTGTACCATCCATAAAGAACAGCTGTTATCTTGTTACTTTTAGAACAATCTGTGTCTCTGGATGTGCTTCTGCATTTAACATTGATCTTGTAAAACTGACAGGCAATTTCAATTAACACAGACTCAGCAGGGTGGCTGAGAAACGTATTTCTTTCTAATGGTGAGGCCAAATTCTGGGGTCTGCTGTGGAGTCACTCTTTCTTACATTTCCCATATCAGAAATATACCAGTTATTAATCTAGTCCAACGTTGTTCCTCTGCCAATATAGATGGCTAACTCTTTTGTCTAGTCTGAGGTATTCAGCAGGGATTCCACTTCCACCATTTCCAAAAGGAAACTGCTCCACACAGGCTAATAAATCATATTGTTACTGAGGGTTTTAAAATATCAGCTACATTTCCCTTTCTTCACTGTATTCCATTATTCCCAATTAAATCTGTACAGAATAATGCGGTATATGTTATGAATATACATACTTGAATATACTTCAATTTTTAAAGAATTTCTCTGAAAATCCTGAATACATGTAAAGAGAACTAAACTTCCCCTGTATTTGTAATTGTGTTTATCCATTATAATGAAGATTGAGACTACTGAACTGTTTAACAGCCAGTTTTCCAAGTGTTCCAAAATCCACATGCTTGCTTGAATTGTTTTGGAAATTGCTGTGCCCAATGGAGGCCTGAGATAGGGCAAGCCATTACCCTCTGATCCCACTGAGAGTTACCAAAAGCAACTACAGCATTTGCTCAAGAAACTTCCTGAAAAAGCCCAAGATCAAATCCGCACAGACACACCCCTGGAACCCCGACCTGGGATATTCTATCTACTACCCAAGATCCATAAACCTGGAAATCCTGGGCGCCCCATCATCTCAGGCATTGGCACCCTGACAGCAGGATTGTCTGGCTATGTAGACTCCCTCCTCAGGCCCTACGCTACCAGCACTCCCAGCTACCTTCGAGACACCACTGACTTCCTGAGGAAACTACAATCCATCGGTGATCTTCCTGATAACACCATCCTGGCCACTATGGATGTAGAAGCCCTCTACACCAACATTCCACACAAAGATGGACTACAAGCCGTCAAGAACACTATCCCCGATAATGTCACGGCTAACCTGGTGGCTGAACTTTGTGACTTTGTCCTTACCCATAACTACTTCACATTTGGGGACAATGTATACCTTCAGATCAGCGGCACTGCTATGGGTACCCGCATGGCCCCACAGTATGCCAACATTTTTATGGCTGACTTAGAACAACGCTTCCTCAGCTCTCGTCCCCTAAAGCCCCTACTCTACTTGCGCTATATTGATGACATCTTCATCATCTGGACCCATGGAAAAGAAGCCCTTGAGGAATTCCACCATGATTTCAACAATTTCCATCCCACCACCAACCTCAGCCTGGTCCAGTCCACACAAGAGATCCACTTCCTGGACACTACAGTGCTAATAAACAATGGTCACATAAACACCACCCTATACCGGAAACCTACTGACCGCTATTCCTACCTGCATGCCTCCAGCTTTCACCCTGACCACACCACACGATCCATCGTCTACAGCCAAGCTCTGCGATACAACCGCATTTGCTCCAACCCCTCAGACAGAGACAAACACCTACAAGATCTCTGTCAAGCTTTCTTACAACTACAATACCCACCTGCAGAAGTAAAGAAACAGATTGATAGAGCCAGAAGAGTTCCCAGAAGTTACCTACTACAGGACAGGCCTAACAAAGAAAATAACAGAACGCCACTAGCCGTCACCTTCAGCCCCCAACTAAAACCCCTCCAACGCATTATTAAGGATCTACAACCTATCCTAAAGGATGACCCAACACTCTCACAAATCTTGGGAGACAGGCCAGTCCTTGCCTACAGACAGCCCCGCAACCTGAAGCAAATACTCACCAACAACCACATACCACACAACAGAACCACTAACCCAGGAACTTATCCTTGCAACAAAGCCCGTTGCTAACTGTGCCCACATATCTATTCAGGGGACACCATCACAGGGCCTAATAACATCAGCCACACTATCAGAGGCTCGTTCACCTGCACATCCAGCAATGTGATATATGCCATCATGTGCCAGCAATGCCCCTCTGCCATGTACATTGGTCAAACTGGACAGTCTCTACGTAAAAGAATAAATGGACACAAATCAGATGTCAAGAATTATAACATTCATAAACCAGTCGGAGAACACTTCAATCTCTCTGGTCACGCGATCACAGACATGAAGGTCGCTATCTTAAAACAAAAAAACTTCAAATCCAGACTCCAGCGAGAAACTGCTGAATTGGAATTCATTTGCAAATTGGATACTATTAATTTAGGCTTAAATAGAGACTTGGAGTGGCTAAGTCATTATGCAAGGTAGCCTGTTTCCTCTTGTTTTTTCCTACCCCCCCCCCCAGATGTTCTGGTTTAACTTGGATTTTAACTTGAAGAGTGGTCAGTTTGGATGAGCTATTACCAGCAGGAGAGTGAGTTTGTGTGTGTATGGGGGTGGGGGGGATGTGAGAACCTGGATTTGTGCAGGAAATAGCCCAGCCTGATTGTCATGCACATTGTGTAAAGAGTTGTCACTTTGGATGGGCTATCACCAGCAGGAGAGTGAATTTGTGTGGGGGGGTGGAGGGTGAGAAAACCTGGATTTGTGCTGGAAATCACTTTAGATAAGCTATTACCAGCAGGACAGTGGGGTGGGAATAGGTATTGTTTCATATTCTCTGTGTATATATAAAGCCTGCTGCAGTTTCCACGATATGCATCTGAGGAAGTGAGCTGTAGCTCACGAAAGCTTATGCTTTAATAAATTGGTTAGTCTCTAAGGTGCCACAAGTCCTCCTTTTCTTTTTGCGAATACAGACTAACACGGCTGTTACTCTGAAACCTTTCCAGTTTAGAGGTTGTTTGAGCAACTGTTTCCAAAAGTACAGCCCCCCTAAAATCATATGACATCAAAATTGTACGGTGCTTACAACTTTTTTTGCATACACCTGGGGCTCACACTATGGCTCTGATATCCATCCCAAGCAGGTGATCTCAGTGTTTGGCACCACTGTTTCTTTGGGAAATCAGTGTTTTAAGTTATACAGACTAAAAGTTGATCTACAGTGTTGCCCACACCAAGTTGACAAGCCACAGAAGGGCATTTGCGTATGTGTAGCAGGAAGCACTCTGTTGAAGCCAAAGGCTTTCCAAGCAGCCTGATATAGTAAGTGGGTGGCTCGTGGTGATGATGTGGCCACTGAACCTGAGTAGTACCCATGTGTTGTAAGTTTGAGTCCTGCCTTTGTCAGTCTCTTGATAATGTGGTGTGCACATTAGTTGCTGACTGTCTACTCTTGGCCAGGGTCCTTTTAGAAATTTTACCCTGAGAGCAAAATTTATAGTTTAACAGCTATATTTCAAACTATTCTAAAATCCATGTGCATACTTATATTTTTCTTTAGAAGTATTGTCATGGAAAATAGTATTAACAAGAAGGAAGATTGAAGACTCTGGTAAACAATAAGCTTGGGGCAATGTAATCATGCCACATGCTCATCACCCGTTCCAAGAACAATAGAGTTAAGGCTAGATCTACTCTTAAAAAGTTAAGTTAACCTAGATATATTGTTCAGGGGTGTGAAAATCCACATCCCTGAACAATGTAGTTAAGCTGCCGTAACCCTGCTCTAGACGGTGCTTTGACAGAAGAATTCTTCCATTGTCTTAGCTACTGTATATCAGGTAAGGTCTACGCTACAAACGCTCCATCGATGCAGCTGCAGCGCTTTGATGAACACGCTCTAAGCCGACGTCAGGTTAGTTACTCCACCTCCATGAGAGGTGGTAGCTATTTCAGTGGGAAAAGCTCTCCTGCTGACATAGGGCTGTCTGCGCAGGGGGTTACGGTCGGTATCACTATTGCTCAGGAGTGGATTTTTCACACCTTTAAGTGACTGTTATACTGAAGTAAGTGTGTCATATAGACCTGACTTCATGGAGCTGAATTAGCTATAGTGATTGGAGAACCCCTCCTATTGCTGTAATGAGTGGCTATATTTTAAGTGCTGCAGCAGTGTAAGTGTAGCCGTAGTGTTACCCAGAGGTTTCTGAACCCAAAACTATGGTAACTAATCTTCATTTCCCAGGTGGTTTCAGGAAATAAATCAATGGGGGACATAACTCTTCCTTCTGATAAATGATTGGTGCACTCAAGAGGGCTTTCACTCAAAGATCTTTTTTTTTTTTTTTTTGCGCCTGAAGTGCACATCTGAAATAGTCTAGAGCAACCCAGACATAGTTATCCAAAACCTGAGATGGTGTTGAATGGTCAGTGGCAGGTTTCTGGTGGCCAGCCTTCCTCCTAGTCTCTGGGGACTTAGATGTCAGCCTCCTAGCTTGTAGAAATCCTCTCCGAACTTCTCCAAATTACACACACTAACCTTTTAATAGGTTTGTTCAGAACAAAGGACATAACTCGTAGTAACCCCTAGTGGACTACCAATTTTCCTAGCATCAGCAAAAACCTCAGAATTCTACTTGTCACCAAAGCAACTCCTAGTCATAACAGCATAAAACTCATGGTCATAGATACCCAGGTCCAAGGTCCGTAATCCACACTTCTCCCACTCTCATGAATCTGTCACTTACTCTGTCCTTATTAGCAAAGCTATCACTGCAGCTATTTCGCATGCTTATGCAAACCTCAAGTTATTCCTGACTTTGTGGTGTTCTCGCTTGCAGTTAATGGTGGCTAAGTGCACAAAATGGCTGTGGTTATGTCAAGTCCAGTTCTCTCGTAACAGTAGCCTGAGTGCTCAAAGAAAAGAGAGTAGCTGCAACTCTCATCAGTGTCAGAATGATCAAAGTGGTTGCTGAGCGTTACGAAGTGAACCCATAATAGAAAGCTGTATTCTAATTGTTGGTGTAAAGTTTACATTTTCAAATGTAAAACCATGATCCTGGCATCAGTCAAAAGAGTATTTTTTATTTATCATGAAAACTTAACACAACAAATTTCAACTGATAATCATCAATCCCATCTCTGCCAACCAAGGGATCATGCCTATCAATTTTATTTCTTAGTGATGTGTAATTATCTAGAAAAAAGAACAGGAGTACTTGTGGCCCCTTAGAGACTAACCAATTTATTTGAGCATAAGCTTTCGTGAGCTACAGATGCATCCGATGAAGTGAGCTGTAGCTCACGAAAGCTCATGCTCAAATAAATCGGTTAGTCTCTAAGGTGCCACGAGTCCTCCTTTTCTTTTTGCGGATACAGACTAACACGGCTGCTACTCTGAAACCTATCTAGAAACAGGGATCGAAGGAAATGTCAGACATTAGAAAAATTTTAGTCACGTTGTCCTCTTTAAAACAGTCACAGCAAACTTCAAACTGTATTTTCCCCCGTAAATTGCTATAGAAAAATTGAGCAGTGCACAAACTATTTATTTATTTTTTTAAAATGATGCTCTAACCCAAATGTGTGTAGAACTTTTTCACACCTATTAAAATGGAAATTCTGTGTAACCTTAACTGTGGTGGCACTGCCATCCATATATTACCGTGCCACATTAGGGTCAGGGTTAGAGATAGTGGTGCAAGTTGGAATTACTTTGTCAAGGGATTCTCAGGTACAGCCGCCCCATGAAGAGCTCAAACACTTCTGAGCATAGTGAGATTATCTTGAAAATTGATGTACTTCAACAGGGGCTGGGGTAGATTTTTGGGATAGTGTGGGAGGATAACACCCATTAAGATGAATAGGTTAATTCACACTTCTCAGAGTTAAGGTTGATTAACAGTGTCTCATGCCCTTTCAGAATGTCTAATACAGCTAAACTTCTTAAAACCTGGAAATACAAAATTAAAGTACATACCAGCCCTGCACTGCCCTTCAACCTTAGCTGGTCTCTTTGAGTGATGCCCTGTACAACATCTGACAGGTGCCGTAGCAGTCTATCTTTGCTGATGATATGGAGCACTGTGGGGATACAGCATGAGTACAATAGGAGAAATCGAGAATGGTGAAGTTGCATTTAGGTTGGCATAATGAACAGCAGTTGGCTATACCTGGTGTATATTCAACCACGTCATCTGCTCTTTCCAAGCAGCCAGTGTTACCAGGTGTCACCACCCCCTTGAACCTTGTCCTGTAGATTTCCCCCTGGAATATTACTTGCACTTACCTCTGCTCTGTGTGCTAGCAGACTGCTACAAATCCCCATGGCAAGGATAGACTGTTGTGCTCCTTTACTTGCACAACTGACATAACTTAGCCCAGAAAGCAGATGGACCTCTCCTCGTTACAGTGGCAACCTGCTGCAAGTAATCTCTGCACTGTACATTCAGCTGTCCCTGACGCAGTAAAGGGCAGTTGGGAGTGCATACAGGTGAATGAGAATACAATTCTGGGGGCAACACCACACCATGTAAAGTGGCATACTTAGTCATTCCTCATATCTGTTTATTGTAGGGCAGCTGTGACTTATATTGTATCTTGCGGGTCCAATGGGCAGACTTAAAGTGTTGGCACAGGGCTGGTGTGTACCATAACTCTATTTCCTTTCCTGGTTTTCAAGGAACTGCCAGTTAACCATAACTCTGCATTAACAATGTTTTTAGGATGTGAATTTTTATCTAATGCTGCGTCTTAGCCAAACCTATCTAAAATTGAAAGATCTGAATCTACAGGGAATAGATTGTAAAGCACTCTGGTCATATTTTAATAGTACTTGCTGAGTTATTCACTTCAGTAATAGAAATGATCCAAATAACCCTGAAACAAGTAAAAGCAGGGCTTGTAGGAACTACCTATTCTATTTCTGTGTAGGAGAGTCCTTGAGTTATATTCTCACTTATAGATCAGTTCAATTTTTCATCTGCCTTTTATAACACAAATACAACAGTTTATTTCTTTATGCTTAGATATAGCAGATGATGATCCCATAACCTCAGTTTCCGTGGCTCAGGGCGGTTCAGAAGTATTCCTGGAATGTAAAGTCCTCAAGGATTCTACAGAAAGTTCCTCCAATCTAACACAACTAAACTCCAGCCTTCCAAAAATTCATAGCAGGAGATTTAGAGAGTAAGTATTTGTTAGTATTGACACTTCCTTTATACTATGGTACCACAGGCAGGACCTTGCTTGAATAAGGTAAGTTACATCAGTAACATTCTGTGAAATGCTAACTGAATTTTAAACTCACAACTCTGAATTCTTATTTTCAGCTATCCTGCAGGTTGGCACCTAATAAGTGACATGCCAGTAAGCAGCAAGTGCAGTACTAATATGTCATCAGTCAGGCTAGGAAGGCAAATCCAAGATCAGCAGAGGAGAGGAGGATAATAGGTTTAGTGACGGCAAAAGGAAGGAGCAGCAGATACTCTTAGAAACATAAACACCTTGCTTATAATGTGGAATAAATCACGTAGTTATACAGTAAAACCTGTGTTATCTGGGCCTGTACAAACCAGAAAGCTCTCTAAACTGGCATTTCTAACCGTCATAGAAAGCCCGGTTTATAGTCCTGTTGGTGCGTGGCCGGCAGGCTCTCTGCATGGCTCCCTACCCAGTTCCCTGGAAGGGGTGATGTGTCCCTGCTGCTCCTAGGCGGAGGAACAGCCATGAGGGATTTGGAGTACAGGAGGGAATGCGGGGCTGGGGTTTAGGTGTGGGAGGGGGCATGGGGCGTGAGCTCAGGAATGGAGTTTGAGTGTAGGAGGGGGTGCAGGGCAGGGAGTTGAGGCACAGGATGAATTTCGGGGTGCTGGATCCAGAGGATGCTCACCTTAGGCGGCTCCCCACAAGTGGGGACCTGTCCCAGCTGCTCCTAGGCAGAGGCACGGCAGATAGTTCTTGGCCAATGGGAGCTGTGGAGCCAGCACTCGGGGCAGGGCGGAGGCAGTGCGCAGAGCCGCCTGCTGCACCTCCACCTAGGAGCAGCCTGGATAGGTCACTGTTTGTGGGGAGCCGCCCGAGATGAGCCCCCCCCAGATCGGGCACCCCGAAACCTGTCCCCAGCCCTGTGCGCTCTCCCGCACCCAAACTCCCTCCCAGAGCCTGCACCCCCTTCTGCACCCAAACTCCCTTCCTCTTAGTTAACTGGCATTTTTCACTTACCAGCAGCCCCCCATACTCCAACATGCCAGATAAAAAAGCTTTTACTGTACTGAGAGAGAGAATTAGGGCTCTTTCACCTTTCCGAAAACACTCTTATTATGGTTAGAATATTTCTTTGTTTTCTGCTGCCAGACAAAATGATAGAGAGGTACAAAGCAGAATGTGATTAGCAGGATGACATGTTTGTGTTGCATGGAAAAATCAAGGGGACAAGTTAGTTGCCCTCTTGTACAAACACTTTAAATGTTGTTACGATAGCAGCTGTGTGTACGTGTTTCCTTTTAACAAGAAACTTTGGTTATTGTGTTTTTGAACAGCAGGTCAAAGATCCACTATAGGAAAAACGAAACTCTGCCATTGACGTAACTGTTTAATAAGTGTTGCTTTCATCTTCATTCTTCAGAAAGGCACCACAGCCTTTTTATGCGTCACGATTTAGTTAATGTAAAAAAAGTCACTTTTTGTATTCCCTCTATCCTAGGTAACAGTAAAAGCAAACTTTTAATTGCTTTTTTTAAAGTGAACAAATTTCTTGGGTCCACAGTAACCGAACATTATTGCACTGAAATGGCAGATAGGTCTGGATATGCTCAGGGCTACTCAACCAAAGAGATCTTCTATTGCTTGGCATTCAGGGTGAAGGATTCTTTTATACAGCTAGATTACATTGTTTTGGATTTTAATGGGTTTGTCCATTAAACTGTACTGAGGTAAATCTGAAATAATAAATGAAGTTCTTCTACCAAAAAAATCCCACTGAAATATAAGACTAACCAATATGAAACCTAGTTTCACTTGTAAGATGAGTAATGGTTAGAAATAGGAGGCCAGATCTCACCCTTCATGGTAATACCTGCAGGAAAGGGCAAGAAACTCTTTGGCTCCCCTTGTGGATTATCCCTGCATTCTTCTGGTGTAAGGAGAGTTAGTGGACTCCAGTATACCTCCAGAGCAAGAAAACAAGGGTCTGACTTGCAAAGTGCTGGGATCTGTGGGGATACAGGACCGTCCATACAAAGGCCCTATGAATCTGTAGCCACTTACTTTCTGGTAGCCTGGCTTCGTGGTGCCAGGGATTCCCTTCAATACAGCTGTCCCCAAAACCCTTTTTTAGAGTGGTTACCAGTGTTGAGGAAGTCTGTGGGAAACTTCAGTGTAGCTGTCTAAGGCTACGTCTACACTAGCACTTTTGTGAATAAAATTTATGTTGCTCAGGGGTGTGGAAAACAGCCCCCCACACACCCTGACTGACATCGACAGAAGCTCCAGTGTGGACAGCACTATGTCAGTGAGAGATGCTCTCCAGCCAATGTAGAGCTGACGGGAAAGCTCTCCTTGTTGCCATAGAGAGCTATATGAGAGACCTCACAGTGGTGCAGCTGCATCAGTGCTGCTGTAAGGTCTCTAGTGTAAACAGCCTAACTTTCCACACTGATTTCCACTGGGTGCTAAGAGGAATGAGGTTCATCTACTCTTCCTGTGGATCCCCCTCCATGGGCAGATCACAAGGGGATCTGGCCCAGAGATAAGTAAAATGATAGTTGATTTTCTCCCTTGCCTTTGGCTCTTGCTCCAACTTTGACATTTCAATCTTGTTATAGGTGACAGTGCTATAAAAATCAACTAGTACTTCTACAATATGGTTGCTATCTCTTGATTCTTATGAGTGAAAATAGGCTGTGGCATTGGGAGAACCTTTTCGTTAACAAAACTTGTCCTTTTTCTTGATATCATGTCTTGGTATAACTTGATACAGGAGCTGGAGTGTCAAGAAACAAACCTCCCTATACCTTTTTAATACACTGAAAAACCTGGAAAACTTTTTTTATTGTCCTGTACATAGAGCTTGTATTTGAGAGAGTGCAGTTATGTTTGCGATTGCAGAATATTTAACACTTAAACAACTGATTCTTTTTTTCCAGTTACTGTAGCCAGGTACTTAGTAAAGAAGTTGATAGTTGTGTGACAGATCTTCTAAAAGAACTGGTTCGTTTCCAAGATCGCTTGTATCAGAAAGATCCAGTGAAGGCCAAGACAAAACGCAGACTTGTTATGGGACTCAGAGAAGTTTTGAAACACCTGAAGTTGAAAAAATTGAAATGTGTCATCATCTCTCCAAACTGTGAAAAGATTCAGTCAAAGGGTAAATGTTTTACAAAAAATCAAGTTTTATTTTCAGAAGATAAATGTAGAACAGACTTGTTATATTGATGGTAGTACCCTTTGAGGGCCACATCTTACACTTGGAGAAAACTGGCATGGAAGACCAATGATTTATTGGTGCCTTCCTTGAAAAGTAAATCAGATTAAGGAATGTGAAAGCAAATGACTGGTTGGAGGACGTATCAACTTGTCATTGACGTATTATTGCAATGTTATAAGTACATCTCTATCCCAATATAACGCGGTCCTCGGGAGCCAAAAAATCTTACAGCGTTATCTGTGAAACCATGTTATATCGAACTTGCTATGGAGGGCCGAGTAGGGAAGGCTGTGCCTCCCCAAACAGCCTGGCCCCACCCCCATCCGACCGCCACCTACCTCCTGCCCCTTGACTGACCCCTCAGAACCCCCAACACCATCCAACTCCCTCTGCTCCTTGTCCCCGGCCGCCCCCCGAGACCCTCTGCCACTTATTCCACCCCCGCCCCCTTAACATGCCGCTCAGAGCAGCGTGTCCAAGCCAGACATGCTGCTACCATAGGCGCCGACTCCGTGGGTGCTCCAGGGCTGGAGTACCCACAGAGAAAAATTGGTGGGTGCAGAGCACCCACCGGCAGCTCCCAGCTCTCCTCCCTTCCGCCTCCTCCCCTGAGCACACTGCTGCTGCTCTGCTTCTCCCCTCTCCCTCTCAGGCTTGCTGTGAATCAGCTGTTTGGTGCGGCAAGCTTGGGAGGGAGAGGGGAGAAGCGGAGCGCTCTGGGGAGGAGGCAGAAGTGAGCTGGGGCGGGGAGCAGTTCCTCTGTGGGCTCTCCCCCCCCCCCCCGCCCACCATTACTTGCTGCTGCCCTCCCTGTGCCCCGCCCGCTGCCTCCCCTCTTCCCTCCCAGGCTTATAGATTCATAAATACTAAGGTCAGAAGGGACCATTATGATCATCTAGTCCGACCTCCTGCACAACGCAGGCCACAAAATCTCACCCACCCACTCCTGCAAAAAACTTCTCACCTATGTCTGAGCTATTGAAGTCCTCAAATCGTGGTTTAAAGACTTCAAGGAGCAGAGAATCCTCCAGCAAGTGACCTGTGCCCCATGCTACAGAGGCAGGCGAAAAACCTCCAGGGGCTCTTCCAATCTGCCCTGGAGGAAAATTCCTTCCCGCCCCCAAATATGGTGATCTAAACCCTGAGCATATGGGCAAGATTCACCAGCCAGATACTACAGAAAATTCTTTCCTGGGTAACTCAGATCCCATCCCATCACAGCCATTAGGCCTATTTACCATGAATATTTAAAGATCAATTAATTACCAAAATCCTATTATCCCATCATACCATCTCCTCCATGAACTTATCGAGTTTAATCTTAAATCCAGGTAGATCTTTTGCCCCCGCTGCTTCCCTTGGAAGGCTATTCCAAAACTTCACTCCTCTGATGGTTAGAAACCTTCATCTAATTTCAAGTCTAAACTTCCCAATGACCGTTTATATCCATTTGTTCTTGTGTCCACATTGATACTGAGCTTAAATGATTTCTCTCCGTCTAGTATTTATCTTGCGCAAGCCTGGGGGGAAGGAAGGGAAATGCTTTACCGTGTTATATCGGATCGCCTTATATCGGGGTAGAGGTGTAACTACTGTTCAGATTACTGTCTTTGATCTGTGATCTTGAAGTGATTTTGCTTTTAAAAGTTTTCTTTTTTTGACAGCCATACTTTACCAACACTGCATTGTTTCATACTGTTGATAGTGGTGCTGGTGTGTCATCCAATCTTTGTTCTTCAAATGTAGTAAAATCTGGAATTTAGTAGCAGTGTTATCTGAGGATTCTTGTTGATTCAAAGGGAGAATTGTCAGATTAACCTTTTAGAAGAGTAGATCGTACAGTACACTATCGAGCTTCAAGTAATGTTTCTGTGCACTGCACATTCATAAGTATATTTTAACACATACATTCTGGCATTTCTAAACGCTGCATCTTAAACCCGTAGCTTTTACTAAGGGACTTCTGGCAGTAATGCCTTTTAGTTATAACTGGATTGAATAAATGATACTTTTTGAATAGTCTCATTCTCAGTTCGCTGTCTGTTCCAGGTGGGTTGGATGAGACTCTACATACCATTATTGGCTGTGCCTGTGAACAGAATATCCCATTTGTCTTTGCTCTCAATCGCAAAGCTCTAGGACGCTGTGTGAACAAAGCAGTGCCTGTCAGCGTGGTCGGAATTTTCAGTTATGATGGTGCTCAGGTGAGTTGAACAAAGACACTGGTTCATAGCTTTAATTATTATTACTGTGTGTGTGTGTGTGTGTGTGTGTGTATATATATATATATATATATATATATATATATAATGCGTACAATAAAGACCTGACTCTTAGGCAGCTAGACAGTCTCTGTCTCACTCCATTCTCTGTATTAATAGTCGACAGGTCTATTATAATGTTATACAGAATTAACTTTATAATGTTATACAGAATTAACGTTTATTTCCACACCACCTTTCTCCTTTTTGCTTTGTTCACAGATGTATTTTTGGCCAGCTCTCCGCCTCTTCTCTACCCAAATCTGCTGTTCAAAAAGCTTTTCTTGAGGATAACTGGTATTTTAAATACCTGATGAGATGTCTGGAGGGAGAAGCCTAGTGGCAGCCCTTTTTTAAAAAACAAAAACAAAAAAAACCTTGTTGCAAATTGGGAGAACTACTAGGAACAGAGAGGGGGATACTGAATGTTTTTAAAAGAGACATTTGAAAATGTAAAATCTTCCTCTTCTAGCTGGTAGAATATTAGTTTGAATAACTTTTCAGGAAGGGGGACTAAATTTTCAAACTGGTACATAATAAAAATAGTATTTATAACCCATTAAGTTCAAAGCAATCTATAAAAATGCTATAGCAATACATGTCAGATGTGTGGCTAAAACCACACATTGCTTAAAAATGTACCTTTGAGTTCCTCACTGCATCAGAAAGTCTCTTGATGCATTTCCCTGTTTATCATTAACCAAAACAAGATAAAACAGTTACTAAACAAAATCCAGGTACATGGTTTATTCTGTTTTGCCTGCTCATGTGCTTATTTAATATTCGGAGTAGAAGGCGTGCAAAAACTGTACCCTACATCTTTGCACACTTCAACAGAGAAATATGGTTTAAGCCATAATAGTGTTTCATGTTCTCTTATCACTGGTTTCTCTCTTACTTTTTTTCCCGTTAGGACCACTTTCACAAAATGGTAGAACTGACAATGGAAGCCAGGCATGCATACAAAGATATGGTGGCAGCTTTAGAGGAAGAGGCCGCTGAAGGGGGAGGAAGTGAAAAGCACAGCACAATCTTAACCACTCAATATGAAGAGAAGAGCTTGTCCAAGACTGGTAAAACGCCCCATGTGGAATCTGATGAGGATGTACCAAATTACAGTGAGTGTTCAGTGGTTTATTCTTTGTGTTCAATCAGTTTTCCTTCCTTTGTACTAAAATTATCTGATCAGAATCTTTGTGAGGCAGTGCAGACTAAGGATGTCTGGTTAGGAAGGGCAAACATATCTCTTTGGCCCATGACCTTACCAGACTTCATGAATTGAAGTCCAGCCTGGTCGCTGTTTGGATGGGAGACATCTAAGGAAAACCTAGTTTTTCATGAAGTTATATGGTTGACATATCTGGGTATGTCTGCACAGCAAAAGCTTTGCATGGGCTAGCCTACCTATGCTGGATTTAATTCAGCTAGCGCAGGTAGTAATAGCAGTGAAGTCAGCAGAGAGCAGGCTAGCAAGCCAAGTGTAGTCAGGCTCAGTGCTGGGCTTGTGCTACCTGCGCTGTTTACTAAGTTACCCATGCTAGCTGGGTTTAAGTTAGCTCAGGTAGGCTAACCTGTGCACAGCTTTTGCTGTGTAGGTGGACATATCCTTTGTAAATGGCACTCTTCCTTTAAGTAATTTCTGAAATAGTCCACCTGGTGGTAGATGGCATATGCTGCTCTTTCATATAAGACTTGTAACAGAGCTCCTGACTGTTTGTTTGTGGCTAAAATTCCACTGGTACTTCTTGTAAGATTAGTTGGCCCAAGCAGACTGGCTAAATTCTGATTAGTTTGACAATTTGCTACTACAGCTTCAAATATTCTTCTTTCTGTCCTAAAATATTTCTATGCTGTATGAAGGCCTTCAACCCTGTAGGTAACTGCATTTGCAGTACTGAATGAATGATCCCTTTTTGTGTATATCTGTGTGCATATTAGGATCTGTAAATAAAATGTGCTCCTGATAGAGCATTAGAAAGTTATTAGTCAGTTCATTACTTTGAAACAGCAGTAGGCAAATGAGTCTGTATCCGTTCCTAAAATGCAGCAAATAACATAGGGTTTAGATAGTCCCCCTGGAGAATTTTCAGATTATCTTCCAGCAGGTGCTTGCAAAGTATGTTGGCTTAAGAGTCCCTTACATGCTGATTTCTCCCTCAGTTCTTACATTGTCCTTCATACCGGGAGATTGAGCATTTCAGTGCTTAAGTAGGGTTGTCTGTGAATACTAAACTGGGGGGAAGAGAATCTGTGGGATACTCTAGGAGAAATTTAAAGTGACTTTCATACTAATATTCTGTTCTTTGTTTATAGTCAAAATCTGGAAGAGAAAGCTTGAGGAGGAGTATAACCCTTATACCTTGGAATTAGAAAAGATTGCTACTACTGAAATGCTGACCTTGAATTTAGAAGAGCCTCAGTAAAGCTGGATCATATTTTATTGGGCCTTATTACTTTTTACATAGATATGTAAATATTGAATTATCTAAAATCAGTGGTCCATCTAAGCTGTGAGGTGTAGCAAATAAAGTAATCTAGGAAACGTTTAAAGTTGGCTAAGACGACTATTCTGATCTCACTTGAAATGCATTGGAATGCATGAAACATTGGCTGATTCTTACAGGTTTCTGTATACTTGACTGGCTACTAAAGCTGCTGCTGCTTCATTCTTTGTATTAGAGAATTAATTTGAAGGGAGGAGAAACTCGTTTTAACCCAGGACCACTTAGGAATGGGCTTGTTTTAATACATGCCATGTTTTTAAGGGTTGGTAAGGCTGATTACTGCTGGTGTCTGGTGCCACAAGTAGGGCTAGCTAGAAAACAAAATTTCAACATTTGTTTGAGACGCAGAAATTCTGAAAACCTTCATTTTGGGAAAATATTTCACGTTGCTGGTTATCTGCCTAGAAGGGTCTTGTTAATTTCACTTTCTCCCTGCAGGCAGAAAGTGAGATTGATAAGAACCTTCCAGGTGGGAGCAGTCACTTTAGTTTTTCCAATAGAAAATTTGAAATTTTCTTAGAAAAACTGGAAATTTTCTGAAGGGAAAATAGCCTCCTCTCCCTCCCTCCCCCTCCCCCCCCAACAAAAATCAAAATTATCAACCAGCTCTAGCGTCAAGTCAACTAAAATCTCCCTTCCTTCACTTGGGGCATGCAGCAGCTGGGAGGGGGATGGGGTAATGAGTCAAGAAATTCCTGAGAGATGGGGAAGCTGGTAAAGTTAAAATGGACCACAAAGGAGATTCCTACCCTAAAGAGCTCTTAAGATCTGATAGAGCCCTTCTGCTGGCAGAGCTTAGGAATGCTTCAGGGAAAGAGGTGGGCCAGCCTGTTCTGTCCCCTCTCTCCTCTTACAGAATTTCTTCTCTGCCTTAGGAGTACCACAGCTTGGAAGAAGCAGGGCTATAGCAGCGGTACTCAATTCTGCAGGGAAGGGCTATTTCTTCAGCACCTGCTGCCTGCATTTTCTTTAGCTGTTGTCCGGCTGCCTCAGCCAAGCCCCAAGGGCAGCCATTTGTGTAGCACTGTTGCATAAGGGAGAATTATACAGCAATGTGCTTGGCTGCATAAACACAGTATGTGAGCTCTTAGCCCTTCCCTTCAGAAGAATTCGTCAGTCTTGTTGCTACTCTGTTTTTTTAATGTACAATTGTGTATTTTGATTCAGATAATGAAGACTTAATTTGAGGAAAAAGAACTAATATGTTAGAGCCAAGACTGACTGTATATAATTGTGTATCAAATGTAGAGAAGTTTTCTGAAGACAAGCTTAATTTACTTTTGATATTGAGACTTTTTTTAAACTGGACATGTACCTGGTGGTGGTAGAGCACTTTTGTGGGAGGTTTCTTTTATAAATAGCAATGCTTTATATATTTTTAAAATGAAGATGGCACACTTAATGGAGAGGGCCAAATAGTGTAGCAGAGTATTCAGATTTGTATAAGGGTGAAAACCAAAATTAGGATTTCTGATTTCAATGTGTGCAAAATAAAATGGGTGTAAATCCCAGATGCATCTAGTACCTCTGTGTCGTCCACTATGCACTGCATCTAACTTCTCAGAGCAGCTTTCATTTCAGCTTCTCTAGCACAATCCTCCTGAAAAGCAAGTGCCAGGAGGAATCACAGGTAAGCCAAAAGCGACAGAGGTAATATCAAGTCAACCTTGAAATGATTTTTAAAGTATAAAACTGATGTCATTTTATCGTATGTAAGACACAGTATATTATTTATATTGATTTCAGAAAATATGGTTGGGGTTGTCGTCTTTCTGACTTGCATAGCATCCTGTGGTTAGAGCGTAGCTAATGCTTGAGATTGATGTGTGAACCACAGTCTTATGCTCTGGGGAGTAGTCAGTAAAGGAGACAAAGCAGCTCTGCTTTGACACTGAGCTGATCACTGGATAGGAGATTGTTCTACTTTTCCATAATTGCAGCTGACCTTAACTTGACTTTGGGAGTGGGGAAAAAGTTCAGTGCTGAAAGATGATTTGGACTGGCAGTAGACATTCTTGGCCCAGTAGGAGGTTGCTGTGTACTCACAGCAATGCAAACTGTTGTGTATGAAGGTAGTTATGGTTGCACTCTATTAGACTGTTTATTGCTGCAAATACCACTACAGGAGAGGTTTTGGTTTGTTTTGGCAGGGGGCCGGTGTTGGGTAGGTTCACTGCATCATGGAAAGCTCTCCAGCAGCTGAAGAGGTAGCTAGGTTTTTGCTTTACACAACTTCCAGAAGGCAGAAGTGCAGATGATAGAGAATCTGTATGCTCTAGGGTTGCTACTCTGCACAGGTCATTTTGCACTCCATAGAAGTGCATAAACATGACTGTTAGCCAAGACTTAATGCTAGCATCCTTAGCAGTTTTCATTGTAACAAATTTAGGGAGTTACTCACCCATGTCCTCTCTAAGAAACCCACTGTGTGTATGGTGAGAGCTGTTGAAGGCAGAATTAGTGTGGAAGATGATTAAGCAGTGAATAGATATTTGTCCTTCAAAACAGCTTTTGAGGGGTTGAAGTGTTCAACCTCATCACTCAACCATCCCCTTTAAGACAGTAGTTCTGTGGGCAACACTGTAAGAGAATCTCTGCTGGATTTCCCCCCCCCCCCCCTTCTAATCCTGTTGCTTAGTTTCCAAAGTGTTTTTACTTTGCATTGCCACAATGTGCTATGCTTCCCACAGTTTGAGATCTAGCTTAAGTTAAAGCCAGCCTCGCTGCCAACCAACCCCCTCTGCTGGGCCAGCAGTCAGTTATAACTTCTACACATTTCATTTTTCAGTATATAAAATCACCTGATAGTAGTTTCCTCCCCATAGCGCCCACTTTTTTGGGTGGTTGGGAGGGGGGCAGAAAGGCCTGTGGTGTGCTGAATTACAGCCTAGCCAATTGTAAAGGCTTCCTTTCTCCTTGAGACTTTGGGTCACTGGTGGGGGCAGTTCTTGCTGAGGTAGCACAGCAGTAGCACATATCTTTGTGCTCGCCCTCTTTCGCTTTTTTTTAACAGGTAAAGCAGCAGTATTTTAAAAAACTGATTATCTTCCGTGCTACCGCAACAGACCTTAATAGCAAAAGGAAGTCAGGTCACTTGTAGTTTCGGGTAGGAAGAGGAATTGGCCTATTTGCTCAAATTATGCACAGGCAGGTGAAGTGTAAAGTAACCTAAACTGAGGGTAATGTTCTGAGAACAACTTACAATGTATGTCAAAGAAGCTATCAGTACTTCATAGTAGGCAGGTAACTTCATTTCTCTAAAGGCTGGGTGTATTTCAAGTGTTTCTCTTCGTTAGCCATTGCACCCCAGCATAGCAGTAGTCTTAGCAAAGCCTCTGATCACCACTCCTTTAGGACTTCAATAGTGTAAAAAGGAAGGGTCTGATTTTGCCTTTGTTTTGCTTATTAGTGCATCCAACCTTTTGCTCCAGGAATGTCACTTAGTGTGTCAAACTTTTTGAAGTGGGAGGACTTTGGTCCTCTTTTTCACAACTGTCATTGAGGAAATGCAGCTGGCTTCTTCATCCTAAGATCCACAGCTCTTAGAATGATACTTCAGCATTGGTCAGTCACTGGCAGGAGGGGAGTGTCCAGTCCCTGAAGTTCCCTTCAGTTTTTCCTGGCACATTAACCAGGCCCCCCTGATTCGAGAATTCCAGCCTGTTAAGTCTAAACATTTGAAATGCAATGTGTCTCATTCCCAGCTGTGTCCGAGGGCAACATTTGATTTTAGGGGTGATTGTCCCCTCATTTCTGCTTCCCCTTTTGATACATTTGCAGATGCTGGTTCTCCTACAGGCTTGCTGGGAGCTGGGGGGGAGTAGGAAGAAGAGTGCTAGACTGAGAAAAGCCAGAGGCAAAAAGGAAGGCCTGTCTCTCCAGCTGCCCCCTCCCTCCTCCTTACCAGTTGTCTTGTGTGGGGCTCTGCCAGCTCTGTGGGTAGAGGGCATTTTTTCCTCACAGCTCAGGCCCAGTGAAGTTGGCTCGTCTCTTGCCTATGGAAGAAGGGGCAGGTGGGATTGGAAAAGAACAGGCTCTGGGGCAAGCAGTCCCATCTCCATGAGGGGAGCAAAGCCAGAAGGGCATTTGGAAGACCATGTTTGAGCTCCTACAGCCTGCACCAGCAGCCATGCTTCTGACTGCAGAGCTCAGCTACCTCATGGATGGAGGGCACAGGACACAGCACAGCTGCTACCAATTCCAGAAAGTGGTAAGGGGCCTTCAGACCCAGCTTCCTCCTGCTGCTGCCACCTCTAACACCCTTCTGCCCAAGGCAGTCAGGGGCTCAGCAATTCTAGCTGGTAAATTTTTACCTGAAATATTAACCTCTCTTACTCAACAGGCCCTTCACAGGCAGCCAAGCCTAGGCTGGCCTCTCACAATGAAAACTCAGCCCAAAAAATTAAATATGAACTATCAAAGTGCCCCTGCATGCTTTCACAAGCAGTGCTAACATGAGTGGACAGTATTTCACATATGGTCCTTCTCAACCTAAAAATCACGTGGCCTCTCCCGAGGTAGGGAAAGGGGGGATTTAAATCTGTTTCAGGGAAACATATGGGACTTTGATCCTTGGGATTAGCTACTGTGACAAATCTGTGCATTGACAGCTGGAAACTGAACTTAAAGTATGGACTTTGCACCAGCCAGTAGAATAACTACCATGTTAAATAAAACCCCGAAAGGTTTTATTGTAGGTATATTAAATGTCCAAAGAAAAAAGCCAAGTGGCTGGAGTGCGATGTGTTTAGCATGTTATGAATCTTCCTTTTTTTGATGATTCCCAACATGAAATGCTTCCTTAAGGCAACCAACTTATTCCAGTTTCATGATGTCATAGAACATGACCTTCGAACCTCATTCTGCTCCTCACTGTACTATCCAGATTGGACATGGGGAGCTTTCTCAAACAAGACCTAGTATTGTACTTCTAATTCAGAAGGTAGGTGTAAATTCTGTAAGTAAATTAGAAATGCTGTTCTTCGGTTAGGCATTCAAGTTCAGTCCTTATGAGCAGGGACAGTCTCAGGGCAGAATACTCATATCTTCTGTACTGAGACTGCCTTCATCAAATTCTACATATTATGCATCCAGTCTTCTGCCAAAAAAAAGGAAATGGCATTGGCTAAGTCTTCTCCAAGGGCCGATGTCCATGTCCTGCTTCCCATCCTAGAGGCGAACTGCTACGAAAATCCCATTGTAATGGATCTGTGGACCCTAGAGTCAAGTGGATCACTGAGATGAAAATTGACATTCAGGGACTTAAATTTTACTTAATGAAGACAAGCCCACCATGCTTTGCTTGAAGAAATTGTTATTTTTCCTCAAAGTATATTTAACAATTTGAAGTATTCTGGCTGTGGAAGTGCTTAACAAGAGGGAACTTCAGGCATGGGGTATTCCCCTGCTGCCAGGTCTGGTCCCCAAGCTCCAGGCAGGCTCAAGTACCATTGTAAAAGATCTGTAGAGCTTGCTGCTTAAAGAAAGGAATTATTCAGGTAAGCGGGGAAAAGTTTTATTTCATATAAATTCAGGGTTAGGGAGAGAATACAATACTTTTTGAATGACCATTCCCAGCACAATCAAGCCAAAGCTTTTATATAAAAAGTGAGGGATTTATGTGCAATGCTAACAGTGGAAATGTTGAGGACAAGAGAAGAACAAGTAAATGTCTCAAACTTTTTATTGATCCTTTGCAGAAAAATAAAACTTATTTTAAAACAGCACTGTGAAACAAGTAGGTTCCCAAAATTTGATTGGCTACCTCACTGTTAAGTCTGCAAATGTTTACTAGGAATAATAAAAACAATCCTGGTATCACATGAGCCCTTTATCAATTGCTGAATATTTGTTTAGAGATGTTTAGCATAAATCAGACTTGATCTTCCACAGTACCAAATATTATGCATATTTTGTAGCTCATTGTGTGCTGTGATTTACAGTATGCCAACTATTTTCAAGTCCTGTAAGTAAATATTTACTGTACCTTAAGTTGTCAAATTTTGTTTATACAAGTTTTCCTGTACCAATCAACAGAAATTTAACTTCAAAACAACCTTTGTACATTAATACTTTTCATGAATTAGTTTTCAATTTAAGGTCTCTCTATGTCCGTGATGAATCACACAGTAGTTTCTTTTTGAAATACTATTGTAGCTTTGCTGCCTATTTATACAAACAAGGAAAGTGAATTTGCCCCCACCAAAAAGGAATGTTCTTTAAAATGCCAGAACAGACTTTCAAGGTAAATCTTACTCTCCCCCATTACTTTTCTGAAAAATAGAAGTGTTCCAAATCCTTGTTAAATCTCCACTGCTTTAATAATGTTAAAGAGCATCACAATCGAAGTTACCTCGTCTGCATAAAACAGGATTTAGGGGTTGCATTACAATGTTTGAGCACCACAAGTCTCAGTAGGAACACTTAGTTCTTTTTCTGCTAGTTATTGAGGAACAGGTATCAGGTTGTTCAAAAGGGGTAGGGGAGTGTCTTGGTAGTAGATAAATCATTCTTCAGTGCAATGAGGAAATCCTGTTTTGCCTAAATTTTCAGCAGAGTCTCCTGAACAGCAAGCCCCCCTGCCAGCTACCTATCTGCTGAATCCTTTTTCAGATATGCTGGTTAGAGTACTGGAAGCCTCATTTTACAGACATTTCCTTGTCAGCCAACTCTTACTCCTGTCTCTGTCCATTAGGGCGTGTCTTTCTTCTTGCAACTCTCCTGAATGAACAAGACAATTTCATTTTACTTTAGAAATCTAGATTAAATAAAATCAGCTTGTTTAACATGAAAATATTAAAGCCAATCCTATGAGCTAGCAGTAGATCTATCAAGCTGAATTGTCATGCCCATAAGGGTATGTTATCTCTTGAATCTGCTTTTTCCTCAAGACCAGAAGCACTGGAAGTGGCTACATGGAACCAAGAATCTGGTCATCAGACTGGTGGTGCAGAGGGGCAATAATGGCAGCTTAAGGGACATACCCACAGTCTTTGGTGTTGGGGTAAAAGGGATCAGCCAGGAAGCAGCCCTGTGGCTCCAGCTTTGCTTAGCAGCTGTAACAGTCCCTTGGAGGCAGGAGCAGGTTGGCATTATTTACAATAGCCAAATAAGCCCCTGGTCTGTACACTTCTTAGAGAAAGGAACAGAGGTAGGAGTAGTGGAAAGCCACTTCAAATCCCCACCCCACATTGGTCCTACTGATAGTACCATCCATTTCATAGAATCAAAGGGGAGGAGGAAGGAGAAAAAATACGCTCACACTTCACTGATTTGTCTTGGTCCTAAGGTGGACTTTGAGTTGATGACAAAATATCCAGGTATGATTCAACTGGCTGGAGACAGGTTGGTGTTATCTATAGGAACCTGGATTTCATTCCTAGCATCAACCCCCAAGGTACTAGATCTTAAAACACCAGAGGAAGGCAATTTTTGTCTAGAAGTAACTGAATGACAAGCAGGCAGTACTATATATGGACTACAAATGGAATCCTATGCTGTTCTCTCAGTTCAATATAGTGGTAAGTCAAAAATAAGGATTTTCAGGCTCCTCCCCCTCGCTCACTTAAACAGCATAGCACAAGACAACATGCATGTCAAGAAACTTACCCAGGTCGTCTTCCAGCTTTGCATCATTGCATGATGTTCACTGACTGCACTTTTCCAGCTGTCATACCCCTTTACCCATCCAGCCTGACCAGCACTATCTGAAAATTGTAAGTCATGAAACAAGCTACATGAATAGGCTGTGATTAAATAGATGAGTATCTGCCATTGACTTCAGGGGAAGCTTTGAAAAACGTCTGAGTTAACATCAGTGGAGTTTGGAGAGAATGTTGGTGCTCTCTTGATCCCCAGAATCAGTAGGCACCAGAGCACTTGGCTAGATTTTCAAAAGTGCTGAGAATACAACAGCTCCTATTGCCTTCAGAGGGAGCTGATGGCTACACTCAGCCCCTTTGAAAATCAAGCTCCTTATTTAGATATGTACAGAGGGATTTAGGAGCCTAATGTTAAGCACCTACTTTTGAAACCCTTCAGCAAGTGGTTATTCTGGAAATTTTAAGTGACTTCAGTAATATAAATGGCAGGGGGTTGAAGTAGCTACCAAACACAGTAAATCAGTACTGGAAATATAAAAAGCTGACAGCTGTATTCAATCAGGAAACTAAAAATCCAAGCTTGTCTAAATGAACATGTTTTATGGTTGTTTCGAAATTACCCGTCAGCAGACTACCTGTTTTCATAACTCACCAACTATGTAGTCTAGAAATGAAACGACAACAGCAATCACATTAGTCAATATGGATATGCTACTTATTCCTTCCAGAAACAAATGCAGCCCTCATGGGAATAAGCCAGCCTTTTAAATATTGTGAACTAGGAATCCCTTCTACAATAACATCTGAAGTGGACACTAAATTTACTTAGAAATTAGTGTTTTTTTTAATAGTAACAGTCTTCAAGCATGTATATGGTCTTTATAGGTGAGCTAATTTTAAAGCTGTCCTCCCTGCATCAGGCCAGGATAAGCAGTGCATACCCACTGCAAGAGCCTACCTTTTCCTTCCACTGTGATGAGCACTTTTGATGTTTTATTTCCAGCTTTTGAGAGGACTGAACAATGGTATTCAGAGTTTTCTGCTACAGCATCTTTCACCCAGCTTAGAATATGCACTCTGCCATCAGCCAATGCATGGGATTGCTCACTGACACATGCTTCCACTTTCTGTCCATTCTTCTTCCAGACAAAATGTGCATCACTGGGACCTGTGAAAATCTTAGTTTAATTACTGAAGAAACCATTTGTAAGAAATTAAAAATGAAGAGAGTGTCAAATGTAGATTAAAGTGTGATGAAACATTAACATGAAACCCTGAAATTGTGATGATTAGACAGCACCAGATTCTGGATTTTAGAATATAAATAGCTGAAGATAAGAACTGTTCTGAGGGCTCTGTTTGTTCCTATGGTTCTTGAGTGCAGTGTGGTCAGAAGACTGGGACACCAGTGTTGATGAGCAGGTAAGAATAAAAGCTTAGCACTCCAACAGAAAAGATTCTCAGGGAATTGTTAAGTGGGAAAGAAACACCTGGATTCTGACATTCTCAAAAGTAGAAGCCACCCCTGAAAGAAGTAACATGATTGTAGACTGGACAGTGAGGGAACCTAGGTAAGCCCGTGTGCAAGAGGTGCAGCACTTGTTTTCTTGAAAAGAAGACCAATACCAAGTACAAGCCACTAGCAGAAAAAAGGCCAGAAACTCAGAGCCGTTGAAGATATTAGGTGTAATGGACGCAAAATCAGATGAAACAGAAGAGACATCACAAATGTCAGCAGGGTAGTCAGATAAAGGAGGTGAAAGAACTTGGCATCTTAGGGTAAGAGGAGCAGAGGGCAAATAGCTATCTAGCCTTTATGCCTAATCACCAATATTCATACCATCCGTGAGGAACAGAATGCAACCAAGCTAAAGATTGACA
This sequence comes from Lepidochelys olivacea, assembly GCF_965140295.1. Classification (NCBI taxonomy): domain Eukaryota; kingdom Metazoa; phylum Chordata; order Testudines; family Cheloniidae; genus Lepidochelys; species Lepidochelys olivacea. The sequence goes on along the minus strand of NC_140415.1, from coordinate 85,952,219 downwards.
TTGTTTTCTTGGGATAAAGTAAAATAGGGGCTATCAAAGACAGACAAATGCAATTCTGCTTGGTGTGTACAGTTAGGAATTTAGCGGAGACAGATATAGCCCAGATAAAGAAAACAGGGATGTATGCTGTCTTTGGCTTTCCATATCGAACAACTTAAAAAAAAAATCCATTACCATTCTGAAGGCAAGTCCTGATGTGCCCATGTGACCTATAATCAAACACCCTTATTGATGAATAGAGGAGGGAAGATAGCAGTGAGGCAGGTGGTCTTAGGCCTCTTTTTGTTGACAACGAAGGGAGGAGACACCATATTAGAGAGACTTACCTACATTGCAAGGGGTGGATTCACTGACCACTACTATGAACTGTATAATGAGTTGATTTGGATTAGTGATTGTCACATAAGAGGGACACTGACCTACATTCAAACAGGCAGACCTTATTAGGTAGGCTTTGCATGGAAAATGGAGAACTTTCACATTAGTGTTCTACCACCACACCCGATGCAGTAGGCATTGTACACATACCAAAAAACCTTCGTCCTTATCTCGGGTTTCAGTAGACAAAGTGGAGTGGTTTGGAAGTTAAAGGAATAAGAAAAGCTTCCTGTTTGTTAAAATACCTTACACAAATGCAAAGAAACAACAAAGTGGTAGTGAGGATGAATGATGGAGATTATGATCTAATTAAACCTTGATAGGACCATTCTGTAAGAGCAAGATAAAAGGGAAGAGATAGGAGATTGGCACAATATATTTAATAGTACTTAGATACCAGCTGATAATCAAGATGGGAGAGATTAAATTATTTGGGAAAAATATATAATGAACTGAAAATACCCAACCCTCAACATCTGCAACAGCCCAGGTGTGCAAGAAGACAATGGAAATGAAAGTTTGCTGGACTATGCAGGACACTGGTATTTTAGCTTCCCCAGTATCTGTACAGTAAACTATACACTCAAAAAACAACAAGGTCAGGATTAAAAAAAACAAAGGCCACACCAATTCTGTGATTTAGACTGATAATTAAAAGGACTCTTGTGGGAGTAATGCCCACAAGAAACTTGAATTCAGGATACTAGTGAATTGGGCAAGGATAGAGATTTTCTTGTTATTCTTTCTACTGATCCCAGATGTGTCATCGAAGTCCAAGGATATTTTAATTTCAGGAAATCAAATCTTGGAATTAAAAATTTAGATCCTGATTCTTCAAAGCCTTACATAGTTTCCTACTGACTTTTCTAGGCGAGGAGAGTGTTTTATTGGCCTAGGTGCCATGCATACCTCTGGTATTGTATTGATAGTAATGTTGCAAGGGACTGCATTCTTGCAAATAAAGAGTAACAAGTTAATATAAGTTTTACTATCCCTGGAAATGGAGAAGTGAGAAATGATCCACCACAAATATGGAAGATCAGTTTAAAAAGAAAAAGTTGATTCTAACTAAAAAGTTAGAAGACATAAAATGGACTTTTGCAAATGTCAAGATAAACGCTTGGAGAGAGAAAGTCCATTGATACAGTGGAAGGGATAAATTTAGTAATGACTTCAACAGCTGAGGAAATTAGTTGCTTTTCCAAAATTTCTGAGAGAAATTGAAATTTGACCAATTGAAAGTCTAGAAATACTTGTTAAAAAGAGCAAGCTAGAGAATACTGTGAAAGTTTGAACAGAGAACAGCTACTAGGTAATTGGTTTACTAGTATAACACACTTCATTTTATGACATGTCCCATAAGAATTCATGTGACCTTATCTAATCTTATCTTCCCACTCAGTTGGCATCGTATCATATATATTACTAATCAACTAAATTTAACTATTTGTTGCTTTTAGCAGTGACCTAACCCAGAAGGGGGAAAAGAGATACTAAGCTATACTAAGCTAGTAATTTGCCTGGTTCACTATTCAAGCTTTTCAACAGTTGCAATATGCATTTTCTTTTAAATGAGCTAGTGTAAAACTATTCAGTGTACTCAAGTACCACAAAGGATAAGAATGCAGTGTATGACAAGCCATCCTAGATAATACTAACTCTTCTCAAGACCTTGCAAATATACCAGTGTCTGGATAAGTATATATATTTCCATGCAAAAGTAATTGTACAGCAGAATATCAAGATGACTGGCACTAGAAACAACATAAATGGCATACACAAGAAGATGAAGCAACTTATTCCCTTTCCCTCAAAATCCTAATTCTATTCAAAATACAGATCTTCACTCATCCTCTTGCTGTTTGGAAGAGAGGGTCCCGTGATTAGGCCCTTGCTTGGGACTTGGGCTATCGAGGTTCAGTTCCCTGCTTTATCAGACTTCCTGTGTGACTCTGGACAAGTCCCCTCTCTCTGTGTCTTCGTTCCCGATCTGTAAAATGGCTAAGATATTTCACTATCTCACAAGGTTTTTGTGAGCATAAATACGTTAAAGATTGGCAGGTGCCCAGACACCACATAAGCATTTAAGAGTGTCATTTTCAAACAAATGGATTCATAGTAGTTCAGCTACTAACTTTACCAAGTTTGATTTGAGCTACTTACTATCTTGACCTTCTAGAATGTCCCTTTTTCCTACAGTAGTGGGCGGGCCATATCATGAAACAGCACGTTTAATGCAGAAGACCATTTCCTGCAAACTTATTTTCAATTAATTAGAAATGCAAGTCAGTGTGATTTCATGCTATTTCCCATTTATACTGAAGTGCCAAAAGAGTTGCCAAGCGCCTGCTCTGTTTTCATTACCAAAACAATCTCAGTTCTTAAAAATCATAATGGTCTTGGAAAGGCTTCAGACGCTTTAAAAAAGCTGTAGTTTCCAAAAACAAACAAACTTGGGTTTGGCAATCCCTTTAGAAACTTCCTTGTTCTGGTTATCTCACAAGGAGTGTGATCCTGGGTCATCACTCTGGGGAGTCACTGAACAAGTGACTACTTTGCTGTCTTCCCACAAACATCCATCATATGCATAGTCAACAGTACTGGGATTTCCCACACACTGCAAGATTTTTGCACATCAGACTTTTACAACAACCAACCAGGATGCAAACAACATGTTTGTACCCTTTTTGGTCTGCTTGGGAAAGAAAGCTTTACTGGCCTTTCTGCACGTTTCACGGTAGTTCAGTCCTGATTCTCTAATCTAATCACATCTTCCACTATGGTACTTAGTTTCATTTGCTCAGCTTCCCAGAAGCATGCAAAAGGTTAAAAAAAAAAAAAAATTGCTAGGAAACATCTTGATCTCCCCAATCTTCTGGTTTACATTAAGTACTATATTATGATTTGCATAAATCTTGATTCAAACACCTGTTATGTGTAACTCAGCTTTAACTCTCCAGAATCCTCTGAGATACATTGTTTCTGTAAGTGATATTTAATAGATTCAATGAAAGAATGTCTGCTAAAGTTTCTTGCAGAGATGTGCTGGTGAATCCAATACAAAGGACTGTGCTTCTTTTTAAATTAAGTGATGATACCAGATGATAGAAGTATTGATACTGCTGAGAAATAGTTGGCAATCATATGTCATAACTAGAAAATTTATAGTTTCCTTTGTATTTATGAAGTGGATAGAACACAGATTGAATACAAGAGAATTGCTCACTGAGTGACCATAGAATTTCATATCTTGGGGTCTTCAAACACATTTAAACAAATACTTACATTCAGTTGTTATCCTCTCTTTGTGAGTGCTTGAGAGATTTAAAAAAAGGATTATAAAATGAAAGAAAAGGATCAAATTAATGCATAATAATAGGAGTGCAATATGCATCAGAAGCTATTCTGCACATGTAACCATCAATATAGTAAAACCAACCTTAGGAAATGGACTTTTCAGGGGTGTCATCTCAAAGCCACTGTTTCAAGCAAAGTCACTAGTTACAGAAAGCCATCAAAACTTGGACAACTATTTGGAGATTTACTTGAAAGGAGTAAAATTAATGGTCTGTCATATATTCACATAAAAAAGCCCCACGCACCACTCTCCCAACAAGCACTGATCTTGAGACTGAACTATTCTTTTCCTCTGGAAAGCTCCTCCCGGTCAGTATGGAGTGATTGTCTGGGTAGTGAAAAGAAGCTTGCATTACCTGTGTTATGCTTGTGTGCATATATACAAGGCTTCATTTTCCAGAGCTGCCACCCTAGTACATTTCACACAAAGCCAACATTTTTAGACTTAACACCTTTGAAAATCAGAAACTTAAAGTTCCCCCAGCTCCAGTTTACATCAATGGGAGCTGCAGATCCTCATCACCTCCAATTTGGGTCACTTTTTAGGTGCCTAATTAGGGATTTAGGTGCCTAACTTTAGTCACTGAAATTTGAAATGTTCTGAATTCCCTTAAAAAATTACAATTTTAAAAAGCAAAGTAAAAAACTCTCCAATGTATGAACAATACAGCTGCAGATGTTCTACCGGCAATATGCAAGAATACACTTAGAATACTAAAATTCTACTACCAATTTACTGATTATTAAACGGTTCACTGTATACAAACCTAATCCTGAAACAGAGTGCAGACTGCTTCCAAAAAACCTCTGAGATACTAATTTAAACAGCTCATTGGAATGAGCTGTTTCCTTGACAGGAGAAGCAGTAGTACAAGAAAGAAAGATTGCCTGAAGGAGAATATTGGAAAATCCTGGGTCCTGTGGCCAAAAGGCTTCCATGCCTTGCAAAAGAGGGGAAGAAAGTGAGCTTCCACCACTTAATGAGCCACTTAAAGATGCATTATGTAGAACACAAGAAATGCTGTCACACTGCCACTACACAATTTAATGTAGTATTTTTCCAGAATCATGCTATTCCTGGAGCTAAAATGAAGAAGCTTAGATCAGGTCTCCCTGAAGGTCACTCTAAGATTATCAAGGATGGAAATTAAATAGTAAAGGAATGTGACTAGTAATCAGGTAAAAGCAAAGAGTGAGCTGCTAGCAAGAATAAACAGCTTAGAGTTGTACCTAGCTAATCTCTAAAAGTCACCAGTGAATTGATATGCAATGAACTTTAGTGATTAATCAGCAATGGCTGCAAGGGAATCAGAGAACCTTCATCTCAGAATAGAAGGGCTTTTGTACTAGCCTAATGAAAATTTACTCTGGCATCTCAGGTGTGTGCTAAAGCAGGATAACAAGAAGGACTCTTTGTACTGATGGTTGGAATGATGAGAGAAAGGCACTATAAAGAGAGCCAATAGAAAAGGGTGTCATTAATGGTGTACAGGTATGGAAGAACAGAAAATATATACAGATAGAAGATGTGGCTGGCAGCCATGGAGCTGGTTCAGAACAGCCCATACAGGAATAGTGACATTTCTTAATCTCAAAAATGAGAGACATATGGAGTAACAGCTGGTCTACAGGTTTGGTTTGAACTGAACATACTGTACTGCAATAAAAAAAAATTAAAACATCAGAACCATTTAGGAATCCCTCATCCAAAACTAGGATTAGGTTTTAACAAACTGTATAATCTGGTTGCAGAAAAAATGATCAGGAGCCACAGGACAGAAAAGTGAAAGGCAAGATTAGTCTTTTCAAAGCAGTGAACAGAAAAAGAGAGAGCATGCTTCAGGTGGAGCAATTCCTGTTACATTAGAAAGGCAACTACCAATACTATTCTTTGAACAGTAGGCGAATGAAAACTGGGTGTTAGGCTGAGTGATTCTCTATTTGGAAACTGTAAGGGCTAGATGAGAAGCAGAACTCTTGAGGGCTTGTCTAAATTACCCACTAGATCGATAGGCAGCGATCAATCTAGCAGGGGTCAATTTATCACGCCTAGTCTAGATGTGAGAAATCAACTGCTGAGCGCTCTCCCATCGACTCCAGGGCGAGAGGCGCGGGTGGAGTCAACGGGAGAACGTTAGCTGTCGACTTACCACAGTGAAGACACCGCAGTGAGTAGATCTAAGTACACTGACTTCAGCGATGTTATTCACGTAGCTGAAGTTGCATAACTTAGATCAATTCCTCCCCTAGCGTAGACCAGGTCTGATTGAGTCACAGGCTAGCTGATAATGAACTGATACAACTGAAGCAGACGTAAGAGCTGTGACTCAGCAAACCCCTGTGAACAAGTAGTAAGAAAACAGGGCACTTGCTGAGGGAAAGGAAGTTTCTTGACATGAACAGATTGCAACAAGTCCACAGAGATATGACCTAAAGTGTGGTCTGCTGTTGCGCTTTCCAGATAATGACAAGGAAGATGTTTGTATGAAGGTACCAGCTCCTTACCCCTGTAGAAGAGAAAGTGGATTAGCTTCAATAGAAGCTAAAGTCACAAAGAGAAACATGGGAAAACAGATCTCTCTAACTCCTGGACAGAGGGTTCATTATGTATCATAAAATACTGTTTGTTTCAATTAGCAGCCAATTCATATCTAAAGAACACAACCTGCTGCTTGCACAAAACTGGATTGTTTGTTAAATTACTGCTAAATTTACAGAATAGCTACACTGAAAATGTGTTGATGTCAGCCTTATGGAAAAGATTAAATAGATTGCACATGAAATGCTGCACGTACAAACTAAAAACAATAGAATGTCTCTTGTGGGGAAAAATATCCAGTCACCACTGCGCAATACACATGTATGAATGTAAGACCAAGCATCTAACCTGAAGATGGTAAAAAATGCAAAGAGAACAAACCAGAGGACCGCTGACCTGTCTACAAGGCTGGAAAAGTCAGTCCACTTACGACCTATTGCTTCCAGTGTGTCAATAGTATGAATTTAGATATCAGCTAGGTGGGTCCAAGAAGGGTCTCACAAAAGGAAACCTACATAGTTGCCTGTAAAAGATAATACATGTTAGAAAGCTGAACACTAGGGATTAGTGGGATTACTTAGTTTCCAGATTATGGGTTTTCTAATTTAAAGTACTCTAACAGGTTGGTAGCCTCTTGCATCTAGTAGCAGGGATAAGATGTTCATTTTTTAGTTTAGAGGTAAGGCAAAATAAAGTTCAGCTTCCCAGACTGTTTACGGAGAGCATCTACATAGCCACTGTCTGGGGGCAATGGGGAAGAAAAGCATGTACCAAAAAACCCTCTAACTGCGGTGCTCTAAAGTGAACAAGGGAATATGTCCCATCATTTTACCTTCATCTTTTGGAGGAGAGGGGATATGGTGTGAAGAAGGCTAGAGAAGGGCAGAAATTAAGTTTGATCCTTGCTGGGGTGGGGGGAGAGGTACATAAAACCTATATACAGCAGGTGAATGATTTCAGCAGGAACAGTAAAAGTTAATGGGATTTACTCAGGCTCCAGATAATGGAAATACTAGCAGTCTGAAAGGTAAGGATTTTTCATTAAAAGAGCTGATCCTAGCTGAAGGCAGAAAATTAGGTCCTCATTCATATTCGTGACCCAACACTAAGCAAGGACACCTAATCACCCCTTCTAAGAGAGAACATGGAAGCTGGCAAAACATATTCTGTTTATAGTCCTTGAATGTTCTTAATATAATGCCTCATTGCTGCAACATGGGTCCACGCATATCACTGATCAGTAATGCATTTTACAATCTAGGACTGTGAAATCCAAATTCTTACTGGTACCAAGGGCTTAGCAGTAAATCTTGGCTTGCTAGTCTGGTCTAAGGCACTACAGAACCTATGATATACACATTAGGCATGGGGGAGGAGATCAAAGAATGGTTTAAGAACTTTATCTGTATTATAAAATAAGAGAGAGGCTAAGATATGAAGTCTAGTAAAACCAATCTACAAAGAACCCCTCTCTCTTCTGAGAGTCTTGGAGTCCACTGCAAGAATCTACACACCATATTTGGGTCAAAAACATACCACAAGGTAACTCAGAGTGCAGACTTTACAAGCTAAATTCAGTATATCTAGATGCTTATGTCTTATCCTTCGTCACAGTGTAAGTTTACCACAGCTGATTTTGTAAACAATTTGTTCTTGTGTCTTGCATTGTATGCCAGCTCAAAATATCACTTCCTCCCCCACTTGGAATCTCTTATGAGAGAGACTGAATCACTGATTTTAAATAACATGTGTGAGTGCACTGGGTTGGCAGCGGGAACACTGGTATTTTAATAACCAGATCAACTTATGTAACTGAGACAAAGGCTATGGCTACACTACAGTTTAAGTTGACATAAATTGTGTCACTCATGGGTGTGAATTAGCCACCTTCCTGAGCAACATAGCATGCCAACTTAAACACCGGTGTGGACAGTGTTAAGTTGGCAAGAGAGCTTCTCCCACCAACAAAGCTACCGTCTCTTATGGGAGCTGGAGTAATTAAGCCAACGGGAGAGCTCTCTCCTGTCAGCTTAGAGCGGCTACACTAGAGACCTTACATCTTACCGATCCTAAGTACTGCACTAATCATTATGTAATGCACTAAGCAGCAAAGTGGTAGGTTCATACAGGTATCCAATGGTAAGTTTTCTACCCAAGTTAGAAGGTACACATCATCGGCTGTATATTTGAGTCTCAGGAGATTATTCACTTTCTATAATAGAACTCAACAGGGTACATTGCCAAAAGAGAGTAGAGATCTCCTTATTAATGTAACACATAGATACCACTCTAAAATTAATTTTAAAAATGTACTTCAGATCTTTGAAGTGTGATCAATAATGCAGTGATAAAATCCCACTGCAAAGAATCAGATTTCACATTGTCTTGATCTTAACTTCCTTGTTATTATTAGTTACAAAAACCCACCAGACTGATGTACCAACTTAAATCATCCAATCTCTTAACAGTGAATGTGCATAAAATTTATAAACAAAATTCACTGATACTTTGTCGAAAACTAAAATAAAAAATACCACTACTGTTTGTAAGGTGCATTTGAAAACATTACATACATGCTAAGAATAACTATTATAACTACAATACCAGTTCTAACTTGAGAAAAAAACCTCTCGAATTTTTAAGGGAAAAATGTTTTTTATAGCATTGCCATTTTCACTATGCTGGTTAAGGTAGTTGTTTGGAATATATGAATGGTATACTAGAACAATGTAATCTACTGCTGTACCTAATGATTCAGTAGAAGGGGAAAATCTCATTGATCCTAGCCAATTGCACAATATTATACTATGGGGGAATACATTTCTCTCTGATCTCAGCTGCTGATTTATAATTAGGGCCTTACCAAATTCACAGCCATGAAAAATGCGTCACTGACCATGATACCTCGTCCCCCACCCGTGAAATCTGGTCTTTTGTGTGCTTTTACCCTATACTATACAGTTTTCATGGGAGAGACACGTGTTTCTCAAATTGGGGCTCCTGACCCAAAAGGGAGTTGCAGGGGGGTTGAAAGGTTATTTTAGGGGGTCGCAGTATTGCCACTCCTGCGCTGCCTTCAGAGCTGGGTGGCCGGGGAGCGGCGGCTGTTGGCCAGGTGCCCAGCTTTGAAGGCAGCACCCCGCCAACAGCAGCACACAAGTAAGGGTGGGAATACCACACCCTGCCTCCCTTACTTCTGCACTGCTGCCTTCAGAGCTGGGCAGCCAGAGAGCGGCAGCTGTTTGACTGAGGGCTCAGCACAGCAGGCAGCAGTGCAGAAGGAAGGGTGGCAATACCATACCAGGCCATCCCTACTTCTGCGCTGCTGCTGGCAGCTGCTCTACCTTCAGAGCTGGGCTCCTGGCCAGCAGCCGCCGCTCTCCAGCCGCCCAGCTCTGAAAGCAGCGCCGCTGCCAGCAGCAGCGCAGAAGTAAGGGTAGCAGCACCGCAACCCCCTCCCCCACAACTCCTTTTTGGGTCAGGGCCCCTACAGTTATAACACCCTGAAATTTCACATTTAAATAGCTGAAATCATGAAATTTACAGTTTTTAAAATTCTGTGACTGTGAAATTGACCGAAATGGACCATGAATTTGGTAGGGCCCTATTTATGTCCCAAAGAGGAATGATATAACCCTTGTAATTCTTACCCCGTTGATTCAGAGTTTATACCATTTAGGCCTAACGTGCTCCAGGCTAAATTTGTAAACAACCATCTAGGGGCTGGAGGATGGTACAGACTTTCACTTAAAATGAACCAACAATGATAATTGTCCCCATTGCAGTTATTTCTTTTAGGGGTCCAGGTTATACTGCATTCAGTTTTGTCTTCAAATGTATCAATGTATAGCAACCGTCAGTCTAACAAGGGAGCTGTTTTCTGTTTGTTCAGATCTACCATTATCACCAAGAATTTAAAAACATTACATTAATTTCAAAGGTTTCCGTGAAGATGCTGTTAACTGACTAGATATTTTTCCAGAAAGGGGGAGGGAAAAAGAGGTGTGAAATAATATTGGCATTTAGAATTGTTTTGCATACAAGATAGGTGTGATCGGTCAAAGCAGGGTCACTGGTCTCTGAAACAGGAAGTGCTCAGTTAACAACATTATAATGAGTCAATAACAACTGTAGGCTCTCAACGAATTTGAGACATAAACCAACAAAAGCAAAGACATTCTTAGTCTAGTTTAACAGGACTACATGCTTTTGATGCAAGTCTTTCTTCAAAGGAATTTAGTTGGTTGTGTAAGCTTGAGTGACCAGCTTTCAGGCCTTGTCTGTTAATATCAATAGGGACAGTATTTTTCAGCCTTGCAGGTTACCTTTGATACTAAAAACAAAAAAGAAATAAGGGGACACAGATGTATATGTAAGGCATAAAGATATCTCAGTAAAGATCAAGCTCCATCAGATTACTATATCCACAGAGGCCGATATTAAATAGTCCTGGGCAGTCAGTTTCAGATTAGAAACAAAAGGTTTAGGGACAACCTAATACAAGAAAGAGGATATAAAACTGGTTAGCAAGTTCAAATTTAGCATCCCCGCATGAAGATAAAGATAAACCAAGCATGGATTAATAATGACTGTGCAGATTAAAGTCAAGGGTATGGGCTGTAGCAAAGAGAAAGCACCACATTATTTTATACTCAAAATTAATTTACTGTCCATAAAAATGTTACAGTAAAACCTCAGAGTTATGGACTGCTCTGGAATGGAGGTTGTTCGTAACTCTGAAATATTCATAACTCTGAACAAAACGTTATAGTTGTTCTTTTAAACATTTACAACTGAACATTGACAATACAGCTTTGAAACTTTACTATGCAGAAGCAAAATTCTGCTTTTAACCTTCTTAATTTAAATGAAACAAGCACAGAAACAGTTTCCTTACCTTATCAAATCTGTTTTTTAAACTTTCCCTTTATTTTTAATAGTTTACATTTAAACACTGTGAACACTGTGCTGTACTGTACGAGCTTTTTTTATTTGTCTCTGCTGCTGCTTGATTGCGTACTTCCAGTTCCAAATGAGCTGTGTGGTTGACCAGTCAGTTTGTAACTCTGGTGTTTGTGACTCCGAGATTCTACTGTACAGATAAAACATTTTAGGAAGTATTCAAATACTTTTTTTCTAAGGGATTGGATGGCTCTAGAAGACATGAGGCTTTTCACCTCTAAGTTATAAATTTGATTTAGGAACAGCTTGTTTATGAGCCATCTGACGGCTGGTCAGTATTCTCAAACTCTGATCTATGAACCACTACTATTGACCTTTCAACTGGTCCACAGAAGTAATAATTAAAAACCATGTACTGATGGGAGGTAAACTCCAGGAATAGCCACTCTCAGAGAAGGAGAAAGCTTGTGTGGAGGTGTATATTGTTTTATTCTTTTGGATTATCAATAAAACCAAACCTCAGGCATTTGTCTGAACACTAGCTCAGGCATGGCCTGTTGAGGACATGATAGATATGCATTCTCTCCAGAGTTATGGGTAACACAATCTGAAGTATTCTCAAAATAACTGTGAGGCTCATAGGGTAACGTCTACACAGACTGAGGTAACAAGCCTCCCGGCCCAGAGCAATGGACTTGGGCTAGTGGGACTCATACTAGTGCTCTAAAAATAGCTGCCTAGACAGCTCTCTGAAGTTGCAGGTGGGGCTGGAGCTGAGCCTTTGAAGCCCAGGGATAAGGGTGGGCTTTAGAACCCGAGCTCCAGCTTGAGCCACAACTTCAAAGTGCTGTCTACGCAACTGTCGACCTTGGCTGGGAGACTCGCTGCCGCGGCCTGTGGACACATACCCTAATGCAGAAGTTTAAAACAAGAAGCGTAGAAATGTTTGCAATGGTAATTCAGTGGAAGCAATATTTGTCCTGAGAAGTGAGAAAGAATAGCCTTCAGAAGTCATTTGTGATTTTAAAGAATTATGGGTCTTTTTTCCCAGTAATATTACAGTTGAGGTTTAAGGGAGGACGGGGGACTATTTGTTTGCACCATATTTTGATAAAGTAACCCTCAAATGGTGATGTGCCCAATCAGGGCAAAGTAATTAAAGGGCTTATTACCTGATTAAGGTATAAATAGCTCCTTTAAAATCTGCTTCTGAACTTAGGGAGCATTTATTGTCATTCACATGGGGTTGTCATTCAGGCTGGAGAGTTGGGAAAAAATAGTAATGGAAAACCTTCAACTTCAGAGAAAAACATCTGGGGAAGGCAGAGTCCCCAAAACAATGAAAAGCAATATTATCTGAACCTGAAAGCCAACACCACAAGGTTTCTCCCCATTACCGCTAGACCACTTAAACCTTCATTGACTCTGACCTGTTTTTATTCTTTTAGTAAAATGAGAGCAAACATAATATATAACTGTAATCACCATTAACAAAAGGAGCTGTATAGCTAGCTATCTGTACCCTCTAGTAGCTCAACCCCATACAGAGATTAATGAGTCTGCTACTGCCTGTGAGCTAATGAGCCTGATCCCTTAGCTCAAAAAATACAGCCTCATGATTTTACATTCAGCAGTGTCCTGGGTCAGTCCTCACAAACAACCAATTATTACAGAAGGAAAACTTACAAAAGAGTATCCTTCCAATCCCATTTCTTAACCTCATTAAAACTTCCACTAATGCCAGCCACCAAGCTCTGGGAGGCTCCTGATAAATGTTGGTTTCCCAGATATGATGTCCAAAATCAAGAGAGAACTCTCTTATGGCATGATTATGAGAGTCTGTTCAGAGAGAACATTAGCTGATTCTTCCTGCCATTACAAATAATGTTAAATGTGGAACACATCACTCCATTGATCTCTGGACTTTCTCCAGAAATGTTCAATGAAGCTGTGAAGTAAAGATTAAATTCCGTTAAGGTAAATTATAACGACCTCAAGCGGGCAGACAAACTATAACCAGAAAACTCCCATTAATAAACAACAAACTTCATCAGTGTACATAGTGTTCCTGCTTGTTTTTTAAACATCTATTTTAGTCAGCTCATGCTGGAGTGATGGGATAGAGTAATATATTTATCTTTATATTCACCCTCCCTTGGTGACTGTTCCTAATGATAGAGGATTAAAACGGGGAAAATTGGCAGATCACTGTTACACCATCCATGACATACTACATTTTAACAAATAAATACTTATAATTTCTCCAAACTTAGGCCACAATCTTGCAATTGCAAGTGCAGATCTTAGCATCTCTATGAAGTCCTACTGACTACAATAGAACTCTGTAGCTGTGTATGTTGGCAGATCCTGATGCAGGCTAAGTGCCAGTTAAATGACAAATAACCCCTTCAATAGGTTGCACATCTCTGGGGCTGGTGTTTACCTGGAGCAGCCTGCCATGACACACCACTGAATATTATGGAAAAGTTAATCATTTTGTGGTAGAGTGAGTGAGTGAGTGTGTGTGGGGAGGCTCAACCAGTGAAGGAGAAGGAACTATAATTGTCCCACCTATGAACTTACTTTACTATTTTTAAACAAAATTCTCTGTTGGTAATATAGCCAAAACCCTTGTGTCCTAGACCTGAATTCTTCACCAGAAACCCCAGAATCATGTGGCACTCTGCCCCCTCCAGCCAATTCCCCCTATCAGGAGTATAGCATTCTTTTTGTTATTAAATTCAATTTATTTTAGTATGCACCAAAGATTGTTTACACATGCTGCGAATTTCTAAATCCACAGAGAGTTGTTGCATTATAGAGATGATTAGGGGAAGCTGGAGATTTGGCAGGTGGGTGACCAACTGTTTGGTCTTCTAGGACCCTGGATAACATAGGAGATTTTGTTCTTTTGTAACCAGCAGGCAGTTAGGCTTTTGGTAATGGGAAGAATTGCATCCTTTTGGACAGCAGAGGTGACTTTAATTTTGGGGTAGGAAGATAGGAATTCTTTCCTCACCTCAGCACAATTTGACAACTAGCTCTCCCCCCTGTACCCATGCTGCTGCTAAAATGTTCAGCCGTGACCTCGTGAGCAATGTTTCCATTTAAGGTATATTATAGTAAGTCTTCAGTGTTAATAGGACCTTGAGATGAGTGGGAGAAGTTCATACCTTTTTAGAACTATTGCTTCAAGGTGTTTGCAGACTTGGACAGACATCATTTACATTGAATTCACATTCAACTGTTTTCTTCCTAACTTAATTTTTTAAAAATAAAGCATAGATTCTGGAGTGCAGTTATGTGGTAGTTTATGTGGCTGCATTATACGTGGGCTCCTGCTTCTTCGAAACTATAGCATTTATTTCTCCACCTGGAAGACAGGATACTAGGCTAGATGGACCTTTGGTTCGACCCAGTATGGCTGTTCTTATGTTCACCCATGCCATGTTATTCTTCTCTGTGTAGCAAAACACCATATTTTATACTGCAGGTAGTACTGCAGGCAATATGACTCCTTTATGGTTATTTCTAAGTAAGATATCACCACTATTCTCTGCAAGAATGCAAACTGCTCTTAATAGAAAGCTTGTTAGGTAACTAGTGCTGCTCAGCAGTAAAAGCAGCATACACTGTTTTCAGAAGTTCCTGCAAAGTTGTGGCCACTGCTTCAGTTTGGTGATTTTGTAATTTTTCAGCAGTGGAATGTGCCCATTCTGCCAGCTGAAGATTCGTAATGTTTCAGAGGAAAGCAAACAGCTCCAGCCTCTGCAAAAGGCCCAATAGTTTGATGCTCTCATTTGAACCCCACAGGTGGCTAAGTTGACACCCTGAATAAAAACACATTTCGTTTTCCCGTATCATTGTTCTAGCCTGCAGAATTTCAAAAGTAAAAATTTATGACATTATCCAGTTCTTTTCAACTATTTGTCTCTACCTTCTGTGAATTCCATAGACTGGCTTTAAGAAACAATTCCTTTTGTTTTAAATTTACTGCCATTTTTTTTTAATTATAATTTATATTTGAGAGAGAGAGAGCACATGAAAACAAGTTAGAACAGACATTTCCAAATACCAATTGAAGAGACACTACATTGGTTAAAAAACAATTTTTAAAAATAAACAAGTTTCCTACCTACATTACTAACATCAACTTAGATTATTGAAACAAAGAATATTTACACATTTTCTTTTTACTATTTATGCTGTTTGCTCTTTGCATTTCCTCATCTTGGACAATAACATAATTATTTTCACTTTAGTTTATAATAATCTTAAACTTGCTACAACATTTGTATCGCAAACACTGAAAGAAATGTTTGTTAAACAGTTTCCACTAACATTTTTTTTTAACTTATGGAAAAATGGCCTTCAATTTTGTAAAGGTTTATTTTATAAAACAAAATATTTTGATCAAGTTCAATCTGAAAGTTGTCCATTAAGAAACATATGCAGAGGCACAGCAAAATGAAAAAAATGCCTTACTTCTAGGGCTAACAGTCTACCAAACACTTCCAAGTCTATTCTTCAAATCAGAAGATAAAAGCGTTTAAGAACATATTTTCTACATGTTTCGTTTCGTTTCGTGCTCCAAAACCCCCAAAGTAAAATTCTTTTAACTCCAAACAGGACAAATTCTGTACCACATACCTGTTAAAGACAAACTATGAATTTCTGAAAAAATAATAGCTTTGGCCTCAGAGTTACAGCTTTCAGCTGACATATACTGTGACATGAAAGATAGCAAAATAATAAGAATTTTACCAGACCAAAAAAATATGAAAAGTAATTGGTCAGGTCTAGGTAATGTTCAACTCAAATAAATGCAAGCCAGTAAAATTATATAATGAAAAAAAGATCATATAAACCATGAGACTGAAAATGTTTATTCATGTGAGTGAATTTACATATGGAAAGCCACTATTCAGCAAACTACTTAAGCACATGAATAATTTAATTAAAGGCAAGGGACTATTACATGCTTAATGATAACGGCATGCTTAAGTATTTTGCTGGGCTAAGGCTGAAGCATTTACAGTACAGAATTCAGGCCTAACCCTGAAAGATACTAAACACCCTCTGCAGCCACTGATTTCAGGACAGATCCTTAGACTTCCACATGCCATTTATTAATCAGGACATGGGGATGGATACAAAATATGCAATGGAGAAAGTGTTGGTTTACAGAGGGTCTTCTTACTTACCAGTGGCTTGACAGAAGAGGTGAAAGGTCCCCTGGACACTAACATGCTGTGCCTGGTCACTTAGGAAAGGCGGTAACAACATGACCATTACAAGCTCTGTGCTAGCCCAAACATCAGGCATGGTATTGGTGGGTGAAGGAGGTGAATCACTTCCCACACAGGACAAAAAGGAGGTACCAGTAGGAGGGAAAGGTATAGAAGATGAGGCTGTGTGACAGAAGAGGACAGAAAAGAAAAAAGAGGGCACTAAGGAAAAAAGTTTTAAGAAATACATAACACACTGAAGAAATAATGCAAAAAGGACACATGAGTTTTAGAAGGATGACAAATAAAAATCACTAGATTCCTGGAAATGAGCTCTATTCACTATCTACCCCCTAGGAATTTGAAGCTGAAGAGAAAACCTCTGTGAAATTCATTACAGAAGTCTCATTAAAGAAAAGCACAACTTAAGGCTTTACAATATTTAAAGTGGTTTCACTATGTACACTGGATGAAAGTCAAGGATATAATACAACTTATTTTAATATTTATTCTGTTGCTTTTCATATGTACATGATTAAAAATAGAAAAATAAAACCAAACTGAATCTTATAAAATATAAACTGTTTACACTAAGATGATCTATGTTTGAATGAGAGGTCAACAAAAACAACAAAAAGAAGCCTGGGCATACTGCTATTTACTCTGACAATTCTATTTCTAACATTTACAGAAAGACACGATGGAAGAAACAATTCTTCAGAACTGTACCACACAAAAAACTTTTACAGACAAATAGAGCCGCTGTGAACCAGGTTTAGAATGCTTGTACTTTTTCCACTTGCAGGCATGATTCATGTGACAATTCAGCTAACCAATTCTTTTGAGCAACTCCAGTTTCAGTCTCCAGTTGCATACGAGATTGGTGGAAGTTATCCAGAAATAGTGTAAAATTGCAAAGACTTCGTTTTTAAAGAGAAGTTCAGTTACTTTTGAGTATAAAAAAAACTGCAGTGTTGTCTTGTCTAGCTATCAACTGCAGCAAGTTTCCCCCATTCAATTATTACATCAAATTCTTCTAATAAATTCTGAATTGGTTCCACAGAGCAAAAACCTCTCAGAAAGGCATGGCTAAATGACAGCTGCTTCCTGTGCCATTTCACTTAAAAATAAAAATCTAGTTTTATATAGCAACAGAATGCAATGGTGTCCATCTTGTTGGTTTTTTTTTAAATCTTACCTATGTTCCTGCAATCCCAAAAAAATAACATTATCTATTCAAATGACTGTTGTACCTAAATTTCTAGAAAGCAAAAAGATAGCACTTAAAGCAAAGATTATCCCTGAGAATCTTAAGCAAATCAAACCAGCTCTTTCCCAATGCACATTTAAATCTAAAAGGTACACAAACAGCAATTTTTAAAAATTAATTCTGAAACCCATTAAAGCTACCCAACTTGCCAACAGATTCAAAACATTATACTAAGAATAAGAATCACTAGAAGCAAAGAAATGTCCCAATCTGGACAAAATGCTATAATTTACCAATCTGATAAACTAAACTTCATTTCCAATTTGGAATTAAAATGAAATTATTTTTTTTTTAAAATGGCAGCTAAAATATGTGCAGACTGGAAGTATTTTATTTAGTTGATTGCATTAGAGAGTCATTTTTATTGTATGGAAGGAAAGGGATTAAATAAAACAGTAATTGCATTTGCAACTGTTAAAAGTACTCTGAAAAATCCTGGAACAAACATGGTGATCTGCAACTGGCCATTTTTTAAAAACCATGAAATACGATTATCGGATACACCAGTACATTGTTTTCTACTCTAGTGAGGTTTGAAACTGGCGTGCTGAATCTTTTGAGCGCACATAACCCTCTATGGCTAAGTTGTCACATCCAAAGTATCCGTGCTCAACTAATTAACCGTAAGAACCACAGTTATTTTTATGCTTAATGTGGAGGAATTTCTCCTTCAGTCACCCTCTGCATCTGAGTCAGCATATTTTAGTTCACACTTAACATCAAAAGGTTTGTCCTTGACTTCTTTGTGAGCCTGCGAGGAGACATCATCATGTTGAACCTGGCCATTTCCACAATCTGGTTCAGTCTCATATCCAGTGTCATGAGCTGGCTTTGGATGCTCTCCAGTTTCATTCTGGATAATACCTTGCTCCACTAGAGTTTCTTTTACACTTTGCTCACAATCAGAAAAATCTGATTTGGGTTTTTTCTTACCAAGTAACATAGCAGAGCGGAATTTTAAACACTGGCCTGGTAAATAGCCTTTGTAACAGTTGTAGGACAACAGGCTTAGGAAGAGAACAAAAAAGAACAGAAAGAGAAACATTAAAAGGAAATTATCATTTGACTTTAAGAACATTGTCTTTTCGGGGACTCCATCAGGAACAGAATTGAAGATTTCAGGGTTGGAGGCTGCGCTTGTTAGGATGGGGCTGATTGGCTTTGTAATTATCCTTCCTGTTGTTATTGATATAATCTGGGTGGTTGAAGTTTGAGCAGTAGACCCTTCTGTTGGTACAGTTGACATTTTTGGTACATCGGTATTACCTTCTGTCTGTGTTGCTGGTTGGATTGGACCCACAGTACTAGGCTGGATTTTTTTCAGTTTCAAGACATGTTTAGCCACCACTTGAGAAAATTTCTTATTCTTCACTTTTTCTTCTGACAAACACTGATAAATACCACTATCTTCTTCTGATAAATTGAAGATGAGCAATGCTTTCTCCAGAAGACGATACTTGGGGCTCTCAACTTTCAATACATCATCTTTGAATTTCCAAACTACCTGGGCCAGGTTGGATTTTTGAGAACATTTGAGTTCTGCTGTGCTCCCATGCTTGAATGTATGCTGCAGAGAATTCTCTCTTACTTTATCTGGAACATCAAAATAAATTTGCAAAGTATCAGCAATGATTTTTGATTGCATTAATCCCTATAGTTTCATGATTCTGATAGTTTTAATGGAAATATAAAGTTTACTCCATGAAGTCTACCTCTATTCCTCAGTTTGAAACAGGATTACATCACCACCAACTAGGTACTTTTTAGTTCACACCAGCAGGGTTTACACAGGACAGTTAGAGCGCAACACTTCAGAGTGCTCTCCAGATCAAACCCTCTTAGTCCAGACTGTGGTGATGGGTAGACAAGCCCCTAGGCCATGAAGACATTCAAAGTCTGAACAAACCACCAAACAACAGCTATGCCTGAGATAGTGAAGATACTGAGGGATATAAAACCTCAGACTTTAGGATTTACACTAACTTCTTAATTTAAGAATTAGGATTAGGCCTTTACGGGGTAGATTATCCCACATCTTCCTATTAAGGAGTGTCTTGCACCTTCCTCTGAAGGACCTGATGCTAGCCACTTTTAGAGACTGCCAGGATATTGGCCTAGATGGACCACAGGTCTAATCCCATATGGTAATTCTTATGTGTAAGTAGTACATTTTTGAGTATGTAAATATTGTAAGCATCTAAAATATGATATTGATATTACTCAGAAATATCACTTATCAGTTGTAACACACTAACCCCCCCACACCAAAACAAAACACAATTAAAAAAAACAACATATACACAAAACCTATACAGCATGATAAAGCTAAACAATCAGCAAACAGCATTCTGAAAGTGATCCATACAGTGCTTGATTTAATAATAAACATGGTAAAGTAAACCCTTTGAAAGCCTCAGCTACTGCAATGCAAGTCTCCTGGAATCCTAATTCTCCCCAAGGATTCCTTGATGTGGTGACAGCAGCAACACACACATTACAAAAAAGAAAAGCTGTGATTATTTGAGCTTTCAATACCCTGGAGCATCGTTTCAGCTACTCTAGATATCTGCTCAGTGGTATTCAGAACCTTTCTCCCAACCATAAATCAGTTTATCTGAAGATCATTTCCTTTGCTCTAACCATAATAATCAGTTATTTCTTAACACTGCCATTAAAATTCCCAAGTCAGCTAATAAGTATCAAGAATGTAATTAAGGACTTCAATGTAATTCCTTACGGCAAACATCATTCTCATTCATAAGCAGCAGCTGCAATGGTACACATTCACTGTATTATTGCACTGACTGTAACTCTATGCAATGTATGTCTATCAATACAGCCATTCTAAGATAATACACCTATTGTACAGATTCTCAAATACAATATATACAACTGAAGTTTAAACACATGAAATGGAAATGCACCTTGATAAATAAAAATATAAAACAAATGAATAAACATGACAATTTAAATGCACCATATATTTATTTTTTAAATCACTTTTATAAAAAAACAAAACTTACCAGGGCAGGAAGAGGCATCACCACCTATGTTCTGAATCCAATCCCTATACAAATTAATCAAGCATTAGAAGTTGTAATCATATATTCCTCACCACCACCCCATAATTAAAAGGATCAGGATAATGATGATGCTTAAATTATGCAGACAATAGTCAACTAATAGGAAAATCAGAGTTTGAAGATACACCGCGTGCATGGACCATGAATATAAATAAATTGTTACAGCGTGCTTCTTGTTCATTAATGTCAACTGGACTTTTTAAAATTAAAAAAATTATAAATGATAAATAAGGTAACAAGTGTATCAATATTACATAATTTTGTCAGGGAATATTCACACTACAAATGTAGAGTTTCTTATTGCTAATCGCAGGACAGTCAACAGGTGCTATTACCTTTCAATTTCATCTTCTTTAAGAATATTAGTACAGGAGGCTTCATGTGATTTCCAAGCACAGTAGGGATCTCTAGCTAGAACACAGTCAACACAAGTGCTGTACTTGTCACAGAATGCAACAGGAGACTGAACCACACCAGAATTGGAACCTGCATAGAGATACCTTTTGCCCTGCGGATGTAACAGAGAGAGATCGTCCACAATCATCCTCTGGAAATCATGTAACAAACATATTACATTCATTAATTAACCACATTCTTAGGACTTGCAGGCAGAGAACAAGAGGACAGCCAAGAAAATGATGGATAGACCATCTACAGGAGGACAGAGTGGATATGGGGCAAGCATTGGACCAGCAAGCCTGGAAAATACTGATCCAGTGACCCAGCCCAGTTAGCTAAGGGGAAAAAAAAAAGGGGGGGGGGACAGAAGAAAAAAATTAGGACTTGAGGGGGCATATTATAAAATACAGATATATACTAGTAGAGGACTGGTGGGAGATGAGGGAAGGAGTACTTTGTTTTGAATAGTATTTTAAAAAGGCAAGGAAGCTGTCTCAGCGTGGGGGTGTGGATTAGATGATCCCTCAAGGTCCCTAGCAGCTAGGGTGACCAGATGACCCAATTTTATAGGGACTGTCCCGAGTTTTGGGTCTTTTTCTTATATAGGTTCCTATTACCCCCCACCCCCTCTCCCGATTTTTTCACATTTGCTGTCTGGTCACCCTACTGGCAGCCCTACATTTCTATGATTCTATGATCTTGACAGTGTTCAATGACTGGAAAAATGAGGGGAAATTGTGAGCGTTATGAGTGCTTGTAATAGGAGTAAATATTCAACTTTAAATCTAAGAGTCATCCATCGATTTAGAGCTGGGAAAACAACAGATTTTTCGGTTCACTGGCAATTCCAAAATAAAAAAATGTGTTTCAAGTCAACCACCACATTTTCTTTTGACAAAACTGAAATCTTTTATTTAAATTTCGACCGTTAAAAAAATCAAAAAACATTTTAAAATAAAAGAAAATTGTAAAACTAAACATCATTTTGAACCAAAAAAAAAAAAAATCAAGAAGTTTTGTTTCAAAAAGGTCAAAACAAAATGTTCACATTTTTTCAGAATTTATATGAAGTGTTGTTGTTTTTTTAAAACCAAAACAATCTGGTAAAACTGACATGAATTAGCAGTATTGCTGAATCTGCCTTTCTGAAAAAAGTTTTAGATGAAAAAGTTCACTCAGAGCTGCGCATGCAAAGCCCATGCTGCTGAGGACTCCAAAAAACAGGAATGGATGGTGGGTTGTGGGATCCACACTGACACCAACATCTCAGAGACTCACAGTTACTACAGGGTAAGGTAACTTCTCTCTTCTGAGTGTGTCACAGTGCAAATCCCACTGCAGGTGACTGGCAAGCAGTATCCTTCCTGGACTGTGGGAGTGAGGAGTTTCAGTTGCATTAGACAAATAACTGAAGTACCACTCTCCTGAACTTGGCATCAGACCTGGTTGCTGTGTCACAAACATAACGTTTAACAAAGGTCAGTAGGTTCTTCCACGTTGCTGCCCTGCAGTTCTCGGATACAAACACATTCCTAAAGCAGGTCAAAGATGCTACCTGTGCACTGGTGGAGCATGCCTTGATATTTGGAGGGAGAGACTCAGCAAATATCTGACAGCAGGTAGAAATGCACTGTGATCCACTTAGAGATCGTTTCAAATGAGATGGCTTGGCCTTTTGATGGGCTGGATATGCCCATAAGGAGGCAGGGAGACCAGCCTAAAAGGTTGGTTAAGCTCTGTTAAGGTAATATAACAAGGCTCCTGAAATGTCCAACATATGTAGCTTCTTCTCTCCTGGGGCTAAATGAGGTTTCAGGAAAGACTGGCAAGTTGACTACTTTAAGTGAAATTATGAAACCACTTAAGGATGAAGTTAGGTTGTGTTCTCAGAACGGTCCCTATGAAGAGGCATTCCTTCCTGTTCTGCAGAGCGCCACAGTGCAGATCCTGATGGACAACACATCTGTAATGCACTTACAAATAAGTAGTAAATAAGCTCACAGGCACTTGTTCATCCCCTCTCTGCCAGCAGGCCATCAGACTGCAGACTTGGTGTCATCACCATGAAGTAAACCCCACTGGCTCTGCACCTTTCAGGAGTCAGTAACAGTCTGGCAGACTTCTTAAGCAGACGTATACTGACATGAGCATGAGTGGTCACTGCAGAATTCCATCACAGAACTGATATTTCACCATTGGGGGACTTCTATAATAGATCTGTTCATTACAGAGGACACCACCAAATGTTTTAATTTCTGCTCTAGAGGGGGCATGAGGCTGACCATCTTATCAGACACCTGCCTGCTCCAGTGGTCTCCAGGCCTCCTGTATGCCTTTCCACCAATTCTCCTGAGCTTGAGAGTAATATCTAAGGCTACTCCAGACAGGCTATATTGATTGTTGATAGCTTCCTACCAGCCTGATGGCTTGGACGTTGGCTGGCTGAGTACTACCCACAGGGACCATTCTTGACAGGTTTGAGAAATTCTCATGCTGCCCAGGAAGCCATCTGCTAGGAAGACTTACTCCTCCAAATGGAATGGTTCTCCGTATGAGCAGTCCAACATAATTTAGACCACATCAAAGATCCTCAAGTACGTGCAGCATTTGAAGCATTCTAGATTGGCATTTAGTTCTCACAAAGTCCACCTTCCTGCCATACTGGCATGTCACATTCTGATTCAGTAATATTTGGTTTCACATCTGATGGCATCAAGGTTCCTCAGAGGCCTCCTGATACTTACCCACCTGTCTCCTATGTGGGATCACAACATAATCCTCCTGAAATCAGTGAAGCCTCTGTTTGACAGATCACCTTACCCTCAAGATTGCCTTTTTCTGGTGATTATCCTCTCAGCTTGAAAGGTTAGCAAACTCCAAGCCCTTATTGCTAGACCTCCTTACAATGGCCCTAGGCTCCAGGACGTTCATACGTACATTCAAATAGATCTGAGACCATATCCCTTGCATCTGCAGATGGTTCTGATGAGTTCCCCAATCTATCCCCAAGGTGTCCATGATGAATGTCATAATCAAGAAGAGGGCAAAGAGGGGCACCCCCCTTTGTATATTTCCTGGGCCCAGCCACCAAGTGAGCTTTCGCAGGACATAGGGTGAGACTGTGATTCTCTTGATCATACAGTACTTGGACAGGGAGTACACTGATCTCAGCCTTAGCTCTAAGGGTTGCAGGTGAAGTCTGGCAATTGGCATCACTTACATACTTGCCAACATGTGACCTTGTAGCCCCAGACATATCCAACATCACTGTTGGATTTGATTTTATTGGATTTATTTATTGTTGGATTTGATTATTTGCCATTGACTGGAGAGACTGCAACCTGTCCATTCTCTGGGAGATAGGGCAATCCTGGATAGCCCGGAAATTGTCAATATGTTGAATATATGAAATTTCTCTTATGACAGATGTCTCCTCTCTAGGAACTCTAAAATTCTCATAAATTCTTGAAACAACTTTAAACCATCCAGCACTGGCACCAGTGCAGAGACACTGCCTTGTTGGGTGATGAAGAGAGATTTTTTGGTCGTTGAGTGGGGCCAGAGCAGCAACAACGTCCTGAGTCCAGTTCTTGGTAGTCCTCTCTCTCCAGGTCTGGCCAGGGATACCGTTGGGGAGAGCATCCTCTTCTTAGAGTGCAGTGGAGATTGGCTCCTAGAAGCACGAGGGGGGACACGAGTAAGCCCACTAGGACTATGGCAGCATGCTGTAAGGCTACTGCTAGCTTGTTTGATATTGGCCAGTCCACAGCCATTCCTGATGGGGGCAGTGGTTGAGCCCTGTAGGAACAGCTGACTGGCCTTTTGGAGATACTGCCCTTGGATCTCAGAAGAGAGGATTCTCTGCTTAAAGGGGACCAGAAGACATGCCCCGGTGACAGGGAGAATGAGTAAATCTCTTCTAGAGACAATGCTAAGGTATAGGCACTCTCATTACACGGTCTGCAGTGGTACCAAAGATGGTCCTGCTTTCTTGCAGGGTCATGTCAGTTCGCTTTATTTCAATTGTAGGGGTCGGTATGGAAGGTTGTGTCACTGGTACTGGGATTGGTGTCGGAGAAGTTTTTTTCTCCGTCACAGGCTACTCCTTATCAACAGCCTTCAGTGCTGTGGGGGATTTTGTGGGTCTCTCTCCCGAGGCTTTAAGAGGTCCATCTTTGTGCAAAGACAATAAGCTCCACATGGATTCTCTGGCTTTGCATTTGGAGAGGCCCCCTTGGAGCTGGGCTTCAATACCGGTGGTGTTGGTGTCAATGCACTCTGCTTTGGTGCTGGTGATGCTGATGCCAAAGCGGGTGCCAGTCTTTCCTTGATGTTATCTTTTTCTGAGCTGGTCTTAAGCACCACATGTCTACTAGATGAGGTGCTGGTAGAAGCTGCCTTTCTCTTCAGCTCTGAAGACACAGTCATTGATTGTTCTAGTAGACAAAACTTCAACCATGTGTCCCATGATTTACATGCCTTCACAGAGAACGAGAGGCATACTAAGTATCTGCTTAGCACATGGGACTCTCCTACATAGGAGAAGCATCTGCTATGCTTGTCTTTTAATGGAATTAGTCTATTGTGGGAAGGGCAGGCTCGCAGGTTTATAATCCACCATACTGCAGTACCCTGTACAGGAGAGGGGTGTTTATGGGGGTATGACCATACAAATTCAGTCCAGATGAGTCTAGGTCATTCACAGCAATTCTGAAGAGTTTGGGCAAGGAGAGTTCTGAAGAAGTTTGGAAAATTTAGCTAGAGAGGGTTAGACAGTTATCAGGTTTCATCTCACTGCTCCAGGCGATATCAGGGACCTGGGAGAAGGTTGCAGTCACCCTGCACCTTATGCTCCTGCATAGGAGTCTGAGTAGACACAGTGCCCCTACATGACCCTAACAGACACTGCTGTTCAAGAGACTCCAATCTCATGGGCATGAAGCCCATGGGCATGCACATCTACCGTGGGATCCACACTAACACATACTCAAAGAACCAAAAAGAAATTGGTGAGAAAGTTGTGGGGGAAAATGGAACAGGAGACATGACTACAAAGGAAACATTTAATATATATATTCTCCCTGTGTGCGCAATGGTTACCATTAAAAAAAATATCAAGGGTTGCTAACAGTTATTGCACATTGATGTTTGAGTTATTATTTTATTTCCCTTTACTTAGTGATTGAAATAAATACAGTATCTGTTGGTTAATACTGACAGACTGGCAATTAGTGTGTGTGTACGTGCGCATTTTCCATTGTGTCTGGTAAAATTAAACACAGAACAACCCACTTTTGAATATTAAAATATAATATTAAAATATTATTTTATATTAATTTACAAGTTTTATTTTAATAAAATAGTTTAATATAATATCGTAGCATATATTGAATTAGAACATAAGAACGGCCACACTGCATCAGACTAATGGACCATCTGACAGCGGCCAGTGCCAGATGCTTCAAGGGAAATGAACAGAACGGAGCAATTTAGAGTCATCCATCTCCTGCTGGCCAGTCCCAGCTTCTGGCAGTTGGAGGTTCAGGGACACCTGGAGCATGAGGCTGCATTACTGATCATCTTGGCTATTAGCCACTGATAGACCTATCCTCCATGAACTTATCTAATTTATTTTTTCAACCTAGTTATCTTTTGGCCTTCACAGCATCCCACAGCAACAAATTCCACAGGTTGACTATGCATTGTGTGAAGAAGTACTTCCTTTTGTTTTAAACCTGCCGCCTATTAATTTCATCGGGTAACCCCTAGTTCTTGTACTATGTGAAAGGGTAAACAACACTTCCTCCATACCATTCATGATTTTATAGACCTCTATCAATTCCCCACCCTTAGTCATTTCTTTTCTAAATTGAACAGTCCCAGTCTTTTTAATCTCTCCTCATATGGAAGCTGTTTCATACCCCTAATCATTTTTGGTGCCCTTCTCTGCACCTTTTCCAATTATTTTTTGAGATGGAGTAACCAGAACTGCACACAGTTTTCAAGGTGTGAGCGTACCATGGATTTATATAGTAGCATTGTCATATATTCTGTTTTATTATCTATCCCTTTCCTAACAGTTTCTAACATTTTTAGCTTTTTTGACTGCCACTGTACAGTGAGTGGCTGCTTTCAGATAATTATTTAAATAATGCTGTTAAAATAGTTAACATCCCAACAAAAAGTCATAAAGGCAAAAGGGAAAAGGAAGGAATTTAAATAAGTGATTAAAACTTTTTTTTAAATGATAGTTTCTTAATTATATGCCCCATATCATTAAACTAGCTCTTATCTCTCAAATAATTTGAGTGAAGAAAAGAAGAATTTTCATTACATTTCTTTTGAGAGTAGAAACCTTTTATTGCTTTTGAAATTCTACTTGCATAAGATTTTTCTGTGGTGCAGCACAAATACATGGACGACACTGGAAATTACCTAGGAATCTATGGACTGGGAATGCGTTATCACACTGCAAACCCATCCACTAAAACAAAAAGTGGGCTCTCTGCATTTACAAAGTTTCTCTTCATCTTCATGAAAAATAAGAAAGCTTTCCAGTGACAGGTGCTGGAAAAATACACTGTGTAGGGCTCTATGAAAAAGAGGCAATACTGCTGACATGCAAAATGTATTTAAATATCATAGAATCATAGAATATCAGGGTTGGAAGGGACCCCAGAAGGTCATCTAGTCCAAACCCCTGCTCAAAGCAGGACCAATTCCCAGTTAAATCATCCCAGCCAGGGCTTTGTCAAGCCTGACCTTAAAAACCTCTAAGGAAGGAGATTCTACCACCTCCCTAGGTAACGCATTCCAGTGTTTCACCACCCTCTTAGTGAAAAAGTTTTTCCTAATATCCAATCTAAACCTCCCCCACTGCAACTTGAGACCATTACTCCTCGTTCTGTCATCTGCTACCATTGAGAACATATCAAGACTCAGCACAACAAGGCATAGATTGCCTTTCAGATACAGTGGTAGCCTCCCCAGTCGCAAGCTTCACGGCATTTATTGATCACCACAAACTTGTAAAGGTTAGGATAACGATCTTACATTTATAAAAAGTCTTTCATTTCCAATGAGCCCAAAATGTTTACAAATGCAAGTAATTCCATTGACATTTATGGCACTACTACTGCGGGTAAAGATTACATGCATAAATAAGGGTTTGCAGGGTCATGTCCCTAACTAGTGTACAAACTACATACAGAATGATCATCCAGATCTTGTCAGAAAACCACCCAGCAATTTCTTGACAGTACAGCGCAAACTAGACTAGAGTTTAGGACATGCAGTGAAGAATCTCTTTTCCATTTGGAACAGCAGGGGAATTTCAGTAGGCAGAATGCAATGATCCATGCTGGAATGTGACCAGGACACTGGAATTAGACACACCTATTCTTATGAAAAGTACACTACAGAAAAATCTGGTAGAATTTATATTGAAATGAATCATATCAATAACATTTGCAGATGACATCCTTGCTATAGAACTCCATTTGTTGGTTTAAAAATTCCACAGAAAGGACACCATTCCCTTAAATTCTACAGAACTTTTCCATAAGGGGTAATGACTTCTACTTTATATTTAATCAGAAAACTGGTACCTCCAGCAGCAGCAGAGTAGTTCCTAATATCATGCTGGGGAACTGGTTCTAGTATAGACTTGGGGAGAAGAATGCCACCTACTGAAACACCAGTATCTCTTTCTTCCCCACCTATGCATTCACCCTTGGAAGCTTCCCATCCACGTACCAAATGACCCAGCCTGACTCTCCTTATCTGGTGATGTCAGACAGTATCACAACACAAGATGTTATCCTATATTCTGAGTATTATTTCAGGGATAGTCACATTTTCCAACAAGTCCTTTTCTCTTTCTTCACACTACTGGGGTTACCCCCTTTTTTTTTTTTTTTTTTTTGGATCTTCCACAAAATGTCCTCAACACAGTCCTGTTTTTCACGCTTACCTTTTTTGATGAAAGCAACAGTGTCTGAACTGGCTCAAAATTTTGGAAAAGCTGTATTTCTTCAATAATATGCATTCCATTTTCATAGCTAATAGCTTTATGCAGGGCTCCTTTATCTGAAATATCCAAGCAATACACCTAGTAAGGACCTCAAAGAAGAACTGTGTGTAAAATGTGTATGTTTGCTATAGCTCGCATCAATGATCTTCACTAGAAGACTTCATGAACGATAATACTTTGTGTTCCATCACACAATGTTGACATGCACTGTAAACATTAACAAATTAGGTCCCAAGACAGCCAAGTAACATCAGTATTTCAGCCTCTATTTTACCAAGAGGGAAAATGATGCACGAAGAGGTTAATGGCCAGAGTACACTCCAACTTAAGTAACTGGTAAAACTTCTGTTCATTTTAACAGAAGAAGGATGAAATAAAACACTGGAAAATGTCCTTTTTTCCTGCCTGTCGAAATTCTTGACTTCTTGTCAAAAACCAAAACCTGAAAAATTGTGGGGGTTTTTATGGAAAAAAATCAGAAGTTTTTAGACAAGCAGACACTTCTCACAAAAATTTCTGTTTAGTCAAAAACTCAATCTTCCATAAAAAAAATAAAAGTTTAAAATGGAAAATTTTCAACCAGACATAGGATTAAGGGCTAAGTGGCTTGCTCAAGGTCACACTTAGTAACCCAGTCCATGTCTAGAATACTAGGAGCTAGACCCAGAACTCAGACCTTTTCATATCCAAGTCACATGCTTTAATATTAGATTATGTTTCTTCTAGCATATTCCTATGATTCAACCATTAGACTAGATTAAAAGAACCATGCCTAAGAAAATTTTCTCTTTAGCAGTTAACCATCATATCCAGTCTATAAAATCTATGGTACAATTCTGTTGGAAGCATTTAATTGAGACTATATTAAATTTAAATAGAGATATTATGGCTATAAATGTGATTTTTTTTTACTCTTGTGCAGCCATTAAAATGTTCCATTAATTATGTTTTCTCATTTAATTCTTGGAACTTCAGTGTATTTTCAGTTTGAAACAAAATACTGCAAAATTTGTTAGTATCTAGTACAAAGTACAATTTGAGCAACTGAGCCAAACACAACTGCTGGACTTGGTAACTAAGTTTGTTCAGGACCATGTTATTGTAAATGTGAGAGAGGAAAAATGTCCATTTAGCATAACTGTAGAAGGAAGTGCAGAAAATCTGGATGGGAAATAAAGGGAGAGACTTGATAACACTGACTGACCTGAGTCCATGCCAAAATGTGTTCAGGCCAATTTGGCAACTAAGTGATGATGTGTTGTGCTAACAGCACAAAGGCTTTTCTCATTTTAAAATCCTGTTTTGTACCAGAAAGTCTACTGTCTTGTCAAATATGATCCACCTGCCCCAGTTTTTAAATCTTTGCAGTATCTGTTTGTGTATTTTAAAATTTCCATTCCCTACTGATTTTTAACCTTAAATCACTAATCTGTATTGCACATGTGAACTAGGCCAATCTCCTTGTGTGGTATATTCATTTCCTAATTGGATCTGCTTCACTAAAAGGAATTGCTTATTTTATTTTGTACTAGAGAAGGCAAGTTATTTGAAGACTATTCATGAATGTTTGGTTAGGTCAGGCGGATAGGAAGAAGGGAAGGACCCCTCTGAAATGGACATATACACAGATCAAACAGGGGAAGTTAAGCATTAAAGGAGACACACTTTTATCATGTCAATTTCCATATAACGCCAAGAAAAACATAATTTTGTATTCTCCTGAATTTCAAACGCAGGGACACCTTGATTAAAGAAACTAATATGTACTTAAATACAACCGTAAGAAATAAAAATATTTTGTAATTGTGAAACCTTTGCATCAAAGGTCAGAAGAGCTTTTTGTTGGTTTAAATTAAATATAGCATGAAAATATCCCAGGTGTCGTTATCAGGCACAACAGATTCTAAGTTGTAGAGACCTACTAGTATAGCTGTATCTATGTGGTGTGGCACTTTAAAGTCACCCTTTTTCAGTATTACAGAAGAGTTCTTCAGGGA
This sequence comes from Lepidochelys olivacea, assembly GCF_965140295.1. NCBI lineage: Eukaryota > Metazoa > Chordata > Testudines > Cheloniidae > Lepidochelys > Lepidochelys olivacea. Next base: position 85,921,034 of record NC_140415.1, on the reverse strand, counting down.
AATTAACAGTAGAGAGGAGGAAGAAGAGTCTCTCAGACAAGTCAAACACAAAACTACACAAAAAAGTGAACTCACTTTGTAGCTTTCTGGGAAACATTCAGATTTTTGTAAATTATGCAACTACCATTTCAGTTTCACCGATTTGCCAATGATCTTTTTTAAAACAAGGAATGCCCATTTTTGTGACATATACTGGACTGCCAAAAGCATGTCTGGGGTTTTTGTTTGTTTGTTGAAAGTGAGAGTCTCTCACTCTTTAAACTCACACTTTTTTTTTTTCTCCAATTAAGAGATGGTCAAGGTGAAGGAATGGCTAATCCTGGTCTTTTCTTTAGTTATTTTGATGTTAGATTAAAATATTTATTGGTCCCTGGCCAATCCTCGCCTTTTTACAGGCAGACGCCCTTCCCTACATGTGTCTCTTACAGAAGCAGATGGTACAGCACTTGGCTCCCAAAGACAAAACTGACGTTTCATACAGCAGTTATTGGAGATGCCTGGGTAGAGGAGGACGAGGAATACATGTGACCTTCCCCTACCCCTGACCTATTTGTCTCCCTCCAGAGGTTGATCCCCTTCCTACAGAGCTACCTGCTCTCCTCCTTTCCATCTGCCACCAGGAAGACTTAGGGCCTGTTTGCTTCCGTGAGCCTCTTTCAATTCAATCCTTCTCACACTGCTTGTAGGGGCAGGGGCATACAGGTGCATTGTAGGCTGCTGCTGCTAACTGAAACAACAGCTGGCTATTACCTTTAGGCAAACAACACTGTCAAAGGATACTGTTATTGGCCTTTCCCCTCCTGCTGCTGATACAGGGAACTCTTCAGCAAGGAATGAAACTTCAGAAAAGACGACGGACAGTTTGGAGGACCCTAACACATCTACAGTTAATTTTGTGGGGATATTTTTTTAAATGGACCAAGACTGGCCATCATGGCCCTTACTTTTTAAAAAGCATGGACACCAGTTGGTATGAAAGTATTGTTCATTCTGTTTGTTGACAATATATTTCACCCTACTGTACTAACAGAGACTTAAAATAGTGTAATGCAAACTCACCTGTACTAATAAACATAACATCATACACGCTGCCATTGAGTGCTGGGACTCTGTCTACCACGATCTGTGTATACCTCACATCTCGTTTAATTAATCTGGGTCTGTCCCCTATCGGGGCCACTGAGTCATCCATTAGAGGGTGATCTTTAACAAACTGTAGTGTTTTGTCCGGTAAATTTAGAGAACTCAGGTAGTTCACTGCTCTTGCCTCCTTGTTTATACACTGTCAAAAGAAAAATTGTATCATTTGTTTTTACCATATTGTACACTGTTGATAGCAGCAACACCTGCTTTTTACCAATCTTATTTTTAAAGTTATAAAACACTGTAGGAACATAGGCTCTGTTCTTTGTTATTTCTCTGTGCAGTGCTGAGTACAATGGGGCCCAAATCCTCACCGTGTATTCCCAGGCACAAATAAATACTTACATACATACTTGCTGTTTCAAAGGGATCGCTGTTTTTTAAAAGATCCTATTGACATAATATGATTGGGCCATCTGTAAAATGGGTCATGTATTTAGTGTACACCTTTCAAAAAGAATGTTTAATATATCTTTGAAAGAAGCCTGATGGCTAAAACTGTGGAAGTGCACCTTTAAATAATAAAACTCAAACCAAACATACCCCTCAACAGTTTTTTCAGGTGCGTACTCATATTTTACAGCTTCCTGGTTTGCACAAATACCAGGTCTCAATTTGTAGCAGGATAAGTGAACAAATATATTAGGCATTGGACCCAACCAAAATATATATTTAAACACCTCCCCCGGGTCCCACACTTCTAAGCTACAATCAATTTACCATGCCCCTAAAATTAACTAATATGAAAGCAGAAAACATGTAAAAGCAGAAAAAGAACTGTAAGGACCCAATCCTATAAACACTAATTACTGTGAGTAGTGCTTCCTAGTGAGCAGTCCCACTGAAGTCAGTGAGATGACTTGAAAGAAAGGATTGCAGGATTATGCACTACTTTTGTTCCTATTGATCTAGAATACACTTTTACACTACCATAATGTGCTGTGCCATCTATTTAATTATAAGACAATTTGTTACCAAAAACTGAAAAAATGAATATGAAAATTGTGATATAAACCAACTCTGTGAACTATAAATAGAAACTACTTCATTGCTAGATACAAAACTTCAAGATCAATCAGTTGGCAATATGGCAGTGATTAAAAGAAAAAAAAGTTTTCTAAGGAAATAGTATCCATATCAGGGCACATATATTAACTAATATCCTTCTCTAATATTTTCCCTGAATTTTTTATAGGTTCTTTCGTATGTGCAAGAGAAAAGGAACTGCTGTCATCCAAGTTTATCCAAACTTACAGCTCCAGGTCGAGGTTTAGGAATCTCTCCATTGTATCGGACCCACTTTGTATGAGACTGTTCTACTGTGGCACTCTGCATATACTTTCCTTTGGAGAAAACTTCTTCCACAGTAGACAAGTTGTATGCACACACGGCTGACAGCCCCACATTATTCCTAAAATTAAACAGTGGAAAATGTTACCATCTTACTGTGTGGTGGTAACCAATTGAGATTAAATTCAATTTCTGGAAAAAGATTAAATGATACTCACAGTTGTGGGGTAAAAACTCCATAAATCACTGGTTCCTTCAAACTTGGAGACTTTAGAATAAAAACATCATTGATAATGTTGAAAATTAAATTCTTGTCAGGTGTGGTACAGATCAATCTGGCCTTGAGAAAGGAGGTCCATTTTTTCTGCAAAGTCCTTAATCCTCCTTGGTCCCTCTTTCAGAGGGGTTGAGGGAAAGAGAAGGAAAATGTAAGGTATATTTTCTTTCTTAAATAAAGGTTCAACACATACAACACTTATGTACTATCTAAAATTTAAACTGAATAGTCATGAATAAAAGCAAAAAAGCAACTAAAAGATACAACAACAAACAAATTAAACAATGCTGAAGAGGTTTTTTTGGATACAATAGAAACAATGTAGAATGGTTTCTCTCAGCACACACAGATAAGTGTTATAGGGCCAAATTCTACTCCCAATTAAGTTGTGCAGCTCTGAAGTCAATGGAGTTACTTAGATATATGCTAATGAGTACAAAAAGAAAAGGAGTACTTGTGGCACCTTACAAACCTGCTAATGAGTACAGATTTTCTGGAGGGAAGATGAAACTTACGACAGCTTCAAAGAACTGTATTACAATAATAGGCAGTAAATTGAGCTGAGCACAGAGCTTTAAAAAAACAACAACTGTACATGGGACAACAATTTAAAGTAAATAAAGCTGCATTATAACTGCACTTACAAAAGAAATAATACGATGTCTATTCTGTGATCATCTCAAAATGTTAGTAACTTAAGATCTAGTCTGGCAAACACATATGCACGTATTTAATTTTACTTCATGTGAATAGTTCCTAGGAGACAATGAGTATTAGGGCCCAATCCTTAAATTAGGGTAAGTACCATGAATAAAGATTTGCAGGTTCAAGGCCTTTAAAATAAGAGAGATCATTCAACTACTGAGACTGTATACCCAGAAATATAATGAAATTAGTTGTGCAGTGACTATAAGAAATTTTACAATATTCGGGATCTCAAACTTCAGCTGTGCTACTAATCTTTAAAAGCAGGCATCTCAGACCCAAATCCTTGACAGAATTTCCTGCCCTTTCTTTAAGGCTGCTATGCAGAATATTGTATAAAATATGCTAATTCCAAAAAAGCAATCAAGTATTTTTTTCCTCTTTTTAAGATAGTGTATGCATATAGATGGGTAATCTGCAAGTGGTTCCAAATAGATAACAGTTAAAAAGCTATTCCAAATTTTATGGTTCTCTCACTTTAAAGCATTGACAAACTGTCAGCAGGCAAAGGACCATACTAACAAGACCAATGTAAATTTGCCTCAAGCTGCTGGAAGATAGAAGCCTCCAGGGAAACATTTGTTATTGGTGTTTTAAAATTAAATTAAATTAAATTAAATCAACGTAACAAAAGTTAAAACAATAAAATGTTCTGACCTTATAGAAATAAAATGTTTAGATAATTTCTCATTGCAATTTTGATTAAATCAATACATTCCAGCAAAACATTTTGTATTTGTATAATCAGCATCTTCTGTTCCATCAGAAAATTTTCACACCAGCTCTAATGAGTAGAGAATCAACTCAGCCTGCCATATCCAGGTTTAAACACATTAAATGTGACAGAATCAGGTTGCTGGTGATTGTTTCTTTCCAGGCTAGGACACCTCTCCATGAAAGTACTACCTGTCACACCACAGTGAAGAAACTAACCATCTCTACATAAAAAAAAGCCTTATTTGGCTGGTCTGTAACCATTTAAAAATAACTCATAAAAGTCCACAACAATCACCCTATGGGCTCAGTTCTGCTTCTACTGAAGTCAGTGTAGCCTTTAATGCAAAAAAATCAAAGAATTGTTTCTGTGTTGTATAAAAGGGAAGGAAAGGGTAACCATCATCATTACTTTTTCAGCTGGGACACATGCTGAAATCTTACTCACTTCAGTTGTAGAGAGCTTAAAAAAATATTTGTTTTCACAGGCACCAACTAGACTGTCTGAGTAACTATATTTAGGTACAGAAGACTGATATGAATATTTGATTTGCTAAGAATAGATCTGACTACTTTTAATGTGTGTGTAAAACACAATATGAAATATCTTTTATATCTTGCGGATGTTGTCTCAAAATTGGTTAAAGCAAATTATTAGATTGTGTCCCACCTTGCACACTCTACTTATTCTTGGAATCATCAACTTTCCAACAAATTCATATTCCACAGACATCTCAGTGAAAAAGAAGTACACTTTGTCATCTTCTTCTTCAGTGCTGTTTTGATCTGCTCTTATCACATCAGCAAAAACAAAACTGGGTTCTACGGATACAAATAAAGAGAAGCATTCTACATTAATAGCTACTTTTTCATTATTTCGTCATTTTCCTCTAGAGTTCTCTAGGACCATCCTTTCTCCCAAACCCCACGTTGTGGGCAACTGCACTCCATTTAGAAGGCCTGGAAACGGCTCCTCCATGAGCCCATCAGTATTGTTCCTATTTGGATAGGGCTGCTGGAGAGCACAGCTGTGTGAAATATTTGCATTCCGACTCAAACTGATTGGAATGGAGTTACAGGTTTGCGATCCCAAGATTTCACATGCCCACACTCAACAGCATGATCTGAAGCTGCTTGCCTATCTGATCATCTGTCTAGTCACCCTCCCTGGCCAGCCTCCACCTCCTGTACCAACAAGCCCTAGGACCTGCTGGAAGAAATGCAAGGTAAGAAGGGGAAAGTGATGCACTACGGTTCATGCTCCTTTGAGGTTTGAGTTAACTAAATATGAACCTCAAAGCAAAGGTGCAGGGGTTGGTCAGTTTCCATTTTCTGAAAATCCTTTCATGAGTTGAACCCTATCTGCACAGCCCAATTGAAAATCCACCCAACACACTCGCAAATTCAGCTGGCTTGGAGTACAGGTCCTTAAACTGAACTTGAAAACATGCTGACAGGAGGGTAAGGACACTTTTTTCCTTATCATCTAATAGTCTGGCTAGTCATGCCAAAGCAAGGTGAAAGGTGAATGGAGACAGGATAGACTGTACTGCTTCTGGATCATGTCAAAACCTGAACGTCCTGATGATTTTCAGAGTCAATGCCACTGAGACTCGAAGTCTCAAACTAAGTATTTTCTCTCTCACACACTCAAACAATTAAAAAAGTAAACAAAACACCTTTTTCTTCTAAAAACAGAACATAGCAAGAAACAGCACCTCAGAGCCATCACAAAATTGCCTTTTTTCTTTGAATATATCCATGGACTTCAAGGTAACTATGCTCAGAGATCTGAACTTTTATAAGGGAAAAAAATATCCATTTTGGCCTTTTTTTATGTATTAGGAAGAGGTTTTAGTGGTAGTAAATAGGGAAATGTGGTAGGAAAAACCTTCAGTAAAGGAAATTGGCTTAGTTGCCTTCACATTTACTTACCATTAAGCCAAGGTATTGCATATTCTGTTCTCAACGGGCTCTGATGAGAGTTTCTAGAAATAATAGGCTCACTTCCCAAGAAGTTATAGGAAGTTCCTGAATAAAGCTCTCCATCTTTAACATAGAAAATAAAACACAATAAATACTTCAAGCCATACTACTTATTAAGTAACAAAAAGGTATAGAAATATTTCAAGACAAGTTTTCAAGAGAATATATGGTAATTTAAACCTCTCTTGAGGGAAGATGGCAAGAATTTCCTATATATTAAATTTGACATTTTTAGTGCTTATGTTTCCCCTCTGATCTTCTTTAAAGCTGATGTTTTTATATCTAATTTGTTACTGTTCTAATACAACTTTGATGGCAGAAAGTTACCAGGATTGCTCCTGCAGTAATTGTGAACGCATCTGCTTACAGCTGATTTATATTGTATACATAAAAATATAAATGAACCTAAAATATACCACTGAATTTTTGTAATTGAATAATTCTTTAGAAATTATTCAGAAAAAGTATAGGATATTCCTGCAAAAGTGAATCAAACTGAATTAATAAGAAGAATTTAAGGATCATAATCCAGTAAGTGTGTTCCTTCTGTTTCCCGTTTCATATTAATTTAAACTTTTCTTCCATGGTCTTGCTATATAAACATACAACCACAAACTTCACTGGTTTTCCCATATGAAGACTTAGTGTGGTTTAACCCTCTAATGATATGTTCATGATCACTGATTTCCCATTAATCTATTCTGTTTGGAGAAGAAGAAAGTATTCAGCCCACTTACTTTTTCACTTTTTAATTTACTGACACACGTTTTTAAATTACTTATATTTATACACAGATTCTTCTGCAGTGCAATTTTCTTTCACTGACAGTTTCATCAGATACTAAAGTGATGGGTGCTTTGGAAATACAATCTGGTGAATGAATGACTATATCAATAGCTATCATCTGCTTGAACTGAAAATCCTAAACATTATTCCCAAAAACCCAAAATGAAAAAAAGTCTAAAAACTATGAATTGCTGCAAGTTTTATGTTAAAAAAAATCACTTCAATTATAGAATACAAATATTTTGATGTGTGTCTAAAAAAAACCAACATCACAAACCCTGGTATTATGTCCTAGTGAAAAGATTAGGGCATGATGGAGGAGAAAGAATCAATGATTTTGTATTGATGATGTCATTAAAGTTTGAACTTACCAACCATAACTGATGTGTAGCTTTGGGCAGGGTCAAATGGACATCTACCTTTACCATCTTCATTTTTACCTCGGAGTTCAAATGACGTTAAATTCTATACAGAATTAATTTAAGTTAAACCAAAAGAGTTACATTCTTTACTTTCTAATTCAAACAATACATGTATGCAGTCAAAAATAGCTGTATAAAAATATAAAAATAAAGTTTTCTGTATTATTAATACTAAACATCAAAAGACACTTTAAGAGACCATATATTGAATTAAAAAACAAACAAAAACCTTTAAGTAATAAAGAGAGGAAATAACCCAACAGCTTGGGAGCACAAAGGGAGGCGGAGGAAAGGGTAGTGGGAGGGGAGAAAAGAGTTCCAGACAGATGAGGACGCCCAACTGAAAAGGTGCAGGGAGAGAAGACAGTTACGAGGTGAAGAACAGAGAAGTGGAGAGAGAAGTCAGAGGAGGTGGTTACAAGGTGGGAGAATTAGTTTGAGAAATGACTATGCAGAGTTTTGAAAACCAGAGATGGACAGGAAGACTGTGAAGTTGTCAGATGATGGGTGTGACATGACCCTATTTTTGGAAGTGTGGGAGTAATCTGTCTGCAACTTTATGGACTTCCAGATATTAAGAGAATAGGGGTTTAGCAAGACCACTAAAATGGGAAAGGAGCAAAAAAAATGGGGGGACTGAATGAATAAGGACTTCAAATGAGGCAGAGTCAAGGGATGTACGAATTCTGGCAATGTTCTGGAAGTGCTGATATGCAGACTCAAAGACAAGCCACAGTCTAAGATAATTCCTAGATTTCTAGCCTTGGGAACACAAGTTAAGGGGAGCAATAGTGGAGTTAGAGACATGGAACAGGAAGGATATTTTGTTTTAACCTAGAAGAAGGACTTCACTCTGAAGTATTCAGTGATATGAAGCTCTGGAATACCCATGAGCTGATAGAGACAAGATAGGCAGAGACGGGAATCTGAGAGAGGTCAAGGAGAGACAGAAATGGGTATCATCCACACAGAGTGTCAATACCATTTAAAACTATGTATTTTGGCTACTGCAAATTTGCATCAATAGAACGTAATGAAAGCAAAGCCTTAAAGTAAATATGTTTCTGTTAATAACCAAGCTAAATCAATATTTTGTTAAAGGCTTTGTACAGGAAGAGTGAAATTAACCTCCAGACTCTGTGGTTATCATGAGACAGTATCACACCCGCTGGAAAACTATGACTGGCACTGGAATTCCAATTGCCTTAGGAAACAAAGATTAACTCATCAGGTACACTTTTCTCGAGTTCACCTTATTATTTAAATGAGCCGGTTTAGCTGGTTTTAAAGTTATTATTAAGAGAGAATGCATAGTCACACTTACCAGATGATCACAGATTGGCTGAAATGCATTTGTGCCACACACATAGAGAACATTATCATTCAGCGGTTGTAAGACACGCACATAGTTAAGGCACTCCGTCTGTAGTATGGAAGGAAAAAATAAATCCATTCTGATCAGCCACAACTTCAACATTATAATAGGAACACAGCTGACAACAAGCTATGTTGTCAATTCTTCCATTTCTACTCCTCATGTTCTATCACAAGCAGCATTTCATATGTTTAAAAACATACAGGGCTAGGTGATATGATCATTATTGAGACCAGAATCCACTCTAGCTGACTCCCTAAGAGCAGCATCCAGTGTTATATTTTTGGTGTACAATTGTTTCTAATATGCCCATTATCTCCTAAGTGACCAATTTTGCTTCAGAATTAATATGTTCGTATACAATAGCTAAAATTCGGATTCACTTGGATCTCAAAATTTTGTCTCAAGTCTAGTTCAGATAAAATGGCCTGTCATAATCCAGAAGTAAAGTCTTCAATCTGCCACACATAAATGTCACTTAGCTTCAGATTATCATTTCCTGGATTTTTGTATATACTACCACTCTGATGTGGGCAGCAATCATTATGACAGTTAACAGCTCCTAGTGTGTGAATTTGCCATGTCCACAGGGGTTTCCCACTACCTCGGATGGCATGCTGTAAACTTAGTGGTTTTTATAGCTTCCTGCAGCCTTTTGGGATGCTGGTGCTGGCAGCCCTCACTTTACTCAAAAAATAAACATCCAATTACAGCAATTAATTCCTTTAGCTTTGGAATGAAACTGGCAGTTTGGACATAGCTTCGAATGTCAAGGGAAGAGTACAGATTCAAAATGCTGAAAACCAATGAGAATGCTTGTTAACTCTGAACACCCATCTGTGTTTATTGACTTGATCAATAATCCCTATCTGTATTGTGAGCCTCATTTGGCAAGTTCCTGGTGGAATACAGAAAGACACCACCATTGTTCAAAACATACTGGGAGCTAGAATAAATAAGCATGCACAACATAACAATGAATACACACAGAAAGTCCCAGAGAGAGCAACAGAAATTCAGTGAAAAGAATAAAGGATGAGACAACAGAAACCATATGAAATACCATTAGGTAAATTACATATAGCTAGCATAAAATACTCAAGAACCAAAGTAACCTATGTGAATTACGGCAGTGTTTCTCTAACAGTTGATCGGGACTCTCAGAGTAGTCACAAAAGGCAATCAGGGAGATCACAAGGTACTGAGAGTTTTATTACAGTTCTAAAGCAAATAAAATAAAATTTCCAGAATAATTTTAGGGCAGCCAAAACCTTCAAAACCTGTGAGGTCAAATGTAGGAGACAGGGTAGCAGTAGCAGCCCCACTCCTTTCATGTGAGCACAAGTGACTCTCTCGCAATACACTATCGCACTCTCCAGCTCCCTGCACACCTTTTCTATTCAAGTGCAAGTGTTCTCTATCACCACTCACAACACACGCACGCACACAGAGTATAGACTTATCCATATTATCATTGATACAATTACTATAAAAGTAAAAGTAACAAATTGAAGCAGGACATAAGGAAGTGACAGCCTGAAAACATTGCAAAAACTGTACCAGAGTAAGTAGTTAAAGTGCAAAATTAACTGCTGCAGTTTACAAAACCCACTGCAATTAACCATTTGCTGGAATTTTTTTTTATAAATTATCACTCCTAAATAGTTACATTCAAAACACTGTTGAAAATGCTTTCCAGAAAACTAAATTCATAATGCTTTGCTGAAAGCTAAAGGACAAACAAATTCACCTGTTTGGATTTGCCCTTGTCTGCACATTTAGTTTTTTTGTCTTCAGTGACCTTCCAATACAACTGGGGGAAAAGAAGCGAAACAAAAACAAGTTCAGTGCACTTCACATTCACTTGAAAGCTATTATTAAGCGCAATGCATAATACAGAGAGCAGATCATGTTTAAAAGACAGTCTGCTGCAAATAAGTCATTCTGCAAGTAGCTGTCAGGGACCCCTCAGTGTTTGTCTTTATCCTCTGGGGAGGTGGCATTTCTGAATGCATGTGCAGTAATAGAGGTTTCAGCCACGGCCAGCACCTCTTAGAGTTCTGTACAAAGATATACTATGACGTTTCTTCTCAAATTATTAATGAAGTTCCCTGTGTTGTGTTTACTAGTGAGATAAGATTATGGTAGTTTTAGAGACTTCTACATTAAAAAAGCTGAGGGAAGAATACAATTTTTTTGGGAAAATGTCAATAATTCCTGGACCGTTATGCAGCTAAAAGGGCTTCAGTGGCTGTACGTGTCACCATGGATACTGGACTGTGTCCAGTATATCTATCTCCTGGTGTTTTTCACTGAATATCAATGTGGTTCTAGAGTAGTTTTGCTTCTTAATATGTTTCAGATAGTTTAAATGAAAATGATCAACTGTTGAAGAGGGATCAGTTTTACGTGCAGCTGAAAATCAATATAATCACGGGTCATGAGTATTTCCTTACACAACTTTGTGAATTAAACTTAAGAATCAGAAGGAATTTTCTCAAGACCGTTCTAGGTGAGAAACTGTGCTCTCTCTCTTAAGGTACGTCACGCTCCTTTCCGAAGACCCTAAAGTACATATACACACAACTCTAGCATGGATATAAACAGCAATGTAGATGGTGAAGCATTGCTTAGGCGAGTCAAAGATGTGCCTGAACCCCATAGGTATGTACTCAGATATATACCCTCCATGGCTCTCTATTTGTTCAAGCAGTGCCTGCCCGGTACAGTTTTAGCAGTAGAGTGTTCCACTGCCTCTCCTGCAGCACGGAAAGGCTCCAACAGAGTGAAGTCAGTGGGGAAATGCTCTGGCAGCTCCCAGCTGCTGAGTCTTTCCTCTCTGCTTCCCCCGTGCCACAGCCTTTCATTGACATGTGTAGCTACACACCGCAGCATGGACGTAGTGTGCTTTTCACTGCGACTTTCAGCTACGCATACCATAAACACTACTGCAAGAGGTGTGCAGTGTAGATGTAACCTTAGAGACACACTGCAAAACTTATAGCCCAGGAGGAGACTGCTGGCTTTAAGGAACCTTTGCACTATCCCTTTGGATAGTTATGGAGTGTGGAGAGGCCCCACTACAGGGTAATTCAGACAATGCTAGGGGTCGGTTAAAGTTATGGCAGCCTGTCCTATGGCCTAAAGTGCTGCCTAGAATCTCTGCAGTGCTGTTTGTTGTAGTCCTGCTCCTGACGAGCCCTTTCTGCCTCCAGCATGCCCCCTACACCAGGACTTGAAAAAGGGTCCTTGAAAGGCAACCTTGCAACTGTCTCCCACAGTGTCTGCACCAGATACAAGGCTTTTCAGACCCCCGTAAGCCATTCCAGCCCTTAATGCATCATAAAGGGACCATAGCAGGGATGAGGATCTCATCCTCTGGCTATTCAAAATCAAGATGGCCAACCTAAACTAAACCCTCACAAAGTTTTAAACACATGGAGGGGCAGCAAAACATTTATTTCCCCCCTGATTCTGTTCCACATTAGAAATGCAATCATGCAAGGAGCTCTGCACCTTACACACCCAGTCATAGCTTCATAAATGAATGATTTATCAAGGTGGCAGCAAGGCTACAGAAGCCTCTAACTCCACCTTCAAATTTATTTTACTTGACAGTAGCCAAGATACTGTAACAGGGAGGCCGTTGTACACCTCATTCATGGTTGCTGAAGATGGCTTGTTGTTTTTCTTTTTAATTTTCAAAATTAGAGCTCAAAATTTCAGAATTTAGGAGGCAAAGCACAAGTTTTCTACAAAAATGTCACCAAAATGGCATTTATACAAGAATCTGTTTAACATTTCTAGGTAACATTGCTAGGTAACATGAAAAAAATACTTAGGAGTTTAGAATTAGAAAAAGCACAGTAACTAGTGCTTTCAGGGTGAATTTTCAGAGTAATGTGCATGGATGGAGCAAACTTTCAAATTCCCACTAATGCTCACGGGAATCACAAGGTGAAATCACCTATTTGGCAAACCGAAAATTAATCCATTAAAGAATAAAAAATACATTTTTAATTTCAAAAAAATCCAGTGTATTTAAAGCAGTTCCAGACATAAAATACCTCAGTGAATCTTTACTAGAATGTTTTAAAATTCACTATTTCCTTCTCACCTTTCCTGTTTTTCAATGACATTACAAAATTACCTGTAATTTTTTCTTCCTGAATAATATATATGTGCAACATAAACACAAATATATTTACTATAGTCTACACACTATAGCTACATGAAATATCCTACTATCTATAACATTAGAAAAACGAATCTACCCCAAAAAATTCTGGGATGCAATTTTTTTTTAAAGGTGGATAGGAAATTAAAAATGCATACCTACCTCATGATGTTTTTCAGCAATATTCACTGAATTTAATGCAAAGATCACTTCTCTAGCTCCTACATATAAAACGTCTTTGTCATCACTTAGTAATAAAGTTGAATAGTTAAACACTTCTGGCTCCTGAAAATGGACCAGTTGTACTTCTGTTAAAGTAAAACAAACAGTGATGTGTAAAGAATGAAAACCATTTGAGGACTTTTTTTTTCTAATCTATCTAACCAATATTGCAGTACTTTGACAACATCTTAAAAGCAGCAAAACTGAACATAGAACCCTATTATAATAAAAATATTGGGGTCATCAAAAAGAGTAGTTAAATCGTGGGTTCAGTTAGTCAGGAGTTTGGGGCTGCAGCACTGACATACAATTGCTTTTTCCTGGATTTCAGTTTAAATTAATATCTGGGATTTGTGCTGCTGATCTCAGTTTAATTTACAACTGGGATTTCAAACTACTGCACATTTGTTGCATCTTTATTTCATATTGTGTACACATGCACACAACAGTATACAAAAAATGACATTAAAACTCTAGAGGTCTGCCTTAAACTTTAACCCTCTGCTTCATTCTTAACTAACCCTCTGCAAGACTGAACAAAGTGTTAGACTGCCCAACCAAGATGCACCTTGATAGGGGTAGGTAGAAAACTACATTTACCCCCATACACCAAACTTGCATTCACAAGTGCCACCATCAGCACAGAGAATAGTATCATGCTCTCGCAGGAAACTGCTTTACTCTCAGCTCCATGTGCTGCAAGTGAAATGGATTAGGCTGTCATTCTCTGATCCTAAAGTGAGATGAGTACAAAAGAGCAATTCAAAATGGCCAAACTTTGCAACAAAACGCTTGATAAGGGAGTGAGGGGAAATAGAAGACACAGGCCACTCCCTTTACTTTGGGCTTTCTCGCTGCCCTCCTGAGGCCTGGAGCTTTCCTAATCAGTCACAAATGCCTCGGAAGGGAAACGAGGGCTGGCAGGAATTAGACAAATTATTGAGCAAACTTGTCAGAAAGCTGGAATTTTCTCAGAAAGCTCTGCTGCAAAGAGGCCTGGTTGAGCTGCCAGCTGCTTGGGAAGCAGGAAAAACTGGGGGAAACTTCAGAGACACAACATAAGAATGGCCATACTGGGTCAGACCAAAGGTCCATCCAGCTGAGTATCCTGTCTACCGACAGTGGCCAATGCCAGGTGCCCCAGACCATGTGAACCGAACAGGTAATGATCTAGTGATCTCTCTCCTGCCATCCATCTCCACCCTCTGACAAACAGAGGCTAGGGACACCATTCCTTACCCATCCTGGCTCATAGCCATTAATAGACTTAACCTCCATGAATTTATCCAGACAGGGCGTTCCCCTACTGGACAGGTTTGGCCCACACCAAAGGTGCAAACAGCTGAAGTACCATTGTAATGGATTTGTGGACTAGAGCTAATTAGGAATTTTACGACAAGTTGCTTTTGCATCAAAACCAAAACAGTGAAACTGGATCGGATTAGATGAATTTCCCAACTCGAAAAAGCATAGAGAAAACAGTTTTCATATTGTTAAATCATTTTGTTTTGACATTTTCTCAATGAAGATATTCTCATTTTCTGGTTCAAAATGACTTTTGGTTTCAAAATATAAGCTTATTAGACCAAAAAGTCAAAATCAAAATGAAACTTTTCAAAATTATTGAAACATTTTTGATCACCTAAATTGAGGGGGCGGGCCAACAGTTTTTCATTTGTGAATATTTTCAAGATTTTTACTTTTTGTCCCAATGCAAGATGGAAAACAAATATTCAAATACTCAAAAATATTCATGAGATGGGAAAACCATTTCCTCTGTGGGCCTTAGCACAAAGAAGAAATTTTCTCCGCGAGGAGAACTAATGACCAGCCAAGCTCATGTTTAATGCCTATCAATTAAATTTCTCACTCTCATTTCCTTTCCCTCTATCAATTCTTTCCCTCATTTCTGTCTACCCTTTTGTTCATTTTTCTGCTCTACCCTTTATACCAGTAGTGAGCAACCTGTGGCCCATCAGGATAATCTGATTGCGGGCCGTGAGACATTTTGCTGACATTGACCGTCTGCAGGCACGGCCCCTCGTAGCTCCCAGTGGCCGCAGGTTGCCCACCACTGCTTCATACTATACCCTATCTTCATTATCAGCTCCTTTCTGCTATCCCCCAATCTTCCTCTTTTTCACTCTCATTGCATGTGTATTTGAAACAGAAAGTCGCCATATTCCCTACTAGTAGTGGGGCAGTTGCCCCACTTTGGCAGAGGAGGGGTTAAAGCAGGCTAAAGGGAGCCTGTGCAGAGAAGGGCAGAAAGTTGGCCAGGCTGGGCCCTCTATAAAGGCTGCAAAGCAGAGGAGGCAGCAGCCTCTTCCTGACAAGCAAGGGAGAAGGACTGTTACCTGCCAGGTGGCGGCTCCTAATGAAAAGGGCCAAGAAAGTGAAAGGGCCAAGGGGAAGTGGCCCAGGGTACACAGGGAGAATAGGAGATTGAAGGAGGGCAGTGGGAGGCTGCTGCTAGAGGGTCCCTGGGTCGGGACCCAGAGTAGAGGGCGGGCCTGGGTCCTCCCCTTACACCACACCTTACCATGGAGGAGCATGACTGATGTACTGTGCCTTGTCCCTGGGGCAAGGGACTAGACTTTGGGGAGGCAGGTGGCCACGAAGGCAGGTGCAGACTGAGGACTGCTGATATCCCTGGAAGGGGGTGCGGGGGGGGGGGGGGGAGAATAGAGCAGGGGCACGGCCAGAAGGCTGTGTTCAGAAGAGGATGCCGCAAGCCAGGGAGTAACGCGGGTTCCAGACAGCACAGCTGAGCAGGCAACGGGTGGGACACCACCTGCAGAGGGCATTCCATGGCTAGGACATCGCTAATTCCCAAAGCAACCCACAGGAGGTGTCGCAGTGATGAGGGCCCGACATGTTACACTACTACATAAATCTTTTCCAAGAGAACTAATAGAAAATCCCGCACCCAATTAGAAGAGACTGCAGGCAACATGTTAATGTATAGCTGTTGTGTGAATTTAAATTGGGAGTTCAATTGGAAATATGCATAGTTTGGCTGGAGCCCTATGATTTTGGTGCATGTTTGTATTTAAACACACCCTAATTTAGCAATATAGCAGAAAATTCCAGATTAATACTAGGTATGGGTATATGTAGCTACATATTTTTGTATAAAATTTGTTTTCTCTATGGTCTTTAAAGAGTCTTTCATAATGCAGGAAACTGCATCTGATATTTCAAATATTTTTCCAAAGAATGTCCCAGGGCCCCCCTCACAATATGCTAAAATTCCCCCTTCTGAGTGAAATATGAATGTAAGAACATATCTCCATATAACATGCCTAAGACTGACATGTAACATTAAAAGCTGTATGTGCCTAATGGAGAATAAGACATTGTGGTGCTGGACAGAGAACAAAGGAGCAGTTGTGTTCAGGGGCAGGGGTATACATCAGAGCTAAATCAAACCAAGAGAAACTACTGCTGTTAACTATAGTCACCGCTATTTGGGAGCTCCAAGATGCCTAAAGCTTACATACAACATTTTTTCTCCAAGGTAATAAATCTTATATTCCCATGTTTCCTGGCTCTTTATGCCCATTAACATGGGAAATATTTTCAGGGCCTTATGCCAGTATTTTATTGTGGTCCTAATGTCCATGTATATTTTCCTGCAATAAACTCATTTGTACTTGACATCTGTGCTTAAGGCTATTTCTTCACACTGGCCATAAGCTTGCTTCGCTACACACTGCAAGCCTCTCATTTCAGTTGCGGAGTCAGGAAGAGTCAAGGACTCAATGGTATCCTTCACTCAGGATTTTCTCCTTGCCCAGTAAAAACAACCTTTATGGTATCTAGAAAGAAACATCACAGACATTACATACAGTAGCTCAACATATTTTATTGCCTTATAATCCGTGTTCCAAAAATTATTCAAGTCCTGGGCTATACAGAGCATGTAGAATTCCATAGATTTACTTTTTCACCCCATATTTGTTCCATTTATGCTAATAGAAATCAGAATGGTTATGAGTACTAGGTGTGATAGTGGCCATGGGGGAAAAAAACGGCTCAGTGAAGAAGCTGGATTGTGTTCCAATTCCATGTCATCACATGGCAGATGGAGAAAGGATCAAATATTTATTTGCTCTTTATTTGGTAGTTTATACTGAGATGTGGATTTATACCTAAGCACACAAACCCATTGATTTATAAGAACTTACATTTCTATCAAGCCTTCAGAATGGACTGAAGAATTTTAGCTTCAAGCAACAAAAGGGGTTGCACATCTAGGCACATGCAAAGTCCCCCTTACCCCACATCCCTACAAAGTTCTCCCCTTAATAGTAATTTAACTTTCTACATTTCTTTTTCATCAACAGTAACAAGAGAGATACAAAGGGAAGAACAGGGCTTCAATTAACAATGAACTGATCTCAGTGGCTTTGGGACTGATTAGGACCAATTGCAACTGTAAATGAAATGGCTACGCAAAGTACACAATACTATACATTGACACACTCCAACAGTTGCTAAAAGGTTCTGAATGGTAAAATGACTGCACTGACAAGGTACTTCTACTCACAAAACATCATGTCTGCTATGGTATTATTTCAAATCCTATTGCAATCAATGGGACTTTGTCTTGTATTCACACTCCACTTAAAGCTCTACTATGTAATGTAAGTGAAAGTAAAAAAAAAAAAAAATTACAACAATAGTTATTGTGCAAGTACAAC
This sequence comes from Lepidochelys olivacea, assembly GCF_965140295.1. NCBI lineage: Eukaryota > Metazoa > Chordata > Testudines > Cheloniidae > Lepidochelys > Lepidochelys olivacea. Next base: position 85,903,231 of record NC_140415.1, on the reverse strand, counting down.
AGCTGTGTTCCAGAGTTTTAAAAAGGCATGAACTGCTTAGCAAGAAACTGATTTCACAATTCCATCCACCCACCCAAACAGTACTGATAGGTCTTCTCTGAAAAATTTTGCCGCACATCTTTCTGACAGGATGTGATTTAGATCTAAAGAGACTTATTGGACATGATTGCGAATTAGCAGGAATGTAAATAATTCTGTTTTAAACTTTTGTCCAGATTTTATTTTATGCTAAGTAGCCTTGGGCTTCTGACTACCTCTCAGTTGTGGACAATTTCTCCTAAAGTTTGTCCATCATGAGACATGCTAGTCTCTTTTCTCTGTCAATCCTGCAAAAGGATTGAGCATAGCTGGGGAAATGTACAGAGACCTTCAGTGACTCCACTCGCCAAAAAAGTGCTAAGATCCCCCTAAACTCAGTTTTTCCTATGTAGCAATACAAACAGCTTAGTGGCTATGATTAAGGCTAAGATTTTGTCTCAGATATTTTTAGTAAAAGTCACCGACAGGTCACGGGCAGTAAAGAAAAAATCATGGAAGCCTGTAACTTGACCCTGACTTTTATTAAAAATACCCCTGACAAAATGGGGAGCCTAGCTGTGGGGTCCTCATACTGTATGCAGAGATTGGACAGCTGCCGGGGCAGGTAGGGGCTCATCGCTCCAGGGTCCTGTGTTCCCTGTAAGCTGTGCGCTTGGGCAGCGTGCAGGAGAGATTTAAGTGCCGTGCACAGCTGGCAGCATTTGTTCAGGTGCCCCTCCCCCATGTTGCTCTGTCCTGCAGTTGCTCCTGGGACCCTGCTGGCTGTGCAGGGAGGGAAAGGGAGGGTGTGCTGATGTCAGGGTGTCCCCCTCCCCTGTACCCCATCTCCACAGAGCAGGACAGGGCAGAGGGGACAGCCTGGCTCAGGAGGACTCGGAGCTGCTGCCGTCTGAATGGTGAGTGTCTGAGTGCACTGTTTCTGAGATTTCCCCAGCAACCAGCTCGCACAGTCTCTCTGTCTCACTCACAACACACCACACACTTGCTCTCCCCCCACCCCCGAAGTACCCCATTTCCACAGAGCCGGGGAGGGGAGACAACAGGACTCCGGACAGAGCAGGGGAGCTTTCAGTGAGTGTCTTAAAGAAACAGCGCACAGCTTTCCCCAGCAGCCAGCACACACACACACACACACACACACAGTCTCTGTCTCTTTCACACTCACCTCCCAACACATACTTGTATTATTGTTGTAGTTAGTTCTTGGTACTTCCTGTAATGCACATACTCTCTGAAATTTTATTCTTTCAAAGCGTACTGGTCTATGCAGTCCATAATTTTTATTTCTCTTACACTTAAATTTAATTGAGTCCTGAGTTCTAAAATGCCTAATCTGTCCTAGCTGGAGTAATTATCCCTATGGTAAATTTTTAAAAATATATATTATATCTAGGTTTTTTGTTTCTACTGGTGGCACACATAGGCACATACCTCGGGTCACATATCAAAATGTATTCCACACATGAATGGAAAAAATTAGAGGGAACATTGCCGTGGTCCCCTGGCTCAGAGCTCTGGGGTACCCCCGCCACCTGCAGCGGCCAGAAGCTTTGAAGGATCCCCAGCACCCTCAGCGGCTTGGAACTCTGGGGGGCCCCGGCACCTGCAGCCACGGGGAGCTGCGGGATCCTCCTGCCACCACGGGTGGCGGGAGGACCCTGCAGCTCCCGGACGACAGGGCTGAATTCATGGAGGTCGCTGGAAGTCATGGGTCCTGTGACTTCTGCAAACTTCTTGAAAAAAAATCGTAGCCTTAGCTATGAAACGTGACAGATAAGGATTTACTCTTTCTTGAAAGGAGGCAGGCACTTTTCCGTAACTCAGTAAATCACATGAGAGAGAAATGACAATAAATTGAACAAAAAATTCCATACTAGTAATATATTATAGATTTTTTTCAGCAAACAAAATCTGAATTAATAGGTTACTTATTAAATGCTCTAAGACACATTTTCCCCTGACTCTGACTTTCCAGAACTTTCTATTGCTGTAATGATGCTTGATAAAAGAAATACATGCAGGTGTCGCCTTATGTACCGTATGAAGACACATCCTAGGAATTTTTCAATTTTTTTCATATCAAGAAGCAAACCAAGAAGTTTTGGCATATTTTTCACAGCATAGAAACAGTCAATTAAACGAACATTTTTATATTGTTCTTTTTCCTCGTAGTGAAGGGTCTAGTCCATGCTTTTCAAAAGTGACTAGTGACTCTAGGTTTCTATTTAGGGTGCTGAAAATGGAACAAATTCAAGGGGCCTGGTATTCACACATTAGCTCTTTCTGAAAATCAGGCCCTAGAATCACTAGTTACTTTTGAAAATGTTAGCCTTGATCATTCATTCAAGTTTCATAATAGCAACAGCTAAGCAAAGTCTCTGTTAAATTGGGGGTTGAGGAGTTAACAAAGAGACTGGCAGGGCCCATATCACATTAATAGTTTTCTGTTACAAAGTGTTTAAAGAAATTACATAGAACACCCACACCCCATTTCACTACTTAAGTCATTGTTCTTACCTCTATGTTCCCAAGTGATCCTTGGTACTGGACCAAATGCTGCTGCTGCTCCAAACAATAAACCCAAAGCTGCATACAAACTAGAGAGCGCCATGGTAAGAGTCCTTGCTCTACGGAAGTTGGAGGATAACTGCAACAATTAATGTTCCTTTTGCGAGGAAATCTCCAGTTCCAAATAGTATGTTACAGGGTAGACATTGCCGAACTTAACGTTGCAATAAATGGGTTGGAAAGATGTTCCCAAGCCTATGCATCCAATAGATTACTTCTCGAAGGTAATACACATTTTCCGGGACGCAGAATACAGAGATTGTTCACACTTTCCACAGTGTTTCTCAGCAATTATTCTGCCTCTTGAGAACATTCTTCCGATTCATCTTAGTAGTAAATGAAACTGCATAGAGGAAAGGGGGTGGAAAAAGAAAAGAGAAGGAAGTGGGTTGAGTTTTCAACAAGATCAATGACTTACAGCCTGTCACGGTTCCTCCCCCACTCTGAACTCTAGGGTACAGATGTGGGGACCTGCATGAAAAACCTCCTAAGCTTATCTTTACCAGCTTAGGTCAAAACTTCCCCAAGGTACAAAATATTACCCCCGTTATCCTTGGACTGGCCGCTACCACCACCAAACTAATACTGGTTACTGGGGAAGAGCTGTTTGGACGCGTCCTTCCCCCCAAAATACTTCCCAAAACCTTGCACCCCACTTCCTGGACAAGGTTTGGTAAAAAGCCTCACCAATTTGCCTAGGTGACTACAGACCCAGACCCTTGGATCTTAAGAACAATGGAAAAGCATTCAGTGTTTTACAAGAAGACTTTTAATAAAAAATAGAAGTAAATAGAAATAAAGAAATCCCCCCTGTAAAATCAGGATGGTAGATATCTTACAGGGTAATTAGATTCAAAAACATAGAGAACCCCTCTAGGCAAAACCTTAAGTTACAAAAAAGAGACACAGACAGAAATAGTTATTCTATTCAGCACAATTCTTTTCTCAGCCATTTAAAAAAATCATAATCTAACACGTACCTAGCTAGATTACTTACTAAAAGTTCTAAGACTCCATTCCTGTTCTGTCCCTGGCCAAGACTACTACAGACAGACACAGACCCTTTGTTTCTCTCCCTCCTCCCAGCTTTTGAAAGTATCTTGTCTCCTCATTGGTCATTTTGGTCAGGTGCCAGCGAGGTTACCTTTAGCTTCTTAACCCTTTACAGGTGAGAGGAGCTTTCCCCTGGCCAGGAGGGATTTCAAAGGGGTTTACCCTTCCCTTTATATTTATGACACAGCCACATGGTATTTTTGGCAAGTACTTCAATAGCATTATGCAGAGTTTATAAAAAGAGTAATTTTCACAAATTACATGATTATAAAATTATACTTTATATGATAACCACAGGCAACTATTGACAACAGTAATTTCCATCTACTACCCATATTATAATTCATATTTTGAGGCACATAGTACTGCCATTTATGTAGAGCTGAAAGTCTACTCTGCTTTACATCTTTTCCTGCCTTTAAACGTGGTGGTTGTTTTTTTTTTTTTAAAAAACCCTGCTTTTCTGAAATATAAAAAAATAAATACAATGGTGAGTTTAGCAAATTTATATTTCAACATGTTCTCTTCTGGAATCATGTTGAGACTAGAGCTGACAAAAATGTTTCACCAAACTGTGTTGAAAGAAAACATTTCAAAAAAGTCAAACCATTTTGTTTCAATGTTTTCAAAACACTGATTTTTCAGTTTGAAAACTTTTTTAAAAAATTTCCTTCAATTTTTTTTTTAATTAAAATAATTGAAAATACTTTAATTTGAAATGAAATATTTTTGTTTGACCCAACACACAAAGAATTTAAACTTTTTAATTCACCAAAAATTTTGAAAAAATTTGTTTTCAGTATGAGGCAAATTTGTTTTCCCCATTTTTTCAGAGTTCTCAACAAACCAAAAAAATCCATTATTTGCCCAAAATGAAATGTTTTTGCTCTTTCAATAACCTTAATTTTTTTATGGTCAGTCTACTTCCTACTCAAAAGCTCCAAATCAGTCATCAGAGATGTGTGGATCCAAGACACAAATACAGGGCTAAATTCTCATATCCTCACTCATGTAAGGGTATCATAATACCTTATGCCACAAGCGGTTTCACAGAAGTCAATGTGAGTAAGTGTAACAGGCTGGGCCTTTCTCTAAGATCACACTTGAGTGGTTTCAGAGGCTCTTCTCCCACAGTTCTTTTCCTGCTTTGGAACCGTATTCCAGCCTTTCCAGGATCTCCGGTCTGGGGGTCTTCCACTAACATTCAGTCTCTGAGTTTCCTGTAAAGGTCTGATTTATTTATAGGAGTCCAGTAAGGCTGGACCCCAGGTCAGGGTTTATCTTTGCCCCCTGCCCCACCGTGATCAGCTCTCGGGTCTGTTAAGTCCTTGTGGTCAATGGAGGCTTGTCAGCAACATTTTTAGGGTATTATTAATATTTGGAATCGAACAAACAGGCCAGCATGCCCTTAAGAGACCGTCTTTCTAGCACAATAGTACTTAATAAACCACACATTTTAAAGGCGATTTGTAAAGGTTTTTCTGGTTTTGTTTTTAAATCCCCCTTCAAACGTTAGTTAGATTCCAGAAGAGGAACAAAGCAAATGTAGTTAGCATTTACCACCAGCAAAAAAATCCTGAGAAAATCCTAGCTACAAATATTCTCATTTCCCTGACACAGCAAATTACACTGCAACCAGAACAAAGATTTGAAAAACTCCTTTCCACTTTAAACCTGTATATTCATTCCCTATGTTTATGGTACAGTGGTTGTGATGTCATTCAGTCTGGCAAACAAATGAGTAAGTCTGCAGTTCAGACTTCACGGGATATCAGAGAGATAACTTTCTTAAAATACAGCACTAGCTGTGTTTCTAATAAATTATATACTCCCCCTCTGCCTCCCATCCTTGGAATCGTTCATGTTTAATTACTTACCCTACAGGAACTGCAGGTTTTCAGGATGATTTCCCATATGTATATTCCACGTTTGGTGTGTGTACACGCTATGTACTGGAGACTGATTCTTTTGGTCAGCAGTAACTGTTGTAGCTGTGCCTGAGCCCTGAGTGTCCTTGTGCCTCCAGCTGAGCACATAAAGGGCAGGGCTACCTCAACCATCTCTCAGTTCCTTTACCCCACAAAGTCTGGATGTTATCAGACTCTGTAACAGGAGGGATGGGGGGCAGGTCAGCGAATATATACGTATGGAGCACACATCTTGAAGAATTACAGTAATAGTAAGGTAAGTAATCATTTCTTCTTCTTCCAGAGCTTGCCTATGTAATATCCATTCCACTCGTGCCGATTCCTACGCGGTGATCTAGTCACAGGAGGTGGATACGATGTGCTGCAGTAGAAGTGTTTTAGGGCATTGCTATACTGAGTGGGAACCAGTTTAGTATTTTTATTTCCTGTAATTTAGTAGAAGTGTAAAAAACAGAACAACTATTTTTGTAAAATGGCAAAACATTTTAGTTTCTTTTGGCTCCCCTTCCAGTTGAATGGTAATTTCTTCTTCTATTCTATCACTTAGCTTACTGAAGAGACTTGGTAGGTCCCCAGTCCACATTAATCGGTTTTCCTCTCTCCTCCTCTCTTGTTCTTTCTTTATAATTACATATCACCAATATCACAGGAGCATAGAGGCAATCATTTCTCTCTACCATTTATTTAATAGGCAGCTGAAAATGCAATGACCTATTAACCCTCCTATAATATGAGAGAGAGGTCTCCAGAGTGATACTGTTAGTGTCCTGTAAGCTTATGAGTCCCAAAATAGAATTATTTTAATCCTATGGCCCCATGATGGAAAAGTATTAATGCTTACTAGTTGCCATGGCTACTGTCTTGGGCTATCTCACCTTTCTTAGACTATGAAAAATGACAAGGAAAGTCTGGAACAAACAAACTACATTATCTTCTCAAACTGAGGAAGAATAAAAATTGTCTGGTTGGCTCATTAAGTGCTCATTTTTCAATGTTAACTGAAAAGCCTTCTGGATGCCCGGCAGAAATATGACATTTTATACTCCCTGTGTTGATCTGCAAATGAACCAATCTATAAAAAAATTAAATTTGACTTACAGGACATAGTCTGTTTAGGGCCAACTTGTGACACAATTAAAAATATATATAGGTAGTTTGGTACAAAATATGCTGTACTGAGGGACACAATCCTACAAGGTGGTGTGTATGCTCATCCCCCATTAGTTTCAGTAAAAGCTGGAGCGTGACAGGATCTGGCCAAATCCACCACAGCAAAAATTACAGTATATATTTATATACAATATACACAGAAAATGCCTAGGATTTACCATTTTTGCAGTGTTGAAAATTGTTTGTAGGGGCTAGTTCATTCATACTTGCAGGGAACTTATCCCGAGTGTGCAAGGTTTCAGTATGAGACTGCTTTGATGTAATTCAAGTGAGAGAAAGAAAACAATGCAGAATATACAAAACCAGTGGCCTGATTTTCAAAACTGCTGAGCTACTGCAACTCTCATTGACTTCAATGAGATTGATGAGTGCTCAGCACTTCTGAAAGTTAGGTAATTGTGAAGAGATTTAATCCCAAAAATGAGCCATAATTTGTCCAAAAACAAGTAAATATTAGAAAGAATACATAAAGCAACCTTGAAACCTTAAGTGTACTATCAACTTTAAATATTTAGGCTATGTTCTTCAGGGCAACGAATGTTTCTATGTTCTGTAACACATCTATAAGTTTTCAGTGGCAGATACATTTAAAATAATAATACATGATGTTAAAACATATACTCTGCTGCCAAGAATGTTTTCAGTCATCATTTGGCTGCAATTAATCATGATACAAAGGGCACACTGCCTGTATGATCTCTCCATAATGCTCTATATCAACAGTTGACTGAAATACCACCTTTATACAAGAAAGAAACAATTAACAGAGCACATGGCAGTTTGCCAGGGCACAGCTGGAATTCCAGAGCTGTGAACGTCCCTGTGTTCATCAATAATGCTAGTGCACAGACAGAGAAATAAGAGATGTCAATTTCTGATGCAGCAAAGGAAAAATAGGGAAGTAAAACACCTACTCAAGAGGGCATATGGAATTGGTAGACAAAGCCTCCATGGTTTGAAAATTTTATTACATAAACAATGGAGAGTAAAACAGTAAAGTCTAAAATACAAAAATGGGGAGCTAGATGGCTTAAAATACTGTTATAGAGACAAAGACACATTCACCTCTATGTCACCAGCTTGAACTTGCCACAGGTTAGTAGTGACTGAATGTTAGTATGCTTGGTGGACTGTATGGAATGATTTAGTCTCTCGGGCCATTTTCTGCCGGAGCCATATCCCTACCAAAAAACGAGCACTGCAACAGGCACTATTGTTGGCAGACTTAACAGAGAGACCAACGATGAAATGGGCCTGAAAGAAAAACTGCCTTCGTATCGCTCATGGTGGTCAGGATGGAGGCCCCCAGTAAAATTAAAAGCAGTCATAAACAGGATCTTATTAGTTAAATTTTCTAACAAGCTTAAACTATACCTGCACTGCCTATAAAATACACCCACACCCTACAACAATTCTAAGAGATGCATGATGCAGACTATTCTCAATTACTTTAAAAGATTCAATATTATAAAGTCCAGAACCTTCTATGCTATCTGTGCAATCCCAAAACATTATGATTTACTGTCATATATAAGGCAAGGAGGGCCTGGGAGCAGTCTTGTTGCAAAACTAGCCCAAGGTTCGTTTACTCTAGCATTTATCTTAGTATTTCTCACCAGTAGTGGGAGCAACAGTGGGAGCGCTGGTGCAAACAAGGTACCAGTGTGTTAAACGCTCATCTAGACCTTCTGTACACAACATGACGATTTAAACACAGCCAGCCAGACAGCCCACAATAGTGCCTCTTGATGGAATTGCAGCACTGAGTAATGCAACAGTGGAAACTGTTAAGGAAAAATACTAGTATGGTCACACTAAATGAGTGAAATGCTACTAGGTAGCATCTGTTAAAACAATGGGCCTCATGATTTTTGATTAAGAAAATACAAAGGGAAGCTTGTAATCCTGGGCCTCATGGAAGCACATCTTTTTTATTTTTATTCAAAGATTATATTACATTTTTGGATAAATAGAAATAAAAGAGGGAAGGAAGGCAAAAAATCTCTATTTGGCAGTGAAATGGGAAAAGAAGCTGGAAACCAAAGGGTGGCATTATCAGAAGTGGTAGAATTTGTATGCAACAACCAAGCTACAGTTTAACAAAAACAACAAAATCCAACACTCTACAAAGCTAATCAGAGGGTCCCAAATTTTGTGATGGGAGTTTAGAGTTCTCCAAACTCCCGGTACAGATATTTGGAAGTCAGGCAGATGGATATGGAACATTTGTTCCTTTTCTTATTTAAAAATATGTTTGACTTAATTATTGTGCTGTAGTTCAGGGGGAGCACCAATAGTTTTTATGTCTAGAGAAATTAGTATGTGCCACCCTAACATACAGCTGGTGGCAGCTGATAGTGCTAGGTAACTTTCATTGTCTGCAAGGGAGAAACATACAAGAAAGGAATGCTTATTTAAAATGTTCATAAGTGACTGGCTTCTCTACATAATACTGGGATTATTGGTTAATATAACATCCTTCAGAATGAAATTATTCTACGGATTGTTGAAACTGGCAGGTCACAAATAGTGAGATGTAAAGACATTCTCCACCCCATAATCAAATGAAGCATATCTTTTAAAAGGCTAGTTAAAAATCCTATTTATTCCCAAATGTAAAATATAACAAACAGGGAGCCTAGGATGATTAGATAATGATTTGTTAGATTCTTTAGTAAATGCTACTGACTCTATTCCATATTAAGTTGAAGAACAAAGAACAAAAACTAAACCGAACAATCTTTGTAAACTATAGAAAAAAATAGGGACTTCTGTGATCCACTTGCTATGCAACAAATAATCTCCACAACTTTGTTCTATGTAAATCCACCTCTCTCCTATCCATTCATCTGAAGTTCTCTCTCTTTGTTATGGCTAATGAAGGACCTGTCTACACCATTTAAAGCATGATGGGCTTCCTATGTGAACCAACATAAAGCCACGTCACAATCTTAGAGAACTGCATTTTAATCCTGAAAGATTCCTAGTCTAAAACCCAATTCCCTAACATGGCTTCGAGTATTTCACAAGCATGCTGCCCCGTTCTTATAGGTGAGAATCAGACATGAAACATGAGACAGAAACATGTTACAACACAATCTATGAACATGGTTATTTTTGCAGTGTAATAGAGTACACTGAGCATTAGGCTTTAAGCGCATTCTGGGGTAGGTATCTATCCGTTGTCTGTAAAACACCATGCATAACTGTGCCACACTATAAATAAATAATAATTTTGAAGTAGCATTCAATTCTGGCAGTTATTAAATTCAATTCTGCTTATTAAATCAACCCTCTGATAAATCTCCTGTGTCCAGAGTTTATTTAATGTGTTCTTCAGGGATAGGGAATTTTTTCCTCAGGTATCTGTATCAAATATTGTTGATATGATACAGGATTTGAGGCCAATAACATGTGCTTCAAATCCAATTCTACTTAGCTGCTATGGGGAATGTTTGCCAGCTACAGCTATGATAATTCAGGTTATAATGAATCTGGAAATGTTCCATCAAATTTTAAACAAGACTTAATTTATTTGTTGAAGACACCTTCCAGGAAAAATGATGGGTCTAACATTAATCCAGCTTCTAATTTATGCTTTCTAATCAAGAAGTAACTTTTCCAATTACATATATTTAATTACAAACACAGCTTGCTCAACTCGATTTGCTTGAAAATTTCAATCAATTTTCAGAATGCATCATAGAAACTGAACTGTGAAAGAGTATACAATAGTTCTGTTAACTGCATCTGATTCACGTTTCTTTCACATTTGATTACATCAGCCTTCACAACATCTGACACTGATGTACATAGTGGTTTTTTGTTTTGTTTAAACACAAATTTATTTTTTTACTATGCATACTGCACTGTGTGTTTCCTTTTCCACTTGAATAATCTTGGAGGATGGAAACAGAACAGTCAGGCTCATATTTGTTTCAGATCAATTTCACTTACAAGGTCTCCTAAACTAGAAAAATACTGAAATGTTTGTGTTGCAAACACTGGATTTAAAGAATCCCTTCAACAAATAAACAATTTCCATTACATTTTTTAATAACCATGAAACAACTTCTCCTTTCTATACTGCACCAAAGATGTGGTCCATTTTGTGACTGATTACTTAATGGAAAGACCATTACTATAAACAGAGTGTTGTAACGTACATGCCAATGTGTAGTTCAAAATTTAACCATCAACATTTAGTGCTACACGGTTGTTATCTCTAACATGGCCATGCAGGGTGTAAGAAAGACAGCAGCTCTAGGTCCCTCCACAGCAAGTGATCTAGGTCCCTCCACAGCAAGTGAGAGGAGAGGGGAGCAAAGCCATGACCGCTCTCCCCAACAGAGGCAAACAGAAGTGGTAGGCACCTTTTTCAGGGCTGCAGTTATTTACTTCTGCCCCTACTACCATCACCATAGACGGAGGGGAGCCACAATTCCCATATACTCTGGGCTGACCCTAAAGGATCACTCTAGCCCATGGGAAGATGATTAGTTTTTCCCTTTACATTTTTATATCTTCTACGTTTGCACCACTGACCCTCACATTGGGCATACGTAGGTAGTTGTTGGCCAGTGAGGTTAAGGGCCTCGAAGTGAGCATCTCCTCCAGCCCAACATTAGCTGCCAGGAAATCTTCTCCCAGTCAGCCAGAATGGAGTAAGTAAGTATGGTAGCTTTTGAAGACAACTGAATATAGCAGATTGTTCTTTTCATGATAATTGTTTAATTATATGATTTCATAGAGGCACATTATTGAGGTAAGGGTGAAAAAAATCTCACTAATAATGAAATAATATTTTAAATTAAGTCTATCAATTTAGAACAGTATTCTGAATGCAATGGAGCCGTGGTGAGGATTAATTCCACAGGAGCTTTCATGGACTTTTCTTGTCTAATCACATTTCTATTGGCTGCCTGCCTGTCCAGGAGACATTTGTAGTAATACCATACAAATAAACTGCTATTCATAGTTTGCCAATAGCTATGACACAGTTACACACATTAGCGCACTGGGACTTGAATATCAAATTGACATTCCCATCAATTCCAAAGATTCAAACAAATCCAGGCGTCCCCCTCAGGATCTACCATCTGTTCTAAAATTTTCACAAAAGCCTTAAAACCACAAGATGCAGGGAGTTCCACAGAGATTGTATTATATTTTCAACCTGTTGAAATATTAAATTATATTCTTCTATATCAGCTAAGATTTCAAAGCCCATACTGAAAAATTATTTATTTCGGTAAGTTATTTAAGTATGGTGACTTTTTTTTTAAAAACCCAAAAAGTTACAGTCTGAACAATCATTCTTTGTAAATTTTCAATAAAAACCTCCCAACTAATTATTTTGACAATTGTGACTAAATTATGAAAGGTTAAAGAAAACATCCACTGGATTACAGATGAATGAAAGTATGGAAACAAGTTAAATTCATTATATTCATCTTCAAGGAAACTTTAATTTTACTGTAATTCTTTTACATAAATTGAACATAAATCCTTCAGCATTCTAAAAGGGAAAGTGCTCACACCTCTACTATAAAACAAACTGTATGAAACATTAACCTACTAAAGGTACTTCTGAGAATTTAGGATAACTGACTAAAAATAACTGCACTACCCTCCTCTTTAATATAATTTACCAGTAGAACCTATCACTCATGTGTACTCCTTCCTGTAACTAGCCTTTTGAAACGGCTGCTACTCTGAAACCAATCAAAAGGAAAGAAATTTAGAAGAAAGCCTCCAGACAAGCAGCAGCTCTCCCCATCTTTTATTATTTATTTATTTATTATTTTAAGGTCTGGAACGGTAGCATTCAAACAAAAACATCCACTTTTCTCACCAAAATATAGTTTCCATTCCAGAGGTCGGCTGCTGAAAAACACATATATACTCTTGCTGCTAATGCAAACACTTCACTCGTACAAAAACCAGCCAAACCGCCTCAATATAGTTCAGTCTTATCAGTAAATTTATTTTAACACATACAGAAGCAAACCGCAGGTTAAACAGCCAAATAGTAATGAACTACCACAACTGCATATGCTATCAACAGATTGTTTTCAGAATGAATTCTCATGAATAGCCTGTGTGGTTCAAGAGTTCTAAAATAGAACAAGTCAGTGTATAAAAAGGTGGGTTAGAGCTTCTGAACTGAAATATTGTAATACACATAATTAGCATTTTGTTTTAGTAATGTGGATATCTAACATATCAAAATAATATTTGCTGCTACATCAGTTTCCATCGTTCTACCCTTATGCTGGAATTCTATGACATCTCCTAATTTGGTGCATAACAGGAATGACCAAGAGGCAGAAAGAAAACAAGAATGGTAGAGCAGCAAATGAGCTAGGACTATAAATAAAGATCAATGCAAAAGTAATCTGCCCATTCACTGCTCCTGCAGCTTCTGTTTTCATGGCAGTATCTAGTACCATATCTGCTATGCTGGCTATATTTTAGCTCATATAACTATATCCTGGCCTGCAAAAAACTAAAAGATAGCACTTTGGAGAGGAAATCAGTAGCATCACTCATGGACTTACAAACAACAACTTAAGGTTTTCACATCTACGACTTTCTGTGGACAGCCGTCAGCTTACAGAAATCCTGTGCTTCACCGGTGTTCTTATTAAAAAAAATAAAGATAAGTAAATGATTTGTTTCTGAAAAGGTATTGGGAGCTACTTTAGTCTACTACAATTAAGCAATTTATTTATAGTTCTCCAAACCATTCCTCAAATACTCTTTTTTTTTTTTAAGTCAAAAATTCAACTCAAACTGCATGTTGGTGCTCTCTTTTATTGTTCCCACACTGTCATAGATTCCAAGGCCAGAAAGGACCACTGTGGTCACCTAAGTCTGATCTCAAGTATAACATAGGCCATAGAACGGTACCAAAATAATTCCTGGAGCATATTTCTTAGAAAAACATCCAATCTTGTTTTAAAAATTTTCCATGATGGAGAATCCACCATGATTCTGGGTCAATTGTTCCAATGGTTAATTACTGTCGCTGTTAAAAATCTATGCCTTATTTCCAGTCTGAATTTGTCTAGCTTCAACTTCCAACCACTGTTATACCTTGCTCTTATAGACTGAAGAGCCTAATGCTAAATATTTGTTCCCCTTATAGGCACTTATAGACTGTGATCAAGTCACTCCTTAATCTTCTCTTTATTAAGCAAAATCGATTGAGCTCTTTGAGTTTATTGCTATAAGGCATGTTTTCTAATCCTTTAATCATTCTCATGGGTCTTCTCCAAATGCTCTCCAATTTATCAACATCTTTCTTGAATTGTGGGCACCAGAACTGGACACATTATTTAAGCAGTGGCTGCACCAGAGCCAAATATCAAGGTAACATAACCTCTTTACTCCTACTCTAGACACCCCAGTTTATGTACCCCAGGATTGCATTAGCCCTTTGGCCACAGCATCACACTGGGAGGTCATGTTCACCTAATTATCCACTATGACCCCTGAATCTTTTTCAGAGTCACTGCTTCAGAGGATAAAGTCCCCATCCCGTAAGTACTATCTACATGTACTTTATTCCTACAGGTATACATTTACATTTAACTTTATTGAAACACATATGGTTTGCTTGCACCCAGTTTACCAAGCAATCCAAATTGCTATGAATCAGTGACCTGCCATCTTCCTCATTTGCCACTAGCCCAATGTTTGTGTCATCTGCATATCAGTCATGATTTTATGTTTTTTTGCAGGCCATTGATCAAAATATTAAATAGCAGTGAGGCACAAAGTGGTCCCTGTGAGATCCTATTGGAAACATACCTGCTCAATGATGATTCCTCATTTAGACCTATCAGTTGGCCAAGATAAGCTTAATACATAATGCAAAAGAACACACTATCACAACTAATTGCAGCAGAAAGTTCCTGCTCCTAACTAACAAACCACACTTTGTGTTTGGGAGACTGCATCTTCTCATGTGGCCTCAACAATTATCTTATCCTGGTGACTCACAATCATACCTTTCTATTCCCTCAGCCCTATTTTGCATCTCAGCCTGGCTCTGTGACACTTCCTCCTGGTGTCTTGCTCTCAATTTAAATTTAGCATGGCCAAAACTGAGCTCTTTCACTTTCCAGTCCCCATCATTCCCCTGCCTCCCACAAACCTCGAGTAAAGGCTGGTCAGTGAGAGCCCGAAAAAGGACAAATCCTATTCCTGCACTCACACAAAAAACCTTAACTCCAACATTACGTATTTTACCACCACACATTATTTTTATATATATAAACTGTAATATGAAGTTGGAGTTTATCTTGGACATTTGAGAGTTTGTGAGGAAAGGAACACATGCATTATGAATGGTGACCTGTTGGAATTGAAAGAGAGGTTACTGTGGAGCTGAAAAGTCTATGAATGTTCTAATTGCAATAACTGAGTGATAAGCATGAATGCTGAAGTTGGTCTGGATATTAATTGTAGGCTTAACTCGTGATTTCCTTGATTTTTAGTGACTGTGTTGATAGAAAATGTATTTGAGCAACCTGAACTCTTTATTAACAGAGTGGTGTGTTTGGTGATATATATTTATTAAAAACTCCTCTGACAGGGGATTTCATCTTATTTTCTGCCTAAATGAGTGACTAGGATACTAATTAAATTTTAACATACAAGAGTAAATATTAATTCTAACTGTTCACTACAATTTCAGTTAAAGCATACTACTAAGTCTCTCATCACGAAGTCCAGCAAAGAACAAGGATTCCAAGATTACAACTGTCGGGGGGGAGGGGGGGGAAACGGGTGTTGGGGATCCATCCAACACTGAGCAAATGAAAGACCAAATCCAACTTTGCTTCAGATTCCACTTTTAAAATAAAACTGTCATTTTCTGGCCTTATACAAATTGTTTCCCGAAAAACTATGATGAACTAGGGCATGGACACTTTAGAGCAGTCAGCAGATGCTCTTCCAGAAGCAATGTCAGAAAGCATTTTTGTGGTCACTAAGCAATGCACTTCATTAGGACAAAAGATACTGGAGTATCTGTGCACTCAACCACCTACATGTATGAATGCTCGAACAACATATCATCCGCACATTTTAAAAAAATAATATTTCAATCAATACACAGAGAAATACTGTTTCCCTCACCATACACATGCTGTTTATTATTTTGGGAGGTCCTCTGAAGTGTAATCTCATCCTCTCCTTCTTCCAGAGGAAGGGCTTCAAAATAATTTGTTGGTGCTAGTAATAGCAGAGCTGAAAAGTATGTGGAATTATTTTTCTTAAGATGAGGGGAGGGGAAAGAAAGAATTTCCATGTAAATTTAAAGGTCCAATATTTTATCAAATACCAAGGGCAGAAAAACTGCTCTACTTCATTTGATAGCTAAGATTCCAGGTTTTTAAATGCTGTACGGTATTATGCCAGTGGTTCCTCAGTTAGTGGACCCTAAATTGTTCACATCCTTCACAGTACGCAAACACACAAACCATTTACTGTGTAGATCAGAGTGCTTTCAGTATCCCAGCATCCAAGACCAGTCTGCCCCGAAGACAACTCTACTGGTAAAGGACATTCTTTTTTGTATTAAAAAAAAAATGCACATACCACAATAGCAATAATGAAAAGAAAACAAAAATCCACTTTGAATAAACTGCCTTCCCCCTCCAGGAAAAGCGATATGAAACCAATTTAAGTAGGGGTGGTGAGTAGGCAACAACAAAAAACAATTGCGGATTGGTTCTGGTTTGAACAGGGGGTTGGACTAGATGACCTCCTGAGGTCCCTTCCAACTCTGAGATTCTATGATTCTATGAAAAACAAAAATAATCCCACCAAGGAAAAGACCCTGATGAGCCCTCTCTGTTTGAAAAGGTGAAGAGACCTTGAAGTTTCTGATGACTTTTAGAACATGCCTGCAGTAGTGTCAAAAACTCCCTAAAGTCTGGAGTGCCCTCATGGCATTTGTGGAGAGTGAGGGAAGGAGGAGAGGTCAAAAAATAATTTCAACATGAAGTAAAGGAGTGAAGAGTTTTAGTTCCTCAAAGAAAGGACATGTCTCAGACCCAAGTTCAAGGATCCACTTAATATTTTAAAACAGACAACTTAAACCCATGAAGTCAAATTCTCTGCTGGTATAAGTTGGTGTAGCTCCACTGACTTCAAGGGATCCTTGCCATCTTACACTAGCAAAGGATTTAGTTCAGGTTCTTCAAAGAGGTAAGCAATATAACTTACTTTATTTGGCTATATGTAACGGACAAACCTTGCCCTCAGTTCAAAAAAGCTGAACCTTGAAGCAGTATTTTAAAAATGTGATTACAGTCCAAGGATGGAATTTACGTGAGTTCTGTAAGAAACAAACCTCTCACATCCCAAGAAACAAAAAACAAAGGATTGCCTCAAGCTCTAGTGAGTCATGAATGGTCATCCCTAATTCATAAACTTGAGCTAGGTTCATTTAGGCTTATAAGTACACTGATCTTATACTGTAAGTATACCATCTTATACTGATCACTAAGCATATTTTCCACTATCATGTATTTTCTTTTAAAATTTCTCTCTCATATACTCTGTGTGTGTGTGCGCACGCATACACTCATTCATATATAATTCAATACTAAACTAAGTGAACACAATTGCAGACAACAAATGCTGAAATGCGTGTATACTTACAAGACTTAAAAACACAGTGTTTTCTGTCATGTGTTAATGTATTTGTTCCATTAATGGTAAGTAACATAAATCACTAGAATTACAGAAGAATTATCTGTACCTTTGTGCAAGACTGTGTGTTGATATTAACAATGTGAAGGTCACTTTGTGACCTTCTCACTAATAACTGTGTATCAGAAATCTGTAGTGTGTTTGTACCATACTACCACCTCTCACTTTGTTAAAAAAACACAGGTGCAGATCTTTCAATGTAGGTACTTCAAATTTCAGTCAAATTATGTGAGCATATGGGATTAATAGAAGTTTTGGTTGCTGAACAGGATCCTAGTAATGCCAATGAGACTAACTCCAGCAAAGCCTAACACAGGCTTTTTTCTTATGCTAAATGAAGAGTTTATGCCAGAGAAGAGTCATTATTATAGTTGATGATTAACTTTTGAGAATTTGGCTGGTGCAGCGATCATCACATTATGAAAGGGGAAGGGTAGATGTGAAAGTCAGCTGCACTGGGGAGGTTTTGTCTCAGCAAGTCTGCAGGAAATGTTGACCACTTTAGTTGTAATTTTCTAGTCCATGCATGCCAAGCAAAGGAAGAGAAATAAGAACTTTTCAGCATTACAAAATGTCAGAAGAACCATGACAATATATGGAAACATTAATTGAAGGCACATTTGTGTTCATGTACTTCCTCACAGATATAAAATCGAACAGTGGGATATAAAAAGCTGAGAAGACATCAGAACTGTACACCGGCCACAACTTAGCTCAAGTGGAAATACTGCAATTTGTCAAGTTTCGCTTTCAGGTTAAGAAAGCAGAAGTGTGACTAGGTGCATAACCAACCCATAAGCAAAAATAAATTGTGGTCTAGACAGACCTGTCAAAAAATTCAAATCCATTTACAAAAAATAAACCTATTTTAGTCAACCTGTGGAACTCATTGCCAAGGAAAGTTCTGAAGATCAAAACTATAATAGGGTTCAAAAAAGAACTAGCTAAAATCAGGTAAGATAGGTCCATCAAAGGTTATTAGCCAAGATGGTCAGGAACACAGCCCCATGCTCTGGGTGGCTCTAGTTTCTGACTGCCAGAAGCTGGGAGTGGATGAAAAGCGACAGATCACTCAATGACTGCCTATTCAGTTCATTCCATCTGAAGCACCAGGCACTGGCCACCCTCGGAAGACAGGATACTGGGCTAGATGGACCCACTGGTCTGACCCAGTATGCCCATTCTTATGTTGTTCAAGATTAATTTTTTTAATGGCAAATCAAAAAACTCCACACAATGTAGTGGGTAGATATCTAAAATTTTCAGGATTTATAAACCTTGTAATTTTTAAAACTTAAAGATGCAGCCAATATACCAAGGATGGCCAAACTGCGACTCCTTTACACTTAAAGTGTGGCTCACGGAACCCCCCACTCTCTGCTGACCAGACTGTGGGGGGGAAGCTTGGGGCTTCTGCCCTGTGGGAATGGGGGGGGGTCTCAAGGCTTCAGCCCTGCAGGAAGCAACTGCTGGGGCTTGGGGCTTCAGCCTCACAGCAAGGTGGTGGGGCTTCAGCCCTGCAGCAGGGTGGGTGGGGCTCGGGGCTTCTGCCCTGCAGGAAGGGGTGGGGTCTCAGGGCTTCAGCTCCTAGCCTCACCACCCTGCTGCGGGGCTGAAGCCCCTAGCCCTGGCAGGCACCTCCCACTGTTGGATCATATTAAAGAAGTTCTGTATTAAAATCACAAATGAGTTTGATTCCCCAGAGTTTAAATTCCAGGGTAGTACTAATTAAGAGGTCTCTTGGGTTTTGGTACTGTTTCTCTCCCTCTGTGTGTGAAACTTGCAAGCTGCTAATTGCGTTAGTACATTCTAAGACAGAGTCTGTTCTCAAAGCAGTTCGCACAGAGAGAGACTCAAAGCAATACTCTGTAACAACAGAAACAGCATCCAGAGACTCCCCGCCCTCTTGTTGTATTAACAATTGTGATTAAAATAGAGATAGAGGATGTATGTGGGTGGATGCTTGGTGTGGATAATAACTGAATGATCAGGGAGGTGCCAGCCTAAGAATCCAGTGTCCATCGGCTGAAGAAGGCGGCAAGTGGAAATAACCAGAGGACCCCCAGAGGGCAGACTGGAATCCACCCAACAGCCTCAAGAATGGGAGAACCAAAGAACAAGATAACATCTAGCAGCACGGAGCCGTCAGGAATGTGCTATCTGCTGATTGATTCAGCAACAGCATGATGAAGCAATTCCCACAGACTGGCATAGGAAGAAATTCCTATAAAAATAGACTCTAGAAAGTGAGACCTTTGGGGTCCGATTCTGCAAACCAACTTCCAGGAGCATCAGATGAGCATCTGACAAGGCCCTGCTCCCTCCTCATGTCCAGGCCACCTGGCCAGTGGCTTGGCATGAGCAACTCTAAGGCTGGTAACTATGATAACAACCTTGCAGAACCTGTGTGTGTGTGTGTGTGTGTGTGTGTGTGTGAATGTGTGAATAAATAGGAGATTGAATGGAATGTTATAGCGATAACTAACTGCTTACTATGATTCTGTCTGTATTCACAATAAATGTGTTAATTTTGCCTTTTCCCCTTTAATAAGATCCTGCTGGTTTTTACTTTATTGGTATAATACCACGGGGCAGAAGCCCTGAGCCCTACCACTCAGCCACAGGGCAGAAGCCCTGAGCCCTGGCAGGCTTGCCCAGCTCTCAAAATTCTGAAGATTTCTCAAACTTCAGAGAGTCAGTAAGTTTGGCCACCCCTACAACATACAATATTAATTTATTCTGCAAAAAATCGAATGCATCCATTTTTGTTCTGGAGAAGAGGCCCTACCAAAGTCCCTCACTTCTGATCCCCACTACAGCTTCAGGGCCAATTTAGTGGTCCCACCATTTTTGCCAGAGAAGAGACCATGGACATTCCTCATGGAGCTTATCGTGTTTCTGAAATAGCACTCAACACTGTTTGGTACTGTTCACACTTCCAGTTAAACAACGTTCTGCTGTTATCAGCAATGCATATATTGACGAGATTCCTATGGTTTCAACCCAAAACCATGTATGACCCAGGGCTTGCTTGAAACTTTCACAGACCTCGTGAGCATGTCAAAAGAATTAAGTCTCACAACCCTGTGACATAAGCAAGCATTGCCCTGTTTCTACGTTTGGGGAAATGGAAGAATAATGAGGTTTAGGTCAAAATTTTCAAGAAACTGTCCCCTAATTTTGAGTGCCTCAGTTTTTAGGTGCCTGATCTGAGACTTGTCCAAGATAACATAAAAAGCCTGTAGCAAAACCCGGAACAGAACACAACTAATTTGAGTCTAACTCTTGTGCTTAAGCCACAGGCCACATTTCCTTTTCAATTCCTTCCTAGAGTTTTGAACTCAAAAGTTACAGAAATTGTATCCACATTTCAGCATCAAGAGATATGAAGGGGGAATGGAACTCATGTTGTGTACAGCAAGGTTAGGGGACACAGCAAAAAAAACCCCTAAAATAAAACTAGGGGATGGAAGACAAAGAAAATAAACAATGATACCCAATTGAGGTTACATTTTAGGAAACCTTTTTTCCTTCAAGTTCCTCAAGACACTGGAATATTACAGCAATACACTTCATGCTTTTTCCAAAAAAGCAATACTCACGTGCCACACATTTATCTTAGTACAGTGAAGAACAATTTGCAATCCCCAGATGGGTAATAAAACTAGCAATGAGATACATACATCAAAATTTGTCACCTCACATTAATTCAAATCAATTTAAATTCTTGCCTTACAGACTCATATTTATTAAAGTTATATTTTATTTTATATTAAGGGTATATTACTTTCACCAAGGCTAAATTTTATAGTGCTGTAGTTTGTTTTTTGAAACAGTTTCACAAGTTACCATGTCTTCAAATTCTCAAAAATGTAATTAGCTCTCAAACAGAGAGGCATAAAACAATAAATCTT
This sequence comes from Lepidochelys olivacea, assembly GCF_965140295.1. NCBI lineage: Eukaryota > Metazoa > Chordata > Testudines > Cheloniidae > Lepidochelys > Lepidochelys olivacea. Next base: position 85,881,831 of record NC_140415.1, on the reverse strand, counting down.
ATTAGCTCAATTACCTTCCCCTGCTTCTCCTCCCAACATATTTCCCCAGGTCACTGGAACAATTAGCTTTAATGATGACTAGTGTGCAGAATGCCAAATCAAAATAGGGTACATATATTAAATGTGGAGCTTGTAGAATCTGTCAGGGTTCCCTCCCTACTCTGAACTCTAGGGTACAGATGTGGGGACCTGCATGAAAGAACCCCTAAGGTTATTTCTACCAGCTTAGGTTAAAACTTCCCCCAGGCACAAATTCTTTGCCCTTGGACAGTATGCTGCCACCACCAAGTGATTTAATAAAGAATCAGGGAAAGGACCACTTGGAGTTCCTATTCCCCCAAAATATCTCCCCAAGCCCTTCCACCCCCTTTCCTGGGGAAGCTTGAGAATAATATCCTAACCAACTGGTTACAAAGTGATCACAGACCCAAACCCCTGGGTCTTAGGACAATATAGAAATCAGTCAGGTTCTTAAAAGAAGAATTTTATTTGAGAAAAAGGTAAAAATCACCTCTGTAAAATCAGGATGGAAAATAACTTTACAGGGTAACAAAAGATTCAAAAACACAGCAGAACTTCCTCTCGGCTTTGTTTCACAGTTACAAAAAACAGGAGTAAACCTCCCTCCAGCAAAGGAAAAACGTACAAGCAGAACAAAAGATAATCTAACACGCCTTGCCTGGCTTTTACTTACAATTTGTAATATGAGAGACTTTTAGGATGGTTTATAGGAGAAGGAGTTTTCTGACCTGATGCTTCTCTGCTTCCCAAGAGAACACACAAAACAAAGCCTTCCCCGCCCCCCCAAGATTTGAAAGCATCTTCTTTCCCCGTTGGTTCTTTTGGTCAGGTGCCAACCAGGTTATCTGAGCTTCTTAACCCCTTACAGGTAAGGAGAAATTCTAGGCTACCCTTAGCTGTATGCTTATGACATACATAACATGCTGCGCTGGGCATCACAAAATGGGGAAGAGATGGCCAGCCCTCTGTGGAGATAGAGGTGGTTAGGGACTATTTAGAAAAGCTGGACGTGCATAAGTCCATGGGGCCGGACGAGTTGCATCCGAGAGTGCTGAAGGAATTGGCGGCTGTGATTGCAGAGCCATTGGCCATTATCTTTGAAAACTCGTGGCGAACCGGGGAAGTCCCGGATGACTGGAAAAAGGCTAAATGTAGTGCCAATCTTTAAAAAAGGGAAGGAGGAGGATCCTGGGAACTACAGGCCAGTCAGCCTCACTTCAGTCCCTGGAAAAATCATGGAGCAGGTCCTCAAAGAATCAATCCTGAAGCACTTGCATGAGAGGAAAGTGATCAGGAACAGCCAGCATGGATTCACCAAGGGAAGGTCATGCCTGACTAATCTAATCGCCTTTTATGATGAGATTACTGGTTCTGTGGATGAAGGGAAAGCAGTGGATGTATTGTTTCTTGACTTTAGCAAAGCTTTTGACACGGTCTCCCACAGTATTCTTGTCAGCAAGTTAAGGAAGTATAGGCTGGATGAATGCACTACAAGGTGGGTAGAAAGCTGGCTAGATTGTCGGGCTCAACGGGTAGTGATCAATGGCTCCATGTCTAGTTGGCAGCCGGTATCAAGTGGAGTACCCCAAGGGTCGGTCCTGGGGCCGGTTTTATTCAATATCTTCATAAATGATCTGGAGGATGATGTGCATTGCACTCTCAGCAAATTTGGGGATGATACTAAACTGGGAGGAGTGGTAGATACGCTGGAGGGGAGGGATAGGATACAGAAAGACCTAGACAAATTGGAGGATTGGGCCAAAAGAAATCTGATGAGGTTCAATAAGGATAAGTGCAGGGTCCTGCACTTAGGACGGAAGAACCCAATGCACAGCTACAGACTAGGGACCGAATGGCTAGGCAGCAGTTCTGCGGAAAAGGACCTAGGGGTGACAGTGGACGAGAAGCTGGATATGAGTCAGCAGTGTGCCCTTGTTGCCAAGAAGGCCAATGGCATTTTGGGATGTATAAGTAGGGGCATAGCGAGCAGATCGAGGCACGTGATCGTTCCCCTCTATTCGACATTGGTGAGGCCTCATCTGGAGTACTATGTCCAGTTTTGGGCCCCACACTTCAAGAAGGATGTGGATAAATTGGAGAGAGTCCAGCGAAGGGCAACAAAAATGATTAGGGGACTGGAACACATGAGTTATGAGGAGAGGCTGAGGGAGCTGGGATTGTTTAGCCTGCAGAAGAGAACGAGGGGGGATTTGATAGCTGCTTTCAACTACCTGAAAGGGGGTTCCAAAGAGGATGGCTCTAGACTGTTCTCAATGGTAGCAGATGACAGAACGAGGAGTAATGGTCTCAAGTTGCAGTGGGGGAGGTTTAGATTGGATATTAGGACAAACTTTTTCACTAAGAGGGTGGTGAAACACTGGAATGCGTTACCTAGGGAGGTGGTAGAATCTCCTTCCTTAGAGGTTTTTAAGGTCAGGCTTGACAAAGCCCTGGCTGGGATGATTTAACTGGGAATTGGTCCTGCTTTGAGCAGGGGGTTGGACTAGATGACCTTCTGGGGTCCCTTCCAACCCTGATATTCTATGATTCTATGACAGAGTCAATCTTTGTTTTGCAGCTGTGGACATGTCGACTTCTCACATTCTCTCCGCTTCCTTTTGGCAGGACATTGATCATTCTTCTAGATGAACAATTGTGCTTCAATACCAATCTTGCTAACAGAATGTTGGGAATCATTAAGAAAGGGATAGATGGAATCTCCATCGTTAGAGACTGGGACTTTTCATAGAACCATAGAACATCAGGGTTGGAAGGGACCTCAGGAGGTCTAGTCCAACCCCCTGCTCAAAGCAGGACCGATCCCCAATTAAATCATCCCAGCAGGGCTTTGTCAAGCCTGACCTTAAAAACTTTTCATCTTGGAAAAGAGACAACTAAGGGAGGATATGATTGAGGTCTATAAAATAATGACTGGTGTGGAGAAAGTAAATAAGGAAGTGTTATTTACTCCTTTGCATAACACAAGAACAAGGTGTCACCAAATGAAGTTAATAGGCAGCCAACCAACAGGAAATATTTCTTCACACAGTGCACAGTCAACCTGTGGAATTCTTTGTCAAAGGATGTTGTGAAGGCCAAGACTACAATACGGTTCAAAAAAGAACTAGATAAATTCATGGTGGATAGGCCATCAATGGCTATTAGACAAGATGAGCAGGGATGGTGTCCCTAATCTCTGTATGCCAGAAGCTGGGAATGGGTGACAGGGGATGGATCACTTGATGATTACCTGTTTTGTTCATTCCCTCTGGGGCACCTGGCATTGGCCACTATCGGAAGTCAGGATACTGGACTAGATGGACCTTTGGTCTGACCCAGTATGGCCGTTCTTATGTTCATCCACACAAAAACAAATACCAGCCAAAACCAGGCTACCATTTTTCTACCACTTGTTGCTAGGTGACTCTTCATCCATTTGACTGTATGTTAATGGTCGTAATGTACTGGATAAAAGTATAAAACTTTTTAAAATGTAAGGTTCATTTGAGCTTTCTTGTTCTTTCCACTGGGAAAAGCTGTTTATCATCTTTGGTTCACCTTTAATTCAGAAAAACATTTATATTACAGTATGTATGTAAGAGACTGAATAGCCTAGTAGCAAGGACAGTGGGTCCTAAGTATCGTAACGCACGAAGCAAGCTGCTCCTAATGAGCACAATCCTGGAAGGTGTAGAAGGCTCTCAGATTCTCCAGGATCAGACCCAAAATCAAATATCTGTTCAACAGGAAAGTTCATTGTCCATGTACTCATCACTTTTCCATGCCAGAACTGTGTGTTTTACACCAGCTCTTCTGAGCAAGGACACTTTAAAAACATCAAAACTGACTATAATTTTTTACTATATAATATGCTTTGAAAGACTTGCAAGTCCATCCTAAAAACCATACATGTTAAATTGACAACTATTATGCAAGTGCACTTAAACAGACCCTACTCTCAAGACTTCCAGCAACTCTACTGTCAGATAGATGTATATCTGATCATGTCACTTGACATCAACTTGTTGGAAGCAATAAATATATAAATAAAAATTCTTTGCTTAAATATTCTTAGCAAGCTTATAGAGAGGAATTCAACTATCCACAACATTTCAGTATTTATTTTTTAAACTAAATATTATCAATGTACAAAACAGATTAGAAGAGCTAACAAGGTGATTTACAGTGCTTCAGCCTAATCAGATATAAGCTGTTCTATCTGGTTTCTATGTTATTCTCATAATGAAAAAAAATTAATAATTAAAATAGTTAAAAATAAAAGAATATAAAAAAAGTCTTACATAAGATGGCCAATACTGGAGGAGAAAAAAGAAATTTGAAGTTTCCACCAAAATCTAAATAAACTACTCTACATTTTGCCTAGGAGGACACTTCAATTCTTGTTGCTTCAATTGAGATACACTGGATAATTCCATTGAGAACAAGTTTTCCACACATCTTAAACGATTTCTAGAACTTTAGTAAATGCATTGCCTAAATAGAGTGTTCTACTAACAATTCCAGAATATGAAATTTTTTAATAAGGTTAAAATCATTGCTAATTTCAAGAATTTGGGTGTCAGAGAGAGTGAGAGAAGGCTTTAATTTGTAGTTATATCACAGTGTTAACACCTCTTGCAATCTTATAAAAATTGCTAAACCCTCCTTTCAAGGATCCCATCCACAATTAACATCCTCAAATAAAGACAACATAATCAACACACAAAAGTTGTGTCAACAACCAGAAAATGCTCTACTACTAAAATAATTTTTTAACACAGAATTACACAGGAGAAGCCTAAAGCCACACAAAAATATTAATATACCACTGAAAATGCATAACATAACACACAACATATAATTGAAGATAGCTTTGAAGTGCTGTGTCCCCTTTTAAATCTCCCTTCCTAGCTTCCTGGACTTCTGGACACAGCTCAGACAGGAACTCTACTTTAACGTATTGGGTCCAGTACAAGTAATAAACATTACTGGTCACCTTGTGATCTCGGCTGCTTGCCTTTTAATTCCTGATTCTGTCTAACACACAGCACATTTTTATTTGGCTTGTAGAGAAGGCAGAGAAGGCCAGCATGTCTATCATCTTCTGATCAAAAGTCCAAAACAAAAGATTAGCAGTTGGGCCTAGGGAAAAAAGTTTATGTGGAAATCTATATACTGGCGCTTAGCAGTCATAGTAAGTGGATATAGCATAGCACAATATGAAAAATTAGGACATGACATATAGCAGCCATAATTAAACTTTAGTAACAGTGAGACTAAACTGCTTACTTTTGATGGTTAGAGTTTAAGTTGTGCTTCCATCTTATTCAACCAGTAATATTCCTGAACTGCAACCAGATCAAATTTTAATGAACACATTACATTAATATTTCTACAGTGAATATACGCTTGAAAAATTCTGGCTGCACCGGTCTTTCTTTTCCTGCTGTAAATCTCATGATTTTATCTTAGTCCCTTACACATTTAAATTAAATTAAATTAAATTAAATTATTTCTGTTTTCCACTACAGTTTTGTTTGGTCATTTTTAGGAACAATGCAGGTGATGTGTGCATTCTATGTTGTAATATTAACCAGCTAAATAAATTTACACCAATTTACTACAGAGAACCAACAAGAGATGGAAAAACTAATAGATCTGCTTATGTGTTTGTTTACTGAAAGGAGCGTTTGTGTGTATGTACTGATTTGTTAAACTTTCTTTCTAGATATTTTATGTTTTTTGCACAGTTTCAAAAATAAAAATGAAGAGTTACATACTGCGCTTAGGGTATGATCAATATATTTTCAATTCATAGAAAAAGTTCTCTTTAGAACATCAGCACTGGACTTTAAACATTTTACAAAAAGGCTAGAAAACAGTAAAATTTTAGGGATGATGGTCTTATACACACCCCATCTTCAAAACTGCAACATTCATATTTTAGTAATATTCATTGTTGTATCAGACCCTTAACTACTTATAGACACAAATCAAACTACGTGCAGCATAATATGGTTCAAAAATATACCTTAGTAGCATGAGATGAAATTATGCCTGAACACCTTGAGTGGGGGTCTCATTTATTTTCTCCTCAGTTGATCTGTACAACATACACATCTAAAGAGCGCAGCTAAAATGACAGGTTATCCACTTCCCAAAAGGCTATAGTTCAAAACAGAAATAACTAAATCACACAGTGCTGCAAATAAAACATCTCCACGCAGTTTAGATAAATGAGTGACAAGGGTGCAAGCAAGGGCGCCACTCACTCCTTTCACTCACTCAGATCCAAAGGCTGACTAATGCCCGGTAACCAGCCATCTCCCACCGCTGTTCAGCATCTCATTTCCAAGTTTTGATGATAAATTGCAGAGCTACTGACAAGCAGCAACAGCAGCAGCCACTGCTGCCCACTCATGCCAGCCTATTCAACTACAGCCTATTCAATCCTCCTGTATGCTATCATCAGGCGAAGAGACATGGCTTCCAAAATAACACAGAATGGTCATATGACTGTTCAGACCACCCAGGTGTGTGTACACATGTACAAAGTCAGACATGCATTCCAAAAAACAAGGGGCAGGCCATCTTACTCTGAATACAGCCTTACACAATAAAAATCTCATTGTCCTTCAATTAGTGCCACACTGACCTTCTAAACAGAGCTAAATAACCAGATCATGAACCATTAAACTGATCCATTGGGGAAGACTGCATGAATATTTCAATGTATTATCAGAACAACTTAAATCCTGAGAGTTTACAGAACTTGGTTATTATTCCTGAACAGAGAAGTTATATTGTTAATCCGCAATGTAGAGAGAAGCTGTCTTTAAAATTTCTCCTCACTGATGCCCAAGACCCTAAAGTAAAAGCAGAGCAATGGGTTATTTCTTCTCTTAAATTATTCCATTTAAATTGAATACAAAATCATTACTGAGCTATTTGGGGAGTTTGCAAATACTTTATTTTCACTGCCTTGCAAATAGGCAGTTTTGAATCATCTAAGTATTACTCATGATGGTTATTTTATTGTGCTAGATTAACAGAAGTGGCATATCTTTTACAAAACCTCCCAGTTAAGGTTGTAGCCATAAGACAAGTAGGTGTATCTCTAGCAGAAGAAACTGAGTTGAGAAAAAATCTCCCCACTGTATTTTCCACTACATGCATCCGATGAAGTGAGCTGTAGCTCGCGAAAGCTTATGCTCAAATAAATTTGTTAGTCTCTAAGGTGCCACAAGTATTCCTTTTCTTTTTGCGGATACAGACTAACACAGCTGCTACTCTGAAACCTGAGTTGAGATTGGAGAAGTGGTAGTTTTCAGTACCAAAAAGAGCATTGCAATATTAAAATACAGCAACAGTGGCTTATTGAGTCGGGTGGCAAACACTTTATACTCCGAACTACCATCGCTATGGGAAGAATAGTATCTATCTTTAGTTACTTCCATTTTCCTTCTTTATCATGGCAACAAATTGGTGAAGGAATGGGTAAGAGGTGTATTCATTCCCAGCCAGGTCTCACTATGTTCTGGCCACCTCCTCCTAGGAGAGCTTGCTATCCTCTGCCAAAAGATCTTCATTCACTCTGAAACTAAATTAAAATAAGGGACGCTCTTCTTCAATCACTAAGCAGTATCAAGCACACACACATAGCTCTTTAAAACACCATAAATCATTATTTTATCAGCATAGCATGTTCTAGAATTTAAAAAAAGGGAAAAGAAAACAACAAACCAATGAAAACACACCCACTGTTTGAATACTAGGACAAAGGAAACATACAATTCAGTGCATTTATTCAGAATTTCTGTGTAGGTATACTGAGCAGGCTTGGAAAATTTACTCAAACATCTACTAACCCAAAGGCTAAGCCTATCAGCTTAATACCTGTGAAAGAAAAATACCTGTGAGACAAAGTCCCTGAATGCCATGCCTCCTACCAGTTATAGGAATAAAGTAATTGTATACTGATTCTTCTGTACATGTATTTAATTGTAACATATTGCCAGTCAAACTTCTATTTAATTTTTTTTTTCAGTGTAACAATCTCCTTTTGCTGTTCTCATACATTCTTTCTCTTCCTGGAAAATAGATCATAGTTTGTCCTCTCCTACATTATTGTCAGTTTGTTTCCTCTTTACTTTCTCTCTCCCCACCCTACATTGTGCTATCTCCTCTATATTTTTAATTTCTCCTTTCTTTTCAGCCTCAACTCGCGCTCTCTCTCAATAGATGTTCACAAACACACAAAATGTTAAAAGAACAAAGTAAAGCACATCTAAGTCAGGAAAATGCCAGAATTAAAGACTGGCCTGTACAAGCTTAATTTGGCCCACTTGTACATATGCACTGATACAGTCTTTAAATATATGATCACATACTCTTTTCCCCACAGGACCCTAGTCTCATGCATTGCACGGAATGGATGATGCTCATCTAATGAGCAACTATTCAATATTTTGTTTTATCTTTCTTGTTCAGTGTGTAGCCCCATGCCTTGTTTATTTACTGGACACAATTACAATCCTGCTACAAAGACAGAATTACTCATTTCTCTGTGGACTTTTCTATGGTGCTCATCTCTAGAGTATCTGAATATTTCACAAATATTAATTTATCTTCAAAAAACCCTTGTGAGGTGAGGTGGAGGTACTATCCGCATTTTACAGATGGGGAGTGGAGACACAGAGTTATTACAGGTCAAAAGTATCCACTAATTTTGGACGCCCAATTTGAGACACCAAAGATCTGTTTTTTCATAGAACTTTCCATTTTCTAGTACTTCATATGTTCAAAGCACAGTTCCAACCAACTTCAGTTAGAGCTGTGAGTACTCAGAATTTCTACAAATCAGACCTCAGGGTTTCAAGTCAGGCCCCCAGAAGATGGAGCACATTTCGGGACCACTGTGAAAGGTATGGTTTAAGTGACTTGAACTCTGTGGCTCAGACAGGGGTAGAATCCAGTTCCCCAAACAGCATTCAGCTCCCTTAACCATGAGACCATCCTTTCCCTTCCTGCAATCCCCTGCCTCATTCACTACACACTTTCAATTACTGTAACAAATGACGCTGGAGTCCTAAAGAGTAGGTCTATCCTGTGCACTGAATGAGACAGGGGCTTGTAGAAAAAATTGTTTGGAACCATGTAATTTAGACAAACTTATGCACAGTGGGGCCAAATTAAAGTTGCATGACAATCAACCTTAATTCTGGCATTTCCTGACTTTTGAGTGCTTGAATTTGCATCCTTAATAATCTTCTTTTAACTAGCTACCAGCTCTACCCCAACCTACACGTGCACACCAGGCTACTCTTTTCTAATTCACCCCATCAATCTATTTCCTACACACACAAGCATGCCTATGTACACACGCCAACCAGAACCCACACTTACACACATCCCCTCATCCCAATCCACTGATAAGAATAATCCGAAAAATCTTACTAGACACCTAATAGCCACAGAACTAAACTATTACCCAAGGACGGATAATGAGGATAGGAAGCTCTCCTGGCTGTTCAAGGGCCACACCAAGGCGAGAAGCCAAATTTCCTCAGCTGGGATTCCTACCAGAGTACTATCACTCTACACATGACAAATGTGGAGCTTTTCCTTATTTCCCCCAACCCCTTTTGGCTGCTGGGAGGAAAAAGGATCATTCTTTCTCTGTCCCAGTCCTCTTTGTCCCACTCAGAGTCTACTGGCTGCTGCAAAGGAGTGCTCACCACCAATATACACCTCCATCCAGTCTTCTTTTTTGGGTTTTCTTTGCTTATGCATAACTCCCAGTTCCTCCCTCTGCTGCTGCTCACAGCTTCTATCAGCAGCAGAATGATACTGACCCAATTCTTCTAAGCTTCATTGCTGCCACTGGGTTATGAATTGCAGCAGTTACAAACAAACAAGATTCTGGTCAGTTTTTCTTTGCTGCACATTAGGAAAGCTATGAGCAGCAGGAGAGACACCAGAAATGTCAGCAGACACTTTACATTCAGGTAATACTGGGAACATTATATTTACAATTGTAAGGGCCAAAACCACTTTTTAATGAAAATTTAGATTCTGTGAAAGCTGATGGCATTTATCTGGAACAGAAAAATAATTGCCACAGGCAAGCGGAATTTTCACGCCCTAGGTATTAATGTACAAGTGCTGACTGTATGTACAAAGAAGTGTCTGAGATATAGTACACACACATACGCACTAACCCCCTTCCCTCTATTCAAACATACAGATGCTATATTTCACAAATGCTCAATACAGCAATTGCAAAAATTAAAGATGTCTATGGGTCTTAATAATCACTTCTACACTTGTGAGCAGAAAAAAAAAATTAGAATAAGAAGAGTGATTTTTTTAATCATAACCATACTAAGCTGTTCAACTTTGTGGCAGAATGCAGCTGACTTTATAGCTAACATTTCACTATGTGAACTGACAGAAATATTTGCTCACATAAGCTGGTTAAATGTGATTCAGCTCAGACATCTCAATGGCTTAAACAGTCTTTGTTAGGAGATGTTTACAAAATATCAAAAAGTAAATACACACACCATCATATCACAAGGTTCCTACACAATGTACATATGGGGCTGTGAAAGAATGAGGCCATATTTTTCATATTGGTGTTTCTTTATCTAGTATACAGTAATAATTATAGCATAGTAACATGATTAAAACAATGTTGCATTGAGTGTTTTTCTCACAGAAAAGACAAATAGAAGATAAGAGTTCTAAAATGGACCAGCATGGGGAGCAGTTCATTGCAGCTCTGTTGTATTAATTTAGATGGAATAAAGGTCCAAAGAGTTAAAGGTGTTAACATTACTTTGTGAATAGTTAGTAATGCACAAAGCCTTGGAAACAAGCAGGGAGAACTGGAGGTCCTGGTGATGTCAAGGAACTATGACGTGATCGGAATAACAGAGACTTGGTGGGATAACTCACATGACTGGAGTATTGTCATGGATGGTTATAAACTGTTCAGGAAGGACAGGCAGGGCAGAAAAGGTGGGGGAGTAGCACTGTATGTAAGGGAGCAGTATGACTGCTCAGAGCTCCGGTATGAAACTGCAGAAAAACCTGAGTGTCTCTGGATTAAGTTTAGAAGTGTGTGCAACAAGAGTAATGTAGTGGTGGGAGTCTGCTATAGACCACCGGACCAGGGGGATGAGGTGGATGAGGCTTTCTTCCGGCAGCTCACGGAAGCTACTAGATCGCATGCCCTGATTCTCATAGGTGACTTTAATTTTCCTGATATCTGCTGGGAGAGCAATACAGCGGTGCATAGACAATCCAGGAAGTTTTTGGAAAGCGTAGGGGACAATTTCCTGGCGCAAGTGCTAGAGGAGCCAACTAGGGGGGGCGCTTTTCTTGACCTGCTGCTCACAAACCGGGTAGAATTAGTGGGGGAAGCAAAAGTGGATGGGAATCTGGGAGGCAGTGACCATGAGTTGGTTGAGTTCAGGATCCTGACGCAGGGAAGAAAGGTAAGCAGCAGGATACGGACCCTGGACTTCAGGAAAGCAGACTTCGACTGCTTCAGGGAACGGATGGCCAGGATCCCCTGGGGGACTAACTTGAAGGGGAAAGGAGTCCAGGAGAGCTGGCTGTATTTCAAGGAATCCCTGTTGAGGTTACAGGGACAAACCATCCCGATGAGTCGAAAGAATAGTAAATATGGCAGGCGACCAGCTTGGCTTAATGGTGAAATCCTAGCGGATCTTAAACATAAAAAAGAAGCTTACAAAAAGTGGAAGGTTGGACATATGACCAGGGAAGAGTATAAAAATATTGCTCGGGCATGTAGGAATGTTATCAGGAGGGCCAAATCGCACCTGGAGCTACAGCTAGCCAGAGATGTCAAGAGTAACAAGAAGGGTTTCTTCAGGTATGTTGGCAACAAGAAGAAAGCCAAGGAATGTGTGGGCCCCTTACTGAATGAGGGAGGCAACCTAGTGACAGAGGATGTGGAAAAAGCTAATGTACTCAATGCTTTTTTTGCCTCTGTTTTCACTAACAAGGTCAGCTCCCAGACTGCTGCGCTGGGCATCACAAAATGGGGAAGAGATGGCCAGCCCTCTGTGGAGATAGAGGCGGTTAGGGACTATTTAGAAAAGCTGGACGTGCACAAGTCCATGGGGCCGGACGAGTTGCATCCGAGAGTGCTGAAGGAATTGGCGGCTGTGATTGCAGAGCCACTGGCCATTATCTTTGAAAACTCGTGGCGAACCGGGAAAGTCCCGGATGACTGGAAAAAGGCTAATGTAGTGCCAATCTTTAAAAAAGGGAAGAAGGAAGATCCTGGGAACTACAGGCCAGTCAGCCTCACTTCAGTCCCTGGAAAAATCATGGAGCAGGTCCTCAAAGAATCAATCCTGAAGCACTTGCATGAGAGGAAAGTGATCAGGAACAGCCAGCATGGATTCACCAAGGGAAGGTCATGCCTGACTAATCTAATCGCCTTTTATGATGAGATTACTGGTTCTGTGGATGAAGGGAAAGCAGTGGATGTATTGTTTCTTGACTTTAGCAAAGCTTTTGACACGGTCTCCCATAGTATTCTTGTCAGCAAGTTAAGGAAGTATGGGCTGGATGAATGCACTATAAGGTGGGTAGAAAGCTGGCTAGATTGTCGGGCTCAACGGGTAGTGATCAATGGCTCCATGTCTAGTTGGCAGCCGGTGTCAAGTGGAGTGCCCCAGGGGTCGGTCCTGGGGCCGGTTTTATTCAATATCTTCATAAATGATCTGGAGGATGGTGTGGATTGCACTCTCAGCAAATTTGTGGATGATACTAAACTGGGAGGAGTGGTAGATACGCTGGAGGGGAGGGATAGGATACAGAAGGACCTAGACCAATTGGAAGATTGGGCCAAAAGGAATCTGATGAGGTTCAATAAGGATAAGTGCAGGGTCCTGCACTTAGGACGGAAGAACCCAATGCACAGCTACAGACTAGGGACCGAATGGCTAGGCAGCAGTTCTGCGGAAAAGGACCTAGGGGTGACAGTGGACGAGAAGCTGGATATGAGTCAGCAGTGTGCCCTTGTTGCCAAGAAGGCCAATGGCATTTTGGGATGTATAAGTAGGGGCATAGCGAGCAGATCGAGGCACGTGATCGTTCCCCTCTATTCGACATTGGTGAGGCCTCATCTGGAGTACTGTGTCTAGTTTTGGGCCCCACACTACAAGAAGGATGTGGATAAATTGGAGAGAGTCCAGCGAAGGGCAACAAAAATGATTAGGGGACTGGAACACATGAGTTATGAGGAGAGGCTGAGGGAGCTGGGATTGTTTAGCCTGCAGAAGAGAAGAATGAGGGGGGATTTGATAGCTGCTTTCAACTACCTGAAAGGGGGTTCCAAAGAGGATGGCTCTAGACTGTTCTCAATGGTAGCAGATGACAGAACGAGGAGTAATGGTCTCAAGTTGCAGTGGGGGAGGTTTAGATTGGATATTAGGACAAACTTTTTCACTAAGAGGGTGGTGAAACACTGGAATGCGTTACCTAGGGAGGTGGTAGAATCTCCTTCCTTAGAGGTTTTTAAGGTCAGGCTTGACAAAGCCCTGGCTGGGATGATTTAACTGGGAATTGGTCCTGCTTTGAGCAGGGGGTTGGACTAGATGACCTTCTGGGGTCCCTTCCAACCCTGATATTCTATGATTCTATGATTCTATGATTAAACAGTGTTAAACCAGGTTTGGGGCGTGGTATACAGAGACCGTAATTTGTTAGTTTTACGGCAAACATGTAAGAAACTTATGCCATGGTTTAGAAATTTGTTAACTAAGATATGTAAAAGAAAAGGAGTTAAAACAAGTTATAATGCAGTTTAAAACAGACACTGAATGATTATGCAAAACAATCAATCAAAACCTTTTCAAGTTCCTTTTTAAGAGAGGATATCAGTCAGAATTCCTTACTGAGTTGGACAACCCTTTTTTGGGGTTAAGAGGGTAGCTCAAGCCTGGTCTATATCTATTTTTTGTACTGATATAGTTACATCACTTAGGAGTGTAATTTTACCAAAAAAATTATCCTGGTACATCTCCTAGAACAGACCCAGTTATACAAGTATAACAGTGCTCATACCAGTATAACTTATTTCCATACAGGAAGGGGAATAAGCTATACCAGAATACGCACTTTTATACTGGTTTAACTGTCCACAAAGGGGAGGAGTGTGTGTTGCACCACTTATGTCAACTATACTGGTATAGTTAAAGTGGTACAACCTGTGTGTAGAGATAAGGCCTCTGTCTCCATACTCTCTTCAATCCTCAGTATCTCAGTTGATACCACAAATACATGTACCAATTAAAGCCAGTTGTGGTGGTAGCTTTTATTATATGAACACCTGTCTTTCAGCAATTAGTAATTAAGCAGCGTAATTGCCTTTACACGCCATTTATTGCCACTGTTTACTATTAATTTCCAAAATAAGAAGGAAAAAATAGTACAACATTTAGCAGGCAATCCTGTATGCAAATCTCTGATTCAGGTTATGACACTAATAAGCTACAATACAGAGACAACTCAATGCTCAAAAATGTCTAATTTCTCTCTCTTCCACAGACATAACAGTCTACTCAGTGTTCATCTCCAAAACCAACAGGGACTTCCAAAACCCAGCCCTGCACCAAATGCTGATAGACCATAACTAAAGAAGGAGCTCTATTCTCAGTCTTCAGAGATAGGAACAAAGACAGAAAAGAAGTCCCAAAAAGAGAAGCAGGCAAGCACTAAAAACGGAGAGATTGATTTTCATTTACACTAAGGTCACTTTCAACCATTCTAGCAGTGTAAAGGGGCCTTAAAGTGGGTGTGGACCCTTAGGATACATGTACATCACACACTAAGCCCAGACTCCAATTTGGGTTTGAGCACAAACCCCCCCTTCCATCCACATACATATCAGTCTGATTTAGGTCAGCAAGCACTCAGAATCCAGGTCCTAGTACCCTGGATGGGGCCGTGGGTTGGGGCGGCAATGTTCGGGGGAAGACCCATTGTGACCCAGGTCCAAGCCCTGTCATTTTTCAGTGAGGATGCAGGTCAAGCTGCAGACCTGAGTCTATATCTGTATATTTTGTGCCATGTTTGGTCAAATTCACTTTGCAATCCAGATATGGGGAAAGATTTTAAAGAATTTTATTTCTCAAAGTGCAAATAGCAATTTTTGCATACAAAATTTAATTCCTTTAACTTTTTTCTACATCAGCCAATTCTTTCTACCCTTAAAGTCAAATCTTAGCATCAAGCAAGATTATAGTAAAAATCCCACTGACTTCAACTGGACCATATTTGACTCTTACAACAATAATATTCTCTGTAAATCCACAGGAAACATCTACATTCTGTCCAGTTTAATGGATGAAACAACACTGATACAGTCTGTAACCATGTCAAATATATGTGGAATTGCACATAAATATAAGAATCAACTTAATTAAGATACACAATAACCAAGAGCTCCTGAAAAAATCATATTTGTTCTAGAAAGAGAAGGGAGAAAGTGATACACTACATACATTTTAATATAAAAAATTATTCATAATATTGGAAGTCTTTTTAGCATTTTGCGACACTTTTAATTCTACTATAATAATAAATCATAATACCACCACCCAGTTCTTAATGCTACTTATTACTGGAGCGCAAACAGGATAGCTTTCATTTAAACGTTACAGTTTACAACAAACTAAGTATCCATAAGACTTCTCAGAGAAAACTTGGGGGAAGGGGAGTGTTGGAATTCCCAGAATGAGATCAGTAATATCCTAGTAATTTATCCTTCAAACACAAGGTCATTTTCTTCTCTCAGATTGTGGAATGTATTGATTCTAATTAAGCACACAGTCTCCTGCAGCAACAGTAGTTAATGTAATGTCTGGGTCAAAGGGTTTCCGGAATTCATGCACACATTGCAAATTCATCCTTGAAAAACATTTTTTTTAAAATATTACTTTCTATGTAATACAAATGGCTTTTTTTTAAAAAAAAATTTGGAAATTTCATAGATAAGTGCACCAGTAAAGCACATCTGGTTTGCCAGTTTTAGGTATAGTATACTATTTCAGCAGTACTTGCTGCAGAATTCTTATACAGTACTCAAGTATTCGATGCAACATTGTTATAGCTGGGTAGGCCCACAATTAGCTGGTATAAAGATTTCATATACAGCTATGTACATGATATTTGGTGCAACAGCTACCTCCAACTGTTACTAGTGTTGGCCCCCTTTCACAGTTCACATTCAGATGATCTCCTTAAAATGCCCCAGGCATAACCCAACCCATTTAAACCCATGCCCATGGCCCTGGGCAAGATACACCATGAGCCAACCATGGAGCCCCACCGTAAGAGCTCAGTCCTCCCAGCAGCTCCAATCCTGTTTTCCACTAAAGGTGGGTTGATATCAAATTTGTAACAAAGGGGCATCGCCACCCATCCCCAGCCTCTTCAGCATCAGAAGAATCAAGCAACAGCTCCCATTCCATCCCTGCTGAAGGGAACCTAACCCCTGGTGCCAGGGCCAAAGAACTAATGTTGTATTTCTGTGAAACAAATTAAATGAACCATACAATCTGTGGAGAGTGGTGCAGGCAGGTGCCCACTTCCACCCACCAGTGGCCACCACTGGCCCATCTGCAAGGATGAGGCCCACCCATTCAAAGTCCTCTCAATCCAGCACCATCTGTAATGGACAGTGTTCCTTTCCTGGTTTCAGTGGGGTTAGGACCATTGAAATATTACAAGAAAGGCTGTTAGTACAACTCATTACTAGGCAGAATGATTGATTGGTAGATACCTAAACATTACATCTGAGCCTCTCTTCATTTGTCCATCACTCTTTTCAAACATCAAACACAATATGACTACATAGTTCAGGGCGGAGGCTTGGCTCCAAGGGAAGCACATGCTTAACTTTCAAGTGCCTAAAATTAAACGTGTATTTCAATGCTTTGCTCATCGGAACTCAAGTCCGTAAGACCCCACCACTATGGAAATTTTTCATCAGCAGTCTGGATAAATACACTAGAGAATCATATAGCAGGAATATAAAGGAGGAGGAGGAAAAACTACCCTTTGGATTCTGTCCTTGCTCTCATCCTCAGAAATTAAATTCTTACCATAACTAGAAGGGTACAGCACAGCGCTACTTGGTGTTTTCCAGAAAGGGAAGGCAATAGAAAAAACTTTACAGCATAAGATCAAAACAACCAGAAGAAAATACAGATAATTTGTCTCTCTGACTAATTATTCACGGTTAAGGAGGCCAAAAATAAAACTGTCAGAATCTATTATCTCCTTTCAAGATATACAACACATGTACAGAAGTGAAATTAAAGAAATAGGCTATCATCTTAGTGTGTTCATTTTAAATTACAAATCATAGCTTCCACAATCCTTCACTCCATATTTAACAAAACAAAAAACAAAAGGCATTTGTATTTCTGGCAGCTTTTATGAAAGAATTGCCATAAGACAAAAGTCTGCAACCTCCCACTTGTTCAGCCGCAGAACACTAGTACAAAATAGTTTGATCTGGCCAGTTTTCTTCCCCAAGCAACAACTGCTGTCCTTATTCATGAAGAAAATTTAATGAAGCCATCTGCCCCACTGTTCAGAGAAAACTAAAAATATCCTGTATTCAGTTCTCTTTCACATTCCACTAGCTAACATCCCAAGGCTGCACTTCTCACAAACAGTACTCCAAGAAACAGAGTGAATATACATCAAACATTTTATATATTTAGTCTGTCACTGATCACAAGACTTGTACCCTCAATAATTTACTTTATTGCATATTACTGTTTCACAACAACCGCCTATTAAACAACCTCCTATAAAATAATGTGTCTCAGTATCTAGATGTTAAAAAATTAGACTCTCACAACAATTTAAGCCTTTGTTGAAAGCACTAATTTCATTATAAGAAAAAATGTTTACGCAGCATGTTAAATAGATTCCTTAATTTCAACTGTTCCGGGTGTTTAAAATAATCATAGAAGCACAGAAATGTAGGACTGGAAGAGACCTTGAGTGTCATCTAGTCCAGTCCCCTGCACTCAAGGGCAAGATGGTACCATACACTATAATCATTAATTGTAGTCAAGAATCAAAAGTCCATATTCTTTCAGTTTTCTCCAAAATAGTGAGTAGGAGATCCAAATTCTACTCCTGGGGGCAGGGACATCCCTAGGGGGGTGTAGGGCCCGGGGCATAGGCACTGACTTTATATCTGCTAGGGGGTTTCTATCCAAGTTTCTATCTCTTCCCCCCCCCCGACACCATCCAGGCCCTGCTCCCACTCCACCCCTTTTCCTTAGGCCCCACCCCCGCCCTGCCTCTTCCCATCCCTGCTCCCCACCCCCCACCCCTTCCAAGCCCAGTTCCGTCTGTGATGGATTCGGTCACAGAGATCCCCCTCGGACTGTCACCTGAGATGCTGGAATTACCTCTGAGCCTGTTTTCCACTGCCAGCTTGGGACTCCAGAACCCGGCCTTGTTGAGCCAGACATGCTAGTCTACTACAACACAGACCCAAGTCTGGTCCATGCCCCCAAAGCTGAAGACTTTAACCAAAAACTGCTCAGCAAGTCACTTATCTCCAGCACCCAGATACCCAGCTCCCAATGGGATCCAAACCCCAAATAAATCAGTTTTATTCTGCATAAAGCTTATACAGAGTAAACTCAAATTGTCCACCCTCTATAATACTGATAGAGAGATATGCACAGCTGTTTGCCCACCCAGGTATTAATCACTTACTCTGGGTTCATTAATAAACAAAAGTGATTTTATTAAGTATAAAGAGTAGGATTTAAGTGGTTTCATGTAATAACAGACAGAACAGAGTAAGTTACCAAGCAAAATAAAATAAAACATGCAAGCCTAAGCCTAACACATTAAGAAACTGATTACAGATAAAATCTCACCCTCAGACATGTTCCAATAAGCTTCTTTCACAGACTAGACTCCTTCTTAGTCTGGGCCCAATCCTTTCCCCGGTACAGTTCTTGTTAGTTCCAGCTCAGGTGGTAACTAGGGGATTTCTCATGACTGGCAGCCCCCTTTGTTCTGTTCCACCCTCTTTAATAACTTTTGTACAAGCATGAATCTTTTGTCTCTCTGGGTCTCCACCCCACCCACCTTCTAAACGGAAAAGCACCAGGTTTAGGATGGATTCCAGTACAGGTGACATGGTCACATGTCTTGTGAGACCCCAAGCCTCCATTCTTTCCACCCTGACTCAGAAGGACACAGGAAGGCTTACAAGTAAACAGAGCCATTTACAACCAATTGTTCTAGTTAATGGGAGCCATCAAGATCCTAAGCCACCATTAATGGCCCACACTTTGCATAATTACAATAGGTCCTCAGAGTAATACTTCATAGTTCTAGTTTAGATACAAGACTGATACATTCACACAAATAGGATGAACACACTCAGTAATTACAAGCTTTGTAATGACACCTTACAAGAGACCTTTTGCATAAAGCATATTCCAGTTACATTATATTTACACTCATAAGCATATTTCTATAAACATATGGAGTGCAACGTCACACCACCCCCTCCCCTGAGCATGCTGCACCCTTCTCCTCTCCCCTCCCCCCAGTGCCTCCAGACACAGCAAAACAGCTGATCAGCGGGGTGGGGGAGGGGGGCGTGCTGATCTGCGGGGCCCACTGGCAGGCAGACGGCGCTGGAGGGAAGGGGGACTCCTCCTCGCCCCCCCCCACCTCACCTCCCCACCTGCCTCTTCACGAAGCAAGGTCACCCTGATTTCCCATAGCCTAGGGACAGTTCTGTCTGGGGGAATTCAGTCCAAATCACTAAAGCAACATAAGCATTTATAAAGCCATACTGTCCTTTACACCAGTGGTTCTTAACCAGAGGTATGTGTACCCTTGGGGATACGTAAAGGTCTTCCAGGGAGTACATCAACCCATCTAGATATTTGCCTAGTTTTACATGAGACTACATAAAAAGCATTAACAAAGTCAGTACAAACTAAAATTTCATGACTTGTTTACACTGCTCTATATTCTGTACACTGAAATGTAAGCACAATATTTATATTCCGATTGATTTATTTTATAACTATATGATAAAAATGAGAAAGTATGAAACATTTCCTGTAATAGTGTGCAGTGACACTTGTATTTTTATGTTTGATTTTGTCAGCAAGTACTTTTTAAGTGAGGTGAAACTTGTGGGTATGCAAGACAAATCAGACTCCTGAATGGGGTATAATAGTTTGGAAAGATTGAGAGCCACTGCTTTACACCATTCTAGCAATGTAAAGGAGGCTTAAAACTTTTACACCTGTTTTATACTCCTGGAGGAATTCTCAAAGACAATGAGAACAATTCACTAAGCAGGCAGGCTGCCACATTCTGCTCTGCCTGAGGGGACAGAGCCTGCCCCACACCTACATCCTCAGAAACACCCCAAACCCCTGCCCCTCCATGCCAAGAATGCCACAATAGCGAGTGAGAGGGACAGACTGTCTTTCTCACACACATATAACTGCCCAGCCCCCCTCCCCTCCTGGCGGTGATTTACATCTCTACCGGCTGCTCCGGGTGCCTGAACTGACCTGCCTGCGCTGCCAGGAAGGGGCATGTGACTGCTCTTGCAGCTTCCCTTTGCTCCCCCATCAGAAGTCATGTGCTGAAAGAAGCATCCATGGATGAAGCTTGAATGAAGGCATAATGCTGAGTAAAATATGTACAGAGCCCCATGTAGCCAACCTACAGATTTCTAAGAGGGGAATTCCTTGCAGAGTTGTCACTGAGGTACCTTGTGCTCTGGTTGAGTGGGCCTCACATCTTATTGGGGAGGGGTTTCCATTAATTCACAGCAAAGCAGAATGCAACAAGAAATATATTTGGAGAGTCTTTGTGATGAAACTGCATCATTTGCTTGTGGATGGACACAAATATTCCCAAAAACTTCCTAAAGCTGGGTTTCTCAGCCTTTTTGATACCAGGGACTGGCTTGCTGCTTTCCTAAACTGGGACAGTGAAATCTAAGGGATTGGCAAGGAGGCTGCCATGGACCAGTCTTTGAGAAGCACTGTCGTCTGCAAGTAAAAGGCCAAAGCTCTAAAAAACATCCAGCAAGTGAAGCTTCTTGTTGTCCCTGTTATCATGAGGTTTGTGGATAGAAGATAGGTAAATGTATACTTTGACTGAAGTGAAATCTGGAGGAGACCTTTGGGATGAACCTGGAGTGCAATATCAGAGACACTTTAATCCTTATTAAACACCTGTAGGAGGAGTTTACTACAAGAGCCCCGTGCTCACCCACTCTCCTGACAGAGGTGATTGCTGTTAGGAAGGCCACTTTCATGCAGAGGTATAAAAGGAGGCCGAAGACTTTAACAGTGGATTCATAAGCACTGACATCAATAGGTTCAAGTCCCAGGAAGAAGAAGACTGAGTAGCTCTCCACTACAGGACAGAAGGTATTAAATGCTACTAGATGTACAACCAGCGAGCTAGTGGATAGATCCAGTGACTTTAGAGATAGAAGACAGTTCAAGATGAGAGTGATCCCAGAGTCCTCTGGAGGTATGTGAGGTTGCTGACACCAAAGAGAGAACCACTTCCATTTGTGGCATAACATTTCCTTCTAGAGGTTTTTCTGCTATTATTGAGGATGAATTGGATCTCTTCTGAACATGCTCTCTCTCTCTCTCTACGTTTGTTGTCTGTCCAAGAATCATGCTGTCAGAAGGAGCGATACCGGGTTGGGACTATTGGTTCTGTCCCGATTCTGAGTTGGTAAATCCAGGAACAATTGTATGCATGCATGGATGGAAATGTCCTGCGGCACTGAGTAGTGGAGGTCCCACTTGTGATCCTTTTAGGCAGGGTTGGCCTTCCCATGAGGCGAAGTGAGGCAGCCGCCTCAGGTGCCAGACTATGGGGGGATGCCACTAGGACCCAGAGTGTAGAAAATTGTGTCTGCTGCTGGTGCATATGTATTCTCTCTGCTCTAGATGCACAGAGATGGTGGAGTGCTGTGCTGGAGGAAGGAGGGCACAAGAGACATAACAGGCAGGTAGGAGAAAAGGTGAGAGGGAACAACAGAAAGCAGCAGGAGCTGCAGGGAAGAGAGGAGGAGGAGCCTCGTATGTACCTCTCTAGCACCCCCAGGAGCCTGGACTGATTAACACCAGCGTCTCAGGGAGCTTCCTGTTTCCTGCTGCTTCCCTGAACCCACTTGAGGAGAACAGACAGTAAGTTGAAGTAGGAGGAGCCAATTAGGCCTTTAAGATGCTGATATCTTCCCTCACTCAGGCCCTGCTACCAGCCTGCTTATTTGTCCCCTTCAGCTGAGTGTTGAGAGCCACTATAGCTGACACAGAACAGCAGTTATGAGTGAAAGAAAACACTCCTCTTGGGCAGCATTCAGAAAAAGAAAGCAAGCAAGCAAAGGAAGCTTTTCTATCTAAGCAGGAAGGAGCTCTTGTGAGATACATAGACACAAATGTTCAGTGAGCCTTCCAGCCCCAGTGAGGAGATGCCTGAACTTCCAGTTAGTCAGAGTGCAGGTGACCAGGCAGCTACTGCAGCATCCATATCTCCATCTCAAATGGATGTAACCATGCACATTCCTGAAGAAAAGTGTAGATCAGAGAAGAGTGTGGTGGAGGTGCAAGAAACAACTGCTGCTGACTTTAGTTCCTTAAGTCTAGATGATCCAGGACTGTGGACTCACTTGAGCAGTAACCTAGGGACTTCCTTGTACAGCATGGGCCACAGCAAGTGAAAAAAGTCATGTTCCCCAAAGACAATGAAAATAGAAGTTTCCATCCAACACATTACTGGCATCAAATCCCCAATGGTGACAAAGTGGAGAGGCCATTGCTTATGTACTCAAAAATTCAGAAGGCTGCATACTGTTTTTGTTGCAAACTCTTCCAGTCTAATGTTCCAGCCACATTGGGTTCTACAGGAACAAAGGACTGGAAAAATCTGGCTAGAAATCTGGCATGCCATGAGAAGGCAGAAAATCTCCAGAGAGCATTCCATAGGTGGAAGGAGCTTGAGATGAGACCAAGGTTAAAGGCCACCATAGATCATCAGCATCAAGAGAAGATTGCATCAGAGTCTCTTTACTGGCAAAATGTTCTGAAAAGGCTCATTGCCCTTGTGAGAATGCGTGCTACCCAAAACCTAGCACTGCATGGCACTTCAGATCAGCTGTATGTGCCAAACAATGGAAACTTCCTTAAAATTGTGGAGCTGATGGCTGAGCTTGATGCTGTACTCCAGGAGCATCTAAGAAGAGTCACCACCCAAGAAATGTACACACACCACTACCTTGGAAAAACAATTCAAAATAAGACCATAGAGCTACTGGCAATGAAAGTCAAACAGAAGACTGTGGCAGATCTGAAGTCAGCAAGATATTACTCGGTTATTCTGGACTGCACACCTGACATCAGCCATACTGAACAAATTACTTTAATGGTGCATTTTATAACAACAACAGAACCTAGTGAAAATGTCCCTGCAATGGTGACTGTCAGAGCATTTTCTAGAATTTATTGACTTTGATGATACTACAGGAGCTGGTATGACAAACGTGCTTCTTAAAAAAGCTGGAAGATACGGGAATTGCAATAGGTGACATGAGAGGTCAGAGCTACGATAATGGTGCCAACATGAGAGGAAAGAACAGAGGAGTGCAGACACGGATCCGAGAGTTAAATCCTCGAGCTTTTTTGTCCCATGCAGTTCTCATTCATTGAATTTGGTGGTCAGTGATGCAGCATCAGCTTCTAGTGAGGCTGCTGAATTTTTCAAATAATTCAAAGCATCTATTTATTTTACTCTGCATCAGCTCATCGATGGCAAATTTTGAAGCAACATCTGGGAACATCCTCTCTGACACTGAAACCATTGAGTGCCACACAATAGGAAAGTCGAGTGGAGGCGATAAAGCCTATCACACACCAAACTGGGAAGACAGATGATGCCATAGTTGCCATTATGGAGGATAATGCTATGACAGGAACTGTTCGTGGGAGAACGGTGGCAGAGGGAAATGGAATCACCAGAAACATACATAACTTCAAATTTCTCTGTGGCTTAGTGTTGTGGCATGACATACTGTTTGAAATAAATGTTCTAAGCAAGAGACTCCAAGGTGTTGACCTTGATATATCTAGAGCAATGGAACAACTGGACAAAGCAAAGTCATACCTACAGTCTTACTGGTCAGATGAGGGATTTCAAAACGTTCTACAGAGTGCACAGAAGTTGGCAGAGGAACTTCACACTGAAGCTATTTTCCCACCCATTCAAGAATACAAGAGTCACCGAAGAAGACAACGACATTTTGATTACAAGGCACGGGATAAACCCATAAGAGACCCCAAACAACAATTCAAAGTTGAATTCTTTAACCAGGTGCTAGATTATACAATACAGTCAGTTGAACATTTCATGCAGCTCAAGGAACACAGCAGTATATTTGAGATGTTGTATGTTATTCCAAAACTCCTCACTATACCTGAAGAAGGCCTACACCAGCAATGCAGGGCACTGGAGACAGTGTTGACACATGATGACATGCGCGATATTGATGCAAGCGATGTAGGTGATGAACTGAAAGCCCTTTCAAGATACATTTCAGCAGGATCAACTCCAAAGGCTGTTCTGGAATATATGTGCACAAATAAGATGACCACCCTCTTTCCAAATGCTTTTGTTGCTCTGCGCATACTTCTAACACTTCCTGTAACAGTTGCCAGTGGAGAAGGAAGGTTCTCCAAGCTGAAGTTAATAAAAACACATCTATGCTCCACAACAACACAGAAGAGGCTGGTCAGCCTTGCAACCATCTCAATAGAGCATGAGCTGGCCCAGACTGTGGACCTTCAGGAAGCAGTTCAAATCTTTGCAACCAAGAAGGCACGGAAAGCACCACTTTGATTATTCAAACAGATAAAAATGCCAGTGTTTACTATGCAGACGAGAAAAGTTACATTTGCTGTTCAGGCGTTTGAAAGTTAAGTGTTACTTAAAATTTTTGAACAAGGCATTTTAAGTGGTTAGTTCTCCTTTATTGGGGTAGGTAGTAGAGCAGTACCATGAGAGAAGTAGAACAAAAAGGTGGCAGAATAGGTAAAATCTTCCTGCAAGCTTCATACACTGCTAGTCTGAGAACACTGATGTTCTGTTTGGGCTCTCACAGAGTCTGAGAGCCCTGAGCGACATGGTCATCCAGGTGCACTCCCCAGCCCAGTATGGAGGCATCCAAAAGGAGCTTCTTTGTGGATCGTGGAGACACAAAGGGGACCCCAATGTGTGTTTCTTTGGTTTCCCACCAGGTGAGTGATGTTAGAATGCTCTGAGGAATCAAGATTCATTTGTCCTTTGTCTACTGTCTAGAGAGTAGACCTCCACAACCATGCATGGAGGATAGCACTCTGCAAAGGGAAGCTATACGGCCTAGAAGGAACAGACAGGACCAAATAGTTATCTGGGAGCTCAGTCAGAGTTGGGCAATGAGATCCCTCACTGCAAGAAATTTGTCCTGTGGTAAGCAAGCACTGGCTGAAATCAAGTTCAGATTCATTGCAATAAATTCCATAACTTGTGTGGGGAATAAAGTGGACTTTTCTAGATTGACCCAAAGTTCCAACGAGTGAAAGATGTTGAGTAAGGAGAGGGCTACGATCTGTACTTCCTGATATGACCATCCTGTGAACAGTCAGTTATTGCTGGAAATAAGGCATAATTTTTTTAACAAGACAGTAGTTAACCATTGCAACAATTCACCAAGGTTCAGGGATGGATTCCCCATCACTGACAATATTTAAATCAAGATTGGATGTTTTTGAAAAAGATATGCTCTAGGTATTATTTTGGCAAAGTTCTATGGCCTGTATCATACAGAAGTTCAGACTAAATGATCACAATGGCCTTGGAATCTATAAGGTAAGGATATACTGGGCTGCTCTGCCGATGCGGATACACTGCTACCATGGAGAACACCCTCCTGAAAACTCTAGGGTCCACTGAGAGTCCAAAGGGAAGAACTCCAAATTGACAATGTTCCAGACCCACTCTGAAGTGCAGGAATAGCCTGTGCACTGGATGAATATCTATATGAAAACAGACATCCTTCAATCAAGAACTGTAAACCAGTCACCTTTATTTAAGGAGGAGATTATGGAGGCCAGGGTGGTCTTCCTGAATGGTATATGAAGATACTTAGATGTCTTAAGTCCAGGATGTGTCTCCAGTGTCCCTTCTTTGTGTGGATGAGGAAGTATCTGGAATAGAAATTCCTCCCTTTGTGTTGAGGAGGCACTAGCTCTATTGCCTGTAACTGGATCAAGGAGGCCACTTCCTGTTTTGAGAAAGGGGCTTTGGAAGGTGGGTTTTGGAGTAGGGGTGGAAAGAAATTGTGTCATGTAGCTGGTTAAGATGATTCTTGGACCCATTTGTCCAAGGCGATATGCTGCCACATTGGTAGAAAATGGCCCAGGTGGCCACCGAAGGATGTGGGGACTACTGTAGAGGCTGGTTCACAGTTCACAAGGGTGCCATCAAAATGACTGCAGGGTGGGAGGCTGGAGTTAAGGAAGGAATGACCGCAGGGCGTTATGACTTCTGCTTTGTATCCTTTTGTGCTTCTTGGGGGCTCATAGGCTCTTTGATGGTACAAGGGCTAGAGATCAGGATGGTGCCTATAAGGAGGCAGTTTGTAGTACTTACTCTGAGATGCCAAGGAGTATATTCCAAAGTAATGGAGAGTGGTGCGGGACCTTTTAAGAGTATGCAGTGACTTGTCTGTTTCCTCACTGAAAGGATTAATGTCCTCAAAAGGGAGATCTTCTACCACCTGGGAAACCCTAATGAATGACGCGTATCTCATAACAACCAAAGTCACCATGTAGCAGGAAGCAGCCCCTTTTCTTAGAGGATTTGGGAGCGGATTTCTCCCCTTTCTTATAAGAGTGTTTGCCCTTACCCTGATCACATCTTTGTTTGGATGAGTCCTTGGGTCTGACCTCTGAAGATGCAGAGCAGGAACTCTAGCTGCGTTAGAGCAGGAATGCTAGCAAAGCCTGAGGACACTGAGTGGTTCCATCTCAGACCATGAGCAGCAGAAAAGAACTGGAGAAGTGGTCAGTCCATGCTGTGCCTTGTACCCTCAGTTTGGAGCATGAGGAGATGCAGAGCCCTGGCGCAGACCAACAGATTTGGCTAGTGAAAAACTTTTAATCTCAGGCACATGGAGCACATGTGCACCCACAATGAATACCTACAGAGACCATTACTCAGAGAATAATTTTGAAATATCAAGTCAAGTAGCCGTCGCCTCTGGCATGTCCTACATACAGAAGATTGTGAGGGCATCCTTGCAGGGCATTCTTATTGCTGTCTGCTGCAGTTCCTGTGCTGGGAGAACCCTCCCTGGCTCGAACTGGGACTTTTATAGCCACTTTACGGTGCATAAAGGGCCAAAGTAGCATAAAGGGACAGGAGCAGGAGTGAGGATTTCAGTCAGGACAGGTAGACCCGATTCTCAGCAGGAAGGAGGGAAAAGAAAGACCCTGGGGCAGAGATAGTAACCTCAGAATAGAGGCGAAATCCTAACAAGTTAATTTTTTTGGCAATGTGGAAATTTAAGTGGATGGTGGACTCGAGATACTAAGATTAATAAATCTATACTCATTAGTCCCAGACTTTACTGGAGGGATGTGGTGTTAGCAAAGAGTGAGAATAATAAACAAAGTTATCACTTGTAAGCCATATGATTCCTGATGTATCAATGACAAAAGTTATAGGAACAAGTGATTAGAAAATGAGGGAAGGAGCTTTTTTGTGCTCTTATATTATCTTTGTTGCCTTCCCACTTCATTGACTTTAATGTTGTTAATCTTGATTTGAACTGCTGTAGGGTAAATGAGAACCAAGCCCTTGAACTACAGTTTTTAGCAGGTAAAGTTTCTATCTTTTTCATTCACATTTATCAGAAAATTTGGTACATCAGAAATCAGATAAAGCATAGAAAACATAATTTACATTCAGATGCTGGTTGAATTAAACATTTCACTTGCCTACCACAGTGCTGAAAACTATAAGAATGGGCAATAAAATCCCATGCGAAGAAATATAGGCACAAAATGACAGGCATCAGCCAAAATTCTGTAACATAGTAGATTTACAAGGTTACATTTCATACAGTGTAATTATATTGTGAATTCCTTGAGGCAAACAACCCTATCTTCCTATGTATTTGTAATATATTAGCACAATGGGATCCTGATTGTAATTGGTCAATGGAGATGTTACCTCAGTTCAAATGAATAATAGAAGAAAAAGTAGTTAATATTTGATCAATTTAAAATTGATGTTTTTGACCTGAAGAAGAGCTCTGTGTAAGCTAGAAAGCTGGTCCAATAAAAGATATTACCTCACTTGCCTTGTCTCTCTAATATCCTAGGACCAACACAGCTACACCACTGCATATATCTTTGACCATCAATTTCACAATTCAAAAACAATCTCTTCCATGATAAGGCCATTTGCCAGTCAGTCTTCCCTCCACATTTGGATTATATAGCCTTTAAAGAAAGCTGTCCTGGATTGTTAGGAACTCTGAAAAGGAGCAAACTAAATCTAATGGGTTTTAGAAATGTCTCTCTTATTAATTGTTTACTGGGAGCCATTTTACAATACATGATACAACTGCAGAACCAGTGTAACAATCATATAATGAATAAGATTTATGCCACCTGCAGAACTGTGTAATTTCAGAAAACAAGTCTAAAATTAGAAGAATTTGCTGTCGAAGGCACTAGTGGAAGCTCTTAAACAAGAATTTAAAGAGTTCCCTTCCACTTCATCATTTAAACAACAGCTTTTTCCCACAAGCCAAGTGAGTAATTTGATGACAGCAGCAATAGTATTTAATACACATGCTAGAAAGAATAATTTTATTATCCTTCTATTTCTTTCTCAGTTGTCACATATAATATTCCTCAGCAAGTTTTCAAATTTAGTCTATCCTTTTCTAAAAGGCTATCCTTGTGAGCCATTCACTTGTTACAAAGTGTTCAGAATGTGTTTATAAAGAGTATCAAGTCAAGACTACAGTAGCATTATGGAAGACATTTTTATCAGAACAAGAAGCCCTGTAACAAGGGATTTGGGGGTTTTAATATGTAATGTTGCTCCATATATTTTGTATAATATGATGTTTGAACATCAATGGAATTATTTTTTTTTAAATTCATCATCATCATGCTTAAAATATATAGAATATTAACAATACTAACTTCCAAACAATGGTCATGATTGTTGTAATGTACAACCCAATTAGGAATTTCAAAACCATCCCTACCTCCCTGTAGAAGGGAGTATCAAGGAAAAATATATGGAAGAAAAATAATGTCCAAACTATAGGGAGAGTCAAAGAACGAAGAAACAGAGAAAGAAACCGATCCTCCCCGCCCCCCACCCCAAGCCTAAGAATGTAACAGACCAAGATACAGAAGTGCTTCTAATGGTATTGATTTATTCTATTACAGCCTGGGAGTGTCGGGTTACGTGAGGAGGCAGGTTGATGCATGACTGCACATGGGGGGAAACGTTTTTTAAATAATGATACTGATCTTGTTCTACTGATGTCAAGTGACAGTGTGTCTTAAGACGACGGATGAAATCTTTAACAGCTCCTTAGAATTTATTACATTTTTCTAACTTTCTTGAAGATCCTCTTTGCACTTACAAAGATTTACTCCTCTTCCCTCAAAACAGACTGAGAAGAAGACAAAAGAGATAAAAGTGGTTTTATTCAATAATATTTCATAGATACCATTATTCCTTTTGCCTTTCTCAATTGTTTTTCTTCTTCTTACACTTGTGCTTTCAAGAAGTCTTTGCCTTTCCAAGGCACAGATCAAATGCTGCATATGATTAGAGCATGTGGGATCATGCAGCAGCACCTCCATACTACAAAGAAAAACTGGCCCTGGACTTGAGCAGAGAAACAAAGTAATAGTAATAGTTCTTATACAGCACTTTACATCAACAAATCTCAAAGCACTTTTCTGAAGGAAGGAAAATTCTGGAGAGGCTTTTATGATGTGTGAAAACAACAGCCACTTTAGGCCAATCTTTTGGGATGCTGGGTGGCTAAACTGTGCCACACCAGTGATGGAATCTTCTTGTAAAACTGGACTAACATGCCCTGGGAGAATTACCCCAATGTAGGGGAAATATGTAGTAGCATACAGCAAGCCTACTGACTCCTACACCACCACCACCCTTCTCTAACCTACAACACACCTGGCTGCTGGCAAAGAGAACCTGAACAGAGCTTCCCTACAGCCTACTGATCCTCCACTGCTGTTTCAGCACCCTGGGGTTTATTGGCAGGTGGAGCAAGTTTAGAGGGGCAAGGGGGGGGATCAGCCCAGCACAAAGTGGTCTCAGGACTGGGGACACCCAAAGGTAAGTTTTATGACATCTTTGCATTCCATTGCTCCCAAGTTGTACTGCATATAGTTTGGCAGGATACCCAAGATCTAGCTTTTCATTTTGTCTCCCAGGGAAGAAATGTCTTTATCTGGATAAGAGATTATAATGAAAAACAATTATCTCTGCCAGAATGCACATGTACTGGACAGTTACTGAAGCATAACTACAGATTTTCCCAGTTATGCAACTCTGACCTTTGATTGTTACTGGGTGCTTGACTTGCATAATCATTTCTTTTCAATTATACTGAGAATATGCACATTTCTCTACTAGGACTGGCCTTAGTACTCTGAATTGTTAAGTTGTTTGACAGCAACAAAAACACTTCATCCTCATTCCCTTCAACTGAAGCAGTAAAATTTCAAAAATGTACATGACAAATTCCCAAAACAGAAAAGAAAACAGGGTTATGAAAAGCCCAAGAGACTAATAAAAAAGTAAAACCTTGATTAATTTCTCTTTTTCCTCTCTTCCTCACCCTACAGATCAAAAAGGCTCTTACCTATACTTCCTAAAGTCAATGAACTATATTTTTGTTTACATTGCTTACAATATGAGAATCCCAATACCACCTTCTCAATTTCATTTCAAAACACAATGTAAACAAAAAAAGATTCTGTTTCTATTGGACACAAGAGCCTTGCGAAGGAAAAGAGATAAAAGAAAGGCAGTGAGGAAAAGAAGAATAAAGAGAAAGCCAGTTTTGTTTTAAAGTTATCTTTCAGCAGTGTGACAGACCATTTTGATTTCTGTAAAAAAATT
This sequence comes from Lepidochelys olivacea, assembly GCF_965140295.1. Taxonomy (NCBI): domain Eukaryota; kingdom Metazoa; phylum Chordata; order Testudines; family Cheloniidae; genus Lepidochelys; species Lepidochelys olivacea. Next base: position 85,850,508 of record NC_140415.1, on the reverse strand, counting down.
TGTTTAAAATTTGAATAGTGTGTTAAATTTGTCATTACAGTAATTTGATTTTCTCTCTCAACTCAATAATAAATATACCATGAAGCTAAAGGCTCAGGAAATCTGAGGTGCTCACAGGAAAAAGATTTAAGTCTCTGAGGGTATGTCTACACTACGAAATTAGGTCGAATTTATAGAAGTCGGTTTTTTTGAAATCGGTTTTATATATTCGAGTGTGTGTGTCCCCACAGAAAATGCTCTAAGTGCATTAAGTGCATTAACTCGGCGGAGCGCTTCCACAGTACCGAGGCAAGCGTCGACTTCCGGAGCGTTGCACTGTGGGTAGCTATCCCACAGTTCCCGCAGTCTCCGCTGCCCATTGGAATTCTGGGTTGATATCCCAATGCCTGATGGGGCTAAAACATTGTCGCGGGTGGTTCTGGGTACATATCGTCAGGACCCCGTTCCCACCCTCCCTCCCCCCGTGAAAGCAAGGGCAGACAATCATTTCGCGCCTTTTTTGTCTGCTGCCAGCCAAAGATGTAAAGGATAGATGGAGTGGGTCAGAACAAGAAATAGACCAGATTTGTTTTGTATTCATTTTCCTCCTCCCCTGTCTAGATCACACTGCAGTCAGTCACAGAGAAGGCGCAGCGAGGTTAATCTAGCCATGTATCAATCAGAGGCCAGGCTAACCTCCTTGTTCCAACAACAACGATAACTTTGGTGCACCATTTCTTATTGGAACCCTCCGTGCAGTCCTGCCTGAAATACTCCTTGATGTACAGGCACACCCTTTGTTGATTTTAGCTCCCTGAAGCCAACCCTGTAAGCCGTGTCGTCAGTCGCCCCTCCCTCCGTCAGAGCAACGGCAGACAATCGTTCCGCGCCTTTTTTCTGTGCGGACGCCATACCAAGGCAAGCATGGAGGCCGCTGAGCTCGTTTTGGCAATTAGGAGCACATCAACCACCACACGCATTATCCAGCAGTATATGCAGCACCAGAACATGGCAACGCGATACCGGGCGAGGAGGCGACGTCAGCGCGGTCCCGTGAGTGATCAGGACATGGACACAGATTTCTCTGAAAGCATGGGCCCTGCCAATGCATGCATCATGGTGCTAATGGGGCAGGTTCATGCTGTGGAACGCCGATTCTGGGCTCGGGAAACAAGCACAGACTGGTGGGGCTGCATAGTGTTGCAGGTCTGGGACGATTCCCAGTGGCTGCGAAACTTTTGCATGCGTAAGGGCACTTTCATGGAACTTTGTGACTTGCTTTCCCCTGCCCTGAAGCGCATGAATACCAGGATGAGAGCAGCCCTCACAGTTGAGAAGTGAGTGGCGATAGCCCTGTGGAAGCTTGCAACGCCAGACAGCTACCGGTCAGTTGGGAATCAATTTGGAGTGGGCAAATCTACTGTGGGGGCTGCTGTGATGCAAGTAGCTCACGCAATCAAAGATCTGCTGATATCAAGGGTAGTGACCCTGGGAAATGTGCAGGTCATAGTGGATGGCTTTGCTGCAATGGGATTCCCTAACTGTGGTGGGGCTATAGACGGAACCCATATCCCTATCTTGGCACCAGAGCACCAAGCCGGCGAGTACATAAACCGCAAGGGGTACTTTTCGATAGTGCTGCAAGCTCTGGTGGATCACAAGGGACGTTTCACCAACATCAACGTGGGATGGCCGGGAAAGGTGCATGACGCTCGCATCTTCAGGAACTCTGGTCTGTTTCAAAAGCTGCAGGAAGGGACTTTCTTCCCAGACCAGAAAATAACTGTTGGGGATGTTGAAATGCCTATATGTATCCTTGGGGACCCAGCCTACCCCTTAATGCCATGGCTCATGAAGCCGTACACAGGCAGCCTGGACAGTGGTCAGGAGCTGTTCAACTACAGGCTGAGCAAGTGCAGAATGGTGGTAGAATGTGCATTTGGACGTTTAAAGGCGCGCTGGCGCAGTTTACTGACTCGCTTAGACCTCAGCGAAACCAATATTCCCACTGTTATTACTGCTTGCTGTGTGCTCCACAATATCTGTGAGAGTAAGGGGGAGACGTTTATGGCGGGGTGGGAGGTTGAGGCAAATCGCCTAGCTGCTGGTTACGCGCAGCCAGACACCAGGGCGGTTAGAAGAGCACAGGAGGGCGCGGTACGCATCAGAGAAGCTTTGAAAACCAGTTTCATGACTGGCCAGGCTACAGTGTGAAAGTTCTGTTTGTTTCTCCTTGATGAAACCCCCCGCCCCTTGGTTCACTCTACTTCCCTGTAAGCTAACCACCCTCCCCTCCTCCCTTTAATCACCGCTTGCAGAGGCAATAAAGTCATTGCTGCTTCACAGTCATGCATTCGTTATTCATTCATCACACAAATAGGGAGATGACTACCAAGGTATCCCAGGAGGGGTGGTGGAGGAGGGAAGGAAAATGCCACACAGCACTTTAAGCACAGCACTTTAAAAGTTTACAACTTTAAAATTTATTGAATGACAGCCTTCTTTTTTTTGGGCAATCCTCTGTTGTGGAGTGGCTGGTTGGCCGGAGGCCCCCCCACCGCGTTCTTGGGCGTCTGGGTGTGGAGGCTATGGAACTTGGGGAGGAGGGCGGTTGGTTACAGAGGGGCAGCAGTGGCAGTCTGTGCTCCAGCTGCCTTTGCTGCAGCTCAACCATACACTGGAGCATTCTGGTTTGGTCCTGCAGCAGCCTCAGCATTGAATCCTGCCTCCTCTCATCACGCTGCCGCCACATTTGAGCTTCAGCCCTGTCTTCAGCCCGCCACTTACTCTCTTCAGCCCGCCACTTACTCTCTTCAGCCCGCCACCTCTCCTCCCGGTCATTTTGTGCTTTCCTGCACTCTGACATTATTTGCCTCCACGCATTCGTCTGTGCTCTGTCAGTGTGGGAGGACAGCATGAGCTCGGAGAACATTTCATCGCGAGTGCATTTTTTTTTCTTTCTAAGCTTCACTAGCCTCTGGGAAGGAGAAGATCCTGTGATCATTGAAACACATGCAGCTGGTGGAGAAAAAAAAAGGGACAGCGGTATTTAAAAAGACACATTTTATAAAACAGTCGCTACACTCTTTCAGGGTAAACCTTGCTGTTAACATTACATACATAGCACATGTGCTTTCGTTACAAGGTCGCATTTTGCCTCCTCCCACCGCGTGACTACCCCCTCAACCTTCCCCCCTCCCTGTGGCTAACAGCGGGGAACATTTCTGTTCAGCCACAGGCAAACAGCCCAGCAGGAATGGGCTATACTGAGTGTCCCTGAAGAAAAGCACCCTATTTCAACCAGGTGACCATGAATTATATCTCACTCTCCTGAGGATAACACAGAGAGAGAAAGAACGGATTTTGGTTGAATGCCAGCAAACATACACTGCAATGCTTTGTTCTACAGTGATTCCCGAGTATGTGTTACTGGCCTGGAGTGATAAAGTGTCCTACCATGAAGGACGAAATAAGGCTGCCCTCCCCAGAAACCTTTTGCAAAGGCTTTAGGACTACATCTAGGAGAACCGCAAATGCCAGGGCAAAGTAATCCTTTCACATGCTTGCTTTTAAACCATGTATAGCATTTTAAAAGGTACACTCACCAGAGGTCCCTTCTCCGCCTGCTGGGTCCAGGAGGCAGCCTTGGGTGGGTTCGGGGGGTACTGGCTCCAGGTCTAGGGTGAGAAACAGTTCCTGGCTGTCGGGAAAACCGGTTTCTCCGCTTGCTTGCTGTGAGCTATCTACAACCTCCTCCTCCTCATCATCTTCTTCGTCCCCAAAACCTGCTTCCGTATTGCCTCCATCTCCATTGAAGGAGTCAAACAACACGGCTGGGGTAGTGGTGGCTGAACCCCCTAAAATGGCATGCAGCTCATCATAGAAGCGGCATGTTTGGGGCTCTGACCCAGAGCGGCTGTTCGCCTCTCTGGTTTTCTGGTAGGCTTGCCTCAGCTCCTTCAGTTTCACGCGGCACTGCTTCGGGTCCCTGTTATGGCCTCTGTCCTTCATGCCCTGGGAGATTTTCACAAAGGTTTTGGCATTTCGAAAACTGGAACGGAGTTCTGATAGCACGGATTCCTCTCCCCAAACAGCGATCAGATCCCGTACCTCCCGTTCGGTCCATGCTGGAGCTCTTTTGCGATTCTGGGACTCCATCATGGTCACCTGTGCTGATGAGCTCTGCATGGTCACCTGCAGCTTGCCACGCTGGCCAAACAGGAAATGAGATTCAAAAGTTCGCGGTTCTTTTCCTGTCTACCTGGCCAGTGCATCTGAGTTGAGAGTGCTGTCCAGAGCGGTCAGAATGGAGCACTCTGGGATAGCTCCCGGAGGCCAATACCATCGAATTGTGTCCACAGTACCCCAAATTCGAGCTGGGAACGTCGATTTAAGCGCTAATCCACTTGTCAGGGGTGGAGTAAGGAAATCGATTTTAAGAGCCCTTTAAGTCGAAATAAAGGGCTTCACTGTGTGGACGGGTGCAGGTTTAAATCGATTTAACGTTGCTAAATTCGACCTAAAGTCCTAGTGTAGACCAGGGCTCTGTATATTCAGCTGAGGATCTGGCTACTACCCATATTCCAGAAAGTACTCAAGTTCTGACAGTAATACCTTACAAAAAGCTGTGGCATAAAAATTAATCTACATGATTTAAGGATGTTTTAGGATACTAAAGGGGAAAAAGTGAAACTAAGTATACTAACAAATTAATCTTAATTTAGCCCAAATGAAATTAATAGGCAGCAGGTTTAAAACGAACAAAAGAAAGTATTTCTTCACACAACACACAGGCAACCTGTGAAACTCTTTACCAGAGGATGTTGTGAAGACCAAGACTATAACAGGGTTCAAAAAAGAACTAGATAAGTTCATGGAGGATTGGTCCATCAATGGCTATTAGCCAGGATGAGCAGGGATGGTGTCTCTGGCCTCTGTTTGCCAGAAGCTGGGAGTGGGCAACAGGGGATGGATCACTTGGTGATTGATTACCGGTTCCATTCACTCCCTCTGAAGCACCTGGCCTTAGCCACTGTCTGAAGACAGGATACTGGGCCAGATGGACCTTTGGTCTAACCCAGTATGGCCATTATTATGTTCATTGGATTACAAGAGTAGGGTGGGAGGGACAACACAATTCCAGTATGAGAATAATCTGTGGAAAAAAATATTAACGAACAAAGTCTGAACTAGTGACATCCCTTAGCCTCTTAAAGAGTAATTCCTTCGTTAACATCATTATTGTGAGAACAACAGATACTAAACTCTACTCTCCCCCGCCCCCTCCCTGTAACTGATCCCATCATTGCCTGGTTAGATATGAATGCACCGTATTTGTTAACCAGTACACTGATGATCAAAAGGGGAACAAAAATGAATTGTAATATCTGAACAGCCAGACTTCATGGCAATTAGAAATTCTTCAATAAAAACTAACAGGCATCATCTTAACTCAAGCTATAGTGACAGTTGCACAGCTAAACCCCACATGTGCAGCTGAAAAAAAATCCTCATAAGAGAAAAATAATGGCCTTGTAACTGGATTACACATTAACCTACTCTACACTATGCTTAGTATTGTGTCAATATTTGTAAATAAAGAATTCAACTTAACTAAATAATCCTGAGCAACCTCATATAAATCATTTCCAGAATAAAAGTGAAAGTAAGAAATTAAATGTGCGTCTTAAACATTTAGGGCCTGTTTGTGGCACTCTCACTAGTACCAAATAGTACCTTACTCCTCAAAAGTTCATAGCTCTTAGATCAGTAGTTCTCAAACTAGGGCCGCCGCTTGTTCAGGGAAAGCCCCTGGCAGGCCGGGCCGGTTTAACTGCCGCATCTGCAGGTTTGGCCGATCGCGGCTCGCGCTGGCCGCAGTTTCGCCACTCCAGGCCAATGGGGGCTGCAGGAAGGGCGGCCAGCACATCCCTCAGCCCGCGCCACTTCCCACAGCCCCCATTGGCCTGGAGCAGTGAACCACGGCCAGTGGGAGCCGCAATCAGTCAAACCTGTGGACGCGGCAGGTAAACAAACCGGCCCGACCAGCCAGGGGCTTTCCCTGAACAAGCGGGCGGCCCTAGTTTGAGAACCACTGTCTTAGATGGCCTATGACAGGAAAAAAAAGTGGAAAGGAAGTGGCATTGTTGGCAGAAAACACAGTTTGATACAGACAAACTCAAACAAATAATTTTTACAGACCAATGCCCTTGTAGTAATGGAGGCAGGAAGGGCCTGAGAGCTAGGTATTATTATTACCTTTCTTCTGCCATAGCGATCGCAAAAATCACACCACACAAAACTTTTCCTGACTGTAAATCACTAAGTGGAATCCACACTGCTTTCACTCTTTCCCAGCAGCTCTCACTGCAAGGAATTCTCATATTTCACAGAAATCACCTGCACCTTGGATGGGCCATGAAGACCGAGAGGCCAAGCACACACCGGAAACATAATGGCTTTCTTCCAAGAATTCACCTATTCACACATGTTATAGTCATGGAAGCAATGATGACAGTCTGCTTTTCCTGGATAGGCAAGACAGTAGACCTCTCAAACATCTCCTTTGTGGCCACCCACCCTAAACCACGCAGTAGTCCAACCAATCCTAAAAGGATCATCTCTTGACGCTAGGGACCTTGCAAACTACCACTTAGTGTTGAACCACCCTTTTTAAAGCAAGCTAACCAGAAAGCTAGCAAAAAGGAGCCTCTGCAACTCTGCCTATTCACCGCCCATAATGTATCCTGGTCTTTCCCAGTCAGGCTTCAGGTCAGAGCAGGTACCAAGACATCATTTGTAGCTCAGATGGATGACCTTTGTCCGCGCAAAGTACATCCATACTTATCCTGCTGGAACTCTCCAAAGCATTTGAAACTGTTGATCACCAAATGTACCTGTCCGGGAAACTGCCAGGGTTCACAGAAATACCTTGAAGTGACTTCTTAAACTAAACCCAGGTTGCCGTTATGAGCAATTGTTCCTTCAGTGTCAAAGACCTCACTTACAGAGTCCCATAGGGCTCAATCATATGTCTACAGAGCATCATTCAACATTTATATGAAGCCATTGGGAGTGGTGGCTTGAGCTAGCACACTAAAAATAGCAATGAACTACACATAACTGGAGGCTGCATTAAGGTTTTTTTGAAAATGTGGCCTTCATATTTTATATGCATTTGAATATTTAAATCAAATTATCTGTGTTTGTGTTACAGAGAATATTAAGGACATGGTGATACTGCCATAACATCTATTGAAATAACCACATAAACATTCTTTATGAATTTTTCTATATAAAAAGTAATGAAAGAAAGGTAATTATCATCATTACAGAGACCTTGCTGAAAAATCAAGGTGACACACAGGCTTAGCATCTATCATCCTACCATTAGGTAGCCACTAGAAATAATTTAATGCACAATTCTAGACAGCGTTATAATTTTAAGAAGTGCTGTCTTTGTTGAACATTAACTGTGTAATTGATTTATCTAAAACTTAAAAGCTATTTACCCGTGCTGAACACATTAAATGATCAATCTGTTTCACTTAAGGGTCAGCTCCTTTTTGCTCCAGACACACAAATCAAAGGCACAGCAAATAGAAAGTAGCACAATTTACTTAAAAATTCTATTATGTATAAAATATCTACATGCTGTACGCACAAGTTTCTCTAGAGTAGGTACAGTTTCTCTTTGTCCTTGCAACCAGTGCAATAAATCTGACAGAACAAGGAGTAATGGTCTCAAGTTGCAGTGGGGGAGGTTTAGGTTGAATATTAGGAAAAACTTTTTCACTAGTGAAGCACTGGAATGAGTTACCTAGGGAGGTGGTGGAATCTCCTTCCTTAGAGATTTTTAAGGTCAGGCATGACGAAGCCCTGGCTGGGGTGATTTAGTTGGGGATTGGTCCTGCTTTGAGCAGGGGGTTGACTAGATGACCTCCTGAGTTCCCTTCCAACCCTGATATTCTATGATCACACATTATACCATTATAGCTCAGAAAATGAACTGACCTGAGCTCATCTGACCGAAACATATAAAAGAAAATACTGTGTACCTATTTAAAAGAGAAAAGCTTCAAGAGTATACTCTTATAGACAATGTGAAACATTAAACAGAAATCTGAGTCTAAAACCACAGTCTTTCACAAAGGAATTCCTATTTATTTTCAGGCTTTTATTAATTAAATCAAAGTTCAAACTGGGTCAGATATATATAGTTTCATTTAAAAAAAATCAAATTATACATTTTACAGAGATTCATGCGCCAAATGAGCTACCACAAAAAACTCAAATGTGAACCCTCAAGTTGGAATCTAATCCTACAGGCATTATTTGTTCCTTAAACCTTGCTTTATTACACAGGTCATGCCACTTTAAACTTTTAAGTGCTGAAGAATCACATTCAATTTAATTATGTACATTTTATTCTTCAGGCATTCCTCATCACGTAGATTCAAGACCCATCATGCCTAAAATGTCCTCTCTGCCTCAGAAAAAAAGATTAGAAACCAGATGCTCTGATCTGGCTCCGTAATGCAAAATGTTTAATACAGTGATGTTTGTCTGGTCTTATGAATGTCAGAAATTTCATTCAAAACCAGCCTTCCTAAGAGAACATCCCCATATATTTTCAAAATGAACAAGGCTTTTGTAGCTAGCAAAGCCCTTACATTCTTCATTGTCAAAATCCGGATATTGCTTCTCAATGAAACTTCCAGTATCTTACATAAATATTTGATGAAAAATAATACAAATCTAAAGAAATTAAGTGCTGATCGGTGTAACAATTTTCATATTCAACTTATAAAATTAGTCTGTGTACTGCTTACGTAATAATGAGTTTATTTCAAGTCAGATGTACCAATACATGTAGGCGGGACTCTCCTTCCAAAGTGTGGGTTAATCACAAAAAAGACTGATAAAAGGCAAGTAGAATTCTGAAAAACACAAGCTCACCAACCAGCTGCTTCCTTCCAAGTCATTTCCAAAAGACAATCGCTTGTTCACCAGGAAGGTCCTTCTCTAGATTGTTACATGGTGTAATAAAAATTCATTTTACAAGTAACACACTAACTTTTCTGTATACTGCATTTAATGATGGACAACAAATTACAAAAAACAAACCATCTAATTGGGACCAAAGAGATTAATCAAAGCCAACAGAGTGAGTTATAACTTTATTGTGAGAAATCCCCCCAAATCGCTAAGGGCCAGATTCTGCCACTTTTGCTCACTTTGAGTAACACCTTACTCCATGAAGTACTCCTTGATTTAAAATTGGGTTACCTGCAGAGTTAGGTGCTATTCAAGGCAAGAAAGAGCAGCAAAATTTGGACCTCAGTGACTGAGACCAATCACTTACACCAAGTCTTAAACTGAGCTGAAGATTCTATTACTGCCAGATGTCTGAGACAACATACCACACAAGAAACAGATTTTTAGGGACAGAAGGAACCATTACAGTCATTTAGCCTGACCTCTGCGATAGCACAGGTCTTAGACTTTCACCCAGCAGTTTGTGAATGAAGTCCAGTAACTTGTGGATGACCAACTGAATAACTTTTAGAAAATTATCCAGTCCCGTTTTAAAGATTAAAGTAATGGAAACTCCACCAGATCCTTTGTCTTCCAGTGGTTAATTACTCTCATTGTTAAAAAATTGTCCCTTATTTCCAGATTGAATTTGTCTAGTTTCAGCTTTTGAGTCTTGTCATTGTCTTTGCTAGATTAGACCTGACTATCAGATATCTCTCTATCTTTACGCGCTGATATTTTATTTTTAAAAAATGCATTACAAAGCTGAAAGATTTCAAAAGTTGCAAAATGAGATTATATAGAACAGCAAAGCATGTCAACCCATGTAGGCCATACTTACAGGATGGAGGACTCTATCCTGGGAAGCAGTGACTCTGAAAAAGATCTGGGAGTCATGATGAATAATCTCCTGAACATGAGCTCCCAGTATGATGCTGTGGCCAAAAGAGCTAATACAGTCCTGGGATGCATAAACAAGGGAATCTGGAGAAGTGGAGAGGTTATTTTACTTCTGTATGTGGCACTGGTGTGACTGCTGCTGGAATACTGTGTCCACTTCTGATGCCCACAGTTCAAGAAGGATGTTGATAAATTAGAGAGGATTCAGAGGGACCCAAGAGAATGATTAAAGCAGGGGTAGTCAACCTGAGCCTGAGAAGGAGCCAGACTTTGCCAATGTACACTGCCAAAGAGCCACAGTAATACGTCAACAGTCCCCCCATCAGCTCCCCTCCACCCCGCTCCCAGCGCCTCCCCTCCCTTCCCCGCACCTCCCAATCAGCTATTTCATGGCATGCAGGAGACTCTGGGGGGGAGACAGCAGGAGGAGCGAGGGCACTACAGGCTCAGGGGAAGGGGTGGAGTGGGGGGCAGGGCCTGTGGCAGAGCCGGGGTTGAGCAGCGAGCACCCCCCGGCACATTGGAAAGTTGGCGCCTGTCGCTCCAGCCCTGGAGTCGGTGCCTAGACGAGGAGCCGCATAGTAACCTCCGAAGAGCCGCATGTGGCTCCAGAAGCACAGGTTGGCCACCCCTGGATTAAAGGATTAGAAAACATGCCTTATAGTGATTGACTCAAAAAGCTCAATCTATTTAATTTAACAAAGAGAAGACTAAGGGGTGACTTGATTACAGTATAAGTGCCAATATGGGGAAGAGATATTTAATAATAGGCTCTTCAAGCAGAGAAAGGTATAACGTGATCCTATGGCTGGAAGTTGAAGCTAGACAAATGCACACTGGAAATAAGGCATAAATTTTTAATGGTGACAGTAATTAGCCATTGGAACAATTTACTAAGGGTTGTGGTGGATTCTATATCATTTACAATTTTTAAATCAAGATTGGATATTTTTTCTAAAAGATACGTTCGAGGAATTATTTTGGGGACGTTCTATGGCCTCTGTTTTACAGGAGGTCAGAGTCCATGATCACAACGGTCCCTTCTGGCCTTGGAATCTATGAATCAAGACAATCCAGTAAAAGTTAAACCTGGAGATGGAGTTTTTTAAAAAACTCCAAGAAAAAAAAGCAAACAAACTTGACTTACTAGAGCTTTTAAGTAAATACCAAGTACTTAGTCCTAAAAAGATAGACTTAATTATTTTCTCAACACAAAACTGTTTCTAGATGTGTTTTTAAACTTCTACAAGAGGATTGGATAGAGGGATGTGGGAGAGGGTTGGTGGTGAACTGTGATGGAATGAACTATTTAAATAACTAATATTTCTTTACTTTATAAAGTGTATTATGCTATAAACCCCTAGTATTCCCCCCCCCACCCCATGCAAAGGTCCAATGCATCATTAGCGTGGTAAATTAAACATGAAAACAGTGCTTAAATAAAGGTAAGGCTGTAACTTGAGCCAATAAATGCAGTTATATTGAATTAAGCCTCTCACTCCATCCTCCTTATGTGGGTCAGTGTGCACATGCTACATGAGTTCACTCACTAAAGGGAGGTCTTTGTAGTAATCTTACACCCAACTGCATGTCTTAAGGCTGAAATAACTTTTATTCTGAATTCCTTCTTATTTAAATAAACATGGTTAAGTGCGGAAGATATATGCATTTTTGATAATAAGAGTTTGTTATTTAAATGACTCCACCTCAAGCATGGGAACATTAGCATAGCAAACATTTTCTAATATGCTTCTTTAATCAAGTAGAGATGCACAACTTTAAAACGTTATAAAGACATGATCTGGAAATGAAATATAATTACTTAACAAGCCAATATGTTGTAGAACATCTGAAAATACATGACTTTGCTATTTTAGATACAGACAGGCAAAAATAGAAGATTAGTGTCTTTTTTGTGCCTCCCTATCTCTCTTCCTCATTCTCTTTTTTTTGACCTGGTAACATTTTGAACTTGATGGCTAAATTCTGATGATAGGTTTGATCTGTTGACTTTCAGAAAATAAACTGGTTGTTTTTTTTTTTTTTTTTTTTTAAGATGCTTCAGTCTTTAACCATTAATAAATCAATGGTGTAAAACTTGGTGAGTCAGGAATACACAATTTCTTGTGAACAGGATACCTACTGCTAACAATCATGAAGATGTCAGTTTAGATGATAATCAGTTACTGTAAAACTATATATTCTTGTATTTATGTTCTTAATACAAGAAATACTTCAGCACCATGAACCTAAATGTTAATCCTCATGAGACATGTGGAGTCTTAAGTATCCCCTTTCACAAGGGCTTTTGGTCAAATACATTGTGTACTTCAGTGCAATTTATCTTGACAATTACTAAAATACACAGTTGTATTGAAAAAGAGATTTTAGCCATTTCATTAGCTTCACAAAAGAAATGAGTTTAATTGCTCAGGTTGAATTGCTTTTTCTAATTGTCAGTAGAATGTGTTAGTCTTTATACAGTAAAGACTCCTGATACATTTCCTTTTGCATTAGCCAGGCCTTCTGAGAAATACATGGAGAAACAGAAGATTTTTCTCTATACCCCTCTCCCACAGGAATGCATAGAAAATAAACTCCTAGGATCTGGTACACAGAGTAGAAAAGTAATAAAAAAAATCTATAGTCTTTGAGCACATGTTAAAGAGAAAGACCTAATCAAAATATGATACAAACAAACACAGAATCTTAATGATTTTTTTTTAATAATTTGTCTTTTATTTGTAATCCATATGTTGTGCTGGTGGTTGTTTCCAAAAAAAGATATTTAAAAACTATTTTAGCTCCATAACCTTTGCCTGCCCTTCATTTTTATCAGCAGTATGTGGCTAGTCAGCCAGAAAATAAAATTAAACACCTTTTGAGATTACCATAGTATTCTAAGGGTTTGTCTTCACTGTCAGTAAATGATAACTAACAGCCTGCTAGCTTTAGCAAACCCTCTGTAAAAGCCCAGTAGAGACAAGACACTGTAGTTTTTACCACAAGGTAGCTAGGTGAGGTCAACACTATACCTATACCCATGGTTCATCTCACCTAGCTACTGCATGATAAAAACCACAGTGCCTTCTGTCTACCAGGATTTTGCAGTGGAGTAGCTAAAACATCAGCTAACCTACTTTAAAAAGCATAAGAGACAAAAAACCCACCTTTAGTTTAGTGAAGACAAAACCTAATATACGTTGTCGTGTAAGTGAGCAATAAATATTCATCCTCACTGAGCCATCCATGCACCGTTTGCAATCACTAGCCTTAGACTAACTAAACTCCTAGTATGCATGTGTGTACATCCCCAGGTCCATCAGTTTGGACTCATGGGTTATTCCTCCCTTTTGTTCAAGACAGACAACTTTCTCAGTTGCCTTCTCCGTTCTTTAACTCATTTCCCCTACTTCATCAGCAAATAAGCAGCCACAGCAGCTCTGTTCCTTGGAGTAATATTCCTTTATCTGCTGAGAGGAACCTTCATAAATGCTAGTTTTCCCTCTATTTTATCCAGTCTGCAACTGAAAGTCTTCCCCGCTGCCATTCAAACTAGAACTATGAAGAGGAAGATCATTCCTTCACCCAAGTTTTCACCAGAAGCAAAAGCTTTTAATCTTTGCATCTAACTGCATTCTGCTGAATCTGAGGGCCTTGTCTACACTGACAAGTTTCTGAACAATAAAGCAGCTTTCTGCAGTGTAACTCCCGAGGTGCACACGCTGCCAAGCCGCTTAGTGCGCAGAAACTGCACAGTTGCAGCGCTGTAAAAAAACCCACCCCGATGAGAGGTGTCCAGCTGTCTGCGCCGGGGTACAGCGCCGCGGTGCCAGTGTAGACACAGTGGTCGATTACGGCCCTGCGACTGGCCTCTGAGAGAGGTCCCACAATGCCTGTTCTCGCCTCTCTGGTCATCGGTTTGAACTCTACTGCCCTGCCCTCAGGCGACCAACTGTCATCCCCAACCCTTAAATTCCTTGGGAATTTTCAAAGTCTCCTTCCTGTTTGCTCAGTAACGCGTGCAGTGGTCTCAGCACATCTTTCCAGGTGGCCAGGCCTGCTCCACACACAGAGCAATCCCCCACTTGGAACAACGCTGAGCTGCTGGACCTCATCAGCATTTGGGGAGAGGAGGCTGTCCAGTCCCAGCTGAGCTCCAGCCGTAGAAATTATGGTACCTATGGACAGATTTCACGATGCATGACAGAAAAGGGCCATGACCGGAACACAGTGCAGTACAGGGTCAAAGTGAAGGAGCTTTGGAATGTCTACCACAAGGCGCGGGAGGCAAACCACTGCTCCGGTGCTGCGCCCACGAGCTGTCGGTTCTATAAAGAGCTGAACACGATACTCGCTGGCGACCCCACCTCCACTGTGAAGGCCACTGTGGATACTTTGGTGGCTTGCGTGCCAGCTGAGAGTGGACCGAACCAGGAGGAGGAAATCTTGGACGAGGATATGGAGCGGGAGAGGGACCCAGAGGCAGAGGATGACTCGCAGGTCGGAGACGCATGCAGTCAGGAGCTTTTCTCTACCCCAGAGGGGGCTAGCCAGTCACAGCTGTTGGAGCTTGGCGAAGCACAAACAGGAGAGGAGGCCCCTGGTAAGTGGCTTTGATTTTGGGGGAGGGCATGGGAAAGGGAATCACTGAGGCGAGTTGTTGGGGGCAGGACAGTTGCAGAAAACAGGCTTGCGTCTGTATGATGCACATACCACCACATGCCTATTCTGAGCAGCGGAACAAGGTGTTGATTGACTCCTTCACTTCACGGGAATCTGCCTCAGAGATCTCCACAAAACTCTCATGGAGATACTGGCCAATCTGCTGCCGCAGGTTCTTTGGCAGAGCTGCTTTGTTTCTTGCCCCATTAAGGGTAACTTTCCCGCACCACTCTGCCGTCACGGGGGGACCATTGATGCACACAGGCAAGCCACATAAGAGCCAGGGCAGAAGACCCTCCCTTAATTCCCTGCTCACCCTAAGCAGCAAGGTATCTTCCATAAGGAACAGAGCCTGTGGAAAATGTGGGGACAGTAATGATTGTAAGGCCCCCCCCAAACAGTGCTGGCTCTCCACAAGAATCACGTGTACAGTACGGTCCTGGAATACTGATTTCCCCTGCCTCTTCAGTTACTCACCATTTTGGGGGTCCTGTGGCTCATGTGTGCTTGCCTGGGGTCAGCCAGCTAGTGACAAGTATGTGAATCGTGGCTGTGTTTTAAATCACTGAACCAGTGGTCTGTGTGTTGCAAACAATACTGCTTCTGTAAAATGTTACATTTTGGCTTCACAGATATAACCTTGGGAGCCCAGAATCACTCTTTGTTATCGCCAGTTGAATGGCTGCTCAGAATTAGAAAGCATCCATGAAGAACTAAAGAGGACTTTCTACGTGATGTCATGATGCACTCAGCCACTTAGAAACAAGAATTGAAGGAGTGGCGGGACAGCGAGAAGAAGGACCAAAAGGAGAACGCGGTACGCTAGAACAAAGCCATGGAGCGGCTCTTAAACATTATGGAGCACCAAGTGGACACGCTCCAGGCACTATTAGCCCTGCAAACCGAACAGCTCCCCCACACCCACTCTCCCCTGCAGCCACTGGCGAAAAATTCTTTCCCATGCCCTCCCCCAGACACTGCCAACACACTCTTATCAACCTTCTGGCTCCAGTCTGTACCCATTGCATTCCACTCCTCCCCCGTCACAGTCCAGCCCTGCGGACACCCAGTACCCACTGCACTCAACACCCATCCCTCTGCAATGTCACGCACGTTGCCCAGAGTCACAGTCTTTTGGAGCAGGATGTGATTAATGGCCCTGCACACTTCCGTCAACATGCATCCAATGGTAGACTTTCCCACTCCGAACTGGTTAGTGACCGATCGGCAGTCTGGACTAGCCAGCTTACACAGTTCAATCGCCATTCACTTCTCCAACGGGAGGGCAGCTCTCATTCTCATGTCCTTGCACCATAGGGCTGGGGCGAGCTCAGCACACAATCCCATGTATGTGGCTTTCCTCATCTGAAAGTTCTGCAGCAACTGCTCGTTATCCCAGACATGCATCACGATGTGATCCCATCACTCAGTGCTTGTTTCCTGAGCCCAAAAGTGGCGTTCCACTGTGGTCAGCACCTCCACGAACGCCACAAGCAATCTCATGTTGTAGCTACTATGCATGGCGAGATCAATTTCGAACTCCTCTGGCCTTTGTAGTTTAAGGAATAACTCCACTGCCACTCATGACGTGTTGGTCAGGGCGAGCAGCATACTGGTCAGCAGTTTGGGATCCATTCCTGCAGACCGGAGAGGCAGAGCGCGCAGTACACAAACTGTTGAAAGAGGACGCCGAATGCAGACAGAAACACAGGGATTGCTAGAATGCGAAGCAATTCATCACGGGGCATTGGGACTGGACCCAGTATGCCCCGCAACCCCCTCCACCTTCCCACAACTCTTAGCGGCAGAAAAGGAAGAGATGCTCTGTGGGACAGCTGCCCAGAGTGCACCGAATACCACTGCAAGTGCCGCAAGTGTGAACACACTATTGCTCAGGCAGCTGACAGTGTGAAAACACAACAGCGGTTTCCCTTCAGCTCTCTCTGAGTGGTGCTGTAACTGCCAACGCTGTAACTGGGCCAGTGTAGACATATCCTGAGTCCTTTGAGTTCCTGACTGAATCAGGGAGGATGTTGCTTTTGAGATGTTTTGCCTTCTTCTAGGGTTTCATTCATAGTTGAGGGTTTTTCTCCCCTCCCTTTGCAATAATCTATTTCATTTGAGTTCTTATAATGATGCTCATCATGGTAGTCTCTCATGATGTTGACTTCTTAAAGTGGATTGCATATCATTTTACTTTATCCAGAGTCAGTTAAAAATGTCATGCTTGTGAAAGCAAACTGGCTTCCAGGATACCTGGCTGTCACTACAAGCCTTCCCCCACCTCTAATGCCCCTGCACAGTTTCTAAGCTGCAGAGCATAGCAAACAACGGGAGAGGCATGGTATGCTGAAGAGGGCATACTCCATAGGGTAGTCCAATGGGCACATCTCATGCTCTGGTGGCACCACAATCTCTCACAACCACCCCCATTGTAGGGAAAGCAAGACTTTTTGAACCCTGTCCCCACCCGCTTCTGTACCCTCCCTCTGGCTCACACTTTTATTTGATAAAAACAAAAAAACACTGCCATCACACACCTTTACATGTGTTTTCTTGGACTAACAGTCTTTCCTCTATCAGTGGGTATCTTTCACAGTTCTCCACAGGCAGATTCTGCAGCACTGACCTGGCACCATGCACCTATGTCATCCTGCATCTAATTACTTAGGCATACCCTGGAATGGCCTAACTTTTTAGCAGTAACTTCTATTATGCTCTGCCAACCCACACAACATAAAATTTGAAAATCCATGCAGGCTGCTAACCCCATGGCCACACATCAGTGATCAAAGAATGAGCACTCTCTTCCCAAAGCACACTTGTGCTCAGCCTATCTGAAAACTCCACTGGTACATAAATTCCCCTCAAAGGCCTGCTTAGGATTTAAGTCCCTATTTACCTGCATAAACTGCTTTGGAAATTTCATCCCAGATTTAATAAGAAGTTGTAAAGAAGAGTCTTAAAAATACACATATCCAATGCTGGCCTGACTTACAGTGTTTTAATACATTTCAATACAGCTTCTCTGTACCTAGTACTGTTCAGCATAATCATACAATGTTCTCTCTCTCTCTGAATGTTTTAGCAAGATGCATTTAAACATAATGTGCATAAACATTTTCATTGCATATCTGTTTCAACACTGTCCTTACACTGTGTCATGTCATTTATTTCTCAATTTGTAAAATGCACCTATAAACAACCATGAGCATATAAATGGCCATTATAAAATACAATATAAGTATTCAGATAGAAATGTCCACTGGAGGGAAACTTCCGACACTGCAGAAGAAAATTAAAAGCACCCAAGAAAATGCTGAATGGACAAAGACCTTTTAATATGTTAGGAAAGTGGAAAAAAAAAATTTCTGACTGTCAAACCAATGTAAAAGCAAAGTTCAGAGTTGAGGGCTGTCCAGACACACACACCCTGAGCATGCTTATCACCATCCCCCCAAACTTTTACTTGTCTTTGTGACAGTCTGCATAACACTTTGGCAGAACTCAGCTGCAGGAATGCAGCATAAGGAGAGGAGTATACAAGTTTTGCTACACTAACATTTTTGAGCAAATCTCTCCCCATTACTACACGAATCAGTAGTACTAGCATAGCCTCAGCTCAGACATTTGTGCTCCCACCATTATTACACCTCATGGAAATGCATGGGTAATGCAATGCTAGCAGATTTCCCCCCAAAATGGTAGTGTAACCATGTAAGGTTTGGGAGATTAAAATCAACACCTTGAAACACACCCATCAACAAATAGGAAGCCAATGCAGTCTACTGGCATAATATTCAGTGTGAAAAGCCAGTTACATTCTGCAATAGATGAAATTTTCAAAAGGTCTTCAAGGATAGTACCCTGCATAGCACACCATAGTAGTCCAATCTGGGGGTGACAAACGTCCAACAGCTGAGAAGAGGTCTGCATTCTAGAGGAGAGGTCGTAACCCACCTCTTTGCCACAAGATGATGAGAAATAATGCACATATAAATAGATTTTTCTTGTCTACTCCTTAGTATATATTCATGTTTGCTGTATGTGAAACTATGAGTAGTGGCGGACCTAAAAAGTAGGCATATTCTTCTCAAATCAAGTTAGCAGATACAACTTCCACTATGTACTCTGGAAGTTTTTCCTGGTCTCAATAATATCACTTCCCATATACAGCCAACTAGCTCTCGCCAAAGCCCCAGTCTCCACTAGATTCCCAGACAAAAAAAAAAACTATATTAAGCTGGAGTTACTTGTAAACACATTTTAGTAAAAATAAAAAAAAACCTTCAAGAATAGCGAACTAATCCTAAAAACCCATTCGAACCCATATGTTCGAAACCTACCGTCAGTTAAGTGATATCCAGATTTAAAGAGATTTTCAATAGGCACAAAGGAGAGTTAGACACCCAACTCATTGATTTTTAATGGGAGTTGTGGACCTAACTTCTTTTTTGTGCTTTTGAGGATTTTTCACCAACTCAACAGAATTTAAACCAACATATCTTTGTAAGTGTAATTTAACTTAACAATATGTTGCAGCCCCTCAAGTTCCTGTAAAGCACTTAAACATCTTCCTCATTTTGTATCCAGCCATTCTATAGTTTTCCCAGAGGGATGAACAATAATGCAACATATATTTCCAAAAAAACTCTTCTCAGGACTCTTGATCATTTGCATCTCTGGAAGCTAACACAACTGGGTGACTATGTCAGCACTATTTTTATAAGCCATTTTAATTATTAAAGCCAGTATGCACCACTGGATCCTGCTTTGACATGCTGTGTTTTACATCCCCATCTGGTCCTTGTTCATACTGCTAAAGCAAAGACGGACTAATCCCAAACATTTGGGATTCTTTTAAGGACATTAGTTTCATGGCAGTTCTTGTGGATGTTATTTTATACTGATGAATGCAAACAGTGGGAATAACAATGTCTACCTTGTCTACAAAATAGAACAATACTAGCTGCCTGGACCATCTTAAATTACTGATTTTTAACCCCTTTCGTACATAAATTAAGTTCAATACAATGCAAAATTGTAGAACTAGTCCTAGATTTTTCCTTCATTTTCTTTTACTATCTTGTTATGATGCAGGTTAGAGTTACTGGGGGGTTGGGTCACACTGTATTTATGGAAACAGCACGTATATTACCTTACCTAAGAAAAAGCTCTCTGCAGAGAGCTTACACAAATGTTCACATTTGGGTCAATCCCCTCATCATGGTAACTGTTAAAACTGATGAAGAGATTAAAAAAGATAGATCTACTTTGCATTTTTAAATATTTATCCCTCTGATCTCACAAATAAAGTTTCCATGACTAGGCAAGAATACAAAAAACGTCAATACATGGTGTGATAAAATGCACAAGGAGAAAATGTAAAATCTTTCATAAAGGTGACTTATTTTCAGCAACAGGCTATACATTTGCTTTCTGTGAATAGAACAAACTAATTTAAGTGAACACAGATGGAACATTAAAGCAGCAATAGTCTACTAAAATAACAAAGTAAGGGATGGAAATCCACACAATTTTTGTCCATGGAGACAGGAAAATCCCTCTGCAGCATCTGCAGAACACTTTAATTCTAATCGCTATCACCCAACATAGAGGTCAAATTGTGGACCAGGTTAACTAGCTTGTCAGCTAGGACTAAACTTGTCCCTCATCCTTAGTCACTTTTTCTATTAAAAAATAGAATATAATAACTGAATCCCACTAGGACCTACTTTCCTACTTCTCCTTACTGCCACCCATACAGGCCATGCCTGTTGGTGACAAGTGCAGCACAGCAAGCTTCTTACAGGGGCATAGCCCTTTTAAGGACAGAGTTTGGGGCATTTTAGTCACCAGAAGGTCACTTTATAAGCAAAGCTCTTGGCTCAGTATTAGAGCCTGGAGATGGTCCATTCAAGCCAGGCACAAGGCCCAGTGGAGCTCCCAGTGCAGAGAGAGATAGGGCAGCAGCAAGATTAGTAGGAGGCCTTGCTAGGGTGGCTCTATGAAGCTATGATACAAGAAAAGTACCACCTGTGGCACCTTAGAGACTAACCAATTTATTTGAGCATAAACTTTCGTGAGCTACAGCTCACTTCATCGGATGCTGTAGCCCACAAAAGCTTATGCTCAAATAAATTTGTTAGTCTTTAAGGTGCCACAAGTACTCCTTTTCTTTCTGCAGATACAGACTAACACGGCTGTTACTCTGAAACATATGATACAAGAGTGACTGAAGCATGATGTAAGGGTATCTATGAAGCCCAGGACAAAGGACAAGTCAGGATTTGAAACCTGGATACAGAGGTGAAGGTTAAATACTTTTTGTTGAATTATATTAATAAACCACCAGGTCCTAGAGGAGAAGGCTCTCACTTTTTACACAAGTCACGAGGCACTGATCAAAAGAAGGAAAACTGAGGCACAGCAGCATACTCAGACAGAGAGGACACAGTGACCTTGTGCAACATCAAGAAGCATAATTGAAAGAAGAGTGATTTTTAAAACAGAGCATCGGGTTACCACCAATCAACTTAAAGCAAACTGATTATAAAATATCTCAGTGTCTAAAAATACTGCATTTTGCCATTTTCAATAATATGTATAATTATCAAGAAGCTGGGGCAAATATTCTCAAAGTACTCAGATGGAGCATTAAGCAAAATAATTCAATCTCTATTTAAAATAAGTCAGCCCACCCAGTTACCAAGTGCTTTAGTACACCACACAAACCAGGGGTATTACCAACTGGGAATATACCAGTCTGAAAGAAAAAAGAAAAAAAAAGCCTCTGGCTGCAGTGTAATATATGAGTAAGTGAGGATGACAAATTAGTAGACAGACATTAGCTTCAGACACAGTCAGATAAGAGTCATTCCTGTCTGCACATTTCCTGCTACTCATTGCATAGGATTCATAACTTTAAATTGTGAAACCTTTTTTGCAAAAATCTGTTGTGAACAAATATAAGTTCTCTCAAGAGAGAAGTCTGACCTACCCTTTGTAGGGAATGTTTCATTACTTACCTGTTAATTTAGTTTCTCTAAATTGTTCCAGATTCTAAGGTTTTGTTTCTCTCTACCACCTGCTGATAACCCTAGAATATGAAGAGCCAAAAGAGAATGATAGAGCAAAAAAGGGAATTTTTAGTATCTCAAGATTGAACAGCACATTTTTTAGATCGCTATATTTACTGACCAAAGCTACCTCTGAAACACAAGCTTGTTTGTATGTCATTGTTTGTATTTTTGTTGTTACTGCTGACTGAATTTAACGGTTGACCTAACAGAAAAGCCTAGTAAAAGTTAACAGCTGCATTCATATTTTGATCTGGGAACCATACACAAGTGGAAAAACTAAAATATTTTAAATTAGACAGTTGAGACTACACAGTTCAAATTTCAAGTTAAATTATTGAAAACATTTGTAAATTTTGTTTTATTTCCGTTTCCCCTGCACTGTGTGGGTGTGCAATATCATCAGCACTGACCACATGCATTAACATGATGACAAATCTAAAATATTAAAATTTTCTAATAGGTTCTCATTGCAAGGGAAGAAAAAGTCTTTTAGTAACATGGTAGAAGGTTCTGATGGCCCCTAAAATACAATTCTGAGCCTTACAAATTCCTCTAGCTAGAAGGCCAAATGACTAAAGTAGAGTTAATATTAGCATCACAGCTTGAAAGGGTGAGCTCCAGCACCACACTGATAACAGAGGTGTACTCAAATTAAAAACATTTAAAAATAGAAATACATATACTGGTTATTCAGTATCTACCTACAGTACAGTATGAGCAAATGCATCAACTTGCTACAATAACCACACACCCAAATAATATATTCTAAGCACAACCATAGCTAAGAGAAGGCTTTTCCACTTAACCTTTTAAAGCAAATGCTTAAGTGTGATGTTATTGACATGAACTGTGACCTTATAGACCATTGTTGCAACCAGTGTCATACAGTGGCACCAAATCTTGTATGGAGAGATCAAGTGAGGTGTCTACAACAAAGTTATGATTTGCTGATTACGATTATGCTATCTGTATGCATGTATCATTTTTGTATTTAAAGTTATAAGTACTGGCTCTATTTACTGAATGTTAAACTGTGTGGTCATGTAAAATAAATAAAAATGCATGTATAAAAGTCTCAGCAAAGAATTTAAGCATGTATAAAAGCATTTATATATTTAAATGCATGTTTAAATGCATATTTAAATATGCATTTTTAAATATGCATTTAAATGCGCATTTAAAATGCATATTTAAATATATAAATGCGCATTTAAAAATGCATATTTAAATATATAAATGCATTTATATATTTAAAAGCATTTATATATTTAAATGCATGTATAAAAGCTTCAGCAAAGAATTTAAGCACATGCTTAAATGCGTTTCAGCAAAGCACTTAAACCCAGGCTACACTTTAAGTGAACGTTTAAAGTACTCTGTTGAAGAGGGATGGACCTCTGAATAGAGACAATAGTACATAGATGAAAAGTGAAAGGAGGAAAAAGATCTCAGTCCAACACGTGCACAAAGATAAAGTCAGAGTGCTTTACAATAGGCTGTAATTTGGAGGACTGAATCAATTTATAGTTTATTTGAAGAATCCAAGTTAGTGTAACAGATCCTAAATCTATTAAACAGATTAAACAACTCTATTTTAGTAGCTACCCTTTCCTATTTGCATATTGACTCAACTTTACTGAAACCGTTTAAGTGAGGGTGAAAGCAGTACACAGGTTCTCTTTAGCGAGGCCCAAATTATATGATGTTTTTACAAGACAACGGCCTAGTGCTGTCTCCTGAATTATTTCTTATTGTGCCAGATCTAACATGATAAAGCAGTTTCCTGTGATCTTTCAATTCATGTAGACTTATGCAGATGCCTAAAACTTAATTTCCCTCATATAACTTATGCTATATAGCTGTTCTCACATATCTTTTTCACACAGATGTAACCAAAAAGTCTCCCTCGCCTCTAGGCAATGTAGAGATTTGTTATCAAGTAGTAAGTCCTCCGAGACAAGAATGACAGCTCTGTGGAGGCCTGCTGCACTTAAACCCCTATGTAGCCTAAACTGGATTTAGGATCAATACTATATTCTTTAAAGCAAAACAAATCTGGGCAAAGTACAATCTGCATATAAGGGCATCTGCAATACATATATGATCCTCACGTTATAACTGTAAAATATGATGCAGCGTAACACTAGATTAATTTCTATTTAGTCAACTGTAGAAACAGAACATTTTTTATTTTATATCTGATCTTAACTTTGCTCAGTAAATCAATCATAAACTAAACAATTAGCTATGCAATCCAGAAAACCCTTTTGAATGGGACTGACTGCATTTCTGCTGGGGGAGGAAGAGAAATGCTAAAATATTTTCTTTGTCCTTGCCTTATATTTTTCCTGCAAGGCCCCATATCATAGTTAACATCTTTCTGGCTGAAAATGATTGGCTGGGACTCCCTTTGGAGACAGTCAACGTCACTCACTAATCAATGGAAGCATGGTTGAGTGATATAAGGCACTTCCAACTTCTCCCTGGGGGTAAGCACAGTGCCTCAGCAACACAGCACTATCTGTCAAGAATTAAAATGAACTTTTAAACACTGTATTCACCTCTATGAAGGAAGAGTCCAATATTTCAATAAGCCAAAAATAATAAAGCTATAATCATTAGACCACTCACAATTAAGACGCTTACATTTGTAAGTAATTTATTCCAAAGAATAAATTTTCTGATCCATATAAAAGATCAGAGAAAACTACTTGGAAAACAAAAAAAGAATGCCATTTCATGAAGATCTGAAGAAATATGCACACACATTGGTGACACTATTGATGACAGCAAAACACGTAGGAAAATGGATTGGTCTTCCATCGGGATAACAAGACAAAACAGTTACAAGGTCACATACCAGTGGTACCATACACCAGTAAAACTAAAACAGATTTATAAAATGAGACCCAATTTACAATGAAGGACATGGAAACATAAAATTACATTCCTATATACATGGTGAAAGTACTTCATAAAACAATTCTGGACAGATATTTGCTGGCTAACTGAGAAAAAAACAGGCAAGTGGTTACCAGTGGACTTTATGGTACTTTTATTTATCTACCAGGAAATGGAATATCTGAATCAAAGTGACAAGAATTAATCAGCCATCTACTAATAGCAGTCAGCACATACTGTGAAGTTATTCCAGATGGAAATGCCAACATCTAGAGATTATTCTGCAGCTATGTTTCTTCAAACAAATCCAATCACCTTTTTTTCTATTGTGCACACTGCTAAAAAAAATTTATCTTGGCCCTAATCAACCCCATTAAACCCAATCTTGATTATTGTAACATCATCTTTCCCGATACCAACATTCCCACTCCCATCCACACCAATATGCAGCTGTTGTGATCACCTTCCCTGATCATCCACTGTGACACATTTTAATCCTATATCTGACTCCCTTTTTTTCACTGCATCAAATTCAAGTTTTGTCCATAATCCCTCCATACCTTGTTGCAGCCCCAATTCTCTATTCCCCATTTCCCCCGACCTGCTAATCCCCCTGCCCTCCCAGCAAGCATTCACATTTGTAATTTATTTCTTTTTGGGAATAGCTTGAGCATCTTCTGAATTATCTGATGTATTCAGATTACATTTCCCCCCAAATAACACCCACTGCCCCGAACAGAGGAAGATTTTTGCAACAAGCCTAAAAATCTCTCTTCAGATTTCTGCCATGGGTAGGATTCAAATTGATACTGGCTGGGTGTAAGTCAGGTTCAATGGCCAAAGCATGTCCCCTTTAGCCCCAGAGATCCTGTTAATATTGGCTGGCTAGACACCCGTTTGGGTACCCTGCACATCCGCCGTGTAAGCCATCAGGATCAAGACTGATGGCCATGTTTCAATCTGTAGAGTTTAACTCTTTCTTGAATAAGATTTTCAATATTGCTTCCCCAAAGAGGTAGTGGGTGCCATGCACTAGCTGGAGTAAATGTTGAGCGACTGAAACCCTTTGGGACCTGATCAGATCCATGGGAACCCTTTGGTCAAATAACTCCAAATCTGGATCACTAATCCTACCCCATACCCACACAAGGCACAATACATTTCAAGGCATTTCAAAACAATGCAGATTTTAGAGCATTTAGAAGAGTCATCCTTTAAACGAAAGGGCTTCTCAACCAACTTTACTGATAGTGGAGCTGGCGCTCCGTTATAATTATTCCTGTACAGTGTAAGTATTTAGATAGCTACTTTAATGCACAAGAGAGCTGTTATACGATATATATTAAGAATCACCAGCACGTTTTCTATCCTGCAGGTGCCTGAAAAAGAAATGCTCAACTGCTGATCTTCCAACTCCACAGCTGCTTTTCTGCTCTTCCCCATTCGTCAAATAGACTTCTGACAGTACATGACCATCCTAGAAAAGGGATTTTTGAGTGAAGTCAGACTTTTTAGTACATTTATTTTCTCTTCTTGCCAGCGAGGCAGACAGAGCATTATGGTCAAAGTCCGTAATCATTCCAGTCTCTATAGAAAAAAAGTCTCTATATAGAGATAAACTGGAATTAATGAACTGTGATGTTTAAACAGTATGAGCCCGATCCTGCCAATACACACAAGTAATTTTACTCATGCGAGTAACCCCACTGATACTACAGGTACAGATGTGAGTTTGCAGGACTGTGCCTTAGGCTACATAATTTAAGAACATCCTGGCACTTTTTTTATTGACAAAGACAATTTAATACACGTACAGTAGAACCCTATTTATCCGATCCTCCATATCAACTGAACCAGCGCACACAGGTAAAGAAGCTGGTGATCTCTCCTGTGGATGATAGATGGCGCTGCAGCCTTTCACCTTCCCATTCTCCAGATTATCCAAATTTTTGATTATCCAATCTGGTTCCAGTCCTAATTAGATCAGATTAATGGGGTTCTCCTGTAATATCACCATAAAATATAATAAATTGCACAAAGCCCTTGTAAAGACTAATATTTGGCTCAAGTAGAAAATATACATAACAAAACTCTCTTTATTTATCCCCCTGACACTGAGAGGAAGATTTTTTTTGGCACACATCCTAATGATAGCATACATTTTCCAGACCCACTACACTGCTCTGATGTGCATGTGGCAGATATGGCAATGTCCTGCAATATCCTGGACCCAACCTATTGAATTAAGTTTAAGTATCTTAGGTGTTCATTTTATTAAAAATGGAAATGCTTGTATATTATTGTGGAATTCTATGTAATGTCTCAAGGGGAAAGAGATGATTGATGTAAACCCTGGTAAGTATTATGAGCTTCAACGGACTCTCTTAAACAATTCACTTCCCCCTCCTCCAGTTATACAAAAACCCAATGTTTTAAAGATTTGCTCTGAGGAGGGGACCTTTGTCAGCTGAACACCTCTTACATGAAGACAAGATCAGAGGCCCACAGTGTATAAAGGAGCGAGTCTCAGATTCATGGGTGTGTTTGTTCTGAGCCAAGGCGGTTATGATCTAGTAATCACAGAAAAACCCTTGCTTGGGGTTTGATGAAACGTTCACCTACCAGGATAATGCTTTTATCTTAAGAATAAATGTACTTGCTTAGAAACAGCTGTGTGGTAACTTAACTGTGGCCAATTACACTGTTTATACCCTCTGAGGAAAAGGCAAAGCAGGCCTGCAGAGACTGTCTGACTTGCTGGGGAATTCACAGTGTAAGCATGGAACTGCAGCCTGAAATACCCTAGTCAGGAGGAAGAGAGACATGTCTGTGCCCAAAAGAGGTGACAGTTGGGGAGCTAGAAGCCTGCATGTTGGTGCCCATGCTGGACCCGGGAGTTGCCCTAAACTGTGACAATGCGTACCAGCACCAAGCACAGCGAATAATATGGTCTCTGTGTGTTTTGTTACTCCTAAATGATGTAGCAGTTCCACCATTTAAGCCAACCTAAAATGTGCAACTTTTACATACAGTTCATCACTGTGATTAATAAGATCTGTGTACTCTTAATGGGAGTTATAAAGTACTACATTCAGACTTGTTTAAAAAGGAGGTTTATGTATTTCTGTAAATTAAAGAATATTATAGTTAAAACTCAAACAGGAATATAACTACAATAGTTAAATGAATGGCAACTAAAAATATTGACTCTGCCTGAATGACGCGTCTAAACAGCCTACCTAATATTAAACTTGTAACATAATTTCAAAAAAAAGTTTTAAAAATTTCCATGAAGTCCAAGCTCCACTTTATAAGGAAATACGCTTGTATGTTTTTATTAAGAAAAAAAAAAAATAACAGACCACCATCCAGTAGGCATTCCTCAATTATATAAAAATAAATAATGAATGAAGAAAGAAAAGCCATTCAAAATTAACCAAAAAAAAATTTTTTTTTTATTAAATGAAATTTCATCACTTGGTTTTAGCTCAGTTTTCTGCCTTTATATGCAATGGAAGCCATGAGACAATAAAGCTGCTGTTTTTCATTGTGAGCACTAGCCATGTGACAGCGTTCATGAACACAAGAGCAAAAATAGCCTCAAATATATTCCCAGAGCATGGCCTGCTGAAATTAACACAGCGGTACAAAATTATTTGCATTTTTCCACTTAAGTGCTGAACTCTGTAGACATTTACCTTTCTGGAATCTAAGCAATATAACAAATTACCTTAAGATTAAAAAAAAAACAAAAAAAAACCCAATTTTTGTCCCACATACTCCTAGAGATTTTTGTTAAGAGATTTTACAGCCTTACTTTCAGTACTTTGGTAACATTAGTACACCTCTTTGATGATGAAATATAACAGCTAATATAAATATTTTAAACAAGCAGCTTTTCCAACTTTCAATTTGCAAAGTCTTAAAATTCAAAATACACGGTCTTGTTCAGGTACATAGAATCAAAAAGGTATTTAGAGGTTACACAAGTATGGACTGATATCAAGCCCACTAAATTCTTATAGTTGATTACAATGAGCTTTGGATCAGCCCCGAAGAGCCTGATTCTGCAAAAACTTCTATGCAAACTTAACTTTATTAACATGAGTAGTCCCACTGGCTATAATGGAAATACTTATATAAGTTAAGGATTTGTGTAACACCTTGCAGGATCAGGGCCAAAGCTACTACACTATGATGTAACAGAGTCAACCTAACAAAAAAAATGGAATTAAGGCTGCCATAACTCATGCCTGTTGTGCCATTGTCTTATTTGCGCATATTTGATTTCTGTAGTACTTTAAATGAGTACAGACTTGCTCCTGTGTGCCCATAAATCTTGCATAAAAGTCAGCTATTAGAAGCATGCAATGTAGCCCAAGCAGCCAATTCAACAAGAGCATAAAAGAACAATGGAGACACATGCAGAGACATGCATGAGGGGTCAGGAGTGCAAGGTAAAACAATGCCTAAAATTACTGTTTTACTCTAAGTTATGAATTTGACTGTACAATCAGAGATTTTATAATATACTTAGTGAAAGATAATTGAAATTGTACTGATTTAAAATCCTAAAGAGCAAACAGATGATTTTTCCTTAGCATAGAGGGCAGAGAGAAACTTGCACACTTTTTTAATGAGTTCTGTCGAAGTTTATGACAGAACAGAAAGCGGGATGGAAATCAAAAATTCTGGGAAAGTTCATAATGTAGATAGCTTGGTCATCAAGAGTGCTCAGGGCCAGATTTTCAGAGGTGCTGAGCTGCTTCCACTTTAACTAGAAGTTATCTAAATTGGGCACCTAAAAACTGAAACAGCCAGAACTAACCAACTAACCAAAATCTGACCCTTAATCTCTTGGCATCTCAGTTTTCCCATCTATATCTACCCACATGCAATTTTGGAAATTTTAAGTGAAGTATTTTCATTTCTTCAGATTTCACTTTATGGTAAAACTTGTGACCCTAACGGAGATGGGAATAGAACTTGGAACCTCTGGCTCACAGTCCTGCACTCAATCAAGAAATACATGGGCCTTCCACAGAGACACTATTACCACCACAAAACTGGATTTTTGAATACAGTGAAGCATGCAAACAGAGAGATTTCAGTCTCCTGAAATACTGAGAAAGTTTTTAATTTCAGGAGGTACAGAAAGCACAAAAGCTAGCTGGCAAAATAGCTCACTAAACTGTTTCCAGTTATTTTGACCAGTTCTACTTCTGATACTATTCACAAGATATACATCATAGATAAAAGCCCGTTTGGCCTCTAACCACAAGTTAGAGTATGCAAGATTTTTTCCAGTTCCACCCGCTATTACAGTACTTTGGTATAAATCTTGGTATCTATGTTCAAGAAGAACAATCCATTCCATCTCTTCCACCCCTTTAAGGAATCAATGAAATTCTGATGGCAAGCATCATTTCAGGCAATATTTCCCCTTTTCTGACGATTAACTTTTGGAACAAACTAACAAGGGAAGTGGTGGATTCTCCATCTCTTAATGTCTTCACATCAAGACTAGATGCCTTTCCGGAAGATATGCTTTAGTCAAACACAAGTTACTGGGCTCATTAGAAGTAACTGGATGAAAGCCTGTGATCAGTGTTATACAGGTGGTCATACAGATCTAATTCTTCCTTCTAGTCCTAAAATAAATGACTTTACTACCACATTAAACAGATCAGATACCCAGAAAGACCACCTCATATAAGAGCATCTCATACATACAACTCAAAAAAGCTGTTCTGGCAGAGAGATTTTCTTTTTTTTAGGGATTTAAGAGTCTTCAAATTCAGAGGCTTCTCTTTGGCCCAACTGCTGACCTATGACAAATTCTGCCCTCAGATTCAACTGCAAATGAAAACAAATGAGAGTTGCATGAGAACACTAACCGAGGGCAAAATTTCATTCTGAGTTATTTTAGGCTGTTCACTCTCAGATATATCTTTATTCTGATTAAAGTGCATCTCTTTCACATGTAGGTACTTACAGACCGTGATCAAATCACCTTTTAGTTTTCTCTTGGATAAGTTTCTTTAGTTTCTCACTGTAAAGGCATGCTGTCCAAACCTTGAATTAGTCCTGTAGCTCTTCTCTGAACCCTTTCTAATTTGTCAACATGCTTTTTGAAATGTAGACACCAAAAAGAGACACAGTATTCCAGTAATGGTCTGACTAATGTTATCTTCAGAGGTAATACCACTCTCTACGTCTATTTGATATTTCCCTGCTTACCTATGCAAGGACCATTCGCCCTTTTAGCAACAGGAGCTCCCATTCAACTGGTTATCAGTAGACTTGGAAGGACAGATTTTTATCAGTAAATGCTGGTAAACACTGATTTCACCATACACACACAAACTGGAAAAAATATTTCCATAGATAATAACTGAAATTTGCAGACAAAGTACAAAAAAAGCTGCTTGAGAACTTATTATAGTTTGATTTAAGGATATTTACTTTGTACATTTTCATGTGATGTTAACAATTTGTGTTTTAACAGTTACAAAGATTTAACTTTTTGAATATCAACACCTACTGTCATTAAATTATTGTCTGACCCCCACATTGTCTGACCCCTCCTTTAATTTTCCACAATTATGAAACTTTTGATTTATAAAAATAGGAAAAAATGCTTAAATAAACATCGATATTATCCATCAAAATTATAAAAAAGTAAGAATTGAATTCTGCCACACCTAGTTATCTACCATTACACCTAAGTCATGTTCGTAGTCACTGCTTTCCAGGATACAGTTCCCATCTTGTAAATGGGACTTATGTTTTTGTTCATATTAAACAGAAATCAGTGAGTATAAAACCAACCAGATGCTAATTATTTCATAATCTCAGAACAAAGCAATTGTCAAAACACAGTAACAAAAACATCTTGCATTCTATTTCAGATGATATGGCAAGACTTTGAAAGGATATTCAGGCAGACATAAAACCAGAAAGATATAAAGCTCATAAAAGCCAACAATTGAATTAAAGAACAGGAGACAGGCATTGAACAGAGATTACTTTCCCCCAGGGTCTGTCATTTCAAAAGCAGGAGAAAGAGGAGTTCCTAAATATCAACATGTATGATCAGCTGTGTGATCAAGCTACATACATAAGAGGCCCATTTAAAAAGCACAAGTGCAGGGAGAGCCTTCTAAAATTGAATCTAGATAGAAAAATTCAACCACATGTGAAGTCAGATATCAGTATCATCGAATTGGGAATGTTTAATACTGACTGGCTTTACAGTTTCCTTTTCATTTCATTTCATTTCACTTTTCATTTTCCTGTGTACCGAACACAATATTCCCCCAAAGTAAATATATGTGCATTAGAAATGAAAACACTACTATCTTCTCTACCTCACTTCAGTTTAGGAGACAGTCCACTTTCTCCACTTGTCATCTCACTGAATATCACTAATAATTCTGTTGGCACTCTCAGTAAAATCCTGGTCCCATTAACTGAGTGATAAAACTCATATGGACTTCAGTGGGACCAAGGATTCCCCCTTCCTCTCCTTTTTAAGAGTTTTTTTTTGGATGGGTCTATATATACACAGAGGTGAATACATGCACCGTTCCCTTGTCTGTGCCTGAAAATAGGCTTAATTTTGACTGAAGTTAAAAAAGCATAAGGAGAAATATGTACTTTCTTCTTCTGAAGCTAGTGAAAATACTGTGAAAAATAAAGTAGTACTATCTTATGCAAAAACAAAACTAGACAGTTCTAATTAGCAGAGCTATCTATTCTCATTCACCTAATGATCCCTTCAATTTTTAAGCAATGTTTTCTTTTTATCACATCTACATTTCGGCCTTACAGAAGGGTTAAGTTTCTGATAAGTGGGCTCTCCAGTTACAGCTAAGTAAAGGAAAAGCTAATACATATGCATGAATTCTTAGCAAACCCTGAGCAGTTGTGCAACTACTGTGTGGAGATGGTTATGTAGAATTTTGCCTCCTGGGGATTTGTGCAACTACTCCTTCTCCCTCACTCTCATCAGGAGAAGGCCACGTGGGCATGTCCTACCAAGGTACATTAACCTATTTAGCTAATATTCCTGTTTCATAATGGATCTTCTCTCTCCCCCACACATTTCATACCCATTCTTCTGTTCCACCCTTTTTGGGATTATTTCACTGCTCCTAGAGCAACTTCCATTGGCGAAATCACAGCAATGACCTTGCATTAGGCCTCAATCCTACAAAATAATCCATGCAGTGGGTAGGTCAGTGTGGCTTAATGTGA
The DNA here is from genome assembly GCF_965140295.1 of Lepidochelys olivacea. NCBI lineage: Eukaryota > Metazoa > Chordata > Testudines > Cheloniidae > Lepidochelys > Lepidochelys olivacea. Next base: position 85,817,686 of record NC_140415.1, on the reverse strand, counting down.
GTGCAGAGATCTGCCCACACTTGCAGGATCAGAGCCTATGTCTATCAATGTATGCAGTGTGAAGCTATGCAATCTTCCAATCTGTTCCTACAGGCTTTGCTGCAATAAAAATAGACTGTTCTTACCAAGCTTTATCAAAACAAAAAACGAACAAAATCTTTTTGAAATGTTGGCTACAAATTCTAACAAGCTAAGCATACTTGTAGACTCTAATCTATCTCCACACAATCAATATGGTACATTTGCCACATTTTGGTAATGTTAAGATCCCAATTTAGCAAGATACTTGAGCATGTGTCCAATTTTATACACGTGAATAACCTCACTGATTTCAGTAGAACTACTTACATGAGCAACTGTTTGCAGGATCAGGATCTAAAAATGCCCACAATGAAAACTCAAGGCTGACTTGGTGAAGTCAATCTAAGAGACTATTTAAGCAGCCCACAATACTTATTCCTTTACATCACAAGTGAAACTATACTTCAGAATTGAAACAAAGTGTAACATTTAACTGCAATAGTGTTATGTATTTAATTTTTTAAGAATTTCCTGCAGATGCTGAGGATGCCAGGATGTTAATAAAACCACTTAAGGGGACAATTTCAAGTTAAATTTGACACAAACGGAGTGTTTTTCTTCTTTTAACAAGTATTCCCCCTGCAGTGTTTGCAAACCAAATACTGTACTAGCACATAGAGAAACAATTATCCTGCTTTCAGGAGCCAAAGGGTTAAAATTGGCAGAATCAAGTGACCTCTGTCATCAAACATATATTCAAAGATTGTGAGTAAGCACAGGCCTGTGAACCAAGGCTATTTGACTTCGTCCAGGTCTGCACTATAAATCTTTGCTGGCATAGTAATATTGGTGCATAGGGGTGCAATGAGATGTGATTTGTGACTGACATAGCTATGCCACCAAAAACCCCAAAAGTAGATACAGTTTTGCCAGTATATGCTGCATAAATTCTAGGAGCACTTACTGGTTCAGTATATCTATACTGGCAAAGCACTCCAACTGTCCACCTGGTCCTTGTTTATGTTCCTTTAGTTGTTTTCTTCCAAATCAATGCAAATCTGGCTGAACTGGACAAAACAACAGTGTCAATCCTTATTGCCAATTTGAGGATTGATTAAAATTAGGCTAGCAAGAGCCTGGAGCCTTCCCTCCTACACCATTTTCTTCAGGAGAATGAAGTCGTCAGAAAGATGTGAACCATCAGAAGAGATATAGGTAAAGTTAGAAACCTGTAAGAAGTCAGAAAAGATCTAAGTGGAGAAGGAAGCATTAGAACTAAGGCAACATATAAGGAGAAAGGCTGAAACACAAATCTAGGACGAGTGACAAATATAGGCAGTCCTACTGAAAAGTTAAAATACTGCTAATTAAGACAACATACTTCTACATTTGTGACACATAGAAAATAGTTGATATAAAAAGGGAGATTCAACAGTCTTTCCTGCGAGAAGCTAGAAATTATATGACACTTTGGAGATAATAGACATTAAATAGCCTAATCCCACTTTTAAGGAAAATGTTCTGGCCCAAAGAAAATTTTCAAATCCTTAAAGAAGGAATGAAAGATTCACAATTCCTGAATGGCCAGACATAGTCAATGCGATGCTTCCCAGGGGGCACCCACCACCTGTGCTTAGTGTGAGGAAGCGTTGTCCGTGCCTGCCATGGCTCTGCTCCCCGACTTCACTGGTCACAGGCAACTCAAGTTCTGAGCTTAGCCTACGCAGGCTCCACTGTAATGATAGGGCCGCTCAAACTCCTGAGCCTCCCAGCATCCCCCTGGACCGGCCAGTCCCTGTCCCAATCTCAGGACACTCCATATTTACAGAGTAACTGCTCCCAAAGGAACAGTACGCTTCAGCTTACCTGTTACACCTCAGATCCCAGCTCCCCTTAACACACAGCAATTAATAATGTTTACAGTAAAACAAGCAAAAGTTTATTTGTCAAAGAGTAGAGATTCTAGTGAAAGCAAGTAGAAGTACTGGAAACAAAATGGTTACCCATAAAATATAACATGCATTCTAGACTGACTTACTTAATTACTGCAAGTTCTTACAGAGCAAAAGCCCACTCCAAATCCTTACAGCACATTACAGCCAGGCTTGGCTGTGATCTTCCATTTGTGAGACAAGTCTTTTGCCTCTTCAGTGGGAAGGTTCACTGGGATACCTCTCCACCCTCCCCAATGCTCCAACAATCTGTTGTCTTCATTCATAAACCAGATCCCCTCCCGCTTTTATTTCTTCCTGTAAATTTCTTCTCTTGAAGATTTCACAATCTCTTAATGAGTATTTTGGCTCCAAATGCAAACTGACCTATACTGCTGAACGGACAATACACAGGTTTCAGAGTAACAGCCGTGTTAGTCTGTATTCGCAAAAAGAAAAGGAGTACTTGTGGCACCTTATAGACTAACCAATTTATTTGAGCATGAGCTTTCGTGAGCTACAGCTCACTTCATCGGATGCATGCCGTGGAAACTGCAGCAGACTTTATTTATACACAGAGAATACGAAAAAATACCTCCTGTAGCTCACGAAAGCTCATGCTCAAATAAATTGGTTAGTCTCTAAGGGACAATACACAGTGCCCAGCCAAGGAGAAAAGCTTCTACTGCCTGGAAAGAGCCAGTCTGAGTCATATCACCCCGTTTACCTGCCTTAATGCCAAGGCTTTGAAAACATAATTTCCAGTATAGATACATAACTCCTTAAATATTATCCATACATACATTTTGCAATGATTATGATGACTAGTGGGCTACTGGCTCTCAGTACAAACCTCACATGCACCCTTTGGAGAATTATTGCGCACGTATTTGAGCAAGAAGATCTCTATAAAACTTTGTTGTCCCCCCTCCCTCATGCCCTCTGCCAGATGGCACAAAAAGGTTCCTGGGTCACAGTCAGAAAATGCAATGAATTTTTCACAGAATTTATTGTGAAGAATATGTCCCCTTTTTCGTCCAAAATTTTCAACTGGCTCTAGCCCCCCCCCCCCCAAATTAACATATGGCTCCAAAATAGTGACCTCAGAGGAAAGTACCAAAAGGGCCTCCTATGAAGCAAGAACCTAGCTACGGAAGCAAACAAGCTTGGCCTAGCCAACAGTGACAAGACCAAACGCAAAGGAAGAGCCCGAAAGTTCTGCTGTACCCATGTCCATCAGTCATCCACAGTATCCAGTACACTAGGAATCAATCACACTCTCATACTTCCAATCCAAGCCAAGATGTAGTTAAGCAGACACCTGACATTTAGCACAAACGAATGATGAATTTGATATGTTATATATTGTTCTTCAGTTGAAGAATTTAAAGATTAGACTTTCAAATGAAGTTTCTAACTGCACCATAACGTAACTTCATTTGCCAGTAGACTTACAGATAGTAAACTGCCAATACTAGAGGTAATTACTTAGTGTGTGTCACATAAGTACTTATGTTTAAAGTTGTCTTTGAAGTGATACACTCTGCTGAACTCCCTAAACATCATTGGGCTGTAATTTAATACCTATCTATTTCAGCATCTGGCCAGCGATAGTCACAGACAATATTTGTATTGATTTTAAAAGGTGTTTAACATTTTAATCCAAATATGTGTGTGTGTGTAACACACACACACACACATATATATATATATATGTATATATATATATATATATATAAACTTCCAGTTAGTTATATTTAACTTTCTATGTAATGTCACAATATTTTTACTTCCTCTGAAGTGTGAATGAATTGCAGATGAAAACTATGTGGTTATTCTACACTGAAACGTACTATCAAATGCTATTTTACTTCTTTATTGTTTTAGTTACTCATTCAATTTAAAAAATGTAATTTATTAGACCTTAGAGCTTCAGGGCTTCCATTTATTCAGAGAGCAAAAGCAGTATCTTTTTCCATTTCAATACCAAGTCAGCCTTCCAATAGTTTGTCAACATCCATTTTAATATTATTTGGGTTTATCTATATTGACTGACTGCTTTTAGAGCATGAGAATCTGAAAGTGAACTCACTAGAAACTGACTAGCCTATTTTCATGAGGAAATTATTTCAGATTTTATAAATAAGTTATCTGTTACATAGGTAAAGATTTTTAAAAGATGTAACCTCACTGCTCGTGAAACTATTATACTTTAACAAACTACAAGATGCTTGTTTCTCCATATAGTTATTGGGAAATATAAACCCTGCTGCAGCTCCAGCTTCACTATAAAAAAGTGATCCATCTGAAACTTTACAAGCTGATTTTATTATATTTTTCTGGAAAGGCAAATTAACACGTGGTTTTGGGGAGATATGGGGATTCAAAAATAAAAATCATCTACCATTTTTATTTTGTTATACCGTGTTTTTTTAGCAATCAAGTGTCAGATCAGGGAGCAGACTCATTTCTTATCCAGATTTATCTCAGGATTTCAGGCATGTTTTTGCTTGTGGTGAACTGAGAGCCTTTTATTAATCACCACGGTATGACTAAACAAATGGGATCTCAACAAATTAGAACACTTATGCAAAGAGGTAGGAGCGCACATTACCATGCATTCCTATGAATATGTACAAATACGAATACTGTAATATTGCATCACTTTTAGGTTTTATATGTATGAAACTTTCATAGAGCCATAGAATATCAGGGTTGGAAGGGACCTCAGGAGGTCATCTAGTCCAATCCCCTGCTCAAAGCAGGGCCAATCCCCAATATTTGCCCAAGATCCCTAAATGGCCCCCTCAAGGATTGAACTCACAACCCTAGGTTTAGCAGGCCAATGCTCAAACCACTGAGCTATCCCTCCCCCTGATCTCTCACCAGCATCTCCCTTTGGTTCCTCACCAAGCATGCTGGCTTTTATGGACTGCAGTCTAAGCTGCCTATCTCTCCCCATGCATTGTATAGGGAACCTAGGTGCCTAACTCAGGCTTTGTGCATTGCAGTGATCGTCCTGTGATTTTCTAGGTGCCTAAAAGTTAGATGTTACAATCTTCAGCGTTACAACACCTAAGTCCTTCGTGGATCCAAGCCAAAGTGATTTTCTTATGGTCACCCCACAGGCCAGTGGTAGAGCAGAAACAGAGCCCAGGTTGGTCTCTTAACTCACAGCCTAGTGCCCTGTCCAGACAGCCACACTTGCCTCCCCTATATGAGGTTATAAATCCTGCTTCAAGGATTTTCTTAACAGAGGCTTACAGGTAGCTGCATGTGTTTTTTGGTCAAAGATTCTGAGTTCTATTTTCCTTGACACTTGTATACAGCTAGCTGATGACTTCTTGCTTCTATAGATCATTATTAAGAGTATACAATTATAGTAAAGCTTTCTAGTGTGTTAATTTAAAATTTACATGTGGAAAGGTAAGGGACTCTATATTGTAACTTGGCTTTCTTCAATTAGACAAAATTATAATTTACATTCTAACCAGCCTCTGATAATGTGGACAGATTGCTGAAAAAGCACCTTTAGGAGAATATGAGCATTTTGCCTGGACACACAAATTCTAGTGATTCTGAATGTACAAATATAAACTTTTTGTAGTCATAACTTATTCTTTAGGGTGGGAAGGGCAGTCATGGTGTATTTACTTAGGGATAACTAAGATGGGCATAAAGACTTTTAGTTTTCTGTGCAGTTGCATCTGGGAATGAAGCAACATGTAATCCATGTTCACGTTTTACAAAACAAACAGTGTTGCAATTCTGAGACCTCTTTAGAGATTCTTTATTCCAGAAGGACAGTAAAGATGACTTCTCCATGTTTTTCAGCAGGATGTTTTTTCTGTTCCTAACCAGAACAAAAGTACTGTTACTAAAAATTAGTTTTAGAACTATAACAGAGATGTAACATTCTAACCTCAAAACATAAATATTGATTCATAAAACTCACTGCACATCAAGATTATGCACTCATTTTTCAGTCACTAGATCACTTCCCACCCCCCACAAACATGCTTCCTCCCCTCTTTATGTGTACAGTGGTGAACTCATTGATATCTAATAGGCACCCTACACAGTGAGCTTCTTAAAACTTAGTATTAGCCTATATCTGAGCCAAATCCTGGCAGAACTGCACACACTGCAGCAAAATTAGAACATGTTGGCCTCATTACAGGAACAAGTAAAATCTCCAGGTTCAATTTCACTTGCTCGCTCACTCCAAATTATATCTGTGGGTATATAACATGGCATGGGCCTGATTTTAAGAAGTGTCCATGCATAATTTACCCTGGACCTAATCTACATGTTCATTTATATCAACTGCATGTGCAAACTAGATAATTATGCACATTGATGGCCAGTTAAACTAGGAAGTTGGTCACAAGGTGACTACCCCTTATAGGGAGATAGGGCCAGCCAAATCTGTGTCATAATTAATTAGCTGCTTCCCAGATTGAGGGGGTCCATTAAGAGGGACAGGTGATAGCTTATAAAAGACCTGAGACAGATAAGTCTGGGAGTGGGCAGATTCCTGCAGAAGACCCTAAGCCAGCATCTGAGAATAGTACTCAGGGGAACCAACTTTTAGGGCCGAATATATGGGAACAGGTGCCAGAAGGTGGGTTGCAGAGAAGCTGTAAAGAACAAAGGAACCTTTTTTATTTGTTTGGACTTTTTTAGTTTGACTTTTGCTGGAAGAGGCTATGTTTGTTTGGGACTTAGCCAGAGAGCTAAGCCAATCTCTAGCACAGGTATGAGGAGAGCTTAAGGGACCTACTTCGGAGAGGGAAACTGAGGTAGGGAATGCTGCTGTGCCACACTTTGCCAGCAGGGACCACGAGGAGGCAACCATGCCCCTACATCAGGGTCACACATTTCCTAGCTTCTGTAGGCCAAGCGTATTGCACACATCAGGGGATCATTCCATCCTTTCATTTCCTCCTCCCCACCAGGTCCCTGTGTGCATGTCTCCTTCCCTCCATACAAAAGGTTCTGTACGTCCCTCTCCCTTATACCATAGTCCCCCATTTTGCCTTCCATGCCAGGGCTGTATGCATGCATGCCCCTATTCCCTCCCCACCCCCATGTTATTTTCTCCCACCACTATTCTTCTTTATGTCTGATAGATAAGTCATTCCAGGTATCAACATATTAAACTACACTGGGAGGATAGGCAGAGATGAAAGAGGAGTACTCTTATGTTGGAAGGCATTAAACCAATTGTTAGATCTACAGATTATGACAGAAGTGCTTGAAGCTGCAGCTTTGCTAAAGAACTGGCTGGGAGGGACTTCATGTACTCCCAATTTTCCCACTTTTTGTTTTCCCTAAAATCAACAGGGTTGTGGTCACTGATATCTAGATCTTTTCCTGACATTTTGGAGTTGGCTGGATGCAGCATTCAACAATTGTCAGGTTAGACAGACACACACATGGAGAAATGCTGCCAAGTGTAAGGCCTTCGCCAGCTCAGCCAATTACTCCTGGGAGAATTCTGCACCACTGTGCACATGCAGAATTCATGTTCCCTGCACATTTCTTTGCTTCCTCACAGAAAATTATGGGGAAGCAAAGGGAAGCCACATGAGCAGTCAGGCACCCTTCCCCAGCAGCACAGGTGCCTACTTTTGGGTGCCCAGAACAGCCGGAGGAGAGGTAAATACTGCAGTGAGAACCAGGCTGGGATGCTCCCAGCTGGCAGCTCCTACCCTGCGCTGGGCTCAGCTGCTAGTCCTGGTTGTGCTGAAGGCAAGGAAGGAGAACAAGACTTCCTCTTCCCCTGCAACGAGTAGCGGGGTCAGACCCACACCCAGAAATCTTCCCAGCTGCAGGAAGCTCTGCACGCCCCCCAGCTGCTTCTTGCCCCCATCGCTCCCCAGCTGCAGGGAAGGGGTCACTGTATGGGGAGCTGCTCCCCTGTCCACCCAACCCCTGTGCATCTGGTGCCCCTCCCCCAGCCACCCACCCACCCAGAGGCAGATTAGTGTTTTATGGGGTCCTGGGCCAGAGCAACTGGGGGCCCATCCCCACCCCTTCCACCTACAGTCCTCCGCACTCCTCCCCTGGTGCTCCTGCCGGGGAGCAGGGTCAGGGCACAGGGGCTTGACCTGATTTCCAGCAGGAGTGCCGGGCAGAGTGGGGCAAGTCCCAACACCCCAACTCCACTTCCCAGGCAGACAGATCAGGGCAAACCACACTGGTTCCTAGGGTCCCCTACCTATTAGGGACCCTATTAGGTAGGTACTGCACAACAGAAGGATAGTCCCTGTCCCCAAAGCGCTTATAAGTATTTCAATAACCAATGACATGTTATTAATTTTGTTGTAGAAAAAAATGTTTAAGTGATACTTCCAAAGTTTCCACTGAACCTGTAATGACAAGTAGAGAAATGGACACGAATGCTTAAATGTGAGAAAGGAGCTTTTTTTACTTAGGCTTGTGACCATTTTTTCTTCTACAGGATGGAAGAAGCAGGGTTTTGAGGTGTTTTAAGTTTTAATTTTCTTCCCTCTACCCACTCCCCACAGAAATATCAAAAATGCCTCATCCGGTCTCCTTTGGGTTTGCCAGTTGACTCACAGCATGTTTAATGTGTCCTGGCACAGCTTAAATGAAGGGGTATAAACTTTGAAATTTTAAGAGACTTTCTCCGAAACATTAATCAGACACTGAAGTTAAATAGGTGTTAAGAACAAAGGTCAAAGTGTTTTAAGTAATTTGACTAAAAATCCATTTCCCACTCTGCTTTTACTCTTCATATGTCATATCACTAGTCTCCAGTCATTATAGTGCTTATTTACGCTAAGAAAACAGACATTCAATTCACTCTCAGCACAGCTCTTCTGGTGGTAGCCACAGTAGAAATTGTTATATAAATGAGACTCTGTGATGGTGGTAAAAATGCTAGAAGTTACCAGAACCTTGTCTGCACTAGTGCAGCTGAAGCTGGCAGAAGCATAGGTGGGATTATTTTCCCCCACCCTCAACATAGACAACTCTCTAGAGTTTTCCAAGATAGAGAAGACCTGAATGTGAAACACGAACAGAAGTGTGTGTGTGTGTAAGAATACCTTAAAAGTCATTGATTACACCATAACATTACATACCAAGATGGATTTTCCAACACTGCCAATTTTTAAATCGAGATTGGATGTCTCTAAAAGATCTGCTCGAGGAATTATTTTGGGGAAGTTCTATGGCCTGTGTTACACAAGAGGTCAGACTACATAATCACGGTGGTCTCTTATGGCCTTAAAATCCATGAGTCCACAAAGTAACAAAATAGAACACAAATCCATACCTCTTTCCTTTAAGGTACCATCTCATTGTTATATATCATCTTATGCATTTACTACTTCTTGCATTCTCTAAAAATGAATCATGAAATATGAAATCAGTCACATGAATAAGTAACTAAGGTTTAATTTAAAACAAGAAAAAACCTACTAAGTTTACAAACAACACAAGTGACCTTGCACCTTGAAAAATCCCCTTTAGACTCATGTAAATCACAGAAAATTTTGGTTCTTATAATGATCTGCATTTAAGTTTCACTGTATAAATTACGTCAGTCAACTTTGATAAATACCACTCTCCGTCACTGTCATTTCTTATTTCAATATGTCTTTGCCCAACAAATACTGTTGAAAAAAGAACAGGAGTACTTGTGGCATCTTAGAGACTAACAAATTTATTAGAGCATAAGCTTTCATGGGCTACAGCCCACTTCATCAGATGCATAGAATAGAACATATAGTAAGAAGAGATATATATACATACAGAGAAAGTGGAAATTGCCATACAAACTGTAAGAGGCTAATTAATTAAGATGAGCTATTATCAGCACGAGAAAAACAATTTTGTAGTGATAATCAAAATGGCTCATTTAGACAGTTGACAAGAAGGTGTGAGGATACTTAACATGGGGAAATAGATTCAATATGTGTAATGACCCAGCCACTCCCAGACTCTATTCAAACCCAAGTTAATGGTATCTAGTTTGCATATTAATTCAAGCTCAGCAGTTTCTTGTTGGAGTCTGTTTTTGAAGCTTTTCTGGAGCAGAATTGCCACCCTTAAGTCTTTTACTGAGCGGCCAGAGAGGTTGAAGTGTTCTCCTACGAGTTTTTGAATGTTATGATTCTAACTATATGTTCCATTCTATGCATCCGATGAAGTGGGCTGTAGCCCATGAAAGCTTATGGTCTAATAAATTTGTTAGTCTCTAAGGTGCCACAAGTACTCCTGTTCTTTTTGCAGATACAGACTAACACTCCTGCTACTCTGAAACCTGTTGAAAAAAGGATATTTTCCTTGAACATTTGAAATACTCTGTATTCTTTCATCAGAAAATGTTTCATTTCCTACATTAGACAAAAAAAGCAATGACAACAACTGCTTTTTGGAATTTCTTATTTTCTAAAGCCAACAAACAAATCATAAGATATCTATAAACATTACAGAATTTAAATTAGGGATGTAAAAGCTTAAACATTAACTGGTAAGTATTAGGTTCAGCGTTAACTGGACCTTAACTGTTAACCCCAGTGGCTGGCGGGACCCCATCCATGATGGGCAGGTGAGACCCCAGCCACAGCCGTACCGGAGCAGCTCCAGCCCCAATCCCATCCACAGCGGGCAGGCAGGACCACAGCCCTGGCCCGCAGCCCCTGCTGCTGGCCCACTGGAGTGACCTCGGTTAATGATTAACTGGTTAAATGATATAATTTTAATTGTGTAACCGCTTAACTTTAAGCAATATTTATATCCCTAATTTAAATAATATTCCAGAGTAATTCCCTTATAGCAGCACCATTCACATTGATCTAAAGAAGAAAAAGACTCTTTGGTTAAAGTATTTCCTAGAGACAATACATATCTGTTGATTTACACAGCACTTTCTGCAGACTATGTACGGCAAGTCTTAGATCTTACAGTAATTAACTCTTGGCTTTAAAACAAATAGACTATTTCAACACTGCATGTAATTCAAAGAACTCATTATTTTCACTAACATTTGTAACAAAATACAAGCTATGTTCTACTTCGTAAGACAAAAATTCTTACTACAACAAATGTTCAAGTAAACAGGTATTGTGCAGGTGGTATGTGAGAGAGTTGAAAGGAGCAGAGCAAAGAGAGCACATGCAGCCCGCTGCAACCTCACATCATGGCCAAGCGGCTCCACACAGCTGGTACCTACTCACCATGCCTCCACAGTCCTCCCTCACAGGATTCACACAGAGACAGCCACTGTAAAACAGTTTGTGCTATGGCAACTGGGGAGGGCTCCTTAGGGAAATGGAAATGGCAGGGCCAGGGCATCCAGGGGATTCATGTAACTCTCAGGCAGTCTTTATGGCAGGACTCATAAAAAGCCCCAGAAAAAGTTCAAAGCCATTCTCCTTTGGCAGAGGGCAGTTGTACTCATGCAACGTATTATTATGTCTGTATAATACAATAGTTGCTTAAGCATTTTTTTTTAAGTGACCCATCTATTACTAGGAAACAGAAAGCAGCAACAGCGTTGGTTAAATGAAAGTAAGTCTTCACACAAATCTTCCCTTGAATCCTTAGGATATGTCTACACTGCAAGAAGACACTTGCAGTTGGCCCATGTCAGCTGACAGGCTCGTGGGCCTCAGGCTGTGGGGCTATAAAATTGCAGTGTAGACGTTCTGGCTCAGGCTAGAGACCGGGCTCAGGGACCCCTAGGTTATTAGGTCTGTTAGGCCTCTCGTTCCACAACTTCTGGCCCTTCATCAAAATAAATAAATAAATAAAATCAGAAGAATAGTGGAGTCTTGAAGTTTACACTACATTCTGCTGTTCCACTCAGCAATTTAGGTTTTTTCTATAGCAAGGCCACCATTTTCCAAAGTAAACACTGATTTTGTGTTAACTTTTGAATGCCCAATTTGACACCTAACTAGACCTGTGTGAATAACTGATTTTTCTGTTTGCTAACAGTTCTTAAAATTGGATCAAATGGAATGTTTTGTTTGACTGGAAACTAAATGTTTTGTTTTGAAACTTTTTTAGATTATTTTAAATAATATTGAAGGAAATCTGAAAACAGTCTTCTTGAACTGAAAAATCAAAATATTTTATTTTGAAATTGTCAGAACAAAACATTGTGGTTTTTTTTTTCCTAAATGTGTTGGTTTTTTTAAAACTGAAACAATTTGGCAAAGTCGACACAAATTCTCAAAATGTTTCAGATGACCCAAATCCACATTTTTCAGTGGAAAAAAAGTTTCAGCTGAAAAATTTCATCCAGCTCTTCACCCAATACCCAAGTTTTCAGAGGCACTCAGGATTCATAGCTCTCATCAGCTGGAATGGTGGGTCCTCCATGCCTAATTTTTACAGGTACTAAGTGTCTGAGGTTGGGCATGCAAATTTAGTTACTGCCTCTTATAATCTGTCTGAAATACCTATTTTGTGAGCACCTAGAGAACTGTGTAAACATTTTTCCTGTTAGAAAATTGCAAACTTAAGGCCTGATTTTGCAGTTGTGTCTGAACACGCATATCCCTGCCCCTGTATGAAACCCACTGACTTCAGCGTTATTCTGCACGGGGTCCACCTGTGTGGATGCAGTTGCAGAATTGGAGCCATGGTTAGTAAATGCAGTGTAGAGAGTAGGGATGTAAAAGGTTAATTAGGCTTACCATTAACCGGACCTTAACCGTTAATCCTGGTGGCACGCCGGCCGCGCAGGGCCAGCCAGAGCAGCCCCAGCTGGGCAGGCAGGACCCCATCCACGCAGGGCAGGTGGGACCCCAGCCCATCCGTGCTGGGTGGGCAGGCAGGCTTTGGCGGGCTGGCCAGCCGGCGGAACCCCAGCTGCGGCGAGCTGGAGGGCCCCAGCCCTGGCCGTGCCACCGGGACCCCAGCCCCACCAGGACCCCAGCCCCTACCTCCCAGCGCTGGCCCGCCACAGCGACCTCAGTTAATGGTTAACCAGTTAAACAATGTAATTTTAATCATCCCTAGTAGAGAGGGCCTTGAATGAAATATTTACGTCCCTAGTAGAGGGGGCCTTGACTGAGAACAAACCAACTATGGCAACAGCAGAAAACCCTTGTAGCACTCCAAGGGCAAAACTGGGCCCCTACCACATCCCCTGCATCAAAGGAGGACCCTAAACACAGTGGGTTCCACTTTGTGGAGTTAGCAGATTACAAATCTGCAGAGAGGTACTTTGAACTGCCTACAGGTATCAGAGGAGTGTACTCCGATTCCTGTAACTGCAGCAATGCATTGGAAGATTTGAAGGCAAGCGAGTAATCAAATTTGCCACTACACGTTGTCTGGTCAGAACGCCTCACTTGGTGGGAAAAAAAAACCAAAAAACAGGTGCTGAATAAGCTAGGGCCTCAGTAGGGGCTATTAAGCTTCTCTGCCTGAAGCAGAGAATTCTGGGTCTTCCAGGGCAAACCTATGCAAAGTTTGTTTGCTCAGATTTTGCAGAGTGGTCAAGGATTTGATCCAAAATATGGTTGCAGAAACCTGTACACAGTCAAAAGGTAAGTTCAGAAGAGTGGTTTTTGTGTTGCTTTGTTTTTTAAGAACAACTAAAGCCATGATAGTTATTTTAGCTGGGCAGGAAGGAAAATGGCTCCTTTCACAAAGAATGAGCTTTTCAGCTCTGCTGGACACTAAAGATATGTCTACATTGCAATAAAACACCAAGACCCAGGCGATGGGGCTTCGGCTTTCTACCCTGGTCCCCAGCAAGTCTAATGTCGGCTCTGCCAGGCAGACCCCCTGAAACCTGCTCGCCTCCCCCCAGTGGGCCCTAGACCTCTGGTTGAGAACCAGACATAATCCATCCGCATGCTAGGGCAGGTACAGTCATCCCCCACAGGATGCATTATATATTAATATCAATACATTACATCTAAGCCAAAGTATGCACCATTGAAATTTATGATCACTGCATTATCTTTATGCAAAAGAATTATAAACTGGAGATTGCCTGGTGTCTAAACCTCAGAACACATTACCAAATAACATATACCTTAGACTGACAGCACAGAAGATTTTCATTTATAATTAGCTTGAGGGCAAATAAGAATTGACAAGAAACTCTGATGTCATTTCATGCATCTTTTGTAACCTCATCACCTCTGCAAAAAGCTGATATAAAATCTTACCACAGCTGAGAAATAAAAGAATACACAGTGGTTCTTTGAAAACATATGCAGCAAGTTTCCAAACATTAAGCATCAAATACAGGCTTGATTTCTGTTTCATGTGAGAATGAGATTTTAAACAGAAATCCTGACTTAAGCACCATGATACCACAAGTTCAGTGCCAAGCAATCTACACCTTTTGATTAGAGGTAAACAAGCCACTTTCCTGTTCAATGAAAATGTCTCAGATTGGTATTTACCAAAAAACAAGCAGCCAGCTCAAATATCCTTTACTTGTTGATCATGGCAACACACCAAGAGGTTCAACTCAGTGCAGCCAATCTGCTACAACAGGTGCAGCTCAGACCAACAGCGTCCTCTTCTCTATTTGGAATAACAAAACCAAATAATACGGTTGTGACCAGAAGACAAACACAACACCACAAAACGTATTGCTTTACCCCACCCAAACTGCCTGAGGATAGGACTCCCAGTGCAAGCTTAAACCAAACGAGCAGCCTCTCCTTTTCGCTAGGAAGCTGGAGTGGAGCTGGTGAGAGAGAGAACCAGATTTGGACTGCAGGGCTGGAGCAAGGGGGACAACAGGCAGCGGGGGCAAACAGGGCTGGAAGGGGAAAAACTGATGAAGCTGTCAAGGAGAGACAGGAGGCGTCTCTTCCAAAGCATCTCACGCCAAGGCAGAAGTTTTGTAATGGGTCTGAGCAGAGCTTAAAGCTCGCTATTTCATTTTTCTCCAGCGCTCCCTCCTTCAGTTTGTCACAGCTGGAGAAAGCAGCAGCGCCTCGGCCTTCCCTTCACTCCTCTCCCAGACTCTCCCTCCTGGCTCCTTTAAACTGCTGCACAATCCGATTGGCGGGGGGGGGGGGGCGCAACCCCAGGGAGGATCAGCACTTTCACAGCTCTCCCCTTGTGACCGTGAAACGCAAGTAGAAACCTGCCTCTTTACATGAGACAGGGACCGGAACAAAGCGGGTGTGGTTTGTCCCCAGGCTTCTGGGGAGCTCGTGTCCACGCAGGTTCCCCACTCAGGTCAGGTGCGTGTGTTCACACGCAACGCGAACGAAGCACCCCCCACTGCCCGCGAGGCACGGCGGCGGGGGGGGGGTGTCACCCCACTATCCCACCCCTCCGTTTCCCCGCCAGGCTGGGGCGGCTGGCAGCGCGAGCTCTTGCTTGGGCAACAGCAGGGAGGGAAGCGGCGGCGGCTTTAGTGGGAAAGCGCCGAGCCTAGCCCTGGGAGAACCGGAGCCGCGTTGCAAAAGGCGACCTGTGAAGCAACAAACCCACCCGAGAGAAGCGGTCCCTTCCCCTCACCCACCTCCCCAGCCCCCCGCTCCGGAGCGCCACTTCCCAGCCGCCTACCATCCCCCCGAGCCCTGCGCACAGATTCTGCCCCCCCCCTCCCCTGCCAGCTGCCCCCACAAACACCCTCCCCGCCGCGGCAAGCCGAGACAATTCCTCCCGGGCCTCCGGCCAATCCACCCCTGAGCCGGCCGGCGCTCCCAGACACGGACCGCAACCCAAATCCTGGAACCGTAGATGCCACTCACTCAGCCCGCAGGCGGCGGCGGCGGCTCCGCGTCCCCGCGCCGCTCCAAAGAGCTCGGCCAGGCAGCCGTCGGCGTGCAACGTGCACGGGCAACAGCTCCTACCTGCCAGGCTGCAACTCCCCCGCTCGCGCTCCGCTTCCCGGGCCGCCTTCCCCTGCTCTGCGTGCCGCTGCTGAGGCGCCTGCAACAGGGGGCAGCAGCAGCAGCAGGAGGAGTTGGTGCCAGTGTGTAACAAGTTTGGGTTGCCCCGCAGTATGGCGGCTGGTGGAGGAGGGAGCTCAATGCAGCAGCCCGAGGGCTTGTTGCCCTGCCGAGAGCAGCTCCAGGGGGAGGGGATGCCGGGGGCTGTGACTTGGGGGGAGGGGAGCTGTAGGCAGCCCGGGCTCACGCTGTGACCAGCGAGGCAGATTTTGATAGTTGTTTTCAGAGGGAGATTTTGGTCAATAGCTCGGGGAAGCAGGCACAGAAAAACCTGCCAGCCTTGGGCTGGGGGAGGGGAGAGCACTTGCAAACCCGGCCTCAAAATGATGATGGAGTGTTAGCTGCACGTCTAGGGAGAGGGGGGGTTCTGACGTTTTTGTACACAGAAACCACGCTACATTTCCATACACTGCTGCTGGTAGCTGTAGGCACTGACAGACTAAAGGAGAGGAAGACCTTTCTCTTCAAAATACCAGGGCTGGACATGGAAACCTCCAGAACGGAGGGTTTTTCACCTGTAACCGACGTTATTTCTCATTTGTGTGCCATTTGATCCGGCCTTGAATCATAAACCTGGATGTCTTTCTTCTCACACACAGACACTGTATAATCACCTGACTAACCCAGGCAAGATTGCTCCTGCTGAATATTCACAAGTGCCCTGACTACTGTGTCATCTCCTGTATATAGAATGAAGTTATGTAGCTGAGACAGAAGGAAATGGAGAACTAGTGTGTGAGTGTGTGTGTGAGAGAGAGGAGGGGGGATACGAAACAAAAAACAGGAAAGGAACTGTCAAACACTAAAGATTGCCTAGGTGTTGGGAGACCACAGAGACTAGATGTGATAGAAGAACCAGTAGCCAAGGCTTACTTTACACAGGTACTTTATGGATGTAATTTCATTTGGTGTCAAGGGGACTATTCGGGAAGCACACACATACATTGTTTTGTAGTTTTAAATTAATTCCCTTCACACATCATCTAGGCCAGTGGTTCTTAGCCTTTCCAGACTGCTGTACTCCCTTCAGGAGTCTGATTTATCTTGCCTACCCCAAGTTTTATGTCACTTAAAAACTATTTGCTTACAAAATCAGACATAAACATACAATGTCACAGCACATTATTACTGAAAAATTGCCACTTTCTAATTTTTACCATATAATTATTAAATAAATCAACTGGAATATAATATTGTATGTACATTTCAGTGTATAGGATACAGAACAGTATAATAAAGTCATTTTATGTATGAAATTTTAGTTTTTACTGACTTTACTGGTGCTTTTTATGTAGCCTGTTCTAAAACTAGGCAAATATCTAGATGAGTTTATATGCCCCCTGAAAGACCTCTGCGTACCTGTGGTTAAGAACCACTGATCTAGGCACTATAGCCTTTGACAGCTGGCCCCCTAACCGACTGTGCAACACTGACTTTCTCCCACAGTGACTTCACTCTCCTGCTCCCTTGTCAAAGGATACCACCACAATGGGAGGTTTAAAGTTGGTCTGACCAACAATAAGCTCCAGGCTAGTTCCCTGGTACTAGCATGACAGAGCAGCATTGCGTGGCTTTTGCTACCTTTTTAGCTATAGCTTTAGCTTTTCAATAGTCGTTTTTCTTTTTTCTACTTCTGTGCTTCCTTATATGCTATCAAAAGGAAAGGGGATATCCATTTTTCAACCAGAACGGAGCCACCCTTAATGAAAAAGATGGCAATTGCATACAATAAATCAACCAATCATTGATTATTTGATTGTGTACCATTTGAGGGTACCTTAATGTATTTATATTGAAAAAATAGAGTTGGTACCTTCAGAAACCTATCAAGCTGCGCACTAGCTACCTATGTAATCAACTGATGTTATTTCATTACTCTTGTCCACCCCCCTTGCTCCTTTTTATTCTTCACACCCACCTTCTGCAACTTGTCTTAAGCTAGACTACAAAATCCGGACTGGGACAGTATCAGTGCAAAACACAACAGGGCCCAAATCCTGATTGGGGGCTTGCAGCAATAGCACAATACAAATAAATAATAATAATTAATAAGCAAACATATACTGTGCAACAGCAATTTCAGTTAAGTGTAGACGACTTTATCTGTAATATGAGGGGAGCAGTAGCCTGGCAGAGGAAAGGAAATAGGCCAATGACTATGCAGATGTGACCCATGATG
The DNA here is from genome assembly GCF_965140295.1 of Lepidochelys olivacea. NCBI lineage: Eukaryota > Metazoa > Chordata > Testudines > Cheloniidae > Lepidochelys > Lepidochelys olivacea. The sequence continues at coordinate 85,799,636 of NC_140415.1, read as the reverse complement.
CTTCTGCTGAGTCACTGATGAGTTTTTGATTACAATCATATCCTATGCAAAGCTATGATAACTGTTGTTTTATTTACATTACAGTATAGGTGAATATGAACCGGCACTGCAGACACACAATTTCTTAATCACTGGGGCAGGGGTCAGCAACCTTCAGCATGCGGCCCATCAGGGTAATCTGCTGGCAGGCCGCGAGACATTTTATTTACGCTGACTATCCGCAGGCACAGCCCCCCGCAGCTCCCAGTGGTCGCGGTTCGCCATTCCCGGCCAATGAGAGCTGTGGGAAGCAGCGCAGGTCGCAGGGACGTGCTGGCCACCATTTCCCACAGCTCTGACTGGCTGGAAACTGCAGCCACTGGGAGCTGCGGGGGGACGTGCCTGCAGACAGTCAACGTAAACAAAATGTCTCGCAGCTCACCAGTGAATTACCCTGGTGGGCCATGTGCTGAAGGTTGCTGACCCCTGCACGAGGGCCCTACCAAATTTATGGCCCTGAAAAACACATCACGGACTGTGAAATCTGGTCTTTTCTGTGTTTTTACCTTATACTATACAGATTTCACAGAGGAGACCAGCGTTTCTCAAATTGGGGGTCCTGACCCAAAAGGGATTTGCAGGGCGTCACAGTATTGCTACCCTTACTTCTACGCTGCCTTCAGAGTTGGGTGGCCAAAGAGCGACGGCTGTTGGCCAGGTGCCCAGCTCCGGAGGCAGCGCCCCGCCAGCAGCAGCGCAGAAGTAAGGGTTGCAATACCAGACCATGACACCTTTACTTCTGTGCTGCTGCTTTACTTCAGAGCTGGGCAGCAGGAGACTGGCAGCTGCTGACCAAGGATCCAGCTCTGAAGGCATCAGCGCAGAAGTAAGGATGGCGATACCATACCAGGCCATCCTTACTTCTGTGACTCTGCCTTCAGGGCTGGGCTCCCAGCCAGCAGCCACCGCTCTCCAGACGCTCAGCTCTGAAAGCAGCGCCCCCACCGGCAGCAGCACATAAATAAGGGTAGAAGTACCACAACACCCCCTCCCCCCCAACTCCTTTTTGGGTCAGGACCCGTGAAGTTACACCACCTTGAAATTTCAGATTTAAATATCTGAAATCATGAAATTTACAATTTTTAAAATCCTATGACCATTAAATTGACCAAGATGGACTGTGAATTGGGTAGGGCCGTATTCATCACCACAGAATGGAATTCCAGTGTCCTTTGATTATTCTTGTTTTGTTATCAGGAACCAAATAAACACATTTGAACAAAGTATTTAGTTTACTGGAGAGGGAGTCTGCAGCGCAAAAGAGTGCTTAGATCCAGCACTACAGAATGTGCATGGGTTAGTGCAGTGATGTCACAGTTCTCCATTAATCTGTCCATAATTCACATTAGATACAGAAAAGAGATATTGTTAAAACTGAGTTACTGAGAAATTGGAGCCAGATATGGATTCAGACTAACACCTCCAGCTAGGGACAATTGACCTGCAAATCAGGGGCCGGCCACCTTGACACTTTAGGCTGACTGTGACTTAGGCTTTGTCGATACTAGCACTTTTGTTGGTCAGAGGTCAGGGTGTGAAAAAACACACCCCTGAGCGACAAGTTTCACTGACAAAAGCACCGGTATGGACACCGCTATGTTGGGAGGAAGATGTTCACTGGGGATGGTTCAGTTATGCCGGTGGGAGAGTTCCAGGAGACCTTACAACGGCGCAGCTGCAGTGGTACAGCTATGCTGCTATGAGGTCTGTAATGTAGATATAAGAGGCATTTGAAATGCTAGGGTTTGAGAGAGGTGGCAGGATGTTAATAGATATAGGGAACGTTAGCTATTATACAGAGGACCGTGAGTAATCCAATCCCCTTCAGGTGATACTGCTGACCAAACATTACATTGTTGAAATGCCAATCTAATCCAAGCCAGCATGCCTGACACTATAATGGATTTTGTCACACCTTTAACATCAAAAAGGGTCACAGACTCTAAAGAACTTCGATTTCAGGCAGCAAGAAGGGGCCAATGACACATGGTTTTAGAGCAGTTTCTGAAAGGCTGCCTGACAAAGGGTCTGAGAACAGGACGATATGGGGAGAAAGCATATGGGCTCTCGAAGTGTAAGGCCTGGTCTACACTTAAAAGTTTTGTGGCCGTTGCTGTATCTGTGAGGAATGGGGGGGGGGAATCACACCCCTAACCAACATAGCTATTCCAGAAAAAGTTTTGTCCGTTTGCTAGTATAATTTATTTTGTTTGGGGAAATGGTATAAGTTGTACCAGAAAAAGCATCTTTTCCCAGTACAGTGGCATCTCCACTAGGGGAGTGGAGTATATCAATACTGACAAACCCTTTCTACTTCAGACAAGGCCTTTGATTATGGGGGAAGCTGCTGCATCTCCTGAGGGGTCCAGTACAGATGGCACAGCCCAAGGGAAGAAAGACAAAGATGGCCTTACACCACCTTTTCATCATACAGATTCTGGGTTGCTACAGGAGTTGAGATGGCCCACAACATAAGGTAAAGCAACCATAGGGTCACTAAAAAGAAAAGGAGTACCTGTGGCACCTTAGAGACTAACCAATTTATTTGAGCATAAGCTTTCGTGAGCTACAGCTCACTTCATCGGATGCATACTATGGAAACTGCATGCATCCGATGAAGTGAGCTGTAGCTCACGAAAGCTTATGCTCAAATAAATTGGTTAGTCTCTAAGGTGCCACAGGTACTCCTTTTCTTTTTGCGAATACAGACTAACACGGCTGTTACTCTGAAATTAGTCAAAAGGGCACAGAAGAGATCCTCTCCCATGAAATTTGTCACTGTCAGAGACGCGGCCCTAATGATGCATGAGAAATGCCTAATAGCCAGTGATGAGAACTGAGTTTAAGGGACATAAGATAAGGGACAGTATCTGTGTCACTGTAAATTCCTGTCAAAGTTCCCACTACAAATAACATCTTTCAGAGGATTTTAAAAACAAGTGGCAGCATTGTGCTTAAGTGAATGTAGTGTTGGCAAAAGGTGCTGACTGACAGCCTGAGAAACTAAGGTCTGTTATTTATCCACTGAACAGATACAACACAGGTAGCAGGGCTGCTACTGTCATATCACCTTTCCAATATGCCCCAGGCCTAACATTCATGGCTCATTCGGTCCTGTGATTGGAAACAAGAGTACTATTAACATAATTTGTGATGAGGATACCTGCCTATTAACCTTGCCTAAAACTAATTTCACACAAAACTATCAGATACTTCTCATATCATTTTTATGAATGAATTTTGAAAGCAAAATTATTTTGACAATTAGTAAAGAGCAAAACAAAAATTTAGCACAGCAATGTGTTTCACTTTTTTTTTATTTTTATTTTTTAAAGCTGTCACTTTCTTTTTTTAAATAAAATGTATTGCGGCAATGAGGTCATATAATGAACAACTATTAATACAGGACAACAGCAGTTGCTTCTAATGTGGATTCCAAAGTAATGCATGAAACATGACTTTAAATAACTCTGTTATAAGTAAAGCATAATCTTCTAAACACACATTAATATATGCTACAAAGAAATTTTACACAAAGTCTGGCTCAGTCTTAACATAGCTACTGCTTTGGTATCATGTTCAGAGGAGTATTACACTCCATGGCATATCAAAAGAACATTTTAATTACATGGTAATCTGTACCTGATCCCAGAAAGAAAAGTAATTAACAATGAAAAACTAAATTAAAATAATCTGTAGACTCTGACTGTACTCTCAGAAACAAAGATATAAATTTAATCATAGGAGAAATATACTGTAGTAGCAAAAGATCGCAGAGAGCTGTGGTGAGCAAGTAAGTGAATGCACAGCTGAACAGGTCAGACTATATTTTTATATAACTATATTGCTGTGATATTTCAATGTCAGTTAATCAGTGCTGTATCAATGCAAAAAAAAAAATTACATGTATTTCTAACTAGCCATTTCAAATTGACCATCATGAAAAGGGAACCATAGTGAACATATTTTAATAAGTATTTAGTATTTAAGTGCACTTTAAAATTCTGAAACCAACAATAAAAATCCTTTTGGAAATCATAATTAAGGCTACGATTTTGTCACGCAGGTTGTCGAAGTCACGGAATCCCTGACTTCCCATAACTGTGAATTCAGCCCCAGTGGCTGGGGGCTACAGGGTCCTACAGTCGCAGGGAGCTGTGTGGTACCCCTGCCGCGGCAGTGGCCCCCCAAGCTCCCAGCCAATATGGGCGGTGGGGGTACCCTGCAGCTTCCAGCTGCCACGGGCAGAGGAGGGTACTCCTCAGCTTCCAGCTGCTGTGGAGGACAAGGGGACCCCGGCAGCTCCCTGCCAGCCACAGCAGCAGGGAGATCCCTGCAGCTCCCTGCCACTGTGGGGCAAGGGGGCAGGCGGATCCCCATGGCTCCCCAGCCACCACGGTGGGGCAGAGGGACCCCAGCAGCTCCCCACTGTGGAGGTGGCAGGGGAATTCACACAGCTCCTAGCCACTGGGGAGAGGGCACGGGGACCTTGGAGCTCTGAGCCCCCACGGGTGGTGGGGACCCCGGAGCTCCCAGCCACCCTGCAACTGCCTAGTCCCTTCCCATTTTATCATGGATGTTTGTAGTAAAAGTTAGGGACAGGTCACGGGCTTCCGTGAATGTTTCTTTATTACCCATGACTTACCCATGACTTTTACTACAAATATCCATGACAAAATCTTAGCCTTAATCATAATGTACATTTAAGAAGTGGAGACATTTTTTTAAAATGCAAGCAGAGGTTTTCCACAGGCTTACACTGTTTAACAACAACTCCAAAGGCAATATTGCTACTACTACTAATAAATAATAATAATAATAGTACTGAGCACATTTCATCCATAGATCTCAAATACATTTTCAAAGCTGGATATGTATATTATCCCCATTTTTCAGATGGATAAACTGAGGTACAAGGAGGTGAAGTGACTTATCAAGGTTACATAGTGATTCAGTGGCAGAACCCCAGGAACAGATAGAACCAAGGACTTGTGCTACTGTGCCCTACCCACTAAACCACATAAAATGTTTTGTCATTTGCTCCATAAAACTAGAGCAGCTATATAACTATAAAATACTAGCCATGGGATGTACTTTCCCAGGGATGTGGGGATTTATCTAAACACTTCCTAAAGGTAGAATTCACTCTTTTGCAAATTCCAGGCCCTTATAATTGCCCCTTTACTAGACATGGTGTATGGGTGGTGGAGTAGCTGCTGCACAGGCCTCTGCCTAGCCTGTGGTTCTGTGCTGGCTCCAGATGAGATAACATGGAGGGGGTAGATCACTAGATTCTCATGTGCTTGATCTAGTGGCCAGTAATCCCTTACTGGGGGCATAGAGGTGCAGTGTCCCCCATTCCAGCTCATAATCTAGATTAACAGACTCATAGGGGCTATAACAGGGGTAGGCAACCTATGGCATGCGGGCCAAAGGCGGCACACGAGCTGATTTTCAGTGGCACTCATACTGCCCAGGTCGTGGCCACCAGTCCCGGGGGCTCTGCTGCTGGGTATCGGCCCCCAGCCCTCTGCCAGCTAGGGTTCCATCCGCCAGTCCTGCTCAGCCCGCTGCTGGCACCGGGTCCTGGCCACTGGTCTGGGGAGCTCTGCTGCCAGCCCGGGGTCCCAGCCGCCAGCCCGGGGCTCTGCAGCTGCCCCCAGCTATGGCCCACTGGCCCCAGCCTGGGGCACAGAGGGGTGCAAACAGGGGTAAGAGGGAGCGCAGCTCAGCACCCCCACCTTAAAAATTGTTCCAGCACCACTGTACTGGGATATTTTAAAGTCCTGATTTGCTGCTTACATTACTATCATGCCACGTGGAACAGCACACTGCATTTGACATTGAGATTAGAATGTACATGCAAGAACTGGAATCAGAATTTTCTGACAGATTTCAAGATTTCCAGCGATTTGGCCTAATTCCTTCTTTTCTAATTAAACCTGAAAAGTTCAATGAAAGTGACTCAGATTTCTCTGTATTTCAGTGGATGTGTGTTCAAGATTTCGAAATGCAGCTCATTCAGTTAAAAAGCTCAGAACTGTGGGCATCAAAGTTTGGAGATCTGCGCAGTGCACTTGAAGCTACCAAGAAAGATCATGCGACCTGTATTCTGACCTGCTGGACGTCCCTGCCAGTGAAATTTAACTGTTTGAAGAAAATTGCATTTGCAATGCTTTCAACATTTGGATCCACATACCTGTGTGAACAGGTATTTTCACACATGAAATCTGTCCCCTGTCCCTCTCAGAGCCGGTTAACAATTGATCGCTCAGAAGCCCGTGTGCAGCTTAAAATATCCAAATACATGCCAGACATTGGAAAACTCAGCAAGGAAAAGCAAGGGCAAGGATCACACTAAACTGATAGGATCTGCATTTTAATTTAATTTTAAATGAAGCTTCTTAAACATTTTAAAAACCTTATTTACTTTTCATACAACAATAGTTATATATTATAGACATATAGAAAAAGGCCTTCTAAAAATGTTAAAATGTATTACTGGCCCGTGAAACCTTAAATTAGAGTGAGTAAATGAAGACTCGGCACACCACTTCTGAAAGGTTGCAGACCCCTGGGCTATACTGTAGTTCAGTGCCCAGCCAATGAGATAGGGAACAGAATTTCGCTCCATTCCAGCACCATTTAATCAATTTAAGGGCCATAGCCTTTGGCCCTTACTCATGTGAGTAACTTCACTTGAATTACATATGAGAGTTGCAGGCTCCAAATTCGGACACTAAAAAGCAGAGAGTATTAACTTTGAAACTTGTATTGCAGTTCCTGCTGCTGTTGTACTGGCTCCATGTCTCAAACTGTTTCAAGTAACACACAAACCACTGAATGCCGTAGTCACTCAGCCAACCAATGAACCCACAAATGGAGAAGTCATCATCTAAAATACCCCTGGAATGAAATGTGAAAGTAGACTCTTCCTCTTCTTCTGTTTCCTCATCATCATATTTTTTTTTAATGTTTTCTTGCCTGCAATCTTTGTCCTTCTAATTCTAAAAGAATGTAAAAACCTGATATAACTTGCTACCCGATAAACTGAATCTCTTTGCTGAAGCTAAACCAGGTCACGATTCCCTGAAGTGTGGTGTTATTTTCCTGTCCAGCTGTGAGGTTTTACTTTCCACCACTTGCTACTATTGAATTTCTGTTATTTCAAATGGAGAATAATAGCTCAGGATCCAATTGCTTCACAATTATACGTTAAATAAAAGGATACAAGGTAAAGGAAAGAATGGGATTTTCTAAGATGGTATGAGTAAATTCAGCAAACAAAGATCTGATGGGAACAGAGTTCTTTGTCCTCGAGAATAAGGAACAGGATCATAAAGAGCAGGGTAGAAGGGATAAAGATCAAGGACAGTCTTTGATAACAGACTATTATAGGCATAAAAGATCACTGTTAACAGCATGAAATAAAAAATGATATGTGTAGGCTTCATATACTTTACATAAGGGCCTCAGTGAGTTATAGTGCAAAATATCAAATATCACAACTGTGTCTCAGAAAAAACATTGAAAAATCACAGAGCAGTGCACTTCCTTTCAGTTACTGAAACTATTTGCAACCTCCCCCAAAAAGCACTTGATCCTATCATCAGCTGATCCTGCTGTGACCTGCAAAAATTATAGACTCAAACCTTTTAGCTGACAAATCCACCCACCCTTTACAGCTTCCCTACTAAGCTCTCTGGAGAACCACCCAGACCCAGATAGATATGTTGCAAAAAGGGAGGAAAGTCAGGGAATGAGAAGAAATTAATTAATAATTAATGGTCCATCACAGTGTGACATAGCAATGGAGATAAATTAGATTAGGCTAGAAACACAGACTCAGTCTGACTCTTCTGAGTCAGTACTTAAACACAGAGTTGGGGGGCATCATATGGCTGCAGCTGCTTCTTTTGTTCATTTATTAAATACGTCTTAATTTCTAACAATTTTAGAATAATAAAAGCAAGGAACTCCAAAGAAAAGAACCAAAGATATAGCCAATGACATCAACTAGTAATTACCAATGTGTTGCTCTGTAGTAAGAATGAAGGTGGCTACAAAAGAGAAAGTTCTAGAGGACAGGAAGTGTGACAAGCAGAGAAGGGTGCCTATACTGAGAATTCACAGGGGTGGAGTATGTGGAGAGGGCTAAGGGCTGGGGCAGGAGGCTGGGGTGCAGAAGGGAGTTTGGGTGCAGGCTCTGGGAGCTGCCCCCGCCTGCAGGCGCTGCCCCGGCAGCTCCCATTGGCCACAGTTGCTGGCCAATGGGAGCTGTGGAGCAGGTGCTTGGGCAGGAGCAGTGCATGGAGCTCCCATGGCCAGCTGCTCCTATGCCTAGGAGCCAGAAGGTCATGCCGGCTGCTTCCCAGGAGCCACGCAGAGCCAGGTAGGGAGTCTGCCAGCCCCACACCAACCAGACTTTTAAGAGCCCAGTCAGCACTGGTCCCTTTTTGACCAGTTGAAAACCGGACACCTGGCAAACCTAGTGGGCACAGGAGGAAATTGGGTAAACAGAATTAATTACCTGAACTAGAATTTGGCCAGGTAACAACCTTAGATTTTAAAAAAATATCATTTTGGAACATTAGCTCAGTACATTTTTGTAATGCAACAAAAACACATGTAATACGATGCAGCTGCCCAAAACCTGTCTGTGATTTGTGGTATGACATGCCTAGAGCCAAACAATTTCAAGCCAAGGCCTTTTTGAGTCAGTGAATGACTGTGTGACCAGTCTACTTTAACTATTATATGTTTTTCTTTGTTGAAAGAAAGAAAATAAATGACCTTTCCAATAAAGGATAAAAATATGGTCATTATTTCTATCTATCCCCAGTTTTTCCATGACCTTGCACATGAACCAAAATCAAGGATGAATGAAGATTTAAGGATCTTCATCATATCAATCCCATTCAGCTTCTGCCACACGTCAGATGTCTGTGAACTCAACAGGAGGTGTAGGCAAGCAGCCTTCTTTAAAGCTGAAATTATGCTATGGCAGGGTCAATCTGCAAACAGTGTGTGAATTTGAGGCTGGCACACTATACACCTCTAGAGCCCGAACACATTACCTACGCAACATGGGTTATCTGCTGGCAGGAGATCCAAGATCAGGTCTCTTCTGAAACTCAGTTTTCCATGTCAGAACACGCAGGACTTCTGAAAATTTTGTAATGACAAAGGAACACATTTGTTAATTCATTCTCTATGAAGCAAACCACCCTCTCCACCAAACAAACAAATCCAAATGTGAAGATATGAAACACTAACAAGCCCTTAAACAAATGTTATGTGAGAAATGTTTTTAGAGAAAATAAGGTGCAACAGCAACTTTGAATGCAAATTTGTGTGGTATATTACTAAACTGTTATTACATCAAGAAAACAGCCCTGAGGCTGAAATGAATTTGAACAAGAGGCTACATTACCTGAGGCTCAGGAATGATGGATTGATGGAAAAATATTCACTTAGAGAGCTTTTATATTTCAGCATTATCTGATTGAAACCATTTAACGTTCTCAAAAACTGGACCATCTGGGTCTTTTTCAGACACCCAAGGTCTGCTAAAACAGATTTTAACATAATTGTTATTAAATTTTAGATTTATAGGCTGTCAGTATTTTGTCTCACAGGCCTGTACTGAGTCTTGGCTGAAATGTTGACTAACTGGTTAACCACGGAAAGGAACAAGGGCCAACTTGGCCCTTTCTAGGTTTCATAATTTCACAAGTGAATGGAAGGGAAAACTCATCCCGCTGAATCAAAAAGTGTGTGGGACCAGTCAACCACCTCTGCAGCACTGTTTCACCAGCCTGAAGCCCTGCAAATAGCAATCTGTGCATCTGAAGATTTTGTATATGAGCATGGGTCAGCCCTAGGAGAATACATATTGCCCCATTAGACCTGAAAAATGATGGCCTCAGGCTATAACTACTTTCCTGTGGAGCCTCTCCATGTTGTAAAATCCCCTCTTCATGGAGGCTTTTGAGCAGCCGTCACTGGATGAAGGCCTGGCATCTCAATCCTATTCCAAAGGAACCCCGGGAGGATTTAGAGCTGGTACTGAAGCACAGGGCTTCACTGTAGGTCGCCCTTGTCTCCTGAAGTATTTAGATCATGCATAGATTCTGTGGGAGGAACCCCCTGTTCATTCTAGAACCCCAACTTCTCAAAAAAGTGATTTTGCAAAAATTCTGCAAGGGTAACCTTCACATTTTTCCTCCCTGAGCAGAGACCCCTTCCTCAGGTTTTCTCACAGGAGAGGGCAATCTAGACAAATATTTCTTTTAGCTTGATTATTCAGATGGCTCATCTTTTTCCAGAATTTTTACATGTCTGCTGATCCCCTCCCTCTTTTTTGTTTACAGACGTTGCAAATTTTGTGCTCATTGGACCCCAGCCTACTCCCTTGGAAACCATAGAGTTGTCCTATTGACTTCATCAGGAATCCCGTCAGTCCCCTTAATGTCTTGCAAAATTCTGATAGGTAAAAAAAATCCCAGTATAGGTATATTTAAAGCAAAATGTGATACTGTTAAAATCCTCAGTTGGTGTCAATCAATATAGAATGCTGATTTACACCAGCTCAGAATCTGGCCCATGGTTTGAAGGGTATTTTTTCATGTTCTAGAACCAATAAAGTAAATTAAACTAATAAACTGAAGAAGACACTTTTCACTCTGGTGCGCATTGAACTCTTGGGACTTAGTTATAGCAATTAGTGTATGTTACAAAAGAAATGTTAAAGGCAGCTTTGGAGTACTGGTTAAAAATATCCCTGAAGCCCAAGTTAATTTAAGTAGGAAAAAATCTCAGTGTTTTTAAAAAAATAAAATGGTCACCAACTGATATACTGAGGGCCAAATTCCATGAATGACAGTTCACTATGGTATAGGCCATTGCATAGTTGGGGTCCATGCTTGTTATGTCTTTCTCACAATCTACTGGAGGAAGGCAACTCCCCTGAAGTCAGAAGAGGCACCAAAGCCTGTCCACTGATATGTAAATCAGAAACAACACACTATATGATTTAATTAACAAAGTAAAAGCTAACAAAGAACTATGCTGAACATGGTTTGGTCTTGTCTATACTTGCAGTTAAACCATTTTCAGTACTGCTGTCTCCCATTATCAGAGCATGGTTTCATGAGGCAGTGCTGAAAATGCTTAAGTCTGGTATGCCAGCATTTACACCATCGCTAGCACTGGGATGTCTTTTATTTCAGTGAGCAGCCCACTCCTGTCTCTTTAGTCACAGATTCATAGATTTTAGTCCCTTATGGCCCTATTAGATCATCTAGTCTGATCTCCTGCATAACACAGGCCAAAAAATTTCATCCAATAATTTCTGCAGCTAACCTAATTTGAAGCCCTTATTACTTTTAATAGTTCTGTAAGGCACTTATTATACTTTAGGGAACAATATAAATAAATACAACTAACAAGAACCTTATTGCAGCCTGAACAGAGTTGCCAAAGACTGAATGGGTCTGGCTGCTGAACTGCTGTGCCACCCCTATAAATGGTTCCTTCACATCATAACTGAGACAAAATGGCTGGGTAATGTAGGGAAGCTTTCACTACTGCTGTGCAACACGTCAATACAAATTCTTAGCATTATAGTGATTTTGATGTTTGAAGTGCTTTTATAGACATTAACTGATTCTCACAATACCTCTGCAAGGCAAAGGACTTTGGTATTCATTGCTATCAATCCAGCACCTTTCAGAAGCGCAGTGACTTACAAATGTATACACAGGCACACTCACGCATACAGTATTATTATTCACCTCTGATACTAAAATCTGTTACTTTCAAAGTATTAGAATACATGAGAAAACACGTACTAAAATATACAGCCTGATAGGCACAAAAGACTGCTTATCACAAAGCACAAGGGAACTATGTGTTTTTGCATGGATCCTGCAAGTCTGAAAGCCAAACATATGGGAACCAAATAGATTTTCTATATATATGTTAATTCTGCAAGAGCTTCCAAGGGGCAGCCTTGCCCCAAGTGATAATTAATGTATTTTCAGAATCACAGTAGCACATCATCTGTTTAAACTGAGGTGTGATTGACTAAAGAACAATTGGTATCTCTTTTATGGAGCATAAAAAAATTGCAATAACCCTCAAAGCTTTTCAAATTCTTTCACTGCAGTACCACAGTATTAAACTGATTTGTTTTTGAGGCTACCAATAAACATAGGCAGTCTTGACCCAGTCAAAAGTAATGGAATTACTTGTCACAATTCTGTTTACTGTGGTCAGTGCCATCTACCTCCATTTGAAAAAATAATTTTCTTGAAAGCAACTGTGCTCTGTAGTATAGCAAAGCTTGATAAAACCAGCTCCTATCTCTGGCTAATCTTTGTCATAATATAAAAAGCCTTATTTCCTTTTTCATTAAGTAAAGTGCCTTGCAAAGACAAAATGTCAGTGTATTAATGGTATCAGAATAGAGGGCCAATATATTTGATAATATATTGACTCTAACCTAGCAGACGGAAATAATCAGCCTTGAGAGTTCAGAAAAAGGAAGGAACTAAAATAAATCCTTTGGTAGAAAGCTATCAGAGGTACTGGATGGCCCACTGAGCTAAGATAACACAAACCTGTCTTTTCTGGAAATGTTATTACTATTATTAATTGTTTAGTGCCAACACTGTGTTCAGTACCTCATGGTACACAAAATAAAGTCTGTTTCTTCCCCAAAGAGGTTGTAATCAAAGGGACCAATCCTGCAAACACTTACATGTGCATAATTTTACTCTTGCATGTAGTTCTATTGCCTTCACAGGTAGATACATGGAAGATACTGGAAAGACCAGCATTGGGGCTCCGCTATAGTGCCCAATACCCTCCTGGCACTGCTAGACCTGGTGCTGCTGAGAGACTGTGGCAGTTGAAGGGGGTAGAGGAAGTCAAAAAGTAAAGGTAGTAATTAGCACTGTGCTGAAGTTACTAGAATTCAGGAGCTGTGAAGACATGCAGCTCCTCACTTCCTGGGCACTCTTCAGGTTTCTGGAGGGTTTGGCTCTGCCTTGTGGGGTCCTGTTTCTTCTCCAGCCCCTATGCCTCCCTCCCCTCCCCCAACTCACCTCCTTATGTGTCTTTACCGTGCTTCAGTGGTCCTATGCTGCCTTTTATAAAATGGTTTTGTCTATTTCAGAATTTAGTATTTCAGTCATTATTAATGGGAGAAGGGTCGGAATTTGGGAGGAGCATGGGCTGTTATAGCAGCGATAAAGGAGAGACAAGACAGATCTGGGGGGGAATCAGATCAGTATCTTAGAAGTTTGTATACTAATGTGAGAAGTATGGGGAATAAGCAGGAAGAACTCAAAATGCTAGTAAATAAACATAACTATGACATAGCTGGCATCACAGAGACCTGGTGGGATAATGCACGTGACTGGAATATTGGGTACAGCTTGCTCAGGAAGGACAGGCGGGAAAAAAGGGAGGAGATGTTGCCTTATATATTAAAAATATAAATACTTGGACTAAGGTTGATGGAAATAGGAGACAGACTTGTTGAAAGTCTCTGGGTAAGGATAAAAGGGGTAAAAAACAAGGGTGATGTCATGGTAGAGGTCTACTACAGACCACCAAACCAGGAAGAAGAGGTGGATGAGGCTTTTTTTAAACAACTAACAAAATCATCCAAAGCACAGGACTTGGTGGTGATGGGGGACTTTAACTGCCCAGACATCTGTTGGCAAAATACCACAGCAAGACACAGATTATCCAACAAGTTCTTGGAATGTATTGGAAACATTTTTTTATTTCAGAAGGTGGAAAAGCTACTAGGAGAGAGGCTGTTCGAGATTTGATTTTGACAAATAGGGAGGAACTGGTTGAGAATTTGAAAGTGGAAGGCAGCTTGGGTGAAAGCTATCATGAAATGATACGCAAAGCACTTTACCCGTATGCAAGTTTCCTGGTGCCCTGCGCAGCCGTGTGCTGCTCCAGCCCCTGCTCCGGCTCTTGCCCAAGGCCCCCGCCCCAGATCTCCTGAGGAGTGCAGTCGGGCTGGGCCTGCACTCACCAGCAGCGGGAGTGCAGCAACCCGGCCTCAGCCATGCCGCCGGTGAGTGCTGGGGGGTGGTCTTTCAAGAAGGCAGACTTTAGCAAACTAAGGTATTTGGTAGGTAAGATTCCATGGGAAGCAAGTCTAAGGGGAAAAACAATTGAAGACAGTTGGCAGTTTTTCAAAGAGACTTTATTAAGGGCACAAAAGCAAACTATCCCACTGCATAGGAAAGATAGGAAGTCTGGCAAGAGCCCCCACCCTGGCTTAACTATCATCTTCAATGATCTAAAAATCAAGAAAGAGTCCTACAAAAAGTGGAAACTAGGTCAAATTACAAAGGATGAATATAAACAAACAACACAAGTATGTAGGGTTGCCAACTTTTTAATCCCACAAAACCAAACACCATAGCACCGCCCTGTCCTCAAGGTCCCTTCCCTGCCTTTTCCCCGAGGCCCTGCCCCAAGCTCACTACATTCCCCCCTTAATCAAGGTGTGGGAGGGGGCTGCAGTGTGGGAAGGGGTGAGGGCTCCAGCTGGGGGTGCGGGCTATGGGGTGAGACTGGGGATGAGGGGTTCAGGGTGTGGGAGGGGGCTGCGGGTTAGGCAGAGGTTGGGGTGCAGGGGGGATTAGGGCTCCATCTGGGGGGGTGGGGTCAGGGATGAAGGGTTTTGGGGGCAGGAGGGGCTCCAGGCTAGGGGGCGTGGAGCAGAGGGGTTCACGGTGTGGGAGGGGGCTCTGAGTTGGAGCGGGGGTTGGGGTGCAGAAGGGGTGAGGGCTCTGTCTGGGGGTGCAGGCTCTGGGGCAGGGCTGGGGATGAGGGGCTTGGGGTGCAGGAGGGGGCTCAGGGCTGTGGCCAGAAGGTTAGGGCTCTGGGTTGCAGCACGGGCTTACCTCCGGCAGCTCCCGGTAAGCAGCACAGGAGGGGGGCTAAGGCAGGTTTCCTGTCTGTCCTGGCACCACAGACCACACTGCGCCCCGGAAATGGCCAGCAGGTCCGGCTCCTAGGCGGAGGTGCGGCAGGAGGCTCTGCACGCTGCTGTCACCCACAAACACAGCCCCTGCAGCTCCCATTGGCTGCAGTTTCTGGCCAGTGGGAGTGCAGAGCTGGTGCTTGGGACAGGGGCAGCATGCAGAGCCCCGTGGCAATCCCGCCTAGGAGCCGGACCTGCTGGCCACTTCTGGGGCACAGTGCAGAGCCAGGACAGATAGGGATTAGTCTGCCTTAGAGATCCACAGCATCGCTGACCAGACTTTTAATGGCCTGGTCAGCAGTGGTGACCAGAGACACCAGGGTCCCTTTTCGACCGGGTGTTCTGGTCGAAAACTGGACACCTGGTCACCCTACAATTATGTAGGGACAAAATTAGAAAGGCCAAGGCACAAAACAAGATCACACTAGCTAGAAACATAAAGAGTAACAAGAAAACATTCTACAAATATATTAGAAGCAAGAGGAAGACCAAGAACAGGGTAGGCCCATTACTCAATTGGGGTGGGAAATAATAACAGAAAATGTGGAAATAGCAGAGGTGCTTAATGACTTCTTTGTTTTGGTTTTCACCAAGAAGTTTGGTGGTCATTGGACATCTAACATAGTGAATGTCAGTGAAAGTGAGGTAGGATCAGAAGCTAAAATAGGAAAAGAACAAGTTAAAAATTACGTAGACAAGTTAGAGGTCTTCAAGTCGCCATGACCTGATGAAATGCATCCTAGAATATTCAAGGAGCTGACTGAGGAGATAGCTGAGCCATTAGTGATTATCTTTGAAAAGTCATGGAAGACGGGAGAGATTCTAGAAGACTGGAAAAGAGCAAATATAGTACCAATGTATAAAAAAGGAAATAAGGACAACCCAGAAAATTACAGACCAGTCAGCTTAACTTCTGTACCCAGAGAGATAAGGGAGCAAATAATTAAGCAATCAATTTGCAAACATCTAGAAGATAATAAGGTGATAAGTAACAGTCAGCATGTATTTGTCAAGATAATGCGATAGCTTTCTTTGACAAGGGTAACAAGCCTTGAGGATGGGGGGAAGTGGTTGACATGGTATATCTTGACTATAGTAAAGCTTTTGATACTGTCTCACATGACCTTCTCATAAACAAACTAGGGAAATGCAACCTAGATGGAGCTACTATATGGTGGGTGCAAAACTGGTTGGAAAACCATTCCCAGAGAGTAGTTATCAGTGGTTCACAGTCATGCTGGAAGGGCACAATGAGTGGGGTCCTGCAGGGGTCAGTTTTGTTCAATATCTTCATCAATGATTTAGATAATGGTATAGAGAGTACACTTATAAAGTTTGCGGATGATACCAAGCTGGGAAGGGTTGCAAGTGCTTTGGAGGATAGGATTAAAATTCAAAATGATCTGGACAAACTGGAGAAATGGTCTGAAGTAAACAGGATGAAATTCAATAATGACAAATGCAAAGTACTCCATTTAGGAAGGAACAATCAGTTGCACACATACTAAATGGGAAATGACTGCCTAGGAAGGAGTACTGTGGAAAGGCATCTGGGGGTTATAGTGGACCATAAGCTAAATATGAGTCAACAGTGTAACACTGTTGCAAAAAAGCAAACATCCTTCTGGGCTGTATTAGCAGGAGTGTTGTAAGCAAGACATGAGAAGTAATTCTTCCACTCTACTGTGCGCTGATTAGGCCTCAACTGGAGTATTGTGTCCAGTTCTGGGTGCCACATTTCAGGAAGGATATGGACAAATTGGAGAGAATCCAGGGAAGAGTGACGAAAATGATTAAAGAAAGGTCTAGAAAACACTGTGAGGGAAGATTGAAAAAATTGGGGTTGTTTAGTCTGGAAAAGAGAAGACTGAGAGGGGACATGATAGCAGTTTTCAAGTACATAAAAGGTTGTTACAAGGAGGAGGGAGAAAAATTGTTCTTAATCTCTGAGGATAGGACAAAAAGCTATGGGCTTAAATTGCAGCAAGGAAGATTTAGGCTGGACATTCGGAAAATCTTCCCAACTGTCAGGGTGGTTAACCACTGGAATACATTGCCTAGGGCGGTTGTGGAATCTCCATCATTGGAGATTTTTAAGAGCAGGTTAGATGAACACTGTCAGGAATGGTAATACCTAGTCCTGCCATGAGTGCAGGGGACTGGACTAGACAACCTCTTGAGGTCCCTTCCAGTCCTATGATTCTATGAATTTTCTGTCTATGAATGGAGATGAACTCCCACATGAGAGAACTTTGTAAACAGACTGGCTGATGATTGAAGGAGAGTGTAAATTTTATACTGTTCCCCTTCCTGATAGCTGGTATGCTACACTGCAGTTCCTGCTTTCAAGAATGTTTTCATGTGTAAAATGAATGTGATAGAAGGAAGATACAAATTTCAGCATTGTGCACAGACAGTGGTTGAATCCACTGACAGCTAAATTGCTCTTTTATGGGTAATTGTTGGTATGAACCAGCACAAGGATATACTCAGGAGATGAAGTGAGATCAGCTTGTGCAGAAATCAGCCATATGATGATGATATTATTTTTGCAACACCATAGAACCATGACTGGTCCCTGCCCCAAGGATTATGGTCTAATCTAATTGTACCATACCATGCATATGTGAACAATTACTTCTTGAACCATAATTAACATTACAGAATGCTCTACTGATTGCTATGGCAGAGGCTAAAATAATTGCTGAGGGGACTACAGACCATGACCCAGCAGTTAATTCACAATTTATGGTTTCTCCAGATGAAAAAGCACTGGAAATAAACAGAGTACAGTTCTTACATTTAATAAGCAGTATGCATCCCAGCACCTTTACTTTAAACAAAGGGTATGTCGACACTACCAAAAAACCCCCCCAAAACTACACAAAACCAACACCCCACCCCCAACTCTGTGCAGCGAGTCTCAGAGCCCCAGTCAACTGATTTGGACTCATGGGGCTCACACTGTAGAGCTAAAAATAGCAGTGTAAGTTCCCCCACTTGGGCAGAAGTCCAGGCTCGAAGATCCATGCCTCTCGCCAGGTCTCAGAGCCTGGACTTCAGCCCATGCGGGGACATCTACCCTACTATAGTGCAGGCCCCACAAGGCCGAGTCAGTTGACCTGGGATCTGAGACTCTCTCCCGCACTCTTTTTTTTCTTTTTTTTGCAGTAAGTCATGCTTCCATGGTAGATATATGCTGCACATAGTGTAATATAGAGGCTAGAAAAGGTGCCCAGTGTCAGCAATGTGAAAAGGCAAGGAGGATGTTTTGCTAAAACATGCTTCACTTCTCACTTGACAAAGTAGGTATATAAAGTCAGTGTTCCTTATGTCATTTATTATGAATATAATTATTTTCATTTGTTAAATGCTGATAGTGTGACTAGTCCAGTGCAAGACACAGAAGAAGACAGCCTCTGTTCCAAGGAGTTCACGTTCTCAAACAGTTGGATGCAATGAAAGATCAAGAAACTGCTAGTAAAATGATTTCTCGATTTAATCATTGTCAAGAAGGAAGAGTGACAAGGACACTATTCTGATTAAAAAAGGTTGCAACTTTTTTGTTGTAAACAGCTGTAATGTCAGCAGTTTGATGTAGGAACTTAAAGTCAACAGTGAGATAGACCCTAAATCAGTGGTCTGGTGAAAAGCAGTTGTGCTTTATGAGTTATAAAGGCAAATAAAAAAGACTTGGCACATATGCACTGAATTTTGTGCCTCATTCTCTTATTCTGCTAATATCGGTCTATTGATTCTGCACAGGTGTATAGCTTATGACAATTTATAGGCACTCCTACATTTTTCCCGCCAAAAAGATAAACTGTGTCAGAACAAACTTTCTTGGGAGATTTCTGATACTTCCTGTCTTTTGGATAGCCAGAACACTGTCAGAGCAGCTTGTCTTGATGCTTCATTTGTTTGGTTTTGGCACCTCTGCTTCTGGTGTTGGCTGGTAATCAGAAGGGAAAAAATATACATATATAAATTATAGCAAAAGTGTCCTGGTATGATCGGATTACTACTGTCTGATTCTTGTGAGGTTTCCAGCCAGCTGTTACAGGACACTTCAGGTACGGCCAAACCCCACAACCCAGAACCCAGTTTTCTAACTAGGTAGATAGCAGCACTATCAGGAGTTAAATGGTTGAAGAACTGATGCAACTGGGACTCATTTAAACTTCAGCACCCTTGGCTGCTGATGGTGAAATGCTAGTCTTAAAGTTGCCATTTTAACTAGCAATTTGCATGTGAAAATACACAATTTGTATGCATACTTGTGGTCAATGATCAAGCAAATTCAACACAAATTTTTTAAGAAGTCAGGTTCTAAATTGTCTACATTTCAAGTTGAAAATATAATCCTCAGTCTACAAATTGATGAAAGCAGAGTTTGCTACCTTTCAGAAAGGCATCAGAACACGGAAAGGTGGGGGGAAGGGGAAGGGAGTTAATCTGCCATGCAGGGTTTTCTACCTGAATTATACAGCTGCAGGCAGACAACAACTGCAAGCCTCTATTCTCCTCTGTTGTGCTTCCTTGATGCTTCACTCTAACCCCAGTTCAGGAAAGCACTCCCTACTCAGGAAAAAATGTAAATGTGTCTGCTTGACTTAAGCATCTACCCAAATGCTTCCCCAAATAGGGATGGGCTTAAGCAAAGGCTTAATTGCTTTCCTGAACCGAAGAGACAAGATGGGTGAGGTAATATCTCTTATTGGACCCACTTCTATTGATGAAGGAGACAGGCTTTCAAGCTTACACAGAGCCTAAAGAAGAGCACCGTGAAAACTCAAAAGCTTCTTTCTCTCACCAACAGAAGTTGGTCCAATAAAAGATATTACCTCACCCACCTTGTCTCTCTAATATCCTGGGACTGACATGGCTACAACAACACAACATACAAAAAGTTTTTGTTTTGTGTGGGCTATCTGCAGATTGATTTCCAAAATCCCAGCATGGAGGACAAAATGGGAAGGAAACTGCACAGACTAGTTTGGAGGCTTGTGAGCATGTAGGAAAATACAGATGAGGGAAAGGAAAGACAGAAAGAGGAGAGGTCACTTGTATATTTGAACTATGCCTGTCTGCAATTTATTTTTACATGGTGGCCCAGCTGTCTCATTAGTTCTGTGGCGAGATAGGCTGAACCAATACAATAGCATCAAGAAAAGAGTAAGGTTTTCCCATTTATCTTGTTGGAGAATTAATTTCAAAGCCTAGCTCTAGCCATTTAAATGCTTTCATTATGAAACCAGTATCTATGTTACGAGAAAGCATCATGTTAGAAAACATGGTAACTGAAATGCTGTAACAAGTTGCCAAATACAATTTTGCCGTAATGTGAACAAAAGGGACAAAGGCAGTTTTGTTTAAATATGAGGTAGTTGGTCATGGTTATTCCTAGAAATGGACGGTAGGGTTAACCACAACCAGCCAATACCGTTTTTAATGCAACTGCCTCGTGATATATTTAATGCTGTTAATTTGAAAGCACTCTAGATTACATCTTTAACTGGTGAATTTTCTCCTAAAAAGTAACATTCTGCAGGGATTACTCCCCCATCCCTCAAAATCAACACAAATCTGCAGTAGGGCTTGGTGGCATGTTAGCTAGAAGCTGCATATTTCTTCCTCTTTGTTTTGAATTTCACCTGGCCTTTTGAATGCCGAAGAGGAGAGTCACAAAAAATACACATCTTCATTACAACCAAACAGTAATTCTAAGTTCTAAACACAACCATGACAAGCAGAAAATGGTTCACAAAAATTTGGAAAACTCCATGGAGATATCCTACACTTAACTATACAATCTAAATACCCCTGAGCTAGGGAAGGCTTTGCAATACTGAAGAATTATTAATTCATAAATATTGTAGCAAACACTGTATGAGCTTCTGGTACCGAATATAAACATAAGTATGATCACTGAGAAACTGAGTCTGTTTTAAAAAAAAAAAAATCTTAAACATGAAGAAAGCTGCTCCTTTTGCAAGGCCAGTTATGACAGGCTGCAAAACCTGTGTTCACAGTTGCCCCCCACCCTCCCGGGGCAGCAGAAAAAGAAAGTTCTGCTAGGGTTGCCAGTTTTGATTGGACATGTTCCTGAAGGGTTTCATCATATGACATCATCTTTAATTAAAGATTAATCTTTAATTCCTGGATTCTCCAGGACGATCCTGGAAAGTTGGCAACTCTAAATTCTACTCTGTTCTTCACTCCTACACACAAGGAGCAAGCATCAGGAAGCTGTACTGAGCCTCTGACCTTGAAGCTCTCTTGGCCTGGCCAAGGGTTTACATCTTATAAATGCCCCTTTTCCCTACACCCCCACCTGGTGACACACAAGAGGAAAGGGGATACAGGGGGAGGATCAGTGACTTTTTCTCCCTGTCTCCCACTTCCTGGTTGGTCTTTTCTTATTCCTGAGCCACTCCAACAGTAACCAATGTCCTTTACTAGGCTCCCTGACACAGTGCTGCTCTTGTCCCCAACTGCTTCCAAAGATTTCTTCCCCTCCTTCCTGCTGGTGCTGCCCCCATGTTGGGACTGTCAGTAAGGCCCCATCTTCTGAGAGGCTGCTCCCCTGCCCCTAACAAGGGTTTCTTCTCTGGCTCTAACTCCCACCAAGTTACTCCCTGTCCTCAGCTGGGGCTTCCTCTTCATGGCTACTCTTGTTCTGAGCAGGCCTTCATCTGGTACCCTCTTCCCCAGAATAGCTGTGTGTGCACACACAGCCCTACCTCTGAAGGACCTGATAAGATTCTTTTCTGTCTTCTTTAATTTCCTCTGTGCCAGGGCTATGAGAATGCTATTTCCTTCTTGTGTTAAACCTATCATAAATACTTTTATGGCTCAAGGTCACACAGGAAGTGAATGGCAGAGCAGGGAATAGAATCTAGGTCTTCATATCCAAGGTTAGTTCCCTAACCCCTGAAGCATCCTGCCTCTCAGCTCATATAAAGTATTTTCCTTTTGGTGTGAATATACAAGTAACCTTAAATTTGCTTATCACAAGCATTTCCTTAAGAAAAACTCGACCATTCAAATTTTTGCAAAAAGCCAACTCCAAAGGGAGTGAGCACAAGTGAAGGGAAGTAATTTTTAAACTTCGGTGAACCCCTGTGGGAAATATTTTGCAATATTTTCCCAGGAGTAAGGAGTGGAGGATCAGGCCACACATTGTTCCTTAGCACCATGTACATTCATATTTTCATTCATGTACTGGCTCATGTTAGAGAAATAAAATGGTAGGCCTTTTGTCTTCTCCTGTACTAAAAACAGCTGATTTGTCAAGAAAATGGATATGAGAAAAATCAGTGGCCATCGGACTGTGACTATTGAAATTCAGAAGATTCTCAAGTTTCATTAACTCACTCATCGAAATTCTTCATCAGCAGAAGCTGGTCCTTTAAAAACCACATAAAAATTAATACAAAATGCAGAAGCCTCTTTCCAACTAAGTGAGGGCTTGGCAGGCCCTACATTGGGAATATGCAAACATTTCCCTTTCCACCTTTAAAAGAGAACATCACAAACAACAAAGAGTTTAAAAAGGAACTTGAAAAGCAATTGACAAAACCCACAACCTGGTGAGGAAGTTATAAAAATGCTACCTTCAAAGCAAATGTAAATAAATACAACCTCACTGAAAGGTTTATATGGTACTAGGAACAGTAGGTGGCTTACACCTGATTGCAGTATATTTGTCCTTTTAACTTTAGTACATTTTGCATGAATTTGGTCAAAAAGCTGTGCTCTTTATAATTTTCTCTAATTCTTTAGATGTTCAATGACTTCACTGGGACTACTGACAGTGCATAAAGTTAGGTATATGCAGGTTTGGGGCCTCAGTATACACATAAATTAAACCACTGCATAACTGGGTGGAATTTGTTGGAATATGCTTGCGTGGTTATTTAAAAAAAAACCCAACAATTCAGTTATTTAATATTACACATCAGCTAAACAAGATTATTATTCACTAAAACTATTTTATTAATTGCTCTGATCATTGCATTTAGTTAGAAATAAAACAAACTATGTGGTAGCTTAATGATCACCTAAATCCACAGTAGGGAATGTAACTCTATTAAATATCCATTTTCAGCAATACCCACTCTTAGATCTTCCTTTTACTTATCTGTAAAGCACATGCAGACCTCTTCATTTTAGTCATGGCTTGTAATTCAGTGGCACTGGCAAAGTGATCATGTTGTTTCTTTTATTATTGTATCTTGTCACAGTGATATCCATAAGGTCAATGCTGCAAAATGAAATTCCTTTATCTTCCTCCTTCCTCAGTATTATCTGAGTTAACAATCAAAATACCAATTATTTACCTTCAAGGAAATGTGAACACAAGCCAAGTTCCTTCAGTAAGTGGGGAAATGAGTTCAGTATTGTTAGCTCATCCCCTGTGGATTCAGCAGATGGCACCAGACAGCATAATTTGAAGTCTGTTCAAGTGTGAGACAGGAATAGGGCAGCATGAAGAGTGAGCCCTGGTTTTTTCCAGGGCTATAGTGGTTTGGGTGTTTTTTTAAGCTTGGTTATAATACACATGCAGGACCAAAACATGTTAAACAATCGTGCTTTAACAGTCTGTTTATTAATAATGTAGATTGGTCCTGAAATAGCCACTTTCCCCTAGAGAGGGTGCTCTCATTAGGTATGGGTTAAGGTCTTTCACAGGTCAGTATAGTGGAGGGAGATAGGGAATGAAGCATTGCAGCTGCTTGCACTAAGCTAGTTCAGTGTGTGAATTCACTAAATGGAGTTTAGTCTCTGTTCTTTAAATATCACAAGCATACATTATTCACTCAAAATACATTTATCTCAGAACAGAAGTGCTCGCAAATCAGAAATGGAATGTCTTAGTGGAGTCTGAAACGGCTAAAGCTAGACTGGCCAAAGCATAAAACAATTGGTATAGCCAGTTCCAGGGGATGGATGAGATGGCCTAATAGTTCTTTTCCATCTCTATTTTCTATGATTTTATTATTCCAATAGTTTTTAGGACAGATACTCAAGTGTAATAAATTAGCATTTCTTCACTGAATGCAGCTACATTGATTTACAGCAAGCTGAGAATCTGGCCTTTAAGATCTGTTTTAACCTTTAGAAAACTGACCATTTTTCAGAGAAACAGGAAACTAGCCCCCTCATTATCCCTTCTTTGTTGTGCAGGGGTTGGGAGGTGCAGGGAATTGTGACAATGGGTGACCAAGGAGATGAAAAATTCACCAGCCTCTGATAATTAGGGTAAAAGGGGCCATGGCCTCAGGAAAAGCACACAGCTGGGGAAAAGTCACCTACACGCTATGCTTCACAGTGTTCCCATCTGTGCTTCTGTCAGTCAGGAACTGGCAATTGGAAGGAGGTACAAATGGACATCTAGGGGCTCTTAGACAGAGCTGGTGGGGAGGGAAGGAGAGGCATAGAGCGAGACCAGCACCACACAAGGGATTCAGGTGGAGACTTCTGGAGGGTTCTTCAGGAAGGCAAGGCACCAAAGGAGGATAGCTGGCCTCTACTATGAGGCTGAGGACAGCACAAGGGTACTTTGGATGGTTCAGTAGTTGTGGGGAAGATGAGAGTGCTTCTTGTTAGGAAGGCAGAGATGAGGCTGGGTGTACTTATGACGTTTGTTTTACTGAGGACACTCAGCATTGGGGAAGTTATTTAAAATTCCTGGAAGCACAGATTTTACACTGACTTACACCTGTGCAAGCCACGGAAATCAGCGAGGCTACATAAGGAGCCTCATTCAAACCCTACCCTACTGAGGTCAGTGGCAGCCTTTCCAGTGACTTCAAGGGGTTTTGGGTCAAGCCTAAGGTGTGTACGTCAGGAAAAATCTCGCCCTTTGTTTTGGAGAGTTAACCCTCGTACAGACCTTCCTTTCCTATGGCTTCTAACGGCACTGATAAAAATATCTGTCCCAGTCACCCCTTCCCATAAGGGTGGGGTAGCAGTAGTGAGAACCTGAATAAAACACAAGGTCTGCTTTAAAAGAAGGTCAATTGTGTATCTGCATTCTCAACGAGGAGAATTAATTGTGGGAGGAGGACACCATCACTATTTTATACCATCTGTGATTTTGTGGTGATATTAAGAATGTTACTAATTAATAATGCCCTGCTTAGAAAATCTACACTGGAAGGTAGAGCTGCTAATCCATCTACTGCACTTACCCCTTTTCTTGTCCCTGTTTCTTAAGCATTTCCTTTCATTATGAGATGGAAAAATGAAGCTTTTATTTGATGGCAATTCTGAGCTATCAGATAAACAATGATTGAAGGCTTATGATGGAAAAAATGAAATATTCTTAGGAAATGGTCTTTAGCACCGAATACTTATAGTTATTTCAATCTCTCTTCGGAACATCTATTTAGCTCATAGAAAATACATGTTTAGAGGTCAGTTCAGTAAATATTTCAGCATTCTGAAAAGTCTATTAGCTACCATGAAAAATACGTATGTTGGTCCCACACTACACATATGTTGATATCCAGTTTTACCTACCAGGCAGTAACAATGGAATCACTGGATCACAAAATCTGGAGATGGAAAAGACCTAGTAACCCATCTTCTCTATCCCTCGGTCAGTGTAGGATTGTTTCCAATAGTATGTTATTGCCTCTCGTTTGAAATTACTCAAGCGACAGTGGTGGGAATGGGGGGACTCCATGTTCCTCACTATTCAGATTGCTTTCCTGATACCCAATCTAAATTTTCCTTTGCTGAATTCTATTCCTTTACTTCTAGTTATACCTGCTTAACTCACTTTATACTGTCCTACCCTTCCTCTTCTCCCTCCAATACTGTTCAAAGGCTCTGAATACTTGTAAATGGGTTTCATATATTCCCCTTAATTCTCATTTAGCAAGGCTTAGATAGAACGATAAAGGTAGGATCTGCTTCTATAGAAGAAAATGGGAAAACTACAATGGACTTCCAACAGAGCAGGATAGGCCTTTTGTTCTTCTACTGTTGCCTCATACATCAGTCTCTCTAGTCCCTTCACCGTTTTTATTGGTTGCCTCTGAATTTTCTCCACTCTATCAACCTCTTTCTGGTGCTGGGGTGCCCAGAAACAAATGGAGGGGTCAGGTGGTGTAAATAGTTGTTGTCCCATTGAAGTCAATGCTTAGACCCAACTTCCCCACTCAACTGTGCTGTGTCCAATGACCCCGCATACAGTGGGATGAAGGTGTTTGGGATGATGTAGTCAATTGCTTCAATAAAGCTCTGTTGATTTATAGTAGCTGAGGGTCTAGCTCACCATTCTAGATGCAGTTTCACCACTATCATGTAGAGAAAACTAACTCTTCCTTGGTCATGATGCAATACCTCTGGATGCATATCTTAAAATAGCATTTGCTTTCTTTCCTGCCACATAGCATTTCAAATTTAAGGTCCTCTCATTTTCTCTCCACTGTGATGTGACTGGGAGCTCCCTAAATCAGGTACCGAAGCTTATGCTTACATTCTGAATGGCATTCACACTGGAGCTGAAAAACGGTTCAAGCCCTCTGCATTATTTAGGCTCCACTTAAACTCAACATTTCTCAGTGGTGTGAATGGTCAAGTGGCTAGGAGGTGGGCACTGGCCCACTGCATGGGAGTTTCAGAGTAGCAGCTGTGTTAGTCTGTATTTGCAAAAAGAAAAGGAGTACTTGTGGCACCTTAGAGACTAACCAATTTATTTGAGCATAAGCTTTCGTGAGCTACAGCTCACTTCATCGGATGCATTCAGTGGAAAATACAGTGGGGAGATTTATATACACACAGAACATGAAAAAATGGGTGTTTATCATGCACACTGTAAGGAGAGTGATCACTTAAGATGTGTAAAACTATTTCCCCTTGTTTATTTCCCCCCCACACCCGGTTCCTCAGACGTTCTTGTTAACTGCTAGAAATGGCCCACCTTGATTATCACTACAAAAGGTTTTCTCCCCCCCACCCACCCACTCTCCTGCTAGTAATAGCTCATCTTAAGTGATCACTTAAGTGATCACTCTCCTTACAGTGTGCATGATAAACATCCATTGTTTCATGTTCTGTGTGTATATAAATCTCCCCACTGTATTTTCCACTGAATGCATCCGATGAAGTGAGCCGTAGCTCATGAAAGCTTATGCTCAAATAAATTGGTTAGTCTCTAAGGTGCCACAAGTACTCCTTTTCTTTTTGCATGGGAGTGAATTTCACCCTCTGAATATTCTCCTAATGTATAGGGTCAGATCATAGAATCATAGAATATCAGGGTTGGAAGGGACCTCAGGAGGTCATCTAGTCCAACCCCCTGCTCAAAGCAGGATCAATCCCCAATTAAATCATCCCAGCCAGGACTTTGTCAAGCCTGACCTTAAAAACTTCTAAGGAAGGAGATTCTACCACCTCCCTAGGTAACGCATTCCAGTGTTTCACCACCCTCCAAGTGAAAAAGTTTTTCCTAATATCCAACCTAAACTTCCCCCACTGCAACTTGAGACCATTACTCCTTGTCCTGTCCTCTTCTACCACTGAGAATAGTCTAGAACCATCCTCTCTGGAACCACCTCTCAGGTAGTTGAAAGCAGCTATCAAATCCCCCCTCATTCTTCTCTTCTGCAGACTAAACAATCCCAGTTCCCTCAGCCTCTCCTCATAAGTCATGTGTTCCAGACCCCGAATCATTTTTGTTGCCCTTCGCTGGACTCTCTCCAATTTATCCACATCCTTCTTGTAGTGTGGGGCCCAAAACTGGACACAGTACTCCAGATGTCGAATGTCGAATAGAGGGGAACGATCACGTCCCTCGATCTGCTCGCTATGCCCCTACTTATACATCCCAAAATGCCATTGGCCTTCTTGGCAACAAGGGCACACTGCTGACTCATATCCAGCTTCTCGTCCACTGTCACTCCTAGGTCCTTTTCCACAGAACTGCTGCCTAGCCATTCGGTCCCTAGTCTGTAGCTGTGCATTGGGTTCTTCCGTCCTAAGTGCAGGACCCTGCACTTATCCTTACTGAACCTCATCAGATTTCTTTTGGCCCAATCCTCCAATTTGTCTAAGTCCTATCCCTGCCCTCCAGCATATCTACCACTCCTCCCAGTTTAGTATCATCCGCAAATTTGCTGAGAGTGCAATCCACACCATCCTCCAGATCATTTATGAAGATATTGAACAAAACCGGCCCCAGGACCGACCCCTGGGGCACTCCACTTGACACCGGCTGCCAACTAGACATGGAGCCATTGATCACTACCCGTTGAGCCCGACAATCTAGCCAACTTTCTATCCACCTTATAGTGCATTCATCCAGCCCATACTTCTTTAATTTGCTGACAAGATCCTTAGCTGGTGTAAATCAGCATTGTTACATGGAAGTCAATGGAGTTACTACAACTTACACCAGCTGAGGCTCCTAAAGTCCAGCCCTAGCAAGCCCCCAACTCAGTGTATTTAAAACGGAGAAGGACTCTCTGGGGGCAGTCTCTTCTTTGGTTTTCTGAATTCCTGGTTAAGAATCTGCAGCAATCTCTGGAGGACATTTTTTATCTATATTTAGTCTCCCTTTTTCACGATTGTTGCATTAAAATATCTCCATCCCATTGTTACCCTGGCCCACCATATACCATGTAGCTGGAGAGGAAGGAGGAGGCAGCTCTATGCCACCTTTCTGCACACCTGATACTCCTCTCTCTACCCCAACCTGCGCTCACCACAGAAGGGCCAAGAAAGCAGGTAGTGTAGCTATAGCTGCCAAAGAATTCCCAGCTCCCTTTTCTGGGGAGCTTCCCAGAATTTTTGCACTGCCTGAGTAGTACAGAGTGCCTGGATCAAGGCCAAAGATCTGTCCTGGTACCCTCTTTTGGATTATTTTTCACCAGATTAATTTGCATTTAATCTCCTATTTCTAATTTGTCCAGGTCCTATGGGTTTTATTTTTCTGTTCTCCTTGCTATCTACAATGCCTCCCCATTTCAGATCATCTGCAGTTTTTAATCAGAGTGCCATTTACCCTCACTAGCTGATCGTCAGCAAGCATGTTAAATAAATCCAGGCCTGAAAGTGGAATGAGAAAACCAACCTTCTTGGGTCACTTTGGTGGCATCAAGATCAATTTGCTCATTTTGAGTCTGATCTGCAAGGTGCTGAACATCCTGAACTTCCATGAAAGTCAAGGGGAAGTGAAGATGCTTTACACCATTGAGCTCTAGAAACTAAAAGACATTTTCAATACAATTGTTCCAGTGTTAAGTTCAGCCCTGCAATAACTCTGTTGACTTCAGCTGTGGACGTGCAGCTGCTTACACCAGGGCTGAATGTGACCTCAAGACAGCAAACAAGGCAGCTTGTCAAGACAGCAAAATATCAACAGTGAGTATGAGAAAGACTAAAGTACAAGTTAAATCATATCCCCCTGGCTCCAAAGTGTACCATATAATTACTTGATAGAGCTGCAGTACAGAGCCTCACTGTAAACATCTGCTTCATTTTTTTACTTAGTAAGCATGACTCCCACACATTAATGTCATAAAACAAGGCCAGATGGTAAAAAATAAATCTGTTTCCTTTTAAACATTATAATATCCTTTGAATGTGTCAGATGTAATGATAGGGTCTTAAATTATGCCACTGTAGCTATTGGACACTTTATTTCAGGGGTTCTTAGCCTCTCCAACTGTAACCCAATATACAGCTGTGCCTCTTCAGGTGTGCCCCAGACCCTCTGTTTGGGTATGCAGAGTGTTTCATAGGGGGTGCCGTGGAACTGAGCATAGTGGTTTAAAGGCCACTCCTGGTACCTGTGCAGGACCAGTTGCATGGGGCTGAATAACCATCTGCAATGGTGGAGTCATAGCCATGCCTTCTGCAGTCTGTCATAGCACCACCTACCCACTCTGGCTGCAGGATAGCCGCTGCCTTAGTTTTCTTTTACGGAGGTTTTCCAGCCTTCCAGCACAGGTTGGTTGCTGAAGTGACTCAGCCCTCCAGCTAAAGAAACAGAACATTCCACCTTCCAGGGTATTAAAGTCCAAACCAACACCAAACCCCTAAGAATCTTCTATCCCAGTCTGAAGCAGGGCACAGGCCGGCCTTCCTTCCTAAGACTCTGCTTTCTCTTTTAAAGAAGGCTTCCACATTCTACGCCCACCTCTGGGCTCTGTTCAGTCTTTCCACTAACATAGGAGGCTTCTGCAGGAGCCTCCCTACCCCTTGTAGCCACTGAGGACTGGTGACTGCAAGTAATCCAGACATTAGATTACCCAGTGGAGGACAAGTAAGTAACCTACTCCAAAGCTGAAGTGTGCACTGGTGGCTGAAGGACCTGCTCCTAGGGAGGGGTCATCTGGGAAGGTGGTGTCATGCTGTCTAGAGTGGCTCACCATCGCGAGTGCCTGCCTCAGGGAAGACACTCCAAATTGGTGGTGTGTTCTACCCTATATGACATTAGAAAGACCATTATTGCATTATTGGAATTCTGTGTCCAATTCTGGTGAAAAAACACATACCCTTGACCGACATAAGTTTCACTGACAAAAGTGTCGGTGTGGACAGCACTATGTTGGCAGGAGAGGCTCTCCTGCTAACATAGCTAACAGCGCCAGTTGAGGGTGGTTTAATTATGTTGGCAGGAGAGCTCCCTCCTGCCAGCAAAGAGCAGCTAAACAGGTAGTACATCGTGTAGACATAGCATAAAGTATTTAAATCAAGACTTTATATTTTTCTAAAAGACATGCTATAGTTTAAGCAGAAGTTATCGGCTTGATGCAGAGTTTACTGGATAAAGTTCTTTGGGCTGATATGCAGGAGGTCAGACTAGGTGATTAAGGCTAGAAGGGACCCTTCTAAACACTATGAATGCAGCTGCATTAGAGCTTATGTTTAGACTTTGGTTGCCCCAGAAGGGATGACTTTTGATTTGGTGCATTGAACACTTGGCCGTCCAGCCAAAATGCCCAGTTGTATGAATAGACTGGGGGAAGCACAGTTGTGGGACCTGACCTTGGGTAAAGTAGATCAACCTTATCATACTTGGGCTACTCTTTCTACGCCTTAGATCATTAGGGCTGGCCTACACTAGAAAGCTAGGTTGACCCAGCTACCTCACTCAGGGGTCTTACAAATCGACACCCCGAGAGACAGAGTTAAGACAATCTGAGTGTAGCCAGTACTAGTAGCTGCTGCCTCTTGGAGAGGTGGATTTACCCCAGCGACAAGAGAACCCTTTCTGTCACTAGTAAGTGTCTACACTGGTGTAGCAGCAGTAGTGTTTCTAGTGAGGATACAGCCTTCTAGTCTAAATAGATCAGATAAATGAGGTTGGGAGGGGCAACAGAGTTCCCAGCCCAGTGTTCTATATACTGAACCATACTGCACCAAACAATGAATGCAAACCCACAAAGAATGTTTGATCAGAGTCTCTCCTGTAAAATTCCTTTCCTGGCTAACTTGGCTCCTCCATCGTTAAATTATCATTAAACTATTTTATATTCCGGTCCTGCATCATCTATTGACTGAAATAAGTTGTCTGTTGAGAGGGCAGGATTAACCTTTTGTGGGCCTGGCACCAAATGTATCTGTGGGCCCCCATGGGGCAATGGTGCATGGCGAGGGGAGGTCAGTCCCCAGAGTGAGAGGCTGGCTGGTGGCAATGGGGTGTGGCATGGCGGGGGCAGCCCCACTTTGCCCAGCCCAGTGCAAGGACACTGTTTACAAACCGGCACTTGCAAAACACACAGTGGCCTGCCCGGCCCTGTGCTGTCAGTGTGCCCCTTCCCCTTGGGGGCAGGCGTATGCCATGCCACACAGCCACCCTGCCCAACACTGCTCCCGACTCCCTCTGGCCAGAGCCCCCCCAGGCCTGCTGTGCCCAGCACCCCGCAGACCCTTCCACAAATGCACAGCGCCCTGCACAACACCACCCCTGTCCAGCATCCCCCTGCCCACAGCCCCACCACAGATGCCCAGTACCCCACACAGAACCCCCACTCCATAGTGCCCCCATACTCACAGATCTCATCTCCCCTGCCCCGAGACCCTGCCTCCTGGCCACACTCACCAGCTCTTCTGGGAGGCAACTGTAACTGCTGGGCTGAGCCAGCAATGCAGCCAGGACTGGTCCCAGCTGGGGCAGGGAATCGCCCCAGCCCCTCAGGAGTGGCGAGATCAGCCAGGCCAGAGCCTGCTCTGGCTGAGCTCCCTCAGGACCCACCTGCCTGGAGGGGCCCAGCCAAGCCCCCGTACGCTGTTTCTCCCCTCCGCAACTGACTGAGACTGGCCAGGCTTCTGCACTGGTCCCAGGCGGCTCCGCTCCAGCGAGACAGATGGGGCCCCACAGGCGGCGGGAAGCAGAGACTGCCCAGAGCCAGAGGTATACTGGGATCTGGTCAGGGTGGGGCCAGAGGACGGAGAAGAGCCCTTGGCCAGCTGGCTGAGAGGAGCAAGTGGTGGGTGCGGGCAGGCTGGCGGGGTCTTGGGGAGCAGTGCAAGTGGAGGAGGCCGGGGCCCCTTCTGAGCATGGGCCTGCTCTATGGTGCTACTGTAAACCCAGTACTGCCTGGTGACTAATTGGCAATTAATTAAAAGTGCAGCAAAGCTTTGTTTTTCATCTCCGTATGACTAGTAGTGTTCATGTGGAAGTTTTACCCATGCTAATAAAAGAATTTTAATAGAAATGGACCTGAACCAACATTAAAATACAGACACCCCCAAGTTCTGCAGAATTTCATGTCCAGTTCTGAACTTCGCCTGTCTCTAACATAGCCTGAACCCTGTAACAGACCATCCTCAAACTTTGGGAAAGTTCAGTCAGATCCTAACTCTGTGGTTTGGGATTGTTTCTAGATCTAGAAACTGGCTTCCGATAACATGGATTAAACACTATTATCTGGTCAATGTGACCCAACTACAACAATTTTAAATAGGATTAGAAACTAATTTGCATACTCCCATGTAGTTGGAGCTATTGCAGCAGATCTAAAAGCAGCAGCTAATTGGGGAGGGGGAGGGGGAGACTTTGTGTGACTCAGACAAGGTGTGGCTAATGCTACAGGCAGTTTATTTTTAATTGCATGCCACCTTATTGTGGAAGAATGAGTGATAGGAAATGCTTTTAATTCTCGAAGCTGGATCCTAGCTGGCTTGGTAATAAATATCTTTCTGTTCCCAATAAATTGCTTTTCTACGGCAGGCAGCTATGTTTCTTTTGTATGAAGCCATGAAGCTGGTGCAGCTACTGTCATTAAAGATGAGTCAGTTTTTGCATAAACTGTTATTTTCAGATTTAATATCTCCTATAAAATACCATTGGTCTGCAATTTTGTTTTAAAACAGTTATTTAAGATCATGGCACCATGAGTAGCAAAAAAACAAAAACAAAAATTAATGTTTGCCAAGTTCTGTGTTCCCTGAATGCTATATTGTTGTTAAGCCATAGAAACCAAGAGGCCTGTGAGGCCTATGATACAAGGGGCCAAACTTCTACTGCAAGCTGCTTAACATGGACTTTCAAAATATATGCGTGCTCTTATTTTGTGGCTGAAAAACCCACATATGTATATGCAGAATAATTACTTTGTGTGCATAAGTGCCCATTTTGCAGCCAAAAATCGTTAAGCACACAATTATGTAGGTATAATTTAGGTGGGCAGATTTGAAAAACTGTGCCAAGATCTCCATTAATTAAAACAGGGACTTTGCAGCAACAGATTAAAGGCTGTCCTGCAACATATTTATGCTGTGTGCAGCAGAGCTGAAGATTATCAGGGAGCTGATTACAGCTCCCTGAGTCTCTGCCCAGCCACAGCTGGCAACAGTCCCCAGGGACTGTCAGCTGAGCATAGCCAGACCATGCCACCTCACTAACCCTGACACATCATTCACTGCCCTCAACACTCCCTCTATTCTGGGTCAGCAGGGAGGGTGACAAAACAGCTTGATATGCCAATTCCATACAGACAGAACTCTCCTATGCCAGGAGAGTCCTCAATCCAGTAGTAAGGTCAGTTTCCATTCCCTTTGTGTTGCTTGTGCAGTGCAAAAGAGACAGAATGGGTCAGAAAACTTGGCCTAAAGAGTGTATGATAATTTAATTATAAACTTCTGGATGGCCTTTTATGCCATAATGATGTGAGGCCACAATATATTTCAGTGCATTAATAATATTTTGCAACTGTAGGCCACAGTCCTTCAGTTGGATCTGCATGGATGGACAAGTCATTGAACTCAGTGAGTCTCCACATGGACACAAGGATCTGCATGCGTGGAACAGATTGCAGGATCAGAACCATATCACGTTCTATGAGGGGTAGCGCTATTCTGCGAAACTGCAGATTCAAGTCTGCAAAAACAGAATCTAAAATGTTTTGATCTCGTTTGATTAAGACCCCTGGATGTTACATTAGTCTGCACAATTACTTACATCAAATACCATTTTTCAAGTCAAGCCACAGCTGTGTTCTCAGTTTCCTGAATGCTGATATAAGGTCTGTTTCTTGCAAGTGGAGTGCCTACAGCATGTCAAGTTAGCTCTATATAGAGAACTAAATATGTGCTGGGGATGGAGGCTACCAAGGAAATCAAAAGGAAGAGGACTGTGCTGTCTCTCTAGGGAATGGGTTTCTCCAGTGAGAATATGGTGACATCTGAAACAGACTGGAGACAAGTGAAGAGGAGAAATGGCTACAATCAGAGCAGGAAGGAAGAGGAGGCGGCGACCAGAGGGAGTGTGTACGGGGAGGCATGAACCAAATGATATCTAGCTTCTCTTTTCTGTTGAAACTTTCCAAGATTATGGTCTCTCTTTTTCTGGCCACTTTGACCCTGGGAAAGGACAATGTATTAAATTCACATCTCTCTCTTTAAAAAAAAAAACAACACAAACAAAAAAAACCCTCACTGTTGGGAGAGGTTAGGAACACGTATCCAGCTCATTTATACTCTCTTACCATGGTATAAATTTACCCACACTTGTGGGTTTGCAAGAACAAATGAATGAAATCATAGAATTCTTCAGAGATTTTTATGAGCATAAACTGGATGATAATATCTAATTGTAGGGATCTGAGACTTTCTGACTGCAGTTGGGATGCCATTAACCTGCTTATGTCTATGGTATGGATGTGTCACAAACCAAAACATAATTTGAAAAAACTATGAGAAGGAACAAGGTCTTAGGTCTTGAGCGTGCAAGTACATAGACCTGTATTTAATTTTATGCATGGTGAGTATTCCCATTGCAGTTAATACTCACCGTGCATAAAGTTAAGCCTGTGCGTAAGTCATTGCAGGATCAAGGTCCTATATTTTAACAGAAGTTTAAATATTTTAATAATTCTCTATAACAGTATATTCATTATTTCAGGAACCAGAATACTAAAAGTGTAATACTGAATACAGTCACTGTAGCAACACTGTACATGCAGTTCAGGCTGCTATCTATTTATGTCTCACTCATCACCATGGTATCTGATGCACTTTTTGTAAACCACTATTTTTTGGTCACATAACTTTCTGAAATAATTATTTTTAGGACTGAAGATGTCTTAGAATCATAGAATTGTAGGACTGGAAGGGACCTCAGTAGGTCCTCTAGTACTGTCCCCTGAACTGAGGCAGGAAGAAGTATTATCTAGACCAGTGAAACTCAGAGCTCAGTGGTTCAAGAGCCAAATTAGCATCAACATTACCCAAAAGAGCCACAGTAGTGTGAACTCATTGTTTCATTTACTATTTATATATAATATACACCAAAATGACTGAAGTATTATTATTTATAAACTATAATTGGTTAATAACTTAGACTGGTTAATAATTAAATCACACAGAGTTTTAGTATCATGTGCTGCAAAGAGCCACAGGAGAAATATTAAAGAGCCACTTGCAGTTCCGAAAGCCTCAGTCTGAGTATCACTGTTCTAGACCATCTCTGACAAGGATTTGTCTAACTTGCTCTTAAAACCTCCAGTGATGGAGAGTCCACATCCTCTCTTGGTAATTTGTTCCAGTGCTTAACTACTGTGACAGTTAGGAACTTTTTCCTAATGTCTAACCTAAATCTCCCTTGCTGCAATTTAAGCCCATTACTACTTCTCCTGTATTCAGTGGTTATGGAGAACAATTTATCACCCTCCTCTTTTGTAACAACCTTTTATTTACTTGAACATTATTAACATGTCCACTCTCAGTCTTCTCTTCTCCAGACTAAACAAACCCATTTCCCACCCCCCTCCAATCTTTCCTTGTAGGTCATATTTTCAGACCTTTAATAATTTTTGTTTTTTTCCTCTGGAATTTCTCCATTTGTCCACATCTTTCCTGAAGAATGATGCCCAGAGCTGGACACAGTACTCCAGCTGAGGTCTTATCAGTGCTGAGTAGAGCGGAAGAATTACTTCTTGTCTTGCTTACAACACTCCTACTAATACATCCCAGAATGATGTTTGCTTCTGATGTTTGGTTTTTTTTGCAACACTATTACACTGATGACTTGTATTTAGTTTTGTGATCCACTATAATCCCCAGATCCACGTCTACAGATTTCTTCCTAGGCAGGCCTGGCTGGTCATAGCCTAGAAGTATGTTCAATGCTGGCCTAACTTTGTTCCTCTTGAAGTCACTGACAGTTTTATCAGAATTAGGCCAATCCAGTACATTTTTGAAAATCCCGCTCTGTCTCTTTTTGGGTTTGTGAAGCACCATGAATATCTGACTCTCTATAATGTAAAACCCATCCTATTTGGAGCCTTCCATACATGGATGCTAAGCATTTAAAATTATTCTATTCATATTTAAATTCAGAAAGTGGTGAGAAGATATATTGCTGAACGTTTTTTGTGTGCTTGATGTAATGGACAGTCATAAACCCATATTCATATAGTGTATGTTGTATAGCCATGCAATGTAAAAACTTGTTTCAGTGACTAGTATAATAGAGCCCTAATAGCTGAATGGGCCTTTTAGTTTCTACTGCAACACAAAACGTAATGTTAACAGAAATATTTTAGTAACTTTTAAAAGTTTGTTTAAAAACCATTTGTTTGGCTCTAAACATTCTGCTGCAATCCAAACACTGAAACATCCTACCAATGTGAGAACCAAAGTGAAAATGACTACAGACAAACAAACAGACAAGTCTGTTTTCATTGCCCATGGTGAATCAAATATAAAAAAGTAGACAATTGGCATAAATGGTGAAAAGTGAAAGAATATGAAACATTTAATTCAGTGTTAATATCCTTTCGTGGTGTTAGCAGAGCAGCTAATCTGACTCTGTCCATTTAATTTTTTAGCTCTGCGTACACACTGTACATTGTTTCACTCTGCTAGTGCTTCTTGGGAAGATGAACCCTGGGGCTATAGCACCACCTAATGGTTATTATATAGTTTCCTTCTTAAGAGCATTTTTTTAAAAAAAACCGTACAATGACTTATTCATCCATATTACAAATACAGCAATCAAGTCAGAATTTAGGCCCTGATGCTGCAATGAGCTTTGTGTGGGCAGATTCAAGTCCCACTGAAGTCAATAGGGCCCCATACAGGAGTCTGCAGGTTTGGGGCCATAGACATGACTCGCTGGTTCAACAACAGTAGTGCATTTGATTTGGGCTTTGCTCAGTCTAAGGCCTAAATGGTGGCACAGCCTCCGAAGGGTACAGTGAGGAGGTGCATCATTCCAGCAGAAGCTCCAGAAAGAACTGCACCTCAGGCAAATGTAACCCACAGACCTTCTGGGTGTGGTGTTCTGTTCCATCTAGTGGCACCGAGACCATTTAGAGAGAGTTAAATGAGTCTGCTCTACAGCCTTAGCTAACAGCTGATTGCCTTTTAGCTCATGCAGTAGAGGCTCATGCACTAAGCTCCAAAGGCCCCAGGTTCGATCCTGCCTGCTGAGGACTGGGGTCTGTTGGTGTTACATAAGCACAGTGTTAATGGGAGCACAGGAGGAGTGCAGTTGCAGTTGAAGTATATCAAGGAAGCATGGTGCACTCCTTCCTGCATAGGAGGAGCAGTGATGTGTGGGAGTGGGCATGGTTTTACGAATGTGCCCTACCACTCCCCGACCACTCTGGAGAAGCTAGCGTCACGGGTGGAAACTGGCCTGGCATGATCCTAGTGCTCAGGAGAATGCAAGGGCTGCCACTGTGCTTTGTGCAGGAATGCATGTGTGCGGAAACGTCCCACCTTGCACTCCTCTAGGGCTAGGCAGGATGGAAACCTCGTACAGCAGTTTCCTAATGCAGTAATCCTCTTTGTGTACTGTTGCACCATCCCTTCCCATGCATTCCACTTTGGAATGGCCTAATCTGCTGTCTATTCACACTACTCCTCATTATCTCTGCCCCTTGAACTCCTACATGCAACTTACAGCAGGGTGCATGTCTGTCCATTTGCACACAGTGATAGTGATTCTTTCTTCTAGTGAAGCATTATACACCTGCTGGCAATGGACAGAGCCACTGCAGTAAATTCATCTGGTTTCCGTTCAGTAATAGACGTCCTACAGCTTTATCAAATGGAATCCAAACAAAACAGAAGCTCTGATGGGGGATGATCATCTGTTGTTGAGATATTCCCACTCATCCCTGGTGATCCCATTCATTATTGTATCACTGTAAGTCCATTTTTGAGTATAACAAAGCCTGTCTTTATGTCAGACAGAATTATGCTCTGTTTTGCTGATGAATATGCATCTCTGTTCTGTTATTGAAACATCATTTTGCTATGCACAAGATAGCATCAGGCTGACAGTAATACTCAGCAAGAGCGATTTAGAATTAAAAATATATATCCTTGATTTTTTTTTAAAGTTCGATATTTTCCAGTATAGCTTATACTTTTTTATTGTCAATGAGAAAAGTTTTGAACATAATGAAATACTACAAAAATAGAGATTGGGTTGGTAGTGTCAGTTTCACATCATTGTGAGAGATGCTTTGAAAGATGAGGCTGATGGAATGAAATTTAAAAAGCATATTGCTGTTGGTATCTGGTCTTCAACGTTTGCCAGTACTGAAAAATTTCTGATGAAATACAGAACAGGAGGACTTGTGGCACCTTGGAGACTAACAAATTTATTTGAGCATAAGCTTTCGCGGGCTACAGCCCACTTCATCGGATGCATAGAATGGAACATATAGTAAGAATATGTATATTCC
Organism: Lepidochelys olivacea; assembly: GCF_965140295.1. Classification (NCBI taxonomy): domain Eukaryota; kingdom Metazoa; phylum Chordata; order Testudines; family Cheloniidae; genus Lepidochelys; species Lepidochelys olivacea. The sequence goes on along the minus strand of NC_140415.1, from coordinate 85,760,417 downwards.
CCCCTGCCCTGACTTCCCTAAAGATGGAGTAAATCCTCAGAATGTAGTGGCAACAAGTGATGGGGAACCTCTCCTCCCTAACGACATAATGGCATTGGCCTTTTCCCTTTGAGTCCCAGTTACTTAAAGAAAAAACATAATTCCAGCCCTGAGGTCAGGGCCGCCCCTAGGCATTTTGGTGCCCTACGCAGCCCACGAGGGGGCTGTGTGGGGCCCCAGGCCTCCGCGGGGTGCGGGACTGGCTACTGCCTGCAGGAAGTGGAGTGACTCAGCCCCAGCCTGCTCTGCTCCCCTGGCTCCCAGGCTTAAGTTGGGGGGCAGGGGGAACCACCCCCCAGCACTCGCCGGTGGCACGGCTGGGAGCCAGGGGAGTGGAGTGGGCTGGGGCCAGATTGCTCTACTTACCGCCACTGGTGAGTGCAGGGAGCCCAGCCCCTGTTGCAGTCCTCAGGGGAAGGGCTGGCTAGGGTGGGGCAGGGGCAGAGCAGGGGCTGGGGCTTTGGGGAAGGGGTGGAGTGGGTGCGGGGCTGGGGCAGATCAGGGGTGGGAAGAGGCAGGGCTGGGGCAGAGCAGGGGTGGGAGCCATGGGGAAGAGGCAGAGTAGGGGCTGGAGCAGCATGCAGCTGCGTAGTGCCCCAAATTTCCTGGTGCCTTACGCAGCTGCATATTTTGCGTTTGGGTAGGGAGAGCCTTGCCTGGGGTAGTTACTATAGCCTTACTGCCTGAGAGGAAGGGTTGTCTTCTGGTTATAGCAATGAGCAGGACCTCAAGTATCATGGTTAAACTTCTGACTCTGCTATAGGTTTCCTATGTGATGTTGAGCAAGCCATTTAGGCCCAGATCCACAGAGGCACTTAGGCTCCTAAACCCCAGGTTTAGGAGCCTAAGTCCCAATTTTAGCTCCACTGACATCCACAAAACTCCCAGGGAACACTGTAGACACCTAAGTTTCTGCCTCTGGACATGCACACGGCTGTCTCACTCTAGGCATCTGGACACCTATCTCCTACCTATGTCCCAGAATGATTCACAAACTGGAAGAAGATAGGTTTTTGGCCACCTAAGTCACAAGCAGGGCCTGATCTGGTAGTTGGTCTCTGAGCACACCTACCAGATTTGGTCCCATTCAAAATCTCACCAAAGAAGAGGCCCCGCAGCTTTTAGCCCAGTGGCTAGTGTACTAACCTGGGAGAGCCAGGTTCAATTCCACACATACACACTCCAAGAGGGGAAAAGAGATATGTGAACAGGGGGTCTCCCACCTCTCAGGAGCAGGCATTTACCACTGAGCTATGAAATATGCCAACATGGGGCACCCTCAGTGTCTCCTGTTGAAGCTCTTTTACTGTGGCTATAAAATGAGTCACTACCACAGGGAGACTAGACCCTGGGTCTCCCATGTGGGTGCCTTAATCATGGGACTATAGAATTGTTCTCTCTCTGCCCCTTCTTTCTCCCCTCCAAGATACACCTTAGGCATCTCAGCTTCCTGACTCAGGAGGCACATTTTCATTCATGGATCAGTCAGTAGAGATTGGTGTCTGCACCTATCTCAGAGAGGGGCAGGGTTTAGCGAGCATCCTGTCATCAGCATCTCCCGGTGACTACTTTAGGCAGCTCCCTGCCTAGCAAACTGACTTATGTGTATTGCATTCTAAGGCCTCTATCCTTCCCTCTTCATTGGCTAGGGAGACAAGGCACCTTACTCAGGCTATGTGGATTTCAGTGGAATTCCCGTGCGATTTTCTAGGCACCACGGTTCTCACCCCTGCAATGCCTAACTCCCTTTGTAGATCCAGGCCTTAATGTCTCTGTGCTTTAGTTTTCCACCTGTACAGAAGAAATGATAATACTTCCTTTGTCTGACTTCTTGATCAAGGTTATAAACTCTTTGAGGTGTTCGCAGCAGGCTGATCTGTCCTCTTAATAGGCATCCCATGTATGTATACGCTGCAATTTGAAACCTGCAGCTAGCCCATGCCAGTTAGGGTTGCCAACCCTCCAGGATTGTCCTGGAGACTCCAGGAATAAAAGATTAATCTTTAATTAAAGCTTATGTCATGATGAAACCTTCAGGAATACATCCAACCAAAACTGGCAACCCCAGTGCCAGCTGACTCAGGGTAATGGGCTGTTTAGCCCAAGTGTGAACTTCTACATTTTCATTAGAGTCCTGACTCTAGGACCCTGAGAGGTGGGAGAGTCCCAGAGCTTGGGCTGAAACCCGATCCCAAATGTCTACACTGCAGTTTAACAGCCCCTTAGCCCAAGGCCCGCAAGCCAAGGTCAGCTGGCATGTGCCAGCCACAGGTATCTAATTGCAGTACAGACATACTCCCCATTATAGAGTTGGTCCCCCTGACATTCCTGGTTAGGCATGGCTCATGAGGCTATTGCTCTCTGTTACTAGGTCACCCCTTCAGTTAGCTGAAAGTTTCTCTGCAGCAGCTTTCAGGGGGCTGGGTTTATGTTTTCTTTTCACTATGTGATCTATCAGTTCTCACTGTAATTGTCATTTGCAGTCTGTGATCATAGCTGACTATACTTCCAAGTCATTGTGCTCAGAATGTAAATGCTAAATGTTAGCTCAGAATGATAAATGTTATTCCTTTGCTACAAAAATAACCCATTCACTGGTTCAATCATGCCTTATTTCAGAAGCTTGCTTTGTGAGAATACATATTGTCCAGACAGCTTTACTTGTCACCCACAGCCCTATGTTACAAAGCAGGGTAAAGGGACAGTTTCCTTCCCTTCAAAAAGGAAAATACTATTAATTTTTTTTTTTTAAAAAGCAGCCTCACATCTGTAAAATGTAAGTAGAAACTGGCAATTCTGCTACTTTACATGCAGAATAATGCAACCCTCCTGAACATCTTCACTGACAACTCAGAGATTGTCTATGATGCTCTGGCTGTGCCATGCCCGTAAGTCTGCAACTCTGACATCGGTCTTAGCAGATAACAAGAACTTGTATGTATAGTATATAGCATCTTTCACACCACTCTCTCCTGGTGTGGTATACAACTAGCTATAATCATTAGGAACAGTTCAAAGCTATGGAAGATGTACGCTTCTTTAGTCTTCTCTGAACTGAAGAGACAGGCTTTGCATCTCAAACTACACTAGGCAGAGGATTCCATAGCAATAATATATAAATAGTATATAAATATAATAAATGCCTAAATAAAAAGTAGAGATACAGCCATGGCTAGGTTAAGGCAATCTGGGAGGTCGAAGCACACCCCTGCAGCCCCATGTCTCCACTAGTGTATCAGGGGCTTTCTCCCTTGCCAGAGAGGCAGTGGTGTGAGGGCTGTTCTTCCCCAGGAGTGGCAGCAGGTGGGGGCCCCTCTTTTTCCCTCATAGAGGAGCAGGAGTGGCAGCAGGTCTCCCCCTGAATTTACAGCAGCTACAGGAGTGTTGTATCTGCTTGGCTAAGGCAGTTAGGCACACTGCACTTTTCCTGCTGCCCCAGAGTCTTCTGCTGTAGGGGTGTTGGCAGGCCCCCTCACTGAAATGAACAAGGCAACATACACCTCTCAGTGGCCAGGGCTGGTGCAACCACTAGGCGAACTAGGCAGCTGCCTAGGGCGCCAAGTGGTTGGGGGCGGCCAAAAGCGCACTCCAGGTAGGCGGTGGAACGGAGGTGAGCTGGGGAAGGGGGGGCGCGGGGATGGCCCCCTTCAGCAGGTAATGGGGGGAGGGGTGGCGTGCAGGGGAACCGCTCCCCGCCCCAGCTCACCTATGCTCCACCTTCTCGCTCTGCTTCTCCCGCCTCCCAGGCTTGTGGCGCCAAACAGCTGATTGGCGCCGCAAGCCTGGGAAGCGGGAGAAGCGGAGCAGCAGTGGCATGCTCGGGGAGGAGACGGAGCAGAGGTGAACTGGGGCGGGGAGCTGCCACACGGCTCCCCGGGCCGAGGGGGAGCGGCGGTGGGGAGCTGCCGCGGGCTGGCGCAAGGTGGAAGTTTTGCCTAGGGCATGAAACATCCTTGCACTGGCCCTGTCAGTGGCATTGTTTCAGGGTGGTAGCAGACCTCTCCACATCCCATTTTTCTTTGCAACCCTGAGAGCTAGAAAAGTAATTAATTTAAAAAAAGTAAACTGAGATTCTGATGCAATCGCATGACTAGGCCCGAGGCGCCTATGCCTTAATCTGGCCCTGAATGGACCATACCCCCAAATCTGCAAACCCTAAACTTTGTGTCTCCCATTGACTTCAACAAAAGATGGATTAGGTAAATTTCAGTGTATACTTCTGAAGCCATGGGGGTAACAGGTACATTATTTTTTCTACTGTAAGCATATAAAAATCTCATCTAATTAGTTTTATTTCAAACACATCTTATGCTACTTTGGAATATTTGATTTAGATCTTGAATAGATGTCTGCTAGCAAAATAGGGGCTAGAAGGCCTTTTTGTGATTAAAAGTAATTTGATCTGTTGATGTCTCTTTCACAAGGCACAAAAATGACCAATACAGAACTCCAAGGATAGAACCCTTTCATATATGAACAAACCATTTGCACAAATATCTGAGCTATTTTACTTTAAATGACCTGTTTTAAGAGGACCTAGGGTGCAGGAGGTAGGCATATACCCTATGCAATTCAGTATACAACACTTAGTTTTCTGGTGTCACCATTTCTTCTATCAACTGGCAGATTTTGTTTTGTTCCTTATCTAGCTTCTTTTTAATAGACCACTCTGCCTAACTATACCTGCTATTAGAGAATTCATGTGTTATAACACATCTACCTTAGGAGGCTGTGGATGTATGGCACTTAGGAAAATAGATCAGTTTGTTTGCAGTACTTAACGTTGCTAACACCACCCAGGCCCTAAAAAAAGTAAAAAAAATGAAATTATCCTGAAGGTTATCTTTTATGAATACTTACATCAGCTCTCCTTCTATCATTTGCTCAAGATACTAAGGTAAATGAACTTTCTAATGACCACTTTAATTCATATGAGATAAGGCTCAGGTCCATAAAAGGACTTGGGCACGTAAATCCAAAATTTAGGCCCACTGAGATCCTCAAAACCCGTGCTCATTTGCTACCTACCCCTGTAGACACCTAAAAGTCCTCACTGCCTAAATTTTCACTGTTATAGCCCTCCCTTCCTCATTCCTAAGTTTCTGTTGAATATATATATACTGGGCATGTGCACAGCACCCCATTCTAGGTGTCTGGATACCTGTCTCACACCTAAGCCTCAGATCCCTCCCTATATTACCTGAAAGGTCTAATCTACTAGGTGAGCTCTGAGCACACCTATCAGATTGGTGTGAGGCCCATACAAAATCCAAGGGAGCAGAGGAGCAGAGGTGGTGATGCTTCCCTCAAAACAGAGGTTTGAACACTCACCTAGGATGTGGAAAACCAAGGTTCACTTCACCTCTCTCCTTGATGGGGACAAAGGAGTTGAACAAGTGGCCTTCTATCTCTCAAGGAAATATTTGAAGTACTGGGCTATCAGGATATTCTGATGCAGGTTTCTCTCAATCTCTCCTATTAGAGCTGTTTCACTTTATATAAATAATTATACAGTAATTGGAGCAGGGGGTTTGGACCCTGGGTTTCCCATGTGAGTGCACCACCCACCAGAATATAGAATAATTCTCCCTCAGTTGGCTCAGCGATCCTTGTCAGTGCTATGTCTCTCCTCTGCTATATTCTCTGGTTCTGATACTTTGGTTGTTTATTACATCTGTTGGATCACAGATAAACATATAAATACACCTACAATTCCAGTAACTGGCACAGTGTGGCCCAGATGCATGACAGGCTGCTCTACTTGCTAGCACAATACAAATAATTAAAAATTAATAACAAATTCCAGTGAGATTATCATCACTCTCTAATCTATCTCCCCACATCACTAAGGTATATTTCTGCAACCTTGTAACCAATCTGAGTTTTCTCTCTGGAGCCTTATAATATTTATAGTCTGATTTGGTTTCTCTTAATCTAGGCATTTTCTACTGCACTTACCCACATAGCATCTGAGCACATAATTAACGAGACTGAAGAGACACAGGAACTCATATTTCTAGGTGCAATCACAGTAACTTGATGTTTTCTTGCTGACTAATGAAGTAAATCAAAACATCTTCAGTTATTGTGGTTAGGTGAATGGAAATGGGGGAAGGGAAATATCCATTCCCCAGCTTTTAACAAGCTTTTATTTTAATACTGCAAAGGAAGGAAAGTAGAATGTTCTATTTATGTGTGGCCTATGAACAGAACAAAGTTAACTGCTGTGGTGTCCTTCTGACAATCAAGGCAACTCTTTATCCAATTTCTGTTGGAAAGAAATCAAATAAAAAGCATCTGATCTCATATTTTAATTTTAGCTATTCAGATGTAACACAATCTGAAGCACTAAAATACAAGGGCAACTCAGATATGAAGTACACTTAAGTTTCACATTGATCAGCTAGCAGTTCATTCTGAGATTGTCTGCTTTGTTGGACCTAAAACAGATGCCTCAAGATAAAGCTTGTGAGGAGGGGTCAGATTATTTTTGCTCAGTTTGGCACATCTCTGCTAATAAAAGTTCCATTAGAGAGCATCGCCCTGCGATATGAGAATAGTTTCAGATGGTGCAATACATCTGCTTTCTCTGTCGGTGTTGAGGGACAATACTTTCACCAGATGGGGTACAGAAGAAATGTATTCTTGTTTCATGATAGTCATAAGGGAGTGGTTCAGAAAACATGTCCTAGCAATGCTTTGAGACCTTCAAGTGTTTGGTTTTAGCTTTCAAACATACATAATAAAAAAATCAGATCCTTTATTTTACATAGAATGCTAGTCTAGTTATGCCATCTGTTAAAATCTTAGAGCCTTCCACACTGGGAAAACCATCCACAATAGCCTACACCTCCATTCTAAGTACTCTTAAGAGGCCAATTGCAAGGCCTGAGAACTGACAGGCCCTCCCACCCACAAAAAGGACTTTTTCTCACTAACCATGGTCTGAACAGCAAAAGAACCAACACAACAGATATCAAAGATATCAGAATATAGGTGAAGTTTGGGGGGGAGGCATGGGAGGGAATTCCCCCCCTCCCGCAAGCCTCAGACCAGCAGAGGCAGCCTGAGTGTGCAATGTAAGGAGTTCTGCAGAGGAGACAAGAAGAAAAGGAGTACTTGTGGCACCTTAGAGACTAACCAATTTATTTGAGCATGAGCTTTCGTGAGCCACAGCTCACTTGCATCCGATGAAGTGAGCTGTAGCTCACGAAAGCTCATGCTCAAATAAATTGGTTAGTCTCTAAGGTGCCACAAGTACTCCTTTTCTTTTTGCGAATACAGACTAACACGGCTGTTACTCTGAAACCATGCACTGTGCTGCAAAGTGTGAGGCTCATTCTAGCCCTGGCCAATGGGAACTGCAGGGGTGGTGCCTGTAGACGGGGCAGCACGCAGCAGAGCCACCAGAAGCAGGGGACATGCTGCTGCTTCCGGGAGCTGCTTGATGTAAGCACCACACAGAACCTGCACCCCTGAGTTAAAGGGAAGACTACCTTTCAGCTCTCATATTTAAAAATGTATTAAAGCTAATGTTACCATTATATAATACATAGGTTGAGAAAAGAGTGTCTGTACATCTGGGTATAGTGCTTAGATTATCCACAAATACAAAGTTTGTTTAATCCACATCTTCTCCAATTTAACCAATAATTCCTCATGTGGAACTGTATAAGATATCTTACTGACATCCATGTAGAGTAGATCTACTGCCTTTCCTTTGTCTAAAAAAATCAGTTATCTTCTCAAAGAAAGATATTAGAAAATTTACCACCTCTTGCATACAACAATTGAAACAATTGTAGAAAAATCTACATTTACTTTCTATCATTTAGGCTACTTATTTTTTGCAGTTCACCAAGCTTTGAACAGATCCTTTAACTTTAGGAAACAGCCTAACAGCCCTTTCTTATCTCAAATCACCTGTTACTCACTCTGTTCGTAAACAAAATTCTGACTCCCTGCCTCAGGGGTGCAAGCTGGGAGGAGTCTCTTTGTCTCCTCTCAGAGTAACAGCCGTGTTAGTCTGTATTCGCAAAAAGAAAAGGAGTACTTGTGGCACCTTAGAGACTAACCAATTTATTTGAGCATGAGCTTTCGTGAGCTACAGCTCACTTCATCGGATGCATACCGTGGAAACTGCAGCAGACTTTATATACACACAGAGAATATGAAACAATACCTCCTCCCACCCCACTGTCCTGCTGGTAATAGCTTATCTAAAGTGATCATCAGGTTGGGCCATTTCCAGCACAAATCCAGGTTTTCTCACCCTCCACCCCCCCCCCACAAATTCACTCTCCTGCTGGTGATAGCCCATCCAAAGTGACAACTCTTTACACAATGTGCATGATAATCAAGTTGGGCCATTTCCTGCACAAATCCAGGTTCTCTCACCCCCTCACCCCCCTCCCAAAAACCACAGGAGTTTGTGTGTGTGGTTTTTGGGAGGGGGGTGAGGGGGTGAGAGAACCTGGATTTGTGCAGGAAATGGCCCAACTTGATTATCATGCACATTGTGTAAAGAGTTGTCACTTTGGATGGGCTATCACCAGCAGGAGAGTGAATTTGTGTGGGGGGGTGGAGGGTGAGAAAACCTGGATTTGTGCTGGAAATGGCCCACCTGATGATCACTTTAGATAAGCTATTACCAGCTGGACAATGGGGTGGGAGGAGGTATTTTTTCATATTCTCTGTGTATATATAAAGTCTGCTGCAGTTTCCACGGCATACATCTGATGAAGTGAGCTGTAGCTCACGAAAGCTCATGCTCAAATAAATTGGTTAGTCTCTAAGGTGCCACAAGTACTCCTTTTCTTAGTGCATGGTTTGCAGTTCATCACACTATACGTATAACATTGGAAATGTAAGTTGTAGACTCCAAATCAGAGACAAGCAGAAAATCATGATCCATTGTAGCCATCAGAAGTGTGGCATTTTAACAAAGCCCTTTCTCTGAAAGTATATTAATTGGACTTACAAAGATGACATAGGTTAGTTGTTTATCATGGGAGTGACTATGTTAAGTCAAAATCCCTACCAAACCCTAACCTGGCCTGAGCTCTTTGGCTCTGGAGTGAGCTGTAGCTCATGAAAGCTTATGCTCAAATAAATTGGTTAGTCTCTAAGGTGCCACAAGTACTCCTTTTCTTTTTGCAAATACAGACTAACACGGCTGTTACTCTGAAACAACTCTATTATATCACCCTGCAGCTCATTTTGGTAGCAGCCCCTCAACCTGTCCATTTTAAAAAAAGAATGTGTGTGTGTGTGTGTGTTTTTCTTGCTGTTGTGATAAGATTAACAAAACCCAGAGAACAATTTTTCATTTCACATCAACAGCCAAAGATGTAAGTAAGAACAAAACATAACAAAAATCTCCTAATTACCACCACACATCAAAGTTGCAATGTTGCTTTCTTAGCACCAGATGGTGCTCTGTGAAGGTATAAACAGCACTAACAAGTCCATCACATGACGAAAACCTGGACTTCATCAGTATTGCTAATGGATTCACTTGGCTCAAGGAGAAAATGCCTAGGCAAGAAGCTATTCCTCTAAGGTAAGAGTGCTCAGATTTCTCCTGTTTGTAGTATAAGAAAAGAAAGATGTAGGAAGGAAGAAACTGGCTCTGCACTGTGTATGTTGTAGTTGGTTTGTCTTTCTTTTTGTCTGGGCTCTTGTTTAGCTTCAGTGAAGGCCTTTAATACAACACCTTTTAGATTAACCCTTTAAAAGTTCTGCTTCTTGGATCTGTATATTTTCAGTAGTGGATTACTCTATTACACTATACTTCTCCTTCTCTTGGTGCAAAGGTGATGTAAAGCTAGCGATACTGGCTAGTCCAAGGGGAGTAGGAAGCAAGCCAGCCAGCCTATGGTCAAAATCCCTCTGCCCATGCTAACAGAGCAGCCTCCCCACACAGGGGAGCACAGGAAGGGGTGGTGCACTAGCTACATTGCACTTCCATGCTTGGGAGTGCAGGAAAGGGAGCCCTTGTTGGCTCTTTGCCAACTTCAGTCTGAGGCCTTGCCTTTAAGGAATAATCCAGCCCCAAGGAAGAAATGATAACTCGTGAATTTCTGTCTTTACAGTAAGCCAGAGCTTGATTTGAGTCACCTGGAGAACCTGAGTTCTACCTCTGCTACTGATTTGTTTGTGTGCTGGTAGGCAAATCACTTAAGTCAGCAATTTCACACTTGACTCCATATAGTGTGGGGTGGCAATGAAGTCAGGAAAACTCTATCTGCTCTAGTATTTCCCCTTTACTCAACCCACATATCACAAATAAAACAAGTCAATTATTATTTATTTATCCGTTGAAACAAGTTACAACTCTTCCCTTCCAGAACATGGTTCTCTTTAATTTCTATTTCTTCATGCCCAGCTCACTTTCCATTCCATTGGCTTTTGCTGCTCTCTGAGTTTCCAGGCCTTAGAATCTATCCCCCTGTTAATTTACTTTCCCAGAGAGGTATGCCATATCAAGGCAACCTTAGGGCTATGTGCTGTGGTGGACTTTCACGCTGCAGAAGTTTCAAAGCTGGTGGTAAAAATGCTGCCTCCACCAACAACTAGCTGATGGGGAGGGAGGGGAGCATCACTTGGGTGCTGTATGTGAACTGTGGGCCAAATTGTCAATGTTATGTTTGATATGGGAAAATACTTGCATACTTTACTATATGCAAATATCAGATGCAGGCATGCCCATCGGCAGTTGATGCCTGACAGACAATATGTACACACCTAGTAGCTTCATGTACAATCTATAAAGAGGAGGAATTGCCTAAACCAGTCCACTGTCTGTGTTCAGCAGCCCGCTCAATGCAGATTTAGTGGGGAAAGTGGAAGATAGTTAGCCTACACACACACAGACGAGAAGGGAGTGAAGGAGTTACTTCAACTGGCTGACACGAGGTCTTGTCACTGGGCTCCCTGTTCCGTTCTGTTAGCTGGATGCTACTCTCTGATGCACCATTAGCTTATGTCTCGTTACTAAGTGAAACTGACAAAAGATGCCAATTTACAGCATCAGATAAAGATCATAATGCAGATGGTACAAAACACTGCAGTTGATGCCTATCCTGCTGGCCATGGGAGTCTCCACTGTATGCCATTTACTGCAGTGTTTTCTCACCTCCCCAATAGCCTTTGCTATACTTGGCCACTCCCATGAAAAGAAACTGAAAGATCTCCTTCATTCTAGATCTTGGTTTTCAACATTGTCCTTTTTACAGGTGAGAGGTTTGAAAGAGAAACAAAGTGTTGCTAATTAATAGCCATCATCGTTCAAATCTTCAAGGAAATAATTTCTCATCTTAAAAGAAAGGTGCTCAGCTATTACCAGACCAATCACTGTGGTTTTTCTCTGTCCTCTTAAAAATAGTATCTTCAGGAAGAAGAACATAGCAACAGTATTGGTTCAGCAACACTTGAAGAAAACCTTTGTAGCCACTCCAAGTATTAGACTATGGCACTTGGCATGAATAGTTGAAACTGACGTTATGCAGGGGATACTTCTGCCCTTATAGGCCAAAGACAGGAAAGGGATGACTGAAACAAAGGCTCCATCTTTGTGCTCAGCTGCAGTGCAGCCCCTTATATTATATCTCATTAAAGCTATCCAACATTGTTTCAATTAAATACAAACCCATGATTTTGTATTTATGTAAGAATCCTATTTTTGGCAGGACAATGAAACATTTTTCAGAAGAACCCTTGCTTTTGTTTGCACAGCTTCTCTTTGAGTTTTATCTGGAGAAATATTACTTTTACTAAAGGAAGGTGATGCTAGAAAAAGTGTTTTTGCTTAACTTGAATCCTTTCTTATATTTGAGGGTCTACCTTCTGTCTGTATATCTTGGACCTTTGTTCTTGGTAATTGGCATTTGAACAGGTACAGTGCACTGTTGAAGGGTGAGCTTGCCCTTTAATGGGAGTGGGGCTCAGTTGCACCATGTCAGGCTTAGCCCATCCCCCCATGTGACAAAGAACCAGGTTGGTGGGAGACAAAAGGGTTGCCTGAGTTCCGTCAGACTTTGGGGAGGAAATTTAGTGGAGAAGGGGACAAGGCTCAGTTCTTTAGAGTTTCCATGCAGAAGATCTGGGGGTGAGAGGTTGGTAAGGAGTAGGAACCTACCAGGAACCTACTGAGGGATAAGCCTCAGTGAATGGCTTTGTAGGGAACAGGAGCCTGCTATGTGAGAAGCCCCAGCTAGGAGGGCTGTAAAGGACTAGCGGCTGGGAAAGAGGAAGGGCTATAAAGGAGGAGGAGAGCCAGTTTCTTCCTTCCTACTTCTTTCTTTTTTAATACTACAAACAGGAGAACCCATGATTTCCACTTAGCGAAAATTCATTCCTAGATGGGAATTCTGTTCTCATTTACATTGGTATAAATCTGGAACAACTCAGTTAAAGTCAGTGAAGTTACATGTTGAGTGTGTGGATGAAGGAGAGAGTTTAGTTGAACAAACTTGAGGAGGAAAGGAGTACTTGTGGCACCTTAGAGACTAACCAATTTATTTGAGCATAAGCTTTCGTGAGCTACAGCTCACTTCATCAGATGCATACTGTGGAAAGTGTAGAAGATCTTTTATACACACAAAGCATGAAAAAATACCTCCCCCCACCCCACTCTCCTGCTGGCAATAGCTTATCTAAAGTGATCACTCTCCTTACAATGTGTATGATAATCAAGTTGGGCCATTTCCAGCACAAATCCAGGTTTTCTCACCCCCCCCCCCCACAAACCCACTCTCCTGCTGGTAACTAAACAAGCCATTTACAACACACACTTTGCTTCTCTACAAAAGAAAAAGGATACTAAACTTTCTAAACTACTACGTGCCACAAGGGGCCACAGCAATGGTTCCCTCAACCCACCCAGCAATATTGTAAACCTATCCAACCATACTCTCAGCCCAGCAGAAGCAGCTGTTCTATCTCGGGGCCTCTCCTTCTGCCCCTCCACCCCCACGAACATGATACAGTTCTGTGGTGACCTAGAATCCTATTTTCGACATCTCCGACTCAAGGAATATTTCCAACATACCTCTGAACAACATACTAAACCACAGATACCTCCCTACCAACACTACAAAAAGAAGGATTCTAGGTGGACTCCTCCTGAAGGTCGAAACAGCAGACTGGACTTCTACATAGAGTGCTTCTGCCAACGTGCACGGGCTGAAATTGTGGAAAAGCAGCATCACTTGCCCCATAACCTTAGCCGTGCGGAACACAATGCCATCTACAGCCTCAGAAACAACTCTGACATCATAATCAAAAAGGCTGACAAAGGAGGTGCTGTTGTCATCATGAATAGGTCGGAATATGAACAAGAGGCTGCTCGGCAGCTCTCCAACACCACTTTCTACAAGCCATTACCCTCTGATCCCACTGAGAGTTACCAAAAGAAACTACAGCATTTGCTCAAGAAACTCCCTGAAAAAGCACAAGATCAAATCCGCACAGACACACCCCTGGAACCCCGACCTGGGATATTCTATCTACTACCCAAGATCCATAAACCTGGAAATCCTGGGCGCCCCATCATCTCAGGCATTGGCACCCTGACAGCAGGATTGTCTGGCTATGTAGACTCCCTCCTCAGGCCCTATGCTACCAGCACTCCCAGCTACCTTCGAGACACCACTGACTTCCTGAGGAAACTACAATCCATCGGTGATCTTCCTGATAACACCATCCTGGCCACTATGGATGTGGAAGCCCTCTACACCAACATTCCACACAAAGATGGACTACAAGCCATCAAGAACACTATCCCCGATAATGTCACGGCTAACCTGGTGGCTGAACTTTGACTTTGTCCTTACTCATAACTATTTTACATTTGGGGACAATGTATACCTTCAGATCAGCGGCACTGCTATGGGTACCCGCATGGCCCCACAGTATGCCAACATTTTTATGGCTGACTTAGAACAACGCTTCCTTAGCTCTCGTCCCCTACTCTACTTGCGCTATATTGATGACATCTTCATCATCTGGACCCATGGAAAAGAAGCTCTTGAGGAATTCCACCATGATTTCAACAATTTCCATCCCACCATCAACCTCAGCCTGGTCCAGTCCACACAAGAGATCCACTTCCTGGACACTACAGTGCTAATAAACGATGGTCACATAAACACCACCCTATACCGGAAACCTACTGACCGCTATTCCTACCTACATGCCTCCAGCTTTCACCCTGACCACACCACACGATCCATCGTCTATAGCCAAGCTCTGCGATACAACCGCATTTGCTCCAACCCCTCAGACAGAGACAAACACCTACAAGATCTCTATCAAGCATTCTTACAACTACAATACCCACCTGCGGAAGTGAAGAAACAGATTGATAGAGCCAGAAGAGTTCCCAGAAGTCATCTACTACAGGACAGGCCTAACAAAGAAAATAACAGAACGCCACTAGCCGTCACCTTCAGCCCCCAACTAAAACTCCTCCAACGCATTATTAAGGATCTACAACCTATCCTGAAGGATGACCCAACACTCTCACAAATCCTGGGAGACAGGCCAGTCCTTGCCTACAGACAGCCCTCCAACCTGAAGCAAATACTCACCAACAACCACATACCACACAACAGAACCACTAACCCAGGAACCTATCCTTGCAACAAAGCCCGTTGCCAACTGTGCCCACATATCTATTCAGGGGACACCATCAAAGGGCCTAATCACATCAGCCACACTATCAGAGGCTCGTTCTCCTGCACATCCACCAGTGTGATATATGCCATCATGTGCCAGCAATGCTCCTCTGCCATGTACATTGGTCAAACTGGACAGTCTCTACGTAAAAGAACGAATGGACACAAATCAGATGTCAAGAATTATAACATTCATAAACCAGTCGGAGAACACTTCAATCTCTCTGGTCACGCGATTACAGACATGAAAGTTGCAATTCTTCAACAAAACAACTTCAAATCCAGACTCCAGCGAGAAACTGTTGAATTGGAATTCATTTGCAAATTGGATACAATTAACTTACGCTTGAATAGAGACTGGGAGTGGCTAAGTCATTATGCAAGGTAACCTATTTCCCCTTGTTTTTTCCTAACCCCCTCCCCAGACATTCTTGTTAAACCCTGGATTTGTGCTGGAAATGGCCCACCTTGATTATCATACACATTGTAAGGAGAGTGATCACTTTAGATAAGCTATTGCCAGCAGGAGAGTGGGGTGGGGGGATGTATTTTTTCATGCTCTGTGTGTATAAAAGATCTTCTACGCTTTCCACAGTATGCATCCGATGAAGTGAGCTGTAGCTCACGAAAGCTTATACTCAAATAAATTGGTTAGTCTCTAAGGTGCCACAAGTACTCCTTTTCTTTTTGCGAATACAGACTAACACGGCTGTTACTCTGAAACTTGAGGAGGTTTGAAAGAAGAGCCTAACAAGTTGTGCCATGTAGGAGTCTAGCCAAAAGGTGAGAATTAGTATGATGGAGATATAGCAGAAATGGTGCTAGTAGGGGAAACAACTTCACTGTCATCTGTCAGCCATGCGAAGACACTTCATGAACTAATTTAGACATGTGAGACCCACAAAATGTTTTCATGTTTTACATTTGTGATTATTACTATACCTTTTCTGAACTTGGCCATTTACACCATGACAAGCTTCCCCATTCCCTTCAAATTCACCAGGACAGAATTACTGTCCTAGATATAGATTAGGAAGGGATGGGCAACATGATAGATCCAAGTCTTTACTCAACTTTGTATTATGAAATCCAAAAAATCTTGGCTTACTGTGGCTGTGTTTCTGTTGGGGGGGCACCAGGCACTTCCCACATTTGACTTGGGCCAGAACCATGTATTTAAAATTTTACTGCATCAGTTTGCAACCTGTGGCCTGCAAAAGCTATTGGAGGTGGGGTGGGTGAGGGGAAAATATGAATGTAACTAACTTCTAATCATGGTTGAAGTGATCACAACGTATTTCCCTCATCACAATGGATTTCTCTATAAATCATCAGTGTATTTTTTGTGTGTAGAATTAATTGGTTCTCTTGTTGTTTAGGGTTTTCTTCATGCAAGCAATAATTATGCTTATTTATATGTCTGTTTTTAATTTTAAAACTTGCAGTGTGTGAGAATAAGAACTGGATTTAAGTGTAGTAATTTTAGTTTGTTTTTGTTGTGTTGTACAAAAAAAATATTTTCTCTGTCCACAAGAGGTCTCCCTATAGTTTTGAACACAGCACTCTGACACAAGCAGTATTTAATAATGTAGGAAAGCTAGTAATCTGAACAAAGCTTTAATCAAATCATTCTTAGAATAACTAGCCTTTTATGCTGTTAAAATAACACTTTGGTGTGACTGGTTCTAAATTAACACTATTCAATGTAGTAAAATTAATATTGTTCAATTGTATTTATATTTGTAATTTTTGGTATCGGGGAAACAATTACCTCACAAATGCATTGAGAATTGTTTCCGAAGTGTTATGAAATTGAAAAGTGCTAGGTATAGGTGCTAAGAGCGGTCAGTGCTATAGAAGACACAGAACTTATTCCCTGCCCAAAGAAATTTACAAATGCCCACAAAGATTACCTGGAGGATTTGACTTAAATTCATAAAAGTAAAAATTCTGATTCCTTGCTCAGTCCTTAACCCACACTGAGTTGATAATTCTGAAGTGTGAAAATGATGCACAATCTTGTATAGAGAGTTTCAGTAATGTAGGAGGGAAAAAATATTTTCTGAGAAAATGGTAGAATAATGAATGAGGGCTTGGGGGTAGGTCTCATTGAAGTTGGAATTTTTTCACTGTACATTAAAGGCATCGTGCCAGTAGTGCACATGCCCCTTCTAAAATTGTTTGACCTGAATAGGAATCCTAATGAGGCATAACCCTTTCGCCCTTCATTCGTATTGTCCCTCTTTCCTCATACCTTCTGTGTTGCCTTTCTTTCTCTGACCCTTTCATGCTGTTGCTCCTTTCCTCTCCATCTGGCTTTTCCACTGCACTTCCACATTGCTTTAGGCTTAGCACACGAGTTGGCTGTGGACGAAAAGTAGCTGGAATCCCGTGTCTCTTAACCACTGCCCAAATCCCTCATAACAAATACTCTTAGTTAGTTGCAGTTTACATCTGATACCACATAGACCAGTGTGGCAAGGAAACACAATGCAAAGTGTGGAGATCCTGGCTTTCACAGTTTCCTCTGATCACACAGGCAATGGAGGAGTCTGGTGATGTGCTTGGTCTTATGCACCATATGTGCTACAATTTCTGAGAACAATGGAATGAATTGAGAAGCCATGAGGGTAAGAATCCTTAACTCTGAAGTGCCTGGCTATCAAAATATAATGTTTTGACATTTTATCATATACGGTGAGATTCTTAAAAAGCCACAGAGTTGGAAGTTTGCATGACAAGAGATACTTAGATGATCCAGTATTTGCAACTATAATTTCAATAACTGTATAACAAATATGTGAACATATTTTGGTCCACTCTGGATCCTTCTTAAGTAATTTTCTTCTCTCCCCTACCCATACACAAATGGGTATGTGGAAGTTCATTATAATCAACAAATTGCAAGGCACTGAATCAGGTCAGGACTTTCATTCTATTTCATTACCCATGTAAATTGGAGCCTACTTATAGTGAATCCCAGAGTATAAATCTGAAAAGTGTTAGTGAGCATTGTTTATTTGCCCCATCCACATTAATTCAGTGTGAGACTTGCAGTGGCCATTCACATCATAGATTATTCTTCTAAACAGTGCATGCAGTCCTCTCTATGATTATGTATTCTTATGATAAGAGTATAGACAAATAACTAGCAGCACTTAGCAATGTATAGCACTTGACCTTTGGAAAGGATTGTATATACTAGGGTAAATTTGATCCTGGTGTAAGCAGGCACTACTCTACTGGCTTAACTGGAATTCTCTGTTTACATTAGGACTGAATTTAGTCCATTAATTAATTCTCTCTCAATCTCTGTGAAGCAGGTATGATTATGTCCTTTTTACAAATAAGTAAACTAAGACAGAGATTATGATGTGCTCAGGCAAGTCCATGGCAGAGGCAGGATTATGATGCAGGCATTGTGTATGGGGCTAGAAGCCAGCATTCTACTAGACTAAATGTGACTAAATATTTGAGAAAAATTCCGGGAAATCTCATCAGTGCTGAACTGTATCCCACACTAGATGTAATCTGAGAAATGCTCTCAGGAAACAGTTGGTTTATCTAATATATTTCCCTGTACCCCCAAATTAAATGGAGATTCCTAGGAAAAAGAAAAGAAATACCTGTGGCACCTCAGAGACTAACCAATTTATTTGAGCATAAGCTTTGGTGAGCTCAAATAAATTGGTTAGTCTCTAAGGTGCCACAAGTACTCCTTTTCTTTTTGCGAATACAGACTCACACGGCTGCTACTCTGATTCCTAGGAAAGTTTTGCTGGGGCCTGAAGTTAAACAGCTCAAAACCTGAATATTTTGCAGCCATTAGATTTGAATTCTGAGTCTGTCATGGTTATATTGACATTAGTGTTCATGAAGTAACTAGAAATAAACATAAGAGGAAATATTTCTAAGTATTAAATTGCAGGTCTGTCCAAACTGAATAGAAATTGCAGTACTTAAAAAAGCTGAAACTTTTCTTCAGATAAAATAATGCATTAATGTACATTGTTGGCATCACAACAGAGGCAGGAGTTTCTAGTCAAGATGCTGTTTGATCTAAGATTCCTAAATGAAGCGATGAAGTATTGAAAAGGACACTTTCAGTGTTCTGGACCTGAACTGCATTTAAAGGAGGACTGGGTGCCTCAGGGGATTTGGTAACAGGATACTGACTCCTTTGTCTATAGGAGGCTGGATTTGATCCAGCCCAAGTTTATATATGATTGCTACTATTACTTCATGATGGCTCTCTAGTGGCCTATAGGAAACAAGCTGGTGCTGGTCTCAACCCACTTCTTAGGGAACAGCTATCCATGTAACAAACACTAACTGGCAGCCTCAGCATTGGTGTCAGTTCATTGAATAGACATGGAAACTGAAACTACCCTCCTCATTGGACTGGGTTCATCTGGCACTGATGCCATCATTGTGGGGAAATCGGTACGACTGCTACCTGTTCTGGGGATAAACAGAAAACTTCAGTATTCAGATCATCAAATCCTGCTGCTTTCACACTACATTCATTTCAAAGGGCACTGTCTGCTCAAATTTGACCCCCAAATTAGATTTTTCTAAAATCAAATTTCTACAAACCTTGGGCCAACTGGAACATTTCTGGTTTTCTGAAAAACAAGTTTTAAAAGCAAATTAGTTATTCCCTTCAGTGTTTGCAATCCAAATATTGCAACCCAGAGAACTTGACAAAGAAATGGATATAACTGATTTTTACTATCCTAGGTGAGAGAGATGCCAAAAACAGAGTTACTCTATATAATATAATATAGAGTATTTTTAAGTCTACGGTGGTATTAGTGATCTATAGGCAACAAAATAGTGTGTGTGTGTGTGTGTGTAGATAGAGAAATGTGTGTTGAACTCTGGAGTTGCACTCTGATTTAGGTGGAGACTTTTCTAAAATGTGTTTTGAAAAATCTAAATCAGACGCTGAATATAACTGACAATGATCCTAATGGCACAGTTAGCGTACACTTATTTTATAAATACTGTATATTGTACATTTAATACTTGACCTCAGAGTTTTCTTCATTCTAAAGAAAATTTTGTATCCTTTATTTGTTAGGTAGCTTCTAAATCCTTAAGCTCACAAGGTGGTGCAATTTTATTTTAATACTGATTACCATTCTGCTAGAAAATGCAAACCTTTTTCTAAGTGTACAGATGCAGCAGTTTCTGTACTCTAGAATAAGTATAGGGAATTAAACATCAGGCTGTTGGAGAATTTGTACATGGATCACTGCTTAATACATGTCCCTTTTTTGGTTTGCATGTATTGGCTCTTTTTTCCAGCAAATCCTTCTAGTGTTTCTGCACAGTAACTTGTAATTTAGGGCAGGGAGAGAGAAGAGGAGGATACATTTTAGCAGCGGCTGTTTAAACATCCAGCAGATAGCGCTACTACTCAAGATTACAGTGTTTTTGAAGTGAAAGAAGGCAACAAGGTTTTCAGGAGAAACTGGTTACAGTGTATGCAGTACACTGATTTGGATACTTAGTAAAATGACAGGTGAAACTCTTGCTAGTTTTCAGGGTAAGTGAGTGCGTTGAATATACAATGAGTTCACAATATGCTACAACCTGTGTCAACTTTTTAGTTTCCACTAAAACTATTTCACACAGTTATACTTGTGAAAATAGAGGAAATAGATACATGTCTAGTGAATTGTTTTTTAAAAATAAATCACAAAGCAGGCTATAAATCATTCCAAATTTGCACTGAAATGTTGATTGCTTGCTTTGCCAAACTTGCATGTGTAATTTTCTGAAATGTATTAATTGTGTATGAAGGATTAAAACAAAGAACAATAATAAAGTCTTTAACTAGGAGATGATCGCGTGCTCAAAACATTCAATTGCACTCCAGAAGCGTGTGCAAATGGAGACATTCATCTGCAATAGCAGATTGGACGATACAAGAGAGTAATGCAATTGTCCTCTCTTGCCCTCCACCCCAGCAGCAAATCCCCACCCCAGTGGCAGGTGGACAGTGTTGCTATGAAGAAAAAGAATCAATTGTCTGAACTCCAGACTGCCACACGCCAGACCTCCACTATTGTGCGCTTTCTATAGAAATGCAAAGTAGCAGCGTGTGCCATCCACAATCTGCTCCACACACCCACTCATTATTCATACAGGGCTTGTGTCCTCATTTTGGTAAAGTTTGCAAGAACATTTCTGCAGCAACCTAAATTGGTAGTAAGTCTGCCAAGCAAAAATAACTAGTGTGCTTGGAAAGGAACTCAAAGCATGCAAAATTAGGGAGTACAATATGCAATGATCCACGTGTAAATGTAATTTGTCTGTAATGTAAAACACTCTCCTCACCCTTTAATTTTTATTGCGATTCTGCTCTACTTACTTGTATTGCACTCTAAATAAACCGGTAAGAGTTGCATTGTCTTTATGTTCCCCAATGCAATATTTTAGTGCATTTTGCATAATTTTTATTAAGACGAGGTTCACAGGTTGCAATAGCACCAAACAACGCAACGTAATTTATACCCTTTTTCTGTTTTTTTGTTTAAAAAAAAAAGGAAAGAAAAAAAATTACATCTGCAGTGTCTGCCTGGCAACACCATAACAAAAGCAGCAGCACTAGCAGACTCGAGGCAATCTAATTCCCTCCCCCCCCCCCCACGTGGCCTCCTGGCACGAGCCGGCCCAGCCTACCGCCCGATTATCATAATAATACTCCCTTAGCCTGGCCAATGAGGGCTGCAGAGACTCCGCCAGCTGCCGGCACAGCAGCCAGGCTGCCTATAAATACGGCAGCTGCCGCCAGTCTCCACTTCGCAGTCGCCAGGACCCGCGCAGAGCTCGTCGGGGAACCAGAGCGTGGGATCTAAGCGCCGAGCCGCCCCGGGTGGATACGGATACCGGCTGTGAGACGCGACATGACTCTGGAGGAGATTCACGGCCAGGAGCCAGTGCCGGAGAGCAGCGACAGGTACCTACCCCGCCGGGGCGTGCTGCGGGCGCTGCTGAGCCCGCGGGCTGCTGCCGGGGCGCGGGGCGGGCGGCGCGTGCAGGGGAGCGGCTCCCGGGGGTCTCGCGCCGGTTCCCGGACTGAGCCGCCTCCCCGCTCTGTGTTGCAGGATGCAGGGCGCCGGCAAAGCCCTCCACGAGCTGCTGGTGGCGGCGCAGCGGCGCGGCGGCCTCACGGCCGGGGTCTACGAGTCGGCCAAGCTGATGAACGTGTGAGTATCCGAGCGGCGGCGGGGCCGGGGGGGGGGCGGCGCGGGCTGTGGCCGGCGCGGGGTGCCCGGGCCCTGTGGCGCCGCCTCTAACCCCCGCTCTGCCCCGCAGCGATCCCGACAAGGTGGCGTTCTGCGTGCTGGCCGCGGCCGAGGAGGACGAGGGGGACATCGCCCTGCAGATCCACTTCACCCTCATCCAGGCCTTCTGCTGCGACAACGACATCGACATCGTCCGCCTGCACGACATCCCCAAGCTGGCCGACATCGTGGGGCCCAGCGAGGAGTCGGGGGAGCCGCGCGACCTGCACTGCATCCTCATCACGGTGAGTCCGGGGCCGCCGCCCAGGGCCCTCCGGCAGCCAGCCCAGACCTGCTCCTACCAGGGCTAAAGCGCCCTGCTGTGTGACCCAGGGAGTCCAAATCCCGTGCTCCATGCCGCCTCTGGGTGCACCAATTAATGGATTGCTGGTGTTCAGCTAATACCACAGATTTCTTTCCCCCACCCCTTTCTTGCTCCATCCTGCCCATTTAAAGAGACTAGTTCACTTTCCCAAAGCCCCAATCTCTTGCTGATCTAGTTTAGTAATATGTACTCATAGAATGTGTCTTGTCTTGTCCGTTATTCTCACAGAATCCCAATGAGGATGCTTGGAAAGACCCAGCCCTGGAAAAGCTAAATCTCTTTTGTGAGGAAAGCCGAAATGTCAATGATTGGGTGCCCACGATCACCCTGCCTGAGTGATGAAGGTTCAGTGCACTGGAGAGGTTGAAACCTTTGTTGCATTCTCATCATGGTGTTGCACACCTGGGTGAACCAACAAGTTGCTGATTCTGTGGATTAGCCTGGTCAAGAGATCGGATTAAGCCGCTCAGACTGGCAAGCAGTGGGCTCGGGCTCTTGTGGAGAAGAAAGAAGTGAGGGAGAAGGGGGATGTCTCATGCCAGCAGTGAATCCCCACTGTGCTGCAGCAGTGGAATGGCTGGCATGCCATGGAGCTGAATGAGTATTGCAAGTTTACAGGAGCTGAAGAAATATTGCAAGTTTTCAGGTCAAGTGGAACTGTAAGAAGGCAGGACAGAAGGTTGGGGAATCTGACAAAAATGACTTGGAAAGATTGGACAAAATATTGTAACTATGAACTGTTGGCACTGTCTATAAAACTTTAAGAAGAAACATTTTGATGGCCTAATAGAGACTTATTACTGTGACAATTATACAAAGACTTTCCTACAAAGACTTATGCAGACCAATTTTATCCAAGGCCTTTGGGCTGCTTTGCAAAACTTGGTTTAATAATGCAATAATACTTTTTATTTATGCTGCTATTAAAGTTCTAATGTTTATAATAAACTTTTTTTGATAAATAACTCTGTTCTTTTGCTTACTGGGTGGGGAAAACCTTATTGTCATTTTTAAAGGTCTTGGGCTACCTCTTTCATATCCCTTTACTTCTATAAAGTTGTGCTATAATGAACCAACACATGGAAATTTGCCCTTACTTAAAAATACTTCTCTAAGGGATAGCAGCTGATTGACTAGAAAGCATGGCTATTAAAACTGATCATTTGACCTTTCACTCCTTTGCAGCAGCAGCTGCTGATCACAACAGCTTGCAAGGCTGAGGAGCTGCATGCTTAATGAGCTGAGTTATTATCATAGGCAGCCTTTGTAGTCCACTAGAGAGGAATACCCCATGTGTTCCAAGAGAACATAGGTTTCAGACCTCAAGGGTTTTTTAAATATAAAAGGGTTAATTATAATTTAAGATACCAGTATTGGAATCTGTCAAAGTAACTATCTGACAGTAGCCATGAGTAAATTATACAGAAACATTTAAAATATGATGAAAGCCTACATGCCTTTCTGGTTGCATTTAATACTTTATTTAGATTACAAGTAAGTAAAGCTAAAACCTTGCAAACACAACGAACATTGCATACATATTTCTGAGGTAATAGCTTGCATCTACTTCAAGCAGTTGTCTGACTTGACTGACTGCCATGTTACCTAGAGCAATAGAAGCTGGGGTTCCCAAACCCAATTGCCTGAATAAAACAAAAGTTCTGGGAGCTATCTAGGCAAAGATGCATGTTTAAAAAATTAACTTGTTACATTATTATGTGGTGTAATATCACCACTTAGGTGTGCTGTTGTCTGAGCATTCAGCAGGGAGATTCTAAAATACAGTAAAAATAAAAGGTACTTGTGGCACCTTAGAGACTAACAAATTTATTTGAGCATAAGCTTTTGTGAGCTACAGTGAACGTCTAGTGGGCTGTACCTACTACATGCTTACAAAAGACAGTTGTGAAGTTGCTGAAAAATCTTTCTTAGGAGAAGAGCACAGGAGAATGACACACACAATCCATATTCTTATTTTAATAGCATTTATGCAAAGTATGCTAATGCATCCTGTGACTGTAGGTGAAGAAGAGAACAAGCCTGAACTGTAGCATTAAGTATCTTTCAGGAAAATAACTTCACAGGTGTCAGCATAGTTCCTCTATTAGTTGCTTTGCAAGTGACTAGCATTTCTAAGTAGAATAGTTCAGGTGTATGTGTATTTGAGGATTTCATTGCATCACCTGCTCCTGCTTCCATTGTTCTTGATAATGGAAGTTCACATTCTCTGTGGTTTCTCTATTCCTATGGTGGAATATGTTCCATGTACTCATTGCTGTGCTTTATTGTCATTGCCATTATGTGGTATGATAGAGCATCATAATGCAAATAGAGTAACTCCTATTCCTGATACAAGTAACATAGCAAGAAATATGAATTCTGTGAGGAATTACTCTGGTGACGTATACATTAGGCTTCTAAGTTTAATTAATGTATTTTATTTCTGTGCTACCCTTTCCTATGGATGGTTTTACATGTTTGTTTCCTATAATATGGAGTATTTTAAGATAAATAGAATAGCTATGGTTAGCAAAGCAGGCTGTTACATCTGTTATAGAACTTTAAGCATGTTACTCTTGGGACACAGTTGTAAATGTCTGGTATTTAAATACTGTAGTGCATTAAAAATACAAAAGATAAAAATAAGTGTTGAGGAGGTGGAAATTTTAAAATTTTATGCCTCCACTTGCACATGTTCTCACTTCAAAAGTTACTTTTAAACTAAGGCTTTCTTAGTATTATTAAGAAGGAGTGATGTCTTTTCCATCAGTTAAGAAGAAAACCTACTCATACAGCACTAGAGCAAAGGAGCAAAGATTGCTTCTAAAGCAATTACCTTGACACACATGAAATATCAAGTCAGTTTTTCTGCATTAACAAATATATGCTCTTTTGTTTTTGAGACTCTTGCAGGTCTGTGGTAGATTTCTAAGAAATAGCACTCTTACATAATCAGTATGTGGCTCAGAACAGCTAAAAATGAACTGTCCTGACATCAACTTTTATGCAAAGTGTGAGCAGTAAATTATAGCCTTGAATGGTTTAAACAAGTTGTTGAGCAGATAAAACTGAACAAAGTTCTTACATTATAGACATTGCATTAAAATGAAGAAATAACTTGGCCAGGTTGGACTGTGTATATAAGCCATGGTACTTATTAGGAGAAAGGTTTAGTTTATTTTATTTTAAATAGGAAAGCAAAACAACACTCCTAAAACTAATTTAATCTACAGTAACTGCTTTAGTAGCTATGGTGAAAATATATTGCGCTTCAGACAATAATGAAACAAGCCCAAATCAGCACTCTAATTTTGAAGTACACACTTGGAAAAGAAGGAGATGATTTTGCACTTACTTTCATTACAAGTTGAGAGGCTGCCCCGGCCTCTCTGTATGTCTTGAAAATTACAATTTGTGCCTTGTGAAAAGTATATCAATTCATTTTTTTGACCCATATGCTACTGAAAATCTTTCTGGTTTAATGCATTTAGCTGGAGTGCAAATAGCGGTAAGCCCAATTTAGCTTGGGTTTGTTATTAAAATGGCCCGTAGTGATCAATATTTACTGCATAGCAATCAAATATATGCATTTTATGAGATACATACTCTTGCAAATATTTCTAAAGATGGACATCACTTAACGTGGCAAAATTCAGCAGCTGGTATCAATTAACCTGAGTAATCTTTACATACTCAAATATATTAATCTGTGAGAAAAAACTGTACAGTTGTTATAAAGGTACAATGTATGTGTGTCCTTAGGTGTTGGTGGGGCTAAGGCCCCTCAATAACACTCCATCGGTCAGCCACACTGTAGTATCCATAATGTGGCTTACTGTAGGGCAGCATTCAGTACCACTTACTGCCACTGGATAACTCCAGGAAGAACTGGAGCTGCTTCAGTCCTTGAAGACTCCAATACATCTGGCTGCCATAGAGAGACTCCCAATAGGTTGGACAACCAGGAGCCCCTGCAAAACATGGGCAGCAGGTTAGTCCCACAATGGCTGAATTTTGCACATGCTTCTTGGAGGTAAAATCAGTCCCTTTTTGCCTTTGATCCTTTGGTGTATCACTGGGGGCTGTGGGTGGGTTGGGGGAGTAGGCTGAGCTGGGAATAGAATGAAAATGGGGTTAATGAGGAGGGAGCATTTGGGACCGGTTTACTGAGTTTACTGGTTCAGTTCTGGGAGAAGAATAGGTTTTGGCACCAAAGATATCTTACCTGAGGGAGGTTCAGTAGGAAAAGGATGGGGTTCTGAGTAGTGGGGAAGTTTTGAGCTAAGAGGTGAGGGGAGAGGAGAAAATCTCTCCTTGCACTTCTCTTTGTAATTTTCCTCCCATGGGTGCTGCATGATGGTCAGATCCATGTATTTTAATAATATTGTAAAATCATAAACATTAAAAGATAAGTATTATTACATCATTATGACTGTATTCACATCCTACATGCTACTGCAATAATATTTGTATGAAGTATGCCTTTTGAGGCATATGAAAACTAATAGCACTCTGGTTATTAATATCGTTGTAAAATGCCTATGTTAACATATGTGAAGTTTTGAATTCCCTCTGTATGATGTTCCTGGCATATATTTAAGACCAGACAGCCTAACCTAGGTAAAGGTGATAAACAGGACTGCCCTAAACAAAGGATTAGGTGGGTTTACCTCAATTTACCTATTTTCTGTAAACACAGCTATTGAGCTAAACTAGTGGGGATTATTCTGAGCCTGAACTCAAGAGACAGAGAATTAATGTGGCTCCTATGCTCCAGAGAGACACATGCAGCTGAATCCCCAGAAGGCCTTCTTGACTTGTAAGACAAAGACATCTTTTTGGGAATATAAGGAGGAGAGAGAGTTTCCATCTTGTTCTTTCACATTATGAAGACAAAGAAACCAAATGATTTGATCTCTGTGATGGGTAGGCCAGCCAGTAAAAAGCTGGAAAGGAGACTGGGACTGAAAGAAACCATCTTGAACAAAGACAGTAACTTCCTAGATTAAGTTTGACTTTTAGATGCATATTTTCACTTTTATTTGCTTGTAACCATTTCTGCCTTTATTTCTTTTACTTGGTATCGCTTAATCCATGGTCTTCTGTTAATAGACTTGTTTTGTTTTTACTATAAACCTATTCACTTCAGTGTTTGAAGTTAAATTGATGGGCTGTGATGTACAGACTCTTTAAAAAAGCAGCAAGCAATGTTTTCTGTGGATGCATAGTGGCAGTGGCTCTGCATTGGAGAGAAATATCTCTGAGGAATTCAGGGGCTGGAGTTCACTGACTGTTACCAGCTATATGAAGTTTGGGTCAGTAGAGCCTTGAGGAGTTTGCTGGTGAGGAACACAGACTAGTGTGACAGGGAGCTGACACAGTCTAATCACCCCACCAGCAAAACTCTTGCTGAGGCAGAGAGATGTAACACAGTGACTCACAGTTCTGAGCATCCCCAACAGCATGCTTCAGTCATCTAGTCCATTTCTCTGCTAGTGCAGTTGTGTACTTGATGCCTTGTTCAGTCTAGTTTTAAATTTCTCAAGCAATGGTGTTCCATTACTTCCTTTGGGTATCTATTCCTCGACCTAACAGTGCTTACTGTCAAGAAAATTTCCCTGATATTTTCTGTTTTCCTTAATTACATTCACTTATGCCTAGTTATACTCCTGTGTATCACTCTAAATAATTCTCTCTCTCTCTCTCTTTGGTGTTTACACTTTTCATTTCATTGTTGATGGTCATCCTCTTTCTTCTTAGATGCCCAACTGGTGTATATGGTCCTTAGCCCATGGTACTTCTGGTGTGTATGGTACTTTGTTCTTTTAACTACTTTTATATCCTAATCAAAATATAAAACATATACACATACATGCATATGGGACTAAGTTCCTGGAAGATAATGCTCCTAACTCTGCAATGAATGGGCAGTGTTGGAGGGCGGAAGGGAAGTGTATCAAGAGAGATATACTTAGAGATCAGAATAGAATCACATTGCTGTGGAAGCGTAGTGTGCATAGTGTGCTGCTCGATCTGTGCAGATGCTTGCAGACCTGTAGGAAGGGGTATGCTTATGGCATAAAGATATGTAGTTAGGAGAAAAGACAGGGGCGGGTATCCTGCTGTCTTAAGTCTGTAAAACTGGTGTGGTGTTAAACTACTGTAGTTGGAGGCTATTTTTATTGACTTATGCTCTGAAGGGAGCCAGTCATTGTGGAAATGTTAAGTGCCGAAATGTTCCAAGGTCAGGACATGAAGACCAGATGCATTTCAGCAAATCCATTACCTGCCAATCCTCAAATCCTCCTGTCAAATGAAAACAGCAGAAAGTGGCAAGGTTACAGTGTCAGGTGTACAGAATATACATCATCGCTGGAAACAAGTGCAATCATGTGTCAGCAGGAATTAGTTTGGGGGGTAAGGGGAAGGCATGTGTGAGTATTGTACTCCTTGAATGGACATACAGTTACAGAGGTCAGCCATGCACATGACTATGCCAGGAGATCCCAAATCCACTGCATATGTTAAAGCAGGGGTGACAAAATCATAGACATACAGAGCTGGCATAATACCCAGGGAGGAGGCATAATTAATGCCATCCATTCTGCAGACTATAATTAAAGATTGGCCTTTGAATCCTTCTCATTTCCCATCCACTCCTTCATTACAGAAATGGTTTGCTTGCTTGTTTGCTAAAGTTTGGACAAGTGATGACAGGATATTGGAAGAGCTGGATAAATACTGTTACTATTTGCTAAATGTCCTGCAGCAAGATATATGTGCAAACATTGTTTGAGATATTAGGGATGTGTTGGTGTCTTTATCTGCATGGAAATCATGTTAATATAATTATATAAGCTCATAGACATAAAAAATATGCTGGCTGAGAAATCCCAAACTTTCTTCCTGCACTGGCATTTGCCCACCCACATTTCTAGAATTTTGCTGGCAAGAAAAGGAATGAAATGCTCACCAGTGTGACAATGCCTCTTTGTAGAGCTGACTGAAGATCTACTTTCAGGATGTGATATAGGCACACTGGCAATTATAAACTATTTTGTATAACGCAGTTGGGCCACAATCTTCTTTCATGTTTAAGCATGGTTATTTTTGAAGTCTAGAGAGGGCTTTAGAGATAACAACTGAGTTTATTAAAATAATTATAATATTATCTTCAGGGAGGACTGAAAAGAGTGTGAGGGGGAAAATACACTTTCTACATTATGGAGAGAACAAGTTCTATTTGGTTCTGGAGAAACTTCCACTTCCTGAATTCTAAAGCAGGATACCCAGTAAGCGAAACCCAAGATGGAAGCATTACGTTATCAGAAAAAAGTCTTATTGTTTGATCATATGCTGAAGTTAGGGTTTTGCTTCAAGCAGCTTAGGTCAGAATTTTCAGACTTGGGTGTCTAAAATTAGTCTCCTCAATCCACATTTAGGCACCTATGTGAAAATTACATGATTTTCACAGGTGCTCAGTATCCACAATTCTCATTGAAGTTGGTGAGAACTAAGGATGCTCAGCATGTCTGAAAATCAGTCCAGGTGTTTAAATAAAGAATTAGGACCAATATTTCCAATAGTGGCCATCTCAAGTTGCACCTCCATCCACATTTAGACATGTGTATATATAAACACTTAAGAGTCCAAAACCTCTAAAAATTAGGTTAGCTGCCTAAATATGGATTTATAGGCCCAAAGTTAGGTGTCCCAATTTGAAAATTTGTGCCATAAGCATTTCTTGGGTGTCATATATACTCCAATTATTTGCTGATTAAGAATAATTATGTAGAGGAAACACAACTTAAATTATGCTACAAAATCTGCATTATCTTTACTTTCCCCCTTACAATTTCTCAAGGTCTTTTCTGTGGGTTAAATGGTCCCACGGGTAACAGCAAATTCACATCTCACTAGTGTTTTGATTTCTGTAATTACAAATCATTGTATTTTTTCTAAAAAGATAGAAAGTACTGTTGGTGGTTTTATGTCTCTAAATGTCTGATATTTACTAAATGACAGTAAGTAAATTTGGATGAGTTGGATACATTTGAAAGGGGAAGGATGCTAGAGTTTCACTTTTTCCAAAGGGTCAGTAGTAAGGTTCATTAATACAAATGTTCTCTGTCTTTCACACTGCTTCATTCTTGCAGCATTACAAAGTACTTCAAATAAAATACTGGGGAAAAAAAGGTAATAACTAGGGCTGCATGGTTTGTACTAAATTATTACGTTGCTGGAACATTACACTTTCTGGAATGCTGGAGAGAAATGATAGATCAACTGTGCATAGTCTGCACCGAGTTAAGAATCAGTCACCTCGTTTCACTCCTTGGCTTAGCCTTACACAGGTTCACAGGCTGACTAAGTCAAACTGATGCCTCCCATGTTTTAAAACAGGCCCTTTATTGTGCTTAGGTGGCCTGTTTAGCAGGAGGATGCTGTCTGGCTATTAAATGTGATTACAGAAGCTGTGCCAGGGTTCAGAACCACCTGGCTTACGAATGTGGCCAAAAAGAGGGGTTGGACCACATGGTTGTAGCCAGCGTTTGTGAAAGGGATCATCTTTCAACAGAAAATCTGGTCTCTGTAACTGAAATAATTTTAGCAAAGTTCTGTTGTTGCCTGCTTGCTTTTGGAATTTCAAAAAGGCTTTGAAATGTATTGGATTTCCATGTGGCCTGGACTGGAGTGCAGGTGCAAACTTGATTGAAATGGTTAGGTACAACATTTTTAACATTGCTATCAGATGCACCCATTCCATTTTTACACCTTTTCTGAATTTTGTAGGGATTTCCTGGTTTCAGCTGGTATGTTCTGCAAAACTACCATGCAATTTGTTAAAAAAATCCCTACCTAATTTAGGGCCTGAGGCTGAGAAGTGAAAGAGAAATCTCTTTGTTAAAATGTTTTAACACAATAAATAATATTAACAATCATGACAGTAGCTCATATATAGCCCTTTATATTTTTAAATAATGGTAAACATATTTCAGACAAGTTTTCAGAGGGTGCAATGAGTTTGCCTAAATAAAACACATGTATCCCCATTGTGTATATACAAATCAGCTTTTGTGAACATGAGCAGAGATTTGTACATGCATAATGGGTAACTGCATGTGCACATGGGAAGTAGATGCAGTATTACCCAGTTTGCACACAGACATGCATTTGGTGTTTTGCCAGTGCGTGTACTGCCCTGTCCTTTGACAGAAGAAAAATTACCAGTGAAAAACTGCTACAGAATGGAATTCCCTTTTGGAAATCTATCTTTTGCTAGATTAAAAAAACATGAAATTGTGTTTTGATATGCTGGCTCTATAACTAATTCCCTCTTGAGCAAGTCATAATAAATTATAGTGGTACATAGAAAATCCAAGAAGGACTATTAAATCCTTGTACTTTCCCTTACCCCACTTTTATCTATGCTCATGGGATCTGGACTCCAGTTTAGAAGAAGAATTTATGTGTCATGCTGTGCTCCTCAATAATTTTTAATTTATTTGCAACTAGTGACCATGATTTAGTATTTGACATACTGCAACAGATGGGGTAGCAAAGAATTTACTCATGGGAGAAAGGAACTGTCCCAATTTCTGTTTCATACAAGAATATTTCACGCAGAGCACTTAAAGGTACATTTTAGAGTAACATAATATATTTTTTGACTTCCTGAATTGCCACTGTATGGCTGAATATTGAGACTAAAAGGGTGCTAACATTTGCAGGGTGTCTTGTGTGCCTGAACAGCCGCAAGATCTAAATGGTGCTTTAGTT
This sequence comes from Lepidochelys olivacea, assembly GCF_965140295.1. NCBI lineage: Eukaryota > Metazoa > Chordata > Testudines > Cheloniidae > Lepidochelys > Lepidochelys olivacea. The sequence continues at coordinate 85,728,300 of NC_140415.1, read as the reverse complement.
GGGCATGGCAGAATGTGGAAGCAACTATCTTCTTATGCCAAGCTCGTGTTATGTGGAAGTAGGAAAGATATTTGAAGAAGTTAGACCAAGTTATCTGCGGTTTTGGTTACAGTGGGAGGTGATATAGATCTAAAACGCAGCCAGCAACTGCTACAATGAAGATCTCTGATAGGCTCTCATATTTTTTACAAGTCAGCTGCAAATTCATGTAGGAAGCTCATGCCTATGGAACTGATGTCTCTGTCTATCAAGATATTTTGCTTATTGTGGTAAATATTGATGGTCCCACTGTTCTTTTATCTTAATCACTAATAACCTACTAACTGCCTGAGCCTCTGGAGTGCCCTTTTAACTGGGTTGTGAAGGATTAATGCTGATAATAAAACTACATGTGCCAGACCCCACCAGGACCCTGCAGAGGAGATATGGTGCTTGAGTGCAATTGTCCATCAGAATTTAGTGTATTGCTATAGTGTTACTTCCAAGTCTTTATTGTTTAAGATATTTTGTGAGCACAGTTTTCCTTCCCTGGCTTCCTATTGGCAAAACTCCTAACTTGTCACCTTGGCTGCTGCAGAACCAAGTTCAATGGAACCAGTGGAGTTCCATCATGCAGGAAAAGCTGGGGGGAAGGTGTCTCAGGATTTCAGCAGCTTGCCAGGGAGTTGTGCACCCCCAGCTCTACTGAGGCTCTCTGCATGAATACATGCAATGGTTGTTTGAGAGGTGTCAAAAGAGAGAATGGCACAGGCTGGCAAATGCATCAACAGTCATTGCTCTTTGAAAAGCAGGTATATAAGGGCACTGAAGGCTATTCCAGCCGTAAGGCTGCAGAATTGGCCACAGATCTGATTTTCCTCTCACTCCAGATCCTGAAGAGATCCTGTCCTGACCACATAGAAGTCCCCAGCACCCCACCCCAACTGATTTGTTTTTAGGTTAAGAACAGAATTTGCCCCTTAAAATGGTTGAATTTCCAAATACTCCCTGAAGCTATGCAGCACATCCGAAGAATAAGAGAAGGTTGAAAAGGATGCAGTTACTGCCATGAGTTGGCTATAAATTTGTTTTGCTGGGAAAGTGCTGGAGAAAGCAGCCACCTGATTCAGCTTTTGCTGTAATATTTTAATCTGCCAGAGGCACTTTGTTTACTGAAATGAAAAGTGAATATAGCTGCAATGGAAGTTAGCAAATACACTTACTTAAACCATTGGGAAAGCTTTTCAGTGCAATGTGCGTCAGCTGGGAGGGCTGGTACTAGAAACTAAGGTTTCTTTGTTTCTCAGCAGCAGATGATTTCCTCCCTTAGGGCAATTATGCAGCCTAATTGCCTGTAATAATCATCCCTGTTAAAAGTGTGCTGCTGCTGGTATTTATGATTTTTAGAAAAAGCATTTCCCTACCAACTTTCTGCTCCCAAGTACTAGATATGGGTGCACCAAATTTCAAGAAATCCAGATAACTTTGAACAAGATAGCAGTTGACTTACTCCAGCACCCATGATTGCTACTGTGATTATTGGAACCTATTTCCTGTGGTAGCAAATCCTTAAATAAAAGTCTTTTACAAATGACATTAGTTTCAGAAAAATGGATAATCTGATTTATGAAATGTGTCTGTTCCTAAAAGAGTCACCTGCTAGAATTTTATCACTCCAGTTAAGCATAGTTGTCTGACTGCATTATTATTTTATTTAATTATCTTTAATGTAAATAATTTTCTTTAGGCTAACAGATTAGATGTACCAATGGTATGCTTTGCGTTTAGAAATATTCAAAACTAAACTGAACAAGTCAATGAAAAATATGGTGGGGTACAATTGTGCATGAGCAGGAGGCTGGATTAGATGAGCTAATAGGTATTTTCAATCTATAGTTTTTATGACCTTAGTTAAACTATAGCTGTCATCTTCAAAACAGTTGTGGTTCCAGCAGTATACCATCACAAATCTCTCAAAAGTATATGTCTTAGACATCCCTTGAGTTTTGGGTGAGCAACCTGCAACATGGCAGCAAGCATGGGGAGGGATAGCTCAGTGGTTTGAGCATTGGCTTGTAAACCCAGGGTTGTGAGTTCAATCCTGAAGGGGGCCATTTAGGGATCTGGGGCAAAAATTGGGGATTGGTTCTGCTTTGAGATGACCTCCTGAGTTCCCTTCCAACCCTGATATTCTATTAAGTTAACACATCAGGACAAAATTCATCCTTTGTGTAACTCTGTTGACTTCAATTACAGCAGGGTTTAATGCATCTTGTTGATTTTAAATAACATTGATCATTGGTATTTGGTGTTCTATTTGTACAGTAGCTTAAAGGGAAACAATCAACTCTCTTTCATTTACCTTTTGACTCAGTCATCGGATTCCTGCTCTGACTACAGATGGGAGTTGCCTGGGCTGTTTTTGTTTTTTTTCAAAAATACTGACCAATTTTTAATGCTCAGTTTCCTGTTTTATTTAAAGCCAACCAATAATACTATGTGATTATTGTGAATAGACAAAAAGGGCCCAATTTCAGATGTTATGTGGCCCTATGGGGCCACTCAGGAAAGTTAATCTTTTACATCTGCTTCCAAAATAAAGGTTTCCTCCCAAGAATTCAAGGCCTTCAGATTAGTCTGATAAAGGTCACATTTTAGGAATCTAGGAGTTTATTATTGCTCATTCAGTAACAATGTTTGCATTTCAATATGTGTATTTTCATGGTAATAACTTTGACTAAATCCATAGCGTGTAATGCTTATTATTACCACTGAAGCAAACAAAGCTAAATTTAGCAGCCTTATTACTGCCCAGGATAAGTAGTGAGATTTGGTGCTCTCATCTTAAGCCAGTCACACTTTATTATTAACTTCAAATACAAAGTGCCACAGTAGAATACAACTTTAATTTGAATAGCATTTTCCATGCAAATAGAAATTGTGTCCTGAAACACTTTGCAGAATTAAACACTAAATACTGGCCAAGGGAGAGAGGAAATGAAGATGTCTGTGCAAGGGGAAAAAGAGATTGTTTCATGTAAGATTTGAAAATGGAAAGAACAGAGAGAGAACGAGAGAGAGAGAAAAATAGAAAGGGCATTCCAGGCCGGAGGCGCTGCATAAGACTAGGTTCTGCTATCATCAATGGCCAGAGTTGTGTAAATGGACAGAGAAGAGATGAGTTTTAATGCTAGTCAGAATTTTTTGAATTTTGAAATTTCAATGGGAAATGAAGAAAAAAATGAATATTTTGGGGGTGAACTTTACTTTCTGTTCTTGGATCAGATCTAGTTTATTGCTTGATGAGTAGAGGGGTCAGGAAGGACATCAGAGTCAATAGCCCTGATACTGGGCTGTGACTGAGGAGTTCACAGAGCAGCTCAGAACAAGGTGATACAAATCAAGCATTAAAATACCTTTGCGGTCCCCCAGTCTTGGGAGGGTGATGTAAGTTATATCAGCCTGAGGACTATTATATTGGCTGCCAATACCCACATGGAGCTGTTAGATAACTTGGGATTTACTGGCCATCTTTTCCATCAGCCATGCCCTTATGCCAGCAGCCAGGATGGAGGAGATGGAGGTGTATAGGCTTTATACTCTTTACAGATCTCCTCCACTGGGGTAATTCTCCCATGGCCAGCTACAGTGGCTTTTTGACCATTTTGACTAGCGGAGTAGCCCTAACCCAGAGGAGGATCTAGACCTTGTTGTGTGAGGTGTGCTAAGTCTATGGTTGGTTTTAAAAGCAAGGAGAGCACTTTTTAACTAGATCCTGAATTGAATGGGTAGTTACTAACCAGTAGAGTTGTATGAGGATGGCTTGAGGCGGTTATTGTTCTTTGCATCTGTGAGAGGGTGTCCAGTGGAATATTGCCCATTGTGTCTCAAAAATAAAATAGTTCATTTGTCGAAATGTTTAATGGTGGAGGCCAATATGTGCTGATGTGTCATATGTACACAAATGTTCAGAATAGGTGCCATTGTCAGTTGTGCTGGGGGAGGAGAGGTACATTTACTGGAGTTCAACAGCTTCTTTCTCCCACTAAAATGTATAAGACAGTCAGGGTTATTCTGGGCCTTATCATTTTACAAATCTCCAGGAACACTAGAAACATTAGTCATCATCATGTGGTTCAAAGAGAGATGCAAACAAAACTACACAGAGTTAACTCTGAAGAGGCCCTTATTTTTTATATGTAGAAAACAAGTCTCTTATTATCAAAACTTTCCTCTAAGAAAAAGATCTCTTATTTTCTCTATGGTGGATTATTATTTTTCAACATAAACTGACTAGATCTACATGTTGAAAATACTGAGGAGCCCCACACTCCCATGGAATGAACAGAAAAATCTAATGACTGGATTAGAAAACACTCAAGATTTCTCTGCTATCATTTATGGAGCTGCTAATTACTGAGAAGATAGAATGCTGTTGAAGAAATATTAAATTTTGCAGGAGTTGAAGGATTCTTGGAGCCTTGGTTAGAAATTCCTTCATGGCTGTATTTATATGATGGGACATTATTACAGAGTGAGACCTTGGGAAAAAGAAACTGTCACTGAATGAAGTTTTGCAAATTGTGACCCTTATGCAACTTATATAGTGAGCTGTGTTACTGAAAAAGAAAAGACATTGTACTTGGCCTCTATAGCTAACTGAAGATATTGGGCCAAATTCATCCTGGGTGCAATTTTACTGAAGTCAATGGAGTTACACCAGAATTAGGCTCATTGTGACTATTTCCCCTAGTAGTCTGCAGGGATGGAATGCTTCTGAGCCCAGTAAGATTTATAGCTTCCATGGCTTTCTCTGCTATGTGTATGATGAGGAGTAAAACATTACTAACCCATGAAGAGGGTGACCTCTAAATTTCACTGTAAATGTAAGTATTGTATCAATGCAGTCCATTGCACAGGAAGAGTTAAAACACTTGGCACCTAAGCATAGATGTGTTCCCTTTCCAGTGAATAGTAGCTATAAACTGAGACTTGTCCCTGTTTATCAAGTAGTATTAAAACATGGTTCACAGAATTTTATCTCCTGGTTTAATTGCCTTTAGTTTTATCCAGCTGCTACTCATCCCAGGAGCTGTCAGTTACCTTTTCTGTGTGCTTTTAATTAGAGACAGCACCTCTGTCTAGATATTGAAATATTATTAGATTTTTCCCTTGTTATATTTAGCTCAGCTTCAGAGGAACAAGATCATGGACACCTGCTGATAAAATTTTTCTTGGAATGAGTGATGGAAGGAAAGAGTGAAGGAAGCGGGCTTCCACTTGAAGCTATGTAGACATTTTTAAGGACAGGAAATTTTCTCCCTTTCAAAGGTAGGGCCTGACCTTTGAACACAGTGCATATTATTACAAGGAGTAGTAAGGGTTTGGGAGACTGAGCCCTTAGTGTGGCACTCATGCTGAAAACTCTACATTTTTACAGTTACCTTCATCACTGTTCTCCCTCACCTCATAATGGAAGATTAAGCAACAAGCATGTATAGCATGTTAGCATGCTAATGCTGCTCCAGCTGTGTACACCCACTCTCTCTTTCTCTCGTGTGCAGGCCAAAAAAGGACAAAAAAGTGGTCTGCTGGCTTGGCAATAGAGTAGCAAAAATTAAAAAATGAAACAGTTAAAATTAAAGACAAGTAGCTAATGTGCACGTAGCCCCAATCTGCTCATTTTCTTTGAGCGCTTGATGGGGCTAAAACGTTAAATATATTTGAAATCAGAATATCCGTTGCTACTAAAACTGCAGCTGGAGTCAGTATTGAGGAGTATGAAAAAATTCTACTTAAAATATAATAGGGAATATTTATCCTCCACACCTCTGGATCTTCATAAAGAGAAAAGAGCCCTTTTCTTCCAGACCCTGAATGAATGGGCTAGTGAGTGTAAGAGGGGGTGGCAGAGGCACCACCACCTTCTCTTCCACCTCAGCTTTTGTTGAAAAAGGACTGCCCTGGCTTAGTCACCTAACTCTAGGAGAGGGCTCGTGGCTGTGAATCCGGAGTGGAGGGAGGGAGGTGCCTGAGTACACTGGAGCGGTGGGGCTCAGGTCACGCCCCTCTCCTTTGCATTTCCTATTGGCTGGCTAAGGTGGCTCCCTGCTCAGTTTGCTGGTTATGGTGAATCCCATCCTTGGGTGCCTATCTCTCCCCATGCATTGTACAGGCCGTGTGGGCGCTTAACTCAGGATTGTGAATTCCACTAAGTTCCTAGGGCACCTAAAAAGTTAGGTGCTGCAATGCTGAACATTTCAGTGCCTAAGCTCCCTTTGTGAATCCAACCCCTGGGCTTGTCTTCCTTCTCTTTCATATTTCTAAGGTGCCTGCCATTATGGCATCTAAGTGTTACCTCTGCTTTCCTTTCCACTTTATTATTCCCTTTCATGTTCTTTTCTTTCTTTCTCCAACTACTTTCTCTCACCTTCCTCTCATTTCTTGCACTCCTCTACTTCTTCTCTCACCACCTCTACCTTCTCTTTTCCCTCCCTTTTGCTCCCTTCACTATTCTTCTTTTTCTCATTTGTTCTGTTATTATTTTCCCTTTCTTTGTGCTAAGGGCACTCTCACTTGAAGCAGCAACAGATGAGTTTGGGGGCTGGACTTTCTCTACACTGACCACTACCATGCTGCTTTTTTTTCAGCTGCAATGAACTCCTCTGGGATTTCCAAGTGCTCTTAGAATCATAGAATATCAGGGTTGGAAGGGACCTCAGGAGGTCATCTAGTCCAACCCCCTGCTCAAAGCAGGACCAATCCCCAACTAAATCATCCCAGCCAGGGCTTTGTCAAGCCTGACCTTAAAAATATCTAAGGAAGGAGATTCCACCACCTCCCTAGGTAACGCATTCCAGTGTTTCACCACCCTCCTAGTGAAAAAGTTTTTCCTAATATCCAACCTAAACCTCCCCCACTGCAACTTGAGACCATTACTCCTTGTTCTGTCATCAGCTACCACTGAGAACAGTCTAGATCCATCCTCTTTGGAACCCCCTTTCAGGTAGTTGAAAGCAGCTATCAAATCCTCCCTCATTCTTCTCTTCTGCAGACTAAACAATCCCAGTTCCCTCAGTCTCTCCTCATAAGTCATGTGTTCCACTCCCTTAATCATTTTTGTTGCCCTCTGCTGGACTCTTTCCAATTTTTGCACATCCTTCTTGTAGTGTGGAGCCCAAAACTGGACATAGTACTCCAGATGAGGCCTCACCAGTGTCGAATAGAGGAGAACGATCACGTCCCTTGATCTGCTGGTAATGCCCCTACATATACATCCCAAAATGCCATTGGCCTTCTTGGCAACAAGGGCACACTGTTGACTCATATCCAGCTTCTCGTCCACTGTCACCCCTAGGTCCTTTTCCGCAGAACTGCTGCCGAGCCATTCGGTCCCTAGTCTGTAGCGGTGCATGGGATTGTTCCGTCCTAAGTGCAGGACTCTGCACTTGTCCTTGTTGAACCTCTTGCTGATTTGTGTGTGGAGCAGATGGTAATTACTTTTTCTGACAGCAGGCACGAATCTGAAGCAGGTCAACATCACTAGAGCCCTACAAATCTGCGGATACCTGCATTCACGGACTATATTTGCAGATCGAATGTGGATACAAATTTTGTATCCATGCAGCGCTCTAAGCATCACCACATAAAAGGTCATACCATTGGAAAAGTTAACAAGGAGGTGTGAGATAGTGTCACACTCTTCATTAGTGAAAATGGACAGCATTCCATAAGGACTCCAGGAAAAGGTAAAAGCTAGGATAGTTCTGCAATTCTTAGTCTGCTGTTGCAGTGTGAGTTCTATTTGTATTGTAGTAGGTTTGCAAATAGTCTTAGCCTTTTGACTGGCTCCTGGCATGTAAACATACAACCACATGCATGCAAACTACATTACATATAGAGGCAATGAAAATGATTGTCCTTTTGAATGAATATGATTTTGTCCATTGGTGACTTTTGGCAGCTTTCTGGATGTCTTCTGGTTTTGATACTTCCTCTCAGTTGTCACTGTAGTAACTCATTTAAATGGCTGGAGGTCAGTCTACCTGTTTATCTATCTATATCCATTTTTCATTCATCACCAGGATATCCGAGTGACTTGGCAAGGAGATGGAGTCATCGAAAGAGAGGAACATTATAACATCTTTCCCCCACTCCATCTCTCAAAGCTGTTTTCTAGTAGGGAGTGCTACAGTTTCCAATACAATCTTTGACTACATTCTTCCAGAGAGACAATGCCATGTTTGACTCTCAGAATGCCACTGTACCCTCCTGCTTCCTTTTCCCTCCCCCTGCTCAGCCCTTTGGAGCACATGAACATGGGACATTAACCTGGCCCTGAAAACTGAGAAAAAGTTTCTCCTGACTAATGCTATTTTCTGGGTGCCAAAAATTGCTAAGGAGAAAAACTAAGGAATTAAAACAACAACAGGGGAACAAAATGATTTCCATTATATGATCTAAAAGATCGCTCTGGATACAGCTTGTCCTTCATAGAGATCTATTGCTAGTGGTTAGTTCTGTATAAGAAAGTGAAGCATGCTATGTTGTGAGGTATGAAGGAAAGCCATATTTATTTTCATGTGCATATTCCCAATACCATTCTCATTCCTATGTGCAACAACTGATCTGGGGGCTTACAGAAGGGAAATAACTTCAGAAATACAGAGTGCAAAGTTTAGTTCTCCTCAGTTCAGCAGATTGTTCAGGTTTGCTTTGAAAGCCAGAGTAAGAATAACATGACTGAATTTGATATATATTCCTGGTTCTATATACCAAGAATATAAATTCTCAGCAATGCATTCCTAGGACGGAAGAGGAGGAATATATGTGAGACTGATACAAAGAGAGACATTTATGTAAAGGGCTGTACAAGGTCCATGTACAAAAATGCATGCTGCTTACAATTGCTCATATAATCAGGTGATCCCATGTGCAGATGGTTATTTAGGTGCCTAACTTTCAGTATGCATGCACAATCACTAGATTTGCATATGCTGTCATAGTAAGTGAACACACAAATGTGTAGGCCTCCCTTTCTGAAAATGTGGCACATGTCAGTCTCACACATACTACTCTTACCCCCTCCTGGGAATGCTTTGCTGAGTGTGACTTGTACTGGAAACATACACAAAATACAGTAGCGTTTTTTCTTAGCTTAGCTTTCAAAACAAATGAGAGCAATCTGCTTAACTGAGCAGAAGTGGACTCTGCATTTGCATTCTGTACTCTGCAGTCATTTCCCTTTAGAAAATATAGTCAAATGATCAGTGGGTCTTTTCCCCAGCATAGTTATAAAATAGCCATTTCACACGTTAATTCTCCGAATTTAGGTTAATTATCTGCCACCTGAACTACTGGGGCAGAACACATGGCAGTGGAATCTAAACTTGGAGCCTAATTAGCAAAGACATTGAGCATCTGCAACTCCTACAAAAATCAGCAGGAGTTTCTGGTAAGCACAGCAGTTGATGTTTTTGAGGATCAGGAGCCACATCTATAGGAAGGAGGCTCATCTGTGTTCACAGAATAAAAATCCATGGTGGATCCAATCAGTGAGCTGTGCTGAAGGCCTGCAGAAATAAATGGGTCTGGACACACTGCAACTGGGATTGAGCCTCCTAGCCCCGGGTAGGCAGGCTCGTGCTAGTTGGTCTTGAGCTAGTGCACTAAAAATAGCAGTGTAGATGTTTTGGATCCAGCTGAGACTCAGGCTAGCCACCCGAGCTCTGACCCATGGGACTGGGTGGGCTTGAAAACCATTGCACCACTCAGGCTGCAATGTCCACGCTGTTATTTTAGTGTGCTAGCTGAAGCCCCACAAGCATGGATTTGTCTACCTGAGCTGGGAGGCTTGCTCCAGCTACAGTGTAGACATACTCATTGACATTTAAATCTGATTTAAAACAAGACTCCAGGAGCTGGGCTCCTAGGCGTGGGCCTACAGTGTAAAAATTTAAAAAGTGCCTAAGGCCAGGTCTACACTAGTCAAGTGTATTGCCAGTGTATCTATACCAGTATAGTGATGCTGGCAAACTCTCTTCATGTGGACACAGCTACCAATAAATAATTGCTTTTGCTAGTGGAGCTTATATTGGTTTGGCAAGAGAAATAAACACTATCAGCTAAAGCATTTCTGTGCCAGTATATCTGCATCTTTTTCATAGAAAAATCACACCCTTGCTGAGATTGCTATACAGTCAAAAGTTTTTAGTGTAGGCCTGGATGAAGTCCCAAAAGTAACTTAGGCTTTTAGGAATCTAAGTCCCATTGACTTTCAGTGAGACAAAGGGTATGTTTACCAGCAAACGTTATGCACAGATTAGCCTACCCTAGCTAAGTTGAATCTAGCTAATGTGGGTAACAATAGCAGTGAAGACAGTGTAGCGGCGGCTTCAGAGTGGGTTAGTGAGCTGGGTACCTACTGAGGGTCCGTGATGGGCTAGTACTAACCAACCTGAAGCCTCCGTTCCGTTGTCTTCACTAGCTGGCTAGATTCAAGCTAGCTTGTGAATAGTTTTGCTATGTAGACATACCCTTAGTATTCTATATGTGTTTCTTTTGAAAATGGGACTTAGGTTTCCAGGTCATTTAGGCAGGTTAGAAAATTTTACCCATAGTACCTTTACCTTAACTTATCCTTGCCATTAGTCATTTCTGAAAATTTTAGGCAAATGAAATGCAGGACCAATTGTTCATATATAAATATACGTCAGATAAAAGTTTACAGCTTGGAATCTGAAAATGATGCATAAAACATAATGCAATAATTCAGTGATATTTATTTTCCTGCTATTTAGAACTCCTCCATTTGCTCCTTTGTATTCCCAAGATCTAAATTCCTGGCCGTAGTGTATTTATTAGCTGTATAGAATAAGAGAGAAATATGTTTTGACAGAGAGAGGATTTTGTTCTCCAAGCGCTTTAGAGGAACTGGCAAAAGGGACATCTTGGCAAGTGTGAATAAAATGTAGATAATTTTAATTCCAGCACTGTTTAACTAAGGAGATTTCTGTATTTTTTTCCTGCAAGAGACTGAACATGATGTATTCCCCAATGATACATGTGAAGCTTGCCTAAAAGTGAATAGGGTTGGAAGTAGGCTGGGAAATAGTTCTTCTGAGTCTAAGTTGACTTTGGCTTTGTGCACATTCTTGGCAAGTTCCTGGGTCACTACAACCTTTTCTGTGAAGCTGAGGTATTGTGGGCCCAAAACATTGGCAATGTTCTCTCTGGTCTGAAATGAAGCCAAAGCCAGCATGACCTTTCTCACAGAACTGGCTAGTTGAATCTGGGTAAATGTTGCTTGCTAGTGAAGGATTGTTCCTTCTGGAACATTTTGTCACCTCTCAATCTGGAGGCTGTGGAAGCAGCCACATTCAGAAAATCAAACTCTTTCAGAGCAAGCTGTTAGAGACTGATACCCCTCAGTGGTAAAGTCCAATAAATGTCAGACAAAGAATTAGAGGTCTGATCTAATAGGAGAATGTTGTGTCTGCAGATACTTTAAGGAAAACCAGTATTTAACTTCCCAGCTCCCTGATGTGCTCCCTGATGGTGGGGATGGCTGTTGGTTCGACTCCAGGCATAATCTAGAGTAGTCTTAGTTTCCAGCTGGCTTGTAAGGTTGCTTTGCACCACTAGCCTAATTAAAACTAGCTTTATCAGAAGCTAGAATCAAGTTCCTAAAGTATATTATACTGTGCCTGTTGATACACAGAAGTAGCTGGCCAGGCATATTAAAGCTAATTTAAAATATGAAAAATTTAAAATTTAAATTAAATTAAATTTAAAAATTTAAATTTAAAAATTTAAATTAAATTAAAATTTTAAAATTTAAAATTTAAAAAACTCCTTATGAAATGAGTGGGTTTCCTGTCCATTATAGTGATCTCCCCATTCACTTAGGAACTGGAGAGCTGTTTTTTAGTGAGAAACATACACCACTGCATTTGCACTGAGCATTCTGTACCTATTCCTGTGCTGTGACTCGTGTGTATGTAATCATCAAATCAGAGTGGAAAACTAAACCTCTCGTGCCTTGAGCTCTTCTGACTGTCTGATGATAGACTGCCTGACTTGGCCTCACTGGAAACCAGCATTCATTTGGCACTGATTTGGCCATACAATCCTCCTCCCTACCCCATCATTGTTTCCTTGTCTTGGCTCCTGCTAATTCTTGTCCTGCTCTAGGATCCAAAGCACTTGGCAGTTCTACAAATTCAGATTCAGAGCTTTGGCAATTCATACACTCCACTTTTCTCTCTCCTTTGAGAGTAGCATGAAACAAGAAGTTATTCCTTCTTCCTACGAGTCTGGATCATGATGCTGACCTCCACCCAGTTGTACTGATCTGCTTTTATCGATGGGCTAACTACTAGCAAAGAGAGAAATGATTTCTGAGTGCCTGCTTTTTTGACAATAACACTTCCACAAGCAAGCTACTGCTGTCTCAATAAGAAAAAAGGCGATTTGTGTATATTTTTGTGAATAAAGGAGATGAGTTCATGTTACACTCATTATTTGTTTGGGAGCATTTGGATGTCTGCTAAGTATTCATGAAAATGTTTGCTGCTCCCAAGTCTCACAAATTTTAGTGTGAACGATATTTGTCCGATAGCTCTTATCTGGGGTTTGTTATTCCATATTCATTATTTTTTGTCATTTTTTAATGTCTTTCTCCTCTTTAAAAGTTGTAGTAATCCAATCAAAGAGAAGAGGAAAAACCCATGTGGCTTAAATGACTAGTAGCTCACAATGAATGGTGGATAATTGAAGTGAACAGTCCATGAACCAATGATATGCTGAGATTTGTTCACAGGAGCATGCTGAGCAAATTTTCACACGTTTAGCAAATACTTATGAATTACACAGAAAACAGGATCATTTCATGAACAGAATAAAAGGCTAAATTCACAAAGCTGTTATTGACAATGAATATAATTTGATCAGCTCTAGACAGGGGTGTTTGTAAGGCAGAAAATATGTGAAAAAATCATAGGTTTTCCTTTTTTTCCCTGTGATAGGACACCACATTTTGCTCTTGGTTGCTCCATGTCCATGTATCCCTTTGTTGTTCGGTTTGTAGTTTGGTGTCATCATATGCTATAGGACTGACTTCGTAAAGAGTTCAAGCTTTAGCGTTCTGGTTCATGATTCCTTCACCAGTGGCCGTCCAGGACTCCAAGGGGCTTTCCGGGTCTCCACTGCAGCCCCCTTCTTGTCTTGTTGACAACCTTGAAGTTCTGACTTCCTCCCCTGAGGTGCTGTTTAGGCTTTCTAGGGCATGTAAATTCCCACAGGTGCAATGAGATTTAAAGAAGCAAATGGTGATGATGCCTCCAAGTTGATAGAGAGGTGAGACTTTCTGCAGAAAATAGAGCACTTGTAGCATTGTGTGCACTCTCAATATAAACCCACATTCACTAGGCACCTACATCTTAAAGCGTCTAGGGAGTATTGTGAGCAGACACTATGATGCCAAGGCAAATAGGCATTAGTGTAGGAAAAGAAAGGAATGTGTATTTTTATTAAAGGTGAGATTCCCCTTGCACAGAGGGTCAGCACAAGACCTGTCCACCACATAAATTCTACTTAAGCCCTCAAAATTGTGCTTAATTGGAACTTAACTGGTGCAAAGGCCTTAAACTGGTCTTTGGCAGAAGGGTGAATTTCATCCTAAAGATATGTCTACACAGCAATTAGACACTTGTGGCTAGCCTGTGTCAGCTGACTCTTGCCACTCTAGCCACGGACTACGTGGCTCTGGGAAGAAGGATAAAGGAGTTTGAGGTGCAAGTGGTGTTCTTGTCCATCCTCCCCGTGGAAGGAAAAGGCCTGGGTAGGAACTGTCGAATTGTGGAAGTCAACGAATGGCTACGCAGGTGGTGTCGGAGAGAAGGCTTTGGATTCTTTGACCATGGGATGGTGTTCCATGAAGGAGGAGTGCTGGGCAGAGACGGGATCCATCTTACGAAGAGAAAGAAGAGGATCTTTGCGAGCAGGCTGGCTAACCTAGTGAGGAGGGCTTTAAACTAGGTTCACCGGGGGAAGGAGACCAAAGCCCTGAGGTAAGTGGGAAAGCGGGATACCGGGAGGAAGTACAGGCAGGAACGTCTGTGAGGGGAGGGCTCCTGCCTCATACTGAGAATGAGGGGTGATCAGCAGGTTATCTCAAGTGCTTATATACGACTGTACAAAGCCTTGGAAACAAGCAGGGAGAACTGGAGGTCCTGGTGATGTCAAGGAATTATGACGTGATTGGAATAACAGAGACTTCGTGGGATAACTCACATGACTGGAGTACTGTCATGGATGGTTATAAACTGTTCAGGAAGGACAGGCAGGGCAGAAAAGGTGGGGGAGTAGCACTGTATGTAAGGGAGCAGTATGACTGCTCAGAGCTCCGGTACGAAACTGCAGAAAAACCTGAGTGTCTCTGGATTAAGTTTAGAAGTGTGAGCAACAAGAGTGATGTAGTGGTGGGAGTCTGCTATAGACCACCGGACCAGGGGGATGAGGTGGATGAGGCTTTCTTCTGGTAACTCGCAGAAGCTACTAAATTGCACGCCCTGGTTCTCATGGGTGACTTTAATTTTCCTGATATCTGCTGGGAGAGCAATACAGCAGTGCATAGACAATCCAGGAAGTTTTTGGAAAGCCTAGGGGACAATTTCCTGGTGCAAGTGCTAGAGGAGCCAACTAGGGGGGGAACTTTTCTTGACCTGCTGCTCACTAACCGGGAAGAATTAGTGGGGGAAGCAAAAGTGGATGGGAATCTGGGAGGCAGTGACCATGAGTTGGTTGAGTTCAGGATCCTGACACAGGGAAGAAAGGTAAGCAGCAGGATATGGACCCTGGACTTCAGGAAAGCAGACTTCGACTCCCTCAGGGAACGGATGGGTAGGATCCCCTGGGGGACTAACATGAAGGGGAAAGGAGTCCAGGAGAGCTGGCTGTATTTCAAGGAATCCCTGTTGAGGTTACAGGGACAAACCATCCCAATGAGTCGAAAGAATAGTAAATATGGCAGGCGACCAGCCTGGCTTAACGGTGAAATCCTAGAGGATCTTAAACATAAAAAAGAAGCTTACAAGAAGTGGAAGGTTGGACATATGACCAGGGAAGAGTATAAATACATTGCTCGGGCATGTAGGAATGAAATCAGGAGGGCCAAATCGCACCTGGAGCTGCAGTTAGCAAGAGATGTCAAGAGTAACAAGAAGGGTTTCTTCAGGTATGTTGGCAACAAGAAGAAAGCCAAGGAAAGTGTGGGCCCCTTACTGAATGAGGGAGGCAACCTAGTGACAGAGGATGTGTCTAATGTACTCAATAAAAGCTAATGTACTCAATGCTTTTTTTGCCTCTGTCTTCACTAACAAGGTCAGCTCCCAGACTGCTGCGCTGGGCATCACAGCATGGGGAGTAGGTGGCCAGCCCTCTGTGGAGAAAGAGGTGGTTAGGGACTATTTAGAAAAGCTGGACGTGCACAAGTCCATGGGGCCGGACGAGTTGCATCCGAGAGTGCTAAAGGAATTGGTGGCTGTGATTGCAGAGCCATTGGCCATTATCTTTGAAAACTCGTGGTGAACAGGGGAAGTTCCGGATAACTGGAAAAAGGCTAATGTAGTGCCAATCTTTAAAAACGGGAAGAAGGAGGATCCTGGGAACTACAGGCCAGTCAGCCTCACCTCAGTCCCTGGAAAAATCATGTAGCAGGTCCTCAAGGAAGCACTTACATGAGAGGAAAGTGATCAGGAACAGTCAGCATGGATTGACCAAGCGAAGGTCATGCCTGACTAATCTAATTGCCTTCTATGATGAGATTACTGGTTCTGCGGATGAAGGGAAAGCAGTGGATGTATTGTTTCTTGACGTTAGCAAAGCTTTTGACACGGTCTCCCACAGTATTCTTGTCAGCAAGTTAAAGAAGTATGGGCTGGATGAATGCACTATAAGATGGGTAGAAAGTTGGCTAGATTGTCGAGCTCAACGGGTAGTGATCAATGGCTCCATGTCTAGTTGGCAGCCAGTGTCAAGTGGAGTGCCCCAGGGGTCAGTCCTGGGGCCGGTTTTGTTCAATATCTTCATAAATGATCTGGAGGATGGTGTGGATTGCACTCTCAGCAAATTTGCGGATACTAAACTCGGAGGAGTGGTAGATACACTGGAGGGCAGGGATAGGATACAGAGGGACCTAGACAAATTGGAGGATTGGGCCAAAAGAAATCTGATGAGGTTCAATAAGGACAAGTGCAGAGTCCTGCACTTAGGACGGAACAATCCCATGCACCGCTACAGACTAGGGACCGAATAGCTAGGCAGCAGTTCTGCGGAAAAGGACCTAGGGGTGACAGTGGACGAGAAGCTGGATATGAGTCAGCAGTGTGCCCTTGTTGCCAAGAAGACCAATGGCATTTTGGGATGTATAAGTAGGGGCATAGCGAGCAATTTCAGGGACGTGATCGTTCCGCTCTATTCGACATTGGTGAGGCCTCATCTGGAGTACTGTGTCCAGTTTTGGGCCCCACACTACAAGAAGGATGTGGATAAATTGGAGAGTCCAGCGAAGGGCAACAAAAATGATTAGGGGTCTGGAACATATGACTTATGAGGAGAGGCTGAGGGAACTGGGATTGTTTAGTCTGCAGAAGAGAAGAATGAGGGGGGATTTGATAGCTGCTTTCAACTACCTGAGAGGTGGTTCCAGAGAGGATGGTTCTAGACTATTCTCAGTGGTAGAAGAGGACAGGACAAGGAGTAATGGTCTCAAGTTGCAGTGGGGGAGGTTTAGGTTGGATATTAGGAAAAACTTTTTCACTTGGAGGGTGGTGAAACACTGGAATGCGTTACCTAGGGAGGTGGTAGAATCTCCTTCCTTAGAAGTTTTTAAGGTCAGGCTTGACAAAGTCCTGGCTGGGATGATTTAATTGGGGATTGGTCCTGCTTTGAGCAGGGGGTTGGACTAGATGACCTCCTGAGGTCCCTTCCAACCCTGATATTCTATGATTCTATGACTCAGGCTCGGCCTAGGGGGCTGTTTCATTGCAGTGTAGATTTCCGGGTTCTGGCAGCAGCCTGAGCTCTGATACCCTCCCACCTCGCAGGTTCCTAGAGCCTGGACTCCAGCCCAAGCCTGGAAGTCTACAGTGCAATTAAGCAACCCTTCAGCCTGAGCCCTGTGAGCCCGAGTCAGCTGGCATGGGGTTTTTTAATTGCAATGTAAACATACCCTAAGTGACTTTGTCAAAGAGAAGGATTCCCAGCAGTAATGTTGAAATGGCTTTTCTGTTTTGCATTAAGACACTACAGCTTAAAGGGTGTGTCAGCACTGATCTAGTTTTGGGCTACTGGTGAAAAGGTGCAGGGTGTGGCAAGAGATGCGGGAGAGGAAACTCCATCCTTTTTTCTGATGTCTGATGGGGCTTCCTGGGGAACAGGCAGAAACAAGTTTCCATATCCCAGCTGAGTTCACAGGTTGTCAAGGTATGGTAGCCTATTCCACTGCCTCAGAGTGGCTTCCCCAAATGTAGTCTCTGCATAACTTTTAATCTGTAGAAAGCTCTACACTTTTAAAAAGCTGCAACAGCAACACTGGATTTTCAGGCTGAGGGAAATGAGATCCTCTTATATGTATGGATCATTGTTATAGGCTCTAATGAGAATAAAACGACATCCAGCTGAGCAACTTCTTTATTCCAGGAACACAAGGACCATATTCCAAACGGTCACATGAATAGAGCAACACATGAGTAAGTTCTGTCATTATCTAGCTAACTCCCATCCCTATTGTTAGTCAGAAAAACATGTTAGCAAGAAACAGGAATGATAACTTTTCTTTTCCTAACCAAAGATTCAGTGGCAGTACAATTCTGGATCTGTGCTGAAACAAGCATTCCCATCATTCTGTCAATCAACCACCAGGCTGGCTTCCTGGAACAAGTGGTAAACTGAAGTAAGCTTGGTGGACACCAGCCAGTTTCTCTTCCTTGATGTTTTTATTTCAGCCCATGCTGTATTTGCTTAGGAATGTTCTCTTCAGATAGAAGCCTAAGACCTTGTCAGCCAAAATCTGGCCTGCTGCATGCTTAAGCAGTAAAACCCACACTGGTTTTCAGTCATTAGTGTCCATATAGGGTTTTATCTAGTGATATATAGTAAATATTTGCTAAAGTTATCCTGCTGTTATAAAAATTTCCAGGAGATGGGCTTTCCTCCGTTTCATTGTCAGATTTGCCTTCATGAAGGTAGCAATATCTGCTATCAGACTGTTTCATCTTGCTTTTTGATTACCTTGGCACAGGTTATAAACAGTACCCCCTTCTAGCTTCAGGTAAAGTTACATTTCAAAAAGCATGCCACGGCACACCTAGTGTAGTTTGAGATTTCCAGGAGATATTCTTGGTGAGGATATTGCTCAGTGGGATACTAATGCAAAAATTTTTGGATGAAATTCTGAGTCCCTTGCTCTAGGACAGATGCTGTACTCACAGAGTGCTAACTGAATCCTGAGAGGCCAGGCAACTGGACTGTTTGCTCCTTGACACTAGCTACCAATGACAGCAGGATTTACAAGGAGTGGTGTGAATGGGAGACAGTGCTATGCTGGCATCCCTGTGTGGGGGATACAGTGGTGGAGGATACAGCAAAGGGACAAAATACCCCACCCCAAATGGAACTGTGCTTCGCTCAAAAATGAAATTGTCAGCCAGCAATGATTGGTCCCATCAGGCCAAAACAGTTCTCAGCCAGGGCATTTGGGGGCAGGCGAGCCATCAATGAGTCTTCCTAACCTACTCAGTTCTACTAGCACCTTTATACTAAAGGTTCTGAAAGATTCCTCCCACCCTTCACTAGGGTGGGGTGGATAGTGTAGACTCCACAGAGACTGTGTGGATGAGAAACTGGGATTAGGATCAGCAGAGGCCTAGTGGAGCAGGAGGGTATTTGCTTGAGTTCCCTGCTCCCTCCTGAGACCCCACTGGTCAGAACCATACAGTAGCTCATCTACCACTCTGTGCACCCTTCTGTGCTGGACCGATCAACCTGAGAATCTGTCAGGCCAGCACAGTGGTACCTGCATGGGGGTAGGGGACCTGTGCAGTCTTCAGGAATTGACTTTATAATGAGCAGACACAGAATTCTTTTGTTTTCCCTCAGTGCCCCCGCACCTATCTTCTCTTAGTCCTTCTCTCATCCTAAACAAGGGTCTCAGTATTTAAGGAGTGCCCACGTATGCATTAACTGGTACTTCAATTACACATATCTTTAGTTCTTCAGTACTGAACATTAATAATGCAGAAAAGTACAGATTAAAATAGTGTTACTAAAGTGTCCTGGGGCATTACTGCAGAGTACTAGAGTATTTTTTAAATAAGAATTCATGGACATATTTGCCTATAGTCTCTCTGTAGACCCTGTTTGCTATGGGAATAGCTCTATTTTTAAGCCATTCTCCTGCTAATTTTAAATTCTCAGATATGTCCCAGGAATTAATTTGTGTCCCTATTTCAAACCCACGGAGCTGTGCATGACATCTCTGACACATTCATAGTCTGTAATAGCTCACCAATGGAGGGTTCGGCCTCGCTTTCAGATTTCTGGGTGAGAATTACCACTTTTACCTTGTCAGATTGAATCCTGCACACAAGCAATAGCAAATTTAACCAGCTACTCTGTGATATTTACTTGCACACCTGAGAGGAGAACCAAGCACTTTGGGTCAGATTTTTCCTTGGTGGCACAGTGATGGTTATCAGAGACACAGCCAAGTGCTTCCTCTGTCACAGTGTTACAGGAATGCTGTTGGTTCAGGCAAGTTCAGTGTCGGGGGCGGGAGGCATTCCAGCAGAAGCAACGTGTATGCCCACCATCTATTGTCTAGCACTTGCTGTTGATAGGAACCTGCTCACTAGATACCCTTGGAGCGTGGGAAGACTGGACATACTTCCTAATCCACATTCAGTGCCCTCCTGGTGATACGTTACAGTGACTAGTCTTTTAGAGTCTGATTCAACACCCTTTGAAGCAAATGGAAAAGTAACTTTAATGTGCATGTCATTTTCTGAGCATACTTCTGTGCCCTATGGGTTTGATCCTGCAAGGTAGTGAGTGGGAACTGAGAAAACTCAGCACCTCTGTAAAATGCTCAGCACCTAACAGCACTGGCCCCGTCGGAAAGATAGTGCTTTGCTGCTTGAATTGGACTGGAGTTCATAGTTCATATAACTTCTTCCCCACCTTGTGCATGGTGCACCAGAGGGCAGGAACTAACTCACAGAGTGCCAACCAGTCACAACAGGTTGGTCCACGTGACACCAACAATAGGATCTAGGAGTGGTGAAAGCCCTGGAAAGGTCACATCCAGTTTAAAAAAAAACAGACATGGGCTTTATACTTTCATTACAATATAAATATTGAATGAGTCACATATTGTATGAGTAAATATAGGAGATGAATGGCTGTTCGTTTCCTTGGTCAGTATGCACTTAACTGTTTATATCCCTGATTTTGAGGATTTGTGTTGGTGGGAACTTCGGCCGTCTTAACTCTGTATTTTGTGTGGGAATATAAACAATATGTGAGTCGTGTAATCTATAAGTAAATAATGGGAGAGAAATGGCTATTCAGGTAACTGTCTTAAAGTTGATAGACTTCTTGCTTGTTTTCAATCTACCAGAGAGTGAAAGTATTTGCTACACATTTAGAGTTGTAACTAGTAAGATATGCTGTGTATCAGGTAGTGTTAAACTGGGTTAATCCATTTGGGGAAACCAAGCATTTTCACACTCTTGTATGTATATCATTTTGCATATCTATGTGTATAATATTTGAGAACTGTTATATACAGTAGTGAAGAGCTGGAATTATTACAACCAGCTGTTGGTGGAAAATGCAAAACTGTGTTAGGTCCTGAGACTGCAGATGACACCCACATGCCTAACTTTACACACATAAGGAGTCCCATTGACTTCACTGAGGCTTCTTACATGGGTAAGTATTTGGAGGACTGGGGCCTTAGGCAGTGATACTGCTATACATTGTGCATGGAGTCTCATCGGCTTCAATCAGTTGTACTACTCACAGACTTAAACATGTGTATACTTTTTTTGTAGGATTGAGGCCTCTGTTTGTAAGTTGTTTGAGGTAGGGACTGTGTCTTACTGTATGTTCTGTAAAGAGCAGCATATAGCTACTGTGCTGGATCAATTATCCAACATTTGAATACAAAGCTGTGACCGTTGGTTTTGAATGGATAGATAGGTCATAGATATTACTTGTATTCTCTGGATAAGTGTAACTCTTAGGCTATGTCTACACTACAGCTACAGGTGTGATTTGCTGATCATGTAGATGTACCCGTGCTAGCTTTAATTCAACTAGCTGGCTAAAAGTATGTTGTATCAACCAGGCATGGTACTAACAAGCTTCAACAGGACTTTATTTTCAAAGTGGAAACCTCTTTACCAAGCTGCTGCTGCACCTTCTGTAGCTTTCTCCCAGCCTCTCAACTCCTCCCCCTCCTTTCTGTTTCCTGTCCTTTCAGACTCCCAACAGCCAATGCTCCCAATTCTAATAATTACAAGCAACATCTAAACACCACATTCCCTCCTCTCTTAAGAAACTCTCCCAATTAAAATAACAGGAACAAATATGAAACAAGACACTGTACTGTTGGCAGAAATATTACACTGAAAACACTGTAGATACTACATAACATAGTCTCTAGTCCAGACAGGTGGTCGTCTGGGTCTGACAGGCCGTCTCTCAAGCCCCGGTTCCAGTGCAATGTCTTGTTGTGTTTGTACTACGGTGAAGTCATCCAATGCAGACTGGGTGTTGGCATAATCTCCTCTTGGTGCATAGGCAGGTGCAAGATAAGAAGCATTCCATACCCGCCCATCAGAAAGTCGATAGGTGTAAGGTCCCTTCTTCTCTATGATTTTAAGAGGAGCTGTGAATTTATGGTCCGCTTTGTGTAAAATTCCAGGTTTTCACATTCTAACAAAGGAATCACACTCAAACGCTGGTTCTTTAGCACCCCACCGCTTGTCTGTGAAAGCCTTAGACTTTGCTTGGTTCTGTTTTACTGTTTTTCTCACATCATCCTTGTTTGGGGCATCCGGCTGTGCCTTTAACAATCCAACAATGTTCAGTTTAGTATTCATCTGTTTCCCATGCAGTAACTCTGCGGGTGATCTTTGCGTTGTGGCATGTCATGTAGCCTGGTATGCTTGCAAGAAATCAGCAGTGAAGGGTATCCACAGTCGCCCTTCCAGTTTAGCTGTTTGCAGATTCTCTTTCAAACTTCTGTTAAACCATTCGATTTCCCCATTGGTTTGAGGGGAATATAGGGATGACCTTCTGTGTAAAATGTTCCTCTGTGCTAGAAAAGTTTCAAACTCCAGGGAAGTAAATTGACTACCATTATCTGAAACCAGTTCTTTGGGGTTACCTTCCCTGCTGAAAACTGAAGAGAGGAACTTAATTACTGTAGCAGAAGAGATTTGCGATGTAATTTACTGAAATAGTCTATTAAAGTGATGGCATAAAGGCAATCAATTGGAGCGGTATCAAAGGGTCCTAAAGTGTCAATTGCCACTTTTCCCCATGCAGATTCAGGAAGAGGAACAGGCTGTAATGGAGGGGTACATGTTACTGCTGTCTTATCATGCATTTGGCAAGTGACACAGGATTTTATGAGTGCTTCAGTTTGAGAGTCCATCCCTGGCCACCAATACAGATCCCGTAGTCGTTGTTTGGTTCGGACAATTCCTTGATGATTATCGTGTGCCAGGTGTATGAATTTTGACTGTAATTCTTCTGGCACAAGGAGCTGGTGTGTACCTCGTAGCACACAGCAATCAAACAAAGAAAGTTCATCCCGAATGCTAAAATAAGGCAGCAAAACTGGGTCAAGGTTTTTAGGGTGACTGCGCCATCTCTTTGTCAGAAATTCCCATAGTTTTTGTTGAATTGGACACGCTGAACAAGCAGCTTGAAACTCTTCTCTTGTAACTGCAGTGAGAGTGCTTGTAATAAGTGCAACCACTATATCCTCATCCTCCGTTGGATCATCTGGTGAAGGCAAAGGCAGGAGAGAAAGGCAATCAGCGACCACATTTTGGTTTCCAGGCTTACATTCCAGTTCATAATTGAAAGAGAGTAGTCTTGCAGACCATCAAGCAATACGATATCCTGCTTTTTCCAGTCCTGTCATGGTGAGCAATGTCGTCAAAGGGCTGTGGTCTGTGCACAACTTGAACGTGTGGCCCCACAGGTAAGTTCTCCATTTTTCAGTAGCCCAGACACAAGCAAGTGCTTCTTTTTTGACTGTAGGATATTTTCTCTCAGCATTACTCAGTGTCCTTGAAGCAAATGCAACAGTCCTCTCTGTGTTGTCCTCATGCAGTTGTGTGAGAACAGCCCCAAGTCCATAATCAGAAGCATCAGTAGTTACAATTGTGGGCAATGCAGGACTGAATAGTGCAAGTACTGGACTATGTACAATCAAGTCTTTCACCGTTTCGAAACTAGCTTGTGCATCCATTGTCCACACTAAGGTTGAACTTCTCTGTAGTAATTCCCGTAACGGTTCAATGACAGAAGCATAATTGGGAATGAATTTTGCGTACCAGGAGGTAAGACCCTGAGAGGCAAGAAGGAACGTAAGGTTTGCAAATCTGTTGGAGGAGGAGCATTTGAAATTGCCAGGATATGATCTGGATCAGGTTTTAGTCCAGCCTGTGAAATTGTATGCCCCAGAAAGGAGAGTTCAGTTTGTCTAAATTTGCATTTGGACCTATTGAGCTGGAGGCTCGCTGTGCTGATGCAGTTTAGTACAGACTGCAGGTTATTGTCATGCTCCTCAGAAGTATTTCCAAACATGATAATATCATCCAGATAGCACTGAACTCCATGTTGATTCTTCAGAATCAATTACATCATTTTTTGAAAAGCACTTGGGGCAGATGTGAGACCGTATGGAACATGTTTAAAACGAAATAGTTCCTCATGTGTCATAAATGCTGTGAGGTCTCTGCTATCTTCATGCAACGTAACCTGGTGGTATGCGCTCTGCAAATCAAGAGTAGAAAACATCTTTGCTCCACGGAGTTCTGCAAATACTTCTTCTATGTGAGGAGGAGGATGGCTGTCAATCACAATAGCTTTATTTGACTCCCTTAAGTCCACACAAAGGCGAATGCCTCCACCCTTCTTCTGCGTCACTACTATAGGTGAAACCCATTCCGAGGAGTCGATCTCTTCAATAATGTCCTTTTGAACAAGTTTTCTAAGTTCCTCTGAAACAGCTTCCCTGACTGAAAATGGTAAATGCCGTAACTTCTGTCATACAGGCATCACATTATTCCGCATTTTAACTTTATGCAGAAACCCATAAGCACAGCCGAGTTTCTCCTCAACTTGGTGTTGGGTCCCAGCTGAAACTGGTGTGTGTACTGCAAGAGTGCTTTGCTGAGGAAGATCAATTCGTCCATTAACTACCCTGAGATTTGAAGCAGCCAATAAAATCTCTGTCAAGGATAGGAGTGCCTTTGTGGACAATGTAGAACTCTGCAGTTACACAGCAATCACCAAAAGTAACTATTACTGGCAGGCAACCATGTACTGGAATATGTTTTTTTAAATAGCACACCAAGTGAAGTTTGGGTTCAGTAAGAGGCACATCTTTAAAGTAATGCAGATAGATGGAATCAGGTAGTATAGATACTGCTGAGCCAGTGTCCAACATCAGCTGAACAGAGTGTGGTTTGCCTGAGGGTATGGCGGAAACGTTTACAGTGGACTTTATCTGTTCTGGAATATGTGCAGTAGTGATTTTGTCCACGCTCAGCACAGTAACATTTGGTATTGTAACTGCATACACCTGTTGATTGAACTGGCTACTGTGACATACTTTAGCAAACTGTCCAATCTTTTTGCAATGATTGCACTGAGCTACTTTTGCTGGACATCCTGTGTAGCTTGCAAGGTGTTGTGGGGATCCACAGCAAAAACATGCTTTTACTGTATTTTGAATGTGCTGATTCGGTGGTTTTTCATTAGTTTTCCTCTTGCAATTGTGTGTCTGCAGTGGTAGTGAACTTTTCTGCAAAGGAGTCACAGTCTGGACTGTGCCTCCTGTATCCATGCTCATTATTTTGGCTTCAGCTGTAGCTGACTCAATCTGAGTAGCAATGGTTATTGCTTTTTCTAGTGTAAGTTGTGGTTCTAGAAGTAAGCGTTCTCTTACATGAAGCATGGTTGTTTTCTCAATGAGCTGGTCTCTAATCATCTCGTCTGCCATATTCCCAAAGTCACAAATTACAATCAGGCTCCTCAGGGAAGCAATATACTGCATTATATTTTCCCCTGGTTTCTGCTCACGCTGGCAAAATCTGTAGCGATTCGCTACTACATTCACTTTTGGCACAAAAAAATTCTTTAATGCAGTGAGTGCAGTCTCATATTTTCATCTGCAAGGGGAAAAGTGTAAAATATATGCTGCCCTTCTGCTCTAAGGCAGTGGATTAGCAGAGCACACTTTCTTACTTCAGAAATCTCTGTAGTACTGATTGCAATCAGATAAGTCTCAAACATACGGATCCAGATAGTAAAAGCAATTGGAGGCTCACCTGGGCTTTGCAGAAAGGGTGCAGATGGGTTCAGAGGCAGATGAGCCCATCCTCGTCGCCAAAATGTTGTATCAACCAGGCAAGGTACTAACAAGCTTCAGCAGGACTTTATTTTCAAAGTGGAAACCTCTTTACCAAGCTGCTGCTGCACCTCTTGTAGCTGCCTCCCCACCTCTCAACTCCTCCCTCCTCCTTCCTGTTTCCTGTCCTTTCAGACTCCCAACAGCCAGTGCTCCCAGTTCTAATAATTGCAAGCAACATCTAAACACCACAAAGTAGCAGTGAGGATGTGATGCAGTGGGCTTCAGCGCAGGGAACGCAAGCCTGCCTGGTTCCTCTGGGCATGTGTTCATATTTCTAGCCTGCACGGAAGTCTGTGCCACGGTGTTCTCACTGGTATTTTTAGCAAGTTAACTAAATTAAAGCTAGTGCAGGTATGTCTACATATGCTGCAGTGTAGCTGTACGCTTAGAATCAAGTTTCTAATTCAAATGACTTCTTCATCTCTAGCCTTAGTTGCAGCTGCTGTATATCTTTCCTCTCATCTCTGAATCGCCAGAATTATTCAATGCTTACAATTACTGTAAAACCCTCATCTAAGACATGTGGATCAAAAAGCACGGAGCTCCAGAGGACTTGTTTGGCCTCAGTCCTAATATGAGGTAGGCAAGTACAGTATTCAGTGCACCGCATTTTGAAAAGTCCACTTCTGCATATATGTACTAGGTCAGTGGTTCTCAAAGCTGGTCCGCTGCTTGTTCAGGGAAAGTCCGTGGTGGGCTGGACCGGTTTGTTTACCTGCTACGTCCACAGGTTTGGCCGATCGTGGCTTCCACTGGCCGTGGTTTGCCACTCCAGGCCAATGGGGGCTGTGGGAAGTGCCGCGGGCCCAGGGACGTGCTAGCTTACCTTCCCGCAGCCCGCATTGGCCTGGACTGGCGAACTGCGGCCAGTGGGAGCTGCGATCGGCCGAACCTGCATACGCGGCAGGTAAACAAACCAGTCCGGCCCACCACGGGCTTTCCCTGAACAAGCGGCGGACCGGCTTTGAGAACCACTGTACTTGGTGATATTCCAAAGTGTGCTTTATAGCTAAGGTTACCCATATATATGAAATTAGCCTCTAGATCTTTGATTGCCAGAGATGGAGATGCACTTTTGTAACCCAACTACTTAAAGATTGTCTCAGAATAACTTTATTTTTGTGTTATGTAATAACCGTGACTATAATAACCTGAGCTGGAGAGATTTGATTGTACACCTTTTAAATTAATGTGCAGACTTGGTGAAATCCACAAAGCTTAGATGCCAGCTTTGCATCTTTTTTCTTAGATTATGTGACATTGTGTGCTTTTTTTCATGACTTTACCGTTCAGTTTGGAAATAGAGAAATAGACTGCCCACATTGCGGGGGAAAAAAAGCAGAATGTCATGAAATGGGAGAACCCCCTCCTGATAATTGTAAATTATTATGACCACATGTTTTAAAGAAACAAACTTAGAAACTTCTCAGCTGATATCAGATAACAGAAATCTGCAAGATGAAAGACTGTAATTCTCATAGTCAATAGTTTTGAGTTATACAAGGAGCCTTGCTGAAGTCAATGGGACCACTTGTGTGAATAAGGACTACTCAGCAAGAGTGCAGGTTGGAGCTTTCTGCTTTTTATATATATTATATCATTAGCCTCTGAAAAATGTTGGTGCAAGAAACAGATATAAAGTTTATTACATTTAATATGTTTTTCAAGCAATATCAATTTTTTTCATAATCTCTGCTTCTAGTGATCCACTCCATACAGCTTAGGCACCTACATGGTGTTAGGCTCCCTCCATGGGAACTGAAGGGGGAGACATTTAGTACTTCACAGGCTAAGGACCTAGAGTTCTTCAGCTTCTAGGTGGCCCTGAAACTTTCTTAGGAACATTACTGCAATTTACAACCAATGGGAGTTCATTGGTTGCCATGGAAAAAGGGTAACATTTTGTGAGTCGGAAATAGGAACAACTTCTCATTTTCCATGTGGAAGGGAGGGCCAGATGTAGGGCGTGGGTGATGGGTTTGCACCTACACAGATCCGCTGATGAAATGTGCGCAGCAGCTCTGTAATTTCAATAGGGAATCCTTTCTAGAGAGAGAGAGTGTGTGTGTACACCACTATCCTCTACTGGATAGGATCAGAACTGTTCAGCTGTGTGTCATAAGACTTATATTGCTGCCAACTAACTAACAGTTATTATGGAGGACCTGAGTTCTATCTCTGTTGCTTCTGTGAAATTCCAAGTGCCATGATAGGCAGCCCAGAGACAAATGTGAAACTCCTAGTTGTTCACACGTTTGTTACTATTGAGGAGAGAGGGTTGTTCCCTCCAGAGACGATGGAGAGTCAGATGATGGGCGGAGGAGAGATTCTCTTTCCACAGCTAAAAGGCTTCTTTATGCAGTGACTGGGGCATGAGTGGTCAGGCCTAGTGGTCGAAGCCCAGGGACAAAACCAATGACCACGTCAGGTACCAAGCTGAAGATCAGAGCTGGAGACTGTGCCAGGTGCCAAGCCGAGGGTCACAGCTGGAGATAAAGTCAGGTACCAGGTCAGGGGCCAGAGGTGCCAACAGCATTAGGGGTAAGGTGGAGGAGCAGAGACATGGAGTAGGACAGGACAGCAGGAACTGGGAGTAGACAGGAGTCTGGGATAGGAAGACAGAACTCAGGAGCAGGCAGGAATGCAGGGCTCAGGAGTCAGGTAAACAGGAGGGGACCATAGTAGCAGCCTGCTAGGGATTCCTCTAGTTGCTTGGACAACTTCTTATAGTTACTTCATGTTATATATATATAGAGTCCCTCAGCCAACTGAGGGGCTCATTTCCCCCCAATCATGAGCTTTGGGTACGGGGATCTCTGTGAGCTAACCCTTTGCTGGATCCTTCCTTGGTTACTCAGGTAAGCTGCTGGATGATGGTCATGACCTGGGCACTGCCTGGGGACTCATGGGCTCGAGTTTGAGGCATGTGATTTTTCAATCACCCTCTCCCCTCGTGTGCCCTCTGAGCAGTCATTGGTTTTTCAGGGTGGTTTGGTGGAAGGCGTTTACCTTCCCCACCAGGTCCCAGGAGTGCTCTTCAGGACAGTAGCCTTCCCAGTCCACACTATACCAGAGTTTTATCCCATCTAATTTTGGTATTAAGGATCTCAGGGATGATGTACTCATTGTGGTCTTGAACATGTACTAGTAGGTGAGTGGTCAGATGGGAGTGCTCAGAGTGCTGGTCTGGAAGGTGGGGTTTCAGGAGCGATATGTGGAAAATTGGGTGTACTTGGAGAGATGGGGCAAGTCAAGTTCAAAAGCAGCAGAATCAATTTGCCAGCAAATTCAATAGGGGCCAAGGAAATGGTAGTCTAATTTATGAGATGGCCTGTTCGTGTGTAGATGTTTTGTGGAGAGCCATACTTTCTGTCCTATCATCATCAATGGTTCACATATTGTTTGTAGCTCTTCTTGGCATCCTCCAGGTGAACTTTTAGGTCATCTTGGGTTTGGCATAGCTGTTCTATCCAGTCCAGGGCAGCTGGGTTGTGGGAAGCCAGTGGTAAGTCTGGATAGAATTGGGGGATGGAACCCATAATTTGAAAGAAAAGGGGCTTTGCCCCGTAGATGCGTGTTTTGTGGGTTTTTTTTTGTACGCAAATTCTGCCTGAGGCAGCAGCAAGAACCAGTTGTTCTGGTCATAAGTCCTTTGTTCAAAGCTTCCTTCTTGTTAGAAAATCAAAGTCCAGAGAAATGGAGCAGGATTGAAGACAAAGAATGATATCACAGTCTGCAATTTATACCCCTTAGTTCAGGTGCATAGAAAGTTACTGGAACAAACATGGAGTCCCGGGTCACATGTGCCTTGCTGAGTCATTGCCTATGTGCTGCCTAAAGAGATCTTGCATGGTGTTGGAGCAGTGGTAAAGGCAAGTTTTAATTGTTTGAAGGCCTGCTGGGACTTGGGATACTAGAGGTACCGAGTGTTTTTGTGGAGAGGGGCGATCTTCTCTTAGAATTTCAGGATGAACCGCTGACAGACGTTCACAAACCCCAAGAAGTGTTGTAGCTCATGAACGTTCCATGGCGCTGCCCACTAGAGGACTTCCTTTAACTTGCACGTGCCAATTTTGATACCAGCAGGAGATAGGATGAATCCTAGGAATTCTTCAGAGGACTGATCAAAAGCACATTTTTCTAGTTTGACAGAGAGGTCATGTTGGTGGTGTCTCTCCAGGACAGAATGGACATGCATGGTGTGCTGTTTGGCATTGTCCAAGAAAATAAGTATGTTGTCCAGGTATGCTGTCACGTATCGGTTCAGAATGTCCCAGAATACATCATGAATAAAATGCTGGAACATTGTAGGTGTGTTTGTCAACCTAAGGGGCAGATAGATATTCAAAGTGGCCATAATTTGAAAGGTGGTCTTCCATTTGTCCCCTGCTCTAACACATACTCGGTTATAGGCCCCCAGGCGGTACTCACGCAGTTGGCATACACCTAGGTGGTACTCACACAGTCAGTTAGCTTGGGGATTAGTGGCAACAGGTACTGGTTTGTAATGGTGACCTGATTTAGGGCCCGATAGTCAATACACAGTCAGAGGCTCCCATCCTTTTTTTTAAACAAAGAGGACTGATGTCCCAGCAGACGATGTGGATTTACTAATAAAGCCCTTGTCTAGGTTTTCCTAAAGGTAGGTGTGCAGCGTATTCAGGCTTCAGCATGGTGTATATATGCCTGAAATGGAATGCTTGCCCCGGTTGTAGCTTGATTAGGCAGTCCTGGTCCCTGTGTGGAGGCAGGGTCTTGGCTTTGTTTTTTGCAAATACATCTTTATAATCACTGTATTTGAATGGAAGTTGAGGATCGGAGTCAGTGGGTAGCTCTCCTGGGCCCTCTACCCTGGTGTGAGACCGTTGGGGAACTACTGTGTGCTTTCCAATTCCTGGGTCAAGCACTGCTGTTGGCAGAATTCTGAAGGGAATTCAACTTTTAGCTCATGCCAGTGAATAAGGGGATTGTGGAGGGCCAGCCATGAGATACCCAGGATCAAAGAGAGGTGTGGGGAATGGATGGTGCTGAACTGTAGGGTGTCTTGATACCCCTTGATCATAACTTCTAGTGGAACAGTTTCTGTAAGCACTGGCCCAGATGATAAGAGGAACCTGTCAATCATCTCTTCTAGATCTGGAACACTCTTGGGCCACAGGGGAATCTGTAGTGCCCGGGTTGCCTCTGCATTAATAAAATTGTCTTCCATGCATGAGTCATTGAGGGCCTGCTGTGGAGGGAGTGTTTGGGAATGCCCCAGGAATTGCAAAGTGACTGGGACTTATAAGCGCCGTGTGGTCAACAGTAACCAGCACGTGTCTCGGCTGTCAGGACCTCAGTTGGGTTTTCAGGGGGATATTCTGTCAGGATGCCCCAGCTAGTCCCCTTCACCAAGCCTGTGCTGGCTTGTTTCCCAGATTCCTTCTGGACTGGATTCCTCATGAGGCAATTGGAGATAGCATGGTCCTGCTCACGACAGTAGTAGCACAAGTTAAGGCATGGCCAGTGTGTTCTCTCTTCGAGAATGACTTGCTGGTGGGTTAGGTCTACCTGCATTGACTTGACTGGTAGGGTGGGGTCCTATAGTGGGGGACCTTGTTGTGGCACCCCTCTTTCTTCCCATCAGTACAGGTGATGAGTTTTTTGAAGGTGTCCAGGCCTACTGGGATCTCAACTCCAGCTAGTTTGTCCTCACCCTCATCCTGCAAGCTCCATCAAAACGATATAACTGGGCCACCTCTTTCCATTCTGTGTCTGATACGAGATGGCAGAAATGAGCTACATAGGCAGTGGCTGGGCCCAACCCCTGTTGGAATTTCCACAGTGGGGCCTCAGTGGAGTGGGCATAGTTAGGGTAATTGAAGATGGTCAATATCATCTACTGGAAGGCACCCCAATTAGATAAAACTAGAATGTTGACTTCCAACAGAGGAGAGGCCCAGTCCAACACCTCCCCTGTCAGCAGGCTGACTTCCAGGCCTACCTTGGTATGGTTGGAAGCGTACACCTGTGGTCAAAGTAAGAACAAGAGGAGTGTCGAAGTGCTGATTTGGAGGGTCAAAGTCCTTGGGCAGAGGGACATTTGGGAACAGCGCAGCTGGACAAGCACAGTGTTTTCTGTATGGCATTGAGGGAATTGATCCCGCAATGTGTGATTCTCAGTGGCCAGCTGCACATTCTGCACTGGGAGGGCTCCGTTGTTTGCCTGGAGGTGGATCACTTGCTTGTGCAGTACAGATGACCCTTCCAGCAGGGAGCTCTCCTGGGTTCATCCTCGGCTGGGCCCACTCGGAGAGGTTAATAATAGTCTGAGCAAGCTGCAGTGACCAGGACGTGGGTGGTCAGCTACTGATAGGAGCTGGAGTCATGCTTAGTGGTCTGAGTCAGGAGTCAAAACTGAAGACAGCACCAGGTACCGAGCCAAAGGTCAGAGCGGGAGACAGTCAGGTGCCACGGGTGAGAGCCAGAGACAGCATCAGAGGTAAGGCAGAGGAACAGGACCTGGAGTAGGGCTGGACAGCAAGAACTTGGAGTAGACAGGAGTCTGGGATAGGAGGACAGGAACCAGGAGCAAGGGGGGAAGCTGGAATCAGGAGCAGGCAAGAATGCAGGGCTCAGGAGTCAAGTATCAGGAGGGGTCCATAGAAGCAGCCAGGGATTCCTCAGTTGCTCAGAAAACTTCCTGTTGTTACTTTGTGGTTTATGTAGAATCCATCAGCCAATTGGGGTGCTGGATGTTCCCCCCAATTGGGAGCTTTGGGGGCAAGGCCCTCTCTGAGCCGACCCTTCCCTGGTTACTCAGGTGCGCTGCTGGGAGACATTTGAAGCCTGGGTACTGCCTGTGGACTCGTGGGCCCAGGTTTGAGGCCTGTGGTCCCTCACCCTTTATACACCCTCTTGAGAGCAAAGCAGCAGCATACTTTAGTGGAAATGATCTCCCTGCTTTCGGAATCCTGGTTTCAAGATTTCTGGTCATCCTGTATGCAGTGTTGAAGGAAAATAAATTTGAATTGATTCCTTGAGTGAATTGGCAAGGGCATACAAGCTTCAACTGATGTAAAAAGGCTATAATAGAAAAGGCAAAGAGCCTTTGTCAAATGATCCCCTCCCCCCCACATGAACTATATCAGATTAGGAGAGATTAGTCACACTGTTCCTACGAGCATAATTCTCGTCCTGCTGTGATACCAAGAATCCCATCACAGCCCTTCACTCTATACTCTGCATGTTAGTGCCCTTGCGATAACAAACAGTGATGGTTAATGATGGGCCTTCCACCACCAGGTTCAGCCCTAGCCTCACATTCAATTCTTTAGGGCTTTTAGTGTTCCTTTAACCTGCTTAAATAACTCCCATCACTGATATTAAAGAGACAAGGTGGGTGGGGTAATAAAAGCAAGCTTCTCTCTCACCAACAGAAGTTGGCCCAGTAAAAGATATTACCACCCCCCTTGTCTCTCTAATATTCTGGGACTGACATGGCTCCAACTAGACTGCATACAGTAGTGATATTGTGAGTTATGTGCCTGTATCAAGGGCATAACAGAGCCTTTTGTTTCTAATTGTGTCTTGTGCTCTGCTTCTAGGTGATACTCCAACAATCTAGCACAAAGTTTGCCACTAAGCCTGCTGTGCAGAAGCTGCATGTTGATGAAAGGAAAATACACGCTGTACAGTACAAGTTCTGAGTTCACGAGGGAGTATGATAAGTAATGGGAGTTGTTGGCAGCCAATTTCACCTCAAGGTTAGGAAGGTGAAACTTAGATGTGAGGGGTGCTGTCTTTACTCACTTGGAGTGTGTGGCCTAACAGAGCAAACCTCTTTCCTGTAGGTGAATGAACAAATCCGTTGCAACCCCTGTTTTGTGGGGGTTGGGGCAGAGGCTCATTTTTCTTGAAGAAACCATTGCTGCTGCTGCCTGACTATTCATAGAGGCTGTTTAACATTCTTTATGTGTACAGCATGTCCTCTGATAAATCTGATAAACAGTAATGTGACTACTTCCTGTAGGAGGTCCTGAGTTTTTTTTCCTAAGGCTTTTTTTTTCTTTCTGTTATTGAGGGACAGATCATTGCTTGTAACTTAGAGCGTGTCAATTTAGAGCACGTTATTAAGTGGTGGAAGAGCTGCCAGTGCAATTGCCCTATGGGAAAGAAAGGCATTACTCAGAGTCCACCAAAGGAGGTGCAGTACATTTTTCATTGTAACGTGTGCCATCTCCAGGGTCATATAAGCTCCTGTTCTTTAGCAAAGGTAGACTGAGATATATGTGTTAGACTTTGTAAAAAGTTATTTTGTATGGGATCGTTAATAATAATAATACAAAAGTCAGATTGCTTCACAGCCAGTTGCAGCCTGTACATATCTGGCCTGATTCCCCACTGCCCTGTAGCTTGTGTAGCCATTTACAGCTGTGCAAAGTGCGTTACATCCTGACATTTTCACCCGCATTACAGAGGTTTAATTGACCACACATGGTCAAATGCAAATTTTTATTTGCATTTGTGTCAAGGTTACAATAGGTCATTTTGCTAGGAAGGGCCTGACTGTTAGCAGAGTGGCCAAAGTAAATGTGACCCCATTTTGTGAGTTCTGTACAGGATGTGCATATTCAAATTGGTTAATTGCACATGAACAGGACTAAATAAGAGATCCCACAGCAGCGTGTGCTCAATTGCTGGCAGGGAAGGAAGAGTTATCGTTGTCGTTGTCGTTTTGGGGGGAGGCCCGTGAATACTGAAGCAATGGGTGTCAATGTAAGAACTGACCTAGATACACTGTGCAGAAAAATATTTTCAGGCCTGTGAGATGAAAAAAATGAGGAGTGAGAGAGAGCAAATGAGGGTCCTATATTAATTCAATAGACAGTATTGTCTCCTTTTTCATAGGTAAGTATAAAGTGAAAAAATTCTCCAAAAATAACTAACACAGGGCAGAATAAAATGGCCCACAGCACCCCATTGAATCCAGGTTAGTTTGCAGTGTGAGCAGCAAGCAGTGGATGTGGTTTCAATGAGTGGAAATGGTCCAAACAAAGACAGTGCAATGCTTACCTAACTGCAGTAAAAACATGACTGTGCAGATCTATAGGACAAACTCCACAATCTTCCCTCCCAGCTTCATCCCTCTACTTGTAGTGGCTGGGAAGCAGTTCTGCATCTGAGGGTATGTTTATATTTCCAGCTCAAGGAGACATACCCCCGTAGAGTATGTAATAGAACATAGCCATGGCAGTGTGCGAGGCTAGCCACCCCACAGAGTACCTATCACTCCGAGACGCTAGGCACGTGCTTGAGGTGGCTAGCCTCTCCCATTGCTTGTGGCTACACTCTGTTTTTAGGATGCTAGCTCGATCAGCGTTCGCACACGTGTTTCTCCTTGAACTGGGAGTGACAGCCCCAGCTTGAAGTGTAGACGTACCCTATCCGACCTGAGGGGAGAACATTTTTTCCCCCTCCCACTGTCTGCAGCAGGCAGACCATTTATTCAGGCTGTGCACTGGAGAGACATGGAAGTAAGAGACTTAGGGCAGGTGGACACTTAAAATGCTGCAGTAGTGCAGCTCCACCAGCGCAGCTGTGCCGCTGTAGCACTTCAGTGAAGATGCGAGTTGAGAGCTTCTCCTGCCAGTGCAAGAAGCGGTGACTATGTTGATGGGAGAGTAGGGTGACCAGTTGTCCGGTTTTTGACCGGAACACCTGGTCAAAAAGGGACTCTGGTGGCTCTGGTTAGCACCGCCAACTGGGCCATTAAAAGTCCGGTCAGTGGTGCTGTGGAGCTAAGGCAGGCTAGTCCCTGCCTGTCCTGGCTCTGCGCTGTACCCGGGAAGCGGCCAGCAGGTCCAGCTTCTAGGCGCGGGTGGGGGGGTATGGGGCTCTGCACGCTGCCCTCACCCTGAGCACTGGCTCCGCACTCCCATTGGCTGGGAACCATGGCCAATGGGAGCTGCGGGGGCGGTGCCTGCGGGTGAGAGCAGCACACAGAGCCACCCACTGTGCCTCTGCCTAGGTGCCAGACCTGCTGCTGGCCACTTCTGGGGCACAGCACGGAGTCAGGACAGGCAGGAAGCCTGCTTTAGCGCCCCTGCTGTGCTGCTGACTGGGAGCGGCCAGAGGTAAGCCCCAGCCCCCTTCTGCACTCCAAATCCCTCATCCCACACCGCCCAGCCCAGAGCCCGTACCCCCTCTCACACCCCAACCCCCTGCCCCAGCCCAGAGCCCCCTCCCACAGCTTGAACCCCTCTGCCCCACCCCCCAGCTTGGAGCCCCCTCCTGCACCCCTAACCCTTCATCCCCAGCCCAGAGCCCCTTCATTTCTGGCCCCACCCTGGAGCCCACCCCCCCAGTTAGAGCTCTCACCCCCTCCTGCACCCCAGCCCAGTGAAAGTCAGTGAAGGTGGAGGAGAGTGAGCCACTGAGGGAGGGGGAATGTAGTGAGTGGGGGGCAAGGACTCGGGGAAGGGGCAGGGCTAGGGTGTTCAGTTTTTTGCGATTTGAATGTTGGCAACCCTAGGGAGAAGCTCTCCCGTCAACATAGTGCTGTCTATATTGGGAGTTCGTTGGTATAACTACGTTGCTCAGGAGTGTAGATTTTTCTGACCCCTGAGCAACGTAATTATACCAAGATAAGTTTATTCTGTAGACCTGGCCTAGCACTGGTTACTAGTAGGCACCATCCTATGTACATTTTCCCATTCTAGTTCTGCCAGTGCACTTCTGCCCTCGGAGACAACTCTCTAGCTATTTCACTCCTCTGGGTCTTTGAGTAGAAAAGGCAATTTGGGCTCAATTGTCCTAAACTGTGTGGTGGTTTTGTACAGTAACATGCTCTGTAACACGGTGATCGACCTCATGGCCTGAGGCTGCTCTCCAGGCAGGCACCCTACCCCAGTTTCCCTCCTTGGATGCCTCAAAAACTCCACCCCACAGTCCAAAAGGTAATTAAAACACTCCCCTTCTGGGGGCCCACTTTATTCAGGCCTCTGGGCACACAATGACTTTCCAGGCCCTAACCCCAGTGCAGTGTGTCTGTCTTCCCCTTTAGTAGGGAGTCCCCAGCCCTCCATACCAGAGCTGGGACCCTTTCCTTCACCAATTCCATTCAGGCTGGCAACAGTCTGTCAGAAACAACTCAATATCTCTCCCCTGATAGTCCAAAATAAGTACAAAGTCTTTTTAAACTGGGCCCAGCCTTGCCATCTCTCCTTGGCTGGCACTCAGCCTTCTTATGCTGGCTTCCAGGCCCATGGGTCTCTAGCAGGAGGCTCCTGCTCACTACAGTTCCTCTCTACCACAACTAATTCCTTATTGCAGCTTCCTGCTGCTCTTATAATAGAAATCACCTGATCTCTCTCAGATGGGGCTCATTCAGTAATCATGTTGGCTAGCCCCAGGCCCTCCAGCCCTTAAGGGGCAAGCCACCCTGTTACCTGTACCAATGGGGACAAGGACCCATTTTCACTTGGGGCCTGTTCAGGACTGGAACCCAGGCCTCAAAGTGCAAAGAGATGATGCAGCAAGGCACTTCATCACTCAGTAATAATAATTTAAATGCAGAAAAGCTCAGATTCAGCACTATTCTAATATCTTGACAGATGTGGCCTGTTTCTGCTCTCACTTATACCAGGGGTGACTTTAATGAAATCCGTGGAGTTACGCGAGTGTAAAACTGGTGTAAATGTGATCCGAATCAGGGCCTTATTCTAGTACCAATGGTCGCTTTGGGCCAAATCCAGCCCCCTCCTTTCTGGCCACAACTAAGACCCTGGCAGCAAAGCACTGTGCTTCCACTTCATGTGGATGAGGGTGGGAAAAGGATTGTGGCACTGGCTGGATTGTGGCACTGTGCAGAGGCGGTATGGAGCCCAGAACTGGGTGGCAGGTGCAGCAAGGGTGGAGTATCTGTTGCTACACACATCCTGTCATCTTCTCACTTCCTCACAGAGGGCCCTGTGAGGAGAAAACAGGGCTATCTTCACCACTGGGCTGAAGTAGGAGTAGCTGTGGAACTGCCCCATAAGCTTATTGGGAGGAAGATGCCACCTCTGTGATCCCTTCATGCATCTGCCCAGTGCCTAGCCCAGTTATGCAGGCTGAGCCCAGGATTTGTCCTTTGTGACAAGTTGTACTCTTTCTTTATTTTTTCTCTATCATCAAACCATAAAAGACAAGGCTTGTGAACTTTTTTCCCCTTTCCACTGGCTTCCTGCTCTGCCAGCACACGTGCGCTGCATTCTCTGCTGCTCCTGGCAGAACGTTATGTTACTACTACAGGAGATCAAATGCAAACCCTCTGACATGATCATTATTTATCGTTTAATCTCATTACGTTCAATGTTTGTTATCCAGTGAAGGGCCCTGAAAATCATATTTGCACATATTAAAGGTCTCTACTAATTTGGAAGAGACTTTGAGCTGAGCAGATCTGTTTCCATTTAGGAAAGTGACACCACTCTGTTTGACTCTTCTTAAATAGGCTCCCCCTGGGCTACTGCCAAACAAGCCCCAGGCAAAACTCTGGCGGCCAAAATAAAGGGGTGGAGTGGGAGAAAGCTAAGTTAGGAAAGTATCCTGACTGCTAGAAGACAGCAACAGTACATTCCAAGAGCAGCCTTTTCTTTCTCAGTACCAAATGCTTATAAACAAACTCATAAGAACAACAACACATACACAGAGAGGAAAACAGCTTCCCACCTCATGTTAATTGACCACAAGAAAGGCATTTAGTTATGAAATTCAGGATGGTATCTGCACATCTTGGACTACACAGCCCTGTTTATGTACAAATTAGCACATGTTGCTGTCCTTTTTTGTATAGCAAAAGGGGTTTCAGGCAGCAGAGAAGAAATACTGTGAAAATTGCACAACTTGCACTGTTGTTTGTCCCTTTACTTGGGACCCTGTGAAAACAGCATCTGCTGATGGTCATGAGAGGAGAAAAAATAAATCTAGATTTCTGTCTTCTGGGGTTCATTTTGTAACACAGTCTCTTCAAAACAACCCTCTGCAATTACATAAGAACCTGGCTGCAGCAAATGTGCAGCTTTAGGACCTATGGCAATGTGGCAGCCATTATAGTAACTGCTCCCAATAATCATCCCCACAGCTCAAATATCAGGTGCACAATGCAGTTTAAGAGCAGACATCCTGAATACAAAGGGCTGCACCTGTGATTTTGTTTTCAGCATTGAATCTTTCTCTGTTTAGTACCCCTTTGTTGTTTACCAGGTCAGGAATCTATTATATAAGGGACATGATTACCATGTGCTTGTGAGTTATTTGTAAATCGGAACTTTGCAGTTAATCCCTCAACACTCACAGTAACACTGTGCCTGATACAGTCTTGTGAGGTTAACTGCAAAGTTGCCATTTTTTTCAAATGTGAAATTCTAGTGGGGTCCTTCAGCTGTTTTTGATGTGTATGATCGCTCAGACCTTCATAAGCTGCTGAAATGGGGTACAGTGGAGAACAGGTGAGGTGTCTGCAGCTCAGCTAGCTCAGACACATTACATAATCTCTGGAAAAAAACAAAGGGTCATGAAAAATAGCAGAATCATTTCCAGTATGGATGATCTTGCCTTCTGGAAACTAGACAGGGTTTTACGTAATTCATATAAAATACATATATTCATCAGATATATTTAGCTCGACAGAAGTTTATTGAATACAATCAAGTAGAGGAAAAGATCTAAACTGTGATCTAACTCTTTGAAGGCCATCGTCCACTTAGCCCCTGGGATGGAAGAGGTCAGAGAGGACCACAATAATTTCTTTTGGCCTACAAATATATGAACCTATTCATCTTTTACGTGCACAAAATTTGTGTGATGTACGCTTTCTCTTGCCTGTGAATGTAGTTTAACTGAAGTAGATTAACACGTAGTCTAACACAAGTGTATTGTGCTGGTTTTGCAGGTGGAAATTCTAAGATTTGCGTATTTACAGGTGTGAGGTATTTAAAGTGTGAAAGTGTGCCTGCAGATGTTTGCATGTGCAGAGAGGAGGCACAAGTATACACATAAACAATTTTGCACATACAAACATGGAGGCCTGGCTGAAAATGTACTGCTAAGTATTAATTGCATCAGGATTAAGTGCCAGACTCTGTACTCAGTTACACTGCTGCAAATTCAGAGCTCTTAATTGAGAGCAATGAAGTTACTCCGGATTTACACCTGTGTAAATGAGAACAGTTAGGCCTGCAATCTGTAGAATATATTTTATAAAGCATATGATTTATACATACAAGATTCATATAAAATAAACAGAAATAAAAAAACTGGTTCAGTGTGGCTATTAAAGATATATACATATTTCCACACTGTACATATTTCCTTCTGAAGGGTGGACTCTTATAACCTTTCCCCCATGAACAGCCTAGATACGTATGTTCTTATTGTCTAGAAAATGGGCTGGATTCATACAGTCTTTCTGGATCCATTTGGTCTTCCTCTCTAGGAAACTGGCTAGAGAAAGGCACTCTTGCCTTCTAGGAAATGGTCTGGGTATACTTGTGACTGTTCTGTCTAGATTAGAAGATGAGCTGGGTACATTTGACCTTACTCTTCAGGAACTGAGGTAAGTACGTATGATCTCCACTTGGAAAATAAGCTGCCTATAGACAATAGTGATTCTTCAAATGAGTTGTGACTTGGAACCAAATTCTGTTTCATAAACCCAGAGAGCTGGAATACATCTACAGTAAGTAAGTATCACAGTTTCAGTAGGAATCTCAGTTAAAAGAG
This sequence comes from Lepidochelys olivacea, assembly GCF_965140295.1. Taxonomy (NCBI): domain Eukaryota; kingdom Metazoa; phylum Chordata; order Testudines; family Cheloniidae; genus Lepidochelys; species Lepidochelys olivacea. The sequence continues at coordinate 85,687,859 of NC_140415.1, read as the reverse complement.
GTGAAAAATTATTGCAAAAATACTCAGAGAGAAGGTTATAAGTAATAAGATTTTGCATTTTTGATACAGTTGTCTCATAACATCATTGTTGGTGGGAAGGAATTGAACTTGATGCACTCCAAAATTAGCCTCACGGGGAGCACACTAATACCAAAGCTTAAGCTGTTCTTATTGCCACCTTAACTTTCTGAAAATGGGATAGTTCACCAAAATAGCTCTAAACCTAGGAGCAAAAATTACTTGTTTTTCATCCTGTCAGTGACAGTGAAGGCTATATTTTCAAAACTGGAAGCTCAAGGTCCATACACAAAAATGTCTGAGCAACTGTGTACCTACATTTGCAGCCACAATTTCGCTTGAAAATTGTTTATAATGACAAATGGATAGTTAGGGCGCTAAATAACCATTTGTATGTGCAAATTCTCAGTTTTACATGTAATGGTAGCAAATTTAGACATGCAATTGCATGCAGACCAGGGGCCTCTGGTTTTGGAATTAATTCTTGAATATCATATCTCTCCCTGAGTCTTAAATAATTGTGGTCTGAGGGCTGATCTGTACTAGAAAATCTACATTGCTCAGGGGTGTGAAAAATCCACACCTCTGAGTGAAGTAGTTAAGCCTACCTAAGTCCCTGTGTAGACAGCACTAGGTTGATGAAAGAATTCCTCTGTTGACCTAGCTACTGCCTCTGCCTGGGAACGTGGATTTACTACAGTGAGGGGAGAACCCCTCTTTTGTTGCTATAGTAAGGTCTGGTCTTAACCTAAAAAGTTAGGTTGATCCAGCTATGTCTCTCAGGGTGTAAAAAATATGCATCCCTGGAAGAATTCTTCCATCGACCTAGCCACAGGCGCCAGTTTTAATTTTTCTGGGTGGGTGCTCCACGTTGAGGCCTCACCCCCACTTCGCCCCTTCCCCCAAGGCTCCACCCTCGGTCTGCCTCTTCCTCTACCACCCCTTCCCTGAGCATGCTTTGCCCTCGCTCCACCTCTTCCTGCCCCCACTCTTCCCCCTCCCCCCCCACCGAATAGTTGATTGGTGGGTGGCTGGTGGGTGCTGAGCATCCATTATTTTTTTCCCGTGGCTGCTCCAGCCCCAGAGCACCCACAGAGTCAGCGCCTATGGACCTAGCTACCGCTTCTTGGGAAGAACCCCTCCCACTGGTGTAGGTAGTGTTTACACCAAAGTGCTTCTTGTGTCACTATAGCATTTTAAGTTTAGACAGCCTGAGTCTTACTCTACATTTTACTTTCAAACGTTTCTTCATAAAGGGTATTGAATTTATTTCCTTTCACAAGCAACGGTATAAGGATTGGTTTAAAAAAGTTTTACGTACATTTTTGCATTGTAAATAAACATGAGTTTTTGGGACTCCATTGAGTGACAGTGTGGCTATTAAAGTGAGAGGATTGCAGATCTAAAGGAGGTTCTTTTTCTACCCAGCCTGAATTCTTGACCTCTGCACCCTGTAGAAGCAGTATACTGCAAAAACACATTCACTGACCTACGATCTCATAAAACTGTGGTTGGCTACATTTACATGGCAAAGGTGCACTTTCTTTCAAGCCGCCTCATGGAAGTATGCCAAGCACTTTACACGTGCTTTTACTTTGCCTCTTCTCCTGTGTGTTTGTTGGCATGTTTTGGAAATTCTCTGCAGGGTCAGAAGAGCAAAACTGTTGTGTCATTGATTCCTGAACTCCACAGCAATGAAATACAGAGAACCTAGCCTTGAGAACACAGAGCCATGGTCAGATGGCAATTCTTTCTTTAATCCTTATGTGATGCAAGTTTCCACTGGAAGCTGAAATATTTGCTTTGTGGACTTTCCAATAGTGCTGTTCAAGGAATTCATGTTTACATTAAATGATAAGAAGGGAGAAAGTGAGTGTAAGGTCTTTTACTACGTGGTCTGCTTAAGAAGTCTGCTGCTCTTGGGGACTGTGTTTTGATCCCTGGGGTTATTATGGCTAGCAACAAATATCCTGGTTTCACAATAGAAAAGCAGAAGGACCTCAGAGTCACTTTTCAAAAGTGCTGGAAATTGACCAGTTGAATTACTGCAAATGTGCAGTCAAGAGATTCTCTGGTATGAAAGGTTTCAGAGTGGCAGCTGTGTTAGTCTGTATCTGCAAAAAGAAAAGGAGTACTTGTGGCACCTTAGAGACTAACACATTTATTTGAGCATAAGCTTTCATGAGCTACAGCTCACTTCATCTGATGAAGTGAGCTGTAGCTCTAAGGTGCCACAAGTACTCCTTTATGAAGTGAGCTGTAGCTCACGAAAGCTTATGCTCAAATAAATTTGTTAGTACTCCTTTTCTTTTTCTGGTATCAAAGAAGGTGCTGATTTCTAAGTCTCCATTTACTGAATGATCACAGCTTGCATGATCGCCAAAGCAGATAATTTCCTCTGCCTGGTAGGTATTTGCAAGATTATTCTTTTATTTAGCAAATTGCAGAGCATTACATTTGTATCTCAACTCTGGATTATAGGAAAACTCTTATTAATTATTACTATTATTATTATTATTATTATTAATAATAATTTTACATCTTCTTTTCTGACAAGGGTGGGACTGGGGAGAATAATTTCACAACCATATGGATATGAAAGTGTCTGTGAGCTAAGGTAATGCCTTTGCAGAGGTATGTGTGAAAGCTTGTACCATGCCTGCCCCTGTTATGCCTGAGTTTGGAATTTGTGCTCTCTCTCTCTCTCAGCATTTATACCACACTCATTACCATGGCATCTGAGGAATGACTGGCCATTTCTACTTGAACCACTAGAACCACCTTCTGCCTAAGGTCCAGCGAGGTGTTACAACTGTTCAAAGCCTCAAACATGAGTAGGGTTCTAAGCTGTCAGAAGGGGGAACTGGGCCATGAACTTCCTCACTTTCTGCAGTTCTGCTGCTACAGGGGTAGATCAGGTTAGAATTACCAGGTTAGAGCTGGATCAATGGTCTCCCCACACCTGTGCTAAAGCATAGGACTCCCGGAAGTTGCTTCTATGGCTTGTGCCTAAGGACTGCCTCTCTGAAGGGAAATCAGAAGTAGACATTTAAAAGATAAAGGAGGTGGTGTTTTAGGAGTCTAATTAAGTCTGATTAAGAAGTGTTTCTAAAGATATTCCTTCTTATCAAGAAAAGCCTAGTAGCCCACCAGAAGCTATGCAACTCATACCTATACATCAGGGGTGGCCAACCTGCACCTGAGAAGGAGCCAGAATTTACCAATGTGCATTGCCAAAGAGCCACAGTAACATGTCAGCAGCCTTCTGTCAGCTCCCTTCCCCGCCCCCAGTGTCTTCCACCCGCCAGCAGCCCCGCCGATCAGCACCTAACCCTCCATCCTTGCGCCTCCCGCCTGTCACGATCAGGTGTTTTGTGATGTGCAGGAGGAGCAAGGGTGCAGCAGATTTAGGGGAAGGGGCGAGGGCCTTGGGGGAAGGAGTGGAGTTGGACTGGGGCCTGGGGCAGAGCCAGGAGTTGAGCAGTGAGCACCCTGTAGCACATTGGAAAGTTGCAAAAAGAAAAGGAGTACTTGTGGCACCTTAGAGACTAACCAATTTATTTGAGCATAAGCTTTTGTGAGCTACAGCTCACTTCATCAGATGCATAAAAGTGGAAAATGCAGTGAGGATGTTTTTATACACACAGACCATGAAAAAATGGGTGTTTATCACTTCAAAAGGTTTTCTCCCCCCACCCCACTCTCCTGCTGGTAATAGCTTATCTAAAATGATCACTCTCCTTACAATGTGTATGATAATCAAGGTGGGCCATTTCCAGCACAAATACAGGGTTTAACAAGAACGTCTGAGGAACAGGGAGAGGGGAAGGGGGTAGGAAAAAACAAGGGGAAATAGGTTACCTTGCATAATGACTTGGCCACTCCCAGTCTTTATTCAAGCCTAAGTTAATTGTATCCAATTTGCAAATGAATTCCAATTCAGCAGTCTCTTGCTGGACTCTGGTTTTGAAGTTTTTCTGTTGTAATATCGCAACTTTCATGTCTGTAATCGCGTGACCAGAGAGATTGAAGTGTTCTCCGACTGGTTTATGAATGTTATAATTCTTGACATCTGATTTGTGTCCATTTATTCTTTTACGTAGCGACTGTCCAGTTTGACCAATGTACATGGCAGAGGGGCATTGCTGGCACATGATGGCATATATCACATTGGTGGATGTGCAGGTGAATGAGCCTCTGATAGTGTGGCTGATGTGATTAGGCCCTGTGATGGTGTCCCCTGAATAGATATGTGGGCACAGTTGGCAACGGGCTTTGTTGCAAGGATAGGTTCCTGGGTTAGAGGTTTTGTTGTGTGGTATGTGGTTGCTGGTGAGTATTTGCTTCAGGTTGGGGGGCTGTCTGTAGGCAAGGACTGGCCTGTCTCCCACTTTAGATAAGCTATTACCAGCAGGAGAGTGGGGTGTGGGGAGAAAACCTTTTGAAATGATAAACACCCATTTTTTCATGCTTTGTGTGTATATATAAAGTCTGCTGCAGTTTCCACGGGATGCATCCGATGAAGTGAGCTGTAGCTCACGAAAGCTCATGCTCAAATAAATGGGTTAGTCTCTAAGGTGCCACAAGTCCTCCTGTTCTTTTTGCGCATACAGACTAACACGGCTGCTGCTCTGGAACCTGTCATTGGAAAGTTGGCACCTGTAGCTCCAGCCCCAGAGTTGGCGCTTATGCATTGGCGCTGCATGTTAACCTCTGAAGAGCTGCATGTGGCCACAGGTTGGCCACCCCTGCTGTACATAGATCACAGTGCACTATTTTGGTGACAGAAACTTTTCTTATCACGTGCATCTTATGCAGTTGTATGAAATCCTGGGATTCCGTTACTTTGTTCTGTGAGGATTGGAAGCTCTATCAACTATTTAAGTTGTTACCCCTCTACTTCACTGGGCTTTTGAGGGTGCAAGGAATACAAGATAGGGCCCACTAGCATCAAAAAGTTAAAGGGGGGCAAATTCACTGCAGGTGAAGTCAGTTAAGTTATACCAGGGATGAATTTGAATCAGTATAATTTTACTTATTTAAGACTAGAATAAATAAAACAGAAAAAATAAGTTGCTTATCAACCAACAGAGAAAGAACGTGCACCAGAAAAAAAAATCTAGCACACTTTGACACACAGCAGGAAAAGCTGTTGGAATAAAGAGGCCAAAAGGACCAAAACTATGGTGATCAGAATATAAAGATGTTAGAATTAGCCTTGAAAATGACCACAGTCCATTGTAATTGCAAGCTTCAATATTGCTGTGACTCCCAAAATGTGGTCATGGAGTACCAGTGATCGGCCTGATACTTGAGTTATTGGGGCTCTGTACAGAGCTAGCTAATCACATAAGGCTGGATCCCCTTCCTCCAGTTTTTTCCACCTAAGGTACATTAAAAAATAGCTAAAATATTTCCTAATATTATTTTTATAGGAAAGCAATTGCAATTGCCCAAGGGATGCAATGTGATTTGATGTGATTGTGCATGAGAGGAGAAGTGGTTAATGAGGCCCTGACTAAGCAGAGCATTTAGGCTGGGGCTTAACTTTATGCATATGCATAGGCTCATTAGAGTAAATGGGACTACAGAGGTGCTTAAAGTTAAGTGTCTGTAAATGTTCTGCCGAATAACGGTCTCTGTTAAGATGTGATCATGCTACAAAAAAGTTTGGGAACCTGGCCAAAGTATTTGCTTACAAACTCCTATTGTTTTATGTTTTCCAAATCATGGGCTGTCCCATTCCAAAGTGGGGGGCGGGGGAGAGAATATAGGATTACAAAAATGCATTGTAGTCATGTTTGAGAATACTACGTACACACTACGTGGTTTTTTAAAAAATGTGACTTTTGTTAGAAAGTTCATTAGTCAGTATCCGACATGCCGAAGAGCTCCAGGGAAACTTTCCCTTCAAATCTGGACAAGGCTCATAGACAGTAATAGTTATGTGCCCCCTAGCTTTAGTCTAGGCCATGGCATGCTGTGTTTGAGGGGAAAGAGCAGAGTGCTCCTCCTAATGGTCAGTTGTTGGCATGGCACTGTGGGGTAAAACGTCGGAATTATTACCTCTCAGACTTCTGAGGAAGAGGTAATAAATCAATGAAGAGAATAAAACAATATTTGTACTACCTTGTTTTTTAACCTTTTTTAACCTTGGTTGCCTCACAATTCCTAACCACTTTCCAAGGCTTAGGGTTCTCTCTTGGGACAGTCCCATTTCAGGATGCTCAGCTCTTCACCAGGAAAGGAAAATTCTCCCTTTGTTCCCTTTGCCCACCACTTGCTCTGGGATGAGTTGCGTTATAGTGTTGAAAGCCTTGGAAACTTCTGATTCTAAGTTGGATTTGGGGAAACTACACTGTAGCAGTTAGAGAATAGGAGATCTTATTTAGGTGTTAGTTGAAATCTCACTTATTGCCTTGGTGTTATATTCTTCCTCCTCGAACATAATTTTTTAGAAGTTTAAGCATCAAATAAAAAGAAAATCTCTTTTATTATATTACGTGGTGTTCCCCTTTAAGAGCTATAGACCATATGAACAGCGCTGCTGCCTTTTAGTTATGGTGCCTGAATAATAACAATAATAATACAGCACTTTTCATCAGAAGATTACAAAGCACTGTACAAAGGAAGTATTTTACAGATGGGAAAGTGAGACACTGAGTATTATGTTTAAAGCATACACAGGAGAAATTATATCAAAACATAAAATACCCTCGTTGGAAGGTTGCAACAGAACACTACTTTACTTCTTAGAATTCAGAATGATAGCACACAAGAGCCCAGAAGGAGAGAAAGACAAAGCAGGCTGCTCCCTAAAACAGAGCAGTAGAACTTACCCCACCTTACTCTAGGCTGGCTGTCTGCTGACTGTCTTAATTGCATGCTTCCCTATAGAGCTCCCTAGTCTGCAAGCAGGTGCAGGAAAGCCTCCAACTCTCTAAGTAACAGCTTTCAATTCCAACACAGTCCTCAATACACTACCCAGAGAGGTGAAGCGACTTGCCCTAGGCCACGCAACAGGACAGTGGCAGAGCCTGGAATACAACCCAGCTTTCATGAGTCCCAGTCTGGTGTTCTATCTGCTAGTACACACTTCCTCCAAAATTGGGGCCCTCTATTGGGAATGTATCTGTAGCAAAAGAAGACAAAGGGCCAGAGGTATTTAGGCACCTAAAGATGCAGTCAGACACCTAGTGAGATTTTCAAAAGCACCTTTAAAAATCTGGTCCCCAAACAAAAAGACCTCCACAACCACCTTCGCTGTTACCAACATATTTTATGTTTGTTTCTATAAGGATTCATTTCCATCTGTGTTAAAGCGGTTACACTAGCAGAGACTGACATGCTAAAAAACAAAAAGGGTTGCCTCACAATTCCTAACTCCTGCATTTCCCCCTTCCTTAGCTTTTCTACTCAGATAAATTCAGATTTGATATAGAAAATGCTATAGCTAGGAAGGGATGAAGCTGTTGAGATATAACCCGACAGAGCACACCAAAGTGAGTCCTTGGCTGAGTATGAATGGATAAAATTAGAAAAAGGGAATTTTGTTGTGTTCTTGTTTTGTTATTTTACAAGCAACTGGAATTGTATCAAGTAACTTGGTAATTTTTATTGCTCTCCTTACTGGCTAGTAGCATTATAAAGTGCTCTGTAACAAGAAGTCTGGGTCATTTGTTATCAAAGTGGTACTTTTAGGAATACCTCACCATCTCCAGGACTCCAGAATTCTGCCCAGCAACCAGGCCACACTCCATCTGCTGTCTCGCATAATGAGCTAACCCAGGATTTCTGGCACAAGCCAACTTTCATTCTTCTATTCACTCGGATTACCCTTTCAGCTTCCTATTGTTCTTTGCTAATGGCCTTACAATGGGCCTGCCTGTTGCCTTTGCAACCACAGTGAGGCCAAATGGGGAAAGCCTTAATCTCTGCTTCAAATTAAAGGGACTCCTCTCTGAATTAATAATACAGGAGTTAGGCTGGCAGGAATGCACTGACTGATATAAGAAGATGTATAGCACTCTCCAGCCATCAGCTGCTGTGATTAACTGGGGCTTCAAGTGTCATGTCACAATATTTCATTCTGATCCTCCCTTCTCCCCCTTCCCCTCAGTCTGCAGGGTTACCACATGGTCCATCTTGTGCTGTCTTTTCAAGCCCTGTGCCAATCATGCGGCAAAGATGCCCCAGATACTGTGACAGATGGGACTAGGTTAGTATAAGGCTAGACTGATACCTCCATTCACTATAGATTGCCATACAGAAAAGCAAGAGAGAGGGAGAGATATCTTAAGGCTCTGTTTGGACCTGACTACTTGTGAAACATAGGAGAACCCACCTGTCTGTGCAGTTTAACTGTTCTTGTGCCAGATACTCTAACTACAGACAAAGAAAGAAATCAATTTTAAATGTACCTGTTTTACTTGCTCACGTAACATTTAGATACAGCTAAATGAAGTTAAAAAGGAACATGTTTTATGACATGGAAAAAATTACTCAATAACTAGAAGTTCAAACTTGCTTCAGTAATGTTAAAAGAGCAATCTCAAATGTTAAAGTGGTCTCTGTTACAGTGGATTCAGATTGTTTTTGCTTAGTCCAGGAAAAATCCGAGTCCTTATTTACAGGGACACTTTGGGTTGTCGCATTACTAAAGATCTGTAGGAGAGAAGAATGCATTGATGTAAAGGATGACAAATTGCTATGCATAAAAACAGATTTATCAAGAAATTGTCAAAGAATTTAGAGGGTAGGGTCAACATTAAAATCACGTTTCAGTCAGATTTTTTTCCCTTACAAGTAGCATGGAAGATCACTATAAATGAAAGAAGTTAGCGGATAAAAATATTTTACTTTGTTTTTTTGGTTGCTTACTTGTTGCATTTGGTAGACAGCACTTTGTGTACTGTCACTTTCACTGTTTCCACTGTATAGTAAGTCAGTTGAACAGTTTTTCACTTGCTGAATAGTTCCTTAAAAATATTAACAAGGGAGCAGAAAAATCCTTGTATTTAAAAAAGGAACTTTAAAAATAAATGATTCAGGACATACTATTTAAAGGAAACTTTAAATCTGAAACTGGAAATCTTTTAAATTAGTCAATTTCAAAATCAGTTTGACAGTCTCCCTTAAAAAATAAGCATTCTGTTACACCTAGCATTTTAACCCAGTCTGATTCTGTTCTCATTTCTGAATCTGAACCCTTCCTGTGCTGTCAAATGTTGCTTAAGGCACAAACAAAACTCCACCATCCTTGTCTATCCTGGGCCACTCTTTACATGTTTTCTATATTGTTAGTTACATATGTTTTCCCCCTCTGAGTGGTGTTTGATGGATGGAATCTTTCAGTCAAACCCTTTTACGTGTTTTTCCAGCTGCCCGATGGCACGCCTGCCATGGGAGACATCCTGGCTTCATTCTTAACACGTCCAAAATATTTCCATCTTTTTTGGATAACTCTACTGATAAGGGGTTGTTGAATTCTCTGACAAATCTCAGCATTTGTTATAAATTCATTCTATTTAATACCTACTATTTTTCTAAGGCAGTTGCTTTCAAAGGCATTTAGACATCTGTCTGTACCTTTGGTGGAGTTCTCAGTTACACGGATGTAAATAGAGAGAAACTCCACTGAAGGATTTGACTGGCTTAACTGAAATCAGAAAGCATTACTTCGTAATTTTGCTGAGAGCAGTGTAGAAATAGGTTGACTGCACCTAGATGACTGATGCTGACATAACATGCCCAAAGCAAAAAGAAAAGGAGGACTTGTGCCACCTTAGAGACTAACAAATTTATTTATGCCCAAAGCAAGTTATTGTTTATTGACATTTCTGGCTCCTAAATGCAATTTTATTAGAATAAGTAAGATCTGTGAGTGTGTGCGCGCACGCGTGTTTGTGGATTGTATGTGTGTATGCCTATGTGCTGTGGAGTCTCTTTTGTTAGCTAAATCCATTGCTTTGTACAGATTTTGCTAATCTTGAAAGCACTGACATGCTGCTGTGTCAGATGTACCCCTAGATTAGACACGTGGCTGCAGCCCAGTATGCAAATAAGTGGAAATGCTTTTGCCCTCTGGCCCCTAATGCTATAGTAAGCAGCCTGACGCCCACAGCATAGTCAGCAGGTGCTAAGCACGGGACGGTGTACCATTCACCATATGTTCAGCTTAGTGTAGTGTTTCTTTAAAGTTCTTTCAATTACAAGCCAGGTGAGATAAAGCAAGTAAAAACATGTGCACATGTCAGGTACCTGGATATGCACACGTTACACACAAGGCATTATTTATCATGTAAAATGATTGAGGTTGACTCTTTGGTGTCCGTCTAGCAAAATAAACGCAAAAGATTTCTTCTCAACCACAGAATGGCTATATGATAAAGGTACTAGGGAAGCCTTGTTTATTGCATTGCCAAGAGAAGGAACTCTGCAACAGACCTCTAAAAAGTTAGCAAATGAGATTAAATGGTTAGTCTTCAGCAACTGTATCATGCAGGAATCAGTCAAATTCACATTTAAAGATCAGACAGGACATTGGTGAGTGAGCTGAGTGCAACCTGAACTTCTTTAAGAAATTTTGCCTTTCAGCTTTTGTACGGATCTTCTGCTGATGTCAATCTAGAGCAGGATATGGCCCTTTGAGGTCCAGATTTTCGGAAAGTTGCCCATACAATTGCACACACAAATATGCCTGCATATTTACATGATTAATTTGAGTCTGCAGCTACCATGTTTGCTTGTACACATGTGGCAATCACACTGGCAAATGACTGATTGCAGGTGCAAATTAGGTATGCAAATATGCATGTGTTTTTGCGGATGCAATTGCATGTATAATTTTCTGAAAATCTGGCTCTAAGTGAGCAGTTTTTTCTTTACCCTTATACAAAATGCAAAGGTGTGTCAGATGTATATTAACTTTGTAAAATAAGGAAGATCACCAGCTATGCTGCATATTCCTAATGTACTTGTCTATTGTATTTTAAAATAAAAGCACCTCCCTCTATTCAATTATACTGAAAGTGGAGAAATCTTGTTTTACGTGCCTTCCTCTTCTTCTCCAGACTATTGACTCCCTCCATTGTTTGTGAATAAAATATAAAGAGACTGGTGCATAAAATAAGGACATGTGGATTAGGCTACAGGCTGCTTGTCTTTTTCATACCCTATAATTTTACAGGTGATCGTTTGAGCACCAAAGGTATAATACAGCCAACCAGAGAATCCTGCCCTTTGAAGCTGAAAGTTTTGTTCTTAAATCAGCCAAAGTTCAAACTAATATGTGTGTGTAGTGGGAGGTGGGGGAAGGTAGGGGTGGATTTTCTGACAATGCAGCATTTCAGAGCACGTGCTGCCAACTGTTGCAAAATATACATATATGTATATATTGCTTCTACTCAGCTTCGCTCTTTCCTTCCTCATTGTTTTCTCTGAGTAGGCAGCAGGCCACAGCTGACAGCTGTGCTTTGCGTGTATCACTAACAGCTGCCTTTTCCTGGGGTGAAATTAAAAGATTAGGGGGGTGTGGGCACGTGCTGGCTTCTGGAGACCTACACAATGCCTGATTTAGGGTGGAACTTGTCTGCAGTGGCTGACAAAAGAGGTAGGTTCGAGCCAGTCGAGGGGTCAAAGGGGAGCTTGCTTTGACAGAGACAAAAGAACAGAAGAGAGAGAGAAGGAGAAGTGAAAGGAGGGCTTCAGTGCAGCTCTGAAAAGCCTGCCTCAGCCCAGCAACAGCTGCTCCTGCATAAGAAATTTGAGACGGTCCTTTCACAAACACAAGGCTTGAAGAAGAATAGGGAGGCCGCACTTTGCTAAAATGAATCGTTTGCAATTGAAAAGGGGAATTGAGAGCTCCTAGTGCTTTTAAAGGTTTGCACCTAGAGGACTAAAAAATGATTAGTCAAAGTAAACCACACGACAGGAGAAAAGTGTGCCACAGACCAAATGGGGAAGTGATCCTCAGCTCTGCTATTACATGTTTATGCAACAATTATTTTCCACAATAAGGAACACAGAACAAAGGATCTATCTATCTATTGGTCTACCTATCTAATTGTGGCATTTTGCCAACCTGCTGGACAATGTAACTTGAGCCAAAACTTGGTTCGTTGGTACAGTTGGAGCAGTTAGGCTGAAATTATGATGACCTGCACCTGCTCAAGAAATGACAAGATTGTTCACATCAGGATGAAGTCAGCAGAGCAATAATAAATGTGCTGATTTGCTTCTGTTGATTTGCCCAAGAGACTGCTTGGGGAATGTGTTTAGTTTGCCCCACTAGAGGGGGTTAAACAGTGATTCTATTAACACAAATTATCTCCGAAAACACTTGTAACAGAAAGTGGAGATGAGATCATAGTATTTATGTCAAAGATCTTTGATCATCAAGTCCATTCCCTTTCAAGAGGAGAACACTGCCCCTTAATAGAGGACATAACAGATACTAAATTAATGTTAAAAAATAATATAATACACAGGTTAAGAAAAGAGTGTCTGTACATCTGGGCATAGTGCTTAGATTATCCGCGAATACAAAGTGATCATTTGAGCACCAAAGGTATAATACAGCCAACCAGGGAAACCTGTCCTTTGAAGCTGGATCTTTGCCAGCAAGCACTAAGTAGTTAGAAAAGTTGGATAGAATTAACATAGGTGATATACACTGTTACTCACCTATACTACCTATGAATATGTCTGGAACTTTAGTACCAATTTATACTAAATTGGATAGGTATGCTGTACTTGCTGTCTTTCTGTAGGTGACGTTGTTGTTTTGACTGTAGTCCAGGTTCTCAGCTGGTGTAAACTGATGTAACTCCATTGAAGTCTTCCACTATGCAGCCATCAGAGGGCACATAATTTAGCTAACAATAAACACTCTTCCAAGAACGATCTTGTTTGAGCAGCAGCATCTGCAGTGATGACAAGGTAGTAATTGAAACAATGGCATATTGGCTTCCATGCCTTATAAACATAGGATAAGGAATTTTAAATATTTTTATGCCAAATGGAAAAGGATAAAAATGGCAGGGAAATGAATTACACTTTAAGTAGCTAAAAAGCATTTGCAAACGGAGGAGTGTGGGACAAATTAAAACTATGAAAAAGTAACTGACAGTGTCCTTTTAAGCAACGATTCATTAAGTCATTTAACTGATGAGGGCTAAGATGCTTTATACGTAAGGCCTATTTTGCAATGGATACTATTTTGTAGTATCATCAGACTTTGAAGTATTGTGGTATCTTCATGGGAGAAATTTGCTGCCATTATAACCATAGCTACTTAAAATGGGAAGATGGATGGTCTTGTGATTAAGATACTAGACTATGAGTCAGGACTGCTGCATTCCATTACTTGCTCCACCATAGGGTTCCTATGTGGCCCTATGTCACGTAAGCTCGCTGTGCCTCAGTTTCCCCACATGTACAACGGGGAAACTAAAATTCCTTTCTCTGATTCTTTGTCTGCTAAGACAGCAAGATCTTTGGGGTAGGACCTCTCTCTTACTACATGTGCGTACAGGCCCAATCTTGTCTGGGGCCTATAGGAACTATTATCATATACTTAATAATAATAATAATAAATAATTCTGTGTATTCTGGTTTAGGTTATAAAATGGTCATTTTTATTTTATTGAGTTATTGATGAAGCACATTATTTATTACAATTTGCAACCCTTAGTTCTGTTTCAAGGATACCCATATTTTAGATTTTCTCTCAGTGTTTTAGTAACCAAGTTTCAACACTGGTGATCTACATAACGGATATGCACATTTGTTTTTACTAGAAATAAGTGTTAGGTGACCTTTGTTTTGACTAATTCTGAACCCATCTCAACATGATGAGTTTAAAAGTGAGCTTCACACTTGTATACTATTGGGTTTGTGTTCTACTTAGGAGTGATGGTAACTTCCATCCTTCACCCCCCTCAAAAGAGCAGATCACTAGGGTTGCAAAATCCCGTGGAAAATGTATTAAAATGAAACACAGAGCAGAGAAAGAAAAATTCAAGTGATAAAAAAAATATATAAAGTGGAAAAAAATCTGCCTTGGTTTTTCTCTGTGCTATCGCATTGGCCAGAGTCAAGATGCATGTATTGAAGTCAATCTAGTTATCAAAAGATATTCTTTTATGCCTAGTAGTGTAGCCCAGGCTTCTCCTTAGCTTCTCTTTGGGCATATAAATCAGGAGTATTTCCACTGAAGTCAATGGAATAACTCCAGGTCAAAATTGGTATAAGATGGGAACCAGGAGCATTATCAGTATACAAAAAATAAGAAACAACCCCCCCCCAAAAAAAACCAAAAAAACAAAAAAACAACCCCAATAAAACCCCCAACCATGAATCATTTTGGGGCTGAAAACATGTGGCAAATTCATCTCTGGTGCAACTTTACTGAAGTCAGAATAGTTACATCAGAGATTAATTGGCTTCCGAAGGGTATGTCTACACTACGAAATTAGGTCGAATTTATAGAAGTCGGTTTTTTTTAAATCGGTTTTATATATTCGAGTGTGTGTGTCCCCACAGAAAATGCTCTAAGTGCATTAAGTGCATTAACTCGGCGGAGCGCTTCCACAGTACCGAGGCAAGCGTCGACTTCCGGAGCGTTGCACTGTGGGTAGCTATCCCACAGTTCCCGCAGTCTCCGCTGCTCATTGGAATTCTGGGTTGATATCCCAATGCCTGATGGGGCTAAAACATTGTCGCGGGTGGTTCTGGGTACATATCGTCAGGACCCCGTTCCCACCCTCCCTCCCCCCGTGAAAGCAAGGGCAGACAATCATTTCGCGCCTTTTTTGTCTGCTGCCAGCCAAAGATGTAAAGGATAGATGGAGTGGGTCAGAACAAGAAATAGACCAGATTTGTTTTGTACTCATTTTCCTCCTCCCCTGTCTAGATCACACTGCAGTCAGTCACAGAGAAGGTGCAGCGAGGTTAATCTAGCCATGTATCAATCAGAGGCCAGGCTAACCTCCTTGTTCCAATAACAACGATAACTTTGGTGCACCATTTCTTATTGGAACCCTCCGTGCAGTCCTGCCTGAAATACTCCTTGATGTACAGGCACACCCTTTGTTGATTTTAGCTCCCTAAAGCCAACCCTGTAAGCCGTGTCGTCAGTCGCCCCTCCCTCCGTCAGAGCAACGGCAGACAATCGTTCCGCGCCTTCTTTCTGTGCAGACGCCATACCAAGGCAAGCATGGAGGCCGCTGAGCTCATTTTGGCAATTAGGAGCACATCAACCACCACACGCATTATCCAGCAGTATATGCAGCACCAGAACATGGCAACGCGATACTGGGCGAGGAGGCGACGTCAGCGCGGTCCCGTGAGTGATCAGGACATGGACACAGATTTCTCTGAAAGCATGGGCCCTGCCAATGCATGCATCATGGTGCTAATGGGGCAGGTTCATGCTGTGGAACGCCGATTCTGGGCTCGGGAAACAAGCACAGACTGGTGGGACCGCATAGTGTTGCAGGTCTGGGACGATTCCCAGTGGCTGCGAAACTTTCGCATGCGTAAGGGCACTTTCATGGAACTTTGTGACTTGCTTTCCCCTGCCCTGAAGCGCATGAATACCAGGATGAGAGCAGCCCTCACAGTTGAGAAGCGAGTGGCGATAGCCCTGTGGAAGCTTGCAACGCCAGACAGCTACCGGTCAGTTGGGAATCAATTTGGAGTGGGCAAATCTACTGTGGGGGCTGCTGTGATGCAAGTAGCTCCCGCAATCAAAGATCTGCTGATATCAAGGGTAGTGAGCCTGGAAAATGTGCAGGTCATAGTGGATGGCTTTGCTGCAATGGGATTCCCTAACTGTGGTGGGGCTATAGACGGAACCCATATCCCTATCTTGGCACCAGAGCACCAAGCCGGCGAGTACATAAACCGCAAGGGGTACTTTTCGATAGTGCTGCAAGCTCTGGTGGATCACAAGGGACGTTTCACCAACATCAACGTGGGATGGCCGGGAAAGGTGCATGACGCTCGCATCTTCAGGAACTCTGGTCTGTTTCAAAAGCTGCAGGAAGGGACTTTCTTCCCAGACCAGAAAATAACTGTTGGGGATGTTGAAATGCCTATATGTATCCTTGGGGACCCAGCCTACCCCTTAATGCCATGGCTCATGAAGCCGTACACAGGCAGCCTGAACAGTGGTCAGGAGCTGTTCAACTACAGGCTGAGCAAGTGCAGAATGGTGGTAGAATGTGCATTTGGACGTTTAAAGGCGCGCTGGCGCAGTTTACTGACTCGCTTAGACCTCAGCGAAACCAATATTCCCACTGTTATTACTGCTTGCTGTGTGCTCCACAATATCTGTGAGAGTAAGGGGGAGACGTTTATGGCGGGGTGGGAGATTGAGGCAAATCGCCTGGCTGCTGGTTACGCGCAGCCAGACACCAGGGCGGTTAGAAGAGCTCAGGAGGGCGCGGTACGCATTAGAGAAGCTTTGAAAACCAGTTTCATGACTGGCCAGGCTACAGTGTGAAAGTTCTGTTTGTTTCTCCTTGATGAAACCCCCCGCCCCTTGGTTCACTCTACTTCCCTGTAAGCTAACCACCCTCCCCTCCTCCCTTTAATCACTGCTTGCAGAGGCAATAAAGTCATTGCTGCTTCACAGTCATGCATTCGTTATTCATTCATCACACAAATAGGGAGATGACTACCAAGGTATCCCAGGAGGGGTGGTGGAGGAGGGAAGGAAAATGCCACACAGCACTTTAAGCACAGCACTTTAAAAGTTTACAACTTTAAAATTTATTGAATGACAGCCTTCTTTTTTTTGGGCAATCCTCTGTTGTGGAGTGGCTGGTTGGCCGGAGGCCCCCCCACCGCGTTCTTGGGCGTCTGGGTGTGGAGGCTATGGAACTTGGGGAGGAGGGCGGTTGGTTACAGAGGGGCAGCAGTGGCAGTCTGTGCTCCAGCTGCCTTTGCTGCAGCTCAACCATACACTGGAGCATTCTGGTTTGGTCCTGCAGCAGCCTCAGCATTGAATCCTGCCTCCTCTCATTACGCTGCCGCCACATTTGAGCTTCAGCCCTGTCTTCAGCCCGCCACTTACTCTCTTCAGCCCTCCACCTCTCCTCCCGGTCATTTTGTGCTTTCCTGCACTCTGACATTATTTGCCTCCACGCATTCGTCTGTGCTCTGTCAGTGTGGGAGGACAGCATTAGCTCGGAGAACATTTCATCTCGAGTGCGTTTTTTTTTCTTTCTAAGCTTCACTAGCCTCTGGGAAGGAGAAGATCCTGTGATCATTGAAACACATGCAGCTGGTGGAGAAAAAAAAAGGGACAGCGGTATTTAAAAAGACACATTTTATAAAACAGTCGCTACACTCTTTCAGGGTAAACCTTGCTGTTAACATTACATACATAGCACATGTGCTTTTGTTACAAGGTCGCATTTTGCCGCCTCCCACCGCGTGACTACCCCCTCAACCTTCCCCCCTCCCTGTGGCTAACAGCGGGGAACATTTCTGTTCAGCCACAGGCAAACAGCCCAGCAGGAATGGGCTATACTGAGTGTCCCTGAAGAAAAGCACCCTATTTCAACCAGGTGACCATGAATTATATCTCACTCTCCTGAGGATAACACAGAGAGAGAAAGAACGGATTTTGGTTGAATGCCAGCAAACATACACTGCAATGCTTTGTTCTACAGTGATTCCCGAGTATGTGTTACTGGCCTGGAGTGATAAAGTGTCCTACCATGAAGGACGAAATAAGGCTGCCCTCCCAAGAAACCTTTTGCAAAGGCTTTAGGACTACATCTAGGAGAACCGCAAATGCCAGGGCAAAGTAATCCTTTCACATGCTTGCTTTTAAACCATGTATAGCATTTTAAAAGGTACACTCACCAGAGGTCCCTTCTCCGCCTGCTGGGTCCAGGAGGCAGCCTTGGGTGGGTTCGGGGGGTACTGGCTCCAGGTCTAGGGTGAGAAACAGTTCCTGGCTGTCGGGAAAACCGGTTTCTCCGCTTGCTTGCTGTGAGCGATCTACAACCTCCTCCTCCTCCTCATCTTCTTCGTCCCCAAAACCTGCTTCCGTATTGCCTCCATCTCCATTGAAGGAGTCAAACAACACGGCTGGGGTAGTGGTGGCTGAACCCCCTAAAATGGCATGCAGCTCATCATAGAAGCGGCATGTTTGGGGCTCTGACCCAGAGCGGCTGTTCGCCTCTCTGGTTTTCTGGTAGGCTTGCCTCAGCTCCTTCAGTTTCACGCGGCACTGCTTCGGGTCCCTGTTATGGCCTCTGTCCTTCATGCCCTGGGAGATTTTCACAAAGGTTTTGGCATTTCGAAAACTGGAACGGAGTTCTGATAGCACGGATTCCTCTCCCCAAACAGCGATCAGATCCCGTACCTCCCGTTCGGTCCATGCTGGAGCTCTTTTGCGATTCTGGGACTCCATCATGGTCACCTGTGCTGATGAGCTCTGCATGGTCACCTGCAGCTTGCCACGCTGGCCAAACAGGAAATGAGATTCAAAAGTTCGCGGTTCTTTTCCTGTCTACCTGGCCAGTGCATCTGAGTTGAGAGTGCTGTCCAGAGCGGTCAGAATGGAGCACTCTGGGATAGCTCCCGGAGGCCAATACCATTGAATTGTGTCCACAGTACCCCAAATTCGAGCTGGGAACGTCGATTTAAGTGCTAATCCACTTGTCAGGGGTGGAGTAAGGAAATCGATTTTAAGAGCCCTTTAAGTCGAAATAAAGGGCTTCACTGTGTGGACGGGTGCAGGTTTAAATCGATTTAACGTTGCTAAATTCGACCTAAAGTCCTAGTGTAGACCAGGGCTAGGTTAAAATTAAAGGGGAGATAAAGGCACATGTACCTAAACTAGATTTGTGAACCCCCAAAATAGTTCATGAAGTTCATAAACCCCTCATCTCTGTAAGATTCATCTAGAAGAAATACTGAACATACTTGCTTCCTTAGTGCCCTGTTTAGTCTGCATGGTCAGAAGCTATACTGTGTTCTATCCTATGTTTACACAGTGGTTCAATGTATTAGGCCTGTTTCCAAAGTACAGACAGGGGCTTCTGAAAAGTTTCAAGTCAGTGCCAGTCTTATACTAAACATTAGGAATAGCAAAAAGAATTGCATAAACACTGCAAGCTGCAGAAGTACAGGGAGATTTTAGAAGACCGCTACTATGACATGTGAGTGCTGTATGATTTAGAGGTGATTACCAAAAATGTTGTTTATCTGATGACTAGTTCTGATTTAAAGGAAGACTCTTGTCTGGTATCTTGTCTCCCAGCCACATAAACTGTATTTGGTCAAAGAAAGAGAGTAAGTAAGGAATTTAATGAGAATAGGTCAAAGAATAGCAAACATTCCTCGTGTTTACTAGTTCTCTCTTTTATTCTTCAGATGAACAAAAATGGTAGTGTCATTGTTTCAAGATGTGGATGCTAGGTGATGAGTTGCATTAATAAAGTAGCACCCCTTCCTCTGTGCACTAACTGGATTTTATGATGTTTCATGGAAGCTGCTTTGTTGTTAACAAACTGTTCTCTTTGTATAATGCAGGACCTAATCAGTAACCCCACAGCCAAACACTTTTGAACTTCTTATTTTCATAGAATCATAGAATATCAGGGTTAGAAAGGACCTCTGGAGGTCATCTAGTCCAATCCCCTGCTCAAAGCAGGACCAATCCCCAATTTTTGCCCCAGATCTCTAAATGGCCCCCTCAAGGATTGAACTCACAGTCCTGGGTTTTGGAACATCTAGATTTGAAAGTAGATCCAAATTTTATATTTAGGGCCCCTCTGTGCAATGGGTTGAACTGCAACCCTAAATCTTTATATCCCAGACTTTGGCAGGGGTTAGGGAGGGAAATGAGGAGCACAACATCCAGTCTTGAACCCAGATCTGTGCTTCATGAGTGCTTATCTCTAGAGTGGGTTGAATCAAAACCCATATTTGAACCTCTATTCTGAACATTCTTGAACATTTTAAAATCCACTCCGGAAGATGGACCTGAATTTTGTTGCTTGTCATGATCTCTAACAATATTTGCTCACCGGGGGCTCCACCTACTTCAGCTCCACATACTTCTTAAATTTTAAGAAGTATGAGCTGCAAATTGCAAAGAGCATGCAAATTTTATTTCCATGTACTAGAAAGTGAAAAAGGTGGGCAGGCTCTATTTAATGTGAGGTTAATTGTCCCAATGAGCAGGTTTCTGGGGCAGCTGACATGATTGCATTACTGCTTCAAGAAGCCAAAGTCCTCCTGGTAATTAAGAACAGGCAGTTCTTTACATCAGGGGGAGGGACAGGAGCAATTCATCAGTGACATTTGCAAATTGTGGCTCTGTGTGCTTCCAGCACAAAAGGCACAGCTGCCTGGTGATAACATCAGTATTGGGCTCTCATTTGTTTTCACCCCACCTCTCACTGTCTCACTTGGGAAGCAGGTGAGTATCAGCTGACTGAATATGCTTGACCTCCATGGCTTGTCATCTGGGAGGCACAGTTCACAGGACAAAACAACAACGCACCTGTTTGCTGTCCAGATGTAGGTGAACTACACTCAGAAGGCACCCCTCCCTTCTTACATTTTTATTGGGATATGCTTCAAAGCATCTGGAGAAATAAAGCAATATTGCTTCACCCCTATTACCAGGCTCATTAATCTAAGGCATATTAGCCAAATAATTGCAGTTTGAAAGACCAGGGCATGCTTGTTCTTTTTCTTCTGTGTGCTTAAAGCAGATTTGCTCTGATTACAGCCACTAATGTTACCCTGTAGTATACACAGTCAGAATAAACCCAATAAGCCTACAATTTGCATCTTTGCAGTTTATGATAGTTTCAGGTTAGGGGGACATTGTGCTGATTGTGGTTTATAGCAGTTTTACATTGGTTACCAATATAAGACTTCAGATTGAATAAAGGGAATATGTTAGTCAGCAAGAGAGAGTGTCATTTAAAACTATCCAATAAAAGCCTTAGGGCCTAGTTCTGTAAACCTTTATTCACATGTATAGTCCTTACAAGAGTAGTCACGTCAAGTCCAATGCATACTACTCAGGTGAGTAAACATTTGCAAGATGTTTGTTAGGGTTAGCCACCATAACCAATAAGCATATACCAGTAAATCCAGAGTAACTCTATTGACTTCAGTTCTGTTATTGTTGATTTACATTAATGAAACTGAGATCAGAACTGGCACCACATATAGTGGCTGCTTGAACTTGCCATAGGAAGACGTATCAGCACTTACTTAATAGTGGAGAAAAAAAAAAGAGAGAGACAGACAGTTCTAACCAGTGCTTAGCTTGTAAAAAACAAACACTAGCTACACCATCTGCACAGCTACTGTGCATGGAAGTGATAAATCAATTGGGCTGTGAGAGGCTTAGGCTTTGTATGATTTTAGCCACCAAAGCCAGGCTACTATATGATGAAGAAAAAAGGTGTATTTAATACAATGATTTAATCCATTACCTTTTCTTCTACTGCATCATAGCATAGACATATTTTATGACTATGTGAGAGTAACGTCTGGAGGTTCTGGCCTTTGACAGGAAAATATAGCATGCTCTGATTGGCTTATTGCACTGTATTGTTGAAAGTCACAAACACAGCAAATGCACAGTGAGAAGGGACGCATCCCTCCAAAAAGGGATGCAAATGGCATTTGTGACCTGAAGCTTTTCTAAGAGCTGCAACTAACAATGTGGACATAATTTTGCTTTGAAATCTCTGGCACTTCAAACACAGAAATGACGATTTCCTTGAACAGTTGCACCCAGGAGTTATAATTCTGGACATATTCCAGAGATGGGGAAAAATGAAGTTTTCACTGTGGATTTCAAGTCAAGTTCACAATCCTGTCATCCATACTCAGGCAAAATATTCATTTAGTCAGTGGAAGTTTTGCAAAAGTAAGGAGAGCAGAATAGGGTCCTTATTAATTCAGCCAGCTTTGAGATCTCCCATATTGCAGTTAAGACTGAGGCAGACAGAGAGGACAGAGGTGCCCCAGTAGCAGGGGCAGTAGAGTGGGCTTACAGACATCTGATCATCTGTGTAAGGATGGGTACCCAGAAGCATAGGTGCCGACTCCCTGGGTGCTCTGGGGCTGGAGCACCCACGGGGAAAATTTGGTGGGTGCCCTGTACCCACCAGCAGCCAAGTTCCCTGCCCCAGCTCACCGCACCTTACCTCTACCTCCTCCCAAGAGTGTTATGCATCCCCGCTTCTCCTCCCAGCACTTGCTGCCGCAAAACAACTGTTTTGCAGTGTAACACGCTGTGTGTGTGGGGGGAGCGGGAACGCAGTGCGCTCAGGGGAGGAGGCAGGGAAGAGGCGGGGCCAGGGCGGGGATTTGGGGAAGGAGTCCAATAGGAGAAGGGAGGGGGCGGAGTTGGGCTGGGGACTTTGGGGAAGGGGTTGGAAGGGGTGGGGCAAGGGTGGAGTCGGAGTGAGGCCAGAGGCGGGGGGGGGTCAAGTACCCACTGGCGCCAGGAGAGGTTGGCGCCTATGCCCAGAAGAGGCGATGCATGGGGTCATATGCCCCCCCAGAGCTTGCTCAGTAACATCTGCTGAAGCCCTGCCCTCACTCTGCCCCTCCCCCCCTACTATTGGCAGGTACAGGTAATCTATAATACCTGGGCTGTAATGGTAAATCAAGAGCAGAAATACTTAAATAAAGTCCTAGTAACTCAAAGCCTAATAGAAGAATGGTGGGAAGAAGAAAGTTAGCTAGCTAAAAAGGCTCCCTATGGCTAATTCCTGCATATATGTTTTTTGTATGATATAAAATGATTGATTAACTTTAATGTATATTAATATGCAAAATAAAATAATTCCATAATTTAACCCAAACAAGAGCAATAAGTCACATGAAGGTCCATATATTATGTTAATTTGTGTGCTTTGTTATCTGTAGCTGTCAATATTTTTTATCTCTGCCTAACCTAAGAATCATTTTGGTTCATGTTTAAAACACCATGAAAAGCATGGGGAAAAAAGCAGCATTTGTACTAATCTCCAGTCCCTTATGTGTTTCTTGATTTTATTTTTGAACTCTATTCTCACTGTATACTAATGTGTAAAAAGCTTTTTGACCCAGTAAAGCTCTTTATGTACATTAAAAACACTCTTTGATCACAGAATAACTCTAAATCAAATGGAGAATTTTTCCTAAATCACCATTGTTGGAACTGTTAACATTCTACCTTCAACAGTATTTACCAGTGCAGATCTTGATTAGAACTTCAGTGTGTGTGATGCTATTACACGGGAATTTGTAATAATCGATATGGTATTTGTTTCACGGAGGTAGATTATAGCCAGTCTTGCATACCAGGGTGCTGAGCATAATAGAAATAGACTGAAAAATAAATTGTATAGACCGTGACTTCTGAATGTGAACCCAGGTACATATTGAAAAATTGGCTGTGGCATTCTCTGCTATGTCAGACTGAATAAAAGGCTTTTGCCTCACACAGCTATTGATCCATTAGGGTTGGTTCTTGAAAACTCATTAGAATCCTTTTGCTTTATGAATTTGAATAAAGTGAGGTCTCCAGGAAAAATGTTCATACTGTGTCTGGCTAGTTAGTCAGCTTTGTATGAAACTACCAGTTTCTACTCTGGGTTAAATCCTAACCCTTGTGGGCAGCCTGAGTACTTGGGCTGTGCTCCAGGAACATCCAGTGGGGGAGGGAATTTCTGAACGGCTGCTGCTGTAGCCTCAGGGCTGCAACAGCCTTGGCAGCTGCCACAGTCTCTTCCATGTGGAGAAAGGGGAGGTTCAGCTTGCAGGATGACATATGGAACCACATAGTCCTGGATTCACCTGCCCCCTGTCTAACCTTCTCTCCCTATTGGGTTGCAGGGAGCATGGAGTTGTGGTGTACTAAAGGGGTGCAGACTGCCTGCGTAAGCCCTCTGAATCCTTCCTGTGGAGCAGAATCTTTGTTTCTGCCGTATTCATATGCAGGGCCGGATTAACCTCTTGTGGGCTCAGTGCCAAACATATTTTTGGGTCCCCATGGAGGCAATGGAGCATAGCGCAGGGAGGTCAGTCCCCAGAACGAGGGGCCAGCCAGGGGCAATGGGGCATGGCATGGCAGGCAGGGCCCTGTTCCATCCAACCCAGTGTGAGGGCACTACCTACACACTGGCAGTTGCTAGATGCACAGTGGCCTGCCCAGCCCTGTGCTGCCAGTATGCCCCTTCCCCTCAGGGGCGGACCCATGCCACACTACACACCTCCCCCCCACCCAACACCCCATAGGCACCAACTCCGTGTATGCTCCAGGGCTGGAGCACCCATCGAAAAAAAAATAGTGTATACTGAGCACCCACCAGCTGCCTCGCCGATCAGCTCCTCCCCCTTGCCCCCAGTGCCTCCCACCCGCTGCTGATCAGCTGTTCAGTGGCAGGCAGGAGGCGCTGGGGGCAAGGGGGAGGAGCAGGGGCAGGAAGAGGTGGAGTGAAGGCAGAGGTGCTTGGCGGAG
Source organism: Lepidochelys olivacea (assembly GCF_965140295.1). Classification (NCBI taxonomy): domain Eukaryota; kingdom Metazoa; phylum Chordata; order Testudines; family Cheloniidae; genus Lepidochelys; species Lepidochelys olivacea. The sequence continues at coordinate 85,663,339 of NC_140415.1, read as the reverse complement.
GGTGTGGAATGGGGCAGGAAGAGGTGGGGTGGGGTTGGAGTGGGGGCAGGGTGGGGCTTTGGGAGAAAGGGTGGAGTGGGGGTTGGCCTGGGGCAAAGTGCAGGTCAAGTACCCCTGGGGAAATCAGAAAATTGGCACCTCTGCAACACCCCCCTCCAACTCCCTATGGCAAGAGCACTCCCAGACCCGCCCCACAAATGCAGAACGCCCTGCACAACTCCACCCCTTCCCTGTGCCCCCGTGCCACAGCCCCACCACAACTGCCCATCACCCCACACAGAGCCCCCACTCCCTAGTGCCCCGACACACACATCTACCCTGCCCCCTCACTGCCCAGCACCCTACCCCCCCAGAGATCCATTCCCTCATTCCTCCTGGCCACATTCACTGACCCTGCTGGGAGGTGACTGTGTCTGCTGGGCTGAGCTGGCAGCACAGCCAAGGCTTGTTCCGGGGCCGGGAATCGCTCCAGCCCCTTGGGAGTGGTGTGATCAGCCAGGCTAGAGCCTGCCCCAGCTGGGCTCCCTCAGGACCCACTTGCCTGGAGGGGCCCAGCCGAGCCTGCCACACTTTCCACCCCACCAACTTGCCGAGACTGGCCAGACTTCTGTACCGGTCCCAGATGGCTCAGCTCCAGGGAGACAGGGGGGCCCACAGGTGGTGGGAAGCAGAGACTGCCTGGAGCTGGAGATGCACTGAGGTTCGGCCAGGGGGCAGCGAGGAGCTGGTGGGTGGGATCAGGAGGTGGAGAGGAGGTCTCGGGTGGCTGGCAGACTGGCTGAGAGGAGGAAGTGATGGGCGGGGGGAGCCAGCAGGCTGGTGGGGTCTCGGGGCACAGTGCAAGCGGAGCAGGCCAGGGCCCCTTTTGAGCATGGGCCTGGCTTCATGGCATCACTGGGGCCACTGTAAACCCAGTACTGTTCATACCCATGGAGGGGCATGGCAGGAAATGCCTCTTTGTGAGTATTTCAGAATTTGACTTGATCCGAATCATTTTCTCTATGGAGACGCTGAAATATCACCATGAGCACAGAGATCCATATAAGGGGGAATGCCAGAACCATGAGAACAAAATTCTTACCACTGACAAAACTAGTGAGCTTTGCAGCATCAGACATGTTGTGGGTTCACCATACATTTCTTGCTTGCTTCTGGAGAAACAAAAGCCAGTTTGGACAAAGCAAAACCTTCATTTATATATGTAGTTCCTGAATTTTCCCAGAGTGAAATTTGGCTCTTTTCAGATAGAGATATTAATAATACATTTTTAACTGCAAAATGAAGGTTTTGTATGAACTGACTTTTGTTTCCCCAGAAGCAAGCAAGAAATGTTTGGTGAACCCATAACATGTCTGATGCTTTCATGAAACCCTGGGAATGTGATTTCTTTCCTTGCTAGTTTTGTCAGTAGCAAGAATTTTTGTTCTCATAGTCCTAACCCTACACTGACATTTCTTTGTCAGTTCTTTTTCTCACCACAAAAGCTTGATCACAATTGGAACAGGGTCACATATGTCTACACTGCAGTAAAACACCTGTGGCTGGCCGATGTCAGCTGACTTGGCCTTGTAGAGCACGGGCTGCCGGGCTATAAAACTGCAGTGCAGACATTTGGGCTCGGGCTGGAGCCCAGGCTCTGGGACCCTTTCCCGTTGTGGGATCCCAGAGCTGAGCCCAAACATCTACACTGCAGTTTTATAGCCCTGCAGCACGAGATATGCGAGCCCACGTCAACTGACATTGGCCAACCATGTGTGTTTTATTGCAGTGTAGACATAGGTGAATGAATTTGTGGGGGGAAAGGAAACTCTGACCTGGCCTTTACCTGTGACAGTCACAAATTATTTCATTAGTAATTCTTACCCAGTTATTCCTAGCACTCAGGCAGGCTGAGGGTGTCTCAGGTTGTACCCATCTGACACCTTTTCCAGTGAGGGGACAGCAACAATTCATCAGTGACACTTACAAATTGTGATGCTGTCTTCCTTTTGCACAAAAGGCACAGCTGCCTGCCTGGTGATAACATCAGCTTATCAGTGTTGGGGTCCCATTTGTTTTCACTCTGCCTCTTGCTGTCTCACTCGGGGAGCAGCTGAGTATCAGCTGACTGAATCTGCATGACCTCCATGACTGATCCTTTGGGAGACACAACTCGCAGGATTGAACAACAAAGCTCTTGTTTGCCATCCAGAAATGGCTGGCAGGCCAGGCCAGGACAAGGCAGGCAGGCAGGCAGAAAACCCATTGTTTCTGTAAACATTGCACTGAATCCACTGTGGACATTTCCTCCAAGTAATTGTAAGCCCTTCTTCATGTTCTACGTTCTAAGATATCTAATAAATCTGCAGTTGGTATATCAGAAGGATTATATTTGCTATGATCATTATTGTTTATATGTGTATTTATATATAATTTTATATCATTTGTACATACTGAAAGATTGAAGGATAAATGGTCTTGTAGTTAAGGCACTGGACTGAGATTTGTGAGATTTGAGTTTAGTTCCTGCCTATCTTTGGGCACGCCACCTAATCTTCCTGTCTCTTGATTCAGCAAAGTTCTTAAGGACACCCTTAACTTTAATTGCATGCTTACATGCATCCCTATTTAGCAAAGCACTTAAGCGTGTTCTGAAGGCTGACTAAATTCAATGCACATGCTTAAATGCTTTGCTGAATTGAGGCCTCTGTGTATCAGTTCCTCATCTGTGAAATGGGCTAATAATACTTCCCTACCTCATGGGGGAGTTGTGAGGATAAGCTTATTAATGCTTATGAGATGTTCAGATCCTACGATGCTGCATGAATCCATTTCTGAGGAATGGGAAGGAAAGAACCCTGGAAAAGTGGGGAGAAGGAATTTTTGTATGTAATGTACTTTGTAAAGTGCTTTGGGAACCTATGGGATGAATGTTGCTAAGAATGATTAATTCACCACACCATAAATCAATGTTAGCAAAGATTAATGATTAATTTTCATTATGGATTGCTTAGCCTGTTTTATTTTAATTTAGATATAAAGATTCTTTGTTTTTAAAATGGCTCACCGTACATGCATTTTTTAAAAGTGTAAGATTTTCCATTCTGCAAAATGGAAACTTTTTTGTGTGTGTGCGCAAAATGTTGACCCTCCTCAATCATGAGTAATGCAAATTCTCATAAAGTTTTACTGGAATTTCCAGTTTCATGTTGGGTTGTTTCTCAAAGGTTGGAATTGAAGCTGTGCCCTTTGTCTTGGTTCTTGGGGGAAGGATTGTTAGTCTGAATCTTGTGTTAGTCACTTTATAGGAGCTAGTATTTAAACCAAGATCTGAACGCACCTGAACTATGGGAAAGTTCAGACCTGGGCCCAAACTTTGTGCTTGAGACAAACTCCAGTCACTTCAGTTAACAATGAATCATCCAAAAGCCCAGGCACAGCCATACACATTGTGGTGATGTTAAGCAGGCAGTAGTGCTTTGATATAGCGGGCCAGATCCTTGGCTCTGGGAAGGTCCCTTTGCACCATCAGAGCAGTGCAAAGGAACCATGAACTTGTCCTAAATGGGCAGGTAAGGATTTCCTGTCCATCTGGGCCCCATGCAGTAGGAGTGGGAGCTGGCATTCCAGAGGCGGAAGGTGTAGGGTCAGAGACTGGCAGGAAGGCTCTTAAGTGGGGCCATTGCAAGCTGATGCAGATTTAAGTACCAACTTTTGTCTCCCACAGCTTCACTAAGTGTGAGCAAGAGAGGATTGGGTCTAGGCAATCTATTGCTTAACCTTGGATTTCTTTGCTTTATGATGGCTTTTCACTAACATTCAGTTTTGTTGTAATTAAAACGTGGGTTCAAACTACAATAAATGGATCTGGATTTTAAACCTAGCTCGTGCATTACATGAACTATCCCCAACTCCCTCTTGTCATAGCCATTATTACTTGTACTATTACTAATTATTAGTAGGCATAAAAGTAGGAGTGATTTTAAGGAGAGATTTGAATAAGGAAGAGGTAGTAAGTGGCCAGCTCAGGAAGGGTATTCCAGGTGGATGGGCATGGAAGAAAGAGGGCAGAGACAGTTGTGACAAAAATGCTCAAATGGAGCAGTGAGGCTGCTATCACTGGCGGAGAGGAGGAATGGCAATAAGAGAGGAGGGGTAGACTATGGGGAGGGGCAGAGTACCTTGAAGGCAACACACATAAAGTTTGAAGTTTGAACTTTAAATAGTAGAAAGGTGAGGCCTGTGGAGGATTACTAGGCGTTCCATAAGATAAAAGGACGTCACACAATCAGATTATGGACAAAGAAAATCGTAGCAGCTGCATTTTGTCAGTTAGAGGAAGGAGTAGATGATGTGGACGCCAGAGAGTTCAGGTAGGGGAGGTTGCAGCAATTGAAATGGGAGAGGGTGAGGTCCTGGTTTTAGCTGTAGAGAGACAAAGAAAAGGTCAGAAGCTTACTTTTAGCTGTTAAGTTTAAGATGATACTGGGATATTAAAGAGAGGTCGCAATGCAAGTTTGGATGGAGGAGACATATCAGGAGTGGAGAGGTAAATTAAAGAGTCATCAGCGTAGTGAGAGTAGATCACCACAAGACCTCCATAGCTCCACAGCTGTCTTCTGTCCTGACCTTGGGATTCTCCCTTTACATCAGGGCATTCTGGGTTGGTCAGTCCTGTTAGGAATCAGGATCTAGGCAGCAGTTTTCCTTCTTGGTATATTGTGGTGTGTACATGATTTATGCTGGGAAAAAAACCAACTATCCATCCTCACGGTATCTATACTAAAGTGCTATGTGCACATAATGCCTGTTGCTTTAGAGGCCTGAAATAACACGTGCATGTGCCCTGGCTACAGTGGTGGCACCTTCATGTAATATGCACTTTTTTACATATTCCACATAGTCTCACCCCCCTGGTGGGAGGCTGTAACACGCTGCTCCCTTAAGCTGCAGTGACACCCAGGGTATGCTGCCTCACTTACCACATTGTCATCAAAGTCAAGAGGGAATGAAAAGTGAAGCCACTTTTTATTTCCCCTAGAATGATTCATTGTAAAGGCAGAGTGGTAGATTTTTCCCTTACCATTTATGGAGAGATGTGCTTTAGACTTGCAGGAGAGTGTGATAATTTCAAGGCCTCTTATGGCCATATTTCGAATGCTTTAAATTGTTGCAAAATCAGAACAGTGAAAAGGGTTGGAGATAATGGGCTATTTTTATTTTGCTTTCAGAACCCCCAGCTAAAGCATTGTGTTAAGGTTCTGTTTATTTACCATTCATGGCCGCTCATCTGTTAATACCTACAACAATACTAAAGGTAAATAAGAATAAATATACCTAGTCTGTGGTCTAGAGACTGCTCTCCCAAGTGTTATGAGCTCAGAGACAGCAGACTGATGTGTCTGCCAGGCACAAGCCTCTCTGAGCTGATATATTATACATAGATTAACCAGGAGAAAGAGAGTTTGGTTTGCAAAGCACAGCTCCAGTCTTGTCACATCCCCATCTTATCAATTCATCAGAACATTAGCTGAGATGGTTATTCATAAAGCAGACAGGATCCTCTGTATTGTGCCTTGATATAATAGGACATCATGTGCATTTTTTAAAAGTAAGTGCCAGGTAAATCAGGTTTCCAATAGACAAACATTCATCATCATGGTTCACACTAGTGCCCCATTTATTGTAACCGGAAATGCTAGTGGTGCAATAAAAAATGTCCCAGTGATCAAATTCTAACAAGCACTGCAATTGTCTCTAGACTAGCTATGTGAAGTATTATTTTTGTCAACAGGAATCTACCTTTTTCAAAACTAGTGCATTTCTCTATCCTCTCTGTTTCTCTGTAATAAGCCTATAATAAATAAACACCTTAAGTGTAGGCGGGCTTACAGTCTTAGGCAATATTTAATGTACATCACCTGTAGGCTTAGTATAGCAGCAAATGACCTTCTATTATAATGTAAACACCGGTCTTATGAAGCACATAAACTGTAATGAAATGCTGAAAACAATTTATTCTCAATACTGAAAAGTATCACTCCCTCTAAGAATTGATTTTAAGATCTAGTTTAGTATGTAATTATTTTAATAAGAGGAAATTATAGGTTCTAGTAAATATCTCTAGGCTTTTATCCACATTAGCCAACACTACACTATTGTCCTCAGTTTAAAGGGCATCCAATTCAATGATTCAATGTATACAAGATGTGCTAAAGGTCATTTGAGGCAGCTTTGCTCAAGATTCGTGCTACTTTGAAATATGCTTATCTAGGGGGCTTAGCTGTAACACTGAAAGCAAAACTAATAAAAATTCCTAAAGGAGTGCAGCTGAGGAGTGATGATTCTAAGAGGCTAATAAATATTTCCTTACTTTTAATAAAGGACATATCTTCCTATAGTGATAGAAGTAGCAAGCTGCAATGAACAGGATCATAAAGCTCCTTTAATTATTTATTACCATTGATAACTCCTGTTTATTTATTACCTTACACTGCACCTATAACAGATGAATCAAGGCACCATACAATATTGTTGAAACAAATATAAATATGATTTTAAAAAATTTATAAAAAAGCTATAAAAAAAATTCTTGTCCATGAGTGATGGCCCACAAATAGGCAGGTACAGGTATCAGAATGGGGGAAAGGAAAATTACTCTTCCAGCCTATGCCCACCACCAAGCTCCAGCAATATTTGATGCTTCTACAAAAGGACCCTAAAACAAGACTCCATTCACAATAGATTTTCATAACATGATTGTCCTTTTTTCTTCTGCATTTTGATCCTCAGTGAAATATTTAACAGTAGAGCTGATCAAAATATTTTGAATTTCAAAGTTTTGACAGAGTTTCTAATTTCAAAATTTAAAAAACTGATTAAAACTTATTTAAAAAATAATTTAAAATCCCATAAAGCTGGTTGAATTTTTTTCAAACTTTGTTTTTTTTAATGTTTAAATTTTGAATGTCAAGAAAATATAGATAAAAGGTAGTCTCCAGAATAAAGTACAAATTTGCCAAACTGCTGTGAATCAACCTAGTTCAACCTCTGAGCACACATATATACTGCAGAAACAGACTTCACATGTGTCCTGTTTTGGCCAATAGCACCCTTTCCCAAAACATTTCAAAAGGTTTGAAATCAGGGTAAGTTGCACCAGTGTAAGTGCTGTTTAATACCTGATTTGTAGCTACTTCAGTATAGCTGCAAACATCCCCAAAGTAGACAAGCCCTAAGATTAGTACCAGATTAAGGCATGATCGATCTGGGCATCATGCTGTGATGGGCGCCTCAATTTATTTTCCTTTGCACTCAGATTTTTTTTATAGCCATTCCCCTTCCCTTTCCCCTTCTCTTACATCCTCTGCAGATTTCAGAGTAACAGCCGTGTTAGTCTGTATTCGCAAAAAGAAAAGGAGTACTTGTGGCACCTTAGAGACTAACCAATTTATTTGAGCATAAGCTTTCGTGAGCTACAGCTCACTTCATCGGATGCATACTATGGAAACTGCAGAAGACATTATATACACAGAGACCATGAAACAATACCTCCTCCCACCCCACTCTCCTGCTGGTAATAGCTTATCTAAAGTGATCACTCTCCTTACAATGTGTATGATAATCAAGTTGGACCATTTCCAGCACAAATCCAGGTTTTCTCACCCTCCGCTCCCCCTCCCCCCGCACAAACTCACTCTCCTGCTGGTAATAGCCCATCCAAAGTGACCACTCTCTTTACAATGTGTATGATAATCAAGGTGGGCCATTTCCAGCACAAATCCAGGTTTTCTCACCCCTCCCCCCTTTTTTTCCAAAAACCACACACACAAACTCACTCTCCTGCTGGTAATAGCTTGTCCAAAGTGACCACTCTCCAGGATAAGCTATTACCAGCAGGAGAGTGAGTTTGTGTGTGTGGTTTTTGAAAAAAAGGGGTGGGGGTGAGAAAACCTAGATTTGTGCTGGAAATGGCCCACCTTGATTATCATACACATTGTAAGGAGAGTGATCACTTTAGATAAGCTATTACCAGCAGGAGAGTGGGGTGGGAGGAGGTATTGTTTCATAGTCTCTGTGTATATAATGTCTTCTGCAGTTTCCACGGTATACATCCGATGAAGTGAGCTGTAGCTCACGAAAGCTTATGCTCAAATAAATTGGTTAGTCTTTAAGGTGCCACAAGTACTCCTATCCTCTGCAGAGTCATTTGTAGCACCACATTTCCAGTGGAGGTAGGCCATACTGTATTTAGCCTTCATCTATCCCTGGTTATAGGTGCGATAAATCAACATGTCACAGAATCCCCAAATGAATACACTGTATAATTAACTCTAACTGCACATACAATTGTCACCACAAAATAATTGTCAGATTTTACAGCAGATTGTCAGTTGTTAGACTGTAAACAAATCCTGCCTGGCCAGAGTCCCTAATTCTGAATTCTTATTGTGACTAGGATCGTTATAAGTTCAATACCTGGGGGCTGATTCTGATCTGATCTCACAACAATATAAATCAGGATCAATTTAACTGATGTTAAAGTAGTTACAGTGCTACTTTACCAGTGTAAGTGAGATCAGGCCATTGTCTCCTACTCTTTATACATCCAGGGCCAAATTCACCTTGAGTTTACACTAGTGTGATCATACTGAAAGCAGTGCATTTGCACTAGTGTAGTTGAGAGAGGAGCTCTTGGCTGGTTATTAATTTCTGAATTTTCCAGGTTCCAAAATGTGCATTTCTTATGCCCTAGGATCAGTACAGTAGCATTGTTTTCATCCCATTTTGTTCTCTATAGCCTATCCCTAGTGGAAATTCCAGCTGACTCTATTATTTATATATTTAGATTATATAGTACCAGTCTCTCTCTGAGCACTTGGCATAATTTAGAGTATTCAGGTGCATAATTCTAACCAGTCACATATTAATGAGTGTGTGAGCATCCCTATGGAACTCCAAGCTCAATCCTCTACATCTGTTTTATTCTCCTATTCTTCAGATGGTTTCTATTGTTTTTCATTGGTCTTTTCTGATTTCTGCTGGAGGACCAGTATTCCACACCTGGAATATCCACTTGGGATGGATTCATTCTTTATTGTAGCTAAAAGGGTGCACATGTTTTTCTCCCACTTTCTTGTGAAACCATTTGTGAGTGCATTTCTCTTTATTTTCAGAAATTGAGCCTGCATTGGAGATGAGCAGAAATACATTTCTTGTACATTCACATTGATCTGAGAAGATCAGAATAACCCGACAGATACGCTATGTTATTGAAGCTTATTTTATTCATAATGAGCCAAATCCTGTTTTACACAGAAAAGCTGCCAATAACTTTAGAAGTTTGCCTCAGCAAGGACGGAATAAAATTGAGAGCCAGATTCTGTCACCCTGTATGGACTATATGTGGAGTAAGGAAGACATACTCAATGGCCTTTCTACTCCACTCTGTCTGTGCAGCTACAGGGAGCCAGTTGTGATTCCATGATTCATGGCCACCTGGCTCCAGTACAACTCAGTGATGTGCAGGGGCAGCCCTAACATATGCCACTGGTATAGGGACCCTTCGCAAGTAAAGAATCAGTCACAGTGGAGCTCTCCGCTCCATGCATTCCTCCGCCATGCCCCTTCTTCATTTGGAGAGGTGATGGAACAGCTGGAACAGGAAGCAGTAGAGCTGCCTCCACCAGCCTTCTACCTGTGGAGAGGTCCCCTGGACGGGGGGGGGGGGGGAGGAGGAGGGGCATTCTCTAGCAGGTGTCTCTGGATGAAGAATCATAGAAGATTAGGGTTGGAAGAGACCTCAGGAGCTCATCTACTCCAATCCCCTGCTCAAAGCAGGACCAACACCAACTAAATCATCCCAGCCAAGGCTTTGTCAAGTTGGGCCTTAAAAACCTCTAAGGATGGAGATTCCACCACCTCTCTTGGTAACCCATTCCAGTGCTTCACCACCCTCCTAGTGAAATAGTGTTTCCTAATATCCAACCTCCCCCACTGCAACTTGAGACCATTGCTTCTTGTTCTGTCATCTGCCACCACTGAGAACAGCCTAGCTCCATCCTCTTTGGACCCCCCTTCAGGTAATTGAAGGCTGCTATCAAATCTCCCCTCACTCTTCTTTTCTGCAGACTAAATAACCCCAGTTCCTTCAGCCTCTCCTTGTAAGTCATGTGCTCCAGCCCCCTAATCATTTTTGTTGCCCTCTGCTGGACTCTCTCCAATTGAACCTCATCAGATTTCTTTTGGCCCAATCCTCCAATTTGTCTAGGTCACTCTGGACCCTCTCCCTACCCTCCAGCGTATCTACCTCTCACCACAGCTTAGTGTCATCTGCGAACTTGCTGAGGGTACAATTCATCCCATCATCCAGATCATTGATAAAGATGTTGAACAAAACCGGCCCCAGGACCAACCCCTGGGGCACTCCGTTAGATACCAGCTGCCAACTAGCCATTGAGCCCAACAATCTAGCCAGCTTTTGTCCACCTTATACTCCATGCATCCAATCCATACTTTTTTAACTTGCTAGCAAGAATACTGGGGGAGACCGTATCAAAAGCTTTGCTAAAGTCAAGATCCACCGCTTTCCCCATATCCACAGAGCCAGTTATCTCATCATAGAAGGCAATCAGGTTGGTCAGGCATGACTTGTCCTTGGTGAATCCATGTTGACTGTTCCTGATCATCTTCCTCTCCTCCACGTGCTTCAAAATGGATTCCTTAAGGACCTGCTCCATGATTTTGCTGGGGACTGAAGTGAGGCCGACCAGTCTGTAGTTCCCTGGATTCTCCTCCTTCCCTTTTTAAAATATGAGCACTATATTTGCCTTTTTGTAATCGTCCAGGAGCTCCCCCGATCACCAAGAATTTTCAAAGATAATGGCCAATGGCTTTGCGATCACATCAGCCAACTCCCTCAGCATCCTTGGATGCATTAGATCTGGATCCATGGACTTGTGCACATCCAGCTTTTCTAAATAGTCCTTAACCTGTTCTTTCACCACTGAGGGCTCCTCACCTCCTCCCCATACTGTGCTGCCTAATGAGGCAGTCTGGAAGCTGACCTTGTCTGTGAAGACCGAGGCAAAAAAAGCATTGACTACTTCAGCTTTTTCCACATCTTCTGTCACTATGTTGCCTCCTCCATTCAGTAAGGATCCCACACTTTCCCTGACTACCTTCTTGTTGCTAACATATCTGTAGACACCCTTCTTGTTACCCTTCACAGCCCTTGCTAGCTGCAACTCCAGTTGTGCCTTGGCCCGCCTGATTACACCCTTGCATACTCTAGCAATATTTTTATACTCCTCCCTAGTCATCTTTCAAAATTTCCACTTCTTGTAAGTGGACAGATTAGGGCCACTGTATACCGCTTACATGCAGTGGCAGATCAGTCACTGGGCCGACGGGGGGGCCCTGGAAAAATGGGCTCCCCTGTGCCCCGACCCTGTTCCCTGGCAGGAGCGCTGGGCGGGTAAGCCCCAGTGCTTGGACCCTGGCTGCAGCCCCAGGACCGGAGGAGCTCTAGCTCCTTGCCATGGCCTCTTTTCACTCCCCGCTGTGGCCTTGGGGCCATGGCTGGGGGTGGGGCAGCAGAGCTTCTCCAGACTTAGGGCTGCAGTGCGGGGGTGGGGAGGACAGAAAGGAGCAAACCGGTTGTGAGGCCGCAGTGGCAGGTGGGATAGAGTAGGGTGGAATATGGGTGGCACGGGGTGGGGCCACGGGGGGAAGGGGCAGAATGGGGTGAAGTCATGGGTGGGGCTGCAGATGAAAGGGGCAGAACAGGGGTGGGGCTGCAGACGAAAGGGGCGGAACAGGGGTGGGACTGCAGGCGGAAGGTGTGGGGAGGGGCCCCCAGTTGCTCTGGCCCAGGGCCCTCCAAAACCTGAATCCGCCTCTGTTTACATAGTGCAAAATGGCCTCAGCAGACAGGAAAATCTGGGAAGAAGGGTGGGAGAATCCTGACCTGAGTAAGGTCCACAGGGCTTGAATCATGGCTTCTTATCTAATGATACAAGGAACAATGCACAGTACACATGGCTTATAACAAAAGATAGTAAGAGTGTGTGTGATGTTGCCTGTGGCTTTTGTTTTGTTCTGTGCAACCGACACCTAACAGTCACACTGTGAGGAAGACAATCGTGACCCCTTCAGTTATTTGAGCACATTTGCAGTTTAGACCCAGATTTTACAAAAATAAAGGGTCTTACCAATCTTGATGTGACTAATGCAGTAAACAAAGCAAACAAAACAAAACAAGCAAACAAATAAAAGCAACCAAGATTTTAAAATAATGCAAATGTTCCCCTGCAAGGTTGGAAACACAAACCCAGATCTGAAAGTGAAATGATGCACTGACTAAGAATAAAAGTGAAACAGAAAGTGTAATAATACAATTTATTATATAGAGCTTTACATCTTCAAAGCCCCATCTCAGGCAGTAGCTAATTAAGCCACACTATTCCCCACTTTGCACCATTCTATTGATGTGGAGACCAAAGCAAGGTGGTAAAGTGGCTGCTCTAGGTCAAGCTGCCACAGCTTGGATTAAAACTCTGGTCTGCTCTACTCCCAGGCCCAGTACCGTGCTCATTCCTCCAGAACACACTGCAGTTTTATTGCTCAAAATGAGTTAAGTGTAAAGCAGAAAGTAAATAACTAGCATGAACGGTGAAAAGTGACCCAAACTATTCTTTTGGCATTACAGCAGGTAACTTTATAATACTGCAAAAAGAAAAGGAGGACTTGTGGCACCTTAGAGACTAATCAATTTATTTGAGCATTCCTCCCTTTCTCCCTGGCTCCACAGCTGACTCCTTGGGTTTCACTCTAGTCACCTAAGAAATGGACTTCCTCCTCCCTAATGAATGCATCCATGAAGTGAGCTGTAGCTCACGAAAGCTTATGCTCAAATAAATTGGTTAGTCTCTAAGGTGCCACAAGTACTCCTTTTCTTTTTGCGAATACAGACTAACACGGCTGCTACTCTGAAACCTTTATAATACTGGTGACTCTGGTGGTTTAAACTCACCATTTGTTTTGTTTGTAAATGTTATTAAAGGTTTATTTATCATTATTGTTTCTTCCCAGCTTCAACCCAGGGGGAGGGAGTCATTGGCTGATGATATAGGGGCAGAAACTAAGCAAACAAAGTAGTAATGTTGTCCCAACAGTGGTTAATCCCCAAACACCCTACTCTCAGTGGGTCCCATTTAGGGAAATAGGGGAGGGAGGAACCAGACACCTGCTGTTGAAAGAGGATGAGGGAGCCAAAGTCCCCCAGGGGTTGAAGAGAAAGAGAGTTGGTTGGCAGCTGTTTTTGGAAAGCACCAGTGTGAGCAGCATAAGAGCAATCCTCCAAGGGCACCTCAGACTTGGAGCGCTTCCAGGAACTACCAGCTACAACAGTAGCAGCATGCGGCTTTCACCTGCTCCACTTAGCTCTTTGCATGGGAGGTGTGGGTGACACTTTGAGTCCAAAGCAGAAGTACAGGATTGGTGAGATTCTCCTCCTGCATTTGCTACTGCTTAGAGAAGCAACTGTTTCTTCCCTCCCTTCCTCCCTGGCTCCACAGTGACTCCTTGGGTTTCACTCTAGTCACCTAAGAAATGGACTTCCTCCTCCCTCATGCACAAATCAGTGGCCAGTCCCCTTTCTATGAGTCCTTCACTCCTTGGCTAGGTCCTCTGCTTTGACCCTACCCTTCTTTTTCTCCAGGTCCCTCCAGCAGCTCAGGGGATTTCAGCTCACATAACTTTCTTTCCAATTAGCAGTAGGAGTCTGCCTGAAAATAGCCATGGCCAGTTTGGGATTATATGAAGTCTTATGTCACAAATATATAGAAGATCAGATCCTCAGTGTAGTTCAGCTGACTAAAATGAAGTGGTGCCAATCTACAGCAGCCGAAGATCTGGCCCAACATTTTCATTAACGCTGTGTGGCCCATCTAGTGATGTTAATAGGTGAATATTGTAATTAAGCTTCCAGAGATTTCACAATAAGTCTAGCAGAAATTGGCATCTGTCACAACAAAGAGGTCAATGAGAGAATGAGGGTGGAGGCTCAAGAACAAATTGTGTCAAACTAACCTAATAGCTTTATTTGACTGGGTAACAAGCCTTATGCACAGGGGGAAGTGGTAGACATGGTGTATCTTGCCGTTAGTAAGGTTTTAGATACTTCTCACATGACCGTGTCATCAGCAAATTATGGAAATACAACCTAGATAAGCTACTATAAGGTGGGGTTAGAAAACCATTCCCAAATAGTAGTTATCAGTGGTTCACAGTCAAACTGGAAGGTCATACCAAGTGGGGTCCTGCGGGGCTCAGTCCTGGGTCCCGTTCTGTTCAATATCTTCATCAATGATTTAGATAATGGCACAGCGTGCGCTTCTAACATTTACAGATGATACCCAGGTTGGAGGGGTTGCAGGTGCTTTGGAGGATAGTATTAAAATTCAAAATGATCTGGACAAACTGGAGAAATAGTCTGAAGTAAATAGGATGGAATTCAGTAAGGACAAATGAAAAGTACTCCACTAAGGAAGGAACAATCAGTTGCACAAATACAAAATGGGAAATGACTGCCTAGGAAGGAGTACTATGGAAAGGGATCTGGGGGTCATAGTGGATCACAACCTAAATATGAGTCAACAGTGTAACGCTGTTGCAAAAGAAGTGAACATCATTCTGGGATATATCAGCAGGAGCATTGTAAGCAAGACACAAGAAGTAATTCTTCCACTTTACTCCACGCTAATAAGGCCTCAGCTGGAGTATTGTGTCCAGTTCTGGGCATCACATTTCAGGAAAGAAGGGGACAAATTGGAGGAAATCCAGAGAAGAGCAACAAAAATGATTAAAGGTCTAGAAAACATGACCTATGAGGAAAGATTGAAACAACTGGGTTTAGTCTGGAGAAGACTGGGGGTGGGGGAGGAGGGGAGACACATGATAACAGTTTTCAAGTTCATAAAAAGTTGTAACAAGGAGGAGGGGGGAGGATTGTTCTCATTAACCTCTGAGGACAGGATGAGAAGCAATGGGTTTAAATTGCAGCTAGGGCAGTTTAGGTTGGACATTAGTGAAAACTTCCTGTCAGGGTAGTTAAGCACTGGAATAAATTGTCTAAGGAGGCTGTGGAATCTCCATCACTGGAGGTTTTTAACAGCAGGTTAGACAAACAACTGTCAGGATGGTCTAGTTATTATATAGTCCTGTCTTGAGTGCAAGGGATTGGATTAGATGACTTCTCGAGATCCCTTCCAGTCCTACATTTCTATGATTCAACTACATTTCATTGTGAGAAGTAGTCTCGCTAGGTCCGGGTTTGAAGTATTTTGGTCAGGCAGTGTGGAAAAAGCCTGTATGTAGGAAGGAGTTGTCCTCCCTACAGTACCTGTTGCATGGATGAAAGAATTCAATTTTGAGGGCTGCGAACTGTGCACTTTATGTGACTGTTAAGTTCGCACACAAAAGGAAATATGGGAGTTGAAGAAACATCTATTTCAGGGCCTGGGGAAAGGCAAGGAGTGCCATTACTAGATGTCTGGTGAAAGATACGAAGCAGAAAATTAAAGTTGTACTGATACTGTTTGAAGTACACGTGAGCTGTGGTGGATTGTTTTAAATTTCCCCGAGGAAAGCTCTATTTTGCTATCTATCAAAGCATTATATTGTGCTCTTCATCATATCTGAGTGCCTAACTTGAGCCTTTCTTTGAAAATCTATATCAATTCTACAGGTAGGAGAGGGATAATTCTATTTTTATTTTTTTTATCATTTTGGTGGATAATATTGATGTTTTAAAGCATTATTTTAGATTTTCATCAATTTAAATGTTCAGTTTCATAAAATTATGGGTTTTAAGCATTTTTTCACTTTGTATCTATTTAAATTTTCACTGTTGTGGGAAATTATGGGAGGGTCAAACAATAACTATTTAATGACAGTAGATGATGAAATTCACAAAGTAAAAGTTTTATAACCATTAAAGCACAAATTGCCAAGAGCACGTCAACATATACACAGTAACTCTCCTTAAATCAAACTGTAATAAGTTCTCAAGCAGCATTTTTCTTACTTTGCCTGTAAATTTTGATTATTATTGGTGAAAATAATTTTAGTTGGTTTGGGTGTGTGATGAAATCGATGTTAACTGATATAAATATCTAATTCTTCCAAGCCTATTTATAGACTGAAAAACCTGTGGGCTTGGGAGATTCCCCTGCTGTGAAAAGGAGACTTGTACTATATGAACTGATGCTGACTGAATATGAAAGGAAATAAGAATGATAAATCTTTCAAGACTCCCTCATGTGGGCTTGGTGGCTGGTATATGCAAATCATAATGAAAAATGCTTCTGCAATAAGTTGTGCTGGTGATCAGTGATCGGTATTTTCCACCATCTTTCCATTATGTCCAATATGGCAGCATTTTGATAAGCCCTTTGGGGCAGAGCCCATCTTGTTGTACACTCCTAGGACAAGAGCTACTAGGCTCTACAGTCATACAAATAATAATAATAACTGACCTCCTCTGCAACTGGCCCCATGTACGTTTTGTACAGATCAAGTAGAAAGTGGTACCTAATGTTCATAGTTGAATTGTGTAACTGTAACTGGTTAGGTGATATTTTAAATCTGGCTAAACATAACTGTGACTATATTGAGACTGTAAACTCTTTCCCTCGGCCTTCTCTGCTCTGCAGAATCAATTCCTTTGCCTAATATCTCAACAGCTGTTAATAAGGCACTCTCTGCCACATATACAGCAGTCTGCTTTTCTAAACCTCACCTACAGGACGGAGCACAGCTGCTTGAAGTTGTTGCAGATGAATGCTGTGTGTATGTGGAGGAGGATGGGAGAAGGGAATAAATAGGAGAAATTCCCTCACCAGCAACCTCCCTGCCTAGCCAGCCCCTCCAGTCACCTTGGCTCAGTACTGCCTGTGTACCAGCTCCACAGTCTCAAAATGTAGTGAAGATAATGCCAATCAGCCTTTCAGTGCACCTGGTTTCAAAGGAGCCACAATCTAGGAGAATTCAGAGTGTCTGTATAACCCATCAGCAGACTTTGATTCAACAGGATACTACTGCTCATTTAGACTACAATAAAACCAGGAGCATACCATAAATATATTAAGAGCTAGAGATGTATCTGACCAATGAAGTTCAGATCCATAAGTGAATCTTCCCAAAGTTTTGATTTGGGTCTGTCATAAATATAAAGGGAAGGGTAAACCCCTTTGAAATCCCTCCTGGCCAGGGGAAAGCTCCTCTCACCTGTAAAGGGTTAAGAAGCTAAAGGTAACCTCGCTGGCACCTGACCAAAATGACCAATGAGGAGACAAGATACTTTCAAAAGCTGGGAGGAGGGAGAGAAACAAAGGGTCTGTGTCTGTCTGTAGTTGTCTTGGCCAGGGACAGAACAGGAATGGAGTCTTAGAACTTTTAGTAAGTAATCTAGCTAGGTATGTGTTAGATTATGATTTCTTTAAATGGCTGAGAAAAGAATTATGCTGAATAGAATAACTATTTCTGTCTGTGTATCTTTTTTGTACCTTAAGGTTTTGCCTAGAGGGGTTCTCTATGTTTTTGAATCTAATTACCCTGTAAGATATCTACCATCCTGATTTTACAGGGGGGATTTCTTTATTTCTATTTACTTCTATTTTTTATTAAAAGTCTTCTTGTAAAACACTGAATGCTTTTTCATTGTTTTCAGATCCAAGGGTTTGGGTCTGTGGTCACCTATGCAAATTGGTGAGGCTTTTTACCAAACCTTGTCCAGGAAGTGGGGTGCAAGGTTTTGGGAAGTATTTTGGGGGGAAGGACGCGTCCAAACAGCTCTTCCCCAGTAACCAGTATTAGTTTGGTGGTGGTAGCGGCCAGTCCAAGGATAACGGGGGTAATATTTTGTACCTTGGGGAAGTTTTGACCTAAGCTGGTAAAGATAAGTTTAGGAGGTTTTTCATGCAGGTCCCCACATCTGTACCCTAGAGTTCAGAGTGGGGGAGGAACCGTGACAGGGTCCATCTCTGCTAAGAACATGTGTAGATTTAAAAACAAAAACAAACAGGAACTGGTTTTCTCTTTATACTTGCAACCTATACTGGGCAGAACTCAAAAGGAACCTTCAGTATAAGGTGACATTTTCAGTTTGTCTAACTCATGACCTTGATTTCAACGAGTTAACACCCATCTGCCTTTGGATGGTTTGAAAACAAATTAAAACTAACTCAGTGCTAAATAAACACCTTGCCTCTCCAACTTGATTTCTCATATCTTTTTTTATTCTTAACCCAAAACACTGAGTTGGTGATTACCAAATTACTCTGAGCATACCTGACAAACATAACCAATCACAGTGGTATAAACGGGCAGAGGAGGCCATCCATTAAACAAATCAGCCAGCCCTATGCGGTGTGCATTCAAATAAAAATGTTTAGAGAACTAAACATTTTGTTGTTAGTATAGAGTAAGTGTATGTTTTGTCCAAATGACATAAACAACATGAGTTAGGCACAAGTCCAAACTCTTCCATGTGCATCAGAAACAATAAATAACATTGTGTTCTGCAAACATTCATGGGTCCATTTCTTCCTCAGTTTCTTCATTGCACACATAGTTATTATGCTTGGCTGTACTTAACTAATGAGTAGCCGCCTTTATTTCCCTCAGATATGTGTCTCCTTCCACTATGTATTTTGCAGCATTGTGCAAAGCATTGTGGATTCTATTCTTTTTCTTTTTAACTGGCCAAAATTTCTCTTTCTTGGCGTGAAAGGCTAGGCTCAGGTCTGGGAAGAAACTAAATAACTAACTGCTTCAACATCTATAAAACAATTTTGGGTTCAAGCAGCTTTTTTTAAAATCACTCCTGATTCCCAGAAGTGTAACAATTCAGGCAACACCTTGTTCACCTCTTCAACTGTGGACCTATTGGAATCTAGTGGCTTTTTTTTTTTTCATAACATGGATCATACCAAACACGAGGGCTAAATATTCAAGGGCCTTCTTTTTGTGCACACAAAGCCATTAGTACTTGGAAAAGGGCATTTCTACTTGAAAATGAAGTAGTTAGGTATGCCACTGCCCTATCTGCATGCAAAAAGGTGGGTTTTGTGTGCAAAGAAGAGTCAGATTTTTGTAGAAGAAATATGCTGTAAGGGTTTTAGAGCACATGCCAAATGCCGCATTTAGCTCCAACTTTAACTTCTTCCCTCCTATCATGCCGATATTAGACATATACAATAACCCAAATCAAACATAAGACCTGATTGTGGCTAGCCCTTCCGTGAATGTGCAGGGATGATATAAGAAGATTTCTTCCTGTGTTTCTGGAGAATGCAAGCCCTGCTTCTTCATAGTGTGAGGCAAGGAGCAGATGATACTACATCTGTACCATTCTGCACTAGCAGCAGAGTTGAGGCATGCACAGGAGAACACCTGCTGCACATTTTCAATGGAGCTCCAGCCCTGGAGTGTGCTTCCCAGGAGTAATTCTGACTGAGTAAGCCAGGTGTCTACCTGCAGCTTGGTCTCTCTGCATCCTGCCCAGTGTGCCTGCATCTGGAAAAGCTGTTAGTTGCCAATGCACAGTCATGTTTTGAGTGTGGTAGCTGCTAAAATTGCATCCGACACTCCCGTTCTTTCAAGTAGAGACTTTACTAGGAAAAAAATGCAAGACACATGAAAAAAAAAAAAAAAGCCAGAATAGGGTAGTCCTAAATAAACTTTTGATGGTTAAGAAACAAAATTATTTGTGTTTGAAGGGTGCTGCTTTTTAATCTGGTTTATTTTCTTGGGGCACACAAATCCAAATTTTTGTTTTGATTTTAATTAGTTTTTCTTTATAACTGCATCTTCAAAGCACTTCACCAGCTATAGCCAGCTAACCCTCACACCCTGACAAGATGTGCGATTAGCCCTGCTTTTATTTTACAGAGAGAGAGACTGCGACAAAGAGGTGAAGTGACTTGCCCAAGGCCAATGCCCAATCCTGCAATCACTTGATGCATGCATGCAACTTTGTTCACAAGGAAGTCCATGGGATGAATCAACTGATGAAAGTACACACATGCAGGTGTGTTTGCAGGGCTGGGATCAGAAGTCTGTTGTTTCTGATTTTGAGTCCCATGCTTATTTTCTATATCATGCTGCCTATAACTACTTTTCCTTGCTAACATGACCCTCTTTGTTTATTGTGCATGACACATCTCTTTTAAATGAAAGGGGGAAGATGAATGGGATCCGTCTTATGACATTAAGGAGCCTGTAGTGAAGTCTTTTAATCTTGGCAGAAAATACCCTGTACATCACATCTGTAAATGCTAAAGCAATTTAATTTTGCAGCCACATCAAGAGATCAGAGCAGCTGTTGTCTCACAAGAAACTTAATTACAGTATTTCACTCTGGGACCTAACAAGTAACCTTAAACTACCTTTATCTTTTGTTTTTCTTTTTGAGTTTGGAAAAATCAGCACCTCACTTGGTGTAAATTGCCATTGCTTCAGTGAAGTTAATGGAGCTATATTAATTTCCACCTTTTGAGAATTTGGCCCCTTATTTGATGAGCTACAGAGAAGCCCATGTCGCTGCTCAAAGAACTATTTGTCCTACTTTGGTCAGGTCTCAACTAGAGAAGGTTTGCTGGTACAGCTATACTAGCAAACCCTCCTAGTGAAGACGCAGCTTATACCGACAAAAACATGCATTTGGCACTAAAGCTTATGTGAGGGATACTCAATAGGCAGAGCGTGGGCCGAATCCAGACTGTCAGACGCCTTTGAACAGACCCTGCTGAAATCCTTTAATTTACTTATTATCATTATCATTATTGGTTTTTTAAATTATTTTCTTCTCTGGAGTCTGGACCTTGACTATACCTTGACCAAGAAATTTGGACCTTAACAAAAAAGAATTGA
The DNA here is from genome assembly GCF_965140295.1 of Lepidochelys olivacea. NCBI lineage: Eukaryota > Metazoa > Chordata > Testudines > Cheloniidae > Lepidochelys > Lepidochelys olivacea. The sequence continues at coordinate 85,642,426 of NC_140415.1, read as the reverse complement.
CTACCAATGGCTTAAACCGATTCCGCAAGCAAAATAAGCTATTTTGATAAAAAATGGACTTTTATGCTGGTGTAACTGCATTTACATTAGGGCTTTTACTATGTAGAAATGTCATAAAAATCATACTCCTAGCTAACAATGCTATACCAGCAAAAGTTTCTAGTAAAGACCTGGCCTTCATCTCTCTCTCTCTCTCTTTAGTTGTGTGAAGCAGATTCTCACATATCACAGCAAAGCTGGTCAGTTCCTCGCTTCAATGGCTGTCAGATTTCTTCACCATTACTGGATCCAGTTGACACTAGATAGTCAATTAATTACACTTAACTGGTGTAATGACAACCATAGTCATTGTCCCACCTGCTGCAGAATAAATTTTATGTTTCAGATGTATCAGGTCAAAATGTTTTTCCATACAGTATATGCAAATGATGGTATATGGAGCATTGCTGTACTGCACATGCCTCAGCAATCCTGACTGGAGTAATAGAGTGGTGAGAGAGAAGATGTCACCTTAAAACAAAAAGGACATGCCAAGACAGGGCAACTTATTTGACATTTTCAGCACTGGAATACAAAATTATATATGAAACCTGCCTTAAGCAAGGGGAATTTAGTGTTCATGGAAAGTGCCACACTGGCTGCCCGGAGACCAAATTTCTCTGCTTAGACACAGGTACAGACTATGGCAGCATGGGCAGTGTAGGCTTCCCCCGTCCTCTGATGTAATTCATTCATATTCTGCAAAGTCTTCCTTAGAGCAGGGAAATGGCTAGAGTGGATCTCATTTCTCTGAGACGAAACTCAGACATGCGTGTTGGAACAATTTGTATAGTGGGAGTGCTGAAAGCCATTGAACCAAACTGTAAACCCTGTATATGATGGAAACCACTTCAAGCCAAGGGGTGTGGCAGGACCCCCAGCACCCCTTGTTCCAGCACCTATTCAGTCAGATGAATTCATTTCTGAGGAACAACCAGTGGCCTGTTAAATTAATCCTTCCCCAGAAATGAAATTATATAGGGCACACTCAGTCTACTTCTGCTTGAACTTAACATTCATTTAGTATTGGCTATCTATTGTATTTGGGTTCCCTGTAACACAGTTGTAGGAGCATTTATGAAGAAACCTTTGCTTTAGACCAGGTCAGGGCCATTACTTTTACTAACATTTGGCTAATGCGGTCCAGCACATTTTCTTTTAGTGTTCAGTTGATTTTCAGTGGGCAAGAGTAGACCTGTTCATTATGAAGAGCCCTACAATAACTAAGGAATGGCTTTTTAAAAGGCACTGACAGATATCATTTGCTCTGACCCTGCTTTGGGTATCAGGTTCAAGTATCTTCTTTCCATCTTCATTGCTCTCCTATCCTGAAGATAGAAGTTAATAAAGAATTCTACCCATTATAAAATTATAGAGGTGGTTAATACACACACACACATGTATAGAAAGGATTTCATTCTTTATTAAATTCAGTAGTTTTGTAGAGTAATCTTTGTGGAACTCTATTGTTTGTATCCCTGGTAAATTCAATAGGCCTATTCCTTAAGAGTATTTGCATTCCCAATGCAAATGCTTCACTCAAATTTGCTGCATCTCTGTCCCTTTTGTCTCCTTTATTTCTTCTCAGCTGTGTGCTTTCTTGTATACTACCCCATATTCCTAGATTAGCCTCCTAAAACATCACCTCTTCCATGAAATATTCCAGCTCTAACTGCTATTTTCCACCCTGTGCATGTTCTGTCTTGTTTGTTCTCTCTGTTTTGTCATGTGCTTTTAGGCTTAATTCTGAAAGGTGCTGAGTTATCCTAAAGGCGCTCTCTCTCTATCCATCCTAGGGTTTTCTACTGGTGCCTTTCACCATAGTATCTGAGTGCCTTCTATGTAAAATTGATTGACTGGCAATTCCAAAGTGCCTAATGGCTTTCATGAAGTCTCTGGCTCTTCTCCCTTTTTGGATCATAGAAAGTTCTACTTGGGAGGTAGGCTTTTTTGGGGGGGAGTGGGGAGGAGAGGGAAGGGGGTGGTTATTGTTAATGTTATGGTACAAAAATGTTACTGAACAGAAAGGTCTTCTGAAAGTTCATTTCGCAGGCAGCTTCCCTCAGCTGAGAATACTTTGTTCCCAGCTCTCACATACTTCTTCTGGGCTTTTTGATCTACTTTGTTCCAGAGAAGCACAACTGTCTTGGCAACTGTGTCCTTAATTCTCACTGAAGTTAGTGGAAACTGAAGAGCCTCAGCTCCTGGCAGGACTGAGCTCTTCATTTATAAATCTTTAGGGGAAGAAGCCAAGGCCTGTTATATTTCTGGCATTGGCCTGTGATAAATGTAACGCTGTGGCTTAGATTGTGTCTGTGGGACCCAGCCTGTAGTAAAGGCCAATGTGCTGCTGCTTCACTCCAGGAGCGGCACAGGGAGGGAATGGCAGCACCTGCTGCCTCCTTGCTCCTAGGATCAGAGGAGGAAACACCTGGCATGGAGGTGGAATTTGTCAGCAGTAAATCACAGCTTTCGATATGCTGACTTAGCTGCACTGGCCTGTGCATTATGGGGCAGAGCCAATGCTCCAACCATTTCTCCTCAGCCAACCTACTGGTGTGGGGAAGTCAACAGGCATGCAGTGTCCTTTACTCCTACATATCTGAACATAAGGTGTGGGTAGCCCACCCAGAGAGGTAAGATGGTGGTAGGGGAATGTTTTATACCCCCTAATCCCTTATGTGGGGACACAGTCCACTGCATAATGTAGCCCTTATGGTATATCTACACTGCAGCTAGGAGGGTACTTCTCAGTTTGAGGTGACAGACATGTGCTAGCTCTGTGTGAGCTAGTGCACTAAAAATAGCTGTTTAGCTGGAGGTAGCATGTGTGGCAGCTTGGGATAGCCATCTGCATATAAACCTGCCCAGGCCCCCTGGATACGTACTTGGGAGGCTAGCCCAGAATGCTGTCTATGCTGCCCCTGGGTATATTGCTATGTTTAATATGCTAGCTGAGAAGCGGAGCTAGTTCCTGTCTGTCTGCCTGCATTGCAAAGCCAGCTCCCAGCTGCAGTGTGCATATGCCCTTAGAGAAAGAAATGTAACTTTCCAATATAATCTGAAATAAACTGTACACCTAAACAGCAGCTCAGAGTAGAACAGCACAGATGGTCTCTCCCCTATGGATCTGAGTTTACCTATTACATCTTCAACCATTACAACTTGCCCTTTGTCACAGAAACCTGCTATCTGACAGAAGGCATATGACATTGCACAGGAAACCCTGAGATAGAGGTAGGAAATGCTTTGCTGATAAGCAGACATGTTACTCCTACATGGTGTAACACACTGACTGGCTTGCTTCTGAGAATGGAATGTTCCACCTATGGAGTTTGCCAGCAGAGTAGGAGTTTCTCATTTGTGTCAGTTAAATCAGAATGCAATGGCAATATTCAAGAATAGGAAGAAAATACAGAGGATAGGTACGTCATAAAGTGCTATTGAGATGATGAATATTCTTTTTATAACACAATAAGGTGAAATGTCAATCTCTGGGAGTTTTAACTACATCACCAGCATTATGAATATTTCCTGTGACCATATTGCCATCCAACAAGGCTGACTTGTGAGGATGAACCTGCCATCCATGGTCTCTCTGACTTTGATAGTACCCTCAGCAATCTTTGTGGTATGTGCACCACACAATGAAATCATAGCAGTCCTATCTGCATTAATTAATATTGCTAGAGAACATTTTCCTTGTATCCTGGGCTGAATACATCAGTCGAATCCATTTCCCACAGAAGATTACAGGGGTTTCTTTTGTTCAGTGGAATAGGGAGGATCCTTGCAGATATCTTTCTACCAGTTTTTAAATGTCACATGTGTGAGGAATGTTGTGGAAATGCACAGCCTGGCAAAATTCACTTTATGTGGTTAAACAAAGTGCCTTTCTCAGGATTGAGGATTAGATTGTACAATCCTTCAGGTACAGACTGTGTCTCATATGGTACAGAGTGCATCGCTGGTGTAACAAAATAATAATCATAATCAATCAATCAATGGAGTTATATCAGCATAAAATTGGAGTCGTGTAGTATTGAATCAGGCCCCATGTGTTCAGGGTTTAACTCAGCCTTGAACTTTACAGTATTTGTGTTTCACTTAGGAGAGACTGTGAGAAAAGGATCAAAGGGGAGGTGGGGATTAAAACATCCAATTTAAAAAATAGGGAGAGAAAAGGAACAGAGGGCAGACAGGGTAGAATATCCTAATGAATAAAACCAAACCTATATACAGTAAAGAAACCCTATACAGGATACAGACTTGTGCCAGTCAAGCTTTTCAGGAAGGTGGTTCTTTCATCCCTTATATAAAGCACAAGTTTCCCTGTAACTAGATTTTTTTTTTTAAATCACCCTTCAGCAAAATCATGGCAATGGGTGTAAATGACAGGAGGAAAATGTCTCCAATTTTGGTTTAGTTTTGTAAAACCTGCAAACCCAAGCAATAGTTTGTGAGGCTTGCAAAAACTTCAAATTCTGTGAGGTTTGTCCTCCCTATTATAAATCCCTTTACAGAAAGATTATTAAAGGATTAATGATTATTTACTCTATACTCTGTCACCTCATCCTTCTATTACCCTTAGAAATAAATGTGCTGTGTTTTAGGAGCACATCATTTAGTCATGATCAAGACGTATCTCTGCAATATTTTACCCAATGGTATATTGTGATATAATTTTGGCGTGACCTCATTTTGTTCCCATGATAATCCAAACTCCTTTTGACTGATTTTGTTTCAGAAAAAATTCAAGTCAAATGAAACAATTTAATAGATATGTTAAAATATATTTTGGAATGTATGCTTGTTTTTGCTGTGTCATTGTCATCCAGTCACCCCTATCCATACAGTTAAAAGTAAATTCTACTTCCTCTGTGTTTCTTCTGTTAGAAATAAAGGAGGTGAACAAGCGTTCCTCTTTCAAGGGTAAAGCCAAGGAAGAAACACCCATAAAATGGATCATTATCTCCTATGCGGACTGAAACATGACAACTTCCTATTCCCGTATTGAATTAAATATTAAATTAAATATTAAATTAAATATTTCCACAAATATTTTTTGTTAGTGCTCACAAAAGGAGGTAAAAAGTGCAGTGGCAGATAAAATTCATTGTTGAGAAACACTAGGTAATGGACATTGAAAGGAATAATATGAAATACTCATACACATTGCAAATTAACTGTAACCACTCCGGAAAAAGACCTGGAGTTATTGAAAACAGCTCAGTGAAAATCTCTGCTCAATGTGCAGTTGTGGTAAAAAAAAAAAAAAAAAAACCAAAATGTTAGCATGTGTATAAACAGGAGGAAAGGAAAAAAGCATGAGTTGGAGAAAAACTGAGGCCAAAAAGAAATTTTTAAAAGGTAGCAGTTCCTGTTGTAAGTGATTGCAGTGTACACAACCCACTTAAAGGAGAGGTTTCATAGACTGGAAAAGGCTTTGGAGGAAACATTTTTTTAAAAAGTTTGTTTTCATTCTAGCCTCCAAGCAGTAACCACATCCTCTGTCTTTCTCCCCAGCTGCTTTTCTTCAACTGACTGACCAGTGCAGTTCCTATGGATAACATTAATATGCAAGAGTGAGAACCCTGTCACAGGGTGATGAGGAAGCACTTCCTACTGACCTCTCTCTTTGTGTGTTTTAGTAATTTATGGTTTTTGAAGTTTGTTCAGCTGTTAGCTTTGGGGCTGTGTGCCACCTTTTAGCTCAAAATATATCTAAAACAGGGCAGAACAAAACAGGGGAGCTGTATTTCACTGCAAACAGTCAACACTCTGTTTCTCCCTCACACATGTACACATCATTATTTGTGTAAATTTAAAAAATATCCCTTATGAGCTGGATTGTATGCGGCCCTGGATTGGCAGTGGAGGAACATGCAAGAAGCTCCCCATCACCTCCCCTCAACCATATCCCTGTGCCCTGGCAACTGCTCACTTCTGCTCCCCCAGTGGGAGTAAGGTGATGATGAGGAGGCGTGGCCATGACCTTGCTCCCTGTCTACAGAGCAGGTCCATTATGGGGAGCTAATGGCTGGTGCAAATTCCTTTGTGGACAGGGATCTGTGCTGGGAAAGAATGTGCCTGCCTGAGGCAGAATCTCCCTAGCTTTATTCCAGGGTGGTGCAGCTCCATAGCACCCCATATTCAGGGCCAGTAGCTAAGAACCCTATATAGATTTATGTTTTCTTCTAGAGCCAGAACTCATAGGGCCAATGCATACTTCCTGTAGTCCCCACAATGGTAATTTACCACAGAAACATGCCCCAATACCCCAGTGCAGGAAAAGCTGCTGCCCTTTTTCACCGCTGCAACCTGGCTCTCAGCATCCCAGCAGGGTTTAGGCTAACAGAAGCCAGCTTAATTATATTGCCTTCCTGTCTGTGTCCCAGATTTAGTCTGGAAATCATCAGGAGATGATAAGGCACTGTAGCTGGATGGATAACACCATCTTCCCCCACCTCTTGCTCCACCCACCAGGAACAGAATTATTCACCCAGTCATGGCAGACCTTTCACTAGCATTATGCAAAAAAAAAAAAAAAAGTTCCTGATTTGTTTTCTGTAGACAGTGTTGGTTTTAGCGTTGCTGAAGCAAATTATGAGTGAAACAGCTTGTGGTTTTCATAACTTTTTTTTCTGTTTCCTTGATTGGTTTTTCTCTTTAGTTCATTGTAAAAAGGTATTAATTCCCATCGCTCTTACCGCCCTCTTTGCATCTGTCTGCACTGCTGCTGAAAGTGAGTCTCCCAGCCTGGACTGACAGATTTATGTAGCCAAGGCTCCCACTAGCATGCTAAAAATAGCTGTGTAGACCTTGCTGCTTGGACTGGAGCTCAGGCCCTCAGGCCTGGGGGGTGGGTGAGTTGGAGAGCATGAGCTCCAGCGTGAGTCTCAATCTCAAGGCAACATCTAGGCAGCAATTTTTATTACACTAGCACGAGCCCTGGTAGCACAAGTCTGTGGACTTAGCCTGGGAGACGTGCTTCCAGATGCAGTGTAGACATACTCGTTGGCCCTGATACTCCTCTTACACCACTTTTATATTGAGGTAAATATACAGGAATTATTCATGAATTGAGCTAGTGTAAGTGAGAGAAGAACTAGGCTCTTAGGATAGATTATAAAGCGCATTTACACTGCAAAGAAAAATGCATTGCACTGAGTCTCAGAGCCTGGGTTAATTGGGGCTCCTGGGGCTCATGCTGCAGGGCTAAAAATAACAGTGTAGATGATTGGGCTCAGGGTGGAGCCTGGGCTCTGAGACCCTTTCCCCTCGCCAGCTTTCAAAGCCTGGGCTCCAGCCTTAGCCTGAATATCTATACTGCTATTTTTACCCCCGCAGCCTGAGCCCTGAGAGCCTGAGTCAATTGACCCAGGCTCTGAGACTTGGTGCCAAGGGTCTTTTAGTGTAGTGTAGACACACCTGAATATTGCTGACACTGGTTCATCTCCTCTGGTGTTAGCAACCTTGGGGGCCCTTGAATAGACAGGCTACCAGTATTTTTAAAACTGTGTCAAGTGTCCCTTCTCACAGCAGATCTATTGTATATCATGTCAAAAATACTAGCAGTCCATCTACACAAGGGCTCCCAACATTGCTAGCACCAGAGGGGCTATGTGGTTTGGAAATATTTAATTATTTGCCTTAATATAGGGCGTTGTTCAAAACCCACTGAAGTTGATGGAAGGATTCTGACAAAACTCTTATGAAACGTTGTGACCATCTTGACCCCAAGGATCTAATACTGTGGTGCTATAGCAGTGGGTAGTCCCGAGAGTACTGTGTCTGATGTAAAAGGCAGTCTGATCACATGTGATACACGGGTATTTGCAAAACATAAATGCTTTTCAAACAAATGTGGTGTGAGAACTGACCCACCCCGATTTCAAGTTTTTGAAAAAATAAAAAAAAGTTATTTCATTTTATAAAATTTTGGAAATTAATATAAACTCTCAAAGTTCTTTCATACAGAAAAACAGACTGTAAATACAAATCTACAATGTGGCATTGTTTCCATTATAAAATCTTTGAATGCAAAGTGAAATCTTAGTTAAAAATGCAGATCTTAAGTGAGCTTTACCAATTGACAAGGCCCTACAAACTTTTGCTTCCCAGCTGAGTCACCTTCATCTCTTTTTTTTTTTATGCAGCAACCTCCTGCCCTCAAACTCTGCTAAAGTTATTTTGCAGAGCTGTCAAATCTTCTGAATAATCTCCCCACATGAGAGGGGAATTTATTTTTGTGGTTATTCAGTAGATATTCTGCCTGTTTTGGTTAAGCACCTCTGTAAGTTTTTTCTTTTAAGTTTGAGGCTTTTTCATGAGGTAGGTTAGAAAAATGTAACACTTTGCTTTTAACTTCATTTCTCTGGTCTGCGATAAAAGGAAATCTGAAATCTTTTCTAACTAGTTTTCTTGCAACTAAGAGGAGGGATTGTTTGAGAAAAAAAAAAACATCAAAGCCAAGGGGAAGTTAACTCAAGTGTATCATGGCAGATTTTCTTAAATGCTGTGCTACCAGTTGGAAATAATGTTCAGTTTCCCCATGGCTTCCTTAAAAATAAATAAAATGAAACTATTTAGTTGTGAAAAGGTTTGTCATGTAGTTAAACTGAGCTTTAAGTTAAAAGCTGAAGAAATCAGAATGGGTTCAGGAGTCAAATGAGCTGCAGATGCTCAGATTTGTTGGCTAATTATCCTCCAAAAAGCAATGGACTGTGCAATACCTTGGTAAGAAAACCTGGAACAATTATACAAAATGTCATAGAGCCCCACAGAAATTGCTATGTTGCCATCTTGATTTGTTTACTGTGCTTGCAGTTTCTGCTAACATATATTTGCATTTTTGTACACCTAAGAGATTTATTCCAGGTTCTTTAATACTGAGATGTGCTATTTAGTACACAGCATTATTTACAAAGCAAAGGCTTTAGCAAGGGCGCTCAAACTTTGATCGAGTTCAGGCCACATTTTCCCCTCTTAAACTGTTGTGCAACATTGCTGTGTGTTGATTAGAGATGGCTGAATTATTCCTTGCAAATTTAGCTCTTTTTTTTTTCATTTCAAAATCACTCACAAGCTAGTGATCATTTCTGCAAGTATTTTATTTCTTTGTAAATTATATGAACACATGTAAACCTGTGGATTATTTGAGAAATGTTGTGTTTGAGTATTCCTGCTAGGTGTTTGGTTACACACGTTTCTGCTCCTGGATGGAATGACTGACATTTTTTAAGCAGGAAGATAATGAATAGTGAGTAATGGATATCTATTGTGAATTATCACACAAATAATCAGTCAACCTGAAATTAGTGACAATTTTAGATTTTCTCCTTCTAGAACTCTCAAACATCTACTAATATGTCCCCCCTCAGGTCAGAGTAAGCTAAACTTGCTGCATATTTGGGAATCACTTCCACAGTGTTAGTGACCAGTTTCCTTTTCCTGACTTGAAGTATAGTGCATTTAAGAGGTAGGAGATTAGTCCCTATACTCTATGGCCCCAATTCTTCATTCTGGCTGAGGAGCAGTTGGTGCAAATCTGGGGACAGTGAAGATGGCTTGAAGCCACCTATATGTCCCTTTCTGATTGCAGGGTTATCGTGACACTAGTCCTGTGCCTTGCAACAATTTAGAGCAACCTAAAAGCTGCACTATTTTATGCCATCGGACTATAGCCCCTATGGACTGTTATGGCAGCTGGGGATTAATTGAGCACAAGGACAGCCTGGCTGTCCCCCTTTTCTCAGGTCTCCTGCCTCATGCCACATTCAGGAAAGGACAATATTGGAGCCAGAACAACAGCTCTACACTACTGGAGGATTCCTCTTTGCAGGGAGCTCCTGCAGAAGCAAGTTAAGCTAAATTCAGGGCCGCTTTGTGCCTATAGAACAGTACAAAAGGGCTTCGACTTACTGGCGAATCAGGCTCTCACTCCCTCTTCCTACCTTAATAGTGCATGTTTAGTCTTTAATTAATGTTCGTAAAGTGCTTTGAGATCCTAGTGAAAAGGTGCTAAGCAAGTCTACAGTATGGTCAGATTGCACCTTCCCAACACAGGAGCATGGCGTGCTGGGTTCTGCAGTCTCCCAGACTGAACGTTTACATTTGCGATGCGGGCAGCCATCGGCCTCATTGTAGAAGTCCGCAGCCCATGCTTTGGTTACATAGGATCTAGAGTGGCAAAGATAGTCTGCAACCACAGCTGAAATAGCCTGAGTTATTACAGGTGTAGAATGAAGCTCAATGGTACGATTGCATGAAGCATCTGCATGCAGTCTGTCTGGCTCCTAATAATGCTGTTAATCCCTTTCTTTTCATGAGCTCTATACTTAATTACATTCTTTAGAATAGTTTTACAGGGGTTTTAAACTGGAGAAAGATGTAGCTTTTCTTCACCTGCATAGTGCCATTCAGTTCAGGACTCAAACACTCACACTGAGCTTCAGAACAATGAATTATGCTTATAGATGGCAGATAGATAGCAGCAGCAGCTTTTAGTTGGGTCAGATCAGTAAGCAGCAGGGCAAATATGATAGATGCCTCTAAAGGAAAGCAGCTGCAAGAGAAAATGAACACGGGACATTTTTCAACTATTAGAAGAATGTCAGTGAGATGAAGCACTTGTTTTTCAGCTAATTTGTATAAAGGACATTTTTGGCATCCATCCAGTTCCAGCCTTTGCTGCATAAGCTAGTGGCTCCACGCAGCTTGCTGGCAGCTAGCCCTGGTCGTGAAATTTGACTTGGCTACTTTGATTCTGTGTTCAGGGGCAAGTGAGGTGGGACTTCTTGATTTTATACATCAGTAAACATGGTTTGGCCAACAGAAAAAAACATTGCTTTGCACTGGAAAATGAAAGGAAGTCTGGTCTAGCTGCTGCTGCCTTGGGGAATTGTGTATTTGCAGATCAACAGCAAAAAGGAATTTCCCTCCCCAACCTGTATACAGTAAGCAGAGTCATAATAAACTCCTTCTTGGTGACTTGTATTACTAAACCACTCAAATGAGGTGTTTGTAAAAATGAATGGTGTTTCCCAACATGTTCAAAAGAAAGACATTTTAAGATTAGGACTGTGCTTAACTCACCAAACTACTGTTGAGAGCACAAAGCATAATGTAATGTTATCTATCATATACTGTAGTTCTATAGGTTTCAGAGTAACAGCCGTGTTAGTCTGTATTCGCAAAAAGAAAAGGAGTACTTGTGGTTAGTCTCTAAGGTGCCACAAGTACTCCTTTTTTTTGTAGTTCTATACAGAGTCTGATTCAACCACCTTTACTTACAAGTCACACCTTACTCTTCCAGTAGATACACTTAAATCAATGGGGATAATTTATATCTAGTCCAGGGGAGAACTGTGAGATTTAAATCATTAATTGATTGGGAGCACTTGGAGATCTTTGGGTGAAAGACTTTGGGGGCCTGATTCTGCCAGTCTTACTCATGTTGTTTTGTACCTTATTGACTCAGTCCTTTCAGAGGATAAATTGTACCTCTTTCTTTTGTTCTTTTTTATGGTAGTTTATAAAACGGGTCACATTCTACTCTTGATAACACCTGTGCAGCTCCATTTACTTAAGTGGTGTGCAAGTTAGAGCAGATGTTGACTTAGACCAAAACTCTCTCATGCAAATTTATAATAATTAGCATATTTTCTTCCACCGAGCCACTGTCTATTGCAAAAATATGTATTTGAATATATTTTCTGCTAAAATGTATAGATCTGGGTTCTCTGTTCTCCTGACTTCCTTCTTGGTGCAGCAAAGGATATGGAGGGGGGCTGGGAAGGGACTTCAAGGAGTGTGTTACTGATCCCTGATTCTCTGTCAGCTGTGGGCTGTATGCAGATTAGAGTGGTCTGCTCTAATATGGAGCAGCTGACAATGGTGCCCCGGGAAGATATCTGACTGCAGAATGCTCTGGCTATGCCTCCTCCCTGTTCCTAATATATACCCTGTGCCACAGGATGTGAGGAGGATGCATAGGAGCCAGCTGTATGCCTGCAGGGATTTTCTCCCATGCTGGGAGAAATCCCCAGCAAAGGAGATGGGGAGGGATTCTGTCCCCTTTGTGCCACCAGAGCAAGGGGATGGAATGTGAGTGAATCTGTCCCATACAGTGTGTCCAGAGAGTCATAGGGCTTGATCCATCAGTCCTTACTCATATGAGTAAATGGTAGCACTGACATGGGTAGATCTGCAGGACCAGGCCCTTCAGCTGTGGACAATGACACAGCATGATATAACTTCTCCTTTGGAGGATGCACAGATGTGCCTGTCAAATTTGCTTCTTTGTATGTGTTCTAAGGCTTTTGAGCCAAAATTTTCAAATTTGGATGCCTACACTGAAGCACCTATATCCGTATTTAGGCATCAAAATAAAAGTGGCCTGATTTTCAGAGGTGTTGAGGTTCAGTTGCTTCTATTATTTATGCAATGGGGTATAGTGGCTCTTTAAGAATAGAGGGGGCCAAAAGACTCCATTGCAGGGAGTTGGATTGAACAAAGGCCCAGGAAATATCCTGGTAGCAGAAGACAGAAAGTGGCCCTGGGCAATTTGGAGTTGAATGGGGGAAAACCCCAGGACACTGTTCCTTTAAGGGCCCAGGATCAGGAGCCCTAGAATATAGAGTAGGGCAGGTCTCCCCTCTCTTCCAGTCAATCAGGAGGAGCGCTCTGAAAGAGGGCATTATAAAAACTGCCTTTTCTTTCATAACAGGGCAGGCCCTGAAGGAGAAGGCAGTCAAGGCTACGGTACTGGCCATAAAGGGGCTTTAGATGGAGCACACTGGGAGAGAGGAAGTGCTCTATATCTGGAAGACCCAGGGCTGAGTATGAACTTCTGTTTTATGGTGATGGGCTTTTATTTTGTGGACTGTGAGAATTGTTTGAACCTTTTGTTGTTAAGGATTCTGAGGCCTATCTGTATCTTATCTATTATTAAACCAGCCCCAGGGGGGACACGGTGGGGGGGGGTATGCTGTTAAGAATAAGAGAAACCGTGGTGTGCTTAAGGAGCCCTTAAGAGGGAGCTAATAGAGGTAGGGTGCCCGCAAAGCTACCCCTGTCCATGAGCATGTGCTCAGTAAGCAGCCACCTGGGTACAGGAGACAGTAGGAATTGTTGGTGCTCAGCACTACTGAAAGATATGAGAAGTGCTTTGAGCAATCCTTTGGGACAGAGATGGAGGGAGAACTAGGCAAACAAAAAGATGAAACTTTGATTGGAAAAAGATTGGAACCCCTTAGTTCCACTGGTGAGTAGTTACTCACGTAAGTACTGTCACTGAAATCAATGAGGCCTTCATTCAGAAAAACACTTTTAGGCCAGTTGAGTGCAACACTATTCAGAAAAATGCTTGAGGGCATGTTTAAGTGCTTTCCTGAATAGGGATGCATGTAACTGTAACTGCTCACTAATAGGAGTAACAAGGCACAATCTGGCCGTGTTATAGCTTGAAGTGTACTGCGGCCCAGTGGTTGCCTATAGACTCCTTGACTCCAAGGAGCATTTATGCCTATCCTACAACTTCAGTAGCCCAAGCGCAGAGCCACTGCTGCTCTTACAGAACCTTGCATATGTGGAAAGGAGGAGGAATCTTAAATTAGTTCACCGCATTGGCTGGTCAGTGCTTCACACAACCTTACTGAGTGGGGAGAGGAACTGTAAAGTCAAAAGGAGGAAAAAAGACGAACATAAAGCCTATCAATCACACGGTGGATGGTGAGACCATCCAGAAAAGAGGTTAGCTAGGAACTATAGGCATGAGTGTGTGCAAGTGTTGTTGGACAAAATTCAGAGAAGGTGTGAGGGATATAATTTACATTGGTTTGGTTATTTTGTGGGTGTGCAAGGGTCACTTTTGTATTGAAAGGGTGGTAGTAGAAGGAAATAGAGATGTGGCTGTCCAAAAAGAGGTGTGTTAAGGTAAAAATCCTGCAGAGATGCCAGTGACAGCACCTAGCCAAGGCCCAAATTCAAACCTGGAGGAAGTGACTGCAACTCAACTCCTCTTCAGTGAGTACACTGTGTGCCTTTGGCAAACTTTACTCAAGAGGTCAGATTAATTTTGTTAATCTCTCCTGTCATTCCAGTCTTTCTCCTCATGAGAATATTACCATGAAATAATGCTGGGGCTTTGCAGTGATACGTCTGATCTTCACAGTATTCTGAACTTTGATGACTTGCTCACTACTCCATATTTTCAGTTTTACTAATCTGTGAGGAGACCTTGGAATAACTAATGTGTAGGTTTTCGGTATAGGAGTCAGGGACAAGTTTCAGGGGTCACAACCCCTTCCCTTCTCTTTAAGGCTAGAGGCAAGCAGATTCTGAAAATTCCAGATGGGGCCTCCCAAAACTCTTCTGGTATAACATGGAGTCATGGTGTGGAAAAGGTTGAGAATCACTGACAGTAGGCACCGAAAATGTCAAATCATGAAAGGACCAAAAGAAGATAATATGCCACTATGACAAAATATAACTTTATGAAAAAATATAGCACTTCACTGTTTGCTATTCATTATGCCACTGTTATAATGAAATGATACACAACCAGGTATTAATGGCATTGATACCATAGTTATTTATAAAGTTAGAGCTATACTAAAGTGCATTTGGAATAAATTATATAATGAAATAACAATATAATTGCAGAGCCACAAATATTAATATTGTCATAAAATCTATCGGAAAACAAGAGGTTGCTTATATCTGAATACCTGTCAACACTTGTTTGATGTTGGTATTAGAAGGTGTGAAGATCTGGATGGCAGCCATAAATCCTCCTACAGAAGTTTGTTTGTATCAGTAAATGGTCTCCATCTCTCCCAAACCCTAATGTTATTTACACAGTGATCTGAAAAGCTGAACTGATGGCTAATATGTTCAACTGCTTCCCCAGCATTGTGAGTCAAGGGTGGATTATTGTAGAAACAAAATGCATATTGATATTGCATCAATCTGGATAAATGTTAATGACCTAATTTCTGTTCATTCCATCATAGTGACCTACAGCAATTCTTATGTTTATGCAAGAGAAGGGCCCATTAATCACTATCATTAAATATGTGTGTGTTTTTAGTTTCATTTAAAAGGTCTACAAAAATGGTTCCCTTACAAAGAAGATTTTCATCAGAAACATTAGCTTTGTGAATACATTCACAGCTCTTACAGTTTTTGTTTTAAATGAAAACTAGAACACCTTGGCTGAATAAACAAGGTTGGTGTTCAGATGAAAACAAGAGAGAGAATTGTTTGCAAACAGCCCTTTCAAGAATTCCAGGAAATGTTGAAGATCCCAAATAACTCTGCAGTTACCGAGAGTGGAAATGAAGCTTTAAGTGTGCTAATATTGTTGGAGTTGATACTGTCTTCCTAGTCTCTAATTTCCTTTTGCTTTGCAAAACTTGTTACTCCTGTCACTAGGGTAGCTGGGACTCTTGTGTTTTACTGAGATAGCGAAGTGCAGTTTAGTTTGTGTTCTACCAAGTGTTGCTTTTTAGGACTGAAACTAGTACACTTTAAATTAAAAAAGATGTAGCTAGAGGCATGGATAAAAGAAAAGGCAAAGTGGAAGGAGTATTGTCTAGTGATTAGAGCAGGGGACTGGAAGGATGATCTAGTGGTTAAAGAAAAGAACTGGACTGTGACTCAGAAGAGCTAGGTTTAGTTCCTAGTTCTGCTACTGACTCTCTGTGAAACTTCAGGAAAATCACTTCAGGTATGTCTATGCTGCAATTAGACACCAGCAGCTCATGAGAGCCCTAGATCTCTCTTGCCTTGAGGGGTCCCAAAGCTGAGGTTCCAGCCTGAGCCTGAATGTCTGCACTGCAATTTTGCAGCCTGAGCCCTGTGAGCCCAAGTCAACTGATGTGGGCCAGCCATGGGTGTTTAATTGCAGTGTAGACCTACCCTGAGTGTAGGATTTTCAGAAAGTCTCCACATTGGTCTAACTCTGCTTTCATTAAAATCTGAGGGGATTTTACCATTGACTTCAACAGGGAGTACAGTTAGGCCAATGCTGAATATTTTTGAAAATTCTACTTTAATTTCTCTGTGCTTCAGTTCCTTTGCAAAATGGGAATAATACTTCCTTTCTCCTACCCCTGGTCTCTCTTATCTATCTTAACTATAAACTCTTTAGGGGCAGGGACTGTCTTTTGCTAAGGGTTTATACAGAGCCCAGCACAGTGGGGCCTCAATCCTGGATTGGGTCTCTGGGTATTACATTAATAATAATAATAATTAATAATAATTAATACTACTAAGAATAAATAAACTACTAAGAGCTAGGTTTGTGGTTTCTGTTCCCAGGGTTCTAGTCCCACTTTACTACTGACTTACTCAATGACCTTTTGTAAATCACTTAATTTTAGTTCATCTATTTAAAAATTGGTAATAATATTTACATACTTCAAAGGAACATTGTGAAGGTTAATTAATAGGGAGGTGGTCTTCCTATTCACTTGCTTCCCACCTCCCCATGAATACTTAGTAAACAATCTGGAAAAATGTCAAATTACCTTGAGGCACAATATTACAGTGACTCACTAAACACCAGTCTCAATAGGAATTCACTAGGCAGAATGATTTAGCAGTGACATAATTAGAAGAATTGTTTGGAAGATAATGTTGTACATACTGATGCAGAAGACACAAATAAAGAGGGGGAAAACAGCAAGAAAAATAAAGAATAGTAGACTCTGGTCAATCTGTACAAAAAGAAATTTCACTAAATTATTTGAAATTGGTGCCCTAATTATCATTTGCCTCACATCCAACTTTTTCACTATGACTTATCCATGTAGTTTAGCTGGGGTTTCAAATATAGTTTGGGATATCAAATCATGCAACTATCCAAGCGCACACAAATAATATGGTATGGAGAATAGGGGTGGAATGGGAGAAGAGACTTAACTGGAACCCTGATAAACAACTCAACTGCTTAATTGGGGACAATGTGAAGGAATCGATTCCATGCAATGTATTTTATTATTCTAAAAAATGAGTTGACAGGGCACTTAGTCTTGTCTTGTCTGCATTTAATTCACTGTAATTTAACAGGTACAAATAGATGTTTGCAAGCACAACTTACCCTTAGTGTGGCTCTGTTCACTCTATGCGGCTTCCTTGCTCTTGGATGACAAATGTGTCAAACCTACTTTCTGATAATTTTCAGACTTGGCTACCTCAAGTTAGACCTCTAAATAGAACAGTCTACTTTTTGAGATATTGGGACTATATCCTGATCAGTGAAACTGGAGACAGAAGGCCCAGGGTCTGTGGAGGAACAGTGGGGAGTTAGGCTGGAAGCAGCTCAGCCACATGGTACCACTTGTTCAACTTAACCTGCCTTCAGCTTCCCTCTGCAAATGAAACATGGTGGGTGGGAGTTTTCTGCAACGTTTGAGCTGGGAGTTTTCTGCAACGCAGCAGTTGGTACCATGAGCCATGGAACTTGGTCTGGAGGCGGAGTCCCCAAGAGCTCTGGATCTTGCAGACACAAACATTGGCCAGCGATGGACCTGGTGGAAGGAGGAGTTCGAGCTGTACTCAGACCTGGCCATGCAGGAGGACAGCAATAGCAGGAAAGTAAAACTGTTACTTTGCCTTATGGGGGAACAAGGCAGAAAGATCGGCACCACTCCATAACTCACTGCTGCCCCAAGCCTAAGGGCAGTGGAGTGACACAGGTTAGCTACTACAGACCAATTCAGAGGGCAGGAGATAGACCCCTATGGTACAGTTTTAAGCACACTGGCTACTACATGCAATTTTGGGGTCTTGACAGATGCACTAATTTGGGACAGGACAGTCTGCGGCACTTGGGATCTTCATCTGCGGAGTGGCTACTTCAGGAACGCAATCTCACCTTAGACAGATGCTTAGAAAGGATGAAAGCTCTACGCAACACAATGTCCCCAGAAGTACATGGAGTGAGACAATGGCAAAGGACAGCAGGTGGCCAGGGTTCAATACCCATGATGAGATATATTTATTTTGGGAGACAGCATGAGTGGGTGATGGGGAAATGCCCCCACACTAGGACAGCATTGCAAGGAGTGTGGCAAGTGGAAGCATTCTAGCAGTGTGTGCAAGAGCAGAGAAAGGCCCCAGAAAAATTAACTCAGACTTATACAGGAGGGGAAGGGCACATCAGACAGCCATGACTCTCTCCTTGAATTTATTACTTTTAGACTGTCAGGACAGGAAAGCAACAGGGGACAACACCAATCTCCATGCATGCAACAGTGTTAGTATGGAAATTCCTGTCAAATTTCAGCTGGATTGTTGGGCCTCCTGCAATGTGATTTCTCAGGGTGAATTGGACTCAAATACACCCATTACAATAAGCAGGCCCAATCTAAACATGTACAGTAAGAGCATAATGCAACTGCAGGAAAATGTGACCTCACTGTAACTAACCTGAAAAACTAACAGAAACTGAAGTTTGTGGTGGTGGATGGGAAGAACCACAGCCCTTTCTTGGGAATACAGCCATAAAAGCCACAGATCTGATCAAGGTGCAGCATCAGAAGTTTTTAGCTGAAGCTCAGGAAGCAAAATAGGCAGTACCACGGACTATAGAGATGATTTTTAGAGCATATGGCAATATGTGGTGTTTTTGGGTTTTTTGGCATTTTGTTTTCCCAGAGGCAGTGGGTGCTTTGAAGGAAAGCTGTGAATGGAAGTAGACCCCACAGTGGAACCTGTGTGCTTACCCAAAGGAAAATTCCAGTGGTACTATGTAACTGAGTACACAAGGGGCTCAAAAGTCCGCAGAACAGTGGTACTGACAGAGCCAGAAGAGTACCCAGAAGTCACCTACTACAGGGCAGGCCCAACAAAGAAAATAACGGAACTCCACTAGCTGTCCCTTCAGCCCCCAACTAAAACCTCTCCAGCACATCATCAAAGATTTACAACCTATCCTGAAAAATGATCCCTCACTCTCACAGATCTTGGGAGACAGACCAGTCCTTGCTTATAGAAAGCCCTCCAACCTGAAGCAAATACTCACCAGCAACCACACACCACACAACAAAACCACTGACCCAGGAACCTATCCTTGCAACAAAGCCCAATGCCAACTCTGTCCACATATTTATTCAAGTGATACCATCATAGGACCTAATCACATTAGCCATGCCATCAGGGGCTTGTTCACCTGCACATCTACCAATGTGATATATGCCATCATGTGCCAGCAATGCCCCTCTGCCATGTACTTTGGTCAAACCGGACAGTCTCTACGCAAAAGAATAAATGGACACAAATCTGACATCAGGAATCATAACATTCAAAAACCTGTAGGAGAACACTTCAACCTCTGTGGCTACTCAGTAAAAGATTTAAGGGACTTGGAACAGAAAAGCTTCAAAAACAGACTCCAGTGAGAAACTGCTGAGCTTGAATTAATATGGAAACTAGATACCATTTAACTTGGGTTTGAATAGAGACTGGGAGTGGCTGGGTCATTACACATATTGAATCTATTTCCCTAAGTTAAGTATCCTCACGCTTTCTTGTCAACTGTCTAAATGGGCCATCTTGATTATCATTACAAAAGTTTTTTTTCTTTCCTGCTGATAATAGCTCATCTTAATTAATTAGCCTCTCACAGTTTGTATGGTAACTTCCAACTTATCTGTATGTGTATGTGTATATATATATATATTCCATTCTATGCATCCGATGAAGTGAGCTGTAGCTCATGAAAGCTTATGCTCTAATAAATTTGTTAGGCTCTAAGGTGCCACAAGTACTCCTGTTCTTTTAGTGGTAGTGTAGTACCTATAGAGGCCAGAACAGCCTGGTAAGCAGTATAGTGGTGGTATAGAAGCCATCAGACATATTATGCAGCTGTATAGACCCAAAGCCATTGCAATGGGCATTGGAAAAAATGTCATTATCCACAGCTCACAATTCATGACCTCTTGCCAGAATTTTCCAAAGCCAAAATCCTTACTGTCTGTGATGTGATGAACAGGTATGGGGATAAGCTGGGATAAAGAGGCTAGCATGCTGACAACCTTTGCAACACCAGTTGATCACTGTAGATGGCTACATGTGCCTATGGGCATAAGTCCAGAATCCGCACCACAGGTGTTTCAGAGAAGACTCACCCAAGTGCTGGAAGGACTGCCTGGACTGAAAATAATTGCAAATGACACCCTCACTGTAGGGGAAAGGAGCAATGATACAGAAAGTGAACGAGACCATGACAGAAAACTACAATCTTTTCTACTGTGGTATCGGGGCAAGAACATAAAACTCAACCCAGAAAAAATGTGTTTCAAACATCATGAGGTGACCTACAGTGGACATCTGCTCACAGCAGAGGGACTGAAAGCAGATTCCCAACAAGGTCAGGGCAGTCATGCATGCCAGCTCCAGTGGATGGGAAAGGGGTACAGCGCTTCATAGGAATGATACATTTTCTGTCCACACCTGGCTGCAGTAGTGGAACCCACATGTCCATTCACAAGGCACGTCACTGAGTGGGACTTGGTAGGTCCCCCCAGCAAGCATGTGACATGCTGAAACAAGAATATCCCCATTCTGAAGTATTACCAAGCAGGAAAGCCACTGATACTCCATTGTGACACACCAGAGAAAGGATTGGGTGCAGCTTTTTTGAAGGAGCAGCCTGTTGCTAATGCCAGCAGAGCCCTGTCAGAGACAGAACAGGGGCATGCCCAAATAGAAAAAGAGCCTCTGACTGTGTGGTATTTGAAGTGCATTGTTTCCGTCAGTACAGCCAGGGCCAGCCAGTAATAGCACAATCCGATCACAAACCCCTAGAGACAATCATGGTGAAGCCCCTGTGTAGTGCTCCAGAGATTACAGTGCATGTTGATGCACCCCCAGTGCCACCAGGTAGAGATCAGATGTTTTTCAGGACCATTACTGGTGTTAGCTGGTACCCCGATAAAGGCATATACACCCAGAATCGGCAAGCTGGGAGAAAGGGATCAGGACGCAGAATCCAGAAACATGTTGCAGCACGTACAAGTTTCAACAGTGAAGCTGATAGACATCCAAGAGGCTATAGAAAAGGGCATCCAACTCCAGGCTGTCAAGACAGCAGTAGTAGCAGGGTGGCCAGAAGACAAAAGCCAAGAACTGACTGGACAGAAACATATTTTCAGTTTAAAACTGAGGTGAGTATACAGGATGGAATCATAGTTTGGGGATAGAAAGCTGATATCCCCACCACAGTACATAAGGAAAAAAAATACATGCCTCATACCTGGGCATTGACAAATGTCTTAGTTAGGCTTGGGAGTGTGTTTGCTGGCTGAGAATGAATACTCAGCTCTGCTTTTTGATAGAAAGTTGAGACATCACCAGTCATATGATAAATGCCCGCAGAAAGAGACCACATGAGCTGCCCTCTAGGCCATGGGAAAAAGTATGAGCAGACTTATTTACCTTTAAGGCAATGTAGTAATACTTGCTTACATTGGACTCTACTCAAATCTGATTGGGAGGTTGTTGTCCTCAGCCCTGCTTGACACAAGAAGCAAGTTAGTGACTGGCAAATTATAGACCTACTTTGTGAGAGATGGCATTCCAGACACCTTATTCTCTGACAACAGATCGCAATTTGCCTTGGAAAAATTCAAGGAATTTGCATTCAAATTAGAGTTTGACCACCACTCCACCTTCCCAGCATACACCACAGCAATGGTAAAATGAAACTAGCTGTGAAAACAGCTAAGACTGTTATACCAAGGTTATTTCTTCTGTTTCAGACCCCTTGTTGGCATTTTTGGCACATAGGAATATACCCCATCGCAGGGATGCCAAAACAGCTCAGTGCAGGCACTGAGATGAAGGACCAAAACCCTGCTACGAACAAGGGGAGATCTGTTGCAGACAGAAGGATGGAGACACTGCTGAGACGAGATGGCCAACAACCAGCGGATGTAGGCACTAGAGTATGACAGTCCAGCCAAGGACCTACTGGCCATGGAGACATGCATTCCTTTGAAGATCCAGACATAGAGAAACTCCAGAAGGAATGGTCCAAAGGAGTCATGAGGAATGTGGTGGCACCCAGGTCATATGGGGTGGAAAAGACAGACAAGTGATCCACAGGAACAGAAGACACGAGCCAGCAGATACAACACACACAGTCTACACAGGTCATCAGAGAATGGAGAGAGAACCATCCACAAAGAGGGAGGAGACTCCAGAGAGAGAGAGTTTCCTAGACTCAGATTCATGACAGAGAGAGGTCACTCCTGTTGTGATCACAGGTTGAGGAGACCAAACTATGTAACCAGCTGAGTATGTGGTAAAGACAAATCTCCAACTCTGCTATGAGCTAGCAGTATCTGTTCAAAGGGACATAGGATGGGAGTGTGCTGGGGCATCTGCCCCACATTGGCAGAGAAGGGGTTAATATTGCCCTGGGGAGGCTGCGTGGGAAGCAGTCAATAGAAGAGGGGCTGTGAAGAACAGCCAATCAGAGCCCAGCAGGCCCATATAAAAAGAGCCACCAGGCAGAGCAGAGTCAGTTGCTGCTGGGAGCCCAGAGAGTAAGGACTCTGTCCCTGGAGGACTGAGAGAACTATAAGCACCTTGGACAGAGCTGTAGCTGGCTCCTGAGACTGAGCAGCTGAGACCCTAGATAAGGGTGAAGAAGTTCCTGGAGTCATGGGAAAGTGGCCCAGGGAAATAGAGCAGCATTGACTGAGGTTACAGAGGAGCGGCAGGAGGCTGCTATTTACAGGGTCCCTGGATTGGTGCTTGGAGTAGTGGGTGGGCCTGGCTTCCCCACACTTGTCACTGGGGAAGTGGCTGGACTGTTGGACAGAGTTTTCTATCCCTGGAAGGGGGAAACACAGATGAAAACCTAGCCAGAGGGCTGAACTGGGTAGAGGACACTGCAGTTCTGGGAGCTGAGAGAGGAGCCATAGGCAGGAGCAAAGACAGGGATGGTGTGCAAACTATGGACTAGGGGGGTATTGGTCTTGAGCTAATCCCCAGAATAACAGGAGGAGGCACCAGTCTGGTGGTGAGTGCAGCCCGTGACAGGGATCTGGGTGTCAGTTATTTATTTTTAATAAGGAAGATGTCTCATTATCAATGAAACTAGAGTCAGAGGGCCTGTGTTCTCTGGAGGGACTGTTGTTGATGGGTCACTAGGAAAATGGAATGTGGGGAGTTAGGCTGGAAGCAACTCAGCCACATGGACAGAGCAGTGGACAGAGTTTAATAAAGTTCAGCTTCACTCTTTTTTGCTAACAAAACAGGGAGCTTCAGGATTCTGCCCACTCTCTTGGGCTCTGTCTTTTTCTCAGTGGGTGATGAGTTGCCTAAGTAATGCTTTGAGGACTAATTGCTGGGAGTTGTGTGTGCTCAACACCTTTGAAAAACTGGCTACTTTTATTTTGGCACCTAAATATTGATGTAGGTGCTTAACTTTAGTAGCCTGTTTTGAAAATCTTGGCCTTAGTGTTTTGTGCAATGCCTATTTCTAAAGCAATCCATGAAATGAATATGAAAAATTCCCAGTACAGTGTCCCTTCCTTGAGCCTCTGTTAATCAGAAATATTGAATAATTTGACTAATTTGGTTTGCACCAGGCGGTGCAAATAAAGAGGTTCCAGCTGTAGAGTTTCTATCTAACCTATATCCTCATGGTGTGTTATGGTTTAATATGGTAGTACAGTAGAGTACACAAAATGATATACCATAACAAGCCAAGGTAGTGCATGGAAGAAGTAGAAGTGGTCTTGATCTCATTTACACTGGTTATTCAGGGCTTTGACTTCAGTGCAATTGCTTCTTATTTACACTGGTATTACTGAGAGTAGAATGGGGGGCCAATGGATGTGGCCTGTAGCCAAGTCCAGTTCTGAACTTGGCACAAACAACAGTGTTCAATCTCAGTAACAAGCATCCAGACTGGAAAACTGGATCAGCATGCCTTGGTAAAGCTTGTGTTCATTTTCAAGTCTAGATCTGGATTCTAACCAATCTCTAAGGCACTGCTCTCTCCTCAGTGAGGACAAGAGCTGCCTACATGATGCCTATGAGTACCAAGAAGAGAACAGACTATCATTACATCTGATCACTTTCAATGATAGAAAATAAATGAATTTCAAAGTGATTGGAAGTTCCATCTGAAAGACACAAAGTCAGGAAAAGTGCCTTTCCTTCGTCAGATGTCATGCAAAAAGAACTTCAAGCGCTGGGGTGGGTGCTGTTTGAATGCCCTGCAACGCTTTTTGTAAACATGAGTTTAGCATTTAGTAATTTATATCAAGAAACAGATTACTGGTCCTTCCTTATAGACTCCAGTCTATTATGAACATTTGTGGCATCAGCATGAGTGAAAGAGGTGAATATGCTGCTGGTGCATGTTAAAAGAATGTTAATTTTGGGAAGATACATCCTTTGCATACTCTTGATCTTTTAATGGTAATTAGTTTGACACCCCCAGATGATAACATAATAGCTTCTGCCATTACCGCACATGAAGCGAGATTTAACGGCTCTTTAGAGAATCTCGGAGCCCACATGTTCTTGCTGGCTCTCTGCATACTGGTGATTTTAAGGTAGTTTTGGGTTGAGCCATGTGTGTTGTGCTGTTGCTTCTCTTGCAAAGACATTTGCTCTGCTTTTCCAGAGGGTTCTGCAAATTAAGCCTCAGCGTTGTTATCCTGGCAGGCTACATCTTTTGCAGGTGGATAGGAATGTCTGAGGATCTAGATATAGTCACATCTCTTTACTAAAAATGGTTTCCCGAAGTTACATATTGGGACTAGCAGAGGGCCTCACCCGTTGAAATTTGTAACCTGTAGGTGAGGTTACAGTGAAAAGTTGCTGCAACCTCCTTTTGTACCATAGCACCAGTACAGGCCCCAAAGTGGGCATGCTCATGGTAGCGAAGCATGACCATTCAGCTCCTCTTAGCAGTTCCTGCTGCAGATCCTCACTCAAGGGAACTCCACAGAGGGTGGCAATGGAAAAACTGATCGCCATTTCTCAGGGTGACTTCTCCCATGTAAGCAGGGACCTCATAAGGGCAGGGAAGCATAACTTACACATACCTGTACCAGTCTCAGTGGATTTTGCCTAGTGAATTCAGTATCAGATATCCCTGAAGTTTTTCTCTCTCATAGAAGGAGAGAGTATTCAATGTAATAATGCCATACGTCTTCTGCACATATAACTTTTGTTTGTTTCCTGTCTCATTTGTCTTCATGAAACATTTTAATAAGTTATTACAAAAAATGCAAATGACCCAATCAGAGAGCAGCACTTTCTCAGCTAGCATTCCACCAGGCTTCTAATGAGGGACTGGTTGTTTAAAATTGGATTTCTGGAACATCTCACAGCAGGAGAGGGAGAGCAGGATGTCGGATGTAATGATTAACCACTTCAGAATAAATGAAAAAAATATACTTGAAAATTACTGACATAAGATTTACATGAAACTGCAGTTGTTACAGCATTCAGGGTCTTATGTCAGAGCTGGGAATTTTGATATGGTGGATAGGAAGATGGGCTTATATATATGAAAGGACTGCATATCTATCTCACACTGGGAACGTGGCAGCAAGGAGAAGCGTGTTATATAACTGTGAGTGTAGCATCCTGCTGGGCTGTGTTGGACAGAGTGATCCTGTCATCTTACGGCACAGGCTTATCGCAATTCTTTCCAGTCTGTTACACTAATTAGCAAAATGGCCAAAATGTAGCTCATCTATTTTGTTGTGAATTTATTATGCACAGCCAAGGGTAAAGCTGCAAGTGCCTGTCAAGAGGGTTAATTGTGACAGAGAGGCAATTCCATGAAACCGGGACTACTGGAAGGATGAGGTGGGGACCAGGATTACATTCTCTTTGTAGTAATTTGAACTTCCAAAATATTGTGTAATAGGTACCAAACCTTAAACATCTGTTTTGATCAGCCTTCCTAAGCTGTCTGCTTCCTTCCTTTCCCCCATTCTCCAAACAGTATGCACTCCTGCAATATGATTCCATTTTACAATTAAAACTAGAGCTGGTCAGGATTTTTCCAACCAAATGGTGTTTTTTCTTTCCATTGAAAAATGCAAATTCATCAAACTGGAAACTTTGCAGACACATTTCAGTTTTGGAAAATTTCTGTGGAAACACAGGTTAGGTTCTGATGGAACCCTGCTTCACAAGAAGGATTATGTTAGAAAACTGCCTGGTTTTCTGTCAGGTCAGCTGGTAGGCAATTGGGGATCCCATGGCTTTTTGGGCCCACAGCTATGGGGCACCTTTGCCATGGTGACGCCCTGGAGTTGGGGACCTGGGAGCTACCAGGCTCCCAGCAGCAGAGCAGGGAGCTTGGAAGTCTGGGGAGCCCCAGTTCCAGTAGGGGTTCTCAGGGCCTAGGTTCCTTGGTACATGACAGAGCCTGGAAACTCCGAGACCTGATCTTGAGATAGTGCTCTGGGGCTCCCTGCTTCATGGTGAGGGACTCGCCTGTCTCTGGGGGACTCCCAGGGCTGCCCTGAACAAATTCTGCTCCCCCCCACCAAACAAAAACCTTTCAGAACTTCATTTCGGCAGGATAGCTATAAATTTCAAGTTTTCTTTCTGAATTGGAACAAACACTTTCAACATGCCTGAATTTCCCAGGGAACAGAAATTCTGAGTTTCAGCCAGCTCCAAAGCCAGGAGTTGTTGATGTGGCTTCAGATTTGATCCATTTTAATTTTCTTCATATATTTGCAAAACGTTTACCAAAGGCCTCCCAGTCACCCCTGGCTTCTTAATGTAGGGGGTTTCTAATACCCTTACTCCTGTTGAGTAATACTTTACTCTATAGTAGTCCCATTGATTTCAAAGACTGTTTAGATGACACGACTCACTAAGTAGAGTACTACCCAAGGTAAGGATGGCACAGTTGAGCCCCATGATTGTATAAGGCATTTGTGGGATTGATATAGGGCTAAATTGTGGCTGGCTGTGATGAAGTACGGGGTGAAAAACCTCAATCTCCTCCTGCCCCTTTCTTGTGTCCTATATAAAGGCTACCCAGAATTACAGCCCCAGCAGGCCGAGCTATGGCTCTGCTCCTCTCCATGCTAGCCAGAAGAGGGTGTGTGTGTGTGTGTGTTCTACTGCACCCCTTAAAGGGTAGTCTGAGGTTGTTTCCCCTGTCCCTAGACACTACAGGCACAACCAGATTGCTGTGGGAGGCACTGTGCTTTCCTGAGGCTTCCCCTGGGGTGGGGTGGCTCTGCAACATCCCCAACATAGTAATGTGGCTAAATGTCACAGGTTAGCCCATAAGTAGTAGTCCAGCAGGATGAGACATAGTAGAGCACACCCTATAGTGTCAGAAAATATTACACTGAACATAAGAACAGAAGAAGGTGTTTCATATAGTCACGTGGTTCAGCTAAGCTGTTTTTTAAAAATAATATTGTGTATTTACTTGGCGCCTTCTTGTCCAAATAGTTAAGCACTTTAAAAATATTTCGTTATCATGATGCTCCTGTGAGGTATGTCAGTATTGTGTCTATTTCATAAGTGGCTAAACCTGAGGTATTTAGAGGTAAAGTAACTTTCCCAGAGTTACACAGCAAATCGGTGTCATTAGCAGATATAGAATCTAGAAGTCTTGACTCCAAATCTACCCCTCTACCCATCAGACAACATTGCCTTCCTTAACTTACAAGTATGACAATATGATTTTAATATAAAGTCCACAAGCTGGCTTACAGAATACATTTATCATGGCCAGTCCTCTACCTGAAGCTATTGTGACTGAACTCTTGACCCAGAATGCACTTGTTCTTATGTTAACACTTGAGATGGATTCTTCAGGGGCTGGTTCTTTCACTTATTTCAAGGTCCTATTCTGTAACTGAGAGAGGATCACTATAAAAGGCAAAACTATTTGACTGATCCTATTCAAAAGGAGGGACCTTGAGGACGTCTCTTTATTGGAGATGATAGAGGATCAAGGCCCAGGTAGACAGCTGATGAAAGGGGAGAGACATGAGAAGTGGTGTCTAAAATCCAGAAAATTATGGAGTGTATATAGATGAATTATTGTTTAAACAAGTTGTTGTTCACTTTGTGAACTGCTGTGTTGCTATATACTTTTAAATAGCTGCTACAATCCACCCCAGACATAGTTGCACTTCACTGCAGTTTGTAAAGTGCTTTGAGACTCTTTTGGAGGAAACATGCTACATAAATGTGAAAGATATTATTAATAATAGAACCAAAATGCAGATGTGATATTTAAAGAGGAAAAATACATTAAAATATCCCTAGAAATGGTACTGTAATTTGCACAACACGATAGCAGCCTCTTCTTCAGGAGCTCCAAGTTGCTTGCTGAATGAACCCTATTACCTCTTCCCAGAGTACGGTTGCTGTCTCATAGACACCTTTTTCTTAAGGTGGTCCTGAAACTTAGATTCTAATTACATGTATGCAGTTACCATATTTGCCCATGCACTTGGATAATGGCTGTTTTGGCATGTAATTGTTCGCTTCTAATGCCCCAAATTTGCACACGCAATTACAGAATTGAGTGTACATGCATGCAATTAGAGGCCCTGCAGAAGCAAGTCAAAAATGGAGCCTGTCTGAAGTTCAGACTGATTGCTTTTACACACAAATTGTGTGTACCAAAATATACTTGCACATACTAATGAATGCACTTACCTATGTTGTGTGCTGACCTTAACCACAAATGCAGAAAATTGACCCTGAAAAACTAGACATTGACAGTTTTCTCTCCCACTACAATAATGCATTATGTAGCTTACACACTGTTGCTTTAGCAGTAGAAAAAGCAACACTTTTTTCATCCAGAAAACTTCTTCTTTATGTATTTAATTTACATGCC
Source organism: Lepidochelys olivacea (assembly GCF_965140295.1). Taxonomy (NCBI): domain Eukaryota; kingdom Metazoa; phylum Chordata; order Testudines; family Cheloniidae; genus Lepidochelys; species Lepidochelys olivacea. The sequence continues at coordinate 85,613,514 of NC_140415.1, read as the reverse complement.
TTTACATGTGTTTAATTTACAGGCAGTGCTGATAAATTCACCCTTCTTCTGGCTTTATTACAAAATCTATCCCAAACAGATATGGAGCTGGGGAATGCTTTTATTCGAAACACAAAACACTTTCTTGAATTTCCTCTGGTTAAACAGGCTGAGTTGAAATCACAAACTTCAAATCTAGATTTCAAGCACACAAGTTTTGTGGTGGTCAGATCTGGAATTTTCGTTCAGTTCAGGATAAAGGCCATTTGGATCCAGCTTTGAATTTTCAACATTTCCCATGCTGGAGAGTTTTTAGACTTGGGAATTTGATTTGGACCCATCCCTGCTCTAAACTGAATTTGACATTTGCATGTATTGGACTCACATTTCTGTAGCTTTCCAAAACATAAGCAGACTCTGAAATCTTTCCATTAATGTTTCAGCAGCCAGATGAAAGAAGGCCACTTTCTTATTTCATGCCAATTTTACACTGGGTTAATTGAATGGACTTCAGTGGATTTAATTCTGATTTACCTAAGCAGAATCAGGCCCATTGTACTCAAACCAATGAGGAAGAAATTATGAAATTTGTTACAGTGCATCTCCAGCATAATCACCCCACAGATAATTACAGAAGAGCTACTTTTGTTTGTTCAGACCAATTGCTTTGACTGGAAATGTTGCGAAGCCCCACGCAAAGTCATTTAAGAAAGAATGACAGTAGAGGGTGATTGGAACAGTCTCTTCTGCCATGGTTAATGAATATTTAGAATTCTGTGAAACTCCAGGAGTACAGACAAAACAGTCATGACTGAAAATGGGTTATAATTAGAAATCTGCAAGGTACACTGCCCAATTATCAACGGATTCTAGGTACTGGAAGTGAATGGGGAAAAATCAAAGGAATGGATTTCATTGAAATAACTGAATAGGGACAAACCTGCTCCGCAAGATTTTTCTGTAACTTTCTCCTATGCAACAACACGGTACTGCATGACAAACTCTTTTTGCACCTCTTAAAAACTTGACAAAGGGTATGTCTACACTACGGAATAAGGTCGAATTTATAGAAGTCGGTTTTTTAGAAATCGGTTTTATATATTTGAGTGTGTGTGTCCCCACAGAAAATGCTCTAAGTGCATTAAGTGCATTAACTCGGCGGAGCGCTTCCACAGTACCGAGGCTAGAGTCGACTTCCGGAGCGTTGCACTGTGGGTAGCTATCCCACAGTTCCCGCAGTCTCCGCTGCCCATTGGATGCTCTGGGTTGAGATCCCAATGCCTGATGGGGCTAAAACATTGTCGCGGGTGGTTCTGGGTACGTATCGCCAGGCCCCCGTTCCCTCCCTCCCTCTGTGAAAACAAGGGCAGACAATCATTTCGCGCCTTTTTTCCTGAGTTACCTGTGCAGACGCCATACCACGGCAAGCATGGAGCCCGCTCAGGTAACCGTCACTCTATGTCTCCTGGGTGCTGGCAGACGCGGTACGGCTTTGCTACACAGAAGCAGCAACCCATTGCCTTCTGGCAGCAGACGGTGCAATACGACTGGTAGTCGTCCTCGCCGTGTCCGAGGTGCTCCTAGCCACGTCGGCTGGGAGCGCCTGGGCAGACATGGGCGCAGGGACTAAATTTGGAGTGACTTGACCAGGTCATTCTCTTTAGTCCTGCAGTCAGTCCTATTGAACCGTCTTATGGTGAGCGGGCAGGCGATACGGACTGCTAGCAGTCGTACTGTACCATCTTCTGCCAGGCAGGCAAGAGATGAGGATTGCTAGTAGTCATATTGTACCATCTTCTGCCAGGCAGGTAAGAGATGAGGATGGCTAGCAGTCGTACTGTACCATCTTCTGCTGAGCAGCCATGAGATGTGGATAGCATGCAGTCCTTGTGCACCGTCTGCTGCCAGCCAAAGATGTAAAAGATAGATGGAGTGGGTCAAAACAAGAAATAGACCAGATTTGTTTTGTACTCATTTGCCTCCTCCCCTGTCTAGGGGACTCATTCCTCTAGGTCACACTGGAGTCACTCACAGAGAAGGTGCAGTGAGGTAAATCTAGCCATGTATCAATCAGAGGCCAGGCTAACCTCCTTGTTCCAATAAGAACGATAACTTAGGTGCACCATTTCTTATTGGAACCCTCCGTGAAGTCCTGCCTGAAATACTCCTTGATGTAAAGACACCCCCTTTGTTGATTTTAGCTCCCTGAAGCCAACCCTGTAAGCCGTGTCGTCAGTCGCCCCTCCCTCCGTCAGAGCACTGGCAGACAATCGTTCCGCGCCTTTTTTCTGTGCGGACGCCATACCAAGGCAAGCATGGAGGACGCTCAGCTCACTTTGGCAATTAGGAGCACATTAAACACCACACGCATTATCCAGCAGTATATGCAGCACCAGAACCTGGCAAAGCGATACCGGGCGAGGAGGCGACGTCAGCGCGGTCCCGTGAGTGATCAGGACATGGACACAGATTTCTCTGAAAGCATGGGCCCTGCCAATGCATGCATCATGGTGCTAATGGGGCAGGTTCATGCTGTGGAACGCCGATTCTGGGCTCGGGAAACAAGCACAGACTGGTGGGACCGCATAGTGTTGCAGGTCTGGGACGATTCCCAGTGGCTGCGAAACTTTCGCATGCGTAAGGGCACTTTCATGGAACTTTGTGACTTGCTTTCCCCTGCCCTGAAGCGCATGAATACCAAGATGAGAGCAGCCCTCACAGTTGAGAAGCGAGTGGCGATAGCCCTGTGGAAGCTTGCAACGCCAGACAGCTACCGGTCAGTTGGGAATCAATTTGGAGTGGGCAAATCTACTGTGGGGGCTGCTGTGATGCAAGTAGCCCACGCAATCAAAGATCTGCTGATATCAAGGGTAGTGAGCCTGGGAAATGTGCAGGTCATAGTGGATGGCTTTGCTGCAATGGGATTCCCTAACTGTGGTGGGGCCATAGACGGAACCCATATCCCTATCTTGGCACCGGAGCACCAAGCCAGAGAGTACATAAACCTCAAGGGGTACTTTTCGATAGTGCTGCAAGCTCTGGTGGATCACAAGGGACGTTTCACCAACATCAACGTGGGATGGCCGGGAAAGGTGCATGATGCTCGCATCTTCAGGAACTCTGGTCTGTTTCAAAAGCTGCAGGAAGGGACTTTATTCCCAGACCAGAAAATAACTGTTGGGGATGTTGAAATGCCTATATGTATCCTTGGGGACCCAGCCTACCCCTTAATGCCATGGCTCATGAAGCCGTACACAGGCAGCCTGGACAGTAGTCAGGAGCTCTTCAACTACAGGCTGAGCAAGTGCAGAATGGTGGTAGAATGTGCATTTGGACGTTTAAAGGCGCGCTGGCGCAGTTTACTGACTCGCTTAGACCTCAGCGAAACCAATATTCCCACTGTTATTACTGCTTGCTGTGTGCTCCACAATATCTGTGAGAGTAAGGGGGAGACGTTTATGGCGGGGTGGGAGGTTGAGGCAAATCGCCTGGCTGCTGGTTACGCGCACCCAGACACCAGGGCGGTTAGAAGAGCACAGGAGGGCGCGGTACGCATCAGAGAAGCTTTGAAAACCAGTTTCATGACTGGCCAGGCTACGGTGTGAAAGTTCTGTTTGTTTCTCCTTGATGAAACTCCCCGCCCCTTGGTTCACTCTACTTCCCTGTAAGCTAACCACCCGCCCCTCCTCTCTTCAATCACCGCTTGCAGAGGCAATAAAGTCATTGTTGCTTCACATTCATGCATTCTTTATTCATTCATCACACAAATAGGGGGATGACTACCAAGGTATAGCAGCAGGAATGGGCTCCTCTGAGTGTCCCCTGAAGAAAAGCACTCTATTTCAACCAGGTGACCATGAATTATATCTCACTCTCCTGAGGATAACACAGAGAGATAAAGAACAGATGTTGTTTGAATGCCAGCAAACATACACTGCAATGCTTTGTTCTACAATGATTCCTGAGTACGTGTTACTGGCCTGGAGTGGTAAAGTGTCCTACCATGAAGGACGCAATAAGGCTGCCCTCCCCAGAAACCTTTTGCAAAGGCTTTAGGACTACATCTAGGAGAACCGCAAATGCCAGGGCAAAGTAATCCTTTCACATGCTTGCTTTTAAACCATGTATAGTATTTTAAAAGGTACACTCACCAGAAGTCCCTTCTCCACCTGCTGGGTCCAGGAGGCAGCCTTGGGTGGGTTCGGGGGGTACTGGCTCCAGGTCTAGGGTGAGAAACAGTTCCTGGCTGTCGGGAAAACCGGTTTCTCCGCTTGCTTGCTATGAGCTATCTACAACCTCCTCCTCCTCATCATCTTCTTCGTCCCCAAAACCTGCTTCCGTATTGCCTCCATCTCCATTGAAGGAGTCAAACAACACAGCTGGGGTAGTGGTGGCTGAACCCCCTAAAATGGCATGCAGCTCAGGTTCCACTGATCTAATATGAATGTATTTCTAGTTACCTGGTATAATGCAAGTAAGTGTTTAACTTTTAGACATGAGCAGAAAATAAAATTTTAAAAAAAGTTAGCACATCTCAAATTAATTTTTATAATTAATTTCTTACTTTCAAAAATAACCCAATTTCATGAAGAATCTGACATTTCATGTTTGTTCTTCAAACATTTCTGAGTGAAAAATAGGACCATTTTACAGTAAAATACATGACATTTTAAAATACAAAATTTCTTTCAGCTGAAAAGTAATTAAAAACATTTTTGTTTCTGATCTGACTGTAGCCCTTTTGTGGAAATTTTGATAAGAAAACATGGCTGAGTCTCAAAATAACAAAAGTTTTCAAAGCAATGTAATCAGCTGTTTTGCTTCCTTCTCAGAGCTCCTAGATGAATAATGGAATTCTCTGTGATCACAGCTGCATTACTGGGAGTTTCATGTTTTGTATAACTCAGAGGGCTAACTGTTATACAGTAAGTCAGTGAGGTGACTGAGAATGGACCAAATGCTTGCTGCAGTCTTTGTATTTCAGAATGATTTTCCCCCTCCCCCAAAAGCCCAAGTCCAGTTTTCACAGGACTTCTGCCTGATTTGTCACATGCATTTCTACCTTTAATCCTGCCCAGGGAGACAGACATGTCAGAGTTTACCTTGTGTTTTCTAGTCCTAAGTGGAAGGTATCCTATGTCAGTCTCCCTCCCTCTCTCTGCCTCAGTCACGTTATTTTGTATAACATTCCAGTAACCTTTCCATAGTAACACCATGACACTGTAACACCTCGAAACAACCTTGGCCCGAACCAGGCTATGTGGTATCACGCTTTAACAGCAATTGGCAGCCTCCCAGATGCCCAGTGAACCACAGTCATCACCTGATTGTCAGTCAGTTTTTGGTTCCCACACTCGTTGCTCCTCTCCATTCCACTATTCATTCCAGGTCACTTATGCTATTAAACTGTAACTGATGCTTTCCTTGGTGTGGTTCCCAAATTTTGCTCCTGACCAGACAAGACACTACTCAAATCATCATAATCAAGCAAGAAAAGCTTCTTAATATACCTGGCTGATATTCAATAGTTATAAATATTTCAAATTAATTTAAAAAATACTCATAACTTGTTCTGTATTTTGGTTTTTCCTAAACTAATTATGGACTTGATTTTATTTTTCCAGCCCCTGCTTATCCTGAGTAGTATCTTACTCTGCAAGAAGTGCCACTGAATTCAAATGTGACTGAAAGTGGCAAAAATCTGGCCGTGTGTGTTTGTGATTTTTAAATTGTTAGGAAAAGTAATTGGTGAATATATAAACAGTGCTTTAACAGGTATTGTTTACAATGGAGCTATAGTCATACCATCATAATTAAAGTCCTGATCCTACAAACACTTATGTACCTGCTTAACTTTACTCACGTGAGTAGTTCTGTTGATTTCAGTGTGGATACTCACATGAGTAAAGCTAGGCATAGAGGAATTTGCAGGACTGGGGCCTAACATTACAGTCAAGCCCCAATACAAGCCCTGTGTGCGTGCGCTTGTGTTATTTCTCTCTAAGTTCAGATAAGAATATTGGTTTAGTCTGAAAATTGCCAGGCTTAGTCTGAATGCAAAAAGAAAATCTTTCTGCCAAGTTTAAAGAATGTTGGTCAGTTTGTTTTTAAACTTATAGAAAGATATTATGGAATTTTCAGGAGTTGAAGTGAGGCTTGATGCTGGGGATGCCCTTCCTCCCCCTCTTATCAGAATACTGGATGAGGTAACAGTGTTTCTGGGCTGTATATGGAAAATGCGATGTGTATAGTCTCTTGACCATAGTGGGAAGCTAAAAACAGGGGAAAATAGAGCTTTGTTCTGTATAGGGGGTAAAAGAAAAACATTGGTAGCTTTGGCCCATAATAGCTGCGTGAACTAGAATATGGTATGGGGAACGTATTGGGTTCACAGTCCATATTTGAAATGTATAAGATGTAGCTTGAGTTATAAGAAGGCTTCTGGTTTTTAGATGATGGCTGGGCAGGCACTGCAGATGGAGTTAAGATTGTCGGTGTTCGAATGTGATAGGTGTGTGTTTAGAGTACTGTGATACTTGAATTCTTGTCTACCTTCCCTTGCGTGGTGATTTGTAACCTTTTTCTAAATGTTCATGTTTTCTATTTCAACCTTAACATTCATCAATATGTATAATTGAGAAGTCGCTAATATTCTTCTATTACTTTGTTACTTTCCAGACTGACACTTTTTTTTTATATGAGTATTTTTTTTTTAAAGTGTACCCACTGTAACAGCAACAGTTACTACTGGTACATTGTTTTTATTTGTGATGATAAAAAGCTGAACTAAAATCCACTCAATTCAGATGAGGGAGCACATGTCCATATCGGTCAGTTTCTATCCTCTGAACCATTTTAGTAGAATACTTAATTAGTGTTACAGCCTCTCAGGATGTGAGCCTAAATCCCTCCCCCACACCATTTTGTCTTCCTGATCTCCAGCTCTCAACAAAGACAAAACACCTATCTCTGCCACTGTCAGAACTGACATCAGACTGTGAAGCAGTAGCTTATCTCGCTACTTGTCTCATGGCCAGCATGTGACCCTGGCTGCAAAGCTCTCACTAGGGAAGACTGGCAGGCATCAAGAGGCTTAGCTTTCACAGGCTCCAGAGATCTTGTTCTCCAGCTTTCAAATTTACAAGGAGCACTGCTGCACCTGTGCCATCCCATATGAGGGAAACACACCTAGTGAGGGTGATTTCAGCCACTGCTGTGTTTAAATTAGCCTCATTGTTGATTGCTGTGCAGGCTTGATGTGAACTTTACAAGCAAAGCATGGCCTTTCATGGGAGTTTGGGTTTGTAATTAGATTATTGCATGTAACCAACGAAACAAAGCACTGCTGCCTGAACTGTATATCTTGTTCTGATCTACTATGTTATGGAACATTTTACAGTGTTAAAAGGGGGAATGGCTCAGATATACAACATTGTTTTAACAAGCTGTCTGTTATGAGGACTAGTTCATTAGTTTTAAATATAGTGAGCCAAATGGCTCTTAACCTTTATTTTACATTTTCTAGCATATTTTGCCTGTACACAGCAATTCAGCAACTTCCCTGAAATTCAGGGTAAATATCTGGCCCCAAAATAATTTTGTAGAAATGTTATGAAAATTAAAAGAACAGCTTTTAAGGAATAGTAATGTCTCTAATAGTGCCAACTCCTTCCCTGCTTTTCTACACTGCACTTGTGGTTTAGCTGTGATGATACAGCTCTGTCAGCTGTTGCCAGTCCTCATAGTTGCCTAAACCTATAGCTAAGCCTATAGAGCTGCTCTCCAGGATTTTTATTCAAATAACATTTCCCCCCCCATTCAAATGGGTTTTGAATCTTTTTTTTTTTTGTTAGTCACACCAGCTGTCTCCAAAAGGATATTGCTACTCAGCAAAGAGTTTCAGTTTTCCACACGACTGTGGAAATGGATACAATGCCACCATCCACAATGGAGTGGTTAACTTAAGGCTTCATGGTAACTGTATATAATCTTCCCTGAGTAAAGGGGCTCCACATAGGTTTATTGCACCAGGAGCAGACCAACACATTCCCCACCCCCCAGCCCAGGAGAGGAAGTAATGGCTGCTCACCCAGGTTGTGCCTTGTTCAGTGGAGTAGGGGGGCGTCTTACGCACCTTACTCCTTTGCCTGGACGTAAAGGGCAGATTGTCACTTGCCCATTGACTGTGAGCTCCTTAAGGTAGTAGTAATAGTACTAACTCACACTCCTCTAGCACTTTTTATCTGTAGATCTCAAAGCATCATGATGTCCATTTTACATATATCTGTATCTGTTGGAATAGTTATTAGTCCAGTGTGGCCTTTGGGAGATACCCAAATCCATATAATAAATATCCACACCGAAATGCAGAGTAGACATTACAGGGATAATTAAAGGGATGCATGACATGTCAAGCATGTATATTAAATAGAAGCCCAATATGACATGTCCAAACTGTCTTCATTCCATACAACCTGCCTCAGAAAAATCCTCCACATCTTTTGGCCCAGAACAATCTCAAACAAGGTCTGTTGACACAGTGCAGCCAAGAGGATATGACCAAATCATTGCCAAGAGGCGCTGGAGATGGATTGGCCATGTGCTTTGAATGGAAACTGACTCCATCACTAGAATAGCAATAAGATGGACACCTGAAAGTAAGTGGAAAAAGAGGCCGCCCAAAAACAACATGGCAAAGAGCTATGGAAGCTGAGCTGAAAAACGTGGGGCACAGCTGGGGAACCACTGAAAGACTTGCCAGAAACAGACAGGAGTGGAGGAGCTTCGTTGCTGCCCTAAATGCCAGAGGCGTAATGGGAATATGATGATGAGACTTGGGGAAAAGGTAGAAAACTCTACAACACTGAAGGGAAAATGGACTCTGCGTGGGTGTGGCCATGTTTGCGGTAAACAACCAGAGAATTGCTCCTGGATTAAAGTATAAAGTGAGACTGTCTAATCTCACCTCATCTAGAGGCAAGTAGGTTGCTGTCACCAGTCTGAGTTGTGGTGGGATTAATGTCACAACGAACACAATAGAATGTCGTCTTTGTGTTATAATGTTTCTTAGTAACAGTGTTCTCTTATCCTCCAATATCCATTCTTTTGTGGACAACTCCCCCACACCCTCATGTATTTAACTTCAATCATTCCAAGCTGTGGCTGGTCAACCATAGTAATACAATCAGATTCTTTCATTGGTGAATTTCAGAATAGGTTCATCACCATGCAAAAATGGAGAACCATTAGATATTGGGTTGAACATCTGAGGAGAAACAGTATACAACGTTGAACATTAAAATAGCAGTGCCTCAACCATGAGAAAAGCTGGTACTTAAGACTTTTTTTTATTTTTAAAAACTCTTAGAGCTGGTTGAAAACAGGGAAATCTTTCCACACAAATTTATCCCTTTTTTGGTTAAATACAATTATTTTCCAAAAAACTTTGCAAAAATATCCATCTTTTTCTTGAAAAATTGAAGTTTGATAATGTGATCAGCTCTAAATAATTTTTCTATCACTCTGAGATTCCAGCGTTGTTTTAAGTGATTTTAACTATCCCTTGCTTTTTAGGCTTTGCATCAAATCTACCAGTCTTGTGACATAGAAGGGCTTGAAAGGACAATTCTATACATGGTTGCTTTTCATGGAAATTGCTTAGATACTATGGTTTTGAATGACCTTATTAAAAACATGGACAAGTAAAATGTATATGTAGACAACAGTAAAGATGATATGGAAAATATAACTGTCTAGGTTGTCTTTAAAGCATGCGCCACAGAAGCAATGGGGGGGGGGGAGCGATATATGCAGTGGGCAGATAGGAGACATAGCACATCAAGGGAGTTTCCAGCTGCAAACTACACAAAGGAGCCAGCTGCCAGAAAGACCACAGTGTTTTTGTGGCCCTTCTGTGTGGGTCACCCTCAGCGTAGCATTAAGTGCCATATTGCACTGAAAAAAAGACTCCTTGTTTATACATGACAATGTGTACTGTAGATTAGATTTCCACATACATAAGGAGATATCCAGAAAGAGAAACTAAGATGCACATACAGGGCATACACATGCATATGGGATTTGAGTTCATCTTCCCATTTGAAAGCTATCACAGTGCCTCAGCTAGCCATGAAGACTTCCATCCACAAGCAGGGTGGAAGGAAATGGGGGGAGGGGGAAATGATTCTGAATCTCAGGGGAAGAGCTGAGGGAATTATATCATGAGTAATTTGAGTGTTGTCTTTTCTGTCCATGAGTAGGTTGCTAAACTCTTGAGTTTATTCAAAATGATTTGGAAATAATTTTCAAAAAATGCTCCCCTCCATGAATAGCTTGTGGCAAGTATACATTCCCCAGAATTTTAAATTCATGCTGATTACTTCTGTAAGCCCTCCAACCATGAATTAGGAACAGAACCACATGTCATATACAGTGGATCTCATCTATGCAGTGTGAATTTTCACTGTCAAATATATCATTCCGAAATTACTCTTAGTAAGTTTTCTCTTTAACATTCCCTTTTTTTAAAAAAAACCTATTTTTCTAGTCAAGCTTGACTATTCAAATGATCTGGGAATGCAAGTATGCCAGGGTTGTGAAATACCATTTTTGAACTGGAATGAATATTAATTTTTTTTTTTAGTGTTAGTTCTGAGATCCCCTGCAAGATATGGAGTAGGGTTGGAAATTGCCATTTATTTGTTTCACGTGCAGAATATGATTCACTGTCCTTTCCCTCTTATGAAGCCATACTGATAAGTGTTGCTTCCTCAGTGAAGGAGGCATGACAAGCAGCCGGGGTGGCTTTTGGGAGCTCATTGTTCATGGTACCACATACAGGATATCAGCAATTCACTAATGCTTCTCCACACAATGTCCATTAGGGCATGTTGCCATTGCTGTTTCTATATGGGCTCCACAGCTTTGTTTGCTTGCTCTCTGTGTAAGAATGGAAAGGATCAGAGCCATGTGTTTGTACAGCTTCAGGAAAGTACCTGAATTAAGTGCAGAGAGATGCTTTTAAAATTGTTCTTTCCACCCAGGTTGATTGGCACCTTCCCCCATTCTGTGCATACATAGTGCCTTTCTCTAGTATTGTTTGACATTAATGGGGAAAAGCAAGTGGCAGCAGATGGTAGCCAAGGCCGGCTCTAGGTTTTTTGCTGTCCCAAGCTCTGAAAGCGCAATTGCCCAAGCCAAAAAAAAAAAAAAAGGAGGCCGGAATGATGCCGTCCCCCTGGAATTGTGCTGCCCCAAGCATGTGCTTGCTTTGCTGGTGCCTAGAGCCAGTCCTGATGGTAGCAACTGGCCCAGTTCTGCTCTCATCAAAGCCCCTGACAATGCTTTCACTGATTTCAATGGGAACAGAGTTGAACATGTAGATTTCAGTGATTTTTTTGTAGCATTTAAAAACTCTCACTTGTTAAGTAAAATCTTACATTTTATTTTTCCTTTCTTTCCTTTTCATGGTTTGTGTGCTTACACAAGAACAGGACTGGTGACCCACCAGGCAGAAAGCAAAATTGCTTGTGTGCGCACACATAAAAGGAACAGTCAAGGGATACAGAGCCAGGGAACAAAGTCAGAAGAGAAAGCTATCAAAGTGAGTGGCTTGGGGAGACTCACCTGCAATGTTTGATGTGGCTTGTTGAACATCAGTTGTTCCCTTTTGAGGCAGCAGGAAGAAAGCAAAGGAGAGCTGTGACTGACACAGTCTGCAACCTGATACCTGTAGAATGCACAGGTACAGGCCTCAACAGCTGGCTTTTTAGACCCAGCTCAGTTTCCCATCTGGTCAAAAGCTGCCACATAAAGCTCAACATGAAAGGCTGTTTGAAAACTTAAATTAACAGGTTTTATTTCTCACTCAAAGCAACGGAGGACCTGAAAAAAAATCTGAGCAGAGCAAGAGGTGAGATAATAGCACAAAGAGAACCTCAAAGCTGAAGAACTCCATCTCAGAATGTGTGCCATTAAGGAAGGTGCAAGAAATCCCCGCAAACAAAACAGGGTATTTTGACATGATTGAGGTTATTACCATTATCTGGACTATGCACCAGGCAGAAAAGTCTACTCTAAAAAGAAACAACACAACTACCGAGTGACACCTGCTATCGAGAACAGTGGCCCCATTTTAACTGCGCATGGCCTATTTTCAAAACAAAACTAACCACACATACTGTTTGCTTCTTTGGCTCCTTATACTTTTGTGGCTAATGCCATAACTAATGCTTAATAATGCCTATTTACTTACTCCATGGGGTTATAAGGTTTAAGGCCCTGATTCTGCAAATGTGTGTTTACTTACTAAGTGAAAATAAAGTGAAGCACATGTATAAGTGTTTGCAATGTGGCCTTTATTTTTAAATCTGTCAGCTTTATATCAACTGCCGATAGGCTAAAGCTACACAGATATCTTTCAGCAACTTTTTACAAATAGCAATGCTAGTCTTTTGAGTTTCTAAGCAACATTTAATGAAACATTCTTTTTGGGGGGGGGGTCCGTAATTGAAAGACCATGATGCTCTAGCTTAGTCACAAGTTCTTAGGCTTTGATAGTGCTCCCTTAGGCAGTAGTGAAGAATTCCCTCTGTTGCAGGAATCTATTGGTGAAATTCTGTGGCATGTATGATACAGGAGGTCAAATTAGATAATAGTTTTCCCTTCTGGCTTTAAAATCAGTGAATCTACGACTCTTGCTATAGATATTCACATTCCGTCAAATTTCAGAAATGTATTGAGTCTAGTTCCTCTGTGGTAAAATGAATTGAATAGTTAGACCAGCAATTAAATTTTGTCCAATAGATGCCCATATATTACTAGCTGGGGCCAGTAAAAAATGAAAAAGTTTGTGGAACTGCAACGTACCCTTCTCCTTTTCCTTACTCAGTTAATCATTCCTTCCTCTTCCTTCTCTTCTCCTGCTGCTGCTGCCCTATGAACAACTCATTGTTAGGTAGTGGAATGTAGCACCAAAGACAAATCACTTCTCCCCCACCTTAGTTCCTTTCTACTTACCATCCTCTCATTTACCCAACTACCTTGTCTTCCTCTTCAAATAACTTGCATATAGTATTCCTATTGGTTGAAAAAGTAATGAGTCAGCAAATGTTACCTTACACAGACAGGACTTGCTCCTGGCAACATTTTACTCATACTATTGCAATAAAGCCAATAGGACAGTGACACAAAGAGGAGTAGGTCTGTCTTGCTGAAGCTTAGAATATTATGGAAATCTAATGAGAGCTTAATGAATAATTAGTAATGAATAACTTACTTACCTTTGTTTTCTACTTGAAAAATATCTTGACCACGAATATCAGAATTGAATCTTTTATTCTAACTATTGATAAAAATATTTCCTTAGTTATGATAGGGCAGAGAAGTCGCATGGTATTTCTGTCCCTTGACTGCAGTAGTTTGCATGCATTTCTGGCCCGTAAGCTCGTATGTACAAACTTAAAATTCAGTTCATAGAATCATAGAATATCAGGGTTGGAAGGGACCTCGGGAGGTCATCTAGTCCAACCCCCTGCTCAAAGCAGGACCAATCCCCAACTAAATCAACCCAGCCAGGGCTTTGTCAAGCCTGACCTTAAAAACCTCTAAGGAAGGAGATTCCACCACCTCCCTAGGTAACCCATTCAAGTGCTTCACCACCCTCCTAGTGAAAAAGTTTTTCCTAATATCCAACCTAAACCTCCCCCACTGCAACTTGAGACCATTACTCCTCATTCTGTCATCTGCTACCATTGAGAACAGTCTAGAGCCATCCTCTTTGGAACCCCCTTTCAGGTAGTTGAAAGCAGCTATCAAATCCCCCCTCATTCTTCTCTTCCGCAGACTAAACAATCCCAGTTCCCTCAGCCTCTCCTCATAAGTCATGTGGAGTTGCCTTTGCATACTCACATGCAGCTTTGAAATTTTTTATTTCCGTGAAAATTTGTGGCAGCAAAATTTGTTACCTTGAATGTTTGCAGAAAGCAAACACAAAGGGGCATAAATATATCAAGTAACTATTCAAATAATATTTGTGGGAAATAATTTACCCAGCTCTAGCTCTAATAATGCAGGTGTAGTTATTAGTATGTTATAAATATCTGGTTTTAATCTTCTATGTTTATCTTTAAATATATACAAAAATTTACATTCCATTTTTTAAAATTACCAGAGCCTATTTATTCATCTTTCCATTCCATTGGCCTCCTGTTTTTTAAAATCTTACATTGCCTTTCCTCTTGCTTTACCTCTCTGGCTTCATCTCTTCCTATTATCTCTTCTGCTTCCTCAGGTCTTTGAATACTAGACTACTTTCTGCATCCTCCCTGCACCTATCTCTCCATAGTGGGAATATGCCCTTCATCATCGGGACTAGCTGCGCTGCCTCTAATTGGTTTAGGTTCTTCAAATTCTATCTCAGGACACAGCTCTCCTCCTATAGTATTTTAAAAATATCAAATCCTACCCTGGAACATTGTTAATCTGTGCTTCGTAATTCTCTCTGTAATGGGACTGTTGCATCCCTCTAGAGGCCTCTCTAATATACCTTCTACCTGACCATTATAAGCTACAACTATGATGTATATTTGGCAAACACACACTGTAACCAACTGTAGAATGTATTGTGAAAGCTTGTACAAGAGATTAATTTGACTGCATTGCAGAAAATGATTGCTCTTTAAAGCTGATGCTTTGCATTAATAAATCGTAGTCTTAACTAGATTTACAATTTACTCTGTGATGATGAAAAATAGCTCCAAATAATTTGTAGCTTAAACTAAAAAGCTACTTTGAATAGAGTAGCAAAATAATTCCTTAGGCATTAACTGAAATTAGTTACCAGATTGTTTGTCTGCTTTGCCACTGCAAGTCTTTTGGCTTTAATTCATGGCAGAGAAGCATAATAATCTGCGTCTTACTACTAATTTACTAACATTGGCCACTGTACATAGGTCCTCGCTAGACTACTAATCTCTCCAGTCACCTGCCCACACCAAATGTATTAACCAAAGAACTCCATCCTATTGTAAAATGCTGGGTCAGAATATTAGTCCTAGGCTAAGACTCCTGTCAGGGTTTCTACATGATTAAGTGCTTCATTCCTTTTAATCATTTAACAAGAGCTATGGGTCTGTATAAAACATCTATAATAGCAAGGTGCTTTCAGTGTGTGATTTAGACATCTGTGTAACCTGCAGCTGTCAGAATCTCTTTCTTGAGAGGGGGCCCCATTTGAGGAAAAGTTAAGCCATTTAGTATTCAGTCATTCTGCAAAGAATTTGGATGCTTGGTTTGAAGTGTAAGGACTTCTAGTCTGAGCTGCAGCAATATTTTCTCATTTAAATGAATCCATGAAAGATTAACCGTTTCTGGGGAGAAGGTGGACAAAGGTATGATCACAGAAACTCTGAGATCTGGAGTCCCTCTGGACTTCTTTGTTACTTTGCTGGTAAATAAGCAGGGTAGAATGGAGTCAAGGGACACCCACAGCATCATTTTAAATATGTACCTCAAAAACAGACATGTTACTTTCTTTTCCAATGAGGTATAAGGTTATGTTGCAAACCCAGAAATGTATGGTCTCCCCCGAGAGCTGTGTTTAGCATCATGGTATCTAAAGCCCCAATAATGTAAAATGGTTATGTTCAGGTGTGACAGATTGCTGGGAACCAACACCTATTGAATTCCAGGGGCAGGTGGGTGGGTGCAAGCCTGCCACAGTTAAAGGTCTCCCAGCCTAAGGGGACGAGCTACTGAACCCAGGGCTCAAGCAATTTCAGGGGACAACTAATGAAAAACAGGGACCAGCATGAGGTCAAAGGGGGAACCAACAACAGAGACAGCACTCTAATCACTTAAACATCAATTAATTGCCCTGGGATGGATATGATTGTGCCTAATTAACAGATTAGGCTGGGGAGGGCTAAATAGCTAATTATCCCATTAACACAGGGCACAGAAGAAGGCACTAGAGGGAAAAGGGGTCGGGGGCGCTAGTGGAGTGAGAACCAAGAAGGATCTCTGGGTGGACAGATCTCTTCCCTCTCCTTGGTAGAGAAGAAACTGATATTGTAAATTCTGTGGTATATGGATCAGTAAAAGTGGTGGGAAGATCATGTAAATAAACACTACCATGTAGTTTAATAACTGAAGGTTTCTGAACAGTTTTGTGTCCTAGCAGGCATAGTTAGTCCTTTTTCTAGGTCAGGGCGCAGGTTGGCCTACTTTTACAGGATAAGGAAAAACAGTTCAAATTGATATCTTGATAAATTGTCTTAAATACTTCAAAAATACTTTTCTGTAAAACATGGCACATAGGGAATGCATAATGATGTGGCATTGGGAAGTGTGTGTGCATGCATGTATGTGTATATACAAACTCTATAGTTATAGTGTTTTTATTTATATGTGTAAGAAAAAAATTAGGGGTACAAAGTCAAGCACTCAATAGTTGGGAAATGTGAGGATTTTAAGTTGCCCTTTACAACCTTTCATTTGGGCCACTTATACAGCTTCTTATCAAAACTGGTCAAACATTTCCAGTCAAAACTGATGCTGATCAAAATTGGCCTTTTTCCCCTCTAATGGACATTTTTGGGGTCAAAATGGTCAGTTTTTTTCAATGAAAAACTGAAACCCCCAACCAAACAAGTGTTGGTTTCCGAAAATGAAAATAATTCAGTTTTTATTGAAAAAACAAAATTCCTTAAATTAGGAACACTGGAGAAGGGAAAATGTTCATTTCTTCCAAACATTTTCACAGAAAATGTTGCCATTTTCAACCTACTTAACAAAATGGGTACACAACATTTTTAACGTGGACAAAACTTTATTTTGTCACTTTAGAAATGGCTGAACCATTTTAATTGAAATGTCTCGAAACATTCAGACTCGCAAACACTGGGCATGGAAAACTTCAGCGTTGACACTTAACTTTTGGCAAAGTTATAAATCAACGGAAAATTGGGTCCAATAATGGAAGGTGCTAGGCATCCTTGCCTATAGGTGCTGTTGCCAGGTCCACCTATAACTAATCGCATTTATGTATTTAAAGCAGGGCTCCCATTTGAAAGTCATTGTGCTATATGCTATCAATACATATGGAAGACAGTTTACAATCTAAATAGACAAGACAAACAAAAGTGTTGTTATCCCTATTTTACAGGTGGGGAATGGAGGCACAGAGTGACTAAGTAACTTGCCAAAGATGACCTGGAAAGACTGTGACGGAGTAAGGAAATAAACCCTGTGCTCCAAAGTCCTAGTCAAATGCCTTTACTGCGAGATGTCCTTGTCCCAAATCCTGATTATTCAAACTGATGCTCTACAAAATTTCTTTTCTAATGAATGTTTATTATAACTCCCTTTCTGACTCTGGGTTCAACATTTATTTGGTGAACACCCCCCCGCCATTTACTTGGTTAACCAGCATTTCACTGTGTTGCCAGAGGACAACTTCTATGGATGGTTAGGCTGCTTTAGGGGAGCTTTGTGCCAGAAGAGCAGTATAAAAGAGCATTAATATGGGGAGACTGTTGAGCCCTGTAGGTCTCCATAAATTTTATACAGGAAGATAAGATTTTCCACGTTGGAACAGATAATTAGTCCATCATATCTGTTTTTGTGCCTCTCCTGGTGGCCACCATTGGCTGTTTCAGAGGAAAGCCGCTTCCTCAACTGCCCCCAATAAAATCTCCAGGCAAATGTGCATGCTAAATATGGGCAAAAACATTCCATCCTGAATACTTTTTGCCACTGAATGGCTTCTATTAACTGAATTCAGTAGGAATTGCAGGCACCCAGCACCAATCAAAACGAGACCACTACTTTGCCCTTTTTTTTTTTTTTTTAAAAGTTTTCAGCCATTCTTTGAAAACCTTGGTGGGTCTTGATAATACTGGCATTTAAATATATGTACAGGACTCTGAATGGATTTATTAAAATGAAATACATGTGTAGAACAAAAATTTAGGTTTTATTTAAAAAGAAAAATTCAAAGGTTTAAAGTTAAGCACATGCTTAATTATTTTACTGGACTGGTGCCTGATTGAATAGTATCCTATTTTTGTAATGGTGGCTTTCCCTCTTTGCCATGGGGCAGTTGATGTGCAGACACCTTTAGCAACATCTAGAGACTTTGAAATACCTGTCTTCCTTTAATTTTCCACATCAAACATAATGTCAGGCAAGCATATAACTGAAGCACAGAAAAAAACAAGTATAGTGTCTGCATGGATAGAAAACCTGGATAGAAAACCTGGATCATAAGACATCGGCCAGATATTTATTAAGATAGGCTACTGAACAAATTTCATATTTACGACTTGTTTGATCAGGAGGCCCTGCGTCTGATAAACAGATGTAGCTGCAGCCAAATATCTATGTTTTATTTGAATGTTTAGTTTAGTACCAAAACACCTAAACTTTTGGTATTTAATTGAGATTTGTCCCTGGTACATATTTCTGCACAAGCTGGCTTGATGGGCAATCTCTGTATAGGAGGAGCCCAAGAATGGGATAACTGTAGAATGTTGAAAGTCAGGATTGAGGCATGTGCGCTGGCAGATCTTACAGGCTAGCTCATACAGCACCTTCTGTACCTGGCTTGGTGCTGGCTTTCATGAGCATCCAATTCACACGCACAAATTTTAAAAAAGTAAAAACAACCTCAGATTAAATTCTGATTTGAACATCTATGAAACTGCAGTGACTCTCATAACCATGGTATTTTTTCTGCTTAAATGGCCAAATATTCGTAAAGGCAGCCTCTTATTTTGGGTACAGTTTACACCTGTAAACTTGTACACACATTTTATGTCCATGCAATTGAGTTGCAGGAGAAAATCTGGGTGCTAGTCCCATTGACTTCAGCAGAAAGTTCAGACTCATTACATAGGGATTAATTGACCTAACAATTAAATGTAACCATTTCCGAAGCTAGAAGATGGCAGTTATTAAATTAAATAGTGCACAGCTATATTACACAACAATCAAACACTCCAGTCCTGCAAAAAGATCTACCCTTATGCATCCTTGCATCTGTGTGAAGTCCCATTGACCTCATAAGAACTTCATGAAAATATAGGCATCTCTATGAGCAGATCTTTTTGCAGGATCTAGGCATTGAGCCAGAAGTGAAGATATTGACTGCATCCAGTTGAATCTGAAGGAAGAATAGGCAACTTTTGTTGTTCAAACTGGAATTTGGCAGGGCACTGGAGTTAGCAATCTTATGATAGTAAAAGAGGTAAAACAAACATAGCTCTGGGATATTTTTATAAAGTTTTTAGTCATTAATTGTTCTTAATGTCTCATGCTCCTGAAGGACACCAGATAGTAGCACTGAAGAAAGACACTTTCTGATTTACCTGCAGAACAGGTCCTGCATGGGCAGTGTGACCTCAGACAGAGCATGTTTATACAGCAAAAGCTGTGTGTGATGCTGATAATCAAGTGCCAGCTCTTGTCAAGGCTGTAGGCGGTAACTAAGAACTGACAAACTTCCAGCTGGAAACCAAACCAGCTCGCCTATATGCTAGTTTTGTTCAAAATAGGTGTTAGTCTTATAAGAATGTATTTGGTGTTTGGACTCTATGAAATGCTTATAAGTCGCTGCATGCATTACTCACTTGTAATGTCTGTATTCCATGCTATAAGGTAAAATGTTTGTTTGTTTTATAACTGTAAAAATGCTTGCTCTGAACTTGTGAACTCAGACAGGAAGAGTGGCTCTCTCCCCCACCCCAGCCCAGCCAGGAGGACTATAAAAAATTAAGTGGGCCATCCTAGGACAAAAGCTTTAATTGCCCCATCCCCTATGGAGAAGTACATTCAGAAGGCCTTGTCCCATCAGTTTGGATGTTAGAAGAGGGAAGTAAAAATAGCTGACATGAAGATTTTTCATCTCTTTGCTGTTCAGACTCTCTCAAAGGGCTGGAGCTAAGAAACATAAAAAAGCAAAGATTCCTGAGGGTCAACCTGGGATTAGCCCTAAAAAGCCATTCAGTGTTGACAGATTACATCTCACTTTTTAAATCACAGATTGAAATTCATCGGAGATACATGCTTGCTTTAACCTGTAAATAACTTAGATCTTTTCGCTAGTTAATAAGCCTTCAGTTTAGTTAGTCTTTATTACAGGATTGGCTATAGGTGTTGTCTGTGGTGTGAGATCTGGGTTAAGGTACAAATTGATCTGGGTTAAGTGACTGGTCTCTGGGACTGGAATCAACCTGAATATTTTTGTGTGTGTAAGTGATCACTTATCACTAAGTCCAGCTTGCAGTGCGTGGCAAGATAGACAGTCCCCTTGGGCACTCCAGTCTGTGAGTCCATGGTAACACTGTTACAGTGATCTAGGATTTCACATTTGATGCTGGGTTAGTGAAATCTAATTATAGAACATGCCACCAGTTTGGGGTGTCTGCCCTGCTTTTGACAGTCTGCCCTGAGGTTGGCACGCTTGGTGGTGAGCCACTCGAAACAGTGTGACACTGTGCATGAGCTAGCCTATCCAATTGAAATGGGTAATAGTAGTAGTGAAGAAGTGTAGCACAGCCTTCAGTGCAGATAGTACAGCCCAACACAGACCCTGGGTATGTGCTTGGTTCACTAGCCTGTGCTGAATCCCATGCGGCATTGTCTTAACTATGATTGTTACCCACACTAGCTGGATTGAAGCTAGCTCACGTAGGCTAGCCCATACCCAGCTTTTAGTGTGTAGACAAACCCCCAGAATGCCCCAGGTACAGTATGGGCAGTGTATCCCAGTTACACAGTGCATCCCAGATCTGAATTATAAGAAGATGTGCCCATCTAACTCTTCTCTCTGCTGATGGAGCTACAAAGGGTGCTAAATGAAGCCGTGTGTGGTGGAAGTTTCTGCAACCTGGGCACCTAACTGGAGTAAGACTGTTAGACTCATTTTAGAGGGACAACAGCTAATATGGGATCTTTAATGACCATGCATCTCATCTCAAAGGTAGTGCTCCCTAAAGACTCTGCTGAGCCATTAGTTCAGTACCAATGTAGAAAAGTGTCCCTTACTGAATCAACCTCACATTTTGCAGAACTTGGATCTCTCTCACCTGAATAATCAATCTCTACTCTGCTTAACTTGTAAAACAGTAGTTCCAGGTGGAATGGCTGCAAGCCGAAGTGCCCTTATTTATTTAAGTATCTGGAATTTAGTAACCGTTCTATTTACAATTAATCTGAAACAGAATGAAAATATTAATGCATCAGAATGACTATTAAGGCTAAAAATATGATTTCATAAAAGTAGTATCCTCAGTCTCACAAAATTCAATTAGAAGTGCAAGAGTGATTCATTACATAAACAGATGTCCATATATATTTGAAGTAAAGTGTCTAAATAAATAAATTCACTTTAGTTGGAGTCTGAACTAAATATGACAAGTTTCATCTGTTGTTGGAAATTGATTTTTCTCTGGGAGATCCACATTAACATTTTTATTATAACTGGCCTGCACATGTCCTAAAATTTATCATCTAGATCAATTATCAATCAGTTTTTTTTTAACATGACCTCTCCTTCTTTCCCCGTTTCCACCCTCCCCCCCCCCCCCCCCCCCGAAAACTGGAGTAATTCAATGCTTTCTCATCACTGGCCAAAAAATGACCACCTTTTAAACCTAAGAAAAATGCCTAATTATGAATACTTTCCCTTGAAGTCTTACCACAGCATTTGTAGTTTGCAATTTCTGTTGCCACAGCTTTATTTTACGGTTTGCTGGGAGGTAAGAGCTCTCAATTTGCTTTTTTTAAGAAGGGCACTAGGGCTGTTCCTAAACTCTGTTTGATGTCTGTTTATCCCAAGAAAGCATAATCCGCTTCAATTGGACTGAGATTTGCAAATGAAAACTCACTTTGCAATGCCAGGCCTGTTTCCAATAGAGTAATGCTTTAAAGACCTAGTTAGTCACAAGACACAACTTTAAAGCCCTTAACCACATCAAAAGAAAAGGAAAGACAAGTACACAGGCTCACAGTTACAGCAGATACGTAGGTTTTAATACTGTAGATTACCTTGAATTTTACACTTCAGTGTACCAGCCTATCCCACAGTTATGTAGAAAAATGACCAAGTACTGCAAGTTCATATATCTGAAGCTTCTAATCACATATGATGTGCCAAATTCTGCTTTCCTTATGACCGTTCCACCCCTACTGGTCCATTATTGCTGGCATTATTCCCATTTTGATTTGACTTACACCAGTGTAAAGACATTAACCCCAATATTGGTGTAAAACAGTAAACTTTGGTCACTGGAATTGACAGATGATAATGGCTGGAAAAAAAGATTGTGGACCAAATTTGGCCCACATACACTGTGCTTTTTCTAGGGTGACCATATGTCCTGTTTTGGCCAGGACAGTCTCTTCTTTAAGCCCTGTCCCAGTTGTTCCGACTTTTTTTGGAAAAATTGGGCATTTGTCCGGTTTGCTCTTGCCAGTTGCAAATGCCCACTTTTGCCAAAAAAGTGGGGTGTGGAGGAACGTTGGGGGAGGAGGGGGATATGGAGGAGCAGTGATGCCAGCCCTGTGCAGGGGGGATGCAGGGCTCATGTGGGGGTAGGCAGGGCTCAGAAAAGCAGCGACTCCAGCCCCAGCCTTGTGTGGGGTGGCAGGGGCTCGAGGTAGCTCTATGCAGTGTCTCGTTTCCCCTTTGGGAAATATGATCACCCTAGCTTCTTTGGAACGGCCCTGCTGTGACTGGGAGGAGAGTTTTGCACTACGAATCTTTTGTTTAAAAAAAAATCACTTGGTATGAAATAAAACAGCATAAAAACTGCCAGTTTAAAACAAAGTACAATCTAAAGCCATCTTCAGCATGCCATGAACTACTATTTTGTATTCGTTCACTGCTTCGGTTCTGATCCTGCATGTTACCTAATTAAAATAAAAAGGAATACAGTGAAGGATGAGCGGTGATTTTAGGTGCTAGTTTGTCCCACTCCCCAGGACAGATTCTGTGCTGTGCCTCACAGGAAGTGCAGCATGGAAGATGCCATCTTGGGGACTGAAGAAGAAAGGTGGTTTAAAACCTGTCCAAGGCCTGGATTCTGGGGTAGCTAGCCTGGGGGCTGATGTGGCCACAAGAATAAATTAGAGTAGCTGGGTTGTTGCTGTAATTCGCAGCAGCCTTACCTAGGCTGCTTGTGAGCTAGTCCACAGCCCAAAGCCTGTCAGAATCCCCACTCGTAAACTGAGCCTTCACTCAGCTTGTCCCTACCCTGGGATCTGCAAAGTGGGCAATGTAGGCCCACATATAAAGTTCCTTTCCTGTTCCTACATTGGGGGAATTCTCCCTCAACCCGTTGCAGATCTTTAATAGTCCCTAATCACTGCTTGAGTAATGTTGGGGGCCAGGCAGGGGCAAGAATTGGTGCCCATCAATCTTGTCATCCCTTTGCTTGAGAACCCACAGGTAGATTTAGAGTATCCTCCCCTGGAACTCATGTAGCAATAATGGAGATGAGCAGAAAGGGATTAGATACTACAATGTCTGGGTGCTTCCTAGATAGGTAGGTAATTGGTTTTGAGTGTGTTGTTTGGTATTGCCATTGCGTGAGCTGTAAACTATCTCATACAATTTGTAATCTGATGTATAAAAAGAACCCAGAGATTTCACAACACTTTTTTTATAAGCTTTATGAAAATCAGAAGCTAAATAGAAACAGGTTGAAGTCTGAGCAAAAGTCATAAGTGACAGTGAGTGGTGCAGGTACAAAAGACAGCAGAAGTTGGCCCATTGACTTTCTAAAATTTATTTTTTAAAACATTTTAAAAAAACATGATTCTCATTTCTTCAGCCAGCAGTGTCACCAAAATCAGCATCTGAAAAATGCATGGTTGAAACCATGATGGTTGGAAATCCTAGGATGAAATGACCGCTTCTCTTTCACAGGTCAGAGAACCTGCTTCTGGAACTAGTCAGGTTGTTTAACTTATTTAATTTGTATAGCTTTTGGCTGCAATACTGTCGAAGATTTGCTATAGAGGAGGCAGCTGGTTAAATTTATTTTGATTTGTAACAGGACAAAATGCTGAGACTGAATTCAGTCACTGTGCCAAGAGATACTGCACCTCCAATGCCTTCTTTTTTTCTCTTTGGCTCTTGTATTATCAGATGTATCTACTGGACCTGGGACAGCTATTTATATTGGCTTTAAACACTCACTTGCTTCCACGTGCAAAGACCTACTAACAAGTTCCTGCCTGTCCTATGATGGCTGTATTTGCTGCTTTTCTCTCTCTTCTTAAGAGGTAGCCAGGGCTTTATTGTCAAGTAACTCCATGAAGATGAATTCCTCCTGACTTTTACCCTAGGCAAGTAAGTCTCCATAAGCAACGACGAATGTGATTTCTCCTGAGTTGCGTCATATGCATCCTGAGTTCAACTGACAACTTGGCTAAGGTCACTGCCAAAGTCCCAGTGGGGTTGCTCAGAGGAAATCTCTGCTGTGATAATACTTTTATGAGCAGCTACAGATTTAATTAGACAGTGTGGAAGAGAATTAGTACTTCCGGACCAAAGTGCAGCTAATTAGCCCTAGACAGACTATTGTCAAGGAAAATCTTGCTGAAGGTAGTTTACCTGTCAGCCAGTCACAAGAAAGGATGACTCAGAAACATTTAATCTTCTTGAACTGACTATAGGATCATTGACAAACTGACACATGACATAAAATATAGATACAGAGTTTGGAATATTGCCATTACTATGATTCCATTTAAACAACAGTTGAACTGAGTTACAATTCCAAAATAAGGATATTATATAAGTGAAGCAATATTTAGTTAGAGCCAACTTTTACCCTGAGGCACAAGTATAATTTAGGGTAGAATTCAATCGTAATTCAGGTGTTACTCACTAGATTGCCCCATTGGACAAACCCTCCTTATTTTGTTCCTGGGTAATCCCATTGATTTCAATGGACCTAATCACATGTGACTAGATTATAAAGCCAGAAGGGGACACACTGTGATCATCAGTTCTGACCCTCTGCATAACACAGGCCATAGGATTTCCCCAAATTAATTTCTGCTTGAACCACAGCATATATTAGAAAAAAATGTCCAATCTTGATTTTAAAAATTGCCAGTGATGGATAATCCAACACAACAATCCTTTGTAAATTTCTTCCAACAGTTAATTACCCTTACTGTTAAAACATTATGCCTTATTTCCAGTATGAATTTGTCTAGCTTCAACTTTCTGTCTGCTAAATTGAAGAGCTCATTTCAAATGTTTGTTACCCATGTATATACTTGGACTCCTATTTATGTCAGTGGGCTTTGGATCAGATCCATAGAAAGCAAGGACAAGGGGTTTGAGCACTAGTGAAGGGAATACATTTTTAACTGGAGCAAATATGAGTAGAAATTCTTTTGCAGTATTTGCTCTGTTCTATTGATTTTTGGGAAGATCCTAAAGGGATAGTCACTATCCATTCCACTACAATTCAGTACTGTGCAAACAACTAGTACAGAATGTGCTATGTAAAAAATAGCACACAGTAACATTAAACAATTAGATAGCAGCCCATTTTACATCAACAAATTAAAAAAAAATAACATTTAACAACTTCTTAAAACCAAACCTTAGTATCTATGAAATCATATAGCCTACCATGCACAATACTACTGTCCAGTTAAAATTATAGTTGCCCCCAGAAATGCATAGATGGTGAGCTGAAAAACTGCTGCTCTGCCTCGGATCTGTGTATTGTTTTTTCTCTGTTACTTCACCTAGGTGCCAGATGTTGCAAGATATCACCGTGATATAATATATGGTGTAATGCGGATTGCATCAGAATCATCTGGTTCAGCATCTGACTCTTAACAAATGTTTGCAGTTGTAACCATACCATCTTAAAAGTCATAGAATTTCTGCTCAGTTATTCTATTCAATATTTGGGGCATCCATATGAGAGTGGGGAGGAATTGCCACTTCAGAGTCCACATATAAAAGTTAATCTCCAATTTAGTCGCCCCAAACTTGTGCAGTTGGGATGCCAGTCACCTCTACAGCTTCCATCTCACTCCCTGCACTCAACTCTTCCCAGAATCCAGTGGGTCTGGGCTAGAAGTGTGTGTGTGTGTGTGTACACACTTCATTTCACTCCACCACCAGAGATAAATCTACACAAAAGTTCATGCAGAATAACTGAGGACTGCGGGCTTGTTAAAAGGGATGGATGCGATGGAAACAAACTTGAGACTCCCTGAGATATTTTGTTCTTTTTTATTCTTAGGTTGTCTTCCATATTCTCGGCAAGATTTAAGATGGTCATCAGAAAGAAATGTGAATTAGAATGAAACTGTGGAAGGAATAGACTGACTGCAAACCGAAGGGAGCAATAGTGAACCTGTGCCTGAGAAAGAGTTTAAAAAGGGAAATAAAAGGAAGTTTGAAATCTTCAGTTGAAATGGAAATCATAATTCTATAAGAACTTAGGGAAACATCCAGTTTAAAAGAATAATCCAGAAATCTATTTCTAATTTGTTATTAATTCATTATTAAATGTACTACTTTGTAATGCTCAGCACTGTACAGATGACACAGACATGAACGTTACCCCAAAGAGATTAAAATCTGAAGTTTTTAGCTGCCATTTACCAAGTGGAGGTGGCAAATAATTGAGAAGGGAGGAAAGCTGTTAGCTGTAACACAATGCTCAGACAGTTACTTAGTTTAGGCATGTGTACGTACTGGCAGCTCATTCTTCTTCTGGATTTCAAAGATGTAGCTGTAATTTTTCAAGAGTGATTTAAACGAGGAGAGGGTCATAGCTTGCCAGACCAGAATAGGGTGTCCTGAAAAATGGGCATGGTGATGTTTATGAAAGAAATAGATGAAGGGGACTTCAAGATTGGCATCACTGTTGGGTAAGAGACAAGGTTGGATAAGGATGATGTTATGCAGAGCCTTAAAAGTAAGCGCTAGAATTTAAATTTAATGCAATGAATGGGGGAGCCAGTGGCGAGGTTCAAAGAGGAGAGTCACACATTTAATTTAACAAGAAGAAAGCATATTTCAGCAGATGCATTTTGGATGGACTGGAGAGACAAATTAGGTGGCAGGAGGCCAAAGCTAGGGGATTTGCAGTAATCAAGCTGGGCCATAACCAGGGCATTCAGGGATGAGGTTTTTGGAAAGATAAAGACTCAGATTGTCAAAATGTCATAGAGGAGGAAGCAGCAAGATTTGTGTATAGTTTGGGTGTCTGAGGAAAATGATGTGTGTCAAAAATGACTCCTGGAGTATAGGAAAGCCAGGGAAGTTGGTGACTTTACCTATGGTACTAGAGAAAGGAAGAGGAGAGGCCTCAAATGGAAAAATAAGGAGCTAACTTTTAGCTATGGTGAACTATACACAAAATCTATGAGAAATGTAGGCAAAAAGCCTGGTAACAATCCTAATACTTCAGGGAATAAACCAATCACTAGTTGACTGGGGAAAACTATCCCTAAGGGTAGCGTGTTCCAGATGTGTCAGTTATGGGAATTCTTGCACCTTCTTTTGAAGCAACTGGTATGGGGCCACCAACAGACACAGGACACTGGAACAGATTGACAGCTGCTATGGTCTGGGGATAGGGCAATTTTTATGTTCCCAGCACTCAGTGAAAAGCCACATAGGAGATCAAGAGAGGAGATATATAGAGTGAAACCCACCCTCTACACACACCTCAAATGTAATAGTTACAAGAAGCACGGAATCAAGTGGAGTATTGGGATAACTTAACCATTCAGCCTTGGCCTCCCACATGAACGTTGACTCTCTTGAGTCCTTGTGTGGTCTTTGGCGATTTGCTGCCTGACTATGTACATTTTACATGATTAACTTGGAAATCATCTCATATAATATAGTACATTAACATCAGCCCGAGGAGAAGTACTATTTCAAGGAGAAGCCTTGGAAGTGGTTCATATTTCACATACAGTACACTGGTGCCAATATGCTCTGTGCATGGAATGACATCAAACAAACAAGGGATTTCCTTGGAGTGTGTCCTGGAAACTTGAGGAGTCCTTGGTGGCATCTGACATCCCATTTGCCTTGAAGTTAACGTTTTCCTGACATCTTGCCTGTCTGTACCTTTATATAGTTATAAGCCATGGATTTTAAGCTGCCTGAAAGATTAAACTGTTCTTCAACCAGCTGCTGCAGACTGGTGCTTGGCATATGGATATTGGATAGAGTTACCAACTTGGAAACGTGCTGGAAAATTAGCAAATATCTTTTGAGAATATGAGTACAGGGAGAGTGGCTCAATGACTAGGTCATGCATTAAGAAGGGATATTAGGAAGACTATAAGCAAAAATTCCCTGTGTTCTGGCATCCATGGAAAATTCACAAGAGGAAGATCTGCCTGTATTTTGTTTTCAGTTTCATCCATATGCACATATCATCTGGCATACTCACCATTTGTAATGGAAATGAGAAATTGCTTCTCCTCAGCTGGTATAAACTGACATTTCTTTTTAAGTCAATGGAGCTACACCAGTTTACACCAGCTGAGGATCTGGGACATAGTGAAGAATTGTCGCTAATCTCAGAACAGGTTCATAGTTGAAGAATGTGTGTTAAAGATATTTTAAATATTAATGTGTATCTGTAGATAAAAACACTAGACAGATAGTGAAAATATTCTAATGGATGTCAGACCTTATTATCTACTGTTTTGCATCTTCTGTACCTATTGACATCTGTGCAAAATGTATGCAATGTAGATGTAAAGTGCTAGCCCATTTTACACTCAAGTTGTACTAATTTTGCACAGGTAAATGATGGCACAAGGTGCAAATCAGTGGAGGATCAGGTCTAGTAGCTATTAATGGAGAGTAAAAACTATAACCCGTGACCAGCAAAGTTATATATGGGAATTGGTATATAGTAGCAGCTAATACTCCAGCTTAAACCTAAATGGTCAAAACCAGGAATTAGCTTGGTCTACCGCACTTAATACAACAAATTAGTCTGGAAGCTTATTCCACAGCCTGTCAAATGGGAACCATGAAAGTGGTGCTGTATGTGAGTCAGAGCCAAATTAATCCTTGGTGTAACAACAATTACTTTAGTGTACTAGCTTAAATTTCAGTAGACTTCTTTAGTCTCCATAAGTTTCTACTGGAGGAATAGTGCCCATAGAAATCAGTAGCCAATGGATCATTGCTTTGTTCCAAAATCTAGCAACCAACCAGAAGCACCATTTGAAAATGTTGGGAATTTTCACAAGGATGGAGTTATAGCAGGGATATATTTGGTCCATTATGAAAAGATTTAGGTGAGTGATCTGAGCTGGGCTTTGGTATGTGTCTAGGCTTTGTAGGTGACCAGTACAATTATACAGAATGCATTATTTAAGTTGGTACACCACTCTCAGTGGTACTTGCCTCTAGCCAGGGTAACTATTTATGTACATAAACACTGGCAACACTTATTTCCTCCAGCTAAAAATGAGATCATGATAACCAGCACTTCAGTGGCTCTATACCTCTTCAAACTAAAATATAAATATCAACTAGTTAATAACATCTCGGGAAGTAACTAAGTATTATTATCCCTCCCTCACAAAGAGGTGAAATGACTTGGCCATGGCCACATAGGAAGTCAGGGCTTCATTTCTTGTTTCTTACTCCAAGGAGAATACCAGGCTTTGGCTATGTATACACTACAAGCCAGGACTGTGAGGCCCTTGCTTATGAATTTGCACTCATTGAGGTAGTCTGGGTATAAATAGCAATGTAGCTATGGTAGCATTGGTACTAGCAGCGAAGGCATGGATGAGCCATAGTGAGAACAAACCCACCCAACTGGTGGGTACCATGAGCTACCATATCTACGCTACTATTTATACTCGTCGCTTAATGAGAGCTAGCATATGCGTAGATGAGCAGGGGAATCACTCCCCTAGTTCATAATGCAGATGTAGCCTGTGAGTGATATTCTCTCTCTCTCTCTCTCTTTTTTTTTTTTTTTACTGTTGTGACCATTCATAGTAGAGGTGGGTCTAAATCATAACCCTAGATTTGAGCACACCTGAGATTTAGGAAAATCCAAACAATATCATAGGTGGAAGGGGACATCTCCTAATCAGTGTTTCCTTTTTCTTCAAAGGCCCTGGAAGGATTAACAAAAAAGTGCATAAAATAAAGAATATAATATGCTCCAGCTCTCTTGTCTGAGGAGTATGGGGGGATAGTTCTGAAGAAGTTTTTAGCCTAGCGACCCCCACTATATCAATAAATTGGTATGTTTGCCCAATGAGCCCTGAAAATCCCACCCAAGGTACATGGCTCATGCAAACGGAAAGGATGTTAATATTAGAAATTTAGGAGTTGCCTCTGCAGTTACAAATGTTGTATTTGAGACACTGAATATGAATGTACTCTGTGTAGGTTGAGATAATGACACCCACACTGTACTGGGGGACGGGAAGTAATGGGATTTATTTTCAACAGACATTGTTGAAAGGGATCAAGAATGAATAGAGATAATGTTTTCCTTTTTAACAGTTTCAAAGCTATAATAAGCTAAACTTAGACAACCAGGATATTGTTTTTGTTCTGAGGGTGTTCAGAATCCTCCATCATTAAGGTTAACAATAAGAAAGTAATATCAGAAAATTTCTTAGGGTCCAATTCTGCTTCCCTGGGTGTTTTGCTATTGACTTCAGTGGGAAAAGGAACAGGCCCTTAAAAACGATGTGATGTCAAGAAAACATGCTTAATAAAAGTCTTTTGAAATCAGTTTTTAAAATTCCTATTGTCAAGATGGTGGATGACAAAGTGAAAGAAAAACCAACAGGGTGAAGAAGTGGGGAAAGACTCATTAGGGAAACCTGAACTGAAGCGAGAGGGACAGAGAAAGAGGAAAAGATTATTTGAATTGTTCATTCATTACATGAAACTATTTTAAAGGTATATACTGCTCATCTTACCAGTGGATAGGATCTTATTGAAATCCATGAGACTAATGCTTGTGAGCAAGAACCCTAACGTTAAAATTCCATCCCAGTGAGGGTTCTGCTGAGTAATGCTTTGGTTTCATGGGGCCTGATTCTAATTTTCCTTATACTGATGTACTGTAAATCAAGAGTAACTCCAGTGACTTCAGTTATTTTAACTTGTGTAAAACTGGTATGATAGCAGAATCAGGCCTATGATTTCAGCTGTTACCAGAATCTCTTGATGGAATTACTGCTTTATTGTATTTAATCGGGGTCTGATTCACCACAGTTACTGTAGTTTTATGCCATGGTGAATCAGACCCTTATGAGTGTGTGTGTCTGTACTTACGTACTTCTATTCAGCTTCTTATCCGACTCTTATCACTATAGTACTGTAGGCATGGCACGGCTGCGTCTGGCCCAGGTCAGCTGATTTGGGCTTGGGTTGTGGGCTTCTAAAATTGCAGTGTAGACATTTGGGTTCTGGCAGGAGCCTTCCCCCTTGCAAGCCCTAGTAAACTGACCTAGGCTGTGAGATTCAGGGCCAAGAGTTTTTTTTTTTTTTTAATTATTTTTATGGCAGTGTAAACATACCTGAGCATTTTCTAGTAGTACTATTAAGCAATGTGACTAACAGCTGTCACATGGGTTAAGGGGAAAATGGAATTACACATAATTTATGTATTGGTTAGTCGGTGCATTATCTGTAGTTATTTGAATCAGACTTACAGCAGCTTTCATAGAAAATTAGCCCCTTTGGACATACTACTAGACAGGGCGGACACTGTTTCCTCTGCAACCTTCCCTTGGGGTTTCAAGGAGGGAAGGCTTTAGTTTCTGCTGGTTGTTCCACAGAAGCTGTGGAGGTAGAGGCTGCAATAAAGTTGTGCATATTGAGTGCATCATCCGGCCATATCTTCCACCTGGCCAGTACTGCCCACTTTTGGGGCTGTATGCTCATCCTGAAAGAGGAGA
Source organism: Lepidochelys olivacea (assembly GCF_965140295.1). Lineage (NCBI taxonomy): Eukaryota > Metazoa > Chordata > Testudines > Cheloniidae > Lepidochelys > Lepidochelys olivacea. Next base: position 85,581,579 of record NC_140415.1, on the reverse strand, counting down.
GAATGCAGCCACAGTTTACTGTCAGAATTTCCCCCTCTACTCAATGTTCCCCAGTCTGGGAGTCACCCCAATATATGCTGACAGAGCCCATCATAAATCAGAGGTGAATCTAGCCCAGGATATTACACTATATAAACATATTTAGGAGAAAGCTGTATTCATGATATCTGGAAACTCTGCTAACCTCTCTATTTTGTGCATATAAGGGTCCACCTTTCCAAAGCTGGCAGCTGCATAAATTATTCCATAACATTTTGAATTGCTGTATACCTGCAGAAATTGTGGATTATCAGACTTTTTATCTGGAACTTTTTCTTTGCACTTTAAAATAATCATTATCACTATTATTATTTGAATTGACATTTTATTAAATATGCAAGTACAAAACAGCTAACTTGAGAGAATCTCAAGGCACAAAATAGAAAAAATGGAGCATAATTAGCCTGCATTCTTAGTATAAATCTGCATAGCTCCATTGACTTCAATGGAGCTATGTTGATTTACAGCATTCTTAGAGAATATACTAAGCTGTTATGAATCGGTCAAAGATGAACAAAAATGGAATATGAATCCCTATTGTGTTACAAACTCCAGGCTATAAAAACATGACAGAACTTCTAGGGCAGGTCATGTTTGTTTGGTTTTCTGGCATCTGGTGACTCCAGAGGTTGTGATTTAAATCTCTTTACTTCTGCCACCAGTGCAAAAATCTCTTGCAGATGAACAGAGTGTTATTCAGCATTGAGCCTATGCTCTCCCTACTGTATATCTGCAGCCTTGAGAGGAGAATTTTGTAATGAGACAGTATTCTTGATATCTAGATAAAGTGGATTGAGGCTACAGTCCTACAGAGGGATCCACACGGATGGTCCTTTCTACAATATGGAGTTCCACTGAAACCAGTGGGACTCTGTGAGGTGTAAAGGTTCACCTATACAGATCCCTTTCCTGGACTGGGACCTCAGTGAGAAATTAAGAATCTTTTCAGGGGAAGATCAATGAGCATAGAGAGAATGGGGAAGATGAATCTGTGGGTGGGTGGAATGGCATTCAGTGGCCTGAGATTTTGTCTGTACTAGCATTGAAGGTGTGCTGTTAGATTGGGTTTTTTAGCTTGATCTAATAGAGTCTCTAGAACTCTCATCAAAAAGAGCCTTTGCATTTTAGCATGTGATAAGTCAGTTGAGTTAAAGCCTAGGGAGTTAACTATATTTCAGTGTTATTAACATTCACGACTTTATCATGAGTATCACAGTATTTGGTGCTTTTAATAAAACCATAGCTTCTAGAGGAAAAAAACCCCTATATCTCAGTTATAATTATTTTAAAACGCCCCAGTTTCTAGCCCTTATGGTTGAGGAGAAAAGCTTTTAAATGTGAACCAAGAGCACTTGAAAGGCTCAGAAACTCCAAGGCAAATAAAAAGAATCCAAAATGTTTTGACGTTCCAATGCATGGCCCTGGAACCAGCCATCCTACTACAATGTCATATTTTAGAAAGAAATATACAATGTGTATTAAAGAAGTGAAATCTAGGTAGATATAAGCTGGTAAAAAACCTGAGAGTGCAGTATTATTTTAAGCTTTGAAAATGTTTAGAAAATCCTAAAATGAAATATTTAAGTGAACTGCTATGTCAAAAAGTCTCGAGATTATGATCTAAATTATGCATAAGATAGATACACTTGAGTCTTTGTGTGTGTTTGTTTTTTATTTTTATCTAGCAGCAGGTGATTCTGAAACAGTGTGATGCTGATGGAATATGTTGACTGGATGGACAGAACGGATTACAAACACACACATTATCTGTTTTAATAAATTAAATTATTGTGGGTTACAAAACAGATATATATGGCTGAGAAACGAGTATGCAAGGATTTGAATAGCTGTTAGTGTGTTGTCTGACTGTTCCCAAGATAATCTAATTAACACATTTGATTTCATATTTAGGTGTTTGCCTTCTTAAGCATGGTGATGGAAATAGTCTGGGGTCCTTGCTTTGGGAGGTCATTCTGATAAATTATTTCAGTATTGATTTTTTTCTGACCCCAGGTGATTATGTAACATTTTCAAAACTTGCCTGATTTTAACAATGTTTTTGTTAGCTAATATTTTGGAATTAAAAAAAAAAGTTGGAAAATTGTTATTTGAGTCCAAAATTCTGCAGTCAGTTCCACTAATATAGATCTGGAATGACCCTAGTTAAGTCAATTAAGTTATATTAGAGTAAAACCACTGCAAGTGAGAGGAGAATCAATACCAACGAATGAAATCAAAGAACTGAATTGCCCTTAATGATTTTTAGTTCCCCTGATCAGAATTCTGTTCTTTGAGTTCCATTTTATTCTCTCTGGGGCCTACAAAAAGCCAAAATGTGGTGTCTTTGCAGTAAGGCCAATGGCACACATTCAAAAATGATGAGTCAGAGTCTCAAATATCGTAAGATTGGCTTAAAAATCATGAGATTTTCTAAAATAATGTGTGTTTTTTCTATTTGTCTTCTGATTTTTGAAGCTTTAGGGGGAAGCCACTTGCCCCCAATGTGTATGAGCTTCTTAGGGCCAAACTCCAGCCTTTAATACGTATGCAAATATGTGTCCTCCTCTCTGGCAGCTTGGAGGGGGAGTCCCCTTACTCTCTCTTAACCCCAGTGTAGGAGAGCCACCATTCTATCCTTTCCATCTCCCACCCCCATCACTATCCTCTTTTACAGTATCTACACTCCTTCTCACAGTCCTTGTGTCTTAACAGTATCCTTTCTGCCCCCCAATCCATAGTGGTAGCCATTTTGCCCATTGAGTCTGGCTTCAGTCTAACTGAAAACAGTGGGAGGTGGCAAACATCTTCATTAAGAATAGACGCACTTCCATATGCAGATAGACTGTGGGCAAATGGTGGCCATCTTGCTGTCTTCAGCTCCATTGACAGTAATGGAACATTGGGGCCATTTTTAATATGATAAAATTCTTGAGTGGGCAGCCTCTCATTGTGTTTTCATGAGACAGGTTAAAAAAAAAGTTAGACTAGCAATAAAATTGTAAAAGTCGGCAACACTGTATTTGGTTAGATGTGAGCATTATGTACCCTGTCATACTCCGGCCACATTTTTCACTTGTGTTCTTAAAAGCCTCATTCAAAGCCTAATAAAGTAAATGGAAGATTCCCACTGACTTCCGTGGGCTTTGGAGCCGGCTCTTAGATAGCTAGGACATTAGGGACTGCTCCATCTTCCACTTAGGTCATTGGGAGGCTTTCCATTGAGTTTAAAAAGAGTTGGACTGGGCCCTTTAGGCATTTAAAAAGTGCTGTTCTGTCCCATCCTCTATTGTCTTGTGTCTCCCTTCCTTCAGTGCTAGAAATGTGCAATATGGAGAATTTTCTCTAATTTTAGGTTCAAGCACTATGCGAGACAGACACTGAAAATATGATATCTTGCATCTCATATCAGGCCATTACAATGAGCCCAATCCAATGTTCCTTCCACAAGAAAATCTCCAATTGAAGACAATGGGAGATTGTACAATGACTACCAAACTGGTCCCTATTGCATTCTGGATCTTTGTTTACTAATAAAATAAATTATGATGAGGCAATACAATGATTCCCTAGTAATAATAGGTTTATTTCTTAGGCTGAAGATAGGCAGTTCACATTCCTCAGTAGAATTGTTAAACTAAAAGGTGCTGTGGCTTAGTGGTTAGAGCATCATTGGGACTGGGTTCTTTTCTCAACTTTATCACTGACTTATTGCATGCCCATGTCAGACAATGTCACTTAACTTCTGTGTCCCACTTTGTCCCTCTCTAAAATGGGGATAATAATCCTTACCTCTGTGGTATTTCACCGGAGAAGCATGAGGCTTATTTTTTATGAAGTAACCTCAAATTAAAGGTACTGTACCAATGTTACAGCATTTTCATTTCATCTATACTTAACCCTTTTGTTTCTGCTGCAGCATATCATATTGTACGGTCAATTTGATATGACAAATGGCTGCAAGTAGTTTCTTTTCCAAGAGGAAATGCGTTCAGTTTTTACTATCCCCTTTTACTCATCAAAAGCTTTCCCTTAAATTTCTAGAAACCTTAATAGTTCCTAACATTTACAGAGCCTTGCTAGGTAGTTTAAGAGAAATAGATATTTTTATGTAGAGAGTAAATAGTGGTTCCTGGAAACATAGGGCAGTCCCTTTAATGTCTGCTCTGATTCAATAATCACGGCATGCAAGCCTTGCCTTGGTCTCAGTAATTCTTCATGAATCCGCTGTATAAGTGTTAGTGCTTGCCTCAACAGCTTATCTAGTTACATGTGCAAAAGCAAGATAATGAAGTTCAAGTGTTAAGGAAGTATGACTAGGGTACACTTTTAATTTCATGTTATCCAAAGGCCTTGCTGTTTCATGTGACATCCAGTGTCAAGTAACATTATTTAGCTGTTTGCGCGGAGGGTGATTGTGTCTTGCAATGAGAATGGCATCTATATGTAACTGAAGTGTCATCAAAACACTAGTTATATCATCCACTACTTGACAAGATCTTGTAAATTTGCCTAAAATGTTCTCCCTAACTTATTGTGATTAGCTTATACTTTTTGCAAGATTTAAATGAAACTTATAAGAACGGAAGCTAAAATTCCCTAACTACATTTCCACATGTATATTCCTCACTGTTTGTTGTGGTTGCCTATATTTGGAAAGTAGTTTTTGTATACACTCGCACAAGAACATATCGATTAACAGAAAATCAATGACAGAGGCATATAGCTGCTCCCTTATTTTATTTTTAAACTTTGTAATGAATTGAAAACGCCCATTTTAAATGGTCATTGAGGCAGAAATCCATCATTTATCCATGTAGCGTGTACAGTAGAGGCTACACAAACTTCCCCCATCCTTGCTGCCAAAGCTCATCAATCCAGACCTGGAAGGACCTTCTGTAGCAGGAGTGACCAACCTGCACCTGAGAAGGAGCCAGAATATACCTATGTACATTGCCAAAGAGCCACAGTAATACATCAGCAGCCCCATATCAGTTCTCTGTCGCCTGCCAGCAGCCCTGCTGATCAGCACCTCCCCGTCCTTCCCCATGCCTCGTGCAGCATGCAGGAGGCCCTGGGGGGAGGAGGAGGAGCGAGGGTGTGGCAGGCTCAGGGAAGGAGGCAGGAAGGAGAGGGGCCTTGGACGAAGGGGTGAAGTAGGGGCAGGGCCTGTGGCAGAGTCAGGGTCCCTCCCCATCCCCACCCCCCTGGCACATTGGAAAGCTGGTGCATGTAGCTCCAGCCCTGAAGTTGGTGCCTATGCAAGGAGCTGTATATTAACTTCTGAAGAGCCGCATGTGGCTCTGGAGCCACAGTTTGGCCTCCCCTGTTCTACAGGATGAGATGTGGGAGGTCTTGCCTGGTGTCTGCCTTTAAAAATTGAATCCTTAGGTCAAATTCACAAATAAGCTTGGCTGCTTTGTGTCACTCCTACAGTGCAAATCAGATGTAAACTTGGTTAATCCGGCTGCATTGCCAAGCAGACTTCAGTGAATCGGCAATGGCAAGGGCCTATATGAAGGGCAATGGGTGTGCCGATATGAAGATTGCATGAGCTGTCTGTTCCGCCCACGCACCATTATCATCATGTTCCCATTACACCTCTGGCGTTTAGGGCAGCAATGAAGCTCCTCCACTCCTGTCTGTTTCTGGCAAGTCTTTCAGTGGTTCCCCAGCTTTTCCCCAGGTTTTTCAGCTCATGCAGGAGAGGCTAATTCTGAGGAGCTATTTTTTATCATCTTTCAGCCAAATTTTTACATTATGTTGGTATTATAGCAAGAAGTACTCTGCCTCCTTCAGTGGGGTTAATGACTTTGCTCAGAAGTCTGAAAGCTTCATTTCAAAAATACTGTAGGGTCATTCATAGAAGTGCATCAGTGCTGCCAGGATCTACACAATGGTAACACCATTCAAGATGACAAATGGCTCCCCATTAATTTGTAAATATAACCATGTGGTCACTTATGCGATACCCATTACCTCCAGAGACAGCATACACCTTTAGTGCTGACAAATTCACAAAATGTGGCCTACACAAACAACTCTCTTGTCTTAGGGCTGTTGATTAATCACAGTTAACTCATGTGATTAACTAAAAAAATTAATTGTGATTAAAAAATGTAATCGCAGATTTAATCATAGTGTTAAACAATAAAATGCCAATTGAAATGCATTAAATATTTGTGGATGTTTTTCTACATTTTCAAATATATTAATTTCAAATACTAACACAGAATACAAAGTGTACAGTGCTCACTTTATATTATCATTTTTATTACATATATTTGCACTGTAAAAATGATAAATAAAAGAAATAGTATTTTTCAGTTCAGCTCATATAAGTACTGTAGTGCAATCTCTATTGTGAAAATGCAACTTACAAATGTAGATTTTTTTGCTACATAACTGTTTTGTTTTTGAGTGCAATGTAAAACTTGAACGCCTACAAGTCCACTCAGTCCTACTTCTTGTTCAGCCAATCGCTAAGACAAACAAGTTTGTTTATATTTATGGGAAATAATGGTGCCCATTTTTTATTTACAATGTCACGTGACCGTGAGAACAGGTGTTCACATGGCACTTTTGTAGCCAGCATTGCAAGGTATTTGCATGCCAGATATGCTAAACATTCATATGCCCCTTTATGCTTTGGCCACCATTCCAGAGGACATGCTTCTATGCTGATGATGCTCGTTAAAAAAATAATGCATTAATTAAATTTGTGACTGAACTCCTCAGGGGGGGAGGGGTATTGTATGTCTCCTGCTCTGTTTTACCTGCATTCTGCCATATATTGCACGTTACAGCAGTCTCGGATGATGATCCAGCAGATGTTGTTCGTTTTAAGAACACTTTCACAGCAGATTTGACAAAACACAAAGAAGGTACCAATGTGAGATTTCAGAAGATAGCTACATCACTTGACACAAGGTTTAAGAATCTGAAGTGCCTTCCAAAATTTGAGAGGGATAAGATGTGGAGCATGCTTTCAGGAGTCTTAAAAGAGCAACACTCTGATGTGGAAACTACAGAACCCAAACCACCAAAAAAGAGAATCAACCATCTACTGATGGCATCTGACTCAGATGATAAAAATGAACATCCGTCGCTCTGCACTGCTTTGGATCATTATCAAGCAGAACCCATCATCAGCATGGACGCATGTCCTCTGGAATGGTGCTCAAAACATGAAGGGACATATGAATTTTTACCACATCTGGCACCTAAATATCTTGCAACACCGGCTACAACAGTGCCATGCGAATGCCTGTTCTCACTTTCAGGTGACATTGTAAACTAGAAGTGGGCAACATTATCTCCTGCAAATGTAAACAAACTTGTTTGTATGAGCGACTGGCTGAACAAGAAGTAGGACTGATTGGACTTATAGGCTCTAAAGTTTCACATTGTTTTATTTTTGAATGCAGGTTTTTTTGGTATATAATTCTACATGTGTAAGTTCAACTTTCTTGATAAAGAGATTACACTACAGTACTTGTATTAGGTGAATTGAAAAATACTATTTCTTTTTGTTTTTACAATGCAAGTATTTGCAATAAAAATAAATATAAAGTGAGCTCTGTACACTTTGTATTTTGTGTTGTAATCAATATATTTGAAAATGTAGAAAACATCCACAATATTTAAATAAATGGTATTCTATTATTGATTAACAGTGCGATTAATCACATGATTAGTCACAATTAATTTTTTTAATCGCACAATAAAGTTTTTTAATTGCTTGACAGCCCTACTTAGGTATCTTTTCAATCTCTAAGCATGTGGTATTACATAATGTTGGCTAAAGCCTACAAATCCTGAGATGAGACCAAGTGTTTAACAGAGTGCATCCTTCATCATGCATATTTTCACTTGTAGAGGTCCCTTCAGCTTCTCTTGTTCAGAATAGGTTGAGGCAAACAAAGCCAATATAACCCTTGACAGCTGATTCAGAAATGACTTTTTGGCTCAAAAGCTACTTTAATTCACCAGGCTCATTGTGCGATCCCTCTCAGCACCTGCGTGAGATTAATTTGAAATAAAATACCCAGTATGACATATGTTGATTTTCTTCATTCAGATAAGCTCAAACATTACTGTAGGTGCATCTGGTCTCTTCAGCATTTTCTGTCCCCATTACATAAATCTATAAGTTGTCCTTTCATAGTGCAAGCGGTGCACGGGGGGGGGGGGGGGGGGGGAAGATGGACAGAAAGTGCACTTGGGAGGGAGCAATGTTTGAACTCCTGAGGAGCTGGAAGTTGTATTAGTTTATAATATGTTGTCTTTGTAACTGTTAATGAGGTGGCAGAGTGTAATTGAAAGGAGAGAAGTAAAGACAGTCTCTTTTGGCTCCGCAACATTTTATAACTGACTGGGGAATGACTGGAGGCTAATGGCTATGTAACTACTGTCCAGTCTTTTTCAAATATACTGTATTTATTGCTAGTTATATATTAACATTTTAATGTAAGTACATAATGAATGGAAAGTGAAGCTAATAGCGACATGACAGGTTTATTATTCCACTGAATGCTTTGCACCAGGATAACCCAGACATTGGATATAGGGCATAAGGAATGTCGTCATTGCTAAGCTAAAAGACAGCATGCAAGTGACATGTGGAAGTTTCGCTTGGAGTGGTCATTCACCTGTAACAATGTGATAAGGTACCTTTCAGATCAAATCTAGACAAAAATGAGGTAAATAGCTTAGAGTAGCCCCAACTTAAATAGCCACCTTACTTCAACCAAGCCCTTGCTGGATCTATTTGTTGTCTGGGAATTCCTTTCCTTTGCAGTGGAAGGAATTCTAAACGGACCTAACATCCATCTGGTTCTAAGGGGCAACACATATAATAAAAGAACAACAAACAATGTACAAACAAAATAACAAAGAATTAGAGTTAAGGAGATGTAATTATGAAGAAAGTGGATTTAGGGATCCCAGTTTAAAATTCTCTCATCTAGCATGAATTTGTCTTCGGAGACTAGATCTCCAAAATCTCCCCTTCAAGCTGACAAAGAGCCAGAAAGGAATCCTATATTATACGTTGCCCCAGGGCCCTCCTCCTGTCTAGCCAGCCTTGATACCTCTCGTAGATATCTAACACTCTCTAACATACTAGGGAACTACAGTACCTAAAATCATTTGCAAGAAAACTATGGATTCCATATTCCCTCATAGAACTGGAAGGGACCTTAAGAGGTCATCTAGTCCAGTCCCCTGCACTTGTGGCAGGACTAAATATTATCTAGACCATTCCTGACAGGTGTTTGTCTAACTTGCTCTTAAAAATCTCCAATGATAGAGATTCCACAACCTTCCTAGGCAATTTATTCCAGTGCTTAACCACCTTGACAGTTAGGAATTTTTTCTAAAATTTTTCCAACCTAAACCTCCCTTGCTGCAATTTAAGCCCATTGCTTCTTGTCCTATCTTCAGAGGTTAAGAAAAACAATTTTTCTTCCTCCTCCTTGTAACAACCTTTTGCATACTTGAAAACTGTTATCATGTCCCCTCTCAGGGTATGTCTACGCTAAGAAATTAGGTCAATTTTATAGAAGTCGATTTTTAGAAATTGATTTTATACAGTTGATTGTGTATGTCCCCACTAAGTCGGCAGAGTGTGTCCTCAATACCGTGGCTAGCATCGACTTACGGAGCGGTGCACTGTGGGTAGCTGTCCCACAGTTCCTGCAGTCTCCCCTGTCCATTGGAATTCTGGGTTAAGCTCCCAATGCCTGATGGGGCAAAAACATTGTAGAGGGTGGTTTGGGTACATGTTGTCAGTCGCCCCTCCCTCCCTCCGTGAAAGCAATGGCAGACAATCGTTTCACACCTTTTTTCCTGGGTTACCTCTGCAGACGCCATACCACGGCAAGCATGGAGCCCGCTCAGCTCACTGCTGCTGTTGTGAGCATTGTAAACACCTCGTGCATTATCCAGGAGTACGTGCAGAACTGGGCTAAGAGACGCCAGCATGAGGATGATTGTGATGAGGACATGGACACAGACATTCCTGAAAGCATGGGCTGTGGCAATTGGGACATTATGGCGGCAGTGGGGCTGGTTGATAAAGTGGAACGCTGATTCTGGGCCCGGCAAACAAACACAGACTGGTGAGATCGCATAGTGTTGCGGGTATGGGATGATTCACAGTGGCTGCGAAACTTTCACATGCGTAAGGTCACTTTCCTTGAACTTTGAGTTGCTTTCCCCCACCCTGAAGTGCAGGAATACCAAAATGAGAGCTGCCTTCGCAGTTGAGAAGTGAGTGGTGATAGCCCTGTGGAAGCTTGCAACACCTGACTGCTACCAGTCAGTCGGGAATCAATTTGGAGTGGGCAAGCCTACTGTGGGGACTGCTGTGATCCAAGTAGCCAATGCGATCACTGATGTTCTGCTATCAATGGTAGTGACTCTGGGAAATGTGCAGGTCATACTGGATGGCTTTGCTGCAATGGGGTTCCGTAACTGTGGTGGGGTGATAGACGGAATACATATCCCTATCTTGGCACCGGACCACCTTGCCAACCAGTACGTAAACTGCAAGGGGTACTTCTCAATGGTGCTGCAAGCACTGGTGGATCACAAGGGAAGCTTCACCGACATCAACGTGGGATGGCTGGGAAAGGTGCATGACGCTTGCATCCTTAGGAAGTCCGGGCTGTTCGAGCAGTTGCAAGAAGGGACTTAATTTCCACACCAGAAAATTACCATTGGGGATGTTGAAATGCCAGTAGTTATCCTTGGGGACCCAGTCTAACCCTTGCTCCCATGGCTTATGAAGCCGTACACAGGCAGCGTGGAGAGTAGTAAGCAGCAGTTCAACAATAGGCCTAGCAATTGCAGAATGGTCGTAGAATGTGCCTTTGGGCATTTAAAAGCTCGCTGGTGCTGTTTGCTGACTAGGTTAGACCTCAGCGCAACCAACGTTCCCATTGTTATTGCTGTTTGCTGTGTGTTCCATAATATCTGTGAGAGTAAGGGGGAGATGTTTATGGCGGGGTGGAAGGTTGAGACAAATCACTGGGCAGACGATTTTGAGCAGCCAGACACCAGGGCAATTAGAAGAGCACAGCTAGGCCGCTGCGCATCAGAGAGGCTTTGAAAATCAGTTTCATCACTGGCCAGGCTATGGTGTGACAGTTGTGTGTGTTTCTCCTTGCTGCAAACCCGCCCCCTTTGTTGATTTTAATTCCCTGTAGCCAACCACCCTTCCCCCTTTGATTACAGCTGGCAAAGGAAATAAAGTAACTATTGTTTTGAAACCATGCATTCTTTCTTTATTAATTAAAAAAAAAGTGAAATAACTGACAAGGTAGCCTGGGTGGGGTGGGGAAGGAGGGAAGGACAAGGCCATATTGCTTATTGTATCCACACTACAAATCAAAACTGTTTGAATGACAGCCTTCTGTTGCTTGGGCCATCCTCTGGAGTGGAGTGGGTGGGTGCCTGGAGCCTTCCCCTTCTCCCCCCACATTCTTGGGCATCTGGGTGAGAAGGATATGGAACTTGGGGAGGAGGGCAGGCAGTTATACAATGGATGCAGCGGGGGTATGTACTCTTGTTGGCTTTCCTGCAACTCCAACAAATACTTCATCATCATGTCTGTTTGCTCCCCCATTAGCCTTAGCATCACTTCCTGCCTCTGCTCTTCTTGCTCACTTAATGCTTTCCTGGCCTCTGCCACTGAATGCCTCCATGCATTAAGCTGTGCCCTATCTGTGTGGGAGGACTGCATAAGCTCAGAACACATGTCATTGCAAGTGCAGTTTTTTTCACCTTCTAATCTGCGATAACCTCGGGGATGGAGATGATACGGGGAGCACAGAAACATTTGCACTGGGGGGAGATAAAAAGGGAGAGTAAAATTTAAGATGATACATTTATGAGAACAAAAGGGAGACTCTTCCATAGTGAATCAAACAATTCACAGCAGACGGCACATGTGCTTTAGGTACAAGGTCGCATTTTGCCTTTTATATTGAGCGCCTTCCGGTATGGTGACACATCACACGTGGCTGGGTAACAGAATTCGGTTTCCAAGCAGCCATGGTAAGCCTTTTGGTATGTGGGGTTGGCTTCTTACACGTTCATAACATGTGGGAGTGGTTTCAAACTGCAGCGCCATCCTTTCCCATAGCAAGCAATGCCGGTTGGGTTTCACATTTAAAAGGAGGGGCTGCGGTTTTTGGGTGGATATGCAGCACACACCTGCCCCCCACCCCACCGCGTGGCTATTCTCTGGGCTGATCCCTTCACCCCTCCCTGCGCCATGTGGCTATTCTCCGGGATGATCTCTTTTAGCCAAGCGCAAACAGCCCAGCATGAACGGGGTCCTTTTACTGTTCCCTTACAAAAATTTCTCTATTTCAACCAGGTTACCATAAATGATATCACTCTCCTGAGGCTAAAACAGACAGATAAAGACCGAATGTTACTTGAATGCAACTAAAACCCAGGACCATTTGCTGCCATGCTTTGTGCTGCAATGATTCCAGACTGCTTGCTACTGGCTTGGCATGGTAAAGTGTCCTACCGTGGAGAATGAAATAAGGCAGCCCTCCCCAGAAACCTTCTGCAAAGGCTTTCACAGTACCTCAAGGAGAGCTTCATGGAGATGTCCCTGGAGGATTCCTGCTCCATCCCCAGACACGTTAACAGACTTTTCCAGTAGCTGTACTGGCCACGAATGCATCCCAAGTCTTCAGGGCAAATCAAACATTAAACACTATTGCTTTTAAACGCTGTACTGTAGTTACAAATGTGCACTCACCAGAGCTGCCTTCTCTGGCTTCAGGGTCGGGGATCCCGCCTTGGGAGGGTATTGGCTCCAGGGTGATAAAAAGGTCCTGGCTGCCAGGGAGAATGGATTCACCGCTTGCCTGCTGCGCATTCTCCTCCTCCTCCTCCAGTTGTGAGAGACTCCCCCCTTGCAGGTGTCCACGGACAGTGGTGGGGTAGCAGTAGGGCCCCCCCCCAAGAATGCCATGCAGCTGATCTAGAAGCAGCATGTATGGGGCTATGACCCGGAGTGACAGTTTGCCTCCTTTGTCTTTTGGTAGGCTTGCCTGAGCTCCTTGACTTTCATGAAGCACTGCTGTGTGTCCCTGTTGCAGCCTCTCTCCACCATACCCTGTGCGATTTTGGCATATATATATTAGCATTTCTTCTTTTTGATTGGAGTTTGGCTTGCACAGATTCTTCTCCCCATACAGCAATCAGATCCAGTGTCTCCCTTTCAGTCCATGCTGGAGCTCGTTTGCGATTCTGGGGGGACTGCTTGGTCACCTGTGCTGCTGAGCTCACCATGCTGACCAAACAGGAAATGAAATTCAAAATTTCCCAGGGCTTTTCCTGTGTACCTGGCTAGTGCATCAGAGTTGAAAGCGCTGTCCAGAGCGGTCACATTGGAGCACTCTGGGATAGCTCCTGGAGGCCAATACTGTCAAATTGCATTTGCACTACCGCAAATTTGACCCAGCAAGGTCAATTTTAGCGCTACTCCCCTCGTCAGGGAGAAGTACAGAAGTTGATTTTAAGAGCCCTTTAGGTCAACGGAACGGGGTTGGTTGTGTAGATGCATTCATTTTAAAATAAACCTAATGCATCTAAATTCAACCTAACCCCGTAGTGTAGACCAGGGCTCAGTCTTCTCTTTTCCAAACTAAACAAACCCAATTTTTTCAATCTTCCCTCATAGGTCATGTTTTCTAGACCTTTCTTTAATCATTTCAGTTGCTCTTCTCTGGACCCTCTCCGATTTGTCCACATCCTTCCTGAAATGCGGCGCCCAGAACTGGACACAATACTCCAGTTGAGGCCTAATCAGCGCAGAGTAGAGTGGAAGAATTACTTCTTGTGTCTTGCTTACAGAACTCCTGCTAATCCACCCTAGAAGGATGTTCGCTATTTTTGCAACAGTATTACACTGTTGACTCATATTTAGCTTGTGGTCCACTATGACCCCCAGTTCCCTTTCCGCAGTACTCCTTCCTAGGCAGTCATTTTCCATTTAGTATGTGTGCAACTGATTGTTCCTTCCTAAGTGGAGTGCTTTGCATTTGTCCTTATTGAATTTCATCCTGTTTACTTCAGACTGTTTCTACAATTTGTCCAGATCATTTTGAATTTTAATCTTATCCTCCAAAGCACTAGCAACCCCTCCTAGCTTGGTATTGTCCGCAGACTTTATAAGTGTACTCTGTATGCCATTATCTAAATCATTGATGAAGATATTGAACAGAACTGGTCCCTTCCAGCATGACTGTGAACCACTGATAACTACTCTCTGGGAATGGTTTTCCAACCAGTTTTGCTCCCACCTTATAGTAGCTCCATCTCCCTAGTTTGTTTATGAGAAGGTCATGCGAGACAGTATCAAAAGCTTTACTAAAGTCAAGATATACCACGTCTACTGCTTCCTCCCCCATCCACAAGGTTTGTTACTCTGTCAAAGAAAGCTATCAGGTTGGTTTGACATGATTTGTTTTTGACAAATCCATGCTGTTACTTATCACCTTATTGTCTTGTAGATGTTTGCAAATTGATTTCTTATTTATTTGTTCCATTATCTTTCCGGGTACAGAAGTTAAACTGACTGGTCTGTAATTCCCTGGGTTGTCCTTATTTCCCTTTTTATAGATGGGCAAATATAGTGCCATTTTCCAGTCTTCTGGAGTCTCCCCCATCTTCCATGACTTTTCAAAGATAATCGCTAATGGCTCAGATATCTCCTCAGTTAGCTCCTTGAGTATTCTGGGATGCATTTCATCAGGCCCTGGTGACTTGAAGACATCTAATTTGTCCAAGTAATTTTTAACTTGTTCTTTCCCTATTTTAGCCTCTCTTGATCCTACCTCATTTTCATAACCTTCTTGGTGTCTGATTCCATATAAGAATGGCTCCAGGCTCTAGACCTTCCTTTTTATGTAGTGAACTGGATAGAGACCCAGAACTCTTCTACTGGGATATGCACTGCCGAGAGGCTGATCTCTTTCTTACAGCTCCCCCTGTACATTTTCTCAGAGTGTCTGAGTGCAAGGCTCACAAGTTAGTAAGCACACATATATTTAGACTTTTTTTTCCCATTTGCTCGTAATGAAATTCTAGGCACTTTCATGCATTTAAAAGCACAGACTTTGACATCATCCTGCCACTGTCCTACAGCAATTCCGCAACTGTCCTTTCTCCAGATGGGTGAATGTCTGTAAATTGGCAACCTGATAACTATACACCAATATTGTGTAAGTTAAGAGGAAACAAATGAAAATGACAATTAAGTCCTCTTCTTTATTCCTATTTCCTTCTGGGTACAGGCATTTTAAATGGCATCTTACCAGGAAAATCTCCTTTCAAACAGCAGTTGCCGTTACTGTAAATGTTACTTGATTCCAATTCAGGCACAGCAAAGACTTGAACCTGGGTGTCCTGCCACACTCCATCCTGGACCTGAGAAACCTTCCTTGTGAAAGCTCAGACAAAACCAGTATGTTTCTAGGAAAAGTTTCAGTTTCAAGGAACCAGCATTTTCTGACAAATATTTTGTCAAAAAATTCTCAACTAGCACTAAGCGTTACAGAAGGTTGTCACATGGCAGGGGTCAATATCTTAACCACAGATGAGGGTCAGGCCTGTGGGCAGATTGAAACAAAAGCTACTATTAAATTATTCTTTTCCCCCTGAAAATCAAATACAAATGAAACATCAACCAAAAATAGCATTTAAGAAGTAATATAACCAATTAGTAAAAAATACAAATACAGACATCTAGAAAAGAGGTCAGGGTAGATGACCTTGACCTTGGGAGAGATGAGAGGATTATCAGTAACTACTCTTATTGAATCTCTATGGCTTTTTGATCACATGTTCATCACTTCTTCAAACATTTCTTTCTGCGGTGGTTTGTTCAGCTGGTGGTGGAGTCTAGTGATTTTACAGCCAGTGACTGGGTGACCATGTATTTTTCTGTCAGTACATGAGTCTATGGCTAATAACATACCTAATGGCCTCAATAAAAATAAGTCAATACCCTCCTTGGTTTTGTTTAATTCTGCCTTCAGGACAGATCCTCAGGGATGATAAAGATATGTAACCCCAGTGCTGGAGCACCTCTAATCCCCCAAGAGCCATGGAGCCCTTTATTTTCCCCTCTTCAGGATATAATCCATGAAGATACTTAAATGCCTAAGTCCTGTTTTTAGGCACCACCATGACCCACAAAGCTCCCGCTCAGCTGCTGCCTAACTCTGTAGGTGTCTAAACACACTCAGCATTTAAGTTTTTGTCCCTGGGTATGCACGCTTCAGCATCACTCTATGCATCTGAATGCCTTACTCCTGACTAACACTAGAGTGATTCACAGACTGGGGAAGAAGTTGCATGCAAGGGCCTGATCCAGGAGCTCTGCCTATTGGGCAGGTGTGTTCACAAAATCAGCCAAGCGGAGGAGGGAGCAAAGGAAGAGTTCCCTTTAGCCCCTTGGTGGTTAGGGTACTTACACAGGATGTGGGATATCCCTGGTTCAAGTCCCTCCTCTGTCTGATGAGGAAAAGAGATTTTGTCCAGACATCTGCTACCGCTCAGGTCAGTGCCCTGACTATGGAATATGCTGATATGGGGCTCTCTCAGCCTCACCTATTGAAGTTGGTCCACTTTAACAGAATAATTAAAAGTTAGTTGAGCCAGTGAGAGTTAGAACCACAGTATAGAGCCCTGTAGGTAGGGCACTCACCTGAGAGATGGCCGATTCCTGTTCAAATCCCTTCTCCTGAACTTGAGGTCTTCCATATCTTGGGTGAGTACCTATCCACTAGGCTAAAGATTATAAAGGAGCTCACCCTCCCCCAAGCTGTTTTGTGTGAACTCACGTGAGGGGCCTAATCTGCCACGCCAACCAGATTGGACTCCCAGACATGACTTAGGCGGCGGAATGCCTATCTTCCTGTGGTTCATGAATCGCAAGTAAATATAGGTGCTTTCCTGCAGCCCAGACTTAGCCACCAAACTCTGAAAGAGGGGTACACGCTCCTGTCATCAGCTTCTCCCATCAGCTAGCTTAGGCAGCTTACTACCAGTGTGCTGGCTTTGGAAATCATATCCTAAGGACCCCCCCCCCTCCACACACACTTTCTCCCCATTCATTGGATAGGAGACAATGTACCTAACTCAGGTTTTGTGAATTGCAGTGTTGTTTTTGTGTGTGTGTTGGGGGGGGGGGAAGGGGGGCATGGGGAGGTGCCTAAAAGTTAAATGTGGCAACGCTCAATATCAGAATGCTTAAGTGCCTTTTGGGATCTGATCCCTGCTGACCTCCCTTTCCTCTGCCTTAGGACCTGTGGACTATGGGTTCTTAGCACTCAGTATCTAGTGACCAGGTGCATACACCAGTAACAAACTTTGTGACATCTGGGATATTACAGTTCACAGGTACATAAATCCATGGCCAACATTAAGGTAAACATTTTATTCCCAGAAAGGATAGGGGCAAATTAAAAGAAGGGGAAGGGAATGGGCAAGGGAAACAAAGCTTTTTAAATAAATGAGGCTGCAACTAATGCTACAACAGATAAATGCCCACTAACTAAAACAACAGTATGAGAAAGTCCCTCCCTCCCAAAAGTTCACCACAGGCCTTATTTGGGTGTTGATGGAAGTGGAATTGGATGTGAAATGCTGGTATCCCTTGCTAGAAGGCCAACAGCTCTAGCTTTCAGCTAGATGGAGTCCTTAGTGGCCTTGAACCGTCTCCATGCCCTGGCCTTATAGTGCAAAGGAGGTGTACCAAGCTCAGGTGCCTTTCATTTCTCATGGGTGAAGCAGAATCTTAGAGCTCAGTCTCTCTCCATTGTGGAGCTGGGGACTCTGGGTCAGTCTCAGCCCTTCTGACAGGAAGAGACAAAATGGCTGTCTTACCTTCTACTGCACAAAATCACTCTGAGGCTACTTATTTTCCGTTCCAATCTGACTTCCTGCAGCTTTCTCTCTTCTTGGTCATAGGATCTCCTCCAGGCTCTGCTAACATGGCCTACCCATGTGTGTGGTCTCTGGGGCCTGCAGTTGGTTGCCCAGACATACCAATCAAGTTGCTGGTCCAGTCCCCACAGACTGCCTCAATCATGAGTGAGACAGGCAGTCTCAATGGCAGTTCCAGTCTCTGTTTCTGTCCTCCTCTCTGTGGGAGTTGTGTCTAAAGCCCCACACCAGAAAGAGGATACAGATAGATAGCATTGATGCAGATGGTATTTAGCTGTTACCTTGCTAGCCACTAATTTCTGTTTGAAATTTAGTGTTCCAATGGGGCAGCTGTTTGACATTCATGTCACAGAATTTCTTCTGCTCTAGTTTCTGGTTACGTGTTTTTGTATAATTATTTCAGTGTTAACTGTCTTTGTTTCAAGATGCTTGTTGGATTTTAGCGTGAAGATTTTTTTATTCGTCTGGCCTTTTGTCTTTGAACTGGTGATCCCAATAAAGCATTGTGAGCTGTGTTGTGTGATATTCAAATAGTGCTGTGTATGATCCTTTGAATCTCACAGTGAGCAAACTGTAGCTTACAATGCATTATACTACTGCTATTCATTGTGTTGTGCAATTTGAGTAGTACTCCATTTATGAGAGGTAATTTTTCATGTTTAATACAAATAGATTTGCCCAAGCCTAGTCAAGAAGAATCTCATGTGGGTTCAGTGGTTCTCTTACACACTGTTTCCTGTAACTATTGCAGATTTATTTGTGATGACAGAATTCATGCCTGGCCAGAATAGGAAATCTTGGCTCACCAGAGTACTAAAAAGTGTAAGAACAGGGCTATACCAGGTCAGAAATGCTAAACATTTATGCTGCAGACTGTTATGACACAATGTACTTTTTGCAGAATCCCATGATACGTAGCTATAATCACACTCTTGTCCCAATAAATTTTTATGCTTGAAGGTACCTAGGCAGCTTGTTGGCCTTCATTTAGAATTACTCTCTCAGGACGCAGTGAATGGGTCATTTGTGTTTTTTCATTGGAGCCATAGAGAATTTTTTCCTAGGCGGATAATACTAGACTCGTATTTACTTCAAAGTCCTCTTCCTGCAGTTCCTTGCTTTCCCTACTTCTGTGCAATGGGGTGGGATGGGAGGATTCTGTTGCAGGGTGATATTATCCCATTAAGAGGGAGCAGGGCCATTGCTGTGAGTCATTATCTGACCCTAATTGGGCTTAAAGCAGGGCACCTGGACCCTGGAGGGAAGAGAGATCCGGTGAGTGAGAGCTAGGAGGCTAGTTAGGAAAAAGTGCAGGTGGGAGCTGCCTGGGACAGAAGACTTGGGAGGGAGTAAGGTATCCTCCCCTGGTGAAGATGAACTCCCAGAAGAGAAGCTGGGAAGTTACTGGGAAGAGCAAGGTTGTACTTTAGCTGGAAGGAATGGGGTGGTGTCCTGGTAAAAGGACAGACATGGGCTGTAGAAGAGCCCAGTTGTGGTGGAAGATGCTGGAGCATAGTGGGTGGTATGTTCATGAACAAGAGGATGTGTGATTTTGAGGACTACATAAACAGGGGGTGTTAAATGGACTATGTCCAGGAACTTCTGTTATGGGCTATTTTGCACAAAGTTTTTGTAATGAACCCCTAAGGAGGGGTATTATTGAGGCAAGAGAGCCTGGCATGGAATTATTGGGGACCCTGAAGGAGAAACTGAGGTGGGGGCACCTGTTACAGTATGGCCTGCTGCAGCAGGGCAGGGACCACCTTATGATAGACTCCTTATACTCTTTTCCCTACCCTACCCATCTGCACAGCAACCAGGCACAATGTCTAAATGGAGTGGGCAAGACCCTAATCCAAAGCCTACTTGTGTCAATGGGCTTTGGATCAGGCCCTCAGTACTCTGTTGTACCTGGGATTAGAATTGGGAGAAACTCTGTTGATGATAGTGAATTTATGCTGGTTTTATGCTAGTGTGAGTGAGATGAGAATCGGGCCTAAACATGGGAGCAGTTGCCCTGAAGTTAGCAAGACTGCTTGTGAGTATGGGTTGCAGGATTGCTCTCCTAGCTCTTTTCCGTGGGTGGGAGGGGAGTTAAACAAATGTTATCTACAGTTTTGGAAGCCTTTATATGAGACAAACTATAATTGTGCATTTATTTTTAAAAACAAAAATCCTTTTAATCACCAAATGCTCTTTGGGGCAGAGTAACTTTTGGGTCTGTGTTTGTACAGTGCATAGCCAAGGGGAAATGCAGCATAAAATATAACTGTACTTCTTAAATTTGAGCCCCACAGAATTTCAATGAGCTAAAAATCCTTTTTTTATTTTTTTTATTTTTTAAACTAAAATGTCATCTGTAGTGCTGGGTTTTCAGTTGAAAATATAATTGCATTTCCCATGTTACATATATTTCAGTACACATACACCCTTGTAATGAGATGCTCTTTAGTGCCTTATATTTCAAAAGTTGACTTGGTTGCAAAAAGGAAAGAGCAGCATTTTAGGAATGAGATCATATATTAGCACGGGATGAAAGTAATAAAGAGTAAGCTGCAGCTAAATAAGATGGAGCTCAGGAGTTAAATGGGACTGAACAAAAGGATATTTTAAAGGCTACTTTACCCTAAAACTTGTTTAGGAAACCTCAGATGATCCTGTGCAAAGGTGACCTGGAAAGCCTGAGAATCATAACAGTAGCAGACTGCTGCTCATGCTATCACCTACCCCTCTTTCTCTGTTGTCTTGTCTCTGGCTTCTGGTATTTCCAGGGAATAACACAGATGTTCCTAGAACTTGGGCTAACCCCTCTATCTGTGATAATTTATTAAGTCTAATGGGCCAAAAAACCCCCTAGTGATCATAATAGAGTACATATTTATACTTGCAGATATGTTGTTTTGGAAGACTGCTAAGGATATCAGAAATGCCACTCTACCAACTTCAACTGAGCCTCACAAGAACCCGAACAGGTACTATAGCTAACTGGTATTATACCTATTTTACAGATACATAAACTTGGTTTAAGTGATTTGCTGAAAGCCATCTAGCAAGTCAGAATTCTGACAGTGTCCTCAGGTCTAACCTGACATGCAAGACACACACTGACAAAACAATTTTTCAGCTAGACAAAGCAACACATTTGATTTCCTGGGAGAAAGATGTTATTTATGACTATTCTTTAACAATAATAATGCTTTCTATTTAAAGTGTTTCAGGATGGTGTCGGTACTCTTGCAAATGAATGTATGATCTATCATACTAGGGAATGTGCTTTTCAGGAAATCTTCAGTGGTCTGTGTACTAGTGGTATGGTTTAGGCCCCAGTCTTGCAATGAACTCTGTGCAGATAGTCACCTTGACTTCATGCATAGGTCCCCTTATGTGAAGCCCCCTGCACAATTGGAGCCTTAGTCTTTTAAACTTGGAAAGAATTTTACTGATGTAGACCTTAAAAATATTTAATAAATGGTTACTTAACTGGATCTCTTTATGACTCCCTTTCTGCTAGAGTGAAGAGCCCTCTATTATAAGACATCTCTTCCGTATATAGGTACTTGTAGACCATGATCAAATCACCTCTTGGCCTTCTCATGGATAATATAAATAGATTTAGTGAGAGACTAAAGCTCAAAGGCATGTTTTCCAGCCCTCATATTGTTTTGGTAGCTCTTTTCTGTATCTTTTCCAGTTTGTCCACATCTTTTCGACACAATATTCCAGTAATGGTCCTACTAGTGCTGTGTCCAGAATTAATGCCACCTTCCTAATCCTTCTTGATATTTCCTTGTTTATATGTCCAAGGATCGCATTAGTCCTCCTAGCTACAGCATTGCCTTCAGAGCTTCTGTTCACTTGGTTATTTATATTGACTCCTAAATTCTTTTCAGTGTCACTACATTCCAGGATGCAGTCCCCTGTCTTGTAAGTACTTTCTTTGTTCTTAAATTATGACCTTACATTTGGCTCTATTTAAACACACATTGTTTAAATGAGCCCACCTTACCACGTGATCCAGTTTGATCTGTATAACAAACCTGTCCCGATCATTTATCACTCCACCAATTTTTTGTGTCCTCTGCAAATTTCACCAGTAATGATTTTATGTTTTCTTCCAGATAATTGATAAAGGTATTGAATAGCACTGAGCCAAGAACAGAAACACCCCCATTGGATGATATTTCCCTATTTACAATTTCTTGTCGAGATCTATCAGATAACCAGTTTTAATCAGTTGAACATGGACTACATTGATTTTTGTGTAGGGTTTTTCAAATGTCACGTGGGACTAAGTCAGTAGCCTGAGAGAAGTCACATGACCTTGGAAGACATGAAAGAAGCATGATCTTGTGGTTTAAACGAAGCTCTGCCTTGGCTCAGCACTCACATCTGTGCCCTGAATCACAAGGCCAGATTTTTCTCTGATACCAGTTTTGGAGGAATGTAATTCCATTAACTTCAAATCAAGAGTGACTCATCTGAAGTGAATGGAGTTACATGCTCACTAAGGCTATGTCTACACTTAACGGCAGTGTGAAGAGTACGTACACCGCACGCCCCCTAGCTGGGATATAAATAGCAGTGTAGATGGTGAGGTGAGTAAATACCCTACGGTTCTGGCATGTATGTAACTAACATTGCTCTCATCGTGCGCAAACAGTGCCTCCCATGACTACGCTACTATTTTTATCAGCACAGTGTCCTGGTGCCTCCTTGCTGCCTGAGTCTTTCCCTGCTGCAGGGAAGAGCTGCTTGAGCCTTTCGCTGCTTCCCCTCTCCCACTGCCTGGGCCTTTCACTGCTGAGTGTAGCTATGCAGCCTGTCTTTTGCTGTGGAGTATAGCTACACATTCTCTGCATGCTGTCGCTAGTGTTGGCAAGGCCTAAGAGGTATCATGTAGGGTAGGATGGCAACATTATTGACAGACAGAGGGGTGGTCCCTGAGATGATATAGTACTTACTCAGCCTGCTGTCATTTTCACCTGGTCAGCTGAGTAGAGGCTCCTTCAGTTGGCTGGAGTTTAGTTGGGGGTGGAGTAGAAAATCCCTCTACTTTCTGTAAAAGTGACAGGGACAACCCTGAAAACAGGGACACTTTCAGCATTCAGGGGTGTGTTTGCCCTATTTATTCACAGAAATTGAGGCTTGTGCTGCTTGTTCACAGTAATGCAGAGTGGAGTATGATGATAGTGGGCAAGAATCAGTTAATACATTTTCTTTTCAGAGTGGGTGGGAGGAGTTGGTATAAAAATGTTTCACAGGTCTGGTTAAAAAAATTGTCAAGGCTGACCTTGCCTGCAGCTCTGGAAACCAAAGTCCTTTTTTTTTTTTTTTTTTTTTTCCTTTCTTCCCTTAATCTAGTTGCCAGGTGCAGTGAGTGGAAGCAGCTGCACTTCATGTTTTTTCCATATTGCCCTGGCAATGACTTCAGCCTTAACCTACAGCAGAAGGACCCGTATCTCTGCTCTGCCGTTACTCAGCTCAAAGTCTCTTTCAAACACTGGCCTAATCTTTGACAGTTTTTATAGTGCTAGTATGGTATCCTAACATGAGCGATTACCTGAGATTTTAAACTTATTTTATTTCACATACCACTCTGGCTGGACTCAGTCTGAGGGCCCAGAAGGGAAGAGACAGGTCTAAAGTACTCAGTTCCAGTGACACACAAAAGGAGTAATTTTCTTGCCTCAAAAAGGGTGCTTTCCAGGGCCGGCTCCAGGCACCAGCTTTCCAAGCAGGTGCTTGGGGCGGCAATTAGAATGGGGCGGCAATTCGGGGGCAGCTCTGCCGCTTTTCCCGCCGCAGTGGCTTTTGGGCGGCATTTTGGCGGCAGCTCTGCGGCTGTTGTGGCAGCAGCAACTGCTTGGGGCGGCAAAATTGGTAATACTGCCCCTGATGCTTTCAAAGCCCCTTTCAAATAATTTCTGTAGCACCAGAGACTTTATAAATAAATACATCCGGTAAACTGTTTCCTTACTAAAATTTTCACTTCTGCATTTTTTTCCTCTCTCTCATACTGCCATGTTTTCTTTTGTTTGCTTATTTGAGGCCCCATGAACAGTCTCAGCTCAGGGATTTTCTCCATGGGAGTTTGGGGTATTAGGAAATGTAACTCAGTCACTGCTACCCCTGGTACAGAAGTTTTGGCTGATAGATTGCCTGGTCATGAATCCATCAGCTCTTCCATTTAATCCTCCCTTCAGAACTTTGGACACAGTATGTGGATGCTCTTCATGAGATCCAAGAGTCTTGCTCCCATATGGAGGAGACCTTCACTGTTTCTGCTGTGTCTAGGGCTCATCATGCCTCGACAGAAGAAAGTAGATATTTCCCACAGGGAAATACACGCACTTCTCGAACATATAAGAAAAAAGGTGGTAGGCCTCTTGGAACTACCAATCTTGAAATGTCCCCTGGAATACGTGAGTATACAGAGCTCTAGTGGCAGTGACTGGTCTGGAAGGTGATGCTTTGCTGAGCAAATCACTAGAAGTTGTGTCCTCTGCTTCATTAGTACGACTGCATGGGGGCAAAGAAAGAAACAGGAGGGAGAGAGACATCTGATATGTTAGGAAATTATGCACCTGAGCTGGTCAAAATGATTTGGAAGCTTCAAAATTTCAGTGTAAATTTTTCATGAGAAACTTCTCACGAAAAATAGTTGCTCGTGTTGGACTAGGTATGGGGTTCACCTTTCACAATGAAAAGAAAGTATAAATATTCTGAGCAGCAATATTACAAAAAGAAATGTCTCTGTTCCTGAGTACTTTGGTAAATGCAGGAATAAAATTCAGTAGCCAAAATAGACCGACCCTACTTTAATTTAGTTTAGACTGTCACCGTGACAGTTAATGGGGCTTCTTGAAATGCTGAGACTCTGTCCTTGTGTACCCTGGCATAATGCCAATTTGGGATGGTCTATGCGTGTGGGAAGAAACAAGTTGGGTTACTTGTTCCTATTCAAATATGTTCTTTGCTAGTTACTGAGCAGTTTTAGGAGCTCCTGTGTGTGTCTGGGCAGGGACCAGGGGATGATTGATTGATAGATAGTGAATCCCCAAAGATTCAGAGTATTGATTTGACCTGTTTTTTCTTAATTGACTGCAAACAGTTTGATATATTTGATATTCATAGGGTGCCCAGATAGCAAGTGTGAAAAATCGGGATGGGGGGGGGGGCAGGGGGTAATAGGACCCGATGTAAGAAAAAGCTCCAAATATCAGGACTGTCCCTAGAAAATTGGGACATCTGGTCACCCTAGATATTCAGTACCTGAATCTTGATCTATGAAGGGTCAGATAAGTCATGGCATTGTTTCTGTTCTCAAACTGGGCAAGCTTGCAAACACTCATAGCCTGTGCCCTCATAGGTATGAATCTAAAACTTGGCTTCTGTGACTATTCATGCCATAGTCACTCATCAGGTCACTTTGAACTTAGCTCTTTTCAAGTATTCATGCTCAGAAAAATCACTCTCCTATACTCATGGAAAGCAAACATAGTAGGAGTGTGAATTCATCTGAAGTTTAAATTAGTCTTAAAAAACAGAGTGAATATTTGTGGAAAACTGTTTGCAGTATTTCCCCACTATTAATCCTTGATATTCCTGTTTGTAAGTTTGCCCTTTCCTTGCATTCACATCTTTCTGCCACATGTCCTTAAACATACACATCATTTCTTTAATTCACCCGTGTGCGCATCTCCCACCATACTCCCTCCCCAACCCCCCCCACCACAAATAGGCTCTGTAGAGCACCTGGTTACAGTATTGAACTCCCAGGTTTAGTTTCCAAGTATGTCATCTCTGCATCGGATTCAGAAGTAAGCCAGCAACTAAGTCAGAGTATGCCGATTGCTTCCTGGAGACTTTCCGTTATTTTTATTAATGATTCTTGTTTATGGCGCTCAGCCTAGTTTCCTTGTTAACTGGAACAGAGGCAGAAAGTCTTGTTGTTTATCACTTTTAATGTGATCCTCACCATAGCTCCAGTAACTCTACCCTATGTATTCTGTGCAAATTAGGACACTGAGCCAAAGAATTGAGGCTGTTGCCTCAGGCGTGAAATCTGTTTGAGTGGGGGTGAGCACTAACTGTAACTCTTGTTTCCTATAATCACAACTGCAGTTTCAGGATGTGCTAGGTAACAGTGAAGTGCTTTGAATGCTGGAAGCAGAAGAATACCCAGTTTCAAATTTACAGTGAGGTTAAGGCAGCCACAGGTGCCTGAATACAATCTGACACACACATATGGCAGCACATCAGGACAGACTGTTGGAGGCTGGGTGATCTTTGGTGGGATACAGCACGCTATTGTACTTGCATTGCTGGTAGGAGTTATATGTTAGATATGCAAAGAGTGACTTGCAGCTGAGACCAGATTAGCATACTTATTTCATCTGCTTGACTATTTGGCTGAGATTCCATTTAGGTTTACCTGGTCTAGCTGCTGTCTAATGACCGGGAGGTCCCCAACTTGAGTCTTAGCTAGTGGGCAGGATGCCCACACAGTAAGCTCCATTAATCAGATTCATCCACCTTTGTTTCTGGCCACCATTTGGCAAGCACAGCTTAAGAGTAGCATTTGTGTTCACGAGGAGAAATTCTGAAGCAAAAGAATAGGGATGGGCCTAAGCCACAACATTCAGATCCAGATCTGAGTTGTCCCGAGTTTAGAATGCTTAGACCCAGTTCAGACTCATGTGTAGTAAAGAGTGACTTCCTTTAGAGATGACCAAAGAGTGGTTCAGTAAGGAGATCCTCCCATTTTGGCTCCTCTTGTAAGACGGCTGGTGATGAGCTGTACTAATATTTAGAATGCACACACAGTATGTCCTGCCACTAAATGGGCGACTCTGCTGATTAGTCTGGTCCAGCACCTGGCTACCAGTTATAGACACAACAGTAGGCAATTTAGACTTGCCCAGGAGTCAGGTGCTTTTTTGATTTAGTACCAACCCTGAAACCGAATGTGGAGTCAGACCAGCTGAGGTTCTGCTAAACAGATTTCTAGGCCAAGAATCGAGACATGATCAGACAAGACTACTGTTCCCACCCCCATGGTATATATTGTAACTAGCAGAGACTATATGGGATACAGGTACTAGATTTATGAATATAGTGATTGGAACACTTTGCATATAAATTAGGGAACTGGGCAGAAAAAAACAGGAATGAAAGAAAGAAGTACAGAACATATTTCTGGAGGTGAGGCTGGCCCAGTGGGTATGGCATTATGCTGGGACTTGAAATACTTAAGTTCAAGTCCCTGTTCTGTTTCAGATGTCCTGTGTGACTTTGGGCCCGTCACTTAGTCTTTCTGGGCCTAAGTTCCCAATCTGTAGACAGGAAGTGCTATTATCCCCAATCTCACAAGAAGTGGTGCGAGGATAAATGTATTCAAGATTGGATGGTGCTCAAATAATATGGTCATGGGGTGGGGGAATTAAAATATTGAGAGAGTTAAAAGCCCCTAGTATTTCAAACTGTTTCCCTCAGATTACATCAATATTTATTTTCCTTTTTCATTATTTTCCTTTAGAAAGGAAGATGGTGGCCAAATGCAGTTCTTTAGGCTCCCCCAATTCTTTTTACTGCCCTTTCCCTAGATAAGAGTTAAAGGGCACTCTGACAATTTTTAATTTGCTTGCAACTACCCCCACGCTAATGATGGAAATGAAACTAAGCAGGGCCCTTGAGTCTGGCAGTGTTTGGTTCTCCGTTCGTTCACTACATGCTGAAATAACTGATATTCCCCTTTTTTTCTTTTGGGGTGTCTTTGCTCTCTGACAGGTTGTTGGGAAACCAGAAAGAGGTAATGTACTAGGCATGAACAACATTTGTGTTTTCTTCTTTATTTAATAAAAAGGAGAGAAGAGAAACATCCTCTGATGGGAAGAACTCCGTCATTTCCAATAATCTTTTTTTTTTTTTAAACTTGCATAGGAAGACAATATAAAGTATCCTACTCTATTAGAACATAAGAACAGTCATACTGGGTCAGACCAAAGGTCCATCTAGCCCAGTATCCTGTCTTCGGACAGTGGCCAATGCCAGGTGCCCCAGAGGGAATGGACAGAACAGATAATCACCAAGTGATCCATCCCGTTGCCCATTCCCAGCTTATTTTACTGTAAGATTTTTTTTTTTAAAACAAACAAAAACAAAAAAAGCAGGGCCAAATCTTCTAGTGCAAATCGCTACAGATCCATTGACTGAAATAGAATTTTGCCCATTTACACCATTAGGTAATTTTGCCTTAATTGCACATGGATTAAGTATGAGAAGTGCTAAAGTTCTGAATAAGCATTTTTTAATCCTAAAAACATCCCTGTGAGATAGCAGAGTAAGCATTATCCTCATTTTACAGATAGGGAAATTGAGGGCAAGAGGGTAAGTGATTGGTCTAAAGTTACATTATGGTTCAGTGACAGAACCAAGATTAGAACTCAGGATTTCCTGACACTCAACTTGTGCTCAGTCCTGCAGACCATCGGTTGTCTGATTGCATGTGGTAAATAGACCGTGGATAACCATCATAATATGAGACTCATGCTGAACCTTTTTTTAAGGTTCTAGAACAGTGGTTCTCAACTGTCGTCCACTGATTGTTCAGGGAAAGCCCCTGGTGCGCGGGGCCGGTTTGTTTACCTGTCGCATCCATGTGTTCGGCGGATCGTGGCTCTCATTGGCTGCAGTTCGCTGCTCCAGGCCAATGGGGGCTGCAGGAAGGGCGGCCAGCACATCCCTTAGCCTGTTCATTCCCTTTGAAACATCTGGCACTGGCCACTGTCAGAAGACAGAATACTGGGCTAAATGGACCATTGTCCTTACCCAGTATGGCCATTCTTATGTTCTTATGCTGTATAACTGTGATTGATTAACACAGCATGATGTGTGGGAGGACTTTCCTTCTTGCTTTATCATGTCACTGTTGTGTTTATTGGAAGTCTTCCTGCAACAGAAAATAGACTGTCATTCGCAGAAACATCATGTCTCCATACTACTTGTATCTTGAATAGTCAGGATAGGTAATGCAAAAGAGAGCCAGATGAAGTAATTTGGAACCACTACTGGCTATGAATGGCTATGTTATATTATTGCAATGTGTACGTATGGTTATGATATAGTAACATCTTACACCCACCCACCCACATTATATGTGTGTGTATTATATGGGTAGATTCACAAAAGAATTTCAAGTGGCCTTTAGGCAACTTTGTGCCTAAATTCCAGAATCAGGCCCCACTGTTTATTCTAAAATATATGCTATAAGAATTATTTTGGAGAAGTTCTATGATCTCTAGTATACAGGAGGTCACGCTAGATGCTCATAATTGTCCCTTCTCGCCTTGGAATATATGAAGTTAGGCATGTGGTGCTGAGCATTGGCACTAGCTCTGACTGATTGATGGGGAACTACAGTGGAGCTGCGCCAGACTGCGAATATTATTTTTTTGGCATGTTTCTTCTGTTTTGAAAAACAAAACAAAACTAGATTTCACTAGTCTGGGAGAAAAAAGTCCATGGACACATAACACAGCATGACAAGTAACTCCACTTTACGGCTATAACTCTGAAAAGGATATTTTAATTCTACTTAGATATGTGTGCAGAGATTGATGCCGCAGTGAGTCTTCTCCTGAGAATGCTCTTTATGTGGCCGGCAGAGGCTTATCCTATTGCAAATCTGGAAAAACAAGGTGAATGGATGTTAAGCCTGTGTTAGAAGTGGATATATCTGACCTTTCACAGGACAATCTTGTATGATGTGACATCACTACAGTTGTACTTGTGCTGTGATTCCTGCTGCTTCAGAGCTGTTCCGAATACTGCCATTCTTTGTGGTTATGCAGGAATAGAGTGTGTGTGTCTGTGTATATATGTGCGCATATATGTGCAGTGTCCAGAATTCTGAGCACGGACCTCTGAAGTAAGCATCTTCCATTAATAAGTCCTACTTTTCTTACCACTGAAGCTGGTAACCCAATTATGAACACATTATTTATTATCCAATAAGTTCTTTGTACTTATAGTGGGCTTGTCATCCACAGAGCTCCAGGTATATTACAAATATATGTAAACTTTATTATTCCTCGTTTTGAAGATAGGGGCACTGAAGCACTGAGGTTAAGGCCTTAATTTTCAAATGTGGGTAACTCAGGTGCTTCAAACTATACTTGTGACCTGATTTTCAAAGATGTTGTGTAGATCCCACTGACTTCAGTGGCAGTTGCAGGTGCTCAGCACTTACTTAGGTGTCTAATTTTAGGCACCCAAGTTTGAATATTGGCCATAGTGATATACCCTAAGTCAACAGCAGAGATGGGAGCACAATCTTCTAGGCCTCCTGAAGCCTAGTCAGGTTCCCTACTTATTCAACCACCCTGCCTCCACTTTAAGCTCCTATTCAGCTATGCCCTTCTGAGGTGGTCCGAATGTTTGAGGGCGAAGAAAGTTTTTTTGTTTTTTTTAAAAAAACTAATTTCACACTGTCTGTATGAAAGAGAATTTTGAAGTCTAGCCTAGTATTTGTAATTGCTTGAAATAGTTCAGTTTCTGAGTAGCTGTAACCTAAGAGTTTATATCCACACCAAGAATGCTATAGAATCCATGCTTTCGACTACTTAATGTTTCAGGCCAGGCTGCAAGCCTGGGCAGGTGTGGCAGTGAGTGACCTCACACATACATGCCCCTTGACATCAGCCCAGCTATCTAGAAGTGCTGTTGAGCTAGGTAGCGTAGCAGTTTATAACATGGGTCTAGCTATGAATGTTCAAATACAGTCCTTGTCCATATTGATCATGGTTTTAATTCTGCAGTCATGTTACCTACAGATATGGTTATGTATTGATATTATCTTTGTTACTGTTTGTGCCTCTACACAGAGCTCTATTGTGCTACTATGACACGAAGGCCCATTGGTGTTAGCTGGCAAAACTTCATTACTCACTTTGTTAGCAATTCCTAACAGGCCTGACAAACTCACTACACCCAACACATTGCTGTCATAGTATTTATCTATAAAGAATGTTATGAGATCTTAAAGGAGAGTCGGGATCATGCTAATGAATGTTGTCATGAAATGTATGTATGTATGTATACTTAAAAAATTGTGTGTATACTGAAAATATCTGGAAAGCCTGTATCAAGGTGTGAGTCACCAGCAGAGGCAGGTTTTCTCTCAGAGCAGCACTATTTGGCTATCTAACTGACACGTAAATGTAAGCATTGTATTGTTTCACAGTGGGCATCCCATCACTGTTTGAACTGAATGCTGATGAAGAACAGAGAGACATGAAATCAACAGGAAAAACAAGCAAAGAGGAAGAAGAGTCTGATCTGTGGGGTACACTTCAAAGGTTTACTGTACTTGTCCCTCAGTTATAGTAAGACTTTTAATCCATTCACTTAATAAACCCCTTGAAAGGTGTGGGGTGTTCACGAACACTTGGCTCCTGGTTTTGACTGGAAACTAGTGGCTCTGTCAAAGACTATATCCTTGGGAGAAAATCTACTTTATTAGATAGAACCGTAACCATTCATAAGTATTTACCTAGGATTGCCTTTTTATATGTGTAACCATTTCTGCCCACTTGTTACCCTTACTCACTGTCTCTTAGAACTTAACCTTTAACAATAAACATATGATTATTTCACTGTAAATATAGTTCAGGGCTGAGATGTTAGAGAACTGACCCGGAGTTGTGCCAGTCAAGTTGTGTGTACACTGACTCTTTTGGGGACAGCTTACCTGGTAATTTCTGAGAATGTCCAGTGACAAGTGCTGAATACTGCAGAGAGTGCTCTGAGGGCCTGAGGATTGGTGAGTATCTGTCTTTCACTAGCCTGCACTGAGAGGGTGAGATCCACAGTGACCTGGAAGATGTCAGTGCTTGGGTGTAGCCAGAAGCTCAAGGAGCTGAGCTAGAGCACTCACAGACAAGACCACTTTGTGCTACCGGCAGGTGGAGCTGAAATATCTCACAACCCTGGGTACCCCTGGAAAAAACAGCACAGCTAGGGGTTGTACAAACACAGAACAAAATGATGGTCCCTGT
Organism: Lepidochelys olivacea; assembly: GCF_965140295.1. Lineage (NCBI taxonomy): Eukaryota > Metazoa > Chordata > Testudines > Cheloniidae > Lepidochelys > Lepidochelys olivacea. The sequence goes on along the minus strand of NC_140415.1, from coordinate 85,549,507 downwards.
CCCTAAGAGCTTACATCCTAAGTGTAAGATAAGAGACAACAGGTGGATACAACAAATTGGTGGGAATGAGGGGGAGAAGATAAAACTTTTTTTTTTTTAAATGTCCAGAAACTGTGCTTGCTAACTATTTTCCTTTATGGTCATAGCGAGCACCGGTCAAACTGTAGTGAGGTGAGTCCCAAACTATGCTTGATTTCAAGCAGAGTTAACTTTGTAACCCACGTTCTCTATTACCGAGCATATTTTTTTTGTTATAGAAAGCTCCCATGACTCCTGAGCACAAGAGCTTGTACTAAATATTCTGTTACATTGTTCTTCCTTGTCAGTTTATTTTAAACAAGTTTTCACTGGATTTGTGTTCATGCTCAGATCTCAGCATGCTTACAATGAGGCAACAGAGGTTTCAAATTGAGTAATTCTGTAGTTTTATAAAGAACGTCACTGTAGAATAAAATCCAAAGATAATTCATCCACCCACTAGCGAGCTTTGTCCTGGTTCTGCAAGGCAAGGCAGATTTTGCACATGATCTCGATAGGAAATATGCCATATTTTAATGGCCCTTTTATGACATCAAAGTGAGTTTGTTCCTGTGTATTTGTTTCATGTGATTCTATCGTGTCTGATTTTTTTTCTCCATTTTAAATTTTTCTTAGTATGTTCAAGGTGATATAACACTGGTGAAAGATGTCGGTCTAACCACAGGGCATAGAAGCAGACAGAGCCCCTGAAAAGGCTTCAAGGCTAGCAATGACCCATCTCTTCCATTACAGTGGAGTTTCAAAAAACATATCAGGTCAACAGAAATCAAGAGTGTGACATTGTGAACAGGATCATAGGGACCTGAGCAGAGAACCATGGATGAAACCCCCTCTCCAAATGTTGCTGGTCTATTTGATCTGACATGGGGAAACAGGGCCCCTGAAAGGGCGCACCCAGAGTAAGGAGAAGGGCTTTCCCGCAGAAGACGAGAGGGATCAAAAGGAAACTTGAGTCACCAGATTAGGGTGTACAAATCAAACATGTAGAATATGGGGGTGGGCATGAAAGGACTAATCAAGGAGTGCGGGAGATCACTGAATAGAGAAGCCCGGGTGTCACCCACAGTGTAAAAGATGCTGGGTTGAGATCCTTGAAGCCAAAGTCTTCTATTTTTCCATAGGCCAGGTACAATTCAGACAGGGATACTGCAAGCTGTCTTACACCACTATTGTGCCTCAACTCTGACCTGAAGAGAGCATGCCTAAAGGGGAGTCTTCATGTTCGTTCAGCCCTTGGCATGTGATCGTTCTCAGGGTACCCAGGACTGAGAGTCACCTTGTTACCCCACTGCCTCCAGCACGAGGGAGCCTTGCCTGTACCTGGCTGGTTGTCAATTCCCTCGCACCACCAGGCTTTCAGCCACTCGAGCACTCTCCTCTGCGCTATGCCCAGCCCTGTCTTCACCATGCAGGATAACAATAGGTGCACCCAAGTCCCTTTGAATCGTCCCCTGTGATATCTAGCCCCTGACACTGGCTGCTCACAGAAATCCCAGATCCTCTGCCCCAAAGGTGATTTATCATAAACCACCATTCATGTAATACACACAGCACTTGTCATGAAACAAAAGAGAGTTTATTTAAGAAGGAATAGAGATGCCACTGGAATTGTGAGAGTGGTGGAAACAAATTGGGTACAATGCACAACAAAATCATAAAATCGAAACCTGGGTTAATACTTATCAGGGTGGATTTATGTAAATCAAATTGATTTAAAACATGATTTAAATCACTAGTCAGGAAGACTCTATTTAATCATGGATTTCTACATAAAAGTGCATTCTTGTGAAGAATATGTATTAAGGTTATAACAATCAACAACTCAGATGATGTAGGTTTCATTTTTAGGAGGTACACACTATACATTTTTTAAGTGATTTATTTTGAAAACTTTTCAGATTTAGTTTTACAGCTATATCAGAAAATGAATGATTGTTTGGTTATTTCATTTACCAACGGTAATTGAAGCAGATATTTATGAAATCATTGGGAGGTGAACTATCTCCAATTCAACAGGTTAAAAAAGCAGGAAAGCTTTTTTAATATTTGGAGGATTTTCTTGCCATGCTGTATTAGGAGGAGAACATCACCAGACAGACATTTAAATTGTTTTGTTTAACTAAAACAACAATGTTATGTATTCTGATTTTTTTTTCTTCAACAGCAAACATATAATATTTTAACAAAACAAGCATATGACTTGAATGTAGTTTAACATTCAAGTTTTTTAAAATCAGGTTTGTTTTTGTTAAAATTGTTTTTAACTAAAATAGTTAAATGAAATATTTAAAAAAACCCACAAAAATTAAATCGACTATGTCAACCAGGTCAACGTGAGAAACTTAAAATATTGCCTTCTGCAGCCAACTCTGTCGTCTTCACCTTCATTTTCCGGTTTGTTCATAATCAGGAAAAGAAAAGCAAGCTTTCCTGCTTTTTTAGGTCCCAAATGATTTTGAATGAATTAGTTCAAAGGAAGGAAATATTCTTTCTACACTGGCAGAAGAAGCTACTGCTGTTAAAAGTGAGATTATCACTTCAACAGTCTCTGGATCCAAGTGCGTAAGTGACTTCCACCCAGTTCACTGGTGTGACTTTCTTTACAACATCATCAACAAACATAATTTCTTGAATGGTTCTTATTCCCAAACTGAGTCTCTTTTAGGGCCTGCTGCCATTATAGGTTTTCTCTTCTAGTGAGAGAATGGTATGGTAGATCTCAACTCAATGAAGGCTACGCTCAGAAAGACCTCAAGACTTCTGGAATATGCTGCTCAAACAGTTTCACTTTTGTTTCTACTGTCTGTCCCTCCCTTCTCACATTTATCTCCAGACTTCTTCTCCTTGTCCAGATCTATTCCGCCCGCAACAATCTTCTATTCATTGAACTTTTGAAACTTTGCACTTTTAGAGAGGTAAGGGATTGACTCTGTGTACACAAATTTGCAGAGGAACAACAGGGTTGAGGTCTGTTATTTCTCACCTCTACATATTATTTATTTAAAAACATTTTTGCAGTTAATAAGCATGTAATCTCTGGAGAGACAAATCCTCAATTTGAGAACTGCAAAACTAAGCATCTCTGATGGTATCTTCTAGACTGAGCACTGAGTCCCATTGGGTAGATAGAAAGATTAACCTAAATAATCTATACAGAAGCCCCTGGAGCCCCATAAGATTGGGTCCCTAATCCATGAACTATTGGAACTCATTTATAAAACTTTTCTTAAACATTACATGAATATATTGTCTCATACTATAGAATTAGAATTTATAATCCCTATTCCATGATGAGATATCTTTGAGCTATAATGTATCTTTATCTTTAGATAGTTTTTTCCCTCAAAAAGCATTTTATCAAAAAAAATCCAATTTAAATAAAAATCCATTTTAAATTTTTTTTAAATCATTGATTTTTATCCACCCTGATACTTATTAATAGTTATGTTTCCTATCTAATAAAAATTAGCTCCCCCTCCCCCAAGTTGAGTCTGCTGCAGAGCTGGCTGTATTCATAGGAACCAGGATCCTATTTTTCATGACCGCGAGATAGCTTCTCAGTGAAGGGATAAAGAACATCTTTTCCCAGGCTCTATTATAGTGAAATAGTTTTTTTGTTTTTATTCATAGGCAGTGTGATTCTGTGTTGTAATATTCCTTTTTGATCTCCAAGTGGCTTTGATCATTTGCAGCTGTCTCTGATAGCTTTCCATTGAAAGTCTTGGGAAGGAACAGGGCTAGACAACTGAGCCTGGCATTACATCACCAGCTAACCAGGGCAAGGTGACAACTCCCTCCTGCTTAAATGGGCCAGCACCAAGACATACTGTTCCCTGGTGACTAACTTTTACTCCAAGACCATAAAGCACACTTTCAACGGAATTACTTCATTCCTTAAATAAAAAGAAAAGGAGTACTTGTGGCACCTTAGAGACTAACCAATTTATTTGAGCATGAGCTTTCGTGAGCTACAGCTCAATTCATCGGATGCATACTGTAGAAACTGCAGAAGACATTATATACACACAGAGACCATGAAACAATACCTCCTCCCACCCCACTGTCCTGCTGGTAATAGCTTATCTAAAGTGATCATCAAGTTGGGCCATTTCCAGCACAAATCCAGGTTTTCTCACCCTCCGCCCCCCCCCCCAAACTCACTCTCCTGCTGGTAATAGCCCATCCAAAGTGACCACTCTCTTCACAATGTGCATGATAATCAAGGTGGGCCATTTCCAGCACAAATCCAGGTTCTCTCACCCCCCTCCAAAAACCACACACACAAACTCACTCTCCTGCTGGTAATAGCTCATCCAAAGTGATCACTCTCCCTACAATGTGCATGGTAATCAAGGTGGGCCATTTCCAGCACAAATCCAGGCTTTCTCACCCCCCCCCCGGAAACACACACACACTCAATAGCTATTGCCAGCAGGAGAGTGAGTTTGTGTGTGTGTGTGTTTCCGGGGGGGAGGGGGTGAGAAAGCCTGGATTTGTGCTGGAAATGGCCCACCTTGATTACCATGCACATTGTAGGGAGAGTGGTCACTTTGGATGGGCTATTACCAGCAGGAGAGTGAGTTTGGGCGGGGGGGGGGGGGCGGAGGGTGAGAAAACCTGGATTTGTGCTGGAAATGGCCCAACTTGATGATCACTTTAGATAAGCTATTACCAGCAGGACAGTGGGGTGGGAGGAGGCATTGTTTCATGGTCTCTGTGTGTATATAATGTCTTCTGCAGTTTCCACGGTATGCATCCAATGAATTGAGCTGTAGCTCACGAAAGCTCATGCTCAAATAAATTGGTTAGTCTCTAAGGTGCCACAAGTACTCCTTTTCTTTTTGCGAAGACAGACTAACACGGCTGTTACTCTGAAACCTGTCATTCCTTAAATGTTATCTGTACTTACATCTCACAATGAGTATGAACCTTCACAAGTTACAAGCTTTCTGTAAATACCTTATATGATATCTCTTCTGGATGAACAGCCCACAAGACACATGGTGTTTGCAAAGAACAGGGGACCTTTTGTCAAGCCATCTCTGTGTCACAGCACTTGTGCTAAGACTGATGAAAAGCTGCCATTGTGGATGGTGGTTTTGGTGATATAGAAAGCTGTCTGCTCACAAAAGGACTGAAACCACTGAGGGTATATTTATACTGTGGCTGGGAGGTGTGAATCCCAATGTGGGGAGCTAGACTCACACTAGCTTGAAATAGCAGTGTGGATGCTGAGGCAAGGACAGCAGCTTTGGTTAGCTCCCCGATTCAAATCCCACCCAATCTCCTGGGTCCAAGCTCAGGGGGCTAGCGTGGGCTGCAATGTCCACATTGCTGTTTTTAGGGTGCTAGGTCGAGCACGGTTTAGCGCAAGGCCACCTGTACTGAGAATTGCAGCTCCCAGCTGCCATGTAGACAGACCTGGAATTACCTCACTCAGGCCCCTTGACAGCCTGTTTTCTTTCTGTGCTTGTGCTATATCACCTTAAGCAAGCAACTTTTCTGTTACATAAGAACGGTGGCCTGATCTGAGTACAAAGTGGGCACATAGCAATGTTTTCCCCTCTAAGAACTCTTCAGGCCCACTTTATTTGTTAGTTGCAAACTGCACTGTGAGAAATGGGGACATTTTTTCTTTTCAGTTCATCCGTATGCAGAGACCAACAATAAAACCAAATCTTGGTCTTGTTTGAAAGGACAGTAAGGGGGCAAGTAAGTCCCATGCAACAGCAGAAGTTGCGTAAGAGGGTTCCATGTCTGCTTGGGTATAGACACTATATAAAACAAAGTTCCCAGCTAAATTGCCCCTTGGGAATCTTAGTTCTCTCTCTCTCTCTCTCTCTCTGCATCATGTTCTCAGAAATTGCAATAGCCTCCAGGGGATTGAAACCCCTAGCATGTAATTGTTATGCTGGAAGGTGTTAATGGCTGTCAAAACCATGGAGGAGGTTATAGCTGATGCTTTTGCTTAGTGCCTTTTTAATTCAGACTAAATGAGGGAGCAGTTAAATGTCTTTGTGTAATGATAGCTGAAATGAAAGAAGCCATTGGCCAGCATGGAAGGCTGAATAGCAACTAAGCTATGTGGGGGCAGGGGTACTAATGGGTTGCTGTGATGTGAGAAGGAAGCTGCCCCACAGCCAGAGAAGCAGGTGTGAATGTGGCCTTGAGAAGGAGAAGAGACCGATCTTGAGGCACAGGGCTGGCCAGAACGGCAGACTTGGAAATTGGCAGCAAGGAACCTGCCTACAGTTTTATTTCTACTGTGTTCAGGGAAACAAGGCTTTCTCTGTACATTGTTTGTAAATACACAGGAATGCACCAAACAACATACTTAACTCATATCCTCAACTACTTCTTCCAATGGAAATAACCTGGCTCTGAATATTGGCTAACTACTCGCTTCAAGGAGCAACCCTTATATATAATGGGTTTCAGAGTAGCAGCCGTGTTAGTCTGTATTCACAAAAAGAAAAGGAGGACTTGTGGCACCTTAGAGACTAACCAATTTATTTGAGCATAAGCTTTCATGAGCTACAGCTCACTTCATTGGATGCATTCAGTGGAAAAATTCCTTTTCTTTTTCCTTATATATAATGGTTACCTTTCGGGTGCATGTCTCTCCATCTTCCTCCCCACATCTCTGTGATGACAGTATATTTGCTCTGATCAGTTGATTTTTCTCTCGGATTGCAGCTTGTTTCAGGGTTATTTGCTGGGGATTTGCTTTTTGGGCCTTCCACCCCTATTAGTCTCCCCTGTCCAGCTGTCAATCAGCTAGTGAGGAACTGGCCCCCTTTCCAGCAGCTGTGGGGTAAAGATACTGGCTTCACTGACAATCCCCAAGTGCTCCAACTGCCTTATAGGCAGATGTGTGGATGCTACTTGATCTCTTCTGAGACAGTGTCTATACTACAATTATGGGGTGTTGTTTGCAGCTCGGGTAGACTTTCCTGAGCTAGCTTTAGCCCAGTTAGCTTGGGACCAAAGCAGTGAAGCAACAGCTGCATGAGCTAGCCACCTGGGTAGTTACTCTGGGTCCTGGGTGGATTTGTTCAGCCAGTGCTGAAACCTGGGCTGCTGTAACTTCACTGCTTCCTGAACTAGCTAGGTTAAAGCTAGTTTGGGTATGACTGCACAACCTGCACTCACATCCCATGACTGCAGTGCAGACATACCCTGCATGGAGGAACCACCGTTAGTCTCCAAATGGGGCTCTACGGCTGTGCCACGGAGGAGAATAGGGCAAGGGTTAGGTCCTTTCTGATAGCCAGTTCTTTCCAGTGTAATCACACTGCAGAGAAATGAATATCAAAATATTAGAGATCTTGTACATTTAATATTTCTTAAACAGCAAGTACTACAGTAAAACATATGTAACTTTAGCGCCCTTGTGGCCAAGATGGAGCCTGCTCTGCAGACAGCTCTGGCCAAGAGAAGGTGCACGGCGTGCAGGAACACAGCAGGGAAAGTCCTTTCCACCCCAGGGGAGCCTGTTCTAACCCCCCACCCCAGAGTGAACACACACAGTCTGGAAGAGTACAATGAATATAGGAAAAGGAAATGTTTATTCACAGAGGGATGAAAGGAGAAAAACAACAGGGGGAAATGTAGGGAGAGTGGTAAAACAGGGTTGCATTCAACTCAAGGTTCTACAGGCCTAGTGGTACCACAGTCTGAAGGGGCGGACACCGAGCAATGTGTCTGCACAAAGAGTTCAGGAGTCCTGGGCAAAGTTCCAGTCCAGTAGTGAGCCTTGGGTGCTTCTGGTCGTCTTCGGTGCCAGTAAACATCCCCCAGCAAACCCCTCCAGTGCCCTCTTCTGCGGCTCTCTGCAAAGCCACACAGAGTGACAATGTCCCCACTTAACTAGCTAAAGCCTCCCTCCTTATTCCCAATGAGAAGTCACAAGTCCCAGTACTCACAGCCCCATGCTGTTCTGGGCAGCACTGATACTGGGTCCAACTCCAGTCTGTCCTTCTCGGGCAATTCCACCCTGGCACAGTGCTCCTCCTGAGTCCTGTCCTGGGGTGTCCCTGATCTGTCCCTCCCAGGCTTCAGGCAGGTTCTTGACTGCTTCACTCTGTGAGGGCCTGTTTGCGGCAGCCCTTCTGTCTGGAGCTCCAACCAGACACACACACCCTGTTGCTCTTTCCTCCTCCCCCGCACTCCCCCGCGCTCCCCTTCTCACCAATAGCACTTCCTCCTTCTGGAACAATCAGCACTTACCTCCTCAGGAAAAATATGTAAAGGGGCTGTGCTCTCTAAACCCCAGAGGGGTTACACTTACGGTGGAAAATACTGTTGGTGCACATTAAACACAGTTGCGACATGTTTGTGCAATTTACTGTATTGGCAAGAGCATCATGCAATGCGTTGATGGCCCCGTGTTGCGCTCAAATATCAATAGGATTACTCATGCAGAAAGGTACTACTCAGTGTGAGTAAGAGTGACAGAATCAGTCTCCTAGTGAGGCAAAGCTTCTGGCTGGGGAAAATGCTACTTGTTACAGCAGAGCTGCTGCTTTGCAGAAATGAGTCATGTGAAAAAAAAGAGATGTGACACTTAGCTTTTATAATGATGATGCACAAGATATGGGGGATGAATACTTGATTCAAAAGCCTGTTTCAAGTGCAATTTAGTTTCTTGACTTAATATTTTAAAGTACATTTAACACCATGGAAAAAACAAACCAGATTATTTTCTTCTGAGTTCCTGAATGATGCATCAAGTTGCATCAGATATTTTGTCTTACGTAACTTCATGTAACCTTATGTAAAGTTATATCACTGCCACATCCTGAGTAGGAATGAAGGTTTATACTGGAAACTAAGAGGAGGAAACACATGGTACGGATTGGCAAAATACATAATAGAAATCCTGTTTCTGTTTGGTGTGTTATTCAGTTCTACTGTTTGGGGGAAGCAAAGATTCGGATATGAGGATGGTGAAGTCTTACAAAGTGAAAGCTGATGACATGTGGGAAGACAAAACTATGTAGGGATACTCACCATGACATGGTGAGACTTTTAACCCCTTAGCAATTGGAGATCATTATTATCTGGGGCTACTGCTAACTTCCATTCAGTGAAAAGATTGGAAAGGTGCAATCTCCCAGTGCCTCGGTTTGGCCATGGGATCAGATCATGAGATTAGTGATCATAGAAGTTCAGAAATTGGTTGGTGCAGATACTTACCCCACTTCTGAAGATAAAACCAGAGTCCATAGCTGCTTCCATATCCACCTGATCTGGTCTATTGCTATATATAATATGCATGTGACTATTTATCTCTCCATGCTTTTCTTCACAAGCCAAAATTGCCAGATGGCAGCTGGGTTACTTGCTTGCAAAATCTGATAAGTGCGCCAGTCTTCCAGCACCATCTTTACCAAGGGACACTTTCCAAACACACCGGGCTACCCCTCAAGCCTTCACCAAAACACTCCCCTCCAAATCTATTAGACATGGAAGCTTGGTCTAGCAAAAAGAGACTATATCAGAATCAGCTTAAGTTGATTGTTCGGCTAACGAGGCACAATGTATACAAGACATCCAAGCAAAAAATGTGTATATTCACTAGAGGCGATTAATGTAAAATATTCAAATGTTTAAATTAATTCAGTTCAGACATAATCATGCATCTTTGGTTTTTAGCTTCAGTAATTCTTGATGCAAATACTGGGTTAAGCAAACTCCAATGTTCTTGATAGAAGATGCTCATTTTAGGTATGCTCATCCAATCAAGGAAGGGAGTTTGAAGGCTACCATCCTTACAGGGGTTAAGGTTGTGGTGTATGGTCTATGCTGTGTATTGGTTGTGGTAGTGTTTTTCTGGGGGTAGACAAACAAGGTATGGAGTCATAGAGGTTAAGGCCAAAGGAGATCAGCAGATCTTCTAGTCTGACCTCCTCTACTACAGGCCACTAAACACCACTTAGCCATCTTCACACCAAATCCAACAACTGAATTAGATCAAAGTATTCCAGATCTTAGGGGACTAAACTATTATGTGCCATAGCCAGAGAACAGGAAGGACTGTAGTGCACCAATGCCTAGGTTCCTGGCAATAGCAGGGAAATGATTCGGTGAGATATGCCCCATTAATTACAAGAAGTGGAAGGTTGGACATATGACCAGGGAAGAGTATAAAAATATTGCTCGGGCATGTAGGAATGATATCAGGAGGGCCAAATCGCACCTGGAGCTGCAGCTAGCCAGAGATGTCAAGAGTAACAAGAAGGGTTTCTTCAGGTATGTTGGCAACAAGAAGAAAGCCAAGGAATGTGTGGGCCCCTTACTGAATGAGGGAGGCAACCTAGTGACAGAGGATGTGGAAAAAGCTAATGTACTCAATGCTTTTTTTGCCTCTGTCTTCACTAACAAGGTCAGCTCCCAGACTGCTGCGCTGGGCATCACAAAATGGGGAAGAGATGGCCAGCCCTCTGTGGAGATAGAGGTGGTTAGGGACTATTTAGAAAAGCTGGACGTGCACAAGTCCATGGGGCCGGACGAGTTGCATCCGAGAGTGCTGAAGGAATTGGCGGCTGTGATTGCAGAGCCATTGGCCATTATCTTTGAAAACTTGTGGCGAACGGGGGAAGTCCCGGATGACTGGAAAAAGGCTAATGTAGTGCCAATCTTTAAAAAAGGGAAGAAGGAGGATCCAGGGAACTACAGGCCAGTCAGCCTCACCTCAGTCCCTGGAAAAATCATGGAGCAGGTCCTCAAAGAATCAATCCTGAAGCACTTGCATGAGAGGAAAGTGATCAGGAACAGCCAGCATGGATTCACCAAGGGAAGGTCATGCCTGACTAATCTAATCGCCTTTTATGATGAGATTACTGGTTCTGTGGATGAAGGGAAAGCAGTGGATGTATTGTTTCTTGACTTTAGCAAAGCTTTTGACATGGTCTCCCACAGTATTCTTGTCAGCAAGTTAAGGAAGTATGGGCTGGATGAATGCACTATAAGGTGGGTAGAAAGCTGGCTAGATTGTCGGGCTCAACGGGTAGTGATCAATGGCTCCATGTCTAGTTGGCAGCCGGTATCAAGTGGAGTGCCCCAAGGGTCGGTCCTGGGGCCGGTTTTGTTCAATATCTTCATAAATGATCTGGAGGATGGTGTGGATTGCACTCTCAGCAAATTTGCAGATGATACTAAACTGGGAGGAGTGGTAGATACGCTGGAGGGGAGGGATAGGATACAGAAGGACCTAGACAAATTGGAGGATTGGGCCAAAAGAAATCTGATGAGGTTCAATAAGGATAAGTGCAGGGTCCTGCACTTAGGACGGAAGAACCCAATGCACAGCTACAGACTAGGGACCGAATGGCTAGGCAGCAGTTCTGCAGAAAAGGACCTAGGGGTGACAGTGGACGAGAAGCTGGATATGAGTCAGCAGTGTGCCCTTGTTGCCAAGAAGGCCAATGGCATTTTGGGATGTATAAGTAGGGGCATAGCGAGCAGATCGAGGGACTTGATCGTTCCCCTCTATTCGACATTGGTGAGGCCTCATCTGGAGTACTGTGTCCAGTTTTGGGCCCCACACTTCAAGAAGGATGTGGATAAATTGGAGAGAGTCCAGCGAAGGGCAACAAAAATGATTAGGGGACTGGAACACATGAGTTATGAGGAGAGGCTGAGGGAGCTGGGATTGTTTAGCCTGCAGAAGAGAAGAATGAGGGGGGATTTGATAGCTGCTTTCAACTACCTGAAAGGGGGTTCCAAAGAGGATGGCTCTAGACTGTTCTCAATGGTAGCAGATGACAGAACGAGGAGTAATGGTCTCAAGTTGCAGGGGGGGAGGTTTAGATTGGATATTAGGAAAAACTTTTTCACTAAGAGGGTGGTGAAACACTGGAATGCGTTACCTAGGGAGGTGGTAGAATCTCCTTCCTTAGAGGTTTTTAAGGTCAGGCTTGACAAAGCCCTGGCTGGGATGATTTAACTGGGAATTGGTCCTGCTTTGAGCAGGGGGTTGGACTAGATGACCTTCTGGGGTCCCTTCCAACCCTGATATTCTATGATTCTATGAATCCTGGCAAGTAACCCACATCCCATGCTACAGAGGAAAGTGGCATACCCCCAACCCCTGCAAATTCCCTGTAAGATGACCTGTGGTGGCGGATTTCTTCCCATCCCCGAATAGAGTTATCAGTTAGAACCTGAGCATGTGGAGAAGACCTATCAGCCAAGCCCTGAGAGACAATTTTCAGTACCACCTCAGAGGAATGACTCCACTGTCCAGCATCCCATCTTCATCCATGGCCATCTCTGGTGCTTCAGAGGATGCGTACAACCCTCCCACTCCCACCCCCCGTGAATACATCAGGGAAACAAAAAATTACTTCCTGACCCCTGCCAGTGACTGGCTAAAGCCCTGAAGCCTGAGATTGTAGGAACATAAGACATGAAATATAAGGGACCCCCTGGGCTGAGAAGCCCAGTCCTACACCCCCACAGGTAAACCTGTCATACAACCCCACTCATAAAACTAGAGAACTTTATCTTAAAACTAATTTGGTTGTTTGCCCCCAGAATTTCTATTGGGAGTCTGTTCCAGAACCTCACTCTTCTGAGGGTTAGAAATCATCTTCTAATTTCCTGTCTAAATTTGTTCATGGTTAGTTTATACACGTTTGTTCTTGTGCTGTATGTTGCTTAACCTTTCATTTACTTGATTCTGTGATTTTGTGTCAGATATGTTGTGTGTGGCAACCTTAATTTGCAGAACCAATTTTTTTGAGTATAAATATATCTAAATTACACCTGCTTTGTACTACGTTTGAGGATGAGACAGATGCATAGAGCTGCTGTGGGCATATGTTGTCCACATTGTTCAGTACTGAAATGGTTAATGTAGCTGAATGTGAATCACAGCACTCCCTCATGCTAGCCAAAGTCCAGGTACTCTATATATAGCCCAAACTTTGACTTAATCGTGTGGGACTTACCATCATTTGTTGGCTTGCGTCAAATAAATGTAAAAAGATATATTAATAACTCTACAGAGTGCTTTAATAGCTCAGCTCTAGAGAATATGTCTGCCTCTGCTAATGCACACATGCTAACTTGACTTGATTTTGATTTAAAAAAAAAACTTTTCTACCTTATAACACTTCTCAAAAATATGTAGAAATAAACCTGTACAGAGCAAAACAGTTCATCTTTCTTTCTTTCTTTCTTTCTTTCTTTCTTTCTTTCTTTCTTTCTTTCTTTCTTTCTTTCTTTCTTTCAGAAAGCCATGATTAGACCTGTACAAAATGAGATTTTTTTTTTTTTTTTGGCTTTTGCTAGCAAGTCTAAAAAAACCCAAACCCAACCATTTTGGGTTGAATGAAATGTTTTGTTCTGACAAAATTGAAATATTTAGTTTTTGATTTTGACCATTTTAAAATAGATTGATTGGTTTTTAACTAAAATTAAAGGAAATTTTGAAACACAAAAAATTGTTTTGAATCAAAAACTTGAAATGTTTAAACAATTCAGCTTTTTCAGATTTTGTTGGTTTTTTTTTAAATCTAGATAATTCTGCAAAACTGACATAAATTTGTGAAGTATTCCAGTGTCACTGAAGGTGCATTTTTTTCAGTAGAAAAAGTTTGCCCAATTCTAGAAATAATGCAGTTACTGAAGTGCTTTTGAGGCATCTCTATATTACTGTATTTTATGCATGCAGTATCCTCCAAGTAGCCTGCAGTTTTAATCCCAGAGTTAGGTTCCCAGATATCTGCTAAAATCTTAGTGCATGAAACTGGCATACAAAATGTGTGACAGAGGCTCTAAAGGAAGGACGTTGTCTGAAAGAGGACTCTAATCCATGTAGGATTCATATTTTTAATATTATAGTGGTTTTCTAGTATAAATTTTTCTGATGTATATATATTTTCTCTCTAATCAGTTTTAAAATGTCAGCATTGCTCATGTGATTGAGCAGAGCCATCTATCCCCTAAACCTATGAGCAGGACCATGGACTTCCGGGCTGTACTTTCAAATTGCGGCCAGTAGGTTGGAACAGTGAGCTTTATCAATAATTCTCTAGGAAGGAGTCTCCTTTCAGTTATGGTCTCTGTGGCTGAATAAAGGGGGAATTAAAGCCCCATGATTGACCAAGTGTGAATTCTCATGGAGCAGGCATTGCAAAGGGAGAGACCTGTAGAGGAGGCTTATGGGAGGTGCTACTGCCATAAGTTAGGGCAACCCCTTGACTTGTTTACAGTATGCATTGTTCATTCTGGCTCCCAGAGCATCCTGGAATCAGGAGGATGCAAAGGTGGCAAAAAAGCTCCTGCTTTTGGGCTGGGAGTTCTGGGCTCCATCTCCAAGAGGCACAGCACTTGAGCTCACCCTCATTGTTTAACCTGTGGTATTCTGGATGTCTTTAGACTCTTTTCCAAAATAAACTATTTCCTTCTCCTTCTCTCTTTTGTAAAGCAAGAAACCAGAGAGTTATTAACTCTGTCCATGAGCATAGCTCAGGGGTGGGCAAACTACGGTCTGGGGGCTGCATCTGGCCCCCCAGATGTCTTAATCCGGTCCTTGAGCTCCCGCTGGGGAGTGGGGTCTGGAGCTTACCCCGCTCCGGTGCTCCAGTCGGGGAGTGGGGTCTGGGGCTTGCCCTACTCCATGCGTATCCCGGAAGCAGCGGCATGTCCCCCTTTTGGCTCCTATGCAAAGGGGCAGCCAGGGGGCTCCGTACTCTGCCTCCACCCCAAGCGCCACCCCTGCAGCTACCACTGGCCATGCAGGCAGCACGCAGAGCTGTCTGGATGTGCCTCTGGGTAGGAGCTGAACGGGAGACACCTGCTGCTTCTGGGAGCTGCTTGAGGTAAGCGCTGCCCAGAGCCTGCACCCCGACCCCCTCCTGTGCCCCAACCTCCTGCCCTGATCCCCCTCCTGCCCTGCGAACCCCTTGCTCCCAGCCTGGAGCACCCTCCTGGACTGCCAACCCCTCACCTCCCGCAACCTGACCCTCAATTTTGTGAGCATTCGTGGCTCACCATACAATTGCCATACCCAGATGTGGCCCACCCCTGGCATAGCTGGTGATCCATGATGGGATTCACTGCAGTCACATTTGGTTGGGGGATATGGGTAAAATTATTGCTTTTGTTTGTCATAAATCTCTGACAAGTTTAGGGTTTATCCAGGAGGTGTCTGTGTTTTTTCTTTCTTCAGAGGAGCATATGGAAATTGTTACACTCCCTGTATGTGAATGACTCCCAGATACTCTCTAACTATTCATAGCTTCCCTCAAGGTTATTTTTAGGATTCTGCTTTTGCCAGCAATGGAAGTTAACACTTAATTCATTATCTAATTGAGAAAGTGCTCTGCCCTTGAATAATCTGCAATTAATTCTGCCCTGTGTGATATCTTACAAAAATCATATTTCTCATCCCTCTCTGCCAAAGCCTGAATAAAGTCCAACACATGACCTTCTCGATAGATATTTATTTTACAGTTAAATAAATCAGGTGGATTTAATTTTCAGTTCACGTTTATCCAGCCTGATATCTGCCTGCATATTTCTGTGGCTTCTTCTGTCTCCCCCAACAGGTTCGTGTGAAGTGATTTCGGTGGGAGAGGAGGACATTTAGACTGTTAGTCAGCAAAACACATGAGCACATGCCTATGATTTTCATGAACTGGGGCCCAGCACTTTGCAGGGAAAGTCCTTTCCAGATGTAAGCAGAGTCAGGAAGAGCTCCACCCTGACATCTGGTGGTGAGGTGTGGCAAGTTGTGGAAAAGAACTTCAGGGGCTGTTCTCATTTGCATAGGCACACCCACCCCGCCTAGAATGAGCCCATAGCTGCCCAAATGGTCACTTTGGCTGCTGTGGGATCCCCAGTGTCTCTGTTATTGGGGCAGGAAGAATAAATTGTTATTATCCTGGTTGTGGAAATCGAGGACAGCGGAACTGTACTTGGCCTTTTGTTACGATAGAGGGACTCTCCATCAACTAAGTAGCACTAACTGGGCAAGGTACCTGGGTTCCAAACTCTGTGAATTGAGAGAGGCTGGAGACAGGTATTAGTATGTTGTGGTGTGGGCCCCCTTTTATTTGAGCATAAGCTTTCGTGAGCTACAGCTCACTTCATCAATGCATCCGATGAAGTGAGCTGTAGCTCATGAAAGCTTATGTGCAAATAAATTGGTTAGTCTCTAAGGTGCCACAAGTCCTCCTTTTCTACATACAAAGAAATTCATTGCCATACGTAAAGTGAACCACCACTTCTAAACATGTTTATATTTCGAAAACAAATACCACAATATTGCCACTTTCTGTTATTGCAGCGAAAGCTGCAGCAACACTCCTTGTTTACAGCCAGCACCCTACTGTTTTTATCCCTAGAAGGAAAAGTCCAGAAATAATCCAACATTATGTTTAAAATACTCAGATTTAAACATACAAGCAATATCAACCAAATACATGATTCCCCCTCCCAGTTTTGAAATGACTCATCTGACTTGAGCTGATTTTGAACTATGCCTCTCCTCCCTGTACACAGCTTGCGGTGGCTGGGCATCACCTTCTCCTGCATCATCTTCTTTCAACTAGCAGTATCCAGGAACTCTGGAGAATGGGAGAAGGGAGAGCTTCGAAATAGGTGTGTGTTATCAGGAGAATAGGTAACAATTACATATACATTTTATTAATAATATCTTGAACTTGGAGATGTGCATTAGCCTCCCAGGTGACTATATAACTATATTGTTCATTTCCCCACAAGAACTGTCTTATTCTTTGCTTTTTTTTTTTTTTTACTCCTTCACTGGATTGTCACTTCCTTCTGTAATTTCTGTGGGGCGGGATGTGTCTATATGTATTTCAGTACACTGTACACATTTTACTGTGCCATGTAAGTACAACTTAGTAATATTACTGTTTCAGGATGTGAAGATGCTAAAAGGGGTGTGTGTGTATTTGATTCAGTTCAGCTACCATTCTGAACTTTGCTCCTGCAAAATAAACATCTTCTTAAATTCACATTTAAGTCACGGCAGAGGAGGTACAAAGCACCTTTCATGATAAGGCCCAGAGGAAATTGCTGGGTTGGGAAGGGAAGGGAAGGGGAAACCACAGAAATAAGCAGGTAGATATCGTTGGTACCAATGAAAAGTAAAACATATTTTGCCTCTAAACCGTATATTTCAATGTAGTCACAGCATAACATTGTCTGGCAGCTAATGCCGAGGTGTACCCAAGACCTTTCTTTTACACGCAGAAAGCTTTTTTTCCTGTCACCACTTTATTTTATGATAATGTAGCTTCAATTATATTGTCTTATGTATTGTAGTGGAACAAAGCAACAGTTCTCTATAGTGGCAGTTTGAATAGATTACTGAAGATAATCTAGAAGTCAATACATGTTGGCTTTAGCCAGTTAGAGAGTTGCTCATTTAGAAATTGTCATTTCATTTAGAGTATACTGTACATTTATGACTAAGCTGGATTCTGAGTAGCTGAGTAATTTTTAAACGTAATTACTATCTAGCCGCTATAAAAGTTATGATTAATTCCCTCCCTCCCCAGCACATAGGAGATGAACTGCCAAAACACTTATCAACAGGCACTCTCCTAGCCTAGAATTCAACTGTATTGACAAGTTGCAATTACACAAGAATTGCCATAATGGATCAGAACAATGGTCCATCTAGTAGTAATGTTTACTTGATGCTATGGGATGGGATTCATCCACAAGGTAAATGATAGCATATTGCCAAGCCCCACAAAGTTTGATGCATAATATTTGCCGTTCCAGAATTCACTTTTAAATAACCTGAATGTGTGTTCCCTGTCTACCTTCTTTCTAAGATGTTTGTTGCTGTTTGGAGAGGAGAAGGGACAAGAGCAGTGAGATAGAACCTATAAACCTGTGCTTTAGGGTCTTCTCCCATCTTTCTTCTCCCAATCTCTCCTAATTAGTTTCATTTTGTGGCACAGTCCAGATTTTAACATAGGTCCATTGTTCACTATGCTCATTGATGGGAATCCGAGGAAACTGATAGGTTAATTCTGCCAAATGATAGAGAATGAGGGGGCAACAATAACCTCTTTGGAGTCCCTTTACAGAGACAGAGTAAGTATAATGAGTGCTTGCAAAATAATCAGAGGAGAAAAATAAACCTGTGTTGGATAATCAGTTACTTATGGAGGAGGCAAAACATGTGATTGTTAGAGACTTAGCAGCAGTAATGTGAATTTCATGTTCTTGAAGGCAGAAACAAATGCTTTAAAGAAAAAAATGTTCTTTGATTTTCTGCTGTAGACAACATGTGGTGTCAGGCCAGATAGCCCAGTTCATGTTGCAGCCCAGTTCATGTTGCATGTTCATGTCATATGAAATAACTGATTAATCTGACAAGTTCTTAGGGGATGAATTCAAACTGCATCAGAATGTCACCTCTCACTTTTTGAAACAGCTCAAGCAGATAGGGCTAATAATAACCAGATGCACCTTGGTTTCGTCACTACCAAATGCAGTAAACTCTTTTCCTACCTAAAGAGGGAATTAACTTAAAGCATTGTGTGGAAAATATAGATTTATCTGAACAAGTCCATTTTTCATTCCCCACATTGCCAAATCTGGTCCAAGAAATTCAGCTTATGCTCACAAAGAAGATTTGAACAGTTACCGCACACCCATGATATCTTCTATTTTTTGTTCATGATTTTACATCTATTTTATTCTTTCTCATATTATAAAAATTGAACCAAATGTTTGGTAAGAAGGCACAGAATTTTTATTTAGGAATCATTTGATAAGCACTTCACACAAACCAAAATAGAAAATGTATGCACGTCCCACTGGATCCTAGGTTTTCTTCTACATCTCTGATACAGTTGTTTTCCAATAGAGCACATCAGTGAAGTCTTCAGCTTAAAAATGCCCATGTGGCAAGGAAATCATAAAGCAACATGTCACCTGTTGGAGTCTTATGGTAACATAAGACTCACTAAAATGATGCACAATGGAGTAAAATGTCAAAGTAATATTTTTATATGTAATAGGAGGACAAACATTTTAATATTTATAATCATTAGAAATACATCAACCAACCAGCAAACGAAGGGAGAGCTGATATCCAATATTTGAAATATGCCCATTAACTTTCTTCTAGGCTACACCACCTTGTACTACTTGTTTGGTGTTCCTGTCAGAGCTCACAAACTAAGCATCCAATGACGTGAGCTGTAGCTCATGAAAGCTTATGTTCAAATAAATGGGTTAGTCTCTAAGGTGCCACAAGTCCTCCTTTTCTTTTTGCAAATACAGACTAACACGGCTGCTACTCTGAAATTGAGTATGGTTTGGCAGGGTCAAGTCTTGGACGACACCCATTCACTCAAGGACTATGTGCCACTGGAAGTGGAGTATATGATCTAGCAGGTGGCACTGTTCCCTCCAAATCAATGCTGAACGAGTACCTCAGCCTCCACATCTGTAAAATGAGAATAACATTTGGAATTACCTATCTCACAAGGCTAAAAGTGACACCTGTTGCAGTTGCAGTCTTTCAGGTGAACAGAGGTAATCAGGGCAGAGGTCACTTAAAGATCTTACAGCTCTTTTCAGAAAAAGACTTGGGGTGTTGCTTGGTGTCATGGCCAAATTCCAGGTCAGGTAACAACTTGCTGTTCAATTAAATTCTCTGTGCTGTCTCAGTAAGAAAAGGAAGTGAATACTCTTTCCAAAGTGCATAGTATTGGCATGATATGAACTGTTAAACAGTTTCTTATTCTGCCCTTTTCCACAGAAGCAGTTGCATGTCAAAGGTAGACGCAAGGATCCTTGTGTGTAAGTTTGTAAAGTGGGAGGGAATACTTTGGGATGTAAGATGCCATATCAAATGTACTATCACTGCATTATTCAAACTTACAACTGACGTCCCATGGGGTTATTTCTAATTCTTACTGGATTACTTTGATCAGAGTAAGGGCCAGTTTAGGGAGTCAGAAACTCCTGAGTACTAATTCTGGCTTTGCACTGACTAATTGTCTGACCTTGGGCAAATGACTGTACCTGCTCTGTGCCTCATTATCCTCATCTGTAAACTGGAGCTAATACCTGCCATAAAGGGGTGTTGGATAGCCTCTGTGTAATGCACCCGCACCAGTATGCAGCCTAGTGCTTGCCTTAAGAGAGATCAGCAGGGATATGCCTAGAGCAGTGAGTATGTCAGTGTAAAAGGTATTTTTCTTTTGCTCTCATGTTGAGACTCTGCTGTATTCTAGAAAACTACAAATACCCAATGGACCGAGAATTGCGTGGGATATTGTCATTTTAACTTTTAAAAAACCAACCCCAACAAAATACAACCCGTGGCTTTTGATTCTTCTCTCCCCTGTGGCTAGGCCCCTGGCAGGTTAACTGGCACACAGGTCACAGCATTTATACTGATATGTTAAACAAGCCAAATAATGACAAGTCTATTTTTGGAAAGCTTTGAGAAGAAATGACATAGCTTGATAAGCAGTATAAAGTTTAGCTCACAGTCACTATAGTTAAAAGTGAAGCTAAAGCAAACAGACAAGAGAACCTATACTATATATTTAGCAATGAAGTGCTGCTACACTTCAAGTAGTTGTCACAACAAAGTTTTGTTGATAAACGGTAGCCCTGCACAACTGCCAAATTAAACTCGGGTGCTTGCCTGGATTTGGAGTTGACTCATTACTCAGATAAAATTCTTAAGTTTTCTGAATAAAATCATTCAGAGCACGTAGTAAGAGCTGCCAAATAGGAGTCTTATTGATTTTTCAACAGTTATTCACCATGGTAAGCGGATTTGTGTTTGCATGCAAACTTTTTTTTTATCCAATGTAAAATGTCTACAAATCCTAACATCTGATTACTTTCAGATTATATGCCCAAGAATGCATGCCCACATCCGTATTGTGTATAGCAACAAGGAAAGGAGTGCTAATTCAGCAGCACCGGGGCTGTGAATGGTACAGACATGTTATAAATACACCTAACATATAAAGAATAAAGCAAGCAACGGTATTCTGAACATGATGCCTTTGGGAATTATGTGTAAAGGAGAACTTGCATACATGTGTGAGCACATCTCTCTGTGTGTGTGTGTTAATATATTTTGTTACGCTGGGAGTTGGGTGAAACCTCGTTGAAGCTGGTGGGCCTAACTATCGCCCTTAATTCAGGATAAATTTAGAAAGTAATTAAGCTCCCTTATGGAATAGATAGCTGAAGCAATAGGAGCCACTGTTGAAAACATAGGCCACATGTAAGGCTGGAGTAAGAGTGGAGCCATGTGTTCTGAGAGTTTTCCCTGGCGTCTGAATGCAAGCACAAGGAGCTGGGTATTGTTTGACGGAGGCCAGAGAACCACTTGAGGCCACTAGAAGCTGACTTTCAGAGGAACTGAGCATCCATGCTTCCATTTGAAGTCCGTGGGAGTAGTGGATGTTCAGCACTTCTAGACACATCAGGCCATAGGTGTCTTAAATTGGGCACTCTAGAAATGCGCCGTCAAAAATTTGTGGATTCTTGCAAGTGTGTGTCTGCATGATTTACCTCAGGTCACAGAGGAAGAATACAGCAGAGCTAGGTATAGAAGCCATGTGTCCTGATTTCCAGCTCAGTAACTTAACCACAAGACAATCCTTCCTGTGAAACTGTTCACCAGAGGGAAAATATTTCAACCTTCCTAGTAGATCATTAGATCCCAATGGATCATTTGTTAGCATTTGTTTTTGTACACTGAACCGCTGTTATATTGTGAGCCTTTCATAAAGGCTTGCGTGCTGAGCTAATCAGAAGGGATTTTAACAGGTGAATGTTAAGATAAAAAACTGTAACCACAATTAATTAGTTTTTCCCTTCAGAAAGATTCTGGTTCCCTTTCTCTAGCAGCCTTGATGCACTAAACTGACGACTTGGCAGAGAGGTATTTCATGTTTAATCTCAACATTGTAAGCAATGCAGGGTGAGGGTGAAACGCACAAATCAAGCAGGAGGTGAGTTAATCGGACTTGAGACCATCTCTTTAACATGGATGAGTACAGCAATTTAAACACAATGGCATTTTTCAGACTGCTAACCAAACACATGCTTTGGAGGACTGTGCATATTCTATGTGTCTTGCAGTCGATAAAAGGGTAAAGCTGCTGGAGTCGTACCAGTGCCCAAAGATCTGTCCCAAGAGTCTTTAGAGTAAAACAAAACGTTCCCATGATCTGAAGTGAACTTAATGCTTATGCTGGTGTGCTTCTGGGCAGAGGGTTTGATTCAAAGACTGCTGCTGCACTAGCTGTGTACTTAGCAAGAAGACTGGTAATCTCAGAGACATGTGTTAGCAGCCTGAGCCAGAACATGATGTGAGGTTCATTATTTGAAACGTTCACCTCAGCTTCAGTGAATGCGGTGATAACAGCAGCACATGGTTCTAGTCTTACGTGAAGTTCACTCCAGTGCAAGTGAACGAACACATCCTCAGACAGTGTAACCGTAAGACAGCATGAACATGAAGCAGGATGTTTTCATGTATTACCTGAAAGTGAACTTTCGGTTCACATTCTGTATTAAAGAGTTATCCCCCCAACTGTTGAACACAGCTGCTGAAAACGCTGTAACGAGATTTTGGACCTCCAGGTTTGTTAGCTCTCTAGTATTTGTGGTCATAAACAGATGAAAATGAATCAGCATGTTCAGGAATAGACTTGAGTTCTTTCAAAGAATTAAAAGGTGACGAATCTTCCCAACCTGAAAGTAATTAGGTTCCCTGTTGTTTTGTAAAATATTCAGCAGCCCATGTGATATTGACTACCAGAAGATTTTTTTTTAAAGCATGCTATTGTGTGCTATAATGGCAGAAAACTAATTTCTTCCCTTTATCCAGTGTCCTGGGTGTCTTTGTGTGTGTGTGTGCAGAAGATACGTAATACATAGAATAAAGGTACATAATACACACGGACATACAGATAAATGTAATTAATAAACTAATAAAATAAATGAGAGCTGAATTAGAACAATGAATTTTAATGAAGTTTGTGTGGAATGTAGAACGAAGTTATGTGAGTGATTAGACATAAAATAATCATTTTGTTTTGCGAGATCCCGTAGCAGGTAAAGCTGCCATTGATGCTTTACAATAATGCTCACATTTAGGGATGGACAAACTTCTCATATTCTTCATGAATTTTTCCCTTCTTGGGCTAGATTATCATCTGAAGGCCACTTATGGTTTCTGTAAATGTATTCATTATTTGTAATTATTCCCTGAATAGTTTTGATGAATAACTTTCAAATCTAAGGGTTGTCTATGCATTGCTATTCAGAATTCAGTGTGTATGATTTTTGTGGTAGCTGATTAGATGACTGGAACCTCTTAAATAGGGCAGTGATGGAAGATGAACTTCTGGTTCTGGTTTTCAGACAAAGATGTGTCTGTGATCAAATTCTTGAAATGTTCAGGATTTTCAAATACATAACAGTTGCCCAAATACTTGTGGAGGGCAATATTCTCGCATGTATGTTTTCCTCTTAAGATTAACTTAACTGGCTTTCAACTGGATTTTTTTTTATAATTCAAAAAAATATAAAGTTAAGAATCATTCTGACATAGCTCTGAGCAGGAGGTGACAGGGTGTTGTGTGTTGTCTGAGATACATTCTCCTGGCAGAAAGGAGTGTGGCATCTTGTAAACTGCTAGATTTCACTCTGTCCAGGTACTTATATGCCTGTTATTATCATAGTGTCCAAGCCCATCATATTATCACCTCTGAAATGGGGAAATATTATTGTTCCATTCATGGAGTAGGAATTGAGGCGTAGAGCAATTAAGTGACTTGCCCAAGGTAACACAGGAAGTTTATGGCAAAGGCAGGAATTGAACCTAAGAGAGGTCTACATATACCACTTGCACAGATTTAACTAAGTTGGCTTTTTAAATTGATTTAGTCAAGTGGGTGCAACTCCCTGTGTGGAAATACTTAAATCAGTTTTCATTTGTATAATATGCTGACTTTATTTTGTGGACAAATCATAAGCCTTCTGAGTCCCAGTCTGTTGCCATAAAGACAAGATTTCTCCCTTTATCCTTGCTTTGGTTAAAAATCTTCCCTGGCTTGCATGAGCACTAACATTTGGCCAATTTGTCTGTAAATTGAAAGTAGAGTAATACTGTGTACTGGACATGACTGTTAGTTCAAAGGACTCACCCACTAGCTTGCCAAACATGACTATTTCAGCAATTCCAGGCTCTCGCTGCTCAAGTAGCAATATCCACTGGTGAGAGAGGTAAAAAGCCAGTTCTAGTGTTGTAAAGCCAATTTTTGTTGTTGTTACTCTTACTCTTTCAGGAAGTTCTAGTTTTACTCAAACTATTTGGGCAAAGTTGGTGTCAGTATTTCAATTCGATCAAAAATGTTTTCATGTATGTTTTTCAAAAATGTCCCACAGGACACACCGATATAAATATCCCTAAGTTTTACTGTGCTTACCTGCTCTTTGGGACACTGACATTCCACACAGTCATGTTTTGCTGCTGTGCTGCTACGCCAAGAATTTCTGGGAGCTGGCTTTTTGTTTGCTCTTGATCTCAGGGCAGTTACAAAGTGTAAGCATTGCCAACTCTTGATTTTTTTGTTGTTGGTTTTTTATTCATTGTGAATCTTGTGACATTTGGTGTTTTCCTTAAAGCCCCAGTTCCTGGAGCTATGCAAATCTCACCTTTCATTTTTTTCAAAAACGAGGAAATAGAACCCTAAATTAATTATTTTTAATTATTTTTTAAAATTCTAATTTTTAAACCAATCCCATGATTTTTGAACTTGGGGTTGGCAATGCTGTGTACAGTCTGTGCTCTATGTTCTGCATCTATTTTCCTAATGACCACTGCTGTACTAATCTGTTCTTTTTTCCTCTTGAAAATTATTTGCATGTATACTGTATATCTATCTGAAGGTCTTGTCGACAAGCACTCTGTCACAGGGTGAACTAGGCCTTCAAGAGGGGTTCAGGGCCCAGCTCTGTTGTATTCCTAGTTTCCTCCCAGATCCAGGGGATTCTGGCCAGGGACCCTTGGATTTGTAGTCCTAAAAGCAAGGCATACTGGGAAAGCAAGTAGTATAAAGGCAAGCTACTTTTTGCAGTATAGAGAAAGACCTGGAGAAAGCAGTAGTTGCTGGTAGGGCTCTTCAGTGACTGGAGACTGGGCCAAGAGGGTTCACAGCTGAGAGGGAGTTGGGGAAAGGTGCTTGGGGAGGGGCTGTGTTGAAGAAGCCTGGAGAAGAGGCAGGACTGGAGCCCTAAGAGAGGAGCATTCATGTAAACATGCCCACATAGCAGAGGGAAGGCCAGGTTTCTCTATGACTCAAGAGTGCCACCTTGAACTGGTGTGTTGAAACTCCTGCAACCATGGATGGGAAGGACTGTTTGTGGATCCCTGACAAGATCACACAGACTCTGTGACCCAGGGCGGGTGAATGACGGCCGAATCCCTCACTGAGAAATGTTTTCTCTTGTACTTTAGTTTACCACATAAGGGGAAGCCCTTTAATTTGGCCTGAGAGGTTAACTACCTATCCTACCAGGAGAAGGAAAGACAGGCAGCACCGCACCCAGTGTCGGAAGTAAGTAATCCTCTCGCATGCACAAAAGTTAGCTGATGTGAATAAACAAACAATCTAGTTTATTATGATAGTAATAGTGCACATGCAGACTCTGCCTAAGAGAAGATTACTCCAGTGAGCTCAGTTGAGTTGTCTGATTATGCCTGGGCTAAATTTGGTGAAATCATAGAGAGATGATTTAAGATGCAAAATTTGGATCTGGATTGGGATTTCTGGTACTTCAGAGTTCAGGGATGTTTGGATCTGGGGTTTTGGTTAAATCCATTTGTAAAATCAGGATCTGCGTTTTTAGTTTGAATCCCAAAGTGTGGGGCATTTAGATGTGACATTTCGATTCAAGCCAAGCTCTAAATGATAGTAAGTAGAGCTAACTGAAATTTTTTCAGTGAATCCCTTTACAATGAAAAATGCCTATATTTTTGGCGGTACAAATGTTTGGGCTTTTCTTTTTTTGTAAATTGAACACTTACTGAAAACTTTTTTTTTAACAATCAAAAATGGTTTATGAAAACCAAATATTTTTTCAGGTTTTGCTTTTCACTTAAAATATTATGGAACATTTTAATTTTTGTTTAAATGTCCTATGAAAATTATTTGCATTTTCCTTCCAGCTCTAATATTAAGTCAGGACCCTGGAGAGATAGTGAGCTTGATTCTAAGCTCTTTGGGGGCAGGGGCTGTCTTTTCTTCTGTTTGTTCTGCATCTAGTACAATGGGGTCCTGGGCCATAATTAGGACTCTTAGGCAGGATGGTAATACAAATAGTAAATATTACAGTGACTGATTCTATGTACAAGGCCCATTATTTTGTTTGAGCACACAGGGAACAAGTTAACAGTAACAGGACAAAGTGGCACTCTAGTTTGTGTGAAGCGTGTACCAGCACTGCGACAGGACAAGTTAGTATTTTCCATTGAAAACTTCTTCATTTTTGGAACGTATCCTGTCTCTCTCCCCTCCCCCCCCATTTCTTGAAATTTGACTTATATAGATGGGTAAATTATATCAGATGAAATTAGAAAACTCTTTGAACTTTCTCCCATTCTGAAACCCACTTCCATGGTTCTGAAACGAGGTGCCTAGATATCACAGTGGAGAACAACCTTATAAAAACATGGATAAATGATGGAAGAACTGCTCCCTCTGCTACCATTTTTGCTTGCCTTTGTGCTTCCAGTATCCAGCAAAAGCAGGAAATTAAAATGTTGATATAGAAGTAGTCGTATTGTTCTTATGATATTGCATTCAACAGAGTAGGCAGAGTTTTGGAAATATTGTATAACAACCTGTTGAGAGATTTCAAGCCAAACTTTGTAGGTTCGTTAGGATTTGGGAAAGGTTGAATAGGCTTTGGCTAAATCTTGAATTTTGGATGCTCATCCATTCTTAACCCAATCTCTGATTTTTTTCACTGATAAAGGGAGCCTCCTACAATGCTCCCTGAACTCAATAAAAAGATTCTCATGGACTTGAATGGATGTTGGAACAGGGCCAAAATGTGGATTTAATTTATAAAGCAGTGCAACTTAGATGAACAGCTTTTCAGACACAGCAGTTAGAAAAAGGTCAGTGGTTTTAGTTCCCTTTTTTGAAAAATCTGCTTTTATCTAAAATAGCATCTTAAGCTGACATTTTACAGGCCCCTCACTTGAAGCCATAGTGTATCATTGGATGCCTCTGTGGGCTGGAGCTGATATTAACAGCCCAATGAGAGCTTTTTGCTGAAACATGTCTGGGGTGGTTGAAATTACTAACTCATATTTTAGATAATGAGTTTTAATAGGGATGGCGGCCTACCTCAGTATTCTGATCTGGGTGCTGATGGGTCCTGCTATTTGGTGATATCTGGTCTCCATCCCCCCCCCGCAATACAAACATGTGATCAGAATTGGCTATTCCCACCTCACATGGCACTCGGAATTAAATACAAAGAAGTATGATAAAATAATGCAGCTAGTTATTCATGCACACAAGTCACCAGGTCCACACAGTTCTGCTTACTGCTCAAAATCTCCAAACAACAGGCTTGTGCTTTGTTGCTGGACTAAAACATATGACATGGAGCCCACAAGCTGTCCCATGTGCTGAAATCCATGATGCAACAGGTATTCAGAGACTCCAGGTCAAATCAGATAAGATTAGATGGAGGCAGGATGACAAACACACAGCTTACTACACTTATCCTCCCTTGATCCCATTTCCTGAATGCGAGAATTGCCTCTGAGTGTCTGAAAACCTGTGTCCCCTATGTATTTCCATTTTATACCCACCTCTGCCAACAAAGCCATGCATAAAATATCCTCACGCAGTTTGGAACATGTCATCTATTATCAGCTAAAGTGGGAGAGGCACTTTAGATTAAATTAAATGAATGATTTGAGCAAGGAAAGCAGCATGATTTGTATTCATGATATTGAGAGGATAGCTATCATAGAACATGCATATTAAAGAAAAATAATAGGAATAACAAATAAAACTGCTTATTATACTAGTAAGATGAAACATTTTGACTTAGTAGTTGATGCAAACTTTGGGTAACTGCTCTGTATTTAATAAATAGATGTTAATTTTCAAGGAACTAGCCAGACAATATGTAACTCTTCTAATACTGGTGAGTTCCTCCCTGGACAGGAGATCTCATGATTTATTAAACCACATATTAATGGAAATGTTGCAGGGAGAAAACTATTCAGTTATACTGTGTGTTTAATAATAATCACCTATAAAGTGGACTAAGATGGGCTCCAATTTTTTTTTTAGTACTTTCCTTCAGAAATTTTAAGGGTATCTTGATGAGAAAAGCCAACAAGGAGTGACAGAGGTATGCTTTTGTACGTTATAGTGTGTCTGGGGAGAGAATAAGGGCTATGACTAGAGCTGGGTGTAAACCTTTTTACAGCAAAATATGCAGATTCGGTGACACCAAAACATGTTGCGAATTTGTGTCAATTTTGCCAAATTGTTTCTTTTTACTGAAACAAACACAAAACAATTTTTTTTAAAATTGTGTTTTTGATCATCATTACCATGAAGCTAGGTATAGATGGACAGCAACATAACTCTTCCTGTACGCTGGTTGAATAGCTGGGCCATGGTTCTGCTTGCTCATAGCCAGGCAAGGTGATTAAATTAGGAGAAAGATTCTTCATATGCTTGGATTGTGAAACAGCAAATTTTGCTGGTGCAGTTCCCCTTCAGACCTTTAGCTAAGAGAAGGCAAAGCTGAATTCATACCCTTAAGATTTTGATGTATACCTCAAATGGGCTCCTCACAACTAACCTCTAACCAATAATGGGTCCATTAAACTCCTTTGTGGATCAGTCTTGGGGAAAACTGGACCATCATGGAAGAACATGCTGCATCTGTGGGAAAAATAGCTGCATCACCTACACTCTTCATTAACAGCCCCCCCCACCCCCCGCCCCCGAGGTCTGCCACTGATTGCTTGAATGCCTTCTTCAAGAACTACCAGCTGCCTGGAAGGAAAGTTGTGATAATACATTAAATGCTCTGTTACAAACCCATGAAAATAAGCAAAGGAAGGTGACAAATATGACCAGAAACTTAAACAGCTTACCAAGCACAGTGCTGAAACTGCCTGGAAAAAATATCCCAGATAGTCCAGTCAAACCCTTCTCCAGCCTCCTAATTTATCCAGCCTGTAGATGTTAAGGACACAGTGAGTTACCACTTGAGTTGTGTGAGATTGAGTAATACAAATAGCATCAGTCCAGGTCAGCAAACTGTTCAAGAACCTGGGCTGAGGTTTGTGAGCAGGACTAGAACCAGATTATACTCTTGTTTCATGTGGGTTCAGGGTTGAGCTGAACTGTTCTCACAGCCCAGCTGCCAAGCTTTGAATGCACATTGCATGTGACTCACTCTCTCTGATGTTAGTTATGTGCTTAATAGCATTTATCATGTATCTTTGACCACATCATCTTTGCTCTGCCCACTAATTTATTAGTGTCAGGCCCTATTTTAAGATTTCAAACTTCTTGGCAGCTTTAAACATCTTGTGGTTATTTGTTTTTTTTACAACTCTTTCCACCAAAATGTTTCCCCCTCCCCACCCAATATTGAATTCCCCTTCACCATTTGTTAGCAGGCTGGCCATTCCAAATTAAAGCTGTCAAATCGTCTACCCTGTTGTACATCATACACATTATTTTTACTTCACTTATTTGGCATGGGTCTCCTTTTGTGTGTGTGATTCTTCAGCATCAAAACTAAAATTGAATAGAGCTGTGCTGGTTTGTCGCCACCACTGCTACTGGAATGTGTGTACCAGTGTGTTCCCACGGCAATTTCTTGGGAATGTTCCTGCAAATGATCAGAATGCGTGGGTGTGCCGGCCGGAACATCTGACAGCACCTAATAAGTAATTAACACTGTTGGATTTTCAGAGATTGTAATTTTTATAGGCTACACAGCTAACACATCACAAAAATAAAGGGTGCTACTGAGCAGAATTATAGACCTGCCTAGCATGATCTGACAAAGGAACAGAGTTTTCTCCTTTTAGGGACAAACAAGGTGAGAAGCTTCATCCTGATCGTTTTAAATCAGAAGCTCTCAAAACCTTTTCACTGTGCGCTTCATGTGATTGAACAGTTGCTTTGTGGACTACCTCCTCTCATATTCACAACAGCATAGCATCTGTGTAGCTGCAATAGTACAGGCTTACTTGGAAAAATATATCTTCACCCCATTTTGAGAGGCCCAAACTGTCTGTAGATATCAGATTCTGTAATGTGTAGATATCAGTAAGTTTGGTGTGTAGTAAATACCAGGAGAGCGTGTGAGGATGAGGGCTGACGAAAAACTCTTGATAAAACTTTTTTCTGTTTGAAAATGGTGTTTCATCTAAACCAAAATGTTTTTTTTGCAGAAATGTGTCAGTTTTGACAAGAGGATAAGAAAAGAGTTAAGATTCCCACAATTGCCAGTAGGATGGTGGTTAGGGAACTTGCTTTGGATATGAAAGACTGAGGGTTGTCTCTGCTCTGCCTGATCCAGAATTCCCCATGCTGCTGGCTGTTCTGTGATGGATCTCTCTCTCTCGCTCATGTTTTTTCATGACAAAATTTGACAGATCTCATTTTCATTTTGCATTGGAACCAAAACTGAAACCTCAATTTTTGCTGAAGTGGAATTATTATTGTTTTCCAGCCAGCCCTAGTATGGATGTGTCAAGCTAAGGGATTCTCATAAAAATATGTGGAATAATGTTAAAGGAAGATACTGTATAGCCATATTAAAAAGTAGATTTCCACTTTGTTAAAAAATCCCTTTACTAATTATCTTACTCCTTCCATTTGATTGAAATGCTGACTTAAATGACTTTTCTTTGAGTAGCTATTGGAATATGGAGAAATACCTGCACAATGTTCATGGACCTAGTGCTCAATTGAAATAGGATTTATCTATTGCAGCTCTGCATGCTAAAGCAGCCCCTCATTTCTGAGAATAAAAATTTGGGGCTGCAAAATTGACGATCTGCATCTCTTCTCCCCCTTTCCTTCTACTTGGGACGCTCTGTGTTAGGTTAAAAGGTATGTTTAAACTTAATCTGTCCTGACATGCATCTACAATACCACTGCAATGTGATGCAATACTCAGTACTTCTCTCAAGGGTATAATTTCTGGGAATTGTGTCACAGTGTCACATATGCTAATTGGTTGCTATGAGTAACATCTGGGAAGAACTATTATTTATTCTCATAGTGCAAAGCACCATAAAAAGTCACTTGACAATGAACAGTAAACACAACGTATGAGAGTCATTGGCCAGCATTCTTCTTCCACATTATGTGGTCTTCATACAGCTTGAGAAGTGCACCATGCTGCATTCTGTCAAGTCAGCCATATCATCGAACCACACTCACTGCAGATGCCCCTACCCCTGGCACTTAGTACCAGTCCCTGAAAAACTTCCTTCAGCAATCTTCCTCTGCTCCTCTAATCCAGATGTCCCACAAATTCAAGTTTTCTTGTTTTTATCATCTTGATGATGTCAGGTATCACTCTGATTCTGTTGTACATTTGGGTGATTACCTCTTTGTTAGGTGTGTGAGATATCACTAGCTAACATGCAGCAATTGCTTGTAGCATTTCAATTTGAAGGCCAAAAGCCTCCTAATGCCTGTATTCTTGGAATCCACATCTCTCATACACATATCAAGATGCTGAAGAGAAGGAAACAATTTCATTTTACATTTCATGGTAATACCTTTGCTGTTAAGAATAGTATCCATGAAACTTTGCAGCACTACTCCGGGAGTGCTGTCTATTCGTTAGAGCTAGAGGGACTAGGAGTCAGGACTGTGGGGATCATGTCCAGCTTTTCCACAAAATGATTCTGCCATGGTGTAAACTATGTCAAATGGAGTAATCTCTATACTACAGTTTATCAAACCATAAAATTATCATAAAGGTTGTTGAGGACCAACTATTGTTTGCAAAGCATTTTGAGATTCTTAGATGAAAGTTGTGGAAGTGTCCAATATTATGGAAGACTCTGGCAGTAAATTTTACCATCCTTTCTGTTTGGGATACATAACTATTTCCAAACATGGCTGTTAGAAATGGGGGATAATTGAAATTGCTTCCAAAGAGCATTTCACAGAAAAATTCTCAGCACAGTTCTAGGGGGAGAAGCGTTCCACCTTATTCTTGTCTTCCTTCCCCTAGAAGTGATTTTGTGCTGACATCCTGCCCAGCATCTGTTCAGTTCCTAAGGTGCATGTTGTATACAACAGAGAGCTGAAATGGTCAAATAAAATCTGTCCAGCGTGGGTGATTAACTTCTTTGCCTTACTGTTTATCTGGAACACTTTGTATACATTCATTTGCAATGCCTTCACATGCTTCCTTCACACTTTATAGTCCAGTACTTGTCACTTGCACAATATCCTATCCCTACTCACTATTAATATATTAATCAATTAATTTTTCTATTCAATGAAAATGACAAGTATGATAGCTAGTCCACCTACCTAGATGAATATTTATACCATGCCTATCACTGTGGTATTGGAGCTGAGCATCCTCTTCTCAAACACTCAAGAAGATTATCCATCTTTATCTCTGAGATGTTGCATTCCATATGTTTATGGAAATATGTTTATAAGTGTAAATATGATGTAACTTGAATATGCTTTATGCAAAAGGTCTCTTGTGAGGTATCATTACAAAGCATATAATCTACGGAGTGTGTTCATCCTATTTGTATGAATGTATCATTATTGTATCTGAAATTAGGAATATGAAATATAATTCTGAGGTCCTGTTGTAGTTATGCAAAGTGTGGGCCATTAATGGTGGTTTGGAATCTTGATGGCCTCCATTAACTAGGACAATTGGTTGTAGATGGCTCTGTTTACTTGTAAGCCTTCCTGTATATGTGTGTGCCAGCGAGTGGGCAACAAAGTCTCACAGGACATGTGAACGTGTCACATAATACTGGAATCCATCTTTAACCTGGTGCTTTCCCATTTAGAAGGAGGAGTAGGAACCCGGAGAGAGACAAAGGATTCCCCCCTTGTTCTAAAGCTATAAAAGGGGGTGGAACAGAACAAAGGAGGTCCTAGTCATGTGGAATCAGCTGCTTTTCACCTCAGATACCTGCTGGAACTAACAAGGTCTGTACTAGGGCAAAGGATTGGGCCCAGACTAGGAAGGAGTCTAGTCTGTGAAAGAAACTTATTGGAACATCTTTGAGGGTGAGATTTACCTGTATTCAGTTTCTAAATGTATTAGGCTTAGACTTGTGTGTTTTGTTTTATTTTTGTTGTTAACTTACTTTGTTCTGTCTGTTATTACTTTAAACCACTTAAATCCTACTTTTTATACTTAATAAAATCACTTTTGTTTATTAATTAACCCAGAGTAAGTAATTAATACCTGAGGGAGCAAACAGCTGTGCATATCTCTCTATCAGTGTAATAGAGGGTGGACAATTTATGAGTTTACCCTCTATAGGCTTTATACAGAATAAAACAGATTTATTTGGGGTTTGGATCCCATTGGGATCTGGGTGCTGGAGACAGGAGCACTTCTTAAGCTGTTTTCAGTTACGTCTGCAGCTTTGGGGGCGTGGTTCAGACCCTGGGTCTGTGTTGTAGCAGGCTTGCATGTCTGACTCAACAAGGCAGGGTTCTGGAGGCCCAAACTGGCAGAGAAAACAGGCTCAGAGATAGTCTTAGCACCTCAGGTGACAGTCCCAAGGGGGTCTCTGTGATCGAACCCGTCACAATCTCCACATGCTTCATCAGCATCATCTGTTAACCTCACTTTAAAAAAAAGTTTTTATTATCAGTACTGTAATGGGAAAAAAGATCCTACTCCTTATTAAATGAGAAACAATCAACAATGTCTTAGGAAGGAAAGGGCATGTGTCTGTGATAGACTGACCATTATTTTTTATTATGGCAAGCATAGCATGGAACAGGAAATATTGATTGAATTTATTGTTGTAGGAAGATGCCGGGGAACCATGAATGAAAGGAACAGAGGGAATGAAAAGGCATCAAGCTGTGGGGATAGAGGGACAGCTGTGGCAGAAGGTTAGAGACATCCACTTCTTGGACACCCAAATAAGAGGCAAGTACCCATTTAATTGAGGACATAAAAAGTTACTGTTGGTGAGATCCTCACCCTGCTCTGTCCCCTATTTGCCAAATAAAAAGGCTGGTGCTAGGTGAAGGGACCTTACAAGCCCTGTTTCTGCATGGGGAAGCCAGACACAGACACTGTGGTAGACAGCCGTAATGCTGTCCTCTGAGGACCTTTCACAAGCCTTGGTAGATCATAGAAGGGAGGGTGTATGTTATAGGTGATGGTGGGTTTATTGGGGTTAGAGCTGCATCACACATAACTGTGGAGATTCTAAGCAACATTGTAGCTGATGGGACTGCCCAGGGAGGCTGCCTGGACTTAGACAGGCCCCCTAGGCTGTCTAAATTACACCCTTGCCTCTCTAAAGCCCCAATTAGCCCAGGATCAGGAGGGTGCAAAGTTGGCTGGAAGCCACCTTGGCCCCCGTACTCACCCTGGGCTATTATGTCTGTGCTGCACCTGTTGGGGACACAGCACAAAATCTCACTCCATACATCTTTATTTCTGATGTATTTTTAATTTGGACTTTGATTATGGTGTGGGGTGATGTCATTCCCCCAATGTCGATCCACACATTAGCACTACAGGCCAACGGAAAGGATCCCAGCTCTCAGTGGCTCGAATTGTGGGCCACTTTTAACATCCTAAACAAAGATCTGACTGAAGATCCAATGAAAGAATTCTCTGGATTCTGCCTTCCCAGTAGGCAGTGGGCTGCACTCAACCACGTTCGGACAACACACACAGAAGATGTAGATATCTCCGCCACAAATGGAAAATCGAAGAATTGCCCAGTTTTTGACTGTGGTGAGCCATGCAACACATCATGGACAACTGCCCCATTCAGTTTACAGTGGTGGCCAATGGAGCGTACACCTAGCTACCCCAGAAGCATTAGAATGGTTTTCAAATCTTGAAATTCAATTATAATCCTATCCTTTTCAAACAAAAGAAGACCTCCCTCAACCTCATCCCCAGAACAATTTTACTATAAGTGTAAGTTAATGACAACTGAAATTGCAGTTTGCTCATTTGCATTTGAAATAATTTGGGACTTCCATTCTTCTTCAGTGAACACATTTTTAAAAATGGACTTAGAATGCATTGTCTGTTCTACACTGTGCAGGTATGGAATACATTGTAGGCTGAACCCATTTTAACACCAATTTCAGCTAACCCTGTTGTTAAGCATGAGGTCACAATAGGAAGGTTTCAGTGAGATGTTCATATGTTGCTGCCTTGGCTATCCATGTTTACTACTCCCCCACATATTGGAACAACACCAAACTAAAACCTATCACCATCCTGGCCACTATGGATGTAGAAGCCCTCTACACCAACATTCCACACAAAGATGGACTACAAACTATCAGGAACAGTATCCCCGATAATGCCACGGCAAACCTGGTGGCTGACCTTTGTGATTTTGTCCTCACCCACAACTATTTCACATTTGGGGACAATGTATACCTTCAAGTCAGCGGCACAGCTATGGGTACCCGCATGGCCCCACAGTATGCCAACATTTTTATGGCTGGCTTAGAACAACACTTCCTCAGCTCTTGTCCCCTAATGCCCCTACTCTACTTGCTCTACATTACACATATTGAATCTATTTCCCCATGTTAAGTATCCTCACACCTTCTTGTCAACTGTCTAAATGGACCATCTTGATTATCACTACAGAAGTTTTTTTCTCCTGCTGATAATAGCTCATCTTAATGAATTAGGTCTTAAAGTTGGTATGGCTACTTCCTTTTGGTATGGCTACTTCCCTTCCTACTAACTTTTCACGTTCTCTGTATGTATATATAAATCTTCTTACTATATGTTCTATTCTATGCATCTGATGAAGTGGGCTGTAGCCCATGAAAGCTTATGCTCTAATAAATTTGTTAGTCTCTAAGGTGCCACAAGTACTCCTGTTCTTATTGCCTTTATTGTATTTTTTTCTTTCAACTTTAGGAATAAATACACCCATAACTGTAAGACAGCTGGGCTAAATCAATTGAAAATGACAGAGGTGCCTGCCCTAAGATGTTGCAGTCCTACCTTTCCAGATATTAGTAGAAAGTGTTCAACAAGTTAAAAAGCAATTGAGGCAATTCTACAATAAGCACTCACACAACAGTCAGTTTCACTCCTGGTATAACTCCACTGGCTTACACCATGGATATTTCTTGGCCCCAGAAGCTTTTCAAGGGCACTTCACAAAAATTAAGATTCAAGTAAACTGAGTATGAAGATTTTCTTGGAAAGAACATTAGTCCATAAGAAACATCCTTGTGATTGATAATTTGTTACTGGAAATTGCACTACATTCTAATCTCATTCTGCTGCAGAGCTTTCCCTCTCCCTTCACCGTTTTGTAGCTGCTTCCCGTAATTGAAGGCTTTGCAGTGTTTCAACTAGAATACAAAAAAGATTCAGTATTTCATGAAATTAATTAGTTCCTCAGTCAGACCTCATCAGTGTCCCAGATGAATAAGTTACATGTTTTGTCTGTGGGAATCTATCAGCTAATTTATACTGTCTGGTATATAGAAACTGTAAAAAGAGAAAAAAACCCCAAAAGCTTTCAATGGCAGCAAAAGAAATGGCATGTCCATGTGCACGTATGTATGAGAGCAAGAGACTTGCCAGTTTTTAATAAGGTTACCAATTCATTAGTACACTGCACCTTCCATATTGCTCACTACTTTTAGGTCCCAACTACACTACAGAATTAGGGCCAGATTCTGCCTTGTCATGCACGCTTATGCAGGAGAGTAGGTGACATAAGACATAATCTTATTCCCATATACTGACTATCCATACATCATTATATGTGAGCGGGAAGGGGTGGAGAATTGGTGAACAGTTGGGTCCACCCCTCCAACCAACTGGCTACTGCAGCTGTGTGAGAGGAGACACAGTGTCAGGTATAGGCTTGTCACAGAGTACATCTCACCAGAGAAGTGTGAACCAGGAGGCAGACTGTAGCTCTCAGATGCAATCTGCTTCTTGGTCTGCTCCTGGGGAAGTGCAAACTGGGTCTTGTGGCAAAGCCATGATTGAGCTCTGAACTGTGATTAGCTACCCAAAGGTTTAGTACAATGTAAAATATGGTTAAAACAACGTTCGGTATCCTCTACACTTAACTTTGTCATGGGTCAAGCATGTTGTATCTGGGTCCCAACATATAGTTAATTTTATAGCATATATAGGACTTTAAGCATGGGGCCAAGTTCTAGTGATGGGTGCCTGTGTGTACATGGCTCCCATTGACTTCAGTGGGAGCTGTGTGTGATATTGAAAAGTGGAATTTAGTCGAGGGGGTAGGAAGTCTTGCTACACTGTCTGTGGCACCTCACAGCTGTTTAACACTTTATTATACGGGCTAAAAGTGCAGGATGGGAAGGAAAGATTCCCAGCTGCTTAAATAGTTCTCAGGCAAATACTAAGTTCTATGAGAGCCAAAAGTATCCATCTTGGGATCCATGCATCATGGTGTGACTGGGTGCCCAGGATAGACCAAACTGAGAATGCCACACTAAGGGCAGACTGTAAGAAATAGGGCAGACAATCCCCCCCAAACTGGTGGTTTATTTTATAGTTAGATTCACTAAGCCAGTAAGAAAAGAGATTCTGCAGTACTGCACTGGCTAACCAGAAGCCAAACACATTCCCCTTTAGGCTTTCCAGCCCTTGGCCCCTACCCAGACAAACAGGTCTAATACAGAAATCCTAATTCACCATATGTGAAGTTCCGCTAATCCCAAAGGATCAGACCCTTACCCCCAGGTCAGTATGTATCTCAGATTTTACCAAATTGCATGCTGTCAGCCAATCCTTAATAAACAAACTAAAGATTTTATTAAGAAAAGAAAAGAGTTAAAATGGTTAATAGATCATATACATACAAATGATTGCAAAGTCCTTTTATCAGGTTTGTAGCAGTAATGGAATAGACTGCAGGAAATAGAGGCAAAATGGAGGTGTTTCAGGTGTCCTTTATAGCCTTTGCCATGTGCATGGAAATGTGCTGTCCCAAACAAAGCTCAGAGTCCCTGTGTATGGAAAATTCCTGGCCCAAGATGGAGTCCAGGGTCACATGATCAGATCACATGCCCCTTCATGTTCTGCTGAATCACAAGGGGTGGTCTTTGGCTCCTTGCTGGGTGGGATGAGATTCTTCAATGGCCTATTGTGCGAGCCATTGTCCTTAATGGGGCATCCAACCCTCCCGCTCCCTGACCGCCCCGACCTCTATCCACACCCCCGCCCCCTGACTGGCACCCTGGGACTCTCAGGCCTATCCAACCCTTCCCTGTTTCCTATCCCCTGACTGCCCCCCAGAACCTCCTCCCCATCCAACTGGCCCCTGACAGGCCCCCCAGGACTCCCACACCTATCCAACTGCTCCCTGTCCTCTGACTGCCCCCCGGGACCCGCCAGCCCCGGCCCACTAACCATGCTGCTCAGAGTGGCATGTCTGGCAGCTGCACCGCCCAGCCGGAGCCACATATGCTGCTGCGCTGCTCTGCAGGAGCATGCAGCCCCACCGCCCAGAGCACTGCCCGCGCGGCGGCATGGCTGCAGGGGAGGGGGGACAGCAGAGGAAGGGCCGGGGGCTAGCCTCCTTGGCCAGGAGCTCAAGGGCTGGGCAGGACGGTCCGGTGGGCCATAGTTTGCCCACCTCTGATCTGATGGATGTCACTCAGGAGTACAACACATAGAATCATAGAATTGTAGGACTGGAAGGGACCCCGAGAGGTCATCTAGTCCAGTCCCCTGCTTGTTTAAGATACAAGAACGTAGCCAATATTCATGACTTCAGATACAAAGATGAGATATGGATTTAACCATGTTAATAATACATGATACATTGTAACTTTTCCATTGACACCTTTCATGATACACTTTGTATAAAATTTGTTGTAATTGTACACCAGTGGTAGCAACACTGATGCAAATGGTCATTTTCAGTCATACAGCATCACCCATGGGATGATGGACGCCCCTTTTTTGATATTCCATTTGTGATGTCAAAGACCACATGTGAAAGAAGCTTCAATAGTATTCACAGTGTGATGGGGTGCCTGCCCGACACTGGGCTCTAAGGGGTTAATAGGGTGGTTGTGCAGGAGGCAGCCAATCGGAGAAGAACTGAGAGGAGCAGCCAATCAGGATGTGGGCAGGCCCATATAAGATGGGCTGCAAGGTAGAGTAGCTTCAGTAGCTGACTGGAGCTTGAGGAAGGAAAATCTGGCTCCTAGCGGGAGG
The DNA here is from genome assembly GCF_965140295.1 of Lepidochelys olivacea. Classification (NCBI taxonomy): domain Eukaryota; kingdom Metazoa; phylum Chordata; order Testudines; family Cheloniidae; genus Lepidochelys; species Lepidochelys olivacea. Next base: position 85,509,979 of record NC_140415.1, on the reverse strand, counting down.
AAGGCGTGCTAGCACCCTGGACAGAGCAGTGCTGCCAGTAGTGACTGGGGAAGCTAGAGAGAGCTCCTAGCTAGTTGCTAAGACTGGCAGGCTGAAGCCCTGATGTAAGGGCAAAGAAGGTGTTGGGGGCCTTGGGGAAGTGGTCCAGGGAAAGGTACTGAGAGGTTAGAGGGGATGCAGCATGTGGCTGCCATCTTCAGGGTCCCTGGGCTGGGACCTGGAGTAGTGGGTGGGCCTAGGTTCCCCCCACCCCACTTGCCATTGAGAAAGTGGCCAGACAGTGGGCTGCAGTTGCCACTGAGGGAAGTGACTGGACAGCGGACTGCAGTTCCCCCGGAAGGGAGGAGCATAGAGTATGGCACAGCTGGAGGGATGTGTCCTGAAGAGGAAACCACAGTCCTGGGAGTGATGTGGTTCCTGGTGCAGAATTGATGGTGGTGAGACATCACCAGAAGAAGGTGCACTGGCTAGTAGAGCTAATCCCCTGGACAGCCAGCAGGAGGTGTAGCAGTGGTGAGTCCCACCCCATCACACATGGGAACTATTCACATTTGTTAAGGGAGCTACTCAACAGAAAAATGCTTACTTGGGTTTTTTGTAACAATAATTGCTTGATTTTGTAGGATGTATGATCAGGAGCGGCGAGTTATATCTCCACGTGGTGCCTTAGCACCAGCAATATTCAGAGCCCAGGGGCCCAGCTCCACCAATATTAGGGCCGGGGGGGGGGACACCCAGCCCCAATCTGCCACCCCCCCTGTGCCTCCCCCGAGTGTCCCCCGGCCTCCTCTTGCTGCCCCTGAGCCCGGAGCAGAGCGTCCATGCTGCCTCCCTGCAGCAGCTGCTGTCTCATGGTGAAATGAACCTATGGAGAGTTCTGTGCTGCAAAGAAATTTTGAATAGGATTCAGAGAGAGTCTGTGGAATTGACAGGATGCAAGTGATATGGTCTTAAGATATATTGTTTTAAAAAAAGTTTGGGCTCACATCAGTTCAACAGATTTGTGCCAAAGTGCAACTGGTTCTTATGTTTTCTGAACCAGTTTATCCATCCCTGGTATGAAGAGTGGTTGTAGAGCAAAGCAAGGAAAAAATAATTCTAGCCTTCATTAAAAAATACTTTCCTCCCAACAATCTTGGTGTTAACCTTGCTCCGTGCCCTACACTGGTGTGAAGCTGATACCTCCATAACTTTTTTTTATTGGAAGACTCCTTAGTGATCCAACAGCAGAATTAGTTTAGTGCAGATGGTGACAGTTTGGAGGAAAGAGTGATGGAAACATTTGTTTTGGGGATATAATGTCTGGAAAAATTCACAAACAGAGACCTTTAAAATAATCTTGAAACAATACCTTATTGCAGTTTCATGTCACTCTTTCATGGCTCACATTTATTTTGCATCAGTCTGGCTACGATTGGATTGCTCTAATAAGCTTGGCTTAAATGACAGACTCTCTGTCATGGACTCAATTGACAATCAGTCAATTATGCCTCTGCAGGTCATTCACATCTAGTGTTTTGTGGTAGAAGCTTTCCATTTTCATAATAATTGAAAGGTTGGTTTGTCTGATTTCTTTGTGAACATGGTGGCTTCCATGTGAAGGGTTGTCTTCCTTGTGAACACGGTAGAAAATGGAAATATACTACCTGAAATGAACTGCTCTGCTAGTTGAAAAGCTATTAAGAGTACAGTAAATTTTCATAAAGGAGACAAAGATGCTGCTCTGAAGAGTTTACAATCCTAGACCAAATATAATAAGCTCCACAAGATGCAAGAAGTGGAGGGAGATGAGCATACAGTAGTTTTCATGAGAAAGGCTGGGTAAATTAATGGATTTTTTTTTTTTTGGTTTGCTGGTGTCTGAAAAATTGGTAAAATATTTCAGGTCAAACTGCAATGCAACTTTTCAGCAAATGAAAAAGTTAAAAAAAAAATGGCGGTGAATCAACTGTTCTGTTTGACCCCAAATCAAACATTTGTTTCAAAATGACTTTTTAGGGTTTTTGACAGAAAAAAAAGTTGACATCAATATGAATTCATGAAATGTTTGTCACCAAATCTGCATTTTTTTTCCCCGTAAAAGGGTTTTGGTTGAAAAATTTTGCTCAGCTCCGTTCATGAGAAGTGAATTTTAAGGAGAGATGACTGGTGCACAGGAAGTGGGATCCCCTTCCAAATACAAGGGTTCGTATGAAAGAAGGTGTGAGGCTGAGGGCCGGAGGAGATGGACGGTGCAGTTCGGAGAGGGGAAACTGGAGAGTATAAACAACAAGGAGGGGCTGCAGAGCAATTCTTAAATGGTGCAACTATACCAGCCTTTTTTAACATTTTGTTCTGTAAGTAGAAGTATCCAAGTTTATGTTTACACTACACAGCTTTTAGCGACGTGTCTTTGTCGCTACAGCTGTGACGCTAAAATCGTGCAGTGTAGACGCTGTTTGTTGGCTCTCCTGACGACAGAAAACTTCCACTCCCAACGATCGGTGTTTAGGTTGTCACTAGGAGAGTGCTCCTGCCGACAACACGCTGTTCACGCTGGTGCTTGTCGCGACAAAACTTTTGTCTTTTGGGCGAGGAGAAGGGGGTTTAACACCTCTGAAAGACAAAAGTTTTGTCATTCAATTGCCAGTGTAGACATAGCCTGAGATAAATGATGGGACTGATGTTGTTCTATGTGAACTCAGGAATTTTATTTCTCTGGTAGCACTGCAGAAATGATCTTCTGTCATCTGCTTACAGTGAGGTTACACTTAATTGCAATTAGGCCTTTCAGTGCTTGCTGGGATAGGAGTGGGAGGGATGGTGAGCATTTTATCTGTCATGTGTTCTGTGTATCTCCAAGTATGATAACTATGATCTGTGCTGTGGAACGTGAGGGAGATGAGGGCTAAGAGGTTGTTCTGAGAAGAAAGGCAGACCGGAATGACAAGGGCAGTAAAAAAATCTTTTTACATCCTAAAATCCTTGTTGCTTATTCATGGCCGGAATAAGTTGGTGAAGACAGTTGGTGAAGGATATCAGACTTGCTCAGAGCAGCTCCGTTGTCTAAAGCTAAAAAAAAAGTATAGGAAATCAAAGGACGTTTTGTGCCCACTGACACAGTAACCTGTGAATATATACACTATGTGCCCAATTCTCTGCTGCAGCTCTATTGACTTCAGCAGTTTCACCCATTTCACCCAGTTACACCCACAGAGAATTTGGCACTGTGCCTTTTGCAGCAAATGTCATTATTTTGAAGCGTTCTGCATACATGAAGCTTTTGACAGTTCATCTTTCTACAGAAATCGCTGTAAATCCTGACAATCTCTCTTGATTCACTGAAGACATCAGCTAGTCTTGGATCAGTTTATGCAGAAACCAACACAGTCAAGAAAATGCACAGCACAACATAAGTGTGAAGGTAAATCTGCTGTGGTCTGTTCTTTGCAGTAACAGCCTGATTAATTTTTCTAGTGGTGACAAAGGTATTGGCTATATTAACAGTACAGCAAGAGCTGATAATTCCTCTTTCATTCCCTAACAATCAAAACCAGAATGATTATTTTCTTCATCAGTATTTCTTTCAGGGCATTGCACCAGAGCCAGTGTTGGGATCTTTAGGGGGGGCCTCTCAAACAATATTTTGCCACCCCCACAACTGTAAAGAATCCCGGTTGGCTATGATGACACCAATATACACAGGCCCAGTCTTAAGAGTTTTTTTTTGGGGGGGGTTATTGAGATGATTTTTTGCTGCACTAACATATATACACCCCTTAACTGACCCATATTTTGAAATGTATGTGATCCCTAGGTCTCATTGCCTTGGCCTCACACAGGAGAAGCAGGGCCTAGTGTTTTGTGCTGGGATCCATGAATACTGGTAGTTGCCAGATTTTAGAAAAGTCTTGCAAGGGACAATTGTCCATTTAAGCTGAAGTTCTGGGGCCAATATGTGGGGAAATGGGGGCTACGTGTGATTCTGGTGACTTTCAGGATTTATATACACGAGCATTTAATTAAATATGTAATTCCCTGAGTGTTTTAGGTGAACATATTTCCCATTTTAAAGATACGGAAACTGATGCAAGACGCTTAAAGGGAAAATTTTCAAACTTATGTTTACAATGTCATACAGCCATGTCTAGATTTCGGCACTTAGGCCCAGATCCCCAAAGGTATTTAGCAGCTTAACTCCTGTTGATTTCAAATGAGTTAGGCATCTAAATAGCTTTTGTGGATTTCTGAGCATTCGATAAAAGTGGAAATGGACACAAATAAAGGTCAATGGGACTTTTGGGTGCTCTGCTTCTATGATTTTTTTGGTATCTAACTTTAGGCCCCTCCATTTGGAAATATGGGTCTATGTGACCTGACAAAGGACACAGAGGGAATAGCATGGCAAGGGATTAGTTAGTTCTCTAGACCATGCTGCCTGTCATGCTATTGACTGGCTCCTCCTTGTAGCCCAGAGGTTCCCAAACTCCTTACCCCTGTCCGCGCCCTCCCCGCCAGGAGCTGGGGCCAGGAGCAGGGCTGTGGCTGCCATGCCTCCTGAACACTCCTTTGCGTCCCCGTAAGGGGGCATGCCCCACGGTTCGGGGACCACTGTTGTGGCCAGAGGTCAGGCTGGTTGCTTAGCATAGGACATGGCTCAGCTGGAGGCAGCTTATGGTGGCTCTATTGTCACAAGTAGCAGCCTGGGCGGCACTGCTCCCTGCATTTGGGAACTGAGCTTGGTTCGTCAAGGAACAGACGGCTATGGTTTTTATGGACCCTAAAAGCCAGCCTTTGGTGGCTGTGAGGGGACCGTGAATAAATAACTTGTGACCTTTGGGGAAAAATCAGCGGCAAGCTTTCAGTCCTAGTTATCAGTTTGTATTTTAAGGTCTCTCCCCATTCTGGGAAGGGATTAACCTTTTTTTAAAAACAAAGACAAAGCTGAGATTTTCATTACATTTCTAGGTCATTCAAAGTAAGACTGAGCTTTGGCTGTTGCGCTTTGCGAGCCCCCAGAGGCCAGCTCGGTCTCCTATGCTATATGCTGAAAGACATCACTCTTTCCTATACAACAATATTAATGAAGTGCCCTCAGAACAATCAGTAGACCTGGACTGGTTTCAGTAATGTGCTAGTACAAAATGTTACTTTATTAGCAACAGCAATGCAAGCCACTTGTAACAAATACTTGTTCTGGCTCAGCTGCAATTTGCTATGATTGTTAGTGTTTTTTTGTGCTGGAGCTAATAAAAAGCCTTGATAATCATAAAGTTCTCTTTTATGTGATTGGAAGTCAAATTATGATTATTGACAGGTACCCAGAAGCATAAAGGAGCACTTCCAAGAAAGATTTTGTAGGGGATGGCTTGCGGGGAAAAAACATCTGCTAGGTTCCAGTAAAACCAGATATGAGTCTATCAAAGAGTCACATTCATTGTAATAGGATTTAAGAAGCATGGTTAAAGTACACATGGAGGACATTCTATTGCCGTGCAACATCCTACAATTAGAGCTTACCTTTATGGATGGTGGTTAGCGTCCTGCCAGTGCTTGGAACACTCCTGTGCACAGAAATGCACCATCTATCATCCTGAGAAAGCTATCCAAGGGCTACATTACTGCTGCGTGATCTGTCCTGAGCAAGGGGTAGTGAGTAGTTGTGCTGCCCCAGGAGCAGGCTGGGAAATAAATTGTGACTCGGAGAGTCAAAATCTGCCTGCCCATCTCCCCCACGGTTCTGGGAAAAAGTAAACTGAGGGCTGGTCTATGCTAAAAACTTCCATCGGCATAGCTACGTCTCTCAGGGGTGTGAAAAATCCACACTCCCAAGAAACGCAGCTATGCCAACTTAACTCCTGGTGTAGACAGTGCTAGGGCAACAGAAGAATTCATTTTGACTAGCTACCACCTCTCAGGGAGGTGGATAAACTACAGTGATGAGAGAACCCCTCCCATTGCTGTGGTGAGTGTCTATATTGAAGTGCTGCAGTTGTGCTGTTGGAGCCTTTTAAGTGTAGATTTACCCTGTTTCAGGCTTATATGTCATGCACTGTATGTAATCTGGGATATTGGGGGTGCAGACAGGGTTCCACCCATTCTCAGCCCTGTCCTATCCACCAGTGGGGTGGGGAAGTCATGGCTCTGAAGAACCTGCTTCCTCTCCTGAGCTGAATCCCATGGGCTAGCCCATTCATGGGAGCAAGGAGGTGCTTTTACACTCCCGTTACACCCTTGCATGCCCACGTAAGGCTATCGACAGTCTAGCCCAAGTGAAGGGGGAAAGTAAAAATTTCATCTACATCTTGGAGCTACTCACCTAGTGCTAGATACAAGGCCTTACCCTGGTCTCTGTTTTGGCAGGGAGTTTTGTGTCTGCAAATTATTGGGTATGAAATTTATTTGTGGGCACAAATAGGCAGCTACATGCAATGAAGTATGGGTGCAGGCACAACAGCTAAAGTTCAAAAAAGCTGGGGGGGGGGGGGGAGAAGAGGAGGAGGGAGAGGGCAAGAAACAAAGGACAGTGATGAAAATCTGGCCCATGAAATAAAATTCTGCCTTCAAAAACAAAAAACAACAAAAACGAACCACAAAAAAAGTGCAACTCCCATTGAAGTCAAGGGCAGGTATGCGTGTGTGTGTGTGTGTGTGTGTGTGTGAGACCCAGGAACCACTTAATGCCAACTAGGAAAAAGTATAGAGAGGGTGCATAAGAGTTAAATAGAAGCAAGTAATAGTTCACCAAGAGGGGATGAAGGAGTTTTCCAAAGAGGATGGAGCTAGGCTGGTGGCAGATGACAGAACGAGGAGTAATGGTCTCAAGTTGCAGTGCAGGAGGTTTAGGTTGGATATTAGGAAAAACTATTTCACTAGGAGGGTGGTGAAGCACTGGAATGGGTTACCTAGTGAGGTGGTGGAATCTCCATCCTTAGAGGTTTTTAAGGCCCGGTTTGACAACGCCCTGGCTGGGACGATTTAGTTGGGGATTGGCCCTACTTTGAGCAGAAGGCTGGACTAGATGACCTCCTGAGGTCTCTTCCAACCCTAATGTTCTATGATTCTATGACATGTAAAGTCTCTAATAAAACCTGTATCACACCGGTCATCATACTGATTGTGAAATGTACGTACAGATATTATGTAAGGAGTTATGGACATACTGAAAATTATATTCTTAAGGTATGCAGCTTGGGGGTTGGTCACCAGGAAAGGTGAAAAGTTATTTTTGCAGGGAAGAGGTGTTTATCCATCCATCTATCTATGTACATGTAAACTGAATAGTGTCAGCTTCACAATGGATAATCCTTTTCAGTCTGAACCAAATGCTAATGAAGGATTGTGAAATCTCAGGAGAGCAGAAATTTACAGGAAGAAGTGAGCCAGCAGTGGAGTCCCATTTACAAGTAAAGACAATGAACTTTTGGACTATAACTGTAGATAGAGAGACTCAGCCCTGGTCTACGCTAGAAAATTAGGTCCCTTTAGTTATGTTGGTCAGGGTGTGAAAATTCACATCCCTGAGTGATGTAGTTAAGCTGACCTAAGTCCCTGTGTAGACAGTGCCAGGTCAACAGAGGAATTCTTCTGTTAGCCTAGCTACCACCTGTTGGGGAGGTTGATTACCTATGCTGACAGGAGACTCCCTCCCATCAGTGTAGGCAGTGTCTACACTGAAGCACTACAGTGGTGAAGCAGTGCTGCTGTAGTGTTTTAAGTGTAGACAAACCCTAAGGTTGTATCTTTCATGGATTAGCAAGCTGCAGGGTGGCTTGGTTCATGAAAAGAAGATCACAGCCCATCCTGCCTGAAATACACTGGAAGGACTTTGGGCGAGGAAAACTTCTTTAGACTCGGAGTTATCTTGTTAGTTAACTTTAGTCTATAGAAAGAGTGTTATGATTTTGTTATATATGTAACCATTTGTTTTCAATATTCTTACTCACTATCACTTGAATCTTGTTCTTTGATGATAAACTTATTCTTGTTTTCACTATACATATATTGAAGCATTGTATTCAGCAGAGCTGTGTTCTAAGGTATAGCTAGTGAACTGTGCTGTGTTGTACCCTTGGGCGCTGCAGGCTTGGTAATTCTGTGCATATTCAGTAGATAAGGGGATGGAAACTACAGGAAATGCTAGGTGGCACAGACAAGACTTCCTCATGCTAAGAGCAGGTGGTGGTGAGGTGCCTCCTAACCTCGGGAACCCCTGGGAAACATCACAGTATGTACATTGTACTTGAGGGCAGAATTTGCCACAGAGTCAAGTAGTTTATATTAAGGTGTATTTATCATTTATATTTCTTCTCTCTCTATAAAGCAATCAAATGGCCTAATCTGGAATACTGTGTGCAGTACTTGTCACCCCATCTAGAAAAGGCTGTTACAGAATTAGACGGGGCTCAGAGAAGGGAAACAAGAATGATCAAGGGCCTGGAAAAACTCACATAAAGGGAGATTGAAAAGATTGTAACTGTTAACTTAATCAAAAAGATGAATAAGAAGGTACGTGATTAAAGTATATAAAATAACGAATGGGATAGTGAAGGTAGACTGGGAGCTTCTTTTCTCCCTATCCCATAACACAAGAATGAAGGGACACTAAATGAGCTTAAAAGGTGGTAAATTCAACACTGATTAAAGGAAATACTTTTTCACACAATGTGTTGTTAGGCTGTGGAACTCTCTGCCACTGGAATTTGTTGAAGCCAAGAACTTTGTGAGATCCAAAAAGTGACTGGACATTTATATGGATAACAAAAATATCTGGAGACATCTTATTAAATGATAACAAAAATCAGGATACTGGACTAGATGGAACTCTGTCTGATCCAGTATGGTTGTTCCTATGTTTCTAGCTAAACTGCCCCTGGAGACACCACTGCACCAGTTGCAGAATTTAAATTTGCTGACATCTACTTAACCCTCCTCTCTGAGTTGACACTTCCATTCCATTCTATTCCACTTGCTGTTAAATAACAAGAATAACATCCTGGTCTCACTGAAGTCAATGGGACTTTTGTCATTCACTTTGAGGGATCCAGAATTTCACCACAGGACTCTGACCTGAGCCTTTCTTATCTGTCTCACACACTCCCACATCAAATCCCACCCCTGAAATTCCTGTTTCTCTCCTTTCACCTTTTGACCCACCAATAATTTCATTTTCATTTCCCATTTCCCCACAACTCTAAATTCCAGTTTGTCCTCCCCCATACAATTCCCCAAGCCCTTTCCAATTCTGTGTCTCCCCTCGGTTTCCTCTGAACCACTAATCAAACTTGGCAAAGACTCGTATATCTTGGTGGGAACTGAAAAGGTTGCCATTTCATCAAAATGTACTACATGGTTTCATACTTTGACAGTCCCTGCAGCCTAGCTCAGTGAGCTCATACCCAGGAACTAGTGTTCTGATCCTCACTCTGCCACCAATTTGCTACATGTTAAATCATGGGTCTGTGGCTCAGTCTGAGAGTGGTAAATTTCCACAGGTTCTGGATGACATTATGGAGAATATAGCCACATGTTCATTGTCTCTAAGACTTTGTAAGTTCCTGCATTGCAAGAATGACCCAAACTAAACAGAATCTTTTGTTTATTCAAGTAATATATTATGCAGTGGTTACAAGCTGAGCTGCTGATAATAGACATTTAAGCTTCAGCAATATTTTTCCTTAAGTCTCCTGTTGATTTGTACCAAATAGCATGAATGATGAAGTGAGAGAGTTTACAAGTAATCCATCATAAGTGTCACCATTTAACAGAATTTATCTAAAAGTCTCAAAAAGGTTGCTCACTTACAAATATATCATTAGTTTGATAAAACTACCAAGCACTTGCTTAGTATGTTCAAAATAATAATGGGCTGATCTTTTCTGAGAATGTGCCATTACTGGCATTGTACATTTCTGAATTGTATCTGATGCTTAGATTTCCCCGCCTCTCCCCCACTCTGTGTTGGGCTGTAATTTCTGAAGAGGAAAGCAGACAGTACTGTGCATGAAGGATAATGTTCTCAAGGCTTTATCTTGACCTGCATGTTCATGTTGACCCAAATGATGCAAAACTTAACTAATTAATTTACCTTTGACAAAATGACCATTGGGGTCAATGAAATATACCAGTGTAAATATTGTGATCACCTCATAGGGATCGCCTGTGGTTTCATGTGGCTTCATTTTTCTCTGAAGTGTCACAAGGGTTGCAAATGATTTGTTCTCAATAGGTCAAAGTAGGAGATGCATTTGGACTTTAAAAAATGTAAACAACGGCTTGGGAATCTAGGAGGAAGAAGCCATTACTGATATTCTTCTTGTGCTGTGCCCTTTAACATTCTCTCTGTATTTGGGGAGGTGGAAAGGGACTAATTTCTAAAAACTATGAGGATGAAAACTAGTGATGGGAAAAGTCAATTTGATAAAAACAAATGACCCAAACCTTAAACTTCAGAGGCTTGTAAATGTTCACAAACTTCTCCCTCACCATTTTCATACCCCTTTCTTTTTTCCCCCCAGGGGTGCAAATGGATGTAGTGCACTTTGGGGGGGTGGCAGGGAAAGGCTTTTTGCTGGATAATGTTTGCTAGAACCCGGAAGTGTTGAATTGTGAGCTGGGACTTCCAAACCAATTTCCAGCTCCAAATATTTGCATAAACATCTGGATTTTGACTGCAGACAGACTCCCTTCAATCCTGACATTCCTCAGTTTTCAGGTCACATGGTTTTGCAAAACAAGTTTGGGTTATCAGCATTACTATCCACTGAAGTTTACCTGGAATTTCATATTAATCTGAAATGCCAAGAAAAATTGGCACTTTTCATCATCCCATCCATCTTCATAAGCCTCCTCCCCACAACGAACTTGGACTAACTCTGCACACCAGCTATTGGAGTATTTTCTGGGGCACTGAGGCATCCTCTTAAACACATCTCCCTTGAATCTGCTCTTCAAGAGGCAGCAGGCTGTTTTCCAACCCCCATCCTGCCTCTTGAGATGACAGTAGGATAGATGTACTCATTGCATATCACCGGTATGTTCTGAGGGTTGTGAGCAGCAAATGTATTGCTTCTCTTCCTCATACTACACACACCTGCTGCTCTTGGACCTGCCCTTTTAATCTAGGGGTGAGAGATACCCCAGAATATACTGAGCCTGAAGAAATCTCCATTGTGGGGCATTGTTTGGCCTAAGAGTTAAAGGGACACTCTAGTAACAAGGTTTGTAGTCCCCTTTCTAACAAAGGGAACCATCCACTCCCTAAATAGTTGTAAGGGGGCATGTGTCAGCTGACTGCCTTCTGAATATGATAGCAGGTGAGGAGTTTTTCATCCTATGCCTCCAAGAAGATAGCACTACCTTAGATGGAGGAGCCTGGGTTTGTTGGGGAGATAGCATATTAACTGGGGATGAGCTGAAGGGTCTCTGGGGAAACTGAAGTACACTTCAAAATTAGCATTATCCTCTGGGTCTCTACACTGCAGTGTAAGCCCTGGGTTTGAACACAGGCTCAAATCTAACCTCCCTTCCCTCTACGCACAAATCATGCTAACTCAAGGCTCAAACTCAGGATCTCAGGACCCCATGGGCATGGAGAATCTGAGTCAAACTGAGACCCAGGTCAAGCTCTATTGATTTGCAGTGCAGATGCAGTCCCGCTGGACTCATGCTCTCAGAGACCACCAAAAGTATTCCACAATCTCAAGGGCCAACTTTCTTTGTCCTCTGGACAGTCACATTTCCCCACACTGCACTATGGACAAAGGTAGATGTACATGTAGAGCATCTACATTTTGGGAGGGTGCTAGGATAAGGGTGGTTGGACTTAGGCCCACATAATGCTGCGTAAATGTTGAAGCCCCATGTTGAGACCTAGGGTTCAACAATTCCTAACCTGGGGTTACAAATTAATGTAGAAGTTCAAACCCTAGGTTAACAAACCCAGGGTCTACTAATTTGAGTTCTCCTACCTCTGGGCTTACTCACTTACCCTGTGAGTTGTCCGTTCCTACTGAAACCTAAAAACCAGGCAAATTAACACAGCTCTACCATAAACCTTTTTAAGATCACCCATCCCACTTTTAAAACTTCAAATATCTTCTCTGTCATCAGTATATTTTGACCACTTGTTAGTCAAATGTCTGATTAGACTTGTATATATTGTGACAGGGTCGGGCCAGATGGCTATAGGAGAGTAATAGAAGGCAGATATATTAGCCCCAGGCTAAGTAGGTCCCTTTTCCCTGGGTAAGGTAACAGGGAAGGTTCCAGAACAATCAGGAACCTTCTGGAGACAATTAAGACAGGCTGATTAGAACACCTGCAGCCAATCAAGAAGCTGCTAGAATCAATTAAGGAAGGCTAATCAGGGCACCTCGGTTTTAAAAAGGAGCTCACTTCAGTTTGTGCTGTGCATGCGAGGAGCTGGGAGCAAGAGGCACTAGGAGCTGAGAGTGAGAAGACGGACTGTTGGAGGACTGAGGTGTACAAGCATTATCAGACACCAGGAGGAAGGTCCTGTGGTGAGGATAAAGAAGGTGTTGGGAGGAGGCCATGGGAAAGTAGCAGGGAGTTGTAGCTGTCACACAGCTGTTCCAGGAGGCACTCTAGACAGCTGCATTCCACAGGGCCCTGGGCTGGAACCTGGAGTAGAGGGCGGGCCTGAGTTCCCCCCAAATCCTCCCAACTCCTGGTCAGACACAGGAGGAGTCGACCTGGACTGTGGGTTCAGAAAAACGGCCAAGCTGAGGGCTGCCGTGAAACTCCAAGGCGAGCAAATCCGCCAATAAGCACAAGACCCACCAAGGTAGAGCAGGAACTTTGTCACAATGTGCTTTTCCTTTGCACAGGGAAGTCAGGTAATTTTCTATAGCAGCTGGCTATTTCGTGTTCCCTGTGTGCAGGCCTTAATAATTAGTAAATTATACGAGTCTGCAAAGTAGGAGGGATTGAAAAATGGAGAAAGTAAGTGTATGCCAGCATAATTTTGCTTCCATGCCAGCTACCTCAGATTCTGCTTAACTCCCTTCTCCACCCCGTTCCCTTTCCTCTGGGATCTGTACATTGCAGCTCAGAAACCCTCCAGCTGTCTGACCAGGAGGTTAGTGACCTGACCGGGATGTGACCAGGACACACAAACAACATTAAATATTTAGCAGGGTGACAAGAGCCCTGAGGGTTGGCCTCTGGAAAAATGTTTTGAGTTCATAAGTGGGTTCTTATTAAATAAAACCTGGCAATAGATTATCGATTTCAGCAGCTGGGGAATATTGTGGAATATGTTTGTCCTGCCCACCCTACAAGATCAGAGGGTCCTATGATTCTATGGCACAAGAGGAAAGTAACTCAGTGTGAAGAATCGGATGTTTTGGATGATAGTGTTGGTAACATGGAGGAGCAAAGGGAATTGCTGTTTGATCTGTTACTAGGCAGATCTTGATCAACCAAATTACCTACTCCTCTCTCTCCCCTGCTGCGGAAGGTGGGAGGAGGTGCATAGTAACTATGAATGCTACTGCAGGCTAAGATGGAGAATGCCTTGCCTCTTCCTCTTGATTTTCGTAGTGTTGCCAACTCACAATTGTATTGTGAATCTCAAGCTCTTGGTGTGTTTCTTGCAGCCCCAGTTCCTGGAGTGATGCAATTACTTGAGACTCTCAGCTTTCATTAAAAAGTGTGGGGTTTTTTTTTTGCTCTTATAGCTGCAGAGGAATACAAATGAAAATGTGAACCCTAAAGTTATTAAAAATCAGAGGTCAATAAAAGGATCCATTTTTAAAAGGGTCTCATGATGATGGGGGCGGGATGGGGGACTTGACTCATAAGGGTGCTTGTAGTTGGCCATAGTGTGTGTGCTGGATGGGGATCAGCCTCTGTGGCCTTACCTATTCCAGGGAATTTCTCTGGTGTTAAAAGAACGAGGAGTACTTGTGGCACCTTAGACTAACAAATTTTATTTGCATAAGCATAAGCTTTCGTGGGCTAAAACCCACTACATCGGATGCATGCAGTGGAAAATACAGTAGGAAGAGAGATATACACAGAGAACATGAAACAATGGGTGTTGCCATACCCACTGTAATGAGAGTGATCAGTTAAGGTGAGCTATTATCAGCAGGAGGAAAAAAAACAAAACAAACCTTTTGTAGTGATAATCAGGATGGCCCATTTCCAACAGTTGACAAGAAGGTGTGAGCAACAGTAGGGGGGAAAATAGTTTTACTTTGTGTAATGACCCATCCACTCCCAGTCTTTATTCAAGCCTAATTTAATGGTGTTCAGTTTGCAAATTAATTCCAATTCAGCAGTTTCTCATTGGAGTCTATTTTTGAAGTTTTTTTCTTGTAATCGCATGACCAGGGAGATTGAAGTGTTCTCCGACTGGTTTTTGAATGTTATAATTCTTGACATCTGATTTGTGTCCATTTATTCTTTTATGTAGAGACTGTTCGGTTTGGCCAATGTACATAGCAGAGGGGCATTGCTGGCACACAATGACATATATCACATTGGTGGATGTGCAGGTGAATGAGCCTCTGATAGTGTGGCTGATGTGATTAATTCCTATGATAGTGACCCCTGAATAGATATGTGGACAGAGTTGGCAACAGGCTTTGTTGCAAGGTTAGGTTCCTGGGTTAGTGTTTTTGTTGTGGCGTGTGGTTGCTGGTGAGTATTTGCTTCAGGTTGGGGGGCTGTCTGTAAGCAAGGACTGGGCTGTGCTAATTATACCTTTACCATGATGGTGAAAATACCATTAGCTGCTGGAGCATTGTTTGCACTACAGCTTCCAACAGTGCTAATGTAATCCACACAAGGAAAATGCAGTTCTTTGTCCTTCTTGTGGTTGATCTGCCAGAGGTTAATAAATCACCTGGCTGGATGTCTAGCTCCCTAACTCTCTAATTTAATTCAATGGGATTGAGATGCCTAAATACATTTGAGGATATGGACCTCAGTCCTTTAGATCAAGTAGTAAAGCTCATGATTGTTTAGTGTGAAAGACCCGCTGCAGGACTAGTAACCTAACACTGTTGTGAATAAATGTGAGGTAGAACCAGTGGGTTTTTTTTGAGTAAAGTTTCCTGATGAAGACTTGGCCAATGTGAACTCACAGTGAGACTCAGTTTACAGTAAAGTAGAATGGAAGTCCTAAATCACTTCAGTGCATGAAATGCATGAGTTGCAATTCCAGTTATAGCTAACTTTCTTTCTGTGAAGAAAAATGACTATACTGAGTTGTTGATTTGCTGTTACATCCTATTTCAAAGAATTTCTTCCAGAGCAAAAGAAGATAGCATTAAAAAGGAAATAAGCAGTTCAGTGAAAATACCCATTTAAAAAAAAAGCCCTAGGAAATGATTGACATCTCAATTTATCACTTAGAATAAATTGTTAGTCATCTTTTGATAATTTGTTGTGAACAAGAGCGACACTCACTTTGGAATGCAGTCAGTGAATTTTATCAGTGAGTCATCATCAAAGGCTAGTACTACTGGTAAAAGATCACAGTTAAAATCCAATCATGTGTAAAAAAGAATAGAAGACAAAATCCCCAGGAGACAGAAGATAAGGTCACTCCTCTGTGTAGCTTCCAGTAGCACTAACCTAGTTTCTGCATAGAGCCATAGCTTTTCTAAGAACATTGCTTCTGGTTTGGAGGTGTGTGTGTGGGCGCTTCCACCCATTAAGGGCCAGCAATGGACTAATACAGTTAGAAGTTTGATGTATGATAGTATAACACTTAAAGAATTGTATAGATAAGATCATGTTCCGCAACCCTTATCCATGTGGAGTAATACACATGCGAGCACTCCCACTGACTCAATAGGGGATTACTCATGTGAATAATGGTTTGGATATTACCCTGATGAGGGCCATATAAGGACCTAGAAAGGTTGCAGAATGAGGCCAACACAGAGGAAATGCTATACATTTAATCACACACTGTTAAATTTTCAAGCATAGGCATCTAAGTTAGCGTGCCAGTGAGCATCTGGGTATATAAATATTCTTATAGACTCCTGTTGCTTTTCCTGCTACTTCTGTCTCTTCCTGCCCTTTGCGAAGAAGTTATAACCACTCAGACTTCCTTGCACCCCTTACTGACATGAACTTACCTCACTCTGCACATCACCCCTAAATTTGGCCTGTAGTTTCTGTTAGGTTGCATCTTAATAGAGAAGGAGGAAGCATCACCATGGAGCAGTTTTATGTGAAGTGAAAAGAAGGATGGAGTGGAGGCTGTGAGAATAACCTGCAGTCCCCTGACCTCTATTCTGCTTGATTATATAGGGACAACAAATGGCTTTGTGAAGTCATAGGAAAAAGTTTTCAATGTCTTAAATGTAATCCAGGAAGCTCAAGACTGAAATCTGTTTCAGCATTCTATCTGGGAATAATGCCCTGACAAATATGGTCTCTGGTCTGCCCAGATGTATGCCCATCTATTTGGATAATACAAGATGATCAGCTCCTTAGAGTAGGATGCAACTGCCAGCTGAAGAGGTGTGTTTATGAGCAGCCAGCATGCTGAATGTGACATCTCTTCTGGGTCTTGCACTAGTGACACAAGCTTTTTTGTTGACTTTTGACTATGCCACAGGGGGGAAGGATGTTCACAGGCATTTCTAGTTGCCAGTAATGCTGGTTGTTTTGCAGTGAGTGTTTTGGGCACTTCAAAGAACCCTTAGGCTTCTGGTGCCAAAATGTATGCCATAGAAAAATACTGCCTACAAAACCTGTTGTGTTCAAGCAATGGGGTTCACGCAATGGGGACAAAATAAATCACAAAAGGAGAGATGCAGCTGATAAGATAAGTGCACAAGGCTTGGCCAACCAGGTATTTGGATAACCTTGAATAGTCATTTGTGCCTTTTCATGTGGAGTAGAAGGGAAAGGAAATATTCTGGATCAGTTTTGCCTTTGCCTGGAGAGAACAAAAAACAAACTCTGAGACACGATGGAGGATCAGAGTAGAGTAAGCCCATGTGTAGAAATGGGCAAACAATACTGAGTTTTTAGATTTTTGGATGAAAAAAAATGGACATGTTTCATGAAAACTCTTGCCAAAAAAAAGCGCCTCTTTTCTTTTTCTTTTTTACCAGTTCTGTCCATGAAAATGAGCATGCTAGCAGTGGAAGTGTAACTGTTATGGGACAAATCTTCAAGTGTCAGTACAGTGCAATAAAGCTTAAATCACAACTATGTATGTTCCCGAGGTAGATGTGACCCAATAAGGTTATCAGACAGTCTCTGTTAGCCTTATCCACGGAGCTCACTATTGTCTCAGCTGTTCCTGTTATGCTAGAAGCGTCAGTCACAAACCTGGTTAAAGCTGATGGGAGTACTAACGTGCAGGGCTTGTCTACACATGAAAGGTAATTCAGATTAATGTAGGGAGTGACACACACACAGCTGTTCCTGAATGACTCCACTCTTATTTTGGCTTAAGTGTTCACAGTTGAAGTTTATTCTGGGAACAACAAAAATTGTGTTTTTGTTTTTGGTAGAAAACTATAGGATATATTTTTCAACCCAACTTCTATTTTTCCAGACACAATTTGCTTCCACAAAAAAATCAGTGGCAGTGGGAGCTGATGGGTGCTCATCACTGTTGAAGACCAGGCCACGCAGGCTATGTCTATACTACAGTGCCACACCAGCATAGCTGCAACTCCTCTGTTGTAGTGCTTCAGTGTAGACTCACTGTAGTGACAGGAAGGGTTCTCCCATCATTGTAGTTAATCCACCATCAAGAGATGCAGAAGCTTCGTCAGTGCAAGAATTCTTCCATTGATTTAGCACTGCATATACTGGGGATTAAGTCAGCGTAATTACATCGCTCAGGGGTGTGGATTTTTCAAACCCCAGATGATGGATGTAACTGGGTCAGTTTACCTTTTTAATGGCCTTAGTTAGCCACCTAAGTAAGGATGTAGGATCCTAGCATTTTAGGCACCCATTTAAAAAAAAAATCTTGGTCTCAGTGTTTGGAGGGTTTTGTACAGTTCACTATTATGTTTCCACTCAGCAAATTAAAAAAAATAATCTGGATGAATTTCTAGCCTGAAGAAACAGCTGCATTTCTTCTTTATTATAGCAGAGCTAAGCAAAATACCAGAAGGCACCAGGTAATTTAATAAGGCAATTGCATATAAGACTCAAGCTGACTCTACCATAGATATATGAATGATGCTATTGTGTTATACTGCTGCTTTGCTAAGAAAGGATCCTTTAAAAGACTACGGAATTTAATGAAACAATCTTAAAACAAAAAGATTATTATGATTTGATTTACAGAATTTAATATATTTTTCCAGACAAAATTGGTTAATTCTTAAAAGCAAATAAGCAAAATTCATCCTTTTGGAATGAGCATCCTCCTCACCTTCTTGGAGGGGTTTTACTTAGTTCATTGAGCCATAAACATTGCATTATCACTCTAATTTGTGGCATTTTGGACAAATTCCATAGGTTTGTTTTTTTTTTGGGGTAGCTCTTTTAAGAAGAGAGGAAGTAAAGGAGGTGAGTTCTGGATTTAACTCCCACACTTGTCTTCACAGTGGATGTTAGTGAAAAGATAATTCACAGATACATTCTGTAAAACACAAGAACCCTCAACTTAGTTTTTTTGCAATTGGGGGAAAAAAAAGCATAAAGAAAATCCAAAAGGACTAACTTGGTTTAGTCAGAGGAAAAACGACAGACATAGAAACATTAAAATCTGTCAGGTTGGACATTGTGCTGTTGGTGTCGCTCCTAAACCTCTTAATACCCATGTCCCTTACTTACAGTGGATTAAAGGCAGCAAATGTTTGTGAATGCCAGGGTTGGCAATAATGGATGTAATCTTTACAGATAAACAAGTTTTTGAGAGCCTCATGAGTGATCTGATTCACTTTCAGGGCATTGTAACGTGGTCTCCAACAGGATGTCCAGCTGCTACATCACAGAGTAACTATTGCAGCTTAGTCACATTTCCACAGATTTAACATTTTATATAATATAGATAAAGGGCAAGGAGGCTGACTCTGATTTCACACCAGTGTGATTGGATTGATTTTTCAGTTGACGTACTCCTGTGTTTGTGAGAAGAGAATCAGGCTTGATACTTCTGTCCAATCCTATTCAGATAAACTCCCCACATGAAAAGGAGTTAAACTCTTATATGCTTATGACTTCTTTAAGACAACATTTGAAAATGCATCACCAACTTTATACCACCTCTCTTTGTGTGTCTGTATAGTATCTTTACTAAAATAACAGACTGATTCTTCAGTATGGAAAAACCAGACACTGGTAGCACAAGCCTCATCAAGGTTTCAAGGTGTGGGACAGAAAATGGCCTTGTTATTTTGCTTGCTGTCTGCTAGCGAATACAGTAGCAGCCTCACATGCTTTCTCTGGCTAAGATCTAACTTTAGCATCTTAGCCCAAAGAAAATAAATACCAATCTGTTGGAAAAATAAGTTGTATTCCACTGGAAACTCATTGTGGAAACTTTTGAATATGAAAACAGTAACATGTACCACATGCAGCATATGCCTCAGGTTTGCAAGAGATATAAAAGAACAAAAGAAACCATCAACTCAGACTATCAGCTAAATGACTGGTTTCAGAGTAACAGCCGTGTTAGTCTGTATTCGCAAAAAGAAAAGGAGTACTTGTGGCACCTTAGAGACTAACCAATTTATTTGAGCATGAGCTAAATGACTGTTTGCTATTGGCATTCCAGGTTTCACCATGTCTCTATTTAACAGGATGAGTTGACATACTATACAGATGAAGTGTGAAATGATTTATGTGCTACCCAGTGTATAGTCCTAAAATCATAAACACAGTATTGCCAATTCCAAATATGCAAAAATCATGAGGTAAGCCCCTGAAAATCATGAGATATTTTAAAAATAATACATTCTGTGGGCACACTGCTAGGAATGCTAAGCTTCAGCTAACACAGTGCTGTAACTCGCACTTTAATAAAGCAGCCAGTTTAGTTTTATAAGAAAGGTGTCCAGGCATATTATTGCCCAGCAAATGACATATGAAACAGCCATGCTCCCACTCAGAGAGGCTGTAGGTGTAGGCAAAGCAGCACACATTTCTAACATGACGTGTGAGAGAGAGAGAGAGAGAGCGTACAGCCCTCTAGCTAGAACTGGGACCTCTGTTGCAAATCTGGCTTTCTATTTGCTGTTAAAACCTATTGCCCTGTCCCTTTGAGACACTTTCAGGTTGAATGAGGTTCAGATTTTAGATGTTTGGTTTGTTTCATTCTTTTATTTTAACAATGTTTGGAAAAACCTAAGATGAAGGGAAATGTTTTCCTTTTAATTCCATACAAAACACAAAGTTAAACATTGGGGGTTCAAAGTGAAACATTCAAACTTCAGAAAATGCCAAAGTAAAGGTAATCCTCACAAACTGAAGTCTTCTGCCTTGTGCATACAAATTACAGTGCAGTCCATTAACATGTTTGGATGCTATTATTTCTGTGCCCTTTCCCCCACCAGGCTGATCAAGCGTGCAGCCCGGGTGGTGTACAGTTAATGAGGAAGGAGGAGCAACGTTTATTTCTAAGTGACTTACTAAAATAGAAGTGCAGAGAAACTACAACACATAGCACTGCTTTGCCTAGCAAGATTTTTTTCTTTCATAAAATTCAATTAAAGGCTAAGTTTTAAAATTAAAGTATTAAATTCAGTTATTTGTAAATATATTCTGTATTAATAACTGTACCCTTACTGTACACTGAATGAGGCAGAAAGCTTGCAGAAGTCATATTTGACCACATAGTTAAAGAGTGTATTTGTGTAAATTAAAAATATGTAACAGAAGAGCAATGAAAGGATCAATCCCTCATGGTGTTCTGGACGACATGTCTTTAAAACACACAATATTGCACAGAAACTTTTTTAAAATAGGAAATGCTTGTTAGGTGAGAGAATCACTATCTGTATTCCCATGAGGACCAGTAATGAGCAGCATGGCCTTGGGAACATCAGCCTCACAAGAAACCCAGATCTTCTCTCTGCTACCAAAGATACATGCTAAACATGACAACTTGTAGGGAGATCTGACCTATTTAAATAGTTATTTTGAGAAACTGGCCTCAGAAATTCATAGTATTGTGGATAAGGAGATTGAACAGAAGACATGCACACTTTACACGTAATCACACACTGCAAACTCACAGGGAAATATCAGACATGGAAATATATCCACTAGAAAGTCTAAGAGAACACACATCTGAATTATTGGGCTGAATTTCAAGAGACCCAGATTTGAGTTTAGAGAAATACCTTAGTCTATCTGAGGTTACTGGAACAAGGGGGAAAGACGGTCACTTTCTTTGAACAACAGATCTCATCATTATTAGATTGAGGAGGGCCCCAAGGAGTTCACTCCTAGAAATTTGATTGCAAGAATCGCTAGGATAAAGTCTAGATTTGACCAACAGCAGGTTAAAAACAAAGCAAAACACTTCTTCCTAAAGTTCTATTTACCTCAGAATTAGGACAGTATTCAGGCAAGTAACATACTCTTGTTCTTCTGAACTAGGCCTTCAAAAGTCTGACAGAGATGCCAGTTTGCTTTTGCAGCAGTTACATGTGTTGCCTGAAGATAAAGCAGATTAGTGGGGCCTGTAGTGATTCTATTGTTATTATTCCATGGCATTTTTTCCCAGTTAATGTGCGGACTATAAATAGTTTTTGTTAGGCATGAAAGAAGAAGGCAAAAACACCTCATAAGCAGGAAGTATTTATACAGGACAACCCCATATATCATGGGGCTGGAGGGTTGTGTGAGAATTATTTTCTGATCTCAACTGGTGATTGTTTTATGCATGAAGCTTGCTTGCACTTACTCCTGCAGCTGAAGCACATTCAAGCCAGTCACAAAATTAGCTTCTGATCAAACACTAATTCACCCATGCAGTTTAACAGGATAAACCACTGAGCCTGAAACTTCTGAGACTGTGTCCTGGAACAGAACATGCGGGTAGGTCCTTGCAACCTACTGAACAAAGAAAGGTGTTGTAAATTCCTCTGCAACGTACTTTGATTTATTTATTAATTTATTTTGCACTTTGTTGCAATGTTTTTTTTCTCTAGCTATTGTTTTTTGCAACAAACACCAACAGACATTCTTGGAGAGAGTATGTTATTTGCCACTGGTAATCTCTACAAATACTAATTATTAGGCCAGCATTTCTGTGCTCTCCTCTCCCCCACCCCCCTTTTACCCCTCCATTTACATATCATGCTTTTGGTTTGGTTTTTAAAATATGTCTGAGTCAATGTTGTTTGTGAAAGGCTTATTAGGCCTTGCCAGCCGTTCTCAAACAATGCCCTGCCAGTGCTTCTCGAACCTGAGCTATAGTACTTGTAACGTATTTATTCTCATAGTACAAAGCACCATAAAGTCACATCACAATGAACAGTAAATACAACAAACAGGAAACATTGGTCAGCAATCTTCCTCCACATGTCATGGTCTTCACACAACCTTGAGAAGTGGGCCATACTGCATCCAGTCAGTCACATCGTCAAACCACACTCAGCACAGGTTTCCCCTGTCCCTGGCACCAGTGCCTGCAAAAACTTGCTTTGGCAATCTGCCTTAGATTTATATACTGTCCCTGTCATCATGTCTGACCCAACAGGTGGGCATGGTGTTGCAAATGAGACCTTCCTTGATTCCCCCCCCCCCATGGCTAGGGTATCAGCAAGTCCAAAAAGACGGTTAGATGCTTAAGAGCACCTCCTTGTGGAGGGTCTCTTTTATTAACACACAAGCCAACACAGAACATAAACAAAACTTTTACCCAAAATCTCAGTTGGGTGACTAGGTTGTTCTTAGTCCATCTACCCCCCCCCCACCTGAGTCCACTGCTCATTTCTACTCAGGCTCTTCCCCCAGGGTTTTTTAGTTCCAGCCTTTGCCCCTGCTGGAGTAAAATCCTTCTCTGGAGTCAGGAATCCAGGGAGGTCTGTCTACTGCGACTGTTCTCCAGGGACAGCAGGTGATCCCTGCCAGGTTGGGCTTCTGTCCAGTGTCTGTGAGACTCCTGGCTCAGACCAGGCCCCCTTGGATGCCTGCTGACTATAGCAGTCCATCTAGGAGGCTCTCCTCTCAAGGTACCCCACTCTGGTTAGTTCCTAAGAGACCTCACCTTCTAGGCCAGTGGAGGGTAAACTACAGCCCGCAGGCCAGATCCGGCCCATCAGGGATTTCAATCCGTCCTGCGGGATTGCCAGTCCCAGGGTGGAGCGGTGCTAAGGCAGGCTTCCTGCCTGCCCTGGCCCTGCGCCACTCCCGGAAGTGGCCAGCACCACATCCCTGCAGCCCCTAGAGGACGAGGGGTAGAGATCTCTGTGTGCTGCCCTCGCCTGCAGGCACCGCCCTCTGCAGCTCCCATTGGCTGAGAACAGGGAACCATGGCCAATGGGAGCTTCGGGGGTGGTACCCACAGGTGAGGGCTGCCTGCTCCACCCCACCCCCACGAGCCACTGTCAGACATGATGGCCACTTCTGGGAGTGGCACGGGGCCAGGGCAGGCAGGGAGCCTATCTTAGCCCTGCTATACGCCGCTGCCACCCCGAAGCTGCTTCATCCGGCAGTCATGGGCAGACTGGGCTCAAACTCCCAGTAAAGGGCAGCTGCCCTATGACCATCTCTCCGTACAGGTGGATTCGAAAACTCTTTGACTGCCCAGACAATGGGATAAATCTTGAAGTCCCTATTCAGTTTTTATTTCTATCTAACTCAGGCAAAACAATGGGGACTACATGGTGACAAGACCCAATCCCGCACTCCATGCAGTGTGAAAGTGCAACACACCTTCAAGGGGAGCTCTTGAAAGTATTGTTCCTTAGAAAGGCAGAATACACACTAGAACTTCCAGAGAACACAGCAACTGCACCTTCCTTATAAAAGTAAGGACTTGAGATTTGGCCCTATCTCCTTTCTACTCTCACTGAAGTTCCCTCAGCTAGACAGTAGCTGGTAACAGAAAGAGAAGGATTCCACAGCAACTGAACTTACAGGGTTAATTTAGGTAGTCAGAAATGTAATTATCCAAGTTGGAATTCATCCAGTACACCAGACTAACCCTCTATTCTTTATAAAAGTACCATGCACACTTTAATTACCAGAAGAGGCCAAGGTCTCAGCTTTTTCGCATCTGAAAAATAACCTGGCCTATAGCCCAAAGGTCCTAACACTGTACTAAGGCACTGATTCAATATTGACTCAGATGGAAGACTGCCACCTACTGAATTGCCAACACAACCATTTCCTGCAGGGGTCTCCCATCTAAATGCTAACTCAACCTAATCCTGCCCAGATTCTGCAACCTGGTTAGAACACAGCTTCAGGTATTTTGACTGAGAGTTTAGTACAATGAAATACTTGAAGGCAACATGTAATGAAATACCCTGCTCCTACGTGCAGGACATGTACAGTATCTGTGCTAAAGAGACAGAAAGGGGAAAAGAGCCTAATGATTTAGAGGAGAACTTGATATTAGCAAACTTAATCTTTTCTGTATGGTCAGCATCTAATGTACTTTGCCCAACCCAAAATGCTCCAGTTTCTTGCTATATTTCAACATCCAGCAAATCTTATCTGACCCTTGGTGGGTCCCAGCCAGCCTGACTGAGGCATAGCACATCAGCACCAAGATGACTTGGTACAAATGCAAGAGTGCTAGAAGGAACAGACTTGGACTGTTTCCCACTGGCCTCCACTGTAATACACTGTGTGTGTTTGTGTGTGAATGAATTTAACGCTTCATAATTTCAACCAAGTGGAAGTACCAAATAGCTATTCTTATGGTAACAACCAGGAAGTAGAAGAGATCTGACAAGAACTTCTTTTCAGACTTCCAATCTAATCTCTCTAGTCCAAAGAGATTTGGTTTATTTTTGAATAAGAATCTGAGTACTTCCCTACATTTAACCTTTGAATCTTCTGTAGTTCTTACATCCCTGCTTTAAATATTGGTTACTTCTAGATGACATTACTATATACAAGTGCTCTGGGCAGCAAATGGAGGAAAGGACAGTTTTGTGGTTAAAGCACAAGACTGAGGCCTGGTCTACAGCTAAAACTTACATCAATATAGCTAAAATCTATACTGCTGAGTGCTATAGTTATGTCGACCTAAACCCCAGTGAGGATACAGTTAGGTTGATGGAAGGATGCTTCCGTTGGCCTAGCTACTATCGCTCATGGAGGGGGAGTTCTTACAATGGCAGAAAACCCACTTCTGTTGATGTAGTCTGCATCTGTGCTGCATGGTTACAGTGATAGAGCTATAACGCCATAGGCATGCCGCTATAGCACCCATAGTGTAGACATGGCCTGACTAGAGTCTGGAGATTTGGACTTTATTCCCAGCTTTAGCAGACACTTTCTATGACATTTTCAAAGTTATTTAGAGGGATAATTTCAAGGAAACAAACTTTCAGTGGGAGTTGGGTGCTCATTCTCCTTTGTGCCTTTGAAAAGCTCCCAATGAACGTAATTTTTCCCATCTGTTAAATGGGGATGGTTAGCACTCTTGCATAACATGTGGATGCTGTGAGGTTTAATTCATTAGGGCCTAGATTTTCAAAAGAGATCTTGAATATATTTTCAAGTTCTCAGCACCCATAATAGGAGTGAATTTTTCAAAAGAGTTTGCCATCCCACATGCTGAAGTTATTTGAAAATCTGGCCTTAGTTGTTTGTGAAGTGTACAGATACTATGGTGATGAGTGCTGATAAATAAAACAATGAATAACTGAATCTGATAGCTTCCCATATCCTTTAACAACAAAGCAAGTAATAGGGCTTTGGAGAATCAACTTGGTGTTGAAAAGCTTTAAATCATTTTTTCCTGCAGAAATAGAATAACCCTCTCTATACATACTACTTTGGTGCTTCAGCTTTCCATTTTCACATGTGGGAGATACCAGAGAATGAATTTTTCACAAGTAACATCCAACTGGCTAAGTTTATGGAATCCACTTCAAACTTTTCAGATATCTTGGAATGGGACTTGAAACACCATCATATTTTACTAGTTGAATCCCCTGCTTTGTCTATGTCAACCAGAGTCCTATAATGACTGACAGTTCTTTATCAGAATGTCTAACTCACTCTGACTTCAAACCAGTAATTATACAAGGACGGAGTCCCAGTAGTTCAAGGATGAGTCCTGAGACCACTCAGGCCAAGTGAAATTAATCACCCTCTCGTATCCCCTTTTTCAGGCATCTACATTTTGACATTGCTCCAATCTTTTGCTGTTACTGATACAATGAGATTTTTGTCAAGCAACTGTTATAGTTGAAAATTAGAGGCACAAAGCCAAACCACAACTGAATGAAGTTTAATTAAACTGGAATAAGTAACAAACTTCTGACTGCAAGAAAAACATCTTATATTTCAATTTATGATGAGGAGACCTATTTTTGCCAACTAATAGCATGAACTCAAATTTCAAGGGAATATTTGGAACAATTCCTGTGTCCTAAAAATGTAGAACATAGTTCAGCTGTCTTTCACTGTCCCGCCCTCCACCCCAAAGATTTAATTCCTCAAACTAAAACCACTTTTACTTTCTATCTCATTCTAGCTAAGACTGCAAAATGTAAGGATTTTGCTAAGCCAAATCATTTGAATTTAACAAACTACCATTCAATTACTTGATGCCACCTCATTGCTTTCCCTAAACTTTAGTAATTTGTCCTAAAAATAAAAAATTTGATCACAATTACAAACCTGCAAATCAGTTGATTGCACATACAGATTGAAATTTAGATCAGAGAACTTTCTCCCATTAAGTTCTGTTACAACTTCTGGTTCCAGTCATGACTGGAAACCAAAGTGGGAGAGTATGTAGGTCAAGCCCCCTACACTAAAATAAATCCTCTCTCTCTCTCTCTCTCTCTCTCACACACACACACACACACACACACACACACACACACACACACACACACACGCCACAGTCCTGCCAAAATTTAAACATGCACATAATTTTATACACACAGGTATTCCCATTGACTCCAATGGGAGTATTCATATACATAGTTACAAACATGCCTAAGTCTTTACAGAATTGGGCACCTGGCCACCACTGTCTCATAACTGGTAGCTGACCTTCCTCCAAAAGCAGGAGGAACAGTGGGGGTTGAGACTGGGATTAGAAAAAAGGGGTGGTTAAAGAGATTTCAGTGTAATACTAATGACCTGAGGTACTTCCTATTAACCTGGTTAAGTATAGCATATCCTGAGCTAATTGACTTATAAACAGGAAGTTTCTTCAAGTTATCTAATTATTTTACTGTTTTACTTCTAGCTGTACCTACTATGCAGTATGAAAGGGATAATAAATAGAACTACAGTATAACTTGGCAAGGATGCAGTCCAGTTGTGGACCTAATCACTGTGGATGCATCAACCATGTTAGCTTATTTGCTTGTAAAACTCAATGCTGTGCATTAGTCCTTATAAGGCCAACACACTCTGTGCCATGTTGCTTAAATATCTACAGCACGGTCCAGGACTCATAGGCACAATAACCACCACAGAGATGTTTTTGGTACAAAGAAAATCTCTGTTTCAAACCGACTCAGTGTTTACTCAAAAAACTAATCTGCTTTTAGGCTTAAAAAGCTAAGACAGTATTTCTTCTTGCTTCCCCTCCTACCCAACTGAAACACCTCTAATGAAACATCACTACAGGAAAAAAGCCCCCTTTAAACAGACAAATACACCCAAAAGGATTTATTAACCATCAACTCAAATCTGCACAAAAACTACATTGAAATCCTACTCCCCTAGACTTCTTCCTGGGAATTCCAGCCATATTAATTATACTGCACTTGGCTTTGCAGCTGAGAATTCTGAATAATAGCAGTGGAGGCTGCTAGGTTGGATCACTGTAGCTTACACTTTGTTCCCTTGGGAGCACAATTAATTAATATAGCATTTATGCTCAACAAACATGTCAACATTACCCTCATAGAGTCCTTGATGGCTGGCCCTGCTTCCTTTATATCAGTGATGGAGATATTGTTTGTTGGTTTTATGTAAATAAAGTCTTGTAATTGTGCCAAGTTCAGATGTGGGACTTCAATAGGAATGACTAAACATCAAGAGACACTGGCAAGTTGGTGAGATGCAAAATGTGACCTATTTTTGTTTCTTTTGTCTGTTTGCAAAGCCAGGTCCCTATGGGATGATAGTCTTCTAGATTGTTAAGAATGATGGGCTTTACAGAAATTACTCTAAAAATTAGTGCTGGTCGGAGAATGAAAATTCAATTTCAAAACAATTTAAAGTTTTGCCATTTATTTTCATTCTGTTTTGGGTTCAAAACTGTGACTTCTCCCTCCTCCCCCCACATGACAGTCCAAGCTGGACCAAAGAAACTGTCCAATCAAAACCTTTGTTGAAATTAATATATTTTCCCTAAATGTTTTGATGTAAACAAAATGGCATATTTTGACCAAAAACATTTAGCCAAAACATTTCTAACCAGCTCTACAAAAATTCTATAACATTTAAAAAAGAAATACAGCCTTTCTACAAGTTATTTGAAGTCACCCCGTAGAACTCTATAACAGGGCCATAATTCTCTATTTAATTATAAAGCTTTTTTTTAAAGAATTATTTTTAAAGACAAGTTATGACTTTTAAATTCTACATAACTCTTTTATAAAGATCAGTTATTTAAAGGCCAAATGCTCAAAAGCTGTCTCTAAAATTGTGCCCTGATTTTTTTGCATTCCCAGAAATTTAGCTGTGTATGTAAATTATATTTCTGCATAAAAGTTGATTATTAATCATGATGTCCACCTTTGTGTGAACAAATGCATGAAAAGCCACATTCTTTGAAACCCACAAACTTGCAGGCATAACATTATGTGTACAAAGGTAGGGGCCATGTTACAAACATTTTGAAAATTTGTCCCGTGTATTTTTTCTCTCCCTCTCTAAACCAAACTAAATTAGGGGTAAAAACCCAAGAAGCTGTTCAGTGATGCAGGTAAGAGGTTTAGGTATAAGTTATGAAAACCATAACATATAAGGTGATTGGAAGAAGATGAGGGGGAACCCAAAGGTTTAGAGAAAACAATCTCCTGGACCAATGAAGTGGATCAATGACATTCAGATGATGAAACAAATGTTAGTGCATTGCAATTCTGTCTCTGCGAAAACTTGGGCTCTTTTTGGCTGCACTTAGATGGTACAGAGTCTGGCCCACACAATGTTTGAGCAGTTTTTGATGTTGGGCTCAGCTTGAGGGCAATGTGTCTTTCACCAGCAGCGAAGTGAAGAGGTTCCTGTGTAAATTCACTTCTAGAAGTGAGAGTAACATTATATTCCCTATTCTTTATGAAAATATGCTTGTGGTAGGAATATGACATAACTGAAATATGCTCTATGCACGATAACTCTTGTAAGAAACCTCCTGACCACTATACTTACCTACATGCCTCCAGCGTCCATCCAGGACACACCACACGATCCATTGTATACAGCCAAGCTCTACGATACAACCGCATTTGCTCCAATCCCTCAGATAGAGACAAACACCTACAAGATCTCTATCAAGCATTCTTAAAACTACAAGACCCACCTGCTGAAGTGAAAAAACAGATTGAGAGCCAGAAGAGTACCCAGAAGTCCCCTACTACAGGACAGGCCCAACAAAGAAAATAACAGAATGCCACTAGCTGTCACCTTCAGCCCCCAACTAAAACCTCTCCAGTGTATCATCACAGATTTACAACCTATCCTGAAAAATGATCCCTCACTCTCTCAGATCTTGGGAGACAGACCAGTCCTCACTTACAGACAGCCCCCCAACCTGAAGCAAATACTCTCCAGCAACCATATACCACACAACAAAAACACTAACCCAGGAACCTATCCTTGCAACAAAGTCCGATGCCAACTCTATCCACATATTTATTCAAGTGACACCATCATAGTACCTAATCACATTAGCCACGCCATCGGGCTCATTCACCTGCACATCTACCAATGTGATTTATGTCATCATGTGCCAGCAATGCCCCTCAGCCATGTACATTGGCCAAACCGGACAGTCTCTACGCAAAAGAATAAATGGACACAAATCTGACATCAGGAATCATAACATTCAAAAACCAGTAGGGGAACACTTCAACTTCTCTGGCCACTCAGTAAAAGATTTAAGGGTGGCAATTTTGCAACAGAAATGTTTCAAAAACAGACTCCAACGAGAAACTGCTGAGTTTAAATTAATATGCAAACTAGATACCATTAACTTGGGTTTGAATAGAGACTGGGAGTGGCTGGTTCATTACACATATTGAATCTATCTCGCTAAGTGAAGTATCCTCACACTTTGTCAATGGTCTAAATGGGCCATCTTGATTATCACTACAAAAGTTTTTTTCTCCTGCTGATAATAGCTCGTCTTAACTAATTAGCCTCTCACAGGTTTGTATGGCAACTTCCACTTTCTCTGTATGTGTATATATATAATCTTCTTACTATATGTTCCATTCTATGCATCCAATGAAGTGTGCTGTAGCCCACAAAAGCTTATGCTCTAATAAATTTCTTAGTCTCTAAGGTGCCACAAGTACTGCTGCTCTTTTTGCGGATACAGACTAACACGGCTGCTACTCTGAAACCTGTCATTGGAAAGATTATAATTTACTGAATATGATTATCCTATTTGTATGCATGTATCATTTCTGTATCTGAAATTAGGAATATTGACTATGTATCTATATTTCAATTATGTTACTTTGGGTGACACCCCCTGCTAACAATTCAGGTACAACAATGAAAAAGCCCGACAGTGCTGATAGCCCATCAGCAAGAGACAATGGACTGTAAAGGAGCTTAGTCTTCCTGTGAACGTGTGGGTCAGCCTGTGAAGAATGGCTACAAAGGCCCTACAGAGGCATGTGACCATGTCACCTGATACTGGAACCCATCTTGAATTCTGTACTTTTCCAGGAGAAGCGTGGGGTGGGAGTGAGGAGTTGGTAGGTTGTGTCAAACTAGGAAACAAAGGACTCCCACCTTATGGAAATTCTATTTAAGGGTGGGGATTGAGGCAATCCAGGTCCTCAGTTCTTCCCTGCTACCCCACCCAAGATGACTGCTGTAAACAACTAATACTGGACCCAGGCTGGAAGGGCATCTGGCCTGTGAAGAAGATTGTTAGAACCACACTTAGAGTGAGAACTTACATGTAACCCGTTTCTTTAGTGTATTAAGCTTAGTTTGCGTACTCTGTTTTATTTTCTTAGTAATCTGCCTTGTTCTGTCTGCTACCTTCTTAACTATTTAAAATACATCTTTTATAGTAAAATTTATTTCTGATTTATAATATAACCCAGTTTATATGATTTCTAACGGGGGGGGGGGAGGGGAAGGGAAGGAGTTGTGCATACCCTCCTCCACATTGAGGGAAGAGGCGAATTTCATATAATTTTGGGTTTGTACTCCAAGCGGGGCATAGGGTGGTGGTAGGGGTGGACATGTGGGTGCTGTGGCAAGCCCCTTAAGCTGAGCCTTCCCAGAGTGGATCTCTGTCTCTCTGTGCAGCTGGGTGTGGCCCTGCCTGTGTGCTTGGCTGGAAAAGGCCGGGGAGCCTAACCCAGCAAGACCAGGTAAAAGGGGATCCAGGCTGGCAGAATAGTCTGACTCAGTGGTGTCCCAGCCCACCAGATGATATCCGAGGGGGTCCAACCTATCACCGTGTGATACAGCTACTATGGCTAAATGGTTTTCCTGTAAAATGAGAACAATGTGGCAAGGGAGTTCACTTGTACAGCTGTGGTGGGCTTAGGTTTATGCAGCTACATAGGGCACCACTTTTCAAGGGACTTCCCAGCACATGCATATACCTGATTGACCATCCAGAGCATTATTGCTGATTTACCCTCTATAGTTCTGTCTGGCTCCATTGCCAGTAGGCCCTAATTACTTTCACCTCAGTTGGAATATTGCTTTTTGGCTTCACTGCCTGGTTTCTCTGATTACACAGAGGGCTCACCAGTGCCTGTGGAGACTCACAAACAGCTGAAGGGAATTCACCGCAGCCTGGCAGGAAGGGGAAGGGACACAGGCAGGCATATAACACTGATTGGGATCTTATGTAGATAAGCAGTGCTAGGGGGAAATGTGATGGACAAAAAACAGAGCAGTGGTGGGCAATCTGTGGCCCATGGGCCGCACGTGGCCCATCAGGGTAATCTGCTGGTGGGCCATGAGACAGAGTTTACATCGACCGTCCACAGGCATGGCTGCCCGCAACTCCCAGTGGCTGCAGGTCGCCATTCCTGCATGTGTCATTTTTATTAGGACCTTCATAAAGTAGAGCCATTATGCTATGCAGTTATGCTGGACACCTGCAGAGTTTGGACCCTCATTGACTAACTTATTTTATATTGTTTTCCCTGGGATTTTTAATGTGTATATGGTATACTCATGAATGGTTCCTAATCTGTGGATACATTATAATGTAGTAAAGAACATGCTGAGGTACTTCTACCAAAATATAGTGCTGTGACCCCTCCACCTCCAGAGAGTGCATAGTTGGGTTAATGCATTAGGCTTTCACCTCTGGAGACCTGGCTGGGTCACATCACACGTACAGTTGATTTGTAGCCTGTTTTCATGCTTCTATATTCCAAAACACAGAACAAACCTTGCCACAGGTAGCCTTGGTTGCTCAACAGAAGTTCTGCCAAACAAAATTAAGAGTTATTGTAGGCAGAATTTAGCAGTTTAAGTATGTACCAAGGTTCTGTAACTTGGACAGCCCATGCTGAAGCATCTATACTGCTATTTTTAGCAACGTTTGCACTAGCATATGTACGTTGATCTGAGCTGTAATCACACCTTGGAGTGCAGTTTGGACATTGATCACGGGTAGTGATCAATGGCTCCATGTCTAGTTGGAAGCTGGCATCAGGTGGAGTGCCCCAAAGGTCGGTCCTGGGGCCAGTTTTGTTCAATATCTTCATAAATGATCCGGAGGATGGTGTGGATTGCACTCTCTGCAAATTTGCGGATGATACTAAACTAGGAGGAGTGGTAGATACGGTGGCAGGTAGGGATAGGATACAGAGGGAACTAGACAAATTGGAGGATTGGGCCAAAAGAAATCTGATGGGGTTCAACAAGGGTAAGTGCAGGGTCCTGCACTTAGGACGGAAGAATCCAATGCACCGCTACAGACTAGGAACCGAATGGCTAGGCAGCAGTTCTGCGGAAAAGGACCTAGGGGTGACAGTGGACGAAAAGCTGGATATAAGTCAACAGTGTGCCCTTGTTGCCAAGAAGGCCAATGGCATTTTGGGATGTATAAGTAGGGGCATAGCGAGCAGATCGAGGGACGTGATCGTTCCCCTCTATTCGACATTGGTGAGGCCTCATCTGGAGTACTGTGTCCAGTTTTGGGCCCCACACTACAAGAAGGATGTGGATAAATTGGAGAGAGTCCAGCGAAGGGCAACAAAAATGATTCGGGGTCTGGAACACATGAGTTATGAGGAGAGGCTGAGGGAACTGGGATTGTTTAGTCTGCAGAAGAGAAGAATGAGGGGGGATTTGATAGCTGCTTTCAACTACCTGAGAGGTGGTTCCAAAGAGGATGGTTCTAGACTATTCTCAGTGGTAGAAGATGACAGGACAAGGAGTAATGGTCTCAAGTTGCAGTGGGGGAGGTTTAGGTTGGATATTAGGAAAAACTTTTTCACTAGGAGGGTGGTGAAACACTGGAATGCGTTACCTAGGGAGGTGGTAGAATCTCCTTCCTTAGAGGTTTTTAAGGTCAGGCTTGACAAAGCCCTGGCTGGGATGATTTAACTGGGAATTGGTCCTGCTTTGAGCAGGGGGTTGGACTAGATGACCTTCTGGGGTCCCTTCCAACCCTGATATTCTATGATTCTATGATACCCAAGTGTTTATATTCATTTCACTTGGGAACAAACACAATACCATGTGACCTATGTATAATGAAATCTAACCAAGTAAGATTGAATTTTGAATATCAAATACCTGGCAAGGAACTAGCTGTGCACAATCTATTCACCAAGAATTATTCCTGTCAAGTCATGAGACAGCTGCAAAGATTTATGTAATAAAGAATTAATCTGGAAAAATTATAAACTGCTCCTGGTTAACTAGAGACTGAGAAGATGCTAAATTAATCGAATATGTTATTTGCTATGTGTTGTTCTTTCAGTTCTCATTATAGTTAGGTTTTGAGCTAGCTTCCTCTACCGTTTTTCCAGTACACCTCAACACTATCAGCCATATGCCTGCTCAAGATAGCACTATTCTTCCCTTCTTAGGAACAAAATTAGCCTACAAAATTAACAGGAAAATAATCCTTTGTTGCAATCTCTGTTATACATCTCAGAGGTCTTCTCTGATAAGTCCTTGAAATGCACACCTCTGCTTCAGCCTCTGCAAATATCAGCAGTATTATCAGAATGTTTTCGGTACACATGTAACGATGTACTCTGGAAAAATCTTGCTGCAACAAGTATTACCTTGAACTATAAAACTCACAGTGTATCATCCAAACTGCAGAGTTTAGGGCTAGAGTTTGAAATGGGTGTCTTGTTTTGTGCAAATCAGATATATTTAAATTGTTTTTATAGATGCCTGTTTTTGTTCTTCAGACAGTAATTATTTAACTAAACTTCATTAAGGCAGTTGCAGCAGGTTCCAGGCATAGAGAACAATTTAGTTGGCCCCATGCCTCCATTATGTCAGCTTCATTGCGTGTGGACTAGTTCTTTGATATCTTCAACCCTTATTTTAAAGCAGGTTTGTCATTTTTTGTAAGCTGGCTACTTTAAAGGAAACCCACAATGCCTATTTATATTATCTCAAATAACTAAATATATATTTGCTAAATAAAAATAGATGCAATGTTTTAAATTAATTTTCAAAGGAGCTTTGAGAATTACCTGTGTCTGGTCAACTGCCTCTATAATAGTTAATAAAGCTGGATTCCCTCTTGCTGGGTAGATATTTTGCTGGCCATCTTGTTGATTTTTTTACCTCTGTTAAAATAACCATATTAAAAAGAACCACACACAAACAAAAAACATACAACCCACTTACCCTACAACTCTGAGTCAGATTCTCAACAGGTTGCAAAATATATGCCCTTTAGATTGCTTCCCTTCACACAGGCAAAATCCTGTGTTTATATCTGAAAATAGGTAATTAGATATGCAATTACCATGTTGCATATGCAAACTGATACAACTGTTACTAATAATTCAAATAACACTTGTATATCATAATCCTTTTTCATCTGCAGAGCTCAAATAGATCCTTTAAAAATGTAGCCCATACAATATACTACTTTTTCTATGTAGTATTTAGTTTCCTGTCTCCTCATCTGGCTTTACCAAAAAATCAATTTCCTAACTGATATTTTAAAAATTATATTTAGGACACACTTTATTTTATGTAATGATTTAGGATAACATTTTCAAAAGCAGCAGTTTTCAGACTGTGGGACATGCCCTGTCAGGGGGCCATTGGAACATTTGTGGGGGTGAGCGGTGACGCCAGGCAGCTCATGCGAGTCCCGTGGGACCTGGGCCAGCCCCCACTGGGGGTGGGGAGGGAGTGCCACCTCCACCCTTTGATTCACCTCAGCAGGCCCCCCAGCCTGTAGGTCAGTGTGAACATCCAACATGGCCATGCCGATATTCCACTCCTGGCAGCCTCTGCGCCTAGCGCTGGTCCTGCCTCAGATACCATCGTACCCACTTTCCACCACCCTGAAAATCTGAGGGGGTGGGCAAGAGGCAGACATTGGCCCTGCCCTAATGAAGCAGTCTGGCTGCAAGGTAGGAGCAGCCTGGCTGCAAGGTAGAAGCAGCCCGCTGCTGAGGAAACCTTGGCTGTGCCATTGTTAAGTATCTGTGTATTTGCAACTTATAGGTGTAGGTAATTTAAAGTTGTGTTAAGGTCTCTGTCAGGTTTACGAGAAAGCTATCAAGCATACTTTTGCATTTGTCTATTTTTGTTTGTTTGCAGGGGGACACAACAAAAATTGTAAGTCAAAAGGGGGGGGCTCTCAGCTCAAAAAATTTGCAAACCGCTGTCCTAAAGACACTTGACAATGAGATTTAGGGACCTAAATCATTTAAGCACTTCTGACAATGCTTATCCTTATTGCTGTAATTACTCCATAATTTATTGCAGTGATTGGCTTTGAAAGTTTCCTTGAAATCTTTTCAAAGGGAAAAACAAGTGTCTTAAATTATATAGTGATTATAGAGAGAGAGTGGAACTCCACTTCCCCCACAAGGGCAAATAAAAGAAGTAGATCAATTCTACAATAGCAGCAGTTGTAACAATCTTACTATTACCAGCGTGAACATGTGTATTCTCTATATTTTCATAATGGTGTTCCCTATAGAATCATGCCCATTATTTAACAGCTCTGTTTTTTTTGTATTAGCAAACCTTATTCCTATTTCTGTAACCCTTGCACATCTGTGCAACCTATTTTAAGGCATTATTTCTCAAAGTGTGGGGGCACAAAGGACTAGCTGGGGGATGTGAATAGGCCCCAAATTGTTCTTCACATTGCCAACTTTTTTTTTAATTCCCTAGCTGCTATGGTTGTGAAGAAAACCTTGTAAACATGATCTGAGCATAACGAAGGCATCAAAATCTGCTTGAGTTTGCAGAGGCCTGAAACAATAGTGCTGACAGGTGAGCTATCCTAGTCTTTTCAGTGGATGTTAGCTCAGATGCCAGTGATGATATTTTTAAGGTCAACATTATTAACTATTTCACTGCTGATCAAAGCATGTAAGAAAGCAGAGGAACTACCCTGTTATGAAGTTTTATGCAAGCTGAGTGACCACTTATTTTGGCACCATGACTGGATGGTCTTGGGAGATATAACCATTTATTTTTTCCTCAGTGAAGAAGAAGCCAGACACAAAGATCATAGCAGAGCATCTGAGCTTCATGGAAGGGAAGCCAAGTCTGAGGACTCCAGCAGAGTCCTTGTGTATGAGCTGTTTGGATCTAGAAAAAATGTATGTTGGTACTTAGAATAATTTTTAAAACCCTGTTACATAAAATTACTACAAACTGGAAAAGTAATGTTCCATTTCAGTTTTAAATAACAAAACAATGTGCATGATCCATCATGTCTTAACATCCAGTATTCAATATACATTGTTCTGTAATATGAAAATTTAAGTATGCGTTTAATATACAATTTTAAATTTCATTTAATGAAAATTCTGAAGTATAGATAGGCTGTTAGCAACACAAGGTGGGATGAAGGGAAGCACTACTGGGATTAATTTTTCTTAAAGGAACTTTTCCTTTCAAACATTTGGGAAACACTGTTTAAAATATTAGCATGCTAATCAGTAGTCTGGGTTGGTGGAAGTATTGTGCATTCAGTGATGAAAAATGTGCCCTTCATAGCAGTCCAAGAATTACAATTTCAACTTCTAAGGATTGATAAACTTTTTCAGTCCTGGTTCCTTCATATTCAGTTGCTATTTCATTTTTATATCTGCTCTGTTTGCTTATAGAATCACAGCACTATGAGACTGGAAGTGACCTCAAGAAGTCATCAAGTCCGGCCCCCGATGCTGAGGCAGGACCAAGTAAGCATAGACTATACTTGGTAGGTACTTGTCCAACCTGTTCTTAGAAATCTCCGAAGATGGGGATTCTACAACCTTTCTTAGTAGCCTATTCCAGAGCATAACCACCCCTGTAGCTAGAAAGTTTTTCCTAATATCTAGCCTAAATCTTCCTTGCAGCAGATTAAGCACATTACTACTTGTCCTGATGCTGATGTTGCTTTAAATCCAAATAAGTGAAAAAAGCAAAGACCCTTTCAAAACCCAGAGTGAATACCACAGTGTGAGATGAAGAGAACAATTATGTTTCAGTGCCTTAAGCATTGGACTGTGAGTCAGGAGATTTGGGTTCAGTTCCCACTGCTGCCACTGACTTGCTGTGTGACCTTGGATAAGTCATATCAATAATTTAAGAAGAAAATACTTAAACATTAACGTTTTAAAAAATTGCAAAAGCAGGAAATTCTTAATGGAAACGGTAGAAACTGGTAAGTGTGGTCAAGCAACCTTAATTCTGCCCCAGTAGTGTTGCCATCTTGTATTGCTTAACAAAATGTGCACATTTTTTTTAAACCGTTCCACTTTGAATTAGATTTTTGCTCCTAAAAATTCTTTATTATGCTGCAGAATAGAATTAGAGAAAGGTGTGTGGAACCTTTAATTGTTTCATCCCCAAGCATACAGTAAAATGCTTGTGAGGACCCAAACTCATCACAAACCTGGATGGGCACAATAGCATGCTTTTTTGCAGTCAGTGTAGAGCAACAGAAACCCTTTGCTGTAGAGTTATTTGGAATTTTTCTGTCAGAAAATGAACGGTTGAAATAGAAAGGTTCCCTGGTAATATGATGTTGA
This sequence comes from Lepidochelys olivacea, assembly GCF_965140295.1. Lineage (NCBI taxonomy): Eukaryota > Metazoa > Chordata > Testudines > Cheloniidae > Lepidochelys > Lepidochelys olivacea. Next base: position 85,471,490 of record NC_140415.1, on the reverse strand, counting down.
CAACTCTTTCAATGGAAATCAACCCTCAAATGATTATGCAGCACTCACTAACATCAGTGACCGCAGCAAAGGATTGGCACTTAGTAAACACGGGACAGAGACAGTGGGCAGGGGCTACTGGAACTATTAATTGAGTCAGAGAGCTTTAAGCTGTATATTTAGGATTGGGAAATTGTATTATTGTTGAGAAACATGGATATGTAACTTGCCTCAGGAGTCGCCTCTTGGTATTACCCCCTGAAATGGGCTAAGGGCTTGCCCTGCTTGGATAAAAGCATTGTTTTATTGCGGAGGGCCATGTCCATTCCTGGGGTCACCTCCTGCCTCCTCAGAGGAGGTTGATGCTGATCAGAAGCAAGGGGGTTGTCTCAGGTACGTGGGCTAGGACCCAGGATCCCCTCCACCAATCCCTGGGCCCCCTATTGACAGTAACATTCTCTGATTTCTCACCAGCGTTCTGTGATGTGACAAATCTCCTGTGTGCCTCAGTCTGGGTGACTGTCAAGAATTATAACCTTTGCTTACCTTACTTCACACTATTTTATTTTCTCACTCCCCAAATTCTTTTATTTGTTGATGTTTGCACTCTCTAAGAAGCAGAATCTTGACAGACTTGTGGGAATGGGTGGGGGAAGGGTCTTCTCTGCTGGAGCCCTGAGGAGCCCCCATTTTCTCCCTCAAGATTCTGCACAGAAATCATCATTAAGGCACAGGACTCCCTTCAGAGTCCATCACCTGCACTCCAGTAACTGGGGAGAGGGTTTGCTGTTTAGCTCTGTGAGGCTTTTCCTGCTGGGGCTGAGCATGCTGCCTTCACAGTGCTCTTGGCTCCTGTCCTGATTAAATACTGGCATTTGAGTGATGTCTGTCTTTCCTGAATTTCACAGGGGAAAGAAATTAGTCAGCATTCTGCTGCCACAGCTAGTCCTTCCCCTACCGAATGGTACTTGAAGCTGAATTTAACGTCTTGCAACTTCCTCTCTTACCATTATGCCACATACTCAGAGGTTTTTTTCCTTTTTGCAGGCTGACAGGCCTTCTGTCACTGGCAGAAACTGATTCTGAATTCCTAGAATGTACATAGGAGGAGCCTTTACATCTTGAGACTGATCATCTTGAGATTGATCACCATGCACTTCAGGGAAAAAGCATTTGCTCTGCAAAGAAATTTCATCCTCTGCCTCACCACATGATTCTGCCCAGACTGCAGCAGCATTGGGGACTCCTCCTACCTGTGTTTTCCCCCACCCCCGCAAAGTCTTTCCAGTAAGGGTAACCTCTAACAGGCTGAGGAAACCTCAGGGCCGTTTCCTGTGCATGAAGCTTCTGGTAAGCAAACGATTTGCGTTCCCTTCCTTGTCTGCATCAAAGCTGGAGGGACAGCAGTGTTTGAGGAACGCAGGGCCGCTGAGACAAACATGCTTCTATTCGCCTTGCACTTAGGAAACAAAAAATATTTTGAAAGCTCCCAAGATTGCCTGCTGTAAAGCTCAGCAAGGAAGTGCTTTGGCTGTGGTGCTTGATTCATGTGCGTGTGGGTGAGACAGCAAAATTACCCTCTGAAAACCCCTTGTCTGCTCACAGAATAGAGGCTGCAGGCTAATTTACAAGTACTTGCGGTACAAGAACTCTTTGTATTTAAAATACATTGTGGAAGGTAACATAACCTAAGTAAAACAAGTTAACACATTTACCTGCAGTCCTAAAACGCTCATTATTGTGAAACACAATTAATTTGTCATGACTTGTATACACAAGAGCCAGGGTCACAATAATTTAAGCTTCTCTTTAACTGAGCTAGTGTTTGAAGATCTTTCCTGCTATGACTAGACAATTGTCCAATGATTCTGGTTATAATATTTTGGTTTGCTCTATATTTTTTATCTACCCTTGAATGGCAATCCAAGGTAAAATTACTTTTCATTGTCTTGCTGTACTGACTTTGGGCCTAACTGTTCTCACTTACATCACTTTTACACCATTTTACTCCTTTCATTTCCATGGAGTTGCTCCTTTTTTTACGCCAGTTTAAGTGAGATGAGAATCAAACTGCTTTGTTATTTTTCCTGTTTAAATTGTGCAAACTAATGTGCAAAACTGGTACAAAGTTGTATTACAATTGTGACATATTGGCATGATAATCCATTGTAAAGAACTGGGAGCAACATTTTGATTGAATAACACAGCTGTTACGCTGACTTGCTACCAAATTTCAATAACTTTACTAATATGTACTAAACTTCCCTCTTTAATTATGCATAGGAAGTTAGGAGTAAAATAACACACTATCTGAAATCTATTCTCTTTTAGGTCATATGATACCCAACCAGGGGTGAAAGTAATATGAAACACTTACCGGTACGGGGGCCTGGCTCCTGGCCCTGGAAGGGGCGGAGCCTCAGACAGAAGGGACGGGGCTGGGGGTCAGCCTCCTCCAGCCAGCCCATCTGCGCTGCCTGGCCTGCGCTTCCCAGGGCTCTGGCAGTGATTTAAAAGGGCCCGTCAGTGGCCCGGGGTAGGGGAAAAGGGGCAACAACATTAAAGCGCTGTCACGGCAGCACTTTAAGGAGGGTCTGTTGCTGTGGCGGCTCTTTAAGGAGAAAGAAAAGGAGGACTTGTGGCACCTTAGAGACTAACCAATTTATTAGAGCATAATATTATGCTCTAATAAATTGGTTAGTCTCTAAGGTGCCACAAGTCCTCCTTTTCTTTTTGCGAATACAGACTAACACGGCTGTTACTCTGAAACCTGTCTTTAAGGAGAGTCCTTAAAGTGCTGTCCTGGCAGCACTTTAATGTTGCTGTCCCTTTTGCCCCCCTCCTCCCCCCCAATCGGTGGCCCTGCTGGTAGTGTGGGGCAAAAGGGGCAGCGACGTTAAAGTGCTTTAAAGTTGACTGAATGCAGGCCGATACTGGCTTCTTACCGGCCTGTACTGGCCTACTTTCACCCATGTACCCAACCCCTGAAAGCCATCCATCTCTTGTTTCACTGTGACCACTCCCCTCCATGGTAGCTGTGCATCCTATCTACCATTGAGCCTTCTTGAAATATGGATCCACCCTGTTAGAGGGTGGATTGGCCTTTTAAGTCATAGGCTTGCCACACCTATGACTAAGGCTGCGATTTTGGTCACAGAAGTCATGGAATCCGTGACTTCCAAAGACCTCCGTGACCCCAGCCAGCATGGGCTCGGAGCTGCAGGGTCCCCTGCTGCCTCCAGAGGCAGGGAGCTGTGGGCTACCCCTGCTGCCCTGGGCGGCGGGAGCTCCCTGCCGCTCCCGGCTGCTGTGGGAGGTAGGGGGGACCCTCACAGCTCAGAGCCACCAGCGGAGCTCCCAGCTCCCATGGGTGATAGGGGCCCCTGGAGCTCCCAGCCCTGGCCCAGCTGTCCAGGCTCCTCATTTTGTCATGGATATTTTTAGTAAAACTCAGGGACAGGTCATGGACTTCTCTGAATTTTTCATTATTTCCTGTGACCTGTCTGACTTTTACTAAAAATATCTGACAAAATCGTAGCCTTACCTAATTAACTACATCCCAGGTGATTGGTTTGAGGCCAGGGATCAGATGAGAGCATGCAAGTCACCTGATCCTTAAAAAACCCAACAAACCAACCAAAAAACCACTCCCAACAAGCTGCTTAGTGGGAAGCGAGAGCTACTGGGGGCCAGATTGGTCTTATGCAGGATCCTATCCAGGACAAAAGAAAAAGGCCTAGTTGAACTGTTTGATTTATGTTGGACAGTTCTGGTGTTGAGAAATAAACCCATCACTGAAGAAAGCAAGAGATTTTATTCCGCCACAGCTGGGAGCTGTATTTGATGCACTGGCCAGTGAGATGGCCCACTGGTTTATACACTCTATAAAAGGTTTGGCTTAAAAATTGTCAGCACTCCGAAACATTTTATAATTCGGCTGTGAAATGTTAGAAATAGAAATGTTTGTTCCTTTCTGGGTTCACAGAGGCCAGATCTTATGTGTGCATCACTGAACTTGGGTTTTATGGGGATATGTTGGCCCTATTCTAGCAAATGCTTTAAGCCTGTGCATAAAGTTTAGAAGCGTGAATAGTTCTATTGTGGCCAATGGGACTACTCCATGTGCTTAAAGTTGAGCATGGGTTTAAATTGCTTTGCTGGATTAGAGCCATATACATGTATGTCTGGATTTTCTACACCTAGATTGACCTCACTGCTCCTATATGTCAAGCAGCTCCCCTCTTTTCTTTCAAATCCCTTCTTATGTCTCCCCTTTTGGCTGTCTCCACTGCCACTCAAGGCAAATCTCATTCAGATGCATATATACATATTTAAAAAAAGTTGATTAAAAAAAGTTTATATGCTGAATAAGATGCAAACACAAGTTAATAATAATTGGCTGAAATGTAGTTGTTAGGGTCATTGGCAAGTATTTCAAAAGGCTACTTTATCTGTGTCCCTTTATGCTAACTTCTTGCCTACCAGCAGGTTTTAGAACGTAAGAGTGGCCATACTGGGACAGACCAAAGGTCCATTTAGCCCAGTATCCTGTCTTCCGACAGTGGCCAATTCCAGGTGCCCCAGAGGGAATGAACAGGTAATCATCAAGTGATCCATTCCCCATCGCTCATTCCCAGCTTCTGGCAACAAAGGCTAGGGACACCATCCCTGCCCATCCTAGCTAATAGCCACTGATGGACCTATTCTCCATGAATGTATCTAGTTCTTATTTAACCCTTTTACAGTCTTGGCCTTCACAACATCCTCTTGCAAAGAGTTCCACAGGTTGACTGTGTGTTGTGTGAAGAAATACTTCCTTTCGTTTGTTTTAAATCTGCTACCTATTAATTTCATTTGGTGACCCCTAGTTCTTGTGTTATGAGAAGGAGTAAATAACACTTCCTTATTTATTTTCGCCATACCAGTCATGATTTTATAGACCTCAATCATATCCCTTCTTAGTCGTCTCTTTTCCAAGCTGAGAAGTCCCAATCTTATTAATCTCGCCTCATACGGAAGCCATTCCATACCCCTAATAATTTTTGTTGCCCTTTTCTGAACCTTTCCCCAATTCCAGTATATCTTTTTTGAGATGGGGTGACCACATCTGCATGCAGTATTCAAGATGTTTAGAAAAGCTGGACGTGCACAAGTCCATGGGGCCAGACGAGTTGCATCCGACAGTGCTGAAGGAATTGGCGGCTGTGATTGCAGAGCCATTGGCCATTATCTTTGAAAACTCGTGGCGAACGGGGGAAGTCCCGGACAACTGGAAAAAGGCTAATGTAGTGCCCATCTTTAAAAAGGGGAAGAAGGAGGATCCAGGGAACTACAGGCCAGTCAGCCTCACCTCAGTCCCTGGAAAAATCATGGAGCAGGTCCTCAAAGAATCAATCCTGAAGCACTTGCATGAGAGGAAAGTGATCAGGAACAGCCAGCATGGATTCACCAAGGGAAGGTCATGCCTGACTAATCTAATCGCCTTTTATGATGAGATTGCTGGTTCTGTGGATGTATTGTTTCTTGACTTTAGCAAAGCTTTTGACACTGTCTCCCACAGTATTCTTGTCAGCAAGTTAAGGAAGTGTGGGCTGGATGAATGCAGTATAAGGTGGGTAGAAAGCTGGCTAGATTGTCGGGCTCAACGGGTAGTGATCAATGGCTCCATGTCTAGTTGGCAGCCGGTATCAAGTGGAGTGCCCCAAGGGTCAGTCCTGGGGCCGGTTTTGTTCAATATCTTCATAAATGATCTGGAGGATGGTGTGGATTGCACTCTCAGCAAATTTGCAGATGATACTAAACTGGGAGGAGTGGTAGATACGCTGGAGGGGAGGGATAGGATACAGAAGGACCTAGACAAATTGGAGGATTGGGCCAAAAGGAATCTGATGAGGTTCAATAAGGATAAGTGCAGGGTCCTGCACTTGGGACAGAAGAACCCAATGCACAGCTACAGACTAGGGACCGAATGGCTAGGCAGCAGTTCTGCGGAAAAGGACCTAGGGGTGACAGTGGACGAGAAGCTGGATATGAGTCAGCAGTGTGCCCTTGTTGCCAAGAAGGCCAATGGCATTTTGGGATGTATAAGTAGGGGCATAGCGAGCAGATCGAGGGACGTGATCGTTCCCCTCTATTCGACATTGGTGAGGCCTCATCTGGAGTACTGTGTCCAGTTTTGGGCCCCACACTTCAAGAAGGATGTGGATAAATTGGAGAGAGTCCAGTGAAGGGCAACAAAAATGATTAGGGGTCTAGAACACATGACTTATGAGGAGAGGCTGAGGGAGCTGGGATTGTTTAGCCTGCAGAAGAGAAGAATGAGGGGGGATTTGATAGCTGCTTTCAACTACCTGAAAGGGGGTTCCAAAGAGGATGGCTCTAGACTGTTCTCAATGGTAGTAGATGACAGAACGAGGAGTAATGGTCTCAAGTTGCAGTGGGGGAGGTTTAGATTGGATATTAGGAAAAACTTTTTCACTAAGAGGGTGGTGAAACACTGGAATGCGTTACCTAGCGAGGTGGTAGAATCTCCTTCCTTAGAGGTTTTTAAGGTCAGGCTTGACAAAGCCCTGACTGGGATGATTTAACTGGGAATTGGTCCTGCTTCGAGCAGGGGGTTGGACTAGATGACCACCTGGGGTCCCTTCCAACCCTGATATTCTATGATTCTGTGATTCTATGTGGGCATACCATGGATTTATATAGAGGCAATATGATATTTTCTGTCTTATTATCTATCCCTTTCTTAATGATGCCCAACATTCTGTTTGCACATTGAGTGGATGTTTTCAGAGAACTATCCACAATGACTCCAAGATCTTTCTTGAGTGGCAACAGCTAATTTAGACCGTCATTTTATATGTATACAGACGCTCCCTGGGTTACACAAGACCCGACTTATGCAAATCCGCACTTACGGAAAAAGTTCTGTAAGTTAGAAATAGCAGGGTGGTGGGTTTTTTGGGTTTTTTTGCGTAATGGTCGGGTATATGTTTCCAACTTACACAAAATTTGAGTTACGGAAGGCGTTCCGGAACGGAACTATTGAGTAAATCGGGGAGCATCTGTAATTGGGATGATGATTTTCAATGTGCATTACTTTGCATTTATCAACATTGAATTTCATCTGCCATTTTGTTGCCAAGTCACCCAGTTTTGTAGCTCTTCGCCATCTGCCTGGGATTTAACTATCTGGAGTAGTTTTGTATCATCTGCAAATTTTGCCACTTCGCTGTTAACCCTCTTCCAGATCATTTATGCATGTTGAATGGAACTGGTCCCAGTACACACTCCAGGGGGACAACACTATTTACCTCTCTCCAGCCTGAAAACTGACCATTTATTCCTACCCTTTGTTTCCTATCTTTTAACCAGTTACCGAGCTATGTGAAGACCTTCCCTCTTATCCCATGAGAACTTACTTTGCTTAAGAGTCCTTGGTGAGGGACCTTGTCAATGGCTTTCTGAAAGTCTAAGTATACTATATCCACTGGGTCCCCTTTGTCCACATGCTTGTTGACCCCCTCAAATTCTAACAGATTGGTGAGTGATGATTTCCCTTTACAAAAACCATCTTGACTCTTCCCCAACAAATTATGTTAATCTATGTGTCTGACAATTTTATTCTTTACTATAGTTTCAACCAGTTTGCCTGGTACTGTAATTGCCAGGATCACCTCTGGAGCCCTTTTTAAAAAATTGATGTCACATTAGCTATCTTCTAGTCATTTGGTACAGAAGCTGATTTAAATGATAGGTTACAGACTACAGTTAGTTCAATTTGAGTTCCTTCAGAACTCTTGGGTGAATACCATCTGGGCCTGGTGACTTATTACCTGTTTAGTTTATCAGTTGGTTCCAAAACCACCTCCAATGACACCTCAGTCTGGGACAGTTCCTCAGATTTGTCACCTAAAAAGAATGGCTCAGGTTTGGGAATCTCCCTCACATCCTTAGCTGTGAAGACCAATGCAAAGAATTTATTTAGTTTCTCCACAATGGCCTGATTGTCCTGTGTGCTCCCTTAGCATCTCAATCATCCAGTGGCCCTACTGGTTGTTTAGCAGGCTTGCTGCTTCTGATGTACTTAACGTTTTTTTTTTGCTATTACTTTTTGAGTCTTTGGGTTGCTGTTCTTCAAATTCTTTTTTGGCCTTCCTAATTATATTTTTTACACTTCATTTGCCAGAGTTTATGCTCCTTTCTATTTTCCTCACTAGGATTTAGGCATCCTTTAAAAAGTGGAAGTTTTTTGCCTCTCACTTAGTTCAATGAACTGATTTAATATTACTGTTTGAAAATACTGCCTGCTAATATTATCCCCAGGAAATAATTTTGTCCTCTGCACAGATAATACAAATTGGAGATGCCCACAGAATTCCTAATCTCATTCTCTTGCAATGAGTTAAACTCCCTTTCCTGATCTACTCCCTCAGTCAATATTTAAAGATACATTAATTTAAGCATTAAAAACAAAACCTGGCTAGCATAGCAAACTTGACCCAAAGTTGTACCATGCTGGCAACATTTGTCCTATGTAACAAAGCTCAATAATAAATATCCTGGAACATACTCATGCAAAACAATGCAGATAAATGAAGCACGTCAGTCTAGCCTGTTTTTGATTGCATGTGTATAGATCTGACCTGCAAGCAAACATTGGTTTAAAAAAGAATCATCTAACAACTCTTCTGTCTCATAGTAATTATTAGAAGACACTGCACCATGAAAAGAATGATAACAAATCAATTCTAAAAACTGCCTGTTTGTATTTTAGCTCCTCCCTTACTATAGTGCACCAGCACAGGTGGAATTTTCTCTAGGGTTGTTCACCTTTTGTTTTTACAATTCATGGCACTTAGAATGACTTGTCAAACAAAAGAATAGGCCTGATTCTAAGAAGAGCAGAGAAATTCAGGTCCCACTGAAGTCCATGGTAACTGTGTGTGTTCAACAACTTAAACAATTAAGCAGGGCCACAAATGTGCCTGAATGTATTTTCTTGCAATATTTATATTTATACATGGAAATGGGAATTTAGATAACACTCTTCTTCATTTTGTGCGCACAAATATGCGGTTTACATGTCCAAAGTGTGCACATGCAATTTTTTTTTTTGAGACTACCAAGACACCCTTATCTAAAACTTTGGTTCACAGAGTGGATTTCTTTTGTTAATTTTTTAAAAAAAGGGAATTTAATGTTTCTGAAAGCAACTGGATTGTGAGACCTGATGAAGAATAAAGTCATATTTATATTATGTCATTTGTACAATGTCAAGGAATATATTTAATTTCATGTAATCAAATAATACGCACACTTGTATGTGTAAGACATACATACACATGAAAATGAGAGACTTTATTTACCAGCCATCATAATATTGTTTTGCTGAAAAGTGTTAATAGCTGCCATCAAGTGCGTCTTTGATCATTAGAAAATCACAGACCTGGTTAATTTTGATGGGTGGGCTAAGCACCCTTCATTCAGATAAAGGGAAGAAGCAGTTAAGTCCCTTTTTATGCCAAGGCACTGAACTGCATGGGAAGAACTAACCTAGGGAGAATACGAGGAGTTTCCCAGGGGCTGGTTGCAAATGCAAGGACTAAGGGATTGTTTGACTGTGTCTAGGGCCTGGTCTACACTTGGGGGGGAGTGGGATCGATCTAAGATATGCAACTTCAGCTACGAGAATAGCGTAAAAGTCGACGTATCTTAGATCAACTTAAAATCACTTACTTCACGTCCTCGCGGTGCGGGATCGACAGCTGCCACTCCCCCGTCAACTCCGCTTCTGCCTCTCGCCGTGGTGGAGTGGGCAGAAAACAAGAGAAACAGACTCAGTTGTTAGTGTGGTGGGGGGACACAGAGCTCCTCGGGGCCGGGAGTTCACTGGAAAGACAAGCTTGTGAGGAAGGAAACTGCCTGCTGTTGTCTGTTTTTATTGTGTTCAGGGAAACTGGACTTTGTGAATGTTCTGTGTAAACAAACAGAATTGTTAGGGGGCTTATTCCTTCACCCACTTACTTCCCTGGTCCTTCTCGCATGAACAGAGAGCAACGATACTCAAAGTCCAAAGTGCAAACAATTCGATGTTTATTGGGGTGAACTTCCAGCAAGCATGATTCCAATTTCCTTCCTTAGTGTCCCCCTTCCCAGCTCTGACACCACAGAGCCTTACAACTGTGTCCATGTTACCATTCCCCACCCCTTAGCAAAACATGATTCCAATTTCCCCACCCCCATCATGAGATTTTCTGTTCATTAAAACACAGTAATGCTAGCAACAAGACAAACACCACAGACAAACACAAAACACAGATCCATGGTATTGTGGGTTATTTTTCCCGCTGGCGCCAGCTCGCTTGTAGAGTGTCTGAAAAACAAAAGAAACAATTTCCACCCCCTGGTGGGGACAGATTATAGCTTAATAATAATACTTTCTTTTACAAATTTCCTTGCTAATTGCAGGGAAAACAGAAGAATTACCTCCAGGCTGTCCTTATTTTGTTCTATTGTCAGGCTAGTGAATTACCCCACTCACTAGTCATTTATGAAATTCATGAGGTGGTGTACCTCAGTTTCCCCTCTTGTACAACAGACCATGTCTGCAATAGTTTCTCTGCTGTACCAAGCTTTAAGTTTGCAGATGATGCAAAGCTGGGAGGTATTGCCAATTTAGAGAAGGACAGGGATATCATACAGAAGGATCTGGATGACTTTGTAAACTGGAGTAATAGTAATAGGATGACATTTAATAGTGAGAAGTGTAAGGTCATGCATTTAGGGATTAATAAAAAGAATTTCAGTTATAAGCTAGGGACGCATCAATTAGAAGTAACGGAGGAGGATAAGGACCTTTGGAGTACTGGTTGATCATAGGATGACTATGAGCTGCCAATGTGATATGGCCGTGAAAAAAGCTAATGCGGTCTTGGGATGCATCAGGCGAGGTATTTCCAGTAGGGATAAGGAGGTTTTAGTACTGTTATACAAGGCACTGGTGAGACCTCACCTGGAATACTGTGTGCAGTTCTGGTCTCCCATGTTTAAGAAGGATGAATTCAAACTGGAACAGGTACAGAGAAGGGCTACTAGGATGATCCGAGGAATGGAAAACTTGCCTTATGAAAGGAGACTCAAGGAGCTTGGCTTGTTTAGCCTAACTAAAAGAAGGTTGAGGGGAGATATGATTCCTCTCTATAAGTATATCAGAGGGATAAATACCAGGGAGAGAGAGGAATTATTTCAGCTCAGTACCAATGTGGACACAAGAACAAATGGACATAAACTGGCCACCAGGAAATTTAGAATAGAAATTAGATGAAGGTTTCTAATCATCAGAGGAGTGAAGTTTTGGAATAGCCTTCCAAGGGAAGCAGTGGGGGCAAAAGACCTATCTGGCTTTAAGATTATACTTGATAAGTTTATGGAGGAGATGGTATGATGGGAATAACATGATTTTGTTAATTAAATATTCATGGTAAATAGGCCCAATGGCCTGTGATGGGATATTAGATTGGGTGGGATCTGAGTTACCCAGGAAAGAATTTTCTGTAGTATCTGGCTGATGAATCTTGCCCATATGCCCAGGATTTAGCTGATCGCCATATTTGGGGTCGGGAGGGAATTTTCCTCCAGGGCAGATTGGAAGAGGCCCTGGAGGTTTTGCGCCTTCCTCTGTAGCATGGGGCATGGGTCACTTGCTGGAGGATTCTCTGCTCCTTGAAGTCTTTAAACTACGATTTGAGGACTTCAGTAGCACAGATATAGGTGTGAGGTTTTTTGCAGGAGTGGTGGGTGAAATTCTGTGGCCTGCGTTGTGCAGGAGGTCAGACTAGATGATCATTATGGTCCCTTCTGACCTAAATATCTATGAATCTAAGTTTATTCTCAGGTAATAGCTGAGACACAGCTTCAGATTTTAGCACTGTACACACACACACACACCCTTAAGGTTAACCTGTACCCCTTATTTTCAGGCTTGACTTGTTTTTTCACCTCCCTTTCCTGTAGGGCCATAATCTGAGTCTTCTAGTAGCTTGTTTGCTGACCAGATGTATTCATTATTTGCAGTTCCTTTGTGCCCATCAGCTAGGTAATTTGCATTTACACAGAGGCTTACTAGCTTGCTTTTCAGAGTATGGCAAGGTTCCTCCCCCACTCTGAACTCTAGGGTACAGGTGTGGGGACCTGCATGAAAAACCTCCTAAGCTTATCTTTACCAGCTTAGGTCAAAACTTCCCCAAGGTACAAAATATTCCACCCTTTGTCCTTGGATTGGCCGCTACCACCACCAAACTAATACTGGTTACTGGGGAAGAGCTGTTTGGACACATCTTTCCCCCCAAAATACTTCCCAAAACCTTGCACCCCACTTCCTGGACAAGGTTTGGTAAAAAGCCTCACCAATTTGCCTAGGTGACTACAGACCCAGACCCTTGGATCTTAAGAACCATGAACAATCCTCCCAACACTTGCACCCCCCCTTTCCTGGGAAATGTTGGATAAAAAGCCTCACCAATTTGCATAGGTGACCACAGACCCAAACCCTTGGATCTGAGAACAATGAAAAAGCATTCAGTTTTCTTACAAGACGACTTTTAATAAAAATAGAAGTAAATAGAAATAAGGAAATCCCCCCCTGTAAAATCAGGATGGTAGATACATTACAGGGTAATTGGATTCAAAAACATAGAGAACCCCTCTAGGCAAAACCTTAAGTTACAAAAAAGATACACAGACAGAAATAGTTATTCTATTCAGCACAGTTCTTTTCTCAGCCATTTAAAGAAATCATAATCTAACACGTACCTAGCTAGATTACTTACTAAAAGTTCTAAGACTCCATTCCTGGTCTATCCCCGGCCAAGACAGAATATAGACAGACACACAGACCCTTTTGTTTCTCTCCCTCCTCCCAGCTTTTGAAAGTATCTTGTCTCCTTATTGGTCATTTTGGTCAGGTGCCAGTGAGGTTACCTTTAGCTTCTTAACCCTTTACAGGTGAGAGGATTTTTTTCCTCTGGCCAGGAGGGATTTTAAAGGGGTTTACCCTTCCCTTTATATTTATGACAGAGTAGCAGCCATGTTAGTCTTTATTCGCAAAAAGAAAAGGAGTACTTATGGCACCTTAGAAATTAACACATTTATTTGAGCATAAGTTTTCATGAGCTACAGCTCACTTCATCAGATGCATTCAGTGGAAAATACAGTGGGGAGATTTGGATCCAAAGCTATTAGCAGCTCAGAGACTTAAAAGGGAAACATTCTACTTCCACTAGAGTTCTGATTACTTTCCACTTTCATCTCCTGCTCCAAAACACACAGAGATCTGAAAAAGAAAGCACAACCTATTGTGGCCCCTTTTGGAGCCCTAATAGGATTTTAATTAAGCACCATGTTTTGTTTGCATTTCTTTTACCCCTTCTCCAATATACACTGCACACGTCCTGGGAAAATGCACATTCCTTCCATAGTTTAACCTCCATAACATTATATTAGCCATATTCATTTTACACAAGGTGTAACTGCCTCCCATGCCCACAGAGTTTTTATGCACACCCACCAAAGCAACAATCTGATCCCCCAGAGCCACCTCAAGGCTCAATGTTCCCATCAAGGATTATACCACACAATATACCCGACACATATAATTAACTCCTCTTAATGAAAATAACAGGGCAAAACCTTGAATATTGCCTAACTGTTCAGCCAAGGGGCAATAGTATGTATAGTGCAACTTTCAGGGAGTGAGGCTTCTAGCTGCCCTTTGTGTCTTCTGAAAATCTCCCACATGTGAGTATATGGATAACCTGTGTACTGAATAGGGCAGGGGTTTGTGCAGCACTTAGCACAATAGGGCTCTGATCCTGAGGGGGCCCCTGGGTGCTACTGTAATAAAAATGGCTGACTTCAACCAGATTTGGACAAGTGCCTTATACAGACCGCCTTGAACTGTCAACAAGCCCTTTAAAAACGCTTCTAGAGCATGCGGCAAGTACAGATTCAACTGTTCCTAGAAATAACAAGATCTCAGGTCAATCTGAACTGAAAACTTGAAAAGACACAATAGCTTGCTGTTTGTCAAAGTCAAATCCCGCTGGATCTGGTTGTTTTGAGGGAAGCAAGAATGGGTTTCCAGCAGCTGACAACTGTTTAGTGACTTATGTGCAAATGTGTTTGTGATCTCCATCGTTCCTAGTGGAAAAGCATTTACATCCCAAACACAGTGACGGTATCAACAGCCACTATTGCTAGTAGTTTTGGCATGAAAAATGTACTCCCATTTTTCTTGTGGTCATGGTTCCTTTGTGTCAGGGTTGGGGGATATTGGCAGATGATGAAGGGGGACCTTGTACTGCTATTGTCTGTGCTTTACCTGTCAGTAATTAGGGCCCCCGTCTGGCAAAGCACTTAAACATAACTTTAAGCATGTGAACAATCTTATTAATTAAATAACTGGGTCTACTCCTGAGCTTAGAGTGAAGCATGTACTTAAGCACTTTGCTGGATCAGGGCCTAGGGGGAATTTATTTTTCAGTGTTGTCAGTTTGACAGCTTTCTCAAGCACCAAAATCACTTTATAAAAATCAACTGTAGGTGTGGTAAAAATTGAACGTGGCAGAAACCAGCTTTCCAGCAACCAGTACTTGTGTTGCAGTTCTACTGCTGCAACGGGTGTTATTTTGTTAAGACCTAGGGATCAATAACTACATTTATAGAAAAGCCAGCTTCTTAATGGTTAGTGGTTGGTTGTAATATGTAGAACATTTACTGCTCTGGGTATTCAGTGAACCTATGGAATGTTATCACCCCATGTCCGCTTATATCCGTCTTCTTTTTCTGCTATCCCGGAAACAAAAGGGAGAAAAATCTGCAAAGTAGCTTCACTAATGTTAAAGAGGCAAATATGACATGCTCTTTGCATGTATGAAAACTGGCATTTGTGAACTGCAGTTTTCATTTCAGATACCACCATAGTATAATGTAAAATCTGGGACAAGTACGATGTGTAGCACTTCTTTGCGTGATGTGGGGGACAATGCTGGGGACATGTCAGTCAAGAGTGGGTGAAGAGCAGCTGGAACAAAGAATACAATCATGCAGGTATAATTTAAGACAAACAATGCTTCCCTCTGCCCCCACCCCCACCGTCATTGGGAGAGGAATGAAAACTTCAGCTAAATGAAGTGATGTAGAAATGGCAACAGCAATGTTCTCCTCTCATCCAGGAGTTGCACTAAGAAAAAAATAGGGTGCACCCAGTCTCAGAAGCATAGAAATGTCCCTTGCGGCAAACTGATGAACAAAAATAGGACCAGGTTTCCTTTTTGGACAACGCAGACAAAGAAACCAAAACCTTCATAATGCACCTCTGTAAGCACTGGACCGTTAAAACACTCAGGAGCTCCCAAGTGATTGAAATATATGGAGAAAGTGCAGAACTGCAGATGATTCCTGCTAAATTGTATAAAGACAGATTCAGGCTATGAAAGGAGAACATAACTATTCTACTCTTTTAAGTTCTTTTAAGGTTAGGTGTTATGAACATGACTTGATATCTGAACTTTTTTACTTATCCTATATTTTGGAGGAGGGGTAGCTCAGTGGTCTGAGCATTGGCTTGCTAAACCCAGGGTTGTGAGTTCAATCCTTGAGGGGGCTATTTAGGGATCTGGGGCAAAAATTGGGGATTGGTCCTGCTTTGAGCAGGGGGTTGGACCAGATGACCTCCTGAGGTCCCATCCAACCGTGATATTCTGTGAACTATAAAATGAGTCACCTTAACATGCCCAGCACTGAGAAACAAGGGTTTGAAAGTAAAGTGTGGTAAATTAGGCCCAAAATAGAGTTATTTTTTGTTTGTAGTTTTTATAAAGTTTAGCACAATAGAGAACTCTTTCTAAAAGGAATTAAAAATTATACAGTGAAATCAGTGTTTTTGTTGGGAATTGAACAGAGGCAACCCAAACACTGAACCATTGCACTGGGCCCATGAGAATCAGAGAAGGAAACTGAGTCATAAAAACAATTAAAACTGAATAGTGTGGGGTTGGTACTACAGTGTCTCAGATCACAGTACAAATAATCTGATTTCAGTGCCTGTACTAAGAACCAGATTGTGCTCTTACTCTGTGGTTGCACAGAAGAGGTGGAGAGAGAGCAAATTGCACTCCTCGCCTGTTTTTTTGAGCTCCTGAACAGTCTGTGTTTCCCTGGACTTCAGGGTCTGTTCCTTCCTTACATCTCCCAGGGTGCAAGGCACTCAAAAAAGGTTAGAGAGGAGGTGGGGCCATCAATACACCCTCACCTTACACACAAGTCAGCATTGTTGGCTAGCAACAATAGGGAATCAGCTGCAGCAGCTTGCATTCTATCATAGCTTTCCCTGGGGTGAGTGTCTCTGCACTGCCCCAATGTGGTGCTCTATCTTAAGTGCCTGATACAATGCCCATTAAAATCAATGGAAAGACATCTATTGCCTTTCATGGGTGCTGGATCAGATCCTGAAGGCACATCTGAACCCTGAATGAAATGCAAAATGGTGAAAAGTGAATGAAACCTCAAACAAATCTTTCCCTTTCATTGCTCTAAGAGATGTAAGTAAAGCAGGTAAAGGCCCTTTTTAGGAAACATTTTTTTTAACCTAATGAACATCCATTCTGAATTTCAGCATAAGTGGATTCATGCTGCCAGTTGGTTTAGTAATCTGAAGAGATGTGAGAAATGACATGTTCCTAGCATGCTTTGGACTTTGGGCTCCGGAGGGTTTTTGCCAGATTGCATGTGCCTTAAGAAAAAAACGTTTGTGGGGAAAAAAATTCCTGCCTGAAATACCTTCTCTTGGGATCCCTCCTAAAAAACTAACAAAGAGTTTGGGTGGTTTTCGCTGGTAGTTACATAATGTTGTTTTCTCAACACCATAATCATATGCCATTATTTGCAGACCTGAGCTGGTTTAATAGTTGCATTACTTTTCTTCATTTTCTGTTCAGCGACCTTGTGCACCTGAGGGATCTCAGTCTCGACATGTCATTAAGTTCGATGAGCAAATGCTTAGTTGTCTCTTTTTCGAACAGGAAAAAAAATATAATAAAACTGCCTGATTTAAAAAGTAGAAGTTTTTTTTTTCTTCAAAAGTTACTATCTGTTAAAACAATTTCTGTAAACTCTAGTCATGATTTATTCATTCCATCTACAGTAGATAGTTCTGCACACTTTTCCCAATTGTTAGCTTATTAGAGGCTCTTTTATCACAGCAATTTAAAGCTGAACTGCAAAGCTATTATGAAAATCTTGCTAACATTTAAAGCCTCACTCACTAAGAATGTACATGTAGACTGGAACCTTCTAAATACATTTGCATTTGGAACAGCCCACTCTTGAGTTCAGAATTTTCTCTTTCCATTTTAATGGTTGATGGCAAACCCTTAAATTGAATCTCTTGCCAGGTCTGATGCTGTCAGCTATTGCAGTGGAAGAAAAAAAATCCTGAACTCAGAATTTAAGGCAGGTCACTCAAGAAAAACTAAATTGACAAATATTCTAGTATAAAGTTCATGTGCCCCTGATTTAAAATGTAGCACTTTCTCCCAATGGCTGGTTTCAATACTACAGTCCCTTTGCCTTCTCTTCCCATAACCTAAAGAAAACAAATGGAAGAACTCTGTCAATGCTCCAGTCATTTCTAACTACAGTATTTAATAATGACCATCTCACTTATTACTTCCTGTTTTAACTGCTACTGTCATAGGACCTTATCCAGGTCACAGGATACAGAATAAAGAAAGCTCATGCTCAAATAAATTGGTTAGTCTCTAAGGTGCCACAAGTCCTCCTTTTCTTTTTTCGAATACAGACTAACACGGCTGTTATTCTGAAACCTGTCAGGATACAGAATGTGGCCTTCTGGAGTTTACATATCAAGCCAAACTAATCAGGAGAATGTCAGCTCAGTATGCAAGGCCACTTCCTGAGCCAAACTCCACAGCTGCTTGAGGAGCAGCATATTCACCTAAATGACCTCTCCACCCCCTAAGAAGTGCTACTACAGCACCTCTTCAGTATTTTCTGCTGACATTGAGCCCCCAGCAGCTTGCTCTTTTCTTTGGTATATCTCTAAGACTGCTTTAACTGTCTCCCCGCCCTGAGCAGCCCCAGGTTGGTGTGAAGAAAAGCAAAGTCTCCTCTTCCACGGGGCTCTGATTTTAAAAAATGCACATGTTGATGTGATGGCTTCTTTCTCCCCCACTATTCCTGCTAGAGCTAGTGGGAGGGTGATCCTACCCCCGAACACTTGTCTGATGGTCAGGGCACCTGCTCTATTATGGGGGTTCTGTATTCCTCTTTGCTTCCCTATCTCTGTAGAGGAGGGGCACAATCATTAGTCTGATGGGCCTTTCCTCTGCTGGATTATAACTTTCCAGCCAGTAAATTTTTCATGACCTCTTTAAGAACTTTCCTCCGCTGATTGAACATTCACAAAAAGAAAAGGAGTACTTGTGGCACCTTAGAGACTAACCAATTTATTTGAGCATAAGCTTTCGTGAGCTACAGCTCACTTCATCGGATGCATACTGTGGAAAGTGTAGAAGATCTTTTTATATACACACAAAGCATGAAAAAATACCTCCCTCCACCCCACTCTCCTGCTGCTAATAGCTTATCTAAAGTGATCACTCTCCTTACAATGTGTATGATAATCAAGTTGGGCCATTTCCAGCACAAATCCAGGTTTTCTCACCCCCCTCCCCACACATATAAACCCACTCTCCTGCTGGTAATAGCTTATCTAAAGTGACCACTCTCCTTACAATGTGTATGATAATCAAGGTGGGCCATTTCCAGCACAAATCCAGGGTTTAACAAGAATGTCTTGGGGGGGGGGTAGGAAAAAACAAGGGGAAATAGGTTACCTTGTATAATGACTTAGCCACTCCCAGTCTCTATTCAAGCCTAAGTTAATTGTATCAAATTTGCAAATGAATTCCAATTCAACAGTTTCTCGCTGGAGTCTGGATTTGAAGTTTTTTTGTTGTAATATCACAACTTTCATGTCTGTAATCACGTGACCAGAGAGATTGAAGTGTTCTCCGACTGGTTTAGGAATATTATAATTCTTAACATCCGATTTGTGTCCATTTATTCTTTTACGTAGAGACTGTCCAGTCTGACCAATGTACATGGCAGAGGGGCATTGCTGGCACATGATGGCATATATCACATTGGTGGATGTGCAGGTGAACGAGCCTCTGATAACATCAGCCACACTATTAGGCCCTGTGATGGTGTCCCCTGAATAGATATGTGGGCACAGTTGGCAACAGGCTTTGTTGCAAGGATAGGTTCCTGGGTTAGTGGTTCTGTTGTATGGTATGTGGTTGCTGGTGAGTATTTGCTTCAGGTTGGGGGGCTGTCTATAGGCAAGGACTGGCCTGTCTCCCAAGATTTGTGAGAGTGTTGGGTCATCCTTCAGGATAGGTTTTAGATCCTTAATAATGCGTTGGAGGGGTGTTAGTTGGGGGCTGAAGGTGACGGCTAGTGGCATTCTGTTATTTTCTTTGTTAGGCCTGTCCTGTAGTAGGAGACTTCTGGGAACTCTTCTGGCTCTATCAATCTTTCTTCACTTCCGCGGGTGGGTATTGTAGTTGTAAGAATGCTTGATAGAGCTCTTGTAGGTGTTTGTCTCTGTCTGAGGGGTTGGAGCAAATGCGGTTGTATCGCAGAGCTTGGCTGTAGACAAGCGATCAGTATGTTTCCGGTATAGGGTGGTGTTTATGTGACCATTGTTTATTAGCACTGTAGTGTCCAGGAAGTGGATCTCTTGTGTGGACTGGACCAGGCTGAGGTTGATGGTGGGATGGAAATTGTTGAAATCATGGTGGAATTCCTGAAGGGCTTCTTTTCCATGGGTCCAGATGATGAAGATGTCATCAATATAGCGCAAGTAGAGTAGGGGCGTTAGGGGACGAGAGCTGAGGAAGCGTTGTTCTAAGTCAGCCATAAAAATGTTGGCATACTGTGGGGCCATGCGGGTACCCATAGCAGTGCCGCTGATCTGAAGGTATACATTGTCCCCAAATGTAAAATAGTTATGGGTAAGGACAAAGTCACAAAGTTCAGCCACCAGGTTAGCCGTGACATTATCGGGGATAGTGTTCTTGACGGCTTGTAGTCCATCTTTGTGTGGAATGTTGGTGTAGAGGGCTTCCACATCCAGAGTGGCCAGGATGGTGTTATCAGGAAGATCACCGATGGATTGTAGTTTCCTCAGGAAGTCAGTGGTGTCTCGAAGGTAGCTGGGAGTGCTGGGAGTGTAGGGCCTGAGGAGGGAGTCTACATAGCCAGACAATCCTGCTGTCAGGGTGCCAATGCCTGAGATGATGGGGCGCCCAGGATTTCCAGGTTTATGGATCTTGGGTAGTAGATAGAATATCCCAGGTCGGGATTCCAGGGGTGTGTCTGTGCGGATTTGATCTTGTGCTTTTTCAGGAAGTTTCTTGAGCAAATGCTGTAGTTTCTTTTGGTGACTCTCAGTGGGATCAGAGGGTAATGGCTTGTAGAAAGTGGTGTTGGAGAGCTGCCGAGCAGCCTCTTGTTCATATTCCGACCTATTCATGATGACAACAGCACCTCCTTTGTCAGCCTTTTTGATTATGATGTCAGAATTGTTTCTGAGGCTGTGGTTGGCATTGTGTTCCGCACGGCTGAGGTTATGGGGCAAGTGATGCTGCTTTTCCACAATTTCAGCCAGTGCACGTCGGCAGAAGCACTCTATGTAGAAATCCAGTCTGCTGTTTCGACCTTCAGGAGGAGTCCACCTAGAATCCTTCTTCTTGTAGTGTTGGTAGGGAGGTCTCTGTGGATTAGTATGTTGTTCAGAGGTATGTTGGAAATATTTCTTGAGTCGGAGATGTCGAAAATAGGATTCTAGGTCACCACAGAACTGTATCATGTTCGTGGGGTGGAGGGGCAGAAGGAGAGGCCCCGAGATAAGACAGCTGCTTCTGCTGGGCTGAGAGTATAGTTGGATAGGTTAACAATATTGCTGGGTGGGTTGAGGGAACCATTGCTGTGGCCCCTTGTGGCAGTAGTAGTTTAGATAGTTTAGTGTCCTTTTTCTTTTGTAGAGAAGCAAAATGTGTGTTGTAAATGGCTTGTCTAGTTTTAGTAAAGTCCAGCCACGAGGAAGTTTGTGTGGAAGGTTGGTTTTTTATGCGAGTATCCATTTTTGAGAGCTCATTCTTAATCTTTCCCTGTTTGCTGTAGAGGATGTTGATCAGGTGGTTCCGCAGTTTCTTTGAGAGCGTGTGGCACAAGCTGTCAGCATAGTCTGTGTGGTATGTAGATTGTAATGGATTTTTTACCTTCAGTCCTTTTGGTACCATGTCCGTCTGTTTGCATTTGGAAAGGAAGATGATGTCTGTCTGTATCTGTACAAGTTTTTTCATGCAGTTGATAGATTTCCACTCCATACGGCTAAATGCAGTGCCTTGCATAATGACAGGTTTCAGAGTAACAGCCGTGTTAGTCTGTATTCGCAAAAAGAAAAGGAGTACTTGTGGCACCTTAGAGACTAACCAATTTATTTGAGCATAAGCTTTCGTGAGCTACAGCTCACTTCATCATAGAATCATAGAATATCAGGGTTGGAAGGGACCCCTGAAGGTCATCTAGTCCAACCCCCTGCTCGAAGCAGGACCAATTCCCAGTTAAATCATCCCAACCAGGGCTTTGTCAAGCCTGACCTTAAAAACCTCTAAGGAAGGAGATTCTACCACCTCCCTAGGTAACGCATTCCAGTGTTTCACCACCCTCTTAGTGAAAAAGTTTTTCCTAATATCCAATCTAAACCTCCCCCACTGCAACTTGAGACCATTACTCCTCGTTCTGTCATCTGCTACCATTGAGAACAGTCTAGAGCCATCCTCTTTGGAACCCCCTTTCAGGTAGTTGAAAGCAGCTATCAAATCCCCCCTCATTCTTCTCTTCTGCAGGCTAAACAATCCCAGCTCCCTCAGCCTCTCCTCATAAGTCATGTGTTCCAGTCCCCTAATCATTTTTGTTGCCCTTCGCTGGACTCTCTCCAATTTATCCACATCCTTCTTGTAGTGTGGGGCCCAAAACTGGACACAGTACTCCAGATGAGGCCTCACCAGTGTCGAATAGAGGGGAACGATCACGTCCCTCGATCTGCTCGCTATGCCCCTACTTATACATCCCAAAATGCCATTGGCCTTCTTGGCAACAAGGGCACACTGCTGACTCATATCCAGCTTCTCGTCCACTGTCACCCCTAGGTCCTTTTCCGCAGAACTGTTGCCTAGCCATTTGGTCCCTAGTCTGTAGCGGTGCATTGGATTCTTCCATCCTAAGTGCAGGACCCTGCACTTATCCTTATTGAACCTCATCAGATTTCTTTTGGCCCAATCCTCCAATTTGTCTAGGTCCTTCTGTATCCTATCCCTCTCCTCCAGCGTATCTACCACTCCTCCCAGTTTAGTATCATCTGCAAATTTGCTGAGAGTGCAATCCACACCATCCTCCAGATCATTTATGAAGATATTGAACAAAACCGGCCCCAGGACCGACCCTTGGGGCACTCCACTTGATACCGGCTGCCAACTAGACATGGAGCCATTGATCACTACCCGTTGAGCCCGACAATCTAGCCAGCTTTCTACCCACCTTATAGTGCATTCATCCAGCCCATACTTCCTTAACTCGCTGACAAGAATACTGTGGGAGACCGTGTCAAAAGCTTTGCTAAAGTCAAGAAACAATACATCCACATCGGATGCATACTGTGGAAATTGTAGAAGATCTTTTTATATACACACAAAGCATGAAAAAATACCTCCTCCCACCCCACTCTCCTGCTGCTAATAGCTTATCTAAAGTGATCACTCTCCTTACAATGTGTATGATAATCAAGGTGGGCCATTTCCAGCACAAATCCAGGGTTTAACAAGAACGTCTGGGGGGGGGGTAGGAAAAAACAAGGGGAAATAGGTTATGCATCCGATGAAGTGAGCTGTAGCTCACGAAAGCTTATGCTCAAATAAATTGGTTAGTCTCTAAGGTGCCACAAGTACTCCTTTTCTTTTTGCGAATACAGACTAACATGGCTGTTACTCTGAAACCTGATTGAACATTGAGCTTGTTCCTCTGACACCATTCCTTAGGGCAAGTAAGAGAGAGTTACAAGCTTATTGTCTGGGAAAGGGAAGTCATGACTGGTCACATTAAGTCTTATGTGGCTGCTTCAGAGTGGGAATTTTCCACTCGGAATTAGCAGCTGAAATCTGTGTTGCAGAAAAGAGGACGGTTATGGAGCCAGAGGCTCTGTTGCCATCTGTTTAGGATGACACATTTTAAGAGGTGTGCCATGGCTGTGGGAACGGTATGAGGAAGAGAGTCGTGATGACTCCGTCAGAAGAAGCCAACTGGCCAAAACATCCCATATTCTGAAGTCCTTTTCCTAGTACACAAGTGTCAGAAGAGAGTATCCTAGAGAGAAGGCAAGTTCCTTGCCTAGAAAAGAGAAACCAAACAGAGGCTCGGAGGAAGGACAGAACAATGTAAAATGACTTAGGGAAAGGGGATCCTCTTTGATTTATGGGTGGAACACAAAATAATCGGTTGCTTGAAATGCCAAAACAGCTAGCGCTGACCCTACCAAAAATCTCTGCAGAGTTGCAGAAACACAGGCAACTGTATGCAAAATAGATCCCTCAGTTCAGAAGGGCAGCTATCATGCCTTAAACCACACCTCCTGAAGCAGTCTTTCAGCTTTGATGACACCAGAACACTACAGTAAGTTCAGCTATACAGAAACTGTGTACTTCATCACCCTAGCTTGATTTCTCGCCTAGATTTCTCTAATTCCTGACATACTAGGAACTGCATGCACTTCCTTTTTGTATAAAATGACTTAGATTGCTTTATACTCTCTCCCCTATTTTAGTCAAGGCAAGTTCAAACAACAAAGGACAAGATCCTTAATTAAGCTCCTGTGAGAAGTCAGTCACAGTTCATGACAGGCCTCAGGAATCTGCTGGAAATTAATAGGAACATTCTACATATATTTATATCCTATTAATGAATTTTATGACACCTATTTTTCAAGGAAGGGATGGGTCGTGGGTTTAAAAAGAATCAAGCGACTATAAATGAATATAACACTCCATCTTGTAGTGCTAACAGTGATATTGCCAGCTCTAAATGTGGTTTCTGAGCGTTTGGAATCTGGTAGATAAGTGACATCCGCAGTGCAGAATGCAAAAATTCTTGGCCCTGGAGTACAGCTGTGTCATCATGAGGCTGGAATGTACAGTATATGCTGTCCATGAGCACAGCTCTAAGCAGAGAAATGTGTATACGATCAACAGCACCTGCCTCCTAATGGAACAGTTCAGCTGTTGTGATAGCTGATGATCTAAATTTAAGGTTTGCACATGCTTGATTCTATTTAATACCAAGCAAAATAACTGTACAGGAAAAAAAAGAACAGCTTTGGGGCTTGCACTTTGTAAATGAAGTATACACAAAGTATTGAAATATTTTTTCTCCTTTATGCTTAAATTTTTAATTGGCATGATCTGAAGACAAACCTTTCCTTTTAAGCGTATATCATGCTGTGCGGTGCCCTAACTCTCCTGAGATATTGCTGGAGAAGTCACACTTATTAGTAATAGCTGGGTCTGTTTTGTTCTCCTTGGAATTCACAAGATCTCCTGTCACCCCTACACAATTCCTCAAACTGCTACCCCCCCCCCCAACCTAGAATGCAGCTCATTCTCATTCTTGTTGAATTTAAGATGTACATTAGGAGGGTTTTTGTTGGCATTAATTTCTACATTACTTCCAAAGGGGAAGAGAGAAGGAGGGGAGCATTATGGATAATATTCAAAGAGATATTCAAAGCAGCAGAGACCTGTGCTAAATGTGGTTTGTTAATCATGGAGAGAATTGAGACACTGCATATAAGCAACATGCTTTCAACCTGAATATGGGCCAAAAAAGCCTTCTTTGCATTCTTCTCTGGCTCGGGCAAAGCACAGCAAACCATCCCACCACAGACATTTCATGGGCATATGTTGAGTACTGATTGCAATAACAGAGAACTTGAAGGAGCCTTAAAGGTGAAGTACATATACTTTTTGGAATTTGCTAACAGAATAAATGCTATCCTCCACATACAGAAATATGACAATATGCCATGGTGCTGTCCACCCACAAATACTGAAGGACATTTGGATTACAAGAAAATCAAGCTTCATATTACAAGCCATATTGCCATATTTTTCATAACTTTCTGGTACTGTATATAATAAAATCATACTGGATAGCGATCAGAGGTTACCTCAGGTCAACTAGAGACACCTGAGTCCAATTAAGTGCTGCCTGTGACCTTTAAAAACCTCTGTTCTGATGTGAGAGAGAAAGAAGAGATGAGAGAGAGAGAGACATTGACTGACTGCAGTAGAGAGAAAAGGCTTCTTCTAGGTGGAAGGCTTCTCTCCACCCCATAGGGGAAGCAGGCAAGCTAACTGTGTTTGGGTAAGGGCTGGCACTCAGAAGCCAGCATAATAAGGCAACACCCTGGAGAGAAGGCAGGGAAAGTTATTCCTTTTTTGTGTAGGAGTCTCTGTTTTGTATAGGAGTCTTTGTTTGGTTGAAGATTACTGTATGGGTCTACCCCAAGACCCACTTTGAAAGTACCAAAAAATAAAGCAGACTGAGGGGGAAAAAAAACCCCTCTGGAGTAAGACTGATTTACTCTAGGCCCCCTACCCACTAGACAGGGGAGATGCTGAGGCTGACAAGTTGAAAAGACTGCCTTGCCATAATATAATATCCTTTAGAGACTATTGTTCAGAAGTGAAATTCTGGCCCATTGAAATCAATGCCAGAGTACCCATGGAATTCAATAGAGCCAAGATTTCACGGCAGGTATTCGAGTTACTTCAAGTTCCCTTCACCTTCTGGTATATATGTATGTTTGGGGGTGTGTGTGCACACAAACATATACACACATTCTCAAATCACTGAAAGAGGATAGCAAAGGGATACAGAAGTAAAATGTGCATGTCTTGTTTTATCTATATGCAGAGCAGAATGCAGAAAATCATGGCTGGAATGGTCCTTGAACTCTAACAGCTTACAATAAAAACCTTAAAATGCAAAATTTGCCACTACTTTTAAAAATAAAATAAAACTGACATTTATTTTCAATCCACATAGTAATTATGTTCTGAAAATGGTACAGTGTGTTTCACTCTTGGCATGCATCTCCTGAGAAACTGATTCTAGTGGGATTTTTGTTTTTTATAACCAAAGAGAGAGAGAGAGAAGAAAACGCTGCACAACAGTGTGTTTGGGCAAGCAAATGTTTGCAGCAGGCTGAATCCTGCCCTGCATTTATCGTAAACAAGCAGGAGAAGGGATGGTGCCATGATGACTAGCTGGTTTACAGGATCAGGTATTGTATGTCAACAGCACTGCAGTGTCAGAGCCAAGTTACAGTTGCAAAAATTTAGCACCTTGCAAACTCATGACCCTGAAAAGGCCACGCCTGCATGTCACAAATGTATCACAATTGATTTTGTGGGGTGAGCAAGGGTAGAAGTCCCTATACGTACTGGGGATCATTTAATCATAGATATGTGGTTATAGGTCTTTGATTTATGCTCTTAGGACTGGATAGCTCAGAGTTATCAGTGATTTTGTGTTTTGAATTGAATAGCTAGATTGCTTTTCTATTTACTTGATTTAGAGAGATTTAAAGTGAACAGCTCTTCCTTTAAAGCTTAAGAAAAAAGGGTGTAAACAAAATTATATGTGCTGATCTGAGAAAGGTAATGAGTCTTTTGTGTTTTGTAAGTAAAAATGATGAGAATTTTACAGGGCTGTAAAAATGGATGGATTGCTTTCGAGGAATAATTGGTTAGCACAATACAAAGTGAGTTATTCATAATTAATATATGTTATAATACAAGTCACAATGTTAGTGGTGATTTTTTAAATGCAAAATGGAGTTGCCTGTCTAATCTGGCATGGGTGCTATTGAAAGGTTAGCTGGCTCTTTCACACACATTTCTGCTCATTTCAGTGGGAATTTTTTTAAAATGAGGTTTTGAGTAAGTAAACTTAAACCAGCACTCTTCTGCTTCTTAGATGTTTTGAATTATCTGCATGTATTTTGGTGACTACTAGGGAGAAGGAGGAAGTTGGCATGTAGTTTGATGATATCTAGGGAGTACTCATCATTGTGTGTCTCAGCACAATATGAAGTGTTTTATACAAGTTGTCATTGTCAACCTCCAGTCACATTTCAGAATTTATCTGAACACCATCTCACATATTCAGTCTTACCAGCATGATACACAGTGTACAAGGACTGGTCGGACACTTTAAATGAATGCACTGGTTTTTTCACTATACTAACATGTGCCACAAGTCTTGAATCCTTTTTGGTGATTTAGGTATTTGAGAGAAACCAACTGTCAACAACAATTAAATAAACATAGTATGTTTACTCACATACAAGTGTTGGAGTGATGCAGCAATTATGGAAATATTGCAAATGTTAATCGGGCTACTGGCAGGAGTTTTGAACTGTGTAACAAATATTCTGATGACTGGCCAAGTATTCCCTTTCATAATGTGCTTTTTCTCTTTGCACTCTTTGCTCTTCTACTTTTCACATGCATCTGCTGAAGATTATAGATGATAACATAGGAAATGTACTATATGTAACAAATAATTTCAGGTTTATGAGTATGAAAAAGACTCTTCTCATTAATCTGCCTCACTCATTAATATATATTTATGCCTCTACTACGTAAGAAGGGTGAATGGTCCTAATGTGATTTTAAAACTGTTCTCCAAGAACTATGCTGGGAAGGCTCTTGAGATAATGTGGAATGTTGCTAATGTGATAACTTTACCTCTTGCTTGCTGATTAAAATATGGCCTAATATTCAGTTCTACTGTGGGCCCAGCCCAGCAAGTTGGGGAGCATCCTCAACTTCCCTTTAATTCAGGGGGAGTGCTGCATGTTGCAGGAGCGGGTGCATCATTCCTCTTGGATAGCTCTTCTGTGGCCTCTGTGAAATGAGTTGATGGCCTCACTGCCCTTGGACAGGTGCCCACACAACCATAACATCACCCTTCTTGGTAGTATCAGCAAAGAGATCAAAGAAAGAATGGACACAGGGAATAAACTATTTTCTACCCAAAAGCTGGTGCATCCAGTAGAAGGGTATGGAGGACAGTGATACAAACTTATTAAATCAACTTCTGTGCACCTCCTACTAAGCGATGCTGTGGAATTTTACGATAAATCTAGAATTTCCCATAGTCTTAAGGTGAACAGTGCTTTGGTGACTTTGGTCAGAACTGTGGAGCTCAGCCCATTCCTTATTACTGTCCTGCCTGGCACATCATCTCATACTAAGCAGAGTGACTGAGTAGATGGCACAGCGAAGAAGGCAAAGAAACAGAGTAGCACACCACTATGATGGGCCTTGAATAAATAGAGAAGTAGAGTGTCATCACTGGAATCAAAGTAAACTGCCTTGCATCCAGAAACTAAAAGATTGTAGGGGAAGGTACACTGAAAAAGGCTTTGCCCAAATAAGAAATAGTTAAATGAAGCCATTTTCCTTAAATAAAAGGAAACCTGTACCACTCTCTCTTGGCGGGTTTAGAATTCATTGGCTGCTACGGGATAGTAATGGGCCCAGAAATAAATATTATATAATTAAATATGTATCAGTAAAACTATGTACTGCTGACAGGGTGATTCTTTTACCTCTAAATGTGGAAATTGCTTTGGGTACTTGAGTTCAATGAAGGTAACATTAGTTTGGTGTTTGTTATGTTTCCACTCTGTTGCATTATTTGTGCCATGCTCCTTAACTTGAATGACCCAACACCTCACCTAATATAACGTAGGAGATGGACAGTCCTATTGTCACCCGTTTAAGGAGATACCAGTTTTTAAAAGCAGTGCAGAACCTGTATTTATCTGCTGCAGCTGCTTCTGAGGATTTTGTTATTCCCTGTGAATAAAATCAGTGTCATTTATCCTAATAATCTCCCTCTGGTGACTCCAAATGAAAGGTGTTTCTCCTCCCTTTTCCCTTGGCCCCAGGAAGCAAGTTGGCTTAAAAAAGAACACAAAACTACTTAAAAACCCCACAGAATATAAACTCCATTTTCAAATAGGCCCTACTTATTATTATATCATAGTAGCCTCCAGAGCTCCAATCAAAGCCTTATGGAGTTAGGGGCTATTTAAACTTAAAGGTAGACATGGTCCCTGCCTCAAAAAGCTTACAAGCTAACTTTTATCATACAGAACAGACAAAAAAGGTTAATAATTGATAGTGATAGTGGTTTTAAGAAGTTGATCCCTAGTAAGAGCCGTGATCCATTATCTGCCTTTTAAACATACCATGTTTGTCTAGGTACAATAGAATCAGGCGTGTCTTAACTTTTTTTTTGGTTTATTTCACTCTTCCCATTTGATTGCCTGATACATTTTTATGTTTCATATTTACAGTGATAAGACATAGCCTGATCACAATTTTCTTTAATGTATGTATGTGCTATATAAGAAGAAGAAAATATTTTTTTTTACCTTGATTTTTCCCTCTGTCATTGTGCAGTGTACAAGCTCATGTATCGAGTGATACGTCAATGCCCTCAGCTGGACAGATTATCAGATCAATTCAAGTGCTGATCAGTTTGCTAAACTATACAATGATGGAGCCCTGAGAAGAGGTTTAAGAACTAATACTACTGATAAGTAATGGAGAGTCATCATCTTCCTTTTTTAATTTTTTTTTCTTTTCCATTTTTTACTGCTTGAGAATGGTACTGGATACTCAACATTGGTGATATTGAAGTCTTAATTATCTGCAGGACGGATGCAGAAGATGGAAAGCTCCATTACACTACCCCATCAATGCTAAACGGAGGTTGAAGGGAAAATAAAATCTCCATGCCCTCTGTTCAGACTTTGGCTGCTCTTCTGAGTTTGAAAATGAGGGTGCTAATGTCAATGCTGAGTTTTGTGATATGGATACCTATCTCCTGGAAACTGGACTGAACCCCCCACCCCCAAAATAATGTCACATAGGTGTTAAAACAGCCAATGGAAAAGTAACAATTCTTGGTCACTAATGTTTTGGGCTGGATTACAGCTGGCAATATACATGTCACATTATCATTCCTTTTTAATATTCACCTAACTCAAATTATATTCTTGTCTTGTTACAGCTAAAATCATTAGTTTAATTTATGCACTCTGGAGGGAGGAAACATGTCTACCTCTCTATCTGCACATCGCTTGGCACAACAGGCTCCTGATGCTGACTATAGATAAATAATGTAGCAATATTAATAATTAATGGAGAAGAGCTTTCTATTGCCCCAATCCTGCAAAAATATGTGCCACCCAGACACTTGGTCCCAGGTATAGTTTCCCTGACATCAGTGGAACTCCGTGTAGGCAGAGTCCAAATATTTAGGCCACCCCATATCATGAAATGGTATTATCTTTAACTGTAATTTGCACAATCCCTTATGAAAGCTGCAGTTAAGCAACGAGACCCCCTAGGCATGAATCCTGCGGAGACAACAGCATGTTTGTGTAAGACAAAAAGATGCAGATAGGGTGCCACAAGCAGCTAAGGATATACCAGGGGAACACACAGACTCCTGAGTGTGTTGATTATTCCAGAATGACATGTGAAATGATATCTATTAATGTGATTATAAAATAGCCCTAAATGATTTAATGATTTTTGTTTTATTTTTTAAAAAATATAAGGGATTGGGGTGGGTGGGAAAGCTGATTTTACTACGTATTCCAATTGATCTATTTTTAAAAAAAAAAAAAATCAAAAACATTGTATAGCAGCTCTTCCCCCTCCATCCTACATTCTCCCTCCTCTCTCTCTATTTATAATTTCCAGGGGTTTTAATACATCTCCTAGTAAGGTTCCAGTAATGGTGGTGGAATGTCAGGACTATCAGGAATGTCACCACTCTATCAAAATGGCAAAACAGGGTTTATTAACTCCATCTGGCAATTCAGTTCACAAAGGGAGACACTGTGGGTAAAATCTTGACCTCACTGAAGTAATCTGCATTCTCTTCAATAAAGGCAAGATTTTACCCTTTATTTGCAACCATTATATATTTTATAAAATACCTTGCACGAATGAACCTTCTACCACACCGGTGCTACTCCATGCCATACGTATTATCATTTAAAATAGTTTTTAAATAAAAGTTATACTAATAACAATATAGCATTAATAATGGGCTAGATCCTCAACAGTTTTATTGACATTCAATGTAGTGACACCAATTTACACCTTCTGAGGATATGGTATAGTATAGGTAATACTACATTGTTGTGGCCTAATATGTGACTTTGAAAGAACAGTTCTGTTTCAAAATATCAGCTTGGTTCCAATGAGATGTTAGCTGAAATGTAAGGCTCAGTTTAGATCATAAAAATAATTTTGTGAATTCTAGAAGTAAATGTTTTGGTTTTGCAGGCAAGGTTATTTTTTAGTATCTAAATGTTGAGGGGTGGAAGTTTTTTGTCCAAGCCTTTTTTCCACTGAAAAATGCAGACTCAGGTTGATTCCAACTAATTTCAACAAATGGTTTCAATCTAAAAAACAAAACAAAATGGAAATGGTGAAACAGTTAATTTCAGCATTTCCAAAATGCAAAAATTTGACTTCTCATTTCAGAACAAAGTTTTGTTTTGGAATTTCCCTCATTTTTTTTTCAAAAAATTAAACCATATCTATTCTTAAAAAACAAAAAGAACCACCAGCCCTCAAGATCTAAATGAAACATTTTGTTCCCAGTTGACCAAAAACAGTATTTGGGGTGTGAGAGTGAGGAAAGGGGTTTGCACCCAAACTGAATATTTATTCACATAGCCCTCTCCAACAATGCAATGTGGCTGATGCGTGCTGCTGAATTTTGAGCCAACTGCCTCCATCTATACCCTGGACCTAGATTACCTTTCCCTACTAAGAAGTTGATGCTAGGGGTTGTTTTGTTTGTTTTCTACTGACGTTATTCTGATTTTTTAAAATAGCTCCATATTTAGCAAGGAAAATTAATATGCAGTCATGAAAAATATCCTGTTTAATTATCTATGATTATGGCTTCAGAAGGTGTGCGGTCTGTTTCCAGAACAAGTAGTGAAGTTTCATTTGTTGTGAGTGAAAAATGTAGTAGTAGGTTCTACAGGTTTCAGAGTCATCCACACTTCAACTTGCACCAGGAATTTGTGATTGATCCTCTTAAAGCTGTCATCTTGATGGGCCATGTTGTATGTCTAATATACTACTAAGCACCACCAAGTTCATTTTCCATCTTTTGAGAAGATTCTTTGCTATTCACAGGTAAAATCTTAACTAACAACCTTCTTGAGTTTGAGGCACTTTTCTCAATTTGCAAATAATGAACTATGACAAACAAATGATATCATTACTCATTTTACTAAAAACTGTAATAAATAAATAAATATGGGAACCAGATACTACATCAATAGCAATAAACATTTAACTTGTCTTCACTGAACACCAAACAAAAAATATTAAAATGTGTAAAATAGAAAGTGTCCAGTATAATGTTGGCTTTACATAATTTAAAAACATAAAATGAACAAGGAATTTGATCCTGGCTTCATCTTTCCTTACCTGCCTGCCTGTTTCAGATAATTGAATTGGATTTAATTCAGGTTTTCCACTAAGGATGGCATCAATGATGTTCCACAAATTGCCCTGCTAGAAATGCTGAAGAGCAGTGCTGTCTGCATGTCACTTTCTCATGTTGGACTAAATGCATTACCCCTGGGGTAAGCTTTATGTCTACCAGGATGAGAAGGGAAATCCCCAGCTGGCTGCCAGACCCAGGCACATATGACCCAGTGCTGTCAAGGCACCTAATAAAGCAATGCCTTTGTTTTCTTCCCAAATCTCTACCAGCCTTTATTCCTGTCCCAGATGTCCTTCTGCAGCTGCCCAATCCCACCCAATTCCTGTTTGCAATGCTCTCAATTAAAAAATTAGTAATTAAAATGAAGTATTCTTTGCCCATATTACCGCCAGCCTTTACAGTGTTCCATCTGCCCATTCCCAGTCCTATCCTTATTTTGAGAAGACTCATTTGTATGTGATCTAATCTCTGCCAGGAATTCCCTAGGCCCATCTGCTCCCTTTCTGGGTGATCAGTCCCACCCAGACAACTATTTACCCTATTCTCAGCTCCAACAAATAATTTTTTAAAAATGTTTTTTTTTTTGAGAAGTACTTTATAATTCTCTACCAAAATCAACTCCCATCAATCCCTTTCCACATCGTCTAGAGGCCACATTGATGACAATATGTCTCAGATGAGCCAATATACTACCAGCTACGGGAGGAGGCATTATCTAAATAACATATCAGTTTTTCACAGATTGTGCAGTTGCATTCTACCCACTTATTAGTCTAGGGATGGAGAGTTTCCCAAATTCAGTATTCTGCTTTTGGGAACACAGTTGTGGTCACCATTAAGCCTCACTCGCAGCCAACATTTGAATTAAAACATTTAGCATTTTAAATAATGCTGTGTAAAGGTAAAACAAAGCAGATTCTCCATTTAAAGATACACAAACAAATTATTTTACATTTTCTTTTAAATTTGACAGTTATTGTTTCTTCCATCTTTCAGGCTTCCCACTGTCTCATTGATTTCTTCTTCAGCAGTAGATGTACATTTTAGAAAAGAATGATCTACCCGATGCTATGGCACCCAGACACTGGGCTAGAAAATTAGGTTGTGTTAAAACACAGCCTAGAGGAGTTGTGCCAATTACATGATGTTAAACATGACTTAACAGTTGGTGTACACACGGGCAAGATGTGTTTAACATTGTTAGCTAGTCATGGTTAACCCTATGGTTCCAGGCAATTGGAATGTTTGTCTGCTGAAGAGGCCAATCTCAATTTCCTCTTCTTCCTGATCAGAGAAAAATCTTCCTAATATGAGGGCTGGACATCCAATGGAAAAATCCAGTTCCTTAGGAGATGATTTGACATGCAGTCCAGTTTATACCTATTCATATTCTCATCCAAGTGCTAAATATCCTTGGTATTAAAACCAGGGCCGTGACCCAATTCAGGTAGATATTATTGTTGCTTAGTGGAATTGCAAACTCCTGTACTTGTTTATCCTTTCAACTCTACCCCATTGTGTGTTCTACATAAATGTAGTGTTCTACATAAATACCGTGATTTAATGTATGCAGTGTTCTACATAAATACAGTGATTTAATGGACAGTCTCATCTTTTCTCTATGAACTGACTTTCTATTTAATTAATGAGACCTTTTAAATCAGCATTTCTTTGGAAGGCATGCTCTGGATGTTAAAGAGCTCTATAATTCTGAGAAGGAGTATTTGCTTTTGGTCTTCTGATCATCATTAACCTCTTTCTTATGGGAAAGGCCAAGAAGGGGAGTCATTGGGTGAATTCCTGCCCTCTATCATTTACTTCAGTGGGGCTAATATTTCACCCAAGACCTCTGAAGTTACAATTGCTTGCTGAACTAAAGCATTTATTGCGCTGAGGTGGCATCAAGTCCTCTTTAATGTTAGGGACCACTCCACTCTAGACATAGCCACGTGCTTGCTGAAAAGAGTTGAAGGCTTGGTGAAAGATACATAAAGTTACATTTTGTTACCTTCTTTGTTCTTTTACCAGGACTTGGATTGAGATGTACAGTAGAACTTCAGCGTTACAAACACCTTGGGAATGGAGGTTGTTTGTAACTCTGAACAAAATATTATGGTTGTTCTTTCAAAAATTTACAGCTGAACATTGACTTAGTACAGCTTTGAAACTTTACTATGCAGAAGAAAAATGTTGCTCTTAACCATCTTAATTTAAATGAAACAAACACAGAAGCAGCTTCCTTACCTTGTCAACATTTTTTATATACTTTCCCTTTTTTAGTAGTTTACATTTAACACAGTGCTGTACTGTACTTGCTTTCTCTCTTTTTTGGTCTTTTTTGTCTTTGCTGCTACCTGATTGAGTACATCTAGTTCCAAATGAGATGTGTGATTGACTGGTCAGTTTGTAACTCTGGTGTTCATAACTCTGAGGTTCTACTGTACACACAGTGACCATACACTGATATTCCAGTGTCTCAGTGACTTCCTCCGGGACTCTTGAAATATCCTATTTTTCATTTAATCAGACTGTCTAGTTTTCTTTTATAACAGTACAGTCATTCAAGACACATTGCTAAAGTAGAATTTGCCAAGAACAAACAGACCAGTAGGGACAAGTGTTCAGTGTGAAGAATCATAATTGGAGTGAAGAGAAACATCTTATAGGATGTAGACTCTCTCAAAGCTGTTCTTTTGCTCAAAGTGAATACTAGTAACACCTATTCACTATTTCATGCTAAACTCACTCAGAACACTAAAGTTACTGGAATAACTCTTCCACTCCAAGAAATGTTGAGTCAGAAGTTGTTAGTAACAACTTTAATAAGGCTAAAGAGAATCTTAGGGATAATGGTAGCATGACAAATGGGAATGAGGATTTGGAGGTAAATATTACCATATCTGAGGTAGAAGCGAAACTCAAACAGCTTAATGGGACTAAATCGGGGGGCCCAGATAATCTTCATCCAAGAATATTAAAGGAATTGGCACCTGAAATTGCAAGCCCATTAGGAAGAATTTTTAATGAATCTGTAAACTCAGGGGTTGTTCTGTATGATTGGAGAATTGCTAACATAGTTCCTATTTTTAAGAAAGGGAAAAAAAGTGATCCGGGAAACCTTAGGCCTGTTAGTTTGACATCTGTAGTATGCAAGGTCTTGGAAAAAAATTTGAAGGAGAAAGTAGTTAAGGACATTGAAGTCAATGGTAAATGGGACAAAATACAACATGGTTTTACAAAAGGTAGATCGTGCCAAACCAACCTGATCCCCTTCTTTGAGGAAGTAACAGATTTTTTAGACAAAGGAAACGCAGTGGATCTAATTTACCTGGATTTCAGTAAGGCGTTTGATACCGTGTCACATGGGAATTATTAGTTAAATTGGAAAAGATGGGGATCAATATGAAAATTGAAAGGTGGATAAGGAATTGGTTAAGGGGGAGACTACAACTGGTCCTACTGAAAGGTGAACTGTCAGGCTGGAGGGAGGTTACCAGTGGAGTTCCTCAAGGATCGGTTTTGGGACCAATCTTATTTAATCTTTTTATTACTGACCTTGGCACAAAAAGTGGGAGTGTGCTAATAAAGTTTGTGGATGATACAAAGCTGGGAGGTATTGCCAATTTAGAGAAGGACAGGGATACCCTACAGGAGGATCTGGATGACCTTGTAAACTGGAGTAATAGTAATAGGATGACATTTAATAGTGAGAAGTGTAAGGTCATGCATTTAGGGATTAATAACAAGAATTTTAGTTATAAGCTAGTGACGCATCAATTAGAAGTAACGGAGGAGGAAATGGACCTTGGAGTATTGGTTGATCATAGGATGACTATGAGCTGCCAACGTGATATGGCTGTGAAAAAAGCTAATGCGATCTTGGGATGCATCAGGCAAGGTATTTCCAGTAGAGATAAGGAGGTGTTAGTACTGTTATACAAGGCACTGGTGAGACCTCATCTGGAATACTTTGTGCAGTTCTGGTCTCCCATGTTTAAGAAGGATGAATTCAAACTGGAACAGGTACAGAGAAGGGCTACTAGGATGATCCGAGGAATGGAAAACTTGCCTTATGAAAGGAGACTCAAGGAGCTTGGCTTGTTTAGCCTAACTAAAAGAAGGTTGAGGGGAGATAGGATTGTTCTCTATAAATATATCAGAGGGACAAATACCGGAGAGGGAGAGGAATTATTTAAGCTCCGTACCAATGTGGACACAAGAACAAATGGATATAAACTGGCCACGGGAAGTTTAGACTTGAAATTAGACGAAGGTTTCCAACCATCAGAGGAGTGAAGTTTTGGAATAACCTTCCAAGGGAAGCAGTGGGGGCAAAAGACCTATCTGGCTTTAAGATTAAACTCGATAAGTTTATGGAGGAGATGGTATGATGGGATAACATGATTTTGGTAATTAAGTATTCATGGTAAATAGGCCTAATGGCCTGTGATGGGATGTTAGATGGGGTGGTATTGGAGTTACCCAGGAAAGAATTTTCTGTAGTATCTGGCTGATGAATCTTGCCCATATGCTCAGGGTTTAGCTGATCGCCATATTTGGGGTCGGGAAGGAATTTTCCTCCAGAGCAGATTGGAAGAGCCCTGGAGGTTTTTCACCTTCCTCTGTAGCATAAGACACAGGTCACTTGCTGGAGGATTCTCTGCTCCTTGAAGTCTTTAAACCACGATTTGAGGCCTTCAATAGCTCAGACATAGGTGAGAGGTTTTTCGCAGCAGTGGGTGGGTGAAATTCTGTGGCCTGCGTTGTGCAGGAGGTCAGACTAGGTGATCATAATGGTCCCTTCCGATCTTAGTATCTATGAATCAGCACAGATTTTTTTCAGAGGTGTACTTTTGTCTGTTCTATGACTCCTTACTGACTGTAAAATACATCACCACAAAGGTGTCTAGTTTTTTATTTTGAAAATGTTTGCTTTACCTTAGCAGATGCAGCCTTTGACCCTGCAGAAGCTGAGAGGTTGTTTTCCCTGAAACCTTCTCTCCCCACAAATGATTTGTAGGAGTCTATAAGACCAATATCAACTGAAGAAATCTTACCTCAGATTTGAGTATCTTCACTGCAGCCATCACTTGTTAGCCTCCTTAATATTGCTGTTATTGACAGTAATGCATAGTTCATAGTGTTCATGTTACTGTTAAACCTTATTGAACTTGGTAAATATTGTCCCTTCTGCTCTCTAATCAAACCTAATTTATATTATAATTAAATATTTTTAAACCATCCCCTACCCTTCTTCAATAGTCTTTGCTATTATTGAACTCGCACTCCTTTTTACTAGTTTGAACTGAAAGGAGAGGTTATGTCATTGACATGTAATCCTTCTCCTCCTACCATGTTTCAGGGAATGGATTCACAACCATTTCCCACCCTGGAAACCAAAACCTGGGATCCCCAAATTCATTTGAGTCTGTGCCCCACAGTCTTTTGCACTGTTTCAGAAGAAATGATAGTGCCGTATGGTAATACATAATAAATAGGCTGTTGAGTTTTCTTAAGGTTCATTGCACTATATATAGCCAAAGTAGGCATTAGATTCAGTGCATATACATTTGGTAATTTCACATTTAAGTAATGTCTATGCATTCTTACAGGAAAAATCCATACAATGCATATTCCCCAAAGAATATACTAAATTAGGCCAATTATTGCAGAAATTTATATGTGGAAGGTTATTGCTGCAACCATAAAACCTAGGAACATAAATTAAAAAAAAAAGGAAATCTTAGATTCAGAAAATGCATAAAACCACAGAAAATAACTTTGTGATCCACCTTGGAGTTATGGTATCAAGGCTGAAAACCATTGCTACGCAGTGATTCAGAAGGGCGTTACTTTTTTTAACGTAAGGGTTTTTTTAGACATTTCAAAAACAAGCTGTTGTGATTCTTTTTAAAAAAGTTTACATACATCTCCAGAGTTAATGACAAGGGATCTGGTGTATCATCTTATCTGAAGTACAGTGTGTAGCTGCATTCCAAAAAAAAAAAAAAAAAAAAAAAAAAAAAGCAGATAGACAAAAAGTTAACAAAAGATAAGGTTCATATGTTTCAATGGACTCTTGCCAACACTCTTAACAATATTAGATTTTCTTTACATAAATTCTACACCTGAAAGAAACTGCCAAATTCTAAAAAGTCTGAAAGTGTGAATTGTTAAGGGATCCAAGCCATTTGCCCATTACCACAGTCCTTCATTACTTAATATCATTGCACCCAGAAAAATTCCTAGTAAAATTCTAACCTGGGATGATATGTGATGTGATATTTCAAACAGATTAGTTTCTTTATGGAAGTTTGGAATGTAGGAAATCAGGTTTAAAATCCATGACAGATACAATTATAATATAGTGGTGGCCATTCAAACATCTCCTTTCTTTCTTCCAGACTGCCCCTTAGGAGTGGAAGAAACTTCCTTGAAAGAACCTAATAATGTCAAAGTCTTTGCCTTACCTTCCATCTAATGTCTTCTTTAAATTCACCTGCGCAGTGATGCCTACAAAGCACTGCCACCCTGACAACTGCAGACAGAGAGGTCTCATCTCACCTTAAGATAACAGAACTTGCTCACTTTACTGTTTCCTCCTCATCCCTTTCCCCTTTGCCTATCTGTTTGTCTCTTCTACCTGTTTTACTTTGTCCTAATCCAGATTGTGAACTCCCTGTGGCAGGGACTGACTTTATACCACGTGGCTGTAGAGCGACTACCACAGTGATCCTTGATTGGTGCCTCTAGGTGCAATTGCAATCCAAATAATTAACTAACGATAATGATATAGGTAAGTTATGCTTCCTATAATGACACAGCTTTCAGTCTTTGCCCATCTCAACAAAGGAGCCCTGCACTCCTATTCAGGGTCCTTGAAACTGCTTTTCTGTTACACAGTGACACAAATGGAGCTATCTAACATTGCAAGAAGTCTGTGTCCTTGCCTTTCCTAAGAATGCTACCTGCACCAGCTGTTGCACATACATGCCTATGTATCACATTCCTTATGGTTAAATGTGAGCTAGCCTGGTTTTGGAAGGCCTGCATACAGGGCCTAATGGCTTACAAACCTCATAGAAAGTGATCTTAGAGGAAAATGTGATATTATGGCTCACAAGGTCAGGCTGCAATCTTTTAGTTCATACAAGACCCTTACTATCAAGATTACAAAAAAAATTTCAGAAAATGACAACTCTTTCATTATCCCATTTTCCCAAAGCTCATACGAGATATGCATTTCTCTCATATACAGACTACATCCCCTAATAAAGTGGAGTGACTGCTCCCTTCTTTTTTTCCTCTTTTATATCATCTCCTTAGAAACATTGTGAGCCCATTTTTGAAAGATGTGTACATAACGTACGGTGCCTAGTTCTGCATTTCAGCGCTCAAATCAGCATTTAAGCACTTAGAAAAGATATTCTGGTGCCTAAGCTCTGATCTGAGTGCCCGAATGCAGAACTGAGTACTGATACTTTAACGTGGCTCTCAAGGTTGAAAACTTAGCCCTATATTGCTAAAACTGTGTTTAGTATTGACCATTAATAGTGTGAAGATATTCAGCAGTTTTAATCTCTGGAGTAACTCCATCTATTTCAATTATGTCATGTTATATGATAGGCCTGCTCCTGCTTCCACTGAGCTCAGTGGAAGTCTTGCTAAGGCCATTTGTCTTTAAAAGCCTAGACTACTTTAAGGTTAGCTAGTATAGAGGCAGGGGGTGAAATTCACTCCTGTGCAGGGGTACAGCATTCAGGCTCTCTAAAGAGATGTTATATATCTTTATATATTTTATATAACAGATATATACATAGATATGTATATATGCAACTGTATCTTACTTTTCACTATGGATTGGACTCTTGTTCTTGTTGCTCTTTGCCTGCACACTGTACTATTTCATTATGAACATGATGCAACATTGTCTGCTTCAGCGGCTTACAGTAACAATCCTTTATCCACAGCAGTGATTCTTGGTGACGGGATGTTCTGTATCTGCACAAGGTCACTGCACTGAGTCTTCTGCTCAGTTAAAGTTTAATTGATAGCACAGCAGCAAAAGCTGAAAGTTCAGCTGGGAAGTCCTGCAGTGTATTACAAAATCAATAGTCACCGCATAGTGTTTGCCTGTATTGAAGGATCATATAAGAGTGTCTTGCATTTCTCTGCAATATCATTTGGATTATTTGCACCCTTTGAGAACTGACATTTTTAAAGTTTTGTGGATTTATTCTCCTAATCTAGTGGTTTTAACTTTTTTGGGGCAACTGCACCGGTTCTAAGACTATTCTAGGGCCATGGCCATATTAGCCAGTGTCAGCTGGTTCCCATTTATTTGAGTATGCTGCCATCTGCCCTGGATCCTGGGTTGCTCTGAATCCGAGGTTGGAGTTTGTATCCTAGGATGCATCCTGGTAAAGGTTTCTACATAGAAGATGATCAGTATAAAAGGAAAAGGGAGGCTAGAATTCTAAGTAGTCCATCCAAGGAGAGTAATGTACCAATATATGAAGCAATTGCTGGGAACAATGGTCCTAATTTATTGACATGGTTAATTCACCAGCATAATTGCTGGCAAATAAAAATTAAAAGCATAGTCTCACCTCCTGATCTATAGGAGACTAGGATAATTTAAGGTTAT
The DNA here is from genome assembly GCF_965140295.1 of Lepidochelys olivacea. NCBI lineage: Eukaryota > Metazoa > Chordata > Testudines > Cheloniidae > Lepidochelys > Lepidochelys olivacea. The sequence continues at coordinate 85,430,101 of NC_140415.1, read as the reverse complement.
TTGGTATAAACAGAAATGTGTAAGTAGCTAAACACAAAAATCCAGTGCAAATTACAGTTTCATCATTAATAGGATAATGAAAAGAAGAGGAAGTAATGGAAATGATGGAAAAAGGAGTGAAAGCTTCTAAAAAGAGGGGTAAATTGAAACCAAGAGAATATGTAATACAATGAAAGAGAGACAGTAATTGCAGGGAACTTTAATGTACTTGCCGGCTCCGCACACTGGTGACTAACTGTACCATGATTTACTGTGCAGCCTCGAGCACGAAGGGCAAATTGAATTAATCACCTACCTGCTGCTGTCATAATAATTTCTCGGTGTCTCAGAGAAAGGCGGGAAAGTGATTCATTGGGAAGCTGCTCAGTAAGCTGTGGGAGTGCACAAATAACTTCATTGACCACAGAGGCAGCATTATCAAAATATATTACAAAAACAATAATACAGATGTACTCCACTAAAGAAAAAATACATTAGGAGAACAGTAAGGCTTTGTCATACCCAATTCACAATTAAAATACGAACACCCTGTGCTTTGGAACAACAGACACAACAGATGTGTATTAAGGTTACCCATTTTGCATACTTTTAAAGCCATTTTATGCTGAATACCAGGCTTTATTCCTCTGTTTTTCTTTAAAGACAGAAACTTCGTGAGCCTTCAATGAAGTTTTCATGGGCTTTCTGTAGGTTATTTAGATTATTAAAATCAAAAGTGAATTTAATGCTTGTGGAGTGAACATAGGGGAGACGGGTTTCAGAGTAGCAGCCGTGTTAGTCTGTATTCGCAAAAAGAAAAGGAGTACTTGTGGCAGCTTAGAGACTAACCAAGTTATTAGAGCATGAGCTTTCGTGAGCTACAGCTCACTTCATCGGATGCAAGACTGGATGGGGAGTGAAGTCCTCTGCTTGTCCACAGGGCAGGTACTAGACAGGTAGCTGCTCTACAAGCTTTTTTACATTGTCTCATCAATGTGCCTCAGCCCTCTCTCTGCAAGAATCGTTTTAGGGGTAATAGGACAGTTCAACCTTCGGCCACCACACTTGACAGCAAACTGCCATCGCATAGTAAGAGCTTTTGAAAACATAACCATTGTTAGAATTAGATGATGTAGAACTATTTCAACTAAAGGTGGTTGTGGCTCATGCAGGTCTGAAGAAAATGTTTTGTGCCACATTTGCAAGACACCTACATAGAGCTGGACAGTGAGGACTTATCCATAAATATTTCCACCACCACCAGCAAAGGGGGTGGGGGGATTGTGTGAAGGATGTGTGAGCAAATATCAAACCTCTGTGCTAAAATCAATATGTCCAGTTCTACATTTGGGCACTGAGTTGAATAACAGCAGAATTTGGTGCTTTGATCTGAGGGCTCAAATTTAAAAATTAGGCTGTATAAGCTTGGATTCTGCAGCTGCAGATGTTTATTGTTTAGATTTCTGCATTGCAACATTGTGATGTTGCATCATACTCCTGTGATTAGAACTTGATGAACTATTTGCAGTGAACAATTTATTCCGTGATTTTAGCCCTGTTTTCTGTTTATGAATTGCCCATGAATAAACTGTGATTTTTACATTTCTTTGCTGTTTGCCATTGTTCAATGCAAGGGTCAAATTCATTCCTGTGCACAGGGAGCCAGCAAAGCATAAGGACCATGCACCATTTAAACCCTATTTTGAGGACGTAAGCGGGACTTCAATAGTGCTGGTCCTCTGCACAGAGGCAAATTTTATCCAGAATGGAGCTCTGGTGTGGCCTGATCAGTAATGAGACCAGCCAGGCCAGCCTAATAAAGAGCAGAGCATGTCTTCATAGCCCTTCCATAATCAGATCATGTGGGAGCCCAGAGGAGCTCTCTGTCTTCTTCTCAGAGCTCTGCAAATCCTGATTTCCCCCATGCAGGGGCTATGCAATTAATTACCCTCCAGGGGTAGCAGACCTGCCTGTGGACCTATCTATTCAGGAGAAACAGATGGGGAGCTGGGGACCCATTGTCAGCTCCCAAGAACATATTCAGAGGGGAGGTCCCATGAATCTCTGCTACTGCACCTGCTACTTCCTATTTACATCCTCTTATCAGCGTTGACCCTCCAATTGTCAGCCAGCTCTGGTGCTGGGAATAGAGATGGGGAAGGGCTTTCTTGGCTCCTTACTGTCTCCTTGGCTGTAGATCATCAAGCTACGCCCTTCTCCCATCTTTATTGAGTTGTACTAAAAAATTAACCTAGCTGCTAGGTATTTTTAAACTCAATTTTTCATTTTCGAAGTTCATGCCATACAATCCTATCTATCTATCTATCTATCTATCTATCTATCTATCTATCTATCTATCTATAGTAGCATCTGACTATCTTTGAAACTGCTGGCTAACAATCAACAATAATAGTCAATTGCAGTGCTTACATCTGACATTTACATTATATCATTTCCTTCTATTTATAGATTTTTGCATCCTTTGAGCTTTTTGATCACACACACAGACACCCAAAACAATCAGGGGAAATTGAACTTGCTTCTATTCTATATAGTTTTTTTTTACCATGCTCATCAATGTAGTTTCCAAGTGCCTTCCAGTGGTACATTAAGTAACATGACCACACAGCTGTCACATGTTGTTTGGTCTCTTATCTTCTCCCCTGATGTCGAAGTGTGTGTATTGCAGTGTCTTGTTTTGGTAGGGTGTGGGATTTTTTAAATATAGATATACCCGTTGCTATGGGTTTCTATAAGAGAAAGCAAGATCAAAGAAATTGCCCTGATGCCCTAGTCCCCTCTCCTTCTCTTCTGCACAGGTAGGTCCACAGACAGGTCTGCCCCTCTGGGACATAAATTGACTACAGAGCTCCTGAATGGGGGGATCAGAGTTTGGAGAAAGAAAAAACCCAATGCCACTCCTCATGCTGGCAAATAAATGTGCAACTAAACCAATTTATTCTCAACAGCATCTAATAGTAGAGTTGGGGAAACCCAGGTCTCAAGATGCCACCTTTAAAGCATGATCCCATATTGCTTGTGCATTTGAATTTGTGTTGATCTCCATGGGAATCATTTGTGTGCAACGGATGCAGATTAGGGCCCTCATCATAACTGTGTGGGTTGTTTTCAATCAAAGGAATAAATGCTGATAAAGTTAAGGACAAACCCACAGTGTAGTAAGTAGTTTCCTACATGCACATCTTTGATTGTTGAAAGTGTCTTTATATTCCTTTTCTCTGCAGGACATTGTAGACTTCTTCTGTGCAGGGGAAGACTGGGCCCAACACTCTATGGATGTTCAAGAGGGCATGAAAAGGTGCAAGAAATCTTCCCTCTTTAGCCCTAGAGCAGGGACTGGGCACCATGACAGTCCTTGTTCTTAGGGAGATCAGAAACAGTGCACAGCTAGTGAAGACAGCAGTGCTAGACTCTCCAAAGAGATAAGAGGAGGGGGTAGGATTGAGTGGAGACTGGTTTCAGAGTAGCAGCCGTGTTAGTCTGTATTCGCAAAAAGAAAAGGAGTACTTGTGGTACCTTAGAGACTAACCAAGTTATTAGAGCATAAGCTTTCGTGAGCTAAAGCTCACTTCATTGGATGCAAGACTGGATGGAGACGGAAGTCCTCTGCTTGGTCCCACACCAAGTTTACACTGGCCAGGTCATATGGCCTCACGTAGAAGAGACCTTGTCCTGGACCCTTTTCAAAGCTACTCCTATCTGCACCCTCCCTAACATAGAGCTATGCCTGTGTGAATCCTCTGTATCAGTGCACTTTTATTTACATTTACCTCCAGGTTTAAACTTGGATAAAGGAATCGTAATTCCTGATTTAACAGGAATAAATGCACAGGTTACCACTGATTACCAAGTTAGATAGAGACTCTGTGCATATGTAGATCAGGGCACAGGGGCAAAATATATAACCTGAGTATGAAGGTGAAGAGAGTCTGGTGACTCTTATCCATAACTGAGTGCTACAGATAGTAATTGGACTGGAGGAGAGGTTTATATGTGTGGATAATGTGCTCTGCTCACAGTTTGAAGAAGGTATCGGACATTAATGTAGCTGTAATGTAGGCAGTTCACGGAGAAACTGCCTAGACATGACTTTTACTGTCAGCTTGATAGGACATGCTTCAGATTGCACAAATCCATGAGATAATTTCTCTTTTAATGTACATTCATTGCAAACAACATGTTGGATGCTAGTGCATATGAGTGTAACATACAGATTCCTAATGAATTACTTAGGGAGGTTGACTCGGCACTGTTTTCTTGTTACGCAACATCTACACCAGCACATGCTGTAGCCATTATTTAGCTCCAGTGCAGCTACACAATGCTGTAGTGTAAACTGGCTTTGGTTATCTTTACCACCGTAAGCAGGGTTAAATGACACAATGGTAAAAAATGCCTGAGGCCTGTCTACGTATAGTTCCCAGTTCCTAGGTTATACTGCTGCCACTTAAGGCTCTACTGAAAATCAGAAACCTCACTGACAGCGTAGTTTGCAATGTGCTGTGCCTAACCTTAAATAGGCGCACAAAAGAGAGAAGGTGTGAAGACCCTTCCCTTCCCTACTACCATGCACTGGGGCTGGCTGCAAGCAGAGTGCTTAAACCCGGAGACTGAAAGGACTGTGTGAGTGAGGAAAGGTCTTAAAGTGATGCTAGCTCCTGCAATGGCATGGCTGTTTATTGAGCTCTAATTCCACGGATTTTTGGAGGTAGCTTGAAATACAGTATTTTAAATGAATTTCAAGGACATTTCCATGTAATTAAAGCCCCTAATTAAAGACTGTCAGATAGTATTAAGAATTCAAGGCACTACTTCCATAAGGCTCAAGACAAGGGGGAGAATCAGGCCCTTTGTGTATTTGGCAGCACTTGTGAACAATCAGTTCCCCTGTATGATGACCTAGTCATTTTTCCCCTGTTGTGGGTCTTTCACACACCCACAAGGGGAGACAAAAATATTTTTTTTTAAAATAATCCTAAAACAGTAAAACTTGCTTAGAGAAGGATAAAAATTTGCAGTGAGGAGAAAGGAGCAGGTTAACTTCAGCAAAATCAAATTGGTTCCTTCTGGTAAAGTTGACCACATTTGAATAGACTGTGCCCCTTTAAATATATTAGTGGTGTTTTGGCTGTTTCTTACCACATACATTTCATATGAAATCCCCAAAACCTCCACCCCTGCAGACTAAGCCTATAGCCTGGCACTGAAAGAAGCAGTTCATTGGTAGAGTTTCCCAGTAGGCCAGTATTAAAGGCATAAAAGTAGTAGACTATTGGGAATAGCGGAAAACTTGGCAGGTCTGCCTGTGAAAAGTGTTCTACTTGTGGTATTTCTGGTCTAACCAGAAGCAGGAAGGAAAATAAATTACACAAAAGAGCATACACGTATTTTCAAGCTAGTTTTGTAAGTCAAAGACATTTGGAAGAGTTTCTGATAGGCACCAGAAGATCATATGCTTTTCTGAACGTCACCTCTGACACTCTGGAGGTTCCCTTCGCTATCATAGTTGTGTAACTCACATTGCTGAATGAACTGTTTTTCTGTGATTTTAGAGTTCTGCTTCACTGATAAGGAGATAGCTCATGACTATGTCACAGAGTTCAAGCTGTGGTGTACAAGCCATATAATCTCTTCACTGCTTGTCAAGTTCTGTTTTACAGAAATAATACTTAGCACTTCTATAGTGTTTTATAGCCCAAACTTGCTGTGAACTCCATGTGTTAGGAGTTTTGTGCCCAGGCGGAGCTCACTGCAGGATCAGGGCCTTTGAATATTGGGGTGGGGATATCCTCTGTGTAATAGAGCAGAAAGAGCATGCCTAGGGCATGGCAAATAGGAGGTTAACTTCCTCAGGTAAGGAGGATCACAGCTGCTTGCACTGAGTGCAGGATTTTTTTTGAAGCAGGATTGACCCAGCTGTGGAAAATAAGAGGTATATGCCGAAGAAAGCTGCTGGATGAGCCTGAATCAAAGCAGACAGGCTTATAGGAAGGCTGATGGGGATGAAAAGGGAGCTAGTGTTTTCCTCCTAATCCTTTTCTTCTTCACAAAGTCAAGTAGGTGACTTCTGCTGGATATTGTTGTGTTAGGGACTGTAGTTGTATAAATCTGCTCTTTAATGCTTGCTTTTTGGACTCTGTTTGAGGAATGCTTAGGTCTATTTATGTCTGGCTTTTAAAAGGGGGGAATGGCTTTTATTTTACGTGGGGTTCTCTAAATTTTCATCTGACTGATGTCCAGTCTCGTGCACAAGCTTTTCAGTGGACTGCTGATGGCCCTTATGGAAAGGCTTTGTTTCTAGCTTTTTACTTAGCGGGGGCTAGGCTGTGAGGGAGCCTTATAAATGTGTGTGTGTGTGGGGGGGGGGGGGGGAGTTGAGCTTCCTAAGGCTTCCATGTCCCCCCTGTAGCCCCTCAAATGTGTGGTTATGCTAGGAGCTCCTATGCTAGAGGGTTGCAGTGATGGGTAAGTTATATGTCCCCCAGAGCAAAGGATTCGATCATTCTCACAGCTTCCCGTGGGACAATGTGGTTCCATGTCATTTCCTATTTGGGTCAGTGGCTAAATGCTTACCTTGTAGGCTCTTTGAGGCAGGCTCAGTTGCCTTGCTTTGTTGTGCAACCTGCTGGTGGATGAGTGTTTATAAGTTCTCCTTTATGCCAATCTACAGAGGGTATGAGTTTGTTTATAGCCCCAACATACAGAGCTTCAGCTCAAACTGTAGTAGCTTGTGCCGTTGGCTCTGGCGCCTAGTTCAATCCTTAGCATGTCAGCCAAAAGTCAGACTTGTGCAGTGCCTGCTATAATGGGGTCCTGAGCCACTGGAACCTGATTATGCTACTGTAATACAACTAGTAAAAGCTACACTTCAGCCTTTAGAATTTGAGAGACAAGGTAGGTGCGGTAATATCTATTACAGGGCCAACTTCCATTGGTGGAAGGTACAAGCTTTGGAACTAAAGTGTTCTGTGCAGTTCCAAAGCTTGTATCTTCCACCAACAGAAGCTGGTCCTGTAAAAGATATTACCGCACCTACCTTGTCTTTCTCTCATCCCGGGACCAACATGGCTGCAACAGCCCTGCAAACAACTTCAGAATATAATGCATGGAGAAAGAACTGTTGGCTTGAATACTCTGGAAATGGAAGTTCTGTACCTTCAGAATATGAGCAGGATTTAATCAAGAACTTTGGAAAAGATATTGCTCTGTTTAAAATAACACAAAGCTGGCATATCTTAATGCACTTGGTTTTCATGGTATTGAGATGTCCTAGTTCAGTCTCCCATTTTCCAAGTAAAGAGAACTGAATTTCCTTGTCTGTTCCCACCCCCAGGAAATCACCTAAAACTTTTTTTCAAGTAGCTATCTCTAAGTCCACTGTCTTGGAATGTTTCACTTTTATTTATAGCTGGTCCAAACTGCTTTATGAGCCAAAATCTTTGTCCAGTTTAAACATTTTATAAATGTTTAGTAAGTTTCAGACAATGAATATCCCAAGGTGGATAATGTGAGCTCTGTTAAAGCAGAAAAAAAGGTCTTAGTTCATGCCACTGGAAACATCATATCTAGTTCTTAAACTTGTCCTAATTTTTTTAAAATGGAATAGCTACTTCCCACCTAGTAATTGGTGTAACTCACAAATAAAGTAGTATGTGCCTGCTAAAATCAGAGTGTATTTATCTTCACCAGAATGCTCATAAAATCAAAAGCGTGGACCTGATGATGCTACTGTAAATTGCCATACTAAGCATAATCCTTTCAATAGCATGTTTCTCATTGTTTAGAACACTTACAGCTATCTGAGTTTAATATACACACACACACCCAGCTGGGTTTGGCCTATAGCTGAGGCATGATTCTGTGTAGTGCTGGGTGCCCCAGATTTAATAGGGCCTTACCATTCTTACATTGATGCTGAGGAGAATTGAGAATGCTCGACAGTGAACCATTATCTTGAAAATCCAGTGTCTTCCCCTCCTCCACTAAGGCTGCATAGGAGGAGAGCATGCTCCATCCAAAGGATAGCAGATTGGTCATGTCTTCTCCTTACCACCAAACATGCACTTCTGGGGGTTTTCAGGGTTGTTGTAGGTTATCTTCAAAAGAACTCAGCAACTCAAACTGTGACAATCACAGTCAGATTTCCCCCCCCCCAAACTAGCCTGGTATGCAACATGCTGAACTCTTCTGAAAGTCTTGAGACCTTAATTAAAGCAAAACAAAACCCTGAACTAAAACCTTTTTCTCTTCTGTCCTGCAGAGCTCTATAAGGGAAGCATACGGTGACCGTCTTGCATCAAAAACAAGATTTTATTTATTTTAGTTCTGTTTCTCTCAGTGAAATATTGATGAGGTATACATGCTTTGGATCATTCCCTCCTCCCCACACCTGTACTGGCTTACATTTTTCCAAGCAAAATCTTGTTTTATTTTCTGCCAGTTTCTGTCCTGTTTAGGTTCCTTTGTGATATTTTTCTGGCCATGCTAGTGTTTTCAACTCTTTCCTATTTAGTATCCTCAGCAAATGTCATTAGCGTAGTGTTCACTCTCACTTTCAGATCACCAAGTGGTGATCCTGCTAAAGAATGAAGATGGGGACAATGCGGTGGGTCACCTCACAAATATCTTGAGGGAAGAGCAGTTGAAACAGTGGTGGGCAACCTACGGCCTGCGGGCCACACACAGCCCATCAGGGTAATCTGCTGGCGGCCCACCAGACAGTTTGTTTACATTGACCATCTGCAGGCACGGCTGCCCGCAGCTCCCAGTGGCCGTGGTTCACTGTTCCCGGCCAATGGGATCTTTGGGAAGCGGCGGCCAGCACATCCCTGGGCCCGCGCCGCTTCCCGCAGCCCCCATTGGCTTGGAGCGGTGAACCACGGCCAGTGTGAGCTGCAGTTGGCTAAACCTGGAGACGTGGCAGGTAAACAAACTGGCCCGGCCCGCCAGGGGGCTTACCCCGGTGGGCCACATGCCAAAGGTTGCCGATCCCTGGCCTAGCCTCTTCTTCCCATTAATGCTGAGAGCATTAGTACGTGGACAGGAGAAGTAACTCCTGCTTGGATCCCTTCATCTCTTCTCTTGGTCTCCCAGGGAAAGGGTTACTACTTCTTCAATCCAGGACATGAGGTCTGCCACTGGCTACTGCCCTCTACCCAAGAAGTTGACAATGGACAGGGATCCCTGGCTTATGGGTGCTTTTTATACATAGTGTTGCAATGTCGATGGTGGGTTGTGGCATGCTCTGATGTGAAATTTTGCTGCAGTATGTTGGGGCTGGTTTACTTCTGAGCTTAATTTTTTGCTGTGTTTAGGCAATTTTCTTGCATACCTTTAGATGTATCTACATGCTAGATTGGTTTCTTTCGTGCTGGTACAAAATCTGTATATTGACAATGCTGGGGGATGGCTTTCAGAAGTTTGCTCCTATGTTTATTTTGGAAGTCTATAAAGATGGGATGACTTTGCTGTATTTTTGTATATTTGTATTTATTGAGTTTAGCCCACTGAGGGGGAGACTTGCAATGCTACCAATGGTATGTGTTCAGAAACTGAATCAGGCCCCAAATCTTGACTTCTATTTATTTGCCTTCTGGTGTCAGAGCATTGATGGCTCATGTCCTCAAGCTGTGCTCCACAAAACGGAGGGATAGACACTTAACTCTTTTTAATGAAAGTTGAGGTTTTTCACATAATCCCAACACTCCAGCAACTGGAGCTTTTAGAAAAATGCCATATTGTGAGATTCTCCATGAAATCATGTGAGCTGGGAACACTAAATTGTTGTGTCACTTCTTCACAAAAACAAAGTTGGGCTTTCTTGTACTGTTAATCTGGCACCGTTGGTGAGGGGCAAAGAGGCTGATAGTTGGATTAGATGATATTCAGATCCCTGACTCAACACACCAGCCCACCATATGTTGCCCACAGCCGGTTTCAGGTACCCCTTCACTTACCAGGTGTGTGCACATGTGCGCGGGCCTGCTGATCTTGTATCTATCCCTTATGGAGTGGCCCCTTTACTCATCTCCATATTTAGGGCATGGTAATGAACCTCTCTGTCCTGACCCCAAATCCATGGAAAGTAGTCATATGAGTGGGATGGTTGTCACCCCCTCCCACAACTTTGAAACATGGTGGGGGCAAGGAAGGCTACTGCTTTTGCCACTATTTGAAGGACCTTAAATTTCCTCACAGAAAGAGACTGTTGGATACAACAACACTCACACTGTGCAGTAACTTTCTTTCGTTAAACTTCTCTAAGCAGAGTTCACGCTAAGCAACACTGCAATTTGCCTAAGGAAACAATTTGTCATTTTACTTGACTGTAAGAGTTTCTGGGTTCATCAGAAGCAGGTACCTCTATCTCTTTACTTGCAGTAGTAATCTTTACAGTTCATTCTGCATTTCAATCTATTTTAGCTTCTTTGGCTGCACTCTCAAGTTGATGTAGATATAAAAACTTATCACACTACTTGCCTTATGTATGTTGAGAGAGGTGGTAGAACACTTGAACTTGGTATCAAACTCAAATGGAGTTAAAAGGTTAAAAAGGTAGTAATTACACGAACTCTCTATAACTGTATAACAAGGAAGCGTAACCCTTCAAGACCATGACTGTGCAGATGGAGCTCGTTAGCCTACGACAAAATGGAAGAGACCCTTAAAAACTGTCCTTAGTTGTATCTCAGATGTTCTACATTCGATACTGAAGTTTTAAAAATTCCCAGGATTGTCCAAAACTTGAATTAATCATGAAAGGGTCTTCCTTGCTCTCTGGGAACAGGGTGCTACTCCATTGCCATCTGCAACTTTTTGCTTTATGCTGCTGAAAGTTTTTAATATAGGGTTAGTTCCCCACCCACCCGATACCCACTTTTGCCAGAGAAATACTCTTCTTTACTTGGGACAACTGTACCTTTACATAGTGGAGAAGTGAGAGGTTAAATCACACATCTTAACTTAACACATCTCTCTCACCCTAGTCATCACAGTAGATTATTCCTATAATCAAGTATATACTGTATGAAATACATAGATTTTGAGAGCTTACACCAGATACATCTATGACTTCTGCTGTTTTGCTTACAGTATTGAGGAGGTAAGCCTGATAGTGATTACATATCTTTGCATTTCTCTGGGGCTTACGCATTTACCAGATCAGTCTTTTGGGACAGTAGTTCTTTTGTTTGAGAATTGGTAAAGACTAGTTGCCAAATGTTCTCTTGTACCAGTTGTTCATTTTGGGGACCTTCCTTGGCAAAATGGGGGATGGGGTGGGGGGAGGGGAAGCAATCAGCCTCCACATTGATAATTGAAAAAACATCCTGGGATAATTTATCCTGAGCATCACCACTGTAAAAATGGAGTGTTTCGAATGAATATTGGCTCTCCTGTTTCCTAAGAATTAAGCAGAATTGCACTGAACACAGAATAAATAAGGATGGAGCACATGCAGCAAAGAAGGAGAGAGACTTAATTTTCTGTGTAGTTAAAAAAAATAATTCTCATTACTAGCACTAAAGCCAAAAGTTGAGTCCATCATTTCTCTACCTCCTCCTTAGAATAGCTGTCCTGTTAGTCTGAGAAAAATCAATCAACTCCCTGAAACTGTGGTGCAGTGCCATCTGTTTCTCCCTGCTTTGTGTCTAAACACAGCATCTATATCTCTTCATGGTGGGACAGAATGTTTTAGCATAAAACATCTCAAATCCAAACAGTCTAGGCCTAAACATACATTCCAAGCCAGGCACTATGTGCTTAACATCTGCTAGCATCCACTTAAGTTATTATTGCCCATATGGTATGGGCATGAAAGAATGACATATCAGTGATGTAAGTGCCTGCAATAGCTGCTGATGCTTGCAGACGGCTTGGTAACTGAATGCAAGAGATAAATGATTATTCAGAATCATGTTACCGAGAAGAAATCTCTTCAGTGAGCACTAGGTTAATTTTCAAGTGTATTAATTATGTAGCTTTGCATGTGGTATCTGCTGTAATTCAGTGCAAGCTGTCTCCTGAATGCAGCAGGCAAAGAGAATTCAGTAAGGGATCAAACCATTTTTATACAAGCATAGAACTCCAATTTGTGAGGCAGGAAGAATGCTCAAATTACAAACCTCTGATGCCACACTGCTCAATAAAGACATGTTAGGATTGCAGCTCTCTTTGGTGTGCATTAGAGATGAAGAGGAAAAGTTGGTAGCAGCTTCACATATTCTGGGGACCTATAGAGTTTACAATCTAAAGATATAATCTCTTGCTTTCTTGTGGTCGACAAAACATTAAGACACTTTACATTTTAGGGCTTGCTTATATTGTGGGATTTTCCATTGGTTCCACCCTGCACAGTATAGATATGCTGTGTTGGTGTAAAGCAGGGGAGGCATTGATGCAATTTTTCCTGACACAAATGTTGTTTTACACTGGCATAGCTACATCAAGAGGAAAAATGCCCAGTATAGGCCAGCCCTGAGTTTTGATTTCTTTACATGTATTATTCTTTTTCCTAGCTGGAAAGGCACTCATTTTTCTTCCCAGGGATGATATTCTTTTCTCCACTCTCAGCTGACACATACTTCTTGGATTAGGGGCTCAACTTCTCAAAATGTTGTTAGTGGCCTCAAACTAATAATGTGGTGTAATCAGATGATTTTGGTTGCAGTTATTTGGGCCTATAAAAACTAAATGCACAACAACAGGGCTTGGTTTAGGCTAGGCTGACATTAATACTGTGACCAGCACTGGAAAATGGAGCATACCTGTAAGACTAATTGTTATTTTGAAAACCTAGTTCCTGGTCCTGGGAACACTTGGGCATGTTCTTAATTTTACTTCTGTGGGTAATCCCATTGATTAAAGTTAAGCATATGAATTTGAAGGACAAATTCAATGTTAGTTGTCATCCTGGTTCATATCAGTAATTTGGCCAGTCCAGTATCCTGCATATGACAGTGACCAGTGCCAGGTATTTAAGAGGAAGTGTGTAAGAAGCCTTATAGTGGACTATTATGAAAATTCCTGCCCACAGGGGAAGAATCTTCCTAATCCCTTCAAACAATGGTTGGTTTATGCCCAGAAGCATGAGGGTTTATATAATTTCTATCTGATTTTCCAAATATAATCTTTTTAGAGTCTTGCTAAGCTCTTGGTTTTAGTGATATTTTCTGGTAATTAATTCCACAGGCTATGCTGAAGTACGTGACTTTTCTAAGCCAGGCATGGAGAAGTGGTGAGCACTATTCATCATCCTCCCCAGACTCAAGGGACTGGTTTCTGGAATGCAGGGCTCTTCTGAGTCACTGCATGAAAGCAGCCAGACCACTCCATCTAATGTAGCAGGATGTAATGATGGCTGCATTCGATGCAAGATCATGATATGAAGCTGCAGATTCCAGGCATCACAGCACAAAATTCTAACCCTCCGTCTGAAACAAACTTCCCATATTCAGATTTATTTCTGCATATACAAATATGTCTGTCTGGTTTTAAAAATCCGTCTGAACCATTCTCCTGTTCCTACTCTGGAAAACTTAGGGTGTGTCTACACAAGTGGGGGAGGTATTAATTCCAAACTTTTTTAATGCACTTCAGATAACTTGCACTATGCTAGTTGCACCAACTGTGTGCACATGAACACCTGTTTTTCAGTTTTCTATCATGTGAACACGTGGTAGCAGTTCGCTGCAGATTCAGGGCATAACATTCTCTGGGGGTATCCCATTGTCTCTCATTGCACTGCTGAGCAGTGTGTATCCAGGGAATGTTTAAGCTGTGAATTGGGGGAAGGCAGGTGGCTCTGAATTTTTTTTGTTGAATCCCATGTTTCTGCTGTCTCTGCTTCAGGCTTTTCTGGGCTGGCTCACATCACTTCCAAAATGCTGTCAGCCAGCATGACCCAACAGTGCTCCGTGCTGCTATGGTGACAAGTGAAAATATGCACAGGGTGCTTGGACTGTGTTACAGCACTGAGCTGGATGAATTCGGCACTGGATTTTGCCCCTCGCACCACTGAGCAAATGTTACCGGTCTATAGTCAACCAATTCAACATGAGGAGAGCTACTGGGGCCATTTCCAAGCAGATCTGCTAGGCCATTGGTACGGTGCTATCTAACTGGGTCACAAAGCGAGGTAATGCTCAGAATATTGACGGCTCTGCATACATAGGGTTCCCAAAATTTATTGGAGCAATTCATGGAACCCATCTGCTTATTGTTTGTGCTCTCCCTGCTGCTGCTAGGACACAGAATTTATAAACAAAAAGGGTTTTTCTCCATTGTGCTCCAAGGATTGGTGGCCCACCATTGCAGGTTTCCTGGCACAAATAAGTGTGTGGAGGGGTGGGGGCAGGAGGGTCCCCAATGCTAGGATCTTTGGGAACTTGGTGCCATTTAAATGAATGGAGAGAAAACTGCCTCCACGGGCACTGAGGACACTAATGGTATGGAGGTTGGTCCAGTTATTCTGGGAGACCCAGCTTATCTGCTAGTGCCCTGGTTATTGAAGCCACACACAGGCTGCTTGGACAGAAGGAAAGAGCATTTTAATGATCACCTCAGCAGTTGCAGAATGGTAGCTGAGTGCATTTAGCTGTTTGAAAGCCACATGGCGCTGTTTGGGGACTAGGTTGGAAGCAGCAGAAAAAAATGTTCCAACCATTTTAACTGCAGGTTGTCTTGCACAACATTTGCGAGAGCAAGGGGGAAAGCCTTGCCAATGAGTACGAGGCCAAGGTGCAGAGACTTGCTTGTGGGGTTTGAACAGCTCTTTCCACAGAGAAAACAAACAGCTGGGGGAATGCTGTCAGGGATGTCTACTGTTCACATTTTGAGTTGAATGCCTGAACATGTTAGCCTGTGGGGAGGATGTTGGGATCCAGACAATGAGAGCACTGGGGCATTGTGTGGGTGGTTGAAGTGTAATGTTCCCTATGTGCTTTTGTCAAAACCTATGAATTATTTTAGTTTTAACACAGAGAATCCTTTAAATAAATGCAACAAAGACCCATAATGGAAGTATTGTAAACAGTTTTATTATGAAACAACAATAAAAAATAAGGCATCACTAAAAGCAATGGAAAAATGTCTTTGTATTTGGAAATACATGTAATGAATCAAACTTCTTAAGCAACCAATTATAGACATTTAATTACCGCAAGAATGCAAACAAAACTCAAAGTGCAACAGTAACAGCATTCTAAGAACAACAAAATGGGAGTGGGGGGAGCAGGAGAAGGGAGTTAAAGGCAAATATATTCCTCACCTCTGGCTTTTCTTGTTCACATGAGTTCTGGGTTAAGTGCCTCACCTCAAAATTTTCAGTGACATTTTGGCTCTAGATCGCACCCAAGAGTTGCCTCTGAATCTCTTTTTCTGTGATCTCTTTTGCATTTGTGATGCTGTCCTTGGTCACTGCCATGATCTTCTGAGAGAGCTGCATTTCTTTTTCCCTCTGGGGCCTCATGTACAGCCTTTCAGCCAGCCTGGGTATCCTCTGACTCGGCCATGTGTTTGGCCAACCTGAGGAGATGTTTGCCATTCTGTCAGCAGCACATAGAGGCCCTTTCCTTGATGGTCTGACTGTTGTAGGTGCTGTGGCTGTAGGAGTACGGGGTGTGTGTGTGCGGGGGGAACAGTTGCTTATTATTCATATCATGGGCAAGTCATGATAGCTTTTCTTTTTTTTTTTCTTTCTTTTTTTTTTTTTTTTTTTTTACTGTGTACATGGGTATGTCTACACTGCAATTAGACCCCTGTGGCTGGCTTGGGCTGTAGGGCTGTTTAATTGCACGTTGGAGTGGACTTCTCGGTTAGGGCTGGAACCCAGGCTCTGGGACCCTGCAAGGTGGGAGGGTCCCAGAGTTAGGGCTGCAGCCCAAGTCCAGAAGTCCACACTGTGATTAAACAACCCCTTAGCCCAAGTCAGCTAGCACAGGTCAGTAGCAGGTTTTTAATTGCAGTGTAGAAGACACACCCTTAGCGGTCTTTCCTCCTTGAGACTTCCCATTCTTGAGGAAAGATCAGAGGTTGTGTGCGTGGAGGGTGCTGGGTGCATTTAGATATCAATCACCTATGTCTGTTTTCATGCTGTTAGCTCCAATCAACCACCCCACCTGACCCCAGGTTCCAGGTTGGCTTGTGCAGTTTTGTTTTGTGTGCTAGAGGCACTATTATAGTGTTGGAGGTGTAAAGGAGGAGTCATGGAGGGGTGGTGAGCTGGATAGTGATCTTCTTGACAGCCTAAAGTGGATACACTCACTCTCAGTGACATTATGCTGAGGTGGGTGGCTAGGAGGCAGAGAATGGCTTTATTCCAAAAGGCAAAGGGCAGACCTGTGAGATATGCTGTGAAATATTTCATCAGGATGGTCCCCTCCAACCCCTGAGAAGCACTGCGGGAGTGAAGAGGCTTGCAAGCTATACTGGGGGTAGAGGGCATGTGACTCCTCCCTAAAATATGCAAAACTGAGCTATTTCTCAGTCTTAAGTTCTGCTATATTTCACTGCAGACATAGAGAAAGTGCAGAGAGAAATAGATAGGATCCTACAAGGTATGCTACAGAGCATTTGTACCTCAGCGAGGTATTGTTTGTGCCTTGACTGGGTGTGCAAAGTGCACTCATACCTCATGTAACCTACAAAAACTAACCAAACTTCCTTTCCTGTAAGCAATGTCTCCATGGATTCTTTAATTTTGTACAAAAAATGCTTCAGTTCAAATCTGCTACAGGAAGAAGGACAGAGAGGAGGCGGAGTATAGAATGTGACGGTACCATGCTGGGGATGCCATTTTGAAGCAGCACAAGATGGAGTATAGAAGGGGATGGGAACTCCTAGCTCACATCCTGCTCCACCTCCACCACCAATAATACCAAGTTGTGAAGATGGGTATGTACATGACCAAGTTCTCTCTGGGGGATTTGACTCTTCCGTGCCAGCCTGGGTTTCTGCTTGGGGCTCAGCTGATGCAGGGTTGAAATTGCAGTCTGCTATAGCAGGGTAGGACTGGGGCTGGCTTTCCAGCTGGCTGTCATCAGGGTCCTGCATCACAAAAAGATCCTGCCTCTCAGGGGGAAGTTCCTCTCTGGCATCTTTCTGCTCATCCTATGATGGGTCTAGCCAGTTGTCCTTGGTGTGGGGAAGAGTGCAGGCAGCAGGCTCCGATAGTGCCTGGAACAGGTTATACTATAATTGCGTAGAATCCTGTCCAGTTCATCAAAAAATGAACAGATCACATGGCCCTTACCAGGTTGTCTCTTTATCTCTTATTTCAATGTACTTTCTCCTGAGTGGCTTGCTCCTTAGCTGGCACCGGTTGGTGTCCTGGCCATGACCCCTTGCGGACCTCTGTTTTACAATGTCCACAAAAAGGTCCTTATTTCTGTGGCTGGCTATAATAGTTTCCTGAATCAACATTTCTTCCCAGATGGCAATGCGATTCAGCACGACTCCATGCAGCTGCACAAGCTTTGCTGTGGGGTTTCTGGAGCACTATTGCAGTTGTATTGCCAGATTAATGATACACTGGGATCTGGGAGCAAATGGGCAATATCTGTCTCTAGGCACCTTTTAAAGGGGAGAAGGATCATCCTGAACACTTGACGCTAGGACAGAGAGAGAGGGCACACAGGTAAATGGATAGGTCAGTAATGATCAGCCTGCAAAGCTTTGTGGGATAGTCATTGGCAGAATGTACAAAGTGGTATGCAGCAATTGTGTGTACATGAACAAAAGACCAAACATAGTCCACTTTACAAGAGGACTCCAGAGTTCCTGATAAACATGGAGTTGGTGCGCAATGATGGGTTGCGTTGTGCGTCCACAAGCATTTTCAAAATGGATTAACTTAAGTAGATCTAGTTTGAAAACACCCATGTGGACAAGCCCTTAGAAAGGTTCCTCTTCCGTCTTCTCTCTGCCTCTCACTTCTATAGAGCAACACTGTAACTTGTATTTACTTACACAGAATCACAGATCTTCTTCACCTCTGCCTTCTGTCAGGTCACTTAGGCCCTGACACTGCTAGATTGTTCCCTATGGTACATTTAACAGTGTTAGTTTAAAATGTCTCAAGCAGTGGAGCTTATGCTAACTCTCTTTAGGAGGCCTATAAAATGTCTGAAATAGATGACCAGGAGAGTTTTTGATGAACCATCCATCTTAACATTTCCTTTTAATATCCTCCCATTACCACTACTTATACTCGCTTGTATTTAAACAGTCGTTTCCCTCCTCCCCCCAAAACTGAGTGTTTACACCCTTCTGATGGCTTCTAGTTTGACTCCTGCGTGTCTTATTTTGTACACAGTTTATTGGGTTATATTTGTGCCTAACAAATTGTGAAAGGTGCTTTCTCATTGTCAACTCTCATGGTATGCATTAATGTGATTCTGAGCGTCTGTTGGTGTTGGCATGGAATGCCTACTGCCATCTCAGAAGAGGGCTTGTAGCAGGACCAGATTATAACAATCTGAGGCCCTAAACTATGTCAAATGTAAGAGGCCCCATACCATTAAAAAATGAATTTATTATTTTCACAGAAAGGACACTGAATATATAAACACGAAAGCTTTATATTTGCGTATATATATATATATATATGGTGAAGTTGTAAAAATAGAATAATAATTTTCAGCAGCCCCCGTTGTAACAATGACATCATGACAAATAAATTTTAGACCAATTCTTTGAACTAATTGTGTATGTAAAGTAGAAGCAAACAAAACAATATAAAAAAATAGAAAATAAAAAAATACAGTAAATAATACAATTTCCTAGACGAGTTCTCAGGAAATTTTTCTTCTGTGTTGGGGCATCTAAATTGTGGAATTCCTTTTCTGAATATGCAGTGAGACTCTTGGCAATCAAGGATATAAGAGGCAATAGAGGATATAGGATGTGGATAACCCACAAGCTTCAAGCTCAACTATTAGTTATATTTATCTGAATTACACTCAGGTAATAACAGATTTCAGAGTAGCAGCTGTGTTAGTCTGTGTCCGCAAAAAGAACAGGAGTACTTGTGGCACCTTAGAGACTAACACATTTAATCTGAGCATAAGCTTTCGTGGGCTACAGCCCACTTCATCGGATGCATAGAATGGAACATATAGTAAGGAGAGAGAGAGACACACACATATACAGAGACTATAAGGTGGCAATTTTGCAACAGAAAAGCTTCAAAAACAGACTCCAACGAGAAACTGCTGAGCTTGAATTAATACGCAAACTAGATACCATTAACTTGGGTTTGAATAGAGACTGGGAGTGGCTGGGTCATTCCACATATTGAATCTATTTTCCCCATGTTAAGTATCCTCACACCTTCTTGTCAAAAAGTTTTTTTTTTCTCCTGCTGATAATAGCTCATCTTAATTAATTAGCCTCTTACTTCACCTTTTCATATTGTGTGTGTATCTGTATCTATCTGTATCTATATCTATATCTCCTTACTATATGTTCCATTCTATGCATCTGATGAAGTGAGCTGTAGCTCTCAAAAGCTTATGCTCAAATACATTTGTTAGTCTCTAAGGTGCCACAAGTACTCCTGTTGTTTTTACTCAGGTAATAAGCCAACCATCAAAAATTGTATGCGGGTTGTATTTTTCCAATAAATTGTATTATTTTGTAGAAGGTTATACCGAATCACCTAATATTAGTACTAAAATGAGTAGCAGAAAGCTTTTTATTGAAACAACTAAAAAATTTAATTTTAATAATAAATATTGAGATGTATATATCTATGCAACAACAAATATTTTTATTTATATATATATATATATATTGAAAGCCTCTGTTATATTAGCAGGATATTTCTGTGAAAGTTAGTGCTACTTTATCTATGTTCTCACAGGAAAACAAGAGAGGCTATATAATCTTTTTTACACCATGAATAACGAAAATTCTCCTTTTCATATGAATAAATGAAAAAAAGTTAAATTTTGTTTGGAAAATACAAAATTTATCCAGACTATATATAAAATATATTTACAAATGTTTATTCTGATTTAATTTTCACTATGAAATAATGAATTGTTGGGATTTTTATTTTGCTATACTATAAAAGTACAATGTATTATGCACATGATATGTGATTTATAAATCTATATAGGAATTTTTACATAGCATACTACCTGTAATAAAATATTATCTTGCGTGCTCCAAACCCGGTGAGCAGAAAATCCCAGTCTTTTTTTCTAGGCAGACATCTCTTTGCATTTGCTTCTCTATCCTCTGTCTCCCCCAGAACCACTGATTAATCTCAAGTAAACACCTTGGACACACACAGAGTGACAACAAGCTATATGCGCAGAAAAAAGACTACTAATCTCTATACAGGCATTGAGATAGTGAGAAAAACTAGCCTATATTCAAACAAATATAATGAATATTAAAGGCTTTAATAGCCTATAAATCATATATGCACATCGTTTGAAATAACTTGCTCACCAAGTACTCAGAATATTTGATATATATCTACCTCTTCCTTCACTTCTCTCAAAACCCTCTATTCTTTCGTCAGCACTCTTCAATACTTACTGTGAAGGTTCCCAAAACTGACAGAGGGAAGCCAACAAAAATTTATCCTCCTCTAGATCCGCTTGACTGAAGTCCATAAAACGATCACCTGCAAACTCAATCATATGAAGCGATGGATAGCCCATGAAACAGAAAGTGGCGTGCGCACTTAAATACACAATTGAACGTATGTACTAATCAAAAGAAGAAAGAACACACTAAGATACGAGTATGAGCTTGGCAGGATTGCTTCATGACACTGCTGTCTCCGACCTCATATTTTTCCCCGATTTTTCTCAGTAATAAGACTTCCTTTCATTCTTGTTATGAAGGCATGTTCAGAATTTTACCAGTAGCAGCTGGCCAACAAAACGCTGCCTTAGGAGAATGATAGCAGACTTACTCATAGAAATACTAATTTTACAAGCGCAATTATCGTTTTTGTTTTCTCAGCCTTGGCCTCCTGCCTGTCAATAATGAACAATTAGTGAAGGGAAAGGGCATTTGTGTAGCCAGATGTGTATATTTTTGTCATATTTGAACCCAAATGTCTATATTTAGAGATAATCTTTTTCCTATATCTCTTTTATCAACCGATTTTGATAAAAATTTGAAATGAAGTCATGCTTCTTTTTTAGAGGCCCTAAGTTGTAGCTTAGTTATTTTATACCTTAATCTGCCACCGGTTTGTAGAATGAAGGGAGTGCACACCACATAGTTGAAGTTTCAGCCACTGCTAATGGTACAGTGTTCTCTGGCCAATATTACTTAGGTGATTCTTGCTCTGTACAGTGTAGATCAAATAACTTAGCAACACATAATTCAGAGGGATGCTGAGCACTTACTGATCTGGTGTACAATAATTAACTGAAATCCAGGATAAAGTTATGTAGCATGGTCTAGTGGCTTGTATGTAATACCAGGAGCCAGGAATTCTTACCCTGGTTCTGACTTTGCTGTGCCTTTGCCTCTAGCTATTGATTTACCTTCTCTGACCCTTGCCCTATCTATATAGTGGAGGATAACAACTTAACTACCTTTTGAATGTTGTGAAGAATAATTACAAACATTAACTAAGGTGTCTTAAAGAAGAGAAGCATGAAGGACAAACCAACCTCTAGTTTTACATGCAACAGTACACTTTTCTGGGATTTAGGAAAGAACATTCAAAAAGAGACAGAGGCAGTGGGTATAATAGGCTAGGGGAGGCTAAGCCTCCCCTCATGCAGTCACCACCGAATGCCAGGGCCACCACGGCCCAGGTGTCCAGCCTGTGCTCTGCCTTTTCCAATATCTGCTCCGAACCTTCCTTGAGGCCCACACTGCCCGCTGCTGCGTGAGTCTCTCGTCTCGTCTCATCTCATCTTCTTCGCTTCACACCCCTCCACCATGTCCCTCCTCTCCTCACCCCGCCATGAGGTTGCTTGTTGCATCTCTGCGAGTGGTGGAGGCCTCGTGGGGAGGGAGAGTGGACAGGAGGGACATAGGAAGCGGTGGTCATGGAGGGGAGCAGGCCTACGACTGAGCGGGGATGGAGTGTGGGAGAGGCCATGGGTGGAAGAGGTGGGACAGGGAGCTAGCCTCCCCCTGGGGAAGCTTCACCTGCCATCCATGAAAAGAGGCCCCAAAGCTTAGGACCCTTCATTTTATACAAAATACACAGAGTTATTTTTTTGGCGTTAGTGTAACGTGATGTAACAGGAATTGGGAATAATTTTTTTCAAAACACCATTACGAAAAGTTTCAGTAGATACTCAACAATCTCCAGAAGCAGTTCTCTTCCTTGTTCTGGAGGCTAGCTTTCCATTACAGCAGTCAAAATCAATCTGTCCCTACATGTGACACTTAACTTAAACATAAAATATGGGAACTTTGAAAAATTGATCTCTTTATGCCTCTAACATTCCTAGGTGGCTTGAAATGACAACCAGTGTATTTGTACATCTCTGTTTCTCATTAAAGACAGGTTCATGTTGAAATATTTATTAACCAGAGGGGCTAGAGAAATGCCCGCAGACAAGCTAGATAACAGACCTGTTTAGTAGCAGTAATAGTTACTCGTATGTAGAACTTCATCTTCAGAATGCTTTACAAAAAGAAATAGGCCCAAACCAGACCTTCAATTGAACTTTAGCATTTTGGATAATAAAAGGAAACTTGGAGCTGAACTACTCCTGGATTTTCTGTTTTGTTTTCACAAAATCAAGTTCAAGTCTTGCAAGACCATGATGTAGTCTATGTGTACTGACAGTTTTTTGTCCTGGCTCATATATGGAAATACTCATGGAAACTTAAGCTGTCAGTCATGATAAGGGCTGGTCAGAAAGCAAGAATTCTGTTTTGTGAAAAATTGAGGTTTTCAAACTTTCATTCCTTACTGGGGCAAAAATGAGGCATTTGAAATTTTTCAAGAAAATACACGACACTCTCTCACCCTAGAATAGCCAACAGTAGGAATTTGAGACCTTGGCTCTCCCACATTCTCAGGTGAGTTCTCTTACTACCAAGCTATTAACTATTCTTGTGTCTGTCTGTCTGTTTCTCTCTCTCTCTCTCTGCAAAATTTCTGTTGAAATGGATACATTTCTGCCAAAAAATTCAGTTTTGCTGAAACAGCTTTTTCCAACAGAAGGTTTTATCCATTTTTTCGATCAGCTCTAGGCATGATCACTCAGTGTCACAGTAATTTTGTACATTTTTAGCAGTAGCCTTAATTATTCCAACATTCTGGTTTTTGTTTGGGACTGTGCCAGTAAACTGTGTTAAGGACCATACAAAGGAGGACTGTTCTGTTTGAAAAGCTGAATTCATGGATGAGAGACTTACAAGGTTGCTCATAGTTCCAAATTGGTGCTGCAACTTGCAGAAAGTTGACCTGTGTGGGGTGGGAGGGAGATAGAATCTTTGGAAGAGGCTCACACTCAATTTGTAGATGATGCTGGTTGCTGGTTTTTACTGTTTTCATTGGGTTGAAACTGTGGTCAGAAATATCATTCTTAGTGTATATACGACTGGGGGATGCAAAATATTAATTGAGCTCCTGAATCTTAAAGATTGGACTCATGTTTTGTTTGAACTTTTAATAATGATGTTGAATAAAGTTAGTCTGGAGAGTGCTTGGGAGGGCTTGTGGACCCTACCTCTAAACCTTGTAACCCATGCTGCTTTCTTCCCCTCTTTAGAGACGGGCAGTCGAGTTCCAAAAAGGGGGAGGAGGGAGAACAAACCTGAACCTCCTGCAAATTTGGAACAAAAATTAACCTTAACCTTTTTTGAAGTAGTTCAAGTAGATACCGTCCCACCCCCTAACTTTGCTGAAAGCCATTTTTTGCTTGTTGCTGTCTGGTTACCTTCTGTCTTCAGATTGCGGGCTGGGGATCTAAAAAGGCGGTATGGAAAGTTTCTAACCATGGGAATCTTCAGTGCACACAACTGAACAAAGCAGAATGTGACACAGTTGGGTTTGAAGACTCTAAAGGGAGGCAGTGAGAGGGACTGGGAGGTTGAGGGTCAGTTGGAGATTGGGGAGCCTGATTTTGGTCAGGGAGAGGGAGCTGAGCTGTAGGTGTGGTCTCGTTGGGTATGACTACACTGCAATTAGACACCCACAGCTGGCTCATGCCAGCTAATTCCCAGGCTCAGGGGGGCTCAGGCTAAGGGGCAATTTAATTGCAGTGTAGACATTTGAGCTCTGTCTGGAGCCTGGGCTCTAGAACCCTGTGAGGTGGGAGGGTCCCAGGGCCCTAATATCTATGATGCAGCCCATGAGCCACAGTCAGCTGGTTCGGGGTAGCTACGGGTCTTTAACTGTAGTGTAGACATATCCTGTGAGGTCAACGAGATCGTTGATACCCCGGGAGCTGTGATTATGGCCAGCTCGGACAACAAGAGGAGGAAGGCAGGCATCCAAAATTTTGGGAGTCAAGCAAATCTTTAGTGATAGCTGAATATCCAGGTCCCTAATCTGTAACATATTGCTTTATCATTTCAGATACCTTAAAATCCAGCCAGCGTTCAGGAGCCTGATTTCTAAACTGAATAATGTCATGCTGTCTTTAATGCAAAGATGTATTTTTAATCTTTAATTGAATGAAAACATTTATTTTCTTCTCTAGCTCTTCCCTCTGACCTATCCCCCAACTCACCCCTCCCCCCCCCAAAAAAGATGGTGGATACCTTATCAGTAGGGCTCCAGTAAAGTGCGGACCACCAAAGCAGACACAGCAGAGCTACTAATCAAGAAATACTTGAGAATAATAATGGCCTGAGCAACAATGTGACAGCAGAATTACCTTCCTAGGTCTTTTTTTCCTTTCTCATTCATCTACCTGCAATCTCATTCATCAGGAAGGAAGCTTATAAGTTTAATATTAAAGAGAGAACCCACAGTGAACAGTTTACAAAGACTATCAAGTGTGATTCCATGTGCTTGTATTATCAGCTTTGAGCTTCCAAATGCAGACAGAGTGTGGAGTAACATGTGTTAAATCATAGTAAGCCACAGAGCAGACTACAGCTAGTGGGGCGGGGGGAGATTCAGTTTATTGTTCAATGGAATGAATGCTATTCTACAGCGACAGCTGGTGCTCTGAGTGACACACAGTGACTGCTTCACTGACTCACAACAATAATACCTGACGAGCTTTGCACATTAGTATGTCTCAGGGGAACGTAGAGAGAAGGATTCTGAAAAAGATCTACTCTCTCTTTTATGAGTGTGGGCACCACTTGATGAGCAATATGCTTCTGATAGTGCAATATCTTGTTTAAAACAGTAAAATCTGTTTGCTATTACAGACTTTCTCTCTAACTTCTATAGAGTCCTTTAATTATTTACCCCAGTATTGTTAAATATCCCCTCCCCTTCCTCCTTGATCTCTGAAGATCCAGTACTGGAGTTTTTGAATCAGTAAATTAATTGGTGTATGTCAGATTACCGCACTTTCTCTTCTTTCAGACCTGAAATTCTACCTTTTTCTTAAGCTGGCTGTGATATATATCTGGGAGGTTACTGTACGACATTTAGGGCTTCTTAATCCAGTGTCTCCTGAAACTTACACCTAATTTACTGCTCACCCATTATTCCCATTAATTGCTAATAATTAATCATCAATCACTTGTAAACACATAGAAATGAGATCTACTGGGTTTTAAAAACTGCTTGTATTAGTATAGCTTCATCCATGCCAGGGGCTCGCACCAGTTCACCTATCTGGATTTCTAAATCAATGTATTAAAATCAGTACACAAGCTGTGCTGGCAAGCCCTAAGCAGCATTGCGTTCCCCAGTCTCTCAACATTGCTGTAATATGGGCAATTTTAAATACAAGTCCCCTTTTTAAAAGCACAACTAATATCCTTCCACCCTACCTCATAAATATCATAGGAAGAAAATTGTTCAAATTGGACTTTTTCTGTAAATAGCAAATTTTTAAGGATAATTGAGCTAAAATGAACCACTTTATCTGCCATTAGCTGTGTGAGGATTAAATAGAGGGATTGAGTGGGCTAATTTTTAGAGTATGTTCTGCAAGTATGCCAAGAATTGGGCTGGTAGACAGAGCTTTTTAGTTCCCATTGCTACTGACCAGAGTGACACTGCTTGCTTCTTACGAAGATGTAACAGCTGTATGGGTGATGGGTGGTATTTTGCATCCGGCATCTGATTGGAGTTGTCAGATTCTTTAAGGGAAACCATCCCCTAACCAGAAATGAACTAGAATCCTTCATGATATCTGTCTCCACATAGCCAAAATATGAATGGTTTTCCCACCACCTCACATTTGCAACTTTAACTTTTCAAAACATTCAAGCTTTGAATATTCATGATTGGACAATGCAACAAACACCAGATTGGTCTGGGTTGCAATGACTGGATTAGTACTATGTAAAACACTTGTCAAGCAATGATTATAATATCCACCAACTTATCCTGCTCTTAGCAACACCATTGTGAATGAGGAATAACTCTTGTGAAGGCAAAGGTGTTACTCTCAATTCATGCTTGTGCAGATGAAAACAGTGTTTAACCCAACATTACTGAACTGCAAAAGCATGAAGTAAAAAATGTCAGCCCTCTGGTCTTTTGTTTGACTTTTATAATTTCCAAACAAGTGCTGTTTTGTGGTGGTCATGATCTGTGTCCAATTCCACCTGACTGTGCATGACAATAAGAGCTTCACAGGTCTCCACCCAGACTGTCTGTCTGGGAAGCTCAGCCCTCAAAGGCACAGCCCTCACTGCCATAATGTTGATTCTTCTGGTACAAGGTAGAGCATATTTGCCTCAGAGACTGATTCTCCTTCTTTGGTCTGTGAACTTAGATAAAGTCTAACTTTTATGCAGGGAGAAAAAATTCCAGCACAAGTGTCCATTTGTTCTGACACTCTCATAGCTCCAGCTTCTTTTGGAACTTAATATTGACAGTCCTTCAGGGCAAGTACACTTTCTTCCCAGATAACCACTGCGTCCCAGTGATGTCATAAAGAAATGCTTCTAATGGGTTTGGCTTGAACATTTGAGGGAAGATTTCATCTCTATTCTTTCATCTCCACCTGCTCCAGTTTTAAATACTGCAGCCACAATGTGATAATGATGTTCAGCTACATAAACACAATGCAGAGAGGGAACAAAATAAGGCAAGTATCTTCTTTATTTAATTATAAGAGCAAACTATTCCACAGGGGCATACATAGCCTATGCTGTAATAAGCACTGTAAATTACCTATATAGTAGTTTGATAAATGTCTGATACACACCTCTATAAAAAATTACAAACAAACCCCTCTTTTAAAAATGGATAGATGGTGGAAAGTGTGTTTCAGTGGAGTCCAGCCAAAACCCCAAAACAATGCAATTATTGACCAATTTCTGTACCTTCAAAAAACCAAACTTAGTGTTTCTGGAAATCATCAGTAATCTGCTCCTCATGGCCAATACTTCTTCCTTTTCTCATTTCACCTCATCCAATTTAACTGCTCACTCCCCCTTAATGTTGGATGGTAAAGCATGCAAACCATCTACAAGGTTCCAAATAACCAATTACTAGATGTGACACTCTAGCCCCTTTACTCCCCTGCCTCAGCAAGTAACAGGGAAACTAACTCTGTTCCCCCTTACCACTTTAGTCCCCTTCTTAAGTGAATAAGACCTCTTCAGATAGAGCAGGCAGGGACTGCTCATCCTATGTATGCTACTTGTGGGCAGGGTGGGTACAGATTGGGGAAGGGAGAGGAAGAAGTCTTGGCTCTACTCTACCCCAACCCTCCTAACTTGCTGGCCAAAGTGTCTACTAGTTGCACAGGGAGAATAAGCTACACCATAAAAAGCATCAAGGTAATCTTGCCCTCTCTCTCGGACCAGGGGAAGAAGTGAGATTGAGTCACAATTCTCTTTTGTGGTCTGTTCCTGGGGGGTGAAAAGCTATGACTGTCCCTTCTCAAGGCAGACTGTAATGTACAGTCGATCCAAAGGAGAATATAAAATCCCATTTTGTACTCTAGAGATCAGTTTCCCAAAATCTCCTAGTAACTTGCTATTTTCATCTTTTCACAAATTTTAGGTAGATGCATTAAGGTTGGATGGGTGGTTGTGAATGCTTACCAACAACATTTATAAAACCCAAAATAGTTAGTTCCCTGTTTATTCCAGCCTCCCTTGAAAATCTTTGAAGTATCTTCCAGTGCTTTGTTCTCCATGGCAGAAGGGGAGGTATAATGCTGATAGAAGAAAATACTACTTCCAAAGTACAGCCCGTTCCTGATCCCATTGAAGTTAACAGGAATGTTACCGGATAATTTTCAAAGGGTGCTGAATCAGGCCCATAGTATCCAATAAGGAATTGTGCTGAAGGGCCCAGGGTATTTGTAATGGGTATGCTGGAGACTTTCACCTCTGTGTCATCATTTTAAAATCCCACCTTGACAGATACTGTTACCAAGCAGCTGTTTATTGGGCCATGTGACGTGAACATGTTCTCAGACCAACTTCCAGTGGATACTGCTATTTCTGAGAGATACCTAACTAGCACTCTTGTTTGCAGTCTTAACAGTGGCTGAAGACTACATGGGAATGGAGACCTTGGTCCTCGGGTGGTACCTATCAATCCTGAGCTGATGCAGACTGTTGGAACCATGTGAGGAAACCTGCACTTTTGTGTTTGCTTCCTGTTCAGAACCTATTCTGCACATCAACAAATGGCTGCAGTATCAGGGTACCAGGCTGGG
The DNA here is from genome assembly GCF_965140295.1 of Lepidochelys olivacea. Lineage (NCBI taxonomy): Eukaryota > Metazoa > Chordata > Testudines > Cheloniidae > Lepidochelys > Lepidochelys olivacea. The sequence goes on along the minus strand of NC_140415.1, from coordinate 85,401,353 downwards.
ACCTATCAGGAGAATGAAATATCTTTTTTAAATCTGATTATATTAGAGTGTTCAGCAGTAAGCAAATGAAAGAATGATGATACATCAATATGATATGCCACAATTCTGTCGGTCATCGCCACACCAACCTGCTGCAACTCCAGACACCTGTTAGTCTCATGTCACTGTTTGCTGGAGTGACACAAGATAAGATAGTGTGTGCATATGTGTTAAAGGCCAGAGCACAAAGTCTAGGACTAAATTGTGGCTAGGATCAAGTGATGGGAAATCTCTCCTCTAGCCACAAACTGCTTGGAGAGCACCACCTGGCCAAACACCTTTACAATTCACATAGCGTTATTTCCCATCATCTTCACAAACTTGTGCAGCTCCATATTTACAACAGCATACAATTCTTAGCTCACTCAGACAAGAGGGGGAGAAACAGAAGGCAACTTCCCTCTGCAAGATCTCTCTTGGCTCTGACTGTGAAAAGCCTACTAGTCTCCCCACACCCACTCTCAGAGAGCTTTCTTTCTGTGCCTTTCTACTTTCTGGGCTAATCGGTTAATTTGCCTTGTAGCTGTCTCCAGCCCATTCCCAATCTCTGAGGCACGGCTTTTGTCCCTCAGGTTTACCCTGGGGGTGGGTGGGATTTATGTGATGATCCAATGATCAGAGTGCTGGCACAGCTGCTATTGGCCATAAGTCAGTGACAGACAATCTAAAAAGTGGGGAAAAAACTCAGCCAGTAACTAAGCAGTCTCCACAGTTTTGCTGAGTAGGCCCCACTGATATTTTCACTATGATTTTTTTGGGAGGCCGGGGTGGTGGAACATCAGAACACTAGTAGAAGACATTTTATTGGGAGAATTAACAATGAAGAGGTTCAATGGAAGCTAAAGCTATATTTCTATTAAAAAAATAATTTCCCCGAGCATGCTCACCGCCTATGGGGAGAGTGCCTCAGGTTGTTCTCAGGTGACCCTTTAAGACTAGTGCATACAAATAGGATCACCTTACTAATGGTTGACTTGGTGAATGCTTGATGTGTGAATATTCCAATAACTTTGTTTTAATCTTTTTACATGCAAGCATTTGCTCACTTGAGTGTTTGCTTTCAGTAAATATTATTAGTGAGCAAACTTTGCTAGCATGAATGCTCATGGAAAATTAACTTTGAGTCTAAATAATCACAGCTAAATAGTCACCAAAAGCAAACTTGAAATTTCATAGTCAAGTGTAAAATTTGCAATTCAAACTTCACAGTTGATTGATAGAATTTCTCCAGTCAGGGAACACAAACAAGCTCATGTGACACAATGTGACCTTTTGAATATTCACAATGACCTGGTCATGAATAATCAAATAACTTAAAATCATTCACTAAATACACTTGTGAATAACTGCAAATTAAGAAATTAGAGACTTTTGTATCTGTTCATGACCAGAAAAGAGGTAAAAATTGTAGAACAAACTGTATTTTATGAATTGTTTGCCCAGTTCTACTTTATGATAATATTTTATTAATAGTATTTGATGGTTCCCAGAACTTAAAAGTATCTAGTATACACCTCTCTCTCTTCCCCCATAACTCTGCTTTCCATTGAGTTACCAGCCAAAGCATTGTCCTGTCTTCCTATTGATAGTTACATCTAATTGTCGCACTGGCGAGCTACCTCTGCTCCGTACTCTTAAATGTTGCTCTCTGGCTCCATTTTCTGGGTTTCCAGCCCACATATGGGGTTTGTCAATATCTGCAGATTGTAACCACAGCCTGATAGGTTTGCAGAAAGAAACCGGGAAAGAATTTTCTGTAGTATCTGGCTGATGAATCTTGCCCATATGCTCAGGGTTTAGCTGATCGCCATATTTGGGGTCGGGAAGGAATTTTCCTCCAGGGCAGATTGGAAGGCCCTGGAGGTTTTTCGCCTTCCTCTGTAGCATGGGGCACGGGTCACTTGCTGGAGGATTCTCTGCTCCTTGAGGTCTTCAAACTACAATTTGAGGACTTCAATAGCACAGATATAGGTGTGAGGTCTTTTTTAGGAGTGGTGGGTGAAATTCTGTGGCCTGCATTGTGCAGGAGGTCAGACTAGATGATCATAATGGTCCCTTCTGACCTAAATATCTATGAATCTATGCAGGCAGACAGGAGTTAGCAAGGGGCCATTGTGATTACATGAACATGACAATAGGGTGAGTGAATCTGACTGGGACCCCAATCAAATCAAGTTCCTTCATGTAGGGCTCCACAAAACCTAGGGCCTGTCCTGCTTTTCTATACACCACCTGGAGAACTGAAATAAGAGGGGAACGTTTTCTTCAGTGATATTAGGAGATGTAATTTTAAGATTCATTCATAAATGTTTATGGTCAAACACTTCTTCATTTGTGCAAATGTTAATATCAGAGGGTGTCTGGATCGTTGCTGCTAAAGTGTTTTGGTTATTACATACATACCTTCTCTCATAGTGCAAAGCACCATAAAGTCACAATCACAATGAACAGTAAACAGCACATGGAAGTCATTGGTCAGCAATCTTCCTCTACATTTCAGTCTTCACCCAGCCTTGCGAAGCGCGGTGTACCATATCCCATCCAGTCAGCCACAGCATCAAACCACACTTGCAGCATCAAACCACACACACTGGTGCCTTGCACAAGTCCCTGGAAAACCTTTCTTCAACAATCTTCCTCCATCCATCTGACCCATGCATCCCACAAACTCAAGTTTTCTTTATCTGATTATCTTAATATTACTTCCTTGTTAGTAGTGTGTGAGGTATCTAATGCACAGCAATCACCTGTAACATTTGAATTCAAAGGCAGAAAGCCTTTTAGGCAGTGGTTTTGCACTCTGTTACCCTGGAAGGGATGTACTAAAATGTGACCTGGCCCTAGGACCAAATTGTGGGAAGAGACCCCCACTGCAGCAAGAGAGGGACTATCGGAAGGGGCGCCATATAGGGAGATGGCTGTGATGCCAGGCCTGGCCATGAGGAGGTGATCTTGCAATGAATGAATCCCTTCACAGGCAGTAGCACGTACAAATATAAGAATGGGCCCTCCTATGTCAGACTAAAGGTCCATCTAGCCAAGTATCCTGCCTTCCAACAGTGGCCAGTGCCAGGTGCCCCAGAGGGAATGAACAGAACAGGTAATCATCGAGTGATCCATCCCCAGTCGCTCATTCCCAGCTTCTGGCAAACAGAGGCTAGGGACACCATCCCTGCCCATCCTGGCTAATAGCCATTGATGAACCTATCCACCATGAATTTATCTAGTTCTTTTTTGAACCCTGTTATGGTCTTGGTCTTCACAATATCCTCTGGCAAGGAGTTCCACAGGTTGACTGTGTGTTGTTTGAAGAAATATTTCCTTTTATTTGTTTTAACCTGCTGCCTATTAATTTCATTTGGTGACCCCTAGCTCTTGTCTTATGAGAAGTAGTAAACAACATTTCCTTATCTACTTTCTCTACACCAGTCATGACTTTATAGACCTCAATCATATCTTCCCTTAGCTGTCTCTTTTCCAAGCTGAAAAGTCCCAGTCTTATTAAACTCTCCTCATACGGAAGCCATTCCATACCCCTAATAATTTTTGTTGCCATTTTATGAACCTTTTCCAATTCCAATATATCTTTTTTGAGATGGGGCGACCACATCTGCACACAGTATTCTTTCCACGCAGCTTGCAGAGATTTCATATAATATATAATACTGTCTCTCTTGAAGTTATGTAGCACTGAGGATAATAGGTCCATCTGAGTGTAACACAACACTAAATATTGGAATTTTTCGGTTGTTCCATGGAACTACCCACTTTACTGTTTAGCTGCTCTTTCCTTCAAACCCCCTTTCCCCTCAATATCATTGCCAGTGACAGGTGTTCTTTTTTTTTTTAATCTAAATAAAGTGGAAGTTGAAATTCATGGATTTATTCTCTGGATTTATCTGCTTTGTTTGAGTAAGATTACTATCCATTTGCATGCAAGTAGAAAAGAAGTACACTACATTTTATATGCAATGTGTTATTTTATGCGTATCTTCTGTGGTAAGACTTACAGCAAATGACTGTGAAATTAACAGTGGGATTCTTCTGCCATCCAGTGGAGAGACTGTTACACAAACAAAAGGCAGTCAGCAAAGAGAGTGTCCATTTTTGCTAACTAAAAGACATGGGATGATAAACTGTGGTCGAGTCTACATCTTGGACCAATAGGGACTACTACTCCCTAGTCCTAGTCCCTAGTTATAAATTAATTCTTCAGTGAAACTTTTCTTCAAAAATTTAACTTACCTGACACGAGGGGAATAAAATCCTGCGATTCTCAATTGGTTCAATTTCTTTTTTTCTCATCTGCGTGCAACTTGAAGCATTAGGGAACCCTTGGTTGTGACCTGGGAAAACAAATCCTGCTGGTCAAAGGTGCTGAGCACCTGCTTACTAGCATTTGATGCCACTAGGAGTTGCATATACTCAGTACTTCCCAGGCTGTGGCCCATCGAGTTTTAGGTTTCTTTTAACATTTGATAGCTGTCGTTTGTAGTGTTTAAAAAAATGCTTAGTGTTTTTCTAGCATTTTGCTCTTTCAGAACACTGTAACATGATTTAGTTGTACTCTAATTAGTAACATACACGTGTGTATAGGCCCATATTTTCGGAAGTGTTTACTAATTTTGGGTGCCTAAGTTTAGGCAGTTGAGACCTGACTTTTGTGAGGTACTAACTTGTAGCTCCAACAGACAGGCATGGGAGCACTTCTGGAAAAACAGATAGGGTCTGGGTTTTTTTTGTTTTTATCTCCAAATAAGAGTGAACACTTCTGAAAATGAGACTGCTGTAACTCAGGTTTGTTTCTCCAATGCTAGGAATTTGTAAATGGGAGGAGAAAATACTGGTAAGCCCCATGTCTGCCCTCGGTCACAGTCCTTTGAAGAGCCCCTTCATTCCCACCAGTCAGGCTATAATTTTCCCTCCCTCTTTTGGACTTAACGGTGACATCTTTACCTCCTTTCAGCAATCCCCTTTCTGCTGGAGAAATTAAAACAAACAAACAAACAAATCTGCAAGAACATTTAATCCTGCCATGAGAAGGTACAGAAAAAGATAGCAGGGTAGGGTGAGGTCTTTTTTACAATCTGGGAAAGTTCATCCTAAATGAGTTTTTGTAACATAAAAGCATGACTAGTGAGCATTCTTTTTCTCTAAATACTGTGTTTTTTTTCCCTTGAGGGTCCTGTAAAGTAAAAAACTCACGGGCTGAGACGAAGTTCAATTCTTATAATTCTGATGTTGTTTTAATAAACATTTTCTGCTAGTATAAGCCTCTCAAAGTTGAAACAGTGGTACCCCTCTGGCAACGTTTAGTGTAAACTAGTCTTGCCACTCCTCCATATTAGTCTCCATTCCCTCCTGATTCATAGCTGCCATTTCAGCATTTTCAAAGATACCTGGCTCTGCTGAGGAATCTCTTTCTGCAAAAGCAGCTTCAGCATCTTTTGTATGGATGTGCCTCTGATATAGGTCATTGATATAGGTCACCACTAATGATTGGTCATTAGTCCTATGATGAGATGGATAATCCCACACTTGGGAGATAGGGGTAGAGAAACAACTTTTGGTTCAGGAAGCCCTGCCTAAGCAGGCCTACTGAGCGTGCTCCAGTTGAAGGAGGGGGCGTGAAAGGGAGGCATCACAGCACAGCTGGGTGATTGGTGGAAGAAGGCAGACCTGTGCTCAGTGCTATGGTGGGACCACACCTGGAGGGTGCATCTCCAGGAATAGGACTACTGCATGAAACATGAATTTTCTAACTTGGGGAAGCCCATGTGTTGGGTTGCAAGGGACATTTGCAAGCTGCAATGCATCTCATGGAGGGACAGAATGGTAGGAAAAGACCTGGGGTTCACTAGCCAGATCACAGGTAGCAAATGCTGTGCTTATGGTGCTCAAGAGGGCAGAGGCCAAATATCTGGCTATGAGCCCTTAATGAAGCATCTTGGATTTAATTGTGCATGACACTTCTGTTGCTCTTAAGTCACCCTCTCTAGGTGCTATGGGGGGGAATGTCTGATGATGAAACAATCTGAAGAAATGAGGCTATTAACAAATGATTAAGCAGTTCTGCCTTGCTAGTGTGGAGAGTGGTTGCACCTCTGTGCTGATGTCTCTCAACTAATGGTGCCAGTTGTCATGATGTCTCTTGTAATACAATTACCCAGCAATGGATAGAGATGAATGAACTCATTTCATGTAGGCAGCCAGAAAGCCTGTCAAATTATTAACAACTGTTGATTGCCATTCACTATGAGTTTGGGATTAAATCAGGGCTGTGACATGGAAGTGAGGGACTCTGCATCCCATCACGAATCCCTTGGAACATTTGGTCCTTTCTACCTGTACTCCTCTCACAAAAATATAGCTTCATCTTTATGTTCACCATTAGTCATTGTGTTGACTAACCTTTTTATTAAATTGAACATGTCGTTCACGTTTACTGAAAACCTTACCAAGTAATGAACGCCAGCAGAGCACAGTGTGAGCTTACTGGATTTTGGGTGGCTTCCAGCAAACGCCTACTTTCCTCTTGACTGATTCCTGAAATTATAATATATGCATTAGTGCTCCAGGAAGATGACTCTACTTCTGAGCTGACAATACTTGATGCAGCACTCAACTCTTCCTCCCTGTTCTTAGCAAGCTCTCTGAAAGAACACTGACTGAACAGTTGTGACTCAGGTTCCCAGCACAAACGCATCTTCCCAGCAGCAATTACATTTCTAGGCACTGCCAGATATTACAGGACTGATGTTAGAAGAATGGGGGGGGGGGGGGGGGGAGAGCATTTTTCCTCTGCTTTACACAGTATTTCCAGCTGCATCATTTTTTAGCATCTCTTCCAGCAGCACTGTTTGCCATATCTAACAGTACTTCACAGGAATGTCTTTTTAAAGGCAACAAAATTACTTTCCTACTTATACTTTTTAAAATCAGATTTAGTAAATAATGATCGTATAGATCTTTCCCCAACTTTTAGGTCACTATTCTATTAATTAAAGAGCAAACAGGTTTTTAAAATAAACCAGCTTTTGGTCAGCTTTGCATTTTAGGTTAGAAAGGAGGAATGAAATCTGACTTTGTTCTGTGTCACAGAGATGAGGTACTTCTATTTGATTGCTTCAGAAGCTTCTCTCACATCTTAGATGAAAGAATCCATTCCCAAAGGTATTATGTCACGTAAGGTGACACCCCTTTTCCAGAGCTGGAGTTTGACTCTGCCCTGCTCTTTGACTATACATGGCAATAAGATTGCTCATGGGAATGAGTAAGTCCCTTGATGTTTCAGCTTGGAGATTGGGTTTGTCCCCAGATGACTGAAGTAGTAGACCAAAGCTGTGGCTGTGTTTGGAGACAATCAAAAGGGCCAGATGAACAGAAGACTATAGTACACCCTGCCAAATAGTGTGGGGAAAACAGGAGGTTCCTTAATGGCTCTCAACAAAACTGGATGTGGGGAAATGGAGTCTCCCCCCCACCCCACAAAGCTCTTTGGAAGTAGAACTCTTCCTTCCCTCACCTGACAAAGTATGCTTCCCACCATCTCTCTCATGCACTTGGGGTCTGCAGAGCAACATGCTATAGATGTGGTTGTAGGTTCATAAGTCATTTAAGGCCTCCTGTGATGTTCTGTACCTCCATTTCACGTTTGAATCTATATTTGGGGCATTGCTGTATGATGTGTTCAATGGTCTGGATGTTCTCACCACAGTTGCATAAAGGGAAGTGTTTGATTTTCTACTTGTACATTGAGTAGCAGCATCTTCAATGGTTTGTTCAGATGTAGTTTGTTCAGCCTGGTCCAAAGTCTGCGTGGTGGGTCAAAACTGGGAGGGCAGCTTGTTGAGTCAGTGATAATGTGCTTGTTTGCCATTTCCCGCCAGGATTCAGGGACATGAAGTGGTTTAGTGCCTTTCGCAATTTCAGGCATTATTGAGGTATATTATCCATAACCCCCAGATGGGAAGTTTGGGTAGTCTTCAGCACATTTAAGCTCTCATGCTGTGGCTATATCTTGATGGATAGCTGGAGGTTCAATGTTTGTTAATACAGAAAGCCCCTGTAGAGGTGTTCAGTTTTAAAGTTTCTGTGATGATTTGTGTTGTGCTGTATGGAATCTGGGGGACACCTGAGGATATTATGAATATTAATATCGTAAAATGACAATGAGTTGTGCCAGATAGGCCATGTAAGATATCTGCAAAAATGTTATGATTTGCCAAATATGATGATGGGGCCAGACGAGTTGCATCCGAGAGTGCTGAAGGAATTGGCGGCTGTGATTGCAGAGCCATTGGCCATTATCTTTGAAAACTCGTGGCGAACCGGGGAAGTCCCAGATGACTGGAAAAAGGCTAATGTAGTGCCAATCTTTAAAAAAGGGAAGAAGGAGGATCCTGGGAACTACAGGCCAGTCAGCCTCACCTCAGTCCCTGGAAAAATCATGGAGCAGGTCCTCAAAGAATCAATCCTGAAGCACTTGCATGAGAGGAAAGTGATCAGGAACAGCCAGCATGGATTCACCAAGGGAAGGTCATGCCTGACTAATCTAATCGCCTTTTATGATGAGATTACTGGTTCTGTGGATGAAGGGAAAGCAGTGGATGTATTGTTTCTTGACTTTAGCAAAGCTTTTGACATGGTCTCCCACAGTATTCTTGTCAGCAAGTTAAGGAAGTATGGGCTGGATGAATGCACTATAAGGTGGGTAGAAAGCTGGCTAGATTGTCGGGCTCAACGGGTAGTGATCAATGGCTCCATGTCTAGTTGGCAGCCGGTATCAAGTGGAGTACCCCAAGGGTCGGTCCTGGGGCCGGTTTTGTTCAATATCTTCATAAATGATCTGGAGGATGGTGTGGATTGCACTCTCAGCAAATTTGCGGATGATACTAAACTGGGAGGAGTGGTAGATACGCTGGAGGGGAGGGATAGGATACAGAAGGACCTAGACAAATTGGAGGATTGGGCCAAAAGAAATCTGATGAGGTTCAATAAGGATAAGTGCAGGGTCCTGCACTTAGGATGGAAGAACCCAATGCACAGCTACAGACTAGGGACCGAATGGCTAGGCAGCAGTTCTGCGGAAAAGGACCTAGGGGTGACAGTGGACGAGAAGCTGGATATGAGTCAGCAGTGTGCCCTTGTTGCCAAGAAGGCCAATGGCATTTTGGGATGTATAAGTAGGGGCATAGCGAGCAGATCGAGGGACGTGATCGTTCCCCTCTATTCGACATTGGTGAGGCCTCATCTGGAGTACTGTGTCCAGTTTTGGGCCCCACACTTCAAGAAGGATGTGGATAAATTGGAGAGAGTCCAGCGAAGGGCAACAAAAATGATTAGGGGACTGGAACACATGAGTTATGAGGAGAGGCTGAGGGAGCTGGGATTGTTTAGCCTGCAGAAGAGAAGAATGAGGGGGGATTTGATAGCTGCTTTCAACTACCTGAAAGGGAGTTCCAAAGAGGATGGCTCTAGACTGTTCTCAATGGTAGCAGATGACAGAACGAGGAGTAATGGTCTCAAGTTGCAGTGGGGGAGGTTTAGATTGGATATTAGGAAAAACTTTTTCACTAAGAGGGTGGTGAAACACTGGAATGCGTTACCTAGGGAGGTGGTAGAATCTCCTTCCTTAGAGGTTTTTAAGGTCAGGCTTGACAAAGCCCTGGCTGGGATGATTTAACTGGGAATTGGTCCTGCTTCGAGCAGGGGGTTGGACTAGATGACCTTCTGGGGTCCCTTCCAACCCTGATATTCTATGATTCTATGATCTTATTTATATGTCTGTATCACTTCTGTATTCTGAGTTATAGATATGTATGTATGTCTGTATTACAAAAGTTGTGCTATGCTTCTGGATGACACCACTAGACAGCTTGGCAGCAGCACTGCCTAGCCTGTTTGATGGCCCTGTAAGAACAATCAGCTATACGATTTACCCATTGAGAGAAGGCAGAGGATACACTTCATGACTCAGTAAGGCATGCATGGGCAGAAAAGGCTTCCAAGCCATGTGCTGGGAAGCTTGTGTTTGAAACAAAGGGAGTACAGGCCACATGGCAAAAGACTATAAAAAGCATCCGATGAAGTGAGCTGAAGCTCACGAAAGCTTATGCTCAAATAAATTGGTTAGTCTCTAAGGTTCCACTAGTACTCCTTTTCTTTTTATAAAAAGCAGCATCTTCTCCATTTTGTCTTCAATCCTGCTTCTTACCTCTGGAGGAACTTTGCTACAAACTGTAGCTCTGAACAAAGGACGGAATGACCCATCCAAGCTGTGGATGTGTTCCAGAGGGACTTTCAAGCCAGAAAACCCACCAATACTGCGAGGAACCTAATATATGGACTTTTGAAGTCTTTGTATGTATGTGACTGTTTTACCATTTAACATCTCTCTTCTTGTTCTTTCTTTTTTCTTTATTATAAACGTTTAATTTTAGACACTAAAGGATTGGCTGGCAGCATGGTATTTTGGGTAAGATCCAAACCTATGCTGACCTGGTAACATGTCTGACCCTTTCAGGTCAGAAAAACATTTTGTATATGTGAGTAGTTTTAAAATAACTTCTCACTGTACTGGATCTAGGTGCATGTCTGGGAGCCAGAGAACTGGAATGCAAAAAGGAGGCTGTGTGGTTTTTTCTTCTTGATAACCAGTGTGGTGAAACACACTGCTGTCAAGAATGATACTGAAGTGTTTTTCAATACTCGCCCATAAGCTGAGCCCTGAAATATTCATTAGAACTGGCTGTAAACTTTCCCTTTAAACATTTTTGATTAAAAAAAAATGTCTGCAATAGATTGTGGATTTCTCAGCTAGCTCTATTATCCATCACTCCTCCTCAAGGGCTGCAGGTGCAGGCTGGTGGTGTTGAGGGGTGAAGGTTGTTTTCCCACCCTAGGGCTGTGGTGAGTCCAACAAGAATTGTGGCCCCAGTGAATATTCTTACATCCCTAGACCTATTAAGTTTCCTGTTTTCCCCAGGAGATGTCGTTTTGAGACCCTGCTCATGGTCAGAAGCCTCAGCCTCCCAGGAAAATGGCAAGAGTAGGGTTGAGGTGTTTTTTTCCATACAGTTCTAGTAGGGCTGTGGGAATAGAGGGGGGTGTTCATATTGTGAGCATCTCTTCTGGTGGAAAGGCTTTCTCTAAGAGGAAGGTTTTGCAACATTTCCTAAAGATAGTCAAACTCTGGATTTGACTGATCTCCTCTGGAGGACGTTCCATAGTTGTTTCCCTTGATTGAGAATGGTTTGTCTCCACCTCTCTCTAATAGTGTGGTGCTTACCAGGGCATTGTGAGGCACCTCGCTACCACCTGCCCTTAGTGTGAGGAAGCCTTGTCTGTGCCTGCCGTGGGTCAGCTCTCTGACTCCGCTGGCCATGGGCGAGACAGGCACTCCTCTCTAGGCTTACAAAGACTGCTCTTTCTCACCAGGTTAGCGATAGGCACACCACAAGCCCCCTGAGCATCTTCCTGGTGTGTCCAACCCCTGTTCTACTGGATGCTCAGGGCTTGTCTACACTTAAATGCTTCAGCAGTGCAGCTGCCTCACTGCAGCACTTAAGTGAAGACTACCTACGCTGATGGGAGGGCTTCTCCTGTTGTTGTAAGGAATCCACCTCCCTGAGAGGTGGCAGCTAGGTCGATGGGAGAATTCTCCCACTGACCTAGTGCTGTCGACACCAGGGGTCAGGTCAGTTTAACTGTGTCACTCAGGGGTGTAAAAAAACCAAACAAACCCAACTTAATTTCCTAACATAGACTAGACCTCACAGTAGTCACAGATTCACTGCTTCCAAAAAAGCAATACACCCCAGCGTATCAGTTACACCTCAGATCACCACTCCGCCTAACACACAGTACTTGGATATGTTTATAGTGAAAACAAGTAAAAGTTTATCTAACAAAGTATAGTGATTCGAGTGATAGCAAGTAGAATTATTGAAAACAAATGGTTACATGCAAAATAATATCATAACACACATTCTAGAACCATGACTTACTTAACTACGTATCTTCCTGTCTTATAGAGCAACTCACCCAAAGTCCTACCAGCATTTTACAGTCAGATTGGCTGTGACCCTCCATTCATAAGACAAACCTATCTTTGCCATTCCTCCTCAGAGAAGGATTCAGGGAGTACCTTTGCACCACAAAATATAAACCAACAATCCATGTGTAAGGGGACTGTTGCCCCCTTACTAACATTCAGTGGGGGTGTTTTAGTTTCTAGCTCCCAGTACTAAAAAGGGGAAAGGGTCGATGGGGAATCATGACCCTGAGACTGACAGTCCCCAGGAACAATGGGGAGAGGCCAATGCTCCAGGTCAGCCTGAATGACAGGGCGGGCAGGCTAGTCAGGGAGTCAGGAGGCCAGAGAGGTCCTGTCCTCCTTGTGAGCTGGAATTGCAGGGTCAGACAGAGTGGGGCTGAGCTAAGGAGAAAGCAGGGGCCCAAGCTGAGCTGGGGAGCAGAGCTGTGCCAGATCCAGAGGGACCAGAAAGCAGCCCAGAGAGAGCAGACCCTGTCCTGGGAGCAGAGCTGCAGCCCCAGAGCCAGAGGCACAGCCCAGAGAGAGGCCACTTGCCCTGGGAGCAGAGCTGCAGCAACCAGAGCCAGAGGGGCCAGAAAAGCAGCCCAGGAAGCAGGTCAGTGCTGGGAGCAGAGTCACAGAAGCAGCCGGCAGAGCAGACCTGTCCTGGGAGCAGAGCTGCAGCAACCAGAGGCCGAGCGGCCAGAGAAGCAGCCCAGGGAGCTGGAGGCAGAGCAGCAGCAGCAGCCGTGCTGAGGTAGAGTGGAGCTGGAGCTGGGGCTGGAGCAGTCCGGAGCTGGGTGCGGTGAGCAGCTGAGGAGAGCGAGGGAGGACCCTGGGCAGTGGACCCAGCACAGGGAGACGCCTCAGCCAGGAGGCTCTGCAGGCCAGACTCGAAGGAGGATTGGTAACCCTGACAGGGCGGGGGCAATGCTGGGGAAGAAGGGCCCTGCCACCTAGAGCCTGTAGCCACCACCAGAGCGAGTGTCCAACCCGCAGCATCCCTGCAGCACAGCCAGGGCCTGAGAAGAAGGCCTGGGACTTACAAGGAACAGACTGTGAACTGCCCTGACGTTCCAGAGACGCTGTTTGTGATGTTCCCTGCCACAGAGCGGGGTGATGTGTTTCCTTTAACCTTGCCCATTTCCCCTTATTCTTTTTAAAATTAATTGTTGATTAAATAACTTGCATTTGCTTCAAATTGTATGTAATGGTCAGTGGGTCAGAGGAGTGCCCAGTGCAGAGAGAGTACCCTGGAGTGGGGACACCCTAGCCCCTGTCCTAGGTGACCACAGCAGGGTTGGGGGTCGAGCCCCCCAGGAATCCTGGGTCCAGCCTTGTTGGGGTTACGAGGACTCCGCCAGACAGGAGAGTGGAAGCGGAGTCCTCAAGGGCAGGGAGGCCACTGGGTAAAGGAAGTGGGAGCGAGGACTCAGATCCTTTCGCTAGCCCACTTCACCGGGGTAGTGCAGAAGCCAGGAAAGTTCCCCACAATAGCAGGACTATTCCCCCACTTATACATGGTTTTTAGTCATAAACAGGATCCCCTTCTTCTCTTTTTTTTTCCTGTAAACTTCCTCTCCTGAAGATTTCACAATCTCTTGATTAACGCAGTATGCAAACAGGCATCCATGGTGAGACATACAATGCCCAAAACACATGTGACCAAATATAAAGAGAAGAATATATGACCACCCTGACTGAAAGGAGCCTTCCTACAGTATGTTCCCTCCTGGTGACCTGCTTTAATCTCAAAATTTTACAAATATACTTTTCAGGATAAATAAATAATTCCTTAAATATTATCCATGTGTACCTTTCGCAAAGATTGACAACCAGTGGGCTACTGGCTTTTGTTAGAGATCTCACGTGCCACTCTTTGATGGATTATTATGCATATATGTATGAACCAGGGGATCCCTCTATGAATCCCATGTGTCCTCTGCCAGTGGGATCAAGAAGTTCCTGGATCACACACACTACTCTGCCATGTAAGGAATTGCTGTAGTTGACCCAGATGTTGTGATTGTTCAGTTAACCTCCCATTTCATTCACAATAGCAAATGGGAGGGGAAGCACCTCTAAGAATCTCTCTCTACTGGCATATAACTCACACCAGGAGAAGAACTGGGAATTCTTGACTTGACTTCTGTTTCATTATCTGTAAAAATGGGACTAATAATGCTTTCCCAGGCTTGTAAAATGCTTTAAAATCCATAGATGAAAATGCTGTATAAGTGCAATGTGCTAACAAAATCTGAAAATGAAAGTTCTAGGTGTTAGGTATAAGATGTCTCTCGGGCTATCCCACCTTCATGAACATCTGGTGCTCACGTTCACTACCCACTGTGAGGATCCATGGACTAGAACTCAGATCTGCAATGGCTGACGTTCCCACTGTGCTCCCAGAAGGCCACTTAGAGCCACACCCAGAGCGCACTGTGGAAAGGCACCGCAGGAAGTACCACCCAAGGGGAGCTAGAGTGACATTATCCTGCAGCCCTCTGATTGGCCAAGCACCCTATTTAACCCTGTAGGGCACGCCAGGAAGTTGTCTGGGCAACCACACAGACTTCTGGCCCACTGCAACTCAAGACATCACCTTGTCTCCTGATTCCAGCCTGGTACACCTCTGATCACCAGTCTCCAACTCCAGCCTGATTTTTTACCCCAACTCTTGCTTCCTGAACACAACTCTAGCAATTCCTCTGATCCCTGCTCACCAACTACCAATCCTGATGTGTGGACCCCAGCCCAGCTGTGATCAGTAGGCCAGACTGCCTATGCCCCAGTCCCTTATACCCAGAAACAAAGGAACTACTATATTCAAAGATGTCTGCTGGTCCCCAATTCAGATCTCAGACAAGTATGTGACAGTTGACGGGAGATCACCAGTTCTTTGCAAAACCAAAAAAACTCTGTGGGTTCAACCATGAAGCTCAGTGGACACAAGATTACAAAAACAGAGAACAGATTTCATGCAAATCTAGTATCAGAATTCATTAACCCAGAATAGATATATAATATTGTCCTCCACATTTGAATGACTTTATATTTTGGCTCTGACCGCATTCTCCAAGCAATGCACATCTTCCTCTGGGGAGCAAATGCTATGTAACAAAAATGAAATACACACCTAGGTTTTAGATGAATGTATTCTCTTATGTAGGTCACATTTAATCCAGAGGTGTCTCAACTTCTTTACCAAAGGTTAATGTGTTACCAATGTGTTAATTTACAGTTTACCTTTGTTGGGTAATCTTCAAATGATGATAGATATACAGACAGCTTGCAGTACATATCTTTACTGAAGATTATTACCATCTTTCTCATGATCTAACTGCTCAATTTATTTCAGACGTGTGTGTGTGTGACATTGCCTACAACAACCCACTTGGTTTTTATTGTTTAACCCACTTGAAGAAGCCTGGATTAATTTTTCCATTCATAATTGTCTCTTCCACTTGTAGTGAGTCTTCAGTTCGTTAAAGATCTCATACTGGCCTCTCTCCCATATCTCATAAATGGGAACTATATGGACAAATCAAAAGCATGTTAATGTTTAGCCAGAAAAATCAGCACAGAACAAAAGAGGGCTATGTACAAAAAAAAAATATCACTATGAAGTGGCATTGCATAGATTTCCAGACTGTGCTGGATGTAGGGGCATATAATGAATGTTGCTTGTAAAATTCTTCCTAGAAATCACTGCTGACAAATCTGCTAGTTTCTCATGATCATGGTGGTGGCATCACAGATCCCAGTGTAAGCTTCTTCACATTGTCCTGCTAATGTAGCTTCAGTAATGTCCTGGGGGTACCAATTACAGGGGGGGGGGGGGAAGGTGGGTTAGATCTTCATAGTCTTTCCAAATTGGGCCTCTGTGCTAAAACAAGGATCGATGTAGTTCTAATTATTGTGTCTAAAATGTGGACTTTGTTTCGCTATTAATGTAACTGAGGCTATCAAACTCATTTCACAAAGGCCACAAAACAGTGATCTGGGAAACCCAGGAACCAATTATCTCGTCTTGAAAGGCTTTCCGTCATCCTTGAATAATCCTAACGAATCACTAAGACTTCCAGTTTCTCCCTTCTCCCATTTTAAAATGTCAATAGGCCTAGGTTTCACAAAATATTTTAAACCAAAATTTGCCTCCAATTTCATAAGAGCACAATTGCACATGCAAATGTTTGGGCGATACAGTTTTGTGCTTAATCAAATAAACTGAGTAACAAGGTACGCACCTGCACATGCAAAAACTGATATGCATGCACTAATGTGTCTAACATGCATGCAGGTGATTTAGTGGAAAAAACCAGTAGGTGTAATTTTAGAAGCTAGGTCAGGCATCTTTGAAAAATTGGCTTTTTAACTCTGAGTTACATGAGTATGTTTTGGTGGTTAGTTTGTCTCCCTAGGGCTTGTATTATATCACCATGCTTCCCAAAAACTGACAGGTTTCAGAGTAACATGAGCTATTACCAGCAGGAGAGTGAGTTTGTGTGTGTATGGGGGTGGGGGGGATGTGAGAGAACCTGGATTTGTGCTGGAAATGGCCCACCTTAATTATGCACATTGTAGGGAGAATGGTCACTTTGGATGAGCTATTACCAGCAGGATACTGAGTTTGTGTGTGTGGTTTTTGGGAGGGGGGTGAGGGGGTGAGAGAACCTGGATTTGTGCAGGAAATGGCCCAACTTGATTATCATGCACATTGTGTAAAGAGTTGTCACTTTGGATGGGCTATCACCAGCAGGAGAGTGAATTTGTGTGGGGGGGTGGAGGGTGAGAAAACCTGGATTTGTGCTGGAAATGGCCCACCTGATGATCACTTTAGATAAGCTATTACCAGCTGGACAATGGGGTGGGAGGAGGTATTTTTTCATATTCTCTGTGTATATATAAAGTCTGCTGCAGTTTCCACGGCATACATCTGATGAAGTGAGCTGTAGCTCACGAAAGCTCATGCTCAAATAAATTGGTTAGTCTCTAAGGTGTCACAAGTACTCCCAAAAACTATAACTCTATTTATATGAACTAGTTCTTACAGACTAATAGATGAGGTACATGTGAAACTCAGTGTAGCTGAATCCCAAACTATGTCCAGAAGCCTATGCAAAAATGTTTTATTAAGAAACATCATTTATTTAAACTCTTCCATCTTGTTGTTCTGCATAAGGCCACTAGGCGTCAGCAAAGAACACAACTATGTTACAGTCACCTCAGTTAGAAATGGCAGTAGTAGAATATGCAATACTTGCAAAATAGGAAAAAAATCAAGTAAACCCTAAGACTTTAGGGTTCTCTAGCAGAAATTTCACTGTTAACTTTGCATTGTTTAGAGACCAGATGCTGCTGCTATTGAACTTCCAGGCCATAGTCTATCAAAGTGACAACCATAAGTATGTCTCTGACTTTGGCCTGTTAGCATTATTTGGATTCAGAGGTGCATCAGTCACTTATTTGTTGGCTTTCCTCTGGCACTCATCTCAGTAGGATCTGACTAGCTCCCAAACATGAATGATTTTATCCTCCTGGCATTCCTGCCTGGTAAGGAAGTACACATCACAGATGCTAAAAGACTTGCACAAATGTATAAGAATTCTGTGGTGGAGATTTGAACAGAAGGCAGATCTCCAGATTCCCAGTGAAGTGCATTAATCAGAAGACTATTCTTCCTGGATAGCCTTTTTCCCTTAGAGAAGGAGGCTGTTTTTCTCATTTAAGCTAACTGATAGTTTGAATATTCAATTAAGGTGCTCAAGCATTTCTCTCTCATTTAAACTATCCACCGGTCCCACTACTACATATTGTATAGTGGGGAGTAGTTTACTTTTAAGCCCCCTTCGCTCATTTCCAATGTGGCTAACGTTGGAGTCATTTACTAGTATGAAGGTGGAATCTGGTAAAGAGGGCTTCTCTTGCAATGGTCGGTATTTGGGGTGGTTGTTTTTTATCCTGTCTTTCAATTTAAAAAAAGGTAGAGGAGTTTTAAATCCTATAAACATAGTAGCCAGTGGTGCAATGCAGTTATTATGTGGAAAAAACAAATGCACGGAACTGCCTTGAATGCCACTTTTTCATGTTTAAAGGGAAGGTGTTTGATTTAGGGATGTGTAAAGGCAACGATGGGTCAACTTTAAAAGGTTTACAAGTTGTTTGCACCCAAAATTATGGTGTTAAAGAGTTTCATCCAAAACCTGTTTAATTTAGAAAACTGGGCTAGAAATCTTGGGTTGCAGTTCACTAGTTAGGTGTGGGGGTTTGTTAGGCCATAGCTGTGCAGAGCTTAAATGTGCTTTATATAACATTCATTGTATCTGTGTTTTTAAGTGACCGTTACATCTGTTTGTTCTGTTCCATTCTGAGAAACTATTTACATCATGATCAGCTGAAATGGACTCAGAGGGCACATGTTCCCTAGCAGTACAGTTCTTGATGGGACATCACTGTCTCCAAGTCTAGCAAAATCTTTCTGTGGAGTCTTCTCCATTCCTGTGGGTTTTTCCCCCCATCACTGTGGGAACTTCTCTTCCACGATCAACAGTAGCTAGGTTGGTGGAAGCATTGTTCCATTGACTTAACCCCCGATGTAGACACAGCTATGTTGGTGTATACATGATTCGGGTATGGATTTTTCACACCCCTGAGTTGTGTAGGTACATCGACCTAACTTTTTAAAGAGTGGGCCAGCCCTGAGTCCATGGTAAACACAAGACTGCAAATTGGCTACATACTAGTAACCGACACAGGGTGGGGTTTGCTCATCAATTCTTTGATTTTAATGTTTACATTAAAATGTTTGTAAAATAGAAAAGATATATCATGATCAGTTGGATTGGAGTCAGGAGGCCTATGTTCCCTAGAGGCACTGTTATTGAGGGGACACTAGTGGAACAGGGAACACAGGGAATTAGGCTGGAAACAGCTCGGACACCTGGCCAGAGCAGCACACAGGGTTAAGTGCCATTAGTTCAACTTAGACTGCATTCAGCTTCACTCTTCAAATGAAATACTGTTGTTGTAAGTTCCATGTATATATCTTGTTTTATGATAATGCCCTAGGGTTCTTGAATGAAAGTGATTGTTAAAGGAATATAAGCTTATACTTAGTGTAGGAAGTGAAAAATGTAAACCCTCCAGGAAAAAGATTTTTACTATGATATTAACATTAGAGAAGAAATGAATTAAGTATTGCATATATATAAAGTAGTGTTTTAATTTTAAATGTAGCTTAGGATTGGTCAATATCATCTTGCATCAGCACAGTGACCACATTATATTGGCTGTTATGGTTAATAACTCTTCTTTTGTACTAATTGTGGGGGCAGCTTTCAGTCATGGGCTCGTTACAAAGCATCCAAATTTCACCCTGAGATCTCAACAGGTAAGTATGCAAAATGGTAACTTACTCCTCTGACAACTGGCTTCTCCAGGTGTGGGAATTGAATTTCCATTGTGAGCTGCCCACATTTTGATAGTTGGGCTAATTTTTGGATTTGGAAAAATTATTATTAATTGGAATATTATGGAAAAAACTGGGGCTGTCAAATTAACACTTTCTGCCAAAACAAATCTCAAGAAATGTAAAAAGGGAAGTGACAGCAGATGGCACTCCAGTAGCAATAAAAGCAATAAATAAGTCTAACTAGGATTCTTTCTTACCAATACCTTGAACTCTGTCAGATCCTTATCTGTGCTGGAGCGATAATGGGTAGAGATGGAGGAAGGGGGCAGATATGGCTTTAAGTCATTTTTGTGCTTACCTGAGGGATTGTCAGGGGACAGCTCAGCTTGTGTCCTATCTTTGAACAGCTTCAGGGAAAACTGTTAGAAGTACTAGGATGTATGTAAAAACTTCACCAAATACAAGAGAGGGATAAAAGGTCTGATTGTTTGGCTTATAAAGGAGAAAAGCAAGAAGAGAGATGATATTTAAGGCCTGTTGAAGGCTATCTTTTTAATTTTCTCTTAACTTCATTTGACGACCAGAACTTTCAATGAAATTAAAGATAAATTTTAAATTGGTTAAATATTTTGGCTAGGACTTTAAACAGCATGTAAAGTTGGCCTCCTGCTCCATTAAGGACCCAATATTCAAAAGTACTGGGCACCCAGGAGCTGCCACACGTTCAGCACTCTTGAAAATCAGGCCATTTAGGAGCCCTACACTGAGTACCAGTTTCTTTTTAAATGTTGGCAGAAGTATTCATCATTTTATAGAACTCCCTATTATGGAATATTAATGAAGCAAATAAGTGCATCTAACAAATAGCATAGATTTATTTGTATAGCTGCATCAAAGTCATGCACAGCAGTCAATATGGATATTAAGAAGTTACTGGAGTATACAGATGATGTAGCTCATTTCAGGTGGTGTCAACTGGAGAAGAAAACCAAAAGTAGTACAGGAAATCAGATGTGAAATTACCATAACTAGTGTAAACCTGTGCTTAGATGGGTAAAAAGGAGTCTGGAAAACTATGTTCCCAGGAAATAAGATATTATACAAATAGTCATAACATCTGCAGCTATAGCAGAGATGAATTTCAAGAGCTATTCAACCTTTTACCTATCTAACTTCACCAACTGATATCAGAGAGAATTTTCCCTGTTCCCTTCAATCCTGATTTATAGTATAATGTTGCACAAATAGGCACATTATGCTTCTTTAGTAGCCTCCACCGGAGGCTGTTCCAGTGTGGCATATCCTGAGTTCCTGAGGATTTGAACTTCAGTTCAACAGACCATGACCCATTGCTTTGCCCATGTCATGATGGATTTTGTTTGCTGTGTTTTCTTAGCTCGTCCTTGAGGGACCCGTGAAGTGCATTTGCCAGAACTGTGTTATGAAAATGGGAAATATAGCTTACATACTGTCATAAATCAACATTTCATATGGAGCTTAAGTAAGAGCCTCTTGTGCTCGAAAGGAGACAATAATAAATATCAGCATTTCATTTAAATCTGAGTGCCAAGTGATAAAATACTTTTTTAATATGGAGTAAAGGGTACACATGATCCCAGCAATGCCGCAAATCAGTTGAAATCAACAGGCCAGCCTTCAAACAACTGAGATTGAGGGTTTTACTAGCATTTTTGTCCTTACAAGTCCACATCACATATAATTTACAGACACAAAGAGAAATATTTTGGAACTCAGGATGTGTGAAATAGATGATGAGGTGAAAAACAATTGGAACCTTGGCCAAAATTCAAGCTGGATCTGAACGAAACCTATTATGTAGTTTGAAAAAGTTTGGATAATTTCTTTTGTACTCTCAGTATTATTTCCTACCCTTCTGTCTTTTCTGGTTCTGGCTGTTCTCTCAGGATCTCTGCCTTTTATGGGA
Source organism: Lepidochelys olivacea (assembly GCF_965140295.1). Lineage (NCBI taxonomy): Eukaryota > Metazoa > Chordata > Testudines > Cheloniidae > Lepidochelys > Lepidochelys olivacea. Next base: position 85,379,921 of record NC_140415.1, on the reverse strand, counting down.
GCAGAAAGTATCTGTAGCCTGAAAAAAACTTCCCCAAACATACAAAAACCCTGTTCCTATAATATGTCTGTCAAAAAGATATTTATTCTTTTTGTGACCCTTTCCAGATTCCTTGGAGGTATGTTGGATGTCATGATTGGGCCTCCAGAACCTCTCTGAATTCACATGTACAGCTAAAACTAAGGACAACGCCTTTAAGGTTTGAAGTGCCACATTCTGAAGTTGACTGGAGCTCAGATTGCAGATTCAGGACCTCTTGGATCCCCTTGGTTCCTTCTGTGTTAAAGAGAAGTGATGGATCCACTAAGGAACCTACATTGCAAACCATTTTGGCACAAGGCAGTCATGTGCCCCCAATAAGTGATGTTGACATCACTCCTTTTAGATACTTCACAAGTATCCCTTCCATCTCATCAGGATTGAGTCACAATCGGTTAGCCTTCATCCAGCAACCTAATTTAGCCAAGCAAAAAGCACTAATGACTCCATAGAACCTTGAGAAATACAATTAACAGAAATTTTGTATATAAAGCTGTGTACACACGTTTAATGTATTTACTTTTGGAAAGAATTTGGGTAGACTGAAGCATCCAGATAGTCTCAAAACCCCCTCATCTTTCCTGGAACTTGTACATGTGACATCCAAAAATGTGTGGTTTCTGGGTAGAAGGATCAGCCACATAGGAAACTTAAAAACTGCAGTTTATACCCAGAAAGCTAGAATTTTCTGGAGTGAAATATATGGCAAACCTAGAGAGCACAGGAACCCAAATCAATGACCAGAGGCATCTGAAAACCTCCATGTGAAGAGTTGGTACCCTTTTACTGGCAAAGCTTTATGGCCCTGCTCTATTTGTAAATCCTTGGATATTCCATAAAAAACAGTACAGATCTTAAATGGGTCTCTTCCTGCTGCTTTCTTGGCATTTTGCCAAGGGACTCAGATGTGAAAAAGCATAGGTGGTGCTAAGAAAATAACGTGCCTGGACTTCAGCTCACAGTAGTAGCATGACTAAGCTTAAGTTTCAGTACTGCTAGAAAGCTCCTGGACACATAACAATTACGTATAATCTGGACAGGCACCACCCAAATGCATTTGTCATGTACTCTTGGAATTAAACTGAAGAACATTGCCATATCTTTATACTATGGTCGGCAGTGTTTCCGTCGGGTAGTGGAAAGGTGGTTACCTCTTTGCAGCTGAGGATGCAGCAACATTCTTGTTTACATACTGGATTTCTGATCCCTTCTTAGACCTTCAGAAAAAGTCTTTTCTGAGTTTAAATTGACTAGCGAGGAGCTCTCTCACACTCACCAAAAACCAGCCCCATTGATCCTGAGAAATGGGAATTTTGAAAGAGTAGGTGGGTTTTGTTCTCTTGGCAATTTCCTCTAATGCTTTTTGTCACCTCAGTCTCCTAAATAATGGTGGCCAGGAACTTCAAATGTGGCTTGTCATGCAGGGTTTGCAGAGCATTAGCAACTGCTCCCATTTGCAAATGCCTATTTGGGAAGTTATTTAATGGTGAATTAGGAACAGAATGTAAAGACCCTTCAAATTTCACTTACAGAACTAGCAAGGTTCTAAAAACATCTCATGGTTTGTTGTCAAGTAACCAAAAGGTTCAGTTCTATCAGACTCTTCCTGAGAGTTCATCTGATTTTATTTATTTAGATTTATTTATAGAGGGGCTTATTTTTAGGCAGAGTCATCTGAGTAAAGGACTTGAAATCCACAGGTACAGCCTGGATGAAATTTTTGTGCAGAACTAGCAAGTAGGAGGCCTGGTTATAATTAACAAAGGTGTCAAGTAGGATGTGCTCTAGTCTATATATTTGGTGATGAATTAATACTTCCATATAGTGAGGGCACAAGATTTTTTTTCCTTAATGTGTTTATATGAAGGATATGTGTGGGATAGGAACACATCCTTAAGGATGGAGTTATGATGGTAAAGACGTGACAGCTACTTACTGGGCTGAAGAAGGGGTTAGAGTTCTTCTAGGCACAATCAGCCTCACCCAAGCAGGACTGTGAGACCTGTCAGTTCCTGGAGATGGTGGGCCCTGGGAGGTGTAAGATGGCACTCTGAAGAAGTAGGTCTGCAACTGAGAGCTAACAAAATAACAATGTCTTACCTGAGTGTGGCTTTGCATTACTTGCTGTTGTTGAAACAATACAGAAATCACATCAAAAATCAACTAGTCATTTGAAATAAGGAAGCCCAATCGCAGCCTATTTAAAATACAACAGCCATAAAGGTCTTATAAACAATTCCCATCTCTTCATCACCCTCTCTCCACCCTCACCTCTTCCAGAAAATGACATTTGATTGCTGGAATTTCTCAACAAACCCATCTTCATTCATTAAAACTTCTGCAGTCAGTGTGAGGGGGGTGGAGGGATAGACACTACCTATGGGCTTAAACCATGGCTCAGTTATACTTCAACTTCTGAAGAGTTTGGAATCCAAATTGAAGCTTGACATATCGGTCTCAATCTCTATAACGGGTTAAACTTTGTGGTTGGGGGGGAGATGAGACGGATTCAATTTTGCAGCTCAAAATTGAACACCTTGTGCCCTCTGAAACATAAAACAAGGAATGAGGGGCTTGTCTCTGCATAAGTGAATCCAATGGAAGTGTTGCTGGAAGCAGAATCTGGCCCAAAATGAACAAAGGATGCATAGACCCCCCCAACACTTATGTCCATCCATCTAGGGTGTCTGCATCCCGGGGTACTCTCTGTGCACTGGGCACTTCTCTGACCCACTGATTATTACATACAATTTGAAGCAAATGCAAGTTATTTAATCAACAATTAATTTTAAAAAGAATAAGGGGAAATGGGAAAGGTTAAAGGAAACACATCAACCCGCTCTGTGGCAGGGAACATCACAAACAGTAAAGGAGGACTTGTGGCACCTTAGAGACTCTGAAACCTGAAACCTGTCATTATGCAAGGCTCTGAAACCTGTCATTATGCAAGGCTCTGAAACCTATCACAAACAGTGTCTCTGGAACGTCAGGGCAGTTCACAGTCTGTTCCTTGTAAGTCCCAGGCCTCCTTCTCAGGCCCTGGCTGTGCTGCAGGGATGCTGTGGGTTGGACACTTACTCTGGTGGTGGCCACACACGCTCAGGCTCTAAGTGGTAGGACCCTTCTTCTCAGTGTCGCCCCCGCCCTGTCGGGGTTACGATCCAAGCCTGGCCTGCAGAGCCTCTTGGCTGAGGCGTCTCCCTGAGCTGGGCCCGCTGCCCAGGGTCCCCCTCGGTCTCCCCAGCTGCTCACCACACCCAGCTCCGGACTGCTCCAGCCCCAGCTCCACCACTCTGTCTCTGCACTGCTGCTGCTGCTGCTCTGCCTCCAGCTCCCTGGGCTGCTTCTCTGGCCCCTCTGGCTCTGGTTGCTGCAGCTCTGCTCCCAGGACAGATCTGCTCTGCGGGCTGCTTCTGTGACTCTGCTCCCAGCACTGACCTGCTTCGTGGGCTGCTTTTCTGGCCCCTCTGGCTCTGGTTGCGGCAGCTGTGTTCCCAGGACAGGGTCTGCTCTCTCTGGGCTGCTTTTCTGGTCCCTCTGGATCTGGCACAGCTCTGCTCCGCAGCTCAGCTTGGGCCCCTGCTTTCTTCTTAGCTCGGCCCCACTCTGTCTGACCCACACAAATCCAGCTCACATGGAGGACGGGAGCTCCCTGGCCTCCTGACTCCCTGATTAGCCTGCTTGCCCTGTCATTCAGGCTGACCTGGAGCATTGGCCGCTCCCCATTGTTCCTGGGGACTCAGTCTCAGGGTCCTGATTCCCCATCGACCCTTTCCCCTTTTTAGTACTGGGAGCTAGAAACTAAAACACCCCCACTGAATGTTAATAAGGGGGCAACAGTCCCCTTACATATGGGTTTAATTGTAGACTTTTTCAAGCTTTTTTGTTTTGTTTTTGTTTTGTCCTTTGTGAAACTTATTTGGGGAATGCTGACATGGCGAAATCCATATCTGCTGTAATTCCTTCCTGGAGCCTCTGTTCTTAGTAGACACAATCTACCCAGAACACTTGGCAGCAGTTAAGAGAAAACTGAGCCAAAATGTGGCTGACTCTTTTTAAAAGTGTTTTTGGCCCTTGTGATGTTTTGCAGTGGAGATGAGCTGTACTTTCAATTTCATCAAATTTTGAATACAGTGTCCCAGTTCAGGCCAATGCCTGCTTGTAAATACTGTATATTATGTACACTTGGTGCCAGATACTGCCCTAGGATGTGTAATGCAATGACACTGGTGTAACTGAGAGCAGAATCTTGCCATTTAACTGAGGCATGCTTCATAATGTGGCAGTCTTTTTCTCTGTGCATGGCCTGCAGTAAGAGAAACACACTCAGTCTTCCTAAATCCATCCCTAATTGAGAACCTTCACTTTTTATTTGTGCATGATTCATTTTGTCTTAAATGCCTTTTATTTTTGTTCTGAGGTGCCCAATATATCATTGTAATTAAAGGAATCTATGGCTCTAGGTTTACACAAAGCTGTTTCTTACTATCAATAATACAATGTCAATTGCTGAGTGTTTCTAGTAAAATCTGTGGTGAAATTTTTAATGGTTTATTTATTGAACATACACAACCACAGAATGGTACATTAAACAACCCAAAAAATCAGTTTTTTTGCTAAAAATTTGTTTTTACTTATCTCCAAATATACAGTCCAGAGAATACAAAATGGATTGTGAAATGAGTTTTTTTTTCTTTTAATGCACTTTAGAAATGTGTACTTATCTTCTTTGGTCTAAATATATTGGGGCCCACTTTGTCCCTTCTGCAAGTAACTTTGCTGATGTCAGAGCAGTTACAACAGGAATAAATATGCTCCACTGACAGACTTACCTCAGATTGCAGAGTAACAGCCGTGTTAGTCTGTATTCGCAAAAAGAACAGGAGTACTTGTGGCACCTTAGAGAGTAACAAATTTATTTGAGCATAAGCTTTCGTGAGCTACAGCTCACTTCATCGGATGCATTCAGATTAAATGTCTAATAAAATAGGATGTACCTGTGAGCATATTGGTGTATGTTCTTAGTCGTGCTAATTAAATCACAGGCTTGTTCAAACTGGTATCTTTTACAGTAGTTATGCAAGGTGAAGGAAGGGATTTTTAATTCGTAAAAGTGGAGGAAACAGCTAAAAGAGCCTTGGGAGAAGGGAGGCTAATCTTGTTCACTGAATAGAATTATACAAAACCCTTGCTAGAGTTGTGGAGCAGAAAAACTACAAGGACAACCATCATTTGATCACTTCAAAAAGTAATTTTTATTCTTACCTCCTAGCTTTGAAAGCCTGAGCCCCAATGTCTATACTGCAATTTTTAATGCTCTGGCTTAAACCCCCAACACAAATCTGTCTGTCCAGGTTGGGAGTCTCACTCTGAATTGCAGAGAAGACATATCCTAAGAGAGTGAGGTGCTGGTGAGAATGGTCACAAAACTATACTAAAGTTACTGTTCGGTAGTAGGAGTATCTTGAAAGGGATAGTAACCCTTGGGTCTTCAGTTATTGGGAAGTCCTTCAGGAAAGTTATTGAGATTACATGATGAGATACAGAACTGCTTTTATTTACCATATCAGCACAGCATGAGTATTTACACAATACTGAAAAATACCTAATTGCATGTTCTGGGACTGGTTCTTTGGGGGCCTCCAGTTTGGTCCAAATCCTGGACCTGGATCTGCCATATACTCAGGGCATTTGAGCATATTCCAAGATCTTGGCTAATATCATGTCAGTGTGCTGTAACTTAAATGGAATATTTCCTAAAATATTTTTCTTTGTAAAGTACATAAAAATTGAGCATAAATGATTAACCAATAGAACCATTAGGGTCTACTGCTAGGTAATAAACATTTTTTGTTGGTAATATTTCCATCCATAAAGAGCAATTACTTGTGTGCAGGCATAATCAAGTCTACTATGCACTAGGATAAAACTGTCAATTGAGGTAGTCTGTCAGGATGATTTCATATATGATAAAGTATATGACCTACAGGAAATTTTCTGCTGTGCATGTCTACATTACAGCTGCTGTTGATTTTACAAGGTGATATAGTGTAATATTACACTATCACTGTACACCCTATTGCCACTTTGGTGTAGGCATCTAGCTACCATTAAAGTTAATCAAACTTACACAGAGAATTGAAAGAAAAATTATCCCCAAGGGTCTACTTCTCAGGAACAGACTCTAATTTTACATATGCTCTCACACCATGATGCACGTATTATCAATTGTGAATGCAAATGTTACCTGACTTGCAGGTGCAACTAATATTTGTATCTACAACTAAGAAATCTTAACTCTGTCATTTGTACCTTCTGTTGATTGCTTTCATAAAATTTGAAGATGGCAAATTAGAGATCAGGTTTGAGGCCCCTTCAAAAATGAGATCCTAAAGGTCTAAGTGGAAGCTGGGATATTTGTTAAAAAGAGCAAAAGTATATCAAGGTCAACATTCACATTCTCTTGTAAAAAGAGCTTTACAGTCCAACATGATGACCCAACTATTATTAAGAGCGTTGTTTGTAGTACTAGGTTAACTGACCAACCAAAAACTACATTAAAAGACCACTACTGAGGTTGCAAAGTCAAGCTCTCAGGAAATGCCAGCATTAGGGTTGCCACTGAAACCTTAATTCAGTTCCCTTATGCATTTGCATTATGATACAGTCTTTAATTACATGATCCACAAGATTCCTGCCTTATTCAGTGCACTTAAAATATTGAATTGCTGATCATTATTTTCTCCTTGTTGTTCAGTGGATGTCCCAATACCTTATTTACTGCACACTATTCAAACTCTGCTTTGAAGACAGAAATTTGAATTTTCTCATGGGCTTTTCTGTGGGATTCATCACTATAGCATCTGTGTGCTTCACAAATATTAATGAATTTATTTTCACAACACCCTTGTGAGGTAAGAGGGGAGTATTAGCCCCATTTTACAGAAGGGAAACTGAGGCACAGAGCTCAAGGTCAGAAGTGTTCACTAATTTTGGGTGTCCAATTTGAGACACTTTGAGACCTGATGTTTCAGAGTAATTTGTATGCTCAGAGTACAGCTTCCATTGGCTTCAGTTGCAGCTGTGAGTACTCAGCACTTCTGCAAATCAGACTCAAGGTTCTCAAGTTGGACACCCGGAAAATGAGGAACACACATTTCATGACCAGCTGTGAAGAGTTTGGTTTAAGTCACTTGCCCAGCATCACACAGGAACTCTGTGGCAGTGGCAGGGATAGAATCCAGTTCCCTCGGACAGCATTCAACTGGCTTAATTCTGAGACCCTCACTTCTCTTCCTGAAATCTTCATTCATAACACACCTTCCAACTTCTGTAGCAAATCAGGCAGGGGTGCTCAAGACAACAACCTCCTTTACTATACAACTATGATTCATTCACAGTGCAGGTCCATCCTGTGCACTGAAAGAGGCAGGGCTCCTGTGCAAAAATCATATGTGATCATATAATTGCAGACTGTCATAATGCTTACTCACAAAGGGCTGAATAAAGACAGTTTTATGTCTGGCATTTCCTAAATTATGAGTTCTTGACTTTGCAGCCTTAATGTTCTTTTAATGTAATTGTGTGTGTAATAGGATGGGCCAAATTCAGCCAATTTTGTTTTACAGAAAAAATGATTTTACATCATGTCTAACTTATTTGCAACTGTTACTATCTAAATTGGACATAGTTTTATATCTGGCAACTACTGGGAAACACTAAAACAAGGAGCTTTAACAGTTTTAAAAGATATGAGTTCTTGGAGAAGAAGGAAGTGTAAAGATATATGGGCGAGTCAGGAAACTGAAATGACAAGTAAGGGAAAAGAGCCAGCTTGAAGGGCAGGTGAATTTTTAATGCTCTTCCTTAAAAAGGGATTTGATGCTGAGGGCATTCTCTTATTAACTATGACTCACCACTTGACGCAGCCAAATATAGACTGATAGTATCTTAGTCTTTATTCTTATTTGCCCATTCCTCTGTCTTCTTTAAACAATCAATGTTTTGAAGCCTTCTTTTGTGCCTGCAACCTTTGCCTTATGGCTGATGTCACTGCCAAAAGCTGCTTGCTTTTTTTCTTTTTTTCTTTTTTTAAATCTGGTGCAGGTCAACATGCTCTCTGCTCTGCAGGAGTGGAGAGAGTGAGAGAGCGTGCGTCTGAGGCAAGAGGAGATATGAGTGACTACTTCTGAATGCTCTGAAAGTAAACTATCACATTCCAAAAATGCAAGGATTTAAAACACTAATAAAGATATGGCAAGGGGTTGAAAAGCTCATCTTATAACAATACACTGCTCCTTGTCTATCACTTTCTCTGCTGTAAGCTGTTTTCTGTCCACTCTCCCTACATAGAAACCTGCTGTACTATTAACCCTGTAAAAACATTAGCATACTATCTGTGTAACTTTTTATAATCTGGTTCCTCCATGATAAATCTGTCCTCCTAAGGGATTTTTACTGTACTTGCATTAACTCTCTCTTGCCCTCTCACTCCTCAGTTATGTGGTGTCCTAAGAGAATAAAGCAGCCGGCTTCTCTTGTCTAGCCCAGTTTAAAATCAGAATGGGGATTTAATGAGGTGCTCCCAAGGAGTTCCACAGGTGCCAATCAACTGTGTGAATTTGCATATTTTTCCTTCTAGCTAAATTCCTCTAACAGAGCACAGATAAAAATGTGTCACCTGTTTTGAAATGTGGCAGGACTTTAGTAGGAAACTGCATGTATACTATATCACCTATCCCTTAAATATTCAATAATAATACTTTGTACCTTTACAAATGGATGCCATAGAATCATAGAATCTCAGGGTTGGAAGGGACCTCAGGAGGTCATCTAGTCCAACCCCCTGCTCAAAGCAGGACCAATATCCAATTTTTGCCCCATATCCCTAAATGGCCCCCTCAAGGATTGAACTCACAACCCTGGGTTTAGCAGGCCAAAGCTCAAACCACTGAGCTATCCCTCCCCCCAAATGTCAATATTTCAATAAACATGTCAATATTTATTCTGAGTAATTAGCATTATTAGGCTATTACAGGTATTATTTCTATTATCTACTCCACTGTGGGCTACGGAACTACGTATTTCCTTTACTGTGCTATAGTAGTAAACAAGTCTAGAGAACCTGTAACACTAATTACTTTCAAATAGTACATATAACCATTTTAACAATGTCTGCAGTATTATATTTGTATTTGTATTTTAGTAATGCCCAAAGGTCTCAGTAGGAGTTGGGCTAGGTTCTTACATACCCAGAACCTAATCCTGCAAACTGATGCTCTTCAATGAGGCTGTCCATGAGAACCAGGGTCTTCTATTTCTGGAACAGCTTGCAGGATCAGGGTGCCCCCCCAGACTTTGTAATATAAATACACAAGACAGGAGGGGGCAGGTATGGCGCATGTGAGCAGAGTGATGGTTAACAAATGTCATGTTCCCCTTTTTTTGGTGGTGTTACATAGTGTACACCACAGAGCACGCACCACAACTCTAATTCCCTGAGGATGCCTCATTTCCCGACACAACTGAGTACTAGTGTTGAGGCTGAGAGATTGTGAGGAAAAACTGGTAAGTGTGTGTGTAGAGGGCAACAGTGGGGCAGAGTTAAGTGTATGGTGTGAGGTCTGTGGTGTTCAATAGATGTGGTAATGGTTTAGGGTGTGCATGTTGGTGAAGGAGTAGAGGATTTGTACTGCTAGGGGGCTTAACTTTTCATTTCCTTGTTGCTGTGGGTTTGTGAGAGGCATATTGTGTAGCAAACTGAACTGCTTCACAAGGAAGTTTTTGTGTGTTAATATAGTGGAGCTTGGAGGAATGGCAAAGGAGCTCAGTTAATAGGAGTGTGGCCATATTGAGCAGAGGAGGAGTGATAGGAAGAGGAAAAGGATGGGGAGGAGAGGTGCAAGGATTGTGAGGCTGCAGTGTTCCAACATCTCCCCTCACAATCACTTAGTCAGCAGAGATAGCATGTCAGGTATCAAAGCTGAAAGACTGAAGTTTGACGACCACCCATTGGAGGGCTCAGAATGAGTGCTCCCGTTACATACATGTATGCATGTGGGTACATTTGCTTACTCGCTTCCGGGCTGACTCAGAAGTTTCTTCCTCCTTCAGCCTATGTGGTGGGAAATGTGGATATATGCAACCTACTGCCCTGGATGTGGAGATTGACCTCCAATGGAGGGGTCAACCATGCTGGTTCCAGAGCAGGGGAACGAGGGGCCAGCCATCCCTCAGCTGCATCCCACTCCTCCATCCTGTGTGGTTCCTCAGCTCCAGCCTCTCAGTATCCCCTGTGGGTCAGGTACCACTAAGTAAGAAGTCCACTTCCTAAATGAGTACACTGAGGCACAAAGGGGTTTAGTGACTTGCCCAAAGTCACACAGTGAGTTAGTGGCAGAGGTGAGAATAAAACACAGGAATCCTCTTTCCCACTTCCTCACTGTAACCTCTAGACCAACTATAAATGTTCCCTGTAACCGTGTCCTAATTTATTGCCTGTGTTATCTAGAATTGTAGTGCAGTAATGTCTGCAAAAATGAGCATGCTCTTCCTATAGACAAGAAAAATCTTATCACAGAGCACTTACCAACCGTAGACTCTCTCTAAGAAAAGATAAGATTTTATCATCTCATCGTGGACATTTATGCTTTCTTTAGCATTCCTCACTGGATCTGTTATACAGAGTGTGATTTTAACATTAGAGAAAGCAACCATAACTGTTGCTTTTTTAAGCAAAAAAACAAAGTTAGCAAAAATAAGCTCTAGATTAAACTTAGTGATTGTGCCTTCACTAGTCACAAGTTCCTCAATCACTGAAAGGTTGCTGTTCAGTGGAAAAATACTTTTGCCAAATCTTAATCCTCTGGATTTTGCAATAAAATGCAGCTAGCCTGTGCTACCTATGGTTGGGGATGGACTCTTCCACCTCTAACCTCTTTCCATGAGAACCCTCTGATTGACTTATTAACCTATAGGCCAGTTGTTTTTCCCTGATTTTACAAGAAGAAATAAGCAAAAACAAATGAAATCACTAGAGTACTCTACGCTAGTGGTATAGAATACCATATTGTAATATGTAGGTGCTAGCAGTTTATCCACACAAAATACTGACTTAAGCTTTCATTTCTCAGTCATCGTCCCAGGGTGCCATACACTGAGTGATCAGTGTCAGAATGAATCTTGAGCCATTCAGATCAATACACTCTGGTTAATCCATCAAGGTCAAATTAATAAAAGGGGAAATTCACTCATTAGAAAACAGTTTGTGCAAGGCTCTCTGCACTTTGACAGTCCTACAGTACCCTTGCTCGGGATGATACTGGCAATGGCCAGGAAGGGTACCCTGTTTGCCATTTCCATGCTAAAGAGGTGGGTTCTGGTTTGGCTCTGAGTATGCTTCTGCAGAGGGTAGTTCCACAGTCAGCTGGGAGGAAAGATCACTTGATTTACACGTAGGTGAATCCAATGACTTAAATCCTCCTCCGCAGGGAGTGAAGAGCAGTAACCACTATATTAGCCCATAAGCTAAAGTGGAGGTCATAGAAGGAGAAAGGTGCATATCTGAGTGAATTTTCTTTCTCCTGCAACTCTTATGCTGGATAGCCTAATCTGGTTTTATGCAGTTTCCTGCCTCATGTTTTCCTATAGGCTCTTTGTGTTATTGAAATCCTGCACACTTCCAGTACATAGTAATGAAGGACTGAATTTGAGTCCTAGATTCTTGCTTGCATATATTCTTCCCGCTTACCATACACACTTTAAAGTGCTCTCCTGATGTGCACCCTGCACTGCAGAGGACCGAGAGAAGCTGTTCTAGGAAATAGTGCCACTGTCAGAAGGTCTGTGTTGATAAAGCAGACTTGTCAGATGATGTGAACTTTATTCTTACAGATATATTGGTACATCTAGGAGGCGTTTGGCAGTCTGAATGAGAATAAAGTAAACTAAAAGATGTTAGCTACACTTCTAATAACTCCTGGAAGGGCCAACCGATCCACATAGAGTGAAAGTCTATAGATGGAACTGTCCATGAACAGTGGTCATGCAGTTACCACCAGGTGAATGTTTTGTGGTCTATGCAAAATAAGTTGGGGTGTCTCATTCCAGTTCATGGGCACGCTGGGGGATGGGGAGGGAAAGACCACCATCACAGATCACGGGTGGCACTTTGTTTTGCTATCTCAATAGAAAGCCTAAGGATTTAATAAACATGGTGAATAAAGAGCCAAATCTGCATAGTGCCAAGCACTCCTAGCTCCTACTGAAGTCTGTGGAGTCTGAGGGTTGGAAGATGTTCAGTTTCAAATTGCTAGAAGTAGTTGCATCGGAATAAACTTTTGAGGCACATGCATGATCAATATGGGTGTGATGTCACCTGTGCTACAGCAGTGTCCAAGGCAGTCAATCCAGCTCCTTTCATGAGTTTAAATGTATACAGGACCTGAGTCTGAATTCACTTTGAAATGGAAGAGTTAGCTATTTACTACCCCTCCCCTTCCACACTGCTATGCTTTCTGTTTCTATTAGCACTGAAAGTACTGTAATGTTGTGGAAAAGGCTATTGTGCCATGATATATTTCTTTGGGAAGCTCACGGGAGAGACCAGTGTTGCAAAATTTACAGCATAATTTCCAGGACAAAGAGATTGATATTGGTGCTGGTTGTAAATTTTCAAATGTTTTCCAACAAAAACACAGGGGAAAAAAAAGTTCATGGAAAACTATCCAATTTTTTGACATTTTAGTTGATATGCATTGCAAAGTCAGTGGTGTACATCTGAACTCCTAAACCTTGGACCTGGTGCTGGGAAATGATGAGCTCCCTCAAATGAGGCCAAGTACAGGGTGTGTTGCACCTCTCAAGAGCTCATCTCTTGCAGGTTTGGGCTCCTCTTTGACTTTGGATCATTAATTTTCTCCCTCATGTGACATTTTCCGGTAGAAGTATTCTATTTTGAGATTTGAAGCCTATAGTAAATTAAATTCATTCACTTGAGACAACTAGCACCATTTAAAATTTAACTATACAAAGATTCAATCAGCCCCATGAAAGTGCAGTTGCAGATCAGCAATTATGGTAGAAAACAGCCTATCTGTGCTTCATGGCAGCGCACTAAAACATTGTCCAGGATGCGCACACTCATCTACTGCATGACAAACATCACTAATAAGAATCTGTTTCCAATATAAATTGGATTTTTACGTGTCACTTTGTTAATGCCTTTGGTAGCTTCCATAGCTGCAACAGTGACTGAAGTGTGCATCAGGGAGTCTGCCACTTTGTACAGCTGCCACTTCTAGCTAGAGATGTTTTACCAGCTGGATCACCACAGATGATTTTACATTGGAGGCTCTGTATTCACACATCTTGCTTTGGCATCTATCCTGCATTAATCACGGACGGGACAGGCAGCAAGAAAGAATTTTATGCTCTTCAGCATTTAGAAAAATCATCTTTTCTGCAGTAATACAAGTCTAATAGGTCTTGATTGCACACAACAGAAATGAATAATGCAGTTGAGACTCACTAACACTTCTAGGTCACGAGGGCAGCGTGTGAGTACAGTATGTGTTCAGTAACCAGTTTTGGTTAAATGTATTCATGTATTTCCTCCAACTGCATTGTTTATAAAAGTTCTTCACTTTTCTTAATATGTGAAGTGAGGTTGGAGAGGTGGAGTGAGGTTGGAGGTTGGAGTGAGGTTGGAGAGGTGGTACTGAGCCTCACCCTCTTTTTACAGCATTCCACGGAGCAAAGGAGAAACATGTTTACATGACTGTTCTTGTAATGTGTGCTGGGTTATAACATAATACCTCCATGCTTCTCAAAGTAAACTGGTTCTTTATTAAGATATCTATATACAGAGAAATTGCAGCTAGGATTCTATCCATGCATATACAGACTGACTTTCTGGTACCTCCTCCAAACGCTTTTGTCCTGTAAACTTTGCTCCTCCCTGTTCTTCTCTATCACTTATACCATTCCAGGAGCACATTAGAACAGAATGGAGCAATATGTCTCATTGGGGTCCATCTAGTTCTGTTTCATATTCTTTTCTTATTTTCAGCTTTCCTTATTCAAGGACTAAAATGTTGAATGAGAGGGAAACCTATGACCATCCATGTCTTAAATGCTGCCAAACAAACATAAGCTCTTTTTTCACCCACCTTGGAGCCCCTGCATCTCTAGCGACACTGTCCTCATCCATCTGCTGAAAACAAAAGGGAAATTGGATTTGATCACAACTTCTAGCTTAGTTTATTAACTTGCAAAGTGTACATGAGTGCAGGGAACTTGTATTTCACATTTCATAATCCAAAATATTACATTTTAACAAGGAAAGAGAGCAAGATCATACATAATGCACATATTTATAAAAGCATGCAGACAAACTCATTAGTCCTTGATTCTAGCAAAGTTTCCACTGAAATAAATGGAAGTTTTGCCTGAGTTAGGATTGCAGAATTTGGTGCATCATAAATAACTGGGAAGAATATAAGGACAGAAGCAATGAGACTGAAGTAAGGAAGTTGAGATGTATGCATATATGTATTAAATTAAAACATACTGTAGCTATGAGAGGTGTGTCTTGATATGAACTTCAAATATTGGATGTTGTTGAGTTTGTGATATTCAGGACCAAATCTCCAGATTTCATCAGTAGGGTTCTTTCAAGTTAATATGTGTGATCTCTGCAAAACGTTTTTTGTGGACAGAATGGGCTAGGACCAATTTCTAAATATAATATAATGTAATCTATGCTTGATTTAAAGTCAGATGGCATAATCTGGGCCCAGCAACACAATATCAGAGCAAAGAGGAGAGACTGCCCAAAAGGCCAGCTAGAATTCCACCCATGAGCCTTTGCTCTCCTTTCCTGTGCGTTGTATGGTATCATGTGGACCTGGGTTTCTGTTTGGGACTGACTGAGGGAAACAATTAAAGGAAAAGAGGGGCACTAAAACCTCTTCTCTTTGCTCAGTGATCTTTCTTTGGCATAACAAACCTGATAGGCCTTACTCAGCTATGCTTCTAAATAGAAATGAGCCTGAGTTGTGGAGTTAGAATCTGAACTCCCCAGTATTCTTGGGCATTCAGATCTGTTGCCCATGTCCAAGCCTACCTTTGCTCATTCATCCTTTTCAATGTTGCTCAACTTTTATCCTATACGTTCTACTTGTCGTCCCCCCCCCTTTTTTTTTCCCCAGGGAAACAACATGTACTGCATTGTTTGTGCTTTTTAGCTACACATTGTTGCTGCATCCTCAGGTTTGTCAGCCTAGATTTAACAGGGAAGCTTATGATGGGATCTTGCTTAACTTGTTGAAGTTCTTGGCCATTGTTCCTGCCAGAGAAAACAAAGGGCCCAGTTCTTGTTGTAGTACAAGTCATATTAAGTTAATGACAGTAAATGTTTTATGCAGGCTAAGCGTAGAATATGACCCTATGTATACTCCTTTGACATTTGATGAAATGCCACATCAAAATTCATTTAAGGAAAAAAGCTTGTTTTATAGAAAACTGACCGCAACATGTCAGTGGGAGGGGGGAAAGATTGATGTACACTGTCTATCTGCATAGATCAGAGGAAAGGGAGAGAAGTAGGCTTATATGTAAAAGAAAGTTAGTAATATCCAACAAAGCACTTAAGTAAATATGTTGTCTCCTTAAAGTCAATGGACTACTTTAGTGCTTTGAGTTATATACGTGCTTGTATGTGTTGCTGGATCAGGGCCTTAGTATGATTTTAAAAACCTTTGGAGACTTTTTAAGTGATTAAAAACATAATGACTCAAAATTGATCTGGTAAAAGGAATTTCTTATAGATTGGTTGAACAGAAAGGACAACATAGCGAACTGATGCTAACTGAAGCCAAGCAAGATTATGAAAAGACCACATTGGCAGTAGTGGGAGATTTCAGCTAAAGCTGCAGTGAATTGTCCCTTGAATAATAGGTTCATTCATCAGCACATGCTTTGATGCGCCCATAAGGTTTGCAATAAGGAGCTTCACCTTCCCAGAATTAAAGCATGAAAAATCATACCATGCAGCAGGTGGGAAATGATGAACACGTGGCAGCCAACATAGTGGCTGAAATGAAAGTTAAGTCTTGTTTTTATCATGTGTTTTTTCGTGTATTTCTTTGTTTATTTTGTCTAATGAACATTGTACCAACACATTACAAAATGAGCATTCTCAGGTTTGTATACATACTCTGGAAGCAGTGAGATCAATATAAAAATGTGCTTGTGAATTTAGATTAATCAGCTGATTGATTTTCTAGACAGTAGAAATAAGAGAAGAGAAAAATATTACTTCATTAGTTCTAATAAATGGGCATCCTTGCAAACCTCATTTAATATTGACATTTTATATATGTAGACACACGAGATATTAGGATTGCTTTCCTACATACCCAAGACAGACCACGTGGAATCTCACAGAGTAATGAGTTCTAGAATCATCACTGACAGCAAGGTCTATGGCTGTGCTGATCCTTAAAATAAATGAAAATGTAATGGGTTTTCCTCATCATATATTCCACATTGCAAATAGATATTGTCTTCCAGGAGCATAGTTTAGACAAGTTGTTCAAACGATTTTAAAAATGCCTATATGCTGCAATAATGTACTTGGCAGAAAGTCAGTAAATAACAAATGATCTTTTAGCTATCATTTATTTTTTGTTTTTGTTTCAGGATCTTGTATCAACAGTGTGGTTTAAGGTAGCATCTTGTCTCCCACACCCACACTCCAACACTTTTGTGTCTTTTCATTCATACTTTATGTTCTTAAGAATCTTTTTTTTTTTAAACTCCAAACCAATTGCTTGGTCTGTTAATTTTTCATTTATGCTCACCTCTGCCTTTCTGGGTTCCAGTCAGGAGAGAAACAAAATTGAAGAGAGGCTACTGGAAAGCCATTCTTCTGGATTTCTGGTTTGATTACAGATAGGAAGCATCAGAAATCTGATGAGAGAACCTGTTGTGAGACAGAGGTCCAAAACATTCAGGAGCGTCCTATGCAAATGTTTCCTCGAATCTAGTAGAAATTCTGTTGCATTTCAAGGATTTTAAAATTTCTACAGAAAGGAGTTTATTCTCTATTAACTTCTATGCATTTTTGAGATCAATTGGTGTTATCACTATAAAATTCAATAAGACTTTTTCATATAGGAAACATCTGGACTTTTTGGTGCTGAACTGAATCAAGCCCAAACTCTAAAACTTTTGAGGTTCACCTATTACTAAAAGTGACTTTGGAGACCTTCTCCTGTAACTTACTCTTATGAGTAACCTGGAATCCTAGTCCTGAGAGTAGTCTATTGAGATTACTTCCATGATAAGGATAGCAGTTTTTCCATTGCTGAAAACAAATGTATTAAAGGGGTGTCTCTTGTAGGATTAGACCTATTGAAAAAACTAAACTGATATCCCACCCCCTGCAGCAATATTTTACAGACTTCTATTATATTCTCAAATGTCTTAAATTCCGCAGTAGATAGAGGTTATATTAACTAACCATAGATCTCTTTATGAAAGGCATCTACCAACTGTTTATAAATGACATCCCCCCTCTGAAAGCAACGTATTATCTTTGTGCTCTGTTTAATAATAAAAATAAAAACACAAAGCTGATATGATGCCCCATGTCCTTGCAAAGGAGAACTGTAAATAATTGGAGGGAAACAGAGATGAACACCTGTCATGCATTCTCAGCCACTGACTTTCATTGGCACAGCTTGCTGCAGACCTATAATAAATATACCTTCACATCCAAGAAAAATAAACTTATAATAGTCAGTTTGGTTTCTGGCAGTAAATCTGTCATGTGCTGCTTTATCTTGCATTCCCTTAGATAATGTGCTTCAGATTAGGAGTCTCACTTGATTTGAAATTGAGTAAAACTATCATTTTATTAAATATTACATTTTTGTAATTTAATATATTACTGAAAATGAATTTACTCTTTAAATTTCTTTTTTTTTGAGATGTCAAATCTGGATGATAAACGAAAAAGGAAATTCCTATTTCTTATTCTTTTCTTCATGTTAGATCATAAGATTTAGCTGAAACATCTAGTTTTGATTTTTTCCAACAGTCATTTCAGTTTACCAAAGGTCATAGCAAATATTGAAGTATATTATAGTCTCATAATGAACCAAATTAAACTCTGCTGTAACTACCCTGAATCCAGTAGATTTGATTCCAAAGCTAAAATTGGCCTGCTGAACTTCATACTTGTTCTGCCTTATTAGTTTTTCAACGTTTTAAGTGCCACACAACACCAGAACTGTACATAAGATATGTTTGGCTCCCACTTCAGAAGATCCAGGTTCAAATCTTGGTTGGTCAGAAATGACATGTCATTGTTTTAGGTTAATGGATAGTACAGTCCAAAATGCATGTACTATGATAACGGTTCTGAATGATTTGCAATGTTCTGGAGAAGCCCCGTACTAACAATTATGGCTTCATCCTGACTTGCACTGAGTCATGCAGAGAAGCTTTGTACAGTGTGGGTCAGCAATATGTGGCTTTCTCTTCAACACATCTCCTGCATTTGAGGGAAGTCCCTTGTGTGTGATGCCTAATTTTACATGACCTCTAATCAATAAGGAATGATTGAAAAATGTGATCAGATGAACAGTGTGTTTTCACACAATCATGCAAAGGACCATACCAGTGTTTTTTGTCCCAGGAAGAAACCAGTGAGGGGGATGGTCCTTAAACGTAAGCTTTGTTCTGAATTTTTCAAAAAAGTGCCCTCTATTTCCTTCCAGAAAATGCTAGCCAGTTCAATTAGCTTATCAATTTCATTAACACCAAAATTAAGATGAGAATTTAAGTGTTGGGTTGTATGACAGAAAGTATAATGCAGAAAGTCACAGTGCATCCTTGGTTCCATCTGCAGCAGAATACAGGCATTGCAATATTCTTGCAAGAAATCTGTTTCGAGTTTTCTCAACCATTTGATAGTGTTTCACATATGTATACATTTGGCTTACTCGCTTAGGCTGCATGTACAGCCATCCTGCACTTTCGGAGCTCCACAAGCTGTGGGGAGAGAAACCAAATAAATATAGCATCCTTTTAGTGATCATGAAAAGTAAACTAAACTGATAAGAAACAGATTACTGTGCTTGATGCTTAATCAAATGACTGAGTGATATTTCCATAAGCCTGGAAAGAATTTTGTAATTGAAGCAGCAGAGATTTCATAGCCTGTGCATGCCTCAGGCAACATCGGCACAGTTATTGCCTTTTTAAATGAAATGCTGCCTTCACTCCTTGTTTCAGCAGCAAAATAACACTTCCATTTAACAAACTAAATTAGCATAGCAATTCTACTATAAGTGAGATCAGCACTGGATATTTAAAAGACTTGATACAGATTCATAATGTTGTGAAGTTTATTTTCATGCATTTTAAGTGTCACAACAGAAAAATTCAAGGACCTGATTCTAAATCTTTTGTCATTGCTTTGGAGGAAATTTGACAGCTCTGGTAATCAATTTTTAATTACCCTTTCTGGCACTGTAATAACATGGTGATTAGTTTTCCTGACAGGAAGATAATTATGCAACCTGAATTATTCAGTAAAGTGAAGTTACTGCTGGGGAAACCAGTAATAGATCCAGCATCTTTTCTCACCTAAAGGTATCTTGAGGGAATCCCTGAGCTAGCATGTTCTGTGACACACAAAGATTTTTACTGCAATCTCCTTGGATATCAAACATTGCACATGAGATTTCAAATAATAGATAATTTGAAGAGAATAATGTGAAAAGACACTTCTTAGAGAAATATTTTAGACACCTCTTTAATAATTAACCCATTGTCTTTTTTTAATTTATAATTTATTGCAAATGTTCCCCAAAAAATAAGGGGAGGAGAAAAAGAACAAAAAAGTAAAGGAATCGAAAGGAAGGAAAAGGAAAGGAAGAAAGGGGGTAGAAAGGAGACAGGAGAGTGACATCTTGGTTACCATCCACTAGGAATTAATCAAAGATTTCTAAAATGTTGGATCAAATCTCTTCAAATTTGTCTGAGGTCTCTCCTCTCCAAAATGTTACCCAATCTTTAACTGCCAGATCAGCCAAGTGGCTATGCCAACCTTGTGTCCTTGGAGGCAGTCTACTCTTCCCTCCATTCAATATGGGTTTCTTGGCTAGAGAATCAAGCTTTCCACGAGCTTTTCAAGCTGATGGGATACATCCCAAGACACAGGTCTAGGCAGTAATTTTTAAAAGGGGGGTATACAGTATCATGATGATCTTCCTGCCTATGTCTAGGCAAAGGAATTGGATTCTGGGGCAGTCCCAAAACCCATGAGACAGAGTGGCTCTGGGGAGACCCATATTTCCAGCAGCAGTTTGCTTTGGGAAGGTCCATGCACTGTAACCTATGTGCGTACTAGTGTGAAAGAAATATAATTTTCTGCCGAATCAGCTTTAGCCACAAATCAGTAGTAGAATTTTTAATTTTTTTGGCAAGGTGCTTTCCCTTTGCCTAGGGTTCAAGGATATACACACATCTTTGTTCCAGGGCTGGCACAGGCTATCAATGTTAACGACGGTCTTTTGGGCCATGGCATCATAACAGGCTACCGCTGGTTGGGTGAACCTATGGAGCACTCTCCACATCAACAACAATTCTAGTGTGTGTGGTGCTCCCAGCACATCAGATCCAAATATGTCCTTCAAGAGATGTTTAAGCTGCAGCTAATGCCATGCAGCTAGTCCAGGTAGGCTGTACTGTTTGAGTGCTTATACTGGCAGAAACTGCTCCTCTGGGATCAATTGAGAGATCCACATTATCTCCTTGTGCATCCTCTCTTTTCTCATTAATGATTTATTGTCGATTTTCAACAATGGGTTGCTCCAAAGTACAGCATTAATGTGTGAGAGGGGATGGAATTTAAATTTTATAGCCAGTGTCTGGTAGCCAATATTGTATGGGACGTTTTATGATCCAAATGGTTATAATCTGAACCCAGTATTCCTGCCAATGGAAGGAGATGGACCAACTGCCGTTCCACCAGCAGCCAGGTCCTGTTATGTTCTGGAGGCACAGGGCTGCCTGGTTAAGGATAAAGGCTGTATGATAATGCTGCAAGTTGGGGAAACAGGAGTTGTAATTTACACAAAGCCAATCTTGGCCTCCCAGCTCCCCACAGAGAAATATTTTAAAAAATTCATTAATTTTGCTAAAATAAAACTGAAGAATAGTAATTGGGGGACCACGCAGTATATACAATATTTGGGGAAGCACATTCATTTTGATACTATTAATTTTGCCCCAAAGGGTAAAGGTTCTCTCTGTCCACATCTCTCAGTATCTGGGGTAAAATGAGCTCTAGATTAATTTTGAACAGATTTTCTAATTCACTGGGTGATGAGTATCCCTAAATGTTGGAATTGTAGGTGGCAACCCAAAAAATTACTATAGATATCCCTCTGAGCATGTTTGGTTATGCCCGGGATTCCCAACTTTTCTCAATTGATTTTTTGGAGAGGGGTCCAGATTCATTAATTAGAT
Source organism: Lepidochelys olivacea (assembly GCF_965140295.1). Lineage (NCBI taxonomy): Eukaryota > Metazoa > Chordata > Testudines > Cheloniidae > Lepidochelys > Lepidochelys olivacea. Next base: position 85,358,339 of record NC_140415.1, on the reverse strand, counting down.
TGAATAGGTTTGGAACAGAATCTTGAGGTTTAGACATATGAACAAGAGTGTCATCAGTATATCACATGAACTTGTGCTCTCTTTGGCCTGTCTTGTTGCCGTTTATATGTTGATTTGTACAAATAGAAATAATTACAGGATCTAGGGCTGGGTCAAACAGCACAGGCGGAGGGTGGGGAACAGCAATTCAGTCTCGTAACCCTCTGAAGTGGCAATGGTTCTGAAATGATGCGCCTGGTGATGATCCTGGAAGAGGGGTTCACATAAAAAAGTTTAATCCAAGAAATAAATTGACTACCAAATCTGAGTTTAGCAAGAACGTAAAAAAGGTAATCCTAGGATACACAGTCAAAGCCCTTCTGAATATCCAAGGAGATAGTGACAGGAGGCTCCTTTGACTCCCTCAAAGTTGCAGTGATGTCAGTCAGTTGCCGTAAATTGTCAGATTCATGTCAGTGAGATACCCCCCACCTGATTGACATGAATAATTTGGGACAGGATTTTATTCCAGCTTTTTGTTCTGATTCAGAACTAACTTTTTTCAAAACTGCAGATTTTTCCATGGAATGGAAATTCCAGTTCCTGCTCAATTTTAATGACAACCCACCTCTGCAAAAGGTCATGAGTTTTGGTGCAGCCTGCTAAAAAGAAGAGCCAGCTGTACAATTCAGATCCAGGTTTCTCTGTTCAGATCATCACTAATATAAATATACGAGTCCTAGACCCCCATCTGTACTAATTCGGGCTGAAAATATTTTGAGTTCCTAGCATGGACAGGACAAATATTTTACTATTGTTGTGTAAAGCAACCTTGACACTTGGTGGGGCCAAGAACACTTTCTGAAATGGTGCTTCATAATGCTCTGTGAGCTCTGCTTATTACACTGATCATACTTGTCTCAGCATTATGCTGTGCTTCTCCTGTATCCATCTGCTTATGTGCCTATCTACTCTGTGGGAATGTTTTGATGCAAAGTTAATATTTGTATAATCCTTTGAAAGGGTAAAGCACTATATTGGTTTTGGTGGCGTTAAACACCTAGACTAGAACACCCAATGTTAGAAAAAAAATCTGTTTTCATAAATGTTGAGGGTTTCTTCAAAATGTTAGTAACCCAAAAATTAAGCATTTTTGGTGTTTTGGCAACCAAACATTTTTGTAGGGGGAAAAATTACCCACCAGCTCCAACAAATGTATTTAGGTATTATATTTAGAAATATAAAATAGGGCATTACTAAAGTATTACATACACAAATGTACTTCCCACTGTTTCTCTTGCATTACTCAGCCTAGAGCACGAGCATCCTAGGAAATAATCTAAATCCTGTTGATGCTGCTGCCCTGATTGTAATAACTGTGAGATGGCATCAAAGTCCTTACTTATAGTACCCTGAATAAATCATTTACCATAACATGGGATAATTTGACAACAGGAAACCAGACAAGCCCCAGGAATAGGAAGTATGTCTCTCATTTGGTTATAATGGTAGATCTGGAGGGCGTGGCTATTTTCTTGACCATCAGTTTAAGTAAAATTTTAAATTTCTTTATAAGTAAAACTAAAGAGCTTGATCCTTAGTGGTGGGTGGAGGTATGCAGAGGCCCAAATTCTGCTTAGTTACTTTCTCTGCCAGGGGAGCCAGAGAATCTAAACATTTGGCTTAACATCTTGACAGTATCTCTTTAACCAAATCATTATTTCAGCTTTGAACATTGTTGTTCACAGAATAACCGCTTGTTTCGCTAACAAGGTAACTGACTTTGTTTATGGATATGGACAGATTGTGAATGTTGCAGCAAAATGAGGCCTTGGCTGTTTAGTTGACAAATATAATTGATAGGTCAAAGATGAAGGAAAGAATTACACGCACTGATAGTTGTATACTGGATCAAGGGTAAGGGGGAACCTCTCAATGGCATATTACAGATGAAACACACATTGTTTTAGATTTTAGCATTTCACATCAAGTGGGTAAGAGAAATAATAGCAGTATAATATCTTCTCAATATTCATGTATTAAAAAAGACACAATGACACAATTTGTGTATGACACACAAACCCAGTGATTAGAGGCTATTGCATGTGACTTTATTAATTCTGAAATAGCATGCAGAGATCAGAACAAACACACTTTTAATACATCACCTAGAGGTGGGGTTTATGGTTTGGTTTGGTTTTCATAAACTGAGGTCTTGATGGCACTGTGTTCACAGGTGAAACAGAGAAACATAGGACCACTCTCAATTTTGAAGGCCAGCTGACTTTTCTGAAAAAGTAAGCACTTATTTTTAGGGGTGCTGTCTAAAGCTTGAGTTGACAGTTAATTTCCTTGTTCACTTTTTGTTCACTGCTTCATAGGGGGAAAAACATAATTTCTAACACCACAATAAGCACTGAATACTATACTAATACTAGAGGCATTCCTCCATAAAAAAATAACTTTTCTGGTTTCAACAATTACTTAAACAACTCCCAAGAAAAAGTGTGTATATGTGTGTAGGGGGGGTCTGCTCCCTCTCTCTGCCCTTAATGGCTAATGTGCTCTTAGCTGATTGAGAGGTAATTTACCCAGCCCGGACCTACCGAGCAGGAAGGGGCAAGCTGGCAGTAGACTGGTCTGGGTGCAGCCTGAGAGAGCTAAGGGGAATGAACTACTGTAGCTGTTTTGTGGCTTAATTAAAACAAAAAAAAATCAACTCTCCCACAACCTCAGAGTGTGGGTCACCAGGCCCTGATGCAACTGCAATTTCAACTTCAGGTAATTTTATGACACAATTCAACTTACAAAGCCCCCTTAACATGTGTATAAAGATTCTAAACCTCAATGACTAGTCAATAATACCCAATGAGGATGCCCTTGGAGTGCAATGAGGGATCCTTACACAATTTCCATGGAAATCTAACATTGGGAGACAGATGGTCACCCACAAGGCATGCCAAGTTAGTCTGATGGTCAAGACCATGAGCGCTTTTTTGGGTGGTGTTTGTGTTTGTGTCTGTGTCTGTCTTCTGTTTTCCCCTGGAGGACATATCCCTCCCTCTATTGCAAAGTTAATCAGTTAAGAAAAGTAGAAGTATTATACCAGAGACAAAGAAACAAAAGAGAAACAGCTGAGGAAAAAGAGGAAGTCCCTGGTGAGTTGCAGCATTTCTGACTGGCACCAAATTCTGACTGAGAGATTAGTCAGATTTCAATTTAGATTTTACTGAAAGTGAGTTCCTATCCTGGATAGGGAAGTTGGCTTTGTGTGTTTCTCAGTGTCCCATCTTGGGTGCCAATCTGTAGCCTGATCTATAGATTATGTATTAACTATAATGATTACTTAAGAATCCCCAATCATCACTTTGAGGGTTGACAGGTTCCTGTTCCAAGATCAGGCCCAGTATTATTCAAATTATTATATAGTTAAGAACCCCGATGTGCACTGTTGCAACATTCACACTATAGGAACACTTCAATATTTACAAATAGTTTATTAATACATTTAGCACAGTCACAAACACCCCAACTCAGTAAGGTAGATAGAGATACTACAGAATGTATATTTGCACATCCATATACTCACACCATCCCTTGTAGAACAATCTGAAATGTTAGCCATCATCTTCCTCACCACCATCACCGTCCCCCTTCATCATCAGTGATCATCATTCTGGCACCTCCTAAGGACTACATCTCTTTCTCCTACTACCCCAAGTCTGGGATGCAACTTTTTTATATGATACGCTGACGCCCCTATGTTTGATGCATATTCAGTATGGGTTTTTCCCCTTTTCCTTATTTGCATATCTTCACCTAACTAATGTTGGGTTCTGAGCCCCTTTCCTAAATGTGGGAGGATTCAGATTTGGGGATTCATTTCAGGGACTATATGTTTCCTACAGTCATCTCCTAGCCCCTGAGAAACTTTAGGGGAATTCTAGAGACAATGAAGACCCAGTGAGAAGTGGATGGCATGTGGAAATGGTGGTAGGCTTGAAGTTGATTGATTGGTTTTTAAATAACATTTCAGTCCTTTATAGAAGGGTGAGAACTGTATTCAGAATGCTAGAGGAATTGGTTTTTGACTTACAAGCTTAAAAGAACCAAATATGTATAACTTTGCTTAGCAGTAACATGGTAAAGACATTATGAGAGTCTGAAGAATCAGAGCTTAAATTCCCAGCCATCTGCACCCTTTAAAATATTCGCAAAAACTTATGCACATGTTTAACTTTACATACTGTCAGTAATCCCATTTAAATCAATGGAACTATTTCATAAGTAAAATTAGGCCTATTCATAAGTCTTAAGACTGGAGACTTAGCTCTGGTTTACAATACAGGTGTATGTTGGTATAACTATGTTGCTCAGGGGTGCGGAAAATCCACACCTCCTAAGTGATGTAGTTACACTGACCTAACCCTAGGTGTAGACAGCACTATGTCGATGAGAGGGCTTCTCCCATTGACATAGCTGCCACCTCTCAGGGTGGTGAAGTACCTACGCAGAGAGGAGCAGCTTTCCTGTTGGCATAGGTAGCATTTTCCCTAATCACTATAGTGGCGCAGCTGTGCAGCTGCAGCACTGTAAGTGTAGACAAGCCATGAGTGTGGTACATGGATGCAGAACATTAATTAGAATGGAATGAAATAAAGAAAAAATAAAATCCAGGTTAAATATCAGGAAGACTTTTCTGACAGTCTGAGACTTCTCTGAGATCTCTTAGGTTGTGGAATTGTTTCCCAAGTTAACAATCTGGCATTGATAAGGATGGTCTTTTGGCTGAGTCCCATCCATCTTTATAGAATCTAACAACTTTTTAAAATATTTGTTTCTTTGCTGTCATGTTCTCATTTAAAATATCAGTGATGTCTGATGATCTCCTGGGTCTCTTTACAGTAAATTGAAAATATATGCAAGAACATTTTTTTCTAGGATTTTGAAAAGTATCTGAAATCAAATTTAAGTGAAACTCCACAGTACAGTGGTTCTCTAAGGGCTGTTCCTTATTGTGAAAATTATTGCTAGTTTAAAGTCTCATAATTTCTGCCAATGGGTTATAAAATTTCACCACAGAAGTTCTGCATGATACAAATGCCAAATGATGGATTCCATAGAACTTAATGCCCTACTGTATATTGCAGGGAGGAAAATAAATAGTATAAACATGGAACATTTGCTTTCAGGTTAATGCAATTCTTATTTAAAACTCATCAGAGTACAAGTGCCCATGAGTGGTGCATGGGAACCAGTGGTGCACAATTTAATACTGGATTTCATGTATAAACTACTTACTTTGTAAGGGAAAAGAATGTTACTACAGTAAGTTAATGCTGATTTGCATTTTAAAATTCACAGACCAACAGAAGTTTTTTGCCACTTTATTTTTAGCACTTATGTTCATAACTGTTTCCAGAGGTGGTCAAATAATTCAGCGTGAATAATTTGTGCAATTAACATTGGTAATTTTGTTGAATAAATTATAGGTATTAAAAATCAGACTATATTATTCAACAAATGTTTATCCTATACAAGAAGTCACTAGTGGACCAGCTTGAACAGTCTCTTGTGTCTGTGTAATTATCCATTTTATTTTACAGTAGGAACTAGAAGCCCCAAGCATTCAAGTTGGAACACTTCCAGAATACAGCAGGGTTTCCCCCTCTTAAAACAAAAAGAATTGAACTTCTAGGTGACCTAGTAAGGCTGTATATAGAGACCATTGTCTCTGTAATTTGGGATCATAAATCTGGATATGAATGTGTCCCAGAAATCAGACGATTTTTTATCAAGCCTCTCCCTTTCCATTGAAACCTGTATTGATTTTTATGACCGAAACTTTTATTAAAATTATAATAAATTCAAAAAGTATAAAACAAATTCCCACAAGGGGCTTTGCACCCCATTCTTACGGTCCTACCAATCATCTGGAGGTGTCAAAATTATCCTGTGGCCTGGTATTGCCTGTCTGGCCAGTAGTATAGAAGATAAATCCCTGCTAGCGTAGCAGATATATAGTGTATGGGAATAGGATAGTATCATTTTAAATAATTTGTGAGCCCTCTAATAATGGCTGGGAATAAGGTTCTATGGTTCTGGAAGTGGGCCAAAAAGTTTCAGGGCTGTCTAAGCCTGAGAGTGGTTGGAGTGCAGATTTCCCACAGAGAGGGTGAAGGTAGCAAAACCTGTCCCCAGAGGGTGGAGAACTAGAGGGACTAAAAGAAATCTAAAGTGCAGCTATCCCTATAACTGTGAGATCCTGCAATGCCCAGTTGGACTTTTCTAAAACTCTTTGGGGGGGGGGGGGGTAGGGAACTGTGTGAGTGTGTCTGTGTTCGAGCTTCTATAATAGTGAATCAGTACTTGCTTCAGTAGCATAGTAAGTGACTGTAAATCCTTGAAACTGAGTCCCATTTACTGCTGGCAAGAAGTGCTGCTTATGGGGTGCCTAATACTGCTTTAAGCATCAGGATTATGTGCTAATGGCATTATTGTATTTGAGTACTATGTGTGTAAGTAATTATAATTAATGTAGAGCATTGATACAGTGTACACATTGGAATCTGATCTCAAATTTTACCGGTAACTTCTTATAATCAGTATCTTCTCAATGGTCTGACATCTTGTATTTCAACCCCAAATCTACATCAAGTTTTTCAAAATTCTCATATGTGACTGTGTTCTTGTAGTTGGTTTTACAAGGTCCAGCACAGTTGTAACCTCTATGCTCCTGTTCAGGGTCTATGGTAGGGGCAGGCAAACTTTTTGGCCCGAGGCCACATCTGAATATGGAAATTGTATGGCGGGCCACGAATGCTCACAAAATTGAGAGTTAGGGTGAAGGGAGATGGGTGAGGGCTCTGGGTGGGGGTACAGGCTCTGGGGTGGGGCTGGGGATGAGGGGTTGGGGGTGCAGGAGGGTGCTCCAGGCGGGGACCGAGGGATTTGGAGGGAGGGAGGGGCAGGAGGTTGGGTCACAGGAGGGGGTCCGCGGTGCAGGCTCTGGGCAGCGCTTACCGCAAGCAGCTCCCAGAAGCAGCGGCATGTCTCCCCTCTGGCTTCTATGTGGAGGCACGGCCAGGCAGCTCTGCATGCTGCCTGCATGGCCAATAGGAGCTGCGGGGCCAGCATGCAGAGCCCCCTGGCTGACCCTACACATAGGAGCTGGAGAAGGGAAATGCTGCTGCGTCTGGGAGTTGCACGGAGTGGGGCAAGCCCCAGACCCCACTCCCCAACTGCTGCACTAGAGCGGGGTAAGCCCTGGACCCCACGCCCCAGGGGAGCTCAAGGGCCGGATTAAATGTTTGGGGGGTCAGATGTGGCCCCCGGGCCATAGTTTGCCTAACTCTGGGGTAGAATATAGGGAGTGAATGGGCAAGTAAGATAAGGGATTTGAAAGAAGGAAGCAAGTAAGAACTGTGTGTGAAAAGAATAAATTTGTTAGTCTCTAAGGTGCCACAAGTACTCCTTTTTGCGGATACAGACTAACACGGCTGCTACTCCAAAAGCAAAAAACGTGATTTTTGGCTAAAATGAAGAGGGGGATGATGGTAGAAGAGAGGAGATCAGGAAGGAGGAAAACCGATAAATTGATAGAATCCAGGCATGAATCAGGGTTTTAGCAGGCAGGATGGAGAGGAAAGGATAGGCTTTACAGATGTTACAAAGGAAGAAGTGATAAGATTTGGTGAAATCTGGGTGTGGTGGGGAAGGAAAAGGAATGGTTAAAGATGACCACGAGTCTGGGGGACATAGGGCAAAGCAGTGGTATGGATAGCAAAAAAGGAAAAAGGGCAGATGAGGGATGATTCAAACAATTACAATGTTGTCCATTATCAACAATCCAGTCTAACAGAGACTCACAGAGTGAGAAATTTCACATAAAACAGATCATGACTCAATTTACCAATCTTAGAACCAAATCTTTCTGTCAGATGCTTCTCCCTTTAGATATCACAAATGATTGTAATTGCTGTTTACCAAGCCATTCAGTTCAGAATATTTATTTTGTTTTGTTTGCTTCTCTACAAATAAATGATTGAGGACCGTGGCTTGAAATATTTCAAACAAGGAGGAAACCACTACATTGTCTTCTAAAATGAACTAATGCAGGAATTACTAGGATTGTTTGTTGTAACTAGCTGTAAATAACTCCCCTCCATATTTTCCTCCTCCTCCCACAAAAACCACCTCCATCAGGGCAAATTGGCTTAGCAATATTATTATTAATAATATTCAGACATGCCCCATGTAGCCTGTCAAGGTTCCTTCCCCACTCTGAACTCTAGGGTACAGATGTGGGGACCTGCATGAAAACCTCCTAAGTTTACTTTTACCAGCTTAGGTTAAAACTTCCCCAAGGTACAGACTATTTTACTCTTTGCCCTTGGACTTCCAGTGCCACCACCAAACGTTTATCTGGGTTTATTTATTAGGAAAGCGTTGTTTGGAAACATCTCTCCCCCCATAATCCTCCCAACCCATGCACCCCACTTTCTGGGGAAGGTTTGGTAAAAATCCTCACCAATTTGCATAGGTGACCACAGACCCAAACTCTTGGATCTTAAGAACAATGAAAAAGCATTCAGTTTCTGAAAAGAAGGATTTTAATAGAAGTAAAAAGTAAAAAAGAATCACCATAAAATGTAAAATCAGGATGGTAAATACCTTACAGGGTAATTAGATTCAAAACATAGAGAATCCCTCTAGGCAAAACCTTAAGTTACAAAAAGACACACAGACAGAAATATCCATTCTATTCAGCACAGCTTAATTTCTCAGCCATTTAAAGAAATCATAATCTAACTCGTATCTAGCTAGATTATTTACTAAATTCTAAGACTCCATTCCTGTTCTGTCCCTGGCAAAAGCATCACACAGACAGACTCTTTGTTTTTTCCTCCCACCAGCTTTTGAAAGTATCTTGTCTCTTCATTGGTCATTTTGGTCAGGTGCCAGCGAGGTTATCCTAGCTTCTTAATCCTTTACAGGTAAGAGGATTTTTCCTCTGGCCAGGAGGGATTTTAAAGGGGTTTACCCTTCCCTTTATATTTATGACATACCCCAAGGTCGATGGCCCATAGAACAAGGGGCATTGCCTGAGGTCCTCATGGGGATGGAGGAGGAGGTAGCATTAGTTCAAATTTATGTTGAAAGCTCTGGTGGGGGAGAAGGAGGAACTCTGCCTCTACTTTCTGAAGAGTATGGGGAGCTGTGCTTCCTCTTTCTTTAATCCCTGGTTGAGAGTTGGGTGGGGGTGGGTAGGTGTGATAGTGGGTCTAGTAAATATCTTGGTGCTTGTGTTTTTTTTGTGTTAAGAAGATGTTCCATAATAAAGAAAATATAGAAACCTTCTTTTACACCATTGATTCTATTATTTTGTGAAGAATTTGAATAATAAAGGGACTTAGTTTCTTTTATTCTATTGCAGTAGAATTCACTTCTCTCCACTGGGCAAGCATTAGGCCTATGTGTCACTTAAATGCTTGTCCCTTCCTCAGATTAGCTAGTGCCAGTTTATTTGCCTATTTTTCTCATTACTTTTTTTTTTTTAAAAAATCCTCTTTAGTCTGAGGGTTTAAGTGACTCCTGTGCCTTGTGCTAGCCGTCTGCATGGGGATGAATTTCACCCTGATGGCCCAAACCTGCTCCTGTAGAAGTGAATGAGATTCTTACCACTGGGCTGAAGACTGTAAGCCTAGCTTTATACCTCTTTTGCAAAGTCTTCTGTTAAGCCAGGTGTTTTCAACCTCAACAAGGGCTGTGTTCAAATAGCTTTGTGAGGGACCCCTAGCTAACAAACACCACCAGCTTGAACACCTGCCCAGAATTTCTGAGCTCATTAAATACTTCCCTGCGTGGCATTAATAAGTAATAACTTCCTCACTCACAAGCACTAAGTCTGTGAATGAAATAAGAAAAAAATATTAGGGGAAGAGAGAACACAGTATCAGCCAGAAAAACACACCGAGGATATGCCCATATCAGTTACTGCTTTATCTTGTGATTGGGTAGATGGTGTCTTACCAGAGTTCAATCAGGGCTAGCATTCTTATCTGTCTCTTCTAGACATGAATGTAGTTTCCCCAAGGCTAATCAAAACTGAACATACAATGAAGAAACTCTTGCTTGCTAAACAGAAGCTGAGAGTAGGTTACCACTTGCATACCTACGCTGCAAGCAGAACTGTTTCAGAACTATAGTTTGAGGTAGTGTCAGATCACACTGTTGATTCCTAGGAACCTTCTGTCATAAACCTTCATTAGCAGGAAAAAGTCTTTCTTGGGCAACAAATTGTCTACAATAATTACCCTGTAGTATTTTTTGTTATAGGCTAATGGTTTATATTTTGAATAGTTTCCATTAGATTTACAGTTCACAAAATGAATGGTAGTCCTGTCAGATTGATCTGGTGATACCTAGCCTTGTAGTTTTTCAAGTCAGCATCAGACATAAAGGATGCTTGAAAAAGCTTTAAAAAACCCCAAACCCTGCTGACTTTTATTCCAGATATATCCTACTTAAATTTTTGTGGGGACAGAATAAAATGTATCTGAGTAAAAGGGATAGATTTTGAAAGTCACAGCTAGTCTCATCTCTTCTGTTTTAACTCCTATTTTATTTTCTCCTGTATTTTCTTTATTCATAATATCCTCTTTCCTCTTTATAAACTTTAGTGTTCCTTCTATGGAGGATCTCTTTGCAGTAACCCATTATGCATGTAACCTTCATAAATAAGAACATTTTTTATGAAGGTGCTCACATGTCTCCTTATCCCATTTCCAAAGCTCTATTTTGTTCCAAATTCCTTCCTAAAAGGAATATTCAGGCAGATCTCTAGTCCTTGAGGCACTAGACTAAAATTCCTCCAAACCAAGTGGATATCTGAAATATCTGGTTCAAGTAAGTGGTGTATCCATAAATCAAGTTGAGAGTACTTAACATCAGAATGAAAAAGCAGACAAAACTCTCTCTTGCCTGTGTTAATCAGAGGCCCTGTTCCTTGTGACTTGGGCTGGAGCTCAGGTTATGAAGCCCCCACTGCCCTCCCGGGGCTTTAGAGCCCAGGCTCCAGCCCTAGCCACAACTTCAAAGTGCTGTCTATGCTGCCATTTTTAGGGTTCTAGTGTGAGCCCTGTTATCTCAAGTCTGTCAAGCTGCACAGGGGGATCGCACCTGTTTGCTCCAAAGTGCTATAAAGACATACCCTTTATTGCTCAGATGGTTAAAATAAGTTATTTAGACCCTGCACCTCCAATATTTGTCCTCAAACATTAGTATTCCAGTTTTCAGAGTAGCAGCCGTGTTAGTCTGTATTCGCAAAAAGAAAAGGAGGACTTGTGGCACCTTAGAGACTAACCAATTTATTTGAGCATAAGCTTTCGTGAGCTACAGCTCACTTCATCGGATGCATTCAGTGGAAAATACAGTGGGGAGATTTATATACACAGAGAATATCAAACAATGGGTGTTATCATACACACTGTAAGGAGAGTGATCACTTAAGATGAGCTAATACCAGCAGGAGAGCGGGGCGGTGGGTGGGGGCGGAGGGAAGAAAACCTTTTCTAGTGATGATCAAGGTGGGCCATTTCCAGCAGTTGACAAGAATGTCTGAGGAACAGTGTGTGTGTGTGTGGGGGGATATAAACATGGGCAAATAGTTTTACTCTGTGTAATGACCCATCCACTCCCAGTCTCTATTCAAGCCTAAGTTAATTGTATCCAGTTTGCAAATTAATTCCAATTCAGCAGTCTCTCGTTGGAGTCTGTTTTTGAAGTCTTTTTGTTGTAATATTGCAACTTTTAGGTCTGTAATCGAGTGACCAGAGAGATTGAAGTGTTCTCAGACTGGTTTATAAATGTTATCCAGTGTTCTCATCCTACACGACCCGTTGTGAAGAGTCCAGTCTCTTGCTGCTACCAGACTTTAGGGAATCCACATCACTTTAACAGTGTTAGTCATGCATAGGTCACAGTGTTCTCTATTAAGGTTTCATGAAACTTAGGAGAAGATCAAAAGTAAAATAAAAAACCAAGGAAGTCAAAGAAAATAATAAAGCTATTCTGTAATTAAGACTTTAAATTGCCACTTTAAATACGCAATCTGAGTAGCCAGGAAAATCCCATTACAAATACTTAACTAGGACCATTAATTCAACCTAAAATTACATAAAGAGAGGGGATAATTTGGTAACCCATGCATCAGATTTAATATACTTAAGATCTTCAGAATGGTCAGGAAGTGATACTGTATGTCTCTTATAATTTATACTGACACTCACCACTCAGTAGCTGAGCACCTTCCACATTAATTAAATTGGAAAAGCAAGGCTCTTGGTGAACTTTTTGGAGTCTCCAGCTCTTCTTCTGCCTCTTTCTGCTGGGGATAAGGTGTGAGGGGGTGAGGTAGGGAAAGGAGTTTGTTGTTTTTCTTGGGAAAGGGAGGAAGGTAAATAGCAGCAAAAGAGGGGAAACATTTTCTATGCCCTCTGCCCCTGTCAGTACAATTGCTGCTTTGCTAAGCAGCAGAGACAGTACAGTCCCAATAGACTAAGTGAGCAAATAAGGACGCTATCTTTAGAAGGGTCAGCCTGTCCTCAGAAGTTAATAGGAGGTTGATCAAACCACCTTGCTCTCCTCCCTCAACAGAATTAGCGAAGGTATGTAGGGGCAGTCCCTGGAAGTCTTGGGGTACCACTTAGAGCAGTGGTGGGCAATTTGTGGCCCGGAGGCCACACGCAGCCCATCAGGATAATCCGCTGGCAGGCCGCAAGACAGTTTGTTTACATTTGCATGGCCACCCGCAGCTCCCAGTGGCTGTGATTCACCAATCCCAGCCAATGGGGGGTGCGGGAAGCGGCGGCCAACATGTCCCTGCAGCCCATGGTTGCCCACCACTGACTTAGAGGCTCACGTTCCAGAAGCCAAATCTGCAGGGTTAACGTAGATTCAGAAGGCAATCCTTGTGAATGGACTCAGGAAAAGCCAGACTCTGGGGTGTTCACTCAGCACTTTCTCAGAGATAGCATGCGCATGTGAGGGCTCTCACCCACCCAAATGGATTCAGAAAATAGCAGATTCAGCTGATATGGGATACAGGCACTTCTTTGCTATTGACTTCTCATTGTCCACAACTTTAACTTTCATTTAAACGAAAAAGAAAGAAAGTCAGGCCTTGTCCATGTGGGGAAGTTTTTTCTGGAATGTTTTTCTACCATAAGGAAAGCAGTGGGAGGATAGCCAGAAGCAGAATATGTAATCTGAAATACGAATGCCTCCACACAAACCTTATTCAGATGTAACTCATTCTGGAGTTATTTCCCTTTCAAAGTGGATTATGCCAGATAAATATAAAATAATAATAATTGTGTGTGAGCTTTAGGCAATTTAGGCTAAGACCCACCTCCCCCTCCAAATCATATCAAACCAACTTTCCCATGTGGACGAGTCCTAAGCCTCTAGCTGTTTTGGTTGCTGAGAGAGATTTGAAAGCATGAGCACAGTGTAGCCAAGGTACTGACATCTGCTTGCCTTTGCAGAACCTGAAACAACAATTTAGAGAAGTGTGAGCAGTCCCATTCATCTCAGTGAAAGCTAATTCAGATGCCTAGTGATGTTGATGTTTAAGATGTAAACTATTTCAGTGCTCATCACGTAAGAAATGGGGAAGATCATATAAATAAGATCTATATAATTTACTGTGAGTGGCATCTTGTGAGTGGAGCTTGGTAGAATACCATCACCTTCCTCCCTCATTCCTCCCCTCACAAACTGACCCCCATGGGAAATGATTGCAGTAGTTTCCTGATCACCATCATTTTTCTCTTTCTCTAAAGAATATAGGCTGTTGGTAATTTAATTTTAGTGAAACAAACATGCATGTCTCTTTCACCAACAGGACAGATTTAAAGTGTTAACATCAGAATTTGCTGTTAAAATTGGCAGGTGATAGCAATGCCAAGATATATTTTTCTTACTCAAATGGGCTATTGATTCCCTTTATCTTCAGATAGTATTTGATGCATTGACAATGGCCAGCTGTCCTCTGTGCTTTTAGAGGTTGTAGGCACGTGCTCCAGGAAAACAGACATCAAAAATGAGAACCACTTTTCTCAAGCATGGCATTTTTATTAATTGAATTCATGAGTCACTACTGCCAAAGGGCTTTTGGATAGCAGTAACACTTTTAATCTACCAGAAGTACACATACTAGAAACATAATAGATTGTACCTTCAGCAGACAGAGGTTAAATAGAGAGGCTGCATAGCACCTCGAGTCTCCAGTCTTCCCAGAATTCCTTCTGGGGCTCCTGAAAAGCTTCCACTTGCCAACCTAGACCTATCAAAAATGGGACCCCCCCTTTACTGTCCAGCCTCCCAGTAAGTTAAGTCTTAGACTGAAAACTGACTGAACCGATTTCAACGATAAATGTTGCACATGCTTGGCATGGCATTTGATGCATCGTGAGAAAGGGTGTTAAACTGTGGGCTTCTAAGGCCTGGTCTACACTGCGGTGGGAGGGAGGGATCGATCTAAGTTACGCAACTTCAGCTACATGAATAACGTAGCTGAAGTCAACGTACTTAGATCTACTTACCATGGTGTCTTCACTGCGGTAAGTTGACGGCTGACGCTCTCCTGTCGACTCCGCCTGCACCTCTCGCCGTGGTGGAGTACCGGAGTCGATGGGAGAGTGCTCGGCAGTTGAGATGCTATAAATCAACCCCCGCTGGATCGATTGCTGCCCGTCGATCCAGTGGGTAATATAGACAAGCCCTAAGGTAATGACAACACTTCTAGGTATTGACCTGTAGGTGGGGGTATTCACATACTTTTGATTAATCACAAAAACAGAATTCCTTTTCTGGGATCTGAAACTTTATTGTCATAGTCACCTTTTGTAGACCTCTTAGACATAATCTGTGGACCCCCCCGCCCCAGGGACAGAGGTTGAAAACCACTGATCTACAATGATGGCAGCACAACAAAGTGCCAAGGAAGAGTATTAGCAGGAAAGGTGCAACATAGGGCACTTTCACTGTATTCTACTCGATTGACTAATCTGTGAAGATCCCAGCTGTGTTAATGGTGCTCTGTAGCTATTTCCTTGTGTATCACACTATGAAACTAGTCTTGTGTCAAAGTTTTTATTGATGGCATTGAAAAATTCAAGCAACATTTCCATCTGAATAAGAGAGATTTATGTAGCTAATCAGGCCTCCTTGTGAAAGCAGGAGATGGAATCTAGAGAGTGACACTCATTCAGGAATCAAAAAGCTGGATGACTGCATTCAGACACAATACTCTTACATTTCAGAGCCTGCCATACAAGTATATATATAATGATCAGAGGCTCTTCATAAATGCTGAATATAATGAAATGCAAAATCATAATTGCTGCTGGTTGTGCTATCATTAAATCCAGTTTATATTTAGAGAGAAGCCATTTTAAGAATGCAGAGAAGAATAACAGATCATTTACATGCCTGAAAGGAGTTTACTTAACACACAGCTGAACTGGCATTCAGTGAGCAGCACACAGCCTAAGACAATTGCACAAACCAGAAACCTAGAGGCACATGGACAAGCTGACTGGCAGCGCATACATATGACTGGCATTTAGAAGCTGGGACATAAAAGTAGTCTAAAAGCAAGTCATTCTAGGGAGCACAGCAAAATAAATGCATTATCAGAAAGCAAGATTCCAGAGTGTGTGTTCAGGTTAAATTTAATCCATTACATGCCTCGAGGTGGCATTTGCTTCAGAGGCCATGCCACTTTATTTTGGCATTATTACTGTTTGTTGTTTGTTTCTTGTATGTTACAGGCTGAGGGAAGCACTCTAAACTTTCAAACAAGCACCATCATGCTCTTCCTCCAGGTTGTCCTTCAAAAATGTCCACTAAGTCACCTCTGTCTTCCTTCAGATCCATCCTGTTTATACCTACTTGACAATCGTTTATCCTGTTTATACCTACTTGACAGTCAGTTGGTGGCTGAAACCACAGCCTATAATGCTGACCAATATTATCCTATTGTTTCCTTGTGCTCTCCTGTACCTGTTTTTTCTCTCATCTTATACTTAGTTTGTGAGCTCTTTGGGGTAGCAGCTGTCTACAGCTCTTTGTTTGTGCAGCACCTCGCACAATGGGGTTACTGGTCCATGACTAAGTTCCTAAGTGCTGCTGTAATACAAAATGAACAGTAAAAGAAGAACACAGAAAAACAGCTCCTGTAGGAAGAAATGCAGTATGCAAACTTTGCAACAGTGTGCTACATGAACTGCAGGGTTTTCCATAGGAATTGCCAAAGTGGTAAGGCCAGTGATCCACCTCCTCACAGGTTCCACCTGCAGCAGTAGCCAGCACAAGGTGCTGCAGTAGAATAACAGGGGAATTTTTTCCTGTTGGCAGACAATTAGTAATCTGCTTCTGCCCTGAAGCAAGAATGTTACATCCCTTATACATTTTTATCCTATGTCTTCAGCCCAGCATAAAAAGACTTGATGTGTTTTGATTACTAGGAAAAGGCCTTTTTCAGACCAGGAAGAAATAATTTGAAGATTATACACCACATCGGAAAACTAAACACCCTTGTGTGTTTAAAGTGGTGTCAATTTCTGATTATACCTCTATTACCAGTGTAATTGCCTGCCATGAATACTCAATTAAGAAAGGTAGGTGCTTTGGCTCAAGACTACGTGCATTTTATTTTAAATGCTATTTATCAGTGTGTTGGGGAGACACGGCTAAAACAATACTGCGTTTATCAATGTAGTGAAACAAAGTAGATGAGATCCCTTTTATTGGACCAACTTCTGTTTTGTGAAAGATACAGGCTTTTGAGCTACACAGAGCTCTTCTTCAGGTCTGGGGAAGGAAGCAGGGTATCTGAGATAAATACAAGTTGGGACAGATTAAGAAGAAGGGGTAACACATTCATTTGAGGGGTAACTAGGTGCCCAGATATCTATTTGTTTTGTCTAATTGGTTGTGTTATAATTAATTTGAACAGAACGCCAGGATACACATTGACAGAGCCATATGGGTGGCACTTTGGTGGGCAGTAATCAGATCTGTAACTCTTGAGCAGTTACTATGGTTATGGATTTTGTTTTCTGTTAATAGAATTATTTTATTGTTTCTATCTTCCCTTCCCTGCACCTTTACTCCCACTCATATAGGAAAGAATATGTGTCAAGTCTTGTCCTTTGGCCAGTAGACATATATTTTAGAATATTGTTTCTAAACAGGGTTATAATCACTGTTCACACAGGAAATTTGGGGCTTAGACTGAAAGCTACTCTGATATCTGTGTTATTTAGTGTCACATCACACCTACCATAAGCAAGCTGGCTCTGAGTGATACTGCCATGAACAACAATGTAAAGTGGCAAGACAAACAGTAACCTTGACAGAACTTCCAATGCAATCAGAATTGATGTTCTCTTTTTCTTAACACTCCTTGTGCATTTGTAATTTCTCAGTATCTTTTGGACAGCTAAGGGCACCTTTGTGAAGACAGCAGATCCCATCATAAAACAAATTCCAGTCATATAAACAATATTCGGTGTTGCACGTGTGCCATTCCAGCTCCAATGGTAACAGTGCTGCTCGTATTTGTTATTCACTAGACATGCCGCCTATTTCCCTATGTGTGACTTTGTTAGGTAGCTCTCTATCTTCTTGCATATTAATATTCAGCGGTCGCACTATTTAAGCTGCTTTGTAAGTGCTCTGCTTTATTATGTATCCTCTTTCAAATGGCTATGCATAACAAGAACGTCACCACACTCCATTCAGACTCTCTGTCTGGGAAGCTCAAGCCTTGAAGGTATAATCCCAGTACAACACAATGAACCCTCTGGCTTTGCCGATCTAACCTTTTCCCCTAACATTTCTTACAGTTTCTCCCACTGATGCAGTTCCACCGTGATAGCAGTGGCGAAAGTGCAAGTGCAGAGGAGGTGCTGGTGGCCCTTTACATTTTAACAACTAGTTGTCTAAACCTTCTCTGAGCACAGGGGTTAGTCTGCAACGCTGGCTGAAAATCAGAATTTCCATTCCATGGGAAATTCCAATATTTTAACTTATTTTCATCCCAAATCTGAAAGAGAAATTAAAATATCATTTTTTTTTTTTTGGTAACGGAAAGTTCTGATAAATTTCCAATTCTGAAATGCTGAAACGTTTTGGAACAGTTTGACTTTGAACAGCACCCATGTGAGCTGTTGCAATACCTCACGACAGCTGTAGTTCAGATGCCTCGATGCCTCCATGCAAATGATGCAATTGAATGCACACATCAGGCATTTTAACACAGAAATTGGATTTAAAGCATTCATTTATGAAAATGCCTGATTTGAATGTGTAGTTGTGGTATTTGTGTGTGGAAAAAGTACATACACAAACATGCTCTAAATATAGTGGCATTAAGTCCTTTAGACATACTTACCATAAATGTACCAACAGGTGCACAGATCTTGAGCTGTAAGAGCTTGAAAGTATGGGCCTACCATAAATGAAAGAGAACGAGCACGTTTATTTTTTTTACCACACATTATCTCACTCCCAAACTTCCCACCCTCCAAGTTAAAAGAACATTAAGCTTGCAAATTTTAGCCCTCAGAAGTTAGGAAATACCAGACTTATATAAGGTCAGGGGGGTCCTACAAAAGCCTCTTTCTTTATTGAACAGTCTTGATGATTGCCATCAGGTGCACTGAATGAGTCCTGTGGAAAAAAGATTGTGAGATAATGTACATAAAGACTTTTCATAAAGCATGTGCAGAAGGGGGACATATTAAGTTTCTTACCAGCCAAGGAAGGAAGGAGGGTAGGTCAACCCATTTGGTAGATAAGGCTTAAGCCGAATACTGGTTAATGTTCTTTGAGTGGCAGAGCAGCTACAAAAGAGTTGATAACAGAGTACAGTGGCTGTTTCCACACTTGAGTATATTCTCAATTTCTCCCACCCTAGCTGTAGCACAGGTACTAGAGAACACTGCAGTAGTCCAGTCTTGAAATAACAAAAGCATGGATCATTGTGGCCAGGTCGTCTTCTGTGAGGAGAGGGCACAATTTTCTTGCCAGTTAGGGGTAGAGGTAAGGTGTTTCTGTGTATAGACAAAAAACAGGGAAGACTTAAGTCTTTGAAGAAATCTGTCTGGAGAAGGAAATCGGACTGTTTTCAAATCCTGGTCCAATTTGAAGTCAAATGGGAACTTTTGTCATGAGTTTCCCTGGGATCAGGATTTGGCCCTTTGTTCCCCACCTAGAACTGGTTATAGTGTGAGCAAATCCAAGATTAAAAATGATAAAAGTTGCAAAAGATAACATGCAATTTCAGTCTGCTGCAATCCTTTATAATTTTTGGTTTCCTCTGTTTCAAATTTCAGTTTCTTCTGCAATTGTAAACCACATAATTTTTGCATAGAATTTTTGTCCTTGATGGTAGTGAATGTATTTTAATCTACAGCTGACATGGGAGTGGGGGAGGCAATTTTATCTGTAACAGACCCCGTGCAGGGGAGATATCCCTGTATTGCTTCAGAAATGAAAAGGTGATCGTTTTGCCGCAATGAACCCTTCATTTATGCTGGAAAGTCATTTTTTATTTCCTTGTTCCTTTTAGCTTCTTGGTGTAACTGATGGATATCTCAGAATATTTAACCTCCTTTAATATGCCTCTTCTGGGTGTTTCTGTACAGAACTCCTAGGGAAATAATCAAAAAGATTATACTGGTATAATAGAATGAAGCGCACAAACAAGATTACAAAAAGAGTACCTTTGATTTCTGCTTTGATAAAAGTGTGGTCAGGGTTACAAAAATGACTGTTCAAGTATATGCTGGTGCTGCATATTAGCCATCTGTGACCTCCACATCAAATCAGTTTTAGAGATAAGTAAATAATTCACAGCAAATAATTCACTAACAAATGTAACCTCCTTTTCTGCTCACAATATGCATGAGCAGAATGTGGTTTCTTCAAATTTATTAATTATTAGTAAATGTGGTATGAACATATCATTTTTAATTTCCCCTCACCCTTTGATAGCTTATTAACAGCATGCTGCCTGTAATTATTCTAGGTATTAATTTTGAAATTCAAACTGGTTGGTAACCTAAGTCACATCATAAATTTTCTGTTCACTGATTGGAAGAGCATCTCTCTCTTCATAATCAGGAGGGCTTGAGGAAGCCAAATTCAGAGATGACTTTAATGGTGGTGGTGCAAGTTACAGGTTGGGATGCTGGTATAACCTGAAGCAAATACTCACCAGCAACCACACAACAAAAGCACTAACCCAGGAACCTATCCTTGCAACAAAGCCCATCACTAACTGTGTCCACATATC
The DNA here is from genome assembly GCF_965140295.1 of Lepidochelys olivacea. Taxonomy (NCBI): domain Eukaryota; kingdom Metazoa; phylum Chordata; order Testudines; family Cheloniidae; genus Lepidochelys; species Lepidochelys olivacea. Next base: position 85,337,992 of record NC_140415.1, on the reverse strand, counting down.
TATTCAGGGGACACCATCATAGGGCCTAATCACATTAGCCACACTATCAGAGGCTCGTTCACCTGCGCATCTACCAATGTGATATGTGCCATCATGTGCCAGCAATGCCCCTCTGCCATGTACATTGGCCAAACTGGACAGTCTCTATGTAAAAGAATAAATGGACACAAATCAGATGTCAAGAATTATAACATTCAAAAACCAGTCGGAGAACACTTCAATCTCCTTGGTCACTCGATTACAGACCTAAAAGTGGCAATTCTTCAACAAAAAAACTTCAAAAACAGACTCCAATGAGAGACTGCTGAATTGGAATTAATTTGCAAACTGGATACAATTAACAGGCTTGAATAAAGACTGGGAGTGGATGTGTCATTACACAAAGTAAAACTGTTTCCCCTTGTTTATTCCCCCCCTCCTGTTCTTGTCAACTGCTGGAAATGGCCCACCTTGATTATTACTTCAAAAGGTCCCCCCCTCACCGCCCCCAGCTATCCTGCTGGTAATAGCTCACCTTTCCTGATCACTCTTGTTACAGTCTGTATGGTAACACCCATTGTTTCATGTTCTCTGTGTATATAAAATCTCCCCACTATATTTTCCAATGTATGCATCTGATGAAGTGAGTTGTAGCTCACGAAAGCTTATGCTCAAATTTGTTAGTCTCTAAGGTGCCACAAGTACTCCTTTTCTTTTTGTGGTATAAATTAGTGTAAGCTGGACCAGTTTACACGCTGCCGGAGTGAAAGAGGAGTGTTATACCTGGAAAAGTGATAAAGGGGAGTGGAGCAGGGCAAGAAGAGTATTGCTGTTTGCTTTTTTCTTGGTTGTGTCTTGGTCTGAGCTATATGCCAATGTGTGCCCAGATACCGGGACAGATGGAACAGCGCAGTCCAACTTCCTTCCCTTATTTTACCTCCTCAATGACAAGAGGCCTGCTCCCCACACCCTTCTTTGCTGTCTGATGCCCTTTTATTGGAAATGAGGAAGAAAGAATGAGCAGCTGAGTCCGCACTGGTGGATTATGCATTACTCTCCCTTCCCCCCAGTTATTATGATCTTTAATATCATCTAAAAGACTGTCAATCAGGGATTTCCTGCTAAAAACATTTTATAGTGAAAGGGGACAGGCAATAAGAAATATTGTTAAAATGAAAGCCATTCTTAATATTTTACATTTCTAATGCTAGAACTTTATTTTCCTTTTTCTGTATCTTTAATTAAAAAAAGAAGGAAATGGGAGCAGGATCAAGGCCTTAGTATAGTTTTATCTGATCCAGAGAGGCTTTTTAGAGCAGTACATCTCACTGCAAACGCTGATGCAAACTGATTCCTGGTTTGGAATGTGTCTCAAAAGAAGTAGCTAGTGATCCCAGGTTATTTCCTAATTCATAACTACCTCCCTATGTCTGTGAATGTGTAAATAATATTGTATGTGCACACAGCTGTATAATTTAAAACCCATGTATCTAGTCATAATGGTGATTTACCATTAAAATATAACGCAAAAAAAATTAATGGTAGAGACCTGAGAGGTATCTAACTGTTTTCACTGTATTGTGTGGTGTATGATTCATCCCTCAATACAAGAGGAACCTTGAAACAAAATTACTCAAAGTAGATAAAAGCTATAAAATGATATATGGACCATGGGAATATGCTTCTCCACTAAACCTGTAAAGCGTCTCTGCCTTATGTAGATAGCTGATTGCACTCCCACATTTAATATTTGTTGGGAATAAAAATTGTTCTCTTGGAAGAAAAGTAGTTTGGAAGACAAAACAACACACAGTGGGTGGGAAATAGAGGGTTGGTCTGTCTACACTAGCAATTTATGTTGATATAATTATGTCACTCGGGAGTGGTGGATTGCCTACACTGGTGGGAGAAGCCCTCCTGTCAGTGTAGGTAGTATCTTCAGTGAAGTGCTACAGATGCAGCTGCACCTCTGCAGCCTGTTAAGTGTAGACAAGCCCAAATCTTTTAAGGAGCTCTTCTGCCTCTGTTATGAAATGTGCTGATATTTCTTCTACTTCGTTTTATTGCCACATTTGCAAAGAAAAACAAAACAAAAAACAGTAAGGACATAAGGCTCAGTGATTGGGGAGCCTCAACTTTTGGGTACCTAATTTGGAACACCTTAAACAGGCCTGCTCACTTTTAGCCCCTCAGAGGCAGGAACAGAATCCAGGAATAATGACACCCAATATTCTAGTACTGTCTTGCAGACTACCTCTACAAACTGGTTCACACAGGGTCCCAGTTTGCTTTTGTCACCAGTTGATCTTACAGCTGAATTGGAAGTGGCCCATAGCCTCAGACCCTACTGATAACTGACGTGGGAGACAGAATTATATAATCAGCCTCTTTAATTAGTGTGAGGATCTTGAATAGTTGGAATGATCTTACCTTACAGCACATTGTATTGAAAGTGAATTTGATCATTGTGTTAATATTTGTTGTATTTTTAGTGTGTTTGTGTGTGTGTGTGTGTTGCTTAATGAGAGCTGTTCCTTTAAGAATGGGGTGGAGCACTTAATTAGGAGTGTTTTCACTGAGCAGTGTGTGAGAGTTTTGACCTTTGTAGTCAGAGAGGGAGGATGCTCCCTGTGTAAACTCAACAGGTCAGAACCTGATTTAATCAACTTTTGGAACGGAGGCTGGCACTTAGTAGGAGACTGGATACCTAAAGATATTGCTAATGAGCTTCAGACTCTTTTGCCTGTAGATCACCAGTCTAAGGCCATGTCTACACTACCTCTTATGTCTGCAAAACTTACGTTGCTCAGGGGTGTGAAACCCCCCGCCCCCAAGCTACATACATTTCATTGGCATAAGTGGTAGTGTGCACAGCACTATGTCGGTGGGAGAGCTTCTCCAGCCAACATAGCTACCGCCGTTCATTGCAGGTGGTTTAATTATGTCGATGGGACAGCTCTCTCCTGTTGGCATAGAGCAGTTACATGAGAGATCTTACAGCGGTGCAGCTGCATCACTACAGCCATGCAGCTGTAAAGTCTCTAGTGTAGACATAGCCTCAATCTAACCCATGCCAGTAGGGATGAAAAGTTGTTCCCATCTAATGGATCTTTGATGGCCTATATGAGATTCATTTTGGTCTGTTTTCCAGCTCCCATGGTGTAAACTCACCCCCATACTTTACACTAGCTGGCAATCTTAGTAGAAAGGCCAAGAACTGCAAGGGCCATGGTGACCGAAGTGCCCCATTCGCCCCGCAGTGCAGTTGAAGAACATGCTGTGTGCATGAGAAGTTTTGCCGTACTGCTGGTGATGAATCAAGGATGTCCTTTACCAGGACAGAGCCAATGCCTTTTGCCAGTATTAATTTGCACTTTTATAAAAATATTAATTCATTCGTTTTGCATAATATCATGCCTGGTGAAAACTTGGCAGTTCTACAGATGGTATTTTTAATACCTAATAATGTTTTAACCTGTTATGATTTTCCATACACAATGGCCATGCATGTAGGTTCAGTTTCAATTTTTATTTTAAGTTGGAGCACCCGATAAAACATAACAAAGGTCTTTGTGAGACAGCACAGTGTTTTGTCTCCTCGTGTTACATCAACTGTGTGTCAGAAAATAACAACTGCTCCTACAAACACCTTAGAAACTTAAAGGTGCAGTACAGGGGAATAATGGTGTAGCTGCAACTACCGCACTTGATTATCCAGAATATGAAAACAAACAAACAAAAAGGCTGAAGGGATCAGCTATTCAACTTCAATGAGGCACAAGGTAAATGACGTAATATCTCTTATTGGCCCTCACCCACCTGGTTTGTCTAATATCTTGGGACCAACACAACAACAATGCAAATGACTTCAGTGAGGTCGTTTACATTATATAACTTGTTTACAACTCCAGTAAGGCACATATTCTTCACAAAAGCAGAATTAATAGGATTGCTCTGGCTACATTTTTCAAAGGGCTTCTGAAACTTTTTCATTTACACATGAGAAGTGCCACCTTCTCATTTGCACAGAAATCGAATCTTAAGTGCAGTTACCTGACTTGACTGCACACACATGTGTAAATTTTATAAGAATATATGTTTCAGAAGCCCTTTGATAGTAAAATTAAATGAAGTAAAAGTGTCTGAGATCTCTATGAATCTCTGGAAATGTAGTGTGTAAAAAGGTGATGATTATGTGTCCTTTATCTGGACTGCTTAGTTGTAAAAAAACAAAATGATCATGAGCAGGGTTTTTAAGTGGCAGAATTTCCTTTTGAATTGATTAGACTCATTCATTCTATGGGAGAGCTGGGCATACAAAAATGTCAATACTTGATCCTGCAGTTTTCATGGGGAGCACAAAAATATTTTAAATAAAGACCTGGATACAGCAGCGGCAACAAGATATTGCTTTGTCTAATCCCTTACCATATTTAAAGTTTAGCCATCAGCGTGTGACTCTGTATGTCAGCAAAGAAAGCTTTTGAAATGATAGTAAATCTGAATGGATGGGAAATAGGTTGACCCTGGAAATCTCTACTTAATCTTTTCTCAGCTTCCATCAACAAATGACATTCATCATTACGCAACAAGCCTCAAAAGCTATCAACTAGGATTTCAGTCAGCAGCAGCATATATGCAATTTGGGGATAAAGAATTATTCAGTACGTGATGCTTAGTTATTATTGTATTCTGGAAGTTCCATATTCTATTTTGTACATTGTATTTACATGTAGTACATGCATTCTAGATTCTTCTTGTCAATCTTTGCTGGAAATTTCCTTTTGGACTTACTCCCTGAATATTATTTCAGCCTTTGCACAAACCAGGGGGAAGTTTCTACACAGATTTACATTTTTTTTGGATAAGGTAATCTTGTTTTTACTATTTGACAGCATCCTACAGCACTCCCCTTCTATGCTGTTATGTATGTATGTCCCTTCAACCTTCAAAGCAATGCCTTCCATAATCAGATCCTCAGATGCATAAGAAGAAACTTTACATTTACAAGATGAAGTGGGGGAAACACAAGGCAATAGTTAATCAGTGAAGGGAACACAGCATGTGATCTGATGGACTATGCTTTCACAGAAGAAAGAACAGATGTAAAATATTCTTGAGATAAAATATTCTCAAGATAAAAAAAAAACATAGTTGTGAAAGCATACCTGAAGTCCCATTCCCCTGCCCCAAGAGATATTATTTAGAATCATGATATCAAGCACCTCTCTTTCCTCTCTGACAATTTGTTAATTATTGCTCGTAAAATGGGTACTAGTTATAAAATAGTATACTTGGTCAATTTGTGGTCCAAATAACCATAGTCCTAAAACAGGCATATTCCTTGTAAGAACAGACAAATTTACTGCACACTAGATGAAGAAATGCTGAGCTGGGGCAAGATCCTGCACACTGAACTCAGTGGCAAAACTCTATTGACTTTAGTGATGCAGGGTCAGGTGCCCTGGTATAGAACCCATTGTGTATCAAAATGTATAGTTCTTATGCACAGAGAAACTTTAAACAGGGTCTCCATAGCTGCTTTTGTTGTTTATTAACATTTCACTAATGCCCTAGAAGGCTCCAACCAGGAACAGGCAATGAAACAGGATATTTGGCAGTGTGGTCTAGAAGATTGAGCACTGGACTCAGACTTCAGAGTGCTAGGTTCAAATCGTGGCTCTGCTGGTGATCTTGGGCAACACACTGCACCACTCAGTACCTCAGTTTCCCCATATGTAAAATGGGGATAATGCTACTGGCCTCCTTTGTAAAGCCCTTTGAGATCTGTTGATGAAAAGTGTGGTGTAAGAGCTAGGTACTAGTAGTACTTTATTATATTTGAGTGTGTGTGTAAGGTTAGGTTAAAAAGTTACTGTACTCTTTTAATATTATATGGAAGAGTCTGTTCAAGTGATGAAGGGTCAAATGACTGCATATAGTGGCTAGTCTTTGTCATCTTGACACAAAACAGGTTCTGTCAAAGTGTAGAATCTATATTATGGATGACCCTGGGCAAGAATACTGTCCAACATCTAGACAACTCTGTCAGTGGTCTAGTGGGACATGGTAATCTCTTGTCCTTGATTTGCTTCCTAAACATCCTCTCCTAGCTTCCCTATACCCTGGTGATCGGCAAGGGTGAAGATTTGAAATGGAATTGCACCTGCAGTTGTTTCTGGGTTCAAAATTTCTAAACACTTTTCCAAATTGGGGCTCACAAACAGCCAAAAATTCAGTATAGTTTTGGAAAAATATATACTGCATATACCATGAATAAGAGTGTAATGCACGCTCATTTAATAATACTTTAAATTGCTCTCACTTGCCTTTTCCTCCTCACTGTTGCAAGCCTCTCCATAAAGAACTCTCACTGTGATGTCACAATTAGGATAGCAACAACTGCTGGTTGCCGAGAATATGTGAGAGATGAAGAAAGGCAGCCAGAGAAGGTGAGACTAAACAGCTTGTGCTGACATATTCTGTTTACATTAATTGATCATATATTAACCATTGTAATATATTTGTGAACACTTCATTCATCCTGTTTAAGTGCCTCCCTTGTTCTCCAAGTATATGTCTACACTGCAGCTGGGAATGTGCCGCCCAGCCCAGGTAGACAGACATGCACTAGCTCTGCTTAAGCTAGTGCACTAAAAATAGCAGGGTGGATGTTGCAACATGGGCAGCAGCACTGGCTAGTTGCCCAAGCTTGGACCCAGCGGGTTGAGTAGCCTTGTACTCAGATGTCACCAGGGAGTAAGAGGTAGCAGCACCAGCTACCTCAGGGTCGTGCCACCAGAATTTGGAGGAGAGAAAAGTGAGGGATGGACAGGCTGAGGAAACAGTCAGAACTGGTTCAAGGGGGAACCAACTGGGGACAGAGCTCAAGGGAAAACAGACTGGGGAGTGATTTGGGGGTTCAAATGGGAAACAGGAAGCAGTGATGGAATGACTGAAGCTGTCCCTTGATACGTCCCTGAAACAACCCCAAGTCCCAGGTTCCCACTGCTCCCCCACCCAAGCTGCCTTGATTCCCTCCAGTACTCTGCTCTCCCAACCCTACTCTTCTTGTGCTGGTGCCAAAAACAGACTCCTGCCTCACTGGTAGGGGCCCTGTGAAGGAAAAAATCTGTGTGTGAGAAAGTGTGTTTGTGATCTGGGAGGACAAACTTGTGCTCTTAATCATGCAGAGCCGGGACTTGAACCTGGATCTCCCAAATCCCAGGCCAGCTTGCTAACCACTGTGTTGTCTCACTCTCAGTTTGGCCAGAAATGACTTCCCAATTAAATTTTTCTCTAAACCAATATGTTTCTTCAAAACATTTCAGTTTCCACAAAAAGGCCTTTTTCAACAGAAAAAGGTTCAATTAGCTCTAGTTAGTACCATATCTTAAATCTAAACTACTTTTCTCTTTATATTATAGATCCTTGTAGTTCCTTATCTCTTGGCTTCCTGGTAAGATTGTGTTCCAATTTTAAACTCCAAATTTGAACAAAAACACATTGTTCTATTTAAGATATTTCTACTGTTTTACATAATACAACTATGCAGGCAATGTAACCACACACACAACACATCAAGGCCTCACATGGAATGCAGAGTTATTCCATATACAGTGCGATATCAACTGACTGAAGGAAGGGTGACTCCTCCAAAGAGAACATCTCACCAGGTACTGATCCCCAAATCTCCTGAAATGGAATACAATATGTAGTAAAACATTAGGTGACCTAGCATGGAGCTCACTTTCAGTAGATTGGAACCTGACAGAAAAGACGTGAAACCTCACAGAGAATGCAATGTGACTTCACACAAACAACACCAGCCTGCACACAACACATCCTGTTTCACTGAATACAACACTCAGCATTATTACCATATGTATACATATGTACATTATATTAGCTGACACTGGAAACTGATGTCACCTCTCACAAGCCAGTGTCACAGAACATACTGTTGTCTGACATAGACTACAATGTGACCCGTAACTGTGGTCACTGAACATGTTTCATGGTACGTAGGAAACAAAAGTGAGAAAAGACTTCTTGTAAAGTTTATTTTCTTTCTTTCATAAACAGTCTTGTCATCATATTTCATTTATTTTTTTCAGTCATGTGTCTAAAATCAGTAAGCACTGTGACATCCTGGAGACAGGGACCCTGCATGTGTACATTGGTTATGCTATCAACACTGAGCACAGGAATTGCGTTGCTTTGGTATTGTGTCTTCCTTCTTCCCACATGTATGTGAGTGTGACATATTAACACTGGATAATATTATAGGCAATTCTCAGTGGTGTGCCCGTTTACTGCACTTGCAGTATAGCTGCTATGATACTAGCATTAGCGTAGGTGCACTCTTTCTGTCCCCGCTGTTTATGGGTCGGGTTTGTCAGTAGCTCTGTGGCATGGGGGATTAGCATAGCAGCACTTTTGACAGTACAACAGTTAGTTCATTTCCTACTTGGGGTAAGCTTTTCCTTTCTAAGGTTTAGAGGTTATTTACTCTTTTATTTTGTTGACAGATCTCTGGGTTTCAGAGGCAAACAGTATATTCCATTTCATAGACTGATAGAGTTTAGGGTCAGAAGAGATCATCATGATCATCTAGTCCAGTGGTTTTCAAACTGCGGGTCGCAACCCAATACTGGCTCATGGAATTTAAGGCACTCGGTCTTGATGGCTCTGGTCAGCACCACCGACTGGGCCATTAAAAGTCCCATCAGCAGTGCTGCCCAGCTAAGGCAGGTTAGTCCCTATCTGTTCTGACACTGTGCTGTGCCCCGGAAGTGGCCAGCAGCAGGACCAGCTCCTAGGCGGCAGGGTGGAGGGGGGCGGCACAGGGCTCCGTGTGCTGCCCCTTCCCCGAGCACCAGCTCTGCACTCCCACTAACCGGGAACCTGCAAATGGGAGCTGAGGGGGTGGTGCCTATGGGCGAGAACCGCATGGAGCCACTTCCGTGCCTCCGCCTAGGAGCCAGACCTGCTGCTGGGCGCTCCCGGGGTGCATTGCAGTCCGCGGTGTCAGGACAGGCAGGAAGCCTGCCTTAGCACCCCTGCTGCGCCACTGACTGGAAGCCGCCCAAGGTAAGCCCGTGCCACAATCCCCTGCCCCAGCCCTGAGCCCTGTCCCAAACCTGGAGCCCCTTTCTGAACCCCAAACCCTTCACCCCTGGCCCCACCCCAGAGTCTGCACCCCCAGCCCAGAGCCCTGGCCCCCTCCCGCACCCCAACCCCCAACCCCATCCCATAGCCCTCAAACCTGAACCCCAACCCTGTGCCCCAGTCCTGAGCCCCTCCCAAACTCCAAACCCCTCATCCCCAGCTCCATTGGGTCATGGGCATCAAGAATTTTCTTCAACTGGGTTGCCTGAAAAAAGTTTGAAAACCACTGATCTAGTCTGACTTCCTCCATGACACAGGCCATACAACCTCACACAATAATTTCTCCGCAAATCCAAATCTTTTGTTTGAGCTATAACATATCTTTAGAAAAAATCCAATTATGTACTCTCCTGTATTTTAACATAGTGATTAGAATCTTAATAGAATCTTTTGAATGTACTTAATAGAATCTGTTCTACTCTTACTGAGCACCAGATAACTCAGGGAGAATTTCTGTTACCAGTTAGCTGAACTCCTTTGTTTCAAGAACCAGTAACCAAACTGGAAAACTTAGTTACTACAGTCAATTTTTGTATTAGGGTTCCATCCATCCATGATTTAGAAAAGATTAATAAAAATATAACAGATTATTTAATAAATTGATTTTAATAGATTGCTTTAGAGTCCAACTGTTCAATAGATTGTTTATAACTATAGATTGTAACCATTTATAAAAGCTTCCATTGATGTGTTTACAATCATATAGAACATATTCTGTTCATGTTTGTAATCTGCTTATAACATTCATTGACCATCTAGTAACCCTTTACAAACCATTAATGAAGAGAACCCTAATATAAAATAAGAGCATCACAAAAGCACTTGTTTCCTTCAGAACTTCAGACAATTTGTGTTTTTTTTCTCTTGGAATCACAGTTATTATTATCACTAACTTCTACATATGAAACCCAACAAAAGTGTTTTAAGGAGACCCAAACATTTATCAGTTTCCTAATTATTCAAGAATTTTAGGGGAGATTTTTAAAAGTGTGTAGAGGGCTTAGCAGTAGAAGCCCTATTTAAGATCAATGGGACTTGTGTTCCTAAATCCCTTGCATGCTTTTGAAAATGCCCCCTTGAACATATTCATGAACAGTAACATTTTGTTTCAGCTTGTCAAGAATTCACCTAATCAGTTTTGATCAAGTGGTTTTGAAACACCTTCATGATAAAGTATTTTTTATTTCACTTCCTTCAAGAAGAATTTTTAACAGCAATAGAATGTTAATGTAGATTTTGGAAAGAGGCTTATTATTTCTATTTCAAAACACTAAAGAAAAAGAGATCATGAAGCATTCAGAGTTGTTTTGGTGCCTCTTTACTCCCTCTGGTTAAATCAGAATTAAATATGTAATTTCAGGATACACAACAAGACAAACAATATTACCCATTTCAAAATTACAATTTCAATTACAACCAAGATACATCCTACTTAAGTAACATTCAAAACATACCACAAAAATTGATTTTTTTAGTCATGCCCAACAAAACAAGACAGAATAGCCCCCTTTCCCTCATTCTCAATATCTTTCCCTCACTAGTTTTAAGATTAATCTTCAAAGTGTTCCTATAAGTATTATGTAATCTAAAATAAACTAGCTAGACTGCTCCATGTGACGTCTTAGAGCCTGATTCTGCTTTCATTTACAATAGTGCAAACCAGCAGTTGCACCGATTGAGCCAGTCCAGATACACTGTTGTGGATCAGAATCAGAACCTCAGCTCTTAAATTATGTAATGTTTTCCCTTTTATGTTTGCATTGCTACCCTCCCTGGAATGGGATAATCCCACATAAAACTACAACAGCATTTGATCCCTCCTGGAAAAGTCCTACCTAATTTAATAAAGAATGAGAGCTTTTCTTTGGTTATCTTTTTGAATATCCTATAAAATGAAATTGAAAATCAAATTGCTGCCATGGAATTCTGTCAGCTAGTTTAAATAATAATAAACCTCTCTAGAAAGGATGTAATCAGTTAAACCATATGGATTTCAGTGTGATCTCTGTAGAGTCCTATTGGTTTAATCTCTCTAAGTGAATGTCTACACTGGAGGCTGGGGGCGTAATTCCCAGATCGAGGAGACATACATGCCTGCACTAGTGCTGGCTGAGCTGGCATGCTATAGGTAGAGTGTAGCCACAGTGGTGCAAATGGCCCTGAGTGTGTGCCTAACATCTGGATGGATACATACTTGGGGTGGCTAGCCCCTCTGCAGTAGTGGCTATGCTCTTTAGCAAGCTGTCTTCCCAAGCTGTAAATTACGCCCTCATACATACCCTAAGAATGAGTGGTCTTCCTAGAGTAGGACAGTGTTCTGTAAAGGTTTGTCTGATCCTCTATGTTCTGATGTTGTCTGAAAATTTACTATTTTAAAAAATTTCATTTAACTTCTCCAGCCACCATCACCTGCGTAGCTGGCAATACCATTGCCACACTGGCCGGCACCACCACAGCTAATAAGCCTACTGCAGCTGGAGCTGCCAGTTCAGCCACCACCGTGGGCAATTCACAAGCCACAACCGCAAGAGCTACCAAAGTCAGGACAGCAGCCATCCCTACTGTCGCAGCCACCACTATCAGTCCTTCCAGAGCTGCCACTGTTACCACCGTAATCACCAGAAGGACAAACAAAGCCTAAGCAGGCAGTGAATGATAAAAGCTCCCAGACATGCCCTCCCTGATGCATGCAATTTAATTGTAAGCTTCTTTAATGAATATAAATTTTAGTGTGCATTTCATTAATTTTTGTCTCTTCATCTCTTTGAAATTCAAGCTAAGAAAAAAGTCTTCATCTGGAAAGGTTTAACAACACCTTTTCAGTCACTTAGGCAATCTAAATGTTTTAGTGGTGACCCATTGTATTTCCATTAAAGAAAGAAGGACGAAATCGAGAACCCAGGGCACAGATTGCACTTCATTTTTTCACGGCATCTGCATTGCAATAACCTTTTATAGAATAATTTTATTCCCAATCCAGAATAACCCACTTGCAACACTGTGGCATGCTGTCCCCTTTCCAAGGTATAGGAACATTAGATTTCTATGTCTCCTCTTATCTGTTCCACAATGTGGTCTTCTAAGACCTCTTTCTCCACACAATCATGTCCCTTGATGTCACCACTTCCTTCTGTACTTCCTATTCTTTACATCAAGCTCCCCTTCCCAGTGGATTGAGATTTTTCCAACATCCCTTTACTCTGCCAACCCCATCAGGGCTTCCTCAAGAGATTCTGTGAATGAATTTCCTTCTTTTTCACAGCCCATCCACTCTGATTTCACAAGCTGCCTAATGCCAGCCAGTGATAGTACGGTGCTAATTGGTTTACTCAACAGTACATCCCATGATTTGCTAAAACTAAGCAGTGTTTTCACCAGCCATGGCATTAATCTTTCACTGACCTGTGCCCCAGCCATAGCTATTTTGGCCATTGCCATCTCTGCCAACTTAGTGATGGGTACTGTCGTGTCTACTACCTTTTCCTTGTAGTAGCAGTTCATATAAGGTGCTCATGTATGTATCCTTTTTTTAAAATGGTGCTTTGTGCTCCTGGCACCAGATTGTGAGCCGCAGGGCAGACAGCTTGGCATAGCTCATGAAGGGTGTGTGGTCAAAGATGCCTTTTGTGTCCCACCATTCTTCATCTAGCTCAGGTTATGGTGGTTCCTCCAGCAGAGATCAGAGCAGGCTGAAGGATACAGCAAACTGCAATGGCTGTCAGTGACCCCCAGAGTATTAAATGTATAACACTTCCAAGTGGGTGCTTCCCCACAGTCCCCACTGCCAGCTTTTAAGAGTTCCCAAGCCTCTAAGTAGTTCAAACTGGTATTTTTTTAAGGCCTGTAGTCTGATGGTCAGTGGTTTAAAAAGATATGCAAAAAATAAGGGTATGTCTACACTACGAAATTAGGTTGAATTTATAGAAGTCGATTTTTTAGACATTGTTTTTATATAGTCGATTGTGTGTGTCCCCACACAAAATGCTCTAAGTGCATTAAGTGCATTAACTCGGTGGAGTGCTTCCACAGTACCGAGGCTAGCGGTGCTGATGTCGCCTACTCGCCCGGTTTCGCTTTGCCAGGTTCTGGTGCTGCATATACTGCTGGATAATGCACTTGGTGTTTAATGTGCTCCTAACTGCCAAAGTGATCTGAGTGGGCTCCATGCTTGCCGTGGTATGACGCCTGCACAGAAAAAAGGTGCAGAATGATTGTCTGCCGTTGCTCTGATGGAGGGAGGGGCGACTGATGACATGGCTTACAGGGTTGGCTTACAGGGAATTAAAATCAGCAAAGGGGGTGGCTTTACATCAAGGAGAAACAAAAACAACTGTCACACAGAATGGCTGGACACAGACTTCTCTCAAAGCACGGGCCCTGGTAATGTGGGTATCATAGTGCTAATGGGGCAAGTTCATGCAGTGGAACACTGATTCCGGGCCCGGGAAACAAACACAGACTGGTGGGACCGCATAGTGTTGCAGGTCTGGGACAATTCCCAGTAGCTGTGAAACTTTCGCATGCGTAAGGGCACTTTCATGGAGCTTTGTGACTTGCTTTCCCCTGCCCTGAAGCGCATGAATACCAAGATGAGAGCAGCCCTCAAGCGAGTGGCAATAGCCCTGTGGAAGCTTGCGATGCCAGACAGCTACCGGTCAGTCGGGAATCAATTTGGAGTGGGCAAATCTACTGTGGGAGCTGCTGTGATGCAAGTAGCCAACGCAATCAAAGATCTGCTGATATCAAGGGTAGTGACCCTGGGAAATGTGCAGGTCATAGTGGATGGCTTTGCTGCAATGGGATTCCCTAACTGTGGTGGGGCCATAGACGGAACCCATATCCCTATCTTGGCACCGGAGCACCAAACCGGCGAGTACATAAACCGCAAGGGGTATTTTTCAATAGTGCTGCAAGCACTGGTGGATCACAAGGGATGTTTCACCAACATCAACGTGGGTTTGCCGGGAAAGGTACATTACGCTCGCATCTTCAGGAACTCTGGTCTGTTTCAAAAGCTGCAGGAAGGCACTTTATTCCCAGACCAGAAAATAACTGTTGGGGATGTTGAAATGCCTATAGTTATCCTTGGGGACCCAGCCTACCCCTTAATGCTATGGCTCATAAAGCCATACACAGGCAGCCTGGACAGTAGTAGCCTCAACTACAGGCTGAGCAAGTGCAGAATGGTGGTAGAATGTGCATTTGGATGTTTAAAAGCGCGCTGACGCAGTTTACTGATTCAGTTAGACCTCAGCAAAACCAATATTCCCACTGTTATTACTGCTTGCTGTGCCCTCCACAATATCTGTGAGAGTAAGGGGGAGACATTTATGGTGGGGTGGGAGGTTGAGGCAAATCTCCTGGCAGCTGGTTACGCGCAGCCAGGCACCAGGGCGGTTAGAAGAGCACAGGAGGGTGCGGGGCGCATCAGAGAAGGTTTGAAAATCAGTTTCATGACTGGACAGGCTATGGTGTGAAAGTTCTATTTGTTTCTCCTTGATGAAACCCCCTGCCCGTTGGTTCAATCTACTTCCCTCCCCTTCTCTCCTCCCTTCAATCACCGCTTGCAGAGGCAATAAAGTCATTGTTGCTTCACATTCATGCATTCTTTATTAATTCATCACACAAATAGGGGGATAACTACCAAGGTAGCCCAGGAGGGGTGGTGGAGGAGAGAAGCACCAGGAGGGGTGGTGGAGGAGGGAAGGACAAGACCACACAGCACTTTAAAAGTTTAAAAGTTTAAAACTTTAAAACTTATTGAATGCCAGCCTTCTGTTGCTTGGGCAATCCTCTGGGGGTGGAGTGGCTGCGTGGCCGGAGGCCCCCCCACCACGTTCTTGGGCGTCTGGGTGAGGAGGCTATGGAACTTGGGGAGGAGGGCGGTTGGTTACACAGGGGCTGTAGCAGCAGTCTGTGCTCCAGCTGCCTTTCCTGCAGCTCAACCATATGCTGGAGCATATTAGTTTGATCCTCCAGCAGCCTCAGCATTGAATCCTGCCTCCTCTCATCATGCTGCTGCCACCTTTCAGCTTCAGCCCTCTCTTCAGCCCACCACCCCTCCTCCCTGTCATTTTGTGTTTTCCTGCACTCTGACATTGTCTGCCTCCACACATTTGTCTGTGCTCTGTCAGTGTGGGAGAACAGCATGAGCTCAGAGAACATTTCATCGCAAGTGCATTTTTTTCGCCTTCTAATCTTCACTAGCCTCTGGGAAGGAGAAGATCCTGTGATCCTTGAAACACATGCAGCTGGTGGAGAAAAAAAAGGGACATTGGTATTTAAAAGGATACATTTTATAGAACAATGGGTACACTCTTTCACAGTAAACCTTGCTGTTAATATTACATACATACATGTGCTTTCATTCCAAGGTCGCATTTTGCCTCCCCCCACCACGTGGCTAGCTCCTCCCTCCACCCCCTCCCTGTGGCTGACAGTGAGGAACATTTCTGTTCAGCCACAGGCAAACAGCCCAGCAGGAATGGGCACCTCTGAATGTCCCCTTAAGAAAAGCACCCTATTTCAACCAGGTGACCATGAATGATATCACTCTCCTGAGGATAACACAGAGAGATAAAGAACGGATGTTGTTTGAACGCCAGCAAACATACACTGCAATGCTTTGTTCTACGATTCCTGAGTATGTGCTGTTGGCCTGGAGTGGTAAAGTGTCTTACCATGGTGAGCAGAATAAGGTTGCCCTCCCCAGAAACCTGTTGCAAAGGCTTTGGGAGTATATCCAGGAGAGCCGCAAATGCCAGGACAAATTACTCGTTAAACATGCTTGCTTTCAAACCATGTATACTATTTTAAAATGTACACTCACCAGAGGTCCCTACTCCGCCTGGCAGGTCTGGAAGGCAGCCTTGGGTGGGTTCGGGGGGTACTGGCTCCAGGTCCAGGGTGAGAAACAGTTCCTGGCTATCGGGAAAACTGGTTTCTCTGCTTGCTTGCTCTGAGCTATCTACAACCTCATCATCATCATCTTCCTCATCCCCAAAACCTGCTTCCGTGTTGCCTCCATCTCCATTGAAGGAGTCAAACAACACGACTGGGGTAGTGGTGGCTGAACCCCCTAAAATGGCTTGCAGCTCATCATAGAAGCAGCATGTTTGGGGCTCTGACCCGGAGCAGCCATTTGCCTCTCTGGTTTTCTGGTAGGCTTGCCCCAGCTCCTTAAGTTTCTCACGGTGCTGCTTCAGGTCCCTGTTATGGCCTCTGTCCTTCATGCCCTGGGAGATTTTGACAAATACTTTGGCGTTTTGAAAACTGGAACGGAGTTCTGATAGCATGGATTCTTCTTCCTATACAGCGATGAGATCCCGTACCTCCCGTTCAGTACATGCTGGAGCTCTTTTGCGATTCTAGGACTCCATCATGGTCACCTCTGCTGATGAGCTCTGCATGGTCACCTCTGCTGATGAGCTCTACACTCACCTACAGCTTGCCACTCTGGCCAAACGGGAAATTGAAATTCAAAAGTTTGCGGACCTTTTCCTGTCTACCTGGCCAGTGCATCTGAGTTGAGAGTGCTGTCCAGAGTGGTCACAGTGGAGCACTCTGGGATGGCTCCCGGAGGCCAATACCATCTAATTGCATCCACAGTACCCCAAATTCGACCTGGCAAGGCCGATTTCAGCGCTAATCCCCTTGTCGTGGGTGGAGTAAGGAAATCAATTTTAAGAGCCCTTTAAGAAGAAAACAACGGCTTCGTCATGTGGACAGATGCAGGGTTAAATCGATTTAACGTTGCTAAATTTGACCTCAACTCCTAGTGTAGACCAGGGCTAACTCTGCAAAGGTCCTAGTTTTCTGCAGCACATCAGATTTTTCCAAGATTTCAGTGTGCCACTACATAACAAGATGTCTCATGGGTTTGTATGATGAGAGTCCCTCCATTATCTCCTTTTAATAACTGTAGACATCAAATGGGATATTAAATAATAAAGTGGGATAAACAATGGGCTTGTTTAACAAAATATAGAACACATTTAGATACTGTATGCTACCTTATCTTTCAAATGAAAGGTCACCAAACAAGCAAAGTCTTTTAAAATCTGAGTGAAACTCAAAGTTGGGATAAAATGAATTAAGAAACCAACCAACCAAACAAAAATGGACATGAATAAACTGATAAATCTCCTTTTGAGGTTTGTTTAGGTTTATACAGAAAAATCATCAATTTTTTTCTCCTTTACTTTTACAATTTTTTAACTCAGGAGTTATTGTTTTTCCTGCATGTAATAAGATTTTTTTTGTACATTGCTTCAGTGGGTGATACAAGTGTTGAAGTAAGTCAACTTAAATTAGTTTCATTCAGTACTTCTAGGCTCATAGGACCAGATCCCATTTTTCATGCTAACATCTTACTCCAGAATGGTAGAGTAAGTTACTCAATTGTAAGCTTCTTGGGGCAGGAACTGTCCTTTTGTTCAGTGTTTGTACAGCATCTAGTATAGTAGTGTCCTGGTCCATGACTAGGTGCTAGGGCAATACAAATAATAAATGATGATAGTAGCAAATGTTCATAAGGGTATCGGCATCTTGTTCTATTCTGGCTAAATTTTAGCAAACCCCTACTGACTGAAAACTATGAATTTGTGTTTTTTTAAAAAAAATATGAATAGTATCTTGAAATATGTTATTTTAGCTGGAATTATCAGCAGTTTGTTTGTAAGAAAAGTGTACTTTTATTATGGAATTACATACTTTAAAAAGAGTTTATGAAGGACTATAGAGGTGCTTAATCCTGCTATCCTAGTGTAAATCCAGTTTAGCCAGGATGCAATAACTCAGCCAAAATTTCACCAGCAGTTTCAACCATAGCATTTATTCTTCACTTGTAACAACAATAACAGTTATTGTTGAGTAACGCAGCTGCAGCAGAGTGGCTGATGTGGGTGACCATGGGTTTCAGCATTTCAAACGTACCCCATGTACACAAGTATGACAAATTCAGCCTTCCAAGCATAGAGGCTGTTGTGATGTTGACAGGCCAGGTGCCAGCTCTTGCCCAGGTTGCACACATTAGCTAAGAACTGACAGACTCATAGCTCGAAACCAGACCAGGTCATCTGTATGTTGATTTTGCTCAATATAGGTATTAGTGTTATAAGAATGTATTCAGTGTTTAGACTCTATGAAATGCTTGTAAGTTGCTGCATGCATTAATCTCACTTGTAACGTCTGCATGCCATGCTATAAGAAAATATGTAAATTTTGCTTTATAACTTTGAAAATGTTTGCTCTGAACTTGTGAACTTGGGCACTGGAATCATCCCCTCTGCCCATCCAGAAGGACTGTCAAAATCAGATGGGCCATCAACGATCAGTGCAATACAGAGGATTGGTTAATAGCCCTATCGCACCCATGAAGGAGTATGGGCTAGTCTATACTAGAAGCACTACAATGGCACAGCTGCACGGCTATAGCACAACTGGAGAAGGATGCTCTCTGCTGACGGGGGAAAGCTCTCCTGTTAGCATAATAAAACCACCTCCCCGAGAGGTGGTAGCTATTTTGGTGGGAGAAGCTCTCCAATTGACATAGTGCTGTCCACACTAGCACTTAGGTTGCTGTAACCTATGTTGCTTGGAGTAGGGGATGGCTTATTCACACCCCTAAGCATGACCTAAGTTATGCTGACATAACCTGTAGTGTAGACAAGCTCTAGGTGCAGAAGGCCTTATCCCATCCCTTTGAAGGCTGGAAGAGGGAAATAAACATAGTTGATGTGAACATTTTTCATCTTTTTGGCTGTTTGAACTCTGAAGGGCAAGAGACTCTAAATGGAAGCCAGAGATCCCCAGGGGTGCCTCCTGGGTCTGCCCTGAAAGACATTTTGAACTGACATATCTCTACAATACTGTCACTCTTAGAATTTAGATGGTAACTCGTTTGTGTGTAGTTGTTTGCTTGCTTTAACCTGTAAATAACTTATTCCTTTTTCCTAGTTAATACATCTTTTAGATAGTGTATTACAGGATTGGCTACAGGTGTTGTCTTTGGTAGAAGATCTAGGGTACCATCAGCTGATCTGGGGTAAGTGACTGGTTTCAGCCAGACAGGTGTCGTATGAATTTCCTGCTTCAGTTTCACTCCTGGAATGGATGGAAGAAGGAGGTGCTTTCCAGGGGTGCTGGAAGAATTTGTACAGTGGGGGTGCTTAGAGCCATTGAACCAAGCTGTATACTCTGTATGTAATGGAAACCACTTCAAGCCAGGGAGTTCTGCAGCACCCCCAGTACCCCTAGTTCTAGCACCTATGGTGCTTTCTCCTTTCCTTTGGAAGCTCCCAAACTGCTTCATTTGCCATTCTAAATAACTGTATTGATAAATCTCTCTCTCTGGCATTCTCATCAAGAACATTTTCCAGGCCAGAGTAAATCTTCTGCCTGATTCCCTTGGAGCAAGGTTATCCTTTTCTCTGACTTACTGTGGGGCCTGAAGTGTCTCAAGTGGGTAGAGCACTGGATTTGGATTTGGTGGACTGGCTTTAATTCCCAGCTGTGCCTCTGACTTGTGCATGATATTGGACAAGTCAGCTCATCTCTCAGTCTTGCCTATTTAAATTGTAATCTTTTTTGGCTGGGCCTCTCTTCCTATGTGTTGTATAGTGCCTTGCACAGTGGAGCTTCTAGGAGCTATTATAATGCAATCAATAATATCCTCCAACACAGTTGTCCATACACCTGTTTAACCATGTACAGCCAGCATACCTATAACTATTCATCCTTCATGTGGTCACTCTCCTGGTAGAAATGTATACCATTCTTTTTGTACCCTGCCTTAATCTACTCACTTTTACTCCTGGGGAATTCTGTGCCACTGCGTGTGTGCAGAATTCATGTACCCCACAGATTTCTTTGCTCCCTGCAGAAAAATGACTTTCTGGCAGGGAAGCAAAGGGAAGCTGCAAGAGTGATCATGCACCACTCCCTAGCAGCACAGGTACATTGTTTCAGGCATCCGGAGTAGCCAGCAGAGAGGTAAATCACGACGGGACTGGGGACAGCCAGTGGCTCCTACCCTGCACTGGGATCAGCTGCTAGTCCCAGCTGGGGAGAGCAGGACTTCCTCTTCCCCTGCAAGGAGCGACCGGGGCTGGGTCAGACTCACACTCACACCCACACCCAGAAACCTCCCCCAGCTGCAGGAAGCTCAGCATCCTCCCCTGTTTCCTGCCCCCATCGCTCCTCAGCCACAGGGAGAGGGATCACTGTATGGGGAGCTGCTCCCCCATCCATCCAACCCCCTGCATCCGGACCCTCTATACCCACAAATACCCAGAACCCACACCCATCCAACCCTCCATACCCAAACCCCAACCCACTGAACCTCAACCCCTGCACCCAGATGTCCTGTCTCTGGACCACCACCTCTGCACCCAGTCCACACCCTGCACCTGGACCAACCCAAAGACCCCCACCCCATTGAGCCCCAGCTAGCACCACCTGGACACCCACCCCAAGCCCCACTCCCCCAGCACCCAGACACCCCTGCTGAGCCTTAACCACCTTCACCTGGAACCCCCTGCAGAGTCCCATTTCCCCTATACTTGGAACCCCTCAACAAGCCTCTGTGCACCCAGATTGCTCCCCTGCACCTGAACTCCCTCACTGAGCTCTCTGCACCCAGATTTCCCCACACAGAACCCTCTCACCTCACACCTGGATCCCCCCACACTGAGCCCCTCCACAGTTGTATCCTGTTTGGTTGAGCCTGCCTGTCCTGGTGTGCCTGGCATGGAAGGGGAGGGCCCCGGGGTGTTTGTGGGAGCAAGCCCAGCCCTTGGGCTGTGTCAGGGTCAGGTGCAGCCTCACTGCCGAGTCAGTGTCTCAGGAGGGTGGAGGGGAGGCTGTAGGGTGATCTCCCACCTCTGTGCAGCCAGCAGCCTGTGCTCCTCACTGCTGTGCTGGAGCCTCCATATTTATTTGTTGACACATAAAACTTGTAGAATTTTGCAGAATTTTTAACTTTTTGATGCAGAATTTTTAACTTTTTGATGCAGAATTCACTCAGGAGTGTCACTTTGTTTTTATGAATGTATCTATCACTCTGAAAGCTTTCAGTAAATAGGGGTTGTATTGTGTTTATTTTCTCGTCCTCTTGTAGGTATGTGATGCATGATACTGCTTTATTTAGCTTAATAAATAAAACTAAGAAAGGTTATAAAATGAACAATATGTAGGATGACCCAACTATAATTCAGCTGCCATTGTTTTCATTTCTGTATTTACTGTCAGTGCTTATTAAAATATCAGATAAGCTTAGTAAGGTAAACAGCCCTGAGTATTTTGTAATGGCTCTTTATAGAAAAATGACATACAATATTATAATCACCTTCTCCTCTAATAAACATCCTAGTTCATATTACGAGTGTCAGAGTGACATTGATCAAAGTGACCCATTGTAACTGGAATTCATGGAGCTTGCCAAATGGTGACTTTCTAAACACAGAAGTGTTGAGGTTTTCCTAGTGAAGTTTTGCTGCAATAAGAAAATTAAATGCATTAATTTTAGGTAACTGTGACTGACAATTTCTTAGACAATAGTTCATATTTATTAGCCGAGATCTTTAACATGATGCCATATTGACAATAAAATGAAAGTAGTGGAATTCTCTACCCGTTTCCGCAAAGGATATAAAACAAAGGTATTCCTTCTTTTCACTTGATTAATTTATGAAACAGAGAGAATGGTAAGTTTTCACTAAACACTTGATAACTTCGAATTCCTCAGTCAAATCCCTTCTAATGTTTGGCTAAATCTAATTTTTCAAAAGTCATATGCAAATCCGAGGATACCATTGACTTTTTCTGTCTGTCTGTGGACATTTACAGTCTCCCTCTTATTTTCCAGGGAATTTAATATATGTTTGTGAAAGGTTTAGGTTAGAGTCAGAATGAAAGAGAATTAAAATGGGGTTGGGTTGTTTCTTGATCAAGGAAAGAGGAATTAAAAGAGGGGTTTTGTTTGTTTTTTAGTATAGGGATGACTTGGTGGTTTGCAAAATTCAAACTCCAGGGTATTCATCCAGCTCTACCAAACTTCTCATATTAATTTCAGAGTTTGCCAAGCTAGGCAGAGTTGAAAACCTTCACTCCTTTCATCCCAATTCAGAAACTAGATCTATGGGTCCTCAACCCCTCCAGAAACCAAATATCTCTGATATTTGTGTTCTGAAGCAAAGCTCCAAATTACCACTATATTTTTCATATTCTTTCTTTGAACATGTCCCTCGGCCTGTGCCGCTTCCAGCGGCTCCCATTGGCCTGGAGCAGCGAACTGCGGCCACTGGGAGCCGCAATCGGCCGAACCTGTGGACATAACAGGTAAACAAATCGGCCTGGCCCACCAGGGGCTTTCCCTGCAGAAGCAGTGGAACAAGTTTGGGAACCACTGTTGTAGAAAACCATTGATTTAATCTCCATTCTAATTTAAATTACATAGGAGTGTTCTACAAGGGTAGGCCTAGAAGTGAAAGGTTTGGTATCCCCTTATTATTCCACTGAGCCCCCTCCATTCCCCTAGTTAGCTATTTTTAACTCTGTATTTTTGTTTAAATACTATAGATGCAAAGATAGCACAGATTAGCTGACAGCATTTATTCCCAGGAAGGAGGAAGATGACAACAAGAAGGAAACAAGATAATTTACTCAGATGTCATCACAATAAGTTTAACAAAATAGACAGCAATTTATTTACTGTAATAAAGAAGTTAAGACTAATCAATTACTTTATTTACTTTTCTAATATTATGAAAAAATGAGATTAATATGACTGCTTACTGATTAGTAGAGCTGGTCAGGAATTTTTCCTTGAAATGATTTTTTCAACAGAAAATGCAGTTTTCACAAAATTTAAATTTCCCTAGGAAAAAGTTCAGTTTTGCTGAGTTTTTGATTTTCTGTCAGGAAAACCAAATGAAATACTTTGGTTTGAATTATTCAACCTGAATAGCAATATTTCAGTTTGTTGAATTGACCTGAAACATTTTGGTAAGAACCAGTTCAACATTAAACTGCATCACATCTTGGGAGTTGATGTTTGGGTGTCTCACACTCCTATTCTCTACTATGGCCAGGGCTCACTGGCCAGACTATATCTCCTAGGAGGCAATGCAGTCTACCTTCTGACCGAGCCTTTTGGTGCATCGTGGGAATCATGTGACTGTCATAACTTCATGGAAGATGTAATCTGACCCTGAAGGTGGAAGCCAGAGACTCTGAGATGCTGGAGGACGCCCCAGGAGTGGTGGAGCAGTTGGGAGCCATCCCAACTGAGGAGCCCAGAGCCCACAAAGATGCTGGAACCCCAGCATCAGGAACTGGGTAGGAAGTAGTTCCAGGAGACTAGATGGGGTGCCGAGTGGGGTCAGTGTGTTTAGAGTGGATTCCCCGCTGACCTGGTGGCAGGCATACTAGCCACGCAGCCCCACAGAAGGGGAAGCTATATTGATTTTGGGCACTAGGCCACGCAGTCCTGAGAAATGGCAGCCCTACTGACTCTGACCACTAGGCCACAGGGCCCTTAGAGAAGGTGACCCTATTGACTCTGTCCATTGGGACATAAAGTGCTGAGAGCATCCCTGAGAGACAGTGGCCCTACTGACTGTTGCTGCTAGGCCATACTACTTGGCTGAGCCAGGCGGCCACACTGACTCTGAACACTGGGCAAAAAGCTGGCCAAACTGGAAAGCCAAATTGATTTGGGCCGTTGGGTCCCACAGCCCTGTGGGAAGGGGCCAACACCCTGACGAGGCCATGGGGCCACACAACCTTGAAAGAGAGGGCAGCCATATTGACTTTTACCAGTAGTCCACACTACCCCCAAGACAAGGAGTAGTCATAAGGATGCAACCGAAGGGAAGTCATTACCCCTCCCCCACCCAAAGAGGAGATAGGGCGCACTTGCCTCAGGACAATTACATTAATATAACTTGGTAAAATAAATAGTAAACTAAAATAATCTCTTAAAAGACCTACAGATACTCCAGAGATAGACAGACATCTTGGAGTAAATTCTGCTTACTCATATTGCATTGCTACATTGGTAAGAAGAGTCAGCTCTGTATATTTCCTTCCATATTACTTGTGTCACCATAGTAGGGGAAACTGATTTTGGTCCTAACTAGAACAGGTCAGAAATTTTGACTGAACAGTATTCCATAAGAATATGCAGTTCTGTTGAATGCTAATTGCTTCAAGAAATTGGATTGATTTTGCCTGAATTTTGTTTTGAAAGGTAGCCAGAAAAATATTTGGACAATAGCAAAACATGTATGCAACTTAACCATCTTTGTCCCAGGATATTAGAAAGACAAGGTGGGTGAGGTAATATCTTTCATTGGACCTACTTCTGTTGCTGAGAGAGACAAGCTTTCAAGATTCTTCAGGTCTGGGAAAGGTACTCCCAGGATCACAGCAAAAAACAGACACTGGATTTATGGCTTATTGCAACAATCTGTATCCCACTAAACCCCCCTTTTTGTTCTATGGCTATAGGAGTGGGCCACTTCACCATGAGTGGCCATTTACAATGTATACTATTTATCCTAAATTATCTGTTCCATCTTGCATTTTGCTGTGATGCTGACTGTACCTTTCCCAGGCCCAGAGAAGAGCTCTGTGTGGCTCGAAAGCTTCTCTCTCTCATCAAAAGAAGTTGGTCCAATGGATGGGTGTTGGTCCTGCTTTGAGCAGGGGATTGGACTAGAGCAGGGGTGGGCAAACTTTTTGGCCTGAAGGCCACATCAGGGTTGTGCAACGGTATGGAGGGCCTGGTAGGGAAGGCTGTGCCTCCCCAAACAGCCTGGCCCCCACACCCTATCCACCCCCTCCCACTACCCACCCCCCTCAGAACCCTGACCCATCCAACTCCCCTGCTCCTTGACCCCTGACTGCCCCCTCCCAGGACCCCCCCATCCAACCCCTCCCCCATCCCTGGACTGCCACGACCCCTATCCACACCCCGGCCCAAATCGCCCTCTGGGACCCCACCCCCTATCCAACTCCCCCTGTCCCCTGACTGCCCCCCAAAGAACCTCCGCCCCATCCAACCGTCCCCTTCTCCCTGTCCCCTGACTGCCCCTGGGGACCCCCTGCCCCTTATCCAACCCCCCTATTCCCCACCCCCTTACCATGCTGGAGTCAGCCATGCCGCCATGCTGCCCAAAAGGAGCGGCGGGCCAGAGCGCTGCCCGCGCGGCGGTGTAGCTGTGGGGGAGGGTGGACAGCAGGGGAGGGGCCGGGGACTAGCCTTCCCAGCTGGGAGCTCAGGGGCTGGGCAGGAAGGTCCCGCGGGCCGTAGTTTGCCCACCTCTGGAATAGATGACCTCCTGAGGTCTTTTCCAACCCTATGATTCAATGAATGATATTACCTCACCCACCTTGTCTCTTTAGTGGCCAAACATCTCATTCTGACATTTTTCAGAATGAAATGTTTTGACTTTTCATTTTCAAATGACTTTCATTTTGAATTTTTTGAATGTTGTAAATATAATTTTGTAATATAATACAAAATAAAAGAAAATCAAAATGAAACATTTTGATTGTCCTTAAATTAATGTGTGGTGGTGGGGGGGGTTGGGTGAGATTTTTCCTTCATGGAGTATTTCAAAACTTTGGGGTTTTGTTCCCAGTTGGAACAAAGCCAAATTTCAGAATTCTTTGCAAAATGGAACTTTCATCATCTACATAGCTCTTGTCCTAATAATCTTTTCATCATGCTATTGCTGTTTATCCATCGTTTTCCCAACCCCGAGTTATCCTTTATTTTCTCTCTCTCTCCATTTATCTTTTTAAATTCTCATCATGAACTCTCTCTAAATCAAATCAATAAGATTTGTTTAATCTGAACTCGCAAAGACCATAGGCCCTTCTTGAATTGATTAGAGTGAATGTTACTTCAGTCCCTAGAACTGAAATTATAATGGTGAGACTTTATTCTCATCTTTAAAAAAATATAGGATCATTAAAAGGCAATATGGGCCCTGATCCTGCAAACACTTACTCATGTGAATAACTTTATGCATGTAAATAGTATCACTGATTTTAATGATCAGAGGGGTAGCCGTGTTAGTCTGTATTCACAAAAACAACGAGGAGTCCGGTGGCACTTTAAAGACGAACAGATTTATTTCGGCGTAAGATTTTCTGTGTAAAAACCACATTTCTTCAGATGATTTTAATGAGTGCCACTGAGTTTAATGCAGTTGTGCATGTGCTTAAGTTCAAAGATCTAGGATTAGTAAAATGATGGGAATGCCCATATTTTAAAGGACTTTGAGCTCCCTAGAAGAAAGGCGCTAGTACTAGGTGTTATTTGTCCACACTTCATGAATGTGATGGCACAGATACATTTGGTAATTTACCCAAGATTAATAGAGTAAGTCTACTGCAGATTCAGGACTAGAACCCAGACCTCCTGATTCTTACTAGCAGCATGGGAAAATGTCAGTATTTGAGGACAACTGCATGGCATAACT
This sequence comes from Lepidochelys olivacea, assembly GCF_965140295.1. Taxonomy (NCBI): domain Eukaryota; kingdom Metazoa; phylum Chordata; order Testudines; family Cheloniidae; genus Lepidochelys; species Lepidochelys olivacea. The sequence goes on along the minus strand of NC_140415.1, from coordinate 85,311,350 downwards.
TTGAGCAATCCAGTTTTAGCAGAGTGAAAAACTTCTTTGTATCCACCCTTGTTAGAAACAATAGTGTAGCAGTCAATAATTTCCAACACAAAACAAAATTTACCATGAAAGGTTGAAAGATGAACTGACAGTTTGAATGAACAGAAATGGCATTTTCAGCCTTCAGAAACCTAAAGGGAGAAAAAGCCAGTATGATAGCATTTCAGAATAGAAAAAATATCACCATGGTAACACAATGTTTTCTCCAAGGGCTTTTTTCTCTAAGAAATGTTGTATATGTGCACACAACAAAATTGCTTGAGCTCTTTATGTGTGTACAGGGTGAGTTCTAGGGACAGGCAAACAAGGTGGCCATTTCTCCATCCTCCCTCCACTGTGATTGGCCACTCAGGAGGGTGGGAAGAACTGTGTGTGCGTGTGCGTGAGAGAGAGAGAGAGATTAATTTGAATCACGATTCACAAAGAAAACTTCCTGCACCAAAACAATCTTAGCACATGTGGGTGGCTTCAGAATTGTTGCCTAAATTTCTAATGAAACAAACATCAGAAGGGATTCCTTTTTAAGCTTTCAAAGGGGCCACCCCATCTAATCTTAAGAACTGTGGTCTTATTTTGCAATGTGTATATAATCACTTCTTTCCTCTGGCTCAAGAGGACTGTTGTTGGTTGTAATCTAAATAGAGGGTGATTAGGGTTTTTTGCTTTTCTGGATAATGCTGGGGGGATACTATTTCTTATGAATACGGAAAAACAGAAAGGACCACAACAATAAAGACATCCTTCCAAAACATACCACTGGTTTCACATATGCTGCAAAATGTGAGTTGAGCACTAATGGCATTAGGGCAAACACACAGTAACAAAACTGGAGAGACAAAAATGAGTGCTAAGCTAAAGAGGTTAATGGCAATACAAAGAAGTGTTACCTATATCCACACACACACACACACACACACACACACACACACACAAAGCATAAATCTGTATGTATCTATATTTACAGATATATACACACACAAACATAGACAGCTAGATATTCTATCAAGGTGGGAATCTTATATTAATATAATCAGTTGACTAGAATACTTGGTAACAATGGCACTTTGCCTTTGTCTTTCACAAAAATGTACAGTCCAAGAATTCTTAAGTAAATGTACACTCCAAGAAATGTAAATGTAAATGACATTGTAAATGTACAATCCAAGATTTCCTAAGTAGCTATGAAAGGAACATAAGAACAACCACATTGGATCAGACCTGAGGTCTGTCTAGTCTAGTATCCTCTCTCTGAGACTGGGCAGTACTAGGTGCTTCAGGAGGAAACAGGGTGGATTCATTTAAATCAAAGTCATTTAAATCACAGCATTAATTAGTTCAATTGTTTCTGGTCACTGTCCTTCAAGATTTTAGACCTAGTAGATCTCATCCTCTCACACCTAGTTTCTATTAATAGACTGGAAGAAGTTTTCCTGCTTTTTCAACTCCCCATAGGTTTATTAACTAGTCATTGAACTGAACTAATTGAATAAATTGAAATGAAGAAACTATTCTCTCCATAGCTGCAGAAGAGGCTACTGCTGTTAAAAACTGTTTAATACAGCAACAGGCTCTAGTTCCAGGTGCTTGACCAGTGACTTCCACTAGTTCAGTTGTTTCACTTTCTTTAAAATTTGGTAGCAAACATGTAATGCTTAATAAAATTTTTATAGTTAATTTAAATGATTTTTATATATTATAATTATCTTATTACTTAACATAGTTTGTCAATTACAAATTTAATTTTAATTAGGTTTATTTTTTTAAAAGTCATTTTACAGAGGAGATTTTCCTGACAACTGGAAATAAGCTGTTGTTTAAATACTCTTTACTTGTAGGAATTCCTAAAACACTGACATTCCTGAGGGTATCTGCATGAGATGTGTGGAATCTCCATCCATGGAAGAAGGTGCATCCAGGCGTAGTATCACAGCAACCAATCTGAGTTTCTGAAACTGCAGGGATACATCACCTTTGGGGACATACTTCAGGAAAGTATGTCAGAAACATATTTTGAAAGGGTGATGCCTTAGTAAAATGTATGCCCTCTGTACAGACCTAATACAGACCTAATACCCTGGTGTTTTTTGCATATGAAAGGTACTTTCAAGACAATGTAGGGAGTCAGTATTCTGTATGATGACGGAGGGATGAACACTGTTTCCATCAGTACTGAATGACTCTTAATTTGTAAAATTCAGTTCTTCCGAGATAAATAAAAAACTTTTTAGAGTAAAAGTAACACCCAAATTGTCTCAGCCAGTGCCAGTACACAGTTGGCTTTTCACAAATAACTAATAATGATGGATTCTCATTTAAGTCTCCAAAATTTGAAATTAATGGCTGCGATGAAACACCTGTGAATTATGGAAATGTACTGGTCACTGTTTCATGTTTAGCAATGTGAAATCTCTTCCACTATGTAAGAACAGCACTTATAAATCTTCTACCTACTACTGGGAAGAGCCATTAAAAGGGAATGCTGCTGGATTTTAAACACAAAAGCTACAATGTTAGCCACACAGTACCCTGTGGTTTCTGATACTTCATGGAAATACCAGTAAACAGCCAAATCAATCTGCTTTTCATTAAATATAATTGGCTTTCCAAAAAAAATAATTCTATGTGGCTTTTTTTGTAAAATACACCCAAGGCTAATCAAGCAATATTACAATCTAAGTGTCCCTCTCTCAGTTCTGTACTATAGTGGTTATGAGTAGGTTGCATGTATAATTAACCATTTATTTTCTCAAGCAGCTGAATTATAAATCAGACTATTTTCATCATAATGTTTTTGGGATAAGAATAATTATCATTTCAGACTGTTTTCTCAGAGGATCACCTACTGCTCCTGACTTCCTTTCAGTAGTGGATAAACTAGTTCACAATATGAGGGCAATCTTGCCAGTTTTGGAGTTTGTGGTCCTGGGTCTCAGTCTTATTTTCTGATGTAGCATTGCATCATCTCCTGGTGATGAGACCTAGTAAAAGGAAGAGACTGGGAAAATAGAAAAAATGCATCTGAAAGGATTTCATGTCCTCAGGGAGACTTCTAGAATAGCCAGGTTAGCAATAGCATGTGAGTATTTGGCACTTGGAGCTGAGTGGAGTACATCCCAGGTGCGCATCACCAACATTCTTATAAACACTGTTATTTAGGATTGACCAGAATGGATGCTCTTTATTGATCTAAAAAAATGAATGAATGAAAAATGAAAAAAGGGATTCTTTTCTGAAAGATCGATTCCATTTTCCTGCTGTTTAGAAGATACACTTTGCATATATTTTGATATTTTATTTGTTTTGTACTATTTAAATCTTTCCTCCAGAGAAGAGGGGTAGCTAGCCACTGCAGTTTGCTTTTCCTTCTTCCCCTGTAGGGGAAGGGGATCTAGCGATAGGACAGATCTTCCTTTATAGGAGAGGAGATAGAGAAATCCTGCCTGGGACACTTTTTTCTCTTCCTGTGTTAGATGGTTCTGGTGGTGTTTATTCCATGGCATAAACAAAAACATCACAGAAAGATAAATTCTGTATATAATACAGAAAACACAAAAAGGGCCTCCTGCCAAACTCCTTTCTAATACAGCTGTGGTTATAACAAAATAAAATAATGTCTAAACTCCAGCAAGAGAGAAAATACTCATATAAAAGTATGTCTGCTGACAACAAGAATACATCAGTGAAGAGAGGGCCTAGCATTTATGTACAGTCACATTCATTAGTCTTAATTAAGCCGAGTGTGCTGCCAGGCTATTATTAGTGTTGGTAGGAGATTTACTGAACTTTAATCCCCAAACAGCATTAGATTCTAGGAGCAAAAAGACTTCAAATTCAACTAATAGTGAAATATTTAATCCTCAGAATCAAAGTTGTAGTAGGTTTCAGAGTAGCAGCCGTATTAATCTGGATCCGCAAAAAGAAAAGGAGGACTTGTGGCACCTTAGAGACTAACAAATTTATTTGAGCATAAGCTTTCGTGAGCTACAGCTCACTTCATCGGATGCATTCAGCGGAAAATACAGTGGGGAGATTTATATACACAGAGAACATGAAACAATGGGTGTTACCATACACCCTGTAACAAGAGTGATCAGGTAAGGTGAGCTATTACCAGCAAGGTGGGGGGGTGGGGTGGGGCGGGGAGAGTTGTAGTACTTTTGCTTTCTTTTTCCTTTCATCCAGTTAACAAGCACATTTGGACTTTGACACATTAACAATATTACATTATCATTTATACTTTGCAGATCTATAATCTGTATTTGTACTGATATTATGTGGAATGACTCCAGTTTTTGTTAGGTTGGTTTAGCTTTTGGTTTGGTCCAAGTTCAAAGGAATAATCCTAATGTAGGTCATGGCAGCATTAGCCCATCCACTCATATCACTCTAAATCTGAACACAAAAATAACATTACTTGACCATGAAAATAATCAAAATGGAGGCCAATTGCAATTAATAGTAATTTGCCAGAGTATGTGATTAGAATTAATTTTCACTCGTGACCGATAGTCTTGTGATTAAGCGGACATTATCTGGCATTTTAGGGTCAAAATTTAGGTTTGTGTGATTCTGGTCCATCACATGTTGTGTCATAAATAACTTTTGCTACCAAAGAAGGCTATCTGTGAACTTTCTCCCTCACATTGACATGCCGTGTCAGAGTTGTATCACTGCCTGCTTGCTTTTACAGGTTTTGTTGTTGTTGTTTTGGCTATTTCTGAGCCAGCATTATGGAATTTAAAGCTGATTCCAGATTCATATGATGAGCATCCTAAAATCTGGATGTATTCAGATACAGGTACTGTTGTAAAAGTGGGAGCTAACTGTAAAATTAAGATCTCAATTTGAATTCCAAGTCCTTCTCCCTGACCCACCCCAGAGCCCCCAACCTTCAAAATGTAAATGTGTTCCAAGATTTTGACTCTAGCTACTTTTAAAATTTTTATTTTCACTCTCAGGAAAATATATATTAATAGAGGAAGAGCTTTATGAAGGGATGTCTTTCTCTTCCTTTCTTTGCATCCTTGTGTCCTTGCTGGAATACCCTAAAAATCAAAACAGTGTTAGCTACATTTGTGAACTAGAATAATTATTAATAATACTTTTCCCTTATATAATGTCTTTCAACCAATAATCTCAAGGTCTTTTTCAAATTAGGCAAGTAGTGCATGATCATTTCCATTTTAAAGATGGAGAAACTGAGGCACAGAGGTTAAGTGACTTGCTGAAGTTCTCTCAGTGAGTCAAATACAAGGATGAGAGCAGAATCCGTAACTCCTCATTTCTAGTCCCATGCACTAACCACCAGAACATACTATATCTCATTTTTAGTGATCTTTATCTGCAAAATGACAGAACTCCACCCAGTTTGCCACAGAAGGCTATGTACATACTACATAGGTGAAATTTACCCCACTGCAGAAGGGCAGCACCTACAAGGTCCATGTACTTCTTAAATCCTTCTTAAGCCCTTGTGCTGGCCCTCTGCATGGAGCTATGTAGCTCCAAGGAATTACTCATGAGGGTAAAGTTACTCACATACATACGTATTAGCAAGATCAGAGCCTTTGTACAGAAAAGCTGATGTTTTGCTAGATGTAGTAAGATTCTGCATGGTGTTCCTTGGAAAAGTATTTAAGGGATACCCCGGTGATAGGTGTATATTTGGATGTATGTTTGGAGGTTCTGTTGTCCTCACTCAGAGGCTAAAACAGCCGGGAGATGCAAGCAAGTTGCACTGCACCTGTTTTTCTCAGATTTTTCAGGAAGCATCTGACAGCCAGGAAAGTTTTCTGATTGACGTGAAAAAGTGCTAAACAGCGTGTAGCAAAGGTAAATCTATTTTTTTTCAAAGTTGGATACAAGGTGAGTAATAAGAATGTAAACAGAAATCTGGCATGTCTTTTACTTATTTATATGGAGTAGGTGAAGATGGCATGAATGATAGCATTAAAAAACAATTTGTAAATCTTTTATGGGATGATAAGCTGGGGAAGTATCAGTGAACCAGCAATAGAATAAAGAACAGACCATCTACCCATTGTACCTCAATCGGTGCATCCCAAATAAGGCCTAATGTGTGTAACTGCAGACTGTTGTAAAAGATAAGGGTTTATAGAAAAAATTGCAGTCCTTTAATCCACTGCAAAGATACAGTGAAAGTTAATATGGTTGGACTGTAGAATGAATACAGAGTAAATAAATGGATTTTCTTCTCTAATTATATTAAACATTACTGAGATTCAGATATGAAGATTTGGCAACCACATAGCCTATTTCGGACATTGGAAGCAGCACTCCAGACGCAGAAAAGTTTCACAGACTTAGTGGTTGGGGGAGTACGATACTGGAATAAAAATAATTTTGTTGGCTGCCACTACTACACCAGCATAAGCAAGAAATAGTACTTTGTGGACACCACAAACTGAACATTATTCAACATCATTGCAGAGCATTTATATAGTGCTTTGTATTTTCACTGTTCCAATATAAAACCTCATAATATGCCTCTGGGGTTGACAATGTAAATAATAGAACTGTCTGGAAAAATTGGAATAATTCAAAAATTTGATTAAAAACTTTTTTTTCCTGGCAATTGTTTGGTTGTTTTCTAACCAGCTGTGTAGCTACTTGGAATTTTTTCTGAGAAATCTTTAAGCAGCTTTATTATCTATTAATAACAATAATTAATAATAATAATAGTAGTTTTGGGGCCTCTCTACTCAAGAAATACCATCTTCCTCATTTTTCACATGGGAGACCTGAAACATAGAAATGCTGTGACAGAATGCATAGGTGGGAGAGCTAGGTATGGCTTGGGTTCAGTTAGATCCCTCTGAATGAGAAATAGACATGGGACAGAAGACAGTGTGTCTTAATCAAGTTTCCAAAATAACTAATAAAATTACCTACAATTATTGCATACTTCTATTAATAAACTGTAATTTCCTTCTTAATTAACACTTTAGGAAAGAAGACATAATCTAAAGCAGCAGGAATCAAACTGTGTTTTCAGTCTTAAACTAATGCTGAAGTAGGACAGAGTAAATTGCTATTTACAAATGAATAACTGAACAAAGAAATACATGAATTGCAACAGCTATGACATGGCTATAAGGGTCCTTACGAAATATCTCGGGCGACGTTAGTGTTTTTCTGTCGTGCAATGGTAGTCCAGGTGGACAGTTAGGAAAACAATGACATCTTTTGTCAAGAGCTTAAACCACACTTTTTCCTCAGGTCCACATTGTGTCTTTGTTACTTGGTGCAGCAACACCCACTGCAACTATTAAAAACATAAATCTATTTTGGAGCTGAGTTACTTGTACTATATCCAGTAGGCATGTTTATAATCAACTTTGCTATGACAGCCTGGCAGAAAAATCTTATTTGTGACTGAATTGAGCTGCATTTGTAAATGCTTTTACATTTGTTCATTTAAAAGTGAACAGGATTTTTTTATGGTGAGTCATTCCTACATGCTGATAAAATTGAGTATGAAAATACTGTACCTTACCTCTGCCAGGCATGATTACTAAATGGACAACCAGTAGAATGTGAACCTCCACTTACAGCACATATCAACGTTTCTTTTAGCGTCCCAGATGTAGCTTTTGAAGAAAAGGTTCCATTTCTCCTGGAACAAGAGAGAGGTACTGAGAACATGAGTCCACATGCCAGATTTTTTTGCATTTAGCTGATGAATTTGGGGCAGTTATTGGATTTGTGTAATTTCTCCATGTACAGTACTACTTAGTCTCAGTCTTTGATCTTTTAGAGCTGCCTATTCAAACCGACAACTTATATAGTGTCTGTAAAGGGCCCGATCCACTCCATTGAAGTCAATGGCATAACTCTCATTAACTTCAGTGCTGATGGATCTAGCTCATATAAGCCCCAATTCTTCAGTATGAGCCAGAAGAGGTAGACCCTTCCACCTATGTAGAGCCTGATTAACTTCAATGTATAAGTATATGCTTAATATTAGGCATGTGCTTAAGCTCTTTGCTGTGTCACGTACATGCTATAGGAATGATTTTCTGCTAATTACACCAGGGCTAACTTGAAGTGATTGCACTGACATTGGCAGAATTCACATGAGAGTCCGTGAAAGGAGAATCAGAGCCAAAGTACATAAGCACTAAAAAGGTTGCTTGTCTGTATAATACCCTAAACACTTTTGTAAATTTGGAAATGCATATTTTTGTGTGTGCATTTTTGGGCTTTTCCATATAACACCTGGCTCTGTGAAGTGTTAAACACCTTCAACGTCAGTGTTATGCCCAGTTAGTGACCTTGCAAGATGAAGCCCACATGTTGTTGCAAGAGTAATTTAGAAGTTTAATTTTGAAAATGTTAGGGTCTGATTTAGCAAAACACTTAAGCACACGCTTATCTTTAAGTCAGTCGGGCTAGTCACATGTCCGGAGCTGAGCACATTCTTAAGTGCAAAAGAGCTTGTGGTGGGGCAGCTGCCCCACACAGGCAGAAGAAGGGTTAAAGCAGCCGTGGGGAGGCTGTGCAGAACCCAGACAATTAGAAGAGGGCTTATTGAGCTAGCCAATAGGGAGAAGGCTTAGTGGAGCAGCCAATCAGGGCCAGGCTGGCCCATATAAGAAGGATTGCTGAGCAGAACAGAGGCAGTCTCTCCCTGGAGGCCAAGGGAGGAGGACTGACTGCCCTGTAGGAGGGTTGAGCGGGACAGCTCCACAGGCAGGGCAGGGCAGGGCAGGGCAGGGCAGGGCAGAGCAGTGCTGGGCATCATCAGGGGAACAAGAGGGAGCTCCAACCTGATGGCTGCCAGACTGAGGTCCTGGTACAAGGGTGGAGAAGATGCTAGGGCTGCAGGGAAGTGGTCCAGGGAAACAGACGTCGGACTAGGAGGAGGGACAGGAGTATGTGGCTGCCGGCTAAAGAGTCCCTGGGCCGGAACCCAGAATAGCGGGTGGGCCCAGGTCCCCCTCCCCATTTGCCCCCCACTTGCCACTGAAGGGAGGGGCCAGTGCATGGACTGCAGTTTGCCACTGAGGTGAGTGGCTGGACTGAGGACTATCAGGTGCTCCAGAAGGAGGGAGAGAACCAAGTGGGGCACAGCCCAAGGGCTGTGTCCAGAAGAGCTCCCATGGTCCAGGGAGCGATGTGGGTCCTAGAGGTGGAGGTGAGAGTGACGACGGGCAAGACACCACTAGATGAGGGCGAAATGAGAGCTAATTCCCAGGAAGGCTAGCAGGAGGCGCTATGGTGGTGAGTCCCACCCCATTACACAGTTCAGTACCTTAGAGGTTGTAATCCTGCAAGTACCTTGATGAATTGGGGCCTTACATAGCAAGACCTGATGCATGACAAGCCACAGGAGTTTCCATTAGATTCAGTGGAAGTTGCAGGGTCTCATCAGGTCTTAGGATCAGGATCTTGAACCTGTATATGAGCAGACCCATTCAAGATTGGGCAAGTGAGGGTTTTTAGGATCAGGCCTAACACCCTGGATGTCCTTCTTTCATAAATTGCACTGTAAAATCTTTTGGAAAGCTGCATAGTTCCAGGACTGCAGTAGTCTCAGAATCTTGTCCCTCTCCTGCCCTGCACCCAGTACAAAATGAACCAAACAACCCAGTGTCTTAAACAACTAAGAAATAAAGAGTGGAGTTTGTCAGACCCATCTGGACACATTGCACTATAATACTGCTTTTTAATATGTATGACTTACAATTATTCTGACAGTTCCAGGACAATATAGCACAACTGGCAGTCTTCATTAATTAGTTTTAGCAAGGCCCAAAGGACCACCTGTTAAGAATATATTATGACACTCACCTTTATCTCCTGGTTATGCTTAGTAGAGTAAATTTCAGAAGAAGAGTTGGGACATGTCAATCCGGCAACTGCGGAAGTGAAAAAATGGTTCATATATCACTAAGATGTAGGCAGGGCCAGCTCTACAGTTTTTGCCACCCCAAGCAGTGAAAAAAACTGCCACCGTGGACAGCAAAAGAAAGAAGCTGCCTCCGTGGAAAAACAGCCATCCCTTTCAAACTGCCACCCCACGCACCTACTTGGAACGCTGGTGCCTAGAGCCGGCCCTGGATGTAGGAACAGTCATTTCACACTCCAGAGAATAGAAAAAATATATTATAAGTACAGGCCAAAATTTTCAAATGTTTGAGCCCCTAAATTTGTAAATACACTCCTTGGTATATGTATACATGTCACCTTAACAACTCAGCTGCTTGTTATAGTACTTTACTCAACCTGCTCCACTTTTCAGTGTTGTGGCAAAGGCACCTGTTTGTTATGAACTAAATCAAGACCAGTTATTTACTTCATTCATGCCACTGAACAGCCAACTTGTTAATGATGTTTAGTCAGGCAGGCATCTAAATGTGATCTGATCTGACTGAGAGGTGAAAGGAGCATTTCATGAATGTCCCCTAAGCCATCCAGTCATTAAAAATCCTCTTTTATTATATAGTTAGTCTTTTTTTCTAAAATAATTTAATTGGAATTATTAATGGATTGCTTAAATCTGCAAATAATTTAGTCTTCTTCCATCTGTAATGAAAATGCCTTTCCTAACACACATCTCTTCCACAATAGTCCGTAATGTAAACTTTAATTGAACCTAGTCTCTGGACTAATTAGGTACTGACTTTTTTTATTTGCTTAGTCCTTTCTGCAACTGTGTCTTTTCATGATCCACTGCACTTCTCTATCCTCTTCACAGCCTTTCATATTTCCCTGCCTCGAAGGTCACTGCCTTTGCAGATTAGACACAAAATAAACATTTATTATAGCTGGGATGTTTAAAGGGGCCTAAAGAAGTTAGGTTCCTGATCCCTATTGACTTTCAGTGGCAATTGGGCACCTAATTCATTTAGGCCTTTTGAAAACCCCAGCTGAAATCTCACTATATATATGCATAGATATAAAATGTAATAGCCAGCAAAAGCTGTGAGAATAATGACGGGACAACAATGCTATTTAAAAAGCCTTCATAAAAGTGACAGAAATTGTATCCCACACAAACTAATATGATGACTGAACAGTTCATTTAAAAAAGAAAATCCAGAATACAAGAGGTGAAATCCTGGCTCCATGGCAGTCAACATGAGTGTTGCCATTGATTTCAATGGGGCAATGATTTCATCCCCTATATTGGATAAGCATTTTTTTGCACTGCAGAGTGAGACGTCTCCATTCTCGTTTCACCAGGATTATTGTGCTAGGATGCTAAACTCCTTTGGAGGAATATCGTGAGCATTTCATAGTTTGCTGATTTGCTGGCATTGTTAGTATGAAACCCCATCCTAGGAAAATGAGAGGTAAGAAAACTGATTTCTAGGCTAAATAGCACTAATGCTTTTTGAATAGCATGAGCCAGGTACTTAAATAACAAAGTTTCCTCCTGTAATCTGTGTTTTAAAAAATTACTTTTTTCAATAAAAGAGAAGCTGCCCTGGTTCTTGAAGAGTCATTGTGAAAAAAGCAAAGAATCTCTAGGGGTGAGGCAAACACCTTGAACATTGTGTGAATTATTTGAGAAATAAGAGTCGCATCAAATGTTTTCAAGTGCAAATCTTAGATGGTTGCTATGTTGCCAAGTGACTGCAGTAGGAGGACATGTTAATAATGTGTCATATACTGCTCTAGTAATTCACATCTAAGCATGCAATCCCATTTTAGTTTTGCAAGCAGAAGAAACACAATTATCTTGGAAAGTATGATATTAGAAACTTTCAGAACCCCTTAGGCACTTATTCCCTTTTAAAAACTCATTTGATATCATACCCATTATGTGAATTAGATCCATACTTCACAAAGATAGCAATGCAAAGTAAGAAAGGACACACACGCTCAGCTTCTCTAAAACTTAATGAGATGACAGATAAAATAACCATAAAATCCTTGGGAATCATCTTGGTTTATTAGGGAATAAAAACAAATCGAAAGCTGCAACTCTAGTTCTTATATCGCCTACAAAGGCTCCCAAGAACTTTCAACAGCTCAGTGTTTGATGGATGGAAGTAATTTTTACATCTGTCCAAGTCTGTTTTAGCATTTTTGGGACAGGGGCTGTGAAGCAATCCTTCCCCCTGTGCCCACAGACAAGTCCTGTCTATTGTGATCACTGCTATGCCAGGGGCCAGCCTCGGGGATTTGTGGGAGAGCTAAGTATTCGAGTCTTTGGGGAAGCTCAATGCCATCACTGGTTTCCTGCTTTAGGTTATGTGTAGACCAGCTGTTTATGCCAGAAACTCAGCATATTTGATCTGGGAGCCTGAGGACCACTAGTTTACTCATCACCCCTGGAGCATTTTGGTGTATTTTAAGGTGTACCTATATGTAGCACTCAAGCTGAAGAGGGATAGAGAAAGAGCAGGCTGTAGGCTTACACTGTGCCTGACTGGAATTGAGGGTTCTGAAGGAAACAAGCTGTAACTTGGTATCACCTGTTCTCTCTGGCTACCAAGGCTAAGTTATGTCACCCGAAGGGCTTGAGGGGAATGCCAATGTCTCTGTTATTTTTAAATCCACATCTCTAAGTTCTATGTACCTCTTGGATAAAATAAATCATACTTTTGTGACACTGCATCCCATATTCTTCATAGCTATATTATTATGATAGGATTATGGTATATTTATGATGCATTTTGTACAAGATAAGTCATGTGAGGTGTCACTGAAAAAGTTATGATTTGCATCATAATTATACCATAATCCTATCATAATAATATAACTATGAAGAATATGGGGTGCAGTGTCACAACTCTGTGAAAAGAAAAGGAGTACTTGTGGCACCTTAGAGACTAACCAATTTATTTGAGCATAAGCTTTCGTGAGCTACAGCTCACTTCATCGGATGCATACCGTGGAAACTGCAGCAGACTTTATATATACACAGAGAATATGAAACAATACCTCCTCCCACCCCACTGTCCTGCTGGTAATAGCTTATCTAAAGTGATCATCAGGATAAGCTATTACCAGCAGGACAGTGGGGTGGGAGGAGGTATTGTTTCATATTCTCTGTGTATATATAAAGTCTGCTGCAGTTTCCACGGTATGCATCCGATGAAGTGAGCTGTAGCTCACGAAAGCTTATGCTCAAATAAATTGGTTAGTCTCTAAGGTGCCACAAGTACTCCTTTTCTTTTTGCGAATACAGACTAACACGGCTGTTACTCTGAAACTCTGTGGAAGAAACTGCTCCCGTGTCACTGCATAGTATTACTGTCCACAGATTCCTGAAGGAGAATCCTTGCAGGGTCAAGCGCAGTTGGACCTGCTGAATTAATCATGGTTGGCACTAGGGAGCTGTAACCAAGGCCCTGGTCTGAGAGTGGGGCTATTGCAGAATTCCACCCCAGGAGAAGTAAAGGCCTGTGGCTTGACACCTGTAGGAGTGCCCTTGATGAGACCCCATAAAGGGACAGTGGTGCAGCTAGCCTAGTAACTGTGACACTTCTACACCCCATCTGTAAAATAGGAATAGCAGCACTTTCCCTACCTCTCAGAGATGGTGTTGTGAGGATACATACATTGTTTCAGATACTACAGTAACGGGGACCATATAAGTACCTCAGATAGAATCTGACTATACCCTTGTAGCTTATACCCTACTAGCTGTGTAGTCTCACCCCCTGTGTCTTCCTTTGTTTCCTTGTTTCCTGTCAGATAGGATATGTCTACACTGCCATTGAACACCCCTGGCTGGCCCATATCAGCTGACTTGGGCTCATGGGGCTCAGGCTACAGGGCTGTTTAATTGTGGTGTACCTGGTCTGGGCTCGGACTGCAGCCCAGGCTCTGGGACTGCATGAAGGCCAGGCTCCAGCTCAAGTCCAAACCTCTATACCACAATTAAACACCTGCATAGCCCAAGTCCCACAAGCCCAAATCAGCTGACATGGGCCAGCTACAGGTGTTAAACTGCAGCATAGACATACTGCAAGAGCATGCCTCCATTATGGCTCTAGCTTTTCTTCTGGAGAGTGGTATGGGTGTGTTTGTGTGGAGGGGGTTGTTTGGGAAACCATGGATAAAAACATGACTGACACTAGGTGCCATACCAAATGACAGTGCCCCTTTTACAGTAATGGGGTCCATTAAGCAGCTAAATCTTTGTCATATACTGTATTCTAGGGTATGTCTACACTACGAAATTAGGTCGAATTTATAGAAGTCGGTTTTTTAGAAATCGGTTTTATATATTCGAGTGTGTGGGTCCCCACAGAAAATGCTCTAAGTGCATTAAGTGCATTAACTCGGTGGAGTGCTTCCACAGTACCGAGGCAAGCGTCGACTTCCGGAGTGTTGCACTGTGGGTAGCTATCCCACAGTTCCCGCAGTCTCCGGAAATGAGATTCAAAAGTTCACGGTTCTTTTCCGGTCTACCTGGCCAGTGCATCTGAGTTGAGAGTGCTGTCCAGAACGGTCACAATAGAGCACTCAGAGTAGCTTTGCTGTACGTCAAATAAAGGAATCTGAGTGGTAAGATTGACTTGAAATGAGTTCTTGGGGAACTAAGTGGAAGAGGTCTCAGGGCAACCCCAACAACAAGGAAATACATTTGAGGCCAGGCAGATTCTTATGAAAATACTGACAGAAATCTCAAAAATGGCCCCACAAATTCAGAGGTTCATCTTTGGACTTGAATGTGCTAAGATTCGTCACAGTTAAAGATTGGGTCTATGAAGATCTCCAATCAATATAAAATATTTGTATCATTGTGCAATAGTATTTATACTCACAATGGCTTGCTAGGAAGCTTGAAATATAATATAATATAGATAATCCTATTCAAATTGTGATTCATGCCTCTTTTGTGGTTTTAAAATAAAATGCTTGAACTGTAAAAATGTGCTGCTTTAACCCAGTTAAAGACTACACCGCTGAGCAGTAATAGAGTTTACACTTTGTAAATATAAATCCTGTTTTATTTACAAACTATTTTTAAAATTCTTGTATTAATGAGCCCCTCTTTAGGTATCTTTAAATATCTCCCTGGTATTATAGTGAATCTTTCTGCAACAGATCGTGTTTGTTGAGATGAGAAGAGCAAAGTTTTTACAGTACCTCTGAGAATGGGTAAAAACATATTGCCCGATGATATCCATCTCCCCCGCCACCCCCCATGCATGCTTTGATTGACAAACAAGTAGTAGGTACCAATATTATGGCTAAATGGCTGCAGAGGTTTGTTTTTATTAAAAAAAAACGTTATTCCACAATCTTTTGGGGCTTGATTCTCATTTGCACAAGGGCACTGCTCCAGTGGTGCCTTAGTGCAGTGGTTCTCAACCAAGGGTACACGTACCCCCACAGGCTACACAGAGATCTTCCGGGGGCAGGATACATCAACTCATCTAGATGTTTGCCTAATTTTACAACAGGCTATGTAAAAAGCAGTAGCAAAGTCAGTACAAACTGAAATTTCATACAATGACTTGTTTATACTGCTGTAAATTTTATACACTGAAATGTAAGAACAATATTTATATTCCAATAGATTTATTTAATAATTATATGGTAAAAATGAGAAAGTATGCAATTTTTCAGTAACAGTGTGCTGTGACACTTTGGTATTTTTTGTCTGATTTTGTAAGCAAGTAGTTTTTAAATGAGGTGAAACTTGGGGGGTACACAAGACTAATCAGACTCCTGAAAGGCGTACAGTAGTCTGGAAAGGCTGAGAACCACTGCCTTAGTGTAGCTAAGAAGAAAGAAACTTTGAAGTTTATCCATTGCAAGAGACTACAGTTCTGACACAAGTAGTCCCTTTGAAATCAATGGGGCTACTTTTATAAGTGAAGGTCTCAGGATTGTGAACCCAAAAGGACAACAAAACCCGGGCCAGATTTTCTGGCAGCTTTTCACTGCATCTGCAATGCAAAGCAGCCATAAACCCAATTTAGTGGGCCTATTAAGCTGTTTTTTTCTGCTGCGTTACATCACCAGACTGGCTCAAAGCAGCCAGTGCATACCAACAAATCTGGCCCAGTAATTTTGTGTGTTCAATTTTTAAAGAATTTTTAAAATGCAAGTGCATTAATCAATGGACTAGCAATTGGAACTAAGAACTGATGTACTAGTAAGAGCACTTGGTTAATAGCATGAGAAATCTAATGCAGAATTACTTTTAAAAATGTGGGAACAACACGTAAAATCTGCAGTCTGTTTATCTGTGCAGTATTTGTATGGCAAACAAACATTGTTCCTTCCTGTACATAAAAGACTATTAAAGGGAATTAAAAATATGCATTTATAATAGTCTGGAGGTTGTAATTGTAGGAAAACAAATTTTCTTCTTTGTACAGTGGCATCTCAGAAAACATAAAGCTAAAATACATGTCTAATCCTGTTCCATATTGCTTTTAAATATGTCAGCTGGCAATATGCTGAATTGGTTAAATTCACAGATACCTTCAGTAATTCTATTTTAAGGTCACTGGAAGACCATTGAAATGTAGAGTGAAAGTAATTAGTGCTGTTTTTGCTCTTCCTAATTGCTGTGATCATAGAATTCTTTATAAATAGTGCTTAATCAACACTGTCTCATCACTTGCAACTAACAATGTGTCAGTGAATGTGTGAATCCATTTTGTCACCATTTCTAGCAAGTACAGGTAGGTGTTTGTGTTTATCAAAAATACACTGCAGTGTGAAGTGCATGGGAATTAATCTCACATCTATTTTTGTTATACTGTGTAAGTTAAATTCATTATATTGCCTTTTATGTGTACTTTTCAGTTAAAAATAGCACTAATGTTTTCCTCAATTTCAGCACAGGTTCTGTTTACCGTTTAGGTACTTAGTTACCACAGTGATTAACGTGGTATAAGAACCTAGCTACAGAGAGAGCTGTCACATGTGTTTTATTTGTTGAGAAGCAGTATTCTATATCTCTAGTACAGAGCATTTCTATATAAGCTAGTCATTGTTCCCCAGGGAGGCCAGAGAATGTGTGTGTGTTCAGCTCAACCTCTCAGCAGCTTCCACTAGCATGGCTCCTGTTAAAATTTAAGTCTGCTCCAGCCTGGTGGAAAATCCCAAGGGAGGGTTGGAAGTAGCAATACCACCTGCCCCTCCCTTGGGGTATATCTCCTGCCAGCACAAACAGCCAGGCTGGTGCAGGGAGGCGTAAACCACACATCCCTGCACCAGCTTCAAACAACCTATCATAAGAGTGGTCCATCTCAATGCTTAGAAATCAATTCTGCATCCAGTGATCTGATTTAATCTAACTTAATCATGAATCTGGTGCAGCTAACTAGTGCATTTATGTCATATAAGGGATTCGAGGCCAAAAACTCTCTTTGACTTCAATGAAAGGCCAAGGATGAGTACCACAATGTAACCTGATACCAGTAACTCCTTGAAACTTTGCTGTTTCCATCATACAAGGTAACAACAATTTACAGAAACATTTTTTTTGAAATAGGCTGTGATGGTTTGACAAACCCTGCACCAATCAGGCAAAGGTTAAGGAACTGATATGGGCTCAAACAGCCCTACCTCACCAAACCTGCAAGGCATGTCAGGTGTGGAAGAAGGGCTTAAAAGACAGGAAGCCGTAGTTATAGAGTCAGTCTTCGTCACCCTCTCTGGTCCAATAAATATTTAAATATTTTATACAAAGAGAGAGACTAAGTGACTGACTCTATAGCCCAATGATTAGGGCACTTCTCTAGGAGAAACATCACCTGGCTTCTTGTTACAATGAATATTTAAATATTTTATACAAAGTGGAACAGTTTCACCAGGGGTGACTGAACGACACACACCCTAAAGTACCCTATGGCCTGGTGATTAGGGCACTGACATGAGAGAGGGGATACTGGGATTCAAGTCCCTTTTCCGGAGCAAGGATTCACAGCGGGGTCTCCCCCAAGCCAGGTGACTGCCTTAACCACTGAGCTATAGGATATAAGTGTGGCACCATCACCTGTTGTGTAGTTTTACGAATGCCAGTGGTGCCTAAGTCTCCTTGTGACTTTAACCTGAAAAATCAAGAAGGTTCATTTCTACATTTCTGAATTTTCTTTTCCTTTTTGCCCAAAACAGTTCATCCAAATCAACACAAATTCAAGATGTGTTTTGGTCAACCCATATCTGCATTTTTTGGCAAAGAAGTTTCAGCAGAACAATGTCATTCGGCTCTAATTGTCAATTGCTCTTCATCCACCTGCTCTTCCTCTCCAGGCATGAGGCTATGCTGGTGATAGTGGGGAGGATGCTTTGGAAGAAAAGGATCTGTACAATTCAGTGACATTCATATACCAGCAGAAGGTAAAAGTATTGAGCCTGTAGGATTCCATTTGATAGGGTGACAAGGTGGGTGAGAGATGGGGAATGAGGCACAGGTGCACATCAGATCTCTTTGGGATATGTCTGACCAGAATAGTGGATCCAGCTCAGTGCTGCCCCGTTTACTCCTGCAAGATCTCATATGTATATCACCATCACTGCTTTGAAGAGACAGTGTTTTCTACCTAAAGCCAGATATAAATTATTCATTAGCACCAGCAAGGCTCTTTCTGAGCCTTGTTCTTGTCTGAAACCTGATAAATGCTGTGGATTTTGGGTGCAACCATCTTCTCAATATCTTTGCCAAGAAAAGGGAGGATGGGAACAGAGTCGTAATTGGTGATGTTAAATTAAGCTAAATATAGACTCTTTCCAGGTTGGCCAGATTACTGCATTTTTCAGCATGCTTTCTTCAGAGGAAGCTTTAGTGATCTCTGCTAACACAGTAGCCAGATGTTTTTCAATGGACTTCATTAGCCACAACGGGCAGTGGCAGTTTCTGAGGATGTGGGACAGACTGTCTATAAAGCCTCAGACTTCTGTTTGGGTGATTGATCCAAATTCCACCAGACCAATGGGGTGGGTGTCATTCTTGGTTCTGGCACATTTACTTGTCTTTCTGATTTTGTTCAATTTTTGTTGGCGAAGTAGGATGATCTCTCTTAGCAATGGATAAGGCTCAGATCTGTCCGTCTTTCTGTGGGCCTTCCAGACTGATTATCTGGATTAGTGTAAGGGGCAATTCTGTTGGCTTTGATTTGGCAGGCATAACTGTGTTCGAAAAGAAAGTTCTTTTCAAGATTCTTTGTGGGAGCAGCATGTGGTAGCAACATATGTCTGCGTTCGAGCCTTGAGCTATTAACAGACTGTGGCTGAGTGGGTTTTGTGCTATGGGCACTCCAGTCTTCTGCCACCTTGTTTCATTTTACCTAGTTAGTTGGAGAACTTTGACCTGTGAGAATGGTGAGAAGTCAAGAGTCATCTGAGAGCTAGTTCAAGAGTGGCTTTGCTAAGCAGTTGTAGTGTTCCACTAGAAAAGCATCCCATCAATTTAGAAGCACAAATGAGCACACTGTTCTATTTACAGCTGCTGTCTGAACTTCACTTGGTTGTGAACTTACTGTTTTAGTTTTAGAACACACAGCATACCCTGTCAGGAAAATTAGCTCATGAAATGCAAATAGTGACACTCATTTATCTGGAATAATCCTTTACAGAATATTCCTGGAAATGGGATATTGAGTTTGTAAACATGTGACTGTGCTCTAGAACCCTGCTTCTGAGAGTTGCAGGCATCCAGTAAGTAAACTGAAATAATACCCATGAAAACTAACGAACCAGCTAACTAGCTTGAATTCTGACAATCATATACTATCAATGAACTACTCTTGAGTGATCTACAGACTGAAAATTATTTGAATAATGAATACATTCAAGGAATTTACATGCTGTTTATGGACAATTCATAAATGTCTCTAGAAGCCAAATCCCTCAAACTATTTGCTAGAAAATACTCAATGAGTTCTATGGGTCAGATTCTTTTCTCAACATCTGGTAGTATTTTTTCCAAAATAAATTAACTAACTATGGAATCCAATTTTAGTACACAGTTGTAGATGTATTGTTCATTTATTAGATACTTAATGCCAAGTAATTCTACAAAGAGGAAACAAGGAGGGAAAAAAGGTAAATTAGCTCTTTAAATGCACCATTTCTCCCTATGAAAAGGGCTCTTGCCTTACACATACTTATGCATATGTTTCAATACAGATGAAACCTGCCTTTTCCCAAACCATAAGTGTATCTTTGTCTTGGGAGGAATGACCCTCTACTCTCAGAGATGCCAAATTGTGATCCTGTCACTCGCATTGGGTTTTCACATGAATTGTCCTATTGACTCCAATAGGACAATTCCTGTAAGAAAATACTAATATAATTAAGGGGGTCATATTCTGGTCCTTTCAGAATACACAAAGCAGCAACCAAAATTTATATTAACGTTTTAAATTTTCTTAAAATGCATCTGTTTTTGACAAAGTTTTTTCTTTATTTAGAAATACAGAGGATGGTGTCCTCACTTTATTTGGATGAATCACGTGGATGTTCAATAGTAGAGATCCATCTCAAACAGTATTTGAATAGCATATATCTTCAAATTCTGTCCTTTCTCTGTCCCCTTGCTAGTTTTTAAATTTTCTAGTTACTGGAATCCTTGCCATTTCATTTTTTCCTTTTATGACTCTCCCCTGTGAAGTTGGTTGTCAAGTGAATTTTTAAGGCATGGGATTGAATAGGGCTGATTTGGCCATCCCTTAGGTAAACTGCTCTCTTAATAATTAGCATTCAAAGAAGTCTGTTAAACTCACATGTCTGTATGCTGCATAGTTCTCTATGCATGGAGAGTAGGATAGCTCTAATTAAACTTGAATTAAAAGGATGAACAGGGGGATAAACATGCTAAAAACAAAAACAAACAGACTGCCAGTTTGTTTGTTAAAGTTTGAATCCAGGACCCCCCACTTTGTGCAATTTCCATATGGATCTCCTCTGCACACTGCTTAGCTGTCAGTGTAGCTACTACAGGCTCGTTTCAAACTTAAGGAGTGAAAATAAAATTCAATGCAAGAACTCTCAAAAATAAGTAAATAACTATATAGATAGATATGCATGGAGAGATCAGCCTATACATTCATATTGAAAGAAAGATATGTATATATATAGAAAGAGATCTAGATATAGATGTATATATGTATAGATATATAGATGTGTATAGATATATAATCTATATATCTATACATATATACATCTATATCTAGATCTCTTTCTATATATATACATATCTTTCTTTCAATATGAATGTATAGGCTGATCTCTCCATGCATATCTATCTATATAGTTATTTACTTATTTTTGAGAGTTCTTGCATTGAATTTTATTTTCACTCCTTAAGTTTGAAACGAGCCTGTAGTAGCTACACTGACAGCTAAGCAGTGTGCAGAGGAGATCCATATGGAAATTGCACAAAGTGGGGGGTCCTGGATTCAAACTTTAACAAACAAACTGGCAGTCTGTTTGTTTTTGTTTTTAGCATGTTTATCCCCCTGTTCATCCTTTTAATTCAAGTTTGGCTCATGTTAGTTCTTGAGCTACCAGCTCTCCATCATATCTGTAAAAAACAATCCAAGTATGAGAAATCTTAATTAACATCACTAGCTTGCCTTTACATAAAAGGCTTCCATCTCAGTCAGTGCTACTGCATCTACCAACATTTCTGATCCAATACAGTGGCCACCATTTTTCTCTTGAACAGAATTTGAGGTGTGAGAGCATTTTGAGAGAAAAGTCAGATTACAAAATGCCTCTGTTTGTTTCAGCCATGAAAATAAGTACTGATTCATCTAAGCATTTCTACTCATGCTTACCTTTAAACATGAGTGGTACTATCTGTTTCAGTTTGACTACTCTCATGCTTGAAGTTATACAGGTGCTTAAGTACCTTGCAGAATTAGGGACGTAATGTTTTTATTTCAAATACCAGTAAACTTTAGGCCTTTTGTTTTAATATATTCTCATCCTCTTCACTGCTGCTTTTGTTGCAGGGATTTCTAAAAGTACACTAAAGCGGGGTTGTAGATGTTCTGAGCTTTGATGTTTTAAGTTATCTTTTTTTCAGAGGACACAATCCAATGGTGAGGCATTCTGTAGCATCCACTCCTACTCAAGAAACTGTAAACCCAATGTCCATACTCAGAAAAATATTCCTTTGCTGAAAAGAGACTTCTGTTGGAGGTGGCTTCAATGTGCATACTTGTGTGAATTAAATTAAACTTTATATTCTGCAGAGAGATTAAAATCCATGGCAAAAAATCATGGAATTCCCAGAATTTGGAGGCACATGAATTTACAGTCTGGTGTTTATAATGATAGAATTTTATTCATTTTGACAGAAGCAAAAAATGACACAAATATGAATCAGTGAAATTATTATGGGCTAGATTGTCCCACTGTTACTCAGGTTGATTTCCCTGGGACTGCTAGAGTGTGAGCAAAGATGGCACAATCTGGCCCTATATATTGCAGGGCTAGGGGTTAGTGGAGTACACTTCTCTTGTTCATTGTGTTAATGCAGTGACATTGCAATGTCGAGCTTTTTAAATTTGCCCAGTGCTGAAACTTGGTATCTGAGACCCTCAAATGCATAAATAGGTCTGAGTGTAAATTTAATTTTTTCAGATTTTCACAAATAGGAAGGCCCTTTCCCCTCCAAAAATAATCTAATTAAAATGTAAGCGGCAAGTGCACAACCTTTAATAGGGCTGGACAGTACATTACGCAATCAGAAGTTTTTTAAAATAGAAAAGCTAGCTAGGCAGTTGGCTGGTTAATATGTTTAATTGTTTAAATGTTTAATTGAAATCATATGCTGCTTTGTGCTGTTAGCAAGAATTGGGTTCCTCTAAGTGAGGTTCAAACTCAGACTCACTATAACAGGACAATAGACCTTGTATTACAATCCTGTAAATATTATTATGCTTGGGCATGTCTGGAACTATTGATCATATGGAATCACAGATGCAACACATATGCCACTTTTGTTTTTTCTATCCTATAGAGCTTTCACTACCAGTATTTAAATAAAAGAAGTCTGATCCTCAGACTCATCCCCAAAATACAAATCTCCTTTCTGTTAAAATTTAGAAGCTCCACTATATGGAAGATTGAACAATAATGTGTCCTGGGAACTAGTCTTCAAGCATTTTGAAGTCTGCTGTATCAACACTTGATCAATACAGGAGGGTGCTGATTTTCCTGGACCTTTAGCAGTATAGCCTGTGCCTCAAGGGCATAGAATGAAAATAGTTGTAACTGGCAAACCCAAATTCCCACCTAGGATTAATGTTACTATTTAGAAGAAGGACATATTGAAATACTTGCTTAATTTCCCCCCACTAAAAATGTGGTTTCAGCACAAATGAATCTCATTTATTCTCAGTTTACAATGTTCTGAGAAATTTATCAATAGAAAACTCTGCAGTCTATGAGGTCTCTAGAAGCTAACAATCTAAAATCATAGTGACATGAGCCTAATAAGTGATCCTCCCTCTCAGCAGGGTTGCCCATTTTTGCCAGCACAACAGCAGACACCGTTCTGACAGAAACTCAGCATTGTATCTACAAAGGGCCTTTTCTTTGTTACTTGGTATAGTCATTGAGTATCCTGTTGTTGTTCCCCAGAGCTCCCAGTATCAAAATGGCAGAGAGGAAAAAACAGGATACACTTCTTGTTCTGTCTTATTATTCATTTCCATTTTGGAGTGTCTTGAAGCCTCAGTTATTGACCAGGACCCCATTGTGCCAGGTGCTGTACAAACACAGGAGAAAAAAGATCTATGTATAAATAAGAGACAACAGGTGGATGCAGAGATACAGCTGATAAAGCATTAGGAATTAATGAGACACAATTGGTCAGCATGATAGGCAGTAGTCACAGAACACCAGCTGCCTAACCATTGTCAAGCTTTTGCTTTGCTAACTTAAGTGGACTAATATGACTAACAGCTGTCTGTATAACAAAAAATGTGTTTTGCAAATAGAGACTCTGATTCAGGAACACATGTTTGCTTAAACCTGCCTATACTCAGGAAAGCATTTAAGAACAGGGACTTAAGTCTCAGTGTGAGTTCAGTGGGAATTAACAATGTATTTAAGGGTCATTCTGGATTTGGCCATAAGCAGCAAGTTCTGCTTGCTTTTATTAGCAAGGTCATGTTAATTGTCTTTTGTGAGTATTCAGACAGTGTCAGGTATTCATGAAAATGTTCAAGAATCTCCCAAATTATTTTTAGAATGAATTTGAAAATTTATATGCCAAGGGCATTGTTCATCAATCATTGGTCTTTTTTTTTAAATAAAAGCATCAGTCATCCAGTCGGGGCATACATAAATCTTATTTGATGTGAGTGACCAACCATACACAACCAATAATGAAGAGTGAACAGATCAGCTCATTAATCATTAGAAATGGAGAGAAGAGTTACATTTGTAGCAAATAATTCAGTCAGGTCTAATAACTACTTTTACATTTAGAACAATATGAATTAATAGAAAATAAACTTTCTGAAGAGCAAAGTAAAGAAATCTGGAGATTTGGATATATTTTAAGACAGGAAGAATTAGGAGCTGAAATGAAGGAGGAGACTCAGGATTTACATGCTTCTAGAGACAGGATTTTTTTTTTCCAGAGACTTCATCCTAGCCTCTTGCTTGGCTACTATATTCAGCTGTGAAGACAGACGCAAACACTTTACATATCTAACTACTTGATTTAGAGCTACAAGTATCTTGTCCACAAATCAGGTAGATAGATATCTAAATTCTATTAGTTTTAGCCCCAAATAATTGTGCCCATGCAATTCTAGGGTTGAATTAGAGGTTACTTTAAAAAAAATGTGATCCTAAAAGGCTTTTTTAGCCATTTATTTTTTTTAATTAAATGACACACATGATAACGGATGCATTAAAATCCTGATGGGTGAAGGCAACACTTAGTTTCTACTATAGCAAACTTCTGAGTCTGGCTATAAAACCATGAGGCTGGAATTCAGCTCTGCAGAGTCAAGAGCCCATATACTGAGAAGAACTTTCATTGTGACTCTTGGAAAATTAGACGTGAGTTTTCAGTGGGATGGAAGTAGTATATGTTCATTCCCTTACCTAAAAAGTTAACTGTATCATTCCCTTTCTTCTCACTCATTCCTTTTCTCCCCATTCCTGATAGGCATATGTAGATTTTTGCTCATTTTAGGGTGACGTAACCTTATGTAGTCATAGGGATTGCCGCACATATGAGCTTCGCCATATGACTTGTTATACAATGTTGTAGATGACCTCCTGATGAAGATGTTTAAGTGGAGAATGCAGAGATTGCCAGCTGAGATTGCTTTCCCTCTGATTGCAATAGGCCGGGGGCATATTGGTATTTCCCACACTCTGATGCAGGCTTCTTCAGGAGCCTCCTTATTTTTTACTCAGTCATCAGTTTTCCCAGCAATGCTGGTTCTTCCTGTTGCTACTCAGATGAGGGGGTGGGAATTCAGTGGATGGATGTGCCTGGAACTTGCTGCAGTAGCTGGGTGGGTGGCTGCGCCTGGCTTGTTGCTGGGGCAGCGAGCTGAGTGGGGAAATGATTACCTCTGCTTTGCCTCATCTACTGCATATAGTGGCTGCAACCCAGGAAGGAGAGAAGGGAGCAGGGGGAGGGATGCAATGAAAGAGTGCTCTTGAATCGGAGGTTTAGGGGATTGTTGGGCGTCTTCCTTTTTAACGGGGGGTATGAGGTCATTGTCTGCCAAGTTTGTGTCCCTGGGATATCCTTTGCATTAATCCCAATTTTCAGCCCATAAAATCTCTCTAAATCTGGGGGAGTGAAGAGGTTATTTACCTTTCTCTGAATCTCTGTTGAATTCATCTCTGCTACTTCAGTAATCACTTGTCATTCAGATGCTTTATTGTGAAGACATATAACTGAATACTCTCTCATACCCATCACAAAGGCATTACATAGCATAAACCGTGACTCAACTCATTGTACTTTGCAAGTCTGAAATCTGGTTCCCTTTGAGATCATTGGGAGCTGTCTGACATCTGTGGGAGAAGATATTCTGCTGGATGACACATCAATGCAGTGACCCATCGTTCTGCCAGAGAGTCTATAAAGAGAGGCTTTTACATTCAGTAGCTGTAGCCCCGACACCAGTTTTTCTCCCCAGCAGATGTATCAGCTATGTATCTATTTTCTATACATTCCAATTGAACTTAGTGTTTGCTGCCTTTGATATGGCTTAGAAAGTTAAAAAGGATATTGTTAACTTGAAATCACATTTCTGTCTGAACTTTAACACCTACAGTAGTTACAAACAACACCTAGTATTACTATAGGCCAAAGAAGTTATGGGGGAAATTCTCTAATTGGATCAGCTGGAGAATTGGACCAGTTGGAGAAAGTTTTGTTTACTTTGTTTTCTAGTTAGTTTGTTTACTGTGTGCATTTGATAGCACTTTGTGTTTCAATGGCTAAGATTTTCAAAAATAGGAGCCTAACATTTGACTATTAAGTGCATAATTAGGCTCCTACATAAGTGACCTGATTTTCAAAAGTGCCAAACAAACTGAATGGGAGCTGGTGGGTGTTCCACACTTTTGAAAATCAGGTCACTTATGTTGGAGCCTGTGTAAGGTTTAGGAGAATAATTTCAGGCACCCCATTCTGAAACTCCTGGCCACTGTTGGTGTTGTACAGTCAGTCAGGGCTCAGTCCTGCAAACACTTAAGCATGAGTGTAACTTACTTGTTTAAACATTTGTAGGATCTGGCCTGTAGACAGTTTCTCTCTTGATAAAAGGATCCTTTATAAATATCAATAATGGAGTGTGAAAATCCCTTCCAAAAATATTTTTAAAGATTTCTTTTTTAATGAAAAATGTCAAGTCACATTTAGAGAGAGCTCTGTCAAACTGGATTTTTTTCAAAAGAATTAGTTCATTTAAAAAAAAATTAAGTTGACAGAATACCTTCAAAATACAGTGAGTACATCATCTTTTATTCTATTGGCTTATTCTGGTACAGTGTGAAAGCTAAACATTTTGTGTTGCCACAGCACACTTGAGATAAAATATTTGTAGGATGTATGTAAGTAGTCTCCATGTTCAAATAGTGAGCGTGTTGATTTTTGACAAATCCCTTGTCATCCTGCCCATGACCCTTCCATATGCTTCTGAGAGGAGAGCCAACTAGAGACTGCTCTGTGACATGCTAGGCTTATAGGTTCCCCTTGCCTCATCCAGAACTGCAGCACCTTGTTATATTTTGGGTCCTTTGTATCCATGCAAGGAGACAGCAGGATTTCCCTCAGAGAAGATATATTAGCAACAATAGGGAAGACCACAAACAAAATCTTACTATCTCTGACAATGTGTGCTTATGTAAGAAGTCTAAAACAAACCCCAAGTAATCATGTAAATTTTATCACGCTTAAATAAATTGCATTTATCAGAATGAAAGCCCTGTTTTTTTCAATAAAGCTGTTTATCAGAATAAGAAAGCAACAATAATCTGCACTTTCCATCTGACAAGTTTTTATAAGGATTTAATTCTTATGGATCAAAATACAACAAAATAGATGAATGGAAATACAAAATGATCCATTTATATTTGTATAGTGCCAGCAGGTTGGAAGACACTTCACAGAGAGATCTGAGGACAAGTACCTTGCCCCAAAGAGCTTACATTCTGAACAGATGGACAATGTATACATGAACAAAGAGTCAATGTGTTGTAATGAAAAGCAATGCAATTAAATGGCCAACTTTAGCATGTGATTTTACAGTTCCACATGTTTTGTTTGTGCTTTTTGAGTTCTTTGGATTTTTGGTCATCCCAACTAGTTGGTGCTTCTCTGCAGGGAGGACGAGTGTCTGAGACAATTGGAGGAGGTACGCGTGAAGGAGGTGAGGGTAGATGCACAGTCAGCTAGGTCAGCGCCAGGAGGAGAGAGAAGAAGATGACAATGGAAATTTCACTTTTTGTAATCTTGTTTTCTTCATATGCATCTATCAAGCATCTAGGACATAAGCCTCTGTAGGATTCATACAGGGTTCATGCACTTGGCAACATTCAGGGCACACCCGGAGTGTTGTGTAGGAGCAGTGCACACACGGCTCCTCTCAAGGGCATGAACCTTGGGCATGTCTCGCCCAGATGACATGAACTGTGGGAAGCCTCCCAGGACTGGGCTCAAGGCCCGAGAGCAAGGAATGCGGTAGATAGAAATTGGTAAATAAGAATGTTAAACAAAGCCAGTGTATTCCTTTTATCTGTTGGAGAATGTAATGCGCGGGGGGAGAGAAAGAATAAAGGAGAGGGTGGAAAGCTGACAGGAGCAGCCCGTTGGCAGACCAGCCTGCTTGCTTGCTTAAAGCTTTGTGCTGTCTTGTATTTGAACTGCAACAAGCCCCTTACCCTGCAAACTATTCCATACAGTTGTGCCCTTGCACCTATATGGAGCCTCATTGACTTCAGATGGGCGCTGTGCAGAGGCAGAGGTCTGTCTGTCTGGACCAATTTGCAGGATCTTGGCCTGTGGTTCTGATTCAGCCATGTACTTAAACACACGCCTAACTTTAAGCATATGGGTAGTCAGTCATTGAAGTCAATGAGACTAATCACATAAATTTGTCATATATTTAATTACTTTTCTGAATCAGGACCTAGGTCAACTATTGCCAATAAACATCTAATTGAGTTAGAAGACACCATTAAAATGTCATCATTTGAAAACAGTTATCACACATTTACTATAACTATCCTGTGTCTAAAAACTGTGTCCTCACAGATAAGACTATGTGGCAACTGATGTCAAATTCAGGCTGTTTCATGGCAGGCATAGTTTAAATGAAGAAGAGATATCAGTTTCAAACACTAAGTAATTATTTCAAAAATCATGTATTTTATATCAAACATTAATTTTCCAAAATGAAGGCTTCCCTTTCAGCTGTTAAAATCTGTCACCATTTGTACCCACAACAAAGAGAGAGAGAGAATGATGCAACAAAGTGAGACAAAATATAACACATACCTAAACATTTACAATCAAAAAGAATTGGAGAAAATATGATCAGTTGCCGTTGTCCCAGAGAATATGCTATATACATCATTTGATATCTGCTCATTATAATGTGTTGCAGCTGTGACAGAAGGTTTTCACAGGGTGAATGGCAGCCTGTGAAATCTAGAAACTGGTTGACGCATAGGTTGCCTCCTATCAAACCCTCTTGAATATCATTGGTTTGAAAGTTTGATTCTGGCTCAAATGTTTTTGAGTTTGTGTTCCACCTAGGTAAGGTTGTGAAAAAGTAACAAAGAAGGAAATAGATGAAAGAAAGAAATGCTATGGACCCAATTCAGGGATGGGAAAACAGCTGAATATCCCTTGCTGGCATAGTCCACTGGCATACCAACCTTGTCCTTGTTGACAGGGTATGTCCTAGAGTCACGAATATGTGTGGCCTGAGTGCCACACTGACATGGCGATTATTGGCTTCCAGTTCCACATGGTCCCTAAATTATGTCAAGGCTGGTGCAGTACTGACCCCAGAATCATGGAGCTGGAACTAGCTCCTGTATAGTCTCCACTCTGAGCTTAGTTTGATATGGCTACAAAAATAAGATGAATGCACTCTTGGTTATTACATGCAATTGTATCATGTCACAAAACTAAACGCTGGCTCAGATGTAATCACCACCTGGAATACTTTATGCAGTTCTGGGCACCTTCTTACTAGATAGATATAGACAAATTGGAGGAAATTCAGAGGTGAGTATCACAATTATCAGGACGCTGAAGACAATGACTTATTACGAAAAAAAATTACAAGAACAAAATTTGTCTTGGCTTGGGGATGGGGAGACATAATAACTAGTGCTTGGCAGGCAATGCATTTTTTTCCATCCTGTGAGAATTTTCAGGCTTTTGAAATTATTTCCTGTCCCCAATCTGGGTAAAAATTCAAAATCTTAAATTTTTGCAAACCATTTTTTAAATCTGGTCAGTTGAAGTGTTTTGTATTGATGACTTCAAAATGTTTCTATTTCAATGTTGACCTTCTAATTTTTCTTACTTTTTTATACTAAAAAAAAATCTGACCACATCTAATAATGATCCATAGCATGTTGCTCTAGCCCCTTTGTGCTACTACAGAAGGCAAAGGGCCTCTATTGCCATCTTGGCCGGTTCCCTGAAGAGTCCCCCAGTGTAGGCAAGATCCTTGGATGGCATAGAGCCAGCAGTGTGTCTACACCACCTCTCCTCTTGTCCCCCAAAATGGGTTTTTAGAGAAAAGCGGGGAGGATGGGCAGTGATGGCTGTACACTGGCTGAATGGAATGGACCCTTAAGGGGCCAGGGACACCTAGTTACAACTTGAAACAGCTCACACTGAACTGACTTTTGAGTGTCCCCCAGATCCACTGTGTGTAAAGGTGGTTTGGTGCCACCTTTGCCACCACATCCAATCTTGCACTGAGTTCAGCTTGGCTCACCTGGAGGATGTGTCCCTTGAGCCTACAAATATTTGAAGGATGTAAGCACCACGGTGGAAGACTAATTATTTTGGGTGGTCTGAAGAGAAATTACTAAAACTGATAAAATTACAGGGAAAATTTAGGCTGACTGTCAGGAGAAACATCCTGGTAATGAGATACATTATGCTGCAGAATATTTGCCCCATCATTTGACATTTAAAACTAGACTGAACAAAAATAGAAAATATTGTAGGGAACAATTCTGCACTAATCTGGGATGGATTAGATGATCTAATATGTCTCTTCCCTTTATATTTTCCATGGTGTATAAATGTGTATGGAACCTTTTTTGCTCCATTTTCTTTTGGGGAAAAATCTGATTAAATCCTTTGACTATAGAGCCATTATAGACTGCTGGTTATCAATAGCAGAATACAGCATTTGATAATTCTGATGACTCTTGAAGACAAACACATACTTAATGCATAAAAGTAGCACACTGGCACATTAAAATACCTCCTCTGGAATTTGTTTGTCTTCGTTATGCTGAAATGAAATGGGATTCATATTTAACACTGAATCTTGCAGAAACTAAGTGAGATTAGATGTTGTGTTTGAGTGTCGAAGATAAGGAAATCTACAATAAAATGAAGACCTAGTGGAGAAATCAGCAAGTTCAACTAGTTGTAAGTAAGGTGTCATTTTGTCAGATAATAAAAATTAAGCGGGATTAAGCCTGGTGAGTAGTTGGACGCATATTGTCCAACGGACAGCTCAAGTCTTGCTGATCCAGTAGTTGTCACTCTGGGTCAGTACGGATGTAATTCATCTGCAAGGTATTAATGGATACTGTGCTAACGGAGGTATTGTCTGTCCAGTGAAACATAAAACTGAGATTCTGAGCTTTGTGGTCGTGAAAACTTCATATTAACTGAAATATACTTATGCATGTATCTTTCGACCTGTCAAGACTAAAATCTAGAGGGACAAGAGAAATTGTGCAAAAAAATTGGCATTCTTATCTTTTTAGCATAAATGTTTTTTTATTACTACAGATTCTGCTTTTTAGATTTTAAATAATTCAAAACTATCATGAGATAACAGCAGAATCCTTGTGTGGTAGATACATATTTGGGTCTAAAATGAGGACAGCTGGAGGTGTGAGGCAGAAGCTTGCTGTAATTTACTTATTGCCTAGAACTTTGACTATACAAGCAAAAATCCCTATCCAGTTCTTTCCTTTCTTTTAGCTGCTGATTTTTTTTAAGTCTTTCAGGAGGGCCTGTTTTGAGACTCTATGATAATTCTAGTCTAAAATCTTTGTCTTCAGGGACAGATCTGTAATGATAGTGTAGTGCATTAACATTTCTCTCAGTTCATTATCACTAAAAAGCTGTTTTTCAGAGCCATATTTTATCCTACCTTATGAAGATGTTAATTAATTTTGACTAAAATTCCCAGTTAATTAGTAGGAAGGGCAGTTACATCTGTTGTGCCATTCAGGTTTCTACTCTCACCAGAAAACATTTAAATGATGATCCTTTGCTATTTGTTTTTAAAATGAATAATATTCAGGTAACTTTCTCCTTCCACTAAGAAGCCTTACCTAAACTGGCTAGACCATTCACTCTGTGCTTATCTCAGACAGTGATCTGGTGAATAGGACTGTGAACTATAAGTCAGGAGATTTGTTTTCTGTCATCAGCCACTGACACCGTTGCCTGTCAGGCTGGGTAATCTTGCTCAAATCATTTCCTTTGCTTTCCTTTCCAATCCTTTGCCTATTTGGAATCTAAGATCTTCTGGGCAGGTTCTACCTTTTATTATATGTTCGTACATAAGCACATAACATAAAAACAGACATAGTGGGTCAGACGAATGGTCCATCTGGCCCAGTATCCTGTCTTCAGACAGTGGCCAGTGCCAGGTGCTTCAGTGAGAATGAACAGAACAGATAATCAAGTGATCCATCACCTATCACTGATTCCCAGCTTCTGGCAAACAGAGGTTAGGGACACTTCCGAGCATGACACACAGCACAGTGGGGCCCTGATCTCAGCTGGGGCACTTAAGGGTATTTTCACAATACAAATAATTCAAAATAAATATTTTTGACTGAAATGAAGCTGAGTGTACTATTAGCATAGTGTGGTCTGTATCTGATCCCTGGACAGTTTGTGCTTTCATTATTGTCTTATCATCCTAATAGGATTACTAACGTATTATGTAGGTCGTTATAAGACTGCAGGTGATAGAAAGGTTGCTCTGATGGCAAGCTCCTGCTGACCAAGGCAGACACTAACTTTTAGAAGTTTAATTCAATGAAGTGTGTCACCAGATAACACCCGTTTTGTTTGTATATTGTGCTCACAGGCACAGGTTACCTCACTGATTCCCCAGATGTTGTTACAGTAGAGTAACAAGGGGAATCGGAGATGTAGTTTGACCAGACAGCCCAGCCTACAGGGGAGAATGAGAGCATGTGGCACTGAATAGCAACGGAGGAACTGCAGCAGCATTTCCAAATTGCATAATTAGGTATTTCAATGTTTATCAAAAAAAATTTTCTGATGCCTCTTCTGATGACTCTTTCAGGCAACTTCCAATTTTCCCATGTTAATCATTCCCATAGTGTTAGGATGAAAAGGTTTCACTAATGACTCCAACTTCTCTCTGGCTATTGAGTATCTTCCAGTTTAGCTGTAATCTCTCTCTTCACCACACTGTAAGAGTGGTAAATACATACCTTTCCTCTCCCAACTACACAAGACATACCAATCAACTTTACCTTCCATCTGACTTGCTCCTTGAAAAGCTCATAAAGTCCAGACTTAATATATAAATAAATCCAATGAGATTGACCTCCAAAAAACTAAAAATCAAAGAAGAGAAAAAAATTAATGTAAATAGCGTATTTTCTAGGTTTTTATGTGGCATGTGTTGTAATTATGAATAATTTTGTATGCTTTGATGATTAAACACCAATACATGACTGTTCCAAATCTGCTGATTCAATTTTTCAGCCTATGACTTTGGTTTTTACCAGTTTGAAGGAGAATTTTATTGCCCCACAGTCTGAAAAAGTTTGTTTGCAAAATGGTCTACCTAGCTTGAAAATGAATAGAGGTTTGTTTCATGTTATTAGGCTGTCTCTTCTTTATTATTATTTCATTAAATTGTGTGATTTTCGTAAGTTCTGAGTACATTTATAAAATATGACAAATGTACACTGATCAAAACAAATAAGTATCACACTGGAAAATTTTTATGTGTAGAACATGTATGTTAATTCTGATTTAGTAGTATTATTAATTATAGTTTTTCTCACCCGCTGAGCTCTGTGCAGATGGACTTCTGTGGTATTTAGTCATTGGCCAGAGTAGGGGGCAGTGTGGAGCTGCCCTGCCACATCGGGATCTTGAAAGAGGATAGTGCTTCATGAAGGTATTGTAGGTTGATGATGATAAAATGATGAAGGAGCCTGTCAGGGCTCCATTGCCCTTCCACCCCTTTAGGGCCACTACTATGGGTGCTCTGAGAACAGACCAAATGTGTTCAGGGTGAAACTGGAACTGTGTGGAGGGCTGGTGCGAGACTCTAGTACTACTTAAGATGTGCACATAGGGACAGCATGGGAAGTCTTCCCACTGAATGGCTGCCTAGTAGTGTCTGTGCACCTCAGCACGCCTTGGGAAGGGTCTCTTTATGGCCCCACGTAGGCTGGTGTGGAAAGAGTCCAGGGTCAGCCCACGGGAACGGCCACAAATCTGTGTTTTTGTGGATCCAGTGGCCACAAGTGACCATCTTACCTGCGCAAAGGGGCTGTGGCCACTATTCCTGCCCGTACATTAGAATAGCAACTGACAGAGAGGAAAGAACTGTGCTACCACTGTACACCTTGGTCCTGGGCTAGGAATGGATTTTTCCCTTCTCAGCTACCCTGCACAGAGCTGGAGAGGCTGGAATCTGAGTGAAGGGAGTGAATTTCACCTCAAAGGGAGCTACATGTTAAACACCTTTTAGTCTCTCTTGAATGCATCTCTCAGGAGAAAGGCCTGGCTTCCCACACCTCACTCTGGGAGGCACCTCACAAGCCCACCACTGTTACTGGACCTCTAGGCTGTAGTCCCCTTCTTTTATCAACCATGTTAATCTAACAGGCCCAACTGTGTTTGGCACCTGTAAACTCCTTTCCTTTGGAAGCCTGTGACAACAGCTGTATGAAGTGTTGCTGCAGTCTTTTCGTCATTTTGTTAGTATGGCACTCAGCCGCAGCCTGCTAATAACTCTCTCAGCCCCCAGCCTTTTCCGGGACCGGCATCCTCTAATGTTTGGTATCCACCTTTTGATTTTAGGCTTAGCCTTGGGAGAAGAGTAAACCGATCTCAGCTTGCCTTGTAGTGGATATTCCCAAATAGATAGCTTTTCCATTGTTTCCTCCAGGGCTCTGATCTGTGGTGGTGGTCTTAATTTTCCTGCTTGGTCCCTTTAACAATCCTTTTGGCTCGAACTCGATAGTGGGTGAGCAAATACACAGAGGCATACATAAAAAATAATACCCATTTTTCCCAGTTCATCACACCCTCAATAATGTTTTTGGCTTTGCAAAATTTTGGTTGGGGCTTTGGTTTTCGAAACAATAATCAGACAGAGTTCAGATCCATTTCCTATTAGATCTGAATCCTCAGAGCTCTAAAGGCGAGAGAGGGCTCAGATCAATAGCTCTGAACTTTTCTTGCCTTCACCTGCAACCCTAGTTGATATCATGATATTGATTAAGCCTAGTGCATTTGCCAAGCAAGGCTGGAGGCAATGGGGAAAGAAGGCAGCTTTCCATTGGATGTTTTCCTTTTACTTCATATTTGCCGAGGAAAATAAACAGTTTTGTACATTTCTGAAAGGCATTAAAGCAAATATTTTTGCATATCAATAATAAGTGATGTTGAAAAAAAGAATATTCGCTTGCTTACTGATTGCAATATTTACAAAGCTTTCATTGTGTAACCGTCATTACAGGTAGAGTGCATTTTTAGTTCCTAAGATGGGTAATAAAAATAAAATACAGTCAAAGCCATCTCTGCAGTGATGGTTTTCCATTAGCAAAAATGCTACAATTCCATTAATTATGAATAGCAATAAAATATATAATTCCAAGAATACATTTCATTTAAAAGGCTCTTTTAGCTAACTGGACCGCATGTTTTCAAAATACAGTTTTCACTCATTGCTGATGAGCAGAATGTCTTTAATGTTGCTGGGCCGGGGGTTGGGGGACAGAGAAATCCAGTACATTTTTACAATTCAGAATGAGATGTGTGGGTGTTTTACTATCTGCTGCAAATATTAGGTAACACCCCTAGCCTCCCTGATACTGAATCTCTGTGCTCTGGTTATTTCCAGCTACTGGAATGGCTCCCTAGGGACATAGATAGCTAGACATAAGTTAGAACAGTTATGAAGGTACTCTGTCTTATTCTGGGGGACAAAGTGCATGAAGTTGTCATGGGGAGTTACATTGGGGAGCATGAAGTTGGCATAAAGTTACATTTTTCTCACTTCTCCCCATTCAGGTCCTGTGCTGACTATAGCTAGGCCAGATGTGCAAACAGGACATAGTGAGTATAGATGTAGTGACAACAGACCATTACAAATAACAATTAATTCTAACATACTGGAATGATAAGCACTATTACATTCATAAGCAAAAGATAATTTGACACAACAGACAGTATACTACACTGACTGTGTTTGCTATTGCTGTTTGGTAGGTGACCTAAATTGGTCCCTGAAGTTTAAGGGAGAGTTCCCTTAGGTAAGAAGAAAGGAGAACGACAAAGAGGAGAATTGACAAACAGAAATGTATGGATGTCTGGGCACAGAGGTGATGTAGCTGTATATTGGTAGGAGATATTTATGTTGTGTTCTGTTCTATCATGTAGAAGCTTCTGCTAGAAAAAAAAATTCAGCCAGAAGGTGATTGTCTTTGCCTTGGGACATCATCTGCATCTAATGATATAACAAGCCAGGGTCTTGGTCTTCTCTAATTATGTAGTAAGTTCTTTCAAAGGCCTTATTGGTGCTAAGCTTGATTTTCTAATATCATTTAGGCCTAACAAGCATGGCTTGATCAGTGAAGTGATGGTGAAATTTGGAGCTTGAAAAGTACATTTACAGATGTCACGCTACAGGACATGAAGAAATTCAAATAACAAAAACAACAAATGTGAAGTTCAGTAAACTTTGATTCCCTTGTATCTGCATTCCTTTTGTATTCAAATACTCCAGTGTTACAATCAAGAATACTTGAAATAAATATTAGGTGGGATTTTCAAAGCACTCAGTGTTGGCCTAACTCTGCTCCCCTTGAAGTCAATGAAGTTAGGCCAACAGTGAGTGCTTTAGAAAATCCTGCTCAAATATCTGTGACTTTCACAGATAATCCTTTCTAGTATTCACTAAATCCTATTTGAAAGGTCAATTCCAATCCAAAACAGACACCAGTTTTCTTTCCTGTGGCTTCTGGTGTGATTATATTGTCCTCAAAAATAAAATAAAAAACTGTATGGCCCCATTAAATGGATGATGCGATCCAGTCATATGCATCTCTATTTTCTTATTAGGGTATGTCTACACAACAAAAGCTACACATGGGGTAGCCTACCTGAGTTAGCTTCAATCCAGCTAGTGTGAGTTACAATAATAGCAGTAAAGACAGTGCAGTGTGGGTTTCAGTGCAAGTAACATAAGTCCACGTTGTACTGACTTCACTGCTATTGTTGTTATCCATGCTAGCTGGATTCAAGCTAGCCCAGGTAGGGTAGCCTATTCGCAACTTTTGCTGTGTAGACATACTCTTAGAGTTGAATTAAAGAAGGTTTGGGGTCATTCAAACATTTATGTCCCATTGCCAGTCATCAGAACTATTGTAGCTGGATTTAAATTCGTTAGCTTTACATAATGGTAGATCTGCATATTGTTAGCATAAATATATTAAACTTGAGGCCATGCCAACAAAATGAATTGTGTAAGGGCATTATATAAATATTAAACAACTATGAACCTAAGGTGAATCTTGAGAGTCCCCTGAAGTAAATATTCTCTTTTAGAAGCAATGGCTGCAAAAAGTGACAAAATAGATATGACAATTAACTCTATATAAGGTGGCCCCACTTTTATCTGGACTGAGCCTTGTTTCTTTAAAAAAGGAATGTCTTTTAATTAACTAAATTGTATGATAAAACATGCTAACATTGTTTGTCTTTGATCCAATAATCGGCAAATCAGTGTGAGGAGAGAAGCAAGGCAGCATATTTGGTGGTGGTTGCACAAATCATAGAAATGTAGGTCTGGAAGGGCCCTCAAGTGGTTATCTAATCCAGTCCCCTGTGCTGAGGCAAGGTTAAATATTATCTAGACCATCTGTGATAGGTGTTTGTCTTATCTGTACTTAAAAACCTCCAAGGACATGGATTCCACAACCTCCCTAGGTAACCTGTTCCAGTGCTTTACTATCCTTACAGTTAGAAAAATGTTACTAATATCCAACCTAAATTTCCCTTGCTGCAATCTGAACTGATTATTTTTTGTCCTATCCTTGGTGGACATGAAGAATAATTGATCATTGTCCTCTTTATACCACCCTTTTACGTATTTGAAGAGTGTTATCATGTCTCCCCCATCAGCTGTCTCTCTGTCTTAGGGAGCAGCCTGTTTTTCCCCTCTCCTCTCTTTCTGGGTTCTCATGTGTTCTGAATTCTAAGAAATAAAATAGCGTAACTCTGCTTGGAAGGTTGCAACATATATTTTTTCTTGTTTCTCTTGGTGTATTCTGTGGACTTAACACTGCCTGGAGGGTGTAACTTTCACATTGGTGTAGTTCATTGGCAGAAATTGCTTACAGCTCCTTTAGTTGAACAGATCTTCCAGGATGGATCCGTTGAAGATATTTCCTACTCTTGAATCTTGGACTTTCTGTCCCTTTATTCTCTTCCTCAGCAGTCGATCCCCCCCCCCTTTTGCTGCCACATTATTTCTCTCTGGAAGACACGAAGGGTTTAGGAGTAGACTATAGTATACTACAAGGCATAATCTTTCTTGGCTGGGGAGTGTCCTATTTGGGCAATAGATCTGTGCCTTCTGTAATTTCTATCAGTCCTATCATCACCTCTGCTGCACATAATGAAGGGGATCACAGGAATGGAATTGGACAGCTCTAAGAAAGCACAGGAAGGAGAAAGGTGCCAATGAGTCAACTGACCACTCCCTTCTCCAAACACCATGCATTATCAGCTCTGCAGGGTTTTAGCTGAGGGATGGGCTGAAGGAGAGAAGAGGTGGGGAATGTCAGGATGGAAAGGGTAAAGCCATGGTACAGCTATTGAAAGCAATAATTCCTCTTGGGGCATCCATGCTATTTGTGGTGGATTTTTCACTCAGGACCTAATGCTGCTCGGGGTAGCACTCTGCAGCCCCATCAGAGTATCTGTGTCAGGACAGCTCAGAGTGAGCTATGTTGCTGGGGAGAGGGAATACATGAGAGCAGAGCAAAGGGTTTAGTTTTCCATTCAGATGCACCCAAATCAACAGGTTTTCCTGGGGGTCTCTGGGAGAGCTAGAGGGACATGGTCCCTGATTCTTCCTCATGGCCACCAACCTTGTCCTCTGGAAAGATGATGTGTCAAACTCCATATGATGATTTCCTAGTAAACTTTCTGTTCAGCACAGGTAAATTGTGAACCATCAACACAAGGAACCCAAATTTAGGAATGCATTTTCCAATATATGCATATGCACATTTGTTTGTGAAAACGTGGCCCTTAATGAACTTAACTGAAATATAAATGATGAGTCCCTAAGCAACAGGTTAATATAATATATTCAATCAGTTTGTCCCAGTTAACATTAGAATAAAATAGGCTGATAGACCATAACAGTAGGTGAAATGTCTTGAGAAACCTACCAAATTACACAGTTCAGTTACTGAACCATGCAATTCCATGTTGTTTATTTCTCTTTTAGTAGAGGACAATAAAAACACCTTTACAAGTTCTCAGTGCCCTGTCATGTCTAAAATCACAAAACCAAATACATATTTCAACTGACTTACCCTTCTGCCAAGCAACAGCTCTTTTAGTACTACTTCAGATATCAAAGAGTAAACTCCTTGTTAAGGTTTCCTAAAAACTTAGCGCCAGATGTTGCCACACCTTGTCACACAAAGTAATATCTTACACTATGAGCAGTCACAGTGGAAGTGTTGATAGGGCTAATCAGAGTCTCTGTTCATAAAGTAAAATAGTACTTAATCTGAGAGAGGATTTGTGATGCTTCCCAGGATTGTAGGGCACCTCAGCACCACCACCTCCCCTTAGCATAAGTCTGTGCAAGCTGTGGGTCAGCTCCCTAAAACCAGTGGTGAGCTGGTTCTCACCGATTCGCGCGAACCGGTTGTTAAATTTTGAAGCCAGTTTAAAACCGGTTGTTAAAGGGGTTTAGCAAACTCCGGCCCGCGGGCCACATGCATCCCGCGGGACCATCCAGTCTGTCCTGCCTGAGCTCTCGGCTGGGGAGGCTCACCTGAGAATTTCTACTTATCCGGCGGCCCTGCGCGGTCCTTCGGTGGCACTTTGGCGGCGGGTCCTTTAGTCGCTCTGGGTCTTCGGCAGCACTTTGGCGGCAGGCCCTTCAATGCCGCCGAAGACCCGGAGTGACTGAAGGAACCGGTTCTTCAGCTTCTGGCAGCTCATCACTACCTAAAACCATCAGCCTCTGACAACACAAGCGCTACCATACAGGCCTTTGCAGGCCTTGCTTTCTCTGTAGTGTCCAACCCCTTATCCACTGAACACTCACAGAATTGCCAGGCCTGCCATCCCAAAGGAACAGTGAACTACAGCTTATTATTTATACCAGGGGTAGGCAACCTATGGCACACGTGCCAAAGGCGGCATGTGAGCTGATTTTCAGTGGCACTCACACTGCCCAGGTCCTGGCCACCGGTCCAGGCCGGGAGACTCTGCATTTTAATTTAATTTTAAATGAAGCTTCTTAAACATTTAAAAAATCTTATTTACTCTACATACAACAATAGTTTAGTATTTATATTATAGACTTATAGAAAGAGACCTGCTAAATACATTAAAATGTATTACTGGCACACGAAACCTTAAATTAGAGTGAATAAATGAAGACTCGGCACGCCACTTCTGGAAGGTTGCTGACTCCTGATTTATACCTTAGATCACAGTTCAGTTAAACCACAACACTAAAGATATATTTATAGTGAAACACAAGTAAGTTTATTAATGAAGAGATTCAAGAGCTAGTGAGTAAGAATAATGTAAACAAATGCTTACATATAAAACAAAATCATAACATGCTTTCTTGAGACTACACTTAATGAACACGTTAACGTTCTGTTTGAAGAAGCTTATGTCACCCAAAGTTCGCTCAGTATTTTCAACCCCACCTGGTTGAGAGCCCTCTTTCATGAAGCTAAATTGCTGTCCGTTTACTTCCTAGATGAAGGATGAGAGGTTGTCTTCTTTGTCCTCAAATATAATCAAACACACCTTTGATGTATAGCTTAAGACAGGGTTGTCCCGTTGCCCGCTGTTTGTAACTTTTCTTTCTTTGAAGTATTCACAGTGCTTCATTAGCATTTGGTTCAGACTGAGGAGGCCCATTGTGAACTGTACAATACTTAATATGAGTGTAAATAGAGAGAGAGGTTTTCTGTCATGCAAGAAATGTTTATCTGTTTTCACCTTTGCTGGTGACTAGTCCCTAGACACAGATCTTAAGAAGATATTTTCAATGTATATAATAACTCATTACATAGCTGTAGATGAATTTCACAATGATAATGATGACTCATGTAACACTGGCTTTTATTAGAGACTTGCATGACACTCTTTTGGTGAACTAGGATGTAAGTAACAGACCGAGGAGCTCCCTATAGCCTCTTTGCACTCCCTCTGTGCCCCTTGCCAGTTGGCACTAAGAGGTTACCAGGCTTAATCACAGCTTAATATTTTCTGAACTAATTTCCTTGAGATTATTCTTCAGTACAATTTTCATCTTGCTCTAGGGTTCCTGTGATATGGGTTGATAAAGGCTGCAGGTACATGAATGCAGTATTTATCCTAAAAAAAAAAAATGCTCTGAAGAGCAAGACAGCAAGTGTTAAACATCAGCAGTTTTCATTTTCAAAAATACAGCTTTCACCTAGGCTTTCAGGGTATTCTTCATTGCAGTAGAAGATGCATTTCCTCAAGCAGTTGCAAAAAGGGAAGCAGAGAGGATGAATTGATTAGAGATTCCAGGTCAAGCTGCTTGTGTATGCCAGTAAGTGGATCACAGAGAAATTAGCTCATGAAATCTAATACTAGGCTGCAAATTTTTGTGTAATGAGAGGCCCTTTCTGAGCACCAGCAGGCAGGAGATGCTCTTCCTGTTCAACTTTCTGGGGGACTGGGGGGAGGGATAAAGATGAGGCAGGACTTAGGACTATAGACACTGTCAGGGAAGCCAGAAAACTCTATACTAATGATTCCTTATGACCTAGGAGTTAAAGGTTTGGTCGTATCCTAACATGAGGATTTATTTTCTGAACCTTTTGTTTCTGCTGGACCAGTGGCCCACTCTGATGTGTTTTATTTAGTCTTGTTTCCTGTAGATACTAATTTCTTTTTGTAATTAAGAGTAAATATGTTGCATGCAAGAGTTTGCCACTGTGCAAGCAAGTCACCTGTGATGGTAGGGTTTATCTTTGCATCTCTTAAACTGAACACATACTAAAGAGTGGAAGCCCCTGTAAATAAATGGCTTCTCCCATGAGCTGACCTGTTGTGTCCCTGACATTCATATCTCTGCCTACGGATATGAACATAATGTAGGACCTGATTCTCACTGTCTTGAACCTAGTGATATCATTTACACCTGTGCCAAGTGTAGACAAAGTGTATGTACAATGCTGCCTTTCTGAAATGGAAGTATTTCATACTCACTCTGCACTGTCATTATGCAAGTGTAAATTGTTATCTACAGTATAAGGAAATGGACAATCAGGGCTCTAAATTATATTCTTCAACGGGAGTAATTTGTTAGTTGAAAGCTGCATGTTAATGAATGAGACGTACTGGATAATTACAATGCTGTGGTATGGTTTGGTCATATTTTGGACCAGAAACACTTTAGAAATGATCCTTCAACCAAATAACCAGATTTGTTTTTTACACTTGAAAGAACATGACGAATCACTACTGATGTGTGGGTTTTTTTAGTTCAGATCAGTGGTATAGTGGCTCTAAACACCCTGTACTCCAATGATAGTGAATCACATTCAGGGCCTCACAGGATTGGAGTGGAAGAGTTGAGTCTTACTGAGGTCTGTGGGATTTACTATGCAAGTGCAACTACCAGTTGTGGTCATATGTAAATATAGACATCACAAATTGATGAGAAGATACCCCCCCCACCTTACACCCTGAAAAAAATATGTTAGCTGTTTTACTGCAGACCTTGTTACTGTACAAACCTGAGGTCACATTTTTAGATACAACCTCCTATGTTGCACAAGCAAAAATGTGCCTATGCTTTTTGTGTATGTAACACCTGCAAGGAATTTTCTGGTACCAACTGGGTAATTGTTTGTGAAAATGGACCAAATCTGCCAAAATTTGTATCTCTGAGAAGCAAATGATGTCTTATTGCACTGTTCCTGGGGTCTTGGTCCATATTCCCTTCGGCATTGGAGGCTTCATGCCCATCCTATTGACCCGTTCTTTGCTTTAAAAAATTAACCTAAAAATAAAGCTCTCTCTTCCTTCATGACATTTAGTTAAATAGAACTGTTAGGTGCTTGCAAGCTGCTTAAAACCCACGGAATCTTTTTCATCATTCATGGGTACGATCGATCAGACCCAGACCAGGCTGGCTTCTGTTGTGTTGGCAGATACATGTCTGATTGGGAAAATGCGATGCCATCTTTGGATAATTTCCAGTAGGATTTTCTCACTGGGATTCTGGAGGTACTGTGGGAGCTTTATCCTGTATGCTGGGAGTCCAGACTACTAGCAACACTCAGATGAGAGATTGTTTGGCCCTTAATGAAGAAACCATCTTCAGGCTGACAATGCCTTCTGTCTAACTTTTTTCTTTTTTTGGTAAAAGATTGAGATGGATGTGACAAGACAACTCTGGAGCAATCTAGAATCTTCAGATTTCTTTGCTCTTTTCAGTCTTGCTTTTGTTCTGTGTATGGCATGAAAAAGTTGCTAGTCCTATTGGTGATTGATTTACTAGTGAAGGACAGTTATCAAGTGTGCATGCTAAATCTTGGGAATACAATAGTTTCAATTATTTTTACTAACAGGGTAACAAAGAGGAAACAGAATGCACATACAGTGCTGGCATTTGCATTCTGATTTTTTTTTTTTTTGAGATCTTTAAGCAATTTTGGATACTGCTGACACAAAAGCTAGTTAAGCTACCTTCAGACCGGGGTTGCAATAAGTGATTCTGTTCTCCAATAGTTCAATCTTTTTTTCTGTAAGATGTTGCAGAGGATGTTTTGGGACATTTACAAATCCACCTTGGCATGTTTCCCATTCAACATATATAAAGGCCACTGGGGAAGATTTGGAGGGGAGTTGTGCTACAGTACTCTCCGTATGGAACTGAATGAATGTTTTCCATCAGACACACACACAGTGCGTTATCGTTTTTTTCAGTGGCTAAGTGAGACTGGCAGGTGGATGGGAGCCAGATGACTGAAACTCTCTCCAGAAAAGATGGAGGTGATGCTGCAGAACTGGGGGAAGAATGTCGAGGATATGGCAGGGGCAGTTGCCACCCAAACTGCTGAGGTCATATTTCATCCAAGAAATCTGTAATTCTGGGTCCTTCCAGATCCTTGATTGCTCCCAGAATCCTAGGGGGCATCAGTGGATGAGAACTTTTTTTCTACCTGCATCTGGCTAATTCTTTGACTTCACCCCATAACCCAGCATAATTTTAAATCACAAGCCATTCTTCAGGCTTGTGTGGTCACTAATCTCTGGTACAGAACATCATATTAGAAAACAATATCTTTGGGCTGCTGTCCCCTTAAATGTCTTCCCTATCTGACTTCTGCTCAGTCATCTGAGGAATAACCTGCCTCATGTTTTAGGGCCTTTG
Source organism: Lepidochelys olivacea (assembly GCF_965140295.1). Classification (NCBI taxonomy): domain Eukaryota; kingdom Metazoa; phylum Chordata; order Testudines; family Cheloniidae; genus Lepidochelys; species Lepidochelys olivacea. The sequence continues at coordinate 85,266,750 of NC_140415.1, read as the reverse complement.
GTGGCAGTGGTGCTGTGGTGGTATCTTCTGAATACAGTTGAAGGATATCTTTCTCCTGCACCCCACCGTAAAAGTCAGAGGCTAAGCCTCAGGAAGGAGTGACATGGAATGTCACATTGCCACACTCTTTAGTTACTATACACCCTGTGCAGCTGCTGAGCCTGGGAGAAGTTCTGGAGCAGGACATATGACACATAGCCTGAAAAAGCTATAAATTGTCATGTGTGTGGGTATCACATTCAAGTGCTGTAGAATTCTGACACATAAATACATAAGGTCATACACATGCCACTTGTATGGCCAAATACCCGTCAGGCACTGAAAGGGTTAGAGCTAAAAATCAGTCCTTATGTCAACTTGATGTACTGAGATATTTCAGCTGGCTGCCTACAGTATGAAAGTTCCCATGAGAAAAGACAGTATTAGCTGAAATATTTACGTGCTACAAAGCATGCTAAGGGAAAAAAAATCTCAGCCTTAAATGCAACTTTCTTGCCTTTTGGCAGTTTATATCAGGCTCAGTTTTATTTAATGTAGCTTTTTCATTTAATTTTTGCAAAGGAAGGGACTGAAAGAGAAATACTTGTTAATTTACCTTGAGACTTTGCAAGGTTCCCACATACCTCAGTGAGGAGCTTGGTGTAAATAAATAGGTTAGATTGAACAGGCAAGTACTTGTTTAAAATGAAGAAAAGAATATGGGGCAGTATGATAAGGCTTATACACTGTGAAGTCAGAAAGGGATCAATGAAGATGCTAAGACACAGGAAACTCCCCAGCTGGAGTTGATTACAGACACTATAAAGGCTGTCTCCAGAAATGCAAAGAATAGGAGGCTGGAGAAGATCTTGTCTTTGGAAGAAGCAGTTTTGACCTGAGCAACCACATGGCCTTTCTGGGAGCAGAGTTCCTGGTCAGTAAATAGAGCCAGTGAGAACTTCGTAGAAACGACCTGGCCCTGTGATCTTCTTACTGTTTGAGGTTGGGCTGCACTCTTCTAGCTATTAGACATTTCTTTAGTCTCTTCAAGGGGTGATGTGGACTGGGCCACAGCCACTGTAGTTGGAATGTCCAAAGGAAGAGTCACTAAAGCTGACACAGGGAGATGTAAATTATACCTCCTCACACCAGCAAGGTGCCTCTTACATCACACACAGTACAACAGGCCATTACCACCACCTCATATGAGACCCAATTGCACCATGACACCTAAACAAAAACCAGTCAAGAATAACAATTCTATATTAAAAGTTTTAAATATATAGAACTTGAGTATCCATGTAATCTATTGCTTCCACTACAATTCCCCACCCTCATAGTTGAAGAAGAGGCAGCAACTGCTTGCTGCTACTGCAAATTCCTCCCAACAGACTATCAATCATAGAGTACCTGTGCCAGGATTTACATTGGTATAGGCTGGTGTAAACCCTTCAGAGACGTGGCCTAAGATGCATTGGTGAACAGATGTTAAAAATCTAACCCATGATCCAAGGGCCCCAAAAAGTTGTTTTAATACAGAACCCATTGGGTTTTATCTGGTAAATGCATATAAGTATAGAAAGTCTTTTTAAAAATGTGTGTTTTACCAAAGAGGTGTGACCAAACTTCCATGCAAATCCTTTGCCATTGCAAAGTATTGTCTCTCTGTAGAGACACCTATTATTTGCTGGCAAAGGGCTTGACCCTGAAAGGTGTTGCAATTCCTTTTGAAATTGAGGGCAATTTCAGGTGTTCCTTATCTCTTGGGATCAGACTGTAATTGTTGCTTAATGTACCTGGCACAAGGGATCTCCTTGCAGCAATACCGTTCCATAAGATCAATGCTTTAAAAGAACACAGTATCAAAATGATTGATTAAATACTCTTTCTACTAATTATTTCATATTGATCCTAATAGTTATATTGGCATGCTATACCTTGCATATGAAAAAAGTAGTGATTAATATGTATATATATTTACTCATGTTTTTAAAGCGATAAAAACCTAGCTAAATAATTAACAGGATTGGCCTCCTTGGCACTTGGTAAGACTCTACTCCTGCAAACTGATTTGCACAAGTGGACACTTATGCCTACCTTGAGCCCCATTGAAGTTGAAGGTTCACTGTCTGAGCCCAGGGATTTGCTTGCGCAGATCAGTTTGCAGGATCAAGGCCTTAGTTTGCTTCTGCAAACAGGAATACTCCGGGCATTTTGTGCTCTTTTTTTAGATCAATAACTTCTTTCAGAATAGGCCAACAGGCTGCAAAATTTATTTTAAAAAAACAGACATTTTTGAATTATGAAAGTACAAAATAAAGCTCCCAAACAAGCTTTTTAAAAAATCTGTTCCTGTTTTTCTTCAAATGATTTGGATTGAAAATGTATCATCTCTATACAGCTCTGATAATTATTTTAACAGTTGCAGCATGCTATGTGGCCAGATTTCAGCTTGCAAAATTGGGACAGTCGCCTGGGGTTATGAATCATCCTTGGGGGATTTGTGGATGTATATCCAGCTGCTCCTGTTTCATATGCATGCCAAAGAATGTAAGTATTGAGAATGAGCTCTGTGAAGCAGCATCCTGTTAGTTCTTCATATTCGCAAATGGTGAGTAATATGTAGAAAAAACGTAATGTGATACATATAAAACTGAGTTATGAGTGTACAATTTTAGCCTGATCTTTTTCTTATTTCTAAGAGTGAAGTTCCTGGTGTCATAATTCAGTGTTCATTTTTAAAAGAAAAGGAGTACCTGTGGCACCTTAGAGACTAACAAGTTTATCTGAGCATAAACTTTCATGACCTACAGCTGTAGCTCACGAAAGCTTATGCTCAAATAAATTTGTTAGTCTCACGAAAGCTTATGCTCAAATAAATTTGTTAGTCTCTAAGGTGCCACAAGTACTCCTTTTCTTTTTGCGAATACAGGCTAACATGGCTGCTGCTCTGAAACCATTTTTAAAAGAGTTATTCTACAGAAAATTGTTCTGTTACCACATATAATTAAACTACCTTAGCTAGAAATAGAAAGAAATGACACTTTTGACCTGCGGCTCTATAAATTAACAGCCATGTTGGGCCAGAGTCTGCATTCCACAGGGGCCCCTTCACACCATTACAGTGATATATGGGTGCCATATAACCAAGAGAACCAATCCCAAGGGATTACCTATGGTACAAAGGGGGTGGAAAAAGCCGGTACAGCTTTGTGTGGCTCTTCTCTACACCATAGACCTCTGGGGCATGTACGATTGTTCTCAAGCTATTCCCAGTTAGTATAATGGCTTACTAGCAGGTGCAACTTGGAATAGTCGTAAGGCTGCTCTAAGTTACACCAGAGTCTATATTGACCCCTGGAAAACCTTAGGATATGGGGAGTGCTGTGTCAGTACGAGTATTATTAACTGATGTTGATAATAATATGTTAAGACTTTTAGTAATGTTTGATGGGGTTAGTTAGTTTGTTTGTTTGTTTGTTTTTACATTTTAGGTAAATGTAAAATGTATTGAAGTAGCTCGAGCTAGCCACAACACAGCAGCTTCCCCACATGTTGGCCAGTCCATGCAACACCCTTGCAATTTCAGACTTTGGCCTTCTTGGATCAGCCTCTGTCAATTGTGCTGAATTTTGCATGTATGGATCTGAGGTTCAGTTTCGCAAATTTTGCTTGCATGAGTAGTCCTATTGACTTCAAAGGGAACGCAGTACTCACTTGAGTAAAAGTTTAAGGGACTGATTCCTTCACTTGTACACAGACAAAATACAGTGATTTGAAATGTGGTCTGCAAAGGTGAGTACAGTCACCCGCTGGATCAATGCCATGGAATATGGCCACTGCTCTTTTTGCTCAATGGTTAACACATTATAAACAGAACCTCACTAACACATGTAAATGTTAGCTTCTCCAAAATGCAAGCTATGCCTAGGATATCACTTTAATTATAGCTGCTATATTGCTGTAAGTCAGGTACGTTATTGGTTACCAATAGAAAATCCTTATATGCCATGCCATTTTCAGTTAAGATGATTTACTATGGATGTCCTTTCATAACCATCTTAAATATTCTCAACATGGGCCAAAATATACCTGGCCTTTCCAAGCCTTTTTTCTTTAAGTTGGTATTTTTGCACTGATCATGTTGCCACTCGATATGCCTACTCAGGAATATTTTGATCCAAGCTGGGGACTCTGGAGTATAATACACTACACTTGATGTGATGAATAGGCTACTGAACTATTAGCTCTGCTGAATATCCTCTTTCAGCCTGAATCAGACAATATTAGCAGGGGGTTAGTGAGCACTCTTTAGTATGTTACCTTTGTGAGACATACATCATAGTGACAAATGCTTTATATTAGGAAGGGAATCCCTAAAGCACTTAAATTCTTGTTGTCTGCTGTGCAGTGTCTCCTGAAGTGACCCCTCACAGCCATCATGTAGGGGATGATTGTCGAAATCATACAGTGTTATGCAGGTGTGATATTGGGTTTAAATCCCAACACTATTTCCAGACCAGTTCAGCAAATGAAATTCAAGCACATTAGTAGTCACACTGAAGAGCTTTGCTTCAGTGATTTGCTGATTGGTAACTTAGAGCTTGGCAGTAGGGGCTCATGGTGCTTATAAATAAAAATACATAGGTCCCCGCCCTCAGGAGCTTAAAATTTAACTTAGACATAAAGCAAGGTGTGGCTACAGCAAAAGTTCATGAAACATGCTTATTATTTGTTCTGTGTTGTCAACGGGTCTATTCATGTGCTTAAGTTGGGAACGTATTTAAGTGCTTTGCCGACTTGTGGCTTAACTAAATGTTAATGAGCAGTTGTGGTGGCATATTGAATCCTGTTTCCTTTAGGTAACTAGACTATCAGTGAGTGTGCTGTTTTTGAAGTCTGTGTGAGTTATTTGGCTTCCCTTCATTCTAGTGTTAACTCATGCCAAATTAAATTGAGAAGAGGAGATGGCATCTTTGCTTTATATCCCTATACAGGAAAATATACTGTTTGTCTACAGAATTGGAGAGGCCACTACGTGATATATTTAGGTGATGAATCTTCCTAAGAAAAATTTGCTAGGACAGCAAGTATATAGGTCCATTCAGCAGGACTGAATGCCTTTTTATCATTTGAGAGGGTACCAGTTGATGCATATAACAGCTGGCCTTTATTGCATGAGAAAAATAGCTTTTAAGATGTTGTTTAAGATCATCAGTTCATGCACAAAGCTCAGCTGATACATTTGAACAATACTATCAAAATAAAGTCTAGTGGATTCGCTTTTTTGCAGTGAATTTGCTGTCAATGTTCTGCAAGCAAATGAATTGGAAATAAGAAAAACGGAGGCCTGGTATTTTCTTTTTAAGGAGAACTGAGATAATGGCTCCCTTTCTTTTCCTTTAAAAGCTTTGCTTTCTACAAATATCTGCATCTGAACTTGTCTATGTTGGTCTAAATATCCTGAAATGTCTTGAAGATCTCCATGTATGATGGCTTCTGCAGAAAGATTTGCCCAAACTAGTAGTACACTAAATGGAGTCATAAAGTGGTGGCATGCTACCTCCTGGAATCCCCAATCAGCCTGAAGGATCTCTTCCCACTGCCTTCCACAAATTTAAAGTACACTATTCTCCCACACCTTCATGAAGAAGAGACAAAAAAAAATCTAGGCACATAGGCAATAATGGCAAAGAAATGCATTTTATAACCTTTCTTTATTCTCCTCTCTCTCTTTTCTCCAAGCCATTTATTTGTCTCTTCCATCTGACGTTTAGTTCTCTCTTTTTCACTGTTTCCCTCCCCACGCATCATCTGGTGGAATGTCAGTCTTTTAGGTCTTCTAGCTACCCGCCTTCCCCTTTTGAAGCAGTTCATAGTATTTCAGACCAGAAAGCACAACCAGATCATCCAGTCTGACCTCCCGCACATCACAGGTCCCTAAACCCCACCCAGTTACTCCTGCATTGAGCCCCATAAACTGGATTAGGCTAAAGTATTACAGCCCTCAGAAGAATAAAATTTTGGGTGCCACACGCGGTGAATAGGAGGGACCTCTCGTTCATGTGCTCTAGGAGGGGGTCTGAAGGGCAGAAAAGCTGTTTGTTTGTTTTTGTTTTTTTTCTTTGGAGCTGGTGGGCTCTTAAAATATAGGACATGAAACGGTGAACTCTGAAATTCACAGCTGAATTCTTTACTGGTCCTTCTGCTGCTTCAACGAAGAATTAGTTAATGATTCTTATTGCAGGCCTTGATATGGATTTTGCCATGCCCTCTTGATGTGATTGTGGATCCTTTTCATATGATCTATGTTCAAATGTATTGAAGTGTTTCTCTTTTACTGAAGAATTATGGTTGCCTATAACAACCACCCATTAGAGTGAATAGCTGGAAACTATTTCCGTTTATTAATAAGACAAAACTAATTGTAATTGATAACTTAATGAAAAATGGCTCTGTGTATTAGTACTGATCTTAATTCGTTTTCTGCCAGTGACTCTCACACACTTCGTTAAATCTGTGAGGCATGTGTTAGTTTCCATTTTCTGTCACAAGTTCTGAGTCATGTCTTATAATGAAAGGCATGGTGCTTCTTTGACCCCTTTGGCTAACTTAATGCCAGCTTTCTCATCCTCCTTCACAGCAGTCATCCACGTCTACTGATGGTAAACTCTGTTCTGTAAAAATATTACATTGATATTTTACTAATGTCACATTTGTGCCCATGAGGGACTACACCGTCATTTCTATCCTGCATGTCTTGGCTGCTCAGGCCTGCATGGGGGCAATGGTGATAGAACTCTGACCCTCTGTTCTAAGGCCCAGATCTTGCACCATAGAAATCAAAGGAAGGAGTTTTGCTGTTAGCTTCAATGGTGCATAAGACTTTACCATTGAAATGAAAGAAGAAATATAGTTTGCAGTGCAGGGCCTGACAAACAGTTATGCCATTCTGATTCCATGTCCAATAGCCATACTACCAAAAGTTTTTGTTCTTTTAAGAAGGTAAGCACATTGTTTTATTAAAAAGTAATTGCTTCATCAATCTAATCTGAGCAGTATTATCCATTGTAGCTGAGAACAGTGATTCAACAGTAGAATCAGTAGAATTCAACAGTAGAACAGTAGAACAAATTCTACTGAGAACAGTAGAATTCAACAGTAGAACAGTAGAACAAATTTCTTTAGCAAATCAAATAATGATACTTTGTAGAATAGTCCCTTTTAAAATTTCTCTGTCTTTTGTGTGAATTCAGTACTTGGGAAAGGGGTTGGATTTTCAATCCCAGATGCTAGAGTCCTCTCCTTTGCCACAAAACAGGTGTGGCACAAATAGCAGAAGTCCCAGCTTCTTCCTTGCCGTTGTGCAATAGATAACTTTACCCTGGAGAGATCATTAATTGTGTTTGTGTCCCAGTCTAAGCAGTCATTGGCCTCTGCTGAGATGGCCAATAAGGGGATTTAGCTGCCAATTCATTTAAAGTATGGCTGTTTTTCTGGTCACTACACAGAAAAATCCATTTCAGTTTGTGAAATCAAGACTAAAAATGTTCTTATATCCTGGCCACCCCTATTCTATATTTTAATACTATTTAAATCAAATTTCTTCTTTTCATGTAGTGGCAGTTCATACAATAAGCACCACAGAAATGAGAACAGCCAGCACACAGGCATTTGACACTATTTTCATTATTGTGGGCCTGATCCTTCTCTCACTGGAGTTAATGGTCACACTGCTCCCATTGAAATCAACAGCAGACTTGGGCTCTGTGTAATAAACAAGCAGTACAGTCCAAGCACAATCAGTGGAATTCCAGGTGGATTGTCCTCCCTTAGGACCTAGAACGTGTTATGTTTGGGTAGCTAAGAAGAGAGTTACCTTACAGCTTACACCTTTTGTCTGCTGTTCATTATCATAATGTGAACAAAGCTGTGAAAAGCCAGGTTTAAAAAAGAAAAAGAAACACAAAACCCCCACCCTGCTGCCACCCTGCACTCTGAATGCGGCCACAGTTTCAACTGTACCCATCTAATTTCTGTGCATTGCTATTGTAGTGCCTCATTATTTTTTTAAAATGAAACAACTGATTATTTTCTAGGAAACACAATGGTCTTTAAAAACCACCATGATTTAGTTAATTAGTCCCTCACCACATCCCATGGAGTAAACAAATTAAATAGCAGTTCCCCCCCACTGAAACCTGCATTTTTTCCTGTTTCTTTGATCACTGTAATTTCCAGAAGGCCTAAATGCTTTCAGTGTTGTCAGTTTGCCTATTTTCAAAGCACCCACACATGGCCCAGAAGGTCATTATAGTTGTTCATTTGTTGCATAGATTAAATCACATTCAGTAGTACTGGTTTTAAACACACTTTCTGTTTTGGAGGTCAACGGTTTTTTCCTTTAGCCTCATGTTTAACCTCCTTGCCACATCTCAGATCCATGGTCTCGGTAGCTCTTCGTGCCTATTTATATTTATGTGTGTTTCTATAATCTATTCAGTGACACATTTTCCACCCGGAGAACACTGCAATTACCAGTATATTGTTGCACCAGAATAATGTTCAAAAAGATCTTGTATTAATCTACAAGCATAGATAGCAGGAGTTAAATAACAGATCTTTGAACTTGTCGACCTTGTGACACAAAATCCTTTTAAGACAATATTGCTGCAACCATCGTAATCTATTGATGGAAAGTGGTAGCTTCCTTGTTTTTTCTGCCGCTCTAGAATATCTGTTTTATTTCAGTGTTCATAAATGTAATTTGTTCTAGTTTGGTGCTACTGCAACCAACGTAAGATGACTCATCAGCGGAGGATCCTCTGTTCTAGTAGTGGGCTAGACTGAAAATGCTCACAGAATCTTGAGACTGGATTACCACAATGCACTGTACATAGGGCTACATATTTGAGATCATTTGGTTATCAAAGCTATTGCCACTCACTCATTAAGGGGTGGGTAACATCAAGAACATATAAGAGTAGTGCTCTGAAATTTGCACTGCTATCAATAGGTTTTGGGGTGGAATCCAAGCTGTTGGCTTTAAAACTAATACTATTCTTCAAAATTTCAATGAGCAAGATGCCTTTTAATTAGCCAAAATGATTTTAAAGGGATGAAAAGAGCAAGAAAATAAAATAACCAAAATGAATCCAGGTAGCACAGTGAAGGAGTCCATATTTATTGTAAAAGCTACTGTCAGCCTTCATTCTTGACTTGCCCCTATCTAACATCAGCTGAAACGGTTAGCAAGTTCCAAGTCTTTTGAACTATTCCACTGCACATTTATTACTCTGCTAGATATACACTTAAAGCTTCATCTACTGCACATAAATGGGCAGGGATCTGATCACCCAAGGAACCATCTCTCTCTCCTTAAAATATGAACACAAAGTTGTCAGTGGCAGATGCTCAAGCTAGTGTCTTATTACTTTACAAGAGAGTAGGCAGTGGGCAGGACATTCCCTGTGAGTGGTCCTTGCACTCTGCTGTCACTCCCAACTTGGCCCACCGCACCCCAAGTTTGTCATCCTTTTCCAGGCACACTGCAAACTCTTGGATGTCTGAGCCCTAATCCAACTCTCCTTATGTCAAAAGGAGACCTACTGATTTCACTGGGAGCTGAATCAGGCCCTGGGAAGATGGTTGCCTGAAAGAGATGTTTCGTTTGGGTGCTATTGTGATGGGTATTGTATAGGCAATTCACTGAGCAAGTGTATATAGTTAATTTTATATTGCTTCAAAATTATCACTGATATTGTCAAGCATATTCTGGATAGACACTGAAAAAATAAAATAAAATAAAATAAAGACAGTTAAATGAATAGCCAACAGACTGAAAAATATAAATAACAGCAACTCCCTGATGCACGACAATCTTGTAACACGCACTACCCATGCTGTCTGCTGAACAGATATTTTTTCTTGTTCCCATTTTTTGTAGAGCTGGGACTGTAATGATGAAATTTAGCAAATAAATAGTAGCCCTTAGTGTAGCACAGTGCCTTTCATTGTTCCAAGAGAAATTGATTTTGATTGACTGACTTACGAGCCTTTGAAAATTATGTGTTCAGCATATGCAGTACACTTTTTCTATGAATTGTGTAACATGCACTATTCTCAGAAGGAGGAGTCACTTAATGTGCATGTGTAGCTTATATGGCTACCTAGTAAAAAATCTAGTCCCTGCAGACTTTCTAAAGTGGGGACAACAGGGTTGAAAATAAAATCAGTGGGGCCAGGATTTCACCCCTCATCTCAGTTTTTGTAATCCTTTTAAGCTGTGAAGGGGCTGAGATGGGCTTTGTGGCCTTTGTATAGTGCGCAGTAAGGAGGCCAACGTGGCTTCCTAAGGTGCAGAAAAATGTGATATTATATTGTATTAGAAAAATAGTATGAGACATATTTAAATATAATCAGAATGTATAGACAGAGGGGGGTCAGAGTTAAGGTTGTATATGCAGCTCCCACATTAGCATTTCCTGCTTTTTACATATTTAACTATGTAAACTTTATACTGTAGAGCTAACATACAGTATGTGGAAAAGTGAAATGGGCTAGGTGGGCCGAGAAAAAAACATTAGTAGGTTTGCTTTGGTCGCTCTTAAACAGACCTATTCCCTCCTGCTTCCTAAGATGCAAGACTGTACTGACCCCCATAACACTGGGGGCTGATGAGGAAAAACACAACTGCCAAACACTATACATATAATGAAGAGGAGTCATGGTTCTGTTTACAGTACTACAGAATAAACAGACCAGAGAAGAGACTTCAGCTCTCATTTTCTTTTTTATTTAAACTCTACTAGTTCAAGAATGCAGCATTTTAGCATTTAAAAATAAGTATCTTAAACAAGAGCTGGAAAAACACTTTTTATCTTCAGCAGCTGTTCTCTGCAACTTAACACACCAGCATTTCACCAGACAAAATTCAAGCTGATTGCTTTGGATAGTCTGCCTGGGGTTTATGTAGTAGAAGTCACATGACTAGTCCCCTTTATGACGCAATGTGTATTCTTCATTCGGCAGTGCTGTAATACGTACATGTCAGTGTGCAGTAGCCGCGACTGGAAGGATAATCCAATGGTTAGGGGACTAGCCTAGGACTGGGAAAACCCAAGTTCAATTCCCTGTTCTCTCACAGTGTTCCTGTGTGACTATGGGCAAGTCATCTAACACTAGGGGAATTTGCACATACACAATTTCCTACTTGTTGGAATCTCAAGCACTGGGCAATCATCACTGATTTACTTTCCTTAGAGACAGATGCAATGTCAAGTTTGCACTGAATACTACATGCATCTCAAAAACCTCAGGTTTTAGAATCATACAAATGTAGCCTTATATTCTTGATTGGCAAAAAGAAAAGGAGGACTTGTGGCACCTTAGAGACTAACCAATTTATTAGAGCATAAGCTTTCGTGAGCTACAGCTCACTTCCTCAGATGCATATCGTGGAAACTGCAGCAGGCTTTATATATACACAGAGAATATGAAACAATACCTATTCCCACCCCACTGTCCTGCTGGTAATAGCTTATCTAAAGTGATTTCCAGCACAAATCCAGGTTTTCTCACCCTCCACCCCCCCACACAAATTCACTCTCCTGCTGGTGATAGCTCATCCAAAGTGACAACTCTTTACACAATGTGCATGACAATCAAGCTGGGCTATTTCCTGCATAAATCCAGGTTCTCACATCCCCCCCACCCCCATACACACACAAACTCACTCTCCTGCTGGTAATAGCTCATCCAAACTGACCACTCTTCAAGTTAAAATCCAAGTTAAACCAGAACATCGGGGGGGGGGGGGTAGGAAAAAACAAGAGGAAATAGGCTACCTTGCATAATGACTTAGCCACTCCAAGTCTCTATTTAAGCCTAAATTAATAGTATCCAATTTGCAAATGAATTCCAATTCAGCAGTTTCTCGCTGGAGTCTGGATTTGAAGTTTTTTTGTTTTAAGATAGCGACCTACATTCTTGATTGGATCCTCCTTCTTTAACAGCCTATTTAAATATTGCTTAGCATCAATTTCGACAGCATGATGATGATGTTGCCCTTTTATGTTTTTAGTATGATGGCAATACAACAAAATGCATCAATTCTTTATTTTTAAAATGTAATAGCAAACAGGATTAATAACCCCTACAAAAGCCAATAACTCCTAAAGGCCTTTTTAGGGCAACTCAGCAGATGGAGAGAGATTAAGCTGAAGAGGGTTGATCTGAATACTTAATCACAAAGATCTGAGGTTGCCATTGCATACAAGACACAAGATACTCGCTACTGTACTCACGCATGACGGACCTGACTCTTTAAAATACAAGATCATACCTTTGAAGGTGACTATTGACTATATATTCCATAAGAAATTTTAAAATTTCACCTACAATACTTTATTGTAGAAGGATTCTCAAGATGTCTTTGTAGAGTTGAACAAGCAGATGGAAGTAAAATCTCAGTGCCTCCTCTCTGGATACATTCAAGTAACCTGAGCTAAACCCAAATATGAGCTTGGATTAAATAGATTTAGCATCCTAGTTTAATGATATTTGCATTTATGCCACTAATGACCTGAGAAGAAGTAAAAGAGAGGAACTCAAAAGTAGGAGGAGTAAGAGGCTGGATTGAGGCAGATTGTGTTTGTGTGGGGCCTGTGCTTTGGAGGGGTTTCTGTTCAGATTTGGACAGAATCTGCTTTGTGTTGGTTCATTCTGAGAGACCAAGTTAATGAGCCTGGGCATGTAATTTATAATAGCAACAAAAAAGCAAAAATAAACACAACACCAACCCCTCCGCTCCGCCCCCCCCAAACAGCAAACAAACAAACAAACAAAAACCCAACCCCAAATAATTTCTTGGGATACTGCTGAGTAGTCCCCAAACCATTCAAAATAATGCTTGTATGCAAACCAAACAGTGAAATCCTAAAACAGAACAGATCAATTACCTGTAGTCACTTAGATATACTTTTTTTTGTACTTATAACAAATAAAATGTCAGTGGCATCTGTCCTGCTTCTCATTTAGAGGCTACCACATTCATTAATTAAGGAAAGATACCCATGGTACATCACCCCTGTCTCTGTTCCTTGAGGCATCTCTAGTCTCCTGTGTGGTCTGCCTTCTGTGCTTCTTGTTAAAGATTGTTTTTTCCACCTGTTTCTTTTAACCAATAACTAAATAAAATTAATTACAAACACAGTAAAGCTGACTCTAATTTGTGGGGACCACCATTAAGATTTCGGATAAATCTGATCTATCAGAGCCGTCAAGACAGAAATACAAAGGAAGTTTCTGAGACAGCACAGTCGGGAGCAGCATGTCATGCAAATCAAGATGGAGGTTCAAAGATACAAAGTTAGCATGATCTATAGCCAGGAATCAGATCTCATTCAATTTTAACTGTAATTATGAAAATTAGTTATCATTTCATCTTTTTAATTGGTCTTCTTTTACATTCACATATTGCCACTGTGCCAAAAAAAGGCCATATACTGCATTCTTGAGTGCTTTTTCTCCACCTAGATAATGATTTGTGGTAAATAAAATTCAGTCACTTCCCATGAGAGATCTCACTGTTAAATATTTTCTAGTATTCATTCTTAGATCAAATTTTGACACTTAATCTTTCCGCATAACTAAGTCAACCCTTCCAGATCCCACTCAAAAACTCTGACAAATCTTTTCCAATCCTGTTAAGATGAAATATCCACACTTGGCTCTGGGCAGTGCCAGAGTCTGTCCTCTCTCCGTTTATTTTACAAACTTTTATTCCTCAGAGTTTATTGCTTTGATTTGCTTTTTCTACAAAATTTTCTCGATGTATGGAAATGATGAGCTCTTGGGGAAGGAGCATTTCCAATTCTGCAAGGATCTATAGGTTTGTACTTGTATGTAGAGGGAATGTTAGAGCTGGCTGGAGAAATTTTTCAGCAGAACCATTTTCTGTCAGAGAGTGCAGGTGTATCAAAATGGAAACACTTTCCAAAACTGGGTAATTTTCACTGGAATGTCATTTCAGAAGAAAACCAGGAAGAAATTCCGACAATGTAAAAAAAAATAATTTTTCATTTTGAAATGAAAAGTCATTTTAAAAAATCAGTCTGCATGATATTAAATAGACTGTAAAATTAAAAAAGAAGAAAAGAAAGCAAAACGGAGTCTGTCAAAACAAAATGTTTAAATCAACAGGAAAATTTCAGGGGAAGTAGCCCCAACTGCAGACTCTGTGCTCGGAAGAAATGGAACTTGGCGAGTGGCACTAGGTCTGCCTGTGAGTTATTTGTTTGACTGTTTATTTTGTTGTTCTCTGTGTATGGGTATTATAGCTGGGCCCTGAGTAAGCCCTTGGAGTTTTGATCAGTGCCTTGCTAAAGACCACAAGGCTTTAACCCTTGGACTTGGATTAGCCCCGTTGTTTGAAGTCTCTGAGTGGTTCCTGGTGGTGAGGGGTGGGGCTGAACTGAGCTAAGTAGGGAAGACTTCATATAAAAAATCACTTGGTAGGCAAACTCAAGAGCCACAAACAAAAAAAGCTAACAGAAAAGTTTCAGGTGGAGTTTGGAGAGGGAGTGTCAGAGGCTCAATACTACGTGTGATATCAAGATGGCCAGCGTTGGAACAGTGGTGGTGACCTGCAAGAGGGGTGCCATGTTCTTTCCTGCCTGAAGCCACAAGGGATTTCTTATGCATGAAATGCTGGTTGGTGACTGTGCTAGAGGAACTGATTCTTGGATTGGAGGGGCAAGTTGGGAAACTACAAAGAATCCAAGAAGCTGAAGAGTGCCTAGACAACTAGGTTCAGGAAACACAAGTACCCTAGGTTCAAGGAAGAATAGAGCTGGCCACAAAGGAATTGATGAGAGAGGAAGGCAAAGAGGAGACCTGGCAGTTCTTAACCACTAGAGGCAAGAGATTACAGCAATATTCTACACAGTTGGAGATAGCTGAGGATAGGCAGACTGTGGCCACCAAAGAAAAGAGAAGCAGGAGGAATTCCACACAGCTAGAAGGCCCTCAATGGGGAAACTATGGAATAAACCTCTTGAAATCCAGCAGGTCCAAGGGAACAAAGAGATGTACAGGACATGTGTGTGGATGGCAGCTTTGCCCAACCTGAAGGAAAATCACATTTACTCTCACAGAGTTCTCCAACCAGCCAAGGTAGACAGACAATTCCTGTTGGAGATTCAATACTCAGAAGAATCAATGGAAAAACCTGCAAGGGACAGGCAGACAACAGGACGTTGTGTTGCTTTCCTGCAGCCAAGTCATGAGACATCACTCTAAGATTGGATAGGCTTCTGAAGTTGACAGGATCCACTGGTGATGGTTCATATCATTACACATGACACTGCACAAAGGGATATCTTGCAGATAGTATATGACTTCAGGGAACTGAAGAAGAAGAAAGTCCAAGTGACCTTCTATGAGATCCTTCCTGTCCCTCGAGTAAAGGGAGATACAAGTCAAATGCTTCTGGAAGTGAATTGCTGGTTAGATAATAGGTGAAGGGCTTTGGTTTTCTGGGATATTGGTCCTCCTTCTACTAAGGTGGAGGGCATCCAATCTATACAGCCCCCTCTCCCCACAAAAGTTGGTCAATCATTTTGGGAACAGGGTGGTTAGAATAGTTAGGAGGGAGTTAAACTAATAGCAAAAAAGGAGGGTAAAATAGATGATATCAGCACTCAACAAAAAATCAAGATGTTGAGAACAAAATTAATCAAGGAACCAAAGGATGTGAAGAAATTCTTTATTTGCCTGTACACCAATGCTAGGGGCCTGGGTAATAAACAAGACAAATTGGAACTGATCATTTATAAGTATAAATTCAATATATTACTGAAACTTGGTGGGATGGTTTGCATAATTGGAAAGTTAAATGTTTATACTTAGGAAGGATTGAGTCAGCAAAAATGGAGTAGGAGTGGCACTTTGTCAAAAACCTGTTTCTGAGTCACTGATAACTTGGAAGAAAATGATTTTGAATGCTGGTGGATCAATGTGCTAACAGATAAAGCACAAGATGGGATACTAATTAGTGTCTTCTACAGACCACCAAATCACACTAGGGAACAGGATGACTGCTTCTTTACGCACACATCTACAATGTGCAGGAAAAAATGCGGTGTGATCGTAGGGGACTTCAATCTGAGTGACATGTGCTGGCAGTCTCATACTGCCAGTATTGAAACATTTTTAGAATTTCTAAACATAATAGATGACAATTTCCTAACTCAAAAAGTGTTGCAGCCAAAATGGGGGAATTCTATATTAGACTGTGTCCTAACAGATAAAGAGGAACTGTTCGCGGAACTAAAATTAATGGTACCTTACAAGTGATCGTGAGTTGGTAACATTTATAATGTGCAAGCAGAATAAAATCCAGCTCAATGAAGAATAATATATCTACTTCATGCTTTAAAATGTCCAGTTTCAAATATCTGAGAACAATTTTATAAGCCAAATCAGCTGAGAGAAATTATCTTAATTTAAAAAAATGTGAATGATAATTGGGAATCACTTAAGAACACCTTCCTGCATGCCCCAAAGGCTACAATCCCACAACAAAGAAAAAAGGTTGAGGGCGGTTAAAAAAAGGCCTGGTTGAGAACAGAAGTGAAGGCATCTGTAAAAAAAAGTGTGTGTGTGTGTGTGTATTTATCTATCTATCGATAGATATAACAAAACACAAATGGAAGAAAAGGAAAGTTGATAGTAATGAAAATAAATCAGAATTTCGGAATGGTAGAAAAATGATCGTGTAAGCAAAGGGACACAAAGAGAAATCTGTGGCCAGCACAGTTAAGGACAATAAGGAGTATTTAAAAACTATATTAGGAATAAAAAGAATCCTGACAAAGGTACTGGTCCATTACTAGATGAGAATGGCAGCATTATCAACCGTAATGCACAAAGGCAGAAGTGTTCAGTAAATATATCTGTTCTGTATTTGGGGGGAAAAAAAGTATGTGGTCTCATTATATGTTGATAACATTCTTTCCAATCCACTAATATCTCTGGAGGATGTTAAACATAAGTTACTACAGTTAGACATTTTTAAATCAGCAAGTCCACATAACTTGTATCCAAGAGTTTTAATCAGCTGGCTGAGGAGCTTGCTGGACCATGAATGTTGATTTTCAAAACGTCTCAGAGCACTGGGGAAGTTCCAGAAGACTGGAAGAAAGCTAATGTTGTGTCAATTTTTAAAAAGGGTAAAATGGTATGACCAGGGTAATTATAAGCCTGTCATTGAACCCAGGCAAGAGAATAGAGTGGCTGATACAAACTAGATTAATACAAAATTAAAAGAGGGTAATATTATTACCAATCAACATGGGTTTATGAAAATAGATTTTGTCAAACTAACTAGATTTTTTTGGGGTGGGATTACAAATTTGGCTGACCAAGGTAAAAGTGTTGATATCATATACTTAGACTTGACTTGGTACAGCACAACATTTTGATTAAAAAACTAGAAAAATATAAAATTAACGTGGCTCACATTAAAAACTGATGAACTGATAGGTCTCAAAATGTAACTGTAAATGGGGAATTGTCATTTTGCAGGTCTTTTCCCAGTGGGGTCCTGCAAGGATCAGCCCTTGGCTATATGCTATTTAGCATATTTATCAAGGACCTGGATGAAAACATAAAATCATCACTGATCAAGTTTGCAGATGACGCAACTTGGGGGAGTTGTAAATAATAAAGAGGACAGGTCACTCATCCAAAGTGATCTGGATCACTTGGTAAACTGGGTGCAAGCAAAGAATGTGGATTTTAATACAGATAAATGTATACATCTAGGACCAAATAATGTAGGCCATACTTACAGAGGGGGGACTCTATTCTGGGAAACAGTGACTGAAAAAGATTTGGGGATGGGATGGATAATCAGCTGTATTTGAGCTCCAGTGCAATGCTGTGGCCAAAAGAGCTAATGCAATCCTGGGATGCATAAACAGGGAAATCTCAGGTAGGAGTGGAGAAGTTATTTTACCTCTGTTTTTGGCACTGGTGCGACTGCTGCTGGAATACTGTGTCCAGTTCTGGTTCCCACAATTCAAGAAGATTGCTCATAGAATGGAGAGGGTTTGGTGAAGATCCATGAGGAAGATTAAAGGATTAGAAAATACACCTTTTAGGGACAGATTCAAGGAGCTAAGTCTATTTAGCTTAACAAAGAAAAGGCTAAGTGATGACTTTATTAGAGTTTGTAAATAACTACCCGGGGAACAAATAGTTATAATGTGATCTTCAAGCTAGCAGAGAAAGATGATCCAATGGCTGGCAGTTGAAACTAGACAAATTCAGACTGGAAATAAGGCATAAATTTTTAACAGTAAGAGTAATTAACCATCAGAACAATTTACCAAAGGTTGTGGTGGATTCTCCATCATTGTTAGTTTTAAAATCAAGATTGGATATTTTTCTAAAAGATCTGCTCTAGGAATTATTTTGGGGAAGTTCTATAGTCTGTGTGGTACTTGGATGCTGTGATGAATAGTGCTATGGAAATGTACATAATAGATTTACTTACTTATCCGATGAAATGAGCTGTAGCTCACAAAAGCTTAGGCTCAAATAAATTGGTTAGTCTCTAAGATGCCACAAGTCCTCCTTTTCTTTTTACCTATATAAGGTAATTCTAGTGCATACATCACCATAGTATCTATGATTCAGGGGTGAAGGTGCTGGGTCCAGTTGTACTTTTCAGCCACAAAGTTATAGCATGTGGGAATGTGAAATAGTGTTGCAGCCAAAAGGGCTGATGGAGTGTAGAATAGGTTCATATGCAACGTGAGGCACAGAACAAAAAGGCGAGGCAGATAGATTGTACAAATAGCTTAATGTAATTGCTGAAGTATGTCTGCTTTGGTGGGAAAAATCTAACATTTAAGAAACGTTATATTTTTTGTAGGCTGATTGTTTATTTCTCTTTCTGCTGCTGAATTTATAAATAATTTGAACAAAAAGATGTTTCCCTCCAATATCATACCAAGTTTCACAAGCAATATATAAGCAAATATTTGATTATATCACATGCTTTGTTCATTTATACAGTGAGCTAATGATGGCTACAGGAAATGAGTTTACTCAGTCAATAGGCAGCTGAGCAAAATGATAATTTTCTCAAATGTAAATCTATGCAATCTGTCTGATTCAGCTTATCTCCAACTGACAACACATGCCAATCAGGGCTGCCACAGTTGATATTAGTATGTGATGTAACCCTCTTTTTTTTTCTTTTTACAGTATATTCTTCGTGTTTGAGGAAAAACCCTAGTGGACCCAGTACTAATTGGTTATGCTTCAGGGAGGGGAGACTTACCTTTAATTACAGGTTTCAGAGTAGCAGCTGTGTTAGTCTGTATTCGCAAAAAGAAAAGGAGGACTTGTGGCACCTTAGAGACTAACCAATTTATTTGAGCATAAGCTTTCGTGAGCTACAGCTCACTTCATCAGATGCATTCAGTGCATTTTTTTTCCCCACTGAATGCATCCGATGAAGTGAGCTGTAGTTCACGAAAGCTTAGGCTCAAATAAATTTGTTAGTCTCTAAGGTGCCACAAGTACTCCTGTTCTTTTTACCTTTAATTGTAACCAGCCAGTGGACAGAAAATGATGCTAGAGTTCATATTAAAAAACAGTCTGCTGGTCATACTAGTATGCAGGTGCTGGACAGTGTTTGGCTGAACCTTTGCCTTCTCCACTGTTTCTAACTGTTGTTGGGGAAGCCCTTGCTGCTCCTTGGGACAGGCAATAACCCTGGGAGGCCCTGCTCTTGTTCTTTCATTCCTTGTTGCTGGTGCACCTGGACAGGAGGTCCTGAGGTAAGGGGCTCTTCCCTGCTAGCGTCTGGTTTGGGAAGGGTGGTGGGATCCTACTGGCACCTAACCTGAACTAACTCACTAAGGGGCTGCCAAGTAGTTAATGAGCTCCTGATTCCACCTCCATTTACCAAATATTACTCACTTCACCTTTTTTTATTCTTTGGTTTGAAGAAAGGGGAAGAAAGGGGTCGGGGGCATTGAAAACTATATGGCCCCTTAGCATTCTCATGTCAGAAGGAATCAAGGGACTACCAGCACCATTTAGCAACAAGGAGAGAGTCAAGAGAAGAAACAGATTGTCCCATCACAGGGTTCTTCAGTAATTTATACAGCACACTGATTGTTTATTCATTTGTTCTTAATCTTGTCTGGTATAACAGCCATCCTTCAGGAAAGTGTGATGTTGAAAGAGGTTGCAGAAAACATGAGTCTCATGTAGAAATTATCAGATCAGTTTGGACTCTGAATCTAAGAACTTACTTTTTAGCTGTCACTTTCAGTCTTTTTGTTGTTACAGCTGGGTGGAATATCTTCTAGCACTTCACTTTAGGTTTAATTATTTAGTACCTGGCTTTAGCTGGTCTATCTGGTTTTGAGTTCTTGATGAGTTAAGTGTTTTAGCTCCAGGCTTTTAAAAATCGTACTTGCAAAAATTCAGGCACAATTAACATGATTGCACATGCAGTAAAGGTAATAATGCATGCAAGTTGTTCTCATACACTTTTGCATGTGCATTGAAAAATCTGGGAAGAACCTGGTTGCAAAATGTGCATGTTTTGGTAATATGACACGTTTTCCCAGAAATGCAGGTTAGAGCATTCATTTATTTGTATTCCAGTAGCCTTTTGAGTCCCTTCCTGAGATCAGGACTCCTCTGTGCCAGAAGCTGTTCCTACACACATAGTAAAATATTCCCTTCCCCAAGAGTTACAGTCTCTAAATAGACAAGAGATGCAGAGAGTGGAAGAGAGAAGTGTTATCATTATTTTGCAGATGAGAAACAGAATCACAGTGAGATTAGGGCCCTAATTCAGCAAGTTACTTAAGGCCATTATTAACTTTAGGCACACAAGAAGTCCCCCTGAAGTCAGTGACTGCTGACTTACCCAAGACTGCAAAGGAAGTCACTGACATAGCCAGAAACACAAGTCCCTATCTCTTGGGTTCCAGTCCAGTGCTTTAACCACAGGATTATCTTGCCTTTCATTTAATAGTGAAAAGGATCTATAGTGACATCTTGCTGAGCTTCAACTATTTATACAATATTTTTGTAATAAAGAATATAAACTAAAAATCCTGCCGTGTGGGCCTACTCTCTTCTATTTGGAGGAACCGTAATACTGGTTTCTTTAGGGACAAATCTCCTATATTTGGGATAGTGGTACAGGCACAGTAGTAACAAAGAGTAAGGCACAACTAATATAATGTATCCTAAAAAAGTTGTTAAACTTTTGTCATGCTGTCATAATCTTGACCATGAGTCCCATAGAGCTACATTCATTACTGACATAATTATGTGCAGGTAGACTTCATTGTTTGCCTGATCCTGGATACAACATGGATAACATTCATTATGGAAGTGCCTCTTCTAGTTCCAAGGTTAAAGTTGAGTTGAGCTATTTTTGTATATTGACATACACAGTTGAGGAGCCTAAATATCATGAAATAAAATGGTCATGATTTAGATATTTAATGTTTGTGGTTCCAGACAAGATTAAACTGATTTTTAAAGAGACATTGATATTTATCCATATTTTCCCCCTTACCCATATTACCCCTGAACAAGTTACGGTTGTTTGAGGTCCTTAACTGAGCATTGCTTACCTTAACACATTTTTATTTCTTTGAAGTATAACCATCACTTTGCACCGCTGTAGCAAGGATAACGTGCAATTAAATACTGTAAAAGGAAGAGCTGAGTAGAACCAATTGAAATTTTTGTCAAAACTTATTTAACCAAAAATGGCTTTTTAACAAAATGGACATTTTCATAAGAAAAACTTAGAAAACTGAAATCCAAAAATGTTTTCACTTCCAGGTTTTTAGTTTTTTTACAAAAACATGAAAAATTCTGATGAAAAGACATGTGTTTTGGGAAAGAAAAGATGGTTAGAGAGGAAAAGAAGGAATGCTTTAGAATATGAAATATGATTCAAGTTAATTGGATCACAGCGAAAAACCCCTCTGCAACTCTACCAGTTTCCTATGTTGATCCGAGTCTAATAATAAGCAGAAGAAGCTAATCATTTTAAGGACTTAGGAGAAATTCTGAAAGCTGTTGAACTAAGCCATTGCCAAAACAATGAAGACTCTCCTACTTGATACTAAGTATCAGAGGGGTAGCCATGTTAGTCTGTATCCACAAAAACAAGGAAGAGTCTGGCTGCACCTTAAAGACTAAGATTTATTTGGGCATAAGCTATCAAGTATCTACTTGATACTGTGTCTTTTACAGGTGAATTATCTCTACTGTTAGAAATATAAGTATCCAACATTATTCTACAGGAAATGTGGAAAAGGTCTTTCAAACTGAGATATAATTTCCTCTATCCTTTTCTCTTAAGGTCCTCCCAACACAGAAGAAAAGATGGGAAGTGTTGTGTCATGCTGGTTCATAAAAGCTGATTTTTACCAGGATGCAAGAGAAAGCTCCAAGGAATGTCACAAGATCACACTCCAACCTTTGTGTGTGGCTCTCACTAGTCAGTGTGTACTGAAGAAATAGTGGTTGAGCTACATACTACACATAATATAGCAAAAGAAAATGTAATAATGGAAGCAAAAATGTGTCTCAGGTCATTTCTTTAAGTCTGTTACAGTCAGGTTATTGCCATCCTTAAATTACAGAAGAAATAGTGTACTAAACTGATATAACAGAAATAAGGCCATTGTGACTTGCCAGCTATGTGAAAAATGAAATGACAGCAAGGTCAGAGATGAACTATAAAGACCAGACTATTAACCTTTATTATCCTTTCAGTTTTTCTGGCTCTGCCTCCAGGCTGAAATCCGAGACACATTAAGTGCAAGACAATCCCTCAGGGTTCAACAATAGTAGAATTCAGCAGTTGGCTTTATTGGTTTTGTTTCTGTAAGCATAGAAAGAAAATTCAATGACTATAAACTGTAAGCTGCAACACTGGAAAAAAACCTTTTTTTGGTGCCATGCCCTCTTATTCCACACCTTTTTTAATAGGCATTTGTAATTCTTCAAGTCTGCAAATTATAGCCTATTTTCGGAACTATTAAATTCAAACCAACTTAAAAAAAACCCTTCATTTGGACGTAGACTCATTTGCTGCTTTATGGTACTCACATGCAATAGGAATTGTATGGTAAACACATTGAAGATAGGTCTCTACCCTGAAGAGTCCAGGTTGTAAATGGTGGACTGGATAAGCAAAGTTATACTGCAGTGATATCCAGTCGCACTGGAATCAGTGACAAAAATCTCATTGACTTCAGTGGAGGCAGGATTTCATATCAAGAATGGAGAACAAAAAGCATGTTGTGTTACAAAAATAAGATGACATTATTTCAGTTTAACCATTGTTGAGGTTTTTTTGTTTTTTGTTTTTTTGCAAATGTGCTCTTTATTTTTTGTAGATGCTGCTGCAGAAGTGAGCTGCAGAATGAGGTGAACATGGGAACTTGCTAAAGGCATTTTAGAGTTGCAACATGGTAAGCTTTTGAAATGTTAATAAGTTTTTAACAGAAACATTCGTATTCATTCCCAAAATGTATTGTGGGAACACAAAATAAAGGTCATTTATGGGCAAATCAGGTCATTTGGTTCTACTTCCACAATTTGTGCAAAAATTGCAGGTGTAAACTTGTGCATGTAATTTTTGAATCTCGGAAGAACCTCCTTTGAAAATTTGGTCGCAAAATGTTAAGCCCCGCCCACCCCTCAAAACAGATATATTTAAAATTCTTAGACCTTTTTTAAAACTGTGAGGAAGATAGTATGAACCAAAAATCTGTATGGATTATAAACATGAAATTGACTCCTGATGACACAACTGTGTGATATGTTCATGCCAGTTACATTGACCTATAATACATCAAGTACATTGTGGGCATTCAGGACACAATGAATATTTCAGTGGAGAGTAAACTCAAGATACTTTGTTCCTCAGAACAATAAATGAGGCATGTGGTAGCTGGTGTTTGAAGTACAAAGGAAAACAGAACCATGACAAAATAGATCAGAAACATTGAAATTATGTTGTTAGAAGTGCTGATCACACCATATGTTCAAATAACTGAGTGTGAATTCAGCACGTTCCTTAATTCCTTTTTGGTGAAATAGTATCCTATGCTATAATCCAGTCCGAATGTCTTTAATAATCTCCTTTGTCTATCTCCTCCTCTTGAGAGAGATACTTCCCAAGCCAATTAAATCTCAGTGATGCTGCTGAACCATACTTAACTTCATAGTAATAGCTGGCTCTAGGATAAGTCATATTGTTTAGTCTAGTAGCTGCTTTATGCTCACTACTGACATCTTTCAAAACCCTTTTTTTTATGTTACCATAGGCCTTACTACAGCATATCAATATACTGTATAAATTACAACGCATGAAGTCTCTAATTTCAAAGATTTCCTGATAAACAGCACACCTTCTCCTTTGGGATTTGACAGATAAGTATCTGCAACCCTACTGTACTTCTGCTAACAAATACTAACCTCAAAAAACTACTGACTGTTCTAAGTAAATGCCTCTTTATGGGACTAGATCTAAATCCACTGAAGTCAGTGGAAAGACTCCCATTGACTTCAATGGGATTTGGATCAGGCCCTGTTGTTCTATGTCTTGCTAATCCCACTTTCTGTGCATGTTACAAGCCTTATGGCAGTAATTAAAAAACAATAGAGGGGCCTATTGTAAATGGGTTGGATTAGAAATAAGATCAGGATCTCGTGAGTGGAGCTGATTGGGAAATTTTTGATGAAATGATTTTCATTGGAAAATGCTAGTTTGTTGAAACCCAAGCTGTCAGGGCTGAATCCCCACTCTGTCACTCCGAGTGCAGGAAGTGGGGGCCTCCAAGGATTTTTAAAATTAATACTTGGCACTCTAGGCTTGCATTACACTCCCAAGATTACAGCTTTACTCTGACCTTGGCTTGGTAAATGCTGCCACCATCCAAATGCTAAAACCCCCCTTGGACCCAGGAAGGAGTACTTGGGAATTCCTCCCTGTGGGTACCCTCAAGCCCTTTCACCTCCCTCCCTCCCCCCCCGGGGGAAGAGCTGAGAGAGAAACCAAAGGAAATTAGCTGTTTCCATCAGCTAATCAAACAGCATATGCACAAACCTCTTAGGACACCAAAAATCCAATCCTGTTCTTAAAAAAGGTAAATTTTATTAAAAACAAAAAGATAGAAAATACATCTGGAATTTAGGCTTTTGCCAGATTTTAAAAGAGCAATTCCAAAAACCAAGCACCCAAAATAGCTTTCTTGGGGGTTCAGTTTAAAGGTTACAAGCAAAGAAAACCATCTGGATTTAGCACAGAGGAGTCCACAAGCCAATAAGAAATAAAAGAAATAACCCTAATCACATCTTTTTAGACATTCCCTAATTTTACTTACATATCTGAGACTCCGGATAGGTAGGTTCAAGGTATGAATTGACAATTTATAATCATACCTGGCTTAAAGCTGGTTACAGCATTACTGCTCCGTGTCCTTGCAACTCAGAGAACAACAGAAAAGGGGAAAATTTCTTTCCCAATTTTAAAAAGTTCTACCTTCTCATTGGCTCTTTTGGTCAGGTGCCCACTCCTTTTCTTTTACCTGTGGGCTTGTTAACCCTTTACAGGTAAAGCAAGCAGAGAACAGACCAAGTGGGATTTTATAGCTAACTGGCTGGCTGGGTGTCCATCAAAGGGAGCTACTCTGCCCCCCCCCCCCCCACCGCAACCCCTTCATGTATCACATAAGCTTTGTAGGAACATATCAGTTTTGACAAAACTTTTCTTGGGATGGCTTTCAGCCTTATCAGAATTATCTAGGTCTGAAAAATTGTGCCAAAAATTGCATGAGAAAAAGCCTTTTTTTGCTGTATGGGATGAGGGGAGCAAAACTTGTTTACCATTCAAGCAAGAGGTACTGTGAGAAGGAGTCTGTCAGGGTATTTCATTTTCAGGCCTGGCCAAAACCAGCCAAGGGTCTTTTTCATATAATGAGCAAGTTTGGTTAATTGTCTAGGCTTGGAGAGTTGTATGATGAGGGTTGGAGTTTATGGATCAAGCCCACAGCATATCCAATAACTGTGCAGGAAATAAAAGGCAGTCCCATTGGAATGAATGCTGTGTGCAGACTGTAAAAATTTGGAAGCCATGGAATCTGGGTATAGAAGTATTCAGTATTCATTGGATTGTAAGTGAGCAGCTGTGGCATTTATGAAACTTCATAAAGTTTAGAGTCTGTACATAGTAATGTTAATAAAACAAGGAGACCAATAATAAGGCTTTGGTGTATCAAAGCTGTGATTTCAATGGATTAATCCTATTAGAATCTGTAGCTGAGATGTGAATTTATGTGACAATTTTCTGTATGACCTGGTCTTTGATATTGTGCTCTGTTTTACCCCTTATCAAATTGGTATATCCTGAATATGAATTAAACAAGTTTAAACTGTTCAATTGGCCAGATTAGTGCAGTTTGACACAAAAAGCCTAATTAGCTGTGCCAAACCGATGGAGGCGATGACAACTTTTAAAAATGGTAGCTGACAGTGGTATATACATTGTCACCAAGCATAATAGCATGAGGAACAAACTCCTTTTAAAGTGCTGATTTGTGTGTGAGCAGGAGAAGGATTGCGGGGGAAGATAAAACAAAGAGGATCGCTCACATTTCATGTCTTACATTGTACAGAGTCTCTATGAAGCAGCTTTAAGGAGGCCCTTTCTGTAAGAACAAAGCAATTAGAAGAATTTGTAATGCATTACAGTATCAGCAGTCTGATGTATGGTTCATGGCTTGGGCCAGTGCTCGTTTACTCACAAAGAAAGTTTTATCCTTTAGCAATATCTGGCATTTTGTTTCATGCCCCTCTAAAAGTTCATCTTCCTGAATATAGGAAATTGGGCTGTGCAAATGTTTTAAGGTCAGCTGGATTTTATGCAAAATAGATTAGTGACGTCTGAAGGGAATTACCTCAATGCACAGCTGATTTTTTTTGCTCTCCACATATTATCATTATTTTAGATTTTCCAATTTAGATTTTGATAATTTATAATAATAAAATATTAGATTTTATATACTATTTTACAGAAGTATGTACTCCAGCAAAATCTGTCCTAAGGAGCAATGCCATTAGGCAACCCTTTTTATTATTTATTATTGGATGGGCTATTACCAGCAGAAGAGTGAGTTTGTGTGTAGGGGGGTGGAGGGTGAGAAAACCTGGATTTGAGCTGGAAATGGCCCAACTTGATGATCACTTTAGATAAGCTATTACCAGCAGGACAGTGGGGTGGGAGGAGGTATTGTTTCATGATCTCTGTGTGTATATAATATCTGCTGCAGTTTCCACGGTATGCATCCGATGAAGTGAGCTGTAGCTCACGAAAGCTCATGCTCAAATAAATTGGTTAGTCTCTAAGGTGCCACAAGTACTCCTTTTCTTTTTGCGAATACAGACTAACACGGCTGTTACTCTGAAACCTTTTATTAAACTGTCTCTTTTGAAGCAACATCAAAATTATGATCCATTACAATTTTACTTGACTGTTAAAACAACTGCCTTTCGCTGGCGTGCTGGGTGGCCCACTTAAGACAGATGCCAACATTAATACATCCTGTGGCCAAGGAGGATTGGGTGGAAACCAGGTACAACACTTTTTTAGACAAGTTTTCTTCATTGATGCTGTGAAAATTTACACCAGGAAGATCTGCCTGTGAGCTTTGTCTCTGTTTAAGCTGTCTTAATATAACCTTGTAGATAAAAACCTTTTATACAGCATATTGTCTAACATGTATAACTTAACAACTAGGGCTCTCAAGCAATTAAAAAAATTAATCGCAATTAATCGCACTGTTAAAAAATAATAGAATACCATTTATTTAAATATTTTTGGATGTTATCTACATTTTCAAATATATTGATTTCAATTACAACACAGAGTACAAAGTGTACAGTGCTCGCTTTATATTTATTTTTGATTACGACTATTTGCACTGTAAAAAACAAAAAATAGTATATTTCAATTTTTTTAATTGCAGTTAATTTTTTTGAGTTAATTGCGTGAGTTAACTGTGATTGATCGACAGCCCTACTAATAACACAATCGCCAGAAAGGGCTTAACTACTCTGGTATTCACACTGATATTTCTTTGTTTACCTTCTAAGGCTGAAAGTCCATCAAGACTCATATTCTGCTATAGAATTAAAAAGGAATGGCTGTCTGTCTTTCTGTGCAAATGACTTATGATTATTTTGTCAGAGGTAGAAGTAGGCAAAAATGAATAAACAAATTGATTTGACAAATGTATCCTCCTCCTCCATTTTCAAACTATCCACAATTTCCCTACATTTATTTGCTTGGTCATAATTCTTCACCAAATAATTCTTCAAACAAATGCCAGTTTATAGCTTATCGACCAGTTGAGTGCTATAGTTATTCATTAATCTTTGTGGTAATTGTTCACCTTAGTTGCAGATATTATTTCTGTTCTTTAATTAGAGGATAATGTAAGCTTTATATAGTAAAGAAGAACCATAACAAATCAATTGGAGCTTTGAATATCTCAGGAAGAAGGAGAGGAAGGAGCACCTCATGGGGAAAGACTTCAAGCCCAGGAATTTTAGGACTTTTGAAATTCATTCTGTTCTTTGTCATACAAGGAACAGCATTTATTTGCCTGTCTATATGAAGAGAAGCCACATTTTAAAATTGATTCCTTCCCCCTTCTGAGAGAAAGATATAAGCTACATTCACTGGCTGTCTAGCAGACTTTACATTCAATTTGTTCTCGTTACAGTCACGCCATGTAATTATTGTGACCCTTGGTTTCTCTCTCTAACTGGTGCTGCTTTCTTAAACCTCATCCTCCCCATTTTCTCCTTAGTAATGGAACTGATGACTCTGGAACATCATACTGACATGTCGCTGATCCTAATACTATTCTTTCTACTGTACCTAATGATCACATAGTGTTTGCAGCCTTGGACATTAGCAATGGCTTTTGGTCTGTTCCTGTGCACCCTGACAGTCAATTTTGGTTTGCATTTACTGTTAAAGGGAAGCAATATACCTTTACTCGCCTAAGCCAGGGTTTTCATAACTCACCTACTTTGTTTCGTAGAGCATTAGCTGATGCGCTGCCAAAGCTGCCAGACATGGCTTCTTGTGTTGTACAGTATGTTGGTGGTCTTCTTATCTCCTCACTAGATCGCCAAACGCACATGAAAGACTTAGAAGTGATCCTGCAGCACTTGGCAGACAGTGGGGTAAAATGTAATGGTAGAAAGGCTCAGATCGCAAAGAAGGAAGTATCATATCTGGGGTATTTAATATCCAAAGGGTACAAGCGTTTAACTGTTGACCGCATTGGGGCTATTAATACATGTCCACAACCAATTACTGTCAGGGAACTTAAGAAAATGTTGGGGCTATTCAATTTCTGCCGAACTCAAATCCTAAATTATTCAAGGATTGTCCAGCCCCTTAATCTCCTGAAGGGTGCTGGTGGACCACATGATGCAATTGAACGGACACTTGAATGTGAACAGGTACTTACCACATTGAAACAGAGGCTAAGTACTGCCTCAGGGTTGGGACTTCCTAATCCATTAATGCCTTTTACATTGTACACATGTCAGGGAGGGACATATGGCAGCAGTGTTAATGCAAAAACACGGGAACAAACAGCGCCCAGTAGCACACTACTCTTCTAAACTAGATGCTGTCACTCAAGCAATGCCACCATGCCTCCAGGCAGTGGAAGGAGCTTCTATGGCCCTAAGTCAGGCGTCACCACTTACTGGTGCGCAGAATGTAAATATTGTCATGCCTCATGCTGCCCTTGCTATTTTATCAGGAAAGAAATCTTCAGCAGTCCATATGGCAAGATGGACTCGATGGGAAATGAGCTTGCTAATGCCTTCAGTACATCTGCAAAGAGCATCATCGCTAAACCTTGCCACCCTCATGCCTACCCCAGATGAGGGACACCCGCATCATTGTTGCCTTAAAGAAGAGACCATGGACCTTCCATTGGTAAAAGAAACTGAAATACCTGGTGCCCCTTGCCTATATGTGGATGGTTCTTCCTTCAATGTGGACGGCAAGCGACACGCAGGACGGGCCATTAGTACTCAGGATGGGCAGCTGGTGGCACATGGCAGTTCACCTGGGGCATCTGCACAGGTCACAGAACTACAGGCGTTCGTTGCAGCATGCGAAGCTGCGAAAGGTCACCCTGTAAACATATACACGGAGTCTAGATATGCGTTTGGGGTTGTACATGATTATATTAACTTGTCAGGAATCCCCAATTTACCCACAAGTACAGGATCCCCAATACAAAATGGGGGGTGTCAAGGTTCCTCCCCCACTCTGAACTCTAGGGTACAGATGTGGGGACCTGCATGAAAAACCTCCTAAGCTTATCTTTACCAGCTTAGGTCAAAACTTCCCCAAAGTACAAAATATTCCACCCTTTGTCCTTGGATGGGCCGCTACCACCACCAAACTAATACTGGTTACTGGGGAAGAGCTGTTAGGACGCGTCTTTCCCCCCAAAATACTTCCCAAAACCCTGCACCCCACTTCCTGGACAAGGTTTGGTAAAAAGCCTCACCAATTTGCCTAGGTGACTACAGACCCAGACCCTTGGATCTTAAGAACAATGAACAATCCTCCCAACACTTGCACCCCCCCTTTCCTGGGAAATGTTGGATAAAAAGCCTCACCAATTTGCATAGGTGACCACAGACCCAAACCCTTGGATCTGAGAACAATGAAAAAGCATTCAGTTTTCTTACAAGAAGACTTTTAATAAAAATAGAAGTAAATAGAAATAAAGAAATCCCCCCTGTAAAATCAGGATGGTAGATACCTTACAGGATAATTAGATTCAAAAACATAGAGAACCCCTCTAGGCAAAACCTTAAGTTACAAAAAAGATACACAGACAGAAATAGTTATTCTATTCAGCACAGTTCTTTTCTCAGCCATTTAAAGAAATCATAATCTAACACGTACCTAGCTAGATGACTTACTAAAAGTTCTAAGACTCCATTCCTGGTCTATCCCCGGCCAAGACAGAATATAGACAGACCCACAGACCCTTTGTTTCTCTCCCTCCTCCCAGCTTTTGAAAGTATCTTGTCTCCTCATTGGTCATTTTGGTCAGGTGCCAGCGAGGTTACCTTTAGCTTCTTAACCCTTTACAGGTGAGAGGAGCTTTCCCCTGGCCAGGAGGGATTTCAAAGAGGTTTACCCTTCCCTTTATATTTATGACAGGGGGATAGTGGAGAAACTGCTTGCAGCCATGCAGAAACCTACCAAAGTAGCAGTGATAAAAGTGAGGGCCCACACAAAAGGGACAGACCCTCATAGCAAGGGGACTGAAGGGCAGACGAACTACCTAAACAAGCAGCAGTGGAAGGTAATGAGGCACAATTGATTGCTGCAACACAGCGTCTCATAAAACCCCCCAATTTTTTTGAATTACAGGACATCCAACATGCTTCACTAAGGGCAAAGAAGTGGTTATGGATGGATAATGGGGGCAAACGATAACACTTCGAGGGGTCCAGGGAACACATTAGTGTTACCAAATGTGTTGATGGGAACTATGATACAAGGGTATCACATGTTGGGACATGATGGAGCATGGAGGGGGATCCACCGGATGTCGAACACCTGGTGGCATCCTAAGCTTAATGCAAACGTGCCTGATTATGTGAGGAGGTGTGTAATGTGTGTTCAATGGAATTCTGATCCCACAGTGAAAGTGAGAATGTGACATCAGCCAAGACTAACACAGCCCTTCATGCAGTTACAAATAGGTTTCATTGGGCCCCGCCAAGGTGCAGAGGGAAAGAATATGTTCTGGTGATCGTGGATCACTTTACTATGTGGGTACAAGCTTTCCCAGTGGCCAAGGCCCTGCGTCTGACGTTGGGTTCCTGAATCGGAGGCTCAGCCCGTCCACCCACTCCCATTCTTATGTCACAGACACCTGTGTAGCATCAAGAATTCTGGGTATGTAATAAGAGCCGGAGATAACTATATAGCTTTCCCATGGGACCAATGTTCCATCCTGGGAGGACGGGTTTTGTGTATGGGAAACCTGGAGTCAGGACAAGACTTATCTCAAATGTTGGGACGTGACTTAATGGTGCATGTAATGTTTAATTTAATGGATGATATAACAGTGAGGAAGGACTCCACTACCTGGTGTGGATTTGGGTGATTAACTTTGGCAGGCAAGCCTTGCTTAACTATCTCGTTCTTCCTATTGTGTTAAGCCTATTAGAAGATATTACGAAAGAAGTGGTAGGGCAATTACAGTGATTCAGTGGATAGAAGGGTTTGCTATTGTGGGAACAGAGAATCCATGGGGATGGATTTGGGTTGTGTTCTCGCAATGGGTATGCGGACTTATTATTATTATTTATTTTTATTGTAGATATCATTATGTATTATTTAATTTTGTTACCAAAATTGCAGTTAATTAAGTGTTGATAAGGTCAATTATTGCTCCTAATAAATACAAGGAAGTGGTGTTAGTAGGGTTGAAGAATTGTTCTTAGCCCCAGAACCGAATGGGGGAGTTGAGGGGTATGCTTGTGTTCATTTTAAACAAAATGTGATTTAGAAGGTATGTATGCATAAAGAAGCATGCTGTGGCTCACCACCCTAGGAACATTCTAGAAAAGGCCAAGTGGAGGGGGGGTGAGCTCAACATGTGGAGTGGAGAAGTATAAGCATGTGATGAATAAATCCATATATGGAAAGGTTAAATATGATTGGCTAGAGGTTTGTGTTATGTAACTTGTTATGTAACTACCATGTGCTATAAAATAGCAATGGGAGGGGCTCTTTGCTGGAGGGACTCTGGCTGATTTTTGTATCAGGGGCTTTCCCTTTGTGCACATTGAATAAAGTCTTATTGAATTGAATAAAGTATTGAAGACCCTTGATTCTGCCCGGCATCTGACTTTTTTGGTTATTATTGGGAACCACAAAATCCCGACACCACCTTAAGTCAGATTTACGTGACCAATAAAGAAGCTGTAACCTTATCATTTTACTTGGTATAAAAACCCTTCCTACCAAGGTCTTGTTTTAGCTACATCCACTCAACATATTTTAAGTAGTAAACAGAACTCCTATGGAGCCAAACTTCTAAAGGATTTCCAGTTCAAAACTTCTGTTATTAATTTAAACTCTACTTGAAGATATCAACAGATATAGATATTTCGGTACATTCAGATACCATTTCTGAGCTTCCGTTAATTGACAAATAGATATAAAGAGTAACAGAATTAAGACTGATATTATATTAATGGTGGATGGGTCTAAATTAGTTTCCTCAGTTAAGACAGTCTGTTATCAAATAACTATATGTCCACAATAGAAAACTCTTTAGGAGAGGGCCCTTTTTTCTTTTTCTAATAAAGAAAACCAGTTACTTATTCCCTTTAACTTCAAATACAAATGCAATGGTTTAATGGAGCTATGTGCATCTTTAAACATTATGTAAGTTGAAACAGAAATGTATTGAATTATTCGAGTTCCCTGAGATAGTTGGTCAGCTGTATCTACTAGGTCACAGGTAAACTATTCCATTTCTCACAGTGCTTCTTTCCTACATTCTGGGTACCGTACAGTCTGTCTGATATATATGTTGCATAGAATTATGGTATATGTCAGCATAGTAAATGAATTAGTTATATTTCACTCCAATACTTCTGGAAAAATGATCCATGCCCTAATTAACTTTAAACAGTCATAACTCCTAACAGTATATTTTATATGATGATCATGCTATGAAAATGAAAATTTTAAATAATAAAACACCATTGTTACTCAAGTTAAAATGAAAATTTGCATCAGAGTGACTGCAGATAAGTTCATTCAGACTCATGCATGTGTGAGGATATTGCATGTTGATAGAGCAGTGTTTGTTCTTTCTAAAACAAAGTATAATTATGATTCATAGTGTAGGGTAGGTTTGTAGCATAAGGAAGGAACATGGAATGATCAAAGCTTCAGCTACAATGCTATATTACTTTGTGAAAGTCCCCCCAAGATATGAGAAAAAGATTGAAATTAATGAGGTGGAATAATTACCTTTCATCTAATTCTGCTCTAAAAGCAATGCATCCACTCAGCAGGAGCTGTTTTATTTACTTTAAATGAATGCTCTCAGGGCTATATCCTCTATCATAAGGATTCGGGCAACTTTTTCATAAAGCGTATCCAAAATGCAAAACATGGTTATCATGAGATTTGCCTGTTATTCAAAGTTCACTGAAATCTATGAATCATTAATTGAGCTACAGTGATTGGCACCATATTAAAACCTAAATATCAGTTTATAGATATAGGCAAAGATAAAAAGGGGAAGGGTAAAAAATCAGAGGAAAATCATGACCAATTTTTAAAAATTTGCAGTCATTTTAATTCAGTAGGTTTCAGAAAGGAATGATTGTTTTAGTTTCGCCAACATTTTTGCGTAAAATTATATCTGAAATGTTTTTTTAGAAATGTTTAATTTTTTTGTTTATATTTTCAGTTCTATTTATGTTTATCCACCTATTTCCTGCTCTTTCCACCTCTTTTTTCCATTTTCCATTTTTGCTTGAAAAAATGACTGCATTTTGTTTTTCCAATTTTATAAAAAAAAAACAATTGGGTGGGGGCGGAAATTGTGCACATTTCTGAAGTAAGGAAAAGGCCATTTTTCAACAGAGAAAATAAATGTTAAAAAAAAAAATAAGGCCTGCTGTAGCCAGAAGACTTGGCCTTCTAGTCTCAGCTCTGCTACTGACTTACTATGTGAACTTGGACACATCTTTTGATTTTACTTGGTTTTGAAGTTCAGATATTTTATCATTTCTGTTTGGTTTCATTTCCTTGTTTGTTTACTAAATGTTAAATAATGTTTAAGATGTAGTTGCTGAGGTTAAAGAAAAAAGGAAGTCTCTTTAAAAATAATAAAGCCCCCACCAACCAAAATTTACTGTTTTAATTCTGTAATGGAGAGGTCCAATAAGACTTTTTACCCTACTCTTCTCTTCTCACAAGATAGATCTCTTTGGTTCAAGGTTTGAAAATTCATTTGAGAATCTGATTCTTAACAATGAGGCTTATCATTCACCTAATTATGAATTGATAGTGAAGTAAAAAGAAGTGAACTCAAATTGGAACACTTCGACTCAAGTGGGAAATGGATTATTACCCCATTCATATACCCACATACACAGAGACAGATCCCACCTTATTCATCAAATGGCAAACGTAAGAGCCCTAAGAATACTCCTAGTAAGTGTTGATTTGGTCAAGCAAAAATTTACCAAAAGAGTTTATTTTTGGTTTTATCTGAAGGAAATTGTTAATTAGCTGATGACCCTTATTGCTATGGTTGCAAGGTTTCTCAGCCACTCCAGTTAAAAATTATCAGTTGACCTACAATTGAGGCTATTTAAATGACTTTGCCTTGCCATAGT
The DNA here is from genome assembly GCF_965140295.1 of Lepidochelys olivacea. NCBI lineage: Eukaryota > Metazoa > Chordata > Testudines > Cheloniidae > Lepidochelys > Lepidochelys olivacea. Next base: position 85,231,218 of record NC_140415.1, on the reverse strand, counting down.
AGCCATGGCAGAACCAATTCTTCACATTAGAGATTTCAGTCACCTGTGTGGCTGCCACTGCACCGAAACATCTCTTTTAATCAGCTTTAATGCTATATGAAAGGAAAGAATAAAACCTTGCCATGCTGTCTAAATATTTTAGAGAAGGAATGGAAACCTTGGATATTTTGGTACCAGCTATACTACCATCATTTTCAACAGACCTGAAAGTGACATGGAAAACCATGGATTTTTTGTTGTGTTTTGTTTTTGTGTGTGTGGTCGTAATATCAAAATGAATTCAATTGATATAATTAGATTTAGTAAAAAGTGTAGTGCCACCATACTGCAGAAGTCACACACATTAAGTATTATGTGGTCAGTGTATCATCTGAGACACTTGTCCTTTTCCCCATTTGGAATAAAGTAAAAGATTTTTAGGAAGAAAAATAGAAGAGTGTATTAAAACAGAATCTTGATGATACCATTTAACATGGAGGCCCAAGGCAGATTTTTATATTGCATGCAAAAATTTTTTATCAATACTGAAGGCAAGATTTATTGGGAAAAAATAAGCACAAGATTGGCCTTAGTTTAAAAACAAATCTGAAACTCAGATTTTATATGGGAAGAAAAGCCTATGGAATTCACTGTATTTAGTAGGTTCATATATGAGTATATAATTTGTTTTTAGAGTGGGGTTGTTCTTTTTCTTCTTTTACTTATTTATTTGATGCTCATCACTTTAAGGAATTTTCTAGTTTTAGCTTTGATTTCAGCAAAGCGGCACATTGAGTGTTTCTTGCAGTGTCAGCAATCACAGCACAAACTGGGGTTTATTTTAGTGGATGATGACTGGATGATGTCTTTTTTTAGATGTATAGGGAAGGCTATTCTACATTGCGGTACAAGCTTAGTTTTGCAGCTAGGTGTTCTTCGCCTCACTCAAAGGCAGTTAGTAATGATATACTGGCAAGATACCATGACTGCTCTGCTCCATTCTGTATGTCAGTGGCCAAGCAGTAACTGTTGCCATTTCAGAAATGGAGCAAGAGGGGAAGCAGCACAGAACTGAAGAAGCATAAGACTAGCAACAAAAAATGGAAAAGACTGGGCCAGATTCTCAGGTGCATGTATAAACCAAGCACAGGAGCAGAGGAAGTACTGAATAAAGCAGGTGTGATGACATGACATATGCCACAGTGAGTCTTAAATCAATTTCTGTCATTCTAAGCCAACATTATGTCCCTTTCAAGGGAGACTTTCTATGTATGTCCCTTTCAGTCTGTCATGGAGGAAGATACATACCACAGCCCTTCAGCCTCCCATGCTACATCATCCCAAGAGAAAGGTCCCTGTTCTAAGATAAACCATGTACTCTCTCTGGACCCAAATGATACATCAGAGTTCCTTTTAGAGGGTGGCTGGAGAGATTGCCATAGTACACCTGATGGCTCCACACCCCCTACTACTGATTCCTGCATAACCCCTCTCCACTTCGGCCCTCCATAGTGCAAAACACTTTACCAGCTTTGGGTCAGATCAGTCATTGGTATATTCATGCAGCTCCAATTCTGTAGTCAGAATATTACTCCCTATGTTAGTTTGCCCATCATGGGAATGGGAAAGTTATTGAGGTGGAATGTAGTGTCTCTTTAATAGCACACGTCAGCAGCTGAGGACGGGAAATGAAGCATACCATGTTCAAATGAAATACAGGGACAACTGAAGGAGGCAGATGTAATTACCCAGACTGGAATTTGGCCAGCTTTACAGAGTTAACGTTTTTATAATAACAATATGACTTAAAATAAGATGTGTCCTGGTGGTGCACTGCCCTTCAATAGCTCTTTTTCTTCCTCATTCCTTTTGATAATGCAGCTGTTGAAACCATTGTGACTTTTTAAAAAAGTATATACATTTGTAGGAGCTGGGTGAATAACAGGAGTATATGACATTTGATTTGAAAATTTCATCAAACAATTTGAATACTATTTAACCAGCATTAATATTTCTACCTATTCAATATTTCTTCCTTTTTTATGGAGATATATGGTATGGTTCTCACAGACTTTAATAGTCTTATCCCATTGTATTTGCATTCATTTATGTACAGTTTAGGCCAAGAGACTGGCATTTCTTGAAAGAACTGGGATGTATAAAAATAGCAGCATTTATCTGCATAGTGACAGATATATGGAGCTACAACTGTAATTTGGCACTACATCTTCTGATTGATTGTAGTATTCAGTTACACCCATTCGCCTTTCTTCTTAATCTGTTCCTGCTTTGGATTTGGCTGGTTGTGGTCACTTATTTGCGAGGTTCGCAGTATAGATGCCAGTGCTCGTTATACCATTCATTGAAATTTTTTCCAGTATCAGCTTGTCTTCCTGTTCTTGTCTCCAGTAAGGGGTGTGTTTTTTTGGCAGATCCAGTCGTGGCTATTAAGCTATTGCAGACAGAGTTGCTGACTCTTACTTCATTGCTGATGCACACTTTAAAATATCATATATTTTGATGACTACATACAAAAGAAAAACCTAAGTGGAAAAATAAGCCACTAGTCATATTCCCTATAAAATGCAAATATTTTACAACTTTCATTTTATAAAAGGAATGCTTTCTTGTGTCTCATCATTATTTTCTTTTTTAAAAAATCATCCTGCCTTTACATATTCTGTTTGTTTCAGTTTACTATTTTACTGTGTGCCCCATTCTCAAAAGACACCTTAAGAGGATGGCCGGGGCCCATATTTGGATGCTCAAATAAGCACTTAAGCATGTACTCAGTAGACACTGAGGTAGATACAAGTTAAATTGTCATAATAAACAAAAAGTGCATTAGTTATCTGTTAGTCTGAGCATACAAGTATGAGATCTGTCTGTCTTAGATTTTTATTATTTTTCACTATGTGTATTACTTTAGCTCCTAGAGAGCCCTCTGTGGTACCGAACATCTTGGGAACTAAGCACGGTCCTTATAAATAACCCATGTTTGTAAGTTGGATTCTCTGTGTTTACGTGCGTGGTGTGCACAAGCACAGTGTCATTTGTAATGTTACATTGAGAAGATTTGGAAGTTCTGTTTAAAAATCTCTGTAAAGTTCAGCTGTTTATCCAAAACTTCTCTGAACACTTTTAAACCTCTCTTTTCTGGAGATGAAGCTGGAAATCTTGTAAAACGTGGCTTCCCAGTGATTTTTCTAGTACTACCTGGTTTCAGCTGCGTTGGAAACACCCCAGGAATAACCCCTTTTGTGGGATTTTGTTTCACTGCTACAGTCCTGGCTGAAACCAGGAAGTGCAATTATGTGAAAAAGAAAATAAAAATGGCCTCTAGCAGCAGTGATCTGAAAGATAGGTGTTGGTTGATGGTAGTGGAGAGGGGCCCTCATGGAGAATTATAGAGCTTACTGTACGGAACTGTCTTGAATCCTGCAAGAGAAGGCAAGGAACTAGGCACAGAGAAAGAAGATAACCACTGGGGGACAGACACTCATAGTTGATAAAGAGAGGGAAAGGGGTCCTGGGTGTGGTGAGGGAGAGAGAGAAATTCTTGGCTGGGCCTGAGAAGCATATAGCACAACTTAGAGTTTGGAAAAGTTGTTTTAAACCATCTTTGAATTCCTTCAGTCCTGTGCTGGGTGTGCATCAGGCCAACCCCCTTATGTAATGCTTCTGTTTTCACTTACACTGGCTGCCAGTGGCCCCCAAAGGTATCTGGGGATCAATAGGATGCAGAGAGCCTGGCCAAGAGGAGCCAGTGCATCATCTCTATGCCACCAAAGGATTCCCCTACATAGGAGCAATTTCTGCGGCTAGCTACACTGGCTTTGGGGCCAGTATGCATTAAGGGAGTTGTATGAAGCAGTCTTCACACTGGGGACAGTCTGGTTCAGAGTAACACAAAATGGACTAAAAATGTGGGAGAGATATTTAGCTGTAAGAGCAACAGTCTGAGATCTTTATTTTCTGTTTTCATGCCACTATTTTCTTGGCTGTCCCATCCCTAGATAAAATTAAGTTTCCACTTTTCTCTTTCCAGTGAGCTGTAACACATTCTAAGTAGAAAGAATATCCTCTGTTTAACAATGACAGCCATTAATCCTGAATAACATTGTTGCCTAATTATTCAAATAAGTAACGCCTTATATGTAAGTGCCTACAGCACAGTCCAATCAGGTAAAATCTTGTAAATAATTCTGTAATTGAACTGAGGGCAGTAATAGCCCACATTTAAAATAATAAAATGTTAGGGGAAGCTATTCAGCTCTCAGTAAGTGAGTGAAAGCTAGCATTACTGAGACAGTCAAAAGAGGCTGTGTTTTGAAATGTGATCTTGGAAAAATCTATACTTTCTGGCTATGGGCAGGGATCCAATTGTACTTTAAAAAAGTCTCAGAAAGATTATATGCTTTGTGGATATTGCTTTAATCTATCCTGTGTATCTTGTTCTGAATTCTGTGCTGAAAATAAACCACACAGCAGTCAGGGGGCCTAAAAAGTAACACTTACAGGATGTGTGATCACTTTACTTGTTATGAAAGATCCACATATATATGAGTAGCATAAAAATAATGTACAATACAAAGCAATTGATATGACACAAGATGTGAGCATCTCAGAGCAAACTTCTGTACATTATAATGAAAGACGAATGCATGTAGTTTGCCACATTTAAAGGGAAAGATTAAACTAAAAGTCCAAGCAGCTTCCATAATATGGCCCAAAGCCATTTGCATCATCCAGATGAAGTCACTTGGCTGGGTGAGTCCATCAGATAAAAGGAACAAATCCTTTCTTGTAGGCTAGTGGTTCTAGTAGCCACTGTGGCCCTAGCATCCCCTTCACAAAGGGATTAGGAAAAGAACTAGAGGAGCCTCCAGCCCCATCACAACTCAGCCCACCTCACACAGCTGCTACTTGTTAGATCATGAGAAGGTCTGACAAAGGGTTAATTCCTTACAAATCACTTGTGTTTCTTCCTCTAGATGGCAGATGTTGCTTTGTGCCCCTAAAACTCTGTCCTCATCAGTAGCCATTAGGCATTACTTAGCATCTAAGCTCTTTTGAGCAGAGACATTTTAGTTGTATGCTTGTTCAATACCTAGCACAGTTGTGTCCTGATTCCTGATTGGTGGCTTCTATGTGCTAATGTGTTAATGAATATAATTAATAATGGCTCACAGTTATGTAGGCAATACAATTTATGGGAGAGGATTTATGGGAGAGGACTCCTTCAACTGCCCTTTTGACTGAAATTTGCAAACGTAGCAGACTCCAGGCAACCCTTCCTATACTACCTCTTGTTAGAGGTTGAAACGTCCTTTCATCTCTCCAGGCATTCATATGCTATGGGAATGGGTGGTATCATTATTGTATCATTAGAACTGATGCTCATGAGAAAGATGCTCAGTATGCTGAAATGGTCTGCTAGTTTGTTTGTTTTAGTTTCTTTTCCTGGAACATTTTGCACTCGCCCCCCCCCCGCCCCCCCCCTCTCTCTCTCTCTGTTTTCTGATAACATTTGTATAAATTTTTATTCTTCTTCCTTATTTACTCCCTTCAGAACTTAACTGGAAGCCTGGACATTTTTTCCCCCAGGTTAACTCTTTGATGCCTGGTCTAACAGACATTTAAAATAAAATTTTACAGTATGGAACATCAACATCTACTAATTGGTAGACATGCAATCTTCCCCATAATGTAGGGGAAAAAAGCCCTAAAAATCATCTCCTTGTGGCATCCTGTTTCTACAATACTTTTAAAAAAATGTATTTGGTTGCTTATATAACTTTAGCATGACGCCTAGTATATAGTGAGTGACTAAATGTCAGATTGCCATTGGCAAGATTTAATGGAATACTTCCAAATATAATATTAGAATTGCAATGTTTTAGTAAGGGGTTATCAAAGACCCTGTCCCCCCCTTCTACCTCACCCCCCGTCCCCCACCGCCAGTCACCAGCGTACAATTTGCTGATGAGTTGCTCCAGCACATATACCAACATCTTAGTGTCCAGTCTTCAGGCAATTCTAAAGAGAAATATTGACCCAACTTTTATCTATTTAAAAAAACTCCCTACTGAATCTTTAATTCATTGGCTTATTTTAGAAAAAAGCAAGATCTCTCCAGTAATCTTATGCATGTGGAAGTGAAGTTATTTTGAAATGTAGTGAAAATCTCACCTAAGCTTATCTTAGAATCTGTGAATTCTCAGCTAGGTTGATAATTTTGATAAAGAAACTTGTTAAATGAATTACTAAAATGCTTTTTGCAAGTGTAATGCTAACAATTTATTGGAGAGTAATAAATTGATTAAAAACACATGAACGTGGTATCTCTTAGTCTTCTGTGTAATAAGCACTTTTTTACAGCTTTATCAGCATTAGAGAATGACACTATTACTCCACCATTTCTCTCCTGTGTGCCTCCTTTCATGCACAATCCTGCAATCTAACATCTCTAACTCTCTGGGATTATATGGATGTTTGCTTAATAGGTTAATTGGTGATGGTAATGAATTCTACTATGAAATATTTGTTTTCTCATTTACAATGAGGCTGCGTAACGGCTTTAAAGGGGAGCACTTAGGTTGATTACCATCACAGAATGAATGGAAGCTGCATTTGCCTATGAATGAACACTACTGCATGGTTAAAAATTGAAAGCTTGAAGTCAAATGCATTCAAGAGGACAAGAGCAGTGCATATCTGACTGAATTTTTATTGACTATGGATTCTTTTTTTCTTTTTCTTTCATAAATTGAGAAATGGGTGGGAAGACATTTTTAAAAAAGAACATACATCTCTGGGTCAGCCCACTCATTCACTCCTTTTTTGTATAAAAATTCTCTTAGTAACCATAAGATGAATAATATGGAAGAAAATATTCATTCACTTTTGCATTTCATCAACTTTTGGGGTTGTGTTTATGCTTCTAAAAATTACACCAGATGGAAGAAAAGTCAAGATTTCAAAGGAAAGGCATCATACCAACATATTCCACCCTTTAGAAAACAAATCAAACCTTCTTTTTCCATAACCATGTTTGCAAAAGGAGTCCTATTAGCAGGTTGCTGGCTGTTCCAGTTAAAAGGGAAAAAAAAATTGGGAGAAAGTCATGGAAATGAGTTAAATTAGTCATCTCCAGCTGAGCTAACTTATTAAGAAATAAGGGCCCAATCCAGTGTTCACTGAAATCGGTGAAAAGATAGCTATTGACTTTAATGAGCAGTAGATCAGGACATACTTTTTCACTGCATGTCAAGTGAGTCGGATGACAAGGTGGGTGAGGTAATATCTTTTACTGGACTAACTTCTGTTGGTGAGAGACACAAGTTTTTGAGCTTACACAGGGTTCTCAGGTCATGGAAATTTGTACATGGAAAGCTTGTACATTATTGTTTCTGAAAATAGTTTTAAATGTTTGCATTTACAGTCCCCCAACTCTTTTGAATATGTAAATTTATCGGCCAAAACTAGGAGCAAATATTGCACCTTGGTGATATATGTTGAATGATTAAATAGATTTACCCATTGGGGTGCATCAGAAGTTGGTTGTGCCTTTCAGAACAAAACAATAATTACAACCAAACAAACATACACTCTTTATTCCATTTTCAGGTGCAACAACACATTTTGTGTGTAAATAAGTTCAAGTTTTTGAAAATTTAGACCCAAATGTCCAAATCTGTATACCTGTTTTCTGTAATATTGTGTCATCCTCCCTGATGCAGTGGTGGTGTACTTTAATGGTCAACAGCAGAACAGTGGATATGAAAGTTGTAGACTACTATATTTTGTATCATCATCTGTGTTTCCATTCATAGTGAGTTTGTGGCAAATGAAACATTTAAAAATGCATGCCTGGTTTGCTGTGTAGTGTGGCTCTTGGTTTTCTTTAAAGAACTACACAAACATAGGGTTGCCCCCCATCCAGGTTTTACCCAGACAGTCTGGTTTTTGGCTTCTGTGTCCGGGTGCCATCAGCTGTTTTGATTTTGACACGACAAATCAAATTATAGGAGAGGTATTATTACTAGTAGTTTTATTCTGTCAGATCACCATAATGCATCTAAAAATGTTTTGGAGAAACCAAACTAAAAATATATGGGTAACAGTTATGTTCTTGTGATATACTTGCTAATCCTTTAAAAATAGTTGATTGGCTAATTTTTGACGCAATATTGGATTTCTTTGTGATACAACAAATCTCTGATGGATCACATCTTTTGACTGACATTTAGCATTATATGCTGTTGCTCACAACCCTCTGCATACGTCAGATTGTATCAGATTTGCCCATGACAGGATGCCATATAATTGAGTATGGCATGTATTAAAGTGATGTTATTTTTCAGCCAACATTTGAAAAAATGTATTCCCTCATCTGTCAGCAACAGGCTCATGGAAAAATCACAAGTGATATCGAGTCATGGATTACATGATTTTCAAACCTTACTTTAATTTAGTATTATTTGTATTACACTAGCAATGAGAGATTACAATTTAGATAATGGTCCCATTGTTCTAGGTGCTGTACATAATTAGAATAAGAGACAGTCCCTATGCCAATGTGCTTCACACAGCCTTGAAGGCAAGGATCCTTTGTTTGGCAAGTGGGAAGAAAGGGGTCATGGCCTGTCCTTTAAAGGTTCCCCCCTTAGGTTAGGAAGGGAAATGTGTTTCACCTGAGCGAGGGGCTGACCGGAAGGGGCTCAGGTAGGCTACTGGCCACCAACATCTCTTCACCACGGGGAGAGAGATGCAGCTTCAATAGGAGGAGACTGAGAGAGCACCACCCCAGAATACCTTATTACCCAGGGGTCAAGGCACTCATCTGCAATCTGGGAACAGACATTTAAGTCCCTGCTCATATTAGGCAGAGGGTGGATTTGAACTGAGATCTTCTAATCCAGAGTGAGTGCTCTGCTCACTGGGCAGCACCACCATAACCTCTTTCAGCTGTACTTTGTGCTGGGCCCAATCTGTCAGGTAGCCTCTGAGAATGCCTACTAGACTGGGCCCTGCAAGTGAGATAGATAGGGCAATGCGTAGTTTGAGGATCCCACCAGGCTTAGGTATGAGCTAGTTGCCTAGGTGTCAGAATTTAAGGGGCTGAGGGTATGCGCAGTGGTAAGCACCTAATGGATTTTATCAGTGGAAATGTAGGCACTGAGGGAATTTAGGCACCTACAGTTTTAGGTGGGGTTTTGAAGATCTAAATTTTGCATTTGGCCACTTAGAGTGGAAGTTAGGCACCTAAATCCCTTTGTTAATCCAGCCCACAGAGACTAAGGCCATGTCTACACTACAGCCTATGTCGGCATAATTTGTGTCACTCGGGTGTGAAAAAACCACTACCCTGAATGACATAAGTTACACCGACATAGGCACTTGTGTGCACAGCACTATGTTGGTGGGAGAGTTTCTCCTGTTGAGATAGCGTCTGTTGTTCGCGGCGGTTTTATTATGCTGACGGGGAGCTCTCTCTTGCTGGCATAGAGTGTCTTCACCAGACACCCTGCAGTGGTGCAGCTGCATCGGTACAGCTGCACCACTGCAGCGCTGTACGTGTAGACATGCCCCAAGTGACTTGCCCCAGGTGTCATACAGAGTCTGTGGTAGATCTGGGAATTGAACGGAATCTCCTGAGTCCATGTCTAGTGCTTTAGAAGGCCATGCTTCCTCTCTAACTTAGTCCATGTCTGTGTTCTGGTTTCTACTAAAATACCAGCCCCTGTTGCACTGTATCAGCGCTTCAGAAAGCAACATCATTTTCAAGATTTAAAATCACTGTTCATATGCTGAGATAATAAGGTTGTGTTTTGTTTTGTGTGTGTGCGTGTGTGTGTCAGATCAGTACAGTAACAGAGAATAGCCCAGTTGTTGTGAGCAGTTGGATGCCAAAATTGAATCTTGGCAACAATGAGAGAGGAAGAGCAGAAAGGGGATAGAAGAAGAGAATTCTTATGCCTTTTAATGTGGTCTGTGTCTTCTGATTTATGTTGCCAGAAAAGACAAAGCAGTTCAGACAGAAGCCATTATGACTAGGAAGGTGGATGTATGTGGGCTGTGGGCAGTGGCAGGGAGGTAGCTGAGATTGGGAAGGGGAGCTGATGATTGAAGCATAGCTGAGCAATTGAATAATGTGCAATTGAATAATGTAACTATTTATTTCCTTGCTTTTTACAGTTTGCGTTGGTGGACTATGCACTGTAGCAATCCTAACTCAAACTCACAGTGTTTTCTGTGTGAGAATAAATGTTCAAACTGGCACTTTAAAAGATGTTGTTAACTCACAATTCTTTCAGTAATGATGATCATTAATAATGTGTATTTGTAGAGCATCTTTCATCTAAAATGATTCCAAGGACTATCACTTTTATGCAGATGGTTCACTATACCTGCTATTGAAATTCCTTCTCTGGGGTCTAAAAGTCAGCTACTTACTGTGCAAAGCAACTGCAGAGCAGAAGTGAATTTAGATAGACAGGTATAATTACTCCAGCTGCAATTTGTCTAGAATGCCAGGGCTACTCTTGCAAAAAGTCCCATAGGCTTTTCAATGCCAAAGTACGCTGTATGCTTACTCCATCTGTAGAAGAAGGCACTGCTAGCAGCAGCGCTATTTAGCACCAGTGCTGAAGCATTGGTTCCATACTAATTAAATGGCCACCTAATGCATCATCGACATTGTGCCTTGATTTTTAAGTCTTTAGAAACATATTAATGAAAGAGCATCTAATAGTGGAATGTTGATCAATATTTACAGTTGTCTTTCTTTAAGACCAGTACTGTTCTTAGAGTGCTGTATGTGATATTTGGTATTTAAATGGTATTTTACAAAATATTGCTCTGCTGTCTGACTCACTAACCAAAACCACTGAATTAAAAGCACAGGTATGATTTATATGAGGTATTCCAAGAAAGTCAGATATTATTGTGTCAGGTTGGATCACAGAAAACCCCTTGGGAACTGCCAACTGATGTGCCGAGACTACTTCTGCCCCTGCTTTCCTGCCCTGGCAGCTTGAGACTTCAGTGCCCTGCCTGGTTTGAGTCAGACCCGCTAGCCTGCTGCAAACCCAGACCCAGGTCTGACCCATGTCCCCTAACAGCTGTAGGCCTAATTGAAAGCAGCTTAAGAAGTGTTCCTGTCTTTAACACTCATATGCTCAACTCCCAATGGGACCCAAACCCCAAATAAATCCGTTTTACCCTGTATAAAGCTTATACAGGGTAAACTCATAAATTGTTCTCTATAACACTGACAGAGAGATATGCACAGCTGTTTCCCCACCCAAGTATTAATACATACTCTGGGTTAATTAATAAGTAAAAAGTGACTTTATTAAATACAGAAAGTAGGATTTAAGTGGTTCCAAGTAGTAACAGATAGAACAAAGTGAATTACCAAGCAAAATAAAATAGAACGCGCAAGTCTATGTCTAATACAGTAGAAGAACTGAATACAGATAAAACCTCACCCTCGGAGGTGTTCCAGTAAGCTTCCTTTTACAGACTAGTCTCCTTCCAGCCTGGGTCCAGCAATCACTCACATCTCCAGCGTTTACTGTCCTTTGTTCCAGTTTCTTTCAGGTATCCTTTGGGGGCAGAGAGGCTATCTCTTGAGCCACCTGAAGACAAAATGGAGGGGTCTCCCAGGGGTTTAAATAGACTTTCTCTTCTGAGATTTAAATAGACTCCCTCCCCCTGGGTAGAATTCCAGCTACAAGATGGAGTTTTGGAGTCCCATGGGTAAGTCACATGTCCATGCATGACTCAGAAATTACAGGTAGCAGCCACGGTGCATATGCTACCTTGAACATCCTCATGCAGACTTCTTATGTGGATTGGAGGCTTCCAAGATCCATTGTCCATTAACTGCTTCTTGATTGGGCACTTAACTTGCAAATTCCTTTCTAAAGAAGCTGACCAAATGCCTTACTAAGGCTATTTAAAATCAAACAACTATACAGCCAATAGTCATAATTTCTAATACAACAATGACACATGCATACAAATAGGATGAATATATTCAGTAGATCACAATCTTTACATAGATATGTTACATGGCATATGTTGCATAAAACATATTCCAGTTATGTCATATATACATTCATAAGCATATTTCCATAAAGTCTTATGGGGTGCAACATCACAATTATAAAGCAAGAAAAAAAGTAATTTCTGTTTTCCTAAGCACTCTGATAACAGTGCATATGAAAACTAGAACCTTTGAACTATCTGTAAAAACTCTTTATATTCATCTTTTTGACCTTGAATTCAGAGTATCTCATCAGCTTTGTGGTGGCATACAAAATTAGAAAGTGTTCAGGCAATATAAAAGAACACTGACACTATCTCCTTGTGAAACTCACAAGAGCTAAAATTATGGATATTAAAAGCAATAGCAATGATAATAGTTAACACCGAGAAACCTGCAGGGTGGTCATCAGTTATAAAACTCATTTTACTGTCTCTTCATTACACGTTAACAGAATGATATTAGTCTATGCTTTCTTATAAAGAACTGATATAATATATTTAATCTGTTTCTAGACAATGGATCATTATATAATTAACCATATAATTTCAGGCTATATGCCTTTTACAGTTGTAAAAGACACTGGCATTTTATATTTAATCATGCACAATAATGAAAAGTAAGGGGCATGCACAATAAATGTAGGCATGGGCAAGAATTTATGTATTGTACTAATTACGAGGGGTTTAAAAAATCTATCTACTGTAGCTGCTTTGGTGATATTTGAGCATTGTCCACCTGAAGATATTTGCCCAACAGCTACAACTTCTGTGGAATAGGGTATATTTGGAAAGTGAGTACCCATGATAATCAGAAGAGTAAGACTGTATCAGAATGCAACCCCTTCCTTCACACCAAACTGTTTTCCACTTCAACCTTGCTTTTTCAAGAGTTTTCCTTTTAAAGCTTGGTTTGTGGTAGAATTAATAAAACCAACTATTTGACTCAAATCCTTAATTTTCCAATTAACAAACAAAAATATTAAATTTTGATGACCTCCAGCTTTCCTGGTGTGTTTCCCATAGATATAGCTACGTTTTAAAAAATGTTAAACTACTGGCAAGGAACAGTGGTGCAATTTATCAACTGTCAATATAAATTACCTTTTACAATTGAAGCAGCAGACCTCTGGAATGAAAGACATGAGTTTTTCTTTTTTATCAGGCAAGACACAGTGCTTACTCTTCCCTCTGAATCCTACCTATAATAATTATATTGTCAGTATGACATTCATGTAATGTATAGAATGCTGAGGTATTCCTTCATTTGATCATGCACTGTGTTTCAGGAAAAACAGCTCTTCTATCCATTTAATTGTGTAACAGATTTGTATTAAATAAGATGTCCAAAGCCAGCTTATTTGCCCCGTAAGTAGCAGTACGGGAGATAACAAAAAGGCCTGAAAGGTAATCCTAGGCCAGATGCAGTTCCTCTGTGGAGATGATGAACTCAAGCATTAAAAATACAATGAATCACAGTTCCTCCTGCCCGCACTGTTATCGCCATGGCAACTAGTGTTGCCAGGTGGAGATTTTTCTCATACATCATAGTCACTATGTCCAGTTTAAGTAGGTCAGAAATATGTCCCTAATGAAAGTCTGAACTATTTTTTTTCCAGAAACGACTTCTAGTGTTAATTATATAATATGCTATCATTGTTTTATATAAAAAAAGAGATCACATTCTGTAGAGTACCATATATATATGAAGCTTTTGCCTTTTTAAGACCATATTTTGGAAGGTAATCTTTATAATAAGAAGTGCTATAGCAATGGTTCAATACACTACATCTTCCAATAATGATACTGCAGTGTTAAGGGCTAATGCTGTAGGATGCTATGGTACTTAAAGAAAATAATATTCAGGGTGTCCTAGATAGAACTGTGCAAATAACTTATTTTTTGGTGAAACAAAAGTTAAAAAAATTGTTTCAGGTTGAATTAAATGTTTTGTTCACCCAAAACTAAACATTTTATTTTATTTTATTAAAAAATCTTTAATAAAATCAGGGTAATTGTGAAACAAAAAGGCATTTCAAACTGAAATATTTTCATTATGTCCCAATGAAACATTTCTATTTTTTGGAATATTTTGTTGTCTTTTCAGCCGGAAGAATTCAGTGAATTTGAGTAGACTTTAAGTTGAGTTGAGTTGACTTGCATTTGTTTGGTGAAAAAATTTCATCTTGAAAAATTTCACCCAGCTTTAGTTATAAGGTGTTAATCTTTTTAGGGAAATGTCAGGAAATTTGGTAGAACGGTATGATAGAAAATAACTATTGACTGTGCGCAATCTCAGGTACAAGATAAGTGAAGCTGGCCAAGTCTATTGTACTTGAAATTTGCCTTGTATTCATTTCTTAGGATCAAATTTTCAAAGGTTGACTTCCAGTATGTTCTTATAATTTTGTATGTACAGTTTTTGAGTACTGGTATTGGTATAATCCCTCACTGTTTTGCAGCCTCCAGAAATCACTGTTTTATCCATCTGTTGTCTATAGCCTTACACTTCGATTGTAACCTCTTCAAAACAGGGCAGGGGCAGCTTGTTAGCCCAGGTGAGTGAGGCATGGCCTAACCAAGAATTCCCAAAAGCCACAAACTACATTTTGCATATTCTTTGTTATTTCATTGCTAAATATATACAGATTTAGGGAAAACTGGGATTTGATTTGAATGTCACAATTCACTCTCTCCACTAGTGAAAGACAACACCAGGAAGTTTGAAGAATGTAGTGCTGCGTGAGGCTCAAATCTTGGTACAGCTAAGAGTGCCTCAAGACCCTGCTTTGTTACTCTGGCAATTTACCACACCCAAGAGCCACTTTATAAAGGCTTTGCTGTGGTAACCCCTGCTTGGTGAGGCCATGGCAGGATTTTAGCAAAGCCTACACTGCAGAGGGATTACAGGGAACACAGGGGTCCCGCCTTCCACCCCACTATTGGTGCCGGCATGGGTAGCAGTAGCAGTCATGGAAGCCCCAGCTCCCAGGTCTGTCTGCTGTTTCTTCGCTGTAAATAAGATTAGCTTTTAATAGCTATTCAATTATTCAGTGGGCTGGGGCAGGAATAACTAATTTGTGCTTTGCACGTCACCTGTCAAAAAAGTAATGAGCTGCCACTGGGAGAGAGACTGTCTCTTTGTTCTAGGTCTATCTTCTGTCTAGCACAATGGAGTCCTGACCATTAGGCACTACTGTTAAACATACAAATGACAATGAAGTGGGAGAAAATAGAATTTTCCTCTAATCACATTGTTATAACAATCTTAAGTGTTATTTAAATAATAAATAGAAAATTTTAAGTTATGAGCATGATTTTTAATTTGTTCTGACTATTTTTCAAGTGTAAAATTTCTTTACATTTTGCTGTATGCTGGAGGGCAAATTTAAGACCTAAGCTCAGTAACTAACTGAGCAAGAAACTGATGGGGGAAAAAAAATTCATTGCAATGCATTTTGCAGTGCATTTAGCAAAGGAAATTAAGCATAATTATCACCACTGATTTCACTCCAGTTCAAGTTAAGACAAGCAACAAAATACATCTCAAAGAACTACATCAAAATAAAGGGGAATAAAATACAAATCAATGAACCGATTTTTCAGAATATACTTATATCACTTTTACACGCAGAAATTGATTTTTTTCAGTTACTTTTTATGATGTATCTTAGGATCGCTCATTTCTTGGTCATATTCCTTGCTGTTCATTGTTAGCATTTCTCCTTTTAAAATAGATTGACACACTGTGTTATCTTGCTTTGACAAGCACCATCCCTTCAAATCAATGACTGAAAAAAAAAAGTTCAATGCACAGTATGTTTTGTTCCATTGCCATAGATCAATTATCATTAACATATTAGGGTGTAGGTTTATAGCACCGTGGTTAAGGAAATATTTTCCCCCACTCTCAGTTATGCCATCACAATCTGTTTTAAATTTGCAACTGCTTCCCTTTGTAATCTATAAATTTGCACCTGCTTTGTCACTTATCAGTTGGCATTGATCAATGGCAAATGTATTTACTATCATCATCTGGTTCTACACTAAGTGGGCCATTCTGTAGCATTGTTTGTTCTGGATTCTGTTGGATTCATAATTCTGGCCTCAAATGGATTTTTCACAATTATTTTAAAACTAATGTTCTTGGATGAATTTTCTGATCAGTGAGAAAGAAGTCTGATTATGAAATTCAGCTCCTTGAAATAAAAAGTCAATTCTCAATGCCAGACAAACGTATGTTCTCCCACGTATTCCAGATTAATTTGCCTACCTGATCTGTGGAAGTAAGGTTTCCAAAGTGTAAGACGGAGAGAGAAGAAGAAAGGCTTTTTAAACAATATCATACACTTTTTATTTAAACTCCTATGAGATACTGAAATAACTGAAATAAGTCTTAAGTTTTTGAAAGAGAGACACAGAAATGTATGTTTGGCATCACAGATTATCAAGTACAATTTTAAATGCCAGCTATTGCTCAGAAATGCAAGAATCAATATGGATCTAGGAGTTTCAGCTCATCTAAGCTGCAGTGTACATAACAGCACACCTACCAATACACTGGTAAAATCAGGCAAATGGTAGAAGCCATAAAACTTTATGAAAGTGACACATTTTCTATATTTTTTCCAAAATGCTGATTATAGGTGTCATAAATATAAAGGGAAGGGTAAACCCCTTTGAAATCCCTCCTGGCCAGGGGAAAGCTCCTCTCACCTGTAAAGGGTTAAGAAGCTAAAGGTAACCTCGCTGGCACCTGACCAAAATGACCAATGAGGAGACAAGATACTTTCAAAAGCTGGGAGGAGGGAGAGAAACAAAGGGCCTGTGTGTCTGTCTATATGCTGGTCTTTGTCGGGGATAGACCAGGAATGGAGTCTTAGAACTTTTAGTAAGTAATCTAGCTAGGTACGTGTTAGATTATGACTTCTTTAAATGGCTGAGAAAAGAATTGTGCTGAATAGAATAACTATTTCTGTCTGTGTATCTTTTTTGTAACTTAAGGTTTTGCCTAGAGGGGTTCTCTATGTTTTTGAATCTAATTACCCTGTAAGGTATCTACCATCCTGATTTTACAGGGGGGATTTCTTTATTTCTATTTACTACTATTTTTATTAAAAGTCTTCTTGTAAGAAAACTGAATGCTTTTTCATTGTTCTCAGATCCAAGGGTTTGGGTCTGTGGTCACCTATGCAAATTGGTGAGGCTTTTTATCCAACATTTCCCAGAAAAGGGGGGGTGCAAGTGTTGGGAGGATTGTTCATTGTTCTTAAGATCCAAGGGTCTGGGTCTGTAGTGACCTAGGCAAATTGGTGAGGCTTTTTACCAAACCTTGTCCAGGAAGTGGGTGCAAGGGTTTTGGGAAGTATTTTGGGGGGAAAGACGCGTCCAAACAGCTCTTCCCCAGTAACCAGTATTAGTTTGGTGGTGGTAGCGGCCAATCCAAGGACAAAGGGTGGAATATTTTGTACCTTGGGGAAGTTTTGACCTAAGCTGGTAAAGATAAGCTTAGGAGGTTTTTCATGTAGGTCCCCACATCTGTACCCTAGAGTTCAGAGTGGGGGAGGAACCTTGACAATAGGAATGGGTGAATCAATGCAGATAAGTTAAGAACCATCATAAACCTCCTCTCAGGGAAGGAATATATAAAAACTTCTCTTTAGTGGAGAGCAATCCCAAAGGCAAAAATAAACAACAACAACCCAGGTTAATCTACAGACGAGAGCATTAAAAATACTGGTCTTGTGCTTGCTGGTAGACCTGGCTGTTAGGATATAGATATACAGGCCTGTATGTAAAGGCCTATCCTCTAAGAATTTAGGTGTGTTCTTATCACTTCGTTAGTTATAGAGGTATAAAAGAAAGAATCAAAATCACTGTCTGCCGGTGTAAGGTTCTTCTCTTACTGTGACAGTCTGAGGCCCTGTTCTTGGGCTAAGGCCTTTGGCTAAGCAGCAGAGGCAGCCATAAGCTGGGAAGCGACCGGTCACCTCCTCACATTCCAAACTAGTCACATTGAAAGAAGGTGCTATTGGGCTGTTAGGAATACAATCCTGTCCTGATAATGCCTATCACCTCCAGAGAAAGGGAAGTGCCTAGAAGATGTAAACGGAAACTTAGTTTGATAGCATCCTGTCTGGCAAGAACTCATTTATCAATAGCTGGGATGTGAAATCCTCACGTCTGTATTGTTTTGTCATTGTAGTTCCCACTTTGCTATTGTTTGTCTGTATAATCTCTGTCTGGTTCTGTGATTGTTCCTGTCTGCTGTATAATTAATTTTGCTGGGTGTAAACTAATTAAGGTGGTGGGATATAATTGGTTAAATAATCATGTTACAATATGTTAGGACTGGTTAGTTAAATTTCAGGAAAATGATTGGTTAAGGTATAGCTAAGCAGAACTCAAGTTTTACTATATAGTCTGCAGTCAATCAGGAAGTGGGTGGGAAATGGGAACAGGGAATGGGGGTGGGGAAATGGGAACAGGGACACAGGTAAGCCTCTGTGGTGTCAGAGCTGGGAAGGGGGACACTGAGGAAGGAAACTGGAATCATGCTTGCTGGAAGTTCACCCCAATAAACATAGAATTGTTTGCACCTTTGGACTTCGGGTATTGTTGTTCTCTGTTCATGCGAGAAGGACCAGGGAAGTAAGTGGGTGAAGGAATAAGCCCCCTAACACTGGCTTTCTGCCTGTTGCTATCTTACCTTTAGCAAAGCCCAAATTCTACTAGAAGAGGATGTCCTTGGAAGTTGAAATGAGCTTGCATTATAGGATTATGTAAATAATAAACCCAACTCATCTGCTCAAGCATAATAATTATAGTCTTCCTCTTTGTTACAACAATTAGTATAATTTATCTCATATATGCCACAAACAATTGAGATAACTCACCACCACTCTTTAATACAAAAATTGCATTAAAAAAACATTACCTAGTGTAACCAATGATCACTGCAAACAACACCTGCCACTTACTCGTCCACCAGTTACAAAGCTATATTCCCCTGAAGGCTCTGGATCCTCTGGTCCCTCTACTCCACCTGCTGGTCCTCAGCCAGTGTCTCTGCTGTTCTGGATCTGAACTCTACTGGAAACCATATTGCATTGCAAGTATTGTACATATATAATAAATTACCATAGTTTAATCATAGTGGTGAAATGCATTTTTTTTCTGGAGATTAGAGTGTCAGAGTTATATATGCCTTGTGGGAAAAGTTGTACACTAATGGTCCAGTACTTTCTGATTATGGCTGTGCCAGGCAGATCCTGAAGTGCCATGAGTCATCAGTGATGCCTATGGAGTATACTGCAGTCCTATCACTTTACAGTTTAAATAATAGCTGTCTTTTCCAAAAGCAATAACTTCTTTATGTGTATTGATGGTCTTTTAAAGATGTTACTGCTTCAATAAAAAATTAACACTTGTTCACTTTCAAAACACTGCCTGTTACAATAATTCTGGCATGAGGACAAGCTTTAATTCTGTTATAAATCAACACATCTTAAAGCTCATGGGATAAATGTTATAGGAAGTGATTTGAAATCTATTATTCAAAATCTCTACTAAAATATTTCATTGCAAAGGGAGAGACATTTTGCAAACAGTACCTGGCATGGGAGATGTGTAGGCCCCAATCCATTGCATGGGAGAAGCAGGGAGGACCCTATAATTTTATGTTTGGGAGGGGAAGGAGTTGAAAGGGGGGAAATGGCTAGTTTTTGAGGTGATCGCTGTAAATGTAGGCTTTAGGATCAATAAAATATAGACAAGAGGTTAAACAAAGAACCAACAAAGGAATTCAGTCCTTTCCCCACATCCTTTAATCTATATCTGTTTAGATCGTAAATGTTATAGAAGGGACTTATCTTTATCATACAGCTTTGAGGCGTCCAACACACTTATGCACTAGATAAAAATAAATAATAGTAATAATTTGGGTTTTCTAATCATGCTACTTTTGCAACAAAATATAATATTTACTATGTATCTCTTCTCCTAAACTTCAGACGAACTCAGTTTGATTTCCTTAAATTATCCATAGTAAAATGAGCTCGCATGTTAGATAAAACTATTAATATCTGCTCTGCAGACAGTTGTATTTTTTGCTAGGTGGGGTATATATAGCTTCCCTGGTGTTCAAAACCTGAACTGGACAAGAATGTTGCTGACTATCAAAAACTAGAGGTTGTAATAGTTCTGGAGATGTGGACATCCATCCACTATGAACTTAACTGAGACCACTAACTCAGTTCATGTAAGTTACTGAATAGCCATCAGACGGTATATGTTTTTAGTCTCCAGGGCAAGGTGACTTGGAGATGAAAGGCACTTTGTTCCATATCTAATACCTTTAGCCAGCCTGATCTGCTTTATTAGTTCACTTTCACTGAATTCACTATAAGATTTCATATTCAGAAGACATTACGGTACATTTTAATCCAAATTTCACGAAGCATTTTTGGGTCTGTTCAAAATATTTCTCAAAGTAACAAGAAGCACAAACATCTTTGCTCAATACCGAATGTGTTTCTATCTCTGGTACTCCCTGGGCCGGATTCTGGTTTCATTTAGCCACTCTAAATCCAGAATAACCCCATTGACTTTACAGAGAACAACAACTTCTCCTCACATTCACCAGACTTTAGGTGTTTATTAATCACTGTTTCAGTCTCTGCATGTTTCTGTATTCCTTTGTGTGTGTAAAACAATCCCTCTGACAGTGCACTTTGTCTCACTGGCATTTCTTACACTATGTAAATACGCTCTGTTGCAAAGGCTTTCCTCATGGTGATATTCCATATGTGTATCTTTATGTGTTTTCCACCTAATGGAAATGAACATGAATACAAGCATTTGGAGCTGAAATTTTGAATGATAAACTCCCTGTTGGGCAAAATGTCTAAGATGAACATGTAGTCATGAAAATCAAAAGTGCTCATTGTTTGATCAGAATTGTCTGAATGATTGAGGTACAGTATTTTTCTGCTGCACATCCTTCCAACGTAACCACATTCTAATGTGGGTGAATGTCTATAATAAATATTGCAAAGTAGATTTTTAAATATCAAGGTATTTTCAAAGAAAAACAGTCTTTTTACATTTCTTTGGCTGTTTTGTTCTATAAAAGGTATAGGAGATCTAACCAGACACTTGATGTG
This sequence comes from Lepidochelys olivacea, assembly GCF_965140295.1. Classification (NCBI taxonomy): domain Eukaryota; kingdom Metazoa; phylum Chordata; order Testudines; family Cheloniidae; genus Lepidochelys; species Lepidochelys olivacea. The sequence continues at coordinate 85,210,021 of NC_140415.1, read as the reverse complement.
ACTTTATCTGTTTCGGCACTGAGACAGCAGGGCATTCAAGTACATTCTTCATTTTAACTTCAAGTCAATGGGATTTAAGCATGTGCTTAAGTGCTTTGCGATAGCCTTGTGTGTACACATACTGAGTCTAATACTCCTTTCGCATGGATTGTGTATAGTTGTAGCTCAATTGACTTCTGTGAAGATGCACTGATTTATTAATGTGGATGAGAGGAGAATCAGGTCCATCATTCCCTGTGAGGTGTCTAGAAGCTCAGCAATCACAATGTTAACATGAGCATATTTCATATTCAAACAGTATAAGGCAGGAAATCTTTAGAGCAAGTTGTGGAGTCACACTGTTGTACATGGACTCCTTTAAAATAATGAATTAAAACTTTCTTAAAACCAAACAAGCCATGTTCCTGTTTCAATTGAAAAGATGGAGTGTAATTAACCCAAATATCTGGACAAAATGTTCATGAAATAGCAGTGTCGCAAAAAGGTCAAAGACCACAAAGGCTGGCAGGACATTCTGGAGAAACATTAAAAACTTTTTAGAAGTTTAGATTTTCTTACTACCTACAGAATATTAATATTTGGTGTTTGATACTTGATATGCCATTTGAGTAAAAAGTAAGCACCTGAGCATGGGATGCAGCCATGTGATTCCTGATATTAAAGGGGGGAAACTTGCAACTCTGTCCACATGTACCATGTGGAAAATCTTCAAAAGCCTGCAGCTGGAAATCCTTAGCTGCTTTTTATATGAACACTTTCCACGTACAGACCCCAACACCTACACTTTTTGAAAAAGTAGAGCAAGTCAATACATAAAATATATGTTCACAAATGTACATCACGATTGTGATTAGAGTTACCATGAGTGCAGGAGCAAATTGGGGAACTGCTGCCCAAATACTGTATCTAGTTTGGCAATAAGAATCTCAGGCTTCGATCTTTACAAATTTTGTTCCAAATATTTGTATTATGTGGGTAGAAGTAGTTCAGTAGAAGCCAGTTCAGCTATAAAGAAAGTTTTTTTTAAAAAGTATTCTTAAATCTATTAAAGGAATCCATTAACACCAATCTTGCTATTTTTATTACAATAGGATCTAGAGACCCCGACAGAAACTGGAGACCATTTGGGCCAGGTGCTGAGCATACACATAGTTCCTAAACAGATTACAGTTTAGTACACAAGAAAGGCCGTGGGTGGGAAAAGGGAGTATTGTTATCCCTTTTTTTACAGATGAGGACCTGAGGTACAGACATGTAAATGATATGTACAAGTTCACAATGGGAGTCTGCAGCAGAGTTGGGAATAACCAACATCTCCTGAGTTCCAGTGCAATGTCTAATTCAGAAGAACAATCCTCCCTGTCTTGGCCTTGTCTTGTTTTCCAAAATGTGCCATGTTTACATAACTCTTAAACCAGGTCAGTATGTACCAAAGAATGTTCATTAGCAATTCAATTGTTTTAGAGTTGCAATTCCATGTTTTGTTGCTTTTAAAAAGCAGTGATTATGTTTGTTGATCTTCAGGATCAAAGGGCTTCTTAGGATATTTGTGTCAAAAAAAGATTGCAAATTTCCTGTTTCTGATTCTCTTTTTTTTCAAAAAAGAAAATAGGAAAGTAAAGGGCAAAGGGAAAAGTGCTATATATTGTTGAGCTCTGTAGAATTTTTACATGAAGTTCATTATCAACTTTTATTTTTTAATTAGAGCTTTTGAGCATTTTTGCTCCTTCTTAAGAACATAGGAACATAAGATCGGCCATACTGGGTCAGACCAAAGGTCCATCTAGCCCAGTGTTCTGTCTTCCAACTGTGGCCAATGTCAGGTGCTACAGAGGGAATGAACAGAACAGATAATCATCAAGTGATCCATCCTGTCGCAGATTCCCAGCTTCTGGCAAACGGTAAGTATTTGTCAATGTTACTGGGTCAACATGATCACCATAGTTTGTGCTCCACTTCTCTCATGGGAGGACCAATTCCCATCACTGTGATCTGCTGATATCCTTTTGTTTCCTTTCACCTTATATCACATTTGACTCAGCAATTATAGGAAAGAAATTGTCTTCAGTCAATCAGCAGAATGTTTGAGTACTCTCCTGTTGCCTTTTTATTTCTGTTCTACTTATGGCAGTTCCTGTGACATGTGTTTTGATTACTTAACAGTGAACGTGTTAAAAAATAAAAACCAAACAATCCCCCCCGCCCCCCCACCCAACAGCTGTATGAATGCCACAAGATTCAGAGGCCTAGGTTTGTTGGGACAAAGATTCACATATCTGGATTCTTGTTAGGTATGCAAACTATCTATGGTCATTTCCAGTAAGTCTGGTTCCACAGCCTGTGTTGGCCTTGATTCACCACTATCTTGTACCTGACATATACATACAGCGATGCATTGTGCTGGTAAAATATTGTTAAATGAGAATGTTGAAGTTTTCAGCTCACTTTGCGCTCCTTAGGCAAATATGTAAATGATCCACCAAGTGCATAACGGTACAGAATCAGTCCCTTTGTCTGCTTGCACAGACAATCTGTTGTCTCTTTGCCAGCAGGCTTCTTTTCTACTTAGGGTATGGGAAGTGCATGATGATGGAGAAATCAGTGGGACTGTTAGTGGCTCATGGGGATCATAGGAAAGAGCAGGGACCAAGTTATAACATCCCACATCTCCCTTCCTAGATGGAGCGTTCTTATCCAAACTTTTTTGACCTTAATAAAAAGATTTTGGTTTGGAGTTCAGTTCAATGGGTAGGCAAAGAGTTCGGTCAGTTCTTGTTTTAACCAACTACTTGGCCTAACCCTAATTATTTAGTATAAGGTACGTGTTAAGCCTTCCTCAAATACTTTCAAATTAATAACGTACAGACTCTGACATTACCTGGGATGCTTAATTTTCGATTATGCAGCAGCACAATTTTGGGCATAAGTTCATTTTAGCTCCTTTTCTGCATAGATATTAAATGCAACATACTATATATAGTAATAAAGGGATTCCTCTCTAGCCATATGAACACGTGCACCTGGTAGTATTTGTGCAGAATAATACAGACTTTTGAACTGAAGGGACTAGTATATTAAATGTTTTGCTAGTGATGGGTAAATGTCAAATAGATCATTGGTTCACTTAAGGTCCCTAAAATTTCTCTTTATGCTGGCTGGAAGTCTCAAAGAACACTGACATCTTTCTCATTAGATTTCTAGGCATTGTTCTTTTCATCACAGTTGGAAATATGGTACTGCAAAACAAATGAGCAAACACCTAAGAAACCAGTTGTTCCCACTGCATTTCTCTATTTCCATTATTGATCTTGACCAAAACCAAGAAATACAGAGGAGTGGAGAAACTTAAAAAAAAGTTTTTTAGCCTTTGTCAAAGCTCAGAAGAGCTCATATTTATATTTGAGGTGAAGGTCCTAATCAATGTGAGCCTGATCAAAAGCCCACTGAACTCAATGGAAGTCTTTTCGTTTATTTCAGTTGGCTTTGGCTTGGACCCTATTTCGTCCAAACCAGTCTGCTTATCTCTCTCTGGTATCACTCTGATTTACAATGTCACTATAGTGGGGCGGCTGCCCCACTCCAGGAGAGCAGGGAGAGCAGCCCTTGGAGAAGGCTGTGGCTGGGACCCAATTAGAAAAGGGGTTAAGAGCAGCCAAAGCTGTGGCCACATGCAATCAGGGCTAAGGGAGGAGCTGGGAGAGTCTCACTCCAGCCTTGGAGTGGGAAGGACCTAGCTGCCTGAAGGAGCACAGGGTACCTGAAGCAGAGCAGTGCTGGGGAAGGGCTGGCAGGGCTGGGGAGCTCTAGCCTGGTGAGTCCCCAGGCTGAGGCCTTATTGCAAAGGCCTAAGGAGGTACTGGGGCTTCAGGGAGACAGCTGGGCCAAAAAAGGAAGCAGGTCCAATCCTCTTGCCAATGATGAGTGGCCATTACAGACTGCAGTCTGTCTCAGAAGAAGGAGACTAGATGATGACTGGCAATAGCCACTGAGGCAAGGTGGGTTTAAAGAGTTGGGGGTTCCCCTGGGAGGGGAGACCCAGAGTGTGGGGACTGCTGCGGGGCAGAACCCAAGGGTAAAGGGCACCGGGGTCTGGGAGGGACATGGGGGCCTGAGGCAGAAAAGACACTAGCCAGCAGGAGGCGCTCCAAGTGCTGGTATCAAGCTAATTCCCAGAGTGACCAACAGGAGGCGTTGCAGCAGTGAGTCAGCAATCTGCTACAGTCACTCTAATTAATTATGGATTTTTCCCTAAATTCTCTTATGGAATTAATATTTATACTCCTGAATGCAAAGAGACAAATATGAACATTTTTCTTTTTGTCTGCTGCTTGAAGATAAAGGCAAAATCAATAGAAATGCCACCATTCCCTGCAGCTACCCTTTAGCCTTGACTTGGATCCTACTTTTCTCATGCTGAGATGCAATTGAGTACTTTTGTCAGCTTAGTGCTGTTCCCACTGAGCAAAGTTGAACAAGTCAGTGAAAGTAAGGGGTGTATTTTTATGGTGTTGAATTACTGCTTCTCTAGGGACTGAGATGAAACTGCCAAATTTACTTTGAAGTCATGCAAGAAAAGCTGGTCCTAAACTAACACTCCAGCTTTCATCTATCAAGGACCTCCTGTGTGAAAGTCATAATATAAAACCAACAACTGCAGAGTTTTGTGAAATAGAAAAAAGAAAAGGAGTACTTGTGGCACCTTAGAGACTAACCAATTTATTTGAGCATGAGCTTTCGTGAGCTACAGCTCACTTCATCGCGAAAGCTCATGCTCAAATAAATTGGTTAGTCTCTAAGGTGCCACAAGTACTCCTTTTCTTTTTGCGAATACAGACTAACACGGCTGTTACTCTGAAACCTGTGAAATAGAAAGAATCCCCTGTAAAACTGAGATCTTTTTACACTGCAAATAATAATCAACCATCTTTGTCACATCTTACACATGATAAAAAACCTACAAATCCCCCAGAAAAGAGATTTCTTGAAAGAGGTTCTGTAACAATATATATAGTATATTGTATATAGTGTAGTGAGGAGGCCCAAACTCCTTGTCCCTGTTGTTTGTTTACAGTAGATCCTAGAGGCCTCAACCAAGGTTGGGGCTACATTTTGCTCAGTGCTGTAGTTCACATAGCAACAGACTGTCCTTTCCCCAAATATAGGGGCAGCTGGTTTTAGAGTTAATGGGGCTAAGCCCCACCAATAATGCCACTGCTGTGTAGTGTGGCTGATGTACAGGTAAGCCAGTACCACCTGTAGTCACCAGAAACTCTGGGCCAGGCTGAAACTGCTTTACCCCAGCAGAATGCAGTGCATCTGGCTGTCATCAGGGAGTCTTGCTGAGGATGGAGCACATAAAGCCTATTGCAGATGTGGAAGGGGGCATACAGCAAGCAATACAAGCTTTCATGGAACTAATTGAGATCTGAGGCAGAGTTACATGGCTGTCTGCACATGCTTCCTGCCCAGGTCCTAGAATTCTTGCAGCATGTGAGCTACAAAAAGCAAAAGAAAGAGGCATGGAGTGGGGAATGCAGGTTTCTGTTGGGTAACATCAGAATGTAGGGTTCTGTTGCCATAGTGCTCCCTGCTGCTTCTCCTCCTGCTTCTTCAGGCCCAACAATAAGTAAGGGGATGGGGGCTCCGATCTTGGTGTGGTGATGGTGGATGTCAGGCAGGAGTGGAAAGGGTTCAATTTGTGTCACAGTGTGAGGATGGGGGGTGCTATTTTGAGCCTGGATGTGTCTGATGGAAAAGGATTCAAAAGGGAGGGTGTTGGTTTCTGAGGTGTGGAGAGGTTACCTAGGAAGAGTGTGGATTCTCAGCCTGGCATATAGTTATATGGTAAGGGTGGGGAGAGATTTCTGAGAATTTGGGGGTTGGGGAGGTTCTAGGCTGGAAGGGGAGAGCTTTGTACGAGCAGGGTTGAGTGCAGGCAGAATGGAGTCAATTACTGAACAAGGGTGTGGCTGAAATGGTGGCATTGGACAGGGGATGGCAGGGTTAGTGCTAGATTGAGTGGGTAGACCAGGGATCGGCAACCTTTGGCGTGTGGCCCATCAGGGAAATCCACTGGTGGGCCGGGACGGTTTGTTTACCTGCAGCGTCCGCAGATTCGGCCGATCGCAGCTCCCACTGGCCACGGTTCGCCATTCCAGGCCAATGGGGCTGCGGGAAGCGGTGGCCAGCACATCCCTTGGCCCTCACTGCTTCCTGCATCCCCCATTGTCCTGGAGAGGCAAACCACAGCCAGTGGGAGCTGCGATTGGCCGAACCTGCAGACGCTGCAGGTAAACAAACCGTCCCGGCACGCCAGCAGATTTCCCTGATGGGCCACGTGCCAAAGGTTGCTGATCCCTGGGGTAGACTATGAGACAACAGTGAGGGTGCTACAGAGAGATAAATACAGTCATCTCCAGCCTTGTCCTGCATTATGCATCCCCAGTGAGTGGGGATGGCATGGGTGGGGGTACCCTCCTTTTCCTACTTGGCCAACAAGCTCCTTTACCTCCCACCCAAATAATTCTCTGAACAGTGTTCCAGGTTTTCCACTTTGAAAATAAGTTCACCTTGCAGGAGAGAGTAGGAATTTGGGAGGGTTACCTGCAGCACCACCAGTTATTCTGGTAACTGTTCAAGGAGCATTCATTTTAAATAGACAAGACAAAAGGAGTATTATTTTTATCTCAGTTTTTCACATGAGGAACAGAGAGATTGTGATTTGCTCAAGGTCACACACAGGTTGTGGCAGAACTCGGAAATTAACGTTGTTCATAGAGTGCCAGTCCAGTGACTTAAACACAAGGTCATCCTTCCTCTGGTTTAGTTTGATGTACCTACTCTGAAGCATATGTATCCATTCTTGAGAAGTTAAATACTTGTTTTGGAGAAATAATGTATTTTAAAATCAAAAGACTATTATTTATTATAAAACCAAGTAAAGGAATATATATGCATCATTTCTCTAAGCCAAAGCAAGAAACTTAGGGACAAATTTATTTGGAGTTACCCCTTGTCTATGGGATTTAAAAAAAATATTTTAAAAGTTAAAATATAAGCAGCTCAGGATGTTCCTATTCAAATGCACACTTCGTGTGCTATTAAATACATATTTTAATTATATTTCAAAGCATAAAATATATTAACAAGGGAAATGGATGAGTAATACTATCTATTTATCAAATGACTGAGTTGCCTATTTTCTGTTCAACTTCCAATTTTAATTGCCATTGAATGTGCTTTAGAACTATTTTCAGCAAGAGATTTTAATGTTAAAGTTTTCTCTCTTAAGCTAATTCAACTTGTAAGATGCAATAAAACAACACTGATTTCTAGGTTCTAAGGAATCATAATTGAATCTAAAGAAATTACACTGATAAAAGACAGCTGTAACCATATATATACACCTCTTAAATCTGTTTATTTCATGCTTTCTTGATGGTAATGGAATGTGCAGCTCTCTTTTTATTAAATAGTCTAACTTTGATTAAAAGCTTTAGGCAGCATTCTATAATTGGAGCACCTTATTTGTCTAGGGCTGCAGTAGCTTATACATTAAGGGGATGGAACTGCAGGATTGTAGGAGAAAAAGCAGCCAGCCCAGGGTATAAGGTAAAGCTTGTACTCTTATGTTGGTTGCTTTTCACTCCAGCTTTCCAGTCTAGTAAAGTTTACCTGTTTTCCCCCACACGCATTTTATCCCACTTTACTAATATATATCATTTACATCTTCATTTGCTATCAGATTTTGACCCATTCTGTACATCCCTAGGCTAAATCCATCACTGATTAGTGGAGTTATGTCTCCTTAAAAGTCATTGTAATTCTGTTTGTAATAGTGCTAAATGTGACTTATGTATGAAGAAAACCAACATTTCATCTAAGATATGTTCCCTCTGTCCCTGTGGATTGTTTACCTGATAGATTCTTGTTCTTCATGTAATTTGTTCTTACTAATAGCTACTACATCACTGCCATCACTGACAATTTTATTTGAAACTGTCAGTTTCCATTACAAACTATATTTTTCATGGTTTTTTTTATGACTGAGCTGTGAAAATTCACTGCAGGCTTAAATTCTTATTGCTGTTCCTCTTATTAACATCATGACATACAGAATCTGCCTGAGAGGAAAGTTATGTACTTGTTTTCAAAGTAATCATCTTTTTGTTACTTAAGAGCTGATGAATTTTTGAAGATAATGCAAACCAGATACTATACTATAAATACCAAGAAATTAATTGTTTTTCTTTCTTTCTACACTGGAAAAATACAACACAATTATTTTTTCTATAGGCTACATCATATTGTACTCCCATCCTTGTAGGAGCACAGACCAAGCATCTGCACCAGTGAAGTCCCACTTATACCTTCAAAACAAGACCAAAACCAAAATCAGATTTGAATTTTAAAGAAAGAAATTTGGAAAGCAATTGATGCCAAAGACAGTTATAGAATTGGAAGGGGTGGGACTCTAAAATTATTTACTCCACCTTCCTCTCTTTGCAGGATTGTTCTCTATTGCATATTTACTAGTGCTTGTCTCAATCTAGTTTTGAAGGTGCCAATGATGGGATTTCACCACTTCCCTTGGGTGTCTTTCATAACCTAATTTTTTTTTGTCAAGACAACAAAAGATCATGGTGTTCTGTTCAATTGTTTCTCCTTTTTTTATTTCATCCCTTTACTACAGGTTATTCCCCCTTGCACTACATTAAATAATTAATCTCCCTTCTCCCTGGTGAATATCCTTCCAGTAGTTGCAGACTGCCATCGTGTAACTCTTTGAATCTTTCTTCCTAAATCCATTTTTTCTCCAGTTTGTCAACACTTCTTTGGTAAAGAGGTGCCCAGAACTGAATGCAGCTTCCAGTACAGCCTAATGTGAGTCATACAGAAAAGACATTACTATTTTGCCACTAAGGATATATCTACACTGCAGGTTTCAGAGTAGCAGCCGTGTTAGTCTGTATTCGCAAAGAGAAAAGGAGTACTTGTGGCACCTTAGAGACTAATACATTTATTTGAGCATAAGCTTTCGTGAGCATCCGATGAAGTGAGCTGTAGCTCATGAAAGCTTATGCTCAAATAAATTGGTTAGTCTCTAAGGTGCCACAAGTACTCCTTTTCTATCTACACTGCAGTTCGTGTAGATATACCCAAGCTATCTTTAATCTAGCCAGCTCAGGTTTCAGAGCAGTGAAGCTGTGGCAATGCAGATTTCAGCCTGGGTTGTACAAGCCCACCCAAAACCATGGGTAATTACTTAGATGGCTCCATTACACTGCTGCTGCTATGGCTCCCCTGCTGTGTTACCCAAGCTAGCTGGGTGAAAGCTATTTCGGTATGTCTACAGGAGCTGCCATCACACTCCATGCTGCAGTTCCAGTCTCAACGAGTGATGCTTCTACTTGTCAAGCCCCAAACGGCTTGGTCTCTTTTGCTATCATGTCACAGTGCAAATCACTGTCTCTATCGCTCCTATAGCTCATTGAGCATTACATCTCCCCAGGTTTCTCCCTCCCATTTAATAGCTAGCACTGGATTGAATGAAGAAGAGAGGAATTTCATTCTGTTGTACTCCGCTAATGTTTTGAATATCTCTAGATCTGTATTATTTCTCTGTCCCAGTGTTTTCCCAGCTTCTCTCAGATTATGGTTGTGTCCTCAGAGTATTTCATCGGTGTACCGTATGCTTTCTTTTCTCAGTCATTAGGGTTCTATTATGACTCTCTGGTCCAGGGGTGCCTCTGATCCCCCCTCCTAAAATAGCACCACCTGACTAGGGCTCCCAGCAGCGATTTATAATTGTTTTGTGGCAGAGCAGGCAATAACGGAGGGATGGGGGTTGGGGAGAGTGCTGAGGGAGAACAATTGCTAAAGCTGTTCTGTAGGTGTAGTCTGCACCCTTCCAGTGCCGCTCTGTGGAGGGGATGGCTAGGCTGTGAACTTTCAGTTGTACTGTATTACAAAGTACATTGCACAAGGTGTCTCCTTCTGCCTCCCCGTTTTGCTCCACTGGCAGCTCTTGGCCTTCTTGCTCCTCTCTCTCTTTCCCCTCCAAGAAGCAGAGAGGCCTCTGAGGAAGTGACCCCAGGAATTTAGAGTAGTTTTTAGTTAGGGGACAAGTGAGAAGGAAAGCAGCAGGCTCAGCTACTACATTGTTCACAAGAGGGCAGTGGGGAGATGGGAGAGAGCTGTCGCACTCTTCACAGGCTGGGAGGTTGTATTCCCTCTCACCACAAACCCCTCCTGTCAATTAAAAAAAAGTAGCAGCTTAATCTGCTACCTCTCTCCAACTCCCCTCCTCTTGGAAAACAAATTTAAGCTCTTGGGCTGCTGAGCTCCCTTACTAGCTTCTCTTGGTTCTTACAGAAGCAGAAGGGGTCCTAGAGCTATTGCAGGGGGAAGAAGAGCATCACCAACGATCTCCATTGGGTAGTAATACCGGAGCGCTGCAGTTATGATGCAGTGGGTAACAGAACTCAGATGTTCCTCATTCCGCCATCTGTTACACATTTCAATAGCTTATGTCCATTGAAAGGTACAGCTATGCCACTGCCTCACTCCAGCATGCAGAGTTGCTAGCTGGCTTCCCACTTCCATGCATTGTTCTCAGAGCAACCAAATCATTCCTTTTTTCTCCATGGGTGCATAGTGGGGACAGACGCTTTCTATAGCCCCTTCTCATTTGGCAGATCTGCGCATGGTGGCCATAACTTAGCCCTTAACAATTGTATCAGAATTTAACCCTTAATGAGCCAGTGCAGAATCAACAATTGTTCTATTGCGTCAAAGGGCTCCACTGATGACCTCATCAATTTGCAGAGGCGCCTCCAAGCATTCAACTGATAACATCTATGCATCCACTCAGCATCCCTTATCCCTCATTCCTAAGTCAGCTAGTGTTGGGGAAGGACATCCCAGGGAAATGGTGCCAGTAGTGCAAGGGGCCTACCATCAATCAAACATTGGCCCCTCCCCTGACCTGTCAGGCTCTGCCCACCTGTCACCCTAAGACCTGCTCCTCTGGGGTATTACGTCCAGGGTCAAGATGGACACATGACCGGAAGCAAGGGTTGGCATGTGACCCCCTCTAAGAACTCCTCCCACCATCCTCTACCAATCGGGGTGGATCTTTCCCCAGTAGGACCACCCCAAGGGGAGATTTGACCAATTGGGAGAAGTTCTGGGGTCATGTGACCAGTCTAAGAATCCCCCCCACACACACCCTCTACCAATTAGAGCACAACACCCCTCCCCCCCCATTAAGTCCCAGTGCCATATGAAAGAGGCCATCTCATTCCAAGAACATGAGTTTTAGAAATTGTGGAAATGCTCATAGGAAACATGGACTTCTTCACCACCTCCATGAGAACTTCAGAATTTGTTTTAGCTCTGAGGGCCTTCGACTGCCTGCAGGGAAATCGGTACAGAGGAAGAGGGAGCGGCCAAGGGGAGCCCTTTGGCTCAGGCATTGATGGATACACCAGAACCCAACCCTGAAACCCAACCACTTGTAAGGAAGACCGATGAGCATGATGGCCTCTTGTCATCCACCCCCTGGAGGAGGAAGGCGACTGCAGCTCATGGGAGTCACCAGCAGACAAGGTGAACAGAAAAGATGTTGCTTAAGTAAATGAATGATTAAGAAGTGACAGTCGAGAATGAGGTGTAATGGGGTAGGAACCGAGCTGGGGTTGCGTAAATCTAAAAAAACAGGTGTGGGTGTACAGTTGTTTCTTTTCTGAAAATCTCTCAACAGCTCAACAATGGCTACTGGTACCACCATGAAATCTGAGCAAGCTACAGTGGATGACCAGTTCCTTGCTGGTATAGTGACAGCGACAGAGTGATCCTGGGAACCGGTACAAAATCAAGTTCTGTCAGTGTGGGAAATAAAGCCAAATTTTTAGCACCCCCCCCCCAAATCACCTGCCCCTTAGTTAATCAGCTTCCCAGGAAATAAATAATCAATACTTTCAAAAGAGTTAGTATTTTCAGCTACGTTATCTATCTTATTTTTCTCTACCTTACTCCTATTTAAGTTACTGATTTGAATCAGACTAAGACTGGTCCCTTAATGATAATCAGTCAGTTATGGTGGGGATGTGAGGGGGGTTCCAATTCCATTCTTCTCTCTTCTATAATTTCTAACTAGTTGATAATTGATGCCTCCAATTATAATTGGAAGGTAGGCAGTTTTCATGTTGAATTTTGCCAAAGTTTTGTTGCTGTCAGACCACATGCATATTACTTTTATCTTATCAAAATTAAATAGATTCTATATAAATGGCTTCATGTGGATGAGTGCTTTACAGAAATAGCAATAAATAAATTGGGTGGCTGGCCCTTTAAGAGATGTTGGGTCTAGCTGTGACTCATCAGCTGCATCCCAGCTGAGGCCAGGGGTCAGGTTGTCACAATATAACTGCCCCCCCAGGGGGTCCCCTGGGGAAGCACCAGAGTTATATATTGCTAATGCTGTTATATGTAGTGGAAAGGATCTCAGGAGAGGTGAAGGTATGAGTGTGGAGTGAAAGATTTCTTTGCAGGCTGCAAGAGGCTGAAGGAGAAAGGAATGGGTTAACTCGATGTTCCAGATAAACCCGAAGATAAGAAGTTGACTCCTGCCCAAGGCCACGGCACACTCTGCTACCTCCCAAGAAAGACGGGGGCCGAGATTCTAACCCCGACCAGCCGTGAGAAAGGAGCGTTGCTGAACAAAATTGTAGGGGCTGTGAAAACGAGTGAGATGGCGAAGGTCAGCGAGTGAAAAATAACTCATGTCCTTGAAGCCGGTGTGTTTTGGGAAAGCTGAGGAAGCCACGGAAAGCCGGTTCAGACTGGTACAAAGAGCACGGGGGACAGAGGTCCCTGAACGGAATGCCCCCAGAAGAACCAAGGGCTTAAAAATCCTCCCAAGAGCCAAGGCAGGTAGGAGATCAACAGCGGACCCCTGGATGACCCCAGTCCCGTCTACACTTCCCCCTCTTCTTCTTACATTAAACCCAGGCTTGGCCAGCCTTGGGTAGTAAGTGTGTGAGTATGAAAGGGGGTTAGGGCTTGGGGCACTAATGCTTTCTTCCTTCCTCTGAGTGATGTGGGGAACCCCCAGCACTCTCCGCTGTTATTTATTTATTTTATTTTATTATTAAAGCTTTAAACTCAGTTACTTGGTGTGCACCATCATCTCCTCCCCTAACAATCCTGCGGCCTCAGCCTGATCACTGATGCCTCAGGCAGGTTGGTAACATAAATCTGTCATGGGGTGAGAGCTTGAAGATTGCCTGGTCCTCATAAAAGACAGCAAGTAAATCAGCTGAGTGGTGAGAATTAATTAACTAGCCCACCAACTTTTTCCTGAAAAGAAAGGGACTAAATCCTGTGGCTGTAGAGTGTGGGTTTTGTGCATGGGCTGGTGAATTGGCCCAATGGCTTACAGTCCCGCTTTGTAATCATTTTTGTTTGCTGACTATAACTCCCTGAGTAAATAACCCTTCCTTTTACCTATAATATCACATATGATATGTTCTTATCAACAGCAAACATTAGTGCAGTTTGGTCTGATGACTGACTATTGATTTTCCACCCTTGTAAATAAAGTCAGCATCTTGATCTGTTCTTGGTGCTTCCTGAGGAAATAGTCATTGAAAGAAAAATCTTTAACTGAGGGCACTGACCTATTCTACTTATTTATATCCTTCTGCTACCCCAGTCCCTGTCATATTATGGGCTGGTGGTTGGGAACCAGAGGGCTACTAGGGGCTGGATTTTAAAAGGTGCCTAAAGATACAGGTGGGTGCCTAGTGCAATTTACAAAAGCCCCTAAGCAGGTTAAGCACCACTGAGCTAGCCAACTATATACTTAAATACCTTTGAAAATCTCACTTCGGGTGACTAGCAGAAGGCATCGCCCCAAATGAGGAAAGGAAGCGACAGTGGTGGCCAGTAATAATGACAAAAAACTTGCAGGTTGCCTGTGCTGCTGTTGTCAATCTAATTATAGTACTGGATGGGGTGCTTTAAGGACCAGGGGAGCAAAATGCTGAGCTGTGAGGTACTTGGGAGCTCATGTAAAAGCTAGAGAGAGAAGACCAGGTGCAGATGGAGCTCATGCGTATGTTGTAGTGAGTGGTACTGTGGTATGATCTTAGTCTTTCTCAGGATAATCTAGCTGTGAGTCATCTGCAGAGGAAGCCCTCTCCTCTAGATCCTCCTATGTATGCACAAGAACATTTGCCACATCCTCTGCAATCAAAATGGCACCTTCAGTTCCTGACTTCCTGTTTTTTCCAGTCAAACTGTGAAAATTAGATGGAATTTTTTGTGTAGCAGTTTTCTGTAATCTTTCATTCTATGAAGTGCCAGGTTGTGAAGCAAAAGCTGTGTTGGTGAGGGGTGTGTTAGACCTGTCCTGCAGCATCCGAATGAGGCCTAAATATATCTTACTGGAAGGCAAGAAATCTTTTTACTTCCACTTCTACTATGAGTTCTTCATTTGTTCATTTTATGTGGTGACAGACCAGTGCAAACACTGCTTAATACAGCAGGGGCACGGTGGTCTTTCAGAAAACCCTTTTGTACATAGGCTGTTATAGATATCTGGCTGCACCCTTAACAGCTTGGCATTTAGATATTGTGTTGATGGATTGGATAGATACATAGCTAATAAGGTGCTGCTGACATATCTAATGTTAATAATGATAGATAATGACAAGAAAAAATAGAAAACCATGTATTAAATAAATGCACTTGACAGATTAGAAAATAGCATGCTTATGTATATGGAATGTCAGTGGGACTCAGTTATGACAACAATTAATTAAATGAGACATTTAAATATAAATGTTCATGCCCTTTTCAATGAGGGTAGAGCATGGTGGATTGATTTAAAACAAAGCAATTTAAGTCACCAATTTTAATCATGATTTAAATCAACAAGCAGGAAATCTTGATTTAAATAATTGATTTAAATGTGTTTTGTATTTGTACTTTTTAGTATTTTCCTAAAAAGAGGTTGCTTCTCATTGGTTGGTAACAATTTAAAACATGTTAATTTTGCAATTAAATATAGCCTTTACCCTAAATTTGGTGCTGCTTTTTGCTAACCAGAAAGACACACTACATCTACACACATTTATTTAAGCAATTATATAGCTTAACTCACATTTATCGAGATTCTTAAATGTTTACATTTTTTGTATTAGAAAACGGTGACTCGTGTATAGATGGTCATTAATGTTTTACTTGTGATTGGGGCCAAGCTCTGTTTGGATGGAACTTCAAAATCAATTAGAAATGCATAAACCAGCATTTTAATGTTATTAAATAAAATTACAATAAATGTGCTTGATACATAAGAAAAAAAGTTTAGCAAAACATATTTGGTATCTAAAGCTAACTAATTTACAAAGGAAGTATTAACTGTAGTTAGTGAATTGAACAGATTGTTCCCAGTCAGTATGTCATTCAAGATTTTAGAACTAATAGATCTCATCCTCTCACACCTAGTTTTAGTCATAGATTGGAAGAGGAAAATAAGCTTTCTTGATTTTTCAACTCCCAATCAGTTTCTTAACTTTTCAGCTAGTCGGTGAACCAAATTAGTTGAATCAAATGAAATGAATAAAATATTCTCTCTGCTTCTGCAGAAGAGGTTACTGCTGTCAAAAGCTGGTGTAGTTCTTCAAAAAACTCTGGTTCCAGGTGGTTAGCCAGTGACTTCTACCAGTTCAGTGGTTTGACTTTCTTTAAAATGTGGCAGCAAACATGTACTGCTTGCTGCTTATTATTTTATATTTAATGTAGACGATTTTCATACATTTAGCCCTTAAGTTGAAATTTTCAAATTTAATTTTAAATAGATATTTTTAAATGAACTTGTATTTAATTGAAATTTTAAAATTGATTTTTTTAAAATTGGATTTTATCCATCCTGGGGCAGTGTTTATGCACACAAGGAGTATATGACTTGACAGGAAATTAGAGTGATAAATGGTGATAGAAAGGAGAGATTGGTAGTATATGAACTATGATTGTGCATGGAAACACTGTGGAACAAGACTACAACATTGTGCGTATCAGAAGCAAATGTTAATAAGTAAGAATTTTAGGGATGATCCTTTCCTAAGGATAAAATCATCTTAGTTTCCTTTCAAAATTAATGCACAGTGGTGTTATTTTTGCTTCAAAACTCAGCCGTTGAACAACACAACAACTGTGCATTTATGTTTACTGTTTTAAAATTGACACCTATACTTTAATTCTTTTGTGTACTAATGAACACCTGTTTAGAAACAACATTTGCTCATGTAAATAATAAATATCTCTCATGAGGTAACTTAAGTGTTAGACTTCAAAGCAAGCATATTACTCTAATAAAATAAGAAAATGCTGCAAATGCACTGTACTGCAATTCATGCCACTAAAAAGTGATGTGGTTATATTTTCTTTGCCATGCCACATTTCTTGGCACAGATGGGGAGCACCATTACGTAGGAGGGGAGGAGTAATAGTAACATCCATATTTTATGTCTCAAAATTTTACACAATCACTGGACACATGACTGATATTATGCAGGAGAGCCTTTTGAGATGATTGAATGTAAAGAAGTTTACAGAATTGCTCTGCTTTTAGATGACCTGGAAAGTGGCTCATTGAAGTCCACACAACCTGGTTGGAGTATATGGAGGAAGTAAATTGCTTAGAAATTATAGATCTGCTTGTCTTACTGTCATTGTAAGAGGGAAAACTTTGGGGCAAATACCAGAGAGGCAGGGGATGTTAGGGAAGAGATCAGGGAGGGAGGTAAGACAGCAGTCACATGGTCATTGGCACATAATGCACATAAAATAATTCCTCTTAGTCAGACATTTTCCAGGAGTCTGATTTATACAGCTACAGATGTGGGGAAATTGCCAAATATTTGTATAAATGAATTTTGCCTTAGGGAATTTCACCACTGCCCAGTCTCAAGAAAAATTCATTCAAACTACAAATGAACCAAATCTATTACAGTTAATAAAGAAGGCTATTTTCCAAGCATGTATTTGTAATTTAAAACTTTATTTTGTCTGGTTTAATATTCAGAACATCACTGGAAACATAGAAACTTGTAGGTTCAAATGACTTTATATTGGTAGTTTTGAATAAAATATATTAGATAATGAAATGGCAGTAAATACATTTGGATGATAACTATATAGCTTAATATCTCACATACATATATAAAATTCATGCTTTGTGAATAGTTGACTTGTCCATATCATGTTTGCATGGTGCTGAAATTCACTGTAGATCTTACAGGTCTTCAATATTCTCAGGGTGGGTGAGATAATATCTCTTATTGGACCAGCTTCTGTTAGAGTGAGAGACAAGTTTGAGATTACACAGAACTCTTCTTCATGTCTGGGAAAGGTACTCAGAGTGTCACAGCTAAATACAAGATGGAACAGATTGTTTAGCATAAGTAAACAACACACATTTAAAAGGGACCATTCAAGGTGAAATGGCCCATTAATACCTCTCCAGTCATAGGGCAGAGGGTTAAATGGGTCATATGGAGTATCATCAGACGGTTACATCCCTTAATCTATAGGGATCACATCCTGAAAGAAATCTTTCCTGAACACACTCTTCTGGCCTTCAAACAACCCTGCAAACTCTCCAAGCTCATCATCAGAAGCAAACTCCCCAAAGACCAGGACACACCAACTCAAAGCAGCACCAGATCGTGACAGAACATATGCAAAACCTATAGACCTCTCTCCACTGTTATGATGATCAACACTCTCCACAACACACCTTTCAAGATCCATGGGTCCTACACAAGCTTATCACAATATGCGCTGTACCTAATCCAGTGCACTAAGACAATCACTATGCTGTAGAATTAACTCACACAGAAAAATAAGACAAAAACACCATAGCAACTGTGAGCGAACACTTTTCACAAAGCGATCACTGTATATCTGACTTCTTAGTCCTCATCCTCAAATGAAACCTGCACAACTCCTTCAAAAGATGAGCCTGGGAATTCATAAATTCGTAAGTTTGCTAGATACCAAAAATCATGAAATAAGAATGAGACACTGACTTCATGGCTTATTACAACAATCTATAACCCACTTAGCCCCCCCCCCCACTCCCACAGCTTTTTTTCTTTCCCACCTAAGACTGGAGAGGTGTTAAGAGGCCATTTCACCTTGAATGGTCCCTTGAAATGTATGTTTACTACTTATGCTAAATAATCTGTTCCACCTTGTATATAGCTGGGTTATACGTCCCAGACCTGAAGAAGAGCTCTGTATAAGCTTGAAAGCTTGTCTCTCTCACCAACAGAAACTGGTCCAGTCAAAGATATTACCTCACCCACCTTGTCTCTCTCATATCCTGGGACCAGCACAGCTACAATACTGCATTCAGTATGCAATGTTGTTCATGTACATTTTCAGAGAACTTATGTATATTGGTATCACATTTCAAAGGAAAACACAAAATATAACAAAACTGTATTTTCTCTTTATTTCTTGTTTTTTTTTGTTAGTTGTTCTATAAAGAAAAAGAACATCTGTATCAGTAATAGCAAAACAAATATTTTTGACCAGCTCACAGATATGAACATTTTAGTATTATAAACTGCAATGGCAATGCAAGGGTATAAAATACATTAGAGTCAGTGGTCCATGAATAATATTGCTTCTATACTGACCTTGCTTTAATACATGCAAGTGCATGAAATAAATCATGGCTTATTATATTGTTGGAGAGGAATCCACTGGGAGTCAAAGGAAATGGTCCTTAACCCTAACAGAAACAGGTTTTACTTGTTTTATTTCTACTCTCACTGCAGAACTGCTAATCTCTGTCCGCCACTGAAGTCCAGGATGGTATTTGGTCCAATAATATTGATAAAGTCATGCTCTTTGAGCCTGATTGAGATCTCATTTACAAGTGTAAATCATGAATAACTTCATCAAAGTAAAAGCAAGTAAGTAATATTGTAATAAGGCTCTTTGTCTTTAAGGTGACTTTTTAGTTTGTTTCTATACAGCTATCATATAAATGTAGCATACCAAAAAAAGTTCTCAGACACAAGTCAAACACAATCGTGCCTTTGACACATATTCACAATGACTAGTAGCATCAATTGGAGTTCAGTTGCCATACAGTTGAGCTCTGTCTATGGCTCATTTTTTTAATTCGTTGCTGGCTGCAACAATATTTCTTAAACATAGTCATTCTTTTATTTTCCATTTTGTTAATGGAGTCCAAAAGTAGGAAGATGAGGATCTTTAACCACTTTAACCATTAGCTTACAAACAGAGGAAACATCTATGTAATTCCCACTAAATATACCACTGATAAATGTGTCACATCACTGTTCTTCCAATACTGTTTGTTTTTTCAATAGCCTGTCTGAGAGAAAATCACTCAGCATTATAAAACAATTCCAGAATCCTTCATACATTTAAGAATTGTTTTAGACGGTCAATTGACTAGAGAAATCCTGAATTTCATTTTAATGTGAATATCAAAAAGTGAAGGAAGAGTTTAAGCCTGTTTGTTATACTCACTTCAATTTTCTCATTTCTTTTCCTTATTCAGTCGTATGTGATTATTTTAAGGATTAAAAGGAAAAACTGGCTCAGTAGCTCTTGCAGCTGGGAATTAGCGGCAGAGTTACAATTCTCTAGATCTACTGTAATTAGGTCAGAGGGTGAAATCCTGGCCCCACTAAAGTCGGTGAGAATTTTGCCATTGACTTCAGTGGAGCCAGGATTTTGCCCAGAGAGAATTATGACAGTTAAGTTCTTCTCTC
Source organism: Lepidochelys olivacea (assembly GCF_965140295.1). Classification (NCBI taxonomy): domain Eukaryota; kingdom Metazoa; phylum Chordata; order Testudines; family Cheloniidae; genus Lepidochelys; species Lepidochelys olivacea. Next base: position 85,190,198 of record NC_140415.1, on the reverse strand, counting down.
TTTTGAGAACAGCAGTGCTGGCAGCTGGCCTGCTACAATCCTTTTCTACCGTGCTATCCAGTAACTAACTGGTTGCATTTCTGTTTGGAAGTTGGAAGGTAAACAAGAAATCACTTTAAGAACAAGGTAATTATTTCTAAAGTGAATACTGCATTTAAACTGCTCTTATAAGACATTTATAATGTAACATGCATGCAAATTTTCCTTGTATCTGACTGCATTTTCCAATAATATGCTTTTGACATGCACGTTTGCGAAAAATACCTTTTGTTTTAAAGCAGAAAGGTGCAAACTGTAGAATATACAATTTCATAGCTGTTAAAAAAATTAATGTGCTTTTTCATCTTTGATGGTCTTCACTTTGCTGTTAGTTGTAGAATATAGAGCAAACCATTCATGTTGTGTATTTTTTAAAAAAAAAACCAAACTTTGGAGAGATTTCAGAATAACTCACATTAAATATACTTATTCTCCATCTCGGACTGCAAAAAAGCAGTTTTCCTTAAAAAAAACGTCTTAACCTGTTTTTTCTATTGTGAACCTAGTATTGCATTGTAACTCACTTTTTGACTGAACTGTTAATGTGCCAAATCCTGTAGTCTTTACTTAGGTAAGTCTTCTATTAATGCCACTAGAGATGGGGCCAATAAAAGTTTTCTCTAAGTAAAGACAGCCAGCTATGGTTCCCTGAATAGTCTCAGTTGTTCAGACCACAAATTTAAATAATAAATATAACTCCCATTTGCCAATTTAAAGACAATAAATCTAATAGTTTAGTGTATGTTTATCATGAGATGCAGGCAAAATCCTAATTCAGATGCAGTAATTATACAGAAGTTTGATTTGGCAAATCTGGCAATATGAGCAAAATCATTCTCTCTCTCTCTCTCTCACACACACACCTGCCTGCAATTCTATAGACAATCTGTTCATTAACCAATCATATTGTGCTCTTATCAGAAATGTTTGAACTGAATAATTTCCACAGAGGCCTTTGTAGAGGGAGTCCAGAGTATGTCCTCCTGGGGGAAAATTTTCCCCCATCTGCACACCATATGATATAAACTGACATGCTCCAAAGGCAAATATTTGCTCTTCGGAAATATCTTGGGCCAGAAGTTCAGGCCATCCCTGGAAATGATGGTTTAGCTGGGTCCAGAGAGCAGGGGATGATCTCCCGCTGACCCAAGGAGATTTTCCCCCCTCCCCATCATTCAGTTCAAACACTGCTCATCAGCATAATACTAAGGAGGGACATAATATGGTAAGTGGAGAATCAATATCACATTTCGCTGCATAACCCCTTTACTTCCCTCAAATGTACAATAGTTTATAAATTGGTAGCTCCAGGGTTATTTTCTTCCCCACACCCTTCAACCATGAACAGTCAGCACCAAGACTTGTACAGAAAAATATTTGTGTTATCTCCAGCATTCTTGAAGGCTATGATAAATTAATCCTACATGCATTTATACATTCTAGATTTCTTCATTGGCATTTCCTTCTCTTCTAAATCTGCATTATGTAGATATATCACCTTCCTTTACAGTTATATGCAAACAGCATAATAAACATAAGTAATTGACTTCCAGTCCTTCCATAGTGCAGTATATTGTTAATAAGGAATTAAATTTTCTTCTATTTGCTTTAAAATTAGAAATCCTTTCCTACTTTTTTCATTCTTGATTTTATTTTCTAACTATAATTTGAGTTGCTGGGAGTTTTTTTTCATAGCAAATAAACTCCTCTTTTAAAAAAATCTAGTGTATTTCTTTCATAACAGCTACTAATAAATAGGATTTTACATGGTTCCTCATTGTCTATAGGTTTCATGTTGGGTTCTGTCAGAAAGAATGAGACTACATGGTTGCTTTATAACTATGCAATTTTCACATGAGCACACATTTGCCTTTCAGCTTCTCTTTCCTTTTCTGCTGTTTGCTTTTTTTACCATCAATTTGTAAACTCACAGTCCTGCGTTTCTCTAGGTTTAGCAGCTCTTGGAACAGCTCTTTCACATTGTGGTTCAACTTGGCAGAAGTCTCCATAAAGGCACACTTCCACTTCTTGGCCATGGCTTCGCCGTCACTGCTCTCCACCTCTCGGTTTTGGTTTTCATCACTTTTATTCCCCACTAACATAATTGGAATGCTTTCCACATCCCCTTTAATCTGACATATTTGTTCATAGATGGGTTTGAGTTCCTCCAAGGACTGTCGGCTGGTGATTGAAAAAACCAATATGAAAGCATGTCCTTTGGAAATAGACAGACGTTGCATGGCTGGAAACTGATGGCTCCCAGTAGTGTCGGTAATCTGCAAAGTGCATATGCTCTTATCACAGCTGATCACCTGCCTGTAGGTGTCTTCAATGGTGGGAATGTAGCTCTCTTTGAAAGTGCCTTTGACGAACCTCAAGACCAAGGAACTTTTGCCAACTCCTCCAGCTCCAAACACCACCACCCTGTAATCATTGCTTTGCTCAGGCATGCTTTTCACTGTATCTGATGCTCAACTAGGGGGGAAACCTATAAAGGAAAATGCAACAAAATATTAATTCAGCTTTCCATGGGGAAAATGCTTTATAACTTATATGGTAAAAAAGACTTGAGAAAATGACTGAAGTAATGGCACATTAATAATACATAATGACTCAAAAGGACTGATCAAGGGCTATAGAGCAATTCATCTCAGCACTGTTTCTGGATTCCAACCCAGTGCAGGTTGATAATGGATGAAAATTGCTGCTATTTTGTGCTTATCTGGTGGCCTTTGTAAATTGAATGTGTAACTAAGTCCAGTTACTAGTGGGCAAAGGTACATAGCCCAAAACATACCCATCCATTTAACATCCTTATTGACAGTCTGTCTACCAAGAGACTGAATGTGCTATGGAGATGGAGTTACACTCTCACCCATAGAAGACTTACTACAGGTCATTGTTGAGGCATATTGATGGGGAGACCAGTGTGTGTGAACTTATCCTTCTGCCCATGCTACACCTCTTCTGTGAATAGAGAATTTGTCTCCAGTGTTGTACAATTCATACCTTTCAGAAGCAAAACTTAAAACTAACGGATAAGTGCTAATATTTCATTGGTAGCACTAAGTGTTTCATAGTCTGCCTTTGGGGGTTTTCACCACTTTGGCTTTACCTCAAAAATATTGTTTTATTTCCTAAATGAGCATGCTCATTTATAATTCAAGAGGGAAACTATAGCTTTTGATTCTGATTTTATTTATTGCACATTATAATTTTTGCATGCTAATATTGGTCTATATTTACGAGAAAAGAGATATCTGCATCTTCATAAGACTTTGAAAAGAATCATACTGTCAACTCTATTAAAGGAATGATACTGCATGGCATACTTGGTAGTGAGTTCTCTGTCAACCTTGAAGTTCAGTAGGTTCAGCAAGATTACCTGTCACCAAAAATCTCTCCCTAAGCAACTAACTATAAATCTGGTCATAATAACAATAATGTATTCCATGTGTAAAAAAGTATCCAAGGTTCTGTTAACTATGGTAGTTCCAGAATTAGAGAAACTTTGGCTATAACCATGGTTTTATCTAAGGGCTAATCCTGCTGACTTTGGGACTGACACAGTACCCATTTATAAAAAATGGAAAAATTCCCATTCACTTCAGTGGGTGTTTGTCAGGCCCTGAATGATACAAAACTTCTCTGAATTTCAGTGAGACTTATGCAGGCATAAGGGCAGGCAAATTGGACCTTAAAAGGGGAAGCAGAGAATAAACGAAGGATAGTTCATAGTTTAATTGAGTTTAAGGCCAGAAAGGGACCCTTAGATCATGTAGTCTGACATTCTGTGTATCACAGGCCATTAAATTTCACCCAGTTACCTCTGTGTGGAGCCCAATAACTTGTTTGACTAAAGCATATCATCCAGAAAGGCATGTCTCTAAGACATCAAGAGATGGAGAAGTTACTCCTTATTTCCAATTTGAATGTTTGGCTTCAGTTTCCATCATTTGTTTTTGTTATCTCTTTGATCAAAAAATTGAAGAGCTCTTTGTTACTTGGTATTTTCTCCCAGGAAAGTACTTACACACTGTAGTTAAGTCACCTCTTGGTCTTCTCTTTGATAATAGGGTGACCGGACAGCAAATGTGAAAAATCGTGGGGGGTAATAGAAGCCTATATAAGAAAAAGACCCAAAAATCAGAATTGTCCCTATAAAATTGGGACATCGGGTCACCCTATTTGATAAACTAAACAGATGGAGCTTCTTAAGCCTCTCACTGTCAGGTACTTTCTCCAGCTCTCAAATCATGTTGGAGAGTTTTTTTCACCCTCTCCAATTTTTCAACATCATTTTAAAAAATATATGCTGTTTTGGTATCCCCAGTATTCTAGTATTGATCTCACCAATTTCACACACAGAAGTAAAATCGCCTCCCTATTCCTACTCACTACTCCCCTGTCTATACATCCAAAGATTGCATTAGCCCTGTTTGCCACAGCACTGCACTGGGAGCTCATGTTGAATTGTTTGCCCACTATGACCTATAACTCTTTTTCAGAGTCACGGCTTTCCCAGATACAGTCCCCCATTTTGTAGGTCTGGCCTGCATTCTTTGTTCCTAGATCACTGAGCCTATTACAGTCCCTCTGGAACACTAGAACCTCCACTTCCATTTGATGAGAATTCTCCATTGGCAACTATTTTTTTGATATCTGTCAGCTATCCAGTTCTTAATCCATTTAACATGTGCTTTATTGATATTTTATCATTTGAATTTTAAAATCAGAATGTTGCATGGTCCTAAGTCGAATGTATTTTAAAAAGTATGTTTATTACATCTACAGTTACCTTTATCAATCAAATTTGTAATCTCAAAGAATGAAACCAGGTTTGTTTAAAAAGACCTATTTTTATAAAACCAGGTTGACTGGCATTAATTATATTCCTCTCCTTTAATTCTTTATTAGTCAAAATCCCAAATCAGCTTTTTTACTAATGTTAGACTAACAAGCTTATAGGTATTCAAGCCTATTTTTTTTTAATAGTGGCAGAATGACAGCACTCTTCCAGTCCTCTGGAATTTCCCCATGTTAATTTTTAATAAAATACATCAGTGGGCCAGGGACCTCCTTAGCCAGTTCTTTTAGGACTCTGGGGAGCAAATTATCTGGGTCTGCTGATTTTTAAAATGTTTATCCCTAGTAGATATTGTTGTTTAACATCTTCCTTGGTTACTAATAGACTGGAAAGTACAAATGTGATCCAACCACATTATCCTCCTGCTTTCCAAATACAGAACAGAAATATTTATTGAACACTTCTTCTGTCTCTGGATCTCAATCTCCATTTAGTAATGGACCTATACTATTTCTAAGATTTCTTGTGTTCCTAATATACTTTAAAAATCTCCTTATGTTCTTACTCCTGTTAGCCATGGATTTTTCCCTGATTAAAAAAATTGGGTTTGTTTAGTCTGGAAAAGAGAAGACTGAGAGGGGACATGATAACAGCTTTCAAATACATAAAAGGTTGTTACAAGGAGGAGGGAGAAAAATTATTCTTCTTAACCACTGAGGATAGGACAAGAAGCAATGGGCTTCAATTTCAGCAAGGAAGGTTTAGGTTGGACATTAGGAAAAACTTCCTAACTGTCAGAGTGGTTAAGCACTGGAATAAATTGCCTAGGGAGGTTGTGGAATCTTCATCATTGGAGATTTTTAAGAGCAGGTTGGACAAACACCTGTCAGGAATGGTCTAGATAATACTTAGTCCTGCTTTGAGTGCAGGATACTAGACTAGATGAGCTCTCCAAATCCCTTCCAGTCCTATGATTCTATGTCTTCATCCTATTTTATCAATTATCTATACTTTATAACTTCTCACTTACATTGATTGCTATTCATTTCCCTTTTTTCTCTTTGTTATATATTGCTTTTTTTATTTCTAATTACTGCCTTCACATTGCCACTGAACCAGGATGGGCTTTCAGTCAATGTTGTCTTCTTTCTTGATTGTGGAATTGTGCATTTTGGGCCATCTAGAACTCATGTTTTCAATTTTCATTCATATTTTCCTCCTACTCAGTTTTCGTCATCTTTTTTGTCAGCTTTGGGAAATTAGCCCCTTTGGAGCTTTGTGTGTGTGTATACAATATATATATAAATGCACTTGTGTGTGTGTGTGTTACTGGTTGGAAATGTCCTCTGTTTGCCCATATTGAATGTAATCAGGTGATGATCACTGGGTCCTAGGCAACCATAAACTTTCAGTGCAGTGATTAATTCACTTACCTCTGTCATAATGAGTTTAGCCCTATTCATCAGTTTCCAAACAGAATTTTAGAGATGGAATTATATAAAAGGTATGCTTAGTGAATAACTATGCTTTCATAGTCTTTCTGATCTAGATGGAGACTAGAGAAGACATGGAAATTTTGCCTCAGTGGTAGGACAACCATGGAGTGGTTGCATGTTTGAGGAATAGGCAGCCCAGAAAGTACAAGATGATTACAAGGATTGTTCTTGGCCATGAAATAAAGTGTAAATAACACACTAGTCAGACATGTAGATGCACTTGCTGAGATACAAATGCAGGTAGCTGAGAGAGAGAGCAAAGCCCATGCTGGATATACACCTGTCATATTGAGTTGCATGCCTGAAACAAGCACATACGTCACTAATCGGGCAGGCACTTCCGCTTTCCAGCACCTGAATATTTTCAGAAGGTGGCACTTCAGTAGATGTAAATAAGTAACCAGATTCTGAAAGCACTCTGCAAATGGAATTCCTATTGTCTTCTCCAGTTCTGCAGTCTGCACTCACATGAGTCATCCCATAATCAATGAAGGCAAAGGTACTATTGACTCCCTTTTAGTGCCTAAGAATCTAAACAAAACTAAACACCTACCTTGGAGCACTAACATATGGGTAGATCTGAAGAGTATGGCCTTTTTTGTACTAGACAAAATAGATCTACATATTTGTGCATGTAATTATCTGCTTCATTGCGCCTGTACATTTATTTAATATAACCATATCTGGATAGTGTCTTTTTGCTGCATTAAAATTCATTAGAAAAAAGTCTAGCTGACCGGTTAAGGCAGACAGGTAAAGAAAAGATAGAGCAAATGGCCAAAATTATTTTAAAGTGGACCTTACTTGTGAGCAGTCATAAGCAGAGGTTTTCATGACCATTTGGTTGTTAAATAATAGGCAAAATTTCATCATATTTATTAGTGAACAAAATTTTCATGACAAAAATGATATGTTTTGTTCCTGTTTTCATGGCAAAATAGTGAATTTTTAAAAAATTTTTTGCCCCAGGTGGAAACATGATACTTTTAAAGGGAAAATGTAACAGCTAAAAGTTTTTTTTTTCTTGCAACCCAAAGATTCTGTGCCTGTCAAAAGCGTCTTTAATTCTAGTGGTGAATAAAAAAAATACTTTGTAAATATACGGGCCTGATCCTCAGTGGGTGTAAATCGTCATAGCACCACTGAAGTCAAATCACAGCTCCACTGCCAAGTCACACCAGCTGAGGGTCTGACAGAGGGATTGTTCATGCCATTTTTATCAGCAGAACGAATATTTTCACAGTGCTAATTGCCATGTAGTTGTAGGTTAGAGCAGAAACTCACCCAGGAGAAAATATTAACTCAAAATAACTTCTGTCTTTCTTCAGAGCATTTAAGTATAATACAAAGCTACTAGGCAAGTCACATAGGTTGAGACATGGTGTATAGAGTGCAAGACCTAATGAAAGTAATTAAAATTATCTCATGCATTCAGTTTGTCTGAAAAGACAGAAAACAAAATTGTTGTCTGAGTGTTTTGTCATATTCAGCCTCTGCTTTGATAAGCTACTATAGCAAATTGCCTTGTTTTTAGTTAATCCATATATTGATAACTACCATGTTTTAAAGTTTTTGTGCACGATGGCAACTCCATGCTCTCCAGGAAGCTATTGGACAATGGACGTTAAGGTTTTTAAAAAGGTTTTTTATTTATTATTAATATACCTTTGCAAAGTGTAGGTTTCGTATGTATTTCAACTGTTTTGGAGCTAACCTTCTCTGTAGTAAAGGAGGGGAATCTCCTGGTGTCTGACATTAAATGTAACAAAATCCTTCATGTCGTGATGTGAAGAGGGACTTCAAAGCTGTGGTACGATTGTGCTTTGGTCAGATCATTTAAGTGGTGCAAAAAGTCATTAAGCCAATTGACCTGTGATCTCTTTGGGTTTTCTTAATGCCTGCTATGCAATATAGAATTTAGAATGAAGTATATTCCAGGAACCTCTTAACGGTGTTGCTGTGCATTCCCTTTGCCCACAGCCATTCTACCTTATGCTGTCAGATCTCACAAGCTAGTAAGCAGGATCAGCAAGAGGATTGAAAACCTCTAAGGAACACCTAGATGAAGCAGGAAAGGGAGCGGGTGACTTGTTAGGTGTCCTTTGAGTCAGTAGAGAATGACAATGTGGTGAGAGGGACACAATTTTTGGAGATGTCGTCTTTCAGATGAGATGTAAAACAAAGACCCTGGTCATTAAAGATCCCCTGGTACTTTTCATAAGTACAGTTGTCAACCCCTGTATTCTCACCAATTCCAGCTTGAGTAATTACATTCTTTTGAGATATATTAATGCATGATTGGGACAACCACCGCAGCAGTGCTGAAGTTTGGGTGAAAAGAGCATGTGGTTAGGCAACCTGGGAATGGGAGGATTAGTATCTTTAAAAAATGCATTTGGCTTTAGAGTTTTGCCATTGGCCAATATTTGTTAATTTTTATTAGAACAAGTGATAAAAGATCTCCCAAGCACATTTGCTTATGCAGGCACTCCTATGTATTTTTCAATGAGCTAGGAATCACGCCCAGTGCTAGCGTTCAACTAAATTAAAGCCAGATAATAATGTAGAATTCTCTATAAGAATAATGCGCATGTTGTATGATCAATTAATACCAAATCTTCTTTGTGTGTCCCAGAATTTAATAGCCTTTGATATGCTTGTTGGTGTATAATGGAGAGGGGGTAATGGTCAGATGGTTGGTGCCCACAAAGTATTGGGTTATAGAAATAAAGGGAGTCTGTTCAAGTGATTTAGGTCCCCGTTCAGCAAAGCATTTAAGCAGTTGCAAAAGTGCTTTGCTGCACAGAGATGGAGGTGAGTATGTGTTTACAAGTACTTTGTGAAATCAGAGCTATAACTTAGTCCAATTGAACATTGTTTCTGAATACTGGATATAAGGCATGCATGTAGCAAAAAAGCTCTTGACAGTGAAAAAAATATAATTAAAAAGGAAATCAGTGATTTTTGTCTAGGTCATTGGGTGCAGCGATTAGAAATTATGTGATTATTTCTGAATATGCTGGGTCATGTTGACCGAATGATGTTCTATTATTGGACACTGGAAAGATGATTATTTATTTGGGTTTAGAATTGCTTTGAAGTAATCACTGGAAAAGTTACTGTGTGTGGGATGAGGAAGGGAGTTACTAACTGGATCAGTGATTCAGTGGAGGCTTGTAGACTTCAAGAGCTTTGTTCAGGGACCATGAGCAAAAGCGGGATTAGCGTTGGCCAGGGTTCATGATGAAAGGTAGTCACAATCAAATTGCGGTAAATGGGAGAGGCAATACTGACTAATTGGCTTGCATGTGAATCCAGTCAGGGGGTAGTAGAATAATGTGGTTTCACAGTGGACAGCATTAGTTTCTGTACAGGGAAATCAAAATAAGGCTCTGGGCCCTCACACTCCATCTTCTGTCTGGGATGCGCTCTTCAGTAATTTTTGCTTGTTTTTTGAGAATAAGGATGTCTTCTACTCCACGTATTTTGTAAGATGCACAAACTCAAACTACTCAGAAGGGTTACCTATGTTCCGAACTGTACACAATGCAAATTGACTGGAAGGGGGTACAAAAGTTGCTAAAAGCTCACTTGTGAACTTCACTGATTTATGCGGGATTGGTCCCCCTGTATTAAGTTAGAGCAGCCAAAGGGTTGATAACAGCACTATGGGGTCAAAACCACAGGTAGGAATGTGTGTATTTTGCAGGAGATTGGACTAGATGAGCATAATCGCTTTAAATAAAACCTGTGAATTGGAGTGGCCACACACACTCTTGTTCAGCTACCACCCATCTTCCTTTCTCTGATACCAGCAACGAAGGGGAGAGCATAAAGCCTGTCCAAGCCACCAGAGCATCTCTCTTGAACTGGGATGATCTTTTCAGGCTGGATACACTGGCTTCATAGCAGATTTCATCCACAATGCAAAATACAGTGGTTATACTGCAATGGAGAATCTGTCCCAAAATATGCAAATAAAACAGTGACTTTAATATTGAAAGTTTTTTTTTAAGAACAAGAGCCCTACACTTCTGTCTCAAAGACAAATGAGCATTTAAAGGAGGCAGAACCCAGCAGCTATATCATTCATTGATTACAGAAGCTATGCTCTGATTTTGCAAAGTAACTGGCATATTTTCAATGAGCAGTCATTAATTTCTATGTTTTTTCAAAGATAAAATATCCATAGAACAATCAGTTCCAATGCATGCCATTTCTCCTGAGGTTAGTTTAATTGTGTAGAAACAAAGTTTGCACCTGTATGGTTAAAAGAGGTTCAAATAATATTCCAAATGAGTGTCCTTTAAAACTGTTTGAACACCTATGAAATATTGTACAGAAGACATTTTCTAGGAAGACATTTCCCTCAGTAAAGTGAAAAAAAGTATTCTATATTGATATCATATTAATAATAAAATCTTGACTAGTTTTTAACCCAGGACAATGTTATTTGTATTACCATAGTATCTAGGAGCCGTAGTCATGGACCAGGACCTCACTGTGCTAGGAACTGTAAAACTGCAGAATGAAAAGAAAGTCCCTTCCCCAAAGAGCTTACAATCTAAGCGTAAGACAAGAGACAACAGATGGAGAAAGATGGAAATACAAGAAACAAAGATGACGATGGTCAGCATGATAGGCTGTGGTCTCGGCATACCAGCAGCCTATTTGTTGTCAATTTTTTACAGGTATTAAGGCAGAGGAGAGTTTTGAGGGAGGATAATGAGGTAGCTTTATGGATGTTTATGGGGAGCGCCTCTTAAGCATGAGGGGAAGCATGAGAGAAAGTATGAAGGTGATTGTTTGAAAGTGGGCAATAGAGGCTGGTCCTGTGGGCTGACCAGAGGTGGGAGTCAACATCTTGATGGTGAATCAGAGATGATAGGTAGGGTGGGGTGAGGCCACGCAGGGTCTTGAAAGTGAAGACAAGCAGCTTTTGGTTAATGTGATGGAAAAAGGAGAGCTAATGGAGGGATTCAAAGAGAGGTGTGACATGGTCAAAGCAACGGGGTAGGGAAATGATTTTTGCTCCAACATTCTGGATGAATGTGAGTGGGGCAAGATTATGTTTGTCAAGGCCAGAGAGAATCATGTATCAGTAACTGAGACATGATTATAGCCTGGACAAGAGTTTAAGCTGTGTACATGGATACGAAAGGCCATATCTTACAGATCTTATGCTGAAAGAATTGTTAAGATTTAGACATAGTCTGGATGTAAGGACCAAGAGAAACGTCCAAGTCAAAGATGATACCCATATTATGAGCATGAGACTTAAAGATAAGGACATGTTTAAGTGCTTTGTTAGATTGTGACCAGAGTGCATCATGCATTGGAGGACTGAGCACTAGAGAAATGCATATGTAAATATGAACGGATTTCATAAAATGACAAAACCAAAAGGCAAACTATTATCCAGTATAATGAGTACCAGTCCAATATTTGTTTAACAAACCCCATGTTAATTTTTAGTTTCTGATGCTGGTAAATTAAAAAAAAATCTTTAATAGTTTTGGCTCTAATTTAGCAAGGTAGTTAAAATCAGGCTTAACTTTAAGCACATGAGAAGTCCTATTGATTTAATGGAACTACTCCTATTCTTAAAGTTACACACATATTTAAGTACCATAATGAATCAGCACTTTAGTCCATTAAATACTTAGGGCCAAATCCTGCTTGCCTTTTTCTCAGGAGTAGTTCCAATTAAACTGAAATTGAGGTAAGTGAGCAGGATTTGGCCCTCACAAAATAAAATACAATGCTGTTAAATTTATTTATTCTATGCCCGTCTGTCAAATCCTAGAATCCTTATTCAGTGGAAGTTTTGTCAGCGTAAGGACTGCAGGATCAGATTTAGGCCTTGATCCTGCAAACACTTATGAATATGTGTAACTTTATGCATTTAGACAAATTGATTAGAGTGGGATAAACACCAAATATTGTGAAACTCATGATAAAAAGCACAAGAATTGGCAACTATGTACTGATACACTATGTATATAAAGATATATACATACTTCAGACTACTTTCTTTTCGCTAGAGGGAATAACAGAAAAACTACAAATGTTTTGTTTATTCTAACCGCACAGTACTTTAGTCCTGAAAAGCTTAATTTTACTGTTATGACAAAAAGCTATTGGTCCAGATCTTCAATGGAAGCAGAACAGTTAGAGATTGAGCCAAATCCTATAGTCCTTTCTTATGAAAAACCATAACAAATTTTATTTTCTATTGCTAGGAAGATCGTGATGACTATCATGAACACTGGGCCAGATTCTGATACCTTTACTCATGTTGAATAGAACCTTACTCCAGAATAGTCCCATTAAAGTCAATTATATTATCTGTGGCATAAAGCATTACTCAGCCTGAGTAAAGGTATTGGAACCTGGCCCGTTGTCTTAATATCTCAATTTCACAAGATAAAACCCCTAGACAAAATACCAAACAATCAATGCAGTGATTTAAACTATATTTTGAAGCTGTTTGTAAAACAAAGATTTAAGATAAGATCTGGGTATAATTTGTATACTGTTGTATAGCAATAATGGGTTTCTAAAGGGGTTTCTAATTGTTCATACGAATCTATTCGCTGCCAAACTGCAGGAGTGAACAGGCAAAGTTGAATTTGTTTTATAAGTTTATATTTTTGATTTACTTTAAAGTAAACAATTTCAACATTTATTTTCAAAACCCACATCTCTTCCTTTTGGAATCTCCTGAATTTCAGAAGACTGAAGACTGTTTACTAAAAATAAAAGAAAAATACAAACTTGTTTGTTAGTTTAGACTTTCAGTAGTTGCTCTGTGTTTGAGGTAAATATACCTTTGTTTCATTATATTCCCTCATTTCTCGTTTCAGCCAATGTTACCAAGAAAGAAGACACATGAATTAAGAACAAAATAGTATCATTAAGACTAAATGATAAGTAAATATAAATAAGTAAATTAAATACAATGAAACATACTTATACATAAAAAAATCTTTTCCCAGTTATTCTCTATTGAAGTTTGCAATGTTTGGTTGAAGGAATTTGGCAGATTTTAAGGAGACCATCTTTCTCCATTGGGGCTTATTTTTAAAACTCAATATTTCAATTATCAGCTGTAGCTGATATTTGACTGTTGAAATTACCGACTTTTTCAAATAAGATAAAAACCTAGTTAGACTTGTTTGGAGAAGAAAAACATACAATTATATTATTTTATTTTATTTTTATCTCAACTGTGCATGACATTGATTTTAAGTCAGAGTTACTGGACATTAAATTGAAGCACCTTGTACAACCCAGAAATGGATTTGCCTTTTGTATGCTGTTGCCTTGCTGCACTGCACGTCCATCTTAAAGCAGGAATATGAAAGTATGCAAGCACTTCAGTGCCACCAATCCAGTCTCAACCAGAAACTATCCCATTAGCTGCAATAACTATTAGGTAGGCTGCATTTCACTGCTACAGGGTTTGGCAGCACTCCCACCCTTTAGGAAATCTGGGAGATTGATCTCTGTTACATCAGTTTTCCTCTGGCATTAAATTCATTTGCTCCAGAGAAGCTGCTGCTGACTTTCATTGTGAGAGAGGAAAATTAGAGTCTTCATGTCACTAGTATAAGTCTCTTCTTCCTCATTTTAAGGTGCTGACAAACTTTGCTCTTCTCTTTTTCTTTACATCCTATTCAAGTGCGGTACAAGATCTGGGAAAGGACTTATTGTTTGAATTTTTTTTTTAAATAATCTCAAACAGAAAATAGGTTGGGGTTCAATTTAGATTTAAAGACATGTTCTCACCTGGAAGTTCTTATTTGCTGTCTTTTCCAGCAATTAGAGTAAGATAATTTAATTGGTCCCTAGTTCCATGTGAAACTTCGATATAACCCCAGAAAACAGATAGAATATCAGAGTTGGAAGGGACCTCAGGAGATCATCTAGTCCAGCCCCCTGCTCAAAGCAGGACCAATCCCCAAATTTTTTTTGCCTCAGATCCCTAAATGGCCCCCTCAAGGATTGAACTCACAACCCTGGGTTTAGCAGGCCAATGCTCAGATGATCCTATATAATGTTTTTTCTTGCTATGCTGAAACTGAAGATAACCAAATAGACTGATTTTTTTTTAAAGGTGACATTTTGCTGTGGACAAAGTGCCTTTTACTAGAATGTGTGTTTAAAAAGGAGGGGTGGGGGGTCCATATTTGTAACATCATGTAACAGCCTTCACAAATGCACAGTGGTTGTTTTTCCTTGTGGATCTAGTCTGTAACACTGATGCTTGCTTGATTAAAGATGAAAAGTATTAAAAGAAAAAAAATCTGGAGAACTGAATAGCATGTCAATATACGGTAAAGACAGTAAACTATTGGATCAAAGCTTTTGATGTGAGTGCAGTTCCAACTAAGGTGTAGAAATGCTTGGGTGCTCATATGCAAATTGGGGGTGAAGTGCACAAATGTGTACATTGATTTTAGAAGTTTCGCCACTACTGCAAAAACATTCATGGAGACGCACAGCAAAACACAAACAAATACAGTATAATAAAATGATGCCCCTTTTGAATTATAACACACACATGCTGAAGAGTCTTATTGAAAAAGGGAAAGAGACTGTTGGGGAGCAAATAGAGACCCTCAAATAGTCATTGTAAAAATCACATTTGAACAAGAAAATAGTGAGGTGCTTTTTAAAAGGGTGCTGGGAGGAAAATGAGAGAGATTTCAGTGGGGGGATGCACTTCACATCATACCACAACAAAATTGTGCTCATCTGCTAGCTTTGGACACAATGGTTGGACCTTCAAATGGTCAGATGTGTCTGAGTACAAATATTTCTCAGCAGAAAGCTCAGTGAGCAGACAGGTCTTGAATGTATGGCCACAGCCAACACCAACAAAAGCTTTAAAAACAAGCAGTACCAATTCATATTTGAATCCACCACTTTAAAGAATAGAAACGAAGAGAATACAGGTCAGATGTAATATAATCATTATGACTCAAACTGGTGAGCAGTCATGTTACTGAACAAGTGCCAAATGTTGGTGCAACTTAGCTGAGAGGTCTTTGAAGAGGTTATTACAGTGAGCCTCAGGGTCACAAAGGCATGCATTTCTGCTATTAGACCATCTTGGAATAAACAAAAGTGTGGCATAACTGGGGGAAAATCACTTCGGTTCTTGGCTTTCAATGCAGAGGGCATGGTCAAAAGTGATACCAAGGTTCCTAATCTTTGTGGCCACATGCCTACACAAATAGGGACACAAAGAAGAGACCTCCTGCTGTTGAAAACATCTACTGAACAGTAAGACTTCTGTCTTCCCAGGGTTGAGAACGAAATAGCTGGACATATCATTCAAATGTTTTCCCAGACTTTAGGATTCTATAGGGCAATAGATTTACAGCTGAACAGCTGAAATTCTCCTGGGGTTAGAAATGATTACATACAATTGGAGATAGGACGGAATCTTGTGGTATCACTCATTTTACAAACCTTAGCAATGAGACACCTAACAGTCCCCAAGGACTGACTAATAAAATGCACAGTAAATGTAACTGGAACCCTGGGTGGCAGTTCCCTACACCCCAGAAAAAGCCGTCAGTCAGTGAAGAAACACCGAAATGGCCAGTTGACCCAAATCTAAAAACTGTAGGATCTGTAAATACTTTTGATTCAGTTGAATCTGTAAACCCTGGCAAAGGTAGCGATAAAGATCAACCATAAAAGTTCCATTTATATTGAGAGGTGTGTTTGTGTGTGTGTGTGTGTATGTATATAGTGCATACATGCATTATATATAGTTTGTACATACAGGCAAATAAATATTTAGTGCATATAATTATGTGTGTATTTTAAAAAATACTTTTAAGGATATTACTTAAATCTTGTTGCTCTGTCCTCAACTTTCACATCATTGTGACTGTGTACTTCACCATATATAACAGCCCACATTTTACAGAGAAAACAGCAATAAGAGTAAGGTGAGACTTTGAGTAAAAATAAAAATAGTCAGCCTGCAAGAGGAATACTCAAGAGTTGTCTAAAATTTAGTTCTATTGCTTTAGAAAAAGAGAAAATCTTTTTAATTTGATTCATACTCAACATTTCCCCCTCCCATTTTCCATCATATACGGTTAAATATCTTCATTTAAACTAGAACAACATCTTTTTAACCAATGGGTTGCATTGGTGTAAATGAGGGCAGAATTTAGCCCATCGTATTTGAATGAAAATATTTTTCAAATGTTGTTACAAAGCTATTACTGATATCCCAGTAAACTAAGAAACATTTTTCCACATATAGCCAGTACTCTTGTCACCAGCTCCAGTCTTTCTTTCCAACCATTACTTATAAACATAATATTTCATCTGCATGAGATATGCAGTTAGGACCAAATCTTGCAATCTTCACTCATGCAAAATTCCCATTGACTTCAGTGGGACTTTTGCCTGAGGAAAGAGTGCTGGATTTGGCTAAGAAAAAAAATTCACCTACTTTTAATACATAGCTAATGTTTCTTATACAATGCTGAGTAGAAAAATGATTTAAGAAGATTACCTGAGAAGGAACACAACTCTGCCAAATGCTCTTCAATTCTTGCCTGTCATAGTACCAGCAGTAGAGCCTTTCTGTTGTGGGTTTTCTCGAGAGAAACCTCAGCTATCTGTTTTTAAATAAAGGAGCTGTAACTCAGCCGGCTGCTTCTCTCTTGTGTCTTGTTGGTTGCTGCTGTCTGATCCTTGTTCTGTTACCTGTGCTCTTGCTGTTCTGGTCCTACTCTAGTGTGTGTGTGTCTCTCTCTGTCTCTCTCTCTCTCTCTCTGGGTGCCTGGGCCGTGGTTAATGCTTTTGTTGGCTTGGTTGCAATCTCCCTCCAGACACACACACTCTCTGCTCTCAGAGATGGACTGACTTCAGCTTCGGCTGCTGCTGGTACTTAAATGGCGACTGCAAAGCTCATCTAAGCTTTTAAGTGCCACCTACTGAGTAACTGTGGAACATATATATGTTTTTAAGGGCTGGAATTTTCTGGTCACTTTATCAACTGCCATGTTATTTGTACAATTAGTCTTACATTTAATTATTGTAGGTCCTCCAAACATTTAGTATTTTGTAATTTTAAGACTGCTGTATGTATTCATCTATGTACACACATCTCCCTTCTCTAAGTAGCTAAATATGGAGCAAGCACTTTCCTTTTAGCTTTATAAAGCTCGCCAAGATATGCTTGGATTTGTCCTCAGCTGGTGTAAATTAGTGTAGCACCACTCAGGTCACTTGAGCTGTGCTAATCTACATCAGGTGAGGAACTGGCCCCTTCTGGTAAAGATTTATTGGAAAAATGAAATAAAATAATTTATTGTAAATGAAATAAAAATCACTTTTTGGTCTAATGGTCTAACTCAGCCTTGCAAAATTCCACTCACCTGAAGCAAGTGAGGTTTTTTGCTTGTTTGCTTTTGGTATTTTGGGGGGACAAGTAAAATAGTTTCATTTTTCTTTATGAATAGTCACCATATTAAAATGAATGAATAGATTTTATACCTGCACTGGTAAATATTCATGATTAGTTGTGAAAATCTGATCTAAAGGCTGTCACTCCCTTTCTCTTCTATACTAATGCCCATTTTAACATTCAGAAGAGTTTTTTGTTCAGGGCCAAATCCCAGGACCCATTGCAAAAGCCACCAAAAAAACAGGCTGTCTGTGCAGTTGGGGGGTGGGGGGGGAGTAACCACTCCATAACCCAGCAGCAGGGCTTGGAGCACCAGTATCTTCTACCCTCAACCCTTCATTCAGAGCTTGTGATATGTAGGCGTGTGAAGTCTTGAAAGAACTGGCCTTGTGCTCATCCCTCCAATAAATGATGCCTCTGAATGTGCCGCTATGGAGCACTGGTTCTGCAGGGTGCAGGTGGTGCTAAGTCCCCTAGAGCAGCCTTTCTATGCTATGTCTGCCCCTCACAATGGGTCTGCAGGTGGTCAGTTTTCAGGCCTTGCATGGCTGCTGAAGGAGGCAAGTGGTAAACTCACCATGGCTGCGCTGACTGGTCTGATGTTTGGAATTCAATGACACACTTATTTCATGAGGTTTTGTTTTGCTTATTTTCAGCATGACTCCATTATTAATCTTAATGGGCACCAGCTGAACACATATATGAAAGGTTTTTCCAGTAGATGTATGTGTCACAGTAGAAATTTAACCAGATTATGACTATTTTAATGTGCCTAGAGGAAGCAATCTGCACCTAGGGTTGGTACAGATAACTTCCTACCTCCTTATCCCACGTGCTTCCCAACAAGAGATCGTGACTCTGAGCCCCAGTGGTATTACAGAATTGTAACCAGCTCGGCAATAAGCACCCTTTCATAGCTAAGTGTCATACTCTAGGAACTTTGTAATACAGCAGGTCAACTTGGACTCTCAGATCCACTGGTGCAATCCCCCCATAGTGTGAGAGTGGAATTTGGCCCCGTATGCTTGAATCAGACAGAGAAGAGTACAAGTACTTCTCCAGATTCAGCTTGGCTATTTCTGTATTGGCATGCAGGCACAGCCTGTAACGAATAATTTTCCAGTTTACATATCTGAATTGTGATGCTGCTGTCATTGAAATCAATGAGAATTTGGCCATTCACTTCAAAGGGAGAAAGAGCAGGAGCAAGCCCTTCATGAGCCATGTCTTTCTGTGAGTTTTTTGCACATTCAAACTTCATTCATGGCTTGGAGATTTAACTGTTGAACTACATTTCAGTGGAATTTTTTTCTAATCAGAGTTATCTGCTTTTAAGAAAAAGTCCTTTTGAGATTCCCATTCTTTTCAATTTATTTCCTGTCCAAAATATTCCTTTGGTCAATGTGTGTGATTCTCCCTTACCCAAAAAATTAATTTTTCCTTTGGAGATGATTGATAAGTCCCTATACTGACATGCATGAGTTCTTGTCCTGGAATCCTTACTCAGGCTATATCCCTATTGAAATTACCAGGAGATTTGCCTGTATATACGTGGGCCATTAATCTTTGTATTGAAAGGGATACCATGTGTGACAAGGTGTCCATCCCACATAAACCCTGAGTGTATTAATGTCGACCAGAAGGGGCCAATTAATTTTATATGATGTACTTGGAGGGAAGCCAGGGATTGATAAGCAATAATTGCATGTGAAACCCAGCTGCAGGAGGAGCTGGGATAGGGAATATAAAAGCCAGGAAGTGACAGTAGAAAGAGCTACTGGTAAAACGATATGTAGCTTACGGCAGGAAAGATAATATAAGGGGAATAGATGAAAATGTGGTGCTTATAGGCAAAAATAAATTTACAGCATTTATGAAGGAATTGATTAAATGCACTTTACAGACAGGGAAGAAGATTGAAAAAATAAAAATTATAACAAAAGCAGCAGAAAAGTATTGGCATATAGGCAATCTCTCAATAGATCGCATTCATCACAATTTTAAATGAAAGTAATAGTGTCATTTAAACATCATAGTTCTAACATTTTTTTTGCTAGAATGCACATAGTTTAATAAGACATGGTCAGGAACTAAAGAAAACTGTTTTTGAAGTGGAAGACAAACCTGACATTATGTGTACAAGAAACATGATTAGTGAGAAAATATAGTTTAGACTTCCAGAATATGATGTAATCAGATGTGATAGAGAAATAACAAGTGCAGGAGGGCTCTGTATATTTAGAAAGAGAAGGTCTTAATTACATTGAAATAGATGTATAGAATTTAAGTGTTGAGTACAACACTGTTGAGATTCTTCCGCAGAATAACAGTACCTTTATACCCATCTATATTGTTTACAACCCATGTGGAAAAACTAGACAATCCAGAATTGGAGGAGTTAGTTAAGGATGTCAAAGGCCCATGTATTATTTATGGAGACCTTAATAACCATAATGAATTGTAAGAAAATCGGAAAACTGATTATAATGGCAAACAGTTCATTGACATGCATAAGCTGGTAATGCTCAATAGTGGAGCACCTACTAGCTTTAATTAGGTGGATGGATGGAATCTTTTCATGTTTAGATCTGAGAATTGCGACAAGCAATATAGCAAGCAAATACAGCTGGGAAATCTATAAAGAAAATGGAATGGGAAGTGATCACTTCTCTATGCCACTTACATATCACGACCACGGTAATGTTGAAAACGCTGAAGGAATTCATACCTTGGGCCTTAGAAAAGCCAACTGGGGACTCTTAAGAGTAAGTGTGCTGAGTATCTGAGTACCAATTGTATAAGTGATAATTTAGAAGAATTTCATGATAATATAACAAAGGGAGTTGTAGCAGCAGTCAACCTAACGATAAGCAAGATGTCAAATTGCCACAAACTCAGAAATCCAGTTTCTGCATGGAATGAATATTGTAAAGCAGCAAGTAAAGAAAGAAATAAGGCATACAAACAATCAAAAAGTACAATGAATAGCAAGGACTTAATGAGCTATAAAAGATGTAAAGCAGTGGCACAAAGAACTATTAAAAAGGCAAAGAAGGAGAGTTGGAGGAAGTACTGTGGGAAAATGAACAAAGCTTTCAACACTTCAGATATATATAAAGAAGTGAAAAGAATGAAATGGTACATGGAGTAAAAACAAATTTATACCTGGTCTTATAGTAAATGATAAAGTTGAAAACTCTTAACTTAGGAAAAGCAGACATTTTAGCAAAAGTTCCAGAATGATAGTAGAGACACAAATCAAAGTAAAGAGTTTTGTGAACAAAAAAAGTATGTTTGCTGAAGAAACCTGTGAGCTCTTACAAGGCTGGGTAGAATATAAGATGATGTACTCAATGAAAATTTCGGCATGCAAGAACTCAGAAAAGCTATAGACAAAAGTAAAAATACAGCCCCAGGTAAAGAGAGCATAGGTAATGCAATGCTTAAGCACCTACCAGCATTTTAATAAAATTATATAATTATGTATAGGGAAAAGCATACTACCCACAGAATGTGCAAGACAGGATGCATATAGACCTATTGCCCTCACACAATATGTGGGCAAATTTATGGAAAGAGTGATAAATGAGAGATAAGTAGCACAGTAGGAAAAAATGAAATTATAAACTGTACAAAATGGTTTCAGGAAAGGAAAATGCACAGTTGATCATATTGTAAGAGTAGAAACAGAAATACAAAAAGCCACGAGGAACAGAGAGTTTATGATAGCTATCCTTTTGGATGTTGAAAAAGCATATATGTCATGCTATGGAGGGAAGGCTTGCTGTACAAACTAGCTGCAACTTGAATAAGAGGAAGAATGTTCTGGTGTGTAAGAGACTTCTGAAGTGATAGAACCATAGAAGACAGGGTGGGGGCAAGTTTGTCCAATATTTATAAACTTACCAGTGGCACTCCATGGGGGAGTGTTATCAGCCCAATCCTGTTTAACAAGATTAATTGTGTCCCAGAGAACACATGGGCAGGAACAGGTATTACCCTATTTGCAGATGTTTGGTATGCAGGCCAATGAGCCACTCAGGAGGAATTCAGAATAGGAAAATACTCAGGGATTGATATTCTCACTGGCTAAAACAAAGGGAATTATCTTCACAAAAAGGAAGATTGGGAAAGAAAACAACCTATATCTTTATACAAAAAAAGGCAGGTATTTCAAAATTTTACATTCTTAGGAATTGTTTGATAACAAACTACCATGGAAGGGTCATATAGATACTATCAAGACTAAGTGTAAAGACAGGATGAATCTGCTTAAATGTACTGCGGGAAGAATTGGAGTGCACATAAGAACATGTTGCTGATGCTGTGTAGAACATTAATAAAACCAGCTATAAATTATGAATGCCAAGCCTTTAATTCAGCTTCTAAATCAACACTTAAAAAATCAGAGCCAATCCAAGCCCAAGCTCTGCAAATCACATATGGAATGAGTATTATGACACCATTTTGTGTGCTGCAGGTAGCAACTGGAGAAATGGCTATAAATTGAAGGATGAAAGTGTTAGATTTAACCTTTTGAGCTATGATTAATAGAAATAGTGAAGATAAGAGCACTAATGAATATACAAGGACTGTTGGGAATTAAATAAACAAGAAGTAACTGGGTGCCACAAACTCCCACATGCTAACACAGTCAACAGGTGGGTAAAATACTTGGGTGAAAATGAAGGTCTGGAAGAAATTAAAATCTTTAGTAAGGGGAAATCAAACTACAGCTAGTTGTCTCTCTCGTTGTGGATTTCAAATAATGTGATTAAACAAAGGGAAGACCAGGACTGTCAAATATGATTTAGATTTATGAGCTTATACATGGCAAATGGGGTCAGCATTGTTAAAACTACAGTGACGGCTCTAGAGGTGATGACATAAGTATCCCTGAATTTGGAATTAAGAGATCTAATTTTGTGGTCATTATGATGGCTGAATTGATGGGCATACTGTTGTTACTGACCCGGATAAGGTACGTCCAACTGTGACTGCTATCCTATCTGACTCTTTATTAGGTATAGTGGTAATCAGAAAGGGACCCTCAGAAAGCCAGAATGACTTAATCAATGAAATACTGTTCTTAACTGCGGAGATAGTACAATTAGGTGTACATATTGTAACAGTGTAGATTCCGGCACGTCAGGATACTAGGCCATGAAATGGCAGATGCAAACAGTGCCTTAAAAATTGAGGGTGCTGATTTAGAGATCCTTCTTCTGAGTAAGTAGAACGTAAGAAGAAATGTCAAGAACTTTGGACCAAGGTTTTATGAATTATGTCCTAAACTGGAGGATAATGCTATACTTAATAGATGTGAGAAAGGAAGTGAAGTAACTATATTTAGAGTGCTTACAGTGAAAGAGTACAGCCTGAAAGTATTGATGAGAGTACTGGGAAAGTGGGGTAGCCTTTAAAAAGCATTGTGGCACTTTAAGGATCCAGGCCTGCATGAGAGGATGTAGATTTTTACATATGCAAAAACTGCAGTAGGTGGTGGTCATAGCATCGCATGCTGTGGCTGCTGTGCCATCATATGATAGGAAAGGAAAAAGAAGAGGCTGCAGGAGGACATCTGCAGTTCCGCGGTAGTGGGAAATGGAGTTGGCTAGATCAAGGAGGAGATTCAGGAGGAGAGTAAGCCCTGGGGCCCTGCCTTGGATTAGGGAGTCTTACAGGAGAGCTAGAGCAGTGAAGTAGCCAGGGGAATAGAAGAAGCTCTGGGGGTAAACCCAGTGATAGGCAAAAAGAGAGAGAGAGAGGTGGGGTAGGAAGAAGCTCAGGCAACAGCAACAGGATCGGAGACTGAGTGTACCTAGCTTGCTAGTCATAGGGTCCCAGGGCTGGAACCTGGAATAGCAGGAGGGCCTGGGTTGTCCTACCAGCAACATCAAAAATGGCACAGGACCTGGAGACATGCAATGGAAGACCATGTGAGGAAGCATCCGGACAGTTTGTCCAATGGAACTTTATTATCATGGAAGGGTGGGACTCTATATTGACTTGGCCAGAGGGTCATGTCATGAAGAGGGCGTGTCCCAATCCATGGACAGAGAGAAGGGCCACAACACGAGCAACCAATGGCTGGGGAGCACCGTAGGAGGTGAAATCTAATTTGCAGACCCAGGCACAAGAAGGTGCACCTGCAGTGAGTGCACACCTGTGTACTATGTGATAACATTTATCTATTGATTCCTTGTAGGGGAGTAAGGAGTCACAATGGACCAAATTCTGCTCTCAGTGATAGTCATGCAGTCCCACTGAGTTTGGGGGAGGTGGGGTGGTTGCTGGGGTGTGTAGGAGGGCAGAACTTGCTCAGCGTTTGTAAAGAATATTCTGAATCTCAGGCACACATCACCACATAATAATTAAAAATACTTCATTAGTATAAATGTCCTACAG
The DNA here is from genome assembly GCF_965140295.1 of Lepidochelys olivacea. Classification (NCBI taxonomy): domain Eukaryota; kingdom Metazoa; phylum Chordata; order Testudines; family Cheloniidae; genus Lepidochelys; species Lepidochelys olivacea. The sequence continues at coordinate 85,166,005 of NC_140415.1, read as the reverse complement.
CAAATGTCACAGACCTAAATCCTGGTCAGCAGCACACAAGCTGGTCGGTGGTCAGGGTGGAGGGTAGGAATTCTTCCTCTAGCTTGTGGTGCAGGCTGGACTGGTCTGACAGGCTCCACATGCCCTTTGTGTGGACAGGGAAGACCAGGTCTGCACAGCTACAAAGAGAGCCTGTGTGGTCACAGTGGCTGGATTTGCTCCTTAATGCCTATCCTAGAGCCTTTTTTTTTTCAATTTACCAAGACTACAGGGATGGCAAAGGGAGCAGCTGCCTTTTTCACTCTAGTGCGCGGTGTTGGGTTTTTTTAATTCATGCTTCATATAACACTGACCTAGTTCTGTTACTCATTTTAAAGAATGCCCCAAAAGGCACCAAGCAATATTGCTGTGAAATTTTAAAATATGTACATGTACATCTCATTCATTTCCAATTGACAGGGAGGCTTTAGGAGGCAGAGGCACAAAGCCCTGGGAGAATCTTACTATTAAAAGCCTCGTACACAGAGGAAAGTCTTACGCAATCTGTGTGATCACTGTGCTGCTGAAAGCATAAACATTGTACTCCTGATTTAGAGAGAGAACTCAGCGAACAAGTGACCTGCTTAGGAAAATGTGGACTGTCTAAAGTCTGTGCACACATTTAGAGAGTCAAACATGCAAGGTCCTAATAAAAGACAGAGCTTCTTGGTCAACACTGAATCCATGTTACGTGTACGCTATGTAAAAATGAGCATATCTCCAGCTGTCTCTTGGGATCACAGTAGATAGATATTGGAAACACCCATTAAATTGTTTGTCCGCCTAGTAAGGCAGGACAAAATTCCCACATAGAAGCGGCATCAGATATCAAATGTTACATTCAGTTTTGTCTTGGGTGAGTGCATGAGGGAGAGGAATAGGGTACAGAAAGCTACACCACCCTCATCAGCTCTATGCTGCTAGCCCAACTCCACAGGAGCTGACCGGGTTGCCATTGGTGCTCAGAGCACTAGTAAATACACTGAGCAATACTCCACTGGGGCTTGATTTAAATCCCATTGAAGTCAATAGAAATGCTCTATTGACTTTGAGGGACTTTGGATCAGTCCCATGAGTTCCTAGGCAGGCTTCATTTTCTCCCCAATTCATTCCTGCTGATATCCAGTACCAGACTTTGGGGAGTGTGTATATTGTTCATTATTACTATTGCTGTTTTACTTTATTATGTATCTGTATAGCTCACAGAGTTTTAGACCTTTCACAGACAAGAAGGAAGACCGTAGCCCTGATTCTCTGGTTTGGCTAATCTGCCTTTGGCCCAGGCCCTAAGAAGATGTTGGGATTTTGTGGCCCCTTTGTGGCTTGCCAGTTTTGGGGCTGGCCCATGTACAAGAAATCAGTATCTGCCATTTGTAAGGCATTTTTTTTCTGTCCTTTTGTATTTGCACTTGCTGTGATTTATGGAAAACAAAAGCCACTTAGATCTTAGTACTCTAAATCTTGAAAGTAAAATCATTATTAAGCAGATTATTAGCCATGCTGCTGATACGGTGACGTGAAGTTGCTGCAACCCTACTAAATCCAGTCTCTGGCAGCATAGGGCTGCCATAGCTTCTCTTACATCCCCTGCCCCCTTGACCATTGGTGTAAGGAGCATGCCTAAAGAAAAGAAGGCATCTCCAAGCCAACTCTGCACTCCAGTGGTCAATACCTGTTGGAAAGATCTTTGGGGGCTTTGGGTAGCCATATACTGTAGAACAGTCCTGAGGCTGCCTTACTTTATATCATGGACCAGATGCACAAGAATTGGGGAGGGGATGTGTAAAGATGGCTTAATGCTACTTCCTTTCCCCCTGCTCTGGTCTGAGTGAAGCTTGAACCAAAATCGAGGAGCTGGCCCAAGGCGGGTAATACGTTAAGGATGCTAAGAAATAACGACAGAGATTGACTTTCCAGAAACATTTACTAGGGTTTTCTTCAGATATATTTCAACCTTCTCCATCAGATGTGCAGGAGGCTGGAAGGAAGAGTGCTTATCTATGATAGCAGGGTGTCTCTGCTGGTGGTCTGTAGTGAAGGAAGATTCTCTGCAGACCTGCACATTGTGCAGTCATTTATGCAAGTACATGATGAGTGCAAAGTGGCCATACAATGCTATCAAATCATATATTGTGTTGGTGTAAGTGACTGCACAAAGTGTACTGGCAGAAACTGAGCCCGAGGATTTTTTTTAAAATGCAGCTGCACCTACCCAACTGAGATCTATTTTTAGGCGGTTGGAAGACGAGGTGTGTGTAAGAAATCAGCAATGTGCTAATGCATGTGTGATCTGAAGAACTGTAGATGGGGTTGGTGCATGACCTGAGTGGAAGTTGACTTCTAATCCTTGCTTTATATCAGTTTTCCCATCTATAAAACATGGATAATACCTGCTTTACAGGATTGTTTAGTCTGATCCTGCAAGGTGATGAGTTATCTCAACTTTTTCTTAAGTGAACAGGAGTTGAGGGACACTCTTAGACAACGTCCAGCATTTTGTCAATCAGGCGAGGAGTTTGTACATTCTTTTTATTGTTTATACAGTGCTTTGAACATGTAAAGCCCTACATAAGTGTGAAATGTTAAGCCACTACTACTTCTACTTTAAAAAATGTCATTTTCCAAAATGTAATACTTTTAACTCAGATCAGACTGCATTATAATATAATAAAATGCATTAGAACAGTGGATTGCTTATTACTGAAATACAACACTACATCAGAGGTATTAAACAGGTCTGACTACAAATTCATATTTGGGTGCGTATCGAGCATTATAACAAGACACTTGAAAAATGTATAAAAATGCCATAGAATGACAGACCAAATTCATCTTAGGTATAACTCAGGGGCGCTAGATTCAGTTCTCATTTGCATTAGCATTTATTCCAGAATAACTACTGACTGGAGTTCCAGGGATAGATTTTATCGAATGTGTTTTATATACAGTATAACAACCTGATTGGCATTTCAGCAAGTATCTGGTTGTCAATGTCTCTTTGGAAGAGATAGATAGACAACATCTATGTCAGAGAAATGACACATTAATACTTCATTAATAAAATTTTAATAACTATTACTAATAAACATACAGGCTCTTTAATTCACCAACCATGCAGCAACCAATTCTAACTCCCTTCCATTGAATAGTATCTTACTCTGCAAATAGTCCCATTGAAGTCAGAGGGTGTGCTCATGGAAGAAATTACCACTCAACGTGAATAGGGCTGTCAGCACCTGGCCCTAAATAAGTAGACTTACACATGGCATATTACCAACAGGTACATTTTCAAAACAAAGTGGCTGTTCCTGAAAACTGACCATGTGTGCAACTCCCATGGAAATTAGTGGGAGTTAGTAGATCAGAGGCCTTAAAGGATCAAATTCAAAATTACTGAGAATTTTCTCCTCTTGATCCAAATCTCATTGAAGTAAATGGAAAGACTCCCTTTGATTTCAGTGGGCTTTTGATCAGGAGAACAAAATTCTGTTACTTTATACTACTCACACTACTTGCCCAGACCTGTAATATGATACTTGTGTTGCAGTTGTGACTGGTATGAATTGATGACTAGTAATTGGAGAACTTGTTGGTTGACTGTTTCATTGACTGTGCTGGTCAGAACCAAAAACCTCCAAATTTTGGGGCAGATCATACATGGCTCTTGAAGAAATGGGCAGGCACAAGGAGCATTTTTATCACTAATCTCCCACACAAGAGCTGGCCACAATCACAGGGCCTGATTCTGCACCATTGAGGGTTACCGGAGCATTGCTATTGAGTTCAGTGGAAGCAGGATTAGGGCTGTGGGGGGAAAGTATTGTTGACCTGACCCCATCCCACCCTGTGACAAGATCTATGCACTTGCATCTGATGAAGTGAGCTTAGCTCACGAAAGCTTATGCTCAAATAAATTGGTTAGTCTCTAAGGTGCCACAAGTACTCCTTTTCTTTTTGCACTATATGCAGCATAGGCAAGAGCGGTAATGCAAGAGGCCTACAGGCCTGCATCCTGTAAGACTTAGCTTAAGCTAAGAGCATTTGCATATGCTGGGCCGTGGTATTTTGACCCAGATAACAAACTAGGCCAATCTCTAGCCTTGCTCAAGTCCCTAGCTCTCCATTATATGCAACCCCCCCCAAACCTGCAAAAGCCCCTAGACAAAACGCTGCCACAAGCAAATCACAGACCTTGATAATAACGAAGTGCATTAGCACAGTGCTAATTATGATACTGTTTCCTTTGGCTCCTTATAAGGCTTTATTAACAATGCTTGAGTGATAAAAAATTAAGGAAATGTATCATTTGACTTGAATGAAAAAAAAAAACTATATAAGACTGGTATTATAGGGCAGGACAGAGAGAGACCAGGGTGGCACCTGCGTGTGACCATCTCTGTCTCCTTCTCCCTGCATGCTTGTATTCAAATAAAGGACCTCAGACTGGTTTAAACCAAAGAGATGGTGTGAATCATTTTCCACAACAGGGCTATCATCCACTCAGTGTAGGGACTGCTCCCTGCATGTACCCTCTGGGGCATTAGATACTACAAAGGTGATGACAAAGAGACAGAGCCATGGCTCAGTCCCCACTACATTGGCCTGCAGAGCGGGCCAGATGCACAGGAGAAAGCCTGCTGCCTCCCTGAAGAGATGTGGCAGTGGGAATACTCCCCTTGTGGAAACTCTGCCGGCCTGTAGCCCAGTGTCTCCTAGTGCCCTTGCTGGGATGTGGAGGCTTTACACAACCATCGCCACAGGGTGATGGCTAAAAATCACAATAGAACCCTTTAGGTATATATGGAAAAGAATCAGCAGTTGGATTTCTATTTTGACAAAACCCACATATTGTCTTTGTTCCTAACCCTTAGTCAAATTTGTGCCAATACAGAAATAAAATAAGGTATTTCTTGCTGAGCTTTGTATTCATTACATTTTACTGTGAAGTGAGGAGAAGTTTCTGAATAGAGTGTACTGCCATTTTTTTAACATACAGATTTCAGAACTTATAATAAACAGTAACCAAGCCAGATTATAAAGCAGCTCATTTTGTACGGAGCCCACAAAGAACTGATTTGTGTTCCTTTCATCTCCTGAGGTCTGCATTATTACAGAAAGATGACTGTTTGATATTAGTAGATTATTAGAAAGAGGCCATTTAAATTAGCTTACTTTGCTATAAGACCTGAACTTCACTGCTGTTTTACACAGTGGCTCACCATAACTATAAGGATATTGTAAATATCTGATCCACTAGGAGCCCTCTTTTACCAATATTTCTTAATTTATACAAGCACTCATGCATTCAGCAGTGGATAATATTTTGAAAATAGTATAATAGAATAGGAGCATGAGCAGGCTCCTAATTTGCAAACCAAATATTCTGTATGAAAAGGCTTGTGCAGCACTCAACAATTTCTAAAGCATAATCACCGAGTCAGGCAAAAGTCTGAGAGAAGCCACACCAGTGGACTTTACAGCTGGAAGGTTAATTAACTTGAGGCCTGATCCAGGAAACACATGTGGATAATATTAAGCATTTAAGTAGTTCCACGGGGCTTAATGAGACTACTTGTGTGAGCAAATCTATGTGCAGAAATGTATTTGTGCACAAGGTGTTAGATGTTGGTAGCAAATAGGAGGAGCAAATTTCAGAGTTGAAGGTTCTAAAATTGCTCTATCCCTCAACATTTAAGGACTATGAGTAAAAGCAGTTCCTCTAGCTACAAATGTCATGGCTCACATTGGGAGAGACAGAGAGGTTCTCTCTCAGGTAGTCAGGAAACAAACTTTAAGTTCTTTAACAATCAGTGTGAACTCCTTCTATTCCATAGGAATGCACTAGCCTCTCGTTGCTGTCTTCAGGGAACTGCTGTAATATAGTCCCTTCATCTCACACCTCCAAGAAAGTGGGCACCTGCATTCTAGAGCAGCTGTAACTTCCAGGTGGTTTTCAAGGACAGCTCCACAAAGAAGATGTTGCAATAATCCAGTTTAGAGGTCACAAAGACAAGGTCTAGGTCAAACAGAGAAATAGTTGTAATTACTTTACCAGGTGCATTTAAAAATGAGCTTTCATCCACCAGTGCCACCTGGGAATTCAGAAGCAATACTGGATCCAAAACCATAATTTGCTATATTTTATTTTTTACTTTATTATTTGAATAGCACCAGAAGTATCTGAGGTGTTCTACACAGTCTGGTTGATCTGTGTGACAACAGAACTGTCTCTGCATCAGTCAGCTGCTCTGTTGCATGCTCCACTTGTGCAGTGACCACGTCATATGACCTAGGAGCCACTGTACAAGTAACTACTGTCTTTTGTTCCCATCAGTTTCCATCATATATACAATGGTATCCTGAGGCTGCAAAGTTCTAGTCGTAATACAGTTTTTGTTTTTATTGATCAGTTTTCTTCAACCATTTTACATCATGTTCATTCTTAAGATCATTTCTACAAAATGAGGCAGTCAGTTTTTAGTTTGCTGTTAAACAGAATCTCTGCAGAAGACAACCCGTCTCAAGGATGCTGTCCTATAGTTAATCAATGCCAAGGTTCTGGGTTAGATTCTTTTGCTTTCTCCAGTAGCCTTCTTATTAATTTTACACTATTCTCTACTAGACCATTTGACTCACTGTAATATGCTTGAACTACTAGTCTATCGCACATTTTTTGAATGTGCAAATATGCAAATTGTGGACTGTCATCTGACATTACCACTGCTGGAATACCATGTCAAGTAGATATTGATTTAATGCGCATTCTTACATGCTTTGCTGTGATATTTTCCATTCAAGCAATCTCTGGAAAGTGTGAGTAACAGTCTAAAATCAAAACATAATCTTTTCCAGCATAATAGAATAAATCAATACCAACTTTATATCAGGCTTCTAAAGCTTCCTGATGTACCAGCATAGGTTCTTTTGCAGACTTAGGCTGGAATTTTTGCCATGTTTTACATTTCTTAACTGTTTTTTTTTCCATATCCTCATTCATTTGAGGTCAATACAACCTATCTCTGACCCTTCTTTTCCATTTTTCAATTCCTAAATGTCCTCCATGAATTCTAATAAGCATGTCAGGCTGTAACACTTTGGGAACAATTGATCTTTTCTTGCTAAGCAAAATGCCATCAATCACAGAAAGTTCTTTGCAGTGAAAATATGGACTAGGAATATTGGTGTCTAGGCCAACCGACAGTTATAAGTGTAACCCTTCTGCCAGGCCAAGTTGATAGCAGCAAGGGCCGGGTTCAGTACACAGGGGTTCCCTCTCATTAAAGCAAATGCAAAACTGGCTCGAGCCCCTACCCAGTGACCTGGGAAAATCTTACACACCCCCTGGGCGCCTAAAGGAGGCAATACTTCCCCTCTCGCAAGCACAGAGTCTTGGTGTAGTAGAGAATCTTTAATAACATGAGGCAAACAACATCAGCATTAAATTGGGGAAACACCACAACTAGTGTTCATTAACCAAACCATGAACACCGACCCACCCCAGAAAAATTGGGCCACATCCTTTCCCTCAGGCTCTTGAGTCCCAGAACCCAAACGTCTCTTGAGTCCAGCAATCCACAAATCACCCAAAGTCCAAAAAAGTCCAGCCCCGGAGTTCAAAAGTTCACCTGCAGAGTGATACTCCCCAATCTGGCTAAAATGTGCCTGGGTGTGGGGGAAAGAGGTAAGGGGCACCTTACGTGTCCTGAAGCTGACTGCCCCACAGGGCTCTGCTCCGCTCCACCACGACCGGCTCCGCTCTGCACAGCTCGCCGTCTCACGACCGGCTCCGCTCAGCTCGCCGTCTCACGAACACACCGCCGTCTCACGACCGGCTCCGCTCAGCTCGCCGTCTCACGAACACACCGCCGTCTCACGACCGGCTCCGCTCAGCTCGCCGTCTCGCGAACACACCGCCGTCTCACGACCGGCTCCGCTCAGCTCGCCGTCTCGCGAACACACCGCCGTCTCACGACCGGCTCCGCTCAGCTCGCCGTCTCGCGAACAAACCGCCGTCTCACGACCGGCTCCGCTCAGCTCGCCGTCTCGCGAACACACCGCCGTCTCACGACCGGCTCCGCTCAGCTCGCCGTCTCGCGAACACACCGCCGTCTCACGACCGGCTCCGCTCAGCTCGCCGTCTCTCGAACACACCGCCGTCTCACGACCGGCTCCGCTCAGCTCGCCGTCTCGCGAACACACCGCCGTCTCACGACCGGCTCCGCTCAGCTCGCCGTCTCGCGAACACACCGCCGTCTCACGACCGGCTCCGCTCAGCTCGCCGTCTCGCGAACAAACCGCCGTCTCACGACCGGCTCCGCTCAGCTCAGCTCACCGTCTCGCGAACAAACCGCCGTCTCACGACCGGCTCCGCTCAGCTCGCCGTCTCGCGAACACACCGCCGTCTCACGACCGGCTCCGCTCAGCTCAGCTCGCCGTCTCACGAACAAACCGCCGTCTCACGACCGGCTCCGCTCAGCTCAGCTCGCCGTCTCGCGAACAAACCGCCGTCTCACGACCGGCTCCGCTCAGCTCAGCTCGCCATCTCGCGAACAAACCGCCGTCTCACGACCGGCTCCGCTCAGCTCGCCGTCTCGCGAACAAACCGCCGTCTCACGACCGGCTCCGCTCAGCTCGCCGTCTCGCGAACAAACCGCCGTCTCACGACCGGCTCCGCTCAGCTCGCCGTCTCGCGAACACACCGCCGTCTCACGACCGGCTCCGCTCAGCTCGCCGTCTCGCGAACACACCGCCGTCTCACGACCGGCTCCGCTCAGCTCGCCGTCTCGCGAACACACCGCCGTCTCACGACCGGCTCCGCTCAGCTCGCCGTCTCGCGAACACACCGCCGTCTCACGACCGGCTCCGCTCAGCTCGCCGTCTCGCGAACACACCGCCGTCTCACGACCGGCTCCGCTCAGCTCGCCGTCTCGCGAACACACCGCCGTCTCACGACCGGCTCCGCTCAGCTCGCCGTCTCGCGAACACACCGCCGTCTCACGACTGGCTCCGCTCAGCTCGCCGTCTCGCGAACACACCGTTGTCTCACGGCCGGCTCCGCTCAGCTCGCTGTCTCACGAACACACCGCCGTCTCACGACCGGCTCCGCTCACCCTGCCGTCTCACAAATAGCTCCGCTGCACACTAGATCTTCCGGCTCCCCACTACTTGACACAGTGCTCAGTGATTTCAGCTCTCAGTGATTTCAGCTCATAGTAGTGGTAGCCTTAGTGCTGGTGCACCATAAGGCTGAAGTGAATTCAGCACAGTACCTGTAACAAAACTCTTAATAGACCCAAAATTAGCTCTGACATTCCACAGTGGAGAGAGACAGAGGTGCAATTGGTGCTTCAGGCCCTCACAAAGGGGCCTACACCACCAGGCACTTATACCTATCTCAAGTCTCTCTCAATTCACAGAGTTTTGGAACCCATGTCCCTTGCCTACTGAGTGCTACTCAGTTGATGGTGAGTCCTCCATCATAACAAAAAGGCCAAGTACAGTTCCAAGCACAGTTCCCATAATCAGGGTACTAACAATTTATTCTTCCCGCCCCAATAACAGAGACACTGGGGATCCCACAGCAGCCAAAGTGACCATTTGGGCAGTTATGGCCTCATTCTAGGTGGGGTGGGTGTGCCTATGCAAATGAGATCAGCCCCTGAAGTTCTTTTCCACAACTTGCCACACCTCACCACCAGATGTCAGGGTGGAGCCCACCCTGTCTCTGCTTACATAAGTTTGATCCCTCTTTGCAAGGTCTCACCTTGTGCTGTGGCTGCTGCAAACTAAATCCACGTTTTGTCAGAGACTGGGTAGTTTTTCTTTATAAGGTTCACAGGCACTAAAGCAGATTCTGAATAATTTTCTGCTACAGTATTATGAAAAGCTGTAGCCAGAGTATCTGCAACCCCTTCCTGGTTTATATTCTATTTTCAAATCCATATAACTGCAACAAATAAAAAGTCTCTCTATTGAGATGGATATTAAAGGCATATGGCCTGTTTCAGCAATAACTGGTTGCCTGAAGGCAAACACATGAAATTTTGCAACCATGCACCAAAGCTAAGTCTCCTACTCAAGTTGTGCATATTGACACTCAGTTTTAGTGAGTGCCCTGCAAGCATATGCCACTGGTTTCCAGTGTACATCATATATTTGCAGTAAAGTTGCCCCCATGCCTTCCTTTGAGGCATTTGTAGACACCTTAGGCTGCCTCTTGCAGTCGTAAAATCTAAGGACAGGAGCCCACTTAATTAGCTATTTCAGGTTTTCAAATTCCTTTTGTCGATCGGCATCCCATGTCCATTGATAATCTTTGTGCCAGAGTGCTCTAAGATTGCTGGTTTTAGCAGCCAAATTAGGTACAAACTTTCTCACAAAGCTGATTATTCCTAAGAATCTTTGCACTCCTCCTTTGACTACTGGGAGGTGACGTGTCTGTAATTGTCTTAACTCTGTTGGGATTTATTTGGACTCCCTGTTCTGTAAGTTTTTCTCCCAGGTATGTGATATCTTGGACCGAAAAGTTTCATTTCTTCTTTTTTTAAAGTTTAATCTTAGCCCTATCCCTTTCCAATGCTCTCTGTAACCTGCAGTCATATTCTTCTATTGTTATCAAAATACCTTAGCTCCTTCTATATCTTCAACTATGTGTTGCACTATCCTATGAAATACCTCTGGTGCAGTCTGGAAAAGCAGTATCTATCATATGGTGTATTAAAGTTACATAAACTTGTGCTATTCTCATCTAAGGGATTTTGCCAAAATTCTGCTGATGCATCCAATGTGGAGAAATATTCAGCACCGGACATTTCTCCAAAAATGTCTTCCCTAGTGGACATGGAAAAATGTTTAGTTCTTTCAAGTCTAAGTCTAAGTGTTCCATCTTTCTTTTCTACAATTACTAATGAATAAACCCATTCTGTAGGTGCTTCTACTTTCTTGACTATCTTTAGTGCCACTAATCTATGTAGTTCATCTTTTGAGCTTTTTTCAGAGCTAAAGGAACATTTTTAGGACAATTAGGCTCTGACAATTCACTTTGATATTCTGTTGGCAGTATTCCTATGACCTTATAGACATCCTGAAGCTGCTCCTCAATACCTGAGTCCCCTTATCCCTCTAATGAGTATAGTCTCTGTATGTAAGCAGTGTCAGGATGAGCTCCACCCTGACATCTGGTGGTGAGGTGTGGCAAGTTGTGGAAAAGAACTTCAGGGGCAGATCTCATTTGCATAGGCACACCCACCGCACCTAGAATGAGACCATAGCTGCCCAAATGGTCACTTTGGCTGCTGTGGGATCCCCAGTGTCTCTGTTATTGGGGCAGGAAGAATAAATTGTTATTACCCTGATTATGGGAACTGTGCTTGGAACTGTACGTGGCCTTTTGTTACGATGGAGGGATTCACCATCATCTAAGTAGCACTCGCTAGGCAAGGGTCATGGGTTCCAAAACTGTGTGAATGGAGAGAGGCTGGGGACAAGTATTAATACTTGGTGGCATCGGCCCCTTGGTGAGGGCCTTATATGCTGATTGCACTTCCTCTTCTCTCCACTGTGGAATATCAGAGCTAATTTTGATTTCATTAGAAGTCTAGTTATAGGCTGCTGAGCTCACTTTGGGCTGACAGTGCACCGGCACTGGGGCTCCCCTACTATAAGCTGAATTCACCTAAGAGCTGAAATCACTGAGTGTTGTGTTAAGTAGTGGGGGAGCCTGAAGATATATTGTGGAGCAGTTTGCAGGACGGCTGGTGAAGCAGTTCAACACGGAGCAGTGTGTGGATGGCAGGAGCTGCTTGTGGGCCGTGGAGCTGAGCGAAGGAGTTCGTGGGGCGGTTGGCGGAGCGGAGCGCAGCTGAGCGAAGGAGTTCGTGGGGTGGCTGGTGGAGCGGAGTGCAGCTGTGCGAAGGAGTTTTGTGGGGCGGCTGGCGGAGCGGAGCGGAGCGCCGCTATGGAGCTATGGGGCGGTCAGCTTCAGATCACGTAAGGTGCCTCTTACCCCCGTCCCATTTCCACCCAGGTTGGGAGGTAAAGCTCCGCCGATAAACTTTCGAACTCTGGGGCTGCCCTGACCAGGGACAGAGACTTTTGAGGCATTGGACTTTTGGGGTTGCTGGACTCAAGAACCAAAGGGAAAAGGGCATGCCCCAATTTGCCTGGGGTGGGGTTGTTTTTGCTCATGGGTTGTGTTATGAATCCGGTTGGTGGTGTTTCCCCAACATAATGCCACATTGTTTCTCTCTGTTATTAAAAGACTTTTGCTACACTCAGACTATGTGCTTGCGAGAGGGGAAGTATTGCCTCTTGGAGGTGCCCAGCGGGGGTGGTATATATTTGTCCCAGGTCACTGGGTGGGGGCTCGAGCCGGTTTGCATTGTGTTATTGGAATGGAACCCCTAGATATTGAACCCGGCCCTTGTTGCTGCCAACTCTGACGGGCAGAAGGGTTACATTTTTGGGGGCTCGTCCGGGATCGCCTGGGTCAGTACCCCTCGCAAGCACCTGTTGAGTGATCCACTACATTGGGAAACAATTTATATTTTTTTTTGTTTGTGCTTATATTTTGAGGAAATTACTGTTTGTATAATGGCTAATATGTCAGGTTTGTTGGGCCCTGGCTCAGCAGCTTCTAGCTCGGAGGCTGCAGCCTCGGCTGATGATTGGACAAAAGCTCTGGGGCAAATATTGGAAAAGGTTGTGCTGCCCCATGCTGAGTCAGACTCTTGTCGTAAGTTAAGATTATTTGCTGGGGAGGAGGAGTTTGAACCCTGGTTAGAGCATACCACTGAAATGCTGCAAGAGTGGGCCGTACCAGATGCAGAAAAGCGAAGATGCCTTATAGAGAGCCTTGGCGGCCCAGCATTAGATGTGATTCGCACCCTGAAGCTCATTGACCCTGGGGTCAGTGTGAAGGACTGCCTAGAGGCCCTTGAACACAACTTTGGGAGCGTAGAGGGCCCTGAAGACAGCTACTGTAAGTTCCTTAATTCCCGACAACAAAAGGGCGAGAAGGCTTCAGCCTACATACAGAGACTGGAGAGACTGCTTCAGAGAGCTGTCATGAGGGGAGCAGTGACTGCTGAGCAGATGGATTAGACCAGACTGGCTCAAATTGTAAGAGGAACTCAGTATCAGAACCCGATTCTACTTCATCTCCGGCTAAGAGAACGACGGGAACATCCCCCAAGTTACTCCCAGCTGATAAAAGAGGTCCGAGAGGAGGAAGAAAGGCAGGCTGCCAGTGAGTTTTGGGAAGCCCAAACATCGGAGCCAGCCAGCACAACACCACTGCAAATGGCCAGTGTACTGATGGTGAGCACCAGAGAGGAACTTGCCCAACAAATGCAGGTCCTGACGGAACGGATAGCTGAGCTGCAAAGTACCGTTGACCGAGTTAAGACTTCTAGGAATAAGAAGCCTCAAACTGTGGCGATTGAGAAGCCCGCACTTAGAGCCACCATCCCCCCCAGGCGAAGGGGGAAAGGTCAATTCTTCTGCTACCGATGTGGTCAGGATGGACACAGTGCTGCCAAGTGCCGTAATGAAGAAAACCCCTCCTTAGTGTATGGAAAGCTGAGGATCAGTTGGGAGAGATCCGGTAGCTGCCAGAGGGTCTGGGGACGGGGACCCCCCAGGTCTGCAGGATTTGAAGATTCCCCCAGAAAAGACTTTCCAGCTGGGATCCCTGCAGGACTGATAGGGCCTCGAGCAGAGGTCATGGTGAGGATCGAAGGGGTGGAGTGTAAAGCAGTGCTTGACACTGGATCTCAAGTGACTATTATATTTCAGTCATTCTACCAACAGATGCTTAGGCACCTGCCTATACAGCCACTGACTGGCCTTGGCCTATGTGGCCTCAGCATGGATGAATACCCCTATCAAGGGTATGTCATAGTGCACCTGGAATTCCCAGAGGAGGTTGCTGGGGTAAGAGAAGAGGTAGACACAGCTGCCTTAATATGCCCTGACCCTAAAGGGACTTCTGATGTGTCTGTGCTGATAGGGACCAACTCCAGTCTCTTCAAGGTACTCGCGGATTACTGCAGAAGGCGGGCTGGGGACCAGTACCTGAATACCCTGATGATCCATACGCTTTGTGCTGAAGCCTATAGGAAAATTGAGAGCGCTAAAAGGGACACATCTGAGCTACCGCTTGGGGCACTGAAGTACGCGGGCACAACCCCCTTAGTAGTGCCTGCAAGGACGGAGCAAGAAGTGCTTGTCATGATTACCTGTCTGAAAGGCAGTAAAGGGACGTTAGCAATGATAGAGCAGCCGATGGGAGGAGAGCTCCCTGAAGGAGTGCTGGTCCCCAGTGGAGTCATAACCCTACCTGCTGAAGCCCAGGAAAGGGTGACTATACTGATTGCTAATGAAACGAGTCGTGATATTTTTGTGAAGCAAGGACAAAAGATAGCAGACCTCTTTGAGCCTGAGTCGATTGTAAAACCCCAGTATGAAACTCCAGTTCCGGCAATAGACCCAGCAAAGTTTGACTTTGGAGATTCACCAGTGTCCGAGGACTGGAAAGATCGCCTGAGGAAGAAACTTTGTGAAAGATCCAAGGTGTTCTCACTGTATGAGTGGGATGTGGGATGTGCAAAAGGAGTAGAGCACAATATCAGACTACATGACTCTCGACCTTTCAGGGAGAGATCTAGGAAGATTGCTCTCTCTGAGATGGAAGATGTGCGACATCATCTTCAGGAGCTGGCTGCGAATGGCATCATTACAGAGTCCCGCAGCCCATACGCCTCACCCATTGTGGTAGTCCGCAAAAAGAATGGGAAAATCCGGATGTGTATTGACTACCGCACCCTAAACAGCCGTACGGTGGTCGACCAGTACACTATGCCTCGAGTGCAAGACGCCTTAGACTGTTTGCTGGGAAGCCAGTGGTTCTCTGTGTTGGATCTTCGAAGTGGATACTACCAGATCCCTCTGGGAGAAGAAGATAAGGAGAAGACAGCCTTCATCTGCCCATTAGGGTTTTATCAGTTCGAACGCATGCCCCAAGGGATTTCTGGAGCACCTGCCACCTTTCAACGTCTCATGGAGAAAGTTGTGGGAGACATGAATTTACTGCAAGTGTTAGTTTATTTGGATGACCTGATTGTGTTTGGAAGAACCTTAGAGGAGCATGAAGAAAGACTTCTTAAAGTGCTTGATAGGTTGGAGGATTATGGTCTGAAGCTTTCAATTGACAAATGCCAGTTCTGCAGAACCTCAGTGAAGTATGTGGGTCACATTGTGTCCCAAGAAGGTGTGAGTACTGATCCTGATAAAATAGAAGCACTCACTACATGGCCACGTCCAAGTAACTACAGAGAACTCAAGACCTTCCTTGGATTTAGTGGCTACTACCGCAGATTTGTGAAAAACTATGCTACGATTGTAAAGCCTCTGAATGATCTTACCAGGGGACATCAGTCCAGCAAGAACAAATCTAAGTCCAAGAATAAGGGGAGGTCCCCAAAGCCTCCTGTGCAGAGACACAATGGCCCCTTTGCACCATTTGGGCCACGGTGGGATGAGAGATGTGAAAGGGCTTTTCAAGAAATCATTACTTGCCTAACTCATGCTCCAGTCCTAGTTTTTGCTGACCCAAGCAAACCATTTATCCTGCATACTGATGCCAGTTTGGAGGGTCTGGGAGCAGTCCTGTACCAGGAAGTGGAAGGCAAATGTAAACCTGTAGCCTTTGCCAGCCGAGGATTGTCTGATAGTGAAACTCGCTATCCCACCCACAAGCTGGAGTTTTTGGCCTTGAAATGGGCCATCACTGAGAAATTTCGAGACTACTTGTATGGTGCTCAGTTCCAGGTGTGGACAGACAACAATCCACTGACTTATGTGTTAACAAGTGCTAAGCTGGATGCTACAGGGCAGAGATGGGTGGCCGCCTTGGCTAGCTATGAGTTCAGCATTCAGTACCGATCAGGGAGAAGCAATGTAGATGCAGATGCATTGTCCAGGCGTCCGCAGGCTCCAGAAGTTGCTGTGATACCCACAGATGGAGTGAGAGCTATTTGCAGTGTGAGTCGCCGAGAGCCAGAGGCCCGTGAAGACTTTCAGGGATGTGTTGCAGAAGCTTTGGGCCTGCCCCCTGAATGCATGCCTTCTGCTTCGGTGAACTATATTGCATTAGACCAATCTCCTTTGCCCATGCTCAATGCGGCTGACTGGCAAGAAGCCCAGCGGCAAGATATTGACATTCGTGATACACTACTTGCCAAAAGGGAGGGGCGAAGCCCAACTGCGGTTGTCCCACCTAACCCGGAGGGTAAACTACTATTGAGAGAATGGACCAAACTAAAACTGATTCAGGGAGTGCTACACCGAATGACCACTGACCCTGTACAAAAACAACGAGCACAACTAGTACTGCCAAAAAAGTACAGAGCCCTGGCCATGAGGGCCCTGCATGATGACTTTGGGCATTTAGGGATGGAGAGGACCCTGGAACTTATTCGTAGTAGGTTCTATTGGCCCCGAATGGCTGAAGATGTTCGCAGGAAATGTGAGACTTGCGCTCGATGTGTTCAAAGGAAAACTCTGCCCACGAGGGCTGCATATCTCAAGAACATCACCAGCAACAAACCTTTGGAGTTGGTATGCATTGATTTCTTGTCTGTAGAGGTAGACAAGAGGAATGTTGGAAACATTCTAGTAGTGACTGACCATTTTACACGGTATGCACAAGCATATCCCACACATGATCAGAGGGCCACCACCGTTGCTCGAGTATTGTGGGACAAATATTTCTCAGTCTATGGATTCCCGGCTCGGATACACTCTGATCAGGGGCGGGATTTTGAGAGTCACCTTCTGAAGGAGGTGCTGAAGATAGCAGGAATTAAAAAGTCTAGGACAACGCCTTATCACCCCCAAGGTGATCCTCAGCCAGAGAGGTTCAATCGAACCCTATTAGATATGTTGGGAACTTTGCGACCAGAGCAGAAGGCAACCTGGAGCCAGCATGTCGCATTTCTGGTGCATGCCTACAATGCCACAAAGAACGATGCTACGGGAGTCACCCCATATCTCTTGATGTTTGGGCGAGAACCAAGATTACCCATAGACTTGTGCTTTGGTGTATCAGAGGATGGAGATAGCTATGAAACTCATCAGCAATATGTATCCCGACTAAGAGAAAAGCTGCGGGATGCTTATCGCTTAGCTACCGCTGCGGCTCGGAAGAACGCAGACCGCAACAAACATCGATATGATGCTAGAGTGCGTTCACAGGAGCTCCAGCCGGGGGACAGAGTCCTGCTGCGAAATTTGGGTATTGCTGGCAAACACAAGATAGCTGACAGATGGAAGGCAATACCTTACCTGGTGATGGAAAAGCTGGGAGATCTGCCGGTCTACAAGATCAAACCTGAAGACGGTCCAGGGCAAATAAAGACGGTGCATAGAAACCTTTTGCTCCCTGTGGGGGAATTGGTAAGCACCCCTTGTGAGATGGGCCACGGCAGGGCCGCCGGGCAGAACAGAGGTGCTAGACCAAAGCCGCCATCCAACACAGACAGTGGGCCCCCTGCAGCTAACTTACCCCTATTCTGCACATCTGAGAGTGAGTCTGAGGAGGAAGACACAACCCTGGTGTATCCTGGGATGGAGACAAGATTTCAGTCTCGATCAGCTGAACCAAACGAGAGTTTTCCCTCTTCCGCCCTAAACCCAATGGCGGAACTATTTAGGCCCCTTTCTGATACCCCGGTGCTGCTGATGAGACCCCCCTGTGATGACACACACAGGTTATTGGACAATGGGGACAGACAGGTAGAGGATGTCCTGGGCACCTTGGACCCTCCAGCGTTAGAACTAGGAGTGCAGGGGCCTACGCCAGTAGCCGAGGGACCCTCCAGGGAAGCCTCTCCATCCGTCACTCAAGAGGATGTTCCCCTTACTTCGGCAACAGAGATTCTCAATAGACGAGACAGGGTGATAAGACCAGTGAAACGGTTAACTTATGATGCACCTGGGGTGACTAGTGAGGAGCCAATACATTTAGCACACAGGCTTGTGGAAGCTAAAGTGGGCTTCCTGAGGCCCTTTGGAGGAAACCAATGAGTTGGTATAAAGGGAGTGTGATTTGTCGGGACGACAAAGTCTCGGCTGTGGGGAGGATGTAAGCAGTGTCAGGATGAGCTCCACCCTGACATCTGGTGGTGAGGTGTGGCAAGTTGTGGAAAAGAACTTCAGGGGCAGATCTCATTTGCATAGGCACACCCACCGCGCCTAGAATGAGACCATAGCTGCCCAAATGGTCACTTTGGCTGCTGTGGGATCCCCAGTGTCTCTGTTATTGGGGCAGGAAGAATAAATTGTTATTACCCTGATTATGGGAACTGTGCTTGGAACTGTACGTGGCCTTTTGTTACGATGGAGGGATTCACCATCATCTAAGTAGCACTCGCTAGGCAAGGGTCATGGGTTCCAAAACTGTGTGAATGGAGAGAGGCTGGGGACAAGTATTAATACTTGGTGGCATCGGCCCCTTGGTGAGGGCCTTATATGCTGATTGCACTTCCTCCTCTCTCCACTGTGGAATATCAGAGCTAATTTTGATTTCATTAGAAGTCTAGTTATAGGCTGCTGAGCTCACTTTGGGCTGACAGTGCACCGGCACTGGGGCTCCCCTACTATAAGCTGAATTCACCTAAGAGCTGAAATCACTGAGTGTTGTGTTAAGTAGTGGGGGAGCCTGAAGATATATTGTGGAGCAGTTTGCAGGACGGCTGGTGAAGCAGTTCAACACGGAGCAGTGTGTGGATGGCAGGAGCTGCTTGTGGGCCGTGGAGCTGAGCGAAGGAGTTCGTGGGGCGGTTGGCGGAGCGGAGCGCAGCTGAGCGAAGGAGTTCGTGGGGCGGCTGGTGGAGCGGAGTGCAGCTGCGCGAAGGAGTTTTGTGGGGCGGCTGGCGGAGCGGAGCGGAGCGCCGCTATGGAGCTATGGGGCGGTCAGCTTCAGATCACGTAAGGTGCCTCTTACCCCCGTCCCATTTCCACCCAGGTTGGGAGGTAAAGCTCCGCCGATAAACTTTCGAACTCTGGGGCTGCCCTGACCAGGGACAGAGACTTTTGGGGCATTGGACTTTTGGGGTTGCTGGACTCAAGAACCAAAGGGAAAAGGGCATGCCCCAATTTGCCTGGGGTGGGGTTGTTTTTGCTCATGGGTTGTGTTATGAATCTGGTTGGTGGTGTTTCCCCAACATAATGCCACATTGTTTCTCTCTGTTATTAAAAGACTTTTGCTACACTCAGACTATGTGCTTGCGAGAGGGGAAGTATTGCCTCTTGGAGGTGCCCAGCGGGGGTGGTATATATTTGTCCCAGGTCACTGGGTGGGGGCTCGAGCCGGTTTGCATTGTGTTATTGGAATGGAACCCCTAGATATTGAACCCGGCCCTTGTTGCTGCCAACTCTGACGGGCAGAAGGGTTACATGTATATACCTAGAGTTTGACCTGTTTTCAAGCCCAGTATAGGCACGTTTTTTTCCCCTGGCATAATTACAGAATTGTTATTTCAATCTTATCTTTTAACTGCAGCTTTAGTTCACATGTACCCAGAGTAGAAAGGAGCTCTCCACTGTGAGCCCTTAGCTTTACCTGTCTATTGTCAGTCTATCCAGTTTTTTTCATTAGACCCTTTAAAATATATTCTGTTACCACATTTGCTTGAAGTGTCCATGGTCCCAAAAGTTCCATTCATTTCCAAACATTTGGTACAGCTGCTTCATTCAAAGCTCCTTAACACAATGCTAACACTGTTCTCCCGCTACACAGCATGCATACATTGTTTCTTTTTGTCCACCTGCGGTTCCTACTTGCACAGTCTTGCAAAATGACTTCATTGCCCTTGTTGCAACATTGTCCAAAGCCTGGCCAATGATGAAGTCTGTTTGCTTCCGCACCTTGTGCAATTCTTTATGTTGTCCTCAACAAACTCCTTTTTTGTAAACTCACTTTTTGCATATCTGCTCTGCACTGCCTTTGTGCTTTCTCTTTGCATTCAGGGTTTGTGAGTCTATCCTTCAAAGCAGTGTCTTGTTTTCCATCCATAAGTGTCAATCTGTTCTGGATAACCTCTGCTGCTTGGCATGTTCTTACTGCCTTGCCAGGTTCAAATCTGAATCTTCCAACAGTCTT
The DNA here is from genome assembly GCF_965140295.1 of Lepidochelys olivacea. Lineage (NCBI taxonomy): Eukaryota > Metazoa > Chordata > Testudines > Cheloniidae > Lepidochelys > Lepidochelys olivacea. Next base: position 85,145,826 of record NC_140415.1, on the reverse strand, counting down.
TTTTTTTCTAATCTTTGGATCTTGAATACCCAGCACAATTTGATCTCTGATTATTAAATCTGTGAGCTGTACTTAATTACATGTTTGGTTCAGCAGTGTGAGATCCAACATAAATTCTTCAAATGACTCTCCTCACTGAGTTCTCATGTGAAATTTGCATCTTTCAAAAGTTTCAATCATTTCTGGTGTTTAGTAGTCTTCAAACTTGGCATTACCATCTTTTAGCATGCCTTGCTCTGTCTGACACAGCTGCATCCTATAATAAACATCTACTGCTTCCTGCTCTGCAGTAATTTAGAAAAGATAGCTACCTTCTGCTTATCTTCTTATTCATCTAAGCCACTCGCTTGCATGTACAGGCTGAATCTCTGTTGAAATGTCTTCTGGTTATCTGCTTCATTCCCAGATAACTTCAACGCCAGTGGAGCTCTCAGCTGCTCGACCTTCTTTATCCCTGTTGTCTGTCTGTCTGTCTGCAATCACTCTTATCGGTCTACTCCTGGCACCATGTAGTGTTTGTGGGGTCTGCATAAGGAGACTCAGAGTATATTGTTTATTATAGATTCAGCTCAGCAGTGACGTTACTACCTAGATGGCTGTATCAGAACCACTCACAGCTGCTCCTCCTAATGTGTCTATTCAGCTAAGTAGGGTACTCTCAGTCTCAGTCCTTGGGCTGACTCCCCAATCCTGCCCCCTCAGCTCTGCAATGAAATCACACCAATTCCATAGTAGGCAAGGAGGGCAGGATTTGATCTTGTGTGCAAATATGTTGCTACCAGCGTGTAATCATAACCCAGTTGCTGAATTAGGAATCAAATACAAAATTGACTTAAAAACATGTCCTTCCCTTGTTCACTGTCATCCATTATAGTGCTGAAATCATCTACTTCACCCTCCACAGCCCGTTTTGTCAACCTTTCACTTTATCCGTTCAAACCTCCTCAGCATTTTTGCAGACGGAGGTCTTGCATCTCGCTGGCAGTGTTTTAACAAGTAGTGCTCCATCACCTTGCTAAGAATAGCCCAGGATTTAACATTCTTTTGCTGCTGCTGCTGCTGTGGGAAACACTGACCTTTTTTTTTTTTTAGCTGATTAACACTCAGATTCTGCATTAGCAGCCACATTTTAAATAGCAGAACAGAGTGCAATAACCAGCTGCACGCTTTTTTAGCAATTCTGGCTGACTCAGCTAGAATTTCCCTAGGGACCCTGGTGATGCAAAGGCTGGCATGGCAGCTCTGCTGTTTTTGTGCGGGATGAACTGCACGCTCACCTCTCCCTCCCCTATGTCAGCCTGTTCAACCTAGCTCTGCTTGTCAATGTGAAGGTTAAGCAGATCAGTATTCCAGCCTTGTCTGAGGAGGCTAGCACTAGCAATGGCAACAACCAACAGCTATCCTTGGTTCCAGGGCCTCAAGGAGTCTTTCTCCAGTCGTTGGAGCGCCTGTGAAGGGACCAACCACAATCTGGTCCAAAATGTGTTAACTGCATATGGTACATGTGATTAACAAGAACAAGCTGGTAAATAATTGATAGATAGGAAAAGGCCTGTCTGCTAACTATGCTAGGTCTCTTTTGGGCCATATCTTGCTGCCATTTATTTTTATGCAAAATTTCCATGTGCTTCGCAAAGGCAGGATAGGGCCCTTTGAGTGTAACACTTCAGCTATTGCCATTACAGTATTTTTCAGTCTGTTAAACTCACTGATATTTTTCTCTTTGAAGGCCTTTTCTGGCAACCTACATCATTTAAATCCTTCAGGTCAGATGCTCCCTTCCATTCAGAAGTAAGAGAGATGAAGCATATTAGTCATATAAAAACAGACATGTGTCATGATGGAGGGAGAAGTCCTTTATTGCTTTATTGCCTTTTCCCAAATTGTTCCCTGCACCATCTAACACCTCTTGGGCACTAATTATTTTATAGGCAGGGGGTGCAGTTAAAACCTTCATTATGGTTGCAGAGATATTTTAGGCATATGGAATCTTTCTGAAAACATCAGAAGTCAATGCAAGTCCTTTGCAGCTTGTAATCATCATATGGCAGGAGAGGTCAAACTTGCTGACCCCACGAGCCACATACTACAGTCTTCAGAAATTTGAGAGCTGGGGCTCGGGGCTTCAGCCCTGTGGGGAGGGGTTCTCAGGGCTTCAGCCCCATGGGAAGCACCTTCCTGGGCTCAGGGCTTCAGCCCCACTCCTGCTGAAGTGTCGAGCTCCAGCTTAAGCCCTGAGACCTCCCCTGCTCCAGGCAGAGGGGATGCATGGCGGGGTCATGTGGGGTCACATCCCCCCCCCCGAGAGTTTTGACAGGGTTTGCTGGCCCTGCTCAGTCACATAGTGCCGCCAAGTCCCTTCCCTTCATGGCAACTGCTGGGGCCGGCAAGCTGGGAGTTGTGACCGTGGGGAGAGGCAATGGCAAACAGCGGGGAGCTGCAGGGAGGGGCCCCTGAGGGAAAGGTGGGGGGGCATGACACCTTTAAATTATGCACACACACACCCCTCCGCCCCACTCTCAGCAGGCACCAGTCATCTCTGGCAGACGCCCCTAGTCCCACCACAAGGCAGAAGCCCTGAGCTCTCCCCCGCCCCCCCGAGTCTAGTAGGCAGAAAATAGGGGAGGCCTGGGGGGCTCCACGAGTCACATTTTAACTGTAAAAGAGCCGCATGTGGCTCATGAGCCACAGTTTGGCCATCCCTGTCATATGCACTCTGTCCAATGTGTCTATCCATCATGTAATTCACACAACTTGACTTCCTGTTTTGCTGTCTCTCTGGCTGAGTCTAAAGTCATGCGCAATCAACAAACCTCTTATGTTCACTGATCTTCCTGAGAACATCAACCAGTCTCACTAATTATGATATCTGATCCCAGTCCCAAAACTAAATGGCAACGCTCACAAATGTGTCCTAATGAGCTAAGCATGCAGCAATAAAAGAGTAGAATGTTTACTGTGCTTTACACAATTCAAAGCCACTCAAGGGTGCTTTTATTTTCCTAAATGATTCTAGGAGACGTGCATGAAAAGCAATTTTCTGAAGGGCATTTTTAAGATAAGTATGGCTTCTTGTTGGCAGCAGCAGCACCTCTGTTTTGCATACTCATTTGGATGAGGGTGGAAACCACCATTTACCCTTCTGAAAAACATTCTGGGTAGCTGACAATATCCATCTCTTTTTGGAATATTGCTCAAACTTGCATAGATTGTGGGGCAAAGTTGCAGGTACCCCATAAAGAGGAATTTATCACCAAATAATAATAATCATACCTCCTATAAAGCACTGTTCAAACTAAGGTAAGTGTCTGAATCCTTATTTTACAAACGGGAGACGCTGAAGCACAAACGTGAAGTGACTGGCTCTGCAATTTGTTAGCGCACAGTACTTATAGAACAGTGCTGCATGGAGTGATGCTGAGGTTGTGAGTTCAAACCTCACCTGAAGCATCCACTTTCTTTAAGCAAATGGATTCTGCCATTCATCTTGCCCTGTGGCAAATACAATTCCAGCTCAGAAGACACCAAAGTGCCCTTCTTACAGAGTGCAGGGCAGATTCCACAGATCTACGAGGCTCTGCTCTCCACCAGCAGCTTGTCAGGATGGTTCAAGCAGATCCCAGAGTGCTGCCCATCCTGTGATTCTTCATCCCCTGACTCCCCCTCAATCTTTGCAGGGGAGAGGGATAGTTCTGTGGTTTGAGCATTGGCCTGCTAAACCGAGGGTTGTGAGCTCAATCCTTGAGGGGGCCATTTAGGGATCTGGGGCAAAAATTGGGGATTGGCCCTGCTTTAAGCAGGGGGTTGGACTAGATGACCTCCTGAGGTCCTGTCCAACCCTGATATTCTATGATTCTAAGGTCACCCAGCAGGCCAATGGCAGAGCCAGGAATTGAAGCTAGCTCTCCTGAATGCCAGTCTAATGCTCTATTCACAAAGCCACACTGCATAGCTAAAAGAAAAGGAGTACTTGTGGCACCTTAGAGACTAACCAATTTATTAGAGCATAAGCTTTCGTGAGCTACAGCTCACTTCCTCAGATGCATATCGTGGAAACGATATGCATCTGAGGAAGTGAGCTGTAGCTCACGAAAGCTTATGCTCTAATAAATTGGTTAGTCTCTAAGGTGCCACATGTACTCCTTTTCTTTTTGCGAATACAGACTAACACGGCTGTTACTCTGAAAACTGCATAGCTATTCACTATGACTGTAAAACCTGGGGTGGGATATTAAAAAGTACCTAAGTGCACAGGTCCCATTTAATCTCATTAGGATTTTTGCCACTCAGTTACTTAGGGCCAGATTTACAAAGGTATTCAGGTGTCTAAAAATGCAGATAGGCATCTAGTGGGATTTACAAAAACAGAGATATTTTTGTAAGTCACAATAGGTTCCTACCTGCATCTTTAGACACCAGATTATATTTGAAAATCTGGACCCAGACACTTCTGAAAATCCCACCTTTATTGCCCACAACCACATTCTATTTTCATAGATTCCAAGGGCAAAAGGAGCCACTGTGATCATCTAGTCAGATCTCCTGCATAACACAGTCCATAGAACTTCCCCAAAATAATCTTAGAAAAACATCTGAACTAGATGTAAAAATTGTCAGTGACAGAGACTCCATCAGGACCCTTGGAAATTGTTCTAATGGTTAATAACTTTCACCGCTAAGAAGTTATGCCTTGCTTCCAGTCTGAATTTGTCCAGCTTCAACCTCCAGGCTCTGCATTGTGTTATATATTTCTCTGCTAGATTGAAGAGCCCATTATTAAATATTTATTTACCATGTAGGTACTTGTAGACTGTATCAAGTCACTCCTTAACCTTCTCTTTGTTAGACTCAAGGAGCTCAATCTATTTATTTTATCAGTATCAAGCATGTTTTCTATCCCTGTAACCAGTCTTGTGGCTCTTCACTTAGCCCTCTCCACTCTGTCAACATCTTTCTTGAATTGTGGCTGCAGAACTGGACACACTATTCCACCTTTAAACTAGGAATTTGGGGGAGATGGTTGGGAGATGTCCAGGTAATCTCCACGCCAAATTTTAGCATTGAGAGGGAAGAAAACAAAGTAAGAAAGGATACAGCCGTGGCTAGGATAATGGATATAAGGAGGAAGGGCAGTGTGGATACCAGTCTAACAGGTTATACTGGCTGCAGAATGACCGTGCCTAATTGGGTACAGAATGTGAGCGAGGCCAAACAGCAAAAATTGAGATGTTTGTACACCAGTGCGAGGAGCCTAGGTAACAAAATGGAGGAACTAGAGCTACTGGTGCAGGAAGTGAAACCGGATATTATAGGGATAACAGAAACATGATGGAATAGTAGTCATGACTGGACTACGGGTATTGAAGGGTATGTGCTGTTTAGGAAAGACCGAAATAAAGGTAAAGGTGGTGGAGTAGCATTGTATATCAATGATGAGGTAGAATGTAAAGAAATAAGAAGCGATGGGATGGATAAGACAGAGTCTGTCTGGGCAAAAATTACATTGGGGAAGAAAACTACTAGAGCCTCCCCTGGGATAGTGCTTGGGGTGTGCTATAGACCGCCAGGATCTGATTTGGATATGGATAGAGCCCTCTTTAATGTTTTTAATGAAGTAAATACTAATGGAAACTGTGTGATCATGGGAGACTTTAACTTCCCAGATATAGACTGGAGGACGAGAGCTAGTAATAATAATAGGGCTCAGATTTTCCTAGATGAGATAGCTGATGGATTCCTTCATCAAGTAGTTGCTGAACTGACTAGAGGGGATGCCATTTTAGATTTGGTTTTGGTGAGTAGTGAGGACCTCATAGAAGAAATGGTTGTAGGGGACAATCTTGGTTCAAGTGATCATGAGCTAATTCAGTTCAAATTGAATGGAAGGATTAACAAAAATAAATCTGCAACTAGGGTTTTTGATTTCAAAAGGGCTGACTTTCAAAAATTAAGGAAATTAGTTAGGGAAGTGGATTGGACTGAAGAACTTATGGATCTAAAGGTGGTGGAGGCCTGGGATTACTTCAAGTCAAGGCTGCAGAAGCTATCGGAAGCCTGCATCCCAAGAAAGGAGAAAAAATTCATAGGCAGGAGTTGTAGACCAAGCTGGATGAGTAAGCATCTCAGAGAGGTGATTAAGAAAAAGCAGAAAATATACAGGGAGTGGAAGATAGGAGGGATCAGCAAGGAAAGCTACCTTATTGAAGTCAGAACATGTAGGGATAAAGTGAGACAGGCTAAAAGTCAAGTAGAGTTGGACCTTGCCAAGGGAATTAAAACCAATAGTAAAAGGTTCTATAGCCATATAAATAAGAAGAAAACAAAGAAAGAAGTGGGACTGCTAAACACCGAGGATGGAGTGAAGGTCAAGGATAATCTAGGCATGGCCCAATATCTAAACAAATACTTTGCCTCAGTCTTTAATAAGACTAAAGAGGATCTTAGGGATAATGGTAGCATGATAAATGGGAATGAGGATATGGAGGTAGATATTACCATATCTGAGGTAGAAGCGAAACTCAAACAGCTTAATGGGACTAAATCAGAGGGCCCAGATAATCTTCATCCAAGAATATTAAAGGAATTGGCACATGAAATTGCAAGCCCATGGCAAGAATTTTTAATGAATCTGTAAACTCAGGGGTTGTACTGTATGATTGGAGAATTGATAACATCGTTCCTATTTTTAAGAAAGGGAAAAAACGTGATCCGGGTGACTATGGGCCTGTTAGTTTGACATCTGTAGTATGCAAGGTCTTGGAAAAAATTTTGAAGGAGAAGGTAGTTAAGGACATTGAGGTCAATGGTAAATGGGACAAAATACAACATGGTTTTAAAAAAGGTAGATCATGCCAAACCAACCTGCTCTCCTTCTTTGAGAAACTAACAGATTTTTTAGACAAAGGAAATGTAGTGGATCTAATTTACCTGGATTTCAGTAAGGAGTTTGATACCGTGCCACATGGGGAATTATTAGTTAAATTGGAAAAGATGGGGATCAATATGAAAATTGAAAGGTGGATAAGGAACAGGTTAAAGGGGAGACTACAACGGGTCCTACTGAAAGGTGAACTGTCAGGCTGGGGGGAGGTTACCAGTGGCGTTCCTCAGGGATCAGTTTGGGGACCAATCTTATTTATTCTTTTTATTACTGACCTTGCCACAAAAAGTAGAAATGTGCTAATAAAGTGTGCAGATGACACGAAGCTGGGAGGTATTGTCAATTTAGAGAGAGACCGGGATATCATACAGGAAGATTTGGATGACCTTGTAAACTGCAGTAATAGTAATAGGATGAAATTTAATAGTGAGAAGTGTAAGGTCATGCATTTAGGGATTAATAACAAGAAAATTTTAGTTATAAGCTGGGGACGCATCAATTAGAAGTAAGAGAGGAGGAGAAGGACCTTGGAGTATTGGTTGATCACAGGATGACTATGAGCCGCCAATGTGATATGGCTGTGAAAAAGCTAATGTGGTCTTCGGATGCATCAGGCTAGGTATTTCCAGTAGAGATAAGGAGGTTTTAGTACCATTATACAAGGCACTGGTGAGACCTCACCTGGAATACTGTGTGCAGTTCTGGTCTCCCATGTTTAAGAAGAATGAATTCAAACTGGAACAGGTACAGAGAAAGGCCATATTTGGGGTCGGGAAGGAATTTTCCTCCAGGGCAGATTGGAAGAGGTTTTTCGCCTTCCTCTGTAGCATGGGGCACAGGTCACTTGCTGGAGGATTCTCTGCTCCTTGAAGTCTTTAAACCATGATTTGAGGACTTCAATATCTCAGACATAAGGTGAGAGGTTTTTTGCAGGAGTGGGTGGATGAGATTCTGTGGCCTGCGTTGTGCAGGAGGTCGGACTGGATGATCATAATGGTCCCTTCTGACCTTAATATCTGTGAATCTATGAATCTATAATACGCGTGCCAAATACAAACATTAAATAACTTCTCCACTCCTACTCAAGATTCCCTTTTTATGCATCCAAGGATTGCATTAGCCCTTTTAGCTACACCACTGAAGTGGGAGCTTAGGATCAGCTGATTACCCACCCTGTCCCCCAAATCTTTTTCAGTCATTGCATCCCATGATACCGTCCCTCATCCTGTGAGTATGACCCACATTCTTTGTTCTTAGATGTATACATTCACATTTAGCCATATTAAAATGAAGATAGTTTGCTTGCAACCAGCTTACTAAGTGATCCAGATCACCCTTTTTCAGTGACCTGCCCTCTTCATTATTTACCACTCCTCCAACTTTTATGTCATCTGCAAACTTTATAAATGATGATTTTATGTTTTCTTCACTATCATTAATGAAAATGTTGAATAGGGTAGGGCCTAGAACTGACCGCTGTGGGATCCCCGATAAACATACCCACTCAATGATGGCTCCCCATTTACAGTTACATTTTGAGACTTGTCAGTTAGCCATCTTTTAATCCATTTAACTTGTGTTGTGTTAACTTTATATCTTTCTAGTTTTTTTAATCAAAATATCATAGAATCATAGATTTTAAGGTCAGAAGGGACCATTATGATTGTCTAGTCTGACCTCCTGCACAATGCAGGCCACAGAATCTCACCCACCCACTCCTGTAACAAACCCCTAATCTATGTCTGAGCTATTGAAATCCTCAAATCATGGTTTAAAGACTTCAAGATGCAGAGAATCCTCCAGCAGGTGACCTGTGCCCCACGCTGTAGAGGAAGGTGAAAAACCCCCAGGGCCTCTACCAATCTGCCCTGGAGGAAAATTCCTTCCCGACCCCAAATATGGCGATCAGCTAAACCCTGAGCATATGGGCAAGACTCACCAGCCAAGGATTGCAAAACCCAGGAAAGAATTCTCTGTAGTAACTCAGATCCCACCCAATCTAACATCCCATCACAGGCCATTGGGCATATTTACCGCTAATAGTCAAAGATCAATCCCATCATACCATCCCCTTATCAAGCTTAGTCTTGAAGCCAGATATGTCTTTTGCCTCCACTGCTCCCCTTGGAAGGCTGTTCCAGAACTTCACTCCTCTGATGGTTAGAAACCTTTGTCTAATTTCAAGTCTAAACTTCCTAATGACCAGTTTATATCCATTTGTTCTTGTGTCCACATTGGTACTGAGCTTAAATAATTCCTCTCCCTCCCTAGTATTTATCCCTCTGATATATTTATAGAGAGCAATCAGACCTCCCCTCAACCTTCTTTTGGTTAGGCTAAACAAACCAAGCTCCTTGAGTCTCCTTTCATAAGACAGGTTTTCCATTCCTTGGATCATCCTAGTAGCCTTTCTCTGTACCTGTTCCAGTTTGAATTCATCCTTCTTAAACATGGGGAGACCAGAACTTCACACAATATTCCAGATGAGGTCTCACCAGTGCCTTGTATAACGGTACTGAAACCTCCTGATCACTACTGGAAATACCTCGCCTGATGCATCCCAAGACCACATTAGCTTTTCCACGGCCATATCACATTGGCGGCTCATAGTCATCCTGTGAGCAACCAATACTCCAAGGTCCTTCTCCTCCTCTGTTACTTCCAAGGGATGTGTCCCCAGCTTATAACTAAAATTCTTGTTATTAATCCCTAAATGCATGACCTTGCAATTTTTACTATTAAATTTCATCCTATTACTATTACTCCAGTTTACAAAGTCATCCAGATATTCCTGTATGATATCCTGGTCTGTCTCTGTATTAGCAATACCTCCCAGCTTCGTGTCATCCGCACACTTTATTAGCACATTTCTACTTTTTGTGGCAAGGTCAGTAATAAAAAGATTAAATAAGATTGGTCCCCAAACTGATCCCTGAGGAACTCCACTAGTAACCTCCTTTCAGCCTGACAGTTCACCTTTCAGTAGGACCCGTTGTAGTCTCCCCTTTAACCTGTTCCTTATCCACCTTTCAATTTTCATATTGATCCCCATCTTTTCCAATTTAGCTAAAAATTCCACATGTTGAACCGTATCAAATGCCTTACTGAAATCGAGGTAAATTAGATCCACTGTGTTTCCTTTGTCTAAAAAAACCTGTTACCTTCTCAAAGTAAGTACCAAGTCAAATGCCTTACAGTAGTCTGTTACATCAACACTATTATCTTTATCACCCAAATTTGATATCTTTTTTGAATGAGATTACAAGTTAATTTGACATGTCTATTTTCCAGAAAGCCATGTTGTTTGGCATTAATTATATTACCCTCACTTAATTCTTTATTAATCAAGTCCCATATCAGCCACTCCATTATCTTGCCAAGGACTGATATCAGACTGATATACCTATAATTACCAGTGTCATCTCTTTTAAAATATTTGCACAACGTTAGTTTTCTTCTAGTCTTCTGGAACTTCCACAGTGTTCTAAGACTTATTGAAAATCAACATTAGCAGTCCAGTGAGCTCCTCAGCCAGCTCTTTTAAAACTTTTGGATGGTATTTGGGTCCTTTCTTTTTAGTGCTATCACACTCATACACTGAACCTCAATGGTGGTCAGCTGGGACCACATAACTGAAAAAAATGTAATCCCTATGACCTTTATATTGAATAGGTGGTGGTGATGGGGGGAAGGAGGTTAGATGTGAGAAAGTTAACAGCGGTAAGTGAACAATATCAGGCCTCTTATATGCAATTCAAGCTGTGGCTCTTGAGTTCAAAATGTTTTTTTCTTGATGTACACTAAAAGTATATCAGCAATAGAAAGTTGAGATACCCAGGAGCAGTTCATGAATACAGATATCTCAGAGACACACACACAGCTAGTTGCCTCACTTGTTTAAGCTGGAAACAAAGTTTTTCTATCTACTGTAGCATGTTAGGGATGTGATTGTAATAAAAATGTTCCCTGTTTGAAATGTAATTGCCCTTTTCTGTTTAATTTGATTGTCCACTGTTCATTTAAATTACCCACTGTGCGGGCTGTGGGCTATAATACTGTGCAAACACAACAGGAATATATACTATTTGCTTTTCCTACCATGTTACAGAAAATAATGTAATTTTAAAAAGAAAATTCACTGACAAAGACCCACTATACCACTAATGAAATACAGGCTCGTTACACAAAGGATACTGCAATTTTTACTGTATAGTAAAATACTAACATGTAACAACATGGATATTTTAATGAACTTAAATGACCACTAGGAAGTGGACTGTGCGCACTAAGTTATTTTGTATAGATAACCAAACAACCAGTTTGCTCAATCAAAACTCATAATGTCATTGAAAGTTTTTCTTGAAAAATAATTCTAGGATTAAGTCCCAGGCATCATCAATGTTTGGTCATTCAGAATCCAAGTTGCAGGCATGACATAGATATTCCCAGGTCCTGGCATTTTTACAATGTAAGAGTTTAAAGCACTGGATTTGCTATGCTAAAATCTGCTCATTTACACTGGTGTAAATTTGGCATAACTGCACTGGAATCAATGGAATCACTTCAGAATTAAACAGTGATATCTGAGAGTAGAAATTGGCCCACCAAGTCTACATAATTACTATAAAATCATAAACATGTTAATCTAAACTATTCTTCTAGGGTCAAATTCTGCTCTTGTTTGTACCCACATGCCATTGACTTCAAATACAACAATACTTGGCACACAGTGTAATAACACTAGGGGTGAAGTGAAAATAAGAGCAGTTTTCCACCTTGTTGTTGTTCTAAGCATGAACTGAAGCACCAGTAGTTTTATTTAAGATGACAACACTTTTATGCCTCAGTGAGACATTTTATTTCCAATCTTATAGAACATCCTAAAATTGTCTCATAGTCCACACCTTTCCAGCACAGCTTTTGTACAGGAGGTAAGGCTGGAGACTTGGGGCCAATACTCAGCAGGTATAAATCGGCATAACTCCATTGAAGTCAAAGTTGGAGCTGGGCCAGTGCACACCAGCTGAGAATCTGTCCCTTTCTGTTTGTGTGTGTTCTAACTAAATGGGAACATTCCAATCTGTAAAGTGTTGATTTCCTGCAACAAGGATGAGTGCTGGTATATTGCACCTGAATCAGTTTTGTTGGCATAGGCAGAGAGAATTAACTTGCATTAACTGCTGCCACTTCATCCTTCTTCAAGTACATGATCTCACTAAATCTAACAAACATTCTTCCTCTGCTGAATTTGCTGAAGTTTCCCAGATAAACCTGACAACCCTATTCCATTTCTGTAGGGAAGTTAAATGTTTCCTTTTATAAAATACTCTCAATATAACATAAATAACAAGAAGAACTATGTTGATGCATAAAAACTGGAAATAGGCAAACTGTTTATTGACTTAAATTTTGAATGGAAAAAGAATGGCTGAAAAAGACATGTTTAGAATTGTTTTCATGACAACCTGGCCTTGTTGCCTGTTGTCAGCGCCTCTGATGCTGTGTCATTCCCCCACCACCACCCACATCCTTGGTCTTTGTCCAGCCTCCTGCTGTGAAGTCTGAGAGATATCAGGTTTTAGGCATGCTCAGAGCATATCTACAGAATTGGGCCCTGCTAGCAAGAGAGTGGTTCTCCTGCCTAGTTTAAAAATTCTGCTTAGGAGACTTCTGAGTTTTAGCTTGAGCTATGGCTCTGAGCCACGTGTTAGCTGTGGGGCATCAGCAGCACTTAGGCAGCTTTAAAAATGCCAATCAGTGAAAATTTAGGCACATAGTGGACTTAAGACATGGGCCCAGAGCACAGAAAGTAGCATAAACTCCCCTGTGCACCTCGTCTCTTTAGTGAAAAATATTACTCAAAACTAGCACAACAGACTTAGCATTTATCTTGTCAAGCTGTTGCCTTTCCTTCCCAGACCGTACAGACTTTTGTTTCTTGACTTTAGCAAAGCTTTTGACACGGTCTCCCACAGTATTCTTGTCAGCAAGTTAAGGAAGTATGGGCTGGATGAATGCACTATAAGGTGGGTAGAAAGCTGGCTAGATTGTCGGGCTCAACGGGTAGTGATCAATGGCTCCATGTCTAGTTGGCAGCCGGTATCAAGTGGAGTACCCCAAGGGTCGGTCCTGGGGCCGGTTTTGTTCAATATCTTCATAAATGATCTGGAGGATGGTGTGGATTGCACTCTCAGCAAATTTGCGGATGATACTAAACTGGGAGGAGTGGTAGATACGCTGGAGGGGAGGGATAGGATACAGAAGGACCTAGACAAATTGGAGGATTGGGCCAAAAGAAATCTGATGAGGTTCAATAAGGATAAGTGCAGGGTCCTGCACTTAGGACAGAAGAACTCAATGCACAGCTACAGACTAGGGACCGAATGGCTAGGCAGCAGTTCTGCGGAAAAGGACCTAGGGGTGACAGTGGACGAGAAGCTGGATATGAGTCAGCAGTGTGCCCTTGTTGCCAAGAAGGCCAATGGCATTTTGGGATGTATAAGTAGGGGCATAGCGAGCAGATCGAGGGACATGATCGTTCCCCTCTATTCGACATTGGTGAGGCCTCATCTGGAGTACTGTGTCCAGTTTTGGGCCCCACACTTCAAGAAGGATGTGGATAAATTGGAGAGAGTCCAGCGAAGGGCAACAAAAATGATTAGGGGACTGGAACACATGAGTTATGAGGAGAGGCTGAAGGAGCTGGGATTGTTTAGCCTGCAGAAGAGAAGAATGAGGGGGGATTTGATAGCTGCTTTCAACTACCTGAAAGGGGGTTCCAAAGAGGATGGCTCTAGACTGTTCTCAATGGTAGCAGATGACAGAACGAGGAGTAATGGTCTCAAGTTGCAGTGGGGGAGGTTTAGATTGGATATTAGGAAAAACTTTTTCACTAAGAGGGTGGTGAAACACTGGAATGCGTTACCTAGGGAGGTGGTAGAATCTCCTTCCTTAGAGGTTTTTAAGGTCAGGCTTGACAAAGCCCTGGCTGGGATGATTTAACTGGGAATTGGTCCTGCTTCGAGCAGGGGGTTGGACTAGATGACCTTCTGGGGTCCCTTCCAACCCTGATATTCTATGATTCTATGATTCTATGACTGAATATGAGTGATTTTTATCTATCAAATAACAAAATTTCCTCAATCGGAGGGACTTGACCCTGTGGCTAAGTAAAGACAATAAAGTTACCCCTTTGTTTTCAATACAATCTTTGTTTTCCTTTTATTTAAAGATAAAGTCTGGCCAGTTTTGCTGAGTTTTTGTGTGTGTCACATTAGGTAGGTTTCACTGTACATCAAAGTTAATTATAAGTCAGTTCTACTGTATCTAGAGTAAAACTTGTACCAAGCCTTTCTGTAGTCTTCGGGCCAGATGCTCAGCTCCTTCCACCTTTTCTTCAGAGTCTATGTTGTAAGCATTTTTAATAAGTAGAATGTACAGTTCCACTTCTAACAAAGGAGAAAAGCAACTATTTCTCATCGGTTGCTTTAGACCATATTTTCTTTGTGGGAATCAGCATTTTTTGGAAATTCATCACAGAAAGCTAAGAACACTGTTACCAGAATAGGTTTTCCTCTCATCTGGCCTACTAAGAATGCTGCAAAGGGAAGTTCGTGCCACGTCTGAGAAGTTGCCTTCTTAGAAGTGTGAAAAAAACAAACTTTTTTGTCTGTTCCCTTTTCTGCAGCTTTTCACAGTTTAACTAGCCAATAATAGCAATCCAGAATGTCCTCTGTTGCAGCAACTCTGAAATCTTAAAAAAACCACCCTACAACATGGCAAGTTTAGGGGGAAATAAACTAAAATGTAACTGACAAATTAGAAGTGAAAACACTCATTCTAGTTGCTTCCTCTAATTCTTCAAGGAAGGATTAGAGATAGAGAGCAACATTCAGAAGAGGTGTAAACCAATAAAACTCCCTTGAAATCAATGGAATTCAAATGACTTACACGAGGAAAGAATTTGGCCCAAAGGTGACATTTCACAGATTATTTTAAACCAATACATAATCATGTGGGGTGATGTAGTGATTCTTTAGCCATAATTAACAGAGAATTAGTAAGGAGAATCTGAACCCTTTACACACTACCGTCTCAGCAATCCTGGAAAATGATTAGGGGACTGGAACACATGAGTTATGAGGAGAGGCTGAGGGAGCTGGGATTGTTTAGCCTGCAGAAGAGAAGAATGAGGGGGGATTTGATAGCTGCTTTCAACTACCTGAAAGGGCGTTCCAAAGAGGATGGCTCTAGACTGTTCTCAATGGTAGCAGATGACAGAACGAGGAGTAATGGTCTCAAGTTGCAGTGGGGGAGGTTTAGATTGGATATTAGGAAAAACTTTTTCACTAAGAGGGTGGTGAAACACTGGAATGCGTTACCTAGGGAGGTGGTAGAATCTCCTTCCTTAGAGGTTTTTAAGGTCAGGCTTGACAAAGCCCTGGCTGGGATGATTTAACTGGGAATTGGTCCTGCTTTGAGCAGGGGGTTGGACTAGATGACCTTCTGGGGTCCCTTCCAACCCTGATATTCTATGATTCTATGATTCTATGTTCTCAAGTTAGACTCCAAAGTGTATTTCAGAATAGCCTTCAACCTTACACTCACTCTCTCTTGCTCTCTCTGACACTGTCATAAAAATCAAGCTGGTAAAAAAGCACATCAGGAAACGGACTTTAACCCAGAAAAGCATGGAAATTCAGCGCTAGTGCTGAAGTCCCACTATTGTAAGACTCAGTAACATCAGGATCTGCAAACTTGTCCGTGGGTCTTTCACATCGAAAGTGATACAATACCTGTGCATGACAGGATGAATTCATAATGGAGTTATAAGTAATAGCCAGCATGGATTTATCGAGAACAAGTCATGCCAGACCAACCTACTTTCCTTCTTTGACAGGGTTACTGGCTTGTTGGATAGGGGAGAAGCAGTAGATGTAATATACCTTGATTTTAGTAAGGCTTTTGACACAGTCCCAAATGACATGCTTTTTTTGCCTCTGTCTTCACTAACAAGGTCAGCTCCCAGACTGCTGCGCTGGGCATCACAAAATGGGGAAGAGATGGCCAGCCCTCTGTGGAGATAGAGGTGGTTAGGGACTATTTAGAAAAGCTGGACGTGCACAAGTCCATGGGGCCGGACGAGTTGCATCCGAGAGTGCTGAAGGAATTGGCGGCTGTGATTGCAGAGCCATTGGCCATTATCCTTGAAAACTCGTGGCGAACCGGGGAAGTTCCGGATGACTGGAAAAAGGCTAAATGTAGTGCCAATCTTTAAAAAAGGGAAGGAGGAGGATCCTGGGAACTACAGGCCAGTCAGCCTCACCTCAGTCCCTGGAAAAATCATGGAGCAGGTCCTCAAAGAATCAATCCTGATGTGCACTTGCATGAGAGGAAAGTGATCAGGAACAGCCAGCATGGATTCACCAAGGGAAGGTCATGCCTGACTAATCTAATCGCCTTTTTATGATGAGATTACTGGTTCTGTGGATGAAGGGAAAGCAGTGGATGTATTGTTTCTTGACTTTAGCAAAGCTTTTGACACTGTCTCCCACAGTATTCTTGTCAGCAAGTTAAGGAAGTATGGGCTGGATGAATGCACTATAAGGTGGGTAGAAAGCTGGCTAGATTGTCGGGCTCAACGGGTAGTGATCAATGGCTCCATGTCTAGTTGGCAGCTGGTGTCAAGTGGAGTGCCCCAAGGGTCGGTCCTGGGGCCAGTTTTGTTCAATATCTTCATATATGATCTGGAGGATGGTGTGGATTGCACTCTCAGCAAATTTGCAGATGATACTAAACTGGGAGGAGTGGTAGATATGCTGGAGGGGAGGGATAGGATACAGAAGGACCTAGACAAATTGGAGGATTGGGCCAAAAGAAATCTGATGAGGTTCAATAAGGATAAGTGCAGGGTCCTGCACTTAGGACGGAAGAACCCAATGCACAGCTACAGACTAGGGACCGAATGGCTAGGCAGCAGTTCTGCGGAAAAGGACCTAGGGGTGACAGTGGACGAGAAGCTGGATATGAGTCAGCAGTGTGCCCTTGTTGCCAAGAAGGCCAATGGCATTTTGGGATGTATAAGTAGGGGCATAGCGAGCAGATCGAGGGACGTGATCGTTCCCCTCTATTCGACATTGGTGAGGCCTCATCTGGAGTACTGTGTCCAGTTTTGGGCCCCACACTTCAAGAAGGATGTGGATAAATTGGAGAGAGTCCAGCGAAGGGCAACAAAAATGATTAGGGGACTGGAACACATGAGTTATGAGGAGAGGCTGAGGGAGCTGGGATTGTTTAGCCTGCAGAAGAGAAGAATGAGGGGGGATTTGATAGCTGCTTTCAACTACCTGAAAGGGCGTTCCAAAGAGGATGGCTCTAGACTGTTCTCAATGGTAGCAGATGACAGAACGAGGAGTAATGGTCTCAAGTTGCAGTGGGGGAGGTTTAGATTGGATATTAGGAAAAACTTTTTCACTAAGAGGGTGGTGAAACACTGGAATGCGTTACCTAGGGAGGTGGTAGAATCTCCTTCCTTAGAGGTTTTTAAGGTCAGGCTTGACAAAGCCCTGGCTGGGATGATTTAACTGGGAATTGGTCCTGCTTCGAGCAGGGGGTTGGACTAGATGACCTTCAGGGGTCCCTTCCAACCCTGATATTCTATGATTCTATGATTCTATGACAGTCTCATAAGCAAGCTAGGGAAATGCAGTCTAATAAAATTATTATAAAGTGAGTGCAAAATTTGTTGAAAGACCATGCTCAAAGAGTAGTTATGGTTTACTATCAAAATGGGAGGATGCATCTAGTGGGTCCAGTACTATTCAATATTTTCATTAATGACTTGGACAATGGAGTAGACAGTATGCATATAAAATTTGCAGATGACTCCAAGCTGGGAGGGATTGCAAGCACTTTGGAGTTCAGGATTAGAATTCAAAGGACTTTGGCAAATTGTAGAATAGGTCTGAAATCACCGAGATGACAAGTGCAAAGTACTTCACTTAGGAAGGAAAAATCAAATGCGCAACTCCAAAATGGGGAATAACTGGCTAGGCAGTAATACAGCTAAAAAGGATTTAGAGATTATAATTGATCACAAAGTGAATATGCGTCAGAGATGTGATACAGTTGCAGAAACAGCTAATATAATTCTGGGGAGTAATGACCAGAGTGTTGTTTGTAAGACACTGGAAGTAAGTGTCTGCTCTAATCAGCCCTGGTGAGGCGTTAGATGGAGTACTATGTCCAGTTCTGGGTCTCACACTTTAGGAAAGATATGGACAATTGGTGAGCATCAAGAGGAGAGCAACAAAAATGATAGAAGGTTTAGGAGACCTGGTATTTGGGGCATGTTTAATCTTGAGAAAAGAAGACTTAAATGGAGTCTTGGGACCTGATAACTGTTGTCAAATATAGTAATGGCTTTAATATAGAAGACCACAAGCAATTGTTCTCCATGTCCACTGATGATAGGACAAGAAGTAATGGATGAATGTGCAGCAAGGGAGATTTCAATTAGATGTTAGGAAAATCTTTCTAACTATATGGATAGTTAAGCATGGGAACTCATTATCTAGAGAGGCTGTAGAATCCCTGTCAGTGGCAGATTTTAAGAACAGGCTGGACAAACACCTGTCAAAGATGGCTTAATTTACTTGGTCCTGCTTCAGTGCAGGGGGCTAGACATTATGACTTCTCAAAGTCCTGTCCAGCCCTGCATTTCTATGATTCTATGAATTTCAGCTTCATCTTTGAGTTTCTTGGTATTTAAGAATTAGTCAAACAACTGATAACATGATAACTTCATTAGAATATTCATATGTTGTATGGGCCTGGTTCTTCTTTTATTTACTCAAGAGTAAATCAGGAGTAACTCCATTTAAGTCAATAGAATTATATGGGCCCTGATTCAGATCTCAGTTACATTAGGATAAATGAGGAAGCTCTCCTGTGTAAAGCCCAGGTGTAAGCGAGTGCTGAATCAGATTCACTGTATATACAACCAGCATGAGAGGAGAATGAGTTCCCATGTATCTTTTATTTGGAAGACTGAGGCCTCTTGATTCTGGCTGAGTTCTACTAACATCACAGGGTGCAAAGGAGATTTTATGTCATCTTTGCATGCCTCCAGTTCTGGGGCCACTGGAAGCTGAATCAGCACCCAGAGCAACTTCAATAGACCCGGCAGTGGTATACACCAGGAAGTAAACCAGCTGAATCCCATTGTGTTGCAGGCCTCAGAACCTCAGAGAAGATGTAAGAAGAGTCTGTTTGTGTGAACCTCCTGGATTGTGTCTGATATCTAACTGGGGACATGACTAGTATCAGTTCTGCTGCCAATTGCGTCTAGCTGCTCACAGACCCTATAAGCTATTCCAGCAGTTGTGGACTGCCAGGGCACAGCAGTACTACAGCGCCTCCCCATTTTCCTTGTCCGTGCCCCTGTACACAGTGAGGGGCAAAACAGGGACATTGTGGAGCTGACTATACTGGCTTTTTATCACCTGGGGATTCCCCCATGACATGAGACTCCTTAAGAGACTGCTTAAACCAGCTTTATGGCCCCTTTGTGCCACCAGACTGGCACAAAAGGGCTGGAACAAGGTCAAGTATATGGTCCTTAGTCTCTAGTACTGTTTTTTTGGATTCTTCAACATGTTCCTCAGTTAATTTTCTAATACCTTCCATCTCATCGGTACTAGAGCTATGAAGGAAATGGCTTTTCTCTGTGCACTGGGTTCATGTTTTGATTTTATTTCTCATTTGTCTGAACTAGAAATAGAGATGTGCTATATTGGAATCTGCTAGGTTATTGCAGGCAGTCAAAAACAGGTTTGCCATGAATTCAAAAATAGTGCAGGGTTGGTTTGTTTGTTTGAATCATTGGTGGCAATAAATTGAATCAGCCAGTTCATCTTTGCGTTAAGAATAATTATCTGACATGTATGATTTTTGTTTGTTTCTTTTGACATACTGTGGCTTGTTTCACTATAACTGTTTCTTTTACTGTGTAAAGCAAAAAATATGTGGCATGACAGAATACTACAATATGTATGGAGCAGTGCTGGAAATTCAATCTAAAGTATATTGTACTATGACTCCGTGTTTTGTTTTGTGTCTTGGCAGGTAATTGAGAGCAGAAGCAGCTGAGGAAAGTGGGTCGTTATTAAGCTAAGGGCAATGGATAATTTACTACATATACTCTTGTTTAAGTTAAGTGGTTTACATCTATAAACAGTGCTGTAGTTCATGTTGTGAAAGCTACAAGCATAATTGACAAACAGAAAGATCTTTCGAACTTCAGGCCTTTGACTGTTTATTAATAACCTTACACATTTCAGGAAACATTCTGACACCACAATATCAACCAGGTACAGTGACACTGTAACTATTATTTTTGTTTTGGTGTTTTCATCCTATCCCTACCATAGTTGATTGAACCTAGTATTGTTTTCAGTGTTGTAGCCATGGGTCCCAGAATACCAGAAAGAGAAGGTGGAGAAGGTAATATCTTTTATTGGACTAACTTCTGGAAGGGGCAACCTTTCAAACTTTGCAGGTCTGAAGAAGAGCTCTATGAAGCTTGAAAGCTTGTCCCTTGCACCAACAAAAGTTGGTCCAATAAAAGATATTACCTGACCTACCATGTCTCCCTAATGTTGTTGATAGTCTCAGTTTCCCAATTGTCCCTTCATATGCTGCCTTATTATACAGCACTCTACCTTGATCAACAAACTAGAAACCAGGACAAAGCAAACAAATTAGGTCTGCACTTCATTTACCTGTGGGAATAAGTTGCAGTTACAACCATTTTAAAGCCCATTTATATTGTCAGAGTATTGTAAAGGGGTCTAATTGTAAATGGGGCCCTTTTTATTTCCACCTGGATAACATGTAATTCCTGGGTAACACATGCAATTACTTCTAGGACCAAATTCTTCTTTCACTTCTACCAATTAACCCCTGTTGAATGATCCAAAGTTATTCAGGGTGGAGCATGTCCAATTTTCCTGTTTGTATATGAAGTCTGGGTACATATAAACAGAAGTGTACATGAACATGAATTCATGTACGTATGAATTAAGTGCAGATGGGTTTCTGCTCTAGAGGTCAAGGCAGAGGGGCTAGAAGGCAGTTGAAATCATTGAAGCCAAAGTAGAGCTAGCAGGTGCTTCCAGCTGCATAGGAACATTAGCCTAAAGGTAATATTTAATAGTGTTTCCACTATTAGATGGGATAGAAGACCTAATTATTCATCTTTATCTAGATTCTCTTCAGTTATTGTCTGGGTTGCCTGCCTGTAATTGAAGACAGAATTTAACCCAATGGGATTATGCTAAACCAGAAATCAGTGATTTCCCCCATAGATTTATTTTTGTGTTAGTGATTTTTAATGTTTATCAAATATGGGAAAATAATTTCACATATGCCTTTGCCCTTTTACAGATTTATTTATTTCATGTTTAAAAATAATCTCAGGCCCCTTCCCCCCATAAATCTTATAAAACAAGGATATTTTACTGAGATACCAATAAATATGACAGAACTGTACTGCCCCAAAACAATAGTCACTCCCACAAATTCTAATTTAACTATCTTTCATTATTGCAGATATCCAAAGCACGATATTGAGCTGCTAATAATTAGCACTTCACATGCTCAAAACTATGTACATTCACTGATTACTTAATCCTCACAGCCACCCTATCCCCATTTTATATTCAAGGGAAACTGAGACAGTTCAATTAAGGGATTTAGCCAATATTTCCGATGCCTTGTTTATTCATTGAATGCATATTGACCCATGGCTCTTTGAGAACCTCAACCACAATAATGATCACTGAGGCTGTGTTAACTACTGGTTCCACATCAATGCTGCTTATCTCTGTACTGTGTTTTTACATATTCAATCCCCACAGGTCAGTCAGCAAAAAAGCAACATTTTGAAAGGCTGGTTCATCCAGCATTTGAAAATTATCAAGAAAATACAATTAGCACAGATCCTATAGCCTGTTTATCCTGTTAGAGTATGGTGATAGAGTGAATAAAAATGCCTTGCAAAGCTTTTTAGGCTTAAGAGGGTGTGACAAAATTGATATAACTGAATCTGAACCAAGTCAACACTTGCCAACCATGTACTACTGAAATCTATTCACATGAGAGTGCTTTTAGGAACTGAAACCTACGTAAACTAACAGAGACGTTTAATTTCCTGATGGTCTCAAAAGCTGTTTGCCAAAAAGAGCTGTACATAAATTGAACATATTCAAGGTATGTCTAAGTATTTTTAGGATCAAATGAAAGCAGAGATCATGGCCTCATAATCATGCAATATTGAAACATAGTATTGAGTGCTATAGGTTGGATTGCTCTAGGGCTGAACAGCTCCAGATGTACATGGGCCTGGAAGAGCATAGGATGTCAGAATTAACTCCAAAGAAGATGCTGCTTTAGATTATACATTCAACTAATTTATTTGCATGGCAAATTTTCATATAAAACATGTCTTTTGAACATGAATATTAGTAAATCAAAAGGCATATGGCATTGTACATTTAAACTAATGCTATACCACCACGAATGACTCCATAAAAATAGTATTGTGGGACTGCTTCTTGGTGACTTCAGGCCACACTAGTATTTGCTCAGTTTACCAGTAAGACACTTTTTCCTAATAGTCAGCCTGGAAAAGTCAGTTAGGAATTGGGAAATCAAACTGTGCTCCTTTCTGCACTTATATTATTACCAATAGCCTGCCTCAGCTGAGATGTATTATCTGTATACTCGCAGACTTGCAAAATTGTTGTTAACATATATCAGCCCAGGCACAAAATCTACTTGCTTGCCTTGTGCTATGATAATTATGAGACAACATGGTGTTTCACTTGCCTGGGACCAATGGCTATGTTTATTGTGGACAGTAAGTCCCACGTGGCTTTCCCCATGTGATGTTTTTCCCCAGCAAATACAATCTGAATTTGAATTACCCTGATAAACTTCAGCATCAAAATGTTTGAATATCCAGACAGAGAAAAAAGTATGTATCCCATGTTGATGGGAAAATGTTCCTAATGCATTTTAGGTTCAAGTTAATTGTTTTGCACATCTTTCTTTAGAGCCATCATTTTTAAGTGAGTCACAATAAAAGGTAGAATTAATTATAAAGAAAATGGAGGAAGCTTTGGATTATGTTATACATTATAAACAGAGCAACATAAGGGTTGAGATACCCCCCCTCATCCCATATTAAATAAACCTTGTCTTCCTGGTTGTAATTAAACTGGACAAATTTGTCACAGAGATATTTTGTTGCATAAGAAAAGGGGTATGTGGTACTGAAAAAGTGTTACAGTGGCAAAACAAAATGCAGCAATTACAATTTTATGGATTCATTTACCTTCTGTTTTCTAAACATTCTTCTAATCTCTTAATTAATCATAAATTATTCTTCTGATTAGTGTACAATGCTGATTAGCAATCTCCTTTATCAAAGTGCATAACCAGGGATGAATGAGATATACAAAATGCCATCCTTGAACTAAATATTGAAGAATTTAAAATCCAGATCAAGACATGAAAAATTAGCACTTTTGCAACAGGTCCTTATACACACACAAATCAAGCTGCCAAAGTGTCACATCTGAAGATATTAATCACCACTTTGTCAGAGTCTTTCGTTTTCAAAACCACTTTGGTCTATTTATACAATAAAAGGTCAACTATAATCTGGTAAAAATGCAAAAATAAAATACAACCAGTTTTGTTCTGATGCAAAAGTGCATCCTTGGAAAATGTTAAAGAACTGTCATTAATATGTGATGGAACAAGCCAATCCTTAGCTC
Source organism: Lepidochelys olivacea (assembly GCF_965140295.1). NCBI lineage: Eukaryota > Metazoa > Chordata > Testudines > Cheloniidae > Lepidochelys > Lepidochelys olivacea. The sequence continues at coordinate 85,122,105 of NC_140415.1, read as the reverse complement.
ACCTGTTTCTGAGTAAGTCTTAAAGGGAAAGAACAGAAGCAAAATCTGCAAAAGAAATGAAAGTACCTTTAGTTATTTCCATCTATCATGGAGGCCTGCTGTTGCTATTATTATTTAATAATTCTATTATGATACTGCCGAGAAGCCCAGAGTAGGATGAGTGCATCATTGTACTTGATGCTGTACAAAGAGGTAAGCATTCCCCCAAAAGAGATAGTATCTAAGAAACTATATTTTGTTCTGAAATAATGTATTTAGCAGCAAGATGGATTTCTGAAAGTCACACTGATGGTGTCTGGTTAGAAAACTAGCTAATCACAAAATCTTTGCATCTGCAACAAAAGTTTAATATAACTGACATCCAGCTCATTTGAACCCAGCTGTACACCACCAGAGGATTTCTTTGTGTCAGGTGAATCCCCAGCTACTCCTTGGATGGGGAGTAGAGAAATCTAGCCTATATATGTGTCCAATCACATCATTCATTTTCAACTTAGACCTCTGGTTCCAAGGATTATTCACTTTTCCTATTTTCCCATGGTGTTTGAGTTCTCTAATGCAGCTGTCCCTGCTGATTCTATGGCTATTATTAAAATGCAATCAATAGGGAAGTGGCATCATGTGGAGAGGTTTCTGAGATGTCATCAGTGGCTTTTAGAGTTGTTATTCACACTTCATTATCCATTACCAGGCTATGCATTTAAACCTAGCCTACCTCTCAGGGATCATGCCTGGCCATGACTTAACAGACAGGTATCAAATATTAGACCACTAGTTTTATTTATCAGTGCTAGAGCTCTACGGTACCTGCCTGGCTGTAAAGGTCCACACAGGTTGCAGATGTGAACGACACAAGGGGTGGAATTCAAGTTTTTCATAAGAAATCGGTAGTTGGTATAACTGCTTTTCCAGGGCTCTAATCTGTTGAAGGAGGACCTCAAAAAGGAAAACCAAAGTGCCTTCATAGTCCCCAAAACTTTTCATCCTAGAGGCATTGAGTGCAGACCCATTCTTCAGTACACAGCTTTGTTAATAACTCTTCAACATTCTCTTTTTTTCTTCAGTGGAGAGGGAGCATAGAACATTGAACCCTCAGCACTAGTTCAGCTTTCCAACAGAAAGAAGGAAATGTTAATGAACCCTCACTTCCTCAATTATTATTAGCTGTATGGGGAAAGTGCCTAGTTTGTAAAGGCATTTCTCTGTTTTTGACCTCCAGATCAGTAGCCTTGCTTGATTCTAACCCCATTGCTCTATGATTTTAAGAGGAAGTTCTGCTGCTCCTATTTCACTGGTCTTCTTGCTGGTTCAGTCCCAGTGAGTCTTCAAATCTTTGTTCCAGTGAATGTGGTAATATCCCAGGAGACTAAGCTATATTCAGTGGCATACCTTCAGAGAGGGCTGCCACAGATTAATGTTCAATTCCTGGTCCTGCTTTTGCCTAGGCCTTGGGCTCAAATGTATTAGAGGACAAGCACAAAGATGAATGTGTGTGTCTTTGTAGCACAGTTATACAGCACAGCAGAAGTTGTGGAGGTTGTAAAATAATTGTGCTCTGATCTTTGTGATCTGATCTCAGTGAACTGAATGAGCCAAATGCTTTACTCAGTTACATAAGCACAACTTCCTCATTCTGTAGGGATTGCATTACATCAGGACAACCAGCTAACCACTCTGGTGGAAGTTGCATTGCTGACCTTTACATATGAATACTCTCTTTATTATCTAAATAAATTGTTTTAATCACTTTTCATACCATCTATTTTGTAAAGTTCAAATGGATTAATTTTGTATCAAACCATGATGTTGACCTTTCAATCAAAATTGTTTTAAAAATCAAGGAGAACACACAAGGAGAATTTCAATTAGACATATAGAGTAGGTGCTGTAAAGAGTATTATTGCCTCAGACTTCAGAGACAAATTGAGGGTTTGTTCTCTAATTAAGTTTAGTGTTAAGAAATGACTTTTATTAATGCCCTGGCATGTTTTGTTTGCTTGCTTGTTTGTTTTCACTGCTGAAAGGTGGAGTTATTTATCCACGTGGTCTTAAAATAATTGGAATGAATGAAATGGCTGAAAAATATGCTTAAGTAGTCAATGAATCATGGACCTCTCTGAATTTGAGGGCATTGCATTACCATTTATGTCTCAATATAGTTAGATACATACGATAGTAGTTACCAAAAAAAAAAATCCACATTTCTCTCTCCTTTTATATTTGGCTGAATTTGGGTATTTGTGGTATTTCCTGCTGCAAGAACAGTAAAGTTGTAAAATTAAAAAAAAAAAAACCAGCACACTACAACAGGAAAGTAGCAACTGGGAACAGAGGGGGAAAACTGGCCAGATCATAGGCGCCGACTTCTGCTTGCACCAGTGGGTGCTCAACCCCAATCTGCCTCTGCCCTGACTCCACCCCTGCCCCACCCCCATTCCAACCCCTTCCCCAAATCCCTGCCCCGGCCCCGCCTCTACCCCTGAGCATACCATGTTCCCGCTCCTCGCCCTCCCTTCTGGAGCTTGCTACAGCTGTTTGGCAGCGGCAAGCACTGGGGAGTAGCCGGAGGAGCGGGGATGCAGCGTGCTCAGGGGAGGAGGCAGAGGCAGAGCAGAGGTGAGTTGGGGTGGGGGGGAGGGGAGGGGAGCGTGGCTGCTGGTGGGTGCAGAGCACCCACTCATTTTTCCCCGTAGGTGCTCCAGCCCCGGAGCACCCACGGAGTCAGCGCCTACGGGCCAGATAGCAACCCTAGACCACTGCCAATAGTAAGTAGTGTGCGTAACATGTAGGGCTGCAAGTGCCACTGGGTATACAGGTCTGAGGAACAGCGGGGGGGGAGGGGGAGAGGAATAAACATGGGGAAATAGTTTTACTTTGTGTAACTATTTCCCCATGTTTATTCCTCGCCTTCCCCCCCTCTCGCCCCCCCCCCCCCCCCGCCGCTGTTCCTTAGAGGTTCTTGTCAACTGCTGGAAATGGCCCATCTTGATTATCACTACAAAAGGTCGTGTGTCTCCCCCCTCCCCCCGCTCTCCTGCATGTAATAGCTCACCTTACCTGATCACTCTCGTTACAGTGTGTATGGTAACACCCGTTGTTTCATATTCTGTGTATATAAATCTCCTCACTGTATTTTCCCCTGAATGCATCCGATGAAGTGAGCTGTAGCTCACGAAAGCTTATGCTCAAATAAATTTGTTAGTCTCTAAGGTGCCACAAGTCCTCCTTTTCTTTTTTCATAGGTATTGTAGATGACATAGTCCTAGAAACGTATATTTTGCTGTCACTTGTGTATGAAGCAGACAGTGAGTAAATATGGGGGTGGGGAAGTGTTACTACAGTGTTTGGAACCTTTGTGGTAGAATACTAGTGTGTTTTATAAATGTGCTTGCCTTGTCGTTTATTGTCTGGCCATTGTTGGATAGCTGTTGAAAGAGCACATATTAAGCATGTATAGACATGCAAAAACCGCAACCCCAAAATCTTGGGGTTATTTTCAGCAGTGTAGCCAAACTGCCTATGCCAACTGTTAAATCATCAGACCTGGTCAGGAACCAGAATTTTCATGCCGGGGGAATTCTGACGTTTCAAATATTTTTTTCATTATGAAGCAGAACAAAATGCTGAAATTTCAAAATTTCCTATAATAAAAAAAATCTGAAAAATTTTGATTAGGGACTATGGAAATGTTTAATTTCAGCAGTGCTGAACAACATTGCCATTTCAATTAATTTCATTTTGACTATTATATTAAAATATTAATTTGAAGATTACATTATATTTATATATTGTAGTTGACTTAATATTATGTACCTATAATATATACAGCATTTAATTTAATGCAATATAAAAGTCAAAACAAAATGAATCGAAACAACACTATTGAAATTAATTTTTGACATTGTTGGAACAAAATGTTTTGACTCTTGCCCATCTAAAAATATTGTCAAAATCCACATGTTCCCGCAAAACATTTCAATTCTGATGAAACTATTTTTTGATAGAAAACTGTTCTCTTAACAATTTTTCAACAAGCTCTATTAAGAATGCCATGATTATGTGCTATTTTGCATCCTCATGGGCACTTTGGAAACTTATCCCTTAGTTCCATGTCCCTTCCTCCCACTGAGAGCAAGGAGCCCCAGAGTAGGTTACATCCCATTCCCTACCACACTTTTGGGACAGAAGAAAGGATTTAACAACAAGGCAATGTTACAATGTATTGATATTATATCAGGATTTGACGAGATGATTCCTTTGTGCCTGTGTGCTGTTCCATCTAATTATAAAAGGGCTTTTAAGTGTTGGGGACTAAGTATCAATGAGACAGAGTTCTTTAGAAATGATCATCTATTTTGTGATTCTGAAATAACTGTGTTGTTCAGTAAGCCTGACTTGAACTTCCTTGATTAGGAAAAACTTGATGAAAATTAGAATGCAAATCCATTTAAATCAACATCTACATAATGAGACTCATCTACAGTAATTGTCTCAGATTAATCATTTAATAATATTTTTAATGAACCACCAATGAAACTCTTATTCTTTCTTTTATTTTGTAGTGGAGACGTGCAAAATATGTTGATTCTGAGTAAATTAACCTTGGATGCCTTTATATGCTCATGTAAGAAGGCAAGTGTCTGTAACTAAATCAGTAACAGTCAGGGTTCCTGTGATGGGGTATATAAACCCCACACTGGGATAGCAGGGTCCAGGTGCCTCTGTCCTGCTGCACCTGCAGAGCCTGTGCCAGCTGGAGGAGGAGCTTAAAAGGGAGCGAGACAGCTCAGAAGGGGGCAGAAAGGATAGTAGCAGAGACTTATATTGGGAGTTCCTGAATAAGGGTCCAGCTAGACTCCTAGCTGCACTGGAAAGGGCTACAAGCAGCAGCTAACCCAAGCCCTAGAGGAGGAACTATCCCTTTCCTAGAACTAGGGAACCATTCACTCCATCTTCTGGTGGATCATCTGTGAGACTTTTGACCACACCCTGGACTGGGTGGGTAAATGGTAGAAAGTGGCTTAGGGAGGCAGCCCTAAAGAGCCTGTAGGTGTCTGAAATTGCTGCCTCTTGGAGGACTCTGGACCAGAGCTCAGTGGTGAGGTTGGGCCTTGGCTCTTCTATCAATTCCCCATCCTGCAAAGGGGGCACAAATCCCTTCCCTCCTGGAGCTAAGGGGGACAGATACACTGTAAGACCTGAGGTTAGGCCACACTGCCCCCCGAGATCTGGACATGGGCTGAAGACTTTTGTGTGGAACATTGGACTTACCTGTATATTTTTTGGACTCCTTTATTCCTGCGCCCTCAGAAGGGGGAAGACTGAACTGGGGACTTGGCCAGAGAATTGTATCAGTATCTACTAGAAAGGAGTTCACCATTGCAATGGAGTGACCATCAGCAACGGACGCTAGAGGGAGAATCATGACCCATGCATCTAATCAGTATGTGGAATGGTTGTTAAGCACAGCCTGTCACTGCTTCAATGAATATTTCCTCCAAGATTTTCTTATAGCAACAACTTTCTTGGCAAGCGTTTTTCAATAAATTGAAACCGTTAGACACAGGTTAGAGTTAGATGAAGGCAAATAATATCAAAACAGGTACTTGAAGCCATGGACTACAGTAGTTGCTCATGTGTTAATTTTGGACTATACTCTGCATACAGATCAAGGAAAATGAATTGTATAGGTTCAAAGAAATAGCTTGTTTCAGATAAATAGACCATCTGACCCTGTGCTCCTTTTCAATGTTGTAGTTAACAATTGGTATAGTATGTGGAGGGACTAAGAGTCAGATTAGAGTTAAAGGAGAAGAGAGACACAGTATGAATGATCAGATTGTTTTGGTACGCAACATCAGGGACCTAACGAAGATACTTGAATAGACAGGAGAGACATGGCATTTGGTCTCTGGGTCCAAATCGCAGATGCAGCAATTAAAACAGACAGGGAAGATGAGGAAAGTCAGAAGTTACAAAGGGGATTCTGGCTGGTGAGAGAAGGGGAATAACAATAATGGAATTTCTTGCTGGTATTTCCTACTGCAGATCTTCTCTAATATTTTAGGCTCATTTTTTATTGTAAACCAAATGTGCACTTGTTCTCCACCCACAAAACTTCGTGTGTGATTTTTGTTGCTCACGAAAATCAAAGACTAGTTGCATAGCCTGGTGCATAAGCTGTCCCCACACAGCTCTGCCAGTACATCTCAGTCCCAAATACAACACCTCCACTGTTCCTATCCTGAGCCTCTTGAGCAGAAACTGTTAGTCATGTCATATTGCGTGGGGAATTCGTGATGTGAGAAAACCCTGCTATAGACTAGAATGATGATCAAATGCATTTTCACTTGTGAGCTCTGAACTCAGGACTTTAGAGGTATAAGACTAGTGTGTGAATATACTGCCCTGCCTGGAATTCCTTACCTCTTTTATTTTCAGCCACTTAACAAGCTTGTTGATATCTTGCCATCAACTTATTTCAAGGGCTCAATTCTCAAGTGAGTTATGACCCCTCTACTCCGGGTGGCAGAAGTGGCTGTAATCTATCTACATATTCTCAGCAGAGAATTCCTCTGGCAGAACTCCCTAGTGTGACTGTGTTAGATCTGGCACCCACCAGTGCAGGGATATGTTGAGGGGATAAAGGGTAGATGATGGTGGAGAGTTCTGCTATGCCAATCCTTCGCTATCATGACAAGAACAATCCGTCAGTGGCAAAAATTAGAGTTGCTGGGCAACTCTAAGGGGAGACTGAGTATGAGAGAGATGTAACCTTCTCTCTTATTGTCCTTCTTCATCTCCCTAAGAGCTGACTGGAGTTCTGGTGCAAGACAGGATCTTGCCTAACATAGCTAAAACTGAACAATCTATTTGCCTGATCTATCTAGGTACTTATAAAGCCCTCTTCAACTGGGTATCTGGGTGTCTGAGATTCCAATTTCCTCCACTCCCCCATTCTCTCTCACTATAGCTAACTCCACCACCATCAACTCTGTCCGTCAAGTCTGTACAGATCTTTGATTTCTCCCTTCTCCTTGGTTCCTCACATCCAGATTGTATCCAGATCATATTGTGTCTTACCCACAACATCTCCAAAATCTGACCTTTTCATTACTCCACACCAGCAAAAATTCTCATCCAATGCCTTTATTTCACATCTTGAAAACTGCGGCCTCCTTTCTAGTCTCCCTGACACCAGCATTTCCCTCTTCAGTCCATTCAAAATGTTGCCATTAAGATCTTGTTGTTTGCCCCTTGATCTGACAACCTTTGAATTACTCCAGAGCCAATGCCAACTTTGCTGTACCAAGTTTAAGCTTCCCCTCATTTTCAAGAACTTACATAATTGTCCTCCCCCTAGTATTATTTGGATTACTTATGGCACTGCTGTGCAAGGCACTGTACAAACAAATAAGAGAAATGGACCCCCAAAGACTTTTCAGTCTAAGAAATCTTACTCTTAGCTGATTTTGTTTTTGCACATTGCCCCTTTGGAAATACTGGTGGAGCAGAAGGAATATTCTTGATAAATATTAATGATGAGACACTAAGTGGGGAGGACTTTGAGTTAATACACAGAATTCTTTCCCAATTGTCTGGCTGGTGGGTCTCACCCACGTGCTCAGGGTCTAACTGATCACCATATTTGGGGTCATGAAGAAATTTTCCCCCAGGTCAGATTGGCAGAGACCCTGTTTTGTTGTTGGTTTTTTTTGCATTCCTCTGCAGTAGGGGGCACAGGTCACTTGCAGCTTTAAACTAGTGTAAATAGTGGATTCTCTGTTACTTGAAGCCTTTAGTGACTTAGCCAGAGTTTATGAGTCTATTACAGGAGTGTGTGGGCAAGGTTCTGTGGCCTGCAATGTGCAGGAGGTCAGACTAGATCGGGGTAGGCAATTTATGGCACGCAAGCTGATTTTCAGTAGCACTCACACTGCCCAGGTCCTGGCCACTGGTCTCGGGGGCTCCGCTGCTGGCCTGGAGTACCGGCCGCCGGCCCCCTACCAGCTGGGGTTCCGTCCGCTGGCCCCACTCAGCCCGCTGACTGTCCCGGATCCTGGCCACCGGTCTGGGGGCCTCTGTTGCTGGCCTGGGGTCCTGGCCGTCAGCCCGGGGCTCTGCAGCTGCCTCCAGCTGTGGCCCACTGGCCTCAACCTGGGGCAGTGAGGGGTGCAGAGAGGGACAAGAGGGGGCACAGTTCAGCACCCCCACCTTAAAAATTGTTACAGCACCACTGTACTGGGATATTTTTAAGTCCTGATTTGCTGTGTACATCACTATCACGCCACGTGGAACAGCGTACTGAGTTTGACATTGAGATTAGAATGTACATGCAAGAACTGGAATCAGAATTTTCTGACAGATTTCAAGCGATTTGGCCTAATGCTTCCTTTTCAAATTAAACCTGAAAAGTTCAACGGAAGCGACTTGGATTTGTCTGTATTTCAGTGGATGGGTGTTGAAGAGTTTGAAATGCAGCTCATTCAGTTAAAAAGCTCAGAACTGAGGACCATAGAGGAGACATGAATTTTAGGGTCTCAAACAAGCTCAGACGACAACGATAGTCTTGTATTCTCCTACTGGACTTCTTCCTAGAGGGTCTGATCAGTATTACATTAATGTATCAGAAAACATAGTATTAACTAAGTCTTTGTACTGAGGATATTTATGCTCCTTTTCCCAACTCGTGCTATGTGTGTGAAACTGTTTACTAGGATGGCAAGATCTTATAGGGCCTAGTGTTTTTGACCATTACAATGCAAACATTTCAGCTTATAGTCCACACAGGACTCTATCAGGTATTTGAAAGGATTTGATGTGCCATACCACTCATGGGAACACGGTGCAGAGCAGTCTATTACAACATTAGCAACAACAGTAATTCTTTACGCGATGTTGTCAAGGTGCTAGGCCTGCTTAAAACTAGATTTGCCTCTTGTTTGCCCCTTCTACTCTACTGGTTAAATCCTGGCCCCATTAAAGTCAATGGGAGTTTCCCTACGGATATCCATGGCAACAGAATTTAACCATATGCGCTCTGCTCTAATGATCAGGGTATTGAAGTGCATGAGTGCATTTCCAGTATTTCATGAGAGAGAACTCGGAACGCTCATAAAAACAGAACAGGCAGGCAGAATGAAGAATTAGCATGCTGTGGCACTCATAAAGAAACCGGGTTGGTTCTTGGTGATCATCCTAGTTGAGAAGCTAGACTTATATCACGGTCGTAATCCTGGGGTCTAACTCTGCTCTGCAACACCTACACTGCCTTCCTCTGGGTTTCAGGAGCAGAATTTTCAAGAGCAGAATTTGAGCTCTTGCTTTTAGGCAACCTCGGGACGTTTAGGGGTCAACAGAATAATTTGTGTCATTTTAAAAATAGGCTGCATACTTGGCTTGACACTCCATGACAATATTTCTCTAAATAAATCCTAGGCACATTTTTAATATGACACTCTGGTAACCCTTAACCCTGGTTTATTATGAGAGATTTTCTAGACATTTAGAAAATGAACATGGTCATAGACCGTTAATCCCTGGAAAACATCCCCAGCACTTCACAGAGATGAAGGAACACATTCTGTTCTCACATCTGTGAAACCCACTGACTTCACTGGGCTAAAGCCTGTCAAATGATCTATTCTTGCTCGCTCTTTTGCCTTAACAAGTCTGTCTGCAAAAATTTAGCCAAAAATTCTTTCTGAGGAAATCATGTATGAAGTACAAGGAATCTCATTGTCTTGATCAAAGAGATATTTACCTGCATCTTGTGAACCAAAGTATGAAAAGCTGATTTTTACATCTGATATCTGTTGGTTTTGCTTGTCTTGTTTTTGCTTAGACATCTGCATTGCACGTGGAGGAGGAGTGCTTTGTATTCTAAAAATCTGAGTGAATGTTGGACCTGTTTTTCAAAACCCAAGACGCAAAATGTATGACATTTCTTATCTTCATGTGTAATTTACCACGCATATAAATGAGATGTACGTGCACATAAATGATAGGCTTTTAATCTGCTGATTGCACATAAATATGTGTTTTGTTCAGAGAGTAGTGCTAATTAGGCATGGAGTGATGTGCATTTTTACATGCAATTGCGCACACACTTTTGCATACAGTCCTAGTTTATTGATGGTTTGAAAAGCAGGCTTCAGTGCTGGGATAAAAGGATTTAAAGAACATGCTTGAACTAGGCATAATATTGCTTGGTCTTCAGTTGCCACAGCAATGGGGTAAATTCTTATACCTAAAGATAGAGGTCAAATAGATTGGCAGGTTTTTCCACAAGAATTCTGTCAATTTACTCTAGTCTTTACCTGCAGCACCTTTTTTCCCAATCTTTGGCCTTTCGAGGGCAGAGGCTGCCAGTCACGTGGTGGTTTAATGATGAACACAATTGTGGACTAAGGCGAAACAGGAACATTAATGTTCACTTATTATAACCTATGAGTAAACTGGGATTTGAATTCAGGTCTCTTGTGTGTCAGGCTAATGCACTAACCTGTTCATCTGCTCCATTAGTCTTCCTCTCTAGAAAGCTGTTAGAACTGTATAGCAAACAAAGCGCAGGCTTTCTATTGTTAGTATTTAGATATATGCATTTAGGAGTTACCATGCAGTTCACTTTGCTAGGGCAGTATCATTCTACAATGAACATACAGCTTTGCACAGGAAGAAAAAGGTGCTTTCGTAGTCAGTGACAGACAAAATCATTCAAAGGGTTTAGAAGTGAGTAACTTGTTCTGTGCCTGTGCATTCAGCTTTGCAGCCATTTACACTAATTTAACTAATTTTATTTTTTAGTTTTAAGTTCTCTCTATTTCGGGGTACTAATGACAATGGAATTCATTAGCATATGTAATATAGAATGCAAATGTATGTATATGTGTGCATAATTTCTGGGGCAACTGAATGGTACAATAATTGGTATAATAAATGGAATTTATAGCCTCACCAATTTGTGTCCAACCCAGTTTGGTACCAAAATTAAAGCAGTATTGACTCTTAGAAGAAAGACCAAGTAAGGAATGGTGTTTGGAGAACACATTATCCTGTCATATCAGCAGTGCTCCTTCTAGAACAGGGTTGAGCCTTATCGTGTCTTCCACACATGGCACTGGAACTCCGTGAATGGAACTTGTTTTTAAATCCACACTGGCCAGGTAAACTATGTTTAAACTATATTAGCCATAGACTACCAAGATGAGTGGGAAGGAGATGCGATAAACTGATTCTCAGATCTCAGTGAAGCTGGGATACTGCTCTCACACACATTGGAGTTTGAGGTAAAGTAAAACAAAAGATTTTTGTTTGCTTTCCAAGAAAGATTCAGCCTGAAAGGGGCATGCTCGGTTCTAGAGCCCATGAGTAAGGCTAGCTGTGCATTCTCTCTATATATATTTAGTTAGGGATTATTCTGTGTGAACTCCTGTAATTAAGACTTTGACCTTGGGTATCTGGACCCTTTCCTTTCTTCCAGCTGTAATAAAAATCTCCTAATGTCCTGGATAAGAGTGCAAGTGGGTAAGAACATATCCGGTGCTAGGTACTTTTGCATTTAACGTCTGTAATGCTTTCGTGCTGGCCTTTAATATTATCTCACACTAGGTACTCTACAAGGTAAAACAGGGGAAACTGGAAACGTTCATTGATATTTCGAATGCTAAATGGTTATCAGACAAGTCCTCCTTTTCTTTTTGCGAATACAGACTAACACGGCTGCTACTCTGAAACCTGTCATTCAGCAATATGCCTTCACTGTTACAATGTGGTTGCAGTTCTTTAAAATCAAGGTTCAGTAAGTTTCAGACAAAGAACTCTGTACTACTACTGTGATAAACTCTGATAAAAGTAACATACTACCTATGAAAAAGACAAAGGTTTATTTGATTTGTTTTGTGCATTGAGATAATTTTAAAAGAAATGGTTATTAAAAACTGTTTGACAGTATTGCACAGCTTGTACATTGGAATGAACAGTATGTGGCTTGTATTTCAGAAGCTGGGACAACCCAAAAGCTCATTCCAGGTGAAATCAACAAAATCTGAGAATCATAACCATTTTGCGAATCTGTATTTAATATTTCCTGCAACACACCATGCCACCTGCTGGAAACAGAAAATAAGGAGCATGGAATTGCACTACCCTCTACAGGACATAGAGGGTAAATCAAAATGCACACACAGTTTTATGACCATTAGCTGTACATTTTCTAACAATATGGTAAAGCCTAAAGTTAGGTAAAACTCAATGGAAATTCACTTTATGTAAAGATTGCAGGATTTAGCCCAGTATCTTTGTAGTGGTGGCATGGAGGTTTAAAAAAAATACAAAACCAAAGATATAAATTGAAAATTGCTAAAACAGTTTTTGGTGGATTTTAAGTGGAAACTTTTGTTTGTCAAAACAAACAAATAACCAACTCATACTTACAGTAATAGGCATGGACTGAAGTCTAATGACTGTGTATACCAATCTGGGGGGGGGGGTGTCACTCAGAATGGGGGCTAGGCTACAGAGGCAGAGCCTTGGTTGGAGTGGGGCCTGTAGTCTAGGGCCCCAGGCTGCCATAATCCAGTTCTGCCTTGAACAGCATTTGCAGAGCTTAGCTGGTGGATACAGAAATAGTACTAGCTGGGCTGCTACCAAAAAATCAGCATTGAGAGACCTCAGAGAGCAATTCTCAAGGCTTCCTCTTAAAGGGAAAGTTCCCCTCCAGACTTATGGAGACAGCTGGGAGTGAGACCAGGTGATGAAAGTATAGTCTTTAACGGTGGGACTCTCAGCCATCCTTAAAGGGGCAATAGATTTCAGGGGGGATATCATTAGTCTATGGTGAGACCACAGAGGGTCAGAAGTGGATAAGGCCAGTGACACAGGATTGGTGCTCAGAAAGGTTGTGGCTGACAGGGTCTTTCATGGTGCTATCAGAAATAGCTGTCAAAGGAGAGCCCCAGTTGGAAGCAGACATTGCTAGAATACCAGATGTCCACTCAAGTTTGGCCTGTAAGGTCAGAAACACACATGCATATGTGTATTCACACTTACAGGAGATTAGACTTTGATAAGTAGCAGGCGTCAGAAGTGATAGTTCATATATTTGACAGGAAACTATGCTGTTAGGGGTGAACAACTGACACAAGCTGTGTAGCTTAAACTTTCTAATGGGAAGATGTTGGTTAACAATAGATAATGGGATTTTCTTGGCTGTTTGGACAGTCACCTTTCCAAGTTCACCCATCTCTCTGCTGGAAGAAACATACAAACTAGGGAGGCTATAGGGATATATATAAGGGGATGGGGGAGGGAAGGAAATGTATACTTGCACTGAATTATGATGTTGGCTGTGCTTCATCTTTATGATCTTGTAGAATTCCATAAATATTGGGAGCATCCTCCATCTATGTTTGTTGCAACTGCTGTGTCAATATACAGCACTTATAACTGACAATTACAGGCTGAGTTGCCTAAACGTCTACCATGTAGCAAGATGTGACTGTTTCAGAATTTCTTGTTTGTACAGACTAGCTTTTATCTTATTTTGTCCAAACTGTTTCTTTCTCAGTCCAAGCTGCCACATTTGATTGATAAAACAATAACTTATAGAAGTTTACTAAGGAGAACTGCACTACTGTGTCATAAAAGCTCTCAGCCTCATTGGCATTTCCAAGGCAATCTCGTTCACACCACAGCATATTTAAAGAATGGTGTGCTGCAGTGAAAGGACAGGTCAGAGCCTCTTGTAATGATCCTACAGAATAGGCGGAAGTGTCAGCAGGGTGTTCTAGTCTGAAAAGGAATCCTGCTTGTCACAGCAGCTGACTCTGTGCTCCTATACTTTCAAAATTAATGAACGTTTGTGCAGGTGACTATTGTACCCTGCCATCTTGTGTTGACTAAATGCAAACCTCTTTTAGCAAATACAAAGGAAAGGAGAGCATGGTGTTCTGTCCAAACTTCCCTCAGCTGTTTCAAAACATTTTCCCTGAGCTTCTCTCTGAATAAACTCGGACTGCAGTCCATTTGAAAAAAATGTGTATGAATGTATTGGTCTTGAATGATGCTAGGCTGGCAGTCCCAGAGAATTAAGTCTTCCATTTATTCACAGATCTGTACAGCATGGGCTATGACAAATTAAAGCTTCTCAGTACTTTTCTGCTACTGTTTCTCATTTCATCTCTGGAGGTCAAAATAATTTAGTCCCACTGCCCCTCAGTCTTTGGTCTCTCTGCTGAGACTGCCAACAAAGGAAACAACTAAAACCAATTGTGGAGGTATTGGCTTTCATTTTGTAGATACTCGGCCATTGGTAAGCGGACTAAGAACTCCACATAAGCCATCAAACAGCAATCAGATAGTACCAGTGTTTTGCCATCCACCCATTTAGACTGAATTTGAACAAATGTCCTTGGGATGTTGGCCTCCTTTTCAAGTTAGACATGTCTATGTTTAAGCAGTACATACAAATCAATGAGACACTAAATTAATGTAATAAAAATGTGTTTCTTACTTGAGATATATGTACATTGTCGCTGCTGTAGCTTGAATTTCTGGGACTGAATTGTTCATATAATGGTATGCAACTGAACCACTTTGGTGCTAGAACTGTTTTTATTTGGCATCAAGTAGATGAAGAGAAGATGCACTGACTACTTAAGAACAGTCTTATAAGAGGTGTGGCAAGACAGCCCTTCTGCCTCACTGGACTTAGTGCTCCCTCCTCTGGCAGGACCTGGGGTAAATCAGCCCCCTACGCTGGAGCGTGTCTGTCTTCCCTCTTTGGGGTTTGTTTCTCAGAGCCTTCCTGGTAGGCCTTGGGGCAGGCCTGAGGAGTGCTCCTCTGCCAAACAAAGGGAAAAAGTCTATAACGCACCAAAACAAAAGGGGAATACATTTCCCTGGCCCCCTCACTGGGGCAGGTGTTGTCCGATCGCTGGCCCCAGGGTGTCAGTCCTTCCCCTAAACGGGCACTGGGTCTTGCGTGTCTCCCCTATGGGGAGGAGAGCACTCTCTCACACTGGAGAAAACGTATCTCTCTGCTGCCTCCAGCCTTGCAACAGTTTGTCTCCTCCCCCCAGGAGAGATATTATAGCAGGTTTCAGGCAGCCCTTAATTGCACTGAGGTGTCTCTAATTGACCTGAAGTAACCCCTTCCCAGCTTGTAGGAAAAAGGGCCTTTAGCAATCTAGAGCTAACATACCTGTTTTCCTGGACCCTCCTGCAGCCATCCGGCCTGACTTTGTCACAGAGGAAAAAGGTTACAAAACTTGTTAATGAAAGAAATTAATGTAATAAGTTATCTTGCTTTTCAACTCTGTCAGTTACTTAAAACTTTACTAAACTGTAATCATTCAGGCTGAATTTTTTCATGCTCAGTGTCTGTCTCACACTGTCATTTTTTAAAAATATATATAATTTAAGCTCCAGCTAAAATGGTTTGTCCATTCCCAAAGAGGATAATAGGGGGAAATGTTTTGCCCATCTGAGAGGGTGAAGGAAAACTTTTATAACCTTTCATTGATGAGCTCAGGTGCCATCGTGCTTTGGAACAAAACCTTGGAACTCTGCAGAGGGATTGCCCTTGTGTCAGAGATGTGTCATTTGCTGTGAAAATTTCCCCCAAAATTTGGCTTCTAAAAAAACCCCTCAGTTGGCACATGCTCAGTAGAGATTTGTTAGACTTGGGCAGCAAAACTCGCTAAAGATGCCACCTCTGCTGAGCAGGAATTGTTGCAACTGCTGCTCCAGGTTGCTGTGCTGCTAGACACCAGAGTTGACAGTGGGAAACTATCTGCCCTGTAGTCTCCAGCTGCTGTGCAGAGGCAGTTTGGAGGATCTGAGTTTTAGAAAAGACAAGAGCTCCAACTAAGGAGGGAGATAGCAGAAAGAGTAAATTGGGACAAAGACTGGGGAAGACTGGGACAGGGTGGGCAAGGACACTGAGGGTAGGTCTACACTTAAAATGCTGCAGCTGTGCCACTGTATATATCTTGATTTTAATATGGTTTTTGACATAGTCACACATGACATTCTCTTAAACTAGGGAAATGTGGTCTAAAAAATTATTATAAGATGGGTGCGTAATTCGTTGAAAGACCATACTCAACGAGTAGTCATCAATGGTTTGCTGTCAAAATGGGAAGGTGTATCCAGTAGGATCCCACAGAGGTTTGTTCTGGGTATGGTATTAGTCAATATTTTCATTAATGACTTGGATAATGGAGTGGGGACTACGTTTATCAAATTTGCAAATGACACCAACCAGGGAGAGGTTGCAAGCAGGTTGGAGGACAGAATTCCTCCAATTCAAAATGACCTTGCGAAACTGGAGACTTTGGTCTGAATTCAAGATGAAATTCAATAAAGACGAGTGCAAAATACTTCACGAAGGAAGGAAGGAAGAAAGAATTGGAATTTCAGTCACAGGAGGTTTTTAACAAAAGGTTAGACAAACTCCTGTCAGGGAAGTTCTAGGTCTACTTGGTCCTGCTTCAGTGCAGCGGGCTGAACTTGATGACTTCTTGAGGTCCCTTCCAGCCCTACATTTCTATGATCACATACTTTTTTCCAGAGGACCCTGCAGTGCACAGTATCGATAGTGCTCACTTACTGCATAGCCATTCAATATTTTATTTTATCCTGGTTCAATGTGTGGCCTATGACCTTATTTACTGACCACCGTTCAAATCCTGCTCTAAAGACAGAATTAACAACTTCTTCAGGACATTTTTTTTTTAATGGTGCACATCTCTGTGCTATCTGTGTGCTCCACAAACATTAATTTATTTTCACAACATTCCTGCAAATGAGGGGAAATCATTATCTGCATTTGATTAGATTGGGAACTGAGGCACAGAGAAATGGTGTCCACTAATTTTGGGTGTCCAATTTGAACTCACTAAGATCTTTTTTTTTTTTTTGGCGTACTTAGCATTATTTAGCACTTGCTGTGTTCAACGTATAAATCCCATTAACATCAGTGGCAGTTGTGAGTTCTCAGCACATCTGCAAATCCTGCTGGAGGGTCTCAAGTAGGGCATCCAGAAAATGAACTCACAATGACCACCTGTGAAAAGTTTGGGTTTAGTGACTTGTCTAGCATCACATAGGAATTTTGTGGCAGAAATAGAGAAAGGATCAAGTTCTCCAGTGTGTCATTCAACTGTAATCATGAGATCCTTTTTACTTCATGAATGAGGCAAGGGATTTCAGGATGACACACATTCCAGCTCCTACATAGACAACCTTACTTAGGAAATGCCCAAATGTTTGAGTGCTAGACATTGCAACTTTAATATTGTGTGTGTATGTGTATGCAACTTGTATTCCTTTACAGAACAATATTCTCCCAAGAACAATACTGTGTTTTTGTGGGTGTACTATATACTATTATAAATATAACCTTTTAAAATTCAGAGCAATCTATTCTCCTTTAAATGTGAGTGGCGACGTAGGAGCTAGTGAGTCTTGGAGCTATGTAGTCTAGTTGTTAGAACACTGAACAGAGTGTTAAAAATGGGCTCTAGGCTTGTCAAAGCCTGGCTGTGAGACCTTGGACAAGTGACTTAGGCTAGCAGTTTTAAAGGACCCTAAGGGAGTTAGGCATCCAACTCATTTGTAAATCATGAGATTTGGGCACCTAGACCCAGTTTTTGAGAAGTATTCAAGTGCCTAAAGATGCAGATAAGTGCCTAGTGGGATTTTCAAACACACCTAGGCACTTGAGTCTGAGTTAAATGCCTAGACATTTTTGAAAATTCCACTAGGCACCTAAATACTTCTAAAAATTTAGCCTCTTGTTCCCCTAAACTCCTTTGAAAATCCTTGCCTCTCTGCATCTGTTTCCCTATTTCTAAAATGGGAATAATAAAAATAACACTTATTAACAAAAACAGGTGTTGAAGCATTTGGAGGTTCTCTCTCTTGCAGGTTTGTAGCAGTGCTGTGGTGAGGATCCAAGCACACAGGAAAGGATATTCCTCACATGTGGTTAAGCTAGCTGGACATACCATAGACTGTGTTACTTCCTTCTCCTCAGGGCCTTCTGCAGTATAGTGTCCATCAGCCATATGACTTTTTTTAACCTAGACAGATATTTTTTCTTGGATTTACATAATCACTTTTATTGATTATCTGTGCCAACAAAACACAAATTGCATCTTTTGGTACATTTCCCTTTATCATACATAGCAAAGAAAGCGATTGTGTGTGTCTCAGGTACTTATATGATCCTCATGACTAAGCACCTCATAATCTTCAATGTATTTATCTTACAGCTCCCTGTGAAGTAGGAAAGTAGTAGTTTCCTCATTTTATAGAGGAGGAACTGACACACACTCCACTGAAGTCACAGTAGGTACACTTGTATAAAACCAATGTAAGTGAGATCAGAATCAGGCCTACTTTTGTTTCCTGTTCAAGGGACACAGTAGTGGAGCTATGAGACTCTCAGCAGTTTTGGTTCTTAGGGAGTTAAGGAGATGTTTTATATATGGGTTTGCACTTCGAGTGAAGCTCTTCTGCAGTTTCAGCTTTTAATCAATTTCTCCAATGCTCATGCAGTGAATAAAGAAAGAATTCACCCAGTACCTGACTCCAGTTCAAGGTTCACTCAAAATGTTTTTTGACTTTGTCATATTTGGTTCATGTTTTGAGCTTGAAATGACTCTTTCCTAGCTCCATTCTGGAGCCCTGTAGAGATAGCTTTGCATGACTTTGACTCTTGCTCTTCCTCCATTGCTGTTCATAATCACACAAGCAAGTCAGCCCTAATTTCTAGTGCCAAAGATGAAGGAAAAGCACCATCTTTCTAACTCCAGCTCTTTCCATCTCTCATATGCACCAAACAGTTGAGTTGGCTGGCTGTACAGGGGGAATAATTCCTCTCAAAGCTCCCCTACCCCACTGCCAACAGCAAGCTATGCCTTAAAGGCACACTGAGTCCTAAATTATTTAGTCAGATAAAAGCTTAGTGTGTGCACATACACACAGAGAAAAGCATGTTATAATTTACCATTTTTCTGTCCTTCTGTCTTTTCTCTGTCACTTGCTTTTATGGTGTTGAACAAAAAGCAAGCAGTTAAATGGACTAAAATTTCAGAGATGGTAACATTTGACTGGAATTAAAGTTAGGCCTTCTTTAAGACATCCCTTTTTTTAAATACACACTGTACACATAGTCCCTTTGGGAAGAATCCCAGTGACTCATCAAATGTGACTAAATGAATGACTCTGTATAATCAACATACTCACCAGAACAGGCTTCTGAAAGATTAACAGTGTACATTTTTCTGTCTCCTGTTCCCCAAATTGTAGGCATGTGTGGATTCATACACAGTATTTAATGGCAGGGGAAACCCAACAAACCAGTTCCACTACAAGAAAGAGATTATAGTATTCAAACCACTCTTAATAGTAAGAAAAATGTATTGTTAAATAAAATTTAATATAACGGTGTGTGTGTATATATAAACTTTAACAGTTATAACTTAACTGTTTTTGAAAACTTCTGAGACTAGCTGTGAAGAACCAAATCAGTTGTTGTTCTTTCAGTACTGAATCAAGCCTCAGAAACCAAAATGCAGAAGACAACTGCTATTTAATCACCTAAAAGACATAAATAGCAGTTCATGTCTCAAGATCACAAAATTTCAGGTAACCATGCCTTCGGTTACCTGACAGCAACAAGCAAACAAACCAAAACTGACAATGAAACCTTGAAATGATCTGTCTGGACTCTTACTATTATGAAAAACCCTATGCTGAATGTAAAAAGAAAACTAGGTCATGAAGTTGGATTGACAATATTTAAGTCAGTTTGAAATAAACTCAGTGTGTGTGGCGTTTTAAAGCCTACTTCATATTTATGAATTAGTCAAGCCAGTCATGTTTCACTTGAAAGTAAAAATAAGGATAAGAAGCTCCACATGTCATTAGTTATTTTCAATTGTGAAAATCATTGGTTGCGTCCTTAGCTTACCTACTTCCTCTTGGGTGTCTGTAGTTTTCTTCTAGCTAGACTAATATTCACTGACTTCCTGACCCCAACCTAACTGTGCATGTTCTCATTATCCATATAAATATCTAATCATTTTTGGAATCCTGCTAAAGTTTTGGCCTCAATGATACCTTGTGGCAATTAGTTCCATGGGCTAATACATTTTCCCCCCATAATGCACTTCCTTTTATCAATGTATGTCTTTCAGTTGCATTGGATGTCCTCTTGTTCCTATATTATAAGGCTGCGTAAATAGGATTGCCTCACTTATTGCTATGGTCCAGATTCAGCCTCATGCATTGACTTCAGGGCTTAAAGTTAGGTTGTTATACCAATAAAATAAAAACCAGCAGGATCTTATTAAAGGGAAAAAGGCAAAATACCACATTTATTGTGAATACAGAAAGAATCATAGTAAGCAGTTAGTTATAGCTATAACATTCCATTCAATTTCATACAAACACACACCCACACACACAGGTTCTGCAAGGTTGTTATCATAGTTACCAGCCTTAGAGTTGCTCATGCCAAGCCACTGGCCAGGTGGCCTGGACATGAGGAGGGAGCAGGGCCTTGTCAGATGCTCATCTGATGCTCCTGGAAGTTGGTTTGCAGAATCAGACCCCAAAGTTCTCACTTTTTAGAGTCTATTTTTATAGGAATTTCTTCCTATGCCAGTCTATGGGAATTGCTTCATCATGCTGTTGCTGAATCAATCAGCAGATAGCACATTCCTGACGGCTCCAAGATGTTATCTTGTTCTTTGGTTCTCCCATCCTTGAGGCTGTTGGGTGGATTCCAGTCTGCCCTCCGGGGGGGGGGGGGGTCCTCTGGTTATTTCCACTTGACGCCTTCTTCAGCCGATGGACACTGGATTCTTAGGCTGGCACCTCCCTGATCATTCAGTTATTATCCACACCAAGCATCCATCTACATACATCCTCTATCGCTATTTTAATCACAATTGTTAATACAACAAAAGGGCAGGGAGTCTCTGGGTGCTGTTTCTGTTGTTAGAGTATTGCTTTGAGTCTCTCTCTCTCTGTGAATTGCTTTGAGAATAGACTCTGTCTTAGAATGTACTAACACAATTAGCAGCTTGCAAGTTTCACACATAGAGGGAGAGAAACAGTACCAAAAACCAAGAGACCTCTTAATTAGTAATACCCTGGAATTGAAACTCTGGGGAATCAAACTCATTTGTGATTTTAATACAGAACTTCTTTAATATGCTCCAACATAATCCCCCTTTTGACACTAAGATTTATAATCGTCAGTGTCACTTTCTATGTAGCCTATTCAAGAGAAAGTACTGTGAGGCAATTTGAGTTTGTGATTCCAATTCATGAAACATACATGATCCTAGTGATGTATCTTTACTACAAGGTTCTGGGGCAACAGGCAAGGTGAGGCACACCCACTTTTGAGGAGTCCATTCGGTACAACCTCTAGTGTCCAATAGCTTCCCTCCCTCCCCAGCCCACTGGCTCAAGGTCCAGGGTAGCCAAAAGGATCCCATGTGTAATATGGGGAGTGGGTTAACCTTCAATACCTTTGCCTCCAGGGACTGTTGGTGTGCAATTTTGACAACAATTTCTCCCATTAACAAGTCTGGTTTACAATACTGGAAACATATTGCATCCATTCATATTGATAAGTGTCAAACAATGATCTCTTTTTTAACAAATGCATCAAACCCTTAATATTTCCCAATATGACCCAGAACATTTTGTGTTCCAAAGTAGCTAGTGCAAGTATCTGCATTTCAGTGCATCCCATAGCTATGGCTGTGTAGTTTCCTATTTCTAATATTTTTTTTCTTATGGATAAGCCATGTGGTAGTATTAAGCCATTACTAAAGATTCCATTGGCCTTTTAGGTTACCCAGACCAATTTGGACCAAGTCTACATTGGCATGTACTTGTTTTTGTATCAGGCTGTCCTGTAGCTGGGACAGAAAGCTTAATTTATTTTTAAGTTCCTGCAGGTCTTCAGTATTTTTTTTTAAACACACAACAGTGCTAGCAACAACACAAAACACAAGACAAAACATAGAACACAGAACACAATTTCTATTGTGACAGTAGATTCATGGTATTGGGTTGCTTTTCAGCTGGCAGCTTTTCCTGATTTTCTGAAAGACAAAAAGAACATGTTTCTACCCCTTTTGGGGTGGCAGATTATTGCTTAAAATATTTCTTTTACAAATACCCTTGCTGATTGCAGGCAAAACAGAGAAATTGCCCCCATATTTTCCTGTTTTTGTTCTATAGGCAGGCCAGGTTTCAATGGCTTTTATCTTTTAAGGGTTATGGGGAAATTATCCCACTGTTTAGTCATTAAATCCCTGAGTTTTCCTTCTTATACAGTAGACCAAGTTTATAATGTTTTTCCTGCTGTGTTAAGCTTTAAGTTTTATTTACAGGTAATAACTGAGAAGCATCATTACCATACGACCTTAAAGGATTTTTCCAAAAATCATACATACTATACGTTGTTACAGGGATACTTATTATCATTAAATTTATTAAAATTATCTTGTTATCCCATGCCTTTTATTTAGACAATTTGTTTGCTGACCAGGTATGTCCTTTATCTGCAGCTCCTTTGTGCTGCTAGTTCTTTCCTTCCTTTATCATTTAGGTAATTTGCATTTTCACAGAAACTTCCTGCTTTTGGATTTAAAGCCATCAGCAGCTCAGAGACTCTGTCTTAGGGACACAATCAACTTTCACCAGAGTTTTGATTACTTTTAACTTCTGCTTCCAAAACACACAGCAATCTGAAAAAGAAAACCCAACCTATTGTGGCTCCCTTTGGAGCCCTAATAGCATTTTAATTAAGTAGCATGGTATGTTTGCATTTCTTTTGCCCCTTCTACAATATACCCTGCACATGTTCTGGGGCAAATGCACATTTCTTCCATAGTTTAACTTCTATAACATTATCCAGATCCATTTTTACATAAGGTGTCACTATTTCTTTTTTTGCTTACAGAGTTTTCATGTACCTTTATCAAAGTGACAGTCTGATTACTCAGAGCCATTTTAAGACTCAGTGTTTCTAACATTGCTTCTTTTTGTTTTGTGCACCTCACCCCTGCTGTTGCTTCAGAGAGGCACTGTCTTTTTTTAATTTTTTTTTTTACTACAACTCTCATCTGCTATTTTGTTACAAAAACAAACAAACAAAAAACAAACAAAAAGAATCCAAATTTTTTTTTTATATTCTCCTGATTTTGACTGCCCTGCTGCAGCCACAACTTAAAAACATTTTAAATTTTGTAAAGCATTGAGTTACCTTTTAAGGGTTAAATGCCAAATCCCAAAGCCAAACTAATTACCTGTGTCTAGCAAAAAGGTCTGTCAGTTTTGCAACTTTGAATTAAAGAGTCAAATGGATTTTTAGTGGCATTATTTAAAACAAAAACAAAACTAACTGGTCCTTACAACTTTACATATTTACACACACACAGACAGATACATACACATTTTCTTTTCCTTAACATCCCTTCCACACTGCTCTGTTTTTTACATCTTTACATTCCCTTTATACATTTGAGGCAGTTAAGTTCCAATAGAACCCTCTTATGTTCTTTTAGCAAATTTGACTAAATTGTCCAGTCAAATGATTTTAATCAGATAGTTTATTTTTGCCTGGCTAATTTACAGACATTCCTTTGGAAAAGGGCCCATTTTTCTTTCAGAATGGCTGCAAAGAAACCAAGAATGCTCTAACACTTTTCCTTTTTAACATTTTCGGTTAAAAGTTGTTTGGGTGAAATACAAAGTTTAACTGCTTAATTCCCTCCAGCCTCTGCAGAGTTAACTTTTTTTTTTTTTACTCTCTTTTCTCTTTGTAATTATGCCTGGGGGTGCCATACATAGGACCTTCTCCCCCTTTACCTGCCTCCCTCCAGCCTCTGCAGAGTTAACTTTTTCACTCTTTTTGTATTCTTGGAGTGCCTCTTTCACTATTTTCAGCTGGCTTTGGGTATTTGTAGCCAGCACCTTCCAATTGTCTGCTCCCTTTTCCATTTGTGCCTTTTCCTCTTTACATGAAGACAAGCGGAGGGAAGAATCCTTACATGCCTCCCACAACAACCAAATTGCTGCTGCATCTCTTTTGGCAGCACTAGAAGGTTTGTATATGAGGATATACTGAGCCAATCTATCCTCTAGGTCCGAAATAGTGCAGACATCAGCTAGGGCTTGTTTAGTCCAAGGACTGTGCCCAAATTTTTGAAGGATTTGTTTAAAAGGTGTAATTTCTTTAACAAAAGGTGAGGTTGGAGTTCCTTCTGACTCCATTCCTCCCTCTAGTACTGGCTCACCCTGTTTTCTTTTAAACATCTTAACATGGATATTTCAAACTCTTTGTCACTGCTGGTATTACTTAGCAAGTGACACAGCCTAGATTCTGAAATCATAGCTTAATCTATGCGTTTTTCCCCTGCTACCTTCCCGGAGGCCAGCAGGTCCCCTGCTACCTTCCCGGAGGCCAGCAGGTCCCCTGCTACCTTCCCGGAGGCCAGCAGGTCCCCTGCTACCTTCCCGGAGGCCAGCAGGTCCCCTGCTACCTTCCCGGAGGCCAGCAGGTCCCCTGCTACCTTCCCGGAGGCCAGCAGGTCCCCTGCTACCTTCCCGGAGGCCAGCAGGTCCCCTGCTACCTTCCCGGAGGCCAGCAGGTCCCCTGCTACCTTCCCGGAGGCCAGCAGGTCCCCTGCTACCTTCCCGGAGGCCAGCAGGTCCCCTGCTACCTTCCCGGAGGCCAGCAGGTCCCCTGCTACCTTCCCGGAGGCCAGCAGGTCCCCTGCTACCTTCCCGGAGGCCAGCAGGTCCCCTGCTACCTTCCCGGAGGCCAGCAGGTCCCCTGCTACCTTCCCGGAGGCCAGCAGGTCCCCTGCTACCTTCCCGGAGGCCAGCAGGTCCCCTGCTACCTTCCCGGAGGCCAGCAGGTCCCCTGCTACCTTCCCGGAGGCCAGCAGGTCCCCTGCTACCTTCCCGGAGGCCAGCAGGTCCCCTGCTACCTTCCCGGAGGCCAGCAGGTCCCCTGCTACCTTCCCGGAGGCCAGCAGGTCCCCTGCTACCTTCCCGGAGGCCAGCAGGTCCCCTGCTACCTTCCCGGAGGCCAGCAGGTCCCCTGCTACCTTCCCGGAGGCCAGCAGGTCCCCTGCTACCTTCCCGGAGGCCAGCAGGTCCCCTGCTACCTTCCCGGAGGCCAGCAGGTCCCCTGCTACCTTCCCGGAGGCCAGCAGGTCCCCTGCTACCTTCCCGGAGGCCAGCAGGTCCCCT
The DNA here is from genome assembly GCF_965140295.1 of Lepidochelys olivacea. Lineage (NCBI taxonomy): Eukaryota > Metazoa > Chordata > Testudines > Cheloniidae > Lepidochelys > Lepidochelys olivacea. Next base: position 85,096,812 of record NC_140415.1, on the reverse strand, counting down.
GCTACCTTCCCGGAGGCCAGCAGGTCCCCTGCTACCTTCCCGGAGGCCAGCAGGTCCCCTGCTACCTTCCCGGAGGCCAGCAGGTCCCCTGCTACCTTCCCGGAGGCCAGCAGGTCCCCTGCTACCTTCCCGGAGGCCAGCAGGTCCCCTGCTACCTTCCCGGAGGCCAGCAGGTCCGGTTTAATCTGTTTTCCCTACTACCTTCTCGGAGGCCAGCAGGTCCCCTGCTACCTTCTCGGAGGCCAGCAGGTCCGGTTAACCTAATAGAAATGCCTAGCTCACTAGAGCTGGCGGTGTGCACACCAATATTTACAATAACTGAGGTTTTTTACCAATATTCCCCCTTTCGCAATTCTCCACCAAAATGTTATACCAATAAAATAAAAACCAGCAGGATCTTATTAAAGGGAAAAAGGCAAAATACCACATTTATTGTGAATACAGAAAGAATCATAGTAAGCAGTTAGTTATAGCTATAACATTCCATTCAATCTCATATTTATTCACACATTCATTCATACAAACACACACCCACACACACATACACACCCACACACACAGGTTCTGCAAGGTTGTTATCATAGTTACCAGCCTTAGAGTTGCTCATGCCAAGCCACTGGCCAGGTGGCCTGGACATGAGGAGGGAGCAGGGCCTTGTCAGATGCTCATCTGATGCTCCTGGAAGTTGGTTTGCAGAATCAGACCCCAAAGTTCTCACTTTTTAGAGTCTATTTTTATAGGAATTTCTTCCTATGCCAGTCTATGGGAATTGCTTCATCATGCTGTTGCTGAATCAATCAGCAGATAGCACATTCCTGACGGCTCCAAGATGTTATCTTGTTCTTTGGTTCTCCCATCCTTGAGGCTGTTGGGTGGATTCCAGTCTGCCCTCCGGGGGGGGGGGGGTCCTCTGGTTATTTCCACTTGACGCCTTCTTCAGCCGATGGACACTGGATTCTTAGGCTGGCACCTCCCTGATCATTCAGTTATTATCCACACCAAGCATCCATCTACATACATCCTCTATCGCTATTTTAATCACAATTGTTAATACAACAAAAGGGTGGGGAGTCTCTGGGTGCTGTTTCTGTTGTTAGAGTATTGCTTTGAGTCTCTCTCTCTGTGAATTGCTTTGAGAACAGACTCTGTCTTAGAATGTACTAACACAATTAGCAGCTTGCAAGTTTCACACATAGAGGGAGAGAAACAGTACCAAAAACCAAGAGACCTCTTAATTAGTAATACCCTGGAATTTAAACTCTGGGGAATCAAACTCATTTGTGATTTTAATACAGAACTTCTTTAATATGATCCAACAAGGTCAGTGCTTAATAAGAATATTGCTGAATCAAGGCCTATACCATTCATTATTATCAATACAGCTCTCATCTCCTCTCATTCATCTTCTCTCAAACTTAAGCAGTTCTAATCTTTTCACTGCTTCCAAGTCTCTAATCATTTTTATTACCAATCTCTGAACTTCTGCTGTTTCTGCAACTTTTTTCTTTCAGAGATAGTCATCAGATCTGAAAATAGTATTTGCAGTGAAGGTATATTGTTGAATTATATAATGGGGCTAGTACTATTCTTAGTGTTATTTCTTTTCTCATTCTTCATGCATCCTAATAGTTTGCTTGCTTGACTTCTGCTGCTTATTTAGTAAAAGTTTTCATTGGGTAGTCCATGATGACACCTAGGTTTCACCATTACAGAACATGCTCGTTTAAAGCTGTGCAATGCTCCGCTATAACGTCATTTGGCCGCCTGCTTTGTCCACAGCTGGCATCCCCCCATGTGCCTCCCGCCCGCTGCTGGACCCCGCAGATCAGTGCCGTCCCTCTGCTTCCCCTTCCTCCTGCCCACGGCAATCAGCGGTCTTGCAGCGTTCAGGAGGCTTGGGGGAGGAGCGAGGATGCGGCACGCAGCCTCCTCCTGCTTGCAGTAATCAGCTGGTTTGCGGTGTTCAGGAGGATCGGGGGACGGAGGGGGGAGGCTGCGCGCCACGTCCTCGCTCCTCCCCCCAGCCTCCTGACCGCCACAAACCAGCTGATTGCCACAGGCAGGAGGTGGGGGGAGCAGGAGGAAGGCGCTGATCCGCGGGAGCACAGGGGAGCCGATAGGGGGGCTGCCAGCCTGTTTAATACCTATTTTAAATTGCTTGTTTAAAATTGTTTAAAATGTATATAATGCCTTTTGTCTGGCAAAAACAATTTCCCTGAAACCTAACCCCCCTATTTATATTAATTCTTATGGGGAAATTGGATTCACTTAACATCATTTAGCTTAAAGTCGCATTTTTCAGGAACATAACCACAACGTTAAGTGAGAAGTTACTGTAGAAAATATGGGATATTATACAGCAAGCGATATTGTCTGTTGTGTTTTCCCCCACACTATCAAATCACATTAGCAAATCTATATAAACCCAAATTGCCTATGTATCTTAGCAGGCTGGCGGATTCATTTTTTGTTTTTCCTCACTTTAATTCTTGTTTAACGGCATTTCATTTTCCCTATAGACTGCCACCATTGTAGTCCCCTCACATCCAACTATATGTAGGTGAAATCCCAATAGCAACATAAAAAGTTAGTACTTATACTGTATGGAATCTCTTAGGGCCTGATACTTATTAACAGTTAGACTCTTTTATACTGCTCAGGCAGCATAAAGAAACCTTAGTGTAAATGAGAATCTGACCCTTACTCTTTGCTACTTGTGATCCAAGTCCAAAACTCAGTTCATTCTGACTCTAATACTTGTTTTTGTGCGACAATGTCCCTTTCAGGCTATCAGCTTTTAATTTTCTCCAATGTTGTTTACTGTTGTTGTACTAACAGTGAATTACTGCTTCTTTCAGTAGTTAATAACTCTCAACTGATATATATCTAGTACACGATGTGATTGAATTCAATAAATTTGATTTAATTTTCCTTTTCCTTATCAAAATTTGTCGCTTCTCTCTTCCTCTGTACACTCAATGGAGCCCAATCCTGCTGACATTTTCTATTGGCATAGAGCTTCCTCCCATGAGTTGTTCCTTTGACTTAAATAGAGCTAGTCACTGCAGTAAGTGCTACACCAGGTATGTTCACTTTCAAAATGAAATATTTCAAGGTTTCATTTCAAAATTTGCCTAATTTCTTTAAAAAAAATTTTTTTAAACACCCCAAACCAAATTGTCTTGTTTCAGGTTGAACAAATAGCTTTGGCTCACCCAAACCAAACTTTGGTTTTGGTTTTGCCAGAGAGCCAAAAAATCAATTATTTGCACAGCTCTAGTGAAAGGGCAGGAAAGTGTTGAGGGTGGAGGAAGCCCCTGTACTGGAGCAGCAGGAATGAGCTGCGAAGATAAATGAGGAGCAGTCCTTTACTGGGGGGCGGTGTCCAAAGGAAACCCTGCTTGTGTGCCGTAGCAACTCCAAGGGACGCAGAGGAACCTTACTTTGGAGTAGGAGAAGCCATGGGGAGCAGGAGCAACTCGAGAGAAATGGGAAGAACAGAAGATCAGCTCAAGACAAGTGCTAGAAGGTGGGGTCTGCTACAGTGGGCAAATGAGGACACTGATGCCACTTCCATTATACCTGTATGTTTTGAAGACAGGATCTCTTCTCGAAGAAGCTCCACATTCTTGGCCAGGCTTATGTGGCTTTGGCTGCTCAAAGTAGCAAATGTGGCTCAGCTCAGTTTGCTGAAAGTTATCTCAAAGTGAAGAGCTGAGCAGGTGTTCTCTGAACTGTCTCTGCATTACTGTGGGGGCATCTCCCAAGCTGGGGCCCACTGCAATCACAAGTGGTACAGCCTGATGGAATCAGCCCTGAGTGCTATGGTCTAAATGGATCAGATTGCAAAGACAAAGGATTTTGGGGACTTCCTCCTGCAGATGAAATGTAATGAGAAATACAAAATTAATTACTGATTATGTTACACTGGTGTCCCCTTTGTGCATTCACATTGAAGTAGCTGGTCACAGATTCCTAACATCTATCAAATACTTTCAGAAGCACCATGCATACTGTGTTTTCTTTAGCCAGCTACACACTTCCACAAAAAGATGAATGATTTGAATTGACTGATAGCTGGCATCCTTTGCACAGAGTATAATAGTACATAGTAGAAAGAGTTTGTTGGTTAACAAACTTGAAGATTTTCCCCTCCACCCACAAAAAAGTCAATATATTTGTATTTGAGGTACATCTTTACATTTACTTGCATTAAGTCTCACGTGAAATGCTAACAATGATTTTAAAAAAAATTGAGGGGGAAAAATGTAGACAGCCTCATGGAATTCCAATTTCCTTTGCTTGAATCCTCCTATATTGCTTATACATAACCTGGGATCATTCTGTACCATATATTTCAATGGTGATTTCTGCTTAAAAGTTAATGGTACAATATGCCCCCTGATCTTGATAATGGTTTTCAAAAGACATTTTAACCAGATTATGTTCCATTCAGAGAGGGAGGGTGGGACTGTCCCATTCAAAATTATAATCAGGTTTTTTAAATGGTTTCTTGGAATAGTTTTTTTTTGTTTGTTTTTTTTTTGCATAGTTTAGGCAGGGCCTATGGGCAATGGGACTACAGCACAATGAGTGCCAGGAAGATTGCAAAATAGGAAAGAACTAGAAACAGAGGTATACTGCTCAGATAAATACCCTCCTTTAGTATAGTCAGGAGATGCCAGAATTTAGAACTTTCAGGCTCTAATGTTTGTAAGGTTTTTCTTCCATGTTGTGATAAGAAAAGAATAAGTAGATTCCTATACAGAAAATAAGATCCTGTTCCCTCCATTAGCAAGTGTGAAAGGTTGAAGAAACCTCTGAGCTTCCCAAGGAGCTTTCACTAGCGGGCAGGTTACTATTAGAGAGTGATCTGAATAGCCTAGTTAAATGGTCACCGCTAAATGCAAGGTAATACATCTGGGAACAAGGAATACAGGCTACATTTACAGGTGGGGAGGCTGTCTTGGAAAGCAGTGACTCAGAAAAGGAATTTGCGGGTCATTGTACATGACTGTACAACGTACAATGGGATGATTTAACTGGGAATTGGTCCTGCTTTGAGCAGGGGGTTGGACTAGATGACCTTCTGGGGTCCCTTCCAACCCTGATATTCTATGATTCTATGTCTGAGCATGAACTCAGTATAACACTGTGGCAAAAAAAAACTAACGCAATCCTTAGAGGTATAAAAAGTGGGATGAAGTAGGGGAATGATCTTGCTCTATATACAGCATTGGTAAACCAGTACTGGAAAACTGTGTCCAGTTCTGGTACCCCCATTTCAGGAAGGATATGGAAACACTGGAGAGAGTTCAAAGGAAGGCCACAAAAGAAATCTAAAGATTGGAAATCAAGCCTCACATTACAAAGCTTGAAGAGTTCAACCTATTCAGCTTATCAAAGAGAAGGTTGAGAGGTGACTTGATCAATGTGTCGAGGCACTCACACATGAAACATAGCTAATAGCAGGGGCGTTTCATTCTTGTTGACAAAGGCGTAACAAATTCAAGGGCTAGAAGCTGAAGTTAGACAAATTCAGCCTTGAAATAAGGTACAGTTTTCTAGCTCTGAGGATAATTAAACATTGGAATAGCTCACCCAAAGAGGTGGTGGACTCACCATTGCTTGGAGTCTTCAAGACAAGAGTAGACATTTTTAAAAGATATGATTTAATCCAGTTCTGCAATACCATTGCCTAGCCAGTTATTCACCATTTCCTATTGGGCTTTTTTTTTCCCCCTTAGTGCAGTACTTTGAACTTGTCTTTATTAAATCTCATTGATTTCAGACCAATTCTCCAATGTATCAAGGTCATTTTGAATTCTAATCCTGCAAAATATTTACAATTCCTCCCACCTTTGTCATTTGCAAATTTTATAAAAGTGTACTCTCAACTTCATTATCCAAGTTGTTAATACAAATATTGAATAGTAACAGACAGCTCCCATTGTACCCCTTAACTACTCTTTGGGTACACTTTTCCAACTAGCTGTGCACCCACGTTATAATTATTTAATGTAGACCACATACAACACACATTGAATATGAATCAACAATATGATGCAGTTGGAAAAAAGGCTAATATCATTCTGGGATGTCAGGATAGGAGTGTCATTTGTAAGGCCCAGGAGGTAATTGTTTCAGTCTACTTGGCACTAGTGAAGCCTCAGTTGGTGTATCATATCCAGTTTTTGGCACCACACCTTCAGATGTGAACACTCTGGAGAGAGTCCAGAGGAAACTAACAAAAAGGATCAGAGGTTTGGAAAACAGGAAAGACCGGAAGAAGTGTTTCTTCTAGAGAAGAAGAGGCTGGGGATGGACACCTGCTAACAGTCTTCAAATACATTAAGGACAGTTATGAAGAGGCTGGTTATCAACTGTTCTCCATGTCCACTGAAGGTAAGATGAGGTAATGGGCTGGATGTCCAGTAAAAGAGAGTTAAGTTGGATATTAGGAAAGACTTTCTAAGGATAAGGCTAGGTAAGCACAGAAAAAAGTTAGCCCAAGAGGTGGTGGAATCCCTCTCACTGGAAGTTTTTAAGAACAGGTTAGAAAACAAAGAGCTGTCAGGGATGGTCTAGGTTTACTTGACCCTGCCTCAGCCAGTGGGGGCTGGACTTGATAACCTCTCCAAGCCCCTTCCAGTCCTACATTTTTTTTTTCCTTTTTGATTCTATGAAACCCAGTGTGGGCGGGTTCCCTTGAACTCTTTTGGACCAGAAAGGAACGTGGGAAGGATTATGTTGCAGATGAAACTGGCCTGGGGGAAAGGCAAGAGAGGGAGGTGTGGAATTAGGGGAAGTGTTTCACAGGGACGGATTAGACGCTGCAGACAGGAAAGGGAGAAGAAGACAGCTGAGGCAAAGCCACCCAGCGCCGAGCTGGTGCCTCCTGGCTGGGGAAGCCGCGGGCCTCCCTCGAAGAGTCAAGGCTGTTAAGCAAATGGAGGGGGGAGCAGCTGCGGTCCTGCCCAATGAGGAAGTATGTGAGCTGAAACCAGGCTGGGAGGAAGTAGCCGGGGCTACCACAGAAAATGAGGAAGCGAAGGTTTCGCTCACCCTGAACGCAGGTCTGGGAAGCAGCGCGCTGGGGTCGAGCCGGGACCCCGGCAGCAAGGCACAGCGGCTGCTGCCTCCGCTTCCCGTTGTGCTGCTCCTGGGCTGGGGGCGTCCCCCCGGGGGGAACCCGCCCCGCTGAGGTGTGGACGCTCCGGCAGCCTCGCCGGGGGGCTCAGCTGCAGCTTGCCCGCGGCCACCGGCTGCCTCGCTCAGCCGGGGAAGGCCGCCGTTTCCCGCCCCGCGGCCAGGATCCCGGCGGATCGCCAGCCCGCGGCACTCCCCATGCGCCGCGCCTAGGTAAGAGGCGCTGCCTGCTCCGGCGGGGGTGGGGCGCGCTGGCAGGGGCACGCTCGGGAGTCCGGCTGGCTGCGAAGGCAGGGACACGGGTTGCCGCTTTCGTGGCCCTGCATCTAGCCCGTCGCTAGCGGATCGGAGAGCGGGGGAAGCTTCGCGGCTGGACTGGGCTGCCGTTGTCAGGCTCACGTTAGGAAAGGGGCGCGCACGGGATGAGCGTGGATCGATTTCTTCCGCGTTCGCCTTCAAGGTGCTTTATACCTAACCGCCCGTCGCGGCGTCTTCCACCCTTTAAATACAGCCTGGGAGGATGTTTTGCCCCGTTCCTCGTACGTTGGGTTGCATCAAGTAACGAAACATTTAGTAGAGGGCCCCAAGTTGCAAAATTCACACACTCCCTCACACACACACCCCCGCGCCAAGTTCTGAGGTGTTCAAATCTGCAGTTTTTGTTTGGGCCCATCCCTAAGATAACATTTAAATTTCCTTCACACCTAAAAGCCAAAAGTTTCCCCAACTAGGTTTCTTTGTTGCATCCTATGCTTACTTTTCATGTATAATTTGAAAAACGGTGGAGTAAATGATACAGGGAAAAATACACACCATGCCCATGGCAAATCAAAAATACGAATTAGTCAGTCAAACAAAATTATTACGGACACTTTTTAAAAATACTTAATAAAGTCATAAGGAAAAAAATAACACCAAAAAGCAATTTAAGGAGGCATATTCCACTAAACTGCTTACTTTGAAAACAAATAAAATGTACCAGTTTGAAAGCAAACAAAAACCTCTGTAAATTACAACTGTCTTTAAAATCAGCACAAACCAGTATTCAAGTAAATGAGCCTACTTAGATACATGAATGTGAGACTGATTTGTTCTGTAAACATAACAAACAATGCTCACAGTTTGCATGGGATGAAGTTATTACAGGGATTCTAAATACAATGTACTAATTCAGGGGTTTGAAGCCTGACCATTTTTTTTGGTCAAATGTCTTTGATGATTTTTTCTAAGGAAAAAAATGACAGACTAGCATTAGACACACTGAAATGAGTTGGATGCTGTCACCACTATTTATTTCAGTTTTACACCAGTGAAACTCCATTGACTTTAATAGAGCCACAGGTACCTAAAACTGGAGGAGTATAGCAAGTGGTGTGTCAGGCCAATTTTTGGGCCAATCTAACATTCTTTTCTTAGCCACAAATACCACTGACTTCAGTGGAGCAGGATCAAGCCCCAAATTCCCTAATTTGGCTTAATTATAAAGTAGTTTTGGAAAGCATCTCCCTCTTATGACAATTTTTTTTCCATAATTCAACAAGCCATTCACATTCTCACTTATAATTTTTGTTAATATCCTTTATTTTGGGCTTTGTCTTGAGAAGTATACTTTGTACAAAGTATTTTCATTTTCTGGACCTTTGGACCCAAATGTGCAGTCTGATCCACATGCATTGACCCTGCACAGATCTGATAAGAAGATCAGGGCCATAAACTGTTACAGCCTGAGAGCACTTGAAGGGGGTACTTTTACAGGAACTATGACTCTTTCCTTTTTCAGCCATTTGTTAAGCTTAAGACTGATAAACGCAGAAAGAAGGAAGCTTGAGACATGAGTGTTTTTATTTTCTGACAGTTTTTTGTGGAGAGGAAGGTTATGAAGAAGGCCTCATCTTGAATAGATAAAACAACTTGGAATAAATGTTTTAAAACCATTTTAGGAAGATCAGAATGACTAAACTAATGACTAATATTTGCTCTTATTTTCATGTTCAGTTGAAGGAATCATTAAAATCCATAACAGTATTTTATAAAGCTTTCAGGTTTTGTTTCTACTGAAAAATATTAACGCCCAGTAAAATGAAAGTTGTAAATTTTACTTGGTTACATTTCTACTTTCAAGTCATCATGGTCGTACTTATGTAATTGAGAGCGAATTTGACCTAAAGTCGGGGGGCAAGTTATTTTTGGAAGAGGTTAATAAGTGTCTTTTAAAAAATACTAGGAGCACAAAAAAAAAAAAACCTGTTAAAAGAGTAGTATTAATGTTATAATGTTTTCAACTTTAGTAAAAACAAGGAGGAGTCTTTGTGGCTACCTTAGAGACTAACAAATTTATCTGGGTACAAGCTTTCGTGGGCTAGAACCCACTACATTGGATGCATGGAGTGAAAATCCATGCATCCGATGAAGTGGGTTCTAGCCCATGGAAGCTTATGCCAGATAAATTTGTTAGTTGATTCCTTTTTTCTCTTTCCATTTGCTGTGTAAGTGCCTACTCTTGCTCCCACTAAAGTCAATGGTAAAACTGCTGTTGAAGTCAGAGGATGCAAGTTTTAGATTTTTTTAAGGCAAATTACATTTTTCTTTTCCTTTCCAAATGCTGATATGATATACTGCATTGAGATAAAACTTGGCAATAGTATTCATGTTGTATGAGTCTGATGCTGTTTGAGAATGTTATTTATGTTAATTTCGATTTTGTAAGTGTGCCTAATTAGTTGATCTACAGACTGATTCAAAACCTACTAAAGTTATTAGAAAGACTCCCACTGATGTCACCGGGCTTTGGATCAGGCCCTAGAGGCAGAGGAGGATAGGGAGTGACTAAGCCAAATACTTCCTCCATTTGCATTTGGTTAAATTCAGAGTAACCCCAGCGAAGTAAAGGAAATGAATGTAGCTACTATAGTAACTGAGAGAGCAAAATTTGGCCCTTAGAAAATATGTGAATGTTAATGGAATATTATAGATCCATTTCTCTCATTTGAGTGAGGTAACTCCACCGATAGCAGTGGAATATTCCATATTTACACACTGGTGAAACTGAGCAAAGAACTGAGCCCTGCATAATTAGTTAGCCAGGGATTTCAATTAGGCTACTCAAGTACTTTGTGAATTGGGGCCAAAGTGCTTAAAACCTCTCAGGATCAGGCCCTAGACAGTTATCTCATCAGGTCTAGCTCAAATGATCGTTTATTCAGTTTTGGCCTGATCCTGTAATATCTTATCAGTGAGAGCTGTTGATCCCACATAAGTCAATGGATCCAGTCACGTGAGTAAAGACTTCTCTCACATGGACAAGGGTTTGCAGAGTCAGGTCCTTTAATTGCAAACTGAACAATAATATTGTTTTATTATAAGAAAAGAAATTTCACATTACAAATCCTATTTTCATTTGAAATAACAAGAACATCTTTTTAAATGTCTCACCTTACAGTTACTGAAAATCCTCTCTTCTCTTTTGGTATATGAGTAGTCTCACTGATTACTCCCATAAGTAAAGACAAATCATGTGATTAAGTTTTGCAGGATCAGACCTTGCACACTATCTGCATAGTGGAACACCTAAGGAATACACTGAGCAATTATTACTGGTTTTGTTAGTATTATAATTTTGGAAATGCAAAAAGATATTTTGTTGCAAAGTTATAGTTAAAATTACAGAAATAAAATGCTGAAGTTAAGCTTCCAACAACAATATTAACTTGCTCATATGGTATACGTGTTTATGATTTACATCTTACAAAGAATGACAGCTAAAGATATGCATTTAACCAGAAAAAAACAAAGACAAAGTACTATGTGTGATTTATAGCTGAATTAATGTTGCACTTGGACCTCTCATTTTTGCATTCCCAGAATTTTTGTAATTTTAAGTGAGCAATTGCAACAGTTCATTACCGTGATGTTTTAACCTTAGTGGAAACTAAAGTTCCCCTCCTTGGGGGTGAATCCACTAAGAGTGTACGAGGCATTGTTGTTGCAGGGAGGTGCAAATTGTGCTTCTGTAGGGCAGAGAGATCAATCCAGACCTCACTGTAGTATAAGATTATGGAGAAATATACATACATTTGATACAAAATATCACCTACTGCAGTGGAATGAAGTTATGTTATAAAGTTTTTAGCCTCTCTTTTGATTATTGTTCACATTCCAAAGTTAAAAATAGGTTATAACTTCCTGTCCATATAGTCAAATTGACTAGGTGAGCACTGCAAGAAAAAGCATTTTAACTTTATGGTTTGCGTTTTTGTATAACTGCACGTGATTTCATTTGGCTTGCACTTTTGCTGCTGTGTGTTTTTATCCTTTTGCAAAGCGGTGAGATTTGTAAATTTGCAATATGAAAATTCAGCCTGTTGTAGTGAAGCAGCTCTTACGTTGGTAATGCAGTTTACCCTGTCACGAACCCCCAGTGTGGGTGGAGATAGGTTGGGGAAGCAGGTGCAATAATGGCAGGAAATGTAAGAATAAAAACTGTACCAGGGAAATAAGTATTATAGAATTATACAAATACTTAAGGATTATAGAGCACAGAAGCATTTCCTAAATCTTTTTAAAAACTGCATTAAAATCCTTACCTCATAGTACAGATTCATCACAATTAGCAGTGCTTTCTTTCCCCCACATATACACATTCTTTTTTAAACCCCTTGGTTATGTGTTGTTTTAAGTTGCTGGGGTAAGTGAGATAAGACTACGTTCAAGATCCATATTCTGACCTCATCTACACAGTCGTATGGAAGTCAGTGGAGTTCCTCTCCCTTTAAAATTATGTAACTGAGAGCAGAATCAGACTTTAAGGTAGTTAATTTAAAATTTACACCACTGAATTAGAAGTGATCAAATTCTGCTCTCAGTTACACAAATTTTAAATCAAGAGGGACTCCATGGACTTCGATGGAATTACTTGCAATTTAAAATGATGTCACAGAGGGAAACTGACTCTCTAGAGTTACTTTTAATTTAAATTAGTGAATTGAGAGTAGAATTTGGCCCAAAGCACAGATAGTTTTTCAAAGTTGTACTATATTCTGATACAGCAACATTTACATTAAAAATCTAGTGTGGGAGTTTTATATGTAAAGATCAGGAAAATACACAGTAGTCTGATTTGCACTCAACCAGTTCAGGTACATGCTCTTAGAGCTCTTGTGTATTGCAGTACTCCCACTTTTGAAAATGTGGCCTGTATCATTTATGTGTGAACTCAGACTGTTTATTTCACTCAATCAAATCGATGATTTTGACATGGTGGAAAGAACTTTTGAATATAAAATCTCCTCCAACATCTAAGCCTTGTTACATATGATACATTTAAAAGAAGATGATGGACAATTAATGCAGTATATGCCTGAGTTAAAAGGGGAAAATTTACTGCACATCAAAGCAGATATGTGAATTCAATAGGATACCTTTTGCTAGGAGCGCTGTAAAACAGATAGTAGCATGTGGCAATTATTTTTGTAAATCAGATGCCTGGGTTAGCTGCCTTTTAGATCAAGAGGATGTCCAATAAATTGACAAGACATATGTTATTTTTATCCAAACTATGACCATTTTTTGTTTAAAATAGAGTCCCTGGTCTGAGGTTGTCAGGGTGCCAGGAAGCCATATATGGAAAAAGTGATTGGTAAAGAGGGAACTCTTTTGGAGTGACAGGTAAATCTTTCATTCTCAGTTCTGATGGGGGCTTTGTGTGTCATGCAATGCCTGGGTAAACTGGACTTGATGAGTGGACAGAAAGAATAGTACGGATCTGATGGACATAAAAATCCCCAGAGAAGTGATACAGGAAAAAGTGCCAAAAGAGGAGGGCACAGTTTCCACCATAATATCCACTGGATATTTTTATGTGTAGTAGCAACAGTAGGCGTGGCTACTGTTTAGTAGATGCATCCCATGCCCAAACAAAGGAAAAGGGCCACAACATCAGTACTCTAGAAGCAAATTCCTATATTGGCTTTTTTCTGGCAAGTGTCGAGCTGCACTGACCAGGAAGTCAGCAAGTAACCTGACTTGGTGTTCCAGCAACTCTCAGTGACCTCAAGGGTAGTCAAACCATCATAAGCCCAGGAGAAAGAAAAAGCAAGTGACCAGCCAATCAGTGGTGAAGATGTTCTGAGCGGGATTGATTAGAGGATGAGGGAACATGAGCAGCTTGGAAAACAAGAGCAGATATTAGAGAATATTTTAGAAGCTTTAGGAATATGGAGATCTAACAGGTGCCAGGTAATCATAATACTCTGATCCAGATCCAGCAGCTAGGATAGAATGAACCTCAGTGGTACCAGTATTGGTCATTGTTTCATACCTGATGTAGTGGGCACTATACAGTCATTTACAATTTGCAACACAATAGCTAATATTGCTCAGAAGACAGCACAAGAGAACACTTTTGGCTACCAAATATTTTCCCCGCCTGGCAGCTTCTTATAGTGGCAGCAATGCAAAAACTAAAAACATATTGCCTATTGGCCCAGAACGCTCTGGGGCCAGGTGCATCCTCTTTCTGCCAAGAATGAGAAAGGGGCCTTTATCAAGAGAAATTTTCCTCCCATTGTGAAACTATTTTTGATTGCCTCATAAAGTAAAACAAATAAATTTCAGCAGTTTTAGCTGAACTGTTTGTTCTGTGGATACAGAATAGTGTCCACAGGACACAAAGCTAGATCTTCTCTAGAATAGTTTAGACTGGTGACACACTGAAGTACTAGGAGTGGTTAGAAGCCTTTCATTCCACAACATGTCCTCCAGATACGTGTCTTGGTTGGTTGAAGGCCAGGCAGGAAGAACTGGCTCCACTGCTGGAGGAAAGTGTAAATGCCTCTTTTAGGGAGACAGGTTGATGGCTTCTCTTACAGAAGCCATTATCTGGGCTTTGCTTAAGAAACCAACCCTTGATGTTCACAATCTGACTAACCGTTAGCCATAACATCCTCTATTAGCAACATTTTTATTTTTTCTTTGGCTCTTTCTTGGTGGAACCCTTTCCTTTGGGACTGAACTTGTCTGCCAGCATGACTGTCTGCATGGACACAGGGAAATGTAAATTGTACCCTTTCTACACCAGTGAGGGTTAATTTCACCTGTTTCCTGTTGATACCTTAATCTTAGAAAAATTAGACTAACTCAGTATACTTCAGCAAAGTTTACCAGGAACATTGCTGAATAAGCTTTTCGGTGTACTGTAATCCTTTCTGTCCTAGGAGATGAGAAGGCAGACTAACTTGTTTGTGCAAGTCCCATCTTAGTTTCGCACTTAACACACTTTTAAATAAGATACTGCGAATTTATCAGTAAAGATCTTGTGTCAGGTGACATCTCTCTGAATGAGGAAAGGGCCTGATTCTGCCACTTGTATTTTCATTGAGTTGAATCTTAGTCAAATATGACTATTCACAGAGCAAGGTAATTCTCAGGCAAGGTAAGGACAGTAAATTGGCCTAAAGTGAGCAAAGTGCCCATTCAGATACCTGTCTAGTTTAGTATTAATCTGACTTGATGTGATCTGAGAGACAACCCAAAGAAGAAAAATACCTGGAGAGACTCAACACTGGAAAATAGTTTAACAGCAAGTTTCAGTGCAATGAATGAATTAGCCTGTGATTTAAGCCTTCTTACTTTAAGAATACATGGTTATGGTGGTTGATAATACCTCTTTATTTAAGGAGAACACTATTATTTATATGTAGGGTTTTTAGAACTGAATTTAAGGCTGAGATGTTCAAAGCTGAGTAGGGGAATGGGAGTCAAAATTCTTTAGGCAACTTTGAACATCTCAGCCTGAAACTACTGGTTTAAAAGATGCTGTGAAATCCTTTGCTGGGCCAGATAGGACAGTGTATTATTATAAGGAATGTGATCGTTATTCCAACCAAATTTTTCTAAATGACCCTTGTAGCACTGATTAATTTAAAAAATGCACCACTAATTTTGCCCTCGGCCTACATTTAAATAAGGCTGTGCATGCATGTCATCCACTGTAATGCCCTTGCACAATTCTTTTTCAAGTAAGCAGATGTTCAGCTTTTGCTGAAGCACCTCTCATTTTGAGGGAGGGCTTGTATTTTCTCCCATCTCCTGTTTTGTTTCTGGTGAGATCCTCCTTTACTAGGCAGCCTCAGCTTCCAGTGTTGATACACTTGAGTTCAGAGGGGTAGCTAGTCTCCTGGAGCCCATGCTAGAATGTCATAAACAAGGATGAGTCAAACCCAGGGTTTGAAGGGATGGTGTGCACACACATCCAGATTTAGGGCCTGAGCCTTCAAGGTGCTGAGTCGATCCTGAATGAGGCCAAGCAGCCACACAACCAGTTGCAATCTGTGGGAGTTAAGGATGCACACCACTATAAGGAGGTGCTCAGCATTGTTGCTATTTCTTTTGTTTGGCAATCAGGCTGAAAATCTCCAAGGTTAGCCTTTCTGGAAATTGAGTGTTCCTCTCCTACAGCATTCCAGTACTTCAGTTTCTTCTCCCGCATGAACCCAGGAAGCACAGGGGTACATCAAACAATTTTCTTTAAAGTTAACCTCCATAAAAGAGTTGGGTGAAAGTTTGATTTGTATTTTATCCTTCCTTACTGGTTTGTCATAATGGCCTCGGGATTACAATTCTGATCTCCTCTAAAAGGAGAATAAGCTCCATCTGGAAATGTGCTTCACCGCCATATTTACTGCCACTGCCTCACTGGTCCTGAAAATATCCAGGGCATTGGATAGACAGTTATGGTTATTTTTAGTGTTTCTCCTTGCAAATGTACTGAGAAAGTTCTTGTTTAATTCCTAAACTGCTTTTCCCAATTCTGCAAGTTCAGTTTGCAGTTCACCCCACTCTGCTGTAATGGTTTCTTTTGGTTTCTATGTTTAGCATCCCAACTATGTTGTTTTATTTTCACTTTTTATGTGTTAGCATTTCTCTTTATTTGTATCCTTTTCAGTTGCTGCTTTTTTTTTCTTTTCTGTGCTACTGTACTTTACATTTTTGATAAATTGTGCCTAAACATAAGGCATAGAAAACAGCAGAAGACAAACTTCACTTTATACCAAAGTATGACCAGAAATCAAGTGGGTTCAAACATGGCAAACTAGGCATCATTAAGCATACTAGAGGGGGTGTAAAGAGGCCATACAGCAGCCAGAGCATCCAGGATAAAATCTAGTCAGCCAGATTTCTTTCTGAGGGTTCTCAGGGAGCGCACACCAGTGGGGCAGCGACCTCACCCTTGAAAATGATGCAACATACTTCCGTCTCTATATGTAGATGGGTCTCCTGGACAGTGCAATGATGGAGCTGTGGTCCTACCTCTTTTCAAGCAACCGGGGTATGAGAATGGATAAGGGACTATGCTTCCCCATGGAATTCTGATAGCCCCTTAGTAAGAGGCAGAAAAGCTCCTTGCATTGTCTCCTCCTATCATGTGCAACTTCATCGAGGCTATATCTGGTCCATGCAAAGTAATGCACATTGGAAAACATAATCCCAACTATACATATAAAATGATGGGGTCTAAATTACCTGTTACCACTCAAGAAAAAGATCTTGGAGTCACTGTGAATAGTTCTCTGAAAACATCCACTCAATGTTTAGGGGCAGTAAAAAACAAACAGAATGTTGGGAATCATTAAGAAAGAGATAGATAATAAGACAGAAAATATCATATTGCCACTATATAAATTCATGGTACGTCCACATCTTGAATACTGCATGTAGATGTGGTCACCTCATCTCAAAAAAGATATATTGGAAAAGGTTCAGAAAAGGGCAAAAAAAGATGATTAGGGATATGGAAAGGCTGCTATATGAGGAGAGATTAATAAGACTGGGACTTTTCCACTTGGAAAAGAGACGACTAAGGTAGGATATGGTAGCGGTCTGTAAAATTATGACTGGTGTGGAGAAAGTAAATAAGGAAGTGTTGTTTACTTCTTCTCATAACACAAGAGCTAGGGCAGCCAAATGAAATTAATAGGCAGTGGGTTTAAAATAAACAAAAGGAAGTCACACTTAGTCAACCTGTGGAACTCCTTGCCAGAGGATGTTGTGAAGGCCAAGACTATGGCAGGGTTCAAAAAAGAACTAGATAAGTTCATGGAGGATAGGTCCATCAATGGCTATTAGTCAGGATGGGCAGGAATGGTGTTCCTAGCCTCTGTTTGCCAGAAGCTGGGAATGGGTGACGGGATAGATCACTTGTCTGTTCATTCTCTCTGGGATACCTGGCTTTGGCCACTGTCGGAAGATGGGATACTGGGCTAGATGGACCTTTGGTCTGACCCAGTATGGCCATTCTTATGTTTTTATCTTCTTATTGTTTTTGTACAGTTCTCTGCAGTGTTCTGCCTTCAAGTGCTTGCTGTATCATAGAATTAATTGTTTTAAACTAAACTTGGCTTGAAAAGTTCTCTCTGGGACTACAGTATATTATATATTCAGATTCAGCCTTGGGCAAACATTTATGTCTTTGTTATTTAAAATCTCAAAATATGAGTTTATGCCTCTAATACTCACTATGGGTTTAAATGAAGTCAATGGAAAGTCTTCCATTGGGCCTGATCCAAAGCTCGAGATCAATCAGCCTGAACCTGCTCTATTTGAAGTCAGTGGTAGCTCTGCCTCTGTCTTTGACAAGAGCAAAATTGGGCCCATAATTGTATATATATATATATTCTCAGACTTTACAATACACACGTAATTATGCTTATTACATTATATAGTATTATTATTCAGTGTATGACAATACACTGTATGATAGTGTAACAATTTTAGAAAACAAGTGTTTTGCCTACAGTGGAACTGAATTCATAACAAAAAATGGACACAAGGTATCATAAAAAGTCTTGCTTGCATATACTGTAATTTAGTTCAATAATTCTTTAAGAATTAAGGTTGGCTGTTGGTTCCATGAACTGATTATATTACTGTGCTCCCCAATACAGGCTTTGTCAGTATTGTCAGCTTGATTGTAGAATAAGAGTTAATGAACATTATTACAATGTAATCATTGTGAACACACAACATCAGTTGGAGTCAATGAGAGTTCTGTGTGTGCAACTAGAGGCAAATCCTGCTCCTTTTCCACCCCATTTACTCAAGCTGTGCACTGGGTCTAGTGTCAAACCCATTACACATCTCTGTGGTGCTGGCGTATTTGGTATTGTCAAGGTTCCTCCCCCACTCTGAACTCTAGGGTACAGATGTGGGGACCTGCATGAAAAACCTCCTAAGCTTATCTTTACCAGCTTAGGTCAAAACTTCCCCAAGGTACAAAATATTACCCCTTGGACAGGCCGCTACCACCACCAAACTAATACTGGTTACTGGGGAAGAGCTGTTTGGACGCGTCCTTCCCCCCAAAATACTTCCCAAAACCTTGCACCCCACTTCCTGGACAAGGTTTGGTAAAAAGCCTCACCAATTTGCCTAGGTGACTACAGACCCAGACCCTTGGATCTTAAGAACAATGAACAATCCTCCCAACACTTGCACCCCCCCTTTCCTGGGAAATGTTGGATAAAAAGCCTCACCAATTTGCATAGGTGACCACAAACCCAAACCCTTGGATCTGAGAACAATGAAAAAGCATTCAGTGTTTTACAAGAAGACTTTTAATAAAAAATAGAAGTAAATAGAAATAAAGAAATCCCCCCTGTAAAATCAGGATGGTATATATCTTACAGGGTAATTAGATTCAAAAACATAGAGAACCCCTCTAGGCAAAACCTTAAGTTACAAAAAAGATACACAGACAGAAATAGTTATTCTATTCAGCACAATTCTTTTCTCAGCCATTTAAAGAAATCATAATCTAACACATACCTAGCTAGATTACTTACTAAAAGTTCTAAGACTCCATTCCTGTTCTGTCCCCGGCCAAGACGACTACAGACAGAGACACAAACCCTTTGTTTCTCTCCCTCCTCCCAGCTTTTGAAAGTATCTTGTCTCCTCATTGGTCATTTTGGTCAGGTGCCAGCGAGGTTACCTTTAGCTTCTTAACCCTTTACAGGTGAGAGGAGCTTTCCCCTGGCCAGGAGGGATTTCAAAGGGGTTTACCCTTCCCTTTATATTTATGACACGCCCCCCAAATCTCAGCTAGGGTGAAACACTGGCTGGGATTTCTTCCTGGAGCTCTAGGAAAACAGAGTTAATAAGACACATGCATCTCTAAATATACTACCAAGTACATAAAGACTAACAATATTTTCCACATCTCAAGGACGATTTTAACCAGTTGATTCTGGGAAACTTTCACGGGAGAGTGCATCAGCCACTTTGTTAGAAGCTCCTGAGATGTGTTGGATGTCGAAATCAAAATCTTGGAGAGCTAAACTCCACCGAAGAAGTTTTCTGTTAGTTTCTTTGACGGTGTGAAGCCACTTTAGTGCAGCATGGTCGGTTTGCAGGTGGAAACGCCGTCCCCAAACATATGGGCGTAGCTTTTCCAGAGCGTAGACAATGGCATAACATTCTTTTTCAGTGACTGACCAGTTGCTTTCCCTCTCAGACAGTTTTTTGCTGAGAAACACTACAGGGTGGAATTCTTGATCAGGTCCTTTCTGCATTAAAACTGCTCCCACACCACGCTCGGATGCATCTGTGGTTACTAGGAACGGTTTGTTAAAGTCTGGGGCCCTTAGTACAGGGTCAGACATGAGTGTCGCTTTAAGCTTGTTAAAGGCCTTCTGACACTTTCCGGTCCACTGAACAGCATTTGGCTGTTTCTTTTTGGTTAGGTCTGTCAGTGGGGCAGCGATTTGGCTGTAGTGCGGTACAAATCGTCTGTAATAACCGGCCAAGCCTAAGAAGGATTGAACCTGTTTCTTTGACTTTGGGACAGGCCACTTTTGGATAGCATCCACTTTGGCCTGTAGGGGGCTGATAGTTCCTTGACCCACCTGGTGTCCAAGGTAAGTCACTCTGTTTAGGCCTATTTGACACTTCTTAGCCTTAACAGTTAGTCCTGCCTCCCTTTCTTGTTCCTTCTTCAGCTGCATGAGTTCTATCTGTCTTTCATGTTCCCTTTGTTTTTCCTCAGCCTGAAATTTGGCTAATTCCAGCTGTAGTCGAGCTGAGGATTTGGCCATTCTAACCTCTCTGTTTTTAACTAACTTTACACCCGAGGTTTAGAAATAAACAAACAAAACTTGGCTGTAAAATTTTGCTGTGCTGGAATAGAATACCTATTCTCTGATAGTGATTGTCAGCCTACAGAAAAAGACAATCCCCTTGTCTCTGCTCTGGGCCCAAATTAAAGCAAAAAACCTCCAACTACTTGCTTACCCAGCCCAAAGAAAAAAAAAATTCTTTTCAAACCTGTGCTCCTTGTAAAACAAAACAAAAAAAATCAAAATCCTAAAAAAAACCCTGCCACTTTTGTCTCCAGGCAAATGGGTAGAGCACACCCCCCCTATTTACTTTTAGGAAGAAAAGAAAAAAAAACCTCTGGGTTGGAAGACTGTGAATTTCCCTGCAGGAGTTAAGTACCCTGCCTCCAGGCAAAAAAAACCTGCAATTCACAAGATAATCCCCTTTTGTCTCTGCTTGGCCACAAAGCAGAGAGAAAACAAGCTGCTTTCAGTTTCAAAGCTGCTTTCTGGACTTCCTAAAAATTCCTTTTTAAAATCTGTATTTCTAGTTCAAAAAATCTCAACTGGATCTCAAAATGATTTCAGGTTAATCCCACCACTGTGCCACCATGTCAAGGTTCCTCCCCCACTCTGAACTCTAGGGTACAGATGTGGGGACCTGCATGAAAAACCTCCTAAGCTTATCTTTACCAGCTTAGGTCAAAACTTCCCCAAGGTACAAAATATTACCCCTTGGACAGGCCGCTACCACCACCAAACTAATACTGGTTACTGGGGAAGAGCTGTTTGGACGCGTCCTTCCCCCCAAAATACTTCCCAAAACCTTGCACCCCACTTCCTGGACAAGGTTTGGTAAAAAGCCTCACCAATTTGCCTAGGTGACTACAGACCCAGACCCTTGGATCTTAAGAACAATGAACAATCCTCCCAACACTTGCACCCCCCCTTTCCTGGGAAATGTTGGATAAAAAGCCTCACCAATTTGCATAGGTGACCACAAACCCAAACCCTTGGATCTGAGAACAATGAAAAAGCATTCAGTGTTTTACAAGAAGACTTTTAATAAAAAATAGAAGTAAATAGAAATAAAGAAATCCCCCCTGTAAAATCAGGATGGTATATATCTTACAGGGTAATTAGATTCAAAAACATAGAGAACCCCTCTAGGCAAAACCTTAAGTTACAAAAAAGATACACAGACAGAAATAGTTATTCTATTCAGCACAATTCTTTTCTCAGCCATTTAAAGAAATCATAATCTAACACATACCTAGCTAGATTACTTACTAAAAGTTCTAAGACTCCATTCCTGTTCTGTCCCAGGCCAAGACGACTACAGACAGAGACACAAACCCTTTGTTTCTCTCCCTCCTCCCAGCTTTTGAAAGTATCTTGTCTCCTCATTGGTCATTTTGGTCAGGTGCCAGCGAGGTTACCTTTAGCTTCTTAACCCTTTACAGGTGAGAGGAGCTTTCCCCTGGCCAGGAGGGATTTCAAAGGGGTTTACCCTTCCCTTTATATTTATGACAGGTATGCTTGTTTAATTGTCAATGCACAGGAAAATCTCATTCATGTGCAAGTATTGAGGAGTAGCCAGTCTACAGGACAGTCCACCAGAAATAACTGAAATGCTTTCCATTCAGCATTAGCAAATCCCCATCAGGTCCTAATTTTGGCAGCTGGCAGAGTGGATACCATGCATTGAAAATCGTTTTGCCTATAAGGGATCATTCTTCTATCCAAATGTTGCAATTTGTGTCCCAGATGAAATGTTTGCTTTCATAGAGGGCATCTTTCTGCCAGAGGCACTGGATGCTTCATGTCAGCATAAGTATTCTCTAGGCAGGTAGCAAAAGGATGATTTAATAAGCACTAAATATGTGATTTGTTTTTAAAAAAGCAGAAGTAATATTTTAAACTAAATGTAAAAGGAAATAGTAGGGCCCTACTCTTGCCCCACTGAAAAAAGATATAATCAAGGGGACACTCACTATGTGAGGCACAAATGCCAGGCAATTTTTCAATAACTTGCTTTATTTAAAGGATCTGATTAGGATGACATGATTTTCAAACCAACACCTGTCAAAGGGTTGTGGGAGAGGGGAGAGTCCACCAGTCATGGTCTTGTTGGGGAGGTGAAGATTCAAGTGGGAGAATTTTGGGATCAAAAGGGGGGGGTTGAGGTGAGGTGAGGTTCTGCTCCTCTCTCTCCTCTCCCCAGCCTCAGCACAGAAGCACGAGGAGTAGCACTGAAACAGCTTTATAAATGTCAAAACCAGTCCCATTTTTTTATAACCCAAAGCCAGGAGAGCTCTCAAAAAAATCAGGAAATTCTTGTTTTTTTTCCAGGTATCATAGAATATCAGGGTTGGAAGGGACCTCAGGAGGTCATCTAGTCTAACCCCCTGCTCAAAGCAGGACCAATCCCGAATTTTTGTCCCAGATCCCTAAATGGTCCCGTCAAGGATTGAACTCACAAACCTGGGTTTAGCAGGCCAACGTTCAAACCACTGAGCTATCTGTCCCCCAGGGTATCTACTCACCCTATTGGTGGGAGGTACAGTGTTGCCAACTCTTGTGATATCTGCTATTTCTTTTTAAATCCCCATCTCCTGGAGTCATCTGATTACATGAGAATCTCAACTTTCACTTAAAATAAAAAGGAAGTTTCTAGTCCATGTGCTTGCAGAGAAAAGCTTGACAATGTGAACCCAAAAGGCTCAAAGACCAGAAGGCAAATACAAAATGTTTTTTCTTTAACGTATCATTATTTTTAACCAATTTAATGGTATTTTGGACCCGTTCATGATTTTTGAATGCTTGGGGTTGGCAATACTGCAATATGTGAAAGGCCAGGAGAAGGGCTGTCCATGATGTGTCACAAAAAAAACAGGAAAAAACACTGTTTTCTGTATAGCTGAGAAAATACACTGGGACAGGTGCTGAACACAAGGACATTCCCAAATTTCAGAGACATGAGATTACCTTAAACCCATTCCTGCTCCCAATGATGTCAACGGCAAAGCTCCCATTGACTTCAGTAAAGAGGAACTTTGGGTCCAAGATATGACTAGTGGTTCAAAGATCTTCTTCTGTATAAGAGTCAGCATATAGTATGTCCTGTTCCCAGACCAAAACTTAATTAAATTGGAGTTATGTTTAGGAATACACGTCACTATCCTAAATTATTTTTTTTAAAGGCTTACAGGAACATTTACAGCTTAGAAGCAACCACAAGAAATTCAGGCAATTCAAAGTTAAGGGTGAATGTAACTGAAACTCAACTACTTTAAAGTATGAAAATGCACAGGAAGGGTATCCCTCAAACAAGATGATTTTTATCTCAAAAGTATGGAAGCAGAGTAAGTGTTGAGGCAGTGGTAAAAATGGAACTTGCTATTAGGGTTGTCAATAGACTTTCAGAATGTAACAATCAGAGGTGCAAAGGACAGCATGCTATGCAATGAGGAAAGTTTTTGGTACCCAAGAAAGGAGTATCTTAGAGTTTGAATTACAATCAACAGCAGAGACAAATAAAGAGTAATTGAACATTTGCAATAGAAGTTAGGTGATACTGGAGTCAGAAACAACAGCCTAGTACTTAAAGCAATCAAAGAGAATGGAAGTGGTCGGAACTACTTTGGGTCAAGAGTAAGATCGCTATCTACCAGTTGCTTTATTGCCACTGAGAGCAGGGAAACCAAATGTTGGGCGGGTGGAGTGGGGGAAAGGGTGAAGGTGACTGCAGGCTTTGAGGTGGGTGGAGAAGCACTGGGTGAAGTCTGCAAACATTCTGCCTTAGGCTTTCATACATAATGCAGTCAGCCCTCCAAGGAAACCCCAGTGTGCTACATGAAATTTATTGTGGATCCCATGGAGGTCACTCTTTCCCTTGAATCAGTATTGAACTATGTTTCAGCATGATGTTCAGGGGCATTGTGAGGAAGTGCCATCTATTGGATGAGATATAAAATCTAACTCTTGACCGCTTGTGATCATTAAGGATCCCAGGGATTTTGTGTAATAAATAGAAAAAGTAGTCATTCCAGTTTGCATGGCTGAGTTTCAGTTACTCTCCTAAACTGCATATTATTAAACAGCTACTAAGTTCCTCAACTTCTGGATAATTTTCCCTTTTTCCTTTCCTTGGGTTTATTGTGAATAAAAACTCACTTTTATAGTAGACAGTGAAAACAAAGGTAATCCTGAACCAAATTAACAATATAATCTAAACAATATAATCTAGGCACAGGAAAGTTACTAGCAATCATAATATGTCATGTGTGAAAAATATGAAGATGAGAAATGAGAATTGACTTACTGATATTTTAAGTCCATCATACTTGTTAAAAATACTGTAAAAATGTAAGTTTCTGCTTTCAAAGTGGAAAAAAAATAAGTATGGATTTATAGCACCTCTGTAACTACCCCAATTTACAACAGCATCAAAGGTAGTATTAAAGAATTCTATGGACTATATATTAACCTCAATCCACACACAATTCACAGATATAGATAGCTAATGGTGAGAAATATTTGGATGTTATCCTTGTGTGTTATAAATGTTATATTGCGGGTGTTCCCTTGCATGCTAATCCTACTACACTTTTTCTGTCCATGGATCAAGGGCAGTTTATGGACTTTAATGCATTAACCACGTTGTTCTGATGTGAGGCCAGAGTGATGTGTAATATACTGTATATTTCATCTTGGTCCAGATCTTCAGCTGGTCTCTGTTGACATACCTTTATTGATTTCAACAGAGCTATTAATTTACAGTAGCTGAGGATCGGGCTCCTTTTACTTACAAATAGCAAAGTGCTATCGCTTCGTGTTTTTAATAATCTGTCACACCAGTTCACTACAGAATAGAGGCTGATGCAGAGCAGGTATGAAATGCTCACAGCTGGATCGGCTAGTGTTGAAACTGCCACCAAATATATATTCTCCTTTAGAAGCATGTTTAACTCCTTTAAGTATTAATGGGTGTTATATAAGGAGAAAATATACACCTAGTTGTTAGACCAAAAATTGGAGTACTGTTTGCAAATTAGCTAATTTTGCTTGAAAGAATATTAACTAGGCCAAAATCCTACATATACTGACTTATCATTTTGAGTACAAAGGAATTCCTCAAAATCAGTATCTAATTCGTTTGGAAGAGTAATATAGGAAGCAGTCGTGCATAAAATATTTTAGGAAAAAGTTGTACACTAATGCTGTTCAAATTTCTCTTCAATATGTAATCAGATAATTGTGAAAGTTAAAGTTGTAAAAGATCTGTTGAATGATGTTTTTGCTAAGAGAGGCTTGTCCCTGTCAGCATATATTCATTTTGTGCAGTCTAGTTTTAAATGTTCCAAACTATAAGAGTTCCCACTACTTCCTTGGAAGTCCACTGCAGCATGCTACATCTTGTTGGTAGAAAGTTTTTGTTTTTGTTAAAGATATTCAGCCTACATCTTCTTTTTTCTTAATTTCATCCTATTACTCCCAGCTGTATCCTTGTGCATTACACTAATCCCTCTACACCCTTGTTTTTCACGCTGTTCAAATATGTACAGATTTTATCAAGCAAAACCCCACTTTATTGCCAGTTAGCCACGTTTTTAATATTCCCTCACAATTCAGTTCCTTTACTTCTGAGATTATGGCTGCAAGAGCAGACTAACTTGCTGTCCCCAGGTTTCTTTCAGCATTATTGTTTCTTCTCCTTACTGATTTTCTTATTATTTTTATTCTGGTAGCATCTATAGGTGCCAGATCTGTTGTGCTGGGTACAATATAAATGTATCACAGAAAGATGGTCCCTAAGTAGAAGAGGCAATAGGTGGACATAATGGATGTCATAATGGGGAGGGAACACAGACATAGCTCCTCTGTAACTTCTTCCAAATTAGTATTATCTGTGACTGTAATTAATGTGCCACTAAACTCTAGTATAATTTATGTTTTGTATTTCTGTTTTTTGGATGTGTATATGATCTCAGTCTGTGTGGAAAGACCTACTTCCCTGATGTTATGCTGTTTGCCATACGGCAGGGGTACGCAACACTGACTGCCTTATTGGTAATTTAGCCAGCCACCCATCCATGGTGGCACCTAATTTGCTTATATATTTACATATATATATTTAAATTTAAACCAACCATAATATTTGCTTATAGTTCTATCTTCTTTGATAGATTATTGTCACAATCACAGGGCAAGGTGTATACTTAGACCCCTTTGCTGTCCCTCTTAAACTCAGACCTCTGGTTAACAGACTTTGTTTCCTGATTCAATCAGTCTTAGACTGAATCTTAGGGCTGCAGTCCCCTATTTCCCAACTGTGTTAACCTGACAGACCTAACTGTATTTGGCAGCTGCAAGAAATTTTCTTGCAGAGCCTATGACCAGCAGCCGATTAAAGTGACTCACAGTAGCTTTTTCAAAATCAGTGTATTGTTTGTTCACCCAAACGATATAACAAACCAACAAAGTTAAAATAACAAATGGTCTATATGCCTGGATCTTTTCATTTCCTTGCACATTTTGGTAAGTGCTACTTAGCCCAGGTACCCACACTTCTGGGCTGGAGGTGTGGGGGCAGACTGCCCTGCTGCAGTTTCTCTATCCTAGTGTCTCTCCTGCAGTGTCTGCTCTGAGTAGCTGCTGCTCACTTACAAATCCCCTTTTTTACAGTTTGGTTTCCTGTGGATCTTGGGCCCCAGCCTGGAAATATAAGCCTGCTAATCTTAAGGGAGCCAGGCCTGGGGTAGGTAGGCACTTTCCACTTAATAGCCCACTCATTTTTTTCTTAAGGGCCTTTGAATTATTTTTCCTGCTTCACCCGCCCCCCCCCCCCCCAGTATCTTATTTATAATCATTGTTTTGTTTCCCAACAGGCCCATACTGACTACTGAATTGAACCAGTCTAGTCACATATTCCAATAGCCAATGCAGAGCCAGATGGGGTTATCTTAATAGCTAGGTCACACATTTATAAAATTGTTACAGATTAACTCCGTTCTTCACAATAATCAACACTGCTTGTTGTCGGAGTGACCATAAGTAAAACACCACACTTGATAGCTTGGTCCTCACTATCCTGTTTCACAGGTAGGGCAGTTTAAGGTTCATGGACTGCAGCTAGCTCTAAAGTCACACATTATGTATTCCTGCCCTCTGTTATGGTACTTTTTTTCCCTTCTCACTTTGGCCCAAATACTTTCCCCTGTGAAAAGACTAAGGATAAGATTATGACACTCTTACTCATGCTGAGTAGTGCCTAATGCCATGAGTAGATCATTGAAATAAATGAGACTACTTGCGGATTAAGGTGCTACTCCATGTGAGTAAGAGTTCCAGAATCTGTCCCGAAGTAAATGGGCTTTGCACAGTATAGTTCCCTGAGGACTGGGGAAGACAGATCTTCCCTAGCTCTCCTCCACATTTGCATGTGCACCTCTGCATGGAGTTCTGGTCTGCACTGTTATGCATCCCTTGGCTATTCCCTCACACCTCTCCTACCCTGTCCTGGCATTGCCCATTACCCCCCACTCCACATTAGTCTGGATGGAATCTTGGTAGGGTGCCAAGTGATGATTTTGAGGGAAACACACTGGGCTCCTACGGTGGTTTAGGAGGAGGGGTAAGATTTGTGCCATAATCAACTTCTCTTAGTTGCGACTGGATTGTTGATCCTATCATTGTATTTGAATCCCAGAAAGAAAGGCAAGTCAGTTATGTAGGAAACCACTGTAAAAGGAACAACTCCAGAGAGAGAAGTTGTCTAGTGCGTTTCATATGTGTTTTTGTACCGGTGCATATCTATGTGCCATTATATCAAACATTTAAACACTGTCACTTGACCTGAATATACCTAACAATTCTTGAAGAAGAATTCAGGCATACCGAAGAAACTCTTACTGAACTCTATCAAAGTTACTATATCACCTTGCAAACTCATGTCTAATTTGTGATTCTCTCCTATAGTTATGAATAAATGGATTATAAATATTAAAGAGGCCTATAAGGATTCTTGCTGTTGTTATTTCTGTTATGACTGAGAAATCTTCAGCTTTTGTTAAATGGAACTTCTTATTTTTGTGTGCTGTAACAATCTTTATTTCATCTTCTAAAAAATTAAGAACTAATGCTATGTCCCTGAGGCCAGTCCTAGCATTCTGTCTTCAGCCATTCACAGTGCAGCTGTGCAGAGTGTGTAGCTGTCTCTTGGTTAAACTATGTGGCTTTTGTGTGTCCACTAGCTGCAGTGAGAAATGGAAAAGTCTGTGAGATTGTTACATGTATGGACAGATAAACATCTAAATGCAGAAAAGCAATGCACTGGTGACATTATGAGAGTAACCAACCAAATCTCAATGGGGTATTTCACAGAAACGGTTATAAGAAACTTCCTGTTTCAACTATTATCTACATTAAACTTATGCATTTACTCATATAGAAAGCCTATCCAGAATGTAATTTGCATGGCTTTCCAAGCTATCCAGGTTTTAGAAGGTTAAGGATACGGGATCCACATTGGACCACCTTATTTAGGGGAAATACTAGCTTGCTGGAGAGAAGTGGCTGTAGAGCTGCCTGGGAGGAGAAGAGAGCTCCTGTGAATGAGCTCCTTTTCTCTTGTACTTTTCACCTCCTAACCTGTGAGTGGCCTGTCTTCCTCATTCTGTGACCATGAAATCCCTAGGAGTTTCCACAGAGCAGAGCCATAATTGAATGGGGAGACAGATCATCACATCTTGGCTTAACGGATGCGACATAATTTTTACCTAGGAAGGGGGTTCTCCCTGCCCCAGTCACCATTGTATAGTATTAATAATCCTCATTCTTTCCTGGCTGTACTTCTGGACGGAGCTGTCACTGAGGAGATCTAGAGCCAGACCCTCATCTGATGTAAATTGGCATAGCTCTATTATAGTCAGTGGAGCTATATGAATATTTAGTAGCTGAGAATCTGGCCTGTAAACCTGCAACCAATTCATAATTCTTCCGTGCCTCACTGATGCTCTCTCACACTACTGGGGGAGATACACAGAGCTAAACTTTAACTCAAAGCCACATTCCTGCCTGGATGGCATGTGAGGGACTCCTCAAGGGGAATTCTGGTAGACATTCGCATAATTCACCCTTGTCCCAACTCTGACACCCCAAGGGAGGGTTGAGCATGTGCTCATTTCCATGCCCAGCATCTGCGCGAACTAGTACTGAGGGAGGTGGCAGGGGCACTGCCTCTTGGTGAGTCCTGTGCCACAGATGAGGTTAGCTCTGCACATTGCCTATTCTCTCTAGCCATGCAATGACTGGCTCTTGCACAGCTACTCAAAGCTGGGAGGAAGGCTTCTTGCATCCTCTTTTTCTCCTTGAACACCTGCACTGGGCCAGTCACAGTCTGATCCTAAGTATTCACTTAGAGGTTGCAAGAGGAAAGACAAACCAAAAACATTCAGTGCATCCTTCAACACCATTCCCCTAAGCTCAGTTAGCTCAGTTGCAATATGATATTTGAGCGAGCTCGAATTCATGACTCTGTGCTGGGAATGGGGATGCCACAGGCCCTTTTATAATACTTAATGTGCATGCTAAAAATGATATAAGGACTAGGTAATATTATTCCAAGATCAGTGCCCAGGTGGAAGTACCCCTTTAGAAGTAGCATATAGCTGCATAGCCCAAGAGCTTCTGTTCTCCAGTAGATGTGAAGCCTGTTTGATGGCTCTTGTGAGTTGCTCTTCTTCCAGAGCAAGTAGAAGAATGTTTCCTTTCTCACCTCCTTTGAAAGATGCTGCTTGATGGAATGATATAGGTTTAAATGGAACTTAAAATATTCCCTCCACCCCTGCAAAAAAACCCAACAAGCTAGCAAAGTCTTCTGTTTTGTTTGTAGGTGTAGCAGTAGGGATGAGTCCTGGTTCTGAACTTAGTTTCCTTTTGGTTCATACTTTTCCCCCTTCATTTGAATTCCAACTCAGTCTTTTGCTTTATCTTGGGCTTTAACCACACTGGTGAAAGTGACCTGGAGAATCTCACATTCTTTGATTTTTATGTTGAAAATGCACCTATTACTAAATTGTATTAAACACACGTACTTCATTTTCTAAAAAGAAACCAATTCAGTGACTAATTTAGACTAGGAACTATACTGTGGTTGTACAGCCAATCACTTCCTTTGCCAACAACAGTTCTCATCCTCATGGCATATAGCATTTTCACTGAAAGGAGGTCTCTCTTTTACAAGATACTAAAATCAGACAGGTAAGCTTTGACTAAATCCTTGGCTAAAGGTCAAACTAAAGCTTTGACTAAAACTACCAGAGATGAATTTTCATAGAGATGGGGTTTCATAAATTCAAATACTGACTCCTACCTTATAGCTAAAAGTCCTAGAAACTAAGAAATGTCAGTAACTGAAATACTGCAACACTAATAGATTTGTTTATTATCCTGTGTGTTATCTGAAATTTCTGATGGATACCAAGAAAATACTGCCTTTATTTTTATTTCATTTTAGAACACCTTTATTGATTTAAAACAGTAACATGGTAATGGCAAATGCAAAATAAATAAAACAAGCTGCAGTTACTTTCATCAAATAATTCTGTATACCATTCTGTATCTATGACAATTATATGAGAGAATAAATAGCAGATATTTTCTGTGTTCTGGATGTGTTTTAGTAGCCAGGCGACACTTGGACATGTTTAGCTTTCCCTGAGACACTGTGAAAGTTATCACTTAAAAGTGCCTGTGTGAAATCCACTGCTTTGGGATTACGTTTTAGTTTTTGCTGAACCTAAAATGGCAGAATTTATTTAACTAGGTTCATATTTCTTAAAGTTTACTTGGAGTTTTCAGGTCCATATGAACACAGGAATTTCAAATGAACCTCAAGCAAATTCCAGTGAAACATATCAGTTTATTAAGAGAGTATATTTGGGGGGCTCACTGGCCCCAGAATAAAGTAAAGAGCATTTCACAAATAGCAGCAGAACAAAGGGACCATTTCCTAGTGCTTGTGGAAATGGGCACGCTGCCTGCTCTATACTTAGAGATATTTCTTATGCCAGTAGATAACACAAGGCAGATGGCTGATAGTGTCTGCTGGATCAGAGTCCAGGTAGATTGAGAGAAGGTTCTGGGTCTGCCCATGACTTTAATAATGTTCCCCAAACCTTAGTGAATTTCAAAGTCATGTGAAATCCCAAACCATGTACATTTCAGCTGGTTTGTTGTTTCAAAGAGATAGTTCTTGCCTTCCTTTTTGACCCTTGGCTTTGGTTCCTAATGCCCACCCTAACAACTAAACTAGACTGCTCACATCCCGGTCTGCTGACACTCTAGCCGGTCAGCTGACACTCAGTTTGTCTTAGATGGGGACATGTGATTAACCTAGACTTAGTTAGTTAATTGAAGGGTGAGTTCAGAGCAATCGAGAGGTCTCCTATTCATCCAGTCATTAGTACCTCTCAGTTTAACGGTACAAGGCAGCAAAAGGAAACTAGGGCTTTTAGGGTGGGCTGTAACTTGAGAACCCCTTGGTGAAATTACCCAAAATTTGGATGTCTAACACTCCCCCATGAGGCACATCAAATTTCATAGCAGTCCGGTTAACTATTTGGATTTCAGAGCACTTCCAAGAGTTGGGTTTTAAAGCATATACAGTGGTGGGAATGGAAACCCTCTAGCTGTTTTTCTGTATTGGTACAGGTGCAATATAAAAAACTGTACATTTTCTTAAATACTGTTTTCAGCTGTAATAATTTGTCAACCTTTTATACAAAAGTGCACAAAATTAATGGAAGTTACAGCACATATTACCTAGTTGTGTTTGGAAGCTATGTTGAAGAAGGTTTTAGACACATGGTCTGGTATGTTTTCTTGTGTAATGCAGAAGACAGTGTTCTGAAATGAAAGAATGCAGAAATAAAGCTGTACACAGGAAGATGCAGCCTTAAATGCTGATTATGCCCTGTGGTATCCCTTCCCTCTCAATTGTTTTACCTTCTATAAAGTTATATGTTCATTAATCTTTGAATAACTTGCATTCCAAATCTTCTAGGAATGATGTATTTGAACAGCTAGTACAATTATATGTAATTTAATTGCCCACAATGGTAGATGAAATTCTTTGCAGCTTGTTTCACATGTCATTTTGCTTGGTTTTAATTATGTTGATATAATCCCCCATGTTGCCTGAGAGATTTCTTTAAAAGTCTTGAACTTTTGTTTGAATTATAAAGCTGATGAATTTGGGCCTCCATTTCCTTCTGATGAGCAGACATTATACCAGTCCTTACAGTCAATTAAATTACTTTCTCCCTTCTTTGTAGAAGAAAAGACAAGAAAAGGAGGCATCTATCTCCTTCTTAATTAATGAATTTTCTTATATCCACTTGTATAGAGTGATATTATCTGTTCACTGCGAAATACTAAGCAGCATTTCCTCTGGTTCTTGTTTCTTAGATTCAGAGTACCCAATAGAAATGCAGGGTGTATAATTTTTTTTTTTGCAGTAGAGACTAGTTAAACTGGATGAATAAGAGTTTATTTTGTTGAAAGACCCAGGACTGAGCATGAGTAGTTCCAGGACCCAGACAGGGGTGCTGGAACAATATGTATTGCAGGGGTGCTGAAAGCCATTGAACCAAACTGTAAATCCTGTAAATCAGTGTTTCCCAAACTTGGGACGCCTCTTGTTCAGGGAAAGCCCCTGGCGGGCCCAGTTCGTTTGTTTACCTGCCACGTCCGCAGGTTCAGCTGATTGCGACTCCCACTGGCCGCGGTTCACCGCTGCAGGCCAATGGGGGCTGCTGGAAGCAGCATGGGCCGAAGGACGTACCGGCCGCCGCTTCCTGCAGCCCCCATTGGCCTGCAGCGGCGAACCATGGCCAGTGGGAGTCGTAAGCAGCTGAACCTGCGGACGCGGCTTGTAAACAAACCGGCCCGGCCCGCCAGGGGCTTTCCCTGAACAAGCAGCATCCCACTGGTGTAAATGATGGAAACCACTTCAAGCCAGTGATGCACCCCTAGTTCCAGCACCTATGGGCCCAGTATACCATCTGGCCTTATCTACAGAAGCACTTGTGCTTAACTTTATGCAGGTGAGTTGTTCTATGGATTTCAGTAGAACTATTCCTGGGCATATTTGCGGGACTGACTCCACTGGGAGTTGCTCTTGTGCCCCTGATCCAGCAAAGCACTTATACACAAACTTACCTTTAAGCATGGGATTAATCTCATTTATAGTACTTTGGTATTCCTCATTTGCTTAAAGTTGAGTATGTGCATATGTACTTTGCAGGGTCATGGTCAGGCAGTGACTGGAGAGTTGAACCATAGTTTGTATGAGTATATAGTGGTATGTCATTTAACTTGTACTGGGATGAAACTGAAAGTGTGACATTTTGTATCTGAACTTTACACCGTGGTTCAAAAAGTGATATAAGGACTAGTTTGAATGTTTAATTGGAAAACTTCATTACATTTAAATTAGGTAAATTATGCTATATACAACATAAATGGTTGAGTGTATTAATGTTAAAATTTTAAAATTTACCTTATGGTGTATCGGCAGCTAGTTTAGATTTTGGTGGGCAGGTGTAAATAAATCCTTCATTCCTATTCTAAGATGTATGGCCCCAGTTTGGCAAAGTATACAAACAAGTGCTTAAGTCCATCCCTCTTCATCAAAGCACCTCAGCACATGCTCTAGTCTTCTTAATGGGACCTAAGCACATGCCTGAAGTTAATGACCTACATACGTGCTTTGCTGAATAGTGATGGCCTGCTGACGAAGGGCCTTGAGAAATAAGTGAGCTGCTGTATTCTGCAACTGTTGTAGACCATTTTATCAATTTCAAGGAAAGCCCAGTTAGGAACACATGACAATAGCCTACCTTGGATAAAATGGTGAGATGTGCATCAGAGAGAAGCAGGTGGACCTTCTGGTTAAGCAATACAAGGCAATAAGCATTCTTGACCATTACTGCAGCACTGGCCTCCAGTCTGAGAAAGGTAGTCAAGGGTGACCCGTAAATTCAGGCAGTCTCAAAAGCAACATCTGTACTTCCTGAATAATAAGCATGCACAAGCCACCTGCTAGATTCTCAAAATATTTTCTTCTACCCACAAGCAGCACCTCTGTCATCTTTGAGTTGAGTCTTAACTAGCTATTTCTCATTCAGATAATAAAATGTCTAGCTAGGCAGTCCATAATGGGCTTATTAAAAAGGAAGCTAATGGTGTCATGTGTCATCAGTACTGAAGGGAGAACAGACAACAGCAAATTTATATTTTTAGTGAACTCAAAGTAACAGTTCCTTAAGCGTTTGTTGAACAAAGTTCCAAGATCTTTTTCTGCTTTCTCCTTTAGTGGAAAATTGCTTTTACAAATTGTACTATATGTTCTTTGATTGCAGAATGAATTTAAATAAGCTTACATATATATGGTTATTAAAACATACTTGCTAGGCAGAATATTGAATCCCTATAATTTTTCCATATACAAAAAATTCCTTTGGACTTTGATACCAGAAATCTATTCAGGCAGCTAATATAAAAAGCCATAATTTATATCCATTGTTTTTACTGAAAAAAATTGGATTTTTAATCATTCTAGAACTGGGATCAGCAACTTTTGGCACACGGCCCATCAGGGAAATCCACTGACAGGCCAGGACAGTTTGTTTACTTGCGGCATCCCCAGGTTTGGCCGATCGCCGCTCCCACTGGTTGCGGTTCGCCATTCCAGGCTAATGGGGGCTGCGGATACCGGCGGCCAGCACATCCCTCGGCCCGCGCCACTTTCCACAGCCCCCATTGGCGTGGAACCTACATTTCTGTATCTAGATATGCTGAAGGCAGTGTCTGTTGTAACCAGCATATTGTATTTGCATTTAGCATTGACTTTCACTGAGACTTAGGCCTCTAAATCACTTAGGCGTTCTTGAAAATTTTGGCCCTGTGACTGCTACACACTTAATGTGACTGACTTCAGAATCCTTTACTACTTTTTAAGAATAAAATGAGAGTTTTCTGAAACTTTGTTTTCATTAGGTTTCTGAATTAACAGCAACATAGAAACTTGACATCAGAATGTCAGGCAGGGTTATTAAACTGGCTAAAAACCTGAGGGCTCTGAAGAGGGTCTGACTCTGGGTGATTGCTCATGAGGGGGAAATGACATGTCTGAATCTGAAATAATGCTCCCCAGTTACAGCTTCATCTAAAGCTCATTGAAGTGAAAGGAAGCCTTGACCTCTGTAGCCATTGGATCATGCCCTTAATTAACCAGGAAGCTCAGCATTCTCCATTCCCACGCTAGGGAAAGTAGAGATAGAGCTGGTGCTAGGGCCAGAGCTAGAAAATTCTAGAAACTAGTAGCTGAGAGTCCAGTTCATATTCCAGAACAATTTCCAAAAAGAGAAACAATTTTTAGGTTTTTCCGGATCATGCAGATTGTTCAAGCCCTTAGTAGAGAGTCGAAGTATATAGGATTCTGAGGTGAAGTGTTTTGAATTTGGCTAAGTCTAAGGGAGTGCTGTGGGACTGTAGCTGCTGCTCAGTGGTTAGCTGAGAAAGGGACAGAGTGGTGATGTAGCAGAATCTGACATGGTACTTCCCCACTGCCAAATAGCGGTACTACTGACTCCAAGCATTCACAAATCAGAAGACTAACCAAAACAGGCCCATGTGATTCCCTTGTTAAGAATGGTGTGGTGTTCTGCAGTGATAGCTCAAAACACTGCAGTAACATTATTGTCAGCTGTAGCGTTTGGGGACAATTAAAGCAGAATACTTGAGTATATTTTATAAGGATTTATTTCCAAGCTGAAATATACATAACCCTTCCTCCCCCCTCTCCCCCCATTGTTCCTTAGACGTTCCTTTTAACTGCTGGAAATGGCCCACCTTGATTATCACTACAAAAGGTTTTCTTCTCTCCCCCGCGCCCCCCCCCCCAGCTCTCCTGCTGGTAATAGCTCATCTTAAGTGGTCACTCTCCTTACAGTGTGTATGATAACACCCATTTTTTTCATGTTCTGTGTGTATGTAAATCTCCTCATTGTATTTTCCACTGAATGCATCCGATGAAGTGAGCTGTAGCTCACGAAAGCTTATGCTCAAATAAATTGGTTAGTCTCTAAGGTGCCACAAGTCCTCCTTTTCTTTTTGCGAATACAGACTAACATGGCTGCTACTCTGAATCTTGTTCCGGTGTCTTTGCCTCACCTTACAGCATCATTACAGCACCATTTCTAGTAGCATGATGCATTACAGCACCATTACATGAATTACAAACATGATGCTACTAAAAATGGTGCTGTAATGCATGTAATGGTGCTGTAATGCATCATGCTACTAGAAATGGTGCGGTAATGATGCTGTAAGAAGAGGCAAAGACACTAGAAACAAGGTTTATGTATATTCCAGCTTGGAAATAAACCCTGGAGTGGGGCCATGCCGTGGCACCCCGGCGCCCTGGCTGGAGCGCCGGAGTGGAGCCGAGCCACGTGGTGCGGCCCCCGAACCTGGCGCCCCGGCTGGAGCGCCATAGCAG
Source organism: Lepidochelys olivacea (assembly GCF_965140295.1). Taxonomy (NCBI): domain Eukaryota; kingdom Metazoa; phylum Chordata; order Testudines; family Cheloniidae; genus Lepidochelys; species Lepidochelys olivacea. The sequence goes on along the minus strand of NC_140415.1, from coordinate 85,060,008 downwards.
GGCCAAGCTGCTTGGTGTGACCCCTGACCCGGCACCCCGTCTGGAGCTCTGGGGCCAGCTTAAAACGGTTCTGCAGGCTGTAGTTTGCCCACCCCTGCCCTAGGTCCTTGAATGATTGCCCCTTGCCTTACCTAACAGCCTGCTAATTATGGTCTGCTTATTTTGTTGCCTGTAGGCAGTGACAAGGGTCACTCAAGGGTCTTTGGCAGAACCAGCTCTTGGAGGACTCCATTGCTGGCTGCCTTACCTCTGTTAGTTCTATTTAGTTCAGTAGATTTATATCTGACACCTTCTGGGGGCACTTCCCTTTTGGTTTTCTCATTCCTCTGACAAGTCTGTAACTCACTGTTTTGGGAGTGTGGTCTGTTTTTGATGCTATTACTATTCTTTTATCATTATTGTATATGGTTGATTGGCTTCTCTTCAGATTTTGTATTTAGTTTAATCATATAAACAGATGAAATAAATATTATGAGCAGGAGTTATTCCTGGAAACTCTTATTAGTGCTAGTGGAAGTGTGAATGGGTGTTCATCCAATTTTGCAGTTTAGAGCATTTTTAATGTAAAATAGTTAGTTTTGTTTTAGATAATTATTTTTAAGAAATGAAATTTTGCCCTTCAACACTTCAGAATAGTAATAAGTTTTAGTGTGTTTATTGTAACACAAAATTCTTTGTAACAAGCAAATAATGGATTAAATATGTGTGTGTGGCTTATTTTTGTCTGCTGTAGGCTGTTATAACTGAAACAACGATGTCTGTGGATCAGAGACCACCTAAGACAACCTGGTGCCCCAGCAGTTCAGAGCCACGCCCAGTCCAGAGAGCCTTTATTGTGCAACCGAGGGTGATGACCGCTACAGCATTCACCAGCAGTGTGGGAGGTTGGGGGTGGAGGGTGTCTGGGAGAAGCAGGGAGTGCATGATGGGTGCTTGCAGGAGACTAGGGGGATTGTGTGGGAGGTTGGGGGGTATTTGGAGGAAGAACATGGTGTATGGTGGGTGTTTATAGGAGGTTGTGGGGGAGTTGCATGGGAGGTGGAGAAGCAGAGTTATCCCTGATTCACTCTCACCCCCTCCCCCGCACACATCCCTGTCAGGAGCAAGTACCAGGTGCCCACGTGCCCCCCCGCCTCATAGCTGCTGAGCCCAGAAAAATGGGAGGCACTTCCCCATTTCTGCTTCCCACCCTCAAATCGAGCACTCTTCCGTGTGTGCGCGCAGGGGCCTTTCCAGCTGGTCTGACGTGAACAGACTACACCACTGCAGTTCCAGGAGGGTCCACACGGGGCAATTAAAGCACTATGTGTTAAGGTGCTCTGTGATTCATATCTCCATAGACCGGTTTGTGGTACCCCGTAAAATCACTTCTCCCAGAAATCTGTTATGTGAGGTTACTGCCTAGTTTGCCTATAGCTAGAGTGGTCTCTGCGGTAGATAGCAAGAAAGAAACTCTTCATATACTTCAAAGCACAAGATAAAATTCAAATTTACTTTCACTCTATTTTATTTACCCTACATTTCCTTTCACTTTTTCATCCTAATTTGTGTTGTTATTTTTCCATGTTGTGTATATCATGTATCCCAGAACATAACTGTATTTTAATAACTGCACAGTAAATTCAGAAAGCAGGCTCTGACACTGGTCTAATGAGTCCAAAGTATAACAAATACGGCAAGAGCGGGAAGCAAATATATTGTTGAAATAATAAACCACATAAGAAGATCAACTTTTAAGCATCTATTAACCTAAATGTCTCTTTACTGACTGTATTATGTGAGAGTGACTTCACATATTCACTCTTAAGAGCTTTGGGTCTATCATTAGATGCCCAATGGATTCAATTCATTGAAGAAAAGCCTTCATAGATTTCATCTTGCGCAGACAGTCTCAGCCTTGTGAATAGTTATTTTGTATGAAATCAATATTTGATATCCCTTATACATCACCATTTATCTTGTTCTTAAATCAATTCTCAATTTTCATTGGTGATTTTATGCCTTTTTAATTTTTTTAAATTTATTCTTTCATATTTAATGCATAAAAACTGTATTAATAGATTCTTAAGGTTAAGAACATAAATGTCCAAACATCAGGCTATTCAGAAGTATAGGGAGCCTGTCATCACTCTGGGTGACCAAAAATCCCAGGCAAGGTATAAGTAGAAGTGTGTAGCAAGTGACTCTCTTAAACCACAGATTTTTGTTTCAGACCAATCAGGGTAGTAAATACTGCACTGCATATCACTATGCTGTGTGGGGCTGCAGTAGCTCTGTAGCTCCAACGTGTCCCTTTCCCGGCACAAAGTGAAGACAAGAAGATTCACATAGCAATAGATCTCCTGGCCCTGATCCCAGTCCCATATGTGTCCTGAACCCTGTTATGCAAGGGTTGCAGATCCCCTGAATAGACTCCCTAGAATCCTACCCCTTCCCTTTGACACTGAAACCACACTAGTTCTGCTGCTGGGGATCCTGCACAGCAACAGAGTCAGGAATTGCCCTTCTCTGAGGCCTGGTCTAAATGTAAAAATTAGATTGACCTAGCGACATCACTCAGGACTGTGAAAAATGTTGTGCCCTGACCACATAGTTAGGTCAACCTAATCCCCTGGTATATACGTGGCTAGGTCAACAGGAGAATTCATCTGTCAACCTAGCTACTGGCTCTTGGAGAGCTGGATTAACGACACTGACAGAAAAACACTTTCTATCGTGTAGACGTAGGAAGCACCTACACTGCGGCACTATAACAGCACAGATTCAGTGCTGTAGCTGTGATGCTGTAGTGGTTGTACTATAAACACGGCATGGCCTAAAGAAAAGGATATACTGCATTCATGCCGCACACTATCACCAGTAAATTGTAACCGCTTCACTTAACAGCTGGTTTTTTCAGACTTAACAAAACATCCCTTCTTCACTGAGGCTGTAGTCTCTCCAAAAAAAAATCATTTTCTTATTAAGGAATGTGGGAAAATATGTGGGAAAAAATTTCTTAAATGTTCCTCTCTCCATGCTGGGCTATCTCAGAAGCAGCCACACTACATTTCTGTATCTCACATTTGAGCTGAAAATAAGTATATAAAAATTAGCCGAAAGGATATATATTATCTGAAAATTGTAAGCACCTGCCAATAGGAACTTGGATGAAAGAATCTCATGAAATCATAACCACAGCTGCAGTGCTATAAAAAGACATATTTGGTCATGTCATATATAGTCTACTGCTAGTTTGAAAAGTGAAACACCTATTTTTTGGTCCCCCATAGTGGAACAAAGTGGAAGTGAAAAGTGGGAGGTGTCTTTCTGCATCTGTAATCTTGAATATTCTTCTGTAGATGTCACAGTCCAGTGGGATCCACAGATGGTATCTTTGAACTGGCCAGAAATAACCTGGCACAGCAGGGTCCAAAGTAATGCAATAGGCTGGTCTACCTTAGCCTATAAAATCCACTGTTTTTTTGTAGACAGACTAGTAAACTTGTAAAACAGCATCCCAGTGTAAGTACTATGGATTAAACATGGAGTCAGATTCTTAGTTGGTGTACGTTTGTCAGCATTGCTCCATTAACTTCAGCAAGGCCCATTGTTTCTACTTCTAACAAAACACTAGCTTTTTAAAACTGAAACATTGTATCAAGTGAATACTATTAATGAATTGTTTAAACAGCAAGAAACAAAATCTGCCCTCAGTGACATACATACAACACCAGTTTACAACTATGGGGGGTCACACAAATATGTCTGAGAACAGAATTTGGTCCTTTGTTATTATGAGTGTCCTTTCTTATTTTGAGAAAAAAATATTACTGCTTTAATTAAAAAACAAATAAATCATGATTCTGTCAATACAGATGTGAAGTATCTGGATGTGCAAAAGGGAAACAGTTATTCAAATGTAATGTGTAATGTCTGTATGCTACTATATATAAACACATGCTGTCCCCCATATTCGGTAATCTTGTACTCTCAAACTCAAAGTGCTCAGCTTTCTTTCAGATGGTGAATTCATGATGCACGTGCAAGACTTAGCAGATTCAATGCAGTCACCTTATTAGAAAAAAACAAAAAACTAAATATACAAAATGGCATCCTTCATGCAAGTTCAGGAGCCAGACAAAATTGTTCTGAGGGCCTAGCCGCTCCCAGGGCATACATGGCATGCACTCCACATATGCAATTGATTCTAGGGTATGTTCTGCCATCATCCCATATGCAGACTGCCCTTTGAGTTCAATGGGAGGTTTGCATGAAACATTGCAGGAAATGGCCTTATGCCTTTTTGGTCCCAAAAATAGTAATCTCATGTCTGTGTTGTAGAGTGACAAAACAGTTAGGACCCCATCTTGCTCCTGTTGAAGCCAATGGCAAAACTCCCTTTGACTTAAATGGGGGAGGATTATTACCAAATTCCTCAAAGTATTGTCTTTTGTTTTTTCCAGTGGATGCTTATTTTTCCTTCGTTCCTTTCAGGTACAAAACATTAATCCTTGCTGATCAAAAGGAAAAGCCATGGCCGCCAACATGGCTAACAGTGCTAATCATCTGCCCTACTTCTTTGGCAATATTACACGTGAAGAAGCAGAAGATTACCTGATGCAAGGAGGGCTGAGTGATGGACTATATCTGTTGCGCCAGAGTCGAAACTACCTGGGTGGCTTTGCTTTGTCCCTGGCACATGGAAGGAAGGTTCATCACTACACAATTGAAAGAGAGCTGAGTGGCTTTTATGCCATTGCAGGAGGGAAGTCACATCTGAGTCCTGCTGAACTCATTAACTATCACTCAGATGAAGCTGATGGTCTTGCTTGTCTACTGAGGAGACCTTGCAACCGGCCACCAGGTGTTGAGCCAAAAACAGGGCCATTTGAGGATTTAAAAGAGACCCTTATCAGGGAATATGTCAAACAAACTTGGAACCTACAGGTAAATGCAATCCCATTTCTGCAATAGAGATGCTTCACTCTGAATTTTTACAAAGTCAATATTATATGGGTTCCAACCCATTGCTACTGCTGTGTAGTGGTTAGGTTTGTGTTAACGCTGCTATATTTGCTTGTGTTTTATGAGCCTTTATTTTTCAGTACATTGTATTAATTTGGCCATAAATGTATTCTTTCCTGAAATGTGGCACAGTTTATCATTTATTTTTTAAGTGTTATAAGACCAAATCTCTCTATGCCAATCAGGATTGAAAACAAACCAAAAAAAGGAAAATAGGTAATTGTTAAACACACACATTTTTGTAAAGGAAGCTGTTGTATACAGAGTGTATGTTTGTGCTTGGCGCACAGTTATTTTGTGTTGTATCCTCCCCTCCTGGCCTGCTTTGTTTGTATGTCTATTTAGATTATATACAATTTAGAACAGGAACTTTTCTTGCTACATGACTGAGAGTTTAAACACAGCATTTTTATACCAAAAGCCTTAGTCTGTTGGTCTGTGAAAACCCATTTGAACCAGTATAGGCACGCAACCTGAAGGGGCAGTACACCACTGGAGTTGTTTGCAGGTTCAGTGACTAGCCTTACCACCTACTGGAGTTCCAAAGAATTCCTAGCCCAAAATGATATGTAACCATTCATAAACTTATACAATATGACAGGTTTCAGAGTAGCAGCCCTGTTAGTCTGTATTCGCAGAAAGAAAAGGAGTACTTGTGGCACCTTAGAGACTAACCAATTTATTTGAGCATAAGCTTTCGTGAGCTACACGAAAGCTTATGCTCAAATAAATTGGTTAGTCTCTAAGGTGCCACAAGTACTCCTTTTCTTTATACAATATGGTCTCCCAAAGATACCCATTGCAATATCTATCACAAACATAAATTCCAGATGTCTGAATTTCGGATTGTCTGTTTGAATTTAGTTTCTGCCCTATGAGTCCAAAACTTGAATAGTAACCAGATTAATTTGATCTAAAACTCTGATTATCCACAGACTTTGGATGTGTCTCACACAGTCCAGTAATTGGCATTTACTATGATGTTGTGTTTATTGGGTTTTGTTTTGTTTTTTGCACTGTAACAGAAAACAGTACAACTGACCCTTCTGTGCTTTTCCCACTCTGCAGGGTAATGCCCTCGAACAAGCTATTATTAGTCAAAAACCACAGCTGGAGAAACTGATTGCCACTACTGCCCATGAGAAGATGCCTTGGTTCCATGAGAAGATCTCTCGGGAAGAATCAGAGCATCGCGTTCTTTTAGGGACAAGGACCAATGGAAAATTTTTGTGAGTACTTTCATCTCTGGTAGTGGCAGTTGCCACCATGGTTGCTGCACCTCTTCCATAACTAAATCATGAATGAGACTGTGAGAAAGGAGTTGGGTGTTCACTGTGGGAAAGCCCAATGCAGTGTGACATTCATTGCTGCTAACCATTCCAAAGCTAAGCAGATGTCTTCGAGATTAGTTTTTCACCTTTACTCAAATGAAAATATAGAGTGAAAGCAAGCGTCATGTTTTGTTCAAGCAGACATTGAGGTTAAATCTGTATGAAGCAGCAGAGGAATTCAGAGTGTCAAGAAAATTCCATTCAGCTTTATATTATGACTGAGGGTATAGTACTGAATGTGATATCAAAGAAATACAAAATACTAGTAAACTATGTTATCATTTAGTGTCCATAATTATTATTTGTTTTTCAAGGAGGCAATGACAATACTTTGTTCTGCAACTAAGTGGCAGCAAGAATGTAATTAAATAATGCTCCTTTCACTTTATCATTCCATTCTGTGTCTATTTCTCTATCCACTCATATAACCCCTCTACTGTTTACCTGATCACAAACAAGACATTTGGGATAATGATTAATCAGAGCTAGTTTGTCAGGAGAAGAGGTGGGCTGAAAATTTTCCAATGGGACAGTTTTCTCTTGGAAAATGCTAATTTGACTCAATCAAAACATTTTGTGGGTTGAATTCAATCCGGAATTACAAATTGTTCTGGTGCCTCAGAAAATGCATTTTCGGATTAATTTACCATTCACCGAACAAATTTTGCCTAGCTGTAGTCACAGTTCCCTCCCTGGTCTGCTCCTGGACCAATGCAGCTACACACTGTAAACTGGATAGGGGGCAAAGTGACAATCTAGCCCTGAGTCATTTTCCTGGTTTCTGTAATAATTTGCCCAATATGTGTTTTCCACGGTAGAAGTTGAGAAATAAACCACTCCTTTATTAAACAGGAACAGGAACTCCAACACTTCTGTGAGTGATAGAAAGGAAACAAAGCTTTAGGTTACAAGTCACACACATCACATAAATATTCCTTCCCAAACAACAATATATAGCAATGTGTATAAGAATCTACCTTGTATTTATAGACTAAGCACTGTATACACTTGTTTCTGTGACAGTAGCTGCTCTAAAACAGATTATGTGGTTTTTTTCTCTTGCTGGTACAGACAGGCAAGCTTGGCAGCTTCATGGAGTGTAGAATTTCTGTGCCTTCTCAATAGGTGTTCTCATCTTCTTCCTGCTATTTCTTGGAATTTACTTTGTATGTGGTCTGAGTTAAGACACGCAACTGAGCAACTCCGGCAGCCTGCTTGTGGCAGCTGTCTTTATTTTCCGGAATCTGTACACACATCATGGAAGCAGCTTCCAAAGCAGAAGAAGCCTAACAACAAACAGAAGAAGGTGCAAGAGCTGTCCTTCCTGAAACACTTCTTTGCCTTCAGTGGAGATAAGTGCTTTCTGGTCACTTTGAACATCTGCTGTTCCCAGTAGGGGTTGGGCAGTTATGGCTTCAGCTTGCTTGAGATGGTTCTCAGCAGCTTTATTGGAGAACCTGGACTCAGCACACAGCTTAGTGTAATGAGGTTCACTCACCACTCTGGTGCCTTCTGACGTCTATCATGTGAATTAGCTCTGCATGTCAGTGCACCCTTTTGGGTGGTGCCTCACCACCATCACTCCTGCTCTAGGGCCCATGTCTCTCCAAGGACTGCAGTGTCCTCTTCAGCAACACAGTCCTCCGGCCATGCCACACACTGTGCTCCCCCCACCCTTCTGGGGGACCTGCAGTCCACTGTTCAGCCACCTCCCTTACTGGCTACTGCAGTGAATTGTCTGGCCACTTCCTCATGGCCCCAGCATCCTTTTTGCCTTTGCCTCAAGGCCTCAGCCTGCAAACCCCAACAGCCAGCCAGGAGCTGTCTCTTGCTCCCCAGGTCCCTGCTTACAGCACTGCTCTGTCCAGGGTACTGGCAGTTCTCTCAGCCCTCCAGAGACACAGTCCTTCCTCCCTGGGCTCCCAGCAGAGAACTGCCTTCCTCTGCCCTGCAGCTCCCTTTTTATATTGGCCTTCTTGCCCCTGATTGGCTGCTTCCTTCAGCCCTTCTCTGATTGGCTGCCTCCTGCGCAGCCTCCCTAGGACTCTATTAATCCCTTAGACCCGAGTGTGGGGCAAGCACCCCATCACACTTAGCAATGAGGGAGCTCACTTGGTGTGGCAGAGACCAGAAGTCAACATGAAATTAGAAGAGAAGGAGGTTGAGGAAAGCTAGGGCTTAGTAGAAGGAAGGTATGTCAAGGGTTTTCAGCACACTGTCCGACTCAGTAGTAGGCTTGCGTCAATTGCTGTCATCTGATTTCTTGAACCATTCTGCCTTTCCCTTTAGAAAAAATGTAGCTAAGATTGGAAGATTCCTAGTGCTGCTATATGCTCTTCTGCAACCATCTCTAGAGCTTATACACCCAAGAAATCTGTCAGAGTCCTGACCAACTTTGCACTTCCTACTTTTCCTACTTCTCTTGATTCGGTGTCCAATAAAAGGGTCTGAGTCTGAATATGTCTAACATCTAGATCCCTTCAGGAGTATCTCATAGGAGAACTGGTGTTATCAAACCTGGAAAGTTTTCACTGCTATGAAATATGAAGATAATCCAGAAAGAAGACTTTTCAAGGGCTCCCCTTATTATTGAGGAATGGCAGGTGAGAGAAGGCTCTCCTATCCCGTTTAAATTCAGAAGATTACAGATACCACCAGAACTCAAGTACTCTGCCCCCCAGAACAAGCAGATAAGTATATAAATAGCTGTAGGTAGTTCGGGTTAGGAATTCTCAAAGGTCATTTTATGCTCCTATCTGTTCAGAAAATGTAATCACATACTGAAGTGCACAGATACTGCAGGCTTTGTCTTCAGAAGCTGAGTGGAAGAAGATTCTTATGCTCTGGAAAAGAAACAGTCTGTCCAGTGATTTGTTGCTGGAGTAGTTTAGTGCTATTCTGGTTCTTTCTGTGTATTTTCCAGTCAAGGTTCCTGCTTCCCTGATGGACAGAACAGAATTAACCATGGTGAGAAAATTTCCGAGTGGATGAGACTTCCTCTCACAGGTCTGCTCTTCTTCTATACCTTGGGACACTTTGGTCTGATGGCAGAATATTGAGTAGTGCTGGTTCAGAGATGAGAGTTTCTTGAAAGAGTTTGCTGACTGTCACACAGAGGATTGCACTTGACTTCCCTTGCCTATTCCTGGATTAGCAATACCTTTTCCAGTGAGAAGTTCTGAGTGTGACTGGATGTGTATTCCTGCTCCCCCCAGAATGTTCTTGGTTTTTTTCATGGCTGGTTTCTAAAGAGGTCTCTGAATCAAGTTTGTGCAAGTCCACCTCAGCCATTTCATCTTTATATGGTCCCATCAAGACAGAGAAATCGATTCTCTTCCCTATATCCAAATGCTTCTTTGTCCTCTTCTTTTGAGGAGACCTAGGCATTGACCATTTGTTCTTCAGTAGATCCTACGATTGGTTTTCCAGGTACTTGTAGAACCCATTCAAAGCTTTAGGAGCCATATCTTTAGAAACTGTAGGAAACTAAGAGTGACACATAAGAACTTCTTTCTCTTTAGGGAGAATTTTCAGTTACTATCAATGTAGCTTGCAGAATGGGGGAAGAGGTGTCCTGCTCATTTCTTTCCTTCAGTTCTGAGGTTGGGCGGGGGGGGGGATTCCCCCTCCATCCTCTACCCCAAAACAATCCATTTAGTGTCAATTAACCTCTTGTTTTAAATATGTTATGTTGCAATGTCTCTTTGCAGCAGAGATGAGTGAGATCAGAAGTTTTACATAAATCATGCTCATAATTTATAAAAAGTTAACAATTAATTTTTTTGAGATTATAACAAGGGAAAGAAGGCTACTAGTGGATTAACAATTGTTTCCCATTACCTTAAGGCCAGGCCGAACAGCTACATCCAAAATTGTGAAGTCCCACATAAGTATAGTGATTGACAGGAGGTTCTGCCTCTGGAATTTGTAAAGTGACTACCCAGCATCTCTGTTTTTTTTCAGTGTACTTTTTGGCTATGTTTACACTAGAGACCCTACAATAGCACGGGTCTCCCATGAGCCGCTGTAAGGTCTCCTGTGTAGCCGCTCTATGCCAATGGGAGAGAGCTCTCTCACTTTGGTATGATTAAACAACTCACAATGAGCAGCAGTAGCTATATCAGTGGGAGATGGTCTCCCGCCAACATAGTGCTGTCCACACCAGTGCTTCTGTCAGTGTAATTTATGTCGCTCAGGGGTGTGTGTTTTTCACATCCCTCACCGACAAAAGTGCTAGTGTAGACATAGCCTTAGTTGACTTTGTCATTCCCTTCTGAAACTTATTGGCCATTAAGTACTCCAAATGCCATTAGGTATACTTACATTCTTTGGCTCATTGCTTGTAGCATCCACTGTCTATAAATTCTGTTACTGGATAGGAGGGTGGAAGAGAACTATAACAAACAGAATTACTAGTGAGTAATTTTCTGATGCTTAAGTGATGTTTATGTGCAGTAAAATAGTTTCACTAAAAGTGGTAATTTCTGGGAACTTGCTGTGAATGACTTCTGTGAGGTTCTTCATGACTTATGAGGAGAGGCTGAGGGAACTGGGATTGTTGTCTGTGGAAGAGAGGAATGAGGGAGGATTTGATAGCTGCTTTCAACTACCTGAAAGGGGGTTCCAAAGAGGATGGATCTAGACTGTTCTCAGTGGTAGCAGATGACAGAACGAGGTAGCAGATGACAGCACTGTCTCAAGTTGCAGTGGGGGAGGTTTAGGTTGGATATTAGGAAAAATCTTTTCACTAGGAGGGTGGTGAAGCCCTGGAATGAGTTACCTAGGGAGGTGGTGGAATCTCCTTCCTTTGAGGTTTTTAAGGTCAGGCTTGACAAAGCCCTGGCTGGGATGATTTAGTTGGGGAATGGTCCTGCTTTGAGCAAGGGGTTGGACTAGATGACCTCCTGAGGTCCCTTCCAACCCTGAGATTCTATGATTCTAAACCCTCCCTGACTGACTGATCTGCCTGTTCTAAAAAAAAAAAAACTGAGTTAGGTATATAATGTGATGTAGTCACTAGAAAACTGCTTCATTACCCCCTCAGCTTCATGCAGATCATTTTTCAGTTTCTAACAGCGTGGCTGGTTGTGTTAGCACTTTGCCCCAGATGCAGAGAGATCTAGTTTCTACTCCTAGATGATGTACTAGCATTTGAGGAGTAGAAGATCAAATCAAGGTTTTTTCTCATTTATTGCAGAAATAGCCTTACTAGTTAGCATTTTTAAGAACTAGAGAAAGCATTTTCTCCATTTCAGAACATGGAAACATGTTTTCTTTGCAACAAAAGAGGTCTGGGAAATTTTACGGCCTCATCACCACCCCAACAGGTGGCATTCATTAAATGAAGAATAGACTGAAAGTTCATTGCGATATTGTTGTAAAATACTTGTCAACTTTCTTATTATTTCATTCTTCTCTCTGCGGGGCTCTAAAATTTGATTAGAAGTCTATCAATTTTCAAATACAGGTTTGTGCGTGGTCACAGTAAATTCCCATTAAGAAATACAATAAACGTTTGCCAACAAGTACAAACCAGCCATATCAAAAATGCCAGTTTTCTCCTGCACTTTCAATGGAAAATACCTGTGGTATCTGTTTGTCTGTGCTGCTGTTGTTAGTGGTGGCCAGCAGTGCTTAATTAGTGGTTTGGCAGTTCATGGCCCCAGTACCTCTGGGCTTTCCGCATCAGTTATGAATGTGCAAAAATTGCTTGAGCTCCAGCACCTAACTAAGCAATAGTAGCCAGTATACACCTGACTTTGAATTTGTAAATTTAGTTTTATAAGCATGTGTTTAGAAGATGAACTCCTACAAGACATAAAGGCTAGATTTAGAAATTTAGCCGTACAGCTTCAAATCTTTCGGTTTGAAATGAGATATGTAATTTCTAACACATTTATAAACTTTTAAATTCAGCATTCAGTACAAACACATACATCTTCTTTAATTATTGTAATTACATACGATCGTGTACATGTTATCAGAAGGTTCACAGCCACATATAGTTTGTATATTGCTTGAACATCCATGTAGAAGTACCAGGAAGGAACCAAAACATAATTTTAATATCACAAGGATGCCTACAGTATCTTTTGAGCTTGCCAAGGCCGAGCAAAGCTAGTCTAGTCCATTAAAATGACTAATGGCATCCTGCCCAGCATTATTTGATGTGATATTATACCTGATGACACTAAATGCTTTTCTCATGTACTGGAACAATTGATGCTGTTTTTTTAAGTGGGAATCTAGTCTCAGCAGTCTGCTTTTCTTTTGAAATACTGCCTGACCAAACTACATGGTGCTGAATTGTGTAATGCACATTTGCATTATTTTTATTAGCTCTGTATCTATAAATAGGACTGGGAACTGCTGACATCGGCTATCATGAAAATAAAAATATCTATGATACTTTAATTAGGGAACTGGAAAATTCTACCCAACTATTCCACTGATAAAGGTATTACAGGATCATGTTAGTTGTTGACTGTGGGCCAGATAGCTCTCTCTATTCTATGGCCTGGGGGTAGGACACACATACACATGAGCATGAAAAGAGGATGCGTAACTACACTATATGTTTCCTCTTCTCGTCTCACTTTCCACCAGACTTACTGTCAGCCTTTTTTTGGCTACACTTTCATGGGTGTTGGACCCAATGGAAAGTAGGGAGCACTTGTCCCCACCAATATTTAACTGGGAGGAGGGACTTTCCTCCCCCACAAAATTACCAGCCCCTTTTAGTGCTAAATATAGCCTTCAAAATGTAAACTGATGACTAGGGTTGGAAGTTGGTGTCAGTGATTTTTTTTGTATAAATTATAGCTTGCTTACAGTCCCTGTAATGGCTTCACGTGGTTGCTCTTTAGGGGTCTGCAAAGACCCAAGCAGGAACCCAATATTTTGAGAGGGCCTCCAATCAATTCACAGTTGTGATTCTTCAAGCATCCTTGAGTTCCACAACATTCCAAAACCAAGTCTTTTGTCACTAACTTCTTCCAAACTTCCCCAACGGTAGAAGGTCATGAATTTTCCACATTATATATACAATATTTTTCCCCCAAGTTTTTTTTATTTTTTTACAGAGGGGATCATTTGGTTTTGTTTGGAAGCAAAAGGTACTGAGATAAAATCGAGACTTTATCCAAGAAAATGTTTAAATGAGCCTACAGGATTTACATTTATCCTTGAAATAGCTATCAATTGTCACTTAACCTTACAGTCGTAAGGACCTAAGAAATCCAAGGGACAGATTGAGTGGAAGAATTCCAACCAATGGAATGAATAAATTCTGTTTTTACTGCACCACTCAATACTTAATTTTTGGTTGCAAATTCATTGTAACCTTGGTGTTTAAAATATAACTAGTACAAAACATTTGGATACCAGTGTGATTCCACCTGTTATTGCTATCTATGAGAGCTGACTTCATAGGAATAGGAGCAATCTTTTGTTTCCAGGCATTAAATGTTATATTTTACTTCTCTGGGTGTATGTAAGTGTTGGGATGGAGGAGCAGGTGGTATTCTACTACTGGTTTCTTTAATTGATCTTGATTTTTAAAAAAGTTTAAAAATGTACAATGCCTACAGAAAACCATTTTGGCAAGGGATTTATTATTGTATCATCTGAACTCCTGCATGGGAATTTATTGAAGATTCATAAATGCTGTGGTGCAGGGGGGGATAGGATAGCTCAGTGGTTTGAGCATTGGCCTGCTAAACCCAGGGTTGAGAATTCAATCCTTGAGGGGGCCATTTAGGGATCTGGGGCAAAAATTGGGGATTGGTCCTGCTTTGAGAAGGGGGTTGGATTAGATGACCTCCTGAGGTCCCTTCCAACCCTGATATTCTATGATTGTACAACCCGGTTACAACACACAGTCTAATCAGTTACATTGTTTTTGCAATTCTGAAAATTACTAAACAGAAACTTCTGTATATGCAAAATAATGTAGGTGAACCCCAAATCCAACATGGCGACACTGATGCGGCATTGCCAGTATCACCCTGCCACAATGAGAGCTGTGCAAAACTTGCTGATTTCACTTATCCAGCTGTTCAGAAAATGTTATCATTTTCAATTTAGGTAGTTCTCTCTTTGTTAGTTTCACTTTAATTTTTAAGTTTGTTCAAACTCCATGGGCAAAGGAGACACACTAAGTGGTGAATTTTATTAAGTGCTAAGCAGTATATACTTAGCAAGAGTTCCTTGGGATTAGCTTAACCTAGAAAACCATGATCAGTTTCACAAGTTACTATTACAAAACCAAAATGAAATTGTGAAACCCAGCTTCTAAGAGCACTTCACACTGTCTTGCAAAGGCAGCAAGCATTTAGTTTTGAGCTGTGACAACACGTTTGAAGGCCATCTGAAAGTGTGCAGGCTCTTAATTGCATCATAGTGCTAGCATCTTAACATCACAATGCTATGTGATATAGTAACAATGGATGTGATATGATTTGATTTGATTCATTGAATTCAAATGGGACTTGTTTGAGCTTGATCATGGGTTGTTCTGAACTGCTCATTCAGCCATTTTGCATGCAAAGTTATATTTGTTGGTTAAAATGTAAATGTACAGAACATAAATGTGATTGGAACACTGACTTGCCAAAAGGGGAAATAGAATAAGATATTTTTTTTCTGAAACAAAAATAGCTTGCCTACCACTTTAAAAGAAACCTGAACCATATTGTTTGTGGTTTTTCTTAACATATAGGTACTTAGCACACTGACTTCCTGTACTGACTGACCAGTCAAGAGCAGCAAGGTCTCTGCTAAAATGGAGAATGACTTGCAGTTTGTTGTCCTGTGTATTGCTGTTAATAATTAAAAGAACTAGAAATAAATGTTCAGAGTGGAGAGCATTGTCTCCAAAATAGATATGCAATTTTGCATTACATTCCATAGAATTCAGACCTCCATTCAGAAAATAACTTGCACCATATTAAGAAATATAATCTATTATCTCCCAATAACATGTAAAGCAATCCTGTATCCAGTATATTGATCTGCTCTACTGAGGCTGACATTTTACATGCGCAGAGATTATTACTGTTAATGAGTTACCTTCATACAGTCTCTCAGGACCAGATATCAACGAGAGAGTAGACTCTGATTACAGTAAGTTTTTTAAGGATCACAGATGAAAAGGAAAATATTCTGAAGTAGGATACAGCTTTTCAGGGACCAACATGTGCCTCCTACTTGGTGTCCTGACCTGGCTTACACTTTGCTGCTTCTACATGAAATGAAGGCAGAGAGAAAAAAGAGAGAATCACACAACTGTGGCTCAGGCATTTCAAAGTGTGCTGGACAAACTCATCCATATAAATGCCACTGGAAACCTGGTATTTTCTGTGCAGGCATGAGGAGGAGAGAAAGGTACTGGGACTCCTACCTGCCAAGAGATGGTGGGTGCAAGGAAAGGAGAGACTCCTTCCATCTTACGTATAAGAGAAGAGGGGAAACAAACACACACATCAGGAACCAGGAAAGGGGAAGAGAATTAAACCCCTTTCCTTCACAGCAACCAGGAAAGCATTACAAAGCCCAATGGAGTTACAGGAACGTGACCTAATTGTGTATTAATAAATACAACACCAACAAAAGCCTCTCAGTACCATGTCTGGGTGTGACAGATTTCTGTTACCAATCTGCCTGAGGCGTCAGGTGATCAGGCTGAGGCCACAGGATCATTAAGGGAAGAGATGACCGAACACACCAAGTGTCTAAGTTTTAAAGCTTTATTGATAAAATAATAAAATAACAGCAGAGAGTGATGGGTGCTCCCCACGTCACTCAGAGGAAGGAAGAAAGCATTAGTACCCGAAGCCCTAACCCACTTTCATACTCACACCTGCACTACCCAAGGCTGGACAGGCCTGGGTGTAATGTAAGAAGAAGAGGGGCAGAGGTGGACAGGAGTTCTGTCCTGTGCGCACAGGTCGTCCAGGGTCCGCTGCCAATCTCCAATTTGCTTCAGCTCTCGGGCGGGTTTTAAACCTTAGGGTCCTTTGGGGGCATCTTAGTCTGGGATTTCTGCCTCCCCTCCACTCCCTCCCCATGTTCTTTGTACTGGTCCAAGCCGGCCTTTCATGGCTTCTTCAGTTTTCCCAAAACATCCTGGCTTTAGGGACACTACATTAGTTGTTTTCCCCCTTGTCAGCCTTCACTGTCTTGCTCGGTTTTGCAGCTGCTGCAGATTTATGCAGTTGAATCTTCTTTTCTCGCGGCTGGTCGGAGTTGGAATCCAGGCCCCCCCACCCCCATCTTTCTTGGCAGGCCGCCGAGCGTCAGTTGTGTGCTTTGGCCTTGAGCTGGAGCCAGCGTCTTATCTTCAGACTGAGCTAGCCGAAGTGTTGAGTTAACTTGTTCTCTGCTCTCTCCCTTCTTCCCCCTTTAGCCTCTCGCAGCCTGCAAAGGAATCTTCCACTCCCCACTCACACCTTTGACCCTCCCCAAAATGCTTTGTGATGCTTGCAACAGTGTTAGCAACATGCAGTGCTGATCTGCCTTCCTGTGTGTGTGTGTGGGGGGGGGGAATGGGGTGTGACATAGGTTTCATGCCATATATTTACCTCTAAGTTCTTTGAGAAACTAGTTGACAATGATTAAGTATAAGATTATGTCACAGAGGTCACAGAACTCACAGATTCCATGACTTTCAGAGACCTTTGTGACATTTTCTGCTTCACCCCCAGTGTGGAGGGACTGGAGCTGTCAGCCGGTGGTGACCCAGAGCTCTTAGCCACTATTGGTTTTGGGGAGACCTGTAATTCCCTGCCATCATGGATCGTGGTGGGGCCTTGGAGCTGTTAGCTGCAGTGGTATTGGAAGCTGCTGGACCCCTCCCACCCCCATTGGAGCTCGGGCTTCAGTCACCCCTCCATCAGCCCATTATTTTTAGTAAAAGTCACAGACAGGTCACAGGCTTCCAGGAATTTTTGTTTATTGCCTGCGACCTGTCCGTGACTTTTACTAAAAATAACCATGGCAAAATCTTAACCTTAACAATGATTCAGCTTTTCAGTTCTTTAATACTGTGAACTCATTTCAATATCATTTAAACTCTGAAAGCTGTTTGACATATAGACCTGGCTGAGAAACAATTTTTCCCACCCATGAAAAATTTTGAATTTGGGGGGTGAGGAGGTGGACAACCAAAAAACCCTTTGTCTCGAATTGGGAGAAAACGGTCAAAACACTGCAATTTTTCACAGGCAGGAGAACCAAAAATGGAATTTTTTGGCATATTTTCTTGGCTGCCTGACTCCCTCTACAGGCAATTGCCCTGGGAGTTGGGCCACTTGCCTGAGTCGGGCAGCCTGGCCAGCCAAGGAACCTAGGGAGCCTGGCAGTCTGACAAATGGGCTGCTCAGGAGTCCAGGAAGGCATGTAGGTGAGGTGGCAGGAAACCAGACAGGTTTCAGTCTAAAGTTTAGTCAGAATTGACACGTCCCCTCAGAATGTTGCAATGTAGTTGAAGCTGCATTTTCCAGTGGGAAGACGTTACATCAGAAAACGTACTGACCAATTCAGTTGACAGCCTCCTACCAGCAGTGTTTGAACCTGGGGCCTCTGGATCTAAAGTTAAAAGTCTACTTTTTCTGATAAAGGACCAGTGTGACAGCATAGAGGCAGTAGCATGCTCAAACCATTTCCTGGGGTCAGCCACTGAAGGGAGACAAACCCATACTGGATTAATGTGACTACAACGTGCAGTATGGTTTTAAAAGCAGTACTACTGAATGCAGGCGCTTCATATATTGTTTTAAGACCTCCTGTTTAGCCAGTATCCTGGCTGAATGTGAATAGTACACATTTTTTTGCACTACATTCCATGGTCTCCTAGGTAACTTTTGATTGTCCTTATCTTACCAATGAAGATAATGGGGAGAGAACATGGATCATCTTCATAACCTAGTATTATGTAAAATAAATAAGAATTGCACTTGAATTCCAAACACATAAGGACACAGAACCAGGATTTGACTTTTTGCCACAGGTCCATTAAGATGAGCACTCTGTCTGGGGCAGTAGCTATAAAGAGATACTTCAGAGAGAGAAAATCATTGTTGCGTGCATAACCAACAGTGCAATGCTTTATGTATCCACTGCAGACTTTGCATCCGGAAGCATAAAATCTAATTTGCTTAACAAATATTAACATAATTAATAAAATTAAACTGCTTTTTAAAATCCTGCTCTGTTGTTTGAACATGACTTATAGTTAAGGTAAACTTTTTTCACAGTTATTTTTAGAAAAAGTCATGGACAGGTCACAGGCAATAAACAAAAATTAACAGAACCTCCTGACCCATCTGTGACTTCTACTAAAAATTAAGGGGAGGTTTGATGGGGGGACAACTGAAGTCTGAGCCCTGCTGTGTGCAGGGCAGGGTCCAGCAACCACCGCCACTGCTGAGAGCTCTGGGGCTCCCTCGCCACCCGCAGCAGCAGACAGCTCCATGGCACTCCTGCCACCCACAGTGGCTCAGAACTCCATGGCCCCCATCCCAAGGCTGAAGTGGAAAATGTCACAGAGGTCTCTGAAAGTCACAGAATCCATGACCTCCATGACATAATCCTTACTTATAGTAGTAAACACCACAAGCTAATTCAATGTTTCTCTTTTTATTTATGCTTATCTTAACCTGCTATTAATTTCAGATAACCCCCGCCCCCCCCCAATCTTTGTATTAGGATATAGGATAAAAGAATGAATAATCAGTTTTCACTGTATCTACCTATCTGCTGTTGTCCACCTTATTTGAGGTACTAGAGAGACGTAAATACAACTGTTATGTACAAGAGCTCTGTCTCTGACTTCACTAGGCTTTGGATCAGGCCGGCAAGTGCACAAAAGTGCATGCATTCAGAGCCCTTGACTCACTGAGGGAAGGTCTACACTACTGTTTAATTTGATCTAACTTACTTTGCTCAGAGGTGTGAAAAAGACACCCCCTCTGAGCAAGGCAAGTTATAATGACCTAAGTGCTATCCACACTGGCGTTATGTCAGTGGGAGACACCCACCCGCTGACATAGCTTCCACCTCTTGCGAAGGTGGAGTAATTATGCTGACAGGAAAGCACTCTCCTGTTGCCATAGAGCGTCTTCACTAGAAGTGCTACAGCAGCCAGCTGCATCAGTGCAGCTTTGCCGATGTAGCACTTCTCGTGTAGACCTGCCCATAGTATGCCTGTTGGGCACAACACAGGATTCTGCTGTTCCCTAGCAAATAGCGCCACATGTTGGAATTTCCTTCTCCCCCCTCCCCCCCCCTCCCTGAAAGGAAAATGACTTCAGAAAATTCGAAACAAACTTTAGAAAATTCCATTTTATAAAATTTACACTAAAAGTACATGAGAGTTTTAAGGGAAGTACTCAAAAGCTGGGATGCAGATTTAGCCCTATTTCCTTTTGGAAAGCTTGTAGAAAATATGATTTTTTTTCCAAAATACAGATGCTTGCTACTAGTTGAGAATAACCTTTGATATTTCTCTTGTCATTTCAGAATCAGGGAAAGGGACAACAATGGATCCTATGCTCTCTGTCTGCTCAGTGAAGGAAAAGTACTGCATTATCGTATTGACAGAGACAAGACAGGAAAGCTCTCTATACCAGATGGAAAAAAGTTTGATACCCTCTGGCAGGTCTGCTAAATTAGTCAGTTGGGTAACTCTCATCATGTTTTTATAGCATCAAATAAGGCAGTTTCTGTTTTACTTTACTGCACATCTGCAATCTTTAGCTAATTGGCCACATATTTCTAACTTAATTTTTAGTGATTTTCATCCTTTAGGGGAAAAGGGGGAAGTAGTTTTTAGTATAGAAGGCTATGTAAGTGGTACAGGTAGTTGTTGGTTTTTTTTAAATATTTTGACTTAATTTAAAATTGCTCTAGTTATATTTAAAGAATTGTACATTTCCTTGAATGAAAAGGCATTTTCATTTGTAAAAACAAGATTAAATAATAGCTCTATGGCATTTCTGTAACATCCTTTGTGACAAGCAAAAGGCAGAACTCTGGTATGGTAACCACAAAGGGAATAGTTTAGGATGCTAGGCACACATAATCCTCTTTAGCTCTGTGACTCGCTAGCTGGCAAACTGAGAGATACAGCCTGCCCAGCATTACCAACACTGTCTGTCTAAATCCTGGCCCAGATTAAGTAATCATGGAATGGATTGCTGATTATACTATAGTCTGTAATAAAGATGAGGCACTGCAAGGAATAAATATGGGTAAATTGAAAGCACTAAAGAAAATGAAACAGTAGCAGATTTCTGCTGCCGCCTATTGTTTAAAAGTATATTAACACAAATTGTTATAACTGTATGTGTATAATGTAAAGTCTATAGTGTATATAGTAGTTAGCCTTTATAGTATATATTATATATATAATATATTATAGTATATATTATAATGTAAGTCTTTATAGTATATATTATATTGTAGTATATTATATATTATATATATATAATATAATATATTATAGTATAGTATATATTATAATGTAAGTCTATAGTTGTATATAGTAGTTAGCCTTTCCCTTAACTATGCATATCCTTCCTGCTTAATGAAAAGCTGACAAAAATGCTGATTTACTAGTGTTCTCCACTATTGATGAGGAGACCTGTATGGGCAAAGCAAATTCTTCCACCACAGACAGATACTGGTGGGAGGCAGGATTTGCCTGTGATCCTAGAGCTGTGTAAAATAAATAAATGCATACACACACTCCTCCCCCCCCCCACTCCCTCGCATAATGAATATGTACTATAGATGCTGTGCACACACAGGCACAATTTAGAAAGATAGGATTGAGAGAAAGTACTGTGGTGGTCTGAACAGAGCTGCAAATCCTGCCTGCATTCCCCCATCCCACCCCACAATAGAGAGTAGAATGACTGTGATTCCACTGTCTGTGTGCAGGGAAAGCCACCCCAAAATGCGAAGGCCAGTTCTAATAACAATACATGTCTTATTAACATCACAGTAGTGTCTACAGGCCCAGCCAAGGGACTGTACAGGCATACAGTGAGAAGCAGTGCCTGCCCTCAAGCATGTGGGCATGACAGACAAAGAGTAGGACGGGAAGCAGAGGCACAGAAAGGTGAAATGACTTGTCAAGAACAAACAGCAGGTATTACTGCCCATTATTTTCTTTCCTCCATTACCTTCTGACATTCTCTCTTCTTTTTTGCCCTGGTAGTTAGTTGAACATTATTCATACAAACCAGATGGGCTGCAAAGGGTCCTCACAATTCCATGTGCACGTCTTGGCTCAGAAAATGGTAAGTTATTCAGATGATTGTAAAACTCTAATGTTCCTGCTACAGATAAGAAGAGGTGTGTGCATTTTCTTCATTACAGGAATAGGAACATGCAGAATATTATAAAGAATTGCTCAGGGATAATAGTGATATACGGTATAGTAAGTAGTGTGAGAAGGTGTGGGGAGATTCTATATTATATAGAGCCATATTCTTGCCTCCAATGAATGCTAATCATGATGGCAATTAGTCACAGAATCATAGTTGGAAGGGACCTCAAGAGGTCATCTACTCCAATCCCCTACTCAAAGCAGGACCAATCCCCAACTAAATCATCCCTTGCTATCCGCAAATATTTTAATTCTTCTTGGGATGGTTTCTCTTTCTCAGGAGGTGAAGTATTGTCTGCAAGCTTTTCAAGGCCAGTAGGCCTGGCAAGTATTCTGTCTAGTCCAGAAAGCAGAAAAAAATTCTGGGCCAGGTTCTTAAGGCTAGTTTATATAGCAATAGGGGGTGAAAGTCTCAACAGGTCATAAAAATGGCTTTTTCTTCACTTGAAAATTAGTTCTCATCAGAATACAATATTGTAGCATGGTGATAACTAACATGGTGTTGAACATGACTTACCAATCAGTGTAGACAGTGATTGTTGTGTTCAATATCTCGTCAGTTGGTCATAAGTAAAACCTATTGGAACCATAGTATGTAAAATCAGTAGTTTGGTAAGAGGCCATCCACCTGCTATTTTTCACTGCTATATTCCCCACTATTGGTAACAATGGCAGCAATCTGTATGCTTACAAAGTCATTCTTATGTGTGATTTCCTTATAGCTAACATCATTTTTGACACCCGTCCGCCTCCACTTCCTGGAACGCATCCTAAGGTAAGAGTAAGCAGTAGCAGTAATGCTTATGTTTAAGAAAAGCAAGTGAGATCCTTAGTATTTCTTAGCATTTTAGGAACTTTAATGAATGCATGCTCAGTTATATGCAGCACATAATTTCCTGGGCTTGTTTTATAGGCACAAGATTCAAATATTATGATCTATCATATGAAAAAGCTACACTATGGCAACATTACTGGCTAGATCCTGCACTAACTATAACAGCAGAGGGGGAGCTGAGATACTGCATAGTGCATCTTCTGTTTCAGGAACCTGCTGGCTAAAACAGAATCACTTTGCTGAATAAGTACAAATTATTTCCACAGTTAACACTTGTTGCTGACATCTGGTTTTGCAAAGTCTGATCCAACATGCGCTGAAATCAGTAGGATTTTTTCCACTGACTTCAGTGAGTGTTGGGTTGGGCTATAGCTGACTGGGAGGCTAGAAGCACCCTTGTTTGACCACAAACTATGTACCCTTTAGGATGTGGTTTGCAGACAGAGATGACAGCCAGGCCCATGTGCTGGGCTGTCTGGAAATATTCTGCCCTGCTGCTTCTGCAAAAGATGAAGAGGCAGTCAAAGATTATCTAGACTTTCTTCTTTTTTCTCCTCACTGCTGCAGGGGGCAGGATTTGGCCCCAAATTTGAAATTTTAATTATACAAAGCACAAGAAATTCATAATTGAGGTTCACACCAAACAGAACTGCCCTGCTTGCCCATATGGACTGCAAAAGAGTCTTTAATTACATGATCGTCAAACATATGCAATCATATCACTTGTTATATTTTAGGAAAATACAGGGATACTTTCAGAGGCACAAACCTATATGCGACTAGTTTTTAAAAATATCTAAAACGTGAATCTTGTACCTTTGACACTTATGAAAGTTTGACTCAGGTTTAGGATTCCAGTTAGGGAAACATCAGATACAGAAAAACAATACAGGAAGAGTCTGAAATTGTTGAGCTCTTGTGAAACTCTTTCTGGGGAAGAATGAGAGAGCCAATGTACCCAAACTAAGACTGTGTTTTAGGCCTACAGGGGCCCATACCAGCCAGAGCTTGATAAGTGGGCAGTAGTTAGGTAAACTGTCCTGGTTCTCCATGAGTGATGATCAGCTAAAAACGAAATGTCACATAAACAGGCGAGCATACAATACATGAGCCTGTGGTGAGGTGCGGGCTGGTGATAGCATTTAGGTAAACAACAGCATGGTACCCTATGTTCAGCCTTTTAGTGTTTGATCAGTAACAACAGAACATGAAAGGCAGTGGTGCCAGAGAGGAAAATGTAATATTTAAAATAATAATAATAATGTAATACCTTTGCCAAGCAACACACAAAATGTGACAATAGCATTTCTGCCTGATGCATGCATGTACATAGGCTGCTTGAATACTCACACCGGCCTCAGGGACAACTTTGACTTAGTCACATACTAAGGGCCAAGTCCCGGACTAGCTCACACAACCCAGTTAGAGGGGTGACTGCACCACAGCCATTACTGGAGCCTCAGAGGGTCAGGGAGATTGACGTAGTAATTTTTAAAAAACAAAATAAACACTTTTTCTCATATAAACAAGAGCTGTGCATCTTCACCTTGATCACAAGCTTTGGGTGAAATCCTGGCCCCACTGAAATCAGTGGGAGTTTTGCTATTGACTTCAATGGAGCCAGGGCTTCACCCTGTGTTTTTAAAGAAGAAAAATTCCTGGCTCTCAAAAGTGCTGCTTCCCTGCCCCACTGGCTCAGATTAGCTCTAGCTTTTGTGCTGATGCTATGACTGCTCAAACTAATGACTGTGGCCTGCCATCCATTCACTTCATCACAAAACACATCCACCTCTTACTGCAAAGGTAGATTGTTCAATGGCTTTTTCCACAGAGAAGTAACCCCAGGAAATACTTCCATGAGACTGAGAGAGATTTTTGTGAGAATACTGTCCCAATCTGCTATATTATCATACAATATCTGGATTTGGGCCAATATTTGAAAAAGTGGCCCATAGTATTGGATGCCTGAATTTTTGCGTGCCAACTGAAGACACCTTAAAGTGGCTTGATTTTCAGAGACTAGGAGGCCAATGCTTTCTGAAAATCAGGTCTCTTTGACATATGCGTCCAAAACCATTAGCCACTTTTGAAAATCTTGGTCTTGAGGTTTGGCTCATACAACATATGTGTAACTAAAATTCTATTCAAATGTGAAGTTTAAATATGTCAGTGATACACAAGTCATCTTATTTACACAACCTTAGTGGAGGCAAAATGTTAAAATTCAGCTTATGCAAGAACAGAAAATACTACTTATATGCTTGCAAGTTTATAAAGGAAAAGTAAACACCTGAAACTCTATAAAGTGTTATCTTAGAAAAAACAGTAGTTCTATTTTTTTTATACTATTAGCTGAATAGTAGGTTAAATTGACCAATGTTGTGTGATCATATAATGAAAGAACACAGGCCCAACTCTTCTTTCCACTTCATCAGTGAAATTGCAGTGCAACTCTAATTCTAGTTGTATCATTATAATTTAATGTTATTTATATCTCCATAGTTTTTCATGATTCTTTACATACTAAGGACCTGGTCCTGCAAACACTTAAATGTGTGTTTTTACTCATGTGAATAGACCCATTGAGTTTAAAAGGCATGAGTAGAATTATACATGAGTAGAATTATTCACATGAATTATACATGAGTAGAATTGTTCACATGAGTAGAATTATACACATTCTTAGTGATTTCAGCACTGGGGCTCAAAACACTAAAACTTCAAGGGACTTACAGGGATAGACCTGAGTCTTCTGCCATGGAAGTGAATAGAAATTTTGCTATTGACCTAATTTGAAATAGTTTTGAGCCCTTTCTTAGACATATGATAAAACAGCAAGGAGGGTTGGGGAGAACAAAGAGTTCAATGTTGTTATGTGCATACCTTGTTAGTTCCTTTTCTAAAATTATTGCTGTAAAGAGAATATATTCTCAGTAATATATAATTTATAGACTTTTCTGTAATTAACATCTGAACATTGGTATTGCATTAACAGAGTTCCTTGTATGTCATTTCTATGCTTTTTTAATATAAAAGGAAAAAATAGAAAATTACAGGGGATCGTTTTATCTACAGAGCTCAAAAGGTTTACTTACTGTAGTTGAATTCCACATGGACATCCTTGTGGAGAAACAGTAACTCTTGAACTGTTCAGCTGACCACTTATGCAGCAGTTCTTATATACAGGGCTTAAATGAAAAATTAATTCAAACGTCACAGATAGAAATGCATCCTCAGAAGAATCAATAACAATTGCAAACACTGATGTAGACCATGTAGAATTCGCAGTTAACCATCTACTTGATTCCAATACACCATTTTCATAGCATGCTAGGTCTGTTCTATGATCAGAGTTTTCAGAAATCCTGGAGCATTATATCCCTTTAATTTTACAAAGCTGGATAGCAAGGAGCTCCTCCCCTTACCTGCCTCTTTCTCTTTAACCATGGCAGCCAAATCCACTCCCCTCTTCCCACAGACCAGATTCTTCCTGCCTGCCAACCAGCATATAGCCCAAGTCCTTCCTCCATCTCCACGAACCAGAGAGTCAACAGGGTCTCCTCACCTAAGCAGATTTCCCTCTGCCTCTCCACCTTCCCTCATACTCCTTATTCCATATAGTTCTGCCTTCCTCTCCCTGTCTTGCTCCAACAAGCCCCTGTCACCTACCTATCTTTGTCCTGGCTCCCTTCTTCCTACCTTACCCTGCTGCTGCTTCCCTTAGTCTCTGGTCTCTTGTTACTCCTCATCCCCTCAATCATCTTCTCTCCCACTTGCTAGTCTGATCTTCCTTTACCCCTATTCATAAACAAGCCCGCCATGCCACTAGCCCCTCTTGGTTACTATCACTTTCCCACTCCTCACTCTGTTCTTGAATTCTCTAGATACAAAAACCAGCAATGAGGAAGTTACCAAAAGGAGTGGTATATTTTGTGTGAGAGATGTATTTAATCATGAAGTAGATGGGGAGGTTTGGATCTGAAAATAGCTAGGCAGCCAACTGAGCTGCAGAAGAAGCTGACATTTTCCTTTCCATGATACTCCTATTTTAAACTTGCAAGCACATATTTCTTTGGCCCATATTTTTAAATAACAACACTAGCCTCTACTTTGAAAGAGAGAAAGCTACAAAGAATGCAGGACTCAATTTAGCATAAATACCAATGGTGACCTATAAAACAAAGAGGAGGTGCTCAGAGCAGGAGATTTAATGTGCTACAGGAGAATATTACATAAAGAGACCCCTATTTAGTGCCTGCTATTCCACAAAAAACATTTACAGTCAGTAGACACATCTGCATGGAATTCTTCCCAGATTCATGCATCAATGAGTACCCTAAACAGGACTCTACAGTCAGAGATATCATCCTTTGCTTCTTAGACTTGGCTATTGCCTGAGCTAGACTGATTAGGGGTAGAGTGGGAAAAACTTTTCAACTGAAACTATTTTCAGCCAAAATAGGCAGATTTGGATCCACTAAAAACACTTAATGAATTTGCATCCATTTTGCAAATTGTTTCAGTGAAAAAACAAAATAAATCAAAACAAAAAACTGGAAAAAAATCTGTTTTGTCAAATGTTTTATTTTGACGTTTTCAAAATTAAATTCTTTCACTTTTCAATTTTTAAATGACTTTTCATTTTATTTAAAAAAAATTAAAAAGGAAAAAAACTCATTTGATCCAAAATGAAGTTTCATTTTAGATCAAACAAAATGTTGTTTAGTTTGACCCAAAATGTTTTTTTGACTTTTTGAAAACTTCCAAAAAAATTGTTTTCATGTCAACCCAAAAAAATATTTTTATTGCCAGTGAACCAAAAAAATCTATTATTCAAACATTTCTGATTAAGAGGCCCCAGCTTGTCTTGGAAAAAGCACCTAGAAATAAAGTTGTGTGGAATGTAAGGCGATAGATAAGCAGTGCAGGAGGAAAAGATCATAGAATCATAGAATATCAGGGCTGGAAGGGACCTCAGGAGGTCATCTAGTCCAACCCCCTGCTCAAAGCAGGACCAATCCCCAATTAAATCATCCCAGCCAGGGCTTTGTCAAGCCTGACCTTAAAAACTTCTAAGGAAGGAGATTCTACCACCTCCCTAGGTAACGCATTCCAGTGTTTCACCACCCTCCTAGTGAAAAAGTTTTTCCTAATATCCAACCTAAACCTCCCCCATTGCAACTTGAGACCATTACGCCTTGTCCTGTCCTCTTCTACCACTGAGAATAGTCTAGAACCATCCTCTCTGGAACCCCCTTTCAGGTAGTTGAAAGCAGCTATCAAATCCCCCCTCATTCTTCTCTTCTGCAGACTAAACAATCCCAGTTCCCTCAGCCTCTCCTCATAAGTCATGTGTTCCAGACCCCTAATCATTTTTGTTGCCCTTCGCTGGACTCTCTCCAATTTATCCACATCCTTCTTGTAGTGTGGGGCCCAAAACTGGACACAGTACTCCAGATGAGGCCTCACCAATGTCGAATAGAGGGGGACGATCACGTCCCTCGATCTACTCGCTATGCCCCTACTTATACATCCCAAAATGCCATTGGCCTTCTTGGCAACAAGGACACACTGCTGACTCATATCCAGCTTCTCGTCCACTGTCACCCCTAGGTCCTTTTCCGCAGAACTGCTGCCTAGCCATTCGGTCCCTAGTCTGTAGCTGTGCATTGGGTTCTTCCGTCCTAAGTGCAGGACCCCGCACTTATCCTTATTGAACCTCATCAGATTTCTTTTGGCCCAATCCTCCAATTTGTCTCGGTCCCTTTGTATCCTATCCCTGCCCTCCAGTGTATCTACCACTCCTCCCAGTTTAGTATCATCCGCAAATTTGCTGAGAGTGCAATCCACACCATCCTCCAGATCATTTATGAAGATATTGAACAAAACCGGCCCCAGGACCGACCCCTGGGGCACTCCACTTGACACCAACTAGACATGGAGCCATTGATCACTACCCGTTGAGCCCGACAATCTAGCCAACTTTCTACCCACCTTATAGTGCATTCATCCAGCCCGTACTTCTTTAACTTGCTGACAAGAATACTGTCATAGACTTTGCTATGTTTGCAAGACAAGCCTCTAGTAGTTCCAGTATTTCTTAGCTCATGAGAGTGAAGATCACAATTTATGGCTTTGGAGAAGCTCCTTGTGTTCATCCTCTGGAGCATCAATGACTAACAGAGCAGTAGGGTCTCCTGTAATATTATCACTAAGCCACCAGACAAGATGTCAAAATCCAGTTCCCTCTTCTGCCACACTGAGGTCTCCTT
Organism: Lepidochelys olivacea; assembly: GCF_965140295.1. Lineage (NCBI taxonomy): Eukaryota > Metazoa > Chordata > Testudines > Cheloniidae > Lepidochelys > Lepidochelys olivacea. Next base: position 85,031,172 of record NC_140415.1, on the reverse strand, counting down.
TGCAGTGAAACCAGAGCAGAAAGGGGAGACAGGGTGTTGGAAGGCTGTACAAGAGGTGCATACACCACAGAGAGCATGAAGCCCTGCTCATCATTCCCATATATAGCAGTACTCCACTGAAGAGTTGGGCAGGGTAGAGACAGTTTCCTTCCCATCATGTAAAGGGACCCTAAGTAAACTTCTTCAGACACTGGCTCTACCACCTTGGGGATGATTCCTTCACCCTGAGCATCTTCCTAAAACCTTGATTGGATTTAGGCCAGGAAATGAGTTTAGGATTTGAGCCTGAGATCAGTCACTAACAATACAGAGAAGCAACAAGTCTAGAGCACCCAGATTTCAGTAATGGTCATCTGTCCAAGTATTGTTATATTAATATATTTATATAGTAGTTACCATGAACTAGGCATGTAAGTCCTAGGCCCAAACCTAATTAGTTTTTAAATTTTTATGAGTGCCAACTTATTTAGACTGGTACTGCCATCCTCCTTCAACTTCTACCAAATATTCATTTTAGGATGCATTTTTATGTCTGCAATACTGTCATGTGAGTTAGCCATTATTAGCTTTAAAGCCTTACAAACAGCTGTACAGGGGTCGGGTCAAAAGTTAAGGAGTGACTGTTACAGGAAAAGTGTGATGAACAGTGCTCACCCTACACAAAAACACTAAACGTTTTAGAAGAATGTTTCCCAAACTTGGGACACCGCTTGCTCAGGGAAAGACCCTGGCGGGCTGGGCCAGTTTGTTTACCTGCCGCGTCCACAGGTTCAGCCGATCGCAGCTCCCACTTCACTGCGGCAGGCCAATGGGGGCTGCGGGAAGCGGTGCGGGCCAAGGGACACACCGGCCGCCGCTTCCCGCAGCCCCCATTGGCCTGGAGCGGCAAACTGCAGCCAGTGGGGGCCGTGATTGGCCAAACCTGTGGACACGGCAGGTAAACAAACTGGCTCGGCCCACCAGGGGCTTTCCCTGAACAAGCAGCATGCCAAGTTTGGGAAACACTGCTTTAGAAGATATGTTCATTTGTTGCAAGATAACTAGAAAGTTCCCAAAGGTTTTTGATCCCATATGGAAAGAGAACATTGTCAGATTAAGGAAAATAACCAATTCAAATATGCAATTTTTAAAATCTTGGAACTTTGATATTTCAGTCCTAAAATTTATCTCACACCACACAGCACCCATTCCTGAAACAGGAATATGTACATGTTGGCCAAGTTTGATGTTTTAAAACAAAGCTGCTTTTTTAGTTGTGTGAAAGCAAATGGTCCTTTTAAAAAGAAAGCTTTGGGGAAAATACAGCTGATAGACTCTTTTTAAATAATAAGATAATTCAAAATAATGTCCAAATTAATTATTTGAAAAGTTCTAAATCTTCAACCTCAAAAGTAAGTTCTGAGACTGTTTTACGTGACTGAAAAGAGGAGTCAAAGTGTCATCTCAACTGTAAGTGTGTAATCGTTAGTCCAACACAATACTATTTCAAAAATTTAAATGTGTGCTCTTTGTACCTGTTTATTTCTTAGAGAAAGCCATTTAGGGCTAATCAGTCGCATTAGGCTAATCAACTCATATAACATACTTGCTGAACAACATATTTGCTTTTGTTTTCAATTAATTTATATAGACACGACTGCATTTGTGGAAATCAAAATCTATTGTTGTTGTTGTTTTTCAAAATACTGTTTTGCGTTCAATTCAGCTTATGTAGTTTTTTTAAAAAATAACCAAATAACCATCTTATGTTAACTCTAAAACCAAGGTGGACTTCAAATGGATAGCTGTATTAACCTTAATACATTATAGGTGGAGTATTATTTGCTTCACATTAGTAAATCCTGTTTATTTAGGGAGTAAGAATTTCACAGTAGTAGTGGAAGAAGTTTACTGTGTGAATGACTGGGAGAAAAGCCTAACTGTCTTTGATTTATAACTGTAGTCAAATTTGCCTTTTGTATTTCTGCAAAGTATGGTGTATTTTCCAACTTTGGAAATTCTATACAATATGAAGGACTAAATTTTGCTCTACACACATGGAACCTCACTAAAATTAGTGGGATTGCAAGAGTGTAACTGGAAGCAGAAATTATCCCAGTGATGCTAGTCAACATGTAACAGTTGTGTTTTTCTCCTTTATGTTGGGATATAATGATTTCTAAAGGAGAGATTTGAAGGGGGAGGGAGTGATATGGTTTAAGGAAGATCTGTTGGAGATTTTACATGCTACTTTTGCATACTTTTTGATACAGTGTAATAATTTAAAAGTATACTTAAAGACAGAGTAGAGAAAATAACAGGAGTGTTTTGGAAGATTGTTCTTGTAAAAATACACCTGTTTATAAATTACCGTTAGATATTTTCCTGACGCATTAACTGTTCCTCTTTGACATTATGGTTTCTAGACTTGGTCAACAGGTGGAATTATCTCAAGACTCAAATCGTACACCTTTCCAAAGCCTGGCAGCAAAAAGGTGCATAATACAGTCTTAGTACGTTTTTGAATGAGTGAAAAGATTTACCCACACTTGGCTAACCTCACTTCTTTTTCAGCTTGCTGATACTAAGCATGTGTCTGGCTACTAACAATTTGGTCGTGTAGATTTGATAATCTTTTTGCTTCTAACCCTTGTTTTATCTAATCACAAATCATATGCACAGATGTGGTCTTGGTTAATGGAATTACACCAGTGCCTGATCCTTAGCAATGGTAGAAGATTTGTTTTGTATTTTTAGATAACTTATTCCTCACATCCAGAAATGTTAGCACTGTTTTCAGTATGCCTGAGATACAATATAAGGGACATACTTTTAAAAATAATAAATTATACCAGTACAAAATTATATTTCTAATGTAAACAATTACTAGCCATCAGAAAATTGGCTTGTTTTATGTATTAGTGAGTACATTTAGGGTCAAATATTCAAACAACAACTAAAATGCTTCTGCAGAACTTATGGGCACAGATCTTGTCGTTATGTCTTGGGGTTGATCATGCGTTGTGCAAGTGCAGTGTTGCAAGAATAAGCACAATTAAGTAGGTAGTGGGTGCCAGAGAACTCAATCCTGCATTAAAGAGAATACTCCTACATGGCCAATAAATTATCGCTGCACAGTGATAGGTATAGAGGCAAAATCTCAAGCACATACCTAACAGCTTCATTGCATATTGAGAATAACACTTATGTCCTTTCTTCACCCATACCTCACCCTTTTTTTACCCTATGTTCTTGAAAGTAAAGAAGCAGACACAAAAGATGCTTGAGATTTACTCCTGGTTAGTGTGGAGCACTATGCTTAGTGCTTACCTTATTTGTCATGCTGGAGCACGAACAACCTTTGCTGTCTGCTGGGCACCATGTGAGGACTTGCAGAAGAAGGCCTTGTTGTAAGTGCTCCATTTGCATGCACATGTGCTTGTTTGTGGGCACAATACTTATGGACACAGATTTTAAAGCCCATCTGAAAATTTGCCCATGATTTTGAATGTGAGGAGTGTAGGTGTTTTTGTTTGATTACATTGTTGTTGGTTAATAAGTTCCTTGGAGTCTGAATTCTTTCTAGGCATAGATGGGGGAAAAAGCCATCTTGGTTACTGGTGCTATCTAATCAATGCCATTTATCCTCAGTACTTACCACCCAACTCCCATCCACCTTCCCAGTAGGCTCACATGCACACTGGATCACAGGCGACATGGAATGGAACTCTGTGGCGAGCACCATCAGGAACAAAAAGTAGTTTCTATAAGCACTCAGCAACAAAATACTATAGACAACCAACAGCACCCTTATCTGTTCCTTCTTCAGCAAGTCGATACACCTTCTAATCAGTGGTATTGCAGGTGACTTGCACTACCATCATTGACTCCTGACCGTCATTCAGTTTTAGGTGACTATCAACCATCCTAACCGATGCATTAATAGTGTTTCATAAGACAAAGTATTGTTGTATTATCTTATGTTTCATAGCAAAGTCTGTGTCCAAGAATTTAAGAAGGAGATTTTCAAAGGCAGAAATGGGAGTTAGATGCTCCTAACTCCTGTTGGCTTTCAGTGGAAGTTGGGCATATAACTCTCATTTCTGCCTTTGAAAATTTCTCCTTGAAAAATTTCCTTCAACATGCAGTCCCTTAAGAGGCTAGCGACATTCTTGTTTTGCCACATTTATTCTTTCAGAACTAAACTTCTAGCACGAATGGCTAATACACAACTGTTCAGGATTTCTTCTCACTCCTTCAGAAACAAATGTGCGTGTGGTTATCAGGCGGGATCTCGCCGGTTACAGATTGACAGCCCAGAATCAAACTACCTTGTGAGATTTGGGCTGAAAATGTGGACTGTTTCAGGGAAACTACAACTCTGTTTCCTGTGGCAATATAATGCACATTAAAAGCTTTGGGGGATCATATAAATTACAGATAGAGAAAACCTCTCCTCTAAACTACCTGCCTTTCAGTGCTATTACATATTTACTAGTGTTTTCTCTACCCTACTGTTAAAAGTTCTAAGTGATCGTGCTTCCACTATTTCCCTTGGAGGACTGTTCCCTCAGTGGGATACATCTATTGTGAGAAAGCTTTTCCTTATGGCTAAATTTTCCCTTTCTCAGTTTCATGCCATAACTCCCAGTGATCCCAGTAAGAACCCAGCATTTGATGGAAGATTATGGAATCCTAGTGGTATGACCATACATTGATCTAAGGCTCCAGAAGCTGCCACACAACAGCTACAACCATATTAATTACTGTAGTCCAGTCTCTTTCATGCACTTTGTGACAGTGGAAGGTAAAAATTGTGGGAAAAATGAGGTAGAGTGAAATAATAAGACTTCTGTTGCTTTCAAAGGGTGCAGGACATGGGCCCCAAATGCGCAAAGTGAATGGATCTCAAGTTAGTGCTAGGAAAGGCAGCCTTGTCTTCTGACACATGGATTTCAGAATCACATTTTGAAAGTCTGTTGTGCAACAAAATAATGTCTGGTGGCTGCAGTATAATAGCACCCTAACAAATAATAGCACCCTAACAAATAAAATAGGTGCTTTTGTGTGGCTGTTGTGAAGACAACTGCAGTCCTGGAGAGCAGTTTCTGTTATTATGCACATATTTGTAAGGGAAGCCGGATATTTTTAGGAAATGGGAGGTAGCTTCTGAACCTTGATTTGATAGCCATTCAACAGTACATGTCTATGAGTACTCAACAATAATGCAGGTTTTATGATAATGCAAAATTACAACCCATGCTCAAAAATTAACGTACTGAGCTGGACGTCAAAGTTTATTTAGACTTGATTAATTAGGAAGATTATTATTTCTCCTTAATTACAGCCAGTAGTTTCTAGAATGTGCATTTTAAAAAGTTTAAAAATAGATCATGTTTGATTTTATATCTTAATGTCAAATCAAAATGTTTCCTGGCAGCTCCTTCAGTGACTCAAAATAGACAGTTCACACATTCCTTTAAACAAAGGAAGTTCAAGTCACCTGGCAAAAAAGAAAATTTAAATCAACTAGTGCCATCTAGTGGGGGCTAAAATGTCTTAGCCAGTGTCTGGTCTTTGCTTAGCTAGTAAGGTCTGAGTGCTAACTTATTGGATTTTGGTTATGAATATTAGTAAATGAAAGAGGTAGAATACTTCCATATATAAATTTGGATCAGGTACAAATCAAAATATCTTACTATTTATCAAAATGCAAAACTAATTACTTTTTGGTCTTTCATAACTTTAAATCTTTATGATTCAGGCTCCAGGTTTGTATTACTATCAAGCATGTATTTGGCTCATAGTTTCAATCAGCAAGTTCCAGTCCACTAGAAATTCTGAGCTTGTCATTTTTAAGCCCTTTTCCCATTTATGTCCTCATTTCTCCTGAGCTTCTGTTTGAGGGGAAAAAATTGTGCACTCCAGCCATATTCACTCCCCTACAACAAAGTTTGCAGTGCGGGTGGCATAACTGGCTCTACATCTGCTGGAGATTCCCCCATGCTGGAGAGGTAGGGTGAGTTTCTGGCCCCTTTGTGAAATGAGACAACCATAAAGGGGACTGAGTAGGGCACAGAATCTGGCCCATAATCTTTGATTGCCTAAAAGTATTAAAGTCATCTCTATCTACCTTTGTTTTCCTCAAAATAGTGGAACTGGAGCCATTTCTACAATATGTGCATTGACAATAGATATATTTTTGTGCTCAGAATTTCTGTATGGCCTGGGTTTGGAGAGACTTAATCAGGGCGTAAAAAAATTAAAGAAAAATATTGAGGACTTCTAGTGTTACACTGAAATAGGATTTGAAAACTGCATGCAAATTAAAATGACCACAGGATAAGATTTGTGCATGAACCATTAAAGTTAATTATCTCACAACCAATGCTCTGAATTATTTGCAGTACCTTGTTCTGCTTTAGCAGCATATGTTTTATTTGGCCTGCATATTTACTCAAGCAATAACCTGAAGAATGAGATAAGCTTGGTTTGACCCCTTTCTTATGCTCTAATTCTCCACCTACATCTTTCTAGCATACATTATGCCATAATCCCCTGAAATAAACTGCTTTCAAGGGCACCATTTCTTAAGCAAACTGAAAAATTCTATTTGTGTGCTGCAGTTCCATCCATCCATTCCTCATGATGATTCAGCATCTTTTAATCCTTATGTGCTGCAGAGGACGAGAGCTCTAATGGGAGCTGAACAAGGTAGGCAGAGATATGTTATGTCAGTACCAAAACCTTTACTCTCCCTGCCAATAGTAATCACTACCAAGCCCAGACATACAGAGGAGGATCCTTCTCTCCCTTTCCCATGGCTCCTTGACACAGGGTCTAAGGTTGTATGGAACCCCACTACATTCTCGGCTCTCTTCCTGTGAGCAGCAACACATGGACACAGCATCCTGGTCAGAGGAGTTGGTACAATATGAATAACAGCATGGGGGTGATTTATGGATAGCCTGTTTTTCCCCTTTGGGCAGTAATAGCACAGGGCTCAGTGCTGGCATAATGCCCTTTACGTATGGATAAGAGCTCAGACAGATAATTCAGTGTTTGTTCAGTAACAGCAATGCTGTCAACTTTTAAAATATGTGACCGTTTCAACAAAGGAAGACATTTCAAACCATTTAAAAATGATTACTACTTGTGGGCTAGAGTCTACCACATGCATCTTCGGGCATGTTAGATGGATGAAGAGGGGCTCTGCAATATCTGGAACCTGCAGGGAAGGTGCAGGTACACATGGTACCTGGTACACATGCCTGCTGTACCACCCTTGAAGAAGGGTGCAGAATATTCCCACCACCACTAAACACACACACACACAAAATTTTGAGACCTCAGGTTGTAGAGGTACAAGTGGTCACCTAATTTGGTTTCCAGAACCTTCATCACCCGTCATGATGTAAGAGAAGGAAAGAACCCAACTTGGACTTTTGGATGCCAGGTTGATCAGGGCAGGCGGTTAGTAAAACATCATGTTCCTTTTAAACAGAGAAAATTAGATCTGGAAATCATTCTGACAGTAAACACAGAAGTTCATGATGCCAGTTTTACCAGAGTCACTTTTCAGAAAAGCACTGTGTTTTTAAGTTGATGACTGTGGATATTTATGCGGAATGGAAAGGGTAAGGGCATACAAATAAGATGTCACCATATAAATGAACTTTTTCCCAAGATTAAACAATGGATCAGACTATAAGCACAGGCTAACATTTACAATGACACACAGTAGAGTACATCCACAAACATTGTCTCGGAAAGACTTCACTTATTTATAACAGTCTATTTATTTTCCATGTATTCAAGGCTGCAAAAAAAATGGCACATCAGTGTACCAGCAAGGACAATGCAGGTAGTGATGACAAATGCTACACTTTCCACTGCTGGTGGTAGTAGAAAGGAAAATAAGTTGATAAAAAGATGAGGTAGCTCACCATTCTTACCCCAATGCCCCCCAATGTGAGTAATGCCACATGTGTATGAAGCTATCAGTAGCTAAGCTTTTTTTAAGCAAATACTCATACAGCTAAACCAGAGGTATGAGTGACAATTCTGATCACCTACGTTGTGAATACAGTAGGTGTGAAGGCAGGAACTACCATAAGTAACTGACATACTTCCTGTAATTTGATAACTTGTTCATTGGTTGAAATGCAGGAGATCAGAGGGATGCCTTGCCCATGGACACAGAAGTCTATGAAAGTCCATATGCAGATCCAGAGGAGATAAAACCAAAAAATGTCTCCCTAGACAGAAAACTGCTGTCTCTGGAGGAAGGAGAACTTGGCTCTGGTAACTTTGGTACTGTAAAGAAAGGGCTCTATATGATGAAAAAGTAAGTTTTTACTACCATTTCATTTAGTGTCACAAAATGTTTTACATACAGTAACTGAGGGTGAAATTCACACACATTTCTCCCTCTGTGTCCAAATATATAAGCTTCATGTACTCCCCAGCCATTATTTTAGCCCATATGGTGTAAATGTGCCCAGTACATCGATATAGTGAAATCTGGTTTGTCCTATGAAATCTGGCTGGGGGGGAGGGTAGGGGGTGTGGTCACGGTGTTGCCACCCTTACTTCTGTGCTGCCTTCAGAGCTGGGCAGCTGGGGAGGGGCAGCTGCTGGCCAGGCGCCCAACTCTGAAGGCAGCACCAGTGTCAGAAGCAGCACAGACATGAGGGTGGCATGGTATGAGGTGGGGTCATCGCTTTTTGCAGGGGGCCAGGGCCGGCCTTATGGGTGGGTGATGGCCCAGGCTGCCATGGTCAGGTGAGTGACGTGGTCATTACACACACACACACACACACACACACACACGCAGCCACTGCAAGGCCCCTTTAACCCCCTTGTGCTGGGTTTAGAGCCAGGGAGGGGCAGGGCTGGGCTGGGGGCATCCCGTCTGGGAGCTCCCACCTTGTGCCGGACTCCAGCTGCTAGTCCTAGCTGCGCTGAGCAGGGACAGCGCTTCCTCTTCCCCTGCACAGGCTGCTCCTGGGGCCGGGTCAGACCCAACTCCAGGAAACTCTGCAGCTGCTGGCTGGGAGCCCAGCTCTGAAGGCAGAGCTGCCACCGGCAGCAGCAGCGCAGAAACGAGGGTGGCAAAAGCGCATCCCCCCACAGTAGCCTTGTGACTGCCCCCCACAACCCTCTTTTGGGTCAGGACCAGTGTTCCCTCTAATTTTTCCCACCCGTGTGTGGAATGCATTTTGTTATGTGCACCAAGATGGAGGTAATGTGACACATGCCCTTCATATTGGTGCACATAACAAAATTCATGTGGTGTGGGCGGGGCCAAGGGGTTCAGAGTGTGGGAGGGGGCTGGGGCAGAGGGTTGGGGTGCAGGGGTGTGAGGACTTCAGCTGGGGGTGCGGACTCTGGGGTAGGGCTGGGCATGAAGGGTTTGGGGTGCAGGAGGGTGCTCCAGGGCTATGGCGGGGAGAGAGGACTCCCCCCAGCTCTCTCTCCCTGCAGCAGCTCCGGGGCTGGGGCTTGCAGGATAGGTGTCTCTCCCCTGGCAGGCCAGGTCGGGGCTGCGTTCAGGCCAGGGGAAGGGTGCTGCAGCAGGTCCAGGCTGGGGCTGAGTTCGGCCTGGGAGAGGGGCACCACGGCAGATTGGGGGCCGGGCTAGGTTGGGGCCAGGGGAGAGGCGCCCCTCCCCTGGCCACAGCAGGTCCCCGCGTGGGTTCCCTGAGTGCCTGTGTGGTGCTAAGAAGACTGCTGTGCAACCGCACAGATTACAGGGAACTTAGGTCGGGACCCCAGTTGTTACAACACTGTGACATTTCAGATTTAAACATCTGGAACTGGTGAAATTTACGATTTTAAAAATCCTATGATTGTGAAATTGACCAAAATGGACTGTGAATTTGTTGGGCCCAAATTATGACCATTCACCACTGTTCTCCAGACAATGACTTTCCCATTCAGTTGCACATTCTCTAAGTTACAGCAGCCTTCCCTGGCTGCCCTATCTGCCAGTGTGCTGACTAGAGTCTCTGGAGTGCTACATACTCCTGGTTTGCCCCCAACACACCAGTCCCACCCACCCAGAACACCATATCAACCTGCCCCTTTACCAGGGCTTATGAAGTGGTCCTTAGAAGGCAACCTTATAGCTATTTTCCATGTGCCTGCACTAGGGAAATCCTCCCCCAGCCAGACACAGGGCTTTCAGGGCCCCTTCATACTGCTTCAGGCCTTTTATCCAATGTAAAGGGGCCAGAGTGGGGATGAGGATCTTGCGGTTGTTTACAAGACCCTTCTCTTGGATGCGTGTGCATTGTTTCTATGATTCCTTCAATTCTATCTTTCATTCAGCTGTCTTCACCCATTGTAAGAGATACTCTTGTTACACTTTTTTGCCTTTCAGTGCCAAAAAGAATTCAAACATGCCAATTGTATCACCACTTCTAATCTCTGCTATAAACCTAGAAGTGTCAATGTCGGTGTACGGTAACACTTGAGAAATTTGTGTGTATTGCAAGTTAGAATTTTTGTTACAGGTAATCCCACAACTGGACTTTCTTTTATAGGGGTGCCAAGCCAGTAGCTGTAAAAATTCTTAAGAATGAGAATAATGATCCAGCCGTAAAGGATGAATTACTGAGAGAAGCTAATGTAATGCAGCAACTGGATAACCCATACATTGTCCGAATGATAGGCATATGTGAAGCTGAGTCCTGGATGTTAGTAATGGAGATGGCAGAACTTGGACCGTTGAACAAATTTTTGCAGAAAAACCGGTATGCTGGCTTTGAGTATGTTTTATATTGTTTTATCAAAAAAGGAAATGAGATTGGTATGTTCTTTTTAAAAAAAAAAATTGAATACCAATGAAAATGGGCTCTTTTCTTAAATCTACAGTGTGGAAAGCTACTGTAAGACTCCTATGTATCAAACATTTTCTGATGAAACTGCCACATTTTTGAATAAATGAAACATTTCCAAATGCCCCACTGTCAATTGCCTGTTGATCTGAGAATACAACTCTTATTTTTGTTCAGGAACCACTTCTGTCATCAGTTCTAATTAAAGTTTATTAAAACATAAATGAACACGATGACCCATATGATGCAAGGAAGGTCATTTAATGAATTTGTACAGTAACTCCATTAAAAGTCATGAAAATGAACTACTGACCTCTTACAGACCCAATTATGACTTTCAGACATGTCAAGGAAAAGAATATAACAGAGCTGGTGCATCAGGTTTCCATGGGGATGAAATACTTGGAGGAAAACAATTTTGTACACAGGGATTTGGCTGCAAGAAATGTGTTGCTAGTTACCCAACATTATGCCAAAATTAGTGACTTTGGACTTTCCAAAGCTCTTGCTTCTGATGAGAATTATTACAAGGTAAGATTAGTACAAGGTATATGACTTTGATAGTGATGTGATTTTGTTTTTTATGGAATGATTTTCAGTGGAAGTAGTTATTCTAAAAGTTGAAATACAGAACACATTTTATTATTTTGTTGCCTGTTAGTAGGTAATTAAAACAAAGGAATGGCCTTACTGAACTGTATAGAGCTGGTTGGGAAAAAAAATTCAATGGAAATTTTTTTTACTATTTTCCACACACAAAAAAAGGGGGCTCGGGGAATTTTCAGCCAAAAAGATTGGTTTTGGCCTAAAGGCAAAGACTTTTCAGATATTGTTTTTTGATTACAAGTCAAAGTTTTCTACAGAAAGCAGACACTTTCCTTGAAAATTTTTGTTCAGTCAAAAGCCCAATTTACTGTTGAAAAACATTTTCAATTAAAAACATTTGCCCAGCCCTAGAAATGGATTCTACTACAGAATAGTGTCAATCCATTTGCATATATTTTGCATCCAAACTCTTTCAACATCATCAACCAAAACTAAACCTAACACTGTTGTTATTGAAATATGATGATTCATTTTGGGAGGAGGTTGAATGAAAACAGTTTGGTTAAATGATGGCTAAATAAATCCTTGTATAGAGGGACTGTTCAGTTCAGTTTTAAGTGAATTATGCTGCCTGCATCCAAAGGAAAGGAAATGACTGCCAAGTTTCATAAAAATATAACAGTCCTTGAGAGTCAAGAGAGACCTTTGGGCCCATCATATCTTCTTTTAATTCCCTTATCTTATATTCTGATTTTGCTCCCCCTGTTCCCAACACAAGAAGGTTTTGTCCTTTTTAAGCTGGAGCTGGTCTGTTGTATTTCCTGAAGAGCAGAATATCTAGGGCTAAAATGAGATCCAAGTCCTCTGTGGAAGCATTTTTGGATGAACTTATGATACCAGCCTCTCCTCATGTTTTTCACTGCTCTGTCTTTCTTGTCAAAACATCTCCAAGGCTAGGTGAATAGCCAGATATGCATGTGAGGCTTTGCAATTCAAATCATTCCTTGCCCCTGTCCTCTCCTCCTCTTCATCCTACTCAATCGATTTATCATCATAGGTAAGTTAGGGCCAACCTGCATGAATGCTACATGAGCGGTAGCATTGAGGGCAATGCTACATGAGCGGTAGCATTAAGAAAAGTGTGAGGATGCTCATTACAATTGGTGTTGGGGAGCCACAAACAGTAGAAATATGTTTTTAATTACAAGTAAAATGTTTGGGATCAGGATGAGCTCTTTAAAAGCACAGTTTGTTTCAAGTGAAGAGGGGACCTTAACTGAGGGCATGTCTACACTACCCCACTACATCAGCATAATTACTCCACTTCTGCAAGAGGCCACCATGGCAAGGTGTGGATAGCACTTTAAGCCGATGTAACTTATATCGCTCAGGGGGGTGTTGTTTTCACACCCCTGTGTGACATAAGTTACATCAACTTATGCAGTAGTGTAGACCAGCCCTGAGAGTCGATGACAAAGGTGCATTCCTCTTTCCCACTGAAAAGCAGAGTGGAGTTTCACAGTGACATTGCCTTGTGATAACTTGGTATTGCCACAGAATAGTGTTAAGAAATAACTTAATTAGATTGCAACTCAGTATCATAATGCAATGCTGTCAGTCCCTATGCTGTTTGAGGCAAAAGGGAATCTCTGCTTGAGACCGAGTTCTGCCTTGAAGCAAGTATGAGCCTCAGGTTAATTGGGTATGTCTCAGGTTGTGCAACTGAGACTTGATATGAAAACCTTTATTTTTAAAAAAGTGTCAAAACGATTGAGTATTAAATTAAACAATAGCATGCAGCAGATGCCATTAAAAACATGACCAAAAATAATTTGCAGATAAATTTACCTTTACTGTGGTATTCCTGGTATTCCTATGCTAGAACATAGAGTGTGGAATACTGTGAATAGCACAGTAATAACTCCTCTGTGTGTGTGTGCATGAGTAAGCAATTTGAAGGCATTGCTTTACATTTCTTCAGTTAACATGGCATATTTGAATTTTGATAACTGTAATTGTTTCCACTGCCTGCTTTTTCTTTTGTGACTCATTTTTAGGCACAAAGCCATGGGAAATGGCCAGTCAAGTGGTATGCTCCAGAATGCATGAACTTCTACAAATTTTCTAGCAAGAGTGATGTTTGGAGCTTTGGGGTTCTAATGTGGGAAGCTTTTTCCTTTGGGCAAAAGCCATATAAGGTGAGTATTTTTTTTCAGTTATGTTTTTGTCGAAGTTAGTGAAAAGTAATAACCTCACACATGTATATGTGCACATGCGTGCACACACACATATCTGATAGATCTATTCTGCTGCAACAAGTGATTCTCCCATGCCAGGGCAATCCCCAGCTACCCATTTGTGGAAGCTTGATGAAGCACATGGGCTATAGTGTGGCTCCAAAGTTTGCTGTGTCTATACCTTTCATATTCTAAGTGACAGCACGGATGATATACTCTAGCTGCAACTGAGGCTTTATCATTCTGTTTTAGGGAATGAAAGGAAGTGAGGTTGCCCAGATGATTGAAAGAGGAGAGCGAATGGAATCTCCTGAGGCTTGTCCAAGTGAGGTCTATGACTTGATGAAACTGTGTTGGACATACAAGTAAGTGTAATGTGACATTTTACCTCCTGTTGATATTTCTTAGGCAGCTTAGCTTATATGTAGAAAGAAAACAAGAGACATTTGAAAACATATACTTTCAGCTGATGTTTTAATTAGAAACAATGAGCTATAATCTTCAGGCAGTCCATCATGCTTTCAAATAAGCACAAGTTGCTGTGGAACTATATGCCCTTACTATCTACCTATCAAACAAAAAATGTATCTGATTTCAAATGTGATATTTTCCACACTGCTTAAACAAGAATAAGGCATAAAAATGTTCTGGCCAAAAAATAGGGTTTCATCAAAATCAAAATTGTTCACAGGCAAATGTCACTTTTGATGATATTTTTAACAGAGTTTTTGTTCCATTTCAGTTTTTGAAAACAAGAAAATTTCCAATTATCAGATATTTTCCCACTCCCTTCCCCCTTGAATGCAATAGAATCACTGAAGTCTAGATTTTTTTCTACATTATATTCTCTCTCTCTCTTTCTTCCTCCCCCTCACCCCCCCATCTTTTCAAAACATCCACAACTTTGGAAAAGTTATTAAGAGGAAAAAGTGGGGGGGAACTAACTTTTTTAAGACTGAAGTTTTGAAAAGTTACAGAATGGCTAAGTTAATTTCATTTTTCCACTCTATAGTTTTTCCAAAGTTGAAGAAATTTTGAAAATGTAAAGCACAAAAACCCACCCTAACCTGGACATTCCTTTTATTGCACTGTGTGATAAATATTCAAAAATTTGACATGTGAAATATTTTTACTTTGAAAAAACGTTTTTTAAAAAGTTCTTTATTTAGAACTCTGTAAAATAGAAACAACTTGCAAAATATTTCAAAATTCTGATTTTTCCTCCCTATATTTTGTCTACCTCCTATAAAATAAATATCAGACTGTATGGGGACTACAATGGCTATGCAGTCTTTTGGTGTCTTCACATTTAAACTCAAATTATTTAAATTTATGCTTTTTACACTTCAAAATCAGCCATGGTGAGAAGACGGGTTCTTAAACTACTACAAATTCAGTGTTCCTGCAAAACAAGACAAAAATCATATTGTATGCATCACAGGTACATTTCAAAAAGAAACAGTCTTCTACATATGAAAGCAGTGGGCCAAACTCTGCTTTCAGTTACATTGGCATAAATTGGGAGAAGTTCCTTTCAATTTACATCAGTAAATAACTGAAAGCGGAATTTGGTGGATGGTATGTCATGGCAGGAATACAGTCCTCGTGAGCACAGTGCTTCTAGAAATAACAACAAACATAATGAGCTTCACAGAAATATAATTTCTTTCTTATAATCAGCCTGACTTTCTTCCCTGATTAATTCAATGAATGCAATAAACAATTGTTGATCACATCAGAATCACTTCTGTCAGGATTAATTGCAAAGTCTTAAACACTTAATTATGACATCATTGAATAAATATATTATGAGAAAACTAATTATTATATCCGTGAAATAAATGTACCAGGGCAAATGCTAAGGACAGTGCACCTGTGCTTGAAAAGGAATTCTATACCCATATAAAGTAAATGGATCCATGTATAATGTAAATTTCATAAGGACTTGTTCTCAATTTAATCAGTTGCCTGAATTAATAGCGGGTAAAAGAAACTCATTCTAGCCATGTATCCAGGACCACGTTCAGAGATGAGCAGAAGCAACTCCAGGGCTGTGGTCATAGCTCTCATTATGAGTCAGATTTTGCACTGTATGGACTATCTTCCACACCTTACATCTGAAATAAATGAGGTAGAAGGTAAAGGGGAGCAGTTTTATCCTTTCGTGCACTGGTGTATCACTGACTCTGGCTACATATAGTAATAGGTAATATATTGCATTGTCTAGATGAATGATGGGTTAGTTGATCTGGATGTACTTTAGTGTGACAATCACCGTTTGGTGTTCTCTCTGGTGGTAATTCTAATAATATCTTCACCATTTACATGAACCTTCAGCAAAGTCTGGGGGTATAAGGAGATGGAACAGTGGTCCAAAAGTCATTCCTTTCACAGCTTTCCAATTACTATACCGTCATATCTCTCTTCCTCTTACAGGATTGATGACCGACCAGGATTTTCTGCTGTTGAACTCAGACTACGTAACTACTATTATGACATTTCACATTAACAATGTGGATACTACGGACCTTATGCTCACTTTGGTCTGCTGAAAGCTCCCTTCTGAAAATGAAATCCAAAAGTTTTAGCTTTAGAAAACATCATGACTTCAGTGTCGACAACATAAAGAGCTTCAGCAGTACCAAAGTTCAAAACAAAGCCCTTTGTAATAGACGCCTTTACTTGCTTTCAGTGCAATTTCCGGCCCTGAAATATCTTTTCAAAAGCAGACATTGCTACACTGTGTGCAGCAAAGACAGCATAATAGATCTTTAGAATTCTACTAAATTAAGTTTGTTTTATTTTACATACAGCCTTCTTGTCTTTGGAGGGAGGGATGTATATTGCAAATTCCATTTTCTCTCTTTCATCTCTCTTCCTCTCATGCATATATTTGAATACAGAACCAGCATAAAAGCCTTGCCACTAATTTTCTCACTACTGTTATTTACGCTAAAAATTGCTCAGAAGTCCCCAAGCTTTGATAAAGTTTTTTCTCCCAGGGGGAGGAAGGTATTGATCTTTGACTGTTTAATTCTTAGTTTATATCCTAATGTACTCTACCTGGACCACTGAAATCCTCTCAAGTAAAAAGCCCTACACTCCCCTGCAGTAATGCAAGGAGAGAGGAAACAGAATTTGTGAATCCCTACAGTGTGGCAAGGAAGCATCCATTCCCCTCTGAATTCTCCTCTTCCCCCGACCTGCCCCCATTTCTATTCAGGACTCTCCAGCTTGTCTAGGGGAATAGTCATATATACAAGAGGAGTCCTTGGGGCATGCTTCCTTCTAGTAGAGGGAGTAACAATGCCTCAGTTAATGTTGCTCAGTATTAAACTTATTGTCTGTGCCTGCATTAGCTGAGAGAGCATTGGTTGGCCAGTGGAAGCATCTCCTTTTCTGTCTTACCTTTGTCCTCTTCCTCCGATGTCTTTTATGGATTATGTCTTTTAACAGATTTCCTGATGTTGTATGCCAAACAGCTACCACCTCCTCTTTCAAATTCCTTCTCTTCCACAACGCGCTTCCACAGATTCCAAGGCCAGAAGGGACCATTGTGAGCATCTAGTCAGAGCTCCAACACAGGCCATACAACTTCCCCAAAATTCCTAGGGCATACCTTTTACAGAGATCCAGTCTTGATTTAAAAATTGTCCGTGATTAGCGGGTCCACCATGACCATTGGTAAAGTGTTCGAATGGCTAATTACTCCCGCTGTCAAAAAGTGACACCTTATTTCCAGTCTGAATTTGTCTATCTTTAACTTCCAGCCATTAGATTGTGTTACACCTTCCTCTGCTGGATTGACAAGCACATTATTAAATATTTGTTCCCTCTCTAGATACTTAATCGAGTCACCTCTTAACCTTCTCTTTGTTAAACTAATAGATTGAGCTAGATGGCATGTTTTCTATCCTTGAATCATTCTCATGGTTCTTCTCTGAACCCCCTTCAATTTATCAATGTCTT
Source organism: Lepidochelys olivacea (assembly GCF_965140295.1). Taxonomy (NCBI): domain Eukaryota; kingdom Metazoa; phylum Chordata; order Testudines; family Cheloniidae; genus Lepidochelys; species Lepidochelys olivacea. The sequence goes on along the minus strand of NC_140415.1, from coordinate 85,013,600 downwards.
CCTTGAAATGTGGGCACCAGCACTCTAATATTTTATAATAACGTCATTGCATAAAAAGGGAACTCTCAAGACATTTGAAGTGCAACCAGTTTTTCACTTCTCACTCTGCAGGAATCAGAGCATCCCCCAGCCCCAATCCCTTTATCCCAAGGGATCCATCTGCCTCAATTTCATTACCTTTGCCCTTCCCATAATGTTAGTGTTTGTGCTACCATTATAGCTTTCATCTTGCATTAGACTGTAAACCCTTCAGGAAGGAGTCTTTGTCTTTCTGTTTGTTTGCAATGCACCAAACTCTCTCTGGCAGTGTATAAAGATAACAAATCATTCAGTTCCCCTGATTGTTCCCTATTGCCACTTTTCTCCAGTCTCATTTTAAATATTCCAAGTTTATCCTGATATGTAGCCTAAATTTTCATTCCCTTTTTTAATTACAGCCCCATACTCCAATACTGTTTTTGAGCCCTGTATTCAATCCTAAATAATTATTGGTATTTACACCTTCCAAATATATGTAGACTATTCTTATAAGATAACTAGTTCCCAAAATTAATTTATTGGCATGCACATAAAAGGATGCACATTTTTTTACTACATGAAATACGGGTATGCAAAGAAGAATAATGTTTAAGGTTTGATATATTTATTTCTATGTATTTTCAGAACATATGTATTTTACCATGGCATTAACTGGTATTTTAAAAGTTAATTTAGATGGTATTTTTGTCCTTTGAAAAAGAAATTGATTACACAGGGCCAATGTTTCAAACATAGAAGAGGGTTATAGAAGTTTGGTTTCCATTGTGAAATATTTGTAGGTACTGTAGATCTAATGTAAGAGATCATTTGTTTCTTTTTACTAAATTAAAGATAAATGGCCTATGTTTTCAAAAGTGACTAGTGATTTTTCAATGCCTTAGTTTTGAGGTGTCCAATGGAGGACATTGTAAAGGTACCTGATATTTAAAGACACTCAAAACCATGAGTTGCTTTTGAAAATGAAGGCTATTTATCTTTATCCAAGTGGGACCAGTATATAAATTGGTTGGTTTGAAAAGCTAGATATCTCAGCATCTGTTTTTCTGCATGGCCATGTTGTCCGGAAGTGGCCTCTATTTGATTTTTGAGCACTCACTTTTGCACAGACAATTTAGAATCTCCATGTGCGATAATCCACCTGTGCATGAAATTGGATGTAAATCAAGCACAAGTGAGATTTGAGTATAAAATCCCATCACCAAGAAGGGCTACAATTCCACATGCTCTCGGACCCTCTGAGAGCATGGCCTAATGTGACAAAGTTGGGGAGGCCCAACCTCCTCCCATTTCTTTTTTAAAACATTTTTAAAAGTGAAGAAAGATCCTGATTAGTATTATTTTATTGTTTTTTAGCTTTGCTCTAAAAGCCTACAGCGTATGAATATAAAGTTTTGTGACCTAAATGAATATATTATTAAACTGAAATTAAAGGTATTCTTTTGTAAAAGGTTTGGTTGTAATAAGAATCCTTTTTAAAAATATATTTGACTGTGATATAGTTATGTTTTATTTACTGTCTTCTAACCATTACTGATACAAGGTAGTGAATATGTATTTGTCAAATTACTGTGATTGTTTATTTTGAGCCTGATTGTGATTCCCTTACTCAGGCCTGGTCTACACCTAAAATTTAGGTTGACCTAGCTGCATTGCTCAGGGCCAAAATTTTGCACCCTGAGAGACATAGTTAGGTCAACCTAACGCCCATTGTACATGCAGATAGGTTGCTGGAGGAATTCTTCCGTGCACTTAGTTACCACCTCTCTAAGAGATGTATTTATTACATTGATGGAAAAGTATAATCTCTTAAGATTATGATTTATGTAAAGCATTCAATATCATGTCAGTTGCCATCTGTTTTAATCATTTGCATCTTGGTACTTAGTTGTATTGTGGTCCCACTCACTCATCCCCACTCATTGCTTACTTAAAGAAACTGAAAAGAACCAGTGTGTAGATAAACCCTAAATATACCAAGAAATATACCAAGTGAAGATTTTTTTAAACTTGGAACCAAAAATAATACCCATAAATTTCATGAACTAAAATAATTACAGCTAGAACTGGTAACAGGTTCAGGCTAAACGCCTGAAACTGTCTGTTTTTATTTTTAAAAGGTCAATAATGATATTCCTCAATCCATTAGTCACTTAGAATTGTGCTGATCCAGCTGTAAGAAACACATCTTGCCAGCAGATGGCAGTGATTGAATAGATTTAATGCTGTTAATACTCTCTCATTCTCTAAACACCTTACCTCTTATTTTCTGTAACTACCTTTAATTTAATTTGCATTTTCACTTTGATTATATATTTAGAAAAAAATAAGTAATTAAATTAAATCCATCACTTCCCCTACCATTGAAGTGCAGCCAACTCTGGGATAAAACATGACAGCTATTGAAGAGCACACAGTAACACACTGCACAAGTTAGGGCAAGAAGAAAAGGATATTGTAACCAAATGAATGAGAGTGGAAATCTTAGGCTAACTGTATGTAATTTCCTGCAATAAATTTTGTCCAGGAAAATGCACCTCTCATTCTTGAAAAAAGTATCCTGGGGTATTTTAATGACCACAGTGAAGGAAAGCACCTCAAGGATTACAGCTAGCCTTCAGGGCTTGAGTACTGACTCAGAGGGATGCATGTCACCTATTAAATCAATACCTCCCTGCTTGGAGCATCCAGTTGTTCCATGGAAGTCTCCCATCCCATCCAAGCACTATCCAATGTTGCTTCGCTCATGAATTTTAACAATGCTGTGGCCTGTCAGTCTCGGGTAGCTTAGCTTGCCTCTAGAAACATAAATGAAAGCAACGGTATTAAATATCTATACTAAATTGATAGAATGTTATCTCAGGTTAGGGTAATAGTTATAGCAATCACCCACATTTCCCCTGTGCCTTAGCCCTACCTATTAGTTCAGGTGAAAAGCAGCTAGACACCTTAACATACACTGAAATATTCACTGAGCCTAGTCATTACCTTTTTGAATGGCTGAGAGATTGGCACATTCACCATTTCCCTTCAGTCACCTCAGCTTTTCCACAGAGTGCAATGCCTTGATGGATCATCACACTCATAGCTCTCATTTCAATGAACTCTTTTACAGCCAGCTGGTATAAATATACAGATACCAAAGACTGCCCATCATAATAAATGCTTTACATTGCCATACGAGTAACCAACTTCAGTGGCAACTTGTCCCTGCAAGAATGAGAATGGGTGCAAGACTCCCTCAGCCTGGCATCTCTGCACAAAGGCCAGCCACATTCACTCTCCTTGAATGTCCCTCAGGGCTAGAGGAACACCCTGGAGAGGATGCAGCAGTAGCCTTCCAGTGCTTCTGCCCAGCGCCAGATGGTGGGGAAGGGACATGGAAGAGGTGTTGCAATGGCTGCCTTCCCCTTTTCAAAATAAAGGTTTAAAAGCACAGCAAGTAATTTAGCACACAGACAAAAACTACAATATTAGGAGTGCAGTTGCTTCTCTGAATGCACATTTACATGTCTGTTTTGAAGACATGACTGCACTACTGTGTGTGCACATAAATGGTTTTCTTTTCCATATTTGGAATAATGTGGTAGTTTGTGCAATATTCCTTCTCGACAACAGCAGTATCACTAAAACCATTACGCTCATGCTGAATGGAAAACCAGGTAAAAGGAAACTTTTGAATTGTGCCCACTGTGTATCTGAAAAGTTTGCCCCCCCCCCCCCCAAAAAAAACTCCAAAAGCTTGCCCTTCTATTTTGCCCTCTTTCATTTAGCAACCACTTTTTAAAAAATCAGGTAGGGGTTCTGCACACTGCAATACACAGCGACTGTACGACACTTGGCAATGTAATTGTAAAAATCCAGGCCAAACAAGATATTGTATATTTCATGGCTGCTCCTGTCTTTCAGAATGCTAGGACAGCCCCTTTCTTCTTTATATATTCAATTGTAGGCTCTATCCTTGCTGTGCTATTGCAGAACCCTGCCTGGCTCCGGTACTATTTTTAAATTCTTCAATAGACTCTGACTCTGTCCATCCACTCACAGAGAGTGAAAGGGTTTAGACACTAGGGATTGTGAGTCTGGCATTCTTGACCCATTCATAGTTTTTGCATATATTGAGCAAGTAGAACAAGTACTGATTCTTCTTAGTGATACAGTGCGGCACAATTTAGGTTAAAGGATGGATGAAGTATGGAGTAAGTCATGCCTCAGAAAGTCACCCTCAATTGTCTGATTGTATCCATTTTAATGCCAAACAGAACTTGCAGTACACACAAACACAAGTACAAAGTTCACAATTTGTTCCCAAAGCTCCCACAGCTGCTTCTGTGCAAGCTTTTTTTACAAAAAAAAAAAAAAAAAAAAACCCTCTTGAATTTGTTTACATAACTTCATACCAGGAAATTATTGTGCAATTCTTTTTTGTTGCATCCAAACTGTTCCCTTCAAAAATCTGACTATTGTATACCTGTATATTAAATTCCTAACTGTTCAATTTGTTCAGCAGATACTTTGTGACAGTATCTACTGTATACAATGTATACAGGCTATAAAGACAGGTTTCAGAGTAACAGCCGTGTTAGTCTGTATTCGCAAAAAGAAAAGGAGGACTTGTGGCACCTTAGAGACTAACCAATTTATTAGAGCATAAGCTTTCGTGAGCTACAGCTCACTTCCTCAGATGCATATCGTGGAAACTGCAGCAGGCTTTATATATACACAGAGAATATGAAACAATACCTATTCCCACCCCACTGTCCTGCTGGTAATAGCTTATCTAAAGTGATTTCCAGCACAAATCCAGGTTTTCTCACCCTCAACCCCCCCACACAAATTCACTCTCCTGCTGGTGATAGCCCATCCAAAGCGACAACTCTTTACACAATGTGCATGACAATCAAGCTGGGCTATTTCCTGCATAAATCCAGGTTCTCACATCCCCCCCACCCCCATACACACACAAACTCACTCTCCTGCTGGTAATAGCTCATCCAAACTGACCACTCTTCAAGTTAAAATCCAAGTTAAACCAGAACATCTGGGGGGGGGGGGTAGGAAAAAACAAGAGGAAACAGGCTACCTTGCATAATGACTTAGCCACTCCAAGTCTCTATTTAAGCCTAAATTAATAGTATCCATCTGAAATCAAACCTCTGATTTATTTCTGGAAATTTAATAGCTGATGTGAACTCCATCTGTTTTGTACTTGCTGTGTTCAGCAGAACTGCGGGGGGGGGGGTAAATGTTTTCTGTAGGAGTCAAAATTTGTAGATTTCTTCTGCTTTGAGACAAAAGAAGATGCCGTTTCTTATGATCAGCTTTTTTATTCACAAGTTTATTTCAGGGCCTTGAGGGCCATTGCCACTGTAAGCCAAGGCAAAAAGAGACCTTTCTGTGATGTGTGGAAGAAAGAGTTAAATCTTAGTTACCAACAACACTAGAATATGAAGATTATCCTCAGAATACTATTTTGGGGTTTTTTTCTGTAAGAGCAGAGTTTTTGCATGGTCATCCTTTAAGAAATCCAGAAGAGCTGGAACAGCTGGGGTTCTAGTGTTTCCCTTTCCCCTTGACATTAGTAGAATTTTGTCCAAATGGTTTTACCAGTCCAGCTGGTAGAAGGTCTGTGTGACGCTAGAAGAGTCTCTATCACTTGGGAAGAGTGACAGTTCACGGGCAAGGAGCAATTATGACAGAGGTTCCCTCTGTAGTTCCTGAAGGGATCTCCTCACAGATTGGCTCCACCATAATGGGGAAAGAGAGCACAAACTGCGAGGTTGTTTGTAAAGGCCCCCATACACAGAACACTCTGCTGGAGTGTCAGGAGGGCGTACTCACCCATAGTTCTCTGCTTGTATTCTGTGGGGAGTGGGGGGTTGAGGCCTCTCTCCTCTGGGATGGCTCGCAGCCCATTGGAAGAAAGGAAGCACTGGGCTGGAAAGGAAGGAGGCCCTAGCCTTCTCAAAGAGCATCGAGGGTATGCCCAATGGGGATGGCTTCTACCATTACCACCCAGAATGGGGCAATGGTGAGAGTGGGGCAATGGGTCTCTATGTGGGGGAATGCTATTACCCTTATTAGTCCCACAGCCTCTGAGTCACATTGACTCCTGAACACTAAGTACAATATTAGGGAAGCAGAGCTGTTTCTGGAAGCAAATAAGAGAGCCAACAAAGTAGCTATGAAATATTATACTTGTTGCAGTTGCCTGCTGACTGTATAAATAAAACACTGGTTTTCCCTGGAAAAGAAAGTGACAAGAGAATGTTCTATGATTGTTTCATCTGGTGCAATAGCTTTTTTGGATAATGTCCTCATCTCTCTTAACGTACATGTACTTTGCTTGCAGTATTGTACAGGACATAACGTACTAAAACAAGCAGCGCTGAGGACAGATGCTGTGTGCTGACTATTCAGAGTTCTGCCATAAAATGCAAGGATGAGGCTTGTATTTTCCTCCATATGTTCTTAGTTTATTTCCCCTACTATTTTGAAATATTGTTCGTGTTTCTCTCTACTACATATTTTCTCCAAGAAAAATACATGGGTCTTCTCATCTTTGCACTCGGGGATCTCAAAGCACTTTACAACTGTATGTTAATTAACCCTAACTACATAGGTTAGGATTATAGTAACTAGGTAATGTTTCTACCATGGCTGAAAATGTAACTGATAAGTATTTAATATATTTATACATATAAAATATTTAAAATTCAGATTCTATTTGCAGACAAATACTATGTAAAGATGGAGTTAAGGTTGAGAGCATATAAGCTCTTCGGGAAGGGGCGGTTTTTTGTTCAGTTTGTGAAGGGTCTAGCACAATGACGTCCTGTGACTAGGGGTGTTACAGTAATATAAATTAATAATAATAGGTATCAGTCATGTAGGCTAAAATCTGTTACAGAGCTGTGGCAATTATTTCTAAACCAAACATTATAAACCTGTGAAATTTGGAGTTAAGCTTTGACATTAAAAGATATCCAAATGTGTTAAGGTATGGAAATACAGTTATGGCACCTAAACAACCTTAACTCTGCCCTGTAGTGACACCATGCACTAACCATATGATTATGATTAAGGCCTTTTAGTGATTGTGGTTACAGATTTGATTAAATTTATTTTTAATGAGACACACACCCATTTTGTTTTGTCACTACAGGGCAGGTTAAGGTTGTTTAGGTATTTCTGTGCATTTCCGTATCTTAACATATTGCCCCAGGCCTCCCACCTACACTAACCAGGAGTCCCCAGTTCCCTCCTCACGCATGCCAAAGGGGAGACCCTCCATGACTGCTCCTTCCCGCAAAATGGAGTCCCCTGCATTTAATGTTTCTCTGCTCCACAGCAGGATACAATTGGATACATGCAGAGGACCAGACCAGGCAGGGGCTAGAGGGCAGAGAGCAATGACAGCCCCAGGGGAAATCTTCCCCTCAAATCCTTCAGGACTCCACTGCCTCCTTAACTAAAGTTTTACTGCCCCTCCCCTTCCTAACACCCATGACACCTTCCCGCAGTTTAGGAGGGGAAGTCACATGGGGTTAGAGTCAACTGTCATGCCAGAGGGTGAATGTGGGTAATGAAGGAGGATATTCAAAGGAGGTTGGTACATGCTGTATCCCAGTGGTTCTCAAACTTTTGTACTAGTGACCCCTTTCACAAAGCAAGCCTCTGAGTATATTTTTAATATATTTAACACCATTATAAATGATGGATGCAGAGCAGGGTTTGGGGTGCAGGCTGACCGCTTGCGCCCCCCCATATAATACCCTCATGACCCCCCCAGTTTGAGAACCCCTGCTGTATTCCATATCCTAGCTGAAGTATTTGAAGCCTGTAAAGTTGCCTGCACTGAGGGACAGGAAAAAAATGGCAATAAGCCTCCTTTGTCCCCTGGTCATGCCCTGTCTCACCAGCCTGGCTGTGAAGGGACACTATGTAGCTGGGCATGCCACCACCCTGGCTGTGCCCTGTCACCACAGCCTAACACAAGGGGGCATTGTGAAGCTACAGGTGTCACCCTCATTACCTTGGCAGTGCGCCATCTGTCAAACCTCGTACCAGGGAGCACTGTGCTGCATGCATTACTCCCCTCTCCACCCACTCCTGTTGCTTCTCCCCAGACAGATGCTAAGGGGGTGCTGTGATTCCTCGAGTGCTTCACTTCATACCCTGGTCATCCCTGCCTTCCTAGATTACTAATAGGGGATTCTGTGTTGCTGGGACTGCTGCTCTTCGTAGCCCAGCTGTGATTTGGCTCGCCCACATGGGCGGCAGGTAGCATAGGCAGGGGAAGACTGTGCCTCCGCAAACAGCCTGGTGTGGCTCTACCCACGCTCCGCGTCCCCCATGCTCCCTTCTGCCTGCTTCAGTTCCCTTCCCATTCTTCTGTGGCTGAGAGGCTGGGGCCGGTGCACACAAGGCCCAGGGCTGGGCTCTGGGACTGGGCCACCCATCCCGCACTCTGGGTTGGGGGTGCTCCCACCACACCACCTGACTGGGACTGGAGGGTGCTCCGGCATGCCATCCGCCTGCCCACCACTGGGGGCATGCGCGGGGGGCCAGCAGGCATGGAGGAGTGTGTGTTCTGGGCTTCAGTGGGGATAGGTGGCAGGGGCAGGCCCTTGGCCAGAAGGGGAGGCCAGGGGCTAGCCTTTCCCAACAGCATGTTAACCCACTGCCAATACTCTCTCTTCTTGTTCTAAGGCACTGGTTCTCAAACTGTGGGTTAGACCCTCAAAGCGGGTCACAAACACGTTTGAATGGTGTCACCAGGGTTGGCATTGGACTTGCTGGGGCCCTGAATGGTGGGGCTCAGGTTATAGGCCCCCTGCGTGGGACTGAAGCCCTTGGTCTTTAGCTCCACACACACACACACCTAGGGCATTGGGGCTCAGGGTTTGGCACCCTCACCCAGGGCCGCAGGACTTGGGAGGGCTCAGGCTTCAGTCCCCTCTCTTGGGGGTCGTATAGTAATTTTTGTTGTCAGAAGGGGGTTGTGGTGTAAGGACATTTGAGAACCCTTGTTCTACAGCGTGCATAGGTAGGTGTGGGAGGAATGCATTCATAATCTAAATAGACATGGTAGATTAAGGGCTATCTTTTCTGGTCAATTACTGATATGTAAACTTGGAGTAATGCCATTAACTTGACTGGAATTACCGCACATTTACACTGGTATAACTAAGCTTGGATTTGGTCTATTGGGTGGGAGAAAATAAGATTAGCCCAATTTTACACATGGGGAAACTGAGGCACAAAGCTTTAGTGATTTGCTTGAGGTCATACAGGAACTGTGGCAGAGCAGCTACAGGAGTCCTGACTTACCCTCTTGTTTATCATGTAAGAGCTCGCTCCCCATAAACAGCTGAGAAGAGAACCCAGGAGTCCTGACTCCTTGCTTCCCTCCTGTTCTAACTACTAAATCACACCAAAGAGTGGAATCAGGACTAAACATTCATGTTTCATAAGCCCTATATTGCTACTGGATTGAAAAACTCTAGCAAACCCTTCCCTCTCTTTCCTCTATGAATAGAACCCATCTGTATTGACAACCCAGATCAGCATCTCCTCACATTGGCTTTCTGCCATTCTCTGCAGCACTCTAGAGCTAGCTTCATTCCTGCTCCTGCTAATATCTATAACTAGTGGGAGCTTTGATAAACATGATCCTGAAAATAGAGCTGAGGATTCCACCAGACAGCAGCCAAAACAGCATGGTGTCAGGATCCTGCACTGAGCTGGGCTGGACCTGTTCATATTTGGATGGGACTCTTCCAGTCCCGCATCCAGGTATTTTACCTGTTTAGCTGTTCTGGCCCCTTGTAATCCTAGACTTGGGAGTAAGGTTGCCAACTTTCTAATTGCAGAAAACCGAACACCCTTGCCCCACGCCTTGCCCCAAGGTCCTTCCCATTCTCCAAGGCCCTGTCCCCGATCACTCCATCCCTTGCTCTTACCCCCCCACACACCCGGCTCACTTGCTCCTTTTCACCGGGCTGAGGTAGGGGGAGCTGAGGGCTCTGACTGGGGGTGCAGACTCTGGGGTGGGGCTGGGGATGAGTAGTTAGAGGGGTCTGGGCTGGGGCCAAGGGGTTTGGAGTGTGGGAGGGGGCTCCAGGCTGTGGCAGGGGGTTGGGTGTGGGAGGGGATGAGGGCTCCAGCTGGGGTGCAGGTTCTGGGGTGGTGCTGAGGGGTTTGGGGTGCAGGAGGGGGGGTCTGGGCTGGGGCCAAGTGTGAGAGGGAGATCGGGGTTGGGTCTGGGAGGGGGGTGCTGAGTTGTGGCAGGGGCATGGGAGGGGGTTTGGGGTGCAGGCTCCAGGCGGCTCTGGCTGGGTCAGTCGCAGGGGCCCCTTAAATAGCAGCCACATCAGCACTGCTCTGGCATTTCCAGGGGCTCAGAGGCCGCTCTGTCTGCCATGAATCCTGGACACATGGCTTGGCCAGTGCACCAAGGACAAAAGTTTATCTTGTTCTCTGGAATGCGGGGGGTGGGAGGGGAGAAGGGGAGTGAATTCCCCACAAGTGACACACACACACACACACACATACCTCACTGCTGCCCCTGGCTTGCTGTGACCCCAATGTAGCCCAAATCACAGCAGCTCTAGGGAGAGAGTTGCTGCAGATTCCCTCCTCATCCCCACACCCTTTGCAGTGATCCCCAGCCCCTCTCCTTTTTCCCCACCACTCCAGCCACTGGCTCGGGCATCCATGCCCAGCTGCTGCCTGGCTCTGCTCGGACCCGTTCCCAGGGAGAGCAGCCCAACTTTAGTCCCATGCTTCTGGGCAGCCCATTCGGGAGGAGACTGATAAGCCTACAGCCCCTTACCTGCTGGTTGCATAGTCCCGAAACAAGCCCGGCACAGCAGCCTCTGGGAACAGGCTATGGGACAGCCAGCGACAGCTCACCTTGGCCCCCTGCCCTCATGCCGGCTTCATGTAATCCATGGGGAGCTGGGCTGTCTCTTCTTTCTGCTCCCGTTGGCCAGGGGGCATTCTGCGGGTCAGGGAGGGGGCTGAAAGCAGTTCCTAAAGGCCACAGTGCCTGATCCTGAGGGATCCACCCTGGCCACTGCGGCAGCTACTGTCCCGGATTAACACTGCTGTCCCCAGCCTGCAGCCAAATGCCTTTCCCAGCCCTTCTGCTGGGATACGTGCCCGCCAGGGCTCACACCACGCCTGAGCTCCACAGAGAGAGCTGCTGCAGGTCCCGTCCTCATACTCCCACCACCAACTGGACTTTTAACAGCCTAGTCAGCAGTGCTGACTGGAGCTGCCAGGGTCACTTTTTTGACCGGACGTTCCAGTCAAAAACCGGACACGAGGCAACCTTATTTGGGAGTCAAACACCCACACATACACTATTCCTGAGGGAATTCTGTGCCTAAAAATTCTGCACACAATATTTTAAAATTCTGCATATTTTATTTGTCAATAAATAAATGTGGAGGCTCCAGCATTGCAGTGGGATGGGAGATCACCCTGAAGCCACCCCCAACATGGAGTTGGCGGTGAGGCTGCACCCAACCCAGATAAAGCGCAAGGCCTGGCCTGTCCCAGAAACACCCCAACCCAACCAGAACTAGCAGCTGAGCTCAGCACAGGGTAGGAGCCTCCAGCCAGGTCAACCCCAGCCTCCCGCACCCCCACGGTAATTTATCTCTCTGCCTATTGTTCCGGGTGCCCGAATCAACACACCTGCAGTGCTGGGGAGGGGCACATGACTGCTCTTGAGGCTTCCCTTTGCTTCCCTGTCAGAAGTCATTTTTTCTGCAGATAAGCAAAGAAATCGGTGAGGGACATGAATTCTGTGTGCATGGAGTGGCGCAGTATTCCCTCAGGAGTAACACACACAAAGAATCCAAGGTGCACTGAGCATGAGATGTTTAATGGCCTCCCTCCTAGCCTACAGGCGATGACAGGGTGTAGGGCTTCCTAAGGTGCAGTGCCAACTCTAGTGTTTCTTGTCATAGGTGCCAGCTCCCTTGTAGGCCCCAACATAGCCACTGCTATCGGTCACGTCCTCACGTCCAGCTATCCCTTTCCCTTTGCCGCTCTCATCAAACCGTTCCTTGTGGGAGCCTGTGTATTTGCTGGTGTCTGTCAGTCTATCAACCCCACCAGCTGTGGTGGTTTTCTGCAAGAGACAGCAAAAGTCAGCGGAATTGAGGGTGGAGTTCACAATAGTTTCAGGCCTATCCCAAAGGTTGGGGCCTGTGTGGGGGTTGTACTGGGCTCATTCCTGCTTCCGGGGAATGTAATATCTCCATGAAGCTCACATTAGGTTAGTTCCTGCCCTGAGTGGGGTGTTATCTCTCTGTGGTGGGATGCCTCACATTATGCTCATTCTTTTCCTGAGTGAAGTGGGATCTTGGGCAGGTGGAAGAAAAGAAGAGACCTCAGAGCAGGTTCATTCCTGCCCCAAGTAGGGTCTGTACAGAGGGCAGGGAGATCTGGTACTGGGGCAGGGAAGTGAGGGGGTGCCAGGTTAGGGACACCTTAGGGAGAGCTGGTAACTCACCGTTACACCCACGTTGGCTGGCTCCTTGCCCTCCATCAGTGCGTACACAGCCTGCAGGGCCTCCTCAGGAGACTTGCCCTTGAACCGCTTGCTACACAGTTCCTTCATGGCCTGCTGGAATTCAGCGAAGTTGATGGTGCGAGCGCCTTTGGTCCTGCAGTGAGAGGGAAGAGAGACATGGGAAGTTACCACTGGGCCAGGGAGCTGCAGTGTCAGCAAAAGGTCCAGAACATTCCCACTATACTCATCACACTGGGGAATGAGCTCTTCACCTCTCTTTGTTTTTCCCTTCCCTCCCTTATCTGTTGCTCCCATCTCTTCTCCATTGCCCACTCACTTGACTTTGTTGAACACAATATCGACATCGGTGCTGGTCACGGCCTTCCCGTCCATTACGCCACAATCCTTCAACATCTTGGAGAAGTTCTTGCCCGTCATATCATTGCCAGTGGCAGCCGTGTCACCATACGTGGCAAATTTACGGAAGGCTTTCTCCAACTCCGACATCCTCCAGCTAGGGAAAGAGGGAGACTGTTAGGCTGGGCCTCCCCACCAAGACATCACCACTACAACCCCTTCACCCTGAGACTATGTTGTTGGGGTCATAATGATATTTACATAAAGACAACTGGAATTTAGGAGTGGGGTGTCTGGGGAGAGAAAAGAAATGGGTGGGTGTTATTTCTAGAGAGTTGGGATTTGTGGGGAGGGAGTGTGTCAGTCTTATTCTATTAAAATGTATAGAAATTGGGCAGCCTAAATCCTCTGGACAGCTTTGGAAACCACAACCATAGTCAGAGCTCCAGCTCTTTGGATTCTACCCAAAGATTCCTGCATGGTCTGCTTTCTCCCCGCAGTGAATGAAGTTGGTAGGTCAGACCATAGCTCCCTATTTAGGCCCCTCTTACCATAGTATCTGAGCCTCACCACATCCCTAAATTTAGCCTCTGAGGAAGGGAATTATTCCCATTTTATCGATGGGGAACTAAGGGATGGAGAAATGAAGTCTGAGATTTTGAATGCTGTCTAAGCAATTAGGACATCCAATTCCCATTAAAATTAAATGGAGACTGGTTGTCAAATCCCCTTAGGCAGATCTGAAAATCCTAGTTTAAGTCTTTGGCTGAGCTTAAAATCAAACCCAGATCAATCAAACTCTCCCTCTCACTAATTCCCCAGACATAGCTCTATAGCCTCTTCTGACCGTTTGTCAATATTCCATTAATTGTCAATTGATTCAGACGAAGAACTATTGGATTTAGACTTGAGAGAGAAAATGCCAGGATTTTCAAAGCAATACAAGGGAGCTGGGCACTCCAATTCTGTTGATTTTTAAAGGGATTTGAGTGTCTAAGCTCCTTAGGCTTCTTGGAAATTTCCATCATGTCCTATTGACACCCACGTCCCTTCACCCACTGGTTCTGTCCTTCAAGTTTCTTTGGGGCTGATAGGGTTTTTAAAGTACTCCCAGTGCTTCCAGAACTCTAAGGAAGAACCAGATTGCTCACCTGGGTATATCCAGAGACACTCATCTGAAATCCCAAAAGAATTTACTGAATGTAGTGTCTCTGGATTTAGTCCAAGGGATAACTAAAATCAGAACTGATCCCTTTCCCCTCTAATACTGACTCCTTATCCAGAGGCTGGGCTAACCTGAGTGTGCAGATATTCCTGGCCCTTTGTCTGCTTGTTGCGTGTTTCTCTTGGGAGGAGGTCAACTACTTTAAGCCATCAGCACCAGAGACTGGGGTTTCAGGCTGAACCACGTATTGTAACCTCATCAGTTGTTTGTGATGTCATCACTTGCCCACCCACCTGAGTGCTGACATCAGTGGTGGTATTTGGGGAATTGGGTTGAAGGATGAGAAATTTTTATACCCAACTACATATTATTTTACAACATTATTTGGGAAAAAATTAGGAAATGGATTCCCTGCCCAGGAGCATCCCCTAATGCCAAAACCCTCGGAATGAAAGCCTGGCTCCATTGAAGTAAACAGAAAAACTCCCAGTGTCTTCAAACCCACCATCACTCATTCCTAAACACACAGAAAGCTTATCACTGCTCTTCACAGCTCAAACAGTTAGTAGAAATCAATCAAGAGGTGGCTTTCCTTGTGCTTCTGGCTCCAGCACTTACTGTCCTCGAAAGAGTTAGGTGAATTTCCAGAACGATAACTTTGTAGAATAAGGCAGCTCTCTAAGTCAAAAGAGTAAAAAACAAGAGATGGATTTTTTTCCCTTCTGAAGTCACATGCACATGACGACTCATTTCGCCCATCTATGCATGTGTATTATTCCTACTAATGTTAATGGAAATAATTTGTGTGTAACAAGAGGAGAATCAATCCATTAAAGTTTATTATACTCTGAAAAAGGAATTTATACTAAAACTGAAAATAACAAATTGTTTGGTTCATTGGCAATTTTGAAAAGTAAACAAAAACAAATTTGGACCAAAAATGTAAATTATCTACAGCTCAAAAAGAAAAAAAAATCACTGCAGGTTTTGTTTTGACAAAGTTGAAACCTAATGCTGAATTTTGACCAGCTTTAGACATTTTTTTATTTTTGTGAAAGATAAAATTACAGGAAATTTTTAAATGAAAAGTTATTACAAACCATAAAATGAAATGTTTCAAAAATGTCAAAATGAAAAGTTTAGATTTTTTCAGAATTTGTTTCCCTCCCAAAATGAAATATTTGGCAAAACTGACGCAAATTTGCAAAACATTTTTGTGTCACAAAAATCTGAATTTTTCTTCCCAAAAAGTTTCTACCAAAAATATTTCACCTGGATGTAATCAATACAATAAGCCCTGGGATTCCATGTTTATTATCTCTCAGTGATTCCAAATCAAATGTATTCACTTTACAAGTCAAAAGATTGCAAACTCAGCCTGGGATGTGAAAGTCAAGCGGGTTCTTTCCTTCTGCTGCATGTGCTGTAAGAATGGAAAATTTGCAGGCCAAACTCCATCCTCCATAAAACACATGCAATCCCATTGTCTCTAAAATATCAGTTATAATAAAGTTATTACTGAAGATATATTTGAACCTGTGCCTAATGGTGTGCCAGAAAGAAAGAAACCAACTGCAGTTTGAAGGAGATCTTTTGACTGATAAATTGGGCAAAGTTGCTTTAGAAGTCATTGACAGAATATGAAATCCCCACAATGCTATTGTTATTCATGTTTCAGAGCAGTACTGCACCTCAGCATGTACGTTGGGGGGTTGCTTCATACTACAAGGAGAGTATAATCTGTACTTCAATGTAATGTAGTCAGCAGTCCTCTCCATGCCAGTTTAATCCAGGCTAGGATAGCCTGTGTGGTAATATTAGTTAGCACAAGTGACCGTTATTTAGTCCAGGAGCTAGAATATCAGAGAGAAACCATTACACAAGGTTTCTGTTCCCCTCAGCATGCATGCGCAGAACTGGCAATTTCTAGATAAGCATTTCTGACAAATTTAGTCCATGTTTATGTAGCATAATACATGGGGCCTTTGTTATTAAAACACATATAAGTTTAACTTTCTGGATGGGGAGGAATATTATAAGGCATAAACAGTGCTCCTCTAAAATGGGAAACTCCAGACAGTTCACCCAACAACATAACCGTTTCCTATCTCAACCATGACCACCACTAGCACACTATACACTGAGCCAAACAGTACAATACTCCTCACTATCACTTATGTGGAAACAGTTTTTATAAAAGCATTCCATTAGTGGCAGCCCCACACTCACATACAAGAGCAGAATGTGTCTGGAGTTGTTTTAGCTCTACAACTGAAAGCTGTATCCATTTTTTACTCGGCTCAGAGGTCTGGAAACTCACAGATAAGACCCACTTCTTAGTAAGAATAAACGGTGAGATGTTTCTGAGATTATAGTTGTGGCTTCAGGGAGTTTCACAAATCCACCTGACTTTGGTATTATTATTTATTAGGATTACAATAGTGCTCAGAGGCCATAGTCAGGATTGGGGTTCCACTGTGTTGAGCATTGTATTCCTTGGGTGTTTGATTTTATCTTTCCAGCAATGTTAACTGAACTGTTTGAAACCTTGTACAACCAGAAAGCTTCCTATTGGCTAAACATCTGAGGAGGCACAAGTGGATAAGTAAATTAACTATAATTTACCCAGAGAAAATGCCTGATCATGTTCCCAGTTAAGCCAATGGTAAAACCGATACTGATTTCAGTGGTGCAGGATCAGACCTTAAATTTAAACAAGTGCTTAGATAGTACCATGTAATGAATTTAGTAATATATTTGGGTCAACCTACACCTGATTGCTTAGATCTAGTGTCACCAGCATTCATCCATTTTAAGGCCAGAAGGGACCATTAGATCACCTAGTCTGACCTCCTATGTAACACTGAGCAGAGATTTTCACCCACTTTACCCTGTATTGAGCCCAATAACTTGTGTTTGACCAACACACATTTTCCAGAAAGAGATCCAGTCTTGCTTTGAAGATATCGAGAGGTAGAGAACCCACCATTCCCCTTGGTAGTTTGTCCAATAGTTAATCACCCTGACCGTTAAAAATGTTGCCTTGTTTTTTTATTTGAATTTGTCTGAATTTAACTTCCAGCCATTGCTTTTTATTTTGTTTTGTTTGGCCTTTCTCTGCTAAATTAGATTAATGAGTTCCTTGTATTTTCTCCCTACTAAGCTACTTACACACAGTAATCAAGCGAGCTCTCATTCTTCTTTTTGATAAACTATGTAGATTGAGCTCCTTAATTTTCTCAATGTAAGGCATTTTTTTCAACCCTTCAAACCATTTTTGTGCCTCTTTTCTGCGTCCTCTCCAATTTTTCAATATCATTTTTAAAATGTGGACACCAGAACAGTCACAGTATTCCAGTATTGCTCTCACTTCTCAGTTCCTAGTCACACTTTCCCTGTTCATACTTCCAAGGATCATATTAGCTCTTTTTGTCACAGCGTCACACTGGGAGCTTGTGTTCTGTTGTTTGTCTGCTATGAGCCTAAAATCCTTTTTGGAATCACTGCTTTCCAAGATACAGTTGTCTATTCTGTAGGTATAGCCTGCATTCTTTGTTCCGAAATGTATAGCCTTGCATTTGGCTGTATTAAAACTCATTTTGTTTGACTAGGGCCAGCTTACTAAGTAATCCAAATTACTCTGTATAACTGCCCTCCTCTCCTCATTATTTACCACTCCCCCAATCTTTGTGTCATCTGTAAATTTTTATCAGCATTGGTTTTATATTTACTTCCACCTCATTGATCAAAATGTTAACTAGTACCTGGTCTACTCCCAATCCCTACAGAAACCCACTAGCAACACACCCAACGTAATGATGATTCCGCATTGACAACTATTTTTCACACCTGTCAGTCAGTCTGTTCATAATCCATTTAACATGGAGGACCTACCTGTAAAGAGCATCTTTTCTTGTCTAAAGTAGACAGATCACATGGAAAAATAATTTTCAAAATGTTCCAGTTACATTGCTTCAGTGAAGTTACAGCAGATCCAGGGCTTTCAACAAAGTCTATACAAGAGAGTGCAAAATTTGGTACCATGTAACTAGTTAAGTATTGAGCTGCTGCCAGCCTCTTACAAACTCCGTTTAGTGAGGTTTGAGATGAGAATCTCATGTGGACAGACACTGAAGACACGAGGCTGAGAACAAGTTAATGCTCTATTTCTGCCACTGAGAAGGATCACAAAAAAAGGCCCTCCTTTGTGACTTCTTTAAAGAAGTCCCACAATGTCCACATCTCCGCTTTCCAGAGCAAAAAAACCAACTTTTTCAAAACTTTACAAATTATGAAGGATGCAGTAGGTTGCCCAACCTTCAGCCCTAGGTAAGGGGATGAATCTGCACTAGTAAAATGCTTAGCCACTAAAGAAACAGTATAATTCAGGATTCTGTTCAAACACACAATTATTCAGGAAAGTTGGAGGACAGCTTTGATATCATTGTGAGGATTCTGATAATCTATTTAAAGGAGACCCAAACATTTTGTAGAGCCTAAAAAAGAAAATAGTTAGGGCACTTACAATGCTAAAATAATGCATACATGTTATACAGAACACCAGAAATTCAGGAAAAGAGAAAGATTAAAGTATCAAAATCTTTAATATGCAAGAAGAATGTTTTTCTGCTGTTATGAATAAATTAATTCCAAATTACTATGTAGCTTCTATATTTTCTGAATTATGACCATAATCACATAAACCTCTCTTTTCACATGCAGCTGTTTATAGCATAAATTCTTTTTAGTGCCATGATCAGAGAAATTGTTTGAATGAAGGCATTAACATATTGACAATCCCAAGAACTGTATTAAACATTTGAAATCAATCAAAATGAGCTGTTCAAAGTTCAGATGGACCAAAATCAAAAGTGCAGATCCAAGAACCTTTGAACTATGGAGAAGTTTGAAATCATGATGCAGACGTGGATGTATGTTTTGTGTCTTGAGCCTGTCCCTTGTTGAGGTCAACAGTACTGTATTTTGAGGTTGAACCTTAGCCTTTTTAAACTCTAAACAGAAACACCATTTACATAGTGTTTTACTTTTAATCAAAGTGAAGTACAGTGGAGTGATATGCTGTCCTATCTAGAAAGTCAATGATCATGTCTGCCTAGGTAAACAAATATACTATGTTTGATGCAAATTTATAGGAGTAAAAGCAAGATCATGAGCAGGGCATAATTACCCATTTTTATAGGAAAGGATTTACGGAGTTTTAGGAAGAGAAAATCCTAGTCTTAGAAAAGTAACAAACAGCTTGTCAGAAATTAAGATAAGGCAAAATAGATTAAACACTTAGTTGCTCCTAATATTATTTTATTTTATGGTTTAGAATTTAATTCTCATAATGAATTTTCCATTTATGTTACAGAAAATGAATCCTTTCTTAGGCTCAGAGGTTAAATTTTAATTCAGAGGGGAAATTTATCATCACAGGGTTTGTAGTCCCTAAACATATGGGATTATAATGACAGTGTTTTAGTAGAAATTTTAAATCTGGGTATAGCCTTTCTTCATGGGCCAATCCCCTGGCAAAACTCTTAAAGACAGTCTTTCCTCGTGCTCTTTCTGGGTAGGAAAGCACTCCTCTGCCCTCGACGTAATGATACAGTGTAAATGCCACAAGATAGCTCATGGTGAGCAAAGAAGCCCCAGATCAGCATTCGAAAACCAGTGTGTGGTATATGACCTTCTCTTACTGTCCTTGGGTCCTGGAGGTGCCCATTCCAATTAACTTTCAGAAATAAATCAGAAATTGTCCATTCTAACCTGTGTATTAAGGACACTGACCATAGTATGTGCATTCCCCTCCATAAAAAAATAAAAATATTTTTCCAATGACCAATTTCCTGAGACTAGCACCCCTACAAGTCTATTAAAATCACTGATCTATAGTATCAGACATTGAGAACATAGAGAGGTGGCTGATTTTTGCTTTGAGTTTTGGTCAAACAGAATCTGTAAAGGACTCTGCAATTCGCTTCAGAGAGAATACTCTTTAACTGGCCACAAATAGGCTGAACTTTCATACAGGGCACTCAGTTTTATTTAAAGTGAGACTCTGCTTACCTCTGGTAAGGGGAAAGATTTTTTTTATTAAAAAGAACATTTCATCATTTATAACTCGGGCCCCATGTCTGTCACACAGGTTGCAGAAGTCACGGATTTCATGTCTTTCCACGACCTCCATGACTTCTCCATGGACCAGGGTGGCTGACCCCAGGGCTCTGGGGCCACCTGCGCAGGTGGCCCCGGGACAGCCACACCAGCCGCTGGAGGAGCCCCAGGGACAGCCATACCACCCGCTGCTCCTGTAGCCCCTGCAATGGTCCCCAGGCAGCCAGCCAGAGCAGCCGCAATCCGTGACCCCAGGCAGCAGTCCCTGGCCAGCTGGAGCAGCCGCAGTCCATGGCCCCAGGAGTGGTCCCCCGCCAACCAGCAGCTGATGCTGCTGGCCATGGGCACCCCCCCTTGCAGGGGTCCTCCCATGCTCCTCCAGCATTCCCCCTCCCCCCACCAAATTTAATCACAGGTATTTTTAGTATAAGTCATGAACAGGTCACGGGCTATGAATTTTTGTTTATTTCCCGTGACCTGTCCATGACTTACACTAAAAATACCAGGTTTCAGAGTAACAGCCGTGTTAGAAGTTTCAGAGTAACAGCCGCAAAAAGAAAAGGAGTACTTGTGGCACCTTAGAGACTAACCAATTTATTACCAGCAGGAGAGTGAGTTTGTGTGTGTATGGGGGTGGGGGGGATGTGAGAAAACCTGGATTTGTGCAGGAAATAGCCCAACTTGATTGTCATGCACATTGTGTAAAGAGTTGTCACTTTGGATGGGCTATCACCAGCAGGAGAGTGAATTTGTGTGGGGGGGGTGGAGGGTGAGAAAACCTGGATTTGTGCTGGAAATGGCCCACCTGATGATCACTTTAGATAAGCTATTACCAGCAGGACAGTGGGGTGGGAGTAGGTATTGTTTCATATTCTCTGTGTATATATAAAGCCTGCTGCAGTTTCCACGATATGCATCTGAGGAAGTGAGCTGTAGCTCACGAAAGCTTATGCTCTAATAAATTGGTTAGTCTCTAAGGTGCCACAAGTACTCCTTTTCTTTTTACTAAAAATACCCATAGCCTTATTTATAAACTGTAAAAAAAAAATATTTGATGATCCCAGTACAAAGAGGAGTGCAAATATTAATTATTCAAGCTTCCACTTTGTGAACTAGTGTGACTAAAAACATAATCAATATTCATTAAATATGAATCAGGATCCAATGAAAAATAATTCAGAAAATATTCTAGTGGCCAGGGTCTGTAAAGTGTGCTCTTAGTAACAATAAATGAAAAACATTAGATGTGTTTAACAGTATCAGAAAGTTAGACTTCTCTGATCAAAAAGGAACCAGATGATCTGTGAGTGCTGGAATGAAGGCTAACGTTAACTACATGCCGTGTGAAGATGTATTTGCATTTTTTTTTTTTTGTTTCACAGACATCAATGTCAACAAGTACTCTTGTACTGTTATTATGGAACATGACCAAAAGAAAACAATATTCAGTTTTCACTGTACAGTTCTTAATTCTGAACACTTAAATGAAGTTTCCCCCTTTTATTTTTCCCTTATTTTTAGCAGTAGTAGTCTTACTATGATACCCCCTAGAGGCCCTAAAGAAGACCAGGGCCTGACTGTGCTGGACAGCAACGGAAACGTAGTAAGTGAAATTGTTCTTAAGAACCTTGGTTTTACAAGTTTCAAACTGTGTAGATGCTACAATACTTCTCAAAGTGTCTTTACTGCCCTTGTCTCAATGCAGCCTGGAGGCCTCGGGCCTAACAAACTCAGCCTAGGGTTAGCAGCCCTCACGTACTTATCGACACTCCTTATACTGCTTCCTTCTCTTCCTACTCACTTGAATGGAATACTGGTTTTGGTTTGCATTGGTTGTATTGGGGAGCAGGAAGAATTCTTTTCCCCAGGAACCTGCCCACAAGGGAAAAAAGATAAAAGTTTCTCTCAGGCTGAGGGGCCCATAGTAAATATTTTGCAGCCGGATGATAGATCCTTAAGACACAGGATGAGAAGGCAGGACAATATCTGCACCCTGTATCCCTATTTGTTTTGAATGGGATAGCATGGGCATAAATCAGAGTCGAACTTGGTCTACAGTGTCTAATCAATATGCTGGCATGGCCATTAACTACCCAAGTGCTAAGTGGACATGCCCTTTGTTGAAAATCTACTGAGGTACAGAGAAACTATTAAATAATTCCAGACTGGCCTTCACAAGGCTGTAGCTAACCTCTTAAGAAAGATGGCATACAATAATTTATCACAATAATAAAAAAACATGCTATGATGTTAGTAAAATTCATCCGTAGTGTAATCCTGCTTCCCTGGAGTTAAATCACAGAAGTGGAAGGGATAACTCAGTGGTTTGAGCATGGGCCTGCTAAACCCAGGGTTGTGAGTTTAATCCTTGAGGGGGCCATCTGGGGCAAAAATGTTGGGGAGTGGTCCTGCTTTGAGCAGGGGGTTTTGGACTAGATGCCCTTCCAACCCTGATATTCTATGAATTAATTTAGCTCCTGAAGTCTATTTTCTTGTTTTGATATATTAGCTCCCTCCATAATCAAAACTGCACTAGCCTCAGACTTGATTGGATGAAATCATCTGGTAATGAGTGATTTGGTTTGGACATGTTTCAACAAGTCCAGTCATATGGATGTTGTTCCAACAGCATTTTTCTGTATGCACAAGACCCTTGGCAGTTTTTCAACACTAATCTAAAAGACGCATATCTTAAATTCTTCATGCCTTTTGTACTGTACTTACCGTACTAGTACAGACACTGATGTTTTATCAGCAGTCATTGAAGCTTGGTTTTCATGTACAAGAAAGATTATGTTAATATTGTTTTAATGCTTACATTCTTGTTTACAAAAACAAGCACTTTAACAAAAATTATAAGAGGTAAAAATTACAGAAGTGCCTAAGGAGCCCAGGTCCAATTGACTTTCAGTGGGATTTTGCAGTTTAGACCCAACACTTAAGCCTATGGAAAATTTAGATGCTTTCAAGCTTTTGGAAACCTATCTGTAGTGTGAACAGGTTGCCACCCAATGTCCTTACAGGCAAATATGCGGGACCCCCAACAGAGATACACCCACATGACATGAAACTGGTCCTTAATGTCCCTTCTATAGCTATTGTTTTTTCTCCTTTTCCCATTGATTGGACTGACATGTTTGAACCCTGAAGAATGTTATTTCAAGCTTCTTAGGATGTGTTTCAGGTAATGGGAAGAAAGAAAAATGGCAAACTATAAAATAATTAATGGACAGCATTCTGTTAACTTTTCCTCTTTAATCTATGAAATAACAACATTCTCTAATGTCAATGCATAAAGATCAAAGCTCAATTACTATATGGAAACAGAGCTTTGACCTTGCTTAGGTAGCTATTAAACAAAGTTACTGTAAAAGTTTATATCTGCAGTCTGTATTACTTTATCCTTCTGCTATATCATCTCACCTCGCACTCCGTGAAAAGTAAAAAAACTACTTACAACATCCCAGTTAATAAGCCTTGAGCATAGCATGACTTACACAACACAAGACGATTTAGCTCACATTTTAGAACTCCCTGTTTGCAGTGTGTAGACTCCTTGCACTGTGTGTAGGAAATAATATTACTTTGTTAACAATCTGTTGTGAGTTCCAAAAGCAGAAGTAATGCTTGTTTAGCCATTTGGGGGATTTTAAAACACTAATATGTTTCCATCAAGGAATATCAATGAAAAAATAAAACAGAGATTTCGTTATGTTTCCATCAGTGGTAGGAAATATAATTACTCATTTGAAAATAAACTGTGTTTTGCAAATGAAAAGGCTGCAGCTGCCATCAAACAGAGACTGAGATTGTAAACTTTTCAGAAAGAGATCAAGATATGAATGAGCATAGAGTCTGAAATCTCCCTCCTGTAGGGGGACCCAATGTTGAAGCAAACTGGTGCGCAAATGGAGGGAACCTTGCATTGTTACTACCATTCTGCACTGGGACTGTATTAGCAGAGAGCTTCAGTCTTCACAGCTTTCAATCCAGTACCTTCTATGAATACCACATGCACAGAAAATTCTTTATACAAATCACTAAAGGGGAAGACAAGAAGGAAATCATTGTCTCATGGCTGCCTTTGGTCCCCTGTCTGTTTGCTGAATCCACTTGTTGTCTCTCACTGAATACTTGAATTGTAAGCTCCCTGGGGCAGAGACTGTCTTTTCATTATGTGTGTACAGCACCAAGCAAAATGTGGGCCACATTTTGGCTGTGGCCTCAGAGCAATAAAATTAATAACTACTATTAAAAACTAATAACTTATTTGTGCTTGTACACAAATGCTAGAAGTTTAAATAATAAGATGGGTGAACTAGAGTGCCTCGTGTTAAAGGATGATATTGATATAATAGGCATCGCAGAAACCTGGTGGAGTGAGGACAATCAATGGGACACAATCATTCCGGGGTACAAAATATACCAGAAGGACAGAACAGATCGTACGGTGCGGGGAGTGGCATTACATGTGAAAGAAAATGTAGAATCAAATGAAATAAAAATCTTAAATGAATCCACATGTTCCATAGAATCTCTATGGATAGTAATTCCTTGCTCTAATAAGAATATAACAGTAGGGATCTATTATCGACCAACTGACCAGGACAGTGATAGTGACGATGAAATGCTAAGGGAGAATAGAGAGGCTATCAAAATAAAAAACTCAGTAATAGTAGGGGATTTCAATTATCCCCATATTGATTGGGTATATGTCACCTCAGGATGAAACGCAGAGGCAAAATTTCTCGATACTTTAAATGACTGCTTCTTGGAGCAGTTGGTACAGGAACCCACAAGGGGAGAGGCAACTCTCCATCTAGTCCTGAGTGGAGCGCAGGATCTGGTCCAAGAGGTAAATATAACAGGACCGCTTGGAAATAGTGACCATAATATAATAACATTTAACATTCCTATGGTGGGAAGAACACCTCAACAGCCCAACACTGTGGCATTCAATTTCAGAAAGGGGAACTATGCAAAAATGAGGAGGTTAGTTAAACAGAAATTAAAAGGTACAGTGACATCCAGACCACACCACACAATCCATTGTCTACAGCCAAGCTCTACGATACAACCGCATTTGCTACAATTCCTCAGACAGAGATAAACACCTACAAGATCTCTATCAAGCGTTCTTACAACTACTATACCCACCTGCTGAAGTGAAGAAACAGATTGACAGAGCCAGAAGAGTACCCAGAAGTTACCAACTACAGGACAGGCCCAACAAAGAAAATAACAGAACGCCACTAGCCATCACCTTCAGCCCCCAACTAAAACCTCTCCAATGCATCATCAAGGATCTACAACATAACCTGAAGGACGACCCATCACCCTCACAGATCTTGGGAGACAGGCCAGTCCTTGCTTACAGACAGCCCCCCAACCTGAAGCAAATACTCACCAGCAACCACACATCACACAACAGAACCACTAACCCAGGAACCTATCCTTGCAACAAAGCCCGTTGCCAACTGTGCCCACATATCTACTCAGGGGACACCATCATAGGGCCTAATCACATCAGCCACAATATCAGAGGCTCGTTCACCTGCACATCTACCAATGTGATATATGTCATCATGTGCCAGCAATGCCCCTCTGCCAAAAGTACATTGGTCAAACTGGACAGTCTCTACGTAAAAGAATAAATGGACACAAATCAGACGTCAAGAATTATAACATTCAAAAACCAGTCGGAGAACACTTCAATCTCTTTGGTCACTTGATTACAGACCTAAAAGTGGCAATTCTTCAGCAAAAAGACTTTAAAAACAGACTCCAACAAGAGACTGCTGAATTGGAATTAATTTGCAAACTGGATACAATTAAGTTAGGCTTGAATAAAGACTGGGAGTGGATGGGTCATTACACAAAGTAAAACTATTTCCCCATGTTTATTCCCCCCTTCCTCCCCACCACTGTTCCTCAGATGTTCTTGTCAACTGCTGGAAACGGCCCACCTTGATTATCACTACAAAAGGTTCCCCCTCCCCGCTCTCCTGCTGGTAATAGCTCACCTTACCTGATCACTCTCCTTACAGTGTGTATGGTAACACCCATTGTTTCATGTTCTCTGTGTATATAAATCTCCCCACTGTATTTTCCACTGAATGCATCCGATGAAGTGAGCTGTAGCTCACGAAAGCTTATGCTCAAATAAATTTGTTAATCTCTAAGGTGCCACAAGTCCTCCTTTTCTTTTCGCAGATACAGACTAACACAGCTGCTACTCTGAAAAGTGACTAGAGTGAAATCCCTGCAAGCTGCATGGACACTTTTCAAAGGCACCATAATAGAGGCTCAACTTAAACGTATACTCCAAATTAAAAAACACAGTAAAAGAACTAAAAAAGAGTCACCGTGGCTTAACAACCATGTAAAAGAAGCAGTGAGAGATAAAAAGGCATCTTTTAAAAAGTGGAAGTCAAATCCTAGTGAGGTAAATAGAAAGGAGCATAAACACTGCCAAATTAAATGTAAAAATGTAATAAGAAAAGCCAAAAAGAATTTTGAAGAACAGCTAGCCAAAAAGTCTAAAGGTAATAACAAAATGTTTTTTAAGTACATCAGAAGCAGGAAGCCTGCTAAACAACCAGTGGGGCCCCGAGACAATCAAGATACAAAAGGAGCACGTAAAGACAATAAAGTCATCACGGAAAAACTAAATAAATTCTTTTCTTCAGTCTTCATGGCTGAGGATGTTAGGGAGATTCCCAAACCTGAGCTGTCATTTGTAGGTGACAAATCTGAGGAATTGTCACAGATTGAAGTGTCACTAGAGGAGGTTTTGGAATTAATTGAGAAACTTAAGAGTAACAAGTCACCGGGACCAGATGGCATTCACCCAAGAGTTCTGAAAGAACTCTAATGTGAAATTGCAGAACTATTAACTATGGTTTGTAACCTGTCCTTTAAATCAGTTACTGTACCCAATGACTAGAAGATAGTTAATGTAATGCCAGTATTTAAGAAGGGCTATAGAGGTGATCCTGGCAATTACAGTCTAACATAAGTACCAGGCAAATCAGTTGAAACAATAGTAAAGAATAAAATTGTCAGACACATAGAAGAACATAAATTGTTGTGCAAAAGTCAACATGGTTTCTGTAAAGGGAGATCATGTCTTACTAATCTATTAGAGTTCTTTGAGGGGGTCAACAAACACGTGGACAAGGGGGATCCAGTGGACATAGTGTACTTAGATTTCCAGAAAGCCTTTGACAAGGTCCCTCACCAAAGGCTTGTATGTAAATTAAGTTGTTGTGGGATAAGAGGGAAGATCCTTTCATGGATTGAGAACTGGTTAAAAGACAGGGAACATAGGGAGGAATAAATGGTAAATTTTCAGAATGGAGAGGGGTAACTAGTGGTGTTCCCCAAGGGTCAGTCCTAGGACCAGTTCTATTCAACTTATTCATAAATGATCTGGAGAAAGGGGTAAATAGTGAGGTGGCAAAGTTTGCAGATGATACTAAACTGCTCAAGATAGTTAAGACCAAAGCAGACTGTGAAGAACTTCAAAAAGATCTCACAAAACTAAGTGATTGGGCAACAAAATGTCAAATGAAATTTAATGTGGAGAAATGTAAAGTAATGCACATTGGAAAAAATAACCCCAACTATACATACAATATGATGGGGGCTAATTTAGCTACAACTAATCTGGAGAAAGATCTGGGAGTCATCGTGGATAGTTCTCTGAAGACGTCCACGCAGTGTGCAGCGGCAGTCAAAAAAGCAAACGGGATGTTAGGAATCATTAAAAAAGGGATAGAGAATAAGATGAGAATATCTTAGTGCCCTTATAAAAACCCATGGTATGCCCACATCTTGAATACTGCATACAGATGTGGTCCCCTTATTTCAAAAAAGATATACTGGCATTAGAAAAGGTTCAGAAAAGGGCAACTAAAATGATTAGGGGTTTGGAACGGGTCCAATATGAGGAGAGATTAAAGAGGCTAGGACTTTTCAGCTTGGAAAAGAGGAGACTAAGGGGGGATATAATAGAGGTCTATAAAATCATGAGTGGTGTGGAGAAAGTGAATAAGGAAAAGTTATTTACTTGTTCCCATAATATAAGAACTAGGGGCCACCAAATGAAATTAATGGGTAGCAGGTTTAAAACAAATAAAAGGAAGTTCTTCTTCACTCAGAGCACAGTCAACCTGTGGAACTCCTTGCCTGAGGAGGTTGTGAAGGCTAGGACTATAACAGGGTTTAAAAGAGAACTGGATAAATTCATGGAGGTTAAGTCCATCAGTGGCTATTAGCCAGGATGGGTAAGGAATGGTGTCCCTAGCCTCTATTTGTCAGAGGGTGGAGATGGATGGCAGGAGAGAGATCACTTGATCATTACCTGTTAGGTTTACTCCCTCTGGGGAACCTGGCATTGGCCACTGTCAGCAGACAGGATACTGGGCTGGATGGACCTTTGTCTGACCCAGTATGGTTATTCTTATGTTCTTATGTAATAATAATAATAATTTCCAAAAACTTGATTACTGATATAGATACAGCTGGATTATACAACTATTTCCCCACCCTCACCCCCCAATCCATCCCTGTGCATAGGATTGAGGCCAATATTAAATTTATTGCAGCATCACAGTCAGCTCTCCTTCACCCATCCTCACAGCCCCCAGCATAGCAGGAACAGGTGGTTGGACCTTTGCAGCAGAGTGAGAAGTTAGAGCATACCAATGATATTCTATTTTACACTAATAGTCAAATTGGCCCACAGATTGCCTAAGAATATGGGGAGATGCCAAGATATGACAAAATCCCCTCTACACTCCTGCCCCGCTCCACTCTTGAACCAAGTACAACTCAAGCAAAATTGAGACTCACCCCCAGTTTGAGATGTCCTGAGAGAAAAGAGCTTGAGCTCTGCGTAGTGCTCTCTGTTTAAGGTTGGCTGGAGTAAGGCACTTTAAAAAACTATGCACTTCCACAGACAGGGAGCCAAATCAGCTCCAACTGGAATTTGGCCCATGGAAAGAGATGAGCTTAACCACATGGAGAAAGATTAGCATAGTTCTGGAAATATGAGAGCAAGAGAGGAAGATGGGAGGAAATAAGCCTTGTATCCCGTGGAGTCATTCATACTTTGTGCAGTCTAATTTGCACCTATGTAAATGACATCATATGGTGCAAGGCAGTGGTGAATGAGACCCTAGGCAACAGGGATGAGTTCTGAAATTCAGATAAAGTAAGATGAAATCCAGCAAGCAGAATGGAAAGCCTTGTCCACATTAGGAGCAGAATATTTGTAGAAAAGCTGGGGTCTTGTACATTTTCACTGACCAATGTGAATAAGGATTTTTCTGTGCATTTGGGGATAATTGGTAATATGATTTGGACAAAAAGGTACTCAGAGTTCCTCGGAAATCCATGTTAGTCTAACACAGTCCCTGCTCCCAGCAAAGACCAGATAAAGAGGCATAAGATTAGAAACAGGGCAGTGAAGAAAAAAAAGCAATGTTAAAGAGAATCAGCCGTCTTCTAGCCCCAAGAAATCAGTCCAGCTCAAGTGGCTGAATCTTTGCTATTACTTCTTATCTCCTCCTTATTTCATGACATAAAATGCAAAATACTCTGCTTCATTTTAAAAATTCTTCGTGGGCCAGATCCTCAGAGGGTGAAAATCAGCACAGCTGCACAGAAGTCACTGGCTCTATGCCAGTTTACACCAGCTGAGAATCTGCCTCTCTGTTCTAATTTTCCTGAAGACATTGCAACAGTCCCAAAATGTACCAGAAACACAAATTCCCTGGCTCCTTCCTCCTTTCTTCTATCCCTTCTGGCAACCAACATAAAAAGTGTCAATTAGGAACACAAACCCGAATTTTTTAAAGTTTAACATTAAAAGGGGCCAGGGAACCACACATCCTCTCCCTTTCTCATTCTAACAGATAGGCATTTTGCTGCACCATGAAGAGAGGTTTACTGGACACAAGCCACAGCTCATTCTGGATATTTCCACAAGCCCAGTTAAGCAGAACAGTCCCATCACTGTCAGGTCAGAGAGAACACACAATATTTTACGCAACTATTTTTGTGGTGGAATTGAATGGCCTGGTATCTGGGACATCTGCCGGAAGCAAGACACCCTTTGTGGGAGTCTACACAACTCAGCTGGCCTCACTCTGCCGGTTGCTGAAGCCACAGCCTGGGACTGCTTTACAGGTCTGGTTAAGGGGGGGGGTGGAAAAAACCAAAACCCAGCTTGTTTAAAGCTGATATCAATCAAGCCCTGTGTTTCCATCTTAGGTGAATCGTGTGCAAAAACAGAGAACCTGAGGCAAAATATATATATATACATACACACACACATATATATATATATATATTCCTATTTTTGTGAAAGGAACAGGTATGAACCCATGCTTGTGGTACACAATGCTCAGGATCTCACCATCTGCTACTCCTAATTATAGGGGAATGCTGGTTTTATTAGCAGAAATACACACACTCACATGCTCTACGTGAGCACAACGGTTCAACTGTCAATTTCAGCCGCTGGTTCCTTCATGGAAACAGGATATAAATATAAACTTCTCTGCCCCTGAAGTATCTTTTGCTTCTTTGACACTTGGATTTTTAGTATCAATTTCAAGATAAATAATTCAGTATTTAGCACCACCTTTGATCCAGGCCTTCAGTCCTCTTAGCAACAATGGGAATGTCAGGTATGGCGGGAGGGCAGCGGATTTTAGGGATAGGGATTATATCAACTCCTCCATCCCAAATTAAATTAAAAACCTCATTGTGGTGCTAACATCATCTCCTAATTGGTAGGAGAAAACACCTGGCATTTTGGGAAAACAGGACCTCTTTTCCACACACAGCCATTTTATACTCTTAACTGCACATGGCTTGAAAGCATAAAAATATATATGAACTGGGGTGAAGATTTATAAATGGGGCCAAATCCTTGCTTTATTCATGGTACGCATTCAAACTTGATGTCAATGGGACTATTTGTATGAATAAAGGACAGCAGAGGTTAGCCCCAGACTATGTGGGTACCTATGCATGCATAAACACTATAGAGATTAATGGGAGATATGTACACACGTGGAAGACAGAACAGCTTTAAAAACTTTAATGCTCTAGAATATTTTTTCCCTGAAGAATTTCAGAAATCTCAATACAAAAGAATTGTACTTGATGAATACCTCTGGCTTGTATAATGCATGGCAGACTGGATGATCATAATGGTCCCTTCCAGCCTTAAAAACCTATGGTAGAACCTCTTTAAACTGTATTAATGAAGGGAAGACTCATGCAGGTGACCAAATGTTGTGGTTTACAAACTATATAAACACATAATCACTAAGTCCTCCGTTCCCTCACTCATCTGCCCACTGAGGATTTGTACAGTATGCAGATTAGTGAGCACTGGAAATGGGGAGGAGTTCCAGTACTTCTGGCCTATTATTAATACCCTGGTCATGTTCCAAGACATTACTGAGTTTCACAGGTGGTGGCTTGGTGCTCTCCCATCTGCATAAGATTAAGCACACTACCTCTTTCCCTGGTACCGCAGCAGAATATCATCAGTTTGGTCTTTGCCAATCTCCAAATCCAAAAACGGATTCTAAATTCTGATTTTGGATTACAAACTACATATTAAATAGTTTCCTTGGATCCAAATTCAGCCTTGTGTATGTGAAGCTGGCAGAGCCCTCTGCTTCATCACATGCACAAAAAGTGCCAATGACAGTAAACCCCTGACAGGACGGGCAGTAACATCTAGAATTCCCTTCAGGTTCCACCACATGGGCTAATATCTGTTGCTGCTGGAGGCTCTGAGTCAGCAGGGCTTGTCTTGGTAATATACTCAGCCCCTCCAATCCTCACAGTGTTCTAGTCACCTTACTTAAAAACTCAGCCTTAAAAGACTTCAGATCATTACAGACATGGAAAATCATATCCAAATATAAAACTAAATCACAACTGAAAATCACTTATTACTTAAAAAATAACCTGCAAAATGATTTTAAGACTCTCTTTGAAAAGTTAAAGGGCCAGCTCCTCAGGTATATGCACTGACATGATGATGCACAAAAATGTGGCTGCAGGCAGGGGCAGTAATAGATGTAATCTCTGCATCTGTGGATTTGGGATGGCTGGACAGCAGAAATATCTAAGAGCCATACAGACCCTGCATGCTCCTATATAGTGCTGATATAAATGGAGGCTTCTGAAGCAATGAGGTCTGAATCAGACCGACCTCTCTGTCATGAGCATTTATACTATTGCTTCAATGCAGGGGCACCCTGCCATCATCCCCTTCTGGTTCCATCACAGATCTCCCACTGAGTCCCACTGAAGGAATTCTTCCCATACCTCCTATCTCCACTGGCAGAGTGAAAAAAGGAGGCCTGAGAAAAGTGGCCCTGACACATTTACTATCGGGCCTATTCTGTAAATACTTGTACGTCTGCATGACTTTGCTATTTTGAGCAGGCTCATTGAAGTTAACAGGTCTGCTCACGTGAGCAACCTTCTGTCTGTGCTTTATTGCGTGCAAGATCAGTTATATTTTTCTTGCTTGTAAATGGAATAAGTCAGTCACCTGCAGTGCACAATATTTCCCATGAACTGAAGGGTAGAAGTGTAAAACTACAGAAATGCTGCAACTGCAGCAACCATTCCAGCCATGTGCACAAAGACAGATTTCCTGTTGCTTCCTTCAAACTCTTCCCCCTCCTGCAAGCTGTCCTCCTCCCTCCAAATTCCATGCAAGTTGCTAGACTCTGGAAACACAAATACTTTATCCAGAGCAACAAGGCTGCACTGAAGTGAATAAGCCTTTCACCACCATGACATGCCACTCCCAAATCCCAGCCAACTGTCTCAGATGTCAGCATAATGTACTGCTGCCATGTTACTTTGCAAACTACAGTGACCTTGTGTTAAATTACCTTTCATTTGCTACTGGGGTTATCAGACATTTTCCAAATGTAATCAGTGCTCTCTTCAAAAGAGTGAAATTAATTAGGCTCACTATTAATGTAAGAAGTTTTCTAATTAACCTACCGTGTTGCATGATAAAACACCTTCCAAATTCAATGCCTGCCACCCTTGCTCAGTAGAACACAGACAGCATTTTAAACTGTTACAGTAGGGTAAAGACATCAACTGGCTCATTATAAAAATGACAGTTGAATTGGAGATCTGTGCCTAATAGCATTAGCCATACCACTCAGAACAACAACTACATGAAGGAACAGCATAAAGTCTGGCCCAGGAAAATATTTCTTTTTAAATAATGTCGCCTATTTACTGAGCAGAGGCAGAATTTGAGGGCTTCAAGATCAGTTTCCTGTTTGGAAGAGAAATCAGTGATGTGGCGTCACGTGTTTTCTTAGTGTCATTCATTAATTTACAAAAGTGCACAAATCCTGTGCCCTGGAACGGGGTGATAACAGATGGCAAATGGGAAATTCCCTTCTACACTACA
The DNA here is from genome assembly GCF_965140295.1 of Lepidochelys olivacea. NCBI lineage: Eukaryota > Metazoa > Chordata > Testudines > Cheloniidae > Lepidochelys > Lepidochelys olivacea. Next base: position 84,979,916 of record NC_140415.1, on the reverse strand, counting down.
GACTTATATTGGTATAACTACGTCACTCAGGGATGTGAAAAATATACCCCCCTAAGCCATGTAGTTATCCACTAATGCCCAGGGTAGACAGTGCTATGTTGACGGGAGAGCTTCTCCCATAGACATGGGTACCATCTCTTGGGGAAGTAGATTAACTACACTGAATGTGCCGCTGTAATGTTGTACATGAAGACAAGCCCTTTGGCAAGGCACCTCTGCCCTGTCCCCTGAAGCAGTTATCTTGCACCTCTGTCTCTGCCTTCCACAAGGCCCACTACTTAACACACAGTGTCCTCTTTCTTATTCAGTCCCCTGAGTTTTACACAAGGGAAACCCTTAGGGCTGATCTATACTGACAAGTTATATCAGCATAGCTGTGTCTCTGAGGAGTGTGAAAAACTCACACCCTTGGGGAGCATAGTTAAACCAACCTAAATCCCCATGTAGACAGCAGTAGGTCGACAGAAGAATTTTTCTGTTGACCTAGCTACAGCCTGTTGGCGTAGGTAGTGTCTACACTGAAGCACTATAGTGATGCAGCAGTGCCATTGTAGCGTTTTAACTGTAGACATACCCGTAGTCTTAGTCCAAGGTTACTCATGAAGATAACATAGTCTGGAAAGGTCAACCTGGACATATATCCTCCCTTAATGAAGCTGCTCTACATCCAAAGGAATCTCAGAGCTTCAGCTGCCATACAAAGAAGAGTGATTTACCCTAAATAATATCCTTAACAACTCTGGATGTGGCTACTGCATAGGGTCTTTAATTATGTCTATGGGGAGTTCAACACTTAATACTTATACATCAATGATCCCAATGGTTTAAACCATAAGCACTTTTTGCCATAACAGTAATTCGGAAGTGCACTTGGTTTCAAAACAATTGAGAAAATAAGTTTCTTCCTTATCGTTATGTAGAGAACAAGAGAAACAATCTGGGCACATTTTTAATGATATTTTTGATACTTTACCACAGATGTTTGTAACATTAAAAAAAGATCAGACAATTTTGCTCTCAGTTTCACCAATGCAAATCCAAAGCAATTTAGCTGAAGTCTGGATTTATATCAGTGCTGATGAGGGTAGACATTTTCCCTTTACTTCTGATTTTTTAAAATTTTGTTTTGCAAAAATCTGTGGCTGGAAACTGTACCAGAAATTATATTACCTGCCTATTAAGTAATCTTAAAAAATAAAATCAGTAACCTATGTGGTTGAAGTTTAATGGTATTATGCACTGAAGCAGCTGTTACATCAAACCACTGGAAATTTATTGGAAGTCTTTGTCTCCTTCCATGGGTCCTGCATGGTTTGTCTGCGGTCAGCCTTAGTAACTTAGGCTTCAATAGTTGCATAGGGGGTTCAGGGCTGTTTGTATGAGAAGATTAGCCCTTGTGATAGGAGGATTCTACCATATACTACAGTGTATCGTCTTTCAGCTCTGTTGAGGAAGGGATTACGGGTGCACTTTGTTCAGAATGTTTTTGGGTCAGCAAATCCTAAAAAAAAAATGTACCTGCGGGGGGTGGGGGAGGAGAGGAATAATGCTAAAGAACTGCCCATTTTTACAGTGCCTTGCTAGACTCCTCTGTGCACATACATACCAGTTACATTTTTCCACCCATCTATTTGCAGCAGTAGACAAAACAGAGCTCACCTCATGTGAACCATACATCACCTCAACAATGCATTTCAGGCTAGTACTGCAGTCCGCATGTGGTTATTTCAATTTAGAATTCCTCTTCTCTATTATTTACAAATTTTTTTTCTCATTAAATCTTCGGTTTGTGGCTCTGCTCACCCTTTATTACAAACAAAAGAAACAGCTAGTTCTCCTTCCTGCTGTGGTATTTGTAACTGACGACAATTAACGCCTTTTTGGAACATACTTTGTTCATATCCAAAACTGTAAATACCACGCGGAATGAAGAAGAAACAGGTTTTGTTTTTCATGCTGCTTTAGGGCCTATTTGAGTTCACATTTTGTGGTCAGAAAGGAATCAGAAAGTAGGAAGATTACCCAGTTAATATTGATATAGACAGCCTAAGTCTTCCCGGTGGCCAAAGTGAACAATTCATTCTTAAGTTGGAAGATTGAATAGAAAGAAACATTTGAAATAGAAATGAATATTTTCATCCCCTTTCTAAAGCAATGTTATTTTGAAAATAAGATTAACCAATGAATAAGTAATGTACTAAAACTTCTTACATACCTATGGAAGCAATGTGATATAATATATGGGACACCTCACGAGGAGTCAGAAAACCTGGGTTATATACCTTGCTATGCTATTGGCTTGGTGTGTAACCTTGGGCAAAATATCTCACGGTTGTTCCTCAGTTTCCCCATCTATAAAATAGGGACCATAATGGTTACCCACTTTTGTCAAGTGCTTTAAGATCTCTGGATGAAAAGAACTGTATGAGGGTTAAGCATTATTTTAGATATATCACTTTAGTGTTCGATTTTTAGCTGAACAGTCCAATCCTACACATAGCTTTGACAATGTAGTTCAGCCTTAACCTCTGTAATACTCCTTCAGCTTCTTTCCTGAGTAGACTGCCAGTCCTAAACCTAGTTTCTGTGCATTAATGTCAGAAGTCAGGTTTTATGCAAGCTCAATATTTCCCTGAAAACCAAACATGGTCACAACTGGAGTCTCTAGCACAACTGTAGGTGCAATGTTTTTCACTAAACTGCATTTGTCACTATTTGTAAGGCTAGAATGTTGGAAGGAACAGTAAAGATAGTTTGCACAGGTTTACATGTTACTGCATGAACTCCCATTTTTACTTTATGTGTTACCTATATAAATGAAGTGATGTGTGTGTGTGTGCATATTATCCCATATGATATGACTAAAGCCATTAGTGTGTCCTCAAGAAAATTATATATTCTGCTGTGTATTGACTTAGCTGAGTTATGTTGCAGAGCAAAAAGATCCCAGGACTGAAATTAATCCTTTTCTTCAGTTAGGATACGTATTGTGAGTGGCTCAACTACACATTCCTGGTTTCTGACCTAAGAATTGAATGAGAATTGTATTTAATCCTTGACGAAGGAAACCACTTTAATTGATATTACAGTAAATAAATTGTTCTAAAACCTGACTATGTAGGATGTGGCACTGATCTTTCTGACAGAGAACAGCTACAATAAGCATGTGACTTTGCAGTTTCTAACAGACATTGAGTTATGTGCTTTTCAGGGATTTTATGATAGTCACTCAGCTTCCTTTGAGGACCATTGAAATTCAGCATGCACTCATTCTTGGCTAAAGCTCTGCATACAGGTTACACACATTAATGTGAATCACTTGAAGAGCTAGGATGGAATGCAAACTGGATGGAGGAGGAAAATGAATTCCCAGAGATAGAGGGTTTCTAGGGCAGTGGTTTCCAAACTTTTTTCTCAGGCAACCCACCAAATGCAGAGTGTCTTTTTTTGTGATCCACCATTACATATATGCACCCTCCACCCCAACACCATAACCCTAATCCCGTCCAGTGCAGAGGCCAGGTTCTGAGGGGGATGGACCTTGGAGAGCAAGCCCACCCTACACTTACTCTGCAACAGCATCTCCTGTCCTGCAGGGCTGGGCCCTTCTCCCCACTCCAGGCATTGCAAAACTGATGCAAGGGTTCACAGCATCACTCAGGTCAGGCCCAGCCACCCCTCTGTCATGATGGAGGGGGGCCAGGCTGAATTTAACTGAGTTGCATGGTGACCTGGCGCATGGGGTTCAATGCTACTCACTCAGATCTGGTGGAAAGGCAGCCATGCTAAACCTGAGTGACACTGCGACTCTGGACACCAGGTCACAACACTCGGAGGAGGAAGGATGGGACATGCCACTGCAGGGTGACTGCATGGCAGACTTCCTCTCTACTCCCGCCCCACCCTGCCTGGAGCATCCCCTCTGCACTGGGCCAGGAGAATTGTATGTATGCTAGGCCAGGGCTCAGATTCATCAGGCCCTGGATGTGGCAACCTATCTAGAACCTTCCTGTGACACATTGGTAGGTTGGGACCCACCATTTGGTAAACAGCTGTTCTAGGGTCTTCAAATAAAAAACAGCACTTGAAGGCAAAAGAGAAGGTCCTTAATATATCACCTCAGAGAACTTTACTTCCCTTTACTATCATACCTACATACAAAATATAGAAAAAAGTTAGTCCTGATCCTCCTTGGACTAAAACACATTTGATTTCTTCACAATCACAATAAACCCCTAGAATTGTAATGGTCTCTGTGGCAGAAAGCCCACAGAGCTAATCTTCAACATCCCACACAACAAGAGTGTCGGGAGTAAGGTATATACCCAACAGGGAGAAACACTGCGAGTGTGAGAAAAAGACTAAGAGCTACAGTATTTGTAGAAAGGCACCTCTCAAATTACTGATGTAAATTAAGGGAGCAATTGAAACATATAAAAATAAATATGCATACAAATTAGCACTATACAACTTAATTTATACCAGTGATGCTTTCAATAACTAAATATTTAGTGCTAGATTCTGCCACCCTTACACACATTGAGGAGTATCTCACTGCATGAGTAGGGACATTAGTAATGAGCTATGGAATTAGGTCACTGGTTCAGATTTGATCCAGAGTGCTAGGGAACCATGGTGAAAGTGATCTGGGGCCAATTTGAACTTGTGACCTATGATGGCTTCTCTTTGACATTCCAAATGCACCCTAATGCATATTAGTATCTAGGCATCAAAATCGAAAACTGGAGGTGAAATTCTGGCCCACTGAAATCTGTGGGAGTTTTGTGTAGCCAGGATTTCACGCCAAGGGTAGGAGGACGGGGGAGAAGGATCTGCACTTTTAACATGGAAAAACAGCATTGCGTGCCCCATAACCTCAGTCGTGCAGAACACAACGCCATCCACAGCCTCAGGAACAACTCTGACATCATAATCAAAAAGGCTGACAAAGAAGGTGCTGTCATCATCCTGAATAGGTCGGAATATGAACGAGAGGCTGCTAGGCAGCTCTCTAACTCCACATTCTACAGGCCATTACCCTCTGATCCCACTGAGGGTTACCAAAAGAAACTACACCATCGGCTCAAGAAACTCACTGAAAAAGCACAAGTACAAATTTGCACAGACACACCTCTAGAACCCCGACCAGGGGTATTCTATCTGCTACCCAAGATCCATAAACCTGGAAATCCTGGAAACCCCATCATCTTAGGCATTGGCATCCTGACAGCAGGATTGTCTGGCTATGTAGACTCCCTCCTCAGGCCCTATGCTACCAGCACTACCAGCTATCTTCGAGACACCACTGACTTCCTGAGGAAACTACAATCCATTGGTGATCTTCCACAAAACACCATCCTGGCCACTATGGATGTAGAAGCCCTCTACACCAACATTCCACACAAAGATGGACTACAAGCCATCAGGAACAGTATCCCCAATAATGTCATGGCAAACCTGGTGGCTGAACTTTGTGACTTTGTCCTCACCCACAATTATTTCACATTTGGGAGCAATGTATATCTTCAAGTCAGTGGCACTGCTATGGGTACCCGCATGGCCCCACAGTATGCCAACAGGCTTGAATAAAGACGGGGAGTGGATGGGTCATTACACAAATTAAAAACTATTTTCCCAGGCTAATTTTCCCCCTATTGTTACTCACACCTTCTTGTCAACTGTTTGAAATGGGCCATCCTGATTATCACTACAAAAGTTTTTTTTCTCCTGCTGATAATAGCCCACCTTAATTGATTTGTCTCGTTAGAGTTGGTATGGCAACCCCCATCTTTTCATGTTCTCTGTATAGATATATCTTCCTACTGTATTTTCCAATCCATGCATCTGATGAAGTTGGGTTTAGCCCACGAAAGCTTTTGACCAGATAAATTTGTTAGCCTCGAAGGTGCCACTAGTACTCCTCGTTCTTTTTGCTGATACAGACTAACACAGCTACCACTCTGAAACTTTTAACATGTGTAGTCTATTACTCCTCCCTCAATACAACCACAAGTTGCTCCTTCATAGCACCCATTTCTATGGCCTTTCTATAGAAAGTACAATGCTGCTCCTAATCACAAGAACACATGCTGGAAAAGAGATGGGGATGGGGTTTTAAATGGGCGTCTGAGGAGAGACAGAATGAAGTATGATCCCCAGCATGAAAGCAAGGTGCTTAGCTACATGTACCCTTTGGCCTTCGTCCTCCTACCAGTCAGGAAAAACTTAGCAGTTACACAGTAGTACAGTCATTTATCCAGGGCTGGGTTGCCCTGATCTCTCTGCCTTGCTCATCCCATTTCCTCACATGTACATGTGCAACACTGGTGTTATGCAAGAACACACCCATAGTGCATGTGGATACACTCACACTTACTACTTTGATTAGCTACACTGTTCAAAAAGCCCTCTGCTTTCCCAAGTATTATACATAAATTAAATATTCTGATCCCTTAAAAAGCAATTAAATTTTACTGTCAAGTAATTTGCAAATCCAAACAGCAAATGTACAAAAAATAATTAGCATAGTAAGAAATCAGTTATTTCTAAGCTCATAAGCCCTTTTAATTAAAATCACAATATTTTTAATTGCCAATGGGGATATTTTGTTTACAATAGAGAACATTTCTAAGTTTTAATTTAAGATTCACTCTAATATTGCGATAATTGAGAATTTCCCTCCAGGGGGCAACAGTATCCATCAAACAAAATAATGGGCTCCCCATCTCCACCACAGGATTATCATGCATGGAAACATACCTTCCTGGAATACAGGCAAGGAAAATTAACCTGCATCAGCTCTGACAAGTCTCATGAGGACACACACTGAGAGAAACATTGCCATTCATTTTGAAAGGAGAATTTTTAAAATAATCTATTTAAAATAATTGTACTCATACAAACAATACATCACTTCTAATCTAGTATATATAATTGCTGCACATTGTAAACCTTTAGATATATCGGGGTTTTATAATCTAACAAATATCTTAAAATTGTACCTTGTTCGTGGCTAAATGTACTACAAACTCATCCAGCAATATCTAAATGATTTAAGAATACTACTTAATTGGGGGAATGGATGACTCAAAGTCATGGCAATGGGTATAGAGCCTTCCACAACTAGCTTGCCAGTATGAAGTTGTCCAGATGTAAAACTATAGAATGTGCATACATGATGTAGGCATTTTTGAAAATAGGACTTGTTTAGTGACCTTGGGGAAATGAGTTTTGGTCTTGATCCAGTTATGAATGGATAAGTGTCCTCAATTTTGCCACAGTGGAAAATCTTATAAGAGAAGCTAGTTATTATTAATTATTATTATGAAATATTTGTATTACAATTACACCCAGGGGCATCAGCCAGGATCAGGGTCCCATTTCCCTAAAATCTAAAAAGACAAATGACACAAGAAAGGGTTAGAAATACTATCAAATATATACAATTTCATATAGATATACATTTGGAATTTTTAAAAAATCTTATGATAGTTAAAAGAAAAGGAGTACTTGTGGCACCTTAGAGACTAACCAATTTATTTCAGCATGAGCTTTCGTGAGCTACAGCTCACTTCATCGGATGCATACTGTGGAAACTGCAGAAGACATTATATACACAGAGACCATGAAACAATACCTTCTCCCACCCCACTCTCCTGCTGGTAATAGCTCATCTAAAGTGATCATCAAGTTGGGCCATTTCCAGCACAAATCCAGGTTTTCTCACCCTCCTCCCCCCTGCCACACAAACTCACTCTCCTGCTGGTAATAGCCCATCCAAAGTGACCACTCTCTTTATTTCCAGGAGAAAGGAAGAGAGGAGAAGAAACAGTCTGTGAGGTAGAAGCAGGGGCGTAGCCATGAGAGGGACTGGGAGGGCCGTGGCCCACCCACTTATCATCCATGCCCAGCACCCCAGCCCCAGATCTGCTCTGGCCCCAGCACTTGCCCCAGTCTACCCAACTGCCAGGCGCTCCTGCTGGGAAGTGGGGTTGGGATACGGAGGCTTTCACCCCGCCTGCCCGGCGCTCCTGACAGGGAGTGGGGTTGAGGTGAAGGGGCTGCCCAGTTCTCCAGTCGGGAAGTGGGATTGGGGTGTGGGGGCTTGCTCCGCTCCGCCTACCTGGCACTCCTTCTGGGGCTGGGCAGACAGAGAAGGGCAAGCCCCCATGCCCTAACCGCATGCCCCGGCTGGAGCGCCAGATGGACAGGCGGAGTGGGGCAAGCCCCCATGCCCTGACCCCACTTCCAGGCTGGAACACCGGTGGGGCAGGTGGAGTGGAGCAAGCCCCCATGGGAGCGCCAGGCAGGCAGAGCGAGAGAAGGTGCAGGAGTGCCAATTTTTTCTGGGGCCGTAGATTAGCCCAGTGGCTAATTCACCACTGGGAGGAGGGTGAGTGAGTGGACAGATGGTGGCGGTAGAGGAGATCTTCAAAAAAGGTAGGCCTGCCACCTGGGGGAGCCAGGGCGGGTGTGGTGCAGTGGGATCTGGAAGGGAGCCGAGAGCCATGCACGGTGGAGAGCAGCTAGGTGCATGCCTGGGACCCTGAGGAGCCTCTGGCCAGAGGGTCCATCCGTCGCCCCCACAAGGCTGGCTGCAGGGGATGGGGGAGGCCAGCCTCCTGTCCTTCCTTCCCTCCTGTAATTGCCCACCCACCTGAGGTTGGGGCCCAACCAAATATCCCGTGCTGGCTACACCACTGGATAGAAGAAGATCCAAGAGAGGATGCACTCATAGAAGCCAAGGATTAAATCTTCTCAGAAACTTAACTGTGCTCTTCTCTGTAAATATGATCCGTGCAGAACCAGACTGAGGCACATTGGAATCAAAACCATATTGGCCATTTATTCTGTGAAATGTTCTACTCCGCTAAATCATGCCTGATTATCTTTATTCCAGTTCATTTAATTGTTGACAGGTTAAGTTCCCTGGATCCAGAGATGATAAATAGGCTGGCCAAATTTTCATAAAAAGAAGTATTTGGGAATCAAATATTAAAAAACTGGCTTGTAGCATTTCTGAACTTCTATACCCTAAGATTAAAACAGTTTTTGAAACCTACTTAAATTAGATGATTAAGAAACAAGGTAAAGTCACAGTCAGCAACTGATTGCCATATTTAGGAATACAACTCAGTAGAATTTTGGAAAGGATAATGGAAACAAATAAGTCATCTGAAATTGTATGGATTAAGAAATACATATTTGGGATTAGCTAAAAGCTTTGAGGTAGCTTTTTTGCACCAATTTAAACTACTTGAGTTGGAAGAGGAGAATATAATTTGCTATAAACAACAGGGATTGACTTAGCTCTGTCCTGTCCTGCAGTGCATGCCTGCATATATCACACATCAGTTGTCATAACAGCATGAATTCTTCTTGCCTCAAAGTGGACTGTTAATGTGGGTTTTCCAGCTGATGTTCATCAATACAACATGCCCAATCATCTTTGCAGCTTGTTTAAGTGATTCTCTGCTGAATCTATAACAGTGGAAGATTTGTTGAAAGTTCAGAGCCCTGTCTCCTCCAGAGCTGTCCAGTTATATCATTGTTTATAAATTCTTATTCTTATTTATTATTAACAGGATTTAATCCTGATTACTCAGACTTCCTTATTCAATAATAATATGATTGTTTCATCTGATAATAAAAAATTTCTTACCTGATCATTTCCTTCTGGGTGTGTCTCCTTCATAGAATCAGGAAGCATCTGAAATCTGTTTCTTAGCAACCTTCTTCAGTAAGCCTTACCTCTTTCTTCAGCTCCCTGGTGAGTGCTTCCAAAGCTGTACTCATGAGTTCTTCAGACACAGCTGTTCATTATCGTCCATCTTTTTGGACAGAAACAATGGGAACATGTCAGATTTTCACAGCCTTAGATATATATTCTTAAATATATTAACAATTGTGACATCATTAAAATGATAAATCATAGAAGATGGCACAAAATTTGTTGAGGAATTTATGGATTGTGTCTGAAAGTCAAATGCACCCTAAGTACAGAATACTGGATGATATTGACAATGACTTATGGGCTGCAGTTTTGCTACAGATTAATGATGGTGATGGGCAAACCTCAGAAGTTTTTGAAGGTTTACTTTGGTAAAAGGTTCTCAAAGTGTACTTACTTCTCTGAACCTACAGGGACCCTTCTCACCGGGATGCACAAAGTTAACACACTGCCCTATTGAATCACTCATGCATGTTGATGCAATTGTTTTCAGTAATTGTGATCTGTTGATCAGCTCCATGCATCAATTAAAAAATGTGTTGTATATTTGCAAATAATGTATGTGTTTTACATATTGCATGAATTATATCAAGAAACTGGCCCCTTTCAAATGCTATAGTTCACACACAAAGAAGACATATGACACTGTATCACAAATATGAAACATACCTGTCCTTTCCACACAGTTCTGGAACACTACAATAGTTCATGCCTCGCACCATGAACACCTCTCTGGTCTCCATCTCTCACTTAAATTTAAAAATGAGTCGCACCGTGTTTTAAAAGTAAGCATTTTACAAAACACTAAATATTAGTAAAGCTGACTCATTTAGTGAATTTATAGCAGGGCAGGAAACCAGTCTGAACTGAACAAAGGACTTTCCACAGGAAATTTATGCTAGTAAAGGTCCATTCACTCATTACCTCCTGTAAAAAGGGTTTAAGATAGACAATAGGCTGCTCATTAAACAGACCAAGTGTGCATTTCATTGTTTGTATAGTCATTGAAATGCACTGCACTCACTCTGTTCCCTGGCACTTCTCCCCGTTAAGCGGGTGTGCTATTTACCAGCTGATCAGTTCATCTAGATATAACTATATTCCACTAGAAATGTCAAAATTCTGCATACATCTTTCAACACACTTTGTTAACTAACACGTTTATACCCCCTCTGAGTAGTTGCACCACCCAGCATGCTCAAAAGTAGTTTTTAGGCCCTCATCCCAGTCTAACTCCAAGTTTTCATAGATTCCAAGGCCAAAAGGGACCACTGGGATCCTCTAGTCTGATCTCCTGTGTTACACAGGCCATAGAACCTCCCACAAAAAACTTGTCAGACATATCTTTTGGTTTTGCTGTTCCAGAGGAAGAAGGAGGACTTAAAGGGACACCTGGAATTCCTCTGCCACAGGAGAATCCCCCAAGTAAAGCTTGTTCTGTGCCCCCACTCCTCAGCAACTCTGTGTAGTGTGGATGTTGGGGCAGGCAGAGACATGGGTTTGTGTGGCTGGAATGCACTATACTTTGGCAGTCCTGAATGGCTGAAATGGCTCCTAAGCGTCTATTACAAATCAGAGTAACTTAAAGCAGCCCAGTGCTAGAGGCTGCCCCCAAGGTTGGGGACAGAAAAGTCCCAGTGGAGTTTTAGAGCACCTGAGGATTCAGTTCTTAGCGTCATCTGATTTTCAGCGAGTGGTAAAGATTAGAGATATATTGATGTAAAATCTTCCTACTTCTAATAGCACTTCTGTACTTTGCCTTAATAGAAAACACACATATCTGTGGGAAGCATTTAACTTGTGTGTGGCTTGGGGAGAAGCAAACATGAAAAACCTGTCCTTTCTAATCAGGCTGTACAGCTGAAAACAATCATTATACTGGTTTCAGAGGGGTAGCCATGTCAGTCTGTACCATCTTTTCATGTTCTGTATATTTCTACCTGCTTACTGTATTTTTCACTCCATGCATCTGATAAAGTGGGTTATAGCCCACTAAAGCTTTTGCCCAAATAAATTTGTGAGTCTGTAAGGTGCGACAAGGACTCTCTTGTTGTTTTAATCATTATATTGTGTTTGCTTCTGTATACTAGTCCTACTCCCACTAAACATCCAGTCCTACTTCCACTAAAGTCCCTGATGAAACTCTCGCTGAGTTGAATAGAAGCAGAAGCAAGTCCCAAGTGAATAGGTGAAGTGCGTCCAAAAATGTCATTTATTTGATCTGGTATGCCTCGTGATACACATCTGCTGTGCTCTTGATCTAGTAAAAGATACTTCCTTACCAACCTTGTCCTGGGATAATATCAGGTTACATCATCCCATCACATGACATGATGTAACACAGTAATACATGACACACTATAAACAGATGCTGTGTCAATCAGTTAAAGGAAACACCATCTTGTTTGGAAAACAGATGGCTGGCCATGTATACTTGCACCTACAGAGAGGACAGCAGATATTTCACAACTGGAAGATCTCCAGAGAGCGATATTGACTTGTAGTGGGACGTTAATTACAAGTCTGTCACTCTCACAGCATTTACTTTCTCTGTGATGCCCCTTTCAAAATTACAGATCTTTGTGATCAAGTATTAATTTCCTCCACTTACAGTGTTTCTGACCCCAAGCCGTGAGAGGAGGGTTTTGAGGAGTTATTTGGCTCTCAAATACAGCAAAAGAACACTTGGTGGCACTCATTCAACATCATTTTTGCCTCTCCCCCCACCATTGAGGCTTCTGTGGGAATCTGAGAATTAGTTTTTATTTGATGATTCCAGATAGTTGAGACATGTAAATCATTCTCCTTAAATTAAATTAATGCCAGTATTTTGTCACTGTGGACCAAATCCTGAAGTCTCTACTCAGCTTTCAATCAACTCTTATTCAAGTCAGCTTAAACAGAAGGAATTTTGCCCCTGTATTGAGTAAAAGATGAGTAAGGACTTCAGGATTTGGCCATATAATAATGATATAGTAAAGTAATATTTGGCTAGTGCTTGCAAATTGTGTAGAACAACATTAAACATTTCCATGCATAAAATGCTTTGAAATCTCTTTTAATATTGCACCTGGTATTTCACGCCCCCCTTCCATCACTCCATTTAATTGTTTTGTTGCCCTCCGTCAGTTTCTCTTTGCCTAGACTCCATCCTGTCTTGACCACAGTTTCAACATGAACCCTGATGCTGAAGGAGCAATTAAGATTGACTTCCAAAATTTCACACCACCAATGGCCATATTTCCTAAATAATAGTTGTATCCCAACCAACATCATGCATCTCAGAGTGCTTCTCCCTACCCAGGAATACCATACCCTGATAAAAACATAGGATAGCAAGTAAATGCCAAGGCACTACTCACACTGGAACAATTGAAAAGGAGGAAGAGAATTGTGCCTCATCAATATACTGAGGATATCCCAAGCTATGCCTGTGGGTGACTCCCCTTTGTGGGCTTGTATGCATATTGAACTATTTGGAAAACAAATGGGATTCAGCATCCTATAGGGATTTAATGAGCATTTGCCCATAACTACTCCAAAAACCCTCTTATTCCAGGAATGAGTACAGCCACTCATGAACTAAGACTCCACCAAGGACCATAGCTTCATCATGTCAGAGACTGTTCAAAGATCTCACAATCAGCAAGGAAATTCTTTACTGACCTTTACAAGCAGGACACCATCACATTAGCAAGGCATGATATGATGCCATGAGATAGTCTAAAATCTGATTGAAGAGGGTGGGGTTTAAAGCTCAAGTCCAGATGTCCCTGGAACTCTTCATTTATTATATTCTCAATATAACACATAGCGCACAAAACAAGGAAGTTTGAAACAGATCAGTAGTTACTAGTAGGTGTTCATATTGAGAAAGGGTTTCAGGTAATTGAGCGAAGCTAAGCATAGAAGGCATCCTGCCTTCAGAAAACTGATCCACATGTGATCTGAAGTCACTTCACTTCATGTAACTTGGTCACTGTGTGGCTCACCACTGGCTCTGCATCTATTAAGCATTTATTCCTTTCTCAACAGTTATTGCCCTTGTTCACCTTAAAAATCGTCACGAGCTGCCCACTGGAGCTTGTAGGTTCTTTGAACCAAGTGCACATTTAGCTTGCTGTGTATTTGACTAGCTATGCCTGCATGCACTCTGCATCTATGTTTAGATGTAAACCCATAGACTTAAGGAAATGTTCCACTGCAGATGTTCACTATACTGTTTTAAAATAGCCAATTTCTTTTCAAACCAAACGATACAGTGGTTCTCCAAGAGACAGTGTCCTATGCCCAAACCAAGTTTCAAACGTCAGAGGTTTTTGCAAAGACACCACAAAGAAAATTTTAGCCAAAACTGTGAATGTCTTGGAAAGTTAAAAGTGTGTGACAGCAGACTTTCCAATAATGGAAATTGTTTTAAGAGCTTAAATATAGCGAGTGCTGTAAAGCACCTGCTACATAGCAATAAAAAGAAAAGAGACAAATATAATGTATTGAAAGGCACAATGTATATTTTACTACAACTATGGAGACAAATATTATGAAAATGTGCTTCCCATATCAACAGAATACACAGTTACACCTGTATTGTACACAGTTCACTTGCAATAATCAAATAACCTTTCACAAAAAAGGACTAAACCATGAGTCATGAAGGGCAGTGCCTCAATGAACAGCTTTGATGAGCTTTCCCCTCACAAGAAGGTGGGGCCATTTTGTACATGAGCTCCCATTGTCATCAGCGGTTTGTATAAAGAATTTAAATTACATCATGCTTTATTGTGGATGTTATGAATTTTGCTAAAGATTAATGACTGAGGGATGATGGCCAGATGCAAACCAATACCACAGTAGCTAAAAGATTTTCTTAATATTAAGGAGGCAGGTAACTGCAATGAGCTCCCCGATAGATGGCACTGCTGGGATAAGTTATTTTGTGACCCAGTGTGCAAATCAGCTCCAAGAACAGACTGTTAGGACATACCTTGTATATAGTTATAGACTTCACCATCAGAATGCTGGCATTTTCCAGACTCTCAGCCAAACAATTGCTTAGTGAGATATACACAGCTTATGTCTCCACAATTTCCAAAGGGTTAAAAAGGGCTTAATAACTTGGAGCGTGGGATGCGTTTGTGCTATATTTGGGGAAAGTGCTGAAAAGTAGGTCAGGTGCCACAAGAGTAGCCAGACAGGCTACTGGAAGGGGGAAATCAGCTGTTCTAGGCATTGTAAGTTTAGGCCTGGGCAGTTGCTATGTAAGTAGGAACCCTAAGCCTTCAAACAGAGTAGACCCTCTTACTGTAACTTAATGAGTCTTTTTCATAATTTGCTCTTTGTCATTAGTAGTCGCTGACGTAGCAGTGACAGTTTGGTAGATCTACCTCTCTGTACACATCTGGACTTTTACGGAGACCCACTCAAGGAATTGGAAAAACAGGCACTTAAAATGACAAGTGAAGCACAGTTTAAAGCCCTACATGCACCACAACTTTTAGCTGGTTTTATAAGCAGCTCATGACGTGCTTGGCTCTACACACTGTTTATGTCAACAAACAACTCAGTTAATAGCAGGTTAGTAACTGTGGCTGCCAGCCACGTGCATAGGTTGGCACATGGGTATCTTCCTTTAACTAGGCAAGCACAAGGCAAGGCCAGCTCAAGCACATTTAATTGGCACTAGTTTAATTGGAGCCCCCTCCGAAGCAGCATTCAGTGTCCCCAATGCAGGAAAGATGGGGGAAAGCCAGAAAGCAAGAAGAGACCTTTTCCATCCGAGACACCAACAAGTTTCACAGACTGTCTAAATCAGATCTAAAGTTTGGGATCCCTTACTTCTGCCTGTATAACTAATTTGGCCAGTCCTCCTTCCTCCGATCTCTCTGTGCAGTAGAACATCCCCGTATGTTTTTCCCCACCTGCTGCTTGCTGTGTTTATTTTCCACACTATCTCATCTGCTGAAACCCTGTGGGATTGCCGTCCAGATGACCCCCAGACACACTTACATAAACATGATTAGGCAGTGTGGCAAGTGCAGATATGTAAACATGACTGACAAATGGGTGTGTTCTGCAAAAAGCTTCTGTTTGGACACAACTTAATCATGTTGCAGTGGAGTCAGATGAGAGTGTCATTAACTGGTTACAAAACCACGGCTATACTGGCAGGGCATGAATTGAGTTTTTAAGTGTTATTTGTATAAAGTTCAAAAGCTCGATAAATTGTTTTGGACGAGAGGCCCAGGTTTCCTTGAATAACCAGAGAGAGAGCAAACCCTGGGGGACACATTTTGGAACATTGGTACCTCTATTGTGCCTTAAGATCCCGTGTCTGCACCCACCAGGGTTGACATTAGAGTGGCCACTCATCCATCCCAGAATACTGGACATTCCAGTTCTTCTGGGAACAGTGTGCATTCGCCCCCACCTGCGTGACCCCACCCCTGCCAGTCTTGTATGCACAATGTGTGCAAGATCACAGCACAGGAGGAAGCCACTATGAAGAGTACCCTGTCCTGCCCTCTTCAGCATGATGATGCGAGGTCAAATCCTGGGAGATGCCACTTTGAAGAGTGCACCACCCCACCCCTAACAGCATGACCTCACATGCATGGTCATGCCAGCTGAGCCAAGGCAGCGCACTCTTCAAAATGGCATCCTCCAGCTTATACTGTACAAAATCATATCTGATTTTGTCTCAGTACCAGATGGGGGACAAATCTTAAAAAAGCAGGACTTGTCCCATTTAAAACCAGGCGAATGGCCTGCCTAGATGATGCACAACTCACTAACAGAATTACCAAATGGAATTTCAGAGTTACAGACATGTTAGTCTGTCTTTGCAAAAAGAAAAAGAGTACTTGTGGCACCTTAGAGACTAACCAATTTATTTGAGCATGAGCTTTTGTGAGCTACAGCTCACTTCATCGGATGCATACCGTGGAAACTGCAGTAGACATTATATACACACAGAGACCATGAAACAATACCCCCTCCCACCCCACTGTCCTGCTGGTAATAGCTTATCTAAAGTGATCATCAAGTTGGGCCATTTCCAGCACAAATCCAGGTTTTCTCACCCTCCGCCCCCAGCAGGACAGTGGGGTGGGAGGGGGTATTGTTTCATGGTCTCTGTGTGTATATAATGTCTACTGCAGTTTCCACAGTATGCATCCGATGAAGTGAGCTGTAGCTCACGAAAGCTCATGCTCAAATAAATTGGTTAGTCTCTAAGGTGCCACAAGTACTCCTTTTCTTTTTGCAAATGGAATTTAGTACACAGGGCAAGCCAAATCACATCATAACATAACAGTCTATTTTTGTTCTAGTCTATTTAGCTTCTTATATTATGATCCATACTTCAGTATCTGAGCACCTTCCAGGAGTACATTAGGCAACATGATAACATTTACAATGTGACAACTTGATCACGTATAATGTGCAATCAGAATAAAGTCCAGACCAGTAACTATATATATATATAGTTGATGCTTTAATAGGGACAGTTTCACAAAGCTGCAAACAATTATGAGTCATATCAGCTGGGAGGAAGAATTTAATCAAACAATGTGAATAATAAATGGGAATCATTTAAGAACACCTTACTGGAGGCTGAAAAAGCTACCATCCCACAATTGAGGAAGATGATCATATTGGTTAAAAAAACTGACCTGGTTTAGAGGGGAAGTAAAGACAGCTAACATAAACAAATAAAATAATATAAAACCAATAAAACATATAAAGGGAAAGTGGATAGAAATCAAAAGTTAGGAATTGTAGAAAATTGATAAGGGAAGCAAAGAGGCACAAGGAGAATTTTATGGCCTTCCGAATTAAGGACAATAAGAAGGAGTTTTAAAAATATATTAGGATAAAAAGAATCCTGACAGTGGTATTGGTCCATTACTAAATAGAAATGGTAGAATTATCAATAATAATGCAGAAAAGGCAGAAGTGCTTAATAAATATTTCTGTTTGGGGGGAAAAAACAGATGATACTGTCTCACCATATGGTAATGATTCCAGACTTTCCATTCCATTAGTATCTCTGGAGAATGTTAAGCAGAAGCTACTAAAGTTAAATCAGCAAGATTTAAAGCTCAAGGATTTAAAGCTCAAGTTTAGAGCTCAAGCTACTAAAGTTAAATCAGCAAGTCTAAATAATTTGCACCAAGAGTTTTAAAGGAGCTGTCTGAGGAGCTTATTAACATTGATTTCCAATAGGGCTTGGAACACTGGGGGTGGTCAATAAGAATGGAACAAAGCTAATGTTATGCTATTTTTTAAAAAGGATAAATGTGATGACCTGGGTCATTATAGGCCTGTCACGCCTGATATCAATCCTAGGCAAGATAGTGGACTGGCTGATATATGATTGGATTAATAAAGAAGTAAAGTAGGGTAATGTAAGTAATGCAAATCAATATGGGTTTATGGAAAATAGAATTCTGTCCAAGTAATGATATATTTTTGATAAGATTACAAATTTAGTTGACAAAGGTGTTGATGTAATAGACTTAGACATCTGTAAGCCATTCAACTTGATACTGCATGACATTTTAATTAAAAAACTAGAACAAAATACACATTAAATATACTAGAAACTGGTTAACTGATAGGACTCAAAACGTAATGGTAAATGGGGAATCACAATTGAGTAGCTGTGTTGCCGTGCAGTCCCACAGGTATCAGTTCTTGGCCCAAAGCCATTTAATATTTTTATCAATTACCTGGAAGAAAACATAAAATTGTCACTGACAAATTTTTCGGATGACACAAAAATTGGGGGAATTGATAAATAATGAAAAGGACAGGTCACTGGTTCAGAGCAAGCTGGACCACAAGATAAACTGAGCACAAGCAAACAATATGTGTTTTAACATGGCTAAATGTAAATCTATACAGCTAGGCACAAAGCATGTAGACCATACTTACAGGATGGGGGACTCTATCCTGATAAGCAGTGACTCTGAAAAAGATTTGGGGGTCCTGGTGGATAATCAGCTGAGTATTAGCTCCCTCACTGATTCTGTGGCGAAAAGAGGTATTATGATCCTGGGATGCATGAACAGTGGAAGCTCCAGTTATTTTACTTCTGTATTTGGCACTGCTGCAATCACTGCTGGAATACTATGTCCAGTTCTGGTGCCCACAACTAAAGAAAGATGTTGATAAATTGGAGGGGGTTCAGAGAAGAGCCACAAGAATGATTAAAGGCTTAGAAAAAATGATAAACTCCAAGAGCTCAATCTACTTATTATAACAAAGAGAAGGTTAAGGAGTTGTTTGATTACAGTCTATAAGTATCTCCCTGTGGAACAAGTATTTAATAATGGGCTCTTCAATCTAGCAGAGAAAGATGTAACATGATCTAATGGCTGGAAGCTCAAGCTAGACAAATTCCGACTGGAAATAAGTCATAAATTTTTGAGAGAGAGTAACTAAACACTGGAACAATTTACCAAGGGTTGTGGTGGATTCTCCATCACTGACAATTTTTAAATCAAATTTGGATGTTTTTCTAAAAGACCTGTTCATGGAATTAGTTCCATGGCCTGTATTACAGAGGTGGTCTGGATAGATAATCATAGTGGTCCCTTTTAGCCTTGGAATCTATGAATCTACACAACATCTGTCACATGTTCTCTCACCTTCTCCCCAGGGGGAAAAGCACGTAATAGAATGTCTTGTTTTGGAACTTTTAAAAAAATTATACACACGCACATGTTGATATATGTTTATGTTAGAGAAGTCAAGATCAAAGAAATGAGTCTTGTACTTAGAACAGAAGGTGGTCCTTTAGTTCCTGGGAGAGTTCATTCCATAGTCTCAGACTAGCCCTCAATAAAGTCCTGCCTCCTGCACAGATGAGCGTTACCTTTATTGTAGAGAGTTCTATTGGGAAAGAGGAGCAAAGTTGTCAACCTCAGCTTCCATCCCAGAGCTTTCATCAATCTTTAGATACCCTGGGAGGGACTGTCATGTTAAGCCATGTCGATCCTCCCTCTTCATGAAGGGATAAGCTGTCTTTCTACCTACTTAGAAAACTTACAGGAGCCAACATATTGTGGGTGCAGGGAGGGAAAAGATACAGCTTTCTGTATGTTAAATCCCTTCATACTCCTTTGTCTAATTCCATTCAGGCACACCTGTACTTGATACATTGCTTTTTCATCCACTGTCAGCCATTAGCAAGAGGGTAGAAATATATTTTGACATGTACTTAAAAAGGCCTCTCTCTCTCTTTCTTTTCCCTTCCTCTTCTGTTTCAAAATTTTAGAAGCATTTTTGAATTAAATTTTCCAAATTTGTAAGGTTCAAAGAGGTGGCTTTTATAAAAAAATTAAATCAATTACCTATCTCTGTTGAAAATGATTCTCAATTTAAGCATTTTTCACTTTAGCCTGATTAAATACCAACGAATGAACACGTTGTACGCATAACAAAAGGGTCACACATTCACCAGCAACTGAGAAAATCACCTAGCAATGGAAAAATGTAAGCGTATGGAAGAGGATTGTGCCCAAACAATGGGAGGATTATCAGAAAATAAACTTCAAAAGCTAGCAAAGGGAAAATGCATTCTATCCATGGTGCAATATCTGGATGTATTACAGCACCATCTGTCTAGCTGTCTCTATGAATGCTGCAGCAGGGTAACTATTCCTGTCCCCATCTCTATTAAGGGAAGTACCCGTCTCCTTTTCCATCATCTCCAGATCATATTTGTGAAATGTGGGAGAAGGAAAAGGATAGAGTTTCCCCCCCCCCCCCATCTCTTTTGGCTTGCTGAACTTCACTTGAGAAGTCAACAAGGGAGACAAAGGGTGAGCCCCTCCTCCCTGTCCACACCTTTAAAAATGTCTTCTCTAGCCAATTGACAATCAAGCAGAGTCTGGATTCATTAGTATTCCAGACACACTGCAAAGATTTGCTTTTTCTGATTATTTGAGGAGGAGATGGGCTGAAGGCATTTTATTGAGATGTATACTATAGAGGGAATTTTATTTATAGGTTGATATTTATTAGACCCAGATGAGTTGTTCATTGTGTGACATTATCAAATGCAAGTGATGTAAAATCACCCCGCATGTAACGTGGATGTGCATTGTGTGAGGTTTTAGCAACCAAATTACTAACTGTGTTAGTGAGACAAGGTGTGTGAAGTAATATCTTTTACTGGACCAACTTCTGTAAGTGAGAGGGACAAGCTTTTGTGCCACACATCGCTCTTCTTCAGGTCCGAGAAAGGTACGCCAAGCTTCACAGCTAAATGTAAGATGGAACAGATTGTTTAGCATAAGTAGCTAGAATCTGTGCTAAGGGAACATTCAAGGTAGAGTGTGTCAATATCGTTACAGCACTAATGGGGACACTCAACTTTGCTCCATTATCTGCAGTTTGGTGGCCACTGGTTCTAGGTGGCATCACCTGGAAAGATTCCATGTGGAAGAAAATACATGATAAACCCAATTTCCATCATACCTCAACACACTGTTTAACAGGATTGAAATAATGGTAATCAAATAGCAACAATGTTATTTTAATTTGTAATGGAACCTGGAAGTCAGTCAGTAGCACACATTTGCTTATTCAAAAGTGAAACATTTCTCTTTGCTCTAGTGAATGTAAATAAGATGCTTCACTCTCTAACAGCTAGTTCAGGAAGTGTCACTGATGGGGAGGCTAAGATAAAGAACTGGTGTACACTGACAATCATAAAATAGGGAGAATCCACCGTGAAGGATAACAACATTAGCACACACCGTCTGATTACACAAATGTTGGTATAGGAGCTGCTTCAGGGAGGTGAGTGAGGACTCTTTCTGAAGTCAGTTAGGAGAATAAGTACCCAAGGCCAACTACTTGCTGTCAAAATAGCAAAAACAGAGAAAAAAGTATTTTAGCACATCAGCCATTTTAAACCCACTGAAAAAAACAGAGTTTCTTATAGCTGCAAGTATGCATAGCTCAATTAGCTAGTCATATCACTGGCCATCACCACACACTGTGTGGTGTAAAGCTTACTGCAGTGTTTCCTCCCATGATTTGTTGGCTGACACAATGTTCATGATCAACTGATCTAAGTTCCAGCGCAAATGTTTTCGGTATTGCTGTTGCATCAGTGTCAGAGGGCAAAATATTTTGAGTTTTTCTACTCTGCTTTAATATCTTTCTGGAAGGCACCAACATGAAATGTTCCATACACATCCAGCGTGGAAAGAAACGGCTTCTTCTAAAACAAAGACACATCTGTCACTGTTATACAGTATATGCATTTCCACAGTCTGCAGAGTGGAAAAAGCTCTTTCGGAAAGTAGTTTAAGTTGAGGGAGGCAATAAAAGAACAGCATGAAGCACTCTATAAAATGTCAACAATAATTAACAGAGCGTTTTAAAGTCTGCCAGTGCTTCCCAACAGAAGGCACTATCAGGTGCTGGTTCGGAACCTTCTGACTTTACATTCTCAAGCCCCTGACTTCTAGTGCCGTATGCATATGCCTTTAACACACAGGCTATAAATAATTCCCTTACATTATGGACATTCAGAAACATTTTCCCTCAGTGTGATTTCCTATCAATAGAAAAATGGAGGGGGGAGAGAAAGGAAGCATAGGAGGTGAAGTGAAACATGGATGCAGGAAGACTGGGCTTTGCTACAGACTTGCTGGGTTACAACGGGAAAATCCCACATGTCTTGATTTTTGGGGGCGGTGAGCATCCACTGAGCCCATTGGCTTCAGCAGAGTGGTTGGTGCTTAGCATCCCTGAAAAAACACCACATTAAGCTCTGTACCTCAGCTTCCCCATGGGTGAAATGGCAATAGCTTGCCTCCTTATCTCACCGGGGTATTCCGAAGCTTTATGCATGCCTGAAAAGCTATTTGAAACCCTATTATGGAAGATGCTGTAGGAGTGCCCAGGGGATGAGCTGATGACATTTTCCCTTCCTCTTGTGTTCACAAAACCCAGAAGTGAATTCAGCCCATTACTGCTATGGATCTTCACTCTAAGGATCTCAGACAGCTATATAAGCATTAATGAATTAAGTCTACCAATATTCCTGAGAAGCAGGAAAATATTGTACTCCCCTTTTCACAGGTGGCAAAACTGTAGCCTGGTCTACAGCAGAGAAATCTCCACTGATTGAAAAGCACCTTGTAGCAAAGTACTTCAAATGGTTCTCAGGAGGCAACAACTGGTGCAACTTATCATTGAAATCTGTGGGGTTAAACCTGGAGTCTCAGTTAGCTGAGTGTCAATGACTTGCATGCAAATGCAGATGCAGTGCACTGGCAATCACTGTACTGTCAACACTGATAGCTCCTTCTGCCAGTGAATCTCCTTCATTCACTAGCACCTCTCTGCTGCCCACATCCCCAACAACATTCCCCCTCAGCCCACAAATCCCCCTAGCTATAGTTCCTCCTACTAGCTATGCCCCCACCTACATTATCCCACCTTAGAAATTCCTTCTTCTTCAGCTTTGCAGGCCCTTGGCTAATGATCCCGATGAAATATAGATCAAGGAGGACCACCGCCCCATCTGAATTGGTGTAAGGTTGGCCCTATGGCAGATGCAAGGGCAAACCTTACACCAACTGGGGTTTTTGGAGCATATGCCATTAACTGTTTTACTTAATCTATGCAAAATAGCTGCTAGAAGCACAAATGGCTGAGTGCTCTTGTGTAGACAAGGCTGGAGGCACAGAGCAGTTAAATGACGAGCCCAGTATGCCAATGGCAGAGGTCAGAATAGAACTCAGAGTCCTATCTCTAGACCACATTGTGAGCTCCTTTTAACAGCGGAGAGTAAAACCACTCTGTGCAAGATATATGTCATCATGGAAATTACTCTTGAGTCACAGGCTCCGCATTATCACATCACAGCACGATCAAATGAAAAGGAGATGATGAGCACTGAGGGAAAAAGAATGGTTAGTTTGTGTCATTTACTTCTATGGTCTGCTAGACAAAGTCACAAAGGACAAACATTTTTTTCAGGCAGATGCCCTTTACCCAGACATCAAACACTTCTCATGGGTGTCTGTCACAGACATCTTCCTATCAAAGGCTTGGCATTTGTTAGATGTTTGTCTGGATTTTCCATTACAAAGTTCAAGATGATCGTACTGGGCCACACCAGAATAGCAGCAGAAGCAAGCCAAAGTAGCCAAAATCCAAAATGGTTTAGTGAAACTAATCCAATAGGGTAATGTGATCCCTGACTAACACAAAGGGAGAGTAGAGTTTCTGCAGCCTCAGCAGACATCACGAAGGGAGGAACCACAGATCACTTTCAGGCAGCCTAGCTCTGATACCACTGAACTGTAGGAAAACCAGTGCTAGGAAGTGGGTGCATTCCCTAATGGATTTTACTGTTTGTAAAAACTATGTGTCCCACGAACAAGGCGTGTAGGAGAATACCTTTTCATCTTTACTATTTATTCACTGTGTCCTGTGTATCTATTTTGACATGTATACAAAATGTTCAAATGTATTTAAATATAAACATATTTTATAAGGAGCCAAAGGAGCAGGGACAATAATGAAAAACACCTGGAAGTTAATAAACTTAACATCCTGTTACATGCTACCTCCACCCCTAGAGCAATGTCCATAATGCAGTCACATATTTTTTCCCTCTGTGCACCACATTTGTCAAGGTTCCTTCCCCACTCTGAACTCTAGGGTACAGATGTGGGGACCTGCATGAAAAACCCCCTAAGCTTATTTTTACCAGCTTAGGTTAAAACTTCCCCAAGGTACAAACTATTTTTCCTTTTGCCCCTGGACTTTATTGCTGCCACCACCAAGCATCTAACAAATATATAACAGGGAAAGAGCCCGCTTGGAAACGTTTTTCCCCCCCAAATCCTCCCAAGACCTATGTCATAAATATAAAGGGAAGGGTAAACCCCTTTGAAATCCCTCCTGGCCAGGGGAAAGCTCCTCTCACCTGTAAAGGGTTAAGAAGCTAAAGGTAACCTCGCTGGCACCTGACCAAAATGACCAATGAGGAGACAAGATACTTTCAAAAGCTGGGAGGAGGGAGAGAAACAAAGGGTTTGTGTGTCTGTCTGTAGTCGTCTTGGCCGGGGACAGAACAGGAATGGAGTCTTAGAACTTTTAGTAAGTAATCTAGCTAGGTATGTGTTAGATTATGATTTCTTTAAATGGCTGAGAAAAGAATTGTGCTGAATAGAATAACTATTTCTGACTGTGTATCTTTTTTGTAACTTAAGGTTTTGCCTAGAGGGGTTCTCTATGTTTTTGAATCTAATTACCCTGTAAGATATCTACCATCCTGATTTTACAGGGGGGATTTCTTTATTTCTATTTACTTCTATTTTTTATTAAAAGTCTTCTTGTAAAACACTGAATGCTTTTTTCATTGTTCTCAGATCCAAGGGTTTGGGTCTGTGGTCACCTATGCAAATTGGTGAGGCTTTTTATCCAACATTTCCCAGGAAAGGGGGGGTGCAAGTGTTGGGAGGATTGTTCATTGTTCTTAAGATCCAAGGGTCTGGGTCTGTAGTCACCTAGGCAAATTGGTGAGGCTTTTTACCAAACCTTGTCCAGGAAGTGGGGTGCAAGGTTTTGGGAAGTATTTTGGGGGGAAGGACGCGTCCAAACAGCTCTTCCCCAGTAACCAGTATTAGTTTGGTGGTGGTAGCGGCCATTCCAAGGATAACGGGGGTAATATTTTGTACCTTGGGGAAGTTTTGACCTAAGCTGGTAAAGATAAGCTTAGGAGGTTTTTCATGCAGGTCCCCACATCTGTACCCTAGAGTTCAGAGTGGGGGAGGAACCTTGACAACCTACATCCCCTTTCCTGGGGAAGGCTTGATAAAAATCCTTACCAATTTGCATAGATGAGCACAGACCCAAACCCTTGGATCTTAAGAACAATGAAAAAGCAATCAGATTCTTAAAAGAAGAATTTTAATTGAAGAAAAAGTAAAAGAATCACCTCTGTAAAATCAGGATGGTAAATACCTTACAGGTTAATCAGATTCAAAACACAGAGAATCCCTCTAGGCAAAACCTTAAGTTACAAAAAGACACAAAAACAGGAATATACATTCCATTCAGCACAACTTATTTTATCAACCATTTAAACAAAACAGAATCTAATGCATATCTAACTAGATTGCTTATTAGTGCTTTACAGAAGTTCTGATCTGTATTCCTGCTCTGGTCCCGGCAAAAGCGACACACAGACAGAGAGAACTTTTGTTTCTCCCCTGCTACAGCTTTGAAAGTATCTTATCTCCTCATAGGTCATTTTGGTCAAGTGCCAGTGAGGTTATCCTAGCTTCTTAACCCTTTACAGGTGAAAGGGTTTTTCCTCTGGCCAGGAGGGATTTAAAGGTGTTTACCCTTCCCTTTATATTTATGACAACATTTGAGACCCAACACCCAAAGTACTCTGGCTGGTCTCCTCATTGCCTGAAACATTTTCCTTTCTTTGGCCACAAGCAAGTGGCCGTGGACTAGGAAAGTGCTTCCAGCATCTACCAAGGCCACAGACCATGGTAAGGAGAGAGATACATCCACTGAGAGTTAACCTCCACAGAAAGTTAGGCTATCTGATTCTCTTTCTCATAGGGAGAGGGAAGCCAAAGGTTATGTTATAGGAGTAGGTCAGCTTTCCAGAGCTCTCCAGTGCTAACATTTGGGAGCATCCAAGTCACCTAGGCAGATACCACCACCCCTTCTATTTGAGCTGGCACAGAACATCCCTTAGGAGCTCAGTAAGCCCAAATATTTCCCTTTAGTCACATTCCGTCAGGAGACAGGAAGATTTAACATATCCCTATCCTCAACAATGGAAACAGATGATAGGTGCAGCTGGTAGAGCCTTCCTGGATTCTGAATGGGCATCCTTGTCCTTTCTGGTTCCTCCTTCGTGTCCCAAAGTGTCTTCATTCTTCATTGTGATGGCTCTTCCATCTGTCGAAATAGAGTCTCGTCATGGTGGTTTCTCATGTGACTGAGCCTCCAGATTCTCATCCAGTAATTTCATGGCCTTTACCAGTTTATTCTGATGGTGCTGGCACACCCAAGTCTGCACTCTCCCAGGCAGACTTTTCAAGTATCCTTCCAGCATCAGTATGTCCATTAGTTCCTCTACTATTTCAATCTTGAGTTTGAGTCTATAAATTGCCCAGTCGATCAGCACCAACAAAGAGGTGTAGTACATGCCCACAGACATTTCAAAACCCCCACCAGTACTTCTTCTAACACCATGAATCAGTCCAAACTAACAGTATCCTCACTTAGGCCCCAGTTCAGGGCTGCCAAATGGGTAACTCAGGATACCACTTCTCACTGAGCTGCAGTAGCTGCCTGCGTGAAAACGATCAAGTAAAGCTATGGTTCATTTTCCGGTTCCAGTGTGGATAGGAAACAGCTACATACAAACTAGAGTTTGCTGGCAAATTTCTGAGTCTTTAAAAACTGTTGCTCCTCCTTTTTCATATATTGCAATAAGCCTGGTCAGCAACAGCCTGGGTTTGATGCTGCTGTTGTCTCTGCTGTCCCATTCTAATTTCAGGACCAATTCAGTTTTACCCACTTTGAGCAGAAAGTGTTCAGTTCCACCTCAACATCATCCGTAAGCAGGTGCAGTTCTACTTGCTCTTAACACAGTACGCACACTGGCTAGCTTTCACATTTACCCCTTCCATCTGTCTTTGTCCCTAATTTTAAACCACACCAACCCTCCTTCCCCTCCTGCCCCCACCCCCCCCTTAAAAATTTCTCGTGAATCTGACTGTCCTATTTCCTTTCAGGGCCCTTCTACCCATGCCCCTGCTTCTCTCTGTCTCTGCCTCAAGAGAACTCACACACTTTTACATTCTCGAGTTCGAGCTAATAGGACCAATTTAATCTGACATCAGGTTGAATCAGAAAAGAGCTCTGTATTTCTATGCAGCGTCCTGAAATCTGATTCCCTACAGGTAGTTACACTAATATTTAATTATGGCTCTGTACAGATGTTTTCCACTGTGAGGAAGTCACTGTTACACAGGTTTTACAATTTACCATTGAACATTTAGTACAATGTATATCCCAAACCACTCTCTGCTCCAAACAGTGATGAATATTAAACACTTGGCTTCTATCCTCCATTGTAATGATTCTGACCTGCATGTTACAGAAATAAAGAAACTCAGCACAAACTCTCCTTACTTTACCTGGGGAAAGCAAAAGAAAGAAAAAAATCTTTTTCCAAGAGATTCCAAAAGGAAAGATCAAGATAGCTGGAAAGAATGTGTGGCATGCTGGGAAAATTAGTTTATCCCATCATAAGATCATTAAACTCTGCCTGGATTTTTTCTGAGAGTTTTTTTGTTTGTCAGTTTTGTTTTTTATCTTTTCCACATAATCTGCTTGTTAGTTGGCATATTTTCAGAAAGAACTTTCACATTTAAAAGTGCTATAGTTGTGACTGAAATAAGAGCTTGTTATGCTCAGAAAACCCCTTGGCAAAGTGCCTTTTCAATGATAGAAAATCCAGCTCATTACAGAAGTAACAGTAATGGGAAACTAGTGTAAAGGAGAAAAAGAAAAAAATAGATAAGCATTTCATTCTGGATGTTTTTTCCCTGTGGGACAATATGGCCTCTTGGACCTGTGATGTCACCCCGATCTTTAAGTAATCTAGGGCTCGTCTACACTAAAGGGCTACAACCTCTGTAGTGTGTCTGGTGAAGATGTTCTAAGCCAATGGGAGAGAACTTGCCCATCGATTTAATTACTCCACCTCCACGAGAAGCGGTAGCTATGTCACATCACTTTGTCTACACTGGAATTTAGGTTGGTGTAATTTACGTCATTCAGAGGTGTGTGAATTATTCACCCCGAATGATGTAACTTTTACCAAAGTAAGTGGTAGTGTAGCCAAACCCCTAATCTCCAAACAAATGAGCGTAAAAAGATTTGAAGAAAATATGTTAATAATTAATGGTAGAGATTGGAAGAAACCCAACAATGAAAGCAATTCTTGTTTTCTAACCTGGAGAACAAGTTTTCTATAAACACACACAAGGAAAGAGATTACCACATAATGTAGCAAAGCAATGAAGTGAAACAGGATACACATCCTATACTTGAAAAGGTTTCAGCATTTCAGCTATTCTCAGCCAAGATGCAAGCTGTCTAACAGAGATATATTTGGGATGTAATGTCACAGTAAGTCTGTGGAGATTCATAGATTCCAAGGCCAGAAGGGACTATTGTGATCATCTAGTCTGACCTCCAGTATAACAGGCCAGAGAACTTCCCCAAAATAATTCCTAGATCCCTGCCATTTGATTGTTATAATCTGACAGCATGTGCTTCCAAAATAGGCCTGTTTGTTTCTATAGCTATTCCTGAATGGAAACATCTATCTCATTTGTATTATCTTTCTAGTGCCTTATAAGTCAGCAGTTGCATAATGTTACCATATCAAACCTAATCTTTTTTTTTTTAACTGGATACTTGAATTGCATCGGTACTTTTTAAAGTATGTTGTTTTTGCACTTTCACTTCTAGTTCTCTGACTGAGCCTTTAGTTTAGATATGAGGGTGATGGGTGGAAGTGTGGTTTGGGTTTACATTCAGGTCCAATTTTTTTCTGAACCCTAAAACTTAAAGGCTGGGTGGTTTGGATAAATGGTTCCCATTTTTGGTCCACATCTATATAAAATATGAGGCAGGGGTTTATTTTAAGAAGCTAAAACCAGGATGGTTTGGATATAGGTCTCCAAACAGAAAGTTTGAATTGGAGGATTCAAATACACAGTTCCAGTTTTTCCTCATTCTATTTCTGGGTAGTTTTTATCCTACCTTTTCTGTGATTTTCTATTCTCAGCCATTGTTTACTTCCCTGTGTTTTCAATGGAGCTTAAAATTAAATTAGATTAGTTTTACTTCTGCCTTTGCAAACAAAGGTCCGAAGTCCCATATCCAGGTGTAGTTCAACTCCCAGGCTGAGTCAATGAAGTTAGTCTACATCTGTGTATATGTACTACTTTACACCTGTGTACCTGCTATCAGAATCAGGACCCCTGGCTTCATTTCTCTTTGGAGAGACACAAACAGTACTATGTGGAATAAATTCTGAACTCAGACTGGTGTGTAGCTATTTGATTTTAATGGATTTATTCTGGATTTATGACAGTGTAACTAGAAACAGAATTTGGCCCACAGTGTCTCTCTCTCTCTCTCTCTGCAAAGTCTTCATGGTCAAAATACGGAATTTCATCAAGAGGCAAGTTGGAAATCTGCAAGCTCGCAGCAATTACTTCTTAAAATTACTGCAAACTTTGTTTCCATTGTGTATGTTGATACTGGCAAAATGCTTGTTTTGGTTTTCGGCAGTCATTTGTGCAAGACAGTGCAGCCACTCTGAGCAGATATACATTTGAGAAGGTCATTTTTATTCAAGTGACTCTGGACTGGAAACCTAAATAAATGAATTAAATATGTCAGTGGGCCCATTCTTCCATCCATGCCAACTTATGAATTGTATAGCACTTGCCATTTCAATTAGAGGAAAGAGTCAAACCATGAGTATCTCAGTTGGAGGAAAGAGGATATTGCATTTTCTTCTTAATGAGGAAGACATGGAATGCTGCTGCCTTATAATGGCCAAACACATCCTTGAACTTCAAGATATTCAAAGGCAAGAAAATGGACACAACAAAAGCAGCTCTGAATATTAGATTCACTTTTGCACTTCATACCCAGGCAAAATCCCTATTAATTACACTGGGAGTTTTGCATGAGTAGGGCATGCAGGATCAGGCCCATTATATTGTGGAAGATAGAAATTCATAACTACTTAGAGTGTGCCTTATTACTTTTCATAAAGTAGAGTATGACTACATGCTGCACTCGAAAGTGATATTACAGGGTAAGAAAGTGTGTTTTTAATTTGGCAGGTTTGTAATGTAAAAAGTTACAAAACAAGTCACTTTTGTGAAGTACTTGTCTTTTACACTCATTAGATTGCAATCCAGTGATGACTGAACATGATATTTAAACAGTGGTGATTTGCCAATGAGTTACATGATCAACAAGAACTGTTAATGTTTTTTTATTCTAAACCTTCTCAAAATGTCAAGTGTTCTTGTCAGCTGCGTGGAAGTGGCATAAAAGTAACTTTTGAAGATGCTGTTGATGAGTTACACTGGGGAACACACTATATAGACACTAAAATCATATTCACAATATGTTCTAATCTCTTACTGATGCAAAAGGATTTATGCACTTAATTCACATTCCCATTGATGGCAGTGTAGTATAGCCTGAGTTTTTCCTTACATAAAGACACTGAACACTCTTAGTTAACACCAAATCCTACCTACTTCTTGTATCTATTCAGGCCCTAAGAAAATAAAAAAATAGGACACACCAAGGACATCTCTCTCTACGACCCTGGTCCTGGTGATTCTGACACAGTCCTCATAATAGCACCATTTTTAAAATCTTCTCTGCGCAATTCCAGGGAGCTCCTTCCTATAGAAGTTCACCATATAGTCCCTTATGGGTTATTTCAGAGGAGGGATGATACAGTGGTTATGGCATTGGTATAGGACTCAGGAGATGTGGATTCAATTCTCCGCCCACCACAGAATTTCTGTGTGACCTTAGGTAAGTCACTTAGTGACTCTGTTCCCCATCTGTAAGATGAGGATAATAGTGCTTCTCTACCTCCCAGGGTGTTGTAAAGATACCCACATTAAAAAGTCAGAGGTTTTAGAAGTATCTAAGACATAGACTTACCTAAGACAGAGCAAGAGCCACCACCCAAGCAAACCCTGTTGTTTAATCCCTACAGGTCCTGGTCCACCAACAGTAGATACAGGGGGTAGGCAAAGTGTTGTTGGCCCAGAAGGATCCCTCCTGAAGCCCTATGCTCCAGTATACCCAGTCACAGGAGTTTGTCTTTGTCCAGCTTGTCCTCATCTATCCCTCCACAAATGTGAGTCAACGCCACACCATTCCATTTTGTTGCAAGCACATTCTTTCCATTTCCAGCCACAATGTTTTGTCATGGGATTGGCACAGCATGTTTTCAGGCTACTCAGTGATCGTTTGTGGTCTCTGGGATCCAGTGACTGATGTGGGTTGTCCACCTATTGTCTTGCCTGTGGACTACATGACCTGCCCATCTCCGCTTTGCGTCGTACATCGCCTGCACTACATCGGTCACCTCTGATCTTCTGATTCGCCTTCTGATCTTCTCATTTGGTATTTGATCACATGAGTTTAGGCACATAAATCTCCCATGCCTACTATAAACATGTAAACAGACCCCTAGAGACTCCATTTTTCACTCAGTCTTTCCTCAAGCTGCTATTTAAATCGATGGGTGCTTGTTAATGGGAGTAAAAACGGAACAAGAACTCAGAGCTAGATTATACCTCTATATAAAAATAGGGGCAGGAAACACCACAAGGTTCTCCACAGAGTTTCTTCTCCATTCTTCCTTTGATACAGTGGGGTTTCTCCCTCACATCCTGTGGAAGAAAGTAGTGGTCCACCCCACAAATGCTATAGACCTCAGGCATCCACAAGGAAACACAGTGCTATCCTTGTGAAAGTCCTGTGGTTCCTTGGCAGAACTGTGCTCCATGCTGGACTCACATTTCCAGGAATTCCTGGGTCATAGGTGCCCCTGAAAGTCCCATGTGCAGAGGTGCTCAAGGGAAAGTCAGTACACCTGCTGGCTATATTTACTTTCCTTCCTGATTTCCGCTGGGTGTGGGGCAGAAGGTTGAGGGAAGACAGGGAAAATGCACATGCTCCTCCTTGGTCTGCACATTGCATCTTGAGTCCTTCTGCTCCTGCACTCCATCCACACGGGCCCCTGGACCCACTAGGAACCAGGAGAAAAGGAAAAGCTGCCACAAAGGCAGCTGTCCCCATTTCTGTGCAGAGCAAGAGAGGTCCATGTGAAGATCCAAAAAGCATGAACAGGCCCTGTGAAAGTTATTCAGGATACAGCCTCTAATGAAACAATGAAATACCTATTTTTTCTTAGAAAGAAACAAAGTTTTTCGCTGAATGACACTTCAGTCACTTCAGTCCTGAAATCTGCAAATGCATCTTCCCTATCATCGTGCTAGGCTGAATCAGGACCTTGGCTTAAAAACACACAGGAGCTTTGGTGTATTAACAATCCAGATCTGGAACTGAACTTTGCTGCTTAGATATATCTCTAATCAAAATAGATTAGGTCCGATTCTGTAGCATGCCTCCAGAAGGACCTTCACCTCTGAGCTGCTCTAAGGGTTCCAATGGTTCCATTGTATTTCTTACAGCAGCTTCCACCCCTGAACTACATTGCCATGTGTCCTATCCCAGGGCTTGTGAGGGCAATTTACAGTGACCTTGGTGAGGGAATTTTCCCCTCTCACCACCTGTATCTCTTTTATGGCAGCAGAGAGGGGCTGGAGTGGGGAACAGAATCTGCCACAGTACATGTGCAGAAGTATGTACTGCAAATGCAAATGCTCTAGATACAAAAGTTCTACGGCATAAGGAGGAAAGATAACGCTGGGTGACCACACTGAATTTTCAGGTTTCAGAGTAACAGCCGTGTTAGTCTGTATTCGCAAAAAGAAAAGGAGGACTTGTGGCGCCTTAGAGACTAACCAATTTATTTGAGCATACGCTTTCGTGAGCTACAGCTCACACTGAATTTTAATTTCTAAATCCTATTGATTTCATTTTTTCCAAGCATCATCATAATTTTTATTTTATTTTTTTTATTTATTTGCTGGTGTAACACCATTAACTTCAGTGGATATATTTCTGATTTATACAAGTGCAAACAGAGCAGGAAAAAAATTCTGTCTTTGCAGCATGGTTGTCCTGTGTCAGCCTCCCTGTGGCCAGGGGCATCAAGACATTTGGTTGAGCCCATTTACAAAAGTGAAATATGCTGTGGTGGTGGTGTGTATTGGGCTGCTGAAAGCTACAGTCAGAAGACAAGAACCTGCTTCTGAAGTCTTACAAGATAACACCCGCACTGATGTCGTGGTCCAAGCATTAGAGCGACAGCCTTAGGCCAGAAGGGCAAGATAAGGATTCCACCAGACCCTATTAAAATATCTTTCTTGACTAACGAGTAAGGTTTTTTCCTCAGAGTTTCCCAAAGATTCCTGTATTAAATACTGGATCTTTTGAGACACGTGGCAATATGGTTGTGTGCCAGAGATCTGAATTTGACAGTTTTGTCACACATCACCAGATCCATCCCTTATAAAGAAACGTGTTTGAGCCCAAAATGTCTGCCTGCCTCTGGGCACTACCAGCAGAACTACTGCTTGAGGCTGCCCTTTCGCAAACAAAGATCTGGTTGTGGGAGCGGTTTGTGTATCTGCACTTTAGACATATACGGGGCCAAATTCATCCTTCGGTTATACCACCAGCCACCCAGAGTAACTCCACAGACACACAGATTTGGCCACAATTTGGCCCAGAGCGTATGTGCCAGAGTGTTCACAGAGATGAGCTTTATACATAACTGCACTTCAAGGATATTCTGCAAACAAGCATAAAAATCTAGCTGCAGTGTGAGATTTTATGTCTATTTTTAGTATCTGTAATTTTGTGTCTACATCTTTTCATGTGACCTGTAGCAAATATTACTGCAGGTATTGTTTCCATTAAGTAAGTCTTTCAGAATTTGATTACTTTCAAGAAGCTAACAACTCCTTTGAAATCAGTTAGCAACACTGGTAGCTTCTCCAGAGCAAGGAATCCATGGCCAACCTACTTATCGTTATTTAATCTAAACATAAAGACAGTTACACAAATATAGCAAATATTTTCATAAACATTGGAAGAACCAGTAAGCCACCGATATTTGCTGTGCTTCAAGGTCATTATGTATATTTGATGACTTCTGCTTTTGTAAACATGATGTGCATTATTTGGTTTAAAACCAAATGTGCCATCAGTTAGTTATGATACTTTATAGAATTACAGATTCATTTACAGATATAGATATATACAGCACATGGATTGACGGACATACAAGGATATGCAGCATCTAGGTGAACCCACCTCCAAGAGTACACAGTGTGTGGATTAAATATAAGTGAAACAGTTAGAGCTGCCACATCAAGGTTAATGAGATGCTTTTAGGTTCCCAGTCCATCATCACTTCTTCTGGCTTCTCATGTAAATGGGGCAACTGAGCCAGTTAGTGAGGTTGCGTAGCAGTATACTGTACAGCAGACCATGGCCACCATGCACATTTTCCCATCCTGTCAGCCACACCTAACTAATGCTATCCAGACAATAATAATTTTGGGCAGTTTGGCTCTTCAACTAATTAACTAGAGGGATTGAAATATTCCTCTACAGCATTAAAACAAAGCAGCACCACTCTACCGTCATAATAGTGTTCACAATAAACTTCATGAACGACCAAGCCACTTACCCTGCAAAAAGAAAACCCAACAACAGGACATGTTAGCTGACTTGAGCAGAGTTATTTCCTTTGACTGAGGACAGGTCAGAAGCAAGAAGCTTCTACCAATGATGAAGAATACTTACTTATCATTCATACCTTTATCTTCAGATACTTTAATTAATCCTCACACGCACTGTGGCAGAGAGAATAACTAACTTGGTCAAAGCTACAGACGACGTTAATGTCAAAACTGGGATTAAAATTCAGGAATGTCTAGCTCCCAATCCCGTGCTGAGACTACACCTCTCTCTTTATAATGATAACTGACTGTCACATGCCAATCACGTTTGTTTTCTGGTGCTTTTAAAGGACTCAGTCCTGCTCCCACTAAAGTCAATGCCCAAAATCTGTTGACTCCAGCCTCAGGGACAGGGACGGTGCACAGTCTCTATGCACAGTGTCTAGCATAATGGGCTCCCAGTCTCAACTGGGGCTTCTATACTCTACAGTAATGCAAGCAAAATAATAATGTGGCGGCCAGCATAAAACTGATGTCTGGAAGAGGCCATCTTGCAACCTACAATTATCTGGGTTGTTAATATTTAAAGCTCAAGCATCTGCCAGTTAATAATGTGGTCAATTCAATCATAAAGTAAACTAAAATAAATATTACAGTTTAATAGTATTTTGAATGTAAATGCAAACTTTAAAAAATAAGACTCTTGAAGATAATTATCAATTTCAACTGTTGCCTGACTGACTAGTTCCTGGAGATTTTGTCACGTAGGGCCCAGTTTTCAAAAGAGAGCACAAGTGCAAATGCAGAAATCCACAACTGTACATAATGGGCAGTTGTGCATTACAATTTGGGATGTGCATGTTTAACATACAGATATGTGCTATTACCCAATTTCTGTGTGAAAAATCTGGAATTGTTAATGGCCTAGTTTGCGAAAGGGCTGATCACATGCAGCTCTCATTTACTTCATCTGGAGTATGAAAAACAAGCCCTAAATGACTTGCCCAAGCCCATATAGTGAGTCACTGTCAGTGCCAGGAAGGAAACCCAGAAATTCTCCCAGTCCCTGAGTCCAAACACTAAACACTCTCATCTGTACAATAGGTTGACTCCTCCCTTATTCCTACCTTTATGTATTTTACTCATAAAGTTAAAAAAAATAGGGCATACAAACAGCTCCATCATCTTTAATGAATAGCAAATAATGCCAACTAGGGCAAGTAAATGTGTGAAGCACCACTCGTACACCCAGTAACTTGCATGTGTGTCACAGATGGTTTTATTGAAGAGCCAAAAGAGAGAGAGAGAGAGAGAGAGAGAGAAAAGAAAAAACAAGTTACAAGCCACATGAAAAGAGGCAAAAAGAATTTTGTGGTATAAGAAATTAAAAGAAAAATTCAAAGCCTTTCCCTCTCCTTGAGAACATATAGACTAATCTCTACATAAGTAGAAATAACAGCTCTTTGAAATGGCAATGATTTGCTTGGAAAACATTCATTAAAAACGTCCTGCAATTATTGACTCTATCATTATTTCTTGGCAACATCTGAGTCTTGATGCATCTTGTGTTTTCCATGAAAAGCAAAGCATTGTTTCGGGGAGGAGGAGGAGCCAAGGACACTATATTTGAAATATGCGCTTGGTGACATGAAACTGATTGCCCAAAGGAATCAGGATAATATATATTTGTGTTATTGTACACGTGAGTAGCTTGAATCATGTACTGCTCTCTCTCTTTGTTTGGATTATGCAGCTCGCCTGGGCAGCCATCCAAAAGATTCACATTAAATTCTAGCTATATTCAGCACAAAAGTCATCTAGCATCAGAGGATCAAAGTTACATCAACCAACAAGCACTAAGGAATTGATAAGCCGCTAAAATTAGGTCATCTCCTAGCAGCTGCTTTTGATGGATGAAGTGGAATTTAGCCTCAGGTTTTCTATTTAAAGATCTGTTACAGCATCTTTTCCTGCAGCTACAGTGAGAACACAACAAAGTATAAAGCTTCTGATTAAATGTTTAATCATTTCTATTTACTCTTCTGATTGTTTCTGCCATGCCACAGATTTACAGCAGTCTGTATTTGGAGTTTTGCTAGACATTTTAAACCCACACTGCAATATTTAGAAAGCTTTATATTCCTATCAGGAAAGGCTAACAGGGGATATTTTTCTTCTATTTGGAGTAAATTTTGCAAACATGTTTACTTACTTTAAAGGAGTATATTGGCAAATAATGGGCTTAAAATGAACCTATCTTCAATTGTCTTAATATTGTGTTCCATTACAAAAAAATCTATCACTTCATCATTAGGAAATTTTTAAAATACTAATTTACAAGGATCTACAGGAATCTTTTTGTGTGGTTTTATGCTCTTTTTGTGATCCCTTCAGAAGTTAGCTAATAAAATCTTATTGCGAAAACTGGTTACCTTATCAGTGAGGGTGATTTTCAGACAAAATGGATTCATGCTGACTTCTGCCCCATTACAAAAAAGAAGAAAATCTGAATTGCTAATAGGGACTGATTATAGGATCTAGTGCTAGCCATTCTCTAGAGCAGTGATTCTCAAACTTTTGTACTGGTGACCCGTTTCACACAACAAGCCTCTGAATGTGACCCCACCCCCCTTATAAAGTAAAAACACTTTTTTTATATTTAACACTATTAGAAAAGCAGGAGGTGAAACAGGGTCTGGGCTGGAGGCTGACAGCTTACAACCCCCTATGTAATAACCTCGTGACCCCCTGAGGGGTCACGACCCCCAGTTTGAGAACCCCTGCTCTAGAGCACTGGTTCAAAGAGGAGCCTAAACAGTTAGTGACTGAAAATTGTTAACATGACAACATAGTGTCCTACGTGAGTTAGTGGTTTCAATCTAGTACCAAGACCTCACTATAACCTCAGCCTGCAATTGGCTCCATCATTAGTGTCTTAGCAGAGAGATCAGGGATGAAATGACCATGAAAACTGAAAAAGTCACTTATCAGTAAGAAAAGAAAGCTATGATTACTTGACCTACTAAGACAGGAGGATCTGCTTCATTTCGACTTCCTTTTCTACATGAGAGTAATTGGACTGTCATGCTCATGTCTTCTCTGAAGAGCAGTCTGTCTCATTTCTCTCATTTAAGTGTGCTGAGGGTTTGGCAGGGAACGTTCTGCTCTTCTAAGAGAGAACAAATGCCATTGCAAGACCATTGACAATATTTCATTAGATTGTATGCTTCTCTACTTGTCAGTTTAAAAATCTAAACCAGATCATCACCATTTCCTGGTTATGATTGTGAGTTTATATGACCCCATTCATTAGGCAATTTGTATTACAGAATACCATCCGATTATAAAAATCAAGTAATGAAGGAACAAAGGTGTCTGCTAGACTGTTTGGTTTATGGCAGTGTGCTTTGTGGAATCAACATTATTTGCTGGTCTTTGAGAAAACAGCTACAGTACTTTAAACTAAACTAAAAAAAAAAAAAACAGATGAAAAGAACATTAAGGTTACAAAAGTCAAGCACCCAAGAGTTGGGAAATGCCAGAACTAAGGTTGCCTGTGCAACTTGAATCCACCCCCTCGCACATACGCATTCTGACACAGGTTTTAAGGCTACATGATCACACACGTTTTTTTTGGTAGGATCTCCTGCCTCATTCAGTGAGAGGGAAGCTATTAAATATTTATTTTTACCCTCATCATTCAGTGTGTCCCCCCGGGCTTTATTTACTGTACACCATTCAAAGCCTGTACTGAATTCAGAATTGTTATTATTATTATTTGACTTTTCTATGGTTCTTTCATCATAGTATCTTGTTCTTTACAAACATTAATGAATTTATTTTCACAACATGCAGGCAAGGTATCTCATTTTCAACACACGGGGATCTGAGGCACAGAGCAATTAAGGCCAGAGTTGTCAAAAATGTAAACTAATTTTGAGTGCTTAATTTGAGATGCTTGTGTTCTGATTTTACAGAGAGTTTAGTGTCTTATAGAACTTTATATATGCAGAGCCGAGCTCCCATTGAACTCACTCGCCACGGTGAGGGCTCAGCACTTCTGCAAATCAGACAGACCCCAGAGTTTCAAGTTGGATACCCATAGAATGAGGAACGTTACACTGGTCATCCATCCATATAAAAACTTTGGTTGATATAACTTGCCCAGCATCACACGGAAACTTTGTGGCAGTGTCAGGGATAGAATCTAATTCAGCTGCCTTAACCATGAGACCATCCCTTCTCTTCTTGCAATCCCCTGCCTCATTCACAACACACCTTCCAATTTCTGCAACAAATGAGACGGGTCCTACAGACAACAGTCTCCTTCACTACACAATCCTGATTCATACCCAGAGCAGGTCCCTCTTGCGCACTGAAAGAGGCAGGGGTCCTGTGGGAAAGCTAATATGTGATCATGTAATTAAAGACTATCATAATACATACACACAGGGGAATCTAATTAAGGGCACAAGCAATGTCAATTCTGGCATTTCCTAACTTTTAAGTACTTGCCTTTGCAACCTTAATGTTCTTAGAACATATTTATTTTTATGAAAATTCCTATGCTTAAAAATATATATGTAAAAAAATTCTATCATATGGAACCATATTGACACCCTACATGGGTCATCATCAGGGTTGGGACCTTTAAATCCATAGCAGTCCTCTACCACTCAAGCTAACAGAGTAACTGGCAGTAGAAGGCTATTAACTTGTGTGTGGATCTGCCACCATAGGGGGATGGAGAGACAGACTTTGCTAGGCAGAAAAGGACTGTCAAGACATGGGAATAAGGGGTTCAATATCAGGTTTTGTAGGTGAATCTGCTCAGTGATAACTGACCAGTGTATCTTTGTCTTCCCCAGCCTCTCCTTCTACTCTAATCCACAGCCTCTCCCAATCTCCTGTCCCCTTTGTTTCCATCTCATCTTCTACCCCCTCTCCTCTTGCCCCTGTCCCCTAAATGACCCCCTCAAGGAGTGAACTCACAGCCCTGGCTTTAGCAGGCAAATGCTCAAACCACTGAGCTATGCCTCCCCCCCCCCCCCCAAGACCCATAAGATAGAGAAAATGGTTGAATACGAAGGGGAAAAATCTTACTGTCAGGAAGTTATTAGATTTTGGACCAGACTTCCAAGTGAAATGGTAAAAGCCCCCTTGCTTGACAACCTTGAAACTAGACTGGACAAAACACTGATCCTGCAAGGGCTCCCAGGGGCTAGCCTAGAAAGATGTATCCTAACAGAACTTTTCCAACTCAGATTTCTGGATTCAAACCGGTCTTGTATAGCACAGTTGGAAACATTACAATGATCAGTTATGCCTGGCCATACTGGTCAAAGAACAGAAAATGCACAGCTACCACTGTGGTGCCTTTCACACCTCTTTGCAATGGTAATAGCAGAATATGTGAAGTATCTCACACCCCCCTCCCTTGCCATAGATAGGAGTTATTCAATCATTTATCAAATGTACACAAATTCCTTTTCATATGCAAATATACCATTTGCCTCAGAGCTCTAGCCAAACAGTTGTGCAGTGCTTTGTCATGAAGATAATATCTTTAATCACAGAGTCCCTTGTTTCCATTCTCTTGAACAGGTGTTGCATAATGTCAAAGCTATTGTAACATCATATTTATTTGTTAACGGAGTGTAATGAATATGTTGTAAGGACATGAATGTGTCAGTCTCATGGTTAGGGTTAGTGGTTTCATGTGATGTGGTATGTGTAGGATAATGGCATAGACTCAGAGATGCAGGAGTACATTACAGCAAATTTAACTGATGTGGCCTGTTTTAGCTCTTCTCATTTTTGGAAAGAAGAGAATACATGAAAGACTTCATTGAAAATGAATACGTTGTTCAATGTGGTTAACTCTACACTTTGGCTCCACTCCCATCTCCTTTATAGGTGGAGTCTGTGTGTGACACTTTTCAAAATAGCATCATCTAAATACAACAGATTTATGTCATATCAGAACAGATATATGGGTCCACCTTATCTGGTATCTTGTTTCACACAATGGTCTATCATCAGATGTAGCAGAGAAAGTTGACTCTCTCTCATCCTCAGAATCTAATTTTTAAAATGTGGGTATTTATGGGGAAAGTTAAAAAAGCCTAGCATCTGTAATTACACTAGCAAAGGCAAGCATTGCAAGATCAATCTGTTCTTATGCTTCATGGCATAAGCTGCTCCCAGGCCAGGGACAGTCACCTTCCTCTGAAAGATCTGATGATAGACCATTGTGTGAAACAGGATACCTTACTAGCTAGACCATGTACTTTTTCTGATATGTCATGTATGCACCTACAGCTGAAAGCACTATAACCAGCACTGTTTTCACGGTCCACTTCACCCCTTTCACACACTCAACAATGCCAGCCTAAAGGTCTCTTTCATTTCCTTCTCTTTCCCTGCTATATTCATGTCTTCTCCTATGAAGTCACCCCCTAACCTGGTGTATGAAATGACCTCCAAAAACCCAGAGCAGCAGACCCTACCCTCTCTCATCATTTAAATTCCATCTAAAGACCTACTTCTTCCATAAGACTCATAGATAACAGAACTATGATAAATATTCATTATTATCCATTATTTTATTTATTCTTCCAAATAATTCCAACAGGTTAGAGAGGCATGGGGAAAAGTCATGCAGGTTTGGTTTATATCGTACTTGGCTCATCTACTATAGGTGCTGTATAACTAGAGTTTATAACAATATTGATATTATAGTAGTGCATAAAGGCTCCAACCCAGATCAAGACCTCATTGTGCTGTGGAAACACACTCTGAGCTAGTCCCTGCCCATAGCTATTAGTCAAAAACATCAAAGGGGAGGTCATTTGCCCAGCATCCCACAGCAGCTCATTGATGACAGAGCCAGGACTAGAACTCAGGTCTCCTAGCTTCTAGTCCAGTGCCCTCTCCTCTAGACCATGCTACCTCCCCAGCTGTCTCTCTCCATCTCTCTACCAAACTATTTATCAGCCTTGATAATTGGCCATCATCTAGTTCTCCAGCACAATAAATGCAATGATAAACTAAACATTTTTGTTGTTTGTTTAACTATTGATAATTAGTACCCACTGAATGAATGTTCTTAGGATCTAATGCAATTTAATTGCATAAGTCATTACCTTTTTCTCTGATAATGCCTCAGGTTTATTACCTGTAAAGAGTAACCTCAGGATAGATATTTAAAGCATGTCAGTTATATAAGTCACATGAAAAAATCTCATTACGAAGTGTGCAACTAACAGCAGAATCAGGCTAAAGCTGAAGAACAAATGAAATGCAACCCTTGCTTCAAAGGTAGGGATGCCATGGGTTGCTTAGTGAATACATGGCCTTGAGCAGACTTGGATCTTGGCTATAGCACATGGAGGCTAATTAAAGCCCATTTTCTACCAGAGGTATATCGACAAGCAGGACAAAGGCGGGTCTCACACCTCTCCCTTCCTAAAGAAAGTGAAAAACACTACACAGAGTCCGCCAAACTGATAGTCCTGTTGAACTCATACACAACCCAAGTTTTTCCATTACATACAATTTTGAGACGTGAAGTATCTGTGGTCAATAATCATTTTCTATCAGATTGTCCAGCTCACCCAAACCATTAAATGGTCATATTAGCAGCTCCAAGAGAAGTCACTGATAATTGGTGGGCAAAAATGCTTTGACAACAGCTCATAGCAGGGGAGCAATACCGATTGTATGTGTAAACACAAAACAAAAATATAGACAGATTGATAGAAAGGGGGCAAATTCTATTCCCAATTATATGTGTGTAGATTACTCCAGTTGAATTATCCTGGATCTACACCAGTGTAACTGAGACCAAAATTTGCCCAGTAAGTATAGTGTATTTATCTTATTATAAATAGTCAATAACATGCTTACTGATATCCAATGACTATTAAATTAAAATAGTATAGCAGCTAGAAGGCTAGGAGGCTTTGCTGATGTAGGTTTTCCAGAAACATTTTCCCCTGCAGAAATAGACTGAACAACATGTTCTAATAGTAAAATCAATATCCTCCCTCTATTAATTTAGAAACAATATTTTTCATTCATGGGATTAACCTATTAGGATTGCACTGCATCATTTAAGTGATGATGGGAGCAACATCCCATTTTATGAGGCAATAACACAGGTCCAAAGCCAACCTGTCTTTTATCCTTAATTGGAAAGAAAAACTGGAAATATTACTGGAGAGAAAAAGACCGGGCCCTTCTTTTTCAGCTCTTTCACTAGAAGCCTTTTAATATTTGTTTTCAAATAAAATGATTAAGATTAAAGTCAGTCTAAGTAAATCTGCAGTGGAACAAGAAGCTGTATAGCAGGAGAAGGCACAGAAAGCTCAGCCAATGTAACTCTGGCTTTATGAAAATTCAAATATGTCTGAAGGTTTGGGAATCTACATGAACAGAATGCAACTATGGAAGGTCCCTGGCCTTTTAAAGTGAGGAGACATTAAAATTATTAGAATGCTGAAATGATGTGACCCGCACACACAGATAACAAATTACTTTAAGGAGTCTTAACATCAAGGAAGAATCTTACTGGCAACAAGTGACTGGATTGGTTGAGAGAGTCTAACTGCAGTGTAATTCAGGGCAGAGATACTCTAGCCATTGTGTATAACCCTTAAAATAAACAGAAATAGAGCCAGGATTCCAAAATTATTTTTTAAAAGAGTTCCATAACAACAGTCTCCACCAAGCCAGCTATTAACTGCTCCATAACACTCACTGATAACTCTTAAGGTTTTGCTACCATGATCTCATCCTCAATTTTCATTATAGAATAGACTAAGAGTCAGTTTATAATGCTGAAAAAACTGAGGCCCTAAGTTCAAACAGCACAAAGATATTAGCTGTTGTGTTTCCTTCCATTATGTCCCCAAAGCTGTGTTTCCTTGCTAA
Organism: Lepidochelys olivacea; assembly: GCF_965140295.1. Taxonomy (NCBI): domain Eukaryota; kingdom Metazoa; phylum Chordata; order Testudines; family Cheloniidae; genus Lepidochelys; species Lepidochelys olivacea. Next base: position 84,935,810 of record NC_140415.1, on the reverse strand, counting down.
GAAATCTTGGAGCTTTCTCTTTTCTTCTATAGAGAAGTCTTGGGTACCTACAGGTTAAAATCAGACTGAATGTAATAACTAGCACGATGAGAATCTCCACATTTGTAAGGCACTATTACTCCTGAAATGCTCAGCAATGACACTTAGAGCAGTGTAATGTGCTGTGTTCACATGCAAGACAGACTTGGTAAGAGATAGGATTCAAGAAACAGGACCCCAAAGCCGAGTTGTTTGTTTGAAACATCTGTTGTTACCTGAGGCTGGCTTAACTAACATGTCATTCATGAAAAAGTGTTAAAATGACTCTAAAGAAGTTTCTTTAATGATATTTACCCATCAGGTTTTATTTATCCATCCTCAGTCAAACACTCCCCAAACTTGTAGCTGACAAGCTATTATTTCACTCAAATTATGCAGTGTTTCCGCAAGAGCTTTCAGATTATAAATGGATTTTGTCCAAACAGGATACTGCCATGTGTCCCCAAATTATCAACTGACCTGTATTAATCCAGAATTTGTGAAAAGTTATTTGGCAAAGCAGCAACAGAGCTATGGGAGCAGAAGCTACACATATTACTGCACCCCAAGCAGAAGTGACAGCACTAAATTTGCATTACGGAGGTATTTCAAAAGGCTATACCTACTGGGTGTAAGTAAAGAACCCAGAGGAAGTGTTAATTGAAAGTCAGAGAGGTAACAAGCTATGAAAATAAGATTAGAAGAGTTCCAAAGAAAAAGACAGGCTCAACACATGACAGAGAAATTATTCATAAGACCAACCACTGTACTTGGAAAAATTCCATAAGCAACTGATTATACCTTAATATATTTATGCTAAATTCAGAACTGTGAAAGACAATTATTGAAGATGCTAAATCCACATACTGTAGAAGCCACATGGGGACAGATTGACCCTGCCTGAAATTCAGGATAAAGTCCAGAGAGGTTCTACTATTTCCTTTTACTTGCCCACTATGCTCCATTTTGACGAGTGGTAGTATGGTCAGTGCCAGCAGAAAGACTTACTGCAACTTGAGACACCCTAAGTAGCAGTTGTTTGAGTGCCATTATGCAAGGCAGGCTTATCTAACTTATAGGTTTTCAGTTTTATTTTTATTTAGTGCCTCTAGTGGTCATGTGATAAAAGAATCTAAAAACCAGCAAACAGATGAAGAACTTTACATCATCTTCAAACATGCTTAGTCTAGTGAGGACCGTTGTGCCTGCCAGAGTGACCACGGTTGATGGCATCGCGCCAGATATTGTGTAGTGAAGTTCCCAGATCTGGCTCGCTCCTGCGAGTTCATGAATCTCTGGGGCAGCCCTGCAAGTGACACCAGATAGGGCCACAGGGTATGACCTTTGCACATGGATGTAGAGCTTGAGAGCACAGTATGCTGGGGTAATTTTGTCCATCCTGGTGACATGGCTGAAGAACATGCAATGCTGCTTTTGAAAATAATGAATGATTGAAGGAGGCCAGATCTTTGTAAGATTGCCCTTGTACAGAGATACTATGACACCATCTTTCCATTTTGCTGGTACTTTTCCTGATGCACACACTATTAATAGATGATGCAGGCTGATGTTCACTGGTTCCAAGGCACCTTTGAGCTACTAAGGTGGAATAGCATCAGATTTCATAGAATATCAGGGTTGGAAGGGACCTTAGGGGATCATCTAGTCCAACCCCCTGCTCAAAGCAGGACCAATCCCCAATTTTTGGCCCAGGTCCCTAAATGGCCCCCTTAAGGAGATGCAGCAGCATGTCCATTCTATAGCTTTTGGATGGTTTTGGTACTTACTCGAGTGATGGAGGACATTACAGAAGCAGCAAATACATGATGATAATAAATTTCTATATAATAAATTGTTCTATTTGTTGTAAGTTTTTTTGATAGTGCCCATCACAGGTGTATCTAAGTAGTAACTGCTGACATTTATATCCCCTGCTCATTCAGAGAAGAACTAATTTGATATATTATTAGTGTGTCTCACTGGAGGATTTGTTGTGACTGGAATTCACAATACTAAATACGGCACCATCCATTTGCATAGTGCTATCGCATTAAATACGTCCAGTGCTGCCATGGGGTTGAGAATATTCTTTGCTCTTTTTCTCCCCTCCCCGTATTACCAACACTGGGATTCTGGTGGCCCCTTCTTGCCCTCCCCATTAGTTTTGCTGGAGCAGTAAGATTAACAACAGTTCTGCAGCACTAGGGGTGGAATCCTATCCCCATTGAAATCAATATAAAAACTCCCATTGACTTCCCAGCAGCCAGGATTTCACTCCACTGCTATTATGTAGTGCAGCAGCCTTTTGTACATCTAGGTGGACTGTTCAAGCCCTATTTCAAATATATTTTAGTTGTAAACCTACCCCAGAAACTGTGGAAGGCCCTGACACCCAAGAGGCTGTGTGGCGGTTGGACCTGCTGCCACCAAACGCAAAAGTGTCAGGCTCCAAGAACTGCCTCCTTACCTTTGTCCTTGATTTGCCTTTAGGAGAGGGACAAGGCAAGAAGTAGTGAGGGCAACATACGAGAGCAGTGGCCAGCAGAGGTGGGGAAAAGCTGCCAAATCCCAGTCTCATTGTAGGTATCTCCTCTTCTTTCTGGGAAGAGGTGAAAACAGCTAGTGGTTTCCTGCAAACTCTTTGTTTGTCTGCCCCCAAACTCCTGTGGTGGCCCTCTGGAGTGGCACTTATGGCAGGCAGACACTCACCCAGGGGATGATCAGGCAATGTTCTCTTTTGGCTGCCACCAGGAAAAATGGGCAAAAGGCACTGAAGAGTGATCAAGGTTCTGAGAATGGGGAGTGGTATGGGAAAAGATCAGCGGGTCAGGGCCACCAAGGACTTGTGCCTTGAGAGGGTGGTGTGGGTTACAGTGAACATGTTGGGTGGGTAGCACAAAGGGAAGGGCATGGGAACAGTGCATTTCAAAGGTGTCTGTGGGTGCCCTACTTAAGTATGGCCTTGGGGTACAATCTGAATATCATTACACCCAACTGGTCTTGAGTTAGTTAGTGGTTTTAAGCAAATCAATTAAACTGTCTGTGTCTTAGTTCCTCCACTTATAAAATGGGGATAATATTTGCTTATCTGCCTCACAGAAGTGTTATGAGGTTTCCTTAATTAAATATCTTCACAGTTCTTTGAAGATGTAAGGCACTATAAAAGTATCATTTGACTATGTACAGTCACATAAGGTGTGCTTTCACTTTTCCCTTCTTCTCTCATTTTATACGCACAATGGTCAGGAAATTCAGTTATGCTCCCCAAAGCATGTGTCATTTTGCCACAAAACACACATATAATAGGAAATGCTACATGTGAGCAAGGAGGACTGAATTATAGTTGATGTGGGAATCATAATCTTGTATATTTGTCTTGTGGGTTTATACAACTTCAAGCATAATATTGTAGGGAGTTCTCAGCAGTTAAGAACCATGCAGTCTTGTAGCTAGCAATCTCATAATTTTGATATATCCTCCCCTGGTTAAGAAGTCAATTGAGTCATGCTGATTTACACCAGCCAAGATTCTGGCCCAGTTAGCACAGCTGCTTAATTTGAAGACTGATTCTTATAAACTGTATTTTCATTTTACTTGCACACACACAGTTATGTTAAGGTGATACTCCTAAATTGAAGGCTCTGTAGAACAGTCCTCATGAATTTACCATGTATTTAGCAACAGCAAATACACTAGATGGAAATGGAGCTGCTCATTCTATTTGTTGTTGTTATCAAAGTACTTAACCTTGTATAAAAGCCCAGCTTTACTTAGCATGGAATAGTTGCCTTCCAGTATTGAAGCCTATGTATTTCTGTGGACCTGTATCCAGCCATTTTAAGTCAACAAACATGTCTTTTCCCTGACCCTTTTGAGCTTTTGTTCAAAAGTCTGAAGGCTGCTTACTGACAAGTGATTTGTTTCCATTAGAACATGCCTCATTCCAGCCATCCGTGACCATTTTGTACTTAGGGCTTTATAAGCAGCACGTCTCAACATTCCTAAAATCCCAGAGAGGATCTGAAAATAGAATAAGAAATGAGCATTTAAATTAAAAGCAACAGCCCTTGCATGAAGCTGCCAGGTTTTTATGGTAGATAGTGTCTTTCTGCCCCCCTTCTTCACAGGATCGTAAGCCGTATTTTCCATAATATTTTGCAATGCCATGGAGGTTTGCATTCACTCATCTATTTATAGGAGTCTGTTTTAAAGTGAAACAGGTGTCAAGTTGAATGAGGTTGTTGCCTGCATACATGTCCTTTCTGGAGAGGGTTGGGGGGAGTTTTACTACTTTCTGCACTTGGGGGATTTACAGTTCTATTGCTAATCTCTCGGTGAAATAGAAAGCAGGGGAAGGGGAACCTAGGTTTCTACTAAGGTCTCACTCCTCACACCATAGGGCCTTTGCTTTTATTTCTTAATTTGTTTAAAGTGAATTTAGTAATTGAGAAAGATGCCAGATGGCCCATCCTGAGGAATTAAATCGTCTATACAGCCACAGAACAGGTTTACCACAGATAGTGGGAATACATGTTCCCACCCAATCCTTGTGCCACTCAACCTTGTCCTAAGAGGATCATCTCTAAGACACAAATGTTAGTCCAATCACCATGCATCTTCAATCCATGGCCTCTCTTATGTTACATTACTCATGTCAAGCCAAGACTACAACTCTGCATTTTTTTATGGACATCTAAGATGTTGAGCTGATTCCCCCACTATTTCCCCTCTTATTGCTGTATTACCCTATTGTAATTTTCCATCTAATGCTCTGTTGAGGTTACTTTTAAATACTTACCTGTGGGCTTTTGTCACCTATCCCCTTTGAATCCATTTTTAAAGCCCTCCTCACTAGGTTGGGAAGTCTGTGTCCAAAGAAGAAGTGGACCCCATCTCTTTCCAGCAGTACTTTTTCCCAGAGCAGCATCCCATTGACACCATTGGTGCAGCCATGCATTCATCACCAGGATGTGTGTGTTCCTGCATGGGCTCTGATGCTCAACTGGGAGGTTGGACAAGAAAACCACCTGCACCCGAATCCTTCATCCTTACTCCCAGAGTGCTAGAGTCACTGCTGGTCTGCTCAGGGTCAAATCTGGCAGTATTATTAGAACCCACGTGGATGAACAACATGAGGTAGTGGTCAGAGGGACACATGAGCCTTAGCAACCCATCTTTCTCTAACAACTTGGATGCAGACTTTAGACAGGCAGCACATCCTGGGACATCAGATCAGATCAGCAGAAGAATGTCTCCATCTACCTCAGGAGGGAGTCCCCAAGCACCACCACCCTACCTCTCCTCCTCTTGGGTGTGATAGCCATGAACCTCCCAGCCTCGGGGGAAGGTGGTTCCTCTTCTTCAGCTACTGGGGGTCTCCTGTTGCCAGTACAGCATACTGTTTTTTGGCCTCAATAGATGGGTGGAAGATGGAGTACTGTCTACTGCCTAAGGTAGCCAGAACCCAGTTTCCTCCCCCAGTTCCCTCCCTGGTCAAAACCAGGATCTGCGTTGAAGCCTTCAGGGTCAGGATGACTGTTTGACCAGGGCTCCTAAAGGTGCAGACAAAGGAAGAGCTAGCAGCATCAACAACTATCCCAAGCTTCAAACTGGATAGGGACTCAATCCTCAGTTGTAGCTAAAGGAATCATTTCCCAGGACAGCAACAGACAGTCTGTGCCACCACTCCTATGCAATATTTCCATCCGCTCATATCCAAGCAAACTCCTCTAGCTTGGATAAAATGAATTGGAACAGAAACAAATATAGCCCCTGGTGGCTGTAACGTTACTGCTGCCCATTTTTAGGGCTTCATCCTTGACACCCTCTCAACCTGACAATTAAAAACCAAGCCCCAAAAGGATCAATTTCTTTGTCACTAATTGCACCTACTGGTCCCTATCTAGGGCTTTCCCCCCATCATCTACTCCCCAGCTCCTACTCACAGTGGTGCCTCTTATACTGGCTCATCCCATCCTACACTTCTATTCAGATTACAGAGATTCTGCCTGTTAACCTCTGCCAAATTTCCTCACCACCTTAAGCTTGAGCGTGACGTATGTCTACGCTGTTCTTTCCATTCATTATGTATTTTCAGTGTCTGAAGAACAATGTGTCTCAAGGGTGGCAGAACTAGACTGAGAGTTCCTTGACACTGGGGAAGTAGTTTGAACAGTGCTGAGCACACTGTCGGTGCTCAATAAATAACAAAATAATAAGTACAATAAAAGCAAGTAACGTGCTGCTAAGGCTGCACGCTCACCTTTCAAAGACGTGTCACCCTTAGGGAGTTCATTTACATTAACATAAATATTCCATTAGTAGAACCATTTATAACATACTTCTCTCTCAAGAGGCATTTAGCAACGTGATTCTTCAACCACTTATGATTGACTAATGTATATCACATTTGAATAATATAATAGGACAACTGAGTTAAGTGATTGACTGCCTGGTGAAAAACAGTGCTAATTTTCATTAAAAGCGAACAGCAGTCTCTTAATTTTCTAGAAAATTTACTGCAGTATTTGGCTTACAAATAAAAATATTTCAAGAAAAAAATTCAAATGCTATATTTGTTTTTTAATGAAAATCTTTGGAATTACCACTTCTGTACCGTTTCCAAGTTATTTCCATGATCCAGAGCCAAGAATAGCCAAGTTCTACATGTTTGATCATTACCATTAACATTACCTAGCAGCAGCTGTGAATGGGACAGTTTTTACACCTGAGGTTAAATCCACCTCTAAAAAAAATTAGAAAAATATATTGGGAAAAACGTTCTTCCTCATGAAATCCTGCACCGATCTCTAAGGGTTGGAAGAGACTTGTTAAGAGAGAGTGAGTAGAATATTAGAGATGGGCTGAGACAAAGTATCTGTTCTGTCTGGGCTACTTGCTGGTGTGATACTTCAGAAACCATTAGTAATAAGGATAGTAACAAGCTGTGGCTATCTGGTTAGATCAAAAATATACCGTGACTAATAAGAAACTCTGCCCACCAGTACCCAAAATAGAATATCTTCCTCCAAATAGAATGTCATCATAAAAAAATCCCACCAAAATGAACAAGGTGGTAGGGGAACAACACTAAGTAAAGAATATATTACAATTTAAGTTTAGCAAGCCTGCTAGGCCAAGCTTCCTACAGAGAAGCTTCGAACACACTCAGCTAGTTTAAAGTGGCAAAGCTCCACTGATTTCCATAAAGCTATGTCAATTCATTACATCTGAGGACCCGGCCCTTGAGATGCACCACTACTCTGATGTTTTACATTACAGCTCACTGAACTAGTGACACCAGATTTCCACTCCAGACAGATGGAAATCTGACATAAGGGTCATTTAAAGTGTAATTATTCCCACTGTATCACAGTTGCAGAACGTTTATTTGTTCTCTGCTGATTTACTGTGAAAATTCAAAAGCTTGACTTCTGCTAAAAATTTAGTGAGGTTCCAGCAATTATATGGAGATGAAATTATATATATATATATATATATATGGAGCCTTGAATTAATGTTCCTATATCCTATAGGAACATTAATTCAAGGTTCCACAAAGAAGTGTTTGCTCTTTTCTTCAGGCTTGCTACCTGTAAATATATCTTCATTTCTTTTCTCATCAGCGTAAGTCTTTGCTTTTGCATAAATTAATTTTTAAAATCCCTAAAATGAAAAAACTTGGAAGAGACATTTTCATTTTAAATCAAATTTAACAATTACTCCTCTACTGTAATAGCTTTAAAGCCACAAAGTGTTTTTACTGAATAAATCACATAATTTCTTATGCTTACAGCAGATGATGTTTCCACAGAATTTCTCCATTGTATTCAGAAAGGTAAACCTCAGAAAAATTACCTGTTTTTAATTAGTTTCTTGGACAGTCATGTAATCTCACTAGAGAACCTTCTTTTAATACAATTAGGCCTTCCGATACTAATGGCGAGCCTTTTTTTTTTTTTTTTACAACACACTTATAGCTGGCTTTATTTAACTTTTTTTTTTTTTTTGAAGAGGGGCCCATTCACTTCTCATATCCCTATTTGTGATCACAATTACTGCAAGTGGGTGAACAACCTGAGTGTTCATTCATGCTAATGGCCATTTGACATTTGTTCTGTCCAATCTGTGCATGTGCATATAAATGCACAATCGCATGTAAAAGGGGACATCCACTTTAAAAAAAGGAAAAAAAAAAGATTTGGCTCTTAAAAGTTACACACAAGGCAAAAGACAAGTTAGGAGTATATATGTATGAGATTTTTCTATGTATAGAGCCTTATAAGTTAAGTGATCTCTACTATCTCCGAGAGTCACGCCAATTACAATCTATTGAGAGTAGGAGTTTTCTTGGCAACAGCTGCTGCAGGAAATTATTTTAGTTTATGTGACCAAGGGTCCAATATTTTCAACTGTGTGTATATAAATTCCCTTTGTTGGCTGAACTACCGGAGCTGCTCTTTCAGGCACTGCTTCAGCAAAGTACCTATGCATACACCTAACTTTAAGTATGCAAGTATGTCACATCCTTAAAGCTAGGCAAATGCTTAAGCTTCTTATTGAATCAGGGCCTTAGTAAAGATAGGTTTACCTACCTTACAATGACTGGAGATCTTTGAAATGCTTTTGTCCATTAGATCCCACTGTAGGTATGTGCACAAGGCCAGAATGGTTTAGCCAGCAATGTCCTTTGGGCTGAGCATGTACCATATGCTCCCTCACACCCCCTTCAGTGATAGTAATAAAGGTAGAGTAGCCCCAGCTACCACTCAGTTCCTTCTCTAATATAGAATATCTAAATAAGGACTCTGTGTCAGTGGGACAGGTGAGCAGGTCGTGGGATCATTGTGGAGAAAGTCATCTCCAGGAACTCCAGTTACTCTAAGTTAAGTAACCTCTCTTTCATCTTTGAACATTTTTCCACATGGCTCCCACTGTAGGTGAATTACTAGCAATTACCTTTCCAGGAGCAGGGAGACAGGAGTCCTATTGAAATAACAATTTTAGGACACCCCCACCAAGTTGGGCATCTGATCCAAAAGCTGGCACACTGGAATAGAGACTGGTAAACATATGGACAGAACTCCAAGTAGCTGCCCTACAAAGCTCAGAAAGAGGGTCTCCCCTGAAACAAGCTACAGCTGTTAACTGAGCCCTAACTCGAGGGGTGTGTGTGTGTGTGTGGAGTATGTAATTTTTATTAAGTATAGAAAATGTTAACGCAATCTGTTTCCTGCTTAGAGAGGTTTTGAGAGGAAACAGCCTGCCCTTTAGACTTATCACTAAAGCCTACAAAAAGTTCGGATGATTTATGAAATGGCTTTGTTGTAGACAGGTAAAAGAAAATAAAGCCTGTGGTGTTTAGCCCCAGGAGGGTCAGGAAACCCTACGGTAAGTGGATTTTCACATAAATAAATTTATACAAAATCATATTTTGGTAAACATTTTTCATGTGGCCTGAACATAATTCTGTCTTCATGACATACAGCCTATGGAGGGCCAACCACCAAAGGCTGAATATCGCTCACCCCGTGAACAGAGTTGATAGTTACCAAAAATGTGGTAGTAACAGAGAAGTGATATAATGAACATGATGACATGAGTACAAAGGAAAGGACCATCAAAGACCACATTCAAGTTCTAGGAAGGAAATGGCTCCTTAACTAGTGGTTCCTTAACCATGAATTGGGCCCTTTAAAAATTCAGAGCTGGGAGAAGTGCGTGAGGGAGAGGAATGGTCCTCAGCAGGTGGGTCATATGCAGATATAGCAGCCAGATGAACTCTAACAATGCTGATAAAGAGTCCTGAATGTATCAAAGACAGCAAGAAGTCCAAGATAGTCGCAATCTAAGAGTCCAAGGGCTGAATGTGTCTCTGAATGGAACACAATGAAAGAAACTTCCATTTAGCTTTATATGTCCTCTAGCAGAGGCCTTTCTGCTCTGAATCAATCTCTTTTACAGCCAGTGAATAGTTTCTGTCCACAAAACGTAGCCAGTTACCCTCCATGCTGTCAGATGTAGACATGCCAGGTCCAGACTTAGCACCAGGCTTTAGTTCTGTGAAATGACACCTGGGAGGTTCAGAAGTAGAAAAGGTGGTCTGATTAACAGATGCATTTGGATGGAATACCAGAACTAATGTGCCCAAGCAGGAACTATCATTACCTAGGCTTTGTCCTGACTTACCTTTCTGAGGCCTCTGGGAATTAGCAGAATGGGAAGAAAGGCATAAAGCCTTCTTTTCCCAACAAAATCTATCTGCCAGAGATCCTGGACTTACTCCTCCTTTATAGCCGAATGCTATAATGTTCACATTGGTAGCAAACAGGTCCATTGAGGAAACCTCCCAATTTAGGAAGGCTTGATCTAGAACCAAGTCTCATAAATGATGGAGCTTTTTCTGCTTAGTTCATCTGCCAAATGGTTTGGGGTATGCAGAAGATGGAGGGCTATCAGGCTGATCTGATGCAGGTGTACCACCTCGTGACATAAAAGGGAGATGATCTCACTCACCCTTATTTACTAGATGAGGAATAATTATTACTCATAATTTGTGTCAGACTGCATTTGGATTGAAATTGGAATTCAATTAAAAGTACAAAAACAGCATTTTAAAACGTTTCTATTAGTTAAATAAAATACTTTAAAGGTGCAGGATGTGACAGAGAGGGCAATTTCCTCCAGTATGCCGGACAAATCTTATTGAATTAAGTTAAAGCTTATTGAATTAAGCTTAAGTATTTTAGGAACTCATTGAATTAAAACACAATGTTTATGTGTTATTGTGGTATTGTATGTAACTTGTCTAGGATTCATAACTAATGTAAATGTTGGGAAGTGTTATGAACTTCAGTGGACTGTTTAAAACAATAGTTTAAACCAATGAGTTAAGAACAAGAATGAACTGTTAGTTGAGTAGGTTTCCTGGGACATATTTAGGAGGAGGGGGATGCAAATCCTCTAGATCCATCCTTGTGAAGCTGTGCCTTGAGCAGGAACCCATTGTCTGGCTGACTACCTATTCAGGGTCTCTTCAAACACCCAAACTGGATAAAAGAGTGACTCTCAGTTCAGAAGGGTGCCTGTTCTGAGCTAACAGATGGTATGGACTTGTGATCATGGAAAAACTTCAGGGTGGGAACTGAAGGACCTTCTACTAGCTAGAGCCCCTTGTTGGAATCAGGGGGTGATTCTCTGGTAAGCTTATTGGCATGTGTGTCCATGGTAGCCAACAGGGGGACAGGAGGAAGGGGATGATTGCTATTGATTTCAGTGGGAACAGGATTAAGCCCTATTGCAAAAGAAGAGGATTTGGATCTGGTTTAGAAAAATAACTGGCAATAGGGAGGGGTGCAGAGAAAAACTGCCATGGGAAGCTTCATGTGAAGGCAGGGGCTTGTGGAATAACCACAGGAAGTGGCTCATGGGACAGTGTGAAACACAGGAAAGATGAAGGGAAGTGGATTGACAGGCATGGGGGCAGAGTGTCAATATGCACAGAAGGTAAAGGATCTGGTCCAAACCACCCCTTGCATGCTATAAACATTTCTAAGAGCAACACTGGGCTCCCTGTGGCAGACAGTTCCAGAAACATCCTGGAGCACTAAGAGTTAATATGCAAGACGCTGTTTAAGCTTGACGTGTCAAGAGAAAAGCAGCTGAAACATATAAAAAACAAAACAAAACAGAAATTCCAGCTCTTAAACCATACAGACACTTAATGCCTGCAACCTGGTTTAAAACAACAAACTCCAAACAGCTGAACGTTCAGGGGACATTTGATCACATACAGTTATGAAACTGTGTCAGAAAATATGAAGCTTTCCAGAGAACTTAGCTTGCAAACTTGCCTGGGGGAAGATGCTCACCAGTTACGTCTGCTAACTACACAAAGTACTTATGCTAAGCAGTGTTTGTAGTAATGGGCTGAGCCACTTTACAATCCTGCAGGTGCTGCTGAACATGGGCAAGCTGGGCAGCCTGTGGGGAGGTCAGGTGCCTTTTCCTGAACATGCCTGGAGAGAGCTGCACTAACTTTTTACGAGGTTCCAATGCAGCTATGTAATACCGATGAGTAATAAACAAAAGCCTTTACTGCAACTACAGTGAGCTCTTATCTGAAGATAATTAAATCCAGCATCCTGCTAAACGGAATTCGAACAAGGAAGAACTTTTAGTGCAAAAACATTCTTCATGAACATTCATTCCATTTACAAATGGCTGCTCAGTTTAACCATATTTGTGCTTCTTTTTATTTGCTAGTCATGTTCTCAGAAATATGCAGGAAATGAGCTGTTCTTGTACAAGTACCCTTATTCATATGCAAACAAGGCTGTTTGTGCACGAATAAGCATGTTCACTTTTATTATTCCTGCAAAAAACATTTTAGCCATCCTGTCAAGAAGCAGAAATACCATGTGACTTAGGTGACCTATTACATTACAAAATTAGGTCATGTCTACACTACATCTTCTTCCCTAACAATTCTCAGTATCGTTATCAACATAGCAACAACAGTGGGATCTCTCGTGTAAACAGGGGGACACCAGCTGCCAGTGTTTTAACCACCATATCTAAATTAGCTGTGAACAGGGTTAGACAACACAGCAGTAACGATTGGTGCTACAAGTTAGTAGGACGGGTGGTAGCACCTTTAGACAACTTTTCCTAAAGTTTCCCAGCATAGTCACAGTCATAGTGATTCCATAAAGTGAACAGTTAGCAAACGGCCCATAGGCTGAAAATTAATTGTCCATACTGTCACAGATACCAGGCTAACTGCACGGCTTACCTCTCCTGATCTCTTCGAGTATACCCTTGCTGTGGTCTCAGGCCTCTGGCCATCAACTTTCTCAGGATGAAATCATGCCATTCTCGTACTCTCCGACTCGTTGCTAAGTTGCAGTCCCCTGTTTATCAACCATGATTTACCTCAGCAGGCCTGGCTTAGGCTCAGACTCTGCAGTTCTGGTCCCTTCTCTGAGAGCAATGACAATGGTACCCAGTGACCAGACAGACTCCTTCAAGCAGAGTATTATTTATTAGAACAAAAGCTATCTGAGAAAACGATCTTAAAAACAAATAAACCAGCCTATACTCATGCCTGCTTTTCCCTAAGGATTACCATTCCCTGGAGCTGGGATGGACCAGTTCCTTCAAACTGCCTCTGCAGAGCCTTTCCCTGTGTCAGTTTGTCTCCCTGGATAGCTTCTGACAATTGACCCTCCTTCTTTTCCTGAGAAGGGTGTTTTAACTATTTAGTGTTCTTTTGATCTCCAGGCTCTCAGCTTCCACAAAACAATGCTTGCAATTTGTTGGAGACAGGATCCTTAAAGCTAACAGTTTGTCCGATTGTCTTTCAATTCTGTGCCTGAGTGTTCTTATCAGGAAAGCGATTGTGTTGCTTTCATGCATAGACCTCATTCAGATACAGTATTATAGGCATATAATAAATAGTCAACTACTCCCAATGTAAGTTAGATCAATACAGTCATAAAGGAAATTTTAACAACCCACTCTAATTATACAGTGCCTTTACTTCCCTGACCAGGTCACACAGCGTTCATAAAATTATTATATCTCAGTCTTCTTGGATTGTATAGCAGTTCCACAACCATGACACACGCTATTCGGAGATTACTAATGAATATCTGTGAAAATATTAAGATGATTTGTGCACTGCAAGAATTATCGATTGCATAATTTATTCACAATGAATAATTCAAACATCAGGAGATGCAAATACTATAATCAGGTAGCATAGGTCCAGCACAACTGCATGTCAAGCAATTATGGCATGCATACATAAAAATACATACATTTTTCCTGATCTTTAGCTTGTAATCGCAATAATAAGTTTAGGAGTACAATGTTTTCAAAGGACTAACTTCTTCTCCCCTAGCTAGTCATTAGTCCCATTAGTATCATTTTTTCAATGGTTGTTTATTTAATTTCCTTAAAAATTAGTTTGACGAGGTCTTTATTTTTAAGTCACTTTTAACTGACCTCTTTAGTCATTTTTACTCATGGTGAGCATGGCTTAGCATCCTTGATCATGTTACCTCATAGATCCTCCTTAATTTATAGGACTTGATTCTCAGAAATGCAGAGCTGCCGCTCCCATTGAAGTCAACAGGAACTGAGTGCACGCTGTACTTTTGAAGTTAGGGTTCATTCTCATTTAGGTAGAGATGATTACATTTCATATTAGTGTGCTAATGTACAATTCAGAAACCTCTCTCCACTATTGTGGTAGTTTCAGTTGACTGCGATGATTTTGCTGCCTGACTTGAATTCCTGATGCGGAGTCCCTCATCTTAGTAGAGGGTTCTTGACTCTGGAATTCACTATCTCTTGCACTGTGCAAGAACCTGAGTTTCGTAACCTATGGGCCTGGTGCTAGACACACACTTTCACCTTGCCCTTTGATTTGAGGTGGCAACTGGGTAAACATTAGTCCACAAAGGAGTGGAAAAAGTAGTATGGCATGTGATCTGCTTAAATTGCAACAGTTCTTTTACAAATTTTATATGCACCCAGATAGTGACCGATATTGCACGCATCAAACAAAACATTAAACTATATTTTTTCCTTTTTTTTAAAAATTACATGAATCTACTTTTGCTGATGGGTAGCTCTAAAGATTGATCTCTATTTAGGAACAGAACACCTATAGCACAGTCAGCAGCAGTGTGACTTTCTCCACAGTATCTCCCCAATGGACACAAGCCTGACAGCCTCTCAGGGTCAGCGCTGGTAAGTCCCCAGCAGTGATGGTGTGATTAAAATAAAAATCACTCAAATCCAAATAGTTTTGAAGCTCAAAAAAGTCCCACTCACCCCTTAATGGTAAAATCCTGAACTAATACCCCAGGCACCATAATCTAAAAACCAGAGCATGCCTAAAAAATCTCTTAAATTTCATTTATTGCCGGGGTTCCCCATGTATTCTGTACATTCAAACAACGCTACTGGGCAGCCCCAAAGCCTGAGTAAAATCAAAGCAGTGGGGTGGAACCCTTTACCCCTGCTGCTGCTGGCCGTGTGTTGGAGTTCCCCACTGCCGTGAATGCTAGGAGTGCAGGGTAGGGCTACTACTCCTTCCTCTTACAGATTTGACTCCAGTGTGAGTTTGGTCTGTGTAAGGCCTGCAGGACTGAAGCCCCAGTGAAAGTGGGCAAAATTAAACTCTGGTGTAAGCCTGGGGAGTTGTACCTGGACCTAATACGTGGGATGTTCTGTTTAGCAGCCACCTTTAAAAAATATTATTATACAGACAAAATATGTTTATCATTCCATGTTCAATCAAAGATGGGGGTTATGTAAAGTGATATAACACACACACACCAAAGAGGTGGATGACTCACTGCCTTTATGCAAACTAAGTTGTATAAGCCTGTTTTTCACAGCAGTTTAAAAAAACCCCATAAACAATGCGTTGAAGTTCTCAGTTATGAAAGTTAAAAATGTTTAATAAAAGCAGAACTCACTCAGCTTTTTCAGGGTCCTTCACACCCACGTCTGGTGCAGTGTTTACTAACTGCTTAAAATAGAAAGTTGGAACTTAATACACCCTTACATTTATCATAGTATTTGAGAATCTATCCAAACACCAAGCATCACGGAATTGGAATTCACTTCAAACAGAATAGCCCTGTAAATAGTCAGATCATCAATTTTACATTTGCAGAGAATGTAATTGTATCCACTGAGATTCCACACCTACTCCAGCTAACAGAGGCAGGGTGGAAAGAGAGAGAGAGAGAGCAAGAGAAAGAAAATTTCACTTTATAGAATATTCCATCCAAACTATTAAGTTCAGGCCAGTTTTAAGATGACAGTTATCATGGGGGTTGTTTCTTTGTAACAAAGATAAAGTGTTTTTCTGTACTTTTTATTTATTATTATTAAACACATTTCTAAGGGACTGATCCCCATAGTATCTGGTTGGCCAAACTTAAGGAGATTAATTCAGCAGTTAATGAATGTGTAACACAAATTGGGCTTCCCAGTAGGTTGTCAGTAGTGTGATCTACAGTAATTAAACAGAGATTCAAGAAAGATGATTACAAATAAGGTAAATGATTTTTTTAATTGCAGTGATTACTACTGAATTTACAAAATCAATAGGATGGCATCAGACCAAAAAATTACAAGAGTCAATCAACCTGCTATCATAGGATCCAATTCTAACTCCCTTACGTCCATGAATAGTCCCATTGATTTGAAATCAGGCCCTACAGGTGCAGGTTCTTTGAATGAAATGTGAAATCAATGGAACTGCTCATAGAGTACGTTTCTGCTCAGCATGACCAAGGGACATAGATCTGTGCTCATCACAAGCATCACTATTCCGGTGACATTGAGCAAACAGCCAAAGCATAGGAACCAGAACAATATGTAAAGTTCCTCTGATCATGCTTATCACAGAGCTGTTCTTGTGGTAAGTAAAGTGGCATTGGAAACAAGGGGGAGTAAGAGAGTATGGCAAGCAAGAACACCAAGGAAAAGGGTAGAGGAGGGGGGCAACAGGAGCCTTGAGAGCCTGGGGAAAGGAACAGGGAACTTGAGGGGAGAAGAAAACATGATTTAAAGACTCAGCTCTATGGATTATATAAAATAAAACAGGCACATTTTGAATTACTAGCTACAATTCTGTCTCAGGGTTCTCGTGCTTATGTATGCCTTGTTGAGGTTTGTTTCTGGTTTTTGACATCAGAAGAACCCACTGATGAAATTCTAGCCCCATACTTCAAAGGCTGCCTGTTTTGTTTTATATAATACACAGACATGAATTCTGGTTCCGTGCCCACTGCCTGTTATTTATTCAACATGACAGCCACACAGAAAGAAGTACAGAATATATTTAGAGGGAATAAAAGCCTAGACACCAATGCCACAAGCCACAGCTCTATGGGTGCGGGAGATATTTTTAGCAAAGCAGTGTTCAATGTTGTGGTAAATCAACATTCTTGATTTGAATAAAAGCATTGGTTTGTGAGCAGCAGAGTTCAAGTCACAGACTGTAAAAACCAAGATCTTGCTCTCTGTCAGTACAGGAGAGTTGGATCAAAATTCGTTTCCAGAGATTTCATTGCTAACCAGACTTCAGGTTTCAGCTCATCTCAGTTTATCACCTTTGAAGAATAGGTTTAGAGTACACTAATAACCTGACAGCATGACTACATTTCCTGCTGCAGACACTGAGAGCTGGTTTGCTATAATTCAGGGACCACTTCTGATCTCACCACCGCTGATTCTACACCGCAGTAACTCAATCGGCTGCAATATTTTATTCCTGATTACTACCAGAGCAACAGAGAGGAATCAGGCCCTCAGATGCTGAAAAAATTCTAAGCACAGGTCTCTGTTTGCCCCTTAACCTTACGTCAGGCTCATTTAATCCTAGATTGGGAGAAAAAAATCCTTCAGAATTCAAGAACACCCTAGGTTTGACCTCAATGAGCAATGAAATGCCTAATAGTATGTATAGTCACAGAAGATCTTTACCCTCACTTTTAAGTATACATCAGTGCAGGACATGACTGAACAGGAAAAAGTACACTAGATAGCAAGAACAACAAGAAAATGTCTCTGAAGAGCTAATGCCAATCAAAAAAACAAAGCAGCTTGGTGAAAAGTGTTCCAATAAGAGAAATAACACTAAAAATTTAGCCAATTAATTTTAGTCACCCACAAATTTTCAGGAAATTTATAAAGTCCAATTGTATAATCAGATATAAAATCAACTTGGCTGACAAAAAAACCAGCATGGCTGAGGAGGACACAAAGGGCCTGGAAGAAACCACAAGATGGAATAAGTCTAAGGTCTAGCGTTAACTTAATCCTTTCACTAGTTGTGCAAAGTAAGTCCAATATCTACACCTACTTTGCAAAAAGCAGTGAAAGGACCAGGTTGTATGTAAAATATTTCTTAGGCCTAGATCCTGTGAAGGCTTTCACATGCTTAACTTTACAGAAGAGTAGTACCAATGAAGCCATGTAAGGTTGGGCACACATACAAGTCTTTGAAAGTAGTGACCTTAGATTATAAACTCTTTGGGACAGGGAATGTGTCTTTCCTGAATGTGTGAATGCTCAGTATAGTATGCGTGATACCAGAGTATGAATAATAATACTATTTCAACATATTAAACTTTTCATTGGAATACTGTCATTTGGAGGAACATCTGATAAAATATCTTCATGCATTCCATTCTTTCTGAGGTAAACTGGAAATGCTAAGTCAGAAATGTTTGACATTTCATTTTTGTGATGATTTCATTTTACTAAAATTAATTTTGCTAAGAAGAGATATAAAAAAAGGTCCTTGTGACTGTAGTTTTAAGGCCTGAAAAAGCAAGAGGAGTTTCAGGTGCTCAGCATGTCTCAGGATAATGTTCTCCATGATGATATTCCTGATAAGCATATTTGCTGCTTATACTTATCTTTAGAAAGAACAGAATCTAGGCTCTCTGTTACCCCAGACTTGAGGTACTATTTCAAGTATATAAGTACTTGTATATATTTATTTCAAGCTTATAAGTACATTCAAGTACTATTTCAAGGATATAAGAATTAAAATAGAATTCAATTATTTAATGAACACAAAGTTGCATTAGATGATTTATCTCTGAACTCTTCACTGATTCTTAAAATCTGTTATGCTGTAAATGTCTTACTGTTTGGTGACTAGAGTATATAGGGCAAAACTGTTACTCTACTCACACTCTGTGTGTGTGTGTGTGTGTGAGAGAGACAGAAGTTGACCAGAAAAAGGAAGGAGGGAGTGAGCATGGGCTTTTCTGTTAACTCTGTTGACAGTACAATTAAGGACATGAATGTGTGTTCTGCAGACATGGTGGTCCAAATACCAAACTACATAGAACCCTGCTAGGATGATATCATGATACTTTTTTAAATAGATGTTTTCTGCATGCTCTTGCTCAGAAAATGAACATGTAGGTCTTACAAGACACCAGGCATTCACCGTCTGAAGTTGGATGTCCCTGATATGGTGACTTTTCTACACAAGCAATGTATTATGGCTGGGGAAACGAATTAGCTGAGTTTTTGGTTGTTATTTTTTTTTCAATCTCAGGAGTGATGGCTGTATGGTGACACATGCAAAATGAGTTTGTGATGTTAATGCAGTCATAGTGGACAAGTGACCACATCATTAAAAACCATCATTATGGACATCCATTTTCAGCAGAATAGCCAAAAGATGAGGATCATGGAGACTGAACCAGCCTTTCAACCCTAGAGGTCTTTCCTGCGTAAATGTTGCTTGGCAGCATCCATTTGAACTATATGTGAATAGAAATAGTATGCAAGCAGCATGGTCCTGTACCAGTCTTTCCAAACAGGGCTTTGTAAACTAGAGCTCCTTTTGCTGGCTCAGTTTAAAGAGCACATGCTATACTTTTAATTGATATTATTCCATTCCAGACATTAAAATCATGTTGAGTCCATGTAACTGATAATGAATTTATTCCACATCTAAAACCAGAGCCTTCAACTAAAGAAGGGAACATTAACAACAAACCTCAGGTCACCTGAGTCAGGTGTGCATTGTGCATGATGCTGCTTTTGAGGACACTGCTAATGTCAACAATTCAAGCAGCCCTCTGTGAACATTTTAAAAATATTAATAAAGGAAAAGTTAGGGCCTGATCCAAAATCTATGGAAGTCTTTCTAGAGATTTCAGTGAGATTTGGATCAGGCACTCAAGGAGAAAGGGATGCCTCTCCCCCAGAATGGATGGATAATCCTAATGGTAATATTACTGGTAATGGGGAATACAAGGCTTATAAATAAGTTGACTGGAGCACTGATGAGAACTGAGAAGAGAGCTGCAGTTTAATGGAACGCTTCGCTGACCCAGTGTTTGCTTTGTTGAATCCTGAGAATGGACATTTGTTAATTTTAGCATGTGCCTTTAGCAAGTACGCATAGGGGTTTACATTTTTGCTGAGCCAGCCTAGATCGGTAATAAAAACGTAGTCACATACAGCAGTGAACTGGCATTTGAGCAACTCAACCCATTTCGTAATCTTTGGACACAACTGAAGCTGTGAGTTCATTTGAATTCAAATATAAAATGATTTGGTGAGCGAGACAACACTACTCTGCAATTTTCTACTTTACATACTTATTAGATAGATATATTTGAACTGCTACTGTATATTGCTGGTGCTGATAAAAATTGTCACACGTGCATACAACACCTCTTTTATCCTCATTTCTGAGGGTAACTGCAAACTCTCATCATCCACATAGTTGGAAGCATAAGCAACAGAATATCTCACTACTGACATATGCAAGACTTGCAGCCCTACAAGTAGGTCCAATGGATATTTAAGAGAACGCTGATGTGAAAAAGATAATAAAGGGGGAAGAATGGATAATCATGGCTGTCAAGTCACACATGCTGTGTGGGTAAGACCTGCCCATCAGTGGCTTCATCTACAGATCCCATTAGCCATCTACAATCTAAGCCCAGATGGTTGTTGGCTGGAGTTGGAGATGAGTTTCTTATCAAGGTTTAGGCATACTTCTATCACCATCTAAGGGAGTCCTGACCACAGAACTCTGCCTTCCTCTTAGCCTAAAGCCCTAAGATAACATTAGGGAAGAGAAGAGGGAGAGATGGGATAACATATCTCCAAATATACATTGCAACAAGCCCATTTAATGTGCTGTAGAAATATGGCACCAGGGTAGAAATGGACTATTTCAGACCTATGGCCAATTGCAGTAGAACTACTACTACGCTTTTCAGAAGATCTCAAAGAGATTTAAAATCATTAAACCTTTCACATCACCCTTCTGAAAAGAGTATTATCTCCATTTACATATGGGGAAAATGAGGCACAGAGCAATTAAGTGACTTACTCAAATTTACACAGCAGCTCAGTGGCAAATTCAGAAGTAGAGCCCAAGAGTCCGTACTGCCAGGCCTACTCTCCAAACCACTAGGTCACATTCTTTCCCCACAGGACACGTGTATGTCTGGCTGACCCCTCCATTATTCCTGTTAATAAAAAGACACTCTTCTAGCAGGAAAGGTGGAATTTTAAGGGCCCCAGACTGTATAAAGCAGGTCAGAGACAGGCAATGAGATGGGGAAATTAGTTCTTTCCATCTGCACAACCCAAGACTGGCTTTTGCCCTGCAGAACCTTAATTGCTGGTGATGATGTACAAGAAGGAAAAATAAACTCTGTAATCTGGGTTTACGTTCATAGAGCTGCTTGTTAGAAACGAAATATCTTTTTGCTTGGAGTTTGAGCATAGTTGCACTGGAATCACTGAGACAAGAAATAAGGAGCCCCACAAAGCCATTTATGACGTTATTTTTCAAGGTCAGAACCACATTTTAACTCAAAACAGCTATTAGAGGCTACACTGCTGTAATGGGATGAGTGCTCCCAACATCCTCCTGAGGGAGAGTGCTCTGCACCTCACAGGATCAGGCCTAGAATTTCCAGCCTCATGTGCACTGAAAAGTTGAGAAATATGCCCTTTATCCAGGAGTCAATTAGGGCTAAATGTTTTGCATGTACCAAAACTGAGCACATTTCTGGCCTATGTTACCTCTGGCAGACACTTACAATCTCCCCCTGGGATAGGCTCCTCAGCCCAGTTCTCTTCCCCACCCCACCCCCGTCAAGACGGCCAGGTTATCCTCTCAAGTAAGGTGGCCCATCTCACCCCAATAAGCACACAGCAACCAGCTGTGATGATATGTTTATTTAGCCTTTGACACACTCTTCTGTTAAAGCCCATCTGACCATGGGGGCCTAGATGTTTTTACAAACACACACACTCACTCACTCACACTCTTCTCTGTGTTTATAATAATTAGCAGTTTTCCCTTAAGGGTAAAATGTTCTGTAGAACAACTGCTCCTTATTATGAAATAATGTAAACGCTGTTGGTGTGGTAACCTTTTGTAACAGTGTTGCATTGTGCAATTAAGGCTGTGTGGTTCACATAGATTACAATGCACCTGGAGACACCAGTAATGTCCTGAAGGCTTGGAACAGTAAATAATATATTTACTTATAAAAAACGATCCAACCCCTAGCACCTGCCTACATCCTTTTACAAGGAGTAATTAATTAGGAAAATGGAGCTCCATGGAGTTTCCCTTACTATAATTATCCACCTGGCTCCACAAACATACTTTTCCCTTTTATTTCCCATTGTTCCCTTCCCCCTATTACCTTGTAAATATTAAAAAATAAAATTAGGACAAAAGACAGTTGTTCCTCTTCCCCCCTTTTCCTTTAAGGAAGTGGGGCTGGATTCTCCAACCCTCACATGTGCTAAGAAGTACTTGCTTACACAAGCAATCCAGACTGTGCACATGAATAAGTGCTACTCAGGACAAGGGTCATAGAACTGGGCTCTGTTCTTTCAGGCTCCTTTGCTTTGCGTTAGCATCTCTTCCTCAGCCCTGCAGCTGAAAATGTAGAAACTTGCCAAATGCTTATGTTAGCAAAATGAGTCCTATTGCCAGGCACATTATATTTTATTTATTTAACAAGGGGGTATTTTTAAGGCAGTCATTGGGATAAACCTGGGCAGCAGCATGAATGAAATAATTCTACAGTATAGAACATTTTTTCACCTCTTCGTTTAATTCCAACAAAGAGCAGAACTGTTCATGGCTAATTTTACAATCTCTGCATAACCAAAGCTTCCATTAAGCACACTGCAGACCACACGGCTGTGCCTGCACGAACACAGCTGGCTCTAGGCTGCAGCCTATCCCATCCCATCAAATATTGGCACTATGGCTGCCTGAGGATCCCATCTCCAGACAGAATAACGGCTTCAATCCCACAGTCACCACATCTCCATCTGGGAGAAGTATAGCCAGTTGTTCAGCTACCTCAGTGTGCCTCCAGGTTTCTTAGTGTCAGAAGGCAAAAAGGGATAATTAGATCATCTAGTCTAACCTCCTGTAGTCTCACAGGCCAGAGGATTTCACCCAGATACTCCTATATTAAGGCCAAAGATTTTAGTAGACCGAAGCATTTCAGTCCTCAGGAGATTTAATTGGGTGCCACAGGCAGAGAGGAGGAAACTGCAGTGCCACCAATGCCCATGACCCCTGCAATGGCAGGGAATTCATTAGGTGAGATATGCCTAGGAGATCCAAGAAGGTGAATCACACCCCATGCTACAGAAGGCAAAAAAAATCCAGAGGTGCTTGCCAATCTGACCTGGGCAAAAATTCCTTCCTGACCCCAAATCTGATTATCAGTTTGACCCTGAGCAAGTGAACAAGACGCTCCAGTCAGGCATCTAGAAAAAGGATTCTCTGAACCATCTGAGAGCCAGGGCCGGCTCCAGGCACCAGCGAACCAAGCAGGTGCCTGGGGCGGCAAACGTAAAGGGGCGGCAAGACGTCGGGCGCTGGGGCGGCAATCCGCCCTCGGCAGCAGTGGGAATTTGGCAGCCGCTCCGTCAGAGCACGTTTCGCACTCGGCAGCAATTCGGCGACAGGGATGTGACTCTTCTTCGGTCGCCGGCAGCAATTCAGCGGCCGCACCATCACTCCGCCTCCATGTTCGGCGGCAAGGTTTTGGTTTTTGGTTTTTTTTTTTTTTTTTGCTGCTTGGGGCTGCAAAAACGCTGGAGCCGGCCCTGCTGACAGCACTAGTCCATCCCACCCAATGACGCATCTCCAATGGTGGCCAATCTCTGATGCTTCAGAGCAGGGTGAAACCCCCCTCCCCCCCTCAGAATATATCTCATGAAATGTACATGGGTGGGGATTCCTCCCTGACCACCCCAAGTGATTGACTGAAACCATGAAGCATGAGATTTGATTATAGTCATTATCTTAATGCAAAGCTGCAAGTGTTACAAGAATGCTGTGGGTTATGTTGCCAATCCTGTTCTCCCCACAGCCTATGAAGGAAGGAATGAACTGGAGACTCAGATTCACAGATTCCAAGGCCAGAGAGGACCATTATGACCCCCCAGCCTGTCCCCCCCTTTCCCCTCACACACACTCACAGACCACAGGATTTCTCCCAGAAGCTAGATTAAAGCATATTGTTCAAAAAGATATACACTCTTGTCTTAAAGACTCCAAGCGATGGTCTACCACTTCCCCTGTTTCAATGCTTAACCGCTCTCACAGCTAAGAAACTACATTGTATTTCAAGATTGGATTTATCTAACATTAACTTCAACTGTCTGGGCTAGGGAGTTCCATTACCAGGTCCTTCTTATCTCAGGGTTTGGGGCTAGTGACATCACTGCAGTATCAAAGTGCTCCTACCAGAAAAACCTGCAGCTAGTGCGAGAGTAGTTTAGAGGCTCTCCAGACAACCGTGCATTACTGCAGGGTTCCAGGGCAATCAGTGCTCGGAGAGTAAAAGTGGTGCAGGTTGGAGCAGGAGCAGGTTTTACAAAGGAGATAAGTCAGGGATAGGTGAAACCTGTGGTAGGAAAGAATGAGGCATATGTGGAGTTGGCAGGCTAACAAAAGTTTTTTGTTTGTTTGTTTTTTGATAGAAAACTCTACTAACACCTCACCCTTGAAATACAAAACTGGAATCTTTGTAAATCAAATTATTTTAATACTGTACTTCTTTTCTTTGCTACTTTTTGTGAAAATGAAGATTGTTCTATGCCATCTTGTCACTTCCTTAATCACATGGAACCACCTAACCCGCCTATGCTTTCTCCTTAAAAGATCAGAACTGCCTGAATCACCTTCAGAAAGATGTTAAGGAATACTATTTTCTTCATTCTCAGACTGAATACTCTAAAAATAATCTATGTTTCTTTGGCTTAAAAAAAGCAACAGTTTTTATCCTCAATTATCTAACTGGTACACTGGTAACAGTGTGATGTGTCCCAGTTTTCCCTCCTCCTGCCTCACTGCTACTGCTGTGAAAGCTGTTGGTTACTCCCATATATATCATTGTCCCTTCCTCAAGCTAATGTCTGGCCTGCATCCTTCCCTTATTATTATTTATTTGTATTACAAATGCAATAGGCACCCTATTGCGCTTGGAGCTGTACAAACATTACAAAACAATCCTGCCTCTGAAGATTTCATAGTCTGCTGCTGCTGCCATCGTCTGTCTTCTGTCCATATTCATTTCCTCTTCTGATCACAGCTTTGCTTCGTCTTCACATCAGAACCCAAATCCACTATCACTTTGACTGCCCCTCCTTGATTACTTCCATGGCCCTTACTACTGGATCATCTTCCCCCAGGACCCAGGAACACCAGGTGAGGGAAAGGAGAGCTGACAGAGTCAGCAGGGGGAGTCAAAGCTTACTAGTATTGTTATGTGGCTGTAGCCCCTGGCAGAGCCATCAATGAGTTGCGCTAGGCACACAGCTTCCAAAGTTTAGTTATGCAGCTGGATTAGGTTTGCAGTAGCTAGTGCAAATGTGCAAGCCTACAGCCATATACCCAACGCTTGTGTGGCTTACTGAGGGCTCAGAATTACTAACAAAATTCTCTCTCTCTCTCTCACTCTCACACACACTTGAAAAACAAAGGATGCTGAATAGAAATCAGATTCTTTAAAGGAATTATGTTTTGGAGCATAACATGTTGAACTCTTTTCTTTAAAATAGCTTATAAATGATGAGACAAAATAAATTCCTGATCCTGACAACTGCTGAGCTCCCTAGACTCCAGTACAGATGCTCTGCACTTACAAGATCTGGCCTTGAGGAATTGAGGTCTCTTGATATAATACTGCCTGATTATATAACTTTCAGTATATTTATATTTTTTACTACAATAGCAACACCCTACCCCAAGGTGACCCAAGAACCTGTTATATGTTCAGCACCCTGCACCTACTGTTCAGGGCTATCTTCACCAATGGTGCCATATAGATAACAATACTTATTCATTTCTTTTACTTGAAAGGCTTATGTTTGATTCCTCTCTGCACAGGAACTGCCCAGAGTGACAATCATCAAGAACTGAGGTAATAGTGCTACACAGTTGACCTATAGGTACTTCTGAAAAATATTATATTTTCTTATTGTTATGTAAGCTGACTAAAAGCACAGTCAACCTCCCCCACTTCTCTGTCATCCAGTAGCTACTTCATCAAACCACAGATCTACTCCAACAAATGATTTTAAAAGAGAAGTAAAAGCCCTAGTTGAATAAAACGTATTATGAAGGCTTTTCCCACACATATAATTCACACTCCCATTTTAGTTTTCATAGTTACACAAAACTGGGTGTGTTTGAATATCTGTTCAGCGGAGCTGAAGCTGTTGATTTCAGGCTCATTCAGAGATTAAAGTGTAATTCATGCAGTTGCTCCACAACATTAATGGAAGAGAAGGTCTCATCAATCTGATAAAGTGTCTTTACAACAACAGATGGTAATTTGTTGACACTTAAAGCTTTAAATGGACTCTCTTACAAAAGCACTTAAAAAGCTTTCTTTTTTTTAAAAAAAAAAATCACAAGTGTACATATACTTTAACCCAAAGAAATTGCTGACAGATTTGTTTTCAGCCCAGCAGAGTAAAGAGCTGACAACATATTTTTGCAGGGTCTGGTAACTTGGGTCTATTTTTAGGCTTTTTTCTTTAAAAAACATACACCAAAATAGCAGTGGGTTTAAAAATCACCATCTGCTTCTAGCAGTGAAATAATTCTCAGCGGAATGGATAGGAGGCATAAAAAATAAACTGATATTCCCCACAGTAAGTCACAATTTTGTATTTCTAAATGGTGTTTATCTAATTACACAATAAAAGAGAGTCTTAGTTCTATTAGCATTTAAGAAGTCTATTGAGCTATTAATTCTTCACCATTATATAAGCTGTTTACAATTCTGTTGCAAATCTCTGACTGGCAAAAGCCACTGTTATTATTTTATAAGTTCAAATAGCCTTTAGGGCACAGAGCTGAGTCCATCTATTCTCCCTGGCTTTAACAGAGGTGGTGAGCGGTGGTGATTTTTTTTTATTGTCTATGTTCTTCCAATATTCTTTTGGTTCTGGGGTTTGGGTGAAACTGATAGAGTTGTAATTTGTAATAATTGTATCTTTAAATAATTTCCAGGGCATAGAACCATAGTTAGGCACTCTTTTTTGTATAAATTAAAATGAAATGTCAATAATAAGATATAAATTTTCTTCTACTGTACTTCATGAAAGATCAATCTATTTTTTCAGGTATTAACATTAATGATTTTAAACTTTGGAAAACTCAGAAAACTACAATGAACTGTTTTAAACATTATACTGCACGGTTTAAAAACTAACCACCTTTTTTAACCTAATGAACATCAGGAAGAAGCATTTCTGTTTATCTAGCTTGTAGCATCATTTAGGTTAAACTTCACACTCCAGTGCAAAGAGATGGCACAAGCATAGGCCCAGAGGTCCATATAATTTAGTATCCTATCTGATGGTGGCAAGTACCAGATTCTTCAGAGGAATGTACATGAAAACAATTATGGAATAAACTGCCTATAGGGAAAGTTTCTTAATCTTTGTCAATCTGTGATTGACTAACATCCGGAGGCATAAGATTATATCTCTCCTAAAAAATAAACTTAAATGTTACAGTCAACACGGCTTTTGTAAAAGGAAACCATGCTTCTCCAATCTATTAGAATTCTTTGAGGAGGTGGCGGGGGGCCAACAAACAAGTGGACAAGGGTGATCCAGTGGATATAGTGTACTTGGACTTTCAGAAAGCTTTTGACAAGCTCCCTTATCAAAGACTCTTAAGCAAAGTAGGCAGTCATGGGATAAGAAAGAAGGCCTTCTTATGGATTAGGAACTGGTTAAAAGATATCAAGGACCTATACGGGGACCAATGCCGGTCCACACATTTATAAATGATCAGGAAAAGGGGGTAAACAATGAGGTAGCAAAGTTTGCTGTTCTGGGTC
This sequence comes from Lepidochelys olivacea, assembly GCF_965140295.1. Taxonomy (NCBI): domain Eukaryota; kingdom Metazoa; phylum Chordata; order Testudines; family Cheloniidae; genus Lepidochelys; species Lepidochelys olivacea. Next base: position 84,907,875 of record NC_140415.1, on the reverse strand, counting down.
CAGTTCTTTTCAATATCTTCATCCATGATTTAGATAATGGCATTGAGAGTACACTTATAAAGTTTGTGACCAATGCCAAGTTGAGAGGAGTTGCAAGTGCTTTGAGGGATAGGATTGAAATTCAAAATGATCTGGACAAATTGGAGAAATGATCTGAAGTAAACAGGATGAAATTCAATAAAGACAAATTCCAAGTACTCCAGTTAGGAAGGAACAATTAGTTACAGACATACAGAATGGGAAATGACTGCCTAGGAAGGAGTACTGCAGAAGGGATCTGGGGGTCAGAGTGAATCATAAGCTAAATGAGAGTCAACAGTGTAACACTGTTGTAAAAAAGCAAACATCATTCTGGGATGTATTAGCAGGAGTGTTGTAAGCAAGACAGGAGAAGTAATTCTTCTGCTCTGCTCCACACTGATTAGGTCTGAACTGGAGTACTGTGTCCAGTTCTGGGTGCCACATTTCAGGAAAGATGTGGACACACTGGAGAAAGTCCAGAAAAGACCAACAAAAATGATCTAGAATATATGATTTAGGTCTAGAAAATATGACCTATAAGAGAAGATTGAAAAACTTGGGTTTGTTTAGTTTGGAGAAGAGAAGACAGAGGGGACATGACAACAGTTTTCAAGTACATGAAAAGTTGTTACAAGAAGGAGGGAGGAAAATTGCTCTTGTTAACCTCTGAGAATAGAACAAGAAGCAATGGGCTTAAATTGCAACAAGGGCGGTTTAGGTTGGACATTAGGAAAAACTTCATAACTATCAGGTTGGTTAAGCACTGGAATAAATTGCCTACGGAGGTTGTGGAATCTCCATCATAGGAGATTAAGAGCAGGCTAGACAAACACCCATCAGGGATGCTCTAGATAATACTTGTCCTGCCATGAGTGCAGGGGACTGAACTAGATGACCTCTTGAGGTCCCTTCCAGTCCTATGATTCTATGAAAATTACTCAAGTTAAAGAGTTATAAAGGGATCTTACAAAACTTGGTGAGTGGGTGACAAAATGGCAGATGAGAAACAATATTAGTATGTGCAAAGTAATGCAGTTGGAAAACATAATCCCAACTATACATACAAAATGATCGGGTCTAAATTATTTGTTACCACTGAAGAAAGATCTTGGAGTCATTGTGGACAGGTCTCTAAAAACATCTGCTCAATGTGCAGCAGTCAAAAAAGCTAACAAAATGTTAAGAGCCATTGGGAAAGGGATAGACAGTAAAACAGAAAATGTATTACTTTTAGTATATAAAAGTATATATATATAACTTTAAATACTATATATGTAACTTTTACCATGGTGCGCCCACACCTTGAATATTGTGTGCAATTCTGGTGACCACATCTCAAAAAAGAGACAGAACTGGAAAAATACAGAGAAGGGCAAAAAAATGACTAGAGGGATGGAACACCTTTCATATGAGGAGAGATTAAAAAGAATGGGACTGTTCAACTTAGAAAAGAGACGACTAAGGAGGGATACGATAGAGGTCTGTAAAATCATGAATGGTGTGGAGAAAATGAATAAGGGAGTGTTATTCACCCCTTTCGATAACACAAGAATCAGGGGTCACCCAATGAAATTAAAAAGCAGCCGGTTCAAAACAAACATAAGGAAGTACTTCTGCACGCAACGCACAGTCAAGCTATTGAACTCATTGTCAGGTTATATTGTGAAGAGTAACTGGGTTCAAAAAATAATTAGATACATTAGCCACAATGATCAGGCACGCAACCTCATGCTCTGGATGTGTCTAAACCTCTGACTTCCAGAAGCTGAGACTGGATGACAGGGGATGGATCACTCAATAAATTGCTGTGTTCTGTTCATTCCCTCTGAAGTCTCTGGCACTGGCCACTGTGGAAAGACAGGATACGGAGCTAATAGAACCTTGTTCTGACCCAGCATGGCCATTCTTGTGTTCTTATGTTAGCTTAAATGGTACATAGGACTTTCTGTGGGATCTCTGCAGAGGGGTCAACTTCACTCTAAGTTCACTAAGAGTTTCAGAAAAAAGAATCCGTCCTTTACAGCCAAGATTCCCAGTGACCTCACTGGGGATTGCATATGCATTAAGAATGCAAGACCAGAATAATATTAGAGATGCTAAGTGTGATCCAGCTCCCATTATGTGAATGGAAAAAAACTCCTACTGGCTTGAATGGGAATTAGATTGAACTCTTAGTTTTAAATATTCACAGGTTATATGATATTAATTACTAAGGATAATTTGACTTTTTATGTATGTATTTATTTATTTAGCATATTCACCATTAATGAATGGAGTGAAAATCAAGTCACATCAGAGATTAAAGATAATGTCTATAAAATGGAAGAAAAAAAACACCCTGAAAACCAACCACGAATGAAAACACACCCAAGTACTCTGCTCTAGTCATACAGATCAGTGGTTCTCAAATTTTTTTTTCGCTGACCACTTGAAAATTGCTGAGGGTCTCGGCGGACCACTTAAAGATCTTTCCAAATGTTGTTTGTACCATTAGCTAACTATTGTAAATAAAAAAAACCTTAATAATAATAATAAAGTTTTTTTTCTACAAATAAAAGCAGCCAACTCATATTTTAATATCTGTAGTCTTACCTTTCTAATGTGATGGATGTGCCCTCTCTCCCCTGCCACAGTAGCCCCCAAGCTGGGGCTGGGATGGAGGGGGTCTGTCCCTCTCTCCCCCACCGCAGCAGCCCCGGAGCTGGGGCTGGGAAGGAGGGGGGTCTCTCCCTCGCCACAGAGTTGAGGCTGGGAAGGAGGCCCATCTCTCCCTGGCAGCCGCAGCCCTGGAACTGAGGAAAGTCGCCTTTTTCTGGCCGCTGCAGCCCTGCACATTCCAAATTCCCCCCACCCCCTCTTCTCACCCCACTGCCTGCTCCCACCTACCCCTTATTCCCCCCAAGGCCAGCACCTCACCTTACATGTGCATCTTCTCCAGGTCCAGGCAACTAATTAGTGGAGCCACACCTGCATGGTTCCACTAATTAGGTGGGTGGCCCTTCATTATCTCGTTTGCAGCCACCCAGGCACGCACCTTAGAGGGAAATATCCGTGGACCACCTGAATGGAGCTCCCACAGACCACAGTTTGAGAACCTCTGATATAGATTATTCCAGGTAATAAATCCCCTACCCCCAAATTATGTAAAACATCATTACTAATTGCAGTGCTTCTCTTTGAAACAATATATCATGCAGTAATAGTACTCTCCCCTCCTCTTACTCTATATTATAAGCTTTTGTTATTTAAATGTGATGCTTCCGATTTTGTTAATTACATGGGATCACAGAATGAGATCCCGATTCTGCAATCTGATCCTCACAGGCAGAACCTTACACCCACATGGGGTTCCACTGAAATCAGCTGGATTCTGCACAGGTACTTGTAGCCTGAACCAAACTGCAAGAATCAGGTAGAATGCCTTCACCCTCTGTTGAACTTAGTGGGTGTTCAGGGCACTCAGCTACGCACGGGAGTTGATCAGCAACTTGCACAATTGGACCTTTATAATGGCACATCAGAGCCATAAGATTTCCTTCGATCATCCATGGATTTTAAATAATATGGACTTCATGATGTGAACAAATCTGTTTTGATCTTTTTTAAAAAAAATTAGTACATGTAGGCTATGTATAAATTGACTCTCCATAGTAATTTCCTGCAAGGATTTAAACAGTGAAATCCCAAGGATAAATAAACTAACATTTCTTCCTTTTTTATCTTAAAAGTGTCTAAAATGAATTGGTTGCTAAAGAAACCTGATAGACTTGTGACACACTGTTTTGAAATCCTTAGTGGAGTTCATCTGAAACCTCAGCATAATTGGCATCTTATCTGCGTACTATTCCAGGAAGAAATGCATGGCATTTCGTCATCACAGCTGAAAAACTAGCTGGCTCTGCACGTAGGCTCAGGGAGAACAAGGGCCCTTAGCTATAATGAGACCATGCTGGTAGCTAATGCTTAGTCAGAGTCTGCTTTCTTGAGCATTTGCTACTGCTTGTAGTAATTGGAATGCAGGAAAAGGCACATATTAGAGAACACACGCAAAAAGTCAATGTTTAACTTCTTTATTTGCTTTCAGTTAAGATTATATTCTAAGGAATAGAACACAAGTGGTAATATGGTAATATTCCTAAACCATCCCTCCTAGTAGAATATTAGTCCTAGAGCCCTTACTCATGCATGCAGTTCTATTTAATGTAACTGGACTATTTGCAAGAGTAAGGATTACTCACATAACTGAAACAATGAGGAGTCCGATGGCACCTTAAAGACTAACAGATTTATTTGGGCATAAGCTTTTGTGGGTAAAAAACCCACTTCTTCAGATCAAGGAGTCTCCATGCATCTGAAGAAGTGGGTTTTTACCCACGAAAGCTTATGCCCAAATAAATCTATTAGTCTTTAAGGTGCCACCAGACTCCTCGTTGTTTTTGTGGATACAGACTAACATGGCTACCCCTCTGATACCTGTCACATAACTGAGAGTGTCAAGAGCAGACAGTTTTCAGGCTGGCATTTAATATGACTGAATAAAGGGATTATAATAAACAGTGCTCTCCTTGTGATGGAAAATACAGCATTTCAAAGAAATTCAAAGAGCAAGTTGATGATGTGGGCTGAATTTCTAAGCACGCAAAACAACTTTTTTCCTTAACAAAGCTATGAAATAGTCTGAACACATAGCAATCAATACCAGGTGTAGAAAATAAGGTATTTTGGATGGATCTTCAGGTTTGAGGGAAAGTGGGAAAGGGACAAAATATTTATTTGTATAAGTTTTTGACCTATAGAAAAAGGGAATGGAAAGCCATGGTCATTCAAGGATTAAACATTCACAGCCTCTGCTTGGTAATGAAAACAGCAGGAAAAGCATGGAGTATCATTTAGGAGACCTAATTAGTATTGCCATTAACAGAGTAGAAAACAATGCCCTGCCTATATAGCTGCTTAGAAATATCACATTGATAGGGAAATGGTGAGAGAAGGGGACTGAGAAATTATGGAGATTTTTTTTAAAGTGATCAGTTTTAGCTATGAAAATTTCAGGAATAAAATAATGTAATATTTTATGTAATATTTGTAATGATGTAATATTTAGGAAGAATCAACTAATTTGTGGCCAAATCCTCAATGCCTTGCTGAGTAAAAACTGAGTCTATACTCTGAATCATAGAATATCAGGGCTGGAAGGGACCTCAGGAGGTCAGCTAGTTCAACCCCCTGCTCAAAGCAGGACCAATCCCCAATTTTTGCCCCAGATTCCTAAATGGCTCCTTCAAAGATTGAACGCACAACCTTGGGTTTAGCAGGCCAACGCTCAAACCACTGAGCTATCCCTCCCTCTGAATTTTTTTTTACCCCCTTCCCCCTGCAACTCTGGATGTTTGCCTGAGTAAAAAGTTACCTCAGCATATTGCCTCTAGACTCAGAACATGTTCTTTTTATTTGTATGTATTTGTGAACTATAATCTTATGTAGGGGAGTAGAACCCATGAATTAACACCAGAGTTGCTTCATTTAGGACCAGTGTTCTCTCATAGCAGAATAAATACAGAGCAACTTCAGCATCTTCAGTGGGGCTATTATAGGTTTACCCTGCTATAACTGAGAGCTGAATTAGGCACACACTGGACCAAATGCTGACCTCATTTATATCTGTTTAGCTGCAATGATTTAAATGGGGCTTCACAGAGCTAATACGGGCAGCTTAGCTCATTTGCTGAACACTGGAAAGAGTTGGCCAAGATTTTCTCAGGAAATTCAAACTTACACAAGCAAAAGAAAAACACTGTGAATGAGATGCTGCTGTGTGCAAAAATTAATCTTGGGTGAAACTTTAACCCCTAAAAATAAATCGTGTTTTCAGTTTCCCCAAACAGGCTTCTCTAGTCCACTCTGAAGCTTTAAAGCAGTAGTTAATCATGTACAGTACACAATATTAAGCAAAGAGTTCAGTTATTCCTGAAACATATTATTTTGAGGCTATGTTTGAGTCTTCCATATTTATGTGATGAGAGTTATGTCACAAAGTTAATCATTCCCAGGACACTAGCATTCAGGGTAATGAAAAACTTCTTGTGCAAGCAGTCATTAATCAGGGAGTATAACATTGCATAATGTTTCCGAAGCATGTGTTATGTGATCAGAGTACAAGGCTGCATAATACAGCAAAGTGTTTGTGCCATATGCTGACCTTTTCTAAAACAGAAATGGAGCCATGTGATGAGTCGCTCTTGCCAGCAGTCATTTATTGCCAATAATTAAGTTTGATGATATGAAGAAACACAAACTTCTATTCCTTTGGAGTTCTGAAAGGAAGAAGCTTTGAAGTTCCTGGTTTCTGGCACAGAGTGGAGTATAAATATGGCCAAGTTGGCTTGGATATATTACTGTTGTCCATTATGAACACCACCCCGTTAAACTGGAATCATACACTCAATTCAAGTGGTTACTGGCATTTACGTTAGAGAAAACACATGCCACTTTGCTTTGTGATCCAGAAAAGCATAAAGGTTGTAGGAACAAAACAGCCAAATGTATGAATGCTACCTCAAATCTCAGTACATCACAGTAACATTTGATGTTCTTGAGCAATAATTTAGTAAGAATCTATTACTTAATCTCCCCTACCAGTATTACACAAAAGAACACTTGTGAAACACTCTAAACAAATATGCTGTAATTACAAGAAATAAAAAAAAAGCTTGTGTAGTACAAGATGTTTTTGTTACCCGGAATACACATATCTGTGGAGGTACAGTTTTAATTAGCTATGGAAACAATGCTTTATAAGCTTCAATGAGCAATCTTAAACCTAAGCGTAGCAGATATAGTGTGCATATATACATATATATCATAGATACAAGTACGCATTACACAAAATGATCCAGATCCTCAGGTATGCTGCAACTGCTTTGTGCTTCACTGCTGGTGAAATCTGGCTATGGTGCTGGAATAACCATCTCCAAATGATCACCCTAGCAAAGAGCTATCCTTAGATTGTGTTAGCACAGCATGGAATCTCCCTATGCAATTTCCTGCCCCCAGTATAGGCGGTGTATGGTTGAGGCTTCCTTGCACCTCACTGATCCCCAGCTCCTGTTTTGGCCCTTTAGGACTGTTGGCAGCGGAGACGCTGACTCCAGGGCTGGAGCACCCATGGAAAAAAAATAGTGGGTGCTCAGCCTCCACTGGCAGCCCCCCCAATCAGCCATCCCCCCCACCTCCAGTGCCTCCTGCCCACCAGCAGGCTATGCTGATCAGCTCCTTCCCCTCCACCACCACCCCCAGCTCCTCCCGACTACCAGTGATCAATGGCATGGAGGTGGTGCTGGGGGGAAGGGGAAAGAGTAGGGGTGGGGGGCGCTCTGGGGAAGTGGCGGGGCGGGGACTCGGGGGGGGTTGGAGTGGGGGCAGAGCTTGGGGCACAGCGGGGGTCGAGCACCCCCCCAGCAAATCATAAAGTCGATGCCTCTGGTTGGCAGCTGGTGTAACTAGGGAGACCAGATCAGCACTTCCAGTCTGTAGGCATTAATATGTGTTAAATAGCTCCTATTCTATTCTATTCAGGTTCTTATGCTGTGATCATCACCATAGTATTTGAACACCTTCCAGCAGTGCATGTTCCATCCCAGAGCTGACTGCATTTCAGTGATCAGGGAATTGCTTTTTGATATATCTTACCTGTGGCAGAGTTGTTTTGAAGCTAAATTAACATTTCTAAGATGTAAGAAACTCCAAAATTACAAAGCATTCTAAATTCAGGCACACAGACTGGTATCTAGTGAAAATATTAAAAGGGGGTCTGTAGAAGTGTATTAAAAGTGTAGGAGCTAGAAACTTTGTATAACCCCAAAAATAAATGGGTTATTTGAAACTTCTGCTTAGATCCACTTCTCCACTCCGGCTTGCAAGACATATGTGCTACTGGGTTTCTACTGCTCCTTCCACTGGGCTGGAGATGAAGTTGTGCCAGGAAAGCAAGACCAAAGGTTTCATACAAGTTGCTCTTTGTGTTCCATGCTCCCATGACATCAGCCATTGGGGAACTTTTCATTTTTACTTATTTAATTAAATTTATTATTTATTTATAGTTCATTGATTAAAACAAAAAATAAAATAAAATAAAAATAAAAATGTGGACCTCATAACTAGCACTAATGCTCATCTCACATCTGTATTGTGGAGTGGAAGGCACTGGATTCACAAAGGTACTTAGGTGCCCTGTTACCCAGTGAAATTCTGAGCCATAAGTTAGGCACCCAGACGCCCCATGCATTGTATGGGGAGAGTTAGGCACCTAAGACAGACATTTTTAAAAGTCAGCAGGCTGAGTGAGAGCAGTCTAAGCTAGCCAGAGGAAAGAGGCAGGGCATAGGGGTTGCAGCCTCACAGGTATTCAGGTGTCAAACTGATGGGCTGGAGGAAGGAGACTGTCTCTGTTCGGTATCCTCAGATATGAACCTTCCCCTGGAGTTAGGCACGTGCCTAACTCTATGGGAAGGTTTCTTGCGGCAAACCAGACACAAAGAGAGAGATATCCCCACTCCATTATAGCCAATACCTCTCTGGTCAAAGCACTCATCTGGGGGGTGGAAATTCCAGATTCAATTCCTAGCTCTGCCTGATTTGAAGCAGGGAAGTGAACCTAGGTCTCCCACATGCCAGATGAGCGCCTTACCTACCAGGCTATTGGGTATTCTACTCAGCGAACACCTATGGGATCAGGCCCCACAGGCAAGATAGGTGTGAGAATGCCAAGTTTGAGAATCCCACTTTGGGGCCACAGGCACTTGGGCTTGCACTATGGCTCCAAGCTGTTTGTTAGCTGTGGGGTGGCATCAGGACTTAGGTGACTGTGCACAAGCCAATCAGTGGAAACAGAGCCATCTATGGGGTTAGGTGGCAGCTGAGTAGAGGTTTTGAGAATGTCAGTGTCACCTAAAGAGGCAGTTAGTGGCCTAAGTACCATTGTGAATCTAGCCCCCGGAACCTATGACACGTCAGGTGCAACTGTATGCTGCGACTCTAAGAGGTGCAGCACACAGACAGTTCAGGGTGGGGGGGCTAAGATGGCCTGGTTCTGGCTATTTCGGGGGCCAGCAGTATATGAGGGCCAGACTTAGGTGCAAGGAAATTCCCTCCCTCATCTACTCTAGACTCTGCCTATAGCTCTGACAATTAGCATGGTAACTCAGCTAATCAGATTCGATTTAGAGCCCTATTGTGAGTAAATAACAGCTATAGGACACTGGTTCCACAGAACGTTTTAAAAAATTCCTACTTTCCTAGCATTTCTACTTTTTAGAATGATGGACTTGCAATTCTTACATACCTGGAAAATACAAGTAACAACATTGTGTAACACGAAACACAGCCCCTACCTTATTAAAGATTCTGATACTGGAGACACTACTGGGAACAGTACTTGCTACTGTGAATAATTCCATCAGAGTCAATGGGGCTGTTCTTTTAAGTGCTATCCAACATGACTAAGGATTGGGCCAAAAGTAGCTCCAATCTTGCAGTTTTTACAATGAATTATACCAATTTACAGAAATAGTTTGACAAGTGTTCAATTTTAGGAAGCCAGTGGAACTACTCCTTGGAGCAAGAACTCATCACATGAGTAAGGGATGCAGAACAACACTCTATCTACAAGAGCACTCGCATATGTTTATTTATATTCAGCTGTAATAAAGCACAGCAAACTTTTCCCATACTATTTAAATATTAAACTTTGTCTTCCTGAGATATACTATGCAGAAGATCCAGAAATAGTTTTTTGCAGAACTTGTACCACTGGCATTTGATTTTTTTAAATATGTTATGAAAATTTGAGCCAAAGATGATATCACAAAGTCCCTTATGTTTAAAGGAAAATGTTAAATCAATTAGAGATAGCTGAAATAAAGGAACGATAATTTTTTGTTTCACACCAGTTTGCAGTGTAAGTTCTTTAAATATAAAACAAAACTTGTTCACGTTCTTTTGAAAGTGATTGTATTATGGAGTGTGAAAGCTGGAATGTACTCATTTCTTTAACACAAATATGATGTTATAAACGTTTTACTAATTAACACACGCTTTAGAAATGATAAACAGAGTTGGAATCACTAATCAGGACTTTGAAGTCTTTTGTGCACACACACAAAAGCAATGAAACTTATAACATTCAAAACACAAACTTGCACAGGGAATTCTTTACCAAGTCAAAGGTTTTTCATTTGAGTGCTTTACGTGGAAACCCAACAGAAACTTATTACAACACAAACTGCAGTCAAGTTCAGGGTATTGAAAGGAACTGCTCCAGTCTGACAGGCCAAACAATTTGTATGTATGCATAATGAATTCTGTAAGATTAACAAAAACTACATTGAATTCTATTCAGAAGCTGAAACTGAATGTGATTTGAAGCTATAATATATAAAATAAAATGATAGTTTCAGATTCAGTCTTTCTGTAGAAAATACACAAACCATTTTTATGAACTTGTTAAAACTGTCCTATTAACACTTATTTAAAGTTTTGTGTTCATGGTGATTAAACTAATCTATTCAGGTTCTCATATCATATCCATCACCATGGTACCTGTGCATGTAGAAGAGAATACATGTCCCATGAAATAAAACCAAAAAATAGTAAAATGTACAGGAGGAAAAATGAGTCCTTTAAGAGAGCATGCATGGAGGAGACTCATGACTTTTTCCTTTTCGTTACTGTTTAGCTAAACATACCTCTCATTTGGTTTATCTGCTTATTATTCTATCTCTTCTGATTGTTTAGGGGTAGCTGTCTCTTTTAAAAATTATTGGTAAAAGTATGTATGACAAGCACACCTTGGAACAAACATATCATCACTCCCCACCCATAGTAACTGCATCATTCCCATTATATGGTGTACATCTGTGTCTTGTTGATGGTGTTATTAGTTGTAATGCTTGAGAGATTCAGGCTTTTGGCCCAAAAGAAAGAAATGAAAGCACAATAAATCTGATCATGGGTGAGTGTACAGCAAAGAAACATCTTACAAACAAAAATAAGAAGTGGCTGTGCATGATGTATACTAGTGCTTATTATTTTGAATGCAGTTGGTTAAGAGAGCTGCTGGACAGCTACAGTAAGAATCATGGAGCAGAACTATGAACAAATATCATTGCTTGCAGACTGACTGACTTTTTACTGATTTGACAGAAACACAGACCAAACCGAAATGTTCCATAAACCAACACATTCAAAGTGATCTTTAACTAGCTCAATAACCTCAACAGAGTCTGAAACATTTTGACAGTGGGGAAAAAATTGTCAAGCGACAGAGTGACTTACCGTATATAGTCGTTCATAAGCCAAATATTTGTGGTAAAAACGTGACGCATCAAAGAGCGGGGGTCAGCTTATTAACAGGTCAACACCAAAATTTGATGATTTAAAAAACTTTATGAAATCATTGAATTGAATATCTAATACATTGTCGTTTTGTTTACCTGGAGCATCTGCAGGCACGGAGCCCCTCAGTTCCCTGTGGCCGCTGTTTGCTGTTCCCAGCCAATGGGAGCTGTGGGAAGTGGCACCACTTCCCGCAGCTCCCATTGGCTGGGAATGGCAAACCGTGGCCACTGGGAACTGAGGGGCTCCATGCCTGCAGGTGCTCCAGGTAAACAAAATGTCCCGACTCGCCAGCGGCTTACCCTGACGGGCCGGGAGCCGAAGTTTGCCAACCGCTGAAATATAGGGTTGGCTTATGAAAGGGTCATACGGTTTTTATCATTTTTACTTATCCATCTTGGGGAGGGGGGTCAGCTTATAAACGAACTGGCTTATAATCGAGTATATACGGTAAGTCATTTAGACACTTTTGAAATTTTTACCCAGAGAGTCAATAAGGGTTATTTACAAAATATGTTAGTATAATAGTAATTGAGAAAAGTCAGTGCTTTAAGATTAATTCATTCATGGATTTTAAGGCTAGAATGGACCATTATGATTATCTAGTAAGATCAGCAGCAAACTAGGGTATGTCCACACTGCAGCTGGGAGCAGGCCTCCCAGCCCAGGCAGACAGATTCATGCTAGTAGGATTGGAACTAACATGCTAAAAATAGCTGTGTGAACATTGCAGCTATGGTGGAGACTCAAGCTAGCCACCCAAGCGCAAACCTGCTTCTGAAGTATTATAAATATGAGTTTGTTAAGAGAGGGGATAAAAGATGCTTATGCCCCACACCCCTGCCACAGAACAATCTTTCAGGAAAGCTAAAGAGAGCATATAAGGCACTTATACTGCAGCTAAAAAAGGAGAGACAGAGTGTATGTAATGGAAAACAGAATTCTGCCAGAAACTGACATGGCTGAGCCCCAGTGTTTGAAGGAGTGACAGATAGCAGGTATAATGAGCAGAGGTCAGATTTAGTGAGAGAATTTTTTTCCCCAGTACCCCAATTCAGGAAGCAGAATTCTAATATTGACATTAATTAATCAAGATGAAGTCATCATGATGTTATTTCACTTACAATTTATACATACACAGAGGTCTCGCATATATCTTTTGCTGAATAGTTTTCCCTCAAAACTATTCCAGGATCATGACTTACAAGAACTTTGGAAAAAAGTCTCCATCTTATACTCACTTTGCAATATTATTCAAACTGCTGACTTCAAGAGAAGGACCTCAAAATGCCACAGCATGGCCACATTTTTCCCTGAGAAAAAGGAATGTTGTAACTATTATGACAGCAAAATATTTTACTTAAATCAAACCTCCTAGCCTAAGTCAAGAATTTCCACTGGGTTGAGCAGACTATTTTTTCTGCTATTGTATTTCAAGTCAATAAAATGTTTTCCTATACATGTACTGAAGTTATTTAATCAGTGCTTGTTAGAAAACTAAAGGAAGCTCAATAACCAGACCGTATATCATACTTATGAGACACAAACCATTCAGCATAGCCTTAATATTTTTTCTCCCATTAACATAATTATTTCCTACTCAGTAAAAATGAAAATGACATTTTAGCATTTTGAAAATAGGAGAAAATGACCTCAAAGGCTTTATATGACTATCAAAACACACACCAGTGCTTTATTTGCAAATTATCATGCATGAAATGGTCAACTCAGCAAGTTTATCACTCAGCAAAGTGCGTGGTCCACCAGATATAATCAATTTACATGTAAAGATATGGCTAGATATGAATTTTAATGAGTTCTTGTCATTTCATGTTGATCAGCTGCTATATCACCATAGTTCTGGAGAGTGACCATAGCTAATGTTGCAGAAACAGCAGTACATGCAGAAGTTTCACAAAGACAATGCAAATCAAACATAAAGGAGGTTTTTCCGTATAAGTAAGTTAACATCTGATTGCTAAGCCACATTTACTTACCAGTAAAGTTAACAGAATATTTTAAAGAGGCCATTTTCCATGGCACATATACACATATAGTACACTTCGAAGTCAAGAGGTTTATGTTCCAACAGAGGAAAAGAGCATTTCAATTCAGAGCAGGTGTTTATTAATACAGTATTATTAGAACCTGAAAAATGGTCACACACAAGATCCAGCATTTTGGGGCATAAGGAAACTTTCTAGCTTTAAGAATGTGTTTAACCACAGCTCCACAATAAAAAGTTTAATACAGCCTGGAAATAAAAAAAACAAAACAAATGGGACAAGTGAATTAAAAGTTACTCACTAGTAGACAGTGTTGGTGAGATGATGTTTTGGAGGAATCTGGGATGAGAGGCAAGGTTTACCATATAGCCGTGTGTGACTGAAGGCTGAACATGAATATAGAGTAACACAGAACACCACTGAATAGTAGTCTCAAAATGAAGTTTATCTTACTTATTACAGTATGAGACAAGTAAATACAGTTTATAATCTTTCAAACAATCATTCTTCTGATTTCCACCAACTTTATTAATAATTTACATATTCAGCTAGAATAGACAGTGAACTATGATTTTTGGTTGATATACAGAATCATTTAGAAATCAGATTTGGTATAATTTCACATTTTTGGTGTGTAGAAATCACTTATTTTGATAAAATGGTACAACAGACAAACATTCCATATTACTTTATAGGCTTTGTCTACTAAAAGAATTTACTTTTTCTTAATTGTGGAATGGTTAGTTTCATACATATGAAATAAAAGAAATGCTTATGAACCTGTGACCTTGCAAATATACAGAGCAACCTTCATAACCAATGCTGAGTATGACTTGATACATATTATTGGGCCAGGCACGTCTGGACACATTCCAGATGTTGTAATGTAGGTAGGGTTTGCTTTTACTTTGGTGGTTGTGATATTCCATGCGCTGAGGCAAAGAGCAGCTGAAAGGTCCTTCCAGCCATGTTTATCTCATTTGTATTTTCAAGGCATCAGTTTCTCCTATTCTCCCTTGTAGCGAGGGGGCCTCTTTTCTTTAAAAGCAAGAAGACCTTCAATTCTGTCTTTTGTTGGAATAGTCTACAAAGAACAGATTAACTTTGTATTATCAATACCAAAATTTAAAAAATAATGTATATTGTCACCTTTCTTTAATGGACGCAATCTGCAGACTAAAGTGTAATACAGAAATTACAAAAAAGTGTGAAAACACTCTACACACAACTGATTTACAGACTGTGGGCCAGATCTTCAGTTGGTATAAATCAGTATCGCTCCACAGAAGTTACTTCAGCCATGCTGACTTACACTAGTTGAAGATCTGGCCTTCTGCGTTTTAGGATAATTATTAAACACACTTCTTTCAGTGCTGAAAGAATATTATAGCTCATTAAAGCTATAAAATAAGAAGACCAAAAAAACGTAATTATTTTAAACCCACAGTTATACTTTCCCAGGCGGTTTAACACTGCTGACAGTAGATGCACGCAGAACTATTGGTGAGAGGTGGGCGGGGGGGAAGAGTTAAAATTCTCACAAGTTCTTGAATGATCAACTACAGTGCCTGCAGTATTTCCTTATGTAACATGTAAATACCACCTTTGGAGGGGATATGGCAATGGTTTGAAGAGACTAAAAAGATGCTGAAGTGATGGGCATATTAACAATCCCTCAGATAGAGTAGCCAGATAACAAAACAGGCTCTTGTTCTACTGTCTAAATGATCAAGCCTCATATCACTTTAGGTCGTCATCAAAAGTTTACTCTTTAGTTTGAAACCCTGCTCACACCTATAAAATTAAAACTACATAAAAACTAACCATGCACTGTACGCTTACTTCTAACCATGCAATTCTACTCACACATTTTATAGTCTGACCTCCTGCATAATAGAGCAAAAGGACTTCCAAGTATAAATTCCTGCTTCAACTCAATAGCTGTACTTGATCTAAAGCAGCCAATCCTGATTTTAAAATTTCCAGTGATGAAGAATCCATCACAACACTCTGTACGTTTTTTCAATGATTAATTACCCTCCTGTTAAACAACTGCATCATATTTTTAGTTTGCATTTGTCTAGCTTCAACTTCTAGCCACGGGTTCTTATTATACTTAGATTGAAGAGCCCTCTATTATCAAATTTCAGTTCCCACTGAGGTACTTACAGACTTGGATCAAGTCACCCCTTAATCTTATACACTAAACAGATTGAGCTCCTAAAATCTTCCACTGTAAGACATCTTTTCCAATCATTTAATCATTCTTGTGGCTCTTATCTGAACCCCCTCCAATTGTTCAACATCATTCTTGAAGTGTGGAAACTAGAACTGAACACAGTATTACAGTAGGGGTCATACCAATGCCAAATACAGAAGTAATATAATGACTCTACTCTTACTTAATTACTTACTACTCTTTTTAAGGGGTTGGGATAAAACATGCAGGGAATCTCTTCCCTCTGTGTAGGCATCAAGGCAGAATCTCTCTAGTTTATGGATGAGATTATGGACCAGATCCTCAGGCATTATATATCAGCATATCTCCACTGAAGTCAACAAGGATATATCAATTTACACCATCTGAAGATTTGGCTCTACGTCCAACTTCCGCTTCCTAAATAGCCCCTTTATACAAAGGGCTTGATTTTGTCTTGAACTCCACTTCCTTCTTTAAGATTTCCATGTAAAAAAAACCGAAATGGCTAAGAGGAAGGGTTAAATTTCATATCCAAAATGCTGCTGGGAGAAAATATAAATTATTTTCAAGCTGCATTTCTGTATGAGTTTCAATGCAGGCTTTAACTGAGGGGTTTTGTTTTGTTTTTTGGGATTTTTTGCATAATTGTGTTACATACCTGAGCATAACAGGCTTCTTCAATTGCTAAGCCTGTTACTAAATCGACCTGGGAAACAAAAATTAAATATTGTAAGAGTGAATAACTTTCTGTACATAGCATACACTTTATTCTCTGACAGCTAACTCAAATACTATATTCCTATATCCCAAACATTAAAGCAGTCCAGCAAAGTCCCTCTTCACAGTATCTTTATGCAGAAATTCTTCACTGTCCTGTGGTTATGGTGTAGGGGCAAGGTTGCGGAAGATTGGCGAGGAGCTAAGTGGTGGACTGAGTACGTGACTGGATGTAAGTGGAGGATGCAGGCAGTTTCAATGAACTTTGTCCGACAGACCCTGCTAAAAGATATTGTAGCATAGCTCAGCATATTTTCCCTGTAAACAAGTCAGTTTATGTAATAAGCATAAATCATACATATAAGAATGTAACCAGCTGTTGACCCTATGTAACCTCAAGAAAAGCACGGAGAATATAGCGCTGCAGAGGACTCCCCCTAGGCGGAGTCCTGCCTGGTCAGCTGTCACGAATGGCCAGAGTCCCTGGCAGCCCCTCCGCACGATCTAGGGGCTCCCCATGCAGTTTGGAGCGTAAGTCCTTCCTTCCTTCCTTCCTTCCTTCCTTCCTTCCTTCCTTCCTTCCTTCCTTCCTTCCTTCCTTCCTTCCTTCCTTCAATAAAGCATAGTTTACTATTCTTAGGCCTGAGTGTCCTCCTTTCGCTGGTATCTCCCCCTCGGTCCTTGCGGGCACATATGGGTTGGTCAGTATTTCTGTAATCAGTTTCCTTATTCTGTGATGTAATCACTATTTAATAGACTGTCCGAAATAATAGGTGAATGCACAATGCATTGTCTTACTACAAATTGTCTTTGGCTAAAACCCATTAATTAGCTGCATATTTTAATTGTTTCAGCTATTACTGGGCAGAAACCTAGACTGCATGTAAATCAGTCATTAATTATGTTTTAACAAACAAGTTTTGAAACAGTTATCTTCCAGGATGAGACTTTCAGTATGTAAGGAAAGCACCTAGAACATGATGAGTACTACTGAAATACAAATAATAAGTTGAGATACTTAATTTGAAAAACTAATTATACCTAAGAAGAAGTTACCACCATACAGTATAAAGAGTTATACCTCCTGAAAAGCAGGCCAGATGCTATTTATGTCAATGTTTATTATGGAACTTTATCTTACATTTGCATCAGAGAAGTGCTCATAAAGCCAACCCATTGTTTTGAGAAAACATGTTTGACCCAACTGCAATTTCAACACTTAAAAAAGGGATAATTTCATGATCTTTTCATACTTCAATATATAGTACATAGAGTAAAGACAGCAATCATATACTCAGACATATTTTTGTGAAATATGGTAATACATTGATAAGGTACATATATTCCTGATGTGATATAATATTTCTTCTTCCATTATTTTATTACATAATCTTATTAATACATTTTACTTATATAAATTGTATCATTTTTACATGTCCTTTATTTGCTGTATCAATAATATGCATTGATATATATATATATTTATTGTCAAGTTTATATATATATTGATATATATATATAAACTTGACAATAAATACATTTACATCCATGCATTTTACCTATTATGATTCCAATGTTGTACAATTTAAAATATACTTCAATTTTAACAAACTATTTTAATGAATTGACTGATATATATATATATAAATATGGATGGAAGTCCAATAAATTACAAAGAAATGCTATTACACAGTCAGCAATCACATGGTCAACAAAAGCTTTGGTGGTGCAATAAGACTGCCAATAACGGACAGATTGAATACCCACGCAGACCATCTTAAGGACCTAGCTAGAGACTGATCTGTAGGAGCTTGATCTGCCAGGAACCTATATCTCTTAAGGATTTGTCTTGATGAAAATATATTTCTCCCACATATAAGGATGAAACCAATTGTGATCTTGGACTGCCTCTGGGACCCTCTGAGATTTCTTTGTGTGGTGGCCTGAACAGCTGGCTTTTTTTCCTCCTCCATTATTTCCTCTTCATTTAGCTATCTCCTTTTCATAAGTGCCATCTATTACATCAGCAAGAAGTTTTTCTACTAGTGTCTGAAAGCTGGGACCTTGTGTACCACATGGGGTTTGTCAACAAGGTCATTCTGACTCACCTAACTACTGTGTCTGGTACTTAGAATTTTTCTTTCAAAAGTTTCTCCCTTGTGTACCACTGAATTCAACCTTGGATTTATACCCTTAAAACACTAATTTGTATGTGTGAGCTTAATTTACACCCTTTGTGTACTTTTCAAATTCATCATTAATGTAACCCTACTGAACTCATTTGTTTGACTAGTTGTATGTCAACCTTTAAAACAAACAAACAAAAAACCTAAAACAGAATACATCCTTAACTTATCCTGTTATATTGAGGTTTTACATTGCAAATGAGCTGTGATCACACTCTTCTCTGGGTCAGACTGTACTCTAACTTGTGATGCTGCAAAGATTCATGCCTGTGCTTAACTTTAAGTATCTGAGTCGTCCCATTGAGTTCAGCAGGAGACTCATAGACTTAAACTTAAGCACAAAAGTGTGAGTCTGCTCAGATCTTAATGAACTCTAGAGCTAGATCAATAGAGACCACTCAGGAGTGGTTACTTGGCATGTCTTTTTGCATTTAAATCAGATTCCTGATATTTTGTTAATACTATTCTATTCTATACTAAATTATTATAAGCAGTAATGTCCTTTTTGGCCTTCAGTTTTACTGGAAAACATTTATCCTGTTGATGATGGGATGGATTTTCATATCATTTAGTTTTAAAACAACGATAGTTTTTACAGCATCCTGCACATGAATTTAGGAAAGCTTTCTTCCTCACCCTTTGACATGAACTAGTATTCAACAAGTTGTATGTTTACTTTCTAACATTAATAATTAGCACATTGTATCAGTTATAGCAGAGGTGGAATTACCAAGTTTTGGTACTGTAGTGCCCAGTCAGCATCAACCATATCTTCAGGAGCAGGATGAAATCAATATGAAGTCACAAAAATAAGAACCATTGCTTTACTATAGACTGGATTCAACCAACTAGGTTTTGAAAGACTATATGGTTTGTAATTTAAAACAAGTCTAGAAAAAACATTAATTAATTTTTAACTCTCTATTTTAGGAACTGTTCCCTGCCATCTAGGCTTCCACTCACTGTTACCAACAAATATATATCCTTACCTCCATCCCTTGATTGATTGCCAATTTTGCAACTCTTATTGCTAGAGGTCCCTAAAATTAAAAATAAATTAGATAGATTTACATGTCAGCAGATACAGCAAAATTATGACGTAAAGTGTCTACATATGAATGCTATCATATTAGCACTCTGTAGGCTTTGTCTACACTTTTGAATAAGTAATATGACCATGATACACACTTTCTTCCAAATATATGTTTCTAGAACTAAAAAATCTAAAAGCAGCATATAATTTTCAAAAACGATATGGTACCAAAACAACATAAAAAGTCTAAATTTTAGAGGTGCTGAACACCAGCAGCTCCAATGGACTTAAACTTGAGTTGTGGGTGCTCAACACCTTTAGAAATTAGGTTCAAAGTAACCAAATAATGACTGTACTATAGGACTCTATATGATCTACTATATTATGTCCTCATGAGCATATAATAAAAAGACATGGAAGCACCTCAACAAAAAGAAAATAAATCAAAGCTAGCCTCAAAACTAAAATGCATGAGCTGTAAAACCATGCCAGCAGTCAGATTATGGTTGACCTCTCTCAGACCGTGCAAGGGAGCAAGGGAGACAATGCAAGAAGCTCAGTCTCCCACAGAAGGGCCAGGAATGATAGGAATCCTTTCATTCAGGGGGTGCAGGGCCGGCTCTAGGTTTTTTGCCGCCCCATGCAAAAAAAGTTTTGGCCGCCCCCCTTCCCCCCCTTTTTTTGGCTTTTACACGTTTGCACTTTGCAATGTTTTTGTTTTGTTTTGACTATTTAAAATTTAAAAAAAATGAAAACAGAATTTGTAGTTAGTGAAATAAAACAATTTCCTACTCGTGTAGTCATTTAATTTTAACAAAATCACAACTACAAACAATTTGGGTTCAACTATACACTGTAATGGAAAATATTAGTGTCTTCCGGTTACTCATAAATTAAAAGAATTTATATGAACTGAATTTTTCTGGTTTTTATACATGCGTAGTCTTTTAATAATTCAGTGAAATCTAAATTTTTTGCAATGGTACTTTCAATGAAATTAATGCGAGTCTTGACAAACGATTTTGAGACATGGTGGACCTCAAATAATTTTTTTAGTAATTTCAGTTTTGAGAAACTGTGCTCACCAGAAGCCACTGATACTGGTAATGTTAAAAGAATGCATAATGCTACAGCAGTGTTTATAGTGAAAAAATCATTTCTTGCTATAAATTCTAATACTTTTAGAGGAGAAGTTTTAGGACTTATTAGCTCAGATAAAGGTATTAATTCATCATACATTCTACTCCATCAATGTCAGCAGCGTTATCAGTACTGAGCGCTAAATGTAGGTCTTGGCAGTGCTTCATGAGGTCTTCTTTGGGAAACTGATTTTTAATATTTACAATATCGTATAAAAATTCAAAAGTTTCACAATGACCATGCAACCGATAAAATCATTCTTCAATAGAAGTTATAGCTACATCAAAAATACAATAGAAACATTCAACTTTAAACCTTTCTTTTGGATCGAGAATAGGATCATCATGAGCCTCATAACAAAACTGTCTTGTTTTTTTTCGAGGACGAATGAACGGTTGAGGTGCAAACATCGGTTCAAAATCAAGATCCTCTATTATTGTTGTTGCTTCTTTGACAGTTTCTTCAAATCCTTCATCTGAATGGTACTTTTAAAAATATTCCAGCATTTTATTCAAAATCATCTTTGCCTCGCATATGTCTATGGTTATGTTCTGAAGGCAAATTAATTTGATTTCGAATATTATGCCAAATAACTGCAACATGAAAATGGAAACTGCATCATTTTCTGAGCCAACGTTTCAGCTTCATGTCGAAATGAAGGATCATATAACAAGTCCTGGCTTATTTCCAATAGTGCATTGTAAATCTCTCCTGATGAATATCGGAATGGACTAATAGCATCCTACTTTCCCATCTAGTTTGACTTAGAGGTTTAAGTGTGAGTTTTTGTTCAAGATGCTTCTTCAAGACTGCCCAACGGTGTGTGAAAGCACTAAAAAAGTTGTAAATTGCTTGCACTGTGGTAAAATATGAAACGGCATTTTTAGATGATTTGGTGGCATCACTGACAACCAGATTGAATGAATGCGCATGGCAAGGAATGAAAAAAGCTTTATTATTTAAATTCAATATTCTTTGCTGTTTTCCTGCATGTTGTCCTTGCATGTTTGAGCCGTTATTGTACCCTGGGACATCTGTGAGGGCTTTCCCAGTAGTTTTGTTCACTTGTATAAATTCTAGAAAGTGTTCACAAATTTTCACTTCTGCATTTTCATCAGTTTTCACAAATCGTAAAACTATTGATGTTTGCTTGGTTTTGCTCAGATCTTGAGTACAATCAACTATAACTGAATAATATTTGGCATGTTTCAAATTTGATAAAATTTCATTATGTACTCCATTAGAAATTAATTGTATTATCTCATGTCATAACCATACAGCTAAGGGTAGCCTAGAATTCCTCCTTGCCTGTGAGGGGTTAAGAAGCTCAAATAACCTGGTTGGCATCTGACCAAAAGGACGAATGGAGAAAGAAGATACTTTCAAATATTGTGGGGGGGGGAAGAGGGGGGAAGATTTTGTTTTGTGTGTTCTCTTGGGAAGCACAGAAGCATCAGGTCAGAAAACTCCTTCTCCTATAAACCATCCTAAAAGTCTCTCATATTACAAAAATTGTAAGTAAAAGCCAGGCAAGGCATGTTAGATTATCTTTTGTTTTGCTTGTGAATTTTTCCTCTGCTGGAGGGAGGTTTATTCCTGTGTTTTGTAACTTTGAAACTAAGCCTAGAGGAAGTTCTGCTGTGTTTTTGAATCTTTTGTTATCCTGTAAAGTTATTTTCCATCCTGATTTTACAGAGGTGATTTTTACCTTTTTTTTTTTTTTAAATAAAATCCTTCTTTTAAGAACCTGACTGATTTCTCTATTGTCCTAAGACCCAGGGGTTTGGGTCTTTGATCACTTTGTAACCAATTGGTTAGGATATTATTCTCAAGGGCTTGGGGGAATATTTTGGGGGAATCGGAACTCCAAGTAGTCATTTCCCTGATTCTTTGTTAAATCACTTGGTGGTGGCAGCATACCCTCCAAGAGCAAAGAATTTGTGCCTTGGGGAAGTTTTAACCTAAGCTGGTAGAAATAAGCTTAGGGGGTCTTTCATGTGGGTCCCCACATCTGTACCCTAGAGTTCAGAGTGGGGAGGGAAACCCTGACATGGTGGCAGTGCGCTGGGATCATTCTGAACCAAAACCATAGTAGGATTTTTAAAAGGACATTTTCCCCCCCCCTTTTGGCTGCTTGGAAAGCAGGGAGGTTTTTTTTTTTTTTTTAAGGATTTTTTTTTAAAGCTGGGAGCACCTGGAGTTCTTTTTTCTCTACCTGAGGGCAGGGTAGTTAACCTCCCACAGGGGAATTCACAAGTGTTTTTTTTTTTTTTTCGTTCTAGCTCTCGGGTTAGGCTACATTAAACACAGAAAGGCTAGGATGACTGACAGTGACTTCCAAAAGAAATTAGAATTAGCCAGATTTGAAGCTGATAAGAGACAAAAAGAACATGATAGACGGATGGAGGCAGAAAAAGCTGCCCATGAGAGAGCTATGGAGGCCCAGAGGGAGGCCCAGAAGCATGCTCAGGAGAAGAGGGAAAGAGAGAGGAAGCATGAACTGGAGTTAGAGATGGCAAGGGCTAAGCAAAATATACCAGACAACCCTAGCAATCTTTCTCCAGGTACCCCGCTTCCCATTCCAGAAAGCTCCCCACCTACAAGGTAGGCGATGTTACAGAGGCCTTCATAGAAAATTTTGAAAGGGCCTGCCTTGGGTACAGCATGTCTGTAGACCAGTACATGGTAGAGCTGAGGCCGCAGCTCAGTGGACCCTTAGCAGACGTGGCGGCTGAAATGCCTAAGGAACACATGAACAGTTATGAACTTTTTAAAAAACAGGCTAGAATCAGAATGGAGTAACACCCAAGCATGCCCGTCGGCCATTCAGAGCCCTAAAATGGAAACTGGACATGGCGACATCTCATTTTGTGTATTTTTACCCAAATAATGGGTGTGAATCTCTCCATCTTTCACTCTTCAAACATGCTCAGCCATAACACTGTCAAATTTTTCCAATAACTCAACCTATTTCAAGAAATTTCCATTGTTATTCTCATATAAAATATCCGAGGATCCATGGAATGCAAGGCACTGTTCGGCTAGGAAATTAATGATTGCCAGTAAACGTTCCAACACAGCTTCCCAACATAGAATTTCTGAATTTAGTAGACCTTGCTGTACCGCATCCATTGTTGTACCGGAACGTAATCGGTTTGACAGCTCAATACAATTTGTCAACGAGTGTAAATGATTTTTTGATGTTTCATATTCTTTCAAATGCTGATGCAAATTTTGCCAGTCATTAAAACCTGCAGTTGCCATAAGAATGTCCGAGTTACAGAACAGTTTGCAGCAAAAACAAAAAACTACATCTTTGGTCTGTGAATACACTAACCACAATCTATTAATTTGTTCCACATTTTTCTCTTCATACTGGATGGCATAAATTGATGATTTGACTCATTAAATGGATATTCAAATGTAGGATCTAGTTTTGGAGGACCTTTTTTCACAATAATCATTAGCATTGTATCAGTAATTATTGTCGGTCTAGTACTTGGATTCCATCCTATGTCAGTCTCTCCACCTTCCAATAATTGTTCTTCAGTTTTAGATTTGGATAACAGTTCTTCGTTTCTGGACTCTTCAGCTGAAGAAGTAAATCTTTGGATGGATTGTGATTGTTCGTCTTTATCAGTTAGCTAAGATAATCTTTGGTAGGATTGTTGTTCATCTTTATCAGTTGAAAAAGATAATCTTTGGTTCGATTGGTCTTCATCAGTTGATGAATAATCACTTTCAATGCATTGCTTACAGCTTTCTCTTGATTGTTGACTTTTTAAAAATACTTATTTGACATACGAGATAGTTTTTCTAATTCTTTTTGCCATTTCTCTCTTTGTTCCCGGTAGGCAGCACTGGAAAGCAGTTTTCGTTTTTGTCCTGGCATTTTAGCCCTATAATCACTGGCACCGACGCAACATGGAAATTGGAGCAAATGGCGCCGATAGGGAGGCACAGTGCACACAAGTAATCGTGATTCCTGATTTAATTAATCAATAACCGTTAACGTTTACACATTTACGCACGTTCACATTATGAGTGACCGTATCACGACGTGATACTTTTCACGTCACACTCCTATCACACTACTGGAGATTTTTTTGATCTTCATGTATTATTTTCTTTTTGTACATTTGTGGATTTTTCCGAAAAAAGAAGGATGGCCAGAATGCTGCCCCTGGAAATGTGCCGCCCCAAGCACATGCTTGCTTTGCTGGTGCCTAGAGCTGGTCCAGAGGGGGTACAAGTACTTTGCATAGCTAGGGCCACCACAGGCACTAGCTTCTACAAACACATGTATTGGCCAAAAGAGCTGGTAGGATGCAGAGGGGAGAGGCTAGTGCATTCTCTTCAATGGTTATTTAGAATTGTATATGAGACACGCCATCAGAGCTCCTATTAGAGCAGTTAACCTCTGCACTGTCTCCAGTGTGAGTCTGTGGATACAAATAATAATCCAGGTCCTCTTTCTTTTAAAATGCATTTTTTCATATGTTTGATAATAGGGTTTTAAAAACAAAAAACAATACTTATTTTCAACGGTAGTTAAATTTACTGTATAATTTGCAGTATTTTCCACCCAAAAAGAGGGATTTCTGCAGTTACTGTGGCAAGCCAAATAAAGTGGTGAAGTAAATGAGAATTTTATTTTAAATGAAGCTCAATATAGACCAGGATCTGGATGGGATTAGTCTTCCCGCAGAGCCTTCAACAGGGAAGAGGATTTATCAATAGCTCCCCAAAAACTCAATCATATTCTGGACACACTGGTGATTCCCCCAAAAATCTTCTCTACTGCCCATGTGGAGAGTCTCCTGAAATGTTCCCCTGAAGATATTCCATTTCTGTTGTGAGCTCAGTATCAACCTGCAGTGCTCAAGGACTGTTCATTTCTCAAGGGCTGTGAAGCACATCAAAAGATTATAAATTTGTTATATCAAATAAATATCAAAACAGTTCCTAACCCAAAGAATTTATAGTCTACAGATAGATAAAGAAAAACAAGATACATCTGGGAGATCCAATGGAGTAAGTGTTGTGCACTTAAAATACATATGTGTATGATTATATATATTTCCATTTTAAAAAATTAAAACATCTAGAATCTCAGACATCTGAGATCAAAGAGAAGAAGTGGCATCTTTTGTGGATTGATGGGACGAAGAAGAAAGATACAGATTAGGCCATGATCAGTTTTCTCATGGATACTGGGGTGGGGAGGAGGGAGAGGAGATTGGTGAAGACTGATGTCTAGGGCAGAAAGGGGGCATGTCACAATCAATCATCACCAAGGTTCTTGCAGCTTTTTCCAGAAGGTCACACTGATTTCTTCCTAGAGTTCTGGTGTTTTGGGGATGGAAAACAGTCTAGTTCCCTCACGTTTGCACCCCACAGTGAGGGAGGATGACATGTTGGTGTATTGGTTGATGGTTCAGAAGAGAACAACTATCGGATGCACTGCAAGCAGAAACACTGATATGTGTGCACTTTATTGTGATTGAGAGACAGAGTGGTCAGCTACATAAACAGAGATGGATTAAGAGTTATCGAGGCC
Organism: Lepidochelys olivacea; assembly: GCF_965140295.1. Taxonomy (NCBI): domain Eukaryota; kingdom Metazoa; phylum Chordata; order Testudines; family Cheloniidae; genus Lepidochelys; species Lepidochelys olivacea. Next base: position 84,881,621 of record NC_140415.1, on the reverse strand, counting down.
CTGGGCACAAAGAACATTTGGGCCCCCCACACCTTGGAGGCCCAGGGGTGCCGGAACCAGAGGGATCCAGGGAGACCATGCCCACTCACTTTTTAACATGGGCATAGTAGCCTCGGGCATGTGCTGAATGGTGGTGGCAGAGGCTGCACTTCGAGGTGGGAGAGCTGATAAGACTTGCCTAGGACAAGGTGGAGGGTCTGGGGCTCCCCACAGTGTCCTTGGCTCCTTGGGCAGTTCTTACCATGGCCCAGCTCCAGTTTCCAGCTTGGCAGTAGGTGGGGCCTCGGGGGAAGAGGTGGAGGAGGGGGTGGATCCCAAGAGGAAGAATAGGAGCAGGGGTGGAGCCACAGTTCCAGCGGCAGTGGCCCCCCACTTTTACATTGGTTCCGGTGCTCCTGTGCGGGCCCCAAATTGGCTAGGGCCCCTGGGCACAGGCCCCATGGATTAATCCTCCACTGTTCAGAAAAGTTCCCCCACCATGCTCCCTGACTGATTGCCATGAAAAATCAGATAGCAGGTTCTCTAGTCAAGGAGAAGCCAATAGTGACATTTCAAAGTAAGGCAACCCATAATTAACTTATATGAAGTTCTCTAATGCTGAATATTTGGAGTATGGCTGTCTGAAAGTAGTCATATTTCAGGTCTCTCTGCCACTGTTACATCAAGTGAAAGGAAAAGAGGGCACGTAACCTTAAGCGGTGCATGAGAATGATGACATCACTGTGCTGGTGTATGTAGTCCAGAAAGCAAATAAATGAGACTTCCAGTAAAAACAATATGTTGCATAAATGGAAAAAGACATTAATTTTGGAAATAAATTTTACTGTTAAGTTTCCAAGGGGATGTTAGTAACAAATGTAAATATGAAAAAGAATGAGGATTTCAACAGTCACAGTGTTCACTTAATGGATTTTGTACAAGCAGAAAATCTGTACATTTTACTATGGCAAATATATTGAGAAATCTAGACTCCCTGAGCCAAAGGATTAAGAGAAAACTTAATATGGCTAGAATAGTAAGGAAGAGGACAGGCCTCTCTTTTCACTTGACCCTTTTGTCTTTCTCCTATCCTCAACTGTTTCCCAAAGTGTTCAATGTTATTTCAATAGTAATATTGTAGTCTCCAGAATTTTTTAATTTGGTAAAAAAAAAATCTGCAATGTTAATTTGAAAGTAAATAGGAACACAAAACTTAACAGTGCAGACATTAAATCGAGAGAATGGTAATTTTCTTCTTGGTTTACCTGGTTCCTTTTCATATTTACTATTTAACCATTGTACTATACTACTGTGAACTAACCCACTCCAAAACAAAATCAAAATACATCTCCATTATGTTGTACCTGAGGTAAAAATTCTTGTGCTAGGGCTAAAGCTCTTCTGTAGGCAGCATCCCCTGATTCATTCTGTTCCACCACATGACTGACCAATCCTATTGATTTTGCTTCTTCGCCATCTACAATACGTGCAGAGAAGATGAGTTCTTTTGCTAGAGATACACCAATCATACGAGGTAACCTCTGTGTCCCGCCTGTAGTTTGTAGAAAATAGAAAATGCAAGCATAAGTTTTATGGAAGTTTAGTCGAAACACTAGATGCTATGCTTTAAATTGCCTGATTTAAACATTGCCATGTTTAAATACATTACAGTTTATTTTGTGTACACACACACAATTTGTACTAAACTATGATATATGTGAACATAGTAAGATTTTGCTATGTGCCTGAATCACTTTTGAAAATGGGGTCTAGGCTCCTAAGTCGCTTAGGCACTTTTGAAACTTTAACCGTATAAAATCTTAGAAAGAGGTTTCTTATTTACTGATAACAGTTAATATAAATACAGTTTCCATTAATCAGAAGCTCATTTATTCATAATAAACCATAACTTAAAAGGACAGCTACTTACTAGTAACTGGTTTTCTACAAGCATTTTTCCTATTTAATCTGTGTATTTATATGGCATCCATAACCACAGTACAACCACTTTTGCAGATCTATCTCTAGGTAACATGCCACAAGACTCCATACTGCGTCCACTGTGGCCAGACATCGATTCTACCCACAGACTCAAGCACAGTAGGCAACATCTATAAAAAGACTATGTCTAGTGTTGCCACCTGGTCGGTTTTGTACTGCCTTGCTGGTGAAAAGATTAATATACCTTTTTTATTTTCTCACTTGGCACACATTAGCGTGCTCTACAATTGACAACCCTGGTAGCCTGGACCGCAGTACCATGTTAGGATAAGGTAAGAAAAGTGATAAAATAACATATAAATACACATATTGTGTTACTGGTTTGGTCTGGTTTTTAAATGAGTCTCTAAAACATTTTTGTAATAACTAGCTCTAGTCAACACTAGGACCCTTTTGGTTGTTGGTGATGGTGTGGCCAGTGGCCAGTTTTTGTTGGTAGGGCTGTAGCCAGTGGCCATTTTGTCTGCGTCTTGGAGGTGGCAACCTTATCCATGGCCCACACTTTTCCACTTCCATCCTGCTGTTTGAAATCTAGCACAGGACTACAAAGCAACAAGGACATAGTGTGACAAGCATGGATCTGTAGAAATAATATTCTCAGAGAGCTTTAGTTAGTGGTAGTTAGCTTTCCTTTCTACTTCAGGAATTACTTCTGTGAATTCCCACTTTCGGGTGATTAACAAGCAGAAACAATTTCCAGAGAGTGGCTGAAGAGTGCTTAATTGTTCAGAGAATAACCAATTTCCCCAAACAATCATGCAATATGAATGAGAGAGTAACACTGAGTACAGCTCTGAACAGAACTCCACATGGAAGCCTTCAACATCTTACAAATAGATATGTCTTTGAAGGCTAACTGTAGAAGTTACCTTTGCTCTAGTAGAATGGGCTCTAAAACTATCTGGGATTGGGACTCTTGCTTTGACATGGCAGGTCTGAATCAAGTATCTAAGACATTTAGGCAAATTTTAAATAGAGATTCTTCCCATCCAGGATTATTTCCACAAACACATGAGAGCACAGGGCAAGAGAGAAAAAGTATGTGTGATGGGGTACTTATGGGGGAAATCCAGGGAGGCAAGTCTGCACCAACTGAATTAACAGGTGTTCAACCAATATAAAATGGATGTAATTTCAATTTTAAAAATGGCAGACTAAATCAATATTTAATTAAAGCCAATCTGTTTCTTTTACTGCTGTTTTCAAAAGTATTTAAATATGTCTCTGGGAGAAAATAAGCTAATTGGAAATAAATCAAAAGCTTTTATGATTCAACTTTCATTTATTTTTATTATGTGCAACCAGCTTTAGCACTACTGTGTTCATTTTCCTAAAAACATACCTGGTTTTCAGTGCAACATTACCCAATACTAAGATGTGGTTGGCAGATTAAAAAATAGTGGCTTGTAACAAAAATTGAGATATGGGCTTTGGCAAAGGGTGGCTATAGCTGCGATAAACATTTTTACATTAATGAAAGTTAAAATAAAATGTCTACAATAGCAGCGAAAGTGGTTGACATCCCACCTTTTCAAAACAATGGACTTGCTAACACAAGAGAATTTTAATCAAATGACCCCAGTGGTAACCCTAGTCTAGATAAAGGGCCAGCAGCTTTCTGAGCTTTTACCACTACATCAGTTAAACCTGATCAGAGCAGCCATTCTATGTTTGTAATTCCAAACAAAAAGAATATAATATCACAGCAGGTTTAACTGAAACAGTGGTAAAAATGCTAGCAGCTGCTGGAGTACACTAGATATCCTACTAGAGTTACCAAAGGTGCAGCTGAATTTTTTTGCTAAAATTATTTTATAACAGCAGGAGAGAAGAATCAAAATAAAGTCCCTCTCCTGAGGTAAGGTTTATTAACAAAAGGTACTTCCACAATCCTTTGAGGGGGTCAACAAGCATGTGGACAAGGGTGATCCAGTGCATATAGTGTACTTAGGTTTTCAGAAAGCCTTTGACAAAGTCCATCACCAAAGGCTCTTAAGCAAAGTAAGCTGTCATGGGATAAGAGGGAAGTCCTTGCCTTGATCAGTAACTGTTTAAAAGATAGGAAACAAAGAGTACGAATAAATGGTCAGTTTTCAGAATGGAAAGAGGAAAATAGTGGTTTCCCTCAGGGGTCTGTACTTGGACCAGTCCTATTTAACATATTCATAAATGATCTGGAGAAAGGGATAAACAGTGAGGTGGCAAAATTGGCAGATAATACAAAACTACTCAAGATAGTTAAGTCCAAAGCAGATTCCAGAGAGTTACAAAGGGATCTCACAAAACTGGGTGACTGAACAACAAAAGGGCAGATGAAATTCAATGTAGATAAATTGAAAGTAATGCACAATGTAAAACATAATCCCAACTAAACATATAAAATGATTGGGTCTAAATTATGTTACCACTCAAAAAAGAGATCTTGGAGTCATTGTGGATAGTTCTCTGAAAACATCCTCATGAAAACTCAATGGAGTCATTGTGGATAGTTCTCTGAAAACATTCTCATGAAAACTCAATGTGCAGCGGCAGTAAAAAAGCAAACACAATGTTGGGAATCATTAGGAAAGGGATAGAACAGAAAATATCATATTGCCTCTATATAAATCCATGGTACGCCCACATCTTGATATTGCATGCTGATGTGGTCACTCCATCTCAAACAAGATATATTGGAATTGGAAAAGGTGCAGAAAAGGGCAACAAATATTATTAGTGGTATGAGACAGCTTCCATATGAGGAGAGATTAATAAAACTGGGAATTTTCAGCTTGTAAAAGAGATGACTGAGGGAGGATATGATAATGGTCTATAAAATCATGACTGGTGTGGAGAAAGTAAATAAAGTGTTATTCACTCCTTCAGATTACACAAGAATCATGGGTCACTCAACGAAATAAATAAGCAGCAGGTTTAAAACAAACATAAGGAAGTAGTTCTGCACACAATGCACAGTCAATCTGTGGAACTCTTTGCCAGACCATATTGTGAAGGACAAGACTATAACAAGGCTAAAAAAAGAACTAGATAAGTTCATGGAGGATAGGTCCACCAATGGCTATTAGCCAGGATTGGCAGGGATGCAAAACCCGGCTCTGAAGTGTTCCTAGTCTCTGTTTGCCAGAAGCTGGGAATGGGCAACAGGGGATGGATCACTTGATGAATGCTTGTTCTGCTCATTCCCTCTGAAGCACCTGGCATTGGCCACTGTCAGAAGACAGGATACTGGACCATTGATGGACCACTGATCTGACCCAGTATGGCTGTTCTTACTTTCTTATGTATGTATATTCCAAAATAATACAAACCTCAAGACTAAGCCATCCAGAGCACATGACTTATGAGGAGAGGCTGTTGGAACTGGGAATGTTCAGTCTGCAGAAGAGAAGAATGAGGGGGCATTTGATAGCTGCTTTCAACTACCTGAAAGGGGGTTCCAAAGAGGATGGACCCAGGCTGTTCTCAGTGGTACCAGATGACAGAACGAGGAGTAGTGGTCTCAAGTTGCAGTGGGGGAGGTTTAGGTTGGATGTTAGGAAAAACTTTTTCACTAGGAAGGTGGTGAACCACTGGAATGGGTTACCTAGGGAGGTGGTGGAATCTCCTTCCTTAGAGGTTTTTAAGGTCAGGCTTGACAAAGCCCTGGCTGGGATGATTTGGTTGGGGATTGGTCCTGCTTTGAGCAGGGGGTTGGACTAAATGACCTCCTGAGGTCCCTTCCAAGCCTGATATTCTATGATCTCATTTTCAGTGGGAGTTACAGACATTGAATATACGCAGGATCAGGCTCAAGATGAGTTAGCATGTCTCTCTCTAAACCTCATCTCTGTGCCAAAAAATGTGAAGATGCTCTTTCAAAAGGATTGCTTAATACACTGCTGTTCTACCATCATCTTGTAAGTTAAATAACATTTTTGCATTCCTACTGTATGTATCTTTTCATTTTTCATCTGAAGAAACTGTCACACTTTAATCAACGTCTATCCTTGTGAACAATCTAAGTGTGCATCAGTACAGAGCTGATGTCTTTTAGAGAAGAACAGGTTCCTCAGAAGTCAAGCTTTTTACCACAGCCTGTAGCAGAAATACAATCTTGAAATACATCAGATTCAGCTTTTGATAAAAAACAAACTCTTTGTCCAAATCCGAAGGTCAGGATTCTTATATCTACTGACTGCACTTCTTCTGTTCCTTCCTTGGTCACTCGTGCTTAATATATTTTCCTACTTATCTATCTTTTCTTCCTTTATTGTTTTATCTTCTCTGTTACTGCCTCTACCAGGAAATGTTGAAAACAAAATTTAATTGAGCAACAATATTTCATAACTTTGACCAAACAATGGATATGTTTAAGCATGAAACAATGCTTATGGATGAAAAATGTTCTCTTGCCAGTATCTTGCACAATAAGGATTAAAGAGCAATACAACAATACACACTGCAAGGCTGTTAAGCAAACGAGCATGTTCTCTGGTTAACACTCACAGAACATTAGCCAACAGTTCAGTGCATCATTCACATACTCAGCAGTAAACACGGCATATATTCAAAAAAGTGTCAAATTCGATCAAAGATGTACATAAGTTACATAAATTTGCAGGGGAAACAGCAAGAGTATACTGTAGAAAGATGTTCTTTTTTGATAATACATACAAAACATATAGTTCCTGCCAACCTCAATCAGAACTAAAGGAAGTAACACCCAATTTTCAAAGGCCCTACTTAAACTAGTCATTTCATCTAAAAGTAGAACGCTACTTGATGAAAGAGTATTGTTGCATTTTTTCAAATTTATTGCCACATTATTTCATGGACTAGTATTCTGGTATTTACTGACTGTGCTGATACAAAATAATTGATCTGCAGCTGCACTATAAATGCATTCTTACCAGAGATACTGCCACTTAATGCAACTGTAAACATCAGGTTTAGATGACACTCCAGCTGATGTGAAAATCAACACTGGAAAAGACATTTAACTAGTGGTATGAAAATTATTAAACAATGGCATTATTTAACAAAATCTTGATTTTCTAGAGAGATATATTTAGTGTCAGTAATTTATCAATTAAAAAATATAAAAATATAGTACACAACTGGTTTGGACTAACGGAATTACATGAACAGTTCCCAAAAGCATATCCAGAATGATGAAGTAACTAGCTTACTGGAAATAGATTAATCATTCTGGCAAAAGATATCTAAAACCAGAAGTTTCTCAAAGTTCAAGGCTCCATCACAACATATTGAGAAAAATCCTGGGGTGAGAAAAAGTCCAATATTTAATTCAATCATACTGTCATTCATTAAACCACGTAAAAATAATGTTATCTTAGTTACACCAACTTTTTTGATTTACATTAGGCTGGCTTAATTGTGATGCATTTCATTTTTTCTTTTAAAAAGGCCACTAAATATTTATAATATTTTATTAATAACTAACGGTGAGCCAAAGTTCATCAGCCACAGACTTCCCAGTTATTCAGGTCAGCCAAGAAATGTCTGGAATCTCTACTTCATGGTTCCCATACAAAAGGAAAGGGGAGTAACAGACTTTCTCCTACTCATTAAGACTGTTATAACAGTGTGAAATACATATATCTACTGTAAATTATTTTCCATCTTCCCTCAACACACAACTATCTGAACTCATAAGTAAGCTACATAGATAAAAGTATGATAGATAAGATAGAAATATACCACCATTTTTAACCATGTTGCTTGTTTTGTTATATAAACACACACATAATTTTTTTTTATTTTTATTTAAATGTATCTGCCATCTATTCACAATTCAAGATACCTCTCCAAATTTAAACATTAAAAATCAAAAATGTATCAATAGAATATTTAGGTTCAAATTTCCCATTACACAACTACCAGTTTACGCCTTGATCCTGCAAAGATTTATGCACATTATTTAAGCTTCTGTTTAAGCCTTTGCAGGATCAGAGCTCTCCCACAAAAGAAAAACTAAAGATCCAACTCAAGTTATATAGCCTAGATCCCAGAAACAGGCCCCACTGGGATTCAAAACTCCTCCTGCTCAAAGGTCCCTGAAACCTGTGGACACCTAAACTCACTTGGTGCCTAAATTTCTGTTGTAGCTGTTCCCTAGGCACCTATGTTTCTAACTCTGGGAATGTGCATTGCTGTCCCACTGTTGGAATCCAGACACCTAAGCTGCAGTATACTTTTTATGCAGGTTGCCCACCACTGCTCTATGGGTATGTCTACACTGCAATTAGACACCTGTGGTTGGCATGTGCCAGCTGACTTGGGCTTGTGGAGCTATTTAATTGCAGCATACATGTTTGGATTTGGGCTAGAACCAAGCTCTAAGACCCTTTGCCCCCTCCCCACAGGGTTCCAAAGGCTGCGCCCAAAAGCCTACACTGCAATAAAAAAGGCCCTCAGCCTGAGCCTCATGAGTATGAGTCAGGTGGCATAGGCCAGCTGCAAGTTTTTAATTGCTCTGTAGATATATCCTGTAACATTTTGTAGCAGTCTTTCATTGCAAACTCTATTCTTGCTAAAAGACCAGGCAGTTTAATTTACAAATCAGACCTTGACTGTCACACACAGTTTTAATCACATATATGTAACTATTACATAGACTTGGTTGATTTAAACATCCTAGAACACTTCAAATCTTCCCCCTTGCTTTTGGTTTTTTTTGGGGGAGAGGGAAGGGGAGTGAAGGGGTGGGAAGGGGGAGGAAGGGCTTAAAAAAAAAAAAGCCAGGAGATTGAATCAGTAGAGGGCCTAAGAATGTGAGAAAGCTTACAAAATGACAAAAGCTTATGTGACTTATTAACATGAGAAACTCAGATGTAAACATGTAAATACACTTTTTAGAATTCATTGGAAGTTAAATATTCATAGGCTTCATATCAGACAGATTAAATGTTTTGAGTAATTTGTAAAAAAAAGATGAGACTTTTTGATAAAAGCAATCACTTTTTTAAGGGGGTATAAGACTAAGAATGGATTCCCTAAATGCAGACATCTGCCCATGTGAAATGCATGAAAACAGAAAATGAATCTGAAAGCTTGTACTTAGAGATAGCAGATTTGAAGGAGTAAAAATGTCTTTGGGGTAAATGAGTCTTCAAAGTTATAGCTGGGGAACAATCAGATCTATTTGCCTGACATTATTAAACATCTGATTCATCAGCTACAGTAGCCACCATTCATATAGTTTGAAATACTTTGACTCCAGGTAGTGACCTAATGATACAATAATAATTAGCTCATCATGACAATGTACAAATTGACAATGCAAGACCACTTTACAAAGAAATTGAGTGAGGAGGAAAATTATACTTAAATATATTTAAATATAACAAATGAGAGTGCCCATGCATATTTCAAAAGCTACCTGCCCTACAATACAATAGCCCTTGGTGGAAATATTGTTTATATTGTTCTGAAATACTACAGTAATAGAAATTAAAAGAAGCCCCACCACACACACACACACACACACTAAAGCACAATCCCCAACTTGGTGCAGATATAAATGAATGGCCCAAGAGAAAGTGCTATCTAGCCTTATTAGAGCTGTGCCCACATATTTGTGAACAGAATCAGCTCTTGGCAGCAACAGTAAGATGGCCTAATGGAATCTACTGTTATTTTGTATGATTTCCAATCACAGGGACTTTAGCCCTAATATTATTTAAGTATTAGAATTTTTACCTGAATTTTAAATAACTGATTTCATACCTTCTATTATCTCAGTCTCGGACTGGTGGTGCTAATAACAAAAACAAGAGAATAGAAATGCGAAAGTCTTGCACAATAATTTAAAATAGAACAAGCAAAATGCATTTAGATTATCACAGGTGGAAAGGGTATTTCATTTTGGTTTACCTGAGAGGATGAACCCACAACCCAAAACTGGGGCATTGTTTTAAAATCAGATAATCTGAAGTCTTAGCTGTCTGTGAACAAGTAGTCAGAAATTTTTCCCTTCCTCAGCTGACCTCCTCCTCAGGGAAATCTATCACTTTTCTCCCACCTGCCATACAAAGAAATTAATCATTTTGCTGAACCCCACAAAAATACAAAAAGTTAATCAGTTTCTTCTACCCCAAGTTTCATCAAATCCATCTGCTCTCAACCCTCCCCACTGAGAAGTCCATCTGCTCCCAGTCCTCCAAAATTAATCTATAAATGCCCACCCCTGAAATTCTCTGACTCATGTGGGGCTACAGAAGGAGGATTTGCTGACCCTTCTGACTACTGATAACAGAAGTCCAGGGAAAAAGTAAAGCAGCAGGCTGTAGCTAGGACTAAAGCTGCATGCTTCAGCAGCCAAGTACCTTGAGCAGCAGCAAATCTGTGGAGAAGGAGAAGTTCTGTAGCTAAGACAATCAGCACAAATAAATGAAGAGGGAACAGACCAGACCAGTATTCCAAAGAAGGGACCACCAGGCAGGTCAGTCAAAGCCCATGTCCAACTACAGAGTAACTCTACTCATGCTGCTAAAGACAAATAATTATTATGGAGAGACTAGCTGCATCACTCAGAATAGTTCAGGCTGAAACAAGACTTGTGTTACAAGGGCATTTCTGACTACCACCTCCTCCAGTCTCTCTAACTTAGTAAAACTACAAACTTCGTGGTAAATCAGAAAACTGGATTTTGAGAAACCACGTCTGATATTTTTAACTAATCCGTTGTTTTGAAATCCTAACTTTATTTTGCTCTATTTCACTTATTACTGTATCTAAAAACTCCAGAATGACCTTCTGTTCTTTGTCTCTATGAAGAGTGGTCCTCTTATTGTTATTTTGCAGATGTGGTTGATACCTGACGAGATATTCACAGCTGCAATTAAGTACATACAATCTGTAGACCACCATGCATACATATTTTATACATTATTTTTGTATGCATATTTTAATTTGTATCTAGAAAGTGGCACTACTTGCCATTTTTGGTAAGGATATCTCTATGCAAGAATAATTACAGGACATATTTGAAATTCTTTATCAATTAAACAAGAAGTCAATATAAACACAAAATACACACAGCTACCGCATGTATTTTATATGACATATTTCATATACCAATTTTATGTGCTTCACTGATTGTGTATGTAACTTAACACAGTTCAGGCCTGAATTTTCAGAGGTAGCAGGGCTTAAATTCTCATAGGTTCCGAAAGCTCCCCCACCCTCCACTCAACAGGCTATAAAAACTCTCAAACTCTGCACCAAAGTAACAGAAATACACCTTCAAAAATGCTATGTAAGGGACTTGCCAAGCATCGCATATGAATTTTATGGCACAGCCAGGGATTGAACCTAGTTTTCCCAAGTCAGTCAATTGTCTTAACCACAAACCACATCTTCTCCTTTCCTTTTCCTCCTAGGTCTAACAGACAACACCTTACTACACAAATATGAATCATTCGCCCATCTAATGCACTAAATGAATCAGAGCACCTGTGGAAAATAGAATATGATCATTTTTCAGAGTAGCAGCCATGTTAGTATGTATCCGCAAAAAGAACAGAAGTACTTGTGGCACCTTAGAGACTAACAAATTTATTAGAGCATAAGCTTTCGTGGGCTACAGCCCACTTCATCGGATGCATAGAATGGAACATATAGTAAGAAGATATATATATACATTCAGAGAAGGTGGAAGTTGCCATACAAACTGTAAGAGGCTAATTAATTAAGATGAGCTATTATCAGCATGAGAAAAACACTTTTGTAGTGATAATCAAGATGGCCCATTTAGACAGTTGACAAGAAGGTGTGAGGATACTTAACATGGGGAAATAGATTCAATATGTGTAATGACACAGCCACTCCCAGTCTCTATTCAAACTCAAGTTAATGGTATCTAGTTTGCATATTAATTCAAGCTCAGCAGTTTCTTGTTGGGAGTCTGTTTTTGAAGCTTTTCTGTTGCAAAATTGCCAACCTTAAGTCTTTTACTGAGTGGCCAGAGAGGTTGAAGTGTTCTCCTACCGGTTTTTGAATGTTATGATTCCGTGTGGCCTACTAAACCCAGGGTTGTGAGTTCAATCCTTGAGGGGGCCATTTCGGAACTGGGGCAAAAATTAGGGATTGGTCCTGCTTTGAGCAGGGGGTTGGACTAGATGACCTCCTGAGGTCCTTGCAACCCTGATATTCTATGCTTCTATGATTCTGATGTCAGATTTGTGTCCATTTATTCTTTTGCGTAGAGACTGTCCGGTTTGGCCAATGTACATGGCAGAGGGGCATTGCTGGCACATTGATGGCATATATCACATTGGTAGATGTGCAGATGAACGAGCCCCTGATGGTGTGGCTAATGTGACTAGCTGTTATGATGGTGTCACTTGAATAAATATGTGGACAGAGTTGGCATTGGGCTTTGTTGCAAGGATAGGTTCCTGGGTTAGTGTTTTTGTTGTGTGATGTGTGGTTGCTGGAGAGTATTTGCTTCAGGTTGGGGGGCTGTATGTAAGTGAGGACTGGTCTGTCTCCCAAGACCTGTGAGAGTGACGGATCATTTTTCAGGATAGGTTGTAAATCTTTGATGATACTCTGAGGTTTTAGTTGAGGGCTGAAGGTGACAGCTAGTGACATTCTGTTATTTTCTTTGTTGGGCCTGTCCTGTAGTAGGTGACTTCTGGGTTCTCTTCTGGCTCTGTCAATCTGTTTTTTCCCTTCAGCAGGTGGGTATTGTAGTTTTAAGAATGCTTGATAGAGATCTTGTAGGTGTTTGTCTCTGTCTGAGGGATTGGAGCAAATGCGGTCGTATCTTAGAGCTTGGCTGTAGACAATGGATCGTGTGGTGTGTCCTGGATGGAAGCTGGAGGCACGCAGGTAAGTACAGCGGTCAGTAGGGTTTCCGGTATAGGGTGGTGTTTATGTGACCATTGCTTATTAGCACAGTAGTGTCCAGGAAATGGACCGCTTGTGTGGACTGGTCCAGGCTGAGGTTGATGGTGGGATGGAAATTGTTGAAATCATGATGCAATTCCTCAAGGGCTTCTTTTCCAGGGGTCTAGATGATGAAGATGTCATCAATGTATTGCAAGTGGAGTAGGGGAGTTAGGGGACGAGAGGTAAGGAAGCGTTGTTCTAAGTCAGCCATAAAAATGTTGGCATACTGTGGGGCCATGCAGGTACCCATAAAGCCTGGAAGAAAGAGAAGCAGCAGCCGAAGAGCCATTTTGCCTGTGTTCTGACAGGAGGGTCAGTTCTATGTACCTGCTTCAGAGTGATGCAGGATGGTCAGTGAGTTAAAGAGTGTACTCAAGACAAACAGAATGTTCCAAGAATTTAGGAGCAAAACTGTAAAAAGTTCTATTGTGCATGCCATAATGGTGATGTTTGCAGTTTATAACTTAGACACATCTGGAACAGAGAAGGCACCACTCTGATCCCAGGAGTATCCCCCTGCTGAATTTTAAATTCCTGAACCAAGCTCCTAAGATGCAAGAGCTCTTCAAAAATACAGAAAAATTAACTAACATCAGTAAAACTGCTTATATATTTCACATTTCTCATTCTCAGAAACCACAGCACCAGTTCCGTGGAAATTTTTTTTATAAGATCAACCCAAGGCAGACAACAGCATGGTAAATTTCAGCGCAACTTGTTATAGTCTGGTAAAGTTATAAGAAAATGAAAAGGGGGGTGGAGTTGAATGGTAAATGTTAGGCAAACTTAATATACAGGTGGTACCAACACCTACTAAATAAAGCATGAATACTGCCTGTTTTGATTACTACAAATGAAGCCACTTCGTGGCATATTTTTTTATTTACTTACACATTCTGTTGAGGTATAATACGATAATAAGGGTTTAGTACATTTGGTGCATTTAAAATGGTCTCCTTTGTCCTGTACTCATTCTGGTGAAATAGTCTGTTATTTTACTTTATTCACATTGGTAACACATGTTTTAAGAAATGGATTTCATTGATTTCACTGTTTTCCAATTAAAATATTTAAAAGGTCTCACTTGAAATTATATAAACAGTTTTTTAATTGTATCCTCAGCAGGCACAAAGCAGTATAGTTCCATTGACTTCAACGGAGCTAAGCCAATTTACACAAACTGAGACTCTGTCCCTACTGTTTATTGCTTCAGAACACTGACATGGTTTTCCTCAATAGTACTGCTCTTCCACTGTCTTCCTTAGTCTATGTCACCTTCTATCCAATTTATAACATCTACAAAAAATAAAGTTGACCACTTATAGGAAATCAAAAAGAAAGAGCTGAAACAAGCAATTGTTTCTAGGCAGTTGCTGTCCAGCTGTTGGGGTGCAAAGGGGAAAGTGACATCACTAAGAAGGGACCTCTGTTACTCATCCTACCTGCTACTGTGACATAATAATGGAGAGTTAAAGTCAGTGACTAGTTCATAAAATAGAATCCAAGAGGTATGTAGATAATGAAAATTTCCCCTCCTGAACCCTCCAAAAGGGAGAAGTGTCAGGATCTGCTTGGTGAGACTGGGGGTAGGGTTGCCATGCAGATGCCCTTGTCATGTCTTCTCCAGAACAGGAGGGTGGGCACCTTTAGACACTTAGGACATTAACGTTCCATTAACATATATTTTATTTTTTCTTTAAACCCTAGATCCATGATACAAGAGAGGTGTTATTTGGAAGTACACAAGCCAGGCGTCAAAAAGTGGTGAATTTATGTCAGTTAAGCACAAAGAGCTAGCATGGTAATTGGGAACAAATTAATATTAAATAAATAATTAAATATTTTAAAAGATCTGTTACACAGTAGATGCCACTGGGGATAGTTTATATAAAACAAACAGGAACCCACACAGCACATGCCTATCACAACACTGATCAATTTGCATGTATGTTGTAACCTTTTCCATTATAACCTGGCTCTAGCACCTCATCCCCCTCTCTAGATGAATACCAATCTGTTGGGAGTTGACTTCCTAAGCTTCCAATCCCCCTGAGTATGGATAGTGACTCATCAATGTTCCTAGCTCTAGGTCTCTGAAGCACTCCCCAGAATACAGACCCTGTGTCTGACATCTTACTTGGACAGTGGGACACTGCAGTCTGGCCGCCTTAGACTCTGGAACAAGTCAGCCCTCCGGAGCTCCCTGTTGCTTTAAACACATTCCCCCTCTGTTCACTTGATTGTGGGAGCTCTGGTTTCTAGTTAAATCCTTCAGGGATAACATGGCAGTTCCTCATGGAATACAGATTTAGGAAAGGAATTTCTCAATCACAATTACTTTACTTTTGAAAGCACACTAAAGAGTTATAGATATTTGGAAAACAACAGAGTTATGAATGCAGCCCCCTTGAGTCTGATCACATCCCTCTCGCAAATTCTGGATTTAGTCAGCAAACTTATGCCAGGAAGCTTGTCCTGCCTTCTTGGACTGGTCTGCTCACATGTTGGTCAGCACCAGTTCAGAGAAGCAGTCACCTTTTAAAAATGTGTATTTCCCCTTCTTCGTTATGTGCTCCAGGCTGAGGAACAGCAGCACATTTTCTCAGCCCGCCTTCTCTGTAGAGTGTTCTTGTGGGTTACTATTATTAATTAGGATTACGTTTGTGCTTGCTAGTCATGGACCAGGACCCCATTATGCTAGGCACTGTACAAACACAAAACAAAAAGATGGGAGGTGGTAGTAGAGAGAGAATCAGAGCTGATGTCTCTCTCATTGTCAGCCCGCGCTGAAGAGTTCCACACGGAAGCATGAAGACAATGTCCAGAACAGATTGATCATGGGTATTTAATCCAACATGAAGGTTACAATGTAAAGTGAAGTTTGCAATGAAGGTTACAATCACAAAATGGCATTCACAAAACAAAATGCAATTCACAATTGGACACAGACATCTCCCCAATCTGTCATATCACCCTTAAGTTGTCTGTCTTTTTAGATGTAAACTCATCAGAATAGGGATCATGCCTTTCTCTTTGTTTGGAAAGCACCTTAGATGCAAAGGGTGTTACTGCAATATAAATATTAATAATAAAGATATGTATTTTGTGGGTTACTTCATTCCCAGCTGACTTCAATGAAGATAGACTTGGTATGAATTTTGCCCAATATATTGATAGCCAAAAGGCTGGATTCTTAGGTACATCAGAGTTCCACTTGGTACTAATGAGATGGAAAGGGTGGGTAGAGACATAAGAGACCTTTATTTTCTCTGATCCTGGGAGCAGCCAGGAACTAATTAAGACCACCTGCAAGTTACTACAGCTGCAAGTCTGCTTCAAATTTATGACAGAATAGGTCCCAGCAGTCAAGATGGACAACCGGAGTGCAGTGTGTTCCTGCCATGCCTCCTCCCAGGTCCTACGTAGATAGAGGTAATTTTAGGTCCCTTATCTGCTGCTGGAGCAGCACAAATGGCATTACCCTGCATCAAGGATTTGGACTTTTTTATATAAAAGATGCACATAATTCTGTACATCTGCAAACACTATACTTCAATGTTTCAGTGTACATCAACATTTCAGACATACCAAAATTTTAAGGTATATCAAGCCACTTTTTCTCTAAATCTCACCTGAAGTCCTTCTTCTCTTTAGCTGATGTTTAACTTTTGCTGTAAAATATTTTGTGATTCTATGAATAAAGACTATTGTACAAAAATAAATTGTATTGCACTGAGCATATAGTACATGACAGTTTACAAGCAGTTTTTGAGGTTACAATGGACCTTTGCTAGCAGGTCTCATTATTAGTGTAACAAGGACTGAAACTTTTAGACTAGCATCAGCTGTACTTAAAGGTCACTCAGATGGACAATTTTGGTTATCAGCATACTGTAATTCTTTAAAACTTGAAGTTAATATTGATAAGGACATACAAACTAGGACTAAGGAACACTAACCAACTTCTTAATCTGCATTAATGATTTAACTTTAAAAAGAAAAAAAAAGACCAAAAGAGTAATTTTAATTGGAAAAAGTATACATACTTTAGGCACACAAGCTGAAAATACTGCCTTTTTGAGCATCTTTAGCACTAAAATACCTAAATATGTTTAGCACTACATTTTAGATAATACACTGGATACTTATGACCTAATCTGGTACTCATTCCTAAATTTATATTGTGAATAGTGAAATATGTGTGATCAGGCCATCTGCCTTAGATGCTTTTATGTCTGCATAAGGTTGGATCAAGGGATAAATGGTTCTTTCATTTTTCATTGTGTATTACCGTGTAGGAATACCCAGAAATCTAAATAGATTAAATACCAATATTATAGCAACCAACAGTGCATGTATTCTGATAAAAAAAGATTTTTCAAAAACACCAGACTATGGACCAGATTTTCAAAGAGCTTCAAACTGGATTCTAAATTTTGTACATACAAATGCCAATTGCATGAGCAAGTTTTAAACATTTGTACATATAAAAACTATGTTTAAAATAAAATACAAAATAGTAAAATAAAACAGACATTTTACTTTTGCTGGGATTTCAGCTTCTCTCTCAACACATAAATTACATGCTTTAAATTTCATATCAACACCATATTCATTCAAACAATACTACAATATAAAAATCATGGACAATGGGGCATAAAATAGGGTGTTAAAATGTTTGATGTAATATTGAATAACAAATCAACATTTTATTGGTGATTATATTAATAGTAATTATAATTAGGGCTGTCAAGTGTTTAAAAATTAATCGTGATTAATTGCACTGTTAAACAATAATAGAATACCATTAATTTAAATATTTTTGGATGTTTTCTACATTTTTAAATATATTGATTTCAATTACAACCTAGAATACAAAGTGTACAGTGCTCACTTTATATTTATTTTTGATTACAAGTATTTGCCCTGTAAAAAACCAAAAGAAATAGTATTTTTCATTTCACCTAATACAAGTACTGTAGTGCAATCTCTTTATCATTTGAAAGTTGAACTTACAAATGTAGAATTATGTGCAAAAAAAGCCTACATTCAAAAATACTTTTTTTAAAAAATTTTGGAGCCTGCATGTCCACTCAGTCCTTTTTCTTGTTCAGCCAATCACTCAGACAAACAAGTTTGTTTACATTTGCAGGAGATGATGCCCACTTCTTGTTTACAATGTCACCTGAAAGTGAGAACAGGTGTTCTCATGGCACTGTTGTAGCTGGTGTCGCAAGATATTTATGTTCCAGATGCGCTAATGATTCATATGTCCCTTCATCCTTCAACCACCATTCCATGGGACATGCTCAATAACAATCCAAAGCAGTGCAGACCGATGCATGTTCATTTTCATCATTTGAGTCAGATGCCACCAGCAGAAGGTTGATTTTCTTTTTTCGTGGTTTGGGTTCTGTAGTTTCTGCATCAGAGTGTTGGTCTTTTAGGACTTCTGAAAGCATGCTCCACACCTCATCCCTGCCAGATTTTGGAAGGTACTTCAGATTCTTAAACCTTGGGTCAAGCGCTGTAGCTCTCTTTAGAAATCTCACATTGGTACCTTCTTTGTGTTTTGTGAAATCTGCAGTGAAAGTGTTCCTAAAATAAATAATGTGCTGGGTCATCATCTCAGATTGCAATAACATGAAATATATGGAAGAATGTGGGTAAAACACAGAGCTGGAAACATACAATTTTCCCCCAAGGAGTTCAGTCACAAATTTAATTAACACATTTTTTTCCATCAGCATGGAAGCATGTCCTCTGGAATGGTAGCCAAAGCTACAAAAGTGCCATGCAAATGCCTGTTCTCACTTTCTGGTGACATTGTAAATAAGAAGAGGACAGCATTATCTTCTGTAAATGTAAACAAATTTGTTTGTCTTAGCAATTGGCTGAACAAGAAGTAGGACTGAATGGACTTGGAGGCTCTGAAGTTTTACATTGTTTTGTTTTTGAGTGCAGTTATGTAACAAAAAAAATCTACAATCTAGCATGGAGGATAGGTCCATCAATGGCTATTAGCCAGGATAGACAGGGATGGTGTCCCTAGTCTCTGTTTGCTAGAAACTGGGAATGGGCTACAGGGGATGGATCACTTGATGATTACCTGTTCTGTTCATTACCTCTGGGGCACCTGGCATTGGCCACTGTCGGAAGACAGGATACTGTGCTAGATGGACCTTTGGTCTGACCCATTATGGCCATTCTTATGTTCTCATTTGCAAATTGCACTTTCATGACAAAGAGATTGCACTACAGTGCTTGTATGAAGTGAATCGAAAAATACTATTTCTTTTATTTATCATTTTTACAGTGCAAATATTTGTAATAAAAAATAATATACACTTTGATTTCAATTACAACACAGAATACAATATATATGAAAATGTAGAAAATATCTAAAATATTTAATAAATTTCAATCAGTATTCTATTGTTTAACAGTGTGATTACAACAGCAATTAATCACAATTAAATATTTTAATCGCGATTAATTTTTGAGTTAATCGCATGAGTTAACTGTGATTAATCAACAGCACTAATTGTCATTACTCAGTTAATAATAACAGTAATGGATGACTGGCCTGGACAGCTTGCAAGCTAAAAGACATATACACAGAAGATGAGAAACTGGATTGTGCTTGTTTCCCTCCTACATAAAAATTATAAACTCACTTCTTGTGTGCCTCACAGAAGTGGGTTTTTAAGAAGCACGTGAATTAGAAGAATGTAGACTTGGTGTTCAGAGGTAAGTTAACTGTGGCACAAAGAGGATAAGTGAATTGCCCAAAGACTCAAACGATCTTGCCTTTTCTCTATTCCTCCCTGCCTCTTCCACTCTCATCTGTGCCTTCTTCTACGTAAACCTATAAGTCTGAAACACTCTCTTTGACCTTGTTTTCTTTGATTCCTTCCTCAAGGCTTTCTGTGGGCATGTGGAATGCTGACACAGAAAAGCAAAGACTACTTCAGCTACTTTGTAACCATTTTAAGAATAAAAAAAGTACTTAAACTTGAAAAAAAAATAGCAAAAGCAAAACAACCTTTGCAATTCAATCTTATCGATTGAGCATTTTCTCTCACCGGCTACTTACCTTCTCTACTACTGAAGTCATACTCTGAAGCTGCTAAGGCATTTTTTAGCTAACACAACTTCTACCTACCCTTGAAGTAGAAAACTGAGGATTCAGCCTGCCCCAGCCAGTACATAGTGCTGCTTCAAGAGCAGCATTCAGGCCAGGCAGCAGCAAACTGAGGCTCCAGCATAAACTACATTCACACAAATAAAGCAAAAACGTAAAGTTCTGTCCACTTCCAACTACCACACCCTCTTTGAAAGAGTCTGCTTGTTCCCTGATGCCTTTAGAACACAATCCTCTCCTATCAATCAACAACAAAAATCAACCCAGCACAATGGATATGTATTAAACATCACTGCCCAATATATTTGCTTTTTTCTTACATCCCATTATTATTTTTCACCTACATACTGTCTACGTACATCCCAATTCTGCAGACTTATGCACGTGGTGAACTTTAAGCAAGTGAGTAGTTCCATTGACTGGGAATGCTGAGTTGTGTCAATCTTTGCAGGGCCCTACTAATAAACTCTTTTGGGCAGAGATGTTCTTTATATTTCTCTGTAAAGGCCACTGCTCATGTTTGATACTAAGTAAATAATTTCTATTATATTGATTGTTATGCAATAGAGCTTAGGTGTCCTAACTGTCACTCATGTGTGTTAGCCAGAAACTCATCTGACCTCCCACTATACAAACAGTGAAGTCGAATAGTGAATAATATAAATTAATGTATTTTATGGAGTTGCAGGAATATTCAGAATTTCATTTGCTACATTTTTCAATCTATTTGGATTTCAAAAGTTTGCAGTTGTGAAATGTTATACTAACAATTCTTACTGTGTAAATAAAAATTAAATAAAATAAATAACAAGCACAGCCATATTGTGACAGCGATCCTATCTCCTATTAGTATGGTACACAATGGGGCTGGCCATGACAGCAGTGTTGTTCCTCCTGGCAGGACAGCCCTGAGTATTATTCTACCCCAAATCCAAAATGCATTTCACACACTTGTCCCTGTACTTCTTGCCCTCCCTTATCAGACCATGGAAGAATAAAGCAGCTTAAAGTGGTAGGTTCAAATAACACAGGAGACTTTTTTTCTATTTCTGAGAATGAAGACAGTTGTGGCTCTCCTTCAACATTCTGTTCTGGATTTGTTCCTCCACTTTTACCTACCATTGGGACCAGAGAATGATGTGGTTTTATTTAACTGTGTGGTATCACAAGGATGTAAGTACTTCCCCCCGTCTAAGACTGAAGCAGCATTTTCTGTAAGTGAAAGTTGTATGTGCATGGTATGCTATGCCTGAACAAATACAGGCTGGGTAATGACAGTCTCTCTCCCTTAATTAACTGGAGAAAAATAAGATGGCTGTAGACCGGGCAAAAAGCTAAAACTTTTGTGTAGGGAACCATCCTGCTTTGGTCAGAGCTTTTCAAGTGACTCACCATGTTGGCAGATGTCAGAACCCTGCATAAAGCTGAAGTTCTGCTCACTCTGTGGTAACTGCATCTCCAACCTTTACATAAGGGATGTGAGAGAGGCTTTCTAGAGAGGGAACTAGGACAGAGCAGGAATTTAGACCATTCACAATGAGCTATTAGGCCTCTTCCTTTTATAACTGTATTAACTATACACTTATCCCATTACAGCAAAAAGATCCAAATTAACTGAATGCTCTGCCCTCCTCTTTTAGTTTAGATGATTTAAACTTCAAAACCATTTCTTAATCTTCAAATGCAAAACAGACCTGCTTTTTTGTTGAAGCAGCATCAGGATAAGAATATTACTTATCAAAAAACATTTAAGAATATTTAAGTCATCCACCAAATACACACATTTATATCATGTAATTAGTGTGTGCTCCTATTTTTCTTTACAGGCACTCAAACCTTTAGGAGTAAGATTTAGTTGTCAACAGAAAACTCAGACAAAAAAGCATATCAGCCATCTGAATAAAGTTGATTTGCCTACTTTCACAGAGCAAAATGTAGACAACAGTAAGATAAACTCTTGCACAGCTAGGCATTGATATCTCTTTTGGCAATCTTTACTTTTAAAAATAAGTTTGTTTTTTATTATGGTTGACAACTGAAAAATAAATCCTTTGTTGTGGATACCAGAATATAGATGATGAAAGAGGGAGGCAAGGAAAGAAGGGAAGCTAATGTTTCTGAATACTGACACAGAGTTTTGTAAGAGCTGGCTCAAATAAGTCTCTGGAGCCACAATGGTTCTGTGACATAACTCAGGAAACAATATTTCATAAATCGTTTTGTCAAACTTCTTTTTACTGTGAGCTGACTAACCCATGTAGCTGTTCTTTTAAGGTGGACTACATAAATGCCAGTTAATTTGTTGAAATTTCCAGAAGCTTAAGAAAAACACACACACACAGATGAGGATGAGTTAACAGTGGCTATGGGAAGCTATTTTACTTCCTGTCTTATTACACTTATAACTGAGTATGAAAAAAAGTGAATAGCAACTATTACATATTGATGGCAGATCTCAAAATGGGTAAACTATTACACCAAATTAGCTAAACTAGATTTCATAAGATTTAATTTTAATGTATTTCAGGTTTAGTGCTGGAGATAAAAAGAATAGATTTTATATTTGTATATTATGTTGGTCTAATGGAGAGCTCCCGAATACTCCCAGCTCCTCTACTAACTATGAGCAAAAACCAGAAGCCCAGCAAAGTACCAACACTTCAATTTTGGAAAAGGGAAGTGTAGGGTGCCTAACTCCTCCTAGCCTCCAACCTTCATGAAAGTTCTTGAGTAGGATCGATGAGCTGTGGTGAGAACCCCACCAGAGCTCTTCAGCTGGAACATGGTGACCATTCAATATAATTAAGATAATGAAGGTGAACTGAGGTTCATTTGTCATTTGTGGCATAAATCAGGGGCTCTATTATCTTCTATGACTATCCTACCTTATATCACTAATTTCTGGAGAAACTCCTCTTTATTTAATTTGTCCTTCTTGGCAAAAGTACCGTATATACTCGTTCATTAGCCCGTTCGTTTATAAGCGGACCCCCCAAGATGGATAGGTACAAATAGTAAAAACTGTTGGCAAACTTTGGCTCCCGGCCCATCAGGGTAAGCCACTGGCGGATTGGGACGTTTTGTTTACCTGGAGCATCTGCAGGCATGGAGCCCCTCAGCTACCTGTGGCTGCAGTTCGCCGTTTCCAGCCAATGGGAGCTGCTGGAAGTGGCACGCTCCAGGTAAACAAAATGACAATGTATTAGATATTCAATTCAATGATTTCATAGAGTTTAAAATGATCAAATTTTGGTGTAGACCCATTTATAAGCCAACCCCTGCTCTTTGATGTGTTGTTTTTTTACCAAAAATATTCGGCTTATGAACGACTATATACGGTACTTAAAAGTTGTTTTGTTGTTTTGTTTTTCCTGCTCCGTTGCAATTTTATCTTCATAATACTAAGTTTCAATCAAGATTATGGTACAGTCTTACCTCCTGTAATGGCACTGGTTTAGGTGACCACAAATTTTAATTTGATTGGAATTGAGTCTAACAGATTTCAATTAGTAATGAAAGAGGTGCCGGGGCTCAAGCAATTTTTTTACTTTCATAACTGATGCAGCAAGCCCAGAGGTGCCAGGGCTATGAACTATCATGCCTAGGGGTGCTGGGGCTCAGCCCTGGCAATTAGGGTTGCCAACTTTCTAATCACACAAAACTGAACACCCCTGGCCTGCCCCTTCCCCAAGGCCCTGTCCCTCCCCTGCTCCGGCTGGGGGTGCGGGCTCTGGGGTGGAGCCGGGGATGAGGGGTTTGGGGTGTGGGAGAAGGCTCTGGGCTGGGACAGGGGGTTGGGGTGTAGGGGGGTATGGGCTCCAGGTGGGAATGAGAAGTTCAGTGTGCAGGAGAGGGCTTTGGGATGGGACAGGGGGTTCGGGTGCGGGGGATGGGGGGGAGGAGGGCTCTGGTTGGGGGTGTGGGCTCTGGGGTGGAGCTGGTGATAAGGGGTTTGGGGTGCAAGAGGGGACTCAGGGCTAGGGCAGGGTGTTGGGGGAGTACAGGTTTTGGGAGGCAGGTTGGGTGTGGGAGGGGACTCTGAGCTGGGGCATGGGGTTAGGGTGAGGGAGAGGGTTCAGGGTGTGGGGTCAGAACAGCACTTACCGCGACTCCAGGGACCTGGTGGCCACTCCCAAGAGTCGTGCAAAGCTAGGGAAGGCAGGGAGCCTGCCTTAGCCCCAGGACCCCGCTGCTCCATCGACCACACTTTAACAGCCCAGTCAATCCCTTTTCGACCGGGCATTCTGGTTGAAAACCAGATGCCTGGCAACCCTACTGGCAAGCTAGGGCACAAATTAAGCACTGGAGTCTAAAGAGTTGTGTTAGATGCTTCATTTTTTGATACTATTGCTTCTCATTTTGTTCCAGTACTGTCAGTTTACAGCCATCAGCAGCTGTACGTGATCATTAGGCCCCATCCCAGTTACTTACAGGCCTTCTTAGAGTTCAGTTTGGGACCCCATGCTTTTAAGAATTGACATTTTCAGATTGGTGTTAATTATTAATTATTATTATACATTATCTGTACCTATTATTTTTATTATTCTGAAGACCAATGCTCCCCTACTTCCAATCTCCATTTATAGCTCCCCGGTTCTGTGCCGGCATTGATACAGCATGAGTTACAGTAGCCTAGAGCAGGGTTTTATCTAACTTATGTTACTGGCATTAAGCTGAGTACTAACATAGTTAAGCAGAGCTCCATCTGCCCTCTGGTACAACCCTCCGCCCCTTGGGATGCTCTCTAAGTTATAGGGAGTTGGAGAACTCTCTGCTGGCCATTTACAGCCACTATTTGGCCCCTTTATTTCACCTGACAAGTACAAAGAAGCTGGTATACAAAGAATCACATTGTAATCGTTGACCTGATGCAGCTCAGGAAATCTTGGTTTGTGGCTTCCAGTGGAAGCTACTCTGCGCATACAGGATTGACGTTGCATATCCTATTTGGACCTAAATATAGTATGATCTTTATTCTGTAATATAAATTGGCTAGGAACACAATTTTGACTACCTACTTTAAGAATTCACCAGCCTTCCCAGTTGTCATCATAACTTACTACTTTGCAATTACGGATATTACAAATCTATTTAAAAATTAACACCAATAAAACTAAAATTTTGATAATTCCTTTTTGTAATTTGATTCTGGACTAAGTCTGATGATCATCAGACTCTCCTCTTTCCTAAATGACTAGGGGTTTGGAGTGTTAATGGATTTAGCTCAAGGCTCATGTTTGCTCTTCCTTTTCCAAAATGTTTGATTTCTACCCATGTCATTTAACACTGTCAAATGTTCATGCATATTTTTGTAAAATATACATAAAATATAGGTCTGATTATTGTAAACATTGGTCTTCTTACTGTTAAGTCTTTCACCACTGTTCATTTAACCTATTATGGATATTTGAGAATATAATATTGCATTTATTTCACTGGGATCCTGATAAACAACATTTAAACTATGAGGCTGCATTACAGACTAAAAAGTTATTGCAAGCTTTCCTCCTCCTATTAAACTTTCACATTTTCACCATATAATATTGATCAATCTGAGAATGGCAACTACTGGACTTCTATTTTATTTTTACAAAACTTAATGTGAATGTTAGCAGACCTGGTAGTAACACTGGTGGGATTTTTTTTGGTAAAATTCAATAGTGTAGACAAAAGCCACATACACTAATAATGGTAGGCTGTGCGCCCAAATGCTTACATAAGTAACAGTAATGGTTTGGACTTAGTGTTTTTCATCTGTAGATTTCTAAGTGCATTACACAGATTGGTAGGTATTACCACTTCACAGAATTCACAACTAAGCACAGAAATCTGAAGCAATTTGTTTGGGGTCACTATAATCTATTGTATGCATCTAGCAGGCTGGAGATCTGGACTCTGTTTCCCAGCTCTGCCACAACTTTATACGTGACTTCAGGAAAACTGATTAATCTCTCTGTGTCTCAGTTAGCCCATCTGTAAAATGGAGATGATAATATTTGACTGTCCCATGGGGTGGGTATGAGGCCTTACTAAATAAGGTTTGAAAAATGTAAAGCATTAACATGGCCATATAGGAAAAACAGACAATGGAACTTCAGGCTTCGAGCACTCTGTTCCTTTCTGCAGGTCAAAGTGGACATTTTGGTGAGCTGGTAACAGCAGATTTCCTAAAACTCTGACCTGTCCTGGGAGGACACTGTGTCCAGGTCAGTTTGGAATCAGGGCTAAGAGAGATATGGGCAGGCAGTAACAAACAGCAAGGGCAAAGTAAGGGGCAACCAACAGTAAAGGGGATAAAGGTAGTAAACAGTGAAGAGTGGTGGGCAGGTGAAGCAGGCAGCAAACAGTGATGGGGGACTCAGGCAGGGCAGGAGAGGCAGGCAGCAAAATGTGGGAGAGAGGAGATCCACAAGGGGGACATGCACTGCAAGGGGGAGTGGATCATGCAAGACAATGGTGGTGGGGATCTAACTCGTCTCTTTCCCAGTCTGGCTCCTCATCCCAAACCCAGTCTTCTCACCCAGACTGTCCTAGTTTCCAATTCCATCTTCTCATCTCAGTGCCAGCCTCCTTGTCCAGTCAGTCCCAGTCTCCCTCTTCCCCCGGTTCTTCATCCGATCTCTCTGTCCCTCAACCCTGGCCCCCAGTTGCTTCCTATACACACACATTCCCCATTCCTACTGGCTCCCAATCCTAGTTTCCCTCCCTGGGATCTTCATCCAATCTCAGTGCCCCCGCTTCTCCCCCTGACTCCTTTTTCCAGTCTTTCTGGGCAGAAAAGTCCAGTTCTCTCTTCATAACCTGGCTCATCATCACATATCTCCCCACTCCTCACCTCCTTCACCCTGTCTCACTGCTTCTCAGTACCATTCTCCTTGCCCAAATAATCCCAATCTCCACCCCCACCATCCACTCATAACCACCTCCTCATTTACTGGCTCCCAATTCTCCCCATTTCCCTTCCCAATTCCCAGTCACAGTCTCCTTGCCCAGCCAGTCACAGTGCTCCCACCCTGGGTTTGAGTCCGCATTGCACTGCCCAGCCAATGGGTCCCACATAGCTCCCTGGGGGAGGGATAGCTCAGTGGTTTGAGCATTGGCCTGCTAAACCCAGGGTAGTGAGTTCAATCCTTGAGGGGGCCATTTAGGGATCAGGGGCAAAAATTGGGGATTGGTCCTGCTTTGAGAAGGGGGTTGGACTAGATGACCTCCTGAGGTCCCTTCCAACCCTGATATTCTATGATACCCTGCCCTAGTCTTCTTGTTCAGGCAATTCCAGTCAGCCCCTCTCACCTCAACTCCTAGTTTCTACCGACCCCCCAGGCTCTTTGTCCCAATCTACTCATCCCACAAAACCAGCTCTTGTCCCCTTGAATCAGGCAGCTTCCTCCTCCATGCTGCCTGGGCCCAGCATGTCACTGAGAGAACAGGGGAGACAGGCTCCCTGTTCTCAGTTCAGATGTCTAGGTCTGGCATGGCCCACAACAGTCCAGAACTCCACCTGCAGGGAAATTTCTGCTCACTCCTGGACTGCAGCATGCTTAGTGAAGATGGACTTTAGCTGCTAAAATTGAACTCTGTATTGAACATGTGCAAACTGTGATTTTGCAGAAGCTTATAACTTGGACAAAACTGGGAAGATTTTCATGGTGATGACCAAAGGCCCATTCCTGACACAGAGGTCATTCCACACCAAATTTCAAATTCCTGCTCCAAAGCATGGGGGTCCTTGACCTTCTCAAAGGAAGGTCAACATAATTTTTTTAATATGGGCCAAACAACATATTTTTCCCTTCCTTTGTTCTCAGAAATGGCTGAACTGTTTTGGCTGCATTTTTATTTTTTTATTTTTTATTTTTTTGAACATTTCACCCTGAGGCAGATACTCGGTCATGAAAATTTTAGCTCAAATGATTAAAGTTTGCCAAAGTTATAAGTAACCAAAAACAGGGTCTTATAATGGAAAGGCAACCTTAATAACAGACAGTGCTAACAAACCCCGCTATAAATAAGCATAAATTTGTTTAGCATAGCTGGAATAGCACAAATTAATTTCAATGAAGAAATAATATTATGTTACAAAAGTAATGTGAATTTTGAAATGTGTTTCTAAAAATGATAGGAATTTAGTTTCCTATATATATCACCTTTGATTTGAGAAAAAACGGGTATAGGAGGCACAGAAGAAGAGATATGTCAAAACCATTAAAATTAGAATGATCTACCATATTACAAAAACAATTTAATGTGTTTACACTGCCATGTCATGTAACACAATGTGATATGGATACATCATCAGAACTCATTACAATGTCATATGAAGTGCAACAAGATTATTATGAGATGCTCTAAGAATGAAATGAAATGTAACAAAGTAATGCAGTGCGTTGATGAAATTTCATCTCCACTTTAAATATTTTAGAGATTTTTCTTTTTACATCCCCAGTTGTCATCATGAAGTTATTTTGTATCTTATCTTAAATACTTCAGTGCTCCAGTTTATCCTCATGACCACAATGGTACAAGGAGGTCAGGACAACCTGCTCTGGATGACAGGAAGCACAAAAATAACTCTGATGGCTAAATATAATATCAACAATAATAATAGATACTGTGGTAATCTCAACAAGATACTATCAGTTTGCTGAAAGTTAAGTGTTGGGGTGGAATCTATTCAGAAATCCCTTTGGTATTCTCTTCACACAGAAGCCTAGAAACTATTTTATTAAATATTAATAACAACATAAAAGACATTTGGGCTTATTTTCATTTTAATTAGCCACAATATATATGCCATTCACTTTGAAACCAAATGCTGTTCCTTTGAATTAACCTGCAGGGGGTACTGGAAAAGTGAGGCAACCAGAATTTAGATATTTCTCCTCTCTCCAAGAGATAATTAACATCTAATCTTTGTAAACCATCCTAACATTACCTGATCCCCATATATGAATCTTATATTGATTCCAAAAATTTAAGCACTATGGGTCTATTATAGCACCAGGTCAGGCATGTCTTATAATCCAGCAGAACTCAGTAATTGAATAAAGATACTAACACTGCATCTAACTGCTGACTCTGCAGAGGGAACAAGAATTCATACTGGATGAGACAAAACTTACAGTAATCACTGAGGGAGGAAACCAAACAAGCATATATAGAGCCAGTTAAATTTTTCAGGGAAAGATCAGGGCGACCAAAGCACAATGACCTAATGCTAGCCAAAGCAGCCCAGGGGAATAAGAAGGGTTTTGGAAAATAATACTGGGATAAAGAATGAGAAAGTTAGATAATCAAAACACAGAAGAAGAAATCAGTGATAATTATAAAGAGGCTGAGATACTTATTTGAATCAATCTTTAATAAGAAAAATAAAGAAAAGCAGATATAAAATATTACCAAGTAATGAAGACTTTTCATTATAACTTATGAGCAAAACAACAATTTTTTCACTAGCCTTATTCTCAAACATCTGAAACATTTTGGCTTAACTGCCCCTCTCCCCACCCCACAAAAAAATCAGTCTGAGACAGACTTGGCATAGAAAATTTCAGTCCAAATTGTTGAAGGTTGGCAAAGTTATAAGCAACTGAAAACAGAATCTTATAATGGGAAGTGTCAAGCAAAGGCAGTGCTATGATCCCTCCCTATAACTTTGCTACGAGCCCTGCCTATAACTAAATACAGATATACACATATATATATACACACACACACACATACGCACATATATACACATTCACACAGGGACAGTGGAAGAGTTTTTCACCTCCGCTCTGGCCCCTGGGCTGCAAGGCCTGTGCTATGCCTAATAAAGGAGCAGAGCAGAATCTCACCCATGGTTCTCAATACCATATGCAAGCCAAAAACCAAACTGACTGAGATCAAAGAAATCTAACGCTTTTGTTGTCTTGTCACAAACTTCCCTAAAAACATGTTCAATCCAATGCTTATGATGCAGAATTTTAAGTGTTTCATAACCTATCATACGTAAGAAAAATGGGTAAGACCTGACAAGTTGAAATTGACAAATGAGAGTCTGGGTTGTTCATATGGCAGTCAAGGACTAATCAGTTTGTAGGTTTGGATACAAGTAAGTTACTGGCAACAAGTAAGTAATTTTGAGAACCTTTTCCATCCACTCTCACTACAATTTTAGTTAATGGAAAACAGCAATTCAATATGAAAGACTATTAGTAACACCGTGAAAAAGATTTCATAAGATCTAATTACAAAGAATCTATTTTTACAAGTTAAAGCACAGTAAACATAATAAAAAGGAAAAATTAACAAAAGACAATTAACAGAGAGCAGCCATCTTGCAGTCTGGTGATGTAGGTTAGGACAAAGGAAACAGCTCACCATTGAAATAAATGAAACATCGGACAATTTCAAAGTTGTTGTAAGGCGATTACTATTTTTTAAAAATTTGGTTAATTTAACAGTAGTTAAACCCTTTAATAATAATAATAAAAAAGCATTAAGAACTTACAACACCTTTGAAAAAATCTGATTTCCCATCCATTCCACTGCAATGGTGAAATGCATTTCTTTATCTCAACCTACTTAACTGGAATAGACTTCTTGCTGCGAAGTATCAGAAAAACATCAGCCCCCACAGAGAATGACTCCATCACTATTCACTGAATGGAGATATGGAAAATGATAAGTATTTCTAAAATCTTTTGAAAAATATTTTTGATATATACAACCTTACGTAGCATGTACTCAATTTAAGTATGCATCACAGTTTTCCTTTAATAAAAACATTGCTTGGATCTCTGTAGGCCAAACATTAAAAAAACAACTAAGAAAAAAATGCATCACAGGACTTATGAATACTTTTAAGTAATAAATTTATTTAAAGGTTTAGGCAAAAAGAGAATGTCTCTTTATTGTAACATATGGCCTTTTAATACTGATTCATAGAATACTAAAATTATCACACAGCTATCAGACCTAAATGAGCACGAGAGTTTGAAACAGATGAGAACCTGAGAACACTTTCCTCTGTTACAATAAAAGACAGTTATCTAACAGTTCTACATATAAGAAGAAATTCACCTCACTGAAGAAGGCCTGCCCTCAGAACTTGACACCACCTAAACCTACTTAAAACCTCAATATAGTGCTTAATTGGGGCTTAAGTGAATGCACAAGGATTTTGCAGGCCATCTGTGCTAGAATGAATTTCATCCAAAGGGCTCTGGTGGTGACAAGGGGCATGCAAAACAGCCCTAGGCACGGAGGTGAATTTCACCCTTTTCAGTATTTCAGTGTATCTGCTGATTAGAGCGGTGTTCTGAACAGCCTAAACTCTTAACTTTGTTCCTGCAACACATTATTTCTCAAATTAAACGTATTATACATGCAAAACTCTCAGACAAGAGCATTTCTAATACACACACTCTCTCTCTCCCCCACACACATACACACACTTAATGCTTCCAAACTACAGAACCATTTAAAGCATTTTAACAATCAAATAAATTTGCTTATAATTAATCTTGTATGTTTATTATACACATAAGTGTATTATATGAACTGCAAATCAAGCCTATTTTAAATATAGTCTTGTTAAAACTACAATGATGAAATTAGGGGGATTTGGGTTTTTTGGTTTTTTTTGGTTAAATACAGAATCCAGTTTAATAGTCAACCAAGACAGTAAATAATTTTTAAATGACTGGTGATTATAATATTGGTTAATAAAGTCAAAACAGCATATAAGACCTAGATGTACAAAACTAACATTAAAAGTTTCATGAAAACACAAAAATGTTTAATACAGTAAATGCACCATCATTTTAAACATTAGCAAAGAGCTTGGACTAAACATTCAATAATCTTCAAGTAGTATGTTACTGGCTTCCCATTGACTTCAATGGACTCTGGATCAGGCCCCAAATGGCTCTCTCCATAGACATACAGCAGACAGATGACATTTTAAAACAGAAAATACTCAGAAAGTGACCTAGCATCTCAAACCACTTTGAGGAAACCTTAATTCAAACTATCACAAAAGCAAAATACCAGATAAAAGAAAGCCGATGAACCGGCTATTGATTGTCTATGTCAGAATTCTCTATAGAAATACGAGCTTTCTTTTTTTCCATCTTGTGTTTCTCTTCTAGTTTTTCTTTATGGGATGAACTATATGTTTTCTATATGTTTTGATGTGCTAGGGTGCCTTCTGAACATTTGCCATTTGAGCTTTTTCTTCTTCTTCTTCTTCTTCTTTTTAAGTACCCAAGAAGCAGGCTGGTTACCCAAATTATTAAAACAGTTTGCCTATCAAGTCACTTCTTTTTACTGGATTTGTTTTAAAAATTAAACTGCTGAGGTTTACTCTCATTTGCATTGATCATAGAAGTATGACATTTCACATTTCTTTTAATTGTTTTTTTTTAAATGTGCCTATACAGAAGTCACCTCCTGCAAATGCTTGGCTCATAAGGGAAGTTCCATAAAATATTTAAAAGAACACAGTATCTGTTTCTAGTAGATGTGCTTACAATGACTAAAAGTTTCTATAGTGACATGTTATCTTCATTACTTAAAGTTCTGACACCATTTCTATTATAAGCACCTATGATTTCAAGGGTCTAGGAAACAATCATGAAAATTTATGCTGAAATATGATGTAGAAAATCTAAGGCCAATAGTAATTGTTTTTAAATCAACTTTTTGATCCCAAATACACAAGGTGGGGGAGGTAAAAAAAAGTATATTCAAGTTTATTGCAGAAAGGAAAGGAAAGGAGAAAAGGCCTCAATGGTAGCACTCTCTGAAATGCTCCCATTCCATGTCTGTGGCCAGTTAAACATGCAGTACTGCAGGGCCTGAATGCGTGGACAAGATGATGGTGCTTTGAGGAGGGATTGTGTGGTTTATTAGTAACTGGAAAACCTTTTGGGAAAGGAGGCGCCTACACAGGATGGGGGGGGGGGGGGCTCCACCTAAACCAAAATGAGCAGACTCTGACCAGCAGAGGAGTTTTTGAACTAATGACTGGGGGAAAGCCGACAAGTGTGGAGGAACACACACTTCAGACAGAGAAATCCTTTACGGGAGGCTTTATTAAAGTGAATAATCTATATCCTAGTAAAGGGGCATAAAAGCTTATGAAGTACCGGTAGGAACTAAAGAGAAACAGTCAAATGAAAAAGAGTCCCATTCAGTTACATCACATGAAGGCAGACAACTAAATGTTGACAAATTTTATAAATACTTCTATACAAATTCTAGAAGTCTAAATAATAAGATGGGTGAACTTTTGTAACTGGTATTAAATGAGGATACTGATATAATAAGCATTCCAGAAACTGGTAGAATGATGATAATCAGTGGGACATGGTAACACCAGCATACAAAATATACAGGAATGACGAAGTAGGTCATGCTAGTGAGGGAGTGGCACTATAGGTGAAATATAGTAAAAATCTTAAATGAATCAAACTGTACCATAAAATATCTACGGATAGAAATTTCATGCTTGAATAATAAGAGTATAACAGAATGAATATACTACTGACCACCTAACCAGAATGGCGATGGTGAGTTTGAAATGCTCAGGGAGATTAGAGAGGCTACATAAAGAGACAACAGATTAATAATGGAGGAGTTCAACTATCCCCATATTGACTGGGTATATGTCACCTCAGGATGGGATGCAGAGATAAAATTTCTAGGCACCATTATGACTGCTTCTTGGAGCTGCTAGCCCTGAAACCCACAAGGGAAGAAGTAATTACTGTGGATACTTATTGTATCCTAAGTGGAGCACAGGATCTGGTCCAAGAGAAGCATATAGCTGAACTGCACAGTAGTAGTGACCATAACATAATTAAATTTAACCTACTAGAGAGGGGAAAATACCAAAGAAACCAACCACAATAGCATTTAACTTCAAAAGGGGGAATTACACAAAAATGAGGAAGCCAGCTAAATGGAAATAAAAAGGAACAGTCACAAGAATGAAATGCCTGCAAGCTGCATGGAAACTATTTTAAAACATCATAGTAGGGACTCAAATTGTATGTATAGTCCAAGTTCAAAAAACAGTTAGAGGACAAAAAAATGACACCATGGCTAAACAACAGAGTAAAGGAGGTAGTTAGAAGCAAAAAGACATCTTTTAAAAATTGGAAGTCAAATGCTACTGAAGAAAACAGAAAGGAGCATAAACTCTGGCAAATCAAGTGTAAAAATATAATTAGGCAGGCCAAAAAAGAATTTGAAGAGCAATTAGCAAAAATCACAAAAACTAACAGAAAAATTTTCTGAAGTACATCAGAAGCAGGAGGTCTGCCAAACAATCAATGGGGCCACTGGATGATCGAGGTGTTAAAGGAGCACTCAAAGATGACCAAGGCCAATGCACAGAAGCTAATGAATTCTTTGCATCAGTCTTCACTGCAGAGGATCTGAGGGTGATTGCCACACTCGAGCCATTCTTCTCAAGAGACAGAATGTGGGACTGTCCCACACTGAAGTGTCAATACAGGGGGTTTTGGAACAAACTGAAAAATTAAACAGTATAAGTCACCAGGATCAGATGGAATTCACCCCAAAATTCTGAAGAAACTCAGATATGAAACTGCAGAAGTACTAACTGTGGTTATGTAATCTATTGCTTAAAAATCAGCCTCCGTTCCATATGACTGGAGGATAGCTAATGTAATGCTGATTTTGAAAAAGGCTTGAGAGGAGATCCTGGCAATTACAGGCTAGTAAACCTAACTTCAGTACCAGGCAAATTGGTTGAAACCATAGCAAAGACCAGAATTATCAGACACATAGATGAACACGGTATGTTGGGGAAGAGTCAACTTGACTTTTGTCAAGGGAAATCATGCTTCACCAATCTAAGAGAATTCTATGAGGGGGTCAAAAAGCATATGGACAAGGGTGATCCAGTATCAGTAACTGGTTAAAAGATAGGAAACAAAGGGTAAGAATGAATGGTCAGTTTTCATGGTGGAGAGAAGTAAATAGAGGGGTCCCCCAAGGATCTATACTAGGACCAGTGCTGTTCCAAATATTAATAAATGATCTGGAAAAAGAGGTAAACGGTAAGGTTGGCAAAGTTTGCAGGGGATACAAAATTACTCAAGATAGTTAAGTCCAATGTTGACTGTGAAGAGTTACAAAGGGATCTCACAAAATTGGGTAAGTGGGTGACAAAAATGGCAGATGAAATTCAATGTTGGTAAGTACAAAATAATATACATTGGAAAACATAATCCCAACTGTACATACGAAATGATGGGGTCTAAATTACCTGTTACCATTCAAGAAAGAGTGTCATTGTGGCTCAGCGTGGCAGTGGCAGTCAAAAATGCTAACCAATTTATTTGAGCATGAGCTTTCGTGAGCTACAGCTCACTTCATCGGATAAGCTCACGAAAGCTTATGTTCAAATAAAATTGGTTAGTCTCTAAGGTGCCACAAGTACTCCTTTTCTTTTTGCGAATACAGACTAACACGGCTGTTACTCTGAAATCTAGTATACAGTATCTGTTTTTTAAAATTCAGAATATATATTTGGACATAATGATCTCAAATGAATATATCTCCACTTGTATTCCATGGAATATTTTTCCTCTTGCATCTTTAGCAACTTTATTGGAAACTGAATTTAAGTGGATCTTAAAATATAGTCCTCGTTCTTAGCCAGGGAGCACTGAGTCTAGCATATACAGTATGAAAGCCATCATGCACTATTCTGAAAAACATGGAGAATTCAAAGACAAACTGAAGAGGAAAATTTCTATTTTTAGTACAACCAATCACAAAACCACAACATTAATAAAACAAATTATATCCCCAGCTCTGGTTCCTTTGCATCACACCAGCTATCCAAGAGCTGGCATAGATGGCTCTACTCTCCCTTGCTTGACGTAAGGGGCATATCAGAAGGCAAAGGGACTGGGACCAGGATTTAGAGCGTTCAGTACCCAGCAGATTCCTGCCCCATCCACAGCTGTGCCAAACAAGCTCTGGCATGGCTGAGGATCTGGAACAACATCTCAAACATAAATCCACAAATTAAATTAAGGCTAACAGAAAACCTTAGTATTTTTCGAGCATGGTCTAGGAAGCACTTCCCAGGTAATTTTCCCCACCCCACTAATGAGAATTATTCTCCAAGGATGAAATCCTACTCACCCTGAAAACAAGGCTGAAGAAGAGGCAAAATGCAATTGTTCCACTGTATGGGCGTGAGGGTAATGGTAAGTGTTGATGTAATATACTTAGACTTCTGTAAAGTATTGGACTTGGCATTTTGATTAAAAAACTTGGAAGATATAAAAATAACATGGCACACATTAAAAGGATTAAAAACTAGCTAACTGATAGGTTTCAAAATGTAATTGTAAACAGGGAATCATCATCAAACAAGTGTGTTTCTAGTAAAGTCCCACAGGGATCAGTTCTTGCTCTATGCTATTTAACATTTGTATTAATGACTAGGGAGAAAACATTAAATCACCACAGATAAAATTTGCAGGTGACACAAACTGTCAACCATCATACCAAAGTGGAAAAATGCACCATCCGCAGAAAGCAAGGAGAAGTGGAGAGGGTTTTGAATGGGCTAGGGGAGGAGCATGGGCATAGCCAGTGGGTCTGTGAACTGCATGGATCCACTCGTCATTGACTTAAGTAGGAAACAAGGAAGCAGGTTTAGACTTTTGGAATATCCTATGGGCTGTATCAGAACCTGCAGAATGATTGCACAGGTATCCTGTATATAGGTTAGTGGAAAGGATTGCATACCCCGAGCCTTGGTATAATCATGTACACAAAATCTACTTGCTTAGGCTTTGCATAGGTCTTGGAAATTTCTCTTTACATATTTTATAAAGTCTGCTTTTTAGCTCCAGCTCCTGTAGAGACAATGCCTTAACAACTTCGCTCAGTAAATTATTTTACTGTCTAACCTCACATATGACTTTTGCACAATTGCACCGGTGTACACATTACCCTACAAATCTGAACTTCACTGAAGAAACTAAAGGACCCTGTCCCAAAGAGCTCAATATAAAACCACATAAGTAAAAAGAAGTACCAATCTTTTTATAGTGACATGTAACATGGCCACTGGGATGTACATGTCTTAACTCTGCCCTCTCCTTCCCTCCAAACAGGATATCATCCTTCCAGCATCTCCTTTTCCAAACTACCCTCTCTCAAACCCACACCTTTGCACCAACCATGTACAATTAATCACGTTGAAAGGCAGTAATTTGGTAATGGGGTGTGTGGAGAAGCGAAAGTTGATGGGGACAGAATTAAGATTGCAGTACATGTTCTATGGTGTATGGTAGCTGGGTAATGATAAGGTGTGAGTCTGAGTCAAGGAGTAAAAGGTTTTTACTATTAGGTATCTTAAATTTTCATTTCCTTGTTCTTGTGGGTGACAACAAGGAATGTTACCATGGATGTAGCAACTCTAACTGCTTCATTACCAAGGTTTTTGTATGTTATGATAATAGCAGTAATAAATGCTTCATTTTTTATATAATGCTTCTCATTTGCAGATCACAGACTTTACACAGAACGGTATCACCGACCCTTTTTTACACCTGGGTAAACTGAAACACAGACTGATGAAGTGACTTGCCCAAGGTCACCCAGCAGGTCAGTGGCAGAGCTGGGAACAGAACTCAAAGTCCTGTGGTTTATCCACTGGAGACACCCTCAGACCGGTTATAAGTATTCTAAAATATCATTAGAATACTTGTAGATATTAAAAAATTGAACAGGACTGAATATTTATACACATTACTTCTTAAATTGGTTAAATATGCAACAAAATGTTGCTGTTTAATGAACTATAAAATATAAAAGGGACAGTGCAACAGATATGTTACAAATTCTTTTATTTTCTACCTATATAAAGTCAGATTTTCAAAGTCAGGCACAACTGCCCACATATACTACTGTGTACATAATTTATGTGCCAGATAGGGGCTTAATGTGCAAATGCAGTACCTGATTTGTATAAAATGTGACCCCTAATATGATTTTGCATTACAGGTTTTAGTGGCAATACATGCAGTCCTTCCCATTTCCATGAAGTCAAAAATCAGATTCTTGAGATACATCATGAGTTATTTTCTTCACAATTGCTACTCCCTCTCACTGAGTCTATGACTTATGCTTAAAGCACCCAGAGTCATCACACAGAAAAATTACTGATCCTATTCTGCTGGCTGGGAATGTACGCTTGTCCATTAACCCCCTGATTCATCGAACACTTTAAATATGTGCTTAAGTTCCACTGAAGTCAATGGGAGTCAAACACTTGTGTAAGTGATTTCCTGAACTGAGATCTTAAGAATAAACATAGATCAAGCCACTGGTATGATACTGCTGTATATATTAGTTAGGATGACCTCTTTTTTTTGCTTAAATTAGATACTTGTCACAGAAGCCCAGAGTTTTCAGCATGGGGGCTTTCCAGGTTATTAAAACTAACGGAAATAGAAAGCATTTTAAAAGGGCAAGCTCAAGATGACTCTTGGCACAATGACATATTGTATTATTGAGATATTTTTCAAAAATCTACTAGAACAAGCAATACAGATGTTTTACTTATTAAATGCAAACTCTGCAGTAATAAAATTTGATGGTAAAAATATGTCAACTTCTACTATGTAGTGCAAATCCTTTGTCAAACACCATCATGTACCCAGAACTCTGAACTGCTGCTGACACTTCATGAGAGAAAATTCTGAAAACAATTTTGTTTTGAGACTGCTTTTACAATCCTCCGTAGGTTTTAGAAATGAAGGCGTTTACATTCCATCTTCTCCATCTCATTTAATATTGCCCTGACTGAGCTAAGTATGGGCCCCAACAGACACTCCTTGAATGCCAATTAACTTTAGTGAGAATTCTGGATGATCAAGAAATGCAGGCGAGGTCCCTGATGTAAGTGGCCAGGGCTATGGAGTACACTTCTCAGATTGCAGAGGCTAGTGGAGGCTTTACCATGCCGCATATGGAAAATATGAGTCATATTTGAGTTAGTTAAAAAGCAGCAGCTATTTTCTTCCTTCTGACTGCTAGCTCATAATCAGTATTAGGGAAAGCTTAGTGTTCCTGAAAGCATTTGAAGTCATCTGGCAAAGCGTTTCTATCCATGGAGAGTCAGAATATTGGACCATCTTATTTAGTCTCCCACTTCCAGTCCAATATGATTTCAGCAACCTATAGCTCACTAACAAGATGAGGGGGAGGGAGGGAGAGAGAGAGAGAGAGACTAAGGGCTTGTCTACACTTACAGTGCTGCTGTAGTGCTTTTTGAAGATGCCACCTATGCTAACGGAATAGATTCTCTCGTTGGTATAGGTACTCCAGCTCCCCGAGAGGCAGTAGCTATGTCAATGGGAGAAGCCCTCTTATCGACATTGTGCTATCTACACCAGGAGTTTGGTCGCTGTAAGTGGGTCACTCAGGAGTGTAGATTTTCCAGAGCTCTGAATGATGTAGTTATACCAACGTAAGTTCATAGTGTAAACCAGGGCTTAGGTATAGATTGTCACAAGCCTTTCCTGAAAACATGGGGGATTGTGGGAGAGAGAGAATAAGAGGAAGAAGCTTCTCCTTTTATATCCCTGTGCAAAAGCTAGCAACAATCAGGATAGGCAACACAAGCTCTCTACTAAGCCAATGCTGCTGCTAAATCTAGCTACCCCAAAAGGAACTGGAAGACTGTGGCCATCTTTCACCTTCCTTGCTCCCCGCATTGGCTAATCGAGTCAACTAGGCATGCTGGACACAAGCAGCATATGTTGTATAGTTTCAAAGAGTTGCAAATCTGATTCATGGGTCACACCCTAAGGAGGAATTCAGGTCAAATCTTCAGGAAGTTCTCCAGTGGCACTTGCTGAAGTGTGACCCTACTCACACTCTGTCTTTCAAACCACAGTCTGACCCTGACGCTCCATAAAGCTTGGAAGCTGGGATTCCAGGCTACTCTCAGGTCATAAAATGGTATTAAGCATTTCTAGCTCTGACAGTTTGAAAAGACAGAGCATATTTGAATTAGGCTGGAAGACAAGCAAGCTAGGAATTAGAATATTAGGATCACATATCTGAGAACCTGCTAGCGCTAGAAACCATACCATAGCCTCATACATTCAAAAAATGACAATCTGAATCCATTTGCATAATCAGTAGTATCCAACCCTGATTATTTTTGAGATATCTGATATTAAGATTTATTATTGGCCCCTAAATCTAACAGCACTGACTATAGCAAGTCCCAGACCTCAGACCAGCGTAACTTTTATTCCTTCACTGAAGTCTGCTTTATGAAAAAGAGAGGACAAGGACTAAAAAAGCACCTTCCATGACTAAACCAGTTATCCAAGCATCATTAGGAGACATGGATGGTGCATTAAGGCATTTTTCTAATCTGTTGTGAAATTTATTTCTCTTTAGGGAAGTGAGGACTTTTATAGTATTTCACATGGGAGTTAAGCTTCTGCTACTGCTAAACCACATGTTCCCTTAGGAGAACCCTACAGGTAAAATGTTACTTATAAAAACCTGAGTGGGGAAACAGTATTAAAGAGCTTATTTACTGGGACACCTTGGGGCTGCCCACTGTAACCCTGTAAATTAGGGAGCCTGCACAGGTGGTTTGTGTTATTATGGAATTGAGCTGGCTGAGAATGGTGTAAATTGGAATTCATATCCAGTGCTTTCTGAAACAACATCACTGGCAGACACAAAAAAATAAAGACCTAAGATCCTGAGAAGTACAAAAAAAAGTCAGAAAAAGAGAGTTCCTAAAAAAATATTTTGCAGTCAGAATTTCTTTACTAAAGTTTCACCTTTCTTACCTAACTATATAAATACACTGATATGTCCTGAAATAATTTTTTATCATTATTATTTGTATTACTGTAGCACCTAAAGGCCCCAGAGCTGGAACCGGGAGCGGGGAGGCAAGCAGCCAGGGATAAAGGGTCCGAGGCTGGGGCCACGGCCGGGAGTGGAAGCCATGGTTGGGGGCCCAGGCTGAGGCTGGGAGTGGAACCGCAGCTGGGACTGAGGCAGAGCTGGGGATGGAGTGGAGCTGGGTGATGCTCCCTCCCCGCCCACCCATGGGGACTGGACCAGGCCCTGCCACACCCCACAAATGTTCTTCCCTGCCTCCCTAGAGGGCATACCCCACAGTTTAGCTGTTCTATACAGACAAGTTGTATGTGACTGTAGGACATCTTGATGTCAACTGCCAAAAGGCACAAGGTACATAGGGGTACAGGATCCCCTGGGTTCACCAGAAGAATGTCAAGTAAAGACTCAAATAAAAGCCTGCGTCACACTGGTCATCATAATCATTGTAAAATGTATGTAAAGAAAATAATACACACACACAATTAAGGATGTGGAAAAAGCTAATGTACTCAATGCTTTTTTTGCCTCTGTCTTCACTAACAAGGTCAGCTCCCAGACTGCTGCGCTGGGCATCACAAAATGGGGAAGAGATGGCCAGCCCTCTGTGGAGATAGAGGTGGTTAGGGACTATTTAGAAAAGCTGGACGTGCACAAGTCCATGGGGCCGGACGAGTTGTATCCGAGAGTGCTGAAGGAATTGGCAGCTGTGATTGCAGAGCCATTGGCCATTATCTTTGAAAACTCGTGGCGAACCGGGGAAGTCCCGGATGACTGGAAAAAGGCTAATGTAGTGCCAATCTTTAAAAAAGGGAAGAAGGAGGATCCTGGGAACTACAGGCCAGTCAGCCTCACTTCAGTCCCTGGAAAAATCATGGAGCAGGTCCTCAAAGAATCAATCCTGAAGCACTTGCATGAGAGGAAAGTGATCAGGAACAGCCAGCATGGATTCACCAAGGGAAGGTCATGCCTGACTAATCTAATCGCCTTTTATGATGAGATTACTGGTTCTGTGGATGAAGGGAAAGCAGTGGATGTATTGTTTCTTGACTTTAGCAAAGCTTTTGACACTGTCTCCCACAGTATTCTTGTCAGCAAGTTAAGGAAGTATGGGCTGGATGAATGCACTACAAGGTGGGTAGAAAGCTGGCTAGATTGTCGGGCTCAACGGGTAGTGATCAATGGCTCCATATCTAGTTGGCAGCCAGTATCAAGTGGAGTACCCCAAGGGTCGGTCCTGGGGCCAGTTTTGTTCAGTATCTTCATAAATGATCTGGAGGATGGTGTGGATTGCACTCTCAGCAAATTTGCGGATGATACTAAACTGGGAGGAGTGGTAGATACGCTGGAGGGGAGGGATAGGATACAGAAAGACCTAGACAAATTGGAGGATTGGGCCAAAAGAAATCTGATGAGGTTCAATAAGGATAAGTGCAGGGTCCTGCACTTGGGACGGAAGAACCCAATGCCCATTACAGACTAGGGACCGAATGGCTAGGCAGCAGTTCTGCGGAAAAGGACCTAGGGGTGACAGTGGACGAGAAGCTGGATATGAGTCAGCAGTGTGCCCTTGTTGCCAAGAAGGCCAATGGCATTTTGGGATGTATAAGTAGGGGCATAGCGAGCAGATCGAGGGACGTGATCGTTCCCCTCTATTCGACATTGGTGAGGCCTCATCTGGAGTACCGTGTCCAGTTTTGGGCCCCACACTTCAAGAAGGATGTGGATAAATTGGAGAGAGTCCAGCAAAGGGCAACAAAAATGATTAGGGGACTGGAACACATAAGTTATGAGGAGAGGCTGAGGGAACTGGGATTGTTTAGCCTGCAGAAGAGAAGAATG
Source organism: Lepidochelys olivacea (assembly GCF_965140295.1). Lineage (NCBI taxonomy): Eukaryota > Metazoa > Chordata > Testudines > Cheloniidae > Lepidochelys > Lepidochelys olivacea. The sequence goes on along the minus strand of NC_140415.1, from coordinate 84,838,843 downwards.
AGGGGGGATTTGATAGCTGCTTTCAACTACCTGAAAGGGGGTTCCAAAGAGGATGGCTCTAGACTGTTCTCAATGGTAGCAGATGACAGAACGAGGAGTAATGGTCTCAAGTTGCAGTGGGGGAGGTTTAGATTGGATATTAGGAAAAACTTTTTCACTAAGAGGGTGGTGAAACACTGGAATGCGTTACCTAGGGAGGTGGTAGAATCTCCTTCCTTAGAGGTTTTTAAGGTCAGGCTTGACAAAGCCCTGGCTGGGATGATTTAACTGGGAATTGGTCCTGCTTTGAGCAGGGGGTTGGACTAGATGACCTTCTGGGGTCCCTTCCAACCCTGATATTCTATGATTCTATGATTCTATGATTCTCTAGGTATGTGAGTTGACTCCGGTCACCAAAAGGTTTTCCACATACTTCTGGCAGTCAAGGGGGAAGAGAGGCTTATCTCACTCTGCCCATCATATGCAAACTGCGTACTGTATCATTCGCAATGAATGCACATTTACAGTCTGAGCAAAATGCTAATCAACAGATTACAAGGGCTGGAGGGAAAAACAAAAACAGCAGAAGTTATCCTGTTTAGGAGTAAGACAATGAACTTTTGAAAGTATATCTGTGGTACAGATGAACCTTAGATATTCCTTCAGTCTATGAGGACAAGCTGCCAGCAGGTTTGATCTTTTGAGAGGGGGTCTCAACCAAAGTGGTTGAAAACGCTGGGGAAAGAACTTGGGATACACTATCATGTAGGAGATAGGGAAAATGTCTTGTTAGTTTACTCTCTAGGAGATGTGTTGTGATTTTGTTTTATATGTAATCATTTGTTTCCCATATTCCTACTCTCTATCACTTGAATCTCTGTTCTTTGGAAATAAACTTATACTTGTTTTCACTGTATTTATATCTATATCAAAGTGTTGTGTGTCACGCAAAGTGGCGATCCTGAGTTGAATCTTATAAGCTGGTGTGTCAATACTTCGGGAATAGCTGATCTAAGAGTTCTGTGAGTGTTCAGTGGAACAGGGGCTGAGCACTCCAGAGGGATACCTGGAGGACTCGGGGGCTGGTGTGTGCCTATGAGTAACCTATACAGAGAGAGCAAGGCCTGAGGAAGCCTGGAAGATAGTGCTTATGTTGCCAGAGGCTGGTAGTTTCAGGGCGTTAATCCACAGCAGACACAGAAAAGGTTCCCTCAGGCTAAGGGCAAGTGCTTATGTTGCCAGAGGCTGGTAGTTTCAGGGCGTTAATCCACAGCAGACACAGAAAAGGTTCCCTCAGGCCAAGGGCAGGTTGTGGTAAGGTGCCTCACAACCCAGGTACCCATGGGAAGCACCACAGAGTACAGACGGTGAATGTTCTGCCATGTATCAGGGGGTAGCCGTGTTAGTCTGTATCCACAAAAATAACAAGGAGTCTGGTGGCACCTTAAAGACTAACAGATTTATTTGGGCATAAGCTTTTGTGGGTTAAAAACCACTTCTTCAGATGCATGGAGTGAAAATTACAGATGCAGGCATTATATAATGACACACAAAGAGAAGGGAGTTACCTCACAAGTGGAGAACCCAGTGTTGACAGGGCCAATTCAATCAGGGTGGCTGTAGTCCACTCCCAATAACAGATGAGGAGGTGTCAATTCCAGGAGAGGCAAAGCTGCTTTCGTAATGAGCCAGCCACTCCCAGTCCCTATTCAAGTCCAAATTAATGGTATTAAGATTTGCAAATGAATTTTAGTTCTGCAGTTTCTCTTTGAAGTCTGCTTTTGAAGTTTTTTTGTTGAAGGATGGCTACTTTTATATCTGTTATTGAATGTCCAGGGAGATTGAAGTGTTATCCTACTGGCTTCTGTATGTTACCATTCCTGATGTCTGATTTGTGTCCATTTATTCTTTTATGTAGAGACTGTCCGATTTGGCCAATGTACATGGCAGAGGGGCATTGCTGGCACATGATGGCATATATCACATTAGTAGACATGCAGGTGAATGAGCCTCTGATGGTGTGGCTGATGTAGTTGGGTCCTCTGATGGTGTCGCTAGAACCATCCATCCTTATCGAATTAGCCCTACATCCACCCTGATCGAATTGGCCCCGTCAACACTGGTTCTCCACTTGTGAGGTAACTCCCTTCTCTTCATGTGTCATTATATAATGCCTGCATCTGTAATTTTCACTCCATGCATCTGAAGAAGTTGTTTTTTATCCACAAAAGCTTATGCCCAAATACATCTGTTAGTCTTTAAGGTGCCACTGGACTCCTTAATGTTCTGTAATATAATCTTCAGTATTAACTTTCCAGGGGAGGGGGGTCCTTCCGATATTAGGACAAAAACTATTTCTTTGATTTTTCTCTAGTTCTCAGAGAGCCATATACCAAGTTGCTTAATAGCAAATGAAATAAGAGTAAAAGCAATATGGTCCATCTTAAAACATAGGTATTCTCCAGCTGAAAACTAGCTGAATCTATGCGTACTATAAACCTTCCATTCTACACAAGCCTATCCTTTATATCTTACCTCCCTGGTATAGTTACCTAACTGAATCAAAGAAACAACTAAATCAGATATACAACAAGAAAAATCTACTAACCAGAAAGTCTGGGAAGATTCACAAAAGTTACAAGAATTAGGCCCCCAAAAAATGAGTGCTTGGAGTTAGGCTCCTAAGTGCTGCTTTGAACACTCAAATAAGGAGCTTAAAGCCGAACTTTAGTTACCCGTTTTTGAAAATCTTGGTCATCAATACATAGAATCAGCTAGTTTTTACCTAAGGCATAAGTGTCAAAATTATTTAATACTGTTTTTTTCAAATCTTTATACAAACACTTTTAATAAATTGTGAGCATTTTTAGCACTAACTTGATTGCAATGACTTTTTGGTATACCATCAGGATTGATTTCCTCAAATATAGGCATCACACATATAAATCTAGTATTTACAGCCAACAGAACATTAAAGTGATATTTTGGATAGCTGTGTACTACAACCTGTTCCTTTGTCCTTCAAAAGAGCTTTAATTATGTCTAAGAATTTTTTCCAGTCACTACAATCACTGCTGCAGTATATTTTACAAGTCTGAGAAGAATCATTAAAATCCTTCCTTTAAGTTGCTGACAATCAGATTGCTGAGGCTTATGAATAGGTCTTGAAAAATGTCAAGATTTTCAATGTTAAAGCACCAATAAGACTTCAGTTCAGGTTGACATCAGCAGTCTGCAATTTAGTTACCTACCATTGCCAAAGTCATGGAGAGGTTAACAGAATATTGGGATTTTGACCATCAATCTCTTTGTAGGCTCATCTCAGAAGTTAACCTGTCAAAAAGCCAAGCCTAGCTTCATCAGAATGGCTTGGCACAATATATTTTTTTAAATCAAAACTCCAAAATAAAAGGGAAATTTCATCAGACATACAAATGATTTATTTTAGATTCATGCACAGAAACCACATTTTAGAAATGGTGATAGAATACTCAAGTTGTTCTTCCCCCTTTTCATAATACTGTGAAGTGTTATTTACTATATAACATTGAAATGATGACGCTTTGTTCCCCTTCCACCAAAGAACATCAGAAATGGTTTAATCATAAAATACTTTTGAGTAAAAATACATGTTCCTTTTGCTTCCATTATTTTCTTCCCCATTTCAATAATTAATCTCATAAACATGTATGTGCTTTGGCTTGGCTACAGAAGAATGCAGACTAAAAACACAAAACTTAGCACAGCTGCTAGCAATAAAACATAAAATGCTTCTCAGTGTGGGCTGATTAGGATAAAGGTAAATATAGAAATAATAACATGCATATGTCTGAATTGGGGCTTTGGAATAAAGTTGTTTCATTTATTCCCATAGACTTCCTGACATTCAACAGCCTTCCACAGTGAGATAAGTTACTTACGGTCATTCTCTGAACCACAACTGAATCATACACAACTGAAGTTCCATCCACTGAGATCAAAGCAAAAAATCTTACTTTGCTAAGCATTAAATCATTAAAGTCTAAAACTCACTTTACTTCATCACCTAAGACCTGAAACCTTCAAACAACATTCTAGACTGTCCTCAACCTTAATTCAAAATGCTTCAGGTGCTAACACCTACACAATCTGTGCCTATAAATTGACTTATCATACCCACAGAGCAATTCGTCTCTTTAGACAAATGCTCATGTGATAAAGCAATATCAGGTAAGCAGTCTCTATTTAGGAACTTCATGATTAAATGGCTTTGGGTTCCAGTATTTTAAATTTCTTATTTAAAAAATATTGAAGTTGTCTAATTTAAGACGTCAGCTAAAAAAAAATCAGAGCTTTTTCATATAATGTGCAAGATGAAAAATACAAAATAACTGTCTGCAGTAAGTGAAACAAACATAGTCAGTGTTACGATAGGAATTTTGACTAGCTCATTAATTTGGTTAGTGAGGCTTAAATTGTGTTAAACATATGTCTATTGCATCTATCCAGACTGCTGTAATTAAACTTGCTAGGGTTTATTGCCATAAAATAACTCCACATGAACAGTGCAATATTTTTTAATTTCCTTATATTGAAATTAAATATACATTTAATAATAAAACTAATAAAAGTACCATAAAAAAGACATGAACTGCTATTTTTACAATTCTTCTCTGAATTAGTGTTAGATACAAATTTAACCACCAGAGTTCATAATTCACTGATAAAAATGTTAGCCATCAGTCATGTATTCAGCAGTTTGGTTTTTTGAATGCAATGTTTCCTATACAAAAAGAAAATCCTAATTAAAAATTCTAAAACTATTTGTGTACATTTTAAAAACATCTCAGTGCCACTCAATGTTTTTAAGCTATGACAACGGAAAAATTAACTAGCATTCTGCAGTTTCATACACAGAGAAAGGCAGAGACAACCATTTTTAATTTAGAAACAAGTCAATTACATTTTCATGTAAACTCTTAGAACATATGTAACCAATAAGAATTATAATGGAGCTGAACTGTAGCCTTGCCAAAGTGTTCTACATATACCAGGCAAGATTTAGTTCTAGACCCAGTCTCTTAGAGCTTGAGATAGTAGGAGCTAAGACTATGGAACAAGGAGCATACTGAAATGCCTGTGAGCAGGGACTTCAGGCTGCTGAACGCAAGCCATGTGGTCAGAGCAGGCTACTACTCCAACTGAAAGCTATGGGAATTCTTGCAGTAACTTCCACAAAAAAGAATTGGGTCTGAAGAAGGCATATTGATAAGTTCCTTCTGCAGCTAGGAGGACAGTGAATGCAATATAGAGCCTCAAAGGAAAACAAGTAATAGTAGGGAGAAAATGGTAGAGTCTTATGGTAAGTCTACAACAGAGAAATAAATCATTTGTACTTTAACCAGTTAAATATAACCAATTAAATTCAAACAATTCAGTGCACCCATATTGGCCATGTGGAGCTGGTTTAAGCAGCATTAATGACTGCCCCACATCCATACTATTATCGTCTAAATCAATTCAGGTGCAATACATCCTAGGTACCTACTCAACAATGCACTGGCCAGCCTAGGAATGGAAGGTTGCAGAGTCAGGGGGAGTGTGAAGACCAGAGCCCTCAGCTCCACTTAACTGGCAGCTGCTTTCAGTAAACCACCTATAGTTCATCTACTGAGGATCTCCTTTCAGTATACCTCATCCACACACCTTCTATGCTCCCACATAATCTCTTTCTCTCTCACACAAGCACACAGATGACATCTCCACTAATGCTCTGGTTCAAAATGTCCTCCGCTGGTGAACTAAAGTTGGTTTACTACAGGTGCCCTCTACATATCATCCCCTCTCCTTTGTGTTTCCCCATCCATACTGACCCCTGCCCCCTTTGCTTCAATTCAACCCCAGGCCCAGGGAAAGTATTTATACCTTCTGCACCTTCAGACCAGGACTTGCAGCCAACAAAGCAACTGTAGTGTGTCAGCCACACGTAGAGTCAAATGAATTAATGGTGGATGAAATGAGGGTATGAAGGGCACAGACTGTGGACCCTCAACTGGCACAATATGGAAATTTGATCAACTGAACCAGTTGCTTCACAGCCCTTTCCCTGCCCCCATTGCGCCCAGAGAGGCTACATCTACATTAACTGGTACACTGTGAATGATTCTTGGAAGATTACACTCTCCATCCACTCTGGCATCTGAACAGTTCAAACCGAACTACTTAGGCTTTAACCAATTTGTCAACTTGCCAAGAGGTAGTCCATTCAAACCATTTGGGCATCTGCATTGGAAATGAATCATTTTACACATGTTCAGAGGGCTTTAACCAGCCATGGAACACTGAATTACTCTGGAGAAGATAAAGCAATTCCTTCTGTCAGGAATATAAAGAAAAACTAACACACATACTGGGGGCAATGGAGGGTGGTGAGAAACAACTACATAGCCTATAAAAATTAAAGGCCTGATTTTCAGAAGTGCCCATAAGACACTGAAGTTGAAGGTGGAGCTAGATAGGAAACTGCTTTCCTGTCCCAGGAAAAATTTTGAGGATTTAACATTTTTTTTTCTCATCCTCAATCACCATAAGATGTTTAAATCTAGAAATTCTTTGTAAACTGTTCAGGTGAATAAAAATGTTTCATTTAGATAATTTTAAAATGTTTCAATTTGATTTTGAACTTTTCTTTTATAAATATTTTACTAAAAATTACATTTTAAAATAAAAAGTCATTTTGAACTGAAAAACAGAACTTTTCATTTAGAAAATGTTTTGATTATTTTGAAACTTTTTTCCAAACAAATTTAAGAGGGAAATTTGTCAAAAATGACCTCTCATGAAAAGTTTCCATTTTGAATCAGTACCTTCTACAGAAAAAATGTTTCATTGAAAAATGTCTGAATCTCCAGTTGTAGGTAGTTCGCATTCAGGCCCTAACTACAATTAGTGCTGATAGGAAAAATTGGTATGAAAAGTTGCATGACTGCAAGTTTTAAGCAACAACATACTGACAGGGTACACAGTTAGGTAATCCCCGCACACCTTGGGTGTGTTGAGACACAAGGCTGTTTAAGCTTCACTTAAGAAGCCTGCCTGTCCTGTTAGTGCTGTTTTTTCTTCAAAGAGTTATTTTGTTATCACAGCTTCTCATTTCTATGACAGACTGTGAAACAGAGTTACAACAATTTCAAAGGGTTCTGCTTCTATCAGAGTTACCAGCAATTTTTAAAGCACTTGTTTGTTAAAATGAATTCTACAGTCTTAAACCCACCTAATTATTTATAGCTTTGCTAAATGCTCTTTGCAGAGCAACTTCAATTTCAAAATCTTCCTCTACCTGTGCAGAGTAGAGAGTAATGAAACACGGAATTACTCTCCTGTGAACAGTAGTGTTTGTTGGGGGATAGTGAGACAGAAGTGTATTGAGAGAAGATCATGAGTCATGAAGTCCTCAGTTCTAATCCTAAAATATGAACACAATTCAAAGGCCCCAACTGATGTAAAATGTATCTGCCCACCTCCATGGCTCAGGCCAACTTTAGTACATCAAATTTATGCTCTATTCCCTTCACTGGCTCTTCTTCTAATGCTGCTCCAAGTTCAAGGCCTTGGTCCTAATCTTCATAGCCATACTGTAGCAGGTCCCAACTACATTAGAGACTGCATATTCATCTAGGAAGCTTCAAAATAGCTGTGCTTCAGTGGAATAATGCAGATCACAAAGCCCTAAACAGAGTGCATGAGTGCTTGAGAAAATTAATTATTAGTCAAGATATCCCAATTGTGGATACATTTCCATAATAATTTAGAGGATTCCAGATTCTGATCACTTGTAGAAAATACTGCAAAACTTGCCTCTTCAACACACCTTTTCCACCAGAAACAGAATGATTTTCAAAACAATAGCAAAAACAAACCCCACATACAATTCTGCCCTCTATATAAGATGCATAAAACATCTTAATGTAGTTCGTGTAATTATATACCTAGTCCATTGCTTTCACTGAGCATTCACCAAAATACTGCACCACTGTCCCTGTTTAAAGAAACTGAAACCTGCAAGTACAGTAAACGACACGGTGTAAATATATATATATATATTATATATATATGCCCCCAAGCAAAGATTTCTTTAACAGAAAAAGGGAGAAGAACCAGAGACTCCCTAAAGACCACTACGTATGTTCAGGACTGGCTCTAGGCACCAGCAAAGCAAGCATGTGCTTGGGGCGGCACATTTCCAGGGACGGCATTCCGGCCATCCTTTTTTTTCGGGGCAGTTGCGCTCTCGGAACTGCGCCACTTAGACGGGGCGAGGGTACCGCGCCCCCGGCTGCAGCGGAAAGGGGAAGCCCCAGCCCCGGGATGCTGAGCTGCCAGGGCCCAGCCGCTACCTGGGGAGGAGAGGGTGCGTCCTGCTGGGGAGCCGGCGCTGCGCCGTCTCATCTGTGCACTGGCTGCTGTGCTGCCTTGTGCCATCCCTTACATTGGGGCTTCTCTGCGTGGCCGGGGGGAGGAGGGGGTAAAGCCCCTGCAGGAACTGGGAGAACGTGACATCACTCCCCCACTTCCAGCGCCACCTGCGAGCCCCAGCCCCACCTGAGCTTGGGGCGGCAAAAAACCTAGAGCCGGCCCTGGGTATGTTGCTACTGCAAGTATACTTAATGTGCTCAGATACATAGTGGGATTCCACTGGTAGCTTGGAAAATGTGGTCCTTCTTCTGTTATGACAGCTGCAGAACAGTTACATCCTCCAAAGCTTCTCCAACTTGAAATAATGTTGAAAGCAATACTGGTAAAAGGCATTATTACTACTGCTATTACCAGGCTGGAGATCTTCAATCAGATCATAGCTTCCATCCAACCCATTTTATAAAAGCGAAGGAAGATCTACACCAATAAGATGAACAATGTATATATTTATTTTTATACAAACTGGATTTATCTGTGCACATTTTATAGTAATGGAAAACTGAATATTCACTTATTACTATTAAAGTGTTTATATTCCAGCTGTTAAAACTTATAACATTGCTTTTCTTATAGTGTTAATACACCAAAAAGCTCAGCAGGTAATGAAAAGCTAACAATTAAAATTGTATGTTTAAAGATCTTCTGCAAAGGATATTATACAAACTGGGCTTGTGCCCTCATTTGTTTCCTTATGATGTACAATGAAGGACTGAAAAGTTTCCCCCACTGCTTCCTCCCTCCCCCCCCCCAAAAAAAAATAAATAAAGAGGGCAGGATCTATGTTATAAACATGTTTCCCTCTGATTTTTCACCTTGGATATATCGGGAATGTCAACTGTGTTTTCCCCTATTTTTTGTTGAAGGACTTGTTGAGCGCCTCAAATGATGTATACTGTTAACTTTCCCACCTTCATAAAAGGGGTGGGATATTGAATCTTCAACAAAGGCTTCCTTTCTCCAAAATACCAATTAGTCATTGAAGTAAATAAATGTTAACATAACCAAACAAAAAACAGGTTGTAACAAATCCCTTTCCCTCTCAACTGCTCAGCTTTTAGTCTCTTGCCTCTTGTGATGTTATCATTGCACTAGTTTCTACAGCAAAGAAAACTCATAAAATCAACCCCTACAGGACTTCTTTATACTTCAAAGAAGTAAAATAATGCACAAGCTCAATTTTGCTTTTCTTGAAAGTCACCTTTAAAATTGTAACATAAGTCCCAACTTAGAAGTGCACATGCTAGCTGGAAAAATATTAATTTTTTTAAAATTACTTCTGTAACTTCATTACAAACCAGTTTTTCAAGTACAGATATATCATATTTTCCTACACATAACAAAATTGCCAAGTTCTACTGCACTGTTAAGTATGTTAATATATAATACTCAAGTGCTGATTTGCAAGGCTATAAAACAGGAGGCTGATGATGAGGACCACAGTTCAACCAGTCTTTATCCCAGTGAGACCATGTGATTCATATAATAGACATTTTCTAAATGTCTGAGAAACTATTCCACATAAACTCACCCATAAAAGAAGAATTAAAGTACAATACAAAACCTTCACTGGCCAGAAGGCCTGACGCCCAGAGACCTGAGAGTTGATGGGGTCAAGCAAACAGTGATCTAATACCAAAACTATTTAGTTACAGAGACCTATACGTGAATGCTAAAATGTCCGTCTTATTTGCACATGAACACCGAGTAGAATCGCAATAGAAGAGTTATTTTAGTATGTTGTATACGGGGATTCTCATTTTATGATTAATTTATTAATCTATTTATTTTGTATTAATTCCACTTGTAGTTCCAACAGACTCCAGGAAACGTGCTTTCATTTCAGAAATTTGGGTTCTGCTGAACTCAACGCACTGGAAAGGCCACAAGATATCACAAATTTTAACTCTGTCACCCATGTTTTTTGTTTTTTCCAGAATACCAGGTATCCAGCAGTAGCTAAATCAGCTGTATTAAAATGCCTTGTAATTGAGCTATTTCTAAAACTTTTACATAACCAGTGATAACTAAAATATCAGAGATTCTGTAACAGCAACCAGCAATACTAAGCAAATGTTGATACAACTATTTGCTCTTCAAAGTGAATCTCTACTTTATATATCTTAATACATTATGTGCTGCTTAGATGCACAAAACATCTTAATGTAGTTCATGTAATTATATACCTAGTCTATTGCTTTCACTGAGCATTCATTGCAGTACTGTCCCTGTTTAAAGAAATTCAAATCTGCCAGTACAGTAGATGATGCTGTGTAAAAAGAGCCACATGTCTTTCGTTAGGTACTTGCAGTTTTAGTAGAAATGATGGAAATACTTTTCTCTCTAGACGAAATGCATGTACTATATAAAAGCACACAAATATTTCAGATGCAATATGGCATTATTCAATCTCTACTATATGGTCATCTAGTCTATTCTTAGTCTAACCTATACTACCTCAACTACCTAGCTTCAGTAAAGCATTCACAAACGTCACTTCTGTACCAGCTTACATGAATTTAACCTATGTTATGGACCTCACTAAGTTACATTTCCAAGCATATGGTAAAGCTGTGTGAAATTCCAGTCTAATCATCCTGAATCAATCATGTCTACCAACCATCATGCAAAAGTTCAAGCAACTGAAGCTCTCTGATATAGAGTAGAAATACACAGTAGGGACTCAAGGCAAGGGACATTATCCTTGATCTTAATGTCTCCAAAACTTTTCTGGCAAACTACATTCAAACTAGATGTACTGAAATATGAGAAAGGTAAAGATTGAGTAGATTACAGAAAATGTTGTTTTTAGTTATCTTTTTTTTTAATTCTGAAAGTTAAAAAAGTATGATTAGATAGAAAGAAAGTTTCAACATCTCTCTGGTATCTTGGCACTGCTTATTGAGGATTATTATAATTTTGGTAATTTGCTTCTATCATCTTAAACTATATTTACCAAAACATGACATTATAAGATTGCCTTTCAAAGACATATTACATTGGAGTTCACATACTCATAGACTACAAAGCAAGATGGGACCATTATGATTATCTAGTAGTCTGACCTTCTGCACATTGCAGGCCACAGAACCTAACCCACCCACTCCTGTAATAGACACATCACATCTGGTTGAGTTACTGAAGTTCTCAAATCATGATTTAAAGACTTCAAGTTACATAAAATCCACCATTTACTCTAGTTTAAACCTGAAAGTGACCTGTACCCCATGCTGCAGGGGAAGGCAAAAAAAAACCACAGCGTCTCTGCCAATCTGACCTGGGGGAAAATTCCTTCCCAATTCCATATATGGAGAGCAGTTGGACCCTGAATATGTCGGCAAGACCCACTGCACAGACATCTGGGAAACAATTCTCTGTAGTAACTCAGAGCCCTCCCATCTAGTGTCTTATCTTCAGCCACTGAAAATATTTGCTACTAGCATTTGCAAATGGGCCACATGCCATTTTTGGCAATCTCATCATACCATACACTTATCAAGCTCAGTCTTGAAGCCAGTTAGGTTTTTTTGCCCCCCACTGCTTCCTGTGGAAGGTTATTCCAGAACTGCACTCCTCTGATGGTTAGAAAGCTTTGTCTAATTTCAAGCTTAAACTTGTTGATGAACAGTTTATACCCATTTGTTCTTATGTCCACATTGGCGCTTAACTTGAATAACTCCTCTCCCTCCCTGGTATTTATCCCCCTGATATATTTATAGAAATCAATCATATCTCCTCTCAGTCTTCGTTTTGTTAGGCTAGACAATCCAAGCTGCTTAGGTCTCCTCTCATAAGGTTGGTTTTCCATTCCTTGTGTCATCCTAGTAGCCCTTCTCTGCACTTGTTCCAGTCTGAATTCATTTTTCTTAAAACACGGGAGATCAGAATTGCACACAGTATTCCAGATGAGCTCTCACCAGTGCCTTGTATAATGATACTAACACTGCCCTGTTTCTACTGGAAATACCTCACCCAATGCATCCTAGGACTGTGTTAGCCTTTTTCACGGCCGCATCACAATAGCAGCTCATAGTCATCCTTTGACCAACCAATACACCCAGCTCTTTCTCCTCCTCCTGTCTCTTCCAACTGGTAAGTAGCCAGTTTATAGCAAAAATTCTTGCTGTGAGTCCCTAAGTGCATGACCTTGCAATTTGCACTATTAAATTTCATCCTATTTCTATTACTTCAGTTTTCAAAGTCCTTTGAATCTTCTTGTATGGTATTCTGGTCTCCCTATATATTGGCAATACCTCCCAAGTGTGTGTCATCTGCAAATTTTATTGGCACACTCCCACTTTTTGGGCAAGGTCATTAATTAAACTGTTAAATAAGATTGGTCCCAAGACAGATCCCTGAAGAACTCCACTAGTAACCTCCCTCCAGCCTGCAGCCTTTCAGTATGACCTGTTGTAGTCTCCCCTTTAACCAACTCCTTATCCACGTTTCAATCTTCATATTAATCCCTATCTTCTCCAATTTAACTGTATCAAATGCCTTACTGAAATCCAGATAGATTAGATCTGCTGCATTTCCTTTGTCTAAAAAAAGACTTATCAAAGAAAGTGTTCAGATTGGTCTGGCACCATCTAACCTTTTGTAAAACCATATTGTACTTTATCCCAATTACCATTTATCTCTATGTCCTTAACTACTTTCTCTTTCAAAATTTGTTCCAATACCTTGCATACAATTGATGTCAAACTAACAGGTCTATAGTTTCCTGGATCATTTTTTCCCCTTTCTTAAAAATAGGTACTATATTAGCAATTTTCCAGTCATAGGGTATGACACCCAGGTTTATGGATTCATTAAAAATCCTGGCTATTGGGCTTGCAAGTTCATGTGATAATTCCTTTAATATTATTGGATAAAGATTATCTGGGCCCCCAGATTAGGTCCTATTAAACTTTTTGAGTTTGACTTCCACCTTGGATGGTAGTTTCTGCTTCCACATCCTCATTTGCATTAGTCACTTTGCTACTACCCCTAAACTCCTCATTATCCTTATTAAAAACTGAGGGAAAGTATTCATTTGGGTATTGGCCCACACCTAGATTATCTTTAACCTCTTCCCCCTCCTCAGTGTTTAGCGGCCCCACTTCTTCTTTCCTTGTTTTCTTTTTATTTCTATGGCTATAGAACCTTTTACTATTGGTTTTAATTTGATTTGCAAGGTCCAACTCTGCTTGGCTTTTGGCAGTTCTCACTTTAGCCCTACACTTTCTGACCTTCAAGAGATAGCTTTCCTTGCTTATCCATCCCATCTTCCTTACCTCGTAGGCTTTCTGCTTTTTCTTAATCACCTGTCTGAGATGCTTGCTCATCCTGTTTGGTCTGCAACCCTTCCCTATGAATTTTTTTCCCCTTGCTTAGGGTGCAAGTTCAGATATCTTCTGCAACTTTGATGTAATCTAATTCCAAGCCTCTTCAACATTCAGATCCTTGAGTTCTTCAATTTAATCCAGTTCCCTAACTAATGCCTTTAATTTCATAAAATTTGCCCTTTTGAAATCAAGGAACCTAGTTGCAGACCTATTTTTGTTTATCCTTCTGTGACGTTGCACTCTATATGATTTTATGAAAATATGCTAATGAGTGTTAATATAATGTAACTGGAATATGCTTCATGCAAAAGGTCTCTTGTAAGGTATCGTTACAAAGCTTATAATCTACTGAGTGTGGTATAAATATATCACTGTTGTATCTAAAAGTAGAAATATGAAATATAACTCTGAGGTCCTACTGTAATTATGCAAAGTGTGGGCCATTAATGGTGGTTTGGAATTTTGATGGCTCCCATTAACTATGTCAATTGACTGTAGATGGCTTTGTTTACTTGTAAGTCTTCCTGTATACTTGTGTGCTAGCAAGTGGGCAATGAAGTCTTACAGTGACCTGTGATCATGTCACCTGAACTGGAATTCATCTTTAACCTGGTGCTTTTCCATTTAGAAGGAGGGGTAGGAACCCAGAAAGGGACAAAGGATTCCCGCCTTGTGCAAAAGATATTTAAGGGGGTGGAACAGAACAAAGGGGGCTGCAGTCATGAGAAATCCCCTAGCTACCACCTGAGCTCGAACAAGGGCTATACCAGGGGAAAGAATTGTGCCCAGACTAGGAAGGCATCCAGTCTGTGTTAGAAGCTTATTGAAACATCTCAGAGGGTGAGATTTTATCTGTATTCAGTTTTCTTACTGTATTAGGCTTAGACTTGCGTGTTTTATTTTATTTTGCTTGTTAATTCACTTTGTTCTTTCTGTTATTACTTGGAAACACTTAAACCCTACTTTTTGTATTTAATAAAATCACTTTTTACTTATTAATTAACCCAGAGTATGTATTAATACTGGGGAGGGGGGGAAGGGAGGAACAGCTGTGCATATCTCTCTGTCAGTGTTATAGAGGGCGAACAATTTATGAGTTTACCCTGTATAAGCTTTATACAGGGTAAAACAGATTTATTTGGGTTTGGACCCCGTTGGGAGCTGGGCATCTGAGTGCTGGAGACAGGAACACTTCTCAAGCTGTTTTCAGTTAAGCCTGCAGCTTTTGGGGGATGTTGTTCAGATCTGGGTCTGCGTTTGTAGCAGGCTAGTGTGTCTGGCTCAAACCAGGCAGGGCACTGAAGTCCCAAGCTGCCAAGGAAAACGGGCTCAGAGGTAGTCTCAGCACATTAGCTGGCAGTTCCCAAAGGGTTTTCTGTGATCCAACCCGTCACACCTTCAATCTAGTTTAACCTAAATTAGCTCACGATCACTCACACCAAAGCTGTATTCTGCAACCAGTTCTTCAGTGAGGTCCTCATTAATTACCAATACAAAATCTAACATGGTATCACATTTTGTTGGTTTGGTGACTATTTAGTAAAGAAATCTATCGGCTATACTGTATCAGACCAGTGGTCTGTCTAGTACAGTTTTGTGTGGCTAACAGTGCTCAGTACCAGAAGCGTCAGAGGAATGTGAGACAAATTCTTCAGTAGGCAGTTTTGGAATAATCTGCCTATAGGGCAAGTTTTTCCTTAACTCCATTTAGTTAGTGTTTGGCTTATGAAGTATAGGGGTTTATTTCCTTTCCATTTGTTTAAATTTTTTTTGTAGTCCTTACTATAACAACTTGATATTTTTGTTATATAAATGTCCAATCTTTAATTAATCTTGCTAACCTCTTAGCCTTAAAATCTATCTATCTGGAAAGAATGAGTTCCTCAGCTAATTGTGAGTTGTGTTACAAATCATTTTTAATCATTTTTAAAGTTGCTGAGTTTCAATATAATTTATTATATTAAATCAACCAACTATTTGATTTTGCTGCAAAGCAATATGTCTAATGGCCCTTCTCACAAGGAAAGTGGCTGAGTAAATGGCACTAAAAAATGAGGTAAAAGAAGGGAGATTGATAACCACTAAAGAAATTTGTTTGACTGTTTGGTGGAATATGCAATTTGAAGAACAGAGTGTGATATATATAGATATAAAATTTTTTACAAGTTAAGTTTTGTTTCCTTAAATGAAAGTAAGGCAAGTTTTCACAACACTGATAAAAACCACAAGTAACTTCTGACAAAAAGTGTCTCAATCATTACTAAAAATGAAAATATTAGTCATATGAATGTGTCTAGCATTTAGATGAACTGATATTCTAATGTAGTTCTTGGAAAACATTTTTCTCCTACACACATTCTTATAGCTGATTTTTTTTTCATTATGGAAATGATTACTACTATAATACCACTGCTATATTTCTGCATACTACTACACCACTTCCACATTTCTGTAATGGTTGATATAATTTACTTAAATCAGATGCTCGCACAGATGAAGCTGCATTGCAAATGACAAATATCCCAGTGTCACTATTCCCATAGTTACATAGAATTAGTTCATGGATTATTTTGGATTTGTAAAACATTTAGAAATTTCCTTACTGTTAATCTATTTTATATATGATTAGGTGTTACAAATCATAGAACTTTATTTTTATAGTATCTTTCATGCAAAACTGAATATCCAGACTCTTTTTCACAATACACAACAGTCTATGTCTGACTCCAAATTATATTCACTTCCAAAATCTTCATTAATGCAGAGTTAAAGTTCACCTCATATCCTTCCAGAATGTTGAGTGCACGTAATATTGAAAGCTCTAAAATGAGGAAGGGAAAGTATAACAAACATTTATGAAAACTGGAAAATGCAAAGGTAAGGTACATATCACTTTGACTTCACAACCTTAACTCTTTCCTCTGCATGGCACCCCGCTTCACCGCAACACACATCATAAAACACTATCCTTCCAAATGATTTGGAGCACTGCAGAAAAGAGCCTAAATAAAGTAGAAGAAACTTGTTTTCACTAAGGTAAAAGTTGTGTTTAGGCAGGTTGAGGAAACACCAGCTAGCTACTACGCCTGTCCTATATATACCTGATCACCACTTCGTGTACTTCACAAAAACCACACCAGTACTGCCAGATGTTACCCACCCTTAATCATTGTCTCATTAATTCCCTCTGGAATATCACCTGTACTTACCTGTGAATAAGCTCTGTAATACATCACAGTGCACATGCAGAATGCTCGACACTGGATTTATGGCTTATTACAACAATCTGTATCTCACTAACCCCCACTTTTTGTCCTATGACTGCAGAGGTGTTAACAGGACACTCTACCTTGAATGGTCTGTGAGAATATGTGCTACCTGCTTATGTCCCATCTTGCATTTAGCTGTGACACTCAGAGTACCTTTCCCAGACCTCAAAAGCTTTCCTCTCACCAACAGAAGTTGGCCCAATAAAAGATATTATCTCACCCATTTTTTCTTTCTAATAGCCTGAGACTGATGCAGCTAAAACTACACTGAATACAGAAATCCCAATGGGAGGAACAGACTATTGTGCACCTCTACTTGCACTATCAACATAATTAAGCACAGAGAAGATGGTTCCATGATCTCTCTGGGTGTAGAAAACCCTCTCCTCATATTGCTGAGAGTGCTGTGGCTATGTGCTGCAGGTAACCCCTGTAACCAGTCAATACAGCTATCCCTAACACAGTGAACAGCAGCTGAGAATATAATTCTGTGGGACACAACACACAAAATAGGACATTTTGTTAGTCATTCTTCATGTATGCTTATTATTGGACACCACTGGCTGGACCATTTTATTCCCAGTGACTATTGTCACTTCATAGTTCAGAGATATCCCACCCTCATCCAGCAGCCTTACCTTTGTGTTGCCTTGTTTTCAGAGGTTTTGGTTTGTTTTACTGCAACTCTATTTCCTGCATTTTAAATGTTTAAACACTGGTGCACTTGGCATCACATAGACTTGGTTGGATAAACCATATGACTGCAATATTGGTACAGAGGGGCATAGCTTGTTCAGTAAGGATAGGCAGGGTAAAAAAGGAGGAGGTGTTGCATTATACATCATGAATATACACACGATTCACAAAGAGGTGAAAGGCAGAACACTTGAAAGTCTTTGGGTGAAGATAAAAGGGGAAAACACAGGGGCAATATCACGGTAGGGGTCTATTATAGACCACGATACCAGGAGTAGGAGGTGGATGAGCCACTTCTAGAACAAACAACAGAAATATTCAAAACAGAAATCCTGGTAGTAATAGGGGACTTTACCCAGACATCTGTTGGAAAAATAAAACAGAAAAAACACAATAAATTCTTGGATTGCATAGAATACAACTTCTTGTTTCAAAAAGTGGAGGTAGTAACCAAAGGTAGAGCATTTTAGATATGATTCTGACGAACAGGGAGTAATTGGTTGCAAATCTGAGGGTAGAAGGCAATTTTGGTTAAATTGGTCATGAAATGATAAGACTTCATGATGCTAAGGAAAGGAAGGAGTGAGAGCAGCAGAATAGGGACAAAAGATTTCAAAAAAGCAGACTTTAACAAATTCAGAGAACTGGTAGGTAAGGTCCCATGGGAAGGAAATCTAAGGGGAAAAGGAGCCCAGGATAGCTGCTAGTTTCTCAAAGAGACAATATTAAAGGCAAAACAGCAAACCATCCTGATGTGAAGGAAAAATAGGAAAAATAAGAAGAAGCCAATATGTCTTCACCAGGAGCTCTTTAATTATCTGTAAATCAAAAAGGAATCCCACAAAAGAGGAAACATGGACAAATTGATAAGGATGAGTACAAAAGAAAAGCACAAGCCTGTAGGGACAAAAATAAAAAAAGCTAGGGCACAAAATGAGTTACATCTAGCAAGGGACATAAAAGGCAATATGAAGAGGTTTGATAAAAACATTAGGAGCAAGAGAAAGACAAAGGGGTAGGTCCTCTACTTAGCAGGTAAGGAGAGCTAATAATGGATTATATTAAAAAATGCTGAGGTGGTTAATGCCAGTTTTCCTTCAGTCTTCACTAAAAGAATAAATTGTGACCAGATACTTAAACACAATCAATATTAACAACAAGTGGAAGGAGTGCAATCTAAAACAGGGAAAGAATAGGTTAAAGAATATTTCCATAATTTCTATGTATTCAACTCATCAGGGCCTGATGAAATTCACCCAAGAGTACTTAAAGAACTAGCGGAAGTAAACTTGTAACAGCGAGTGATTTTCTTTGAGAACTCCTGGAGAAAGGATGAGGTTCCAGAGGACTGGAGAAGGGAAAACATAGTACCTATCTTTAAAAAGGGGAACAAAGAGGATCTGAGAATTATAGACGAGTCAGTCTAACTTGGATACCTGGAAAGATACTGGAACGCATTATTAAACAATCAATTTGTAAGTACCTACAGGATAATAAGGTTATAAGTAACAGCCAACATGCATTTGTCAAGAACAAATCATGCCAGACCTACTTTCCTTCTCTGATGGGGTTACTGGTCTAGTAGATGGGGCGGTGGGAGCTGTAGATGTGATGATATATCTTGATTTTAGTAAGGATTTTGACAAAGTCTCACATAACATTTTCCCAAGCAAACTAGGGAAATGTGGTCTAGATTAAACTGCTATAAGGTGGATGCAAAACTGATTGAAAGACCAGGCTCAAAGCACAGTTATCAATGGTTTGCTGTCAGTCTGGGGGGATTTTTCTAGTGGAGGTCTCACAGGGGGTCTATCGTGTGTCTGGTACCATTCAATATTTTCATTGTCACTTAGATAAGGAGTAGAGAGTATGCTTATAAAATCTGAGGATGACACCACGCTAGGAGTAGTTGCTGGCACTATGAAGGACAGGATTAGAATTCAAAATGACCTTGACAAATTGGAGAATTGGTCTGAAATCAGCACGATTAAATTCAATAAAGACAAGTGCAAAATACTACCCTTAGGAAGGAAAAATCAAATGCACCACAACAAAATGAGGAATAACTGGTTACGCAGTAGTACCATTGAAAAGGATCTGGGGGTTACAGTGCATCACAAATTGAATATGTGGTATATTAACAGAAGTGTCATATGTAAGACATGGGAGGTAACTGTTCCACTCTACTTAGCACTAGTAAGGCCTCAGCTGGAGTACTATGTCCAGTTCTTGGCACCGCACTTTCAAAAAGTTGGGGACAAATTGGAGTGTGTTCAGAGGAGAGCAACAAAAATTATAAAAGGTTTAGAACCTCACCTATGATGAAAGGTTAAAAAAACTGGGCATGTTTAGTCTTGAGAAAAGAAGACTGAGAGGTGACCTGATAAGAGAGTCTTCAAATATGTTAAGGGCTGTTATAAAGAGGATGGTGATGAATTGTTCTCCGTGTCCACTGAAAACAGGACAAGAAATAATGGGCTTAATCTGCTGCAAAGGAGATTTAGATTAGATATTAGGAAAAACTTTCTGATTATAAGAATAATTAAGCTCTGGAATAGGCTTCCAAGGGAAGTTGTGGAATCCCCATCACTGGAAATTTTTAAGAACATCTTAGACAAACTCCTGTCAGGAATGGTCTAGGAATACTTGGTCCTGTCTCAGCACAGGGGGCTGGACTAGATGACCTCTTGAGGTGCCTTCCAGACCTACATTTCTATGATTCTATGACATTCTGGAAAGGTAAGAGGCATTGCTGGTCCCTAACTCGAAATTAATTGTGGTTCTGATAGTCAATTTCCCTTGTTTAAGAACATGATGGTAGGGAGGGGCATGATTTTAGAGCCCTTGTTGTGAGGATGGGACACAAGGGGTCTTAATAAACACAGGTTAACTGTGTTATCTATATTTTGTCTTGATTTATGGTGGATTGAAGCAAAACAGGCGTTAGAAACCTCACATCAAGAAGGCTGAGGTTGACAGGTTTTGGGAGCCCACATCAGAAGTCCAACAGTTCCTTACACTAATTGTGGACACTACTTGGCACTATGATAGTTCTGGGATACAGTAACTCCTCACTTAAAGTCATCCCGGTTAACGTTTTTTCGTTATTAGGTTGCTGATATATTAGAGAACATACTTGTTTGAAGTCGTGCAATGTTCCATTATAATGTTGTTTGGCTTGCCCCGTTCTGCCTACCCGGCTTTCCAGCCGGGGAGCAGGCAAGCCCCCAACCTCGCTCCCTGGCAGGAGTTCTGGGTGGGCAGAATGTGGCAAGCCCCCACGCCCTGACCCTGCTACGCCCCTGTCTCAACCAAGCTTCACAACCATCATTGGTAAGTACAGGATTAAATTGTTTGCTTAAAATTATTTAAAACTTATACTGTATATGTATATAATGTCTTTTGTCTGGCAAAAAATTCTTCCCTGGAACCTAACCTCCCCTATTTACATTAATTCTTGTGGAGAAATTGGATTCACTTAACATCATTTCACTTAAAGTAGCATTTTTCAGGAACATAACTACAACATTAAGCAAGGAGTTACTGTACATGAAATTTTCCTTCGTTCATGGTTCTTCCTTCAGAATGTACTTGAAAGAGCAAGACAGTTCCCTCATAAGAATGTACATAAGAATGGCCATACTGGGTCAGACCAAAGGTCCATCTAGCCCAGCATCCTGTCTTCTGACAGTGCCAATGCCAATGCTTCAGAGGGAATGAACAGAACAGGTAATTATCAAGTGATCTTATAGTATATTTATTAACTTGTTATTCTTTGCTCTCTGAGTGCTGAGCAACATGCAGCTTTGTGGCCACAGCTTTATGTACTAGGTGATCTAGCATTCCAAGGAACAGAGTAACAGCTGGCAGGACATTTGGCACTTTCAAGTCCATAGTGTAACTATCCAAGGGGCTTTCTACTGCATAAGTGGTAATAAACCTGGCTGGGAATAAGTTTCAGGGCTGCAACCACTCCAGCAAAAATTCTGACCCATAATTCTTCACTTGTGGTAACAAGTGGGAGCTCCATTGTGGATAGGGTGCTAGTATTTTTACCACTGTGGATCCAGTTCTGTAAAAGACTGACTGGTTTTATTTCCCGTGTATTTAGGTCTAGTGTAGGGTGCCCTAGTGTGTATTGTTTGCTCATTCTATAAAATCTGCAGCAAATTTGACCTACAAGCCATGTGTCATCTTATTCATAGCCAACTTTTCAGCAATTAATTTATGCATCTGGTGTCAAACTTCAGTAGATTTTAATCAACGCCCGACAGCTACCAGTGCTTTTTCAGATAGAGTAATTATAGAAAACAGCATTTAGTCTTAATCTTTCTGCATTTTTTTCTATCCAGAATGCAATCAACAGGATCTTAAATAAGTTCTGGTTTGTTCTCCTCCTTTGATTTTTCTTTTGTATTAAGCAAAATTAAAGTTCAATAAGAACACACAATTTAAATTCAGAAGATAAGGATGGAAATTCACTTTGTTTTTATATTTTATTTCCTATTATAACAAGTGTTGCTCTGATCCCTGCTGTGGCTTTTCTCAGACAAACTTTTTTGGAAATTGCTAGCTAAGTCCACAGAATTTCCATTTGCTGAATTTTATTTCTCCACCACAATATTTTTCTTTATCCTCAAATTTTCTGTGTAACGTTAATGATTGCTCATATCAAAAAAGATGAAGCTACTGCATACACTTCTATGCTATATGTTCTTGGCCAGATTTTTAGAATTGCACTCAGATTTATTGTGACGGTGCATCCAATCTGGGTTATTGCATAAACAAATGGCCAGGTGATCAACTGTTTCTTTGTGTACACAAAAACTATGACTGCATAAGCTTGTTATTACCAGCATAAATTACACACATACAAGTAAAATATCTTGCCATGTATCTTGCCATAAAAATATCTTGCCATGTTTGTTTTCTTTTACTCCAAAAATAAGGGAGTTCAGCAAAAAAGCAGGCAGTTTCTTCTGAAACAATATGACATTAGGAGCATGAGCTATGCTGTTATAATTTGTATCTGTACAAAAAGTACATTTATATAAATTCCTCCTTTTTCATTCAAGAACACTGAAACATTCTATAGACTATAAGGCTTATAACACAGATTATGTCTTCTAACTGAAGCATGAAAGTAGGGGATCCTAGAGACAATGGGTGACCCTTGGCTCCACTGTGTCATCTAGGTGCCAATGTCAACATTTACATCTGAGTCCAGGTCTGGGAGGAAGAGTCCCCTTGCCAGAGTGTCTGGAGGGAATTGAAGTTGTCCTAGCAAGCTCCTGGAGTCCACAGGAAGATTATAGTCGTCCAGTTCAGAGCCACTCTTGCCCACCTTTGGGCCTGGATGTGGCAGTATTGCGTAATACTGTGGCAGGAAGTGGGTTGAAGAAAATGGTTGGTAGAATAGATCAGTTACCAAAAGTTCTAGGGGAGAGGCACGAGAGAAGCATTTTTTGCTATCCTTCCCCAGCTCCTTCTGAGACGAAGCTTCCCCTGTGCACCCAAATCCTCATCCATGTCATTCTGTAGCTTTGAGGAGGCCTGGAAAAAAAGATGGTTCCTGAAAAAGGTTACAGCTTTTTCTAGGAAGGCAAGAAAATATCTAGGGAAGTCTGTACATTTGGAGTTGGAAAAAGCGAATATGAAAATTGTGCATTTGGCTCACCAACACAGGCCTGACTTAAGAGATGAAGAAGGCTCACATATTCATTCATCTATGCTGGCAGAACCTATATCACAATGTTTTTTTTTTCCAGTTTAGACAACATATAAACCCACTCCAATTTTAGCTGTATTTGAGTCTGAGGCAGCAAGGTTGCCCAAGGGAACATCAGATTGATCCTATGACACCATAACTTGTTTCTGCTACAAAGGCTGTGGAGCAGAGAAAGCTTTGGATTTTTGAGCTCTCAGAATCAATAGGGCTGAGGTGGATATAGTATCCTCACCATCCTAAGGGTTACCTCTGCAACTAACTTGAAACCCTAAGGGAACCTATGATCCAGGCATCAGTTCTTAGCCTGTCAGAGCCTCATCAGCTATAGTCTTGTGAACCGAACCCTGGATGCCTGAATTTCTGTTACACAATTTAGCCCAAAGGCATAAGATGGAAGCCCAAGAGAACCTCAACAGGCACTATGCAGGATCAAGGGAACAGAGAGCTCTGGAACCATGCAAATTGGCTTCTAAGATTTCTAATAGTAAAAGAGTCTATGAATGGTTCTACCCCTTTCTACTCACCTACAAGGCGAGAGTCTGATAGATAGAGCTTTGGAAGGAAGGAAAACCCTCTCCCAAAAGCAGGGTGTCAAGTTTTTGCATCTGAAAATGCAAACAGGAAGCACAATGTAAAAACACTATCCTGGAACAAAGAATCACAATCCCAGATCTGATCAAAAGCTTGTAATAGAAAATACATTACATTTCAGTGTTCTGAGGACCTCCAAACCAGATCTGTTTGCTCAGACCCCTAAGTTGGGCACAGAAGCAGTAAGGCAAGAGGTTCTGCAAAGATCATGGTAATGGAAGTACAGTACTGGACTTCATTGATCTGGGTGGATCTGGGGCCTCAGTGGTACAGAACCACAAGACAAGTGACTTAACAATTAAAGGTGCTAGATCCTCACGTTGGCTGGATCCCTTCTTGGCAGTTGTACTTGGTAATCCTTCATGTTGAGCTGTCAAATCTGGATTCAGGTTCTCACCCTAGATCCATGTTTGGCTGCTAGCGCCCAAAGCAGGCTTGATTTCTGGCTCCAGATCCATACTTGTCGGCTACAGATACATGCTCAGTTTGCTTTTGAGGCTTCTTCTTTTTTTTTTTTTTTGGTAGCTCTGTATCTGTGCCCTTTTGTGGCTGCCAAATCCATGCTTCATTGTTTCATCTGGATTTTGCAGTCCCAGATCTATGTTTGGCTGCCAGATCCAGATCAAGACTTTGCCACCTCGGATACATGCTCAGCTGCCAGATCCAGATCCAGGCTGTGCAGCCCAAGTTCTGTGCTTCTCTGCAGGTTCTGATCTGTGTGGCTCTAGATCCCTTGGAAACCAGCTCCAACAACCATAAAACCATTTTAGGCACACAGATAGGTCTCCAAGATCAACCTGGACAGAGCCAGGAACCTTGACAGTAAACAGATTGAGGAGCCTCCCTCACCAGCAGAATTGTGTGAGACAGCCAAACCCTGACCTAAAGCAGTGGTTCTCAAAGCTGGTCCACCGCTTGTTCAGGGAAAGCCCCTGGCGGGCCGGACCGGTTTGTTTACCTGCCGCGTCCGCAGGTTCGGCCGATCACAGCTCCCACTGGCTGCGGTTTGCCGCTCCAGGCCAATGGGGGCTGCGGGAAACTGCGCAGGCCAAGGGATGTGCTGGCCGCCCTTCCCGCAGCCCCCATTGGCCTGGATTGGCGAACCACGGCCAGTGGGAGCCGTGATCGGCCGAACCTGCGGACGCGGCAGGTAAACAAACTGGTCCGGCCCGCCAGGGGCTTTCCCTGAACAAGCGGTGGACCGGCTTTGAGAACCACTGGCCTAGAGGACTATCTTTGAAGCCAATGCTGGATTTATTCACTGATAGTTTAGCTGACTGGGCCTAAGGAGCTTCCTATATTAGCAGGGATGTTTGAGGCAGCCCTCCCACTCTTGCCGGTTCAGACAAAGTCTGTGCTGGACAGGCATCTCTTTTCTTTTAAACAAAAAACCTGACTAACTGACAAGCTATAAACAACATTTCCCCCAAAGGGTAGAATGAGAGGAAAAAAAAGAAAAAACAATGAGGAAAGTGTTGAGGATGCTGTGAACAATCCAAGCTTGCCTCACCTTTGGCAGTTAGAAGGAACTGAGGGGCAGATTGGGGCCGCTCCCCCACCCCCGCCCCCGCTTTTATACCTTCAGAACCTCCAGGATGTGAACGGGAGGAGGGGAAAGTGGCCCTAGTGGACACTGCTGTCCAGAAGCTCGCAGCGCAGGTATCTTGGATGCACAAGTGGGAATATGCAAAGGCTACTCACAGAAGAAACCCAAATACCATGAGACTTGTGATAAAAATCACAAGAGTTGGCAACTCCACCACTGAAGAAGAGATAGGTCAGCACTCAGCACTTTGAAAATCCCACCACTGGCACATTAAGATATTCTTTAATGTTATCTGGCCTGCCTTCATTCCATAGACCAAGAACTATGCAGAGACTAGGCCAGGGGTCTGCAACCTATGCCACTCGTGCCAAAGACGGCATGCGAGCCAATTTTTAACGGCACGCTGCTGTCTGCCGGGGACCCCAGCAGACAGCAGCGTGCCACTAAAAATCCTGCCCGGCCCGGCCCGCTCTTCTCCACCTCCTGCCCACCACTCTCTCCTTGCAGGGCAGGCAAGCTTCTCCCTTCCCCCAGCCTCTTCCCCACAGCATGCTGGGTTCCTGCCCCTCCTTCTCTCCCTCCCTGCGGCCAATCAGCTGACGGCCCTTGCTACGGAGGGGGAGGGGGAGAGGGAAAAGCAGATCTCGTGCTCTCTGCTCTGGGGACCTTGGGGAAGGGGGTGGAATCGGCATATCCCCTCCAGCCCCCTGCTGTGAGCCGCTCAGGGCAGGGGGCTGGGAGCACCCCCACAACCCCAGCCCACACCCCCAGCCCTCTGCCCTGACCCCTGCACCCCCCTCACACACCCCCAGCCCTCTGCCCTCACCCCTGAACCCCCCCCCACACCCCCAGCCCTCTGCCCTGACCCCTGCATCCCCCACACATCCTAGCCCCGTGCCGACCCCTGCACCCCCCACAACCCCAGCCCTGACTCCAGCACCCCCCACAAATACTCAACCCCCCCAGACCTGACTCCTGCACCCTACTCACACACCCCCAGCCCCCTGCCCTGACTCCTGCACCCCCCACACATACCCAGCCCCCCCACACCCCATGCCCTGACTCTTGCACCCCCCACATCCCCACCCTGAGCACCAAACGGGAGTTCCTGCACATACACACACACACACACACTCCCACCTGCACCCCTCCCACCAAATGGGAGCTGCCCAGGTAAGCGCTCCACACCCAAACTTCCTGCCCCAACCCTAAGCCCCCTCCCTCATTCTAGCTCCTGGCCAAACCCTGCACCCCAACCCCCAGCCTGCTCCTTCACCCCAATCCCTGTACTCAGCGCACTCCCACCCTCATTTCAGTGCAGAGAGAGGAAGAGAATGGCTAGAACCAGGGAGAAGGTAGGTACCCACTCTATGTGGACAGGGCCAGGACCCCAGATTGGCAGCGGGGCTGAGCGGGGCTGGACGCAGGGACCCTGGCTGGCAGGAGCCGGCGGACGGACCCCCAGACAGGCAGCAGGCTGAGCGGCAGCAGGCTGAGCCGCTCAGCCCACTGCTAGTCTGGGGTTCCGGCCGCCGGCCCCGCTCAGCCCGTTGCCGGTCTGGAGTTCTGGCTGCCGGCCCCTTGCCAGCCGGGGTTCCAGCCTCAGGCCCCGTTCAGCCCGCTGCCGGCCTAGGTAAATGAAACCCCAGGCGGGCAGCGGGCTGAGCGGGCCAGCGGTGTAAGATCAGCATTTTAATTTGTTTTTAAATGAAGCTTCTTAAACATTTTGGAAACCTTGTTTACATACAATAGTTTAGTTATATAATATATAGACTTATCGCGAGAGACCTTCTAAAAAACGTTAAAATGTATTATTGGCATGCGAAACCTTAAAGTGAATAAATGAAGACTCGACACATCACTTCTAAAAGGTTGCCAACCCCTCGACTAGGCAAACAAAATAACAAGTCTTCACATTAAGATGGAATAATATACTTCCCCTCATAAACCTAACCCCTAATTAGTTGTTTTACCACAAGAACCAATAGTGCATGACACAAATGAACATATACTGTACATAAACCATACTTTATATAACTGTACTCTAAAAAGTGCCTTGAAAAAAATTCTGCTGTGTAACACAAAATAATTCTAGCAACTATATTTTTATTTTATTTGATAAGTTCACAATAGTAAAACTATAATGCATTTTTAACACATTAGATTCTTAAAATAATCTTAGATGCCCTAAAAATACTGCTTCAGATTTTTTCCTCAAAGTTATCCAGAATGTGTGACTAAGATATCCACCAGCAAAAAGTTCTATAAAGCAATCACTTGAGGTTGCTTATCCCCTCAAGATATTTATCAACTACAAATATTTTTCTCTGTTTAAGTAGCTAGTTGGTTTTCGTAAGCAGCTAGGCTCTTCAACATGATCAAAACCAAAATACTACAGTGTATGAAAATCCTGTAACTAATCATCTAATAGAGTGACCATGACTATTGCCAGACGTTTCCTCTGCCTTTGTAAACTAGCGACGGATTGCAGTTATTAACAGGTCAGTGAATAAATTAATTCCAGGGCACTGGAAATTATGTTCGTGAAATGAAAAGTGGCCTTGCTGACATTGCATCGCTATTTCTAGACAGTGTGCTTGAACACAAAATAAATCTCACAACTTGGATGAGTGCCAAAATCCAGTGACCTAGTTTCATTAGGGTGGGAAAAGAATAGCAAGTGGTCCTATGAGGGGAGATTATCAGAATAACTCTATATAGGAGAAGAGTTACATTCCCTAATTTTATTTTATTTTATTTTTACATTACAAATGATCCATTCTGACAGATCACTGAGAATCCCCTCCCACACAAAAAAGGCATGGACTTCGTGAGATCTCTTAGAATTAAAGTTACTTTAACATTACATTACTCACACTGACATCCCTGTATTGCATTCACATGCACTGTATTAGAAGATTTTTTAGAATTACTTTTACTTCTCATTCATAATATCTTAATATTGTTTTAAATCAGATTGTTTTTTTATTTTCCAGTGAAAAATGTAACACTTCATCCTTAAACCAAAGAGAGCATTACTAATAAAAGTATGTCTATTTTTAAATATTCAGCATACAGTAATCTGCTCAGTAATCTTTCTTGATTAAAAATTCCTTGGCTTCTCTTCAAAAAACACACGGAGTGTGGATGAGCTCAACAGCTGCCAACATAATTTTTTCAAGAACTCACCAAGCATTACTGCTTCTATAAAAGGCCCCATTTATAGAATGAAGCATATACTATAGAAATCACCTCCCCTCTCCCATCCCACCACCACCATTTATATTGAGATGAAGACATATTGGTGAGAAGTATCATAACAATAATATGTAGCAAAAATCACTACATCTTAGATTGATCATCTTTTGAAAACCTCTTACTGTCCTCTGCAAATTGCTTTCCATTCACTAGCAAAGTAAAGTACAGAAGATAAATTGGTGTATTATGTAAAAAAGACTGTTCTTGAAAAACTAAAACATTTGCAGGACTTTTTTACTAACCAATTTGGGACTATGACATAATTAACACAAGGTATTGCTTTCAAAGAGGTGTCACTTGCAGCCCAATCCAGCAAATCCTACTCACGCAAGAGGTCCTTAATTACATGAGTATGCCATTGCCTAAAGTGTAACTATTCTCTCATTGCATAAGATTTACTTGTGTGAAGAAAAGACCACATGACAGGTCCAAATTTTGAAAAACAGAAGCATACGATTCTTATTAACCCACTATGATTTACATTACCAGATACACTGCTACTGGACAAAAATCAAAAAAATTTCTCAATTTTTACACAGCCTTTACTCAGGCAAGTTCTCATGGACTTTTATGTGAATTTTTACTGAGTAATGACTTCAGGATTTGTGCCCAATTTTAGAGGGACATTTTGGTACTCAGTGATGTATTTTGGGATTCTGAAAAAGAAGTAACCCTATATTATGTATAAATTTATAACTACCTTTTTTAAAGCTTTTTTAAAGGAAATTAAATTGGAAAGTTTTAGCATTTTGTCTTTGTTCCTTTTATCTATATCTGAGACAACACAGGTTGATAAGACAAGCACAATTTGTCCACATATTGACAACTTTCTGAATAACAAATGTAAGTTTCCTCACTCTTTCTCCTTTACCTCTTGCATCTTCCAGGTTATAGTTTCATGTCTGTGCTAAAGAACGCCAATATTGATTAGTAAAATATTTAATTATCCATAACTTTGCAATAAAAACATTGAAGACAGACAGACAGACAGACAGACAAACAAAAACCCTACAAAATAACAAGGCATCTCCCCAAAAACCCTGCATGGGATTCACCTTAGAATCACAGAATCATAGAATATCAGGGTTGGAAGGGACCTCAGGAGGTTATCTAGTCCAACCCCCTGCTCAAAGCAGGACCAATCCCCAACTAAATCATCATAGCCAGGGCTTTGTCAAGCCTGACCTTGAAAACCTCTAAGGAAGGAGATTCTACCACCTCCCTAGGTAACCCATTCTAGTGCTTCACGACCCTCTTACTGAAAAGGTTTTTCCTAACATCCAATCTAAACCTCCCCCACTGCAACTTGAGACCATTACTCCTCTTTTTGTCATCTGGTACCATTGAGAACAGTCTAGACCCATCCTCTTTGGAACCCTCCTTCAGGGAGCTGAAAACAGCTATCAAATCCCCCCTCATTCTTCTCTTCTGCAGACTAAACAATCCCAGTTCCCTCAGCCTCTCCTCATAAGTTATGTGCTCCAGCCCCCTAATCATTTTTGTTGCCCTCTGCTGGACTCTTTCCAATGTTTCCACATGCCTCTTTTAGTGTGGGGCCCAAAACTGGACACAATACTCCAGATGAGGCCTCACCAATGCCGATTAGAGGGGAATGATCACGTCCCTCGATCTGCTGGCAATGCCCCTACTTATACATCCCAAAATGCTGTTAGCCTTCTTGGCAACAAAGGCACACTATTGACTCATATCCAGCTTCTCGTCCACTGTAACCCGTAGGTCCTTTTCTCCAGAACTGCTGCCTAGCCATTCAGTCCCTAGTCTGTAGCAGTACATGGGATTCTTCCGTCCTAAGTGCAGGACTCTGCACTTGTTCTTGTAGAACCTCATCAGATTTCTTTGGGCCCAATCCTCTAATTTGTCTAGGTCCCTCTGTATCCTATCCCTACCCTCTAGCGTATCTACCACTCCTCCCAGTTTAGTGTCATCTGCAAACTTGCTGAGAGAGCAATCCACACCATCCTCCAGATCATTAATGAAGTTATTGAACAAAACCGCCCCCCAGGACCGACCCTTGGGGCACTCCGTTTGATACCGGCTGCCAACTAGACATGAAGCGATTGATCACTACCCGTTGAGCCTGACGATCTATCCAGCTTTCTATCCACCTTATAGTCCATTCATCCAGCCCATACTTCTTTAACTTGCTGGCAAGAATACTGTGGGAGACCGTATCAAAACCTTCCAATTGTGGGGTCTAACAAACTAATAAGAAACTAGCAGAAAGGACATTCGGTCCTATTGCCAAGTGTTAATAGCTAGCCTTGAAAGAGTAATTTAAAAAACTTTCAATATGTGCAGGACCAGCTTTTTTTTTTTTTTTAAAGTAAGACTTGTCCACACTATTTGCTAAGTTGTGTTTAACACTGTGTGCATTAAGACATTTTATAACCCTATGCGTTTTTCCAGTGTAGACAAGGCCTAAGGACTGGTGGTTGGCAACAACAAATTTCTGCTAGCTTCTGTTTGTACAACAAAGGTGGGTTCAAGCCTTCCCCTGGTCATCTCAGTGGACGAGGAGAAGTAAACATTTCCCATCTTGGTAGATCCACTCCTGGCTTTTCATCTTCATAGGGATTAATCAGTATCTCTACCAGACACTCTCTTCAACCCGCCTGCATTCTCTCTGTCTGTCCTGCCACTAATAAGCACAGCTCTCTCTCTTTTGTGCTTCTGTTACCATAGAGACAAGAAGAATTAAACAGAGCTGCGTTCACTAGCAATCAGTCTGCCAGGGAAACAGAAAGGGAGGGTTGTGGGGAAAAGGGCATTGCAGGGATAATGCTTAATCCTTGCAAGGCTGGTGAACAGGGAATGAACCTCTTCATAAAGATATGGAACCAGAATGGAAAGATGATTTTAAATCTTCATGAGCTAAAGAGTAAAGGATGCTAAGGCTGACAATACTTGAACCTGTATTTTTCTATATTTTCTTTATTGTGTCCTGAACCATTTCACTGGAGAGGGGTCTTGAGTGCCCCAAAAGCATAAGAAATGTATTAAGCCGATTGTGAATTGTCTCCACATAGTTTGCACTCTTCCTAAACTTGGATTTCTATTCAATGTCCCACAGACACTCCTATGCTTCATTATAGAATTGAATTATAAATACAAAAGTTTGGCGTTGCTTAATTTTTCAAACATTCTCCCTTTAGTCATCAGTGTCATGGAAAACTACAATGAAACAATCTCAAAAAGAAACCAGTGACATGGTGCAACCCACACTCACTGAGGCAGAACTTGAATGGGACCTAATGCTGTAGGTGTTATGGAGGAGGGAACAGGTCACACCTTCTATCAGTTATTCATGTAAAGTGAGCAACACATTAGTTTCAAACTGACCAATACAATTTTTGAAAGATATGAGGAGAACTGTGTGAAGAAGAAACAGCTAATGACAACACTACCAAAGGGAAATGAGCTCACCTCTTTTTAACGTATGTTGGGAAAGGAAGAGATTGTAACACAATGGATTCAAGACCCCAAACTTTTGGGTTTAAAATTCTAGCTCAGGTCACAAAAAACAACACTTTGGAGTTCTAATCCTAACCCTGAAGGTACACAGCAAAAAAAAAAAAAATAAAAAGAGTTGTGGCAGCAAGCCTCAGAGCCTGAGTCAACTGAGTTGGACTTGTGGGTCTAAAAATCAGACACTGACTCCGTGGATGCTCTGGGGTGGGAGCATCCATGAGGAAAAAAATAGTAGGTGCTCAGCACCCACCAGCCACAGCTGTTCAGCCAGGGAGCACCCCCCAAGACAACTAGACGTTGGCACCTATGCAAAAAATAGCAGCTTGGGCTCTGAGCTCTGAAACCCAGCAAGGGGGAAACGTCCCTGACCCTGGACTCTAGCCCCAGACCAAACATCTATACCACTATTTTAGCCCTGCAGAGTGAGCCTGAGTCAGTTGACCCAGGGTCTAAAACTAACTGCATGTTTTTTTTCCTGTGTAGATGTACCCTATCTGAACATAGCACCCTGAACTCTGATTCTCTATAAGGAGCAGGTCATTGCACTACCAATAGTTTGGTGAAACATTCTCAGTTTATACATAAAGATGTTGCTATTGTACAATTGTATTTAAAATTTGGTAAACCGATTTTGAATATTAGCATTGTGTGACATTTTAAAACTCTGACTCCACACCAACATCGTTAGAACTGCTCAGAAAGCCAAGTATAAAATGACTCATTTGGTGAAAGTCAGCTTATTTTTATTTAAGAAAAAAGAACAAATCATATGAACCATAATTCTCCATAACCTACTGAGGTAGAACTAATTTACCTCCCGCTATTAGCATTCTACATATTTTGTTTAATTACTTTGAGACAAGAGTGGATGTTCAAAACATCTGTTTTCAACACTATTAGCATTTTTTTTTATTTGAGGCCATTTATTTAACTTGATAAAAAATAAATATTACAAAATATTAACATGCAAATAAGGCTCTATAGATTTGTGTTGATTGAAGAAAAAGCCAATAGATGTTCACATACCAAGTTACTTGTCTTATTACAATACCAAATCATGATAGCTATCATGAATGCTCAACATTGGGACAAGAGACAAAGTGGGTGAAGTAATATCTTTTATCGGACCAACTTCTGTTGGTGCAAGGTACAAACATTCGAGCTTCACAGAACTCTTCTTCAGGTTAGCTCTGTGAAACTCCAAAGCCACTTCCTTCCCCCAGAAAATGAATCTAAAGCAAAACAGATCCACCTTCTATTGATATGTTTTGTTTTCTCATAGTATATACTAAGGACAGAATACAATACTTTAAACAACAACTTCTAATCCGGCTCTTCATTCCGGGAGGATTAAGATGTTAAATTTCTATTTTAGAAATTTGAAAGTTTTTCCCCTAAAAGTTTTCCTTTTCTTCTCACATTTAGCCTGTCATTGTATCATAGAAATTAGAGGTGGAAAAGAGCAATCAAGTCTTCTGTTACATCAGCCTGCCAATGCAGGAGGAGTCTCGGCAGTAAATAAATGATATTTTTCATTATCTGGAAGGCAAAATGTTCTATTTTATTTCAAATATTCTTAAATTAGCATCTGAGCAGAGAAAAATTACAAATTGTTTTTGATGTTGAGAGTCCTGTTTCCCTCCCCTCTCTGCCATTACCAAGTTGTACAATACTTTTCTACTTTAGCAGAAGCTACAGTATTTATAGCTAGAAGATACTCTACCATAAAAATGTGGGTCAAATTTCAGGCTCAAAATACAACAGTCTTTCTTTAACCTTTTACACCTGCATAGTTAGTACAACTGCTGTTTGCATGAATGCATTTTGCATGAGTGTCACATCTGGAAATTCCCCTCGTATCTTACTCATCACAAAAGGAATGCTTTTCAATTTTAAGGCAAATCCATTAATACAGAACTTTATTCTGGTTTTAACTGCGAAAAGGGAATAATTTAAGGGATGCTGAAGATTCACAAAGATCCACTAAGACCAATTAGCACACTTTCCTTCATTTTCTTTTCATACAAAGAATAAAACTACCCATGTTCTTCCTCTATATTCTTAGAATCCACAATCTGATAGCTCTGACTTTCTACAACAGGTTGTCAAATCAGCAAAAATGGTCAAAAATAAGAAAAAAATGAACTGTAAAGTTTTCTGAGGTGACAGTTACCAAACTGGAGAGAAACAAATAACCTTTAAAAGCTTCAATTAATTCTTCACTTGCTCGAAATCTGCACCACACATTCAAGAGACAATAAGTCCTATGTATCTAGGTACATATGCTGTATACAGTTGCATCGCTGGAAAAATTTGAGACTTGTTGAGAAGATGACAAATGATATTTATAGGGTTAAATAAAGCCTTTAGGGTGAAATATTTATCATAATTGCAAAAAATGTCAAGAGTTAATGTACAGAGGAATTTTTTTAAGACACCACTGTTCTTCAAGACTTTGTGGCAGACAGCTGCATAATGAAATAATCCTATTTGAACTAAAGGAAACAATGGTAAAATTTGATCTTTGATGAAATATTGCAAATTAAAATGCCTTTTTAAAGGGTTTAGAAAGCTGTAAGTATGCAACTCCAGTACTAGGATTTCATCTAGTTTGGTCACATTTTCTGTTGACATAACTCCACTGACTTTACTGGTGTTATGCAAGAGCATAGTTTGTGTCTATCGCTGTCAATTTTTCCAAAGAACTCAACACCCCATATGCAATCACACCAAGAATATTCGGTTAGTACCAGAAAGTACCTCCTGTTTTTATCATAACAGTATCCTTACTCTGTCATTTCCTATTAGCTCAGTAAAGTATTTGTGAGTCTACCAGAATTACAAACTAACCAACCACACATTGTTACTCATGTTATGTTCCCACAGTTATGTTCTTTATTAGCACTTTCATGTTCTCATGACACAGCTAAAATCCAGAGCCTCTTAAATAATGTACTACACAAATGGAGGCAGTT
The DNA here is from genome assembly GCF_965140295.1 of Lepidochelys olivacea. NCBI lineage: Eukaryota > Metazoa > Chordata > Testudines > Cheloniidae > Lepidochelys > Lepidochelys olivacea. The sequence goes on along the minus strand of NC_140415.1, from coordinate 84,803,534 downwards.
CTGCTGACAAGGAACCCTCTGAACATTACAGCTCCCAAAATAAGTTTACAATGCTAACCAAGAGAGAAATAATAGCAATAAACTATAAATCAAAATAATTCAAAACAGCAACAAACTAGAAAAGGGAGAAGTGTTCATATACATGTTCTGAGAAGAAAATTTCCAGATAAGAACAAAATTACCCTATTTTCATATATAGTTTCTGCCTAAGTCAAGAGGTACTACTGGAAATGACATCCAGATACTGAAAGTGTATTTTTCTGTGCTTTAGTTTAGGGCATAGCCATAGGACAGAGATGACTTATGTGGAAAGGAGAGATGAGTTTTATAGGAAATCTAAATCCATGAAGAGTACAACTTTTTCTTGATAAAGCTGAAAAATGGCTTTGAGACAGAGAGGCCAAAAAGCTCCTCAGTCCTCTGAGCAGCAGTAAGACTTGAGAAAGGTTACATTCACTGATACAAAGTGACGTTATCTCATGAGATTCAAAAAGGGGGATTTCATAGGGGTATAGACCAACTAAGTTCAAGTTCCAGCTCATTATAGGTTGTCAGGTGGCAAGTCAAAGTCTGGTGATTGCCTGAGGAAAATCTTGCACTGTGGTAATCGCAGACTAGATTCCCTTGCCAATGTAAGACCTTAAAAGCCCTTAACATTGTGATATGGACCTGGAGAGAGATCAGGTCCAAACCCTTGTGAAGTCACCCAAATTAAATTTTAGATAGTCCCCCTTTCTAGGAGCTGGGGTTTAAACTAGCAAAGAGTTTTTAAATACATGAAGAATACTAGAGACAGATCTTGACTGCACAAGACTGTCCGCCAGTAGAGATGAGTAGCCAAAACCCAAACATTTTAGCTTTCCACAGTGTCTGTTTCACCAATGAAAATATCCCTGGGTCAGAACACAAGATTGGCCCCTGTAACAGAAAGACCTTGTGTGACTGACTGACAATAATCTGTAATATCCCAAATGAAATTTACCAAATTAAGTTAAATCTTATTGAATTGGGTTAGATGCCTTAGGGGTCAATCATATTGAAAATGAAATTGTTTCTGTGTTATTGGAGGACTGCATGTAACTTTTCTAAGGTCTTGACTAATGTAACTGTTAGGAACTTCAAAGTACTTTGGGGGACTATGTGTGTATAGTGGATTTCCTAGGAAGTACCTGGGGGATAAGAGGAATGCAAATGACGCATTTCAAATACATCCTGTAAAAGTTATGCCCTGGGGAAGAAATCCCATCGTCTACTAATTACCTGCTCCTGGAGTTACCCCTGAACTGTGTAAAGGGTGAACTAAATATGTTATGAGTGTGCTAGTTCTAAGCTGAGGCTGTGATGAACTTGTGACCACAAAGGAAACTCCAAAGGACTGCTACTGACGGAGCCCATGTTGGAGTTGGGGTGATGTCTAATTAGCTTGCATGTAGGTTCTTTTATTGTTTTTAATGTTTTCTCAGTAATCCCTTTTACCTTAAGAATAAAGTAGGTTTGCATAGGAAGTGCTGTGTGGTACCAGCTGGTGTCCTTGGGCAACCTGTCTGTGCTGCAAATAACACAATAAAGGCAGGGAACTGCGCAGCTTGGAAATGCCCCAGTTAGACACACGAGCTTCCACCCACGAAAGGCAACGGCGCTGGGGTGCTGGAAGCCTGAGAGCAGGTGCCTTTGCTGGACCACTGAAGGGAAAAACAGGTACAGTGCCAGTTGCCCTGAACTGTGACACCACAGTTACACGTGGGCAGTATCCATGTAAACAGAGGAATATCTCTACTATATGGTAAACCATGTCCTGCTAGGCTAATATGGAGCTATGGACACTATGAAGATTTGTCATTCTGATCTTTATGGCTGCCTTGAAAGGACAGAGACAAGGCATAAAGGGCCTGATTCTCAATTACAGGAAGGCCCATTTACAACTGCCAGACCAGTGTAAACAAGAATCAGGCCCCAAAAAGAGTTCTCATACTCAAAGGAGAATGCATCCACCTTACATGTCTTGTTTTCCAGGTATCTAAAGCAGACGAAGCTTATTGTTGATGAAAGATGGAAAGAGGCCAATCATCTGGCATTCCCATTTGAAAGGACAAAGTGCAAAACTTGTTGATTCTTTTTACATTCAGAGATATTCACATGAGTTTTCTTGTCATCTTAAGTACTTAGCTTTCCTTAGGTAGAAGGAGCCAAATTCACCAAATGGAGTTACACAATGAATCTGACCAGGAAGTTGGGACTGTCAGCTTATTATCTCCATGCAGTGAAGAATTCGCAGTACTTTTGACCTAAAAGAGGGACTCTGTTCCTCTTCACTTCTTTATGTAAGTGAGGAATGTACAGTTGCCACTTTGTATTAACAGAGAGTTGGATTCAGAAGCATTGTGAACATCCTAAGGGTATTTCCTGTGATTCTGAGTTCCAGTCAGTTACTACTGTGTGCTCTTGTGAGGACCATTAGCTCTGATGTGTGGTGGGTCACATAAGCTCCACAGACCTGATGGGTGTCTATTCTGATTTGTTTTAGTACTGGTTCAGTCATTCATCTTCCACCTGATATTCATGTTGAGAGCCCACCACTTTATGAATCATGAATCTCTGGGGACGAGCAGTCCAGGAATTAATTGCATCCTTTTGGTAATCCTAGACAAAAGGAGAATAAGAATAAGAAGGGTCTCAGGTGGATGACAGCTCATCATATACAGCCATTAGAATAGCTTGTTGGAGGATCTGACAAATAGTAATGTTTCTGTGGGAAGGAATAGATATTTGGCCAGAGACTTGATACTGGATACTTCCTTTTGAAAAAAGAAGCCATGTATAGGGCTATGCAGAACCTGGAACATAGGTCACAAGAGATCTTATCCCTATTCATCACAAATCCACAAGTCTAAAAAACAAGAGGAGGCCTGAAATGTGTTACTTTGATCCATGGCGATTAACTGTTGTTAATCTCCCATGTATATTTTTGTGAAACACCTGACACACTAATTGGTGCTTAAACAATAAGGTTGTCCAAATAATGGAAGACATGAAGTCTCTCTTCTCTCATAGAAACCACCATGGCTGACAATGAGCATGGAGAACATATGTGAGGCTGATGAAAGATGAAATGGCAAGGCAACAGATTGGTAGCAAAGACAATCCATTGAGAAGCAGAGGATTCTGAAATGTACCTGTGAGAGGGCAGGGAACATGAAGATACAAATCCATGAAGTCAACTGAACATAGAAAATATTTCATCCCACAATAAATCTTGTATAGGGAGATTTTCCCACATGGAAGAACCTGGTTCATTTGACATATAAAGGAGACATCATATCCCGAAATGGTCAAATACCCTATTCTTCACTGGAACTAGGAAGAACCAAATACAGATCCCTGAAACCTTCGCCTAAATTGGGGATAGCTCTCATACAGCATAGTTTCTGTGTTTGTTCCCAAATACTGTATCTTGTGTTGTTTGAACTATTCTCATAAAAAAGAAGAGAATATTGGTGGGGGCGTTAAGTTTATTAGGTGATCTCATTTTGTGTTTTCAAAGTTGAGAATCCCCTGCGGGATATATGTACTCTTTCAGCCTGTCCCCTCTTAGGCTACGGTCTGAAATACCATGCCCTGCTTCTGTCTGCTGGTGGAAGGACCAGCCCTGATCATTTAATGACTTTTGAGAGCTGAAGAGAGACAATAATATTTTTGGGCTTAGTGGCATGAAAGATTGATTCCTGCTTTTTCACTGAAGTATTTCTCTTCTGGCTTGAGCAACTTATCACAGTCCATTGCCTTCTGAACACCAGTATCCAAGGCTCTTCTAGATATCTTTTGCCCATCAAAGGCAGTATGAACCAATTGAGACCTGAAGACGGACTCTATGTGCTAGAAACCAAGCCAATCCATAGATGGCAGAGCATTGAAGAGAGCAAGTTAGGAACCTAACTGATGTTTTAGGTATATAAGAATGAAACGAAAACAATTCTAGATGGTTCAGACTCTCTGATATGGACTGTATGCAGGGTTTATACCCTGAACCAAACAGCAGTGTGGCTGAGCTGATAAGACTTGGGTCTACATATGAGATACCAGGATTCTATTTCCAGCTCTTCCTGAAGTGACTTTTTACCTTTTTTGTAATTAACTTGCCAAAAACTTTATTAACATAGAAAGAAAAGGAGTACTTGTGGCACCTTAGAGACTAACCAATTTTGGAGATCTTCGAGGTGCTGCGGAGCCTGGATGTGCAGCTGGCGGAGCTGTACCATATGCATCCAATGAAGTGAGCTGTAGCTCACAAAAGCTTATGCTCAAATAAATTGGTTAGTCTCTAAGGTGCCACAAGTACTCCTTTTCTTTTTGCGAATACAGACTAACACAGCTGTTACTCTGAAACCTATTAACACAGAGTTAAGGTTGCCCAGTGCTGCCTCAGGACCATCCAGAATATGGAAAGCTGGCTCCACTTCTCTTCCCCAACCAGTATATCGCTGGATGAAAAGGTGTCCAACCTTCCCCCTCCCTGGCTCCCCTTATCATTCTGCTCTATCAGCGCATCTGAGCTCCCAGAAAGCAAAGGTCCCTCTGATGACAATCCCTTATTCATCAAAGGATCTTAGGAAAAACTGCTTTTGGAAAGTCAGTTGTACCTCAAAGCTCATGTCAATGGACCGGGTTTTCAGAACCAATGTATGAATGGTCATTTACACCCCCGCCCCTGACACTGCTCCAACCACTCCAACATTCCCTCTAGCATTCCCATTACTCTGAGCCCCTCCCATACCCCCACTGCACTAAGTCCAGTTCTACCCCCCCACACACACACACAGACCAGCTCCACCCTCCTCCTTCCCACTCCATGCACCTGTTAACCTGGAGGAGAAGGGAAGGTGGTTGGGTTGTGAAGAATGCATGTACCAGTTGGAGGCAGGAAAGGGAAGGAAAGTAGAGATACAGTGTCCCTGTCTGGGCAGAGTGTATGAGGAAGGGACTCTGTGCATTTATCTGAAGTATAGAAGGCTCAGAGAGGTGTGAAGTGCATCATTCAACTCAATAAGATGTTCTCAACTGAATGAGAATACACCACAGAGATGAATACACTCTGGAATGATAACACTGAGATGTGTGAACTGCTCCACTCATCTCATCCCCACCCCATCTCTGCAGTTTCAGCACTTGTGCGCGTAATGTGCATAGCACACAAATCACCTAAGCAGAGGATTCAACCTCACTGTCCTTGGGATAGCACTTGTACCCTTAAACTACCAAGGGATTACGCTGATCAGTGTGTGTCACTCACAAAAGTTTCAGAGGAAACAACAGCTTGCACAGATGTTTTAAGCAGAGGTAGTAAATGTTTTGTAGTGCAATAATATTTGAAATATTTCTAAACTGGTCTTTAGTCCCATTTAATAGCTGATCTCAGGGACAGTCCATGCTATAAACTAAATGAAGGTGGCCTTAGGATTTTCCCTTAGTCTACACTAAAAAAAAGTGATAAGAATCTTAAAGTGTTATCAGCAGTTCATTTTAGGGGGGCTGACTCAACAACTCGCTTTTCTTTAATCGTATTCAGTCCCACTGTTAAGGAAATGGTTGAGGAGCACAAGTCATGATTACATTACCCTAACTGCTTCCTAGAGTCTCATCTTCCCTCTATTTAATTAATGCTAATTTTCTTGACAATATTTCTCAAGTAAAATCAGAATGTGTGTGTGGATCTTAGAACACTTTGAAATATCAGCTGTTAAAGCAGATTTTGGGCAGGGAGCAAGGAACATGAACAATATACATTCTCTACCAAGGGAAGGATGTGAACTCAGAGTACATGGGTGTTGCTTAGGTTCAGTGGGCACTGCATGTCACCTTGAGCCACGCTGTTACTCTGACATTGGGCTGCCTGCAAAGCTTCTGACTTGCAACAGAGCCCTAGTCTTGATGCACACGTACATTTCCCTTTCTGTGGCATTTCAGTTTAGCTTGAACCAATCTGCAGTTACAATTTAACCCTCAATATCTTACTCAATATTGCTTCTTCAAAAGGGCAGTGGGTGCCATGAACTCACTGAAACCAATCTTGAGCATGTGATATCAGGTTGCAGAAGATGAATACAATAATTTGAGCCACAGGAGTACACAAACCAGATGATTTTGTAAACACATGATTTATTTCAGGGGCCTATGTCTCAGGAACCACCCCCTTGTTTAAATTACTCAAAATAAATCTAATAAATCTAGGTATCTAATAATACAACACACACATACACTTTATAGATAGATAAATTACACATAAAAACACTACTTTAAAAGATAAAAAAACATTATTAAAGTGCAAACTCAAAGAGTAGGAAATGTCAGAATTAGGATTCACTGTGCAACCTTAACTCACCCTCCTTGCATTATGATACCATCATTAATTACACGATCACATACTATTTTTATCCATTCAGTGTACAGGATGGATGGTGCTTGATATTTTTGTTTTCTCCTCATTATTCAGTGTGTCCCCATGCTTTATTTACAATATACAATTCTAACCCTGCTTTCAAGATAGACATATTAAACTTCCTCATGAGTTTTCCTATTGGGCTCATCACGATAGTATCTGAGTGGTTCACAAACATTAATCAATCTATTTTCACAACACTTCTGTGAGGTGAGGCCATGATATTTATTCCCATTTTACAGATGAGGAGCTGAGGGCCAGAGAAATTAAGATCAAAAGTTTTTGCTAATTTTGTGTGCCTAATTTGATATGCCTAGGACCTGATTTTTCAGAGTCATCATTTTCTTTGATTCCCATCCATCAGTTCAGCAGCTATGATGGGACTGAATGAAGTCTTTCCACCACTTTCTATCTTCACCAGCTTCCTTTATCTTTAAATCTTTTTGCTTTATCTCCATTCTTCACCATGTCTATTGATGCATACTTGGTCTTCCTCTATTTTTAGTTCCTTGCACTCTGGTATTTATTGCCATGTATGGTATCCTTTTCAAGTCCATTCCTGACACATGTCCAAATCATCATAGTTGTCTTTCTTGAATTTTCTCTAACAGTGTTGTTTGTTGCCCTACCCATTTTCTTATCAACTTCATTTTTTATTTTCTGCAGTCTTGGAACTCTTAATACTGGCCTTAGCAAATATCTTTCATTCACGGACTTTCCTCACTCCAGTATTCTGACCCATACGGCAGTATTGACACAACAGTTGTCTCATATATGTTGATTTTCATTTTAATCAAAATGTCTTTAGACTTTCAGATCTTGCAGGGTTTTTTTGAATGCCATAGTGGCTAGTCTGATTCTTCTTTTTATGTCATTTTCACGATTCCCATTCTTCAGTACTAGTCCTCCAAAGTACACAAATTCTCCCACTTGTTCTAGTTCTTTGTCTTCAACTTTAATCTTTACCTCTTCCTCTTGTCTTCCAATTGCCATAAATTTTGTCTTCTCCATGCTGATCTTCAGTCTGAATTTTCTGATTTCTTGGTCCATCTTGTCAGTTGTTCTCTGTAAATCCTCCTTAGTCAATGCTATGAGGCCAGTATCATTTGCAAATCTAAAGTTATTTACTGTCCTCCCACATAACATGACTCCTCCCATTTTATCTCTGAGTGTTACCGCCATTACTGCTTCCAGTACCAAGTTGAACAAAGCTGGCAATAGTGTGAATCCTTGCATCACTCCTATGGTCATCCTGAACCATTCCATCAGCTTCTTGTCTATTCTCACTGCTCTCATCAACTTGCCATAGATATTCTCTATCAGCTTGATCAATTTCTTGGGGTGCCAAACATTCTCAAAACTTGCCATAGCCCTTTCTGCCAAATGCTATCAAAAGCCTTTATGAAGTTTATAAAGTTGTTATAGGTTTGGTTGTGTTTGATGTACTTCTGATACCTATCTTATCACAAATACTGATCTACTGTAACAGATCCTGGTCTAAATGTAGCCTGCTCCTCTGCAAGCACCAATTTCACACACTTCATTCTCTGCAATGTGTTGATAAATGATTTTCTGGGCACACTCAATAAGCTGATTCCTCTGTATAAAAAAAGTCATCTAATATATAAACAGTACTATTATCACTTTTCCCCATTCACTAATTTAATAGCTTTTCTCCTCAATTATTTTTGCACCAGGATCGAACGAAAGAGGATTTTTCAGAGTACTTAGCATAATACAGTACTTTATATGTTTAAAGCACCGCTCCCGTTGACTTCAGTTGTAGCAGTAAGTGATCAGCACTTCTGCAAATCAGATCCCAGCGTGATCATGTAATTAATCATGTAATTATGATGATGTAATTAAAGATCATCATAATGTATATACACAATGGGGCTGAATTTAAGGTTGCACAGGCATTATTAATTCTGGCATTTCCTAACTTTTCAAGACTTGACTATTCAATCTTAATCTTGTTTTTTCAGTTTACTTTGTGTGGGTGTCTTCAATTTCCTAGGTTTTAAAAAAAGCTGACTGGAAATAAAGAAGTCTCACCATGTGTCACCAACTACATCTTGGTCATCAGCAAGGTTAGAACCTGTATATTAATCACACAAACCTCTGCTACTTGAGCTAACTCAGTAACTGATAGCAATAGTATGTTTTCCTCCTCTATTTGGAGCAGCTCTAGAGGGAAGATGAATCACTCACTTTGCCAGTGGGTTTCACAGCTACTTGCTGACAGCAAAGGAATGGTGAGACTCGGGAATCTTGGTTCTATTCCAAGCTCTGTAGGGGTGTGAGTCCTAGTGGGCTAGGCTCCCTATTCTCAGTTACAGCCCCACCCTGTCCTGAAGCAACTAGAAGCAGCCATTACTGGGAAAAGTCTGGCTTTGCCCCTGTAGCATGTAGACTCACAGACTTCAAGGCCAGAAGGGACCATCATGATCATCTAGTCTGACTGCCTGCATACTGCAGGCAACAGAGTCCTGTAAAAGACCCATAATCTCTGGCTGAGTTACTGAAGTCCTCAAATCATAATTTAAAGACTTCAAGTTATAAGAGAATACATCATTTACTCTAGTTTAAACCTGCAAGTGTCCTGTACCCCATGCTGCATTGGAAGGCAAAAAGCTCCCAGGGTCTCTGCCAATGTTCCCTCTAATTTTTTCCATCTATGTATGGAATGAATTTTGTTATGTGCACCAATATTAAGGTAATGTGAGGATGTGCGCCACCAGTAGACAAAAAAACCCTAGATATAATATATATTTTTGAAAAGTTACCATAGGGATAATTACTCCAGGCAGGACAGGTTAAGCATTTTAGAACTCACTACTCAAAGAATTAAATTTAAGTGTAAGAGAGAAATAAAAATTATGAAATGCATAGACCAGTCAAAAAACTAAAACAGCAGCACTTCGAAAGAATAAAATTACAGAGAATATACGTGCATTGCAGGAAGTATCACGAAGTAACAACAACAATAACACAAGTATGTGCTGGGAGGTAAGTGTGTGAGAGACAGAGAGAGAATGTGTGTGTGTGTGAGACACACACACAAACACACACAGTGTGTGAATTAGAGACAGAGTGTGTGTGTGCTGGCTGCTGGGGAAGTATATGAGAGACAGTGCGCTGTCTCTTGAAGCGCAGCCACACTCACCAGTCTGAAGGCTCGTTCGGACTGCAACAGACACAAGTTGCCGGATGTGCACAGCTATACCAATCAAATGCACGGCACTCAATTTACTTTTGTGCAGCCACGCAGGCATGCAGCTTAGAGGGAACACTGTTCTCTGCCAATCTGACCCAGGAGAAAATCAGTTAGACTCTAAGCATGTGGGCAAGTCCTACCAGCCAGACACCTGGGAAAGAATTCTCTGTAGTAACTCAGAACCCTCCCCTTCTTGTGTCCCATCACTGGCCATTGAAGATATTTGCTGCTACCAGTCACACATCAGCTATATACCATTGTATGCAGTCTCATCATAATGTCCCCTCCACAAACTTATCAAGCCTAGTCTTGAAGCCAGTTAGGATTTTTGTCCCCACTGCTCCCCTTGGAAGGCTGTTCCGCAACTCCACTCCCCTAATGGTTAGAAACCTTTGTCTAATTTCAAGCTTAAATTTGTTGATGACCAGTTTATATCCATTTGTTCTTGTGTCCACGTTGGTGCTTAACTTAAATAACTCCTCTACCTCCCTGGTATTTATCCCTCTGATGTATTTATGGAGAGCAATCATATCTCCCTCTCAGCCTTCTTTTGGTTAAGCTAAATAAGCCAAACTCTTTGATTCCCCTCTTATAAAGTAGGTTTTCCATTCCTTTGATCATCCTAGTAATCCTTCTCTGCAACTGTTCCAGTTTAAATTCATTTTTGTTAAACATGGGAGCCCAGAACTACACACACTATTCCAGATGAGGTCTCACCAGTGCCTTGTATAATGGTACTAACACTTCCCTGTCTCTATTGGAAATACCTTGCCTGATGCATTCTAGGACTGTATTAGTCTTTTTCACAGCCACATCACATTAGCAGCTCATAGTAATCCTGTGACCAACCAATATACCCAGGTCTTTCTCCTCCTCTGTTGCTTCCAACTGGTAAGTCCCCAGCTTATAGCAAAACGTCTTGTTGATAGTCCCTTTGCACTATTAAATTTCATCTCATTTCTGTTACTCCAGTTTTCAAGGTCCTCCAGAACTTCTCATATGATATTCCAATCCTCCTCCGTATTGGCAATACCTCCCAACTTTGTGTCATCTGCAAATTTTATTAGTACACTCCCATTTTTTGTGCCAAGGTCATTAATGAAACTGTTAAATAAGATTGGTCCCAAGACCAATTCCTGAGGAACTGCACTAGTTACCTCCTTCCAGCCTGGCAGCCTTTCAGTATGACCTGTCTCCCCTTTAACCAATTCCTTATCCACCTTTCAACCCTTATATTAATTCCCACCTTCTCCAATTTAACTGTATCAGATGCCTGATGGAAATCCAGGTAGACTAGATCTACTGCATTTCCTTTGTCTAAAAAGGCAAGTTATCTTATCAAAGAAGGAGATCAATATACCTTTTATAAAACCATGTTATATTTTATCCCAATTACCATTTACCTCTATGTCATTAACTACTTTCTCTTCCAACATTTGTTCTAAGACCTTGCATAAAACTGAGGTGAAACTAACAGGCTTGTCATCTCCTGAATCACTTATTTTCCCTTTCTTAAAAATAGGATCTTTATTAGTAATTCTCCAATCATAGGGTATAACCCCCGAGTTTACAGATTCATTAAAAATCATGGCTAATGGGCTTGCAATTTCATGTGCCAGTTCCTTTAATATTCTTGGATGGAGATTATCCAGGCCCCCTGATTTAATCCTATTAAACTGTTGGAGTTTGACTTCCAACTTGGATGTTGTAATTTCTACTTCCATATCCTTGTTCTCATTAGCCACCCTGCCACAACCCCTAAACTTGTCATTATCCTTATTAAAAACTGAGGCAAAGTATTTGTTGTGGTGTTGGGCCATGCCTAGATTATCTTTAATCTCCACCCCATCCTCAGTGCTTAGTGATCCCACTTTTTCTTTCCATGTTTTCTTTTTATTTATATGGCTATCAAATCTTTTACAATTGGTTTTAATTTTCTTTGCAAGGTCTAACTCTGCTTGGCTTATGGCAGTTCTCACTTTATCCCCACATTCCAAGAGGCAGCTCTCCTTGCTGATCTGTCCCATCCTCCATTCCTCGTAGGCTTTCTGCTTTCTCTTAATCACTGTTTGAAATGTTTGCTCATCCAACTTGGTCTGCAATCCTTCCCTACAGTCACAGTCCAATCACAAGTAGGAGCAGAGAACATATGGAGCATGCTCAGTCACTCTGTAGGGGTGGTGTAAGTGCAGTGTGGTCAACACTAGGAATTGTGAGAGGTTTGAGCAAGCTCAATGAGGATGGAATCTTCGGAGATTTTAGCTGGTAAAATGAAAGAAGTCTCTACCGAGCATGCACAAACTACAATTTTTCAAAGGCTTATAACTCAAGACAGATTTGGGACAGAATCCACGTCTTCATTGCAGACACATCCCTGACAGAAAGGCATGGGGGCACTGGAGCTGTTCAAGGAAAAGCTCACTAGAATTTAACATGGCCAAAACAACATGTTTTTCCCTAGTCTCATTCTTGAAATGACTGAATATCAACCAGCCACTGCTATACTAACTTTGGTTTTCTGCGTCTAGGATGCCATCATCCTCAACACCACCCTGTGGGAGCTCTCTGAAAGAAAAGAACACAGGTAATCAACACCTCCTTCACCTACTCGCACTAAGATCCACTGGTAAGGCAATAATATATCATGATCAACAGCACCACAGACAACTGATAGACCTAAAAATATGTGTATGAATACCTCATCTTCACGCACGGCTAAGAGGGGATCAAACATCAGGATAACCCAGTGCTGTACCTATGACAAACAAAGGTCTGAACTCAAACTGAGAATAAACTAGGAGATCTGAAACACCTAATTAAGCTATTGTGAGATGTCTCATCACAACTTCCTCAATAATCTTAACCAATAATGGAAAATTTGAAACAGGACAAAAAGCATCCAGACTGTCAAATTCAAGTGGTTGTTTCTTATCCAGAGGTTGCACCAATGTTTCCTTAAGGACAGTTGGCACCCTGCTCTCCCTGCTACAAGCATTGACAATTTCCATTAGCAACAGACCTAGTATTTCCCCAACAGCCAGAAAGAACATTACTCCAAAGCTGAAGTAAAAAATTCTCAAAATACTTCCAGCAACATTGGCTAAAGCCCTAGCAGAGAAGTTTTGTTTTCTCAAGATATTGTTCTTCTAGGCAAATAGGACAAAGGCAAATAGCTTGGTTCAAATCAGGGCGCTTTTATCTGGAAAACAAAAATAAATGCCATTCACAGTAGAAGGGACTCAAATCAAACATCATTATTATCCTTTTATTCTTTTCAACCACCCTGAATCCTGAGTAGGGCCAAGTGTCCTTCCAAGTGGAAGAGGGTGTTAAAATAAAATAGTAATCTCTGTCCTCTGAAGATAAAAAAAAAAATCTGAATGAGATAGAGTGATACATACACCACACTTTCACAGTCAGTATCTTCATATAACTGATTAAAAAGCAGTACAAAAGTTGAATTAGTGTCCTAAAGGAACAGATTTAGGAATAGATTGATTTAGTTAGGGTTGGTCCTGCTTTGAGCAGGGCGTTGGATTAGATGACCTCCTGAGGTCTCTTCCAACCCTAATCTTCTATGATGCTAAGACAGTATACAGTGTTGGATCATCAAATTAAATTACCATTTCCGCTATACTAATAGTTACAAATTAATGTTTTTGCACATGCCCCTACACAAATGACATCAGCCTTCAAAGACATTAATCCCATTTACATAACCGTTAAGGCAGGCATCCATTAAAAAAAAAAAAGCCTACATAACTCATTTCTTTAAAGACATCACAAAATCTTTTTACTAATTTTCAGTAGGAAATATGGTTTGAAACTATGTTAATAACACTTAATAAAAAATGCAAAGTTAAACCTAAAATGCATAACCAACAATGCAAAATCACAAGCACCAAGACCACTGGTTAGCAGTTGGGTTATCGTCAGTATTGTACAAGACATAAATTCATACCTGCACCTGGAATGATTGCCAGCTTTGTTTCAACTAGACCCATTTTAGCAGAAGATGCTTGAAAAGAAGCATAAAATGTAATGAGTTCTTGATATAATCTATAGTAAATAATAATTTGAAAAAGTTTATACAAAAGAAGATTCTTTACAACAATCAGTTAATTTATTAAACTTGTCTTCCAAACAACAAACCATCACTTAAAAAAGCATTTGGCTATGGAAATACAGAAAGACACCAAATTGATTTGCATTTATTAAAAGAACTAAGAAGCTATTGCCGTCAAGACAGGCTCTGTACCTCATTAATTTTCACACAGGAAGATTGCTGATGCAAGTAAATTATTTAGATCCAATAATGCAGAGAATTATTTGTAGATTTTAAAGCACTAAAAGAAAGTGGCAATGTTATTATTTAACAACTTGAAATGGTGGGGAAGTCTGTTTCTGACGATTATGAATTCTTTAGCTGACTGACTACTCCCTCAGGGTCAAACAGCTTAATATACTATGAGTATGCTGGCAACTGCTCAAGAGCAAGTTTCCATTTACTTTCCAACAAATGGTTTTGCAGTTCTGACAGCTGGATAGATCAAGGTTCCTCTTTTCATGTGCTGTTGTCACTTTTATTTTATAAGAGCTTAATTGCTTGTTTAATAATACACTCACAAACTAGTTTGGCCTATTTCCTGCAACCTGTTTGTATAGTAACAAATTTTGACGACAAGAGCATTTTAATTATAAAAAAAATTCTCAACCTCTGCCCTAGCCTTCTGGGATCACTGCTAATGATATAGTGAAGACTGCTAACAATAAAATGAAGATCATAAGAATAAATTAAAACAGGCAACAAAAATGCTCTAGCTATCAAGAGTAAGTGGTATGAAATTAAACATCAGCAATGATTTCAGTCAAGTTTCTGCTAAATCACATAGAAATAATTGAGCATATGCAATGTCAGAATATAAAACCAGTTTTATAAGGACTGTTGCCAAGGCAAGGATTAGTCAAGCCTTCTGTAATGCTAATAATCTCCTGTTCATGTAATAGGATTCAGTCTTACCTGCCACTCTTATGTCACAGGCTAATGCCAGTTCTAGGCCACCACCTAATGCAGTCCCATCTATCGCAGCAATTGTTGGTACTGGAAGATTAGCTGCAAGAGAAAGTATCACTTAATACCTGCTCACAATGAACATTTGTGAGTCATTCCTGTATTATCTCTTGTTCAAATTACAATCAGATGAGGAAAAACAGTAACATATCTTCTTCAGTGACGATGCTGATCTTAAAACCAATTGTCCAGAATGATTGTTCAGTGAACATATGACACTCAATCTTTCTGCAACTAAATTGTATTGCAAACTTTCCCTTCAGCAGCTGCTCAGTTCTGCTCTTAATTTATATTGTAAACTCCGAAAGCACAGTCCCTGGCATTACAGAAATAACAAAACATTTAAAATTGTTGTATCTGCAGATTTCAGAGTAGCAGCCGTGTTATTCTGTATTCGCAAAAAGAAAAGGAGTACTTGTGGCACCTTAGAGATTAACAAATTTATTTGAGCATAAGCTTTCATGAGCTACAGCTCACTTCATCGGATGCATTCAGTGGAAAATACAGTGGGGAGATTTATATACATAGAGAACATGAAACAATGGGTGTTACCATACACACTGTAACCAGAGTGATCACTTAAGGTGAGCATTACCAGCAGGAGAGCGGGTGGGGAGGAGGAAGAGAAGAACTTTTGAAGTGATAATAAAGGTAGGCCATTTCAAGCAGTTGACAAGAATGTCCGAGGAACAGTGGGGGGTGGCGGTGGGGGGCATAAACATGGGGAAATAGTTTTACTTTGTGTAATGACCCATCCACTCCCAGTCTCTATTCAAGCCTAAGTTAATTGTATCCAGTTTGCAAATTAATTCCAATTCAGCAGTTTCTCGTTGGAGTCTGTTTTTGAAGTTTTTTTGTTGAGGTATTGCCACTTTTAGGTCTGTAATCGAGTGACCAGAGAGATTGAAGTCTACAGCCAAGCTCTACCACACAACAGCATTTGCTCCAACCCCTCAGACAGAGACAAACACCTACAAGATCTCTATTAAGCGTTCTTACAACTACAGTACCCACCTGCGGAAGTGAAGAAACAGATTGACAGAGCCAGAAGAGTACCCAGAAGTCACCTACTACAGGACAGGCCCAACAAAGAAAATAACAGAACGCCACTAGCCATCACCTTCAGCCCCCAACTAAAACCTCTCCAATGCATCATCAAGGATCTACAACCTATCCTGAAGGACGACCCATCACTCTCACAGATCTTGGGAGACAGGCCAGTCCTTGCTTACAGACAGCTCCCCAACCTGAAGCAAATACTCACCGGCAACCACACACCACACAACAGAACTACTAACCCAGGAACCTATCCTTGCAACAAAGCCCGTTGCCAACTGTGTCCACGTATCTATTCAGGGGACACCATCATAGGGCCTAATCACATCAGCCACAATATCAGAGTCTCGTTCACCTGCACATCAACCAATGTGATATATGCCATCATGTGCCAGCAATGCCCCTCTGCCATGTACATTGGTCAAACTGGACAGTCTCTACGTAAAAGAATAAATGGACACAAATCAGACATCAAGAATTATAACGTTCAAAAACCAGTTGGAGAACACTTCAATCTCTCTGGTCACTCGATTACAGACCTAAAAGTGGCAATACCTCAACAAAAAAACTTCAAAAACAGACTCCAACAAGAGACTGCTGAATTGGAATTAATTTGCAAACTGGATACAATTAACTTAGGCTTGAATAGAGACTGGGAGTGGATGGGTCATTACACAAAGTAAAACTATTTCCCCATGTTTATCCCCCCAACCCCCACCGTTCCTCAGACATTCTTGTCAACTGCTGGAAATGGCCCACCTTGATTATCACTACAAAAGGTTCTCCCCTCCCCCATCCCCCTGCTCTCCTGCTGGTAATAGCTCACCTTAAGTGATCACTCTGGTTACAGTGTGTATGGTAACACCCATTGTTTCATGTTCTCTGTGTATATAAATCTCCCCACTGTATTTTCCACTGAATGCATCCGATGAAGTGAGCTGTAGCTCACGAAAGCTTATGCTCAAATAAATTTATTAGTCTCTAAGGCACCACAAGTACTCCTTTTCTTTTTGTATCTGTAGCCTTGCCAGAGCACAGTTGAAACATACATGTAAATAGCAGCAACTGTAATCAGGTTAGAGCTGGCAGCTCTGTGCATCTGAGCATTGCCAAGTATGGTATCCCCACATCATGATGGGTCTTTTCCAATGTACTTGACCATGGGGGAGCAGCTACTAGATGGCTGAGTAGGGTGAAGTACGGGAAGGAATTCTCAGTCTAGTGATACTAATCTCACCAAACATATCTAACAGGTTGTATGGTCACCAGGGAACTGTGAAATCATGATATTGTTTGCATATCATTTTTATTATAATATATGCATATATAATTGTGATAAAAATATAAGCATCCATCCTCATCTTTATTGATTTTAGGTTCTTTCCTTTCATGTTCACGGTGCACTAAATGAAGACTGGAGGAGAATGCTATTCTAGGGTTTCCTACTTCTTCAGTGTGTGGATCACAATTTAACAAAGAGATAGTAGAGAAGGCAACCTCTGACCAGCTCCCCTCCTATTCATGAGCACATAATATCTCTTTGGAAAATACAGCAATTGGTTACAGAGAAAAGTATCAGGAAACTAATTCATTTTTAGGTGTCTTTATTGCAAAAATAACAGAAACAAAAAGGAAAGCCAGCACAATTTGTACAGCCAGCAGTCTTTAGACCACCAATAAGCAGTCCATAGATCACCTCTAGTTCAGGACCAAGAGTTTTGAAAGTTCTGCATTATTCTATATTACATCTATGCTATTACAGCAATTATTGACTCGTTGAAATTATCTGTGAGTAGTCTTTTACTGCCAATAAAAACTGGCACCAATAAAGCACCCTAAAAAATATTTGTCACTCCAGGCATCAGAAGTTACTTGCAAGGCTCCAAAATAGCTATTACACACACCAGCTACCAGATAGCATATAGGGAGTAAAGGATCAGGAACCAGGCCTACCCAGGTCCTATCTTTGTTCGTCCACTTTTCCCATATATTGTACGTGAAGATAGAAAGGACAGACTTCTCTAATTCCGTTCAGGAACTGAGCTGCCAGCATGATAATCAGGAACCCATATCTATGCCCTTGTATACTAAGCATGACAGAATCTGGCTTCAAAAGTTAAAAGTTGCCATAGATCAACTAACAGAGATAGATAACTGAAAAATAACTCCTGGACCATTGAAAGCTTAATTGCCAGTAATCACAATTTTTAGTGATTATTACCTACATTACTCCTGCGGGAATTCTGTGCCACTGTGCATGCACATAATTTATGAGCCTTGCACATTTTTATTTTTGCGCAGAAAAAGCTTCTGCTGAAAAGTTGCTGCAGTTCCGCCTTTTGCCCACTAGAGGGTGCTGTGACAACAGCCCACAGCAGCAGCTCCCATCAGAAAATAACTTCTGCAGGTCTGCCTTTTGCCCACTAGAGGGCACTGTGGCAATAGAACACAGCAGCTGCTCCCAGCCCAGCTAGGGAAGAGAAAGAGCCTGCAGAGCCTTCTTCACAGTACCTGTAGGGCCAGGTCAGGAGACCAGGGCTATGGAGAGATAGACAGTGTGGGGATGCGGGGGGGGGGGAGTCAGACAGGGGCTCATAAGGGCTAGTCGGGGAGGGCAGACTGTGGCAGGGGCTCAATGGGAGATGAGGCTTAGGGCCAAAGCGGGAAGAGGTGCAGGGCCACATAGGGATGGGGGAATGGCTGAGTGGGGGCACAGAGACACATAGGGATGGGGGACAGGGTGCAGGGCCACATAGGGACAGGGGGTGCTTGAGTGGGAGCACATGGGGACAGAAGGAGGGGGTGCAGGGCCACATGGGGATGCAGAAGTGGGTGTCTGAGCGGAGATGGAGTGACACATATGGACAGGGGGTGCAAGGATACATGGGGATGGGGAGTGAGTGTCTGACTGGGGGTGGAGGGACACATGTGCCTGACTGAATGGGAGAGGCTAGGGGTCAGCCAGGGTCTGCATGGGGGGAGCTCCCTAACAGTCCTTCCCTTCCCCTGCCCCCATACCCAACAACCCTCCAAGTTCACCCCCAGGCTCCTTCCCTCTAACTCAGCTCCTCTGTTACCTGACTCCACCCAGCCTTTGCACTGCTTCTGGGGTGTGTGGGAAATATGGTTCTGTACTGTAGTTTAAATGAATTATTGCTCAGAGTTCTGCATTAATATGCCTACTAAGGAATCTACTTGTCAAAAAACATTTTCTGATGTTGTTGTTGTCTGTATTGTTACAGACATACTTGCTGACAAGTATCTTGAAATAAAGGACCAAAAATACTTGAAACTGGTGTGATTATATTTGAATTATTTATTTTAACAAATAAAATATGCAGAATTTTGCAGAATTTGAAAATACTGTGCACAGATTTTTTTCATTTTTTGTTGCAGAATTTTTTATTTTGGGGGGCAGAATTCCCCCAAGAGTACTAAGAGGATTCTCTTGAGAGGATAGCAAATAATCACAGCCTCCATGGATAATGTTCTGAGTACTAACTAAATAATGACTGGAGGACTCAAAGCTAGGCTGCTTCATTTGGTGGTAAAGTAGATTAGTCATTTAGAATGTTAGCTACAGTGCAAACCAAACACACCATCCCACAAGGAAATGAAGACTCAGGAGTAGAAAAATATTATAAAATCAACTTGTTTTAAAGAATTACAGCTAAAGTTCCTAATAAGCAGTTCTAAAATTCAAAACTCAGAAATAAAAAGGAGTTTGGTTTTCTTTACCTCGTGTTAGCATGCTATGCCATCACTTCACAATGAGTTTAATTCTAAAGAGCCAATTGCAAACTGGCAGTTGACTGAGTGACACTTGAAAGGTAGTCTCTGAATTCTCCATAGCTGCTCTGTGCTAATCTGTGACATGCACATATCAAAAGAACAGTAGAATTATCCATTTTAACATCCTTTCACATAACAGAAAAAAATAAACATAAATGTAAAACTGTAATTGTTTTGGATAAAAAAAATTGCGTTCCAAAGTAGTAAAAATTAACATCAAGGGTACAGCCTGCTGGAATATTCACAGATTGCTTGTGTTATCTTCATTTTTGAAATACTGTATGCATAAAACAGTCCAGTTCAAAGCAATTCTGATCAAACATTTGAAGATCAAGTCCTGCAGATTCAGTTGATTTGGATGCACTCAGATTTGAAGAATGCTAAATTGAGCAGATAGTCATGTCAGTCTCAACAATGATTTTATATGGCAAGACTCAGTTGCCAAATGGTGAGTGACAGACAAAATCTATTTAAAGCCTTTTCCAGCAGCTTGTTTTATTCCAGAACATTCCACAATTTCAGTCACTCTCTGGAATGGTTTTGACACACTGTAAATAAAGGCACACCACATTAAGGCATGTTTTGCATATCCTAGTCAGCAGCTGGGCAATAGGAATAGATTTCAAATGTGATTAGTATTTATCAATGCAGAATCACAAGCTGCAAGGTGCAAGTCTACAGAAGGAATTAAAAGTATGGTTGGGTGGGCAGATTAATGAATAATTTAACAGAAAAATAGAGAGTGCAAAATACAGACCAGATAGGTAAAGTAATCTATTCTAGTATAGAGCTGAAAGTTGTCTTTAGAGGGAGAAGTAGTAAAAACTTTAAAAAAAGGTCTAGGTAATAAGGTAACACATTAAAATATATACAGAAGTTAGGGTTGTGTCAAAGTATAGCAGAGCATCAGAATAAGGAATCAAAGGCAAAATAAGGCAGGTCATATAATGAATTTCTGAAGGATTATTTCACACATCACATACACTGTGAGTCACGAAGCAAAAAGGCCAAGGACCTTAAGTCATCTAAGAGAAACAATAATTCACCAAAAATACAATTCAACTACAATTTCTAAACAAAAACTTGATGGGAGAGGTAATTCCCTGCATTTATTTTGTATTACTGGCAAAGGTACAACATTAAGGAACTCAGACACCACAGTGGTGGATACAATATAAAAACCTAGGTAGGTAGATCACACAGCCAAACAGAAAACTTCAAAAGCTGTGTCCAGAATTGAGGATTCATAACACTGCAGATTGTTATAACAACACTGGTAGGTATATGGACCTTCTAGTGTATGGTAGCAGGGTCATACAGCCAGTTAACACATGGCAAGCTAGTGCGCTGTAGATTTACACCCTGGCTTTCCACCCAAAAAGCGTCCACGTAAACAAGCCCTAAAATAACTGTCTGATTGGAGGTGGGTAGTAGGAGTCCTAACAATAACTGCAGAACAGTCCTACTAAAGTTGGCATCTGGTCTGGAAGCCTCTACTTAAGAGCAGTGTCTTGTAAATGTGTGGACCAAAGCTCCACTTAGCAAATTTCAGAAATGGGGCCTCTCATCAAACAGGGCGCATAGGCTGCGTGAGCTCTAGTGCAGCAGTTTTCAAACTGTGAATCGGGACCCCAAAGTGGGTCGTGATCACATTTTAATGGGGTCACCAGGGTTGGCTTAGACTTGCTGAGGCCCGAGGCCAAAGCCCAAGCCTCACCAGCTGGGGGCCGAAGTCCAAGGACTTCGGCCCTGAGCAACGAGAATCAGGTTACAGGACCAGGCTTCGGTCCCACCCTGGAATCGTGTACTAATTTTTGCTGTCAGAAGAGGGTTGCAGTGCAATGAAGTTTGAGAACCCCAGCTCTAACGGAATGAGCTCCAATGTGACTCTAACCAGGCTAACTTGTAACATGCCTTTAAACAGTTGAAGACCCATTTAGATAATTTCCATGAGACTATTGCCTTCCCCTTAAACTTTTCTGCAAAAACCACAAACAGTCTAGGTGTGTTCCTGAATAGTTTTGTCCTGTCAATGTAAAAAATGATAGTGCCCTTACCACATCAAGTGTTTGCAGGTTAACTTCCCCAGAGATGGAGTGAGGCATGGGGATGAAAATTGGGAGATAATTAAACTGGTTCACATGGAATTCTGAAAAAACTTTGGGCAGGAACTTGGATGAGGACTAAGTGACTCTGTCTTTATGAAACACTGTATAAGAGGGACCCATCATTAGGGCTTGAATTTCCCTTACCCTTCAAGATGATGTAATGGCCAATAAAAAGGCAGTCTTTGTAGATCTATGGTAAAGGAAAAAGGCCTCTAGGGGATTAAAGGCAGAACCCACCAACCTTGCTAATCCTATACTGAGGTTCCAAGAAGGACAGGGATCCTAAACTGGGAAAATATATGAATAAGGTCCCTAAGGAACACGACCATTGCACAGTGGGAAATACAGTATGACCCTGGATAGGAGGATGATGTGCACATACTGCTGCAAGATGGATCGTTATGGTCCACCAGCTGTTAGAAAGTCCATTTTGTTTCAGAGCTAGTAAATAGTCCAATATTGCTGAAACTGGTAATGTCAAGGGTGACAACTGGTGCTGAAATGCCTAACTAGAAAACCTCTTCTGTTTAGCTTTATAAGTCAGTTAGTCTAGCTGAGGATTCCTGCTTTGGAGCAGAACATTCTGAACTTCAATTAAACAGCTTCTTTCAGTGGATGTCATCAAGACAGCTTCCAGACTAACAAATGTAATAAAGGTGGGTCTGGA
This sequence comes from Lepidochelys olivacea, assembly GCF_965140295.1. NCBI lineage: Eukaryota > Metazoa > Chordata > Testudines > Cheloniidae > Lepidochelys > Lepidochelys olivacea. The sequence continues at coordinate 84,781,190 of NC_140415.1, read as the reverse complement.
TCTGATGGTTGTTCCACAAGACTAGAGCAGGTACAGTCATGTCAGCTAGAGCAGGTACAGTCATGGGGGGCTGTGTTGAGTGATTCATCAGATCTGAATACCAGAACTACCTGGCCCATGTTATTATAATCATCAGTCCAGAGTCTTGCCTCAATTTCCTCAGAACCTTCAGTATCATGGGATGGGCAGAAAAAGCATATATTAGTCCCAGTGACCAAAGGATGAGAAAAGTGTCTGCCAGGAGCCCAAACTCAACACTTCTCTGGACCAAAATGTTTGAAACTTGTAGTTTTGGCTTGTAATAACCAAGTCTATTTCTAGGAATCCTCACTTGCAAAAGATGTTCTGAATATTTGACAAACTACTCAGGGTTGTTTGAGAATTACTGCTGAATTTGTCTGGTAAGGTGTTCCAAAGATCAATAAGATTTTGAGCCACTGATGTGATTTGATTTGGAATGCACCATGTCCAGAGCCAGATGGATTCCAGACAAGAGTCGAGATGACTTGGTTCCTCCTTCTCTGTTCATGTAATGCACAGCTGTGTTGTTGTCTGTCAGCACCTGGATTGTAGCTCTTCAGAGTAAAGGCAGAAATACATTGCATGCCAAGTGGAAGGCTCTGCGTTCCAGGATATTTATATGCAGATGAGCTCCCTGAGGGGACAACATGCCTTGAGTTATTAAGTAATCTAGATGAGCTCACCATCTCCATTGTGAGTGTAGACATACATCATTAGTGCCTTAGTAGGTAGAAGTGCAGAGAAACTTATTCCCTTGCATACCTGAAGAGGAGCTTTCCACCAGTTTAACATGACAGCTTCTTGACCAACATGTCCATGTGGTTTCTCCTGGATATATACACTGTTTTCAATCATCCTTGCATGGAACATAGGTGAAGTCTTACAAACTGCATCATACAGGTGCATGAGGCCATGTGTCCCAGATATCTAAAGTATGCTCTTACTGATGGTTTTGGGTGAGCCTGAAGTTGGTTAATGAGGTTTACTGTCACCTGGAATGATTCCTACGGAAGATCAGATCTCACTGACCTGGAATCTAACAGTACTCTAGTGAATTCTATGCTTTGTTCTACAATGAACAAGTTTGGATTTCTCTGTTGACTTTGAGTTCCAGGTTGTGAAGAGCTTTAATGGTCACCTGTTGGAGTGATCTTCCTCAAATCAGCCAGTTGCTGAGGTATATATAGCTTTGGACTTCTTTTCTCCTTAGATCATCCTCATAACTTGTCATTCCAAAACTGCAGCCAAGACCTGGTGTTGTCACTTGTCTCAAATAGTTCCTCAGGGGTAGGATGTTGACGGGGACACAGGATCAGGCAGTGTTCAAGTGTTTGCTTTGGCTCTTCACTTTTGGGGTTATTCCTCAGCTTCTACTTGATCATATTGTCTACAGTCTTTGTCATCCTAACTTGCACTCAATTTAAGGTACAGCAGTATTTTCATTCAAGATCAGTGCTTGGGGAGGGAATCGTTCTGAAGACAGGTTCTCCAGGATCATTGGAATATCTTGCCATTTTGTTACTCTGTAGCCTTGCACAGAGGTATTTTGGGGTAAAGGATTTTCAGAGGCAAAGTTTTTTGTGGACTTTAGCCTCTTGCATGGTCATATGTGCCCATATAGTCTCAAATTTTATGCACCTGGTTTTTGTCCCTCCTTTCTACTGAAGGCATCCTGCCTCACTGATGATGGTGTAATCCCTGTGAGGCAGTGTAGAGACAGCATCCAGGTCGGTTTCAAAGTACCTGTGATGATCCTATAGGCTAGACTGAGTTCAGTATCAATTGTGTGTGCATGGCTTGAACACGACCATACCAGAACACAGTACTCTACAGCTGAGTAACACAAGTCAAGACTGGTTGCTCTGTGTATTTTGAGGTCAGCTCCCCATTTTGTACTGTGTACTCCTGAGCTAGTGCAAGTCTGTCAACCAACATTGGGAATCACACCTCCCAGCTGCAGTGTAGACATACCCTTTGTGTCTTTCTCCCAAGGTGTTGATTTGGGAGGCCCTGTCTGCTGCAACCTCTCAGACAGCAGCTACCACAAATAAACCTGGTAACTACATGGAAAAAGTATTCAAATCCCTTGGAAGAGACTTTGTACCTCCTATCAGCTCACTTGGACATGGCCAGAATAGATGCTGGTACGTGCCACAGGCCTTTCACAAGCTCCAGCAGTCCCTCATTTATAAGTATGATGAGCCCTTCCCCAGGCATGGAAAGGCGCAAGATGTTCAGAAGTTTGTGAGGATGTTCCTGCACCACTTCCAGAGGCATATCTAGAGTCGTTGCCATTAGCTTAATGAAATTATCAACTAAAGGAACAATTGAGGGATTTACTGCTTCACTGGGAGACGAGGAGGAGACTGGAGCAGGAATAAATTGATCTTCCCATACAGATGTAATTCCTCATCACTTTCTCCTGCCTTTGCAGGATCTGAGGCTGCACTAGCTCATCTGGCTATGTGGGTTTATAGTGCCTCTTTGGGAAAGGTGATCTAGGCCTAGAATGGTTTGAAGATGCAGGCCATGAATTGTGAATTTGGCTGTTCCACGAGGGCATTCAGTAGGGCCAAAGCTGATATAGGTATTGGTACTGGGATAGGGGACACATGAGGGGAGGGGGGAGTACAAAAAAGAATGCTCCCTATGAGCCCTGGGTTCTTTCCTGCTCTCCCTTACAGATCCGTCCTCAAAAATCTCTTCCTGACTCCCACTTTGCCAACCTAGGAGAAGGAGGAGGCTGCTGCTATGTAGGAGATGAGTCCCAAGTACATACCTTGGAATGAAGGTGAACAAGTACACCATTTTCAAGACAGGCACCGTCCTGTGAGGAATTCTCTGTTTCTGCTGGGCTCCCACTAACAAGGTAGGGCATGAAGTCTGTATCAGAGATATCTCCTTTACCTACCATGTCAATAGACTTAATAGCCAGTGGCTTAGTTATCACCTCTTTCATTCAGGAAACCCCAGTACAGGGACCACTGTTAAATCACTTGGTACCATACATGTGCTGGGTACTAAAACACTAGGTACCAATGCGCTGGGCACAAAGGAACAGAATTCCAATGTTGCCTGTACAGAAGCACCATTTGCCAGCATGCTGGGTTGAAGAACCAGTACTGAGGTTAGTGGGTGCCATCAGTGCTCTCTTAACAGTTGGGACCAGGGCACCAGAGGGATTCTTCCCAGGCCATTGGCTGCTTGACTGCTGAGCCCCAGTCAACATGACTTGTGTCATAAATATAAAGGGAAGGGTAAACCCCTTAAAAATCCCTCCTGGCCAGAGGAAAAATCCTCTTACCTGTAAAGGGTTAAGAAGCTAAAGGTAACCTTGCTGGCACCTGACCAAAATGACCAATGAGGAGACAAGATACTTTCAAAAGCTGGGAGGAGGGAGAAAAACAAAGGGTCTGGGTCTATCTGTATGCTGCTTTTGCTGGGGACAGAACAAGAATGGAGTCTTAGAATTTAGTAAGTAATCTAGCTAGGTATGTGTTAGATTATGATTTCTTTAAATGGCTGAGAAAATAGCTGTGCTGAATAGAATGAATATTCCTGTCTGTGTGTCTTTTTTGTAACTTAAGGTTTTACCTAGAGGGACTCTCTATGTTTTGAATCTAATTACCCTGTAAGGTATTTACCATCCTGATTTTACAGAGGTAATTCTTTTCTTTTTACTTCTATTAAAAGTCTTCTTGTAAGGAAACTGAATGCTTTTTCATTGTTCTAAGATCCAAGGGTTTGGGTCTGTGGTCACCTATTCCAATTGGTGAGGATTTTTACCAAACCTTCCCCAGGAAGTGGGGTACAAGGGTTGGGAGGATTTTGGGGGGGAAAGACGTGTCCAAACTCCGTTTTCTCAGGAACCCAGATAAAGTTTGATGGTGGCAGTGGAAATCCAAGGGCAAAGAGTAAAATAATTTGTACCTTGGGGAAGTTTTAATTTAAGCTGGTAAAAGTAAGCTTAGGAGGTTTTCATGCAGGTCCCCACATCTGTACCCTAGAGTTCAGAGTGGGGAAGGAACCTTGACAACTTGTGAATCCTATACCTCAATTTAGTAGACACCAGACAGAGTGATCTATGGCTTAGTTCAACTCTGGAGTATTGCTCCTTCCTAACCTTGCCAGAGGTCAAAACTGGAATGGAAATGGATGACAGGGACTTCTTGGTTGAGGTAGCCAGAGAGCTCAGGGTGGAATCTCAACTCATTAGAGAGCTCAAGGACAGGGACTGACAGAGGACTGAGGGACCAGCTGCATCGTTTCTTTTGATGTCCAAGGTAGCTTGCATAAAAAGATCCAGGAGGAACAATTTTAAGTGAGCTTGTCCACCTTTCTAAATCCATTTAGAGAAGGAATGACATATGGTAAATTGCTAAGGAACATGTCCTTCTCCTAAATGAAACTTGTATCTAGAGTATTCAACATTAAAGTACTGAAGATTAACAGAAGGAGCATGTTTTAAACCCCACAGATTTTGCTTCTACTGTTGAAGTAGTAGAGTTCGTGTGTGGGGAGAAAGGATAGCGGTCCTAGCCTAAAAAACAGAACCTGACTAAAATGGTTGCTTGGGTTTGTGTTGGTAACAGACAACAAAACTAACAACTAGCACACTGAACAGAGAAGCAGGCAGACACTGCAAGAGTTCCATCTCGCTGCCATGGACAGTAAGAAGGAAGTGAGGGGTGGCTGGGCCCTCTTTGCCCTTTATGCTTTCAGGTGGGGGACAGGAAGACAGAATGCAGGCATGGTCCCAGCAGACACTGCTGGCTAAGAGAATCTGATTAAGCATACAAGGCGCATACGCACAGGAGTGGACTCCACATGGATAATCACTTGAAGAAGAACACTATAGATATTTGTTCTGTGCAAGGGTATGTCTACACAGCAAATAAAAACCCATGGCTGGCCTGTGCCAACTAACTCGGGCTCGCAGGGCTCAGGCTGCAGGGCTGTTTCACTGCTGTGCAGACTTCTGGGCTTGGACTGGAACCCGGGCTCTATGACCCTGCAGGGTTGGAGATTCCAGAGCTCTGGCTGCAGCCTGAGCCCAGAAGTTTACATAGCAATGTAATAGGTCCGCAGCCTGAGTAGGCTGGCATGGGCCAACTGCCAGTTTTTCTTTGCTGTGTAGAAATACTCTAAGAGGACAATTTATGAAGTCCACTCATCTTCAGAATGTTGGAAGCTATCCCCGGTAAGCTTCAGAAATTTCTGAAGAATTTAAGTTTTCACTTATGACCAAGATTTTCAAAATTAACTAGTGATTTTTGGTACCTCAATTTATGAATGCTCATCTTCAGACACCCACGGAGGCTTGATTTTCAGAATGTGCTGAGCTCCCACCTCCCAGAAAATTCACTAGGATTGACCATGAACACCTTTAAAAATGTGCTAGCTGATAAGTCTATAACAGGTGCTAAGTGGTGTTTAAAATATGTTAATTAAAACATGCTAGCTACAATACAAGCAAATTTCCTAATCTATACAGGCCCATAATCTCACAGGTATTTTTCACTTTGGTTCAAAGTCTTAGGCCATGTCTATATTAGCACTTACATTGGCAAAACTTTTGTCGCTCAAGGGTGTGAAAAAACATAAGCCTTGTGCGCACAGCGCTACGTCAGCAGGCTACCACCATAGCTACCGCTGCTCGCTGAGATGGTTTTATTATGTCAATGGGAGAGCTATCCCCCATTGGCATAACATGGCTACACAAGTGCTCTTACAGTGGCACAGCTGTATTGGCACAGCTGTTCTGCTGTAAGCTTGTAAGTGTAGACATGGCCTTAGTTCTCATGCTAGCACGTGTCAAGTAAATGTTTTCAGGCCTTAATAATAAAGTCTCTACACCAGAAAATTGTACTGAATTAACTAAAAGCTGGTCCACACAGAGTGAAATTGATACAAACACTATATTAATTTAGAAACAGATTGATATAGTTAAATTGGTGCAACCCCCTAGTGCGGTCACAGTTATACTGGTATAAAGGGGATTATATCAATATGGTTTATTTCTGTAAATTTTCAAAAGTGTAAAAATATTGTGTGTAGACAAGTCCCTAAGTCAACTGAGAAACCAATTTAGTTAAATTGGTGCAACCTCTTTGTGGAGACATTCTTAAAACCAAACTAAATTCTCACAGAGATATGGCGTATGTTTCTGAGGACTGTAGTCAGACATTGCTCTGATCTTTGTTTTGCAGGATGAGTTTGCTGAGGAGTGACAAATACATGCTGCAGTAATCACTGCTACTTGATAGAGTTTATATTGCTAATAGCCTTGCAAAGGAAAAATTATAAAGTCAATAAAACACAATAAATGCATATGCAGATCAGGAAGTACTATAAAGTATTTTGAATATGGATTCACAAGGATTTCAGTTATTCAAATACAGACTGGAATAACAATGGTGAAAAATCACTGAATGGATATACATGACATGGCAGTGCACAACAATTTCCTTACACAGTCTGTTGAGCAACTAACAATATCAGACGGTATTTCTGACTTTATAGTGGCAATTAAAGTAAGTATGACAAATAATATAGCACTCTTAAAGCCTCGCTGTTTCTACAGCTACTAATAACACTGCATTTTAAATACTTTTGAGACTATATTAAACAGCAATTATCAACAGTTGAAAGAAAACATTTCAAAACAATGTGCAATGAGTTTTTCTTTAAAACAAAACAAAAAAATGGTGTTATCTGTTGTCTGGATCAATGGCTACACTTAAGTTAATCAGACTGACATAGAAGGTGCAAATCTAAGGTCATCATGATAGCATCTAGTTCAGAGAGATGGGCAGAAGAAGAATATAACAAATCTCACAATACAACATTGTCCTGGCTCTAAAATTGCAAATGTTCTGGCTCCATTTCTGAAAAACGGGTGGCTGGCATAGTTTCCGACTGAGATACTAGGGGCAACTGACTTCAGTATTGGTGACACTACAACTGGGTACTAATCTGAAGAATGGAGTGTGGATCAGAATAGGGACAAAATACTTTTCTAGTGTACTGTTTAGTTGAACACTAGTCCCAGAAGAACTAGGAGGATATAATCCTACTAATTCCATACCTACTCTTCTGGTCATGTGAATCATCTTTTATATATTGTACACAGTGAAAAGAGAGAAAGGAATGTTGCAGCTGGAATGCATTTGCAGCTTGTTTCCTATCTCAAATAATGGATTTTGAACTACATAAAGACACCAGGGTCATCTGATTAAAAATGGGTTGCATCTGTCAATGATCTATGCAGTACTGGAGAGTCATGCACTGTAGACTGAGAGATATATAGAAAGTGCTGCAATTCATTATGAGTGTAAAGACATACGGAAACAGTGACAGATGTACTACATACGTATGCCTGAGGCACTAGTGAAGAGGGAGAGCCTTCTAATATTACCATACTCAAAAGACATCTCCCTCTCTAATATCTTTCCTAGTATATTTATCAAGAAGGCCTAAGGAACAGTGGTGCTCTCTAGATAACTAAGTGATTGCCCAAAAGATGATTAAGTAGAGCTAGTCATTGTGTCACAGTAAATTATACAAAGTGATGGTCTTATCACTGGGAGAATGAGAAGAAAGAGATAAAAATTACAATATCCAGTAAAAATGTCAAATTATGACTTTCTTCAAATGTTATTTTATTTATTAATATGTTAAAAGGCATGTTTATCAATATAATTTATTTCATACTGAAGACTTCTTGTAACCACTTAACATTTAAATATAGCTTAAAACTGCAACTTCCACCCTGCAGGCTCATTCCTACAATAGTGGCAGTGAAGAAAGATAAGGAGAAGAGGCTACTTCTTTAGTGCTGATTTACTACTTCAACCTCTGCAAATCATCTGGATGCAATTAGCAAAATATTTTCAATAGGCCATAGATTTACATAAGAGTTTTGACTCTAGACTGGTGATGATTTAAAACCAAATATTAAATTAATGTAAAATTGCTATAACCACTAGGGTTTTGGCTTTACGATAATTTAGTTTGTGTCTAAATATTCATATTCCACCATTCACGGTTACTTGCATGAAGAGGCTTCTCTTAAATATGTTCATTAAACAAGTCTACGCACTCAGGAGCAACAGCTCAATAAGAGGTTACCTTAAACTGAGATTTTAGTCTCACAAAATATAATCTACTTTAGTGAGTGGCAAGCACATTCAGTTAAAACAACTTAAATGGTCCTTATATTAGGAACATTTTTTCTGATTTCCTGTAAAAAGATTAAAAACAAAAATAATTTTAAATCTTTTTACAGGAAATCAGAAAAATTAAAATATCACAAGAGACAGAATTTTAGCCATTAATTCATTTTCTTTATTCTCAAAAATAACAATATCAAATGCCAATGCACTGCTTTTTCAGATTAAGACCCCACATATGTTCAGGTTTTGTTTGAAATGAAGAATTAGATGTTGTGTATACTATGGTTATCAAAAAATGAAAGGTAAATTTACAAATCTAATAAGGGCTTAACAACACTAAAATGCATATAACTTCATAAAAAGGATATGCTGGATTCTCATTCCTGGAGAGTAAGAAGGTCAAGGGATATCTCAAAAAAAAAAGAATAGCGCTGCAAATAGTACAATAACAAGGCTAATGCCAACAGCGTAAATAGGGAATGAGTTTGTGATTCTCCTGTTGTTATACATAGCATAAACATAAATAGGAGAAATCTATCTTTTACCAGTCCAAAAGCAAACACGACCTTCAAGTCTACAGAGAATTCACTCACTGGCCAATTAAAAATAAAGGACATCCTGAAATAAACAAGAACTTCTTTTCAGAATGGGAAAGTTAGTTTCTTCTTCCCTTAACTTGAAAACAAGTTCTGTAATGAAAGTCTGAAAAAGATTCACTCCTGGAGGTCCAATCCAAGTAAGAATGCTCTTAAAATGCTAGAGAGAGAAGAAAGTATAGCTACTTTGCAGAAGTCTGTGATGCAAACATCTGGGAAGTGGACCCATAGTAGCAATCTTCCCACAAATCCAGCAAACCTATTCTCAGGTTAGCCAGGCTATAACAATGCAAAGTGCAACCAGATATCCATTTAACACAGTCCGCATTGCTCAGCAAACTGATGCTAAAAGAAACAAGAACTTGAAAAGAAGGGAAAAAAGCTTTATATTAAGGGCTTAGTCCATTCCAAATAGAACTCTCATAATATTTGACACCGAGACTATGGAAAGGAGCTTAGTATGGGTATTGCAGGGATGAGAAGAATATTGGCAAGCCAATTTAAGGCAGCACACCAACCCCAACTTAGAGAAGAACGTCACCTGAGTTTGCCGCACCACCTTCACCTTGTAAAACTGATGATATAAACTTGTAAAACTGATGATGTAAAACTGATGGTATAAAGCTCAGTCAGTCACTAAAGAGTGAAGCTTTACTCAGATTCTGAGCTGCAGCCACCAGGAAAAGGACTTTCTGCATAAGAAACTTAAGCTCATAGGAACTGAGTGCTTCAAAAAGGTGCTTTCATCAGTTTTTATCAGGACCTACAAGACAATGGGCTCCCTGCTCCCAAAATTTCAAAAGTGTCAAGCCACGCAAGAACCTCACTACATGGGCTAAAGAGATGCTAGTTCAACATTTAGTTTATGATAAGGTGAAATAGCTGTCAGGTTTATCTATATGGACTTAGTTTTTAAGTTAAAACAAGACAGATGAAAGTTGGTCAAACCATTTTTGTGCAGGGCAAGCGAAGGAGATCATTTGTGCCTGACTTCATCCCACAAACCTTTTCCTGTTGGTGTTGAGAATCTTTTTGATAGGTGGCTTCAAAGATGTCAGAGACACTTTGCCAATGGATCTCTACACTGTCAGGAACCAAGCTGTCAGGAAAAGCGCTCTCAGCTTGGTAAGGACAAAGGTGCCTTGGTTTTTAATGATGATCTGAGACCAGGCTCTTAGCCTGATAGGATCTGCTTTGACCACATGCAACAGAGTTGATAACCTCACCCATCTGAGCATGGGGTTGTTAGAAGATAATGAGCCCTCATCTGTACTGAGCTTTGCCAGAACCTTTACTAGTAGTAGAAAGGTATATAGGAGTCACCTTTTTCAGTAAATAGAGAAAATGTTACTTGCTGATACAGACTTTTCTTATTACTAGGAGCAGATTATTGCCAGTATCTTGTTCAGGTGAGTTAAGAAGAGAGCTACCTCTGGTGTCTCCCCAACTGGAAGATCTGGTCTCCTAATCTCCAATCCATAGACCATGTGTTAGATCAAGTTAGTTTGCCTGTGATCGTGTTTTTCTTCCCTGTTAAATGTGTGGTAATTAGGAATAGCCTAATACAGGAGATGCAACTTTCGGCTTGTTTCTGTACTATACTGTGGCCCACCTCTGTCTGACTCAGGACCACCAGGTATCTGAAGGTCATCAGTGCAAGCAGAACATTTATAAGAAACTACTCTTCCCAGAGAGACATTTCCCCAGAAGTGAAGACTTTCAGCATGGGCTTCCCATCCTAGGTTGGTTATATCCATGGTCACTACAAGGTGGTGTTTGGAAGTTCTTTCATAATTGCTAATTGTCACTGCACTGCCACCAGGTCAGAAAGACTTGTTAGAAAACTGTGTAAAAATTGTGTTAGTCAAATAAACATACTAAATAATGTTAGAGAAATGATTATATATATTCTTATCATTATATATATATATATATATATATATATATATATATACTATATGTATATATAGTAATATAAGAAAATATAAAAAGGAAGTTTTGCTTTTGTATGTGTCTCTGCTGATGTAGCATTTCAGAATTTAGCTGAAATTGCTTCAGGGTTGTGTAAACCATGAAAGCTGGTTTGTGTGCCTTAGCTGTAAAACCTTGTCCTGTGTAAACAGCAGAGTGAAAAAGTGTCCTGAAGCAATTGTTAACTTCAGGTTCCCCCCAAGACAAGCTAACCAGCAAAAAACCAAGGCCACAAAACCAGACCAATAAGATAAGACCTGGATGAAGCCAGTGAGGTTAACAACAAAGAATAGGTGGTATAAGTAGACAGATAAAAGTAACTTAAAAAAGCAGGATAAGCAAAAATGTATTAATTTAGGTTACTGGGATTTATGCATGAGTGTTTTAATTAGGGGGTTAGAATAGATAGGTACATAGATGAAATAACTGAGTAAACAGCCTGTGCAAAGTTACAGAACAGATAGGTGTTAAAAGATAGGTGATTGACAGCAGGAGAGTGGAAAAGACAGAGGGAAGAACATAGAGACCAGAGATTTGAAAAGAATCACCCTGTCCCCAGGAAAGGTAACTTGTTCAATTATCTTTCTTGTATTATCTGTTTTTGCATTTTTATGTAATTCATAGGTGTTAACAGTACTGTTTTAAAATGAACAAAAATAAAGGCTAAAAAAAATGTTTAAGACTGAATTGAAGTGGATCTCATTTGTCATCCAACAGATTTGAGATTATCCACTACTCATGTACAATGCGAGAGCAGAATTATTCCCCCTATTAAAAACAGCACAAATCTTTCATATCTTCTCCATTAAAAAGAGATACATATCTTGAGAGTTTTAACATCATGATACTTGGACTTGACACTTTTAGAAACAGTAAGCATCCTTTGGGTATATCTACATTGCAATTAAAAAACACAGCTGGACCATGCCAATTGACTCAGGCTTGCGGGGCTGGTTCATTACAGTGTACACTTCCAGGCTCAGGCTGGAGCTCGGGCGCTAGGACCCTGTGAGATGACACAGGCCAGCAGTGGGTCTTTAACTGCAACGTAGACATATCCTTAGTCAATATATAAGCCTAACGGCACAGAGATCCCACTTATTTTTTTAAATGTAGGGAGAAGATATACATACATATGCCCATATAAGTCCTTTTTACTACCCATTATTGTACTTGGAATCACTAGAATCTTGTCAATCTTCACTTTTCTGTATTGATACCTATGAAAATTATGTCCATGGACTTGCATTCATATAGACTCTGATACAGATACATCAAGAGTCAAGAGCAGTATACATTTCTATTGCTGAGCAACTCAGATTACAAAAGATGTAGCACGGCAAGAGGATCAAGATATGCAGCACCAAGCCAGAACAAGATGGTACACAACTCTAAGGAAGAGTCTCCATGGATGACTGAAGAAACTTCAGTTACTGGTAACTAAAGCAACCTCCATTTTTTCCCCATGTACTATATATATCTTCCTACTGTATTTTCCACTCCATGGATCTGATGAAGTGGGTTTTAGCCCATGAAAGCTTATGCACAAATAAATTTATTAGTCTCTAAGGTGTCACAACTACTCCTCGTTGTTTATACCAAAATAGAATCTAAGTTAATCAGATCATCTGGATGCTGTACAGTAGGCAAAAACCTGCACTTCCTTTTGTGCTCACTACTTGCCATGTGCTGACAAAGATGGCTGTTTCAACTTCTTGATTCACTAGATGACAGAAGAAAAGATAATTCAAATATATCTCAAAAAGTAGATATTTACTATGATAATTTGAGGGCTCTTCCTCTTAACTCTATAATATGCATATCTTGGGCTAACACACCTTGGCCTAATGATCTAATCTAGTTCAGTGTATGTTCCCGCTCAGAATCAATAAGCTTCCTCAAATACCGAAATAACCTTTTCAAAGAGGGCTCTGTCAGAAGTCTCACTATTTAAAAAAGCAAAAGAAAGGCTATTCGTGCAAGATGTTAATATCTTAAATTAAAAACTAAGTTCTTGCCAAATACACAAAGAGAACTCTGTGCATCCAAAAGCATGCCCAGGCAAATAACCTGCAATGAGTCAGAGTATGCACATACACAGTTTTTATTTTCTCTGTAAATGATAAAGAGAGAAGCCTTGCTGTTTGATGAAGAAAGTAGATACTGTAGATTGTTTCTCGCTGAGAGAATATCAGACAAACTATTACCCAGTTAGGTTTCTCCTCTATGCATCAGAAGCTACTAGTGAAAGAGGATGTCCTCAAGATACAGTGTTTTTCCTTCTCTTCTACAAATTTCTATCATCGATGGAATGAATACAGATTATTCTGTAAGCAGCTTTTTAACGTTACAAATCAGTGTTTTCTATACCAATGTAGAAACATTCATACAGACCATGTATGAGAATGAATTAATCAAAATAGAAAATCAAGGAATTGATGGAATTAAGATGGATGTTTAAAGAAGACCCTCTAACTACAAATATTGAACATATATTCCCTGATTTCCTTACATCTTTTTGTACTAGGGACAAATGTTTACTTTTCATTTAACCTGGCTGACATGTTGCAGTCTCTTTATGCAAGAACCCGATGTGCATCCATATTTACTAACCTGGGGCTCCGATTCCTAGCTATTGATTTTTGTTCTAACTCCTGTTCCTGACTCCTGATCAGGCTACCTTGCATGACAGCCCACATCTGGGTCACATGATAGTGGGGTTCCTGAACTGTGGTAGAGCAATAACAGGAACACTTATCCCTATTCTGGCACCATCCAGTGAATACATAAAACAAAAGGGGTACTTTTCCATGATTATGCAAGTGCTAGTGGATCACCAGACATGCTTCACTGACATCAATGTAGGCTGGTCTGGGACATAGATTCTGGAACAATAGGTGACGGGTGTGCAGCAGCATCCCTTGGCTTGAATTGGTTTCCATGATATGGAAGGTTTAGAGTTTGGTTCCATGGTTCTCAGCAACCCCATTATACAAATTGTTCCAGCATCCCATGTGAGGAAAGGTGCATGCTGCTTGCATTTTTAAGAACATGGGACTTTTTCCAAAAAATGCAAGCAGGAACATTCTTCCCTGACTAGCACATTCTCATTAATGTTGTTGAAATGTCAACTGATTCTGGGGGACCCAATTTATGCCTTGCTCCCCTGCTCATGAAACTGTACACTTGCCACCTCAACAGAACGAAGGAAAGATTCAACTAACAGCTGAGCAGGTGCAAGATGACTGCTGAATATGCTTTTGGTCGATTAAAATCTCATTTGTGATTTTTAGAGATTAGGTTGGATCTCAGCAAGGCAAACATTCCTATCGGTTTTGCTGCATGTTGTGTATTATATAATATTTGTGAGGTGAAGGGGGAAAGACTATTGTAAGATCGAAGGGTGAGGTGGACTGGCTATCTGCTGAATTTGAACAGCCACACACAAGGGCTATTAGAAGAGAGAACTGTGGAAGTACGTACAGCAGAGGGAGGCTTTAAAAGAATATTTTAAGCAGTTAGACATCAGATTATTATGTTATGCTTTTGAACTTGTGTGCCTTCATGTGCATAGACTTTAAATATGGGTGGGTTACTGACTCCCATTATGGATTTTATAATGTGGCATACATGCTTGCTGCAAATCTATAATTATACTCTGAGTTTCACAAAATACAACTTTATTGTGTACAAATAAACAGGAAACAAAGTGAAAATAAATATTTTAGTAGTGCTGTAAGAGGGTAACCCAAACTTATAAAAAACACAAACAATAAACATACATGCCTACATATTAAAACATATAACAAAGTTTTATTCATGATAAAAACTAGTGCACTTTACTTGCAGGCTCATCCTGTAGTTATTGCAGGTCAGTGAGTGTAGGTATAGTCAAGGTTCTCCTTGTTTTCCCTTGACATGGAGTGACAGAAGTAAGAGTTCATGCCATGCTGTCACCTCTTATGCTGGGGTGGGGTTAATAAGAGGCAGCAACCATGAGTCTTCCATGGGCTGGAAAGTCTGCTGTGCATGAGGCCTTTGGGCATTCAGCTCAAACATATTCTCCAACATCTGTTTGTTTCCTGAGCCATAATATCCTGGTGCACTTCCCATGCACCTCTCTGTCCTTTTCCCTCTCCTCCAGCAACTGCCCTCCCCCTACTCCTCCAAAACATCATTAGATTTACAATCACAATGGAAAGATAAGTCCCAAAACTCCCTTATTAAAGGTCTTATGGGAATAATGTAAGAAATTCTAATTGCAACTTTAGTTTTGGAGCACCTCATTACACAACTGTTTTGCAACTCAAGCCATGGTGAGCATGGGACTAGCCGGGACAAAGCAGGGGTGGGGACTGTTGCATGAGAGGTTTAGAAGCTGGGTGCCTCTGAATCTGAGTATAGGGAAAGTGCAGTGAATATTGCCAATATTTTCACAGGCAGTGTGATTTTGGCTGATCTCTCACTCATGAGGGTGACAGAGGCCCACAGAACACAGCTGTTACTCACATCTTGATGCTGCCCGGGCCTATATGCTGCTGCCGATTTACTGCAGTGGTGCCGGTGGAAATCATAGCAGGGGCATTGGAATGTCTGCTATTATGGGGGAAGACATAAAGCAGCCATCCCTAGAAATGTTTGGGAAACAACTGTAGAGTACCTCCATGAAAATTTCACTGAGATTGTTCAAGAGGATAAAAGGGATGTCCCTGTTCCGATAAAAAAAAGTATTCTGTTTGGGATAGAACTGTGGACTCCTTCCCCTCCGCCCCACCCAGTCCAACAAGCCAAAGAAAGGAAAAGCAAACTCCACTTTTACTTTTTTCTTCTAACCTCTACCAGATCACAGGGCAATGATCTGATGAGGACTGTGTAATTTGGCTGGCCATACTAATTTTTTTAAATTTATTTTCTAACATATATTAGTTGATTGAAGTGGCAACTGCATAAGCACTCCGAAGCATTAACTTTAATTATATTCCCAGGGGTGGTTTTACAAGTAAAATGAGGAATCAAAAGTTGACACCTTTGCTCTCTGAACACATGGATGGGATGGTCGCCATTTTTAAATAAGGAAGAAGGGAGGGAGAGACAGGAGGTATCAGACAACAAAAAGAGGGGAAAATGCTTATAAGGAATTATGTATCCACACACTTACCTGAGCTTCCCTTCCCCTCCCCATCTGTAATTGCCTGGCAGGACTGGCTTGACTCCAACTGAGTTCTGAATACCTCCTGGTTCACTGCATGGTTTGCATGCCCCCTGTCTCCACCCACCACCTGCCCCATGCACTGCAGCGATTTCAACATCCATCTCTCACCAAGTGTCCACAGTCATGGTGCTGGTGTGGTCCCCACCAAGTAAAGCAGCAGGTCTGCAGGGGACAGCTCCAGATTTGTTGCTGCTCTCCCTTGCCTTATGATGGGCCTGCTAAAGTTTCTTGGCTTTCACCAAGAATTGCTGCTCATCCCTGTTGTGCCTCAGATTTAGCAACCCCTGCACAATTTGGAAGTAGCTGTCTATATTTCTTTGGGTGCACCTTAGGGTTAAGGTTAGGGCAAAGGAGATCAGTGACTTCTTTCCCGCTCCAGGCAAGAGCACATCTACTAGCTTTCTGTCTGCGTGGATCTTGCATGGTTGGATGCTTGCAATGGTGGACAATCAGCAAAAGGCATTTCAAAAAGAAGCTGGAGGATTTAAGGTGTAGGCAGACTTAAGGTATCAGTGACCCCTGGGCAGTGGCCTTCAAAACTGTGACCTGAGTGACCATTTTTGCAGCAACAGGGGCATTGTGGGACAGCTCCTGGAGAACAGTTAGGGTCGACGCAGGTAATGCCGTGTCTACACTTGCACTACGTCAGCAGAAGTAGGTCAACTTTAGCTATGTGTCATCTGAGGAGGTCGTGTTATTACAACAATGAAACAGGGAACTTATGTCAGTGAGAGGCAAATTAAGATGTGGACCCATGCAAAGTTATAGAGAATCGTGTTAGGTCAACCTAACTTTGTAATGTAGACCAGGCCTTAGATCCTACCTGGATCTGGAAGATTTGGGACATTAGTATCCACATTTCCTTACCCATCCTTACAACAAATTTTAGAGTCTTATTAAGAAAGGGAAAAAAAGTATAACAAAAATCCTGTAAGCAATGTTGTTATGTAAATGGATAACAAACAGCTTGGATGGAGAAGTTTAATGATGCATTCATTGGCATGATCAAACTTTATCACTGCATTTTTTAATTAAAAACAATCCAATGAAATTTGACAAAGCACATAATTTCAGCTCCGCAGGGACAGCACTGCCTACTTAGTTAACTGACAATACTTAGTTATTTCTTATATAAAGAGTAATTTAAATTAATTCAACATTAAAAGAAGCAGTAAATCAAAGCTACTGCTGGAAAACAACCAAGAACTCAGAAATGTGTTTCAGCCTACTAGCAATTCTGACTACATTAGCCTTGCTCTATACTTCTGCTGAACAGGCACTGAACTATCTACAGCTGGAAACACACTGGGCAAAACCCTCCCCCCTTAACATTGAGCAGAAATGAGAGGGATGGTGAGCCAGGGTAGGGTCAGATATGAGCCTGTTATGGTTCAGGGGTGAGCGTACCTATGATCTTCTTCATTCTTTCTGTGGGTACTCTTTAAGTAATAGGCCTACACCTGCACTTGAAAGAGTGCCCACAGAAACAGTGGAACCCTGCAATTCGCTCCACTTTAGACTGGATCACCAGGCTACCCCCTGTTTACCAACCATGTTTCACCTCTCTGGAACTGTGATCAGCTGATAAAAGCAATGGCCCCCTGCAGTGTTTAGCCATTAATCATGTTTTTAGCCAGCACAATATAAGCACAGATACATATTTAACATTCATAGAAATTAATGCAGATTATTCCCATGTTCTTCACAGTGCCCCAAACTAGATAAACAACATTCTGATAGGATAATGTATTATAGTGTTTAATATTTTATTTATTTTCTTAGCATTGGTCATATCAAAATTGTGTTATTTACCAGCAAGAGAGACTGGAAGGTGGGAGGGAGGAGGTGGGGGGGGGGAGGGACACAACAGATTTATAGCATGACTATTATAGAATTCACTTTGCTAGGTTTAATTATATATTAAAATTTACTTCAAGGTCTTGACGTGGAACCAATTTTACATCCCTCTTTGAGAGATATTCTATGCCCTTGATTAAAACCTATGGATCATTTCTCATACCTCACCCACCTTCCACACAAAAACCTACAATCTTCCAGCTGATTGGAACAGATCTCTGAATATATTAACAGCTTTTAATCATCCAGATAGATCCTTGCTAGGCAAAGGAAAGTAAGCCCTCAGGTCTGGGTCACTGCCTCCACAGTTACACTATGTATTATAAAAGTAGCATCAGTAGATGTACTACAGCCAACACGAAGGATGTACAGTACAATGGTTACGTTTCAGGCAGAATGACTGTCGTTAAACAGGTTTCAGAGTAGCAGCCGTGTTAGTCTGTATTCACAAAAAGAAAAGGAGGACTTGTGGCACCTTAGAGACTAACAAATTTATTTGAGCATAAGCTTTCGTGAGCTACAGTTGTAAGGTGCCACAAGTCCTCCTTTTCTTTTTGCAGTTAAACAGAGTCTCAAAAAGCATAATTTAATTGATTTTCATCTATTCTAGTACTGCTCTGACAATGCAACTCCCTTCTTCACATTCTTTCACTGGCTTCCTCTTGCCTCCTCCTTCAAGGCACTTCACCAACACCCAATCTCTGTGTGTATTACCTCTTACTTCTCCTTCTACTGCCTACACTATCAAACCCATTTTGCATAACCCTTTATTGCCTTCTTCTCCCATTCCCATTTTTGTGGTTTCTATGTTTGGAACTCTCTTCCTCTCCATGCTGCAGCAGGTGATGTTCTCTTCATTCAAATCACTCCTTTCAAAAAGGAAAGAAAAAAACCCACTTTTACGGAGTCTTTCAGCAATAATCCCACAAGGATTATCTTCATTGTTTCAAGACTGAATGTTATTCACATTATTTTATGTGTCTGAAACTACTGTACCATCTAAGTTAAAACAGTACATTCCTTGAAACAGAGACCATTTATTTTTGTTTCCTCAGTATCAAGCACACTATAGGCACCCAAAGACATTGTCAAAGATATTTACAAACAATAATCCACAAAACACCAGCAGTATTGCCACTATCCTCTCCTGGAGGGTTCCATCACCACAGAAGCTGGTTAGGGCATCACCTGGCCAGGCTGAACTTGACCCTACCCAGGTTGGCTCTGCCTACTTTTGAGGCTGCGCCAGCCAGTTTTATAAATTGAGAAGTGGTGATCGATGGCTGGTAAAATAGGGGTCAGGGCAATTTATGTGGTTGTGCATTCTTGGGGGCTAAGGGACCAAGTTCTGCTGGCCAGTGCAAATAAGAATTTATGGCATTAATTTGGCATAGTACCTCTTTCTAGGCAGGAAGGATGTAGAAGATTAGGAAAAGAAGATTTCAGAGGATGAGTGATTCTTTCCAAAGTCTGAGCAAGGACTTAAAGTTTGGAGGTGACACTTGGCAAATCCTTAAAGAAAAAGGGATGATAGACGGAAATTAAGAGAGAATAAAAATGTGCCTTTCAGGAAGTTCTCTAGAAGCAACTATTTGCTTAGGCTCTGAATATTGATACCCCAATAACTAGTGCCATTGTTCAGGGAAAGCAAATGAAAATAACCAAATGTATGGCCTTTTGATCTGGGAAGGTCATAGTCAAAGAATAAATTAAAAAATAATTGAGGAATGTGAAAGCTATCTCCAAACAAAATAACTGCATATAACCCACTGCCTACAGCCATAGCAACCACCTCAGGGTAAAAATTAACTAGCGCTTATAAGCCAAACAGAGTATGGTTTATTTGGTATTTAGATGGAAGATGTAAAACAAAAACAAAAAACCACCAGTTACTTGCAGTAATACAAAAAATTTGGTAGCTCTCTTCGTTGAGTTGCTACTGAATCACTGATCCAGCATGGTGCCAGGAAGCAATGTGCTGCTGTAACCCAAACACCTCCTGGGTGCGGTGCTCTGTCCCATGTAGTAGCACTGAGACTACTTAGAGCAAGGGTGGGCAAACTTTTTGGCCCGAGGGCCACATCGAGGTTGCGAAACTGTATGGGGAGCCGGGTAGAGAAGGCTGTGCCTCCCCAAACAGCCTGGCCCCTGCCCCCTATCTGCCCCCTCCCACTTCCCGCCCCCTGACTGCCCCCCTCAGAACTCCTGACCCATCCAACCCCCGCTGCTCCTTGTCTCCTGACTGCCCCCTCCTGGGACCCCCGCCCCTAACCACCCCCTCCTGGAATCCCACCCCCATCCAACGCCCCCTGCTTCCTGTCCCCTGACTGCTCCAACCCCTATCCACACCCCCGTCCCCTGACAGACGCCCAGGAATCCCACACCTATCCAATCCCCCTGATTCCCGTCCCCAACCGCCCCCCCCCAGAACCCCCAACCCATCCAACCCCCCCTGCTCCTTGTCCCCTTACAGCCCCCTCTCGGGACCCCCCCACCCTAACTGCCCCCCCTGGAATCCCACCTACTTCCTGTCCCCTGACTGCCCCAGCCCCTATCCACACCCCCATCCCCTGACAGGCCCCCTGGGACTCCCACACCTATCCAACCACTCCCTGCTTCCCGTCCCTGACCGCCCCGCCCCATCCAACTGCCCCCTGCTCCCTGTCCCCTGACTGCCCCCCGGAATCCAGCCCCCCCTCCCCAGCTCCAGAGGTCCCAGGTTTGATCCTGCCCGACGACGCCCGGGTTCTGTCAGTGTTACACTGCCTTCAGACAGAATATAAAATCAAGGCTGACCACTCTTGGGCTGGGCTTTTCAAAGGCATATAAGAGAGTTAGACATCCAAATACCACTGAAATTCAATGGGATTTGACTCCCAATCCTTAGGGATTTTTGCACATTTATAAAGGTTGTGGCCAAACTCCAACTGGAGTAATTACATATAATACTGCCAATTTTTCATTCTCCCTTCTAAACAAAGTGTTTTGCTGGCACAGAATGGCTACCATGTTCCACCCCACAAGGAGTTACATGTTATTTTATAATTAGAATCTCACTGGATGAACTGCACTGTGTAGATATAAAGGGACAGATCCACAGTTGGCATACGCAGACATAGCACCATTGACTTCGTTGTAACTATTTCAGTTTACACCAGCTGAGGATCTGGCACAAGGTATTATTTATTTCCAAAGCATCAAAAAAGGGATGCATGTGTGTGTGCCAATGAGACTTTGCTTTAGTTTAGCCAGAAACCCTTTTGAAACTGTATACAACTAGGCAGATCTACTAATGTTTTCCCCTCTGAGAACTTTCAGGGTAAAAGCAGCCTTATGTCAGTAATGCAGAATCTCAAGGCAGAATATAGTAATGGACAAGTAGTCTTACGTTCCTGCTCTATAAAAACAACCCACACAACTCTGATATAATTTTAGCAAAAGCAACTAGTGCTAAAAATAGCGGCATGCTTTGATTCCCCCGTCCCCAACTTTAAGTATTCAGAGCTACAACTAGGAGCTCAGTACAGTTTCTTCTGCTCTTTTTTCAAATGCTTATTTTTATACCAAGTGATATTTAATGTAATCTTAATACTTCCCCCAAATTTAGCATGAAGTCATAAATTAATCCCATCTACAATTCTATTTAAAAACTGTAGCAAACAAGTGCAGTATGATTTTAATTTATAGAAAATACTTTCTGTTGTTACATTCCTAATTAATGATGCTGCATCTTCAAAAAAAAAAAAAAGAACTGGTACAAGAACAAAAAATATAATCAAATTGTCAATAACTACAAAAAGCTAAGACCTACCAATTCAAAAGGCTGATTTTAATAGTTATTAAAGTCTTAAGCAATATTTATCTTTCATCTATTTTGGCTATACAGTTAAATAAGTTATTTTTCTTAAGGGCTCTGAAGACACACTTTGCTTTAAATGTATCTCCTTACTAGGTCAAACGTCTGAATATAAACACTGTTTTCATAATGTGTTCTATTTCTGAAGAGCAGAAAGTAGTGCACATTTTAAACTGGTTTTCATTATTAACGTTGCATAGTAAAGGGACAAAAACAGGAAATTGAAAATATGGTGCTACAGCATTTGTACAATGACAAATAAATAATTGTCGGAAGATATTTTCCCCTTCGTGAAGTGTCTCTTGACATTAGGGTTGCTTCTGGGCAGAAAAAAAAATCTTCATCTGCTTGTTTTCAGTATACTGATTCATTGCCAGGAATCCAATGCAAATACACTGTCCCACTTGCTCTACTAAAATTAGTTTTTGTAATGCTAGACTACTCCTTCAGAAGAAAAAAAAGAAGAACTGAAAACCTGACTTGTTAAAAGATTAATGTTCACTTCCATTTGTAAAGGCATCATACACCTCACACCACACTGATCTCCAATTTCTGAGGTATACTTTTTATATATATATTTTTCCATCAGCTTCATGATGGAGAAGACAAGTTGCAAACTATTTTGCAGAAATGTTTCAGAATAAAAGTTATATTTATACTGTCATGGCATGTACTGTTGACATTGAACATTCAAAACAATAATGCCCATAATATGTAATGAATATATTACTTGAAATAATTAAACAAAAAAAAATTGTCAAAAACACAGAACATAAAAATAAGTGAATAGCATTATGTGTGGATGGTTTCCTGGTATAACCCTGGAACAATCTATTCCCATTACCTTTCAGGTATATAAAATTAGTCTTTAAAAAGTAATTGGCTCCTCTAGAGCAATTTTGAAGTATTAATAATTCATCTTTTTAAAGGTGAAATGAAGATCTAGCCCTAGCTCCCCATGATAAAACCTAAAATCTTACAGATCAACCTTTGGTATGGTTTACACTTCATTGGAGCCCATTGATTTCAACCAGGTTATGCAGAGTGTTACATCATGGCATACTTTGGCTCACAGGGTCTACATTTTGCTCCCATTCTTACCCGTGTAAATTGGGAACAACTCCATTGTCTTCAACGGCTCTCTGACTTTTGGGCTAGATAACACCTTCCCAAACTTCTTAATATTTAAAATAAACAACACACACAGTCCTATAATTTAAGATGTTTATGCTCCAACATTTATTTTCTTTAAAAGGAATGTAAATCCCACACAGTAACCCTGGAGGAATACACATTTAGTTTTTAAAAGAGTAATACTTTAAAAAATGTTGCTTGGGTCATCAGGCACTGTCAAAACTGCACATGATTGGATTCTTTAACCCCATAATAGTAATTTTTGTAGGTTAAATTTATAAAGGGGATTGCTACAGAGATGCTATGTTAGATTGACCTTCTTTTAATAAAAATACATTAACAATATCCTGTCAAAACCAAACAGATTAAAATCTACAGAAATGTCACTTTTGGATGTAAATTTCATATTCCAAAATGCACAGGCAAATTATTAAGCCCTTAAAAGGAGTACTTACCACAAAATGGAATTTAAAACCAAAACTATCATTACTAAAAGGCACCATTATAACAAAGTAGATACAGATTTAACAATATTTTGCAGTGCCATAAAACCACATTTTCCATCAACAGCAGATGTTTAAAACATTTATGTGATATAAATTTAAAACAGCATTTGCTACATCCAATAGAAGAAGGGGATAATATAAACAAACCCCACACCACCGAGGGGGCACAGAACTACAATTCTTCCTCCACAAAAATATGATTCCAAACCACTTGGCTATATTGTTAATCAGTCTGTGAAACAGCACCTTAATTTATTCTATAAGAAGTCAAACACTATTGTGCACATTTTAAAACACAATGTGCCAGTGACTCATAATTATCTCATTGACATAAGTAGTTTGGATATCCCACCGCGTAGCAAGAATTAATCATACATGTTTATATCACTTCTTTGATCTGACCTTTAGAGGTTAAAGAAGTCTGAGCTGTGCAACTGTTCAACAGTGAGTTTATTTTACTTACCCATTTCATTAATAGTTGCTCTTGCTTTTGAGACAAAAGAACTAACTTCACTGGAGTGCATTTTGGCTCTTTCCTGAAGGTCAGCACCTGTAAGTGACATTTCATACACAAATTAGTAAACGGTAAATAGCATTCAAAGCTGTGCCAATAAGATTCAAGTGGACTTTGAAATACTGCTTGTTCAAATTAATCAGTTATTCTCAGTCTTCTCATAGTTCAAGGAAAATATAGAATTGAATGAAAACAGTGAAATACAGACTATCCACTTTGATCAATTTTGCTCCAACTGAGACTTCTCCCGCAACTTAAGGGCTTAATGACAAATCTTGATAGACAACACAGCCTCAATACATTAATGCAACTGTCATGCCTGTGTTCACTTTTTTCAACTGTGTCCCAAAGCCAGGACTCTATTTTTTCATGTTATTAAACACATGAATAGAAATTCTTTGTTTCTTTCATAAAGTATATACTAAAACACTTCTAGCAGCTTACTTATACAATATTGTGATCATTACAATGTGTGTTATAAAATTTAAATGTCCTTTGAAGCTTGCTCCATGAAAAATGCCTTTTTTTCCCTTATGGAAAAGAAAGATATAGACAAAATCACAGTATCTAGATATGGAAGAAACCTATCAAATAGAGTCCATCCCCCTGCAACAGTAGAATATCGTATAAATGGAACAGACACAAGCAGTCAACACATGCGCATGTATTCTCCAGACAACATGTATGTCATTCCCACTAGGATGAATGGAATATTTTTCTCTGATTTGTAAAAATGCTACTATCAAACTAGTATTTTGGCACATGGACAAAGAGGTTAAAAACAAGATATACAACTAACGATACAAACTGAACACATTTGCATCCCAAAAATAAAACTATTCCCCACAATCAGCACCTCGCTCATTTAGGAAAAAGCTTCAGACTCTGATCCAGCAAAGCTCTTAAAACACATGCTTGAATACTTTACTGGATCAGATGTTCTTACTGGGCTCTATTCTTGGCCTCCTTCTCTCCTCCTCCTATACCCTCTCTCTAGGGTCTTTCATACAAGAGCACGGCTTTAGCTATCATTTTTATACTAACAAATCACAGGTTTACCTCTTCCCTCTCTGATCGTGTCTCTTTCAATGCAAACTCAAATCTCAAACAATCTGGTGTATCCTTGTGGATATGCAGCCATCATCAAATTCAACGTGGCCAAAAATTAGCTCTAATCTTCATCTCCCACTTCCACTGTACCAAAGATGCCAGCTTTTGCCCCCAACAATCAAATTTCCCCTCAAGGTACTTCACATTTTCTCCCATGCTCCTGTTATGCACTGGGGAGAGAGAGTGCGGGTATCTCTCTGTAAAAAAACAAAAAAGCCACTACATTACTGTCCTCTAAACCTATTCTTAAAGTCCACCTATGCCATGAGGCATAGAACACTCAACAGCTGCAGTAATGCAACTACTGCTTATAATAATAATCATAATTGTCTCACTGTTTCTTTGACCTCCATCTGTTCACTCTATTTATTTGTTGCGCCTAGTCAGACTTGTGCTGTAACCTTTTGGGGCAGGAACTGTCTTTTCATTATCTGCATGTTCAGTGCCAAACACAATGGGGCATCAATCCTGACCACTGCCTCTACATAATACAAATAAATAATAATATAATATTGTCTACAGCTAGCACTGTTAAGTTTAAGTAGCGCTATTAGATACAGGCCAGGTTTCCAAGTTTAAGGATAGCTCCATATTGACAACAGTGAAATAAACTAATTGGGTAGTCATGAAAAGTGGGGATTACTGTGGTCAAAACTGTATTGGAGAGGAACGGCTCCAATCATCTACCCCAGTAATACACAGACTTTTCATACCAAAAACTTACCAGGAACCTGAAAATCAAACAAAATTTGCATGTGAATGCGCATAAATTTGGGTATGATTTAAATCATAGACAAATGCACCCAGCTATTCTTTTTATTTATAAAGCTCTAACTGAAGAGAGTGCTTTATAAGACACCAAAAGGAAAAATATATTTTAAAAGCTGAAGAGGAAATGGTGTGAATAAAAACAGTAGCACTGTTGCTTTGACACCAACTTATTAATGTTTGGCTTTAACTCTATAACTGTATCTAAAAGCAAATTACAATTGTCACTTAAGAAAAACAATCCTATACTTACAGACTGAAAAAAGCATACGATTACTTAGTTAAAAATCTGACTCAAAACTTTCATCTACCATACAAACTGAAATATACTATTTACTTCACACACACTTGAAAAATGCATAGAGCCAACTTTAAAATGAGCACAACCAGTGACCCTATGAATGCATCAGACATTATAGAATATAGTGTCATTATGAGTCTGAGAGGCAATTGTAGGGTTTTGTTGTTGTTGTTGCTGTTAAGATTTATAGCAGAAATGGTTTCCAGCATAAATATAAGTACTTTGAAAGAGACCTGCATGAATTGCAGGCTTCTTACTTCACATAGAATATTTGTCTTTTGGGACAGATAAGGGGGATGAGGTAATCTCTTTTATTGGACCAACTTCTGTTGGTGAAAGAGACAAGGTTTCGAGCTTGCACGTAGCTCTTCTCCAGGTCCTTTGGGAGACATTCATAGAAATTCAATCAATTTTCTTCGCAAAACTTGGATAAGAGCAGATAAAAGGATTGTAAGTGTATTAAAAGGGCCACTGTCAACCTGAAATGTAATTGCTAAAAAAAATAGTTCAAAGTCCATTTCAGGTACTATATTTGCTCTTGAGTACCCTGACCAATTTCTGTGGTTTTACAATTACATTTTCCTATTTTAAAAAATGTCTCTGCCCTATTCACACAAAATGGTGTCAAATTCCCACAGCAAACAAACTGAAAAAATAGTGTGTTTTTTTCTAATCTCTTCCTTTTTTAGTAATCTTAGATGTTGTAACAATAATAACTAAAAAATTTTCAGAGAGAAGTGCAGGTTTTAAGTAGACGGTGTTCTTTTAACTTCAGCTTCAGCATCTTTTAGTTCAGGAGAGAGTTGGATTGCCAACAATTTAATATATTTGTCCTCTTTAAAAGAATCAGCCATTGATCAAACAATTATTAAAGTATCTTGATCCATTTTGCAAAGGAATTACTCAGAGATATTTCTCAGCCATTTGTTCACAAGTCAGAAAGTGGCAAAGGTTATGTTACCAAAGGCAGCCATGAAAAAGATTGCAGCTACAAGCAAAGGCCTCCATTCCCTTAAAAGATTAATATTTTAAAGCATCTGAAAATAATACTTTGTCAACTCCTCAGAATCAAGAAGTAGCTTCAGATTTTCAGACAACAGACAGCCTTGCAGAATGAGACTTCATAAGTTTCCTCAGCGGACTGCAGCTGACGCCCCACGTTCTGTTCAGCCTAATCCTTCCCAACACCCACTCTCAACATACCTCCAGAGGTTGCAGATTGTGAGATAGACTAGAGGTCATGGGCAGCAGGTATAGTAGGCAGGGGAAGGCTGTGCCTCCTCAAACAGCCTAGTGTGTCCCCACCCACGCTCCACCCCCAGACTCCCTCCTGCCTGCTGTTCTCTTCTGTGGTCCAGAGGCTGCGGGGCCACGGTGTGTACAAGACCACTGGGATAGGGCCACGCTGTGCTGCACTGCGCTACCCATCCTCCAAGCACTGGGACCGCGCTGCCCACCCAGTGCTCTGGACATGCCACCCACCTGCCCAGCGTTCCAGGGCTGTGGACGCTCCGGACATGCCATCTGCCCGCCCAGCACTGGGAGCATTCTGACCGTGCCACCTGCCCATCCGTACTGCGCTGGGGTTGGGGGCGCTCTAGCCATGTCTCCTGTCTGCTCACCCAGCGCTGGGAGCACGTGGGGAAGGGGCCGGCGGCCGCAAGCAGGGGCTGCTCTGGGCTCCAGCAGGGGAGGCAGGGCAAGAGTGGGAGGGGCCAGGGACTAGCCTCCCCCAAGGGTGTGTTCACCCGCTGCCCATGCTAGAGCTCATACATCATACTCTGAATAGGCCTTTTCCTTCTCTTATTTATGATACCAAACTACAACAGAGAAGCATAAGACCAACTTTAATGTTTAGGATAGAGCTATAACTGTATTAAACACACCTCGCAGTTCCCCTGTAAATATCTTTGCCCTCAGATACACGTACAACTCCCACTAAAGTAAATGGGTGAAATCTTGGCTCCACTGAAGTCAATGGCAAAACTCCCATTGATTTCAACAGGGTCAGGATTTCACCCAATTGGAGTTATCCATACATATTTAAGGGGAAAATGTATAGCCTGCAAAAAATCAAACTTGGGAAACAAACATTTAGTAATAACTTCTTCCTCACTTTGACAGTAATTTTTTATATTTTCTAATATCTAGGTCTTATACAAGTTCAGTCAAAACCAAGCTTCTTCTGCTTCATCCTGCAATGAATTCAGAACCTTGCAAAGAAACTACACTATTGTAATGTAACATACACATTTTACTGAAAGATCAAGAAAAAATAGATAGACTGTGGAGGAATAAAGCCTTGTTTGAACAGAAGTAGCATGTTTGTTAATTATACAAGTCACAAAAATAAAAATTATGATAATTATTCTACAAAGTAAACAGATTGTGCTTCGATTTAAATCCCATAAAAGTTTCCCTCAGTAAAAAAATTCTCATTTAAAGCTGCTGTTAGTTATTTCATCAAGCAGTCTTCTATATGGACAGCCATTTGCTTGACAAACCACCATAGAAATCAAAGCCATCGAAATCTTTACCATTGTGTCTAAAACCACTTGCAGGAATGAAAGGAAAAACTCTTATGCTTTGTAGACCAAATATACGTGTTTGCATAATTAAAATGTGACTCTAAACTTTCAGATACCACACAGAACATCCCACTCGCTTTACAGAAATAGCTAATTTATACATTCAGAATAAACCTTAAAAGGACAATAAATCAGTAAGGTACAGAATATACTTACCAAAAGTAAAATTAAAGTAAAATCAAAATAACCTAGTTTTATGTTGAATTCAAAGTGAAAAAAAATGTAAAGAGGACTTCACTGGTTGTCACTTACATACTGCACAAAATTCCATTTAAAGAAAAGTGACCAGTGGCAGGTAAAGTAAAAATAAAGGTTACTTTTATACCTGTTAAAAAGCATATATACAAGAAATATTAAATAGAGGGACAGACTGAAGTAATTTCTAAAAACTATTACCATTTAACTCCATGGCTACCAAAACAGTAGTTGAATAAACCTTTCATATATAAAATGTATTTTTTTTCCAGTCAGAAAATGGAAGTCACCAATAAGATCAAATGAATAATGACAGTAGTTGTAGCTTAATATTTATCAACAGAATTTTCTATAGTATTTCAGGATTAGTAACACATTTTGTTTTTAATATTCTATGTGTGTTTTGTTGTAATGTTTAGAAATACACAGGTAAATATTTACCCCTTCTTAACATTTCAGTAATGTGTAACCATTTCATCTCCAACTTCTGTCACCCAAAAAATGTTTCTAGTACAGAAAATCGTAGTTGTTAAATCCTGTGTGTTAAATTGAAGGTCAATTTTCATTCTTACTAATATTAGGAAACAACATCAAGAGTTCACTTAAAGTGCAGTTTTACTCTCAAAAGTAACTGTTTGAACCCCATAATGCTATTTTTAGAGTTGACTGTCCATCAGTGATTTCAGATCAATTATGACTAATATACTAGTAAAAAAAAAAAGATGGTTTTGCTAATTGCTAGCTTTGCAAATTCAACATATGATCTAAACGGCAAATTGTGTTCTTTCTAATACTAGTGATGATGCATGAGCAAATCAGGTTCTCTGGCCATGTCTACAGTATAGAGACTATAGCCACATAGCTGCAGCAGGTATAACTCTGGTAGCGTAGACACAGCCTATAGCAATGGAAATGGTTTTTCAGAAATCAAATACCAAGATCTGCTGAGTAAAAAACGTTACTTAACTTTACAGTAACTGGAGTTCTTTGAGATGCATTGTCCAGAGAGAGAGAAAGAGCACGCACACTTTTAATGCACATGTGCACCTCGTGCCCGCAAGTCAGAGTCTTTGGGCAAGTAGCATCAGTTGGAAGCACACACATGCCTTGACTGTCTTTGTGCTCCTGTACCAAGGGCATAAAGAGCAGTGCTGACCCAACTGCCACTCAGTTCCTTTGCCACCACAGAATGCTAATGTAATAGGACTCCATAGTAACAGGAAAAAAGGGTGGTTTGTGGAATTTATGTACATGCACAACACATTTCAAAGAATCCTATGATGATATGGGAATCTATATGTATAATTTATTAATTCTTTGTGAAATTATAAACTATCTGTATGTACCTTTACCAAGATGCAAACTCCATTTTGAATGTGAAGCTTGTTTGTCTTTTCTGTGGGGTCTCTTTCTCCATTTTGGATTGAGAGTCCAACAGGGGTAGTGACCAAGGCCTAACAACAGAGTAATTAAACTTTGACAATTGTGCTTATAAATTACAAAGAGATGGCTGCTGCCCAAGGCAAGCCCGGTTTTCAAGTCTGAAGTGGGGTGGGGGGTTGCCGTGGTAATAAAGTCACTTGGTAGGGGTCTCTGATCACCTGTGGAGGCTGAGCAGGACATCACCTGACAAAGAGGGCTACAAGCTATAAGCAGGCAGGGGCTGCTCTACTCAAGGGGCCTTTTTTCTCCAGCTCAAGATGAGGGAGAAGCAACCCAGCATGTAGAAGCCTGATGAGGCAGAAGATCCTGCCTACCTTCCTGAACAGATGGTCCCTCAAGGACTCCCAAGGGTAAGAGTGAGCTAGTGAAGGGCACTACAGTCAGGATGTTTATTGTTTTCTAAATGATCTGTACTTTCATGGGCTTTATCTGTAAAAGAGAAATGGTGTTAGAATCTGTGCAAAGTATTGGGAGTTATATGCTTTACACTTACTATGTGCCTCCTGAGAGAGTTAAACTGTAATCTAGAAAGCTCACACCTTTGAGTGGAATTGCGGAAGATGTTATGTTTAAGCAACAGGGCACCTAAAGGGTTAGCACTGACCACGGGGACTAAGCAGCTGCACAGCAAGTTTCAGCTCGGCTAGAAGGAGTGTCAGACAGACGGCCTGCACCCCAAGAGTGCGCCTAGGGACTCCAAAGACTTGGGCAGTGACTGGGCTCCAGTCACACATGAAGGCTTGAAACCCCCAGGGACCCAAGGGCTGGGTTTCCCACACACACCCATCCCAATATAGTAAATAGCAAATAGGGGGCACTCAACTGAGGCCTGTGACAAACCCCAATTATTATGAAGATAAATAACCTTCCTTTTTTAAGTGTTTGTCACTTATCTATTCCCCTGTTGGTGATTCCCAACTAGTGATCTAATAATAAGGAGGTGGGTACTCAGGATCTACTTAAAGATTACAGCACTGCTCTGCCAAAAGAAGCATCAGACCTAGATGTTTACACTATGGAAAAGTGCTTAGCAAAAGTATGCATTGACAATTGGAAATTTCCAAACAATTTCCTTACAGATGACCAAAATGGGAATGCTTTACAAGGAAGCAACAGAGGAGGTCTGTGCCCGATAGAGTTGGCTCTAATAATAGCTGGGGGTTCTGAACTACCTAACTCACCACAAAGTTTAATACATCCAACAATGCATTTAGCTAATCTCTGGGATGAAACCAGTTGACCCTTCATTCTTTCAGTAAAATATTGCAACTGATTTTGGGGAAGCTCTGAAGGGTTTGGTACTTTGCAGTAAAATAAAAAGTCAAAGCCTTACAACCACCTAGGGTATGCAATTTAGCATCTCCTTGATTAGAATGAGACATTGACAGCACTTCTCTTTAAAAGCCAGACCTTTGGAGCCAGGATGCCTGTCTCAACTACCGAGTTGTCATAGACCGTGAAATTATATACTCAGTGTCTAGAGCTTCCTGTAAAGACATTCTAGTGATCAATGGTCCCTTTTTATAACTAAAGATTTAAATCCACTCTGCTTTCCTAAGATAATTTATAAATAAGATCGAAACATTTCATGCAATTCAAGAAATCATAACAGGCCAACAATGCTTCAGTTTAAAAATTCTGAATTACGAACTGGCAGAGGAATAACATTACAACCGAGTAAGTCAAGACATTTTGGTTCCCTTTCACCTGGAGTCGTTCTTGGTTAATGCTGTGGTTTTTTCATGAGCTGCCAATAGTACCAACATGTCATATACTGGATCTATATAAAAATATTCTGGGCCAGTAGATGGCACCTGGTATCTTTTATTTGCTCTCAGAGATGGGACGACCATCACAGAACTTTGCCAAATGTGTGTGGCAGAGTCCAAAAAAGCCTCATTAATGGGGAATGCCACATGCCCAGGAATCCAAGCCTGGAGCTTGTATGGAGTTTCCTGCTATGCATGTGAGCAGCTCTTGGATCTATTATAGTCACTTGGGTGAGACAATGCAGCTGTGATTACTGCCTCCTCCAGGGATGAGGCCAATATAGTTACAAGCAGTGGTGAGCTGGAGCTGGTTCGCACCAGTTCACGTGAACCGGTTGTTAAATTTTGAAGCCAGTTTAGAACTGGTTGTTAAAGGGTGGGCAAACTCCGGCCCGCGGGCCACATCCAGCTGGGGAGGCTCCCCTGGCTGAGAATCCCTTTTTAATTTTCACTCACCTGGCAGCACTCCGGGTCTTCGATGGCACTTTGGCGGCGGGTCATTTACTCGCTCCAGGTCTTCGGTGGCACGTACTTCAGGGCCGCCGAAGACCCGGAGCCGAGTGAAGGACCCACCGCCGAAGTGCCACCGAAGACCCGGAATGACTGAAGGAACCGGTTCTTCAGATTTTGGCAGCTCATCACTGGTTACAAGTATCTGTAAATCTTCAGTCTGAGGGTGTTCATCCTCCAAATTTTTCTCCATTGACTGAGGATCATGTGTTGCCAAGTAAGGCGCCGTAGATTTTTGGTTTGGAATAGGGGATGAGGTATGCAGCCTAGGAGGTAATCAGGGGAATGATGCCTTGCTCCCTATGGACCCCAGGGTTCCAATATGACAACACTGGCAGATTATAAGGACCCAGGGGGCACTGAGAAAGGGAGGGTATGTCCTCATCCTCATAATTCCTATGAGAACTAGATCAATGTGAATTTCTTGACACCCTCCAAGAGTCACATTATTCATAACAGGAGTCCTTGGGGAATAAGTAAAGGGGCCTCCTCAGTGTGTTGAGATTCAGATGATGAGATATGAGCATTCTATCACTAAGGAAGGGGCTGCTGATGCTGGACAACCAGGTTGTAAGGTACATCTAGAGATAGCCAGTCCTGAGAAGGCACTCAGTACTGGAGAAACAGAATTGGCCATCTGTACTGTGGACTGGATGTTCAGCCCTAACAAAAGTAGATTCCAGCTCCTAACATCCAGTGCCAGACACTTCCCCATTACTGAGGCCAGTGCCACGAATGTAGGTGAAGGAGTACAGTGCACTGAGGTTTATAGAACAGAACGTAAGAGCAGCCATACTGGGTCAGACCAAAGGTCCATCTAGCCCAGTGTCCTGTCTTCTGACAGTGGCCAGTGCCAGGTGTCCCAGAGGGAATGAACAGAACAGGTAATCTCACCAAGTGATCCATCCCCTGTCACCCATTCCCAGCTTCTGGCAAACTGATAGTGCTGACATGCCCTGTATTGATTCACTCTGAGCCAAGGACCAAGCTTCAGAAGTGCCAAGGAAGCTGGCACTGTAATAGTCAGTGCCAAAGCACTCTGTGCCAAACTAAGCCCCACCAGGGCTCTAGCCTTTGTACTGGAGGCAGCGAGCTTTGGATCTCGAGGTCTTAGTACTGTACTGTTACTGGATGTGCCCGTTACTTTGGGGTATGCTCATTTATTAGGTTTACTCTTCTAGGGGAGGAGGGGGGGTTCTGTAATCCTATTAATGTACTGCTTATGTCACTTATGTGTTCATATGGAGCTCTACTCCTTCCTTCTGCAAGTCCCCTCCCAATGGAGCTATCCTGCAGGACCTAGGTTCCCCAGAGCTGGGTTCCTCCAGCCCTAGAACTAGATGAACACACGCACACACTAACAGAGCAAGTCTGAGCGGACCGGGTCAATCAGCACTCTCAAACGGATACCCTCATATGTCCCTGTACTCAATGGGCTGGGCTGAGCAGCACTTTCAGCTGCCTCCGCCCCCCCCGCTTTACGTGCCACAGGCTTAGCACGTCCCTAGCCCACTTTCACGTCACAATTGTACTGGCAGTAACCCACTTGATGAGCAAACCCCACCGTATTTTTGAGCCCTATCGGGATCTTTAGCTTAGGTAAAAGAAGCATTGTTGTAGAGTAAAAAGGGGAAGCTAAAAACACAAAAGAGTAAAGTTCAGAGAGAGAGAGAGAAGCAACCAGCTTAACCATAATAGTTATTTACTGAATAATAGTGATAACTACACAAGGAGGGCTAAACCAACATAACATACATTATCAAAGGTTAATACCTAAGGTAGAAAGGAAAATAGAGAGAGAGAGAAAGAGGGGGATCTCACCCACTTCATGAGGCTTGAACTGGCCGGGGTTCCCAGGTGATGGTGGTAGCTCAGGGTCCTGAGTGCTGGAGACTAGCAGAGCCCCCAGCACGATCAGTCAGAAGATGGATTCCCAGTGGAACTGATGCATAGCTTGGATCTAAGCATCAGAACACTTACTTGGTCATAGGTAGGGGTTTTTGTAGAGAAAATACAATGGTTCAAGGGAGAACACTAGATTTGTTTATGGGTAAACTGATGATTTAAGGCTAGACAATAGGAGCTGATCACTCTTGGCTATGGGTGGTGTTTTCTTCCAGGGAGCTCACAATGCAACTAGGCTGCTTCAAGAAAAGTGCCACAAGTACTCCTTTTCTTTTTGCGAATACAGACTAACACAGCTGCTACTCTGATAGGCTGCTTCAGTATTTTAGATATCAATCAAGGATTTATTATTAGAATTGGTCTGATAATTGCTGAGCTGGGTGTGTGCAGGCATAGGTTCATTAACATCTGGAGCAGAGATTCCCATGATGCTGTGCTTCCCTGCCTTTCTGATTCCAGAGTTCAGTGCGGTTCTCTGTTCTCCATTCTGTATGCAAATTGAGATGTCTCCCTGTCCCATCTTTCATGCAGGTGAGGCTAGGGGAGTTGTCTCTGTTTTCCATTCTGTATGCTAATGGAGATGTCTTAATCTTGTCATCGTTGTCAGGAGGGGTCTAGGTGTGTCTCCCAACGCCCTTCACTGCTCTCTACAAGCCTTTTCTCTGATCGGTTTTGGTTCAAGAAGAGCCTGGTGGGGGGGAGAGGTCTTTCATGTGTCAGAAGGCTAGATACTGCGTCCTGGTTCCCCAAAAACACAGAGCTGACAGGCATCAGTACTCCCAGGGTACACAATCCATCCCACGGTGTCTCTTTTCAATGGGGATGATAAGGTGACTTAGACCTCCTTCTAACAGAAGTTCCCCTCAGGGATCTGCACCTCACTTTAGCAGAGGAGTGATGCTCCTTTTCTTCTGAGGACTAACATTACCCAACTTATCAGATTCTAAAGCTAGAGCTTTCACAGATGAAGTCCAGGAGCTAACGGAACCAGATCTCACATGGGGACTTCTGGAATCAGGCAAAACTTCCCCAGGAGGGTCTGCCATGCCCAGATCAGAGGGCAGCCACATGGGGCAGCCTAATAAACACATTTTGAGGCGCACCTCCCTAACTTCTAAGGTCCCTTTTTTAAAGAACTTGCACACTGAGCATTTACTGGAGATATGGGATTCCCCAAAACAAAAAAGACATCTAGGGTGCCCAACATTGATAGGAATTGTCATTTTGCAAGAGGGTCAGTATTTCAAACCAGGTGATTTAGGATGAGACATCCTAAGCTCTGGTACAAGAAAAGATCCTAATGCAGGGAAGAGGGGGGCAGGAAAAAAAATCACACAGAAAATAATGAAGGAAGGTAAAAACATGCTACATTATCAAAAAAGGAATCTATTAAAAATAGACAACTAGCAACTCTCTAATGCAAACATATATAGTATTAACCTTAAAGCTTGGGAAAAAAGTGCTGTGACTAGACATGGACACTGGAAGCTTTGTCTTCCAGGCTCGGGAGATAAGAAAGAACTGAGTGGCAGTAGGGCTTCTACCTCCCTTTTTGTCCTCTGTACAACAGCACACAGACACTCAAGGCACATGTACAGCTTCAATGGACAATGCTGGCCACAAAATTCTGATTTTGAGTGCATGGGGAATCTGCGCACAACAAATGGAATATATAAACTCAAAGAAGGTACCATTTTTACATTTCACCTTTCAGAGAGAATCTACATTTTAAACAATAAGCCACAACAGGCTGTTCATTCTTGAGTTACTTGAGTCACTGATGAACAATCACACAAAAAATCAAACCATAAGTTAAATAAAATATGAGAGGAGGGAACAAAGAAAATTTTTGTGTAACATTCTTTCATTATGAAAGGAAGGATTTGTTGAAGGATAAAATTAAAGGAGAAGGTATTTATCTTCTCTTTTTTTAATTATTTATAAATTTTAAAAAATTGGCAGGGGAGAGCATGGTCTTTAGGCATCTTCTTCTTCCTTAGTCCCCTTTTGGTCTAACCACCCTCTCAGTAATAGGGCCCAACAGCTCATTTTGAAACTTACTTTCTATTCCAAAATCTACATTTGAAGTGTTAACCTGGCGCTACATCTTCCTCCAGCTCCTGTTCTCCCCCCACTCACTGCTACCTCAGGCTTGCCTCTTTGGTTCCTTTTTCATCCCCACCAGCTAGCATGCAACTGCATAGCTCCTCCCCCAGGGCAGGAGAGCCAGCCAACTATACTCAGTCTACCGACTCTCATGTCCCCATAATGAGGGAGTGGGGGTGGGGGTGAGGGAGAGAGACTTACCCTACAGTAACTGTGGTTGTTCAAGAAGTGTCCACATGGATTCCAGCCTTGGTGTACATATTTCCCAGCCTGCCTCTTCCACTACCTTACTGCACTGGAGATGTTCTGCCACAGCTACCACAAAACTCACTTGACTCTCACGCCGCTAACACTCAACACTAATACCAATTCCTAATTTAAAAAACAAAAATCACGTTGTTAAGCAGATTCATATTTAGCTTTTATAACAGAAAATGAGATTTAAAAGTGGCTTATGAGCTACAAACCCCTCCTCTTGAAAGGCAGACAGTGGGCACTTTTAAGAATTTAATTTTACTCAAAAAACTCGTTTGGAAATCTGAAATAAGCCCTCAATTCAGGATTTTATTAAATGTTAGCTTTTAAATCCCAACTACGTAAAACCGTGCATGAAAATTAGAAAG
Source organism: Lepidochelys olivacea (assembly GCF_965140295.1). Lineage (NCBI taxonomy): Eukaryota > Metazoa > Chordata > Testudines > Cheloniidae > Lepidochelys > Lepidochelys olivacea. The sequence continues at coordinate 84,744,031 of NC_140415.1, read as the reverse complement.
AAAAAAAGCAGTCTTTCTCTGAAGTAAATCTTTTCAAGGGCAAGCAGAACATCACAGCAACCTAGTGGTATGTCACACATGATACTCTAGCTGAGGAAGTGGGAAAACATACTCCAGCTGCTTTCTTTGAAGTTTGGCCACCAGCACTACTCAATGATCAGACAGAGTTGCTATTTTGGATTTCAAATATAGTTTCTTTTCATTTCCACTTCAGCCCACACAAATTCTAAGCATCCCACTTTGGGGCAGATAAGAAAATCAATTTCACTTTTGAAGGAACACAAGAAGTACTATGCTAGACAAGAGTATTGGACAATTTGGCCTGGTATCTTGCTTGCAACAGTAACTCATCCCTTCAAAGACGGCAAAAATATCACTCCCAAAATGTACTTCAACAATTGTGCATTGCTGTACATGGTGACAAACTCCTTCTTATCCCCTGCTGGGGATTTTACACCTCTAACATGGGATGAGATTTCCCTTATTGTTTTGGTGTACATAGCTAAAAGTGACACTAAGGATCATAAAATCAAACAGTCCTTTTTTAAATCCAGCCACAATATTTGCCTTGACAACCTCCTGAGCCAGTGCATTTCACTGGTTAACTATATGTCATGTAAAATAGCATTTCCTATTATTGGTTCTAAATTTATTGCTCTAATTTAATGTAGTTCCTCTTCTACCATGACCACACACTGAATTTCTTCTTGTTTGATATATGACCTGGTAAACAAAACAAAAACCACAATGGCCTTTACAAACATTTAGTCAACTGTTTGTCACTTGCTCTCTCTCGGCTCCATACAATGTCTGGGAGGAACCCTCTTCAGTGCGACAGCCCTTCTCAGGGGTCCACTCTCGGGATGTAAGCCGTAGACCCCTTCACCTCCTAGAACCGTATGTCCCAGAGACTTCAGCATCCCTGTCTCTCACCATGGGCCCACTCAGGAAGTCCACTCGCTCTGGACCCCCGGCACCTCCACGCACAGAGGGAATAATGCAATCCTGATCTCTAGATTGGAGTGACTCTCAGTCAGCATAACGCAGAATGGTTTACTCAGCATCTGAACTCAACACAGAAAACTCTCTAGGCCCTCAAGCCTAGCATCCCTCAGCACAGTGCATCTAGGTCTCTCTTGCATCCAGAGGGGCTTCTGAACTGCTCAATTTAGTGTCTCCTCTTTGGACAACATAATCATAGTTCCTATAATTTCCTATCCCACTATCCTACTAAACATTAATCACTTCTCTCTGTTGATCTCCTTTTCATCTCAGCTACATTTTTAATACAAAGAAAAAGAATCTTACTTATCCTACAGTAACTATAGTTGTTCAAGAAGTGTCCACATTGATTCTGCTCTTGGTGTACATACTCCCCATGCATCCGAGATCAGAGTCTTTTGGCCAGCAAAGTCCGTTGACGCTGCAGCTTCACCCTAGATATCCTCACCATATATGCCCTGGCTAGTGGTGGGGAGATAAAGAGTGGAGCAGGCACAACAATCCTTCAGGTCTTTTACCAATACAGAATCCCAGAGGAGCAGGACTCCTTGGTAACGGGAAAAGAGGTCAGGTCACAGAATCCATGGAGCCAACACATCTCAAAAGAACCAGTTACTCTAGGGTGATTGTTCACATGGATTCCACTCTTGGTTACTACCAAACAATTGTCTGTTTGCTTCCCCAAAAATTGATGAGGCTTGGGGGAAAAGACTGAGAGATGAACAAACAGGTTGATATGAATTTCCAAAACAACCTTTGGCAGGAATGTGGGATGAAGCCTGAGAATGAGCCAGTTCTTCTATAACACTGTATAAAGGGGAATATGACCTTCCATAAGGGCCTGAATGTCCCCTACCCTTCGTGCTGATAAAACGGTTAATAAAAAGTCTTCATTGACAAGTGGTATGGGTGCAGGTTGTTAAGGACTCAAAGGGGGGCACTCATCAACCCTGCTAATACTACATCGAGGTCCAAGAAGGAGGGTGATCCTGAACTGGGGGAAAAACATGAATAAAGTCCTGAAGGAATCTTCACTGTAGGATGGAAAAACATAGTGTGGTCCTGAAAAGGAGGATGGTGTGCAGATATTGCTGCAAGATAGACCCTTGTGGAACTGGTAGAAGATCTAGATTGTTTTAGGACTAGTCAATAGTCTATTATTATTGAAATTTGTGTTACAAAAGGGAGACAGCTGGTACCAAGATGCTTAAACAGAAAAATTGTGTACATTTAGCATAATAAGTCAGTCTAGTTGAGGTTATCCTGCTTTGGAGCAAAATGTGCTGATCTTCAGCAGAACATCATCTTCTGATGGATTTCAGCATACAGGCTGTCAGATGTTACGAGCTGGGGTCCAGGTGTAGGATCTGACCATTCAAAACTATGTCAAAGCAGGCAAAATGATTGAGGACTACATTAAGAGGTTCACCAAATCAGAGTTCTAGAACTGACTGGCCCATGGCGGGGCTATCAATCCAGCATCTTGCCTCAGTTTCCTCAAAACCTTCAGTGTCGGGGGATCAATGGAAGGCATACCTTATTCCTGGAGTCTAGGGGATGCGAAAGACATGCAACAGGAAACCCAGAGTGGAGCCCCCTCTGGAAAAGAACACTTGGCATTTCTTTTTCTAGTCTGTGGCAAATGGGAATACCTGTCAATAGACCTATTTGCGAAAGATGATCTGCAACAGTGGGACCTAGATCAACTTGGCTAGTAGAGGTGCAGAGAAGAGTACTCCCTCACACACCCAAAGTGGGTCTTTCTGCCAGTTTAATGAGGAGAAGACTTCCTGTGGATCAGTGATCAACAGGACCACGCAGTCTGCTGGTTAACCACATGGAGCACTGGTGAAGTCTGGCAAACTGTATCACATAGGTTCATGAGGCCATATGTCCCAGAATTCTGAGGCAGGCTCTTAGTGATGTCTTTGGGTGATCTTGAAGTTAGCTGATGAGGTCCACTATAGTTTAGAATCTTTCTTGTGGAACATAAACACTCACTGACCTGAAATTTAAGATGGTCCCTATGAACTCTATGCTAAGAGTAAGAATAAGTGTGGATTTCTCTTTGTTGACTTTGAGGTCCAATGTGGTGAAGAATTTCAAGGTTATGATCTTTGATAGATCCCAAGAAGAGGATATGGGAGACTCAACTGAGCTACTACTGAGAAGAGTCAGTTCCCAAGGAAAGGAAGTTAGCAGATTTAGCTGGTACAGCATGCACTGTTTTCAAAGCAATATAGAGGAGGCACCAGAAAAATCCATCTAAGGCCATTAGCTGTCCTTAGGCTTCAGAGCTTGAGACAAGTCTAACATGTCAACTCTTCTGCCTCGGTTGCAAAGGTCCCAGAGCAAAAGACCTACGTCTCAGCTCATCTCTGGAGTGATACTACTTCCTACCCTTTCTTGAAGGGATTGACAAATAGATCGAAGTCAACCACTGGGGTCTCCTTAGACCTCTTAGCCTTGGAATCACAGCTCACTGGGGCACTAGCCTAGAGAGAATAGAGGGAGGACTAACAGAGCCTTAGCTATGTTTCTTCTTCGTATCCAAGGAGATTTTCACAAAGCACACAAGAGGAAATAACTTTAACCCGTTATTCCTAGCCTTCTGAGTCTACTTACAAAAAGAGTGACACATGCCGCAACGGTCAGGGATATGCCTTTCACCTAAACCAAAAAGGCACTTAGAGGGCCCATCACTGAGTGGCATAGTGAGAGGTGGAGGGGGACACCAAGTCTACTAACAATTAAAAGTTAGTAAAAAGAATTCTTTTAAAAATTCTTTTTTTAAAAAAAGCCAACAAACAACCTAAATTTTACTACCTACCTAACAACTACACTAACTGCATCAGAGTCGCAGAGAAGCAGGCAGACACTGCCAGGTTCTGTTTCACTGCCACAGGAAGTAAGAAGGATGGTTAGGTCCCCTCCACCCTATACGCCCTCAAGAGGGAGGGCATAAGGTCATCTAGGTACAGACTTACCCCAAACAGACACTGCTGGCTAAAAGAACCTGATTTCACATCTATGGATGGAAATCATGTGGGCAATCATTTGAATAGGAAACCAAAATTAGACTAAGATTATAAAATTATACCTCAGATAAGGAATACCATTGTGATTTATAGTCACATATTCCAGTCTTAACAATTCATTCAAGTATCTCTTCTTTAAAAACAGAAAAACAAAAAACCCCTCTTGTTGTGTGCCAGGCAGACATCTACTTTGAGCTATCCACTATAGTTTCTAAGTCAACATGTGATACTAAATTTAGAGAAGTCTGTATTTCTATTTGCAAACAGTTATATTTTCAAGGGGTAAAGAACAAATTAAATCACAAGAATCTCCTAAACATGTGATAGCAGCACAAATTTAAACAGGTGTAACAGACTGAATCTGGGCCCAGAACATTATTTGATACCAACAATTTACAGAAAGTTTTAGATGAGGCATCCCCCTATCCAGCTGAAATTTAGACAGGCTCTGGAAGCACTTCTCATTGTGTGCTAAAAGGACATCTTAAATTTGAATATCAATAGTTTTTGAATGGTCACAATAGTTTTATTTTATATTTCAAATTAATTTAACTTGTATGGAAGGTACAGGTAGACCACTGGAGTAATGTGTCATTTGAGAAAATAGGTCTCCCAATGTGATTCGACCACCAAAGCAGCACTAACAGATATAACAAAGAAGCACACTTATTTTGTTCTCAGCCAACCTCTTCCAGTTCCCTTCATGAAATAAACAATTAACTAAATAATTCTGAAATAGGATCAAGGTACAAAGTTATTCAAACACAGTGTGAAATGTTGGCTATAAACCATTTAGCATCAGACTGATAAATAACTACAGTAAATTTGGGTTCCAGTTGAGCCAAAGGTTCAGTTAGATATTCTAAGGTACAGTTATCAAGTAACGTAAATCAGTTATATAAATTTTAATTTTCCTTCACTATTGAAACAATTTTAAAAATATCTGGAAAATTGGAACTACACTGTAGTTTTATAGACAGAAGGGTAACTACAATCAAATGATGAAATCCCAGCCCCACTAGCGTCAGTGGAAATATTGCCACTGACTTTAAGCAGGCCAGAATTTCACCCCAAATAAACATTCTTCCTAGACTCACCATTCCACTCCATTCCAGACACTTCAATTACAAATACTGGACAAAGTGCATCTGGAAATGAAAATAAATTAAGGATTTTTTTATATACAAAAAACAAAACCCCAGTATGAACTTCAATGTTCTTTAGAGACCCATTAAATTGGAAAGGGTAGCAGGTCTAAACATTAAAGTTTCTTGTCAATCAGCATCTTATATAAGGCACCCCCACATGCGGGTATAACTCAGACAGGCTCCGGAAGAAACTGTTACATATTTTATATTGATTTACTTTGAAATGAGTCTTCAAGATGGTCCGTGCATGTGGATCCCACATATGGTGGGTTGGTGCCCCTGCACAGGAACTTGGAAGTTTTTCTCTACTAGTTTCCTTTAAGGGTCATGCATGTGTGTCTCATGTTCTCACAGTCCTTCACCTGAGAGCTTAAGGGGCAGAGTGATCCCAACCAGTTCCTCGGCTACCCAGAGCATTAGTGACAAGGCTCCAAGCTATGAGAATGGAAGGCAAGTCATGGGATCCACATGCACAAATCATGTAAAAGAATCAGTTACTGTAAGATAAGCAACCATTTTTTCTTTTTCAACTTCATGTGCATTTGGATCCCACTCATGGTGGCTACCAAGCACTGTAATTCCTTCAAGGTGAGAGACAGGAATTTATCAGAACAAAGATTATAGAATTGCTCTTCCAACTTGAGCATCTGCTCATGAGGAAGCCTCTAACGAGTAGTTCCTAATGAACATATTAACTGAAGACCATGCAGCAGTTCTACATATTTCTATCAGATGGATCTTGCTGAAATATGCTGTTGAATAGGCCAGTGCCTGGTAGAATGAGCTGAAATGTTTGATGGAGGGTTTATCTTATTACTCTCATAGGCTGTACTAATGTAGCTCACAATCTACTTAGTCTTTGGGACTACACAGATGTACACTTAGCTCTGCCACTAAATGCTACAAACAATCTAAAAGTTTTTCCTAAAAGGTCTCATTCTGTTCAAGTTCTTTTAACATCTGAGGTAAGAAGTTTTGATTATGCTGGAAAACTATGGGATCTAGGGAAGAAAACTGGTAGGTGCACATACTGGTTAATATCAAAATCCTAAACCATCTTTGGTGGAACTTAGGTTGTGACTCCATCAGCATGAAAAACAGTGCATGGAGGGTGAGACAGGAGTGCTTGGATTTTACTAACTCTATGGGCAAAAGTAATAGCTACTAAAAACACAGCCTTCATTCATAAATAGTGAATAGTGCAGCATGATCAACAGTTCAAGGGTGGTTCCATTATACCCAAAAGCACTAAATTCAAGTCTCATGAAGGAGAATTTTGCTAAGTGGAGAAAACATGAGATTTAATTTTTTTAAAAATCTGATGATCGTTTGATAGCAGGTTTCTCAGCTTTTCCCTGTTGGTGGGTAATAAGCCGAAACTGCCACCAAATGAATTTTAATACAGCTTAAAGACAACCCAAGTGTTTTAAAAATAAAAGGTAACCTAAAATAAGTGGAACAGAAGAGGAGGTAGGAACACATCCTTTTATTTTCACCCAAATTAAAAATCCCTTCTATTTTCTCATGCATGTTTTCCTAATGGAGGGTTTTCTACTCTAACAATACAGAATGTACTTCAAACAAGCATTCCTTATCCATTGGTGTTAGCCAAAATTCTTCCATGCTGTCAAATTCAGAGACATAGGGTCTGGATGAAGCACTAGACCCAAGTTTCAAGAACTGATGTCCTTTTGAGGAGGAAGGATTATTAGTTGATTCCTTGGAGCTTGAGAAGATCTAAAAACCAGAACTGACAAGGCCATGCTGGAGCTATGTGGATGACCTGAGCTCTGTCTTGCCTCACTTTCCTTAATACGCTTGGGTTTAGAGCAGTGGTTCCCAAACTTCTTCCGCCGCTTGTGCAGGGAAAGCCCTTGGTGGGCCACGCCGATTTGTTTACCTGCCACGTCCGCAGGTTCGGCGGATCCGATGGATGTACTGGCCGTCACTTCCAGCAGCTCCCCTGTCGCCCATTCCCAGTTTCTGGCAAAAAGAGGCTAGGGGCATCATCTCTGCCCATCCTGGTTAATAGCCATTGATGGAACTATCCTCCATGAATTTATGTAGTTCTTTTTTTGAATCCTGTTGTCGTCTTGGCCTTCAAAACATCCTCTGGCAAGGAGTTCCGCGTTGTGTGGAAAAAATACTTCTTTTTGTTTGTTTTAAACCTGCTGCCTATCAATTTCACTGGGTGACCCCTAGTTCTTGTGTTATGAGAAGGAGTGAATAACACTTCCTTATTTACTTTCTCAATACCAGTCATGATTTTATAGACCTCTATCATATCCCCCGTTAGTCATCTCTTTTCCAGGCTGAAAAGTCCCAGTCTTACTAATCTCTCCTCATAACGCAGCTGTTCCACACCCCTAATAATTTTTGTTGCCCTTTTCTGCACCTTTTCCAATTCCAATATATCTTGTTTGAGATGGAGTGAACACATCAGCATGCAATATCAAGATGTGGGCGTACCTTGGATTTATATAGAGGCAGTATGATGTTTTCTGTTTTATGATCTATCCCTTTCCTAATGATTCCCAACATTCTGTTCACTTTTTTGACTGCCACCGCACATTGGGTGGATGTTTTCAGAGAACTATCCACAATGACTCGAAAATCCAAGTGAGTGATAACAGCTAATTTAGACCCCATAATTTTATATGTATAGTTGGGATTATGTTTTCCAATATGCATTACTTTGCATTTATCAACATTGAAAAAAGTGGACTTTCTGTTTTGTTTTGTGTTTCCAATGCTGTTGAGCACATCTAACCTTCCATAAACTTCAGTGGGCTTTGTGGGTGCTGCTCACTTCTGAAAATAAAGCCATTTATTTTTGTTTCCTAAAATATAGATTTAGGAGCTTAACTTTAGGCACTCAGTTATGAAAATATGGCTATGAAATTTCAGCTTCATAAGAATGAATGCATACAGCTATGTTAGCATACTTGAAAGTAGCACAGTTACATGTGATCTTGAGCAGTTGGACTGTTAGTACAGCTTTTTGGAATACCTGAAATTAACATTATGCAAATTATCTTTAAAAGATTATCAGTGATAAGTAATGTATGTCCTGGGCAAAATTTTATAGTGACTTGGGGTATGTGAACTTGCCTTGAGCAGCCAGGATTTATACAGGGAAATGACATCTGGTCAAGATGACCTGGAGCAGTGGAGGGCAGATAGTTAACAAGACAGCTTCATCCAGATGTGAAGCAATACAGCGTAGAATAGCAGTGGAAGGACTGCCTGAAGCAGTATACTGAATTCAGAAACAGGAAACATTCACTTATAGTGGTATAATTCATTACAAAATAAGAGTCATGTCACTACCAAAGCATATTGATTAAAGTGGGATACAACACCAGAGAAATAGAAAAAAGAAATTTTGTGCATGTGGACATAAGGCAGCTTATGCTGTAAAAGCTAAAGGCATACCAGAAAACCTTTCCCATACAGGCAAGCCCTTAAACAGTGGTGTAAGTTGCTGCATACAAGATGATCTGAAAACAGATGTAAGTATTAAAGTAGTAATTTGAACATGTTAAATCTACTTCATTCACAGAGGATAGGAGAGCTGAGTGGAGCAAAAAATGGCTGGCTTGAAAAAGAAGTGTGTACAGCAGGAGAAAGTATCTCATTCATCTACGTGAGGTGATGCAGGCAACTTACACGTGGACATTCATGCTTTGAACACTGACGTCACCACATTAGACTTCCCAAAGCTTTACTCCCCTTTCATGTTACAGGCCTATATGGCAGAAACATTAGCTAATGTATAGTAAAACTATATCTTTGAAAATGTATTTTCAGTACATCAAGATCATATGTTTATACTACTGATTATAATCATATATACATATGATGCTATAATTTACTTTGATATATAACTGTCAAATTTATTTTTATCAGGTTTATATATGATTAATGTCTCAGAAGTGTGGCTGGATATATGATTCACTGAGTTGGTCCATGTATTTGTCATCTCTGCAACATGTATTATGTCGTGGTGACCCTATAGGCAATTGGAAGCTGTTGTTAGTAGGGTGTGTAGTGGTTCACCTCCTAAACACAGTAAACTGATATGAATGAATCATACTTTGCAAAGGTTTCAGTGAATTAGGGCCCAGCTGTCTCAGTGACTCTGCTCTTTTCCGAGGCTCCTGTGCTGTCAATGTTTTTAGCTGATAGAGCCAAGATTTGATCTTTGGATGCTCAGAACAAAGTATTTTTAGTGGAGAGCTCATGACTATAGGATTCATTTTTGTAGGAGATAAGACTGAGCCTGAATTTCACTTCCTTAAGAATACAATGCAAGATGCACCTTTTTGAAAGGACATTGTTTGTTTACAATGTATGTTTGAGTTGACAAATTCTTTTACCTCTTCTATTAAAAACTCCTTACCATATACACATTTTAAAAATATATAAGAACACAAGAACAGCCATACTAGGTCAGATCATAGGTCTATCTAGCCCAGTATCCTGTCTTCCGACACTGGCCAACACAAGGTGCCCCAGAGGGAATGAACAGAACAGGTAAACCATCCACTGATCTATCTCCTGTTGCCCATTCCCAGCTTCTGGCAAACAGAGGGTAGGGACGCCACCCCTGCCCATCCTGGCTAATAGCCATTGATGGACCTATCCTCCATGAACTTGTCTAGTTCTTTTTTTGAACAGTTTACATATTTATTGTCTTTATTGTCTGTATTTCTCTTATTGGACAATATAAATAAATTGTCACACTTAACTTTAGCTAGTTACACTTTCATTTTCTTAGAGCTTCTGTTTCAGACATTTCAGGGGAATGTTTCTTTACAAACTGTTTTTACACTGTGACACTTAATGTTGTGGAAACATTTCTCTTGGCCTTAAGTTTTATAAAAAGCTTATTTTTACAAAATTGTAAATTTGGGCTTTAAAGCTAATGTTTCCCCAAATAGCATCCTAAGATGCATAACTCACCTCTCTGGAAGTCAAACATTGACACCTGATCGTTGAAAAAAATCTGCTAAGGAGGAGGAGGAAGAAAGAAAATTATTTCTTGAGAGAGAGTGACTGGTTCATCTTTCATATTGTATGATGCCAATTGCTACACTGGTGGTAGCATATAAAATACATTTTCCATATCCTCTCTATATTATAGGAGTTCCACCTTTATTATAATTGCATTTTTAAGGCTTCCACCACCCTAGCATCAGGCACAAAATAAAGAAGGCATGTGTCTGGCTGAGGACCATGCTCTTAACTTTTTTTTATTGTGCAGTCACTACTGTTGTGCAAAAGCTTGTGCAATTATGAGTCTTGCATTCTGCCATAAAGGTTGAAAGATTTGGGCATAAGCTTCTCTCTTGTGGTAGATAATCATACAGGCAAAGGAATTCTCCAGTGAATGCCATGTCCCTGACCTTTGAGAGTTTTCTCCTGGGCTCTGTGAGAGACCATCTCCGTATTGTTTGCATCTGTTGTGATAAGTAAAAGACATAGTGTTCTATGCAGTGGTGGCTTGAGGCCATTTTTATTGTGGGCACTAACTTGATTTGGCTTGACTCGTGTTCATTATTTTAAGGACACTTTTGAGACCTCCTCTCCAATGAAATCCTTCTCCTATTTGAAGCCTCTTACAGGAATATATGCATATGTACTATAAAACGTGATGCACTGGAACAGCTGTCCCACTGGTATCCTTCATCTGAAGGAGCTATTCCATCAAGTAACAGCTATAATAGTATAGACTGGGATCAACATACATTTATTTTACTTTCAATTTATTTTCTCCTTTTTCCAAGGTGGTTAGTGCCTTGGGCCACAATGGGAGAACCTCCACTGGGTCTATGCAATAACTAGGCACTAAGCTGTTGTAGACTGTAAATATTAGAACCAATATCTGAAAATTAATCCATAATTGTAAAAGGAGCCAGTGTCATATGAAATCACTGATAAGATGTGCAACTTGTTTATTTTTTTTACAGAATAGGTGAGCTGATATGTGCTGAACCCAACCTGTGCTTCCAGGAGTCACAGAGTTCTTCTCCAAAGAGGGCCTTATAGGAGTCAGCTCTGCAGGGCATGATTGCTTGGATATATCTAGATCAGGGGTGGGCAAACTTTTTGGCCCAAGGGCTACATCCGGGTTGCAAAACTGTATGAAGGGCCGGGTAGGGAAGGCTGTGCCTCCCCAAACAGCCTGGCTTCCGTCCCCTCCCACTTCCAACCCCCGACTGCCCCAACCCCTATCCTTACCCCTGCCCCCTGACAGGCCCCCCGGGACTCCCACGTTTATACAACCCTCCCTGCTCCCTGTCCCCTGATACAGATCAGGTTTAAAAACTATTGGAAACTTTTTTATTGTTTGAGTTTAAAAACAAAATTTTAATTAAAAAAAAAAACATCATGACTAGTAGTCAAATCCTGCTGGTTTTACTCAGTGTGTAGTTCCATTGCTTTCAAGGAGATTATTTGCATGATTAACATGTACAGAATGTAGTTTTCTGTAATTTCAGTTTCAGGATTTCTCATTTCTGCTGTCAGTAGTTTACATACATTTTGAAGTACCAGAAGGTTTTTGTGGGATGGAAGTACATTTCGGTCTAGAATAAGATCTCATGCATATCCTGGCATCTTATGAATGTCTTGCTGTCTACTGAAACTTAACATGACCAAAGCTGAGCTCCTGATCTTTTTCCTAAAGCCTTGCCTTTATCTATCCTGCGTCACCCACAAATGTCTGTGTGCTTTCTCACGTTGTCAGTTATACGTTGGAAAAATTCCCAGTCAAAATCTCGAAAGCTAATACTTTACAGTATTTCTCAAGCCTTTCCTCAAAGCTCACCCTTGCCATAATGTATACAGAAAACAGCTATCTGATATGTATAGTGAAGTGATGCGTTGTATTTACTGATTGGCTAAGAAATAGGCACACAGTCTGTGCTAAAGCATCATATTATTGCTGTTGCCTCTGTACTTCTCATGACCACTTGTTTGTTTAACTCTCTCTTATGTCTTGTCCTCTTTAGATGGTAAGGTTATTGGTACAGAGGCTGTCATTTGGTATGTCTTTGTACGGTGCCTAGCACATTGGGGCCTGGACCTGCTTGAGGCCTCTAGACACTACCACAATATCAATTGCAAATTATAATAGTATTAAATAAATGGGGTAAGCAGGAACCCAGTGATATTCTCTCCAAGGCAGGGGGCCAGTTTAGGAGGGGGCATCGCTTTTAACATACCTATTCCTTCTAGCCTTCTTGTTTTTGGGTAAATTGGAGAGTGTTCAGTGTGAATGTTTGCACTGTAGTGTTTTAAGTTGCAAATATCAGTGAGAGAATTAACTTTTTTTTTTTAATGTAAAAAGAAACAAAATGGTGGTTTTAACTTATCCCTTCAACATCTTATCATTATCACTTTTCAGCAGACTAAATGTTTCAGAACCAAATTATGCAGACTTAATTCAATCAAAGCTTCTTTGGGATTTGTGACTGAATAAAGATTTTAGGATTTTGCTAGGAGAGATTTTAACTTTCCTTTTCGTACCCCATAACTTCTTCCTCTGTGAGTGCAGCTCATAATCTGATTTTAAAAAACAAACCAAACATGCTATTTGTTAATTTTTTTGTAGTTATTACTAATCCAAAATAGGTATACCAAGAATTATTAATTCCTAGTAACAATATATTGTTTTTAAACTCACTTTTGCAGTAGCTAAATGTACAGTATGTGCAAAACACTTGAAACAATCATCTGCATCATTTCAGTGAAAGGTCTGTTTGTAGTAATTACATGATTTACTAGAAATCAAAGAGGAACGAACCCACTGAGTTACACAGAATTTTAAATGAACTCATTTCTCTGAATTGCAGGGTTTCAGTACCAGTTACTAAGAACACATATTCTGAATACTACCTTGCAGTCTTACACAAATTTTAATGTTAAAAAGGGGAAGGGAAAGAACCTCATCGCTGGTAAACTTTAGGAATGTTGACTCTAATTAAAATCAGAAAATTATGTCTGCAGTCCTGTCACTATGTGGAGCAGCAAAAACAGTGCAAGTGCTATAACTGAAAGGCAGTGTTACATTAATGCTGTTTATTCAGTAAGATAGTGTTAAAATAATTATATATAGTTAATATATTGTGTCATGTCTTTCTTTAGGTCTAAATTTAAGGCACTGGAACAGCCAGGGTTAGATTTTCTTGAGAATTGAGACATCCAGATTATAGGATAAACAAAAATCATATTTTTCCATAGTAGGAGAACTTAACTGTCCAGTTAGTAGGGAAAATGCCTATTTTAAATGTATAGTCTAAACAAGATTACTCTATCAAAGAAATGATAAGGATAGAAAATATCATTCCTGTTTTCATCGAATGAAACAATGAAACCAGTGATCTTTTGTTTATAGCGCTCTTGGGCTTAATGAGTCAAGGTTTTAAGTCTTTATTAACATGTTGAATATTAACTCATTCTTCACCTCAGACTTACAACATGAATACCATAAATGTGCATTTAAGTTCCCTTAGCCTATGCCTCCGGATACATAACACTTCCTCCTAATTTTCATGAATGCATATACAATTATTTTTACTCATTTCAAAGCACTATGAACCTGTGTAAGTATTAGTTTGTAAACTGAATTTAGAAACCTTACATACACACAACCAATTAAGGAATACAGAATACTTACAAATACCTTTCAAAATGTCTCCTCCACTTAATGTTTGAGAAAATATTTTGCTTTTGGAAGCATCTTTTAGTATGTTAATGATTTCTTCATCCTAATGGTCTGTTTTCCATTTAATTTGTCTGATAGCATACATACAGTAGTACATGCACTAAAATTTGTTTTGCAAATAAAATTCATACTAGACTCTCAAGGAGCACTGATAATCTCTAACATCAAATTAAATGTAAACAAATAGGACAAAGTAAGTTATAATAGTAATTCAGAACCCTGGCTTGAACTTCAAGGTGGGGAGTGAGACAAAACTGAGATCCCCTGGAACCCTTTTTCAGCTTAAAAAAGAAGAAAAGCTCTAAGATATTCTTGAGATTGTGTGTGCATGTTTGTCTGTTAACAGAAACCTTGAGTTCATAACTCCTTTTTAAGGAATAAAAAAGTGAAAATCACTAAGGAATAGGAGGTTGCTTGTGGTATGTCTACACTTAAAACACTACAGCTGCACTGACAGGAGGGGTTCTCCTGTTGGGATAGGTAATCCACCTTCCCGGCGTTTTATGTGAGCTTAACAATGCTGCTTAGCAGTGTGGATTTTTCACATCCCTGACCAACACAGTTAAACTGACCTAATTTTCTAGTGTAGTCCAGAATTTAAGGTGAAAAAGAAAAGTGAAACAAATCCATTGAACATCAAATACTGGTCTAGGTGCTTGTTTTGCCAACAAGGTATTATTGTCACAGTGCCATAACTCATCTCTCAGGACAAGCTATTTTTCATGTAAACTTCAACCTTTATTTGGACACACATGCCCACAAGTTGACAATATGTTGTCTTTCTGATTTACAATTTATGTCACATTGGATGGATCACTTGATGATTACCTGTTCTGTTCATTTCCTCTAGGGCATCTGGCATTGTCGGAAGACAGGATACTTTGGTTTCACCCAGTTTAGCTGTTCTTATGTTCTTAAGGTGCTTAACTTAAATTTAAGAACATAACTTTAGGCATTCATGTATGAAAATTTTGGTCTACTTTTGCAATAATTAACTTTTTTTAAAAAACAAACCCAAAATCTATATATAAACAGGTCATATAATCAAACAAATAATAGATGGTATGTGTTTTACATTTAGGAAAGAAGGGTACAAGTTCTTGTTTACAGAAGGATATTGTCCAATTAGCTACAAAAAGAAGATTGTTGGGTTTGGAGGTTTTGGTTTTGTTTTACTCATCAAAGTAATTATAGTACTATGGAATGATAACATGAAAAATATTAAACGGTGAAAACACACTTTTTTAGTATTTTATCAGCAATTCAATCTTTTTATAACTATCATGGTATTATTCAATAGCCAAAGGATATAAAGTATATGTCTTTTCAAAAATTCTGTTCTCAGAAGATCCAGTGTAACTCACAGAAGCTAATGAAAATTCACTCGTGTTAACATAGGTTATCAGGTGGGTTCATGGTTCAGCATGAAGTGAGAAAGGATTAGGAAAGTGGTGTGTCTGAGCTATTTGCATTCAATCTTAAATATAGGACTCTTCCCACTCCAAAGCTAGACCTGAAAAAGTATGTCCATTATATGTACAAAATGGAAATATGACTGTACTATAAACCAATACTAATCCTACCCATTGCACTGCAGAGTTTACCCTTGAGCTAAGAGTTCCATCATGCATTGGTACAGGAGTCACCAAGCCTGACTGTTCTTGGTAAGTTAAATGTCCGTACAGATGTACACTGTTCTAGATTTGCTCACTTTTTTTATGGTCATCATGACAACGATAGAATCATTCCAGGTGATTTCTGGCTCAACTTGGCAACAGCCGGGATCTCACGTCTGAGTTAAAAGAAGGGGAGAGAAGGGTCATTCTTTTGTGATGGATCAACCATTGTCTTCTCCAGCCTGAGGGTCAGGGCACACGTTTCTCACAAGGGAAGTGATGAATAATGAGTCTATTTAAACAGGTCTGCACTCGAAGACTAAGACAGACAGTGTAATTTTAAGACTGTTGAGGGAAAATATTGTCAAGCCAAGAGATCACTCTATAGGTCATCTGGTAGAACTCCATAATTTATCTTTAACCTTGATTAAAAATAGGCTGACCCCTAAATTCCCTATTCACCAGTTTTGCCCTCAAGTCACCATGAACCATGGTATACAACTCGCCTGAGACAGATGAAGCAAGAAGGAAAACTGCACAAGATATCCACCATTGTCACTCTACCCAATCCAACGATTAACAAAAGCGCATTTTTGAATCTTTATGCCAGGGCTATAAAAAGAATGAAAACAGATTTTTTTTACTTCTACAACAGCCTATGGGAAGCTCTAAATGAGGAGCGAAGTTCAACGTAGTGGGCAATGTTGTTAATTCAGCGGTCTTCAAAACAGTTTCAGTGTGGAGTTTCTCTGCAAGATACTAATACTTTTTCCCAGTGGATCTTAGAACATCTTGTATACTAGTTCTTGTGAGATGTTGAAAAACTTTACATACCCAATGCAATTTTCAATTTCATAATTGTTTACAGGCCATAATCTGATTTCAGTTACACTGGTGAAAATCCACAACAATTCCATTAAATTTGCCTCAATTACTACATGACATGAAGAGCTGAAAAATATACAAATGCTTTCTTAAGATTACATTCCCATGTAAACAGTTTTTGTTTCCCACAAGAATATTATGTAATCACACATGAAAAAGCAGATAGACAAAGAGAATCTCTCTTTAAGATATGGCTCAGGTTATGAAAAAAAGTTTAGAAACCCTAGTGTGAGCAGTCCAGAATATAGTTGGAACAATTCCATCTGCCTCCTGAGTAAGCAGAGTCTCTTCTGTTGTATCAGAGTTCAAAAAGAAAAAGAAAAAAAAGGAATGTTTGCTCTTGATGGTAGGAACCTTGTATTCTAAACACTGCCTCATCCAAGGATTCCCTATACAATTTACCTCTTGTGTATTTTATGTAGCTAGCAGATGATATACATGGTTACTGCACTGGCAGGCACTGATCTGGCTAAAGACAGGGTATCCATTGACTTACTTCAAGGAACTAGCTGCTGGGCCAACAGACAATTATGAAACTTACTATTAGTGATACCTTGTCAGAAGGTTGTCAAAGTAAACATGACCAAGATATACACACTGCTATACATCATTTGGTAATGGGGGCTCATTTTAATAAAACAAAATGCAAAGCCACACATACACCTAGGATCAAAGAATGAAGATACATTAGGTGGAGGTCTGAATCCTGGAATGCAGCAACACTGAAAAGGACTTACAGGTCATGGTAAAAAATGTAGCGAGAGTAGCTAATGTAATCTGGCATGTATCAACAGAATATCAACAAGTAGGAGTAAAAAGATGACAATACATCTGTCTGCGACATTAATGAGACCATTACTGGAATACTGCATCCAGCCCTGGAGCTCCCACTTCAAAAAGGAGATTGACAAATTGGAAAAAGGTTCAAAAACCATACACCAAAATGATCTAAGGTCTGGAAAACGTGCCTTATAGCAAGAGATTTAAGAAGCTTCATCTATTTAGTTTATACAAGAGAACGATAAGAGGTGACTTAATCATGGTCTATAAGTATCTTCATTGGGAAAAGGTTTCTGATAGATGACTCTTTAATCTATCAGAAAAAGACATAATTGTGATCCAACGGCTGTATCATGAAGCTAAAATTCAGACTAGAAATAAGATGCAAATTTTTAAACAGTGAGTGTAACTAAATTAACCATAGAAATAACTTATGCAGGGACCTAACAATTATCCATCCTCTGAAGTCTTTAAATCAAGACCTGACCTATTCTAAACTTCTTCTACAGCTCAAACAGAACTTTGATCTTGAATTTGATGCAAAACTACTGGAGGAGATTCTATGTCTTGTGTCACGCGGGAGTCAGACTACAGGATCATAAATGGTCTTAAATATTTATGAATCTTTTTATCCCATCTTCATCCCACAACGCTACTGTGCTACACCACAAAATGCTGCAACAAGGCTCCTTAAACACAAGATTTTTGCACACACACACACACACACACTTAGGGACAAAGTTTTTAACAAACAACAAAAATCCTTAAGATCTATGCACAAAAATGTGCATGCATGCACTCACCGCAACAATCTATCAATCTACATAATTAGGCTTGGGAGAATTTAATTTTTATATCATTTTGACAAAATAGCAATGTTTATTTTTAAGCTTTTTTTTAAAATCAATTTAAGTTCACTATTGTGCAAAATTATGGGATTTATTTATTTTGATTTAAATTTTCAGTTGGGATAATTGGGGGGGTCAGACTTATGTAATGACAGCAGATATTGAGATTCAAAGATAAAGCTTTATAATGGTCAAAACACAAATTGTCAACATCACATCATATATACAAAGTAAATATCCTTAAATCAAATTCTAATACGGTCTCATGCAGCATTTTTCTTATTTTGTCTTTCTGTAAATTTCAGTCATCAATGGAAATACTTTTCATCCACTTGTGTGTGTACAGTGAAACCGACATTTACCAATAAAAATCTAATCCTTCCAAGCCTATATAAAAATAGTATTACAAAACAAAATATTAAGGTTACAAATTCAAGCACTCAAATTTGGATATGGCAGAATTAAGGTTGCTTGGACAATCTTAATTTTCCCTCCTTGTGCATATGCATTATAATCCAGTATTTAATTACAGTCATGTACTTTTTCCACAGAATCCCTGCCTCTTTCAATGCCCAATAGGGACGTGCTCTGAATATGATTCAGAGTTGTGTAGTGAAGAAAGCTGTTGTCTGTAGGACCCTTGTTTTACTTGTTGCAGAAGTTGAAAGGTGTATAGTGAATGTGGCAGGTGATTGCAGGAAGAGAAAGGAGGGTCTCATTATTAAAGTAGTTGAATGCTGCCCTCAAGAACTGGATTCTATCCCTGAATCTGCCATAGAGTTCCTAGAAGGCTAAGCAAGTCACTAAACTATTGAGAGGTGGTCTTTAATTGTGCATTCCCCATTTTCTGGGTCCCTGACTTGTGAGACTGGAGTGGGATTTGTAGAAGTGTTGAGCACTCACAGCTGCAACTCAAGTCGATGGGAGCTCTGCTTTGAACACAACATGCTAAGTCCCCTGAAAAACAAGATCTTGGGCATTTCAAACACGGCACTCAAAATTAGTGGATTTTTTTTTTTTAACCTTAATCTCTCACTGCTCAGTTCCCGGTCTGTAAAATGGAGATAATGCCTTTACAGACCCATCTCTCAGAGGTAGTGTGAAAGTAAAATTAATGCTTGTGAAACATTCAGGTACTATAATGATGAGTGCCACAGAAAAAAAAACAGAAGGAAATTAATAATTCTATCTTCAGAGCAGGGTCTGAACAGCATGCACTAAATAACATATGGGCTAGGCTTTGAAAAATTAGAAGAAAACAAAATATTAATAGCTGTTCATTAAGTGAGTACCATCCATTGTGTGCCGTGACTATCATAATGCATATGCATAAATGGGCCCAATTAAAGTTGCACAGGCAACTTTCTGGTATTTCCTAACTTTCCAGTGCTTGACTATTCAACCTTAAAATTGATATTTTAATTTAGTTTGTGTGTAATTTTCCAGGTTTTTTTAAAAAGAGCAAACTGAAAAACAGGAATTCCACCTTGTGGCAGGTAGACACACATGTGGGTTATCAGCAGGCCTGGACCCTTTAGATCCACACCAGAGACCTCTGTCACTTGAGCTAACAGAGTAAGTGACAGCAGCAGTAAATATGCATCCTCTATGTGGACCAGCACTAGAGGGAGACTGGACGTGTTGCCAGTGGGTTTCACAGATATTTGCTGAAAGCAAAGGAATGGCAAGACTCAGGAATCTTGGGTCCCATTCCAGGCTCTGCAGAGAAGCGTGCTCTAGTGGGCACAAAACTTTTCTGACCAATTCCCCCAATCCTGACCACTTCTGCCCAGTCCCCTCCATCCTGCCCCATCCCAGTCCTATCTCTCCTGTCCTCCCCAGCACCTCAATGCAGTCAGGCCCAGTTTCCACACAGGCTTTTCATCCCATCTCCTTGCTCTGAAGTCCTACCCTCATCTCTCTGGACACAGCATCCCATTCTCAGTCCCCCACATCAACCCACTAGCTCTTTGACCTGTTCATTTGCCCTAGCAGTCCCTCCCCACCAGCATTCAGTTGCCACTCCTTCCCATATTCCCTAGTCCCACCTACTCCTAGTCCTACTATTGCCTCTTTTTATCCCTGGTTCCCAGTCTCCTTGCTCAGCCAGTCCCAGTATTGCCACCACCAGCCTGCCTCCAGTTTCCCTCTCCCAGGTCTGGCTCTTGTCCCCTCTACACTTGAATCAAGTAGCTTCCTCTTCCACATTGTCTGGGCCCAAAGGGAGGAGTGGGATGTCACTGAAAGCACAGGAGAGACACCTGCTCTCAATTCACGTGCCTGGCTCCGGACTTCACACAGCTCAGAGCAACAACTGTAGGGAAAGTCCTGCTCAGTCTGGGCTGAAGCATGGCCAACATGGATGGAACTTCAGGGAATTTTACCAAGAAGGTCTAGCAAGTCTGACCACATACAAACTGACATTTTCCAAAGACCAAAATAACTTGGCCAAAGCTGACCCAATTTGCACAGGGGATGTGCCAAAAGGCACATTTGATACAAAAATCCACTCCCCAGCTAAGTTTCAAGTCCCTACTCCAAGGCATGAGAGGAGGGCAGACCTTTTCAGGAAAAAGGTCACCAGATTTTTTTTTTTATATGAACAGGTAAAAACCATTTTCCTCTAGCCTTGTTCTCAGAAACAGCTCAACAGTTTTCACTGAAATTTTTAAAAAAGTAATTCAACCTGAGGCAGAGACCCAGTTACAATCTGGCAAAGTTATAAGCACCTGAAAACAGGGTCTTAGAATGGGAAGTGTTGTAATTTTAATAGGTTGTGCTGTCAGCCCCACCTACAATAAAAATGACATCTGGGATAATCTCTATCCTAAACTACTGAATAGAAACAAGGGAGCTAAAATGAATCATGAATAAGTGTAAACCCCAGATCCTAACAAGCCTAAAGACAAACAAGATTACTGGTGTATATAATCAACCTCCCATTATATCACTCAAGTTTGGAAACGATGGTTATTATTGGATCTTTAGCAAATTCTGTAAGTCCAGATAGCAACAATGGCCCAGGCAGCCTATTTTACCACCTTCACCTATCTCATATCACATGATCTTTTCTCTGAGAAGTAAGCCTGGATACAGTTCTTTGTACCTTTCTCACCTCCATACTGGATTATATGCAGTGCCATTTACTTGACAGTACCCTTGAAAGCTACTCAATTTTTAGCTACTGCAAGATGTGCCTGCTGCCTTAGTAATGCATCTCATATGGAAATACATTAATTTGAGTAACATAAACTGTACTTACTTTCCAGCTATTTTCAAGGGTGATTTGAGGTTTATCACCTAACTCCTTTTGGTTTGGGGCCTCTATTTCAAAGAGAGTGAGAGAGAGAGAGATGATACCTCCTTATACATATTCTTACCCAGCAGTCAAAGTCAAGGGGGACAAATCAGCTGACAATGTCATTATTTTGATGGCTATGGAAAGGACATTTCTGAGCTTTAGAATCTAAGCTCCCTCCCTAGCCCAAATTTGTTAGCCCTTGAGGGCACCAAAAACTTATCCACAGGTTTTCCTGAAAATTTTTCTGGGGGTGAAAGAGAAGCAAGGAAGAGTCGCCATATTTCTGAGATTGTTGACATATCAACATGGACTTAGGACTGTTCTATGTAGTTTTAAAAACTGAGCTGAGACATTACTATTGGTGCATTATATACACTACAATAAAATATGCAGTAGCAATTTAGGTATCGATCAACGGGATTTTATTACTATAATACACAGATTTAAGGACTCATGTTTTAGCATTCTTTTAAAAGTAGATTTCCTTTTTGTTTTAAAGGTAAAATGCCCACGATCTATACACACAGCTCCTCCTCCAGAAATATAAGCAGTGCTTCTCTTTAGATATTTTATAGCACCTGAGGGTGTGCTACACACTTTATAGCAAAGCATGATCCCTGCCTTGAATAGCTTACAATCTAATTTTACACTTCATGCAGTTAGTGGGAGGTAACAGTATAAGGAGAGGGAAGGGAGTGATGAAAGATTAGGGTTAAAGCAATGAGATCACTTGGGTTTCTCACCTTTTAGACGTGCACATTTTGGTGGTTCTGTTAGGCATACATACAAAAGAATAGCCTCATTTCCTGTAGTCATTGCAAAATAAGAGACCTGAGATTTGAACTAAGTTTAAGAAATAGCTTGGTGGATCTCACCTCTCCTGGGTTCTGACCCAAACAGCGTATCAGTGTTACCCATAGTGGTCTCACTATTCTGAGATGAACTTACTCCTGTTCTCTCTCCACTGTCATCACTGACCTACTTTTCCAGCAAGGAGGACAGGCAAGAAGCCTATTCAAAGTCAGAGACCAATGCAGCTCTCTAAACTTGCCAACAAGGGGTACTGGCACAGCGAATAGAACCAGGTGTCCTTGAAGCCACAGTACCTCAATTCAATAACATATCTGGGGCTTTTTCTGGGAGTAAGACAACTGATATTTGTCACCTCATGTTTCTCATATCACAGCCATCAAGATAGCCACTTAAAATGTGTCACTTTAGAAAAATATGCTTTTGAAAACCTTGATTTGGTAACCAATCCCACCTAATGGCTTCATATACCCAAATCACCCATCCCACACATTACAATGCATTTGTATGTATTACTAGTGAAGGCACAGGATCACATTCTTTAATAAATTACCCACATTTAAGGGAATAGCCAGTTAAAGTTTGCTATCTGTTTTTAATGCTATATAGTTTGCCTAATTCCACAAGTTGTTTTAATGGATTTTATACCTCCAAGTTGAAAGTGAAGACAGCATCCTTCTCTATTTACCATTCATACTCTACCAGTCCCATTAACCACTTAGCAATATTAGGCTCTAATTCCAGAGTATAAGCAAGTCTTAAGAATTCAACAGAATGCATTTATCCACTACTTTGAAAAAATCTACTACATATTGTGAAATGTTCTTTATGATGCAGAAAGAAGAAAACAGAATGAAACATGTTTCTTTCTTGTTAAAAATCAAGGAAAATCATATGAAGAGGTTTTGCTTACAACTGAGATGAATGTGACAAGATACAATGCTTCCTTGGAATTTGGGCCATTTCTGCTACAATGTTAGATTACAGATATCCAACTTCATAGTAAAATTAAGTTTGCATACCAGCACAGAATATCCCAGGGACTTCACTTCGGAATATAACAGTTCGTACTTTCTTATCAGATTTCAGAGCATCCACAGCTTTTGACATCTACAGAAAAAGGAGGGGGGGGGAGTTTTTTTTCAAATATTTAATTCCAATACATTGCCTTCAAATTAGAAGCAGTTAGTTTTTCCCCCTTACCATTTTTATAAGATTTTTATTAAGTGCATTTTTGGCACGAGATCTGTTTAATCCAAGTACCACAATTCCTAGAGGAAAAAAGAAGAGTTTGAATCAGTGTCATATTAAAAATATAAATTAAGTACATACTTGTGTCCATGTTATTTTGTCTCTAAACAGATATTAAATTAGGACTGTAAGAAAATTGACTCGTGTAATTATTTTGACTGATTTGTTTTGTTTGCTTCCTTTTTCAGAGTGTTTCAATAGCCATTAGAAATGACAATCGCTTTAAGGACAGACTCAGAACTCATGACCTGATACACATGAAATTACCACATCTGTGCATGCAGCCTGACTAGGCCAAATTTGCGAAAGCAAATAATCATAATATTTTCCTGAACAATTAAGCATGTACTTTAAGTACTTGGTACTTAAATGTAGTCTTCAGATATTTCTTCATAAAGCATTTTTTAAAAAAAGTTTTTATTTAAAAAAGAAAAAAACCACAAAGGCACTGCCAGGCCCAAAATGTATGTATGTATGTGTGTGTGTGTGTGTGTGAGATGCATATTTTAGCATAGCACCCTCTTGGTCTTGACAACTCATTTCACTACACAAAAAAGCCGGGTTCATGTTAGTTACAACAACAACAAAAAACCCACCACCAGCAAGGTACTGGTACTTTGCATGTAGCACTTTTCCTTAGCTGTATCCCAATTTATTCCTTATGTCAAAATTATTTCAAACAAATATTCAGCTTGGTCATAGAATCATAGGACTGGAAGGGACCTCGAGAGACCATCTAGTCCAGTCTCCTACACGGATGGCAGGATTAAGTATTATCTAGACCGGGGTAGGCAACCTGCGGCACGCGAGCTGATTTTCAGTGGCACTCACACTGCCTAAGTCCTGGCCACCGGTCTGGGGGGCTCTGCATTTTAATTTAATTTTAAATGAAGCTTCTTAAACATTTTTAAAACCTTATTTACTTTACATACAATAGTTTAGTTATATATTATGGACTTATAGAATGAGGCCTTCTAAAAACGTTTAAATGTATTACTGGCCCGTGAAACCTTAAATTAGAGTGAATAAATGAAGACTCAGCACACCACTTCTGAAAGGTTGCCAACCCCTGATCTAGACCATCCCTGACAGGTGTTTGTCTAACCTGCTCTTAAAAATCTCCAATGATGGAGATTCCACAATCTCCCTTGGCAATTTATTCCAGTGCTCAACAACTCTGACAGTTAGGAAATTTTTCCCAATGTCCAACCTAAACAACTCTTGCTGCAATTTAAGCCCGTTGCTTCTTGTCCTATCCTCAGAGATTAAGGAGAGCAGATTAAACATACACAACTGTGTGTACATGTAGTGAACAGAGTGGGCCTAGAGCTCTGATTTTAGGTTTAAAGCTATGCTGCAATTCTTGTTATGGAAAGGTTTAAGGATTTGGATGATACTATAAAAAAAAACTTCTGAAATTGTGTGACCTTTTCACCCTTTGTGACATCTTTTTTAAGTAAAACATGTACTTATCTCCAAATAAGGATGATCATTGTTTTCTAAATTCAGTAATAGTAATACAATACTGGAAAAGATCCCCTAAATAGCCATAATGAAGCACTTCTACTCTGCCATGTCATGCACACACGTCAATAAAGCAGCTACAGTTCTTGTGGACAGCTGAATTTTCCCTGTGTGTTTTTCTGTGTTTGTCATTGGATATACGTCTCACTAGGAACTACATAGTTAACACTGACAACATCCACTCCAACAGAATCAGAAAATTCTCTAAGATGTTCACATCAGCCTTCTTTCTTCCTTTTGTTTATTTACAATTGATTTTCATATAGTGCCTGAGAAGCAAGAAAAAGCCCTAGAGACAGAAAAACGTGAGATTTTTTCAGGTATGCCGTGTACTCTAGTTCTAGTATGTGTTACTAACAAGGCACCATAATAAATTTCATCACTTAACACAAAAGTATAGGAAAGAGTTGACAAATATGGTTCAGAACCTTACAAAGGTTTTTTGTTTGTATTGGTTGTACCGAATATTTTGACTGCACTGAATTGCCCATCTCGTCCATGATAGACACAGACTAGGGAGAAAATTAATATTCATGTTAGCACCTTAATTAAGAATGTTCCGACATAAGGATTAAAGTCGTTAAACACAAAATATAACAAGTTCTCTGCAAGGGGAAAATCCCTAAAGAGAAAAAAACAAGTGTATAAGCCAATTCCTCCTACTACTCCCACAAATTTCACAAGTCATAACCCTACCACTTTCTTCTCCCACTCAAAAAAGTGACAAATGCTCAGCAGCCCTCCACCCAACTTTCCAACCTTCCTATTTATGGAAAAAAGTGATGTGAGAATTGTAATCAGAAATGTGTGAAAAGATTAACATAGCAGGCATAGAATGTGCAGTCAGGTGCATAGAGACATCTTCCATAGATTCACCACCCCACCCCTTTTTCTTTTTTTAAATATAGCCATATCACCGTAGTATCAGATCACCTCTGACGATAAATTGTCAGGTTTATCGTTATAGTGGCAGTGTAAGATAAGGAATGTATTAAATTGGTGTCTGAAGTACAGAAAGTCAAATGATTTGCCTGAGGTTGCATAGGATGTCTGTGGCAAACCAGGAACTAAATATAGTCCTCCTGAGTCCCAGGCCAGTGATTTAACCATAAGATGATCCTTTCTCCTTTTTTCCTCTCTTGAATAGCTCCTACTCAAATACCAAAGAGCAAATGTTGATAGTTTTAGGAATTTGAGAAGATTATAGCCATTGGCAATATGGATACAATGTAGCCATTTTATCTGCTGTCAAAATTGTGAGATCAGGAGCAGAAATAACTGGGTTTCCCTCATACCACTATACGGCGACACTATTAAGCTACAAGGCGGGGGGGGGGGTAACACTACAGTAAAATCTGCCAAGAGTGACCACTCATAAAAGTGGCAATGTTAGGGAGCTGATGCCCAGCAAAGCACACTGGAGGCAGGGGGTAACTGGGTGACTCACTGTCGTGATATCCCAATAACTGTCACAATAAGGTAAAACTGTTTCCTGTGTTTTAGTTATGGCCAAAACAAACTTGGGCTCTTGGCTTCAGGGCCCAACAAATTAAATTCTGCATATTAAAATAACATATGGTGAATGTTGTAGTAAAGCAGTGTCTATAAACGCCATAGGGAATGAGGCTTGGGAGTGGAGGAGTCAGCTTTCCTGCCACACTCCACATCCTGCATGCACTGGTGGAGAATAAGAGAAATCTTTTGTCCTGCTGGATGAACTGGTAAAGAATATAGCAGTGTTGATTTTGTCATCATTAGACTTCAGGATTAGTATTTCTTGGACATGAATAGGACCCTACAAAATTCATAGCCATGAAAAACACATCACAGATCATGAAATCTGGTCTTGTGAGTGCTTTTACCCTATACCATACAGATTTCATGAGGGGAGACCAGCATTTCTGAAGTTGGGGGCCCTGACCCAAAAGGAAGTTGCAGGGGGGTCGCCAGGTTATTTTAGGGGGTCATAGTATGTTGCCACCCTTACTTCTGCGCTGCCTTCAGAGCTAGGCAGCTGGAGAGCAGCAGGTGTTGGCCGGGCCCCAGCTCTGAAGGCAGCACCCCGCCAACAGCAGTGCAGAAGTAAGGGTAGCAGTAACACAACCACCTCCAGCACCTACAATAAACTTGCGGCCCCTTTTCAACTTCTTTTGGGTCAGGACTTCTACAATTACAAAACTGAAATTTCAGATTTAAATAGCTAAAACCTATGACCATGAAATTGACAAAAATGGACATGAAGAAGGCAAGTCATTCCCTGTTTGGGTTATTTCAGGGTATTTGCAGGCTGAAGAAGACTGGTTCATATCCAGAAGGCTGCATATTAAAAAGTAATTATTTGCACACCACCATATTCAGAAGGCCTTCTTTGCAACCATAAAAGAGTAGAAACATAACTTCCTGATTTTTAAATGAGAACTTAAATTCTGAAGAAACAGAGCAGCTCATTAGAGAGGTGTTGGAATGAGGTTCCAATTCTCCTTGAGCCCAGTTGGAAATCCAGGACACAAATCTCTATATGCTAGAATAAGACTACATTAGAAATGAAATGTAACAGTAGTGTCTTGAAATCTTTTTAGATTAAAAAAGATTCTCTCACTTCTAGAAGCCATTTTAACTCGAATTTGTCAAGAATGAAAATAGCATTATTTGCTTTAATTCCTGCAAAATACTGGAGAGAGAGAATTGTGAGGAAAGTGGTCATATGATACAGTGTGGTTGTTATTCATAGTGTGATCATCATAGAATATCAGGGTTGGAAGGGACCTCAGGAGGTCATCTAGTCCAATCCCCAACTAAATCATCCCAGCCAGGGCTTTGTCAAGCCAGACCTTAAAAACCTCTAAGGAAGGAGATTCCACCACCTCCCTAGGTAACCCATTCAAGTGCTTCACCACCCTCCTAGTGAAAAAGGTTTTCCTAATATCCAACCTAAACCTCCCCCGCTGCAACTTGAGACCATTACTCCTTGTTTATCATCTGCTATCACTGAGAACAGCCTAGAACCATCCTCTTTGAAACCCCCTTTCAGGTAGTTGAAAGCAGCTATCAAATCCCCCCTCATTCTTCTCTTCTGTAGACTAAATAATCCCAGTTCCCTCAGCCTCACCTCATAAATCATGTGCTCCAGACCCCTAATCATTTTTGTTGCCCTCCGCTGGACGTTTTCCAATTTTTTTCACATCCTTCTTGTAGTGTGGGGCCCAAACTGGACACAGTACTCCAGATGAGGCCTCACCAATGCCGAATAGAGGGGAATGATCACATCCCTTGATCCGCTGGCAATGCTCCTACTTATAGACCCCAAAATGCTGTTAGCCTTCTTGGCAACAAGGGCAAAGTGTTGACTCATATCCAGCTTCTCATCCACTGTAACCCCTAGGTCCTTTTCTGCAGAACTGCTCCCTAGCCGCTCAGTCCCTAGTCTGTAGCAGCGCATAGGATTCTTTCGTCCTAAGTGCAGGACTCTGCACTTCTCCTTATTGAACCTCATCAGATTTCTTTTGGCCCAATCCTCTAATTTGTCTAGGTCCCTCTGTATCCTATCCCTACCCTCCAGCATATATACCACTCCTCCCAGTTTAGTGTCATCTGCAAATTTGCTGAGGGGGCAATCTACACCATCCTCTAGATCATTTATGAAGATATTGAACAAAACCGGCCCAAGGACCGAGCCCTGGGGCACTGTAGCTCCACACCGCTTTTTACATCGGAGTCATCTTACTACTTGATAGGAAACGTGATCTGCACTCTAACAGAAATTTTAAAAAAGTGGAAAAAGAAACTGCAAGGGCCAGTCTATTTGAATTCCTACTTTTAATCCTTTATAATTTCACTCAAGCTTAGGCCATATCTACACTGGGAGCACTTTCCCCGTACAGGTATATTATACTGGCAAAGTGCTCCTACTGTGGATGTACCTACATTGGCAAAGCTATACTTCATGCAGGAACGGTAAACTGCACCTCCCCATCACTTTGCAGGTGATTGAAACAAACTATTTCAACAAAACTGCTTTTACTGGTGTAACTGTGTCTGTATTAGGGATGTATGTCAGTGCAGCTATATTAGTCAGTGATCACATCCCTGACTAACACAGTTATGCTGACAGAAGTCCGTAGTGAAGACATAAAACATACATTAAAGCTAAGGTGAGATTTTGGTTTTTTGGAAGCTTGCAAGAGAGTTTCAAGTTATCTTTTAATTATATGGCTGAGGCATATTTTTCATGTTTCAGTTTTTCTAAAGTGACTTTTTTTAATTATTTAAAATACTTTTCTGAGAGCTGTCTAAGGGCTGGTCTACACTTAAAAGTTAGGTCAACATAGCTACAGAGCTCAGCGATGTGAAAAATCCACCCCCCTGGATGCCGTAGCTATGCTGGCCTAACCCCTGGCATAGACGTGGCTATGTTGATTGAAGAATGCAACCATCATTTGGAGAGGTGGATTAACTACGGGGATGGAAAACCCCATTCCATCCCTGTAGGAAGCATCTACACAGCTGTTAGGACTGTAGCTGTAGCACCTGTAGTTAGACATGGCCCAAAGGTCTGAATGCTACAGAAACCCATTTTAACCCCTGATGTTCACTGGAAACTTGATGTTCCTAAGGACATAGCACTACCCCAACTGGATGCTGTTTGATGACCCTCTCACCTACACTGTTGTATCTTTAAACCCAACAGCACATTTACATCAATTATACATCTTGCTATGTAACAAACATTAGCTGAAGTCACCAGACAAGCACAATAAAAGCCCAAAACATCTCATTTATATCATTCTTAGTTGTAGTTTTAAGTTAGCTTTACTCAAAATAGAGTATACCTAATGAAGACCTTTCTTTCATAATGTTGGTCCAACCGTCACTTTCTCCCTACTGACTATTCTTACTCCTGAAACATTAGGCATTGTAATATAAGATACAGCACTGATTTCCGCTAATGGCACCTGTCCTTCTCTTGGCCCTACCCCAAATCCTTTGCCCTTCTTTACTAACAGAACAAGACTTGCTCCTGTGTGAAGATGGGCTCTTCTGGTCAAAGGCAAGTGCAGAAAAGATCTCTTCCTCAAATACAGTCTAAAAATTAGAAAGATATTTCAGTAGAATTGCTTCCATATGATGTCTACAGCATACTCGTTGCTCCAAAATGCCAATTCCCCCACTCAGACATTATTTGTTCTTTGATCCTTGATCACCGTTCCCTTGTGTGTTAACGAGAGGATATGGCTGATATAGAAGAGATAGTCTTAAAAGCTAGAGGCGAAGCAACCAAGGGAGTTTGAGAAGGAGATCCCCTACTGAAGGAGCAAGCACTACTTCTTGTGGTGAGTGAGCTCATACATCTGTTTGGTTCTTCTTTTGGCTTGCTTAAAGTTCATAATGTGGTCTGTTGGGGATTACATTGGAATGGGAGCCAGAGGCCTATCGGCCGCTAGCTCAGTGTGCACTAGCAAAGCTCTAGCCTGCTGTTTTTCTCCTGTGTGTTAGAGGGGGTAGGGCTGACCCAGAAGAGAAGAGTTTAAAAGCCAGACACTAAGCAACCAAGGGGAGCTAGTGAACGGAGGCGTTTGTAGGATGGAGAAAGAATAAAAATCACCATGGTTTGAGATGGCTGCAACACCAGTGTCAACACTGTTCCTCCACCTGTGTCCAGACAGAGAATCCAACCATGGGTGCCCCTACCCAGTGTTGGTGTGTCTTTGCAGAGACTGTGGCCTGCATTTCCCTGTCACGGAAAGGCAGGCTGGGAAGACCATCAGCGTGAGAGGTGCTTACTGGTAGAACCTCTCAGAAAGCAGGTGAAGGCCTCAGGAGGAGGTGGCTAGGCTGAGGAGGATCCATTGAAAATACACATATGGAGAGCTCCAAGATTGAAGAAGCAATCCAGCTGGAGAGGACTGCAGTAGCACCATCAGGGAAGGGTGAAATGGCTCTTTCACAGGAAAGAAGATGCCTGCTGACTACTACTGGCAGCGCTCCACCCCTGCTCCCAACTTACAGTCCATAGAGATTAAAAAATGGTACACTGCCCTTGCATCAAGGGATGAGGAATCTCCCCCAAATGTAAGGGAAGAGAAGCCAGGTATCCCAAGGCTGGGAGGATCATGGCTATAACTTCTAAGAGGAAAGGAATGGTGGTGGTGGCCAGTGACTCCCTAAGCAGGGGCAGAGGCACCCCTCTGCTAGCCTGACTTGGCATCCTGGGAGGTGTGTTGCCTGCCAGGGACCCATATACAAGACATTACGGAAGGACTGCCAAGGATCATTTGACCCTCTGACTACTACCCCACACTGGTCTTCCATGTGAGTACTAATAATTCTGCAAGACGTGACTGAGTAGATCAGAAGTGACTACACAGTTCTGGAGTGAGTGTGAGGGAATTGGGGCACAGTTGGTGTTTTCATTGGTCCTTCCAATCAAGGGTAGGGCCCAGGCAGAGAGAGATATCCATGGCTGCATGGATGATGTTGCCAGGAGGGCTTCCGCTTCCTCAACCATGGGACACTGTTCTGAGAAGATGGACTGCTGAGCAAAGATGGCAAAGAGTCTCTTCAGATACAGACTGGCAAACCTACTGAGGCAGGCTTCAAATTAGGTTTGACAAGAGCAGGAGACATATGCCCACAGGTGAAGGGATGGAACCTGGGGCGGGAACATGGGCAATCATAACAGGGACAAAGGAGAGTCAAGAAGAAATATAGAAGGGAAATCTAACAAACATCTTAGCTGTCTGTCTAATCTCCATTCTTTTTGCATTAGAAAATAGAAAGAACTAGAAATATTAGTGACTAATCAAAATTACAACATAATTGGCATCACAGATCTGACTTGGTGTGATAATTCGGATGACTGGAATATTGGTAGAGAAGGGTATAGCTTGTTCAGGAAGGACAGGCTAGGGAAAAAGGGAGGAGCAGTTGCCTTGTACATGTATACACTTGCACTGAAGTCACAATAGAAGGGGAAGGTAGACCAGTTGAACATCTCCAGGTAAGGCTAAAAGGGATAAAAGAGAAGCAAGATATTATGGCAGGGGTTTACTATTGACCACCTAACCAGGAAGAGAGGTGAATGAGGCTTTTTTTAAACAACTAACAATATCATCCAAAGCACAGGACTTGGTGGTAATGGGGGACTTCAATTCCCCAGATGTCTGTTGGGAAAATAAAACAGAACACAAATTAAACAAAAAAGTTCTTGAAATGCATTGAAGGCAACTTTTTATTACAAGAAGGTGGAGACAGCAACTGGGGATAGCTTGTTCTAGATTTGATTTGCACAAACGGTAAGGAACTGATTGAGATTTTGAAAGTGGAAGGAAGTTTGGGTAACAGTGACCATGAAAGGATAGAATTCATTATTCTAAGGAATGAAGGAAGGAAAACAGCAGAATAAAGACAATAGACTTCAGGAAGGCAGACTTCAGCAAATTCAGAGAACTGACTGCGAAGATCCCATGGGAAACAAGAGAGGTGGCAGTTTTTTAGAGAGAAAAATGATTAAGGGCACAAGAGCAAACTATCCCAATGTGTAGGAAAGCCAGGACATATGGTAAGAGACCATACTGACTTAACCAGGAGATCTTCAGTGACCTGAAACAAAAACAAACCCCCCAAAAAAATCACACAAATAACGGAAACTAGGATAAATTATGAAGGATGAATATTAAAAACAAAAAACGAACAAGCATGTAGGGACAAAATTAGAAAGGCCAAGGCACAAAATGAGATTAAACTAGCTAATAAATAAATGGTAACAAGAAAACATTTTCCAAACACATTTAAAGCAAGAGGAAGACCAGGGACAGAGCAGGACTATTACCCATGGAGGAGGGAAAGACAACAAGAGAAAACGCAGCAGTGGCTGAAGTGTTAAATGCCGTTTATTGTTCCGGTTTTCACCAAAAAGCTTAGCAGCGATCAGACAACTAACATAGTGAACATCAGTGTAAATGGGGTAGGATCTGAGGCTAAAATAAGGAAAGAACAAGGTAAGAATTACTTAGACAAGTTAGATGTCTTCAAGTTGGTAGGGCATGACAAAATACATCCTAGAATTATTAAGGAACTGGCTAAAGAGATCTCTGAGCCATCAGCAATTCCCAGAGGACTGGAAAGGGAAAATATAGTACCTATCTATAAAAAGGGGAATTAGACCAGTCAGCTTAACTTCAGTATCCAGAAAGATAATGAAACAAATAATCAACGAACCAATTTGGAAGCACCTAGAAGAAAAGAAAAGTCAGTCAGTCAACATGGATTTTCCCAAAACAAATCACATCAACACAATCTAAAAATCTTTCTCTGACAGGGTAATAATATCTCTCTGCTTTAGAATGGTTTTGGATGATGTCTCACATGACCTTCTCATAAGCAAACTGAGGAAATATAGCCTAGACGACCTACTACATGGTGGGTGCAGAACTGGTGGGGGAAATCATACTCAGAGAGTAGTTATCAATCGTTCACAGTCAAGCTGGAAGTGTACACTGATGTAATAGTGTTGCAAAAAACAAAAAACCAAAACAAACAAACAACATTCTGGAATGTATTAGCTAAAGCTGGGGTAGGCAACCTGCAGCATGCGAGCTGATTTTCAGTGGCACTCACACTGCCAGGGTCCTGGCCACCAGTCCGGGGAGCTCTGCATTTTAATTTAATTTTAAATGAGGTTCTTAAACATTTTTAAAACCTTATTTACTTTACATACAACACTAGTTTAGTTATATATTATAGACTTATAGACAGAGACCTTCTAAAAACGTTAAAATGTATTACTGGCACGCGAAACCTTAAATTAGAGTGAATAAATGAAGTCTCGACACACCACTTCTGAAAGGTTGCCGACCCCTTGAGCTAAAGTGTTGTAAACAAAACACAAGAAGTAATTCTTCCATTCTACTCAGCACTTAGAAGGCCTGATTTAGAGTACTATGTCCAGTTCTGGGCACCAAACTTCAGGAAAGATATGGACAAATTGGAAAGAAACAAAAATTATTAAGGGTCTAGAAAACATGACCTATGAGAAAAGATTGAAAAAATTGGGTTTGTTCAGTCTAGAGAAGAGAAGACCGAGGGAGGATGTGATAAGTTTTCAAAAGGAGGGCAATAAACTGTTCTCTTTAACCACTGAGGACAGACAAGAAGTAATGGGTTTAAAGTGCAGCCAGGGAGATTTAGGTTAGACATTAGAAAGAGCTTCCTAAGTGTAAGAGTAAGAGTGGAGCAAATTACCAAGAGAGATTGTGGAATCTCCATCGTCTAACCTGTTCTTAAAAACCTTCAAACACCTGTCAGGGATCATCTAGATAATATTTAGTCCTGCCTCAGTGCAAGGAACTAGACTAGATGACATATTGAGGTCCCTTCCAATCCTTCATTTCTATGATTCTATTTTGTTTTGACTAACAGGGATGGGTATATGCTGGGAAGGAGGAAAGCATTTAAAAACAAAAACACCCAACACTCTTCAACCCCCTGTATAATGCAATCTACAGTACACCATCACATGCATTCAAGAATAAACTGAAGGTAAATGCAGTACTGTATGTCTTGTATCTTTGATCACCTGACTCACACTCTAACTAGTAATCCATCTTCACTGAAAGTACAGGACTCTGTTAACATCGTCAGCCCCTGAGCAGCTTCAAATAGTCACTATTTCAAGCACTATTCAATCATGTGCCAGTGAACAATTTAAGGTCAAATATTTCACAACCCCACAAGACTAAATATGGGTGTTTTATAACATTTAAAAGAGGGATTCTCAGTTTCCCAACAGGGCACAGGATGTACTTCTAGCAATGCACTGTCACAATATACTATATATTAAAATCATAACCCTTTGTAGGCATAGTTATTATATAATGTTTACAGCTGGTTAGACAGGAAACATTTCACCAACACTTTGCCAAGATCTTTACCCCTTTCTTCCCCATAATTCAAAATGTCACTGAAATTTATAAATTTGAAAAATTTCAACACTTTTATAGCTGGTTGCAAAATGTGGACTGTAGCAGCAGGATCATCATGGTATTGGAAGAAGATGAGAGCAGGCGTATCAGTGGTGCAGGGACAAATTCCAAGGCGAGATTAAGCCACTGGCACAAGAGGCCCATACCTAGGGCCACAACACCTGAAGTCTGGTGATGAGGTCAGAATCTTAGCTTTCATTTAAGGAAAAAATGTTTCTAATGCTCATGGTTAAGAAAAGCATGAAAAAACAACCCATGCATAACTACTGTAGTGATCAAGTATCAGAGGGGTAGCTGTGTTAGGTCTGGATCTGTAAAAGCGGCAAAGAGTCCTGTGGCACCTTGTACACTAACAGACATATTGGAGCATAAGCTTTCGTGTGTGAATACCCAACACGAAAGCTTATGCTCCAATAAGTCTGTTAGTCTATAAGGTGCCACAGGACTCTTTGCCGCTAATGTAGTGATGTTTGCCTGAGCCTACAGAAAGCTTGAAACAACTGGTGAGAAATGTAGATTGCACCGAAAATCTCAGTATAACTAACTTCAAGACCTACTGCTCTAGCGATCTTTGCCAACCCTATCCCAGCAAAGGGCTTCATCTGTGGCAGAAAAAGAGTATAGCAGACTAGGATCACCACTCAGTGTAGACACACCCCTGCCACGGAAGGGTATAGCAGGGCCCCTACTTGCATGCCTGCTGCTCCCAGGGTGCGAGCGCTCCTGAGACTTCTCAGACGCTCCAGGAAGAGGGTGGGGATGATAAAGTGCCCCACGACCACTGTAGGTGCGGAAGGCACTATGTTATGGCACACGGGGGGGGGGGGGTGGAGATTCATGCCCTCAGAGCAGCAAGGCCTGGGAGCGCGGACGGGCTAATTCAGAGGGGGCTGGCAGCCTACGGGGTTGCTGCAGCACTGCGGTGTAAGTGCAAAAAACAGCTGCTCCCACTCCACCGCCCATCCGCGCCCCCCCTCCCCAGGGGACGCACTGCGCATGGGCAGCGTGTGGAGGCGGAGCAGCCACTCGTCTCCCCCCTCACCGCCATGCATTTAAAGGGCCAGCCCCATCCATCAGCTGCCCCGAGATCAGCGCGCTGCGCCGGGCGGGTGACACCACGGGCCTCCGGCGGATCGCACTGCTGCACCAAGCGAATGGGGGCGGGGGGTGACAGCAGTCCCAGGGCTCTCTCTGCAGCGTCCAGCGCGCAGTGATGGGCAGCTGCACCCCTGGCCCGCAGTTCTCGGCGGAGCAGCCTCCCCCCGGCCCGGGCTGCCGTTACCTTGGTTCTCCTCATCCAGGTACCGGACCCGCAGCTCCTCCTCCCCCTTGGCCTCGGAGCTGTAGCCCCTCCCGGTCGTAGAACAAGCGGCCCCTCCCCGCACCAGCCCCTGCAGGCCCGGCCGGCTGAGAGACGAGGCGGCAGCGGCTGCCGCAGCCAATCTGACTCTGCCCTGCAGGAGGCCCAGGCCGCCCAGGGATGCCGCCATGCTGCTCCCTCTTCGTGCCGCGGAGCCACCCCTCCCCCCAACGTTCACACACACCACGTGACCCGACGGCACGCACCGCTCCCTCCCACGCGCGACCCCAGACAGCGGAAGGCACGGTAACGGTCACCCTGGGAGCGCGAGCGCCCCGCCCACCAGTCGCCACGCGCAGAGTCAGCCACGCCTCGCGATCTGGGCCCCGGCCCCCTGCCTCCCCCCCTCATGCCAGGAGCCTTCCAGCCATGCCCGCTGTGGCTGAGCCTGTGTGACCAGGCACCCAGGGACAGTGAGCGGGGACCATTCCCCGGTGACCCCTTGGCTGCTTGGAGGAACCCTGCCCCTATCATTGCTCCTCCCCACTGGCACACGGCGCAAGACCCAGCCCCCCTGCAGTCACCCCCTTCATAGCCCCTCTGAAGCACCGCGAGTTTGGTTTCTGGTCCCAGAGGCACAATGCTGGGGCCGCGGCTTGGCTCAGATAATAATTGGACCTAGATTTTGTAGAGCATTTTTCATCAGTAACAGTCAATGCACTTCGCAATCCTTAATGGAGTTAGCCTCGCAACACCGCTCCCCCCAGGCAGGGAAGTATTCTATTGCCATTTTTTAGATGGCGAAATGACTTGTCCCAGGTCGTTAAGAGAGACAAGGTGGGTGAGGTAAAACTGTTGGTGAGAGAGACAAGCTTTTGAGCTACACAGAGCTCTTCTTCATGTCTGGGAAACTAACTCAGGCCTGGTCTACACTACAGAGTTAGGTTGATATAAGACAGCTTATGTCAACCTAACTCTGTTAGTATCTACACTACAATGGTGCTCATGCTGATGTAAGTCACCCACTACACCAACTTAATAACTCCACCTGCGCGGGAGGCATAGCGCTTAGGTCAAAGTAGTTAGGACAATGCAGTGTCTGTGTAGACACTGAGTTACTTACATCACCTGTTGGCTGTCACCCCTGCCGGGAGCTCACAGCTGTAGCCCTCCCAGCCCCAGGACTGACAGCCAGAGTGGAAATGAGAAATAATAGCAGCCATGAAACTGACAAGAATATCAATTTCCCTGCTGTGAAACTGAGCCTTGTGCTGGGCTCAGGCTATCAGCCTGCAGGGTTGTCAGCCCCCTGTACAGCTGTCAGTGCCCCACTTCAGTGCAAGTGCCCCTGGTGAGGATGCGCAATACCAGCAGAAAGAGGGTAGTGTGGACACCAACAGCTGATTCAGTGATGGTGGTGGCCTAATTTAAGTCAACCTAATTTTGTAGTGTAGACAAGCTCTCTGAGCATCACTGCTAAATACAAAGTGAAACAGATTTTTTAGCACACATAGTTGACACATTTCAAGATACCATTCAAGGTGAATTGTCCAAGGCCCCACAGGGGACTTGTGGCAGAACTGGGAATTCAACTTGTGTTTCCGGAGTTCTAAGTGTAGGGTCCCGACTGCTGAACCATCCTTCCCCTCCAGCGATGCCATGTTAAAATGCTTTTGAACCAGTTTTTGGTGTGTTATTCCACTAGTACAGACAGAGCCTTTGACAGTACACCTCATTTCTATGTCTGATTTTCCTCTTGTCTCCTAAACTTTGTTTGAGTGACTTAGAAATATGTCTGTTTTTTCATGTGAATGATTAAACTAAAAGATTTGTAATCAAGTTGTAGTCAAACCTCTGGCTTGCCTGATGCATTATGTCTCTTTTGTCTGTCTTCTAGGTCCTGATCTTGTAACTTGTTCCATGCAGTTCTAGCCACATGGAACAAGTTGAAGGATATGAGCCTGAGAATGTAAGCTCTGCAGACACAAACCATCTTGTACAGTGCCAAGCACTTTGCTGACACTTTATAAATCAATCATTACAATCAAATCACTGTAGATAGGGGCTATTTTTGCAGTGGTTTCTAACCACATCTCTCTAGGTAGAGAGAAGAAGGCTCAACCTTCTTTGATTCTAATGCAAATTTATAATTTTATAGGTTTTAAGGACAGAAGGGACCATTATGATAATTTAATCTGACCTCCTATATAACACTGGCTAGAGAATTTCATCAAGTGATTCCTGCATCAAGCCCATAACTTCGCTAGAGCATATCTTTTTAGATCTGAAAAAAATAAATTCAATTCAGAATTGTTTCATACTCATAGGGGCTAAGGAAAGTTGTTAGAGCTGTAATTAGTGTACAGTGGTGTGGCCCTCAAGGGGGATTTAAGAAGAAAATTAGAATTTGATTATGGATTTAAAATGTATCCCCAAAGCCACAATATGTGATTTTTAAACTGAAGTGTTTTAATCAGATCCCCCCTCCCTGTATGGAGGAAGTAAGTAGTACCACCACCCACTGCGGTCCTGATACAAGGAGTAGTCTTGGTATGAACCAGAAGCTCTTGGAGCAGCTGCAGTCCTTTCCCTGATGCAGATGCTCAGTAGTGCCCCTGCTGGCTGCTTTCTGATGAAAGGAAATCTCTGTAAAATAGTGCAGTTGTTTTCTATCTTTTTTCATGTATGTACCCTTAAAAAGTTTCAAATGGAGGTGCAGACCCCTTTGAGAATTGTAGACTTATATCTTTCTGATATAACAAAATCTGTAAGATTGATTTTTCAATACTTTGTGTAAAGTTAAAAAACAAGAGAAACTAAGCATATATGCTTCTTAAAGTAGGTCATTCCCCTCTTTGTATTATATCACCTTTTACCAACCGTGTGACATTCATATAACTGTTTTGTTTTTGTGCCACAATGCAGTTTGCAGTATATCCAATTCCTTTCTTTAGACTGGCATTTTAAGCATGAGTCAGAAGATTTGGATGGAAACACACTTTTCCATGTATTCTAGTTCCCTGATATTTCACTGTGGTTTAGTTCTTCCCACACAGTGTTAAAGTAAGAGTAGCAAATGGAAGACAAGTTTAGTTCCAAAAGGGTTAAAAAAAGACTTTTATTTGTAAAGATTTTCTGAAAATATAGGCACTGATGCTCCTCATTAGTGAAATAATTTCTTTATATAAACTCCAATTGTGGAGGAAGAAGTTATAGCACATGGAAAATCTCTCCAAGAGCTTCACTAATGAGTTAACACTACATAAAGCTCAAGTGTTCCTGTTAACTGGACTCCATCCACATACCAAAACCCAAACATTTCTGTGTGTTGGTGGTAGTAACAGATGCTGAGTGACACAAGTCAACTGAGCCTCTCTCATTCGCTATTAACATGACCAACCTGTAAGCGTGGACATAGGTTAGCACCGCTACACAACAATCAAGAGCAACTTGCCTGCCAGTGACTTCTCACAATCCCCCAGGGTGTCCCGCCTCCTATTCTTTTATTGCCATGATCTGTTTCCTGACTAGAAGTCACTTACCTCTGCATATAGTTCTGCTCAGCCTTAGTTCCACATATTCATATCTGGCTTCCACTACCAGCAACTTCACTCATACATCTATGATACAGAGATCCTTTTTTTGAGGCCAGCCCCCAAGAAGACATCATCTTAGCAGGCTGCCACCTGGCCAGAGGCCTCTACCAAAGTACTGGTGGATTTCTGGTATGTTTCTGGCACGGCCTACAATTTCAGGAGCTGAAGCATGGGTCTGAGCATGGAATTCAGCAAACAGGACCTCGGTGCTGGGAGAAAAAGCAAAGAGATTAAAATGTTCTACTGGAAGATCAAGAACCATATTTTCCATTCTGGTAATTATCTGATAACATGCTCATATGACAATGAGATGGATCACATTATTAGCAGCACTACAGTCATGGACTCTGCTTTCACAATGGACAGTTTAAGGGCTTCAGGCAGGGTCATTGGGAAAGGAGGAAACATACAGACCCAGAAGACAGTGGGTTAGACCAAGAGGAGCTGGAATCTGGTCTTTCTGTGCCTAGCCTGTCAGAGTTCAGTTGGAGTCTCAGGACCTGTTTGGGGATGAGACCAAGGTGATAGAATAGCCCAAGACAGACACATCAGAAAACTGGCATTGAAGGCTGGTAAAAAACACACCACCACACTCATTGCTATTGAGAAAATTATGCCATGTTGGTGGGGAAGGGGGAGGTTTACCTGTTAATGGCCACTCTTATAGTTATTTTTGCAGTAGTGGTAGTTTCTTCCTCTTTTCCCTGCCACCCCCTTTACTCCCCATGACCGCCACCCTTCCTAGATGCATTGATCAAACTCAGGGGGGTGAAGGCATCATCCATTTCTGAAATCAGAAAACAATAACAAAATCTTTAACATGTTTTCATGTATATTTCTATTGATATTAGAGTTTTCAGGAATCCAGCTGCAAAATTATGAATTACCTGTACAACAGGGTGGGGAGTGGGAAGGAGGACCTACTATAGCCCTTGAGTCTCACAGATTTTTCTACATCACTCAGCAATTCAAGTTGTAGTTGTCACAACCCTCACCAGGCTGCTGTGTTTGGAGCCGAACACTGGATGTGTGCTTTTAAGCTCCCCTTTGGTCTTGGTAGTCTCAAAGCACAGTCTCCTTGGTCTCTAGGCTTGCTCTGTGGGCATAGATTCTATCTAGTAGCCTTGCTCAGAGGTGGGACCCCATGACCTAACCACCTTTGCCCCCAACCCTGTTGCTTAACCACACCCTTTCACCAAGTTCCACCCTTGCAGGCACTGTAGGATCCAGTGCAGTCTTCTGTCCAGGACTGCACTGAGTCTCTGCGGGTGTCCTGAGCTTCCCATTGGAGGAGGATGGACAGGGTCTGCTCTGCCTTTGCAGTCAGGTCCCTGTCTTCTGCCTCTAGGCTCTGCAGAGACTCCTTTATGGCACACACCTTCCTCTACTGCCTCAGAGGTCTCCGATATGACCAGCAGCTTTTCTATCTCCACCCAAGGGGTCTCCCACAAGACCTCTCTGAGCTGCTCGTCTTTTACCAGGACCACCTCCAGACCTGGAAGCTAGTCTTGGCAACCAGCTCTGTGGTGGGCACTAAGGGGAGGGCCTCCTTGCAGAGCACCGGCTACACAACCCCCATCTAGGTGTGCAGGTGGCTAAGTTCCCCTTGGTGCATCGGAGGCTGGTCCTGGCTAGTAGTATCAGGATTGGCGACTTCCTGGACTACAGTCAGGGGGACTCTGTAGCACTCAGCCAGCGCATGGGGTTCTCCACCCTTTGTGTTCCCCATCACATACGCCAGGAGTGCGGTCTCGCCCTCCTACCCTCCTCTCATGTTTTCCTCAAGCGGGTCTTGTGGGAGGATGCTCCCTGCCCTCCCTTTACTCCTGACCTTCCTGGCCTTGCCATCTCCACCACTCCCCAAGCCTCTCCAGCCACTCCGTGATGTACCATCTGAGTTGGCGGGGAAACATGCAGCCGGTCCATCTCCGAACTGCCCCCAGGAAACAGCTGTGCAGCTACCGCTTTGTTCTGCCTGTACATCTGGCTTACAAACTTGCTGATAGTCCTTAATGACTGTCTGCCTCTGAATGAGACATTCAGGCACACCTTCCTGTCTCTTTAGCACAAAGAGTGTCTCTGGAAAAAAGTTAACTTCAGATCAAGTAGGTGGTAATACAACAGTGAGTAGGTAAACTGAATCACACAATTTCCCACATTCTCCACTGTAGTTAAGTAATCTGATCCTTCTGTGGATGAGTACATGTGAAGTTAATGGCAGTTGTTCACTAAGGAGAGAAGGGACTTCAAAAATGTTTATAGCAAAATGCATATTCCTTCTGAGTCAGTTCTTGCTTTTTAGGGTAAACCACTTGTGCATTTCTCACAAGGTGTAAATTAATTGTCTTTGTAAAAGGTCTGTTCTGTTAGGGCCTTTATCCTTCTGGCTGTCAAGTTGTCTGGAGTGGCTCATGAATGTGGGTGCCAACCTCAGGGTAGAGTTTTACAAACCAGGGCACAAACCCCAAGTTGGTTGTGTGTTCTATCATTAGATTTCACCAACCATCAAGTGTGAACTCCTCAAACACTGTAACAGCTTTTATATGGAGTCTTGGACAGTCAAGTCTATCTTGCCATCCAGGCAAGCCTGCTTTGTGATAGATGGTCCCTTACATCAAAAATCACAGTAATATTCAGGTTATTGCCATTCTCAAAGGACAGTCACTTACCCCAGTTCAATTTTACCTAAGATCTCTCACCAAAGACAGTGCTTATAG
This sequence comes from Lepidochelys olivacea, assembly GCF_965140295.1. Taxonomy (NCBI): domain Eukaryota; kingdom Metazoa; phylum Chordata; order Testudines; family Cheloniidae; genus Lepidochelys; species Lepidochelys olivacea. The sequence continues at coordinate 84,701,504 of NC_140415.1, read as the reverse complement.
CCAACCCTGTAATAAACTAACTAAAAGATTTATTAACTAGGAAATAGATGAGAGCTCTTTAAAAGGTTAAAGCAGGTAATCATACGCACAAATGAATTACAGTCTTAAGCTTCAAAAGTAATACAAGCTGCTGTAATGTACAAGCACTGTATGTCCTTTTAGGGCTAACCCAAGCTAAGTATATTGAGGATCCCTTGTTTATGCTTAGAAATATTGCACTTTCTAAATTCCAAACAGCATAGTGATAGTTAACATAAGAACAGCCATACTGGGTCAGACCAAAGGTCCATCTATCCCAGTATCCTGTCTTCTGACAGTGGCCAATGCCAGGTGCCCCACAGGGAATGAATAGAACAGGTAATCAAGTGATCTATCCTCTGTCGCCCATTCCCAGCTTCTGGAAAAACAGAGGCTAGAGACACCATCCCTGCCCATCCTGGCTAATAGCCATTGATGGACCTATCCTCAATTAATTTTATCTAGTTCTTTTTTGAAGTCTTGGCCTTCATAACTTCACCTGGCAAGGAGTTCCACAGGTTGACTCCACATTGTGTGAAAAAATACTTCCTTTTGTTTGTTTTAAACCTGCAGCCTATTAATTTCATTTAGTGACCCCCTAGTTCTGGTGTTATGAGAAGGAGTAAATAACACTTCCTTATTTACTTTCTCCACACCAGTCATAATTTTATAGACCTCTATTGTATCCCCCCTTAGTCATCTCTTTTCCAAGCTGAAAAGTCCCAGTATTATTAATCGCTCCTCGTATGGCAGTCATTCCATACCCCGAATCATTTTTGTGGCCCTTTTCTGAACCTTTTCCAATTCCAGTATATCTTTCTGAGATGGGGTGACCATATCTGCACACAGTATTCAAGATGTGGACGTACCATGGATTTATATAGAGGCAATATGATATTTTCTGTGTTATTATCTATCCCTTTCTTAATGATTCCCAACATTCTGTTCACTTTTTTGGCTGCCCCTGCACATTGAGTGAATGTTTTCAGAGAACTATCCACAATGACTCCAAGATCTCTTTCTTGAATGGTAACAGCTAATCTAGACCCCATCATTTTACATGTATTGTTGGGATTATGTTTTCCAATGTGCATTACTTTGCATTTATCAACATTGAATTTCATCTGCCATTTTGTTGCCCATTCACCCAGTTTTGAGAGATCCTTTTGTAGCTCTCTGCAGTCTGCCTGGGATTTAACTATCTTGAGTAGTTTTATATCGTCTGCAAATTTTGCCACTTTGCTGTTTACCCCTTTTTCCAGATCATTTATGAGTATGTTGAATAGGACTGTTCCCAGTACAGACCCCTGTGAGACACCACTATTTACCTCTCTCCATTCTGAAAACTGACCAGTGATCCTTCTGGTCAGGAATTTTTATTCCCTTCCCCCAGAGTTCACATTGTGATGGGACAAGTAGGGTTGCCAACTTTCTGATTGCAGAAAACTGAACACCCTTGCCCTGAGGCCCCACCCCCGCTCACTTTCCCTCCCCCCTCACTCACTTGTTTATTTTCACTGGGCTGGGGCACGAGATTGGAGTGCAGAAGGGGGTAAGGGCTCCAGTTGGGGGTGCAGGCTCAGGGGTGGGCCCACAAATGAGGGGTTCAGGTTGTGGGAGGGGGTTGGGCTCCAGCTGGGTGTGGGGGTTCTTTTGTGGGGCCAGGGATGGTGGGTTTGGGGTACAGGAGGGGGCTCCGGACTGGGGCCAAAGGGTTTGGAGTATGGGAGGGTGTACTTGTTCTGGGAGGGAGTTTGGGTGCAGGAGGGGGCTCAGGGCTGGGGAAAAAGGTTTGGAGGGCTGGCTCCAGGTGGCGCTTACCTCAGGCGGCTCCCAGAAGAAGCCGGCATGTCCCTGTGGCCCCTAGGCACAGGGGCAGCCAGGGGGCTCCATGCACTGCCCTCACCCACAGGCACTGGCCCCACCGCTCCCATTGGCCACAGTTCCCAGCCAATGGGAGCTGCAGAGCCAACGCTTGGGGTAGGGGCAGCATGCAGAGCCTCCTTGGCTACTCCTGCACCTCAGGGCCGCAGACAGAGGTGGGCGAGTTATATGGGCCCCATGGTGCCTGGGCTTCAGCAAATTCAGGGCCCAGGGGGCCCGGCTCTACCAATCTTTGGGGCCGGGTCTCTCCCCAGGCCCCGCCTGCCACCCCCATGCACCTCCCCCAAGCTGGCTGCTGCCAGCGGGGAGAAGGATGCGGGGAGTCCTCCTCTCTGGCCCCCCACCTCAGCTCCAGGGTAGCCTCCCTGCTGTTTCCCAAACTCCTCATCCCCGGCCCAGCCCCGCACCCCGTGCTGCACCCCAACCGTCTGTCCCAGCCCAGAGCCCGCACCCAGCACCCAAACCCACTCCCGTACCCAGCACCCCAACTCCCCTCGCACACCCTCTCCTGCACCCCAACCCCATCCTAGCCCAGAGCCCACACCTACCACCCAAATGCCCTCCCAGAGCCCACACCCCTCCCACACCCAAATTCTCTCCCAGAGCCTGCACCCCACACCCTCTCCTGCACCTAAACTCCCTCCCAGAGCCCACACCCCCTCCTGCACTCCAGCCCTCTGCTCCAGCCCAGAGTCTGCACCCAGCACCCAAACTCTTTCCCAGAGCCTGCACCCCAACCACCCCCCCATCCCTCCCAGAGCCTTAGGCAGGTGTGGGGGAGGTGGGGACTTGGACCCGTTCTGGGCACCACCAAAAATTATACAAGCCTGCTGCCCCTGGCTGCAGGGACATACTGGCCGTTTCCAGGAGCTGCACTGAGCCAGGGCAGGCATGGAGCTTGTCTTAGCCCCGCTGCACCGCCAACAAGACTTTTAACGGCCCGGTCAGCAGTGCTGATCAGAGCTGCCAGGATCGCTTTTTGACCGAAAACCGGACACCTGGCAACCCTAAACAAGGGTTTGTTCATATCCTCTCTTCATGGGTGTGGGGGTTTCCAGTTTCATAGCAAGCACTTTTATAGTTACAAAGCAAACACTTAAATATTATCTTCTAACATGGCACAGAGATATAATAAGTGAGAGTAATGCATGCAGGAACTGACAAGTATTTCATAAGGTCCAAACACTGAACACATTTCTTATAAACTTAACATCTATTTTAACAATACTAACACACAGGTGAAACTGACTTATTTCCAGCTAGGCATTTGTCAGTGTTCAGTGAGGCTTAGGAGTCTTAGGGGTCTGCCAGCACCACATTGGCAATGAGCTCTATTAGATGTTGTCTCTGACAAAGATTGTCTTAATTTCACAACACCTAGTTGGATGTTTTGTCTCTTGCACTCTTTAACATGTTGCTGTTAAAGTAATGAGTGACAGAGTTTTGCTGCCCACTGGGTCCAAGCTTGGATGGTTGGCCTGAGCCTTTTCCAGAGCTCCAGTGTCTATGATGCTATTTTTAACACACTCATTGAAGCTGAGCTAGCACAAGTCTGTGTACCAGTGCTGGGAATCACATCTTCCAGTTGCAGTACTGACAGGCCTATAGGCTCTTTTGAAAATTTTACCCATACACCATGGGTAAAATCAACCATGCCACTACATAGCTATCGATGTTGTTAAATGTAGTTTATACAAGACCTTAAAGTCTTACTAACAGAAGAAATCTGTTTTCTTACTACAGAAAAAGCTGTAGGAAAGTTCCAATAGGTTATGCAATAAGACTTTGTCCTCACTATTGTACAGGAATATGGGAGTTCAGCATGGGGTAAGACATGAGCAGGGATAAGGGAGTTAGGTGTGTGAAGCCCCTGCTGCCAGGGAAACAAAACAAACATTCAAGCAAACAATGAAAATTCCTAAAAATTGAGATATTTATATTTAATTACAACTCCAAGGCCTTGAATACTTATATGCCTCTTTCTCCTGCTGGTGCTGGTAAAAGGCCTGGCATGTTTAGAGCAGCTCAGCAGAGAGGACATTTAACTAGTTACACACATTGGCACACGATAACTCTGTTGAAGAATTTGATCTAACAGCTGTTTCTGATTTTGGATGTACCATGTACTCCACTTAGGAAGGAACAATCAGTTACACACATACAAAATGGGAAATGACTGCCTAGGAAGGAGTACTGTGGAAAGGGATCTGGGGGTCATAGTGGATCACAAGCTAAATATGAGTCAACAGTGTAACGCTGTTGCAAAAAAACCAAACATCATTCTGGGATGTATTAGCAGGAGTGTTGTAAGCAAGACACGAGAAGTAATTCTTCCACTCTACTCCACGTAGATTAGGCCTCAACTGGAGTATTGTGTCCACTTCTGGGTGCCACATTTCAGGAAAGATGTGGACAAATTGGAAGAAGTCCAGAAAAGACCAACAAAAATTATTAAAGGTCTAGAAAACATGACCTATGAGGGAAGATTGAAAAAATTGGGTTTGTTTAGTCTGGAGAAGAGGTACATAAAAGGTTGTTACAAGGAGGAAGGAGAAAAATTGTTCTTCTTAACCTCTGAGGATAGGACAAGGAGCAATGTGCTTAAATTGCAGGAAGGGAGTTTTAGGTTGGACATTAGGAAAAACTTCCTAACTGTCAAGGTGGTTAAGCACTGGAATAAATTGCCTAGGGAGGTTGTAGAATCTCCATAATTGGGGATTTTTAAGAGCAGGTTGGACAAACACCTTTCAGGGATGGTCTAGATAATATTTAGTCCTGCTTTGAGTGCAGGGGACTGGACTAGATGACCTCTCGAGGTCCCTTTCAGTTCTATGACTCTCTGGTGTATTTTCAAACATTTACAGTTTTTGTATTTAGAAACCAAACATTTCTAAGTTTGCACATATAATACTAATTACTGTGTTACATTTTGTGGGTTGGGATACTGGACTGGGACACAGGAGATCTGTGCTGAGTTCTTGGCTCTGCCATAGACTCCTTTGGTGACCTAAAACAAGTAATTTAATCTCATTGCCTCAGTTTCAGATCTGTAAAATGGCGATAATAATTTCCTGCCTCAGAGAGGGGTTGTGAGGATAATTAATACATACAGTGCTCAGACTTATTTTATAGCCCTCATCACTACAATAAGTATCGAAATAGTCCTGGCCATGTACCATTCATACATCTGTGTAACATAATCCCAGTAAATTACCTCTATTGATCTGGCACATTTCCTGATCACCAGGTAAAGGAGGAAGTTGAATGAAAGGAGGACAGCAAATAGCAGAAATTAATTCAGCTACATGGATGTGTGGTGTGGATGGTCTACCATATCTATCTTTGTTTACATTTCCTTTAGTTACCTGGTGTTAAAGTGGCATGTTTCCCTGGGATTAGAATTCCAGAACAGATGAGTGTTGTCACCCATCTTCATATAACTCTGGTCCTTTTCTCTGTTGATACCAGTGATGGTCATCCTTTTGAAGAGCTCCATCCAGGGAAAGCTTTGGCAAAGTTCCTATTAATCATATACTTGAGGTCCTACGCTTTGCTAGCTGAGAAAGTCTCCTCTTGACTGCAGGTGGAGAGTACCTTCCAGGAGCAGAAGCTGCACAGTACACAATAACTGAGGCAGAGCACTGTGTTTGATGTGATAGCATGGTAGAATGGGGATGTTGTTACCAGATGGCTTTTACCCCAAGCACACACAATCTGGGCCACTGCTTGGCAGGCAACAAAACTTTCCTCTTTCCATGGAAAAGCATATAATGGATGGACCAGAATTATGACATGAGCCCAAAAAAGCAGGCATCCAAAAAAGAACCTCAGTCCAAAAGGTGGAAATTTCCTCCAATCTGGCATTCAGTTAAAATGACTCACTTTAATCACATGCTTATAAGAAAACGGTTTCTTTGCACAATGATCAGGGATATCTTACTAGAACCCTCAATAACACTGTTTAAATATCATTAGCATGGTTTCAACCATAGTGTGCACAGGGCCTACGATACAAGATCTGACAATACAAACATTGTTGGGGGCACCAGCTTGTCCAAGAAACTGCTGCACTGGGCGAAGGCAATATATTTATCTTGAGATTCAGGTTCAGACTAGGAGTTAGGAGAAATGTGGTCTTTTATGATTAGGTTATAAAATGTTATAGAAAATCTCCTGCGCTTTATAGACTGTTTGTTGGACATAATTCTTTATTACTGCTCATGAGCAAGCCAGTAGTTACGCTGTATGTTAAACAGTTGAATGACATAATTATATTTCCCTTCTGTTCAGCTAATTTTTTTCTTGATTTTAAGGTGGCTTATGCCTAAAGACATTTGCTAAGCTCACAGTGGATGGATGGGTTGTAGATGATATGTGATGTTTAAGACATTATTTACCCTTTTGCTAAAGCTGTTGTATTTTTAAACGAAATCAGCTGCACAGTTACCGTTTAATGAATGTTATGTTATTATGCACAAATCACTGAGAAGATAAATTTTAAGTTGTTATAATATAAAAAGTATCTATGCTCATCTCTTTTCCTTTTAGGTCTATTGTGATACACAGTTTGTAATGCAAAGAAGCTCAGGGCTTCTGCCCTCTCGTGGGGCTCAGGCCTTCAGGTCTGTGGGGTGCACCTGCTGGGGCCCCGAGCCTTGGCAAGAGCCTCCCATGGGGCAGAAGCCTCAAGTCCCACCACACTGCTGCAGGGCAGAAGCCCCAAGCCCTGGCAGGTGACCTCCACAGGACTGAAGTCACGAGCCCCTGCAGGCACACCCGGCTCTTCAAGTTACGAAGATTATTGTATGCAGCTCAGAGGGTCAGTAAATTTGACCACCCTACTCTATATCATATCCAGATGTAAAACTAGATTGACTTGATCTAGGAAAACTAAGGACTCCAGGTATTGCTAGAGCTATATGACCACGACCTTTTCTCTAATCATCCCCCCCACCCCAAAGGAAGAGACTGTCCATGTGGAAGGAAAAAACGTTTCTTGAACAGTCATCAAACAGCCAATTCTTTAAGAAATGGGGGCACTGCTTCCCTCAGGGTAATATTTGCAGTCTCCTCCAGTGATGAACCCAGTGCCTCAACATCCAAGAGGCTCATAGCTTTGGGGACCATCACCTTGTTGTGGTGAAGGGGCTTGCGAGTTCCAATGATCCTCAGAGCTAAGTTATTGGGAGCTTCATATTTCTGGTAGGGTCTCCCAAGGTGAACAGGTCTGAGGGGAGGTCCAAGACAAAGTTCAGTCCAATTCTCCAAGTCCTCAATGGTGAATCAGGTGGAAGAGTGTCCTCGGATCTCAACGGCTTCATCTCAACGGATGAAGGCTGCAGCAAGTGGAGATCTCCAGTCGTCTCAGACTTTCCCTGCCACTGGGCCCTAGACCTCTAACTTGTCATGATCATGTGGTTGCTGTAGGCACACGAGCTTCCCCACATTAAAAGAAATCATGCGCAGGCTTCTACCACAGGAATAACATCTTTCCAATCTTCCAAGCCCTGTGGCGATGGACTAGTGGTGATAGGGACAGTATTAGTGAATCTGGCAGTCCCTAGCCATGAATCTGCATGTAGGCGGCAGTACTTAGATGGTCGTTTGGCACCTGGACTGAGACAGGGGTGCAATTTGGCAGCTACTATCACGACTGAGCAGTCCTCTTTAGGATCCTCTCTGCTCACCCTGCATGGGGAGAGGGCAAGAAAAGGTGCCCTAAACCTAGGCTGTCTCATATATTCCTGGCTGGATTACCGCATCCGGTGGGATCACTCTGCCTGCGGTTGAAGCTATAAAAAGACAGTGACTTTTGCTACATGGAATGTTCGCACCCTGATGGATAACAAAGATAATGTACTGCTGGAAAGAAGAACTGCTATTGTCGCTCGGGAACTTGTGAGATATAACATCGATGTTGCTGCCCTGATTGAGACAAGGTGCCCAGATGAAGGTCAACTGAGAGAAAAAGGGGGAGGCTACACCTTTTTCTGGAAAGGAAAATCTGCAGAGGACAGGCACATTCATGGTGTCGATTTTGCAATTAGGAATAAGTTTGTCAGTCAGTCTACAGAATTTCCTGTAGGAATCAATGAATGTCTTATGACTCTTTGTCTTGAGCTCTGCAACAAGCAGTCTGCTACTGTCATCAGTGCGTATGCCCCAACACTTGATTCTATCAAGGATATCAAGGAACAATTCTAAACAGATCTTGACCAAAATTCCCAAGGAGGACAAGATCATTCTCCTCTTGAGATTTTAACATTAGAGTCAGGCGGGAGTCAGATCTCTAGAATGGCACTATCGGAAAAGAAGGAGAAGGAAAGGCTAATTCCAATGCCATCTTCCTCCTGAGCAAATGCGTAGAACATGGCGTGATCATCATGAACACCCTCTTTAGACAAAGTGAGAAGTAGAAGACCACCTGGAGAAACCCCCGCTCCAGGCATTGAAACCTTCTTGAGTATGTTATTGTTAGAGCTCGAGATCGGAAGGATGTCCGCATCTTGAGGGCCATGCATGGAACCGATGACTGTTGGACTGACCATCACCTTCTTAGATCAATCATGAATTTCCAGATTGCCTCAAGGCATCACAAGCAGGCAAAATCAGTATGAAAGAAATTCAGCATCAAGTCCCTTGAAGATATAGTGACTTGGGAGAAACTTCAGCATTGTCTCCAAGAGAAGTTTGCCGCTATATCTACAGCTGATGATGATAATGAAAATCTCTAGAAGGGATTAAAAACTGCTATTCTCTCGATATGTGCTGAGTCCATTGGCTATGTCACCCACCATCACCAAGATTGGTTTGATGAGAACGATGCTGAGATTCAGGGCCTGCTTTACCAGAAAAAAAGAGCTCATCACATGTGGCAAAACAACATATCACACCAGCAGAAGAAAGAGTCATATAAGCAACTCAAGGCTTAAGGAAGCCCAAAGGAAAATCTGTGACATCAAAAATAAGTGGTGGTGAGAAAAGGCCAAGGAGATTGAGCTTTATGCTGATAAACATGACATGAGGAGTTTCTTTCAGGCAATAAGGACCATTTACAGCCCATGCTCCCATGGATCCACACCACTCCAAGCCCAAAACGGTTCAACATATTTTAAGGACAATGAAGCCATCGAAGCCAGATGGAAGGAGCATTTTGAGTTACTCCTGAACCATGAGTCAACTGTCTCTGATGCCACCATCAAATTTGTACCTCAATGACATGAAAGAGAATCTCTTGCTGACCCTCCCATGAGCCATTATGCAAACTAAGAACAACAAGGCAGCAGGACCACATGAATACCAGCTGAAATCTGTAAGTTTGGAGGTGAAGAACTGATAGGGAAGCTTCACAAAGTTTTTCTTTATATCTGGTATAATGAGAAGATTCCAGAAGACTTGAGAAACACTAACACTGTTACAATCTTTAAGAAAGGAGATAAGTCGGAATGTGGAAACTATCGAGGCATTGCCTTGCTATCTATAGCAGGGAAAATTCTTGCCCATATCCTCTTAAACCAATTACTTCCCCTTGCTGAGGAAATATTGTCGGAATCTCAATGCAGTTTTAGATCATCCCATGGGACAACCGACATGATCTTCATGGCCCGCCAAATCCAGGAAAAATCTTGGGAGAAAAATCAGGACCTGTACATGGCTTTCATTGATTTGACAATGGCCTTTGACTCTGTCAATCACGAAGTCCTGTGGAAGATGCTGGCCAGATTTGGCTGCCCTCCAATATTTATTAAGGTCCTAAGTCTTCTCTATGATCAGATGACTGCCACGGTTCTCTGTAATGGCCTTGGGACAGAACTGTTTGTCATCAAAACTGGGGTTAATCAAGGATGTGTTGTTGCCCGAACCCTGTTTTCCATCTACTTAGCAGTCATTTTGGTCCTCATTAAAGATCACCTCTCCAATGGAGTTGACATTCAATATAGAATGGATGGGAGGCTCTTTAATCTTCAACATCTCCACTCCAAGTGTAAAGTCTTCAGGGCATCAATTACTGATATTCAGTATGCTGATGACTGTGTCATCCTTGTGCACACTGAGAATGACCTTTAGTCCATACTGGATTTTCTTGCACAAGCTTATCAAAGCCGAGGACTCTCACTCAATATTGAGATGACTAAAGTGCTCTCTCAACCTGCTTCAGGCCTTGCATATGACCTACTGCAAATCACCATCAAGAGTCAGACTTTGGAGATAGTTGAGCACTTTTGCTACCTCAGTAGCCAACTTTCTCAAAATGCAAAAATCAACAGTGAGATACAGCACAGGATCCAGTGAGCAAGTGCTTTCCTGACGCATTTTTACAGACTGCGACGTATGGCAGGACACCAAGATCCAGGTCTATAAGACAATTGTTGTTCCTACGCTCCTCTATGGATGCGAAACCTGGGTGACCTATCGACAGCACCTCAAGAGTTTGGAAAGGTATCACCAACGATGCCTCTGAAAGATCCTTTGTGTCAAGTGGCAAGATTGCCACACTAATGCCAGCATCCTCGCTGAAGCCAATGTCACCAACATTAAAGCAATGAACTTCATGCACCAACTCTGCTGGGCTGGACATTGTGTGTGGATGCCAGGCTCTTGCGTCCCAAAATAAATCCTCTACTCTCAGCTCATCCATGGTCAGAGATCCCATGGTGGTCAGAGGAAATGCTACAAAGACACACTGAAAGTGTATCTTAAGAAAACTGATGTGGACATCACAAGCTGGGAAGAGCAAGCCACCAACCGACCCCAATGGCGCCCACATAATCCATCAGGCAGTGGCCTGCTTTGAGGAGAAGTACTTTGCCCTCGAAGCTGAAAAGAGAAAGAGAGGAGTAAGGAAAAAGAAATAACTTTCTCCCAGAAAGCTGCTGGCCCGCCACAAATGTCTGTATCTACTGTGGGCAGATTTGTGGTTCCAGGATCAGACTCCTGAGTCATCTCAGGACCCATATGTAAATCCGTGGTAGAGATCATCCTCAAATCGAGGGATTGCCAGTCAATCAGCTCGTAACTCTCACAGCACCTCAGTGAAAAACATTGTCTGGAACTCATGCAGGCAAGACCTCATATTTATCCTCACTACATATGATTTGCTACTGTGGCAGCAATAGTTCAGTCCAAATCCACGTGATTTTTATCTGTGAAGTAGCTTGAAAACTGCATAGCTGAACTGTTTTACCAAATGGAGACAGTAAAGATCAACCAGACTGTGTACCACCAGAAATACTTCAGTTGACTGGAACTTCACAGAGGTTATAATGATGGGGAGGTGGGAAGCAAAAACAAACAAAACCCCCATCTCCCTCACAACTCCATTTACTTAGTCTCCGGCTCAGCCACAGTATACATTTTCAAGGAATTTTCATGCAGCAGTTGGTTAGACACCGAATGAGACCACCAGTAGCAGCTCTACAAGTTTTTCATCCTACTTCAGCTATTGCAGGTAATTGTATACCATGATGACTTGGATGACAAAGCCAAGGAACAGAGTCTAAACAGAGTGATCTCTTGGCTGAATAATATTGTTTCCTTAGAGTCGTCTCAAATCTAACTGATTCCAAGAACAGACCGATTATATAGGTAACTTTCCCAGACAAAAAAAAGGCTCACCCCAGGATCAGAAACAAAAGAGCTAATAGTTATATAATTTGTATATGAAAAAAAATCAGGAAAAAAATACAAAATGGCGAGCCATTTATCTGCCTAATTTCCCAATTTGCATGAACAGTCATGCTAATTATATGTATTGGTGCACATTTTGTCCAGGGCCTTCAACTTTTGGGTGCTCATCACTCTTAAAATCGGGCTATTTATTTAGATCCCCAAAGTTAGGCTCCTGTATCCTTATTTAGGCACCAATTTTTAAAAATCTTGGCCAGTATTATGTATCAACTCAGGAAAAATACACAGATTGTTTGAGAAATCACTTTACTTGCATGTTTTAATGTCTGAGGCCCTAATCCAATGTCCATTGAAGCCAGTGGAAAGACTGCTATTGACTTTATTGGGCGTTGGTTAACTCCTGAATGATTAAAAAATGTTACAGAAAAGAAAGTCCTAATCAGGGTAAATGAAAACAGTCTTGTGCTTCTTCTTTTTCTTTTTTTTTTTGTTAAGCACAGTTTTACCTGCTCTTAGGTTATACGCTGCCAACCTGTTCCATCTCATTCCTTAACTAACAAGAAACGGCTCTATGCTACCTGACTGAGATCAGCTTTTTAATACCTAATTTGAGGCCAGGCATGTGTCCCGTTCTTTCAGTCAGGAGTCTTAATTACATATACAAGCATTCCTAAACATTCAAGTGCGGAAAACAGAATAGATTAGACAGAATTAACTACTTTCCGAATGATTTTGGCCCAGAGCTGTTCACCCTGCCCCAATAATGTCTTGTATATCTGAACAACAAAGGGAGAAAAGCATTTTATATTTTATGTGGGTGCCACCTATAGTTAAGGTTATCCAACACTTTACATTATAAGACAGTGTTTTCAGTTGATTATAACTTTAATAAATCTTACGTTTGGGCTAAAATTTCCCATGCCAGGTATCTGCCTCCGGATGAAATTTTTGGGTAAAGTTAAACTTAAATGACTAGCCATTTCTGAGAATGCGTTTATGGGAAAACGCGCGGTTTTGTCCCTGATTAAAACGTTCTTTCAACCATTTCACTGTAGGTTCTAGTGCCTCCACAGTTGGTGCAGGGACTTGACATGTAGCCGAGAAGCCCCATCCCTGGTGCCAGCGTTGGGCCTTTTGCCACCCTTGTGAAAATTCACCCAAATTGGGCCAAGGTCTACGCCCTCTGAAAAAAAAAATCTAAGTTTGCACATTCTCTGTAGAGACTTGTTAGAATTTAGCAGCTAAAATTTCCAAAGATTCTGTCTGCACTGAGCACATTCCAGCCAAGAGTTGCAAGTATTGTTGAGCTGGACTTTCCCTGCAATTGCTACTTTCAGCTGCTGGGGGTTGCTGTTGCCACACTGTGATTCTCAACCTGTGGCCCGGGTAACACACTGTGGGTCACATATGAGGCCCACAATGATAAATAGGTTGAGAACCACTGCTGTAAAATAAGTGAAAAACTCCTAATAGCAGTGCCAATTGGACGGGGATGGGGGTGGGGGGTGGGGACGGGACGACACTCCTTCCCAAACCCACAGTCCAATGATCAGTTAGAGCCTCAGCATGTGAGCAAGAACCAGCCAGTCAAACACCTGAGAAAGAGAATGCTCTGTGCCCTGACCCACCCCACCCAGTATCAAATCTCCAGCCATGGCCATCCCTGATGTTTCAGAGGGAAGGAGAAAAATACAGACTGCATTGCGAGTGGGGGAGATCCCTTCCTAACCCTTGCAGGTGACCAGCAAAAGCCTTGAACCATGAGATTGTTTTTGGACTTGAACTAGAAGGAACCCACAGGGCTGTCGAGCCCTGACCCACACCATCCCAAGCAGCTTGTCCAATCCCACTCATAAATTTGTCCAGCTCTCTCTTAAAACCAATTAAGTGAGGAGGAGGAAGCAGCCTGATTTGGATGCAAAGGGGTGAGCAATAAAAGGGAAAGGAGGGTGGTGGAGAGCAGGAGCCAGGGTGAATGGAGTGTGGATAGGAGTAGAGAGGGAAGGGGTCAAGAGCTGGGTGAGTGGGAGTATGAATAGGAGCAGAACAGGAGGGACACACTCTAGGGCTAATCACTGAATGAAGAGGAAAAAAAAGAAATAATGAATAATTATCCATTCATTGAATGAGACAGCGGTCCTGTGGAAAAAACTACTGTGTGATAGTTAAAAAGGCTGTGATAATGGATATGCACAAAGGGGTTGAATTAAGGTTGCATAGGAAAACTTAATTCTGACATTTCCTTATTTTTGAGTACTTAACTTTAAAATCTTAACATTTTTTAACATGTTGTTTAGGCTGGTGAATTTCCAGGCCACTGTGTAGGGACCAAAGTGTTGGAAGCAGAACATGGGGTAAGACAGCATTTTCTAAATAAAAATAGTGCTAGATGCAGCAGTGTTGTAGCTTGGGTTTGTAAGTGCAATTACCTGTGTGAAGCTTTGCTGTGATGTTTACAATCACCATTCAAGATGAAGAAGACTTGTGCACATAGTGTGGATAAAATAGACTATATCTAGCTGTCTGTCTATCTATAGCTCCTGAGTATGAGCGTGGCACTAATTTCTCATTGAATGAGGAACTCACCCTTTCTAAAGTTACACCCCTTCTTATGACTACACAGGATTTGGAAGATTAGGATGAAATGTACTGTATGATCCATTAGAGTCAACTCAGATTCTGTAGATGATATAAACTGAGGTCACGTCCCTCCATGGAAAAGCCTATGAAAGGCACAAAGTTTGGTGAAAAAAAACATATAGCTTTGAAGTAGCATAACTTTGTTCACATCATAGAGTTTGGGCGGGGTGAGGGCGGGAAGAGAGGAAATCTTCCTAACTTGCAGCTGATGGGCATTCAATGAGGGCCAGAGCATCTTAATCCAGATCTCCTGCAGTCCTCCCACATATGTCACCACATGTCCCAGGGTAGCACAACTGTTCCAGGCTTCTCCATTTGGACTTGTCCAAGTTCTCTTTGCCAGAGTTTTGATGATCCCATAATTGAATGCATTAAATGTCTTGTGAAATCCCTCAGGGAATTCTAAGAGACATTTCTCTCTCCCTCTCTACCCAACTATCGGTATGTCTAAACTATAAGTGCTACAGCAGCATAGCAATGGACGGGGGTTTTCTGTTGCTGTAGTAAATCCACTTTTCCATTACCTGTGTCTACAATGTGAGTTAGATCAATCTAACTATGTTAGACAGGACATGTAGACCAAGCCTAAATCTCTACAAAACCCTGTAGAAGCCCCACTCCGTGAATTCGTATGCAAAGGGGCTTCCATAGGGTCAAAATATGCCACATTGTCTCAACATCACCACCACCACTGAAAGACTTCAGGACAAAAGAGATGTTATTCCTTTCATCCCTTCCAGAGAAATACCAGAAGGAATGACAAGTCCCATAGTTTTTCCTTACATTAAGTGCCAAAAATGCTGAAAAGTACATTTTTGTTAAGTTAAACTTTAACCTCTGTCCTTGAGATGGATTTTTATTTTTTCCTCTTCATGATAAATTGTACAAGCAAAATTACATGCTTTCATAGTTCAATTTTTTCCCTTAAATGGCTTCCTTCCATGCTTTCATTCTATTCCCCACTTATGCCTGGATTTTTTTTTTTTTTTTTGCCAGAGTTCTGATCGTGCTGTAATGCAACTAGATCATTTTCTCCTATTCACTCATAAGTTTCTAGAGCTTTCCAAAAGAATGTTACTATTTCAATAAGAAGAAGATGAAAAAGGTAATGCAATTGTGGCAAAAATCTGCTTCTCAGACTGACTAGTCAGAAAATGTATATTCAACTTTTGCATACACTGAAGTTCATACTTTAGCATAGATCGCCATTCAAATTAAAATTACTAATTAATTTTGGATATTAAGTTTAAAGTAAATCAAAACAAGGAAGTTATGTACATGAGTAAATAAACTCAAACTATTGGGATTAAATTATTTATCAGAAACCACCTCATATGTGGTTAAAACAGTCCTTTTTGTTCATCCAGCCCAACTCCCCATGTCAAAGTAGGAAGAAATTGGCACTATACTTTCAGGCAGACATATCTAGTCTGAACTTCAATGTCTTTAAGCTTGTTAAAACTACCTCACCAGATAAACTGCTTATTCTTACTATCACAATGTTCCAAATATCCAAATTGCATTTTTACTTTAACTTAATCCTACTTCTCCTTTTATTTTAAAAAAAACAAAACAGATGGTGTTTAGTGTAAATTTCTCTTTTGCGTACATTATTCCCTGGAAGTATTTATTATGTCTCCCTATAAACATCATAGGTGAAAGTCTGGCCCGTTAAAATCAATAAGAAAACTCCAATTGACTTCAATGGAGCCAGAATTTCACTCAAGTTCTTTAGAAAATCTGTTTCCTTACTTTTCCTTGTATTAGTTTGGCTGGACTTCTGTGAACCTTTTCTTCCTTCTTAATCTGTTAGATTAAGTAATAATTTAAAAAAAATAAATTACTAGAAGTAGACAAAAATAGTCACCATGGCCTAAATTTTCAACATGACTAGTGATTTTTGATGCCTTCATTTTTGAGTACCCAAATGACACCTAAAAGAAGCCTGATTTTCAGAAAATACTGATTACCTATTCTCTGAAAACTAGGCCCATGCAAGGTGTCTCAAATTGGGCAACCAAAAACAGTCACCCAAAATCACTAGTCACTTTGAAAATGTAGGCAAACATTTTTAAAATTAGAAACCAGTTAACTCCTATAATGTTTTAAATGGCAAAAAATCAAACAAAAAAAAAAAGATGTTCAATCCTATTTTATTTTCTTAAACAGATTGCATTCATAGGATACCACAGAAAGTATTGTTATGTTTAGCCATATTTTAAAGTTTGTATTAAGGGCCTTATCCAAAGCCCATTGAAGTCAATGGAAGGCTGCCATTTGCTTCAATGGAATTTGAACCAGACCCCTAATTTCTCTTAAAAGGTAATATGCAGTAAGAGCCAAATTCCCCTCCATTGCTACTCCATTCCAACTCCAACAAGGAAGTTATTCAAGGGGTTAGTTGTTCCCATAATAAATCATATTTAAAGATAATATCAAATTGTGTCAGGTGTTGCAACATCAAAGTGGGAAGGAAAATTATACAAAGGGAATGAGAAGTATGAATGAAAATAAATTTAAATTCAGCTGGGAAAAACATATAATAATACATTTGAGGGACAATAATCCGAAACACAGATGTTGAATGGGACAAAAAAACTTGAAGACAATGATGCTGACAGAGTCCTAAGGGTCATAGTGGCCAGCAAATTTCACATGAACATGCAATACAATACTCACACCTTGGCAGAAGGTGCTCTTACCTTTCCCCTTCCTTCCTTCCATGGAGAGGAGAAATGGCTGGTGAATCCATCTACCAGTAAATCATCCCCTCCTCAGTGGAATAAAGAGTGTGCTGACCCGCTCTGACATTGCTTCTGCTGAATCTGGGGCTCTCCGTGGTTATAAATGAGGGGGCTGAATTTGGCCCTTGACAGTTGCATTCAGTTCTAGGCATTTCAATACAATGGCTAAAACCCTGACTTGACTGAAGTCAATAGGAGTTTTGTCATTGACTTTAATGGGGGTAGGATTTCACCACATACATATTCCAACTGGAGGGAAGAGTAACAAAAATTATTAATCAACTGGAGAGAATAACTGATGAAAAATGACTAAAAGCTAAATATGTATAGCTAAATAATGGCTTAGGAAGTGAAAGAGGAGTTGAGATATGCACACACATATGCACATACGTAAACAAACATACAAATATAAGTGTACGTGGTTAACACCAAGAAGCGGGAGGAATTGTTTAGGATGGTTTAACAAGGCATAATTTTGCCCCATTATGGCTAGTTAAGAAAACATCAGTTTAATTTGACTATCAGGGGGAAAAAAACAAACTAATTACTAGGATTCATTCTGTGAAATCTCAACTATTTGGCAGAGATAGACTCCTATCAAAACAGAAAAGGAATGAACTCATAAAATCTCATATGTTTAGACAAAGAATGAAAAAAAAATATTTTTTAACTGAACGTCCATCCCAGTTTAAGAATATGAGATAATTCCCATATTATTACAACTGTGGTTCAGTAATCTCTTTTAAAAAACATTGCCAGGCTATTCAGCTTTTCCACATTATAGATCTCTCTTAAAACTATCAAATTCATAGGCATAATGTAAATGACCAGATGATAGGGCCCTTGGTCTATGACTATTTTAAGATATACATTATTTTTAATACATTCATGCAGGGTGGATTTGATTTAAATCACTAGTCCAGAAGACTCGATTTAATCATGGATTTCTATATAAAGTGCATTCTTGTTGGTTGTTATAACCTTAATACATATTCTTCACAACACAAAGATATATGTAGATTTCATTTTTAGAAGGTACATACTATTCATTTTTAAGTGATTTATTTTGAAAAATTTTCAGATTAGTTTTATAGCTATATCAGAAAATGAATGGTTGTTTGGTTATTTCATTTACCAAAGGCAATTGAAGCAGATATTTATGAAGTCATTGGGAGGTGAATGATCATTAATATTTGGAGGAATTTATTGCCATGCTCTTTAGGAGGAGAACATCATCAGACAGACATTTAAACTGTTTTATTTAACTAAAACAACAACGTTATGTATTCTGGATTTTTTTCTTCAACAGCAAACATATAATATTTTAACAAAACAGGCATATGAATTTTTGAATTTAGTTAAACATTCAAGTTTTTTAAAATCAGGTTTGTTTTCGTTAAAATTGTTTTTAATTAAAATAGTTAAATGAAATATTTAAAAAAACAAAACAAAAATTAAATCGACTATGTCAGCCAGGTCAACATGAGAAACTTAAAATATTGGCTTCTGCAGCTAACTCAGTCGTCTTCACCTTCATTTTCCTGTTTGTTCATAATCTGGAAAAGAAAAACAAGCTTTCCTGCTTTTTCAGGTCTCAAATGATTTCTCAATTTGGAATGAATTAGTCCAAAGGAAGAAAATATTCTTTTACACAGGCAGAAGAAGCTACTGCTGTTAAAAGTGAGATTATCACTTCAACAGTCTCTGAATCCAAGTGCTTAAGTGACTTCCACCAGTTCACTGGTGTGACTTTCTTTAAAACTTCATCAGCAAACATATTTCTTGAATGGTTCTTGTTCCCAAACTGAGTCTCTTTTACGGCCTGCTGCCATTATAGGTTTGCTCTTCTAGTGAGAGAATGGTATGGTAGCTCTCAAATCAATGAAGGCTACACTCAGAAAGACCGCAAGACTTCTGGAATATGCTGCTCAAACAATTTCACTTTTGTTTCTACTGCCTGTCCCTCCCTTCTCACATTTATCTCCAGACTTCTTCTCCTTGTCCAGATCAATTCCACCCCCAACAATCTTCTATTCACTGAACTTTTTGAAACTTTGCACTTTTAGAGAGAGGTAAGGGATTGACTCTGTGTTCACAAATTTGCAGAGGGACAGTAGGGTTGAGGTCTGTTATTTCTCACCTCTATATATTATTTTATTTCTTTATTTATTTTTTGCTGTTAACAAGCATGTTGTCTCTGGGGACATAAATCCACAGTTTGAGAACTGCAAAACTAAGCATCTCTGATGGTATCTTCTAGACCAGTGTTCCCAAACTTGGGATGCCGCTTGTTCAGGAAAAGCCCCTGGCGGGCCAGGCCGGTTTGTTTACCTGCCGCATCCGCAGGTTCGGCTGATTGCTCCTACTGGCCGCGGTTCGCTGCTGCAGGCCAATGGGGGCCAGTGGGAGCCGTGATCGGCCAAACCTGCGGACGCGGCAGGTAAACAAACCAGCCCGGCCCGCCAGGGGCTTTCCCTGAACAAGCGACATCCCAAGTTTGGGAAACACTGTTCTAGACTGAGCACTGAGTCCCATTGAGTAGATAGAAAGATTAACCTAAATAATCTATACAGAAGCCCCTGGAACCCCATAAGATTGGGTCCCTAATCCATGAACTATTGGAACTCATTTACAAAACTTTTCTTAAACATTACATGAATATATTGTCTCGTACTATAGAATTAGAATTTATAATCCCTATTCCATGATGAGATAGTTTTAATTAAGATACATTATAGCTCAAAGATATCTTTAGATAGGTTTTATCAAAAAAATCTGATTTAAATAAAAAAAATCCGATTTTTTTTATTTTTTAAAAAAATCATTGATTTTTATCCACTCTGCATTCAGGCTTAAAATTTAAGCTTGCGTTTTTGATGGACAAATGAGTGAGCCAAACCCTCTAGTGAAATACGACCTTATTTTATTACATACATTTAGTGATACCTGAATATTTACATTATGATTAAAATGCTTCTTGATAATAATACATGCTGTTCTATCTAATTTCCTTCTCTTCCAGCAACATCTGTGAAGCATAAGGAATGAGACTCTCTCTTAAAGATTGTGGGAACAAATAAAATATACAGTACACTTCCTGTTT
Organism: Lepidochelys olivacea; assembly: GCF_965140295.1. Lineage (NCBI taxonomy): Eukaryota > Metazoa > Chordata > Testudines > Cheloniidae > Lepidochelys > Lepidochelys olivacea. The sequence goes on along the minus strand of NC_140415.1, from coordinate 84,681,488 downwards.
TAGAAGGTTATTTATTAGTTTAAATATTTGTGCAATATTTGGCAGATGATCAAAACCAGTTTCTCCTGATGTGTTTACAATGTTCTAAATTAAAAGCAAAGCCCATTTTCAAGTGACATTCGTCATACAAAGCTAAATTTTTTTCTCATAATGCATATGGTTGTGGTTTCTTCTAGCTGGTTTCAGCTCCAAATGTTGCGTACAAAAGTTTATAACAAAGTTTTCTTGTGAGAATTAAAACTGATGTCTAATAATTCTTACATAAAAGAGCCTTTTTCCTCAGTCTAGAATTTTTTTTCTATGACTTTATATTTACTTAATTGTCAGCCTTATGCTGTAGTTAATCTCTACACTGAAAGAAATTCTTTTGATTTCACTCTGTATTCTGTTGCTCTTTAACATTAGTTCCCATAACCTTTGAGTAGTGAAATGGTCAAACACAAGAATGAGGAGCTCCCATTTCTCTAGTGAATGCTATAGAAAAGTGTTAGGGCAAGGATTTTCAAACTTCATTGCACCACAACCCCCTTCTGATAACAAAGTTACTATATGACCCAAGGGCAGGTGGGGGCAGAGGTGAAGCCTAAGCTCCACCACCCTGGGTGGGGGGAGAGGGACCATAGCCCAAGTCCTGCTGCCTTGGGTGGGGGGTGAAGCCTGGGCTTCAGTTTCAGTCCTGGGTCCCAACAAGTCTAATGCTGGTCCTGGCAACCCCATTAAAATGGGGTTGCAATCCACTTTGGGGTCCTGACCCACAGTTTGAGAACCGCTGTATTAGGGCAAAAAACTGCTGAAAGTTTTAAACAGTGAATGTGTTGTGTATTTTGCTGGGACAAAATAGCTTGCAGTGCTAGAGAAATACACTTCAAGCATTATCCATTGGCTCATCTATAAAACATTTTACATCCAGTGCATAAAAAACATTATGTAAATGCATGTTCATTAACTAAGATAATCATTAGGATTTCCTAAAGATTCTTTATAAGTCTTAAAAAAAAGGGTTTGGATCTTTTATTCATGTTTAATTACCATCATCTTAAAATGTTAAATAGCTGCTTTTAAGCACATTTTACAGTTATATATATATTCACAGTCCAGATGACACTTCCCGTGTTCAACAAGAAAAACTTGCTTCCGTCATGTTTCTTGTTATAAATAGACAGATACGCAAACATGTACACTGTATCATTTCCAAGAAAAACACTTCATATTCCAGTAACCTGTCCCTCTTCTCACATCTCACACTTTGTATTCTCTTTACTGAGTCGCACACAGTCCATCCCTTAGTCATCATGGCTTTTAAATAGTAATTACTAGCATCTGCAATTTTGTTTCATTTTTCCTTTACCCAAACACTTTAATAATCACTCTGTATACTAACAGTGAATGGTCCTCATTGAAATTCAGTTGTGAGAGTCTGCTGTTGTTCAGGAAAACCACTGCTCACCACATGCAAGCAACCACATTGTGGATGTTTTAGTACCATCTGTAGGAGCTGACTCTGGGATATTAGGGAAGGGTGGATAAAAATGTGCTCATGTGCATTTTTTGAAAAAGTGGATTGCCTTGTATCGCAACATTTGTCTACATCTAAGGAGCATAGTTTGCTTCCTGTTTTGCAACTGTCCAAATCACAAGAAAAAAGTTTTTAAGTCCTATTTTTCTCCAAGCAGGAAGAATAATTACCACATCTTTGGGAGCCAACCATTTATAGTGACAATGAAGGAAGGTATTCAATGTAGCTGAGAATGTAGATGAATTGACATTGTATCAGAAAGCAGTTATCACAGAACATCCTGTAAAGAGGGAGGAGACGAGTATAATAAACAATAAACATTGGCTGAGCTATCAAAACTGCAGAGTGAACAAGAATTCACTAACTGCTGTTGCGTTTCCTTTTCATACCCTCCCCATTGCTAGCCTCAGCACATACATTACAATAGTGTAGCCAAAAAATATTGTCATACTCAAATCAGATCTTTGATAAGGACCAGATTCTGCTCTCTTGCACTGGTGTAAATCTGAAGTAGCTCCTATGTCTTCAGGAGAGTTACTCCATATTTACATCAGTGTAAGAGAGCAGAATATGGCCTGCAGTGTTTATAATGCTATACTACAAATGTAGTGAAAGAAAGAATCATGCCATGCAAGAAGAACATATCATAATACTCAATATATCTAGCAAAGGTCATATTCTAGAGAATAGTATTACACTGTTTAGAGGGCCAGGTTTCTTTAGGCTCAACTAACTAATTTTGACTTTTTTTTTCTGTGCATTTTCAGTTAGGTTTGCCAATTTATGCTGCAATATTTGCAAAAACCTTTCCTAAGAAGACATATTTCCTAACATTCAAAAACCAGTCGGAGAACATTTCAATCTCTTTGGTCACTTGATTACAGACCTAAAAGTGGCAATTCTTCAACAAAAAAACTTCAAAAACAGACTCCAACAAGAGACTGCTGAATTGGAATTAATTTGCAAACTGGATACAATTAACTTAGGCTTGAATAAAGACTGGGAGTGGATGGGTCATTACACAAAGTAAAACTATTTCTCCATGTTTATTCTTCCCCCCCCCCCATCCCACCCCACTCTTCTTAGACATTCTTGTCAACTGCTGGAAATGGCCCACTTTGATTAACACTACAAAAGATTCCTCTCCACCTCCACTGCTCTCCTGCTGGTAATAGCTCACCTTACCTGATCACTCTTGTTACAGTGTGTATGGTAACACCCATTGTTTCATGTTCTCTGTGTATATAAATCTCACCACTGTATTTTCCACTGAATGCATCCGATGAAGTGAGCTGTAGCCCATGAAAGCTTACGCTCAAATAAATTTGTGAGTCTCGAAGGTGCCACAAGTACTCCTTTTCTTTTTTCAAAGAGGATACAGTACATTAAAACAAGACACTTATGGTTGCAGCCTCATTGGTCAAGACTGTTTTCAGTTCAAACAATCTTGACCAGTGATGCTGCAGCCATCAGCAATGGCCTTGGTTGCTTTGGGGTTTCAGAGACTTTGGGACATGGTTGTTCATGGGACTGAAATAATGACCCTGCAATTTCCTTATTTTAGCAGTTAACTTCAACTGTTTAGAGAAAGTTTAAACATCTGGGATCTAAACTAACAGTGATGCACTGAAAAATAGAACATGCTGAACTCATAGTGGAAGGCCATGTTAAATGAATCCTGGGAGAGGGTTTCCCTGATCTGTATGTGAGAATGGGGAGAAGGAAGAACAAAGTTTGGATTAGATTTTTGGGAAACATGCATAATAATCCTGGATGCCAGAAATAAATCTGCCCACAAAATATATTAATTTGTGTACAGTGCCTTTCCCCACTAAGGACCGAACCCAACCCTTGAGTGACGTTCCACAGGCAGCTAACGGTAGAAGGAGGTGCTGACAACAGGACTTCATTACAATCACACCTTTAGGAACCAGAGTAGGGGCAGAAGACCACAGCATGGATGGTCCTCTGTCTCTAAAAGGTCCCCTGAGATCTGGGCAGATGTGAGAGGAAGACAGGAGGTTATTTTTCCTGGGGAACTTCATGCCACGGGTTTTTCAATGTGAAGGGGTGATCTAGATTTGAGTTACTTAAGAACAGTAAGCATCGACAACCCCTGTGGTCTTTTGAAAATAAAGTGTAAAAGCAAGAGAAGTACGAGTTAACTGACCAACATACGCAAAAAGAAAAGGAGTACTTGTGGCACCTTAGAGACTAACAAATTTATTTGAGCATAAGCTTTCGTGAGCTACAGCTCACTTCATCGGATGCTCACGAAAGCTTATGCTCAAATAACTTGGTTAGTTTCTAAGGTGCCACAAGTACTCCTTTTCTTTTTGCGAATACAGGCTAACACGGCTGCTACTCTGTAACCAACATACGTTAATCAGATTGGGATAGTTTCTTTATAAAAAAATGGGTACTGGAGGCTCTGGGAGTTTCCACACTGCTAGACTTTATTGTTTCATATCCTACATATAATAGCAAACTTGAAAGCCAGCTGGGTTGGTTTTATTTGTTTTATTTTATTTTATTTTTTTGGATAGTCTGACATGCTACTTAACTCTTCAGCCCATTTATATGAGCAAGATCATAAGATTCCAAGAACTCTAAGGAGAGTATGATTTTTTTTTTAATGACAGTGAAGAAATCAGATTCATTATTAACTGTTTGTTAAAAAATGAGAGCTTTCCAGCAAAATAAAGTGGTCTTTTAGGAACTTACAACATGAATACAGGTTTTGTTCCCTCAGGATGTCATCTGTAGGCCACACTTACATTTTTGCCATACCTGAAGAGGCCACTGTCCCTGTTTCAAAAGCCAGCATACCAGGAATGCAGATATAGACACAGAAAGTTCCAAATAAGTTTGGTAGTGTGCTTTGATGGACTGCTGGTTCAAACAGCTGTTTCAAACAATAGTATATCAAAGCACACTATGGAACTTTCACTGTGCTGTAGCAATGTCCACACGGGACATTATTGCGTGGCTAGCCGGTGCACTGTAGATTTACACACTGGCTAGCCACGCAATAACATCCGATGTAGACAAGCTCACATCAGCCTATGGGTAACATGGTGGTGGTGTCAGTCTCACAACAGGCATAGTGGACTGATTTATTTTTTTTAAAAAGCATATTTTCTTGACATCTCTCAATATTTTGATATGATTTACAATAAAGTTTTTTAGTCTGGGGTGTTGTCTAGAAATTGAGGTGGATTAATGAGGAGTCACTCTTGAGAGAGAATCTTTTGCTCTTTTCTATGACAGTCAATATGCCCTTTAGCACCATAAAGTCATGGTCACCTCTCTTAGAAGTCTATTCCCCTCATCTTATACCTTTCACCATCTGATATCTTTCCTGATATTTAGCCTTAATATTTTCTTTTTAAATTTGTCATGTTATTCCCAATTACACTCCATTTTACCGTGCTCAGTAATTCCCTTCCCTCCTCACAGCCCTCAGATATTTACAGATGATTATCATATTCCCTTTAATTGTCTCTTAGTCAAGCAATCTATATTTAGCTCTTTTAATCTTTATTCATTCATGAGTCAACTCTCCAGCTCTTAATTTATTTTTGTTGCTCTCATCTGAACTTCTAGTTTATCAGCATCTTTCTGGTAACAAAGTACTCAGATCTGTGTATGCTTTGTTCTGCTGCTATGACTCTCAATGTATTTTTTCACATTTTCAGTTATTTTATATGATACAGTATGCTGAGGTGTTTTCAGTTGGATTGTTATATAGGCCATTAATAGCTTGATTTTCAGAGGCACTGAATATAGCTCCCATGGAAATCAATGGGAGTTGTCATGCTTAGCAATTCTGAAAATGAGGCTATAAGTATATTTATATACTAGATTGAGGAAAGTTTTTAGGGGACCAGATAGTTAGAGATGGAGGTTCAAGGTCCACTCTCAAAAATGCACATATTATTGTGTGCCTAAATGAGCACACACAGCAACCAAGACTGCATGCACATATTTAGAAATGTTTATTTAGATGCCTAATTAGCCATCAGCACACCCAAGTATTTGATTAATATAGAAAAGTGCAGCAACCGTGCATGCAGAGATAAGCACATGCATTTTTTCACAGAGGCTTCTCTCTGACCCCCAAGCTCCCTCATTTTCCAACCCCCACTTCTCCTGGTCCTCAACCCCCTGGCTTGCCTGACCTCTGACCCTCTTTCCTGACTCTCTCCCCAGCACATCTGCAGAGGTGTGGGCAGGACTAGATGCAGCAGGACTGAGCTGATCTCTGTTGAGAAGGTGGCTAGGCTGCCGGAGAGTGCTTCTTCCTTCCTTCCGGGATGAAGATGTTTCTCCAGAGCCAGGCATTGGAGCCTGGGATCCACCAGGGAAGCACCAAGCCATGCAGTAGCACCTGCTGTGGTCAGGGGACCAATCCCGCAGTAAAGCAACAGCACCAGAGTCCCGATTACTCCTGGCAACCTCCCCATCTCTCTGCAGTCCGTCCTCTCATGGCACCCTGGCTCCCCATTACCCTGGGGTGGTGGCTCTTCCTGTACCTCCTGAGCCTGCTGCTGGCCATGTAGGTGGAGGCCTCAGGCAAGGGCGTTTGGATCCAGGGGGCAGTGACATCCCAGCGGACCCCTGAGCTAGTCAAAGAGTGCAACCACCTCAGTTTCTGCATTCACATAGGTTCAGATTTCACCTTCTGTGTGGCTACCTCCTGCTGTGTGTTCCAGCCTTTCTACCAACTTACTTCCCTCTCACCCTCTGTACATCAGAAATTACCTGCTAGTTTACATACACATACGTGTCATTTAACCTTTCATTTCCAGGTGGCCTGCTTCAGTTTCTGTGGAGCTCAGCCCAGCTCTCCCAAACAACAAGGTGCTCACCATTCAGTGTGCTGCCAACTGGCTGGAGGAGCACTCCAGGGTGCTGGCTTATCTCTTGTGTGAGTACAGCAGAGATAATGATTTTGGGAAAAGCACCCGAAATATCCACTTATATGAGACGATCTTGAAAAGGTGGGCATCAACCATATTGGTGTGCAGTTCAGGGAGTGCATCAAGCACCTAAAGACCTTCAACCTCAAGGCTAAGGATGGCAACAGCAGGTTTGGCAACTTCTCATCTACATGCCCCTTCTACAAGGAGTTTGACCAAGCGCTTACCACTGCCCCAAGACTACAGCCTGCTGTTTTCCATGACATAGTTCTGAACACAGTCACATATTCAGACCAGATGGAGAAGGGACAGCAACAGCACTGTAGAAGACCATGCCGGAGCAGGGGCTGGTGTCCCAGGAACAGGCTGCAAAGATGGAAAGCCAGAATCAACCCACACAGCCACATGGGCTAGAAGGTGTCATATGTGTAAGCCACTGTAGTGAGCACCTCACAAACCTCCACTACCACAGTACCAACAGTTGATTTGCCAACATAAAACTGGAAAGCCATCTGGGGTAGTCAGCTTCCAGAGGCACTTGCAACCCAGTTTCGGACAGGTATGGACTCCCTCATTTGTCATCAGTGTCCTGGCACTGGATGATCAGGCAAACTCCTCACATAGCTCCATAAAGGCACTTCCTCATGAGGAAGTTCTGGAGCCACTGCTAGTCATCCCAGGTCTGCATGTTGATATGATTCCACCATGCTGTGTTAGTTGTCCTTTTACGGGCTATCTATGGGGAAGCCTCAGCAATTGCTGCAAACCTCATGTCTTTCCAGGCTTCCATGTATGAAACCCCCTCTGAGTCCCAGTGCCACCTTCTGCAGTTCAGAAACAACTGCTGAAATGTCATCCAGACTCTCACAAAAGGTCTACCCTTTACTACATAAACAAACACTGACAGATCCATGTCCCCTGTCTGGAATGAAGGGAAGCAAGGAGAATGCAGAGCCAGCCATGCCTCAGCTAAGTCTGATCATGGGATAAAACCCAGCAGAAGAGTCCAGGAAGGACAGATAAGATCTCCCACAACACACTATGAACCAATTCCTTGAGCAGCTCAAGCTCATGAAGTGCTAAAGAACCCTGGGACAAACCCCCAGAAACATATGTCAACTAGTGTCAATCATATGTAACTGCAGGACAGGTGTGTACAAGGATACACAGGCGTGGGCATGTTCGACTCTCCAGTGTAGACCTTTGGAGGCAGGCTTGGATAGCATGTGCCCCATATGCGCACAAGCCAGACACTGGTGAACACTGTGGACATACCGTGTGTGTCTGCTAGATGGCCAGTTGATGTCCTCATTAACATTGAGGTTGCTTAAGGATTCCCCCCATTTATCTTTAGTCCCTTAACCAGGGCCGGAGTCTGCCTGTTCCTTTAGTGGAGTGCAGTGAGGGAAGGGAAGGGTGCAAGAGGCCTTTACATCTCTTTGCACGACCTATATAAAATCCTGGCAGAATTGCAGACCCTGTGTGCAGAGCATCACACAGATTTCTCCATCTGTATTCTCCTGGGGGTGCATAGTGCCCAAAGGGGAGTGGTGGAGAGAAGGCAGTACCATCCTTTCATACTAGTCTGTGGAGTGAGACTGGCATGCGGGTGGCAGCTGGCTGAATCATAAAGGATGTAGTAGCAAAAGCACGTCCCTTCCAAACCTTGGAGCTCAAAGACAAAATATCTCTTTCCTTGGCATGGAGAAAGGGTGGCTTCACTCGACCTTGTACTCTGAGCTATATAGCTCATGTTTTACTCAGTACTCTTACAGCTTCCAGTGAAGAAATAATAATAGCAAGCCTGCTTCTCCTCTCACATACATGGTTGTAAATGATGTGTAGTTCTAGTGAAGTCAATTTAGTTACTCTGTTATAAATTTGGTGTCAGAGGAGACTAAGCTCTAGAGTTTCTGAGGATCTATGGGAGTTTGCCTGAGTAAGGAATGAGTCAACGATGAGGACCAGATTCTGCTATTGTTACTCAGAAAGATAAAATTGCTTATTCCACGCATGAGTGGTCCTACTGAGTAAGGATAGCAGAATCTGGCACTGAGTAAGGAACCCAGAGTTTCGCCTAGTATTTTTATCTTTGGACTTGGCATTCTGTACTGAACACGTGTTATTTACTCTTTTGCAATTCATCCTGAAAGTTGTTTGGTTGTATTCATGTGGTTACCAAGTTTATGTTGTGCAATAAACTGTAAACATATTTTTAAAACAATATGGTGTTAATAAAAGCCATACTTTAACAGGGTTTTCTGTAGATGTTCTACTCAGTTCATTGGGTGTTTCCTGTTTTCAAATGCATATTCACTTATCAGCAATTAGAAATGATTTGTAGCATTTTGAATTTTAGTGCACTTTCAGCAATGGTCACTAGGAAAAATACCTTCTAAGGCTAAGGTACAATTGTAAGTTTATATTCAGGATAAGTTCAATGGAAGATGCTTGCTGTGCTTTTAAGACCACCACCTGTGGACTCACTTATTTTCACAGAAGACAAGTAAGAGGGGACATGACAGATACCAAAAAAAAAAAAAAAAAAAAATGGTATAGAGAAGATACATCAGGCATTCCCCATTAATTCAAGAACAAGGGAATGTTCAATTACACTGAAAGGCAACAAGTTTAGAACTAATGAAAGAAACTACATGTTTACACAATATATAATGAACTGATGGAACTCCTAACTCTCATTGAGGACAAAAGTTTATGAGGATTCAGAAAAGGATTAGATAAGTATATGGGTAATGAATACAGCTACAGTTACTTTAGAAGGAGAGAGATAGAGATGTTTCAGGGCATCAGTCAACCATTAACTGATGGGTTTAAGAAGAAACTTACCCTCTGCAGGTATTCCACAATTATGCTCCACAAGCATCTGGTACCGACAACTATCAGAGTCTGGACTAGATTGTCTCCTTTGGTGTGGCATTTCCAATGTAAAATAAGGATTCTTCTGTTGATAATACTATTATGTTTCTAGTTTTCAAATGTGAATTTTCTTAAATTTCTTATTTTAAAGCATACAAATAATTTTCTATGGTATTTTCAGTTACTCTATATCAGTTTATGTCAATTCAACCAAAATAAGGATTTGCATCAGCTTCTAGGATGCAAATATTTTCCACTGGATTTGATAGTATACAAGAGCACACATGCTGTGTTCTGTTTCCGAACTTAGCATCCTCTCCTCCCCTCCCCCACATAAATGCTCAATTATCCTTTTTTATTATTTTATTTTAAGATTTTGGCCATACAAAAACCCTTATCTGTTCTTTTTATGTCATGCAGTATATCCTGATAGAATAACAGTGTAAATCTTCACATGACCACACCCCTCAATAAGAGGTTTCAGTAGGTCTGTATATTTATCCTGTGTTTTATGTTTATGACCTGTTTTACTCATTATTACGGCAACTGTGTATATTTCCACTTATGAGTTTCAAATGCCACTGTACATCAATAAATCCTATTTTTTCAGTGGTCATGTTCAGTTGTGACTCAAAAGCTTAACAGCTTAAATTCCATTGTTCTCAGGACCTTAGGATACAAAACTAATTGCCATGTATTGCTACACAAATTCCTAATATTACCTGGCTGAGCTATTTGCCTACAAATAAAAGTTGGCCATGGACAGCTATATTAGTTCTTGTTTTTTTAAATGAGTCAGCTTTTGAAAAGTACTATATGCACATTTGAACAATCCATTTATTCCTTAACAAAACCTGTCCTCACAGTGACCTTCTTTCCCTTTATCTGAGCAGGGATCCATCTTCAGCATACATTAATATCACTCTTTGAGTTGATCACAGAGGTCACTAGAGAGCACTCCTCCCTCCCCACCCTTCTTACTCTGTCATGAGTGTAAAACCAAGCTCAAAACCAAACTCAGGGCTTGTCTACTCACAGGATTGCACTGTTTCAACTAATGGCGTGATTTTAAGTTGATATAGTTAAACTGGTGCAAAAGATTGCATGGGACACTCTCATTTCTATTTAAACCAAGATTATTCAGTTTAGTTTAAGTTGATTTGGAACTTAAGCCAAACCAAAATAAGCCACTCAAATTGAAAAAAGGGTATCCATACAAGGATTTGCACAGCTTTAGTTGAAGTGTGTTTATGTACAAACAAAGCCTCAGATCCCCAATATGGGGATTAATGGACCAGCTATTGCAACTCTTAATGTGGGTCAGATTTTCTCCTGTGCCAAGAAACACTCAGCGCAGGAAAGGGGATGTGGGATTAGAGCCGTCAGGGACATGGTTAAGACTCCCTGATTCTCAAATATTCCCAGCTGTGATATAAGGGACCATATGCCAGCTGCAAATTTCTGTATGGGAGTGGAGTTCCACTCCTCCCTTCTCCTGTCCAAGTTAACCCCCTCCCTCCCCTGACATGCTCCTGTGTTGGGGAAGGGAAGTTGGTGTAGAAGTCAGCTATGCTTTATATCAGTTAAGAGTTCTCAGCTGGCCAGTTTTGGCCAGATTCTGGTGCAAAAGGGACAGAACTGTGGTTGAGAACCTGGTCCTGTATGTGCAACCTCCTTCCTGCCCCTTATAATGTAATTTTATGTGAGATGCACAACATTACTCACATGAAAAAAAAATCTTTCTGTCATCACCGTCAGAGCTGATGAGATAATGCCTATAGACTAGGCTGGTATAATGCATGTATTCATAGTGATTTTAGCAAACAACATATTTCTTTTAAAGAAAGCAAAAAGCTAAGATGCATGGGAGAGTACATATAACACAAGATCCTGTTTTTAAGCCAGGTACTACTGTTGATTTCCGGTAAGACTCCCCAACAACCATTGCTATCAGACAGTAGTTGCACAAAATAGAGACATACAAACCAGTGCAAAAATATAACCATCTAGAAAGGAGGGCAGAATTTATCCATTACAACAGACAACCATAAGTAACAAGAGCTAAAATAACCAAACAGATGAACAGCTAAAGATGTAGGTCAGCTTACACAGATGTCAATAATCATCATTTTAAATCATCCCACTGAACACATTTTGTTACACGAGGAGATAAATAATATCTAAAATATTTTAAAGAATTCTGTGGTTTCTTACAGAAGATGTTTTTCAAGCAAACAGCTCATAGCAATCATCTTCTAGTGTTTCCAATCCTGTTCATTCACTTGCAGTTCCCTTAGTTATATTTGGTAATCCTGGACTCATTTTTAGAAAAGTTAAGGTGTGTTCCCTCTATTACTTGCCAAATGTACACAAATCCCAACTATAGTGTCTATTGCATTATTAGGACATGAAATAAGAGTGGGTGATTTAAGAGAATGGTGTACTTCCGTTAGCAACTCTGAATGCTATGGTTGCAGTTCAGCAATTAACAGGCTTTGTGAATGCAAAGAAATGTGAAAAATCACCAGTTGTGAAAAATCAATCCAGTTTCTATTCTCCTATAAAAGGGCTGTAAGAAAAAAATGTGACCGAGGATTTTTTCCAAGCATGTATGTCATAAATTTCAATTTGGTTTATTTAGGCTGTAAACCTCAAGGATACGAGTGAACTGAAATACATTTTGGAAGACTTCTTATTTGATAATTAACAAAATATCTACATACTTATAGAAATCAATTGACCTGGAGTAGATGTTCTGTGTTTGTCACCAATATTTTATTGTAACTGGTAACTTGCACACTTTATAATAGAACAACAACAACAACAAGGGGAAAAAAAGGTTCACTATATACAGCCCCCATACAGGCTACTTGACTATACACAAGGCATAGTGATCATAACACAACCTAGTCTTCATAATAATTTGTGCACAAAAAGACACCATCAATCAGACATTATGTGAACATTACAGTGAAATGACATCACAAGTCCAGTGAAAATTCAGCATAATACAAAACATATTGATCTACTGCAAATGACATCCTTTAAAACAATAAGCCTTTATTCAGTAGTAACTTAACCAGAGTCTGAAGCAGAGATTTGTTGTGTAGTTATAAGTCTTTTAAGTGAAGCAACCTCTGCAGATAAGTTTGCTATGCCCTGCTTCAAATACAAGTTCTCTGACTCAGATACTTTGTAGACATTGTCTTTAATTTCAACAACTCCAGTTTTGCAACCACTCTGAATTTTTACATTGAGTTCCTTTGGGTGCCAGTGTTCTGGTTTGAGAGACCAGTCTTGAATATTAGTCACTTGAACAGAGAAAGGAGTGTGAGAAGAATGTACCAAATTTTGTGCATTGTGCTTTTCAAGCTCAAAATGTCTTTTAGATGTCATCTCAACTGGTGATGATAGTTTCTGTGTGGCATCATAGTCACTATCCATTGCTTCCACTTTGATTTGCATGGCTTTGGCCTTAATTCGAAGCTTGTGAGGCAGTGCAGAAGAGTTCACCTCTGGAACTTTAACTGTTGCGTGAACATTTTTAAGTTCAACTGGGGAATGAATTGGACCTTTAGGGACCTGCTGCTCATCTTCTCCATCAGATGACTTTCCTATGATCACATCATCAGCTTCTGAAGTTCTTGGAGAATTACTGGAGGACCTATTAACTTGCAGCAGAGGAGGGGAATGTGAGTACCCATTAAAGGTATTTACTATGTAGTTTGGAAACATGGATGCTGTATAGGAGCCTCTATCATCTCTTGACTCTCTTGCATAGTTCTCCAATTCCATTGGCTCCTGCTTTATAACTTGAAACTTATTTTCAGAACTTCTGCAATTATTCTGTATAGGACTTGCTTGAGTATGCTCTACTGAGGATACTTCAGACACATCAGACAAAGAGCTTTGTGGAGAGTGTTTGATGACAGAAATACAACTACTACCTACCATAGATGGTTCATGTTCATCCACAAATGAGTTAATATTTGATTTGGAAGTTTGATAGTCCTGGAAATACACAGCTGTTGAATTACTGAGCTTCTGTATCTCTTGGGCATATGCTGCAGAGCTAATTAAACCAAACTTTAGCTTCAGTGAAAGCAGCTCAGCCTTTAACGTGGCATTCTCCTCTCCTAATGCAATTAGTTTGTTCTCTAAGACAAGGTCATTCAGTCGTCGTTTTTCACGAGATCTTTTGGCAGCTTCATTATTTTTTCGTCTTTTTTCCCAATACATAGCATCTTTCTTTTCATCTGGAATGAATTCCCGCTTTCTCCGACATGCTGAAGATTTGTTTTTTCCACTATTTCCTTCATTAAGTAGTATGTCTTCATTTGTAGCCAAGTCTTCAGACACTTCTGTTAAAGTAGAATTAAGCACCATGATTTTGTCCGTATTGCTACTTGCGTCAACAGGTGCCTGTTCCTTTTTAATGGTCTGCATTTTTCTCAGCTGCATCAGAAGCAATTTTTAGTAGATCTATGATGAGTAACAGAGTGAGCTGTTTTCCCAGTGCTTCTCAAACCATAACTACCTAATAAATACAGTAATTCTAAATCCATATGCATTATTCCTTTTGTTTCATATTATTAAACAGAAGAATATTCAGATCCAATTTACTTCTTGAGAGATGTAATGGGAACTTGCTAAGTAACCTGTAACAAATAAAAAGCACCAATTATTAGTTGATTATTGCTGATTTTCTGCTTTAAAATGCTACTTTCAAAATACATAATTTACAATAATGATTGATTCATTAAACCTACTAGACTACAAAAGAAACTCAACAATGATCCAGTTCACTTTATGTAACCAGCTAGCAGCTTTTCTCCCTCCCCCATGCAATTAAAAAACTTTAAAATAATGGTTCCTGTTTTCAAAACAAGTAAAGTCTGATCCAAAGAAAAGCAGTAAAAATAACATTTGGTTTTGATTCAACAATAATGTTGTCACAGAACTTCCCATTACATCGTTGACCAACTTAAGCCTCTACACTAACAGATGACTAGACATGTTGATTAGCAGCACTGGAAAATATCTTATCCCTCCATATAAAGATCTCTCTTCCAAAAGCAGCTGTGGTGTGTGATTCAGAAATGTTATATATTTGGGTCCATTACAGATTAAAAATAACCCACGCTGATTTAAAGAGGTTAGAATGTTTTTTTCTTTGCCTTAAAATAATGACAGAGAACACATTCCAGCTACACAGCACATAAAAATAATTAACTTTTAAAACATATATTATTTTTACATTTAGTATAGAGATCACATGACATTTAAGAACCCTTTTTGCCTGGTCATATCAATATAATTTAGTTTAAGCACAAGTTATATAATTCTGACACGCCACTTTTTTTCAAAAATCAACAACAAAGAAAAAAAATATTACATAAGGTTGATCTCTCGTATCTAAAAGAAAAAACTATTGAGTAATTAGTGAAATTACATTAAGATAACAACATTTACTAACATAATTCTCATTTGAAAAATGTTTTTTACTATACCACAGTACAATTTAGCAATATTTAAGGATACACAGCTGCAGCAAAACACTGCACAAATTAGAATAGAAGTTTAAATCTGAAATGGGATCATCAACTAAAGAAAACTAGCTTAACCTTTAACTCAAGACATTTTGTCATTAAAATTTGACTTAGCATTTAAGCTGGCATTTTGTATTATTTAATTCATATCAGTACAAAAATACTTTGTTCTCATAACAAAATTTCTTTTTGATCCTAGACATAGTTTCCCTCCATACCAAATTTTCCATGGTTAGTCATGTTCCCGATAAAATAAATTTAGCAAGACAACTGCTTTTACAGACTATCTTTATGCTGCCTGCATATTTAAAAAAATAAATATAACAGTGACTTTAGCTTAATATCACTATTTATTGGGCATGTGTTTACACTGACTAATGAAACTAATTTTAACTTTATCAGCTGGGAAAGTTACAAAAAAATAAATGAATTGTATTCTGCCAGTTTCTCTTGTCTTTTTCAGAAGGCAAAGTGGAGTGAGTGATGTAATAACAATTAATCAGGGATCATAAAGACTTGGGTTTCAAGTTGGGTTCTGTTTCATCAAACCATGCCAACTCCTCTGTCATGAACAATTAACACGTTTAATAGAACAGCTAAGCAGACTTTCCTAAAATCCATGGTTAATTACTGGCTTATAACTATTTGTCTTTGGTAATGAAACCTTAATGGAAAATGAAGTCAAGAGCTAACCACTCCATAGACAACATTAACTATTTACAGCAACAGCACCGCCCCAAATTACTGTGCTTGCAAAGCAGAAATATAACTAATATACAAATAACTACACAATTAGGCCTGATCTAAAGCCCATGGTGAAGTCAATGGGAGTCACTCCATTAAGTTAAACATGCTTTGCATCAGGCCTTTATAGAAAGAAACTCCCCACCACATATCCCCACTCTTCATATAAAATTCTCTATAGTTTGTTTTCCTAAAGTACCATTACAGCAATTCTGCTTATTACAATGCAATATTTTAGCATTAGTATAACTGAATGCAGTATAATACTGTTAAAAATTCAGTGTTGAACATATGGATCTTAATGTACATTTCTTTAAATGAGTCAGAACGCTTGCAATACAGGTAAAATGTTTAAATGCATCACATAATGTTGTGTTACAGTAACAAAAAATATAATCAATCCGGTCAACTGGAAATTGAAATCATTTCCAGAATGTTCATCCTTTGACTTATGTCATATAAAATACAACACACAGGTTACATTTACATTATTCTGTTGCACTGGGATTACTGGATCAAAAGAATTCTGACCAGTAACTATCTTGGCATATTATGAACACTGGCAATCATATTTATTCAAGTCATTAAATAATTTTTGGCTTTCCAATGAGGAAATGTATCCACTTTCTAAAGTACATAATGTGAAACAGTACACCTCTTCTATCAAATATCAATGAAAACATATCTTTACCAGAAGTTATGTATTTATTCTTTTAGACTCTGATCCAATTCTTATTGAGGTCAGTGGGATACAGTGGGCCTTCAGTGGGAGTTGGATCAGACCCGAATGACACAGAGATTTGAGTAAAATATAAAATGTAGTAGATAACTGAAATCAAAATCAGATACCAGTCATTGATACTCCTAGAAGAGGGGATACTTATATACATACAAGCTTATATCCTATATATTAATGTGCTGTGCTGTACAAGCTGGAACTTCAAGGTCTTTTTAAAGTTATTAGTCACTGAAAATACTCAACAGTGATAGGGATTTGATGATAATTAGTTATTTGTACGTATTTTTAAAATATTTACATTATTTGAAACTTTCAAGCTATATACAAGCCAGCTTAAGTAGCAACATGATCTTATCACAATTATTCTCATCTTCCTTCCCCTTTCATTCTTATTGTGGGAGTGTGGTGTTTTGTCTTTCAATTAGATTGTGTTTCAAGGCAAGAATCGTGTCTTTATATGTTTTTGTACAACATTCAGCATGAGACCCCAGTCCATCCTGAATGAAGCTTTGGGGCACTACCATTATACATATAATTAGGAACAATAATAATAAAATAATATTAATAGTAATAAAAATAATAACAGATAATTGGCAGGATCAGAATTATTACAAACCCATCCAAACACCGAATACTCAAAATTCAGTTCTTTACCACCAATCTTTTCTCAGTCACTGGGAGTTTTGAGTATGCAATGATTCCAAATTCATATGTACTTTCACAGGGCAATATTCAGGCCTCAGGTTGCACTTAAGCAAAAAAATACAACCAGGGTGGGCTGTAATATTTCGCTTACTGCAGAGTTCATGCGCCACAGGACTTCTGCAGATTGGGGTATTCCAAGGAGGCATGGTCTGCTTGTTTCAACAAACATATCTCCTGTTTTGGCCACACTCCATCTTGTGCATATTACTGGTGCCCTTGGCATGAATAACCTGAATGAGGGAGGGACTGTACACGAGTCCATGGCTCATCTAAATATGTGTTCAAAACAACAGTGCTTTGCAGGCAACATTCATATGCGTCCCCGGCCTGTATCCATGTGAGAAGTTCATAAGGTCTAAATTTGGCCAATGATTTTTATGTCAACCTTATATAATTGCCACTTATGTCAAAAGCTTTGACATTATGCTTTTGGTAAATCATTAAAGCACCAGCAAATTATTAGTTCTATCAGTATCTTCCTTGAACATTTGTATCATCTTATTGAAAACTGCCATTATACAAACGGAGAACTAAAATCCTTTGTCTGTTAATGGTTTTCCTTGCGGATCAGCCCAATACAGAGTCTGTAAACAAATTAAATTCCATCTGATGATAATGGCAAAATGCCTTCAATAAAAACAGCCATTTCACTTCAATTGTATTTTATAATTCCACTGAAAACATGAGTATTTACACATAAACTAATGAACTGTAATGATTCCTCTGACTACATTTCAAATTCCAATATTTTCCCTTATGATTAATTTTGCAATTACTTTATCACTCCCTCAAAGTATTCTAAAACCAACATTTAATACTGCTGTACATTAATCACTGCTGATGGTTTTTATTTATTTAATTATTTATTGGGTTGGTTGACGTTAATGGCATTGAGTGCCAATTCAACAGTGTAATAGCATTCAACCCTATTAACTTAATTACAGACCCAATCCTGCTCCACTGCAATTTTGCCATTGACTTCAATCCGAGCAGAGTCCGACCTCAGATTCAAGAGCTAATATGACTGTTCTCTAAAATTCATACTAATGAAACAAGAAATGATGTACACAGAAGCCATGAGATGTTAATTTATCCATGGATTTTAAAATATTGAAGCACTCAGATATTCTCAAGATATTATAAAAGTCCTGATCATGCAGCTCTTACTCACATTCATATTATATACTTAAATAAGCACAACAGTTACAGGACTGGGCCATAATTTTGACTCTCTTTGTTCTTTCTAATGTAATCATGTAGGTCAATTGTGTGTTGAAATACACACATGTGGTTCCCATACACATGTGTTTCCCAAGCCAAAATATGACCCATATTGTTTTACTGAACAAGATTTACGTTCCTTAGCAAAGAATGATTCTATATTTATCAAAAATAATTTGCATTATATCCATGATTACATTCTTCAAAAATGTTTTATGCAACTCTTTCTACAGTGTTGTTTTAACATTGGTTGTTATCAGGGCCACCGAGAGGATTTTGGGGACCTAAGGCAAAACCTAAAACTGAACCTCCCCACCCGCATCCTTCCAAGAAAATTATCATGGAAACAAAAGAATTTAAGAAGAGAAGAGGGGATAGGGTGTCAGAGAGACCCCAGGCCTGTGGGATCACTGCCCTCCCTGTGGAGATAGTGGGGAGGGGCTCTGCCCAGTGTGAGGCTAGGGGGCTGCTCCCAGTCCCACCTCTCCCTGAGTTCCAGCCCTACTACTGGTGGGAGTGGTATACCTAATTCCACTCCCACCTCCGGGCTCTCGGCCTGGTGGGTGGCCTTGGGCCCAGTGTGATGATGCCAGTGGCGGTGCTGGTGGGATGTGGGCCCCGCTGGGGTGAGCAAGTCACTCCCCACACTATTGATGGTGGCCCCAAACCTGCGCCCAGATCCAACACCTCTCACTCAGACTTGGCCCAGTTGCCCCTCCATCATTTTGGGGTGACTGGGAGAAACTCTCCCCTCTTCCCCGACTCCGGCAGCCCTGGTAATTATTTCTGTTCCCTCAACATTCTGGTGATGACTGCGCTGGACCAAATGAAATACAGTTTCAAGACTTTTTTTGAATCACTCTGCAATTTTCTAAAATCAAAAGTCTACAAATCTTAGAGTCCTCCCAAGAGCAAGACTACTGCAAAATATTCATTTCTAATATTTCTAAAGTGAGAACCATGTATTCTGTCACTGTGACTTCTTAGCACCTATTTAAATAAACACTGTCAAGTATAATATAAACAATTTGCTAAACCAACCAACCAAGCAAACTAAATTTAAGTATATATATTTAGATTTCCAATTGTTGTTTTCAATGTTTTGCATAGTTATCATTAAATATGTTATCGTTAGCATCCTGTCATGGGGCAACTATTTTAAAGTCTCTTCATGAACCAGAAACACTGGCATTCCTAGGCACCCAACCCAACAACCATTTTGCACTCAACAATTCTAAAAAATTAAGAATATACTTAGTATTTTCCATCTTCAAAGCACTTTACAAGTATTTGCTGACTAAATGACCCCAACACCTTAATAAGTGAAGATGTATTATCATCCCCATTTTCCAGCTGGGGAAACTGAGGGTGCAATTTTGAAAGTGAGCATGCAGCCAAATACTACATCTAGACTAAGAGCTAGGGATGTGATTCTCCTGTTCAAGTACTCATACTCCTGCCAGCTCTCATAGAGGTAGTACAAATATAAATAGCAGTTTAGCAGTGGTAGAACAGGTCATGGCAGCAGTGGCACAGCTGAGCCATGCTGAGTACGAATATGCCTGAACCTGGTGAATATGTACTTGACTCAGCTCAGCCATGCCTCCACTGACGCCATCAAGGCTACACTGCTATTTATACTCATGCTAACTCCATGAGAGCTAGCCCGAGTATATGTCCTCAAGCAGGGGGAATCACAGCCTTAGCTTGTAGCGTAGATGTAACCTAAATTAACAGGTGAGTCTGAGGAACCAAATCTCCTCCACAATTTGGAGCCTGTCTACAACTACTCTTTGCAGATTATAGGCAAATGTAGTACCAGGAATTTCTACTGCCCTGGGAATAGATCTTCACCTTGTGTAAACTGTCATAGTTCCATTTTTGAAGTTAATTCAGTTATGACACACTGAAGTTAATGAAGCTATGACAATTTACCCCAGCTGAGGATCTGGCCGCTATGGTCTGAGCCAAACCCCACTGAAGGCATTCAAAATAATCCCATTTTGAAGGCATTCAAAACAATCCAAAATAATCGCCACTGGCTTGAGTGGATCCAGAATGCCAGCCCTCATGCAGGTTTGTGAGTCAGCCAACCCATGCAGTTTAGATCAGATGAAGTTTAGTCTTTCTGGGACCACACTGGTGAACAGGATTACATGGTACGACTGAGTGGCTGCTCAAAGTTACAGAGGAAACATGATAAAATTAGGATTAGAATTCTGATATTATCTACTATTTTTAATCCTGTGCACATAACACACCTCTCTCAAATCAATGAGCATCTTAAGCGTTTAAAGACTGAAGGATCAATCCATAATTAAATTACAGATCAGTGTGATACTCATTATGATGTTTTCACACAAGATGAAACATTTTGGATAAAACTTCTGTATTTTACTTTTTTAAAGGTAATAAAAAGAGGAATCTACTTGATTCTCTTACATTCACATTAAGTGTATTGTTAATGTATTAGATTCTCCACAGTCGCACAAATACAGTAAAGCTTATCAAGGCCATTGAAATACTATATTACTTCCATATTGTCAAACTTGAAGCTGTACCCAGCAGGTTGAAGTCTTATGAAAGGCCTTCAGCGTTAGGAAACACACTTCTGTTACTGTTTATCTTAATAATTACAGATTAACTCATTAAAGTATAGTTTGATTCTCAAAGGTTAATAACACAAATTATGCAAATAAAATCATCTGGAGAGAACTGAATGTGTGTTAAAAATAGCTGTTGCTCAAAAGGTCAGTCAAGGTTAGTAGCCCACATTTGACCTATATTTTCTTCCTATTTGTTTGGAAAGCCTGTGTAATTCTCTATTGATTTTTTTTTTATTTTTCCAAAACAAATGCTTCAGTGCTTTGTTTTAGAAGAAATCAGTGTCATTAATTCAGAGTACTTAGTAGCAATCTTAAGGATAAGCTGGTAGTGTAAAGGTGCACAGAAAGACATACTCGGGTAAAGAAACATATTTCATTATTATGGTTCTAATGGGTTTTTATAAAAAATACTAAATTGAGCTAAAAATAATTTGTAAAATTATGAAGACTATAACAGGAAGATTTTTCCTATGTCACTTGCTGCTTCATAATAAACATTTTAGATTATGCAAGATCACTATTTTCATATTAAAAGGTTTCCAAAAACAAAATCACAACCTAGCTAATTTCAAACACTGAAAAAATTCTTTTGTTTTGTTTTCCCCTCAATTAAAGGCCATAAGACAAAAATACAAAAATGATTATGGAATGTTGTTTCAATTATACCTAAAACAAATAACATTTTTATGTATTAATTGTACTGTATTCTCACCAATCCAAAATATGAGCCAGATCCTCAGCTGGTGTAAACTAGTGTTGTTCTATTGAAGGCAGTGGTACTATGTCAATGTACATCAGCTGATGATTTGGTCCTTTTTCTCTGCCATAAGAAATGACGTGCAAAAAAGTGAAACATCATGATGTAATAGACAATATGTGTAATAATTTCTAACACACATTGCAAATGAAACAGAAATAGCAATATATGTAGGCCCCAATCCTGCAAGATGATCCAGATGCATGGACCACTGTGGACTTTGCTTGGACTCCATGCAAATGTAGGGGTGAGTCCATCCCTACAGAGCCAGTTGCAGGACTGGGGCCTACATTGAACTGCTTGTGATGCAAACTCCATGAGAGGTTGAGTTTGGTTATTCAGTCAGAAACCCTTATCATGAAACTCAGCAACAGAACAGAAAACTGAGTCAAAGCTGTATGATAACCCTGCAAGATGGTAACTAAAACAGGATACATGCAAAAAACCAGAAAATATTCCAGCACAGAATGACAAGGAGTGAAAGCTTTAAAAGCACATTCCATTTAATCTTCTATTTACTACCACTGGGATGTGAACATTTCTTCCTAAACTTGTTAAAACAATGAAGAGTCTATGCTCTGATGAGTGTGGGCTTCCTTGACAAAACATATTATCAACAAACACAAAATAGAAGACTCTAAGCATGTGTTAATAATAAACAATATATGCTAAAAATATGAACTTCATTTTATTATAACAGTATTTTTACTCCATAATCAAATTATATAATTTTCCTACAGACATCCACAGCAGAGAAAACTAAAAAAAAGTTGTAAAAAGGGTATTTCTTTCCAATCAAAAAGAAAATCTCTTATGTAATATCCATGCTCACAATTTACAAAGTCTTTCAGTATTCCTATGTTATGCTAATTTGGACAAGCACCAACTCAAGTGTAAGTTAGGCAGGAAAAAACACAGGATATCAAACAATATATTAATGCTAATAAATTTCAGGCACACTTTTTTAAAAATAGAGAAACAAAGAAGGAGTTCTCAAGGGCATTGTTTCTATCACATTTTGAATCAAATTCAATATGTCTTCATTTTTCAAGTCCTTACTTTTGACAGTCAAGCTCACCCCACCACTGTCAGTTAAAATTACCAATATTTGAATGAAAATGTTTACCTAAATGGGTTTTTAACTCTGAAAAATAGTTTAACATTTAAATTAATTGATATTTTGCCTGGGAAGGGACCACAGGATTTGGGCATATATTTGCATCTTTTTTTATTACATATCCTAAGCACATTTATATCTCATAACTGGCTGTAATTATCATGGCAAGGTCACCTGGAAGCATCTATTAAGCTGATGACTCAGACACATGACTTAACTGTGTGTAGTAAGACTCAAACAAAGAATTTTATTGTTCAAGTTATTGCATCACAGTGATGTTATAACTGCAGCTCACAAAAATATGGCAACAGGGTTGCTGTCTGGAAAAACAAACTGCATAAATGTTGTTTGCATAACCATTTGCTAAAGTAAGTCAGCTTAAAATGAGCAAAAGATATCTTGAAATAAAAAAAGACAAGTGCTTGAACAAGTAGAACAGTGACTGATATATTCTGTTGACTATATAATCATGCTATAATCAGCAAAAGCAATATCTGCGTGTTCCACAATTTTCAGCAAAAGTTTGGCAAATACCGTTTCTTCATAGGCTAAGAAAAGCTGTGAGGAGGTCGCAGAAGTTCATATTGCTTGTGGGAAGACTGTAAGCTTTTTGACACCTTTTAAATCATTTCCTTAGAAAATCCATTCAAACAGAAACGTGAAGCTTTGAGGGCAAATCCAGGAAGCTGGATATTTTGAAAGCTAGTTAACAATTCTTTAGAGAATAAGTCAAGCTAAAAATAGAAGATAACTAAAAATGGAAAGTGAAGGCAGATAATTCTGAAAAATGTTAAAACATTAAAAGTCAAATAAAGATATCTATAATGTAACAACTTTTATAGTAGTTTCTGCTAGTGCCAAAAATGTGAAGGAGCATTGCTCAGTGTTCCTTGATTTTGCTGGTTTAAATCATGTCTTGGGACAAACCTGCAGACCTTATTCAGTGAAAATTCCTATTGAAGTCAGTGTTTTGACTGACGACAATAAGAATAATGCCCTTAGCATTATATTAATGTAGGCTTTGTGTTGCATGAATTACTGAGTGTGGTAAGGTAAATTCAAAATAGATTTTATATACAGATAATTGGAGCTCAAATAAATTTGTTAGTCTCTAAGGTGCCACAAGTACTCCTTTTCTTTATACTTGAATTTGATCATTCAAGATGCAAGGATAAGGAGTAATCACAGGATATTTTTTTTTTTAAAAAAAAGGAGTACTTGTGGCACTTTAGAGACTAACAAATTTATCTGAGCATAAGCTTTCGTGAGCTACAGCTCACTTCATCGGATGCAGACTAACACAGCTGCTACTCTGAAACAGGATATTTTTGAACATATTTGTCAATAACGCCAAATAGATACATTGTCACATTGTTTTGAGTCAAATTCAGCAAAAGGCATAAACCCACTTAAATAATAAAAATGTGCACGGCTGTGTCTCAGTTTCCACTTCTGTAAAACGGGGATCTTACCTGCAGCACAAGGTGTTGTAGGAGTAAATTACTCAATAGTGTAGTGTTTGGAACAAGTGAAGTTCGAATTGTTATTACCAGGCTCAGGAGTGCAAGTGTGTGGGGGGCTGGCGAGGGGGAGGGCACAGTCCTGCTCTATAGTGCGCTTGTCTCTAACGTCCAACAGAAGTAAAATACTCTCTCTGTGTAAAATTCAAAGACATGAGCGGGCGACTAAACTATGCGAGCCGCCCTAGAAAGCCCAATATCGTACGCGTGGCTGCCAAGCCTAGGCACAAAGGCTGCTGAAGCAGGGCGCTCTGGTTGGTGCAGGAGAGAACGTGGGAGCGGGCTGAATTGCTTAACATGTTTCCATTCTCAACACAGAGGGAGAGACGCTTCCTTTCCCCTCCTTCCCTCCCCCCTTCGGCTGCGTGTTAATGAACAGCGAGTACACACACTACGTGACTGGAGACGCATCCCTCCCACTGCCGAGCCTGTTCTTCTCTCGCTCGCTCCCTGTCAGTACAAAACAACCGAGTATTATTATCTTGCCTTATTTACTCCGCTTTCCTTAACACTCGTGCTCAGCCCAGGCTGCCCTCTCCAAGCACTCGCCTCCTCCCGCCCTTCCCGGGGCTCAGGGCTGCCTCCCATCCGCCCCCAGCTCCAGAACAAAGGAATGCGGAGCAGCAGCAGCGCCATCCGCCTCCCCAGTCACAATAACCAACGCCTAGTTCTGCGGCCCCTCCCCATGCAAACCCCTCCCCGGGTAAGACAGCTACTTTGGGAAGGGGCTGCTGCTCTCCTCCAAGCAGTAGGAGGTCCTCAGACCTGCACCAGCACTCCCGCCCAATGGACTAAGCCCACAGCCCTTAAGCCTACCCTTCCCTCCCTCCCCCCACAAAAAATTACACATCCACCCACCCTCCTACCTATGCACCAGCTACATTGACTCCACATGGGCAGCAGGGAATAATGTGCAACAACAATAATACACACTGTAAACTGGGGGCCGTGGCTAAAATCAGGTTCGGTTCCTGGAAAGAGCTTGACCTCCTTAATTATCTTACTTATTTAATTCACCTAAGAAAGGAGTCCAGTCTTCTCTATAAGGGCACATTTAAAGACCCTGCCCCCGATTTTGCATCCCCGGCTTCAGCCGTTGAAACCAGTGGCAGTTCTGGCTCCACAAGGAATTCAGGTTCGGGGCCATTAATAGTTTGCAACATATAAAGGAAATATTCTTATTTTCTCATTAAGCATCGTCGTCATTATTCTAAGCTTTGCCTGTGTACACTTTATTGTGATCATAGGCAGAGGATAATCAAAAACTGGTTTAATATAAAATGTAATACTGACCTACATCAGCTTTTCTCATGTGACATTCTAAACCACCAATATTTAACGTGAATGGGATACCCCTTCCCCCTGGCCTCCCCCCCCCCCCGTCCCCCGCGTTTTACTTCGCCCGGGTTCATTACGATCACGAAGGGAGGTGACAGACTATCTTGCTTCTTCGGTGCTGTTGGCATGATCTAAAATTTGTATCAATCCCTTTAATATTTTTTTTAAATGAAAGCCAATTCCTAGCAAAATGCTTAGCGTCTGGGAGAAATACCTTCCTAAAAATACAGCCTTATCAAAGCGTGGGATTAAAAACTCAGCCAAATGGCCTTGAACGTCTATTTGTCCAGCTCTGGAGAAAAGACCGAAATAGCACATGAAGCCACATCTTTTAAAAAATCTGTTACAGTGGCATTTTTTTTAGCCTGGGATTGTCCTAGTTTCTTTGTATCGAGATTATAAAATCGCGTAATTAGCTCCCTCTTTCTACCCTGACTGCCAGCAAATTCTGTGGTTACATAATGCAACATTTCCAGGAACTATTAAATTATCAGTATTGTAGTGTCTGAAAAACAGTGAGCAAAGTGAGGGAAAAGGCACAGACAAATACAAACTAATATAATTTGAGAGAACTAAATGCTACATGTACTCTTTTCCATGTATAAAAACAAGATCCCTGAGCGCAAAGTGAATATGTAAACTCGCCGACAGTCACTGACAATCGGCATAAAAACTCCTTATTTGGTGTGAAATACACAAAAAATTAGTGCATTTAATGATCTAATTCCCTAAATCTGCACCAAAATTACCAAAAGTATTGCACACGAAACACACACACATCACATCCAAATGCTTGCCAGTACACAGTGAACAGATTATGCAATGTGCGAAAGAACAAGACCCACAAACCTTACCTCGGGCTTGTTACACAGTCAGAGGGTAAAAAGGGTCTGAGGTATGTTGTTTTTTTTAATCTAAAATAGGTAAATTTTTAAACAGACATTTTCTAAATTCCTTCTCGTGTTATTATTCCTTTAACTAACCTTCTTTTCGCAGGCAAAACCAGTATTTTAATCAGCTATTTCCCCACTCCTCCAGATATATCCTTTCCCCACCCAGAGGGAGATGGATCAGCGTCAGATCAAATCTCCCTGGCGCTTTTCTCCATGAAAACATCAATTTTCCTCAAACAAGAAGACATATTATGCAACAACAATGTAGCCAAAGCCAGCAAACAAGCAGCAGCAGCTCCAAGTCTACGTGCTGTCCAGAGGGCGCTGCAATCAAAGCGGCCACCTTAAGGTGGCGAGTCCCAGTACTGACATGCTAGCAAAAGTTTTTAATATAGATATACATAATACACACACGCACGCACACATACACATCGCCAACACGCGTCTCTATCCAGCTACGTGGAGCTATCGAGAGAGATTTACACACGCACACACCGATAAGTGTGTAAGACAAGCGAGGGGAGCACCACACCGAGGGATCCAGTGTAGACTACAAGCCATTACAATGTTACCTTACCTTCATAATCGCCACTGGTAGAATGGAATAAGCTGTAGCCTCCCAGCAAACCGCTAGCTTTTGCCTCTGTTCTTCTCCCGATCGCTCTGGGGAGCGGGACGGGAGAACTCGGTGTGAGGGGCTGTGAAGCCCCGGAAGCCCCTTGCACCAGTCCTGCGCGGGGAGCAGCTTCGGTATCAGCCAGGGCGCGAGCGCGGCTGCTGCTGCTGCTGCTACTGCCGCCGCCGTTGGAGAGGGATCTGTGTTAGTAGGTCAGTCCTGTACACTCCTCACAACGCACAGTCCTCATGCCAGCCTTTGCTGTGACTGGCAGCGGCCCGTCCCCAATCAGAGCTCGGCGCTCTCGGGGTGCAGCCAATGGAGGCCTCCCGGAGGGGAGTCATAGGGGCAGGCCCAGACTTGAATTGAACCCCCTTTCCTCCTCCCTCAGCACTCCCCCCCCCCGCCCTCTGGGAGCGGTGTGTGGTACAGTAGATATATGCGCTGGGTATTGCATAACCAGCCGAGGGGCGGGAGGGAGGCTGCTGACATTTACGTAATTACCCAAAGGATAGCCAGAGGCCAGAGTTAAGGTGGAGACTTTCTCGGTGTCTTTTGCTTATTGACTCTGGAACACTTTCCGCCGCAATTTAGTTACCCTGTAGCTTTTACAGAGCTCTAATGCAAACAGATGCTGTTGCGGCGCAGGCGTGAAGGGGCACAGAGAAGAGGCGAAATATGCCCTGCTGGCTGTCGGCATGGGACAGCACAAATAAACACGCCGCCTGCTTGTCCTACCCCAGCGGCCCCGGGAGAAGCGGGGAGAGCGGGGGGGGGGCAGAAGCTACACACCGCCACACCGCAACAAGCCTGTCAAGCACGCAACACGCGGGGGACAGGGAGCCCCGAGGCCCTTCCCCGCGAATGGAGGCTGTGGTCCGTGCAGTGGCAGCGAGGTGAAGAACTTTGAAGCCTTTGTAGGAAATTAAAGAGAAAGATGCGCGGGGGAATGAGGCCTGTGAGTATGGGTAGAACTGGGGGGAAGGACAGTCTTTGTATGGAAGTGTCTGTTTGCAGTGTGAAGGTTCCTCCTGTGTGTGTTTGTGGGGCTGTGGAGTGAGGGTGTGTAGCGAGCAAGTGTGTGTGTAAGGGGAGTGATGTGTGCGTCTAGAGAGTGCAGCTCGGTGTGGCTGTGTATTTATGGTGACAGAGCGTGTCTGGGGCAGGGAGGGGGAGGGAAGATGAGGGGAGCTGACTTTTTGCTGTGTGGGGGACTGAGCACCTCTATGTGTAGGGAGGAGTCATCTGAACAAAAACAAAGCCCTTGTTCTTATAGTCAGTGATAAAAATGTCAAATAGAACATAAAAAACACTGCACCTTTATAGGTTGTTTGATCTGAAGTGTGATTAGGCAGAGTGTAGCTGTTAAGAAATTAAAAATAAAAACTCTCGCAAGTGGCTAGAAGTATTATAGTTTCGAAGTCATTGCACAACTGTTTTTAGGTACATATCTGTCAGCTAGTCCCAGTACGGGTAATCCTCCAATGAATTACAGTTAATCGTTGGTTAGCAAAAAGCCTGCTGAAGCTACCCTGATTCCTTAATGGGTGTGTTCCCTGCTGTTAGCCAGTTGGCATTTTGTGCTACAGAGCATCTACTGTATGCGTGAGAGTAGAGCTAGTGTTTTCTTTCCCTGAACTTCAAGGACAATGTAAGTATTTCTTCTACTGACTTAAATTTCTCCTCTCATCCCAGTCATAAAATCCTCAAAAATAAGGAAATATTTTATAGCACCAATCATCACACATTTATTTATTTTCTAGTTGAATGGCCCTTTCTCACTCTTTAAGAACAGCTCACAAAGGTTCAGAAGGGGTGCTTGCCTACAGTCTAACGTTTGTCATACCTTTGCTTCTCTTCCCAGGGTACTAAAACAAAAAGAACACTAAATAAATTAGGCCATATCTACAATAGCACTTATGTCAGCAAAACTTTTGTCACTGGGGGTGTGAAAAAACACACCCCTAAGTGATATAAGTTTTGCTGGCTTGAGCATTCAAGTTCACAGTGCTGTCAGCCAGAGATGCTCTCCTGCCAACATAACTACTGCTGTTCATTGAGCTGGTTCTATTATATCCATGGGAGAGAATCACAGAATATCAGGGTTGGAAGGGACCTCAGAAGATCATCTAGTCCAACCCCCTGCTCAAAGCAAGGCCAATCCCCAATGTTTGCCCCAGATCCCTAAATGGTCCCCTCAAGGATTGAACTCACAACTCTGGGTTCAGCAGGCCAATGCTCAAACCACTGAGCTATCCCTCCCCAGCTCTCTCTCATCAGCGTAACATAGCTACACAAGCACTCTTACAGCGTTACAGCTCTGCTGCTGTAAGCTTGTAAGTATAGACAAGGCCTTAGTTTGGTGTTGGTATGACTTTTGTTTATCATCCATGTTAGAAAATGACACGTGGGCAGCTAGAAATCCAGTTCTCCTCTCAGAACGTGTTTGAATTTACAGAGACAAGGTGGAACAGATTGTTTAGCACATATTTCAAGGGACCGTGCAAGGTGAAGTGACATTTGACCGTCTGACATGTGAGAGATAAGGTGAGTGAGATATCATCTTTTATTGGACTGACTTCTGTTGGTGGAAGAGACTGAGGCCTGGTCTACACTAGATAATTAGGTTCATTTAACTACATCATTCCCCATGTAGACAACACTAGGTTAATGGAAGAATTTTTCTGATAACCTAGCTACCACCTTTCGGGGAGGTGGATTACATACACCAATGGAAGAACTCCTCCTGTCAGTGTAGGTAGTGCCTACACTGAAGTGCTGTGCTGCTGTAGCATTTTAAGTATAGACATACCGAGGCCTTGGCTACACTTGTGAGTTGGAGCACATTAAATCAGCCCTAACTCCTGAGGTGTCCACACTGGCAAGGCACATAGAGCGCCTGGATTCCATGGCTGGAGCGCCCCTGGTACTCCACCTCTATGAGAAGCGAGAAGCATAAACCTTGCTGCACCCCAGCTGGAGCGCCGCAGTGCCAGTGTGGACGCCCTGGTCTATTAATGCACTCTGCTCGGCCTCCATGAAGTGTCCCACAATGCCTGTTCTAGCCACTCTGGTCATCACTTTGGTCTACTGCCCTGCCCTCAGGTGACCAACCATCAGACCCACCCTTTAAATTCTCCAGGAATTTTGAAATTTCCCTTCCTGTTTGCTCAGCAAGGCATAGAGTGCTCTCAGCAAATCTTCCCAGGTGACCATGCCTCCACGTGCCAGGTGATCCCCAGTATGGAGGAATGGCGAGGTGCTGGACCTCATCAGTGTTTTGGGGGAGGAAGCTGCCTAGTCCCAGCTGCACTTTCGCTGTAGGAATTATGATACCTACGGGCTCATATCAAGATATCAAGGGCTATGATAGAAAGGGGCCATGACTGGGATGCAGTGCAGTGCAGCATTAAAGTGAAAGAGCTTTAGAATGCCTACCATGAAGTGCGGGAGGCAAACCGCCACTATGGTGCTGCCCCCACGACCTGCCGTTTCTACAAAGAGCTGGACGCGATACTTGGGGGCGACCCCACCTCCACTGCGAAGAGCGCTCAAAGGCCGTAGCAGCCCAGAGTTCAACAAGGCAGGAGGAGGAGGGCCCAGAGCCAGAGGACGGCCCGGCATCCCTGAATGCATGCAGCCAGGAGCTGTTTTCAAGCCAGGAGCAAGATAGCCAGTCGCAGCGGATGGTGCTTGTGGAAGAACAAACAGCAGAGGTGGTGCCCGGTAAGCAACTTTTATTTTGGGAAGGTAGTTGTTCGGTGCAGGCTCTTGGGGCAAGGAGGGTTGCAGAAAAAAGGGTTAGGGCCGCGTGCATGCCTAGATGTGGAATAGGGGGCGTTGATGTGCTCTCACATTGCGGTAATTGGCCTCGTTGATCTCATCAAAGGTCTCATCCAGAAGCTGGGCAATCTGCTTGCACGGATTCCTTGGCAGAGCTACTGTGCTCTTTGTCCCAGTCAGGCTAACATGTCCGCGCCACTGTGCCGTGAGGGGACCATTGCTGCACGCAGGCAAGTGGGATAAGGCCCAGCGCAGAAGCCTCATTGTAGTAGAAGACCCTCCCTTGCTTCCCAGGTCACCTTCTGCAGCGAGATATCTTCCAGGACGAACTCATCCTATGGAAAATGTGGGGACAGTGTTCAGTATAGGGGCCCCCTGCAGTTCTCCCCAAGCCACAGAACCCCAGAGGATAGTATAGCCCTGAAACAATCAGTCCCCCTTGCCCCTGTGCTCACTCACCATTTTGGGGCTCTCATGGATTATGTGCACTTTGGGACGGGCACTTTCTGTTATTGTGTGCACTCTGCTTGTCTTTAAGTTCAGCCGAATCATTGCTCTGTCTAGTGTGAACAATGCTGCCTCTTAAGTGTTGCATTTTGGCTTTACAGATGCAACCTTGAGATCCCAGCTGTCCTTGTTATCAAAGGCTGAAAGGCTGTGAAGAACCAAGGAGGACCTTCTGCATGAAGTCATGCAGCAGTCCCTTACTGAAAATCAAAAAGTACGGGAGTGGTGGGAGACCGAAAGGAGGCTCCGCCAGCAGAATACGGATCACTGGCACCAAAGCATGGAGTGGTTCCTAAGCATTATGGAGTGACAAGCGGACTCGATGCAGGTGCTCATAGCACTACAGACGAAGCAGATCCACACCCATCCCCACCCCACTGGCACCCCTTGTCCCAAAACTCTTTCCCTTGTGCCCCCATGTCACTGCCAACCTACTTTCCCCAACATCCAGGTTCTTACCACCACCAGCTGCCTCCAACACCTGTAGCTTCACCACCCAGTCCTGAAAACTACGACCCTTACCCACTGTACTCAACCCCCATCACCATATATTTTAGCCAGCCTGAAGTGCAGCACTCACTGCACAGTACTCCAGACAGGAAGGCTAAATATGATAACAGGACATCCACAAATCTGTGATTGTCCTGTTCCCCACCTTTCCCTCCTCCCACACAGCACAGATGTGTCATGCCATGTGTGGTTCCCCAGCAGTTGTATATCTTTTCAGTAAATGAATTTTTTGGTTTTGGAAACATTCTTTATTGCATTAAGTAAAGGATACCTTAGCCCAGGAAAGAAACAGGCACTGCAAGTCAGTGTAGCACACACAGATGCCTACTAGCATTGGAACCACTGCACTTTGCTCCTGTGCAGGGCACCAAACATCACTGGTGGCTTTCAGCATCAAATTGCTCCCTCAAGGTATCCCTAATCCTTATAGCCCTGTGTAGGGGCAAGGTTGCGGAAGATTGGCAAGGAGCTAAGTGGTGGACTGAGTACGTGACTGGATGTAAGTGGAGGATGCAGGCAGTTTCAATGAACTTTATCCGACAGACCCGGCCAAAAGATATTGTAGCATAGCTCAGCATATTTTTGCCTGTAAACAAGTCAGTTTATGTAATAAGCATAAATCATACATGTAAGAATGTAACCGGCTGTTGACCCCATGTAACCCCGAGATAAGCGCGGAGAATATAAAACCGCAGAGGACTCCCCCGCGGTGGAGTCCTGCCTGGTCAGCTGTCCCGAATGGCCAGAGTCCCCTGCAGTCCCTCCGCGCGTCCTAGGGGTTCCCCACGCAGATTGGAGCGTAAGTTCTTCCTTCCTTCAATAAAGCACAGTTTACTCTTCTTAGGCCTGAGTGTCCTTCTTTCGCTGATATCTTTCCCCCCCTCAGCCCTTGTGGGCACACCCTGCACTGGGCCCCTCTAATAGCCCTGGTCTCTGACTGTTCAAATTCAGCCTCCAGGTGTTGAACCTCCGAGTTCCATGCCTGAGTGAAGCTTTCACCCTTCCCTTCACAAATGTTATGGAGGGTACAGCACACGGTTATAACCATGGGGATGTTGTCATCAGCCACATCCAGCTTCTCATACAGACAGTGCCAGCGGCCCTTTAAACAGCCAAAAGCACACTCAACAGTCATTCTGCACTAACTCAGCCTGTTGTTGAACCGCTCCGTGCTGCTGTCAAGGCTCCCTGTGTAGGGTTTCATGAGCCATGGCATTAAAAAGGGTAAGCAGGGTCTCCAAGGATCACAATGGGCATTTCAACTTCCCCTACGGTGATCTTCTGGTCTGGGAAGAAAGTCCTGGCTTGCAGCTTCCTGAACAGACCTGTGTTCCGAAAGATGCGTGCGTCATGCACCTTTCCGAACCAGCCTGCGTTAATGTCCATGAAACGCCCCCAGTGATCCACAAGCATCTGGAAAACCATCGAGAAATACCCTCTTTTGATTTATGTACTTGGAGACTAGGTGGTCTGGTGTCAGAATTGGAATATGCATCCCATCTATCGCCCCTTCGCAGTTAGGGAAACCCATTTGTGCAAAGCCAACCACAATGTCACGCACATTGCCCAGAGTCACGGTTCTTCTGAGCAGGATGCGATTAATGGCCCTGCACACTTGCATCAACATGATTCCAGCAGTCGACTTTCCCACTCCGAACTGGTTAGCGAGCTATCGGTAGCTGTTTGGAATTGCCAGCTTCCAGACTGCAATAGCCACGTGCTTCTCCACCGGCAGGGCAGCTCTAAATCTTGTGTCCTCGTGCCGCAGGGTGGGGCGAGCTCAGCACACAGTCCCATGAAAGTGGCTTTCCTCATCCGAAAGTTCTGCAGCCACTGCTCATCATCCCAGACTTGCATGACAATGCGATCCCACCACTCAGTGCTTGTTTCCCGAGCCCAAAAGCGGCATTCCGCTGTGGTGAGCATGTCCGTGAATGCCACAAGCCATCTTGTGTCATATGCATTATTCAAGTCGACATCATCATCGGACTCCTCACTGTCACTTTGTAGCTTCAGGAGTAACTCGACTGCAATTCATGACGTGCTGTCGAGACCCATCAGCATATTCCTCACAAGTTCAGGATCCATTTCTGCAGACCAAAAGGGAAGACAGAGCACGCAGTACAAGAACCATTGAAAGATGGGACCAGATATGGACGGAAGCACAGGGATTGCTGGGTTGCAAAGCGATGCATCATGGGGCATTGGGACAGGACCCAAGATGCCCCGCACCCTCTGCCTACAAACCACAGTGCCAGAATGGGAAGAGGTGCTCTGTGGGATAGCTGCCCATAATGCACCACTCCCAATGCCGCTGCAAGTGCTGCAAATGTGGCTATGCCACAGCGCTTGCAGCAGACAGTGTGAACACATGGCAGCGCTTTCCCTGCTGCGGTCTACAAGGGCTGGTTTACCTCCTGGCACTCTACATCTGCAAGTGTAGCCATGCCCCCAGAGACAAACTTTCGACCTACACAGAGCTAGGTGGAACAGAATGTTAAGCATAGGAGTTAACATGTTGCGAGGCACCATTCAAAATTAACTGGGCCATTGGCACCTCTGCAAGACATAGGACAAAGGACCATTAGTGGGTTACACATTGTTGTAAAGAGACATAAAACCAGTATCTCTATTAAGTGCATGATTTTTAGGCTATGTCTACACTGTGCACTTTACCACGGTCCTCTCCTGGTGTCAAAATAAAACCACCCCCAATGAGGGGCGGTAGCTTCTCTCCTGTCGATGAAGCGCCATCCACCCTGGCGCTTTTCATCGCTAAAACTTTTGTTGTTCAAGGGAGTGTTTTTTCACACCCCTGAGTTACACAAGTTTTAGCAACGAAAGTGCCAGTGTAGACGTAGTCTTAGTATCTAGCAACAGGGTAAATTTAAGCTTCCACGGTCATCTTTTGAAGGTATTGTCAGGTGTTATATGACATGTTTTCCCTTCTTTTACTCACAATAGATTGAAACACTTTTTGCCTTTTTCCCCAACAAAAGCTAAATTCCCCCAAGACAGCAAAGACAAGATTATTTTAAAAATTCTGTGTCCAGAGTAAAAATGATTTTTTATTTCATTCTGTTAAGATTCTTATTAAAATATTATAATCCTGACTAGATTCCTGTTATCTTATTCTGCCATCTTAAATTAGTATTTGTCAGCAGAGTTAGGTCCGATGCAAAACACTCTTAACATTGTGCAAATTTAGGAAAGTGAATTGTGAATCAGCATTTTATCTTAATTCCACCTCTCATCATATTCATTCATGCCCTCCCTCAGAAGTGAAACAAGGTATCTTGAGTTCTTTTACATTTATCATAGAATATCAGGGTTGGAAGGGACCTCAGGAGGTCATCTAGTCCAACCCCCTGCTCAAAGCAGGACCAATCCCCAATTTTTGGCCCAGATCCCTAAATGGCCCCCTCAAGGATTGAACTCACAACCCTGGGTTTAGCAGACCAATGCTCAAACCACTGAGCTATCCCTCCCCCCAATTTACATCCCCAGTAATTTATTTCACATGCTTATTAATCTTTGTGCTAACTGTTTTTGTTCAAGTTTCTTTTATTCCCAGTTTTCTAACTTCTAGGGTCTGTGGTCAGGGTGTTGGAATTAAATATAAAGCCTTCCCATTTCTAGACAACCAGTTTACAAACAGCCAAGGCCAATGGTGACCAAACATTGCTATCACCTGGTGGCCGTATAAAAAGTTTGATTGTTTCAGGTCCAATTGCCAGTGGATCACAAAAACCACCAAGATAATTGACACCCTGTTGGAAGTCTCAGAAGAGAGATCTAACATTGAACATGAAGATGGAACTACTCATATGTAGAGTTGGTTTGTCTAGGTCAAGTCTGGGGCACTGTGGTAGAGCTGTGTGGGGAAGTTATTACTTTCCATGCTATGCATGTTGTGCAGTTAAGAAATAGTTGAGCTTCAGGACTGTGAAATCCAGCATCTTCCACAAAACCGAAAACTACACAGAGCTTTTTGCTAAAAAGGATAGCCCTTTTTCCACTGTGAAAAAAATGTATCCCTATGAATCCTGGACATTTCATAGTTTTAACTACTTAAGATCTTCTCTTTTCTAAGGAGGATGAACCCAGTGCTTTAATCTTCCTTAGTAATTTAGATTCTTGCGATCTGGAGATCAGTCTCCAAGGCAATAATATCCTTCTATGTGGGTGGGAAATACTGGATATAGTATTACGAATGGAGTTTAGTTTCCTATTTCCTCATCTTTTTTTATCACTAGTTATAATCACCTACCAATCTGGACCTGGATCTTTCCCCAAGATCCACACACAAAGAGGAGCCTCTGTATGTAGAGCTCAACCCTCTTGCTTGAAAAGGGGGCCACTTCCACAGCACCTTGCCCTTCTACAAACCCTGTGAAGGGTACTCTGTGGGTCTGGAGTCCATACAAGGGGAAGAAGTTGACAGAATGGGGCTATGATTGAGGAGACACACACATCATCTCCCCTCCTTTCAAGACCCATAGAGCATAAACAAAACAGACTGAATACAATATGAAGCTGTAGTAAATGTACTGTACAAACCCCCCTCTCCTCAGAGGAGCCTAAACACTACTATGGTTTTAGGGGAGGACCTGACTTTGGAACTTCAAAGGAGCCATGATGCTAGGGACTGCGTGACCCAGAGACAGTAGGAATTAGAATTGGTACAGAGGTACCAGGCCACTGAATAGATGTCTCTGTTTTTTTACAGATGCCTCAAGATCCACCAGGCTTGGGGTGAACACCACAACAAATCCCTTGGGCGCAGGCAAAAACACACGCATGCGCGCCCTCTCCCCCCATTGGAATGATTGGTGAGGAACTCTATGAAGTGAACCTTGCCGAGATTATCTCTCAGATTTTTCTATGGGAAGAGATGAACTGAGTCAGGAAATCTTAAGCTAAATTCACAAGTGACTCTAAGTTATATGACCTACATGCTCTTCTGGACATCTTTAGTGTGTAATTTATACCAACTTTGATTCCCACTTACCAGCATGTAACTTATACCCCTTTATATATTACTTCTGAATTTGGCCTAAAGAGTTTAACTGAACTAAATTGATGTAACTTACCCAGAGAGAGGCCGGAAGAGAGGAGGTGTAGCCTAAAATGCAATTAACAAGAGGATATAAGATGTTAATTTACACTTTCTGGCACCATCTTAAACTTCCTTTGACACCTTTACACCCACTTGCAGACATGTAATTTACACCTCCTCTCATTTAACCTCCAAATATGACTTTCTAGGGGACATCCTGACTCCATTGACGTCAATGGCAAAATTCCTGTGGACTTCAACAGGGGCAGGATTTCATCCCTTGCCTTTAATTGTACCCATTAAACAGTACAAAATAATATTACAAATATTGATTAGCTTGGAGGGCAATAGTAGTAAAATAATTCTCAGGATTGTGAAATATGGTAAAATTGAATGAATTATTTTAAATTAAGGGCTATATTTTTAGAAAATTAATAAAATCTGGGGATATAGCTACTCGTTGTTTTACTATCACCTTTGCTTTCTATTCACTACAGTCTTTGTATCCATAAGAGTGTAAATGCATAAAGATCCATACACAGAAAAAAACCCTGTATGTGCTGATATTCTTGATGCCTGAGGAGTTCAGTGCATAAAAATGGTTCATGCTGACCAGCTGTTTCAATGTCTCTTGCTCAAGACGAGCAGTTACTGCAGGTTCCAGAGCATATATAATTGTAAGTAATATTATAAAGTTCAAAGAACTAAGCCAAAAAAAAAGTATATTAAAGAAAGCAGCAAATCATTTGACTGAAAGAACTGTGATTCAAAGTATTAATCAAAATAGTTTCCTGCATCTGGAGATATTTGTGGGAACTGCACTGGAAAAACATTTGTTCTGTAACATACTCTAGTTAAGTGAAAACTCAAGGAATAGATGTTCACATTGTAGCTGAGGCAAACATAAATGAGGCAATGTTTATTGGAGCTGTTGAGTGTGAAGAAAAAACAAAAGTTGCACAATAAGTGCACAGAATGAAGAAGGAAAATTTGCATGATACTATTTACACAGCAGCAGCCATCTTAGGTTAATGGATCATTCATAACCTTTACATTGCACAGAAGTGCAAAAGCAAATTTGACAACTGTGAATGACTTTCAAAGCCTGAAGTACAGATGAAAGGCAAAAAATAAGCTTGTACTGTAGGCATGTATTAGTTGAGCCAATGAAACAAAAAGAGGTGCGTAGAATGGACCAAAACTATTAGTGATCTACCACCAGAGCAACTTACGGTACTACCCTACTCAGAAAATAATGAGAAAGTAAAATCAGAGTAAAAGAAATCTACCTTCCTCTGATTTTGTGTGTTACTCACAGATGCTAATTTATTCAAAATCTCTCTTCAATATGAAGGTCTCATGTAGTGCACATTTCATTAGGGTTCTGCAAAACAGCAGAACTTTAGTGAGGTATCTGTATTTCACTGAATAGTTTGATAACCACAGTAAAGGACTGAAGTATTTTCAAAGGCTCCAAATTGATGAGCACATGTGCAGCTAATTCAAATAACACTGCACCACCTGAGATTTTGACCTACTACTGCCAGTGCCACTGAAAGCAGAAACATGTTTTACTGTTTATTGTTAATATCAGACAGAATAATCTCTGGAAGGCGGTGAAGCATGTGAAAATGTGCCAAATTAAAGAGTGCATAAACATATAGACACAAGCTGTGACACTTAGCCAGCTATGAATGCCTCCACAGCTACGAAAATACTACCAGCATCCCCCATACATATTATTGAGCAGGAGGAATGACAAGATGGAGCCCTGTGGAATACTAAATAAAAACTCCTTTGGGAAAAATGATTCACAAAACTACCCTCAGAGAGAAAGAGATAAATCACCTGTGGACATCTCCTTCCACTCCTCCAAGAGTTCACAGGTGAATCAGATACCTCATGGTCAACAGTACAGAAGGCAGCAAATTGATCTGATAATATCATAATGGATACCTGATATTCATCCATTGTCAGGAAGAAATCATCAACTAAGGCAACAAGTACAGTCTTCCTACCCTTTTATCTGACCCTGATCTGTGTACAGCCTGACAAGGCTCAAGGAGATTTGAAGCATCTAGTTAGAGTTGTCTCACTTCA
The DNA here is from genome assembly GCF_965140295.1 of Lepidochelys olivacea. Lineage (NCBI taxonomy): Eukaryota > Metazoa > Chordata > Testudines > Cheloniidae > Lepidochelys > Lepidochelys olivacea. The sequence continues at coordinate 84,642,409 of NC_140415.1, read as the reverse complement.
ACCCTCTGAATGATGTTAACTTTTTAATCCCTGACCACTGAAATAAGGCAGAGAGACAGCTTGTCTAACAACATTATGTTCTGGGAAATATTGGTTAGAGCCAATATTTTCTAGTGCATTGGTACATCAGTCATACCAACTAAGAAAAGTAAAACAGGTATTAAAATATCAAGACGTTTGAATTTCTACTACAGTAATTATTGATGAGTCATTTGTTGAAGCCTCTGTACTTTGCAAAATAGTTTGTAAATGTGTTCCAATGAAGTGAAAATTTAGTAGTAACCTTAAAGACATTAAGAGCTATAAAAAGGTTGTCACGGCAGCAACAATTAACAGAAAGACAAGAAGCTGTTGTTTTGTGCAGCACATCTCTGTGATACTGTTTCATTGTTATTGTGTGTTAAAGCTTTATGTGAATATTGGCCAGCCTAGTTAAAGCCTTGTGAAATACCTGACTCTCTTGCATTGTGGACTGTCTAGAATATTACTGGCAGACAGTCCCTAGAGTGGTAGATATTGGAAGGAATGCTTTCTATTGCTCAACAGTAACCTCTCTTATTAAGGAAATCCCACTGAGTCAAGGTCACAAGTATGCAAAAATTAGGGGCCCCAAACCTCTAAACTCTTTCACCTTTTACTGTTCTCCCTCCCACCGCCCATCCAACACAAGCATTGGGTCAGATTCCCCTCCAATTTTTTCAATTCAGTTCAACTCAATGAGACTTTACTGCCATGACAAGTGTTGCCAAAGTGTAAGAAAAAGGCAGCTCTCTCAGTTATCTGACTCACCCCAGGCTACCAAACTCTCTTGAAATGCACCCTGGCTTGTCTAGGTGAACATATAGCTATCATATATTTGTTCAATAACATACTCAATTTGTTCACTGTGTCCCAAGTAGACCTGCTCCATACACACACAGTACTATAACCTAAAATGTACCCAGTAGTAATTATTAGCTAAACCACAGAAAGGAGCTCTAGAAAAATAATCACTACAGGGACTTACTTGAGAATTTATCCATTGTTCTTCCACTAAATGTCACTCAAGAGACAAATGACAAACACATAAGAGATTTGCACACGGCCAGGGAGTGAGAATGAGACTATGTAGGGCAATGTAGTAAGTTATCCTCAGTACTCTGTATTCAAAGGTACTTTAGAAGCATCCTATTTATTCAGACTTCTTCCTTTCTTTCAGTGAGGAGACAAAATACAAGACTAGGAGGAAAAGTCTCTGAGAAAGATTAGGGATGGATGAACCAAGGTTCCCGAACAGGTCTTCCAATCTGAGATATTCTAACTTGTCTTCACTGCAAAGTTAACTCAGGTTTTTACTTGAGTGTTGCCCTTAATTCATGTCTCAACCCCACACAAAATCCCTTAACTCAAGTGTGGTGGTGTTTTTAATTTAAGTTGTTTGGCACATCAGGGGGTATAGACTGAATTTCAAGTTAGGATAATTCATCAGCTGCTAACATGTCCACTTTTTGGAATATATGTAGGCTAACTCTACTCAAGTCCTCCAATGCCTTCTCATAATCCCCCCCCGCCCCCGCCCCCCATGTGCACAGAAAGGATAGACAAGTTCTCCCGCAATTCACAGGGGAAGAATGCATCAAGCAGCTCAGCTTACTGAAGTGCAAAGTACCATGGGATATGCCCCCAGAAGCCCTAGTGCCACACATGCTTGAGTGCAGCACCACTGTGTACATAGCAACTTGAGTGAAAAATGCAGCATGGCCACTATCATTCAAGTTAGGCTAAATTGAAAGAAGTAACCCAAGTGTCAATAACTTGGGTTAACTCTCTAATGAGGGCATGCCCGACAAGAAAACATTATGTTGAGTTGTCTAGGTATGCCACAAGGATGCATTTCCTAAAATTTAAACTGAAGAGGAGAAGTCAGCTGGAGAGAAGGATTCATCTGAGAGTTGTTTGCTTGTTGCTGAAGGCCAGGGAGGTGTCACAGTGGGATTGTGTTTTGAGATAAGGGACTCAAAGATAGACCTTCTTGGAGAGTGGTGGGAGGGGGAACAATAATGTTGTACGGTGAAATCCTCGCTACTTTGAACTCAATGGGAATTTTGCCATGGACTTCAGTGGAGCCACAATTTCACCCCTGGTGTTCATTAATCCTAAAAAGACCTAGAAAGGGCATATTCTCCCAAATACAAGACCAAGAGGAAAAGTCTGTCAGAAAGATAAGGAATGGATGAACCAAGATTCCCTGAGACATGTTTAACATGGCATAAATGTGGAAGGAATAAGAACTGAGTTTATTTCTTATTAAAGGGCCAAATTCTGTCCACTGATCTGATGTTGTTCAAAGTGCAAGTCAGGACAGAATTTGGCTCTGTAGCATTTAGACAGTTCGAAGGGCATAGCTGTGTTTTTCTATATTTAAAACTAGGTTTTAGATATACATGTTGCTCCTTATTTTAATACTTAAAAAGTATTCTGTATTCTTGGGATTTTAATGCTTTTATTTTAGTTCTCAGACAATATAACAAAGTATGGCTAGAATTAGAAAAAAAGAGCACTCTGAGAAATAGTAGAGTCAGCAATCAAACAGTTCCCACATTTTATACTTTTCCTTGCATATGGCTAAAAGAGTCCTTTAATGAGAAAAGTTCACTTTATAGATACAGAGAGAACTTAATTAAATGTGACCCTTTTTCAGTGTAACTGGTAGGAAGTTGTCAAGTGTTATAAGATTTGGGATAAAGAATCCTTTACATAAGAGGGGTTGTATTATTTTTAGTCTGCCCTGAACAAACTGAAACTCAAGGAGTGAGCAGAGGCTGTATAAACTATTATCAAAACCTACTTAGAATCTGTCTCATCACAGATGGATTCTCCTGTTGAAGAGATTCCCTGATACATGCACACATTCCATAGATGCCTTCTTTTAAGCAATAATGCACATTGTAATTGAGTATCATGAGATAATGGACCACATTGTGAGTTATTTGTTCTAGGCCTGGAGCAATGATTCCTCCAGATCAATTTCCTCCCGTTAGGCCCAGAATAAAAGGAAAATAATTAACCTGATATGTTGTCATAAATATAACGGGAAGGGAAACCACCTTTCTGTATACACTGCTATAAAATCCCTCCTGGCCAGAGGCAATATCTTACCACCTGTAAAGGGTTAAGAAGTTCAGCTAACCTGGCTGGCACCTGACCCAAAGGACCAATAAGGGGACAAGATACTTTCAAATCTGGGGGGGGAGGGGAGAGAGGCTTTTGTTGTGCTCTTTGTTTATGTGGTTGTTCTCTCTTGGGACTGAGAGAGGCCAGACAGAAATCCATCTGCTCCAACCCATCCTAATCCAAGTCTCCAATATTGCAACCAGTATAGGTAAACCAGGCAAGGCAGATTAGTTTATCTTTTGTTTTATGTGAATTTTCCCTTTGTTAAGAGGGAGATTTATTCCTGTTTTCTGTAACTCTAAGGTTTTGCCCAGAGGGGGATCCTCTGTGTTTTGAATCTGAATACGCTGTAAAGTATTTTCCATCCTGATTTTACAGAGATGATTTTTACCTTTCTTTTTTTTTAATAAAATCCTTCTTTTAAGAACCTGACTGATTTTCCCATTGTTCCAAGATCCAGGGGTTTGAGTATTTGATGATTTTGTAACAAATTGGTTAGGATATTATTCTCAAGCCTCCCCAGGAAAGGGGGTGTGTAGGTCTTGGGGGGATATTTCGGGGGGGACGGGGATGGACACGCCTCCAAGTGGTCTCTTTCCCTGTTCTTTGTTTAAAACGCTTGGTGGTGGCAGCATACTGTTCAAGGACAAGCCAAAGTTTGTACCTTGGGGAAGTTTTTAACCTAAGCTGGTAAGAATAGGCTTCGGGGGTCTTTCATGTGGGTCTCCATATCTGTACCCTAGAATTCAGAGTGGGGAAGGAACCCTGACATATGTTAAAATAAAATTCAGAAATATTTAATAGGGCTAAATTCTGGCTGTGACAGCCAGAGCTGCATAGGGGTGTGGAGGTTAAGGAACAAAGTGGTAATGACTAGAGCCTTCATGCCTGCAAGAGGCAAAGATAGGCAACAATACTTCTGGGATGCTGCAAATAATGCACCTTAGAAAGGAACAGCATGCTCCACTGCTATTTCCCTTGTGATGACCATGAGTGTACAGCGTTCTGGTCATGTTCCCCATCTGCCAGACCAATCTCCCTTTGTGGTGCTGAGTACTGCCTATTGTGCTAGCCACTCCTCCTTGTGATCAGGGATCACAAGCAGTTGCACTGTGGCTGTCTCTTGAGCAAAACTCCGGTTGAGTTTTTCCTGATTGAGGACCAAGTAAAAACTGAGTAAGGATTTCAGGATTTGGCCCATTACTTATGAAGTCGTTCAGGAAATAACGGATAGAAAATGTCACAGTTAAAATGGACCATATTGCATCATCTTCAATGAGACCTCAGTGTTTCAAATTCAAAAGGCATGCACAGATGGAGGAATGATTGATACTGATTCCTGCCACCAAAGTGTTGGTTTTGTGGTGGTGGTGGTGGTTTTTTGCTACTTCACCTGATTTCCAAAATACAAAATTCCAGTGAGTTTCTTGAATGTAAGGACTGAATATAACCTGATTAAAAAATTGAGGACTAGGACCATTGATGATAGATGAATATATTAGAGACACACACACAGAGTGGGCTGTGCCATACACCTAAAGTGCCTTGCAGATGTTCATGATAATGAGTTGCATCATTCATTTTAGTCCACTCATATTAGACCTATCATCAGGCCACTGATTATTAGTAGTATGACTTGCTGATATAAAAAATCAGTAATTAGGAAAACATTATACATGCTGAAGAACTGAAATTCATACCATTCTAAGCTTGCTTCTCTGCTCTTGGGTGTTTGTCTTTTTTTTTTTTAAGTCTTTGTCATTTTAAAAACCAGCATTTAATCCCTGTCAAGTTGAGAGCAACAATAAGGTTCTGCTAACCCTGACAAACTGAACTTATTCATGGGCATTGTATTTCAAAACAAGATTTGGTAAACTGGAAACCCAGCAGAGAAGTCTCTCATGCTTTTTTTAACCGATTCATTTAATTTCTTCCAAGATTTCAAAGGCAATGTAATGACTCTTCACTTGAATTTTATTATTACTGTTAATCATGTCTATTATGGTAGTGCCTCATCACCAACCACAAACAGGCTCCCACTGTGCTAGGCACTGTACAAACACAGAGTAGTAGACGGTGCCTGCCAAAAGAGCATGCGATCTAAATAGACAGGAGACACACAGGTGGGGAAAGGGGTAGAACACACAAGCAAAGCGAATAATGTGATGGCAGCAAACAGCACGCTCATTCCAAATTTTTATATATATATAAATGTTTCACACACACACACACACAGAGTGGGGTCAGTTAGCAGGGTATCACCTAAATGGAAAGAAAAGTGAAAGGCAGAGGGCTGAGGTGGACAGGGCATGGAAGAAAAGGCTAAGAGGGGCAAGTGTGCAGCGAAGCTGAGTTGAAGAGACTGTGAAGGAGGGAGATGGTTGGTGCAAACAGCCGATCAGCATAGGCCAGAGAAATTTCAATCAACCGTAGAAAGTGCCCTCCTTTGGCTGCTTCTGCCCCTACTGGCCGGAATCTCAGACAGGGCTCTTCTCTGCAATTCTCCCCTGGTCCACATGGCAGGAGGGCACTACCTCAGCTCTACTGCCCCTAGAGTGAGAGAGGGGTCTCCACTGCACAGTTCTGGGTCCAGGGGAGTGTGGAGGGGAGGGGTGGACCCATCCCAGTGTAGAGATCCCTGCATTGGCTACTTCTGGATAGGCAGGGAATTAGAGATAGTCCTAAATCACAAAGTTCACATACAAGTTAATATTTTCCAAGGTCTGAGGGAGTTCAGATATCAGGTTTTGGTTCTGTCCCATTTTTATTGGGAATATAGATTAGTTTTCTCTTCCATCTAAGTCATTTGATATAGTTCTCTCTCTTTCTCTCTCCCTTCTCTGTCATTATTTTGGATTATATATCCAGTTGCTGGAGTTGTTTGTGACTAATTCACTGGAAAAGCAGCACTGTTTTATGGACTCTTAGATGAGGGGGCAGAGATCCTCCATGGTGTGGCAACTACATTTCACATGCACCCCAATCTTCCACGGCTATCTATCTATTTTTGGATTTTATACTGCTGCCCATCACTGTTGTATCTGAGTGCCTGCCATGTAAAAGCAATAGCAATGGCAAAGTACCTAACAGACTTCATGGACTCTCTGGCACTTCTCACTTTTCAGGGTCAAAACTCTGGTTGGGGTTCGTGGTTTTATTTTATATTCTATTTGCATGTGTCCATATGGAGTTTGTAGGAGTATGAGAATAATGGCTCAAAATGTGATAATCACCTATAGTGAAAAGGATCTCTCAAAGTTGAAGACCTTGCAATGTTTCCAAAAGAAGGCCAGACTCTAGTTTTACCTGTTGTTCTCCTCTGGAAGATTGTTCCCCAGCCAGATAGCTCAACAGAGAATGCTTTGTTCTTCACTATCACATGTTTCATCCTGGGCTTGGAAATCCGCATTGTCCCACAGAAGCACAGCTGTTGTAGTGTTTTATAGATCTAATCTGACATAGTGGACCACAACTACGACCATGCTTACATGTCACAGCAGGAGTACAGTGGCTCCAATCATTCCTCCCCAGCAGAACTCTGAAAATGGGGACGGATAACTACTGCTCTCCAGTGATGAGCTGCCAAAATCTTAACAACCGGTTCCCTCCTTACCCCACGAGGGGGTTGTTGCCCACCCCAGCCCCCCCAGGACTCCTGCCCCATCCAAACCCCCATGTTCCTTGACCCCCTCCCCCCCGGACCCCTGAGAGAACCCTAAGAGACAGAGGGACCTGCTGGGGAGTGAGGTGGGGAGTCCCGGCAGTGCTTACCTGGGGCAGATCCCAGGAAGCATCCGGCAGGTCCCTCTGGCTCCTAGGGCGGGGTAGCAGCCGCTCCCCGCACTGTTCACATCAAAAGTGGCACCGACTCCATGGGCGCTCCAGGGCTGGAGCACCCACGGAGACAATTTGGTGGGTGCAGAGCACCCACCGGCAGCTCGCCACCCCGTGCCCGGCTTCAGCTCACCTCCGCCTCCTCCCCTGAACGCGCCGCCCCCGCTCTGCTTCTCCAAGCCTCCCAGCCCTGCCCCGGCTTCCCTCAAATCAGCTGTTCGGCAGGAAGCCTGGGCAGGCTGAGAAGCAAGTGGCGGCTTCACACTCAGGCTCAGGGTGGCGGAGGTGAGCTGGGGCGGGGAGCGGTTCCCCTGCGCGCCCCCTGGGTTCCCTCCTCATGCCCCCCCCGCCCCAGCTCACCTCCGCCTCCCTGGGCCTGAGTGCGAAGCCGCCGCTTGCTTCTCAGCCTGCCCCGGCTTCCCACGTGAACAGCTGATTCACAGGAAGCCTGGGGGGGTGGAGAAGCAGAGAGGGGCCGCGCATTTAGGGGAGGGGTGGAGGTGGTGGTAGAGCGGAGGTGAGGTGAGCTGGGGCCGGGGAGCTGCCAGTGGGTGCTCTGCACCCACCAAATTTTCCCCTTGGGTGCTCCAGACCTTTTAGAACCGGCTGACCCTCGCAGAACAACCGGTTCTAAAAGGGCTTCTAAATTTAACAACCAGTTCCAGCGGACTGGTGTGAACCAGCTCCAGCTCACCACTGCTGCTCTCCAAAGACCCTCCTCACTTGTGGAGGCCTGCCGGGATCCATTCTATATCCTTTTCTCTTCAGTAGCTACATGAGACCAGTGGGGGAGATAGGGAAATAAGCTCTTGGATGAGGAGCAGTTGGCTCCACCTGAACCCAGGTAAGACCAAAGTGATGCTGGTCAGAAAGGGAAAACACTTCAAAGAGTTAGCCAATATGTTGTCTCCAGCATCCACTGAAGGCATACACCTCCCATTTATCAAAGCAGTGCAAAGTCCTGGGGTCCTGTTTAACTCCTTAGTAAGGCTGGATGACCAGTTAGCATCAGTTTCAAAAATGCCTTCTTTCACTTCCAACTTGCTAGGAAATTTTGTCCCTTCCTCCCAGAAGAGACCTGTCCACAGTATTCCATGCCTTATCTCACCTCCAGGCTAGATTACTGTAATTAATTGTATATGAAGCTGACAGTGAAGACAATGCACAGGCTCCAATTGGTACAGAATGTGGCTGCCCATCTTCTCCATGGCTCAGACCATCAGATCTGTGCTCAAGTCTCTCCACTGGCTCCCAGTCAACTTTTGACTCCAGTTTGTTCCTAATTTTCAAAGCAATTAATGGATCAAGCTCCATCTACTTCAAAGACCGAATTTTGATCTATGACTAAATCCCTTCTGCTTCTTCCCAAATTTAGTTATGTTGTGCAATAAGAATACAGAATCATAAGTCATTGTTTTGTGTGCAGCTGGTCTTTCACTCCTCTCTTTCATTATCATAGAATCATAAGACTAGAAGGGACCTCAAGAGGTCATCTAGTCCAGTCCCCTGCACTCATGGCAGGACTAAGTGCAGTAGAACCTCAGAGTTACAAACTGGCCAGTCAACCACATACCTCATTTGGAATCAGAAGTACGCAATCAGGCAGCAGCAGAGACACACACACAAAAAAGGCAAATATAGTACAGTGTTAAACGTAGACTACTAAAAATATAAAGGGAAAGTTAAAAAGATTTGACAAGGTAAGGAAATTGCTTCTGTGCTTGTTTCATTTAAATCAAGATAGTTAAAAGCAGCATTTTTCTTCTTCATATTAAAGTTTAAAAGCTGCATTAAGTCAATGATTAGTTGTAAACTTTTGAAAGAACAACCACAATATTTCGTTCAGAGTTATGTACATTTCAGAGTTATGAGCAACCTCCATTCCAGAGGTGTTCATAACTCTGAGATTCTATTGTATGTTCTAGCTCCATAATCTCCTAACCAATCAATTTTCCCTACTAGTAATATGTTTGCAAGTATTCTTTGTACAACTGAATTGATCTTCTACGGAATTAGTATTGTAAAAAAGGACAAATTTTGAGGAATAGCTAGTTTTCCAAGACTAGATGGACATTTCCCCATCCTCCAATTTTTGTATTAATTTTTCATAGCTGTGCTTCATGACTTGTCCCCATTAAATTCAGTCAGTTTATTCCAGTCATAAATCTTACTTGTACTCTTCTGTAATTTGAAAAGAATTAGCCACAGGCAATTCTGAAAGAAAAAAAATCTAGTAATAAAGCACAACACTAGATGTAGAAATACCATTTGTCGTATTATTATACCGATGCTTAAAGATCAACAGATTTCTTTTCCCAGTTTTATTTCCTCTTCTTCTTCACTTTTTAAAAATATTTGCAGTAAATAAAAATAAAGCTATTTTAGTAAACAAGTGTGATGTTTGTCACTGGATAGTTTTGTTATTTCATTTTTTTTAAATGTCAACAAGCCAAATATACCTGGCTTATGCTAGGAATGAATCTGGCCCAGTCTGTCTAGTGTTTGTTAGGTAAATATGCATATTTTTTCACATGCCCTGAGGTGTGTCAGGTGCATTGGAGTAAAGAAAAGATACAGGGCATTTCTCCTACCACACAATGCACCCACCCAGAAAGAGGTCAGAATCCATTTCTAGTGCTCAAGAGTGCACTTTACATGGAACTTCGTTACCATGCCCACTGTGGTCAGCTGGTTAGGGGTATCACCAGGTACCCAGCTGACTGACTTGTACTCTGCATTGTGCGGCACCTGCTAGCCTGTGCTATACTCCACCACATTGCAAAGCAGAAAATAAGTGTCCCCCACCACATCATCCTACTGTGCAGGATATCTTTAGTGTCAGACTTGCAGTTGTCCCTGCTATGCTGACCTCCCAAGAGTAAGAGCAGGAATTTCCCTTGTGAGAGAACTGAAATACCTCTGTCATGGTTCACACGAAGGTATAATTCCATTAACACATCAGGGGGTTAACAGAAAAGGATGCTCTTTTTCAGGTTCAGATATTACTTCTTCACAGCTTAGTCCAATAACAGTGATAGTTATTTGTGTGTTGATGAGGTACAGTTTAAGGTCCTGACCACTCTACATCTTGAAGCATGTTTGGTTTAAGGCCTTCTCCACACTATATTTTGAAACTTGTTTGCAACACCCAAGGTGACAAAATCTTGTCAGCATGGTGCTGTCATAGTTTCTCAATCTAGTGTTAATAGGGATTTTTGGAGGGAAAAGTGTGCTAGCCCACATGGTGCTATAGGCTACAAGTTGTAGTCATGCTAGAGATGAATACAAACTGTTATCATAGTGCTAATTCATACTGATGTTTGAAAATAGTTACCACTCACAGTATGGACAAGGCCTTGCCTACTTCAAAAATGTGTGTTTAATACTCTTTGGGTGTAACAGTGGGTGTTTCACATTTGAAGGGAATGAGCTCCAGTTTTTCTTTGAGAAACCTAGCACCAAAGTTTTTATTATGGACTCCTGAGAGCAGATGCTACATGGGTTGGGCAGTCATAAACTGTTTCTTGATTATTGTTACCTCATTGTTTGTTCATTTGGGATTCTTCTTATTCTTATTTACTGTAAACTGAACTTTGAACCAGGGCCAATTCAGTATTCAAATATTTCTTCCAACTAATTACCCTTTTTTCTCTACCTCTTTTCCTGGTGCTCCTGTCACCAACTCAGCACATATTGATCTTTTTTAGACATGGATTTCTTTCACCAGGAAGACCACATGAGATTGCCAGTCACCTACAGGTTTGATATTTCTCTTGTACATCATTAAAAAAACACCACCACCACCACATTACCCCAGATTTCAGGGAACTACACCTATATCCAGCTTCCTAGAATTTTCACAACAAACCTCGTCAGGCTCTTACAATCATTGAAGTCAGTAGGACCCATTCTGTTGGCTTTAGTGGGCATTGGACCAAGTAACCTACACAAAAACCTATGTAGCACTGTACCCAGCTTAGTCCAACAGCATATCTCTGGCTATCTCTGCTCTGGTAACATGAAATATTTCTATGTCCTGTTCATTTGTACCACACATACGTTCCTATAGATGACAGGCGTTTATATTTCTGAATGTAAAAACTGTTAAGGGTTCTTCCTACCATTGTCTCACAGATATTTTCATTTTCTCACTTGAAATCAATTTTAAAATTATAGCTATTACCCATATATGAATTTTGAAGTTTTCTATTTCCTTTTGCATGATGTGTCCAAGACATACATTTGTACAGCTGAGTCTAGGTTTGTTTGTTATTGAAACTGCAACAAGTTGTGCTAAAACAATTTTACATTACTGGCTCAAGAAATCTTTAGAAATTGGCCCCTCCTTGTCAAGAACTGATTACAAACTTCTTAAAATCATGTGGGATTCCCTCTCTAAATAATAGTGTGTATGACAGCAGACATCAGAGCTGCTATTGAGTGGGCAACCACAGACATTGTTCTCTGCCTGGACATACTAGGAGGTCTTAACTGCCTGGCAAATGTAAGATGAACTAGCCAGAATATAATCTATTTATTTATTTATATATAATTTTAAAAATTGAGCTACTTACAGTCTTTGACTCATATATGCAGTATCAGGAGTCACATGGCTTTCTGTTCTATGCCACATCAGAAATCTAGGGCAATATGATGCTGCCATGCAGTACCTCTTATACAGTACATTTTTAGTACAGCACATCAGAGTGAGTGTGGAGCACTATGGTGAGACTCTTAGCTGGGAAAAGACAACATTTGCTCAGTACCTTTGGTTTCAGGTGGCTGGATCCAGAAGGGTCACTTCTAGACCTTGTTGCTCGCCTCTCCTTCCTGCTGTCCCTATCTCAGTGCCTCACCTGTCTGATCTGTTTCCCCCGGTTCTGTCATCTTCCCTGGAGATCCCCAAGTGAATACCTGATGAATAACAACAATGAAAAATCAGTGTTACTTCTTACAGAATGGCTACAAAGTAAAGTAAAAATTAATTTTTTTTAAAAAAAATAAACAAGTTGGTGAAAAATAGAGGAGGCTGGAGAGCGGGTGAGAAAGAAAATGATGATGGAGGGAAAAAAGACAGAAGGGGAGGGGTTTTTTTTTCTACATCTGGTTGCAAGGCCTATAAATCCTGATTACAGCCAGGCAGACCTATGCCTTGTCTACACTAGATGAGTTTATCATTCTATCAAAACTTTGGCTCCCTAGCACACTTGTAAAACACCTCATGTCTACACAGAAAAGAACTCCAAACAGTCTAGATACATGCCAAATACCATTCAGCCTATACTATTTTAGTTCCAGCGTGTATGGAGGCCACTGGTGTAATGGTACCAATGGTTCATGAACTCCTTGCAGTGTGAAATTTGTATATTTTGTACATCTCCAATTATAAGCTGGGCACAGTAGTGTAAAATGACAGAAATGAAGCCTGAAATCTGAGTGAATATTATAGAAAGCATTGTTTCATGATAGAGCAATGTCACAATGTTCTACAGACACAGAATGTTCTACCATCTCCACAACAAAGAACATGTCAATAATCTTGACCTTCAGCACCACATGCTAGTTAGTGTTTCTAGGTGTCTGTTTCTTAATCATAGCCTCATTGCTGACCATAGTTTCCTATGAACATTGCTCTATTAGTAGAGTAACAAGATATAGTATGTGCAGAGTTACTGTAGCTGTTTAAAAGAGTGACAACAAAGCAAATAATTTTTACTCACCCACACAGACCAAACAAAGACTTTAAGTTGTCTTGTGATTCCTGTAGTTTTACTTTTCTTTAAACATGCATTTAGAGTAACTGCTTCCCTAAGAAATTTAATTGAATTGCCATTAGAAAAACAAGCTGAATTTTCCTTTGCCAGTTTGGCAGAAAATGTTTTGTCTGTATAACTCTCAGTTTTTAATGTTCTAAACAGTAGGAAGTTAGAAAAAATAAAGTAATAAAAGAAAATGATTAAAACACTAATCATAAAGCTGACAACTGTCTTTTTATGATTATATTAAGAGTTACAAAGATAGGGTTTAAAAAAAGAATTCAGCCTGAAATTGGGGCATAAAAAACATATTGGTTAAAGACAGGAAAGGTCATGATTGTATCTACAGTGCTCTGCTTTCCCAATCTACAAAATATGCCGTCAAGAAGTGATGATTCAGTGCTGGAGAAAAAAATCCATGTATCTGATTGGGGAGTATACTCGCCCCATATATGAAATCATCTACATTGCGTGGCTGGGTGAACATCTGCTGTATAAACTCAGAACTGGTTTCAGTTGCCACAAAACAGTTTTTCCTTTCCTTTTTGTCTGAGGAAAGGCAGGGGAAGGATGAGTGCTCCACACAGGTAGCTAATATTATAGCATTTAATAACACCTGTGAGCAAGCAATGCTAATATAGTTGAGTATCTATCTGAAATGTGTTGTTAATCCAACATGATTCATAAATGGATGAAGGAGGGTGGGAGAGTAATCAAGCATACTTGTTTACATTATTCCCTCTTTTATTCTTTATCAAGGACGCTAAATGCCAGCATGCAATCAGCTGACTAACTCCAGAATGCAGACTGTTTGCAAGAGTTGTTTTAACAAACTGTTGAACTGACAGCAGCATGATAAAGACCATCCAATAAATGCAGTATGTACATGTAATATAAATCAAGCCCGTATTTCTCAGTGACTGATGGAGACAAAGAGAGTAGATCATCCAATAAGTACAAAACACTACACGCGCCAGATCCTCAGCTGGTATAAATCAGTGAAGTTTCACTGAAGTAATACTCATACAGTAGTAGCATAGGTGCTGTGTTTGATGCGGGTTCACGTGTAACATTTTATGACCATTATTTAATAAGCTGATTTGCATATAACCACATACTCTTTAAATAAAAGCTGCATGTAGATTTCACGCTGGTGAAAGGCAGCCATGGTGAATGAAGCCCCCAGTTTATCTACAGGGAAGCAGCAGGGCAAGCTTCTCATACACGCTGTCTGCAGGCATCAGCTCTGATCTGGAAAGGAACTATTTTTAGGAGTAACAGATAGTTCAGTCTACATGGGCCATCATGTGTTGGTCTCTCTGCTGAATCTGCCCATTAGTGCAAAGCATGGTGCTGAATTTACAATGTGGAAGCTGGAACTGAGACCCACCAAACTCATGTCATATAGTGGCTACCAAATATCCATGAGGTGGGAACAACTTTTAAACCCTACTGACTTCATATTGGCAACCTACAGGCAAAAGACTCTGAAGCTCATTAGCAATGTCCTAAGGCATCTAATCCTCCAATAAGTGCTAATGTTACACCTTTAAGGGTGACATTTGTTTTCTGGAAAGTTAAGTTTATTCAAACAAGTTCTGACCTTTTGGAGCTGTCACAGGAGCTTTACGCTATCTCGACATACAGACAAAATCTCCCCAAAATTGCACTCTGTCTCCAGCACACTCAGTCTCTGCCATTCCGGAGGGACAGCTCCCATTCACTAAAATATAAACTAAATCAAATATTAACACTACAGAGAGGGTGACACTATTTGTGAATGAGTATTAGAAAGTTGGGTATTAGGATTCATAGCTCTGGGAGCAGAGTATTGTCTAGTGGTTAGAGAAATTACAGCCAAAAGAAACAACCCTGTTTGGGTTGTCTGCAAGGACTGAACTCCAGATCTATGAGCACAAGGTTCTACCACTTGAAATACAAGATTACGCACATTGAGAGATAGTAGCAGGCTTATGAACCTCTATATGTGGTCTAACCATTATAGGGACAAAGTCCCACATTGTGTTAGCATGGGTTAGACATGCATAATTTTGACCTTTTCCTTCAAAAGGCAGTATGGCAAAAGTAAAGGAGTACTTGTGGCACCTTAGAGGCTAACAAATTTATTTTGAGTTAGTCTCTAAGGTGCCACAAGTACTCCTTTTCTTTTTGCGAATACAGACTAACCCGGCTGCTACTCTGAAATATGGCAAAGGTGAATGAGATTTAGAGAAATAAATTCTATTCCCAAATCTGCCCACAGTGCTCTTTCCAACATCTCTTTATAAAACAGATGACTGACAGTTGCCTCCCCCAAAGGTTGGGGTAGGAAGCCTTGCTTAACAAGGTCATGAAATACACAGAAATATCAGAACAGTGCGTAGAAAACCTGAGTTTAAAAACCATACGTATGCTCTTGGCTTGTAGCTCAGTGCACCTTCCCTAGGCTACAGGGCACTGTGTCGGGAAAGAGTCAGTGCAAACGAAGGGACATTTTATCACTTGCACAGAAACATGGGACAGGCCTGTGAAATGTGCAAGTGACATGAGAGCTGTGTGACATTTGGCAGGCCCATATTATGGACTAGAGTGTGACGTGCTACTCCGGAAGTAAGGGTGTCACAGTCTGGCCTAGAAAAAAGGCCGGTCTGGAGAGCATAGAAAAGCGGTGGTGAAATCCCAGTACAATTTATTATAGCCACAGACACACCATATTGTAATCTGCAGCATCTTTCGTGAAGCTTCTTTTTTTTTTTGTAATGGCTCTGAAGAGAGCAGGGACTTATCAAGCCTGATGTTAGGCACGTCTGCTACCTTAGTTTCTGCCTCTTAGACGCCATAAATTCACATAAGTTTTCATGTGTCAAATAATTCCCCTTCTTGGGGTCTGGGTTCATTATTTCATTCTCTCTTAGTTTTCCCTCATTCTGGATCTTCACTCATTTCAAAGGCCAATATCAAGACTTTTCAGTTCTTGACTATGCAAATAAGTGCACAAAGTGCATTCAACTTTGCACTGGAATTCCCAGCACCAACGTTGCCAGTATCATTCACAGTGATCAAAGAACTTAAAAACAAACTACACTATACACAACCTTAATGACAACTTGCTAATTGGTTATTTCATTATACAACATATTATTCCCAGAAAAAAATATGTTAAATTGAATTAAGATTGAGGGTATGTTGAGAAATTTAGAAAAGATAAATATTACAAGGATGTTGTAATTATCCCCCAAACAAGCATTATAAACCTAGGAAATTCAGAGTTATACTTAAAGAAACCCAAACAGGTTAAGACAAGGAAATTCACTGTTGGGGCACCCAGACAACCTTAATTCTGGTGGTGATACCATGCAACAATTATGCAATTTTGCTTAATGCATGATAGCATTTGTAGTCTCAGATAAGATTAAACTGATTTTTAAAGACAGATTTTTTCCTTTTTCAACACCATATAAATGTACATAAGAAATGTAAATGTGTATGGTTTTTATTGTATTGTAGAGATGATTTGATTATTTTAAAATCATAAGGTAAATATAGAAAGGACACTTGGCTATGTTCTTGAGACAGAAAAATATTTTGAATATGTAATCAATTTTGAACCAAACCACGGATCTCAATACCATGCAACTGTTAGTGAAGTTCAGTCCTGGATTCAGATTTGGTTTAAAACTTTGCTTCTTCGGTCCACTTTGACTTAAAAAACCCAGCTGAAATATAATTGGATCACCTGTTTGTATACTGTATATGTAATCCTGGAATCACAGATATTATGGTTATAAAATGACACGTCTTCAGAACATAATTACATGATATAAATGCCTAAGGTGTAAATAATACACCCTTTAAAACAGTTATGAATGTATAATTAACGAATGAAATTATTCAAGTATGTTGCCTACATACCAGTAATAGTCATTACAGAATAGCCTACGTACAAGTTTAACCGGTTTACAGCTCTTTTTATTTACATTATTTGTCATCCTAATATTTGTATCTGTTCTAGGAAAACAAACGTCCCCCAACCCACCAAAAACATAATACAAAATAAAGAGAAATAATTGACACTAAAGGCAAAACACAGGCTTTGTTTCGTTAGCCAAGTGAGGTTATGAGGGAAGAGAGTGTAGCAGGTCCAGCTGTAGGGAAGGTCCTTGAGCAATCTTGACTGTACAAACCAGGTTGGCTTGGAGGAAGCTGTGGGGGGGAACACATTCTGTAACACGCCTTGTAACACAGCTATTTTAAAAGGGAGCTATATGCTCTCGCTCCCCCTTTTACTCCTTCTGTAAAAGGCAGTATACGCAGAAGGGGACTAGGAGTCTGACTTCATCCCAAGGAACATTAGCATTCCCCATAGCCTAGCACTTGAGGGAGTACTAGGTTGGAATCTTGCACAGTTGCTGTGTGTGCTGCCCTCTTTCAAAATTAAGGCTGGTATTTCTTTCTTCATTAACACCCAAGTCTCAGCAATGTGAGTTCAGCCCTAAGACTGAATTTCCTTTGTTTACATCAGTTTAAGTAATCTCTTGGCATAATTTAAACACATTGTAATAGTACAAAAATGGGTGTGACATCACTGACATCAGTGGATTTGAATTTACTTACACCAGGGCAGAATTTGTTCCACTATTTTTGCATTTAAGGGCAATGTGTAATATCAGAGCAATGCACACTTTCTGGCACTGTATCACTGTTATTGGCACAGATGCAATTGTTTGATATTGAGTATTTCTGAGTGATTTTTTCTTGCCAGCTTTCTATCTGTAACTTTGGACTCCAGGTGATATTTAGTGGATGCATCTGCCCAGCAGCTTTTAAGCTTCATTCTAAATGTAGGTCAGTGGTTAAAGTTTATCAAAATAAGAAATGTTAGTGTCTACTATAACAGGTATCAACGTCAACTGGTGATATGGTTTTGTGTTATCTTAAGATGACAATTTGTGCCATAATAAACTGTATATTGTGTGTGTTTACACACACACACACACACAAAGAGAAAGAGAGAGAGAGAGAAAACCTGGTGGTTAGGGCACTCATCGGGGGGGGGGGGGAGAACACCCCTGTTTCAGTCTCTACGCCAATGAATATTTAAATATTTATACAAAGTTGAACAACTTCAATAGGAGAGATTGAGAGAGCCAGACCCCAGAATAACCTATTGTCCAGTGTTTAGGGCATTCAAGTACAATGTGTGAAATCTAAATTCAAATCCCTGCTCTGAATCAGACACACTGGGGGCTTGAATCCCAGTCTCCCACATCATGGAATCATGGAATATCAGGGTTGGAAGGGACCTCAGGAGGTCATCTAGTCCAACCCGCTGCTCAGAGCAGGACCAATCCCCAACTAAATCATCCCAGGTGATGCCCTAACCATTGGGCTAAAAGATATAAGGGGGGCAGTGGCACTCCTCCTCCTGCTATTTTGTGAATGGTGTTTCCATGTTTCCTTGCTTGTAATAAAATGACTGAAAACAAAGTGAACTAATTTTTTCAAGGGTGGGGGAGGAGGAGGCCATTGTTGTTTGGTTGTTTTTTCTCCCTCATCAAACAAGCAAACATTCATTTGGGGTCAATCCAAAACTTTTATTTTATTTTATTTTTCAGTTTGGCCACTGAACTGAAAAATTAATTATTTGCACAGCTCTGCTTGCCAGCTGCAAATTATGCTCTATGAAAACATTAAACAAACATGAACTGAAGTGTGGATTTAAAACCAAAACAGCTAATCTCCTCCCCTTATATGTGGAAATACCAAGATCCTTTGCTTATCTCCCATCCACAACCAGGTCTCTCAACCTCCCTTCCTCCTGCACACTTGTGCCCGCAAGGGCTGCGGGAGAGATACCAGCGAAAGGAGAACATTCAGGCCTAAGAACAGTAAACTGTGCTTTATTGAAGGAAGGAAGAACTTATGCTCCAATCTGCACGGGGAGCCCCCAGGACGCGCAGAGCGGCTGCAGGGGACTCTGGCCGTTCGGGACAGCTGACCAGGCAGGACTCCACCGGGGGGGGGAGGGGTCATCTGTGGCGCTATATTCTCCGCGCTTATCTTGGGGTTGCGTGGGGTCAACATTCTTATATATATAATTAATGCTTATTACATAAACTGACTCAATTACAGGCAAAAATATGCTGAGCTACGCTACAATATCTTTTGGCAGGGTCTGTCGGACAAAGTTAATTGAAACTGCCTGCATCCTCCACTTACATCCAGTCATGTAGCTCCTCGCCAATCTTCCGCAACCTTGCCCCTACACTCCACCCCTTGGCAGACTGAGGTGTATTAGTTACTGCCTCCAGCGCACTTTGAGCGTGCGCACTGGTTTGGGGGTTGTCAGTCGGGGCAGGAGGGCGGAGGAGCAATTCACACAGCATTGAAGAATGACAAACACACATATAAAGCCCAGTAGTCCAATCAATAACAAGAGCCCAATACGTCTCCCCCAGGCGCCGAGATCCAGAAGCCAGGAGGTTAGCCACCGTCAAGGGTCATCCCATACAGAAGACTCAGAGCCCACATCATGTAATACCTTCAAGCACTCCATCATATTATGAACATCAGTCTTGATGCGCTTATCCTGATTTGAGTAAAAACAACAACTTTCATTAATCAAGGCACAAATGCCACCTTGAGCGGCTAATAAGTAGTCCAACACCATACGATTCTGTAATACAACCTGCGACAAAGAAGCTACTTCTAATTGCAGGGCTTGGATTGCATCTATGGTATTATTCTCTATAATCTCCAATATGGCTGAAATATTTACAATAGCCCGCTCCAGTTCGGCCACCCCTACCCAGGGGAGGAAAGCGCAGACAAACTGATGACAGGTTTCAGAGTAACAGCCGTTTTAGTCTGTATTCGCAAAAAGAAAAGGAGTACTTGTGGCACCTTAGAGACTAACCAATTTATTTGAGCATGAGCTTTCGTGAGCTACAGCTCACTTCATCGGATGCATGCCGTGGAAACTGTAGCAGACTTTATATATACACAGAGAATATGAAAAAATACCTCCTCCCACCCCACTGTCCAGCTGGTAATAGCTTATCTAAAGTGATCATCAGGTGGGCCATTTCCAGCACAAATCCAGGTTTTCTCACCCTCCACCCCCCCACACAGATTCACTCTCCTGCTGGTGATAGCCCATCCAAAGTGACAACTCTTTACACAAGATCTCTGTCAAGCTTTCTTACAACTACAATACCCACCTGCAGAAGTAAAGAAACAGATTGATAGAGCCAGAAGAGTTCCCAGAAGTTACCTACTACAGGACAGGCCTAACAAACAAAATAACAGAACGCCACTAGCCGTCACCTTCAGCCCCCAACTAAAACCCCTCCAATGCATTATTAAGGATCTACAACCTATCCTAAAGGATGACCCAACACTCTCACAAATCTTGGGAGACAGGCCAGTCCTTGCCTACAGACAGCCCCGCAACCTGAAGCAAATACTCACCAACAACCACATACCACACAACAGAACCACTAACCCAGGAACTTATCCTTGCAACAAAGCCCGTTGCCAATTGTGCCCACATATCTATTCAGGGGACACCATCACAGGGCCTAATAACATCAGCCACACTATCAGAGGCTCGTATACCTGCACATCCACCAATGTGATATATGCCATCATGTGCCAGCAATGCCCCTCTGCCATGTACATTGGTCAAACTAGACAGTCTCTACATAAAAGAATAAATGGACACAAATCAGATGTCAAGAATTATAACATTCATAAACCAGTCGGAGAACACTTCAATCTCTCTGGTCACGCAATCACAGACATGAAGGTCGCTATCTTAAAACAAAAAAACTTCAAATCCAGACTCCAGCGAGAAACTGCTGAATTGGAATTCATTTGCAAATTGGATACTATTAATTTAGGCTTAAATAGAGACTGGGAGTGGCTAAGTCATTATGCAAGGTAGCCTATTTCCTCTTGTTTTTTCCTACCCCCCCCCCCCGATGTTCTGGTTTAACTTGGATTTAAACTTGGAGAGTGGTCAGTTTTGAAGGGGTTTTACCAGCAGGAGAGTGAGTTTGTGTGTGTATGGGGGTGGGGGGGATGTGAGAAAACCTGGATTTGTGCTGGAAATGGCCCACCTTAATTACGCACATTGTAGGGAGAATGGTCACTTTGGATGAGCTATTACCAGCAGGATAGTGAGTTTGTGTGTGTGGTTTTTGGGAGGGGGGTGAGGGGGTGAGAGAACCTGGATTTGTGCAGGAAATGGCCCAACTTTATTATCATGCACATTGTGTAAAGAGTTGTCACTTTGGATGGGCTATCACCAGCAGGAGAGTGAATCTGTGTGGGGGGGTGGAGGGTGAGAAAACCTGGATTTGTGCTGGAAATGGCCCACCTGATGATCACTTTAGATAAGCTATTACCAGCTGGACAGTGGGGTGGGAGGAGGTATTTTTTCATATTCTCTGTGTATATATAAAGTCTGCTTCAGTTTCCACGGCATGCATCCGATGAAGTGAGCTCATGAAAGCTCATGCTCAAATAAATTGGTTAGTCTCTAAGGTGCCACAAGTACTCCTTTTCTTTTTGACAAACTGATGGAAGCCTGTGGGTCTCTGCACAATGGGATTTGGGCTCCTTTGCGGACGTGCTACCAATATGTAATTATACACTGCATGAGCATGCATGGTTTGCATTCCATACATATAGGAGAGGAGCCGTCCCAATGTGCACCGTCCACACCATTGGTTGGGTAGGGTTTTATATGCCCAATGGCCCAATAGCCAGTACAGCCCTGGTACTCCTGCTGTGGGAAGCCATGCGTTATCTGAGGCATTGCAACACCAACTATCAGAGCTTTGGTTACACTGAGACCAGTAATGTGCATGAGGGGTTTGCCCGCGCCTAATTGTGCTGAGGGGCGTTCTCCATACGGGGGCACCGGCATTGTAGGAATACAGAAAACCACGGGTATGTAGTCCCCACTCGCCCCAACGCCACCACCAATGGCAGAGGGTGGTGCCATTGGTATAAGGCAAATTGGTTTCAGAGGAACAGGAGCAATTGTCACTCGAGACCCACGCCTCTCCGGCCATCCACTTACTGTGCATTTCCGGTGGGCCAGGAGTAATGTTAAACTGCCCAGTGTGTCTGGCAGGTATTCTGCTACCACTGCGCATGAGGAAAGGGGAAGTTTTTGAACGGGACGAGCGGTGTCCATCGCTGAAGGCTGCTGAACACACCAATACGCGTCCCCCCGTATCACTACCGGTGTCCCTTGGCGCCGGTAAGGGGGAGTTTCATTATACTTAGTGAGAAAGGTGGTGTCGTTAAGGGCCCAGGATTCATTCCATGGCACTGCGGCCCATGGAATGCCGGTGCTTGCCAATTGGGGGGCATGTGCGCAGTACCAACAGTCAGACTTGTTACCTGCTAGTGCCACCGATTGCATCTACTGGTCGGCTGAGTTCTGGTGCCATGTGGCTTGGGCACCTATTGCAGCTAAAGTTAGTTCGAGGCTCATGCCATAGAGAACACACCATAGGGCCATCGCAGGCGTTGGCCTTCAGGTGGCACGACCAGGACGTTCCACGGACCCGCCCAACTGCAGTGCAGCAGTTATGGTTGCCTGGAAGAAAGACGCTTAGAGGGCACATAGATTGTGGCGTCTTCCCCTTTTAGCAGTACGAGGTGAGTGTCCCTGGGACCATCAGCTAGGATTTCCCCTTCGAGAAATGTTATGGTGGGGTTATGTTTGGTGGGGTCATGCACCCAAACTGCACGTCCAGTCGAGCCGAACCCTCCTGCTCAAGTAGTGGGTGCAAGCGCATCCACCTCCTGGATGTCAGGCAACCCAATGAGCTCGCAAATCAACTTCACAATACATTCACCTTGGGGGAGGGTTACTGCCTGCGGGCCATTGTGAACCAATAGCACCTTAACCTCCCTGGTATTGTTAGCGTCAATTACTCCTGCCACAACATCTATGCCCTTAAGGGCCAGACTGCTGCGTGGGGCAATGTGCCCATAATAGCTTTGTGGGAGCACCATGGCTAAGCCAGTACTTCCAAGGTTCCGGCTATTGGGCTGTAGAGTGAGGCCCTCTTGAGGGACCCGCAGATGAAGACCAGCACTTCCCAGGGTGGCCCGAATGGGGAAGTGGGCTTGCGGATGCAGGCATTGTACTCGCAACACACGGGGCCGCTTGATGACCTCCCACTTGAATCTAGCGTACGGAGTGGAGCCGTATAGAGGGCGGTCACTGACCACAGCCGTGGCCTGGCGGAGATTACGGCTCCACTCGGCCAGGGACTCAGTGGGAGATGCTTAAAGAACAGTTACGTAAACTAAGCCGTTCATGCATTCGATGTGCCTGGCACCCTGTGGGTGGTATGCGATGTGGAACACCCATGCAATCCCCCGTCCCTTTGCCCATTCTCTTACTTCCATTCCCATAAAATGGGTTCCCTGGTCACTTTGCACCTCAAGGGGGGATCCGTAGTAGCAGATGAGTTCTTCCAACCCCTTTATAGTCTACTCCTTTGTGGTGCTTGCACATGGGTATACAAAGAGCAGACCTGAATATGTGTCTACTGCAGTTAGCACGTATTTATGTTGCCGACTTCCGGGCAGCAGACCGATGTAGTCCACCTGCCATACTTCCCCAGGTTTCTGACCTTGCTTCAGGTACCCCTTCTCTTCTTTTAAGCGCTGGGGGGAGAGCCTGGTACACTGTAGGCAGTGCTGACGGGCATCCCGCTGCACACCAATCGTGGTCTGCAAGCCACAATCAATGGCCCATTGCATTACTTTTTCCTCCCGGATGACCACTCTTTTGATGCATCCACTCTGCCAGGCCGGGGGCAGCTACTACATATATTGTGACTATGTCATCTACCTCACTGTTGAACCGGGCCTCCTCTGATTTCCCTGTCAGGTGGGTGTCTACATGACGAACAGCAATGGGCCTCTGGCTACAGGCATCCCAAATGGCAGGCCACATGTTGTAACCCCAAAGGGGCTTGTCATACACCTTCCAGCCAGCCGCATGCCAGATGGCCATCCACTGTGTCATTCCTTTGTAGACTGCCCAGCTATCTGTATACAGATAAAGGGGCCCTGGGTTCTCTGTGATGGTCATGAACGCTGCCCGTAGCTCAGCCCACTGGCTAGACAAGCCAGGGCTGGTTTTGAACAGTATTTCCTCAAGGCAGGGATTATATGCGGCCGCTCGCCACCATCGTTCTGCCCCCCGTACGAGGCTGATCCATCAGTAAACCACACGACCTCTCGTTGTTGTTCGGTTAAGGAGGCGTAGGGAGGGGCCTCCGTACAGCGGGGGTTGAGGCACTCCGACCGTGCGGGCATAAGTGTGCTGGCTCCCAGAGGGCAGTTCCTCAAAGGTGACAGCGCCCGAAAGCCATGTGTGCACATTGGTAATGCTTGACTGGGTCATTTGCATATGCAGCTGCAGGTAGTGTTTCCACTTCCATAGGGTCTGAATCTGTGCTTTCGTCCCAGACCCAACCCATAACTGGAAGTGGGGTACGCACCTTTACAGGCTCCGCGCCGGTTATGGACTCAGTTTGCTGCAGGGCCCACACTACTGCAAGCAGCTGCTGTTCAAGGGGTGTATAACACTCAGCCGAGCCTCATAGGGATCGCGACCAAAAGCCTATGGGCTCCTTTCAAGACAAAGCTTGCTGCCACAGCCCCCACGAGGCTACGTGGTCAACCACCGTTACCTCGAGTTCGAAGGGGGTGCCTCGTCTGCCTGGGCTCAGCACTGCGTGTTGGCTGAGCGCCTCTTTAGCCTGCTGGAAAGCAGCATGCTGCTTGGCCCCCCAACTAAACGTGGCTTTCTTCCGGACTATTGCTTGTATGGGCTGCAAGATGTACCCTAGATGGGGAATAAATGTGCGCCAAAACCCAAGGAGGCCCAGGAAAGTTTGGGCTTGGCTTACGCGAGTGAGCTCTGGGAAGTGGGTAATAGTTTCGATGGTTTTTTGTGGGATCTTACGTTGAGGCCCCAACCAAAGTATTCCCAAGATCACCACCTCCTGGCTGGGCCCCCGGATTTTACTAGGGTTGACAGTCCATCCCCTGGCTGCCAGAGCCTGCAACACATTGTTCTTGGCCTCGGAGAGTGCCGCCTCATGGGGCCCGCTCAGCAGGCCATCATCAATATTGTGCTCTAGTACCACTCCCTCCGGAAGAGTCACCTGCTCCAAGTCTCGACTAACCAACCAGTGGCAGATGGTAGGGCTATGCTTGTAGCCCTGAGGCAGCACAGTGAAGATGTACTGCCGATCCTCCCATGTAAAGGCAAATTGATCCTGGCTCTGTGGGGCAATGGCAATGGAGAAGAAGGCATTTGCCAAGTCCACCATGACATGCCACTGCCCTACCCAGGTCGCAAGGCGCTCCATGATGGAGACCATGTCGGGAACTGCCGCTGTCAGGATTGGGGTGACCCTATTCAGGTTGCGGTAGTCTACTGTCATGCACCAGGTTCTGTCCTTTTTACGGACTGGCCAAATTGGGCTGTTAAGTGCATTCATGGGGGGGCAAATGATGTCTGCCTGGAGCAGACCTTTAACGGGAATGGCTATTTCCTCATGCCCACCAGGTATCTGATACTGTTTGGTGTTGACCACTGTGGTGGGGGTTGGAAGCACCACGGGGTCCCACCATGGATGCCCCCGCAGCATGGTTACAACCGCTCAGACATACAGCGGGCGCCCAAAGGAAAGGATCCCCATCGGGTATTTATGGTCTGTCCTCAGAGGAGGTCTATACCCAATATATATTCATGAATGGGGACAAATAAAACGGTGACTCGTATGGGGGGGGGGCCTTCCCGATGGCCAGCCGTAACTGCATCGGCGCGGCCCAAACGTCCGTCCCTCTGAGGCCGCTCACTGTTACTGCATTATAGTCACCTCTGCTCCCGTGTCCACAAGGGCCATTACTTGTTATCGCCCCCCACTAGACCAGTAGATCTCTACTGGGACATGAGGGCAGTGGTCCCCCACTACATACCACCTTATCTCCAGGGCGGGGGGCGATGGGGACCCACCACCCCGTCAATACTGGGTGGGCAGCTTCCATTCAACATAGTCTGCCAGCGGGGCAGAGGGTTGGGGCCGCTGGGAGGTGCCATCTACCTTGTTTTGGGGTCCCCTTGTCGTCGGGGCCCCTACCCTCTCCTTGGTACACTGTTCCAGTTTCAGCTGTAACCAGCATTTTAACAGCTCAGCATTGGTTCTCCCATTCACTTCCCCCAGGGGTATCCCTGCTTTCAGTAGGTCTTTAAACATAGTATGGCGGCTAACCCTCTCCTTTTGCTTCACATTCATCTGCCGCAGCTTTGTGGTTTTCGTCATACTGTCAATTTCCATTAATTGCATCATGAGCTGCGCCGCATCCCCCACCAACCCTACGGCCCTGCCAACCATCGGCAGGATCATCGCCTTGAGGTGGGGGGGGTGTTCCGCAGAAGCTGGGTGTGGATGGTACGGGTTAGCTCCATGACGTCAGGCCCTTCGAAATGCTCAGCAAAGATGCCGGTGATCATGCCTAGCTGCCGGAGCTGACTAACCCCCTCTGGGATGGAGGGCCACTGTTCCAACCCATCGTCCATGTCTGTGGGCAAGCTCCAGATGGTTTTTGACAGCCATGGTCAACCATGCCATGACGGAGGGATACAGATAATTCGCCTCGGAGTTGGTCCCTATCTTGAGACTCCTACAAAGGAGGGGGTCTGTGGTGAGCAAGCCCACCCTGCCTAGCTCAGCGGGGGTAAGGGTAATCGCATCCGCTCCATCATCCCACAACCGTAGCAGCCAGGCCAGCAGCGACTCCTTGGGATGCTGCTTGAAACCCTGTATCTTGGAGGATTTATATTCCCAGACAAAATCCCTTCCTACCATTTGATCGTTCTCCCCGTGCGGTCCCTCGTATCGTGTCTCGACAATGGGCCGCAGTTGTGAGTACAATCCCACCTTCTCACCTTCCCCCTCCACGGGGGACTCATCCTCGCTCGTCTCCCAAATGTCCCCATCCCAGGTCTCTGGATCCCAGTCGATTTTGCGTACCAGTGCGCGTACGGCAAGGGAACACACATCTTGCCATCCTCCCTTTTGCTGCCGGCGGTTTGCAATGCAAACCGCCATAACAGCACAGTGCTGCTCTAACCGATCGGCCCGTTCGGCCGTACTAGTAATGACTTCTTGGGTTAGTGAACGGGCCTTGTTTGCTTGCTGCAAATCAGCCTCTAATCTTCCTATCCTCTGGTGCTGAACCAGCAGTGCCTCATCCACCGCGTGGAGCGCGGTCAGGAAGACCCATCCCAGGTCCCCCGCTGCTTTTTGCTCTGTGGGTCCTACTTTGTCCAGCCGGACCTTGGATATCAGTTCCTCCAGCCTAACTGGGATAACCCCCGGCTCCTGCTCTAGCTCTGGCCATGAGGCAGGGGCAATCAACCCCACCAGCTTGCGAGCCACCAGTGCCCACTGTCCTGTGGAGGGCCACCCGGGGATGCGGCTCTTTCCCTCCCCCTTATCCTTCCTTCCCCAAAGAGGCATCCCTCCGCTGGTATCCTGTTTGTGATGCCAGTTGTGCCCGCCAGGGCTGGGGGGGTGGGGGAGATATCAGCGAAAGGAGGACACTCAGGCCTAAGAATAGTAAACTGTGCTTTATTGAAGGAAGGAAGGAAGAACTTACGCTCCAATCTGCGCGGGGAGCCCCTAGGATGCGCGGAGGTGCTGCCGGGGACTCTGGCCATTTGGGACAGCTGACCAGGCAGGACTCCACCAGTGGGGAGTCCTCTGCGGTGCTATATTCTCCGCATTTATCTTGGTGTTACATGGGGTCAACAGCTGGCTACATTCTTATATATATAATTTATGCTTATTACATAAACTGACTTGTTTACAGGCAAAAATATGCTGAGCTTTTGGCAGGGTCTGTCGGACAAAGTTAATTGAAACTGCCTGCATCCTCTGCTTACATCTAGTCACATACTCAGTCCACCACTTAGCTCCTCGCCAATCTTCCGCAACCTTGCCCCTACAACACTCATGTTCTAAATCTAGCATTAATGTGCAGGACTTTCTACAGTATGCAACAAATAACAAGGCCTTCTCAAGCTTGCCAGCACACAGTACGAGGGTTGGTGCTACACCACCATTACAATAGTGCAGCATGTGCCCCTCTCTATAGCTGGCCAACATCTGGCACGGTGGATGGGAGTAGGGGAGGGAGGCAGGATCTTGTTCCATCTCCTCGGGGTAGGGACATTACTTCCCCCAGACCTTGTGCTCGGCTCTGGCAGAGGAC
Organism: Lepidochelys olivacea; assembly: GCF_965140295.1. NCBI lineage: Eukaryota > Metazoa > Chordata > Testudines > Cheloniidae > Lepidochelys > Lepidochelys olivacea. The sequence continues at coordinate 84,614,342 of NC_140415.1, read as the reverse complement.
CACAGATGGGAAAACTCCTTGTACCTTATATCCCCCATGAGCACCTTTGCAGACCCAGGGCACAATCTCATCCACAATGTTTATAAAGCTCTTTGAAGAAATAGAGAGCTACATAAGTGCTAAGTTTTATTATGATTTGTTGCTGTAATTGGCACCTACATTAGCAAAGAGGCCAGGGAGGCTGAACAACCCTTTAACGTTTTGAGGTGGTCATTCAAATTTAGAGCTAAAAAACACTGGCAAGGTGGGGTAGGGAAACTTGCATTGCTGCTGACCACACTGTACCCTATCTAAGGAGAAAGAGCAGACTCAGCTCTGCAGGGCTGTCAATCCAGCACCTTTCCCCAGCCAACATTAAATTCACTTAAGATAAAATCCACGATGACTAATTTTGTAATTACAAAGTGATGCGGTAAATGCTACACCTGGGTGAGGCTATTTTTTGAATGACTGCATTTCTCTTCAGCCTGCCCTACTTAAAGTTTGTTGATATGCTATAATAAAAAAGGTGTAAATATTTTATAATAAAAAACAACTAAATAAATAAATGTTTCATGATTTTTTAAAATTGTCAGTACTCACTCACAGCCTGATCTTGTGATCTCAGCACTTCAATGGTTTGGGGCTTTTAGACAGGCCCAGGAATGTTGGTGTTTTTCCCCCCTTTCACCTACTTGTTTGTCCTGTATTTTCTGAGTCCAGAATGTTCTTTGTGTGTGAGATTGTAATCTTGGATGAATTGCTGCATACCTGGACAAGTCTGTGAAGATACATGGTAATGCGTGCTGCATGCCTGAGATTAGAATTTGGCTCAATACCAGAAATGAAGAAACCAAACCCTACTCCAGCAGTTAAGAAACTTGGTCACATTTATTGTGAACGACAGTATAAGAATAAAGACAAAAACACTCTTCATTGATCCTTATTGATATGGAAAATCACACAGATACTTATTTATGTTTCTCAATGTTTAAAAGTATACATAACTTTAAAATGAAAAGGTGGATGAGGTAATATCTTTGGTCCAATAAAAGATATTACCTCGCCCACCTTGTCTCTGTAATATCCTGGGGCTGTCACAGCTACAACTACACCACACACTTTAAAATGACAGTCACACAAGACAGTGCACTGAAGATTTATAAGGACTACTGTAAACTCACATTCTCAGCTGCTAAATGAACTCATGCCTCTATCACATTTACCACATCAGGTTCATCTATAACACTAAAATTTTCTGGGACATTGCTCCTACTGTGCTTATTATTATTGTTCAGAAAAATTATACACATCAAGTAAAGACTGACCATCATTATAAGTAAAGGGGACTAAGTTTTATAACCCTTTTTGTTAAGACACTAAGGCCCAAAGTCCTGATCCAACTCCCTTTGAAGTGATTGGGACAGGGAATCTTCCTGTTGACTTCAGTGTGAGGCGGAGGAGGCCTCCAATTTCTAAAAGTGGTCTTTAAATTCGAGTGCTCAACTTTAGGGAGATTTTCAAAGGCATATAGGGCAGTTAGCTCCCGAACTCCTATTAAAAGTCAAAGGAACTTGGGCACCTGACTGTCATTTATGTCTTTGAAACCCTATTCTCTGAAATAGGGTCAAGAGTGTCAAACCTAGGTGCCTAAACGTAGGCTTTTAAATCCATAGTTAGGTGCTTCTATAAGTGGCCTGATTTTCCAAATGTGCTGAGCACCCAGCAGCTCCCATTGACTTCAGTTAGCGCTGCTGGCTACTCAGCAGTTTTGGAAACCAGGCCATGCACTGAGATGTCTAAATATGGGCTTGGGCTTTAGGCACCCAGTCCTGCAGGTCTTTGCCATAGTGTGTCTAAAAGTGAGAAAACCCCAAATGTAAGTAACCAGAATTAAAGGCCTCTTCTGAAAATTTAAGTCTACCCCTTTCAATCTCTGTGTGATTTGTATCCTTTTTATTGGCTAGATTCAGCTATTATTTATTAATTTTTTAAATGTAAAATAAAGACAACCCACACTTCATCCTCCATTATTGTCAGGCTTATGGCATCTATCCAAATGACTGTAGAAGAGCACATATTAATTAAAAGATACAGTCCAATGGAGGTGCTGTGGTGGGTAATAGAACTGCTTCCATTTATACAACAGTAAAGAGAACAATAATAAATAAAGAGATTAATAGGCAGTGGTGATTGCTGAAGCATACTTATTCTCTGCATTTTCTGTAAGACTTTTCCCTCAATAGAAAGCAATGTTTGGTGTGACTAGGAGTAATAGACTTCAAAAAGTTCTGATAAGCACCAAAAGATTTAACCAAACTGTGTGAAGTTTCTGTTTCCTGTGTCTTTGTAATGCTTAGTAAGCATCCAGGAATCAGGTTGGTCAGCAGAGAAAGCATAGCACTTTTATAAATGTACTAGTGCTTGGTTCAGTCTGCGTCTGCTCAGGTTTCTGTGAGCACTTAATTTACATTAGACCTCCTTAGAGAGTTAACACAAACATTTGCACTGTTGTTTCTTCACTGGGAACTTGATATTTATCCTTACACTACCAGATTTCTCTACAGGTTCCACTCACTCCACTTTCAACCTCTGCTGACCAAAAAAGTGTGAGAATGGATTTGTGAATCAACGCAGGTTGTTTGCATTCAGTGAAGAGCACTCTTGCTAGCCACTGGACACAATCTACGTTTTTATCTCAATCCCCAAAGACCAGACATTAAATGAATTACTAATACTGATTTACAGCAAATTTCTTTGAAGGCTTGTACATTGATTATTCTGCTGTCAGGATCTCTTCATGACAGGAAAATAGCTTTATATATTATTAAATTATGTAACACGTACAGAAAGCATGGCAAATAATGAGGAAAATAAGCTAATTTTTATTTGTATAACTGATAGAGTCACATAACTACATGCTTACCCATAACCTGTTCACATGCTGGTACCTGTCCTTATAATTTTAATGTAATTATGTAGAATCTGCACCATGACTCACATAGAAAACTTCGAAGACAAAAATAAATATTTTTTTACTTGTGACACCTTAGAGACTAACAAAGACAATGAAACTCATTCATTTGTGTACTGTGTATTTCCTGAATTTAAACAGACAAGTTAATATCACAGCATATCCCCCCCCCCCCCCAGTAGATAACAGCCCAGTAGATAACAGTTGCCTTCTTCCCTTTTACTGTAAACACTGTTTGGAAAATTAGGTAACTTCTTTGTGGAAATTCCACAGAAGTTAATCTATAACCTACATGTTTACAGGAGGCAAAGGTGCTCTCCCTCCACTTTGTTTAACAGATTTCCATTGAGTAAAGTGAATTATTGACTTTGAGCTGACAGGAGGGCTCTGTATCCTGTAATAGAAATTCATATAAATAGCAGTCTGTTCAATGCCTTCTCCATTACATGTGTATACAGGAGAGCTGCCTCTGGTAAATTCACATACAATTTCATTCTTCCCTTGTTTCCTGTAGATAATCTAGTTTGTAACATTCTTCCCTTCATTCTCCCCTCCACCCCCTTTTTTTTTAAATTCACCAAAGATCTAAAACACCAATTCTGGCAGGTGGTACTTTTTAAAGTGCTTTCCAGAAGCTGGCATAAATAAAACTTAGCTCCATTGGAAAGATCATTATGTTCAGATTCTCATTCCCCACAATGGAAGGGATTTGAGGTACTGGAGAAGGACCAGCCCTATGGATTGATCAGAAGACCTGTTAGAAGGGCTTTGAAAGCTTTGAACAGGTATTCAGGTTAAAGGAAAGTCAATTCTTAGAGTTCTGTGAGTGTCAGTGCAGGGAAGATATCTTCTGATCAGCAGACTTTCCACCTTTCCCTCAGTTCCTGTGTCCCCTTCTCCACCAATGGGTTCAAGACACAGATTTAATGTCTGATATCTCGTGTCTCATCAATGGTAGAAACAAGAGCTTTTCACGAGGAGAAAAGGGAAATTCCCAGCCTCCAAATGGACCCAGCAATTGGACTGTAAACTTGGAAGGTTCAGAGATATCACTCTTCAAAGTAATTTTATTCTTATATTAAGTGATGGCCCCCAGGTGAGTCATCTGTGGGGACTAACACTGCAACCTCTGAACCTAAAACCATGACCCACGACTGCCTGAGCTAAAAAAAATTGCAGGTCTGTTAGCTCAAAGGCTGTAACAACAGACTCAAAATTCTATGGTCCAGCCACTTTGAGGGACAGAGTCCCATTGTGTAAGTGGGTGTTGCACTGATATATAGAAAAGCTTTTTTCCAGTCATATCTTGAAGTGTTAAAAATGTTACATGTTTCTTGACTGTCCAATTCCTGCACAGTTGAACCTAATTAATCAAGACTTCTAACTCCATAAACGAAGGAACTGAATATGATCCCAATTGTTCACTATTCATGAAATAATGAAGCCATTCCAAATGCATAGCAATATATCTTTATAGTCATATATTCCCTCTCTCTTTATATTATGCATGTATCACACAAACAACACCGACACTATGTTAAAAGAACATTATTAAATTGTAACGTCAAGCACTCAAAAGTTAGTTGCCTGGGTAACCTTAATCCAGCCCCCTGGTGCATATGCATTATAACGTACTCTCTAATTACATGATCAGACTGTTTTTTTTCCAGAGGATCCCAGCCTCACTGAGTGCACAGGATAGACAGCGTTCTCTTAGTGAGCCCCTGTTCACTATTTTGTATTCTCCTCATTGTCCAGTGTGTAGCCCCTTGGTGACTGCACACTATTCAAACTTTGCTGTGAAAAGACAGAACTATTACTTTCCTCATGGGCTTTTCTATGGCAGTCATCAATATAATGAGTGCTTCACAAACAGAAATGAATTTAGTTTCACGATGCCCCTGTGAAATGATGGGGTAATATTATCTCCATTTTACAGATAGGGAATGAAGGCAGAGATAAAGTTCCAAAATATCCCCTATTTTGGGTTCCCAGTTTGAGATGCTTGGAACTTGATTCTTCCAATTACTTAGCACTATATAGCACTTAATATGTTCAAAGCACTGCTCCCACTGACTTCAGTTGAAGCTGAGTGCGCTCAGCACTTCTGCAAAACAGACCCCAGAGTTTCAAGTCAGGCCCCCAGAAAAGGAGAAACACACAATTAAAGACCCCCTCTGAAAAGTTTGACTTAAGTGACTTGTCTCGCATCACACAGGAGCTTTGAGATGGAGGCAGCAACAGAATCCAGTCCTCTGGTGCAGCCCTCAGCTTCCTTAACCCTCAGACCATCCTCTGTCTTCCTGCAGTCGCTGGCCACACTCACCACACACCTTCCAACTTTTGCAACCAACGAAGCCAGGCACAGAGAAATCCCCTTTATTGCACAACCCTGATCCATCCCCAAAGCAGGTCCAGAGGCGGAGGTTCTGTGTAAATAATAGTATGTGATCATGTCATTAAAGACTGCATCATAATCAATATACAGAAGAATGCTGAATGAAGGTTGCACAGCCAACCTTAATTCCAGCATTTCCTAACTTCTGAGTACTTGTCTTTGCAATTTGAAAAATTGGGGGTGTGTATATATATATAGATACATACACATGCACACACAGAGTATATCATACATTCTTCCAATACTTCTTTCCATTTATATACTAGGTGATCATTGCACAATCCTCTTAATTCTAACACGTTTTTTTCTAAATTGGGGTATGAAACTGGTCACAGCTGCAGTTTAGCCTTGTGGATCTTGCTATTCAAAGATCCATCAGCACTTTTGCAGTGCTTAGAGCATTAAACAAATCCATAAAAATTGAGACACAATGACTAGACTTCCAAAATCTTTCTGCATTCATGTTGCTGCTACACTATGTGCAGCTCTGGACTGACTTCTGAGTCACTTCTTCTTTCAGGAGGGGTTTTACTTTGGTAGTGAGGCAGAGCTTGTAATAAGAATATGGTAATACTTTTACTGTAGATGATATTCAAAAAGAATTTTAATAAAACCACCAATTGTATTACATCAGTACATCCCCTTAAGCCCCATGGAGATTTTCCTAAACAGAGCTAAGCCATTTGCCTCAAATATTTTATCTATTTCTGTTACTACATAAGTCCCCTAAATATTTCAGTCACTGCAGGGCCAACTGAAATGGTAAATTACCTAGTATACTAAAAGAAAAATGATTGAAAAGCATTATGCCTGGGTCCTGCTGAAAATGAGGTTGCTGGAATTGAAAATGACTGCAGAGAAATCAAAATTATAAGATTATCACCCACCAGCCAGTAATTTATATTGTTGCCTGTTTGCAACATTCCCGTATGTTTCTTTCTGTTTTTTTGTGTCCGATCAGATGTTCTGCTATTTCCATACCCGCACATTGAAAGAGAGCTCACAAAGGATGGCCTCACCTGTTATTCTTTGCAGTGGAAATAGTTTGCAATTAGGTCACCAGAGGCTACTAGAGCTTTTGGAAAAGCCGATGGTAATACAATGAAAGCCTTTCTGAAAGCTAATACTTTACTTTTACATCTCTATTTTATATGCTTTCCTTAGTCTGAAATAGCTAGTGCTGGAGCCAGTGACTTTCATTAGACTGGAGATTTTACTTGGGAATAATGCTAGAAGCACCACAGGACAAGCTCAGGAGGTTCAGATAATGTTCAGATTTACTGACAAACTTATTCATAAAGTTCTACCATGAAGGACAAATCCAAAGAACAATTAGCTTCTGCCACTACATGAATTATTTGTCTAACAAAACCACCAGAGCGTTAGCTATGATCCCATGAACTGACAATTCATAATGACGACATCCGCTTACAAAGAGAAGAGAGAAACAAACACACAGAATGGATTATTATCCTCTAGGATTATTATTTGTGGTTTGTGGCATTGTCGAGCTTGTGACACAGCTATTCAATTGTAAACGTCACCACTGGCTTTTATTTTAGATACTCTTATCGGAAAGAGACAGAAGCATTCTATTTTCAGAAAAAAACTTGAGTTCTGTGGGGTTTGCCAGAGGTTTTTCTACAGGCTTCTATAGACTGTTCTGCAGCTTAATTGTGAGTCAGGAACCAAAAATGTCTGAACTTCACTGATGGAGCTTAGACCTGGAATTTATTTAATTTGCATTTATTTTAAAAGCACCCATTCAAGGATCTAGGGCTATACCCTATAAAAATACACAAAGAAGGATTCTAATAGCCGTAACAGAAGGACTAATTGGTCTTCTTCATATCTGACCCCATCTAAACAAATATACAAGTTGCTTATTCTAGCAATTCCATGCAAAACAGGCTCCATCACCAAACCATCCTATATCCCTCATCTGCCCCTTTCAGGAAAATATATATATATGCCTAACAGTATGCCATAAAGATAAACATATCAGGACCATCAGACCAAGACTTGCCATGAGCTTACTTTCTTTCTAGACCAGGGATGGGCAAACTTTTTTGCCCGAGGGCCACATCGGGGTTGCAAAACTGTATGGAGGGCTAGGTAGGGAAGGCTGTGGCTCCCCATACAGCCTGGCCCCTGCCCCCCTATCCGACCCCTCCCACTTCCCACCCCCTGACTGCCCCCCTCAGAACCCCAAACCCATCCAACCCCACCCTGCTCCTTGTCCCCTGACTGCCCCTTCCCGGGACTCCCCGCCCTATCCAACTCCCCCTGCTCCATGACTGCCCCAACCCCTATCCACACCCCTACCCCCTGACTGCCCCCCGGGGTCTCCCACGCCTATCCAACCCCCCCTGCTCCATCCCCTGACTGCTCCTCCAAACTCCATCCCATCCAACCCCCTGACCACACCGCCCCATCCAACCACGCCCTGCTCCCTGTCCCTTGACTGCCCCCGGAACTCTCTGCCCCTTATCCAACCCACCCCCCCCCCGCTCCCCGCCCCCTTACCATGCCCTCAGAGCAGCATTTCTGGCAGCCGTGCCACCCGGCTGGTGCCAAATATGCTGCCGCGCTGCCCTGCAGGAGCGTGCAGCCCCACTGCCCAGAGTTCTGCCCGCGCAGCAGTGGAGCTGTGGAGGAGGAGAGACAGCGGGGGAGGGGCCGCGGGCTAGCCTCCCCAGTGGAGAGCTCAAGGGCTGGGCAGGACAGTCCGCCGTAGTTTGCCCACCTCTGTTCTAGACCATGGGGCTGGTAGCTCTTGTACCCCTACTGATCACAATTACTGCATCACATTCATTTTGCCTAGGTCAGTCTTCCCTCTGCCCTCAAGAAGATGTAAAATCACAAAAGCACTTTCCTTGTGACCTTACAGTGATAACCTCTGGAATGGAGCATATGCCAAGAGATGGCTACAATCAATACATAAGTGATGGAATTTTCCCAAAATAGATTGACAATAAACCAACAGCCAGTTGCAACAAGCAGAAAATACCTATTAGCCCCCATCTGAGCTTTGCTACAAGGCAAAAGTGTTGATCTGGTCCAACCAACATCTTGATTTCCGGTTCAGGGAATTGGTCTCCCTCCTCCAGCATATCATGCATGCAAGCTCTTTCGTTTTGACATTTGCCAACACTAAAGAACTGTCAAAATCTTGGCCGAGTTTAATATAACTTTGGTGTGTTGCCTACCTCTCAGAATAAGTGGATGACTAGATGGATAACAAGAGTCCCCCCTTGGCTTTACTGTGACCAAACTTGCTCACTGTTTACCCAGGACTTGCCCCCAGAGTTGCTGGGCCTGAACTGTAGTCGCTCTTATTGTCAGACCCAGTGCCACATCTTTGCTTCCAGTGCCATTCAGGTATATTTTAGGCATTACACTGTGACCAGATGTGATCAAGTGTAGAACAGTAAGTGACATCAATGTGGCATTAATGTCTTTGGGGAAGGACTTCTTGCAGAAGAAAAATACTTATTTAAAACTTACATGTTACCCAGAAATCCCAGTCAGGATTGGGGCAGTAAGTGTGCTAAGTGTTGTACAGACAGACACATAGACCTGGCTCTTTCCCTGAAGGGCTAACAACCTAAGAAACAGGCAGCCTAAGTATTTGCTTGCTTCGCACCTATACTTTAAGAACCAGCAAATTATGCTAACAGAAAGGCATCAAATATTTCCAGTAAAATGACCACATGAGTATGTCATATGTTTGCTGAATGCAGAATTCCCCACCAGGCATGTTAAAGGGGCTATCATGTTTACATCCCTGAGATGGAAGTTCACAAAATAAAAATAGCTTTTTGGGTGTACAATATTAAAATGGGAATGCAGGATTCTCTCTATTCTGAATCAAGATTCAATGGGAAAGGCAAGAGACTCTCACAGTGCAGCTGTCATTGGTTCTTGGCTCTCTGTTGAAGGCTGCCCAAGAATAAACTAAAATGTGGTTACAGGAATGGGCATATTTTTGCTGAAATAGGTCAGAAGGGTGAAATACATTTTCCTCGGCCTTCCTAGTGAAAAGAGGCCACAGCATATTTCTGCTGAATTGGGCAGAAATGTTTATTTTTTTGCTTGGGAAATTCCTTTATTATTTTTTTTTAACAATTCATGAAGCTCTCTAAGAAGCAAGAGCTGCAACATGCTGTGTGCCAACAATTTAAGATGACTGAAGTTTGCTGTGTCTTCTATATTGTTTTGTATTTTGTAGTGTGGCAAATGGCTGACACTACTGTGGTGAGTCCTGCCCTTTTTCTTGGTGTGGTGGGTAATGGTGCTGCCCCTTGCCCCTATTCTTGGGTGTTGTGGGCTCCTCTAGTGCCCCAGTGGGAAAGAGAGGGGAGCGGGGAAGGGACCCAGGTCCTCTCTCCTACTCCGGGTCCCAGCCCCTTCAGCTTTGCAGGCTGCTTACCCTCTCTCCCCTTGGGTAGGGTTTCCCTTAGTCCTCTGTGCCGGGGGAGTCCCTCTGCTCAGGCAGTGTTTCCCTTCCCCTCATCCTCTGGCTAACAGCAATACTCCTCCAAACTCTAGTCAGCTCTCCTTCCCTCTCTCTGTCTGACTGAAGCAGGGGGGGTTTATCAGGTCTTGGCAGGGCCTTAATTGGCTCCAGGGGCTCCAATTACCCTATAGTAACCTTTCCCTAGTCCCCAGGGAATAAGGCCTTGCTCATCCTAGGGTTTATATACCTCCCAACTACCACTGTCTTGCTGTTCTCTGGCCCTGCCGTATCACAGGTAGTTTAAAGCATGTCACAGAGTGATGCCTTACACAAAATTGTGTTGTAATTTATTTGAAAAATGCCTATCACAGACATTTAACAAAAGAACTGAGTACAAAAAGGATGAAAAAAGGATCATGTTTGTATATATGTACACATACATACAGTATACATTGTATATACAAAAATGAAATGTATTCTTGCAGATATGTGGCTAGCCAGTCCAAGCACTCCCCATAGTACCAGGGATACTCCTGACCAACACTGCTAGTAACACTAGCCACTCCAAAAGGGAAAAGGAGGAAGAAGGATCTGGGAGTTGCAAAGAGAAGTGCACACTACACCCTGTTGAGGGGTTCCACAGTGGGAGAATATGGCTCTGCAGCTTCTCTAACATGGGGCTGTTGCTTCACACCGTAGCTGAGTATGGAAAACAAAGCTATAACTGCTAGAAGCTGCAACATAATGGTGTTGCCGAGTACTGCTCAAAGACACTAAGTTAGACACTACACAAAATGTTGCTGTTTGTTTGAAAATGTAAAAAACTAATTGAAGCAAAAGAAGGATTAGCTGCTCCGTGAAGTATTTACTGAACTCCCCTAGCTACAGAATACAGTTTCCTTGAATTTAATATCCTAATTGCAGCCACAATTTCTTAGAGCACTAGTGTGCATGCTGAAGTCAGCTGAGTCAGTTTGCTCTTTATCTCCTGATTAAAGCCTGATAGTACAAAACAGTTCTGAGATACATAAGAAGTCAGGAAATACATTATTTATACTTGGACATTGTGCCCTAAGTTTCAACTGAAGCAACTCAGGTAGTGTCACAGGAGGGAGGTACAACAAACAGCTCCACTTTCAGAACCTCCTCTCTAATATTTCCCATGCTTACTTCCCTTCCTGCTCACATTTTCAAATCCCTTATTTACTAATATGTTGTCTTTGTAGTCTCCTTCCTCCCTCTTTTCTTGGCAGGTGCTTTGACAGGAGTAATCGTATGAATGCAGGTTTCTCTACACTTTGGTTTGGAAAAATCAGACTATTAAAACACTAGGACAAGTCTGCAAAACCCATGTAGTTGCATTTGGACGGCTGGTTTCTGCTGTTGCCTTTGGCTAGTTACCCCATTACTTAATAATGAAAAAAAGGTAATTTTGACTTTGCAGTGAAATAAATGGAGTTTTACCCGGATAAGCAAAAACAGAATAAAACTCTGATGTAACCAAATATTAATACTTTGCATTCTTATAGCATCTTTCATCCCATTTAAAATTACTTTAAAACACTAATGAATTGAATTAGCCTCACAATTAACTGGGAGGTACAATTATCCCCCATTTCATAGATGGAGAAAGTGAGGCAAATAGATAGTAAGTTACTTGCCCCGGTCAGGAATTCTGCCTGAAATGGGGATGGGCTTGTCTTCTCCAGAATCTGTCACCCAAGCTTACTTGTTCTTGAATTAATTTAACTCATTATTGACAGCAATCACTCTTCCTCTTTCAGGTTCTTATGTATAATTTTATAAAGCTATTCCTCCATCTCAACTGATCCATCCTCTGTGTTATGCTCTGCTTTAGACAATTGTCCCCATAGTTATTTTTAGCTACCAACTGTATTACCCAGCATTGTGTTTCAAATGATACCACTACCAGCTGGATTACATAAAATAGGCCATTCAGCCATTTGTTTGGGGTGGTGAACCTGAAAAACTTTCTGAGTAAAACTGGTAACAACAATATGAGGGGAAATGAACACAGATTAATAAAAGAGTACCTCATCCATCTCACAGAGAGATTTCTTTGAAAAACTAGTCAAGCAGACAGAACATTGATTTCATAGTTGTGGAAGCAACTGTGGTAGATAGAACTGTAATGAATATACAGACAAAGAAAGGACTCATCCAGCTAATGCAAAGGCCATCACCTAAATTATAGATTTATTTTTTTTTTTAACAAAAGTTACATTCCTCCACCAAACCAAATGCCTCAGTTGTAGCACTCTTGAAAGGGAAACCCCTTCCTAAATTAGATGCAGCAGCTTAGATAGTGGCAGAAATTCTGCCTCAGGAAATTAGCCAGATAATTAAATATGTATCAACAGGAAAAGCCACAGGCATAGATGGATTCCTAGCTGAGCTTTTTAAGCTATTAGTAGATACACCTTCTTCTGTGCTATTTAGACTTTTTAATGATGTTTTTAAGTCAATGGTAGCTAAAACAGAGTACATCTGATGCAAATATTATTATCGGCTTGAAGGAAGGTAAACCAGGAAATCTGCACACCAGTTGCCATGCCATCTCAATATTAAAATATTTTCAATTTGGCAAACAGATTGGAAAAGTGCATAAAGTTCTTGATTAGTGGGGATCAAGTAAGTTTTATTACTGGCCGGCCCCTGACAGATACCATCTGACAGGTCATGGATGCAATCAGTGGAAGAATGATAGTGACATTGTCAGATGACACAACAGCTTGTGTCCAGGTCAGTAGGGACAAAGGTAAGGCCAAAAGTGTGGAAGGCAATGGGGTTTGGAATCTGACTTCTAGAATTGCATTTGTGCCAGGTGTGGAACTGAGACCACAATTTTTCATAAACAAAGGAAGATTTCCCCCTTCCTCCTCGCAACACCCCATTTTCTCCTTGGGAAAAGGACCCAGACAAGGTTGGTAAAGATACAAGTACAAGGGATGCAAGAGATAGATATAGCCAAATATACTGAAATGATTGCTATCTCTGGCAAATGCAGTAGAATCAGTAAATGTATCAATTTATATGCATAGGAATGTAGGAAAACAGAGATTAAAAGTGAACTTTGAAAAATTTGCTGCCATGATCATAGCTGAGAGAAAGGTTTCAAAATGAAGATTAAGAGCAACCTGCCCTTTCAGAGTACCAGTGAAAGACATGCAAAACTGGGCATAACCCTTACACCTGACCCAGCTCATCTTTTACACATTGTTTTTTTTTTTTTTTACCCTGATCAGATCAAATACAAAAAGATCTTTCAGACTGGTTAGGCTTAATGAGTAGCTGGCGGGAACATATCAGCATAATGCAGATGATGACCCTGCCCTTTGCCCAGTCAAAGCCCCAATCTTTTACAGAGGCTACATGCAGCTTTAAAAGATTATAGTTGGCAAAAGAAAATACCAGAAGTTCACTGAGCTATGCCAGTGAGGCCCAGAATGGCAGAAGGCTTCGGATTGCCTCCCTTTAAAACCAAACCATATTATTGGGAAATGGAATACAGATGGAATAAAGCAAGTCATCCCCAAAATCCCTAAAAAACAGGTAGGCCTGGCTGGGCAAAAATCTTGCTATCAAGTATATAGAGGTTTATATTACTTTCCATCTGGATACATTATTGTAGGCACTGGAGCTGGTGCCACCTGTAGTTGACAGGTTTCAGAGTAGCAGCCGGGTTAGTCTGTACCCGCAAAAAGAACAGGAGGACTTGGGGCACCTTAGAGGCTAAGAAATTTATTTGAGCATGAGCTTTCATGAGCTACAGCTCACCTCAATCGGATGCATGCATAAATAAATTGGTTAATCTCTAAGGTGCCACAAGTACTCCTTTTCTTTTTACCTAGAGTTGAGGTTGCCAGACACTTCCCATTGAAAGACCCGGTTTTCAATTGCTTATAACACTGTCAAACTGTAACTAAATAGGATACAAACTATGTACCTTTATTATAAACACTTTAGGGACATTTAATAATAACAAGCTACAATATTGATTGGGATTTTAAAGTAGCCTAAAGATTTTCAATGGGTGTTGGGTGCCTACCTCCCTTAGGCTCCTTTAAAAATCCCAGCAATTGTGGATTTGTAGAATCACAGCAATGAAAAAGACCCTTTCCCTCTATCCCTACCAGGAATTACAGTCTCATTTCAAACACTTCCAATGCTAATCCCACTGAAAGGATAAGAAGAGTTTTACAGTCATTCATTTTACTGTTGAATTGGGGAAATAAGATCCCTAGGTTAATCAAAAATATTATATAGACTAGAATGGGCTCCATTCTTCAGGGGAACTATTGATGATCATAGCAAGATGTAATGGGATAGCAATGAACATAAATAAGGAGGAAGAAAGGAGACTTCACTAAGGTAAATGTTTTTTTATTTACCAAAGTACCTGACACTTACTCCAAAGAGCTACCCTCTGATCTTTTCCTTTACCTTAACAATCTGGAACAAAGTAAAAATGAAAGCAAGACCTGTATCTCCCACTCTAACAACAACTGGATACAATCCAAACTTCCCTCCAAGAGACACCTATCCCGCTATTTGAAAATGGAAAACTGCAGGCCTTCAAAAAGTAAAGCAGCTAATTAAAGGGGAGAAATGGTTGGACACAGGCACATTACAAAGGACTTCCAATACAGGAAAAACACAAATATTTTAATTTAATTTAATTTAATTTTGCAAGTTATATTTCAAACCTCTGAGGAAAAGGTGGAAGTCAACAGGCCACGTACAGAGACCAAAAGGTGATAATGAACTCTATAGAGGCGCCAAGGGCATCATTTCAAAATGCAATAGTGAACTTATTAAACCTGATACAGAGAACAAAGTTAATTACACAAATAAGCAGGAAAGGTGATATAGATAAGGAAATTCCTATTGAGCACTGATCCCTTATTTGACATATGGCAACTTTCCTTTCCATATATTTGTATAATAAAATACAATTATAAGTTACTATTTCAGTGATAACATTGCCTCTTATGTAGAGATAATTTACAAAGATGTGTCAGACAGCTGCTGGAGAGAGTGTGGAATGAAGGTACCTTTATACATATTTGGCAGTATCAGCTAGAGCACAGGAACATTGGTTAAGTGTTTAAAATATCATAATGCATATAACAAAAGTGAGATTACCAATGCCTCCATTAGGATTGCTTTGGAGTCTTCAGTATGAAAAAAGCAGTGCACTCCATGACACAAAGGTGTTCTTGTACCAATAGGGAGTAACATTCATACATGTGTCTAATTCTATGAAGTTATGAAGACAGAAATGAAATCTTAGAACAAATACAGTCTCTGTAGATTTCTTTGATGTCCGAAATTGTCTGCTTCCAGTATTAAACAGGGTATGGGAAACAAGGCTCATTTATAGATGCATGTCTGCAATTCCAAATCTTTTGGAGTATAATTCAATGATTCATTTCGGGTATTAACTTTGCAACTCCCTCTTGAAGCCACTATTTACTTGTTAGGACAATACCCTAAGACAGTTGTCAGTATTGTCTTTCTACTGGGACTTGTGCAATTATCTGATATTAGCAGAGAAATTTTTATAACATCAGGTGTGGAAACTACCTATTTTGCCATGGGAGGAGGAATGGAAACAACAGAAGCTGCATGTTATAGTAATGTCCAAAGTATCCAAATCACCAAACAACAAATATTGAGGTCTGGGGATGACCTGGCAGACTTACCATGACTATGTAATGAAGCTTAATGCAAAAATAGAAAATTTTGAATATTTATCTGACTCTTGCAAATGTGTCCTAGCCTCAGTCATGGGCTGGAGAGGTATGTAGGAATCAACTACACAAACAAAGCCTTGCAATTCACAAAAATGTTCTGGAGATACATTTATTTTTTAAGGCAATGGGAGATAATTTTTGTTCTTTTGCTTGTGAGTGGATAGTTTTTTTTTTAAAGGGAAGTGAAAGATGTAAGAAAAGCCCAGGACAAAGAGATCAAAATACTATATATGAATTCAATATAAAACACTGCTTTTTAAGAGTTACTACTCTTTTACTCTGTGATATAGTACTTTGCATTTTGTCTTCTCAATAACAGTATTTGAATTTTTGAAACAAGCCAAAGCTTTCTGAAAGCTTTGCTTCACTTCTGCCAGCTAATTTAGTAATGTATTCAGAGAACTCCAGCAGATTCACCAGGCATAATGTTTGTTTCAGGCATCCATACAAATTGTATTTTACACATTTCTAAGTGCTGCACAGTCCTGGTCTTAATGTTTTCACTTTCCCTACTTCTAACATATTCAAATATGCAGCAGGAGACAACATGAAAAGTAAAAGTAGATCCCCCAGAATTCTCCTGACAAAGTCATTCTGTCATTCACACAGCAGAGTATATTAGCAGGAGGGATATGAACTGAAGTAAATGGTAAATGTTCCTGTGATTCGCAGATTTGGATCCATTTAACTTTTGAGTGCATTAGGATTCACAAGCCTCCTCTTTAGCATTGTGCTGCATTTGAGAGTGATGTACAAGCTCTCTTATAGTTTTTTTTCATTCAGAGAATGTTTTAAGAGGGGATTAGAATGGAGAATTTGGAGACGCTGCGGACATTGCTGGGACATAAACAATAGCCAGTCCAGCAATACAGGCTGACTGTTAATATGTGGGTTTGCTTCACAATCACAAGCTACTTCTTTCAAGCGGTAACACACCTTACAACCAATGACACCATCCTCCATCGCCCATTCATTAAATTTTTAAACAAGAACCTTTGTGCTTTCTCCCATGCTGTCCCAAAGGAGCTCCCCTTAGACATCTGCAAAGCCTCTTCCTTCTTCTCCTTAAAACAATCCTTTGCTATGATGCCTACAAAAAATTTGATAACTGCTAGGTTGCTAGTGTGCTGAGACCACAGCCTATCCTGCTGACCAATATTGTCTCATTGTTTCTTTGTGCTCTGTCTGTATCCATCTGTTTTCTCTTGTTTTATGGTCAGATTGTAAGTTTTTTGTTCTTGTACAGTGCCTGGCATAGTGGGGTCCAGGTCCATAGCCAAGGATCCTGGGTGCTATGGTAGTATAAATAATAATAGTTCACAAAAAGTATTTAAGTACTCTCCAGACACAGAGTAAAGCATCTTTATATGACCCAGCTATTTAGTTATTTGAATAGTTCTTTTACTATTTTACTAATGGGAAATACATCCGCCCTCTCCCACCTAAAAGCCCTACCTCATAGTTCCTCTTTAAAGTAGAGGAAGACATTGCTTATAAATATGACTTCTGGCAGTGGCATTTTTATTATTACCCTTTTCATTGTGAGAGATGACACATTCTCAGTGACCCTATACTTGTCTGCATCCACAAACATCATTGTGCGAAGAATCTTGGCCTACCGTAGGACTCTCACAAACTCTGTAGAAGCTCTAGTCAGTCTGAGCACCCACAGATTCTAGAATATATGAGCCCACATAGAACAACAGAGCTGGACTGTGCTGCTATCTCTACTGAGCCAAACCTGATCTGTGTGGGGTGGGGACGAGGAGCTTTCAGTATGCTCTCTGGGAGAGATGAATGAAGATGAGTCCTCTCCTGCTAACCCTGTTTGGCTTTGTGTCTTGAATGTGAAGCCTTTCTTCTGACACATAAGGTAGATCCTCAAGGGACAAGCAAGGGAAAGATGATGAAGGCAGCTTCATGCTGCAGTTGTCTCCAGGGTCTTGATTTACTTCGGTGGTTCCTTATTTTTGGTGGCTCTATTACTTCATCAAAAAACCCCATTGCTGGATAAAACTCTTCTGATGACAGCTTGGGCAATATCTAGGGAGGCTAAAACATTAAAATATTCACCATCTCTAACAAATGCTCCCTGAAGAGGAGGCCAGTACCCAGTGAACCATTTATCTGAAATGGTCTCCACACAGTGCTTGAGGTCAGTGGCTTTTCCTGTTCTCTGTTATTTCAAAAAATCTTCAACATCAAGCCAATCAAGTCAGGGTAAATTCCTTTACAGGATCTGAAGGCCAAGTCAACCTCTTCACAGGGGTACTTGCCTGGGTGGATAGCACCTAATGGCTTGCTCTCCTGCAGGCAAAAATTTTTTCTTTTCTTCTGTCCTTTAGAATCAGCCAGGATGGGATAGGGTGGGCAGGGAGTGGTTTTTTTTCTTTGTTGGGGACTGGAAGAGTTAGGGTATGTCTACACTACGGAATAAGGTCAAATTTATAGAAGTCGTTTTTTAGAAATCTGTTTTATATATTCGAGTGTGTGTGTCCCCACAGAAAATGCTCTAAGTGCATTAAGTGCATTAACTCGGCGGAGTGCTTCCACAGTACCGAGGCTAGAGTCGACTTCCGGAGCGTTGCACTGTGGGTAGCTATCCCACAGTTCCCGCAGTCTTCGCTGCCCATTGGAATTCTGGGTTGAGATCCCAATGCCTGATGGGGCTAAAACATTGTCGCGGGTGGTTCTGGGTACTTATCGTCAGGCCCCCGTTCCCTCTCTCCCTCCGTGAAAGCAAGGGCAGACAATCGTTTCGCGCCTTTTTTCCTGAGTTACCTGTGCAGACGCCATACCACGGCAAGCATGGAGCCCGCTCAGGTAACCATCACCCTATGACTCCTGGGTGCTGGCAGACACGGTACGGCTTTGCTACACAGTAGCAGCAACCCTTTGCCTTGTGGCAGCAGACGGTACAGTACGACTGGTAGCCGTCATCGTCATGTCCGAGGTGCTCCTGGCCACGTCGGCTGGGAGCGCCTGGGCAGACATGGGCACAGGGACTAAATTTGGAGTGACTTGTCCAGGTCATTCTCTTTAGTCCTGCAGTCAGTCCTAGTGAACCGTCTTATGGTGAGCAGGCAGGCGATACGGATTGCTAGCAGTCATACTGTACCATCTTCTGCCAGGCAGGCAAGAGATGAGGATTGCTAGCAGTCATATTGTACCATCTTCTGCCAGGCAGGCAAGAGATGAGGATGGCTAGCAGTCGTACTGTACCATCTTCTGCCGAGCAGCCATGAGATGTGGATAGCATGCAGTCCTTCTGCACCGTCTGCTGCCAGCCAAAGATGTAAAAGATAGATGGAGTGGATCAAAACAAGAAATAGACCAGATTTGTTCTGTATTCATTTGCTTCCCCTCCTCCCCCGTCTAGGGGACTCATTCTTCTAGGTCACACTGCAGTCACTCACAGAGAAGGTGCAGCGAGGTAAATCTAGCCATGTATCAATCAGAGGCCAGGCTAACCTCCTTGTTCCAATAAGAATGATAACTTAGGTGCACCATTTCTTATTGGAACCCTCCGTGAAGTCCTGCCTGAAATACTCCTTGATGTAAAGACACCCCCTTTGTTGATTTTAGCTCCCTGAAGCCAACCCTGTAAGCCGTGTCGTCAGTCGCTCCTCCCTCCGTCAGAGCAATGGCAGACAATCGTTCTGCGCCTTTTTTCTGTGCGGACGCCATACCAAGACAAGCATGGAGGCCGCTCAGCTCACTTTGGCAATTAGGAGCACATTAAACACCACATGCATTATCCAGCAGTATATGCAGCACCAGAACCTGGCAAAGCGATACCGGGTGAGGAGGCGACGTCAGCGCGGTCACGTGAGTGATCAGGACATGGACACAGATTTCTCTGAAAGCATGGGCCCTGCCAATGCATGCATCATGGTGCTAATGGGGCAGGTTCATGCTGTGGAACGCCGATTCTGGGCTCAGGAAACAAGCACAGACTGGTGGGACCGAATAGTGTTGCAGGTCTAGGACGATTCCCAGTGGCTGCGAAACTTTCGCATGCATAAGGGCACTTTCATGGAACTTTGTGACTTGCTTTCCCCTGCCCTGAAGCGCATGAATACCAAGATGAGAGCAGCCCTCACAGTTGAGAAGCGAGTGGCGATAGCCCTGTGGAAGCTTGCAACGCCAGACAGCTACCAGTCAGTTGGGAATCAATTTGGAGTGGGCAAATCTACTGTGGGGGCTGCTGTGATGCAAGTAGCCCACGCAATCAAAGATCTGCTGATATCAAGGGTAGTGACCCTGGGAAATGTGCAGGTCATAGTGGATGGCTTTGCTGCAATGGGATTCCTTAACTGTGGTGGGGCCATAGACGGAACCCATATCCCTATTTTGGCACCGGAGCACCAAGCCGCCGAGTACATAACCCGCAAGGGGTACTTTTCGATAGTGCTGCAAGCTCTGGTGGATCACAAGGGACGTTTCACCAACATCCACGTGGGATGGCCGGGAAAGGTACATGACGCTCGCATCTTCAGGAACTCTGGTCTGTTTCAAAAGCTGCAGGAAGGGACTTTATTTCCAGACCAGAAAATAACTGTTGGGGATGTTGAAATGCCTATATGTATCCTTGGGACCCAGCCTACCCCTTAATGCCATGGCTCATGAAGCCGTACACAGGCAGCCTGGACAGTAGTCAGGAGCTGTTCAACTACAGGCTGAGCAAGTGCAGAATGGTGGTAGAATGTGCATTTGGACATTTAAAGGCGCGCTGGCGCAGTTTACTGACTCGCTTAGACCTCAGCGAAACCAATATTCCCACTGTTATTACTGCTTGCTGTGTGCTCCACAATATCTGTGAGAGTAAGGGGGAGACGTTTATGGCGGGGTGGGAGGTTGAGGCAAATCGCCTGGCTGCTGGTTACGCACAGCCAGACACCAGGGCGGTTAGAAGAGCACAGGAGGGCGCGGTACGCATCAGAGAAGCTTTGAAAACCAGTTTCATGACTGGCCAGGCTACGGTGTGAAAGTTCTGTTTGTTTCTCCTTGATGAAACCCCCCACCCCTTGGTTCACTCTACTTCCCTGTAAGCTAACCACCCGCCCCTCCTCCCGTCAATCACCGCTTGCAGAGGCAATAAAGTCATTGTTTCTTCACATTCATGCATTCTTTATTCATTCATCACACAAATAGGGGGATGACTACCAAGGTAGCCCAGGAGGGGTGGTGGAGGAGGGAAGGAAAATGCCACACAGCACTTTAAAAGTTTACAACTTTAAAATTTATTGAATGACAGCCTTCTTTTTTTTTGGGCAATCCTCTGTGGTGGAGTGGCCGGTTGGCCGGAGGCCCCCCCACCGCGTTCTTGGGCGTCTGGGTGTGGAGGCTATGGAACTTGGGGAGGAGGGCAGTTGGTTACTCAGGGGCTGCAGTGGCAGTCTGTGCTCCAGCTGCCTTTGCTGCAGCTCAACCATACACTGGAGCATACTGGTTTGGTCCTCCAGCAGCCTCAGCATTGAATCCTGCCTCCTCTCATCACGCTGCCGCCACATTTGAGCTTCAGCCCCCTCTTCAGCCCGCCACTTACTCTCTTCAGCCCACCACCTCTCCTCCCGGTCATTTTGTGCTTTCCTGCACTCTGACATTATTTGCCTCCACGCATTCGTCTGTGCTTTGTCAGTGTGGGAGGACAGCATGAGCTCGGAGAACATTTCATCGCGAGTGTGTTTTTTTTCCTTTCTAAGCTTTACTAGCCTCTGGGAAGAAGAAGATCCTGTGATCATTGAAACACATGCAGCTGGTGGAGAATAAAAAAGGGACAGCGGTATTTAAAAAGACACATTTTATAAAACAGTGGCTACATTCTTTCAGGGTAATCCTTGCTGTTAACATTACATACATAGCACATGTGCTTTCGTTACAAGGTCGCATTTTTCCTCCCCCCTCCGCGTGGCTACCCCCTCAATCTTCCCCCCTCCCTGTGGCTAAAAGCGGGGAACATTTCTGTTTAGCCACAGACAAACAGCCCAGCAGGAATGGGCTCCTCTGAGTGTCCCCTGAAGAAAAGCACTCTATTTCAACCAGGTGACCATGAATTATATCTCACTCTCCTGAGGATAACACAGAGAGATAAAGAACAGATGTTGTTTGAATGCCAGCAAACATACACTGCAATGCTTTGTTCTACAATGATTCCCGAGTACGTGTTACTGGCCTGGAGTGGTAAAGTGTCCTACCATGAAGGACGCAATAAGGCTGCCCTCCCCAGAAACCTTTTGCAAAGGCTTTAGGACTACATCTAGGAGAACCGCGAATGCCAGGGCAAAGTAATCCTTTCACATGCTTGCTTTTAAACCATATATAGTATTTTAAAAGGTACACTCACCAGAGGTCCCTTCTCCACCTGCTGGGTCCAGGAGGCAGCCTTGCGTGGGTTCGGGGGGTACTGGCTCCAGGTCCAGGGTGAGAAACAGTTCCTGGCTGTCAGGAAAACCGGTTTCTCCGCTTGCTTGCTGTGAGCTATCTACAACCTCATCATCATCATCATCTTCTTCGTCCCCAAAACCTGCTTCCGTATTGCCTCCATCTCCATTGAAGGAGTCAAACAACACGGCTGGGGTAGTGGCGGCTGAACCCCCTAAAATAGCATGCAGCTCATCATAGAAGCGGCATGTTTGGGGCTTTGACCCGGAGCGGCCGTTCGCCTCTCTGGTTTTCTGGTAGGCTTGCCTCAGCTCCTTCAGTTTCATGCGGCACTGCTTCGGGTCCCTGTTATGGCCTCTGTCCTTCATGCCCTGAGAGATTTTGACAAAGGTTTTGGCATTTCGAAAACTGGAACGGAGTTCTGATAACACAGATTCCTCTCCCCAAACAGCGATCAGATGCCGTACCTCCCGTTCGGTCCATGCTGGAGCTCTTTTGCGATTCTGGGACTCCATCATGGTCACCTGTGCTGATGAGCTCTGCATGGTCACCTGCAGCTTGCCACGCTGGCCAAACAGGAAATGAGATTCAAAAGTTCGCGGTTCTTTTCCTGTCTACCTGGCCAGTGCATCTGAGTTGAGAGTGCTGTCCAGAGCGGTCACAATGGAGCACTCTGGGATAGCTCCCAGAGGCCAATACCATCGAATTGTGTCCACAGTACCCCAAATTCGAGCCGGCAAGGTCGATTTAAGCGCTAATCCACTTGTCAGGGGTGGAGTAAGGAAATCAATTTTAAGAGCCCTTTAAGTCGAAATAAAGGGCTTCATTGTGTGGACGGGTGCAGGTTTACATCGATTTAATGCTGCTAAATTCGATCTAAAGTCCTAGTGTAGACCAGGGCTTAGGAGTAAACTCTCAGCTACTAAGAAGGGGCTTCACTGGACATCTGGGATGGTGCCTTATGGGCAGGCATGGGTGACAGGGGAAGCACCTTTGATTTACGTGCTGGAGATTATGGAGCTGCATGGAGACAAGTGTCTCCAGTGGACCTTGGAGTTCTAAGTGACCTTTCTTCCTCATTCCCCTTTATGAAGCTGCCTTATGAAGCCCTTCCATAAATTCCTGAATGTGAGAAGGAGAATCTGCTCCTCAGTTCACTCCGTTAATGGAGATGAAATGATCTTCCTGGGGAAGGGGGTGAGTGGTGAGAAATCCAAAGTAGCTTCTGGTTCTTGATATAAAAGAGGCCTTAAAAAGTTAAACAAACCTTGCTTCATTCCCAAAAAGACATCCTTACATTGAAAGGGTATGAACATATACAAAAAAAATTAGACTAAAAGAAAATATTATTTACATAATTAATTATTTTACTTTAATTATTTGTGTTTTTCCACTACAAGCCCATATACACACAAATACATAACACACTTAAAGGTGAATAACCAGGCCTAAACCTAAACTGGGTATTTGCAGAAAGCTTTTCTTATCCAGGCTGTAGGGGGCATTAAGCAGAGAAATATGTTGCAACTAAATGTCAAGAAACATTCTATTTAGTTTCTGCGTTACTCACTTGCTCTTCCAAATTTGCTTGAGATGCCCCAGAAGTCATTGCTGGTTGTCATGGCTACCAAGGACGAAGATTTTCAAAGTTAGGTGCATGCCAATATATATCTGATAGAAAGACAGACTAGGTCTTAAATCGATATTTCTTTTTTACCAGGCGATGACGACAGCCAGCTTAGGCATCACTGTGCACATGGACATTAAAGATATCACAATTTAAAGAAAACAAGTCATGACTAAGCAGGAAAAAAAAGGGGAGAAGGAGATACAAAAATGTAGTTATACCAACGAAAACAGCCCAAAACAATTAAAAACAATCCTTTCACTAAGCTGAAATGTAGGCCACAAAAAATGTACTTTTGGATGGCATTTTCAAAGGAAACATATTGTTTAAAACAGCTAACTTAGCTGTAGGATACAACAGTTTTATTACATGGGCTTAATGACACAGTAAAACATACTATATGAGAACTATAAAACAGAGAATAACTGCAGGGTCTTAAAAAGAAGCAAAATCAGCAAACTGAAGTATCTCAGCTGTATGTTTGGCTATGAAAGCAATCCTCAAACAATATTAAATAGAGAAGAATGTACCTGTATTTCACCAAGATCCCTCAAGACTATTCGATTTGTTTGGTTTTACAGATTAAATTATCTATAACCAAGAAAGAAGAAGTGTTGGGGTTTGTAGTTAAGATAATGACATGAAACATATAATGGCGAAGAGTTAGACACAGTTAAACAAGGAAGACATGATTAATTAACATGATTGACTAGAACATTTCTTTACACACAGTAAAGGGCAACTGTGCTTTAATTGTAGCTTTGAGAGAGTATGTCTTGCAAATGCTAAATCATCATGTTTGGTACCCGAACAATCTTTTCTTAAATCCTCATATCAAAATTTTTCAGGCAATACTTGATGAAAGATACTGGAGGACAATTTATTTAAAAATATCTTGTCGTTGGTTAGACTGATAAGTAATATATATGGGGGGAAAACAAAAAAACAGCCTGAAGTGGGAACCATGACTCAAGAAGACCGTTTCTTAGAACAACAAACAGTGAGTCATCATAATGGAGAAAGAATTAGTCATTCATTGCAGTGCTGCTACTAAAACATCCTCTGCATGAGTTACATCAGAAGACATGCAGAATATGGACTAGACTCTAAATCAGGACTTAAATGGTTGCTCACTAATTTTGAACAAGGAGCCAGGGAACAGTCAATCAAAGCCAGAAACCTCCCTGCATTATAGCATACTGTATACTGCAGCATCAGTTCATCAACAGAATATAAACTGGATCCAGGCAGACAAACTAAGAGAGGCATTAATTTTCACAGAGCCCAATCAAAACATCTTTATTCAGCCAAAGTTAACATGGACTGTAGGGGGAGATTTTGCCTGAGTAAGGATGTCAGGATTCGACCCATAACATTTCAACATGGATTACCGAGGATTCTCTGCTGAAGGGCAGCCTCATTTTTATAGTATAGACAACAATGGGCACCACCCACTTGGTATTACATCAAGGATGCATGAGTAAGATGAGCAAGATTTGGCCCAAATTACTTAACTTCCAGTGACAATGTACCTGGTTTGTTTTCTAAAATAAAAACAACAATGATTGTTCATAAGAGTAGTGCATTAAAACTACAGCTGGATAATTCTGGTTTAAATAAAAAATTCAGAAAAAGAAAGAAGAGAAGTAATTCACCACTCTTAGTTAAAGAAGCAGGCTAATACAGCTGTGGAATGCATATTTCACCTTACACTACAGGCTGGGTTCCTTAAATACAGCAAAGAAACATTAAAAAACAAACAAACAGTTGTGGGGTACACGGTGGACAAAAAATCATCACTGAAAACAATATACACCAGCCTGAAATCTTCTCACCAGAAGAAAACTAGCTATCAAAGCATCCTTGAAAAAATATGTTGATAACTTTTGGCTTACTGTACTTTTTTTTTACATCATCTGAAATACCTAGATTATTTCTCCGCACCACTCTCACTGTTTATGTGCAAGTGGTTTCTATTTGCTTCTACTAGAATTACTAACACTGTCAATAGACCAAATTTGCAGCTGACTCACTCTGACCAGGAGCGCACTTTCCAAATTATTTTTGTACTTACTGCGTGTTCAGGTTTATGCTGTACACAATCTGTTCCAAAACATTTCAAATGTTAAAAGAATCAAGTTAGACACAAGAACAGTTTATCTGTATAAAGAAATAATACTAGAAAAATAGCCAAGTAGGAGAAAGGTTAGTCATTTAAATAAACAGTCATATTAAACAACCATGTCTGGCCTTGCCAATTCAAAGTCCCCACAAGCGAGTCGATGAATCCAAGGAGGAGCAAGTTAGCTCTAGTTGTGGCTTAACATGATCATTTACACAACTAACTTTCTCTGTCACTGCTCTTTTTTTGCCACCACATTTTATTTTCAATGCCTGAAATGTTTCATTTTCTAACTTGGCTTTTCCAACTTGCGAATTTTTAAAAACCTGTTTATTTGAATTAATCTATCATCACCATGATAAAAAAAAAAAGTTTGTAGCATTCAAACAAATTGCGTTTCCCTAGTTCACATCAAGAGCTCTGAACAGAGAAAATCCCTTGCAAATCAGACTTTCCTTTGGCTTAAAATTGTTAAAGCATTCAAATCTGAATTGCATTTTCAAAACATCTGATGGGCCAGACCTGCTGTAAATTGTTGTAGCTTCATTGACTGCAATGGACTTATACTGATTCACACCATCTAGGATCTACCCTGATGAGGCATGGAAATATGTAACTTAGGTTTTGATATGGACATCTCTCCATCCTGTATTTTGCATCTTCAATAAAAAAGCAGGATGTGATAAAGAAGGAAAACAGCAATAATTTTCTTTCATTTTAGTTATGCATGTGTCTGTAAATAGGGCACTTATTTAAATGATTTTTTTCTCTGATATTAGAGTGGTTAGATGTATAGAATCACATACAAAAGTGATTGCTACTGTCAGGGTAATATTCCAGATTCAGCATCAAATTCAATCTTGTATAGTCACTCACAAAGAAAGAGGGAAACGGACTGTATTAAAAATGGGTGCCATGGGGAAATAGAATACTTCCTTTTCACCAAAACAAACTTTTCTGAAAAAAAATTGTGGAAACCAGTAGCCTATTACAGTTAGTCTTTCACTTTAATTTCTGAGCCTTACATTCACTAAGGTCTGATTCAGCAAGGTACATAAATAGCTGCCTAATTTCAACAGTGCGAGTAGTCCCACAAAAGTCAAAATAGTCATAACCAGACTACTCACTTGCTAATGTATCTCATTGAACTGGGGAGTAAAATTCTCACCAAAAAATTAGAGATGTATATTAAAAATGAAAATGATCCCGGCTATTTTTGGTTTTCTGTGATTTGTATTCAACATGCAGATATGGAAAGATGTTTTCTTTTTCAAAAACATGAGTAGATTTTGTTGATTGTTGAAAATTAGCTTCATGAATATTTCAATAAGGAAAAACCATTTCATCAAATATTCACTGATTTCACAGACCCAATATGCAAAAACTTAAAATATCCTCTGTTTACAAGACTGTATTAGATGGAAAAATCACAATTTGGTTGTCCCAAAGCAAAATATTGCTTGGCCCAGATATTACATTCAAATCCTAGGCACCCTTTGTGCTAGGCAGGAGAAAAATAAAAGTTGTCAGCATTGAAAATGATATTTTTTCTCCCATGTAAAAAAGTTTTCAGTATAAGTTAAATACTTAGGACAAAGTTTTCCAAAATGGATGCCTGAAGTTAGGCTCCTAAATGCATTTTTAGGCACCTAAATAAGTGGTCTGATTTGCAGAAGCACTGAACCTTCTGTAGCTCTCATTGACTTCAGTGAGAATTGTTAGAAGCTCCATAGTTTGGATAATAAAGTCACTTATTCAGGTGCCTAAAAATGGATTTAAAAATCTAACTTTAAGTAACTGTTTTTGAAAAGCTTGGCCTTAAGTTGATATATAATTGAGGTCTGGTAAAATATAGTGCTCTCTTTCTGCAGAAAACTTGAACAGAGATAAATACATTCTTTGAAATAGTTTTTTCCATGTAAAAGATGAGTGTGCTATTACACAGAGAGAGAGAGAGAGAGTCTGAAAAATAAGTGCCTAATTGCATCTGCAAAATATATGCATGCGGGTGCAAAAAGGTATTTCTGTGTGCAAAATGGGCATGGGTGATGACATCTATTTTGGATCTTCAACTGCATATTTTACATGTGCAATTACCTGTTTGTGAATTTGCATGCTGTAAAGGGGTGGCCTCCTGCTGGCTGTTTCTCTTCTCAGATGGGTTTTCAGAGACTCAGCCCTCCGGCCAAGTCACATGTAGTCTTTATATGAAACAAGCGGAAAACAAACCCCTTCCAGGGTAACACTGTCTAATGAAAGGTTGGCCCCTTCACGAAGTCCTCAGTCCTGTCTCTGGGCCTGTTTAAGCACTTGCCCCTACTGGGGCTTCAAACCAAACTTGTTGCTGCCTCGGCCCTTGGCCACTCTGCTTGTGGCTGGTGGGGGGCCTCCATGTCCCAACCAAGGGACCCTACAATAGCAGCCATCTGCTGCTTCCTCTGCTAGTATCTATTGTTGCATTTCCTGGGCTCCTTCCCACTCTGTCCCATCAGCTTCTTGGGTCCTCAGCCTGTTCAAGTAGTCTCTCTCCCAGGCCTCCTTGTCTAGACAGTCTGTAACAATATCTGCCCTGTTCTCTCAGGGTTCTCTCTCACAGGCCCCTTCACTTGTGAGCTTCTAACAAGTCTCTGGCCCTTCTTGTAAGGGCTCTCTCTCCCATGCCTCTGTGCCTGGAGAACTTCACAGTCCTACCCTGCATAGGCAGGGTTTCTCCCCAGTCTCTGTACCTGTGGACTGTCCCAGCTTGCAACTGCTCTGTCTAGCTGTAGCAGTTTCCTCAGTCAGCCAAGAAGAGCACCTTTCCTCCTCTGGCTCCAGCCATCAACTAAGCTGTCTAGTTCCTGCAACTCCTTTTTAATGAGCCTTTTAGGTTTTAATTGGCTGCCTCCCCTGCAGCCTCTCTAGACTTGAAGGACCCCACTCTACTGCCTTTTTCTGGGGCTGAGTGTTGTAGGATCACCGCGTTGTCCAGAGGGCCTCTCAAAGGGTCTGGTACACCCTGTCACACAGGCCTATTTTGTGGACACTACTAAGGTGACTATATTTGAAAATCCTCCCATAATACCTGGATAAAGTGACTTGCACACTATTCTCTTGATATTTAGCCCAGTATATGTTAATACAGGAACAATTACTTGTGGGCAAAAAAGTCAAGGGCACTCGAATAAATGGAGCTGATATCTAGCTCTTAAATGTGTATAATATGTGGCAAGCTTTCTTTGTCGAAACAAAACTTTGAGATGCTGAAAGCCAGAAAAAAATTGGCTAAAAGTGTGATCAGTAAGCACAAACTCTGGCCAACTGGCTGGCAACCCATTTGCTGAAATTTGCCACCATCTGCATGTTGACTGAATGCTGCATGCAAGGTGATGAAAAACTCGTGAGGCACGTTTGAACTCACAATTCAAATCTAGGGTGTGTTCAATGGAGATTTCAAACACAAACTGCACTGCCATAGAGCTAGTTGTATTTTAAAGGATCTCTTTATAAAGTGATCATTCATCAGTAGTACGTGGTTTGCCAGCCACCTTACAGAAGTTAGACATACACGGCCATCCATATTGAAGAGGCAACATGTATAACTGAGTTTCAGTAACTAAAACTCAGAGAATCACTAGCTTAATATTAGCTGTAGCTTTCTAAAAAGATCTCTCATTCTTACACATTTATATATAATTTTTGCTTGTAGTTAACATCCTAGCTTCTTTAAACAATAATGATGTCATAGAGACTTACCACCTCAGAGTTTTACTTCATTGGATTTCATAAGCTAAGCAAGGCTGAGCCTGATCAGTATTTAAAGGGAGACTTCCCAAGGAAAACCCAGCAAGATAGACCAACGAAGTTCTGTGCAGATCTACAGAGGGCCACAGCTACGCTTAGGTTAGAGACCAAATCAAGGCTAGAATTATTTTTTGGATTTATGGTTGCTGTAATCATGTACGTTTTTCCACTCAAAATCTCATGAGACCATCTGATCTCACAATACTGTTGCCATCTTAAATAAAAAAAACACAAAAAACAAACAAAAAAAAAACGTGTGAGCAAAGCTGTTCTTACAAGATTTCCACCATCTTGGGTGGAAGTCTCATAAGAAAAGTTGCTCCCCCCAACTTCTATTCTTATTTAAACTGACACTGGAAAATAGTTTTCTGACACAACCCAAACTCTAGGAGAAAGTGCAATTCCAGGCATTTATGTTGAATCTCACCCCCACCCTACAATTTGAAGGAGTTTGGCTTCCAGTTTCTGATTTTGGCTCAACTGTAATTTAAGCTGGAAAAAACCTATACATTGTTAGAAATGTAATAATATCCAAATTACATATGTCACATTTAATAAATACCAATAAAAACAATAAAAACTTCACATTCATCATTTAGTTGATGTTTGATACAACTAACTATATGTTTAAGTGCTATTCTGGATCAGGTCTCCAATACCTACGTGAGCAACTGTTTGTACGACTGGACCTTATATTGCTGAGATTTGCAACACTTCAGCAAAGAGTTATTTTGATCTTTGCCTAAACCATTTTATTTCAGTCTTATTTCTTTACTGAATTTAAACACAGACTTGGGGAAACATTGCAATTCTTAGTGCATAATTTGCATAGCAAGAGAAATATCCCCTCACATCCCCAAATATATTTCACAGTTGGGATATGAGCCTTGATAGCAAGGATATGCAAGGTGTTATCTGGATTCAACAGTGAAACATACAAAGAATCAAGCAGTGTCACAGCAGGAGGGAAAGTACATACAACCTGCACTGACAATCTGCAGCAGAGTCCCAGGTATACAAGCGCTACCTGAAAAGATCAGACTGTTTCACTTTGTGTCAGCAGAGACTTACTGTGAGTGTTGAGGTTTTTTCAGACTGAAAAAATGCAATTATGTGCTGAAATGGTGCTGATTTGAAATGCCACTGACTAGTTTGTGCCACGCAGTTTCATAATGAAAATCAGTTTCCTTCATAGAAAGCCCAAAATGTTATCAATCAAAACACCAAGTTGCCTCTGGATGAGGTACCCTTTGAAATAATATGCTATCAGGATAAATAAGGATACTTCTTTTTCTCAGTGCCAATGGAAAAGTGCTCAAAGCTTTAGACTGTCTGTTTATGAATTTTAATGAGGTCTGGATGTGTCTCAGAAGGGTGCAGTGTTAGTCTTCAAAGTGATTCAGACAAGTCAGTACAATATTAGAAAATAATAGAAAAGCATGAGATAATATAGTAAAATACTTTGATGAAACTATGCGGGGTGGGGAGAGAAAAAAAAAACTTGCTTATATAAAATTACCACCGCTATTTCCCTTGCTAAGCCACAAAACTACTGACTCCAGCTCTCAGTTTCTAATGTCATTTTCACCTTTGGTTGCTGAATAGTTTGTCATGTGGAATGCACAGTAACAATTGAGGTTGATTGTTATATTTCAGTCTCAAACACAGAATGAAATACAGACGTGTTCTCAGACATCAAACAATTACAGGGCAGTCTCAAGTTAATTTTGGTTTTAAAACCTGTTCGCTTACTTGGATTATTTTGCAAGGGCTTTTACATCCAAAATATGACTTACCTTTAAAATACTGTAACCCATTTGGAATTCCCTCCAGATTCTAAATCTATGCCTGATTTTTTAAATCATCCCCCTCATCTCGCTCTCTCTCTCTCTCACACACACACACAATTTATTTCTATATTTCAAAACAGCTGTTACTGTAATGGCCCTTCAATATTTTTGTTCTACTGCTGCAGATGAACACAGAGGAAAAAACTGGTCCATGTGGATACAGTATAGGCCCTGGTGCACAGAGATCTCAATTCTATTCCAAGCTCTTCTTCATGTTCATTTTGTGACTGAGTAATTTAACTCTCTCTGGTTCAGTTTTCCCATCTGTAAAATAGGGACAATAGTGACCTATTATCACAGGGAGGTTGTGAGGTTCAAGTCATTGTTTGTAAAGTATTTTGAAATCCTGGAATAGAAGGCACTTTGGAAATGGAAAGTATTACTATTGTGCCAGCAGAGGAAGTATAAATTTATTAGTAAACCCTAGGTCAGAGTCTCAGCCCTGATCTAGATATTTTATGCTATTCTGATGATACAAAACAGCCACAAAGTCAGTGGATCAGGGACTTTGAGGATTTCCCTTGAAATGGTGGGTTGTGGCTCCTAGTTCACCTAATTTGGGAGGCATGGTCAGGGAAAGAAGGTGTGAATGGGGCATCTCTATGTGCCAGTCATCAAATAGCTGCCACAGTGTCCCTTTAGGACTATGGGCATCCTGGCCTAATTTACACTGGGACCGGGCCAGACTCAGGATTAAGAGAGCATAAAAGATGCTTAAAGCCTTCTTTGCCCCTGCTTCCAGTTCACTCTTGTACTGAGTGCAGCTTGGCTGGACCAAAGGATCTGTCTCCCTATTCCCAGAACTTCGCTAACATAATCAGTAGTATCACGATTCCTTTCACAGACAGGGGGCACAATTGGTGGTATGCAGCAGGGCTCAGAGCATGGCATATAAACCCATACAGAAATTGGGGGGGAGGGGGAGACGGGACATGTGATTCCACATCCCTCCCTGCCCCCCGCCTCTGCATTCCAATGTAAGATTTCCATGGCTTAATGACTCATGCAGACTAAAGACAGTTGTGAATACCAGCTCCATAAAAGGCTGATTTATTTAGGATAACGTCTAGTTTACTGCAAAAGGCCAAAGCTTTAAATGAAGTGCCAGCTCCCAAGTGACTGTCATTTGCGTTCTGGCTAATTTCCTGTGTTATTCTGCAGCCCTTAAAGAGCCACAAGCTGGGGAATGGGAAAGGGTCTGTGGATTCTGTGAGGAAATGCCAGGTCAGGACTCTTTCTACTAATTAGAACCAACTGATCCCCACCTTCCCCACTCCACCAACCTCTCTCCAGCCTGTACTCTCAGGGCTCGTCTACACTTACAGTGCTGAAGTGGCATAGCTGCACCAGTGCAGCTACACTGCTGTAGTGCTCAGTGAAGATGCTGCCTAGAGCTTCTCCTGTCAGTGTAGGAACTTCACCTCCCTCAGAGGCAGTACCTACATCGACGGAAGAAGCCCTCCCATTGACATGGAACTGTCTACACCCCTGTGTGATGTAGTTATACCAACGTAAATTTGTAGTGTGGACCAGGGCTCAGTGTGCACTGCTATGTGCCCCTCCTACTGCTGCCATGTCCCCTTTTCACTCCTGGGAAGCATTAACTTCTTGGCAAGAGCATCATCAGCTCGAAAGTTTGACTTCTTGGAAAGACGTTGTCTGTGCTGAAGAGCTGCTTCTGTGTGAGACCAAGTAGGGAGAGTGAGTGAAGCTCTCTACCCACTTGCTGGTGGATGTGGTGTTCAGTGATCACTCTGTGCTCAAGGTGCTTGAAAAAGCTTTGTTTTGTGTCCAGTTCCAACTGTCCATGCATAACAACAAGAGCATCACGGCTCCCCACCCCGACACTCTGTCTGGGAAGCTCAGCCATTAAAAGCGCAGTTCCCAATATCACATCTTCTCTTCCAAGCCAAAATTTAACAACACTACCACGACCTAAAAGCAACATTAATATATCACACAATCACAAATGCTTCTAACCAACCTAGTAACTGAGCTTACTAGCAATGCTCATTTAGTCTTTGAGGTGCCCTATGCTGGTGCTTGGAACATCAGCACTATTGCTCTTAGGAGGCAGCATGTCCATTTTTTCAGGTTGCTCAGTCATGAGATTCCATTGTCTCAACTTGTGGCTGTTGCTTTTCTGAGACCCTCTCTGGCAAAATGGCAGATTCAGTGCCTTTTACCTATCTCCTTTCTGAGATTTGATGAAGGTGACACCTATACTCCACAGTATGCGTCCATCTGGATCGACAGTCACATAGGGCTGCAAGGTTACCTCTTGACACACTGCTGCTGTTTGCAGCCATTGTTTCCTATCATTACATCTCATGAAGTTGTGCATTGCACCTGTATTTCATGAATTGGTGGCAGCTCCCAGGAATCCAAATCATATTGATTTTGTGTTTGTTTTGTTTTGCTTTGCTTATATGTCTCTCTATAAATCTGCAAGGCCCCAGTCACTCTGACATCAGTTGCTAATAATAGTGCAGGCATACGTCTCAGTTTTCTGCTTAACAAATTGTCGGTAGGTGCAATCCGCACTTCATTGGTGCTGTTACTTAACCTAGGAGTGCTAAATATGAATCAGAGCCCAACTTTGCATCCTTTTTCAGGAGTTGTTTTATTATTTTGATACTATTTCCCACCAGCCTCTTGGACTGGGGATAATGGAGACATGTCTAAACCTGTATATTGCTGCAAACTGCTTCAGCTCAGGTTCATGCCCACTAAACTGTGGCTCATTGTCAGACATTACTATGTCAGGTATACCAAGTTTAGCAAAAATAGATTTGATTTGCACAATCACCTGTTTAACTGTAGTATCTTTTAGTAAGGCTATCTCAGGGAAGTGAGAATAATAGTCTAGAACAAGTTTTTTCCAGACAACAAACAAATTATGTTCCAGGAGGCCAATTTTTCCCATGCCACCAACATGGGCTCTTTCACATGAGTTGGCCTGTATTTTTGGCATATGCAACAAGCCTTAACCATTTCCTCAATTTTGCTGTTTATTTGAGGCCAGTATAAATTGTCTCCGGCCCTTCTTAGGTTTTTTTTTTTATCCCTAAATGACCTCTTCGTATCTTTATTAATGTTTCCTGGTGCCTTTAAATAAAATCCCATATCGGACTGAGAGCTCTTTAAATTAATAGAATCATAGAAATAGAGAGCTGGAAGGTCCTCAAAGTCATCAAGTCCAGCCGCCTGCACTGGGCAGTGCCAAGTAAACCTAAACCATCCCTGACAGGTGTTTGTCCAACTACTTTTTAAAAACTCCCAATGGTAGAGATTCCACAAACTCCCTTAGAAGCCTATTCCAGAGTTAAATTACCCTTATAGTAGAGAGTTGTTCCTAATATCTAACCTAAATCTCCCTTGCTGCAGATTAAGACCATTACTTCTTGTCCTACTTTCAGTGGTCATGGAGAACAACTGATCACTGTCCTCTTTATAACAGCCCTTTACATATTTGAACTCTTGTCAGGTTACTCCTGCAGTCTTCTTTTCTCAAGACTAAACATGCCCAGTTTTTTTAACCCTTCCTCATAGGTCAGGTTTTCTGAACCTTTTGTCATTTTTGTTGCTCTCCTCTGGACTCCCTCCAACTTGTCCACATCTTTCCTAAACTGTGGCACCCAGAACTGGACACAGTTCTCCAGCTGAGGCTTCACCAATACCAAGTAAAGTGCAACAATTACCTCCCATGTCTTACATACAACTCTCCTGTTAATACCCACCACCCCTCCCCGAATTATTTTAGACCATTTCACCTCTGCATCACATTGCTGGCTCATTTTCAGAGTGTGATCCACTATAATCTCTAAATCCTTTTCAGCATTACTACGACAAAGACAGTTATTCACCACTTTGTAGTTGTGGATTTGTTTTTTTCCTTCCTAAATGAACTACTTTGCATTTGTCTTTATCGAATTTCTGCTTGTTTAATTCAGACCAATTCTACAATTTGTCAAGGTCATTCTGAATTCTAATTCAGCCCTCCAAAGTGCTTGCAACCTCTCCCACCATGGTATCATCTGAAAATTTTATGAGCATACTACTCTCCACTCCATTACCCAAGTCAATAATTTAATGTTGAACAGTACCAGACCCACAGCTGATCCCTACAGGACCACACTAGATATGCCCTCCCAGTTTGACAGTGAACCATTGATAACTACTCTGAGTACACTGTTTCAACCAATTGTACGCCCACTTTATAGTAATTTCATCTAGACCACATTTTCCTAGTTTGCTTATGAGAATGTCATGCGGGACTGTGTCAAAAGCCTTACTAAAATCAAGATACATTACATCTACTGCTCCCCTCATCCCCCTCCACTAGGCCAGTATCCCTGTCAAAGAAGGAAATTAGGTTGGTTTGGCACAGACTCTTGACAAATCCATGCTGGCTACTCATTATAACCCTAACCCTATGGTCTTCCAAGTGCTTACAAACTGACTGTCTAATAATGTGTTCCAGTATTTTTCCAGGTATCAAAGTTAGGCTAACTGGTCTATAATTTCCTGGGTCCTCTTTGTTCCCCTTTTTAAAGATAGGTACTATGTTTGCCTTTCTCCATTCTTCAGGGACCTGATCTGTCCTCCGGGAGTTCTCAGAGATAATTGCTAGTGGTTCTGAGATTGCATAGGTCACCATTCCCAAGAATTTTTATAACCTCTCATTGTCTGTTGGGGCAAGCATGTTAGGGATCGCCTCAACCTTACTGTGCTACTTGCTGGGTTAACATCTCTCCCACATATGTTATTTCTGTTACACAGAATTTACATTTTTGTTTGCTTAGCTTTAGCGCAGCATTTCTGGTTCTTTCCAAAGCTGCTCAGACGCCTCTGGTCATGCTCTTCTACTGTTTTTCCCGGGATCAAAATGTCATCCATATTAACCATATGTATCCTCTAAGTCTATACCATTGAAAATTATTGTATTTACCATGAAATACCTCAGGTGCTAAACACAGCCCACATGACACCCTGAGGAAACTGTCTCCTTTTAAAGGGGTGCTGAGTGTGCACAAAGATGAAGTCTGTTTTCCTAAGGACACCTGCCAAAACCCTATTGGCACACCAAGTGTAGAAAAATATTTGGAATCAGCCAACTCCCTTCAATTTTTTCCCCTTGTAGGTAATGGAAAGTGATCCCTTCCTACATATTGATTTAATTCTTCTACAAAGACCAATGAGTATACCCACTATGTTGGTTCTTCTACTTGCTCTGTAATTCCCAGACCAATGAGCCTATCTATATATATATTTTTAGCCTCTGCCTGAGGGCAATGAGAACTTTCCTAGGGGCATGAATAATGGGCTGGTTAGCCTCTTTCATCTCTATTCTGTACTCTGTTGAGTACAGTGCCTATCCCCTGGGAGATGTCCTCAAACTCTTCCTCAATTGTTTTGGTCCTCTGCCCTTCCAAACAGTGCACCCTCTTGATGAGACCAAGGGGTTGAGAGACTTTTAATCCAACACTGGATATAAACACACACTGAAGTCAAATTCAAAAGCATGTCAGATTGACACCACTAACTATGAAACAACAGCCCACTAAAGAGCAAGGTGACGGCAGATTTGTCATGTTGTCATTAACCACTTTGAAGCAAGGCGCATTATCATATACTCGTTCACCTATAGTGTCTGCTAAATCCTTGTACATCGACATCAACGTAAGACTCCATTGTCAACTCTATCAATCCAACAATGGGTGCTCTTTTCCCTGGTATTTACAAATTGGGTCTTTTCCAATTCATTATTTACCCTTACATCTAGTTCGCATATTCCTTCCCCCTCACCTCAGAATTGCAAGACTGGCTCTTCAGCCTTAGATCAGTTACAAACTCTTTTATGGATTCACTTTCTTTTTGTATGTTGCCTAAAATCATTTCTCAAATGTTTAATTTTTACGTGGAGTACAGTACTTCTCAAGTTTCTGTAGTACAATTGCATAATTAGCCTCCTCTGCCAGAGTTAACTGAAAACTATTAAACACCTCAAGTACTTCAGAACCAACCAAGCAGGTGGCCGTCTGAGTATCTTTGTTTACACTGGCACCTATTGCTTACAGATACAGAATAAAATGCTGTTTAAACTTTCACCAGTAGTTGTCCACATTTCTAGATTCAGCTCTGGTTGGGGCTTCTAACTACTTCATTCTTCCCCTCAGGGCACATTCTTAGCTCCTTTTTACTCCTGGTATCAGATGGTGTTCAATGATCCCTCAGTGCTCCCAAGTGCTGCTTTTAATTGATGTTGGGTTCCAGCTGATTGTCCATAACAACACGAGCTTAATAGTGATCCACCCAGACTCTCTGGGTACAGCTACACTTCCAACTGGAAGTGTGATTTCCAGCTCGAGCAGACATCACTGCACTAGCTGTGATCAAGCTAGCAGGCTAAAAATAACATTGTGCCACTTCAGCACAAGTGGTGGGAGGGGCTAGCCACCTCAAGCACGATCCCATTGGAGATGCTCGGTATGCACCCAAGCAGCTAGCCCCTCTCTCTGCTCACAGCACCACAGCTACACTTCTACTTTTAGCACACTAGCTTCACCAGAGCTTGGTGGGGTATGTCTCCTTGAGTTGGGAATCAAGTCTGTCTAGGAAGCTCAGCACTTAAAGGCCCAGTCCCCAGTACCACAGTGGGGAGGAGCTTATGTGGCTAGGAGAGCTTGCAAGGTGAATCAGAGCCCATTTGAAGAGAAGAGATAGGGGCAAAGGGATTAGGCCTTTGTGTTTAGTGTCATAGGGAGGCCAAAGATACCCAGGATGATTATATTCCTCTTCATTAGCTTAGTCCAGTTTTCTGAGGGTAAATATACTTATCAGAATTTCAAGAGTTAGGTGATGGAAATAATTCCCAGGCCTGTCATGGGCCTACATGGATTTTCACTTGTTCTCTCAGTTCCCCTTTTTTCTTTTTTTGTGGGGAGGGCCAGGAATGCACAATAAAAATGTAGCACTATGAATAAACAAACAAAAATGAACTAACCTCAACATTGTGTGCATATCTCTGTTATTCTCACTCTTTCCTCATATCTTTACACTCTTCTCTTTCCATCTCCCAGTTTTATTCTCACCTTCAATATCATAGTTTCTTTTTTCCTCAGTTCTGTCTTGTTTCCTGTATTCCTCTCTCTCCTTTTTCCTCTACTGTCCAAAGACAGCATCTCTCATTTTTATTATCTCCTTACCATTTACTCCCTCTCATCCATCCTTCAATCTATTCCTTATCCCTGTGTCCGTTTTCCCCCCAAATCTATTTCATTTCCTTGCACTCCTTCTTGGTCTCATCATCTCTCTTTTCCTCCACTAGCAACCTAATATTCTTTATCCTACTACTGTATTTCCCATGTCCCTCTCAATCGTAAAGAGGATGCATGGCTTTTTTAGTATGGAAAAAATATGAATAAAACTAATGTGTATTTAAAACTCAGCTGCTTCTAACCTGGGATCACAGACATGAAAATATATTGATCATAATTTTATGGCTATTACATGGTGTCACTACAGCACAGAGTTAAAGATTTTTTGTAGGTCTTACCTGTAAACTTCCCATCCTTAATATGTTTGGATTTCTTTTAAGTTTATCCTTAACTCAATTTCCTGGCTTTGTAATGCTTCGTTGGGGGATAACTGCAACACCCTCTCATGTTATTATCCCTATTTCTACTTATTTGGTTGCAGTAGTACCTAGGAGAGTCATGGAGCAGGACCCCATTGTGCTTGGCACTGTACAAGAACAGTTCCTGCCCCAAGGAGCTTACAGTCAAAGTATAAGCACATGTACCTCACTCTTAACCTTAGCTTAATGTCGTCTATTTTCTGAGAATACATATTATATGTGGCCAAATCAACATATTTGATTACCAAAAGCAAAAAAACAATAAACATTAAGTGGTGAGAAGAAAAACCCACCTTGTATTGAAACCTGTATTGAAAATGGCCCACCTAAGGCCATCTGGAAAGGCTGCAAATTCATAAAGAGGACAATTAGAAGAATTTCTTTTTAAGAAATTACCAGTTCAGAATTACCAATCCTTTGAATGAAAAGGACTACTTGAGCATGCAGTAAAGATTCTAAAACCAGATAAGAATGTACCGGGACTTTAACAAGGGTTATAAAATTAATGGTCTTTACTAAAGACCATGTCATATTTCTGAGGGCACTCAGCTCAGTGAGAACAATCAAAACATTTAGTAAGTATGTGAATTCAGCATTCGAGTACTCACTTAGCTGATTGATGCTATGTTAACCAAACAATTACATTTATTACCCAGTATTAAAAGAATATATATCATGTTCAAAATGCTTGGCAGACATTAATTAATTAAATTTTAATGGCGGTATTATGCATATGTTACCAATGGAGAAACTGACGCAGAGAAGTTAAGTGACACTCAAGCTAGGGGGAGGGGGAAGAAAGAGAGAGGGTAAGAGAGAGTCTGACGCAGGATTTACTGGCTCCTAAATCAGACCACTAGACCATGCTTCTCAGCACACACTAAACAGACCAAAAAAACTTTAGCAATAAAAAGTTTGAAAATCAAAAACACTAGCAGGCTTTAACACCATCAGGTGGGAATGATTTGCAAGACAGGAAAGTATAAAGCAGTATAAGCCTTAAAGCCATATTCTGTTTCTTGAGATAGATACACAAAAAAAACCCAAAAACAAAAACAAAAAAACACCTGCATCAGCACATCCTAGAACATGGCAAGTAGACAGGGAATAAAGAGATCATCAAAAATGGGATGAGCTAAACCAATGACGTACAATCCTGCAATCGATATGCTGTTAAACAGATGCCAACATGGAGCTTTCAACACTGGAGACATATGTTTGAAACATTTAATGGGAGTGAGAAACCCTGCCCCTGCATATTGAACCTGCTTCTGGAGCTTCTCTGTCATACAGGATTTCAAATAACAGCCAAGTGCAGGTCATAACTTATCAAGTTGCCATTCTAGCTCTTATGTCCGTACGTTACATTTTTTTAACCAGTTGGCACCAGAAATTTGTAGAAGCACAGCAGCTTCAATAAGAACAATATAACAACTTTTTTATTGTTGTTGAGGTTGTGAATTTATGGACTGGGTATGCCTTAATACCTTAGTATTAGTATCATGTATTGGCCAGGCCTGCTTACCCAAGTAATCCCTCACCTCTGCTAGGTCTATACATTAATTACAGAGAATACTAGTGATCAATATTTTCTAATCATTGTACAAATAATTAATCTTGACAACATCCCTTACAATACTGGATGGCAGTATTCCTGACATCTCATTTTTCAGAAAGAGAAACTGAGAACATATTTAGTCTTATTCTCAAGTTTTATTTGTTGAACTTGCTGTAAATTACACCTATGCTCTAGGACAGAGAGGAACCTTGCATTAGAAATGTTAGCCCTTTCCGGTTGTTAATTGGCTCTTAATCTAGAGTCCCAACCAGTTTTGGTCCATGTGATACTTTCAAGACTTTCCACTGGGAACAGGGCCATGCTGAACACTATGGTCCCGATTTTCAGATGCTGTAAATAAACATAGTTTGAGTTCAATGGAGCTATGCAAATTATACCACTTGATGATGTGGTCCTAATTTTCTATTTTAAGAGAAGCTGGAAAGATTGATCTTTCTTACTTAGTAGATCAAAATGGCCCAGCTGCTAGAGACATGTAAAAAGTGGGAACAGAAAAGCATTAGACAATGAATTTAGCTACATTAGCTTTTTTTAGTGTACATCTACATTGTGTTTCACAGAGAGTCTCAGAGCCCATGCCTATATACTCCTGCTTGCTTTATGGCGCTAAAAACAGTAACGTAAACATTGCAGCTCAGCCTGGAGCTCAGGCTCTGAAGGGCCGAGCTTTAATGTCTACAAAGCAGTTTTTAGCACTGTAGCATGAGCCCCACAAGCCTGAGTCTGCAGATCTGGCCTCTGAGACTCACTATAGCAGATTTTAAAATGTAGTGTAGACATACCCTTCGTGACCACTAATGTGCATGTGTTTTACTGCTTATGATATTTGTTTTATTAAAGCAAAGCTCTCCTTTCTCCCTATTTTAAAGATTCTCTGTTCCTCAGTTATACACAAGTGTTCCCAGATAAAGCACTAGATCCTGCACCCAGAGAAATGAAAGGTAAAACTTCCATTGGCTGTAATTAGAGCAAGACTGGGCTCAAGAACTTCTATCCTTTGGCTGCAATACTGTACTTGTAAAGTCTGATTCTGCTCCCACTGAGTTTTGCCATCAACTGCCCTGGACCTGTGACAATAGAAAACATAAAAATCAGCAAAACAATGCACTTCACCTGTCTCTGGATCAGTTATTCAAATTGCAATGCTGGCCTTTCTGTTTAGGTTCCAAGCTATTTTAGGGATACCCACACACCAGCTCAGGGAAACTGGAAAAATAAGTTTTCCTTTTCACAGGATTTGTATTTTGGATTCTGAAAAGCAGAATTTCTCTAGCAAATATTTCATCAACATTTCTACATTTTGCTGAGTCCCAAATGGAAAAGGTCCAACTAGAAAAAAAAAATGTACTGATCCACCTTGTCCATATCCAATACCCAATGCATCTGTTAAAAAAGAATCACAGACGTTAGAGATGGAAAAGACCCTACTAGTTCTTCTTGGATAGCCCAAAGATGGCAATGCAGGATTACTCCCCCAGTATATTCACCAGTGTCATGTACAGTCCAGTTTTAAATGTTAGGAAGTGATAAAGTTGTCAGGGGTATACATAATGGAATCTGGGAAACCCTTCACTGGCTGCTTTCTTTGATATTTGAAAAAGTGTCTAGAGATAAAAGGATTCATTCACACAAGGATGATGATCTCTGCTGAGTCAAAATGATTTTTCAAGCTTCCAAAGGCTTTTTTGGCCTCCCACATTTAGTGTGAGCACAGAGGCAAAAGGAAGAGACATATGTGCATGGTATAAGTGGCAGGCCACTACTTTTATTCAACTTAAACACAGAGGATGGGCGTTAACCACCCATCACCCTTACTCTCCTATACCAGGCAATTAATTGGTTCCAGTGTAGGGGTTACAGGGCTCCTTACCATTGAGCTCATAAATGGGCTAGGCTCTCCACAGTCTATACCCCTTTCCCCCAGGACTCAGCTCTGAGTCCTAGCACCCTTCCCCCTGTGAGGGGGACAGAGGGTGCAGCAGGGTAGGAACCTCAGCCGCTAAGGCCACAAGATCTCACCCTATCACTTGCACCCAAGGGCAAAGACCAAAATCCCAGGTCTTTTACCTCTGAGAACCATTCATTTTATTCATAGAATCATAAAAGTGTATGACTAGAAGGGACCTCAAAAAGTCATCTAGTCCAGACCCTGCACTCAAGGCAGGACTATACTATCTAGACCGTCCCTGACAGGTGTCATCTAACCTGTTCTTAAAAATCTCCAATGACAGAAATTCCACAACCTCCCTACACAATTTGTTCTAGTGCTTACCTACTCTGACAGTTAAGAAGGTTTTCCTAATGTCCAACCAAAACCGCCCTTGCTACAATTTAAGACCATTGCTTCTTGTTCTATCCTCAGAGGTTAATGAGAACAATTTTTCACTCTCCACCTTGTAACAACCTTTTATGTACTTGAAAACTGTTATGTCCCCCGTCAGTCTTCTCTTCTCCAGACTGAACAAACCCAACTGTTTCAATCTTTCCTCATAGGTCATATTTTCTAGACCTTTAATCATTTTTGTTGCTCTCCTCTGGACTTTTTCCAAATTGTCCACATCTTTCCTGAATTGTGGCGCCCAGAACTGGACACAATACTGCAGCTGAGGCCTTATCTGCTTAGAGTAGAGAGGAAGAATTACTTCTCAACTCTTGCTTACAGCACTCCTGCTAATACATTCTAGGATGATGATCACTTTTTTTGCAACAGTGTTGACTCATATTTAGCTTGTGAGCCACTATAACCATTATATCCCTTTCCACTGTGACATTACTCCTTACTAGGCAGTCATTTCCCAATTTGTATGTGTACAATTAATTGTTCCTACTTAAGTGGAGTACTTAGCATTTGTCCTTATTGAATTTCATCCTATTTATATCAGATCATTTCTCTAATTTGTCCAGATCATTGAATTTCAATCCTAGTTGTGGAGCCTCCTGCTGGCAGTCCTGGGAATTAGCTTAGGTCACCAGTGCACCCTTGTCTGGTGACGTCTTGCCACCGTCATGTCTGCTCCAGGAAGCGTGTTGTCCCCAAAGAATACAGCGTCCTCTTCAGGACACAGCCCTCCAGCTGTGTCACACTCTGTTCTCCCCCCTTCCAGGGGAACCATCGTCCACTGTCCAGTCACTTCCTCGGTAGTAAGTAGGGATAAGGCAGGGACCAGGCCTGCCCACTACTCCAGGTCCTGACCCAGGAACCATGTAGATGCCAGCCACATGCTGCGTCCCCTCCGACCCCAGAGTCTACTTCACTGGGCTACTTCCCCGTAGCCCCAGCACCTTCTCCACCCTTGTCTCAGGGCCCCACCATGTCAGCCGGGAGCTCACTCTTGCTCCCCTGATCCTGCCCAGCACTGCTCTATGCAAGGTGCTAGCTGCCCTCTGCCTGCAAGGCTGCCAGTATTCCTCCCTCCCTGAGGACCAGGGAGTGACGGCCTTGCAGCTCTTCTTATATGGGCCTGCCCGGCCCTGATTGGCTGCTCCTCATAGCCCTCTCCAACTGGCTGTCTCCTGCACAGCCTCCCTACAGTCTTCTACAATTGGCTGCCTGTTGCACCACCTCTCTAGTGTTCTATTAACCTTTCATGGGCTAGTGTGGGGCAGACACTCCACCACATCCCCCAAAGCACTTGCAACTTGGTATCATCTGCAAACGTTATAAATGTACTCTATGCCATTATCTAAATTATTTATGAAGATATTAAACAGAACAGGACTCAGAACCGAACCCTGCGGGACCCCACTTGATATACCCTTTCAGTTTGACTGTGAACCACTGATAACTACTCTCTGGGAATGGTTTTCCAAC
Source organism: Lepidochelys olivacea (assembly GCF_965140295.1). NCBI lineage: Eukaryota > Metazoa > Chordata > Testudines > Cheloniidae > Lepidochelys > Lepidochelys olivacea. The sequence goes on along the minus strand of NC_140415.1, from coordinate 84,569,960 downwards.
CAGTAATGCAACCACTTCATAGTAGTTCCACCTGGGGTGTGTTTTGCTAGTTTGTTTACAGGAAGGTCATGTGAGACGGTATCAAAAACCTTATTAAAGTCAAAATATACCACATCTACTGCTACCCCCCATCCACAAGGCTTGTTACACAGTCGAAGAAAGCTATCAGGTTGTTTTGACATGATTTGTTCTTGACAAATCCATGTTGACTGTTTCTTATAACCTTATTATCTTCTGGGTGTTAGCAAATTGATTGCTTGATTATTTGCTACATTATCTTTCCAGGTACAGAAGTTAAGCTGACTGGTCTGTAATTCCCTGGGTTGTCTTTATTCTCCTTTTTATAGATTGGCACATGTTTGCCCTCTTCCAGTCCTCTGGAATCCCTCCCATCTTTCATGAGTTTTTGAATGTAATTGCTCATGGTTCAGATATCTCCTCAGTCAGCTCCTTGAGTATTCTAGAATGTATTTTATTAGGCCCTACTGACCTGAAGACATCTAACTTGTCTAAGCAATTTTTAACTTTTTCTTTCCCTATTTTAGCCTCAGATCCTACCTTTCACTGGCATTTACTATGTTAGACGTTCAATTGTTACTAACCATTCTGGTGAAAACAGGAACAAAAAAAGGCATTTAGCACTGCTGCCATTTCCACATTTTCTGTTATTGTCTTCCCCCCCTTTCCCTGTGCCTCAGTGGTTCACAGATGAGGATGCCAGATTCAGAACAAACTGCTGAGAAAAAGGGCAGACTCACCCCAAACTGGTGGTTATTTTACCATTAGATCTACCAAGACAGTAACAAAAATAAACTTTTATCTCACCACACTGGTTAACAAAAAGTCAAAAATGCAGTCTCCTTAGGCATTCCAGCACTTATTTCACTACCCAGACACTAGACTTTATGAGGAGTGGTTATTGAAAATGAATTTAATCAAACAAAGGGTTCTTCTGATCTCAAGAGGTCAGCCACACAGTCAGGTCAATATATAACTCAGATCTTACCCAATAATAATGCTGTTGCCAATCCTTTAATTGCTAAAATCTAAAGGTTTATTTTTAAGAGAAAAGAAATAAAGAGTTAAAATAGTTAATAGATCATATAGTACAATCATTACAAAGTTCTTATATCAAGTTTGTAGCCGTGACAGAATAAACTGCTAGTTTGCAAAAGTCTATCTGGAAATTACCCAAACAGCTGGGGGTTCTTAAGTTCTTGTTTTGAGCTTCCTTGTTAGAAATCCAGTCCAGAGAAATGAAGCAGGAAATGAAGACAAAATGGAGATGCTTCCATGGTCTTTTATACCCTCTCCTACGTGGAGGGAATTTTACAATCCTAAACAGAGCTCCCTGGCACAGTTTGTGGGAAAGTACAGGCACAAGATGGAGTCCAAGGTCACATGAGCAAGTCACACCCCCTTACATGACTTGCTGACTCACAAGGGCAAGCCATTGGCCACTTGGAGGCTAAGGCATCTGCAGGAAGAGCCACCTGGGTGGAATGAGTTTTGTCTATGGCCCATTGTGAGAGTCAATTGCCTTTGATGGGCCATCAACACAAAGCTATCTGTCTTCAATGTAGATTTTACGTGGTGGGTGTTACCCAGGAATAGAGCACATATGTAGGATGCCAGTACATAGTCAATATTTATAACTTCAGATACAAAAATGACATGTGCATAAAAACAGGAGAACAATGAGGAGTCTGGTTGCACCTTAAAGACTAACAGATTTATTTGGGCATAAGTTTCTCTGGGTAAAAAACCTACTTCTTCAGATGCAAAACAGGAGAATCATTCTCAGCAAAACATAACTTTTCCATTGACACCTTACATGACATTCTTTGTACAGATCTGTAGCAATTATCTAACAGTGGCAATATCAGTGTTATACATGGTCATATTTCAATCATATAGCATCGCACCCCCTCACTAAGTAATGGGCCTACCCTGTCCTTGGTCTTCCTCTTGCTTCTAATGTATTATTTTAATCACACTGGAAACCAGCTGCAAGTTGCAACAAATAAACACTACCCCAGCCCCTCAGTTAGGTACAAAGTGTGTTCTTACTTAACCTACTGTGGCTTGAAAGTGCTGTGAGGATGGCAAAAACCTCCCTGGTCCTCTGCCAATTGGCCCATGGGAGAAAAAATTCCTTCTTGATCCCCTAAATAGGCAATCAGCTAGACCCACAGCATCTGTTAGGCTGAGATCCCATTCCTATTTCAGGTGGATAGGATGGGCTGCTGGAAAGGATCTGAAAGAGGATTCAGGCACCTGCACTGAGCTAAATCCCAGGAGCTGGGGAATGTTGGCCAATCAGTACCCCTCTCCCCCAGCTGGTCAACGGGTGCCAGAGACTCCCAGGGGGAGATACCTATTGTCGCTTGGTGGGTATCTCCCTCCCTTGTTACTGGCAAAGTCCCCATTTCACTGCCAGCCCCATCAAGTTCCCCCCATCCATTGATGCAGGAGGGTGGCATTTCTCCAATCTTATGATTCCAGCCTAAAATCATCACTCTTTTTTTCCCTTAAAAGCTGAAATCATGTGTCAGATTGAGTTTTTATTCCCCATTGCAGATGAATAATTAAACTTTTCTCATCTCAAACATTCTCTTCTCCAGTAGTCTACTTCTTCCTGTCTAATATTAGGATACAAATCTGGTACTACAACAACATTTTGGACACTGCTATATTTAGTGGAATCTCCAAGCACTGGGGAATTAGTATGGGCTCTTCTTGTACTTTACATCAATGCTAAGAAAACATAATTGCACAAAGAAATTTTCTTCTTTATAATCAGTGGCAATTGAACATGTTTTTACTACCCGGTCAGTGTGAGTCTGAATTACATTCACACACAAGCTTTAAGGTGTGGGCGGGAAATAAAAGCTCAAATTTTAAAAATAAAAAAACAGTCATACAACAAACACTGAGCCATTTTAGTACATTTCTGGAAAACCTTGACAAGAGCTGTACAGTACAAGTCGATATTAAAGCTCTGTAACAAATTAATACCTTTAAAAAACTCACTGGTATTCAAATTCAGACAAAGACTTTTAAGTGGTAAAGAAATAACCAAGTTATTGCTGTCATTATAAATTCAGGGCTCTTGTATCCAATATGAAAAGGAAATAAGAGTGTTGAGGTGAATATTAAACTTGTAGACAACAGGCACTTCTGAGAAAGTTTTCAGAACGCTGTGTAAGATTTTCCACTACACAACTGCCATTGTATAATGGGAATCAGAGAGAGAAATCCACCACAAAGCTATCCTTTTCTGTTAATCATTTCATTTCACAGCAGTAACTTTGCCTACTTAGCCATCTTTGGACTCAGGAAACCATTTACATTATATTACAGACAGGATTGAACAGCAAACAGTTTGGATCGGATAGTCCAATCTGGCATTTGAATCAATCCATTACAGGGCTAGCAGGGAGCGGTGAAATTTGGATTAATGATTTAAATTGGGATCTTATTCTAAGCATCAGCTATACAACAGGGTTTGAAAAATAATGACATGAAAGAACTATGGCAAATATAACTCATGAAAACAAAATTTCAAAACTAAAAAAAAATCTAAAACTTTTTAAAAAAATGTGTTATTTGGATAATTCTTCTAACCTTTAATGGATGATGAGATATTCATGCAAGACTCTGAAGTTTACACAAAATTCACATAACCAAAAGCTTTATTAAAGGAATGGCACTACAAATGAAACAAGAAGCAAGCAAACAAACAAAAACAAACACAAAATACAGCCCATAAGTCGGGTTACCATACATTCTGTTTTAGCCGGGACAGTCCCCTTTCTAAGCCCTGTCTCAGCCGTCTCGACTTTTTGGCAAATGTGGGCATTTGTCCCATTTGCTTTTGCCAACTTGATCAGGTGGCAAGAGCAAATGGGACAAATGCTCGCTTTTGTCAAAAAAAAGTCAGATGGGGTGCAGTGTAGAAGAACGTGCGGGGGAGCAAGGGGCGATGCCATCCGCTTACAGCGGGGGACCTAGGGCTTGTGCGAGGGTGGGGAGCCAAGCAGGGTTCCAGTGACCAGTGACAGCCTCTTGCGGGGGACAGGCAGAGTTCTAGCAATCTCAGCCTCGCACAGGGGATCCGAGGGAGGGGGAGGCGGCCTCGGGCGAGGCGGCTCAAGCCAGCCCTTGCGGGGGTCAGGGGAGAGCAGGGCCAGCCCCATGGGGGCAGGAGAGGGCTCAGGCCAGCTCCACACAGGGTCCTTTGGGAAATATGGTCACCCTACCCATAAGCTATCACAGGTGAAACATGTAAATCCTCCAACTCTTACGTACAATGTGGAATACTGCCATTATGAAGCTAAAGGGCCATTCTATTAGAGTGTGAGTAGATGTTATAGGTACATGTTTCAAAATAAGCACAAATATCCTGAACATTTAATATTTTGTGGTGCAAGTTTTCACCCTTTACATTTGGTTGTGTGAAATTCATTTTAATGTTTATGGATTAGTTTTGGTCTGCAGACTACAATTTATCGCATGGATGAAAATGAGACAGAGAAAAATCTAATTCACAATATAAAATGCAGTTGGATGGACTACCGTACAGCTGGTGTTCACAAATATAGAGCTGTCTGGTGGTTAAAATGTTAGGAACAATATATCTGAGCATTTCAAAAAGCATTAAGCATGATACGTACTAAGTTTTTAAACATGAAACCACATCTTAATTTATTTTTTCCTCCCCAGTCTATTTTGAGGAATTAAGGGTAGTAAAATCTGTTATCAAACACTCCTGGTTTTGTCTTGTACGTCACAGTGTGCCTTACACAATTCACACTGAAAAATGACCAAAGTGATAGTCTTGAAATTTTATTTATATAAAAAGAAAATCTCTCTCTCTATATATATAAATATATATGTATATATATAAAGAAATTTAATCTTCAGCTGAGAGACTTTATACTCCAAGTTCGTGTCCAGAGCAATTTTTATGACCAAGAAATAAATATCCCAAAATATGAGTTTACTATACAAAGGGTGACACATTAACTATAGAATTGTAAGAAGGTATCTGCAACTATGTTCAGCTGCAGTGAATTGTACGTAACTTGCTGCTGAAGTGCTGAGCACACCTGAACAGCTGATGCATTTCCACAGGAAGGTGTGTGTATACAGAAATGTTCATTCTGTGAGCAGATATAGGATAGGTTTTTGCCTTTGTTTTCTTGCTATTTACAAGGTACACAGTGGGGTTTGGAAAAAAGTTAAACACATTGTAAAAAGAGATGAGTATATAAAATAAATCAAAGCTGTGCTTTAATCTGGTTTTACACTGAAAGTGACATTTTTATTTAGCAAGAATACAGAGTGCATAAATATTTTCTCATTTGGATCCTGAGGTTGAGGTGACTGGAAAAAATTGTTTCCACAACTAAAATTTCATATAAATAGTTCTAAGACTTATTCATAGCATTATAGTCCAGGTACAATGCTAGTATACTTTTACTTGCTATTGATAAGTTTTTCAACAGTTTTGAGAGTGTCTTAGGGGGAAAAGACTAAAGAATCTTTATCCTTACTCTTTACATAAAGAGGCACTGTAAAAACTGACAGGGGTTAACCTAACTGTGGTTTAGATAGCAAGCTTGCACCTCCACAAGCAACTCAGTCTGCAGGATTCTTGTGGCCCAGCAGGTGGTTACTGGACTGGGAGGAAGTCACTACCTCTCTGTTGCTAAGAGTGCTGCGGAAGCCAGAGTAAAAAGAGATGGCACAAAAGGGAACCCTGTGGGGAAAAGAAGAAGATTCAATCCCTCCCCTCCCCCCCACAGCACAAGAGGAGGAAGCAGTACAGCTGATTGACATTTTATGTTCAATTTTATTTATTTATTAACTTATGCAAAATTTGTCCATTTTTCCAAAACATTAGAATTTTAGTGCAAATATAGCCATTTCCTCAAAATGTTCCGTTTTTCAAATTTATTAAAACTCCTCCAGTTATTATGCTTGGATCTCTTCCCGAGCTCCCAACCTCACCCCACCCTTATCAGTTTTGATTGATTAGTTTAGACAGTTGGTGGAATTTTTCAGAACTGAAACATTTCATTTAAGAAAATTAAGATTTTCAAAAACAAAGAAAATTTCTATCAAAAACATTTTGATTTTAATCAGTTCATGAGAGAAGCCATGGAGGAGAACCCAGAGGCCAGCAGACAAGAAAAAGGGGAAACCCTAAGGAGTGGCAAATATTAGAGGTTAATGCCCTACAAGAGGTACTCATGGAGTAGCACTGCCATCATCCCCCTGAAGATGCTGGAATGGGAGTAGGCCTGCATGCCAGACAATCATACCAGATGGGTTGAGCAGGCCATCCAATGTCTTCCTCAAGAAGACAACAAATAGGGGAATGTGGGATCTGTTGGGTAAGAAAGGACTATGTAGGAAAGTTTGAGTTCTGGTGGAGCTTCCATAAGCAATAACTTCCTGAAAACAATCAGAGTCCCATACAATTAATTCATATACAAAATAACCTAAACTTCACCAGAATGCACACACAATGCTCCTGTAGCTTTCAGAGCCTCCCCACCTTACATATAGAGGTGGTCCTGACTTTTTTTTTTTTTTTTTAAAGTTAGCAACTATGTAATCTGCTCCAAAACATTGCAGGTGGAAAAAGAGCAGTCCATCCATATAGCAGTTAAACTTCCATGAACATTTTCATATCCAAAAGATGCCAAGTCCACTTTGGGGTAATATCCTAGCTCTTAAGTTTTGTTTTTCAGTAGACTCAAAGATTGAATCAACATTTTTACTTTTAAAACAAAACAAAAACTTACTATTGATGCATTGGATCTCCTCATTTCCAGATCTCCTTTGTTACCTTCAGACCACCAAATACAGACACTAGGAGTTTCCTTAAAATTTCAGAAATGGTTTCCTGAGCCATTACATTCAATAATTAAATTACAGAGTCAATACACACAACATAAATTTCCATGAATTTATGAAATACAAACAACCTCTTATGGAATCCAGATCATATAAAGCATTTTTCCTATTCATGTGTAAAAGTTTTATGTCCTGCAGATCTCAGACAATTAAGAATCTTTAAAGTTAATGACTTATTCTGAAGGCCCAATTTGCAAACTTGAATACCTAAATAAGTGGGAGCAGTACTATATTGAGGTGCTCAAATCAACACTGAGGTGACATATTTGGGTGCCTCAGTGTTGATTACAGCAGCCAAGTGTGGTACTGGTATCTCTTCTTTACACGTGAAGGTCTGAAACTGAGTTTAAATGTGGCTGAGCACTCCTGGTGCATGGATTTTCTACCTGAGGATTGTGACCCGCTCTGCCTTTTTATGACTAGATGGGAGTTAGATCCCAAAACTAGTGGAGAAGGATACCCAAACTTTTTATTGTGACTTTTTGTTGTACCTATAACAGGGTTTGAAAAAAATAGATAAATTCATGGAGGATAGGTCCATCAATGGCTATTAGCCAGGATGGACAGGGATGGCGTCTCTCGCCTCTGTTTGTCAGAAGCTGGGAATGGGCAACAGGGGATGGGTCACTTGGTGCTTATCTGTTCTGTTCATTCCCTCTGGGGCACCTGTCACTGGCCACTGTCGGCAGACAGGACACTGGGCTAGATGGACCTTTGGTCTGACCCAGTATGGCCGTTCTTACGTTAACTTAGGTTCAACGGTATGAAAAACGTTGGGAACCACTTTCTCAGTGAACTCAATTCCAAGTTACAAAAACTACACTCAATAAATCATCTAAAATATGGGGGAAGCTGTCACTTGAGGTACCTATAATTTTTTTTCAGAAAGGTTTTAATTCAAATAGTAAGTATACCAAAGTAATAGACAACATACAGAAGTTTTAAGGAAGATACAGGGGGTTGGGGGAGGGGAGGGGGGAGAAGCAGCTCTGAAAATGTGCCCATATGCATTTCATTGAGGGATAATCCAGCCAAACCTCCTCTCCTCTAGTGAAGCAGCAGGCTAATGAACTAAATGGCCAACGAAGCATCAGAGCTATTCCTAGGCGCACTCACTATAAATATTTTAAAAATAAACCAAACTCATGGAGAAATTGCACACAAAAAGAAAGACAGCGGCTATGGTAGTAAATGTCATATTCAATATAGCATGGAAAATAATAATAGTTTTCAGGAATACCTAAATGACTGCAATGAAACAACTCTCTGTTATAAATGCCTTGTAGAGGAAAATTTGTATTGCATGACTGCTATGTGCTGTCTTATATGTTATTAGTCAGATATATTTATTTAGCTGATAAAGATCACATTGAGTGATCAGTTAATGGGCAACCCATTGGGGATGAGAATTTTAGCTTATTACAGAGGTGATCTTTACTCTTGTCTTCTAATTTGGTTATTGTTTGACTCCTCTCCCAATCTTTTAAAAAAAGGTTTTCTGAGGGAAAGGGAAAAAAAAGAATGTTCTTCGAGTTGTGTATTGCATGTGACCCGTGTACTAGAGCTGGACAGCTTTGCCTAACAGAACCCATAAGAGTGGTGCTCATTCCCTGAGGCCATAGCTCCTACGCTGGCCATATAAGGCTGGTGTCATCACAACTCCCTCAGTTCCTTCACACCAAACATCAGAAGTACAGACTACGATGCGGAGAGGATGGAGGGGGGGGTCATGGAATATACATCTGCATCACATCTCAAAGAACTGTTACAGGTAGGTAATGATTTTTTTCTTCTTTGAGTAGATGCAGCCATGTTGTTAACTTGTAAGCAGTACTCACAGCAGGTCTTGGAGCCTGCTTAAAGAAGGACTGCCACCCAATGTTTGCATCTGATCTAGACGCAGCCATAATGGCACAGTGGTTTGTGAAAGTACACACAGAGCACCAAGTAGCTGCCCTGCAAAAGTCCAATATAGTAATGTATGCTGTGTTGGTGTAGCCATGTTGGTCCCAAGATATTAGAGAGACAAAGTGGGTGAGATAATATCTTTTATTGGACCAACTTCTGTTGGTGAGAGAGATAAGCTTTCGAGTTTACACAGAACTCTTCTTCAGGCCTGAAGAAGCTTGAAAGCTTGTCTCTCTTACCAACAGAAGTTGGTCCAATAAAATATATGACCTCATCCACATTGTCGCTCCAATATAGAAATGTCATTTAGAAATGTTGTTGATGTTGCCTGAACTGTCCTAGAATGAGCTCAGACCCCTTGAGGAGGCATAGCCTAGGCTACTGCGTATGCTATCATCACGTAAGAAGTTATACACTTGGAAATTGTCTCTGAAGAGACCACTTGACCCTTCATTGGGTCCACATATGAAACAAACAGATGAGGTGATGAAAGGAAAGGTTTAGTTCTATCCAGATAAATAACTAGACTTCACCTGACATCCAATGTGTTAAGATGCTGTTCGTCTGGGGTTGAATGTGACTTAGAGAAGAACACTGGCAGATATGTAACTTGGTTCAAGAAAAACTGGGAAACCACCTTTGATAAAAACTTAGTATGCATGTAAGAAAGCCTGGAAGTCTCACACTCTCCTTGCAGATGTTATCACCACAAAAGCAGCAATTTTCTGATACAGAAGGGGGAAAGAAGATCTCACCAGAGGCACAAACAGAGGTCCCATAAGGGCCACTAAGACAATATTAAGATCCCACAAAGGAATCAGCTTTTTAATCAGTAGGTGAAGATGAGTGACTCCTTCTAAGAACCCCACTGCCATGGAATTTGAAAATCCCAACTGCCCCTGGATGGGAAGTTGCAACAGGTACTCCAAGGTGTCCAGGATACAAGCTAGCATCAGCTGAACTCCTCAGGCTAACGAGACTATTAAGAATTGTTTCCACTTAGCTGAATAGGCTGCCCTGTTGGAAGGCTTCCTATTGTTAATCCTCCTCCTCATCTAGCCATGCAGCATCCACCCTATGAGATGCAGGGAGCTGAGTGCTGGATGCAAAACCTCACTGCAATGCTGAATCAGGAGGTTGGGATGAAGAGGAAGGGATATGGAGGGGTAAACCACTAATGTGAAGAGGTTGGAGAACCAACATTGTCTTGACTATGCTGGAGCAATAAGAATGAGCTTGGCACGATCCAATTTCAGCTTGAGAATGACCTGTGGGACAATCAGAATTGGAGGAAAAGCATACAGGAGTGCTGATTCCCAGCTCAGGTGAAAAGCATCGGTCAAGGAGCCTGACTTAGATCCCCTCAGGAGCAGAACATCTGGCATTTCTCGTTTTCTCTCATGGTGAACAATTCACCACCAGGATGCCCCAAACTGCAAAGCTGAATTGCAGGGAGCTGGGCTTCAGAGACCACACATGAGTCAGGGAGAAATTCCTGCTGAGGTGGTCCACCCAGTGATTGTGGATCCCAGGCAAATGATCAGCCACAAGATAATGTTTTCCCTAAGTCAAAACTGCCAGAGCCTGATTGCCACCTGACGATGCACATTGAATGTGCAGCCCCACCCCGTCTGTTCACAAAATACTTCACGGTAGTACTGTTGCAATGGATGAAAACCTCTGAGCCCGATGTGATCCTGAAAAGCCTGACACACTGTAGATGTGCTACAAAGATCATTTTCCGAGCCTTTTGCTTTGATCATTCACCCCTCCTCTTTTTGACCTCAGCCGGCTCTCTCTTCTCTACTATATCAAACATAAGCTATTTGTCTTCACCCTCAAGGCCCTTCACGGCCTATCCCCACCCTACCTATCATCTCTCATTTGTATCAAAAGCTCGATTCCCACCACTGATCAACCCATGAGGCCAGCCTCCAACGCCCACTTGTTACATTTTCAAACAAACACCTTAATGCTTTCTCCTTGTGCTTGGGAGGTGCTCCCCAGGAACATTCGCAAAGCGACCTTATTATCCTCCTTCAAAGCCCTCCTCAAAACTCTCCTTTGTCATGATGCCAACTCTTCCTTGCTGTAATGTCAACAAAAAAAACCCTGACAGTAGGCTGAGAACACAGCCTATCACGCTGACCAATATTGGCTCATTGTTTCTTTGTACTCCTCTGTCAGTATTCATCTTGCCTTAGACTGTAAGGTCCTTGGGGCAAGGATTCTTTTTTGTTTTCTTTTTGGACAGTACCTAGCACAGTGGGGTCCTAGCCTATAACTGTATGATAATACAAATAAATAGTAATAACAATATAAAGCATCTCAAGGAGATTTACCATTCTCTGGCACGGAAAATACTAATTTTTAGAGCCCCCAAGAACACACATCTGTTGTTCTCTAGGTGCAGAGAAAGGGCATCTGTGAGCCATCTCCTGTATCTTTGACTAGTCTAAAACAGGCTGCTATTTTCTAGGTTTTCTAATACGTGACTGTTTGTAGATGAATCATAACATGATGCTGGAAACTTGGCAATTACATCAATAATTCTGCACTGTGCATTGTACATGACCTGCATTCTAAGGAAAGGGGATAGGAAAGAAAGCTTTTGCAGTTCCTGAAACTCACCTCATCTCATTATATCAGTTGTGTGCACAGTCTGAGTTGCTTAGAAGATAGATGTAAAAGCAGCAGCATCCTACAATTCATGCATTACTTGCTATAGCTGCTGAAGTTCCCCTGGAACAATAAAATAGCAACCAGTTATTCTGAGATTTGAGTCTGGAAAAAGTATAGAAAAAATGTCCTGCAACAGAGTCCTATTTGTAGCATCCCTCACAAAGAGATTTAAGAGAGCCAAACCACAATTTTCAAATGTGGGTACCTGCAACGAAGCACCTAAATCCTTATTCAGGCACCTAAATAAATGTGGCCTGATTTTCAGAGGTGCTTAACTCTTACAGCACTCATAGTTTACCACTAAGATTATACAAAATCATCTTGCATAATCTACACCCTCGAAAGAAAAGTCCTCATGTGAAAACTAAGAAGAACCTTTGCAGATAAATGTGGTTAGTACAAAATAAATTGTCTTTCTTTCCTGGAAGTAAGTGTCAGGGGCTCAATATATTTTTCCAGTCACACCCTAACTAGCTTTTTGTTCTATAAAGAGGCAACTGCCTACAACTCTTTTGACTGAATTTTCTCTTAACACACAATTTATTTTCAACGGAGGTTTTCACCCAAATTATCCCAAAATGCTTTATGGCGAGAGGATGCTTTACAGAACTGGGAATAGTGACTGCCATACAGAAAGGAAAACAACATGGGGAAGGAGTAGAGGAAAAGAATAACTGGGAGTTCATATTCATTCAAAAGCTGGTTTAATTATTTATTTATAATATGGAGAAATAAAGATGCCACTGCATCGAATAGGAGCCCACAAAGAATTAACAAGATTTTTAATTGAGCGTATCAGTCTCTACATGAAATGCCTACTCTGTTGTTTCAATATTTTACATACGGCATTTTCCCTTTGAACACAGGTCATGTATACACGTATTTAAAGAAAATGCCTGCACTCATTTTCTTCTACATTCATTGTCATTGGGAAATGAGTGAAGGATGGACCCCAGAGTACAGTTCTCAAAACTCAAGCAATCTGTGCCTATTTTCTTCTTCGAACAGACACTATTAATTAAGGTGATAGTGAATAAGAATGACATCCAGTGGTTCTATTTTTCCTAAGAAACTAGTCTATTTCCCATTATTGTTTTCAATACCCATTCTTTCATTGTGTAGCGCAAATATGTATTGGCTTTCCATTGTGAAGATAGTTAGGAACATTCAACTACTTTAGTTTTTACCCCTTGAGAAAAAACAAGGGGGAAATAGCTTAGTTTAAAATGATTGTCATGATCCACATCTTTACAATACAGTGTAATTCCTAGTAAACATTCCCATGATGACCTATACAGTTTCCAAAAAACAGTATTTTCCGTAAACCATAACGGTAATTGAACAAAAAAAGATATTGTTCATATTAGATTCAGTGATAGTCCAAAAGATTCTCCTTGCATACTGGCTAGCTATATGTTCTGAAAGATGTCCATATATTTTCTTCTGTCAGCTGTTGAGCCAAATTCTGGCCTAATTTGAACCCATGCAACTTTATTTATTTCATTATGGTTGCACAGGGTGTCAGTCAAAGAATTCACCCCTTTGTAATGAATATCTACACACCTGGGACATTCTAAAGGATAGCCATAGGGAGCTGGATCTAGGATTCTGTTCTATTTTAAACTGACAGGATAAAGTGAGCCAGGTAGAGCTGGGGGAAGCTGTATTTGCCCACTGCTCAGACAGGGTTCTTCCACCTTTCCACAGAATAACCGTTTCAACCCATCTTCCAAAGCAGGTTATCAACTGAGAAAATTGTCAGTAGAAAGTAGTAAAGCATCAAAGTAAGGTATGAAATTCCTTAGATGGAAATGGTATGATAGAACAGAACATTGAAGAAGTTAGTATAATGGTATCTCAGTCTGAAATTGTCCTAGATGGTGACTAATTCCACATGGCATTTGCCCAGTTGTTAAGACATCTAATCTGTTGTCTTTGATGAAAACTTTGATCAAGCAGGACGTACTCCTGTCCTGGTATCTTACATTAGGTACGTTTGCCAGTTAAAAGTATACAAGCTAATGTTTATCACTTATCTTTATAGCTCCTTGCAAATATTAATTAATTAATCCTCATGACACCCATATGAGGTAGCTAAGAGAAAATTACTTAATTCTGCTTCACCAGAGATACCACCTGTGCAGGATTCTCACTCCTGAATCTCAGCTCCATAGCATGAGACAGGCAGAACACCCCAAACTCTTATGATCTTTTGATTCCTAAGGCAGTGGCAGCAGATCAGACTGCGAGCAGCCCTTTACCATCCCAGCTAGTCATTGCATGTCACCTTCTGAGCTTAACTGCTGGCCTTGGAGCCTTCTGTTCAGTTCCTTATTGGACACGAAGCAAAGGAAATGTGATGAAAAATTATTGGGGAAAAAATGAAAGATGTCTCAAAATATAAATAATACAACAGAGGTGTAAAGCCTAAAACTACCTCAAACAATTCCCCTCCAGGTTCAGAAGGGAGGATCCTGAATGATGTCTTCAGACAATGAAACATTATTTACTTTTCATTCTGCTTTTCTGAATATATCATCTGGCAGGAATATCAATCCTGGAGAGTAGGACATTTGAGGGATTTCCAAAAGAAAATGTTTTACATTCACAAAGTGCAAACAGGCAACACAGTAAAGACAATTCCAACAGAGAGAAAATATGTATTTTTAACATTTTAACCATGCAATACAAAGTAAGCTAAAGTAAGATAACTCCTCAAAAATTAGGTTTAACCCTTTGAGAGCCTGAAATCCAAAGAGAAGATGTTAAACCTTTTGACAAACTCATATAACAGACATCCCCAAAGAAACAAAATTTTAAGAAGCAAGAAAGTTGGGCTCTCCTTTTCGAGAAAGCAGTTCTGCAGGAGCAAGAGACTGAAACAAGATTCCATCCTAAAAGACATATTTAGGTAAAAGTGTACGTAAATGTCCAGAGTAAGGATAAGGTAAATACTTTGCATGTCAGTGACACAACATTCGTAATGCGGGTAGTGAAGGCTGCGTTGCCAAGAACCTAGGGTGCCTTGATGTTGGTCATCCATGGCTCAGGACAGCCAAATCATTGCAATGTGACATGCACTGAAATTTCAGTTTAGATGTGGTGCTCTTGGAAACAATACCGTCTGGTGAACTGGTGTCAAATGAAAACAAAAAGTTGGGTGGATTTTCTAAGGACTTAAAATCACTCCAAGTAGAAATACTTCACATCAGGTTTCCGGAGAAGGGTCAAGGGATGGGCATGGCAAAAATGTTTACAGGATAATAGATTCACTAAGGTGGAACTCCATCACTACCTAAGAGAGGAATCTTGAACAAGCCCATCCCAACACCACAGTGCTGTAAAATTTGGATAAAGTGGACCAGTCACAAAGGTACCTTGTTCACTGCCACTAAGAAAATGGCCCCCTATGTATGAAACTTCAGATCTCAGACACTAATTGGTTCAAAAAGAGTTTTCATCATCTTTGGCAAGACTACACTAACATCCCATGACACAGAAGACTTTTTAATGAGGAGTTTCAAAAGAGTTGAGCCCCTCCTGAACCTAATAACAAACGGTGCAGAGATACTGGTTTCTCTCAGAACTGTGTGACTGGGCAACAAAATGGCAGATTAAATTCAATATTGATAAATGCAAAGTAATGCACATTGGAAAACATAATCCTGACTGTACATATAAAATAATGGGGTCTAAATTAGCTGTTACCACTCAAGAAAGAGATCTTGGAGTCATTGTGGATAGTTTTCTGAAAACATCCACTCAATGTGCAGTGGCAGTCAAAAAAGCGAACACAATGTTGGGAATCATTAAGAAACGGACAGATAATAAGGCAGAAAATATCATATTGCCTCTATATAAAATCTATGATACGCGCACATCTTGAATACTGCATGCAGATGTGGCCACCCTATCTCAAAAAAGATATATTGGAATTGGAAAAGGTTCAGAAAAGGGCAACAAAAATTATTAGGGGTATGGAATGGCTGCCATATGGGGAGAGATTAATAAGACAGGGATTTTTCAGCTTGGAAAAGAAATGACTAAGGGGGGAATATGATTAAGGTCTATAAAATCATGACTGGTATGGAGAAAGTAAATAAGGAAATATTTACTCCTTCTCATAACACAAGAACTAGGGGGTCACCAAATGAAATTAATAGGAAGAAGGTTTAAAACAAACAAAAGGAAGTATGTCTTCACACAATGAACAGTCTGTGGAACTCTTTGCCAGAGGATGTTGTGAAGGCCAAGACTATAACAGGGTTCAAAAAAGAACTAGACAAATTCATGGAGGATAGGGTCCATCAATGGCGTCCCTAGCTTCTGTTTGCCAGAAGCTGGGAATGGATGACAGGGGGTGGATCACTTGATCACCTATTCATTCCCTCTGGGGCATCTGGTATTGGCCACTATCGGAAGACAGGATACTGAGCAATATGGACTTTTGGTCTGACCCAGTATGGCCGTTCTTATGGTTTCCTTTTGCCTCATTCATGACAGGCTGAAAGAGCTGCCAAAGGCACCTGAAAGAACTTAGATAATTGAAGAAGCTTGGCCTGATTACACACCCCATTGCAAACCTTTAGCACACAGAATTTCAAGTCCTTCTTGCTGACAGCTTCCAAGATGCCAGGGCGCATCAGTTACTTGCAGAATACAAACTGCCAAGGAGTCTTCATGGACTGCGATATAGAAAAATGCCCTGGCTCTGAATGATGATCCTAGGCCAGACTCTCAGCCTGATGTGATCATTTTTTTTTTTTTTTTTACTAGAAATGGTTGGAAAATAGGGGTTTTTTCCTCATAGAAATTTCAACTTTTCAGCAAAATATCAAAATTCAAAATATTTCAGCTATAAGCCACAATATTTTTATTTAAAATGGCACTATGGTGTCTCATGGGAGTTGTAGTTCAGGTGCCTTATCACCCCCGTCTCCTCTATGGGCCAGCCTTCCTAGCCAGACTACATTTGCCACGATACACCACTTGCTCCCTTCTTGGAGACGGGTACATGTTAGGAGGCCCTGAATGTGGCGTGTCATGGGAGATGTAGTCTGGCCAGAGACCTTGGCCTATAGAAGAGATTGGAAGCACTGGGCACCTGAAGTTCATCTCCCATGCGGCACCATGGTGCCATTTTAAATCAAAATATTTTGATGTCTTGTTTTGGTTTGTTTTTTAAGCAAAATATCCAAATTTTCTGAGAAAGGCAGAACTTTTTGCACACAAAAAATTGTAATTTTTATGCAATTTTCCAACCAGTCCTATTTTTGACCATGCGCAACAGAGCTGAGAACCATATTTGTTTGTGCCGCTATGGGGCTATTAAGATAATTGAACTCTTTGTCCCTCCTGAAGTTTGCCAGGAGTTTTGCTACTAGAGAAACTGATAAAAAGGCATACAAAAAGCCTCCTTAACCAAAAAATGGAGATGATGTCCCTGGATAGACTGGTTTCTTCTTGTGGAAAGAGCAGAAGACTGGAATCTCATCTTTTTTCAGTGAGTGGCAAAGAGTTGCCTGGAAGAGATTAAAAAGAAGAGATTGATTAAGATCACAGGGTGCTGTTGGGAGTAAAGGTATATTTAAGCCTGATAAGGAGACTGCCATGATTTTTAAGAGTCTGTTCTGATAAAAGTTAAGAGTTTAAGTATAATAGAACTGCGCATGTGTAAGAAATTGCCAAGTAATCATGTTCGGGAAGAAAAATAAAAGATAAAGTAACTACAAAGCTAGAGAAGATCTGTTTTAGCTAACGCAAAACTTATACTTGATGGGGAGGAGAGTTAACATGGAAATGAAAGACTAATACATATGTATAAGGAAAGATTACAAAAGTTATAAATAAGTCAGCTTAACAACAGGAAGCTGAAGCTGTGTATTGTGTGGTGCTGGAGGTGACTGTGTGGTGAGATGACTGCCCTGATGAGCTTCCCACTTATGGTTAACTGATCATTATTTGCTAATGTTTTGCCTTAATAAAGATTTATTAGACCCATCTGCTGAGTAGTGAATCTTTCAGTCCAGCCGGTGCTACATACACCAGTATGGGGGCGGGAAGGAGAGGAGGAGGCCTGGATCGGTTTTCAACCTGCTACCGCCACAGTTAGCATCCTAAAACTCTAAGACCTTGCAGAGTTCCCCCATTTTCCAGGCTAAGGGGTTCAACATAGGAGTGAGAACAGTACACAAAGATTACCTGATTTTCCAGGTGGGGAAACTGAAATGGGGTTAAGTTACTTGCCTAAGGCTATAAAGGAAATCATTGTCAATGCCAGAATTGGAACTCAGTAGTTCCTGGATCCCTGTTCTGTGCTCAGACCCTTAGATAATTTTATCTCAATTTAAACAAAAATCATCTTCACTGTAACATAGCATAAAAGCCTTAAAATAAGGCTGCATTCTTTTTATTTTGTAGAAACACTATTAATAAGGAGAGAGAGAGAGATTGGGTGGCAGCTGTTAATGATTAGAACCTTCCTGAGCACAGGAT
Organism: Lepidochelys olivacea; assembly: GCF_965140295.1. NCBI lineage: Eukaryota > Metazoa > Chordata > Testudines > Cheloniidae > Lepidochelys > Lepidochelys olivacea. The sequence continues at coordinate 84,551,948 of NC_140415.1, read as the reverse complement.
ATATTGTGCTTGCCAAAGCAACACACAGCTCTTCGTGATGTAGGACTGTGAAAAAGAGACAGAATTAATACAGTTAACATATGCTTACTCATGCCGTCACTTCTGAATAAAATAAACTTTAATGGAATGAACCTGGAACACTAGATAGGGAGAATAAGATTTCCCCAATGTCTACTTTCAATCTTTTTTTACATCATCAAAAAAATGTGATTCAATTATTTATCTACCCATTATTTATTTATTCACCTTGTAGTATCTCAGTAAACTAGCATGTGGTTTGGTTTCCCAGTTTTCCTCTAAGAATTCTGGCCAAGCACTCCTTCACAAAGGAAAACCAAGGAGCATTTTTATTTGAAAGTGTACAGAAAGATTTTTGAGAGTAAAGGAGGAGAGTATATATGCTCATCTCTACCTTATCAAATCTCTTTCATTACAACTAACTGATGAGGGACAAATCACAAAAGGTCTGGAGGTTCAGTTTAGCTAAAGCCTTCAGGTGCTCAGAGACATAGAATCATAGAATATCAGGATTGGAAGGGACCTCAGGAGGTCATCTAGTCCAACCCCCTGCTCAAAGCAGGACCAATCCCCAATTTTTGCCCCAAATCCCTAAATGGGCCCCTCAAGGATTGAACTCACAACCCTGGGTTTAGCAGGCCAATGCTCAAACCACTGAGCTATCCCTCCCCCCACATATCTGACCCTATGGAGTATCTCACCCCAAATGAGGCCCACACAAAGCAACGCCCACAACACAGTTCCTCCTAAACATTTCCCATCCCTGTTTTGAGTTTCAAGAGCCATGCAGTCTGGAAAGCCCCAATCCCTTGAATGTGCTGAAGAACTTGATTTATCATGTGTGCCAAATACGGTGGGGAAAGACATACACAAGTTCTCATAACAAAACCACCCATTTTACTTGAACTGCTTACGTGGGTCCCTTAGACTACACTTGTTATTCTCTGAACACATAGCTCACAACTCTTGCAGCCTCACTTTCCTTTCACCTCCTAGTTCTCCTCTCCTGCATCCTGCTTTATGGCTCTAAGTTACAGCCATGCAAGCCTTGCCACTTTCAGTTTATATGCCTCCCACTCTCCCCTTTTTCAAGGGGTTTCACACTCTTTATTGAACAAACCTGAAAACTCATAAGCAAGAAACAATCATCAGGTTTCAGCTCTATACCCTGTAAAACCTAACACAAAATCCAAAAATCCTTCTCTGTATCTCATGGAGAAAAATGAGGTTTGTTCATATTTGACCAGGTTCGCACCACCAGTTTCAGCAAATGTAGGCCAAGTTTCATGAAAGCACAGCATAGCTCTACTCCCAATTATGCCACTCAGTAAATATAGCAACAGTATTTCTCCTGTTATTGGATACAACTGATAATTGTGCAATAATTCAGTATTGAGGCACTGGAGCTCAGAGGTAGCATCTAGCTCCTGCAACATATCTTTAAAAAGGACGGGCTCAGAGCTGGGGGAAGACTCATGGCAAGAAAAATGTAGTTGGGAGGGGCTGACAGGCAGAGAGAGGTGCCATAGTGGGAATCAGGAAGCAGAGATGTCTATAGAAGACCACCCACCACAGAGAGACAGAGGCCTCCTTAACCAAACTAATCTGCAAAAAGATACAGATTTGGGATGAGAGTCAAGCTGTATTGGACCACTCATTAACTGCTCCCTAATTTTAACACACTAATATATTGTGTAGTGAAGGATTAGAGCTCACTTAGTTTTATATCTACAGCTAGCTAGCTCTAGAGTGCAAACTGTAAAACTTGAGACAGTCTCTTATTTTTGACTATCAACGGGGTGAAAAATTTGATTAAACTCAGATATTAGCAATGAAAGTCTTGTGTTCATACTATAAGCGTGAAGAAAGAAACCATATTGTAGGCTAGCAATTACTGTCCTTGTGTCTTAAACGATTTCCCCTATTTAGAAGTGAGGAGAGGCTATTCAGTCTCCAAGACCACTTTAGGCTTGGCATTTTCCTCTTCAGAGATTGTGAAAATGCACGTGGAACTTGTGACATGTATAAAGCTGAATAAACCCACCTTACCTTAACAGTGCAGCCTGGAACTAAACCCATATTTACTTCACTTCTTGATTGTAAGGATTATTTGTAAAGCTCTTCAAAATCCTAGGAGGAAAGGTGCAAGTGATCCTAAATACAAATGGATATTTTAAGACTGTATCAGGGAATAAATTCACCCGTGCACAGTAGCCTATGAGCAATTTAGGTCCCACTTAAGTCCTCAAAATAGGATTTACATGGTTCATAGGCCTTGTCCTGGCATTCTGCCCAGGGATGACATTTACCCTTACTGAATATTTACCTGTAATGCCATGTTCAAAGAATTCTAAGCAATAAAGCAAATTGTTGTGACTGTGTCAAAGTGCTATAACTCAGGGATCCAACTGGTCAGGATATTTCAAGAAACTTCTTAAACAATTCATGACATTCACTCTTGGTTCAGACATGTACTGTACTCACCTTCCTCATCTAATCCTCTTTAGACAGTCCCTTGGAACAATGAACTCTACAATAATATAGCTAATTATAGTAATAAAAATGCATATGGTAATATGCCTAACTTGAAGATTTGTACATATCCAATTTTATTTTTTGTTTTAAAAGAGCAATAACAACTAAATTATAGTATTGTTCAGGAGTCTTAGCATTTGCATCACGCTCATCAAGACAGAATTTGTTATCATGGTATTCAGGTACTAGATGATGGGCATGGCATAATTCCTAGACAAACCTGGGCACTTTAGACAAATCATCTAACTAATAGCATAAAGACACCTATATGAGCTACAGTCAATGGGTCTTCAACTCCTAAATACCTAAAATGTTTTGGAAATGGTACCCTAGTCTACATTTTAGCCATTACACTAAAACAGTACAGCTGGCCAAATTATTTGTTGCACTGAAGCTCAGTTAAGAGACTGTGCAAACAAAGCGATGCATCCGACGAAGTGGGTATTTATCCACGAAAGCTTATGCTCCAATACGTCTGTTCGTCTATAAGGTGCCACAGGACTCTTTGCCGCTTGTGCAAACATAGTCCATCCTGCTGCAATTCCCGTCCATGTGTGAAGTCAGCCTTAATGACAAGCAAAACAAGCAGCTTCTTACAGGCCTGCACCCATTCAACCTCCGCAACTCACATGCTGGTACGAGCCCCCTACTCCAGCACCAAACCTGGCAGGGAACAAAGTAACTTGCCATAGAATCCCTCCTGCAACAGGACAAGAAAGGCAAACCTGATTTTCCCCATTTCCAGCCAGGTGCTTCAACTGAAAGGCCAGCCATGACAACAAGAACGATGCATTTATTTTTCAACAGCATCGTAGTCCTTTCTCTCTTTCTGTGAAATAATGAGGTAATCTCAGACACAAACCTACCTACAACTTGGCTAGTGGAAAATTCAGATGCAAACACCAACATGTCAGACATCCATGGCTGCAGAGGTACCATTGCTGAACCATCTTCAGAAATAAGATCACAGACTAGTTGTTTCACTTTAGGAACAGGGCTTGAGAAAGCCCATATCATAGTTAGACTTAGTTCCGTCTCACCGATCCCCTTTTAGGCCTTTCCTACACTTCTCTTTGTATTCTCTCTTAAAGCGTAAGACTGTGGTGCTGACTGCCACTGAGGCGCTACGCTATGCTACCCCAGGCAGTCATGTTTCCACTACTTCTTCAAACACCAAATTAACATGCTGCATATTTTAGTTTCACAAGAGCCGCAGGATCCAATTATCAAAGGGTATTTCAGTGGCACTTGCAGGCACCTAGATAGGTTGGCTCTCTCATATTGAGTGTTTCAATGCCTATCCATTTTTACTTAAAAACTCATAATGCTTAATACTTCAGTCAATGCCAATGGGGATTTACCATGAAGTTTAGTATCTCATCCAGATGAAGAGTTCTTTTCGGACGTTCTTGTTTTCCAGTTGAGTAGCGCGTGCCCATTGTAGCAGTAAGTCCCTCATGGTGTAACAGATGCCTTTATAATTTAATTCATGCTTGTTCCATGAATACTTATGTGTATTAGTTGAAAATTATTCAGTAGTTGTCACACTGTTCTATGTCCGCTACTCTACAAATAGGAAGAAATACCCATCCTTGCCAAATGTTTATCTGTTATTAATATACAATAACAAATGTCATACTCTCTTCTGGGAACATTATATTGTAATTGTGTTGTTATTGCTTAGTAGGCTATTAGGGCATACCTGTCTATCAGAATGCAAAAGATAATGTTGCTGTTGTACATTGATTGATTTCTTGTGCCATCTTGTGGAAACAATATTAACTGCAATACAGTCTCATTGCATTACTTCAGAGTTCTGTGTAAGCGGAAACTGCAGATATCTGAATTATGTCTCACTGAACCACACAATGAAAAATCTGTGTTTGTCTATTCAACAAACGAGATACTTTTCATTATAATACATTCAAAAATATTTTTTCTTGATTATTCCCATTTTACCTGAGTCATACCCCTTTGTACACTCTCTGAATGGTTCAGAGAATTAGTTGTTTAGCTCTAATTTGAACCATTGTCCTTGTTACAAACTATTTTTGGACCTTCCTCTGTGTTAACTTACTGGAAAACATATTGTGCATATTTTAAATTTTTCCCACTATGCAACAGTGATTTATTTATTTGAGCTCCTACTCAGAATCAAGTGACACTTTTCAGAGGAACAGAAATGGTAAATTCTTACAATACAGGTTCAGTAATTGCTTAATTAAACTTATGAAATGAAACAAATTTACCAAAACCAGCTACCGTAACTTTCAGACAAGAGAACTTGTTATTTGATGAAATTTAACTTTTTCCTTTATTCAGTGTAAAATCAAATAGTTCTAGTAGGGAAATGAATAAACATACATTCTGGAAAACGGATTTTGCCATGAGTACTTAAATAGGACTGTATTGGACTCACACAGGGCTCATGCAGGACATTAGCATTTTGCAAGAGGTTATGGTCATCTTTCCATTCTAAATCCATTTTCAGTCACTCAGAATTCATAACAGAATTCTTTTCTGTTCTGTCCCCTTTAGCCATATAATATCCCAGCTGTAAGCAAACTAAACTAAATCCCATATCTCTAATCTATAGGCACTCACTAAGCTACATTCATGTAAGGATACAAATGATAAGCGCTCAGAAACCACAAAGAGAGTGTTGTAGAAAAACAGCAAGAGGTAAGTTTTCAAAGCAATGCTTGGGGGATTTAATTGTGCAGCTCTTTTTAGCATGAATGTGAGTCAAAAACTTAATCTTCATGTTCCTCTTTGAAAATATATCTGTGAGAGTTGGAATGATTTTCTCTTTTTTATGGTTATCCCTATATAATATGTCACAACGTGTGAACAACATCAAATGACAAAATGATTGGAAGCTCTCTGAAATATCTACTTGCCGCAAGGCAAATAAGACCAAGTTTCACAAGCACAATGTAACCAGGCAAAAACTACATACATTTTTCCCTACAGTTTTGACATCCTTGCACCTTAATTCAGATGTGAAACTCCCTTAATATCCCATTTTTGGGCTCTCTAGAGTAGATCCTCCAATCATATAAATTATAAAAAATATGTGGTGGTTTGTCAAATATTCTCTAAGAACTAGTGTGAGATCAACAAACTCATTTTCTTTTATGACTTATGGATGATTTAAATAAAGTGTCTTGACATAACAAGCAAATGCAATAACACACGGCAGCACATAGCTGCTCCAAACTGTACTATTGTAAATTAATTCCTCTGATCTTACAAATACCTTTCTTAGTTCTCTACTGCAGCAGGAGCTTTTTTCAGTTAAGCTTACTGAACCTGCTTGTAGGGATATGAATGCTTGTGGAGAATAGAGGATATTCTTTGATTGTGTCACGGTCTACCCATGTGAGGGTCAATCAAGATATGTAAAACATCAAGGCCTCTGTGGCTTGTGGTAAAACTATAGCTCTGACAGGTTCCTTGCTACAGTTCCATCATTGCATTAGTACTCTGAGTGCTGAATCAATTAAAAAGAAGTCCCTCTCTCACCGTCTTTCTTGCCCTCTGTTCATTACTAAACCTCCCAGAAGACTCACAAAACAAGAAAAAGGAAATTACCCCAATTTCCTGATCTAGAACTGTAGATCCATCACTTTTATAAGGGCTTGTCCACACAGGGAAAAAGTCCAGAGTAGCTACTGCATAAAAGCTATTCTGCACTAGCTCTCCATGTGGACACTCTTATTCAGGGATGCTGGAACAATTTGTATAGTAGAGGTGCTGAGAGCCATTGAACCAAACTGTATACCCTGTATATGATGGAAGCCACTTCAAGCCAGGGGGGTGCGTCAGCTCCCCCAGCACTCTTAGATCCAGAACCTATGCTCTTATTATGCAATAAGTCTCCATACAGGGAGTTAGTGCAGAATGGCTTTTGCACCTTAAATTTACACCCTAGCTTATCCTTCCATAATTCAAGCCTCGTTTCCAGATTTAAGCCTGCAGTTGTAAAATCCCTATGTAGTAGGACATCATACAAGTGTTGATGTTCTTTGTGATCCCTTCTCTGCCCACCACCTCTGCTACACATCCATATTTCCATCGGTTTTTAGAATCTGAATACCAACCTTGCTGTGCAATATCCCTAAGGTGGAATAAGAATTCTGGTTATTGGTGCAATTCATTCAAAATTGATTCTAACGTTCCCATATCCAGACATTGTTCTGCCACATACACTGGAACTCCTTACACTGAAGCCAAATTTATCCACTCTGTACTTAACAATTTAACACTTTGGCAGTTTCACTCCAATGTTATCCTTCACATCTGCTATGTTCAAAACAAAAAGTATTTACAGAGCTGAGCTATAGTTTTAAAAAAGAGGAGTACATCTACACTTACATATTTAGTCATGTTTCAACAAGTGTCAGTTAACAGGGTTATAAAAATCTAGTGCTGACAGGGTACAAATCTTGTCTGCATTAGAATTTATTTGGTTTGTACCAGGATGAACAATTCAAGCATAGCTGTTCCCACCAATTCAGTTTTGCTGCTGCTATTCACCTACAACAAAGTAGTCTGCACCATGAATCTAAGTTATTTCTCCATTTTGTAAATGCTAAAATATTACAAGTGGACTTGTGCATTGGTTACCAATTCTGCAGTCAAAACTTTCCATTGTGTTACTCTCAATTTATGCTAATGTAACTGAGAGCAGAATTTGATCTTTGTCTCACTCTGGAACACTTCCCATTCTTCCCTCGTTGACCCAGATATTCCTCCTCAGATCTCCATGTGGTGAGGACCTCTGTGGCACCATTTCCCACCTCCATCCCCCTGCTTTTGATGGAGGAGGACAGATCACAGACTGGATAGGACCAGGTTGAATGTGTAGAAGAGCTCCAGTATTGCCACCCTCAAGCATTCAAAGAAGCATGAGTCAGCCCCCCAAAAATCATCAGATTGACTAAAAAATCATTATTAAAAGAAAACCAATACAATTATATTTGCCTTCTGGCTTTTGAGCCTCTAGGGTTCACTCAGGTCATATTTTCCAGGTTCTCTCTGCAGCCATAAGGGCCAGAATTTTTTTTAAATTGAAAGCTAAAATAGTTATGTCATCACATGACTCCAAGAGCTGGAGCATTAAGAAAAAACACCAAATATCACAAGACTATTGTGATAAAATCATGAGAGTTGGTATCACAAGACTATTGTGACAAAATCATGAGAGTTGGTAACACTGCATCCTCTTTTAGCCTAATGAAGATTCCCTGAAAAGCATAAAATGCAGTTTGAAGCAAAGTACTGCACAATGGGTTCTGATGTTTGTCATGGTCAGAGGAGGTCCTTCGTAGCCAGGCCTCTAGATCTGAGACAGATTATCACTAGTAATAAAGATTCTACAGCTCAAATTAGGCATTTGGTAACACCTATGTGAACTCAGAGTCTTCTGATTATCCATTGCCTTCAGCAGGGTTGCACATATGTAACTGACTGGAACCTGGCAAACAATTATGTTGATGAGGCACAAAAGGAATAAAATCCATTTCCCTCCTTCTCAGCTGTGTTGACTCTGCAGGATTAATTGGAGAAAAATATATTTTGTCACTACAGTGAGCAACTGTGGTGTAGGGAGTAGATACGAGGAGTAGAAAAAGCTGCCATTTTTCCATAATGACATTTCAGAGAAGAACTTCACTTTTTCCTTTTCTTCCCTTCCACTCGTGAGACACTCCCTCTTCAATATTCCCTTTAGTTGCTTGTTCTGCTTCATTTCACCTTCCTGAGCATAAGGTCTGTCGCAGTAGAGGGCATACTTACTAACCTCCCATGTTAGAGATTCTTGTTAATATCAGTTTGTATACCCAAGAATCCTAATGCATATTTACAAAATGTTTTGGTGATTCCTTGACATACTGTTGTAAATGATTTCTTAGAAAAGAGCTTTTTTACAGTTGATGAATAGTTGGTGATTGTCTGTCTTTACTGCTTAATTTTAAGTTAATTTGAAGTATAATTCACCAACTATAAAGTGTTCTGAGACTACTAAAAAATGAGTCACATTAAATGAACTTCATTATAAATCATCTTCTTTATATAATATTCAAATGTGTGTTAGGAGAAAAGTGGAGGGTATAAATTAATGCATCAAAGCACGATTCCCAATGTTTCACTTAAACAGAAAATTTATTTCCGAATTAATTAAAATGAACAGCACTAGGTGAGTATTTAAGTTGTTTGTGGGAAGTTGCTATTCCAGAGTTGAGAAACTAAGCTTGCATCTAGTAATTATTGATAAATCTGTAAACTTTTGGTGAATATTACTAGGGAAAAAAATTTCTGCTACCTTTTACACTCACTAACCAACAGAATTTTCAACTGTTTCAGGTCATTCAGAAAGCAAAAGATTCAAAACTACTATTTAGGGTCCAAAGAAGAAACAATGGCCAATGGAATTACACTAGGGATGAGTTTGGCCTTGTATATTTAAAGAACAATAAAATCTATTACAACAATGAGAACAATATAAAATCCTTGTACTATATTTTCAAAATAAATCAAAGATATCCTTATATCAAAATTCAAATAAAGGCTTCAAACTATTAATAAGCTCAACTATTTACAAAGAAATTCAATGAGAGAGTTCCTGAGAGATATAGTCCTGGATGACTAATGATCCAAATGCTGGAACCTGCATTTTTGTAAGAGCACAGTTTGTTCCATTGTCTCAACATTGGTCCCTTGGTGACACTTACTTGTTTGGAACAAGAAAGGAAAACACAGAGGTAGGCTGAACCAGTTTGAAAATTACCATGTAATTCTACTCATGTGGGTGTTTGAAGGCCTATAGTGCATGCACATAGGCAACCAGATCAGATACTCAAACAATTAGTCTGAACTATCCATTAAAGATATTTACAATGAAACAAAACACTTCTCTGATGAAGCTGAATATTTCAAATGGATTTTAAAAGTTTTTTAAATCAATTACATAAGAGGGATTTGAATTCTTATAGGAGGTTAATTGTGTTTGTTTGTGCACTGCCTAATGACATGCCAGTTCAATGCATTGTATTTAATCTTTCAATGGCACACTACACAGTTAACAACCACCAGCTGGCTACCAAGACCACTGTTATGGTTAATTTATGAATACACATCAGCTTTGACCTTTCATCTCCCTCCCATTTCTTTATCGCCTATCATTTTTTGTCCTAAGACACAGACCAAGCATGTGGAAAAATTCAGACTGAATGGTTGAAGTTTGGCAAAATCATGAGCAACTGCTGAGAATGGGAAGCGTAGGGGACCTTAAATTTAGGTGTTGCTACCCAGTCCACCTGTAATTGTAAGGATTTTTTTTTTTAAGGCAAACACCTGAATGTGCACAGTGAAAGTTGAGTTTGTAGCCATAATATTGAATTCCTTGATTTTTGAGTGCTTGATATATTAATATACGTTACATTCTCCTCTCCAGTGGTGACATATGGGGGGGCATGCAGGGTCACGTGCCCCCTCTCCCCCGATTTGCTGCTTGGCTCGTACTGAGCATGATGCCTTCACTCTTCCCCCCGCCCTGCCCCCTCCCCTGGCAGGCACAGGTTCTCTCTGCGCCTCTCCACTGCTATCTAAAATAGATACATAAAATATTGAAAGAAGAGAAAAGAGGAAATAAGAATTAGAAAATTGGAGCCACAGTAGGAAGTTTATCAGAGATTCAAATTTGATATAGAGGCCTTTTCAAAATTGCATACTAGCTCTTAAACTTGGATGGAGTATGTGTGAAGAGTTTAAAAACATGTAACTGGTTCAACAAATTCCAGGAAAATTTCAAGCAGAGTTGCTGCAATCATAAACTAATGACTAGTCCAAATGGAATTACGGAGTCATAACCTCACTCTAACCAGGGTTCCATTTTTTTAGTCTATGTATGAGCAGACACTTGAATATCAAAAACTGAGAGCCAGAGGGAATCCAGACAGAATCCAAACAGAACACTTTTAAATGGCCTATTTTTCTTACCCATTTTATATTTATCTGACTAGGCAAAGATCTACAAATCGAAGTCTTTATAATCATAGGACAAGACCCCCTAAAAAGTGTGGCACAGGGAGGAAGGGATGCTTGTGTGTGTGGGCGTGAGTGAGAGCACCACAAGAGATCTATTTTACTTGTTTTAAGTATCTGATGCCAATGGGCAAGGGAAAGAGAAATTAGGTTAAGGTTGCCTAACCCACTGCTTTAGTTTTGTTTTAAATGCTTAAATATGTTCTTCCTTGGAGATTTTTCTTGGTTTAAATCAGAGGTCAGCCATGGAGAATGGAAAAATTAAAAGCTTTGTGAATGTATGCATGAAAAATAGTATCTTTTAAAAGCTACAAAAAGAAAAGGAGTACTTGTGGCACCTTAGAGACTAACCAATTTATTTGAGCATAAGCTTTTGTGAGCTACAGCTTGATAAGCTCACGAAAGCTTATACTCAAATAAATTGGTTAGTCTCTAAGGTGCCACAAGTCCTCCTTTTTCTTTTTGCGGATACAGACGAACACGGCTGCTACTCTGAAACCTGTCATTATTAAAAACTACAGTAACTAGTGATGAGCAAACCTCCAAAGATTTGAAAACTGAGTATATTATGAGAAATGCAGGTCTTCTCCCAAATCTGAATCTGTGGAAGTTAACATCTCCTACCTCCATGCTTTCCCACCTGCAGCTGGCTCCTGGAACTCTGAGCCCCTAAGCAGGAGTGAAACTGCACTGAAAACTAAAAGATACAAAAGTCATTCTGCAGCACTGGGAAAATTCTTCTCAGTTCAGTATTGGTCTTTAGATACATTCCATACATACCATTCACATTTAAATAAAATGGTACGTTTGAAACATTCAAGAATAATATAGAATTATTAGTGACTTTTTTCTTAAAGTGAAATGGGTGTGAATACGTATGTGATGGACCAAATTCACTGGCACACTCCACATGTTCTGTGTCCTGGTGAGACAGACCCTATAATTACAAATGTGTGTTGTAATTTGTAGTTACCGGACATTAGAACTATGTGTTGTGTGTGTATATAGGTAGCCCTTTTTCTGTTTCTCCTTTGGATTTGATTTGCTCTCCTCAATTATATTTGTCATTCTGTTAAATCTAAAAAAAAACTTTTTTTGTATTTATACAAATAGTCCTTTGTATCAGCTGATATAAGTCCTTTGTATCGTGCACACACACACACAACCTCTCTTCCTCAATAAATCAAAAGCAGCAGGAGGTAATGGTGGAGGTATCTGAAGCTACACCTTACAAAATATACCTGCAGGGGGTACAAGAAAATCTGCAAATGTCAAATGCACAAAAAAGTAACAGAATTCAGAAGAAAACATGGAATAATTGTAAGATAAACCCAGGGGGGAATAACACAAAGGCAGAGAAACCTATGATCCTAAGGTAGAAGCAGCACTACGCTAATATATGAGAGAGGATGCAAAGGAGAAAACTCAGGAGACCGACATTCCAGTAATGAAGTGACTGCCAGGACAATGTATTACCCAAGCAAAGAGTTCTGTTTTAAGGTAGACTTACTAGACAGCTAACTTCCAGCACAGTTATCCAGTTTCCCATAAGATTGTCAATGCCAAGATATTTTGCTACACAACAAAGCATTAAATTAATGGCTATAGCAGTATCATGGACAACACATCTTGATCATATTTTGCTACTGAAATGCTGCATTCATACAACACTTTAACCAAATCAATAAAAAGCTTTCAGAAAGCGTGAACAAACATTCATAATACTATCATAGGACTAAAACTGCCTGCATGTCACGCCACCCTGAGTTATTCCAAAAAGCACCTGACTGATTCAGTAGCCATGACTTTAAAAAAAACACACTCCACTTTGTGCCTCTAGGTTTAACAAAGTTTGCAGAAACTTATAAATCAATACTTGCATGTCTTTCCCCAAGTTTAATATCACTGAGAACAGAGTCAGTGTTGTAAGAACAATGTAAAATTTCACATATGCCACATTCTACACAAAATCTGGATATACTGTCTGGGGTGCATGGTTTCCTAACAGTGACCATCTAATATGATGGAACATATTCTGACAGACCTTTGTAGTTCTCAGTTCTGTGGATGCAGATATGTGGCAGTTCTCAAAATATCTCATCTATATTTCTGTGGAAATGCATTTTCTGTGAAGTGACAATTATTTCTACCTACAACCTCATGTTCCAGGAAGGGCTATTTAAATAGACACACAATGATTTGATTGCGAAAATGCAATTTTCCAAACCCATGTATTCAAGGTGAAATGTTGGCAACATGGAAAGTTCTGATTAAACACCATTTCTGTAACTAGTCTGCTTATGTGACTGATGCCAAGATAGGGTCTGATGGAAGCCAAAGGGAATTTGGCCATTAGCTTTAATGACCCATATTTTCTGCCACGGACAGTAATAATAAGCAGTAAAGAATGTGGGTTCAAAGTAATAGGTTAAGAAAGAAAATGAATCATTTAAACATGAATCCGATGTCATCCTTCTGTCATATGACAACCCATTAGATTATTTAGGCCTTGATTCAGAAAAACATTTAAATACATTCTTAATTTTAAGCACATGAGAAGTCCCATAGAAGTCAATGCGATTATTTTTGTACTTAATGTCAAGCATATACTTAGATGCTTTACTAGATCAGGTCTTATACAGAGACTGAACAGCAAAGTCCAACTCCTAAAAGGCATCTCTTTCCTCCACACTCATGCAAAATAAAAAATACACTATACAGTCAGAGCCACTTAATATCTCTTCATTTAAAGGAAAACCCCACTCACTGGAAACATCTTTCCATACATCAAACCTTTTAGTTCTAGTTTAGCCCTTATGTGCTCATATAATACCAACTGCTATCAAATTATTTCCTGTTTAATGTCAATTGAAAGTCACTGGCTTCCTAATCCAAATAGCACTTGAATCTGCGGGCACCAAATGCAAAATGTCTTAAGACTTACTTAAAAGCTTATGATCATATTGAAAGATCTGATGCTTATTTTTTATTAAAGATTTTTCTGTTAACTATGATTACTGAAAATGAGCAATGAGGGGACACCAAATTCAGAAATTGACAGTGCACCAGTTATGGGGATTTTCAGCTGGAGGAAGAATAGATAGTTTATTGGAACATAAATTACAGTAAACTGAAGTTAGTTAAGCATGCTTGTCTTCACTTTGTTCTGGTGCAGCGGCAGTCAAAAAAGCTAACTGAATGTTAGGAACCTTTAGGAAAGAGGTAGATAAGACAGCAAATATGATATTGCCTCTGTATAAATACATGGTACGTCCACATCTTGAATACTGTGTGCAGATTTGGTCGCACCATCTCAAAAAAGATATATTGGAATTGGAAAAGGTGCAGAGAAGAGCAACAAAAATGATCAGGGGCATGGAACAGCTTATCTATGAGGAGAGATTAAAAAGATTGGGACTCTTCAGCTTGGAAAAGAGATGACTAAGAGGGGATATGACAGAGGTCTATAAAATCATGACTGGTGTGGAGAAAGTAAATAAGGAAGTGTTATTTACTCCTTCTCATAACACAAGAACTAGGGCTCACCCAATGAAACTAATAGGCAGCAAGTTTAAAATTAACAAAAGGAAGCACTTCTTCAAACACACAGTCAATCTGTGGAACTCTTTGACAGGGGATGTTGTGAACTAGATAAGTTCATGGAGGACAGGTCCATCAATGGCTATTAGTCAGGATGGGCAGGGATGCAACACCATGTTCTGAGTGTCCCTAGCCTCTGTTTGCCAGAAGCTGGGAGTGGATGACGGGTATGGATCACTTGATGATTACCTGTTCTGTTCATTCCCTTGAAGCACCTGGCATTGGCCACTATTGGAAGACAGGATACTGGGCTAGATGGACCATTAGTCTGACCCAGTATGGCCGTTCTTATGTTCTAGTCTAAGGGAAGGACAGTTGTGAGTAGAGGAAAACTTAAATTATGTCTACAACAGGCAAATACTGTAATATAGTGTGGGGTAACTTCGTAAGGGCTGATCCTGCAACGAGCTCTGTAGGAGCAGATGCCTATGCCCACATTAAGCCCCACTGAAATTAATAGGGATTCAGCCATGTGGAGCTTCCTCAGCTCTCGTCCCCTAAAGCCCCTACTCTACTTGCGCTATATTGATGACATCTTCATCATCTGGACCCATGGAAAAGAAGCCCTTGAGGAATTCCACCATGATTTCAACAATTTCCATCCCACCACCAACCTCAGCCTGGTCCAGTCCACACAAGAGATCCACTTCCTGGACACTACAGTGCTAATAAACAATGGTCACAAACACCACCTTATACCGGAAACCTACTGACCGCTATTCCTACCTGCATGCCTCCAGCTTTCACCCTGACCACACCACACGATCCATCGTCTACAGCCAAGCTCTGCGATACAACCGCATTTGCTCCAACCCCTCAGACAGAGACAAACACCTACAAGATCTCTGTCAAGCTTTCTTACAACTACAATACCCACCTGCAGAAGTAAAGAAACAGATTGATAGAGCCAGAAGAGTTCCCAGAAGTTACCTACTACAGAACAGGCCTAACAAAGAAAATAACAGAACGCCACTAGCCGTCACCTTCAGCCCCCAACTAAAACCCCTCCAACGCATTATTAAGGATCTACAACCTATCCTAAAGGATGACCCAACACTCTCACAAATCTTGGGAGACAGGCCAGTCCTTGCCTACAGACAGCCCCGCAACCTGAAGCAAATACTCACCAACAACCACATACCACACAACAGAACCACTAACCCAGGAACTTATCCTTGCAACAAAGCCCGTTGCCAATTGTGCCCACATATCTATTCAGGGGACACCATCACAGGGCCTAATAACATCAGCCACACTATCAGAGGCTCGTTCACCTGCACATCCACCAATGTGATATATGCCATCATGTGCCAGCAATGCCCCTCTGCCATGTACATTGGTCAAACTGGACAGTCTCTAAGTAAAAGAATAAATGGACACAAATCAGATGTCAAGAATTATAACATTCATAAACCAGTCGGAGAACACTTCAATCTCTCTGGTCACGCAATCACAGACATGAAGGTCGCTATCTTAAAACAAAAAAACTTCAAATCCAGACTCCAGCGAGAAACTGCTGAATTGGAATTCATTTGCAAATTGGATACTATTAATTTAGGCTTAAATAGAGACTGGGAGTGGCTAAGTCATTATGCAAGGTAGCCTATTTCCTCTTGTTTTTTCCTACTCCCCCCCCCCCCCCGATGTTCTGGTTTAACTTGGATTTAAACTTGGAGAGTGGTCAGTTTGGATGAGCTATTACCAGCAGGAGAGTGAGTTTGTGTGTGTATGGGGGTGGGGGGGATGTGAGAAAACCTGGATTTGTGCTGGAAATGGCCCACCTTAATTATGCACATTGTAGGGAGAATGGTCACTTTGGATGGGCTATCACCAGCAGGAGAGTGAGTTTGTGTGTGTGGTTTTTGGGAGGGGGGTGAGGGGGTGAGAGAACCTGGATTTGTGCAGGAAATGGCCCAACTTGATTATCATGCACATTGTGTAAAGAGTTGTCACTTTGGATGGGCTATCACCAGCAGGAGAGTGAATTTGTGGGGGGGGGTGGAGGGTGAGAAAACCTGGATTTGTGCTGGAAATGGCCCACCTGATAATCACTTTAGATAAGCTATTACCAGCAGGACAGTGGGGTGGGAGGAGGTATTTTTTCATATTCTCTGTGTATATAAAGTCTGCTGCAGTTTCCACGGCATGCATCCGATGAAGTGAGCTGTAGCTCACGAAAGCTCATGCTCAAATAAATTGGTTAGTCTCTAAGGTGCCACAAGTACTCCTTTTCTTTTTGCGAATACAGACTAACACGGCTGTTACTCTGAAACCAGCCATGTGGAGCTAATTCTAAAGGATGGCCACTATTCTGCAAAGGGTTGAGGGGTACAGCACACAGAAACAAGAGACCAAGCTCTCCCTTTATAACTTGTATACTCTGCTCCTAGAGAATGCAAGGTTAATACTCACACTAATTCCCAAGATATATGAAATTCCTTTTCATTGCCTTACTGCATTCCACCCTTTGAAGCAGTGATAAGTTATCACTCACTTTTCTTGGACTGGTTTCAATATTGAGTACTTTAAGTTTATTCCTAAGAGCCTTAGATTTTTTTTCTCCATTTTAAATTCCTATGGACTTTAAATGACCTTCCCCAGACTTCTGTACATTTTTTAAAAAGCAATCTCACTCACCATTGCTCCTTTTCTCCAATTTTACCAACACAAAACTACCTCCACTTGCTTTAGATAGATGGCTTAAACTAAGATTTTTATACATACAGAAATAATAGCCCAGCCCCATCAGTGTGACTTCTCCCATGGGTAAAGTTAAGCACATTCATGTTTGAAGGACCTGAACCTAATAAATAAGATTCTGTTACTGTGTGGAATCCAGTTAGAGCCCAAACCCAAAAGCATTCTGCAAGAAGAACTGCTACTAGCTTCAGTGGGAATTCTGGGAGAGAAAAACTGGAAGAATCAGTCCCATCATTTCCTCAGAGGAATGCTCACTAAAGATTTTCATATGACAATATCAGACCATAATTACTTTGATATTGCAGTACAATTTTTCATTAAAAAAAGTTTTCAAGCTTGGCATTGAAAGAAAGTAAAAGTAAATTTAACGTGTGCAGCCCTACATTCACTGGAAAATTATTCAAGGAGAAATACAGGAAACAAAAAATGAAATACAAGAATGTAGGAAAATACTGATTACAAAGACTTGAAGAATGCCAAATTCATGCAAAGCAAATATGTAAAAATGTGATAGATACACTTAACACTTAATGCATCTATTTGGTATTATAATAAAACCTAAGTAGTAAATCTCTATGAAGGATGGGCAAAATTTCTCTTTAAAAAAAGAGCTTAATCTAAAACATGAACTAGACCTGAATGCAAATTTTTCTGAGATGCTGAACAGTTTCTCCTTACTTATTTATATTTTCATGCATCACCACATTTTTGGGGGTCCAGACAAAACTGGAAGTGCTGAAATAGCACAGGACAGGATGCTGTATTTCTACCTTAAGTAGAAGTAAGTAGTACTGGAAATCTTGTTTCAAAGTCTGTTTTCCAGTCCACTTTTACTGACACAGGAAGCTCTGACAAGGTTGAGATAAATATCTAATTCTAGGTGCTTATTCTGATCTGCACCATCCAGTATTTTAACTTCTCCTTTCCACTAATATTAGTTGGAAGTTTAAAACAAACTCTGAACCTAACACTATGCAACTCTGGTTTGCTTAATGCTTATTATTATTATTTGTATGACAGTAGTCCTCAGAAGCCACAATAAGGATTGGGGCCTTCCTGTGCTCAGAGCTGTACAGATGAACAACAGACAACTCCTGCCCCAAAGATTAAGCTCATGGAGAAAAAAATAAAGTGACAATGCAAATGGACAGTTATAGAATCAGAAATTCCATCAGGATGAGCACAAAAGTATTCTGCGAATTCTACCCTAAGGCGGCATGTAGAGAACCTACACAGCATGCCCCCCAGCATGGCTATAGTCTAGACAGTGTGACACTGTTTAGGCTAGAAGAGTACGGATATGCCAGAACCCTACACATCTCTCTACACACCCAAGCAGGGCCTCCCATAGCTACACTGCCATTTGTAGCAATGTAGTGTCCCTGCTGCCAGAGCCTTTCATTGCTGCATGTAGCTACTCACTGCTGTGTGGACGCAGATCAACTTTCACTGTGGTGTGTAGCTACCTATATCCTACATGCCACCACCAGTGTAGGCAATGCCTGAGATACAGTCTTAATTGGCCACAACTTTAAGACCGTGCCTTCAACCCCTGTCTTTAGTACTATGCCCCAGCACTATGCCTCATGGCATGGTGATGGCAGACCTGGCAGCTGCAAGGGGAGTCTGGTGCAATAGTGGCTGGAAGAGCCAAGCACAAGGGACCTATGGAGACTCTTTTCAGCCAGAAAGGCCAGAAGGCTGCAATAGCTCCGTCCTGTACAAGTAGGATTTGGGGTGTGCTCATGTGTGAACCCTGACCCAGGGGCTGGCCCCTTGGTGGTGGGGGATCTGCAGGAGGATGGGTGCACGTGTCGGTGGGTTCTCTCTGCCTGGGGGGTCACTCAGTCCGGGCTGGGCCCAGAGCAGTGCCTTCAGCTGGGTCATCCGGGCAGACAAAGCCATATCCCCTTTCCGGTTCTCCTTCCTATGGCACCACGCCCAAAGAGGGAGCCGGGGTTGGGGAGGTTGTGTGGGTTCTCCTGCTGTAGCACTTTGACCCCTCCACAGTCCCTTCCCCTTGGCCCTCCAGTCTCATTGGTGGGGGAGCCACCCAGCAAGTGCATGGGGCACTGCTCCTGGTCTGGGCGAGGGCAGAAGCGGAGGAGTGGTGTGCACGGCGTATAGCCTCTGGTTCTCCCACAGCAGCTCCAACCAGTGGCACAAATGCATTGTCCCTGTTGCACCTCAGCCAGTAGCCAGGGTCCATTCATGACTGCAACTGCCCCACAGGAAAGGGGTATAGGAGCTGCCTGCTGCTGGGTGGGGCCACTGCATCCAGCAGCTTCCCAGGGGAAAGGAAGGGCTCTGACCTGGGGATGGGCTGAGTCCCAGTGGTCCTGTACTCCTCTCCATCCCTGGGTTGATGTGTGTGGCCCAGGCTGGCTCCTAAAGCCAGGTCCAATACGCTCAGTGACAAGAGAGAACAGGATGAGATGAACCCTCCGCCCAAGAGAGGGACTGGGGACAGAGAGCCCCAGAAAGCCCAGCTCATTGCATCTGTGATGGGCTATTATAGCAGGGAAGCCCTAAGGGATGCATAGAGTAGAGTTTGGTGTCCATTAATGAGTTAATTGATTGCCAAATAACCAGTGTTAACCAACCATCTTAGATCAGGGTTAGATTATAACATCACAGCCACGGGGCCCCCTGTGAATACTTAAGTACAGACCAGACCACTTCGGTAGGGTGACCAGATGTCCCAATTTTATAGGGACAGTCCCGATATCTGGAGCTTTGTCTTACATAGGCGCCTATTACCCTCCATCCCCGTCTCGATTTTTCACACTTGCTGTCTGGTCACCCTACACTTCAGTCTCCTTCATCACCACCATGTTGTAGTATATTCTTTCAATAGGCCTCTGTCTGTAGTGCTATTTGCATATGTTTAAAAATACCAGCGAGCTCCCCCACATGCTTCAGGCTGTCTACCTCTGCCTTCCTTCAGGCTCCCACTTCTCCCGCCTTCCAGGGCTTCCCCCTCTATTTACCCCCTCAGCTCTAGCACCAATTGTTAATTGATCTTCCAATTAGTCCCAGTTAAACTATATTGGTGGGAATTTGAGTGACAGGGTGCTGAGTCAACTCCTGCCTCAGCATACCCTATTACATTCACCTTGCCAGGACTACTTCCAAGTCCTCCTTCTGCCCTTCCCAATGCAGTTCATTATTAGGATTTTAATCTCTGCTACTGGACAGAGTTTCACTTGTACTGTTTCTGCTGTTGTGAGCAGACTTCATTGGCCCTCCCAAGTGACCAGAACATTCTCTCACACTGGCCCAACAACTATTTAAATATTTTTGTAAAATAAGTGAAACAGCTTCAGTAGGAAAGACAGCAGTTCCTCAGAGCCCCTTGCACAGTGGTCCAGGCACTCATCTGGAAGATGGGACACCTGTGTTCAAGTCCCTGCTCTGAGCCAGGCAGGTGAGTGCTCTAAACACTAGGCTATGGGGTAAAGGGGGGCACCACCACCCTCTTGTTTTTTGTGAGAAAGAGCTGACCTGGCTTAAGCAGGTAACTCCACACCAGCTGTGAATGCTAAGTAGAGGGAAACACCTCCTTCCAGCCCAGAGTTTGGTGCCTGACTTTCTCTAAAAGACAGGGCTTAAGCCACCCCACTCTTTTCAACGTTTCCTACTGGCTAGTTTAGGTGGCTCCTTGCTCAGAGTGCTGGCTCTCATAAATCCCATTCCTAGACGACTAGCTCTCCCCGTGCAATGTATAAGGAGCCCGTATGCCTAAGTCAGGGCCAATGATTCCAATGGCTGGCCGGGCACCTAAAGATAGCTTATGCAATACTGAGTTTAAGTCCCTTCTGTGGATCTAACCCTGACTGACTTCACTAGAGGACTGAGACAGCCAGTTCCAATGTAGGATACCAGTAAGATCCTTTGGACCATATTTGTAAATCATTGCTTCTTGTTTATCCCAAACCTTTAGCAACTCTGGAACCTGTATACAAGCACTGAGTGCCTCAGGCTCCTTGTTTTGTGTAAGTACCTGTGACACTAGATCAAATAACACTAACTCTATGGTTGGTTGCTTTCAAAATACCCCACTGACAAAACAAAGTTTTACTCCCACCTGTTATTGTCGCTCTGTCCACGTGGCTCAGGATCAAACACTGGTACATCATCTGAAAGGAGTAGTGAGACCTTTTTCAGGGCACTTTGGTGTAACCACAAATTCTTTTAACAAAAACATAGCCAATCTCATCAAATATGTGATCAGTTTTAGACTATATATATATTCAACAATTTCCAGAACCAGGAAGTTATAAATCTTTGAAAAATATAATGTTTCACTCACAATTAAATTTATAACTGTATTTTCAAAATAAATGTATTAACTGCTGTTTATTAAAAGCAGACCCTTGCTAATATATGCATGCTAGTTTCCATGCACAAACCAAGAGATTAGATTTTCCTGCTAGGTTATTTTGGCAAAGATCATGCTCATGGGCATAATCAAGTTAATGAAAGCCATGACAGAAAACGCAGTATGTTCTATGAATATATATGGTATCCACAGAACAAATTAAGGTGTTAGTATGGCACATTACCATGTAAAATAAACGTTTGGAAGTGCTTTCTGGAGAAAGGAAATGTAACATTTGGGTTATATTAATGGCACATATGCTGGAAACAATTTTAAGAAACCAGAATTCTACACCATATTTTAATAGTACAATGATTACAACATAGTGAGAACTTATCTTACAGAACAAAAATGGTTGTTCATGATGGCCTTGATCCAAAGCCCATTGAAGTCTATGGGAATCTTTTCATTGACTTCAGAGGGCTTTGGTTCATTCCCTATAAGAACATTTGTCATTATAAGATGCATCTTTTTACTTCAGACCATTTTTCAGAAGTCAAGTGCCCTTTGTCAATTCAATGGTGTCTATGTATCTGGGTGCTTACACATCATAGTAGTAACTAAAGTACCTCACAGCCAACTTAAACTGTAAGCATCCGGAGGCAGGGATTGACTTCGTTATGTGCTTATACAGTGCTTAGCACGATGGGGTCTATAACTGGGATTAGTAGGTGCTATATATAAAAATGATTAATGAATTTACCCCATGATACCCGTGTAAGTTAGGGAAAAAAACATAAGTGACTGCCCAGAGCCACACAAGATGACTGTGGCTATGTTGTGAGTTGAAAGCAGCACCCAAGTCCCAAT
Organism: Lepidochelys olivacea; assembly: GCF_965140295.1. NCBI lineage: Eukaryota > Metazoa > Chordata > Testudines > Cheloniidae > Lepidochelys > Lepidochelys olivacea. The sequence goes on along the minus strand of NC_140415.1, from coordinate 84,529,858 downwards.
CCAGTCCCTTGTATAATGTATTTTATTTTTTTGATGGGAATTATGTGCATATTAGGAAAAGTCTAGACATCCCCAAGACTACCATGGGGGAATAAGGAGTTAAAAAGACAATCTCAATTTTGTGCATAGTTTTGTCCATGCAGACACTTAAATGGACAGTTTGAACATTCACTTATGCGTGCAACTGAGAGAATTTACCCGGACCAAATCATCACTTGGGAGGAGAACTATTGCCTTCACATGCAATTATCAGAGTAGGTGCAGGGGGATCCCATTACATCTCTTGTACAGAGCAGACTCTCTGGCTGACATGGAGCTATCAATACAGGAACTGTAGATATTGTTTTCATTAGGACACATGACCCAGCTGTCATGCTGTCACCCAGGAAAGAGTGTGCCTGAGAGGCCTGCGATGCTTCTACAAAAATGTATCCACAAAAATGTTGCTATTCATATTAGCATTGTTACAGATTCCAGCATAGTATTGGATTCGACATGTGACAATTCATGGTTCACATTACACATTTGATCTTGGAGTTATAAAACTAAAACATTCCTAAGATTTGAAGAAAAGGAAGCATTCATGTTTTACAAGGTTTACATGTAGAGGCCATAACAAGATTAGAGATGAGCTCGAACTGCAAAATAAGGATCTGGGTTTCAGATAGACACCTTAAGGTTGTTTGGATGTGGGTAGGATCCATCAATAAACCACAAAATGAAAGACATTTCTTTTGTGCTTTCTTTTATGTTGGTGCGTGTTTTTCAGTATTCTAAGTATATATTTGAAATAGAAAGAGTCTTGTAGGTTGTCTCTAGTGAACACTATTCCAAGTTTCAGAGTAACAGCCGTGTTAGTCTGTATTCGCAAAAAGAAAAGGAGTACTTGTGGCACCTTAGAGACTAACCAATTTATTTGAGCATGAGCTTTCGTGAGCTACAGTGTAGAAAATACATTAATGAAAATACATTTCCCAAGTGTAGAAAATACATTAATGAATGCTGTTCTTTACTCCCTGACACATTTTTCAAAGGAGAACGTCAGGAATAGGTTCTAGGATGGGGAAATGGAGGAAAGATAGAATGCAAGTTACCTGCTCCACAAGAAGAAATGAACTTGTAGTCCCAAGTATTACACAGTTAACCGTTAGGAGTCTAAATTATTCCACCATTACTTTATACAGAAATAATCATTCACTATGGTGGGACTTAAGCAAGGCAAGCAGAGATACATGAAGGAGAGGCATACCCTGGCTGGGGAAATGAGGTATATTGTGGGAACAGCCACAATGTGAGAAGCCTATAGTCAAATCTATTTTATAAGCCTTTTCTCTATCCTTTTCAGGTAGCATCTCAAATACATATTTAATTAAAATTTGATATGACAATAATGGAGTAGTAAACAGACAATATCAGATTCATAACTATGTCTTTCATAGGATTAACAGTTTTGTAAGATATATCTTTACCATAATTGTAAAATCTCAAAATATGTTTGAGAATAACCAGCCCCTATTTAATGTAAGTCACATTAAATCTAAATTAAATTCACATATGACACTGAAAGTCTTACCATTTTTAAGGCCCCAGAGACTACCTCAGCTTAGTCAGCTGCTGCTCTAGTCTGCAATCAAGTTTCTTAGATACACTCCATAAATTAGTAAAACGGTTTGTGATTCTGAAAGGAATTCATTTAATTTGTTAATGATGGTTCATGTTGAGTTCACACAAAGTGGTAAGTAACAGGGTTTAAAATTCCTACAATTTTACAAATCCAGTTTCATTCCAATAAACTCCCAACAAACAGCCAGGAGAGATTTTGGCAGCTGTTATTTCTTGAAAATTAATTTTGATTTAGGACAGTCAATAGTTCCAGTCTTATAAAGTACTTCAAATCTACTTCCCTGGACTATTTTAGAAGTAATTATTTTCAAATTTAATTTGAAATTAGACTTTGAGGCAGAATGTCTAACTGAGCAAATATATCTTTCAGCCACAAAAACACAGTATGCAGTAACCAAAGCATATTTATATAATCAAATCCTCTGGTGATTAATGCTTATTTGGTGCACAGATACAAACATTTGATTTCATTAAAAGGAGGTGGTAAATTCAGTCCTTAAGTCTTTCCAAATTATTCTGTATTTAGAGTTAACAAAAAACCCAGTGAGCAGATGTATTATTTCCCATTTTAGTCTCAGGTGTTAAGGAGGACAGTTAAACCATCAGGTCCGCTGTATTTGAGATAAAGTAAAGTTCCTCTTTCAGATCAATGGAAATGAGAAGTAACTATATCTGACCACGAGTTCCTTTAATATTGTATTATTTTAAAATCTGACTCTCCTGGAGATTTATAACCTGTGAACCCCATACAAGTTCCACTTCCTGCCATAACCTCAGTTATATTACTTCCCTCTGCTTGTGCAATGTGCCACTGCTCTGCTAAGATTTAAAGCTATGTTTTCAGTGTGTTCCATTTAAAGAAAGTGACTTCGTACTTCTTCTTCTCTACTTAATGTTTTGCATTTCCCCTGTTCTACCTCACAAGCATATCTTGTATTAGGACAAAAAGTTAAAGTTAAGTTGCTTGTGTATTGAAGAAATGACATGGGGGCCGGAGGGGAAGCATGAGGGAGGTACTAACATACATAGAATCATCTACAAGGATTTACTCCCTAATAAAACAAAGAATATAAAATAGTCTACACCAGTTGCGGCACATACTAGGTGAATGAGAGTCACAATTACTTAGGCCTAGAGTTTGACACGTGCTTATAAAGATAGGCACAAGAAAGGGCTTTCAACGGGAGTTATTAGATTGTAAACTCTTTAGGGCAGAGACCATATCTTTTTATGCTTTTGCAGCACCTAGCACAACGGGAGCCTTATTAGAGCATTTTCGTGCTACTGTAATAGAAATATTATATACAAATAATAATTGGATGCTTTGGATGTTAAAAGATTGGATGTTTTTTGGGGGGAAGCTCTTTGATCTGTGTTATACAGGACATCAGATGAGATGATCACAATGGTCACTTCTGGCCTTGGAATCTATGAATCTCCTTGTGTCTCACATGAAAGGGCCTTCAGAATTGCAGTGTCTGCACTATGAGTTGCACAGGAATTGCTTCCTCAGTGTACCCCAAAGTTGGTTGGGGCCATAGTCCACCCCCTCCCACTCAGCACTAGCCCACATAGGGGCAATATGCTTTACCCCATGACTGCATGAAGGGTGATCTAGAAGAAATTATGTCTCCTTGTGCCAGAATCCCCGCTGGAGCTTATTGTGAAGTGGTGTAGCTGTTCCCAAAGGGCACCTAAATCATTAAAGTAAATAAAAGTTTGCTTACTACTGCTAGCAGAAACTCTTTGGTTTCAGACTTGCAAAATGTCTCACCTCACATTCATGCCTAGAATCAGACCAGGTGCCCCCTTGCTTGTTCACATAAGACATCACTCTGGAGTTGTCAGTGAGTAGCTGGACAATCCTGCCCTGAATGTGAGGCAGGAACTATTGAGATATTGCGTGCAACTTGAGTATGTTTATGTGAAGCTCCAGCCTCGTTGGCAGTCCACAAACCCTGAGCCTGAAGGGTGCCCAGATGTACCCTGCCAGTCCTACCCCATGGCTGAGACAGCCCTTATCAGAATCATGGGTGGGGACTTGGGGAGAGAAGAGAACTCCCTAAATGTCTTGGCTCTTCCATCAGTTCAGCAAGGACAATATCCTGTCTGGGATGCATACCAGCCTATCTAGATGGGGAAACTGAGGATGACAGACTGCCTTGAACCATGCCCCCAGTGCCCTGAGGTGCAGCCTGACATAACAGATCAAATATGTATATGCGGCCATGTGACTTAAAACATGAGGCAAATGCTGACAGTGGTTTGAGGATGGCCTTCAGGGGGGTGCAAGGAGATCCCACTGAATTTGAAACCTGGAAAGAAGCAGGAATGCTCCGGCACATATTGAATCCAAAATGACATCAATGAATTCTATTCTTTGCAGAGTGATCTCAACTTCTCTTTGCTTATTTTCAGGCCCAGGATGTTGAACAGTCATGTTGTTTGATGGACTGTGGCCTGTACCAGGTGTGGAAGGACCCCAGACTAACTAGTTGTTCAGGTAAGGACACACGTGGAGATCTTTTTTGCAGAGGTATGTAGCCACTAGTGTCATGCACTTGGTAAAAACCCTCGGTGCCAATGACAGGCCAAATATCAGGATGGTGAATTGGTAATGATCTTCTCCTACAACAAATCTCAGGAATTTCCTGTGGGCAGAATGAATTGCCACATGGAAGTATACATCCTTTAAGGTTGGGGAAGCACACCAGTCTCCTGCATCTAAGGAAGGGATCATCATAGCCAGAGACACCATATGGAACTTTATCTTCTTGATGCGGTTCTGAATGTCTAGGATGGGTTGGAGACCTCCTCTGGCCTTGGGTTTTTGAAAATCCAGGAAATAAAATCCCCTTTCCCAATGAAGAGAGGACACCTCTTTTGTGGCTCCTAAAGAATGTAGAGCCTAAACTTCTTGTCTTAGCACAGACTTATGAAAGGGGCACATAATGAGGGCTGTGGAGGGGAGTTGAAGTGGGAGTGGGGAGCAGAAAAGGAAGTGCAGAGTATATCCGACCTGCTTAGCACCCATTTGTCTGAAATGGAGGACGGTCATGAATTTAGGAAATGGGATAGCTTGTCCTGGAAAGGTGGGGAGGGCCCAGTGAGATCCAGATCAGGTAGTATGCTGTCATCATCATAAGAGTTAAAATTGCTGCTTGGAGATGCCTTGAAGAAGAGACAGAGGAAATAGAAAGCATTGTCTTTCTGCTCTGGAACCTTTGCCTTTTCTTAGATTTTGGTCAGCTGGATGAAAGGGGTAGGCTATCGTCTAGTCTGGTATTGAGGACAATATTTTGTCCTCTTCATGGCAGGAGCATAGAGGCCCAAGCACTTCAGAACAGCTAGACTTCTTTAGGGTATGCAAAGCTTCATCCATTTTGGATGAAAACAAGGCACATCCTTCTAAGGGGAGGTCCTCAAATTGTGTGTTGCACTCCACAGGAATTCCAGAGGACTGTGACCAGGTGGAATGGCACATCATTATTGTCATCACCATGACCCTGGCTACAGAGTCTGCCCTATCTAGGGAAGCCTGTTGGGCTGATTGAGAAATAAGGTGGCCCTCAGCAATGAGTTATTTGAACTGCTCACTGAGGATGTTGGAATGATACTGGGCTCCAGTCATGTCTGGTCCAAGCATCCCAATCCATGGCAGAACTCTTTACCAAGCCACGGTGATAAGAGTGGGAGCTCTCGACTCTCTGTACTGTGACACTTGAGAGCCTACTTCAGAGTAACCTGAAAAAGGTGATGTGATACTGGAGGAGTCCTCTGTGACTGATATCTATAGGGGCAGGAACAGAGCTGGAGAGAGCACAGATGGCTTTCTAGTAGCTGGTGATGTGTGGCATGGAAGATTTGGAACTGAACCAGAGGAGGTGGGAGGAGGTGGTACTGAGCCCAAAGCCGGTGACCCCAGAGAGAAACATCCTGGTACCAAAGATCTCTGTAGCTGCACAGGTCTTCGGCCTGAAGCAATAGCAGTACTTACAGGCATAACAAGTCCCTGGTCGCAGCGTAAACCTCTGGCTTAGTTGGTATGGAACAGGTTGCTGACCTACAGGGATCACATAGATGACTGCTTAGTTGCCACCAAAGTAGCTGGTCTCAACAGTCTCTGAGAGGGCAGCAGCATTGACAGCTCTGGTCACTGTAAATAAGCCAGTAGAGGGGAGCAGTGAGCTGAAGCGCACATGCTACCATTGGTACTGGAATGCCTTTCTGTGGAACAGTCCCGCACTCTGGACTTCAAACAGACAGATTCCAACATCTGGTTATGCTTTTGCGGCTAAGTCTGGGGCCTCATAGAAGACAGTCATGGAAATGGGGATCTCCTGCAGCCTCTTTCTGCAGGCAGAACTGGAAGAGCACTTCAGGAAGGAGTCCTGAAAGAGTTTCCCTTGGACGACTCAGGGTGCTCTGGTGCCAGTCTAAGTTATATTGGAAGCGCTCATCCCTCAGGTTCTTCATTCTGCTCTTAAAGCTGTGACAAACGGAGCACCTGTCTCTAACATCACCCTCACCCCAGCACTTAAACAGCAGGAATGAGGGTCACTAACAGGCATAGATGTTTTGTAGTCCGCATAAGGTTTGAAACCTGGGGACCTTGGCATAGGGCACCTGGTACAGGGTGGGATCTGAACATCTGATGGAGTGGAAAATCAGACTCAAAACTAAATTTCAAAATGAAAAGGAGGAAATAAGAGGAAAAAACCTAAAATTCAAGAACCAAGAGGTTTACTTTGTTTATAGAAAACACAAACACTTCAACCACCGATGACTTTGCCTGTGTGACCAGAAAATAAAAAATTCTGCCCGTGTAAACTTGAAAAAAGTCAGAACTTGATTAGATAAACTTTACTTCCAGGTATAATGTTAGTGCTATTGAGCTGTCTCAGGGGCATTGCTAATGAACTATATAATGTTACTCTTGGGTAAGTATCTGAAAGTCTGAACCCAAATCTTCTGAGACTAAGTGATCCCTGTGAGAAGTCTTCTCACAACAAACCTCAGCTCACTCGCCTCACATCCCACACTGCCAAAGAGGGCTTCAGTGGAAGAATCCTTCCCATATGGAATTAAATTCAATTGTTCCTTTCTGTACTGAGAAGCAGAGCTCAAAATCAGATCACTAGTGAGATTGGGAGTGACGGCTACACTGAAGCAAATTTTCCTTAGCGTATTAGAACTACAATGTGCCCAACAGGGGCGGCCCTAGACCAGCTGTCAGCAAATGGCGCCCTAGGTGAACCATGCAATCAGCGCCCCCCACCCCCAAACCCCAGGGGCAGATCTAGGCTGAGGTTTTTGGTAAACTGGGAAATATTTTGCCCCTTTTTTTCCTTTTAATGTTTTTTAAGCGTGTTTTTTTTTTTAAACAGAGGCTTAATTTTTCAGTTTGTCCATCCGTCTGTCCAATCAATGTTTCTGAGATCAGATAAAATAGAGACATGAAATTTTCAGAATAGATTTGTACACGACAGCTAGATGATATTTCAGGCTAATTTCAAATAAAAATGCATTAAAAATGTTAATTATAATTTTTATTTTTACAAATCCAAAAACATCCATTACACTATCCTGCTTCAGCTGCCATTACCACCACATCCAATATAGAAAGAAATAAGAAAACTCTTAAATGAACTTTAACCTGTATTTACAAAACATTGAATAAAAAATACTCTGTGCTCTTAAAACATGACTTTTCTTGCTTTAAGTTTAAAAAATTCAGTCACTAGTTCTTTTAGATCCAGTTTTCCAACTATTTCATGCTCTATTGACATAGCGGCAAGTCCAACAAGTCTCTTGCATCGCTGTTGAATGCAAATATATTTTTATCAATTTTAACTTTGAGAAGCTACGTTCCCCACTAGCTGTAGAAACTGGCAAAGTGAAAAGAATGCGTAGAGCTATAAAAATGTTTGGAAAACTGTCTGTGAGTTTATTTTCACAAACAAACTTCAACACTTCTTCAGGAGTGGAATGTTTCTTAAGTTGTCTTGAAAAAGCCTGAAGCTCGCTACACAAATCTGTAGCATCAATGCCTTTTGAATTTTCATGAGTCAATGCCGACACCAGTTTTATACAAAATTCTCTCATCTGTTTTGCTGTTTTCTTTTGCAAGCTGTAGATCTCATATAGAAAGCCAAATACTGACTCTAGTTGCTGCATCTGTTGAAATCTTTCATCAACCGAGTGAATAGCAGTGTCAAGGACTGCAAAGTAGAAATTAAGTTTGAACCTTTGTTTTGGGTTCTGAATGGGTGTGTCTCATCCTTCATAAGAAAACTGCTGTTTCTTTTGCCAAATGCAAACTGGCTCTGGTTCAAATTCTGTCGGAAAGTCTATTCAGCAAGCTTTAAATAATCTACCAGAGTTCTTTCGAACCCTTCATCACTTCTGAATTCCTCCAGAATATTTTTAGTTTGCTGCAGTTTTTGAATAGCAGAATGTACATTCAAGTTCTTTTCCTGAAGCTGCTTACTAGTGAGGTTAATCTTGAAAAAGATATTATACCACAAAATGAGTGAAGTCACAAATTTGAACTTGGAAAGGCCATTTGCAAGAGCTTCTGCATCTGAATGTCCCATATTGCCAGATAATCCAGTAAACGTAGTATCATCAGAAATTTCAATTAGGGCATCATAAATGTTTCCAAGTTCATAGCGAAGAGGCTTCAAAGCATCAATGTGACTCTCCCATCTTGTCTGACTAAGTGGTTTCACAGTTAGAGAATTCACATGGCGAGTCAGAATCTCCCAACAGCATGTTGAGCTTGAGAAAAACATATAAACACATTGCACCAGGTCAAAGAAACTGCTTGCCTCCAAACATCCGGCAGCATCACAGACAATCAAATTCAGAGAATGTGCACTGCAAGGAACGAAAAGGCCCTAGGATGGATTTCCATCATTCTCCTTTGCACACTATTGTCTTTACCCTTCATATTACTCCCATTATCATAGCCGTGGCCACATGAGCTTTCAATAGATAATGACATTGTTTCAAGCTCTTGTAGAATAGTTTCAGTCATAAATGCTCCAGTCGTGTCCTTCAGTGGTATGAAACCCCCCAAAATGTCCCTCTATAAGCACTTCAACATTATCTTCATCTGCAGACTTTTCCATATCCACAAAACGAATGATTATCATTTGTTCAACTTGACTCACATCTGGTGTACAGTCCAGGATTATTGAAAAGTATTTTGCAGAATGGGCAGATTCTACAATTCTCTTTTTAATGGTATTTGCTAGGATTTGAATCAGTTCATTTTGCATATTTTTTCCTAAGTAATAAACCTGTGTTTCATGATCAGTTATTTTAAGTAGATGCTCCTTCATGACTAGATCAAACAAAGCTAGGTATTCCACCAATTTTTTAAAGTTTCCATTAGCTGGAGTGTATAATTTTTCATTTCTACCATGGCCGCAGAATGCTAAATTTTGCCCATCGAGAACTCTCACTAAAGCAATCAGATGCTCTAATATTTATTGCCAGTATTCTTTTTCCTTGATCACAAGTACATTTTCTTCATCGATAGTTTTTCCTTTTTTCAATTCTAATTCAAGTTTTCCAATTTTGACAACAGTCCAAATGTTCTGTACTTCTTTCATGTGAAGAGAGAATTGAAGATATGCTTTTCCAGTCCTTTGAACCATTTTCAGTAAGTGATGTACCAATTGCTTGATTTTCTAAACAACTTGCAGCAAAAGCAAAACACAGAGTCCTTCGACACTGAATTTGTAATCAGTTTCAATGAATTTCTTCCCCATTAATGAGTTTCCTCTTGTAATGCTGAGCAGAGAATTTTCTTTTATTTCCATCCTTAGGGAAGGGAAATTCATGAACTTGTTCGGGTCCATGTTCCACGAGAATTTGCCACACACTGCATCACATCTGAGCCATGGATCTGTGTCCCCATACTGTAACTTCCTCATCCTTTCTTCCTTCTACTTCAATTTCTGCATGGGTCTCTGAAGGTGAATACATTTTCTCCACTTCCATATCAGTCTGATGCTGTGAGCTGCCTTCATCTAGAAGTAACTTTCCATCATCTTGAGTTTCCAAGTTGCTTTTTTGTGGATGTGAGCTACCCTCATCTCGAAGTAATATACCTTCATCTTGATGTTCCAAACTGCTTCCATGCGAGTGTGAGCTAACCTCCTCTCCAAGTAAAATTCCTTCATCTGGATGCTGTGAACTGCTCCCATCTTTATTTGGATTAAAGCAAAGATATTACAGGAAGGATCCCTGCTGTTTTGCTTGGTCCTTTTCCTTCTCAGCTCATTGACGATACTCAGCTCCTGAGGGTTTTCTTTTTCCTCTTTGTGCCATGGGGCATTTGAATATTTTTATGTACTGTGCTCCTGACTGCAAGCATTATAGTGTTAAGGATAGTTGGCGATTTAAACCACATTGCAGCCATCCCAACATGTCTTTTCACTTCTTAAAGGTTCAGTGATTAGTAACATACTCTAACGTACTTATTAAAACAGTTACTTACAGCTTTTACACGGAAACAAAATGACCTTTTTTGATGTTATAACCTGACATTGGCTGTTTGGAAAGTAATCCCCTTCCTCACGGTTACCCGCTTGGAGTGTGATGTCATCGCTTTTGCAGTCTATTCAGCGTTAATGCTGTAAGTTTTCTTTTATGGACCTTATTTATTACATTTGAACCAGTTATAACAAAGAAAGTTCATAATTATATATTCTGATAATAAAGCTAAGGTTTAATAACGCTTAAAGATACTCACATTTTGGATTTATAATGCTGAGAGACGTTATTCTTTATTCTTTGGCACCAAGAAACAATTTTCCACAGTACTTGTTCATTTCTTAACCATCTACCTGCGACGTGTGTTAAAATGACCGTTTGACATCTATCAACTCGTGATATCTCCGCTCTACATGAATTTCCAGCTATGCGACCTTGATGTATATTCGAGTTAGGTGTCACTAGCATTGCAGCTCTTGCCGCTGGTGGATGTTTCTCATTGTGGCTGAGTTATTGCTTATCAAAACTGTGAAGTGGGTCATCTTGACCCTACGTTGCAAATTGAAAAAAAAATCACTAAAATACTATTTATATTTGCAGTAAATAAAAGATGACATATTAATAAATTCTCAGAAATATAGAGAAATGAATTACAATTCATATTCTCTCCGTACATGCACAGGAATTGAAATAACATCGTAGTTATTTATTTGTATTTTTCTCCATCTTTTTCTTTTTTGTTTTTTTTTTTATTTTTCCCCCTCAAAATTGGTGCCCCATTTAACTTGGCACCCTAGGCGACCGCCTAGTTCACCTACATGGACGGGCCTCCCCTGACGCCCAACCCTGGCAGATCCAGGAAGCTCAGTACACATGTTCTTATGGAGGGGTGTGCATGTGATCACTTAGACTTGTGGGTCAGGCTTTATGTCAATTATTAGTGTCAAATATTAAACAGTGTGATTTAAGTGATGCCTAAAGAATGAAACTTCCTCTCAAAGCTCAGAAAAATAGGATACATCTGTATTTATAAATTTGTGTTATTTATGAAATTGTATCTCTGCTTTCAAATTAGTTTTTCCCCACATAAGTAAGAGCCTACAATGCTCTTGGAGTGGTATGGCAGAGTGACTTTTGAGGGACTGTTTTAAATCCACATGAACTGAGGCACTGAATTCATTGGCTGGGAAAGTCTTACCTCTTACAGATGTATCAAAGTCATAGAAGGGCTGCAAGGGACCTTGAGAGATTATCATGTCCAGCCCCCTATGCTGAGGCAGGACCCAAGTAAACCTCAACCATCCCTGACAGGTGTTTGTCTAACCTGTTCTTAAAAACTTCCAATGACAGGGATTCCACAACCTCCCTTGGAAGCCTATTCCAGAGTTTAACTACCCTTATAGTTAGAAAGCTTTTCCTAATATCTAACCTAAATCTACCTTGCTGCAGATTACACATTACTTCTTGTCCACTGGAGACGGGACATGGAGAACAACTGATCACAGTCCTCTTTATAACAGCTCTTAACATAGTTGGAGACTTGTCAGTTTCCCTTCCATCTTCCTTTTTCAAGACTAAACATGCCCAGTTTTTTTAACCTTTCTTCATAACTCAGGTTTTCTAGACCTTTTATCATTTTTTTGGTCTCCTCTGCACTCTCCCCAATTTGTCCACATCTTTCCTCAAGACTGGCATCTGTAACTGGACACAGTACTACAGCTGAGGCCTCACCAGTGCCAAGTAAAGCCAGACAATGACCTCCCATGTCTTACATACTACACTCCTCGTAGTACACTAGAGTGATATTAGCTTTTTGCAACTGCATCACATTGTTGTTGTATTCAATTTGTGACCCACTATAGCCCCCAGATCTTTTTCAGCAGTACTACCACTTAGCCAGTTACTTCCATTTTGTAGTTGTGCTTTTGATTTTCCTTCCTAAGTGCAGTACTTTGCACTTGTCTTTATTGAATTTTATCATGGTGATTTCAGACCAATGCTCCAATTTGTCAAGGTAATTTTGAACTCTAATCATATTCTCCAAAGTGCATGGAACCCTTTCCTGCTTGGTGTTATCTGCAAATTTTATAAGCATGCTCTCCATTCCACTACCCAAGTTAATAATAAAAATATTGAATATTACGGGATCCAAAACTGACCTTAGAAACAGTTTTTCAACAAGTGGAGGACCCCCACTTTATAGTATCTTCATCTAGACCACATTTCCCTGGTTTGTTTATGATTATCATGGTTTCTCAAAAGCCCACGGGTATATTTTGTACTGCCGCCTTTCTTCTGCTCTGTAGTAAAAGCAACTAAAATAGCTGGAAAAACTAGAAGCAACATCCCACCACTATGTAACGTGAACTTTGATTTTATATGCATCCTTTAGTTCAGAGCAGCATTTTGCAATTCAGATAATTGAAGTATTTATATTTTTCCATGTCTCACCTGATTTTACAATGTTTAGAATACTCAAAGGCCTGGCAATTAGCAGAGCACAAATGGGATAAATGGGGAAACAAATGCCTAAAGAGTTCCCTTACACTTCCCCTCTTCCACCATCAGTTGGGTTGAGAGATGATTTAGGCTTCACATAAGGAGAAAACAAATCATAAAATGCTTGATTTTTTTTCTGATTGCATTGATACGCTAAATTTATGAGCGGTGAGGATGCAGATTAGGAGGGTTTATAAAACCAAAAATTGTGAAGATGTTGGATTGTATTAACTGTAGTAAACTTTAGGATGTATTGTTCAGAACTGGTTCCATTGTGCATCAGTAATTAATATTTGATTTCTCTTACTGGAGAATTTTGGACATCACTTGACCAGCCTTGCCTCTAATTCTTTGTCAGTAAATAAAAAAGTAAGCAAAAGAGAAGATGACAAGCGGAATATGCTGTTACATATCAAAGCCAAAATAATTAAAAAAAAGACAAAAGTAGTAATTCCAAAATATTTATAATGTTTTATTAATAGCATCCAAAGCCGCCTTACATGAACAAAAAGCAGTAGAGCTTTTTCATTGTTTTCCTACCAGTGCATTTCCAAGTCCAGGTGAAAAGCTAGAAACCAGTAAAGCAGTGACCTAGGCTGTAGGTTACAATGATGCACACCTTGTAAGTAGATCCAAATTGAGTATAGTAGTAGTTCAAAAAAAGCTGTAACCATGAGGAACTTTGGCCATTTCCACTTCTACAGTGTACTTCATTTCACAAAGTGTTGTAACAAAAATAACTTCTGTAGGAGCTGTAAAGATAACTTAATCCAACGTTTTGCATCACTTTATTGGATATGCTGTGTTGGATTTACAATTTATGACTATACTGCGTGTAGGCTATTACAATACTACAGTGCGTGTGTGTATTACAGAAACAGTCATGAAATGTATAGACCTGCTTATATATTTTACAAAATGAACCAAAAAAATACAATAAAACTGCATCCCAAGTGGATAATGTAAACGATTAAATTATAAAGCCTTTTCTTCAAAGTTCAAAATACTTAAATGAAAAAGGTATATAAAATGTAATAAAACATATATTACATTTAAAGATCTGTACATGATTCATCTTGCAAGAAGCACAAAAACAGCATTCTGTACAATACTGCTTATTTTGGTCTTCTAAAATTCAAAAATCCATTTTCACTAAAAAGGCAAGAAACTAACAAGGTTTTACATGCAATCTAGCACTATCCTCACTAAAATCAGGTGAGTTCATAACCCTGCAAAAAACTTTTAAAATGTAGAAATATGTATCTTAAGCCCTTTTCTGTACTTGACAACCAACCTGCAACAGAAGTTGGATTTGTTAAGTTAGTGCACAGCCTCCAATGTGTCTGCTTTTGGTTAACAATGTATTAAGGCTACTTGCTGCTAAAAATATGCAGCAGTGAAGGAACTCATTCACAGAGGAAATCAACTGATCTCATTGGAAGTTTCTGCCATAGTCCCTGGGAGTAATGTAAGAAAGACATTCTCTCTTTTCTCACGTTATGTCCCATTTCCCTAATTTTCTGCCTATTGTAATACAAACATGGAACGATATTCTTAACTTGTTTTTTTCAGATTTAAAAAATAAACATACAATCTCTTGTCCATTATATCAAAGAGATAAATACTATATTCTAAGCTGTCCATCACATCCAGGGCACTTCTTCACACTCAGAGCAATCCTGCGTGCTACTGTAGTTTGATTCCTTTTTCTGTTATTGACTTAAGAATAATTCACTAAAATTACAATCACAGATCATGATATACATGATGTGCAATGCTACTCCGCAATATGTTGCACAGCAACAGTACATTATAGTAAAGCAGCCTCTCTCAAGAACGGTAGTCAAAAAAATTAGAAACAGCAATTCTATACCATCATGTTTGTTGCCATCAGATTTTTGCAATGATCAATAAACTTGGTATATCATTACTGCTGAATTTTATTTGATTTTATTTTTAAGTTTGGTCAGTTGTGGCTAAAAAGTCAGATCAAAATGAATGATCTTAAGTCAAAGGGACTACAGTCTCCAGCTGCACTGAAGTGATGTGAAACTTTCTCTTAGAAGTGAGTCCAATTTTATTAGGCTTCGGATTGAATCTCCGCTTCATCCATCTGAAGAGTGTCATTATCCCCTAGTAATTCTGTTTCTGGTACAGAACCCTCCGCCTCCTCCTCTTCCTGGACAGGTTTTTGGGCTACATCTTCTGCTCCATTATGTGTATCATCTGTACCCTCTGAGAGCAGAGCAGCCCTGTCAGCCACAGATGCATTGGAGGGTGCTGTTGTTACATAGCCTGTGCTGGTAGAACCACTCCCACTGTGATGGGAGCCTGGTTTTGGAATCATCTGTGGAGGGATTTGCTGTGGAGCCATTTGCATTGGGATTTGGACAGGGTAAAAATTTGGCAAGTAGGCGCCATACGCTGGCATCGGTTGATAACCATTGACAGGAATGTAGAGCTGAGGAGGTGGGACCATTGGTCTGATCTGCCCTTTCATTTGTATGAACTGTGGTTGAGGGAAAGCTTGAGTTTTCTGCTTTGGTCCAACGTACCTGGCATTGCTGATATTACTAACAGGGCTTGTGCTGAGAGAACTTGTTTGTGTGGTGTTGCTTGCCCCAGAGGTTTGTGCTGAGCTGTTGTAATTAGAAATGTTTCCCCACGTTCTTAGTCTATTGTGAATATCTTTAAATCTTGGTCTTCTGTTGGGGAATTCATTCCAACATTCCAACATCAAAGTGTATATCCATGTGGGGCAGTCGTCTGGACATGGCAAAACCTGTCGATTCCTTATCATTTCAATGACATCCTGGTTAGAATAACCACAGTAAGGCTGTAGGCCATAGCTGAAAACTTCCCACAGCACAACTCCATAGGACCAAATATCTGAATCAACAGAAAATTTGCCGTACATGATAGCCTCAGGGGACATCCATCGGATAGGAAGAAGGGAATTTCCCATGAGTTTAAAGTAATCAGCAGAGTAAACTTCCCTGAAAAGGCCTAAATCAGATATTTTCACATTAAGCTTATCAAATACCAATATATTTCTGGTGGCTAAGTCCTTGTGAACGATATGATGACTTGAGAGGTATTCCATTCCCGCAGCTACCTGAGTCACAATGTGAAAAAAATCTGCTGGTTCCAGAGCTGATTTTACTGTCTTGTCATCATCGGTGCTGCCAACATCAGAATGGGGAGATCTCATAACTAAAAACTCATGGAGATCACTGTGGGAACAATAACTAAAAATCATGCTGATGGGCTGTTCTTTTGTCACAATTCCCAGCAAGCAGACAATATTTGGGTGCTGTAAACGTGATCTCATCATTGCTTCATGTTTGAATTCTTCCCGAAGAGCCAATTCTGCTTTGTCTTTGAGTGTTTTGATGGCAATAGCTTGTGTCTGTTCACCAGGCGTTGTACCAAACAGATGCCCCTTGTAGACTTTTCCAAACCTCTCTTCCCCTAGCTCTTCCATAAACCTCACAGTAGACAGATTGATCTCTTTAAGTTTAGTCTGGAAAAAAAATCAAGGTAATTCATAGTATTTTGTAACACTACAATTCTCTATTAAAGACAAAACTAATGGTTACATGCTACCACAGGATGACGGTTTTGTCAAAGTTTATTTTCCATTTATATCATTGTTGTATGTTCAACTAGATCTTCATTTTACTCATAACCCTGAAATGGATGATACTATTATCAGAAGTCCAAATTTAATTCTGTTGGAAGGTGAGCATGATTATTTCAATTGATAAATACAAAAGAGCACCATATTTCTGCAAGTTGAAAAGATTATCAATTCTGGGTAAAATTGGCAGCTTTAGAAACAAGGGAGTACTTGTTTAACCATAGGGCAATCAGACCTGGTGTATACTGCCCATACAGCTCTGCCATTAAACCTCATTCCTTAATGGATTCACAAAATTAATACACAGTTTGGTTCAACTGGAATGTCCATTCTTTCAGCTGACAGTTTCCTGAACAGGTGTTGCCAACTGTACCAAATTGTGTATTGTCTTTTTGAACTAACATTTAGTAAATACTAGGATAAAAAAAATCTACTTTAGATCTGAACTGAATTCTAACATGGAGACCTTTTAATTAGCCAGAAAATCATTCATATTCTGGAAGTTAAAAAATAGACGTTTATAAAAAATTTAAAAAGTCATTTTGATTGTACTGTCTTCTGAGGTACCCAGGCTTAGAAGAATATTGTACATAGACTCTTCCATATCCTCTTTCCCCGGTCCAATGAGGACTTCAGCATATTGGAAACCAAAGTAGAGTAATTTGGAAGGAAAATTGTTGCATGTACTGCTGAAAACAAGCAAAACTACAGGCCATTACTGGGGCAAAATTAAGAATGAATCATAGATATCAAGATTTCTAGTCACTTAAGTAAGAAGACAAAGCAAAGAATGACTAGGAGTGCCAGTTACACACACAGATACAAACTACACAGAAATAATTTTGTATTGAAAGCTGTATTGACTGTGGATTTGGGTGCTCAATTTTGGGAGATACCACAAAGGGCCTGATTTTCATAAGTTGGGTGCTTTGTAAACACTCTGAAAATCAGGCCTTTTACAGATGCCTCAATTTGGCCAAAATGTAAGGCATTCAAAACCACGACATTTTTCACAATCTTGTCCTTTAAAAAGTCTGCAAAAAATACCTGTTTGTGCTGATTAATAAGTGGCATTTCCATGTCCTGGCTAGGAGATGCCATCAACTGGCGACGTTGGGGTGTAGCAGCAGATGCCTTTTGTTTGTTTCTACACACGCAGACCAAGAAGAAAAGGCAGGCAATAACCAAAGGGATGGCTATGCTAGGAACCAGAATGTAGAGGATCCCCATTTTGCTGTTGTCACGTGGACCTGTTGGGATTTAAATATTTATTGTTTTCAGGTGATGTTTTTTTAAAGTATTCAAAAGCAAAGTAAATTTAAAAAAAACTCGTGTGAATATTGAGACTAATCTTTAAACAAAAGAAGCAAATCACATGATTTTAAAACAGAAGTTACATTCTAAGTACAGGCTTTTAATTCCATCAGCCACAAACTAATTTTCCGTCAAATATTCCTGAGAATAAATGTTGAATGGACATGGCAACTAGTGGGTTCAAGGATACGCAATGAAAGCATTGGATCCATTTAATTTATAGTGTTTCAGATGTAAAATAAACTATTATTGAACTTTCCCAGTACAGAAACTGCAGAATACAGACTGTTGTGGAATTGCATTAACTTGCTTACTGGATGAAGTACAGTGATTAGTCTTCATCATTATACATGTAGGTATGCACGCATGGGCGATCTCAATGTGATAAACTGCAGAGCATATGACAAACAGTCCTTATCATCCAACTTTATCCCTTTCATGAGCACTTTGCCCATTACTTTAACTCTGCCAACACTACTGTGTTGGCCCACAAAATGTGAAATCTCTCCCCACCTCCAAATTATTTAGATACCATTGAACTTTTTGGTATCAAGGTAGTCTTATTTCTCAGGCAGACACGGATAAAAAATAGTGTCAATATAAGGATCTCTAAAGCATTTCTAAAATATTTTTCTGTAAAATGTGTGGCATATACAGAGTACAGGACAGCATGGTATGGTACAAAAGGTTTTATTGGCACTCATGTGGGATGCCTTATGAAATTTGTGACTATGCCATTTGTGAGTGCTTCCCTCCCAAAGTCATATGAATAAAATCTTCATAACATATCATCATGTAATATAGATTTTTTCTTTTTAAGTCAAATCAAGTAATGAAGTGAGGTAAACCAGAAATTTTACATTTTACAGTTTTAATTTTAAGTACTGCCTGTCTGTAATTAAGCAACGTTTGTGAGGCCTATACTTCACACTTATCGCAGCAGGGATCGTGCCTTTTTCCTTGTTCTGCACAGTACTGAGTTCACCTTTGGCACTCAAACTACCAGTAATGTCTCTAGAATGAATTCTATGCTAATGCATTGAAGCTAAAGGGCTGTAATAAAGTGTCACTATAGGGCAGGACTCCGTTGGGTTAACTAGGATGGCTTCTTGCTAATACTAATGTAAAACTGATTCATGAGCATTTTCACTACTAGGTATTTAGTCTAGAAGATTTATTTTAAAATCATGATCTGCATGGTGCCTTTGATTCTATGCTTTTGATTTTGTTTCCTATAACCAAGTATAATGCTTTATCTCCCTCTACAGGATGTGTGAATTATCATCTCCTTTTTCCAATGCCAAAGCTGGGTAAAGGCGACTTTTGTTGGTTTCTTGGCTTAGTACATAGATTGCCATCCACCTCAAGGCCAGACTGAGAATCTATGTTCTCCAAACTAAGATGCCTTAGATAGAAACAGTAAGATAATGCTGAATAGCGTTACATAAAACCAAATTATTTCTTAACCTATATTCAGAGCAACACCAACTATATTAACCAAATCAGAAACTAAACTGTATACGGAAATACGATATATCAAATGTATGTAATATCGTTAATTATTGTCTCTGTTTTTTGCTCCAGAAATACCATAAATAGGCAGTACAGAGTTCCAGGCAACAAACTTTGGTCTGAAAACAACATTACAAACGTGTAACAAGAAACAATGGTGCCACACTACAACCAATGAAAACATTAGAATTGTAAATTTCTCAATGAGTGATACTCTAACAATTAGCAATATTTAAAACCATAAAAGCTTTAGGACAGTAGTAAAGGGGAAATAAAAGAGAATACATACTACAAGACGGTACTTCACACAGTTCCATGCGTACGTTTTTATTCTGTGTAAAACACCAGGGACCATCCATCTGACTTCCAGGATTTCGGCAATATGCATGTCCACCTCCTAGCTCTGGAAACTGTGTGCTTGTCAGATCATGGTTATGAGGATGCTGGGAATTCCAATGCTGACAATTGTGGCCTGATTTGGTGACACTAATGGTCCCTCTATAATCAGCTCCAGAGCCATTGTAACACTGGTGATCTGTAACAAGGGATTTCACATAAAATTAAAATAAACAAAGAGAACACTTTATTACTGCTGTTCTCACATGTAGAACTTCACCCATTAGAGGGAGTGCCATGAATCCTAAGAAGCATGGGAAATTATGCTTGCTATTAGCCCCTGGAGCCAGATTTGATTGGCTGACTCCTTCCCTTGCTTGGTTATTCTCTTTCCCCTGATCCCAGTTGCTTTTGTTTTCTCCATTCCCTCCGGCTGGTATCTTTTCCAACTCCCTGGCTGATTTTTAATCCCTCTTCCCCCACAAACACACCTCTTTGGCTGATTCTGCTTCTCAGCTACCTGGAACTAATCAGCTCCTAAGTACCTCTGCATTGCAACTCAAATGGTTACATTTCATCCTAATTGACCCCGACCAGCTCTACAAAACTGCCCCTGCTGCTCAACTCTGCTGATTGCTAGAAGAGGAGGAGGTACTGAAAGGATGGGAATTCAGAGTAAGCTTAGCAGACTATGAATCTTGTCAGCTATCTACGTATAGTCATGTTAGTCTAATGTAGCTGAGCATGTGGGTATGGCGATCAGTTATAGGGGAATGGAGTAGGTAGAGAAAAATAGCAGCATATAATAACAATGAATCTAACCCTTGGATGCTAATAAAACACCCACAGATGCATGCATCCAGTATAGCAAGGAGAATTACAGCCCCAGCTTGATTTGCAGGATTAATAGTCCATATTAAAAGAACAAAAGTTAATTATCCTAAAATGTATAGTTTCTTAACAGCCATTTCAAGTGAAGCTTTTGTGACCTACTTAAAGATTATTGAAATTCAAACAAAACCTACACATAGATGGATACGGAGTCTCAGCCAAGAGGCCAAGGACTGAACAGGACAGGTGAGTGAACTGCACTCTTACTACACAGGGATCCTACAGAACAGAGTTGTGATACACTGACAGTGGCGTGGGGAAGCTTTCACTTGTTTCTGGTGTACTTCTTGTGTGGATACAGGCCTTTATCTTCCAGAGTTGTCAATTCAGCAGCTTTCATGATCACTCAATTCCTCTAAGCGTCCCATCTAGCTCTATATTTCGCAACAGTGCAGATTATGATCAGTATTATGCATTATGAAAGACAATCAGATCTCCTTATGAAAACATTCAGTATGACAATAAGTTTATGTAGCTAGAGTCACTGTAGACCATCTCATTTTATAATCTTGTCAGTGACAAGAGAAATAAAAAAGCTCAAAGCTTAAAACATTAAACCTTACATCTGTTGAGCCGTTCTACAGGGATCCCAATTCTTATGCAGTTGGCAGCCTCCAGAGTGTCAGGCAGTGGCAGGTCCTCACACTTGGGCAGTTGTAGTTGCATCAGGATGAGGGGATTGGACCTAGCAATGTTATATTCCTGCCTACAGAGGTCATTCTCCAGAACTTCACATTCATCCCGACACAGCTCCCTTGGCTTGGGGGTCCGAGAGCGCTCATCACACAGTGGAAACACAAAGTGGCAGAATGATGGAATGGCAAACTGCGAACACTGATCAGATAAATGGGTAGAAGTGCCAATCATGGTAAATGCGGCTGGAAATAAGCAAAAATTACTGGATGAGCACTAGTACATAATAAACTAAACAAAACAAATAAAATAGTTTTTACGTTAACACAGCACCCTGTGTCTTGAAGGATCTCAAAGCCTATCTTTCTGCAGTATCAATAAGGTGGAGTGTGGAAGCTAGGCCGACAAATAATGCACAGAATAGTGGAAAGGAAATATTGGCTAGACTTAATGGGGCAAACCCAAATGCTGTTGTATCTTTAACGTCCATGCAGAGTGCACAGGACCTCAGTTTCGATGGTGTGATTCAAGAAACCCTTATAGAGTAAACTGTATGGTGCTTAATTTATTTGTCTTAGAAGGACTGAGCCAACCCTGTCAGGACTTCAATCTGTAGTGTCAAGGTTTCTAGTTAGGTCAAACCTGAGTTTAGATCACTAGGCCTCATGCTTTCTCCAGACATTTTCATTAATAAGCCACGCAATCTTTATTTTCAAACCTTGCCAGACAAAAGGAAGGACTCTATTAACATTTTGATGATATTTTACAATGAGAAGCCCGATAGCAGGTGCTGAGATAAAATGCATATTGATAATCCCAAAGCCCCAGTCCGATTAAGACAAGTGTCACAACTCACTAAGGACTTGATCCTCCCCATAGGCACTGAACGCCTACATACTGCCATTTATCTGGGAGTTTTCTTTAACGTTTTAAAGAAGAGATAAATAATGATGTGCATCATGTATCCGAGGGATGAATCAAGCCCTAAATATAGTAATATTCCTACACAAAAAAAATTAACTTTGAGTTAGGATTGTTAGACCACTTATTCCACCAACGCAAACCATAAAAAGCAAGGAAATAAGCTGTTAAATCATTCAATGCCCCGTCTATGATCCACTCATTAGGTCCTCTCCTCAGCTTCACTACCATACTTCCACCAATTATGCCAACATATCTCTTCCTGAACAGGCAGAATGTAAGGCAGTGGGTCACGGCAGCTCTGGTCAGCACTGCTGACTGGGCCGTTAAAAGTCCCATCAGTGGTGCTGCCCGGCTAAGGCAGGCTAGTCCCTACCTGTCCTGGCTCCGTGCTGTGCCCTGGAAGCGGCCAGCAGCAGGTACAGTTCCTAGGTTGGGGGCCTCAGGGCTCCAAGTGCTGTCCCCTCCCCGAGCACTGGCTCCGCACTCCCACTGGCCAGGAACCAGCCAATGGGAGCTGGGGGGAGGAGGGAACAGTGCCTGTGGGCGAGAGCCGCATGCCTCCGCCTAGGAGCTGAACCTGCTGCTGGCCGCTTCCGGGGCGCAGCAGGGCCCGCAGTGCCAGGAAGCCTCCCTTAGCATTTCTGCTGTGCCGCTAACCGGGAGCCACCTAAGGTAAGCTCACACCGCAGTCCCCTGCCCCAGCCCTGAGGCCCCCCCAAACCCAGAGCCCCCTCCTGTACCCCAAACCCCTCATTCCTGGCCCCACTCCAGAGCCCTGGCCCCCTCCCGCATTCCATCCCCCTGCCGGAGCCACTTCCCACACCCCAAACCCCTCAACCCCAGCTCCACTGGGTCATGGGCATCAACAATTTTCTTCAACTGGGTCGCCAGGAAAAAAAAGTTTGAAAACCACTGATCTATCCCCTGCACATCCCTGATAATTCCTCATCTCCCCAAAGACCCACTCAACCCTTCATGTTTCTCAATCTGCCTACTCCCCCAAAGTCTCCCTAGAAGCCATCCTCATATCCCCTAGCCTCTAGCTTGCTTCCCTTATTCACCAGGTATACTTATCTAATTCTTCTTTGAACTCAGTTATACTTTTGGCCTTCACAACATCCGCTGGAAACGAGTTCCACAGCTTGACTTATGCATTGTGTGAAGTACTTCCTTACGTTTATTTTCAACCAGCTGCCTATTAATGTCATCGGGCCATCCCCAGTTCTTGTGTTATGTGAAGAGGTAAATAATACGTCCCTATTCACTTTCTGCACACCATTCATAACTTTATAGACTATTACCATACATACTCGATCATAAGCCGACCCCCCCCCAAGATGGATAAGTAAAAATGGAAAATTTTTATGACCCATTCATAAAATGACCGTATAATTCAGTGGTCAGCAAACTTTGGCTCCTGGGCCATCAGGATAAGCTGCTGGTGGGTCGAGATAGTTTGTTTACCTCAAGCATCCGCAGACACGGAGGTAAGCTTAATTAAACAAAGTGTCCCAGCGCGCCAGCTGCTTACCCTGACGAGCCAGGTCAGAGACTGGTGGGGAAATTTTTTGTGGGCGGAGTAATCCCTGTGGCCACCCCCCACATGACCCCACCCCTAGCCTGGGACCCCCACACTCTCCCCATCTCATCCCTTCCCACCTTATCTGGGGAGGATGTCTCTGGCCTGACCGGAGCTGCTCCAGCGGGCCAGACCGGGCGGCGTGGCCACAGCGCGTTCCAGCGGGCTGGGCCGGGCGGCGCGGCCACAGCCTGCTCTGGTGGGAGGGGCCGAGTGGCCTGGCTGCAGCCCACCAGCCCCAGAGCTGCAGCTGCTTCGGAGGCTGTGGGGGAGAGCAGCATGGCCAGAAGCGGAGAGACTCAGGCCCCGCCTCTTCCCTTCTGGCTCTGCTGGCTCTCTTTGCATCCTCTGTTGTGGGGAGGGGCTGTGTCCCATCTCTTCCTCTTTATACCCATTCATAAGCCAACTCCCTTCTCTGGTGCTTCCCTTTTTTACTAAAAAAATTCGGCTTATGAATGAGGATATATGGTATATCCCCCCGTTAGTCGTCTCTCTTTTCTACGATGAGCAGCCCCAGTCTTTTCAATCTCACCTCAAAAAGAAGCTGGCCCAAACCCCAAATCATTTCTGTTGCCCTTCTCTGTACTTTCTCCAATTCTAATATATCTTTTTGAAATGATGGGCAACCAGAACTGCATGCAGTATTCAAGGTGCGGGCATACCATTGTGACGTTATGATATTTTCTATCTGATTATCTATCCTTTTCCTAATGGTTCCTAACATTGTTAACTTTTTTGGCTGTTGCTGCATATTGAGCGGCTGTTTGCAGAAAATTATCTAAGACGACTCCAAGACCTCTTTCTTGAGTGGTAACAGCTAATTTAGACCCCCATAATTTTGTATGTATAATTGGCATTATGTTTTCCAATGTGCATTACTTTGCATTTATCAACACTGAATTTTCATCAGCCATTTTTTTGCCCAGTCACCCAGTTTAGTGAGACCGCATTGTGACTCATCACAGTCAGCTTCGGACTTAACTATTTGGAGTAATTTTGTATGATCAGCAAATTTTGCCACCTCACTGTTTACACTCTTTTCCAGATAATTTATGAAAATATGTTGAACAGCACTGGTCCCAGTACAGATCCCTGGTGGGCCACCCCTCTCCATTGTGAAACTGACCGTTTATTCCTACTCTTTGTTACCTATCTTTTAACTATTTAGTGATCCAGTAGAGGTCTTTCCCTCTTATCCCATGACTGCCTACTTTGCTTAAGAGACTTTGGTTAGGGATCTTGTCAAAGGCTTTCTGAAAGTTCAAGTGCACGGTATCGACTGGAACACCCTTGTCCACATACTTGCAGACCCCCATGCCAAAGAATTCGAATAGATTGGTGAGGCATAATTTTCCTTTACAAAAGCTCTTCCCCAACATATTGTGTTTCTATATATGTCTGATAATTCTGTTCTTTACTATAGTTGCACCCAATTTGCCTGGTACTGAAGTTAGGCTTACCAGCCTGTAACTGCCAGGATTGCCTCTGGGGGCTTTTTAAAAACTAGGTGTTACCTTAGCTACCCTCCAGTCATCTGGTACAGAGGGTGATTTACTGTGACAGAGAGCTGAGGGCTAGCTCTTGAGACAGCACTCTGGTCAGTGTTAGTACTAATTACTAGGGCTGTCGATTAATCGCAGTTAACTCACGCAATTAACTCAAAAATTGATCATGATTAATCGCAGTTTTAATTGTACTGTTAAACAATAGAATCCAAAATAGTTAATAAATTTCAATTGGTATGTTTTTCTGAATTTTCATGTATTTTGTATTCTGTACTGCAATTGAAATCAAAGTGTTTTTTTTTATTATAAATATTTGCACTTTAAAAATGATATACAAAAGAAATAGTATTTTTCAATTCACTTCATACAAGTACTGTAGTACAATGTCTTTATCATGAAAGTGCAACTTACAAATGTAGATTTCTTTTTGTTATATAACTGCGCTCAAACAGTGTAAAACTTCAGAGCCTACAAGTCCACTTCAGAGTCTACAGTCCTACTTCTAGTTCAGCCAATCGCTGAGACAAACAAGTTTGTTTACATTTACAGGAGATAATGCTGCCCTCTTCTTATTTACAGTGTCACCCGTAAGTGAGAACAGGCATTCGCATGGCACCTTTGTAGCCAGTATTGCAATATATTTACATGCGAGATATGCCAGACATTTGTATGCCCCTACATGCTTCGGCCACCATTCCAGAGGACATGCTTCCATGCTGATGACATTTGTTAAAAAAAATGTGTTAATTAAATTTGTGACTGAACTCCTTGTGGGAGAGTTGTATGCCCCCTGCTCTGTTTTACCTGCATTCTGCCATATTACAGCATGTTACATGTTACAGCAGTCTTGGATGATGACCCAGCACATCTTGTTCATTTTAAGAACACTTTCACTGTAGATTTGAGAAAATGCGAAGAAGGTACCAATGTGAGATTTCTGAAGAGAGCTACAGCACTCGACCCAAGGTTTAAGAATCTGAAGTGCTTTCCAAAATCTAAGAGCGACAAGGCGTGGAGCATGCTTTCAGATGTCTGAAAAGAGCAATGCTCCAATGTGGAAACTACAGAATCCGAACCACCAAAAAAGAAAACCAACCTTCTACTGGTGGCATCTGACTACATAATGAAAACGAACATGCATCAGTCTGCACTGCTTTGGATTGTTATCGAGCAGAACCCATCACTAGCATGGATGCATGTCCTATGGAATGGTGGCTGAAGCATGAAGGGACATATGAGTCTTTAGCACATCTGACACAAATATCTTGTGATGCAGGCAATGACAGTACTATGAGAACGCCTGTTCTCACTTTCAGGGACATTGTTAACAAGAAGTGGGCAGAATTATCTCTTGTAAATGTATACAAACTTGTTTGTCTGAGCGATTGGCTGAACAAGAAGTAGGACTGAGTGGACTAGTAGGCCCTAAAATATTACATTTTATTTTTGAATGCAGGTTTTTTTATACATAATTCTACATTTGTAAGTTCAATTTTCATGATAAAGAGATTGCACTAAGTACTTGAATTGGTGAATTGAATAATACTATTTTGTTTTTTACAATGCACATATATAAATATAAAGTGAGCACTGTACACTTTGTATTCTGTGTTGTAATTGAAAGCCATATATTTAAAAATGTAGAAAACATCCAAAAATATTTAAATAAATGGTATTCTATTATTGTTTAATAGTGCGATTAATCAAGATTAATTTTAATCGCTTGATAGCCCTACTAATTACAGACTTCGGGTATTGTTGCTCTCTGTTCATGCGAGGAGGACCAGGGAAGTGAGCGGGTGAAGGAATAAGCCTCCTAACAAGATTCCCCTAGAGAAAGTACTCAGGGGGAAGAGAAGGAGACAAACTGAAAGCTAGGAGAGCCTGACAAAGGGAGTCCTCTGATTAGAGACACCTTACCCCTCCCCACCTACCCCTTTTGGAGAAGGGGTTGAAGCTGAGATACAGTGTAAAAGTGTGGACAAACTGACATGTATTGGTGGAGGGATTAAAGCACCATAAATAAACTACAAGTTGGTGCTTACAAGCACTAAGGTCTCAGGGCAGTCTGAGTTTGCAAAAGAGGCAAAAGATATTGCACGCTGCCCTGTCACAACTCAGGGCTTGTCCAGGATTGTATCCATGAGAATGGGGAACTTAACAGAGAAGCTGGTGTAGAGATCTGGCAGTCTGGGTGACGGAGGGAACACTGCAATGGTGGTGGAGCCACAAAGAGATATGCAGAAGACTGTCCTGACTTTCCAATCCCACAAGAAAGAAAACTGTCCTGGCTTGCCTGGTAGGCTGAGCAGTGAAAGAGCCTTCAGGAATTTATAAGGGAGCAAGCTCAGGTTCAGCAGCAACTCTTGTAAAGTTTGGTGAGTCCTGCGATGGGAAACCGAGCACAGGACTCTGGAAGATGGGACCTGCAGGTGACCCTGATGTGGTTTTGCTTACTTTAGAAAAAGTGGACATAGGAGCCAGTTGGGACAGAACAATGTGGGCCCTTCAGCAGCCACCCTGTTTAACCAGGGAAGCACAGTTTGCGTATATGACTCTCAGTAGAGTCTTTGCCGTGGTTAAGGGAGCCACCCTGAACCAGGTGGGTGTGTCTACAGAAAAATACTGCCAGAAATTGAGACGCACAAGATGGATTAGGGGGTTACAGCCCTGTGCATTTGCACAGAAATTAACAGACTGGGCCACTCATTGGTTAAGGCCTGATACCCAAACTGGAGCGGGAGGCAGGAGAGATTATGGGCTCTGATTCTGGAACAGTTTCTTCAGAGTCGCCCTGACAATACCAGAGTATGGGTTAGGTGCATCAACCAGTTAATTTTACAGAGGAGTTTGCAGAGGTGGACATTCCTAGAGTAAGTCGGTGGGTTATGGAACTAGATCTGGGAAGGAGGAGGAGGACTGGGACACCTACAGCTGGAAAGGGCCCCAAGAAGATGAAGGAGGAGCCCGATGAAACTCTGGCAGGGGCTTGGGCCACAGTGTATTTCCAGTGTGGACATGACAGACATATACATGGACTGTGGGCTTTCATTGTTTTGTGGGTAGGCCGAGACCCCCAGGCAGGGAAGAAAAAAGAAAGTACAGTACCTACCATCTTAGTAATGGTAAGAAGGAGGTACCGAGATAGGGAGGAGGCGCCAAATGGATCCAGTGGACATGGCTTCATTCCTTTCGCTAATAAGGTGGGAGTTAATGAAACCACAGAGGATACTGGAGGTAGGGTCAAAACTGAATGTGTACATGGGGACATGAAATTCTGCCCCATGGCACAGGTGTCCCTGGAAGTCAAGGGGACATGAAGGTGGAAACATACAGAGGTAGTGGATGGATTGCCCCACTCCCTTGTAGTGGGCACAGAGGCCCAGGAGGGAGGAAATACAACCTGCAGAGCAAGGAAAAAAAACGTAGAGGAAATAAATGAAATTATAAGCCACGGACAGAGAAGTCCCCCCACTGACGTGGGGGTGGGGCCAAAGGGTTCGGAGTGTGGGAGGGAGCTCAGGGTTGGGGCAGAGGGTTGGGGTGTGGATCTGGGGTGGGGATGAGGGGCTCTGGGCTGGGGTAGAGGGTTGGGATGCAAGGGGAGACGGCTGTGGCTGGGGGTGCAGGCTGCTTCAGGACTACAGTGGGGAGAGAGGACTCCCCACAGCAGCACCTGGGTTTGGGGGGAGAGGTGCCTCTCCTTGCCACGATAGCTCCGGGGCTGGGGCTGCGGAATAGGCGCCCCTCCCCTGGCAGGGCCGGGCCTGGGTTTGGGCTGCCCATCTCCTGGCTGCGGCAGGTCTGGGGGCTGAGTTGAGGCCGGGAGAAGGGTGCTGCTGGAGCTGGGCTGCTCCTCCCTCAGCCATGGCAGGTTAGGGGTTGGGCTGGGGCCTGGGGAGGTTCCCTGAGCACCTGTGCGTTGCTTAATAGGCTGCTACATGGCCGCACAGTTTACATGGAACTTAGGACCCCATCAACAACAAAGAGGACTCAGGCAGGGAGAACAGCTCAACAGGCTGCCCTCGGTATGATGACATGTGGGCAGAGACATAATTATGAGGACAACCCGCATCCACCCAATGCAATTTTTGTGGGTGGAGAATGGATGGACCCTATAATAGGACCCAAAATGAACAACATGAGGACTAGAAGGGGCAGAAGCCTGATAGATCCTCCTGTAAAGGAGGAAGAGTATGAGGGAAGAAACTCCTAAGAACATAAGAACAGCCATACTGGGTCAGACCAAAGGTCCATCTAGTCCAGTATCCTGTCTTCTGATAGTGGCCAGTGTGAGCTGCTTCACAGGGAATGAATAGAATAGGTAAACTCCCTTCTGTTGGGAAAGGGGAGGAGGTATGTGACAGAGTACTGAGGGCTAGCACTTGAGCAATCACTCTAGTCACTATTAGGACTAATTAGGTTTCCCTGGGGAAGACTTAATTGGACCGTGGTGTGTATCTGGTTACCAGGCTAGATTGGCACTAATGAGCTGATTAACAGGGAATCTGTATAAAAGGGCACAGGAAGAAGGCTCTAAGGCTCAAGGGGAAGAGAAGGAGAGAAACAGAAAGCTAGGATAACCTGACAAATGGAATCCTCTGAGTAGAGACGCCTTATGCTCCACCCCCTCCTTTTGGAGAAGGGGTTAGAAAGTTGAGCTACAGTGTAAAAGTGTGGAAACACTGATGTGTTTTGGTGGAAGGATTAAAACACTGTAAATAAAATACATGATGGAGTTTACAAGCAAGAACATCTCAGAACACTGTGTTCATGGAAGAGACGTGGGTACAGCACACCATTCCATCATCACACTTACATACCACAGTTAGTAGTTCTGCAGTTTGGTATTTGAGTTCCTTCAGAACTCTTGGGCAAATATCATCTGGTCCTGAGTACTTATTACTGTTTAATGTATTAATTTGTTCCCAAAGATCCTCTGTTGACACCTCAATCTGGGACAGTTCCTCAGATTTGTCACCTAAAAAGAATGAGCCAGAATGCGTGTGAATCAACATGCACAAAGGAAGTTTGGAGTTCTTGAGGGCTGAGGTTGTTTAGCTGGAGAAACCCAAAGAAAGGTGAAGAAAATGGCAACTGTCAAGAAGGGTAAATTAAACAAACAAACAAAAACCACAAGACGTCAGCTGGCTTTTCTTTAAATTCCAAGAGTTGGCAACATTGTGAATAACTGAATACTTCACACCACCACAAAATGTCAGGCTACCACAGGTAAAATTTGCTCTTCAGTTCCTGAACAAGAGTATTTTATTCTTCAGTGAAGTAAAAATGACTGCAAAGACCATATTGCTTACTTCACTGAAAAAACAAAACTGATTTTTTAGTGTTAAATGATACAACAATATTGCTAATCCTGAGCATCCAAAAATCATGAGTCAGATCTCCAATAATCATGAGATTGGCTTAAAATCATAAAAATAATAAATTTGGGTCTCTGTTTATTTGCCTTCTGACTTTTTGAGTCTCTAGAGGTCGTGTTTACAAGCTTTTCTCCAGAGCCATAAAGGCTGGAAAGTTTTTTTTAAATGAAAGCTGAGATTCTCAGATATCACATGACTTTAGGAGATAAGATTTTAATTAAAAATACCAAATATCAGCTGGCTTTTGTTTAAATTACAAGAGTTGGCAACACTAAAATGAATACTTCACACCACCACAAAATGTCAGACCACCATAGGTAAATTTTACTCTTCAGGCCCAGAACAAAACCCATACCTACATGACATTTTAACTGTCAGTTTTAGCTTTGGACAGTAGGTGTCCCTACTACCCATTCACAAAGAGCCACAGTCTTCACTATACAGTATATACCTCTATGCAAGTACAAATGGAGAGGTTTGGGTTTTTTTTTTTTTTTTTTTTAAAAAAGAGATTGCTTATTAGTTGAGAAACAGCTAACAAGCTCAATCCCCCAAATACAAAGATATTTACTTAAAGGCTTTCAATATACACTGAAGGGTTACATTTAAGAATCTCCACAACAACTGAGCACATTGCAAAATCTATAGCAATTAGTCCACAAGGCATTTGGTAAACATCTCTCAAAATTCAGATACTTTTAAAATACTATTTGGTCATGCCTTCTCATTACCACCTATATATGCACTAAGGCCCCAATCCTGCAGTTGCCTCTGCATGGTGGATCCCTGTTCCTGCACATGGCCACATGGAAATCAGTGGCACTCTGGGCAGGCACAGGGCTAATGCCTGCACAGATCTATTTGCAGGATCTGGGTGTAAGTGCTGTATCAAACTTTATTAATAAAGAAAACTGACATCAACTCCACAAAAAACATAATTCGAACCCCAGGCCTGCATACCAAACACACAACCCCCACAAACACCAATATTACTCAATCAGCATGCAGAAGGCCACATGTATATGGGAACAAATTTAACTTGATCAAAAAGTAGCTAAATTTTCTGGAAAACCTCACTGCAGCAAACATGTTAATCCTTTTCTTAAGAGTTTAAATATACAGTGATGATGGTGAGCTAAATGGTAATAAAAAGGATCATGTTTGGTTTGCTTTGCTCCTTAGAGGTGTATGGATTTATCTGACTGCTCTAGCAGAGGGGCATTAGAATCAACTGCTGCTAATATCACTGATCACTCTGGCGTGGTTCTGTGAAGAAACTGAATGTTCATCTACTGTGCCGGAAAAATAATTAAACTTTTGAACACCAAATGTTTCTGAGCATGTATCAAAATGGTGTTCACAGAAAGAATTATCAGGAGTAGAGCATGGAAAGGTCATGACTTCGTTTATATAGATCAATGTTAAATCAGAACTCTCCTGGGATTTTGCAGAAAAAGGGAGGAAGCCTAAGGACAAAGTCACCACAACAGTTTTTCATTACACTACAATGCACTTGGACTTTTAAAAATGTACTTCCATTTGAATCTATCATGTAAAACACACCAATATAAATTACAAGCTGTTAAAGAGTCAAGCCTTTGACACTTCACTTAAGATGAAAAATGTTTTTAACATGATAGCAGATTTTTGGCCTGTAAAACAATGTTTTTCAAATATAAGAGAGAGAAAGGGGATTGCTTGTTCAAACCTAACTATAAGGGTAACTTATTGATAAGTCTATGTGGTAATAAAACTAGTAATGTTGGCGCTTGAACTGAATACTGGAACAAATGATTATTGTCCCACTAGAGGCATATAATCCTACCAGTAATTCGGTTTTCAATTTCTCCTTGCATCTGGAGGGAGTCCACGTAAATGGTCCTGTTTCCAATGATTCGTGCACATGCAATTCCCCTGTAAGGCTGACAGAACCCGTCTTCATGGTAATCTTCTCTGCAAAAGACAAGGGGAGTCTATAAGTGCATCTGCAGATGTCCAGCTGTCCCCAATGAATTTTTAAGAAATATATTCTTAAAATGACTTAAATCTGAAACTCCTCAATACTCCAGGTGCTACTGCCTCCCCTATGCCTACCTTCACACCACTTTGGAAGTATTTATGGGGGCACCACTGCAAACATCTAATTCAAGAAAGAAGGTAAAACCAAGAATAATCTCTAAATCATAGGCTAATGGTAATGGGATTTGACATATGAACCTATTAAAAAGCTGTTAAACTGAAACAGTAATATAGATCATGTTACACATCCTCATGTATTTCTGGCATCTGACTGCATTGAATACAATTAGGCAAGCAGTTGGCTCTCGTCTCCCACCTCCTACAATTCTTTATTTCCTTAAGCAAATAGCAAAATAGGACTTGCCCAAGATTCATTTAAAATACGGCATAATTCTGAACCAAGAGTTGGATAAACAGAATGAAAAGTAATTAGGTGTTAACTTCTTTTCTACTCCCCTTGTTTAGATTCTTGAGACAGACACTCCTTTGCATGGGTGAATAAAGGGGAAACGGAGGGAAGCAAACCTGTCACGCTGTGGTCTCCCATAGGAGGGGCCACCTTATTATAGACTGACATTTATTACATATTTGCCAAGTGCCTAACATAATGGAGTTCTGACCTGGTTGAAGCCGCTAAGCCAGGGGTGGGCAAACTATGGCCCACGGGCCGGATCCAGCCCCAGCACCTCAGGGCCTTGGATCCGGCCTGCGGGATTTCCCCCCCGTGGTGCCGCAGGCCCTGCGCCACTCTCAGAAGCGGCTGGCACCATGTCCGTGGGGCCCTGGAGGGGAAGGCAGAGGGCTCCGTGCGTTGCCCTTGCCTCCAGGCACCACCTGCCGCAGCTCCCATTGGCCGGGAACCGGGAACTACAGCCAATGGGAGCTTTGGGGGAGGTACCTGGAGGGGTGGCAAGGGCAGCCCGCGGAGCCCTGTGCCTCCCCCTCCCCCAGGGCTGCGCAGGGACGTGGTGCTGGCCGCTTCCCGGAGCAGCAGAGCCTGCCCTGGCCCCGGTGCGCACTGCTGCCACCTGAGAGCTGCTTTAGGTAAGCAGTGCCAGGCCGGAGCTCGCACCCCTCCTGCCCCCTGCCCCCAACCCCCGGCCCTGAGCCTCCTGCCACACCCACACCCCTCCTGCACCCCAACTCTCTGCCCTGAGCCCCTGTCGCACCCCAATCCCCTGCCCTGAGTTCCCTCCTGCACTCTGCACCCCTCCTGAATCCCAACCCCCTTCCCTGAGCCCCCTCATACACCTCACACCCCTCCTCTTCCCCAATCCCTTGCGCTGAGCCCGTTCCTGCACACCGCACCCCCTTCCCCCGCACTCCCTCCCGCACCCCAACCCCCTGCCCTGGCCCTGCATACAATTTCTCCACCCAGATGTGGCCCTCGGCCCAGAAAGTTTGCCCACCCCTGTGCTAAACCCTACCACAATATACATGTTAAACATTAATAAAGTAAGAATTCATCCACAAATGCTGAATGAAGATTAACCACCACGGAGACATTTCACTTTTCTCCAATGGGAACAAAGGACAGGTGGAATCAGAAGGACAAGTTAATTGCCACAGTGAACAGTTTTCAGCTGCATACTCATTATCGTATTAAAACCTCATTTTCTAACAATTCCTAAATACTCAGAGTCCAAAAAAATTGAAGTGTTGCACAAGCTGCACAGTTTAGTCAGCCCAGACCACACCAATAGGAAAGTCAACGATCTCCATAATGAACCGCATGAATATGAAACCTGTTTGACCTCTTTCATGAAGAGAAAGTTCAAACACTGATCATGAGGAACAAAGTCAGTTAAGAGAACTATGTGTAACCATATCTCACCCTCCTGCTCCACCTCCCTGCCAGCATAAAGCATTTGAAGGAATAAATAATCTAATTAACAAGGTTTTGGTGACAAGAGCAGTATGATCACTCAGGTTCAGTTTGTTTATTTCTGTCAGAACTTGCAAATATCGTTCAGATATGTTGTATATACACATGTTAATACAGAGTTTCTCTGGAATTTTATAGTCAACTACTGATTAAACTGAAATAAGGCCATTATCTTGGATGGGCACAAAAATTAACAGCAATCAGATGTCAGAGGTTCTGACAGAAGCAAGACTCTTGTTATTAAAATGCTATGTTCCAAATGAATCCTTTATATCTCTCTAATATAGCCAGGCAAAGCACTAAAATGAGTCTGGCAAGTCTGGCTGACAACTTCAAAGAAAACGGTCTCAAATGCTTATGGGTCAATATACTAAGAGATAAAGTGTAAGGTGTAGTATTAGCTGGTGTCTGCTACAGACCACCAAATCACACTAGGGAAACAGGATGATTGGCTCCTTATGCACCTACCTCTAATGTGTAAGGAAAAAAAGCTGCATGATCACAGGGGACTTCAGTTTGAGTGAAACATGTTGGAAGTCTCATGTTTCCAGTGCTAAAATATTATTGGAATTTCTATATATTATACATGACATTTTCCTAATTCAAAACATGTTACAATCAACACAGAGGAATTCTATAATAGACCTAATCTTGACAGATAAAGAGGTACTGATCACAGAACTAAAAATTAATGGTAGCTTAGGTACAAGTGATCATGACTTGATGATATTTATAATGTGCAAACAGAATAAAATCCAAACCAGTAATATATACTTGGTGCTTTAGAGGGGCCAATTTCACAAAGCTGAAAACAATTCTGAGCCATATCAGCTGCAAGGAAGAATTTAATCAGAAAAATGTGGAAGATAATTGGGAATAGTTTAAGAACGTTTTACTACTTACCCAAGAAGCCACAATCCCATAATCGAGGAAGAAGGCCATACTGGTGAAAATCAATCAATCACTCTGTGTGTGTGTACCCCAACTCTCTACCCTGAGCCCCCCTGTCGCACCCTGCAGCCCAATCCCCTGAGCTCCCTCCTGCATTCTGCACCCCTCCTGAACCCAACCTCCTTCCTTGAGCCCCCTCCCACACCCGACATCCCTCCTCTGCCCCAATCCCTTGCCCTGAGCCCATTCCTGCACACCGCACCCCCTCCCATACCCCGCACTTCCTTCCGCACTCCAACCCCCTGCCCTAGCCCTGCATACAATTTCCCCACCCAGATGTGGCCCTCGGCACACACACACACATGCACGTATACATTAGAAGAATGGGGAAGTTGAATGTAATGAATATAAATCAGAAGCTAGGAATTATAGAACATTGATCAGGGAAGCAAAGGAACACAAGAAGAACTCTATGGCCAGCAGAGTTAAGGTCAATAAAAAAGGATTTTTTAAAGTATGCAGGGAACAAAAAGAATCCTAATGAGGGTATTGGTCCATTGCTAGATGGAAATGATAGAATTATCAATAATAATGCAGAAAAGGCAGAATTGTTCAATAAATATTTCTGTTCTATACTTGGGGAAAACAGATGATATAGTCTTATCATATGAGGATAACACTTTGCATTTCACTAGTATCTCAGGAGGATGTTAAACAGCAGCTACTAAAGTTAGACATTTTAAAATCATCAGGTCCAGATAACTTGCATCCAACAGTTTTAAAAGAGCTGGCTGAGGCGCTTACTTGACTGCTAATACTGACTTTCAATAAGCCTTGGAACAATGGGAAGTTCCAGAAGACTGGAAGCAAGCTAATATGTGCCTATATTTAAAAAGAATAAAAACAGGATGACCTGGCTAATTATAGGCCTGTCAGTCTAGCACTGATCCAGAGCAAGACAATGAGGCAGCTGATATGGGGCTTGATTAATAAAGAATTAAAGGAGGTGTAATATAATTAATACCAATCAAGGTGGGTTTATGGAAAATAGATCCTGTTAAACTAGTTTATCTTTGGTTGATGAGATTACTAGTTTAGCTCAAAAAGGTAATAATGTTAATATAATATACTTAGATTTCTGTAAGACTTGATACTGCACAACTTTTTGACTAAAAAACTACAATGATATAGAAGTTAACATGGCACATTAAATGGACTAAAAGCTGGCTGACATTGAGTGGGTGTGTTTCTAGTGCAGTTCTGACAGGGACTGGTTCTTGGCGCTATGGTATTTAACATTTTTATCAATGGCTTGAAAGAAAATATAAAATCTTCACTGATAAAGTTTGCAGATGACATAAAAATTTGGGGGAGTGGTAAATAATGAAGACAGAGTGATCTGGATTGCTTAGTAAACTGGGCACAAGCAAATAATACGTGTTTTAATACATTTAAACATAAACGTATACATCTAGGAACAAAGAATGTAGGCCACACTTACAGGATGGGGATTCTGGGAAGTAGTGATTCTGAAAAAAAGATCTGGCGCGCATGCGGGATAATCAGCTGAACATGAGCTTTCACTGTGATGCTGCAGCCAAGAGAGCTAATGCAATCCTGGGATGCATAAACAGGGGAATCTGAGCAGGAGTACAGAAGATATTTTACCTCTGATTTTGACACTGGTTTGACTGTTGCTGGAGTACTGTGTCAGTTCAGGTGTCCACAATTCAAGAAGGATGTTGATACATTGGAGAGAATTTAGAAAAGAGCCACAAGAATGATTAAAGGATTAGAAAACATGCCTTATAGACTCAAGCAAAAATCTATTTAGCTTAACAAAGAGAAGGTTAAGGGTGATTTGATCAGTCTATAAGTACCTACACAAGGAAAATCTACATTCATAATTAGCTTTTCAGTCTAGCAGAGAAAGCTGTAACATGATCCAACGGCTGGAAGTTGAAGCTACACAAATTCAGACTGGATATAAGACATATATTTTTAATAGTGAGAGTAATTAACCATTGGAACAATTTATCAAGGGTTAAATCAAGGGATTTTCCATCACTGACAATTTTTAAATCAAAACTGGATGTTTTTCTAAAAGATCTGCTCTAGGAATTATTTTGGGGAAGTTCTCTGGCCTGTGTTATACAGGAAGTCAGAGTTGATGATCACAAAGGGCCTTTCTGGCCTTGGACTCTATGAGTAGTAGTGACTTTGAGTACTATGCTACATTTAATCCTTTTGACAAAGGTAGTCATGTTCAACAAAGCTACAGAAATGGTGGCACAGATAGCCCACTCCATGACTAATGTTCAATTAATTTCACTCAGCTGCGCATATAGTCAGCATGGGGCATAACACATGGAGCAAAAATACAGGGGAAATTGTTGAAAGAAAATGAGAGGGGCTTCATTCTCCATTCAAGCAGAGTTCTTTGGAGTCACACGACGCTTTTGATATTTGTCCCAAACTAGATGCCAGTAACTGAATTTCTGGATGGAGCAGAAGTTAGAGTGGCTGAAAATAGGCAGAAACACAGCCTCTTCAATTTTCTGCTGCTTGAGCTGAAAAGGTTGCTCTGATCAACGGTACAAGAACAAATCTTAAACTTAACTCAGCAGCTCATGACAGCTTAGTTTGTCCCAGGCTACTGAGATCCTAAAGATGAACTGCAAAGGAAAAAAATTTTTCTGCTTTTGTCTTTTACTAATTATTTATGTATGTTTAAAGATTACCTCACTTTTCCCAGGTTGTTATTGTTGGGGTTTTGTCATTGTTGCTGTTTTTTGCTTTCTACTTGTTTTTAACAGAGAGGTATCAAGAAGACTAAAAGTCTTTACTTCCTGCTTTGTTTGTTTGCTTTTTTGCTAAAGAACACTCTCAAAGTCTGGAGATCTAGAGCAGCAATTTCTTAGGGCTGGTCTACGCTACATTGTTAGGTTAACATAAGCTACCTTGCATCGACCTAAGCCGTGTAAGTGTTTTCATTTGTATTTGGTTCCCATCGACATTAAGTGCCTCTCTACAACAATTTAGTAATGCCACCTCCATGAGGTACGTAGACTCATGGTCAACGTAATTAGGTCAACGCACTGTCAGTGTTGATGCTGAGTTGCTTATGTTGACTCCTGAACGCCAGCAACAGTCATCCTATTATGCCTGACACTGACAATACAATTGACATAAGCACTCCTGGTGAGGACACGCACTGCCGACACAAGGAGCCAAGTGTGCACACACACAAGCAATGTAATAACTGCAGTGGCTGTATACCAACGTAAGTTTGGTCAACACATTTTTGTAGCGTAGACTTGGCCTTAGTGTTTCATTAAAGGGGAGATGCAATGCAATTTTTCTTCAAAAAGAATTATTCTCCCAAGTGTTTGTCAGTAGTTTTAAACAAACAATCTGACTGAACATTCCCATTTCTCTTAACACCCAATTTCAGTCTCTTGTGATGATAATCCCACTGGTCTTCCTGCACTGCAAGGAGTACTCCAGCAAAAGAGAGAAGTCAAGAACTGATATTTCTAATGTAAAATCAAAGAGGGAGAACAACCTTTTGTGGGGAAAAGATGGGGGAGGAGGGGGAAATAAAAGCCAAGAAACACCGAGGTTTGTCTTTATGCTTCATAAGAAAAGAAAATGGTCTTTTTAACTTTTGCAGCTGATGTTCAACTCATGCCAGGCTCACAGGACCCATGTCAGAGAGTAAAGAGGGCTCAGCATTGATAAGGGAGTGTGTGTGGGGGGTGGAGTTAGCTCCTTATCACACATACATTACAACCTAGTTAAACACAGTCTCTCCAACTGCTATCCTACAACTTTGAATCTGTGAAAGGAAGGAAATATATATGCAATATGGGGAAAGCAAAACAACAAACAAAGCCCTAGATTCCTTTTCTCTATAACGCAAAACACACTAGAGTGCCATCTTCCCATTCAGGTGGCATTTCAGGCCCCCATAAACCTTTTGTGTGCTTTGGAAACAGGAATGTTATAAGAGATCTTTCGAAATAATTTGTTATGCAGAACTGAAAATATCTTCAATTACTGGTGTTTTGTTAAACATTTATTATTTCCATATAAATAATCACTTTGCAATCATGTAACGTCAACTGTACTTAAAGGTTATAGAACAATATAGCTTCATGCAAACATACATCTCATTTGAAATATTTACAATATATAAAATGCTGTGTACGACAGGCATTGCATAAATATACTGAACCCACTAATACATACTATTTACACTACTATTATTAATCATGTTTATTATGTAGTGCCTAAGAACCAAATCAAGAATAGGGCCCATTGCACTAGCGACTGTACAAACACAGAGCAGCAGAGCCCTGATGAGCTCACAATCTAACTAAGCAAGACAGGCAGGGTGGAGGAAGGGAAACACCACACTGTGATGTCAGCAAACAGCAGGTTAGTGCCACAATTTCTTTTTTTGGGGGGAGAAGGGGGTTTAGTAAGGAGGGGATCAGCTACATGGGCAGAAAAGGGAAGGGAGAGGTGACACTGAAGGGAAGGCGGGTGAGGGAACAGGGCAGGGGAGAGGGGAGCCTGAGCGACAGGTGTGGAGTGAAGAGACTGCGTAAGGGGGAAGGAGAAGGTTGCAGCAAACAGCCAATCAGCACAGTGCAGTGGCGGCATTTTCCTCATCATGGCCCCCTGCAAAGCGCAATTCGGGGGCCCCTACCGGCGTTGCTGCCAGTCATGTTAGTAGGGGTCTGTGTCCCTGCATCATCTTGCTGGGCAGTGTTTGTGATTCACTTTGGCTTTCACTTTGTCACCAGGGATAAGTAACTGAGTCACCCTATCGGAAGCCCAACTCACTGCTTCAGACCCCCCTGCAATTGCATGGGTTGCAGGTGCCTAATGCTGCCACTGAGCATAGAGCAGAGACAATCCAGTTAAAACTGCAGCAAGTTCTCTGAATGTCCAAAGATCCCTGCTTTGGCTGCAGCTGCTCCTCTGGGCTGGCGTGTCTGGCTGGCTCCTCTTCAGTTTTTTAGGAGAGGGGAGGCATCATCTGGGTTCTAGTACCCCCAAAGTGGGGGTAAGAGAGAGTCTCTGCTGCATTGTTCTGGAGCCAGAGGTGCTAAGGGGTGGGGTAGCTCCACCTGGCCCCCTTTTTACCCTTTTCCCCCAGTGCAGCAGTCCCTGCTTTGACTGCTTATCTAACTCTTCTTACCGTCTAGAGTCTCTAAATATTACTTTAACTTTATAGATGATACTCCACCACCTAGACAAAGACATCAAAGAAAAGACCTACAAAACAAAGGGGCCTTTCTTAATGGAAAAGCTGAAATAGTGAAAAGAATAAATATGAACAGAATGCAACACACGATAACTGTAACACAATCTATTGTACACAACTGTCACAGCTGAACAGGCTGGAGGGCATATTAGAGGAAAATGTCCAAACAACTGAAGAGTGACGCATGGAAACTTCATTCTATATTAAATTCCTTTCCTGGAGGTAAATAGGAATAGATAAACCAATAAGAGCCTAAAGTGGGCATGCACTTGGTGTCCTTGACAATAAAGAGGATCAGACCCAGTGGCTTATGTTGAAAAATGTAGAATATTCCTAGTTTAAATTTGGATGTTAAAGATGATATTTCATATGTTAATACATGTTACAAAATCCCAGACAGAACTTCAGGCAACAGGAACACACATGATGGCACACAGGTTTTACATAGATGGAGCACAGAAACACGATGATTTAGAGATTTTTAACTATCAAACAGAAGGGTTCATTGAACGCATTTTGAAAGCAGGTACGGCTAAGAGGGACCTAATATTTGCTAACGAGAGCTTTTCTTCTTTCTGTCTTGGTCCCACAAACTCAAGCTAGAACATAAGGAAAACTTATACATTAAAATTACTTTGTTTAAGAAGTTAAAGATACCATACTCTTTCCTGCAAAGCTGTGTGTCAACAATAAACAGGAATTCTCCTACCTTGAACATTTTACTATTGACTAACAAATTGTTAGCTAAGGCAAACTAAGGATATGAATTGTTATCCATTAAGTAGGTATCCAGAACTCGTTTATATCCTATTCAACTGCTATCAGTAAATCATGGCATTAAGCGTTGTTCATGAATAATTTAGTGTTTTACTTTAAATCAAAGATGTCTGTGACAATAGGAGATAGAGAGATTCTTAAGTGTTCTTAGTAATAATGTTGATTCATTTCTCTGCTCCGATAACAATTAACAGATTGAACATTAAGTAACTAGGAGCCCAATCCTGCCAGATGAGTGAACTGGAGTTGAGGGAACTCAGCAACTTGAAGGATATTAAACCTTAATGCAAAAAAGTATTTAAGAATATGCTTAAATCTGTGCCAATTCAGGAAAACACAGAGGCAAAAGCGCATGTGTTTTCCTGAATCGGAGCCTAAAAGATTAAATAGTAAAGAGCCTGATGGAGTTTGCATTTCTCCTGATCGATACACAAAATAAAAATGTAATTGTACAAATATTTGGTCTACAGGATTGTTAGATCTGGGCTGGTTATTGTGCAATATCTACTATTGTCACTGTCCACTACGTGCACCCAAACATCAAGATGATCAGCATTCTAAGAATCTGGACAGATATATTTCAGAAAATTAAGTTTTAAAAATAAATATCCCATTAATCTATTGTACCATATGCAAGTAACACAAAAGGATTACTTAAAATAATTTGAGGGGGATTTCTCTTTTAATGTAATAAATGGATAAATAGATTCATGGCCCCATATGATTGTTATCAAATTAGTAGGAGGAACCCTCATATTATATTCTAACAACCATGTAAGAGCAGAGGTGGGTGAACTTTTTGGCCCGAGGGCCACATCTGGGTGGGGAAATTGCATGCAGGACCATGTAGGGTTGGGGCAGGGGGTTGGGGTGTGGGAGAGAGTGTGGGGTGTGGGAAGGGGTGTGGTGTGCAGGAAGGGGCTCAGGGCAAGGGGTTGGGGCAGAGGAGGGGTGTAGAGTGTATGAGGGGGCTCAGGGTGCAGGAGAGGATGCGGAATGTGTGAGAGGGCTCAGGGCAGGGGTTGGGGAGCAGGAGGGGTCTGGCAGGAGGCTCGGGGCAGGGGTTTGGGGAACAGGAGGGGTGCAGGCTCTGGCCTGGCACCACTTACCTGGAGTGGCTCTGAGGTGGCAGCAGTGCACAGCGAGGCTAAGACAGGCTCCCTGCCTGCCCTGGCCCTGCGCTGCTCCCGGAAGCGGCCAGCACCACGTCCCTGCGGCCCCTGAGATGTGATGTGCAGGGCTCCATGAGCTGCCCTCGCCTGTGGGTATCTCCTCCGAAGCTCCCATTGGCTGCGGTTCCCATTCCTGACCAATGGAGCAGCGAGGGGCGATGCCCGCACGCGAGGGCAGCGCACCAAGCCCTCTACCCCCCACTCTCCCAGGGATGTGGTGCTGGCCACTTCGGAGAGCGGTGCAGGGCCTGCGGCGCCATGGTGGTGGCAATCCTGCAGGCCAGATCCAAAGCCCTGATGGACCAGATCTGGTCCGTGGGCCATAGTTTGCCCACCTTTGATTTAAAGCAACCTACAGAATATAACAGATATCTATAGTTAGTTTAAAAATTCTGTAGAAAGGATATCATGAAAGGAACTGGTAAGTGCCTTTAAAAATTTCCATCCATATGTCCACAATATGCATGTAAACCTCAACTTCTGACTCTCTCCCTATGTTACTGACCTCACCTACTCCAAGATAAGAAATATTATTTAATTAAAAATTATTTAATGTGGGAAGAGGAGATTTAAGCCATCCCTAACGACAAGTAGGAGTGGAGTTGCAAAGATATTGGGAAGACTAGAGTTGGCTAGTGCAACAGGCTCAGTAGAGTGCCTAAACCTAAACAGACGGGACCAGATCTTCAACTTGTATAAACAGTCACAGCTCAAGCAAAGTCCATGGTGCTATGACAATTTATATAAGCTGAGGATATGGCCCATGAATGTTGGAACCACACACTCATTCAGTTTTGGAGC
Organism: Lepidochelys olivacea; assembly: GCF_965140295.1. Classification (NCBI taxonomy): domain Eukaryota; kingdom Metazoa; phylum Chordata; order Testudines; family Cheloniidae; genus Lepidochelys; species Lepidochelys olivacea. The sequence goes on along the minus strand of NC_140415.1, from coordinate 84,486,696 downwards.
ACCCCAGAATATAGTTGTTACAATATTTAATGTTTCAGGCCTTTAATCTAAATAAAGTGAAATGGGATGTTATCAGACTTTCACTGGCATTTGATTGGTTGGCGATTAACATTTATTTAATTTTGTTAAGAAAAAGTTATCTAGAAAGAATTCCCTGAAAAAAATGGGACTTCAAGCAAGGGGCATTTTATTAGTCGAAGCTCCAAAATTACTATCTAAAAATATCTAAAAAATAAAGACTGTCCTCCAAAACAGCATCAGGCATGTTTAATTTGTTACTTTTAATTAGATCATGTGATGTAATGTATTAAACCAAGTATTCAGTATGCACCCAAACATGCTCATGGCATTCCCATTTGTTGAAATGGTTATACTGAAATTTTATTGGCTGAGCTCGCGCAGGCCTTACGCTCAATTTGACCGCATTTCTCTGTTTGTACATCTGTAACGTGATAATGTGCTGCATCCAATCAATTCTGAAATTTCAGGGAATGTTCTATGGAAGGTGGGTGAGGTAATATCTTTTATTGGACCAACTTTGGTTAGTGAGAGAGACAAGCTTTCAAGCTTACCCAGAGCTCTTCAGGTACACAACAGCTGGGAGATGCGATTCCCTCCTTGGGAAGACATTTACAGGCTAGCTCTGCTGGACCTCGTGCCTAAAAATAGCAGTGTGGCTGTGGTGGCTTGGACAGCTGGGGATTATACTTGGGCGCTCAGTCCTAGCCACCACCTCTGCTGTTGCATCCACACTGCTACTTTTAGGTGCTAGCTTGACGAGAGCTAGCATGCATCTGTGCTTAAATTCCCTTAAATTTTCTATGACAACTCTGCCTTCAGATGATGGGTTTTTTTTGAAAGTTTCAGCAACAGTGGCTCAGTCATTTCTAAGAATGAGGTTAGGGAAAAATACATGTTTTGCTCATGATAAAAAAAATTACAACCATTTCATTGAGAAGCTTTGGCACCCTCATGCTTCATGAAATTAGGTGGGGGAACAAGCTTGGTGTCAGGAATGTGCCTTTTGCAGTTCCCATGAAAAACTGCCCAAATTTGGCCAAATTATAAGCCTTTCTAAAATCTCAGTTCACACACACAGAGTAGAGACTTGACAGAATTTGCCAGTCAGTTCTCCAAAGATTCTTCCTGCAGCTACTACTTCTGGCTACTGCAAGTTGCTGGGGTGCTGGGACCTAGAACTCAGAGCAGGGAGACTGTCTCTCCTGTGCTCTCAATGACTGCCCCTGTTGGCACCCAGGCAGTATGGAGAAAGCCACCTGACTGAAATTCAGAAGGGTCAAGAACCAGATTTGCTCGTGGTGGAAGGAGCAGACTGAGACAAGGAACCTGGCTGCGGGAGGGGTAGGAGAGACTAGGACTGAGAATAGATGCGGAACCTCGGACAGGGAGCCTGGGAGTGAGGGGGAAGACTGGAACTACAACAAGGAGTTTGGTGGGAATGGAAAGGGGCAGACTGGGACAAGAAGCTGGGGGATGGGGAAGCGATATGGTACTTGGACAGAGTTAGAAGTGTCTAATTACTAGAGAACACACCCCTCCAGAACCTGGAATGGAACCCAAAATTCCTAAATCTCACCGTTCCTCCGCTGTCAGCAAATATCTATGAAACCCACTGGCCAATTGTATCTCTCATCCCCTCTAGTGCTGGCCCACACAGAGGATGAAAACCTGCTATGGCTATCAGTTACTCACTTAAGAGGCAGAGATCAGTGTAGCGGAGCCAAAGTTTCCAACCCTGATGAGCCATGCAGATGTCAATATAATTCCACATGACTGATATTTTTTCAGTTTGCTATTTTAAAGCGCTTGGAATGACACACCGATCTCAACCAATGCCTCTGGAATTCAAGGGAAGTTTACATCAAACAGCTCCCAACTACTATACATTTCCTGAAAGGGTGCAATATGCATAATACTAAATGATCATTTTCTTTTAGTTTTTGTTCCTTTCAATTCAAAACCAATTACTGGGTGTCAATCATCATTTATTTCTAAAACATTCTCTTTTTTTCTCCATCCTCCTTCGAATTCATACTTCAGTGCAACATCTATTCGTCTGAACTCTGCTACTATATTATAAAAATTAGTGGACACTATCGTACAAAGCTCTGGTAAAGCAAACTGGCCTATGTTCAAAAGTCACAATTGTCATTTACTTTGGGACTCCATGCACGTCAAGTTATGACAATTTATTGGTTATAAGCAATGGTACATGGCAGCTGCATAAATTCACCTAATCATATATAAAGTTAATAATCAATAAAAATACTTAGAAATTCAATTAAGAAAACAAATATTGTTCCTAAACTTAGTATGGAAGCACTTAGCTTTTCATGCCTCACACTAATGTTCTGCATGTATTGAGATTTCTGTCAGCTTGGGTAATGGAGATATGAATGTACAATGACCATTGTTTTCATCCCCCCCCCCCCCCGCCAAAAAAAACCCAACCCAACTAATAATGGCAGAAAAACACATTTTAATAGCAGCACCTGGTAACCTCCTAAAGCTTTTACATACTAATCTCAAACATGCTGCTGACAGCAATCAGAGAGATAGTGAGAGAGAATGAGAGACACTGGAGCACTGGGCTGTAAACAGTCGACTAAGCACACCACAACCACTTCAGACCATCTCGGATCATATTTAAGAAGCAGCTACAGTATTTCAACCCTGCAAACACAGAATACAACCTCCAAAGAATGTTATCTCTAATTTCAGATTCTGGTTTAACAGATTTGGCAGTTATAATTATGATTTAGTGTAACATTTAATAAACTGCAGTCCATTGCAACAGAGGAGAGAATGGAAAGATAGACTCTGATCTTAAAAAGAAAAGAAAGAAAGAAAGAAAGAAAGAAAGAAAGAAAGAAAGAAAGAAAGAAAGAAAGAAAGAAAGAAAGAAAGAAAGAAAGAAAGAAAGAAAGAAAGAAAGAAAGAAAGAGGGAGTTACCTTCATATTAAACAATTTCCTAATACCATTGACAGCTCAGGCAGGTTTTTCCCCACTTTCTGGGAAACCTGCTGTAGTAACATTACACACATTTCATGCACTTCTTTTAGCCCTTTGAGTATTGCAAAACAATGAGCCATTCTATTAACACTTAGTCAAAAGAGGTACTTTTCAAAACTGATTTTGTAGAATAAAGTAGGTGAAAATGTCAAAATTTCTGTAGTTCAACATATCGAGAGAACAGTTTCACAAATACACAGAAGGGCTGTAAATGCAACAAGAGAAAATTTACCTCCCATTCTGAATTTGGAAAATACTGATTTTCCAACTCTAAAGCAGGGGAGATATAGCTTAGGCTTGTGAATTTCACTTGTAAACCAAAAAAAAAATTTCACTTGTAAACCAAACAAAACTAAGTTTGAAACTACTTCTTTCATGCTTGCAGCTATATAAACCAAAACTGACAAAAATGTGGCTATGAAGTAACTACCCCTTTTTTTCATATTACTATCAGACTTAATAAAATGTCAAAAAAGACATTGTGGTTAGTAATTTTTGGGCGGGAGGGTGTAAATGTTTTACATTACTTAATTTTTAGAGAAATATTTCCTATGTCACCTCATATTTTAGACTTAATGGGGAATTAGAAGCTTTTTTTTTAAAAAAAGTCACTTCTATTGGAATTTTTAACCTATTTTTATTACAAACACCATCTCAGATAATTTTAGTTTAATTAAAAAGTAAAAAGCTGTCTTTTTTCAGTTTGTTTACTTTGTACTGTCTGTTTCACTTTTCTCAAACAACAGTCAATTAGGTAAGTTTCACATATTGTCTGTGTGGTTCTATCAAAGAGCAAAAGGGGAAAATAAAGCATTTAAAAATAGGAAAGCGTGATTATGAAACCATAAAAATAGGCAGGATGCCTTATGGGCAGGTGTAATACCTGAAATTACTTTTAACTCATTTTTTGAAATTGACTAGATTTTATGATAATAGTGTTCCCTCTATCTTCTTGCCTCCCCTCACCCATGCATACCTTTCACCCACTTTAAGGCCAGTATGCATCCTAAGGCACTCTAATTAAACTCAATGTGGCATAAAATGCTGCACAGGAAGTCACAGGAACAAACAACTGCCCTTTTGTAGGGACACAATAAATACTTTGAAAGCCATTTAAGTTACTGAACAGTTGGGGTTAAAAGTAAATTCAAAACAAACTAAAGATCATCAGGGATGTCCAACAGCTGCAGTAGCGGAATAAGCCTTAGGGCTATCGCTAATTCGCATATCGATTTACATATACACATTGTTTAAAAATAACAAATGCACAAACAAGCCCTACTTGTAACTTCTTTGACAGAATAATTCAAATTGTTTCTTTGATCTCACCAAAAATAAGTACCTGTTACCGATCAGCTCCCTTCCCTGGGAGAGGGCATCTCTCCCTTGTGTTCACTGGGAGAGGGCATCTGGGAGTCAAATTTTATGAGGTCAGAGATGCATTTGGCCTTTATCTATACGCTGTGCACCTGAGTTACTGCTTCCCACTTGACCAATGTGGTAGCATGCTGACTACTAAAAACAAACTGCAGCTCTCTAGCCAAAAAGATACATTTGACCTCTACTGCATATGAAGGAGGCACCTGGGGAACACTCATACAAGTTGTGTGTCAAACCTCCCACATGGTGACATTAGACAATGCATTTATATCTGTCGGCAAGTTTACATTTTAAACTCAAAGTATGGGATTTACAGGAAAACAAACATTTACCACATTTTTATACTTTTATCTTTCATCAAATACATTACAGGACTGTATGTTGTAGCCTATGTGAAGCAAGGTTGCAAGTAATATGTCCAAACCCTTCAGACAATCTTAAAAATTCTGAAGTATTATAAACAGATGGCAATTTTCCCATTTAGCTATGCTTATAGCAATAAAAACAGATACATATTTCACAAGATGTGACAGAAGAGATTCAACTTTTAAGGATAAATAAGCCAGAGACAGATGCTCTATCTTCTGACCAAAGTCAACAAACAGATTTAGAAGAGTCATGTTACAGGGAAGAACAATGGCCCAGATCTTCAATTGTGGCCAATGAGAACACAGCACAATTAAGGAAGGGGAGGAGAGGCACCCTTTGCATTTCCCCCAACCCTGTATTAGCTATGTGTCAGGTATGTCCACCGTAACATTAAGTTAGCGCAGCCTGAAGTATGCTTTAAATTATGTCAGCTACCCATGTCCAGTAGGGGCCAATCTGACAGCTGGAGCTCTGCAGAGCATAAGGAAGCTCTGACCAGAGCCCCTTCTTTCTGTGTCAACAACAGGGTGCGGGAGCATAGGATCCCCAATGTTACTGTAAGATCTCACAATAAATGACCCTCCTATAGCTGATATTCCTGTTTTGAGGGCCAGGATCTGCTAGTGGTGCAATAAAAATATCATGTTTAGACAATGACATGGAAGAAGGTAAAGTTCCATTGTACGACTTCATTTTTATATTTGGGTTAGTATTTGTTTTGAGAATCCAAACCACGTGTATTAATAGCAACAACCTCTATTAGCCTATTTTTCAACTTTTCTCAGTCAACCCTTTCTTTATGAAATCCAAGACCATTTTTTATAGGAAGGGAAAAATCCAATCTGTTACAGTCCTGCTACCAATGCCACTCAAATGATCAAATTGCATGTGTAGAAACTAACATTTATTGAAACTAGTACATGTAGCATTAACTCTGAACACTTTTTTAAAAGGAACCGTGAATGAAACCATAAAGGAACAGACACCCCAAAGAACCTAAAAACTTTGCTGCCTATGACCCTATCTCCTTGGCCTTGACCTCCCCATCCCCCAAACAAGGGGTGAGGGACATGGTGGCAGAATGTTCTGGGGGACAAATGGGTCATCCCCTGAGCAGGGTTTGGGGGCCAGATACATGCTGGTCTTCAGGCACAGTCTCAGGCTCATTGTTCCCCTCCTGCATAGTCACAAGGCTCCCCAGGAGGGATTTTGGGTGCCAGTCCAGGATGTTGTGCAAGGAGTCCTGTGGCTACATCATCGTCATGGGGTAGGTGGTTGGGTCCTATGTCTCAGTATTGATACTTTTCAGCATTTCAGGAATGCAGTTGTTCAGCATCCTTCAGTATCACAGACAACTTCTGCAGCCCCCCAGAAAGGAGCATCTGCTGAAAATGGAAGGGTGCATGAACTAATGGTTTTAAAATTTTAATGCATTGACGTGTATGTATTTCTTCTTTGAAGGCTGGTCATCAGTTGGAGAACATACAATTTTGAAAGTACCAGACTGGAAAAGGGCATGATGTGGGGATCCGGCAATCTATGCCAGAGAGATATTTGTACTACTTGTCACCCCTGTACTTATTGCTGAATGGAGGGGTCTGGAGAGCTATGAAGGTGGACCAAGCAAATTGGCACTGCCATTGAACCTTAAGAACCAGCTTGAGTTTCTGCTGTACCAGAAATTTGCTGACATATGCTTACAGGACTGGCAAGCAATTTGCATGGAAATAGACTATATTCCAAGCTAGCAGATGGAGCCTGCATGGAGAGGGAGTCGCAAACCAATGCAAATGCCCACCTACCCCCAAGCCTCCCCCTGCACTGTCAGGAAACCTGGTCCCTTTATCCAGCAAAGACTGGAGAAAGGAACAGGGAGGAATAAAGAGTCACATTCCGTGAACTTTCCAATCAAGACTGCAAGCCACTCGCCTCCCCATTGCAAAGGGACACTGCAGGGTGTCTGTGCAGCTGTGGGAGCGGATCCCTCACCCATCCTCCTTTCTCCTGACTTGTGCAGCCTGGCTTCAAGCAGGAAGACGCTGGACACTAGGGACCGGCAATGCTTGAGAACATTCATACTGTGACAGAGGACCACTGTCACATTCCTCTCAGAAGCAAAGGTTCTCCTTTTCCGTCCCGGCCCTGATACTAAACCGACCCTCCCTTTCGCATAGCTCCCATTTGTAGAGCTGTGGAGGATTACTGTACTGAAAGTCTGTGATCTTGAAAGGAGCAGAAAACAGCTGTAACTTTGGAGAACCATTAATCACATACAAATGTCCTGTCCCCAAACCTGAACTTTCTCCCCACCCCCACCCTTGCTGTCAGACTGTTGGCCAACAAACGCACAGACCCATGAGTAACATGATAGTTAGCTGATAATCTGTTCTATAGCTTCTGCCAAAAGCTGCATAGTGGTTCATGGTAATTCAATAAAATGTTGAATTTAAGTTGCGTTTTGGTTGGGGACCATTGTATGTGTTGACAGAAGGGGTGGGTGGCCTTCCAGTCCTCCATGCAGACCCAGAGAACGAGGGAGGGGATGTTGGTGGGGAGGGTGGAGTTTTAGCTTACTTGTCTTGGGTTCTGGTTTCTGCTGAGTCTCAGGGCCTCCCTCCTTTTCAGAAGGGACTTGCAGAACCAGCTCCTTCACGCAGAGGTGCAGGATAACATCCTCTTCTTCCTCTGGGGCCTCCTCCTACCCTGTCCCCACTGCTTCCACACCCTGGCCTTCTTCAGCACCCTGTCAGACAATGAGGCTGGCGGGTTTGAGGAAAGGGGTCATGTGTCCCTCAGGCTCAGTACTGGGAGTGCTGGAGAGCACCCAGTCCAGCTCTTTGAGAATGGTCATGTTAGAGGCCCCTCCCAGCGCAACTGCTGGAGTCTTTTGCCCTGTGGTACTGGAACCTGGGATGCTTTATCTGTCCCTGGCACTGGGCTGGAGTACAGTGAATGAGACTGGTGCCAGCCCCTCCCCAACTTCCCAGTACAAGTGTAAGTTCCTCATGCTGCGGGAGAAGTCGTGGAGTACAGTGAACTCAGACCACACATTGATGAGCACCCAGGTGTGCTCGGCTGACCAGATGGCTACTCTCGGAGCATGTTCCATGTTCATGTGTGCCGGTGCAGTGAAAACTGTTAAGTGGTCAGTGCAGCTTGCTATTATGGGTGAGAATGATGGGACAGAGACCTTTATAGATTTGGGTAAGGGTCAAGCAGGAAAGAGTTTGGCGCATTGTGAGAACAGGGCTGGAAGACTTTTGATCGTGGGACTCAGGACATGCTCCTTGCCCCTGTCCACACTACAAACTGGCACAAGTAGAGGGCTATGCCATTGCCCAAGGCATGTTCATACCCACACTGCTCAGGTATGCTAGCGTTCTTGCCCTACACATGCCTTCAAACCCATATTTCTGAGGTTTAGATGTGGATCGCAGAGGGATTCTCATACAACCACCTGCTTGGACCCACGTCCAGTTGACGGTGGAGACATAGCTCTAGGGCAGGGACAGGCAAACTTTTTGGCCTGAGGGCCACTTCGGGTTTCCAAAATTGTGTGGAGGGCCGGTTTGGGGAGGCTGTGGCTCCTCAAACAGCCAGGTGTGGCCTGGCTCTGACCCCTATCTGACCCCCTGCTTCTCGCCCCTGACGCTCCCCCCCCACTCCCCGGGACTCCTGCCACATCCACCTCCCCCTGCTCTCTGTTCCCTGACTGCCCCCCACTGCCCCGTCCAACCCCTCCTCTCATTCCTGACTGCCCCCCGGGGACTCCCTCCATTTCCCACCCTCTGACCGCCCCAATCCCTATCCACACCCCAGGCCCCTGACCACCCCCTCAAACTCCCCTTCCCTCTATCCAGAGGTGAAAGTAAGCCGGTCCAGTCCGGCTTACCGGCAAGAGCCAGTATACCATGCCGGACCGGACCGGCTTCCCCGGCGGTGATTTAAAGGGCCCAGTGCTCCTGCCACTGCAGGGAGCCCCAGACCCTTTAAATCACCTCCGGAACTTCGGCAGCTGGACTTGGGCGGTGCTTTAAAGGGCCACGGGCTCCCCGCAGTGGCAGTACCCCTGGGCCCTTTAAAGCACCACCGGAGCCCGGCTGCCAGAGCTCTGGCAGTGGGACTTGGGTGGAGGCTCCCAGCATTGGCTGGAGCACCGGGCCCTTGAAATCCCCGCCTGAGCCCAGCTGCCGGAGCCCCGGGGCTCTGGCAGCCGGGCTCCAGCAGGGATTTAAAATGCCCGGAGCTCTGCGGTGGCCGGGAGCCCTGGGCCCTTTAATTCACCCCCTGAGCCCTGGGGCTCCCAGCCGCCTCTGCAGCGGAGTGATTTAAAGGCCCCAGGGCTCCTTCTTTTCTGATAGAAGGGCAAATTGCAATTCCTTTTCAGAAGTGAGTAACGTTGATCGTAGACGATAACAGGATTACACAGTAAAACAAAAAGGAATGAGTTTTTGTTGTGTCTAACCATTCCTCTACTGCTGTATTATGAAACGGAAAATGTGACAACCTTCAAACCACAGCAAAGGACGGTCAGACACTTTAAAAAAAATAAAAACAAACAAAAAAACCAACTTTCCATTATAGATTTGAAAGTGTGCTTTTACCACGGCCATCAGCCAGGGAATTAAAAGTTAATGGTTGGATAATACAAATCACCAAACTAGAATTGATTTACAAACCAAATGTGGTAATTTTGATAAATCTGTATTTTTACATCTTTCTGGAAACATACTCCAGAACTTTACAGATAATTATAAACCTTTATGGAAAAATTTTAAACCAACCTCTTCTAGAAAGTCTTTAAAAGAAAATTAAAATCTGTATGTCTTTAGTGTAAATGTTATACAACCTTACTTAGGCTTTTATGAAACCCTATTGACCTCATCCTTATTGAAGTCTACAGTCCTTTTTTATATGGGCAAATCTGACTCTTAATGTGTTTGGCAATCCTTGATTGTTACACAGTCTTCTAGAAGCCCGGTTTAGCATATGGCCGCAACATAAGCATATGGATTAAATGAAAATTTATATGATAGATTATATCAAACAGATAAAGGTTGATATTCTTTAAGACTTAGGGATTGTTTTAAAATGAGGTACAACTGACTTCAGTGTTCTCACTGAAGTGTATCTTTTTAAAAAACATTAATACCAAGAGGCATGGAACTTTGTGCTTCAGATGGAAACTGGATTGGATGGCTAATGAATAAAATGAGCCCTTTGTTCCGCACCAATTCCTTCTGTAGTCTAGTTCTGCTGGCAGTTCAGAAGGCCATCTCTCTCCTCCTCTTCCCTCACGCCCTGCTCCCACCCACCCATGCATACATGACTGGTTGCATAATTTAAAAAAAAAAATCACTTGCAGCCAAAACAAAAATTAATACTTGACAAAATACAAGACCCCAAAATACAATGAAAAAGACTGAAGTATTGATCGGATATACCTGGAAAAAAACCCCCAGATATTTTCAACTAGAAGACGAGCAAATAAGAAAGCCCAGAATCTTGGTGCATGTCAGAATTACATTCAGCATACCTCAGAGAGGGGCAAAAGACGTTAAATAAAACTGGATTCTCTGGCTAGCAAGGCTACTTTAACCTATGTCTAGCAGCTTATGTTCTTGATGGACTGTTCTGACTGCTAGGAATAAATAGTTGGATCACCCCAGTCACATCCTGTTTTTCCCAGCCATGTCCCCTATGCAAAGCTTCTGGAACGGGAGCCTGAATCTGTCTCAAATACTTCTTAAATACACATATTAATTCCTGAAAACAAAAAATTAATTCCAAGGCATTTAAAGATTGCTAAAGTGATAATTCCACCACCAAAAATAAAAGGCAAGAAAACATTAAAGTGCTCACCCAACCCTTGCAACTTCTTCCATATCCACCAGCCAAAGAACACACGTCTTCCCATTTCCACACAAAATATGCAGTCTTCAGTTCAGACACTAGAGTCATCAGGGATGGATGCTTTCTAATTGTTTGGGATGATGATCTCTTATTGTGTTGAAGGAGAAGGCTAGTGTGTATAGTCAGATGAAGATTTAGTTGATGGTGACATTTAAGACTGGTGTGCTAGATTATTGTTTATGGGGCGTTTAACACTTTGTGAAGTTATTGTTGGTAACATTCCCCAGGAATATTATTTAGGTGATGTAATGAGGATGTACAATGCTGTGCACTGTTTTTCAATAGCTGATATTTGGTATTGAAGTTAAAGTTCCTCCTTGTGTGTGAAGATGAAGAGAGGAGGCGTGTGGCTCTGGGTGGTGGATATAGTCAAGTTACAGTAATGCTGAGAAAGCAAAATCATAGTTGTAAGTTGCAACTGTGGGGTGAGGACTAACTAGTGATTTTCTTGCTTTTTTATGCTTGTTTTCATGGTATATGCACTTGAATGAGCACCTATGTAGAAGGAATTTCTGAGTTTCTAATGAAGTCTGTATCAGTGGAGTGAAGTCTAATAGTTATCAACATTGTTAGCTATCAGTGGTGACATGTATTCTCTTCCCTATGTCTCCCCAAAACCCCACTCTGCAACATCTCTCTCCATACCCACATCCATTATTCCCTACCCACATTCCAGATCCCCCTATTTCCCTACCACATTCAGATTTTAAACATCAATTGTAGGTGGTTTGTGCAAAGAAATCTGTATTTCAAGTTGCCCAACAATTTCCATGATAAGATCCTGTTGCTAACTGTTAAATTTAAACCATTTCATGCAGAAATTGTCTATGTTAGGTGTCTGCCAATGGCCATTTTTTTTGTGGAAAGTTTCAGGTAAAATGGTTCAGTCATTTCCAGAAATAAAGTTAGGGGGAAATATGTTGTTTTGCCCATGTTAAAAAAAAAAATCTTACAACTATTTCTCTGAAAAGCTCTAGTGCCTCCATGCTTTGGAGAAAAGACTTAAAATTTGACAAGGGACTGGAGGGGAGGGGGAGGTGGGAAGCTGGGGCGAGTCAGCCTGGTGTCAGGACTTTTGCCATACCTGTGAAAATGTGCCTAAACTGACCCAGTTATAAGCCTCTGAACAATCTACTACTGAACACTAGCTTCACAGAATTTACATGAAGAAATGATACAATAAAGCTTACTTAAATTTATTCAAACAAATGCAACAGTAATGGCAAAACAAAGCCAATCTTCCTTCTTTTTTTTTTTTTTTTTGGTAATTTGGTTAGCCCACCAACTCCAGGCAGCTGACAGAAATAAGGAAGCCATCATGAAACATTCATGTATAAATTACATTACAGAACAGAGGTTTCCTAATTATTCAGAGACAAATACCTGAACTAATTTTACTTGATTTTTCAAGTTACAGTAACATAACATGGGTAAAGTTACAACCACAGTGACCTAAAATTTGACCTCTTCATTTCTGACCACCAGTGTTGCTCATGCTTGTCCTGTAAATGGTTACTGTCTAGAATCACAGTTTTGCAGTATTTTGCATCTCTAAAATACGAAATATGCAAGCAGAAGTTGCTTAAGAAAATTCTGTCAAACCAAAACTAACTGTAATACAATGCTATCCTTGTTTGAAAAGACTTCAGCCATTCTGAGGGTTTTCAATCAAGCTAAATATTTTTAGCAAAGACATGTGGTGACTGCCAGCAGTGTTTACAGGATTTATGACCCAAATTCTTTCACAGCAAAATCATTAAGGATGCAGTAAATGATTTCCAAAAAGTACTTACTGAAAATTGTGATTTGGGCTGTTTGTTGGACCTATGAACATAAAACAAATACAAATTATTGACAAATTCAGCTCATGACTGTAGCATTAAGAAAAGCTAGTAGCAGGCTAAATAGAACTCCATAGATTTCTTTAAGGAAGGTTTGCAAAGCATCAAATAAAAGGCTGTGAGTTCCTGCCCATAATACGGTTATTTTCAAAACCACAAATAAAAATCACATGAATCTTCTGTCTACTCAGGCAGAAACCTGAGTGGACTTCATTTTTGTTAGAATGCATCTCATGGTATAGAAACATACACCCTCAAAAATACAAAGCATTATCTTGGCATATCACTTATCTCTTACTAAGCCCAATTAAAATCATTTTAGGCTTAATATCAGAGCTGTTAGGATGTGTCAGGGGCATGCCTATAACCTGTGTCACAAAAGGAACATGATATGATGCCCTAGTATTTAATACATCTCTCTAAACAAATAGCGGAGTTAGTCATTACCTTAACAATATTAAACAGTATCTAGAAAATGGAGCGTCCCTAGAGTTTTGTGCCACCACCTCAGGGACTTTTAAAAAACACATAAAAAGAAGTCCTGGCTGCAGATTAAGTGACCGATCCCTCAAAAGGGATGAGCTCCTCCTACCAGGTACTGTGTGCCCTCAACTTCCATTAATTTCACCCATTGGAGGGCATTCAGTCTCTCACAATGATTGGGCTCCAAACTACAAACACCAGTGAACACTTTTAACTGTTATTCATTCCCCTTTTCCTTTCAAAAGCTCTTTTTTACAGAGTGAGTTCAGGGAGTGGTCCTGCTTTGAGCAGGGGGTTGGACTAGATGACCTCCTGAGGTCCTTTCCAACCCTGATATTCTATGATTCTATGAATATTGTGATAATTTGAAAGCAATGAAACATACCATTTTTGTACCTTGTACTGGGTCTTCTTTAACATTTGTGATTTTCTTTGAGATGTATATTTACAGACCATTCCATCTGTATTTCCTTTCTTTTATTGCAAGTAAATGGGTATCAGGTTTAGCTAAGAGCTCTTGTGCATAACAAGAGAGGTCTTAGGCAATAACTTTTATTTATTTCTTTTAATGCTGAGGGAGTTTTTTAAACAGCAAATTAATTTCTCATTTTGCTATTGTGAAAACTAAGAACTAGGCTATAAACTAATTAAAGTAGTCATAAAAGCCACATTTTAATGCAAAATGACTCACCAAGCCTTACAAAAAGAACTCCTGTTGCAGTTATTGTCTTCATTCCATTAGTAGCTACACACTGATAGTACCCAGTGTCAGTAGTGTCGAGATCTTGGATTCTTAACCGTGAACCATAATCTGTTTTTCTTATGATGATCCTTCTTGGCTCCTGAACTACTGGTGCATCATTTTTTAACCATCTGACATTGGGGGAAGGATTTCCTGCTACCTTGCAATGGAGAATTGCTGTCTGGCCCTGGACTATGGTGATATTGTTGACTGGTTCCAGAAAGGTCAGAAAGTAACCTGTAAAAGTGAAAGTTCAGAAAAGATCAAACTTCAGTGAAATTTGCATAAGAGACTGCCCAAGGGCTCATTTTTATGAACAGCTCTTTAAAATGGTTTCAGTTTTCTTTTAAATATATGCTAGGCAGAAACACAATTCTCATCACCCTGGATTTGGAACAGTATCATTCTCCAATTTCTGTCTCATGAATGAGGGCTTACCTACACGGCAAGTTACACGGAGATAAGGTAAAATGTAAATTTATACTACTATAACTGCCTGTGTGGAATTCTGGAATAAGATTTTTTCTCGTCTATTTAGCTTGTGTCATAAGAATAGCCATACTGGGTCAGACCAATGGTCCATTTAGTCCAGTATCCTGTCTTCCAGTGATGGCCAGTGCCAGATACTTCAGAGGGAATGAACAGAACAGGGCAATTTCAAGTGATCCATCCGCAATTTTTGACAGTCAGAGGTTTAAGGACACCCAGAGCATGGGATTGCATCCCTGACCATCTTGGATAATAGCCACTAATGGACCTATCCTCTTTGAATGTATCTAATTCTTTTGTGAACACAGTATATTTTTGGCCTTCACAACATCCTCTGGCAACAAGTTCCACACCTTGACTGTGCATTGTGTGAAAAGCTTCCTTATGTTTGTTTTAAACCTGCTGCCTATTAATTTCATTTGGTGACCCCTAGTTCTTGTGTTATGTGAAGGAATAGGTAACACTTCCTTATTCACTTTCTCCACGCCATTCACGATTTCATAGACCTCTACCATATCCTAGAAAATGTACTATAAAATGTACTGTATTTGTAGAAAGATGGACCAATTTATTTATTTTAATACTAACGTCTAATTAGTGAGGAACTACTATATTATTTAGAAGTCTCCACACTTGGATGGCACAAGCCTCTTCAAATGGTTTGCAAAATGGAGTGAATATGTATTCAATGTGTTGTGGAAAAACATCTCACCAATGATGTAAGGTATAACTTAGATGTGTTGATATCATCACTTAACTGAACAGTATTTAATAAATAAACACAGGCTGTTTAACATTCATATCAGTATCAGCAGTTTTGAGCTCAAGAACGGCTGTTGTATATGTAGAAGCAGCAGCATCGGGATGACCTGAGGTAAGGTCAGAAATCTAGGAGATCCTTAGGGGAATGAAAAGAGGGAAGTGGAAAGAGGAGGAGGAGAAATACAGGTGGGGATAGAAGGAGAAGAAAATGAAACAAGAGAAAAACATAAGGGAAAGATGAAGGGAGGAAATAAAAGAGGATTGTGAAAGACAAACTAAGACAAAGGAGAGAAGACTGACAAAAAACGTGGATGTGGGAGAAGCTATGCTGTTGGCTCACTGGCAATTTAGTCACTAAGCCACAAAGGGTAGAAGCACTGCACAAATAGGATACTGACCCATGGTTTTGGCCAGGTGGGCAGAGATAGGGAAGACAGAGAGAACAGGTTACCAGAAATCAATAAGGCACTCTCCTGGAAGGAGGAGCATTAAGAAGGAAACATGTCCAGCCTCTTCAAAAGAAGTGGAAGTGTCACCTTGATGTAGGGCCTTTTTGAAGGAAGCAGTTAAAGATGGTAAATAAGACATCCTGAAAAACCTCTTCAAAAATGTGATTCTTTTAAAAAAATAAGAGGGGAAGGGGAAGGAGGGAAGCAAAGAGCAATTCAAAAGGGAAAGAACATAGAAATGAGGGAGACAATGATTAAATGGAGCATCGGAGAATAACAAAAAATACAAGGCGGCAGAAAGTAAAATTATAAAATTGGATTGGTAGTTGCAAAAATAAAATTCTCCCCAATACTTTGCAATTCTATTTAATTGTCTGTATGAAGGAGATTACACAATCACGCACAAATGAAGCTACATTTGTTGTAATATAATTCTAGTTAGATTTTATTTTTGTAGTGTTTGAACTAAAAGGATGACATGCCTGCATGTAGACAGAACATCCTCACACTGAGGATATGTATCCAGGGGAGGGGACCCCATTATTAGGAAGAGACGAGTAATAGTAATGGAAGATTTAATTATTAGAAATATAGATGTCATAAATATAAAGGGAAGGGTAAACCCCTTTGAAATCCCTCCTGGCCAGGGGAAAGCTCCTCTCACCTGTAAAGGGTTAAGAAGCTAAAGGTAACCTCGCTGGCACCTGACCAAAATGACCAATGAGGAGACAAGATAAAGGGTCTCTGTCTGTCTATATGCTATTTCTGACAGGGATAGACCAGGAATGGAGTCTTAGAACTTTTAGTAAGTAATCTAGCTAGGTACGTGTTAGATTATGATTTCTTTAAATGGCTGAGAAAAGAATTGTGCTGAATAGAATAACTATTTCTGTCTTTGTATCTTTTTTGTAACTTAAGTTTTTGCCTAGAGGGATTCTCTATGTTTTGAATCTAATTACCCTGTAAGGTATCTACCATCCTGATTTTACAGAGGTGATTTCTTTACTTCTATTTCTATTAAAAGTCTTCTTGTAAGAAAACTGAATGCTTTTTCATTGTTCTCAGATCTAAGGGTTTGGGTCTGTGGTCACCTATGCAAATTGGTGAGGCTTTTTATCCAACATTTCCCAGGAAAGGGGGGGTGCAAGTGTTGGGAGGATTGTTCATTGTTCTTAAGATCCAAGGGTCTGGGTCTGTAGTCACCTAGGCAAATTGGTGAGGCTTTTTACCAAACCTTGTCCAGGAAGTGGGGTGCAAGGTTTTGGGAAGTATTTTTGGGGGAAAGAAGTTTCCAAACAGCTCTTCCCCAGTAACCAGTATTAGTTTGGTGGTGGTAGCGGCCAATCCAAGGACAAAGGGTGGAATATTTTGTACCTTGGGGAAGTTTTGACCTAAGCTGGTAAAGATACGCTTAGGAGGTTTTTCATGCAGGTCCCCACATCTGTACCCTAGCGTTCAGAGTAGGGAAGGAACCTTGACAATAGACAATTGGGTGACAATGTCATGTCACAACTCATGATGAATTGCTTGTCGGATGCAAAGGTTGCAGACCTCTCGAGTCACTTAGACAGAATTACGTGCAGTACTGCAGAGCCATTGGTAGTTGTGGTACGTGTAGGTACCAATGACATAGGGAAAGATAGGAGAGAGTCCTGGAGGCCAAATCTAGGCTGCTAGGTCAAAGATTAAATCCAGGACCTCCATGATAACATTCTCTGAAATGCTTCCAGTTCCATGTGCAGGGCCAGTTAGACAGGCAGAACTGCAAGGCCTCAAGGCATAGATGAGCCGATCATGTTTGAAGGAGGGATTTTGGTTTATTAGGAACTGGGGAACCTTGTGGGAAAGGAAGAAGCTATAGAGGAAGGACGGGCTGCACCTAAACCAAAATGGAACCAGGCTGTGGGAATGTAAAATTAAAAAGGTTGAAGGCGAGTTTTTAAACCAAGGGAAAGCTGACAAGTGCAGGGGAGCACATGGTTCAGACACAGACATTCTTTAGGGAAGGATTTATTAAAAGGGATACCCCATATCCTAATAAAGAGGAGAGGATAGAAGTTGAAAAGTACAGGTAGGAACTAAAGAAAAACTATCAAATGAAAAAGAGGCCCATTCAGTTACATTACATGAAGACAGACAAATATTGACAATTTTTATAAGTCCTTCTATACAAATTCTATGTCTAAATGCTAAAATGGGTTAACTTGAGTACCTGGTATTAAATGAGGATACTGATATAATAAGCATCATAGAAACTTGGTGGAATGATGATAATTGATGGGGCATGGTAATAAGAGAACAAAATACACAGGAATGGCAGAGTAGGTCACAGTGGTGGAGAAGCGGCACTATATGTGAAAGAAACCATACAGTGAAATATAGTAAAAATCTTAAATGAATCAAACTGTACCACAGAATAGCTATGGATAGAATTTCATGCTTGAACAACAACAATATACCAGTAGGAACACACTACTGACTCCCTTCACCAGTATGATGACAGGGGTTGTACAATACTCAGATTGAGATTAGAGAGGCTACAAAAATAGAACACCCAATAATAATGGGGGATTTCAACGATCCCTGTATTGACTGGGAAAATGTCACCTCAGAACAGGATACAGAGGTGAAATTTCTAGACACCATTAATGACTGCTTCTTGAAGCAGCTAGTTCTGAAACCCACAAGGGGAGAGGCAATTCTTGATTTAGTTCTAAATTGCGTACAGGATCTGGTCCAAGAGATTAATATAACTGAACCACTCGGTAACAACCACCACAATGTAATTAAATTTAACGTGTGTGTGTGTGCGTGCGCGCAGGGGGATACTAAAGAAACCCACCACAGTAGCATTTAACTTCAAAAAGGAGAACTACGCAAAAATGAGGAGGCTCTTTAACCAGAAATTAAATCACAAGAGTGAAATGCCAGCAAGTTCCATGGAATCTTTTTAAAAACACCAAAATATAAGCTCAAATTAAATATATGACCCAAATTAAAAAAAAAACAATTAAGAGGATGAAAAAAATACCACCATGGCTAAATAGAGGAAAAGAGGTGGTTAGAGACAAAAAGATATCATTTAAAAATTGGAAGTCAAATCCTGCTTAGGAAAATAGAAAGGAGCATAAATACTGGCAAGTCAAGTGTAAAAGTATGATTAATCAGGCCAAAAAAGAATTTGAAGAGCAACTAGCAGAAGATAAAAAACTAACAGCAGCAAAAAAATGTACATCAGAAGCCCTGTACAATTGTGGTGCTAAAGGAGCACTCAAGGAAAACAAGGCCATTGTGGAGAAGCTAAATTAATTCATTGCATTAGTCTTCACTGCAGAGGATTTTGAGGGAGATTCCCACACCTGAGCCATTCTTTTTAGGTGACAAATCTGAGGGACTGTCCCAGATTGAGGTGTCAATAGAGAAGGTTTTGGAACAAACTGATACATTAAACAGTAATAAGTCACCAGATGGTACTCATTCAAGAGTTCTGAAGGAACTCAGATATGAAATTAAAGAATTTCTAACTGCAGTACATAATCTATCACTTAAATCACATTCTGTGACAGATTACTGGAATGTGATGCCAATTTTTTAAAAAGGTTCCAGAGGTGATCCTAGCAATTACTGGCTGGTAAACCTAACTTCACTACCAGGCAAATTGGTTGCAACTATAGTAAAGAACAGAATTTTCAGAAACACAGATGAACATGATATGTTGTGGAAGAGTCAACAAAAAACTTTTGTAAAGGGAAATCATACCTATGTGAAGGCCCAAAGTATAATTGGTTCAAAAAAGAATTAGATAAGTTCTTGGGGAATAGGTCCATCAATGGCTATTAGCCAAGATGGTCAGGGATGCAACCCCATTCTCTGGGTGTCCCTAAACTTCTGTCAGAAGCTGGGACAGGACAACAGGTGAATTGCCCTGTTCTGTTCATGGCCTCTGAATCATCTGGCAATGGACAGTTTTGGAAGGCAAGATACTAGGCTAGATGGACCATTGGTCTGACACAGTATGCCCACTGTGATAATCTTATGTTCTTAGAAAATCACCAATTGACCTTTCTGTATCTTTTTATACCTTCTTTATTGGGAGGGGTACAAGTAACTAATTTCTAACTATTATTTGAATTTAACATTTCTGAAGAACACCCACACACCAGTATTTCAATTCGCAACAGAGAATGCACTTCCATCCCACCACAAATTAGAATAGCAATTTCCAAGACTATCTCATCCTTAACATAGTATTTAAAAATTCCAAAACTGATATTGCCACTTTTACAAAGCCAGTAACAACAACATAGTTTACTTTCGCTTTGGGTTGTCAAGGCAGAGATGGGAGGAGGAAGATGGCCAGGTTGCAATGATTCAATATACTTGTCAAAGTATGGGTTTCCAACGATACCACTTACGTCAGAAAAAATATTTAATGAAAAGAAACAAAAATAAAGTTCTGCTCTCCAAGTTTGACAAAATCATCAAGCCCTAAGTTTGGGGCATTTGTATGTAAAGACATACAGTTGACAGCTCTAGTGTGGTAGCTAGCTAAACGGAAGAGGAGTGGAACCATAATTCTTGTGACTACGGATGGGGGCACAAGTTTAAACAGGAAGTTTAGCAGCTGAGTGGGCCAGGAGTAATATGTTAATCACAGGTGATGGGGCAGGAAGGTTCGGCAGAAAAGATGTGGATGAGACTGAGGTCTGTGTCGTCGTGTGTGTTTGTTTGGGGGGTGGGGGGGGAGTTTTGGCTGCCAGAGAACGTTTTGCACACAAGAGTAAGAGACACTGGGATGCAGCAGCACCCTGTGCAGTTTGCCAGTCTTATCCCACAATGGGATCCTCAGACGCAGAGGCACTTGCAAACGGGGTGAGGCAGTAAGGGAATATCTGAGTCTCCGTTAAAGGGCACCCGATACAAAATTATTAAAAGTTTGGAGCTCAGTTTCAGAGACTGCTCACATCATTTATCCATCCTTAACGTCATCAGTGAGAATGTTCTTTGAATTTGTTGGTTTCATGGCAGCGTCTTTACCTGAGGACAGTGAAAGCCTGGGCACGATCATTACAGCACATAGTTCTATCACATACATAGGGCAGGATCTAATATAGTAGTACCTACCCTTTTCAGTCCCAGGGCCCAACTTTATTCCAAAAGGGTTAAGGGGCAACAATTGATACTTTGGGTCATTTCTTCTCATTTCCTCCACTATACTTGTGCCACCCAAACAGCAATCAGGGAGAAAAAGCCACCCACAAGTCACTTGTCTGGATTCCCCAGGCATGGGGGATTTTCGAGGGGCTAGCATATTTGGCTACTATATTCTCTTTCTGCTACCCCTGGCTGTTCCCAGGCTGTTATAACCTGAACCATGTCAGAGAGTCAGGGAGCTGTAACTGGTTGCTGGTGCTTTCCTCCTTTTCTTCCTCTCGTGGGCGTTCTGCATGGCTGTATGGAGGAGAGGGGCTATCCTTTACTAGGTACTTCCTTCGGCTCAGGCAGAACCAGTTGAATTCCCATCCTTGAACTACCCAGTTACTCTCTTCTCTCTTCCCTGTGATATAGCAGATGGACAGATCAGAAGCTGCTCTGCAGTTGTAGCCGGGAAACAACAGCTGCTACTCAGAGCATTCCCAGGTCATATCAGAGCTGCTTCTGGTTCTGCCAGGCAAGTGGCAGAAGGCAGTTGGGGTCACCGTGCTGCATACCACCTCTCTGTAGTGAAGGGGCTGCTTTAAGCACTTTTGTTTGAAAACCAAAGGGTGCAGTCAGGAAGCACTCTTTCAATTCATAACTAAAAACTTTTTCTTCTTAATATGATCACCCTTAAGAGCCACAAATTGGCCTCCAGCTCATAGGCTGGGCACCACCTGCTTCAATACTTTTTACTGTAAGCTATTTAAAAATCTTGACTTGGAGTGAATTTGGCTAAACCAGCCTAGTCACAGACATTCCCTTGTAAATTAAAATTTATTCAACTATAGAATGGTATTTAATTCAGCGAGATAGGATGCACGAGAGGTAATTATTACAGATCAAAACCTCAACCACAAAGGATTACTAGACAAATTGGCTCAAATTCATTTCTGTGCAATTTCAGTGAAACCAGTTACTCTAAGAATGAATTTGCACCACATCTTTTAAGTGATCCAGAATGTGTGATCTGAACTTAAGAACCAGATACAAAAAGTGACAGGAACAAAACTGCTATCAGAGAAAGAAACACCAGTATTCTATGGCCAAATTCAGATCTGCTGTGACCAGATGCTATTTCCCTGAAGTCAATGAAATGAAATCCACTTTCACTAACTCTGCCTTTGACTCAAATTCATTTTTTTCTCCTGCCATTTTTACAAACATGTTCAATAATATTTTAAGTTACTTTGTTATGACAAATCAAGTAATAAATATTTTTGACCTACTGAACTACGCTGGCACCAATGTTTCCTACCAATATCCTACAAAAAAAGTTAAAAACATAAGCACAGTGTACTACACCCACCCCATTTCTGTATCAGTACCCTGAAGCACACATTCTTTATTTGGTAGTTTCATTTCTTCTGAGAAATGATACAGAAGCCTGCTGTTTACAGAATTTACTAAATCTGAAGTAATTGTATGACATTGCAGCCAGCCATTTGTTATGCTGCCCTGTTATTTGAAGTTCTTTTCAGATAACCTATAATTGCAAATCTTCCAAACAAAGTGGAAAATTTAACCAACTATATTGTTAAGAATGTTTTCTTTATTTAATTTCTGTGGTGATAATGAACAGTTACTTTTTATGGTGCATGGTATGCCACAAACATTGTGTGGATTCCACTTAGATGCAATGATTTGGGGTAAGAAACTGATTTCTTTCATTAATTGTGCATCTCATGATTCCTAAAAAATTTGGCGCTCTCTCCTTAAAAATATTCTGTTTCCCATAAATGTATGAAAAAGTGAAATGCAATGTAACAGAACTTGAATTTATGTTTACGTATTTAAATTGTGTCTTGTGAGCAATACTTCAAATACTGTGCCAGCCAACTGGAGACTTTGTAAACTTAAACCGATTTAGTAATCTGTTATAGCAGTGGCATATGTTAAGAAACAAGTAAAGAAAAGCCCCTACAAAAATGGCGAAGGTTCACTATGTTCAAATAGTATTACTGCAGTTATAAATATGCGTTATGTTCCAACAATTACATTTGCTTTGGGATACAGATATTCAAGTAGAAAACTATTATTTTTAAAAGTCCTATTATATTGCACACTAATTTGCTCCATTATATATAAGTTATTGTTATGGAAACTTTGCTTTACTCTGACTTTGATCCAAAGCCCATTGAAATCAAAGGAAAAACTCCCATTGCCTTCAATAGGCTTTGGATCTGCTGTCTGAATGCCAAAGATTCAGACAGAAAAATCTATCTGCTGGATATTTCTGCATTTGCCATAGGCACAGTAGTTTTAAATTAAACTTCTCACATGTTATGGTTTATAAAATGTCTTACAATCAATTCTACTATTCCATCTTGCCTGGACAAATTCAAAAAACTGTTCTGTCAAGAGTTTAGAGGTTAGCAAAATTTAGTCTACATATCAAATTATGATAGCCCTGGCATCCCACATATACACTATGTTACAGAAACAACTGACACTGCAATATAGTCAGAACTCTTTTATATATTGAATTGCCTCTGTTAGATTGCCTGTTCCTCATCTTTTAAAATGGAATGAAAATAATATAAATTACAGCAAACAGAATCTCACAGTAAACAGATTAAGATGGAGCAGTGATTCTTGTGACTGTTGGAAAGACGGTAGAAATAAGGAAACTTCTTTCACAGATTATGGGAATATTATCAAACTGTTACCAAATTCTCAAGAACAGTTATTAAACAGGTTAAAAAACATACGCTACAACTACCACTAGACTGATCATACTTTTGGGCTTCCCAATGAAGAAAATATATATGGTTTAAATAATATCCATCTTGGAACACATAGCTGACTGCAGCAAGAAGTGAAATCACTGCTACATGCAAAACCTCACTCACAAAGGAAGACCTTTTAGGTAAAGATCTCAAAACAACATTCTGGAAAGAGGCCCTACCCAGGTCAATGATAAAAAATGCATGTGCAATGCCGTAGCTTACATTTGTGTGTGTGATCACCATGAAAGCATATCTGTATACACACATAGGGTAGTTGCTTCATGTAAATGTAGGCACGCAATTGTGGGAGCATTTGTGAGTTTAGATGTTCAGGCACACACATAGATGGCTCAATTTTCAAAAGTGCTGAACTCCCAGAAACTCCTGGGTGCTATAAGGTTTTGAAAGTTGGCCAGAAATTTCAAAGGCATCTAAAAGAGTTACATGCTTCAAATTCCAAAGAATTTCACTGGGTCTTGGACAAATGACTCCCTTAGGGTGGAATTTTCAGAAGAACCCGTGTCTAAGTATTAATTTGGAGCCAAACTTTAGGCTTCTATTTTTTTAAATCTTGGTGGTCATTCTTCTATTTTTTTCCAACTTTTCTGTTTGCTATATATTTCCCCAAAATTTGTTTTCAGTTTGACCTGAAACTAATTCTATTTTCCAATTTTTCAGAGTTGCCAACAAACTAAAATATAAAACAGTTAATAACCTTTCATAACGTTTGTTCTTCCAGATGCGTTGCTCATGTCCATTCCATGATAGATGTGTGCGTGCCGCATGCACACTTGCTGGAAATTTTTCCCTCAGTGGTATCGGTAAGGCAGCTCTAGCACCCTCTGGAGTCACACACGTATGCGCCGGTATAAGGGGTGCCACCGGCCCCATACACACTCAGTTACTTCTTGCCAGTAACTCCAACAGAGAGGTAGGAGGGTGGGTCATGGAATGGATATGAGCAACACATCTCGAAAAAACAATAGTTATGAAAGGTTAGGAACCATTTTTTCCTTTTTCAAGTGCTTGCTCATGTCCATTTCATGCTCAGTGACTCACAAGCAATAACCCCAGAGGTCAGCTCATGGATGTGCTGACTGCAACACTGGTCTCCTGAAACTGGCATCATCACGGGCCTGTTGGGTGATGGCGTAGCAGGATGCAAAGGTATGAACCAACGACCATGTGGCGGCTCTACAGATATCGTGGATTAGTACCTGTGTGAAGAACGCTGCTGATGAAGCCTGGGCTCTCATGGAATGTGCAGTCATGATGGCCAGAAGTGGAACCTTTGCCTGCCCATAGCAAGCTCGGATACAGGCGGTTATCCAGGATGAGATTCTTTGGGATGACACAGGTAGCCCGCTCATCCTTTCTGTTACTGCTACAGCGAGTTGTGTGGACTTGTGGAAGAGCTTGGTACTCTCAATATAGAAGGTGAGGGCCCACCTAACATCCAGTGTACAAAATATGATGTTCCTCTGCCGTCTTGCGAGGATTTGGGAAGATAGGAAGAAAAAGGTCCTAGTTGTTGTGGAACTGTGACACCACCTTTGGTAGGAAGGCCAGATGGGTTCCTTGAAGAACACCATATAAGGGAATTCTGACATCAGGACTTTGATCTCAGAGACCCTTTGGCCAAAGTGATGGCCATCAGGAAGGTGACCTTCCAAGAGAGAAGCAGTATGGGGCATGACGCTAATGGCTTGAAGGGAGACCCAGTGAGCCTCAACAGGACCAAGTTTAAGTCCCATGAGGGGATCAGCTCACGAACCAGAGGGTAGAGTCTTTCCAGCCCCTTGAGAAACCTGTCATCTCATGGGAGAACACTCATCTGCCATGAACTGGAGGGTGGAAGGCTGAAATGGCTGCCAAGTGAACTTTAATAGATGAGAGAGCCAGACCTTGATGCTTTGGGTGGGGCAGATCATCCAAGATAGATTGCAGAGAGGAGTGGAATGGAGAGAGATTCTATTCAGAGATTCTATTCTATTCTATTCAACAAATAAAATGTCTCCACTTGGCCAAGTAAGTAGTCTTGGTGGAAGGCTTTCTACTACCCAGCAAGACCTGTTGAACCTGTTCCAAGCAGGCCTACTCTTCAGGGTTCAGCAACCATACCATCAGGTGCAGGGAGGTGAGGTTCTGGCCAAGCAACCGTCCATGGTCTTGTGAAATCAAGTTGAGGCAGGGTGGGAGCATGAGTGGAACTGCCACTGAGAGGTTCAGAAACATACCGAACTGTGACAAGGTGCTGGGCAGGAATCCCTGAGCCAGCAGACAGAAAGGGGGAAGCCAGAGAATGGAAGAAGAGGGGTAGTTCTTCCTTCCTGACTGCAGAGATTGAGAATTCCTTAAGGCTGAAACCCCGAAGCTTTAGATGGTGAGAAGGTGGTGAGATTACATGCTGTAAATAAACTGCACAAGTGATCGCTGAGCCAGAATGTCTCTGAGTGGTTTTTGGAAGAGAGTAGAAGCAGGAGCAAAGGGGGGGAGGGCACCCCTGCTACGCCCTGTTACACAAACCAATGCTGGTGTGACCGCGCAGGAGTTATCAGGATAACCTTCGCCTTGTCCCGTTTGATTTTTAGGAAGACCTTGTGAACCAAAGGAACACGTGGGAAGACATACAGTAGGCAATCTGCCCACAAGAGCAGGAAGGCATCGGAGAGGGAGCCCATGCTGTGCCTGTGCAGTGAACTGAACTGATGGCATTTCCTGCTGTGTCTGGTGGCAAACAGGTCCACCTGGGGGGACCCCCACTTCTTGAAGATGACACTGACTAGCACTGGGTGAAGAGACCATTTGTGGGGAGAGGAAAAGGATTTGCTGAGGCTATCCACAATCATATTTCAGACTCCTGGGAGATGTGACGCCTTGAGATGAATAGGAGTATTTCACGCCCGAAGTCCCACAGCCTGTGGACCTCTTGGCACAGGGCTGAAGATTGAGTCCCTCCCTGCTTGTTGATGTAAAACAGTGGTCTCCAACCTTTTTACACACAAGATCACTTTTTGAATTTAAGTGCAACCCAGGATCTACCCTGCCCCTTCCCTGAGTCCCCGCCACTTCCCCGAAGCCCCCCCTCCCCACTTTCACCGGGTTGGGGCTGGAGGTGTGGGCTCTGGGCTGGGACCGAGGGGTTCAGAGTGTGGGAGGCGCATCTGGACTGATCCTGGGGCAAGGAGTTGGGATTCAGGAGGGGATGAAGGGAGCAAGCTCTGAGATGGAGTTTGGGTGCAGGAGGGGGCTCCAGATTGGGGCAGAGTGCTGAGGTGCAGGAGGGGTATGGGGTGCTGGCTCTGGGAGGGGGCTTAGGACTGGGCTCCCACCGGGCGGCACTTACCTCAGGTGGCTCCCAGGAGGTTCCCTGCCTGCCCCAGCCCCATACACTGCTCCTGGAAGGGGCCAACGTGCTCCTATGGCCCCAGGGGCAGGCACATGGCTCTGTGCATTTTCTCTCTCTGCAAGCACAGCCCCTGCAGCTCCCATTGGCTGCAGTTCCCCATTCCCAGGCAATGGGAGATGCAGCAGTGGTGCTTGCAGGCAGGAGCAGTATGCGGAGACCACTGCCCCCCACGCCCACCCCAGGGCCGCTGAGGCATGCTGGCCGCTTCCAGGAGAGGCCTGAGGCCAGGGCAGGCAGGGAGCCTGCCTGAGCAGCAGCCCCATTGCACCACCGGACCTTTAGCAGCCAGAGATTGCCATCAACTGGCAGAGGCTCCAGGATCGACCAACCTATCGCAATCTACAGGTTGGTGACCACTGATGTGTAAAACATTGATGCCGTGTTGTCTGTTAAGACCTGCACCACTTTGCCTGAGATCTGGGGAAGGAGCACCTGGCAAGCCAAGCGTACCGTAGACATTTAGATGCAGGGAGAGTTCTTCCTGGGACTAGAAGCCCTGGTTCCTGACACTGCCAAGGTCTGACACCCCAGATCTGACACATCTGAGACCAAGGTTACTGATGGATGAGGGGCAGCCAAATGCACCCTTTCATTACAGATCCTGGGTCTCTCCACCAGGTCAGTGAAGCAAGGACCAGAGGTGAAGTCATGAATATCGAGTCCAGAAGGTGTCTGCTAGGAGAGTAGACCGACACCAGCCATATCCAAAGGTGTCTGAGGTACAGCCTTGTGTGCTACACCATGTAGGTGCATGCCATGTCACCCGCCATGTCACCCAACAGCCTGAGGCAGACCCCAGCTGTCGTTAGTGGGTGGATCATGACTTTGGAAATCTGGTCCAACATAACTTGGAAACGGGCAGCCGGTAGGGAGGCCATGACCTGGGCTGAATCGAGCAATGCCTCGATGAACTCTATTCTCTGAACCGGGACCAGGGTTGACTTCTGCTCGTTTATCAATAGACCCAGTGCCTGGAAGGTGACCTGTACTGTGCTGATACTGTGCCGCAGCTGAGCCAATGACCGACCTATGATCAACCTGTCATCAAGGTATGGATAGACTTGCATGCTTCGAAGCCTGAGGAAGGCTGCCATCACCACCATACACTTAGTCAAAACCCATGGGGCTGCTGACAGACAGAAGGGAAGAGTAGTGTATTGGTAGTGGTGTTACCCCACCATGAACCTGAAGAATCTTCTGTGGCTGCAGAATAGAGAGATGTGGAAATAGGCATCCTTTAAGTCAAGGGTGGAGTATCAGTCTCCTGGATCCAGGGAGGCAATGATGGAGGCCAGAGAGTCCATGGAGAACCTCAGTTTCTCGAGATATTTGTTGAGGCCATGCAGGTCCAGGATAGGCAGTAGTCCCCCCATGGTCTTTGGGATCAGGGCTCGAGGAACCTCCTCCACCAGCTCCATGCACTGGAGGGCTTGCACCTCCTAGATGAGAAGCTGCTTGTGAGGGGTGGATGAAAACTGAAGGATATAACCAGCTGTTACTGTACTCAATATCCAACTGTCTGATGTTATATAGGACCATGCTGGGCTGAAGGGTGACAGGTGTTCAAAAACAAAAGAGGAGGTGCATCTGGAGCTGAGACTGGTATAATGCCCTTGGGCATACCTTCAAAAGGCCTGCTGGCCCCACCAAAGTATGTGTGAGAGCCTGACTGGGAGGCAGAGGTAGAAGGGAGGGGTTGTTGTCGTTTATAATCCTTCTCCTTACTTCTGTAGGGCTCCTGCTTGGAAGGTGCGTGAACCTGGAAGGTTGCTGGTGCCTAAAGAGCTTCCTGGAGGCTGGTGGCATATAAAAGCCTAATTAACAAAGTGTAATTCTTGAGTCCTTGAAGTTGTGGAGCTTCAAGTCTGTCTGCTCAGAAAACAGGGAGGAGCCTTCAAAGGGGAGGTCTTGGACAGTCTTCTAAACCCCATGAGGAAGGCCAGACAATTGAAGCCACGAACAGTGCCTCATGGTGACAGCTGAAGCCATAGTCCTGTCTGCTGAGTTGGCCACACACAGAACTGCCTAAAGGGAAGTTCTGGCCACAGTCTTGTCCTCCTCCAAGATGGCCATAAATTCCTGCCTTGATTCCTGTGGGAGGGAGTCTTTACATTTGGACAGCGAGTCCCACAGATTAAAACTGTACCTCCCCAGTAGAGCCTACTGGTTGGAGATACATAGTTGGTGTGGAAGAAAAATAATCTAATAAGACCTTTCCAATTTTTTTAAGAACTCCCTATTGCAGGATAATAGTATGTGCTAAGGAAAGATGAGTAAAGGTCATCTTAGTGGGTGGCCAAGAGAAAATATGACAGCAAAAGAATTTCTGAAAGCCCGACTATCCAGCCAGTTCCGCTTAAAATTCCCCTAACCGCAATATTGTTATGGCCTACTGTTAACTGCACTTGGCCTATGATTTACCCTCAAAGCTTGCTTAAACTGGAAAAGTTGCTTATTGCTGCAATATGTATGATCTTGTCCTTATAAGGCATTATTGGAAGGGTCTGTGGAAAAGTATCCATGCAGAAGCGTATTGTTCGAGAATGCTACTGAAAACCCTATATAAGTCTGTTGAAGTGTATGGAAAATAGAGCAGCTTGCCACCCTGCGTGGGGCTATGCTGACTCTCCTTGCATATATGCTTGCATAAAATAAAAAGCCTCAGGCGATTCTGACTCCTAAAATGACGAGTGGTTAATTTTCCACTACATTGGAAACTGCCCATTGAATAAACCTTCTGTCCAAAGAAGTCCAGTCTCTTAGCTTCTTTATTTTTGGGGGTAGCACTCAACTGCCCCGTCTTTCCTGCTCATTCACCACCGACACTACCAGGGATCCCAGGGGAAAGTGCGAATAAAGGACGTCAAACCCGCTTGCTGGGACATAGTATTTGTTTTCTGCCTTCTTTGAGGTGGGGGACAGAGA
Organism: Lepidochelys olivacea; assembly: GCF_965140295.1. NCBI lineage: Eukaryota > Metazoa > Chordata > Testudines > Cheloniidae > Lepidochelys > Lepidochelys olivacea. The sequence goes on along the minus strand of NC_140415.1, from coordinate 84,456,975 downwards.
AGAAGGGGTCTGCCACAGTGTCTTAACAGGCCCCAACACTACCTCATTTATGGGTAAGGCCATGCTGGAGGGAGGAGCGGCAGCCAGATTGTCCATCAGGCTGTACACCAACTCCTTAAGCTCTTCCACCTCCAGACCCAAGTTCGCCATGAACGTTTTCAGGAGGTCCTGGTGGGCCCTGAAGTCGTCTTGAGGGAGTAGGGTACTAGGGCCTGCAACTGCCTCATCCGGGGAGGAGGAGGAGGCGGCCTGTGCTGGAGGAGGGGCTCCCTCCTCTTCCTCTGCTTTGAATACATCCATTGCAACCACCTGCTGAACATCGGCACTGGGATCGATGCTGGAATCCGGTGCCGGGTGGATGAGGTAGTGGCCCACCTTTCTGACACCATCAAGTCGAGTGGTGGGAAGGGGATCCTGGTATCTGTGGAAACCCCCAGAGGTTCCAGTACATTGGCCAGTGGCCTGGTGGCTAGCTGCCGGCGGGAGGGCCGGTACCGAAATCTGGAGGCTGGGTATCGACAGGTCTTTGAAGGGGAATCCTTCACTCCTTCCAACTCCTAAGAGGATTCTTTCCTTGGAGACCATGGTGATGCAGTACTCGCTTCCACCATTGGGCAGTGCTGAGAGACTGGGGACCAGTGTCAAGACAGTGACCATGCATTGATACCATGGAGGGCTTGCCTCAGGACGGTGCCTCATACTGGGACAGAGCTTGATGGACTTCTTCCCTTCTGACCCTGGTTGCCCTCACCGGCAGGGGTCCTTAGGAGTCAGCGGGACCAGAAGGGACAGCAGATCCTTCGCAACCTGAAAAGCCTCCGGTGTCAAGAGGGCCAGGAACCATCTGGCTACATGGCTGCTCATGGGATTCTGTGGAAGGTACTCTAGGCGGAGTCTGTGGAGCCATCAGTGGCTCGGGGGAGGACAAGTGGACCGATGCAGGTCTCACTATGCCAGCTCCTTCCTGCTTGCCTCTATTCAGCACAGGGAATGGAGAATGGTGCTGGGAAGAACATTGTACTGGAGGAGTGCTCGGTGCTGATTCGGAGAGGCTTAGTTCTGAGGCTGGTCTGAGGGCCATCTCCATAAGAACGGCTTTCATTTGAATTTCCCTGTCCTTTCTGGTATGGGGTTTGAAGTCCCTGTAGATCTGGCCCTTCTCTCTAACATGAGACTCCCCAGCCACTTTAGACAGCTAGTGTACGGCATCGGCTTGCAGCAAGAGGCACATGGCTTGAAGCCTGGGGAACAGGGCATGTCCAGCCCTTGGAGCAAACAGTCCCTTGATGACAGGGACAACTACTATATACACTAACTCTAACTAAGAGCTATGTACATTAACTATGACCAAGAAAATCCAGCCATTGGGAAAGAAAACCTTGCCACAGCAAGAAGGAGAGAGAGATGGAGTTATTGCACACAAAGAAAACTGTTAAACCAATGAAGATACATAAACTCAACACTAAATATGAAATAAGACTCTCCACCAACAAGAGAAAAAAGAAAAGATAAATAGCAGCTTTGCTGAAAAATATGCTTGTTACTCCCCAGGATGCAATAATTTATAAAGGGCCATATGATTCTGTTCCCATCTCCTCCTCAAATATCTGCTCTGTAATATTATCAGCAGTACGATGTTTAATGATACTATACCATGACCATTATTCTCGTCAATTAATAGTATTTTGCTTGTTTATAGCATCCTTTATATAATGGCAGTTCTGGGGCTTTGTCACTGTTTTCCTTTCCCCACTGTGACCTTGCTTTAGTATTGTGTGTGGTAAGCGAGCTGGCAGAAAGACATTACCAAAAACAGTCATGTCAAAATACAGATAAGTAATGCAAACATGCATTTCCTGAGATTGTATCCAAACTGGAATGTAGCATCTCATAGGTATGTCACTTTTAATGCTCCCTATGGAGTAACAGAATGATATGGTTTTATTGAGTATGTAACAGAAACTACTATTTTTTGTTTTTTTGTGGTTCAGTCATCAAATTACCCAACACATTTCTGAAGGAAAGTTTAAACAAAAATTAATCCTGAGACTCCTGGAATGTAGATGAGACCACTGATGAGGGTGAGTATTTTCCATACCAATATTAAGTCACATTTGGGACACAACAGGGGCAAGCCCTGTGGTACAGCAGTATGTCAATACACACTATGGAACTTTTAGTGCACATCAGTAGGGTCCACATGGACAGTTAGCGTGCAGAATGCTGGAGTACTGTAGATTTAAACCCTGGCTTGTCAAGCAGTAAGTGTTTGTGTAGACATGCCCTATCTTTCTCACAACATATTGATGCCTGGGTAAACAAAGGAAGTACATAACAAAAATGACTCCTTTGCAGTACATTTAGTACATTAGTACATTTTAAAGTACACTTTTACTCAAAAGAAGAAAAGAATTGAAATCATTCTTATTTTTACCTTTAGGTGTTGGAATTTGCCTGTCATGTCCATCCATTTGACTCACAGGATCATTGGAATCTGGTATCTCCATTTCACCTAAGTGAAAAATAAACCATTGAAATTTTAAACCAGTTGAGATTGAGTTGATCTTTCTCTTCTTGAACAGAATAAAAATATTGGGTATTTAAACTCACTTGGGGCCAAAACTTGGCCCCACTGAAGCCTGTGGCAAAATTCCCATTGACTTCAAGGGGATCAGGAATTAGCCCTTATTGACTATAAGATCTATTCAGCACAACAAATTGAAGGTATTGTGCTTGACATAGTGACAGCATTAAAAAGTGTGTTACAGTTCTATCCACACATAAAAAATAAAATTCAAATACTTTCTGCAAACCGCCTTTGTCATATCAGATTACTCAGTAGTGAAACTCTGTTGACATTCTTGAGCAAAACATGGCATAAGATTTACTTTTGAGAATATATTACATTCATTTAAATTCTATTTTCACAGGTTAGACCCATCTCTGATGCCTTGTGCTTCCCAGCCCCAACACCACCTTTTGAATGATGATCTAACCACCCACCAAGGCATTGAAAGACAGCAAAAGAATTCAAATCAGAGTGTTTTATAACTACACATTATTTGCTATTTGTAAAAGTCTCTTAGAACTGGGGGCTTGAAAATCTGGTATTTTCCCCAGCCAGTTCTATCATTTTACCATTAGCGCACACTCAGACTAAGGCCAGAAGGGACCATCATGATCATCTAGTCTGACCTCCCGCACATTGCAGGCCACAAACCTGCCCACTTCTGAAATAAACCCATAACCTCTGGCTTAGTTACTGAAGTCCTCAAATCTTGATTTAAAGATTTACAGAGAATCCACCATTTACTCTAGGTCAAACCAGCACACTGAACTCTCTTCCTCCCCACCCCAATATTCCAAATGGTGTTGAAATTAATATCTTTTTGTTCAACTTTTTGTTTACGCACCAGTATACAATATCACAGCACAGCACTGGAAACTGTTAGTTGGCTGCTCCTGAAGAGCAGTAGGGACAGCATACAGAGGGTTTTTTATTTTTATGGTTTTGGGGAAAATTATGACTACTGTTGCAGGGTTTTGACTTTTTTTGTTTTAAAACATTCTTTCAGCAACAGGGAGTGGGTAGATTTATAAGACATACAGTTATAGAGCTGCTTTCACTAAACCTACTTCTCGCAAGAAACAGCTCAGCCACTAACTCCACCAGAGGGGTTCCCAGCTCAAGCAGAGATAGGTGCCTCCCTGCAGCTCAGATGTTGGGCACTGAACTCTGTGAGGAGGTGGGGCTTGGGAACACCCCTCACTGACATCTCCCATTGGCTAGTGTGCTGGCTGTTATGGCTCCCATTCTCAAGCACCTCTCTCTCCCCACACATTGTATCGGGAGCACCTAACACAAGCTTTAAGGATTCCAGTGTCTTTCAATGTGCCCAAGTCCCTTTGTGGATCCAGGCAAAAGTACTTCATAATCCTATACTCTTTCCTGTGGTTCACTTCACCTAGCTACTTTGGTAAAATTACACTGCCTTGTCTCCACTAGGATTGTTACAGTGGGACAGCTAATGCGTGTTAATTATTCTGCTGTAAAAACACTTTTTTTTTTTTTTTTGGCAGTGAAGCCAAAGCCTCATACCAAGAGTTGGAGGGGAACGCAGAGTGTCACAATCCTGGAGAGGCGCTCTTTGAGTCACATGTGCATAAACCCAGCCTGTTCTCAATGTTATGCTCTCAACTGATGACTTCAAGTGATCGGAGTACACTGGGAATTACAAAAGAACAGGACAGTTTTACAAATAAAATTTTGGACAGGCGCTGTTATGATACATGATGACCTACACTCACACTCCTCTATGGAATGTTCAATGCCCATGCAATGATTTAAGTTCCTTGACTATTTTTTTTATGTTATTGATCTATGCTCAACTTCATTTCCTGTGTTTTCTGCATTCCTTTATCAGTTAAGTGGGATTCTCAAAAGGGACAAACATGAGAAGCCTATACAGAGCGGTCTCTCTCTTCCCACACCCACATCCCTAGTTGGTGTTTTTTAACTCTCACATTAGAATGGAATGAGACAAAAGCATCTGCTGATTTTAAAATGCTTTAATAATAGTTTTATGTAATTCCTCCTTGTGCTTGGTATGTTTACGTCTGGCAAAAACATTTGTCTCCAGATGTGCCTTATCAGAAAATAACTGCAAACCACAGACAGTATACACCAGCAAAGTCTCCATGACTAAGCAATGTTAAATTGAAAAATGCTCTGTGTGGGCTGTAAATTATAAATCCGAAACAGATCTGCCATTTTCAACTGTCACTATAATGAAAGAAACATTTTATCTTTTAAATATTCTAATCTGAAAGTTTTCTTTTTTAAACCATATTTATTATGAACTCTTAATTTTAATTAGGGCTGTCAAGCGATTAAAAATAATCACAATTAATGACAAGATAAAAATAGTAGCAATTAATCATGGTTTTAATCACAGTGCTAACAACAGAATGCCAATTTAAATTTATTATAAATATTTTTGAATGTTTTTCTACATTTTCAAATATATTGATTTCAATTACAACAGAGAATACAAAGGTTTCAGAGTAGCAGCCATGTTAGTCTGTATCCGCAAAAAGAAAAGGAGTACTTGTGGCACCTTAGAGACTCACAAATTTATTTGAGCACACGAAAGCTTATGCTCAAATAAATTTGTTAGGCCTGGTCTACAGTATGCGGTTATTTCGGAATTATCCGAGTTACCTCAAAATAAAACTGGTTCCGTCCACATGACCAAACCAGTTTTTTTCGATTTAAAGGGCTCTTTACTCCGATATCTGTACTCCACCTCGGCAAGTGGAGTAGCACTAAAATCGAGATCGCAGTTCCGGATTACAGGTACTGTGGACGCAATTCGACGATATTGGCCTCTGGGAGCTATCCCAGAATGCTCTCTTGTGATTGCTCTGGACAACACACTGAACTCTGATGCACTAGCCAGGTAGGCAGTAAAAGCCCCAGGAACTTTTGAATTTCCTGTTTGGTCACCATCAGCACAAGTGACTATCAGCACAGTACACCATCACAGGTGACCATGCAGAGTCCACCATCACAGGCAATCACGCAGTCCCGGATTCGCAGACGAGCTCCAGCATGGTCCGAACGGGAGGTACTGGATCTCATTGCATGTTGGGGAGACGAATCTGTTATGGAAGAACTATGTTCCAAAAAAAGGAACGCAAATACGTATGCTAAAGTCTCCAGGACCATGCCGGAAAGAGGCTACTCCAGGGACACAAAGCTGTGTCGTACATAAATCAAGGAGCTCAGGCAAGCGTACCAAAAAGCCAGGGAGGCAAACGAGCGCTCTGGGTCACAGCCCCAAACATGCTGCTTCTACCGTGAGCTGCATGCAAATTATGGGGGGTGATGACACCACTACCCCACCACTGTCCATGGACACCTGCAAGGGGGGAGTAGCACAGAGCGAGGAGGATGAGTTTTTGGAGGACAAAGAGGAGGAGGAGGACAGTGCACAGGCGGCAAGCGGGGAATCTGTTTTCCCCCCTAGCCAGGAACTATTCTTAACGCTGGAGCCAATAGCCTCCCCCTACTCCCAAAGCATGCTCCCAGACCATGACCCTGGAGAAGGCACTTCTGGCGAGTGAGAGCTTGATCGGAGCCACGCAGGGGATGGCGGGAAACCTAGTCGCGCTGGGCTGTTCGCATTTAGTTTAAAGGGCTCATCCCTGCTCAGAGCCTCATCAGAGCCCTGCGGGGTGTGGGAGGGGGGGGAATAGGGGGGAGGATGTTGTGTGAAGCAATCATCCCAGAGAGCTCACAGGCTGCCTGCAAGCTGAATTCCGTTGCCTGGCCGCTGCCTGCAAGCTGAATTCTGTTGCCTGGCCGCATGTGATGGCTTACTCACACCAAAGTGGCAGGCACTTCAGTATAAGAGGCAAAATGAGACCTTGTACAGAAAGAACATGTGCTGTGTACTATGAATTGCCTGTTTCACCGAGAAACAGTGTCCCCTTTGTTCTCTAAAATGTATCTTTTAAAATACTACCCTCCCTTTTTCTCCTCCTGCAGCAGGTCCAAATGTTTCAATGTGGCCCCTATCTACTCCATCCCAGAGGCTGGTCCAGATTAGAAAGCAGAAAAAAAGAACTCGGGACGACATGTTTGCCAAGCTCATGCAGTTCTCCTGCACTGATAGGGCCCAGTTGAATGCATGGAGGCAAACAATTGTGGAGTAGCGTAAAGCGTTACATGAATACGAAGAGAGGAGGGATATGCGCAGTGAGATCAGGCAGGATGCTATGGTCAAGCTCATGGGGGAGCAAACTGACATGTTCCGCTGTATGGTGGATCTAATGCAGGAAAGGCAGCAAGACCACAGACTGCTGCTGCAGCCCCTGAATAACTGCCCTCCCTCCTCCCCAAGTTCCATAGCCTCCTCACCCAGACCTTAAAAGTCTGACCTTAAAAACTTCTAAGGAAGGAGATTCCACCACCTCCCTAGGTAACGCATTCCAGTGTTTCACCACCTTCCTAGTGAAAAAGTTTTTCCTAATATCCAACCTAAACCTCCCCCACTTCAACTTGAGACCATTACTCCTTGTCCTGTCCTCTTCTACCACTGAGAATAGTCTAGAACCATCCTCTCTGGAACCACCTCTCAGGTAGTTGAAAGCATCTATCAAATCCCCCCTCATTCTTCTCTTCCGCAGACTAAACAATCCCAGTTCCTTCAGCCTCGCCTCATAAGTCATGTGTTCCAGTCCCCTAATCATTTTTGTTGCCCCCCACTGGACGTTTTCCAATTTTTTTCACATCCTTCTTGTAGAATGGGGCCCATAACTGGACACAGTACTCCAGATGAGGCCTCACCAATGCTGAACAGAGGGGAACAATCACGTCCCTCGATCTGCTGGCAATGCCCCTACTTATACAGCCCAAAATGCCATTGGCCTTCTTGGCAACAACTGTTGACTCATATCCAGCTTCTTGTCCACTGTAACCCCTAGGTCCTTTTCTGCAGAACTTCTGCCTACCCATTCGGTCCCTAGTCTGTAGCAGTGCATTGGATTCTTCCGTCCTAAGTGCAGGACTCTGCACTTGTCCTTGTTGAACCTCATCAGATTTCTTTTGGCCCAATCCTCTAATTTGTCTAGGGCCCTCTGTGTCCTATCCCTACCCTCCAGCATATCTACCTCTCCTCCCAGTTTAGTGTCATCTGCAAACTTGCTGAGGGTGCAATCCACACCATCCTCCAGATCATTTATGAAGATATTAAACAAAACCGGCCCCAGGACCGACCCTTGGGGCAGTCCACTTGATACCAGCTGCCAACTAGACATGGAGCCATTGATCACTACCCATTGAACCCGACAATCTCGCCAACTTTCTATCCACCTTACAGGCCATTCATCCAGCCCATACTACTTTAACTTGCTGGCAAGAATACTGTGGGAGACCGTGTCAAAAGCTTTGCTAAAGTCAAGGAACAACATGTCCACTGCTTTCCCCTAATCCACAGAGCCAGTTATCTCGTCATAGAAGGCAATTAGATTAGTCAGGCATGACTTGCCCTTGGTGAATCCATGCTGACTGTTCCTGATCACTTTCCTCTCCTCTAAGTGCTTCAGAATTGATTCCCTGAGGACCTGTTCCATGATTTTTCCAGGGACTGAAGTGAGGCTGACTGGCCTGCAGTTCCCAGGATCCTCCTTCTTCCCTTTTTTAAAGATAGGCACTACATTAGCCTTTTTCCAGTCGTCCGGGACTTCCCCCGATCGCCATGAGTTTTCAAAGATAATGGCCAATGGCTCTGCAATCACATCCGCCAACTCCTTTAGCACTCTCAGATGCAGCACATCCAGCCCCATGGACTTGTGCTCGTCCAGCTTTTCTAAATAGTCCCGAACCACTTCTTTCTCCACAGAGGGCTGGTTACCTCCTCCCTATGCTGTGCCACCCAGTGCCTGCTTCCAGGAGTCTGGGAGCTGACCTCGTTCGTGAAGACAGAGGCAAAAAAAACATTGAGTACATTAGCTTTTTCTACATCCTCTGTCACTAGGTTGTCTCCCTCATTCAGTAAGGGGACCACACTTTCCTTGACTTTCTTCTTGTTGCTAACATACCTGAAGAAACCCTTCTTGTTACTCTTAATATCTCTTGCTAGCTGTAACTCCAGGTGTGATTTGGCCTTCCTGATTTCACTCCTGCATGCCTTGTCTTTCAGATCAGCAATGATTTCACTGTTAAGCCACGCTGGTCGCCTGCCACATTTACCATTCTTTCCACACATCGGGATGGTTTGTCCCTGTAACCTCAATAAGGATTCTTTAAGATACAGCCAGCTCTCCTGGACTCTTTTCCCCCTCATGTTATTCTCCCAGGGGATCCTGCCCATCAGTTCCCTGAGGGAGTCAAAGTAAGCTTTTCTGAAGTCCAGGGTCCGTATTCTGCTGCTCTCCTTTCTTCCCTGTGTCAGGATCCTGAACTCGACCATCTCATGGTCACTGCCTCCCAGGTTCCCACGCACTTTTGCTTCCCCTACTAATTCTTCCCGGTTTGTGAGCAGCAGGTCAAGAAGAGCTCTGCCCCTAGTTGGTTCCTCCAGCACTTGCACCAGGAAATTGTCCCCTACACTTTCCAAAAACTTCCTGGATTGTCTGTGCACTGCTGTATTGCTCTCCCAGCAGATATCAGGGTGATTGAAGTCTCCCATGAGAACCAGGGCCTGCAATCTAGTAACTTCCATGAGTTGCCAGAAGAAAGCCTCATCCACCTCACCCCCCTGGTCCGGTGGTCTATAGCAGACTCCCACCACGACATCACCCTTGTTGCTCATGCTTCTGAACTTAATCCAGAGATTCTCAGGTTTTTCCTGAAGTTTCATACTTGAGCTCTGAGCAGTCATACTGCTCCCTTACATACTATGCAACTCCCCAACCTTTGCTGCCCTGCCTGTCCTTCCTGAACAGTTTATATCCATCCATGATAGTACTCCAGTCATGTGAGTTATCCCACCAAGTCTCTGTTATTCCAATCACATCATAATTCCTTGACTGTACTAGGACTTCCAGTTCTCCCTGCTTGTTTCCCAGGCTTCTTGCATTTGTTAATAAGCACTTGAGATAACTCGCTGATCATCCCACTTTCTCAGTATGAGGCAGGAGCCCTCTCCTCTCTCGCGCGCTCCTGCTCGTGCTTCCTCCCTGTATCCCACTTCCCCACTTACCTCAGGACTTTCTTCTCCTTCCCCCGATTAACCTAGTTTAAAGCCCTCTTCACTAGGTTAGCCAGCCTGCTTGCAAAGATGCTCTTCCCTCTCTTCGTAAGGTGGAGCCTGTCTCTGCCTAGCACTCCTCCTTCTTGGAACACCATCCCACGGGCAAAGAATCCAAAGCCTTCTCTCCGACAGCACCTGCATAGCCATTCGTTGACTTCCACGATTCGATGGTCTCTACCCAGGCCTTTTCCTGCCACGGGGAGGATGGAAGCTTCTCTGATGTGCGTCATCAGAGAAGCTTCTCTGATGTGCAGCGCGCCTTGCTGCACTCTTCTAATTGCCCTGTTGTCTGGCTGTGCAAAACTGGCCACCAGGCGATTTGCCTCAACCTCCCACCCCGCCATAAATGTCTCCCCCTTACTCTCAAAGATATTGTGGAGCACACAACAAGCAGCAATTACAATTGGAATATTGGTTGTGCTGAGATCTAACCAAGTCAGTAAACTGCACTAGTGCGCTTTCAAACATCCAAACGCACATTCTCACCACCATTCAGCACTTGCCCAGCCTATAGTTGAACTGCTCCTTACTACTGTCCAGGGTGCCTCTGTACAGCTTCATGAGCCATGGCATTAAGGGGTACGCTGGGTCCCAGAGGGTAACTATAGGCATTTCAACATCCCCAGCAGTAATTTTCTGGTCTGGGAACTAAGTTCCTTCCTGCAGCTGTTCAAACAGACCAGAGTTCCTGAAGATGCGAGTGTCATGCACCTTTCCTGGCCATCCCATGTTGATGCCAGTGAAACGTCCCTTGTGATCCACCAGTGCTTGCAGCACCATGGAAAAGTACCCCTTGCGGTTTATGTACTGGCCACCCCGGTGTTCCGGGGCCAAGATAGGGATACGTGTTCCGTCTATCGCCCCGCTGCAGTTAGGGAACCCCAGCCCATTAAAGCCATCCACAATGGTCTGCACATTCCCCAAACTCACTACCCTTGATAGCAGCTGGTCAATGATTGCATTGGCTACTTGCAGCACAGCAGCCCCCACAGTAGATTTCCCCACTCCAAATTGATTCCCGACTGACCGGTAGCTGTTGGGCGTTGCAAGCTTCCACAGGGCTATGGCCACTCACTTCTCAACTGTGAGGGCTGCTCTCATTTTGGTGTCTTTGCGCTTCAGGGCAGGGGACAGCAAGTCACAAAGTTCCATGAAAGTGGCCCTACGCATACGAAATTTTCTCAGCCACTGGGAATCATCCCATACCTGCAACAGTATGCGGTCCCACCAGTCTGTGCTTGTTTCCCGGGCCCAGAATTGGCGTTCCACAGCATGAACCTGGCCCAACAGTACCATGATCTCCCAATCACCACATGCCGTGCCATCTGTGTCCATGTCCTCATCACTATAGTAATTGCACTGTCGTCGCTTCCTCGCTCGGTTTTGCAGGTACTGCACATACTGCTGGATAATGCGCGAGGTATTTACAATGGTCAAAACTGCAGCAGAGATCTGATCGGGCTTCATGGCTATGGTGCCTGCATGGGTAATCCTGGGAAAAGGGCGCGAAATGTAGGAGAGCAGAGTGGCAGCGGAAGCTGTGCTGTTTGGTTCATGGTAGCTGAACAAAGGCTGAAAATGATTGTGTTCTGTGGCTTTCACGGAGATGGGAGCCCAGGACAGACAACATGGAGAAGCTCGGAAGCATGGCAGTAGCAGGAGAGCAGAGTTGGCGGCGGAAGCTGTGCTGCTTGGTTCACGATGGCTGAGCAGAGTTGAGTTGGAGAGGTGGATTCATAGTAGCAGGAGAGCAGCGGTGCACTGTCTGCTGAAAGCAGTATGGCGTTTGCATGCCAAAAAGGTGCAAAACGATTGTCTGCTGTAGCTTTCTGACAACACACACCCAGAAACACCTGCGAGAATGTTTTTGCCCCATCATGCACTGGGAGCTTAACCCAGAATTCCAATGGGCGGCGGGAATTGTCGGATAGCTACCCACAGTGCACCACTCCGACATTCGATGCTAGCCTTGGTACTGCGGATGCGATCTGCTGAATTCACGCGCTTTAGTGGAGACACAGAAGACCGAATGTATCAAATAGCTTCCGAAAAATTCGAATAGAATAATTTCTAAATAATTTTGTCCTGTAGATATATCCTTAGTCTCTAAGGTGCCACAAGTACTCCTTTTCTTTTAGAGAATACGAAGTGTACAGTGCCTCACAGAGGAAGGGAGGACAGGGTAAAGGACGAGAGGGAGAAATTATTATTCTTTATTACAAATATTTACACTGTCAAGAACAAAATAAATAGTATTTTTCAGTTCACTTCATACAAGCACTGCAGTGCAATGTCTATCATGAAAGTGCAACTTACAAATGTAGAATTATTTTTAACACAACTGCACGCAAAAGACAAAACAATATAAAACTTTAGAGCCTAGAAGTCAAAGCACGAAGAGGCATATGAATGTTTAACATATCTGGTATGTAAATACCTTGCAAGGCCAGCTTTAACAGTTCCTGCAAACGCCTGTTCTCACTTTCAGGTGACGTAAATAAGAAATGGGCAGCATTATCTCTTGTAAATGTAAACAAACTTGTTTGTCTTAGGCCTGGTCTACACTGGGGGTGGGAGGGGCAGAAATCGATCTAAGATGCGCAACTTCAGCTACATGAAGTTGACATACTTAATTCTACTCACTGCGGTGTCTTCACTGCATTGAGTCGACTGCTGACGCTCCCCCGTCAACTCCACCTGTGCCTCTCGCTAAGGTAGAGTACAGGAGTCGACGGGAGAGCACTTGGCGGTCGATTTATCGAGTCTACACTAGACACGATAAATTGACCCCCGTTGGATCAATCGCTGCCCGCTGATCCGGTGGGTAGTATAGACATACCCTTAGCTACTGGCTGAACAAGGAGGACTGAGTGGACTTGTAGGCGCTAAAGTTTTACATTGTTTTGTTGAGTGCAGTTATGTAAAAAAATAATTCTACATTTTTAAAGTTGCTCTTTCACGATAAAGAGATTTCACTACAGTACTCACATGAGGTGAGATGAAAAATATTCTTTTGTTTCTTACAGTGCAAATATTTGTAATAAAAATAACAAAGTGAGCACAGTACACTTTGTATTCTGTTGTAATTGAAATCAATATATTTGAAAATGTAGAAAAACATCCCAAAATATTTATAATAAATTTAAATTGGTATTTTACTATTAAGAATGTGTTAATTGACCGCCCTAATTCTAACCCTGACATTTCTGAACTAACAGTTAAAGCAACACAGAGCTGTATTCAACATGAAATATTCCAAAGATTTTACATTGTACATACCTCTGAATCAGACCTGCCAATGAGTCATTTTGCACATGGAAAGCTTTTTCCCTTTAAATTAAACAATATGAGAGAACCACAGATTCAAAAGTGCCAAGAGCCGCTCAGAGGAAGGGTTCATGCACCCACTTCTCCATTCCTGTTGACTGCTTCTCTCAATTTTTCATAATTTTACATTCCTGACGTCTTAATACATTCTCCTCTGCTAGAACTGGATCCACAGTGCTGAGCTAAAACAGAAAATAATCCTTGATGTATCCCCCACCCATTCACTCCCTGGATTGCTATGGCAGAGGGAGCCACGTTCCTTGTGATCTCTGCATGAAGTCTACACTGCTGCTAGTCCTTTGAGACCTCACACATCTCTTCTCCAGCCTACATCTGAGACCTTGTCTGTCATTGCATCTCTTCTCCACTCCGCTGTGTCAAGATCCCAAATCTGATTTCCCAATTTGCCCCTTCCTGGTGGCTACTCTCCCATTTTTTCCTTTCTTCCCATGCATTTTTCACACCATCATGCACACATGGACTGAACAAAAAACCTCCAGTTTATTTCCTTCCAGGGCATCCTGTTTGACCATTCTAGACTGTAAATTCCTTGAGGCGGCTACGGTCTTCACTGATTTCTTGCAGAGTGAACAGTATATTTATTACTAAGCATATGAATAATAATTACAAATAAAAATAAAAGTAACAGTAATAATGGTATATCATATCTGTGTTCCTAAACATTAATTTGGTTGGGAGTCTGGAGAATAAAAGGTTTTAAAACTTAAAGGCTCAAGCTGTTCCTCATATTGTATACAGAATTTAAAATATTATGCATTTAAGGCCATGGTTTAGATATTCCTGCTATTACAACTGGGGGGAGAACTGGTTAGCTGCCATGTTACCCAATACTTTAATTGGTAGCGATAGAGGAGCAGACCTACTGGATCTTTTCAGATGCATGACTTTTATGTTTGTGCTACAGTGTCTTTACAAGTAGATAACTTTTGGTAGATAAGACCTAATTGCATATTATTACGTTAATTTCAGATGTGACAAGAACACCAGACTTCATGTAGCATACAGTTCCAGCAGTGCTGTTCAACCTTACCAAAAAATGCCACCCATTCACTTCAATGGGTGGAGCACTTGACAGGGCTGGCACTGAAGAGGGAAAAGTCCCGTCCAGCGAGGAAGGAAGATACTCACTGTGGGATACCAGATAGCTCTCCCCTCCCCTACGGGAGTCTTGATCTCCCACTGGCCAACTGGGGGGAGAAGGATGCTGATTGGCCAGCATGCCCCAGCTCCCAGGATTTAACCTAGTACAGGGACCATGTGGAGCCTCTTTCAGCTCCATTCCAGCAGCCCTGCTCTACCCATACTGACCTAGGAGTGGACCTGACAGATGCTGGGCCTGGGGCTCATAGGATAAAGTAAGACCTTGTGGCCCTTATGGGCCATGGTCCCCCGCCAGCACCTCCTGCACTCTCTGTCCCCCTCGCAGGAAGGAGGATGGCAGAACTCAGAGCGAGTTGAATCCTGGTAGGTAGGCTGAGGAGAGCCAATCCTGAATTACGGGTTATATTGTAAGGAGCACGTAACCCCCTCACTGTAACCTATTAAATACTTGGTATAAAACAGTATGGGTGATGGACAGGTAGTTCTCCTCTAATGTGTTAAAATGTATTAAAAGTTGTGACCTGCTGTTTATTCCATGAATGTGACTGTCGTCATTTTGCCGCTGAGTCCACATCAAAACTTAAGTACGTCAACTAGCAAAGGATGGATACGCAAGTGAGCAACCAGGATTACAGGTATGAAAGAATAGGTGGAGGATGAACTGCCATCACATTAACTGTATGCAAACAGCTATTATTAAATAACTGACTTGGAGAGAAATGCGCATGATCTGAAGCCTAGCTGCGATAGTATCAACTCACATTGCTAAAATGTTAGCTGAGTAGCATGCTGGTATGTAAATATGTAGTTAACTGAAGTCAGACAAACCACCATGGCTACTGTGGAGCACTCAGTAACGAGAGTGTCAATAGTCCCCTTTGAAAATACTGACCGACAGAAAAAGGAGCTATTAATCGCTCAGGCCAACAGAACAGATCCTTAAGAAACCATAAATAGAAGAAAGAGATTGACGTAATTTCATCTTTAATGCTTTATCTGAAAGACAGCAGCATCGGATAGTACTGCTCTTTCTTTGGATTGGTTGAATTATACATTGGTCATAAAGAGTAAGACTACAGAGACAGGTCTGTGAACTGAACTCCTAACCTTTTGGTACTAAGCAATTAAAGTATACTGATAAAATCTGAAAGAGCAGTAAGTCTCATCACTAGGTTCTAGCGGTTTTGTTAGTTCATTGTGTGTGCTATATTTGTTGTTTGCATAGATAAGAAATCTCTTAGTTCATAAGAGCTTGTATGCCATAAGCTAGTTATGAAGATTTTATTTTTTAAAAAGTCTATTCATTATTCAATAAAAGAAAACATAAGAGAACAGCCTGTGTTTTTGCACATACTTTGCAAGGATGCAGCCATGCTTGCAAATTTCAGAAAGAAAAACAGTAGTGTAAAAATCAAGGTCCTTGCCCAATTTGGATTTAAAAACCAACCCTCTACACTAAGCACGGTATTATCCCTTCCTCTGTCAATTCCATCCCTTTCAGAATGTACTCTTTTGTGATAGAACATGAGGAAAAGTGGTCAACTTGATAGGGATTTGGGAGGTAGACAGTTTAGGCCACCTTTTATAAAAATTCTTGGGACTCCTTCTCATGAACTGGCATAGAAGTAAACATCCTGTAAGGCAGAGGCAAGATTGTCCTAGCACATGTACCAACACAGAATTCGTGATTTCTCAGTTGAACAAAAAGTCTAATCACAGGGCATACACAACTGGTAAAATAATAGTTAAATACTCATTTCAGAATTTAACTATTTACATGTTTATCAGCCATACAAAAAAAAAACCCCAAAACAGATTACATGTAAGCTCCCACTGCTTAAACACTAATCATTTTTATATTTTAAAAGAATTATTTGTAAATTATAGCTGAGGAGCAAACCTTAGGTCTTAGTTCTGTCCAATCCTTTCACTTATCAATATATATTAATCCAGGAGCTGAATTAATTTTCTAGAATTAAAATAGTAACACACCCCCTTTACCACTCACTATGTCAACCTTTGACTTAGGTTCTAACTTTATTTCAATAATATAAAACTCCCAAAAGAAAAAAAAACTTCAGTTTAATACCCCCTAATATTCTGTTCTTTTCTTCATAAAACTTTGTTGACCTTCTATCAATTACTAACCTCTAGAACTCCCCAAACAAAGGGCCCACTGTCGGCTTTGATTCAGCTGCCAATCTGATTACTTTGGATTTGGGAAGCAGGCTATTTAGGTTGCTGAATCAGGGCCTTTAATTGAAATTCCTTTTCCAACATCTTCAGCCCTGGCAACCAATTGCAAAGTGAGCTTGGCAAACCTGTAAAGGGCGGTGAACAGTCCACAAAAGATGCAGTTAGTACTACATGATCAGTACACTGCTTTTATAGTTACAGAAGATTTAGGAGTTCTACTTTTTCTGTGACAGTTGTCATTTCACATAAAAATACAAAAGAGGGAAAATGTCTAGACTTTTTGATTCAGTTGTTTGGTGCCAGAGGCATTACATACAGTTCTTAGAACATACACAACACACTGTGAAGTTATCTAAACAATTATTTCAGTGTAAAAGTTGATTTTTTTGATTCCTCAGGGAAAGTATCCTTTAACATGATCTCAAGCTAAACTGACAGCAATAGGAGCTTTCACTGTTAAAATGTTAGAATTTGAGTCAGCCTTTCTACATCTGCTCTTACTTCAACAAGAGCTAACCAGCAAATTCACATGATACAAGAATGTTGAACCTAAGAGAAATGCCAACCTTACAAGTAACTAAAACTCAAGTCGGCACAACACACATCTAAATAAGAAGCCATTTTACTAGGGGTCAGAGAGATATATATAAGTTGTTCTCATTATTTATAAGCATCTCTCTTGGAATCATGAAACTTGTTTCCTTAACATAAATTTGTTCTGTTTTTCATGACTGCTAGACTGAAATCGTTCATTTTTAGAAAAATAAGAAAAAAATACATTGAAACAAAATATATATGAACTAGAGGGCTAGCTCACATTTGGGGCCAATCAACCTTGACAGTGGCTAATGCATTCACTTTTTGGTCAGAAATTTTTGCATAAAATTAAAATAAGTTTTTAAGCAATGCATGCTATATCACCTTCATACAACCCTCTCCTGTATTATCTACAAACAAGATTTCCAGGATGGACTTTTGTATAGAGGGTGCCCAATCTTCAAATGATTGCATTTTAATAGGACTTCAAAATCGCATAATCAGAGACTCAGTTGGCACTTAGGCACTCAAAAACGGAATTTGCATACATGTACTAATCTGAATGTTTGTGCTCATATGCTTATTACGATATATTAATTTGCCTATGTTTGAAAATTGATCCTCCAATATCAAATGCATGTCCCCAAAAAGAGATAAAACACCTTATTCAGTGTAGCATTAAAAAAAAAAGCGGAATCTACATAAAGCTGGAATGATCTTGATCTCCACAGGAAACCTTACCCCCACTTCCAAAAAGAAAAACCTTACAATGAAGATTTGTAGTATATCTACTTTTTACTCATTCTCCAGGTGCCCCTACATGTAGCATCAGGTCAATGTTAAATGCAGAACCAGTCCAGCCATCTAAAATAACAATACCAGAGATTCATACACAGAGTTCAGCGAATCATCTGATTCATTCAGACTCCTCATCTCATTTATGCATATTCTATACCACACAGCATTTCCAACTCCCTATCAATTTTTTGCCTTCCATTTACACAGCTCACATTTTGTGAGTTAAGCTGTTAAAATGACTTAAAATTCTTCCCTCTGCATATCATAGTTGCATCTTAAAAGTGAAAGGTCAAATGCTATATAAACCTTAGAGACACACATGGAATAAATATTTATTCCGATCTCCTTCAGAATAAAAACCTCATTGAGAAACAACAACAACAACACTGTGCTAGCAACTAGTTATGGTTTCATATTTAAGTCCCCATTTTCAAATACAAATTATTTCTGAAAAAGCTGAACTATGGTATAAAAATTGTCAGTCAAAAAGATCTTTAAAAAAGGATAGGGTATAATCCAATTTATCTGGTTTTGTTAGATTGAGAGAGAGAAGTAGAAGGTAATAGAAGACCTGAGTTCAATTCTCTGCTTTGCCACAGATTTCCTGACTGGCCCTGATCAAATTACCAGATTTTCACAGGTATTTAAGCACCTAGAGATGCAGATAGGCACCTTGTGGGATTTTCAAAAGTGTGTAGGTACCTAACTCCCACTGACTTCAAAATCTGTCCCTTAACCTCTTTGTTCCCCATCTGTAAAATAGAAATAGTAGTATTTCCTTTCCTCATAGGGAATTGTGAGGCTACATATAATACAATATGATACAGATTGTGAGGTGCTCAGATATGATAGGGGGGAGGGGACATATAAGCACCTAAGACAAGACAGCTAGAAAGATCTAGGCATGAAAATAGGGGAGGGTTCAGCAGTTAACATAATTTTCAGAGTTCTAACTGTAAAACAAGTCCTGATTTGCCAGGGACTTACTCCTCAATGAAAAGGAGTACTTGTGGCACCTTAGGGACTAACAAATTTATTTGAGCATAAGCTTTTGTGAGCTACAGCTCACTTCATCGGATGCATTGAAGTGAGCTGTAGCTCATGAAAGCTCATGCTCAAATAAATTTGTTAGTCCTTAAGGTGCCACAAGTACTCCTTTTCTTTTTGCGAATATATACTAACACGGCTGCTACTCTGAAACTCCTCAATGAAACATTTAAAGGAGTTTGGTTTAGAAACAATGAAGCTATAAAAGCAAAGAGAAGGACGTGAATGAAGGTGAAAACACACTTGTTAGAGCATAGGACAGCAGGGGACCCCATCAAGAGTCCATAAACTTTATCTACTAATAGAGGCCATATTTTTCTATACTAAATGGAGAAACTATATTGTCTATGTACTCATAATAAAAAGGGGCAAGGAAAACAGGCTTTGTGAATATTAATAAAGAGATGGCCAGGGCCAAATAAAACTGTGTTTCAAGATAGTTAATAATAAAACTCTGTGGTATTTATGACATAAAACACTTGAGTCATTTAAGCCATGAAGACACGTCAAAGTCGTATGTGATTTTTGCAACTTATGAACCCCTAAATTGACTAGCTATCACAAATACACACCATGTCATACGTAGAAACCATATCTATGTTAAACAGCTCTGAAGCAAAAACACACACCGCTAAGTCAATACATTCAGGAACATGTAAAAACCCTTAAACTTTGTGGGGTTTTTTGTTTTGTTTTGTTTTTATAAAGGGAAAGACATGGAACTCAAGCTAGCTTTCATAACAGACAGTAATTATTGGTTAAGTGTTCTACTAAATAAAACCTTTTGGAAAACATGGACACATTCCAAAGCTCTTCTCCACCTCAGCTGTAAAATCTTAACTTAAAAGCACTCAACAGCAGCACTAAACACACCTGCAGCTCAAAGAACCTCAAGTTAACAAGACAATTATTCATGACGTTATCACATGATTCATTATTTTACTGCTTCTGGCTGTGAAAATAAAACAGTCTCAACCAAAAGACTAAAAATAATCATGATTTACGAGTATAACACTCCACCATTAGGAGAAAACAATTTTCATAGTTTCTCAGTTTCTAAAAAATCATTTAAAATCCAAAAATACAAGTCCTGTGTGCAGCCTTGGGCTGAAATCTTTAAAGACCCCAGATGAGAAAAACACCCCTATTCAAGGAAGACACTTAAGCCTGGGCTTAACTCTCAGCACATGCTTAAGTAATTTCCTGTATTAGGGTCAAAGTAATAACATTAGACCCTCTGTTATAGGAAGTAGGCTGAAAAGAATATAGGTCACAGTTGAGTCTGACAAAGAAAAAATATTTTATCCTAAAAGTCATTTTCACATTTTGATGGTTGATTACCATAAATTACGATGCTGCAATAATGTTAAACTTTTGGAAGGCTATCAACTAGGGCTGTCGATTAATTGCAGTTAACTAAAAAAAATTAATTGTGATTAATTGCACTGTTAAACAATAGAAATTTATTAAGTATTTTTGGATGTTTTTCTACATTTTCAAATATATTTTACAACACAGAATACAAAGTATACAATACTCACTTTATATTTTTATTACAAATATTTGCACTGTAAAAATGATAAAACAAATAGTATTTTTCAATTCACCTCATACAAGTACTATAGTGCAATCTCTTTATCATGAAAGTGCAATTTACAAATGTAGGGTTTTTTTGTTACATAACTGCACTCAAAAATAAAACAATGTAAAACTTTAAAGGCTACAAAGAGATTCATATGTCCCCTTCATGCTTTGGCCATTGCTCCAGAGGACATGCTTCCATGCTGATGACACTCGTTAAAAAAGAAGGTGTTAATTATATTTGTGACTGAACTCCTTGGGGGAGAATTGTATGTCTCCTACTCTGTTTTACCTGCATTCTGCCATATATTTCATGTTACAGCAATCGCAGATGATGACCCAGCAAATGTTGTTCATTTTAAGAAAACTTTCACCGCAAATCTGACAAAACGCAAAGATACCAATGTGAGATTTCTAAAGATAGCTACAGCACTTGACCCAAGATTTAAGAATCTGAAATGCCTTCCAAAATCTGAGAGGGTGAGGAGTGGAGCATGCTTTCAGAAGTCTTAAAAGAGCAACATTCTGATACAGATACTAGAGAACCTGAACCACCCAAAAAAAAAAAAAAAAAGTCTGCTGGTGGCATCTGATTCGGATGATGGAAATGAACATGCACTGCTTTGGATCGTTGTCGAGCAGAACCCATCATCAACACGGACATATGTCCTCTAGAATGGAGGTTGAAGCATCAAGGGACATTGAATCTTTAGCGCATCTGACATGTAAATATCTTGCGAGGCCAGCTACAGCAGAGCCATGCGATCGACTGTTCTCACTTAAAGGTGACATTGTAAACAAGAAGCAGGCAGCATTATCTTCTGCAAATGTAAACAAACTTGTTTGTCTGAGCAATTGGCTGAACAGGAAATAGGACTGATTGGAGTTGTAGGCGCTAAAATCTTACATTGTTTTATTTTTGAATGTAGTTTTTTTTGTACTTGATTCTACATTTGTAAGTTGCACTTTCATGATAAAGAGATTGAACTACAATACTTGTATTAGGTGAATTGAAAAATACTATTTCCTTTGTTTTTTACAGTGCAAATATTTGTACTAAAAATAAATATAAAGTGAGCACTGTACACTTTGTATTCTGTATTGTAATTGAAATCAATATATTTGAACATGTAGAAAATATCCAAAAATATTTAAATAAATGGTATTTTACTATTATTTAACAGCTTGATTAATTTTTTTAATCGCTTGTCTGCCCTAATATCAACATCTTGTAACTATCTTCCAAAAATAAAAAAATTACATCAGTCTGAAAAGAAGGGGTGGCTTGAGTTCTAGCCAATCTACTCTCCTACAAATAGCAAGTGCAAAGTATTATACAGTACTCAAGAAACAAAAAGTTTTTTTAAAAATGGTAAAATATTTGTGGGTAAGCACTTACCATCTCTATCTTACCAATACAGAATTTGAAATAGAGACAAATTAGCACTAAAATTTTTAAACCTGTGAGCCTAAAGTTAAATATTAATTGAAGTAATGTAAGCACCTAAATAAAACGTGATTTTTCAGAGGTGCAGCGTACTCAAAACTTCCTAACGCACTGTAGTACAATATTTATTCTCAAGTAGTTTAGTGGATGCTTAGAATTATTTTCTTTGAAATCAGCTGACATGGCAATGCTAGACAAATTCCATGCAGACAAACAGGCAGATGTGCGTTATTACCACCATGTTTGGGCTTGTCTTCACTAGAAAATTAGGTCATTTTAGAACACAACTTTGCAAAGTTATGTTAACAAACACAATGGGATTGTGACCATTGTGTTTAAAACTTCATGTCAGCTGATCGCAGATCAACCTTACTTCAACCATAGGTTTACTCATGACCAGCTGACGTGATGGTTAAACATAACGTTTCTGGATTTGTAGATTGCAAAGTTGTGTAGAACACTGCATTAGTTAATATGACTCCTCAAGGTGATGTTCTAACAAGACAATTTTCTAGCGAAGAGAAGCTTTTAAATACAACTACTGCTTATAGTTTCTACATATACAAAAGGTGGCCACCTCTCTCCCTTGCTAGGGATAACTGTACAGAGATGAATGAAACTGGATGGCTCTGGAAAATGGGATAGAGTCTCTGTGAAACATGCCACCAGTCTGAACAGAATTCAGGTAAGCAACATCTGAAAGTCATTACCATTTTGGTGGATTTGTGTGGTCTAGGTGAAACAAACTGTTCTAGTTCCTACAGCATATGTATTCTCATCACAAAAACTGAAGTACTATTGCAATTGATGTTAACTGGCATCACTGTTGACCGTTTCAGTGCAGCCCAAAGGCTGTGTTAGCACAAAGACTCAGGGCTGGGATAGAGGTGCATGAGCAGGTAAGCTTGCAGTACTATTCTGTGCTGTAACTGCGTTGTGGACAGAGAACTTCTCAGTCTGCATGCAGTCAATCTGAACTTTCACAAGCAGTCATGGATGGTTTTTAAAAAAATAAAAAATAAAAACAAAACTAAAGTGTGTTTAGTGTATGGAATCTGAATTCCCAGGTAGGGAGGATTCAGGAGTAGAGCTCGTCAAAATTCTTCAATTTTTAAAAACATAAATAAAAATTTTAACAAAATCAGAAAAAAAAAATCATGAACATTATTTATACCGGTTTTTCAGTCAGCTTCTTCTAATGTTTGGGTTCACTGCACCCAAATTACTATATTTTGATGGCAATTACATTCTCTTTTGAATGGGCTTTCTTTCCAATCCAAAAATGCACACAAAAACTATTCTTAGTGCACATCCCACAGTCCTGCACGTGCATATTGGGGCACCAGGGCTAGTGGTATTATCTTTAGAAAATAAGAACAAGGACCTTGCAGGTACACTCCCTGTTCAGGCATAGTCAGTGCTGCATTTCCTATTTGCCAGTCTTTGAGTGCTGCTTCGGAAACTGCCACTCTGCACCACTTTCTCAAGCAACCAAACTACCTCTGTGTTTTCTGGGGAGCTATAGGGGGATGAGTTTTTAAACTCAACACAGCTCAGCCTACTTTCAGCACTGAGCTCAGGTTCACATGCTGTTTAACTGTTCTAGGCAGGACAAGTGCTTCCTTCTCCCACTGAAGAACCTGTCTGAGCTCTCTGATTAAAACTGAGAAAGGATAAACAATCTCCACATGAGAAATTCCTGTTTCTCCTCCTTCTCAAGCCTCCCTTAAAAGCTACAGGAATGATTCATAGCTCAGCAACCTAAAACAGAGCTGCTGCCAGTTACTCTTAATATATTTATTTTAATTGGTAGAGCTATAATAAAAAACTTTTCTACGCTACAAAAAGACAAAATTTACTGAGCTTTATTCTTTCCTCAAAATAAAACACTAAAGCAAGTAACTGAATGGTGGGAGTATACCCAGCTGGAAACACTTGCAGCTTTCAGTGGGTGGACAGCATGCAACCAAAACTAAAATCTGGTCACAGTTCCACAGATTCTAGCCAACAAGCTCATTCTCAACAATACACTGATGTACAGAAAATGTCTTCTGCTGAGCTTGCCTGAATGCAAAGGGCACAGTTTCCTAAATCAGCATGTGAGCACATGCACATGCAGGCACACGCACTTGTGGGTGGGTTTTCAAAAGCGTTGGCAGTTTGAGCTGAACTGCGACATTTTCTCCAAGTCAGGCAGGGAACTCCTATAACTCATTATCCAGTTACATGACTGCAACTCATGTTAATCACACGCAGTTCATCTGTAATCACATTATGATGATCTACTCTTAATAGCATCATTTAAGGAAGTCGCCACACTGTCACATTAATGAATTGGCAAAGTGAATGGCTATCCAGAAAGTGACAGCTACTGAAAATGCAGTTCAACTCAGAAAATGATTGTAAAACTGGCACTTTCTTACTCAAAAGGTCTGTTCCCTGTGCATACTTGTATCTGCTTCCTTTACTGTGTAAAACATGCTTTACTATTTTAAATTCCTATTACCACTGTAAAGCCAACACAACTTTAGGATAGTGAGCTTCATAAAATAATTTATGAAGTTTTGATCACAGAATTTCCATTGTTGTTGATACATAAGCCAGAAACACATCTTGACCTTTAGATTCCAAGGTGAGAACTGAAAATCAAAGAAAAAAACAAACCCCACATCTAATAAACTGAGTAAATTTGATCTTGAAGTCAGTCACATTCAAACACAGAACACCACATGCATGTTTTTACACTCATTTCCATTGTATTACTGTAGTTTAATTAAGGCCACTTAATTTCAACACATGCAACAAAAACTGATGTCCATGGAAAAAAGTGCTCTAAACATATTCATACGCAGAAGTGGAACAAGCTGTGCTCTATTATACCCCAGCAGTATTTACTCATGTAAAATTGATTGGTTCCACCCTTAAATTATGAAGTCCACAAAAGTAGACACCAAGGCCAAGCAACTGTCAGATACACCCAACAGTACTCCTAACAGTTCTGAAATATGACACAGTTTCACTTATCTTTGGCATTTGAATGGGATTTTGTTTTCAAGACATTTGTGAAACAGAATACTATCCACAGTGAGAATACAAAGTGAGCAAAGATATGCATTTCATCTTAATGCATTTAAATAAAATGTCTACACTTCAAAATATAGATGATATATATATTATAGGCGCTTTACAATCCCACAGGTATTTATGTACACACCTTAACTGTCACTTTTAGATTTGATCCATTTACTTACAACCACTGTTTACCTAATCAAAAAGGACAGGTGTGGTTTTCATTATCCTTAAGCAAATATTTGCACAAGTAATACTTATTTGTATGATACATTACAATAAAGTTACGCAAGTAAGAGTAAAAAAAACACCAACCCACTTCTCTTGCAAACGAATACTTTATAACAGCTAGGGGCAACTGACAAAGGAATTGTTCCAAGCATGTAAGCAATCAAGTTCCTTTACATTAGTTATAGGTATCTTTTAAAGTTTAGGATATAGAAAAGGGTACAGGTTGGTAGATCTAATATACAGGAAAGCACACAAGAACCAATAGCGCTTCTTTATATCCAGGCACTAAACAGAACAGTGTTAACAGATTATGTGACTGTAGGCCCTCGGAGAAGATGCGGTAATGAGGCTTCATGTGGATTGGCGCACTCCATGTATCTGATATTTGTAGAAGCAGCATGGTTATCTTGTGCAATGGAAAGTGAGAAAGCTTAGGGGGTAAGGATGCAGCAAAGGTTTCAACAGCAAATTATCTCAGTTCTTATAAAACACCTAGGAATATGAATCCAGTCAGGTTATTCAATTAACTAAACATTTCAAAGCCTTTCTTGGGAGAGTGATGTCATGGGAGGAGATTACTGGATAGCTCAGGGTATTAATGAAATACAACAGACTATCACTTCTAGTTAGGGTGGCCAGACATCACCAGGGCTGTTCAAGTCAATTCTGTGAAACTAGGGGTTTGTTCTGGTTTGTACATCTCACCTGGTCACCTTCTCTGTGCTTCGTGAGTGGTCTCGAGCCCAGCTGTACCTGTACCTATCGGATTGTGAATTATGGTGCTTTCCCAAGTGAGTTCCATAATCCATAGTGTGACAGTGCAGCATAATCAGTGAGGAGTTTGCCAGAAGGCAGAAAGGTGACACGTTGGGGTTAGCATACAGCTGAGGCTCAGATAAGGAACATGAAGGAGGAGATCATAGCAGCAGCACCCAGGCTCCATAAAGGTAGAGGAAAGGGTGGGTCATAAGAGAGTGGGAGGGTAGCTGGCTGACAAGGGAGGCTGAAAAGCAATGGACTCTTCCTCCAATGTCAGAAAACTTTGCAACTCACATCACCCATCACCATCAACACTCCAGTAATAGGTTTCTCATCTTAAAAACCTGTTCACTAGCTGAGGTTGGGAATAAAAAGTAGGCAGCTGATGGCTGCTTCCTGGTAAATGAGCATTTGCATCACAAAAGACTACCATCAAAACTAGCAATAACTGGCACTCGTTAGCAGTCTCGTAGAGGTGCCAACATTTAGCAGTCAGAAATGATCCCTCAGAGACATGCAGGGTTCAATTATACTGTCAAGGCAGAAGGGGTGAGGGAGGTTTACAATACCTGGCACCCAAAAAGTAACTTTTATTAACACAAAAGTTGTCTCCAAGGCTGTCATACTTGAATTTCTCAGCACCAAGGGTTTTTTTTTAAGTGATGTTACTTTCATTCATTTTGTGAACTTACAAACTATTTCATTGTCCCTAATTGGGGGATGGACAGAGGCAAATGTTTACATTCTGATCTAAATAATAAACCACAGCCAAATTGTGAAGATCTTTTTGGTGGGAGGGACTATAATTCGTTGCACTGGGTATTTGCTGGCATTGTAATAAAATATGAGGGCATTGCTGCCATGTAATTTGTGTACTTTGGGGAAATATTTTAAAAATTCTGTTCAAAGCATTAAACAAAAACATACCATGTTAATCAGTGTTATGGGACTGAAGAAATGCGTGTCTGAAAAGATCAGAATGACCATTTGTCTGCACTGCACTTTCTGCCATGAGATAAGAAGTTACGATGCACTAGAAAAGCTCCTCTAGACTTTCCATTACATGATGGTTCTCAGTTTTTCTACAAAGCAGCTGACATGAAAGAGACTTTGTGATTTACAATACTGCTGTATGGATGTAGATAAGATCTGGTCAAAGATCTAACACCAAGAACTCTGTACTACTCCTAAAATGGGTTCTCAAATATTTAAACTATGACCCAGAAACTCAAAAGATGGATATATTCTCCTCTGACCTTGTTTTATTCTTTTGCTGGCTCTGTTCTTCTCTGTTCTGTTTCTGTGCCCCTTTAGTGTAGATTAATTTGAAATAGCTAACCTGATTTGCTTGACAGAATAAGCATTGTATTTCTAATAAATTAAGAAGTGCTCTGCTCAATTATGTGTTTGTCCATTAGTGTCTCTTAGCTTCATAGCATGGGTTCGATAAATGAGGCATCTCTTTTGCTCATTTGATGATTCATCTAAGAAAAACATCAGTGGGAGAAGTTATTAAGATACTTAAGAGTCAAATGTCAAGTAACACTTCAAACGTTTTAAAAAGAGCAGTTAACTTCAGATTATATAAAAACGTAAAAGGTGCTATCTGCACAAACCTCTTGTTAAACTAAGACTCACAACTAAGTAAAAAGCTGGACACTACATGGTTGTATGCATCAAAATGACTGGAATCGCCATGTTCTAATGAACTTCTCCAATTACCTGCAATAAAGTTGAAGGCAGTCAAAATTCTTACCTCAATTCCCTCAAGAAATAATTTGATAAAATAAAGGCAAACTCGTTCCTTTATATATATTTTTTCCTGTATAGGCAGATTATTGATAAAACATAGGCAAAACTTTGTACCAGAAATAAGTAACAGTCACTTTGAACATACAGACATGACTTATGAGTTTTAAAAAAAAAATGAAAGGAACCCAAACATATTCACTTATATACAAGCAACAAAAATGACTGCAGAATATCATGTAATTATTCAGCATTTATGTTTACACACAAACACACACACAGAGCTACGTGAAAAAAATCAGAAAATAACCTAAAGTTTACAGCTGCTGTATAAGACAAAAAAAAGATGCTAAAAATAAAATGGCCTGGCACTGCAGTTCTTGCATATTCAAAATTTGCATTGATATGAACAGAAGTCTGAGTACGGAACAATAACATATTTGAGTCCTTAACTGGACTAAATCCCCTTCCAGGAATGGGTATACAAAATGGGCAAAGTAGAATAAAATAATGACAGAGTTCCATAGCATGTAATAGTTGAGTTGAGACATATCCTATCCCAGTCACACCGTCACAACTCAAGTCCTAACGGGCAACAGAAGAGTTGAATTCCTTTATCAGTATCCAATTTTACTCTCTTTACCAATTACCGTTTCATGGGACAAAAGGTCAGAGGAATTGTTCTCCAGTCATATTAACTTATTAAACAACTCCATAAACAAAAGAAGCAATGTATATACCTTCTTATGTTGCTAAAGCAAGGCCTTTAAGGGGATTACAAATGACCTTATTGATCTGAGTCATGAAAAAGTGATCTTGGTGTACTCATAATTTATGGTCAAACTTAATTCATTTGGAAAGGTTCTTTGTGGCTTTAGTTTAGCACATAAAATTAAATCTCCTACTTTATTAAATTTTGATCTGCATGTTTTTTGTTGATTTAAAGCAAAAGGAGCCATGATAGGCTAGCTATTAATAGAGCTCCAGCATGCTATTACTAATCAAGTCACTAATCAAAGAGGACTTAAATGCATGTATTCATTTTGCTACTCATTAAAAGACACAGACTCAACATCAACACCAAGGCCTAAGCTACATAGTTTTTGCACCATGTAATTATATTGATATAAAACCTAAAATTGTTAGATTGGTGTAACAACATGTAGAATAAGTTATATTTATTTAAAGTATCAATGATAGGCAGGGTCTGTAGGGTCTAGACCCAAGGATGCCCCAAGATCTATGGGATTTCCCCCTTGATAAACAGTTCCTATTTTACATTAAAGAGGAACTACACTGATGCAGTGAGGTTAAATAAAGCCTGATATTAGCTTTACCTACCTTCCTAAGTCTGATATTTTCTCCCCTTGACTTCATTGAATTTATAGCTACATAGCTACACTGTACACTACACACTAGTATAGAAACACGACAGCGAACATACTGAAAAATATTACAGGATACGCTGCTGATGTCCAACATTCAATACAAATACTTTCATCACCAATAAACTTTCCTTTGTAAAGATCCTGAACCAATAGCATAATGATTTTACTCTTTTTCAAAATGATATTTGGAAGGGGAGATGAAGTTAGAGGCCCAGGCAAGCTATAACAGAGCAAAGAGCCAATGATGAAGCAGAGATTTGCATATGCAGCCAGTCTAGCAGCATGAACTCAGGGTGAACTATCATTAAGTGCAGATAACCCAATCAGAATGTAGGCATATTCACTGAAATAAACTGGGACTGTAAATCTGATTGACAAAAAATTAGGACCTTCTGAGGGGAATACTCATGGAGTAAGGTATTCAATTGGTGCACTTCTCTCTCTCCAGTATTCACTTGTGGCACATAACAAGCTGGTCATCTATGGTTTCATTTTGGTTGTGGGGTTCAGTGTGTTGGTGGCTTGTGATATATAGGCAGTCACACTAGATGTCCTGGTGGTCTCTTCTGGCCTTTAAGTCTGTGAACATGAATAAAGGTGGCAGAATCTAGCCCAGAGGTGGGCAAACTACGGCCTGGGGGCCGCATCTGGCCCCCCAGACATTTTAATCCAGCCCTTGAGCTCCCATCAGGGTCCGGGGCTTGGCCTGCTCCGGTGCTCCAGTCGGGGAGTGGGGTCTGGGGCTTGCCCCACTCTGCACGGCTCCCAGAAGCAGCGGCATGTCCCCCCTCTGGTTCCTATGCATAGGGGCAGCCACGGGGCTCCGTATGCTGCCTGCGCCCCAAGCGCCGCGCCTGCAGCTCCCATTGGCTGTGCAGGCAGCACACAGAGCCACCTGGGTACGCCTCCGTGTAGGAGCCGGAGGCGAGACATACCGCTGCTTCTGGAAGCTGCTTGAGGTAAACTGCTGCCCAGAGCCTGCATCCCCCCCCTTCCCATGCCCCAACTTCCTGTCCCAGCCCTGATCCCCCTCCCGCCCTCCGAACAACCTTGGTTCCAGCCTGGAGCTGGAAGCCCAAGGCTGCGCCCCAAGCCCTCATCCCCAGCCCCACCCCAGAGCCCGTACCCCCAGCCAGAACCCTAATCCCCACCCCAACCCCACACCCTAACCCCCAGTTTTGTAAGCATTCATGGCCTGTCATACAATTTCCATACCCAGATGTGGCCCACAGGCCAAAAAATTTGCCCACCCCGATCTAGCCCATCATTTTATTTCAGAGTTTTTTATTTTGTACTATTAAATATTATACAGGTTTTGATCTTGATTACACATAGGATTTGTGCCTGTGAGATTTAAAAAAAAACATACTACACTCCATACTTAAAAACAAGAGTTCATCAAAACTCAAGAAGAAAAACAAATTAGAGTCCCACTAGAAACTCCTGTATTAATTCCTCTGTTCTACGCTGTTGATGGTCTATACAAGTAAGCTTTTAAGACAGGTGGAAAAAACTCTGCATTGATTGTGTGACTGACAAATCTCTTTTCACTTTATATTTCATGTAGTAGTTTGAAAGTGTGCTTCTTGATATTAAACTTGTGGGTGGTTGTTGCTACAGTTAAGAATGTGTTTACATTTTATTGTAAATAAGAAAAAGGTTTTGTCACAGATATTATTAGTAAAAGTCATGGACAGGTCACTGACAACAAAAATTCACAGAAGCCTGGTGACCTTTCCCTGACCTTCACTACAAATATCCCTGACAAAATGGGGAAGCGGATTCAGCACCCACTGCTTCTGGGGATTCTGGGGGTCCATCCCCCCCCCACCACTGAACTGAGGGGGAGCTCCAGGGTACCCCTGTTCATGGGCACTGGGCTGCTGTGAGGTCCCCTCACCTGCCACTGTGGCTGGGCAGCTGCAGGGTCCTCCCACCAGGGCAGTGGCTGAGAGCTGCCAGGGGGTGGGTGGTAGGGGGATGGCTGGGAGCTCCAGCCCTGGGGCAGAAAATGTCAGGGAGTTCAATGGAAGTCACAGATTCCATGACTTCTGTGACATAATCATAGCCTTAATTATGAACACAGTTTCCTGCCCTCTCCCCCCGGCCCCCCGCCTCAGAGGTTTAAATCCAGGCCATTTTAACTCACATCAAGCTGAAGCTTGTCAGGAGATCCGGGTGCAATACCCAGCTTTCACACTGACTTCCTGTGTGACCATGGACAAGTCAGCAAATCTCTCTGTGCCTCATTTCCCCATCGGTAAAATTGAGATACTTCCTTACTTCTGCTCTTTGTCTGTCTTGTCTATTTATATTGTAAGCTCTTAGGGACAGCGACCATCTCTTATGATGTGTTTGTATAGTGGCTAACACTGAGTCCTACACATGGTAGGGGCCCCAAAGTGCTTCTAGTATAAAAATAATAAATAATCACAATAGTCAAAATATTCCATAAAATGGGCCACTAATTCCCAGTAGGAGTTGTAATACTTCATATTTCGTAAACATTAACGTTTTTCAGCAAGGTGGAAGAGGTAGCGGACAAGGTTATATAACTGAAGACCAATTTCAGTTGCAATTCCCAAGTGCAGAGAATGTCTCAAAATCCTCAAATGAAAACCAAATTAAGAACATACTTAGTGGTGGTGTCAGAAGTTGCTCCACAATAGCAACCATCAGGGCCGTCCCTTGGGGTTGCGGGGCCCAGGGCAGAAGTGACGGATTCATCTTTTTTGGGACCAACAACAATGGTCAATTGCACTGGGCCTCAAAAGCGCGGGGCCCGGAGCAGCCGCCCCAATTCGCCCTACCCAAAGGACAGCTCTGGCTACCACAAAGATGTAAATATATCAGAAATCAAAGAATAGGTGACTTTTACTTGAACTAAGCAAGAGTGTTCTTTGCTGCATAAATAAAGTACTTAAATACAAAAGGAAGAGAATCTGACAAAGAAGATCTATTAGTGCTCTTTGCCAGGTTTCCTATTCCTGTGAACAGAAGGAAGCCTGGTCTAGCATACATTGGTGAAACTGATTTAAGACCTGGGATCAGAACTGTTGAACAAAGAACAGGACCACCTATGTATCGGTCTGATTTAACTCCCAAAGACATCAATCGGAACTGGATCAAGTGCTATTTGAGCACAAAGTCTGGACACATTCCTGCCAGTAGTCTGCCGTGTAAATCAGATTTATCGTCCTATAAGAGTGGGTAACCATATGACTGACTGAATAAACTGAGGGAAAGTGCCTGGGTTTTGTGACACATCATGATTATTTTTCTTAAAATGGATCGCCAGATACAACTAATCACTAGGCACAACCACCCATATCCCAGTCACTGACAATTCCTATCAACATACTGCTTTATATTCATAATGGGACCAATCCATCTCTTAAAATCAATCCCTTTATATCAAGTTATAACTTCAGGGGTTTTTTTATATCTATGTATTATCATGGGCTATATCCCTACAGCACCTCAGTACCTCCCTCATCCCCAACATCCCTCTCTGGCTGACTCTTTGGAGTGTAGGGTGCAGTCTCCTGGGTGTAAGTCCTAGGGCTGCAATTCCCTCACTTCAAGGCATAACCTCAGTCCAAGACGAAAACAAGGGCAAACAAAATAATCCTGCAGCCCACAACATGGGACAGGATAGCTGTGCTGTTCCTCATAACGCAGCCTCTCTGAAGGGCATTCCTATCCCCCTTTGTGTCTAATAGCCCCAGGCTGAGCACCCTGGCTCTAATGAAAAGGAAGCAAAGCAAAGATAAGATAACCCCTCTACCTCTCTGGTGGAACCAGGTAGCAGAGGCTTGTCAGCAGCTTGCTGGGCAGGCAGCCCTGCTCTAGGGGGCTATGTAAATTTGCTTCCCTCCAAGTACTGCCCTCCACTGGGCTTAGACTCTCTCTTTTAAGGATCTGCCCCTCTCCAGGTGCCACAGAGGCACCAAGTTGGGGCTCATTGTGCTCAGAGGAGCTCTAACTCCTTTCTGACCAGGGTGGGAACCTATCCCACTACATAACCTGCCCCTCAAGATGGAATTCTGGTTCCCCTCACCCCCCCCCCATATTCATTCCCTCATTTCCCATAAAAAGACGTTTGTATTGTTGTGTTTTGCTCTGTCACAATGTTGCACCCTAAAACTATAGCGCTGAAGAACTAAGTGCCATTGCATAATTCAGGAATATGTTCCTTTCATTGTGTTTAGCCAACGGAATAGGCATGGTCTGTAATGAAGGAAAAGGGGTTACCAAGTAAATAATACCTAAGGGACTCTATGGTTCATTTGACTGAGAGTGCCTCCTTTTCAATCACAGAGTAGGCCATCTCCTTGGGGAACACCTTCCTATTTAGATACAAAACTAATGAATGCTCAGCATTCATCTCCTGCAACAGTACCACACCAGGCCTACCTCTGAGGCATCCATCTGTAAAATAACTCCTTCGAGAAATTTGGATTGAAAAGACAATGAGGCGTCCTTGTGGCACCTTAGAGACTAACAAATTTATTTGGGCATAAGCTTTTGTGGGAGATAAACCACTTCATCAGATGCATGCAGTGGAAAATACAGTAAGCAGGTATAAATATACAGCACATGAAAAGATGGAAGTTGCCTTACCAAGTGTGGGGTCAGTGCTAATGAGGTCAATTCAATTAGGGTGGAAGTGGCCCATTCCCAACAGTTGACAAGAAGGGGTGAATATCAACAGAGGGAAAATTACTTTTTTTAGTGACCCAGCCATTCCTAGTCTTTATTCAGGCCTAATTTGATGGTGCCAAGTTTGCAAAATTAACTCCAAAGTTCTGCAGTTTCTGGTTGAAGTCTCTTTTGGAAGTTTTTTTGTTGAAGAATGGCGACTTTTAAGTCTGTTATTGAGTGTTCAGGGAGATTGAAGTGCTCTCCGACTGGTTTTTAAATGTTACAATTCTTGACGTCTGATTTGTGTGCATTTATTTTTTTGCGTAGAGACTGTCAGGTTTGGCCAATGTACGTGGCAGAGGGGTATTGCTGGCACGTGATGGCATATCTCACACTGGTGGATGTGCAGGTGAACGAGCCTCTGATAGTATGGCTGATGTGATTAGGCCCTATGATGGTGTCCCCTGAATAGATATGTGGACATAGTTGGCAACGGGCTTTGTTGCAAGGATAGGTTCCTGGGTTAGTGGTTCTGTTGTGGTGTGTGGTCCCTGATGAGTATTTGCTTCAGGTTGGGGGGCTGTCTGTAGGCAAGGACTGGCCTGTCTCCCAAGATCTGTGAGAGTGATGGGTCGTCCTTCAGGATAGGTTGTAGATCCTTGATGATGCGTTGGGGAGGTTTTAGTTGGGGGCTGAAGGTGATGGCTAGTGGCGTTCTGTTACTTTCTTTGTTGGGCCTGTCCTGTAGTAGGTGACTTCTGGGTACTCTTCTGGCTCCGTCAATCTGTTTCTTCACTTCAGCAGGTGGGTATTGTAGTTGTAAGAAAGCTTGATAGAGATCTTGTAGGTGTTTGTCTCTGTTTGAGGGGTTGGAGCAAATGCAGTTGTATCGTAGAGCTTGGCTGTAGACAATGGATCGTGTGGTGTGATCTGGGTGAAAGCTGGAGGCATGTAGGTAGGAATAGCTGTCAGTAGGTTTCCGGTATCGGGTGGTGTTTATGTGATCATCGCTTATTAGCACCATAGTGTCCAGGAAGTGGATCTCTTGTGTGGACTGGTCCAGGCTGAGGTTGATGGTGGGATGGAAATTGTTGAAATCATGGTGGAATTCTTCAAGGGCCTCCTTCCCATGGGTCCAGATGATGAAGATGTCATCAATGTAGCACAAGTAGAGTAGGGACATTAGGGGACGAGAGCTGAGGAAGCTTTGTTCTAAGTTAGAGATAAAAATGTTGGCATACTGTGGGGCCATGCGGGTACCCATAGCAGTGCCACTGACTTGAAGGTATAAATTGTCCCCAAATCTGAAATGGTTATGGGTGAGGACAAAGTCACAAAGCTCAGACACCAGGTTTGCCGTGACATTATCGGGGGTACTGTTCCTGATTGAAAAGGATTCACTCCTGGCAAAACCAGTTCTTCAAGGGGCTATAGGGCCTTTTTCACAGTGGTAGCTCCAGTGGATCTTCCTCAAACTACAGCCTTTTATTAGGTAGCTAGGAGAGTCGCCATGGTGGTGAAACCAGGGACAGATCGCTGTAATAGGCAGGCAACTGAAGGATGTGTCTTATCTGTTTTTTTTTTTGTTTTAAGAATGGGATGTGCTGACAATGCCTGCACTTTGCTAACTAGTGGCCTAAAGTGGCTTCTTCCTATATATAACCGAGGCAGGTAACTTCTTTATTTGCCAATTTCCATTTGGCCAGATTGGCTGAGAGACCCGTTTCAACCAAGGACTGGAGAACAGTTTGTACCTGTTGCATGTGATCACCACAGTTGGCACTATATATAGCTTTATTGTCCAAATATGCAGTGACATAGTGCTGAGGAGGCCTGAGCACCACTGAACGTTGAAACATTGTGGTTGTTCAAATGTAAGCCAAAGAGCATTGACCTGTAATGAAAGAGATAAAAGGTTCAGAAGGCTGTGTTTTCTTACAATGTGGGTGACAAAGGGATCTGCACTTTTGTAAGATCTGAAGTACTGATATATTTGGCAGCCCCTAGCCACTCCAATGGGTCATCCAGTTGTGGCATCGAGTACGCCTCACACTTAGATGTCATATTAACTTTTTGGAAGCATGCAGAAGCATATTGAGCCATTGGTTTTGGGTGAAATACAATGGGACTTTGTCAGTCATTTCAGGACTCCTCAACTACTCCTTGATCCAGGATAGTCTATAACTCCTCACAGACTGTCTTCCACATCTTCCAAGGTAGGGGGCTGAGGATTACCTCCAGCTTGTCTTGAAGCAATAGTATACAAATTGGCTCTTGACAGCTACAGAGAACACACTGGGGAAGGAGCAATGAGATATAAAACTTGGGCTCTTTGTTCTGGTGGAAGTTCACCCACCCATCTGCACTTGTGCTGACTCTTGGTGAACGGGTGCTTGAGCACCTTACCTGCCAGAGCTGGAGTTAATATCATCCCCTCTCTGGTTTTGCAAGGCTTGAGCAGATTTCACATGGTACAACTTAGTTTCTTTCCACCTCCCAGACAAATAGATCTCACTTTCTACAAGGCAAAAGTGATGGATCTCTTCAAAAAGTCCTTGCCATCTGTGAGCAATCTGAGTTCCAGTCTGCTCCTCCCGCTGTAAGCACTGCTAGCAATGGTCCTTAGTTTTTGTGCTACCACTCATCGCCAGGCTCTCGGGACACATTTCCAAGCAGAAGCACAGCTAGTGGTATATCTGATACTGAGAAAGTCCAGAACGGCAGCCTTCACCAGTGTAGAATCCTGCAGAGACACAGGACCAAGCCCCTGCCTGGAGTGGGCCAGCAAAGAAGGGCCAGCACAAGGGCTCAGTACTCTGGAAGACACGGCCACCCACTCAAAAGAAGTCAGAAAGAGAGGTCAGCATGAGGCCCCAGATTAGTCAGCTTCATGGGTACTGATGGGAGTACAGGCCCTGGGCTCACAGCTCCAGCCATTGGATCCTGGGCTGCCTCGGCCAGATGTAGCCTCATCAGTAACTGCTGTACCTGGTTTTGTTACAGGTCTTTTGGCTAGGTCACCATCTCATGCAGCAGCTATTGGGTCACTTGGTGCTATTCTTGAGTGGCCCACAGTTGCAACAGTTGCTGCTGGCACTGCTCTACTGGGTTGCCTGTTATCGCTGGCTCTCTCAGCCACTTGAACTCTGGATCTATGCTGTTTAGGTTCTTTCATGCATGGGCTTTCAATCTGCCTTTGATTTACTCTTGCATGAGGAACGGAAAGTGAATGCCTGCATTCTCCAGCATATGTCACAGGCTGTCCCTCTCTAGAGGGACTCTCTCATCCCCAACATCTCTCTCTGGCTGTAGGTGTTGCTCTAGCCTTCACGACACGACTGCAACCCAAGACAAAAGAGGGCAAACAAAATAATTCAGTGCCCACAAAACAGTCTTGGCACACCCTGCTGCTCTTTGCAAAGCAAGAATCATCACACTGAAATAAATCAATGAGGGCTTACATAAATGTTCTGGTTCCATGTGGTCCCCACCTGTGGCTGCTGCCAAACCCTTCAGGAGGATTCCACAGAGCTGTCATCAAGATGATAGGGTCAACATTGCACACATCAGTAAATTGTAGGGCTGTCAAGTGATTAAAAAAATTAATGATGATTAACCGCTCTGTTAATAATAGAATACCATTTATTTAAATATTTTGGGATGTTTTCTACATTTTCAAATATATCGATTTCAATCATAACAGAATACAAAGTGTACAGTGCTCACTTTATATTTATTTTGGATTACAAATATGTGCACTGTAAAAAACAAAGGAAATAGTATTTTTCAATTCACCTCACACAAACACTGTAGTGCAATCTCTATCATGAAAGTGCAACTTACAAATGTAGAATTATGTACAAAAAATAACTGAATTCAAAAATAAAACAATGTAAAACTTTAGAGTGTACAACTCCAATCAGTCCTACTTTGTGTTCAGCCAATCACTCAAACAAGTTTGCTTACATTTGCAAGAGATAATACTGCCTGCTTCTTGTTCACAATGTCACCTGAAAGTGAGACTGTTGTAGTGACATGGCACTATTGTAGCTGGCATTGCAAGATATTTACATGCCAGATGTGCTAAAGATTCATGTGTCCCTTCATGCTTCAACCACCATTCCAGAGGACATGTGTCCATGCGGATGATGGGTTCTGCTCGATAACAATCCAAAGCAGTGCAGACCAATGCATGTTCATTTTCATCATCTGAGTCAGATGCCACCAGCAGACTGTTTTTCTTCTTTTTTGGTGGTTTGGATTCTCTAGTATCTGTATCAGAGCATTTCTCTTTTAAGACTTCTGAAAGCATCCTCCACACCTCACCCCTCTCAGATTTTGGAAGACACTTCAGATTCTTAAACCTTGGGTTGAGTGCTGTAGCTATCTTTAGAAATCTCGCATTGGTACCTTCTTTGTGTTTTGTCAAATCTACAGCTAAAGTTAAAATGTTCTTAAAATGAACGTGCTGAGTCATCATCTGAAACTACGATAATATGGAATATATGGCAGGATGCAGGTAAAATAGAGCAGGAGACATACAATTCTTCCCCAAGGAGTTCAGTCACAAATTTAATTATCGCATTTTTTTTTTAACAAGCGTCATCAGCATGGAAGCACGTCCCCTGGAATGGTGGCCTCAGCACAAAGGGGCATACGAATGTTTAGCATATCTGGCTCAAAAATACCTTGCAATACCGGCTACAAAAGTTCCATGTGAATGCCTGTTCTCACTTATGGGTGACACTGTAAATAAGAAGTGGGCGGCATTATCTCTGGTAAACAAACTTGTTTGACTTGGCAATTGGCTGAACAAGAAGCAGGACTGAGTGGACTTGTAGGCGCTAAAGTTTTGCATTGTTTTGTTTTTGAGTGCAGTTATGTAACAAAAAACCCCTACAATTGTAAATTACACTTTCACAGTAAAGACATTGCACTACAGTACTCATATGAGGTTAATTGAAAAATACTGTCTTTAGTTTATCATTTTTACAGTGCAAGTATTTGTAATCAAATAATATAAAGTGAGCACTATACACTTTGATCTGTGTTGTAACTGAAATAAATATATTTGAAAATTTATCCAAAAATATTTAATAGATTCCAATTGGTATTCTATTGTTTAACAATGTGATTAAAACTGCAATTAATCAAGATTAATTTTTTTAATCACGCTTAATTTGAGTTAATCGCGTGACTGTTAACTGTGATTAAATCGACAGCCCTAGTAAATTGCCATAGGTATGCCTGGGTGGGGGAGAGAAGGGAAAGAATGCCCCGGGGAGTGCAGAGCCCTGCAAATCTGCCTTATATCCAAGGATATCCGCATCTGCAGACTATGTTTGCGAATCATGAATCGAATGCAGATACAGATGTATCGACCCAGGGCTCTAGAGATCTGGTCATTCCCTTAGGTCCCTCCTATCCTCTGTCTCTATAGCCACAATGTCATTGTGTATCCACAGAAAGGTTTCTACAAGATTGATGCAGGAAGAAGACATGATTCCACCAAGCTTCTGCTGCATTTGGATCTCCTCCATGTGAAGTCGCAGAGGGGAGTATAGCACCTGCATGTTAAGGATTGAACAGCGAAATGAACTCTGGTTTGGTAGACCCTTAATGTCACTTGAATGTAGTCCATTTAGCATTTAATATACTTCTACCTGTTTCTTATTTTTCCTGAATTAACTTCGTCTTTTCTTCAAGGTGGAAAAGACTTCTTCCATAAATCTGTGCAGCTCTTAGAGGAGAAACCTCATGCTACAGACTTGAGTTCGGGGTTTATTTTGCACATCAGGTGTTATTGCTTTGAAAAACATTGCTGTATTATAAATAAAAACAGAACATTAACCAGACTAATGAAAATAGGGGGGCTAAAAAGAAAGTTAACACATCTGTGAAAAAAAATCCTATGATGTAATTCAAAAATCCAAGATCCCCACTATTAATGATTTCGAAACATGCCAGTTAAAACCAATAACTAACTTTAATTCTATGTCCCTGCTCACAAATGTAATAGCACATGGGCAGTTTACGATTACTTGTGTGGTCACAATCTCAGACTAACCGGCGGTACATACTGTGGTGCTCCTGTACAAATTCTGGACTTATGCCATAGAATATGAACCATGCTCTGTTTAACAAAAATTCCCTGAACCAGAGACACATTACACCTTACCCTTTTGTCTCTAAAGGAAAACTCTTAACTTTACCCATGTTGTCATTTTTTACAGTCTCATCCAAAAGACTATATTCACCATAGCCAAAATATTCAAACCTGGATGTTTAAAATTAGGCTTTAAAATGTCAGTCACTTAAAGAAAAGGGGCCTGATTTTCTGAAGTCTAGATCAACCCCAGATTCCACTAAAGTATATTGCAGGTGCTTTGTACTTTCAGAAAAAATCAGTCCACTTTCACTTTGTTACTTTAATATGGATTAAAGCATTTATTTTAAGCACCTAGGTTTGAAATGTTTGGCTCCTATTTCTTTAGCCAGAAGAGGATCAAACTTTTAAAGTTCATGTTCTAATTTCTGAAGCATATTTCTGGACTGAAATAGTTTTTCAAAATTACCTTTAATGTTATTAAATTTTTACATATTGGCAAATACTGTATGTAAAGAAATGTAATTTAATGGATACTTGTTTTCCTGATTCTTTTTTTCCCTAATTTCATCTTGTTAGGAAATATTTACTAAAAACAGACTTTTCTAAGATGAAGATTTATTACTAATAATGTAGTGAAGTGCTATATTCTGTTTACAAGAAGATATAGCTTAATGCATTTTGTGGAATTCTTTGCTGCCAGATGTTGCCCTAGTCAAACCTTGTACCCAGCAGAGGAAACATAACGGTGAAATCTTGCCTGTTGGCAAAGTGACAAAATATACATACACTAAATGTCGACTCTCTATAGTTTACATCACTCACACCCTCCGTCTACAAGGACGTACAAATTACAGCTGTTGAAGTTTTTGCATAACCTAAACTTTCAGCTCCAGAGAACTCTTAGTTGTCTAAATTTATTTATATTCTCGGTAATGGAGTGGTTCATTATTTATACTAGTTGTTTAAACAGTAACAGGGTTGTTTTAGGGATTGTGCATTTGTGTAGACATGGGGTATAACTTTTTATGCATCTAAAGAAAATCAAGTTTCAGTAATCATAATAAGTTAACCTAAATCTGAACACTCAAAGTAGTAGAAATTTTCCCCTAAATTGTTTAACAAGTGTTTTTTAGCAAGGAAATTGTATATGGATTAAATCTTTGCTAGCTCTGTAGCATCACTGTTTAGATTTATCATTGTTAAAAACTAAAATGCAGTGCTTTTTATTTATAGCTTTTACTTAGAGTAGCCTTTATTTTATTTTTTTTCATGTGTAATGTTAATTATATGTTAGCAACTACTCTGTGGAAATGTGGTATCAGAGAGTTATTACCTATGTAATAAATAATCCCCTACCTGAACCCAACCCAAATCCAAGTTTGGCACTCTACAAATATTCAAAGATATGGATGGGTGAACCTTGTTGAATTGGAAGAGTTTCAAGGCTCAAACTCATTTGCGGGGCGGGTGGGGGCGGTGTTTGCAGCATTCATTGCAGTAGCTGGAATACACACATCTTTTAGCCACCAGTGTTTTAAATCCATATTTCTTTTCAAGGCTGATACCATTAAAATATTTAGTCATGATTTGTAGTTAAACAGAAATCTATGCTAAGTATTAACAAGATATAAATGATGCCTCAAAATGTAGGTTGGCATAAGCAGGCATACTGTGTGCATAAGCAGGCATACTGTGTGTGCATATCCCCTTCCCACCATTTTATTATTATTTTTTCCCTCTGCTGTTTCCCTCATACACTGCCTTTCAAGCAGAGTGGAAACCCAATAATGTAGGAATGAGTGTTTCATATTTGAAACCTATAATGTTTAGCGGGTTCAAGATAAGTAAAAATTAGTTTGCTCATACCCCAAGAAAACTTTCTTAATCTACTCTTCAAGAATTCTAAAACATATCAACATATTCTGGATCTCATATCCCAGACCTTAAATCCACCTAACAAAGATGTTACAGAATTCATATTAAAACATGGCAGTGACCATGTACCAGTACAAAGGTGAGTGTTTATGACCTTAGTGAGATGGGATTTCCATTTCCTTTAATGAGTCAAGACATCAGAGCAGCACTCAACTCACTCTTCTACAGAAGCTCCCCCTGGGACAATACATCTGTTTTACGGGAAGCAAAGCTAAGTAGTAGTGCAGAATGGGGGAGGGGAGCTGCCTAAGAAATATTTGGGCAATGAGGCTCTTTGGGGTGGCCAATCTTTTTCAGGACACTTGTTTACGAAAGGAGAAAACACAGATCATACAGTGATGAAAATTCTCACCTAACTGAGAAGGCCTCTGTGGCTCATAGTACTCCCTGTTCTATGTAAGCAGTACCTCATCATCAGTTAACTTTTTGCTCTCAATAGCCACTCCAACAATGGCACATATCAATGTTAATTACTTCTTTTTTAACTATCGTTAGCCTGATCTAAGTGTCAGTTGATTCACTCTGTACATTTCCCACTGCCAGAATGATGACCTGAGCTGATGGAATGGAGAGTTTTCTCACAACAGCATGGCCTTTGATATGATGGAGACTTGTCCTTCATGCCTGGCTTATAATCACATACCATTTAGTTTTGGCTAGGAAAGAGTGCCAACTAGGCCAGAAGTGGTGCATGGCATTTTGGAGCTTATGGTGTCATTCTGCCATTCACTCTTTCCTACCCACTATAAACGCATGTATCTCCTCCAACTGATACACCTAAACTCTCCACATTTGGTATGTATGGTCAAATATACTTAACCCAAGCAGTTCAACAATATGAAGATTTAAAAAAACCAACTACGTTGGAAAGCTCTTTGGAGGTGTAAGACAATGGGGGGGGGAGAGAAAGATATACTTCAGTAAGCTAAATTAGTTAAGACTTACATATGCTGGATATATGATGCACAAGTGCTCAAGCAAATTACTAGCAGATGTTTCATACCCTGAAATGCTTTGATTTATTTTTCTATCATTTGCAGTATTGAAGGAGAAGCTGATACAGCAGACTATATAATCTTGCATAACCAAAAACAATGAGTTTATTTTTAGAAGAAAGCATTATCAAAGTATCTAGTTTGCCTCTGAACAAATATATTTTATACATACATCTACTGCTAGGTTTGGAATTCTTAGAGAATGAAATGGAGAGTTGCTCTTTGATACTGTGAATTAGACTATGTTCTCACGACTTTTAAAACAAAAGATGAGTTGGTATCTAAACTATATTTCTCAGATTCCTAAAATTTAGGGTTCCACTTGCTGAACTCTTACAAAAATGCACCCCAAAAAAAGTAACGCACACAGTGTGGTTCTTTGAGGTTTATGAGTCTGAAGTCAACTGACCTGGTTCTTTACCTCATGCAGTAGAGGCTTACACTTTTAAATCCAGAGTGTGATGGGTTCCCCCTGGGGTGCCAACTGGAACTGGGGTACCGCTGAGCATTCTGACCCACCAACCTGGGCTCCCTCTCACTCTGTGATGCTGTGACAAACTGCAGACATGCTCCTGGTCTTACACTTCCACCAGCATACACACAGGTAGAGAAACACCCAGCTGCAGTTACAT
This sequence comes from Lepidochelys olivacea, assembly GCF_965140295.1. Taxonomy (NCBI): domain Eukaryota; kingdom Metazoa; phylum Chordata; order Testudines; family Cheloniidae; genus Lepidochelys; species Lepidochelys olivacea. Next base: position 84,413,651 of record NC_140415.1, on the reverse strand, counting down.
GCAGCTCTCTCTCTCTGACCAGCCACTGCATATGAACCAACAATAGCAAGGCTAAAGCCAACGTAACTCTCAGCTCCCCAGGCACGCACCCTCTCTGGAGCATAAACCCCAAATTATACTATCTTGCGCTGCACAGGGAACTGTACAGTATAAGCTCAGAGTTCGCCCACCCCAGCCCCCCACCCATGTGGAGAGAAATATGCAACAGCCTCTCTGAGCTAAGATTCCCATGCACTTCATTCAAAACTCACTGGTTTAGATTAAAACAAAATAAAATCTATCTTTTGTAGTTAATAAATTGAAGAGATAGCAAACACATCAAAGCAGATTACCTAGCAAATAAACAAAAATGCAAACTGAGTTTAATATACTAGATAGATTGGATATGAATTAGCAGGTTCTCATTGATGGTACAGGCAGACTTGTAGATTCTTAAGGCACAAGTTGCATTAACTTTACAGCTTGGGTTTCTGAGGTCTTTCATACATAAGTTAGAAATCCCTTTAGCCTGGGTCCAGCACTTCCCCCAGTTCAGTCTTTGTTCCTCAGGTGTCTCCAGGAGTCTTCTTGTGTGGAGAGTGAAGAACAACAGATGATGTCACTCCCTGCCTTATATAGCTTTAGCATATGGTGGGAACCCTTTGTTTCAAAACTTGATTCCCAGACCAGTTTGTGGAAAAATACTGACATCCCAAGTTGGAGTCCAGAATCATGTGGCTTGATCACATGACCTTGCAGTGTTATAACAGCCATTGCTTACAGGCTGGCCAAAACACCCACAGGAAGATTAAGATATTCCACAGTCCATTGTCTTTGCTGATGGGCTATCAGCATTGTCTGGCTTCTTCAGTGTTGTACCAGAAAGGCTAGTTGTGGGTGTCACCCAGAGTAAGCACAATTGAAATACAGATACATAGTCAATATTCCTAACTTTATATACAAGAATGATACATGCATACATGTAGGAGAGTCATATTCAGCAAATCGTAACTTTTTCAATGACACCTCACATGACTTATCTTGTACAAAATGTGTCATAATTATGCCATAATCATATCATAATAATACTATGACAAATATGGGGTGCAGTATCACACAGAGGACCTGGGTTCACTCCCCCTAGAGGACCCAACCAGGGATGTCATTACACAAACTATAGGAAACAAGAACATTATGAGTAGGAGCAGGGTAATAAAAAAAAGTAAGTGTTGGCTAACTTTTTAGCCAGTTTTCAAAAAGGCAATGAAGTCCATATATGCAACTGGCAAAGAGTCTTCTCAAAGACAGTTTCCATAGAGATTTGCCTCTAATATCCACCAGGAATTATATACGACTCACTGTCTTATAATTTCCACTTGCCTGAATTCTTCCACAAGGAGAATAATGGGGCCCCTGCCCTATTTCCTGCAGATGAAATGAATAGTGGCTCAGGGTACAAAAGGTGTAAGAGGAGCCACTCTGGAGGGTCTGGCTAGCTGTGAAGGTACAATGACTGGGAACTAAATGCCAGAAGAGCATGGACGACAACTATGTGTGTGGTAGAGCCCAATGTTAATGCAGTAATACAAAACTCTTTTTAGTCCATTTTGCCTAATAGTAGATTGAGGCAGCAAATAGAAGGTCCAATTGTGTGATGGAGCTAAGAAATCAAATTATAAATTTAGACATTTAATTTCCTACTTAAAATAGGCCAACCAATCTTAATAATCCCATATTACATACACTACTACATGTGGGTAAATAAGTTATAGCCCCTTTGTCATTTATTATAACAGTATAGTGCAAGTTATTTTCCTCTGAAGAATAGTTTTATAACAATTAGCAGTGCATTTTACCTCAGTAGCAATGTATTACAAAGCATTTTCATTCGTTAATATGATTTGTCATTTCAAAAGTGAAACTTTAAGGCAACTGGAATACGACATGAAGCTACAAAGCAGTACTTGAAACAGAACATTAAACGTTTAAGGAAAAATGTGTATATTTTAATACAGAATGAGGTACTAAATCAACTAAAACCTACTTCTGTCAGACTAGTGATGAATTATGGGATTTTCACTAATCCTCAGCTAAACAAAGTGAATACTGTTCTTGATGCAGAAATTGCCTGTTAAATCATACACAGCATAGTTCTGATATTGCTGGAAAATATGACATTACCTTGATTGTCAGACAGCCTTCTAGAAACACGCAATTTTCCAGCTGCCCGCTGTATAAGCATACAAATTAAAAGAAAAATTATGTGATAGAAGGTATAAACACATAAAACACTACCTAGCAATGTAGATGTTTAAAAGAGCTTTCTATACTCATGATCAAGGGAGAAAAACGCCTTTAAAATGTACTAAGAAAGCAGTAAAAGGAAATAGATGTAGTTGGAATTATTTTGTCTAAGAAAATGAAGCCCTGTCATCCTTCACCAACGAAAAGGCTCTGAAGGTACTCCGTGCCTGTGTCAGTTTGTTACAGACAAGAGGTAGAATACTGCATGTTTGGTTTCATGTCTGCATTACAAAGATAATCCACATCCACGCTTGGTGGTGAGACTCTAACATTGCAATTCATGACAAAACTATATTTGTGTGTAATGCACTGGATTATGGAATCATGAATAAAACATATTTGTTTCAAAGAAATACCCCGTGAGTAAATGCAACATATGTAGGGCTCTACACTGCAAACTGAAGATTAGCCAAGGCAGGATTTGCAAATGGAGTCTTTCCAGTTTAAGCATTTTATTTTAATGTTTGTCAAGTACTTCTGGTTAAAAATTTAATAAGTGTAAATGGCAGATCAACAGAATTAGATTATATCAGTCTCCCTTCCTAACAGACACATAATATTATGCTTTTGTTGAATAGGAAAATTTATCCATGCTTTCCTCAAACATTTCTTTTCTTCAGGTACTCAGGTCCACAGATCCCACAGTGGATCTTCAACCAGCCTGAAGTTTGGAAGCACAGACCTGTTACAGTCTTTGGAAATGGCTTAGCCCTTTAATATTTCACAGTAAGAAAGTCTTTGTTCAAGGAAAAGAAGTAAACAAAGTTTATTTGCAGCTCATCCTTTAAATATCTTCACCCAAGAGTTATGGATGATGCAGCAATGGAAGCAGAGCTAGATTAACCAGTTCCAGAACTGGCTTGCAGATGCTTTGAGGATTCTGGCTTCTAGTCCTAAAGTCTGTATCTCAAGCAGGCAGCCTCAGTAAATCCACCAATGCTATCTGGTCCTGTAGGTATAGTCCTCTTTCCCTTAAAAGTGGAGATGATGACTTTCCCCCCCCCGTGCAGTATACCATAGTGGTGCAACCGCACTGTTCTGGAGCCAAAAAAAAGCACTAACTCACTTTTTCCTGTTACACAAGCAACTTATGTTACCTTTTTACAAAACTGATCTCCTTGTCTTCTGCTACTTGATGCTAAATTCTCATGTTTTCTTGTTTTGATGTTTGCTGGGATACATTATGTAATTTTTTTTCCCATCGAGTTTAAGGGTGACCTGCACACTGCAGGCCACAGAACCTCACCCACCCAAGCCTTTAAAGACCCCTAACTTCTGGCTGAGTTACTGAAGTTCTCAAATCATGATCTAAAGACTTCAAGTTACTGAGAATCCACCATTTACACTAGTTTAGACCTGCATGTGACCCATGACCCATGCTGCAAAAGAAGGTGAAAAACCCCCTGGGTCTCTGCCAGTCTAACCCGTGGGAAAATTCCTTCCTAACCCCAAATATCGCGATCCACCTCCAATCAGCCTCTGGCCTTAGGTGTTTCACATAAAGTCTCCTCATCTTCAGTGAGCATCTTCAAAACATTTTGAGATGAGGTTTAATTACCATGCAAATGGAAGAAAGTCCTAATACAGAAAACTAAACATTAACATTGTGACGTTGCACTCTATATCATTTTATGAAAATATGCTAATGAGTATGAATATAATGCAACTGGAATATGCTTCATGCAAAAGGTCTCTTGTAAGGTATCATTACAAAGCTTATAATCTACTGAGTATGGTCATCCTATTTGTATAAATGTATCACTCTTATCTGAAACTAGAAATATGAAATATAACTGAGGGCCTATTGTAACTATCCAAAAGTGTGGGCCATTAATGGTGGTTGGGAAACTAGATGGCTCCCATCAGCCAGGACAATTGACTGTGGATGGCTGTTTGTAGAAAGGCCTTCTTGTGAGTCAGGCTGGGAGGAATGAAGGCTTGGGTCTCACAGGACATGTGACCATGTCACCTGGTACTGAAATCCATCTTAAACCTGGTACTTTTCCATTGTGGAGGGGACTCAGAGAGACAAAGGATTCCCGCCTTGTGCCAAGGCCATATAAGGGGGTGGAACAGAAAAAAGGAGGCAGCCATCATAAGAAATCCCCTAGCTACCTGAGCTGGAACAAGGGTTGTACCAGGGGAAAGGACTGTACCCAGACTAGGAAGATGTCCAGTCTGTAAAAGAAACTTATTGAAACATCTATGAGGGTGAGATTTTATCTGAATTCAGTTTTATGACTGTATTAGGCTTAGATTTGCATGTTTCATTTTATTTTTGCTTGGTAATTCACTTTGTTCTGTCTTTTACTACTTGGAACCACTTAAATCCTACTTTCTGTATTTAATAAAATCACTTTTTACTTAATCATTTTTTTACTTATATAAGCTTTATACAGGGTAAAACAGGTTTATTTAGGGTTTGGACCCCATTGGGACTTGGGCATCTGAATGTTAAAGACAGGAACACTTCTGTAAGCTGCTTCCAGTTAAACCTACAGCTGTTAGGGAACGTGATTCAGACCTGGGTCTGGATTTGCAGCAGGCTAGCGGGTCTGGCTCAAACCAGGCAGGACACTGAAGTCCTAAGCTGACAGGGCAGGAAAGCAGGAGCAGAAGTAGTCTTGGCACATCAGGTGGCAGTCCCAAGGGGGTTTCTGTGATCCAACCCGGCACAAACATTACCATGATTAATATAGTAGATACAGTTCATATTATACAGGCTCATCATTGACTGTGACAGTTACATATGCATTCTTATTATTACTTTAACTTCTATTTTATTTATCCTGGTGAAACTAAACGTCTGTGGTACCCACTGACTTTTTGACTAGGTCCTGGTCTACACACAAAGGGGCATCCATTTAACAAAAAGCGTGAAGCTGCACTGATTTAGTTAAATTACTGCACCTTTAGGCTGGTTTTTACACAGGTTTTTTAGGGTATGTCTACACTGACAGAGATATAGCGCCGGCAGTTACCGCGCCGCGCAGAGCGCACTGAAGAGAAACCGCTGTTGCGTGTTCACACTGTCAGCTGCCTGCACAAGAGCATGTTCACACTTGCGGCACTTGCAGTGGTATTCGGAGCAGTGCACTCTGGGCAGCTATCCCACAGAACATCTCTTCCTCTTCTGCTGCTAAGAGTTACAGGAAGATGGAGGGGGTTGCAGGGCATCCTGGGTCCTGCCCCAATGCCCAGTGATGCATTGCTTTGCATCCCAGCAATCCCTGTGCTTCCATCCACATTTGGCGCCATCTTTCAACCATTTGTGTACTGCACGCTCTGCCTCTTCAGTCTGCAGGAATAGATCCCGCACTGTTGATCAATATGCTGCTCACTCTCACTAACACGTCACAAGTGGCAATGGAGTTATTCCTTAAACTACAAAGGCCAGAGGAGTTCAACATTGATGTCACCACGTGTAGTAGCTATGACACGAGATTGCTTGTGGCATTCACGGAGGTGCTGACCATAGCAGAATGCCACTTTTGGGCTCGGGAAACAAGCACTGAGTGGTGGGATCACATCGTCTTGTACGCCCGGGATGATGAACAGTGGCTGCAGAACTTTCGGACGAGGAAAGCCACATTCATGGGACTGTGTGATGAACTTGCCCAGCCCTGCAGCACAAGGACACGAGAACGAGAGCTGTCCTGCCGTTAGAGAAGCACATGGCGATTGCACTGTGGAAGCTGGCTACTCCAGACTGCTACTGATCAGGCGCTAACCAGTTTGGAGTGGGAAAGTCAACTATTGGACTCATGTTGACGGAAGTATGCAGGGCCATTAATCATATCCTGCTCTGAAAGACCATGACTCTGGCAACATGCATGACATTATGGATGGCTTTGCACAAATAGGCTTCACTAACTGCAGAGGGGCGATAGATAGCACGTACACTCCAATTCTGGCACCAGACCACCTAGCCACCAAGTACGTTAACTGGAAGAGGTATTTCTTTATGGTTCTCCAGGCGCTTCTGGATCACTGTGGGCGTTTCATGGACATTAATGCAGGCTGGTCCAGAAAGATGCATGACGCACACATCTTTTGGAACACTGGCCTGTTCCGGTAGCTGCGAACAAGGACTTTCTTCCTAGACCAGAAGATCACCGTAGGGGAAGTCGAAATACCCACTGTGATCCTGGGAGACCCTGCCTACCCCTTAATGCCGTAGCTTATGAAGCCATATACTGGGCACATTGACAGCAGCAAGGAGCAGTTCAACAACAGGCTGAGCAAGTGCAGAATGATTGTTGAGTGTGCTTTTGGCCGTTTAAAGACCCGCTAGCACTGCCTATATGGGAGGCTGGACCTGGCTGATGACAATATTCCTATGCTTATAGCCGCATGTTGTACACTCCGTAATATTTGTGAAGGGAAGGGTGAAAGTTTCACTCAGGGCTGGACAGCTGAGGCTCCGCCTGAAGGCTGAATTTGAACAGCCAGAGACCAGGGCTATTAGAGGGGTGCAGCACGGGGCCATAAGGATCAAGGATCCCTTGAGGCAGCAATTTGAAGCTGAAAGCCACTAGTATTTGTTGCTATGCTCAGAAGTGCAGTGCTTGTAATACTAGGAGGTGATTGTGATTGGTGCAGTTGATGCACTATGAAGGTTTAAGAAAATTGCCTGTTGCTTTGCAGGGCTCTGTTTGCTTTCAGTTACTGGAATAAAGATTGCTTTCAAACCAAAACAATTCTTTTATTAAAAAACAACAATCGGAGGGGGGAGAGAAACAAAATAAAACACATCAGCAGTGAGGGGCATGGGGGAAGGGAAGGTCCCAGGAGGAGGTGGGGTCCCAGGACGGTTAAAGATTTGTGTATGTCCAGGTAGTATATCCAACCTTCTCCTTTGGAATACAGTGCATCAGGTACTGTACTTCAGCAGGGCTGAACTGCAGAGGGATGGGTGTTGAGTGCAGTGGGTACTGGGAGTCTGCACTGATGGACTGTGACAGGGGAAAAGTGGAATGCCGCGGGTACAGACTGGAGCCAGGAGGTTGATAAGAGTGTTTTGGCGGTGTGTGGGGCGCGCATCAGAAAGAGTTTTGCAACAGTAGCTGCAGGGGAAGACAGGCATGGAGCTGCCCGGTTTGCAGGGCCAGTAGCGTCTGGAGCGCATCTGCTTGGCGCTCCATAATGTTTAAGAGCCGCTCCATGGCTTCGCTCTGGCACGTCACATTCTCCTTTCGGTCCCTCTTCTCGCTGTTCAGCCACTCCTTCATTTCTTGTTTTTCGGCCATGGAGTGCAGACCTCACAGAGAAAGTCCTCTTCAGTACTTTGTGGGCGCTTTCTAATTCTGCACAACCATTTGGCCACCGATAAAGAGGGAGGCTGGGCTCCCAAGGTCATATCTGTGAAGCCAAAATGCAACATTTTACAGAAGCAGTATTGTTTGCAACACACAGACCACTGATTCAGTGATTTAAAACACAGCCACTATTCACATACCTATCACTAACTGGCTGACCCCAGGCAAGCACACATCAGTCACAAGACCCCCAAAATGGTAAATAACCACATGGGCAGGGGACATCAGAGTTCCCGGACCGTACTGTACCCTGGACACATGGCTGTTGGGGAGAGCCAGAACTTGTCACGAGGGGCCTGATAATCATTCCTATCCCCACATTTTCCACAGGCTGTGCTCATTATGGAAGATATCTCACTGCTGAGGGTGAGCAGGTGAATCAAGGGAGGGTCTTCTCCAAGACTGCAGCTTCCACCCTAGCCCTTATGTGGCTTGCCTGTGTGCAGCCATGGTCCCCGCCTCCCTCCCTCTCCCGCTCCGTACGACAGCAGAGTGGTGCAGGAAAGTTACCCTTAATGGGGCAAGAAACAAAGCAGCTCTGCCAAAGAACCTGTGGCAGGGGATTGCCCAGTATCTCCATGAGAGTTTCATGGAGATCTCTAAGGCAGATTCTCATGAAGTGAGGTAGTCAGTCAATACCCTCTTCTGCCGCTCAAACTAGGCATGTGGTAGTATGCGCATCATACAGACACAAGCCTGCTTTCTGCAACCCTCTTGCCCCCAACAACTTGCTTCAGCAATTCCCAAAATCAAAGACACTTACCAGGGTCCTCCTCTCCTGTTTGCGCTTCGCCAAGCTTCGACAGCTGTGACTGGCTAGTATCCTCCAGGGTAGAGAAGAGCTCCTGATTACATGCATCTCTGACCTCCGAGTCATCTTAGAATCATAGAATATCAGGGTTGGAAGGGACCTCAGGAGGTCATCTAGTCCAACCCCCTGCTCAAAGCAGGACCAATCCCCAACTAAATCATCCCAACCAGGACTTTGGCAAGCCTGACCTTAAAAACTTCTACGGAAGGAGATTCTACCACCTCCCTAGGTAATGCATTCCAGTGTTTCACCACCCTCCTAGTGAAGAAGTTTTTCCTAATATTCAACCTAAACCTCCCCCACTGCAACTTGAGACCATTACTCCTTGTCCTGTCCCCTTCTACCACTGAGAATAGTCTAGAACCATCCTCTCTGGAACCACCTCTCAGGTAGTCGAAAGCAGCTATCAAATCCCCCCTCATTCTTCTCTTCTGCAGACTAAACAATCCCAGTTCCCTCAGCCTCTCCTCATAGGTCATGTGTTCCAGACCCCCAATCATTTTTGTTGCCCTTCGCTGGACTCTCTCCAATTTATCCACATCCTTCTTGAAGTGTGGGGCCCAAAACTGGACACAGTACTCCAGATGAGGCCTCACCAATGTCGAATAGAGGGGAACGATCACGTCCCTCGATCTGCTCGCTATGCCCCTACTTATACATCCCAAAATGTCATTGGCCTTCTTGGCAACAAGGGCACACTGCTGACTCATATCCAGCTTCTTGTCCACTGTCACCCCTAGGTCCTTTTCCGCAGAACTGGTGCCTAGCCATTCGGTCCCTAGTCTGTAGCAGTGCATTGGGGTCTTCCGTCCTAAGTGCAGGACCCTGCACTTATCCTTATTGAACCTCATCAGATTTCTTTTGGCCCAATCCTCCAATTTGTCTAGGTCCCTCTGTATCCTATCCCTGCCCTCCAGCGTATCTACCACTCCTCCCAGTTTAGTATCATCCGCAAATTTGCTGAGAGTGCAATCCACACCATCCTCCAGATCACTTATGAAGATATTGAACAAAACCGGCCCCAGGACCGACCCCTGGGGCACTCCACTTGACACCGGCTGCCAACTAGACATGGAGCCATTGATCACTACCTATTGAGCCCAACCATCTAGCCAACTTTCTACCCACCTTATAGTGCATTCATCCAGCCCATACTTCTTTAACTTGCTGACAAGAATACTATGGGAGACCGTGTCAAAAGCTTTGCTAAAGTCAAGAAACAATACATCCACTGCTTTCCCTTCATCCACAGAACCAGTAATCTCATCATAGAAGGTGATTAGATTAGTCAGGCTTGACCTTCCCTTGGTGAATCCAGGCTGATTGTTCCTGATCACTTTCCTCTCCTCTAAGTGCTTCAGGATTGATTCCTTGAGGACCTGCTCCATGATTCTTCCGGGGACTGAGGTGAGGCTGACTGGCCTGTAGTTCCCAGGATCCTCCTTCTTCCCTTTTTTAAAGATTGGCACTACATTAGCCTTTTTCCAGTCATCTGGGACTTCCCCCGTTCGCCACGAGTTTTCAAAGATAATGGCCAATGGCTCTGCAATCACAGTCGCCAATTCCTTTAGCACGCTTGGATGCAACTCGTCCGGCCCCATGGACTTATGCACGTCCAGCTTTTCTAAATAGTCCCTAACCACCTCTTTCTCCACAAAGGGCTGGCCATCTACTCCCCATGTTGTGATGCCCAGCGCAGCAGTCTGGGAGCTGTCCTTGTTAGTGAAGACAGAGGCAAAAAAAGCATTGAGCACATTAGCTTTTTCCACATCCTCTGTCATCTTCTGCCTCTGGGTCCCCTTCCCCATCCTCATCCAAGATTTCCTCCTTCTGGCTCGGTCCACTCTCAAGTGGCACGTGAGCTACCGAAGTAGCCACAGTAGCCTTCGCAGTGGAGGTTTAGTCACCACAGAGTATCAAGTCCAGCTCTTTGTAGAACTGGCAGCTTGTGTGGGCGCAGCACTGGAGTGGCAGTTTGCCTACTGTGCCTTGTGGTAGGTGTTCCACAACTCCTTCACTTTGACCCTGTACTGCACTGTGTCCCGGTCATGGCCCCTTTCTGTCATGCATTGTGAAATCTCTTCATAGCTATCATAATTCCTACGGCTGGAGCGCAGCTGGGACTGGGCAGCCTCCTCTCCCCAAATGCTGATGAGGTCCAGCAGCTCGCCATTGCTCCAAGTGGGGGATTGCCCTGTGCATGGAGCAGGCCTGGCCACCTGGAAAGATGCACTGAGCCCACTGCACGCATCACCGAGCAAACAGGAAGGGGACTTTGAAAATTCCCAAGGAATTTAAGGGTTGGGGATGACAGTTGGTCGCCTGAGGGCAGGGCAGCAGAGTTCAAACCGATGACCAGAGAGGCGAGAACAGGCATTGTGGGACCCCTCTCAGAGGCCAGTCGCAGGGCCGTAATCGACCACTGTGTCTACACTGGCACTGTGGCGCTGTACCCCGGCGCAGACAGCTGGACGCCTCTCATCGGGGTGGGTTTTTTTACAGCGCTGCAACTGTGCAGTTTCTGCGCACTAAGCGGCTTGGCAGCGTGTACACCTCGGGAGTTACACCGCAGAAAGCTGCTTTACTGCGCAGAAACGTGCCAGTGGAGACAAGGCCTTAGACCAATTTACCTCTATCTGTTCAGAAACTGATTTAGGGTTGTCCGTACTTAAAATGCTACAGCGGAACAACAGCAATACTGCAGCTGCACCAGTGTAGCACTTCAGTGTAGATACTCCCAAAGTAGATGGCAGGGATTCTCACATCGACAGAGGTAATCCACCTCCCTGAGAGATGGTAGCTATGTTGACAGAAGAATTCCATCGGTCTACACAGGGACTTAGGTCAGCTGAACTACACTGCTCAGGGGTGTGACTTTTTCTTACCACTGACTAATTTTCTAGTGTAGACCAGGCCTTAGTTAAAGTGATACCAGCCCCCTAGTAAGGACACAGTTATGCTAATATAAAGGTGCTTATATTGAGATTGTTTGTTTCTGTTCCTTTACAGCTTCTGAATTGATTTAGTTAAAGAAATACAAGAATTGGATGTCAGCCAGCCCTTATGTCTGGACACTCTTACACTGGTTTAAACCAGGTTTACATCAGCTTAATTTACCACAGTTAAATAAAGCCACTTCTACACACAAAAGTTGTACCAGTTTAACTTAAATTGATTTTCAAACTGCTTTGGGGAGGAGAAGTAGTAGTAAAGAAGACATCAGCAATTAATGAAATAAAAAAGTATAGACAAAAGAAAGTTAGGGAACAATACATGGGTCCAATTTGTTCTTCCATCTCAGTGGAGAATGGAATGGCAGTCTGTGACAGACTATACCCATGTTCACACACTATTGTAATAATGTTTGTACAAGGTCTGTCTTGTGAAGTATCATTTAAAAACTCATAATCTGCTGATCAATAATATAATGGAAAATGCATGTAGCAGCATTACATGTGAAGTTATAAACAAACTGATCTCTAGAAAACATATTTTTAGTCATGATAAGTCTGGAGAGTGGCCAAACCAGTTCCTCATAGAAAAAGGGTAGAGCTGATGGCTCAGCCAGAGATAAATAAGGCTGATGGATCATTACATGCTAAGTGGCCATTCTTTGGCAGGAAATGGGGCAGAGGCAAAAAAAATCTGCATCTCAGCAAAGAAACATCATGGAGTTCCCTTCCACACAGACTGCCTTGCCCCCAGCTGGAAATGCTTCTCAAAGAGGGGACAGGACTATAAAAAGAAGGGGCAGACAGCACCCCTACCAACTGCATTCACTGCACCTGAAGCGACAAAGGAACCATTCATTGGACACTGGGGGAAGGGTCCTGACCAACAAGGTTTGGTCTGTGAGACTGCAGGAAAACTTTGCTTGAATCTGATATAGTTGCTAAGTTAGGTTGTTTCATTAGTAAACATCTTATCTTTATTTTTCTTGTAACCATTTCTGACTTTTATGCCTCGTTACTTGTACTCACTTAAAATCTCTCGTTGTAGTTAATAAACTTGTTTTACTATTCTGTGTCATCCAATGTGTTTAAATTGAAGTGTCTGAATAACTATCTGAAATAATACACTGGCATATTGTTCCTTAAAGGAACAATGAACTTAAAATATTTTGAACTTGCCTGGAGGGGGCTGGGCAGCACAGGACATACATTTCTGGGGGAAATCTGGGACTGGGGTATGTGTTGGGTTCTCCCTGCACAAGGGTTACAATCTGGCTCTCACCAGCCAAGTGTGGCTGGCAGGCTGCAGTTACACACAGACACTCAGGGTGTGGCTTGCATGCTGGCAGGCTGTTTGTGACCAGCCCAGATGGAAGCTACTACAGCAAGGCATTAAGGCACCTACAATTGCAGGGCAGGGGTGACACAGCTGCTCATTAGTCTGGAGTGTACGCTGGTATGGCCCACACTCCAGAAGACCTCAGTACAGGAGTACTATTAAAGTATTCAGAACTGGCCAAAAGACCCTGAACAGGTTTAGTAATTACATTTTTCTAACTTGATAAACAGAGATTCTCTCTTTTAAATAGTGATGAATCTCAAGAGAAAAATCCCTACAATATCCTGCCAACTGAAGTGTGTTCCAAAACACAGATTAAAAGCTCAAAGCCAGATTTTCAATAGAACTCATCACCCCAGAGCTCCCACTGAAAACAGAAGCAGCTGCTGGGTGCCAAGCACTTTTGAAAGTCTGGTCCTACAAGTTAGATTTCCATTTCTAAAAACTGTATGCCACTTTGTTAATTCTTTCAATTCAGAAAAATGCAGGGAACTAACTCCAATTCATGCCAAACTCACTTATGCATAAAGAGATAAACCTTACTACTACAGGTTTCAGAGTAACAACCGTGTTAGTCTGTATTCGCAAAAAGAAAAGGAGTACTTGTGGCACCTTAGAGACTAACCAATTTATTTGAGCATAAGCTTTCATGAGCTACAGCACAGTATGCATCTGATGAAGTGAGCTGTAGCTCACGAAAGCTTATACTCAAATAAATTGGTTAGTCTCTAAGGTGCCACAAGTCCTCCTTTTCTTCTTACTACTACAGTTTGTTAGGAACTATGAATTTAAATACTACACCTTTTTTTAAAAATAGCCAACAGGAAACTAATTTGTTTGCAGCAAAAAAGTATAAAGTTATGTTTGTGACTGAATTCTCGTGAGCAGAATTACCTGAATTCGGATTAATCCTCTCTAAATCTCAAGAAATCTATATCAGTTAGAATCTGACAGGGAATAAAATATTTACCTTCATGTCTAAACAATTTTCAAAAACCTTTCATGAAGATTTTTAAAACAAATATTTAAAATAGGTAATAGACCTTCTAACAGGTAATTTACCCAAGTGAGAATAGTAACTTAGCCAACAAATTTCATTATTCTCAATTTATTATGTTAATTTACTTTTTTTTTAAATGTTTACAATTATGGAAACTCATGGAAACTATCTTCAGTCATGGGTTCACACATTTTCCTGTTTTTCCTAAAGGCCTAACAAAACATTGGGAACCTTGTGCTATACCAGCTTTGAAAGTAGGCTGAAGAGACAAACCTGCTAAACTAGCATGCACTTGAGCAAATATTTCCACCCGCCACACCCAGAAGAAATGTCAAAATAGTTCTCTAGAGTCACATGAAGAGAGACAGCCTTACTAGGCATGCTATTAATCCAGCTTTCTTAGTTCCTGTCCACTTCACACACCCCTGAAGATGTCTCAAAAACAACTATATAATTAAATTTGCAATCTCAACCAACTCCTCATGGGGACCGTGAGGGGAAGAAGCTTTAAAGGAACTGAGTTAGAATGCAATGGCATGCATATCTTCATATCATTAGGAATTTATTTTCTGTTCCAAAGAGTAACTGTGCATAATCCCATTTGCAACAAAAAGGCACAAAACAATGGAAAGCAGTTACTTAAAACAAGGAAAACCAAAGCAGTAGTTTGTTTTTCCCACAACATTAAAACAGACTGACATTACCTGCTCAGAAAATGTCATCTAAACATCCTGGAGAATTCCAATAAATCTTTATAACACTAAGGATGCAACAAACATCGTCAGCATCTCTCCTTCCAATGTTTGTGTTCTCTCCCATTATCCTTGAGTAAAACAGAAACACTCATCTCCCTTGCCTCACATCAAGTACTGAACACCTCCACAGACTACCCTAGAAAGCGGAATCTCCATGCCTTGCTGACCCTGCATTTTTATGCTGTAGACTCCCTGACTGAGTCTTCCCAGCCTCAAACTTGACATTCTACTGTAACATGCCTCTCCCTTCCTGTTTCCCAGATAAAGAAGGAAGGGAGCAGCAGGAGACATCAACACTGCAGAGAAGTGAGGTGAAAGGGAGGCTGGCAGTATCCAAAACCTCCCTGGCACAGCACACAAGCACGCTAGGAAAATAGCCAGCTCCCAGTAAAACTGGGGATGAGCCAGTTTTGTAAGGGTTAACAATTTAGTTTCTGTCCTTTCTTTATAGCTGTTCCCGACAACATGAAATTGGAGGCGGGGTGGGGAAGGGGTGTGTGCAAAGAATGAACTTTTGTGAATTATGCAATTCTTAGAATCATTTCCTTTTCTCTAGGGCCAAAAATTGTGTTCACTTCAGTCTTTGCTTTTCTAAAATACATATTTGTTGTGTAGTTTCTGCCAACTTAAATCAATTCAGCTTGTGACAACCTTTAAAGAGTCATAATTTGCTTGGTCACACTTAAAGTCTGACTTTTTTCAAAGAATTGTCAACATAATTTAACTAAGTTTTACAATTAATGTCACTAATTATTCAGATCTGTGTCACATAACTGTAAATTAGTGAATTGTAAAGTGACATCAGTGAACACTGAGCTCTAAACACATTTTTTCTCTCAATAATTAGGACAGTAATAGCTTATTTCTTCTGCAATGGCACAACCTATATTTAATGAACTCTTTTGTTAAAATGAGCCTCACAATACAAAGTACTGACCATCGAACTGCCTCACACTAAGGGACACTGGCTACCAGATTTTATAAAGAATATTTTCTAAATATGTATTAGGGAGAAGCTTTTCTTAATGTATACCACAAAGTTAAACATGTCACTCTGAAGTACTCCAATTATCTGACTATGCAGATAACTGACATACCCAATAATCCACTTATTTAAAACTACAAAGTGAAAAGAAGGAATACACAAAATGTTATACCAAATTCATGGTCCATTTTGGTCAATTTCACGGTTATAGGATTTTAAAAAATCATAAATTTCATGATTTCAGATATTTAAATCTGAAATTTCATGGTGTTGAAACTGGAGGGGTCTTGACTCAAAAGCAGGTTGGGGGGTTGAAAAATTATTGTAAGGGGGTTGCAGTATTGCCATCCTTACTTCTACACTGCTGCCTTCAGAGCTGGGCTCTCCAGCTCCCCAACTCTGAAGGCAGTGCACAAGTAAGGGTGGCAATACCGCGACCCCCCTACAATAATCCTGCGACACCCCCCCGCCCCCTATAGTCCCCTTTTGGGTCGGGATCCCTAGTTTGAGAAACTCTCATCTCCCCTGTGAAATCTGTATAGCATAGGGTAAAAGTACACAAAAGACCAGATTTCACAGTCCGTGATGCATTTTTCATGGCCATGAATTTGGCAGGGCCCTAAATATTGGTAACTGGGGCTCCAATACATATTTTCTAACCTATTTTAATGAGCTCTAAAACTCAAAACAAAGCAGAACATTTTGTAATTTCTTTTTCAAGTATACTATAGCTCATAAGGCCTCATGGTAAGAAAAGGGAGGAATTTCACAAAGCAATGAACATCCCTTCCCACCCAATTTTTTAGGTGGGATTGTAACAGGAAGATGTGGTCTAAAAATGAAAAATTAGTTTCACAAAATTTCAGTTGTTTTCATTCTGAAGGGTTCAAACTAACCCATTTTTTTTTATTATAAAAGAAGAGAGAAATCTAGCCCAGAACAGTAAAATCAAAGGAATATTGGTAGGTGGTAGAGATAAAATCTTAAAGTCTTCTGTGCAGGGATTGTGTGTTCATGTGTGTGTTAACAGCGTACATTGTAGGTACTCACAGAATACAAATAATTAAACCAGTAATAATTAATAATAGTCAAGTGGACTGTAATACGAGAGTATTTAGTTATCCCTCTATTACTTTCAAAGAAAAGATGACAGAGCATCCTACTTTAAATGGTCCAAAACAGTACAGATTACAATAACGCTGTTACAATTTCACTACTGTAAATATATACAGTATATATAGTTTACAGTATCGTATACAATATATATACACACTGTTTATAGTTTATAGTAGTGAAACTAATAGCACTATTGTAATCTGTACTATTTTGGACCATTTAAGGTAGGATGCTATCTACACACACACACACACACAGGATGAGGAAGTCAGACTATTATGTCACTGCATGGTTCTGAATATAGAGAAGGCATTTGGCAGGGTGAATGGGAATCTCTCTTACCAGATGCAACAAAGATCCATGCTTTTTCATCAGATAGGTCAACTCAATCCCAGAGCACTAGTGCTCTGCAATTGCCCAGGTTTTTCCTCTTCCTCATTTTCTTAGGGTTTAAAATATAATCTACTGTCACTAGTATGTTTGCAGTGCACTGAGGAATATGCAAATTTAGCCCCAGGCTTCCGTTGTTTTGTCTCTTTATGACACATCATATTGTCATTTATTTATTTTTTTGTCTATACACTATGACTGATTTGTTTAGTTATTTTATGATTATGTATCCAAGAGTGGAAGGCAAAATAAAGAGGAAAAGTTTTCAGAAGACTTCAAATAAGCTGAGACTGAACCAATCATTTACGAAGTCTCCACTGCCTGACACCATAATAAAAACCCTGCAGATCTGTTAAGTCAAGACAAATTCCAATATACTATTTATGCAAAGCAAGAGTCTGATGCAAATCCCATTGAAGTCACTGGGAATCTTTCCATTGACTTCAATGGACTTGTGCTATTGAGGTTTGATGCAAAGTGAGATATGTAAACAAGTTACTTAATATTTACAAGAAAACACCTTTAAATGATTAGGTACCATAAAAAGAAAAATTGAAGCTATTAAATGTGTGCTCACATAACTATGCCAGGCCAGGCTGCCTTAGGCCTGTATACTCCATTTACTCTTACATCAATTTATCAATTTATCTCAGTCCATTTGTAGTTAGAGTTTAAACAAATTTCTATTACTTCTGAAATATTCTACCAATTTGACCAACCTATTGTCCCTTTCAAAATACACCCAGAGTAATAGAAAAAAGATTTTACTGGTCAACAAGAAAAACAGACTGTACATTTTAAATCTGATGGCCAAAGGAAAAAGAAAGGTGAGATTTAATCGACACCAAGCTTGCAGCCAAATACACAAAGATCCCAGAGAGCTATCCTACCAAAGAAAATAGTTGTACCTTTGAAACCTCAAGGTATTACCAAAGTACAGGCAGACTTACAGATCAGGTGCATGGGGAGCCAGTGTAAAAATTTAACTTCTCAACCTCAGAGGTTCATATCAGCACTGAAATAATCAGCTTCCAGAGCTTTTGATATTTTAAGTCATAATTTGGGGCCCAAACATGCAGCCACTATGCAAACAGAACTCCATTTGAGTTCTTTTGGGAGTTCCAGGTTTAGAGTGGTTTCAGCACTGGGCCTATAAACTGAACTGTAAAAATTCAAATTTCCAATTCTTAAGACACTTAACAGAATTAAATCAGAAGTTCTAAAAGTCACCCACTTTAGGTACAGATAGTTTGTGTTCCAGGGGCTTGTCATAGAATCATAGAATATCAGAGTTGGAAGGGACCTCAGGAGATCATCTTGTCCAACCCCCTGCTCAAAGCAGGACCAATCCTCAATTTTTGCCCCAGATCCCTAAATGGCCCCCTCAAGGATTGAACTCACAACCCTGGGTTTAGCAGGCCAATGCTCAAACCACTGAGCTATCCCTCCCCCCTAAACTCTTCTAAACTCTTGTCTCTTCTAAACTTCTCACTTCTAGTTTTGCTTGCAGTAAATTTCATAGAAGAAATGGTTGTAGGGGATAATCTTGGCTCAAGTGATCATGAGCTAACTCAGTTCAAACTTAACGGAAGGATTGACAAAAATAAATCTGCAACTAGGGTTTTTGATTTCAAAAGGGCTGACTTTCAAAAATTAAGGAAATTAGTTAGGGAAGTGGATTAGATTGAAGAATTTATGGATCCAAACGTAGAGGAGGCCTGGGATTATTTTAAATCAAAGCTGCAGAAGCTATCGGAAGCCTGCATCCCAAGAAAGGGGAAAAAATTCATAGGCAGGAGTTGTAGACCAAGCTGGATGAGCAAGCATCTCAGAGAGGTGATAAGAAAAAGCAGAAAGCATATAGGGAGTGGAAGAAGGGAGGGATCAGCAAGGAAAGCTACCTTATTGAGGTCAGAACACATAGGCTAAAAGTCAAGTAGAGTTGGACCTTGCAAAGGGAATTAAAACCAATAGTAAAAGGTTCTATAGCCATATAAATAAGAAGAAAACAAAGAAAGAAGAAGTGAGACCGCTAAACACTGAGGATGGAGTGGAGGTCAAGGATAATCTAGGCATGGCCCAATATCTAAACAAATACTTTGCCTCAGTCTTTAATAAGACTAAAGAGGATCTTAGGGATAATGGTAGCATGACAAATGGGAATGAGGATATGGAGGTAGATATTACCATATCTGAGGTAGAAGTAAAACTCAAACAGCTTAATGGGACTAAATCGGAGGGCCCAGATAATCTTCATCCAAGAATATTAAAGGAATTGGCACTTGAAAATGCAAGCCCATTGGCAAGAATTTTTAATGAATCTGTAAACTCAGGGGTTGTTCCGTATGATTGGAGAATTGCTAACATAGTTCCTATTTTTAAGAAAGGGAAAAAAGGTGATCTGGGTAACTATAGGCCTGTTAGTTTGACATCTGTAGTATGCAAGGTCTTGGAAAAAATTTTGAAGGACAAGGTAGTTAAGGACATTGAAGTCAATGGTAAATGGGACAAAATACAACATGGTTTTACAAAACCATGCCAAACCAACCTGATCTCCTTCTTTGAGGAAATAACAGATTTTTTAGACAAAGGAAACGCAGTGGATCTAATTTACCTAGATTTCAGTAAGGCGTTTGATATGGTGCCACATGGGGAATTATTAGTTAAATTGGATAAGATGGGGATCAATATGAAAACTGAAAGGTGGATAAGGAATTGGTTAAAGGGGAAACTACAACGGGTCCTACTGAAAGGTGAACTGTCAGACTGAAGGGAGGTTACAAGTGGAGTTCCTCAAGGATTGGTTTTGGGACCAATCTTATTTAATCTTTTTATTACTGACCTCGGCACAAAAAGTGGGAGTGTGCTGATAAAGTTTGCAGATGATACAAAGCTGGGAGGTATTGCCAATTTAGAGAAGGACAGGGATATCCTACAGGAGGATCTGGATGACCTTGTAAACTGGAGTAATAGTAATAGGATGAAATTTAATAGTTAGAAGTGTAAGGTCATGCATTTAGGAATTAATAACAAGAATTTTAGTTATAAACTGGGGACACATCAATTAGAAGTAACGGAGGAGGAGAAGGACCTTGGAGTATTGGTTGATCACAGGATGACTATGAGCCACCAATGTGATATGGCCGTGAAAAAAGCTAATGTGGTCTTGGGATGCATCAGGAGAGCTATTTCCAGTAGGGATAAGGAGGTTTTAGTACCATTATACAAGGCACTGGTGAGACCTCACCTGGAATACTGTGTGCAGTTCTGGTCTCCCATGTTTAAGAAGAATGAATTCAAACTGGAACAGGTACAGAGAAGGGCTACTAGGATGATCCGAGGAATGGAAAACCTGTCTTATGAAAGGAGACTCAAGGAGCTTAGCTTGTTTAGCCTAACCAAAAGAAGGTTGAGGGGAGATATAAATATATATCATAAATATATCAGAGGGATAAATACCGGAAAGGGAGAGGAATTATTTATGCTCAGTACCACTGTGGACACAAGAACAAATGGATATAAACTGGCCACCAGGAAGTTTAGACTAGAAATTAGACGAAGGTTTCTAACCATCAGAGGAGTGAAGTTTTGGAATAGCCTTCCAAGGGGAGCAGTGGGGGCAAAAGATCTATCTGACTTTAAGATTAAACTCAATAAGTTTATGGAGGAGATGGTATGATGGGATAACATGGTTTTGGTAATTAAATATTCATGGTAAATAGGCCCAATGGACTGTGATGGGATATTAGATGGGGTGGGAGCTGAGTTACCCAGGAAAGAATTTTCTGTAGTATCTGGCTCGTGAATCTTGCCCATATGCTCAGGGTTTAGCTGATCGCCATATTTGGGGTCAGGAAGGAATTTTCCTCCAGGGCAGATTGGAAGAGGCCCTGGAGGTTTTTCGCCTTCCTCTGTAACATGGGGCATGGGTCACTTGCTGGAGGATTCTCTGCTCCTTGAAGTCTTTGAACCACGATTTGAAAACTTCAATAGCTCAGACATAGGTGAGAGGTTTTTTGCAGGAGCGGTGGGTGAAATTCTGTGGCCTGCGTTGTGCAGGTGGTCAGACTAGATGATCATAATGGTCCCTTCTGACCAAAATATCTATGAATCTAAAAAAATTAAACACATTAGCAGTGCAATAACCCCTTTTTGACTACCGTAAGTCTCTCTCTCTCTCTCTGTAGGTATGACTAATTGACAATATGGAGGTATACAAACTCAGACGAAATTTCAGTAATAGCCAAAATAGCTAATTACCCTAAATCTGATAAACTGGCTAAGTCAAAACCAACCATAACTCAAACAAAATTTCAGCTCCTACTCCACAATCCTACTGCTATTATTAATCACTTCCATGCACCTCCGCACATTGTGGTGATGGCAAGAGTTGGCAGTAGAAGTGTCAAATTAAGCAAGATAGCCAGTTCTGTACATCCCAAAGGACTGAAGAACTTGGATAAGGTCTCAAGTAAACACCCCAAAATTTGCACACTTATCCAAAATTATCCTCTGAACATTGGTTTGTCCAAGAGCTAGTGAAAATAATAGTGAAATAAATGTTTAGCAATGACCTGCATGGTTGCATTACTCAGAACTTGATCAGATCACCATTAGAATTACAGTTATTTAAAAACATATGTAGAATAATTAATTATTATTATTATTATAAACTTGCAATAGGCTAGCTATTTTACATAAAAAGGACAGGTCCCTATACAACACAAACTAATATTTGAATGGCAAAATTTAGAACCTTTACAGTCTTTTCTCCTTATAGACTACTTATACTAAATAGGAATCTTTTAGAAGAGCACAGAGAAGAAGAAAAAAAAGATTGGTTCCTCTTAAACTTCTGAGGTTTAAAAGCTTTCACATCCAGGCTCTGCTGTTGAGAAGCCGGCATTTGTATTGCAACAGTTACTTTTGATAAAGAGCTTACATAACTGGAGAGATAAGGAGAGTGGAAAACTGGGGATTTCCAAGCTCTCCTCAACTTCCCAAAGACAGGCTATGAGTCGATGATGGAAGTTAGTTAAAGGCCAACCAACTCCTATCATCGATCAATAGAGTAACTAATTTTCAAAATCTGTTACCTTGAACAGTCTTTTATTGTTGAAATATTTTGGGGTGCTTAGTGCCTACAGAGCAGCTGTTCTTTGTCACTAACTGATGAACCAGGCCTGCGCTGACATGGAACAGGACTGCAAAGGGCTGTCATACATACACACTGAACCAGGGCATATGATCAGTCACTTTTTGAGCCCAGTGACCTGCTCTTTATAAATACTCCCATGTGTTTGCAATTAGTTAGTGGGCTACTTTAGCACAAAAAGAGGGCTGCTGAAGTCCGTTTTCCAGAAAAAAAATCTTTCTGAACAACCAAGACTCAGCCTTAGCATGGTTTATAACACGACAGCCAAACAGTAGGCTCCTCCTGCATGTGTATAATCTCACTGAGAAAATTAAATGGAAGGATTCATCAGCTTTCTTCTGCAAAAATCGGTCATGCTGTAAATCATAAGGACCACAGATGGACTTGTGCAGCTCTCAGAAGCTGATGACAAACAGACGCCTTGAAAAGTATAGTGAAATTTTTAGAAAATTCACATCTGTTTTTATCCATTTCAATGAGGTCTTAATGCACAGAAGCTCAAACTTTTAGGATTCTGACTATCACAGATACAGAGGAAAGCATAGGATAGTTTGTGAAGGATTCAAATACCTGCTGATCTCAATCTCATAGTGGAAGTGGTTTAATTACTGCATTATGTTAGTTGCATGTTTCCCATTGAAATTTTCAAGCATCTGCCCAATGAAAAAGCTGTAGGTTGTATCTCAAGAAAGATATGCATTTTTTCTTTGCAGGAAGGCACAAAAGTGGAGGCCCTTCATTTCCAGGAATTTACATAAAACAGAGATGCAAACAACACATTATTGGAGTAAAACACCACAGCCTTGAAACATGCACATGGGTGTATAATGGTGACCTGCATCATCTTCTGAGTTACCTTACAATATATCGAGACATGACATCCATTTATTGCTTTTATACCACAAGATAACTCAGATGTTTAACACATCACCACTGTATTCAGTAATTATGAGATACTGTGATAAGGGTAGACGTCAAATAGTCCATGTGTTGTAATAATATCTTGAGATAGCTCAATAAACACAGATGTTAACTCATCATTAATGGGATTGTATGCTTAATTATTCTCATTGAGAGTGCAAATTTCAAGATGTGGATAAGCAAATGAAGACATACATTGTAAACTGACAGGTTTCAGAGTAGCAGCCGTGTTAGTCTGTATTCGCAAAAAGAAAAGGAGTACTCGTGGCACCTTAGCGACTAACCAATTTATTTCAGCATAAGCTTTCGTGAGCTACAGCTCACTTCATCGGATGCATCCGATGCCATAGCTCACGAAAGCTTATGCTCAAATAAATTGGTTAGTCTCTAAGGTGCCACAAGTACTCCTTTTCTTATTGTAAACAATGTTCAAATTTTGAAAGCCTATCTGAGTTACTGGCTGAGATTTAAACTGTAGCACTTAAACTAAGCAGCACAACAGGTTACAAATAATTAAACGGCAGATTCAAGTTGCATTATATCCCAGGAAGAGTGCCTAGCATCATTAGCAATGTATCAGCCACCCAACTACAAGGAGAATTTCCAGACACCTTTTTAAAAGTCAGGGCAGCTACTCAAGCTTTAAGAAATAAAATTAAAAACCCAAATTTGGCACCTGTGCCCAGAGTCTCATCTGAGTTGGTGATTCTGTTTCCCGCATAGTATTTTCATTACAATGGGCAAAAAGAGTGCCCAAACAAACACAAAAACATACTTTGCCCCACACATGTTTACAAGCCATTTTCTCTTCTTTAGGTCATCCCATTGCTACACTGCCTGGTGACTGCTCAATGTATCCCAAACAGTGGCAAGCCAGCTGAGTCAACAGCAAGCATCAGTGGCTACACTCAAGAGCAGCAGCAGTTAACTTGGGTACAATTCTATATTACAAGAACGATTTCATTC
This sequence comes from Lepidochelys olivacea, assembly GCF_965140295.1. Classification (NCBI taxonomy): domain Eukaryota; kingdom Metazoa; phylum Chordata; order Testudines; family Cheloniidae; genus Lepidochelys; species Lepidochelys olivacea. Next base: position 84,389,661 of record NC_140415.1, on the reverse strand, counting down.
TACGGTGGAAGTCTCCAATTACATTTACTAGTGAAATCAGCAATAATTTAGAAAATATGGAACTAGGGAAAGAAAACACTGTAAAGTTGGGATTAAAAGTAATTTTCGTCCTTCATTTTACTGTATTCTATACAGTAAGTTTGTTGATTACACAGAGAATAGGTAAAATGCAAAAATACTCCTAAAACAAAAGGAGAAAGTATCCCTGAAGTAGACCTTAGTTTCACCAATGATTTTAAAATTTGTATTTAGTTGTCATAAATTATGTTTTCTCTGTTAGCATATAACATGAGTTTATTAAGAGCTGGAGTCAGAAAAATACTCTCAAGGAAAGCAGACAGATTATTATTTATATACAACAGACATACATGACATTTTACAGAACAACTGAAGTTCCAAAAAGTGTACAGGCAGGAGGCCAATTCTGCAAAAGACAATTACACTGAGTTCCTATCAGTGGGACTACTCGTTATCAGGGTTGTCAAATCAGGCCATACATTAAGAAACGAACTAGAGAAGTAGACAATACTGGTAAAGGATGAAAATGGGCAAGATAGAGGTAAGGACAAAAAAAATTATGCCATCTCTTGGGTGGCTCTTGACGACTTACATGTCTGTGTAAAAGAAAATTAGTAGATACTGGAATTCCATATCTGGTCAACAAAAAAAATCAAAAATATATAGTTTGAATGTAATTAATGTATTTTATTATATATTTAATACAGATGGGTCAAAAAACAACCAACAATCTGAACCGCTGCAGTTTCTTGGAGGAAATGGGAGCCCAATCTCGGTTAGATCCAAAAACCAGATGGGATGGAATTTTCCAGTACTGATTCAGATGCCGACAATCTCACAAGGTAATCTGATCTCATATTCTTACCATTTGGGGATGAAATGCTCTGATAAACTGTTCCCAGGAATTCAGCATAATTGAAGTCAGACCCACATCACAGTCAGGATTCAGGCTTGAACCCAAACCCTAGGTGAAAACTAGCCCACATCCAAATACTGCTTCCTCAGGCACCTCTAATAATTAACACTATTAGAAATTCAAGAAAAACAAACCTGAGTAGAACAACAACATTAGGAAAATTTGTACTATTCTATGGTAATGGATAAGATCAATATTTACTGTTATCTATTTAAAAACAGCTACAAATGAAAACTAGGTATGTCTCATAAGGCAGACTTCTTGCATACTTCAACGCTCCCCTTGCCTCTCTATGCTGTTATTGTGAGCAGAGTGGAGGAATAAAACATGTAAGGTCATAAAGGCAAAGTAACTCAGCACCCGTTTGTTGTGAGTACACTGTTAATTTCCCAGTACTTTTAGTGAGGCAGTAGTTACAAACCTTGTTTTTGAAAGAACATTTCAAAAATCAGGTTATTTATAATAAAGATGAAATTGTATGTTTTACCTTTACAACATCCCTTTGAAAAAAATAAGAAGAGAGAATTAAAGAACATAAGCTTTGTAATAGCTTCTTTTTAGGCACTATTACATGTCACAGATTATCAGGAAAAAAATCTGTCAGCAATTTACACTCCAGATTTATCAAAACTGATCACCACTGTACTAGATACAGAGGATGAACTGTACTGTGGGTACAGTGGAGAGTTTCACTTTATATACTTCATCCACTTCGGGGGGAAAAATCCCAGTAGTAAAGTTATAAACCTTTTCATCACTGTGTAGGAAACTAGTTGGAAATTTCTGCCACTGAACACTCAGTATTTTCAGATCACCATCATCTCTGTTTATATAGAATGTTTCCCTTTATAAGCAGATGGCGTAGTTTGATGTTGTTACAACATAGTGACCTCTGATGTCAATGGCTTTCCAGAGTTTACAAGCCTAAGGCTTCACTGGAATCCAGCACAGTATCCCATTTACAATTGATTATAGTTAAGGAATGTTTGTCGTACGAAGGAACCAGCAGGCAGATAAAGAAACAAATGTGGCCAGTAATATGACTGTGAAGAGAGTCTAATATCTACATTCATTTTACATTTCTTATCCATAATGTATTAGTCACTAACAATATTTTGCACTTATGATTCAGAAGTGCTAACGGATGTTAAAATATACAATAGATCACCTACCTGTCTCCCTGCCAAAAAAAGTATATTTTCTAGTGTTTTACCCAGTCTAGTTCTGCAAGTCTTAAGTAATGGGACTCCCACCACCTCCCACAAGAAACAGTTCCTGAGAGCAAAATATATTAAGTTGACAGTGAAACTGAAAAAACGTTGTTTTAGTTTCATCCCATTATTATTCCTAGTTACGTTGTGCCCGTGTACCACAATATACCTGTATACACCATCCAAATATTCGTAAATGTTGTAAATTTAAGTCTCTCTTCATGTAGCCCTCACTTAGCCAAGCTATTCACATTTAGCCCTTTCAACTTTTCTTCATAATTCCATATCTCCAGCCCCTGATTATTTTTTTGACCTTTTCTCAACTCTCTCCTCTTTCCAATAATATGGTAAACGGATCTGAACAAGATATTCACTTCCTCAATCCACTCAAGAAGGATCTGACTTAAGTAAACATGACAGTTCCACCTCTAAAGAGGAAGAATCAGTTACACCAGTATCATATGAAGGACTGGGTTTTTTTTGTTGTTGTTGAATCAATCAGCACTGTTTAAAGAGTAAAGTCACTATGTTCCCATAGGCTCTAGACCAGGGGCGGGCAAACTTTTTGGCATGAGGGTTTCCGAAACTGTATGGAGGGCCCTCCCCAAACAGCCAGGCGTGGCCCGGTCCCCACCCCCTATCCGATCCCCCCTGCTTCTCACCCCCTGACGGCCCCCCAGGGTTCCTGCTTCATCCAACCCCCCCGGAACCCACGACTGCCCCCAGATCCCCCACCCCTAACTGCCCCCCGCTGCCCCATTGAATCCCTCTTCTCATTACTAACTGCCCGCCCGGGACCCCTGCCCCATCCAACCACCCCTTCTCCCTGTCCCCTGACCGCCCCTGGAACCCCTGCCCCCGACTTCCCCCCACCGCCCCATCCAACCCCCCTTCTCCTTTCTGACTGTCCCCCCTTCCCCCCCCCCGGGACCCCTGTCCTATCCACCCCTCCCTGTCCGATGACCGTCCCCGGATACCCCACCCCTGACTGCCCCTCCTGCTGCCCCATCCAACCCCTCTTCTCATTCCTGACTGCCCCCCAGGGACTCCTACCCCATCCACCCACCCCTTCTCCCTGTCCCCTGACAGCCCCTGGAAACCCTGCCCCTGACTGCTGCCCCCCACTGCCCCATCCAACCTCCCCTCTCCTTCCTGACTGCCCCTCCGGGACCCCTGTCCCCATTCAACCCCCCTGTTCCCCATCCTCTGACCCCTATCCACACCCCCACCACAACCCTGAACTCCCCTGCCCTCTATCCAACCGCCCCCTCCTACCTTCTCCCCCCTCCCCCGCTCCCTGCCCCCTTACCGTGCTGCCTGGAGCACCAGTGACTGGCAGAGCTACAGCCGCACCGCCCAGAGGACCAGGACAGGCAGCCATGCCGCCCAGCTGGAGCCAGCCATACCACTGCCCAGCGCAGAGCACCGGGTCAGGCCAGGCTCTTCTGCTGGACTGCCCAGCAAGAGCTCACAGCCACGCTGCACAGAGCATTGCGCCAGCGACGCAGTGAGCTGAGGCTGCAGTGAAGGGGGAACAGCAGTGGAGGGGCCAGGAACTAGCATCCTGAGCCAGGAGTTCAGGGGCCGGGCAGGAGGGTCCCGCGGGTCGTAGTATGCCCACCTCTGCTCTAGACCAAGGAAACTGCTACCAAAACCGAGATCTTAAAAAATCAAGAGGCATAAGGAGAAGCTATCCCACTGCCTCAATAAAATATATGCTGATCAACAGTATAATTAAGGCTCATCTGTGTATTTATGATATAAATCACATTGGAGATTAAACTCTTGGGGGGATTGTGCTTCATGAAGTCACAATGCATCCTGGAGCCCCTGAGAATACAGGCAGAGTACTTCCATTACACCATTCTGTTAAAAGGTGTGCCATCTGCTTACCTTATACCTCATCTCTTTGGCAGATGAGAATGCAAGGCCTTGAATCAGCCACACTAACTCAAAATGTTCAAAAATCTTAAGTTGGGGAGACTAAGTCATAAGATTTTAAAATAATAAGTCAGATAGGGTATATCTACACTGCAACAAAATCACCATGGCTGCCCATGCCAACTGACTTGGGCTCACAGGGCTGGGGCTACAAGATTTCAGTGTAGGTCCTGCAAGGTCCCAGGGCTTAGGCCAGAGCTCGAGTCTGAGCCTCTACACAGCAATTTTGTAGGCCCGCAGTCTGAGCCCCGCAAGCCTGAGTCAGCTGACATGGAATACAGCTGCAGGTATTTTATGGTAATGTAGCCATACCCAGAGTTCTTACCTGCGTTTTGAATTCTCACATTTGGGAGGAAGCCACTGATTCCCTACTTGTGCGCGATCACCCCTCAGGGTAAAAATACCATCCTTAAATACACAAAAATGTTACCTCTCTATTCATTGACTGAAGAGAATTCTACCCATCCACTTTTGCCCCTGGGGTATGGAGAGTATCCCTCACTTATCCCACACTACCTAGACAGGAAAGACAGTTGCGCCATGCATGTCCTCCCTACATACTCCCCCACCCCGTCTCTTGTCCCACGTGCACCTCCTAAATTCCCCTCACAGTCTCCTACTCACAGGGGTGTAAGTAAGTCTAGGGACTTACCAGTACGGGGCTGCTGCCGGCTCTGGCCTCCAGAAGGGGCGGGGCCTCAGGCGGAAGGGGGGTCAGAGCCAGCCCCGGCCCACCCTGTACCGGTAAGTGCCTCCCCCCGGTGGGGTAACAGCGGCAGCTGGGGCTCTGGCAGAGGTTTAAAGGGCCCGGGATGGTAGCGGCAGCCGAAAGCCTGGGCCCTTTAAATTGTCCCTGGAGCCCCACCGCCGCTTCTCCAGGGCTCAGGCCGCCGCTACCACCCTGGGCCCTTTAAATTGCCGCCCCAGTCCCCCCACCCCCGCCGCTACCCCAGGGCTCTGGCAGCAATTTAAAGGGCCAGGGACTCCAGCCACTGCTGGGAGCTGCAGGCCCTTTAAATTGTGCCTGGGGAAGCCGATCCACCCCGGTATGGCGTACTGCCTTACTTTCACCTCTGCCTATCATATTCTCCCTCTCTATCATGCCATATTCCCCTGCAACACCAGTTTCCTGCCCAGGTCCCCAACACATCCTCTTCCCCACAGTCCAATTCCAACACCAGTTCCACATTCTCTTGACCGCTGCCAACAAATATAGTGACTAAGAGGTCACTTTCTCCTCTGAGGACAGTTTGGCTTCAGCCTCTTTGGAAACAATGATCCAACTTTTCTGGTAGCACTCTCACCTTCATTGCAATTGTTAAAGTGACAGAGGCCATCTTGCTAAGGGAAATCTGTGGCTTTCGTCCCATGACAGGAATGGGAGATGGGTGCTATTTTGGATCCAAACAATGTGGGAGATTCAAGTCAGAAATTCACAAATCCCCTTCTCCCTCTCCCCACCAACAAATCAAAAAAACCCAAACCCAAGTTATCAGAAGACTTATAAAGTTACGAGAGATGGCAACATTGAATTATGCCCACTCATCCAGTAGTTGGAAGTTTCTTGGGCTCTCAGACCTCATACAATGTCCAATACAGGCCCCCAATATCCAATGTGTGCATTTCACATCTCCCTTCCTCCTCCTGTATGAAATTTAAAATGTAATTTTTATAAGGACAAATGCATATTTTGCTCTGTAAAATATAAATTAGCATGCTAATAATTATCTAGACCTATTTTGTATCATTATCATATTTCCTTTTACTTGTAGATGTAAGTAACATATATGGCAGTTAGAAGATGGCCTGAAATATTCTCCATCTGATGTGCGCATACTTAATATTGTTGCCCATTGGAAAAGAAATACAATAACTGAAGGATTGTGATGTTTCTGTAATTTGTGATAGTATAATAATTGTTTTGGATGATGGATGAAATAACCAGCCAACATGACTGCTTTGAAATACCTCAAACATGTCAAAAATCAAAGGTTTAGGACTCTCTCTCTTTCACCTCTCTCCTCACGACAATAAAGCATATGTCTCACCACCCCTGATACAGAGATACAGGGAAAGGAACAGCTGATCTGACAGAAAACAAGAAAGAATAGGACCATTATTGCCACATAGTATTTATAAAATAGCTATCACTGTAGTACCTCATTGCACTATATAAAGGTCAGAACAGTACCAAACTTTTACTCCAACATAGAAAACATTTCCTTTACACTTGCAGGATATGACCCAGACTCACTTAGAATATACATGATGGCAGATAGTAGCCAGTAAAGAAAATCTCAGGAGGTTCCATATTCTGCAGTTAGTGAAAAGCCTGAACAAAGAGGACTCTTACACCTTGCACTGAAAAATGGACAGGTTCAAGAGCCTGTCTCTGAAAAGTACCCTGCCTCCTGTTTCTGCAAGTTTCACCTTTGGGACAAATATCCAACACCTTCCTTCTGAAAACAGATGTTATAAGTGGTTCAAGATAACAGGCGCCTGGATCAGTAAGGACTGTATTTAACAGCATCTTCAGCTCCACCCTGAAGTGCGCTGGCAGCCAATGAAGAATTGATAGTATAGGTGTAATAACTCTTCTTCAGTCTGTTTTACCTCAAAAGTAAGCAAACACATTTTGCACTAACTGAAACAATATCAAGGCTAATCCCAGGCAAAGCACACCACAATAGCCTACCCTCAAAGTATAAAGGTATGGTTGATATTTGAGAGGAATGGTACCATCTCTCAGCCAGCCAAAGATGAAAGGATATTAAGGAAAACCAAGCAAGAATGCCATAAAAATATGCTTCTACTTGTTGCAAGGCTCTGATGAATTATGTGCAAGGTGAACATTACAGGGCCAGGTGAGTTTGTCAGACAATACAGATCTAAACATAAAAATGCTGCCAATTTAGGATAAAATGAGGTTTTAAAGGCTTCACTGCCTTTGATCCAGGGGGTGAATTAGCTTTATCCCTCTCCTTTTGTGCTATAGGTTCCATGGCTGTATTTTGATAATGTTTCTGAGAAAACAAGTAAGCTCCCAGTCTACATGGCCTCTGACTGAGATACTAGACTTCTTTCCCCCTTAGGGTAACAGCTGCCTTGGTGCAATTAGCCCAAATTGACCCCACAATTGTAGGCTGACGGGATTGCCTGCATTCCAGACCTTTTCTTTCCTTTCTGTGTGCACAGTGACATTTGAGAGGGAGAAAGAAAAACAGCAATTCAACAATTAGGAGGTCAAGTTACTGGGACTCTCTCATAAGGCAGAACAATTGTAGAGGAAGTGTCACAGCAGGACAAAACAGCCCCTGTGGTACCAAAGTATGCTTGGTGGTGATCAGCGGTATTGCTGCCTGTTTGGAAAAGGAGGTGCTACAACCCCTCAGTTCCAAACTAGCATACTCACAATGAGTACTCAAGAGTACTCAAGAGTACTCACAACGCTTTTCTGCTTCATATGGACATTTGTCTTAGTTAATTATGGGGTATCAGTCACCAGTATCTAGGCACAAAATACAATGTAAAGATCAGCCTAATAAGATTTGAATTCTACTCTTTCTACCTTAGCAGTTTAAATAAGCTTTTGGTTTCTAGTCTCTTCCTTCCTGCTTCTGCCTCTTATTGAAGGTCAGCTATAAAAACAGGCAGCTTTAAGTTCATTCTGATACCTGCCAGGAGGGTGTTTGAAAATCTAGGACCCACAGTGAATGCTGAGCCTTAAGCGTTTACACTTCACACATCCCTGATGAGGGAATTTGCAGCTGATGAGGCAATCCTTGAGACAGCATAGTACAAGAACAACATCAGCTTTAACTAGAATGAAACGAGGAGCCAGTAGTGTGCACCATTCTCTACCCTCAAGATGTGGGCTGTAGTGTGCTGTATCATATATGGAGTTTTTGGAATGGCTTTGACTAACACAGGAAGTTACAGTAGTCCAGTCTTGAGGTGACTAATGTGCAAATCGTGGTTGCTAGATCTTCATCCAAATTTCAAACATGATTTGTGTCAGAAGTCCATGTCCTGAAAATTTAAGGAAGAGATGAGCATTTGGGGATGTATTCATATTCCAGCCCAAATACAAAAACACAGTTGTTCTAGCCAATACCTTATTTATACTTCATTATTCACTTTCCTTTCCCTGCAAGCAGAGTCAAGCAGTGCATAAATCTCTTCAGGCCCATGTTAAATATTATGAATAAGCATTTATTTTAAAAAGGGGAGGAGATTTTAAAAATACATCCCATCAAGGAAAATACTGTTGAAATGTGTGCAGATGTTATGCATCTCTGTCTTTTAAGCCTCTGGCTTTAAGAGTTTTCAGCTCTGCAAAAGTGACTTCTGACCCTTCTCAGCCCATAGGAAAATATTCCATTTCATGCAACAGAACAGTGCTTAGTAACCATCATCCTCAAGAAGTGCTAGCTCTCAAATCAGCTGCAGAAATCCTGATCTAGTTTTTGGAGTCTCAGTCATGACATGTGGATACAGTTCCTTTCTAGCCTACCAGAATTATCTGCGATGAGAAAAGCAAAATGAGTTCCACAACACATATATCTCAGCCACTTCAATTAATTAAAAAATGATTCAATACTTCCAACCCAGAGGAGGCTCAAATAATAATATCTACTCTTCAATTATTTTAGCATTATTCAGTTAAGAATCAGGATTTACAAGGTGTTTCTCCTTGCTCAAATCTTCCGTTCCAAATTATTTGTTTTAGAGTATATCTTTATATTCACAAGTGTTACCATAATTAAAAGTGCTTGGGGGGGCGGGGGGAGAGGTTAAACCACATTTCCTATGTTTTTTCCTCAGTGACTACTATGTGCAGCTCAGAGATAAACTATACTGCCCTTATTAGCCAAGACGAATACAGTGTAGTGTAAATCACTGAAATAATCATCTGAATACTAAGAATTTGATAGGCAGGGCTGCTAGTCTCACAAGTTAAAAAACAAGACAATGAATAGCATTATTTATGTCAATATACTCATTCTCTAGACCAAGTAGATTTAACAGATTAAGTTTATAGTCCAACAAAAGGTAATGCAGACTGTACATGACTGCATTTACATTTATTTTTAAAACAACGCAAAAATAATATTTTCAAGGCCTACAGTCTAGTCAAAATACCAGCATTATATAACCTCACAGCCACATCTATCAAAACAGAAGAACTCTCCGGAAATATAAAAATATGTTTTGTTTATGTTATTTTTTTTAATGAGTCATTTTCACAAAAGGTAATTTTCAAAACTGAAAAGTGATTTCAGAGTTAAATAAAACACTTTTCCTCAAGCCTACATTTCATACAGACATGACCCATTAGATGCAGCACAAAGGTTTACCTAAAAGTTCTATTTAAACAACTTCTTTTGACTCCCACAAGGCCCAAGATAAACAGGGCCCTAATAAAAGTTGATAGCATGGGCTCTGTTCACGTGAAACCACTTTATAACTTGACCAACTGTGTTCTCTGCCAGGAAATGATTGCTTTTCCAGTTCAGCTCAAGAATGTTGCTCTGCCTTATGTCTGCTGGCAACAATGTCTCTGTTTATGGGTGGGCTAAAGAAGGAGGATTCAGAGGCTAAGTTTAGGCCTTAGATAATGGTGGCAGAATTAAGATTTGGTCCTGTATTTTACGGTTCTGTCATACTGCTCTTGTTAGAAGCAGCTAACATATAAGGAAGGCGCTGTAAGGTATTACGTAGTTTGCTAAGCATCTGTTTTTCTTCCCCTTAATTTATACTTAGCCAGTACTTCATCGTTCAAATCAGAACAAGGTTTACAATAATAAAACCACAAACATGCATTATTTATTTAACTTACTATACAACATTAAAAGATATCATGTACTCTCTTGTCTAAATTGTTATAAACTCAATGTAGTTCTTTGTAAGAAACTTTGTATCTGACAGCAACTTCCTTTTCGCTTGAAGATCTTTCCATGATATGGCACTAGCCCTGCAGCAAAAACAGCCATGTCTCTTTCCCTACTATGTACTGCAGCACTCTCCTCTTACTAAAAAGAAAAGAAGGACTTGTGGCACCTTAGAGACTAACAAATTTATTTGAGCATAAGCTTTCGTGAGCTACAGCTCACTTCATCGGATGCATTCAGTGGAAAATACAGTGGGGAGATTTATATACATAGAGAACATGAAACAATGGGTGTTACCATACACACTGTAAGGAGAGTGATCACTTAAGATGAGCTAATACCAGCAGGAGAGCGGGGAAGAGAAGAAAACCTTTTGTAGTGATAATCAAGGTGGGCCATTTCCAGCAGTTGATAAGAACGTCTAAGGAAAAGGGGGGGGGGGGGGGGGAGAGGAGAGAGAGAGAGAATAAACATGGGGAAATAGTTTTACTTTGTGTAATGCCCCTTCCAACCCCAGTCTCTATTCAAGCCTAAGTTAATTGTATCCAGTTTGCAAATTAATTCCAATTCAGCAGTCTCTCGTTGGAGTCTGTTTTTGAAGTTTTTTTTATTGAAGAATTGTCACTTTCAGGTCTCTAATCGAGTGACCTGAGAGACTGAAGTGTTCTCCAACTGGTTTTTGAATGTTAAAATTCTTGATATCTGATTTGTGTCCAATTATTCTTTTACGTAGAGACTGTCCAGTTTGACCAATGTACATGGCAGAGGGGCATTACTGGCACATGGTGACATATATCACATTGGTGGATGTGCAGGTGAACGAGCCTCTGATATTGTGGCTGATGTGATTAGGCCCTATGATGGCGTCCCCTGAATAGATATGTGGACAGGGTTCCTGGGTTAGTGGTTCTGTTGTGTGGTGTGTGGTTGCCGGTGAGTATTTAATTCAGGTTGGGGGGCTGTCTGTAAGCAAGGACTGGCCTGTCTCCCAAGATCTGTGAGAGTGATGGGTCGTCCTTCAGGATAGGTTGTAGATCCTTGATGATGCGTTGGGGAGGTTTTAGTTGGGGGCTGAAGGTGATGGCTAGTGGCGTTCTGTTATTTTCTTTGTTGGGCCTGTCCTGTAGTAGGTGACTTCTGGGTACTCTTTTGGCTCTGTCAATCTGTTTCTTCACTTCAGCAGGTGGGTATTGTAGGTGTAAGAATGCTTGATAGAGATCTTGTAGGTGTTTGTCTCTGTCTGAGGGGTTGGAGCAAATGTGGTTGTATCATAGAGCTTGGCTGTAGACAATGGATCGTGTGGTGTGATCTGGGTGAAAGCTGCAGGCATGTAGGTAGGAATAGCTGTCAGTAGGTTTCCGGTATCGGGTGGTGTTTATGTGACCATCGCTTATTAGCACCATAGTGTCCAGGAAGTGGATCTCTTGTGTGGACTGGTCCAGGCTGAGGTTGATGGTGGGATGGAAATTGTTGAAATCATGGTGGAATTCCTCAAGGGCCTCCTTCCTGTGGGTCCATATGATGAAGATGTCATCAATGTATCGCAAGTAGAGTAGGGGCATTAGGGGACGAGAGCTGAGGAAGCGTTGTTCTAAGTCAGCCATAAAAATGTTGGCATACTGTGGGGCCATGCGGGTACCCATAGCAGTGCCGCTGATTTGAAGGTATACATTGTCTCCAAATGTGAAATAGTTGTGGGTGAGGACAAAGTTACAGAGTTCAGCCACCAGGTTAGCCGTGACATTATCGGGGATACTGTTCCTGACGGCTTGTAGTCCATCAGAAAATAGTCTTCCTCCAAAGCAGATTCCCATCCATGTTAGCTATGAGGTATTGCCAGGGTACAAAAAAAGCGTTCTCACGCACTAAGATTGAAGGCATCACATCAACAATATGACCACAGTCTCTAGCACAGGCAGTGAAAGACAACCTACGGATTATCTAAATTTTCATTCTAATGACAGCAAAATACCTTAACATTAAGCTACCCACTTCAAATAAATAAGGAATTTTTTTCCATCCATGAGCATTAGGCATAATATTTAACATCTGTCATGACATTAAATTCAAAGAATTACGTTTTAACTACCCAGTGACAATCTGTGTCACTGTCAAACAGTCTCCAATATTGAGTATTTTGGGATAGATGTGTTTCATTTCTTCGTTAAGCATGCAACCTACAGTTTCAACTGATCCCTTACAGCGGGCTGCATGCCATTCCTTCCTTAATAAATGTTGTGCAGCACAAAAAGGCTTCAGTGTTGGGCCCTTTTGAAAGGAAAGCCAGAAAGGTAACAAAGCAGAATGACTGTATCAGAGAGGAGCAAGGCAAATGAAGAAGAGGATCAGCCCCAGGCTTTTTCTAGTCAAGAAAAGCAGAGGAGAGAGAGAGAACGTAAAGGAACTGCCCCTAAGAAAAAACACAATGGGAACATCTCTCTCATGATGTCCCAATTTTTTTAAAATTAAAAAGTGTGTTGACCCTCAGTAGGCCCTGCAGTAAGTGCAAAAAATCTTTCTTTATGCTGCTTACACTACTGTGCTGCCTGCAATACCTGGTATGCTTTTCCCCTTCTTGGCTCTCCAGTCAGAGTGTACAATGTACAGAGTTGGAAAATGAGTGAATTCAGTAGCATGGGATAAGCACGCCTGCTGAGAGAAGTGAGCACGAGATCACAAAGTTAACGGATCAGGATTATGCAGCAAATAGAGGTGGTCACAAAACTAACGTTCCCACAATTTTCATATACCAGACAATCATGGAGGAAAATGAGGAACACAGCAAGATGGGAGATCAAAGGGGCAGAAGTCGTCAGATAAGGCAAAAGAAACAAAGGGGAAAGGAGGAAGAGAAAAGAGGGGAAAGGGGCATAAAAGGTAACTAAAGAAAGATGAAGATAATCCAGCGTGCCAGAAACAGCACTTCTTGCCACAGGCGATGGTGTTGCCTTGAGAAGCTGATTCAGGCTTAAGGCTGTAGGAGCAATATGCAAGGACTATACCCCCTACACGGACATTGGTGGATGCAAGTTTATTATGTTCCGCTATGCCATCAGAAAAGCAATTATATTACTAGGCCTCCATTTCCCAGGCCTACTCTGAAGGTTAGATCTGAAGTATGCGAGCTTGCATGACTTTACCTAGCAGCTGCTAAAGTAACCGCATGGTTGTAATGCAGGCCTTGAGATCCCTAGCAAAAATATAAGTTATTAATGGGCCCAGCAAGAATTCAGTTAGCTCAGGCAGTCATCTAAGAAAGTAAAGAGGTGATCTTTACACCACCAAAATTCCTAAATTAAGGTTTCCCACTATTCAGACCAAGCACACTCAAATTTGGAATGGGGTGCCTCCTACAATTCAGGCCACATGTAAAAGGGCATGACCATACCCCATTCATGAGTTTGTCCTAAACTGAGTATTTTACAGCAGATGGCACAGCCAAACAGGGTGAGAATATTGTTAAGCAAGTCTAAATGATGAAAATAAGGTGCAACATCTTGTCTATATCAAACTGTGGAAAACTAATGAACTAGCACTGGCAGGAAATTAGACTCCTTGTATATTATTATCTCAGAGTTATGTCCAAAATTGACAATTGGGGGATAAGTGTTTAACACGATTTAATCTGATTAGTAACCTCTTTGAATCTTGTTTTCCCAGATCCATCATTACAGATATTTGAAGACCCTATCCACTCAAAATTATTTCTTTCCAAGTCCTCCAAATACTCAAACTGGTAATGCAGATTAAACTATTTTGGCCATCCTAACATAGCCTCTGAAGAAGAGGCCCATCTGTTTAAAGTGGGGTCCCAAGAGATGGACCACAAATTATGCTCTCCTTGGACATCTGGAAGAACACACTTCACTTCATCCTGCCTGCTACCATCTGAGTAGTCTTTGGCCTGTTTTTTATTTCAACTTGCTCTCCATTAGAGGTGAATAAGAGGGGAAAAATTAGTTTTGGATAAAATGTTGCCATCTTTTAAAAAATAACCCTTTCATTTAGCCTGCTTCTCTCTTTTCCAAATTTCACTTGCCAGAATTTCAAATATCCAAAAGGGATATCTTAATGAGCACACATATAGATATACACCAAGCTGTATTTCTTCCCTCCCCACCGCAAATCAGACTCATCCCAAATTTTTGAAGGCTTATCCTAATATCAAATTCCAAGTTTCATCCATAATTTTCAGTAATTTTATAGAATAATTATTGTAACACTATTGGTTTAATTCTCATCAAATTCTGTAAGACTTTTCCAGAAGAGTCACAACATTCCATGGAAATAACTTGAACATTTAATTACATATTAAAAGAATAATATTGCATGATGGACTTCTTTGTATCACTGTAACGATTCACAAAAGGCTTGAAGGAAACTGTCTATGGACTTACAGGTGAACGGAAACATTAAGTAACAAATTGGCATTTCATTACTATTAATTGGTGAATGCCCTAGGGAACAAAAATATCTAAACATTTGAACTGTCTCATAAGCATGCACAATGTTTTACAGACTTAGAATTAAGACAGTCGTGCCCTGGGGAGTTTATAATTCAAGACCAGAAAACTAGTGCATGAAAACCAGTGTGCAGAGACATAAGTGAGGACAAAAATGTCAGAAAGATTAATAAAAAGTGAGCAGGAACTTGCAGTGGTAGGCAAAAAACAAAACAAAAAAACCCAGGAGACTTTCAAGCATAGTGGGTAGCAAGATCAAAGGCAAAAAGGTTACCTTGGGGAAAGGAAACAATGAAGTAATAGAATAGGAGGAATGTGAAGGAGTGAAAGGAAAACGAGGGTGAAGTGGAAGGGACAGGAGCGGAGATATTATGTGGGACGAATGAGACAGAGAAGGAGGAGATGACGAATGAGTTCAGAGGGATACGGTAACAAATAGGAAGCCAATAAAGAAGTGGAGCAGGAGAGGGAAAGAGAGCAGCTGGAGAGCAAAGTGATTTTAGCATCACTATTTTGGATATAGTTTGGATATAATGAAGAAGGTTACTGTAACCAAGGTGAGAGTCAATATGTGGACAAGGATACAGTGAGGCAAGCATTTCTGCTGGTTGATTTATTTGGGCTCATCATCTTACTATCCAAGAGCAAAACATAATGTGAGGGGACAGAACTTAAAAAGATCCTTGTTGAAAAGTGTAGAGGAGGAGGAAGAGAGAGAAATCAAAGACAATCCCAAAAGTTGAGAGCTGGAGTGAAAGAGGAGGAATGTCAGCAGTAAGCAAAGGGAGGAAGTGGGGAGAGGAGTTTGGGCAGACAGCTTTTGAGATGGACATCCAAGAAAAGACGTCTGAAACTCAGTTCAAGATGCAATATTGGAGATAGGATGAGTTGTCAGCCCACTGTCAATTAATGTAACAATAGATTTGGGTGTGGCAGTTGAAACCCTGAGAGAAAAAGAGGTGTCCAAAGGAGAAAGTATATAGAGTGAAAACAAGAAAGGTCAAAAGACACTGATGGGGACGTTTTCCCTTATTTAAAAAGGTATCAAGTTTAACGGATGGAATTTGGATGGAAGGAATTTTCAAAAAAGTACTCAGCATTGGCTTAACTCCATCGAAGTCAATGCCAACTGAATACCACAGCTACCGTGTATAGTATGGGCCAACTGGTTTGGACAGGGCTCACAGATCCATACTTATACTTCTTGATATCTCAATAACCTTCTACACAGTTGTTCAGATCATGATGTACTGACGGTCATGTGTAGACAGAGAAGAAAATTTTAAAAAGCCTGAACTACTGAAAATAGCTTGAATTCCATGAATATAGAAAAAGTTTCACTAAGTATCAAGTGGGTATCCGTAGTGAGACCCATATGCTGAAAATGGTTATTCACAAATGTGAAATTACTGAAGATAAGGTTTGTAGGATCGGGATCTAATTCTGCCCATAAATTTGTTTAGTGTAATTATATATTTCCATCATTAAACAAACTGTCCAGAGCCTGGAAAAGAGACCAAATGACAAAAGATGGAGATTGTATTCAAATCACCATCAGTCAATTATGCACACCACAGCAGTGGCAACGTAGCCTAATGCTAATCAATCACATCAATACCATTGAAAACACATTACAAATTAAAAGCACAAGAAAGCCAGAATGGAATACAGGCAGTCCTCAGACTTGCGACACAATTGGTTCCTAAAAATTGTGTTGCAACTTGGAACCACAATATACTCCATTGTGGGACTGAGCGTCGTAAAGTCAAAACCAACTGTTGTAAGTCAAATCAGGGTGTCAAATCAGAAACGTAAGTGTCGTTCATTGCAAGTCAAACATTGTAAAGTCGAGGAATGCCTGTACCTTTATCATTGTCAAAAGTTGTTCAAGCTATTCATAACAAAACTGAACACACTGAAAAAGGTGGCACCTTTTTGAGCTCATAGGTTTTTTTGTTGTTGTTTTTTAAATGTAGTTTTAGACAATTTCTGGTCAACTTTTTTTTTTTTTTTTAAGTTTAATACTGATTCCCCGTCCCACACACTCACTATGTAAACCACACACCTGGGGAACTTTCAAAGCCACTATTCTTGCTGGACCCTCTCATTACCAATCACTTATCATAAAAAGCCTCAGACTGAAACTTGCTCTAGAACTCCCAGTTGTTTTGTAGTCTTTCTATTTAGGCCTAGATTATGCTATGCAAGTATAGCACAGACTAAGCAGTGGTACACAACCGCATTGTACCAACAGGAGTACCACCAAGCAGCCTAGAGTGTTCCCTGGGTTTCCCTGGTTTGATAGGGTGCACTTGCTGCTACACCCGGTTATGCAGTACAGCCTTTTCCCCTCTGCATGCTTATCCTGCTCCATGTGCCTATGCAGAGGGTTACTGAAGTATGATCCTGCCTTCTCTTTATCCACACTGGGATGCTGTATCCCAGTAACACAGGGACGGTTATCCTCCCTCGCCTTAAAGGAGGGATGGGAAAGACTTCTTATGCTCTCCCCCTACTGCCACCTGCATAAAGACTAGGAAAAATTGCAGCCCCAGCACTCAACATTTAAAAAATTGGCCTTAGATTGTAACCTCCTCTGGAGAGTTAAAATGTCTTCTTCTGTGTCATACTTTGCACCAAGTACACAGTTAGCCCTTAGAAAACAGTAAAGGATCCAAAATGAAGTTTTGTGATGGCTTCTTTGGATAATGCAGATAAAAATCATATCGTTTTTTGTTTCATATCGGTTCTGTTTCCTCATCTGAGCCTTCCCATGTGAGTGGAGGCCATTTTGACTAACTACAGTCTCTCTCTGAAAAAGATGTAAGTATGGCTCTGCCTTAAATGGAGACATTTAAAAATGGCCATTTTTTACCCAACAGCTCTGTCTCTTGTGTGATTCAGAGTAAGGCCCTCATTTTAAAGACAACAATAAGTAATTTTCACTACATTTTACTTCCATTATTCCTGAAAGGCCAAGACAGTCAAGAGGAAGTAAAATAGATTGTGTTCCTTTTTGCACATCAATATGCTCATTTACCGACTACCAAACTGTAAAACCTGCATAACCACACTGAAGACAGTGGTGTTACACAGCTGTAGGTAAAGGCACAATGTGTTATCCATGATGATTCATGAGATTAAAGAGACTCCAGCTTGACTTCTTCACACAATGCACAGTCAACCTGTGGAACTCCTTGTCAGAGGATGTTGTGAAGGCCAAGACCATAACAGGGTTCAAAAAAGAACTAGATAAATTCATGGAGGATAGGTCCACCCTATTAGCCAGGATGGGCAGGAATAGTGTCCCTAGCTTCTGTTTGCCAGAAGTTGGGAATGAGCGACAGGGGAGGAATCAATTGATGATTACCTGCTCTGTTCATTCCCTCTGTGGCACTTGGCGCTGGCCACTGTCAGAAGACAGGATACTGGGCTAGATGGACCTTTGGTCTGACCCAGTAGGGCCATTCTTACATTCTTATGACTCTCAGAACCCATGCTGAGTTTGCAGGGCTGGCAGTTAGAAAAAAATATTTTACTCCAGTAGAGCATTTATTATATAAAATTTGAGACAGGACTCCATGATTCTATTTGAACAGTCACTTTTCAGCAGAACTATGTTTACAGCAGGGATCTCAAACACACAGCCCATGGGCCACGTGCAGCCCACAGATTATTTCCTGCAGCCTGCCATAGGCACCGACTCCACTGGCAGCCAAGCTCCCCTCCCTCTCTGCCTCCCTCCGCGTGCACCGGGTCCCCGCTCCTCTGCCTACCTCCCAGCGCTTAGGACTTCCCAGGAGAGAGGGGGAGGAGAGGGAACTCAGCGCGCTCAGAGGCGGCGGCGCAACAGAGGCGGGGCCAGAGCGGGGATTTGGGGAAGGTGCGGGGCCTGATGGACTAGACAAGCAATCTGAGGTATGAAGTTCCGCATGTATGATTCTTTGCTGTGAGCAGTTGGGAAGAATGTTTGCTAAAAGTGGCAATGTATTTTGTACGAATAGTGACTTTAAAAAGTTGCTGCTATTACAGCTATGTTGATAGACTGTTAGTGTAGATCAGCATCCGTGTGACTGACCACATAAGGAATAGTTACAGGTATTTAAATTTTATTAAAGCCCCTCTTTGCATTGCAGTTTTTAAAAAGTTAATACACTGACTTTTAATAGCATACTATATTACTTTTTGTTTTTTTCATTTTTGACTATATTTTTGTATCGTTGTATGAAAAGGTTTCAATGATGCAGCCCTCGGACCATGTACTAGTCCTCATGTGGCCCTCATGGTGATTTGAGTTTGAGATCCCTGGTTTACAGCTTATTTGAGACCATGATGTTTCTGACTACCTGTACTTTAACTTTATCACAGACTAAATAATTATATACCCAGAGAACAGATTACTATTCAAGCTCTGAATCCATAGATCTCCCAAAGTTACGGATTTAGTTTTATAAAGGAGAACATGAGCAGCCCACCTTCTGAGGGGACTGGGAAGCCTATATTCCTCAAGGCTTATTGCCTTGTGTAATTCTCTGATTTTCCCCATCTATGTACTACATGACTGCGGCCTGACTCAAACAACAAGTTTAGGCAATTGCTTTGTTTAATCTTCCCTTGGCTATACAGCCAGGGAATTAACTGGATTTTAATCCATTTGACATTAGAACTAAGCCCTGCATTTTACCTCACTTTTAGACCTGGAACACAGAGGTCTTTTCTAGTTGAGTGAGGCATCAGTGTGTTTCAACACACAGATAAAATGAGTAGTAACAGCACCTTTAGCAACAGAGGTCATTAATACATCTCCAAAACATGCATTATTACCAAAGCCAAAATTTTCAACAGGATGAAAATCAGAACACCCAACACTGGACACACACATTAGTTAACTTCTGAAAATCTGGCTACAAGACTCTACTGCAGGAAGTAAGAGAAGCTTCCCTATAACTCCCAGATAGTTCTATTTACATCTCCTTTACAGCTAGCAAAATAAATGTCTACACTCAAAAGTGTAATTGGTATGAGCAGGTAAACAAGGACTGGAGGGTGGAGAAAGGGAATATATGTGATCTTGTGCTGTGCATACTGCTACTAAGTTGTGAGTCTCTGAGGATAAGGACAGGATGTTTAGCTCAGCCTCTAGCACCTGCAACCACTTTAACTAGTCCAACTTCATGACATCATTGTAAGGACCTCCAGGTGCCAAGTCATCTTCACTGCCACAGGAGGCAGTAACAGTCAAATTTCATGCTGTACATGGTACAATGGCTGTATAAGCAATCCACAGAAATGTAACAGCTGTACTTGTGTTCCATCGAAACCCAGAAGACATGAACCAGTCATTTCTCTGCACATTACCGGATTTTTCAGGTACTCTGAAAACAACAGGTGAAATTGTTGCATTTCCACAGAATGCTCATATAGCCGCTGCAGCATGTAAAGTATTGGATTTTACAGCAGACCTACCTCCTGTGGCAAGAAAGATCACTTGGCACCTGGAGGTCCTTACGACAGTGCCACGAAGTTGGACTAGTTAAAGTGGTTGCAGGTGCTAGAGGCTGAGCTAAACATCCTGTCCATATCCTCATTTACTCATGAGGAACTGCCTCGTAACTAAGTTCAAGCAGTATGCAAAACCAAAGGATAGTGAGTGTGATAGTGCCATTTTATCATTTGCCAGTTTATACTGATGGGTCATGGATCTGAGGCTCTGATTCCGAGATATAAATTTAAGTGTTTTCCTAAATAGGGGACTAATTTGTAATGTAAAAAAGAAACATGCCAACACCACTACTACAGGCAGCAAAAAACCCAATACAATGCACTTTTTGGGTGCAGAGCAAGGAAAGAGGCTTTCTTCAAACATAATAAAGAAGCAAAAAGGAGGCAAAAAGCCAATATTTTATTTCTCTTCACATGTCATTCTGAAATCTAAAAATCTGTGTTAGCCATGATGTGCGGCCTTGAGTTTGAGCAGCAAAGAGCGGTGGGGACAAGACATACAAGGAGATCTTCAGGGGTGAAAAGGACCACCCTTCTCCTCCAACTGGAACTCACATAACATGCTCCCTAGTAAAAGTTATCTGAATATAAACTATTTAAGTTGAATGTTAAGAACCGAAATATTTACAGTACAACCGGTAAAGTTTAACAGGCTTTAAAATGTCCATTATAAAATAGAATACTAGTAGATAAATGACAAAACTGCATATGCATGGAAAGATATTAGGAATGGGTAAACATTAAATCTCCATTCAGTCTTCTTTATCTACACAAAGTAAAATTAAGAGACAAAGACACATTTTTCTAGCCAATTAAAAGTAAATGAAAGGAAATTTTAAAAAGGTAACTTCATCTTGCCTCATTCCCAAGAGCCCCTCTGCCATCCAATTTTACAGGTGGTATGTCCAACTTTACTCTGTTTGCAAGCTATACAGCTCCTGCCATATACTGTCTTTATTGCCTTTTCTGCATTAACATTATTTTTAATGTGGTAGCACCTAAAATGCGTTCAGTGCCTTACAAACAAGGAAAACCACACTGCACTAAAGAGCTTCTATGACCCCAATCCTCCACAAAGATTCATATTGGCTGATGCTTGCCTCCACGAGACTACTGAAATAAAACAATTATAACATCAGTGGAGCTCTGTTCATGTGCACAGGTTAGGGATGCCACCCCTTCCAGACTGGCCAGGAGTCTTCCGGAATCGGCCTCAACCTCTCAGTTGCTACTGAAAGCAATCCGGGAGATTTTAACCCAAACGTCTGGTCGGCAGGGATAAGACAGGCTCCCTACCTGCCCTGGCTCCGTGTGGCTCCTGGAAGTGGTTGGCATATCCCTGCGGCTCCTAAGTGCAGGGGCAATCAGGGAAGCTCCACACACTGCCGGCTCCACAGCTCCTATTGGCCAGGACCCGCAGGCAATGGGAGCTGCGGGGGCAGTGCCCGCAGACGGGGGCAGCGTGCAGAGCCACCTGGCCACCCCCAAACCTAGAAGCCGCAGGGACATGCTAGCCGCTTCCAGCGGCCACCTGAGATAAGCACCCCCCCAGCCAAAGCCTGCACCCCAAACCCTCTCCTGCATCCCAACCCCCCTGCCCCAGCCCTGAGCCCCCTCCCACACCCAAACTCCCTCCCAGAGCCCGCATCCTCCACCACAAGCCCTTGCCCCAGGCTCAGCCTGGAGCCCCCTCCCACACTCCAAACCTCTAGGCCCCACCCCCCAGCCCACACCTCCTCCCACACCCCAACCTTCTGCCAGTGAAATTGAGTGATGGAGAGCAAGTGAAGAGCAAGTGATGGAGGGAGGCGGGATGGAGTGAGAAGGGGAGGGGCAGTGGCGTTCGGGATTGTGCAACTAGACAGTTGGCAACCCTGGCACAGGTCCATCTGTGTGCATCCTAGTGCAGGACTGGGGCCTAAAACGTATATCTTATTCCCTTTGAGGTCTTTGATATATAGCTGATACAAAAGGCAGTATCGAAAATACATCTGTTTTCTATTTTGACTAAATATTGAGAAAAAGTAAGATATATTGACTTTAATGTATCTTAAAATATGAAGAAAAAATGAAAGTGAAGTAGATGATCAGTGGGAAATGTCATCCCAGTATAATCATTCATGCTACATCTTTTTAAGTCATTTTCATAAAATAGACAAATGTTCTGTTCTTAGCTAAAAAAAGTGTATATAGGAATAAGAATACAGAGTTTTGCCACATATAGTAAAACTGTACTTCACTAAAACTGAAAAAAAGGCTTCTTTGTGCACTCTAAGGGGAAAACTAGATTAATTTCTGTTTTACCAGAGAGGAAAACCTAATAACCAAATCCCGGGCAGAGTGTCAAAAACGACATTAAAATAAAGATACAGAAAATACATACTGCACAGGATACTGATGATATCCATACTTCTTAAGGGCAAGGCTTACCTCAAAGCCTTTAATGATCCAAATATGGAACAATAGCACTTAAAAACTTAATCATGTAACAGAATATGAAGTAACATTTACACAAAAAACCCAAACCTTTGGACCAATTCCTGGCGCCGCTGGTTGAGCAGGGAACCACAAGCACAATGTATTTACAGCAAGTTTTTCAGATCACGCTGCAAGAGCCAGGAGCTGTTTCTGTACACTGGAGGCCTCACCCCACCCCAAGAAGTCACTTCACATCCGAGTTGTGTGCATTTAATAAAGCCTCTCAGTCACATTTTTGTATTTTCATGTCACATTGTTTATATTACTCTGTATTAATTTCCTCTTTGTAAAATTCCTCTAAACTGCTTGTAAAACTGCCTAAAAAAGGAAGAAACGGATCCAGGTTGGGAATCAAGGAAGAGAAACGAGGCTATTGTTCAGTAGAGCTGCAGAGAACAAAAGTGAAATAATTTAGAACGGATTGCTGTACGGGACTTTCCAACAGATCCAAATCATGGATCAGAACCCGCACTGTGTGCTTCTGAGTGGTGCTGAGCATCCTCACTTTCATCCATTTCACTGGAGGCCCTCAGGGCCAGACAAAGGTATTTAGGCCTCTAAAAATACAAAAAAGCGCCAGTGGGTTTTCAAAACCACCTAGGTGCCTAACTCCCATTGATTTCAAGGAGAGCAGTGGTGTAGATACTGGATACTGAAACACTGTTTTGGTACTACTGAGCAGCCCTGCTCAGCCTTCTGACCCCCGCCCAGCTGCACTCCCCGCTACTGCACCTCTCAGTGTTTCCGCCAACTGGCACCAGCTAAGATGCTCCCAGGGGCAGGAGATTGCTGCACCAGGGACCCCTGAGCAGCAGCAACAACAGAGTCCAGGGCCCTGACACTTAAAACCTCTGGCCGGGTAACTTGGTGCTGGCCCCAGCTCCTACTCCCTTCTCCAGCCTCAGAGATGGCAACGGAGAAACTGCTGTTCTGGTTGGGCTGCTCTGGGCCTCAGAGACAGTGCTGACACCCGTCAATCTCCCCGCCTCATCGCTGTCCCTCCCTCTCCCCCCAAAAAATCAGGGAGTTCAGAGTCATCCCCCAGGGCAAGGAGCCCAGACATCTCATGTCTGCAGCGCATGTCTGAGCGGTGGCAAGGCCAGCTCCAGCATAAGCTGCTGCATTGGTGAGGAAGCCCCAATCTGACCCTCCCCTATCCCCTACTGACTCCTCTACTGAGCTTCTACCTTCTCCCTGAGCCCCCATGCCTCTAAAGTACAGGCAAGAGGGGCAGACAGGGGTGTCTCTGGGCAGTGGCAGATATTGGAGTCGGGAGCTAGAGGCACCACTTCCCAGGAGTGACTAGGAGAAGCTTCTCTGGGATTCTGGATCCCACTGCATTAACTCTCCTTAGACCCTCTATACTAGACACTCCGGGCCAGAGCCCTAACCAGCCACTATACCCCACCCCCCATAATAACCCCCCGTTCCTTCTGCGCCCACCCCTAAGTCTCACCCCCATTCTCTGCCCTTTTAGTGAGTGGCATTCCAGAACCTTCAGATTTAGGACTACACCACTGAATGGGAGCTAGGCATTTTTTGAAAATCCCCCTAGGCACCTATCTGCATGGTTAGGGGAGACTAAATACTTTTCCAAATCTGGCCCACTGTTCCTTGCAGGATCAAGCTGCATAAGCGTTAGTGCCTGCTGCAAGAAAAAGCCCACTCGTATGAAGAATGAGGCAAAGCAATGTTAGGCAAAAGTTGCTGAAAATTAACTGTCACAATCCAAGAATAAGAAGGAAAACCTAAGACCCACCTTTGTCATGATGGAGTACATCGGTAACCATGATAATTATTTCCAACTGCTATCTTATAAAGAGACATCCTTAAATTCCCATTTTCATAAATCTTCACTAATAAGATATTTATTGCTGTTGAAAAGTGTCATTGAGTTATTACAAATGTTGCAAAGTTTCCATTTCTTCCTCTTTTTATTTTTTTTGAAAAAGGACAAATATAGTCTATTTCTGTTTTCATGTAAGTAATCACTTACAGGTTTCATGTAGACCCATCCCTCTGAGTAGGGCTGCATGTCTGCCATTAGGTGCTAAGGGGGTAAAACTGCCCTTTAGCAGCACTATTACTTTTGTGCTATCAGTCATTTTGATTTCCACTGTTTCCTTCATTGGACTCCATTCTACCATCCCAATTATATTCACATCAGACCCCTACCACACGCCAACCCCACCCAGTGGAGAAGAGCAGGAAGAGAAGCAACGGAATCCTGTATTTTGAGTTCCTATGTTGTGCAGCAAACAAACCACAATATGGTTTTGAGTCAGCAGAAAAGCAGTAGGCAATGACTGCATGTTTCCTAGCAACCTCCAAGCTCTGATGTGAGGACAAGAGATAAAATATTATCTCAAGTGCTTTGGCTTCTTTGATCCTCCTCCAAGGACAACTCAACATATTAGTTTCACAGGAATATTGTGAACTACTGTTTGTCACCCAAAGTTTGGGAAAGATGTCACAGGGCACAAGTCATCCAGTTAGGCTCTAAATGATATTTAGAGCAAGTAATTACTAAAATAATTTGTCGTTAAGATTCCAGCATTTGTCTCCATACTGAGTCCCACTAAACATACATTTATCATACATTTGGATTATTTGTCTATTCGAAAGCCATAATTGTTTGACTAGAAACTAAAACAGTATTTAAAAATAACCAAGATCTGGCTGAAGTTCAATATAGACTTAGGGCCAAGAGTTTCAAAACTGACTAATGATTTTGAGTGCCTCCATTTTTTTGGTATCCAACTTGAGAAGGCTTAAAGGAGCCTGATTTCAAGTGGGCAGTGCTTAGCACTTTCTCAAAACTGGATCCTTTTAAGGTGTCTCAAGTTGAGCACCCAAAAATCACTAGATTTCTAGATCAAGATTTTCAAAAACGATTAATTTTATGCTTAATTTTTTTAAAATCTTGCCTCGCTTCATTGTGGTTTCTCTCCCACTACCAAAATTCTTGCAATCTACCTACACTTTTTAATTTTAAAGACATGATTACAGATTCAGCTCGTAATATTAATATTTTCCATTCTAACCAAACTTCTGTCAGGCTATAATGATAGCTAGACACTTTCTCCACCAAGGAGCCAGCTTGTTAGAAGTACAATGACGGTCAGTCTCTCTCTGCTGTTGAGAGCACAAGCCTGCGAGGCACTAAACAGTGGCACCACAAGCAAGGCAGAGGCCACAGAACTTCTAACAAGCTGGGTGTCTGGAAGGACTGGTGGATAATTCTAAGGAGCTGCCATATTGGTGAGGGAAGGAGTGTCATCTCCAAGCTGGCTCTTGAATACTCAGCACTGTCAACTCTCACAATATTACTGCAAATCTCACAGTATTTGTTTTTTTTCTTGAAACCCCAGCTCCTGGAGGAACGTGAATAGTTGTGAATCTTAGTTTTCATTTAACAAATAAATTAAGTTTTCTGGCCATAGTGGTAAAAGCTTGAATACAGAACCTTAAACACTCAAATACTAGAACCCCAAATTATTACTTTTAAAATCTGATTATTTTTAAGCTATCATCTTTATTTTTTTAAATTTAATTCATTATTTTTGAAAGCTTGTGCCGAGCAATGCTGGATACTCCCAGACAATGTCCTTCTCCAACAGCAACACCTGTAGGCTGTGCACACACCTACTCTGACTCTCCCCAAAAGAGCACATGAATATGCAACTGCCACATCAGGAAACCAGCGGGTGAGCATAAGCAAGGCCTAAACTCATGCTGGCATAGGAAGAAAGCAGCTCCTGGCCACAGTCCAGGATTTAATTTAAAGGGAGAGATTTTCCTAAAGTTACTTTTTAGATTTTCATTTGCGATGAAAAGGAGGTGAAGGCTGAAACTTTTCATAATGTGGATGAACTGACTGGAAACCAGGATTAAGCAAAAACCAAGCAGCCAATCTTAAAAACTGTAAATCTAAATAAATTAGAGGGGGAAAAGATCACCACTAAGTTTCTCACAATCAGAAAGCGGAGAGCTAAAAACATGTTATCCCCAAAGTTTTGCAGGAGAGCATTTCAATTATCATAAATGGATTACCAGGTAACATAATAATAGTAAACCATAAACAACATTTAAGCATTGATTTCTTGTGGATCATTTGTTGGAAGTTCTGCACAGTTGAATGCAATATATAACCAACTATCCAATACCTAAATTTTAAAAGCTACTTGAACTTGATCTTATTTAACAGAAGTGATTTATTGCCATTCTAGTTTCCCTCCCTCATTCAAAACTGTTAAATAGTTCAAATAAACTAACTCTGGTGTAACAGTAATTCTGGGACAAATTCTGCAGTTGTTAATCTGGAGTTTTACTCAAGTAAAGAAGTAAACCAAAGTCATTTCATTTCAGCCTTAACATCCTGTGTCATAAATCCTCTTTCAGATGCCAATGTCCTTCCATTATCTGTTTTCTAGCACTGAGATTCCTCCACAAACTACCTTAAGTACTTCAACAACTGTAAAACATGCAGAACGTAAATTAGAGTACATTTTAGTATTTCTGGATATATAAGATCTTTCTTCAACTAAATCCCTACCTAAAGTTACCTTGATTTAAACCTCTGCTCAGAAACAGACTATGTTGGTACTTACCTTAGGAGGTTTGTCCTAACAGATTCCAAGCATAAAGGAATCCATACTCCCTTTGTGTCCTCCCAGTATACTTTCCACACACTGAATTGTTCACTGGGTGGTCTAGCTCTAGGACAGCTTATTTCCACAACTGACAGGTCACTGTCTGGAAGGTGGAAAGTCAGAACTGGGAGGATGTGACCTGACCCCTGCTATTCAGTACTTTCATACAAATTATTTCTGCTCATTCCAAAACACCCTTTGTAATATTTAGCGATGATTGTTTCCAAAGAAAATCATTGACATTTCAGAAGAGTGCACAGATCTCCTTCTGAAAACACTTCCTACAAGCATATTCAATTCTTAGAAGTGAAGAAAGCAAGCCAGGGCTAACATGAACTTCAGGATACAAAGGACAGAATTTTGAAGGAATTCTGTTTGCACAAAACAGAATTGAAAAAAAAGAAAGTTTTGCACTATTGAAAGGAAAAAGACTGGTATGAAGATTATATATATGGCAATTTAAATTAGTGATAGGAGAAACCTGAAAAGATTTAGCCCCCAAGAGTGATTCCTTTCCTGACCTGACTTTTTTCTACCTTCTTACAAACAGTGCCTCACATCCAATTCCAAATTATCAAGGCCCAGCTGCCCTATGTATAAAACTATTCCCCTTTCCAATCAAGGCTGTCCTAATTCTTTCCCCTAATTAGTTATCCTTATGCTTGAAGACCCAATCCTGTGATTCTGAATAGACGACAATACCTTCAAATGTTTCTACAGCCATTCATCAGAAGGGTAGCCATGTTAGTCTTTATCCACAAAAACAACAAGGAGTCCGGTGGCACCTTAAAGACTAACAGATTTATTTGGGCATAAGCTTTTGTGGGTAAAAAACCCACTTCTTCAGATGCATGGAATGCAAATTACAGATACAGGCATAAATATATTGGCACATGAAGAGAAGCGAGTTACCTTACAAGTGGAGAACCAGTGTCGACAAGGCCAATTCAGGCAGGGTGCATGTGGTCAGACATCAGGAATGGTAACATACAGAAGCCAGTAGGAGAACACTTCAATCTCCCTGGACATTCAATAACAGACATAAAGTAGCCATCCTTCAACAAAAAAACTTCAAAAACAGACTTTGAAAAGAAACTGCAGAGCTAAAATTCATTTTCAAACTTACCACCATTAATTTGGGCTTGAATAGGGACTGGGAGTGGATGGCTCACTACAAAAGCAATTTTCCCTCTCTTGGTATTGACACCTCCTCCTCAATTATTGGGACTGGATCACATCCACCCTGACTGAATTGGCCTTGTCGACACTGGTTCTCCACTTGTAAGGTAACTCCCTTCTCTTCATGTACCAATATATTTATGCCTGAATCTGTAATTTTCACTCCATGCATCTGAAGAAGTGGGTTTTTTACCCATGAAAGCTTATGCCCAAATAAATCTGTTAGTTTTCAAGGTGCCACTGGACTCCTTGTTGTTTTTTTTACAGCCATTCATGACTTTCTTTAAGCTCTAATTTAAAAGAAATGTCTTTAGCTCCGAAGACAGGTCCTTTGGATCACAGACAAGTATAGAGGTTCAAACCATCAGTGCCAAACCAGTGACCCACACTGCTTCCTTATCTCAGGCAGTCCACAATGCAACAGTACTCAAAATAAAAGCATAAGGTAGTAAGGGCAGTAAGAGTAACAGTACTGGGTCAGGTGATTCACTTCAGAAGGGTGCGGAGGGTGGAATGGGAGACAGGAGAAGATCATGTCAGATATTTGCATGGTTTTCTCTATAAATTGTGAAGAATGCCCTGATGACTTTGAGTAACATAGAAGCTGCCAGAGGAAACTAGAACTTATGTATCCAAATACCGCAGGAATTAGCCAATATGCTACTAAAAAACGTTAAAAAACCCATAATGCCTGTTTTTAGGTCATACTGGACACGAAGAAAGAGAAACTCCTTCATGTCCCCATCAGGTGTTCAGTTTATACTCAGAAGCTTGGGGTTTAATTGACCACAACAGTACCTTCAACCACAGAGCGGCAAATGTTTACTGTCATAAAATAATCCAGTCTTTTTCATAAAACAATCCAGCTATAATATTTGCCTTGATAACCTCCACTGGTGGTGAACAGCACATATATCAGCTAGCTGTACATTGCATAAACCATCACAGTATTTCCTCTTATTGATTCTCATTTACTACCCTTAAATTTAGCTTTTAGTGTTTTCATATTATACAATGAAGTAAAAAAGGAGTGATTTGATCATTCCCACCCCATGTCTTTGCCTCACAGCACCACTGATGTTACAACGAATTGTGCCAATTTAAGAATCTAAATAGATAATTCTACCTTCTTCAGTCCCAGTCCCATCTAACTCTATCCTTTTCCATGCCAAATAATTCTAGACTATAATGGAATGAACGTCACTTAATTTTTTTTTTTAATTTGAACTGACCTAAACCTTTTTTTAAAAAGAGCTTTTGTTTACACAGGTGGATGTGCCAAAGATGTGAGCCAGCTCTGATTTTTTTCCCTGCAAAGCGATTTGTTTTAATATATCTGATCATGACAGTGTCTGAGAAAATAAATTCATTTAAAAAATTCCTTAACAATTCAAGTATATGAAGAAAAACAACAGCAGGATATTATCTTTCATTGCTTCATAGTTACCACAAGATATATCCCACATTGACCAAACTAGCCTCTCTATAGTTCAGCATTCTCCTTTTGATGTTGATGGAAACCTGCTTTCTGATTAATTTACAAAGTGAAGCACACATATTTCCACTGCAACTCCAATGCTAACATCTCAAAGTAGTATAGAAACTCCATGTTAAATGCAAAACAGATGACCCTAAAAAGAAAGTTATTTATATCATGGAATCTTTCAGTTAAATTAGGAACTAAGGGTGACTTATCACCTGTGGCTCACCACTAATGATACTTCAACATGGATATTAAAACTATGCATATGTTGAAGGGAAAGGGAGGGGAAAAGAAAATGAATTTTTCACTAAATCACAAACTTTTATAAACCGATGAAACTTCTAATCTATAAGTTTTGGCAGAACAAATTAATAAAAAGAGGTTAATTAGTGAGGGTTAAAAAGGCAAAGATTATTTAAAACTTCCCATTTTAATATTAAGCACAGCTCTTCTCTGAAAAGCAGCTTTCTAAAATGGCATCATGGGGTTCCATGTTTATTGCCCCTCAGTCTTTTCCAGAGTAAATGTGCTCAATTTACAAGTTTCTTCTCCCCTCATGAGACAACTCTACAAATTCAACCTGGATACAGAGAATCAAGCTGGGCTCTTTCCTTCTTGTGTATGAAGATAGGAGAGGATAGCATTAACATTCAAAATGATCTGGACAAAATTAGAGAAATGGTCTGAAGTAAACAGGATGAAATTTGATATAGACAAATGCAAAGTACTCCACTTAGGAAGAAACAAATCAGTCTCACACATATGAAATGGAAAATATGCCTAGGAAGGAGTACTGAGGAAAGGGATCTGGGGGTCACAGTGGATCACAAAGTAAATATGAGTCAACAATGCAACACTTAGCTGCAAAAAAAATATACCAAACATCATTCTGGGATGTATCAGCAGAAGTGTTGGAAGCAAGACACAAGCAGGAATTCTTCCACTCTGCTCCATGCTGATAAGGCCTCAACTGGAGTATTGTGTCCAGTTCTGGGTGCCACATTTCAGGAAAGATGTGGACAAATTAGGAGAACAACAAAAACAGTTACAAGTCTAGAAAACATGACCCATGAGGAAAAATTGGGGGAAAAAAAGTGTTTGTTTAATCTCAGAGTAGTAGCCGTGTTAGTCTGTATTCGCAAAAAGAAAAGGAGTACTTGTGGCACCTTAGAGACTAACCAATTTGAGCATATGCATCCGATGAAGTGAGCTGTAGCTCACGAAAGCTTATGCTCAAATAAATTGGTTAGTCTCTAAGGTGCCACAAGTACTCCTTTTCTTTTTGTTTAGTCTGGAGAAGAGAAGACTGGGGTTGGGGAGAACATAACTACAGTTTTCAAGTACATGAAAGGTTGTTACAAGACAGAGGGTGAAAAAATGTTCTCCTTAACCTCAGAGGACAGGACAAGAAGCAAGGGGCTTAAATTGCAACAGGAAAGGTTTAGGTCTGACATTACGAAAAACTTCTTAACTGTCAAGGTAACTAAGCACTAGAACAAATTGCCTAGGGAGGTTGTGGAATCTCTGTCATTGCAGGGTTAGCCAGCACCTGTCCGGAATGGTCTAGTTATTACTTAGATCTGCTTTGAGTGCTGGGGACTGGACTAGATGACCTATTAAGGACCCATCCAGTTCTATACTTCTATGATCAGCAATAATGAAGGCCAAATTCTGCCCTCTGTGACACCTCTGCAACTTCATGGTCTTCAGTGGAGTTGTACGGGGTGTAATTGATTGCCTTGTAATTGAAGTTTAGTAAACTATTCCATACATGGTGCACGAGGAGGAATAAAATCCAGCTCAGATTCTTAGCTGTGCTGACTGCAGGGTCAACATGATTAAAAGGGGGTACACATTTATTTTAGTCACTGATGTCCACAAATATACCTCTAAATACACAGAGTTGAACAAGAAGTTGCCATTCTTACATGGTTACTTTTCAGACTAGATCCACACTTTAGCAATATTAAAATTAAAATGCTCAAACTAAAAAAATATAGTGCAGTAATAGATGTGAGTAATGCCAATGAAATCAGTGTGACTACACGTGCATAAAGTGAAACACTTATGTAAATGTCTGCAGGATCAGGGCCTTAAGTAGTATCACATGGAGAAACCAGATATGCAACACCAGCATACATTGATTTAGTTCTGGACCTAGTAATTCAAGAGTCAGATAGTCATCCCAAATACAGGGAAATAAATAAATTCAGCTACAGAGAATATTGTAGTTTAGGGTATATAGTAGATACAGTGATTTATAAGAGGAAAATACCTCTTCCTTGCCCACACATATTCTCAAAATAAGACTTAGCGCCTGTAAAAGTTTCCACATTTTGGATACACCAATCTGAACCCCTGGGTTAGTAACTGACATGCACCCTGTAACTGACATCTAGTGGTGCCAAATCAACTGTGCCAGATATTGTTGTACAAAGAACTTGTCATCTTCCTTTCTCCCTCCCTCAGTTAGGGTTTCTATATCACAGAGAACAAGAAGGGAATATTCAGCAGAATCTGATTACTTTTCCCACTAGAACGCCTTAGGGACAGCAAACAGATCCTTGTTCACCTAAAAGCAGTGGGCTTTCATGAGCCAGAAAGCATAGTATGTTATTCTCAGCAAGGTCTTACAGTGCCTGTTCTAATGGTTCCTCAGAAAGGTTCTTCACTCCCTCATTATACAGGTTGAACTTGAGCTAAGTAGCAAGATCTCCACCTATCCCTGAACATAACCAAATGACATTTCCAGTATATGGGCAGAAGCACAAAGATGACTCTGCCTCCCCTCCCTTGAGAAGGTCAGAGGAGATTCTTGCTGCTGCAGTGGAGACAAGAGATATGGGTGGATCTTTCCTTTATGGCTAAGGTCTTTGACTTCAGATTTCAGACTGAGACAAATGGACAATTTTAGACAAAGGAACTACTAAGGCTTTGGACACACAAGCAGATCAGCTTATCTTATTTCAAAAGAGACTTAGCGAAGGGGCTCCTATGCATTACTACAATACAAATAAAATACCTACCTACCTAAAGTCTGATTGGGCACTATGCTGATAGTGCATGATTTCTGGCAGGTGGTATGAAATAAGCACCAGAGGTCCCCAAGTATACAAAGTTTCCTATACCTTCTAGAGTTTTCTATGCTGCCAGGAAAAGCTTGTCAGAATTGATGATGAATCACAAACTTGAACGTCCCTAGCTAACAGCTGTAGCAGACACCATCTCATTTAATGGCTAAATACGCTTGAGAACCGAGGCAAATAGATCCCCAAAGAGGCAGGTTGAAGCAAGACCCCACTTGCAAGGCATTTCTTGCCCTTGTTTCTCAGTTCTTCGGATTCATTTCCTTTCACACAACAGGAATTGCTACTGTGACCAACTAATCAAGGCAGAGTATGCGGTTGGGAAAAAAAAGTGACGCTATGATGTATTCTTTAGTACAATTTGATTGTAATTTCTGTCATTCTCAGAATGAAAAATTATGAAGTTATCAACTCAGATTTGTGTTCAAAAGTACAGAAAAATATATTCTTCTAATATCCTCCTTTATCAACCCCATAATTTCTGACACTATCTTTGTTCATATTATTGAGAGAGGGACATGGCATAATTACTAGCATATCATTAGGAACCAATGAAACTTGGATTCCAATTCAGACACTGACATCAGCTCCCTCTATCACCTTGGTTGGAGCACCTCTGTTTCTATTATAATAGATGCTAATTGTATCACTTTAATAAAACTAAAATATTTAAAGCTTTAAAAATGAAATGACTTTTTTAAAAAAAAAAAAAAGGGAAATGTATCAAAATATACTTTTCCCATGTAACACTGAAGCACAAAACAACAACAATACAGCCAGAGCTGAAGACAACTTCATCTGCAGCTTATTCACATGTTTTCATCTAAAATTTGGAAACTAAATTATATAGGTAGAACTATACACTTCTATAGTTCTATAGTACATTAAATAACTGTAGGATGTCAAGTTTCTCCGATGCCCGAAAACAAATCCTGATCCACCACAAGTTAGCAATAAGTCAGTAGAATAGAAGTGGAAACACAAATACAGTTTTTCAACAAATATCTGAATAAAAAGACTAGCAATTGGTTTCTTTTGTTTACCTTGCAGTGTTCTATCACAATTTTTATACAATGTGTTATTCTTTGCAGGTAACTGTAACTAGCTGGAAGTTGAGAACAACAGTGGAATTAAGTCAGCCAGAAATATACATTTAAAAAATTGCAAGCAGGCTTCGTTATTTAAAATGAGACTCTGAGGCACCATAAGGAGAAGCCCTTTATAAATCAAGAGCACTGTGTACACAGTAATTCACTTATCGTACTAAAGAGAGATATTGTTAAAATCAACCAATCCTTTTTTGGTGTGACCTGCAAACAGGCAAGATGGTTTACAAATTCAGGTTATAAGCACTATGCTAGGGCTGCCATTCCTATGATCTCAGTCTAACTCTGCAGCATGTAGCTTCCTTTCTGAAAAGTTTAAATATGCTCTCTTTCCTCCTCACCCCCCAGCTCAGGACAGTTGAATCATTCTCACAGTAGATAAATCTTTCTGACTGCTGATTATTTAGAAAAAGGGAGGCAAAGTGTGTGACAGGGTCCCTTTTGTTTCAATACAGGCCCAACAATCTGTTTTTCATTTAACAGAGTTTTTAGTTCAATCTCCACAACATTTTCCTTTAATTATGATAAAAGACAGTAACTTAATCAAGCATAAATCCTGTTCAAGTGAAATAAGAAAATAAAGGGGTTAACTTTGGAAGGAAAAAGGTTATGCATTGGGACTTCTCTCAATTACAACTGCAGGTAATATACCCCTTACGCACTGTCAAGTGAAAAATTGTTTGTGCTCAAAATATTGCAGTAATGTCAGACTGAAAGAATGAATAAACCCAAGTTCATGGTGGTTGTAATTAATATGCTCCACACAGAATGTAACTATTCAGTTAAGAAATAATCTTTACTCTCACTCCAAAAGTGTAGCATTATGCATTGCTGCTCCCAGACACACAAATTTCCATTGTCAATGTGTTTGCTACAGAGAGCTTGAGGACTAGCACCTCAATATGCCTATTTACCTGATGCAAGGAAGGAAAAAGTTGGGACAGAGGCCTGGCGAGAGAGAGAGAATATGCACTTATATTTATGCTAGCTACTGCATAAAATCCTTACAGAAACGCATAGGTAAGTTAGAATCAGGGTAATCAGAAAAATAATATTAGTGAATTGCTTATGGCAGTTTTTATATGCTAGATGATGTCCAAACACACAAGGAATGGTCCATGTGCTAAAGGAACTCAAAAATCTAAAGGTAGACTGAGGTTAGGGATAATAAGAAACAGAATATTTTCCCCCTTTATTACTACTTAATTTAGATGTCCTCTCAATACACTGGAGACAGCATGGGAAAAGTAAGTGGGTCAAGAGAGACTTATATGTCCAAGGGGTAGAGCCCCTAAAAACAAGCTCAGGAAGGTGGGTCCATGAATAGGAGCAGGAGGGAAGAAGGCACAGAGGAGCTTATGGGTAAGTCTGCACTACAGAAAAAGTTTGTTTTTACAAGGTGATGGCTGACATGTTATAAGATCCTAGAGTAGATGAGGCAAGTTGTAGTTTTACCTCAATTTAGCAAGGGATCACTTCGATCAGCTAAATAACGGTAAAACTACAACTTGCCCTACCTACTCTAGGATTTTTCATTTCAGCTTTCACATTATAAAACACACACTTTTTCCCCTAGTGTAAGCATACCCTATGTAAGAAGCTTAAAAGCAAACCGTCATGGCTGGGGACAACGGCAGAGCAGAGAGGAGGGGAAGAACAGAGACAAATTTAGATAATCTGGGAGGGGTGAAATTATATACTTTTTTTAATAACAATATGAAGAATATGGAGATGCAGTTGAATAGAATTCTATCATTTCCCCTCTTTACTATACTTTACAATAATTTCTCAAAGACTCGAAATAAAATTTGCTATGTGATGTATTCATCTATGTAACCTCTATGCCTTTGATTCCTGTAGACTTTACTGCTAAATTTTTTAAGGACCCTGATGCCTGCAGAGAGAGACAGGTATATATTCAGTTCAGTGCAACTATCAGAGATAGTCTGATAAACAGTCACTCAATATGATCTCTCATTGGGACTTTACTATTGTTCTAACTTGTTTTTCCTCTTATTCTAAAGAGGAGGCAATTTGGATTGAAAGTATATTTTTGCTCTTCATGTCTGGAAAAAAATACATCATAGCTGGTACAATGGTACTTGCCTTTTATATCTGGAGACCTCAGTCATATCCCAGCTCTGACAAGTGAGTAAGTATAGTGGTCTAAGCTTAATTGTCCATTTGTCCACCACACAACCACACCATTTCTCATGATTGGCTGTCTCTGGTCAAGAAAAACCCCAAACAGAAAAGTTGGGTGCCAATATGAAGACACGCTTGTTTTCCAAACTGTCCACACACATTTACATGCCGTCACAGAGAGTGTGTGTACAAATGCACCCAAAATTTTGCATACACAATTCTGAATATCTGGGCCAAAGTATTATAGAATATGAATCTCCAGGCATATAGGCTGAAACAATAGCTCTGAGAGCTGTACCCTGTCACCATTCAAATGTCACAGTTCATCTCAATGAAGTATTCATTCTGAAGTACAGCGTGGACATTATAACTATTTACTCCTCATCAATTTACCTATGATTCTGTATTGTTGGATGTCAAAAGACTGAGATGGAGAGGATGTACTCAATCATCTCATCCCCTTGCCAGTCATGACTGTACTTAGAGCACTTTCTCTCATGTTTTGTCCCCTTCTGCTACCAACGAAGTGGGAGAAGGAAAAAGGAAAGCAGCAAGCACCAATGGGGTGAGGATAGAAAAGAAGAGCCACAGCTATCAGAGGAGGGTGCAGGAGAGCAGAGGGGAACCACTCAGGGAGACAGCATGATGAATGGGCCACGATTAAGACTTCTACCACTTTTCTTCTTTCCTTTGACCACTGAGTGACACCTACATCATCACTCTGCGTTAGCTAACCCAACATTTGAAGATAGCAAGGGACAAAGGAAGAGGAGAAAGGAAAGGAGGAGAGTGCACTAAACATTGAAAACAGAGTGGGGAAAAGGACAAGTCAGAAAGACATTTCTAGGTGAAAGAAGATTTGAGCGAAAAAAAGAGGCCTTTTGAGAGGATAAAGAATTAGAGGGAGGGAAAAGAATGTTAGAAAATGCTGCAGGAAAAGAGAAAAACAAGAGAAATACAACAGGTGATTTTCTAATTTTTATAGGAAATTTGCTTTATTTTTTATTCCTTTTTAATTTATGATTTAACATTGACTTGGTTATTTCTAGTAAAGACAGAATTATTAATATATTACTAGTTCTATTTGCTGACTTTAACTACAGTTACTTTTTAAAATAGGTAAAAAATTCCATCTGCGAACTTTAACAGTGCTTGGTACAAGTAACGTATGTGGGTACATATCTCACTTATGACTAACCATATTCTTTGGATATACCTGTACCTGTTAACGGTATGTTAACTCTAAGGCCAAAGTAACTCAAATGTATAAATGTTTATAGAACTGTGCCTCTATACTGCATACTTTCAACACCAATCCGCTCTATTAATTAACAAGCTGGCAGATGAATACTCTCAGTCTTGTTTAGAATGACCAAATAGCAGCTGTGAAAAATTGGGACAGGGAGAAAGAGAGTAGTAGGTGCCTCTATAAAACAAAGCCCTGAATATCAGGATTGTTCCTATAAAATCTGGACATCTGGTGACCCTAGTCTTCTTCCCATTAATTATACTTGTGTTAATGTCTGTCCTAGTCACACTGTGACCTGAAAAAACCTGCCAAAAATAACACTATTAAGGACTTGATGAAGCCATGGGGATTTTACTTGAGACTCAAAATGGCCCTAACATTAGCATGCAAGTAATCATTACAATTGCCTACAGAATTTAGCTTCTTTTGAATGTAAAGAAACCGAGATTTTGCTCTGAAAATTAACTGTCAGCCATGATGCCTCGTCTACATAAAAATCACAGAATAACTAATATGTATATGCAGCAGCTTCTATTCTAGCAAGAACAGTTTAATGCATTTTGTGAATGAGATGGACTGCCATTCACATGAATGGAAAGGTCCCACCAGTCACTACACTGAGCTTTCCTATCAAGACTTTCAAGATCATCTATTTTGTAGTTAACACCTTCTCAGCATTTCATCCATTTAAAAAAGAGTTTTTAAGATACAAGTTTTTAAGATGCTAGTTATATAAACAATATGTTTGGTTTCTTAAATGAAAGACTTTTCTTAATTAAAGCTGAATAAAACGTTAAATGTGTAAACTGTCAAAAGGAAGAAAAATTCCTTTGTTTTTTAACAATCTGGAGTACATTATTTCACGCAGCCTGGAAATTGCCTCCAGCTACAGTTATGGAATGGATTTTAAATGAAAACTGATGTTGGTGTGCATAACATTTTGTGCACCTGGGGGAAATATTTATTCAGGCTACATTCAGATCTGAGGGCACCAAACCTGCAGAGGATTTTCTTGAAGTGTCTACAATGGGACTGTCTAAATTACCTGTAGTTTTGGATTATTTCAATTTTAGCTTCTATTTAATGTTCGTGATCCAAAGTTATTACTAATTACTTTTTTGTAAGATCTGTTTTATTGTGCTAATTAGCATCTAGGATATAAATGCAATGAGGTCAAATTTGGTACATAGCTCATTTCATGGTACTGTGTTTTCAATATACTGACAGGAACACTGATGTTTTAAAAGTACCAATATCTTCGTATTTATACCATTGATTGTGGGAAGTTTAAAAAAAAGAATTAATCCTATATTTCCAGCCAGTCCAAACTTCTCCCTGATCCCATTTCTGTTGTTCCCTATTGCATTGGATTGCATAGTGTCAAGGGAGAAGATACGGAATGTGTCATAAATATACTGCATCTTTTCCCATATGCATGAGACAAAACCTACATAATTGATTAAGAACTCAAAGACCCTTTGGATAATCTTTCAGTGGCCTAATTTTAACTAAAACCAATTCAATCAGTTTCCCTTTATACTACAGGATGTGGGCTGTTTCCTTTTCTTGGGATGAAATCACACACTCTCCAACAACGTATAAATCAAACTTGTGGTGTGTGCCTCTTTATAAAGAGATTACATATACATTTATACATATACATATAACCACCATTCTGAAATACTGAAAATATGCCAAAAGGAAATAAGTTCTACAGAGTTCACTGAAGTACTCAAAACTGCATCTGCAGCGTGTGTTCACTGGGGTACATAGGCATTTTTCCTAACCAGTAAAATATTTTATCATAACAACTGTAAAGACTGAACTGTTGACAGAACTGTGATGTATGTGCTGCAGTACAGCTGGATCAAGCCATGTCAGAAAGCATCCAAGGCACATCATCAGTGTTGGCCTGCACTTTAGCCACATGCTCCTTGGAACAATCCCCTTTTCAAAAACTTCAAGCTATAAATTACCTCTGACAAATTGACTTTCACTTTGCCTTCTGAGATAAGACCAGGGATGCTACTCAAGACTATATTAAAGAGAGCCTTTTCTGACCCCCAATGTGCATGTTGCATTCAACCATGACCAACCCTGCCTCCAAACCTTTTGTTCTTATGACCTGCAATGTATTTTACATCAATGGGTAGTCAAACAGGCAGGGGAACATGACAGAAGCCACCTGGAAAGGTAAGTTAACAAGCCCCCTGCAGCACAAACTGCCTTGACGTTCCATGAAAGTCATGATAAAACTACAGGGGGAAAATATTTGGGGGGGGGGTTGCGGGGGCGGAATCTAGTTAATTTTGAGGAAGTGTGAAACAGAAACAGATTCATACTGGGATTATCTCAGTGTGAAATATGTAATGTTGCAAATGAAATGAGTTTATAAATATTATCATCAAAGAGTTTTTATATTATTTTACTGTTTGCTAAAAAGACCTTTAGTCAAAGTAGTTGCATTGTATATCGAGAATAATGTAAGATTTGGCTATTATAAATTAAAGTTCTAATTTAGAAAACATTTAGAAACCATTATTATATTTATGCAATGACCTTCATACCAATGCATCTCTGAAGGTATTTCACCAGTTTATATAAAGACAGCTGCTTTTAGCAACCCAAACTAAGCCAAATGAATAACATTACATTTTGATTAAAACAAAACAAAAGTAGTGACTTTGTATGACCAGTCTTCACAAAATAGGAGGGCTTGGCATCTCAGTCATAAAGCTTTCTGCCTTGATTGAGTGGATGTGTATTGCTTGATCACAAACATGAGATCAAGGACCACAGGAGTGGACATGATTTAAATCAGCAAGCAGGAAACCTTAAATTATCAATTGTAATCGGGTTTCACATTTACACTATGCTCCTAAAGAAAGGTTGATTTTCATTGGTTGGTGTCATGTTTTGGGGGTGCAATCCAGACCAGGAAGGGGTTGTGTCACTACCCGCCCGGTTACCCTGGGTGCCTTAAATGCTCTGCTGGTGTGACTCACAGCCTCAGTACCCAGAAAACAAGCATGCAACATCCTGAGTGTCAGTGTGCTGTGCAGCCATGGTTCAGTGCTCTCATCCCAAATGGTTCACCCGGTTTCCACCAGTTTTAGTTACATCTGGCAAGATGATCCAAACCCATTTCCAGTCCCAAATTTCCTCAAAACTGTCTGACCTGAAGCATCCAGCCCTGTGCTGGCCCACTAAGAGAAATAATAAGGTTTGTTGCTTTCAGTAGGTAGTACCAAGCAGCATGCCACAGTAACCGAAGTTAACAATTACTTCAATTCAAACATAGTACTGGGTTGCTTTAGATAAAAATAAAACTAACATTAACAACAGGATATAGGTTAGATGATGCCAAGTAAGAGATGGTTACAAGCAAACAAAAGTGAAAAACAATCTAGCAAGATAACAGTCTTGGTGAGAGATACCATCTTAAGCAAAGTATACTTTGTCCAACAGGGCTGACTGTCTTTCAGTCAAGACCTTCCACAGAAGTGCCGATTTTCCCTGACTTCTTAGTGAAAGAAAAAGATAGAGTCTCCCTCAGCCCATTATAGCCCCAACGAATCGTCTTTGTTCTCAAAGTTAGGAAGGCCTTCTGAGGATTCAGTCTCCTGTATCTCCAGGGTGCAAGAGCCACATTTTCAGTCTCTTGAGTTGAGGCTCAAGACAACTCCCACTGGTTTAGCTTGATAGCTTTGTTTTTGAATATATAAATTGAGGTAAACTCACATTCCTTTTTACAGGACAGACCTGCTTATCACCTTTATCTAGGCTAGGCTGTCTTTGTCAAATATATTCCAGTAACATTATACAGAGAGAATTCATAACTTCACATATAAGGTTAACTAGGGTGACCAGATGTCCCAATAAAAATCAGGACTGTCCCAATATTTAACCCTTTGTCCCGCGTCCCGATCAATGTACAATCGGGACCCCATCTGTCCCGATATTCAAGTAAGGAGACAAGTGGGAGGGGAGCATTCACAGGGAAAAATTAGCAGGTGCTCCACACCCACTGGCAGCCAAGCTCCCCCCTCCCCCCGCCTCCCTCTCCCCACCAGCGCACCGCATCCCCACTCCTCCCCCTCCCTCCCAGCCACCAGCTAACAGCTGTTTGGCAGCACTTAGGACTTTCCAGGAGGGGGGAGGAGGAGGAGGAGGAGGGACACAGCGCACTCAGGGGAGAAGGTGGAGAAAAGACAACGAAGGGACGGGGACTTGGGGGAAGAGGGTGGAATGGGGGCGGGGCGATGGCAGTGCGAGGGGCGGGTGACCATCCACCAGGCAGAGGGGAAGCTGATGCCTCAGGCAAGTGGTGGGCGGGGGGAGGAAGAAGGCGAGCAGTGGGTGGGGGGGACTGAGGAGGGACGCAGCAAGCCAGCAGCGGGTCGGGGGATGAGAAAGGGCACCAAAGCAGGGGGGCCGAGTAGGGAGGGGGCGGGACCTGGAGCACATTGGGGGCAACACGGGTGGACTGTGGGCGGGGCTGATGGCACCCCAATGTGTCCCGATAGTTTACTGTTGTGATCTGGTCACCCTAAAGTTAACACATGTGTTTTACAAAGATATTAATGACGAAGTGTGTTGTTTGAACAAATTGTAGCTTGTAAGGTATCATTTGAAACGAACATTACAATAGTGTGTATGGTGTGAATCCAGGGGTGCTTAATGTGCCAGTTGGTAACCATTAAAACACGTTGATCTGCAATTAACTATAGCATTAACACTAAAATTGGTGCTTATTTTTACTACCCAGAAGGATACTCTATCTATACACATTTAAGGTAATACATAGATTTTGTTTTTTGTTTTTGTTTTTTTTTTTAAAAAAACACGTTTCCTACATCAAATTCTCTTTGGACAGAAATTCAAATTCAACTAAAAATGCACAAAAACACAACTTTTTTTAAATTAACTAATAACGACCTAAAATGTGCTGGATATTTAAGGAAAAGCTTCTCCAAACATGTTTTGCATTAAAAACTAATGTACTGAGCAAAGGAAACAATATCTAGTTAGTGAATTGAACTGATTGTTTCTAGCTAACATGTCCTAGAAGATTTTAGAAAAAAACTCTCATCCTCTCGCACCTAATTTTTCATAGATTGGAAGAGGAAGATAAGCTTTCCTGCTTTTTCAACTCCTTATTTAATTTTATTTTATTTTTAAATAATCTAATCACTGAACTGAACTAGTTGAACAAACATAAGTGAAAAAAAATACTGCTGTCAAAAGCTGGTTTAGCACTTCAACAAACTCTGATTCCAGGTACTTAGCCGTGACTTCCAGCAGTTTGACTTTCTTTAGAACTTGGCAGCAAACATATACTGCTTAATTTTTTTAATCAATTTAAACTATTTTAATAGATTATAGTAAATTTAGACCTTAAGGTAGGTTTTCAATTTCAAGTTGAACAGTTTTTTTTAAACTATTTAATTTAAATTAAAAATCTGATTTACATTAAAAGAATCTGATTTTTTAAAATAAATTATTTTTATCCACCCAAAAAAAGAGATATCCTTCATATATAAATATAAAACCATCTCAGTTCACAATATAAAACACTATCGAAAGACCAAGAATTTACAATTGATAGTGTTACCAGAATCCTAACTTCTTCGCAATCTTTCCTTTAAATTTGGCTTTAACAAAAGATAGTTGAAATAGGTCACAATTCAGAAAAGGCTGTAGTAGCATTCAACTCCATGATGTCTTGATAGTAAAGAGATAGTGAAAATTTGCAACGCTAATATTTGACACTTCTCACAAATTACTCATGCTTCTGAAACATCAGTTAGCATTTTCACATTAATAGATCTTTGAAAATGTCTGTAGATCTCCCTTATTTCATTATTTATTTGGAAAAAACATAAACATTAAAATAACAGTTAGATTTGCTAGTTTATTTACCCACTGATCATAGCTGCTGGAACTAAGGCTGCTGGAGGTGCGGCCGCACCCGTTTACTTGAAATGGTTTCTATTATATACAGGTTTCAGAGTAGCAGCCATGTTCGAAAAAAGAAAAAGGAGGACTTGTGTAACCTTAGACACAAACCAATTTATTTGAGCATAAGCTTTCGTGAGCTACAGCTCACTTTATTGGATGCATTCAGTGAAAAATACAGTGAGGAGATTTAAATACACACAGAGCATGAAACAATGGGTGTTATCATACACACTGTAAGGAGAGTGGTCACTTAAGATGAGATAATATCAGCAGGAGAGCGGGGAGGGAGGGGGGCAGGGGGAGAAAACCATTTGTAGTGATAATCAAGGTGGGCCATTTCCAGCAGTTGACAAGAACATCTGAGGAACAGGGTGGGGGGGGGGGGAAATAAACATGGGGAAATAGTTTTACTTTGTGTAATGACCCATCCACTCCCAGTCTCTATTCAAGCCTAAGTTAATTCCAATTCAGCAGTCTCTTGCTGGAAGCTGTTTTTCAAGTTTTTTTTGTTGAAGAATTGCCACTTTTAGGTCTGTAATCGAGTGACCAAAAAGATGGAAGTGTTCTCCGAATGGTTTTTGAATGTTATAATTCTTGATGTCTGATTTGTGTCCAATTATTCTTTTACGTAGAGACTGTCCAGTTTGACCAATGTACATGGCAGAGGGGCATCGCTGGCACATGATGGCATATATCACATTGGTGGATGTGCAGGTGAACGAGCTTCTGATAGCATGGCTGATGTGATTAGGCCCTATGATGGTGTCCCCTGAATAGATGTTTGGACACAGTTGGCAACGGGCTTTGTTGCAAGGATAGGTTCCTGGGTTAGTGGTTCTGTTGTGTGGTTGCTGGTGAGTATTTGCTTCAGGATGGGGGGCTGTCTATAAGCAAGGACTGGCCTGTCTCCCAAGATCTGTGAGAGTGATGGGTCGTCCTTCAGGATAGGTTGTAGATTCTTGATGATGCATTGGGGAGGTTTTAGTTGGGGGCTGATGGTGATGGCTAGTGGCATTCTGTTATTTTCTTTGTTGGGCCTGTCCTATAGTAGATGACTTCTGGGTACTCTTCTGGCTCCGTCAATCTGTTTCTTCACTTCAGCAGGTGGGTATTGTAGTTGTAAGAGAGCTTGATAGAGATCTTGTAGGTGTTTGTCTCTGTCTGAGGGGTTGGAGCAAATGCGGTTGTATCGTAGAGCTTGGCTGTAGACGATGGATCGTGTGGTGTGATCTGGGTGAAAGCTGGAGGCATGTAGGTAGGCATAGCGGTCAGTAGGTTTCCAGTATCGGGTGGTGTTTATGTGACCATCACTCATTAGCACTGTAGAGTCCAGGAAGTGGATCTCTTGTGTGGACTGGTCCAGGCTGAGGTTGATGGTGG
The DNA here is from genome assembly GCF_965140295.1 of Lepidochelys olivacea. Taxonomy (NCBI): domain Eukaryota; kingdom Metazoa; phylum Chordata; order Testudines; family Cheloniidae; genus Lepidochelys; species Lepidochelys olivacea. The sequence continues at coordinate 84,345,000 of NC_140415.1, read as the reverse complement.
GATGGAAATTTTTAGATCATGGTGGAATTCCTCAAGGGCTTCTTTGCCATGGGTCCAGATGATGATGATGTCATCAATGTAGCTCAAGTAGAGTAGGGGCATTAGGGGACGAGAACTGAGAAAGCGTTGTTCTAAGTCAGCCATAAAAATGTTGGCATACTGGGGGCCAAAGCAGTGCCACTGATTTGAAGGTATACATTGTCCCCAAATGTGAAATAGTTATGGGTGAGGACAAAGTCACAAAGTTCAGCCACCAGGTTAGCCGTGACATTATTGGGGATAGTGTTCTTGACGGCTTGTAGTCCATCTTTGTGTGGAATGTTGGTGTAGAGGGCTTCTACATCCATAGTGGCCAGGATGGTGTTATCAGGAAGATCACCGATGGATTGTAGTTTCCTCAGGAAGTCAGTGGTGTCTCGAAGGTAGCTGGGAGTGCTGGTAGCGTAGGGCCTGAGGAGGGAGTCTACATAGCCAGACAATCCTGCTGTCAGGGTGCCAATGCCTGAGATGATGGGGAGTCCAGGATTTCCAGGTTTATGGATCTTGGGTAGCAGACAGAATACCCCTGGACGGAGTTCTAGGGGTGTGTCTGTGTGGATTTGTTCTTGTTCCTTTTCAGGGAGTTTCTTGAGCAAATGTTGTAGTTTTTTTTTGGTAACCGTCAGTGGGATCAGAGGGTAATGGCTTGTAGAAAGCGGTGTTGGAGAGCTGCCTAGCAGCCTCTTGTTCATATTCTAACCTATTCATGATGATGACAGCACCTCCTTTGTCAGCCTTTTTGATTAAGATGTCAGAGTTGTTTCTGAGGCTGTGAATGGCTTTGTGTTATGGGGCAAGTGATGCTGCTTTTCCACAACTTCAGCCCGTGCACGTCGGTGGAAGCAGTCTATGTAGAAGTCCAGTCTGTTGTTTCGACCTTCAGGAGAAGTCCACCCAGAATCCTTCTTTTTGTAGTCTTGGTCGGAAGGTGTCTGTGGGTTAGTGTGTCGTTCAGAGGCGTGTTGGAAACATTCCTTGAGTCAGAGACGTCGAAAATAGGATTCAAGGTCACCACAGAACTGTATCATGTTCGTAGGGGTGGAGGGGCAGAAGGAGAGACCCCGAGATAGGACAGCTGCTTCTGCTGAGCTAAGAGTATAGTTGGATAGATGAACAATATTGCTTGGTGGGTTAAGGGAACCACTATTGTGGCTCCTTGTGGCATGTAGTAGTTTAGTGTCCTTTTTCTTTTGTAGAGAAGCAAAATGTGTGCTATAAATGGCTTGTCTAGTTTTTGTAAAATCTAGCCATGAGGAAGTTTGTGTGGAAGTTTGTTTATTTATGAGAGTATCCAGGTTTGAGAGCTCATTCTTAATCTTTCTCTGTTTGCTGTAGAGGATGTTGATCAGGTGGTTCAGCAGTTTCTTTGAGAGTGTGTGGCACAAGCTGTCAGCATAGTCTGTGTGGTATGTAGATTGTAATGGATTTTTTACCTTCAGTCCTTTTGGTAGGAGACTGGTGCAAAGAAGACGTCAAGAATTATAACATTCAAAAACCAGTCGGAGAACACTTCAATCTCTTTGGTCACTCAATTACAGACCTAAAAGTGGCAATTCTTCAACAAAAAAACTTCAAAAACAGACTCCATCGAGAGACTGCTGAATTGGAATTAACTTATGCTTGAATAAAGACGGGGAGTGGACGGGTTATTAGACAAAGTAAAACTATTTCCCCATGTTTTATTCCCGCCCCCTGCTGTTCCTCAGACATTCCTGTCAACTGCTAGAAATGGCCCACCTTGATTATCACTACAAAAGGTTTTCCCCACTTTGCCCCACCCCACCCCCACTCTCCTGCTGGTAATAGCTCACCTTACCTGATCACTCTCCTTACAGTGTGTATGGTAACACCCATTGTTTCATGTTCTCTGTGTTTATAAATCTCCCCACGGTATTTTCCACTGAATGCATCCGATGAAGTGAACTGTAGCTCACAAAAGCTTATGCTCAAATAAATTGGTTAGTCTCTAAGGTGCCACAAGTCCTCCTTTTCTTTTTATTATATACAGGATTTACAGTTTGGTTCAATGGTTCTCAGCACCACCACTATAAAAACTGTTCCAACACCGCTGCTGAGGAGAAATAGCTGGATCTAGCAACAACCAGAGCTTTTCTATACGGAGTCCTTTCTCCTCTCTCCACCCATCCCCAATAACTCATTTGGCACAAGCCTTGATTGCTGGCAATGTTTGGGAATTCAGTTGTACCTGGATGACATCCAGCTCAGTAATGGAAAGTACAAAAGGGCCATTCCAAAAACCAATAAAACAAGAAAAGCAACCCATGAAATTCAATAAAGCAGTGAGTCACACACATCTTCTGTTCTGTAAAGTCTCTAAACAAGAAATGGTTACTTATGATAACTGTGGGTCTTTGAGATGCGATGCAGACACATATTCCACTTAGGTACTACGTACTTGATCCAGAGAAACATGCCTAGCAGTAACTGTAGAGGGATAGCACTTGCACCTCATGGCTATAGGCCCTCCCCTGGCTATCTGAAGCAGTGCCACCCTGACCCTCCCTCAATTCCTTTGCACCACAGGCACGGAAATGCGACTCTGATGCAGAAGGAGTGGAAGGTGTGTCATGGAATACACATCTGCATCACATCTCAAGGAACCACAATTATAGTCAGTGACCGTTTCTTATTCTTCAGGTAGATGCACCCGTGCATACCAGTTAGGTGACTCCTCTTGAACCATCTGCCGATAACACTACATTTTTTAATGTGGGCCCTGCTAAGACAGAGTAAGCACCGTGTGTAGGGAGCGCTGCTAGGGATCACTCCCCCACACAAAAGACAATGTTAAAATCCCAGTGAGGGCATCACCGAGTAAAACTAAACTAATCCAACCAACATTAAGGGTAATAATTATATACACAACAAGAGAATGCTATGCTAGTTGACAGGTTGTGAGGTTAAGGCCACACAAGGCTGCGACTCCAGGCATGGGTGCTAAGAAAGAATGGAGGGAAGGTTGGGGCAGTTATTCACTGGGGAGAAGGACCCAAAATATATAGGTTTTGGGATATGTAAAGTAATCTGACCTCTTCTCTGCAACCTCTCCATCATCTCACAGCAGCTAGTTGGCTCTGGGGGAGCAGTAAAGATCCTCACACTTTGCAAGAGGCAGAACATACAGAAGCTTCTTCTGATTCTTAGCAGATAAAGTGGGTGGCAATGCAAAATTTATCATTCAGAGACTGGTACAAATGGTGGTGCCCCCAGCATCCAGATATAGCACACTAATAGGAATCCCAACATCATTCCAGTTCCCAGCAACAGAAGAGTTGTGCTTTTCACCAGGGCATTGCCTCTGCTGCCCCCAAAAACAGTTTTTAGTACCCTCTGCTCTTGTCACATGAATTCAAGTTTCATTTCTGGCTCTTTATAAGGCAACATTAAATCAAAATATTTTCTGTAGGGTCCAGCTACTTGTGCCCCTCATTACTCAAAAATTCAATATATTCTTCTGAAAGTAGGTATCCTAAAAACTACTTAATTAACTTTGAAACAAATGTGGATTGTCATCTCATGTACCCTGATCTTAGAACACTAGATATATTTATGTTTGATTGTTAGGGAAGATAACACTTATAAACCAACCATAAATGTCTATAATAATTATTTAAACCTGATTTGCAGCAGTGGACAAGTCTAACTGCATAATCTCCACTAGAGAGAACATCAATCAACTTCACCCTCATCAGTCAGGTATGCAAACTTTGGTTAATTGTTATTCATGTCTCAAAGCTCTCAGTTATAGGAGTAAGATGTTCACTTAAAATAAAGGCAATTACTTAAAATAATAAAGAGCAAAACATATGCATTAGAAAAGACTAGTGCTTCTAGATAAACTAATTAAACAGATTTTAAAAGTATTTCAAAAAAGTAAGAGAATAAAGCAACTTAGAAGCTGACTCATTTGCATCCAGCTACTAATCACAAAGGTTCTTTTATAAGCCAGTCTTAGACTATAGAATGATTGTATTAAAATTTGAGCACCTCCCTGTATTAAATAAATGCTACATCTTCTGTCACAAAACATGAAGCCAATTTATCACAACTCACCAGAGTGCAACTATAGATATACAGCAGAACCTCAGAGTTACGAACACCAGAGTTACAAACAGACCGATAAACCACACACCTCTCATTTGGAGCTCGAAGTATGCAATCAGGCAGCAGCAGAAGCAAAAATAAATAAATAAATAAATAAACAAAACAAGAAAAAAGCAAATATAGTACTGTGTTAAATATAAACTACTAAAAATAAAGGGAAAGTTTAAAAAAAGATTTGGCAAGATAAGGAAACTGTTTCTGTGCTTGTTTCATTTAAATTAAGATGGTTAAAAGCAGCATTTTTCTTCTGTGAAGTAAGGTTTCAAAGCTGTATTAAGTCAATGTTCAGTTGTAAACTTTTGAAAGAACAACCATAACTTTTTGTTCAGAGTTACGAACAACGTCCATTCGCAAGATGTTTGTATCTCCGAGGTTCAACTGTATGGAGAGTGGAAGATGGGGGTAACGTCCCAAAGAAAATTGACACCTTTCATAAGCCATAACTGCTCAAGACATTTTTTTAAACTGCCAAAAATCACAGGGGGCTAAATTATTACTGTTACTGGCATCTCCTTAACACAGCTTCATCCAAAAGGTTTCTAAACCATTAATCTTATCCTTCCTAATTAGAAAAACATGATAAAATGAAGTAAATATAGTATAAAAATATAGTAAAACCTATTTCTAGAATAAATCTGGTTGGAAGATTCTTTTTATCACTCAGTGAAATCTTGAATGGGTTACAAGAACAAGACTTCAAATGGATCATGTCAGCCATTGTTAGGTTATTTTCAGTGAAAAGAAAAAACAAGTCTGGGAATATGTTACCTTTCAAAAAAAATTAAACTGTCATAGTTCAGATACACACATGAAAAATTCAAGAAATTAGTAAAGTTTTTACCACCAGCCGTATCTCTGACCACGTGTCCATACCCTCCTTCCACCTCTGTGGAGGTAGGAGTCCTTACAGTTGGGAGGATAGAGAATCAAGGAAGAAATTAAGAAAAGATATTTTGGAGAAATTATGGCAAAAGTAACCCAGAAGTTATAAGGAAAACAAAAGTAGTGTAGCAATGTGATGGGGGTGCTTATCCCACACAAGCTCTGAGCAGGTTAATGTGGGCCAGAATGGGCAAAATTAACTTTATATGCTGCACCTGGAGGAGAGCCAAGGATTGATAAAGCCTAATAGCAGATAAAGCCCAGTAGGGTAGGAGCTGGGCTAGGATTATAAAAAGACAGGAAGTGAGCACAGGAGGAGGCTACAGGGTGGGAGGCTGCAGTCCATTCCCTAGAGGGAAAGAGAGTTAGCTGTCAGGAATAAGGAGGGAAGTCCAGAAGGAGAATAAGCCCTGGGATCCTGCCCTGGACTAGAGTTTGGCAAGAGGGTGAAGTAGCTGGGACAGGCAGAGGAAGCTCTGGTGTTAGAGCCTGAATTAGACCAGGAGATAGAGCAGTTGGGTAGGGAGGAGCCCAGGGAAACAAACAAGGTCTGAGACTGAGCAGACCAGGATCCCTCATCACAGGGTCCTGGGAGTTGTGAGTAGGCCTGGATTCCCATACCATCCACTTACAAGACCTAGAAGTGGAATGAAAGGCTCTCTCAGGTGGCATCCGGACAGCTTGTCTACTCCAGAAGGGGGGAGGGGGGGGGCTGTACAGTGACCTGTCTGAAAGGTTGAGCACCTTGAGTCACAAAGAGAATGTAACTGCAGTGTGAGCAACTGATGACGGGGGTGCCACATAAGGCAAAAGCTAATCCCCAGACCTAGTCACAAGGAGATACACCTGCAGTGGCCAGAGCCCTTTAGAGGTTAACATACATGTCAAATGAGTTACTTTTTGTATTTTTTTTTAATAAAACAGAACTTAGATTACATGAAGTAGAGTAACATTTGCCACACCTCTCTTGGAAGTTATAACATATGATAATGTTAATTCTAATAATTTCAGACTATTGCACTTCTACTTCATAACAGAGTAGTCCTTGTGCACTAGCTCTCACTTAAGTTTTTACATCAAGTCATTTTGAACAGAAAAACAATTAGAACAACTGAATGAAAACACACCATTTTTTCAATTACTCAAAAACAACATATCTGAATAACCCCAAACTTCCCAAAATAAAATCTTCTCCAAACAAAGATTACATGACAAATTTTAATCAAAAAAGGGTTTTATAAAAAAAGCTGGGTGGAGTCAACATTAGTTTTGTAATAAAAAAAGGCTGATCGGGTTAGCTATGGAGTCATGTGACTCCATATTGGTTCCTGTTCACATCAAAGAGACCATTTCAACACCTTTAAAAGGATACAGCTGACCTGCCCAAGTGCTTCTTAAGAACGTTAAGTTTGTTTGTCAAGAGCTCATTTAAAATGAAAACAAAACATATTACTAGCTCTAGATCAAACATTATTGACCTCTGTTAACTTGTATTCCCAATACAATTTAGTATTTACGTTTATAGAAATATAAAGTGAGTTAATCACTCAACTGAATGAATACTGGTCATAGCATACAAACCTCAATAGTTCGTTATCTGCCCATCCATACACAAGTACACAGTTGGAGACTTTCTAATACAAACCCTTCAGACTGGCATATTCCCTTTTTTTTTTTTTAAACAAGGTAAATTGAGCTGCAGAATATTAAACCATTTTTCCAGGTTTGGTTTATTTTCCTAAATAATTTGCAAATTATAATGGCATTATCTAGGAATGCTCCTTCTCAAGCCATCTCCTGTTGTATTTTAAATCCTGCCACAGTAGTGTTTCAAGGCAGAATACAGGATGAAAGCTTCCAATGGAAAGTTCACTGCAAAATTCCAGAGTCACAGAAGCAGACATGCTTGCTTAAAAATGAAATGTTTTTAAATTAATTTTAAAAAGTTAATAAGGTAAACTGGGGATTAACAAGTAGCTTTGAAAGTGTCCCTTCAGTTTTTGATTTTTTTTCTTTTTTTAAAGTAAAAGTGTGTCCATTTCAAACCTGAGGGGATTGGCACTAAGCACAGGAACAGTTCCAGCATCTGTCTCCTTTCACCAGGCTTCATTCCTTAATCTTTTGGGTAGAACAATGTCTGGTAGTTCTTTAAGTAAAATTTATTGTAGCTCTTGGATTATTTGAGATTTGTTGTTCCCTCCCTCCAAAATAGGGCCCGATCCTGTTCCCAAAGCTCCCAGTGGCAGATTTGCCATAGACTTTAAACAGGACCAGGAAGAGGCTCTAAGGATAGACCTGTCTGAGTCCAATGCTCAGAACAGATTGATCTGAGAATCTGATCCTCTTTAGAAGTTAGATGCGCTCTGCAATTCATTTACAGAATTGGGAACACAAAACCCGTTAAAGCTGTGCACATAGCACAAATAAGAGGAGAGGGTGATCCATGCACAATTGTGATTCCCCTGATTTTTTTGAAATTCTGATGGCATTTTCTCTGTAAATATAGGTGCTCAGTTAAACACACAAATAGGCATGTAACTAAGGGGTCAATCCTGAAAAGTTCTGAAATTCTAAATGCTCAGACACACAAGGCAAAATCCTGTATTTCCAGTTGGACTCAGCATTTAAATTGGCCTTCATGATTAAAAAAAAGGGGGGGGGGGCTGCAGGCTTGGGACAATCTGAAGGATTGAGGGGGGGAGGGGGGAGGGAGAAGCAGAAGAATGGAGTAGAGATAGGAAGAAAGGGGTTGCCAATGTCACCGTGTTTTAAAGTGACAGGGAGAAGTCACTCAGGAGACAGCTCAAAGAACATTGTGTTTCAGCCTACAGCTAATGGGATTGTGTTTTGAATGTAGAATTCATTGAGACTACTTCTCAAAAGGAGAAGTCATATTCATCAAATGGATGGGAGACACAAGGCTTCAGTCACACAGGGGAGACATTTTTCTTCTTCCAAATATAAAGCCAAGATATCAGGAAGGGAAGCATGGGCTGAAAGGACCAGATTATCTGTAACACAATGTTTTCCAAGCATGGAAGAAGACACAAGTGGATGTTTTGTCCCTTACATTACTTAGGCAGTGCTGAGAATGTGTGTATTTTCCTACTGTTAATATCAGGTTACCACGCTGTTTTGTTCTGAAATATATAGTATTCCTGGATTTCTTAACTATGTCTTCTTATTCCTCAAACTTCATGTTTAGACTACATAAGTAAATCCAGATTTTGTTTCACCTTACTTTTGCACACTTATGAATAGTTAAAAATGAATAAATAAATAAATAAATAAATAAAAAGAATTAGCCTAAATTTGATCTGTCTTTAAATCTATGCTACATTTCAAAAAATACATAAAAGGGATTAAGGAGCTTTCACCAACAACTTAACTAATGAGGTCACGGCAATGTAAATTATTGAAACTCCTTAGAAAAGTGCTTTATTACAAATGGATTGTCTAATAAGGGAGGGAGGTACATAGCATCCTGTTTATTTGTATAAACAATCAAATACTTAATTACAATTTGCTACATACTTAAAATGCCTGAATGGAAAAGAAATACCAGTTTAACACAGAGATACATTTTCATATATTTTTAACATAACTATTTTGTAACCAAAATAAAGTTAACATTCATTGAATTACAATTTCAGTGGGAGCTGCTGGCAATGTTCCCTCTAATTTTTTCCATCCACATGCGGAATGAATTTTGTTATGTGCACCAATATCAAGGTAATATGAGGATGTGTGCCACCAGTAGAAACAAAAAACCTAGATAGAATATATATTTTTTTAAAAAGTTATCATACAGATAATTACTCCAGCCAGGACAGGTTAGGCATTTTAGAACTCACTACTCAAAGAATTAAATTTAAGCGCAAGAGAAATACAAATTATGAAATGCATAGACCAGTCACAAAACTAAAACAGCAGCACTTTGAAAGAATAAAATAAAATTACAGAGAATATATGTGCATTGCAGGAACTATCAAGAAATAACAATAATACAAGTATGTGCTGGGAGGTGTGTGTGTGTGTGTGTGTGAGAGACATACCCACACCCTGCCCTTTTAAGTAGATCTGGCACTACCAGTCTGAAGCCTGCTTGTTCAGACTCAGCAGCAGCCACCAGCAAGCTATGTCCCACTCCTGAGCCCTGTCATGTCCCACGGCCCCCCACCCCACCCCCACTCTATGGAGATGGGGTACAGGGACAGGGGACACCCTGACATCAGCACCCACGCTCTGCACAGCAAGCAGGAGGGTCCCAGGAGCAGCTGGGCCAGGGGCTCCAAGGCAGAGGGGGAGAGGCACCTGAAGTACAAAGTACCTGATAGACCGGTGGGCGGCTGCACAGCTTAGAGGGAACTTAGGCTGCTGAGTACACAATTTTTCTTTTTTAAATAAATCAAGCAAGTGTTTACAAGTGTTTTGGAGGATAGGATAAAAATTCAAAATGATCTGGACAAACTGGAGAAATGGTCTGAAGTAAACAAATTCAATAAAGGACAAATGCAAAGTACTCCACTTAGGAGGGAACAATCAGTTGCACACATACAAAATGGGAAATGACTGCCTAGGAAAGAGTACTGTGAAAAGGGATCTGGGGGTCATAGTGGATCACAAGCTAAATATGAGTCAACGGTGTAACGCCGTTGTAAAAAAAAAATTTTTTTTTTAAAGCAAACAACATTCTGGGATGTATTAGCAGGTGTGCTGTAAGCAAGACACGAGAAGTAATTCTTCTGCTTTACTCTGCCCTGATTAGGTTTCAACTGGAGTATTGTGTCCAGTTCTGGGCACCACATTTCAGGAAAGATGTGGACAACTTGGAGAAAGTCCAGAGAAGAGCAACAAAAATGATTAAAGGTCTAAAACGATGACCTATGAGGGAAGATTGAAAAAACTAGGTTTGTTTAGTCTGGAGAAGAGAAGACAAGACAACGGTTTTCAAGTACACAAAAGGTTGTTACAAGGAGGAGGGAGAAAAATTGTTCTCCTTAACCTCTGAAGATAGGATGATAAGAAAAATGGGCTTAAATTGCAGGAAGGGCAGTTTAGGTTGGACACTAGGAAAAAGCTTCCTAACTGTCAGGGAGGTTAAGCACTGAAATAAATTGCCTAGGAAGGTTGTGGAATCTCTGTTGTCAGAGATTTTTAAGAGCAAGTTAGACAAATATCAGTCAGGGACTGTCTAGATAATACTTAGTCCTGCCATGAGTGCAGGGGACTGGACTAGATGACCTCTCAAGGTCCCTTCCAGTCCTATGATTCTATGATCATCAGACAGGTTTTCCTGCTCCTAAGCAACAGGATTGAAAATGCTTCTGACCGCAGCTATGTTCTAGCTCCAAGAAAGTTTGGGGTTTTTTTTAATTATTTTATTTATTTATTTTAGATAGTAGAGGGCAGGGGAAGTCCACAGCCTGTTTGGTGGAGACAGAATCACAGCCCCAAAGCTTCATACAAATTTAGTATTATGTTAGGGCTTGTGCTGTTGAGGCCTGATCCCAAGTGCACTGAAGTCAGTTGAAGTTTTTTTTAAAGGGCTGTTGTGGATCAAGCCTATTGCGCCTAAGAAACCACTATCTAACTTTAAGCAACAACATGCTTCTGGGATGGGGACCATAATGAAAAGAGAAAAGATGACTTATTATGTTAGAGAACTTGCTGCAGCAAATATTTTTTAGGGTTGTTTTGTTTTGCATTAGCAACAGCAATCTCCTGTTGCTGTCTTACAGTTTCTGTAATGTATGCAAAAATAGAAATTCTTTTTCGTGATGTTTATACACTGGAAATTTTTTTTTGCTGCTGTTTGTGCTGAATTGTGAGTTTCAAGAATAAAGTGCCAAGACCTTTGGATATCAATGATCAGTAAACATAAGGCATATTCTAAAACTGAGTTAGAGCACTCACCCGCCCCTGCCACAAACTTTAAGGTGTATTAAGAGTGATATTCTTGCTTTTTTTTCCACGGGTCTTATTGTAGCACCAACGGGGCAGTATTTGACATCCATATTGTGCCCCCTCACCATGAGACAGCAGTTTTTCATTTTAGAATAGGGTGCCAAATCTTCGGTCTCTCTCAGGCTTGAGTATTTCTAGAACACCCATCACAATGTTACCTAGAGAAGTAGTTCCCAAACTGCAGTAGGTGTACTACTGGTGATCTGTGAACTTGATGTTCCATCAATTCATTCACAAAAAAATGTTAAGAAGGTTGTACACACATCAATTAAGTTTGGGGACTGCTGACACCTAGGGTCTTTTAACCTGTGATGTTCTGGAAAGCAATAGATGAGGACCATTGTACAAACTTCCTCTTTCACCATGTAAGTGCAGGCAGTTTGATAAGAGAGCACAAGAATATTATTTTAGATTTGCAGCTGGTTTGGTTAAGTTTACCACTGTAACCACTGTATGTTCAGTAGTATTTGTGGGCCTAAATGAGATCCTACTCATGCACCAAATATTCTACTTCTAGATTAATCCTTACAGATGTGTAGGCTCTCTTCATGTGGCAAGAGGTAAGTACTGAAATGAGGTATGTTACCCAAAGGAAAAAGGGAGGTTATGGAGAGAAATGATGTGCAGTAGAGCACGACTGTGTTTGCTGGGGCCAGGCCAAATGGAAAGTGGATGCATGTCAGGACTGATTACAGAATTCTGCATTGTAATAATACAGTACTTGATGATGGTGGCAGAATGATTGGAAAGTAGTAAGAAAAACGCAGGTTTAGACACAGCATTGTTTTGTTTTAATCAGTTCTGAATTTAAAGGAAAAAAATATGCTTAGAAGTAACTTAAAAGGGAATTAAACATAGAATTTTTTAAAATGCTCTCATTTAGTTAGCAAGTTTAAATTTATAAAATCTTAGATAAAAATAGTATAATATAACAATACTTCTCTTTGTTCTTTCATGAAAATGAAACAGTAGTAGGGACTGAAGGTAAAAAATCCATTACAAACTACACACCACACAGACTATGCTGACAGCGTGTGCCACACACTCTCAAAAAACTGCGGAGCCACCTGATCAACATCCCCTACAGCAAACAGGGAAAGATAAAGAATGAGCTCTCAAAAATGGATACTCTCATTAAAAAACAACCTTCCACACAAACTTCCTCGTGGCTGGACTTTACTAAAACTAGACAAGCCATTTACAACACAAACTTTGCTTCTCTACAAAAGAAAAAGGACACTAAAATTTCTAAACTACTACATGCCACAACGGGCCACAGCAATGGTTCCCTCAACCCACCCAGCAATAGTGTTAACCTATCCAACTATACTCTTAGCCCAGCAGAAGCAGCTGTCCTATCTCGGGGTCTCTCCTTCTGCCCCTCCACCCCCACGAATATGATACAGTTCTGTGGTGACCTAGAATCCTATTTTCAATGTCTCCGACTCAAGGAATATTTCCAACACACCTCTGAACAACATACTAATCCACAGAGACCTCCCTACCAACACGACAAAAAGAAGGATTCTAGGTGGACTCCTCCTGAAGGTCGAGACTGCAGACTGGACTTCTACATAGAGTGCTTCCGCCGACGTGCACGGGCTGAAATTGTGGAAAAGCATCATCACTTGCCCCACAACCTCAGCCATGCAGAACACAATGCCATCCACAGCCTCAGAAACAACTCTGACATCATAATCAAAAAGACTGAAAAAGGAGGTGCTGTTGTCATCATGAATAGGTCGGAATATGAACAAGAGGCTGCTCGGCAGCTCTCCAACACCACTTTCTACAAGCCATTACCCTCTGATCCCACTGAGAGTTACGAAAAGAAACTACAGCATTTGCTCAAGAAACTCCCTGAAAAAGCACAAGATCAAATCCGCACAGACACACCCCTGGAACCCAGACCTGGGATATTCTATCTACTACCCAAGATCCATAAACCTGGAAATCCTGGACTCCCCATCATCTCAGGCATTGGCACCCTGACAGCAGGATTGTCTGGCTATGTAGACTCCCTCCTCAGGCCCTACACTCCCAGCACTCCCAGCTATCTTCGAGACACCACTGACTTCCTGGGGAAACTACAATCCATCGGTGATCTTCCTGAAAACACCATCCTGGCCACTCTGGATGTGGAAGCCCTCTACACCAACATTCCACACAAAGATGGACTACAAGCCGTCAAGAACACTATCCCCGATAATGTCACAGCTAACCTGGTGGCTGAACTTTGTGACTTTGTCCTCACCCATAACTATTTTACATTGGGAACAATGTATACCTTCAAATCAGCGGCACTGCTATGGGTACCCGTATGGCCCCACAGTATACCAACATTTTTATGGCTGACTTATAACAACGCTTCCTCAGCTCTCGTCCCCTAACGCCCCTACTCTACTTGCGCTATATTGATGATGACATCATCATCTGGACCCATGGGAAAAGAAGCCCTTGAGGAATTCCACCATGATTTCAACAATTTCCATCCCACCATCAACCTCAGCCTGGTCCAGTCCACACAAGAGATCCACTTCCTGGACACTACAGTGCTAATAAACGATGGTCACATAAACACCACCCTATACCAGAAACCAACTGACCGCTATGCCTACCTACATGCCTCCAACTTTCACCCTGACCACACCACACGATCCATCGTCTACAGCCAAGCTCTGCGATACAACCGCATTTGCTCCAACCCCTCAGACAGAGACAAACACCTACAAGATCTCTGTCAAGAATTCTTACAACTACAATACCCACCTGCTGAAGTGAAGAAACAGATTGACAGAGCCAGAAGAGTACCCAGAAGTCACCTACTACAGGACAGGCCTAACAAAGAAAATAACAGAACGCCACTAGCCATCACTTTCAGCCCCCAACTAAAACCCCTCCAATGCATTATCAAGGATCTACAACCTATCCTGAAGGACGACCCATCACTCTCACAAATCTTGGGAGACAGGCCAGTCCTTGCCTACAGACAGCCCCCTCAACCTGAAGCGAATACTCACCAGCAACCACATACCACACAACAGAACCACTAACCCTAAGGGAGTTACCTTACAAGTGGAGAACCAGTGATGACAAGGCCAATTCAGTCAGGGTGTATGTGGTCCACTCCCAATAACTATCAAACAAAGTGGTCCCCCCACTTTTAAAAACTCTCCAGCTAAAAGGAAAGGGAACAAGGGTTGTTGTTAAAATGAAAACCTGATTCAATACGTTACATTTCAAATGGTTTAATTTTTTTCCTTCTTTTCTGTATCTTTAATAAAAAAAGTTTAAAAGATTTTTAATGGCGTTTGCCATGCAGCCAGGCAGGCTGAAGTCTCTGTATACCAAACCCTGAACCTTGTTTAAAATGGTTTAATGTTGGACAGTGAAAGGGTTATATTATCTCCTTTGACTCTTTGGGCCCACCTATTCCATCTAAATTAATACAACTGGCCTTAGACCCTGTCTACAGTACAGCTTCTCTTGTGGTTGTACCCAGATTGTGACTTATCAGATTTTGACAATTCCACTAGAATCTCAGATGTTAAACAGCAGCTACAAAAGTTAGACATTTTAAAATCAGCAGGTCCAGATAACTTTCATCCAAGAGTTTAAAAGAGATGAGTAGCTGAAGAACTCACTAGACAACTAATGTTGATTTTCAATCAGTCTTGGAGCACTGGGGAAGTTCCAGAAGACTGGAAGAAAGCTAATGCTGTGCTAGTTTTTTTTAAAAAGGTAAACAGGGGGACCCAGCTAATGATTGGCCTGTCAGCCTGACATCGATCTGGACAAGATAATGGGATTCAATTAATAAAGAATTAAAGGAAGGTAATGTAAGCAATGCAAATCAGCATGGATTTGTGGAAAACAGAACCTGTCAAACTAACATTTTTTTTTTATGAGATTACAATTTTGGTTGCTAAAGGTAATAGTGTTAACATAATATACTTGACTTCTGTAAGGTGTTTGACATGGTACTGTGGTTTGAGCTTTGGCCTGCTAAACCTAGGGTTGTGAGCTCAATCTTTGAGGGGCCCATTTAGGGATCTGGGGCAAAAATTGGGGATTGGTCCTGCTTTAAGCAGGGGGTTGGACTAGATGACCTCCTGAGGTCCCTTCCAACCCTGATATTCTATGATTCTATGATTCTATGATCCTTGCAACAAAGCCCGTTGCCAACTGTGCCCACATATCTATTCAGGGGACACCATCATAGGGCCTAATAACATCAGCCACACTATCAGAGGCTCGTTCAACTGCACATCTACCAATGTCATATATGCCATCATGTGCCAGCAATGCCCCTCTGCCATGTACATTGGGCAAACTGGACAGTCTCTACGTAAAAGAATAAATGGACACAAACCAGATGTCAAGAATTATAACATTCATAAACCAGTCGGAGAACACTTCAATCTCTCTGGTCACTCAATTTCTGATCTCAAAGTGACTATCCTTCAACAAAAAAACTTCGAAAACAGACTCCAACGAGAGACTGCTGAATTGGAATTAATTTGCAAATTGGATACAATTAACTTAGGCTTGAATAGAGACTGGGAATGGTTGATTCATTATAAAAAGTAACCTATTTCCCCTTGTTTATTCCTTCTCCCCACCCCCACCCCCACCGTCCCTCAGACGTTCTTGTTAAACCCTGGATTTGTGCTGGAAATGGCCCACCTTGATGCTCATACACATTGTAAGGAGAGTGATCACTTTAGATAAGTTATTACCAGCAGGAGAGTAGGGTGGGGGGAGAGAAAACCTTTTGTAGTGATAAACACCCATTTTTTCATGGTCTGTGTGTATAAAAACATCTTCTGTATTTTCCACAGTATGCATCCGATGAAGTGAGCTGTAGCTCACGAAAGCTTATGCTCAAATAAATTGGTTAGTCTCTAAGGTGCCACAAGTACTACTTTTCTTTTTGCAAATACAGACTAACACGGCTGTTACTCTGAAAGTAGTAAAGAATGACAGGAATACGTTTTGGGGCCTATATGAAAAGCATAGATGCTGAATTTTTCATAGTACCAAGAATGATACAGTCAAATGCAGTGATAGCTAGTCCCCTCAAAATATATATTGGTATAAATAAATATTAATGTATTAGAGAGATTTCACATTGAGATTGAGTTCTGTTTTTTGAAGTATTTTTTGTTGAATCATTAAAAAAAAAACAATTGGGGAAGGAGAGACAGAAATTTGCCATAGTCTTTAGTTCCATCTGCAAGTCAGCTGAAGCTACAGCATATTAACCATAGAACCTGCATGATGTTTTATAAATAATGTAACAAACAGATGGATGAAACTGACAAAGTTATTGATATTTAAGCTATTGCTGGGCTAAAATTAAAAGCTTCCTTATTTCAGCTGCGTCTACCCTCTTAGGTTTCATCCTCTCTGATACAGGTTGGCAGCACCAAATATCTTCATTGGCATATGAGACACAGTAGCCAGTTGAAAAGCCACAAGGCAATGTTGACTCAGTGTGTCAGAGAGCATGGGCAGAGTAATAAACATTCATCTGCTTGTGCCTGAGAACTGGGTCTTTTAAACAAATTAGGTTTGAATAAGAAAACAACACGGAACTTGCCATATTTACAAAGCCATGTTCCTTTATCAAGAAAAACAAAAGTGCAACTTTTAAAAAAAAAAAATCAGGCTTTATGTTTGATAAGCCAAATCTTAGCCTGTTGCCTAACTGAAATATCTTTTGCTCATGACCTTTGTAGTGGTAGCTGCTGAATTATGGGTTCTGTTTAAAAATACAAAAAGTACGATAAGAACTTTTCACCTTGAGAAGTCAATAAAAACAACCTTATCGTGGGTTTTATTAAACAACTGTAAATATTTAAGAACCCAGGCAAAAGAGGAATTAGTGTTTCAATCAATTACATAAACAGAGATTGTGGCACATTTTTATTCTTTTGTATAGAGAAAAAAGCTTGCATGCTTCTTGGGTTTTGTTTGTTTTGTTTTCAGAGATAATACTTTTCAACAAGGTTAAAGAGATAACTATTTCAATTCTTGTTGAGATAAACTATCAAAATTCCCCAACCTGATGTTTGACTTGTATCACTAGGATTAGCAATGGAATGTAGATGTAATATTTCAGGATGTTAATTTATGATTCACACTTCCAATGAAGTTGACAACAGACGACCTACTACTATATTTGCACCAAAGTAAATCAAATACAGAGAAACCCCTGACAAAAGAAACATTTTTGTGCACCCAAATGTAAAGAAAAAGAAACTGGAGTTAACAAGTATACATTTGTTATTGTGGATGAAAATACAGAAAATCCATTTAAGGTTTGTAACAAACAGCAAAGCTCTATTAAACACCTGTCGTAAAACAATCTGAGGCAACCAAGTTATGCACTTTACAGGTTCTTCCTGTAATATTTTAAAATCCCAGCAGGAGATTCTTCCCTCTGGCGATCTGTGTGAATCACTACTGACTCCAAAACATTTCCTTCATGAAGATAAAATTTTGCTCCCATATTTAAAAAAAAACAACCAAACAAAAAACCAACAAAGACACAAACCTTTTCCTTATTTTGTTTCAACCAACACTAGTACACAAATACTGAAGCAGACTTCTATACATTTTCAATTACTATAATAATAATTTGTAATAAATGTTTGTTATTGTAAGTGAAATGGTACAATTACTATCACAAGTGTTCAGTGCAACTCAGGACTTCCTTTCTTCTTAAAAGGAAAAATAATCCAGAAACCAAAAATTATTTCCTCCCCAAAAAAAATCCAGGGTTAACTTTGGTTTCTTTTTAACGCTTTGGAATTTAAAATGCTAATATTAGGTGCTTCTCGCTAATTAAACAACATTAAACACAAAAATTAAGGTAATTAATAAGCTATTATTCCAACATTTATACAAAAGTTCACTAGCTAGTCACAAAAGCTACTCCCATTCAACCCTGGTATATCTTTCCCCTCAACGGTTTTCCTACAGGCCTGTGGAGGACAAGAGATGGGCTTGCAGCATTCGGAGGAGGTTAACAAATATGGGCTCTGGTGGACAAATGGAAAAAAACAAGTTCCAAAACCAAGGACCCTTTCATAAAGAATGCAATGCTGCCAGACCCAGCCCATTTAAATGCCATTTAAACAGAACAGCCTTTTTTTCAATCACCTCTGCAACTGCAACAGTAATGTCTTTTTTTGGGGGGGGGGGAGGAAGGGGCGGAGTTTCTGTTGTAATCCCAGTTTTCAAACAATTAGGGTTTCACAGGTGAAAACCAACATCTCAACCACCAGAGAATTGTGGAGAACCAGGGCAGATCCCAGAGCACTTCTGTGATGTACCTCATGCATGGAAGGTCTACTTAATCAGTGGACATCTGCACTGGCTTCAATTTCCAAATGAGTCTCAAAAGCTAGCCCTTGTCCAGACTCTAATCTTAGAGAAACACTGGATCATTTGTTCCACTGCAGTAGCCAGGTCTAGAGCAGGGTTCATGAACATCAAATCCCATGTCATTCCACTAACCCTCCCAATAACCTATATATATATATACACACACATACACACAGGAAATATAGAGAAATCATGTATTTGGAAAGCTCCTAATAGTATAGACTCTACTGAAATACAAACTACACCCATGATCCCAATAAAACAGAGCCTTGTTATACCTCACAGAAGAGATCCCACAAGGCAGAGAAGGAATTGCTCAATATTACCCTCAGAGATTTCCCTGAAAAGAGAAGCATAGAGCAACTCCATCCACACCTAGTAAAGGACTCAAATGTGCCAACAGAATCTCATTGCTGAAGTCTTCAAACCCAAGGCAACTAACAGGGCCAAAAGACTTAGCATGGATAATCTCTCTCTCAGAAGGAGATCAAGCAATACCACCAGTTCAGTTAAAGGTAAGCCCAAAACCCGGCCTAAAAACTGACTGACAGATGCAATGGAAATTTGATGACCTAGAAAAAGCCAGAGTTGCCAGGTTACCACCGTCTCAATTACTTTCCCCCAAAATATGAAATTGGGTGCAGCTCACGAGTTAGCAACACTGCCAGCATAGAAAGATAGTTTACTGAGTAAAAGATAGGAGGCACCTGCCTTCCACCACATTCCCAATCAGATGTTGACAAGCTCCACCAACAATGGAACCATGTTTCCTCAATAACCCACATCCAGAAATGGATGTGAATACAAGCCCAGAGATCTGTTGCCCAGGTTGCCTCAGCACCTCACAGAACAACATGAGCCAAAATTCAAGCAAAGATGACTTATTTGTCTCCGCAGGACACTGTTTTAGCTCCATGGTGGGAGACAGCTCAGCCCACGTCAATGCAATTTTCTCTGTAAAGAAAAACAAATTCTGCACAGCAAGTAGGATTCTATAACCAAGGGGAGGCAGCCTGATTATCTAGGAGATAAACCACTCAGCACAATTCTACTGAGGGACAACTTTTTCTAAAGGCTACAGCGGTGAAAGTAAGCCGGTATGATCTGGAACGGTGTACTGGTAAAAAGGGCTGACGGTACCAGCAGGGCCGCTTATTTTTTGGGGGGGGGCATGGCGGGGCAAAAGGGGCAGCTGCCCCATGGCCCAGCGATTTAAAAGGGCTCCCAAGCCCCCAGCACCGGTGCCCCGGGGCTCCAGCAGCAATTTAAAGGGCCCACAGCTCCCGGCCACTGCTGTGCCTGCGGACAGAACCTCTGACCCTTTAAGTCACCGACGAAGCCCTGGGCAGCGGGGGCTGGGCAGCGCTGAAAGGCTGGCTGGGGGGATTTTGGCCCAGCCCCACCCCTTCCACCAGAGGCCCCACCCCTTCCAGTGACCCAGAGCCACCCCCCACACACCTTGCCCAGGACCCCAGCCACCCTACGTACCAGTAATTTAAGTTACTTTCACCCCTGAACGGCTAGCCCCATCAAAAGTTTTAAAAAGCGGTTTAAGCTGGATTTCTGACATGTCATGATCCATTTAGGCCTCATGAATGGTCAGTGAGTCTCCCGTTATGAAACATTTTTGCTCTACAAACAACTAATCATTTTTAAATGAAGTCACAACTTCATGTATTCTTCTACTCACTATCATACTCTGTCTAAATATATGGTTCTTGTATGTGGCCCATCACCTTAGCATCTCAGTACTTGTGTACAGTGATGATAAATATAGCGCTACAGTTAATAAACACTGGCCAGCAGTGCCTTATTTCTTGATTTAAAGTTTAGGTAGTAATGAGCAAAAGAACACAGATGTTTAGGTCTTCTTTGATGTTTACCTTAATTAAAAGACTAATTTGTAAAAGTGACTTAACTAGTGAGGGTAAATATCAAACTTTAGATATCACCTTCTGTAGAACTAAGTACAAAAGCAACATAAAATGCTGGAAACTTACATGGATAGCGACACATCTGGTATTAGGAGCACAAAGAAGAAAAGGAAGAAGCCAACATGGAGGTAAAGGGGTAAACAGAAAACAGAAGAGATACAAGTAACCAACCTTATCACTAGAGCAGAGCTTAAGCCATATTTGGTTGAGGCTCGTTTTTGTTACTTCAATTCTCAGGCTGTCAATTAATCACAGTTAATGCATGCAATTAACACAAAACAAAGTAACTAATTAATTAAACAAATTAATTAAACAAATTAAAAAGTCCCATTAATCACAGCTGTTAAACAACAACAGTTTAAATTAAACAACCAATTTAAATTTATTATAAATATTTTTGGATTTTTTTCTACATTTTCAAATATATTGATTTTATTTACAACATAGAATACAAAGTGTACAGTGGTCACTTTATATTATTTTTATTACCAATATCTGCACTGCAAAAAAGATAAAAGAAATAGTATTTTCCAATTCACCTCATACAAGTCCACTCCATCCTACTTCTTGTTCAGCCAATCCCTAAGACAAACAAGTTTGTTTACAGTTATGGGAGATAATGCTGCCCACTTCTTATTTGTAATGTCACCTGAAAGTGAAAACAGGCATTCGCATGGCACTGTTGTAGCCAGCATTGAAATGTATTTACATACCAGATATTCTAAAGCATGATGGACATACAAATGTTTGTGTTTGAGTGCAGTTATGTTAAAAAAAATGTAAAATGTTAGATTCAAAGCATGAAGGGGCAAACAAAACAAAGTAATAATTCTACATTTGTAAGTTGCACTTCTGCGATAGAGATTGTCCTGCAGTACTTGTATGTGGTGAATTGAAAAATACTATTTCTTTTATCTTTTTTACCATGGAAATATTTGTAATAAAAAATAATAATATAAAGTGAGCACTTTACACTTTGTATTCTGCGTTGTAATTGAAATCAATATAGAATCATAGAATATTAGGGTTGGAAGAGACCTCAGGAGGTCATCTAGTCCAACCCCATGCTCAAAGCAGGACCAACACCAACTAAATCATCCCAGGCAGGGCTTTGTCAAACTGGGCCTTAAAAACCTCTAAGGATGGAGATTCCACCACCTCCCTAGGTAACCCATTCCAGTGCTTCACCGCCCTCCTAGTGAAATAGTGTTTCCTAATATCCAAGTTAGGCCTCCCCCACTGCAACTTGAGACCACTTCTTCTTGTTCTGTCATCTGCCACCACTGAAAACAGCCTAGCTCCATCCTCTGTGGAACCCCCTTCAGGTAGCTGAAGGCTGCTATCAAATTCCCCCTCACTCTTCTCTTCTGAAGACTAAATAACCCCAGTTCCCTCAGCCTCTCATCGTAAGTTATGTGCCCTAGCCCCTTAATCATTTCCGTTGCCTGCCGCTGGACTCTCTCCAAATTTGTCCACATCCCTTCTGTAGGGACCAAAAATGGACACAATACTCCAGGTGTGGCCTCACCAGTGCCGAATAGAGGGAAATAATCACTTCCCTTGATCTGCTGGCAATGCTCCTACTAATACAGCCCAATATGCCGTTGGCCGCCTTGGCAACAAGGGCATACTGCTGACTCATATCCAGCTTCTCTTCCATTGTAATCCCCAGGTCCTTTTCTGCAGAACTGCTGCTTAGCCAGTCGGTCCCCAACCTGTAGCGGTGCATGGGATTCTTCCTTCCTAAGTGCAGGTCTGCACTTTTCCTTGTTGAACCTCATCAGATTTCTTTTGCCCCAATCCTCCAATTTGTCTATATTTGAAAATGTAGGGGAAAAAAATCAAAAAATATCTATAATATATTTAAATTGGTATTTATTGTTTAACAGTGTGGCTAAAATAGTGATTAACTGTGACTATTTTTTTAAGCTTGCAATTAATTGGAGGGAGAGGGTTAATTGTTTGACAGCCCTGATTAATTCTGGAAGTCAAATCCTAGACTGCAACTCCAACAGATGAGAGCTCTTCCAGAATCCCTCCTGAAATCTTGAGGGACTGAACACAAATTTCATATTGACCGCTCAAGATTTATTGGATACTTAACCAGAAAATGGAATTTTGATATGATCTCAATGTGGAAAAGGAACTCCAAGAGCCCACACACTCAACAGGTCATAGACTTGGAATCAAAGTGAAATAAAACTATTGCTTCCAAAATCAAAAGATAAAATCAGCAGTGCAGGCCAGAGGAAAACGAGTCCAAAAGACTCATCTTCTGCAGCTTCTTCTTTTCACACTTTAAATCTCCCTTTCAAAATACAACTTCCTTCCACCCTTGATTAGTAAATAAGGTCCATAAGACTAGCAGTTGAATACACCTCATGATTAAATACTGTTCTTCAAATTTCAGAGTAACAGCCGTGTTAGTCTGTATTCGCAAAAAGAAAAGGAGTACTTGTGGCACCTTAGAGACTAACCAATTTATTTGAGCATAAGCTTTCGTGAGCTACAGCTCACTTCATCGGATGCATACTGTGGAAACTGCACAAGACATTATATACACAGAGACCATGAAACAATACCTCCTCCCACCCCACTCTCCTGCTAGTAATAGCTTATCTAAAGTGATCACTCTCCTTACAATGAGTATGATAATCAAGGTGGACCATTTCCAGCACAAATCCAGGCTCTCTCACCTCCCCCCCCCCTTTTTTTTTTCCCCAAAAACCACACACACAAACTCACTCTCCTGCTGGTAACAGCTTATCCAAAGTGACCACTCTCCTTACAATGTGTATGAAAATCAAGGTGGGCCATTTCCAGCACAAATCCAGGTTTTCTCACCCCCCCCCAAAAAACACACACACAAACTCACTCTCCTGTTGGTAATAGCTTATCCAAAGTGACCATTCTCCCTACAATGTGCATGATAATCAAGGTGGGCCATTTCCAGCACAAATCCAGGTTCTCTCACACACACACACCCCACACACAAAAACTCACTCTCCTGCTGGTAATAGCTCATCCAAACTGACCACTCTCCTTACAATGTGTATGATAATCAAGGTGGGCCATTTCCAGCATAAATCCAAGTTTAACCAGAACGTCTGGGGGGAGGGGGGGATAGGAAAAAACAAGGGGAAATAGGCTACCTTGCATAATGACTTAGCCACTCCCAGTCTCTATTTAAGCCTAAATTAACAATATCCAATTTGCAAATGAATTCCAATTCAGCAGTTTCGCGCTGGAGTCTGGATTTGAAGTTTTTTTGTTTTAAGATAGCGACCTTCATGTCTGTAATTGTGTGACCAGAGAGATTGAAGTGTTCTCCGACTGGTTTATGAACTTCAAAACTTCAAATCCAGACTCCAGCGAGAAACTGCTGAATTGGAATTCATTTGCAAATTGGATACTATTAATTTAGGCTTAAATAGAGACTGGGAGTGGCTAAGTCATTATGCAAGGTAGCCTATCTCCCCTTTTTTTTCCTCCCCCCCCCCCCCGACGTTCTGGTTAAACTTGGATTTATGCTGGAAATGGCTCACCTTGATTATCATACACATTGTAAGGAGAGTGGTCAGTTTGGATGGGCTATTACCAGCAGGAGAGTGAGTTTGGGGGGGGGGGGGGGCGGAGGGTGAGAAAAACCTGGATTTGTGCTGGAAATGGCCCAACTTGATTATCATACTCATTGTAAGGAGAGTGATCACTTTAGATAAGCTATTACCAGCAGGAGAGTGGGGTGGGAGGAGGTATTGTTTCATGGTCTCTGTGTATATAATGCCTTCTGCAGTTTCCACAGTATGCATCCGATGAAGTGAGCTGTAGCTCACGAAAGCTTATACTCAAATAAATTGGTTAGTCTCTAAGGTGCCACAAGTACTCCTTTTCTTTTTGTTCTTCAGATGGAGATGAAGGTATCAGGGATCCTTAAAAATCCCCCTTGATAGATCAAACTGGAATTAAAACCCTATGTCTTTGGGAATGGTGGCAGTGGCAGGAAGAAATATGTAGTACAAAGAGTATTTTTAGATTCCATTTGCTATGTATATTTTGCTTTTGGCTAGGAAACTTTGGGTAACTGCTGAAGACTGCATATTAAACAGAATTTGGAAAATTATAGGATAGATTTACTTGCAAGTATGCATGGTTAATTTTTTTAAAATATTACAAACTTCAGCAAGACCATGAGAGAGACATCACTTACAAAAAGACCCTGTAAATTATATTGAATGGTATGTGGCCTCTGTAGAGCTGTGTTTCAGCAGGAGAAACTGACATCATTACAGCAGCTGTGGAAGCCATGCCCTATCTAGCAACAGCTGATTGACAGGACAAGCATGCTATATCTGGCAAACTGAGAATTGGCTGGCCATTTTGAGGAGGGAAGCCAGGCCATTGGAGGGGGGAGCAGGGACTGAGCCAAAACGTCAACAGTCTGATAAAGTGCGTGGGACTAAATGGCTGACTCAGGGCAATACATGCACACTGACGCTCTGACTCCCTTAACTCCTTACACCATCAATCACAACTCAGATGGCGTCTCTATTTATCCAGATCTGAAACATATATGGCCTTAAAGGTTGTAAACGGGGATTGGGGGGGGGGGGATGAGGGGGAGTGTTACATTAAATCACATTTGATTTGTGAATTTAGTGCTCATGAATGGTACTAGTTTCGGATGGTAGACAAAGTCGATCAAGCAATAAAAGGCTCTCCCCCTCAGATGAGGAAGGGACCACAGAACCCAGAATTTAATGCATTACAGGGAACAAAAATGAAAAAACAGGAATGGGGTTGCAGATCACTGTATCAAAACAAGGAAACCACCAGAGGAACTGAGACTACTCCCACGAGGAGTTAGAGGATGCTGTGCAGAGGATCTCCGCTTGGATGCATGCATGGATGACAGATTGGAGAAGCCCCCATCCAGCTTTTTCTCCTGGAATGACAACGGTGATGAAGACAGAAGTCCTCCATCACAAAGTACAGATAGTGGCAGTACAAATTTCCAAACAAACACTGCCCCACAACGTGCCTCCACCCTGACCACCTGTAAGAATATGGTTATGTGTCTTTATACAATAAACCGTAGACCATTCTACCTGGGATGGCCAAAAAGGCTGCCAACCACAATGACAGTTTATGTAATGTGGACAACAGTCCACTGGGAATTGGACCTAAATCAGTTACCCCATCTTAAATAACGTAGAAAAAGCATTGAACCCTAATTCTGAAGGAAAGGCACCCAGATTATTTTGGCAAATAGCTTTAGATTTATGAGAGCAATCTCAATAAGAATGAGTTCCAGCATACAACACAGACAAGCTTTTCAAAGAGCACCTTACTGAACCTCATGGTGAATAGATGCTCATATGGTTAAAGCTAGGCAGCATTACGCCATATTGTCATTACATTCTATAGAGAAACAATAACTGAGTATAATTTAAAACAGCTAATAGATCACAAGCTTTAATGCAGTGTTTAGCTTTCAGCTCTGCAATGCCTGAAGAGATTCTGAATTGCAAAAATAAGAGGATTATTGTCGTCCTCCCCCAATAATTAAATGTTACAGAGTCCAGGAACAGAATAGTGGAGGGCAATCTAGAAGATCTCAGTACCATTAAATAATCTCACTTTTATAAGGTGTTTAAATAATATTCCAGTCCTAGAGAACAGACATCTTTATTGTGCACTACATTCCTGCCATTCCAACCTGTCTACAGGTTCCTGTTCATGTTCTATCTTTTTTCTTTCCCCCCTGTAGAGGGTCTCCTTCCATGAAAACATATTGCATTGGTAAATTTCACAGAAACCTAAATTTTCAGATGACATGCCTGAAGTTTAAAATATTACTTGAAAAAAAAATGTATCCTTAAAAAAAACCTTGAGACACAGACCAGATGGTATAGAAAGCAAATCAAAGCAGCACAAGGGTTATTAAATTGCATCCACTTGGAACTCTTAACTGGCTGACAACCAGTGCAGATGGAGTTCCAAGTGAGCCTAAACATGGGATAAACAGGGATAGAGTTCTAGGCCCTGATTTAACAGCAGCAACTCAAAACAGAAAAATACCATTGTAAATGTAATGAGGAAAGATGCAATATAGTTTTTAACTGCAACAAGGAAAAAAAAGTTTAAACAAAAGAATACTTTAATACAATTTACAACGACCCCCTTGATGGGGAGAATCTGAAGACAGGACACTATCCACAGTAATCTGCTTAAACAGAAAAATTCTTCCACTATAATGTGGAGTGGGAGGGAAATTTAAAAGCCCTAAAAATATGATACTTTCTGAAATTCTCACACATGTATTTTTTCCAACAGAAGACAAAGGTGCTCAGTACGTCTGAAAATCAGCCCACTTTTATTTAAAAGTTTGAAAAGTTTAACCCTACTGCACAATGCACAGGTGTAAGGGTTTCAAGAATGCAAAAATTAGCAAGAGTTTTTCCATTGCATTCAGTAGCTGTATCAGGAATGGAGAGACATAGCGTCTCCTTGTTGCTCTTCAACGCAGGTCCACAACTCTTCAGATACTGTTCACGGAGAACAAAATATAAAAAAAACACTCCACAAGAGAGGAGTTTGTTCGCGTTAGAGCCAAAGATTAGTGTTATTACACCACAATAAATCATCAGTTTGGCTACCCATTTAAAAATAGCTGGTTGGCTGAGAAAGCATTGGCTCATATTCTAGAAGGGGCACCATGACAGCTCAAGCCAGAGTGTTCCAGGGCAAGTAATAGAACGGAGCAGTTAGTAAGTGGGGAGGAGGACTTAAAAATAAGTACTTCTACTTTACAACATGTAATTAAGAAGTACCAATGAAATCTAGAAGGAGAAATCAAAATTGAAGGGGAAAAGGCAAATGGACCAGTTCAGGAGGAAAGGGAATTACAGACAGTCTGGAGAAATGATTATTAATAATATCTAACAAAACTTTTTTAATCTTCAAAGCACTTCACAATCAGTCTCCTCCTGCTGAGGTTAAGGAAGCATTATCCCTATTTTGCAGATGGTGAAACTGAGGCACAGGTGGCTTGCCCAAGGCTGTAGAGTCATTCAAGTATCAAACCCAGCATCATCAGTTTCTGGCTCACAAGGGATTTTCAATTGAAAACAAAAGAACAACTCTTGACTGGAAAGAAAAAAGAAAGAGACCAAAGCAATAACTATCAGGAAGAGGTGATGAACGAAGAGAGCCACGCTCTGTTTTTGTTTTTGATGTTTAAATTGAGGGACAAAAGCAGTGACTGGTAAAATTGTCCAAAGCTGAAAGGAAGCAAGGGACAGCTGCACTAGCCCAGGGCCTTGGAAGCAGACGAAAGGTGAGAAAACTTGTATGTGTTTAATTATTTCTCCTAGTAATCCAAGAGGCTGGGAGAGGGGAGGCACTAAAGACTGTTTTGGAACTGAGCTTTTTCTTGGACTCCAGAAATTATGGATAACTTCTGCCTTTACAGACTGTCAGACTGAGTGCTGCCTGGTGACACCATATCCCAGAACACAGCGACAGCTGTGAGTGGAAATCTCAGAACTAGACTGGTGTCTTAAATGGTATTGAGTGTTTGAGGATTTTTTTAAAAAAAATTTTATTATATATATATATACACACACACACACACACACAGAGCACATACCTGCCACTTGATTAATCAGTTCTTTGACTAATACACCTGTTTTCTGGTATCTGTAAATCTATTTCTTTTGTTGTACTTTTTACAACTGTTTTGTTGCAAATCTGGATGGCAAGATAAGCCACATGAGGCTTCAGGTTGTACACATGCATTGCAACAAGGGAGTCCCATAGATCAAAACCCATGCATCTTCAGCTTATCTGCCATTTTGAAATACAGTCCATCAAAAATATGAAGAAACACTCCATATATGGTCATTGACAGGAATTTAAGTTTAAATACTAAGGCTCTCCAAAATAATTTACTCATCAAAAATGCAAAGACTGAAATTTGAACATCCTTTAAGGCAGGAATCATTTCTCATCCCTGCTGCACTGGGGAAAAACCAAAAGCTTGATCTGGCTTTAAGGACAGTGCCCAATATTCTCACAGTTAACAACCACCATGAAACTGAGAGCTATTGAAAATAATATATCCAACAATCAAAATTAGAGTCTGTCATGTTTTGGGGTTCTACCCAGACAAGTAGACACCACCCGCCCTGTAAATGCGAGGCCTTGTATGCTCTACTGTTGTGGCTCACAGCCCAGACACCAGCAGCCAAGCATGCAGTTCACGGAGTGTCTATGTCAGTGGTGGGCAACCTGTGGCCCACAAGACAGTGTTTACATTGACCATCCACAGGCACAGCCGCCTGCAGCTCCCAGTGGCTGCGGTTCCCCATTCCCAGCCAATGGGAGCTGTGTAAAGCAACGCAGGCCGCAGGGACGTGCTGGCCGCCACTTCCTACAGCTCCCATTGGCCAAGAACAGCAAACCATGGCCACTGGGAGCTGCGGGCGGCCATGCCTGCGGACGGTCAATGTAAACACTGTCTCACGGCCTGCCAGCGGATTATCCTGACAGGCCACAGGCTGCCCACCACTGGTCTATGTGCTGTGCAGCCTTGGTTCAGCATTCTGACTCCAGCAACCTCCCTACAACACAACAGTGCCACACTGGTCTTCACGAGCCTGGATTACTACCAACATACTCTCAGTTCTGAATTTCCCCAAAACCATCTGCCCTGAAGTGTCGAGCCCTCTCCTAGAACACTAAGAAGTAATAACGTTAATTGCCCCTTTTAAAGAGACAAAAGCACAACCTATTACTTTAACTAGAGCTAACAATCATTTTAGTTCAAACACAGCACTGAGTTGGGTATAGATTAAAAGGAAAACAAGTTTATTTAATCAATAAATTTAAAAAAGAGCCAAATAAGAGATGTTTTAAATGAGTTCAGGTACACGGGATAAAGACAAAAATGGTTACAAGCAAATAGAAGAAAAATTATGCTTTCTAATGGCTAAGACCCAACTTAACAAGCCAGTGTCTTTGTTCAAGGTAGATTTCTTACCAATCTTTCTTTTTTCCAAAATGACTGACTTTTTGCCAGGGAGGACCTTCCACAGAAGTACAAGGTGCTGGTTTCCCTTGTCTTCCTAGGTGAAAGATAAAGATGGAGTCTCTCTCTCTCTCTCTCTTACTTATATCCCCAA
Organism: Lepidochelys olivacea; assembly: GCF_965140295.1. NCBI lineage: Eukaryota > Metazoa > Chordata > Testudines > Cheloniidae > Lepidochelys > Lepidochelys olivacea. The sequence goes on along the minus strand of NC_140415.1, from coordinate 84,315,479 downwards.
AGGGATATCTTTGTCTTACAAGTCAGGAACACCTGATCAGGATTTAGTTTCCTGTGTGTGTCTAACAAGCAGGAACCATGTTCATTCTCCATTTCTTGAGTTCAGGAACAGGATAGTCCCCACTGGTTTAGCTTGACAGCTTTGTTTACTAGTAATATGTAAAATGAGGTAAATCCACATTCTTTTGTCTACGACAGACTTGTTTATCATATTTTGCACAAATGTCATTGCATTAGTGTATAGGGTATAAATACCAGGGTGCCTAGGGTCACACAGTCCATTATGCAGAAAAATCAGTGGGTGAAATCCTGGTCCTGTTGAAGTCAGTGGAAAAAAATTCTTTCATTGATCTCAGTGGGATCAGGATTTTACTGTGTGTGTTTGCGAAACAAACAAACAAAAAAAAAAAAAAGACAACTTACAATCTGTGCCAAAGTCATGGGTAATTCTATACAAGATAAAGACGCACCATCTAAATTTTTACAAATTATCCTTCATATCAGCAAGCTTTGTTTTAGTATCAAACATTATCTATGGGCTGTTAGGAGTCATCTTCTTTCTTTATCTTCCCACACTCTCAGATGCACAGGGCATTCACCAGAGTGTCTACCATTTATTTCTTTCGGTCTTGTGCTGGTCTGTTCAGACTTCTGAGTGTCATGTTGATGAATTTTGCTTCTTTCTGTATTGCTTTGCACAGTGTTTCTCTAGGTCACCCTCTTTTTCTCTTTCCAGGTGGTGTCCACATCATCACTTAACATGAAAGTCATGATGGTGGAATCCTTAAAGTACATCCATCATCTTAAAATTTCTGATGTTGCAAGAAATTCTTTCTAATGGACTCTGAAGATCTTCTGCAGCACTTGCTTTGGAATAAATTGATTTTCTTATCCTATTCTTGGGCGTTTAAAATACCTTATTTTTCTAATATTCACTTGCAAAGAACTGAGCAAACGGTGAACAGTTAGACCATAAATAAGCAAACCAAATGGTATAATCTGCACACTTCTCAATTAAATGTTAATAGAAAAACAACAAAGCAGGTAAAATGGAGGACTAGTGATAGGCAATTTCAAAAGGATACCAAAAAAGCTTGAGATTAAAATCAGTCACTATACCTTGATCCACAGCTAAAAGAATAGGAGTACTTGTGGCACCCTAGAGACTAACAAATTTGAGCATAAGCTTTCGTGAGCTACAGCTCACTTCATCAGATGCATTCAGTGGAAAATATAGTGGGGAGATTTATATACATAGAGAACATGAAACAATGGGTGTTACCATACACACTATAACCAGAGTGATCACTTAAGGTGAGCTATTACCAGCAAGGGGGGAGGGGGAGGCGAACCTTTTGTAGTGATAATCAAGGTGGGCCATTTCCAGCAGTTGACAAGAACGTCTGAGGAACAGTGGGGGGCGGGAATAAACATGGGGAAATAGTTTTACTTTGTGTAATGACCCATCCACTCCCAGTCTCACTCATATTGACAGAGCCAGAAGAGTACTCAGAAGTCACCTACCACAGGACAGGCCCAACAAAGATAATAACAGAACGCCACTAGCCATCACCTTCAGCCCCCAACTAAAACCTCTCCAACGCATCATCAAGGATCTACAACCTATCCTGAAGGACGACCCATCATTCTCACAGATCTTGGGAGACAGGCCAATTCTTCCTTACAGACATCCCCCCAACCTGAAGCAAATACTCACCAGCAACCACACACACCACACAACAGAACCACTAACCCAGGAACCTATCCTTGCAACAAAGCCCGTTGCCAGCTGTGTCCACATATCTATTCAGGGGACACCATCATAGGGCCTAATCACATCAGCCACGCTATCAGAGGCTCATTCACCTGCACATCTACCAATGTGATATATGCCATCATGTGCCAGCAATGCCCCTCTGCCATGTACATTGGGCAAACTGGACAGTCTCTACGTAAAAGAATAAATGGACACAAATCAGATGTCAAGAATTATAACATTCAAAAACCAGTCGGAGAACACTTCTATCTCTTTGGTCACTCGATTACAGACCTAAAAGTAGCAATTCAACAAAAAAAACTTCAAAAACAGACTCCAGCGAGAGAGAGCTGAATGGGAATTTGCAAACTGGATACAATTAACTTAGGCTTGAATAGAGACTGGGAGTGGATGGGTCATTACACAAAGTAAAACTATTTCCCCATGTTTATTCCCGCCCCCCCACTGTTCCTCAGATGTTCTTGTCAACTGCTGGAAATGGCCCACCTTGATCACCACTACAAAAGGTTCCCCCTCTGCCCCCCCGCTTTCCTGCTGGTAATAGCTCACCTTAAGTGATCACTCTGGTTACAGTGTGTATGGTAACACCCATTGTTTCATGTTCTCTATGTATATAAATCTCCCCACTGCATTTTCCACTGAATGCATCCGATGAAGTGAGCTGTAGTTCACGAAAGCTTATGCTCAACTAAATTTGTTAGTCTCTAAGGTGCCACAAGTACTCCTTTTGTTTTTGCAAATACAGACTAACACGGCTGCTATTCTGAAACCAGCTAAAAGGATGTTATTTACTATGTTACTGATAACTCCCGTGTATGTGAGTTGGCCTTAAGTCAGACCTTATTATCTAAGCCATTCTCAGCAGTGAGGAAAGTCATCTGTCAACTTTACAAGGCTCAAATTTAACTTTTTTTTTTATTTAGTGATAGATCCTCAGAAGGTGTAGATCAGTGCAACTCCATTGACTTCAATGGAACCATACTATGCATTAATCTACACCAGCTGAAGATCCAGCCCATATTTTTTAAAGTGTCTTTCTGAACCCATAAAACATAAGTCTTGTAAAGGAACAGATTTCACGTTCTAGCTATGTCCATTGAGACAGAACAAAAATGGAAAACTGACGGGTGAATATTCTATTGTAGTCAGCAGTATAAAAAGCTACGTACCATGTGAGTGAATGAAATGGCAGAGCAATTCTGTAAAAAGTGGTTTCAGAGTAGCAGCCGTGTTAGGCACGAAAGCTTATATTCAGATAAATTTGTTAGTCTCTAAGTTGCCACAAGTACTCCTTTTCTTTTTTCTGTAAGAAGTGTGTCTGTTCCTGGGCTCTACACTAAAGGCACAACCTGCCACCTACCTCCTGTAAACTAGTCAGAAAAATATTCCATTTCATTTTGAGCAAATTCTTCCTTCAGGATATACCCAGTGTAGTCATGATTCCATTATGCTCTAGGTACTCAAAACATTTGTACTGTAACTGACCTCACTGCAGCGTGCTTCTGTGGTACACCAGACCCCTATGATGACTGGTAGTGTGCTCTGTGAGCTCAGAGATAGGCTCTGGAGGCACTCCAAATGCTAGATTCTACAGACAAGACCTTGGTGAATTTCCATAAACATTTTTGCTTTGAATAACAGAGTTGTTTTACTAGATATGGCAAAACATGGGGTGCAAACACCCTAATACTTACAGTAAACAATCAGAACAGTTCCTAATTCAGCCACAGGGCAGTCCAGTACATGAGTATAAAAGCAAGAGGGCAACCAGAATTTTCTTATGGATGGGAGGTGGGTAGAGATGGTGATGGCTTGTGAACTTTGGGGGAAGTGGGGCATTTACCAACTCAGCAGAGAGGAGTTGGGAGTTGCTGGGAGGAAGATAGAGGCAACGAGGGAGCTCGGGGTGACCCAAGAGAACAGGCAGTGACTCCCTGTAGAGTCCATCCTGTCCCATTTCCCCTCTATCTGTGCAAAGCTCCTGCTCCCCATAGAGGACTCCACTGTGGGTGGCCACACTACCCAGCTCCCCACATCATCCAACTCTGCCTAGGACTCCGGGTGGCTCCAGCCCCCTCACATCCCTCCCCAGCTTCAGTTCCAGCTGCAGCACCTCAGCTCCCGCCACAATAACCCATTGGCAAGCACCTGCCAGCTTGGAGGACACTGCAGTCCAGAAGAGAAAAAGGCCACCTGGCCTGGGACCATCTCCCCTACCAGGTACTAGCGCCAGGGCCCTGTGTGCGCTCTGTAGCCAGGGCCCCAGGCAGGGGCCTATTTGTAAGGGGACTGTTGCCCCCTTACTAACATTCAGTGGGGGTGTTTTAGTTGCTAGCTCCCAGTACTAAAAAGGGGGAAGAGTTGATGGGGAATCAGGACCCTGAGACTGTCAGCCCCCAGGAACAAAGGGGAGAGGCCAATGCTCCAGGTCAGCCTGAATGACAGGGCAGGCAGGCTAATCAGGGAGTCAGGAGGCCAGAGAGGTCCCGTCCTCCGTGAGAGCTAGATTTGCCTGGGTCAGACACAGTGGGGCTGAGCTAAGGAGAAAGCAGGGGCCCACGCTAAACTGGGGAGCAGAGCTATTCCAGATCCAGAGGGACCAGAAAAGCAGCCCAGAGAGAGCGCAGCCCCTGTCCTGGGAGCAGAGCTGCAGCCCCAAAGCCAGAGGCACGGCCTAGAGAGAGGCAACTTGCCCTGGGAGCAGAGCTGCAGCAACCAGAGGCAGAGGGGCCAGAAAAGCAGCCCAGGAAGCAGGTCAGTGCTGGGAGCAGAGTCACAGAAGCAGCCTGCAGAGCAGACCTGTCCTGGGAGCAGAGCTGTAGCAACCAGAGGGGCCAGAGAAGCAGCCCAGGGAGCTGGAGGCAGAGCAGCAGCAGCAGTGCTGAGACAGAGTGGTGGAGCTGGGGCTGGAGCAGTCCGGAGCTGGGTGTGGTGAGCAGCTGGGGAGACCGAGGGGGACCCTGGGCAGCGGGCCCAGCTCAGGGAGACACCTCAGCCAAGAGGCTCTGCAGGCCAGGCTTGGATTGTAACCCTGACAGGGCAGGAGCGACACTGGGAAGAAGGGTCCTACCACTTAGAGCCTGAGAGCGTGTGGCCACCACCAGAGCAAGTGTCCAACCCACAGCATCCCTGCAGCACAGCCAGGGCCTGAGAAGGAGGCCTGGGACTTACAAGGAACAGACTGTGAACTGCCCTGACATTCCAGAGACACTGTTTGTGATGTTCCCTGCCACAGAGCGGGTTGATGTGTTTCCTTTAACCTTTCCCATTTTTCCTTATTCTTTTTAATATTTAATTAAATAACTTGCATTTGCTTTAATTTGTATGTAATGGTCAGTGGGTCAGAGAAGTGCCCAGTGCAGAGAGAGTACCCTGGAGTGGGGACACCCTAGCCCCTGTCCTAGGTGACCACAGCAGGGGTGGGGGTCGAGCCCCCCAGGAATCCTGGGCCCAGCCTTGTTGGGGTTACGAGGACTGTGCCAGACAGGAGAGTGGAAGGGTAGTCCTCAAGGGCAGGGAGGCCACTGGGTAAAGGAAGTGGGAGCGAGGACTCAGATCCTTTCACTAGCTCACTTCACCAGCGTAGTGCAGAAGCCAGGAAAGTTCCTCACAAGAGCAGGACTATTCCCCCCTTACATATTGCCAAGGGGATCACGCTCACCTCATCCCTCCATAGTCCCAGGTTCATTCTGCTCTGAGGTCTTGCCCCAGAAGCTGAAGGACAGGGGGAAAGGGCAGAGAGCACCCTCAGCTGCAGAGCCCGGGGCACACACTGCACAGGGATCCATAGTGGGGCTAAGGAGAGCAGGAAGACCGAGGGCCCAACCCTACACCTCCAGCTCTTTGCCTCTGGTATAAATGTAGCAATTTCAGTGTAACTCCTCCATGCTACTCTCCTACCTGCCAGCCTCTTCTGCTGCAGCTACTGATTGCCCTCTGCCAGCAACAGAGTGAATTTGTTTGGCTCTCTGCCTTCCAGTCCCAGCACCCAGGCTACAGTTCATACTCTCATGCAGCTTCTGGTTGTCTCCTGAGCCTAGAACCCTCTTCCCCCAGATTGTACTTCCCTTTCTCATTCACTGGGGATACTGAGTGAGGGAAGTGGAAGTACCCAATAACTAGCTAGTACAAGGGTTTTCAACCTTTTTTTCCATTTGCAAACCCCTAAAAGATTTCAAATGGAGGTGCAGACCCATCAGAAACCTTAGTCATAGTCTGTGGACCCGCAGGGGTCTACAGACCACCGACTGAAAACCACTGAGCCAGGAGGTTCTATTGCTTTTCTAGAGATGGAAGTTAGAATTGCCAGCATTGTTCTGTTTTCAGAAAAAAGATCAGTATCCCACTGCTTTTCCCTGACCTGCATGCCTTGGAGCAATTAGGGGAGGGGACATACTAACCGCTAGCCACAATCACAGTCTAAAAAATATTCAGCTTTTCCAACTGTTCCAATACAACTAGAATGACAAATTTTTCATTGTTTTCTAATTGTTCGTATTTCTTTTCCTATTTTTCTCGTTAAAAAACGGATTTAAAAAGAGAGTTCAGTGGTTAAGCCATTTTAGAAAGATTGTTGATTTTAACTATTTATGAACAGGCCTACTTTTGCTCTTGTATTTCTGTTTTCCCCCAATAAAACAGCTTTTCATCAGTTGTTAGCACTGATTTATTCTGCAGGCATAAAAACTCTGGATATCTGTGACTGGATCCCTCTCCCTTTTTTCATTCCCAGTACTACATTTCCATTACCAGTGCATCAATCCTGGTCAAGATAATGGAATGGCTGATATGGGACCCAATTAATAAAGAATTACGGTAATATAATCAATGCCAATCAACATGGATTTATGAAAAATAGATCCTGTCAACCTAGCTTCATATTTTTTATGAGATTACAAGTTAGTTTGATAAAGATAATGTTGACATAACAGACTTACGTAAGGCATGTGACTTGGTACCCCACAACATTTTGATTAAAAACCTAAAAGGATATAAATAGCAACTATGTGGGTGAAACCAGACAATCACTATTCTCTCGAATGAAGTCACACAGGAAAATGATAAAAGAAAAACACCACGTCACCTGTGGGTGAACACTTGTCTGACCTATCCATCCTCAAAGGAAACCTGCACAACACTTTCAAAAGATGAGCCTGGGAGCTTAAATTCACTACTCTGCTAGACATTAAAAATCATGGACTGAAGAGAGACAGGTTTCAGAGTAACAGCCGTGTTAGTCTGTATTCGCAAAAAGAAAAGGAGGACTTGTGGCACCTTAGAGACTAACCAATTTATTAGAGCATAAGCTTTCGTGAGCTACAGCTCACTTCCTCAGATGCATATCGTGGAAACTGCAGCAGGCTTTATATATACACAGAGAATATGAAACAATACCTATTCCCACCCCACTGTCCTGCTGGTAATAGCTTATCTAAAGTGATTTCCAGCACAAATCCAGGTTTTCTCACCCTCCACCCCCCCACACAAATTCACTCTCCTGCTGGTGATAGCCCATCCAAAGTGACAACTCTTTACACAATGTGCATGACAATCAAGCTGGGCTATTTCCTGCATAAATCCAGGTTCTCACATCCCCCCCACCCCCATACACACACAAACTCACTCTCCTGCTGGTAAGAGAGACACTGGATTTATGGCTTATAACAATAATCTGTAACCCACTAAGAACCTCCCCCAGCTGCTTTCCCCCACCCCTTCCATTCCTCCCTATTACTGGAGGGGTGTTAACGGGCCATTTCACTTTGAATGGTCCCTTAAAATGTGTTAACTACTTATGCTAAACCATCTTTGTACCTTGTATTTAGGTGTGACACTCGGAGTACATTTCCCAGGCCTTGTCTACACTTTCACTTTATAGAGCTGAAACTTTCTCGCTCAGGCATATGAAAAACTACCCCCACAGCGATACAAGTTTCAGTGCTGTGAAGTGGCAGTGTAGACAGTGCACCAGCACTGGGAGCCAGTCTTCTAGCGCTGGTAGCTACTCCCATTGTGGGGGTGTTTTTTTACAGTGCTGGAAGCGTGCTGGTGCCATGGCAGCGCTTTAACATTGGCAGTGAAGACACACCCCCAGACCTGAGGAAGAGCTCTGGGTACACTCGAAAACTTGTCTCTCTCATTAGCAGAAGTTGGTCCAATAAAAGATATTACCTCACCCACCTGGTCCCTATAAAATAGACATGGCACACATTAAATGAATTAAAAGCTGGTTAACAGATTGGTCTCAAAACGTAATTGTAAATGGGGAATTACCATCAAGCGGGTATGTTTCTAGTAGGTCCTGCAGGGATAAGTTTTTGGCCCTAAGCTATTTAACATTTTTATCAATGATCTAGAAGAAAACTTAAAACCATTGCTAATAAAGTTTGAGTGACAGCAGACTTGGGGGAGTGGTAAATTATGAAGAAGACAAAAAGAAAAGGAGTACTTGTGGCACCTTAGAGACTAACCAATTTATTTGAGCATAAGCTTTCGTGAGCTACAGCTCACTTCATCGGATGCATTCAGTGGAAAATACAGTGGGGCGATTTATATACACAGAGAACATGAAACTATGGGTGTTACCATACACACTGTAAGGAGAGTGATCACTTAAGATGAGCTAATACCAGCAAGCTGGGGGGGGAGAAGAAAACCTTTTGTAGTGATAATCAAGGTGGGCCATTTCCAGCAGTTGACAAGAACATCTGAGGAACAGGGGTGGAGGGGGGGAATAAACATGGGGAAATAGTTTTACTTTGTGTAATGACCCATCCACTCCCAGTCTCTATTCAAGCCTAAGTTAATTGTATCCAGTTTGCAAATTAATTCCAATTCAGCAGTCTCTTGTTGGAGTCTGTTTTTGAAGTCTTTTTGTTTCTGTAAATCAGAACCTTCGGTCTGTAATCAAGTGACCAGAGAGACTGAAGTGTTCTCCGACTGGTTTATGAATGTTATAATTCATGACATCTGATTTGTGTCCGTTTATTCTTTTACGTAGAGACTGTCCAGTTTGACCAATGTACATGGCAGAGGGGCATTGCTGGCACATAATGGCATACATCACATTGGTAGATGTGCAGGTGAACGAGCCTCTGATAGTGTGGCTGATTTGATTAGGCCCTGTGATGGTGTCCCCTGAATAGATATGTGGACACAGCTGGCAACGGGCTTTGTTGCAAGGATAGGTTCCTGGGTTAGTGTTTTTGTTGTGTGGTATGTGGTTGCTGGTGAGTATTTGCTTCAGGTTGGGGGGCTGTCTGTAGGCAAGGACTGGCCTGTCTCCCAAGATCTGTGAGAGTGATGGGTCGTCCTTCAGGATAGGTTGTAGATCCTTGATGATGCGTTGGAGAGGTTTTAGTTGGGGGCTGAAGGTGATGGCTAGTGGCGTTCTGTTATTTTCTTTGTTGGGCCTGTCCCGTAGTAGGTGACTTCTGGGTACTCTTCTGGCTCTGTCAATCTGTTTCTTCACTTCAGCAGGTGAGTACTGTAGTTGTAAGAATGCTTGACAGAGATCTTGTAGGTGTTTGTCTCTGTCTGAGGGGTTGGAGCAAATGCGGTTGTATTGTAGAGCTTGGCTGTAGACAATGGATCATATGGTGTGACCTGGGTGAAAGCTGGAGGCATGTAGGTAGGAATAGCTGTCAGTAGGTTTCCGGTATCAGGTGATGTTTATGTGACCATCACTCATTAGCACCGTAGTGTCCAGGAAGTGGATCTCTTGTGTGGTTTGGTCCAGGTTGAGGTTGATGGTGGGATGGAAATTGTTGAAATAACGGTGGAATTCCTTGAGGGCTTCTTTGCCATGAGTCCAGATGATGAAGAGGTCATCAATATGAGAGCAAGTAGAATAAGGGTATTAGGGGATGAGAGCTGAGGAAGCATTGTTCTAAGTCAGCCATAAAAATGGTGGCATACTGTGGGGCCATGTGGGTACCCATAGCAGTGCCGTTGGTTTGAAGGTATACATTGTCCCCAAATGTGAAATAGTTATGGGTGAGGACAAAGTCACAAAGTTCAGCCACCAGGTTTGCCGTGAGATTATCAGGGATAGTGTTCTTGACGGCTTGCAGTCCATCTTTGTGTGGAATGTTGGTGTAGACGGCTTCCACATCCATAGTGGCCAGGATGGTGTTTTCAGGAAGATCACCAACGGATTGTAGTTTCCCCAGGAAGTCAGTGGTGTCTCGAAGATAGCTGGGAGTGTAGGGCCTGAGGAGGGAGTCTACATAGCCAGACAATCCTGCTGTCAGGGTGCCAATGCCTGAGATGATGGGGAGTCCAGGATTTCCAGGTTCATGGATCTTGGGTAGCAGACAGAATACCCCAGGTCGGGGTTCCAGGGGTGTGTCTGTGAGGATTTGTTCTTGTGCTTTTTCAGGGAATTTCTTGAGCAAATGGCATAGTTTCTTTTGGTAGCCCTCTGTGGGATCAGAGGGTAATGGCTTGTAGAAAGTGGTGTTGGAGAGCTGCCTAGCAGCCTCTTGTTCATATTCTGACCTATTCATGATGACGACAGCACCTCCTTTGTCAGCCTTTTTGATTATGATGTCAGAGTTGTTTCTGAGGCTGTGGATGGCATTGTGTTCTGCACGGCTGAGGTTATGGGGCAAGTGATGCTGCTTTTCCACAATTTCAGCCCATGCACGTCAGCGGAAGCATTCTATGTAGAAGTCCAGTCTGTTGTTTCGACCTTCAGGAGGAGTCCACCCAGAATCCTTCTTTTTGTCGTGTTGGTAGGAAGGTCTCTGTGGATTAGTATGTTGTTCAGATGTGTGTTGGAAATATTCCTTGAGTCGGAGACGTCGAAAATAGGATTCTAGGTCACCACAGAACTGTATCATGTTTGTGGGGATGGAGGGGCAGAAGGAGAGGCCCCAAGATAGGACATATTCTTCTGCTGGGCTAAGAGTATAGTTGTATAGATTAACAATATTGCTGGGTAGGTTAAGTGAACCATTGCTGTGGCCCACCATCAACCTCAGCCTGGACCAATCCACTCAAGAGATCCACTTCCTGGACACTATGGTGCTAATAAGCGATGGTCACACAAACACCACCCTATACCAGAAACCTACTGACCGCTATGCCTACCTACATGCCTCCAGCTTTCACCCAGATCACACCACACGATCCATTGTCTACAGCCAAGCTCTACGAAACAACTGCATTGGTCCAACCCCTCAGACACAGACAAACACCTACAAGATCTCTGTCAAGCATTCTTACAATTACAGTACTCACCTGCTGAAGTGAAGGAACAGACTGACGGAGCCAGAAGAGTATCCAGAGGTCACCTACTATAGGACAGGCCCAACAAAGAAAATAACAGAACGCCACTAGCCGTCACCTTCAGCCCCCAACTAAAACCCCTCCAACGCATTATTAAGGATCTACAACCTATCCTAAAGGATGACCCAGCACTCTCACAGATCTTGGGAGACAGGCCAGTCCTTGCTTACAGACAGCCCCCTAACCTGAAGCAAATACTCACCAGCAACCACATACCACACAACAAAAACACTAACCCAGGAACCTATTCTTGCAACAAAGCCCGTTGCCAACTGTGTCCACAAATCTATTCAGGGGACACCATCATAGGGCCTAATCACATCAGCCACACTATCAGAGGCTCGTTCACCTGCACATCTACCAATGTGATTATATGCCATCATGTGCCAGCGATGCCCCTCTGCCATATACATTGGTCAAACTGGACAGTCTCTACGTAAAAGAATAAATGGATACAAATCAGATGTCAAGAATTATAACGTTCATAAACCAGTCGGAGAACACTTCAATCTCTCTGGTCACTCGATTACAGACCTAAAAGTCACAATATTACAACAAAAAGACTTCAGAAACAGACTCCAACAAGAGACTGCTGAATTGGAATTAATTTGCAAACTGGATACAATTAACTTAGGCTTGAATAGAAACTGGGAGTGGATGGGTCATTACACAAAGTAAAACTATTCCGCCCCCCCCGTTCTTCAGACGTTCTTGTCAACTCCTGGAAATGCTCCAACTTGATTATCACTACAAAAGGTTCTCTTCTCTCCCCCCCCCCACCCCCCACCTTGCTGGTATTAGCTCATCTTAAGTGATCACTCTCCTTACAGTTTTCAGAGTAACAGCCGTGTTAGTCTGTATTCGCAAAAAGAAAAGGAGTACTTGTGGCACCTTAGAGACTAACCAATTTATTTGAGCATGAGCTTTCGTGAGCTACATAGCTCACGAAAGCTCATGTTCAAATAAATTGGTTAGTCTCTAAGGTGCCACAAGTACTCCTTTTCTTTCTCCTTACAGTGTGTATGGTAACACCCATGTTTTCATGTTCTCTGTGTATATAAATCTCCCCACTGTATTTTCCACTGAATGCATCCGATGAAGTGAGCTGTAGCTCACGAAAGCTTATGCTCAAATAAATTGGTTAGTCTCTAAGGTGCCACAAGAACTCCTTTTCTTTTTGCAAATACAGACTAATACAGCTGCTACTTTGAAACTTATGAAGACAGGTTACTAATACAGAGTGATCCAAATTGGTTGGTAAGGTAGGTATAAGCAAACAATATGCGTTTTAATAAATATAAACAAATAGATCTATGAGCAAAGAATATAGGCCATCCACACAGGATGGGTGACTCTATCCTGGGAATGCAGTGACTGAAAAAGATATGGAGGAGGGAGTGAATAGTCAGCTGAATATAAGCTCCCAGTGTGATGCTGTGGCCAAAAGGGCTAATGTGATCCTCGGATTCATTAACAGGGGAATCTCAAAAAAGGAGTAGACAGATTATTTTACCTCTGAGACCACTGATGAAGCACTATGTGCAGTTCTGGTGCCCACAATTCAAGAAGGATGTTGATAAATTGGAGATAACTCAGAGAAGAGCCTCAAAAATGATTAAAGAATTAGAAAACATAGCAGCAGTTCTCAAAGTGTGGGTCGGGACCCTGTTTTAAAGGGGTCGCCAGGGCTGGCTTAGACTTGCTGTGGCCCAGGGCTGAACCCTGAGCCCCACCGCCTGGGGCCAAAGCCCAAGGCCTTCAGCCCTGGGTGGTTGGGCTCAAGTTACAGGCCCCCTGCCTGGGGCTGAAGATCTTGGGCTTCGGCTCTCGACCTCCTGCCCGGGGTGGTGGGACTGGGACTTTGGCTTCTGGGCTCAGGCTCCACTCCCCTCTCCTGGGATCATGTAGTAATTTTTGTTGTCAGAAGGGGGTCGCGGTGCAATGAAGTTTGAGAACCCCTGCCTTATAACAATTGAGCTCCTTGAGTTCATCCATTCGACTTAATGAAGAAAAGGTTAAATGGTGACTTGGGGTATGTTTACACGGCAATAATCCACAGCACAACTGCTGCTGGCCAGGGTCAGTAGATTCAGGCTTGGACTGCAGAGCTATAAAACTGCAGTATAGACATCCAGGCTCAGGCTGGAGCCCAGGCTCTGAGACCTAATAATGGGGGGAAAGTGTCTCATAGCCCGGACTCCAGCCCAAGCCTGAATGCCTACACTGCATTTTTAGCTCCACAGCCCAATCCCCGCAAGCCCGAGTCAGCTGAACTGGCGCTCAGCCTCAGTGCTTCAGGTTTTTTAGTGTAGTGTAGACAAACCCTTGATTTCAATCTACATGGGTAACAGATATTTGATAATGACCTCTTCAGTCTGGCAGAGAAAGGTATAACAGTCGAACAACTGGAAGCTGAAGCTACACTAATTCAGACTGGAAATAAGGAGTAAATTTTAACAGTAAGGATAATGCACCATTAGAACAATTTACAAAGGGATGTGGTGAATTCTCCATTCCTGGCCATTTTTACATCAAGATTCAATGTTTACTAAAAGTATACTGTGGAAATTATTTTGGGGACCTTCTCTGCTCTGTTATGCAGGAGATCACACTAGATTATCACAGTGATCTCTTCTGGCCTTGGAATCTATTAACCCTCATTAAGAACTGTAGTGCTACAAGGTTTAAATGCATCACGATTTTTTTTAATTTCTCACTTCCCATGATCAAAATCTTCATGAAATAAAGTCAGCATTATCTGCACTAGTTTTTTTTTTTTTTCTTCTTCCCTCTAAAGTTAAAACAACAGGAACTTCTAGTTCAGGATTTTTATTTTAGCATTTTGGTTGGTTATTCTCTTTTTTAACTCTTACAGGCTCATCCGTTAATATATTATGCACCTATGCGTGCACATAATAGATTAGCTTATATCAAATAATACTTAAATAGACCCTACATTTCCCTTGCTGTATTTAAGTGTAAGATTATTTGCAAGATTTGTCAAAGGAGACTAGAAGATTAATGACCTTCCAACATTATCCTCTGCCCAAGTCATTAACTGTATTCAAGTCTCTGGGGCTCATTTACAGTTTTATTAGTCTTATTAACTTTTTTCCTACTTATCAAATGCATGCAATGATTCCTATACAGTTGCCAATCTCCGATCAAATGGTTTCTTTTGGCTTTTTTTCCTTACTACCTTTATTAATTATTATTATTTTAACAATCCAGCGCAATCTACAGGGTCACAGTACATTCCTTTTTTATTGGGACATGTCTGACACCAAAACATTCATTCTCCATGCAGAAATTGCCAAACTGAATTAACCAGGATCAAAGTCAATCTTTGCAGTTCTGTAATGGCAAAAAAAAAAATCAAATAAAAATACATTGTTTTATTTACAGTTGAAAACAGTTTAAGAAAAAAAATCACATCGTGAACTCGTTTAAGACATTTAATCATTATACTTCAGAACGGAGGCCTGATGATGATCCCCTAGCTTAAGTCTATGGAAGTTCCACTATTCTCTTCAACAGTTGCAGCACTGGGTTCTTAAGATTTTCAAATATATTTCAAAATAAAAGACACATTAAAAGCAGTTCTTAGGTTACCACAAGATGTGACCTAAGCACAGGACTGGAAGCCAGAAATTCCAAATTCTAATGATGGCCCTGACAAAACCTCTCTGTGGTCTACTCACTTAGCCTCTCTGTGTCTCAGGCTATGTAGCTAAGTAGTATTGTTCCAGTTTAATAGCTGTGGAAACTTAGGCCCGGCCCATACCTAAAACTTAGGTCAAACTAGCTGTGTCAATCACAGTTTGAAAAATTCGCACCCATGAGATGCGCGGGCACGTCCACACTACAGCCCTAAGTCGACCTATGTTAGGTCGACTTACAGCCACTGCAGTAAATACTGCATTGGCTGATATCCACACTACCCTCCTTCTGTCAGTGGTGCATATCCTCACCAGGGTGAGGGGCTGAAAGCCAGGACACTCAGGTCTGTGCAACTCCCTGCTGTGAGCTCAGCTGCTTCCCTGGGCTCTCGCCTCCCGCCCAGGAGCAACAAAAATAGCCGCCCAAGGGTTTTCACCTCTCTGAGCAGGTAAGCTGGACAGGCGCACCCCGGCGGGGAGTGGGGAGCCAGGGGCAAGGGGTCTCTAGCTGCCCAGCTTTCTTGTCAATTTCACAGTCCCAGCATGGAGCCGTGAAATCGACAAGACAGCCAACAGCTGATGTACATAATGCAGGAAGTCCCCCTAACTACACCAACATAAGCACTATGCCTCTTGTAGAGGTGGAGTTGTTATATCCATGTAATAGGGCACTTATATCGGCAGGACAAGGCTATAGTATGTACACCGACATAATTAGGTCAACCTAAACTACCTCATGTTCACCTAACTGTGTAGTGTAGACCAGGCCATAGTTAAACCAAACCTAAGCCCTGATATAGACACTGCTAGGTTGTCAGGAGAATTCTTCCATCAACCTAGCTACCACCTCTTGATGGTGTGGATTTAACTCCAGTGAAAGGAAAAACCCTGTCTGTCGCTGTAGCAAGTAGCTACATTTTTTACAGTGCTACAGCACAGGATTTGAAAGTTTAATTCATGGTTGTAAAATTCTAGGAGATCTTTGAATTTAAGTAACACCTGTTACTTAACCAACCCCCAAATCCAAAGTATTATTATTTACTTGCCAACTCACAATATCTCAAGCATCTAAAGCTGTGTAAGGGATGTAACTCCCTGCTGTGTTTTAGGGGTTACTCATTAACTGTTGGAGAAGCAACACAGAAACCTGGATTCAAGTCTCAGCAGGTAAACTTTTCAGTTCCAATTTTATAAAGCAATATTGTCTCTGTATAGTCCTTTCCATACTTTGTTATGGATTCAATAAAGTACTATACTTTCACTGAAATAACCTGGTTTAACACAAATGGGAAAATTTGTTATCATATTTAACAAAGAGGAGGAAAAATTATCTCAGTGCACTTTTCCTAGGATTAGCACTATATTCGCAACAAAGTGGTTTTGAGAAAACCTGTGGTGCTTAGATCAAACAAAAAGAGAGCGTCTGTGATTTAATTAACTCCTTGCACTTCATCTGTTGAATTAGATTACCACTACTTTAATATCTAATGAGTAGCCTTTACCACTAGGGAGTGTGTGTGTGGAAATGTCTGGCAGAGATATTGGCCTTCCACACTGCATGTGATAGAGCAGAACTGGGGGGCCTTTAGGCATCAATAGTATGCAGAGGGTAAGGTTTTACCATCTGCTATGGCTAGACACACAGAGAATACTTACATAAATGGCTCCATTTAACATGGGATGCGTAAATTCACTGCCCTGCACAGGATCAGTCCCAGCAGCTGTATATTTGACAGGTTGAAAGAAATAACTGAGGGACGTATGCACAGGAAGGACTAATTCCTGTACTGTTGTTCAATTAGAGATCATTATTTTCCAAACAAAAATATATACCTACCCTTCAGAGTTTGGTATGCCACTGGCAAAGCCAGGGCTGAATTAACCCATAGGCTAATAAGGCTTAGCCTTAGGCTCTCTTATTTTTAGGCCCTACTGTAGGCCCTCCATTCCATACTGAAGTAACAGCTGAGTGATGATAGCAGGGCCATCGGAAATTTTCTCTCTAATTAGATATTGCTTTGTACAAATTAATCCATCAAGATTGTGAATTCAATTCATAGTGGTTGTGATTTTGTCTTCATAGACTAAGCAAATGTTTGTGGGCCCAAGCAATATTGAACTTTGTACATAGTAGGCCTACACTGGACAATAGAAGCCATGTTGAAAAAAGGAGACTGGCAGAAATTGAAGGAGGCCAAAGAAAGACAGCAAAGACAAGATGTAGTGCTGAAAGGTACTCCTTCTCTCCTAACGTTTTTTCCTCCTACTAAGTCTGGTGGTGAACGCGGCCAGGAGAATACCAGCCCAAGTGATCCTGCTTCACCTACATCTGGAGCAGCCTCCTGTGACTTCTCTAGCTGCAGTCTCACCCCACTCCTCTGAAGACTTTCCCAGTGATAGTAATACAAAAATATCCTCCTCCAACGATCCAGGCAAGCAGGACATGACTTCAAGATCTCATTTCATATTGGACTGAGAAAGGCCCACAGAAGTGCCAGAATCTAGATGCTGACTTTCCACTGACAAAGTGAGAGTACACCAATCAGAATCGTTATCTGACCAAATCAATGTTTGAATATGTGAAGCCTAACAGATGAGCCATTCTCGATTGCCAATCTATTCGCCTTCTAAGAAGGAAGTATTCTGTTTTTATTGCTGCCTCTTTTCTGATACCAAAATGTGGGGAATATTCAGTGAAGGCTTCAGTGATTGGAAGAATACTGCATACATTACCAATCATGCAATGAGTGAGCAGTGTACGTTGTCAGTTAGCAGCTATCATGCCCAAAAGAGTTAGTGGCAGAATTGATACCCAACTGGAAAACCAGTTTTTGGAAGCTCATGTTTATTGGAAGAATATCCTCATATGCATAGTTGAAACCATAGTTTTTCTTGCTAAGCATGGTCTGCCATTCCGTGGCTCATATGAGACTGTTGGATCGAAACCCAATGGCAATTACCTTGGCGTTCTAGAGCTAATCGCTAAATTTGACCCTTTCTTAGCTCAATACATCAATGATCATGCAAATCATGGAACAGGCTATACATCATATCTATCAAAGACTACTTGTGATTAATTCATTGCACTGCTGGCAAAGACGACACTATCAGCCATTGTAGATGAGATCAAAGATGTGGGATATTTTTCAGTGTCCATTGCCTCAACACCGGCGGTGTCGTATATAGATCAGCTGACTGTCATCTTGCGTAACGTGCTACCCAGCGGACCAGTTGAACGTTTCAGGACCTTCATAAACATCACCAGCCACACAGGGGAGAAACTTGCCTCATACCTACTAAATTTCCTCACCGAAAATGGGATTGACATCAGACTTTGTCATGTCCAAAGCTATGACAATGCAAGTAATATGAGTGGCAAATATTCAGGGATGCAGGCAAAGATAAAAGAGCACAATGCTTTGGTTGATTACATACCACGTGCTGCTCACTCACTCACTCACCCTTGTTGACCAGTCTGCTGTGGATTGTTGTGTTGATGCAGAGAAAAAAATTGTACAATTCTTGGACAAATCCAAACCGCATCAACCAGTTGATGTAACCAAATGCCGCAAAAGACAAAAGACATGCGACAATGCAACTGCCCACTCACTCAGTGACAAGGAGGCCTTCGAGTTACCTTCATCACAATCATCGACAAACTGAAGAGTTCACTAGACCATCGAATTGAGCTTATGAAAATATTGACAAAACTGTTCGTGTGCTGACAAATTTTTCACCTCACATTTCAAGTTCCAAAGTCAGTGAAGGTATTAAACGTCTGTGTCAGAAGTACCCAGATGATCTCCCAGTAGATTTTACTAAAGAATTTCTTCAGTTTGTTGAATTCACATCACTCTCAGATATATAGAGAGAAAAATGATGAAAGCAAATCTATTTGGATGTACCGAGTTACCACTGAATCCAATATGATATAATGTTTCCCAAATGTTGTAACTGCATTATGGCTGTGTGTGTCACTAATGATCACTAACTGTAGTGAAGAACGTTCCTTCTCTCTTCTAACAAGGGTCAAAAATGCCCTCCGATACACCATGAATCAAGAGCATCTCAGTGCTTTGTCCCTTTTGAGCACTGAGAATGAAAATCGTCAGGTCTTTGAATTACAATGACATCATTCATGACTTTGCCACAGTTAAAGCAAGGGAAAAAATGTGTTTGGTTGAAGATCTGAGTTTAGTGAGAGTAGAATAAACTTGTTAATTTTACATAAATAATACGTATGTTTGATGACTTCATATTTTTTTGCAATATGTAATTCATACTTAGGCCCTTCCCTCCCATTAGCCCCTCATAACCTTAATCCAACCCTGGGCAAAGCTACATTATTTGTGGCACTAATCATGCAGGACCAGATCTATGAGATATTAACTATAGGTGATAAGTAGTTTACAGGCAAAATATGAACTCAAAACATGTTTATGGAGTCATGTCTTTCAAGTTCAGTTCAATGGAGGGAGGGGGAGAATCCGGGACAAATTTCTGTCAGAAATGATTCCTGGGTCCTGAAGTTTGAAAAAGGTCCATGTTCAAACAAATGCACTTTCCTCCCCATGGTCAGATCTTTCTTCCCCATAATCAGAATCTACAAGCAAGGTTTAGCTTCAGGGCCATTCTCACCACTTTGCTGGTTCACTGAAGCTGGAAATTGAATAAGATCTCATCCCTATTGCAAAAACAGAACTTCGTCTCAGGGAAACAAATTTCCCCTTTTAAGTCTAACCTTTAATTAAGTGAGCCAAAATATAAAATAAAATTGAGCTATTTCCCAGTAACTGGAGGAACTGCACTACAGAAAGCCACTACCTGCCAGAGTCAGACAGAAACAGAGACTACAAAAAAAAAAAAAATAGTTTTTTCCACCTAAACTGGAACTCAGCTAACTTGCAGCCTCTCTCAGAGAAACCAATCAAGAATCACTTCTGCTGAGCTGACACTCAAGAGGCACATTTGATATGCCCAGCTAATTAATGACAAAGGTGAAATACTGTGCAAGTTCCCCCACATGATGAATTACAATAAACACTACTCAATATTCAATATATCATAGAATAGCAGTCTCACAAAGTTTGCCAATATACAAAAAGGGAGAGGAAAGTTTGCAAAAAGCTTCTACAGGCCATTCATAGATATGAACAATATTTAGAGAAACCACTGCTGGTTCATGGATGCAATTGAAATTCAAACCAAGATTAATTTTCAATAATTTTGCTGGCAAGTCAAAAAACCTCCCACTAATTTACAGAGAACAAACTTTCTGAGGAGGAGACCATCTTTCCATTACGGGTGGATACAATGCCTAGCACAATGAGACCCCTATTTCTAACTAGGCCTTATGTACTACCACAATACAAAACAACTACAGTAACTAGACAAAGATGAAAAAAAACATACTGCTGGTATCACAAATGTCACTTCACCACCAACAACCAAAAACACAAAAAAAAACCTACCACCACTAGCAGTCGATCAGAAATGCTAATTGTAAGTCAACATTTCAGGTCCATTATTAGGCAAAACTCATGTAAGTCAGTCAATGGGAGCTTTGTCAGAGAAAGGAGCTCAAGAATGGGTCTTTATTTTCAAATACATTTCAGAGTTTATATACAGCATAAAGGTATGAATTTAAATTGTTCTGTAAATCAGAAACTTTGCTCCCTGGGACAGCCTTGTGCACTACTCATCTAACTGAAATGGTTTCAGCCTTTCCTATGGCAAAGATCAGCTTACAATAGTTCTGAGCAGTTTCCAGAAATTTAACTGATTTAAGTGGTTCTAAAAGATTAAAACTATTGCATTTAATTTTAACATATAATTTGAAAGTGTATTTATTTTATTTGCTAAGCAGCCAACTTTTTGCCCTACTCCAGAGACTAAATTCACCACAGAGTAGAGAAATTTTACCACTTCATAAATATCTTGTTAACAGCTAAACTATGACCTAGGCAGGATACTTCATCACAAAACAGAACATTAAATCATCTGAACTCATTTTTGTTAAAGAGGCAATGTAAACTGTAGCCCTTGCACAGCGAAAAAAAAAAAATCCCCTATGGAGGGAGGAATGATAACTAAGTAGTAAAACTGAAAGCTCTGGTCTTTTACCCCGGGACCTATGGTTCCAGTCCAAATTATGTTTTTAAATTAAAGACATTTGGTAGTCTCAAGTCTTAGTCTATTTTGGACATTCATCCAAATTACAAAACCACCACACATTTCAGTATAACTTGGCAATCCCTCCACAGAAAAGCCCAAATCTGACCTAACTGACTCAGAATTACCAAAGAGAGCGGCCTTGCTAGTTCATAGATAAAAGTCACTGGGAGAAAAGTATGAAGAAACTCGCACAGAATGCATATGTTATATGTACTAAAAGGAGAAAGGATTTCACAATTTCCACTTTTCTGTAACCAACAGTATTAATTCACAGAAAAAAAGAATGTTGACGTCTCTCAAATGGTTAAAAGCCAAGCCCATTATTTTTACTGTAGCATTGTAACTCTCAAAATAAAATGGAGGAACTCATCTCTCATCACTGATTCAAATGTAACCATCTGACAGCTGTTCAGTGACTTGAGGTACCTGCCCATCATAAGAGCCACCACTGTAAGTGGCAGGTAGACCAAGATCTGGACACAAACTCCACTCTCTTCTAATCCTTAGAGTAGGGCCCACACTGGTGGAGATGCATGTACTGACAGTGCTATACCTGTTGACTAAGGCAAATTAAGAATCTAGAGTTTTAGGAGATTGGGAGAAAAGGGCCAGAATGAAATTGAGTGTGGGCAGAGAACAACATACCTAATCGGGTGGAAACAGAAAATATGTAAAGAGAAGGGAGAAGTTAGAATGAAGAAACAAAACATACAAAGATGGGGGTTAAAGGAGATGGACAGGGAAGGAGAAAATGCATGATACATGGCAAACATTTATGAAATGCATATTTTTATAGTATTAATTGGCTTTAGTTCTAAGCTTAAATATTTATTTAAATTAGTCTGAAGATTCAAGTTTACTATGATGAAGAAGAAGTTGTATGTTCCGAACTATGCAGATACTTGGCTCCTGGCTTGCACTGAGCTATAGTGTGGAGCCAAGTCATCCCAAGGGGAGCTGAGGGAGAGATTGGTCCTAAGGAGGAACAATCCCTCCTATATCTCTCTGGCACACAGTGGGAGCATTCAGCCTGCAAAGTCTGTACAGTACAGACCCGTTTACGCACGGATGTCAGGAGTCAAGCCGCCACAACCGTGTGTTAACGGACTGCGGGTTAAGAAGGCCACGCTGAAAAAAGTGTCTCTGATTCACTTAGAAAAAAACGCCGTTTTTTTCTGCTCTTTCTTATGAAGTCTGTCATTTGCCGTAGATGAATGATTTCGATATTTTCCGCATTTTGCTCCTCCATAAATCTTACAACAGTTTCTACAGCACTAAGGGCTTCTGGGGGCAAAATTTTGACCTTTTCAACAACGTCCTCGCCATCACTTTTGTGGTCCGACGTAGCCTCTCAGCCCGTTAATATTTCTTCCTCGGACAGAAATTCTGAAGTCAGGCAATCTTCATCCATCTCCACCCACTCGGTAATGATTCCAGTGACGTATCCAAACTAAAATCTTTTATCATTTGAAAGGGAAGTTTACCTTTATCCTCTTTTGTCTGCGTGTGTGTTTGTAGAACGTCTTCTTCGGAAAATCATTCGAAATCTGGCTCTGGAGCAGTGCCACCGCTGGAGTTTTCCCGAGTCTGAGCTGTCTTTGACAGAAAAGGCATCACCAAGAGCCTTCATCCAGCAGTTTTCAATGGACTTTTGTTTACTCCATCCCAAGCTTTTTTAACTAAATAAATAATTTCCCTCATGTTTACCTGTTTCAGGAATTCGGAAATGCCTGAAGATGTGCATGACACGATCGCTGAAATCAGCTCCCGTCGATAATTGTTTTTAAAATTCTGAATAATGCCCTCGTATAAAGTTGAATTTTTGATGTTGTGTGATGGTAGGTACAGCACTCGACTTTTTCCATCACTTGATGCCAATGATTTGGCTGGAGGATGGGCTCGATAATTGTCAAGTAGCAAAAGTGCTTTGGCTTCAAGTTTCTTCGACCGCAGATGCTTATGAACAGCTGGAACAAAGCTGTTGTGGAACCAGTCATCGAAAATGTGTCTCATCATCCAAGCATTTTTGCAGTTAGCATATATTACTGGCAGTTTGGCTCTATTGAGGTGATTAAAGCGGCAAGGGTTATGAAAGCAGCCAATGAGAAGAGGGGCAAGCTTATGGCTGCCCATCTTACTACTACAGAAAAGAAGAGTCACACGATCTTTTATCTTTTTAAATCCAGCTATTTTCTGTGTCTCGTAATGAAAAGCTAAAGTCTTATCAAGTAGCAGTTTTGCAAATAAAGCTGTTTCATCACAATTATAAAGTTGTTCTTTGTGGTAGTCTTAATTTTGTAAAATAGATTTTAACTCAGTGGGAAACACACTTGCAGCGGATTCATCGGCTTTCTGCAGAAATCGATACCTACTATGCCATGACACTTTTTAAAACTACTTATCAACCACTTGCTGGCTTGGAATGATTCATCCCCCATTAAATTTCCAAATTTCGTCGCATAGGTTAGAAGAATTGGCCCACTTCGCAGCATTCCTTTCAGCTTTCCTGAGCAAACCACGTGCGCATGACTTTGTCTATTGTGGGTTTTGCTGAATAGTGCACACTTTTTCGCTTAAACCCCGTGGCAGAATGAATATTTTGTACAAAGCCATTCAGTTTAGATTTGTTTTTAGCAATCCTCGGAGAGTAGATTCGGCAATCCCAATATCTTTTGGGACTTTGGCCTGGGTTTCTCTGCTATTTACTCGATCTATTGCAGCTAGCTTTTCTTCTACAGCATAGGAATGCTGACGCTTGCCCCCTGCTATTATATTAGGCCTACAGTTAAAATTTTCTAATGTAGTATATACGTATATTACTACATAACTACTATATAATATATATCTCTCCAGCGTGACAATGACTAAGCATACGTGATACGTCTTTACCGATATTAAGATAACACGTTTCTGCTCCGCACTTCCTGTCGATTTCTACGTCAGTGAGCAAATCCGTAGCGCTACATAGCAAGTTCCTGTACCGCGTGTTAACAAGTCTTGCGTGTTAAACAGGTAACACTGGGAGGCATGGCGCTACCGCATGTTAAGTGGATTCGCGCGTAAATGGGTCTGTACTGTATATCCATGTTGCCTAAAGTGTGGGTGACATCCCTCAACAGTGAGAGAGTAGTGCACAAATGACTAGTGGGGCTAGGGGTGCAGACAGACCTCAATTCTTCTCCAGAGCCTCAGCTTTCACCTCTTTCGCCCCCCCCCCCTTCTTTCTTTAAAACTTTAGCTGTTACCGTTGCAAAAAAAAAATGAAATAAACCAACAACCACCACCTCAGATTGTTAATCAGGTATAACAGATGTAAAGATGCTTTACTGAGATTGCAGAGAGCCTAAAATCATAGCTCTGAGATATGAACTGCCCCATTCATTTCAATAGATGGTACTCCTCCAGAGTAATCTGGACCTCCAGGAGTGCACAGGGAATACATGTAGTACCTGAACTCTCTGAAGTTCTCAGAATTGTTCCTTGCCATTGGATGGGGTACAATGTCATAGGAAAGAATCAGTCCTGGAACTTTCGCTTCCTCCCCCTACACAAGGGCCAGGGGAGTCTGGTCCTTGCTTAGTAAGACCACGTTCAAAATAATTTCTGTATGGCAAATCCATTGCCTACTTTTGAGGTAGATTTAACATATCACCTCAATGAGATGTGCAAGTTTTCTTCAAAAAATGACATGATCAGAAACAATTATCTAGAATAGACAGAACATTTGTAAGACATTTTTCATCTAACATTTAACCCATGCACACTGTCTGCAACAGCAATTACTAGATTCCCCATTCCATAAAATTGTTCATTCATAAGTATCCCATTCCTAACTTTGTGAATGATTCCCAGAATCCTTCTGTTTGATGCCCCTATGGGCACCTATTAAAATGTTTTAGTAATATTATGATCACACCTCATTTCTTTATAATCTTCATTATGTTAGAAGATTTTGTAAAAATGTCTAATCTATATGCCCTAAAATTTTCAAAAATAAATCATGAAACTCTAGCTAGTTTGATATACTTAAAGTATCAGGATTTAAAGAGATTCAGTAAGTCTTCTACAGCACTATGCTGACAAAAACAGGACAAGGCAAATGAGAGAGGAGCCTCAGAAGGTTCTAAAAGCTGGATAAGTACCCAAAAATTCACATATTAATGTCCAAACCAACTGAGTCTGCAAAACTGGGTTACAATTCTCACAAGAACAGACACAGTCTTTCAAGACATCTAGTACTGCTTCTGGTCTGGCTGGAAATACTTCAAGATTATTCACCCTTGCAGCATTAAATTACTTCCAGCCAGAACTAGGAAGTGCAGTTATTAAAAAAATTAAAACAGCAAAGTTATCCTCAAATAGGTTTGGTTCAGATCCTGTTCAAGCTTGTAATTTTACCCAAGCCAGATCACCTATCCCTATGCAAGGGATTTTGGTCCAAGAGAAGAGAATTTGCTATTAGCCACCACAGTAACCAGAGAATATTTTAAATTTTCAAGGTCCCAAATAGTGTCAACTTCAACTATCAGGGTTCCCAGGGTACTCTAGGTGATGTCTTTATTTCCTGTTCCCCAGTAAAGGTATTCCCCACAAGGTTAGTATGTTTTTGGCTTGTCAAAAGATTTTTTTTCTTCAGCTTTATTTTAAAACATCTCTTCAAAATGATGTATGGTCTACATCACTTCTTTCAACACACTGTCCTAATACTTATGGGGTAATTATGAATAGACACACCTTCTTCCTTGATACTTTGAATTCAGTTTTATCCTAATATATATTCCAACTATACTTTATTTTTTTATTTTAAATATAGTTAATGTTTTAGTAGGAAGGTATAAACTTCCTCTAGTTGGCATGAGATCCCAATAGCACATAATTTTTATCTCTAGTCCATATATCATTTTTATGTCATAAAAATAATTATGGCAGAAGACTCTCCTACCTGACACATTCAGTTTAAAAATGTTCATTCATTTTTACCTACTATGATGCAAGGCTTAGGATGTAGGTCCTAAAACTGAGCTAAGCAGCATTTGCTGGAGTTTACAATCCAAGTGGTTTTTGAGGTTCATTACCTTCCTCATTCTGGTAAAAGAAGTGGTGCTTTTGAGCATTTGTCTTTAACCAACAATTACCTAGAAGTTTGCCTCCAGACAGGACACTTGGAGGCCAATGATGTCCTATATGGACATTATGGATGGAGCTCAGGAGCATAAGATTTGCGGACATTTGAATCCTAAGTGGCAATCAGCGGTGAGAATATCCTGAAAAGGTCTGTAATAAAATCAAGCCCAAGCAATTAGAAAATATACGGCATATGCAAAAATATTATCTCTCTTTTAGGTTGTTTTAGGTACAAGATAAAAGAGAGTATGTGAATTTTATTCTAAAATTTATTTGAAAGTCCCAATTCAAGTTCTCAAGTTTTGTTAGTAAGAGAGGTTATAAATTAGAACCACGCAGATAAGAGATTATTACTTGTAACCTGTAGAGCATCTAAGGCCTTGTCTACACTACACAGTTTTGTTGACAAAACAGTGGAGGTGTACACACTGAAATGCTTCTCCTGCTGACGTAACTCCCCTGATATGCCAACATACTAAAACATGGGTGGCGAAACTATGGCTCGCAAACCACATGCGGCTCTTTTACAGTTAAAGTGCAGTTCATGGAGCTCCCCTCTCCCGCACCTACCAGACTGGGAGAAGGGGGGAGCTTTGGGTTTCTACCATGCAGCAGGGTGGTGGGGCTAGGGGCTTCTGCCAAAGACAACTGGCCTACTGAGAGCTGGGGGAACAATTTAAAGATTCATCTCCCCCAACAGCTTGAGTCACGCACCCCAGACATGCCCCCCGTACCCTAAGCAACCCCTCCATGCAGCTCCCAAGTGTTAGCTACACCTAGACATGGAGTGGCAAAGAGCTGCTGCAGGGAGGGGCCACTATTTTAGCTCCATGAGCAGAGGCTTGTTTTGGGAGCCGGTGGGCTCCGAGTGGGTGCTCTAGGCTCTCTCCCCGCAGATGTGGCGCACCAGCTGGATGTCCTTGGGCATGATGGTGACTCTTTTGGCATAGATGGTGCACAGGTTGGTGTCCTCGAAGAGCCCCACCAGATAGGCCTTGCTCGTCTCCCGCAGGGCCATGACGGCTGAGCTCTGGAAGCGCAGATCAGTCTTGAAGTCCTGGGCAACCTCCCGTACCAGGCGCTGGAAGGGCAGCTTGCAGATCAGCAGCTTGGTGAATTTCCCGCAGGGCCATGGTGCTGGGGCAGTAGCAATAGGGCTTCTTCACCCCACCTGTGGTGGGGGCACTTTTCAGGGCAGCCTTAGTGGCGAGCTGCTTGCAGGGCGTTTTGCTGCTGGTAGATTTACAAGCGGTCTGCTTGGTACGGGCCAGCCTCACTGCAGCGCACTACCAACCTCTCTATAGCCCAGCAAAAACAGCAGCACTCCCTGCAGCTCCCTGCTGTTTGCTGCTACCTCTAGCCATGGCCACAGCTCCCAGCTGGGCTCTCAGTCCCCCATACTGCCCCTCTTCAGTTGGTGGAAGCACTCCTGGTAAGGATGCATACTACCAACAGAAGGAGGGTAGTGACGACATCAGGCACCGCAGTAATTAATGTGGTGGCTGTAAGTGCACCCAGCATAGGTCGACTTAAGATGGTAGTGTAGAAATAGCCTAAAGCAAATGTCTCTTGAGTATAAATAAGTGACCCTTCAATATAAACAATTAAAGGGACTAGAGATATTAAATCCACCATCCATTTGGTTGAAAAAAAAAATTTTTTTTTCCCTTTGATGACAGTCCACTGGAAGATTTTTAAGGTACAGGGATACAGACAAGAGAAACTGATCTTTCTTAACCTCTCAATGAATCAAAATTACCTTACAGCTCAAATGGAAGAATAATGTTGGGAAATTACAAATTTAAAACATTTTTTAAAAAGAAATTCTAGAGGAGAAATTCTAGAAGTGTATTTTATGGAATTCTCTGGATCTTAGTTGGGAAATGCACATTTATTAAAGTACTGAAAATACTACTGATAGGGCCATATCAGAAAATAAAAAGGGAACTTCTGGTTGGCATATCCTTTCACAGACACAGAACTACCATAAGGGTAAATTATTTTAAAATTGTGTACTCTTGGATCTCATGCCAACTAGACTAAATTTACAGGAGAGAAAGTCTAATAGGTGTTGTGGGGTGATGCAGGAAATTCTCTACATATTTGGTGGGAATGCCCAAAGGTAGTAAAATTTTAGAAGCAAACAGTTATACATCTTAAAGAGATTACAAGTCATGACCTTCCTCTTGAGCCACCGATATTATATTTGCATGTCCCAAATGAGAAAGTATATATTTTAGAAAAACAAATTAATGAAACAATTTACTGGTGGCAGCCAGATGTGCAAGTGTTGATGGCTGGAAGAGGAAGGAAGTATCTAGTTTAAAAATGCAGCAAGGCAGAATTTGTATTGATCATGGAAAAACTAGTCTAACAGACATAATAATAAGGAAACGGTATTTCCACGTGCATTAACTTTCATCAATTCTTAAAATTTCTTAGCAAATAAAGTCAAACTCTTTATTTCATATACTAAACAGTATAGATGAAGAAATTCTAGATATTTGACCCAAGTCCTGATGTGCAGTATTATGTTACCTTATTTCAGACAGTAGGATTCTTTGATACTCTGATTTGGATTAATGTTGCTTTATACATTTTGTGGACATATTATTGTATTACTGAAGCATTTTCAGGGATGAGAGAGAGTTGAAGAACAAAGGGAGAGTTCACACTGTCTCTCTTTTGTTTGCATACTTCTTTATGGTTGATCATTTTAATGTGTGGATATGCATAGCTCTGGTGTGTGCATATGTTGAATTATTAATAGATTAATGTCTTACAGATGCAGATATATGTAAACAGATGCTGTTCCCATCTTGCTACCAAGTATATACATAATACAAAAGGTCTTGGTCTATATTTACCCCTTTCCTCACATGTGTCTTTATTGTTAACTTAAAACAAGAAAATATGAACCTTAGCCTAAGCTTTTTCTGGAGTTAGATTGTTCCTAAAGTTCTCTCTTCTGAACCTCTCTTTCTTTGTCCCTGGCTCCCTAATCCTCTGAAAAGCACTCAATCCCTTTTCTATATCTGAGTTGGTGCTAATGAAACCCACCTGATCTGGCTGTCAGGTGAGTCAGCAAAATAATTTTCTGAGATTCTCCCCATATAGTAACCTTATTTAAATGTCCTAGGCTGTAGTTTATGTTGTGATAGAAATTTATTTTTCTTTATAATAAAATTTAAGAGAAGAAATGTATTTGGCTAGTACAAACAATATTGATATCTCTATGCAATTACACTTGTAACTGTTTTTCCTGGGGAAAAAATGTGAGTTTAAAAATTTAATATCTTTTACTCTAGGTTACATGGTACTCCAATCACTCTAAACAAAAATGCTATATTGTATGATCTATAAGGATAATATTTTATTTTAACATTGTAAAGTTCAGTTTACAATTCAGTTGGACAGTTACGTATGTTGTGTTGAAAAGTTAGTTTGAATTAATTGAGTGTGAAGACTAACTTGTAGCAGAACCATGACTGAATTTATCTTTTCTTCATACAACAAAGTAAAGTCATTCTAGTTAAATACACAAAAGTATAGAAAAAGAACGTTAAGGCATTAAGCTGGCAAAAGCAAGGAAAATCAGTTAAAGAAGCCTCTTCATCCTGAAATAATACTTACCAGATGAGCTGTTAATGAACCGCCTAAAACAATTTTAAACAGAACAAGGAGCAGTGACCTAAAGTGATGGAAGAAATGTTTAGGCTATAGATATTCGAAGAAGTAGTTTATAGCAGTCAGAGCAATTGGAAGCCAGAAATCTAAGTTCAGTGAGGTTCATAGGTCCCCCCAGGTTTCTCAGTGAGTTTTTTCCAATAGGAGAAATTAATTAACACTGATTAATATTAAGACCACTAAGTCATCTAGTCTGACTTCCACTATGTTGCAGGACATGAAATTTTATCCAGGTACTTTATATTAAGCCACAAAGACTTTAGTTAGACTAAAACATTTCAGTCCCCAGGGGACTTAACTGTGTGCTACAGGCAGAGAACAGGAGTGGCCCAATGCCACCAATGCCCAAAAGTTTGTGCAATGGCAGTGAACTGATTAGATGAGATATGCCCAGATGATCCCAGCTGGCAAATCATGTGCCATATACCACAGGAATGCAAAAAAAAAAAAAAAAAAACCACAAAACCCTGTTGGTGAGAGAGAAAAGCTTACATGGAGCTCTTTTTTAGGTCCTTAAGACCTTGTTTGTCATCAGTACTTTCATTGACCGCCTGTTTATTGAATGTCTGTATAATTGATTACAACTGGTAATATCTTTCAGTGGCTGGTTTCAAAGAATATAACCTTAATTGATGATTGGGTAATACCAAATCTAGTAACAGGCAAGCCCAAAGGACTCGGTCCGTGGACACAAATGGACTTAGGCTCAGCACTGCAATGTCCAACTTCTGGTGCCCTGCCACCACTCTAATGGAATCTCCTGTTGAAACTTTCTCACTTTGTTTAAAATACCTGAATTTTCATTGGGGCAAGGACTTGAACCTGACTCTCCATGCCCTAGGAGAGTTTCCTAAATACTGGAATATAGATGCTGTCTCTATTCCCTCCCACCCCCAGAATATTTCATTATTTTGTACAAAGTAGAACTGCTTCAATAGGAGAGAGCTCTGCTGCAAAATACTCTATAGGACAGTCAGCTAAGAAGTGGAAGACCTGGATTCAAGTACCTGATCCAAATCAGGCAGAATGGGGATCTGAACCCAGGTTTTCCTGCATTGTGGGAAAGTATTCTAATGACTTGGGAGGACATGTGATGCCACCTCCTCTGGTTGTGTTTTATGCAGGGCCTGATCTGGTAGGTGTGCTCTGAACCTAGTCTGGGACTCCCACTGGGGCTTAAGGCATAAGATAGGCATTGGGCATCAGGATTTAAGCAGCTGTATGCATGCCTATTGGCAGAAACTCAGGCACCATGGGAATTTTGGCACCAACAGGTTCAGGCAGAATCTGAGCATCTAACTATTGAACTTAGGCACCTAAAATAACAACAGACATCTAAATGCTTTGTGGATTTAGTCCAAGGATTTTAAGGCATGGAAAGCATATCAACTCAAAAAATTAGGATCCCCTAGCAAACCAAAATAACGCAAAAGCAACTCCTTGGCAACGCAGTATGACCTTGATAATATTGAAGTGGTCACCTATGTGGTAAAAACCTCACATCATATGTAATGCAAAATATGACCATATCAGGGAAAGAGAATAATATAATGCCTAAAGGGATTCAGAATGCTACTTTACTTTTTGCAGTCTGCATTTAATACAGAATAAGACAATGGTTAAATCAATGTCCTTTACAGGCAGGCATGGTGTAATCTATTTCTAATAATTATGTGCACTGGCCCTCCCCTCTAGAACTAGAATACCCAGTATGAGTCAATTGGAATCAATTGCTGCTAGGTTCTACATTAACTGTAACTACTAGGAAAAAGAGCTGAACCTTGCTGTAGATAGCTCAATTAAAAACAAAGGCAACAAAACACGGGTATGTATAAAGAATGGGATAGAAAATAATGAAAATATTATAATACCGTTATATAAACCAATGGCTCGCTCTCACTTGGAATATTATCTATAGGTCTGGAGGTGACCCCATCTCAAAAAAGATATGAAAGCAAAAGGAGTCTAAACACCATTGGCCAGAATGATTAGTGAAATGGAAGGATTTCCACACAGAATATGAAAAAGATTGCAACGACTTAGTTTAGAGAGGAGACAAACATAGTGAATGGTATAGAGAAAGTAAACCAGTTGCACCTGTTTAGCCTTTCCTAATACAAGAACAAGGGGACACTAATTTCAATAAGGAAATAGATTTAAAAATAAGAGGAAATGTTTTTTACACAATCTATAATTGACCTGTGGAACTCAAGTCCACAACATATCACACCTAAAAATTTAGTGGTATTCATTTACATGCGGCAGTAGACATTTATATGTATGAGAACCTCCACAGTTATATTAGACAGAATAAAACTTTTTAGAAGAGACAGAAACTCACCTGGGATAAGAAAGAATCTCTCTCTATGGGCAGTTATTCCATAACTGTCCACTACAGAGTTTCCTGCACCTTCCTGTGATGTCAGAGAGGGGATACTAGGCTACATGAACCACTGAATGCTCTGAATCAAGCTGTCAATTCCTAAATTTTAGGCCTTTAATTTACCTTTTAAAGTTTTCAAGAATCGCTTACATTGTTCTCTCTTGGCCACTTGTAACAGTTCTAAAAATAAGCTGGGTACCAAAACACAGTTTGTACTCACAACACAAAAGTGAAAGTTTGTTTCCCCCTTCTTGGATTCATAATTTCCAAATCGGCAAACTATAAGAAACAGAAAAAATGTACTAGGAATTGATAGATATGATCAGCTTATTGACTTTTGTGCAGATAATGAATAAGCTAATTGTATCTGTCCAAACTGTTTCGATTTCATTTTGAAACAGAAACATCATTGAAGAGAACTATTTTCTAGAATGCTTTTTGCAACAGAACTAATATTGAGCCAACAGCTCAAAAGGCTTGTACAGAAGTAAATTGGTAAGGGACATTTGACTTCAAACTATTCACATCTTTAGAAGAAAGAATCATTTAAGTTAAATTGTTATTTGTCCCAAATAACTATGCTGCAGGAGCCTGCAGTATTAGTAACAATAAAAAACAGGATTAACAAACAATGCATCTTCTGTCAGTGCAGCAAAATCCTGTTGTTCCTTTTCTTTGAAGCTTTAACTACTTTGTAGTCACTGGATTAGAAGACTTGAGCACTTGCCTACTTTCCAGACATGCTGACCCTAGTGACAACTTCCTTTACAAAGCAACAGCTCCAGAGAGAATAAACAAGCCTAAATAGCAAGCCATCCTTCACACAGGGAGCCTAGTTACAAGAACATTACAAACTAAATGAAATATTGTAAGCAGCATTTCTTCCCTGTTAAGAGAAACACCACACCGCACTTCTATAAACATACTGAGCTGATGCATAACAAAGGTGGTTCGCTTTATTTGACACGACTGCTGGGCAGACAATGTACGAACTATGAAAAGGGGACTCTGAAAAAAAGAACTTGACTACTGACTGCGAAGTTGTTTCCAATATATACAGAAGCTAAATGCATCTAGCTATCATTTTAACTGAATACAACATTTCACTTGACAATAGAGGTTCTCTGAAGATACAGTCTGAGAAAGACACTAACAAATCTTTATTTAGAACTCATATAATTATCAATGGAGATTCAATACGTCTTGCAACAAGACCCTTTCCTTTTTAATTTCATTCCAACCAGTATTTGTTGCTAAAGCTGCTAGTTTCATAATTAATGAACAAGTACATTTCCATACAAATGACAATACTCAGTACTATTAACACCTTGCCCAAAAGTGCAGTGAATTTAAAAAGAGATCAGCTTTCCTGCAAACAACTGAAAGCTCACTAAATAGGATTAATTCACCCAGCCTGTTAATCTGCCTTTTTCTCCCCACGAAGTTGCATTTCTGTGCTATTTACAGCAGAAAAGAGATTATGGAGAAAAGCATTTGTGATGGAATTGCTATTAACAAAATCAAGACACTCCAGGGAAAAAAAGTTTCAGTGGAAACTTCATTTACCTTTTGACTCAAAGACAAACTGAATTGCTATACAACTGGCATTGTAATTATAACAAAAAAGATTTGTGTCTTGTATGTGGAAAAAAGCTTAGTGAAATGTATTACTAACTGTATTAAGATTCCTCCATTTTCACAGCTGCATGGGAATTAGCCAAATAATCTATATTGACTTTCATGGGAAGTCTCTGGCTAAATCCCATTTATTAAAGTCAAAGGGGAAGGAACGGGTTGGTAGATAAATCCAATGCAACTTTAGAAATTCAAGGTTTTTACTACATCTAGTAATATATTTAAAGGCATTTAGATGTAATCTGCACTATAACAACTTTAATACCGTACTCAAAGAAATGTGTTCTCTTCATTAGTAGCATCTACAATTTTATAAAGTGCAGTATTCGTAAAATCATAACACATTTCAGTTTTGATTTCTCTACAAGTAGGAATTTTATTAACAGGAAAAAAATCTTGCACCAATGTCCTGCATCCTTTCTAAGGTACATAAATGGTTGCTATAGGGTCATTAAAATGTGCAGGTCTTGCACCTAACATTAAAAAAACAACATTTTTAGAGCCCTGCAAATCTGCAGATTCTGAGGATCGGATGCAGATACGAATTCTGTATAATAATAGGAGTTCTACCACATGCATGCTAATATTTTCAGATCAATGTACGTTTCAGCCAACCTAGCTCTAGGAAAAATAAATAGAGGAAAAAAATCTTCCAACATTTTTAATTGCATTTTTTTATTCTATTTTTAGGATCATTCCAGCACAACCAAGACATATTGCCTACAAAGGCAACTACAGAAATAAAACTAGTATTGTCAATAGAATCTCAGACAACAACAAAATTAAGATTGTGCATGCACAGTTTATATCACCCAACCGGGTTTCCTTAGAATATTTTGTCTTCCACTCAGTGCTTTTGTCCCCACCAAAAAGACATTCCCCTACTAATTCCCAGTAGAGACAACTGCTGCTCACAGGAGATGCAGAGAACTGTTTGGCATGTCTTTGTTTTTGCAGTCAATTATGCAGAGCTGTGTCACTAGCAAACGTTGTGTGACTACACCCTGCGAATAATACTTAAGGGGTCACCCATCAAAGACATCCGCAAGAGAGGGGGAGGGGAGGTTTCTTCTGCCAGCACATGAAGGGAAGGAGTGAGTCGGGAATGTCAGATAATCAATGAATATGCAGATTTGTGTAACAGGCAGCCAAATGTTTGGATTATATTGTTTAGTTACGATGCCATTCATCTATGATTTCACTGCCGAAGCCCTCAAGAGTTTTTCAAGAGTACAGAAATCATCTCACCAAAATCAAACTAAGCATATAAGGCAGTTTAGGACTTTGCCTAGAGACTCTTTGTTGAAAGGGGAGGGAGGCGTCCTGTCTTGCAGAGAAGGGTAGAGTAAAACTTTCTGGAAATCCTGTGCAAGTCCTTCATGTTGGTCCCTAAAAACAGATCCATCTGTTTTGAGAAATTGGAAGAAAATGGTGGGGGAGGGGGATGGTATCTGGCATTCGAGCTGGAACGACAGCATACACCGAAAGATCGCCATCTCCACAGCCCAGACTTCGGAAGGCTTTTAAAGGCACCCACTGAACGTCTGCCCCCCGGCTCACACCCCGCACCGCTAGGGGCTTGCTGCTTGTGAAATTTCGGCTCCGATGTACACCGAAGCTGTGGCTGAAGTTCCCTGCAGGGAAGCCAGGGCAGCAGTGCAGGGCGCTGCAATCTGCTAGCGCTGCCCCCAGGCCCTTCAAAGGGAGCAATAAAAGCCTCAAGAAAAGACGGGCAACGGGAACTGACCCCAAGTCTCTGAGGTGATGCTCCCCTCCTACCCCACCGCCTCCCCCAAAACCCTCCAGCTTTCTCGTGCCTCCCCCCCTCCCTCAATGCTAATGCAGCAAATGGCACGACCGAGGAGCCCAGAGCTGACCAACAGGAAATATAGACATCTGTCACCTCCCGGGGAGAGGTAAATGGATTACGAAACCAACAAAGGAAAGAAAAACCCTTTCAAACATGCAACTGATTAACAAATCCCCTCCAATCTGCAGCATCACTGTTATTCCTTACAGACATCGTCGGGTTCCTCATGCACGTCAGGGCAATTAAGTTAAAGCCTCTTAAAAAGTAATGAAGAGTCACTAGTTATCAGCCAAACCATTCCGTCCTAAAGTTGACCCAAGACGGACCGGTTACAAACCTGAAATGCACATGACGACTCGGTGTCATCTCCTCCCCAGGATCACTGGGCAAAACGCCTCCGGGAAGGGGTTTAGGGAGCAAAGTTTATCAGCTGGGGGGGGCACTTTTCCAGAGAACGGTTCTGAGAGAGATCAAAGAGTGTCGGACTGAACCCAGCAGCAGCTCCCATCACCCGTTCCCACTCCACAACCTAGGGGAAAGGAAACGTTAACCCTCTCCCTGCCTGCTTCAAGGGGAGGGCCACACAGCTTAGCTGGGCATGAAACACGCAGTCCATGGATGGAGCTTCTCTTACAGACACTGTAACGCTTACACCAGAGCAGCTCTCCCGCCCCACAGGCTCCCAGAGCTCGCTATAAATCCTGGCGTTGTTGGACCAGGGAGATGCCGGACAAACTGGCAACGTTTCAGCAGCCGCAGCCAGTCCGCCACGGTGCGAGGTCAGATGTTAATAGGGCCAGTTTATTTAGCTCTCCAAACAATCGCAGTGCTTGGTGAACCGAGTCCGGACGCTTCCTGATCCGCAGGGCTGCCCCCTCGGCTCTCTGCGGAGGGTACACACAGGAAACGGGACCCTCCACAACACACACAAAAAGAGACTCAATTAAGCCTCCATCAATGCCAAGCACCGGTGCTTCCCCCCCCCCCCGCATTCAACCTTAATCCCCACCCCCATCGTGACTCTGGCAACACTCAACAGCCCAAGTAACAACACATTATTATAGCGCTCGATGGGGGGGGGGACCCACCCTGAGCTCCCCATCAGGGCCTCTGACTGCAACAAACGTCCCCCCTCCCCTTCTTTGCTGCCCCCCCTCCCCTCAAAAAACCAACAAACTTCAGGCCGGGGCACCCATGGCTGAAACCCATTAAGCGGCTCAGCTGCAGGAGCAGCTGGGGGTGAGGAAGAAGAGACGGTGATGGATCACGGGAAGGGGAAGCTTCAAAAGCTTTTTCTCAGCAGTCACCTCCCCCCGCCCCAGCTCCGGGCCTGTCCTGCACAAAATGTAACATCAGGTTTCTATTGGGCCCCCGAAGACAACAACAAACAAACGGGCTCCGCCAGCCCCGGCTCGGAAGGAAGGCGGGCAGGCTTTGCACAGCTAGTCTTCAACCAAGAACACCCCCCCCACCACAAAAAAGTAGCATCCTCCCTCCGGCCGGGTGGGCAAGGCGGGCAGCCAGCGAATAACGACCGAGCCCAACCAGCGGGGGGGGGGGGCACCCACGGTTGAAAAAGCCCTTCCCCCCCGCCCCCACCAGCCCTGTAAGGGTGTCCCAGAGCCTCTTACCTGCCGCATAGAGGAGCAGGAGCGAGGAAGCCGCCAGCAGGGCGAGCAGGGAGCTCGCCGCGCCCCGCCGCTGCGCTGGTGCCCCCCTGACCGCCCGGGTGCGGACCATGCTGCCCGCGGGGCTCCCTCCGGTTCTGCTTCGCCTGCGAGGGAGGCGGGCGCCCGGCCGCCGCACAAAGAGCCCTTTGTGGTTCAGCCGCTCCGGTCCCCGCGGCCGCTGCCCCCTCGCAGAGGCGGCCGGGGCTTTTCCACGCCGCGGCTGGAAGCGGAGGCGCTGCCCGGAGCTCGCTGCGCCCGGTGACAGCCCGGGGCTGGGGGGATTTCACCTCCTCGCTTCAGCGCCGCGCAGCTCGCGTCTGCTCCGGCTCGCGGTCCCTCCAGCGGCGGCCCAGTGCCCAGCAGGCGGGGGCGGGGGCGCCCGGGCTCCAGCCAGCGCTCACTGTAACGGGCCGCCCCGGACTAAGCGAGCAGCGAGCCTCGCCGCCGCCTCCGGCATCCCAGCGTCACTGGGGAGAGTCTCACACAGGGGACGGGGGGCGTGCACAGCCCGCGGCTCACGCGCGGCGCCGAGGGGACGGGAAAGCCCTGCGCTGCTGCCCCCTCTGCTGGCAACCCAGCAAATGCCAGGAGGGGGAGGAGAGCCGGACCCTCGGGAGGGGCTTTTCCTGCTCAGTTCAGGGGCGGCTGGCTCAGGTGCAGTCCGATCTCCGGCTCTGCCGCGAACCGGCCAGGAGTCTGCGTTTGGCAATTTACTCCCGTTTTCAGGTAACAAAACAGTCGCTGCTGGGAGAGCTGAGCCCGAGGTAAGGGCTGTTAGGGGAAAAGAGGCCGCATTAAGGAATGAATTAAGTGGGCAATATAATATTTGCAGAGGACTAGGCACATTTAGGCCATGCAACAAGCGCGTCCCGTAGGGAAAAGCTCCAGTATTCTTCAAGATACCAAAAAAGGGTTTGAAAAGGAAAACGTGAGGGAAGAAACAATACACCGCTTGATGGGACTTGCCTCCCTTTCCCTAGCAGAAGAAAGAGCAGCTTTTTCACTTCCAGCCCCTGTCAAGTGATCACAAACCATTACTCTTTCCAAGGAAACGTCAAGCCTCATTAGCGCTGTAACGCACATGAGAAGAAAAGGAGGACTTGTGGCACCTTAGAGACTAACCAATTTGTTTGAGCATGAGCTTTCGTGAGCTACAGCTCACTTCATCGGATGCATGGACATCCGATGAAGAGAGCTGTAGCTCACGAAAGCTTATGCTCAAACAAATTGGTTAGTCTCTAAGGTGCCACAAGTCCTCCTTTTCTTTTTGCGAATACAGACTAACACGGCTGTTACTCTGAAACCTGATACATGAGAAGATGAGAGTACCCCGAGAACGTGATCCTGCCTTGAAAGCACAGTGGATACTCTTTAGTTGAAATGTTAAAAATAAATCGTCGAATTTTACCCATGAGGGGCAGGATTTGTTCTCTTAAAGCTGCAAGACACAAACCGTAATTTATTACAGTTAGTGCTAAATATTTTGAGCACAATTTAAACTTTTTTTTTTTTGCTTTCTGAAATTTCTTTATTTTGCACATACAAAGAGGTCTTCAATATGAAGAAATCATTCCCTAATGATAATGCAGAAAACAGAGTAGGGACTTGTTCATTCCATGATATAAAATCTAGAGGCCTGATATATTATTTGCAACTGAAATAGTATTTCTAGATATGTATTTGATTTGTTGGAATAAATAAAAGTTGGAATGTTGAAATCTCATCAAATAATTGAGGCTATAAATATATAAGATCTTACAAATATTATTATTCTTTGTTATAGGTATTGTGTGTAATAGCCTGATGCTGAGTAGTGCTCAGCCCACACAACTCGCATTGATTTCAGTGCCTCTCAGAATCAGGCCTTGAATGTACATTTCTTTCAAAAAATATTATTTTGTCCAAAATGTTCTACTTACCATAAACAAAGACAAACACAGCAACATAGTCCTTTATGTCTTTGTGGCCAGTTTCTTTCCTCTAAGTTTTCCAGTCCCAAACTGAAGATTTCTGTGGCACCTCATAATGAAAAAGGAAAGAGACTGGAATAGTCATAATTTCCTCTCTGGTTATTGCTTAGTTAATGCTAACACCAGATCATCATTAGGCAAAGAGGCCTTGATTCATGAAAGCAGTTAGGCACTTTTCTGAACAGGGATGCTTTCTTGAATTGGGGCCAGTAATGCCAGGACTACATTGAATCTGTTTCCACCTCCAGCCATCCTCAGGAAACTTTTACCACCAAAGGCAACCTACACAGCCAATATGCCTGAGACACAGTTTATGGGCCCTGTCCAGATGAAAAAAATCATTCTTGAGATTTTCAAAGTAATGTAGGGGTTTACGTAATTTCCATTAATTTTAAAAGAAGCTAAGTATCCAGATTCTCTAGCCTGCTCTGAAAATGTATATTTATTATAAAAAAAATCTTATGTTAAAGGAATTATTATTACTAACAACAAGTCTGATTAAATTATAACATTAAAATCAAATTTATTGTTAACATTTTATGTTAAATATTGTCAGGCCACACAGCTTGGACAGGAAAAGTAACTAGATTGGTCTATTTCACTTTCTAATTAGTAAACTTCACCTTGCTGGTTTTTATGTACTAGCACACACCCTGCTGCTGCCTTTAGGATTCCAACACAACATTCCAACTTATATCTACTGACTATAAGGACAAGAATAAGATTTTCCCACTTTTTTGCTCCTGTTTGTACTGTAGAGCTTACATAGTCATGGGAGAATAAGGTAGGCTTGATTATTCTTTCTCCTCTGTCTTTAACAAAACTGTCCACTACATTCTGTTGTAAAAATCTTTTTTTCCCATGCATAAATAAGTAATTAAAAATAGTTGAAGTAACTATCCTATCAGTTACTTAAAAGAAAAAAGCTAGTAAGAGAACACTGTAGTTTTCTCAAAAATAAAAGGATTCTAAAGTATGGAAATGTGCAGTGAGCATTATCTAAGCAACCTTAACTCTTTTCCTGTCCCCTGGCAGATCTCACACTTGTTATAAGTAAGGCCATCCTGCTTATAACATGGAGACAGATTCTGAAGCCAGTCAAGTCACTCTGGTGTAAATTAGATCAGAATCTGGTCCAAAGACTAGGAGTACTTGTGGCACCTTAGAGACTAACCAATTTATTTGAGCATAAGCTTTCGTGAGCTACAGCTCACTTCATCGGATGCATACCGTGGAAACTGCAGCAGACTTTATATATACACAGAGAATATGAAACAATACCTCCTCCCACCCCACTCTCCTGCTGGTGGTAGCTTATCTAAAGTGATCATCAGGTGGGCCATTTCCAGCACAAATCCAGGTTTTCTCACCCTCCACCCCCCGACACAAATTCACTCTCCTGCTGGTGATAGCCCATCCAAAGTGACAACTCTTTACACAATGTGCATGACAATCAAGTTGGGCTATTTCCTGCACAAATCCAGGTTTTCTCACATCCCCCCCACCCCCATACACACACAAACTCACTCTCCTGCTGGTAATAGCTCATCCAAACTGACCACTCTCCAAGTTTAAATCCAAGTTAAACCAGAACATCTGGGGGGGGGGGAGGGTAGGAAAAAACAAGAGGACACAGGCTACCTTGCATAATGACTTAGCCACTCCCAGTCTCTATTTAAGCCTAAATTAATAGTATCCAATTTGCAAATGAATTCCAATTCAGCAGTTTCTCGCTGGAGTCTGGATTTGAAGTTTTTTTGTTTTAAGATAGCGACCTTCATGTCTGTGATTGCGTGACCAGAGAGATTGAAGTGTTCTCCGACTGGTTTATGAATGTTATAATTCTTGACATCTGATTTGTGTCCATTTATTCTTTTACGTATAGACAGTCCAGTTTGACCAATGTATATGGCAGAGGGGCATTGCTGGCACATGATGGCATATATCACATTGGTGGATGTGCAGGTGAACGAGCCTCTGATAGTGTGGCTGATGTTATTAGGCCCTGTGATGGTGTCCCCTGAATAGATATGTGGACACAGTTGGCAACGGGCTTTGTTGCAAGGATAAGTTCCTGGGTTAGTGGTTCTGTTGTGTGGTATGTGGTTGTTGGTGACTATTTGCTTCAGGTTGCGGGGCTGTCTGTAGGCAAGGACTGGCCTGTCTCCCAAGATTTGTGAGAGTGCTGGGTCATCCTTTAGGATAGGTTGTAGATCCTTAATAATGCGTTGGAGGGGTTTTAGTTGGGGGCTGAAGGTGACGGCGAGTGGCGTTCTGTTATTTTCTTTGTTAGGCCTGTCCTGTAGTAGGTGACTTCTGGGAACTCTTCTGGCTCTATCAATCTGTTTCTTTACTTCTGCAGGTGGGTATTGTAGTTGTAAGAAAGCTTGACAGAGATCTTGTAGGTGTTTGTCTCTGTCTGAGGGGTTGGAGCAAATGCAGTTGTATCGCAGAGCTTGGCTGTAGACGATGGATCGTGTGGTGTGGTCAGGGTGAAAGCTGGAGGCATGCAGGTAGGAATAGCGGTCAGTAGGTTTCCGGTATAGGGTGGTGTTTATGTGACCATTGTTTATTAGCACTGTAGTGTCCATGAAGTGGATCTCTTGTGTGGACTGGACCAGGCTGAGGTTGGTGGTGGGATGGAAATTGTTGAAATCATGGTGGAATTCCTCAAGGGCTTCTTTTCCATGGGTCCAGATGATGAAGATGTCATCAATATAGCGCAAGTTTTATATATAGCAATATAGCAATATTGCGCTATATTGATGACATCTTCATCATCTGGACCCATGGAAAAGAAGCCCTGAGGAGGGAGTCTACATAGCCAGACAATCCTGCTGTCAGGGTGCCAATGCCTGAGATGATGGGGAGTCCAGGATTTCCAGGTTCATGGATCTTGGGTAGCAGACAGAATACCCCAGGTCGGGGTTCCAGGGGTGTGTCTGTGAGGATTTGTTCTTGTGCTTTTTCAGGGAATTTCTTGAGCAAATGGCATAGTTTCTTTTGGTAGCCCTCTGTGGGATCAGAGGGTAATGGCTTGTAGAAAGTGGTGTTGGAGAGCTGCCTAGCAGCCTCTTGTTCATATTCTGACCTATTCATGATGACGACAGCACCTCCTTTGTCAGCCTTTTTGATTATGATGTCAGAGTTGTTTCTGAGGCTGTGGATGGCATTGTGTTCTGCACGGCTGAGGTTATGGGGCAAGTGATGCTGCTTTTCCACAATTTCAGCCCATGCACGTCAGCGGAAGCATTCTATGTAGAAGTCCAGTCTGTTGTTTCGACCTTCAGGAGGAGTCCACCCAGAATCCTTCTTTTTGTCGTGTTGGTAGGAAGGTCTCTGTGGATTAGTATGTTGTTCAGATGTGTGTTGGAAATATTCCTTGAGTCGGAGACGTCGAAAATAGGATTCTAGGTCACCACAGAACTGTATCATGTTTGTGGGGATGGAGGGGCAGAAGGAGAGGCCCCAAGATAGGACATATTCTTCTGCTGGGCTAAGAGTATAGTTGTATAGATTAACAATATTGCTGGGTAGGTTAAGTGAACCATTGCTGTGGCCCACCATCAACCTCAGCCTGGACCAATCCACTCAAGAGATCCACTTCCTGGACACTATGGTGCTAATAAGCGATGGTCACACAAACACCACCCTATACCAGAAACCTACTGACCGCTATGCCTACCTACATGCCTCCAGCTTTCACCCAGATCACACCACACGATCCATTGTCTACAGCCAAGCTCTACGATACAACCGCATTGGTCCAACCCCTCAGACACAGACAAACACCTACAAGATCTCTGTCAAGCATTCTTACAATTACAGTACTCACCTGCTGAAGTGAAGGAACAGACTGACAGAGCCAGAAGAGTATCCAGAGGCCACCTACTATAGGACAGGCCCAACAAAGAAAATAACAGAACACCACTCGCCGTCACCTTCAGCCCCCAACTAAAACCCCTCCAACGCATTATTAAGGATCTACAACCTATCCTAAAGGATGACCCAGCACTCTCACAAATCTTGGGAGACAGGCCAGTCCTTGCCTACAGACAGCCCCGCAACCTGAAGCAAATAGTCACCAACAACCACATACCACACAACAGAACCACTAACCCAGGAACTTATCCTTGCAACAAAGCCCGTTGCCAACTGTGTCCACATATCTATTCAGGGGACACCATCACAGGGCCTAATAACATCAGCCACACTATCAGAGGCTCGTTCACCTGCACATCCACCAATGTGATATATGCCATCATGTGCCAGCAATGCCCCTCTGCCATGTACATTGGTCAAACTGGACAGTCTCTACGTAAAAGAATAAATGGACACAAATCAGATGTCAAGAATTATAACATTCATAAACCAGTCGGAGAACACTTCAATCTCTCTGGTCACGCAATCACAGACATGAAGGTCGCTATCTTAAAACAAAAAAACTTCAAATCCAGACTCCAGCGAGAAACTGCTGAATTGGAATTCATTTGCAAATTGGATACTATTAATTTAGGCTTAAATAGAGACTGGGAGTGGCTAAGTCATTATGCAAGGTAGCCTGTGTCCTCTTGTTTTTTCCTACCCTCCCCCCCCCCCCAGATGTTCTGGTTTACTTGGATTTAAACTTGGAGAGTGGTCAGTTTGGATGAG
The DNA here is from genome assembly GCF_965140295.1 of Lepidochelys olivacea. NCBI lineage: Eukaryota > Metazoa > Chordata > Testudines > Cheloniidae > Lepidochelys > Lepidochelys olivacea. Next base: position 84,271,647 of record NC_140415.1, on the reverse strand, counting down.
CTATTACCAGCAGGAGAGTGAGTTTGTGTGTGTATGGGGGTGGGGGGGATGTGAGAAAACCTGGATTTGTGCAGGAAATAGCCCAACTTGATTGTCATGCACATTGTGTAAAGAGTTGTCACTTTGGATGGGCTATCACCAGCAGGAGAGTGAATTTGTGTGGGGGGGTGGAGGGTGAGAAAACCTGGATTTGTGCTGGAAATGGCCCACCTGATGATCACTTTAGATAAGCTATTACCAGCAGGAGAGTGGGGTGGGAGGAGGTATTGTTTCATATTCTCTGTGTATATATAAAGTCTGCTGCAGTTTCCACGGTATGCATCTGATGAAGTGAGCTGTAGCTCACAAAAGCTTATGCTCAAATAAATTGGTTAGTCTCTAAGGTGCCACAAGTACTCCTTTTCTTTTTGCGAATACAGACTAACACGGCTGCTACTCTGAAAACTGGTCCAAAGACTGTTAGACAAAACAATGTAGAAAAATTTCCTAAATGCATCCTAGCAGAGAGTTCTTTTCCCAGAACCTCCTCCCTGGGTAACTGCAGGAGAAGTTGATTTTTCCACACACATACCAATCCTCCCCTCCACCCCCCACGATTACACTTTACAGAATTAGATGCAGTGACTGTTCTGTAAAGAGCAATTATGGATAATATATTTACTGAATTTATCAATTAATTTATCAAGGGACAGTCAATACTGAGAATGAACTACTGTACCGCTAAAGAAAATTGCACCAGTTTAACTAAAAATTGTGTTTTAAACTGATTTTGTTAAACCAGTACAAAAGGCTGTGCGGACACCCTTATTTCAGTTTAAACCAAGAATATTTTGGTTTAATTTAATCTTTAAATTGATTAAGATTCAGTTTAAATTAAGTCACTCTTAAATGAAGAGTGTCTACGTAGGAATTTGAACTGGTTTAACTAAATCATTTTTAAACCCAATTAAAATTAAACAGTCAACTGACGGCCTATACATAAGACCTAACTCCCCCTATATTTTATCCTTATACAGCTGAGCTTTCTTTGTTATATACACTATGAAGCAGCAAATCCAAATGCATTTACTTTCATGTATAACTCGTTTTCATTATGCACATGTCCCCATAATAATAAATAAAATAATAACATAAATAAATACTTTGCCTTTATTCAGTGCTTTTCATCTGTGGATCTCAAAGCACCTTGCAAAGTAATTAGGATATTGGCCTGAAACAAGATCCTGTATCCAAATAACTCTGAATTTAGCGATTGATCAGATTCTGATGGAAATCTAAATGAAATATCATTATTCCCATCTCACATAGGAAACTGAAGAACAGGGAAACTTGACCAATTAATGCAACGAACATTTGTATTCAAAGGCATATACAACTAGGTCTCTTTGACTCCAAAGACATGGTTTCATAATATTCCACTTATGAGCATACTGCATGCTCTGGGAGAATCAGTTGGTAGAGCTAAGCATAAGAAACCACAGTATAAATTCCTTCTCTGTATAGCAAGAAATATGTGCTGCAAGCACAAAATGGTACATTTCTTCTGGGTTTGCTCACCCTACTAATTTAAAGTATTAGAGCATTCACTTGTGTTCTTTAGCATATGGTCCCAAACTGTTCTCTTGCTATTTGATTACGAAAGATCTGTGCATGGATTTATTTGAATGACCAAATGGTTTGAAAATGTGCCTGATAGGAGCAGTTTAAAGCAGTAGGTGGGGCTAGTTGGTGGATACTTATTTGAGAATCTGATAAAAAATTGAACAGATTCCTTTTACCATATTACTTCTATATCCCATATTAACTATGTTTTAAGGAGGCTTATGAGCTCTGGTGTGACTCGGGCTTCAGTTCATAAAGTTTCAATGATCCCATAATCACTTCCAAAATCCAGAGAAAATCTAATTCATGCACTAAATCTACTACATAAATCAACGCCTGGTTAGGGGCCCAATATTTATGCTCATGTAATTAGGCCCATGGAAGGCAATGAGACTACTTGCACAGGAAAGGATTGCTTCTATGCCTCAGGCTTGCTGAATCAACCCCTAGCTCTTCACGTGTAGTTTTCATTAAACAGTTGGCAAGTACCTGCCACATAATTCAACTAAATCAATGAAGTTTCACTAGAGATGAATTTGGCTCCTCATTCCTAAACACAACCTTTTCCCACCCCCACTAAGAATGTATGACCTCCACAATAAAAGTTATATTTTTATAGCTTTATACAATGGCAGTATTAATTACTAATATATTTTAAACATACACTACATACAAAAACAAAACTCTAGTTTTATGTTAAAGTTTTCAGAAGACTCTACTAGTGGTAATAAAACTCAGAGAGATGTGACCTTCTTACTACATTGGAAATGGAAATATTTTTAACTTTACAAACTTCAGGCTAACAAAATGGATGAAATTGTTCCCTGTGCAGAGGGTCAGCTCAAGGTCTAAGTACCAGTTAAGTGCCACGTAAGTCCTCAGCATAGGACTTGAATGCTACATAGGCCTTGTGCATTTCACCCACTGTGAATTATGCTCTATGTAATGTCCCTATTATTCAGAACAAATTTGCAGGTTTCCCACATTTTTTTAAAGAGACATAGAAATTACAAAAAAAAAAGGAGTACTTGTGGCACCTTAGAGACTAACAAATTTATTTGAGCATAAATAGTCTCTAAGGTGCCACAAGTACTCCTTTTCTTTTTGCGAATACAGACTAACATGGCTGCTACTCTGAAACCCATGGAAATTACAGTTCTCAATATCGACCAAAATATGAGACTGGACAAATTATGTTAATTAGAAAGCATTTTTCTTACAGAAGTGTAATAGTGATATATTTTTGTAGATAACTACATATTTTATAGCAGATTACACATAGTGTACATTAAATATTACACACACACACACTTGCACTAATTAGTAAGTTAGCACAAAAGAAATAAAGAAAAAAAATTGCAGGAATCTCTCGTCTCTCTCTCTTCTGCCCTCTCTCTCAAGTGCACACACAGGGCAACTGTCTCCATGTTTCTTTCACCTACATAAATATACCACACTGACCACAGATGTTGGTCAGTCTCATGCAGCCAACAGATGCTGACAGGCATTCATGTCATTATAAGTGATATGTTTAAAAGTGAACACATTATATCTCTAGAATTTCCCCTTCCTAAAAAATAAAATAAAATAAATACAACTTTTTATTATTTTTAAAGTATGCTCAAGAAATGTTCAAAGAGACAGAGCTTGCCCCCATAATTCATAGGTGATCTGGATTATGAAGCTCTGAGTAGTATTTTGCCATCTGAACCCTCTGACACTCATAAAACCAGAAAAATTGAAAAAGGGGGAAAAACTTCATTCCATCTCCTCAATGTCAGTTATTACTACAAACAATGCAACCAAAGAATTCCTTGCTGATGCTCAAAACTGAACACAGTGTAAGATCAAGCTTCTTTAATAAGGGCAAATAAAAAATTGAAGTGCCCCAACCTGGAAAAAAAATTTCCATTTAGGGCGAAAGTCATCCCTGGTACTCCTCTGATTTCACTGAAGAATGAGTTTGTCTGTTTTAATCCTCCTTTCCCCAAATAAAAATAACTTAAAAGAAAAGGAGTGCTTGTGGCACCTTAGAGACTAACACATTTATCTGAGCATAAGCTTTCGTGAGCTACAGCTCACTTCGCTTTCGTGAGCTACAGCTCACTATGAAGTGAGCTGTAGCTCACGAAAGCTTATGCTCAGATAAATGTGTTAGTCTCTAAGGTGCCACAAGCACTCCTTTTCTTTTTGCGAATACAGACTAACATGGCTGCTACTCTGAAAAATAACTAAGATACTCTTTTTAATGTGATTCCCACTATAATTAGTTGTTGATTGTACTGAAAGACTCCTATGAATCTTAGTGCAAGTTATCAATCTTAGATATTTCCATGGCCCCCATTACCATAGTATCTCAGTCTTTAGTGTATTTATCCTCACACTATCCCTGTGATGTAGGGGAGTGCTCTTTCTCCCCATTTTCCAGATGGGGAACTGAGGCACAAAGAGGCTATGTGACTTGCCCAAGGTTCCACAGGAAGGATATGTCAGAGCAGGAACTTGCTTCCCAAGTCCTAGGCTAGTGCCCTAATGATTGGATCATCTTGTTTCTCTCACCAAGAAAACTGAAATACAAAAAGAACTTTTGTTGTTCCTAACTTAGATGGGTACAGGGTCAGGACTATTACAGGTCTAGATACCATGGAACGATATACAAGAGAGATGGTAAAACTAACTAGAAGTGTATTGAAAAATATACAGGAGCTCTACAACTTAAAGAACACACAGAACCAGATTTTCAAAGGAGCTCACAGCCAGATTTTAAGTGCTCAGCACCCACAATTAGAGCCAGAGTTTCAAATGGATCTTCCCCATTGTGGGGTGACAGAACCTAGGCTCCAGACAGAGCCTGAATCTCTACATTGCAATTTTATAGTCCTGCAGCCCAAGACCCACCAGCCCAAGTCAGCTGATCTGGGCCAGCCACAGGTGTTTTATTGCAGTGCAGACCTACTCTTATTTTGGTGCCTAAATGAGACCTGAGCTCTTTTCAAAGTCTGGCATCAGTTATGGATGATGGGCACTTTTGAAAATCTGTTCCGGTCTCCGGACCACGTAAAACAGGAATAAGAAGTTGTCTACTCCCAGGAGTCAGAAAGAGGTCTCCATATGACAGAGCTAACATGACCAGCCTTGTAAAGGTGTATCAAAGTAGGCCACAGCTTTGGAAAAAATAGCTTGAGATATCTAGCTGACATTCCCAAAAAGTTGTACGAGTGGCAAAGTGCAGGAGAAAATAAAATAAAAAACAAGAATTGCAACCTAATATTTATCATGCCCAAGAAAGCAAGTTTGTAGTAACTTTTAATGGGTGTGGTGGCCAGGAAGTGATCAGAACATGTGACAAGCCCAGCCAAACAAAGAGAAATTAAATATGTGGATTTGTCAGTCAGAGATCAATTGGGTGGTAAAGCAGAATTTCCCCTGCTCCGTCGGGCACACATAAGACAGCAAAAGCAACCATGGATAAATATCAAAGACACAAAAGACATCGCTCGTGGGAACATCCACACAAACTAAAGCTGGCCGTAGTTGCTGCTTTCTGTGGCAGTTAAGTGCTGTTGGATCTGAGTCCATTTTCTGATGTGCTTTTTCTTGCATTTTGTGATGTTTTTGAGGAAGTCATGCCACATTTTCTTCCTCTCTCATCTTATTCCATCCACTTTTATTTAGCCCACAGCCTCCTCTATTCCTACTATTTATTGTTCAAATTTGATTTTTAGTTAAACAGCCCCTGAAATTGACAAGAATAGGTATGTGTGCAGAAATAAAGCTAACTAATCTTTTTTTCACTGTCCAAGGAGAAATGCAAAAAGTAAACAAACAGCATGAAAATAAATTGGGCAGCTGGTTAACCCCACTGACATCAGTGGGATTAGGACTTCCCTTAAGAGTCAATGGAAGTCAAGCGACTAACTACCATTTGTGCCTTTGAAAATCTCCCCTCTGAAGTGCTATATCTAACAGGTTTTTTTTTAAATAAATAAATATATTTGACATGTTTTTGGAAATGTTAAGGTTTTTATTGTATGTGGATCTGCTGGCTTCTAGTTCTCCTCTTGCAGTTTTACCTACAGCATATTATTTTGTCCATTTTCATCTGCTTTGTCTTACTATATTACTTTCCCCTTGTCTATGCACAATGCAATACACATAAGCATATGGCTCAGAGAGAACAGATATGTGAGAGGAAACCATAAATTTCAGTTCACTCTGTCTTCCTTCTTGTTTCCCTTCCCAATCGTGAAGTCAGAACAATCTGAACAGCTATTTTAAATTACTTTGTACAGACACTAAGGTGAAAGAGCAACTGCAGAAAAAAACAGTCAGCTTTATCCCTGCTGATATGCCATTGATTTTAATGGAAGTACACCAGCAATTAATTTAGTCCCAAATAGCTAAATATTATCATTTCTTGTATATTAAAATTATGCAGTTAATAAACATGCAGTTCTGTGCCAAGATCTCCCTTCTGTATGGATACCTCTGCCACTCACACTCCCTTCTATTGCTCCTTTTACATCTTTGCCCCTCTTTCATTCACTAAGTGGCAAGACCAGAAACAAGCAGCAGTTACAGAAATTATGTGTATTGTCTATCAGGGCTAAATTGTGACTTCACAATCTGCCCTGAGTAAGGGAAGGCAGCAGCTGCTCCATCCAGCAGATCAGACAATAAATTGTCACTCAGAGTCACAAACTGTCCCCTGCTGCCTCCTTTCTCTCCAAAGGGTGGGGCAAGAGTGGAGGGGAAGTATATTACTTCACCCCTTTTTGTCTTCCCTGAGACCTGACCAGCTGTGTGTGTGGAGTGGGGGCAAAGTTAGGGCTCCTCTCACTCTATTCCCCTCTGCGTCCTCTCTTTGGTCACAGCTGGAACTATTGGGAAAGTTGCTCCTGTTCTCCCATTACATCAAGAATCACAATCTGAGCAAGATCAAGGAAACCTGGCCTTATCCCTTTACTCTCTTCATGACTGAGTAAAGACTCTGACAACTAAACCCTCAGTGGTTTTAGTTGCTGCTGGTGAGACCCTAGTTAATGTTGTGAAAAGGTTTCCATTGTAACCCTCTTGTCACGGAGTCACCGGGCAATCCTTGGAACTACTCCATATGAATCCAGTCAGGACTCTGGGGGAGCGTGCCTCCTCTCTCTGAGCATACTGTCGCCAGGGCAAGAAGCTTACACAGCTTCGACCTTCCTGGATCTGACCTCAAAGCATTCAGCATCCCCTTCCACACCCTGCACTTCCTGCAGCAAGTCCACCTGGGCGGAGCTCCTGAGGAAGCCAGAGGGCCCTGCTCCCTAGCTCCGCAGTCAGACGTGACTCTCAGCCAGCCAGTAAAACAGAAGGTTTATTATTCAACAGGAACACAGTGTAGAATAGAACTAGTTAGCACAGAAATCAGTGACTTTCAGCCAAGTCAGGCCAGAAGCCCTGGACTCCACCTCCTCCACTCACCCCAAGCAGACTGCCAGCTTCCAGCGACCCAACCTCCGACACCCCCGTTGCTCCTTCGCCTTCTCTTGCTTCCCGGGCAAAGAGTCACCTGGTCATCACCAGGTTGCATCCTCCTCCTAGGTCTCAGGTTACGAAGGGCACCGGTCACAGCACACATGCAGGCAGCTGGAGCAGCCTCACATGCCCCAGAAGTCTCAGCCAAAGTCACACACCCCTATTCCCACCACTGAGGTACTGGTGCAGCACACAGGGAAACTGAGGCACACACAGTATCCACGCAAAACAATAAAACTCACATAGGCTCAACAGTAAGATGTGCATAGACTTACATACAACATAACAAGAGAAAACCCCCACTTCGTCACACCTCTCTTTCCACATGTTCATATCTTTCCTGAACTTCACCTTCTGTGTTGAATTTTTTTATGCTTGGCCACAGCCTCAGGGCTGGCTCTAGGTTTTTTGCCGCCCCAAGCAAAAAAATTGCCATCCAAACCTCCGAGAGCACAACTGCCCAAGCAAGAAAGAAAAAAAAAAAGGGAGTGGCCGGAATGCCACCCCTGGAATTGTGCCACCCCAAGCACGTGCTTGCTTTGCTGGTGCCTAGAGCCGGTCCTGCACAGCCTGAACATGGTATTTGTATGTATGGGAATACAAAGTTGAAGCAAGATACCATCATCTGTGTTTGACTAATAAGTGAATGGGGGAGAAAAAAATCACTTTTCCCATCAGAAAATAGATTTATATGCAGATGATGTAATATTATTTTAATCTGTACCAAATATTTCCCTAAAATTAGTATCTAAAGAAATCAATCACTTTGGGAAAGCATCTGGATTTAAAGTAAATTATGCCAAATCTAGCTATAAATTTACCAGACTCTGATAAGTAATTCCCCCAGAAAACTGTTGTCTAATGAGACAGGGTGACTTGCTCCCTTAAGGGGAATGGGACCTAGTGGTCAGCTCATAACTTTAGGATGGTAAGGGGCATGGCCCCTTTAAGAGTCTGTAAGTGAGCTGATGTACAAAGGCTGAGGGTATAGGGGGAGAGATGAACTGGTCCTGGGAATCAGTTGTGCTTGGAAGGAATCCTGCTACTGTATCTTTAAGGGCCTGGGACTAGGAACCTTGCAGAGTGAATGGGGCAAGGCTCCCTTCTCCCAACCAATTGGGATGAGCTTTGGGAAGAGGACCAGCATATACCCTGCGTCTTCCCTCATAGCAAGACAGACATCATCAGAAGAAGGTTCCAAGCTGGAGAATGAATTTGAAAAAGGGGCTCAGCTGGTTAAAACTCTGCAGCTGGCCTGAACCACTGATGGCCTATGGTGGAGGAAACTCCTGCCTTAAGGAGGAAAATTATAAGGACAGTTTGGACTATAGCCTAGTGTGTGCCAGAGAAGCTGAGGAAACACCAAGAGCAGAGACTCTCAGTAGTAACTGGCTGTGAGTAACCACCCAGAAAACCAGGATCTTGGAGGAGACAATTAGAGGATTGAATCAGAGGAACAGCCTGCAGGGCAAGCGTGGTAGGTAGCAGGCCAGGGACACATTAAAGGGTTAGGGGGAGACTACACCAATGACTTTATACAGGGTCTTGGCCTGGAACCAGAGAATGGGTGGGCATGGGTTCCCGTACCAAACCCAACAAGAGAATTTTCTTAAGGCCTTGAACAAGTGGACCACACATAAAGGGAACAGGGACTATATGCCACTCAACTAGTGCTACAGGTCTCCTGAATCATTGAACTCTTCAGTACCCTGAAAGAGGAAAGGAGTATCAATAATCCAGCCATAGGGCTATGGTCAGGACAAAAGACTAATACTAAGTGAGCTAGATGGCGAGGGGTCTATTGGAGGATGTAAAATGAAGCGGGCTTGCTGTGGTGCTTGGTTTTGCTGCAAGCGGGCACCCATGTCAGAAGCCAACCAGTTAATGGGTACAAATGAGCAACAAATTCTACAAGATATCTGGGAATTCAAATATCAAACAACCTAGAAGAGCTCTATGATTTAAATGTCAAACCACTACTTCATCAATTGAAAACAGATCTGGAGTGTTGGGGGAAGTATGTAATTTCTTGGTTGGGAAGAATAGCCACAGTCAAAATGAACACTTTGCCAAGGACATTTTTCTTGTTTCAAAATCTTTCTGTAATCACCCCAGATAATCCTCTAGCAGGAATACAGAGAATGTTGTTAGAATTTATACAGAATAAGGAAAGACTGAGTGAGTGCAGACGCTTTATACAGACCCATTAAACAGGATGGACTAGCTGTTCCAAATATTGTACGGTGCTATCAAGCCAGCCAGCTCAACATACCAGGGGACTGGGAGCACTCTAACCCACCCAAAGACTGGATCGTTGTTGAACAAGCAAACAATAGCAGTATAAACATGCATAGGTTACTATGGATTAGTAATAATTAAAAAAAACACTCCAGAAATGTATACACCACCTTTAGCACACAAAAATTCTGTATGTACAAAGAGGCTGAGTTAATGCCATTGGTGAAATTTTTTTTTTAACTGACACCTTAATTTTTCTTTAACATAACAAATAATAGCAACATACTTCTCTATAGTATACTTGAAGAATCCCAGTATTTACTATAGTACATATTGCATGACTAAAATGCAGACATCTCTATGTGCAAACTGGGATACAGAACACTTCCAAGCAGGAGTGAGGAAGAAGGAATTGTTGCCAGAAACTCTGGACCAAATCCCTTTAACAAAGAGTTATAAGATGTTCAGCATTCATAATAGTGCAGACAGGATAATGACATTTAAGGTCTTAGCCAAAAGACACCTCCACCTCCTGCCGTTTCCCTTCTCTCCCCATCATAAATGAAATGGGACTCATTTATTTGCCTTCAGTAGGATGAAAAGTCAATATGACCCTGCCAGGATTTGAACCTCTGGTTCCAGTAAGTCTGTTTAATACTAATGGGAGTTACATGCCTGTATCAATGGAAGGATATAGCCCCCAAAGAATCCATTTAAAATCAAGAAGCTGTTTTAAAGATGGAGATTTGTATCAGAGTATTCTACAATAACTATGCAAGGATTTCAACTTGAACCACACTTAATGGGGTGTGTCTTCATTCAAACCATGTGTTATCCGCTTGGCATGTAAGGTCTAACACTGTTGCTGTCTGCATTTATTTTAAACTCTGATGAAATATATTATAAAAAAGACTTGAACAATGACAACTAAAATTTGTTGGGAAGACTTGAAACAAAGAGTTGAATAAAGTTGAAAACTTATGGAAATAATATAAATCCGAAATGTTATAAAGAAAAATTTAGTATCCACATGGGAACTACCCTATAATCTTCTTGGCAGATCCTAATCGGACATGTCTAACAAAAGTAATATAACTAGCTTCTATATAAACAAAAACATGCATACCTTCCACCAAAAGGATTAAACATTGAAGTTAATGTACTGTTAGGAGTACCATATATAGAAATTTCATGGCAATGAGCTTTATAAAGAATGTGCAGAAGAAGAATGGAACTATTTCCAATACACATCTATTTAGATGGTCATCTTACTAACTTTATTTTCCGTGGTGGAGAATGTATTTATACTAATATTTGCAATGTAATTCTATCAGTTTTGCTCCATGCAGCAACTATTTTAGTCTTTTTAAACTTCAGGAGATACTTTTTTGTCCAAGACATATACTGACAACTATATAAGCCTCTCAAGAACCTGCCATATTTAAACTCCTATAAAGTTTTATTAGTAATGCCTACGTATTTTATCATAATTTCCTATTTAGACAGGCCTGTCAGAACCCAAGGAGGAGTTCAGATGAAGTAATTTATTTCCCAGAGTGATCTAAAGAGCAACTTAAATTACAAAGCACAGACAGTGCATGAAGGGCTAACTAAAGACACAAAACTTGGCAATAGAGTCCTCTTTCATAACAATAATTTGCACTTATATAGCTCTTTGCTTCTGAAGCTCTCATAGTGTTTTAGAAACATGTATGAATAAAACCTCAAAACATAGCCTATGATGTAAGGAAGCATTATTACAGTAGAGGAAACTGAGGTATAGGCATGTTTAAAAAAACTTGCCCAACCTCCCATAGAAAGGCTGTGGCAGATTCGGAAATAGAATCCACATCACCTGTCTTGTACCTTAATTGGAAGATCAGCTGTACTCTCTAGGAAAATCCTTCCTTCTTTCAGCAAAAGGTGAAGCCTCCTCCATGCCTTAGAACTATACCTGATCTCATTCTGATTAGCTTTAACATCTTGAGAGCCACAGTATGGGAGGGGGGAGGAAGGGAGAAATATATGGAACCAAGTAAGAGTTCAATGCCGTATATTTCATACAAACTGTATCCCAAAAATGCTTAATAGAATTAAATATAAGATAGGGAATACAGTTACTTTGCAAAACAGCTGTGTAAAGGCACTGGGTAAGATTCTGTGCTATGCTTCTTAGAGGGAGAGCGGGAGTTAAAGTGGTTTTAAATTATCTTTGCATAATCTCATCCCTGGGAAGCTGCTGGCATAATTTAGACAGTATTTAGGAGCTAAATTACAGCAGCCTCCCAGGCTGTCCTAGGGGTGGCAGAAGAACTGACTAGAATCTTTACAACACTGTATACTGTAGTGCCACCCTGCCTGCTATGCCAGGGCTTGCAAGGGAGAGCTTGGAGGTTAGCCTGGAGTTGTCTTCTGCAGCCCGTGCATTGGGGGAATCATTCCCAAATCAGAACTTGGGCTTTTAGGGCCCTTGAACTTGGTGAAAAAGGAGCAGAGCAGGGTAAGGATCTCACTCGTGTGATTAATTAAAACAAAACATTCATAAGGCCATTAGTGAGAGGCAAAGAAAAACAGAGAATGATGAGCAAGGAAGAACATATGTTTGGGAATAAAATCTGATAAAAAACAGAGATGAGATATAAGAAGACTGTTGCAGATGGTAGAATAGAACACTTTTGCATTAACTCTTCTGATAACCTCCCCACAAAGAAAGAAAGGGGACCAATGTTATAGGGACCTGACATAAATGTCACTGAAATCAGTAAAAGTCTTTCCATTGACTTCACTGATCTTTGGATCAAACCCTTTGTGAGTAGAAGGAATGGGAGGGGAATAGTACAGGAGTACTTCAACCTGCCAACTATCAAATCTGGGACACATTGTGATACAAAGACCCAACACACAAGATCTGTGTGGAATGTAAGTAACTTTCTGACTAACAGTAGGGACATAAGGGAGGTATGGGGACATGTTCTTTGGGATAGGTTGGAGCAAAGCCATGGAAAGGTTTGGAAACAAGGAAAGCAACTTTGGATCCTAAAATGAATGGGAAACCAGAAGAATAATATGAGGCTGGAGGTGATGTGGTCATGCTTCTTGTAAGTGTGAGAGGACAAGCAGTAGCAATCAGCACATGCTGGAGTCCAGAGAGCTGGCACTTCAGGAGGTCATAGTTTCAGTAATAATGAAAAAGAAAATGGAAAGTAAGGCATAGATTTCAGAAAATGTAGAAATGAAATTGTGGCACACAGGGGCAGTGATTTGAAATGTATGACAGCTGTATCTGAAGACAAAGGAGAGCGAAGGGAGGAGTGTTCTGGGTGACCGTTGGTATCCGGTTAAATGGTAATGGAGGCAAATAGGAGGTCTGCGTTGAGGAGTGATAGATGACATGGAGTGTTGACAGAAGATGCTTCTTCCCTCACTCCTGCGCTCCAAAAGAGGCACTTCTGTTTTCAAGACATCTAATTGAAAGAAGCTGAAACCAAGGACCTAATTCTGCCTCATTTAAATCAATGGCAAAAGTTCCATAGGTTTCAGTGGGAGCAGGATTTGATCCCAAGCCGTGAATATAGACACAAATAGTGACAGAGACATTCACAGTTGAGTGTGATCAGTATAAAACTGGTAGTTAAATGTAGAAATGAAATGAAGGAAGGGCTAAAGAACGAGAAAGGCTCAGAATTGAAGACTGGCGGCAGTGTTAGCATAGATATGGTGCTGTCATCATAGAAAGAGTGCTTTACTAGGCGGTAGTAGAACCACAACAAAGGAGAACAGAGGCTCCCAGTGGAGATATGGAGGAGAATGGAATGCTTCGTAGTGCAAAGGTTGCATAGACAATTAAGCAGAGTGAGGAAGAAATAGCATGCGATTGTCAGCAGGATTGAGGCTATTAATAGAGTGTTTGAATTTTTCAGTTGCATAGGCACAGGTATTGAACTATCCAAATCTGTGTATGAAAATGCATTCATACAATGGAAGCTGGGTTGAGAGCCTTCTGAAAATTGGGGTCAAAATTCCTTCTATTATATTTTATTGTGGTCTTTCTCTAGCTTTCATCACAAAGACCAAATATCCGATTTCCAGGCACGTACTAGTATCTAGACAAAGATAAAGCGTAGGGCAACAGTATGTTAATTTATCTTCATAGTTTCTAGGGGCAGGAGGACAATGCATGTGGGGCATGCCGTTATCACATTATAAACCACTCCTTGACATGCATTATTACTAATTTTTTCTTACTTGTCTTAGCTTCAACATCCATCGCTCTATTAATTGGCCAAATTCATCCCTAGTGTGCCAAATGGATTTGTACTCCAAGGCCTTATATCAGCAGTGAATTTAACCCAATTTTCCCTATCATAAGGGGATTTATATAGATTTTTACTTTGAAATTTTCTCCATTTCCTCATGTATCATTTCTGGGAAAGATAATCAAATAATAAATAACAATTAACAACAGTATAGTTTACCTGAGCTTTACCTAATGCTTTGTCTTCTGCTTGAGGAGTCTGGAGGGTAAAAGGACACCGACAAGCTTTCATGCGTTCTGGACTGCTGCATTCTTCCACCAGTCTCTTTGAAGAAACATTTCCCCTGTTTGCTGTATTTATACCATGTATACCACAATATGGTAATTCATTTTGGCACTCTAGTGCTGCAGCATAAGGATCCTTAAAGATCAGTTCAGTGGGGCTCTCTATCTAGCCACAAAGCACAGCACCTCCACACGTTGCCCCAGATTGGACATGTGCCAGAGCAGGATTAATGTGAACTAACATCTCCATGTTAGATGAAGACAGTGATACTGCTTTTGCATCAATGGATGTTGCATCATTCCTGGATAAAGGCCGTGGAGGGTTAGCTTCAAGGTACGGTAGCTGGCACTAAAATGTTAATATTTGCCAACAGACACCACACTGTTTTCATCATTACTTCCTGTTCCAAGTAACTGTTGGCCTCCACACTGAAATATAAAGCAATGTGTATTCCAGCCTGATCTTTTTCATACTTAGTTTAACATTCAAGAACAACCACTGACTCCAAAGAAAAATATTATAAACTGAAATGACTATTGCTGTTTAAAACTGTTCAAAATCCACAAGTGACACAGAGGAAAGAAACATCTGTACTACTGATTGGAAACGTAATGCCCCTAAACAATTGAAAAGTTGTGCTGTGCCTTCATAATCCATTAGGAACAAAGAGCTGATTTTTCTCATTTCCTAGGTTTCCTCATGTCGTTTCCTAGGCGACATGAGGGTCCCATGCCATATCCCAATGCTTTAAAGTCCTGATTATCATAATTTAGGAAAGCATCCTCCCCATTCATCATTATCTTCAGCACATCAATGTTTTAATTATCAGTTCCTGCAGTCTCAGGTCAAGAAGTTTCAAATGATACAACCTTGGCACTTACTGGATCCTGAATCTCATCCAGACACTTCTCAAAGTCCTCTTGAATCTTTCAGACACTGTTTGAGCCCGTGCTATAGACTGGGATGGAATGGATGGGAAACTAGGAGGCTTTGTGGAAGCTTGTGACAGACTTGCTGATCTCTTTAGCATGTCAGTGTTTTCTAGTCAGGCATTACACAGCACACCTCTGTCTCTCCAACTACGACCATCATCAACACAAATTGCTAACAAAGGCATCTTTTAAAAGCAGGAAAAATATCAGTTGCATGCCATCTACCAATATGGCCTACCTGTGTAACCTTCAGTCCCATACTTTCTTTTATGATCACAGACTTTCTTTCTATCCAGGACTTTTCAAAGTCTGCATGGGAGACTTTGGACCACACTGAACAGCATCTGAACAAACCATGGAAGATGCAGCTACTTGATGCACAAGTGGAAAATCAAAGGCTTTCATTTGTGCAACTGTGGTGAGCAAATCAAATACATCATAACACAGTGCCCCAAATATGGATTCTACAGTGAAATGGATGATATCCATAGCACCACAGAGGAGGCCTTGAAATGGCTTACGGACCTACAACTGCAGCTGCAGAATGTTGCTCTACAGATGCAATGCGTGCATGTGAGGACTTTTCAGAGTTTATTTTTCACCACAGGCATAGGAGGGAAAAGTACAATTGAAGACATAGTTTGGGTATGAATAATGACTTGTAGACAACTGTTTTTTATTTTCATTTTTGTTTTCACTGACTGAGAATGTAAATTGAACTTCAGTGCTATTGTGCTTTGTTCTCGCTCTCTGTGTAGAAATGTGTTCTGCATTACAGTGCATGGATAAACTAGAACAGTCCCAAATATCACCCCTCAGCTTTTGTATAGCACAAAAGCCAAGAAAAGATAGAGAATGTGGTTTTATGACCAACAGATGGTGTAATTGGTATCATAGATGTTTTTATGTTAAGGGGTCAGAGGTTCAGCCTCCATCTGGAGCCTTCTCAAATCCACTGTATATCTAAATGATTAAAGAAGTTACACTGGGTCAAAACATAACCATCTGCACACTGGGGAAAAATGTGGCTTTCTCCATTTTAGCTGTTAGACTAGTTAGGCTTTTTGTACTCCCTGTTGTACACTTTACACTGATCAATATACTGATGATATACTAGCCTTCTGTCTCGCAGAATCATCCAACATCCATTATTTCTCCATATCCTCAAAGACTAGTTATCCATGACACACCTTCTGAAGAATAAAAAGTGCAGCTTTCATTACCTTTATTCTGATCTGAACTAATGAATGAACAGAAAGAAACATTACAATTATATTTGCAATTGGATGTAGAAGTTAATTTTGATGTGCACCAGAGTCAGCCTCGTCTAGTGAACTAGATATGTGTCTAGGACCCAGCAACTTTCAGCTTTCTAAAGAAAGTCTTTTTCTCGGTCTTGGTTTTCTCATCTGTAAAGGAGATAGACCCCAGCTGTAAAGTCTGGCTTAGAATCAGAACATCCTCAAAGGTGATCAGATACTATAGAGGGGACAGGGCACACAATGACCTGGATGGATGGATAAATAAATCTGTGTCTAAAGTTCAGGCACAGCTCTTAATTTAGTTCTCTCTCAGGGGGCTTGTGAGGTTTAGTTTGTTAGCAAACTACTACAGGTTTGAAGATGTAAAACCCTACAAGGGCTAAGTACAGAAGGTGGGTGAATTTCTGGCCTCAGCAAAGTAAAGGGCAAAACTCTGATTCCAGTGGGCCAGGATTTCATCTGTTTTTCTTCATCTCTTGCCTTATACTGTTACGTAATTTTGCTGCATCACTAAATGGTTGTCACATTTACCCCAGTAGCAGCCGCATTTCAATGGTGATTGAAGTGATTCGTATATGTATAGCTTGTGGAATTATTTTGTAGGATCTTTAGGATCTCTTTGAATGAAAGATGCTGAATACACTTGACATTATTAATGCTAAATTACAAATTAAATGACCCCTTACTGTTTTTGATTTGTTGGTTTACAGTACACCAGTGATGCTATGTGTTGTTCCTAAGGAGGGTACATATACACACAGCTACTGTAGGAAAGCATCATTTGGAAATTTTATGTCCTGTTGTCCAGAAGTAGTAATAACTTGATGTATTTTTGGTGAAAAGGGACATGAACGCTTATCCTCCAGGAGAATGTTGTGAGGCAAGTAGTGGATGAATTTAAAAGGGCAGACTCCAGCACCTTTCAAATATAACTGCACTAGGTATTAGAAATGTATTAAAATGGAATTTATGTTATGAAAGCTTAGTGCTCACTTATTACTTGTTTTCTGCCTGAGTTAAAGGTGTAGACAGAATTTTCAAAACAACAGTTTACTCAGAAAACTACCTCTGAAGCAACAACAGACTAGGATTTATATTTTTTTCAGAATATTAACAAGAAATGTAAAGTTACCATCTCATAAAAATCCTGTGACTGGAATATGATGCACCTTCTTGATTTTAGTTTGCCCTGAATAAAACAAGAGATCCTACTCCATTTGGTGTCAATCAATTTTAATACAATAAGACTATATTAAGAAAGCCTTGAATAGGTATTTTAAAACTGACCAAAAAACTGGGCAAAGGGGTGTGGGAAATGGGAAACAAGGATCAGCTATTTCAAATTAAATGACAGAATTATGCCTACTGTATTGCTTTGTATCCAGCTGCTATCATTGAATGCCACCATTACTTAGATTTAGGTATGTTATGGGTGGAGGGGGGATGTGGATGTGCATATTTTTATCATAGTTCCAATTTTAAAGAAGGTTTCAGAGTAACAGCCGTGTTAGTCTGTATTCGCAAAAAGAAAAGGAGTACTTGTGGCACCTTAGAGACTAACCAATTTATTAGAGCATAAGCTTTCGTGAGCTACAGCTCGCTTATGCTCTAATAAATTGGTTAGTCTCTAAGGTGCCACAAGTACTCCTTTAATTTTAAAGAAGTGTGTGTGTGTGTGTGTGTACCATTATGCCGAATATAGTAAAATGGAAGCAGCAACTTTAGGTGTCCATATTTGAAAATCTTGGCCTTCAAATACATTTCTTTTTCTCTAGCTTTATTTTTATTTATTTATTTTAAAAGGCAACAAACATCCTGCACAAACATCTTTCTTTCCTTCCCCTTCTTTTGCTCTGTCTCTCCCTCTCTGTTCCCTCTGTGAAGAAGCTCATGCTCTATGGGCTGGGGAACATCCAGTGTTGTTTGGCTTCCTGGGCCAGATGGCATATGGTTTTGCAGCATAGCTAAGTGCCACAGAAACAGAGAAGAGAAGCTTAGGCCTGCAGGCTATTTCCCGAGACAGACTGTAGCCCAGTACGTGAGAGCTGTTTTTGTAACCAGTTGTAGTCAACTCTCCCAACCAACCCCCTAGGCTTAAGCTCAAGTGGCTCACCTGAGTCTCCACTCCGCAGCCACAACATCCATGCTATTTTTAGAGCGCTTGCTGGAGCCCCGTTATTGCAAGTCTGTCTACCTGAGCTGGGAGGTTCATTCTTGTGGAAGCAGGGACAGAAACTAGGTGCCTTTGAAGGAGCAACCCACTGCTTAATCTACACCAGCACATTTGCATAGGGTGATGACAGATCCAGATCCATGCAACTTTCTGCAATTCCACTGCTCCCCTTTGCTCCAGGCCACCCAGACAAATGTAGGCCCTGCCAAGGTGGCTGCCTTCAAAGTTAAGAAGGAGGGATATAATCACTGAATACCAATTTGAATATGTCTTAATGTCTTCCAAATATTTTTGTTTTGCTTAAAAAATGCTAAATGTCTAAAAGATGTTTAGTGCCTACTCTGGAAAGTTTTCAAAGGGAAGAGGGGGGAAAACTTTGAAAAGAGAAGAAGAAAAAAATAAGATTCAGAAAGATCTGAACACAATCAAATTGTGTATGCTGCGTAATGTGAAGGGAAAGTTCTGTTCAGGTGTGTGTATTTGCATGGGTTTACATGATATAATGTATTATAAATACAAAGACCTACACTTCCAAATTCATAAGAGTAGTTTGGGAAAAAAGTCCACAATCTACACAGCTGGAACTAAACTGCTGTAGTGTTCACAGATCTGTGTCTAATATGCATAAAATTAGAATGTTCAAACAATCAATACAGAATGACACAGAGGTAAGAAGCAGAAGAACAAAAATGAACAGACTTAGTTAACTTCTCTCAGATAATTTTTCACGCTGACATTTTAAAAATGCAAAGTAATAAACAAAAGAAACAAATTGCAACAAGAAGCACAAGAATTGACAAAACAGATTAGAACAGATTTCAAATCTACCATACAAATGCCTATTCAGAAAATTTTAAAACTTGGTATCATGAGAACCCATGTATGTATTTAGAGACTACTTACTAAAAACCTTTTTGAAAAGTAGCAGTATAGCTATGGGGGAATAATTTTCATAACATGGTTTCTTTGCTCACCTCTTTCTGTTCAAATATCTGAGAACAGCTCAGGAATTTGTTATTCAAAACTATTTTCTGAATAATTTCCAATAGTTTGTGATGTGTAGCTTGTCTGTGAACATTCTGAGGGTTTGCTATAAAAATCTGAGCTATTTTGATTGGACACAAGTCACATGGTATGTTTCTGTTCTCTGAAAATAACTCTTACAAATCAGAGTCCCCATGCAAATACTTAAGAATCTGAAGTTTGCTTTCTGTGAATATTCTCCAATATTCATGGTTTCCAAAGTTATTAGAATATTCACTGGGAGCAAAATTCACTGTCATGCAGAGGGCCAGCAGCAGGCTAAAAAGTCCTACGTACATCCAATTAAAACCCTCAAATTAGGGCTTAAATGAAATGTAAGTAAAGCATGGGCTTTGTGGTCACCCTCCACTCTGGGATGAATTTCACCCAAAATGAACACGAAGTACACACACAGCCAAAGCTAATTCATTTACAAATTATAACTTAAATCATGGCAGTATTTTTTTTTAAGCATTCATCCAGATCTTATGATGACTGACTGTACTTAGTAGACATTCCACCATCTTACCTCATCACACCCAAACCTAGCAAAATTATTAAAGGGAATCAAATCATTGAGACATTTGTCTCAGAGTAACCCTGCAGTCTTATAATTGTTGTCCTTGCCTTCCTCTCCTCTCCTCACACCCTTCAATGTCTGTCTGTCTGTCACATGTTTGTAGTCTCATGTTGAAGTTAGATTGTGTGTTTTTCAGACCGGGAACAATGTTTTCACTTTATAGCATGAGATAGCTAGCACATTTTTGGATGCTTGAATAATAGTAAAATACTTGATCTGATGGAAGACGTATTTTGAAATTGAAGCTGGTTTTGAAATACGCAAATAGGAAAAGCTCTTTTGGCCCAAGTGATTAGCCAATATTCAAGACCTTGCTGGGTTATTTTCATCAGGAATAGAAATTGGGGATACAAGGTAGGTATTTCTTTGGTGCAGTCTTGTTTACTTACAAACAATGCGCACAAAGTCCTGTTGCCCTGAATGCTGTAGGAACAAACAGCAGGCAGTTAAAATTCAAGTCTGCCTTTGCAGCAAGTGCTGTGTCCACAAGAAACTATCTTTCGTCTTCCTCCCAAGGCCACAGTCACCACTAGTTCATTTGCTTCATGCCTCACGGACTCACAGCTGCAAACAATGAACCCCCTAGCTCCTGCATTTTATGATCAAGCCCAGGGAAAGCCCTCAGCCTACACAGTTTAGCCTATGATTGGCCTTGTCATGTGACCTTTTGCCTTGGGCAGTGGCTCACTATTGTTTCCAGCTATCACTACATAATACATTTAATTGCTTCCATTTAGCCTCAAAGAAAAGTGCTTAGCACCCTCATCAACTTTAACAAAGTCTGAGATTGTCTATTGTTAGCCATTAACACCTCCCAGTCTAAAAAAAACCCAGCTTAAACTGACACTATTTAGAAATAGATTTTTGTTTCAGAGTAGCAGCCGTGTTAGTCTGTATTTGCAAAAAGAAAAGGAGTACTAGTGGCACCTTAGAGACTAACCAATTTATTTGAGCATAAGCTTTCATGAGCTACAGCTCACTTCATCTGATGCATTCAGTGGAAAATACATTAAGGAGATTTATATACACACAGAACATGAAAAAATGGGTGTTATCATACACACTGTAAGGAGAGTGATCACTTAAGATGAGCTATTACCAGCGAGGGAGGGGGGAGAGAAAACCTTTTGGAGTGATAATCAAGGTGGGCCATTTCCAGCAGTTAACAGGCACATCCGAGGAGCAGTGGCGGGGGGGAGGAGGGGGAAAGGGGGGAGGAAAGGGAAATAAACATGGGGAAATTGTTTTACTTTGTGTAATGACACATTCACTCCCAGTCTCTATTCAAGCCTAAGTTAATTGTATCCAGTTTGCAAATTAATTCCAATTCAGCAGTCTCTCGTTGGAGTCTGTTTTTGAAGTCTTTTTGTTGTAATATAGTGACCTTTAGGTCACAAATCGAGTGACCAGAGCGATTGAAGTGTTCTCCGATTGGTTTATGAATGTTATAATTCTTGACGTCTGATTTGTGTCCATTTTTTTTTTTACGTAGACACTGTCCAGTTTGACCAATGTACGTGGCAGAGGGGCATTGCTGGCACATGATGGCATATATCATATTGGTAGATGTGCAGGTGAACGAGCCTCTGATAGTGTGACTGATGTGATTAGGCCCTATGATGGTGTCTCCTGAATAGATATGTGGACACAGTTGGCAACGGGCTTTGTTGCAAGGATAGGTTCCTGGGTTAGTGCTTCTGTTGTGTGATGTGTGGTTACTGGTGAGTATTTGCTTCAGGTTGGGGGGCTGTCTGTAGGCAAGGACTGGCCTGTCTCCCAAGATTTGTGAGAGTGATGGGTCATCCTTCAGGATAGGTTGTAGATCCTTGATGATGCGTTGGAGGGGTTTTAGTTGGGGGCTGAAGGTGATGGCTAGTGGTGTTCTGTTATTTTCTTTGTTGGGCCTGTCCTGTAGTAGGTGACTTCTGGGTACTCCTCTGGCTCTGTCAATTTGTTTCTTCACTTCAGCCGGTGGGTATTGTAGTTGTAAGAATGCTTGTTTGTCTCTGTCTGAGGGGTTGGAGCAAATGCAGTTGTATCATAGAGCTTGGCTGTAGACGATGGATTGTGTGGTGTGGTCTGGGTGAAAGCTGGAGGCATGTAGGTAGGAATAGCGGTCAGTAGGTTTCTGGTATAGGGTGGTGTTAATGTGACCATCACTTATTAGCACTGTAGTGTCCAGGAAGTGGATCGGTCCAGGCTGAGGTTGATGGTAGGATGGAAATTGTTGAAATCATGGTGGAATTCCTTAAGGGCTTCTTTGCCATGGGTCCAGATGATGAAGATGTCATCAATGTAGCGCAAGTAGAGTAGGGGCATTAGGGTACGAGAGCTGAGGAAGCATTGTTCTAAGTCAGCCATAAAAATGTTGGCATACTGTGGGGCCATGCAGGTACCCATAGCAGTGCTGCTGATTTGAAAGTATACATTGTCCCCAAATGTGAAATAGTTATGGGTGAGGACAAAGTCACAAAGTTCAGCCACCAGGTTTGCCGTGACATTATCAGGGATACTGTTCCTGATGGCTTGTAGTCCATCTTTGTGTGGAATGTTGGTGTAGAGGGCTTCTGCATCCATAGTGGCCAGGATGGTGTTTTCAGGAAGATGACCTATGGACTGTAGTTTCCTCAGGAAGTCAGTGGTGTCTTGAAGATAGCTGGGAGTGCTGGTAGTGTAGGGCCTGAGGAGAGTGTTTGTTTGTGTAGGGGAAATCACTCAGATTCTGGGCCTTTGCATGCCAAATTTCAGCCTGCATTGAATGTGCATGTACTTTGGTAAATACTATGTCTAGTGGAAATATGCATCTGACCAAAACACTGGCAGTGTAATGAGACAGTATTATAATATGTTCTTTAGGTGCTAAGGGAGATATGTCTTCTAAGATGCAGTCTACTCCTACTGTGCTGGGTAATTGGAGGCCTCCAAACTTATTTTTCTTGTAGTCTTATTGTATAAATTGCAGAAGCATCTAGAAATCCCAGCTGAGATTGGGACCCATTGTGTTAGGCATCATGCATACATGTAGTAAGAGACAGTCTTTGCCTCCCAAGAGATTTTAATCTAAATAGGGTGGCAGTCACCCAGATCTAAATAGATCTCTTCAAGAGTTTATAATCTAAATGGATATCTTAAGTCTGAATTTTACCTCTTCCCAAGTTTTAGGCCCACACACCATCCAGATCTCCATGCTTGTGGTGGTTCTGTGTCCAATATCCACTCCAGGTGTCATAGTGTCATTCCAATTCCACCTCCTCATTTGGCTCCAACATCAGTGGGCTACAGCAGAAAAAACTGTCTTCCCTCATTGCCTTCCCCTGCTTGGAAGGGTGACTTCAGTTCTACCTCTTAGCTTCCCAGTGTACACATGTGCCTAAGTGGGGTGTATGAAGCCCCATAAACAGGTGAGGTGGGAAGGTTGTGTAACACCCTCATGAGTGTTGGACAGTGGATCATGAGTACAAGAAGATGGGGAGATGTGATCACAGCTGGCAAGAGAGTTGGGTGCAGGCCCATGCTACATTTTCAAAGGGCCCCTCAAAAGGTTGCTTTGTTACTGAGTATCTCTGATTTCTATATGCCTATTTTAGAGTGATTCTAGTATAGAGGCCAGGAAACTAATGTTTGAACAATCCGGTTAGTAGACCTATTTTTTATTAGCACAAAAACTGCCAATGAACATAAAACACAAGACATGTTCCCCCAAATGTTTCCTTTTATTGGGACACTGAAACAGTTTAATGCTCAAATGCTTTGGGTTAACCCTAAATATTCTCTTTTTTTAAGGAGCTTTTACAGCTCATGTACATTTCTTGTATCTTAGGATGCAAAATACTTTTGCAGTAGCAGCTTCATAGATCAGTGAATGCCAACACCCCGCAACCTAGTTTAAAATAATAAAGTCCAGATGGAGTGACAGAAAGGAGACAGTACACTATTCTCTGCAGTGACCTGGATCATATTTCAAAAGTGTAAAATCAAAGCTACTCAGCCATACCTTCACTTCATTCTTAATATTTTCCTTATGTATTTCACCTCCCATCCAAAAAATAATGATCTCTACCATAAACAGAAAAGGGAATTGCAGATTTCCTTAAAAAAATGAAACTAAATACAATCACTTATTTTCAAATGTTCAAGTAAATAATCTTCTTTGTGTTTATAATCTTTGAGAAACTGATGGCGTTAGGTAGCATGGAATTATGAATTTTATACTGTAAAGATAATTTTGCAAAAGGAAATTATCTGGTTGCCATCAAAAAATACCCAATCTATATTACTGATCACTGGCCACTTTAAGAGGACAACTTCAATAACTCACTATTGAATTAAGATTTTATTTTTTTCCCTAGAAACCAGATGCTAAATTTTACTAAAAGTGTTAATGCTCATTATTCTTGATCAGCTACTTTTAACCTATTTTTATGGCACATCAACCTGCTATCCCTATTGAGGTGAAACCCTCAGGGCCAGAACCTTAGCTGCTGTAAAAAAATCCAAGAATCTGGACCTTTAACTGCAAGAGAAGCATTGAAGTTTAGGATGAGGCTCACATGGATTTCATCTTAATCCCACCTGAATTTGATGAATGCTTTTCCATGTACTTTAATGGGAACAGGACCGGGTCCGATGTATGTTACTTGAAGAAATACGCCTTATGATGAAATACATGACCAAACTGATTTATGCAAATATAACAACAAAACACCTTTGCCCATAAAATTGTCTGTATATGGTTCATGCAAACCTAAAATACTGAAATATAAAGTGTCCCAACTAAATATTGCAATCTGTTAACTTCCTAGTGTGAAAAGCTTAAACAGATTCACCAACCATCATTATCACCATTCCCTTGCCCTGGCCTACATAAAGAAACAGGGCTAGATTCAAAAGAGGGACTTAAGAAGCCTGTTGCCTAATGGAATTCACAAGCCAAGTCAGGGGCCCAAGCATAGTATGGGGAGAGTTAGGCAGCTAAAAAGGGATTCATAGAAGCCATCTCACTGACTAGGGAGCTGCCTAACCTACCGAATAGGAACTGCCAAGAAGAGGGGTTGGTCTCACAATTAGTTATTTTTCTAAAAGATCTGCTCTAGGAATTATTTTTGGGAACTTCTATGGCTTGTGCTATACAGGAGATCAGACTAGAGGACAATGGTCCCTTCTGGCCTTAAAAATCTATGAGTCAAAGGGAATTAGGCACCTAAGTCTGGCCCAGAGGGAGTTGCCTCCCTCCCTTCAGGATTCACAAGTATCCTGAAGTTAGGTGCCTAAGCCAGGTCAGTCCTTTCTTATAGCCAGAGGTGGTGGTGGTACGGCTTCTGCCAGCAGTGCACCGCCCCTCACACCCAAGAGTCCCGTGGTTAGAGCATTCAGATAGAATGTGGGATACACAGGTTCAAATCTCCACTCTTCCTGATCCAGAGCAGGGACTTGAATCCAGGTCTCCCACATCCTGTGGGAGTGCCTTAACTACTGGGCTTTTGGGTGTGGGGAGGCACTGGTAGTAGCAGCAGGACCACCATCTCTGCCTGTAACAAAAAACGGATCCAGTGAACATTTAAGTGTTTCATACAAAGTGGAACAGCTTCAACAGGGGAGAGTCCCACACTAGAATACCCTCCATTAGGCCAATGGTCAGAGTTCATCTCAAAGGAAAAACGGGTAATGGAACGGACATGAGCAACACATCTCAAAGAACAACAGTTACGAAATGTAGGTACCCATTTTTTTCCTTCGAGTGCCTACTTTTGTCGATTCTATTCTAGGTGACTCACAAGCAGTATCCATGGAGGTGGGCTCGGAGTTCACGGCCGTGTGGCTTGCAACACTGCTCTAGTGAAGCCAGCATCATCATAGGCCTGCTGGGTAAGTGCGCAATGAGACGTAAACATGCAGATAGATGACCAGGTAGCAGCCCTGTAGATATCTTGAATCAGCACTTGGGCCAGGAAGGCCAATAACAACGCTTGTGCCTTAGTCGAGTGGGTGGTTACAATCGCCAGTGGAGACACTTTCGCCAGATCATAGCAGAAAAATGGATTAAGGCAGTGATCCAAGATGAAATTCTCTGGGCGGACACTGGAAGACCATTCATCCTGTCTGCCACTGTGACGAACAACTGCATCAACTTACGGACCGGCCTGGTCATTTTGATGTAAAAGGCTAGTGCTCTCCTGACGTCCAGAGAGTGTAATTTGCATTCCTCTTCTGACTTATGAGGTTTTGGAAAGAAGACAAGCAAGTATATGTCCTGCCTTGTATGAAACTGTGAAACCACCTTGGACAGGAAAGTCAGGTGTGGTCACAGTTGGACCTTGTCCTTGTAGAACACCGTATAGAGCGGCTCCGAGGTAAGCACTCTCATCTCAGAGACCCTGCGGGCAGACATTATTGCGACCAGGAAAGAAACCTTCCAGGAGAGGAGGAGAAGGGAATGGGAAGCCAGAGGCTCGAAGGGGAACCCATGAGCTGCAACAGCACAAGATTCACATCCCAAGGAGCGACGGGGTCCCAGACATGGGGATAGAGTCACTCCAGACCCTTAAAAAAATTAAACATCATATCGTGAGCAAAGACTGACCTGTCCTGAAACAGAGGGTGGAAAGCTGAAATAGAGGCCAAGTGGAACTTAACTGATGAAGGCCCTAGAGCTTGAGATGTGGAAGGTAGTCCAAGATCGACTGCAGCAAGGCCTGCTTAGACCAGATACCCTGATCCGAGGCCCAGCACGTGAACCTCTTCCATTTGGCCAGGTAGGTTGCCCCGGTGGAGGACTTTCTGCTACCCAACAGGACCTGCTGGACAAGGGTCGAGCATTCCTGCTCTTTCCTCATTCAACCATGCAGCAGCCAAGCCATCAGGTGCAGCGCTGCCGAATTCGGGTGTAGTAGACTGCCATGGTTCTGGAACAGCAGATCCAGCCAGAGAGGCAGCTGCAGCGGGGTGGCCACCAAAAGGTCTGGCAGCATGCCGAACCAGTGCTGATGAGGCCAAGTTGGGGCTATCAGGATTACCTTCACCTTGTCCTGTTTGACCTTCATGGGGACTCTGTGGATTAGTTGCACTGGCAGGAAGGCAGACGTTAGAGCCCCGACCACAGGAGCAAAAAGGCATCTGACAGGGAGCTTCTGTCAATCCCCTGAATCAAGCAGAACACATGGCACTTCCTGTTCTGTTGGGACACGAACAAGTCCACCCGAGGAGTCTTTCACCCCGCCTTTGGAAGATCACACTGACCATTCATGAAGAGAAGGACCTGCTGCGGTGATCCACTAACATGTTCCTGGCCCCGGGGAGGTGGCTAGTCATGAGATGAATGGCACACTGCACACACAAGTCCCAGAGATGGACAGCTTCTCAGCAAAGGGCTGATGACCTCGCTCTGTGCTGCTTGTTGATACATAACATTGCGGCCATGTTGTCTGTCAAGACCTGTACCACCTTGGCCTTCGGGTGGGGCAGGAAAGCCTGGCAGATCCAGCGAACCGCTTTGAGCTAACATTTATGTGGAGGGAACGATCGTCCCGTGACCACCAGCCTTGTGTGCTGAGATTGCCCAGGTGGACTCCCCAGCCCAGTCCGAGGTATCGGAGACCACAGTCAGCGACAGGGACGGGGCTGCAAAGAGGCCTCCTCACAACACCAATCAGGGATCCAACCACCATTCCAGGGACGACCGTATGTGATCCGGCACCCTGACTACTAGGTCTCGATTGTGCCTGTTGGGGATGTAGACCAACAACAACCACGCTTGCAGTGGTCTGAGATAGAGCTGGGCGTGATGGACCACTTAAGTACATGCTGCCATGTGGCCTAACAACCTCAGGCTGGTGCGAACAGTGGTGAGCAGGTGAGCCCTCACATGAGAGATCGGGTCTGACATGGCTTGGAAATGGGCCTCTGGAAGGAAGACTCTGGCCTGCATGGAGTCGAGGACTGCCCCATGAATTCTATCCATTGCACCAGTATTAGCGTCGATTTCTTTTTGTTTATTAACAGGCCCATATCGTGGGAGGTGGAACATACCAGATTGAGGCTCCTCTGCACTCGATCCTGAGATCTGCCCTTGATGAGCCAATCATTGAGGCAACAACAGAGAAGTGGTGTGAGAAGAGCAATGACATAACCAGCATGCCCCACACAGTTCAATATGGCTACTGGCCTTGCTGCCAGGTCAGCACTGTGAAAGCTGAGGTGGTCTCAGGCACCCACAAGGGACACTGCTGTTGTAGTGAGAGGCCGAAGTCCCGTTCCAATCCGGATGAGTCCCCTTCTGGTGGCCAGGGTGGAGCCAGAGAAGCTTTTGTCTGGCAGCTGACCGTAGCCAGGGGAGAGTGATGCCTCGAATAGGAAGACTGTTTTTCCAGAGACCAGTGCCGAGAGCAGGGAGATTGTTGCCATGCTGCTGATTGGTCCTGCAGTCAAAGGGAACGATGCACCAAAGGAGATCTAGGCCGAGGGATTGGCTGGATGATCAGTGCCAGAGGTATGGCAAGAGGTAGGCAAGCCATGCTGTGCTGATGGTGACCGCAAGCATGATGCCAGTGCCCTAGGTCATCTAACGAGCGACCTAGGCTTTGGAGACAGGGAACACCACCTCTTCTCTGATAACCGGATGGCGTTCAACTGCCCTCTGGGGCAGTCTCAGGGCTGGCTTACCCCCATGGGGAGCCTTAGCCGGATCCAATGCCATGAGCAGTACCAGCAGTGCCAGGAGAGCACTCTGATCCCTGGATGCCAGGAGAGCCTCAGATGTGGACAGCCGCGCCAAATGTCTGGGCCCCTACCACTCCCGGGAGTCGGATCCCAAGGGGGGTTGGGGAGTCTGGTCCGAGAGGTATTGTGGCTCTGGAGAGGTCAGGTGGCCCAAACTTGGTCCTTTGCCCAACACCCCTTTGATCTTTCTTGCTTGGTGCAAGGGAGTCTCGCTTCTTCAGCTGCTTCTTGGGCACCGGTGAAGGGGAGCAGTGCAGTGCACTGTGTACCAAGGCAAAGGTGCTGGGTGTAGAGTCAGAGTGGGAAGACTCCAACACCGGGCAAAGTGCGCCCTCCATGAGGAAGGCCCTTAGACGAATATCACGCTCCTTTGGAGTTCTAGGATGAAAGTTCTTGCAAATACAACACTTGTCCTTCATGTATGACTCCCCCAATCACTTTAGGCAGCTGCTATGGGAGTTGCTAACAGGCATAGGCCTATTACAGGCAGAACAAATCTTAAAACCCGGGGACCAGGGCATGCCTCCCCTCGGGGCTAAGTCCCTGCTGGAACTCTCCTTCACTGACTAACACTACTTAACACCTACTTACTAACTACCATAAACAACTATATACAAAGCTAACAATGATGAGAGTTGGAGAGAAAACAGGTATCCACTTGCAAGGCAAGGGGAAGGCGCTCCGACCATCATGGGTGGAAAGAAGGAACAGAGGGCATAGGACCAAGTAGCGCCGAATATACCGATGCATGAGCGTGCACTCCAGAGGGCACCACTGCCAAACCTACAGATACCATTTAGGCAAAAATCTCCAATGACTGTGTACATGGCTGCGCACACACCTAGAATGGAGTCAACATGAGCAAGAACTTGAAGATGAGCCATCATTACTGCACAAGGTGAGTAACTTCTTTCTTCCCTCACCAAAAAGAGAGGAACCCCTTATTGCTTTTTACCTCCCACATCCTGGATGAGCCCTCTAAACACTGGACTATCGAGAGCTCCTCCTCCACCACCACCACCACCACCTTTTGTGCATGTCACGCACACTCAGAGCATGCCTATGGATTGAGCCTCACAGGCAAGATAGGTAGGGGAATGCCTCGTTTGTAAATCCTATGGGGGCTAACGTGAATTTAGGTGCAAAGTAGTTGGGTAGTGTCAGGACTCAGGTGGCTTTGCGTATGCCCACTGCCTGGAATGTAAGCACCTATTCTATTAGATGGTAGCTGAGCAGTGGTTATGTGAATGCCAGTGGCATCTAAATGTTGGACTTAGATGCCTAAAGGAGGATTTAGGCACCTAAGTTCGCTTTGTGAATCTAGCCCATCATGCTTTTTAATAAATAAAATAAATAAATGCTAAGATGCAGCAGGCCACATCTGCCTAAACCAGCACAGGAACATCTATCCCTGTGCCAGCTAGCCCCCCTGTACCTCAGGGAAGAATTTACTTGAACGATAAGTGGCTTTTTAGCCTGGCTGTAGGAACATTCAGTACCAAATACCTGTTAATGCTAGCCGTAACAATTCTACTTTACATCAACTAACCTCAGGTTAACTCTATTAAGCACTATCATCACTGGAAAAAGGATTTTCTGTTGATCTCAAAAATAGTAAGGGCAGGTTTTCAGATGAGATGTAGAAGTTAGCAAAAATGGGACGGACTATAATGCACATTAAAAAGAGGGGAAAATAAGCCATGATTAAGTCCAGGTGTATTCCTGGACTTTGAATTTGTGGTGGAATTCTGTCACTTACTATCAAATGATGCTTCAGCATCTGAGCTTTAATTTTTAAAATGTTCCTAGCCCTTTTAATTGCAAAGAAAACCCTTCCAAGGGTAAACAGAACATAAATCATTAGTAACCTTTGAGCATGCAGATAGCCCGAAATAAAAAGTGAGAAGTGAATGTGGTATTGACTCAGATACCTAATATTTCAGTGTTGGTCAGTGTTATTACATGTTAATATGTTTATTATTCACTCCCAACCCATTTCCTACGCGGCCCTAGTGTCAAATGCTTGAGATGGCCCCCACCTACTGTCAAATGCTTAACTTTGCCCCAACAAGTTTAACAATTCAGTTGTGTTAATACAAAAATATGGCATACTGAAAGCCTAGTGGCAGGATAAAATTAACTTAAAGAATACTGTGTGCTTATTCATTTGCACATTTAAGTTAGGAATAGGTTCCCAGAATAGTATAGCATTTAGGTCTAGCTTGTTGCACAGTAGAAGGGCCTTTTATTCTGGTCCTCTGCCAGACAGATTTGGGAGTTAGGATGCTCATGTGATTTAGACAGAGTCTCAAGAGAGCTGGGTTCTATTCCCAGCTCTGTCACAGGCTTTTTCTGTGAGTCTGGCGTCTGTGCCTCAGCTCCCGTCTTGAAAGTGGGGATAATACTCCCTTCCTCACAGCCATGCCTATTCAGATTGTCATCTCTTCAGAGTCTTTTACTGTTTCTTCAGTCCCTAACAAAATGGGGTCTTCAGCAGTTAGAGATCTCTGGGGTGCTACTGTAATACAAATACTTAAGCCATCCCTTCACATTTGTGTGAAGGCCTCTCTGTGCAGTCAACTTCAGGTTACTATTCTTGTTGCCAGCAGCAAATAGTGTCAGTCATGAAGGTGTACTAAACCATACAGTGTACTAAAATGGATTGCCCTTGTAAAACACAATACAGTGGGATTCACTCTTTTGGGCCAATGGTTTTCTTTGAAAGGGTTGCATTAGAAGGGAATGTTGACCTAGCTACAAGATGTGCAGAAACAAATTCTCCCATATCTGACTGCACAACAGAAGGTAAAGCACCTGCACGGAGTTAAGAGGGAGCTGATGAGGGATAGTGAAGTTGCAAGCTTGTTTCCCAGTGGCTGGACACCTCTGATATATAATGGAAGCATGTATCCTGAATGATGTGGTGATACCTTAGAGAGAGCGCATTTGTGGGAGGATATTCTTGTGATGTTCGGCTACCTCTACAATGAGCTAAGTGAGTCATTCCCTGGCTTGTGTACACATGTTAACGGTAGCTCAAGTATAAATAACAATGTCGCCATGGCAGCATAGATAGCAGCAGCCCTGCTTAGGCACATCAAGTACAAGCCTGCCTGAAACGGGTGGGTACTAACTTAGGACAGCTAAGCCAGGCCTTTGCTTACCCCAACTACGCTACCATGGCTACGCTGGTATTTATACTTACGCTAGTTCTCACTGAGCTAGCGCATGTATACACGAGCAAGGGAAGCCTAGTCTGAGCTTGCAGTGAAGGCACAGCCATCAACTGAAGCCCAAATGTAATTACTGCACACAGAAACTGCTCCTATGACCACACCAAATGGCATATGAATTGCATAAGCAGAAATTCTCTAACCAGTTAACCCCTGCTTATTTGCAAGTCCTCCTCATTCAAAATGGTTTGTTTGGCAGTTGAAAAAGATAAGATGCAGGACCTGAGTATCACAAAGGTTTAGGAGTCTAACAGAGTAATTGACAAGCCGCATTTTTGGATGAAGTTTTTTTGCGGTTTTTAGCACAGTGTTTGCACCTTGTGCAAGTTTATTGTTGGCAGCACACAGGCACTGTTCTTAGAGCATGCTCCGCTAACATCCTTAAAAAAAAAATAAAAATTTCCTATGTGAGCTTCCTTTCCATGCTATCCTGACATAGAAAGGAGATGTCTTCACAGTTTCCTGTAGCCCAAGGCCTGCAGTCAAAAAGAGAGGAGGATCTGTCCTTGTTCTGAATCAGGATTTTGGCAGTACGTGCTGATAAAATATACTGTCAATACTTCCAGAAGTAGGGCTCTGAAGGAATATAAAATACTCCAAGCAGAACACAAACACCACACAACTTTGGTGGTGTATCTGAGTTCAAATATCTTGTTATACTTGGAAAGACAGCACACAGACAACCTCACTATGTACTGAAAAATTTGACTGAAGTGCTGATGTAGAACATTCCACAAAAATTTTAAAATTTGGTAGTAATTTTACTGTGACACATGACATTTTGAATCAAAGATGTTTAACTTTATTTAAACAAAGTTCTTTCCCAAATATAGCACTGTAATCTTTGTAGCAGCAACCAAAAAAGACATCATAAAACAACCCAGAATACAGAATAGGCAGAATACAAGAAGTGTTTTCAAACACAGTTAGCTTTTCTAAAAAGTCCTGGAGTACACAGTAATGGTTCATATGTTATAAAAGTCACAATAGATTATGTCACCCTCCCTCAGTTGTTGTTTTCCAAGTGATTGGTGTTATGTTTGTACCCTCATCTGTGTTTACTGCAAACCTGCACATGATTTTAAGGTGGAGATTTTCAAAAGTACATAAGTTCAGTTGTATCTCAGTGGGACTTGTACACCTAAAATCCTTTAAGCATTTCTGAAAATCGAAATCTAAATTATAGTTATTGATAAGTAAACCACAGCATAATTTAGAGATCATGTTTCAGAACTTTCACATTGTTATTGTTGGTATACAGTGGGGGGGGGGGGTGGTGTCAAAATTTTGGTTAGTCCCCCACCCCCCCGCCATTTAAAGTCTCTCCTAGATCTCTTCAAACTAGTAGTCTTTAGCCCAGTGGTGGGAAACCTGCGGCCCGTCAGGGTAATCCGCTGGTGGGCCGTGAGACAGTTTGTTTACATAACACATCCCTGAGGCCTGCGCTGCTTCCTGCAGCTCCCATTGGCCTGGAATGGTGAACCACGGCCAGCCGTGCCTGCAGACCTTCAGTATAAACAAACTGTCTCGTGGCCCACCAGCCAATTACCTTGACGGGCTGCAGGTTGCCCACCACTGCTTTAGCCCCTTGGCTGCATACAGTATATGAAAGGTAGCAAATTCTAAAACTAGATGTGAGTTAATCATAAGAAAAACCTCATCTATAACAGTCAAACCAACATATACTTACAGATCAAATGCATTAATCAAACTGTATTTGATGTGAATATCTCTTTTTGGAAAATGGACTATTATAGGGGCAATGATTAAGAACTGGTTTCAAGGAATGGTTAACCAAAGAAAGTTTTAGTTTATAAATATAGGATGTATATCATTTTAATAATAAAGTACTTACGTACTTAGTATAGCTCAAAACCAAGAATTCCTTAATACGTTAACTATTTAGCTTTTAAATATATTAGAAATATCTTGAAATAGGTAATATTTTAAACAAAATTAAATTTACTTTATCGAGATTATATTAAAAGTTCCTACATTCTCATAATGCTCATCAATCTTGAGAGAAATGGAGTGTTTAGATTTTCAGGGGACTGAGGAAAGTGTAAGGCCTTTACAAAAGGTGGGGGGAAATCAATATAAAATACTGCTGCACAATAATGATATTCAATTTAAAACAGTACTAGAAGTAGAGTTTGTACTCTTTACATATGGTGTATGTCATTTAGTAATTCCAAAATTCATCGTTTTTCCCCTCACCAGATCTACACGATTCTGGAACGGTCCCATTAATTATCAAGGTTTCAATTCTATCAATGGGTGAGCCACAAACAGCTGGAACCTTTGGAGCGGAAGCCAAGACACCATACAGTGGAAAACATTTTTTCATAATGTCAGGATACAAGTATCCAAATCAGCAGTTTAATTCAGTACAGACTCTGCAGCTTCCCTGATAATCGATGCAGCTTTATCCAATTCTTCTTCAGTTTGTTCCACTGTTATCACTACTCGAATACTGAAAAGACAAAACCAGAAGAGTTGGCTCTTGTAATGGCAATGACACTTATTCCTTGCTTTGTTTCTCCTGAACCAGTTTTAATTTATATCAGAATTGTTGGGTAAAAAACTTGGTTCACACCAACTTAACAAGCTTTATTAATTTTAAAGCTTTAATGTGAGAATTTTAGAATATACTACCACCTTAATTAAAACACAATATAAATGCGTAAATAAAACAAAGAAGAAAAGGGCAGTAATCAGTTATCTGATCAGGGGGTGCAGGAAGGCTGTTTCTTTCATTACCAGATCCAGACTGGTTTGATCTTGTGGTGGGGGTGGAGGGGAGGGTGTGTGTTCTGCATTGCTTTGATTATTTTTATTCTTACGTAAGCCGTACATTTCTGCATACTCATACCTAATCACTTATTTCCCTTGTCATATCGGATATATTTCATGCTATGTACAGGCTACATTTTTTTTTGTATAGAAAACACCCTTCTAATTGTTCCTTCATATCGATTACATGCAGATCATGCATAGCAACAGTGTCATTTTGCCCATTCACCCTATTCATATGTTTGCTATTTTTCCTCGACTTATCTACTTTGCTATCTGGAGTACTTGTTCCTGATGTTTGGGGTCTAAGGTACTTTGTTCTTCTCAAACCACCTGTTTAACTTTTAGCAAGAATCTGTTTTTCTTAACTTTTAGTTAAGACACAATCTGACAGTTTAGAACATTTGGTCTAATAAACAAGATTATGTTGAACTGAGCAACTACATTTTCCATTCTTAATAAACATTACATAGATTATTAAAGCTTGCTAAGGGTTTGGTTCATTTAATGATAAAGTCCTTAACTTAACAGGCCCCTTATCCTAATAATAAAGAGACTAAGGCCTAGCCTTAACTTAACTTAGTTATTTATGTAACTATGACCCTCACTCAATATTTTGATTCTCCAGCAGAGTGAAGGAATGGCTCCCTCACTCAAAGGCAATATTTGGGCCATAAACTCAGGCACAATGACAAGTAAGGTATACGGCAAGATAGAGAACTTGTGAAGCAATGGCTCTCTAGCAAAGCAAACAGACATAGTATCTCTTTCCAATTCGGCATTGAGCATGTCACTTGCCTACCACACACCATCTTATTCCCAGATTTAGATGTACTTTCAAGTTCAGTGGGCCTCTTATGAAAACCTGTGTGGTAAGCAGCCAAGGTAGTAGTGAAAACAATACAATGCTGGTACTGAAGATTCAGTTTATTTTGATACATTATCTTGTAAATAACCATTATAACATGCCATAATACCCATTTAAAGTTTATTGTAGACAGCATATTTCCCATTCCTCACCTGGCAAACTATTAAAAGGCCTAAAGCAAACAGCTTTTTTTTTTTTTTTTTTTTGGGTAAAAGTCAGGTGGTTTTCTTCATTCAAGACAGATAAAAAGAAACAGAGGTTTCTGAATTTCCACTCACCTCGGCGGCGGAAGACATTTCTCTTCCTTCTCCAGATAGCGGGCCTGAGTTAATGCAATACTTCTATTCATACACTGCAGACATATAAATAAGCAGTTATGCAACTGGGAACTT
Organism: Lepidochelys olivacea; assembly: GCF_965140295.1. Taxonomy (NCBI): domain Eukaryota; kingdom Metazoa; phylum Chordata; order Testudines; family Cheloniidae; genus Lepidochelys; species Lepidochelys olivacea. The sequence goes on along the minus strand of NC_140415.1, from coordinate 84,235,778 downwards.
TGATACCACATTACCATTACATTCTATGAACAGTGGTTATTTAATGTCTGGAAGACAAACATGGCAGAATTTCATACAGCACAGTCAGAGCAGAAAGAAGTATACATCAAACCAACACCAAGTCCAGTATCAGAAGAGAATTATTAGCATCTCTCTAATTAGCTGCAGTAAGAAACATTCCTGCACACAATGCATCCTTTAAAAGTTTAAAATTTTAGAAACTCATTTGAGGCTTTTTTAAATATAGGTGGCTGGGTTATACAAGAAGAATAGAGATAAGGGGGTAGGTTTGACCTGTCCTTCTACAGCTTATGACCAGCTTTTGGGAGTGGTGAAGTTGTTTTTTAGAGAAGGAGGCCTGAAATGGAGTATGACGACTGCTCTCCTAGGTATTTCATAAGTCAGTTGAAGTTCTTACATATACATATACCAAACTGGGAAGACTAAGGATAGGCTTCTTTAATTTCACATTTGTCGAAGTTCAGCTCAAAAATGTTCCTTGAAATAGGATTAAATTGCCTATTTACAGAATAGTGATATTTAAAACAAAAAGGACTAAAGAAATCCAACTATGTCTGCTTTGCTTCTATGGACCAACATTTCTATCTATCCTAGGATGCTTCATAAATTGTTCACGTTGGTTAATATACGCTGACTACATGTCTGTATCTAGTAACCTTGTCTGTAGAAGTCGTTGCTGCTGGAAGTCAATACAACTACTGTGACTAGATTTAAGAGAGGACTGATTAACTTCATGACTTAACATTTGTAGCTATACTGGCAGAGAATAAGGTAACTGCAGTCTTTAAGGAATAAAAAGTTATTGTAGGTTATATACCATGAGTATTATCTTATTCTTTAATAAAGACTCCCATGGAAAAAAAGGAGAGATGTACAATGTAATGGCTGTACATTATTCAACTTGTACTAAAACCACCAAGGCAGGCAGTTACTGGGCATATATAGAAAACTGTTTAATATGAACGCTGACATTTAAAAGATCTCTTAAAACAGAAGAGCACCTCTTTCAAAGAGTTACATTCTTCGAATTTGGATAAGTTAGATGAGCTCAAGCACAAAACAAGTACTATCATCCTCCCCCCACCCCAAAATGCACAAGACACATCACTCATCTATAACATACTTATACACTTCTCAAATTGGGTGTCTTGAGAATTAGTTTCAGAGTAGCAGAGTGTTAGTCTGTATCCGCAAAAAGAAAAGGAGGACTTGTGGCACCTTAGTGTATAGTGATGATGGAAAGTGCTTTAAAGTGCTAAACATTATAAAAGTCTGCCAAATAATAATGTTCATGGACTCAAACGTAAAATTTCATCCTGTAAAAACAAACAGCTTTATAAAAAAATACAGCTGAATCACAAGTGGTTCAGTACAGCAACAGAACTCTGCTCAGAGAATAACCTGAATTTCTATAAATCTCAAAAGTTCTCTCCAATCTGTTCATACACATCCATTCTCTTAAAGTTAAAGAGAAACTTGTGTTTTGATGTGTCTATGACATGTATTAATGTTGTCCAGTACCAAGGTCAAATATTTTATTGATGATCAAAATCAAAGCGGGAGAGGGGAGGGAGACTACCACCATGGGGTGGATGATAAAGACGACTTTTGCAGCTGGGGAAGTGAGTTTTTGAGTGGATGTTTCCTCCCCTCTCAGGCTATTTTCCTAACCTCACCCCACTCCTGTGATTGTTTTTTTTTGTTTACACCATTTCCTCTACATTACCATCTCACTTACATTTTCAAGAAGTGAACACAGGCCTCTGCTGTTCTCTCTATCCAACTGCTATTTTCCCAATGGGATCTGGAACACTCCAGGTCATACAGTAATTCAACCAACTACATGCCATGACTTTGCACAAAATTATTGCTTTGCTAATAATTAAAGGGCAGCTATGCTTTAATTGCAAAAGCAACACTTACATAATCTGCAATTCTCTTGAGTAACTTCATATCATTCTCTCGAGATCCACTGGTCTCTTCTAACTGAAGGTGTAATGCTGGAGAAAATGACTCTCCCACAACTAGTAGACCAGAGATTCTGAAACAAATCAAATAAATAGTTTCAGTGTACATCTGATCAGAAGTGTATAAATAGACAGCGAAAAGATGCTATTTAAAGGCTTGCTCAGTTTTGGTGGTATTTCAGGAAAACTTTCTAAATTGTTTTACATTGGGAGTATTTGTTACAAAACAAATTCGGACGCAAACAAAGCTTTACACCTTTGAACTTCTGTATACCAGCAACCACAATACAAAATTTAAACTACGTAGCCATGAATTACTCATGAGAACATCTAATTATTGACCAAATCAAACAACCCACTCCACATTGTTTCTTTCACAAAGAATGCTTACTCCTGGTGAATCTGGGCAAGATAGAGGATTTATTTTAATTCAGTTTTATTGCTTTAAACAATTCCTATCCCGTATATTCTTCATCTGCTTTCTTCTGATTCCCCCCCCCCGCCGCAAAACTAATTAACTTCAATAGCTTGTCCTGCTCAAACAAAAAATTTACAAAACAAATGGGGAATCAGTTGTCTGCCATAGCTAATGTTAATTTTTAAAATAAGGTTTTATATCAATTGAATGCCCTTCCTTTAGAGTTCCTTAACGTTTGTAATACACGAACTTAACATAAAACTTATTCCGTGATTTTCAAGACTCTGATCCTTTCAAGAAAAAAAAACCAAAAAAAACCCCCACCAAAAACCAGAACACTTGAGGCAAGATGTTCACGTGCAATGTGTTTTACCAATAAAAAAAGAAGACACCTGGACACCGCAATCATAATTTAGAATCAGTAGTGGGAGAGAGGAAGAATCACCTTCTCTCATGCAGAGCTGTAAATTCCCTATCAAGAAAGGATGAAAAAAGCCAATCCTTTGCTCCCAAACATTAACAGCATATCACATATATGCACTATTTTGCTACTGTCAACCTTAACTTAGATTTTCTGACTTTGGTCAGTTTGTATTACACACAATGTGTTGTAAATGTATAAAGTATTTTTTATCCCCATATTAGTTTCCTATTAAAAAAAGCAGCAAGCAGTTAGGGTCTCTTCAGAAAACACAAGTTGTCAAATCCATGGGAAGAACAGAGTGCCACAGACACAATGAATAATCGAAAGAGATGTTTTAAGGTCTGAAATACGCTTTGTATTTCCACAAAGCTCTACTGATTTGGAGCCCAGTTTTGAAAGGGAACTTAAACTGGCCCTCAATTTTTGCAGCAACAAAACCGCACTCACAATTGGTGTCATGTAGATATAAAATCTGAAGTTGTTTCTAAAAAGAGAGTCATGCAGTTAAAGAGCAAATGTTCAAATACTGGCATATATCTTTAGAAATCCTGGGGAAGACAATAAGTGGCAACATACGGAGCCATGAGAAGCAGTCTGAGGCCATTCTGTAATGCAGAATCACAAATGGAATATATAGCATGACAGATGTCAGTCATTAGGTATGTTCTAGGATAGTGACCTGATGGTATAGAAGCACAATTCTAGAAATTAACAGATAGGCACTATAGTCAGACATGTTACTATACAGCTTAAATTAATAGATAAAAAGGTTTCCTTGCAGCAAATAATATTCTCTTAGTTTTAAGACAGAGTATATATCCGCTAGAACTTAATGAATACTTGCTACTAACAATGAGATTTTCTTTTTAAAGGCTGTGCATCAATATATTAATGATATCAGTAGCTAATTACATAATATGAAATTATTTTAATTTAAGCTAGGTAAAGCATTCATGAACAGCCTCAAAAAGAAAGGAGGGGAGGGCAGGAGAGGATGAGTAAGAGTTAACGTATTTTAAATCAGGAAACCGCCTTTGTATCACTGCCAATTCAAACTTTGAATCTCACTGACTCTGCCCAGACAACAATGCCTTGTATTAACTATACACACTTGACTTAGAGGCTGCTTTGCAAATCCCAAATTGATGTATAATTTGAAGTTCTGTCAGTTACAACTCTAGTTAATAAACCCTAATCCGACTCAAGCAGCTGTCTAACCAAGGATGAACAATAAGAAATGCAAAAAAGCCAGTTCAGCACAGTTTTATCAGAGAAAGGGACATTCAGTATGTGAAAGAAACAAAAGGTTGGCTGTGCTTTTCTTGCAAGCTTTGGTTAAGTGAAATAACATTTGCAAGTCCACAGCATGCACAGAGTAGAACATCCCACCCCGCCCCCAATCTTAACTTTTCCAGTGAAGCAGCTAAATTATGGAACCTTGCATAAAAGTGTTTCCCACCTCTAATCACTGCCATTCATCCATTTTTAAAATAGGATACAAATTCATACTATTTAAAGACAATATTGTATAGGAATCTCATCCAATGCCTTGTCTACTACCTCAAGAAAAGGCGAAAGAAACTTAAGAACAGAGAGTGATGGAATAACTTTACTATCGGGTTTAGGAAGAATTACATCCTCCCCCCACTCATAAGCTAATGGTTGGCTTGTGCCCTGAAGCATGAGGCCTTATATATACTTACCTCCTTATTTTAACATATATATGGGAAATGTGGATTTTCTCATTATCCTTATGAAGATCTAAACCTATTCTGAATTCTATTAAGCTCTTGGTATCAGTGGTATCTTGTGACACTGAATTTCAAAGTGCCTACTTGTGCACTGTGTAAAAAAGGATTTTTTGCTGGTTTTAAATTTGCTGCATTTCAATTTGCTTGTTTTTGTGTTATGAAGAGGAGGAAAATCACACACTCCTGTTTACCTTTCATTATTTTATACAGTTCTATTGTACTTTTCACCTCTAAAAACTTATATCCATTCTTTTTAATCTTAGTTAAACTGTATAGATATGTATATATGGGAGAGAGAGAAAAATCAGAAGTAAATACCGTATTCCAGACAAAGGCATACTACTGCTTTATATAATGGCACAATACATTCTGTATTTTCTATATACTTTTTTTTTTTTTAATACATCCTATTTCTCTCCCCTCCCCCGCTATTTTGGCAGTCACTGCACATTTTATAAAGCGATTATTAATTTAAAATCCAGCAATATGCAAAAGTAGTTCAAATTATTCCTTCTAACGTGTTTTTACGTTTGTCAGGGAATTTCATCTACCCTCGAGTGCCCACAACTAGCACCAGTCTTTTAGTCTTCTCTAATGCTGCCGAACTTAAATAATTGCGTCCTCTACAGTAACTCCTTGCTTAATGTTGTAGTTATGTTCCTGAAAAAATGCGACTTTAAGTGAAACGATGTTAAGCGAATCCAAATCCCCATAAGAATTAATTTAAATGGGGGGTGGGGTTGGGGTTTAGGTTCCAGGGAAATTTTTTTCACCAGACCAAAAAACTGTGTGTGTGTGTGTGTGTAATATATTTTAAAACAATTTAATACTGTACACAGCGATGATGATTGTGAAGCTTGGTTGAGGTGGTGAAGTTAGAAGGGTGGAAGAGAGTGGGATATTTCCCAGGGAATGCCTTACTGCTAAATGATGAACTAGCTTTTGGCTGAGCCCTCAAGGGTTCACATGTTGTTAATGTAGCCTCACACTCTACAAGGCAGCACAAATGGAGGGAGGGGAGACAGCATGGCAGACAGAGACCCACACCCTGTGTGTGTGGTGGGGGGTGGGGGGAGAGAGAGAGAGATGCGCATTGCCTCTTTAAGTACACTGACCCCACTCTTACGTGCACTGTCTTTTTAAGTCGATCAGGAAGTTGAGACAGCAGCTGCTGCCCCAAGCTCTCTCCCTCTGTGTCCCCAGCCTGTTCTATATGGACGAGGGGTAAGCGGGGTGCAGGAGCAGGGGGGAGGGGGACACCCTGACATTAGCACCCCCTTTCCCGCCCACACAGCAAGCAGGAGGCTCCCAGGAGCAGCTCCAGGGCAGAGGGCAGGAGCAGCACATGGCAGTGGGGGTAGGGACAGCTGAACTGCCAGCAACTGATAGCCTGCTGGGCAGCTGCTGCATAGGGAACTTAGGGGAGCAGGGAGCTGATGGGAGGGCTGCCAGTCCACCCTGGTTCCAAGCCCCCACCAGCTAGCTCTAATGGGCTTCTCTTCCTGCAAGCAGTGGACAAAGCAGGCGGCTGCCAACATAAGGGAGCACTGCACAACTTTAAAAGAGCACGTTCCCTAATTGATCAGCAACATAACAAAACAACGTTAACCGGGACGACTTTGAGTGAGGAGTTACTGTACAAGTTTTGCCATTATACAGTTGCTCAAGCCCTTATCAAGAAGAATGTAAAAAAGGCCATACTGAGTCAGACCAATGATCCATCTAGCCCAGTATCCTGTCTTCCATAAATGCCAGATGGTTCAGGCGGAATGAACAGAACAGGACAATTTCAAGTAATCTATTGCCCGTCATCCAGCCCCAGCTTCTGGCAGTTAGGGACACCCAGAGCATGGGATTGTGTCCCTGACCATCTTGGCTAATAGCCATTGATGGGCCTATCCTTCATAAACTTATTAAATTCTTTTTTGAACCCACTTCTACTTTTGGCCTTCACAACATCCCTTGGCAATGAGTTCCACAGCTTGACTGTGTGTTGTGTGAAGCAGTACTTCCTTGTGTTTGTTTTAAACCTGCTGCCTATTAATATCATTGGGTGAGCCCTGGTTCTTGTGTTATCTGAAGGGGTAAATAACACTCTCCTATTCCCTTTCTCTGCACCATTCATGTTTTTATAGACTATCATATACTGTCCCCTCAACCCACGCCGGTCATCTCTCTTTTCTGAAGTGAGCAGTCCCTGTCTTTTTTTAAAAAAATTTCATATGGAGGCGGTTCCATTCCCCTAATAATTTTTGTTGCCATTCTCTGTACTTTTTCCAATTTTATTATATTTTTTTGAGCTTGGGCGACCAGAATTACATGCAGTATTCAAGGTGTGGGTGTACCATGGATTTCTATAGTGACACACCCCCCACCCCCCAAGCCATATTCAAGGGGTGTGTGTGTGTATGCCACTATATTAAAAAAAATACACAGTTCCAAACATTGTTAGCTTTTTTGATAGTGATATTAAATACCAGTCCTAGTACCGAATCATGAGGTACCCCACTGTTAGCCATTTGTCAGATTGACACTTGACCATTTGTTAATCCTACTCATTTTCAATTTTGCCCAGTTCCTAAACCGTGACAGTACTTGTCTCACCCTGTGCTTAATTTTCCATAACCTCCTCTTGTGAGGATTTTGTCAAAGGCATTTTGATAGTTAAAATAAATTGACATCCAGCTCTTAGACACTTGTTGTAGACACCAAGAGTTCTAATAAATTAGAGGTGCACAATTTCTTCTTACACGCGGTTTGTCCCTATCACTTTCATCTACGTTTGTAAATATCTTTGTAACCAATTTTTCTCAATACTGAAGTAAGGCTCTTGTCTGTATTTCTCAAGATTATTACTAACAGCTTTTTAAAGGTAAATTCAAAGTTTCCAGTGTAGTAGCTGATTTTAATGAGATTGTTACTGACAGTTTATCTACGTGACATTCAAACTTCTAGTCTGTTCAGAGTGAATTTGTTTGAGTCTGCTATTGTTCCTCTAGCTACACTCATTAATTTCTTAAGAAAAAGTTTATATGGCTCCTATATAAATACCTACAAATATAACTACAGAAGAATAGCACAGTTACATATCTGCTATGACCATTTTACCTCAGTTACAAGTTTCAATCATCAATTGTTTAGTGCCCCCCATTACGGTTAGTTGTAAGAGAATTTAAGCTTATCAAGCAACATTGAAACCAAACAAACAGTTATTGGCACAGAAGCACAATTCAAGGAGACCAGACTGTTCTGGACTACTTACATCACCTTACAAGGAAAGCCTTAAGCAAAAACTGACTTTATTTCTTTATCAGAACCATTAGAAATTTTTTTTTCTAGATTACAAAACTAACCACTAAAAGACTATCAGAAAGAATACAGATAAAGCAAATACTGTTGTGAAATAAAAAGTAGAATATTGTAATTGCTTGACCACTGCTAAAAATCAGTGGTCATTAAAACTGGATTATAGATTACTGCAATAACTGACAGAATTTTAAGAAACTTTAATTGGATATAGAAATTGAATTGGAACTATAGAAGCAGGTAGGTATTTATTCTGAAAAATACATAAGGTATCAAATCTAGAATACTTACTGTATTATCAAAAATCTGTTGCCAGAAGAATTATATTAAACTAATGTAATCATAGAGGGTATTATATTCATGATACTTTGTGATCTATAAAATGCTGAGCAAGTTGACAGTAGTCAAGATCAAAGAGTTTACCTTTGCAAAGCTTTGTGAATCCGTTTGCATTTCTCTCGTAAAATCTGAAAAATGACTAGACAAAAAGAAAAAAGAGTCTCAGTCTCTTGCTGTATATTTCTATAAATCCCAAATAAATGTTTAAAATATTAAAGTTTAATACTAAAGTTTGAGCCTCTTTTCCTCTTCTTAAAAAGAAAAGGAGGACTTGTGGCACCTTAGAGACTAACCAATTTATTAGAGCATAAGCTTTCGTGAGCTACAGCTCACTTCCTCAGATGCATATCGTGGAAACTGATATGTATCCTCTTCTTGTCACTCCTAAGGGGTGACAAATGTGTTCTCTCCTCCTCACCCCACCACTGCTATTCCAGTGGAGTAATTTCTGTCTAACTTTTTTGTGTGAGCCAATTAAAGGACATCACATGGAGAATCAAGACACTATAGGCTGAAGGAATATACTTGGAAAGTAAGAGGGGGCTACAACCTTTGATAACTATGTCCCCCTTTTTTCCTTAACTTACCTTGAAAATTACCAAATATGTTCTGGTCAAATGGGAGGAGGGAAATCAGTAGGACATTTGTTCATAGTGAACAATAACAGTTTTTAATAAGTGTTCAGTGGCTCCCTTCTCTGGCTGTTTCCGTGTCCACTTCTCTTTTTCACTGTGTGTGAAAAAGGAAGGGGGTAGGAAAAAGATGTATGATGGGAAGAGAGAGTGGGAGGGAAAGTTGAGAGAATGAGTGAAAAGGAGATAATGACTGTAAGATGCAGAAAGAGAGTCAGTGGAAAGGGAGCAAAGAGAATGAACGAAAGAAATGGAAAAGTAAATGAGGAAGTGCTGGACTAAGAGGGTGAGGGATGGAAGTGGGGGAAATTATGCCCACAGGCTATAATCTTGAGCTCCAACAGTTAGTGTTCTCTCTGAACAGAATAACTTGTCACATTACAAAGTATTTGATTTTTCAGAATGAAATACCTGGATTTTCTTCCATGATATTGAGGGCCTCAATAGCAGCAGCAGCTAGTAGGGGAGGCAGAGAGGCTGAAAAGCAGTAACCCTGACCCGACAATCGCTGAGAAAGAAAATGAAAAGTCAAACAAAGCTGAAAAGCTTTTATATCAATTTTGCTTGTTCACGACAGTACAGAAAAAAAAAAATCTTTAAAGTCATTTGGTTTAAATTAAGGAAAAATCATAACTGAACATTGGTTCTCTAACTCATCCACACAATCTTTCTGAAGAAGTGGTCTTCTAAATGGAACAAACTCCTATGTAAATCATTTATATCAAGATGCAGCTTACAAACAGAAGTCAAGTCACTGTCATTTCTTAGAAATTCAGTCTGCTATTCCATTTAAAAATAAGAGGTGGCATACCTGATGGTCAATAACAAAAGATCTTCCACAGCAAAATCCTCCAATAGAAGCCAGGGAATTCTCCATGTTTGCACTAATCAGATCTATATCATCAATCTGCCATTCAATTAACAGAATATATTATGAGAGAGAAATGAGGTGGACAGAAGTGAAGTGATGCTTAATTAAATCAAGGTAATTTACAATACATAAACTATGCTTCAAATTAACATGTGTACTAGGGCAAAATATACCAGGCTACCTACCACGCACACACAGTTTCAAATTAAAATGGAGACAGTTCAGCCATAACTATGTTAAAATGACACAAACAAGGAGCTTTAAAACTATGTTTTTAAGGATTCATATTTATTTCACTTAAATGTTTTCAGGTATTGCAATATATGCAGCATGTAACAATAAAATTATGCATGTGTAGGCCCCGATCTAATGAAGTACTTTGATACCTGATCTATTTTAAGCATGTGAGTTGTCCCAATTAAGTCAATGGGACTGAATGTGATTTAAGTTACTTGTGGCGGGATTCTGCGCCAATGTGGAGGCGCAGAAGTCATGTGGCCTGCATTTTTCTGTGCCCCCCACGCAGAAAAATGCAAAACCTGCCAGGGGACACGCGCCTCTTCCCTGGCAACGCATCTGTTCCAGCATGCCTGGAGCAGCCTTAGAGATGGGGGCTGGGCAGGGGGAGGGAAGGGAAGGCTGAGCACACATGCATGCCAGTGACTGTACTCCTAGGGGGATTCTGCGGGTCTGAGCGCCCGCAGCAGAAAATGGCCCACCCTCCCCTCTCCCCCCACATTTCCTGCTTTTCCCTGCAGAAAATGGTAGGGAAGCCTCGTGGGGGCGCACGACCACACGTGCAGTTTTTTTGCGGGGGGCTGTCCCCCAAACAGAGGTGAGGCATGGGGGGTGGGCACACAGGGTTATGTGCCACTGCCCCCCTCGGAGGCCATCTCTGGTCTTGGGCTCCGCTGACTCTGCAGCTGAACGCAGCCTTCTGGGTCCCAGTACTAGTTCTTCTTCCATTTTGTGTTTTGGGAGCCTTATTTTTTTGTGGAACAGTGAGTTCCTATGGTGGGGTTGGGGGAAATGAGGGAAGGTGGGTGAGGAGGTGGGTGGAGAAGAAAAAGGGACAGGGGAATCGGGGGGAGGGGGGAGCAGAATCTCAGCAGGCAGTGTCCTCTTGGCAGCAGCTGGGGCTCCCCCATTAAGCAGGCCCATCAAACCCTCACCCTGAGGATCCCTACCCCCCTACACCTGGATCCCTCCGACAAGTCCCCCACACCCAGACCCCCACCCCACTGAGCCCCAACCAGCTGCACCTGGACTCCCACTACCCAGACCCCCCACACTGAACCTCCACACCCAGACCCTCCCACCAAGCCCTATCTACCCCCACCCGCTGAGCCCAACCACTATCACCTGAATCCCCTGCAGAGTCCTATTGCCCTTGCACCCAGAACCCACCAACCAGCCCTTGTGCATCCAAATCTTCCACTGAGCTACCCACACCCAGATTGCCCCCACAAAGAAACCTCTCGCCCCACACCTGGATCCCCCCACACTAAGCCTCTCCACACTTGGATCCTGCTGGGCTAACCCTTCCTACTCACACCTGGTGCACCTGGCACAGAGGGGCAGGGCCCTGAGGTGTTTCTGGGGCAGGCCCAGCTCTTGCACTCTGCAGGGTCAGGTGCAGCCTCACTGCCGAGTCCCTGTACTGGGGGAGGTGAGGGCTTCAGGGTGATCTCCTCCCACCTCAATGCAGCCAGTGGCCTGTGCTCCCCACTGCCATGCTGGAGCCACATTTATTGACAAATAAAATTTGCAGAATTTTGAAATATTGGGCACATAATTTTTTATTTTTTGGTGCATAATTCCCTCAGGAGTATTTAAGTACATGCTTAACTGGAGTTGGCTTTAAATCCGAGAAATACCTAATTGTCCCATTAACTCATTGGTTACAAACAAGTTCTCTTTTTGAGGTGTGCAATACAGCACATAGAAAGAAATGGTCTTTACCACAAAGAGCTTTAATTCTAAATAGACAAGACTGACAAAGACCGGGGATGGGCAAAGAGATTTTACAACAAGCCAAGCAATCAAATGATGCTTGGCAAACACCATGGTAGTCCCACTTGCACTGCGTTTCTTCAAATTGCTTTTTGATTTTTTTTCCCAAATATATTATGTGGGTTGGATGAGTTAGAGCAAATGAGCAGGAAACAAAGGCAGGAGAAGTGGAGAAGACATGGGAGTGCAATGTTGGGAGAGATCAGCAGAGAAGAAAGGATGCCAGAAGTCAGATAGAATTTGACATTACCAATGTTCAGAAGGTTGCAAAAGTCGCTTCTGCTGAGGAACCACTGCCTCCAATGTGCACTTTTCTTCCTTCCCCAGCTAACGGCTGATGACGAGACGGGCCCCTGGTGGCCTCACTATACAGGTCATGCCAAACCAGTGTTCCCAAGCATAGGGAACCCACTGAATTTACGAGCACAATGAGCAGGGCTATGGCTAGAACCTACCTATAGAAAGTCTGACTTCATATGCCAACCACCCTGTGCCCCACTGAAGGAGAGTCAGGAATGGGGGCAAAGTACAAAGAGAGGGACTTGTGACCTTCCCTACTAGAATATTTTTCTGTTAAATGTAAAATTTTGAGTTTGTGGTGGTGTAGGTGCGGGCAGTGAAAAAAATGCCTGGGCCCAATTTATAAACTGAATGGACTTAATTTATCTTGAAAAAATGGCAAGTATTTTTAGAGACTAAATTCAGTGAGCTGTCAAATAGAGAGAAGTTAATTATGCTTTCAGTGAAAAGCGGAATGCAACCTTAACAGTGGAGATACCTCCACAGTACCTTCCACTTTAGCTTTAAGATACCCTCTTTCAAGTCCATGTCTTGGTGTTCTGAAGTGTGCCATGCCCGAGTACAGGCTAAAACAGAGATATTGGTACCTAAACAAAGTATGATACAAATGTCTTTGGAGAAGTTACAATAAGTTGTGCCCATCTGTAGCATGGTGATATTTAATATTCATGCACTTTAAAAACATTCTTTCATGTAAGCAGGATTGATTATTTTTAAACAGCATTTCTTTCCCACTTAACATTTTGTTTAAGAGTAAAAATATTCTACTGCATTTAAAATTAAAACTCATCTCTACTATCACACATGCAGGCTCACATTACTATGTAAACTGATGAGTCTGTTGCCACACGTGTATGAGCAGAGTATTAGACTAAAGACTCCCCAGTGCCAAATGTATTCCACCTACAACCCCAAGTACAATGTCCTCATAAGACAAAAATAGCATATCACATTCACTAGTCCCCTCCATTCTAACAAGAGATTTTTATTCTAACAAGAGATAGTTTTTTTATTAAGACTTTTCCTAAAAGTAGTTCACTCTTCAGAGAACTCTGTGCAAAATTCAAATCCAAAGTGAATGTTAATGGCAGATGATAAAAGGGGTCTTTTAAAGGGGAACAGTGCCAACTCCACCTACCTCCAATGCTGCTATTTAAACTAAAAAAATAAGTGGTTGTATCTTCTATTAAACAAAAAGATCAGCATAGTAATTGGATAGACAGATTGACTTAAAATTCCTACCATACACAGATGAACACTTAAAATCTGTAGTACTGTCATTGCCAAAAATATACAAGAAAACCAGTATCAGAACTTGTTCTAGGCTACAACCTTCTTGCCAACACAAAATAGTCCCAATGGAAGAAAAAAGAGCCTGGCACTTACATTTATTCCAAAGTGTTCTGTAACACCTCGTCCATATTCTCCGAGGACTCCAAAGGAAAGGCTTTCCTCCAAAAAAATCCTCACTTTATATTTATATTTCAATTTTATCTGCAAATTTAATAGTACAAATGATACAAGACAGTCTGATATTACTGACATAATTTGCAAAGAAATAAGTACAACATACATGTACAAAAGATTGAAAATCACATGAAAGATCCTATCAAGTGAAACGGTTAATCCTACCAGAATACTCAGCCACTGTGTGCGTTTTAGAGTCCTACACACCAATACCACTGTTTAACACTTAAAAGAAGTATAGGAAATCTAAAATGCCCATAGTCATTTATGAGACCTAACTTGGATTTTCTTTTTAAGAAACAGGCTATAAAATACTTTAAAATATTACCTAAAATATGCACAGCACTCTCTCCATCATCAGGAACAGTGTTGTACACAAAATCTATGTTTAATAGAGAAGGTTGTACTCCCTGGAGACAAGCGTACTGTTTTCATTATTTAAGAGACCAACCTCAATTTTTAAACTAAAACAAAAATGTGATTTTAGTCTAAACCTATCATACAGGTATATACTCTGTAAAAACGGATCATTGCTATAGGATATGTACATTACAGAACTGCAAAATTCCAAACCTGATTATGAATACCTCAAAAATGTCAATTCCAACAATCCACTTTGTAGCTAACACTTACTCTTAAGGCTCAAACATGCAATATTAATATTTTATTAATAATGTGTGTATATAACATACCACAGCTTAAACAAACAAAACTGAAACCACTTACCAATTCTGGAAGAGGACAAATATCTCCAGTATTCATATATAGCCCTTCCACCAGAATAAACCTTCGAGTTACACAGGCCTTACGAGGATTCTTCAGAGAAAATGTATGTTTCAGTACATATGAATTGTTCAACAACAAAAAATACAAACTTCTATTAAGATAACTTTTTGTTTTGAAAAAAACTTTTATATCCCTAGTTGGACATTAGTATTTCAGCTCTTATAACCATATAAAGTGTCTTACAGTTGGCTATTTGGCTTTATTATTTTTAAAGTTGCTGTATTTAAGATTCTGTGCCTCTGTGTAACAAATCAGGGACTGAATACCACCGATTCAGCTAAACTGCATACTTACACTAAGGGAAAAAAATTCAGGACTGTATATTTTGAGACCAGGTCTCTACCACAGAGAGCAGAAATGCTCCTTTAGCTGTGAACAGCGTTCAGGGTGTACTTCCTCTTTGTCATGAAAAGATAAGTGGAAACAGTGCAATTTAAAGACTTGTAGGGCTTTTCAGCATAAGGTCACTGCAGTCAGTTTCAACTCAACAGAATCCTGTTACAAAGGCCCTTTTATAACATACCTCAAATATATTCTTATAGATTATGAGGCCAGAAGGAACCACTGTGATCATCTAGTCTGACCTCCTGAGTAACAAAGGCCCTAGGACTTCCCTGAATTAGTTCCTGTTTGAACTCTCTCTTTTAGAAAGACATCAATTCTTGATTTACAAATTTCCAATGATGGAAGAATCTCTCACAATGCTCAGTAAATTGCTCTAATGGTAGATATATCCTCACAGTTAATATGCACCTTACATCGAGACTGGATTTGTATACCTTTACCTATTAGGTTGAAGAGCCCTCTTATCAAAGTGCTGTTCCCTATGTAGGTACAGTAAAAGCTGTGTTATCTGGCCCTGTACCAACTGAAAAGATCTATAAACCGGCATTCCTAATCTTCATAGAAAGTCCGGTTTATAGTTTGGTTGGTGCAGGGCCAGCAGGCTCGCTACCGGGGTCCGTGTGGTTCCCCAGCTCTGTGTTTGGAGTGCGGGAGGGGGATCAGGAGGGGTTTCTGGGTGTTGGGGCACGGGAGGGACACTTACTTTGGGTAAGTCCCCGCAAGTGGCAAGACATCCCAGCTGCTCCTAGGCAGACGTGCGGCGGACAGCTCTGCATGCTGCCTCTGCTTACAGGCGCCGCCCCTGCAGCTCCCTTTGGCTGTGGTTCCCAGCCAATGGGATTTGCGGAGCCAGCGCTTACGGCAGGGGCAGCATTCAGAGCTGCCTGCTGTGCCTCCGCCTAGGAGCAGCAGGGACAGGTCGCTGCTTGCAGGGGGCCGCCTGAGGTAAGCGCCCCCTGGATCTGGCACCCTACATCTCCTCCCGTGCCCCAACCCCCTGCCCAGAGCACCCTCCCGCACGCAAACTCCCTCCCAGAGCCCATGCCCTGCACCCCCTCCTGTGACCCAACCCCTAGCCCCACACCCCCTTCCAGAGACTGTGCCCTGCACCCAAACTCCCTCCCTCCCTCTTAGTTAACTGGCATTTTTCACTTACCGGGACCCCCCATTTCCCCAACATGCCAGATTAAAAAAAGGTTTTACTGTACTTATAGACCCATCAAGTTACCCCTTACATTTCTCTTTGATAAGCTAAACAGATCAAACTCCTTGAGTCTTGCCTATAAGGCATGTTTTCCAATTCTTTAATCATTTTCCTGGCCCTTTTCTAAATCCTTTCCAATTTACCAACATCCTTCTGGAAGTGTGTACATCAGAACCAGACAGTATTCCAGCAGTGGTCACACCAGTGCCAAAAGCATACGCTACCTATCCTCTTTACTCCTACTCACAGTTCCCCTGTTTATACATCCAAGGATTGCATTCGCCCTTTTGGCTACAGCCTCACATTGGAAACTAACGTTCAGCTGATTATCCACAAGGACTCTCAAGTCTTTTCAGCGTCACTGCTTCTCAGGATAGAGTCCCTCATCCGGTAAGCATAGCCTGCATTTTTTTCCCCCTAGATGTAGGATGTTATATTTGGCTGTATTGAAACACACTGTTTGCTTTGGTCCAGCTTACACCAAGTGATCCATGTTGCCTCTGTATCAATGACCTATCCTCTTCATTATTTACTACTCCCCCAATCTAGGTATCATCCGCAAACTATCACTCAAAGCTATATTTTCTTCCAGATTATTGATAAAAACGTTACATAGCACAGGACCAAGAACTGATCCTTGTGGGACCTGACACACCTACTCAATGATTTCCCATTTACAGTTACCTGCTGAGACCTAATCAGCCATTTTTAAATCAAGTGTGTGTGCCATGTTAATTTTGCATAGTTCTAGTTTCTTAATCAAAATGTCATGCAGCCCAAGTCAAATGCTTTACAGAAGTGTTAGAATAGTCTATCAACACTATTTCCTCTATTAACTAAACATGTAACCCCAAAAAAGGTAAGACATTTTTTCATAAACCCATATTGATCAGTAATTAATTATATTACTCGCCTTTAATTCTTCAGGATTAATGTCACACTGACTGGCCTATAATTACCCAAGTCATCCTGTTTACCCTTTAATATTGGCACAACATTAACCTTCTTCCAGTCTTCTAGAATTTCATCAGTATTCCAAGACTTATTAAAAAAATAAATAAATAAAAAATAAAACCCAACATCAACAGTCTAAAGAGCCCTTTGGCCAGTTCTTTTAAAACTCTCAGATGAAAGTTAACTGGACCTGCTGATTTAAAGAGGTCTAGCTTTCGCAGCTGCTGTTTAATATCCTCCCAAGTTACTGCTTGAATGGAAGTATTTCATCATCATATTTGGCTCTAATGATAGTTTTTATAAAGAGGGAGCATGTGAAGAGTACATGAGGAAAACCATCTCACCTCTTCTATAGTTCTGGCCTATAATTATTTATTTATAAAGTTAGGTCTGTTCTAACAGTTTTGGTACGGATTTACTTATAGTGGTTTGGAAACTGATAGTTAATCAGTGTCACCCCTAGGATGGGGCAGTTACACAGATTTCAAAATAAAAGTGTATAGGTACAAAAAACTGCATTTAAAATCACAAGCCCTTAGTGACCACCTCCGTCACCTACTCTTAATACAATTATGGTAAGCGAACACAGCAGCCAAATCTATTTTAACTATATAAGCAAAATTAAGCATTCAGCAGGGATTTATATAAAACAAATAGACTACGAGTACTGGATCTATTCAAATATACAACCTACTTAAGAAGGGCAAAAGACTACAAAGAAATTTTACCTTTTGATCTTCAATCTCTTGTTCTTGCAGAAGTCGCTCAAGGTCAGCCATATCATTATGTTTAAATAACTTAACGTTACTTCGAGATGCCTGTAATCCTTTCTGAATAGCAAAGCAGGCAGCTTCATCTCTATAAACAGAGAATACTCTTTCATTTTGCACTTGGTTTGTTAATCACTTTTAAACAACAGCATAGGTCAATTACGTTTTTAGGCCTGCTTTACTTTTAAACTGCCTTGTATACTTATGTGTATAAATAAAATCTATGTTTTATTACACACAACTTTAAATAATTTAAAATTGGTTTCTAACACCTGTTATCCTCTGCGGATATGTGGAGACATCTTTACACTTTCTAAAATGTACATTTCACAACTAGTTTCTCTCTAAAGCAACGATCAGTGCACAGAAATCATACTAAAGTATTTTCTGGTTTCCAAATTATACTGAACTGTTCATATGAAATCACAACAAATATATGTAATTAACTATTTCCGTTGAGAAGCCATTTTACTGTCTCTGCATCTAGGATGACTATCCGGCTTATTCTGTAGTTACCTATTTTTCATTGTGGCAGTTAAGGCTGGCATAATTCCCAAGACCAACATTCCATCAATAGGGGTATTGTACTCCTACAATTATCCATTGATTCAAGTCTGAGGATGTGCCTGACCTCTCTTACCAGTCTTAAGAGTACTCATACTTCCTCTTTTATTTCACCCTATGGGGAGCATTTGTCCCAGTTTTCCAGGCCTGGTAAGCCATTTCTTCAGACTTAAAGATGAATATGTAATTCTTCCCCAACTAAGTTATGCTTTTTGGTAATTTCTTAATTGGATATACCCAGAATTCCTTTTGAAGTTGGAAATCCCTCCTTCTGCACATACTGAACAATAGTCATTTAAGTTTTCAAACATCAAATTCATAACATGATGCTATGAATACCCCTTTTTTGTCAGTGATAAATACTGTGTGCTACTGAAGCAGAGACTCTTAGGGTACATTTATACTTAAGGCAGCGTGCAAGGTACAGACACCACATTCCCAGGTAGCATAGGTACAAACAGCAATGTAGATAGTGAGACATCTTAGGCAAGTAGGGTGCCCTACCTTCCTGAAGCCTTAGGTCATATTTCCTACACAGGCTCTCTACATGCCCAAGCAGTGCCTCTTCCTTGCCAAAGCCTTTCCTGGCTACAGTGAAAGGCTTTGGCAGCTCTGCCGCACGTAGCTACATGCTGCAGTGACAAACAGGGATGCAGCCTGACTCACTGCAGCGTGCAGCTACACATATGGTGCCCATACTTTATACACCACAGTAAGTATAGATTATAGCCTTACTGCAAAAAGAATAAATATGCATGAATTCAGCATATCAAGCTTAAAATATTCTGGTCACTCAATGCAGTGCATTTTAATTTGCTTTAATTTAAAATGTGAATACACAAACTGCAGCTTTTATTAAAAAGTCAAGAGAAACAAGTTAGGGAATGCAGCCTTAACCATGAATCTACTGCTACTTATTGCATGGGTTTTTGTTCTCGCAGAATACAATCTAAGTTAAATACAGCCTATTTTCTCATCACAAAGTGGGATACATTTCTTTGGAGGAAAGAGGTTAGGTCTGAAGCTTTTCTGTTTATCCAGCAGAACCTTTCTATTGTAGCTTTGTGGTTGCAGAAGCATTTTGCATGATAGGAGAGGCAAGATTTACTAACTCCCAAAGAAAGCATTCAGCTAGTAAGCACTTTTTCTTCATTAACTTTGAAGTGTTTTGTTATTTTAGACATTTGATACCAATTTTGTCAACTGCTCTCCATACTATTGCAATAATTGCTTGTCAGATTGTCATCAACTCATTTTAATTGACAGTGTGAGTGAGGTAATTTGAAAGTAACCATAAGTTGTCAGCAGTATTTAATACAATAACTTCCAAAGATTTCTATAAACTAGTTATTTTTGCCCATAACAAGAACAAATGTAATCACTTATAAGCTTAGACTCTCTACACATCAACTTAATGCATTTTTAAGCATGCTAGAATCACAAAGATAGTACATTTGGGTCCTGACTTCTTATCAGATGCAGTTAGCTCTATAACTAAAGTTTCAAATTTTTTGCAATGTACCAGGTTTAAAGATTTAGGTTTTCTAGACCATCTACAGATTTTTTTCCTTTAAGCACTGTGTGCAAACCATTATGCATCAGGCATCACTGCTTCAAAGCAATGTTTAAAAAGCATACCCGAGTCTAAAGCACTGTTTTAAAGTAGTTTACCTAGTAAATGGGTTTTTTTCTAAAGTTGAGTATGTTTTAGGTAGAAATTAAGATAGGCAATTAGGCATGGAACTGGTTACTTTTTAAAAGTGTCAATCGATTTTTAGAGTAGAACTAGATGTTCAAAGTTAAAATTGAAGCAAGCTGATTTTGTTTTAGAAGATAAAGATTGCAAATTCCTTGAGGTAATGTACTCATCGTTCTATTTCTCTGTAAAACATCACATGCCACAATGGTGATCTGCAAATAATTTCGTAAGTTTCTATCAGAAGTGTAGTTTGTGGTACAACCCTTTTTTTTTTTTTTTTTGGGTAAAGAGGGAAAGTAAGTGATTGCCATAATGCAATATAGGTAAGTGTAGCTTGAAATGTCACAGGGAAACGAGAAGGCAGTAGAAATATTTCTGAAAGTTATTTTATTTTTATTTAATATTCAAGTCTCTTCGGAATGAGTTCAGTACCTCACAGAAGCTTGCCTTCAAGCTGCTCCATTCAGTCTTGCTTATGATTAAAATTCTTGCTCTGTCACAGTATTAGTTCTTTCAAAGATAATATTAGTCTTATGATAATTTTTGGCATGACAGAGCATCTGAATATCAAGTATAAAGTGACCTATAGCCCCACTATCTGAGAAAGCATGTACCTGAGTTCTCACCTTCCATAGACAATTCAGGATTTAGACTGGCATGAGTGTTGTCAGACTTAATTTGTCAATCTGGGCTGGCCTCTCTCTCCCCTGACCCTTCTAACAGTTATGAAGGCATCAGTGCCCTGCAGGCAAGACAGAAAAACCTGCCCATCTCAAATGAGTTGCCAACGACACTGCACAATGGCTAATAGAGGAAAATTAACCACTGCAACCTTGCTATTCCTTACATACATGGGGACATGTGTTCCCTCTTTAGGTGGCAATCATTGCCAAAGTCTGATTTTCTTGGGTAACAGCAACAACTGAAAGCTAGCAAATTTGGTCTGAAGAACAAATCAGAAGAGAGAGGAGTTTTAGGCCCACTGATCAGTTTACATGTTAAATATTGTTATACAAACAAGGTTAAATTGCTCTACAAAGTGGTTTTATTAAAGTTTTCCTTTTATTCTTAGGACATTTAAACTTTTTCATTTTAATCCTGTCTGACTTTCAACCTACTGATCAAGCCTAAACCATTTCATGACAGCTTCTATTCATTGTAGACATTCAACTTTAGAAATATGTTCCAGATTCTCCTCTCTGTTCAGGCTGCTTTGCAGTGTGCAGCTGACAAGAAGTGGCTCTCCTGCAGTTGGCTATGCCCTATTTAGGATCATCCCTGTGGGGCACAAAAGACTGTCTAGTGGCACAGAGTTGGTTTACAACTTCCCTACCATGACCCATTGAGTTCACCAGTAGGTGATGCCACTTAAAGTGAGTTTCAAAATGTTCTACTTTAAGCCAGGGGAATTGCTTAATACACAGCCAGCCCAAATAGCCATCTTTGCATCCCTCCTTCTAAACTGCACTGTACGCTTCTCAGGAACAACTGAACATTAAATGTACAAATCTACGTGGAGATGCAGTTATCTGGCTATAGAATACCAGAGACTTTTGAACACACACAATCAAGGAGTTCTTCAAGATCTGAGTAATATTCCCCCCTCCCGCAAGCCCCCCCTCCCCCAACAGAAATTTTACTCTGGGATCTCTGCAAGATAAGTGTTACTTACACAAACACTATGTCCCCTCGCTTTGAATATGCTGGAATAGCACTGGCAATTGTGGCAAATCCATATGAGTATATAATAGATTCCTCTGTCCTCATAAATTTTGCTAGTCGATCTTCCAATTCCAAGTGTACATCTGAGGGGAAAAAAATAAAATTCTTAGACAGTTAAATTGTTCTGCTTTTGTCGCAGAATGGCTTAACAGTTTGTACTCAGAAATGTAACACAGCCATGTATTGAAACAGAAATTTGCTAAGGAAGAGTGCAATTGTTTACCTCTAGTAACAGTGTCACAGTAAATGAATCACAAAACACCAAAGCTGATGAATCCATCCCTGATGGGCATTGAGTGGTGTTTGTCAAATTCAAGCATCAGAAGTTCTAATAGTTGTCAAACCATATACTGAAATATTTTTAAGTGTTACATATTTGTAGAGCTAATATGCTTGTGTACTCAGAATAGCAATGAGAATTTCCTTACACTTAGACTGTAAACACCATGGGGCACGGACTGCCTTTTTGTTCTGTTTGTACAGCGCCTAGCGCAATGAGGCCCTGGTCCATGACTGGGGTTCCTAGCTGCTACTGCAGTGCAAACAGTAATAAGCAACGCAATTTCCAGCAATTAACTTAATCCTGGCTGGCTGAACTTCTGTCCATCCTAACTCAGAAAAATCAACAAAACCCAATATACTTGCCCAACAATGCACTGAAGCTTATGCCTTATTGCTTTGTTTTTACATGAACAGAGAAAAAGTGAAAAAAGGTAGACCATTCAGTAGTCTACAAACATTCTACTGCCCCAAGACTGATGTGTCTGTTATGGTATCAATGTTAAAGATGCAGGTTTTCAGATTTAAGAAAAAAAGAAAAAAGAAAAAACCAAACAGGAATTGCAGCAAGATCCTGGATTTGACCCATAATCTCCACATCATGTGAACCACAAATATATACCATTTCCCAGAAGTGTATTTCTACTAGAGGCCTCATCTGGAGTACTGTGTCCAGTTTTGGGCCCCACATTACAAGAAGGATGTGGAAAAATTGGGAAGAGTCCAGCGGAGGGCAACAAAAATGATTAGGGGACTGGAACACATGACTTATGAGGAGAGGCTGAGGGAACTGGGGATGTTTAGTCTTCAGAAGAGAAGAATGAGGGGGGATTTGATAGCTGCTTTCAGCTACCTGAAAGGGGGTTCCAAAGAGGATGGATGTAGACTGTTCTCAGTAGAAGCAGATGACAGAACAAGGAGTAATGGTCTCAAGTTGCAGTGGGGGAGATTTAGGTTAGATATTAGGAAAAACTTTCACTAGAAGGGTGGTGAAACACTGGAATGCGTTACCTAGGGAGGTGGTGGAATCTCCTTCCTTAGAAGTTTTTAAGGTCAGGCTTGACAAAGCCCTGGCTGGGATGATTTAATTGGGGATCAGTCCTGCTTTGAGCAGGGGGTTGGACTAGGTGACCTCCTGAGGTCCCTTCCAACCCTGATATTCTATGATTCTAAGTATATGTACATATTACTCTTTGCATATCATAGGTCTTCCCACTATAACCCTCATCCACGTGATCTGGAGCCATTTTATCCAGTCCTTTCAATACTTTAGAAACTGGAAGCCTTGGTCTACCACACCTCAATTTGCCTAGAGTATCACTGGTGCAAATAACCGGCTTTTAGTCTAAAATTCAATTTTTAACCACAAACCCTTTGTCAAAAAAAGTTATTTCTGGCACTTAGAACCTACACTGATCAACATCTTCCAAATGGAGACAGCTGGAGTACCTCCCTAATGTAAGGGGACTGTTGTCCCCTTACTAAGGCTCAGTGGGGGTGTTTTGGTTGGCTAGCTCCCAGTATCAAAAGAAAGGGGAAGAGTCGATGGAAAATCAGGACCCTGAGACTAACAGTCCCCAGGAACGATGAGGAGAGGCCAATGCTCCTGGTCAGTCTGACTGACAGGGCGGTCAGGCTAATCAGGAAGTCAGGAGGCCAGGGTGGGTCCCATCCTCCGTGTGAGCTGGAATTGGCGGGGTCAAACAGAGAGCAGGGGCCCAAGCTGAGCTGTGCCAGCCACGAGGGCCAGAGATACAGCCCAGAGTGAGCAGATCCTGTGCTGGGAGCAGAGTTGCAGCCACAGAGCCAGAGAAGCAGTCCAGGAGGCTGGAGGCAGAGCAGCAGAATCAGTGCTGAGGAAGGGTGGAGCTAGGGCTGGAGCCAGGTGTGGTGAGCAACTGGGGCCAGCCAAGGAGGAACCCTGGGCAAAGGGCCCAGCACAGAAATACACCCCCAGCCAAGGATCCTTGCAGGCCAGACTGGGAAGGGGATTTTAACCTGATGGGGCGCTGACGCTAGGAAGAAGGGTCCAACCACCTAAAGCCCGGAGGTGTGTGGCCACCACCAGAGCAAGTGTCCAATCCACAGCATCCCTGCAGCACAGCCAGAACCTGAGAAGGCGGCCTGGGACCTGCAAGAAACAGACTGTGAACTGCCCTGACATCCCAGAGACACTGTTTGTGACGTTCCCTGCCACAGAGCTGGGTGATGTGTTTTCCTTTAATCTTTCCCATTTTTCCTTATTCTTTTTTTAATTAATTGTTGATTAAATAACTTGCATTTGCTTTAGATTGTATGTAATATCAGTGGGTCAGGGAAGTGCCCAGTGCAGAGACAGTACCCTGGAGTGGGGACACCCTTGCCCCTGTCCTAGGTGACCGCAGCAGGGTTGGGGGTCGAGCCCCCCAGGAATCCTGGGCCCAGCCTTGTTGGGGTTACGAGGACTCTTCCAGACAGAAGAGTGGAAGGGAAGTCCCCAAGGGCAGGGAGGCCTCTGGGTAAAGGAAGTAGAAGCAAGGACTCAGATCCTTTCACTAGCCCACCTCACTGGGGTTGTGCAGAAGCCAGGAAAGTTCCCCACAATACAAAGCATGTGCAACTTAATCTTGTGGGGGCCCCTGTGGCATGGGGCCCTGGGCTGTTGCTCTGCTTGCTATACCCTAATGCTGGTCCTGGCTTTTATATGCAGAAAAACAGTTGTTGTGGCACATGTGGGCTGTGGAGTTTTTAATAGCATGTTGGTGGGGGCCTCAGAAAGAGAAAGGTTGAAAACCCCTGGTCTAGAGGGGGAAAAAAAAAAGCTTTCTAGAGAGCTGTATGTGGATGACTTATGCCTTTCAATAAAAATACTTTATCCGAAAGCTCAGAACATCAGGCAGCTATCTGGGGAATGAGGGAGAGAAGACTACATCTATAGATTTACTAAGCTTTAATTGATAGATACAAACACCACACACACAGTGAAGGGGCTCTATATACAGAAAACATTGTTATTTGCAGCAACCAGGAAGTGAATATAATCAGTTTCTCATTTAAAACTTAATACTTGACAATCATGATAAGTTACAAAAGTGTTGCCAATATGTAAGAGTCCGAACACTCAGGTCTGCTAGAGGTGGGTAGTGAGACTACTGCAATGAGTAAGAAATCTGTAGCACACCCAAAGTATACACAGCACCAAAAAAGAAAATGAATTTTATATAATACAAACAGAATACGGCTTAACACAAAAAGTAAGACCAGCAGGACTCTATTCATGATCCTGAAAAGCTCAAGTCCAGAGAAAGCCAGGAACCTAGTCTGGGACCTAGCCAGAAAGTTGACTGAAAAGATGAAGCTGAAATTGAGAAGTCAGCGACTGTTCAATCTCCTTGCCTAGGTCTGAGATTGGGTGATAATGTGAAGGTATATCACGCACAAGCATTAATAGTGAAGGGACATCACAGATATATACCACTTTCCTTGAGAAACCAGGACATTCAGATCCCCAAAGAACCCAGAAGATCACAGACAGTGACCAAATCAAATGCAAAATATACAGCCACCAGTTAGAAGCCCATGATTCTCATATTGAAGAGGACTAGAGACACCAGCCTGGAGCCTCTCATTCACAAAACACCCCAACTTGTCTCCACAATCCATTTGAAGAAATTACTAAGAAGGTGAGAGAGACTGAAACAGACACTTAACTAACCAAGAGTTAGTCTGGCCTCAGCCATAAACAATGCAAAGAACATTAGCCCTGGTCTACACTAGGAGTTGAGGTCGAATTTAGCAGCGTTAAATCGATTTAACCCTGCACCCGTCCACACGACGAAGACCTTTTTTCGACTTAAACGGCTCTTAAAATCGATTTCTTTACTCCACCCCTGACAAGGGGATTAGTGCTGAAATCGGCCTTGCCGGGTCGAATTTGGGGTAGTGTGGATGCAATTCGACAGTATTGGCCTTCAGGAGCTATCCCAGAGTGCTCCATTGTGACTGCTCTGGACAGCACTCTCAACTCAGATGCACTGGCCAGGTAGACAGGAAAAGAACCGCGAACTTTTGAATCTCATTTCCTGTTTGGCCAGCGTGGCAAGCTGCAGGTGAGTGCACAGCTCATCAGCAGAGGTGACCATGATGGAGTCCCAGAATCACAAAAGAGCTCCAGCATGGACCAAACGGGAGGTACGGGATCTGATCGCTCTTTGGGGAGAGGAATCCGTGCTATCAGAACTCCATTCCCGGTTTCAAAATGCCAAAACATTTGTCAAAATCTCCCAGGGCATGAAGGACAGAGGCCATAACAGGGACCTGAAGCAGCGCCGCGTGAAACTTAAGGAGCTGAGGCAAGCCTACCAGAAAACCAGAGAGGCAAATGGCCGCTCCGGGTCAGAGCCCCAAACATGCCGCTTCTATGATGAGCTGCATGTCATTTTAGGGGGTTCAGTCACCACTACCCTAACAGTGTGCTTGGACTCAGTCAATGGAGAGGGAGGCAACATGGAAGCAAGTTTTGGGGACGAGGAAGATGATGATGATGAGGTTGTAGATAGCTCACAGCAAGCAAGCGGAGAAACCAGTTTTCTAGACAGCCAGGAACTGTTTCTCACCATGGACCTGGAGCCAGTACCCCCCCGAACCCACTCAAGGCTGTCTCCTGGATCCGCCAGGTGGAGAATGGACCTCTGGTGAGTGTACCTTTTTAACTAGTATACATGGTTTAAAAGCAAGCGTGTTTAATGATTAATTTGCCCTGGCATTCGCGGCCAGTACAGCTACTGGAAAAGTCTGTTAACATGTCTGGGGATGGAGTGGAAATCCTACAGGGACATCTCCATAAAGCTCTCCTGGATGTACTCCCAAAGCCTTTGCAAAAGGTTTCTGGGGAGGGCATCCTTATTCTGTCCACCATGGTAGGATACTTTACCACGCCAGGCCAGTAGCAAGTAGTCAGGAATCATTGCAAAACAAAGCATTGCAGCGTATGTTTGCTGGCGTTCAAACAACATCCATTCTTTATCTCTCTGTTTTATCCTCAGGAGAGTGATATCATTCATGGTCACCTGGTTGAAATAGGGTGCTTTTCTTAAGGGACATTCAGAGGTGCCTGTCCCTGCTGGGCTGTTTGCCTGTGGCTGAACAGAAATGTTCCCAGCTGTTAGCCACGCGGTGGTGGGAGGGGTTAGCCCACGTGGTGGGTAGAGGCAAAATGCGACCTTGTAATGAAAGCACATGTGCTATGTATGCAATGTTAACAGCAAGGTTCACCGTGAAAGAGTGTACCCATTGTTCTATAAAATGTGTCTTTTTAAATACCACTGTCCCTTTTTGTTTCCTCCACCAGTTGCATGTGTTTCAAGGATCACAGGACCTTCTCCTTCCCAGAGGCTAGCGAAGATTAGAAGGAGGAAAAAAAAAAAAAAGCACTTGCGATGAAATGTTCTCTGAGCTCATGCTGTCCTCCCACACTGACAGAGCACAGGAAAATACGCGGAGGCAGACAATGTCAGAGTGCAGGAAAGCACGAAATGAATGCGAGGAGAGGTGGCGGGCTGCAGAGAGTAAGTGGCGGGCTGAAGATGAAAGGTGGCAGCAGCGTGATGACAGGAGGCAGGATTCAATGCTGAGGCTGCTGGAGGATCAAACTAATATGCTCCAGTGTATGGCTGAGCTGCAGGAAAGGCAGCTGGAGCACAGACTGCCGCTACAGCCCCTGTGTAACAAATCGCCCTCCTCCCCAAGTTCTGTAGCCTTCTCACCCAGATGCCCAAGAACGTAGGGGGGGGGGGGCCCTCCAGCCACTCCACCACAGAGGATTGCCCAAGCAACAGAAGGCTGGCATTCAATAAGTTTTAAAATGCTGTGTGGCCTTGTCCTTCCCTCCTCCACCACCCCACTCGGTGCTTTCCTCCTCCACTACCCCTCCCGGGCTACTTTGGCAGTTATCCCCCATTTGGGTGACAAATTAATAAAGAATGCATGAATGTGAAGCAACGACTATTGCCTCTGCAAGCGGTGATCGAAGGGGGGATGGGAGGGTGGTTAGCTTACAGGGAAGTAGAGTGAACCGGGGGGGGGGGGGGGAGGGGAGGGTCATCAAGGAGAAACAAATAGAACTTTCACACCGTAGCCTGGCCAGTCATGAAACTGGTTTTCAAAGCTGCTCTGATGCGCACTGTGCCCTCCTGTGCTCTTCTAACCGCCCTGGTGTCTGGCTGCGCGTAACCAGCGGTCAGGCGATTTGCCTCAACCTCCCACCCCACCATAAACGTCTCCCCCTTACTCTCACAGATATTGTGGCGTGCACAGCAAGCAGCAATAACAGTGGGAATATTGGTCTCGCTGAGGTCTAAGCGAGTCAGTAAACAGCGCCAGTGCACTTTTAAACATCCAAATGCACATTCCACCACCTTTCTGCACTTGCTCAGCCTGTAGTTGAACAGCTCCTGACTACTCTCCAGGCTGCCTGTGTACGGCTTCATGAACCATGGCATTAAGGGGTAGGCTGGGTCCCCAAGGATACATATAGGCATTTCGACATCCCCAACAGTTATTTTCTGGTCTGGGAAGAAAGTCCCTTCCTGCAGCTTTTGAAACAGACCAGAGTTCCTGAAGATGCGAGCATCATGCACCTTTCCCGGCCATCCCACGTTGATGTTGGTGAAACGTCCCTTGTGATTCACCAGTGCTTGCAGCATTATTGAAAAGTACCCCTTGCGGTTTATGTACTCGGCGGCTTGGTGCTCCGGTGCCAAGATAGAGATATGGGTTCCGTCTATGGCCCCACCACAGTTAGGGAATCCCATTGCAGCAATGACCTGCACAATGACCTGCACATTTTCCAGGGTCACTACCCTTGGTATCAGCAGACCTTTGATTGCGTTGGCTACTTGCATCACAGCAGCCCCCACAGTAGATTTGCCCACTCCAAATTGATTCCCGACTGACCGGTAGCTGTCTGGCGTTGTAAGCTTCCACAGGGCTTATCATAAATATAAAGGGAAGGGTAAACCCCTTTAAAATCCCTCCTGGCCAGAGGAAAAATCCTCTTACCTGTAAAGGGTTAAGAAGCTAAAGGTAACCTCACTGGCACCTGACCAAAACGACCAATGAGGAGACAAGATACTTTCAAAAGCTGGGAGGAGGGAGAAAAACAAAGGGTCTGTGTGTCTGTCTGTATAATGCTTTTGCCGGGGACAGAACAGGAATGGAGTCTTAGAACTTAGTAGGTAATCTAGCTAGGTATGTGTTAGATTATGATTTCTTTAAATGGCTGAGAAAATAGCTGTGAATAGAATGAATATTCCTGTCTGTGTGTCTTTTTTGTAACTTAAGGTTTTGCCTAGAGGGGTTCTCTAGGTTTTGAATCTAATTACCCTGTAAGGTATTCACCATCCTGATTTTACAGAGGTGATTTTTTTTTTTATTTCTGTTAAAGTCTTCTTGTAAGGAAACTGAATGCTTTTTCATTGTTCTCAGATCCAAGGGTTTGGATCTGTGGTCACCTATGCAAATTGGTGAGGATTTTTACCAAACGTTCCCCAGGAAGTGGGGTGCAAGGGTTGGGAGGACTTTGGGGGGAAAGACTTTTCCAAACTACGTTTTTTCAGGAACCCAGATAAAGTTTGGTGGTGGCAGTGGAAGTCCAAGGGTAAAATAGTTTGTACCTTGGGGAAGGTTTAACCTAAGCTGGTAAAAGTAAGCTTAGGAGGTTTTCATGCAGGTCCCCACATCTGTACCCTACTGTTCAGAGTGGAGAAGGAACCTTGACAGGGCTATTGCCACTCGCTTCTCAACTGTGAGGGCTGCTCTCATCTTGGTATTCATGCGCCTCAGGGCAGGGGAAAGCAAGTCACAAAAGGTCCATGAAAGTGCCCTTACGTATGCGAAAGTTTTGCAGCCACTGGGAATCATCCCAGACCTGCAACACTATGCGGTCCCTCCAGTCTGTGCTTGTTTCCTGGGCCCAGAATCGGCGTTCCACGGCATGAACCTGCCCCATTACAGCACCATGATGCCCACATTGCCAGGGCCCGTGCTTTGAGAGAAGTCTGTGTCCATGTCCTCATCACTCTCGTCACCACGCTGATATTGCTTACTAGCCCGGTTTTGCTTTGGCAGGTTCTAGTGCTGCATATACTGCTGGATAATGCACGTGGGTTTAATGTGCTCCTAATTGCCAAAGTAATCTGAGTGGGCTCCATGCTTGCTGTGGTACGGCGTCTGCATGGAAAAAAGGCGCGGAACAATTGTCTGCCATTGCTCTGACGAAGAGAGGGGCAACTGACAACATGGCTTACAGGGAATTAAAATCAACGAAGGGGGTGGCTTTACATCAAGGAGAAACAAAAACAACTGTCACACAGAATGGCCCCCTCAAGGATTGAACTCAAAACCTTGGGTTTAGCAGGCCCATGCTCAACCTACTGAGCTATCCCTCCCGCCTGTATTCCAGGCGGGACTGACTCTCCATTAAACTTTTCAAGGTGCCCCTGATAAACCTCACCGAAACGATTGTTGGCCGTTGATTTCAAGGAAGGAGGATGAGGGGAGCAAATGAATACAAAACAAATCTGGTCTATTTCTTGTTTTGATCCATTCCATCTATCTTTTACATCTTTGGCTGGCAGCAGACGGTGCAGTAGGACTGCCAGCCATCCTCATCTCCTGGCTGCTCGGCAGAAGACGGTGCAATACGACTGCCGGCGGGACTAAAGAGAATGACCTGGTCGAGTCACTCCTATTTCAGTCCCTGGGCCCACGTCTGCCCAGGCGCTCCTGACCGATCTTACCGAGGCATCCAAGAGCACCTAGGACATGATGACGACGGTTATCAGGCCTATTGCACCGTCTGCTGCCACAAGGCAATGAGCTACTGCTGTGTAGCAATGCAGTACCGCATCTGCCAGCACCCAGGAGACGTACAGTGACAGTGAGCTGAGCGGGGTCCAGGCTTGCCATGGTATGGCGTCTGCACAGGTAACCCAGGAAAAAAGGCGCAAAACGATTGTCTGCCATTGCTTTCATGGAGGGAGTGAGGGAGGGCCTGACATGTACCCAGAACCACCCACGACAATGTTTTTGCCCCACTAGGCATTAGGACCTCAACCCAGAATTCCAATGGGTGGCAGACTGCGGGAACTGTGGGATAGCTACCCACAGTGCAACGCTCCGGAAGTCTATGCTAGCCTTGGTACTGTGGAAACATTCCGTTGAGTTAATGCACTTAGAGCATTTTGTGTGGGGATACACACAATCCACTATATAAAACGATTTCTAAAAAACTGACTTCTATAAATTCGACCTAATTTCGTAGCGTAGACATACCCTTAGACTCAATCATAGCTCGCCTGCATATCAGCACAAATTCCGCATACAAGGTATCACCTCTAAAGTCTTCGAGCAAGTTTTTTGAAGTCCCAGAAATCACCACTGAACTAGTGACTCCTGGACACAGGGCTGCCAATATATGGTGAGGAAGTCAAGGAATCAAAAGCATCCATAAATGCTCACTAGTAACTATTATTAGATGGCTATCACCTTGGTTGGAGAGGCAGATCAGATATGTTGTGACATTAATGAACAAAGTCTGCAAGATTAAGTCTCAAAGGCTGCAATACAACAATCTTGCTCTAGCAGATATGAAATATTTATCAAATTTAAACACAAAGTGATTGCCTGACCACTCAATAGGACTGACCTGACTAAATGAAATATCTAAACCAGCCTTCTGGAGAAATCAAACATATGGTTGACGCCAAGGGAGCTCTCTACAACCATCTCGGTTAACAAAAGAATCCATGACTCCCAGGGAGTGACATGAAAGCTCACAAGACAAGACAACATTTTAAGCCTGTAACTATCCTGCCCTTTATGTCTGAGTGGAGACAGCAAAGGAATAATAAATGCCATAATTCTGTAATGAAATATTAGAGAAGCTAGTTTCACAACTAAGCTGATTATAAATAAAAACCAAAAAAAAAACCAAAAAAAACAACCTTCACATTGAGATTTGTCACAACTAGAACTCTTCCCACCACAAAAAGTCTTAATGTTTCTTGTAGAGGATATTTCATTCTGAATACAGTATCATACAAATAAGACAAGTTTCATCATTAGAATTTTAAAATATACAGAAGTCAGACTGCCCTCTTGTGGTCTATTTAGCATTTAATGAAGGAGTTTAAAGTGCATTTCTACTTCAACCATTTTAAACACACTTCCCAGTATGGCAAATTCCACAGCATTATAAACAAGTGAAATTTTGAAACATAAGGAAGCGTCTAAAGAGAAAAAAAGTATAGTAACAATTTACTTGACAAGTAATTTCTATATATCCTGGCTGTTACTGACGTTATGTATTAGAAGACAGTTGGGTAGCTAGTAGTAATGAAAACAGTTACTTTATTACATCTTTTAAAAACACTTAAATATTTCTCAGTCTTGACTGGATTGTGCATATTCCCTCTTTTAGACTCAAACCCATCATCATTTAATTGTACTTATTTGGACTCTAGTTTATCCACATTCTCTCTATGGTGCCCTAAACTCAATACATCAAATTCAGCATTATGACTTGGCTAAAGGATCTGTTAGATGGACTACGTGAGAAGCGCCTTTTGTTTAAACACTTGTTTAATTTAATTTTAACAATGATAAGCATCACAGATCATTAGCAATCATACCAAAAAGTCTGTTGTGTGCCAGCCATTCCCTGCATTGAGAAACAGACAGCGTACAGAGTACCTATTTTGGAAATACCCAATACCTCAATATGAAAATCTTTAAAATAAGATGAATTAAAAGCATGTTAGTAATAGAAAGCAAAGTTATACTTACCAAAAGTGCCGTAAAACCCTCTAGGTCCACAAGTACCAACTCCGTACTTCCGCAAAGATGCCTGGGCTGCATTCTTTAGTGAAAACATTACATGAGAAACAACATTTAGCTTATTTCTACAATAATATATTCTGCACAATTCACATTGTCAATTTTACATAATTGTCAACATTGCTTTTCTTGTTCCATATAAGTTATATAGCCATAGAACCAAATGCAATTAAAATGTTGTACAACAACTAATTTTGTAAACTCATTTGCCAATGAGACTTTACTATTTTAATCAGGTATTTAGGCTTAGTTTACTGTATAACAATACTACACCGATGGTACACTGAGGAAAAAAGTACCTCGTAGGTACCAATAAGTTAACTTTAAAATCAAGCAACTATATACGATTCCATACCTACTGAAATATCAGCCATTTCAGTAGTACTGTTCTAGCTGAAGGATAAATTTATATTTCACAAAAAGGTAAAGATTATATTCTACTACCACCTCAGAAGTGTATTATTTACTTTGTCCTTTATTTCCTTCACACAAAGAAACTAAGGAAAGATTTTCAAAAACACCTTATGGAGTTACGCACCACTGCAAATTTCACTGAGACAACAGTTGCTTTGAGAGGTTTAATTTAATAATAATGTAACAGTCACCTACTAATTTAAGAACTTTCATTTTGATGACAACCTATAGTAAATGTCACCCTATCTACTTTGGTATTTCACATAAGTACACTATATTCCTTAAAACTTCAGGAGCATAAAGAGAACAAGCTAAACTCTCTCTCAAAATAAAGAAAAGGAGTACTTGTGGCACCTTAGAGACTAACCAATTTATTTGAGCTCACAAAAGCTTATGCTCAAATAAATTGGTTAGTCGCTAAGGTGCCACAAGTACTCCTTTTCTTTTTGTGAATACAGACTAACACGGCTGCTACTCTGAAACCTCTCAAAATAAAGTTTTCAAGCCGACACCATCCATCAATGACTGCACTTTACTCAGCTATAAACTAGTTATAGTCTTCTCTGTTTTTATCAATATCAGTTGGGGAGAGTGCCTCTTCAACACCTGAGGAGAAGGAGGAAGTCATTTCTATCAGATTACCTCCTTTACAGTAGAAAAGGAATATTAGATTAAACATTAATTGAAAAATTATTCAGCTCTTGCAACAAGATTATATATAGTTCTGAATACAACCTGAACAAGTTATAAAAACTGATTTGACTTTGTCTTCTTATACAGAAAGCAGTTTGAATGGAATACTCAGGGCCATGAAAAGATCAAAGTTTAAGCGCATCGCCCCCTTTCCTGCAAAGCATGGGCATGATCCTGTTAACACCTCAATATTTGGCACAATGCGTACTATTGTACCATGATTAGTCTCACTGAAGCCAGTGAGTGTACCGAGAGTAGCAAGCACTATGCCACAAAGAAAGATGTCCATAAACTCCTCTATCAGATGCCATTTAGAATCTCAAAGTTTTTCACTAAGTTTTTCTAGAAGATACTTCCTGAAGTGTTTTTAAACAATTCTCTGTAGTCTTTATTTTTGGTTACAAAATTTAAACTCTGTCACTTTTTCTAATCTGAAAGAACGACAGGGTAGATGAGGCTGTTTATTTCCCAAAGAATTCTGTTTGGTCGTGCTAAAATTGCTAGCCCATATAAAAGCAAGGATAATCAAGGAAGGGGAAAAAATTGATTATCTACCCAACTTTGGAAGAACTTACATATAGAGAATTGTCCTTTTCAAACCTATAAATGCCTCAGAATTGAACACAATTATGGATACAATTTTGTCACAGCAAAATTAGGTAAAATTCACGGAACAGTCATGGTAAAAACGGACAAAATCAGTGTATGGTCACTGCAGGGCTGAAGCCTGAGCCTGGGCACCCAGGGCTGAAGCCTGAGCCCCACCACCTGAGACTGAAGCCCCAGAAGTCACAGACATCTGTTAAAGTCACGGAATCTGTGACCAAACAGTATCTTATTTATAATACACAAACTACAATGATGCATATACTGCCATATTTAAATGTTGATTAAAGTTTTGCCATTTAAATTCCTAGCACTTTCACACTTCCAGTATACACTGGAAATAACTGAGGCATAACAAGTTATTACTATCCATTTATTTCATGTTGTTACCGGACTGCACTCATGTGGAAACACCTCACCCAAGAATACTTATTTAATATTTGCATATGGCTTTGAACATGTCTAAATATAAATGCTAAATGTTTTTAATTTTGGTAATTCCTATGAGGTAGGTATGTAAAGATCTTTTCTTTACAAATAAAGAAATGTAAGCAGAGGTGAAGTGACCTGCTCAAGGTGACATGGTAAGGCATCAGCAGAACCAGGCTTAGGATGTGATGTGGATGAAGACTACTACTATGCTAAGTGTTTGAGAGAGTCATATTTTGAAGTCATCCCCAAACTCAAGATAAAATGCAATAGCACATTTTTAAAAATCCCTTTGTATATAACTGTGCAATCATATAACCCACTCACCTTTACTCTTTCGTTATCCAGAAGTCCAAGAAAGTTAAAGGATGCAAAATTTATACATTCCTTGCCGTTCACTATAATTTTATGACTTGGGGGGCTACAAAAATATAAAAACAGTGCTATAGTTAAAGTTAAATATTTGTCCATTTCATAATGGTCAACCAGTACATGGATTTTTTTTTTAAAAACATAGTAAGATTAATTAAAATATGATTTTTCCCCCCCATTCTGCCATGTTTTCAAAGTCTTAATTTTACTCTGAACCTAATGCCATGTCTACACTACCACTTATGTCAGCAAAACCTTATGTTGCTCGGGGGGCGGGGGGGGGGGGAGAGAAGAGAAGAGAGGGAGGTTCACAACCTCGAGCAACACAAGTGGTAGTGTGTACACTGCTATGTCAGCAGGAGAGCTTCTCCCACCGACATAGCTACCGCCGCTTGTTGGGGGTGGTTTAATTATGTCGATGGGAGAGCTCTCTCCTGTTGCCATAGAGTGACCACACAAGATCTTACAACGGCACAGCTGCATCGGTACAGCTGAGGTGGTGTAAGCATTCTATGTAGACATAGCCTAAATACAATACAAACAGATATACTAACCACAGCATCTTGTCAAATTCCAGTTTGAAAATTATATTCTGCCTACCTAAAATCCCATCTCTTAAACTAAATGGAGTATTCTCTGAAGTTCTGTTCTGAACTGTTTAGGATTGCTGCTTGTTTAAATAATTGCTGGTTCATGTCACAAAGGTGATATATTTAAGTAATGGTTAAAACTTCTCCTTTGTATAATTTGCAAAATGCATTTGGGATCCTTTGGAATAAGAGATGCTATATATAAACAAACGATAAAAGTGGGATTTAAAAGTTCCCTCCCACTTCGCTAACAAGAGTTAACTAAAAAACAATAGTTTCATCATAAAGCAAGATCACCCTTGCAAACACATATGGAAAAAAGTTATAAAAATAAAAAAGCACCAAGTTTGTGCAGACACTGAACACAAGATGCTTTAGAATGCTTGGGAAATCTGACATGCTAGATTTCATTCTGTTTAATTCATAGAAGTTACAGTAATTCCAGGAACTGTTTTTGCTAGGAGTCAGCCAGCCAAAGAACCAGGATTTGGAAATAAAAATCAAGCAATGACGACAAAAAATAGTGCAGACAAAAATGTGACCAGAGCAAAATGTTCAGCAAAATCTAGAACGAGCAGCCTGTACCAGGAGAATAATGAAATCTTTTACACTGCAAGCATTTTACCAGACACCTTTACTGAAGCAATGAAAAAATCTGATTATTTAAGAGTTTGCATTAGCACTAGCTAACTCAGTTTGACTTGCTTTTCCTAAATTTAGGCATCAGGCCAGAAACCCCTAATGTCTAACCTACAGATTAATCAGACCTCGGTGTTCTATACTTTCTAACAGTGATTATAAATGCTAAAGACACTACTAACTCAACATTAAAGTTTTGTTTAATAACAAAGTAACAGGAAGTAAAGTACTAACGTAATGATTGAATACAAAAACCATTTCTCCAAGCTTGTCTAAGCAGGGAATAAACAATATTATGTGACCTATATATACACAATCAAAACCGACCAAGACTGCTCAAATATCAAACTTCCTCAGACAATTGCTTCAAAACTGTTTTCTGACCCTAGTTCACCAAACAATTTTTAATACATTTTGAATGAGTTAAGTTTGGAGAAAGTTTTAAGTTGAACAAACCATAAACAGAAAGAGGCTAAATTTGAATTCACTACAAATTGTAAGAAATGTTTCAGCTTACTGCACACAAGGGTTCATAACTTTGAAAAAACATGGATTCAGTTTTCTTCAAACTTGTTAATTCCGAAGATCAAACTAATGAGAAAAATCAGTAAAACAGTTTTGAAAAGCGTTCAATTAACTCGCTCTATGTCCTTCTGAAATGCATCTCTAAGGTCCTGGCCATTTAAACATGCCCACAAGTAACCAGACAGGTTAGTAGTCCCGTTGAGGTCAAAGGAGTTCTCATGTACATACGTTTTTGCAAGTTCAGGGCTGCTTATTGCAATGATCAGTACATTCCCAGATGCAATTTTTTAAACGCTATTAACTTTGGTAATTAAAATAATTCCCCATCACTCCCCAACCCCTTAGGCCCAGTAAAGACACACAGTGTTCACTGAGAGCTTGCCATGGACAGCCTCAAAACTGTAGCCCTACTTAAGGAAGGTATGGTCAGATTCCACTCTCATATTTCAGATTGATAAGATTTTGTTCAAGCTTCTAAAGAAGCATTATCCTTGGGCAAAGACCAAACATGGAAAACTTCAGTCCAAATGCAATTGCACTGGAAAGCTATAAGCATATGGAAACAAGATACTGAATTCTGTAAACAACTTTGCAACCTCAGTTATAGCAGGTGCTACAAGATGAAAACTTCACAAAGAAGCGTGGGAATGTGGAGCAGCCTTAAAGCATTAGTCTTTTTTTATGCTCCACAGTTCCTACAGTATCACCTATGGGACCACTAGTTATAATCAGACATTGTTTTTATATAAACTAAGAACGTGGGCCACTCAAAGAATTCCAAGTGATGTTCATGGAATCTACATG
The DNA here is from genome assembly GCF_965140295.1 of Lepidochelys olivacea. Lineage (NCBI taxonomy): Eukaryota > Metazoa > Chordata > Testudines > Cheloniidae > Lepidochelys > Lepidochelys olivacea. Next base: position 84,197,999 of record NC_140415.1, on the reverse strand, counting down.
TGTATTGATTGGATAATGTCTTTTGGGGGTCCTAAGACTCCAAATCTGTGCTTGGGGCTTTCACTGATATCGGGAGTTGCAGACAGAGGCAAACACTGAATTTCATCTTCAACATAAAACACAAAGATATATCAAAAGTTATAAGAAAACAAGTAATAACGTTTTATTAAAGTTAGCATAGAACAAGTACTAATGTTTAGAAAGTTTTTTGGGGATTTTGTTGTTTCAGGAATACACTTCATTTTTAGCATTTACGTTTCCAACATTTCATTATTTTTCCCTTAAACATTAAGGTGCATATTTGCTGAATGAGAATTCAATATGATCCTGTCCAAATAGGCTATCTTGCAGATAGTTTCCCTAAAAAGAATAGGCTATTGTATTTCATGAATCAGTTAATTCAACATAGATGCTCTTCGAGTGGTCTTTACATAGCTTTTAACAGTAATTAACTTAAAATTGGTTGCTCTTTGTTAGGAAAATCGTCTGCATTGCTGGTTTTGCCACCATTAACAACATTAGCTGCTGGAACTTTTGGTTAAGTAACAAATTAATCTGTTTAGGTCAGACAAGAATCTATGTAAGCGAACTGAACATGAGGTATAGAACGGTCTTACACATTATGGTGGAGGTATTATTCTCCTTTGAAGGTTAGAATAAATCAAGAGTTTTCATTTTACTTTTAGCAGACAATATTTCATACTTCTTAAGGTGCTGTCAGCTACATATGCTTCAAATCCACAAGCTGTATTAAATATGGCAATAAAGAACCCCCACCACATACCACTATAATTAAGAGATGCATTACAGGCACTTTTGTGGAAGATTAACATCAAAATCACTGAAGGAAGACTGCCGTTACTGTCAACAGGATACCTGAAACACTAATTTAGCAGGGAACAAGATGGCTCTTGAACTGCCAATAGGATATGGAAATTTTCACTTGTATATTAATTCTAAGACATGAACTAGGCTGACAGCCCAAGTTACAATCCAATGGCTGTTCAATGGCCTATGGGAAGGTAGCTAGTTGGTGGTCTTAGTGTTACCAGCAAGGTGCCAGGGTTCTTCCTCCTCATCCCTTAACTATTAAGTGTAGCAGCCCTGAAAGGCTTTGAATAGTTTATTTGGGCATTTTTTAACTCAAATGAAAGATTTTCAAACACTGAATATTTTCCTTCATCCCATACCCACCGAGACATTTTGATTGTTTCCCCACACCCTTTCCCAACATCTTTGAAAACTGCTCTAGACAGGGAAAAAGTGACCAAAAGTATCCACATCATAGAAGCCACAATTAAACTTGGCCCCCATTTTTTTTTATTTTATTTATTTATTTATTTTTTAAAGCAGAGCTGCTTCCTCTTTGACAAGGTAGAGGCACATTGCCAGGCTAACATGCGAAAGCAATCACTGTGCTGCTTGTGCCACACTTGTTTCATGAGTGGATGATTTTAAAATTACTAGTGTTGTTAACCTGGCATCTTTCATGAGCACTAAAATATACTTTTATTTTTAAATGCTACCAACATAAAAGTTAAAACAAAAAATGTACCATTCCTGCAGTACTATGATGTACACTCTAGAAGAGTACTTATGTTTGAAATGCATCTGTGTTGCAACACGTATGGGAATTGTGGATCAGTATCACTCTTCTGAGAGCTTTTCTGTCTACACAGTGCATTAGTTTGCACCAGGGTGTCACACACTAATTGGCTAGTGCTCATTGGTGTAGTCCCATTTCAAATTTGTAGACAAGCCCTAAGATGTTATAGCCAAGATTTCAAATGACTCCACTTTTGAGAGCCCAGCTTGAGAAACCTTATAGTAGTGTAATTTACAAAAGTGCCAATCCTCTCAAAAATCAGGTCCCTCCAGTTGGAAACCCAAAAACACGAGTTGCTTTTGGAGATTTAGGCCTATACCTTTACAAAACTTGCTTCATTTTGGTTATTAATCATCAAACAGAAAAAGATCCTGAATAAGATACCAAGATGAAGCCCAATTACTTAATAGTTTACTATAGGTAATGAATAAAAGAATCAGATTCTCTATACTATCATATCTCCTCAGAATTTAATTCTGTTTCGACAAAGATATAATGAACTTTGATAGGAGACTTTAGCATCAGTGACAAACCCAGTCCTGTAATCCTAATATGCAACTCACTCACAAAGATATTCCAGGAACATTAAAATCCTCATACGTTTAAAAACAGAGAAATTTGAAAAAGAGATTTATATTGAAGTTGAACATAAGACTATTTTGTGCTAAATTTACCCTGAAACAATTTTGTAGTTGAGAGCTGGATGATCTTTTGATACAGGAGGAACAAGAGGTTCTGGTTGCCACTCTTCAATCAATTCTTCCTTTTCCTGAAAGGATCAGAAGTCAAAGTACCCAATGTTTAGTATCTTTCAAATATGATTTCCATTATAGCAGATTATGGTATGATAAGCAGATGGGTATAGTTCTAACCAAAAGAACTATATCAACATGTGGCACCCTTCCAAGTCAATGTTGAACTTTTACCCCCATATACTATACAGAGGGGCTCTGCACTGCTCAAAGTGACTTTGAATTAAAGATCTCATGGCATGTTTTGTAAAAGAAGAGGTGTTGATTCTGTGTCCTGGTCAAAATTTTAGCTAAGGAGATTTCTGATTACCAACTAGCAAAATCACCCTCTAATTTAATATTGGATACAGTTTCCTCACTTCCCGTCTTCAACCATTCTATAGCACTATTTAAGCAAACAGCTCTTGCATTAGAGTGCAAAGTGAAGTGACACAACAGAAGTAACAATTACTAATCAATTTATCGCAATCTACACATTGGGTAATATTGCATAGCATAGCATGTCATAACTACTAATCCTAGCAACACATGCAAGGTAGGCAATTGTTCCTGTCCATTTTTCAGATGGAGTAACAGAGGTTATGTCACTTGCCCAAGGATACACAGTGAATCAGAGTCAGAGCCAACATTAGATTTCAGGAGTTCCTTAGTTCCACCTATTCCTATGCTCTCTAACCCCTGAACTACATTGACACTAAGTAGGGCTATGATATAAGCATTAGCTATTAAAGGGATGTTAAGTTTGAAACTACTTTTAACTTATTTTAAAAGACTAACTAAATTTTTAGATACTGTGACTACCACTGACAACCTCCACTCTTTGGTTTTATAATTTAAGTAATTCTGTTGCACTGAACGAGCCCCATACATAGGATATGGGCAATTAACTAAGGTTACATTTACACTAGGATTGGTATTGCCAATATATCCTATTATTGTTCTTAGCACCAGTGTAGAAAAGGCTCCACTCCAGGAAGGCTTCTGACATTTTAAGTACCACTCTGTCTAGCCCAACTACACAACAACGTTTAAAATGTCACCAGTCACTATGACCATGAGTTCTAAAATGTAACACCTCCCTTAACACTGTTGAAGAGTAACATTTCCTAAGAGTTATTTACCAGGTATAACATCGTACCTATCCTTGCAAAAAGACAAAGAAGGCCAGACACTCCTGATGATCTATTCACAAATGCAAAAAAGCTTTATGATATTGGATTTTCACATCAATATTGTAATTAAATGTCAATATAAACTGTAAGGCTAATGGAATATTTAAAAACTATATGACCTACTTACTGATACTTATTACAGGATTACTTTAAGAAAATCCATTATTTTAGTAACTTCAATTTTTGTTTGAAGATTCTGATGCAGAAAGCTCATACTTATATTTAAAGAAAAAATTTCAAAGTCTAAATGACAAAAAAAGATTAGAAATAGGAAAGGGAAGCGTACATAACTATAAGTTTGTTCTGTTGTGGTTTCAATATTTTCCTTTTATTTAGATGAATGATTGTTTTTGAACTGTGACATATTTGAAGAGGATCAAAATATAAAAGGCCCTATGTTTCAGAAGAGATTTTCTTAAAATTGTTTTAAGAAAGTGTTTAGATAAAACATTTGATCTTTTACATGTTGTATTTCTTATTGGAACTATGCCCAATGGCCATATGTTTGAAAGGAAATAAAGTGACATGAATGTGTGCAACAACATTATATTTATATTATATTTGTTTAATATTTAGAAATAGCTACAATCATGTTCGAATGTGTGCTTGGCTACTACTGAGATTGAAAGCTAGTGTGCTCATGAATGTAATTATAGCACATGCATTAGATTTCTTCTCCCCCACCCCCATTTCTTAAGCAGTCTGCAAGGGGTTAAGAATTCTCATTAAGTTCCATCAAGTATTTAGCTAGTGTTAATGCTGCTAGCCTAGCATGTTGAGGGTGACATGCTATCGGTTTTTTTAACTAAATATTGTAGTTTTAATACTGATCTCTCTGTTCTCTATCAAACTGTCAATACAGTTTATTGCTGTGCAGCATTGTCCAGCAATATCCATATTCACCATTATCACATAAAGAGACCTGGGAGATGATGCCTGAAGAGTAAAGGCAGTGTCATACTGGTGGACAGAAGGTGAGTATTTAAAATTATAACATACAATTATATTGGTTAAAAATCTCAGGAACCCATGACCTGCAGTATGATAGCCTGCTGGTGGCAATACTTCTAGCCTAAGCAGATCCACTAAGGCCTCTCAGCCCCTTATTGACTACTAGATACCAGTACAGAGGAAGTCATGGGGGCTCCCCACCATCATCACTACTTTTTAGAATATAATGGCTCTGAGTACGAGGTGAAGTAGGAGAACCAAGAAAGAGAAAAATGAAGTACTGATGTTTAATTCTGATACTTACACGTGTAGTCCAACTGGAGTCAATGGGACTGCTAGAGTTAAACAAGAGTACAACTGTTTGCAGGAATAAGTTTAAAAGTTTAACAGAATTTTATCTCCCCCGATGTATAAAAGTTCTCAATCCTTTCTTAAAATTGCTAATATCTGAAGCGTTAAGTGCAGTATTTTATGCTGACATTCTATTTCCAGACTGATGATTTAGCAATTGCTTTCCAGGACAACAAAATTCAGCATGAATTTCAATTTCTCCAACAGATTTAAAAAAAAAAAAAAACAACAACTACCGGAAGTTTCCATTGTTAAAACAAATCCATTCAAAAGTAGAGCTGATACCAATTTCATCTCTCTAGAAATTTAACAATTAATCCAATTCCTTCAAATTTCTGATTTCTAACTTTCTAAAAATTAAATTTTCCTCTAATTGGTGTAATATTTATGATCAATCTTTTTTCCTGCCCAAAAACAAAACACATATTGAAAGATCTCTTACTCCATTTTGAAGTCACTAGAAATATCACCTTATCACAGTGGTTTCAATTTGTGAGGTGACCACACCACACTCCGACTGTCACAACAGACAAATGTATTAGTATTATAAATTGTTGCTATAAGGAAAAAATCTGCATATTGAGAAGAATGTTATTACAATATACCTTAGGTGTGAGGTCAGATCGTTCTTGAAGTTTATAGGTTTTAGAGAAAAGAAGTCTGATTATCCACAGTATTAGAATTCCTTCCAAAATAAGATGGTAAGCAGGAGCCTAGAAATTAAAATAAATAAATAAAAAGTCCATATAAGTTTTAATCAGCTGGTATTTTTCCTTTCCATTATTAGATTTCTAAAAAAAAAAACAATGTTGCCTTGCATCAACTAGAACTGTTCATACATACCTCCTTTATTTAAAAGAAAAAAAAAAAAGCATTTTTAGGGAAGTTCATGGCTTTGCAGATCCTGCCTACTGAGTGTTAAAGTGACCAGGTATGTGTTAGCAGAAGACATAATAAACTGCTCTCAAAGTCGATATGTTAGGCAGTTTCAGTTCTAGAAAGGTGCATGGGAGGATTAGCGAGTACACTGCAGGTTAGCCTAAATTACACTAGCAAAGATGTGGATAAGGAGTTTGTATGGAAATGAATTGCATACTTTATTGGCTCAGGGTCACTTTTAACTGCATTAAATTCATACTTAAAAAGTTACACAGAATCACTGCTAAACAGACTACATTTGATTAAATCTGCAGCCGAATTAATAGAAACTGCATAAGGCTAAACCCTGCCCACGTAAGGAACAAGTTCATGCTAGACATAAACCTAATTCTAAAACGTATCAACACTTTATAGCTCTTTCAGAACATGCATTTAGCTATGTTTAGCTGATGTTGTGAAGGCCAAGACTATAATAGGGTTCAAAAAAGATCTAGATAAATTCATGGAGGATAGATCCATCAATGGTTATTAGCCAGGATGGGCAGGGATGGCGTCCCTAGCCTCTGTTTGCCAGAAGCTGGGAATGGGCGACAAGGAATCGATCACTTGATGGTGACCTGTTCTGTTTATTCCCTCTGAAGCACCTAGTCTTGGACACTGTCAGAAGACAGGATACTGGGCTAGATGGACCTGTGGTCTGACCCAGTATGGCTGTTCTTATGTTCTATTCTATTTTAACAAGGGTCCAGTATACAAAATGGGCATCAGTTATTTTTCAAGAACCTGATAGAGACACCCTTCTACCCACTCCATATAGGAATAAAACTGTGAGAAGCTATTTCCAAAAACAGTTTAGTATTTTGCAGTTTAGTATTTTGTTAGTATAGGGCCTACAGAAATGGAGGAAGTGGAATGCAAATGCACTGAGAAACAAAAGTAATAACAATTACCAATACAGATATTTTGATAGCCACCATAAACGTAGTACTAAGGACATATGCAACACATCACTTCACGTGATGACAGAAGTTGGTATTTGAAGAGCACTTTTCTTTTAACTGACATGAAAACGAAGGCACAAATTTCCCTGAGGTCACATGTTAGCAGAAGAGTTGGAGACGTTTTGGAGAAGAGTTTACAGCTCCATATTTAACCTACAACACTCCTGTTCAGTTCCACCAGTAATAATAACTAGTGCCCTACCAAATTCACAGCCATGAAAAACATGTCACCGACCATGAAATCTGGTCTTTTGTGTGCTTTTACCCTATACTATACAGATTTCATGGGGAGACCAGCATTTCTCAAATTGGAGGTCCTGACCCAAAAGGGAGTTGCAGGGGAGGGGGTCACAAGGTTACTTTGGAGGGGGGTCACAGTATTGCCACACTTACTTCTGCGCTGACTTCAGAGCTGGGCATCTGGAGAGCGGCAGCTGTTGGCCAGGCACCAAGCTCTAAAGGCAGCGCTCTGCCAGCAGCAATACAGAAGTAAGGGTGGCATGGTATGGTATTACCACCTTTACTACTGCACTTCTGCCTGCTGTGCTGAGCCCTCAGTCAACAGCTGCCACTCTCCGGCTGCCCAGCTCTGAAGGCAGCAGTGCAGAAGTAAGGGTGGCAATACCATACCATGCCATCCTTACTTCTACGCTGCTTCTGGCTCTGCCTTCAGAGCTGGGCTCCAGGCCAGCACCCGTTGCTCTCCAACTGCTCAGCTCTGAAGGCAGCACCCCACCTGTAGTGCAGAAGTAAGGGTAGCAGTACCACAACCCTTCCTACAATAACCTTGCAACCCCCAACTCCTTTTTGGGTCAGGACCCCTACAATTACAACACTGAAATTTCAGATTTAAATAGCTGAAATCATGAAATTTACAATTTTTAAAATCCTATGACTGTGAAATTGATCAAAATGGACCAGGAATTTGGTTGGGCCCTAGTAATAATGGTAGAAGTGCTATAGTAGACAGGCATCCGGAGCCACCAGAATTTAGTAACTTTAGCATACAATTCCCAATGTATTGCTCATTTAAACTAGAATTTGCTCTAAACAATACAGTGGCTACCAAAGCCTTGTTCCACTGTGATCACCAGAGGAGAGGAACTGGTGGCATCAGTTAGATAATTTCAACATTAGATCATTTGAGGGAAATAAAAGAGTATAGTGACTCTCTCTGGCCTTGTTGTCATAGTACCATTGTGAGACCTCATGGTCTCCTTCTTTTGGGTTAGCACAAACAGGCAGAGTACCAGGAATGATACAGCCACAAGATCATAGTAGTAGTAACAGCAGAATGCGTTATATAAGAGGAGACAGAGGCAGCTCCCCTCCGGGTACTGCTGACTCCTGACACTTTTGCTTCACCCCACCAGGCAAGAAGCACCCCTGACCTTCTCTGACTACACTTCCTGGGGGATCCACGAGCAGTGAGCGACGCATTGGCAAGTGATTTAGCAGGTCTAGCGAAGACCCGCTAAAATCGACCGCAGATCACTCTCCTGTCGATTCCTGTACTCCACCAGATCGAGAAGAGGTGGGGGAGTCAACGGGAGAGTGTCTCCAGTCGACATCGTGTAGCGTGGATCCCGCAGTAAGTATATCTAAGTGATGTCAATTGAGTTACACTATTCACTTAACTCAAACCGCGTAGCTTAGATCGAATTTCCTCTGTAGTGTAGACATGGTCTTAGGAAACAGGGAACTGAGAAGAGAAAAATTCTGAAGATACTCTTTCACTGCTCAACCTCCCTATTAGCTCTGAAAGTGATCAAATGAAACCCAAAATCCACTAGCCAAGGGCAGGTTGTACTACCTAAACAATTACCTAACTTATTCTCAGGTTTCAGAGTAGCAGCAGTGTTAGTCTGTATTCGCAAAAGAAAAGGAGTACTTGTGGCACCTGAGAGACTAACAAATGTATTTGAGCATAAGCTTTCGTGAACTACAGCTCACTTCATCAATGCAGCTCTCGAAAGCTTATGCTCAAATTCATTTGTTAGTCTCTAAGGTGCCACAAGTACTCATTCACCTGCACATCTACCAATGTGATATATGCCATCATGTGCCAGCAATGCCCCTCTGCCATGTACATTGGTCAAACCGGACAGTCTCTATGTAAAAGAATAAATGGACACAAATCAGATGTCAAGAATTATAACATTCAAAAACCAGTCGGAGAACACTTCAATCTCTCCGGTCACTCGATTACAGACCTAAAAGTCGCAATATTACAACAAAAAGACTTCAGAAACAGACTCCAACGTGAGACTGCTGAATTGGAATTAATTTGCAAACTGGATACAATTAACTTAGGCTTGAATAAAGACTGGGAGTGGATGGGTCATTACACAAAATAAAACTATTTCCCCATGTTTATTTCCCCACTGTTCTTCAGACGTTCTTGTCAACTGCTGGAAATGGCCCACCTTGATTATCACTACAAAAGGTAGTCTCTTCTCCCCCACCGCGCTTTCCTGCTGGTAATAGCTCATCTTAAGTGATCACTCTCATTATAGTGTGTATGGTAACACCCATTGTTTCATGTTCTCTATGTATATAAATCTCCGCACTGTATTTTCCGCTGAATGCATCCGATGAAGTGAGCTCTAGCTCACGAAAGCTTATGCTCAAATAAATTTGTTAGTCTCTGAGGTGCCACAAGTACTCCTTTTATTAAGGTTAGAGTTGCTGCTTCTTCTGTGAGCAGTACTTTTCATTGCCTGACCTGCTAGGTAACTCAAACAAGATTCCAATACACGTAAGTAGGTCACCACCTGGATTGTATGTGGGATAGAAGAGATTAGAGCAACACCTTTACCTATGAAGTGGCAACCAGGTCATCAATTTGTTTCTAACACAGAAATGCCTGTTTCTAACAGTCTGGAAATAATTACCCATGCTATTCCATTAGCATAAAATGACAATAGAGTCCCTCTTAAGGGAAAATAAATTCAGAGTTTGAATTAATAAATCTTTGCCTTTCAATAATAGTACTAAAGGTGTAAACTAAAGTCTCCTCTTATTGCCTCCACTCTCTTACCAAAATGATATATTTCGACTCAGAAAATAAGTGTGGCAAAAACAGCATGTACCAAAATATAGCATAGAGTTTAACAGAAGTAACATCATAATATGGAACAAACTGCCTCCAAGTCAGAAGTGGCTCATAATGATGACGAGCACATGGCATAAATTCTCAAGGTGAATGTGAAGCCCCACCACAGATGGATACTAGATTTACCTTGAGACACACAAATGTCACCATATTTTAACTTTGACAAACATGCACAGCATCTGCCAATATAGGAACTGCTCTTCCGGACCGGACCCAGCGTCCTGTCTCTGATGCTTCAGAGAAAGGTGCAAGAACCTGACAATAAGCAGACAGGAAGTAATCTACCTCCCACATTAGGTCTCATCCTAGTCTCTAATAGTTGGAAGTTGGTTCATACATGATGCATAAGGTTTAATACCTCTTCCAAAACCTGATAATAAATTATGACAACTATGGATTCCCAGGGGTCACATAAATGTCCAATCTCTTTTTGAAACTTTTTTTTAATTCTTGGCCTCAATGACTTCCTATGGCAGCAAGTTCCACAGTCAAATGACAGGTCATGTAAAAAACTAAGTCCTTTTATCAACTGCAAATTTCCCACTTTTTAATTTGGCCAAACATCCCCTTGAACTTGGATTAAGTCACAGGAAGATACTCCCGCTCTACTGTCACTACTGCATTTGTTATTTTCTATACCGTGATCCCCTCCCCTCCTCTGCAAGGTCAGCAATCCCACTTCCTCACACCCTGAGTTTCTCCAGGCCACTCAGTCATGCTCCTGGCTCGTCTCTGAGCCCCACTCAGGTCTGCGAGAAGTGACCAGTGCTGCCTGCTCCAGTGGTCTTATCACAGAGGTTGGCAAACTATGGCCCGGCCTGCGGGACCCTCCTGTCCAGCCCCTCCCCCACAGCCTCAGCTCACTGCACTGCTGGTGCAATGCTCTGGGTGGCGAGCTCCTGGGGCGCAGAGCCCGGCCTGACCTGGTGCTCTGTGCTGCGCGGTGGTGTGGCTGGCTCCAGCGGAGCAGAGCGGCTGTAGCGCCACCAGCCATCGGTGCTCCAGGCAACACGGTAAGGGGGCAGGGAGCGGGGGGGGGGGGGTTGGATAGAGGGCAGGGGAGTTTGCAGGGATGGTTGGGGCGGGGGTGTGGATAGGGGTAGGGGCAGTCAGAGAGCAGGGGGGGTTGAATAGGGGCAGGGGTTCCGGGGGGCAGTCAGGAAGGAGGAGGAGTTGGATGGGGTGGCCGGGGGCAGTTACAGAGCAGGAGGTGGTGGATAGGGCGGGGTCCTGGGGGGGGGGGGCAGAGGACCATCAGGGGGCGAGAAGCAGGGGGAGGGGTAGAATCATACAATAACGGAGTTGGAAGGGACCTCTGGAGGCCATCTAGTCCAACCCCCTGCCCAGAGCAGGACCAATCCCCACTAAATCATTGGATAGGGGGTGGGCCACGCCCGGCTGTTTGGGGAGGCACAGCCCCCCCCCCCCCCCAACCGGCCCTCCACACAATTTTGGAAACCCGATGTGGCCCTCAGGCCAAAACGTTTGCCCGTCCCTGCCTTATCATCAGCTCTATCATACCCTGCCGCGCCGACTCACTGCCCCGCTCCCTGGGCGGCCAGTACAGCCTGGTGCTTGGCTCCTGCTGGAATCACCAAGGCCACCGGGTCCCCCCCCGCCAGGGCGACACAACACCCCTCCCCCGAGAGCTGGGGTCACCAGGCGGGACCGTCACCCAGCGCCCCGCTCCCTCAGGCTGAGCTCGCGGCCCCGCTGAAGGGGGATGCCGGACCCGGCTCCAGCGGGGGTGGGGAGAAGGCTCACCTCATAGAAGGCCTGCACCATCTCCACCAGCACCCACTGCTGCCCCATCCCCGCCGCAGCCGCCGCCGCCATGGCTTCCGGGCCCGCGGAGCGCGCACTGACGTCAGCCGGCATGGACGGGAGAGAGCGCGCGGCTGGTACGTCACCAGGCCGTGGCCACGCCCCTCCCCAGCCGCAGGATTCAGGGCTTCCTCTGACGGCTGCGGCGGGGCGGGGCGGGGCGGCGCGGGGCGGGGCCGAAGGGCGCGCTGAGCAGAAGAGGGCGGCGGGGGGCGTTGGCTTGGCCGGGGCCGCGAAGCGTTTGTAAATCAGCGGCTCCCTGCCCTGGGGAGCACCGGCCGCACGGGCCCGAATGATCGTGGGCCCAGTGCATAACTGGCACGTGGTCAAAGCAGGGAGGTCAGGGAGGCAGATGGGTTGGAAGCCTGTGATGAATAGTGACTAGAAACGCCTCAAGGAAGCACGCTTCATTATTAATTGCAAAGAGAAGGGCACAAAATAACTGGCCATTTTTGCTAACCTGTACTAGACATTGGCCCAGGTTCACACAGGGTATATTCCAGCCTGGACAGAGGGCCTGAGCGGGGGAAAGTTCCCCTGGGGGTGGGTGTAAATAGTTTTCCTGCCTATAAGGACAGTATTTTCCTCTTTTGGAATAGGTGAACATACACTGTGTACACTTGTGTTGTTTTTACTTAGTACATTGTTTTAAGCATTACAAATCGTAATACACCTCTTTTTAACTTCCATGTCCTTGAGACTGTTGATTTATACAATAATTATAAGGAATTATACACCGGGAGAAATTTAGTTTAACATTGGTTTACCACTTATTTTGATTTAATGGTGTCTTATGCTTGACAGAAGCAGAAGTGGATAATCAAGCTTGATCTAAAACTCTGCCAAACACAGAATTCCAACTTCTGCTGTAGATCATGAAAGGACAGCGTACAGGGGAGAGATACTGAGCAGAGATAAGGAAAATATTAAGCACTGAAAGAACAACTTTACACATTCCCTGATCCCAGAACTGGAGGAAAGCAAGAGTCATGCTTAAGTAACCTTTCCAGGATGAAAATATAAAATATGCTTATCTCGGGGTCATGGGAGAAGAATAAATGTACTTGTTTTTGCACACTGACCCTGTTAAAGTTGCTGGACAACACCACACCTAGTTGCTTCTAGAATCATAGGAGAAGAGCTCTAACACCCCTCAACTTCTTACTTAGGTTTTGAGATGCCAGTTTATAAGCCTGAACACTATTCATTTGTTTCTTTTTCATGATGTTGGGGCAACATGCTTGAAACTTGCTTTAAAACAGTCTCTGGGGTTAGTTTTGTTCATTGTCACCAATTTCTTTTATTTAGAAATTGGGCTTGGTCCTTGTATGAGTGACTTTATCCTAGAAATACCCTGTGTAGGTAATTACTAAACTTCCTAGAAAAGTTATATGAAATTATATGACTGGTTCTTGAGTACATTTATTTGGCATGATGGCTTGTAGGATGTTGCTGTGTAGAATCTTTCCATTTCTGTTTTTCTGTAACAGTTTTGATAAATGTATCAGCTGTTTCTAAACAAGCACTTACAAATCAAAATTTGCTTACTGCATCCTTTCACCTTTCCCATAAACCATGGACCGCCTCACAGTTCAACTTCTCTTTATCCCAACTTAACCAGTTCTGAATAGTAGAATGATTTTATTGTACTTTAAGATATTAAAGATACATATTACACTATGTATTCTCTAATGCCATCTTTGCTATTATAATAGTCTTTTAAAATTATATATTTATTTAAATTCTATATCTATATAGTTGGGTAATAATGCAACACCTGTTAAAAGTTTAATGACAAAGGTGAAATCAGGTGACAGTAGGAATAACTTCTAAAGGTGAATTGAGTAAACAGATAAAGAGACAAAATAACTTTAAATATAGGTATTTTGAACGTAAATGCCAGTAAAGGCTAACTGTTAAAGTCAACAAATGAATTTCACAATTTCAGGAAATTCGGAATGTGCTAGATTCTGGTCTTAATTATAGCTATGTTCTGGACTTTCCAAGGTAACATGGCAGCAAAAAAGGGGAATGATGTAGTTGTGGGCTGCATACACAAAGGCATCAGGAACAGGAAGGTAATTGTCCCCTCTCTGTGTACAGCTCTGATGCAACAGTATCTGGACTATTATGTTAATTTGTAGGTACCTTATTAACCAACAGATGATGACAAATTATAGGGTGTGAACCCACAAAAAAGAAAAATAATTAGTGAGTGGAAAGAAGGATGTGAGAAAAGATGAGAGAGAAATAAGTATAGCTTTTCTAAATGATGACTATGGTGGGACTATGATAAGAGTGTACACATATTGAAGGTTGTAAACACCATAGAAGGAGATGAGTTGTTTAGCATAATAAAAAAGGAGTGTAAATAGGGGAGGTTGATTATAATTAAGAAATGGATATTTTGTTATTTGGTTCAGGTTTTTAGGGACCTTTCCATGATACTATCTGAGCATCTCTTGTGAGTTAAAAGATGACATTGTTCCCCCTTCCCTGCCATCAAGAATCCAGCTTAAGTGGTGTGCTTTGGTTTGTTTTTAAATGTGTCTGGCAGAATGAGGGTACTATTTTGTGAAACATTGGATTAAAAGGCAGGTTTTGCTCTTAACTCTGATTGCAGCAAGATTATAGATGTTCTTAATGCTTCTGGCAGTGAATCCTACATCCTTGGTTCTGTCTCTCATAGTCATGTGCCTGTCCCTGTTGTTTGACAAAAAGAAAAGGAGTACTAGTGGCACTTTAGAGACTAACCAATTTAATTGAGCATAAGCTTTCGTGAGCTACAGCTCACTTCTGTAGCTCACGAAAGCTTATGCTGAAATAAATTGGTTAGTCTCTAAGGTGCCACTAGTACTCCTTTTCTTTTTGCGAATACAGACTAACACGGCTGCTACTCTGAAACCTGTTGTTTGACGGTTTCACTGTTCCAATGGAATACAGTTGCTATGGGAGGTCATGTTCACAGAAGCAGAGGCATCACTCTGGTATCTAGAACTAATTCCCTTTAGAATGAGTATCAGTTAAATCTTCCAGAGGGTGGGATTCATTGGGCCATATAAGAATGGCTATATTGGATCAGATCAATGGTCCATCTAGCCCAGTATCTTGTCTTCCGAAAGTGACCAGTGCCAGATGCTTCAGAGGGAATGAACAGAACAGGGCAATTATTGAAGTGATCCATCCCGTATTGTCCAGTTACAGCTTCTTCACCCAGAGCCTAGGGTTGCATCCCTTACCATCTTGGCTAACAGTCATTAATAGACCTATCCTCCACTAACTTATCTAATTCTTTTTTGAACGCAGTTATACATTTGACCTTCACAACATCCCCCAGCAATGAATTCCACAGGTTGACTGCATTGTATGAAGAAGTACTTCCTTATGTTTGTTTAAAACCTGCTGCCTATTATTTTCATTGGGTGACCCCTGGTTCTTGTGTCATGTGAAGAGGTAAATAACACTTCTGTATTCACTTTCTCCACACCATTCATAATTTCACATCTGCCTTTAGTTGTATCTTTTCTGAGATGAACAGTCCCAGTCCTTATACAGAAACTTATCCATATCCTTAAAAACTATTTTGCGTTTCTTTGTACCTTTTCCAATTCTATTATATCTTTTTTAAAATGGGGGCAATCAGAACTGCACCCAGCATTTAAGGTGTGGGTGTATCATGGATTTATAAAGTGGCATTATGATATCTATCCTTTTTGTAATAGCTCCTAACATTCTGTTAGAAGTCTCCGAGAAGTGGTAAAAGGCACATCAGATGTGACTTTTCGAACTAAACTAAATAAAGCACTAAAAGAACAGGGAACAATCCTGTACTGGAAGGGAGGAGGACTGGATGATCTAATTGATTCCTATAAATTCTATGACCAAGTTCAGCTGGGAGTTTGGCATTCAGCCAAGAAGATGTCAACATCAAGCACAGAAGGTGTCCTAACTCAGTTGAGAGCTTAGCCTCAAGTCAAGCAGGCATGCCCCAACACACAGTAATAATAGAAGGCTATTTTGTGGGAAGAACGTGTAAGCCTCAATAAGAGTACTAGAATCTCAAGTTCCACAACTCTTGCCTGATGATACCAGGAAGGAAAGGAAGGTGACTGTTCACATTGTTATGTAGACTGATCTAGCATGATCTGAGACTATAAGCTACTGCATATTATAGAAAAGAAGTACTTGTGGCACCTTAGAGACTAACAAATTTATTTGAATATAAGCTTTCGTGAGAGGCAGTTCACTTCATCGGATGCTTATAAGAACTGAGCCTACCCTCTTATAAAGCCACTTTGAGCTATTTCAGTGGCACAAAGCAACCTTAAAGAAAGCTGCCATAACCAGTCATCTGCATTTTTTCATAGCTCTACACCCCCTCTACCAGTCCCTCTGGTATTGGGGAAGTGTTGGGGCAGGAGGCATAGTAGTCACAATGTGCTGCATTCTAGTTATCCCTGACCAGTGTAATGGCTCCTTGGGGATAGTTGCAAACTGGCATAAATTAGAGCAGACTTGATCCTGTTCTAATTTATAATGGGGGGCTGAACTAACCCCCAGCTGCTTGCAGTGCTGAAGGAGTGCGATGGTTGTGTACACCTATCTTTGTCCCCTTCTAAGATTCTGCACTAACAAGAGCTTAGCTGGACCCAAAG
Source organism: Lepidochelys olivacea (assembly GCF_965140295.1). Taxonomy (NCBI): domain Eukaryota; kingdom Metazoa; phylum Chordata; order Testudines; family Cheloniidae; genus Lepidochelys; species Lepidochelys olivacea. The sequence continues at coordinate 84,181,693 of NC_140415.1, read as the reverse complement.
ATCAGGAACTAAGTGCTTATTTACAAGATGATATATTTTTAATAGATGTACTATAGACTATATTTACTTTATACTTCTGTTTGGATACAGTTGGTATTTTACATACTCTATCCTTCTGAACATTAAAAATAGTAATAGATCACTTTTTAATCCCAATAACTATTAACCAACAGTTATAAGGTTATGAGGAATCATAACTGAGGAAGGATTCATCCTCAAACCTATAAAATGCTAGTCTGTTGATTAAATATAGAGGTATCAAAAAGACAACCCTTTAGACTAAGTAATTTATTTGGAAAGCCTCTCCAAGCTGTGGGTCTTTGGCCTCTATGTAAATCAAGTGTTTGGTGTCCTGAGTTCAGTACCTAAAACTTGAAGCTTAAAAATTAGTGACCACTTTTGAAAATTTGTTCAGAAGCAATTTTGGTTTAAGTCATGCTTTTCTGATGCTAAGCCATCCCACAGCTGGTTTAGATAGGAAATGAGACACTACAAATCTTGCTGCCTTCTTTGGTTGTGACCGGAAGCAACATTGATAAAATATTCTGCATTGTAGGAAGTAAAAGAAAAAGAGTCAGAAAAATATTTTCCTTTTTTTGTTTAACAGATGTCTTTAACATTAATACATCTTTTATGCTTAAGAAGATATTTTTCCAAAAGCATCATCAATAATGCTCCCCATCCAGCAAAGGTATATAAAACTCAAACACTTCAAAAAAAATTTCATGCTCAGCTGGATTTATATCTCCATCATCTCCTGTCTTTTTTTTGATTTCTCTGAAGTGATGAGACTTGGAAGGAACTGATCATCTGATAACTGGCTTGGACCTTTGACATATCCCCTTTTTCCTTTTGATGTTTTCACTGCTTTAAAACAAGCTGTCAATGAAACTTGGGCAAAATCTGTTTTACAAATGCCTCTAATAAATCACATAACACAAGGAAGTTCAAATGGAAGGAGTTAGTTAACCCATTAATACCAGCTGTTGGAATTTCCTAAAGCTTGCAGTAAGGGTTGTAACGATAGTAGGTTTAATAGCGTCATGAGTGCTCAAGATTCACAGCTACTAGTATAAATGAAACAAAGGATGGTGATACAATCATGTTTATCATAACAAGCATGTGTAGGAATTTAGACTTGATGCCATCTCCAAGATAGCATAAAAGTTTCATAGTATTGCTTTGCTACTGTTAAAGTCCTTTCTGAACCTGATCTGTGATGTGCTGAGCCAGTTCAGCTTGCAATGAAATTAATGGGAGTCACAGAAGCTGAGCATTTGCAAGATCAAACCCTCAGAGAGCGAGATAGAGGCATTCTATGACATTACAGACAACTAGTCAAATTATACAGCAAAAAAAAGAGAAATTATCATATGCTCTTAGTCAAATTAGTATTCTAATATACTGTAAAAACACATTATAAGTGATTATTCACTTAGCTCTCTTTCACATGACACATGCCCAATGCAGTGGGCACATATATAACTATTAAACTATAAACAATTAGTACCCATGTCTGATTAACTGAAATCTACCCAAAAAAACTGTAAGATCCTTCCAGACTTAGAACTCTCCTACCATATCCATTAACAACAGGATATTTGAGTACTTCAGAATTTGATCAGGGGTGTCATGCCAGAAAACTTCAGAAAGAGGGGAGAAATCTATGGCACTTGTATATTTCTGAACTATTCCATCAGAAATCCTCTTTTAGAGGAAAGAATACTCAGCCTCCTGGAGTAAATGGATTAAAGTAGTATATCTTGGAATTAAAAAGAAGTGAACATGTTTTTCAGAGAAAGGAGCTTAAAGGGAATGAAAGGAGCTTTGACAGTGATCCATAACACTACAAACCATCCATATCCATTTAATGGCATTCCTGGAATCTACAGGGAAAACGTGTCCAGCTGTACAAAATTTATAAGAATGGGGCAACACTGGGAATAGTAAGTTTTCATTGGATTAAAGGATTCTATTTCATATTCCACAGTTTTTACAGCCTATGAAATTTCGCATTTGGTCCATGTCTCCCTTTTTTTTGCCCTACTTAGTGTAATCTGTGTCCTGAATCCCTTCTTCGTGTTTCAGTGCCAACACCAGTGTTGGGTGTGATGCAGACGAATAAGGAACAGAAAGGGACAGATTGCAGAAACCAAACGTCTCTACTGTGTTGTGCACTCACATAGCTACTCCCAGAATACCTTTCCCCCCACCACTACCCATCCCCAGTGATTACCTCTAAACACAAGGAGAAAAATTCTGCACTCCTGTATGCTGGTGCCTGTCTGAAGTAACTCCATTGATTTAGTGCCACAGTGGAAGCCAGTGTTCCTTCAGAACAAGTTTTGGCCCAAGGTACAATTCAGTTATTCAATGGACTAATATAGGGTAGTCAAGTACACCATCACTCTTTAAGCCAAGAGTTTCAAAAGTGACTAGTAATTTTGGATAGTAGTTTTAGGATGCCCAGCCTGAAACATCAAGAAGGGGTGTGTTTATTTGGGATTTAAGGTATTAACTCAGATCTGGTGTTACAGGCTCCTCTACATTCTTAAGAATAACTTCCCCTGTGCATTGTTAGTAAAGAGAGAGGTTAATGGGACCAAACCTAATATCATCACGATCGTTACAGTCAGACAGTACAGTAGTTGAAGATTACTAGTTACACTTTTAAAAAAATATTTCAATGACATGCTGTAGATTCAGTGATTTGCAATAACAGTGTGGGAAGCAAAAAGAAGAACTGCAAAAGTTGTAAATCTTATCTGATGGCCAGGAGCAAAACAAGCAGAAGCCCAGAAGGCTGGCTTTGTAGAATCAGAGATGCCACACCCTGCCTGGATTGCCATGCTGATTTAATTGCCTCACAAGAATGAAATTTTAAGGGGAGCAGTGAGGAAGTGTCATATGCACACCTTAAGCTGTGATCCCAAGAAACCCAGAGTCCTGCCCTTTTTCTCTCATCAACCAGGATTTTAGGTATGTTGCAGCCCTTGAGGGCTGGCTGATACATATGACAGATATTTATTATAGCTGACTGCTATACCAAGGATATAGATTTATCAGAGCTGTGCAAATCAGACAGAGTCTGGTTGCTGAGGTTGGCAGTGAACCAAGCTGTGATATTCACTTGAAGATTCAGGTAGTAAATTAAATCAAACCTCCAAAAGTCCCATTCCAAAAGTGTCTTTTGTACCCAGACTCCAGCGACACCCTCCTTGATACCACGGTGACTTTAGGGAGGGCTTCATGCCCTGTTTCCCTCCTGGAACTGAGTGGCCCTCCTCATTTTCTCCTGAATGTTGATGGGAGCCAGACATCCACTACCCTCCACAGAGTTTTCAGGGGCCACCTGGTCCAGGTCACTTCTATAGTGAATGCATTTAATTAGTATTATGGGGTGCAAGCAGACATGGTCCCTTCTCACGGAGCTTGCAATGAAGGTTAATTCTGGACAATTCTGAGCATGGTAAGTAAGGATATGCACTAGGGAAATGAAGCCCCATAATCACTAGAACAGTCATCGAGACCATAAATTTCAAAAGTGATCACTGATTTTGGATGCCTAACTTGAGACACTTGAGGCCTATTTTTTAGAGGTGTTCAGCACCCACCCAGAATGCCAATAGAAGTAAACAAACACTGAGGGTGCACAACACTTCTTAAAATTAGACTCAAGTTATGCACCCAAAAAATCCAAGCTATACAAAATCACTGGCGACTTGTAAAAATCTGGTCTGAATGTCTATGTATATAAATGATTGCAGATGGGAGTGGAGTACAAGGAAAAGGGAGACAAATGTGGGGCTTTCAAGCTTGATCATGTCTAACAAATAAAGATTGAAGCAATGTGAAAGAGAATTTAAAACATAATCTCTCTCTCTCTCTGCTTGTGGTCAAACATCTGTACAGGAAGGAAAACGTTCAGTGTTTTCTTTGGAGACTTGATCTTATGCACCTCTCTAATGGAATCATGAGTAAACTCTCCAGTATGCTGGTTGACAATTTCTGGAGTTTTGTTTTATTTAAGTTCACCCTAGAAATAAAACTCTTTTGACCTTTACATGGCTGGGAGGCCACATCATTATGATGACTCTCACTGCATTTACAGTAACATCATCCACTAGCTATTCATCGCAGACTCCAGTTTGTGTGCTCTAACCACAGCAGGTTCTAAGGCTAATATCTGGGAGGCTAAATTCAGCTCAGGGTCTGCTGCAAGGCCCCAAAGCATACTCTACAAGAGAATAAGGTCCCAGCAGCAGAAGCCAACCACAGCCTCCTCACTGCCAAGGACAGGGAAGCTGTGGGATGGCAGTGATGTCCAAAATGCATACGGCTATGGCCAGGGTGTAGTCTGGATGGATTGATGAGGGATGCTTTGAGACATCATCTCTGTGAAAAGCCTGTGCCTCTCTGGGGCTGCTAATGGATTTTAAAGTTGCTTTCTCCCAGTTAAAATACCAGGAGGTGAGAAGCAGCAGCAACACCGAGTGACCAAGCTGGTGCAAGGGAGTGGAAGTTATACCACCCTGCACCTAACTTTGTGAATTTGGACAATAAGCTGGTAGCACATACATTCATTTTCTATCCTTTCTGACTCAGCTTCACTGATTATGTGCGCAACATGCTTAGTGAGCTGCAATAAATTCCTTGTGTTGCTCAACCTGGACTTGCCTCCCCATACAGTCTGATTAGCTTGATTTTCCACAGTTTTTTCTTAAATTCCATTTCTTCACCATTCAGGTGGTTCCTTGTTTTAATGGTAACATATGGTCTGCAATGCATGCCTTTAAAATTCTTATTGACATGTTTGAACTTCAGAAATACTTACTCAGACAGATTTATCAGCACTGCCAGGGAAATATAAAAAGTCATAAAGACTATGGCATTTAAAAATATTACTTTCATCCTTGAGGAACTGAGGAGCAAGGCCTGTGGCCTATTCCCTTGAAAGACATGTATAATATAAAAAGGCAACCAAACTTCAGCTAGAAAAACCCTAAGTAACTAGTTGCCAATCTGTCAATCTTACCAATATACCTGAGTTCAGAAGGGCATTGCACTGTTTACAGGGCCATATAATGCAGACCAGAACACACCACACAACTTGGAATTCCTTGTGGTTATAGATAAAATGTGTATGAATGTGTTGGCAGAGCTATTCAAGACTGACAGGCAACACCTTGCATGTATTTGCTAGCCAGAGAACCACAATATAACAACTGCTGTGAATCTGGAACAGCTGGGGCTGAAGAATATTTTGAACATGGCTTTCCAATCTCTGAGATTCTTACTCAGTTTTCACTCAGGTAATAAGGCCACAAAAGGACCAAAGGAATCACAGGAACGTAGCAATCCACAAAGCCTGAGTTAGGTGTATAGGTTCACTGTATAATGCCTGGGGAGAGATAAGTGCCCTAGAATATGATCCATAAACCCAGCACACGCTAGGTAGCCATTAGGAGATGCTAATGTGGGGGTTTGTTCTAAGTTCCACCCCTCTTTCGGAGTTTGGCGTCAAGTTTGGGATGCAGGAAAGTACCTATCTCTGCTTGTGAGTCATGAAGCAGGGTAAGATAGGTGTTTGGCTGCCTACATTGCATGCAGGGCCTGATCCACTAGCCATCACCTTCAGCCCCCAACTAAAACCGCTCCAACACATCATCAAGGATCTACAACCTATCCTGAAGGACGACCCATCACTCTCACAAATCTTAGGAGACAGGTCAGTCCTTACCTACAGACAGCCCCCCAACTTGAAGCAAATACTCACCAGTAACCACACACCACACAACAGAACCACTAACCCAGGAACCTATCCTTGCAACAAAGCCCGTTGCCAACAGTGCCCACATATCTATTCAGGGGACACCATCATAGGGCCTAATCACATCAGCCACACTATCAGAGTCTCGTTCACCTGCACATCCACCAATGTGATATATGCCATCATGTGCCAGCAATGCCCCTCTGCCATGTACATTGGTCAAACTGGACAGTCTCTACGTAAAAGAATAAACGGACACAAATCAGATGTCAAGAATTATAACATTCATAAACCAATCGGAGAACACTTCAATCTTTATGGTCACTCGATTTCTGATCTCGAAGTGACTATCCTTCAACAAAAAAACTTGGAAAACAGACTCCAATGAGAGACTGCTGAATTGGAATTAATTTGCAAATTGGATACAGTTAACTTAGGCTTGAATAGAGACTGGGAGTGGTTGAGTCATTATACTAAGTGAAACTATTTCCTCTTGTTTGTTCCCCCCCCACACACCCCACTGTTCCTCAGACGTTCTTGTTAACTCCTGGAAATGGCCCACCTTGATTATCACTTCAAAAGGTTTTCTCTCCCCCCACTCCACTCTCCTGCTGCTAATAGCTCATCTTAAGTGATCACTCTCCTTACAATGTATATTTTTTCATGGTCTGTGTGTATATATAAAATCTCCTCACTGTACTTTCCACTTTATGCATCCGATGAAGTGAGCTGTAGCTCATGAAAGCTTATGCTCAAATAAATTGGTTAGTCTCTAAGGTGCCACAAGTACTCCTTTTCTTTTTAGGTGTGCTGAGAGGCTGCTACTGTATCTGGTCCTACAGGCAAGTTCACACAAAATAGCTAGGGGCAGAAGGTAAGGGGGCTCCTAGAGTGAGGGACTAGTGAGCATGCTCAGAGGCAGAAACATAGGCACCTAGGGAACTTTCACTGCAAAAACTTAGGCACCGAGCAACTTTAGTCTCCTGTAGGTTTAGGTGGCAGCTGAGTGGGAGTTTTGTGGATTGTAGTGGCTCCTAAAAACAGGACTTAGGGGCCTAAATACCCTTTTGGATTCCATGCTAGGAGTTTCTGAGCAAAAACCGAGTAATCTCCATTTCCACCACTGTGTTTGGGATCACCATCAATTAGTGAAACCCAAATTGAATGCTAATTATTATTATTTGTTAGGCATCAGCAGTTGTGCTGGGTACTGTACGAGATACAAAATTAAGACATTCACTGTCTAGAGCTTCCAAGACAAAAACGGACAGGATGCACTGAGAAGCTCAGAAGAAATGTTAACTTGGAAGCATCTTCTTAAAAAAATTTTTCCAGTGGGTGGTGCAGAATTCAATCTTTCATGATTTCAGAAGGACATGAATACAATAGGGTAGCTTGGCAAATTGAGACAGGAAGGGTATTCAGTTAAAGTTAGCACTTTAACAAAATCTGTCTTACTTTAGAACAAATGTCAGTAGGTCTAGCTAGATTCTGAACTTATTGACATCACTGTTGAAATCACTGTAACTCTATTGAAATCAAAGAAGAAAGAAAAGTGTCTCACGAAGCTTTTTCACAAAGGTCACATCTAAGCACTTTTCTCATTACTTTCTGCAGCAGCATAGAACATTTATTGTTTTTACAGCTTAGCTCCTGTGAGATGTTTGTGTTGGAAGACAAGTCTGCCACACGCATTTATTTATGTCATCCATTAATGTGAATGGGCAATTTTGACTGGCAAAGTTGGTGCATTGTGGCTTGTGCTCATTCTGCAACCTGCCCTCGAAATATCCTGATCATTTTTGTTCTCCTCTTCTGAGAAATAGGGAAGTGACTGCAGTCTTGTGGATGGTATGGTATGAGGTTTAGCATATAAGTGCCTATGTCGCCTGCATGCTGCTTCAATGCATAGCATACTGCTATTCTAATTACTTCCATCAAATTTACTTTATAGTTTACAGTAAAGATAAGAAATTCAATGTTTTAAATTATAACAAGCCAGCCTGCCTGAAATGAAGGAGCCCTGAAATTTGAGGTTTTTCGAGGTTTTTCTTTGTTTTTTTTTAAATCTAGTTTAAATTTCAGCTCATTTTTTTCTTTGTGATTTTATATGCCCTGAAAACTCATAATGTGACCTATTGTTTCAATACCTGGTACTGATCTTACATTTACTTAGCACCATTAAAGACCCCAAAGCACCTTAAGACCACTAAAAAGAAGCCACCTCTGTGATGAAACATAGCAACAGTACACACAGTACTTCACAGGTGCATAAGATTGGAGTTAAAATCCAGACCTCATGTCAGTGGGCTCAACCTGTGATTTTAGTGGAGGTGCACCTGGTTACACCTTCTCTAAGTTTGGCCCAAGGGGTAGAAAATACCATATGCAATTGAAATACATAATTATAGGGGTGCAGTTGCATTAGTACTGTTACTACTCCAGTTGCAGTCACTGAAGCAGGCCTATTAGTTACCATAAATGTTCTGTTTCACACATGTTCTTTGATGAGCTGCAAACACTGCCACACATGCAAAGAAACACATTTTGCTCAGTACCTACCATGCCCTTTATTCATATCCCACTGTTACAAAGACGCTGACAATTGTTTGCTGAAAGTAGCTCAGAGGTCACCCAGATCTAGACTTGATGGAATAATGGCCTGAGCCAATCCCACCTGAATATCTCTTCTACGTGAGTGGAGTTGGTGGCATTTTGCTGATTACCTTTGGGTTATTCCCAGTTGGATTTTCATAGGTGACACCTTCCAGCATTTGCATTTTTTTCTAGAAAGGAGGAAAGGACAGAAATATACAAATTCTCTTAGCAATCAGATTAATTGTTATAGTAGGGAAAACAGGAGGTTACATTCCCATTGCAGTATCGGTAACAGAGACCATTAGTTAAAGTAAACAGGAATTCACAATAACTTGACCTCTAGTCATTCTTTCCCATTGCCAGGGCTGAAAAGCACTAAAAAGTGTTGCAAAAAAAATCACAATTCTTTTCAAAATTTAATAGGTTTTTGCAAAATTTTTCATGTTTGACGAATGGGCATTTTTCAATGAGAAATGTTTAGCTTGAAAAATTTCAACCCCCTGTAATCCATTGTGCAAATCATTGTCTAGACTGAGTGATATATCTAGATTAATCTATTGGCATTCCCTTGGTTTGTTACTATTGGGATATAATAGCTAAAATAACATTTATAAATAATTCAGCCAAAAGAGTGATCTGCCCAGGACATCACATAAAGATAGCATCTAAAGATGTAGAAAAATCTAGCAAATTTTGATCCTTAAATCAAGACAGGTTTCCAAAGTTTTGGCTCAGGCTTTGGTTCAGGTAGGTGTCTGTGTTAAAGAGAAGAAAGAAGGAAAGTGTTAAGTGCAGACTCTGTTGTACTTTTATTCAATATTTCTACTTCCTTATCTTCTCTTGTGTTCTTCTCTCTGGATGTTGCAACATTACATGAGTTTTCTTCACATTCTGTGCACTGTTAAGAGCAGGAGACAAATAATGTCTTTTGAATTGTCCAGCAGCCTTACCTTGAGTTAAATGGTTTGAGCAACAGCAACACTGCAGTTGCTATGTTGTAGCTTTTTTGTGTAAGGATCTCATCAGGAAGTGAGTGAGTCAACAAGAATTTGGACTCACAGTCAACAACATTCCCAGACGCATTTTGTTACTTCATTTTGGGAAACAAATGTATAAAAATCATTACAAAATTACAATGCACTTTCTAAATGATTTGCTGATAAACATTTTGTAACTAAAATGGAACATATGTGGCTGGTTACAAAAATAGCAGGTATTTTTCTTAACCACACCAGCACACACAGTCATAAAGCAGTGAAAAAAAATCCAAGGAGCAGATCCCCCGCTGGTGTCAATTAGTGTCAATTTATACCAGCAGGGGATCTGCCCCTAGTATTTTTATCACTGCCTTAAGTGAAAGCAGGAGCAGGCCTTTTATTTGAGAGCGATAAAACTCCTTGGGGCAGATCCCCTACTGGAAGCCAGTGTCATGTATATTAAAGTAGAATGTTCCACTTTTTAAAGTTAAAAGACAAAACTGTGGAGCCAATATTCAAACTTGGATGTCTCGAGTTAGACACCCATTTATTTGGGTGCCATTTTATTTAGATCCCTTATATTTAGGTACATAAGGTGCCCAAATCAGCACAAAAGAGATTAACCTGGGTACTTAAGTATGTCTACTTAGGCATCCAACTTTGAAAATTGAGTTCTGTAATAAAACAGGGAAATAAATGAAATACAGAGGTGAAAGTAAGCCGGTCCGGTCGGGCATACCGCCAAGAGCCAATACACAGTCGACCATACCAGCAGGGGGAAGCTTCCCCAGGTGGGCAATTTAAAAGGGCCCTGGGCTACCGGCTGCAGCAGGAGCCCTGGGCCCTTTAAATCGCTGCCAGAGCTCCACTGCTGGAGCCCTGGGGTTGCCGTGATGGATCCCCGGGGCTCTGGCAACGATTTAAAGGTCCTCGGGCTCCTGGCAGTGGCTGGAGCCCCTGACCCTTTAAATCACCTCCGGAGCCCCAGGGCTCTCAGCCACCGCCATAGCTACAGCTACCATGGGGCTCCAGCGGCAATTTAAAGGGCCCAAGGATTTAAAGGCCCCACCCCTTCTGCCCAAAGGGCCCTCCCCCCCGCTCAGGACCCCGGCCCTGCAATCAATAAGTCCCTTAAATTACTTTCACCCTGGCTGAAATACTAGTCAAAACCTCATAAGACACTTTTCCATAGACGGACTCATGATTTGACAGGAAATAGGAAAAACGAATTTAAAAAAACCAGGCCAGTTTATTTCTTTACTTTTTGAAAGCCTGCAATGAAAAATAATACATTGAGTTGTAGGAGTTAACGTTCATGCCATTCTCCTTATTCCATCAGCCCCACATGTAAGCACAAAAAAGACAGGGCCAATATTTTGTGCTATATTTTGCAGAGCACAGCACCATGCACACTGGTACTGCTCAGTATATAAAAGTCGATCAATAAAAATTACATGAATGGATTTTGATGTCTGCTACAGGACATGAATCTGTGTTGGTGTGCGACTGGTAGCCTCTCATACAGTATTAAATGATCTGCACAAGGGGATACCTAGTGGTGAAGTAGTGGCACTGCACTCAGTTCTCTCCAACTAGTTCATTGTATGCTTACAGCGGGAAAGGCATAAAATCATAGAAGATCAGGGTTGGAAGGGACCTCAGGAGGTCATCTAGTCCAACCCCCTGCTCAAAGCAGGACCAATCCCTAACTAAATCATCCCAGCCAGGGCTTTGTCAAGCCTGACCTTCATCTTTAATTTTTCAGGTCAGTTCTGCAAGAGCTACTTATATGTTGTCACTTTGCATTGGAATCCTCTAAAATGCCATCGTGATACAACTTGATCTGGTGGTCTTGTGAAAAACCGATCAGATCATGCATGTCACATGATGCTGAAGATGACGACACGCCAAATATAATTACATTGTACTGCACCACACTGATACAACATCACAAGCATTGCTACAGCATGAGGGAGGAGTTTGCCCTATCAGGCAAAACTAACAAAGGCAGATCCATCACACCAAGATCCCTCAATTCTAAGGTAGAGAGAAAAAAAAAAACAGCTGCATCTCTCTACCATGGTTAAAGATCTAGTCTGCACTGTAACATATATAAGAGTATTATAAGCTACAGGAGAATTTGGGACCCTAATCCCGAAAGCAAACTAAAGATGAAGCTATTATTTCCCATTAATGCCTGCACTGTTCTTCATTCACCGAACCTATGCCAAAGTCTAGTCATATCCTCGGCAAGATGTTTCACAAGTTTACCACCCTTCCAGGTGATTTTTGCACAATTCTCCTTCATGGTGACATCTTAACTTTCAACTTTGTGCCACCATTTCTGTGGTTTAACTGGAGTTTAAAAAGCAAATGTATGTCCCTTTAAAATTTCAGTCAACTAAAGTGTCTGCTCCCCACTTTAATGTATGGAAAGCCAGAGATACTCAATTTGATTTTTTAAAAAAGTTTATTTTCTGACAGAACACCCTTTTAATCCAAGGTTTAAAAAAAAAAAAGTTTTTTCTGCCCCATCTACCTGTTGAGAAGGGTATTTTAGGCAGGCTCAAGAGCAACAAACATACATGCTCAGTGGGGAGCCCCTCGCCCTTTTCTTCAGAGCACACACTTGCAATCCTAATGTGCTCAGCTTGTAACTTAGTATTTGACACCAGGAAAGTCTGGTGAATTATTTTGATTTTGGAAAACCAAGATTGTATTTCTGTGCATGAACTTGGACACTTCTGATCAGGAATATGGTTCTGCTCACCTCCCAGTGAGTCCATTGGTGCCTGTGTGTTCTTGTATGGATAACAACAATGGTTAGGATTGGCAGGGCTGCAGCAGATCTACCAGGCAAACTGGGGGATTCATCATGAATTGTTTATCATCAGGAAACCCACAAACACTAGGAATTAATGTTTTAGGGGATTAATAATAGAAGGTTGGAAGCCCATTGCATGCATCTGATGAAGTGGGCTGTAGCTCACAAAAGCTTATGCTCAAATAAATTTGTTAGGCTCTAAGGTGCCACAAGTACTCCTGTTCTTTTTGCGGATACAGACTAACATGGCTGCTACTCTGAAACCTCACTGTTAGAGGTGATTTCAAATCAGGGATGAAGCATATGAATAGATCATGGGCATGTACTATTATGGCCTGTTCTCTGTCTTCTGTGTTTAATTAGAGGACTTTCAAAGGACTCAGAAAAGTTGAAAATCACTTTCCATATGACAATTCTGTATGTACATGTAACCCCTAAGATTTATCTTTTGGAAAGAGATTAGAAAAGTGGAAAGATGCATTTTTGTCTCTTTTTTCCTTGAGTTTGTTAATTTGTGCATTGGACAGCTCTTTGTGTGTAGATGCTTTCACTGCTTTGTTGATAGTGAATGTCCTTTCCCAGGCTCCACAAATGAGTGTTACCATCAATTAGGGCAGCAGCAGAGCTGAAACAAAGTCAACAGGCAGTCATATGCACAGATTAAAAGGGCAGGTGGGAAGAATAATGATGAAATTGTTCTCAATATGTAAGAGTCTTTCTGCTCCCTTGTATAACTGATTTTCAGTATGTTCTGAGTTATATATGTTTCCTTTACTGATTCAAACCTGGCGCTCAGGGACTGATTTTCTGGTCTAGCTGGCTGAAGCGAAATCCAGATAAGACTGAGGTAATATTTATAGAGTGGGGGAAACAGTGATAATTGTGGAAATTACATCAGCATCCCAGACTGCGTATGGCCTCCATTGGTCAAAGAGCTCTGCAGTTTGGGAGTACATTTGTCTCCAAGACTCCTGCTAGATGATCAGGTAGCAGCCACCGCTAAAAATGTATTTTCCATCTGTGCTTGGTGAGGCAAGTGTGACAATTTCTTTTGGAGGCAGGGTTGCACCGCTTAGAACCTGAAGTGGGTGCAGAATGTGGCAGCCTGCCTAGTAATCCAGACCTCCCCAAGAACATTTAACACTGATGCTCCATGGGCTTGCCTGGCTGCTTCTGGGTTTCTGTGTGAAATTCAAGACATTGTATTTTGAACTTCAAAGTCCATACTGGCATGGGACCAGGCTCTCAGAAAGACCACCTTTCTCCCATGCCATACCCTTGCAGTTGCAATCAGAGGAGGTGCTAGAGCTGTTCCTCTCTCCTTGAAACTGAGAGAGTGCTGCTGACAGGGTGTTGTCTTCTGGGAGCCCTTCAGTTCTGAATGATCCCCCCCGCCCCTTTAGTCAGCCAAAGCCCTGATTAGCTAACGTTCCAGGCATAGTGCATAGCTCCTCTTTTTTACAGGGCTTTTTGGGAGGGTGTTGTTGGGATGAATTGGAGGTTGCAGGGAGATTTTTGAACATGTAATGTTTTTAGATGGCTGTTATTTTAATGTTGAAAAAGCAGTCTGTCATCTGGTTTTATCATCCCAGCCATGGGATGCCCAGATCAGCCTTCATATGCTCTTTAATTAATCTAAATAAATAAGTACATAAAACTTAAATGTTTTAGGTATTTTTCCTGTTAGTACTGCAGAGCCAACACCAATCAGGAAAAGTGAATTGGATTCAATTATCATTCATCCATCAACAGACCTGCTAACTAAATTCTAGTTGCAAAATCTTTATTACTGGTAATGATGTGTGAACCAGAATGAAAGTCAAGCTGTGTTTCAATTCCAGACTGAGTTTTCAGGGCTTGCAGTTAGAAAAGCCATCTTTCCATTTGAAAGTGGAGCAAATTTGATATAGAAGCATGTAAGAGACAATAAACATGGAACCCCAGAAAGCCATTTTCCCATAGTCACTTTTCAAAAGTATACTTGCATTACAATTTAAAAATGAACAAAAAACAAGACAGAGACAGAAAATATCAGACTGCAAAGGGTTAACTGCTACAGTAACTTAAAGGAAGGTACTTCTTCCCAGTAACTGACAAAGTGTACTATATTTCTAATAATTCTTCCTGTGGTTAGTAATCCACTCCCTACCTTTCCGCTGTAAGGAATGTTGTCTTAACCACAAGCCTTTTTTCTCCCCTCCTAGTATTCAGTTATTTCTGTGTTTGATTCTGAAGATGAACATGAACATCTTATGGTTTTTGTAAGAAAAGACCTTCTGGGAGCCTTTTTTGCCTCTAAGATAAAAGCTTGGATTGCATCATTGTGACACCCCCGTATCCCCACCTCTATTCTGATTTCATGTGATACATTATTTCAGGGTGCTTTGAAAGAGTACTGCAGTGAGCCTTAGCAGTAAACAATATTGCTTTAATTCAGCTTTCCAGAGTGCTTTGGAAGGGCTGGCAATCGTATTTGACTTAAGACTTCACCAACACATCTGGTATGATCAGTACTGATCTCATTGCTTTTAGGAACTGCTGGTGCTATATATAAAGTAATGACTTACAGAACAATTTGTTTACACCAACAAGGCCAGCCCAAGGTTATCAGCTGACGTAGTTCATACAAACATTTTTCAACATAATATCTTGGGAATGGGTAATATGTGCTGACTCCGAAGTCTGTCTTGAGTAGGGATGGATGCCCCATGGAAATCTCATCTCTGCCCCTCTGAGATGTTTCCTGACCGCAGAAAATAATATCCCTTTGCTAGTGAAGACAAAAAAGGGGTTAAGGCTCTTCTGCCGAGCCTTGGAATATCTGCTTTTTAAATGTATTTTAAACAAATTAAATGCAAAACACCCACTAAAAGATTGTCTGTTTTTGTGTAACAGGGGTTAAACTGCTTCACTTTATGTAGCACAACTCCATAGAACAACATGGGGAATGAGCATATTGCATGGCACAGATGGTAAATCACCTGCACTTCTTATGGAACAGCTGGTGAGTCCATTTGCTGAAAACTGTAATTGTCGTCAGGTAATGCAGCACACTGATAGCTGGATGATTTCACCAGACCTTGTATATTTTGCTGCTTAGTCTCCATGACAAATATTAATTTATTTAAGAATGACTGAAGGTCAAATGCCCTAATAATTAAATTAAATTATGATTTCAGATTGTGGGATTGATCATGCATTCATTTATTATATAATACTTTTTGGAGATTTCTAATACTAATACTTAGTTCTACCTTAAGTGAAGGGGACTGGACTAGAAGACCTCTTGAGGGCTGTTGCAGTCCTATGATTCTAGGCTCAAGTCTGAATTTGGCTAACACTTCTTGGTGGCCTCACTCCAGTCCAGTTGTGGAGAGGTTCACATCAGAGAACTCTCTGATAATTTAACATAATCAGCACCCTTTCTTCAGGAGAGATTCAGATGTGGAGTAGCAGATGTTTTACAATAGGTTAGAATAAGGTGTATGGGTATTAATGCATTGGGCAGCTTGCAAAGCATCTTCCTAGAAAATGCCTGGCTCCACCAAGGTCTAGCAGTCATTTTCCAAAAGATTCATTCTCTCAAAATGAAGGGGGGGGGGGGGGAGAGAAGGGAAGAGATCAAGGTATTGCAATATTTGACAGATGCAAAATGCTCTGGGCCCATTTTTTTTAAAAACAGTGACCAGAGCTCTGTGTGCAACTACCAGCACAAATCAGGAAACTGCAAGTACAAATACAGGTAATTAAAAAAAAATGTGAGGAGCTCTCTATAAACATTCACAAAGCCACCTCATTGTTCTCCTTTAAAGCTTTCATTAAGATTTTCCACTCCTGTGATGTCTGCAAATTTTTTTGCAGAGGCTAGGTAGCTGCTGTGCTGTGACTCTTGCTTATCATAATGATGATAGACCAGTAGCCAAATGCAAGTTCTTTGGCAGTACCTGATTTTAATGGTGTCCATATAACGTTTTTTGGATTCTAATGTTTGTGGATTCTAAATTTCAAGATGAGAGAACCACACACAGAACTGGAGTACTTGTGGCACCTTAGAGACTAACCAATTTCTTAGAGTAGCTCACGAAAGCTTATGCTCTAATAAATTGGTTAGTCTCTAAGGTGCCACAAGTACTCCTTTTCTTTTTGCGAATACAGACTAACACGGCTGCTACTCTGAAACACACAGAACTGTTTGTCACTGCAAACTGGAAACCAGCAAAATGTGTGATAATCTGTTGTGTGAATAACACCCCCTTCTATATACTGATATTTACAAAAGATTGTCTTTGTTGTAAGCCACGGAAAATCTATTCAACAAGGTTAACTCAGTTTGTTATGGTTTTCTTCATATTCAGTATCATAAATGTAATGAGAAACAGTTGTACGGCGGCTATACAATGTGCTAATCTCTATAAGTTTGTCTTCAATTATAGGGTTTACAGGTCCCAAATGTGAAATGATTAGACCATAGAAAAGTTCAATTGTCCAATATTGTATCCTGGCTGTTGAACAATAAGCCTTTAGATCTGATTATATTGCTCAATGCCTTTTAAATCTTTCAATTTGGCATTTAATAATTATAGAAAGGGTATATTCTTTACTGATTTTCTTAGTTTCTCTGACTTTTGCAAGCAAAACTACAATGCGTATTACAAACAAAACATGACATATTTTAGCAATTTTAGAGACCTTTAAAACTAGACTGGTAAAGAACTAAAAAATATATTTAAGGAAACAAACCTCTCAAGGGAATGGTTTGAATGTCCCAATACAGCATTCCAATCTCCAATTTCTATAATTATGTATGAGTTAAAAGGGGAAGAAACTTTACTGACTAGTAGCAATCTGCACTTTTGAGCATTCCAGCTTTCAGGCAATCATTTAAGCCCATTTACACCAGCAGTGAATTTAGCTCCTAATCTGTCAAGATAACTGATAATCACCAAAAACACATACTAGTCCCCATGAAGTACAGGTATATGAACTAAGCTGTACTGCAGAGATCAATTCTGCACTGTCAGGGAGCTAGGCTAAATGAACTAATCGAACTATTCTATCTCACTTTCCTGCAGCGCAATCCTGAAGTCTTTACAGTGTTTTTACTCACTCCTTATTCCAGCAAAATTGTTCAGTTATCCAGACTGGGTAAGGATTTGGCTTAAAGATGATTCTATGATCAATCTGCAGTGATAAGTCTCTACCATTAGAGGGCAGTTTTGCATTATGTAGAACAAAACATCACAGGATTTGAAAAGGCTTCAGTAAATCACACCTTTCAAGTTTTAGCCTCCCACTACATATGTGCCGCTCACTTTTTCGCATCAGAGACCCAACAGGGCCTTGAGCTATTGATTTTTTATTACTGTAAACTATTTCCCTCAGAAAGGATAATGTTGAAATAAATAAAGAACTTTCCCATTATTTTTAGGACACTTAACCTAGCTGAAAGTCTGAACATACAGAGAAAATCAGAACGTTCAAGAAAGATGAGGTAAACCTGCTATATTAATAAGCCTAATAATGTAGCAGTTAAGAATATTTTTGCATAATGTAGCCATAAGCTGGCTGGAAGCTGATCAGTTCTTGTAATTAATTTGTATCTAGTTCTTATAATGGGTTTCTTTTCCGTAAAATCAACCTTTCTTTATGGAAGTTTCCTACCTCGCTTGAAAAATCAAATCTTCCACTAAAGCCACTTAGAAGCACCCTGAACAAATCACTTGCCTGCTTTGGGAATTGATTTTTACAGCATTTGGATGGTCATAATTTACTGAACAATATGGCCAATGTGAGCAGTGACAAATATTATCCGCTATCTGACATCTGCACCTTGGCAGGGTGCAGTGGCCCAACCCCATAACTCCCTGCTCAGACCTCATACATGGAGTCAAGAAAAAAAGGACTAAGTGTCCATTTAGAAAACCTTTGTAAGATCTACCTACCTAACAAGTGTCATGGGGATAAACCCCCTGAGAAAGGAGGAGGTGTTTCCAGTGCTATGCAGTACTTCCCTTGAATGTTCTCAGCATGTACCCAATAGCAACTCAGATGTATCTGTTTTCTTGGGGTGAAATCCTGGGCCCATTAAAGTCAGTGGCACTCCTGATGCTTTACTCTAGTTAGCAGTGGTGCTGGAACGCTTTTAACAGTGGGGGTGCTGAAAGCCAGCCTCCTTACCCCTGTTCGCCTCCCCCTCCCCAGAGCTGGGGCTGGGAGCAGGGCCATGTCTCCAGGAAGGGGGGACCTGGACAAGGATAAGGGGACCCCCCGTAAAACCTGCAGCACCCCCCACACTCCTAGTTCCCGCACCTATGCTAGTTAGTGGCAAACACAAACTTTGCTGTCAGACAGTTTCCCCTGACCTGGATGTATCTGCCATATCATATAATTAAAATTAACATTATTTGAAGCACATTTATGTACTGTAAATCCAGTGCCACAGCTATTCCTTCAAGAGATTGTTTTATGGTGGATCATATCAGACAATTGTTTCCAAAAATACTGCATATCACAACAACACCACTTTGTATTTATAAGTGAGTGCCTTTCTTTCAAAGATCTCAAAGCATTTCCCAAAGTTAAGTAAGTATTATTATCTTCATTTTATGGAGGAACTGAAGTATATAGACCTGCGAGACCACAGTCAGCCAGTGAGTTAGAGACAAGACTAGAATCCACATTTTCTGGTACTCAGTGCCCAACATCAAACAATGTTTCCTATGACCATGCAACTAGGTTACAAGAGAGAGCAGCAGGGATCTGTGGTATTTTGTGCTGGGTTCCATGTATGCAGTGAAGTGAAAAGTACAGGAGAAATGCAACCACACTGAACTATGTCACATATTAAAAGCAACATGGTAAATGTAACAACTAGGCCTCGCAAATTGGATCTGTTGTATTCCTTTCATTTCAGTAACACATTCTACAAGCTCTTCACTTGCAGGGTTTAGAAACTCTGGCAAGAGCACAACATGTAACCTGTTGAGTTTAAAACCATTGAAAGAAATTTCTCAAATTCATAAGGGCTTCAACAAATGAACTTTTCTGTGCTAAGAAATTTTCTGCATCAGACTATGTTATTTTAATTGGTTCTTATATTTTTTTTGTTAAACTTTCTGCCTCCTTAGAAGCTTGAAAACAAAGAGATCCTAATGACACCCTTCTCCACTGATTCCTCCTCCAACTGGTTCAAATCATGCCATGATTTCACCAACAATAGCCCCTGACTTTGATAACCAGTAATAACAAATGGGGTTCCATGGACGAACTCCAGGATTGGGTTTTTTAAAAGAGCAGAGAGTGATAAAGCCTTGCCTACAGAAAAAAGTTGTACCACTTTTCCTATACCGGTATTGTTAAAGCTGTGCAACCCCTCTAATGCAGGCACAGTCATATCAGTAAAAGTTGCTTATATTGGTATAGCTTAATCACATATGGATAAGCTGTATCAGTATAAGGCACCCTTATACCAGTATAACTGAGTCCACACTAGGGGCTGGTCTACAACAAAAAATTATATTGGTAGAACTTTGTTGGTCAGTGGTATGTTTTTTTCACACCCCTGACAAAAGTATCTATGAGGCTATAAGGCTAGTGTAGCTGCAGCCAAGTCGATGGAAGAAGGCTTCCATTGACATAGCTAATTTCATTCAGGAGGTGGTGTTCCGACTGACAGAAAACTGTCGGTGTAGGCTGCAGCTACACCATGGGGTTATGCCGACATAGCTATGCTGCGATAGCCTTCATAGTGTAGATGTAGACATATCCTGGGAGTTGTACCAGTATAACTAAATCGGTAAAAAAAAAATTAGTCTATCTAAAATAATTATATCAGCACAAAAACTGTAGACCAGACGTAATATGATTCGCTTATACTTACTTCTGTTTGTGTACCAATATCATCAGTAACAACTGCAGCAGCTCAGCGCAGCTGCAGGCCTCATATAGTTAATTGCTATAGGAAGGATCTACACATTTTGGTTTTTCGTCCGCCAGACAAAAAATGGGATGGAGAGACAGACGTGGTCTAGTGAGCAGGAGCACGTATAGGGTTAGAGGCTGTATGACTGGGACATTTGGGTTCTATTCCTGGCTCTGTCACTGGGCAAATCTCAATTTCTGTGCCTCAGTTTTTCTATCTGTAATATAAGGATAGTGACTTCCTTACAGGGGCATTGTGAGGCTTAATTCATGTGATGTTTGTAAACTGCTTTGAGATCCCTTGATGAAAGGCACTATAAAAGTGAATGTGCAAAGTACTGTTATTATTGCGGGTTCTTGTTGCTTTGGTGTTTTTTCAAGGATTTTGGTGATACAGTGTTGAAATTTTTAAAGACTGATAGAATTTGGAAGGAATTCCCCATTAGTAGGTGGAATTGTCAGCCTAAATTACTTGACTGTTTAAAAAATAGAGCAATAAGTTGGGTGAGATCTTTTATTGAACCAACTACTGTCAGTGAAAGAGACAAGCTTTCAAGTTACACAGAGCTCTACAATGTACATCTATACCTAGTTGTACTTAGCTAGGGGTGGATAGATATTCAGGGATCAATGGAAAGTGAGATGGTCCTGTCACTCCACTTCTTAATATACAGGAGTCCACATTTCATTTACTTTGTCCACATTTGGCACTAACTGGCACTTCTTTGTGTCAATCTTGTCAGAACTTTCCTTTTCATTTGTAGAAGTAACCTTTTCAAGTAACTTAACTTAGTATTTGGGGAAGCTGACAGACTAAAGTGATACTAGGGGTTGACCCAGACCAAAAACATCAGATCAAAACACCTCCAAACTTTCGGAAAATTTGGATTTGTAACCAAAGTTTGCAGCTCCTGCCTATCTCTTCTAGCAAATATCGTTATCCCCATCTCTGAAATGCAGATAATGAGACTTACCCACCTTTACGATCTTTGAGATGCAAGGTAAATCCTATATTATTGGTTGTCAAGGTTCCTCCCCCACTCTGAACTCTAGGGTACAGATGTGGGGACCTGCATGAAAAACCTCCTAAGCGTATCTTTACCAGCTTAGGTCAAAACTTCCCCAAGGTACAAAATATTACACCCGTTATCCTTGGACTGGCCGCTACCACCACCAAACTAATACTGGTTACTGGGGAAGAGCTGTTTGGACGCGTCCTTCCCCCCAAAACTTCCCAAAACCTTGCACCCCACTTCCTGGACAAGGTTTGGTAAAAAGCCTCACCAATTTGCCTAGGTGACTACAGACCCAGACCCTTGGATCTTAAGAACAATGAACAATCCTCCCAACACTTGCACCCCCCCTTTCCTGGGAAATGTTGGATAAAAAGCCTCACCAATTTGCATAGGTGACCACAGACCCAAACCCTTGGATCTGAGAACAATGAAAAAGCATTCAGTGTTTTACAAGAAGACTTTTAATAAAAAAATAGAAGTAAATAGAAATAAAGAAATCCCCCCTGTAAAATCAGGATGGTAGATATCTTACAGGGTAATTAGATTCAAAAACATAGAGAACCCCTCTAGGCAAAACCTTAAGTTACAAAAAAGATACACAGACAGAAATAGTTATTCTATTCAGCACAATTCTTTTCTCAGCCATTTAAAGAAATCATAATCTAACACATACCTAGCTAGATTACTTACTAAAAGTTCTAAGACTCCATTCCTGTTCTGTCCCTGGCCAAGACGACTACAGACAGACACAGACCCTTTGTTTCTCTCCCTCCTCCCAGCTTTTGAAAGTATCTTGTCTCCTCATTGGTCATTTTGGTCAGGTGCCAGCGAGGTTACCTTTAGCTTCTTAACCCTTTACAGGTGAGAGGAGCTTTCCCCTGGCCAGGAGGGATTTCAAAGGGGTTTACCCTTCCCTTTATATTTATGACATTGGTAAATTGTTTTTAGCATTGATCCACAGAACAAATACAGCAAGGGCACGGACAATGGAAGATTCTCTGCAATGCCCAGTTATTTTCTCTCAATCCAGACCTGAAGAGATCACAGGTAGAAATGATAAGAGATTAAATCTATTTAAGGACATGGCTTTCTGTTAAGAATGCCAACAAAAATGCAAAATTAGTGTCAAGCATCCATTGGTTTTGCATTGTTGATGATGGTCCACCAGGATGTGGACTAAGACCACCAAACACATTTAGGTTAAGACATTGAACTGACATCAGCTGGTATCAATTTTTAATCAAAACCAACTTGAACAGGATTTTAAGCAATGATCCAGGTTAAAGGCTATATTTCCTACTAGCCAACCTCTTAGCCAATCAGTCTTCCTAGTTAGATGGCTACTTCTAGGTGGGATATAGATGGAGCAATATAGAATAGGATTTCTGGTTCCTTCTAACATCTGTTTTGCAACACATAAATTAAGCAGCATTTGGGGATATTAATGAATTTCCCAATTTCTTCATTTGTCACAGCATGTGTTTTGTGATTCTATGTATATGCACGTACGTGTATGGCTATACTGTGTGAAATAAAGTGTTACTGAGTCAGTGTGCCTCCTAGTATAGGTGGAAATTCAATGCAGATGACAGGTCTGATTTTCTTCATACATCGTTAGAGTCTTTAAGGATTGCCTCAAATGATGATTGATATTAGAATCATCACAATGGGATATTTCTTCAGAAATATTGCTATTGTTAAAATGCCAAGCTGCAGGTATGTATTAACAGTGTTTAGACCTACCACAAATATACAACGAGGGAGACAGTTTGAATAAAAACCACATGGTATGTGGAAAGTTAAGTGAGAATTTCATCAACTGACATTTCCAAAATTTCTCACACAGATTTTAAGGCCTGAAGGGACCGTTGTGATCATCTAGTCTGACCTTCTGCACATTGCAGGCCACAGAACCTCACCCACCCACTCCTATAAAGGACCCATAACCTCTGGCTGAGTTACTGAAGTCCTCAAATCTTGATTTAAAGACATCAAGTTACAGAGAATCCACCATTTACTCTAGTTCAAACGAGCAAGTGACCTATACCCTGGGCTGCAGAGGAAGGCAAAAAACCCTCAGTCTTTGCCAGTCTCACCTGGGGGAAAATTCCTTCCTTCCTGACACCAAATATGATGATCAGTTAGACCCTGAGCATGTCAGCAAAACCCAGCAGCCATCTCATCAAGGGTTTGGAGGCTTGGCCCTCTAATCAGGGGATTGTCCTGAGACCAGTGGGGAAATCCAGTAGCTCTCAGGACATTTGTGAAGATATCCAGCCCCTCTGAGGGTATATTTACAGTGCACTCCTGGGGGATGTTTGCACCTTGTGAAGACATATCCATGCTAGTTTTAATCTAATTAGCTCAGGTACTGGAGCTGTGAAACCATGGGAGCATGGGCTTTGGCATGGGGAGTACAAGCATGCCCAGAACCCGGAGTAATTACTGACATGGCTAGCCAGAGCTGACGTGCGTGCTGCTGCAGATACACTACACCAGTACCTGCGCTAGCTAGGTTAAAGCTAGCTTGGGGATGTCTACATGAGCTGCAATCACACCCTGTGACTGCAGTGTAGACATATCCTGAGTTACTTCCTGAGTCCTCCTCCCCATCAGCAGCCATGCTGCCATTGCCATCCAGCCCCTCAGGAGAATGGATAATATGGAGAGGAATCTGCTTGTGAACGCAGACAGAATTATCTTTACAGTAATGGCTACATGCATTTTACTTGAGTTTGCTGGGGGCTGATACTAGATAGAATGACAGTCCCTTAGCTCTGCTCCACTCCTCTGGCCAGCCACACCACCCCTAAACTCAGAAAAGAAAGATGGTCTTGCGGGTAAAGTTCTAGCTCGGGCAGAAGGAAATCTGGGGTCAGTTCCCAGCTCTGCTACAGACTCCCTATGTGACCTTTGGTAAATCACTTAATCTTTCTAGGTTTCAGAGTAGCAGCCGTGTTAGTCTGTATTCGCAAAAAGAACAGGAGGACTTGTGGCACCTTAGAGACGAACCAATTTAT
The DNA here is from genome assembly GCF_965140295.1 of Lepidochelys olivacea. Lineage (NCBI taxonomy): Eukaryota > Metazoa > Chordata > Testudines > Cheloniidae > Lepidochelys > Lepidochelys olivacea. The sequence continues at coordinate 84,157,568 of NC_140415.1, read as the reverse complement.
TTGAGCATGAGCTTTCGTGAGCTACAGGTACTGTACATGCCTCCGATGAAGTGAGCTGTAGCTCACGAAAGCTCATGCTCAAATAAATTGGTTCGTCTCTAAGGTGCCACAAGTCCTCCTTTTAATCTTTCTAGGTTCCCCATCTGTAAAATGGAAGTAATTATAATTCCCTACCTCGCAAGGCTTTTGAGAGAACGCATTCATTAGATGTTTGTGATGAGCTCAGCTGCTATGGCGATGGATGCCATATAGGTACATAGATACAGAGCTTGGAATGCATGATGTTCATATAAAGGGAAGGCAAATGCCACCTCTTTTGCTATACTCACATATAGACTTTAGGCACTGGAATATGTTTTTACTCTTCTCAACTCTGAGCTGCACTGGGGGTGGCGAGAGGAAGGAATGATGATATATCTCACAAGTTCTCTTTTAATGCACATTTCCTTAGTATTAAAAGAGCAAGAAGAAGAAGAATACAGAAAACTTACTGGTATGTTAGATAAACAAAACTGTCTCTAAATAAAATACCTTTTGAAGCTTACCAGAAGGCATCAGTAAATCCAGACAATGTTCTAAAGACAAAACGGTCCCAGGGCAAATTCAGCTACATTCAAATAATATTGTCTGCCTTCCTTGGTGTCAATATCTGTAGCACATTTTCTCTTTGATATTATTAGTTTTCTGTTTGTGAGCTCAAACGGAGATGTCTGAGTTGCCCTGCACAAAGACTAAAAGCTATCATCTTATTCACACACATTATTTGTTAAGTTAGCAATTGTACAGCGTTAAAGGTATCAAGTGGCTTGCATGGATCTAGTGCAGGGGTGGGCAAAGTACAGCCCATGGGCCACGTCCAGCCCATCAGGCTTTTTAATCTGGCCCTCAAGCTCCCGCTGGGAAGCAGGATCAGAGGCTTGCCACACGGCTCTCAGAAGCAGCGGCATATCCTCCTGCAGCTCCTACACGTAGGGGCAGCAGGGGGCTCTCCACACACTGCTCCCTGCAAGCGCTGCCACCTGCAGCTCCCAATGGCCAGAAACCACAGCTAATGGGAGCTGCAGGGGCGGCATCTGTGGACGGGGCAGCGCGCAGAGCTGCCTGGCCGCACCTCCATGTAGGAGTGGGAGGAGGGACATGCCGCTGCTTCTGGGAGCTGCTTAAGGTAAGCGCTACCCAGAGCCTTCACTCCTGAGCCCCCAACCCATGCCCCAACCCCCTACCCCAACACTGATCCCTCTCCCGCCCTCCAAACTCCTCGGTCCCAGCCCGGAGCACCTTCCTACACCCCAAACCCCTCATCCCTAGCCCCACCACTGAGCCTGCACCCCCAGCCGGAGCACTCAACCCGCTTGTGCCCCAGCCCAGTGAGAGGCAAAAAGGCATCCTTTAAAAAGTGGAAGTTAAATCCTAATGAGGAACATACAAAGGAGCACAAACTGTGGCAAATAAAGTATAAAAATATAATAAGGAAGGCCAAAAAAAAATTTGAAGAACAGCTAGCCAAGTAATAGCAAAAAAAATTTTAAGTACATCAGAAACAGGAAGCCTGCTGAACAACCAGTGGGGCCACTCGACAATCGAGATGCTAGAGGAGCACTCAAGGAGCTCAGATAAGGCCATTGCGGAGAAATTAAATGAATTCTTTGCATCAGTCTTCATGGCTGAGGATGTGAGGGAGATTCTGAAACCTGAGCCATTCTTTTTAGGTGACAAATCTGAGAAACTGTCCCAGACTGAGGTGTCATTAGAGTCAGTTTTGGAACAAATTGATAAACTAAACAGTAATAAGTCACCAGGATGAGATGGTATTCACCCAAGAGTTCTGAAGGAACTCAAATGTGAAATTGCAGGACTACTAACTGTCATCTGTAATCTATCATTTAAACCAGCTTCTGTACCAAATGACTGGAGGATAGTTAATGTGACTCCAATTTTTAAAAAGGGCTCCAGAGGCGACCCTAGCAATTACAGGTCAGTAAGCCCTGACTTCAGTACCAGGCAAACTGATTGAAACTATAGTAAAGAACAAAATTGTCTGACACATACATGAACATAATTTGTTGGGGAATAGTCAACATGTGTTTTGTAAAGAGAATCATGCCTCACCAATCTACTAGAATTCTTTGAGGGGGTCAACAAGCATGTATGTGGACATGGAGGATCCAGTGGATATAGTGTATTTAGTTTTTCAGAAAGCCTTTGACAAGGTCCCTCACCAAAGGCTCTTAAGCAAAGTAAGCAGTCATGGGATAAGAGGGAAGGTTCTCTCATGGATTGGTAACTGGTTAAAAAGATAGGAAACAAAGGGTAGGAATAAATGATCAGTTTTCAGAACAGAGAGAGGTAAATAGTCATATCCCTCAGGGGTCTGCACTGGGACCAGTCCTATTCAACATATTCATAAATAATCTGGAAAAAGGGGAAAACAGTGAGGTGGCAAAATTTGCAGATGATACAAAACTACTCAAGATAGTTAAGTCCCAAGCAGACTGCAAAGAGCTACAAAAGGATCTCTCAAAACTGGGAGACTGGCAGATGAACAAAATGGCAGATGAAATTCAATGTTGATAAATGCAAAGTAATGCACATTAGAAAACATAATCCCAACTATACATACAAAATGATGAGGTCTAAATTGGCTGTTACCACTCAAGAAAGAGATCTTGGTATCATTGTGGATAGTTCTCTGAAAATATCCACTCAATGTGCAGCAGTAGTCAAAAAAGCAACCAGAATATTGGGGAACCATTAAGAAAGGGATAGATAATAGGACAGAAAATATCATATTACCTCTATATCAATCCATGGTATGCCCACGTGTTGAATACTGCATGCAGATGTGGTCGCCCATCTTAGAAAAGATATACTGGACTTGGAAAGGTTCAGAAAAGGGCAACAAAAATGATTAGGGGTATGGAATTGCTGCCGTTTGAGGGGAGACTAATAAGACTGGGACTTTTCATCTTGGAAAAGAGACGACTAAGGGGGGGATATGATAGAGGCCTATAAAATCATGACAGGTGTGGAGAAAGTAAATAAGGAAGTGTTATTTACTCCTTCTCACAACACAAGAACTAGGGGCCACCTAATGAAATTAATAGACAGCAGGTTTAAAACAAACAAAAGGAAGTATTTTTTCACACAACGCACAGTCAACCTGTGGAACTCCTTGACAGAGGATGTTGTGAAGGCCAAGACTATAACAGGGTTCAAAGAACTAGATAAATTCATGGAGGATAGTTCCATCAATGGCTATTAGCCAGGATGGGCAGGGATGGTGTCCCTAGCATCTGTTTGCCAGAAGCTGGGAATGGGCAACAGGGGATGGATCACTGGATGATTACCTGTTCTGTTCATTCCCTCTGGGGCACCTGGTATTGGCCACTGTCGGGATACAGGATACTGGGCTAGATGGACCTTTGGTCTGACCCAGTATGGCTGTTCTTATGTTCATGAAATATAAAACCAAGTTTGGTGCTCAACTTCTGGATGCGCTCAAGATTTAGAAGCTGCAAAAATATGTTAATTTTATTTTTCTGTTATTAATATTTCATTTTAGACCCTTGACTTTGTTCTGAGCCAGTTTTTACTTAGCTTGCCTGGGTTACTGGGCTAGTAAGTAGCCTATTGATTGGATTACAAATATGGATGGGTGAACCACCTCAAGTATGAGCCAAACTGACTTTTTCACACTCAATTTTTTGAGGTTCAGAAAACTTCAGATATTTGTTTTTTAAACTTTCATTTTAGCCTGAAGGAGGAGCATTGAAATGCCATGGGAGAGACTGTTCCTGCAATGTGTAACTGAATTAGAAGTAAGAATAACTAGAAGTCATAGGATACAATTTTTGCTTAGTTTCTAACTGAGTCTCAATAGGCTAAAGTGGTTCAATAAAAGATTCAAATTACTGTAGGTGGCTATGAACTGCACCATTTACCGTTCTTCCATCACCTACAGCATCAAATTCAATGTAAAACTGCCATAGACTCTAAATTTGATCTGATCCATTGATAGGCACCTAACCTGCTTAGGTGCTTTTTAAACTGACATTAGGCACCTATCTGCAACTTTAGATGCCTAAACACCTCTGAAAACCTGGCCCTCAGGGGCTGTTTCTTCTTTCACACAGACCTGTTTTACATTTGTGCAACATCATTGACTTCAGTAGGGTTACTCTGATTTACAGTAGCCTAAGTGAAAGGAGAATCAGACCCTTAGTCTTTTGGGCCTATGCCTTTTTGAACTGGAAGCCTGAAATATCCTAACCTCCTATAAGAGGACTAAGTGTTTAATATGGTGGTTTTTTAAATCAAATACTGTTATCCTACACCCAGAACAAAAGCTTGGAGTCACTTGAAAGAGATTCATAGACAAAGTTTTGTTAATAAATTGTTTACCTAACACTCCCAGATGTAAATGTTTAGGAAGAAGACTCCTTTGCAGATATAGAAAAAACAGGAATTGAACTGCCAATACCCAAGTACTAGGTATACTCTGTAATTAAACATATGGATCTACTCAGCATACATTTTCATTAGATGAATAAAATTGATTTTTGTCAGAAATGGATAGTCAAAAATCTGCACTCAGTTTTAGCCTGCATTATAAAATCTTTTACAAGACAGTGGTTATCAGTAAGTATTTTAGATATCCAGCCATCTGGAAAAACCAAGGAGGAATTAATAAATCCTGTCACTGGTTTTCAGTAGTTTATGAACCATTACAGAGAAAGCTACAGGAGATTAGAGTCTTCATTCTATCCTCTGACTTATTGCTATGTGAGGAGCCTACAAAAAAGTCTTTCTATTTCAATGTTAACCTGGAGGGTGAGGTCAGAAGGGCACTAGCCAGATAGTTGTGTGTTTTGTTTGGCAACCTTCTGCTCTACTTTGCTTTTCAGAAGAGACCAAGCTAAATCTGAATCATCTCTCATTGCAGTTATTAGTGACGTCACAGCCTGAGATTCCAGTTAAAGCTTAATAATTTGGGTTGGATCATTATCTACACTTTCACAAAATCATCCATTATGCAGAGCTCAACTTGTCTTTAATAAATTGGTTTCCCAATAAAATGAATTAAACAACTTGTCAGCTATTTATTAAATGCAGAATTCAGTGTCATTCAACTAAGGCAACAACATGAGTAACAACTGTTATTAACTTACTGCAAAACATCTTGCATTCAGTCTGCCCTGATGAGTCAAACTCTTCTCCTGTCCAGTATGAAATCAGGATTATTAGCCTAGCCACATATCCCTTTCCCTATAAGGCAATGCACTGTACACACATATCATTTTAAGTGACTGTTAAATCCAGCATTTTATGTGGTTTTGGCTAGGAAACATATGAAGGAGATGATCATGTATATAAGAAGACAGAGTCTTGTCCTTTGAATTGTTTATGGCCCATAGACTCTGTGCATGTTTGTTTTAGCTTGATTATGAGTTATCTCAGACACTGTCACTGTTGTATAGTATTTCTCTATAACAGCAATGACAAGTCAGCATTTCTAACAGTGATTTCATTCCTTAAATTACAGTTCTGCTAAAGTGACCCAGTATGCCTGGAAACTACATTAAAATGGCACTACCATGCTTATTTGTCTTTCTTATGAATGCCCAAACTTTTCTATTAATGAAAATTAACAGCAGTTTATTTACTAATAAACAAACCTGATTCTTAGTAGTCCACATCTAGCATCTCTCTCACAAGAATTTTGAGGCCATGGTCCATATCCTGATCTCAGTGATAAGGCAGTACATCAGTGGTAGGCAACCTGCGGCCCGTCAGGATAATCCACTGGTGGCCACCAGACCGTTTATTTACATTTCCACTGCCGCCCGCAGCTCCCAGTGGCCGCGGTTCACTGTTCCCGACTAATGGGAGCTGCAGGAAGCGGTAGCCAGGATTACCCTTACAGGCCACAAGTTGCCCACCACTGTAGTACATCCAGAATGACTTCATTGGCATCAGCTTCAGAGTGGTGTGACAGCTCAGAACGTGGCCAGAGACTGTATCTCTCTTTTCTTCTGATCATTTGTACTTGCCATGCATTTTACATAAAGACAATTCTTGTCCCCAAAGGGTAATTGGGTTAGACATTAGTATACAAGGCCAGATAAGGGTTAAAGGACAAAGTTTTCTCCACAATTACACCAGTTGAACCCCATTGCCTAGTATAAATGGAAGGAGAAATTGGCTCAGAAAGTCTTTTTAAAAACAAGGTTTGAGTGATGACTAAAGATAGCAATGCAGTTGTGAGCAACATCTCAGTGCTAACTAATCAGTGTTAATACATGCTACAGCCTCCTGCCCTTCTCCACAGGCATGCATGGACAAAAAGGCAGCAAAATCAGGGCAGTTTCTCTGTGTGCCAGGGCAGCAAGCCACACTCCTATCATCACAGACCTTAGAATCATAGGGTTAGAAGGGATGACAAGGGTCATCTAGACTAATCCTCTACCAAGATACAAGACAGATGGCTATCCAGACTCCACTAATCTGCCACTGGCCCCAATCTGGCCTGGTAATCAGGTACACACCTCTGCCCAATTAGGCCTTCTTCAGGGGAACCTAATTAGTATTAATAGTGACTAGAGTGCTAATTCCAGTGCTAACCTTCAGCACTGTCACACACTATATGAGGTGTTGATTCCTGATCACCACGAAGTAATGTTCCATGAGGCTCTTTTCATGGAAGCATGGAAGGCTGTTTGTGGGGGTGGGATGGTAGAGGAAAGGCCACTCTGACTCCAGAGATTCACTGGGGAATCCATCTGGGGGCTGAGGAGGAAAGAGGATGCAAGCTGGTGCAGAGGCTACTGAAGTCAAGGGAGAAGACTGGGGGAGATCCATCCCTACAGAGCACCTTGCCCAAAGCTTAATTGTTTGGGCTTTGCACAAAAGAATGGGTCAGTCCCCATCAAAATTGCCTGATCCCACAGGGAGTCCTGACAATTGTGTGATGGGGTGTATCAACCCCACACTGGCCAACAGGGGCAGGGCAGAGCAGAGCAAACAGTCTATAGCCCCCTGAGCCTCCTGGCTGGGGCCAGCAATAGCAGTTGGGAGCTCTGACCCTCTGGGCAGGGCAGAACAAACAGTCAGTCTGTAGCCCCTGGGCAGAGCAGAGCAAACAATCAGTCAATAGGTGTAGCCCCCAGTAGCCACATCTAGTGGCAAGTAGGGGGGTTAGGGGACCCAAGCCTACCCTACTTCACCAGGTTCCAACCCAGGGCTGTATGAAGCCGGGAAAGTCCCAGTTAAGGGTTTAAGCATCAGTTCATATACATTCCCTGGGTCACTTCCTACCGCAAGGCTCATCTCAGGCATCTCTTTGGCTGACAGCAGCTAGACATCCCAATCAATCTTCGTGGTTGGCTGGTCATCCGCAGTGTATTCCGGATTCATGGTTCCCACCACTTGGAGAGTCATAGGTACCTCTGCAGGAGCCTGCAGCACATATCCTTCCTCCTCCTCAGCAAGTCCAGAGTGAGCTGGGCTGCCCCCTTTTATCTGTCCCTTCCTGCTGAAGCATGTGCAGCAGGGGCAAGGTCCCACTGGCCCAGTGCAGGATTGTCAAAAAAGAGCAGGAGTGACTGAAAGACTGGAAAATATGCCTTATAGTGAGATATTCAAGGAGCTCAACTATTTTGTTTATTAAAGAGAAGGATAAAGGATAATTTGATCACAGTTTGTAAGTACCTACATGGGAAACTGAAATTTGATAATAAAGGGCCCTTTGTCTATAAGCAAAGTTGTAAGAAGATTCAGTAGCAGGACGTTGAAGCTAGACAGACTAGAAATGAGGTGCAAATTTTTAATAGTGAGGGTAATTAACCATTGGAACAACTTACCAAAGCTGGTCATGGAATCATTATCACAGGGTGGGGATGGACCAGCGTTCATGTCACACTCCCCATCAGTACCCAGCCTAAGCCAGGGAAGCTAATGATCCAACTAGTGGACCAAATTCAGTGATGGATCCTGGTCACGTGCCACCTGAAGCACGTTGCATATATGCTAAGAAATTATCATTAGAAATTTTTAAATTTTGATTGGATGTTTGTCTAGAAGACATGCTTCTAATTCAACTAGAACTATTGGACTTGAAGCAGGAATTAATTCAGGGAAGTCTTACAGCTGGCATTGTACAAGAGATCTGATCTGATGATCACAATGGTCCCTTTTGGTCATAAAAGCTATGAATCTATGAGCCAGTCATACTGAGAATAAATCATATTGAGGTATGTTAATGACATTGGAATACATCTCACTGTAATATATCACAGTGTCAGGACAATTTGCACACACATGCTGGGTCAAATTCTGTGTAGAGGTAACCATTCTGTCAGCCAATTAACTTCAGTGAATTTGCAGTGGGTGTGTAAGTCATGTAGGATTACATATGTTGTTTGAAAAAATGGCTATATATAAGCTCTGTGTTTTGTGAACAAATTAGGTGCTCAGTTGCACACCCAATATGTGCAGACATTTACCATAAGCATGTGTGCAAGTTAGGCAATTATGCACACAAATGACAAGCATGATCATTTGAGTCTAATCTGCATGAACAATTGCTGTATTTGCATGTGCAAATTGTGTATGGAATATCATACACATTTTGAACACACACAACTGCATTATTATTAGTTTTGACATTACTTTAGCTATCGTTAGAGACCCCCCAATCGATTTCAGGGCCCCATTGTGCTATCTTATTTGAAAACCTGACCTGGAAAATTATGTATTTGTGTGTGTATATGGGTGTGATATTTTCTATATATGCCCAACACACAGTATAATTGCATTAATATCAAAATGGAAAACTAAAACTTGCAGCTTTACTTTTCACTCATATTTTTCTGTTTTCATGATTATTATGGATTGAATATTTTCATCTCTACTGTTTTCACCTTTTGCCAAGGACACATTATTATAGCACGTAAAAGCTGACAGTACATTTTTACATTATAATCTTAGACTTTCCTTTCCTGAAATTCATATTTAAATACAAAAAACCCATAACTAGCTCCCAGATTCATTATCTACCAGCTGCAGAGACGAATAATCACAATTTACATCTTTCATTTAAAATTATTTGTGGTTCTTAGGAACCCACATGCATCTTATGGGTCTTCAAAATCTTGGATGCTAAATTTGTGACGAAGCACATATGACTTAGCTCAATTATATAAATGAGTTTCATCTTCCTCATGAATAATATGTCGAAAAACGTTTGAAGAAAACTTTTTCTGTATTGCTGCCTTACATTCAACCTTAACATCATCAAAGAAAATATAAAACATTCTTCGTGCCACCAGTTCTCCCCTCTTTTGAGACTTTTAAACATTTTAAATATATATATTTCAATAGGGACATATAAGATAGAGGAAATGATGTCTAAGCAGTGTCCATATAAAATGTCAACAATTTGTACCTCCATCTGTAATGCAGCATTGAAGGACTCCCCAGCTATTTTGTAGGCCAACTTTAATAGTATGTTTCACATGGAACAAATGCCCTCGCCCAAAATTAATGGTTTCAGTAATGAGAACCGGGAGTCTTTTTGCTAACTGTTGTTTAAATCAGCATGTTTTCAGTGTTCTGATGATCATAAACTGCCCATTTTTACTGCATAAAGAATTCAGATATTTAATAGTGCAACATAATAGGTGTCTTGAAATGACCACACAATGGTGAAGATCTTCAAAAGTGACTGTTGGTTTTGGGTGCCTAACCTGAAAAATCGTAAAGGGGCCTGATTTCAGAAAAAACTCAGCACTTTCTGGTGTAATTTCACTACAGCTTCAGTGGAGCCACACTAGGGATGAATGAATCCCAATGGACCCAATCCTGAAGCCCTTAGTCAGGCAAATCTCTGAGGTTTGGATAGCCAGAAAACATCCAGATATTTAGATAAACACACAGATATTTGGGTGCTTCTCCAAACTGAGACATGCTAGCTTCAGTCATCTCTAATTAGAAGTAGATTCTAGCTCTGCAATGTATAACATGCTATAGCTCTTCCTTGTCTCAGGTCACATAAATGGAGTTGGAATGATGTAAAATCTTATTCACATGCTCTCTCTTTCAGTTATCAGATAACTTGAATTTTAAAATAATCAATAATCTACCTGAAAGCTTCAAGGAGATCTGGATCTGACCAGACTCACCATTCTGTTACATGATTTTCTGCACCTTGTGGCCTCAGTTCAGCAAGGTAGTGATACTTAAGCAAATGCCTAATTTTAAGCAGGTGAGTCATTCTATTTACTTCAGTGAGACTGCTCCCGTGTTTAAAGTCAGTCATACATTTGAAACCTTTGCTGAACAGAGCCTAAACAAAATAGGTCCTACCTGTATTCGTGGTTCACTGTAACAAATATACCAACACCTCCCAAGAAGCAGTTACTTCAAAGCTATTTCTGTCAGGACATGTTTCTACTGATAACCTGTAAACTTTACATCTCTCGTGAGGAATGTGTCTGAAGTCATGATCTTGAAGATAAGGGCTCTCTAGTCTAGTATTTATGTCTTGCATATTTCACATTTTTACACCATTTGAACAAACCAGTGGTTCTGTGTAGCCCTCTTGTTCACATTACCACATCTTGGGAAAGTTGCCAGCTACATGGCAGTAAGAGGTACATGTTGAAGAGAAGCAGAGACTGTAAAAAAGGGATGTAACTTACACTAACGAGTAAGTAGACGATCTCCTTGCAGCATTCTCTTGTATTAAATTATATACATAAATCAGTGCGTAAATTACAGAAGGGGCATGGCTTCCTCAGCCTGTAATGCACAGTTAACCCCTGGCAGAGCCAGGGCGGGGTAGGTGCACCCTGTCACACCACACATGAAACAAACACGCAAGGTGAGGAACAGAAAGGTTTACATATACCCTAATAAAAAGCTAAACATTGCCTGACATCCAGTGTGTTAAGATGCTGTTCCTCTGGGGTTGCACGTGGCTTACAGAAGAACACTGGCGGATATGTAACTTGGTTCAAGTGAAAATGGGAAATCACCTTTGCTAAAACTTAGGGTGCATGTCAGGAGACTCAACCATCAAAGCCTGCAGCTTGCACACTCTCCTTGCACAATGTTATCTCCATAAGGAAGGCAGTTTTCTAAGACAGAACGGGGAAAGAAGACTCGAATGGAGGTTCCATATGAGCGGCTAAGACAATATTAAGGTTCCACAAAGGAACTGCCTCTTTAACGGGTGGGTGGAGATGAGTGACTCCTTTCAAGAATCTCACTGCCATGGAGTTTGAAAACACCCACTTCCCATGGATGAGAGGATGAAATTGCTGTCAGGTGGACTCTCAGTGAACGAAGTACAATATCAGAAGACTAAAGGTGTAACAGGTATTCCAACATGACCTGGATATAAGCCAGCATCGGTTGAACTTCCCGGGCTAACATCACATCATATCACACCACATGAAGACCACATCCACTTTGCTGCATAGGCTGGCCTGATGGAGGGCTTCCTACTTTTAAGCAAGTTCTGCCTGACCACCTCCGAATGGCATTCCTTTTCCTCTCCTATCCATGCAGCATTCATGGTGTGAGATGCAGGGAGCTGAGTGCTAGATGCAAAACCTCACTGTGTTACTGAGCAAGGAAGTCAGAATGAAGAGGAAGGAATATGGGAGGCCGAACTGACAACATGAGGAGGTCAGAGAACCAGCATTATCTCAGAGCCATTGACGCAATGAGAATGCACTTGGCTATGTCCAATTTAAGCTTGAGAATGACCTGTGGGATGATCGGTATTGGAGAAAAGGCAAACAGGGGTGTCATTTCTCAGCTCACGTGAAAAGTATTGATCAAGGAAGCTGGACTGAGATACCTCTGGGAGCAAAACAACTGGCATTTCTTGTTGTCTCTGATGGTAAACAGGTCAATCACTGAGATGCCCCAAACTGCAAAAATGGATGGCAGTACTCTGGGCTTCAGAGATCACTTGTGATTCATGGAGAAATTTCTGCTAAGGTGATCTGCCAGGTCATTGTGGATCACAGGCAAGTGATCAGCCACAGGGATAATGTTTTCCCTGATGCAAAACTGCCAGAGGCTGATTGCCTTCTGACAAAGCATGTTCGAGTGTGTACTACCCGTCTGTTTACATAATACATCATGGCGCTGTTGCCACTGAGTATGAGAACCGTTAAGTCCCTGATGTGATCTTGAAAGGTCTGTCAGGCATTGTAGATGGCACAAAACTCCAGGACATTGATAGGCCGAGAAGCTTCCTGCTCTGACCACAGGCCTGGAACTTCCAGCGAGTCCAGATGTGCTCCCCTACCTGTTGAGGAGGCACTGGAGACTATAGTCCTAATCAATGGGGGTTGAGTGAAACTACATACAAGAAAAAGTTCTCATAAAACTGAGAATGAAAGTGAGAATAGTGAAGACACCACACAGAGCTCTGACTCTAGCCATGGGCAGTGAAAAGGAACTGAGGGGGTTGTGGCGGTGCCACCCTTATATGGCCAAAGTAGGGGCTGGGGCACGCACATCTACTTAGACTACACAGTGGCAGCTACTTGAAGAAGAACAGAGGAAGCTCTGGAGGGGAGAGATTCCTCAGGGGAGCTGGTTAGGAAGCTATTCCCAGTGGTATCTCCGTATAGAGCAGAGGCTCTTGGAAAAAGGAATAGGCCCAGAGAGAAAGGGCTCTCAGAAAAGGGTCCAGAGCAGCACACAGGAACGGGCTGGGCATGGGACTTCCTGAAGAGCTACTAGGCACTGTCACTTGCTCAGCAGAGGGGAAGGCACTATCAGGGGAAGAGTGGCATTTGGCTAACTGCCCTGCAGAGGCCCAAGCTCCAGACAGGGAATTCAGCCTGAGAGTGTTCCATGGCTAGAGGGGTGAGACATAACATTGATTAACCCAGAGGTGGAGAGTTTCTGATGGAGTAGCTGACTGAAGCTTTCATTTATGTTTTTGTGTTGTCCTTTCTGTTAAATAAGTGAGACCATCCAAAGAGGGCACTCTTTAATGCTAGAAAGGCCTATATGGAATTGTTTAAACTCTGGATGAGGGAAAATCAAGGCATGAGCTTACCTGCAATGCCAAGTCTGAGCACCAAAGAGTGCACCGAGATGATCCTCACACTGTAACAGCAGATAAAAAGGACAGAAAGAAGGAAGAGAGAATAAAATTTGATGAATACTGAATACTTATGTGGGACCAAAAAAACCCACTTTAAAGTTGCAGAATATTTAAATTGTATGTAAGAAATATATACGCTCTGAAAAAAATCTGCTTGCGGTTGATGAGACAATCCCTAGTTTTAATCCAGGTCTCTTTGGCCTACACAGGGAAATAGCTTCGCCATGGTCTTATGAAAAGCACAGTATATGTAAGTATTGCAAATAGCAATCAAAGAATGACCACATGTTATCAGTTAACATTGTACCTTCTGCTGCATATGAAAGAGATAAACCTGGCTTGCAGTGATTGTGTGTCTAGATGAATCAGTGTTCAAGGCAGGAAACAGTAGGCATGTTGAGCTAAAAATAAATGTTTTTATATGACACTATTTCTACCTTGAGGAAAACACTAGCTGATGTGCAATGTGTACTATGTTTCATGCGTAAAAGGTTTTTACTAACAAATGTAGGCTACCAACGTACTGTGGCATTTCTCCTGTCTTATAACATCTACAACAAATGCAGTATTATGTGTTGTGCCAGGGGTTTAGGTCAGCCATAATTAGTGAAGCAAAGAATGAGTCAGAAAAGGAAAGAGTATAAAAAAAATTCTGCTAGCAGAAAAAATGCCAGATGCTTTTACAGCTCAGCTAAAATGATGTCATTTTAGAAGTGATCCTCATGATCATTAAAAAAACAAGGTATGGGGGAATTGTTCTGTTTTTTCCTTCAATAGAACAACAGATTGTTCAATAGAACATCATCAAAATGCTTGAATGAATGAATGTTCACAAGACAGAACAAATTCCTTATAAGGATCTATTTGTTCCAGCAAATATTCATATGGAGTAGCAATTTAAAAATTAGACTGAAGTCTCTGCATAGATTTTAAAAAAAATAGACACATTGAGGGGTTTATTTTAGTCTGGTAGCATTTAAATGCTGATAAAATGTAGAGCTTTTTCCAAAGATGTGAGGGGTTTTGTTTTGTTTTTCATTTTTCAAGACACACATATGGAGCAAGATGCAAAACTGAATCCAGAATGCCTGATATTGGTAGTTTTAAGTAAAATGGATAAGATTAACTAACACAAGTGGAAATTATAAAGACAGTTTAAAAAAATAAAAGAGAATTAAAAGAATAATACATCATATCCCCATTATTGGTCAATATGGGAGCACCTGGATTTCATAATTTCATCAGTGATCTCCCCACGTACATCAGCTCTGGTTATCAGAAAACTCATTCCATATTAGTGTTACTGAGAGGCTTTTTTAATTCCTGGTGTGTTGAACGTGGAGGTGTGTGTGGATTTTTTCCCCTTTTTTACATTTAATATGATTCCAAAGAAACTCAATTTGATTGAGATACGAGAATTATGAAGACCTGTAACGACCCTTTATTTGTGGAAAATGGCCTGTTAAGAGCAGAGGATGTAACATTTTCCTTCCCTTCTCTTCCCACCCTCAAGAGAAGAGAAAAGCTCCCAGCCCTCAAGAGGCACAGGCTCTCCATTTGAGTCTGATGATGGGATCTGCTGTGCAGTTGGCTTCTTTACAAGGAGAATTGATAAGGAACAGATAGTAACCATAATGAATAGTTTATGAGCCGGTTGTACCAAATGATGTAATAACATTTTTAAAAAATCTGCGCTGCAGAAGTGGCATGTAAGTACATTAATAAAGAGACAGTGTCCAGCTGCCCGAGAAGATAAAAGAAACTGTGACTGTGAGAGAAAGGATACTTGAAGAACAAGGAGTTTAACTTAAGTACAACTGCTGAGCTAGATCACATGGCCCAACTGAGCAGGCTGTAAGCTCAGACAAATACCCACCCTCCATCATTAGGTCATATTACAGTTAGTTTAATAGACTAGGATACACAGAGTGGTGTAGTTTACTGATTTAACCACAGACCTGGGAATTAGGATGTCCTGAGTTGTAGTCCTAGCTATGCTGTTGATGCTCACTATGGTCCAGGATGGCCTCAGTCAAATCATTTAACTTCTTTGCATCAGTTTCCTCCACCTGTATGAGAGAGTTAATACTATGTACCTACCTCATAGGGCTATTAACCAGCTAGGAGTTGCTGGAGCTTTAATTTAAAACAGGTTTGGAATGTCTGGAAATGTTTTTTGCATTTCGATAGATGCAAATAGCCATTGTGAAACATCCAGACAGTATGGAGTCTAATCCTTAGCTCAGATATTGCTGCTTTGCACTGCTCAACAGCACAGGGAGACCAACTGGCTTTCAGGGGTTTCCCTTAGTGGCATAAGACATGCTACATAGCCCTAAACTACCACCTTTCAGCCCTTGTGTAGAGTGTGTGTCGAAGACCTGGGTGGGGGACAGGGAGTATGGTGGCCAGCCCCACGATTAGGTGGGCATAAAGGTGTGACAGCACCTTTGCTTCTCTCTTCTTAGCTCCCCCGTGGCTTTAAATGTATGTAATTATCGAAGAAATAAAATCAGCATAAATCCTTCATTTTTTCTGTAATGAAAAAAATGTCACAAATGCTTCCCTTGTCTTGTTGACATGGTCTCTAGAATAATGTATCTCAACTTATTTTGGCTCCAAGTTGTATTGTGCAATGAGCCAAAACTGTTTAAATGAATTCCAGTATAAAGGAAAGTAAACATTTATCAATGTAAAAGCAAAGGCATCTTTTTTTTGTAACTATCACCACTCCTTTGCCTCTTCAGAATGAGGATTTCTAAAACGTATAGTGCTTTTTATTAGAAATATGCTGTTATCCAAGGGGATTATTTGTGCTGTTTGGAAAGCAAGTTTTAGATTTAAGTTATGTATCCATAATTAACTAAGCAATAAAATGAGACAAACAATGCATTTCTTGGTGGTTATTACAAGAAATATTTCAAGTTAATGTTATGAAGCAAGTGGCATCAGGCAAGTAACTTGAACCACCTGAGAAGTGTAGTAATCCATGAGAAATTCATTGCCTGGAGTGTCTGGTAGCTCCTTTCAAACGACAGAAGAAATTGTCCCATTTGTTCATTGGAGAGTTAAATCCTGTTCCTGCTGACTTAAATGGGAGCAGAACTGGGTATTACAGAACATTGTTGATGTTTATGGTTGAATCTCAGAAGGTTCTAAAAGGTTTAGCTAATCCCTCAAAATATGAATCCTTATCTGAAATTTGAATTTCTTCTATGCAAAGACCGGATCCAATTACTAGCCTCCTTTCTTTCCTACACCATGTCCATGATTGACTCTCCCTTCCTTGAGAATCAATGGTTGTACCAACCCTTCTCATTCTTCCCAGGGACCCTTCCCATCCTGTAATAACAAATGGCCTCCTCCACTTTACCGAAAATACAGCTATCCTGAGTTTCCTGACCCAATCTTCTCCATTTTCTCTGATCTGTTATGTCTTTGGCTGTGGTGGCAATTCTGGTGTCTTGTCACCAGCTGGTTGTGTTTGCTGTTGCAATTGCTGCCTTGAGTTCTTGCTGTGGGATACTGTGCTTCCACATACTACCTCTGCTCATAGTGCCCCGAAAAGGAGCATGTGCCTAAAGGAAGCAGTGCAAAGAACAAGATCACTGAGTGGGAACTGAAAGGAGAAACAGCAGTAGTGGACTGCAGTAGCAGAATCATCAAAGTAATCAGGAGAGGAACTGGCAGGTGAGTGGAGTTAGGAGAAAAGGAGAGAAGAGGGATGAGCAAGTCCAGTATGTGGAACTCCAGAGGGTAAGGGCAGCTGACTGGTATAAAAACCCTATTGAAATTAAATTTTTCCTATGAGAATTGATCACATAATCTTAATGAATTTTGGTCATTGGCCCAAATTGACTTACCCTACACTATCTAACTAGGTCCTATAATCAGAATTAATGAGCTGGATACACCACAGTACAAGTCATATCGAGCCAGATTCTACTCACATTTAAGCCTATCATTTAGACTGTGAGCTCCTCAGCACAGGGACTGTCATTTTATTTCTGTAAAGATGCTGTGTAAATACTTTCAGATAGTAATTTTTAGTCTTGGTCTCTTACTTCTTGTCTAGCAGGGGATAGAAGTGCTGGAGAAACCACATGTTCAGCTCTTGGACAAGGAGAGTCTTGGCCTTTCATTGTTCAGTCTGGGCCTTGCACTGCTCAACAACAGTGATTCTTCAAGTTACGGGGTGGAGTTGATGGCCTCTGAAGAGAGCTCTGTTCTGTCCAATCTACCTTGGCTTCAAGGATCATGAATGATATAGGGTCTTGATGGTGTGAAGCAGAGTAAAGCTGGGAAATCCTGAGAAGCCAAACAGAAACATTATGGATTCCTAAGAAAACTAGCTTTCCATTTGGGCAAGAGACAAGAGCACTAATGTTTGATGTAGTTAATATTTTTTCCCAAGACTGATGCCTATTCCAAACTTTTGAACATGCATATGGGCTAGTGGCACTGGCAACCATACAGTCATCTCCATTTCTGTTCAAATTTCCAAAGCCATCTAACAACTATGCACCAATGTATGTGGGTTTAAAATTTTGTTTCAGATTTCATCATGTTAATGCAGGGAAATCCCAAGGAAATGTTAATCCCAAGGAAATGTTAATGCAGATCTCTGCTTTCCTTTCCCCACTGAGCCTTTTGCAAACTCAGCGAGGGTAAACTCTGCTTTCGCTTTTTCCTACCCAATCAGATTAACATGCTGGAATGTAAAAGTTCTGTCCAGAAACACGGCATTTTCTTTTTTCAATAAGATTTAATTTAAAAAGGAAGCTCTGGACTTCAGAATAGGACTTTTAAGCTCAAGAATGATATTTGAATCTAGATGACAAAGCTCCCCACAGAGACACCTTTAGAAAAGGTTCATCTTGAGAAGTCCAGTGTATGGGATTTTTTAACAAAAAAGAACCTGGAGAAATAACCCATCCAGACCCTCACAAACAAATACTTCAGCAAAGAAAAATATAGAAAAGTTTAAATCTCCAAATACATTGGTAAAACATCCATAGCTCATGGTAACACCATTGTAATTTAGAGGTAGTGGAAGGGAATTGATAAAGTTTGGTCCTGATTTGTAAAGGGCAACCTCTCATTTTGTTGGAACAATTTGCACTCTCAAAAATTGTGCCTGCATTTCTGAGCTCCATTTGAAAAAGGCTTAGTATCTGATTGCAGGTACAAATCGAGCACTAGAGCTGTATGCTTGATGCCTGCAATTAACTACAGGGGAAGACAAATGTGGGCATAATTTTTGTGGATACATTTTATAAGGAGGCTAGGTAGGAACCACTTTAAAATCTGATCCTTTGTTCCTTAGATGAGATTTTTAAATCTCTCCAAATGGAAGACAGAGCTTCCATTTCACTGTCTGAAAAGAACAGAGGATAATCCTACCATTTTCTGGCTCAATAAAGTCCCTTTTCTGAAAGGTACTTAAGAACATGACGTTAATAGGACTGCTCATGACTTTAAAACAAGGCCCATGTTTAAGTACCTTGCTAAATGAGAGCCTAATGCAGGTTCTAATATTCAAGAAGGGGTCTTTGCTACTCTTCAGTGCATAATATCTGGCACATTTGTCTACCTGGTCACTTGCAAAATACTTAGGAATATTTTGAGAGGGGAAAATGCAACATACAATCAAGTTTTACATTTTTTTTAAACCTATTATGCCTGAAAGCTGAGTTATTCTAGGAAATGGAAAAAGATACTTATATCTGTCAGAATGCTGATATGACTTTGTTTTCAGAAAGGGTCATCTCATTTTGACTTTAACAGTGTTCTGATCATGTGTAAAAGATCTGCCTGGATATGATGGTGAGATTTTCTTGAAGCAAGTGATTAAATCTAGAAAATTATTATACGCCGTCTAAAGAAAGGAAGGACCATAAGTTTAGGTAACAGAAATGCACATCCACCATGTTGGGCATGAACTGTGAAGTTTGGATCTGGAGCTAAAATGTATTTTTTTTTTCTGGTGTCTGGGGATGATTTGGATTTGGTTTTGTGGCTTTGGCACATCTCTACTCAGAAGCAAAACAAAGTATATCATTTCTTAATAAAGTAGTGGTTTAAATGTCCCAATGCATAGATTCCTCTGAAAGCAGGACCCAAAAGGTACATAATTAACTGGAGAAAAGACAGGACATTTTTTCTGCCTGTCTCATTGCACTTGAAGTGAGGAAAAAATAAGGGGTGATTCTCCCTCTCTCTGACACTGGTGCAAACCAGAGCAACTCCTCAGAAATTAGTGAAGTTATTCTGGGGTAAAAGTAGGGTGAGAAAAGAAGCAGGCCCATACTACATACATTAAATTCTCAGGCAGTGGTAATTAGAACTAAGCAGGTTATTAAAATGAATCCAATTTGCATCTTTTTGTGCATGCATCATAAATATTGATATAGATATCTGCATGGCTTTTTTGATTCTGGGAAGTAAAGTAGCTTCTCTCTTTGCAGCTGTGTTCATTCATCCTTTATGTTACACTGGGGATTTGAGTGTTCAGTAACTGCTAACATTCACCTAATGGTCTGTGGAAATTTTATGTGCTATATTCTAGCAATTTTAAAATTTAGCTAGAAAATGGCACCCATGAAAGCTGCACCAGCTGAATACTCATTCCCACTGGCCTTTGCAAAGATTATTCTTGTCAGGAGCAAGTATAATCTTGGGTGGGGTGAGGGTAAGAGGGGGTGAGTCTATACTTTATTAGAGACTAGAGCAAAATGATCTGCTGAAGGACCTATAGAAAGACTTCTTGCAGGGTGTGACAGCCCCATATTTCCATCTCTGGTTGTGGTCTTTGGATGTATGTATAAATTACAGGCAGAATTTGGCACAAAGACTAGATTTTCAGGAGTAGCTTCTAATTTTGTAGGCACAGTCTTTTACTCTGAAATATGTCCACATTTTCAGCAGCAATGAACACAAGGAGCTGTTTAACTACAGACTTGCACTTCTCCCACATTCCTCCAAACTCTCTTTCCTGCATCATATCCTCAACAGGGTAGATATAGACTCTGTAAAGACCTGGCACATTGATAGAGAAGGCTAAATCAAGTGCGCAGACCACTCTAGAGTGTGAAAGGGTTTAAACTAACAGTGCAAGGGCGGCTTCAGCCAACACAGGGAATGGGGAATCCTGGGGCCAAATTTGCCTTGATAATTCAGGCATAACTCAATGAAAGTCCATGTTATTACTACTAAAGTTGTGAAGGGAGAAATTATGACAGGATAATTTCATATTATCAAGACACTTTGGATACTAAACACATTCAAAAAATCTGTTTGCAGGATGGGAAGATTGCTGGATTTTTTGCCAGTTTCCTTTTCACTGGAGTCTTGAGACTTAAATGTAGTGAGACAGTGACAATGTAGGAGCTGGAATTTGTGCTGGAAATTGATGTCTTGAACAAAAAGATCACAAAATTGTGCTTTTAGGATCATCCTTGGATTGCATATTCTGGATTTGTTCCCTTTCTGGAACTCCCATTCATGTAAATGGAATTGCACTTAGGGGTTTGAAGAAAGGATACATGACATCTCCACAGTACAAATCTGAAGAATATTTTGCTCGAAATACAGATTTTCATCCAAAATGCTGGGTTTAGTTTATCCACTGCTATTTTACTCCAGTCTGGATTCTGGTTACCAAGTTATCAAACAGAAGCAAAGGTCATCGTCTCTCTCACTTGTGCTCTATATTCTCTTTCACTGATTCACACACGTGTATCTATATATACACACATACACACCATATTTTTATATGTATAAAAATAAATTTAAAATTCACTGGTAAAAACTTTTCCATTTGTATTCACTAAACACTGATAGTCTTTTCTCTCTTTTAATTATACATGGTGTAGGTCTGATCCCATGCTCACTGATGTCAATGAAAAGACTCCCTTTTTAATTCATCTATGCACAGACTTTCTGTTGTGTTGGTGAACATACATGTTCATCCATCCGTCATTTGAAAAACTGATAGCACGCTCTGCCCAATTCAAGATACAGAAGAAGAGCTGGGCTCTTCCCTGAGAAGCCTACAATTAAGGAACAGGTCTTTCAACCTGAAATGTGAATCCTCTGTGCAATGGTGGAACCTCTTTGAACTCATTGGGTCAATAACCATCAACCTCCACAAGAGCTATTTGAATAATAGAATCTGCGAGGAGGTCTATCAGGCCTTTTCTGCTGTTTGCTGGAGGCGTCAGCCCCCTACTCAAGGAAAACCCGCTCAGTTGGACTTCCAGTAAGACTTAGTCCTCCAGTGATCTAGAAGGGACAGGAGGAGACACTGACCAATTAGGAGCCAGCAAGCCAGTTAAGAAGGCTTGCCTGATTTGGGGGTGGGTGGGGAGTGGAGGGGTGTGCTGGGTGAGACTGGGATAGAGGAAGAGCTCCTCTGTGCTAGCACAGGGACGGGTCAGGGCTTTGCCTTCCAGTGTTACAACTGAGCACTTACCTTCAAGATTTGTTTGTTTAAAGATGCAGACACCCGCATTCTGAGTTTGTTATTCTTAATGTGTACAGACTGATGCTGAGCTTATGGCACAGGCTGCCCTGCTCCCAGCAGGCCAGCCACAACTTGTAAATTAAGGTAGGGAGTGCCTGAAGTGCCACATTTGGTCACACAGGGGGTGCTGTGGAGCAGCCTCACCTGTGACAAACATTTATCAATCAGTTGGGGATGGGGAGGAAGAACAGTGCTGGATAAACAATGTGAATATTCTTTAGCTAGCTGGCATAGCATCTTCCCAGCTTTTTAAAAAGATGGTCTTAAACACCCAGCACACATGATGGGGGATATTCATCCTTCTGAAGTAAATCCAGACATCTATAGCAGCTCAGCACTGAATAAAAATATGGGGACTCAAGAGACTTAAGATCAGATAACTGAAAATATCTAAATCATCTTCTTAATGAGAACAAGTGTGCACATCTGAATGGAGATGGAATTGCAATCATTTTTATAGCCTTTTGAAAAGCTACTTTTTGCCTAGTACAGAGATAAAGTATTTCCCTTTAGGAGGGTTTTTGTTCGCCGTGTAAAGCTTTCAAGAATTCTGAGGCATCAGAAGGAAACAAAGGGGAAAATCACTTCTCTTCTCCTGAGGATGGAGCAGAGGCTGTGAGCTAAAGATGAGAAGTAAAAACTTATGGTTTTATGACTGATCAGATCAGTCTCCTCCACTGATGGAGAAATTTCTATTTTTCTTCTTTCTTCTTTTAGGCTCTTCAGTGCAACAGAGCTTGGCAATTTTAACTACCTGTCATTTCGAGGTCCTTGGCCATGCATAGCCTTCTGCAGTTTTGAAGAAGCAACATGCTTCTTCAATTTTGTTTTAACAGCATTGTATTTTCTAAAACATTGTACAATTCCAATAAATTATGTCACTGACATACATTTGGAGGAAAGTGTGGTACCTTTTAGCAAGTGCATTACCTGTCAACCCATGTATTCTGGTTCCCAGGACTGCAATCACCTGCCAAAAATTATGGTAGAGTTTTGATTATCTATATCATTTTCGAAGAATAATGAGTTACAAAAAGTACTAGCATCCTTTTCCAACGCAAGAACTATTGGGTCAATAACCATCACCTAACGCCCCCTGCCACCAAGAGCTATGGTAAGACATTCGATACGTTACAGTCAGTGATAGAGCTAACTGTGTTTACGCCTAAATTGCCATTATTAGTTTTCAGAGTAACTCATATGTTAATGTTCATTAAGATTAATAGGAGCAGGTCAAATCTCTCAGTTTTTCTTTCAGGTTGCTTGCAGATGCAAGATGACAGAATCTGGCCAGAATTAATACACATGTATGTCACCCATTTTAAAATTTGATTTTAAATCATCCAGTTACTGGATGGCAGTACAAAGACAGCTCTTACTCACTGCTCAGTGATTTAACAGATGACAGACTGATATATGCTGTCAATTTAGGACCCTAATTCTCATTTTCAGAAGCGAATTGGGCACTTAGGAGACTAAATCTGGGATGTTGTCTCCTAAAAACCTAAAACCCTTTTGAAAGTGAGATCTAGGTTCCTACATTAGCTTTAAAAATCTGGCCCTAAGTCCCAATAGCATGTGTAAGAGAGAAATTATCTCCATGTACTGAGATTGGTTTGCTTATCAGATAAACATATTGACAAAGACTTTTCAATTTGCTTTCATTTCTCCTTCATCAACTCAAATTATAAAAGGCAAAGCAAATTAATTTGCTCAGTTAGATTCTGCAGGATGCACCTGTATAGGATTAGAACTGAGTGAAATTTTGCAACAGATAATTTGATTACTTTAGCATCATTTTCTGCTTTTGGACTATCTTCAAATACAGCATGATTTACTCAAATGTATTTATTCATTAAACAAATTTGGATAATGAATATCTTTTCTCATTTTGTATTACATGAACGGGCCTGCAAGTATTCAAACTCAAGCTGTGTTGACTATTTGGCTATAAAAGTATATGATAAAAGACCATCTTGTGCTCCAGGTGACCTTCTATTAAATAGAAACAACACAGAAATAACTACAAAAGCAAAACAAAAGAGGCCCTTTCCTTCCCCACTCTCACCACTAAATAATAATTGCTAGTCTACAAATATATTGCAAATAGAAGCTGCCCCGCAAATGCCCACTCAAACAGGTGGGCTTTGCAGCATGCCTGGAAATCAACAGATTCAGACTATTTCACATGATTGGTAGTGCGGGGATGGGTGAGGAGGGGTGGAAAGACAGGAGGGAGAGCAAGGGAAGCTACAGAGACTCACAGAGGCAGCCCAGCAGTTCCTCAACAGTTGGCATTCTGTGGTCCCCACCACCTCCTCAGCAGCAGGTTCCTTATGTATTGACACCACTCGGCCTCTCCACTCACCTGCCAGTGCTCTGTACCACCCCTCACCCGGGCAGCTGGCACATGTGCTCCTTCCCCTTCCCTGGACTGGAAGATGGGGAGTGGAGTGCTGTTTGTACTGCATACACATGGGGGTGGAAACATAGCCGGATCCCACTCTTGTCTCTGAGCTATTGGGGGGGATGGAAACATGCATCAGCCCCCCACCAATATTTCTATTGCAGGGGTGCTAGTCCCCCTGTTTCTGCCACCTGGGATTGTTTGCCAAAGAAAAGAGGCCCTCACAGAGAATCCCTTACCCACTCTTTACAGCTGGGGTAGGGGACAATCCAGCTTGAAACTTTTTCTGTGAGCTCAATTATGTGGTAGTATGAACCAGGGAGAGAAGTGGTCTCTGAGGTAGAGAATTCCCAGTCTGTTTAGAGCTTTGTACGTCAAAGGTCTAACATCTTCAACTCTACCCAGAAGCCAACTGGGAGACAATGCAAATTTTGGAGCACACGTGTCACACCTGGCAAGAACTATGATTCACCTGGTAAGTCACATGTTATGGTTTCTAACCCCTGAGTGGATAAATATGGGAGCGCCTCTGGCACAAATATTTGTGTGTAAGCAAATTTAAAACTTCGCTTTTGCAAGTATTCAGAGGACTTTCAAATTCACTTTCCACAAATATTTTTGCCAGTAAAACTTGATCAACTTGTATGTTGAATGTAATCCTGAAGACAACACAAAAGGGACATGACCTTGGCTGAGACAAAACTAATTTAAAAACTCAAAAATATGCTCAGGTTTTTTTTTCGTTATTCATCCAGATGTAAGTGAGATGATGAAATTCTACTTCCCACATGCCACAGTGCGTACAAGAATACAAAGCAATAGTAAAAGAATGTCCTAGCTGAGTAGCTTTAAACAGGAATCCAAATGAAATCTGGTTTTCCAACATACATAGTCAAGCAGACTTTGAAATGCAAACAGAAGCCATGCATTTGTAGGTTCCTATGCTTAACTTGTAGCTGATGGTGTACTACAGCATTCTTAGGCAGGAAATGACTTGCATTCTGGGATCTAATTATTGAACATCAGAAGCAACAGAAAACATAGATAGCATTTTATACTGTCCACTGAAAGCATGTGGCACTAAACACTAAGGAAAATCCATCTGGAGACACATGAAGATTCTCCAGACTTGATTTTTAGAAACAGTAGAATCACGTGAACCTCTATGGAAATGCCATGGGATTTGGTTATGCTTTTGGTTCCTTTCTTTTCTTATTCGGGTTCTTTTGACTATAGACTAAGGGTTTGTCTATATGAATTGCATGGCAAACTGGGGTCTAAATATAGCTTGTACTAGCCTGCCAAGGACTAATTGTCTTTGTGAACTCCCTTAGCATGCTTTGATCTACCACACTTTGAAATTGGAGTAGATCAAAGGACATTATAGAACTTTTAGTTCACAGCAGTAGAGGCCATATGGACAGTTAGTGTGTGACAGGCTCATGTGAGGTAGATTTACACACGTTTGCCATGCACTGTTTATACAGACAAACCCTAAAGACACTGACTGCTGTAATAGCATGCCCTCACCTCAAGGGCACCCCCTCATGCCTGGATGCAGCACTGCAAGAGCTCCTCATCTCTGACTCCCCCTCGCAGACACTGCTTCACCTCCACAATGGCCTTTCCTAGCCTGTGTCTTCTCCCAAATCTCCGCCTGTGTGTTCTGTGATCTGGCTCTCCAGCAAAGTCACACAAAAGTTCAGTCCCCTTCCAGGGTAAGAAAAGGTGTAACTGAAAGTCCAAACAGATATCCAGATAATAATTCTTGTGCTCCTCTCGAGATCCACTGAAGTTCTCTGTTTCTTGCCCCTGCTCGTGGCCTCTGTAGAGCTTCTCTGATGCTGATGCTTCCTCCCAGCCAGTTTTCCCCCCACTGCCTCCTCTCTCTCTAGAGAACTCTGGCAGCTTCCCCCAGGCATCTCCATGCTCCTTTTAGGTCCTAGCTCAAGGCTTCCCACACAAAGTAGAAAGTAGCTTCCCGCCTACTTTGTTTCCTGTGGGTCACTTCCAGCCTAACTTCCCCAGGCATTTCCCACAGAGCTAATGAGGATCTTAGGGATAATGGTAGCATGACAAATGAGAATGAGGATATGGAGATAGATATTACCATATCTGAGGTAGAAGTAAAACTCAAACAGCTTAATGGGACTAAATTGGGGGGCCCAGATAATCTTCATCCAAGAATATTAAAGGAATTGGAACATGAAATTGCAAGCCCATTAGCAAGAATTTTTAATGAATCTGTAAACTCAGGGGTTGTACCGTATGATTGGAGAATTGCTAACATAGTTCCTATTTTTAAGAAAGGGAAAAAAAGTGATTTGGGTTCCAACACGCCTGTTAGTTTGACATCTGTAGTATGCAAGGTCTTGGAAAAAATTTTGAAGGAGAAGGTAGTTAAGGACATTGAAGTCAATGGTAAATGGGACAAAATACAACATGGTTTTACAAAAGGTAGATCATGCCGAACCAACCTGATCTCCTTTGAGAAAGTAACAGATTTTTTAGACAAAGGAAATGGAGTGGATCTAATTTACCTAGATTTCAGTAAGGCGTTTGATATGGTGCCACATGGGGAATCATTAGTTAAATTGGAAAAGATGGTGATCAATATGAAATTGAAAGGTGGATAAGGAATTGGTTAACCAGGAGACTACAGCAGGTCATACTGAAAGGTGAACTGTCAGGTTGGAGGGAGGTTACCAGTGGAGTTCCTCAGGGATTGATTTTGGGACCAATCTTATTTAATCTTTTTATTACTGACCTCAGCACAAAAAGTGGGAGTGTGCTAATAAAGTCTGCGGACGATACAAAGCTGGCAAGTATTGCCAATTTAGAGAGAGACTGGGATATCATACAGAAAGATCTGGATGACCCTGTAAACTGGAGTAATAATAGAATGAAATTTAATAGTAAAAATTGCAAGGTCATGCATTTAGGGATTAATAACAAGAATTTTTGTTATAAGCTGGGGACACATCACTTGGAAGTAACAGAGGAGGAGAAGGACCTTGGAGTATTGGTTGCTCACAGGATGACTATGAGCCACCAATGTGATATGGCCATGAAAAAAGCTAATGTGGTCCTGGGATGTATCAGGCAAGGTATTTCCAGTAGAGATAGGGAGGTTTTAGTACCATTATACAAGGCACTGGTGAGACCTCACCTGGAATACTGTGTGCAGTTCTGGTCTCCCATGTTTAAGAAGAATGAATTCAGACTGGAACAGGTACAGAGAAGGGCTACTAGGATGATCCGAGGAATGGAAAACCTGTCTTATGAAAGGAGACTCAAGGAGCTTGGCTTGTTTAGCCTAACCAAAAGAAGGTTGACGGGAGATATGATTGCTCTCTATAAATATATCAGAAGGATAAATACTGGAGAGGGAGAGGAATTATTTAAGCTCAGTACCAATGTGGACACAAGAACAAATGGATATAAACTGGTCATCGGGAAGTTTAGACTTGAAATTAGATGAAGGTTTCTAACCATCAGAGGAGTGAAGTTTTGGAATAGCCTTCCAAGGGAAGCAGTGGGGGCAAAAGACCTATCTGGCTTTAAGATTAAACTTGATAAGTTTATGGAGGAGATGGTATGATGGGATAACATGATTTTAGCAATTAATTGATCTTTAAATATTCATAGTAAATAGGCCCAATGACCTGTGATGGGATGTTAGATGGGGTGGGATCTGAGTTACTACAGAGAATTCTTTCCTGGGTATCTGGCTGGTGAATCTTGCCCATATGCTCAGGGTTTAGCTAATCACCATATTGGGGTTGGGAAGGAATTTTTCTCCAGAGCAGATTGGAAGAGGCCCTGGAGGTTTTTCGCCTTCCTCTGTAGCATGGGGCACGGATCACTTGCCGGAGGATTCCCTGCTCCTTGAAGTCTTTAAACCATGATTTGAGGACTTCAATAGCTCAGAGATAGGTGGAAGGTTTATCGCAGAAGTGGGTGGGTGAGATTCTGTGGCCTGCATTGTGCAGGAGGTCAGACTAGATGATCATAATGGTCCCTTCTGACCCTAATATCTATGAATCTATGAATCTAGAGTGAAATCCCTTTGGTCCTCTCTCCTGAGTCTCCTCCCTAACTGTTTTCAGCTCTGTTTAGGTAGTCCTCTGTCCGGACCCTGTCACAGCTAAGGTCACTAATTATCATTAAGTTGAGGTATCAGCATCAGTTGTAAGATAGCTGCTAGGTCACAGGCAAGGCTGAGCCTGGCTTTCCTTAAAAGGCCAGCCAGCCCTGACACTACTGACAAACTACAAAAAGGACACGGTGGCATGACTATCATGCTTGCTTTATTTTTAGACGATGAACTGTGACACTTGATCTGTAAGATAGGCAGATGTGTGTGTTATCTAGCAATAATATTTTTCTTTACAGGGGCTACCATACAAACTGTTAAAATATAATAAGCAAAGACATTAAAGAGGAAACTGGATGCCCTATCAGTTTGGCAGTGGAATATAGTGCTTTGTTGGTGGTTAGCATGAACCCAGCTCAGGCTGATAGTGATTGAACTTGTTTATGATCTGATGGCCTATGTGAAACAACTGTGTTGGTGTCAATCCAATTTCCACTGGACAAAACCTACCATCACATTGGAAAAAACTCACCATCACAACCGTCAACCTTCTGAGCAGCCTCAGCAGAGAGATCAAGAACAGAATGGGTCACAGAGGCTGAATTAACCTCATCCCAACCAGAAATGGTCCTTTCTGGTCAGCACTGAATCATAAAATACACAAACCCAAACCTACAAAATACATCATATAAAATCCAAACATGTTAAATCCCAAATCAAGTATCATAATTAATGTAGCCTACTGAAACTTGAAAGCTAAATTTTGAAAAGGTCTGGAGGAACTCTAACATAGGAACTGACAGAAAACGCTAGCCAGAAAGAGGGTTTTCTCTGCACAGTGCTGTAACTCTATAGTATGCTTAAAACCAAGAAGGATAAGCTGAGATGTGTGGCCTGAAGGAGCGAGTGCCACAACCTAGCACCAAACACAGTTGTTCTTCAGACACCATTAACAAGGCTGCATATATTTACAATAAGATGCAACAACACAGAGAAGAAATAATGGCAGTAAGTATATGAAAGAAATGCTATCTGAGAAACATAAGTGAAACTACAGTAGCTGGGCCAAATCCTGCTTGCCTTACTCACATGAGTAGTTCCAGTTATTTACAAATAAATTAAATGTAAAAGGAGGCAATATGGCCTCGTGAATAGTGTAATGCTCTGGGGCTCCAGAGACATGAGTTCTGTTCCCAGCTCTGCACCTAATTTTCTGGGTTACATTGGGCAAATCCCATCATCTCCTTGTGCCTCAGTTTGCCCATCCCTATAAACTCAGATTTATGGACAAAAAGCTCTACATATGAGCCTTTTGTGTGGCTTCTTTAATTCTTTAAAGGCCATTTAATTTAATGCTAGAGATAGGAACATGAAATTGGACTGTGTTTGTGTTCTCTTCAAGCTGATTATTTGTGCGTCTCTGCCCATGCCCTGTGAGTATAGAGACAGTTACAACACAGCTTTCCTAAAGAGCTACTTAGAATAGGCTACACGCAGGTTTATTTCTAGTGTGCAACACTGTCACATTACCAGCAGAGGGAAATCTAAAAACATTCTTAACAAGTTTGTGTGCAGAAAAGATTTTTTTTACTGTACTATACAGGCAGCTTGCTGGTATGTGTGTTCTGGAATTACAAGTTAGTAAAGAGGTTTTATTTTTAATTGTATGACTACAGAGAACAATTAACATATGCTGTTGCTGAGTGTATTTTAAAGTATGTGTGTGCTTGCTAAACTATGCTCCCCAGAATAAATCTAGGGCATTAATACAGTCATGGAGTCATTTGTTTTCCCTATGAAAATGAAGTTGTGTTTGGCAAGTTACTAAAACTTTTGAGTTTTATCCAGTAACAAGTGATAATATTTGGGATTTTTCCATTTTCAACCTTTTTGTATATGCCTGAAGTAATTTACCAGCTCCTTAGTACTCTCAAAAACAACAAGGAGTACTTGTGGCACCTTAGAGACTGACAAATCTATTTGGCCATAAGCTTTTGGGGGCTAAAACCCACTTCATCAGATGCATGGAGTGGAAAATACAGTAGGAAGATATATATACATAGCACATGAAAAGATGGGGGTTGCCTTACCAATTCTAATGAGACAATTCAATTAAAGTGGGCTATTATCAGGAGGAGGAAAAATCAATGATAATAGCCTACTTTAATTGAATTGTCTCATTAGAATTGGTAAGGCAACCCCCATCTTTTCATGTACTATGTATATATACCTTCCTATGTGTAACACTGCCAAAGTCTTCACCTGCACCCTGCCCAGTTTCCCTGGAAAATTCCTATGATTAAGTTATGAGTTGTCAGTACAAAAATTTGCACCATATTGAACGTTTAGAAGCAGAGTAAAATGAACTACTAGCAGGGACACTTTCTGAATGTATTCGCAAAAAGAAAAGGAGTACTTGTGGCACCTTAGAGACCAACAAATTTATTTGAGCGTAAGCTTTCATGAGCAGCTTATGAAAGCTTATGCTCAAATAAATTGGTTAGTCTCTAAGGTGCCACAAGTACTCCTTTTCTTTTTGCGAGTACAGACTAACACAGCTGCTACTCTGAAACCTTTCTGAATGTATGTTACATTTTCCAGCTGAATTCAATAAAAACCTCTGTATTTCAATTCACCTGAATTTCCACTCAGCCACACCAGAGTATCACACAGCCTTTCTGGGCCCAGCTTGCTGCAGAGGTCTTGATGATAGCCATTATTCCTGAGCTGGCCCTAAGTTTTGCAGAGCCCTGTGCAAAGTCAGATCTCCATAACCCAGTGCATTGGGGAGGTGTGGCTGCTGGCCAATCTGGGGATGCTTGGTGTGTGAGAATGGGCTATCTGAATGGGTTCCCATTCTCTGGAATCCCCTACCTAGCCATGCCCTAGGTGTTGGGTGACCATTGTGCAGACCCTCTGCAGCTGTGCTACTGGCAGGTGTCTAGGACTGCACGATCTGGCACGAAATAGCTATTAAATAAATTAAAATGAGGGCAATAAAAAAAAATCAGGCTATAACAGGCATCTTGCACCTTTTAAAAAATAGCTCCACAGCTAAATCAATAAAGTGTCATTCCATTCCTGACCCCTGGCCTTTTTCAATGGAATAATGAAGCTTGCTAGGGTTTATTTTGAGGGAGGTAAGTTGCTCACTCCACATTTGTTGGCAGAAAATGTGCTCTGCTATTCCTTACAACCTCAGCAGTAAAGCTGCACAGGTACTTTAGACACCTGGGAAAACCTTGATAATAAAAAGCCTCCTTGACTGGAAATGCTGGCCGAGTCTTTTGATTTATCTGTGTGGGGAACGAAGGGTGTGTTATCACTGACACCTACAGGTGGTTCCACAAGATAATGGTCTACTCTGCTAGACAAAGACTTTGTTATCTGATCATCCGTACTGTCCTATCTGCAAGTGCTGGGTCAACAGGTTAATTGGGAATTTGTGACTAGTTGGACCATAGGGGAAAACTGATGTGATATCCCACAGGTTTGCATTGGAAGGCCAGAAATATGTAGGGGTCAGGAAGTCAAAGGGCTCAAGGAAGCATCACTGAATTGTTTCAATTCCTCTGTCAGCAGAGAGCTGCAATTGTTTAGCACTGTGAGATTTATTGCCAGTTGGGAACTTTTAAAGCAAGGATCCTGGAGGCTGGTGATTACATAATTCTAAACTGGCAGCATGCTGATTTTCACATCTTTTATGACTCTTTCCTGTGGGGAGCCGAGGGATGCAGCCTCAAGATCCCTAATTTTCTCAAAATGATTTTCAACACGTTCACATGGTTAGGTGGGTCTGATAGAGGCGCTCAGATGCCATGGTGCTTGGTGACCTTATACAACCTAGATAGATAAGAATGATGTGGCTTCGACTGGCATGTTCAGAATCCACAACATTATGGGTGGCTGTCTCAATGGGAGTGAAAAAGAATTGGGCAGACATTTTATTGTTGCCCATTGTTGAGATGTTACTATTATTTTGTCTGAACCAATAAGTTCTAATCTACACTGTGTTTTGCTGTTCCAGTACCTGTTGCAGCATGTAAGAGGAAGTGCATCCCATGTGTTGCATTTACCTATGTGGCTCAAGGAAGTTTCTTCCCACTAGGTTTAAGCAACGATCAAAAAAATGACAATATAAATGACTACCACAAATGCCATATTTTACATCCTTGACTATACCAGCCCCCTATTATCAGAAACAATACCTCCAACATTTCAGTTGCTCTTGTACCAACCAGTAAACAATCTATTCTCTAAGACCATCTAGCAAACTTTCAACACTGTGGTTTTTTATCAAAGAATTTAAACATAGTTGCAGCCATTTTTTGCAAACTTAGCTGTCTTGGGCTGTGCATGTGGTGGTGGGGAAGCTGTCCACAGGGTAGTAAAACTCATAAGCATCAGTTGTTCAGAGACTGGTTCACATGCGAAAGCAGTATGTAACTCTACTTTCTGCTGCCAAAAGTATCTGCTTCATTTTAGGTCAAATTCTTTTCTTTTTTTTAAATAAAGTGTGTATGGGGGTGTGGAATTCATGTGCATAACAAAGTATACATTGACTGATTGGGCCTGGTGCTTCTTTAGGCCACTCTGGCAGTGCAAAGGAGTCTTAAAGTGAGAATAAATTATATTTACACCCACTTTAAGGCCTTTTTACACTGCCAGAGTGCTCTAAAGTGGTATTAACAGAAAGGAGAATCTGGTCCTCTCTTTCTAAGGCTGTTTGGTATAGTAGCTAAAGTGGAAACATATTTACAGAGTGGCACATTGTAGTATGACTGCATTCTGTGGCATGCTGTAGGAACCTTGTCTTTCAATAACTGAATGTAGAAGATTTACTGCAATCATTCCGCTGAGCTAGCTCTGTGGCCTTTGGCTGTTTTGGAGTAAATGTGTTTTTTTTCTCTCTGTTTCAGCAATTGTCAGCTATTTGCTGACAGTTCTTACTGTTGTGCCCCCATTTTGTTAATGACAGAGAAGTAGACTAGATTTAATTGCTCTGAGAATATTAAGATGAGCTCTTCACAAACACTAATATGCATGGGTAGAGAAATGAAAGATCCACCTTCACTGCTATCAGCATTACACTGATTGGTACTTGCATTTAGGGTAGCTCAGACACTTGAAGGGAAAAGAGACTTGAAAAGAGAGAAAAGACACTTGAAGGGAAATTGTTGTTGTTCCATTACCAGATCCACTACCTGCTATGTCTGATCTGACCCAAAGAGGTGAAGGCTTCAGCCATTGATGTGGTATTAAGTGTAACAGTACTGCTTGGGTTATCAGACTCAGACCCTCCTATTGTTCTGCTGCCCAATGATCACTGACCTCTCATTTTCATGGTCACAAGCAGATGATTGATTCCCTTCTTTGTCAGATTCCACAGCCCCACTTCTCACCAACACTGTAACAAAATTAGGCATTTCCTGTGTCGTGGTACTTCCAGCAGCTTCTCTCTCTTTGTTGTTTTTGGTACATGACTAGTTTGGAAGAAATATCTTGTTCAATTTGCTTCCACCAGAATTAGGGAGGGAAGTTTATTTTGTATATTTCTTTCTCTTTTAACCATAGAAGAGATTTGGAAGAAGTCTCATTTGGAGGAAATGTCCATTTTCTAAATAGATTGCAATAATTTATTAATCCTATGTAATAGATTGCAATAATTTATTAATCTTGTCAATTGGTTAAAAACTGGAAAAGTACCAGTTCTGGACAACATCCCAATGGATCTAGTTAAGGCAGACTCAAAGAACGCAGTAGATATTTTGCTAGGCCTTTTACAAAAGATATGGGAAGAAAAATAATACCAAACGAATGGAGAAATGGCCATATTGGGAAACTGCCAAAGAAAGGAGATGTCAGTGAAAAGCCTGAAGGGGCATTCAATTGCTGTCCATTCCAAGTAAAATACTTACATGCATTATCCTAGACAGACTAAAGAAAGCAGTGGATTCAAGGCTACCTCAAGAACAACCAGAGTGAAAGACCAGAAGAAACCACGCATGGACCAAATAGTAAACAATTTATCATTATAGAACCGTCGATCAAATGTCAGTCACCAGTCTACATGAATTTCTTAGACTTCCAAAAAGCCTTTGACACAGTAGACAGAACAGTTTTTGGAAGCTGATATGCCACTATGGCGCTCCCCAGAAATTTGTAGCTATTATTCAGAACTTCTATGAAAACATGACATGCCAAGTAATACATAACAACGAACTGACTAAGCCATTCAAAGTAATTACTGCCATCAGACAAAGATGTCTTATGTCACCTATGACCCTCTTACTGGAAACAGATTGG
This sequence comes from Lepidochelys olivacea, assembly GCF_965140295.1. Lineage (NCBI taxonomy): Eukaryota > Metazoa > Chordata > Testudines > Cheloniidae > Lepidochelys > Lepidochelys olivacea. The sequence continues at coordinate 84,123,106 of NC_140415.1, read as the reverse complement.
ATCATGAGAAAAGAGCCAAGAATAACAACATGGTATACGATGGATTTTCACACAGACGCTAGAGGACCTTGATTTTGAAAATGACATCAACCTGCTGTCCCATACCCACAGAGATATGCAAGCTAATACAAATGAACTCCAGATCTTTGCACAGTTAGAGATGAAAATAGACCTTTAGAAAACTCCAACCATGGGAATCAACACACAAGAAGAAACACCAGTAACACTCTTTGGATTGACATAGAAGTGGTCTGATATTTCTCATATTTTGGAACAGATGAAGATATTACATGCAGAATAGCAAATGCCAGACATGCCTTCGTGACCCTAAAGCCAATCTGCCTTCTGAACTAAACTTCAAATATTTAAAGTTTGTCTTACTATATAGAACTGAAACTTAAAGACTTATCAAGGCCTTACTATCTAAACTCCAAGTTCTATAAATAGCTGCCTTAGACAAATCCTCAAAATCAGATGGCCAGAAAAAAAATCACAGATGAAGAGTTTTGGAGGAGGATGAATCAAACTGATAAGACAGGAAATTGTGGAATGAAAATGGACATGGCTAGAACACACATGGAGGAAAGAACTGAACAATATAACAATGCCGGCATTGGACTGGAATCCTCAGAGCAAGAGATGATAGGGTAGACTAAGGAGAATTTGGAAAAGCACAACAAAAGCAGAACTGAAAGCTACCAAAATGACATGAGAAGACTGCAGCAAGAGAGCACCAGAGATGAAGCAGTAGTGAAGATCCTGTGCTGTGCTTGGAATAAAGAGGCATAAGTCAAGTTATGCATGATTCATAGATTCCAAGTCCAGAAGGTACCACTGTGATCGTCTAGTTTGATATCCTGCATAATACAGGCCATAGAACTTCCCCAAAATACATCTTTTAGAAAAACATCCCATTAAAAATGGTCAGTAATGAAGACTCCACCGTGATCCTTGGTAAGTTGTTCCAATGGTTAATTACTCTCACTGTTAAAAATTTACACCTTATTTGCTGTCTGAATTTGTCTAGCTTCAACTTTGAGTTGTACCTTTCTTCTGCTAGATTGACGAGCCCATTATTAAATAGTTCTTCCCCACGTAGGTACTAATAGACTGTGATGAAGTCACCCCTTAACCTTCTCTTTGTTAAGCTAACAGCTCCTTGAGTCTATCTTTATAAGACATGTTTTCTAATCCTTTAATCATTCTTGTCCTTAATATGTACGCTCATCCCTCTTCCTGAAAAAGGAAATCAATCCTTGAGTCCAAACTCTCCTGATCACTCCAAAGTTCATGCATATGTTTGTGTGCCCGGGCACATATGAACACACACACATTTGAACATTTGCAGAACCTTGGGTGGGATCCATGAAACAGCTTAGGCATTGCAATGCTGAGTATCATGGTGCCTAATATTTAGGCACCTAGAAAATCACAGGAACAATACTGTGATCCACAAAGCAGAATTAAATATCTAGGTTCCCTATACAATGAATGGTATCCACAAAAGCCAGCACGATAGGTGGGGTATGGCCTAAACTAGCCAATGGGAGATGCCAACAAGAGGGTGTGTCCTACACCTGCCCCTCTCTTGGAGATAGGCACCTATCTTTGCTTAGCAATCCATGAATGGGAATCCACCACCTGGATTCAGGCAGCTTAGGTACTTAAGCCTTTTATTTTTTTTCAGGAATGAATTAGGCTTCTGCTTATGCCACACAAAATCCAGGGAGTGCTTGGGAGTGGAGGAAGGTGCCACCTCTTTAACTTTTAGCCCAGTGGTTAGAGCACTCTCCTGGGATGTGGGAGATCCAGGTTCAGTTCTCCCCCTCTGCCAGAGATGGAGGAAGGATTTGAACAGGGATCTCTCCCCTCTCAGGAGGGTTCTCTAATCACTGAGCTATAGGATTTTCTGATATGGGTCATCCTCAATCTCCCATGTTGAAGCTGTTCCACTGTGGACAAATAATGAAAGAGTCATTGGAGCTGAGGGAATGGACCCAGGGTCTCCCACAACAAATTTTCTCTCTCACTCTTTCTATGACCCAATGACTTTTAAAGTATTTATCCACAATGGAACAGTCATTGGGCCAGAGAGAGAAAGTCCCCAGACTGGGATGTGGTGCCTAATTCTGGGCTTTGTTGAGCCCTCCCCTTATGTTTAAATAGTCTAGTCTGACTGTATTTTTGTCAGACATTTTGCTATAGTTGTTTTGCTGTAGTTGTTTTGATTTCAGTAGCTTTATTTTCCTCTTTGCCGAATGGTATTTTAACATAGTCATTGGCTGGCATAGGACTTGTCTAAACTAATTCAGACAGTTGACTGAAGGCACACAATAAACAAAACATTTATTAAAGTGAAGGATTTCTATTCTCCACAGAAACTTTCTCCGTTTCTTGAGCAAAATTCCACATTATGAATTCTGTTCCTGAGGCCATCCTAAGCCTTTCTTCAACTGACATCCCTAGACCTCCCAATGGAAAGCCCCACAGGCTACTATTTCCAGCCTCTTTCATATAGCAAAAGTGCACTTATTGCCTCACTTGCTGCTAACTGCTGATTGCCACACTTGGCATGCTCTAAATTAACTACATGCAGCTGGACTGGCCAGGGCTTTGTGAAGGGGGTGCCAACAGGAATCTACTCGCTTTGGATGAAACTGCTACTAATTCCTCTTCAGATAATATATTGCAGCCCTTTTGATAGGGAAAAGAAAATAGGATTGGTTTTTTCTTTGCTTTGAAGAGGGTTGAAAAGACATAACTTTGCACCCATTTAGTGAAAAGCGAACTTAAAGAGAAGGCTAGTAAAGTACCACTCATATTCCATTTGTGTCATTCACACACGCACACACAGAAAATATGTCTGAAAAGGTTCCCAGTGTAGGAAACATTAAATTGGAGAGGTCATTTCCCATTTTAATCCCAACCTCCTCCTTTCAGACGCTCCACTTTCAGACCCCTAGACAGAAAACATTTCTTTGCCATACATGTTCCCTAACCTTATTACAACCCCAGAGGACTAAAGACAGAAAAAAAAAATCCTTAAAAGGATAAACCAACTTGGCCTCAGTATTCATTTAGGTTAGTGGGTTTTCAAATTAAAGCTGATGCCATCTACAAATGAAACAGTCTTTTTCAATTAATCTACTGTGCGCCTATAATGCAGAGTTAGAATACAGGCAAATTGTCATACAGCTAGAAAGGAAATTGTCTCCACAAACTCGAAAATGAATCATTGTTTTAAAGCACAGGGTTACGTGCTACCCTCCCTTTGATAAACCAGTGGGAGAGTAAAATTTGCTGAGTTAGCTCTTCAAGAGTTATAGTTCATGAAGTTCCCCTCCAGTGAGGAAGCATTTGTGCTATGGTGAAGTGAATGCAGCTTGTGAATGCAGTAGATCCCCAGGATCACAGAATGTGAATTGTAGGCCATCACTGCAGAGAGCCTTCTCCTCAGCTCAAACAGCTGTCCAGCCTTCCCTTCCTCCTGCAAAATAGCTTCCTCAGTAGCTGTGCCACCCTTGGATGCCACACACCTCCCTCACAGTCTCAAAACTGGAGCTGCAGAGGGAACTCAGCATGAGCATGCTGCTTTTAGTCACACTAGCTCAGACTCTCAAGCCATTAGCGCCCTTTAAGTCTTGCATGAATTTCCATTAAGAAATTCTTGGGGTCCTGAGGGAAGTATGCCTTGGAGAATAGCTCTTCTCTTGCTCCACTCCTCCTGTCTCTGTCTCAGCATATGATACAGAGAAGGAAATAATATAAAAAAATCAACACTTCATCAGAGATCCATGAAAACAAACATATGGAGATTTCAATACTTTCTTAATTTACTGTATTAGCAGGAAGAACAGTTACAATAATAAGATTTGAAAAAACAAACAAAACTCACTGAACCCAAACTTTTAAACATTCCTCAAAATTGCTAATATTATTGGTTTTTCATAATACAAAGATATTTAAAGTGGAGACTAAAATTGAGCACAATTAAACAAGTTTGTAGATTATCTAAGTATTTCTAGTTCACCTCTTGTCTTTGTATCTAGTCACTTTGTGCATAATTTAGGAAATATCAAAGGTCATTAATGGTGCAAAACTCTACTCTCCTACCTCATTTTAGGCGGCTCCTCAAGTTGAATAAGCCTCACTTCCTGACTTCCAGGAGGAAGGGCTTCACTTTAGCTTCCTTAAGCCCTGGTAAAGAGACGGGTGTCTAGTATTACACTCTGAAGGTGGCTATGTGTCAGAACCTTCTGCTCCACAAACCGAGGCTTCTAGTACTACTTGAAGTAAGCTATAATCACTAGTAGCAATCAATATCACTGGGGCTTACTCCTCTTTGCAGACCAGACAGTCACAAGAAGGCAAGACAAACACCTAAACAACTCCTATTCTGTCTAGTAAAGGACAGTGAACGCAAGAAGTCAGTGCATTACACGCTGTGACTAGTTTGAAATTCTAGGGGAATCATTTTTATTTTTTGCCAGATTCTTGTTATTTAGAAGCTTTGAAGATACAATCTCAGAGAGTCATCAAGATATTAAAAGGCCCCCTCCCATTCCCACTAAGTAAATGGATAAATTCCAAATGACTTCAACAGAAGCAGGATAAGAATCTTAAACTATCACTTTCTTCTCCTTTTTGTTTGTCTTGCTGATTCACGATGACCCTGCATTCACAATGTTTTCTCTAGTACCAATATCAAATGTAAGTTTCTCTATGAAAGTAGAGAGGTTGGAAACAAGTTTCTCTCAAAACTTTTGATTTTAGAGGTGATCTGGATTAAGTCCTTTAATCTTTCTCTGTTTTAATGATCAGTATATTTAGATGGGGAACTATGTTCTCTCCCCCTTTGTCTATTCATATTGTAAGCTCTTTGGAGCAGGCACTGTCTATTACCGTTTGTCCAGTGCCTAGCACAATGGGGTCTCAAGCTCAGCTAGAGCCCCTAAATTCTTATTATCATCATGAAATCCAAAAGTGATGTAGCCTCCTTACAGACCAAGTGCCACCCAGATCAATATCTAGCTAGGTCCTTAAGATGACCTGGCTGGATGTTCAGTTTATGTCGGTCATAGTCGATCTTGTCAGACCACCAAAGCTTGTGGTGACTATGTGATCACTGACATGTACCAGCATTCCTTGGTAAACACGCTTCATAATTCATTAGTCTTCCATCCCAATAACATATCTGAAGCAAAAAATGCCACAGAATCTGAATCAGTGCTGATGGAGTAGTTTCTGGGTTCAGCTATGGATATCCTCATTGCTAATCTTGTCCTGCCTCTAGGCACTACTGTAATACAAAAAATAAGTTTAGTAACTATTTTAAGTTGCTCTTCCAAGCATCCTAAAGCACTTGTTCTCCCCTCACAGAGGCATTTTAAAATATATTTGGTTTTTAATAAACAAAGGCAAGTCCTAAAGACTACTGCTCAGTAATATCCTTTGTTGTAGCTCATCCCATTCCCTTGAGTCATTCATTGTCTATGTCGACTATAAGCTTTTAAGGGGAGGGATCAAATCCTATTAATCTATAAAAGTACCTAGAACACTTTTGGTACTACATGAAAACTGGCCTACCCACTAGAAGAGATTTATACAGGAGCCAAGGTCTTCATAAACATAGCAGTGTCTAGGTCCTTTATTAAGTTTTGACACCAAAGTAAAGTTGCTGTGTGTGTAGGGCTTGCACTAAAATGAGAAGAAGTGGAAAAAATGAGAAACATGTTAAAATGACGTGGCCAGGCAATAAGCTACATTTAATAAGCCAGATAGAGCCCCTATTCACTCTTTCTCCATACACAAACCTTCCTGCCTACCCTTCTCTCCCACTCCCACCCAAAAACCTCAACATATACAGAGTTTAAACATAAACACAGGCTGACTGAGTTAACTTGAGAGAGGATGGTTTGTCTTAGAGCCAATAGGCTCTGCCCCAGCCTGTGTTTTATAACTGATGATACTCTAATATTTTAGTTTGCATGTTTGGCTGATTTCTGCAGTCGAAGATTAATTATAGCTCTCCCACCAGCATAGCAGCATCTTCCCTGAAGTGTTACAGTGGTGTTGCTGCACTGTAGCGCTATATGTGAAGACAAACCTTTCCTTTGCTTCAGATTGGCACAAGTGAAGGCTTTATAGGGAGATTAAATGAGTGTGTGGCATCAATTGTTTTTAATACTTCATCAGCCTGAAGCTAGAGTACGTGCGTCTCTGGTTGTTATTTTATGAAAACACTTGTCTTCATTTGCAGTTCCCTGTATGGAACTCTAGTCTCGTTTGTTTGATAAATGTATCTGCTAGAAGCAGCTAATTTTAGGTCTAACAGCAATGGGAAAATTGAACAATGTGCAGACTTCTGGAAAATCTTGCAGGGCAAGAGCAGCAGCACCACATCCACTGAAAAGGAATCCAGACTGAATACCAAAGCAATGTAGAGTAAAGGGAGACTAAGAAAACAAAGGCGGGTTAAATTCATCCACAAAAACATTCACTGGAGGTGCCTTGGGGAATGAGACTTAGGGATCCCAAATGTCTTAAGTATCAAAAGATGAACCACCTTGGCACCCCCATGAATGAGGCAGTCATGAGAAAGGTATAATTAACAAGTGTTGCAGTTCACCCCACTAGAAAGAGCTTTCGTGATAAAATGTGCTTTCTTTCAGCAAAAAGGGTTACATAGATTGTTCAGGTCAGTCTGTCGAAAAAATAGCATCAAAGTGAGTTAGCAAAACTGTTGCCTTACCCATGTAGACAGGATAGCAGGTTATGAAGTTGTATCATATCCCTTTAAAAAACAGGGCTATTTCATGTTTTGGTATCCTGGCTACCACACAGCATAGAGAAGACCAAACTGTGTTGTAACATGGTCACAAGCCTATAATACAATCACCAATACAGTCATTTGGCTAGTGTAGATTACTCCCTAGGCAAAGAAGTTTTAAGATATTGTGAGAAATGTCAAAAGAAGAGAGGGAAAAAATCCTAATCCATGTTGAAATCTTATTCATTCACAGCCAGTAACATTGGCACATTTAATTGACCAGCACATATTGCAATGCTGACTGTGTGAAATAGGGCAGGAGGAAGGGGAGTGAAAAGTGAGAGCTTCTCTCTGATCTTTCCTCTCCTTAATGCACATTCTCCAAAGAAACAACGTTCCAAGTTCAAGGTTTTATTGTGTAACCTCTCCAAGACAGCACAGAGCAGGGCAATCCAGGAAACAGTTGCCTTTTTGTTTTTTAGCAAAAGGAAACATTAGTCAATGTAAGTTACTACATTACATTTTCGTCTTGGGTATTGGCTTTTCCTGATACATTTCCAGCAAAAACACATATGGTGCATTGTGCTACTTTTACTATTCTAAATTATATTAATTATTGCAGAAGTTATTTAGCTAGTACAGGTTGAAATAACACTTCCATTATAACCTTCCCTAAATACTACCCCTTTTAGATATTTACAGGTTTGGTAAATAAACTACAAGTAGGGCAAAATGTTCCACGCCTGATCTTAGCCCGGTTGTGAATGTTCTGGGGAAGGTTGGGCAAAATCTGCTTAGCCATTTTCTGGGTTTCTGCTACAGAATTGGTGGTTCATCATTTGGAAGCAAGAGAGGAGGAGAAAGACCGGGGCATGCGGGTGAATCACAGGAAGACTGTGAGCCCCCAATGTGATGCGGCCATGCAAAAAGCAAATGAAATCCAAGGATGTATTAGTAGAGAGAGAAGGGTTAATGGCATTGTACAAGGCATTGGGATGACCTGATCTGGAAAGCTGTGCACAATTCTGGGCAACCATATTCCGGAAAGATTAGTTTAAACTGGAACAGGTGCAGAGAAGAGCTATTAGGATGATCAGGGGAATGGAGACCCTAATCTTATGAGATTGGAAGAGCTTGCTTGTTCAGGCTAGTAAAAAGAGCTGTGAGGGGATGTGATTGCTCTCTATAAATGCATTATCAGGAGGGTGAAGAGCGGTTTGAGCTAAAGGACAATGTTGGCACAAGAACAAATGAATCTAAACTGGCCACAAATAAATTCAAGCTGGAAATAAGAAGAAGGTTTCTAACCATCAGATGGGTGAGGTTCTGGAACAGCCTCCCAATATGAATTGTAGGGGCAAGCAATGCAACTACTTTTAAGAGGGAGCTGGACAAATTTGAGAGTTGATTTTTTGGCAGAGTTGCTTGCGATGGTAGGGCACAGGGTTCAACTGCCCTGGGGCTTGCTTCTGGTTTATGTCTTATCTTCCTAAAGCCTATGCTTTAGGATTTCAGATGGCCACCTGCAGGCATCAGGAAAGGAGTTCCCCACCCTTCCCAATGTATTCTGGGAGGTATTTTTAAATCTCCTTCCTCTGAAGCATCAGGGATGGCCACAGCTGGAGATGGGACACTGGATGCGGTAGGCTAGAGCTCTGAGGTGGCACTGAGCATTTTCTCTCTCAAGTGCTTGGCTGGCTAGTTCTTGCTCACATTCTCAGGGTCTAACTGATCCACAAATGTGGGGTCAGAAAGGAGAGAAAGGGGTCAGAGAGAGAGAGAGAAAGAGAGAGAATCAGCAAGGGTCCGAGTTACCTGTTTTCTCCCACTTGGTCTTTTCTCAATTAATATCAGTTGGAGGTGGCTTTGTGATATGGACACCAGTATCCTGGAAACTGGGCAGAGACCACGGAACTCATTTCTTCTTGCCATCATATCATAGCTGCTCAGGTTAGTAGTGACCAAAAGTTGGATTTGAATGAGTGACCTAGAACTGAAAGGTTTATGTTCCATTATCCATCCCTTGGTCCAGTCAGTCCTAAGGGTTTTTACTATTTAATACATTAGGAGGGGAAAATATTGGAAAAGCAAGTTGTAAATTAAACTGTCAACTGGCTGTATGAGCTGAGCTCTAAGGGCTAAGATCCTGCAGCCTTTATTCAGGCAGGTAGTCTCGTTAAAACAAATGAGACCATTTGCCTGAATAAGGCCTTCTGGATGTGGTCTTACTTGCCTCTCACAATCCAGTTTTTCAAGTTTCCATTACAGTTTTTCACATCGTGTGGTGATGGCCTGAAGCAAGTTGAAGCTCCTCTGTTGCTATATGGTTCCTGATTTTTCTTATCCTGCTGGGTTTCATCAGATAGCATACAAGCAGCTGAAGGTTTTACTTTTTTAATGTATCTTTTGCACATTGGGCGTGTATAGGTTTGACTCATTCGAAGACTGTGCAGTAACATGTCAAATAAGTTATATTGAACTAGGAAGAATGTCTAAGGATGCCAATTATTTGGTATAATTCTATAGAAGAAAAATGCTTCATAGATGCTATCCCTTTGAAGAATTTGGCCTATAGACCAAATTTTTGAAAAGCTATTAATGCCGTAACTAAATCACTGAAAAATCAGTCTAGTAGATTTTTTCTGTATTATATTTCATTTCTCTTCCCACTTTTATTGCTATGCTCATTTGCATGAAGAGGTTTTTTTCATTTTTAAATTCATTAGTGCTTGCTTAGTCCTGATAATCCCTTGTTACTAGGACTGTGATGCCATTCAGAATGAGAGGATTAGGGAGACTTCACGTGGAAACAAGCAACATCACCAGCAGATGAATTCTTAAGTAGTTTTTTAAAAAACCATCAGCATCCTCAAGTAATAAGCAGTGGGAGAAACAAAAATGAAGAAAATATGGCACCTCCACAGAACTGAAAGTGCAAGAAAGCTTTTCAGCAGCCCTTCAAAAGGAAAGCCCAAGTTGTGAAATTTGGATTCACACAAATACATCTAAACGTTTGTAAAATATTTGAAATTTGTTTGCAACCCTCCAGCTCCCAGATCTTTTCTGGTTCAAGCTGGTGTGGTTCAGGAGAAGCCGTAACATGCACTCATTCTCCTGCCTGAAAATTCATTTGAGATACAACTGTGTGATGTTTCTCTCAGGCAAGAGTGAATAACTGGCAGCCTTGTCCATTATGCAACCTTGGGCATCACCTTGAATTATGTGGTGCCATCAGCTATTGATGATTGCTTTTGACTGGCTTAAATATTTATCATCAATTGTTTAAATGTCTTGTGCTAAAAATCATGAAGGCAACAACAATTTTGGGTTCTATACTGAATACAGTGAGGGCTTTGACTGTCTCCTTAAGGGGAGGAGGCATACACTTAGTAACTAATGGCCCTCCTGAACACTACTCACCAGTATCAAAAATCTTAGGGTAGATCTACTTGAGACCCTATGTGCACACTCAGGGAAGCTAGCCCCTCCTGCTGCTTGCTCTGCTGTAGCTTCCCTTCTATTTTTAGCAGGGTAGCAAGGATCAGAGCTAGTGTGGGTATGTTTACTCGAGTTGGAAGTGAACCTTTCAGCTCCAGTGCTGACACGCCCTTAGAGAGGATACTGTGATATAGATGTTTTATCAGCATGAGCTTGGGGCGGCCGCACAAATCTCAGGTGGTAAAGCCATTCATACAGGTCACCAAAAATAAATTCTAGAAAAACCTTTCCTCTGCTATCAAGGATTTAGAGCATTAGTATGCATATGTTTGCCCCTGAATTTAAAAGTGAAGCTGGCTCATTGACACTGGGGTATAATCGCCAGACAGTGAAAGATCCTGGGTTTAAGTTCTGCACCTGCCTTCTAAGGGGTATATCTTTCCAGTAATTGGAAGAGGGATTGCAGCATGCCTAGGCAATACCGCAGCTAGTTCTGATTGAGCTGGCTCACTGGACATAGCACAAAGCCACGGTTTAGGCTAGCTGCCTAAGTACATATAAGGGGTCCAGGGTGGGTTTGTACTCAGCTGGCTTGCCTGTGTCACTACCCATGCTGCTGCAGCTTCACTGCTATTTATAGCAAGCTAGCTCAAGTAAAGGTATGCCTACACATGCTGCAATCCCATCTCCCCATGGCTGTGTAGACATATTCTACCAGAGCAGGCCATCCGGTAATTTGGTGACTCATGTAATTAGCATCAAATAAGTACCTCATGAAGGCTGAAGTAAGATCTCGGTGGGATGAAATAGAGATGGATTCCCTGAATTAAAACAGCTTCATTTTGCTCTAGGAGTGGCTGGGCAGAGGACACTTGTCAGAATTACCGCCCAGGGCCAGAAGAACTGTTGGCCTCAAAGGAGCTAAAGCAGAGTTTTTGTGCTCTGTAGGAGTACAGTGCACACTCTTCTCCCCCTGAAGAGAGAGAACAAACAACCCAGAACAGATGTTAAGCACATTAAAGGACTGAAAATACCTGTTTGAGATTAAGTTTCAGTAAGTTGTTTTCTCACAGCAACTTTGTGAAATTCTAGGCTTTACAGAACTACTGCTTTGGCCACACAGTTTACTTACATCACATATTTCCCAGTTGCCCTAGTTACGGTTCAGGAAATGAATAAAGAGGCAACTAACCAGAACACATAGCCAGGTGCATCTGTTTAACTCCCATCTAAGCTAGACTTTGCTTCAGCTGTCATTAATATCGCTTCCAGCAACGAGACAGACAGGTTAACCGCACACCACATTGTTGCATTGCGTGTGTAAGTTAAGAATTGAAGATATTTTAAGAGTCAGCGTGCTGCATAGCATGGTAATCTGTGTGCACAACAATGTCCATATAAATGATGTTCTTTGGTGGACGTAAATAGGTATCCATAGAACGGTTTCCATGGTAAAGGTGGGCAGTTGCATTCATGTACTAGAGGCAGTATTTGAGAGGCTGGCCAATGCTGAGCACCTGCAACTGCTATCAGCTTTAATAAGAACTCTGGGTACTCAGCTCCTCTGGAAAGTAGGCCCTCTGTGTTCACTATGAAGAAAAGTGGTGTGTGCACTAAATGTCTGTATATAGCACACCGATTTCTGAAGCAGTCAGGAAATCTCATTTCATAGCTGTAGTCACCCCAGTCTACCAAGGTACGCTTGGCAGTTTGACTCTAAATTACTGTTAGCAAGCCATCTTTATTCTCTTCAGTTGCTCATTTCTCTGCTACTAGGGTTTCCTCTTTGTATGACTTTTTGAGAATAAGTGCCCACACTTCCTGCCTACAACATAAAGACAGGACCGCGTCTAGCTAGGCACCCGCTGCTTAAACCCAGTGAAAAAGTAAACAAACCCAAAACACCTTGCTGAGCTAGACTCTGTGGTTTTGTGCTTGGAGCCAGAAACTGTTTTTTCAAGAGAACTCCATGGATATGTCCCATTCCAGGGCACAGTGCTGGGGCATCTGCAGGAGCCTTTCTATTTAGCCCTATCTAACAGGGTGCTGCCCTCAAGCACACCCTCCTGTGGCGCTGGATGGCTCTGTAGATGCTTTGCCCTTGGCTCTTTCTTGGTGCTTGCAATCCTTTTCTCAGTCCTGAGTACTTCAAAAGATACCTCCTCTGTGGGGGTCTCATTTATTAACCTTTCCTGCTCTACATAGGTTTTTATATCACATAGTCACGTTGCTTGCACTAACATCTGAAATGGGTTATCTGTTCTCTCCTCCTCAACCCCGCAGGAGAAATGTGTGCAGTGTACAGAGCACAGAAGCTGTTCTTTAGCCCCTTTGAGTCCAACCCTTTTTCTGGGCTGGGGCAGTAATTCAGACAAGTATCTTCTCCCCAGGTTCAGGAAACCCCAGCCCTTCTTCCTGAAGCAGAGTTGTATTTCAAACAGGCTCAGATGAGGAGTACACAGCTCTCCCTCTGGAGTTGGACTATGATCCAGGTCACCTGCAGCCCTGTCATCTTCTCCCTCAGCTGGTCCCCTGTTACTCAGTCCTTTCATCTGTTGACTTGGAGAAGTTAGCAGGCAACAATCTTCTTCCTGCTAGTCTCTGTTATGAGGGAGGAGGTGGCGGCAGCAGCATATATGCTGCCCTCCTTCCCAGGGCACATCCTGATTGGCTGGGACAGACAGGAGCTTTGTCACACTCTGCACTATAAGGCTCCAGGTCATGGGCCGTTAAAGGAATACTAGCCTGACTTCTCCCAAACATTATTCCCCCAGGACCATTTCCTCTCTCCCAGTATGTACTTCTGCCACTTCTGAGGCCCGTGTATATATCCCAGCTCCCAGGAACAGGTGTTGGCTGATCCCTAGTCTCTATTACCTTTAAAGGGAACAGACCACCCCATTATACCCTCCCTTCTTTTCCACACAAGACCTTTATGATTCCTCTCTCATTTTCTACTCTACCTCAATCACATCCTTAGCCTTGCTGTCCTTGCCACAATCATTGCTCTCCAATTCTATATTCTAAAACAATTCTCTTCTTCGCAAGTGTGAAAAGAAGTGCCACCTCAAACTCACAAACACTGACCTTCACTTTATCCCAGTTATTTAATTAATGCATGGCACTTTGAGTTGCTAGAGGATTATGGTATTGCTCCAAGTGGATGAATGGTGTTTTGTGAAGAAAGCCATTCCTGTCATCAGGCGCTTTCTGATGCACAGCACCAAAAGTTCTAGTAACATTAGCCATCTGAAGAGTGCAATCCTCTCCAAGGCCTATGCATTTTAAAATATTTTATTGCTAAGACAGAATTTTTTTTTGATAAAAAGGAAACCTATTTCAAAATAGCATATTCACTAGGGATTGTCACAGCATTTCTGAGTTCAGAGTTTTAAATCTAGCCCATAAAAGTAATTGCCTGCTTTCTCCCGGGTGTGGTGTTTTGAGGTTAGTATTTACTGAATAGTCTATTTTATAATTTTGGTGAATAATTTCGCACTGAGACCAAGAGAAGTGAGCCGGGTCCACATGAAACACGAAAGCTACCTCACGCCTTTGTTTAAGAGCACAAGTCACTCAGTTCACTCAGCCAGCTGCCACTTCCTGCTATGACACACAAATGCAAAATGTATTTGCACCTCAGAGAAGGTATTTTAGGTTAATTATTGCTAGAGGGTAAATTCATCATCATCTGAGTAGCTGTGTTTAGCATGGTTAACCCTTTGAAAGCTGGCCGTTAAGATTTGTCAGTCAACATTGGCTGTTACCCAGAAAGCTTGATTGCTGGAGCCATAGTATCCCTATTTACTCTTCCTCAGTGTCCTCCTCTTGAAATGCTTCGTACCAGCTAATTTTCCTCTATCTTTTTTTTCCTTTCAAGAAATTTGAAATGTAAAACAAGTCAACAAGCAATTTACAGATTTTAGAAAAAGGTTCACGAATATCTTCGGTTCTTACAACCCTCTGACTGTCTAGCCTTCTTGTAAGTGACAATAATTGTGTTTCCTATGGGAGTGCTTCTTCTTTACTCCTACAGCATGGATTTCACAGGGAAAAAGGGACATATCAAACAGGATAGGAAGTGGTGAGTTGGGGCCACAAGCTCAAATTCTCACCTGAAGACTGCGATGCATATCCTGTTCACTGCTGCAGATGTACAGCCATGGAGAGCCAGTTCTCTGCAGACTCTGATGGAGACTGTACTTTTCTGTTGCAGCTGCTGGTTCACCTGTGCTTCTTCACAAAGCAAATGAGGTATATTTGTTTGTTGCTGGAGTACCTGGCACATATTCCTCCCAGTTTGCATTAGAGGTTGCAATATGCCTCTTTTCTGTATCACTGAAAAGCAGGTCTTTGGAAGGATTATGTGCTTTACGAACTTAGAGCTCTTTTAACAAAGCTTCTTTTGAATTATGAGTGCTCCAAAAATTAGACAGTTCAGAACATGAGAAATATGGTAAATATTTGAGCCCAGAAATTAAAAGTTGGTTTGGGTAACTGTATATAACATCTACCTAGAGATATGGCTGGAGAATTTTTAGGACAAAAGATTTTATCATCTGCTTTTTTGGGAAAAAAGTGAAAGGGGGTTAAGAATAGATGTGACTTTAACCAAGGAATTGGACATTTATACTGATATTAAGAATATCAAAAGTCATCATAATTAATTATACAAATTTTGGAAGGGATATTAAACCTCATGCTTTAGGGTTTATTATCAGACACCAGAAAGAGACCTAATGTGGGGTGGGACAGAGTATCACATCTGCCTACTACTACTGAAGCATCTGGTACTAGCCACTGTCTAAGACAGGACACTGAACTAGATGAATTTTGGGTCTGATCCAGTATGACAGTTCCTATGCATGGATCCACAATCATGGTCCTCATCATGAAATCATAGAATATTAGTGTTGGAAGAGACCTCAGGAGGTCATCTAGTCCAATCTCCTGCTCAAAGCAGGACCAACACCCACTAAATCATCCCAGCCAAGGCTTTGTCAAGCCGGGCCTTAAAAATCTCTAAGAATGGAGATTCTACCACCTCCCTAGGTAACCCATTCCAGGGCTTCACTACCCTCCTAGTGAAATATCACGCTTGTATATTGCAATTAGAGGGAGGAAAATACTATTAAACAAATAATTTATGCATAATGCCATTATTTGTTGAATATATTATTTAAAATGTTGCATTATTCAAGCCACTGTATGCTAACTGAATAATATCAGTCAAGTAATATAGCCAGCAAGTGATGCATTATTCATCAAATGTTATTTGACAAACAATGTTATCCAATATTCATGTAACTGCAATATACTTTGGATCGCTCCACAAAAATAGTGAAACTAAATACATCATCTTCTGAGAATCCAGGACATGCAAAATTCTGCTTTATTTAGCTATATCTGCTTATCACCACCAAAACACTTTAATGAGTTTAAGTGACCGTATCAAATTCACTTACTGTTGTTCCAGTGCCCAGATTATTATTGGGGGACAAAAATTAAATTTGAATTATTTCCTGCCCTGGGATGCGTGTGTGTCATAATTAGTACTTCTGGAACACCCTCATTTAACCGTGCTCAGCAGCTCCTCAACCCCCAAGCACTCATGGTGCAACTGCCATCTTTCTAGTCCAAGATGGCTTGACACGACTCCCTCTGAAACAAGTTATTACTCACCTTCATTCTTAAGTGCTTTGCCGAATATGGATTTGTTCATATGTTTAAGTGCTTTGCTGAATCAGGCCCTATGGCTGTAACCAGTGTCCTATTGTGACTTTGATCCCATTTATAACTCAAAAACAAAACAAAAAAATCTACTTTGTGTTCTGAAGATTTTGAGTAAACTGAGCAAGTACTTTGAGATCAAGACTTTAAAATGGCTCCTTCTGAGATTTTTGCAAATTTTCATTTCGGTGTGTCCCTGTATCTGTCCAATGAAATCACTTTATAGCACAAAATCTGAAACATGGACAAGATGTTGACATTGAAAGAGGCAGTTTTCAAGGTCAGGAATAATAGAATGTTTAAGAAATTGCCTTTACATGAAAACTAGACACCATATTCCTTTGGTTGAGCTGATTGAGAAAGTGACATGGCAACAGAGAAGCCTCTTGTCATTGACCTCCAAAACCAGCCTGGGGAATTTTCCAAATTTGAACCGAAACTCAAGAATCCTGCAAAATGACCACTTCCTCCTGCAGCCCCTGCAAAATGTCTCTTTGACCTAGGGGAACAGCTACTAGTTCTGAGTTTTAGGCCCAACTTTTCTATTGAAGAGCCTTAGTAAATATCTGAATATGATAACCCTTCATTAGTGAGACCTCACACCACTCCAGAAGGGCAGTCTCATTACCTGTTTTCCAGATGACAGGCACCATCAGGAAGTTTGTGTCAAAGCTGGGAGCAGCCCTCTGATCTCTGAAGCACTAGTACTGATGTCTCAGAACAGTGCTTCAATACTTCATACTTTGACTAACTGACCTAAGAACGCTTACGCACCCTTCTAAAGCACTTTGATATCTACAGATGAAAAATGTGAAGCACCAGTATAGCCATATTTTTCAAATGGAGTATCGAGAGAGAGAGAGAGAGAGAGTTTCAGGGACTTGAGTGGAAGGCACTAGTGGGCTAGGTATTTCCTGTGTAACCCAGAGACCCGGCTCTGACATTTAACTCATTGCAGTTTTCCTCCCAAAACTGTTTTTTTACTAATACTTGGAGTGAAAGCAGGTAACTTAGCTGCATAATAAATGTGCATATCTTGCCAGGTGTGTCTCAGCTTGTTTATTTTCTAAGGTGCACAGTACAGGAGTTCATTACCAGTATACCTCCTAATGGCTGGGTGATGGAGGATGTTTTAAAAAAATCTCTGGGAAATTCCTTAAAGAAGAATGTTTCAATAACCAGTTAACGTTGCTAAGAAACAGTAATGTACTTAACTATGACAAATTTACAAAACCCAACCGCTGAAAAACCAAGGAAATGAATAATTATGGAAATCCATAAATGTTACACTGACCACATAAGACACGTGCACATGATTTTCATCCAGGACAAAGAGAATATTATTCTTTCATGAAAAATCTCAAAATATAAGCCTAACACAAACCTCTTCTGAAAAAGCAACAAAGTTCTTCTCTGTTTACACATACAGTGTTGCCAGTTCTTGCAACTGTATCACAAATCCTGGGATATTTAAGTGTTTTCCTTAAAGCTCCAGCTTCTGGAGTCAGGGCATGTGAGACTAAGTAAGTTTCTAGGCCCTTATGATTGTGGAGAAAACTTGAAAAATGTGACAACCTATGGACTCCGAATCAGAAGGCAATTTAAAAAATAAATAAATAGATCTCCCAATTTTTAACCTAATCTTATATGTTTGGGGGGCATGTCTTGTGATTCTGACTGCTTGTGGGTGGGAATACTACATTCATAAACACATTGATTAGTCTCAATCCAAGTCAACATACATAAGTAATTGCAACAGGAATCAATTTTATATACTTTTTCTATTAACAAATAATTTTGTCACAAAACAGCAATTATAAGTCCTATTAAAATGCTGTTAATGAATCACATAAATGTCCCATTTATTTTATCCCTAAAAGAAAATACTTAGATCCTGGAATCAAGATAACAAAATGTGTCATGATGAAAGCTGTGTGTCTTTGTACTGGGAAAGAATAATGGGTTTATGTTTATTATGTAGTCAGTGTAAGATTTATGAATTTCCTTAATTATTAATTTTCTTGCTTTTAAGTGATTGGGTTTTATAAACTATGTGATGGTTCCATATGTTTTTGTCACATAGCAACCATAACAAGGCTTAGAAACAAGCCTTTTGTTTATAAAATTAAAATAGTTTTATATGGTTCTCCCAGCTGCATTTCTGACTTATTTTGTGATACATATTACAGAGCTAAAATGTAATGCTTTCCCGTTTCAAAAATGGAATGGGCCTGTCAGACTGTTTGATTTCTTTTAAAATGGTGTTTAGATCCTGTGCTAAACATCTAAACAGTCTTCATTAAGAGTGAGATGACCTTTGTGAAGAGACCAAGTAAAAGCAGTTCCCTTCACACCCCAGTTTAAGTAGTACCAAAAAATCCCCCTTTTCAGGCAAGCGTTAGGCTTTGATCCTTTTGGATATTTTAGTGGGTCTTTGCTGTTGCTCTTTTTCTTTCTGGGTTTTATTAAAATATATCTAGTAATTCAGAGCCTCTCTCTTATTTCAATCATAGCTATTCCTATTACTTTGACTAAAATAAGCAGTTAACTTGGTTATTTACGTGGCCACCAGGGAACATATGACAGCACAGACAACTTCTTGAGGGATGTGCAAATTAGTGTGTTTTATGTTTAAATATAATTTTATCTGCTGATCACTACAATGATATGACAACTGTAAAATTTTACAACTGGCTTAAGGGACCTAGAGTGAAACCTTTTTTAGAGACCACCCCCTCATTATGCAACCTCTTGTCTTTACAGTCCTCTCCCAAGTATCCGCACAAAGAGGGACTGATCCTGCTCCCACAGAAGTCAATGGCAAAATTCCCATGGACTTCTGTGGTGCAGGATCAGGGCCATAATGAGTACAGCTGTGCTCCACTTTTGTTAGAAGTCAACCTCTGCTAATATACTTTTTTTAGACCTTTGAAAAATTTCTCTATATTCTCTTCTCCCCCTATGTTTGTGTATGTAATGTATCCAGTTTTAAAAGGTATAAAGAGAATATTAATAAATATATTTAAGCTGCCTCAAGAAAGATGCATCTAATGTTACTTTTAAAACATTTTTTGAAAGGTCCTTTGAAAAACCTGAAAATTATACCTAGACCAAAATATTCAAATCCAGGTGCCTAAAGTTCAACTCTTTTGTACAGAGGCATCTAGATAAGTAGCTTGATTTTCAAAGGTACTGATCATCCTCTACTTATACAGATTTCCATAAGTGTTGTCTATACTCAGTGACTCTAAAAATCAGGCTACTTATCTAGATGCCTACATATGGATTTTAACTCTTTAACTTAAAGCTCCCCGTGTTCAAAAAATTTGGCCATAAGGCTCAAATCACTGGAACCTTGAACCCAGATTGTGTGAAAGGTGACATCTTCATATCACTAAGTGTTTGCACCAAGTTGTTTGCGAAGTGTGTAGGTTTTTGCTTTTTGGATTAAGAACCAGGCACCACTTGGTAAGAGAAAACATTACTAGGAATTCCATTTTTAAAGAATTCTCCTGTGTTACTGGATCCTCACTATATGCTTGTTTCCCTTCTCCCACTAAACGCCCCTTCATTCTGTTCTTTGGATTAGCCGAGACAGCTCCAATCATGCTTCAATCCCACCTTAGAACATTTCAATTCCGGAACTGCCTCATCCACTCTCTACCCACTAATTCTCCCACCAGTTTGCTGGTCTCCCTCACACCCCAGTCTCTAATCACTACTCAAATTCAAGGAGCCCAATTCTCACACCACCTCCACACCTTCTGTCTTTGCTCAGGCTTATCTTTCTCCAAATTTTCATTAGAACAAAATCTCACGTTGGACATCCCCTCTCTTTTGAAACCTGCTGTGTTCCTCATCATACCGTTTGCTCCCAGAGGCTCCTGTCCCTTGATTCTATTTGCTTGGATTCAATTGGTCATACTGGTAGGAATGAAAGACTGGTACTTCATAAATACACAACTGAGAAGTATTTGATGTGTAAAAATGTAAGCTTAATAAAATCCAGTTTGTAGTATTTCTTCCACACTTCCTGTATTGAAGTTATTAATCCATTAATTATTTATCAATTTTACCAGGCTTGGAGTTTCAGTAACATTTTGGGTTTGGTTTTTTTTAAAAGTCTATACAATAGGAGAAATCCTGGCACCCACTGAGGTCAATGGCAAAATTCCCATTGACTTCAATGGGGCTAGGATTTTTTTTTTTTTTTTTGATTAATCTGGCCCAGGGGTGAATGTGGCTTTTTAGCTTTTTGACACTCTGGGAATGGGAGCTATAGAAATGCCCTCAGGTATGCTTACACAGTATCTGGGAGGTGAGAATTCCAACTCAGGCAGACATACAAACACTAGGTCTACTTGAGCTAGTGCCTCAAAATAAGCATAGCTGCGGCCACATGGACAGCAATCCCTGCTTGAGAGATACCATTTTTGGTTTCTGGAAATGCAGAAATTCAATTAATACATAAAAATTCTCATGATTGCACTTCCTGTCACCAATTTTAATTGTTGGGATCTGTCCAGCAGTCCCATAAGACTGACAACTACGTCCCATATTTCTAAAAGTGCATTTGTTTACATGCACAGATATGAACAGATCTATGTAAATCCCTGATTTGCTCTTGCATAGTTGGTGTTTAGAACAATTTCCTGCGTTAAACATCAAGATCACGACACCACTTTAAATTACTGTTATGTTTGTGGAATTCAGATTCCGTCTTCCCCTCTTTCTAGACTTTGTTCAGGAGGGCCATTAGTCCAGGCTCAAGAGGGCCTGTTAGAAAGTGCAGGAGGGCATCATCAGCAACTTACCTGCTCTAAAGAGAACAATTCATAATTGTCCCAACTCTGTGCTAGGGGCAGGAAAGCAGCTACAACTTTCTAGTATGAATGCTCATGTGGCAGTCCCATCCTCCTCTCTGTGTGGGTTAGGTGATGGGGGTAGGGTGGGAGGGGAACAGAAGCAAGGCGGAGGAGAGCTGGTACAGTCAGCCGATTCCTTCACAGACAGGCCTCAGCATCTGCCTTCAGAGCGTATTGGTCCCTTTACGTCTTTAGGGAAGGCAGAGGAAAAACTGGGAAGCATAGAAGAGGGAGGTGTCCAAGCTTCAAAAGGCATCCAAAAGCAAGTGGTTGGCTCTGCTGTTTGTATTAGTAAGGAGAAGTGAACAGTAATGGATCAATGTCTGGAATGGCAAAACCACTTTTGCACCCAGAGTTTTCAGCAGATCCCAAGCAGACCTATTACTGGAATAAAATTCATTATAAAATAAGGGTCAAAACTCCATTTAGCAAAAAAAGGTGACATGGCATGAGAAATCAGAAATATTAAACCTGAACAGTACTAGCCTTCTCTGTTATAGTAAAAGGGTTGATACTCAGATAGTCTAACCATGAAATTGTCTAAAGCACACAAGTGTTTTTCTAATGTAAGTATTACTGTTATATTATTTCTGAAAAAGAAAAAGGTAAACCAGCAACTGAAAGAAAACATTTATTGAATCAAAGTCAATACTTTCCTTTTAATATCTACAAGTCAACACTGAACTGACTTTATTCAAGAATGAACACAATGTACAAAAAAAGTATGTTCGTTATAAAAATATGTCAATTTTTTTTCTGGCTACTGAGCTGAAGACATTTGACAAGTGCAAGGTAAACCTGCTCACTAAAATTAATTCGCAGAGTGATGACAAAAAGTGAAAATCATTTTGTAACCCTAGAGTATTTAAAGGCCCATTGATAAAGAAGCATTTGAAATGCTGACCCCAAATCACCATGTTGTTGTGTATTTATGCACACTAGACAACTGAACGTATCTCAATCCTGTGTCATTATGAATCAGTACCTGCATCAGTGAAGACTATCCAAGTTTACCAGAGCTATCCAACCAGATAATTAACGTCTACCATTGGATTACAACTTTACTACTCCTGAAGAGAGTCAATGGCCTCAATGTCCAGTATATCTGTGTGAATATGACTTTTTGTTTAGTACCAGGAAAAAAAGCAGATGTGTATGTGTTTATACCAATCTGGGGTCTGTTTCAACACAAAATGGAAATGGAAATTAGGAGAGGGGCTAGAAAGGAGAGAACTATAATTGTTAAGTGTATCGCATTTATGTTTTTATGTATATATTTTTTAGCTTTCATCTGATTAGGCTCAGTTATGCCCAGTTTGCTAGTTAAAATGTTGAATGTAGTTGAGGATGATTTTTAACATAATTTTTTGAAGTCAGTTAGGACTCAAACTGTTGACTTCTGTTTCATATCACCAACAAGGAAGGAAAAAAAGGAAAGGACCATTTACAGAAAAATCTGAGAACAGTGCAATATTAAAATACAATTTTCACAACATGTGAAAGAGGAACATGCTTTGGAACCTGAGCAAAAGGCTTCTTACTGAGATAGTAAAAAGTCACCCTGTATGTTGTTTTCCCTGGCATCTGTTCTGCCAGATCAGTATGTTGCTCTTAGCAACTTACATGGCCCCTAAATATTTAGTACACAGAAACTGCCAACTACTTAGAGAGGTCAACTAAACTTCAGCTAATATTGCAGGCAGTTTGACATGCTGCTACTGGAAATGACCATATAGCCTAAAAATTAAGCAAAATTTAAAAAGGAAAATGAAAAAGAAAGCAGCCAAACATGATGATGCTTTTTTAAACAGACAAAAAGGTCTACCACAACACTTAGATACGGTACTACACTGGTTTACAATCTTGAGGTCAGCTCTTTCAAAATAAATATACTAAACATTTACAACAAAATGCCTTATGAATGCAAGCTCACTCTTTATTATTTCAAGACCAGTTGGTTGACAACTTAAGACATGACTCTGAAGCAGCTAAGTTACAAGTCCTCCTTCAGAGCCTGCCATGAGCCAGTGCCACAGCTAAACTTTTAATCAGCAACAGTATCATCAGTCCGCAGCGACAAACATTTTTTTTCTGGCACCAAACAGGCCACCATACAAAGCAACTTCACAAAGCATGCGGACATCTACTCTGCTGATTTTCAAATGTATGAAATGATCATTGTGCTTGCAGGTCCCAGACCTTTCAAAAACATTTATAAACAAGGACAGATTAAAAACATTAATAGAAACTCACTCCCTTCTAAATTACAGCAGGGGAGGGGGAAATTAAGAGGCCCAGCAAAAGAAGAATGCTGGGCATTAGCACTTTCAGGAAGAAAAGAAAGAGATGACCAAGCTAAAACTGGAGCATTAATTTGCTTAATATTGAAAAATGTAAAAAAAGGAAAGCGACAAAACAAACAAACAAAAACTCCCCAAACCCTAAACAGCTATATGTCCATGGTTTTGACAGAGGCCAAATGTGTGCATGCCACTGAAAGGCACGGTAGGACCAGTCTGACAAATGACATCATCAGAGCAGAACAGCAACTTTCACTGGAATAATCACAAGGGGTGAACAATGAGCCATCACTTCTCTCTTGTCATGAGCACAGAAAGCAGTCACCAGGGCAAAAGGGGGAACACAGGAAAGAAGATACAGAAATTCACAAGAACCTGTGAAACAAAGAGAAAATGGAAGTTAAACAAAAGCAAGACTTTTGAAAATATGATCATGACAGCTTTCTAAACACTATATAACATTAATTTGTTTAATAGCCTTCATATTATGTTTATTTAAGTATGCAGCACTCCTGCAACATTCCTCTTAAATGTGCTATTTAATTATACAACTCAGAGTTGTACTGAAATTTAGTATGCAACCTGCATCTCCTGCTAAGACATCCAACGTACAAAGAACCCCAACTCCCTACAGTAACATCTTGATAGATGGGTGTAAATTCAGTTTAATTAAACATTTTTATAATCCATACTGAATTATTAAACATATCGTTCAGCATAGAATACAAAGTATGTGGTTATATAAATATTTTCCTTGTATGGAGCCCACTACCCAGATACATGCTTAAAATAATGCATCATAAGGGTAGATTTATTTATAGAGAATTGTTTAGGTTACATTGTAGGATGTTCTCCTTTAGCATTCTCTATCAGTGATAGAAAGGCTATACTAGACTGTGTAACACAACATTGGAAGGACTGTAATACTCACTGGGAATGTTTCCCCAAGGTTATCCTGCTTTTGTATCTACAAGTTGCATCTGAACATTTGCAGACATGCCACCTCCATAGCCTCCCTTGGACTGCATTTGGTTCTGAATTGAACTCACCTATAGAAACAGAAAAGGAATGGTGATAGCAAATGATAAGGCAGATCAAACGTGAACTGGTGCTTTTTAAAGTGCCCTCTCCCTGTTACAGCAGCATTATGTTTGTTTGAGGACATTTCTGGAAGTAGGTTTGCTGGAATTTTCACATCTTGCAGTTAGGCAAGCAAGAGAGATGAAGGAAGAACTGGTATTCATTATTTCTTTTTTCTTGGTCCATAAGGAAACTGGCTGATTCAGTCTTTCATCAACCAGTCTTGATTAGTCTCAAGAAAACTAATCAAATTCTAATCCAAGTGCTTCAGTATATCAAGATAAAAATTTGGCTTCAGATTAGAATTAGGCAGGGATTCTTTGCTGTGCAAGAATGAAGTTAACAATACTGTACTGTTAAAAAAAGATGATGTTTTCATATAGAATAGTTGCACTGTAGTATAGATTCCATAGATATAGTTTTATAAGCCTATCCAACAGTCCATTGCCTAGGGATTCCTAAACTACTAGAGACCCTTCGGAAGGATTTTTTTGTGGTGATGTAGTATGGAGCACAGATTTATTTTTCCTTCAGCTGATCCTATTCCTTCAATAAACAGAGGATTTATTTAAGTGATGCTTCAACATATCAACTTCTCTGGCAAGGATTTATTTGAAGGTACTTTTTAGGCTGACACAAATAAATACGTGAATTAAAAAAGGCTTCATAGCCTATATCCATAAAAAGCTAGTGAGAGCCCAATTCTCATGTGCTCATGCAGCATAAATCAAAATAATCACATCTCTATGACTGCCTTAGGGCAGATCATTTCAACGTTAAGAATGGTTGGAAAAAGCTCTTTATGTACACCACAGACACACACATATATATTACACAGACAGACACTTCTTTCAGTCTCCATCTTTTGAAATGGGGCTCAGAGCTATAAGGCCCTGTCCCAAAGTGTGATACTTACAATCATTTCAGATATATCCTCCCACAGACAACTCAAAAACGTCAGTAAAAAAACATGTTAAAACTATGTCAGTGAATCAACCTCTAAGCTAAGACAGGGCAATAGCATTTTTTGTTTTTTTTTTGGTTCACACAGACAAATGTTTTATAATGTAGACACCCACAGCTGAAAACCACATTTAACATGGCTCTCTCCTATGTGTAGACAGTTCCCATAATCAGCGTGAAATGATCCTGTGCTAAAACTCGGCTGGCAACAACCATGTTTAAACAACATTTTAGACAGCATAGTTCTGATACCAGGCCAGTGAACAGGACCAAAATTAACATCTGAAGAAAACATGGCGGCTGTTTTCCAAATAAACCCAAGGAAATAAATTGTTCAATTTCACATTTCACCAAACAGTACTCTTCACCACAGCATCTTCTCTTGAGCTTAGGAGCAAAGGGATTGCAGGTGGTCCACCCACTTCAGAAACTTTCAGTGTATGGGCAGGAGTGACTACAAAAAGACTTAAAAGGATGGCATACTTCTTTCATTTCTGATGAACCGTGCCTTAACTAGCCTGGAAATAGATTATTCCACCAAACATAGGTCTTCAGTATAGGTCTTCTTATGCATATCCCTGGCAGCATGCTCACCTGGTGGCCTTGTAATACTTTGATACGTTGCTTTATTTTAAAACAGCATACAAATAACAAGTCACACCGCTGAACAAACAAAGAGTAAACTTTCAACAGTGGCCACCTCTGAAGTCTTGCCAGGTGCTGTTGTTAATAAAATAAACTGTCTCAATAGTTGGGTGTCTCTGGCATAGGTGTTGCAGTTAGCAAGTGTTGGGAAGTTGTTAGGGTATCAGTACAGATGCTGAAGTAACCATATTTATTCATGGAAGGCAAAAATCAGCAAGTTTTAAGGCTTACCACCATAACTCAACAATGGGACATCCTGTATGAAAATCTATGTAAGCGATATGCAACTGTCAAGAACGCTGACTGAAAATCAGGTCTATGAAAATGTTGCACTGGTAATACTCATTTGGAAGTATCATCCTTCTGAGTCTAACAAAAAACGTTAGAATGAGTGCAGTGAAGTACAATTAAAGCCATATTTCTTAAAGGCACTATGCGGCTCTATGATGCTGTACATGTAAGACAAGGTTCCTCTCCTGAGGAGCTTACTATCTAACTGAGACATAACACGCAGAGGGATAAAACAGGCAATGGAGGGGGGGGCGCAGAGGAGGGGAGAAGAAAGAAAAAAAAGAGGGTGAAGATTACAGCAAACAGAGATTACATGAGCTGTTGTATTGCAGGTGTGTTTTAGTAATTTCTATTTATTTTTCTTCATATAAGGGAGCAGGGCAGATGGCACTGAAATGGAAGATAACAGTGGAAGACTATTCAGCAAAATGAGTTTTCAGGAGGAATATGTAGATGTGGGACAGTGTTTGGCACCCTCAAATAGGGTGGTCATTAGGTAAAAAGGCAGGGAGTGACAAGTGGGAGTAACAGACAGAGGGACAAGGGAAAGCAGTCAGCAGAACTTAGGGTGCAAAAGAGGGATTGGGGGAAATATGGACTGAGCTGTAGATGAGACCAGAGTTGTGTAAGCTCAGTGCAAGAGAAGACAGTTTGAACTACACATAGAAGAAATAAGGGATTCATAAAGCGATTCAAGTACTAAGAAATACCAGTAGATGGTGAAGCAAAGAAAACCTGGGACGCCTCACAGGGGACACAGAGGTAGAGGACAGAGTCAAAAGAGGAAGGAGGTAATGTGGAATGATAAAGGAGCAGGGATGGAGAGCACCAACTAAATCTGTCAATTTTGTCTTTGAGAAAACAGCTAGATCCTATGCAGAGAAGGAAGAGAAAGACAATTAGACCCACAGTTCATACTGTGGGGGTGTGATGGTGTGAACTCAATAGTCCCTAATTTGCACTACTATAGTACAAGTTCATGCCTGCAGCATCCACACAAGGGAGTTACAGCACAGTACTTTGTTGTGTACTGTCATTCACATCCAAGTAGTTCAAACTGTGGGGCAGCACCCTGGGCAGTGCCCTAAAGTGACAAAGAGTTGCCAGGTACTGGGAACATAGGAATGGATAAATATTGCTGGGCAGGCATGGGGCACAGCTGAATGAAGAAAGGAAGTTATATGACAAGGTAATAGGAATTCCTTCAAAGTTGTTCAGCAGAACAAAAGCAACAGCAAAGGCAAGAGCAGGAAAGTTGGATGAATAGTTGGTGCAATGGGCAGAGCATTAAGTGAGGCAGATAGGGTGGATCTATGGTTGTGACCTTGTAATGTACACTGTGGAGGATGGGTAAGAAGAAGAAGAGGGCTGGGAGGAGAAAGAAGTCAGAGGCTAGGGAACTGAATACAGAAGGAGTGAGCGGCTGAGCAAGAGAGAAGAATGGGCAATGCCAGATGATATAAATAGGTGAATCAAGAATGGAGAAATCAGTGTTTCTCGAAGGCCAGAGTGGAAAAAAAATATGACCAAAGCTGAGTGGGTGAGTCCATCCTGACGTGGGGACCAGAGGAGAGAAGAGGGAGATGAATCATATTAGTCACATGTGTGATTTTACTCAAAATAAAGGAAGGAGACTGGGGGGATAGAAAGAAGGCCAACCAGTCAGTGTTCAAGACGAAGGCAGAAGTAGGTTCAGGGATGGTAAATAATGACCATCTGGAGGGAAAGATGAGCTGTATCATATGTAGTTTAAAAATGAAGAAAGAGAAAGGGTCTTTGTAGTCTTTCCTCATCTGGAGAACTGTGTGAACTCCCATGTTTAAAACAGATGAATTCAAAACAGGAACAGGTTCAGAGAAGGACTACTAGGATGAACAGAGAAATGGAGAACCTATATAGCAAGAGGACACTTAAGGAGCCTGGCTTGTTTAGCCTAACAAAAATGAAGGCTGAGGGGGAGATATGATTACTCTCTATAAATACATCAGAGGGATAAACACCAGCGAGGGAGAGGAGTTATTTAAGTTAAGAGCCAATGTTGGCAAAAAAAACAAAAGGATATAAACTGGCCATCAATAAGTTTAGGCTTGAAATTAGATGAAGGTTTCTAATCATTAGAAGAATAAAGTTCTGGAACAGCCTTCCAAGGGGAGCAGTGGGGGCAAAAAACCTAAGTTGTTTTACGACTGGGCTTGATAAATTTATGGAGGGGATGATATGATGAGATTGCCTACAAGGGCATATGGCCCATCTGCAACTACTATAACCAAATGTCTCCAATGGCCAGTGATGGGACACTAGATCGGGAGGGCTCTGACCTACTGCAGAAAATTTTTCCCAGGCATCTGGCTGGTGGGACTGGCCCAAATGTCCAGGGTCCAATTGATCACCATATTTGGGGTCAGGCAGGAATTTTCCCCCCAGGTCAGATTGGTAGAGACCCTGGGAAGTTTTCCCCTTCCTCTGCAGCATAGGGCACGGGCCACTTGCTGGTCTAAACTACAGTAAATAGTGGATTCTTTGTAACTTGAAGTCTTTAAATCAAGATTTAGGATTTCAGTAACTCAGCCAGAGTGGATGGGTGAACTTCTGTGGCATGTGATGTGCAGGAGGTCAGAATAGATGATCCTGATGGTACATTCTGGCCTTAAAGTCTACAAGTCTGAAGTCTATAAGAGGGATGAGGCTGAAAGTGGAAGGAAGAAAAAGGAGTCCTTTGTCACCATAACCTTCTGGTTGGTGGCTGTGGGAAAAGAAAAGCGTCCCAAAGGAGAGGGAACAACTAAATACTGATTCAAAAGTTCTTAATCCTTCAAAAGAACTATAAATTGAAATTAAAGAGAAAATTTATGTTTCTAATGAGCAGGCAGATAAACTGTTTTTAATGAAACTAAAAACACTGCATTAAAATGCAGCAAAAGCTTATTATATATTTATCAAGCTATACATCCATTTATAATGGTATGTGTACAACTGTTTTAGTAAAACTGTGCCCTAGCCAATACACTGTTTCAAGAAGCCTTGGTATTGTGTTTGCAATGTCGAACCATCTCCTTTTGCCCTCCCCCTAGCTGCTATCAAGGAATACGAAGTGCCTCTACTACAGCTGGGAAGGCAAACAAGCTGCTTCCTTTCCAGGAAGCTACAAATGTCATCTTTTGCTTACCTAACAACAGAAAGTGATTGATTTCCATACCTCTGCTCAAAGATTCCCACATGCCTTAAATTCTTATACTTCTTCCCTAGAGTCCTTCCTCCCCATTCACTAAAACTCACTGTTCCCAATCAAATCTCTTTCCTTCCAAGAGTACCATTAGAGGCATATAAATGTATCAAATTTCAAAGGACATAAAGGTATCTTCCTATCAGTACACATCCCTTGCCTGGCATTAAAACTTTAATGAGGTGAATCACATCTTAAAGACTGGTTAACATTTCATAGAAAACACTGAAAAAATATTCTGTATAGAAGTCTGCCTTTATATAATAATTCTTAACACATTTCTCCATCTTTGTTTTCAAGGTTGTGTGCATGAGAACAAGCACTTGGTCTCTTGGTAGTACATAAATTCATTGTTGTTATGCTTTTCCTCCACAGGAAGCTGCAAGTCTCTGCTTGTGATATCACAACAGTTTGCTGTGAGAATAACTAATGTCACAAATAGGATTATAGCTTCAGGTGGAAAAATGTGAATTCTTAATAAAACAACAAGACTAATAACATTTGCATAAAAGATCAATAAACTAATGAAGAGAAATACCAAAAATGTGAAATACTATGGAAACATTTTTATCCCTTTTTCATATATGCATTGTCTGTTGGTCTTAAGGATAGTCTTTTTCTAGTTCTTCCTAGCCTATTTTGCAATACAAGCTTATGGGAATACACAAATGGCTCATTTCTATTAGGAAAGAAAAAGAGGCTTACTCAGTGACTACCTTATAATTTATATGGCACCCAAAATTGCAAGATGATAATATTAGTAAACAGTACATTAACGTTTACTAATTTTACATTTTGATTTAGAATATTTTAAGCACTGTGTTATTCTCCAGTTTTACAATGAGGTAACTCCATTGAAATCAATAGTAAAACAGATGTAACACAGGGGTGAATCAGTTTTCTAACTATAATTTCTCCAGTCTTTGTTCTAGTATTTGTATGGATGCAGTCTAAGATGATACAGGGTTTTCTTCATTCATATACACTTACCGAATTCATTCCACTGAATAAGTCTCCTGATCCTACATGAGCTGTGTGAACAAAGTTTGTTGGCTCTCCAATCATACTTCGGTCGATCCGCCGTCGCCTCTTCTGAAAAGTGGATAAAAAAGTTGTGATTGCCACTTACTTAAAAAGCAAAGAATACCTGGATTAAATATAAAATTTGGTTTATAGTTAAAAGTGAACTGCCCCCACAGAGTGTTAAATGTATTTTTAGCATAAGAAGACCACAGCCCAATTTTTTGGTTAAGCTAAACACAGAGTCATCCACAATACCTTGGCATCAACCAAAGGGCATGTGACCAAGTATTGTGTTTAGAAGACAGCTCGATAAGAATATTCCTAGAATTAGACAACTTTCTATATGCAACCAACTACACATCAGTAACTTTACTATAATCTAATGCCTATTAAACAAAACAACATACTTAATTCTTTACACAGAAAAAGTTCTAACCATCTTTGACATTTGGCGTTGCACATCAATTGTCCCATATTAGTTTACAGTTGTGACGCATCAGATGCTCTTGGTTTAATCAACCATTAATCACCATCTTTCATGTCCATACAAAACATATAAATGCACAGAAATCCTAGACTATTTCCAATATGAAGTCATAGCACTAAGAACACATTTTGTGAGAGTGCTCTGATAGGAGCATTTCTAAGGTATCTCTTCATGGATTTACACAGTATAAACGTATGTTCCCAAAGGTCTCTGTATATTCAAACTGCTTTCATGCAGCTTAGTTAGAATACCATGCCTTAATACCATGGCAGTGGATGTCAGATTACATGCTCCGCATACCCTTTATAATGTATTTTACCATCCCTCACAGCATGGGACAGCATAACAATTTTGACCTCAGTTTCCCCTTTCTTGCATAGACTTGCTGCCTCAATTTTTGTTAATGTAATAATAGGTAAATGATGAATCAAAGGCAGCCACAATTTACCCTGATAAAGGCTTCTTTGGCAGTCTTCCACAAGACCAAAGTCTGCATTTAAATGCATAAAATGGAACAGACTGCAGCTGCCCTTATCTCTAATACAGGAGATGGTTAGATTGAATGCAGCATCATATGCTGCCACCAGTCGTTGCTGCAGGCCACTCTCCTGTATTAAAAGATGAGAGTGGCCATGGGTTTCACACCGAACAGTCCAGTTTAAGCTAACCACTGAACTGAAATTGAATAAGTACAACACAACTGCCATTAAAAAGTTACCTGACCTCAGTCAAAGCTTCCCTGTCTATCAAGACTTGATCTGTCACAGTTTAAAGGATGAGTATCTCTCCCTTCCTGGTCTCTCATAGATGCTAGGATCATTTAGAGTTTTGGGTGGGAAGTTTACATGTCTTACCAGTGGGAATCACGCCTGTCAAAATACAATTTTAGCTAAAAGTCACTGTGAATCAAAGCCACAGCTGTGAGAATACATCACAGGATATGCCCAATAAGAGCAAGATATTTCTGGAATTAAATCAAATCCATGACAAATATGCACCTTCCTCTCCCACCTGAAGAGTAACTTAAGAAGTCTGCTACGTCTTTTAACACAAATATTAAACAACCAAAGGATGAAAAAAGCAATACTGTAAAACCAGCCACGTACAAATGGAATAATAAAAATGATCTACTCTGCACCCCAAACTGTTACTAGGGTCCCTACAGCAAACAAATTTGACAAGTAATAGACCACCAACTAAAATAAGCATTTTATTTTATTTTCACTGTAGCTTCGCAGGGCTTTCAAGGGAAAGAGGATTTTTGCTGCCTAGATCCATTTTGTTTAATATAAATATGGAAAGAAAAAATGGTTGCTAACCTTTCGTAACTGTTGTTCTTTGAAATGTGTTGCTTATGTCCAGTCCATGCTAGGTGTGTGTGCGCCGTGTACACAGTTGCCGGAATTTTTTCTCTCAGTGGTATCCATAGGACCAGATTTAGTGCCCTCTAGAGTCATGCACGTATGCGCCTGTATAAAGAGTGCCACCGGCCCCACACCCCCTCAGTTCCTTCTTGCTGGTAACTCCAACAGAGAGGTAGGAGGGTGGGTCATGGAATGGACTTGAGCAACACATCTCAAAGAACACCAGTTACAAAAGAACAGGAGTACTTGTGGCACCTTAGAGGCTAACAAATTTATTTGAGGATAAGCTTTCGTGGGCTACAGCTCACTTCATCAGAATGCATAGAATAGAACATATAGTAAGAAGATATATATACATACATACAGAGAACATGAAAAGGTGGAGTAAGAGGCTAATTAAATACAATGAGCTATTATCAGCAGGAGAAAAACTTTTGTAGCGATAATCAAGATGGCCCATTTAGACAGTTGACAAGAAAGTGTGAGGATACTTAACATGGGGAAATAGATTCAATATGTTGTGGCAAATTGCCGGCACTACCATGATGGGTCTCGCACTTTCTCTTCTGAGGGGGTGGTTCAGGGCACCGTTTCTTGCCCCTGAACTGGGGTATTAACTGCCCCACTAGTGTCCTAAGGAGGGGAGTGGAGTGGAGTGGGAGGGACCCGGGCCCTCCCTCTACTCCGTGTCCCAGCCCAGGGGCCCGAGGGACAGTAGTAAATCACTAGAACTAGCGGTTCCTTCCCCTGGGCTACTTCCCTCTCCGGCCCTTCAGCTTGTGGGGCTTCCTGCCCTCCCTCTGCACAAACCAGGTGTCCGTTTAACTAGGGTCTTGGTCTTCTTAGCCCACCACAGCAATTCTCCAAACTCTCCTCTGCTTCCCTCCAATCTGCTCTCTGCTCCAACGCCAATCCACTCTGCTTCAACTCCTCCTCTTGTCTGATTGAAGCAGGGAGTTTTTATCATGTGACTGGCTTCAGGTGCTTTAATTAATTTATAGCAAACTTTCTTCCCTCTACAGGGAATAAGGCTCCCTTCTAACACTCTCCTGCTGCCCTCTGGCCATGCCGTATCACAATGTGTAATGACCCAGCCACTCTCAGTCTCTATTCAAACTCAATTAATGGTATCTAGTTTGCATATTAATTAGTAACCGTTTTTTCTCGAGTGCTCGTTCATGTCCATTCCATGCTAGGTGACTCACAAGCGGTACCCCCGGAAGTGGGCTTGGAGTACATGGTCGCACCAACTGCAACATTGCTTTCCCGAAACTGGCATCGTCACAGGCCTGTTGGGTGATGGCCTAGTGGGAAGCGAAGGTATGAACCAGTGACGAGGTTGTGGCTCTCCAGATGTCCTGGACTGTTACCTGCATGAGGAATGCTGCTGACGAAGCATCAGAATGGAGAGAGACTCCAACAAATGAAATGTTTGCACTTCCACCAGGCAGACAGCCCTGGTGGAAGGCTTCCTACTACCTAGCAAGACCTGTTGAACCTGAACAAGCAGGCCTGTTTTTCAGGGTTCAGCCACGCAGCAACAATGCAGTCAAGTGCAGAGAAGTGAGTTTTGGGTGAAGCAACTGGCCATAGTCTAGTGAAATCAAGTCTAGGCAGTGTGGGAATGCGAGTGGAGTTGCCACTCATAGGTCCAGAAGCGTACCAAATGAATACTGGTGTGTCTATCCTGGTGCTACCAGGATACCTTTTACCTTGTCCCATTTGATTTTTAGGAGGACCTTGTAAACCAAGCGTTATTGTTGAGAAGCGTACAGGTCTCCTGTCCATGAGAGCAGGAAGGCATAAAAGAGGAAGCTCATGCTGTGCCCGTGCAGCAAGCCGAACTGATGGCATTTCCTGTTCTGCCTGGTGGTGAACTAATCCACCTGGAGAGGCCCCTACCTCTGGAAGATGACATTGATGACCTCTGGTGAAGAGATCACTTGTGGTGAGAGGAAAAGGATCTGCCGAGGTGACCTGCCAGTGTGTTTCAGGCTCCCAAAAGATGTGATGCCTCAATGTGTATGATGTGATCCATACAGAAGTCCCACAGCCAAAGGGCCTCCTGGCACTGGGCTGAAAATTGAGCGCCTCGCTGCTTGTTGATGTAAAACATTGATGCAGTATTGTCCGTCATGACCTGCATCACTTTGCCTGAGATCTGGGGAAGGAACACCTGGCAAGCCAAGCATACTTCTCTGAGTTCCCTAACTTTTATATGCAGGGAGTGTTCTTCCTGGAACCAGAGGCCCTGAGTCCTAAGGTTGCCAAGGTGGGCTCCCTACCCAAGGTCTGACACATCCCCACATACAAGACTAGTGTTATCGATGGCTGAGAGGCAGCAAAGGGTACTCCTCCGATACAGATCCTGGGTCTTTCCACCAGGTCAGCAAAGCAAGGACCAGAGGCAGAATTGAGAGTATTGAGTCCAGGTGGGTCTGCTTGGGGAGTAGGCCGATGCCAGCCACATCTGCCACCATGTGTCCCAACAATTTGAGGCAGACCTGAGCAGTCGTCATTATTTGGATTGCGACCTTGGAAATCACATCCGACATAGCTTGCTTCAGGCTTCCCGTAGGGAGGCTTTGGCTGGGTTGAGTCGAGCACTGCCCTGATGAACTCTATTCTCTGAACCAGGACCAGGGTTGACTTCTGCTCATTTATCAACAGACCCAGTGCCTGGAAGGTGGCCCATACTGTACCGATGCTGTCCTGCACCTGAACCTGGGACCGACCTTTGATCAGCCAGTAGTCGAGGTACGGGTAGACTTGCATGCCTCGACACCCGAGGAAGGCTGCTACCACTGCCATATGCTTTGTGAAGACCTGTGGGGCTGCTGATAGGTCGAAAGGGAGAGCATTGAATTGGTAGTGACGTTGACCAACTACAAATCTGAGAAATCTGTGACCACAGAAAACAGTGATGTGGAAATAATTGTCCTTTAAGTTAAGGGTGGTGTATCAGTCTCCTGGATCCAGGGGGGAATGATGGAGGCTTGGGAGACTATGTGGAACCTCAATTTTTTTTTAGATATTTGTTGTGGCGATGCATGTCCAGGATGGGCCATAGACCCCACCTTGGTCTTCAGGATTAGGAAATATCAGGAGTAAAACCCCTTCCCTCTCAAGTCTCGAGGAACCCCCTCTACGGCCCCCACACATAGGAGGGCTTGCACCTCCTGGATGAGAAGCTGCTCATTCGAAAGGTCCCTGAGGAGGGACAGGAGTGGGGCATAGGATCATAGAATCATAGAATAACAGAGTTGGAAGGGACCTCTGGAGGCCATCTAGTCCAAACCCCTGCCCAGAGCAGGACCAATCCCAACTAAATGGATGGAGGGGTGGATGAAAATTGGAGGGCACAACTGACTGTAACTGTACTCAGTACCCAACGGTCTGATGTTATATATGGACACAGTGGACTGGAGGGCGACAGGTGGTCCAAAAACAAGAGGAGGAATGGATCTGAAAAGTCAAAAATGGTATATTGCCATCGGCTCCAAGGTTGGTCTGAGGGCCATCTCCAGAAGAATGGCCTTCAGCCGAAAGTCTCTATCTTTTCTTATAGGGAGTTTGAAGTCACTACAGACCTGGCACTTCTCTTTAACATGAGAGTCCCCCCAGACACTTTAGACAGCTAGTTTACAGGTCACTAATTGCCATCGGCTTGCTGCACGGGACATGCCCAGCCCCTGGGATGAAAAGTCCCTCAAAAACAGGGACAACTACGAACACTACTATATAGACTAGCTCTAAAAACTATATACACTAACCACAATAACTGTACAAAATATGAACAAAGTCCAAATGACTGAGAAAGAAGCCTTGCTACAGCAAGAGGGGTTGTCCAGCAACTGTCATGGGCGGTAAGAAGGAACTAAGAGGGGGTGGGGCCAGTGGCAACCTTTATACCAGCACATGTGTGTGTGACTCCAGAGGGCACTAGAGCCAGCCCAACAGATACCACTGAGGGAAAAATCTTTGGCAACTGTGCACACACCTAGCATAGAATGGACAAAAGCGAACACTCAAAGAAGAATTAATGTAAAATATATTTTATAAAAATAAACTGTTTAAAACCTACTCTGTAGTAGTCCACTAAACTAGTGCTTGAATCCTAGAGAAGAGCAATAGGCTCATGTAGGAAATAGTCTGTTCAGTATTAAATTCTAAGTTACTCATGATATAAATAGGGAAAGAGTCTGTGATCGACTGAGAGAAGAGAATTTCAGAATAATGTCTTTATGCTTAACATTGATTAAAGTTACTATAATTAAATAGTTCAGAGTTTAGAACATTTCTTCTATCTCCCACTGTGACAGAATTGTGCATATACTCCAAGGTTTCAACTACTAGACTAATTTCTTGTGTGTCAAATACACCTGATTTTTAGAGCTGGTCAGAGAAACTTTAAAAGACTCATGCTTTGTTGGAATATCTGGTTCTGTCAAATGGACATGCTTCAAAAATTGGGCTGATTTCACTGCAATTTCATTTTGGAGGAAAATTTGAAAAGCGTTTCAACCTTATCCCATTATGACATTTTCAGAAAAAAATGTTTAGATGTTTTAGTTTAAAATGACTTTGTTTTGAAATTTTATTTTGTGTTATATATTAAAATAAAAGTCAAAATTGAAATGAAATGTTTCATTTTTGTCAAACCAAATATTTCATTCAACCCAAAACGTGTGTGTGTGTGTGTGTGTAAAATACATGTGTACATATAAAAATTTTAGATTTTTCCTTTGCAGAAAATTGAAAAATGTTGGTTTTCATTCTGATTCTGAACAATGACAAAATTTCAAAATCCTTTGCAAAAATGGAGTCTCTGTCCTCTGCACAGCTGTAATATTTCATAGTAATCAGTACCAGAACACTTCCCTTTTTAAAGAGAAAAGTGATAGTGCTCAGCCAGAACAGGCCTGACTCCAGGATACACCATGAGTCAAAACAGTTACACTGGTGTACCCAACCACTAGTGAAAGTAGACCAGAATCAGATGCTGTGCATTTATGTGATTCAAACCTGGAAACAAAGGGTTAATCATCTCCCCACAACCCCTAAGTGATTTGCCAAGGCGGCATAGTCCACAACACAGCAAAGAACAGGACAATTGATCTCCTGAGTCCCAGTCCCATTTTCTCAACAACAAAGCCATACGTAGGGAGCCCCAACTGGTCTTCCCTGAAGTGGCTGTAAGTCAAGACTCTAAAAAGCATCAGGAAACACTGTTTTTAACACAAGTGCAGATAGGAGCTTAGTTACATAAGGCTGAATTACCATGTTGTCTACACTAGCTTTTGTCAAAGGTCCCAACTCAGATAAGTAGTTAAGCATGTGCCTATGTCCCATTGTAGCAATGTTACTATTGTTCATTATGGACAAAGGGGGCAGAAGAGACGCACCAAGCTGGAAACAAGGCAATGAAATATCTCCTGTCCCTAGGGATATGTAATTGAAAATTAAAGTAACTATGGACTATGAGGTTTTGAATGAGTGCCTTATAAAGGCTGAAAAACCTTCACAACTGAACACAAGATTTCTCTTTGCTGGGACTTTAAACTTTATGTTGGATTTAAAAACATTCTATGCATAGTATGTATACAGTACAAACATATTTCTCACTGACAGTCTATTTAGTTATGTTTAATCTATGAAAGAAAAACAAAGCAAACGTCTTTCTTTCAGATCAAAGGAACTGCTTCAACTTAGCCACTTGCTTCAGTTTATCATTTGTGCCTATTTAGCACTGTGGGCATGACACACATTAAAAACAAACAAAATAAGTAAAAAAAAATCTTTAAAAAAACCCCCAAAACTCCCAAACCGTCCCAACCACCAGCACAGCCTCCAGCTGGCCCTTATCTATACCCCAATCTTTATTATACACCATCAGTAAAATAATTAATAGTACCTGAATTGAAAAGTAAATTAAATTATCATTCAAGTAATGGGATCGTCTCATGTAGGGGATTCACAACAATAAAATATAAATAAAAAAATAATATATGCATATAGTGCCACTCAGAGTTTCTGACACCACTGTAGCTACATTAATAAAGCCTTCAGGGAAGTGCTGTAAGTATTCATTTTATAGATGGGGAAGACAAGGCACAAATGGGTTAAATGACTTGTTCAAGGGCACAGAGCGAGCCTATGGTAGTGCCAGGAACAGCATTCGGGTGTTCTAAATCCCAGTGTCTCACTGCTGCAGCTAAATCCCATTCTTTATTCCATGGTAGATGAACAGCAGTTAGATGCTATCCATCTTTCACAAAATCTAAAAAAATCTGTTTGCTGCCTTGTCCTGAATAATTTTTTAAAGAGTGGTAATAACTTTCCATATTTTTGAGGTTAAGATTACTGAATCTTTTTTTTAAAAACACTAAAGACTTCCTTTAACCTGCAAAGTATTTGTTTTTTTAACCTCTTCCTCTTTCCAGCCTTCCCCAAG
Source organism: Lepidochelys olivacea (assembly GCF_965140295.1). Classification (NCBI taxonomy): domain Eukaryota; kingdom Metazoa; phylum Chordata; order Testudines; family Cheloniidae; genus Lepidochelys; species Lepidochelys olivacea. The sequence continues at coordinate 84,084,474 of NC_140415.1, read as the reverse complement.
GCCTCTTCACTTCCTTTTACAAAGAAGTGACAACACACCAAGTAACCTTAGACCCGAGAAAGAAAAGAATACTGTAAATTCCTTCTTTAAAAAAAGGATCCGGGGAAAGAGTCAGAACCAGTAATTCTGAGGCCCGTTTCAGAATTTTTGCAATTACTCCGCACATACAGTAGAATTACACAGATGCCATGTCACATGCTAGTTGCCATAGTTGCCAGGGCAACAGTTGAAGCCTTTCCCATTTTGAAGCTGTGAACAACACACTTCACACCCACACACAGTACTATCTGTTCCTTTTAAAGTATGAAATCAGGATATAGGATGAGACCAACGTTTGGATGTCATAACAAGATGATTTTAAAATCTTGCACATTTCTAGCACTTTAGACCCAGAAGTGAGATTAAAAGGTCTAAATATAGTATGTATCCACGTCATTTATTGAAATTAAACAGCAAGCAGTCAAGGTATCTCTCATAATTTTAAAGAAAATACTTAGTAGTTTACAGCTCCTTGGGAACTTGAAAACTGTTTCTTCACCAAAATAATCGTTACTGTAGGGTCCTAGAGCAAGGCAGTTGTTCGATTTCATTTCTGTCAGGCTAGGAAGTCAAGTGATCTCTCCTGACTTTCTCAGGTTGTATCGGGGGGGGGGGGGGATTTGAGTTTCTCCAGCTATCAGTCCAATCAGAAGCACCACAGCTTCAATCTAAGTTTCATACACGTCTCCATCCACTTACTTTTTTCTGTTAATCTTGTTTTTGTGAATCTTTCTGCCCCTTTCCATAGGTTACACAACTCCTTCCATGCCCTTTCACTTCAGCCTTTTCCTTCTCTTCCCATACTTCAGGTTGCGTGTCACCTCCCACTCATGATAGCAAGAGGAGGAACACTTCGGCTTCTGTATAGCAGGTCCTCTATCAGTATCAGCAGGCAGTCTAGTACTTAGGGCACTCAGGAAACCCAGGTTTAATTCCTTGCACTCACACAGACTTTGTGTGATCTTGGGCAAGTCACTTAGCTCTCTGTGCTTCAGTTCCTGATCTGTAAAATGGGAATAACAGCACTTTCCTACCTCATAGGGATGTTGTGAGGATAAATACATTAAAGACTGTTAGATACTCAGATACTATGGTGAGGGGGCCATATAAGAACCATATCAAGATAAGCAGCAGGAACAGGCACCAGTAGTAACACCAACTACCCAGCCACTAGTGCTATGGTGGTCGTGATAGCATGTCAGGAAGATAGTGCAGGTAGGCAGATTGAGGATTCAGCAGGATTCTTCCACTTTGATGGCAAAAAGAAATGGGGTGAAGTGCAGGTGAAAAACAAAAGCAAACCAAATTCCTGCAATCCTTAAATTAATCTAAATTGCCTCGGTACATTGCCACGTATGTTTTACAGTTCAGTTTCAAACACCTCTCTTCCTCCCAAAAAAATCAGCTCTCCCACTCATAGACTTTAAATACAGAAAAATCTAGAAAAATAAAGATATTGATCAGCTTTTAAGCTGATAGTTTTCTCATGGGATATTATTAAAGCTGGTAGGCCTGAAATAAGAGCTAACAGTTGAAAGGAATTAAAATTTTGGACTTTTCAATCTTCAGACTATCCCTTAACCTCCAGAAAGGCATGACCACCAGCTCAAAAGTTACAATCTCTGCAGGAATAAACATGCCATTTCATAGCCCACATAATTCAGACGGTTGGGAAAGACAAAGTATTCAGTCAAACACAGGTCACTTTTCCACCTTCTCTCATGAGCAGGATGTTTACGCTCAGGCAGTAAAGTAAATTAATTCAAAGCAAACTCACTTAGCTGGAGAATTGTCAACTGTTTTTATCATTGGATTACTACTACACAGTATGTAAGAGGTAAGCTGTTTAATCAGTTTCAGATATATTTTAATATTAGGATATGGTTGCCAGGAGTCTATGCTCTCAAAAAAAAGATTTAAAACTTGAAAGAACATATTCTGAAAGTTCATCCTATCCACTCAGATAGGATTTCTGAATTTGCTCCTTTAGTGGAGGACTACAGAAATGCCACAGGCCTCCTGAGAAGAACTGGACTAATCAGAAGAGTTCTCACCAGTCTGGTAATTTTATTCTAAAGTCTTCCACAAAATAATTGTGAGGAAAAAGTCTAATGCTTAAAGAATTCCTCTCCTGCCCCCACACAATACAAAAACCATACCACCATACCAGTAGTAGCCTGAATACTTAGAGCATCAAGAGCCAAGAAATATCCAGCAGACAGAGCAGTGACTGCTTACGCAGCAAAAAAGGCTATGTGAAAAGTGAAAAACAAACAAAATGCAATATTTCAATAGGAATGTCAGGCATCTCTTCTCATGCAGATGGTCAGCTTATTCACCACTTTGAGAAGGAAAGTCTGCAATTGACTCAGGATACTAAGCAAAAGGTTCTAAACTAATTTAACAATAATAATTGCACCAAATTTAATCCAAAAGAGTTTTAATTAAAAGCAGGCACAAACCCAAATGTAAGAATCTATCATCCAAAGAGACAAATCACTCTCATAAAGGACAATTTAATCCAAAACTCATGAAACATTAAATTTCCAAAATATATTTTAAAAGTAATTGAACAGTGGAAAACATTGTTCAATCAATAACAGAAAAAGTCATCCAGAATCCTTTTCTGAGTTATTCTCCTCTTGGTGACTGTTGACCCCTAGCAAACTGTCTACAGATTTCTTGTTTTGGGACACACAGATAGAATCCTGACTCTGAGAACTATTTCTCTGAATTAAAGCCTAGGCTCACCCTGGATTTAACTTAATCAGTTTAGCATGCGTTAAAGCATGCATGACCTTATCTATACGAGACTTTTAGAAAGTATTTGTTAGACTGCCTGAGCTAACACCTTCTAACAACACACCTTTATACCTTAGACTAGAGTCTAGACAGAGCCTAGGCGTTGCTTAGCAGTTCACAGATCAGCTCCCTCAACACAGAAAGCTATGATAATATGAGCTGGAGAAACATACATCTCTTTATTTGTGTGCCGGGAGTAGTGCTTTAAAAGAAGGCATGATGATGGTGCCAGTCACAGATCAGGAATAGGTGGTAAAAGCATGCATGAGTCATCTGTAGCAGAAGCCAAAAATAAGAAATTCAAGGAGTACGACAAGATATTGTCATAAGTAAATGTTTGCTATTTTCTAAAACAATGGATCTTTATTGAATTTTCTCATAAAGCTGGAAAAGTGATAAATGTTTCTTTCCTGTCACCTGCTTCTTCACCATATAGCCACAGAAGTGAAATATGCTAGTCCAAAAATAGAGATGCAGGAGTCTAATGCAGGAGTCTACAACATCCTTCCCCTAACTAAATGTTCTCTTTGCCTTCTAAATCTTATGAACAGTGTTTAACTTCTCACAAACAATTTAACTTGAAATCACAACAAATATATAAAAACTCAATTAACACACACACGGCATGTGTAATATTTTCAGTATGAAAAAGGAAAATAATTCCCTTCAGTAAATAAACAAAGAGAATTTGATCACATCACCATTTTTGAACCAATGTCTGGGCCCAAATATAATTTGCTTTCCACTGTAGTAAAATTATAAACTCAAGAGATCAAAACTCACCATCCTAAGTCCAAACAGATCCATTTGTCTACACCAGACATCTTTAAAACTATAATATGTTGAGTTTTGGAAATAGGAGATTGAACTATCTTACTTAGTTGAATAAAACAGAGACATTAGCCCCTTCCCCACTTTACTTTTAGAGAATCTGATAGCAATGTTGGCATATAAACATTTGATTACTTGCTTTGTGTTACATTTAAGAATATGCACTAACATCTTCTCCGTGTGGGGCACTTTAGGACTGTGCTCTTTATGGACCCAGTGGGCATGACTTTATGGACAATGTTTGTAAATAAATAAATAAATAAATAAATAAATGCTACAGAAAGCATGGTGGCCAGTAAGATGACTTACAGTTAGGGAGTCCAAATCATCCAATCTCTTGTGACACAAAGAGCAGACCATTTTAACCTAAGATCTCCATCTTTCATGGGGACAAGCAAATTGCCTTACTGGGTCCAACCCACAGTCCACCTACTTTGGTATTCAGTCTCCAATAGTGGCTAGCACCAGATACTTCAGAGAAAAGCGCAAGAAATCTCCTAATTCCTAATAGTTAAAGACTGTTTTAAGCCCTGAAGCATGAGACTTAATATAGTTAGTGGTACATTTTGATGTAAATGATAATGAAAGGGAATAACTGGATATTTTTGTTATTCATACAAATGTTCAATCCTTCTTTGAATCTTGTTGAATTTCCAAATAAAGTGGATGATCATGTCTTTCCTCAACTGTTAGGTAGTTAGTTGGGAAACACAGTAGCAAGATAAATAAAATGGGGGTAAGCACCTTAATTACTTCCATTCTCTTCAGCCAAATAACAGAGGGATAGTTTCATTGGATCACTGTTTTCTGAAGAAAAGGGAGGTAAATTAGAGAAAACAAAGACATAACAGTAAGTAATATGAATTCCTAAATATTTAAAAATGTGTCCTTGACCACACAGAAGACATACAGGCAACTGACTGGGTCTGTTTCAAGGACAACTATGATTTTGATACATAGATTTGATATGCAAACAATTTTCCTTACTCTGATTACCCACAAGAACTTTTGGAATATATCAGGCTAGGCTGGAAAGGAGTAACAGTGTACTCTGCTGAATACAAAGAGACTTCAGTAGTGGGATCTCACCTGATCCAGCATGCCAGGGCTTCAGCAAGCAGTCAACAGACATTTCTTATTTCTAACACAAATCGATGTGATGTGGTGCACATGCAAAAGACCAAATTTATGTTATTTTAATTAATTAATGACTTGGTCATCAGCTTTCACACCTTTATATATTTATTTGTAGACTAGGTGTCCTGGTCCACACTTGTCAACATCTCCACATTATTGTACAATAGCTTGCCAAAAAGAATGATATCTTGGCCGTTCTGTTTAAATATTTTGTTAGTTTCTGATCACACTTGAGGAGGCCAAGACAGACATATATACAGGAAAGTTCTATGGTGAACTAGATTGAGGCACTATACTTTATTTTACTTATTAAAAAAAAGCAGATAATGTATATTAAATCTATCAAATTTGTGTATTCTCATATGAGTTTTAAAAAACCACAGCCAGTAATCCCATATTCCAGCACCTAATCTGAGATGTAGATAATTATTTCCACTGTAGAAGGATTAGTCTTTGTCACCACAAAGGAATCTTCTAGTAGTAGTTCCCTGAATCACGTTAATTCTATGAAAACAACATTAATAAATCCCTTAAAAATAAATGGCATATGGCTTGTAGAAAGCACGATATCCAGAATCAGCTGGATCTGACTAATAATATTTTTCCAAAAGTATGTTAAACTTGATCATTCCCACAGCATGTGGAATTTAGTAAGTGGGTCAGAGTTACATTGCCGACATTGCTTTTTTTGAATCAGCAATACACACTGGTGTTGCAGGCTCAGGAGCCCAGTTGAATGAAAAATAGGTTTTGGTTAGATTAAATCCATATTATAATAAAATGGCCTTATCACCATGGACAACAAAATCATTTACATTGATAATTCCAGTGTGATATAATTAAATTTAACAAAACTGTTGAAAGATGGTGCCAAATGTGGACGGAAGCACAGGGATTGCTGGGATGCGAAGCAATGCATCACGGGGCACTGGGACAGGACCCAGGATGCCTTCCGACCCCCTCCACCTTCCACAAGTCTTAGCAGCAGAAGAGAAAAAAGTGCTCTGTGGGATAGCTGCCCAGAGTGCACTGCTCCAAATACTGCTGCTGCAATTACTGCAAATGTGAACATGCTATTGCGCAGGCAGCTGACTGTGTGAACACACAACAGCGGTTTCCCTTCAACGCTCTCTGAGCGGCACGGTAACTCCCGGCGCTGTAACTCTGCCAGTGTAGACATACCCTTAGTAAGTTAAAACCTCACACTGACTGCATACTGTTGATGCCTCCAAAAAGATCCTTTTTTTAGCCAATTCAGCACATCACCACCTTCTGGAATTTTTTGAAGTTCTCAGTTTCTGAACTGTTTGCACAGTATTCCATTATGTTATGATGGCATTACTGATCATATGACAGAACTGGCAATTTCAGGCTATGTTGTCTAAATAAACAGGAAAATTTGCCAGATGAGGTCAGTTGACTCCTGAAAACAATAGGTCTTTTGAGAAACTGTGTCTAGGTCAAACAGCAAAGGGATCTTGTTCTTTTCTAAAGGCTTAAACAGGCTCTATTTAAAATGTGCAATAAATAGTGAATCATACTTGGTAAAGCTAGAAACCACTGTATTTTCCTAGAGGCACGTAAGCATAATCTTCTAGGTCTTATAATTTTGAAGCTTTATCATAATTTTTTCCAGCAACTTTTAATTATTTTTTCCCCCCACAGGAGTTCATTTCCCCCTCCTTTTAGCAAATACCAGATAAAGGATCGTTTAAAAAATGAAACGAAATGAAATCAAACCAAACCCAGTTTTCTCATTACGAAAACAAGATCTTGGGTTTCTACTGCATTAAGCATACCATTCTTCAGTACATTCAGACAATAATTCATATAATCTTTGTGTAGTGACCCAAGAGTAACAGCGATGAATCAGCTACAGAAATGCAGCAAAGTGAAGTGACAAGTTTAAGGTTATGATTTGTGCAATATCACTGGCAATCTGAACTAGAGTTTGCAAGACCTCCAACACATGCTCTTTCCTTCCTGTAAGCAAGTTTTATGACAATTCTCAGAAGGGCATGATTTTAACACGAAAGCTGCTCACTTGAATCAAACAGCTGGCACTGTGAAGGTTTATACCATTAAACAAGCTTTCAATGTGAATTTCACAGTAACAATGAAGGGTAGGGACAAGAAATAATACAGAATACTCATGGAAGAGAAAAACATGAAAAACATGGAAAAATAGGGAGATGGAAATTAACAGTAGAATGCTACCTACTGAAAAATAATCACATTTAAAATTTTTTTTAAAGTGTTGTTTAAAAAGGTGATATTTAAATCACACTGGCTGTTAATAGGATATGGGCCAGATTTTAAAAGTTATTTAGGTGGCTAGAGAGGCACCTAGGGGAATTTTCAGAAACACCTAGTCACCTAACTCCTATTGATTTCATCTTTGAAAAAGTCATTAGATGCTCAAATAAGTTTTAAAATCCAGCCATAAGTACTTATAAGAATCTACAGAGAATAGCACCATAAAAAAAATCTATTTCCACTTGCTGAGCCTCTCCTGAAAATTAACACAGGAAATATTAGCAGAGAGGTCAACTGACATGATGAAAAATGACAGCTCCATGACAGGATGTGTCTCAGTACTTAGAACATGAAACCCTTCCTATTCAACCAAATAAATGTCACCCCCAACTGAAAAACAAACACAAGCAGCCAGTTAACCTTAGATAAATCTGTATATCAAAGCCCGTTTGGTTAAGAAGCCGTCTTTCATATTAGCGAATCAAATAGGGACTTGCTGGTGCTAGCTGAAGTGAGCTGGTAGTTTTGTCCACTACATACACATGTGTAGAGATACTTATGTCTGGGTATATTTATATGCACACAGCAGTATATACACACATGTTGTAAAAAAGACTTAGTTTTTAAAAAATGTAACCACACTCTCCTAAATCTGAAACATCAGTTTATACTGAGCTTCAATAAAATAAAGCAGGAGCTTCTCAATACTGCCTCCAAACATGCCACCAGAAATGGGAGATGAATGAAATAGAATCCTCATGTACACTTCAGCACAACTAACCAGGAAGCAATCTAATTGCCTTAAAACATCCCTGGCATCAGGAAGGGCAACAGCAGCAAACATGGGCCAGAGTCTTGAACCTATTCCTGTCACTTATTGCCCGAGCAAGCATTTTAACACTGGCCATGATGATTCACCCTCAGGCAGTCCCTGATGTGATCACAAAGGGGAAGGAATCCCCAACTACGCCTGCAACAATATTACTTTTGGGGAGCCTCTCAAAAAAACCCGCAAGAATTCCCTTGCTGAAAGAAGGTGGATGTTCCAATTCGTATCCAGCTAATGGGCTAACTTTGCCTTCATCTTTTCCAAGTTCTAGGTCTTTTGATGCTTTCCAGTTTTTAAATTTGCAACTGAATGCACTACGGAGTTATAATTCTAGTCTTCAAGTAGAGTATGGTGACAGAGGACTTGGAACTTCATTCTCAACACTTCCACAGTCAGACATGGGCAGTTCTATCACCATTGCTACTGCAGACTCCTCCTCACTTCTCGTTCTTTTTCCCCATTCTCTCCAGCAGACACTGACAGTTCAGGAACTGGATCCACTGTGAACCTCTTTCTTTGGTTCTTTGCACTGTGGGCTCTGCCCCTTCCCTCCAGTAAAAGATTGGCCAGAGCAACCAGTTGTTTTATCGGAGTGGAAGGGGGAAAACAGTGAAGCGCCTGTGTTTGTATGTGCTGTGAAGGGGGGAGGGGTGCAGAGGCTGAACTGTGGCACCAAGCAAATAAGGACAGTAAGCCTATTTCAACTCCTCAGATGTGGAGCTTGTAGCATCCACTTCCCAGCTTTACCCGCTGCAGCCAGCACCAAGTACTTCCTGAGGAGTGTACAGTCCTTCAAGGCAAAAGGAATAGGTCAAATGGGGAGGGAGGAGGGAAAATGGAAAGAAAACAATCATTTCAAGGGACAATTTCAAATAAACTAAGGATTTGGGTCTGCAGGACAACTGCATATTGGTAAAATTTAGTTTATTTTTACTGAATGTTGTTCCTCTTGCCCTTTGAAGAAGAAAACCATGTGAAATTCATTATGACATGCAAATAACCTTCCAGTGAATCATGACTGGGGGGTGGGAGGGGGAGGGAGGAAGGGGAAAGGGGAGTCCACAGGTCCTCAAACTCTCAGCTTATAGTCAAATTGTTCCCAACAAACATTTTCACATATAGCAACTATGGCTACTGGATTGGACCACTACCCTGACACAGTATGGCAACTTCTGCAGTCTTTTTCCTGGGTTAAAAAGAAAAGAAAAAGCAGCTATATTTCACAGTCTGGATGTCAGACACCTAGTCCCCTGATGGCCTTATACTGTTATTGTGAAATATAGAGATTCCCTCCCTGTCTCTTCCCCCCAAACCATGTCAAGCAAATTGTTTTCTGACAAATGGCTTGCACACATATCAAGTCAGGTTGTGAAATCTGACGAGAGCACTAGTTACTCACCCTCCTAAATTCCACTGTAGTTTCAGCTGGAGAAAAAGCATGGTATTAAGGTTAAAGCACTGCACTAGTAGTTGGGAGAGCTTTATTCTTCTCTCAGCTCTCCACAGACTTCCTGTTTGAGCTTTGGTAGGTGCAGGCTGTATGCCTCAACTTCCTCATCCACAAACCGTGGGCAATATTTACCAACCTCCCAGGGATGCTATGAAGCTCATTTCAATGATGTGTGTTAAGAACTGTGAGATCCTTGGATATAAGGCATAAAGTACTATTGTACAATTCCTGTGCTGAACAGTTGTGTAGTAGTGTTGTGTGATGTTAAATAGCCACAGTGTTCTACCCCAAAGGCAGCTGCATCGCAGCTGTCAGTGAAACAGCACTACGTGACAGGATATGACAAGAAGTGAAGAACAATGATGTATCCATTTTGGTTAAAGGAATATAATTACCTAAAGTGGAATTAATGGTACTGTACCACTTCCCTAGTGAGAATGGTCATGACTTATTTAAATTTTTATTCCAGATGTTCAAAAATGACACATCAGAAACAGCTTCAAACATCAGAAGGTTGTGGTCAGCTTTACAGACTCAGGTCTCCAGTGGCTCACTCCCACACCTGTCAGCTGGCATTCGAATCCACTGAACAAGACTATAACTCCTCCTGTAGCTGACTGGCACATCTGCAGCAAACAGCATACCTGCAAACCTGTAGCTAGTCAGGAGTCCTATCCATTGGACACCACCTTTGCTCCTGTTCAACTGTTCTCCAGTCCTGTTCCAGCTCTCGCTATTCCTTCCCTAACACCCCCAAACAAAAAATATTTACAGTTGCTATTACCCATCAGACAACTTCTTAAAAACTACCCCAGATGCCATCCATTTCTCACACTGGAATGATGGCTAATATATGTTTGTGATCTTTTGGGATGAAGTCACTATATAAATATAAAAGGATACAGAGTGACATTTAGAAGTGCTGTTACTTTAAACATCTGGCAATCCCCCCAGTTTCTCTTGCCCTAAATCACTTGCAACAGCTATGTTCAATTCCCCCTGAGAGGAAGGAAATTGATCAGGCTTTTCAGAAGCTTAAAAAGCTTATTTTTACTAAAACAATGTACACTTTACACTCCAGCTGGATTTTCTGAGTAAAAATAGAATCATTTACAGCTTCAGAAATAACCATGGGGTCTTGCTAAACCATCTTGCCATTCTGGTCAGCAAGTTCCCCACCACTGTTTTTAAAGCTGTAAAAGTGAATTGCAACTAATTGCTAATAGTACTAAAATCCTATTTGAGCATATACAACCCCCAAGTAAGTGTTTTGGGGTTTTTTTTTTTGAGCTAATAAGAAGGCTTTAAAGCTCAAAAAGGGAGCACTTATTTTCCCCTTTAGGGATTTTTGCAGCTCAGGAAAAAAAGCTTTTTCACTTTCTATCTCTTATGCACTAGCACGGTGGTTTTTAACCCTTTTTTCATTTGTGGACCCCTAAAAAATTTCAAATGGAGGTGCAGACCTGTTTGGAAATCTCATAGTCTGTGGACCCTGAACAGTCCGCAGATCACAGGTTGAAAACCACTGCACATAGTGGCTCTCCAATGTCTCCGTTCTGTGGACCATTTAAACAAAAATACTTCCACAATGCATGTTTATGGTCCCCATCCCCAATCCCTCACTGCTTTGTTTTCCAAAGGTTTAATTCTGCCGAGTACCAGGAAGAGCTCTGTGGATCACAGATGATCCCCAGAACACTGTTTGAGAAACACCTGCACTATCATAACACTGCTATCTGGGTTCACATCACTGCAGCAAGTTTTATTTTGTTTGCATCCCTTAAACTCTCAAAACCATGATGAATGTTAAATCTTAATTTATTTGTATGTCTGAGTATGAAAGATTTTGTAAATTTTGTCCAATTTTAATGCCTTTGTTAAAATAATTCTTTCTCAACTGTTTTGCTGTCATGTTTTCAGCATCATATCTGTTGAGTTTGGGGACAAAAATAATGTTTTTTTACTGCTTTTTACTCCCATTAGCCCTGCAGTGCCAATATAGGTCAGATTCTAAACTGGATTCTGGTCCTTCTTGAGCAAGAACAAATTGTTTACTAAATTCCAATAAGCTGAGAGCAATGGGTTCCCTCTGTGTCATGGAGGGACTAATTTGGCCTGCAGAAATTTTATTATGATGACACGTGAGAAGGACCCAGCTTGACTCTAAGAGCCTCGACTGAGTTTGCAAGGCTGGCAGTTGCAGGAAAAATATTTTTATTTATGATGCGACATGGACTTCATTGATAGACAACAGGCTACCATTTTTAGAGTCACCTTCCGATGAAGTGAGCTGTAGCTCACGAAAGCTTATGCTCAAATAAATCGGTTAGTCTCTAAGGTGCCACAAGTACTCCTTTTCTTCTTCCAGAGTAAGTTTCATTTAAAAGGGAGAATTTTCTTTGTTTCTTTACCATTACTCAGAAAGTTATAACATTCAAAAAACAAACCAAAGTCCCCCCCAGTTCACCTAATCACTTCTCTCTTCCTCTTGACTGTGCAATTAAATTCCAGTCATCTTGCAGTTTATAAAATATTATGGAAATTTTATGAAAAAGCACATGATTAATTTTCCTGTTATATAAGCTGGGGAGTCAGGCTAAGGTGAAAAGAAGCATTTCAGTCAATTAGATAGCCTTTTCTACTAATTTATAAAGCTAAGTGTTAAAAGTAAACAGTTACACTGGGTTAAGTTAAGGACATAAAACATATGACAATAATGCATGATGTGTTGGTTAACTGTATAATAGTGGCTTTGTGCCTCAAGAGGTCTGTTGCTCCATGGGAATCACACGCCAATATAGTATTCTTTACCACACAATCGGAGGCCTTCATATTTGTGACATACAGCTATCATTGAAAAAACTGCAATAACTTAACATACATATTATTTCATCCACATTAGGCATACCTTTTATATTGTTTTATATTATTATATTAATCTGTTTTTGTGGATGGGTTTGTTTCCTTTGGAAAACATTTTAAATGGGCTTTTTAAAAAGTGGCAAAAGCTTTCAGTCACTTTTTTCTTAGATATGAATCATTTGGATTCCAATTACTAACTTCATTTAATCAAGTTTATCTTACAATTATTAATAGGTTTCATCTGTAAATTAACAGATATGTAGACTTAAAAAATCTGGCTGCACACATACTATATTATACACCCCCCCCCCCAGCTCCTACATTCCAAAGTTCTGTATACTTTCCATTGCTACAGCACCTTTCATCTGATGATCTCAAAGCACTGATCTTGGTGGGACTACTCAGGTGCTTAAAATTAAGCAGCTTCTTAAGTCTTTGAAGGATTCAACTTTAAATAACATCTCACAAAAGTACTCTGTAGTAGATATACCAGTTTTACAGGTTGGGAAACTGAGGCACAAAACAACTTTAACATGGCTATACAGGAAGTAAGTGCAGGAGCCAGCAGCAGAACCCAAGACTTTCAGCCCTTCTACATTAACCAGACTACACAATCTCTTCTACATACACAGACACAAGGTGATTTCTCTTTACTGGTACAGAATGTACTTTATGATGTGACCACTAAAATTTCCTCTTTCCTTCATTCTCGTGCCCTCATTTAACTCAAATCATAGCTCCACAAAGGAATAAAAAGCAGATAAACCATGGAAGATTCTCACTCACACCAATAAGGACCCAGGCGTAGCAAAGCACTTGAGCACATGCATGACTTTAAGCATGTTCTGAAATCCTCTTGACTTCAATGAGACTGGAGCATGTGCTTAAATGCTTTGCCTAGTTGGCTTAGTGCTGTAAAAGAATTCAGTGTTGAATAGGCATCCAACTGAAGTCCAGCTTAGTCTCCAATAGTCAGCTTCAGCTTCATCACTTTTTCAAATACCTAACTGAACCAAATAGGTAGAAGGGCTGCTGCCTCCTCACGACACTTCTGGTATGGCCAGTTTAGCTGCTTTTCTCCTCCTCCTCATAGCCAGTTCTGATGGCGCCCTAGCACGGGTGAAGTAGTAACGTTCACAGATCTGAACCACTCTGGATATATCAATTTGCAAATTGGGTATTAGCAGAATACTCAGGGATTAAATGAAGCTCACATAGATTTTAATATCAGTAATCAAAACTGATGAAGATGTATAAAGATAAGCACCTCCTCTCTCACCCCCTCTTCTCTGCATCAGCCCCCAGATCAATCCCATTTCCTTATTCTACAAAGACAGAAAGCTACAGTGAATAAAATTAGCTACTGTGTTATTCAAGCCTTGCTTTCTTTACATTCCAAATTCAACGGACACTTCATATTGCTCAAAGCTTGACTCCCATTTTACACAGTATAGAGCAAAATCAGTAGGCATTTAATATTTTTCCATGGAGAACAGGAGACTAATTAAGCTCCCTATGGCCTGCTGTGCTAAAGATCAGCATGCATATTCTCTGGTTGGCAATCCCCCCAACTCTCACCTTTACAAGTACTGCAATGACCAACTTTTACCACAGATAAGCAATCCAGTATATATGTAAAGTATACTATTACAGTACAAGCAATCCAGGTATGTAGGATAGTCTATCAGGTTTGTTAAGGATATATGCCTAGAGGGATTCAATGCCCCACTTTAACTTTGGTTTATCATCAATCATTATTTTAACAGACAAATTACGTTAGTTCAGCAGAAGTGGGGTACAACACATTTTTAAAAAGATTTGTTCGAAACAAAGGGCTAGATGACATACTTGTCCAGATTAATTTTACAGAAGTGCTCTCAAGAAGCTCACTTGATTTAGCTTTGGCTTGGGAATTCCAAGGAAGTTTTGTCAGTCATACAGAACAACTCAAATTTATAAGTGATCATAGTACAATTTCAAACTTTATACAATATACTACATTGCCACATAGCTTTGGTTCCAATGTAATAAACTGAACTTTGTAGTATTTATTTCCTGATAACACAAGGTAAAAAAAGAGAGAGTTGCATGCAAAATACATAATCAGGTAGAGATTCAAAATTACAATTTACCCCTTTTCTCTTTAAAATTTCAGATTATGATGTTTTATGAAGCACATTTCTAAACTGTTGTTCCATTCCTCCTGCCTAACTAATGTACAAACTTTGATACCACTTAACACCATTACTGGCTTATGTTCCCCTAATCTTTCCATTCCTTTTTTCTCTATCCATTACTTTTTCCTGAATGCCACCCAACCCACTTCTGTTTCTGCTTTTCTTTACACTAGCACAATGGGAGCCAGTGTTCCACTGTGACAAGCTGGTCAAGTCAGATAACAGTAACCTGCCTCAATTTTTCCATCTGTAAAATGGGAATAATAATGCTGGCCTACCTCACAAGGTTGTTGTTCTTGGGTTAAATCCTGGCCTAACTGAACTTAATGACTAAACTCCCATAGACTTCAATGGGCCCAGGATTTCACCCAATTAAACAATCTGAGATCACTGTAGGAATTTCACTACTATACTAATCTAGTTCAGCCACACACAGGGTACACAAGAAAGTGGTTTTCCAGGGTTGAGATTAGTTAGCAGATTAATAAAACAATTCAGACAATGTCACTGAGTTTTTAATGCTGACACTAAAAGCTCTGGGACATAGCACATCCCCACTCAGGGGATGTTCTTGTTGTTCAGTAATACGGATAGAAGCACAGAGAGGAGAGCAGCCTCTAAGGGACTATTATATTCTCGCTGTGCATGAGTTGAAAAGGGGCAGAAGATGGGCAGAGCATTAGCTCTGCGTCCTTGTCCCAACAGGCCAGCCAGCACACCTGTGCTGGATAACCAATGGGATATGCCATGCCATTCAGGTAAAAGGTACTGCACTCCCTCCCCAAATAGGGGGGAAATCAGGAGGTAGATTGAGACATTAAAGCCCAATCTCCTTCCTGCTCTGCTCCTGGGGCAACAGAGCTCTGTGCTGCCCCATACGTGGCCTTGTAGCAAAGCCACAATTTAGCCCTGTACATGAACTTGAATAATTTCAAGAGCTTCTGGAATCTGGGAATTGCCTAATACCAAAAATACATTTCTGAATATGGGCCTGTTATTATTTTATGATACTGTAAAATGAAAAGGGATGGATTAAAACTTTTGAAAATCTTTCTGAACTAAGACTTCTAGTAGCAGCCTCAAACATGCACAGAATTCTTATTAAGAAAAGAATTATATCAGGATCAGTTTTTTCTTAGAGCCAGCACAGAATTTAGTCACTAAAAATACAAGGCATAGGACAGCAACAGTTAAAGGACATTAGCTTTACTACAGTACACACAGTACAAGGTTTTAGCATGGAAAATTAAGCCACATGGCAACAGCTCTAATTTCTTTCCACTGTCTACCTGTCCATTTACATGACACATTCTTCTACAGAATGGGAAACTGTAGCTATGTTATTAACTAAATTGGTGGTCCTGACAAAAACCTTCTGCAAGAACGAGAAATGTGTGTAAGGAACAGCAGATTCAGAGGAACTGGAAGGTATAAATGTTCCTAATGGTACATTCTGACATTTTGGGGTTAATCTATCCTGGTTCTTATATGAAAGCCAGAGTGGCAAGGTAGGCAGTTGTCAAACACCAAGGAAAGAGGAGAAGCCTTCTGTATTTTACTGTTAAACACTAAAGCAAAAATCAAAAATTGGAGCTTATCCTATATAATATTTTAAACTTATAAAAAACTTGCTTCAAATGTGGTTCACTTCATCCCAAAATACTATGCGGGGCTACCAGCTCTTGCTGATCCAATTCAGCTTTTCTGAAGGCAGATGCATCTCTTTGTGACCGACATGAGACATTAGTTCTGGAAATACATTCTCAGTGACAGAGCATTACTGACCATGACTGACTACAAAAGATCAGAAAACATTTGAGAATTTCTTTTTAAAATGGTGCCCTGATTAGCAGAAGCTTCAAAAGCAGTTTTTCTTTCAGAGTTTTAGGCAAATAACCTGTGCTCCTCCTAGCAAGCCCTTAAATTAATCTAACAAAAAAATGCCAAACCCTTTTTCAATGTGCTGACAATTGTAGAATTATACATTATTCACACACATACACACTACATACAAACATTTCATTCCTCCAACAGAAGACTAGGCATAATTCTTGCACACATTTTTTAAGATATCTGGCTTTAACACCTATTTCACTAATAACCCAATGAAAAGGTATAATGTTACTACCACTATCTTTAATTGCTCATCAGAGATCACCATTTTATTCACAAACACGTACAAGAGAAATACCCAATGATTTCCATGATTTCCCTGCATTTACGTAAATATACAGAAAAATGCTCCTTATTTACCTTGGTAATGTTTAATATTTTGACACTGCACCAGAGATTGTAAGACACAAGATAGGTCATTTAAACAAATAAAGCAGCCTATTAACTGTTAATGCAATATGAAGTGGCAAACAAAGTGAGGACCAGTAGAAACCTGCAATAAACTGGCAAACTGTCTCTTCTAATAAATGACACCTTTATCAAACCGATTTGACAGGCCATTAATGAGCTATATAATACAGAAACCTCAAATATCTGAGATTGATGGTTTGATAAGTAATTCTACGCTACAGCCTATACAAAAACGAAATATTTCTGAGTTATTGTGCCAGCTGAAGGTTCTATCTTGTATATTTCAACACTGAAATTTATACTATATTATAGGTCAAAAAAGTTTCAATGATTAAAGGGCACTGAATGATCATGTTTTGTCCACATTGGGTCAGAACCTGCACTTGCTTTTGCTAATGTGAGCGCAGAATCTGGCCCACTAGTTTTAAAAATACTCTGAACTACCAAAATTTTATTTGACTTGTTATGTGGGCTGGGGGTGGTTTATGCTGGGTTTGCTAATTAATTCTATTGTATGGTTGTATATATTAATTAAATTTAAGGCTACATTTTAGTCAGGGTATTTTTACTAAAAGTCATGGACAGGTCACGGGCAGTAAACAAAAATCCATGGCCCGTGACCTGTCCATGACTTTTATTAAAAACACCCATGACTAAAACTTGGGGGTGGGTGGGGGGGCTGCCCAGGGCCCATGCAGGTGCTGGGGAGGGGTTGGGGGGGGGCAGGCTCCCTACCTGTTTCCACACCTCCCCCTGGCCCCCACCCCTCCCGCAGCAGCAGTTTGGGTGTTGGAGGGGGCAGGAGATTGGGGCAGAGGATGGGGTGAGGCAGGCTCTGCGGGGGCAGTGCCATCCACCTAGCAGCTGAGCAAGGGAGACATCGATGCTTCCAGGGGAGCCCCCCAGGTAAGCACTGCCCAGAGCCCATGACAAACTTGCAGCCTTAATTATGTTCAGGTGCCCAACGCTGTAGGGATAGGTGTTTTTTGTACAAATAGGGAGAAGAAACACACAAATTACAAGTTTCAGAGTAGTAGCCGTGTTAGTCTGTATTCGCAAAAAGGAGTACTTGTGGCACCTTATAGACTATCAAATTTATTTGAGCATAAGTTTTTGTGAGCTACAGCTCGATGAAGTGAAGCTTGTGCTCAAATAAATTTGTTAGTCTCTAAGGTGCCACAAGTACTCCTTTTCTTCTTACAAATTACAAAATGTTTGTCAGCCTTAACCACAGAAATCTCTTCTATTAGAAATAGAACTAGCGGATGAAAACGTTTGTCAGCAGCAGGTCCCTTCTGGTGGCCATATTCATAGTTTATATCACACTTTGTGTAGCGCTGCTTACACAATACACTAGCAATCAGATCAGATTAATTTAAATTAATCACTAAACAATCAATTTAAATCACTTATTTTAATCAGTTTAAATTAGCAAGCAGGAAACCTTGATTGAACTCATTGATTTTAATCTTGTTTTGAATTTGTACTTTTTAATTATTTTCCTAAAGAAAGGTTGATTCTCATTAGTTGTTAATCATTAAAACATGTTGATTTGCAAATATATACAGCCTTTACACTAAATATGAGGCTTCTTTTTGCTAACCAGGTGCATACATTATAACTATACACTTTATAAATGCAATTTTACAGCTTAATATTTATTCAGAGTCTTAATTTTTCCAAACTTATTTGAGAAAATGGTGAGTAATGCATTTATTTCCTAGATGATTAACTTTTTACTTGTGATTTGTGTCAAGCTCTTTCAATGGAAATTCAAATTAAAAAAGCACAAAACAGCATTTTTAAATGTTATTCGTTAAATAAAGCAAGCTTAATTGTGTTGAATACATAAAGAAGTTTATCACAAAATTTATCGAAAATGTTATGCATTTAAAACTGGATTAATAAGAAAAATATTCTCTGTAGCTAGTGAACTGAATTGATGGTTTCAAGATTTTAGAACCAGTAGATCTCACCCTCTCACACTTTTTTTTAATTCATAGATTGGAAGAGGAAAACAAATTTTCTTGCTTTTTCAAATCCCAACTTTGTTTCTTAAACTTTGAATGAACTATTCATTGAATTTAACTAGCTGAAGAAACCAAAATGAAGAAATTAGGCTCTCTGCGCCTGCAAAAAAGGCTACTGCTATCAAAAGCTGGTTTAGCACTTTTGGTCCCAGGTGCTTAACCAGTGATTTCCACCAGTTCAGTGGTCTGACTTTCTTTAAAGCTTGGCAGTAATCACGTACTGCTTAGTATATTTTTTATTTAAATGATAAAGTCAAAATTATATAATCTAACATAAGTTGCCAATTTCAAACTTAAATTTAAATGTGTTTATTTTAAAAAGAAAACTATTTCATTTAAATAAAAAAACCTGATTTTTTAATGAAAAAAATAGCATTTTTTATCTATCCCGCAGTACAGTGTATTCATTTAATATCGATCATGGACAGAAAGAGATGGGTTATAAACTGAAGGTTCCACTTGAGTTAGACCTTTAAACGGATAGCAATGGCAGTGTTTTAAAGGGGCTCTAATGTTAGCTTTTTTCTGTAATTCACAACGTTGTTAACAGTGTTCTGGAATATACCACAGAATGAAGCAGAATTACAGAAAGGTGATGTTAAAAAGATTAGATAAAGGCAGGTCTGTTTCTTGTACTATATAAAGATTTTGCTACAAAGTTAAAATGGTCTCTAAAGAAGATAGAATACACGTGTACTTTGCATCTTTTGGCTTTCCTCTTCACTTCAGAGGGCTTTACCGCCATCTTGGAGCCCAAAACTAGGGAGAAAAGGATGGAGAATAGTGCCATTTTTTGGTCCTAGGCACCTCCCAAAAACCTAAAACCTACAGGAAAAAAAAAGCCCTACCAAGCGGTAAAAGGCCTAAAAGGAAAGTTTTTCAGGCAAAATGAATTATTTAAAGTAGGGCTGTCAAGCAATTAAAAAAATTAATTATGATTAAGCATGCTGCTAAACAATAGAATACCATTTATTTTCAATATTTTTGGATGTTTACTACATTTTCAAATATATTCATTTCAATTACAAACACTGAATACAAAGCGTACAGTCCTCACATTTATTTTTTATTACAAATATTTGCACTGTAAAAACAAATAATTTTTCAATTCACCTCTTACAAGCACTGTAGTGCAATCTCTTTGTCATGAGAGTTGAACTTACAAATGTCGAATTATGTACAAAAAAACTGCATTCAAAAATAAAATAATGTAAAACTTCAGAGCCTACAAGTCCCCTTAGTCCTAATTCTTGGTCAGCCAATCACTCAGACAAACGAGCAGGGTGGATTTGATTTAAATCATGATTTAAATCACTAGTCAGGAAGACTCGATTTAACCATGAATTTCTACATAAAAGTGCATTCTTCTTGGTTGTTATAACCTTACCACATATTCTTCACAACTCAGATATAGATGTAGGTTTCATCTTTAGAACGTACACACTATACATTTTTTCAGGGATGTGTTTTGAAAACTTTTCTGATTAGTTTTACGGGTCTATCAGAAAATGAATGCTCATTTGGTTATTTCATTTACCAAAGGCAATTGAAGCAGATATTTATGAAGTCACTAGGAGGTGAACTATCATCAATATTTGGAGGATTTCCTTGCCATGCTCTATTAGGAGAAGAACATCACCAGACAGACATTTACATTGTTTTATTTAACTAAAACAACAATGTTATGTATTCTGGATTTTTTTTCTTCAACAGCAAACATATAATATTTTAACAAAACAAGCATATGAATTTCTGAATTTAAACATTCAAGTTTTTTAAAATCAAGTTTCTTTTTGTTAAAATTGTTTTTAAAAAAGAAAAATTAAATCAAGGTCAACATGAGAAACTTAAAATATTGGCTTCTGCAGCTAATTCAATCGTCTTCACCTTCATTTTCCTGTTTGTTCATAATCTGGAAAAGAAAAACAAGCTTTCCTGCTTTTTCAGGTCCCAAACAATTTCTCAGTTTGGAATGATTTAGTCCAAAGGAAGAAAATATTCTTTCTACACCAGCAAAAAAAAGCTACTGCTGTTAAAAGTGAGATGATCACTTCAACAGTCTCTGAATCCAAGTGCTTAAGTGACTTCCACCAAGTCACCGGTGTGACTTGCTTTAAAACATCATCAGCAAACATATTTCTTGAATGGTTCTTATTCCCAAAGTGGGTCTCTTTTACAGCCTGCTGCCATTATAGGTTTGCCCTTCTAGTGAGAGAATGGTATGGTAGCTCTCAAATCAATGAAGGCTACACTCAGAAAGACCGCAAGACTTCTGGAATATGCTGCTCAAACAGTTTCACTTTTCAGAGTAACAGCCGTGTTAGTCTGTCTTTGCAAAAAGAAAAAGGAGTACTTGTGGCACCTTAGAGACTAACCAATTTATTTGAGCATGAGCTTTCGTGAGCTACAGCTCACTTCATCGGATGCATACCGTGGAAACTGCAGTAGACATTATATACAAACAGAGACCATGAAACAATACCCCCTCCCAGCCCGCTGTCCTGCTGGTAATAGCTTATCTAAAGTGATCATCAAGTTGGGCCATTTCCAGCACAAATCCAGGTTTTCTCACCCTCCGCCCCCCCCCCCCCCCCCAAACTCACTCTCCTGCTTTTATTTGAGCATGAGCTTTCGTGAGCTACAGCAGGAGAGTGAGTTTGGGGGGGGGGGCGGAGGGTGAGAAAACCTGGATTTGTGCTGGAAATGGCCCAACTTGATGATCACTTTAGATAAGCTATTACCAGCAGGACAGTGGGGTGGGAGGGGGTATTGTTTCATGGTCTCTGTGCGTATATAATGTCTACTGCAGTTTCCACGGTATGCATCCGATGAAGTGAGCTGTAGCTCACGAAAGCTCATGCTCAAATAAATTGGTTAGTCTCTAAGGTGCCACAAGTACTCCTTTTCTAGTTTCACTTTTGTTTCTACTGCCTGTACCTCCCTTCTCACATTTATCTCCAGACTTCTTCCCTTTGTCCAGATCAATTCCACCCCCAACAATCTTCTATTCATTGAACTTTTTGAAACTTCCCACTTTTAGAGAGACATAAGGGATTAATTCTGTGTACACAAATTTGCAAAGGGACAATAGGGTTGAGGTCTGTTATTTCTCACCTCTATGTATTATTTATTTATTTATAATAATTTTTGCTGTTAACAAGCATGTTACCTCTGAAGACTCAAATCCACAGTTTGAGAACTAAGCAAAACTAAGCATCTCTGATGGTATTTTCTAGACTGAGCACTGAGTCCCATTGGGTAGATAGAAAAATTAACCTAAATAATCTATGCAGAAGCCCCTGGAACCCCATAAGATTGGGTCCCTAATCCATGAACTATTGGAAATCATTTACAAACATTTTCTTAAACATTACATGTCTCATACTATAGAATTAGAATGTATAATCCCTATTCCATGATGAGATATCTTTGAGCTAGAATGTATCTTAATTAAACCTATCTTTAGATAAAATGTTTTTTGAGGAAAAAAATCTGATTTAAATAAAAACTGGATTTTTTTGATTTTTTTTTAAAAAAATCATTGATTTTATCCACCCTGCAAAAACACTGGTTACAATTCACAGGAGATAATGCTGCTTGCTTCTTGTTTACAATGTCACCTGAAAGTGAGAATAGGCGTTCACATGACACTGTTGTAGTTGGTGTTGCAAGATATTTACATGCCAGATGCGCTAAAAATTCATATGTCCTTTCAACCACCATTCCAGAGGACATGCTTCCATGCTGATGATGGGCTCTTCTTGATAACGCTCCAAAGCGGTACAGACCAACATGTTCATTTTCACCATGTGAGTCAGATGCCACCAGCAGAAGGCTGATTTTCTTTTTTGGTGGTTTGGATTCTGTTGTTTCTGCATCAGTGTTGCTCTTTTAAGACTTCTGAAAGCATGCTCCACACCTCGTCCCTCTCAGTTTTTGGACAGCACTTCAGATTCTTAAACCTTTGATCGAATGCTGTAGCTATCTTTAGAAATCTCACATTGGTACCTTCTTTGTGTTTTGTCAAATCTGCTGTGAAAGTGTTCTTAAAATGAACATGTGCTGGTTCATCATCCGAGACTGCTATAATATGAAATATATGCAGAATGTGGATAAAACAAAGCAGGAGACACACAATTCTCCCCCTGTGGAGTACAGTCACAAGTTTAATTTTTTTTTCAACTAACATCAGCAGCATGGAAGCATGTCCTCTGGAATGGTGGCCCAAGCATGAAGGGGCATACGAATGTTTTGCATAACTGGCACTTAAATACCTTGCAACGACAACTACAAAAGTGCCATGTGAATGCCTGTTCTCACTTTCAGGTCACATTGTGAATAAGAAGCAGGCAGCAGTACCTCCCATCAATGTAAACAAACTTGTTTGTCTTAGTGATTGGCCAAATAAGAAGTAGGACTGAGTGGACTTATAGGTGCTAAAGTTTTACACTGTTTTGTTTTTGAGTGCAGTTATATAACCAAAAAAAATTCTGCATTTGTAAGTTACACTTTCACGATAAAGAGATTGCACTTCAGTACTTGTATGAGGTGAATTGAAAAATACTATTTCTTTTATCATTTTTAGTGCATATATTTGTAATAAAAAATAATGTAAAGTGAGCACTGTGCACTTTGTATTCTGTGTTGTAATTGAAATCAATATTGAAAATGTAGAAAAACATCTAAAATATTTAATAAATTTCAATTGGTAGTCTAGTG
The DNA here is from genome assembly GCF_965140295.1 of Lepidochelys olivacea. NCBI lineage: Eukaryota > Metazoa > Chordata > Testudines > Cheloniidae > Lepidochelys > Lepidochelys olivacea. The sequence continues at coordinate 84,061,038 of NC_140415.1, read as the reverse complement.
TTTAACAGTGTGATTAATTTTTTTAATCACAATTAATTTTTTTGAGTTAATCGCGTGAGTTAAGTGTGACAGCCCTAATTTAAGGTTTTTTTAATGCTCTGTAGTCCCAGACAGGAGGAATCCTGGAGACCACCTGTTGAAGCAGGCTGGAAGAATAACCCGGGGTTTTCCAAGAGGTGGAAGTCAAACTTTCTTGTGAACAGCAGTCTTGTCCTGTTTCCTGGAGCTTGAGGGCAAGCCTAGATATGATGGAGAACACAAGCACACACTTTCTATACCTTTTGTATCTTTCCTCTGACGGAGCCAAAAATATCAAAAACTATGCTGTTAGTACTTATGAGGCATCCAAAATTTCTTAGATGTTTTATAGACAAAGAATGAAGCCACAGAATCTATGATGAAAGGACTTCATATTTAAGAAACATGATACATTCTGAGCATGGAACGGAATATAAGCAACATAACTGAACAAAGTGAAGTATGTGTCTATTTTGCTTCCATGATTTTTATTTTACAACATCAATTTTTGTCATCACTTCTCTGTGGAAGGATTAATCTTTACAAGCCTTGTGGAAGAAATGTGTTTTAGTGATGGACTTGAAGGAACAGTGGATCAGGTTAGGGAATGGGTTCAAGGTGTGGTGGCTGGCACAGTAGAAGACATATAAAATAGATTGGGACAAGGACATGAAAGTTGTGGCTTAGCTTGAGTAATGGGGACAATGCTTACATATTTCCTATTTTGGAAGGAACAAATCATTACATGCGGATATCTTTTATGCTAAATCTAGCATATTCCATATTTGTTCATTTGCATGATTCTTTTAAAAATTATTACGCAGGCTGAAGAGTAACTGCAGCGTGAAATCTTTTGGGTTAGAATGATAAGGTGCTGCCTGAAGCTGGATATATCATCATAAGCAATTTACATTTTTGGGGGCTTTGATTTATTACTCTGAGTCCTTGTACTAGATGCTGCTAGTGTAATTAGATGTATAAAATGTGCAACTGCATTAAACATTAATACACAGGATACATGAAAAAATCTTCTGCAATTCATTTATCCTCATGGGCAGAGAATGCAGTCAGCAAGCAACTAGGAATGATTCATTTTAATATACAAAGATGAGTCTTCTAAAATTTTACTATTTTATAAAATAATCAAATAAATATGCAATGCATTACTCCAAATCTACCAAAATATTATTTTACAGTAAGTTTGAAGCCAGAGTACCTAATCAGCAATAGTCTTAATGTGTAAATATACCAACAATAGGGCATAGGGCCAGAAAAATCTCTTGTATGTTAGATCACTGCAATTCAGAAGCCGGGGAATTTGTTCACGTACCCTTAGTCAATTTCTAAGAACCAAATTTTAACCACCACCGAATAGCATGTGCATTACTACATAATTCAAAATACAAAAACGCTATTGTGCTAGCTCAGAGTTATACATATTAGATTAGAATTTAGCACTACATTCGATACGATGGTTGAGGGCAGCACAACTGATATATTCCAGCTGTCTCATGGGACACAGGAACTTCACAGTGTGTTGTTCACTAAGGATATATCTACACTGCAACATAAGTCCAGGCTCAGACTAGAGCTTTAGCCCAAACCCCTCTTCAATCTACACACAAATCACTCAGACTCGGGCTTGGCCATAGAGTTGTAGAAACCTGCGGGTACTGAGGGTCCAAACCAGGATTCAAGCCCTATTGCTTTGCAGTAACGATGCAGCCACCCTCCTCGCCTGCTACCTCCCCCGCCAACTGGGGCCCTCAAGAGTCCAATAAAAAGTATCCCACAATCCCATGGGCCAACTATCTACATCCTCCCTATCCCAAGAATCCTCAAATTGAGGCCAATGAAAACAGAAGCATCCCTCCTTTGTGTATTGCAGCAGCTCAGTGAATCAGCGCTAAGTCTTCCATTGTCTTCTGACCACTGAAATGCAAACACACCATCAGCAGCCTTGTGTTTGCAATGGAGGCTTAACAAGACAAGCCTTTGCAGCACACTGCTTCATGGTCACTGGAACAGAGGCAGATTTTGCTGATCCTTTGGTGTGAGGCCAGCAGAACAGTGGACTTCCGTTAGAGTACTAGGAATGACCAGGAATACCAGCAAATAGTGAAGAAGCTGGCAACGCTGCAAATATACCAGACTGATGACCAGTACAGAGATCTGATTAAGCACCTCAAGACTGAGTACAGGAACCAGAAACACACCTCAGACAACTTGCTGACTTCCTCATTTTAGGAGGAACTTGACTGGGTTCTGGGCACTGTGCTGGTCAGCTGGGATGGTGCCCTGCTGGCCTCAGAACCCAGCATGGGGAGTGATGGGAGCCAGCGGCAGGCACAGACTGAAGCCAACAAAGTGACTCAGTTGCTGAAACCCATCCCACAGGAGGCTCTGCTGCAGGAGCAGCACATTCTGGGCCTAGTTCTGCCGCCCTTACATTGAACAGTACCGTCACAATGCAAGTACTTCCATGGATTCCACGAGGGCTGCTTGCAGAATGAGTTACTACTTAACCATGAGTAAGAGTGACATATTCATGCTTTTAATGTGTGTTGGGCTCTGGTGAGACAAAGTAGTTTTATGTGCACTGAGAATCATTCCCAGTTTTCAAAGAAATTATTTTAAGAAGTTTAGAGAAGTCATTGTATTTACCTGCCCAGAATGAAAAAGGGATTGATTTAGATTTGTCTTTTTTTTTTTTTTTTTGGTATAATGTTAATAATTTACTTAAATTCTGCAACCTGAAATTTCAGTCCCATTTAGACAGAAGAGGAACACAGATAGAACTGGAATTTAAGAGCTCTAGGTCTCTTACGAACTACAACAATACTATCAGCCCACATGCAGTCACACAAAACTACTTCTCAGTCACACGCAAAATCCTTTGCAAAAGCTCTTATTGTACACATATGTGCCAGCCAGGTCCTTCAACCCTTGAAATGCAGCACTTCAGGAACAAGTGAAATGCTTTACAGGGTGCTACTTGTATCTTGGGGGTCAGGGAGAGGAAGGAGGAGCGCAAGTTACTGAGCAAATCCACATCAGAGACAGGAGTGGGTGAAGGCTTGCAGCCCCTATTCGGCTCTGAACTATAATCTCTATACTTTATTGGGGATCATGACCCACAAATTAAGAACTGTAGTACTAATGTATTATGTTAGCTGTAACATTTCATTTTGCACTCCCATACAGTAACATTATTGTAGCATAAAATTATAATCATTAGAAAATCAGCTATCTACAGCTCCTAAAAACAAGTGAAACATTTTTGGTTTCTACTGTTATTTATAAAATTAAAAAAATGCAAAGAGTCTGCAAGCTATATGGAATTGTACTATATATCCTAAGGGTGTATTAATTCTCTTAATTCCAGAATGCCATCACAACTCGCACATCATTAATCCTATTAACACATTTTGTCTTCAAACTATGTAAGTCATTAGGATACTGACACAGCAAGTCTTGAAAGACTGCAAGGTATTCATTCCACATTAGAGGAATTTTAACTCCCCATGTTGGTATCTGAGATATGAACTCCTCCCACAACTCTGTTTCATTAAAAATGACAGTAAGTTACATTTATAATGTGCACCAAGGAGGTTTAAATAGTTAAGTTTACTGATACTTCAGGATTCTTTTTGCTTTCAATCTTTTTGCAATTACTATTCCTGACAGTCTCAAAAAAGCAAGTAGGCATTACGCTTTTCAGTGGCTTTGACATTCCTTAAGTCAATACAAAACCAAATTCTCTGCGTTATTGTGAGCTGCATCACTTTGTGGTTCTTTTATTACTTCTAATTCAAATATACTCTCCTGCGTTCGCTGTACTGTCTCCCACATATTGACTGGGATAAAGAATTCTCCTTTCTGTACATCACTACTTGAACTGATCTGGATGCACTGCTCAACAGGATTGATCTTCCCAGGTGTAGTTGTGAAGACATCTCCAGAACTGCTAATCGAATTCCTGGCCTACTTTACCTGCATGATAGGTAGGTTTTCTCCCAGAAGCACAAGAGTATTGGATCCAGTGCCTGGTAGCAGAGGCCCTAAGTCTATTTCTTGAGTCTCAATATGAAAAAGAAAAAAAAAACCAACACTTCTCTACTGTTTCAGCATTTTAATAAATTCGTGTGGTACATCTGGGTACCCTGTCTTTTCCTGATTAATAGTATTAGATAGTTTATTTTGTCTTCCGGGCATGACGCTTTGAATTGCTTCTGTCTTGTATTCCTTCATGCTTTACTTAGCCATTATCACATCCATTCCTCCTTCTAGCAAAACTGAAATGATGGTGGTGCAAATCAAGTTAACTGATTGTAATACACATTCTCTCAAGATGTCATCAAAAAATCCTTCAGAGTGGCAGCTAAACACTGGTGAAATCCTAACCTTACAATTGAAGTAAATGGCAAAAAAAGGGAGTTTTGCCATTGATTTCAGTGGGTCAGGATTGGAATTCCCACTTGATTTCTAAATATAAATATTCCCTTCCCTCTACCTCACCCAACCCCATCTTCAACTTAGCCTAAAATAGCAATAAAACAAGCTGAAGCTGGATTTTTATATTTCCAATTTTCCATCCATTTCATTTGGGCCCTTTGTTGTATTGCTCCCTCTACCTCCAACTTCCTTAGTATCTTTGCAAATCAAAATAGCCACGTCAGCCTGAAATAGATATGATTATTTCTACAGCACAGCTAAACAGAGATGCTAGATGATTTTTTTCATTTTCACTGAGCTTAGTCAAATGTACGAATTAAAAAAAAGAAGAACAATATACTTGATTACATACAGAAACAATGCAGAGATTCATACTTACAGGCTGAGGCTGTTCTGCAATACAGCAGTTGAAACACAACCAGAACTCACTCATTGTTTACAGTCTGACGTGTGAACACAGAGGATAAGAGCAAGCAGCAAAATTCCAAATCTCTGCTATAGAGCCTCCACGTAGAAAGTTCCTTAGCTCAACTACTGTGTAACGGACCGAAAGTGGAAAAGGTTTTTCTTCTGTTGTGAACTTTTCTCAATGGCAGTTAAGTCCTGGGATAATCAAGTTTGTGGCAAAGATGTAAAAGAGACTTCTCTCCGAATGCGTTAGTCCAAGCACCAAAGAAGCATGTATAAATGGTCTCTTGGTCCTTATTCTAAAGGCAATAACCTGAAAGAGAAAAGTGTGTCACGTCAGTAAGAAAGAAAACAGGTCTTTTTAAACTGACAGATTTCAGAATATACAGCCGAGAGGCCCTAACAAATATTTAAACCATGAATCACATATATGAACCCAAAAGATGCACACTTATTTCAATCACATTTTTTTTCTACAGACACACCACTAAAAATTGTGTAAGGCAGAGCCTCAAGTAGTACAAGGATTGCATGACTTCTTGTAATAAAATTACAGATAACGTAACCAGAATCTACACTTAGGAATAGTCCTGACTCGGAGAACGTTCATTAGCCATCTTTTTTCTTTTGGCTGCCCATTCTCCCTTCCAAGCCCCTTAAGCAAAAATAAATAAATAAATAAATAAATAAATAAAGGAAGTTCCGATCAGAGTCATAGGAGAAAAGGACAAAACTTCAGAGGGATATCTACCTTCTGACATCTCCTCCCACCAGCTTTTAAAATAAATAAAATAAAAGCAATATTCAATAAAAGCAATAATTTGTTCCAAGCACACTCAGATTAGGCCCAGTTACAGCCAGTTAAGATGCTGGGGGTGCAAATTTTAAGTATGTTGTAACTGGTTGCCCTGACAGTTGTTTTTGTAATGCTGATGGGGACCTTGCTATCCAAGTCACCCTTTTCTAATTCTGAAAAAAAAAAAAAGTTACCAATAAACTGAAGCTAATAAGGCACAAATTCCATCAACACAAATACTTTTCTTTCCCTCCCCTCTACCCTGATGCTCCATATACAATTCCATTCATAATGGGAAAAAACATGTGAAATGTGGGGCTGTCTTCTTAAAACACAAACTCCTAGTGTGGAACAACTGACACATTAAATTCCAGCCATTCTTTTGCTGAACTATAGAGTGGTTTTTTTTTTTAATTTTTGTTTAACCTTTAACCTGAAGTCTCCATCCTTTGCCCCCCAAGTAATTCCCTGGTGATTTTACTGTGGTCATTCCATTCACAATCTGTCTTATCCTTATTTTGTATATAAATGGAAAATTAAATGATTATAAAATTTATAAAGTTACACAATTAATTTTTTAAAATTTAAATACTGACTATATAAATGGTTTAATCCATTTATGGAAATCTAACATGCAAACTGCTGTACATTACTATTTAAACTACTGCATTACCTAGAGATTTCAAATAAGTTTGGGACTCATTGGGCTAGACAAAGTACAAAGAAAGAAAGGAGATTCTATCCTGATGAACTGACGGTCTAAATTTATGCATTCCAATTTTGCAAGGAACTTAGATGTCACGAAATTTGTCTCCAGCAAAGGTAATTAGATATTTGTGTTCATGTACAAGAATGTCATTCTAAGGAACAGAAACTATAGTAATAAGCAGTAGTAGAAGGAGAAATCATTTCTTGGCGGTACTGCACTCATGGGAGGGACACAAGGGGGGGGCATGTGACCTCCCATATGACTCCTCCCTGCCCCTCCCCAGCCCAGGACCCCCACACTCTCCCCGTCCCCTCTGACATCCCCCTTTGATACAAACATCAACATGCTTAACTACTCACTTTCCCCCCAAATATGTAGTATTTCAGTCTGTTTATAGGAATATGGGAGTTGGGTGAGGAGCCATTTCAACACATGTATGATTTATTAAAAGACAAATTTTAAGTAGAACTGTACCCTAAACTGCATTATGTTATTCACAGGTGCCAACTCTGTGGGTTCTCTGGGGCTGGAGCACCCATGGGGAAATTAGCGGGTGCTCCGCCCCCACCAACAGCCGAACTCCCCCTGATGATGGGACAGAGGGGGCATAGTGAGGACGTGGTGTGCTCAGGGGAGGAGGTGGAGAAGAGGCAGGGCAGGGGTGGATACTTGGGAGAAGGGGGTGGAATAGGGGCAGGAAGGGGGTGGAGCTAGGGTGGGAAAAGGCGGGACTGGGTGGAGACTTTGGGGAAGGGGTAGAATGGGGGTGGAGTGAGCCAGGGGCAGGAAGAGGCAGAAGGGAGGGGTCGAGCACCCACCAGACAGAGGGGAAGTCAGTACCTATAATGGTATTGTACCCAAACATCGCATTTCAATGCGGGATTCAACTTCCTTTAAAGGAACAGACTCCTGAAACTCCTACCAGTCCACAAAAAAGGACCATAGTCATGCAAATAATCCCATTGTCTTCAATGGGATTGATCAAATGATTAAGGGTTTACAGGATTAGGTTCCAAGTTTGTAAATTGTTCTGGATGAAACTGACAATGCCTTAGCTGTCAGATCAGAAGAAGCTTCATTCAAATAAAGGTGGAGAGATGTGTGATAAGTCTTAGCTCCGTTGCTAAGATGAGGAACACATTTTCAGCGAAGTTCTTGGCAGATTCCTGAGGCAGCTGGCTGGTTTAAGGCTGTCAGTGTCCGGCATTATAATCTTCACTTATAGTTCTCTCACCCACAAAGCTGGAAAATGGAGCATTTGTTTTCATTGTTTTGCTGCTCCAGTTCCAGTTCACAAAATGCATGTTAGACTAGTTTGGCTGCAAAGAAGAATTCTAGGTACACTGGGGACAACACCTGATTCCCATCAGGCTGCAGAACTGGGCTGACATCAGACTCCAAACATCCTCTGGTCAGTGCAAGCAGAGGCATTCCTCTAATGATTTGGACTTGATGTGATGCAGTATGGATGTCATGGATAATTCAGACCAATGGGGAGAAACAGAATAAAAACACGGTTTAAACAGCTTCCATCCCCCCATCCCTCCCCTCTTGAGGACTCCTGACCAATTTAACTGCACAGTGCATATGCTAACAAACTTAAATAAAGCCTTTGTTTAAGTTTGTTAGCATATGTATTGTGCTGTTAAATCCATGTAAAGAATGAATGTCCTCCCTAGTGCAGCCCCTCTCCCCAGAGGGGCAGGGGCTAGCCCCAAGTCTTTCTGGTACCCCACACCTGCTAAAAATCTCTTGCTGGTACTGTGTACTGGAGGTTACTACCCGACTTGCACCCCTGGTAATAACACTAATTTCTATATTTTTGATTTGAAGAAGCTACTAACAAAATTGACAGCCCCTGTACTTGACGATAGGCTTGACTACACTTGAAACGCTACAGCGGCACAGCTGTAAGCCACCTCCCTGAGAGGTGGTAGCTAGGTTAATGGAAGAATTCTTCTGTCGCCCTAGCAAGGTCTACACTAGGGGTTAGGTGGGCTTAACTACATTTCTCAAAGGTATGGATTTTCACATCCCCGAGCAACATAGCTCAGTCAACCTACCTTTTTAGTATAGACCAGACCTACATTTAACCACCCCAGAATTAGGATAAAATGGAAAAGGTATTCTACCAGCCCTTCTGGAAAAAGGGGTAAACTGTGAGCTGGCAAAATTTGCAGACGATACAAAATTACTAAAGATAGTTAAGACCCAGGCAGGATGCGAAGAGCTACAAAAGGATCTCTCAAAACTGGGTGACTGGGCAACAAAATGGCAGATGAAATTGCATGTTGATAAATGCAAAGTAATGCACATTGGAAAGCATAATCCCAACTATGCATATAAAATGATGGGGTCTAAATTAGCTGTTACCACCCAAGAAAGATCTTGGAATCCATGTGGATAGTTCTCTGAAAACATCCACTCAATGTGCAGCAGCAGTTAAAAAAGCAAATAGAACGCTGGGAATAATTAAGAAAGGGACAGATAATAGGACAGAAAATATCATGTTGCCTCTATATAAATCCATGGTAAGCCCACATCTTGAATACTGTGTGTAGATGTGGTCGCCTCATCTCAAAAAAGGTATATTGGAATTGGAAATGGTTCAGCAAAGGGCAACAAAAATTATTAGGGGTATGGAATGGCTTCCGTATGAGGAGAGATTAATAAGACTGGGACTTTTCAGCTTGGAAAAGAGACAGCTAAAGGGAGATATGATTGAGGTCTATAAAATCATGACTGGTATAGAGAAAGTGAATAAGGAATTGTTGTTTACTACTTCTCATAGTACAAGAACTAGGGGTCACCTAATGAAATTAATAGGCAGCAGGTTTAAAACAAATAAAAGGAAGTATTTCTTCACACAATGCACAGTCAACCTATGGAACTCCTTGTCAGAGGATGTTGTGAAGGCCAAGACCATAACAGGGTTCAAAAAAGAACTAGATAAATTAATGGAGGATAGGCCCATCAATGGCTATTAGTCAGGATGACCAAGAATGGTGTCCCTAGCCTCTGTTTGCCAGAAGCTGAGAATGAGCGACAGGGGATGGATCATTTGATGATTACCTGTTCTGTTCATTCCCTCGGGGGCACCTGGCACTGGCCACTGTCAGAAGACAGGATACTGGGCTAGATGGACCTTCTTATGTACTTATGTTCCCTCAATCCACTGCCAACACTATGGACAACAAGCAATTTTGCTTTTTTTAAAAAATAAAAATAAAAAAAAACTTGTAAATCTTTTAGCAGACTAAGGGATTTCAAAAGGAGGAACTGAGGCAGTGCAAACATGGAATATTTTCACTAGAGAAAAAATGCTTCTTAAGAAAACAAACACCATTCTGCCTCAAGATATTACATTATGCTAGAACAACAACAATGAAGTCCAGATGTGCATTAGCTGTTTTGATCTCTCAAGGAGACATAATCAAGACACTAAGCTACAGATCTACAAATACAGCCAGGTGAATGTGGATCAACTACCAACTAGTCAAGAAACAGCAAGTTTCCATGACAGCTGGCTGCCCCCAAAACAAAGAAATAAAAGAAATTAGTTCATAAGCCTTCACTGCAGAGTTGACTTTATGCATTCCCCAGAATTGTCATTGTTGCTGATCTGAAGAAATGTTTGTTCTACCATTATTTTATGCACTGATGCAAATGGAAGAATTAACAGAATGACTCAAGTACTTAGGCTGTATAATATAAATGACAGTAAAATTTCACTAGATTAAAATTTTAAAAATACCAAAAGACTTCAATGAAGCAGTTTTTTAAAAGTCAACTCCAAGTACACTCACGGCACACTCAGACCTTTTAGATTGGGATTTTCAAAAGTTCACGGCATGGGCCTAACTCTGCTCCCCTTGGAGTCAATAGTAAAACTTCCATTGACTTCAATGTGAACAGAATTAGGCCAGCACAGAGAAATTTTGAAAATTCCACCCTCAGTTTGTTCTCATAACTCTAATCCCAGGAAGCATCCCACTTTGTTTCCAGAATTCTTCATATCCAGTACTGCCACAATTTTTTTTTTTTTTTGCAACCAGAATATGGTTAATTTGTTAGGTATGGCACTTCTGACTCTTGTTTAGCTCTGTGACAGTACCCAGCAAACATCTACAATTAAAGCTTAATGCTGTATACTGTTTAGAAGCTGGGATTCCAAGTTGCTCAGAGGTGAAGAAAGGCATTGGTTTCTAGCTCTTGCAACTCAGATGATACTAACTACTAAGACTATGTTAGAACTGAAATGGGAAAAGCTAGCTGATAATCTGTGACAATATTACAAGGCCTGATGTATCATTACCTACTAGAGCAGAGGTCTCAAACACACAGCCCACAGAGTTATTTCCTGTATCCCGCTATAGCTCCCCTTAACCCCCGCCCTCTGCCCCCCCGCCACCGCCACCGTCCCCCCCCCCCCCCGCCGAGTGCACCACGTCCCCGCTCCTCCGCCTACCTCCCAGCACCTCCCGCTTAGGGCTTTCCAAGAGGGAGGGAGGAGGAGGCAGAGAAAGGGCTGGGCCGGGGCAGGGATTTGGGGAAGGAGTTGGAATGGGGGTAGGGAAAGGGTGGGAAGAGGCAGGGCAGGGGCAGGGCCTCATGGAAGGGGTGGAGTGGGGACAGAGTCAGGGGAAGAGTGTGTGTATGTGTGCGTGTGTGTGTGTGGGGGGGGCTTTTGTATCTTTGTATGAAAAGGTGTAACTGATGCGGCCCTCGGGTCAATGTACTAGTTCTCATGTGGCCCTCGTGGTGATTTGTGTTTAAGATCCCTTTACTAGACCTAGAAATAAATACCCTGTGGAACTGTATTGTTGGGTTTCCCTTTTCCCTAGCAATGGTATAACATTCATCTGTATCCCTGGAAGCTCCAAGTATCAGACCATAGAGTGTCACTACTCCCTCAGTCTAACAGAGCTTTTTTGGCACAGGTCCAGAACTGAATATATTAAGTTCCTGTTATTACAGTGGTTCAATTTTCAATCCCTGGTTAAATCTAAACCCACACATATAGGGAAATTCTTCCGCAGCTCATAGTCTTATTTGCATGCTAATACCTAGAATGCTCTTCCAACTTTTTGCAGGTTGAAGTGCTGCAGTCAGTTGAAGACCTGGGAACAATCCACAAAGCTTGGACATGCTTGCGTTCGTCTGAAATTCTGTTCTGGGTTGCAAAGCTTGTGAAATTCGCTCCTCTCACCCCCAAATCCAAACATTTATTTTTGTCTGCAAACAAAACCCACTAAACAATTGAACCTCAAAGTATAAGTTACATTACAGTGAGCCTACAAAGACCATCATTCTTGTATAGCATATAACAGTGCCAAGAACCCCTTTTTTTCTGCTTCCTCTCCACGTGAGAAGAACTTTTCCTTTCTTTTCCCTTTAGAAATAATTTCTATGTCTTGAAACAACTGAATGTTGTATGTTGAATGTTGTAGCATTTTAATTATCTCATTTTTAAAATTAGGTTACCAGAAAATAAAGTAAATAAAGATGGCTATTTGTTAAAAGCTGGAATTTTATACGCACTGCCCTGTAAAACAAATGACTTTTATTGTGGTTTGATTATTATGTAGGGCAAGGCACAAAGAGCCTGTGTAAAATGGAAAAAATTCAATTAAGCAGGTGGCAAAAGAGACATCAACCTTCTAGCTAGCAATAATGATATACTCCGCAGAGTCCTCTTAACTTCCTCTGGAACCCTGTTTAAGAACTAATTCAAACAAGGAGAGTAAGTTGTTCTTTTGTTGATTATTGGTTTAAATATGAAGGGTACTGATTATACCTACAGCTACCAATCAGGTAATTATATAAATCATGATCTCATGTGAAAGTACCTAGGCCTGATCCTGTGAGGTGCCAAGCACCCTAAAAGTAACATGCTTAATGGGGATTTAGACACTCAGCACCTCACAGGTAGCGCTCTGCACTTTCACAGCATCAAGCCCTTAATGCGGTATTGTGAGAGTAGCAAACCACATTACATATTGCTGCATTTGTCTGTCTAGACCTCCCAGATTACTGGGGCCCCACTAGCTTATCCTCTTAAACAAGACTGAAGCATGCAGTTCAAGATGACTGCTTTAAAAAAAAAAAAACCTAAATTTTTGATCTTACATAATTTCCCAGTGCTGTTCTAGTTGAGCAGCTGGGTAATGAAACTCCAAATGAGACAGACTATATCCTCATCTTGCCCCCACTACCAACTTAACAAGAGCCTTACTAAAGGAACACCATACACTTTATTACTATAGCCCACTAACGTCTTTTGTAAGGTTTAGTTGAAGAATACAATTGAGGGTTAAAGAGAACATATAGAACAGTGTCACACAAACTGTCTCTCAATCAGCATTAAAAGTATCATACTTAAACTTTATTTTGCCTTTCGTGTTGAATTTAATTAAACAGTACTAAGGGATGAGGATCCCTAGATATACAGATCTATTTTGTTTTTCACAAATTGAAGTAGTACTAAGGAGATTTTCACTGTTTCAAAGTGAGTTCTATGGCTGATCAAATGCAAAAGTGAAACTACGACTCAGAATTGTTACACTGCAATCTTAAATTTAAACTGCTGAAATAAAATGTCACAGACAATTAGTGGGTAGAGCAAGGTGTGGCAATTAGGAGTATGAGCAGAGGTTTAACTTATTAAAACAGTATTATTAACTTTACTGAACTTTGATAAACCTTGAGAAAGAAATTTTAAAAGAAAAAAGTTCTCCTTTCAGGCTCTCCAGGACTCTTCATAGAAAGGGGGCTAATCAGTGTTAATCTTAAATTACCTGAATAGGAATACAATATACGCTGACAGTGGGAGGGGAGGGTTTGAAGAAAGCAAGTTGTTCTGTAATTACAGTGTAAGAACTGCCTCCTCACTTTAAAACACTTTAATAGGCTCCCTTCATGGGTCAATCTTCCTTACCCTCTGGCTGTATTTTCTTCGCTGAAGCTTCAAACAGGAAGTGTGGTAATCGGGCTATTTGATGATTGCTAGCAGCAGATACAAAGCGCAGTAAACCACAGGAAGAAAAATTAAATTCAGATAGGATAATAGCACCTGCAGTAACTAGCCTCCCCTGATACCAAGGCCCACAATGTTATTTTAAAAGAACATTTACATATCTACAAAGTTGTCAACAATATTATTTTATACTTAAGTCGTTTATGGGACAATGAATTTGTTAACAATTAAGTTCATGCTCAGGTTGCACAAAGATACAGTCATTGGAAAGGAAGCTCCATTTTAAATATTTGTGTTCTTGTCATGTCTACGCTATCCATCCCATCTGGGTACTGGTGGGTTTGGAAGTCAAAGTTGTTTGATAACTGCAATGAGGACTACCCAGCAAGGAAGCTGGGAAGTCTGCCAACTGGGGGTGCCTGACCAATCTGCTTAAATCAAACGTGTTGCTTTTGATAAGTAAATATCATGAAGTAAAAGGCATGCTATGCTACGCTGTTAGGTCATTTAAAGACCCTCTGCAGCCACCCAAAAATATTAGCATTCCCCAAGAGCTCTAATCTGGTCACTTGTTTGCAAGATTATATTCATTTTATCACAGCTCATTGTCTACTACAACCTTATTTCAAAAGCAAAATTAAATTTACCATTTTCCCAAATAGTTTCCAAGTACACAAAATCAGGGCTGAAGGTGGGCAACAAGAGGGGCAGAAGAGGCAATGAAGGTCAACCGCAATGACCTGCAAACTTACACACTAGACCAGAAGAACCACCTCCTCCAACTGACCAGAGACTCTCTGGAGGGAGCAGGAGATGATGGCTCAATGCCCTTCCCCCTGCAGACCCCATTGAGATGCTTTAAATCACTCAAAACACTTTAATGACTCTCCTGATTGGACAGTTGTTTTGGGGGGTTAATCCTCACATGTAGTAACTCTCCCACTCAACTCATGATCTCTGAAGGAGAAGATGAAATGGGAAGTAAGGAAGAAGGGCATGATTGTATCAAGGACAGATAGAAAGAAGGAACACAAAAGGAGAGGTTGGAGGGGAGGAGAGAAGAAAAAAAGAGGAGGACTTAAGAATAGCTAGACAGAGGGACTTCTGGAGACAGTTTATATATTAAAGAATGGAAGTAATAAGCCATGTGCCACTTACTGCCCTAGCCAATCTACTTGTACCATGAGGGCCTACCTCACACTCTTTGTCTTTTCAGTCAAGCTTTTCAGGGCAGGACTGTCTTCCTACATAGCTCTACAGCACTCAGCACATAGAGCCCTACTTGCAATAACAATGCTCTTATAAAAACACACACATTTTTTGCTTAGACCGCTACTGACATTATTTGGTGCAAGAGTCTGAGCAAAACCTAGAAGTAAATTCTAGGAACATAATTCCTCCATCTGGAAGTCTGAATGCAAGAGAATACTACCAGACCAACACAGAACATTAACAACATTACTTCTTTCAGTGTGTTCATGCACTTAGGACGGAAGAATCCAATGCACCTCTACAGACTAGGGACCGAATGGCTAGGCACCAGTTCTGCAGAGAAGGACCTAGGGGTGACAGTGGACGAGAAGCTGGATATGAGTCAATAGTGTGCCTTTGTTGCCAAGAAGGCCAATGGCATTTTGGGGTGTATAAGTAGGGGCATTGCCAGCAGATCGAGGGATGTGATCGTTCCCCTCTGTTCGACACTGGTGAGGCCTCATCTGGAGTACTGTGTCCAGTTTTGGGGCACACACTACAAGAAGGATGTGGAAAAACTGGAGAGAGTCCAGCGAAGGGCAACAAAAATTATTAGGGGTCTGGAACACATGATTTATGAGGAGAGGCTGAGGGAACTGGGATTGTTTAGTCTATGGAAGAGAAGAATGAGGGGGGATTTGATAGCTGCTTTTAACTACCTGAAAGGTGGATCCAAAGAGGATAGATCTAGACTATTCTCAGTGATAGCAGATGATAGGACAAGGAGTAATGGTGTCAAGTTGCAGTGGGGGAGATTTAGATTGGATATTAGGAAAAACTTTTTCACTAGGAGGGTGGTGAAACACTGGAATGCGTTACCTAGGGAGGTGGTGGAATCCTCTTCCTTAGAAGTTTTTAAAGTCAGGCTTGACAAAGCCCTGGCTGGGATGATTTAGTTGGGGATTGGTCCTGCTCTGGGCAGGGGGTTGGACTAGATGACCTCCAGAGGTCCCTTCCAACTCTGATATTCTATGATTCAACAAGGTGTTCCCTGGCGATCTTCAAAACCCACAGTATAAATTAAGAGGCAGCAGCCTCACAGAAATGTCCAATATTGATTTTATGAAAGACTAAGAATTCATCAGATCTCATTAATGCTACTTTTGTCCTTGGGGTACCCGGAATACCCTTAGCTCTGAAGAATTCTGAAATATTCTATTCTACTGTTCTATGCCAGGAGGGAGCCCCATATTCACCCCCACAACAACATGCCACATTCTGCAGCTCAAATACTTATTTTTTAAAACAAGGTCCTCCCACATTTCACCTCAGAACACAAGTCCTCCTCATTTTATTGAAATAAAAGTTAAAACTTATTTGTAATTCTAAAGTGTGTGGGGAGAGAGGGAGTGGCGGGGGGGCGCGTTAAATCTTCTCTCACAATGAGGGTTGCTGGTAACAAATGCAGAATCTCCTTACAAAGATTACAGCTCCTCGTCCAAACAGGTGCTTTTAGATTCCCCAACTTTAAACTTTACCATCAGACAGTAACTCTAAGCCAAGCAATAGAGTGGCTCAATTCCGCACGCTGTAGAGTGGCTCCAGCTGAAAGCAGAATTGATTGATCCTTTAACCCTTTCCAATGTGCTTCATTCATACTATCATCAATTCCCTAAAGAACAATTACCAGCTAGTGTGGTAGCCAGAAATACTTCATGTACAATGTCTACTAAATTTAAAAATCACCGCTTTCTACATACCAAGGCCTCTCTCTGGGGTAACTCAAAACTCTGTATAGCAGGCAACCCCATCATCTGGCCAGATTGGATTAGGAAGGGGACCTTGACCATCAGTCCATCTATTGGAAATTATACCTTCCTCCCTTTTACAATATTAAAAGAAAGATTAGTTTACAGTGTGGGAGGAGGGTCTGGGCTGAGCCTGGAGCAGGGGATTGGGGTGTAGGAGGGAGCGAGGGGTGCAAGCTCTGGGAGGGTGTTTGGGAGCAGGAGGGGGCTCCGGGCTGGGGCAGAGTGTTGGAGTGCAGACGGAATACAGAGTGCTGGTTCTGGGAGGGGTGGGGGTCATGGGGTCAGGGCTGGGGTTTGGGGTGCAGGAGGGGGTATGGGTGCTGGCTCTTCGATGGGACTCAGGGCTGGGGATTGGGGTTCAGGAGGTTTGGGGTGTAGGAGGGGGAATGGGGTGCTGGCTCCAGGATGGGGCTCAGGTGAGGTATCCCACCGGCTGGCACTTATTGTGGGTGGCTCCCGGTTGGTGGCGCAGCGAGGCTAAGGCAGGTTTCATGCCTGCTCCACACCACTCCCAGAAGGGGCCAATGCGATTCTGCAGCCCCTGGGCGGTGAGGAGGGGCACGTGGCTCTGCACGCTGTCCCTCTCTACAGGCACTGCCCCCAAAGCTCTCATTGGCCACAGTTCCCCGTTCCCGGCCAATGGGAGCTGCGCTGGCAGTGCTTGCAGGCTGGAGCAGCGCTTGGAGATCTCTTACCCCTCCCCCCGGGGGCATGCTGGCCGCTTCTGGGAGCGGTGTGGGGCCGCGGCAGGCTGGGAGCCTGCCTTACCAGCACCCCCGCTATGCTGCTGGAGATCGCAATCAACTGGGAGAGTCCTCAGGATTGACCTGTTGATCGCAATTGACAGGTTGGTGAGCACTGGTCTAGAGACTAAGGAGTGGCAACATATCCAGCTTAAACATACCATCTCTCAACTGTTTCGCCCTAATGCCTGAGCTACTCCTGACCCACCTGGACTGCTTTCATTTCTCCAAATATTACCCAGATTGCTAAAACCGATGGCAACACTATATGCACATTTGGCCAGCAAATTTGAATTAAATACAGATTTTCTAAAAAAGAAATGGGAGGAGGAACTAGACCAATATTCTCTGCTAACTGGTGGAAACAAATTTTAGCCAGTGTTCCAAACTGTTCCTTGAACCTCCATTTATGATTAATTAAGTGGAAAATCATATGGAGGAGGCATTTGACCCCTCTTCGAACTCAAACAGGTGCCACTAAGTCAGACAAATGTTGGGACTGTGATTCAACAGGTGCTAATTTAACCCATATGCTGTGGGAATACTCCTCTACCTCTATGTTTTGGCAAAGCTTAATTGCAGTGTCAACTTTTGCCTACCAAATAAAATTGTGTTACAAGCTAAACATGTAATTTTAAATTTAATGGATATGAATTGGAAGCTGAATAAATCTGAAAAACTTTGGCTAAGCAGACCACTAATAATTGCTGAAAGACTGCTACTACAAAAATGGTAATCCAAACAGTGACCACTATGGAAAGAAAACCCAAGCAAAATTCTCATAGATATGGGATGCTTTCCTGGAAGAATCTGAATGAGCCTATTAAATGCCAGAGCCTCCCCCCACTTACTTCCTCCCCATCTCTATGCCCACCTCCTTCCCTCTCCATCTCTAAACCCCTCTTCTGAACTTTGCTTCTGTTCTTTATTTTATCTTAATAGTTTTTCTTGAACTAGTTGGATTTTTATAAACCAATTTGTTTGTCCGAAAATTGTGTAATACAAAACATGGATTTATAGTTTAACCATTTCATATGACACACATAATTCAACGTTTCACATATAGCTACAGTTAGGTGGCAGATGGTTAATATATTATGAGAAGTTTATGTACAGTTTGTTATATTTTCTGTATTTATATTTTAAAATATTTAATAAAAAAAAGTTAGTAAAAAAATCTTCTCCCCCAATGTTTTTCACTCTGAAACTGACACTACACCTACATACTTTCCTCTTGCTGCTCAGCTGATAGGTAGTTAAGGTGGACTAAGTAATGTGCCTATTTTTGGAGGGAGACTAAGGTTTGCTGCTCTTTTGATCGATATCTAGCAATCCAATTATGCAGCTACATACTAAATCTCAACTTGTCTTCTCAAATCTATAAATTTACTTAAGACTGTCCCCACACCCCATTACAGTACACTTTGGACAACAAAGGGGAATGTCACTCATCATCACTTGAACTTTGTTTACCAGTACAGGACAGAACATTCCATACCTTCATCAAAACCAAAGATTTTCCAAAGGCCATAAATTTTTCTGAGAACTATGACGGGAGGCAATAAGAATATTTACTGGAGCTGTTCTGAATGCCAAGTTCTCCACTCAGACGCAGAACCCCCATTGAAGTTAGCAGGAGTTTTATGCATGTATCTATGGGACTTTGACTCCTAAAAGGTAATTAGTACTACATTAAAACAAAATCTGCAAATCATTTACTCTCTCAGATCCTGAGGAACCTGAGTTGCAAGTTACTCTGCTGGATCACATGAAAACACATTCACCATAAACAAAGGTTTTAAGAGCCCTAAACCCTCCCCTTCACTTCCTTATAACATTCTCATAATAGCTTTTTGCTTGAAATTTCTTAAATTTAGTCTCAACCCAGGAATGAAAAATTTGGGAAAGAGATTCAGCTAAGTTTAGATTACCTTTAAAATTTTTCTGCCCTTAGGAATTTTTCTGCCCAATTTAGGACCCAATTGTGCAACCATTTCCACGTTCTCCCCTTTATCCATATGAGTAAGGTTAAACATGAGCGTATTTGCAGTATCACACCTTTTGTCTGTTTGTTGGTGGTTTTTGTTTTGACAGATATGACTTATGTTCCTTAGGTGGATTTCGGGATTCACTAGTAAGTTGGGTGAGAAAGTGTTTCTGGATGGGGAGTACTGATTATCTATAGCCAATTCTTAGTTTTGTACTCAAAATTTCAAAGGAATACTTAGACTTTCACAGACATTTGTGTACTTTGAAAACACTTTGATCTTCAAATTTGCCAGGGATTTAGCCCTTCATGGCTAGTTATTCTGAACATGTTTGAAACTTTTTGGCTCAAAAGCAAATGATGTAAAATGGTGCAGTGGATATGCACATAATAGTACTTTTTTATTATTAATCTCTTATGGCCAATTCCAAACCAAGGCAATTTTCCCCCATTCTGACTTTCTTTTAACAACCCTGACAATCTATTTTCATGCTTACATTCCTTTCAGAAAAATCTCAAATTTTAATGGAAGCAACACAACCCTAAAATCGGCTCACAGGGGAGGATACTGAAGATTACTAAGTTTTGCATTTCCATTCAGTACTAAAAGGTCTGTTTATTGACAGAGGTATCTACCCTGTAACATTGCAGGGTATTAAACCTGGTTATTGCCTTCAGTATGTAAGTGTTCAGTTACAGTAGGGAATGTATACTGTAGGGAAACTTAACAGGAGAGAAAAGAGGACTGCAAAAGGAGTAGGGACAGAGTGCTAGAAAGAAAGTATAGGGAGAAAGGTTGGGCTCTCACATCATGTAAATGATGGTATGTCAGAGGAAGCCATAAAGTAGTTAAAGGCAGGAAATCATGTGATTTAGTTCAGGGAAAGAACAGCCAGTTCAGTTTGTGGGTAACAACACTGTTTGCAAGTAAGAGCTGGAAGCAGTAATAAGAGTGTGTGTAACTCCTTTTTAAACACCTTGCCTGTACAAAAGGGTAGAGATCCTTTCCAGAGATTTACTTTATTGAAGAACATTTCCTGCATAATTTTATTTGATCATTTTCTTCCCCTACTGTTTCATTTGGACACCATGTTGCATTCAATTATTTCTGTTTGAAGTAGCTCAGCTTCAAAAGGTCTTATTAGTCTGTCAAAACCCACCACACACACACACCCCCCACCAAGCAGTACTGCAGTGGCTTCATTATCTTCCATACTGTAAGGCAGGGATTGTAAAAACCTAATCCATAGAAAATGGTTTGCAAAATATTTTACCCAGCTTCTTCAGAAACAAAAGTTATACAAATAACTTTTGGTAAAAATAACATTTGGGAATTATTAACCAGAAGAGATGCCTGGGTAAAAGTAATATATATGCAAATCAAATTTTACAGAGGGTAAAGTGGTTCTGATTAGTGACGCACACAGATCAATGTTTTACAGCAGACAACATCAAACTCTGCATTTATAAGATTGTGTGTGTGTGTGTATGTGGTTGGGGGGGGAAGGGGTGTTCCATGCAGCAGAGTTTCCCAGAACAGCTGATGTATAACTTGTATACAGTCTCATAAATACCATATGCACAAACAGTACAATTTATATTTTTATGGTGTTAATGCAAGAGTGTTAAATAGTAGAACAAGAAGCATGGTACAGAACAGTTGACAGAAACCATACAAAAAAGTAATGCATTGAGGCAGAGCATTTAAAAAAATGTAATTTAAAAATGGAATAAAAAGCTTTAATAAAAAGTACAACTGGAAGTTGCAAAGAACCCAGTTCTATAGGTCCTGCAATACAGAAACACAACCTCTTCAGCTACATTTGCTTTAAGAAACTTGATCAAATATTCTCTACCTACTCCCTGATAGATAGAATTCTTCCAGTTCCTGAGGGTCATCACATTATCAAATCAGTACATCACACTTTATAGAATCACAGAAGGTTAGGGTTGGAAGGGACCTCAGGAGGTCACCTAGTCCAACCCCCTGCTTGAAGCAGGACCAATCCCCAATTTTTGCCCCAGATCCCTAAATGGCCCCCTCAAGCATTGAACTCACAACCCTGGGCTTAGCAGGCCAATGCTCAAACCACTGAGTTATCCCTCCCCCACTTGGCAATCTAGAGAGAATGAAATGAAAGGCTATCCTTTCTTCTCCTCTACAGAACTCTTTGTGAATCCTAACACATAATTCCAATCAAGGCAAAAAGCAGTGCAATGGAAATTCTTGCGGCCTTCCAAAAGCATGGCTACTAATTATTATTATTATGTGTATTGTGGAAGCACCTACAGGCAACAGTCAGGATCATGGTTCTTTTGTGCAGGCCACTGTACAAATCAGTATAAAAGTATGTGCAGACTTATGGTATAGAGTGAAAGAGGCACGATGGACGAACACTCAATAGACTAGTCAGTGTTTGCTGGGGGAGCATGGTTCAATTTCTAATACAGTAAAGCAGCATAATAATTCATTCTTAGCATTTGAACTCCAATTTAAAATGAGTCAAAGGCACCAGTGCTATTTCTTATAAAGATTGTGGCCTTGGAAAAAAAGTATCAAACCTTAAAAGTAAAACATCAGCAGTTGATATGAGCAGACCTCATCAAAGGTCATTTTATTTAAGCAAAGTTAGTTTACACAATCTCCATTTCTAATTTAATCTGACATTCTACGATACCTTATTCTTGCAACAGTGTCTGCCATCAGATAGAATGTGTCATTTATACTATTGCTGTCAGTTTCCCTCACAAAATAATCTTTAAAAAAAATAGTTACAGTAAGTGAAGTAAAATCAAACTCTCCTGGACATGATCAAGTACATTTATTCAGTCACCGAGGAACTTTGGCTGGGCTGTACATTTTGCTGTCTGAAAAGCCAGCTAAATCACCTCTATCCCAGTCTTGTTTGGTGTAAGCCAGTGTGTGTTTCAAACAGGAAGGGTGCATCCGTTCACCCATCATGCTTCTGCTTTAGCTTTCAGTTCCCCAGACTACAAACAACAACTTAATACTGAACATTTTCTGCTGAAAGGGCTACAAATCAGATCTCTCATCAGCTGGGCTTTCACTCTCTTAACCAGGTCATCTATTTATGTTTACTCCCTATTCCTTTGATCACTCTCTCCACTAGTAACTGTTTTCCATGGTGTTCAAAAAACTTGGATGGAAGATCTGACTCAACAAACTTTAAAAATTAAAAAACCCAGGCATTTAAACAAAGTAGACATGGGGTACATTTTCAGATGTGCCTAAATAACTTAGAAGCCTGTGTTCCATTTTCAAAAGTTTCTAATGGCATGTCTCCACAAGCAACGTTAAAGCGCTGGCCATGTAGTCACGGCATAGCGCTGGGAGACAGTTCTCCCAGCGCTATAAAAAACCACCTCCACGAGGGGAGTTGCTACCAGCGCTGGGAGCGTGGCTCCCAGTGCTCGTGCACTATCTACATTTGTGCTTTACAGCACTGAAACTTGCAGCGCTCAGGGAGGTGTTTTTTCATACCCCTGAGCAAGAAAGTTGCAGCGCTGTAAAGTGCCAGCGTAGACAAGCCCTAAGTTAGTTGGTAGCCTAAGTCTCATTGAAAGTCAATTAGTCAATTTTTGAAAAATTTAACAATAGAAGTTAGACACTGAAGGCACATATTGGATCATGCAGCCCATCGCCCTGCCACTGAAGGACTGTTCCAAAGACTAAATTTGCTAGAGCTTAGTCCAATCTAGCTTTAAAAGTTGCAAGCTACAGCTTGCATCACGTCTCTTGAGAGTGCATTCCACAGCTTAATGCATCCCTCAATCAAGCAGCTTTTCTGAGTCTATTTTTTCCTTTTCTTAATTTCATTCCATTGACCCTAGTTATACCTCTGTGCACTGCACTAAATAATCCCCTCTCCCTCCTTGCTTTTAACACTCTTCAGATATTTGTAACCTAATATACCTACCTCCTTAGTCACTGCTTAATCAAGCTACATATATTGAGTCTTTAATTTTTCCTCCTATGTCATTCCCTACAGCTCTCTGATAATTTTTTTATGCTTTTCTCTGATTTCACTCAACATTTAGCAATATCTTTCTGATCACTTGTAGCCCAGATTAGAATATTTCAGGTGCAGTCACACAAGCACCATATACATATAGGGATTATTATACCTCTGCTCCATAACATGCCAGTTTCTCATACTCCTTGCATCTCTGTACTGATATTTTAGAAATGCCTTACCTATTTGTTTCATAACAAGTCCATCTTGTAATAGACAAAGCAAAGCAAAAATACAAGCCAGAGTGCTTAAGTAGAAAAAGTAGCGGGGTATTGGAGCATACTTTAGGGCTATTAAATGTAAAGTTTTAAAAGAACTGATACATGAGCTGGTAAGTGCCAAGGGACCTGCACGGATTTTGTTACTTTAAAGACAATAAAAATGGGGGGAGAGAGGGAGAATGGCGAGGGCCTGAAATAGGAGATTGATAAGACTATCCTTATAACAAAAAGCTCTGAATGGAAACCAATAGACTTTGCCCAAAGTTTATCCTTGCCTTGAAGCAGGAGAAAATCTGATAAATGGAGTTTCACTTTAGCTTCAGTCAAAATGCTATTATATAATTGGTTACGGCAATTACGATTTTCCTACACTTCCTACAGCAACACTAGATGAATATTGTCTTCATTCTCCACCAGTGGAACGCCAACACTGCTATAAAAAGCTGTGCAGAGCATAAACCCTCTCTCTACCAAAAAGCTGTGACCTTAAAATGCAAGCCTCAAGAAAGGCAGTGCTAATCTGACAGATTCTCAATACTGGATGAGTTAAGTGACAACGACTGTGTTCCATGCACCAAGATCAGGGTACAGGTAGTGCATCTACCAATCAAACTGTAGCCTCTCTGGTAAGAGTTACTGACTGCACTTTATTTTCAGAAAATTAAGATCCTTCGGTACTTTTAAAAAAATCATTTTTAAGTAAAGGACAAAAATCTAAGAAGCACCACAGACAAGAGAAAGCTTAAGTGTGTATGATATTAAAACTTAACAATATAATGTAGTTTACCCTAACTCTCCAGGAACAATGGCCCAAGCTGTGGTCCTATAATTTTTTTTTTTTTTTTTTTTTTTTTGTAATTTTCCCCTGAAGAAATGATACTTTACTCCCAGCGCTAAAGGTAATGAGCGCACAGCAAGAGGGGAGAGCTTGAATTTATCAAACACAGGATCAAGCAAAAATCAAAAGTCAATTCCCTTAAGGGAGAGGCAGAGCTCTAAGCACCCAGGCCTGGTTTCTACTTGCACTGGCTGACCTCTGTTAGGGCTTCGGCTCTCTAACTTCCAAGGACAAGCCTGAGAATTCCAGCTGAACTTCAGGGGACGGAAAGCATCCTTTATTGTCTTCACCTCATTCTGTTTCCTTTCCTATAGCTGAAGTTGTACAAAATGCACATTATTCTCCTCCTGTAGCAAGTAAGGCAAGTAAAAGCTTCCTAAATACTCCTCAATCTTCCCAAACCATTCCTTGGGGGAAAGGGAGGGAAGCTATTACTGGATCATCACAAATTTTTCCCCACCAATTGACGCAATCAGCTGTTTTTGTAAACTCTTCCCTACCAAAGCAGCACAGGTTACTTTGAAGTCTGCTTATGAAGGACAAAGGTTTTCATGATATGACTATAATGGGTTGATTTATCAAGCAAGGTGGTAGTTACAAGTAAAAGTGTTATCTGACTCACCTTAAATACACGAAACACATTTATGCTTAGCCAGGATTAACAGCAGCTTTGGAGTGAGACAGCAGAACTGAGCACACATTATTTTCTTGTTTTGAAGCACAGAAGGCATTCTCTCCCCAAGGCCACCCTACTGTGCCTGTGTGCTGACAACAAGGTGTTATTTCACCATGATATAGAATGGGCACAATCAAAGACGACTTATTTATTTTATTTTTAAATGTATTCCCCAGTTCCATCATGAGCAACTGTCAGACCCATGCGGGCTGAAACGGATCATTGCTAGATCTAGGCCTTGAAACAGAGCAGTGAAGATCATAGACATGAATCAGACTGTGGAACCTCTCCCACCCATGAGAGAAATACCGTTTTAATAGAAAATGGGTAATATTGTATAGTATTGGGATGAACTACAAATTCAGTTAATTGGAGAGGGAAGTTATTGGGGTTAGAGGGAATAGAGGAGTTCTGATGTACAATACTTACAAGCCAACCCATTTTCTTCAGCTGAAAAGGACCCTACCTACCTACCTGATAGAAGAGATGCTAGATAACAAAATGAAAGAAAAACTGCAACAGAGAGAGAAGATTTGCATACAGCCTCTGTTTCAGTAACTGTTCATCATAGACCATCATACAAGCATCTATGACCATAACTTGCATATGGCTGTAATGCATTAGCAGCAGCAGGGTTCCTTAGTGAGAAAAAATTGACACATTAATACCCTGAGCAACTACAAACCAGTACTACCTTGAGACCTTCTTCAGAGTGCAACTTAACTTAGATGTTACAAATTGCTTATGGGCTAATGATTTTTTAATACAGCTTTATGAGTAACCCAATGAGATATGCAAGCAACATGCAAGGTAACTGAACAGGATTCAATCTTTTTCTTTTGGAAGAAATACTCCTTCAGAGAGAACAGACGCTAATTCTTGCATGTTTTCATCAAAATGTACTGACAATCACACAGGGATCTGAAGTAAGAAGATGACAAACTGCATCAAAAGAGGAATGAATGCTAAAATATCAAAAATCCCCACTGAAATCCCTATGGTAATATATCAGGAGTTACTGGTTGAAAGTGTAGATCAAATTTCTTTCGGTGTTTCTTTTTATGCACAAAGATAAAACAAGAACAGCATTACCAAATTAAACAAAACTGATTTATTATTGAAGAGATGTTAGCCACTGAAAATACTGATTTAGCTGAGCTTTTCAGTAAAAGGTATAGAAATGCAAAGGTGTACATATGTAGCAAAAAGTGAAAATATAAAGTGCATATCTGAGAACAAAAGGTGTATAAAATGTAACTGTAGTTGAACATTTCCAACACTGAAATACAACATCCACAGTTACATACATTATACAATTACTGACCTACTTATGATATTAACTATGTGTCATTTTAACATGTCCAAAACACATTAACAATATTACAGCAAAATGCCTATTATCAAGGGAGCCGTTGCTACAGTACAAGAATCAATTTACAGGAATTTCAAGCCATTAACCTGTATCAGGAACAATTATACATCAGAGAATCTCCTCTACAATGGCTCACTTATCACTCCAAAAAATATTTAATCACTTTACAAGAGCCCACCGTTGTACCACTGGTATCCACTACAAGTTCAAGTTTGGGCTCTTCAGTTGGAAGAGGAGAGAGATCTGGGTTTGTGGGTCGATCACAGATGACTATGAAACATCGATGTGATGGGGCTGTGAAAAAGGCAAATGCGATCCTAAGATGTATCAGACGTGGTATTTCCAGTAGAAATCGAAAAGTATTAATGCCACTGTCCAGGGCTTTGGTAAGAACTTCTGTGCACCCATGTTCAAGAAAGATGAATTTAAACTGGAACAGGTACAGAGAAGAGCTACAAATGATCACGGGAATGGAGGGCCTAATCTTAGGAAAGGAGACTGGAAAAGCTTGGCTTGTTTATTCTCACAAAAAGAAGGCTGACAGTGTATATGAATGCTCCCTATAAATATATTAAGAGTAAATACCAGGGTGTACCTTGATCCTTCCTGTTCTCTGCCTGTGGCACAAAGTAGTCTAATCTCCTGAGGGCTGTAAAATGTTGGTCTAATTTCAGTGGTTGCGTTTAGTGTGTGGGTGCTGGGTGGTGTTGGTGGGTGCTGGGTGGTGTTGGTGACCAGTGATATACAGGAGGTCAGAGTAGATGATCTGGTGATCCCTTCTGGCCCTAGAAACTCTATGATTATGTTCACGGCTGAAACACCCATTTGGGAAATGTACTATGGGTCAAATCTGAGTTTCAGTCAAATGGATGGGAGATTTGGTACTCTTTTATTAAGTAGTAGGATTCCGCCTTCCGATGTTGTGAGCTGTGTATTGATATGTGAGTCCTACTGCATTTAAAACTTAGTTCAGTAAGCAGAAAATGATATAAGACAGAATTTGCAGGTCCATTTGCTGAAGTTATTTAGTTACATATCTAGTTCAAAACTTTATCCTGTTGCACATACCTCCAAAAGCAAAATGGGTACCTTTCAGCTCTCAAAGGTAAAAACTATAGACAGATCTAGGATTCTCCTTGTATATTTAAACTAAAAAATACTTTGTACATCTTGATTTTCCTCTTAATAAGCAGCTAGCAAAGTGGAAGTGTTCAAGTCACATGGAAAAAGTATATTCTGACACTGATAACCAAACACTACAGCATGATAGCATTCATGCCTACCATTGAATTTTTAGGTACGGTACATTGACTGTACATAAACACAGCTGCCTAAATTCTGTACCAAGGGAATAGAAAGGGAAATACCTGCAGCATCTGCTTTCAGACTCTCACTCAAGTGTGTCTACTGCAAAAACAGAAACCCTAGGATTTTAAGGATCTAAGAACAGAGGCTCTGAAAGAGTGAATACCAACACCACCTCATGATGACTGAAGAGCAGAGTAGAGAATCTTGTACAGCTAACACTTTATCTTATTTAAAATGTCCTTTGGCATAGTCTTTCATATATTTAAATGCCTCATGGCATAGTGGAGGATATTGGTCAGTTTACATAGTTTTACAAGGCACCCATTTTTGCCTCTACTACCAGCTCTGAAAACTTAACAAAAAGGCTCCAATGGAATGAAATGTGCAAATATTTGTTAAGATAGAACATATATGTTTTGTATGCTGGTTGGGACATCTTTTTAATTGAATGAAACTGGTTTTAAATCTCAGGATATGGAATCCAAAACATCCACTAAGTCATGACAGGGGGAGCAGTGGGGGTAGTGCTAAAATATCAGGCATTGATTAGAAGCTTAGTAGTTAATAATTAGGCTGCAGCTATATCCATGCTCCCATCCTAGCACACACACTAGTTGCCAAGACTCTGACCACTCCCCACCAACCCACGGATTTCCCCTCAAAAGTCCAGACATACTTCCCACTGGTTATAAGAGCTAGCCAATTCAATTAGAGCTACCTGTAACTCGCTTAGAAAAAGGTAGAGGAAACTTGCAGATGAAAACAAGTTTCCACTTCCTCATAAACGAAGCTTGTTGACCGATAACTGAATCGCCTATAACATACTTCCTCATTTATTCTAATCACAGAATTGATTCAGTCAGCTGGCTTCCCATGTGCTTTGCATCTGCTGTTATGACTTTTCCCATAAACCATCACTTTTCTGCATACTTTGTATTAGAACAAAAATCCTTCCCACCCTTCACCCACAAAACTCATGATGAAATTATTACTTAGCAGAAGTAATAGGTGAATGAATGAATAAATGAATGTATAGCAAAAAATAATGTCTGAAGTCTCCTGAACTTATGAAATGAGATAAATAGTTTTGCCCAGAATGTGTTGGCTGTTCTATGCTACCTTGTTGAAAATTAACCAGAACAGAACTTAATTTTTCCTTTCAGAAATACACTGTTGAGAGGCAGCTGTAAAGGAGTACAGCAAAAACTTGAAGAATCACATGTAAGGAAAGTAACCTGCAGTCTCCAATCTCACCTCGCAAATACATAAAACTGCAAGAGCAGCACAAACTTAGGCTGCTGCTACTCCCAGGTTTCAAAATCTGGCATTGCAGCAGCCCACAGTTACATCAGACGCTTTGAGAACTGTATTGCTTAACTCATAAGAATTCTGCACCATACAAATGAGCCACTGAAGAGGAGAATGAGCAAAGCATGGTTGTAAATCTGCTCTATGTTTGTATGGAGGCAATAACTGAAGATTTAAATAGCATGACATTTTTACTACCTTTACTGTACCTTCACAATCACCAATTTGCTTGTTAACCTTGATGTTAGTACATTTTCTGGTACACTAAAAGTTTAACCCTAAACAAAACCATCTCGTTTTAACTTGTAGCAATGTGATTCATAACAGACCAATTCAAGGTGAATCCAGGTGTGCATAAACAGATGTTGCCAACCTGTTCTTAAATACAGTCCACACAATACGTGGAGACAAAACTCACCCCTTTCCTGAGGCCTGATTTGACTAACACAAAAATTAACCAGATGAAGTTCAGCTCAAACACTTCAGCTGCTCCCAGGGCTCCTATCTCAGGAATGATAATAGATGAGAAAAAAAAATAGTAAATGCTCATCCAATCAATCAATCTGGCCATGCAACAAGAGAGCTCAAAGACAGCCCAAGTTAGTTGTGTATTAAAAGGGAAGATTTTTAAAGTCACAAATGTCATTTAGGTGCCTAACTACAACCAATTTTCAATGGGAGTTTGGTACCTACCCTCCCTTTTTTTCTTTTAAAGCCACAGAAGATCCTGCTGTCCAGACTAGATGCTCATCATATACACAACTAATCCCACTCTTTTTGTGAAGCAGGCACAAAATATTTAACGATTTTAAGAATAAGATGTATTGTGAACATTCAAGAGAGAAATAAGCGAACCAGCTCTGGACAAAAATACAAATAGGCCCAAATCTGATTTACCTTTCATCAACCAGATTAATCCAAGTTGAGTGTCCTTAGCAGAAATTCTCTGTGTTCCTCCCTCTGGCCAGACCACCTATCCCTAAGTACAGCCACTTGATCTATTCAACCACATCATCACCCGTTCCTAAGTTCAGTGGCACTTCCCCAACATGGCAAATTATGAGGCAGAACTCAAGGGCTTGTCTGCCTGGCACATTTTGGGGAGTGGAGGGAGGGGAATCCCACTATTGCTACTTTGCTGGTTCAGTTGCACTGGCAAGAGCCCTAGAGTAGGAAAGGCTCCTGAAGCTTCTGGAATTTTTAACTATCGTGTCAATTAAACTGCTGAGAAGCCAATAATATATATTTTTGAGTCCTGCCTTGGATTCCTAGCATTAACATTCTGTGACTCTCTTTACTACCCTCCATTAGCCTCCAAGGTATTGAGAGAGAGTTGCCCATTTTCTCAGATAGACATATCTGCCTGACCATTTTTTTCCTGGTTCCCCAAGGAGATAGAGATACTTTGCTTGCCCATACAGAGACACACATGGGCATCTATTTAGCCAAGTCCAAAAGTCTGATTTTGTAAATACCAACTTTCAGAAGAAGAATTGTTAATAGAAACATTTACATGTATTTTTTTATTTCAAGAAAAGTCATTTGTTTGGATGTAGCCATCCCTTGAAATGTGAGCAACCCAGGCAGATCCTCACTGTTTTTGCTCGTGAATGAAAAACAAACAAACAAAAATGAATAGGAACAAAATTGAAGCCAGCTAGCCTGTTGAATGAAGTGCAAAAATAAATAAAAAGCATAAATGATAAAGAATACATTTGATTTAATGGCCACAGGTTTAGAAGGTTGATATCCATCTGTGACAGATGTAAGCATTAAAATGCACCTATAATGAGATGGCTATTTGCTATGACCATAAGTACAAGTCAGGTAATTCTGTGCAATAATGGGCAATTACACTTTTGAATATGTGAATGTGATCACAGGTGAACTTTTGCACACTAACATCTAGCTTCCAAGTTTCTCTCCCTGTCTCTGCCTTTTGAAAGATTGTTGATCTATTTAGCATATACTTCTTAGTGGTATGTTGCAATAGAACCTTTAGTAATGTTATGAGACCATGGAAAGAAAAATTTAGGGTAAATATTAAGAAAAACTTCTAAAATTTAGTAGAAGCTAAGGAACAGTCTCTCAAGGGACATGGTGAAAGTTCCAGCACAGGTCATTTAGACTTGAGTATCTGAAAATTATATTGTAATGAACAATCCCATAAGGAATAGGAACTAACAAAAATGAACGAACAGATCTTTTCTGTCCCTATTTTCTAGGAATCTATGGGAGAAAGAGCAAATGGTCTTTACTGAAAGTGGAAAAAAATATTCATTTGATTTGTAGTTTATTGGTACAGGTAAGGCAAGTCAATTTTTCAAAAATAGGTACTGGAGAGACAAGATATAACAACAATTAAAATATTTACAGATCAATACCTTTATATACATAACAGTTCTTAGCGGATATTTTTCTCTAAACTCTGCCCAAAGGTCATCTTGACGGCTGCCAGCAGCATTCTCCTATCTTTAAAAGAAACAATGTCCTGGTAGAGTCTGATAATTTTGAATGGTGATGAATTTAAATAAGGCTGTCACATCTGCCTTGATCTCTACTTTCGTTGCATTGTAGCGGTAGATTAATCAAGTGATGCATTCAGAATTTTTAAACAGACTACATTTCTAAAGGCATACCTTTTGTTGCTATTAAAACAAAAGATGAATATATTTTCTTGTTCAAGGACATGGTAAGGCTTTGTATTTATGGTCTCCAAAAGCAAGTAAAAATTGTAATGCTCTGTAGTGCTTTTGTCAACTTTGTTTTATGTTTAGTGGCAAAACTGCAATGATCCTAGTTTTTAAATTCAGTTTCTGCTGTTAAAAAAAAAAAGTTGATTTTATACATGCTGAAAAGGAATGAAACCAACTACTGAACTTTTAGTATTAGTATTTAGTTTTAAATGATACTAAAAACTTAGTACTGTCTTCTGCATTTTATAAAATTCTGTAATGTACACAGTACCTCTGCAATACAAACCATTTCACAATCTTCTGAAGATGTTGATAAATATTCTCTTGACACTTACCAGTGTAGAACAGTATGTTTTTATTATCTACTTCTGTGTTTATAAATATATCCTAACACATAATAACACCAAAGACAAAAACATTTACACATGTAATGATTCCTTTCTTCCTCAATGCATACATGTCAGATGAGTTCTAGCTGGCATCTGACTAGACAGGTGCCACCAAATACCCAAGTTCACCCCTAAACACAGGAAGAAAACAAAAAACTAGCAGAGATCTGAGGTAACCAAGAAGTTAGGAAGAGAATGGGTTTACATAATGATTGTACTCAGGAAGCAAAGACAACTAGCCATATCAGATAGAACCAGCCCAGTGCCATGCTAAGGTTCTGACAACATCCATCCTGACCTGCAGTACCCTCACATTAATTCCTTCACCTAGACAAAGCCAACCTGGAAGACTTTGCCAAAGAATGGTTACAAGTATTTCATTCTGCTCATCGAACAAGATCTCCAACAAATTCTCATGCCTTGAAAGATCAAGATACTTGCCCAGCCTAGATAACTGGTCTTCCTATTCAAAACAAGAAGTAAGCACATCTCCATATGGCCAACATCCATGTTTTATTTTCAATTATTTCAAAAGGCATCCCATTCAGCAAGACCATGAATAGGTTCAAAGTTGTAAAATGTCCCTACAGAGGCTATATTTGTACAGAAAAAGATCACAAGACAGACAAGGCTTGGCAGGAGAGTGGAGTTATTAATACTGCCTTAAAAATACTCTCTTTGAAACACTGGCTAGTTTTTTATGACAAAAATCTTCAGGTATGTCACCATGTCATACCTACATACTAGCTTGTAAGTCTTTTTCTGCCACCCTCTATTTTAAAAAAGTCCATTTTTTCATAGGCCATAATGGCAAACTTCACAGAGCAATATTAAATTTCTTACACACACATTTAATGGCCATCAACCACCAAACAGTATCTCACAAGAAGTTAGAAGCATTTCAGTATGGTTTTGAAGACACAAACTTACTCACTCCTTAGCTGTTTCTTGGATTTATTTATTTTAATTCAAACAATCAAAGAATTATTTGTTCAAACCCACACCAAAAAAGAAAAAAAATCTAATAAAAGCAAGCAACAAATATTCTAGAACTTGTATTGTAAAGTAGATTTTAGGTCTGCTTCCAGGTAGACTGATAGATTTTAAAACTAGAAGGGACAATTCTAATCATCTAGTCTGATCTCCTGTAGAACACTGGCCAGAGAATTTCATCCAGTAATCCCTGTTCTAAAACCAAGAACGTCTGGCTGAACTGGAGCATATCTTTTAGAAATATGTCCAATCGTAAAGATTTCAAGTCATGGAGAGTCCACCACTTCCCTTTAGTAAGTTATTCCAGTGATTAATTAGACTTACTATTAAAAAAGAGTGCACCTTATTTTCAGTAGGAGCAGTGATTTGGGTTATCCAGAGCATTGAGTGGCAAATAAGCAGAGGTATCATCAAAAGAGGGAAGGGATTCTTTTCTTGTTCCATTGTTTTGTGCCAAACAACCCTTTCATGATCCCCCATTTTTCCAGAAGTTGGTTCCAGCAGAAGTAAACTCTTGCCTCCCTAGCATGTGATGAGACTTCCAGATGACAATCGCACAGAGCTTTCCTTTTATGATCACTTGGAATATTGCATATGAAATGCTCTTTTTCCATATGACAGGAACTGAAGTTTGGTAGAAACATTTCCTAGCTTTAAAAATCTGCCTTGACATTTTACACTCCATGTATAAATATGGAAACTCTTGCTTTAAAATCTGCCAGTCTTGTCTACACATCTGGCTCCTGTAGGGCAAGCAGGGTGGCAGAGCCTGCCTGCCTGGAGGGAAATTATACCATTTAAGAAGCAGAGGAGAGAAACAAAAATGTCAGCAATTTAGAAGAAACAGGACCCAGCTACAGAAATTATCAAGATTTATCCACATAACAGGCCACCTTATTATAATCATGATTAAATTAAGGGGTGGAAATAGCAGTAACCAGAAGTTTGGATCTCTTTACCAGAAACTTTCAGGAGAGTTCTAGTGAAAGATGATCTGGTGGTAGGATCACCCTGAAAGGTACCAAAATCGAGCCAAAATGTAATAAAGTCTCTGAGGAACTCAGAAACACAGGCACATCAATGAGCAGTAGGGAACAAACAAAAACTCAGACAACCAATCTCCCTGCAGTCAACATCGGTGATTATGGTCCAGTCATGAACATTCCAGGCCATTGGTGACAGATAAAAGAACCTGACAATGCTGAGTTTGGAACCAGCCCATGTGCCAATGTCCGGAGTTCCTCCGAGTCTTTCTTATATAAGCTATACTGATAGAAATTGCAGAACAAGTCATAGATAGAGCCCATGAACTGAATCACAAGGCTTGGCACTTGTCAGCATTAGCATCAGGTGTTTCAGAGTTTCTAGGCCCAGGTAACCATGCTTTGCCAACACCAGCAAAAGTTCTTCAAAACCTTCTGGGGAAGGGGGTTGATCCCATCCTCCTACTGATAATTCCAGTTAATAATAGTAAATCTCAGTTAGCGATTCTGCTAGAAGGAGCACATCTCTTTAAATCATGTGATCAAAAAATCTCCAAGGATCAGCCAGGCTCCAAATTTTATTCTTCTGAAACAAAAATATGAGAGAACACTAATAATTCCAAGACCTACCACAACTTAACAGTTAATGGCATTAGAAGAGCTTGCAAACATTTCTGTAGGTACTTAACTTTAAGCACAAAAGTAGTTTCCTTTAAGAGAATGGGACTTCTCTCATGCTAAGCTTTAAGAATATGCTAAAAAAGTGTTCACTGGGACAGGTTCATGTGAAGAGCCTAAGCAACAACTACAAAGGCAACATTATTCCCCTCCATAAACACTCCACACTGCTACTGCAAATAGAAATAAAAATTATTTAACAGTAAAGTTACAGGGTTCAGACAGACAAAAATAGAAAAAAGTACCACTGATTTCATTAGCAAAATCAAACTGGAGATGTTGGGATTCATGTTTATTTATAGGGAAGATACAAGATACCCTGGGGATCCTGCTGAAATATGCAAGGGCAGGGGAAGAGTTTTGCAGTCACTTTTGAAGAAGCAATTAAAAGAGATTTCATGTGTACACTTGGTCACCAAGCAGACCTTTACAAACTTCTGCTGAGTCTCCTGCACAATACAGAACTGCCGGAGAAACCCATAGTTACTGAAAAGAATATTTAGGCTTTTAAATTCAATCGAATCCCACACTCAACACTATTTTTGTTGCCCTCACATTCCTATTAGTTCTGTTTTTGAAAATTGTTGTATAACAATGTCATTGCATTTTATTTGTATAATCCTGTGCAATGCAATGTCTAGAGATGTAAAGGCTGAATCGTAAGTTTTTTGCTGGAAGGTAGATTTATGTGCCAATTAGTTAAGTCAATTAATCTCTTCCTCTTTCAAATAAAATATAACGGAACAGTGAGCAGCAACTACTTTGAGTTGAGATATTTGTCATATTTATAGCTGTTAGAACCGCAAAAAGCACTAGACAATTTACAGTCACCATTTACCCTTGTTCATGAAAGCTATAGAAAAGTTCTAGACTGGATAAAATCACATATCCCAATCCTGCATGATCATCAGGTTCTGACTATATTTCAATATGTACAGTTCCCTGAAGCAGTATTTCTATGTCAGCAGATGCAAAAACATTTAGGTCTAACAGATTTTAAGTCCTGTCTAGGAATTAGTTTTATTTTTAGGATAAGATTAGAAGATGAGAAACATACTATCAAGGGTTGGTCTACACGACCAGCTTATGTCAGTAGTGATATACCAACCTCACTCCTGATGTAGACAGTGCTATGTTGATGGGAGGGCTTCTCCCATGGACATAGCTACCGCCTCTCAGGGAGGTGGAGTACCTACACTGATAGGAGAAGCTCTCCCGTTAGCGTAGGTAGCGTCTTCACTAAGTGCTACCATGGCGCCACTGCAGCACTAAGTGTAGACAAGCCCTAAAAAAGGATGCTGCCTTTAGTCAATGTTGCTCTTTGACACAGCCTTTGCCTCTTTCCATTTGTTTTTTTTTTCAAAACTGAAAGAGGTAGGTACACAAGCGCTTTTTAATTTTTCATGACTCTGCTTTCACAAACCTCTTTCACAAAAAATTCAAGATAAGGTGATTACCTCCTCCCGAACAAAATCTTGCATTTAAACACCAGACTGAAAATAGCCCAGCCTAAAATCTCTTCCCTCCAGCCCCCAAGAACACCAACAGCCTATTTTGTAATTTGAAGGCAGTGTCACACAGAAGACTACAGATAACAACCCATTCCCTCCCACTTTAACAGGAAGTCAGCACCAAACAGACATGGGGACAGATTCTCGCACCTTGGGTTGTCCTTTATACCTGTGCAAAATGCGGAGGGGCAGGGGCCACGGACAGGACCCTATCCATTCTGATTTGTTAGCATTTTCCATCCACTTTCCATAGGTGTTAGTGACAACAAGGGAAGAGAATCTGGGGCATGTTCATTTTCTGTGTAGCTCCTACTGACCTAAATTAATGGTCAGATTTTGAAAAAGGATACAAAAAGGTTGGTTGCACTAACACATTTCCTTCTTCAGCCCCATAAGTAAATGGAGCTGGTGCAGGAAAGGTACCTTCACCTTCAGGGCACAGTTGCTTACCCTCTTGTGAGTCTCCTCTCTCATGGGGGAGAGGAGGGGAGAAAGGGTGTGGCATCTCACATTCTAAGTTCAGTGTGAAGGTCACAAATGGCAGCTATCTTTTCATGCACAATAAGCAACTTCCCCAAAGTTCTCTTTGTCTGCCACTCACTCACAGTTCATGTGGTGTAAGGTATTCATTATTCAATCCCTGCTCTAAAACTGACATCCCCTTCTCTCAGAAACCTGTACTGAGAACTCCGGGTTGTTGAATCACTTTACACAGCTGGGTAATTAATGAAGCCTACTATATTCACATCAGCATTATTATCCCAATTAATTCAGTACTTCCCATGCAAACAAACCAGACTGCTGAGGACACAAATGGAACATTTATAGTTAATTCTTTCAGAGGCTTGTGTTACAACAAGCGTAACCACTTTCAATTACTGCTAAAACAAGTCTTGGAAATGTTTTTACAGTCTCCACCCTCAAAAGCCATTACTGATTTGAGAATTTTTAAAAAGTTTCCCCAACTGAACTCATTACTATTGAATGCCAACAATGAATTTAGCACTGTATGAAACAAAGTATGGTATTGTCCTAAAGAGTTAGCCTCAAATGAGATTCAGCAATATTGAAAATTCTTTAAGGTTTTTACACCTTCATATATTCTCAAATTCACTTTGCCATGTGTACTGAAACAATTATTACGTTTAAAATAAAAATAAGGAACAAAAACACCTAAAAAAGTCTTATCAATTAAATAAGTAAGTCAATTTAGTTTAAAAGGTTAAAAAAAAGTTGTCAAATACTCTTCTACCTCCTTTTCAGAAGGGGGTGGTCTTTCTTTTTCTAAACACTTTGCTACCAGTTTCATTTGCTCATCTCCAAATGTGACCATTCTCTGCCTTGCATTTTGGAAGGCTGCCCTAATTCTTCTCTCCCAGGTCTTGTTGCCAGGGTTGCAGATACACAGCCAAATCCTGTTGAAATGGAGGTCTTTGAAGGGGGTACAAAGGGTTTCATTATCTTTTCTCAGTGCACACAATCAATGAGAATAGAGCACTCCTGGTAGCCCTCATGAAGAAATCCCAGCCGTGACTCAGTCATGACTATTTACATATGAACAGTCATGCAAGGAATCCAGCACCCTCAACTAGTTGCATGTGTCTACTGTAGATTATTCCAAGTAAGAGCAATGCTCTTCAGAACCTGTTCACCAGATTACACACCGCTTTGTAGGATGTTCATGTAAAATCAAATCATTTTTAACACTGGGGGACATGATTTATTTTTAAGCACTACCAAGTTTAAACTCAACAGACTTGTATTTTAAACCAGAGACTAAGGCCTTCAGAAAGTTCTAATTTGGAAGAGAAAGTGTGGCCTTCCATTTCAAATTCCTGCCCTTTTAAAGCATATCAATGAGAATGAATACCATTGAAAACAGATATAAATGAAGGAATGCAAAAAAAGGAATGCCCCACCCCCATATACCCAGACGCCCCCTGCTGTGCCCCCCTCCACCTTCACCTGGACCCCCCTGCACATCCAGATCCCTTCCTAGCGCCCACCACTGAGCTGCCTGTACCCAGACTGCCCCACGCAGAACCCTCTCACCCCACACCTGGATCCCCCACACTAGGATCCTGCTGGGCTGAGCCAGCTTGCCTCACAACTGGATCAGGGCTGGGTACATGACAGAGATTGTCCCTCTCGCTTGCTATCTTGGTGTGCCTGGTGTGGAGGGGCAGGCCCAACTCTTGCACTGCAACCGGATCAGGGTGCAGCCCCACCACTGAGTTCGTGTCCAGAGGGCCAGCGCTGCACGGTGATTTCCCACCTCCATGAAACCAGTGGCCTATGCTCCCCATGGCATGCTTGAGCCTCCATATTTATTTAGTGCCAAATAAAATATGCATAATTTTACAGAATTTTAAAATATTGTACACAGAATCTTTATTCTTTTGGTGCAGAATTCCCTCAGGAGTAAAAAAGAGGAAGCAGATCTGTCCGCACAGGGATCACTGAGAACCCCACAGTGTTCAGAAACTTAGTGGGAAACAGTTAAAGGTGCAGGGCAATGATGATTTAGAAGATGTTGGAGAAAACAGGTGGAAAAAGGTGGAAGAAAGGGAAGGAGTTGTCACCTTACAGTAAATTGGAGGGCGGCGGGGAGATTTTGAAGTAATTTAGGAGAGTAATGAAGAGCTACAGGTGCAAGAGAATCATCACACCTTTAAATTGGAGAATAAAATAATTATTGACGGCACAACATTTTTATACACTGCCTGATCTGAAAGTACAGCAGCATAATGAGGACTGGACAATAAATCATTTTTTTGGTGACATGCACTATTAATAATGAGAGACTAAGCATCTGGAGAAACTAACTCATGGAGAAATAAATAAATCAAGCAATAATTGTGTACAAGGTGCAGGACTGCAGCAGGTGCAGGATGAGAAAACGTGTAGTCATGCCTCAGTGCAGTTTATAATTTTATTTACCAAGCCGTGGTCAACATCAGTCTAGAGGAAAAACAAAACCCAGAAAACAAATACAAAAATCAGTGACATGAAAGAACAACCTACATCTCAATATCAGGCAGCCCAATCAGAAGAGTTGCAGTGCTCTAATTTTTGTAGTAGGCCAAGATGTTTAGAAAATGACATGAATACCAATGTATCCAGCTAGAATACATAGGAGTTAAAAATGCCAATACAGATGGATAAGGAACTTCCAAAAATAACTACGAGGCAAGTTTATAGACCTAAAATCAAGTGTTGAGAGCCACTGTACAAAACAAGTGATATTCTGGGCTTGTGTTATATAGAACACAAGAAACTGAATGTAATATTTTAAAGAACCCAAGGCAGGTACATTTTATAATTATACAAGATTTACTGAGGGAAAGGAAAAGGACATCTGAGTAGGCAATTCAGAATGCAGAACACTTGAAAACTCTTTACTGAAATTATTTTGTTCACTTTTAATGTGAGGAAAAAGATAATGTAACAACACTTTTACAAAATAAAAAAGACATTTGAAAAGGAAAAAAGAAAGTGTCTTTTTCAATTTTAAAGGGCCACAATATCTGAAAATGTCATTTTTAGGATAATCATTGTGTACCTGAATTTATACAAGGTCTCTTCTACTATGTACTGCAGTCACTTTTGAAAATTTTACCTCATTACTCCTTTAAAGAACTAAGATCTAACAAACATTCAGCATGTCTGATGTAAGCCAGTTGCTTTTTATCATTTATCAGGACTAAGGACCCAATTCAGTAAAGCACTGTGGATAGTCCTGTATGTGGTATTAGTGAGACTACTGCAGGAATACTGTGTCAAGTTCTGGTGTCCACACTTTAAAAGGGCCATTAAACTGGAAAAGATTTAGAGAAGAGCTACACAGATGATCTGAGATCTGGAAAACCTACTTTACAATGAAAGACTAAAGATCAATCTATTTAGTTTATCCAAGAGAAGGTTAAGAGGCGACTTGATCATTGTCTATACATATCGACACAGAGAAGAGATTTCAGATAACAGACTGCTCTTTAATCTGAGAGATCAGGTGGGCGAGGTGATATCTGTTACTGGACCAACTTCTGTTCATGAGAGAGACAAGCCTGCGAGTTTATAAAGAGCTCTTATTGCCCAGACCTGAAGAAGAGCTCTGTGTAGTTCGCAAGCTTGTCTCTCTCACCAACAGATGATGGTCCAATAAAAAAATATTACCTCACCCACCTGTTTTTGTAATATCCTGAGCTGCCACAACAACACTGCCCTCCAATCCAGCAGACAAAGGCATATCAAGATCCAAAAGTTGTAAACTGAAGTTGGACAAATTCAGACTAGAAATAAGGTGCAATTTTTTAAACAATGGGGGTGTCATAAATATAAAGGGAAAGGTAAACATCTTTAAAATTCCTCCTGGCCAGAGGAAAAACCCTTTCACCTGTAAAGGGTTAAGAAGCTAGGATAACCTCGCTGGCACCTGACCAAAATGACCAATGAGGAGACAAGATACTTTCAAAGCTGGAGGGGGAAGAAACAAAGGTTCTCTCAGTCTGTGTGAGGCTTTTGCCAGGAACAGAAAAGGAATGGAGTCTTAGAACTTAGTAAGTAATCTAGCTAGTTATGAGTTAGATTCTGTTTTGTTTAAATGGCTGATAAAATAAGCTGTGCTGAATGGAATGTATATTCCTGGTTTTGTGTCT
Source organism: Lepidochelys olivacea (assembly GCF_965140295.1). Lineage (NCBI taxonomy): Eukaryota > Metazoa > Chordata > Testudines > Cheloniidae > Lepidochelys > Lepidochelys olivacea. The sequence continues at coordinate 84,020,282 of NC_140415.1, read as the reverse complement.
TTTTGTAACTTAAGATTTTGCCTAGAGGGATTCTCTATGTTTTGAATCTGATTACCCTGTAAGGTATTTACCATCCTGATTTTACAGAGGTGATTCTTTTACCTTTGTAAATAGTTTGTACCTTGAGGAAGTTTTAACCTAAGCTGGTAAAAATAAGCTTAGGGGGTTTTTATGCAGGTCCCCACATCTGTACCCTAGAGTTCAGAGTGGGGAAGGAACCTTGACAGGGGTAATTAGCCATTGGAATAATCTACCCAGGGATGAATTGGAATCTCTACTACTTGAAGACTATAAATCAAGGTTGGTTTCTTTCTGAAAGATATGCTCAAGCTACTTGGAAAAATCCCATGGCCTTGCTATAAAGAAGGTCAGACTAGGCAATCTCAATCATCCTTTCTGGCCTTAAAAGTGATGACTACATAAAATCTATGAATAAGTGCTTTGCTGAATCGGGGCCTAACTGCTTCCCCTGAGCAGCTTTACTAGAGCCGAATAACTATCCATTCAAATGCCTTCCAGTGTATGTTAATGACAGCTTATCAAGGAGGAGAGGTGGCTGGTAGCATATTCTCTGTGGGCACAGAGGTTTCCAGGATGAAAATAACTCATCCACCATTAAATTAGACTTCTGGGATTTTGAAGACAGGAGGCGAGAAAATCAAGCAAGACGAAAGAAATAATGAGGAAGCCAAATTAAAATAAAAGACTTGATCTAGTATCCTTTTCCAACATCTATGAAGTAAATGAAGGCAAATTGTAAGTTATTGTTTTCCCTCTAAGCAGCCATTGCTAAAAATACCATACTGCTATAAAAACAAATTATGGAGAAGCTAAACAAAACTCCTCCACCAAATTCCATTTTTGCTCAAATCTGTAGCCTATATGCAGTAAGGGACAGATTTTCATAGGCATCATGTGAACATGGTATGTATAAGCTATTTGAATCTGACATACAACACATGGCAAAAACAACTACCCACAATATGTACGGATATTACAGAAAATAACCCAATTTGGATATATCAAGATAATTAAGGGATCATATCTTACAGTATCAGAAAGAACTCTAGGATCGGGGGGGGGGGGGGGGGGAGAGCCTGCTAAACCCAAGGTTGTGAGTTCAACCCTCAAGGGGGCCATTTAGGGATCTGGGGCAAAAAAAATTGGGGATTGATACTGCTTTGAGCAGGGGGTTGGACTAGATGACCTCCTGAGGTCCCTTCCAACCCTGATATTCTATGATTCAAAAGTTGACACACAGAAATTAAACAGTACATCTTCAACAATTCGTGATAAAGCCTACTAATGCTTTCCACACAGATCTCCTGGGATACAGGATGCATGAATTCAAGACATTAACTTTCAGACTTCTCATGACAGAAGGCAGTCAGCTCTGGGTATCATGCACCATCTCGTCTTAAGAGAACCCTCATTATTAGTGCTGATGTAAGCCTGAGATACTTTCTTCGCTTTTCCAGATTTTGTGGCTTAATTATGAAGAATGAATGAACTTTTACTCTTCTTAACAAGAATTTCAAACATCAACTTGATAGCAAAGAGCATAGGAATAACAAAAGGCAAGAAACATGCACAATTTTGTCAGGATGTTTTTCACACTGCACTAAAAGCTAGGTATTTTAAGACATATAGAAGGGGAAAGATTATGGCATCATGACTGTATCTTCAGAAAGAAAATGCATCAACCATCCAAGTTTCTGATCCATCTCAAGGATACTCTTATGAATATACAAACTAAATCCTGTAGTGCCTCAGGAAACACTGTTCATGTCTTGAAAATGTCATGTAGCTATGGTAAAAATGTGAGATGAGTGAGTCTCTGTGGTCACTATTTAGGGCTAGATTCACTGAAGCTAATGTGGGGATATGTTAATTAGACTTCTTTGCTGGAGCAAGTATGCGTCTTATCTTACAAGAAGGATCCCCCATAATATGAAGGGAAGACAGTATGTATGTTGAATCTAAATTTATCTGGTCTTCCCTAAAATGCCCCCCTTCCTACACGTTGCACAGTACTGTCCTCATATAAGCAGCCAGGAACAAAGAAAGTTTACAGCTGGTTTCTACCATTCCAGTTTCCTTACTGATGGAGTTCATGTTTCAGTTTATTGAGTGAATCTGGCTCTTACAGTGCTATGTACTCTGAAAAGTGACAAAGACATAGTGGAGTTCCACATTTATGGTACCCTCCACAATTACCCCCTCCCCAGCCATGGTTCAGTATCAGTTATGCTCTATTTATAGATATTAACAGAGAAATTTCTAATTACCAGTTCTTCAAAGTCAAACTGGGTTTTTTCCTGGTCATACATAAGAAGCGGACATGAGTTACTCAGCTGCATATTTGCTACCATTGAGTAGGACCAGAGTTACTGATTCATAAGAGGACAAACTCATTTTGTGTGAAAAAATATTTTGTAAGATGAGTAAATTTGAGATGGAGTAACTGAAACAAAGCAAACTGAAACCCCACAACACTGTGTCGAGTCACTTTTGAGATTACCATTATATTTTATATACTATTTAGCGGAAATGAGACCTATAGGGAAGAAAGTCATTATCCTCCTCCCCCCTACAAAAGTCAAACAAAAATAAAAATGTAACAATATTACTAAAGTTAGCAAAGAAATTAAACAAGCAACATCTCATTCTACCTAGGGCCTTAGATATAGCAAGCACACAAATCTGTTCCAATTTAAACTTACAAATAATAAACCAATAGCTAATCCGTATCCTTCGCAAAAAGATCAGTTTTTGGTTTCTGTGAGTCACAGATCTTTCCTACAGGCATGTGAACAGCATCTTGTATGTCTCTCCTCCCAGTTTGGACTGATTTACTGCTTTCATTTTGTAATTTTTTTCTTTCGGATTTCTTGATAACAATCACAACATAGGCACTACAAATCTTATGCACATTGTAATGAAGCTAAAACCAAAAGAAGTTAGACCCTGAGACTTAAATTTGAGGAAATATGCATTAGGAAGGGAAAAAAAAAGAAGAAGATTTCAGATTCTGAAACTATGCAGACTTTTCTATGGAGGTACCCATGCATGAACACTGCTGTGAATACACTCTTATATTTTAGCCAAGTGCTTTTGGCAGCAAGAATGTATTACAGAAATGTTGTAGAAGCATTTGGTACTAGAAGTGAATGGGAAAAAAAAAAAAAGGTTTCCTTCATTAAATGCCTTTAAGCTTTTATATATATTTTTCATTTTTCTCTTTCAAAGTTCATTACAAGAGACAGAGATAAAGGGAATACACCAACTAGAAAAACCACATTTTCTTCTGAAACTTCTGTACATATTATTGTAATAAGCAATGCTGAATAACAGACCAGCAACGTCTTTTTTCCTTTTTCAACCTATTCTGTGCTTTTGTCAGCACTTGGTATAGAGTCACTTTCACGATTTTAAAGATTCCCACTTGCACTTCCGGTCTCATGAACTAATAATACAACCACCTCACTGTCACGCACTTTTCTGAAGCTTACATGAAAACTCGTCCCCAGGCTCTATGTCTCCCAGTTATAGCAATGGCAAAGCTGAAACTAAACAGACAAGAAGCAGGTGCATTCTTCCTTTCCGTGAAGGGTTGGACAAGACCAAACATGCTTGGCATTGTCAACCTTAGGTTCACCCAAAGTGCTTTCTAAAAGCCAACAGCAGGAATGCAGAATAAAACCTTTATAATTTTAAAAAAAAACCAAATAGCATGGGATTGAGTATCCAAGTCAGCTGAAGGTAATAGGACTTGTGAATGCTGCTATGTAAGATCTGGGCAACAGCAAGGAATCCAAGTCTTAAAGGACATACACAGAGGCCTGGAACATGTTTGTTTGACATATAAACATGTTCCCGTTAGATGTCTATCTTTGATGAAGTAATATACACGATAGCAACAAATGTTTTATTAAAACATGCAAGTCCTTCATGATGCATTTCCTCCTCTTCTCACTCCCAAGTTCAATTAAGTAAATATTCATTGTTGAATTTCAGCAGCTAGCATATGAACTGCTAAGGGAAAATTCTAAAACAGTACAATGAAATGTTTGCATATGTAAAAACATAAGAATGGTCATAATGGTCCAGTTAGCCCAGTTTCCTCTCTTCCAACAGAGTGCCAGTACCAAATGCTTCAGAGGGAATGAACAGAACAGGGCAATTTACCTGGCGACCCATCCCCCGTCATCCAGTCCCAGCTTTTACTATTTTATTCTACTAGTATTTTCCACAGCATGCATCCGATGCAGTGAGCTGTAGCTCACAAAAGCTTATGCTCAAATAAATTTGTTAGTCTCTAAGGTGCCACAAGTACTCCTTTTCTTTTTACCAGCTTCTGTCATTCAGAGGTTTAGAGAGACACCCAGAGCATGGGGCTGTGTCCCTGGCCATCTTTGCTAATAGCTACTGATAGACCTATCCTCCAGGAACTTATCTAATTTTTTTTTAACCCAGTTATTTTTTGGCCTTCTCAACATCCCATGGCAACAAGTTTCACAGGTTTACTGTGCACTGTGTGAAGAAGTACTTTCTTATTTGAGTTTTAAACCTGTTACCTATTAATTTAATCAGTTCCTAAGTTCATTTCACCGTGGTAAATAACACTTTCTTATCCACTTTTTCCACACATTCATAATTTTATAGACATCAGAACTCCCCCAGTCATCTTTTTTCTAAGATGAACAGTGCTAGTCTTTTTAATCTCTCCTCATTTGGAAGTTGTTCCATACCCCTAATAATTTTTGTTGTGCCGTTCTCTGTACCTCTCCAATTCTAATATATCTTTTTGGAAGGGAGGCAACCAGAACTGCATGCTGTATTCAAAGTATGGGCATACCTTGGATTTACATAGTGGAATTATTATATTTTCTGTCCTATTATTTATCTGGTGATAAATTAAACAGTAATATATCAGTTTGTTCCAAAACCTCCTCTACTGACACTTCTGTCTAGAACAGTCCCTCAGCTTTGTCACCTAAAAAGAATGGCTCAGGGGTAGGAACCTCCCTCTCATCCTCTGCAGTGAAGAACAATGCAAAGAATTTATTTAGCTTTTCCGCAATGGCTTTGTCTTCCATGAGTGATCCTTTAGCATCTTGATTGACCAGCAGGCTTCTTTCTCCTGATGTACTTAAAAAAATTTTGCTGTTAGTTTTTAAGTCACTAGCTAATTGCTCTTAATTCTTTTTTGGTCTGTCTAATTATACATGACTTGCCTGAGTTTATATTCCTTTCTATTTTCCTCACTAGGATTTGACTTCTAATTTTTAGAAGATTTTTTTTTTGGGGGGGGAGGGGGGGTGCTCTGACTCCTTTACTCTGTTTAGCCATGGTGGCAGTTTTTGGTCCTCTTACTGGTTTTGTTTTGTTTTTTTTATTTTATTTGGGGTATACAGATAGTTTGAGCATCTATTGTGGGGTTTTCTAAAAAGTTTCCATGCAGTTTGTACTCTTATGATGGTTTCTTTTAATTTCCATTTGACTAGCTTCCTCATTTTTGTGTAGTTCCCCTTTTTGAAGTTGAACACTACTGTGATGGGTTTCTTTTGTATTTTCTCCTTACAAGAATATTGCATTTAATTACATAATGATCACTATTACTGAGTGGGTTAATTATATTCCCCTCTTGGACCAGATCCTGTGTGCCAATTAGAACTAAATGAAGAACTGCCTCTCCCTATGTGGGTTCCAGGGTTAGCTGCTCCAAGAAGCTGACATTAATGGTGTCTAGAAATTTTATCTCTGTATCCCATCCTAAGGTGGAATGTACACAGTCATTTTGGGGATAGTTGAAATCCCCCATTATTATTGGGTTTTCTATTTCTGATGCTTCTCTAATCTCCCTGAGCATTTCACCATCACTACCACCATACTGGTCAGGTGATTGGTGGCTAGTCAGTATATTCTTACTGCTATACTGTACTCTTATTATTCAAGCATGGAATTTCTATCCATAGACATTCTATGGGAGAGTGAATCAATTAAGATTTTTACTATATTTTATGCTTTCTTTTACACATAGTGACACTCCCACATCAATGTGACCTACTATATATTTTGTACCCTGACATTATCATGTCCCATTATCATCGCAAATCTCTGGTTGGCAGTATTTTGACCTGTAGGTTTGAAGCATGGCCCCACACTGTGAAGACTGAATAGATGTTGGACACGATTCAGAGAAAGCTCTCTGAATGACTGAAAACATCAAAGGATACTAATGCAAGTGGAATGAAGATTTTAACTATACAGGTCCCACACTCTCAAACAGTCATACAAACACTCTCTAAGATGGTATGGTCATCTTCCTCAAATGCCTATCAACTTGCCTGTATGATTCATCTTTGACTTAGACCCCATGAAAGCAAGATAGAAAAGAACCCTGGAAAACCTAAAATATGATGGTTGGACAGCATCAGATACCTGCCCCTCACAGGTATCCTATCCCATTATGTGTCTGATTTAGCTCAGAGCAGAACATCATGGAGGCTCATAATACGTTTGGTGGCCTCTATGCTGTCCAAGTAACAACTATTAGAACTACCCAACCTAATCAAACGTGAAGCCCATAAGAATGCTCCTTGATTTGGCAATATCATCTTAGATCTTGCAAGGTTCTGATCCCTATCAATTCTTTGTGATCTCATTTGAAGTTAAGTATGCTTAGCACATTACAGTAGAGTCTCAGCACCTTGCAAAACTGGTTTCTGAAGGAAGAAATTCCAAGCAGCATGGCGTGAAATTGCTGTATATTCTGCATATAATACCTAAAATAAAACACAAGGGTTAACAAAACTGATATGAACAGAAATGATGTCATGGAATATTTCTGAATGTCAATAAAAACAGCTCTATAAATATATATTTTGAATATGTACCAGAGATGTTTAAACCCCTAATGCAACAGCATTGCGCTAGTGCATCAGAATGAGGGCCAGAAAGTAAGAGTGACTAGGCTAGTATCACTGTGCAAGCTAAGTGAAGTTCCAAAAGCAACAGCATACATGGCTTTAAAATTTTTTCAATTGTAATAATCTGTTACACAAAACAAAGGAAATAAAATTTTCAGAGATGTGATTTTTATGCTGACAGCAAAAACACATTAAACACTTATTTAAAAATATTTGAGGATAATCTTAGCCTTCATGCTTACACTAATTTAAATATTAAGAAAACAGAAATGTGAAAAACACAGAAAACTAAATAGAGAAATCAAAGAAAATGTATTTTAATTAAAAAAATAAAAAAAAAGTATAAACAGAATTCTAGAAAAAGCATAAGCTGCATACCATAAATACCAGAGTCTGCAGGGGCAACAAGACAATTTATTGCTGTCAAAAATAATTCATTCAATTAACTGAGGGTCATAAAACACCTGGACCTTCTGTCAATGTTAGTTTCAATTATATATGAATATTAATAAATCTGTTTTATTGTGGACACAAAAGAGATTTGCATATAATCATTCCATTGGACAGTTTATTAGAGGCTCATTGCCAGAAATGTACCCCAAATACTGTTTAGAATTCAAGAAAAGTGCCATGAAACCAGATCCTATCTATTTAAAATTAAAATCTCCTACCATGCATTGATGATTTTGGTACCACAATGAATTTTCTTCCCCATCTGTTATTGGCATGTAGCTAAACAATTATACTGAAAAGGAAACAGACATTATCGCCTGCCTGGATTACATAACTAAATTTACTCCTGAAATATTTACACTGAAAGATCCCTATTACTTTGCATGTTTTTTTTTAAAAGAAAAAAATCTACTTCTGTTCATTAATGAACACTGAATAAATTGCTCTTTGTATTATAAGGTCACAGAAGTTAGCATGGAAGAAAAAAAAAACATACAGATATTATTGGACGGGAGTAAAAAATTATTTCTCCCCTCCCCCGCACTGCAGCGTGAAGGACATGTCATAACTCCTGGGAGGCTGAGCTACTGTAGACAGCAGCTGTATTTGAAGATTACAATCTAGCTTGTTCACTATACTATATAAGCACTCATTTGACCTTTGTACTCTTAGTGTAATTGTAGAGACAGAATGCCTAACAGCAAACACCAGCAGTGTGTTCCATGGCTGCAGTGCAAGTAATTGTACAAGTGCAGCAAACTACCTTTAGATATTTGCATATTTTAACACTGTATTTTAGGCTATTATACATACTGTGATCAATGCCAAATGCCACAAAAACTAGCATGCTGTCGGTGCAGCTCAACTGATGACAGTTGCAAATCTGAAGCTAGAGATGGCCTGAGAGGTTTTGGATCAGCCACTATCACTATACCCAGAGTTAGGTAAACAAGAGGATTCATTGGGACACACCTCAAACATAATGGGCTCATTTTACATGAGGAATGAGCTTGTGTGAGGAGAAATCTTTAGGTCACTCTACTACCCACATAGCCTCATGTTTGAGAAATAGTGTCCAGCAGCTTCTCCCAGACCATCTTCACATGGAAAAGCGCTACAAACATACTCGAATAATAAAAAAAAGTTTAACATGTCTTTACATTTCTAGTTCCTTCAGATAGGGCAGGGCCCCAGCTGTTGCATTTGTAAGGCCTAAAATCTGGTTTTATTTTTATCCACCAATTATGGGTTCAAGTGTGCATGACATCAGAACATAGGTTACAGTGCAATGCGGATACTCAAGTGAGATACTAAAATCCATTCCCTTTTGGGTAGCTGAAGTCCTTCACTAATACACACTCTCAGGTCTGGACTGGTGGCTCATATAGCTTAGAAAAAGAATAACAGGTGCCATGTTACCTCAATATAGTCACTTTCCCTCGTACAGTAAATTGGAAACAAGCTAGCCGCTGAATCCCTCCACAAAAGTTCATACATAGTAACAACACAGAACTCCAAGATAAAATCTTCTATGAAAGATACAAAATACTGTTTTAAAAAATTAGATCCTTTTTCAAGTATATTTTTATTAAACTGAAAGACTCTAGCATACCTTGGGCAAGAACAGCCTACAGAACATCATGCTTTACCAATTTTTACTTTTTAATTATACAAACTAACTGAAACTGGATAAAATGCTTTTTCAAATGTCTTCCTAAACTACATATAGACAAAAAAGTTAGATTGAAGTATTCCTGTTAAATTACAATACCTTCCTACGTATAAAGTAAATAAAGCTAAATCAGGATTTTGATGAGTTAGATCATTTCCAGCACTGTATGTAAAATACATGCACTTTTGCTTTTGCTTGCACATATGATTTTATTTTTTAAGATATCAGCTTAAAGGCACAGCACAGAAGTCCTATTGCATTACTGAACTAGATACCAAACAACAAGTACGGCATTGGCTTCCGGCAAGTGGAGAATTTTAATGCAAGTTAATGTGATCTTTCCCAGAGATGGTGCCCTTAGGGTTGATGATGTCCGTACTATTTTTAAGTATCCTGGAAAGACTCTACATGGAGTGGCACTGGAATTCAGTATGGAGAAAGATAATATTATTCATAGCTGAATAGCTGGGAAGAGAAGAAAATCCCTAGGAATAAAATGTGGCGAGGGGAAAAAAAGAGGGGGCGGGGAAGAGGTTCTCTTGTTTTTAAATAAATCAAATATCAAAATGTCTATGATTCACTTTAAACTAAAAAAACATGTTTTAGTATTCACCCCAGGAGATTCCTTTCCCATTCCCCCTCCCCATGCACAAAATCACACATGAGACAAATGCAGATGACAGAAGTTTATTTCAGTTTGGAGTGCAACCTGGATCTTTTGCTCTCATTGATTTTGGCTGTCTTTCACTTGGCACTCAAGCAGGCACATACAGATAGAAGTTCTGCCAAAGATTTTCCATATTACAAGAGGGATGCTCTGTAGTTGAGTAGTGGTGAATATAGATCCTCTGTTGAAGCGGTTTTCTGCAAGCTCCTCACTATACAGGCTCCACATTCTTCCATTCAGTTTGCTCATGTGTATCTAAACAGGGCTGCCAAAGGTCACGCATCTCTCATGACAGTCATGTACTTGGCAACCATGCCTGCATTCCCGCAACCCAGTTGGAAAGTCACGCATCCCATCCAGCTGGGCAGCAAGCTGTGGTGCAGCTCCTCCTGTGGTTACTAGATGCACTGTGGAGTCTGGCTTCAAGAAGCCAGGTAACATGTCTGCCTACACTGTGACTGCTCCTCTTGCTGGATTCAAGCAGAAAATGAAGAGCAGCAATAGGTGGTGGTGAGTTAGCTGGTAGAGACAGAAGATGGAGGAGTTCAATATTAGCTCCAGGTTCCCCTAACACACCCCCACTGAAACCTATGATCCCAGAGGATACCTCTGCTCCCCTAGCCAGACTCCAACCCCAGAAAGGCAACAGACTCCCTGTCCCTAGTCAGACCCAAGGCCCTTAGTGAGAACCCAGGTTACTGGCCACCATCCAGCCCCCTAGCATCAAAGACATGGTGACATGGACTTCAGCATGAGCTAGCAATAGGAGTATGTTCCTATATGCCTGTACAGCCTGGACTAAAGTCTGTGATGCCACATCTTCACTGTGATTTTTAGCCCTGGTAGCTAAATTAAAGCTAGCACCAATACACCAGACTGTTCTGCAATCACATCTCCAACTGCAGTTCACATATACCCTTAAATAGACCCCAGCCTCCCTCCCAAACAGAACTCACCTACCCCAGTGCTCTCAGACCCAAGAGCACCCAGCATCTCCACCCCACAACCCACTTACCTCGGCACTCACCCACCCCAACAGCATCCAGCTACCCCTAGATGGCCCCCAGTCCCCTCCATCATCCAAAAGCACCCACCAACCATCCATCCAGTTCTCTAACCAAGCAATCCCGGACAACTTCCAGCACCCTACCACAAATGCCCTTAGGGCATATCTGCACAACAATTGGGAGGGTGCTTCCCAGCATGGGGAGAAAAACATGCTAGTTCCGCTCAAACTAGCATGCTAAAAATAGCAAGTACGTACCCAACAGCTTGTACTCTGGTGGCTTGCCAGAGCCACTGCCTATGCCACCGCAGCCCCACTGCTACTTTTTGCATGCTATCTCAAGCGGAGTTAGTACGTATCTGTCTATCTATGCTGGGAAGCACACTCTCAGCTGCTGTATAGATATACCCTATCACCCCCTCCCTATGCATCCCTGATCTGCCACAGCTTTATGACTGCCAAATTTTGAGCAGCTCCACATCTTTAATCCATCGCTGCTTGGGGCAGAATGCATTGACCATAAGCTTAAGTTTGTGTTACACAAATTAGTTCATTAAATAATTTGCACCTAATGTCACACGAAGCTGTACAAAACTTGGCACCTATGTCTTATGATGACACTTGAAGAAAAATCTTATTTGATAAATCTTACAACTATGATCCATTGTCTGTAATTACTGTCTGTGGAGTTCACAGACATAGCAAACAAGGATTAGTGCACTTCAAATGGTAGAAGCTGTGGCATCTTCAAATGTCACTACTTATAATGGGTTGTTTGAGCAACTTTCTATGATTAGGCAGCTGTATTTTCCCAGGCCAAACAAATCAACTTCAGCTTTGTCTCATGGAACTACACGCACGCTCCACCATTTCAGCAATATCACTGCACATGTATGACCGGATTGTGACTTCTCCAGATCTTCTATTTGAATTAGTTATTCCAGGAGTGCCATCACTATATTCTCTCCAGCATTTTCCTTCTCATCACTCAGAGAACTACTATTGGGTTTACATTTAAACAAGTAAGGAGAGCCAAGGAGCAGCAGAGAGGTTGTTTATCTCTCCGACAGCCAGGAGGAAGACGACCATCTGCTGCTGCAGCAGGTTGGGGTGTATATTATTAGGTTCTGGAGTGAGGGAGTAGCTGGGAGTTCCAAGGAGAGAGAACCATTTGCAGAGGCAAAGCTCTATCATTGCCCAAACAGGCAGCACATGACAAGAGCCCGCTGGGTCTCTTTTCATTGAATTCTGTAGATGTTCAGTGTGTACAAGCTCTGCAGAACTCCCTTCTTCCCTAATAGCACTAGATGTTTTCGTTATGAAGAGACTTTGGCACAGCACAAATATAAGGAAAATACTTTGACAGGGAAAAGAGCAAGTTCAACAGTATTTTTCAGTAAAAAAAGGAAGGATGGATCACGTAACTAATAAAGGCAATAATGGGAGGGAAACACATTGCTAAGTACTTGGCTCCGAGAAGGTTATGCACTGCAAGTGAGGAGTGGCCCCACTGCAAAATGAGATTATTGAGGTTTTACAGCCAATGGATTACTCACAGGTGCTGATCAGGCACTAGGTTATAAAAGCTGTATTTGAACAGCACCAACCAATTGCATTTTAACCTCAGGTGCCAAAAACTCCTTGCCAATATGAGAGTGCTTCTATGCTGCTGCTACACAAGCAGAAGGGAAATAGAAAAACCTCATACTCATACACATTTAAAGGTCATACTTTAACTGCCATGTTAAAGAGAACAGTGCTGTCTCCTGAAGATACAACTCTTGCTAACCATTTACACAGCCCCTGCATGGAACAGTGCAGTGTTTTGTTGACTACTGCTTGTGCTGAGGAGATCTTTAAGCTTTTCCTACTGCACTGCTGTACTTAGGACATGGCCTAGGCACATGGGATCTCATTATGGTAGATGGGTGATGCATTTCCCTGCTGATTCATAATAGAGTCCTAGCGTACTTCACTCAGTCAGTCCCTGCTATTAACAGCAGGATTCCTTTGACTCAGGGCCATCTCTCAAAATCTTTTGCACAGACTAGAGATAGCCATTTGTATTTAAATAAATAATTCTGTATGAGGGTTAATGAAATACTCTGAGAGCAATACGCATAAACATATAATAAGACTGTAGGATATTTGTAGCATAAATAGTAGGGGAAGAAAAACCAGGTCACCCATGGTAGAATGAGAGGTATATATGACAAAGGAAAAAATGGTAGAGTTGGAGAGGTATGCTATGCAGAAGAGGGCAGGGTCATGTCTGGACAGCGAGACAGAGGCAGAGGAAACTTTAAGCACAGAAGTTTTCTAGTGAAAGGACATAAAAATATGGAGGGTACAAAAAATAAAGTAGAAGAGGGTTAAAGAGTTTAGTTTCAGGAAGTGGCTGAACAGGCCTTTGTGAAAAACAGTTTGGTTTTTAGGACCATGCAATGATCATATATGAGAGAACATAGAGGAAAGAACTAGTTGAAGAAAGGAGAGACAGGGAGACTGGGGGTGAGATAGAAGAAATTGGAAGAGACATACAAAGGAGCATAGGAATGGTTCTCTCAAAAGGCACAGAGAGTGGAGCATACAAATATATTCAAAAACAAAGCAAATGAAACTTTGGAATATAATTTCCCTAGAACTGAGAGAGCTAATAGAGTCAACCAACTGCATAAAGAAGAGCAAAAATAGCCAGCTTGGATCGAAAGCAAGTCATCCAGAAATGAGGTTCGGCACACTGGTTTTGTCCATTGAGTCACAGAGCGAAGTAGCCTGCAAGAATAGGTCATAGACACACTAGCAGGGCACATGGGGGAAAGGAACTTCAGTGGGTTAATGTTTGGGAGGTTCATTTAACTTTTAATGCACTACTATGCATTTTGAACCTTGCACCATGTAACACAGTGTTTTCCAAACTTGGGACGCCGCTTGTTCAGGGAAAGCCCCTGGCGGGCCGGGCCAGTTTCTTTACCTGCTGCATCCACAGGTTCGGCCGATCGTGACTCCCACTGGCCGCGGTTCACTGCTGCAGGCCAATGGGGGCTGCGGGAAGCAGCAGCGGGTACATCCCTGAACAAGCGGCATCCCAAGTTAGGGAAACACTGATGTAACAGATAGTAATCACAATATATTTATGGACCCTTCTCCACACAGACACTGTCAGGTTATTGCCAAACACAGTCAAGTTGAATGATAAGAATGTGCATTTTATGACAATTCTCTAGAGTGGGGTAACCTCCAGATAGGTGGACACCATAGCAAGAACTTAAGAGTTTTTCTTAAGATGTAAGGAATGACTGGTAGTACATTCAATTGTTGATTAAATGCTTCAGTATTGTTGGGCAGAAAGCCTGTGGTTAACAGCCACTACACTGGACTCAGCAGCTACTCAACAAGTTAAATATAAAAGCATACTAAATCCTGGAATTTGCTTAGGGAGACTTACATTTTCACAGGGAACCTCAGTTTTTGCTGAGATTTCAGTTGCATGGCTGGATGCCTTCTTAGACATTGGCTATGATGTGAATTCCTTAACTAGCCATTTGGGGACAAGGAGAACTTTCTTTGGCTCCGACACTGAAATCACATCTGTTGGTCTGGATCCCCGCACCCATGTGGAGCCCAAGTGAAATCAATAGGGTAGGGGTCATGCTAGTACACCTGACTGCAGAACTGATTACTTTTTCTTCTTCCTTAATATGTTCACTGCAGAATCTCGCTCCTGATATATGGTCATGTAATAAAACCCTTACTGTAGTGCACACCTTAAAGAGCACAGAGTTTATATTGCTGGGAGACCCTTAACTCTTCATATTGTAAGCTAATGCATTTAAAAAAACGAATAATACTGCATTCATATTTTGGGTGGAGGGGATAATGTAATATTTTCAAACCTATAGCAGATGTGCCATTGTTTTCCTCTTAAAAGGGAAAAATAGGCTAAGTGTGATACTAAATGATTTAGCATAACATGTACATAAGCTGTAATACAAAAAATGTTCGAGACCTTGATGTCAGCAGGGGAATAGAGAACAAGCAGAGCCAACTTTATAGAGTGACATTTTATATAAATCGTAGGTATGAGACCAGGCTGGTATAAATCATCCTATGATGATAGTTCAGAAGCCTACAGGAGTCATGTTGGTGGTCTCAGGCAAGTTCCTATTGGACAATTTAATTCACAAAGCCACCATCATAACTGCACCCTTTTAGTAGTCTTAGCAGGAAGGCCAGGAGATTAATGGGTATGCAAATCAGACCACCTTTTCAACTCTTCTGGTGGTTACTCCAGGTAAGGGCTGAGGCACATTTGTTTAAGTGTTTACAGAGTACTTTACAGGTACACCACACTGCCCGCTTAGTAGTAATATAATTCATCATTTAAGTATTAGCATTTGTGAAGCACTTTGAAATTGTACAGAGGCAGAAAACATCATTCAGGGCTAATAATTCAGCACATTTCACAACACTAAATAACACAAAAAGCAGTGATCTAACAAAATTTTAACCTATTGCAAAGTGTTATCTTTTACAATGTTAGCAGAAAGCATAAACCTGTCAACCTGACAATGTTTGCGAATACAGATTAACACGGCTGCTACCCTGAAAAATGTCTGCTCAGACAGTCATTTTGCTACTCAGTCCATAATAGTGTGAAAGCCATATCAGCTCATTTGAAGAGTTCAGTAACAAGCAGTTTGTCAAAGCAAAGATGACAAAATGTGAAACAAGATGGGAAATGAGATACGGAGTCCCTTAACAGGGTGCAACAGCATAGCAATTAGCAGTGTGCTGTGCAGCAGAAATAGCCACACTTTTAGAGAAGTAGAATACAGAACATCACAAACCCACATAACAGTCTGAGCAAAACACCACAAGTTTCACTATATCTTGTGACAAACTTCAAGAGACTGTTAACAAAAATAATAGGGTTCTGACTGAAATGTGTCAGTGCAGGAAGAGAACAGAAAACAATCCATTTGGGAATTCCATCTGCAAATCAACCAATCCCTCCCTCTTCCCCAAATTGACTGAGAAAAGTCACATAATGCAGTGCTTAATAAACCAATAGTTTTTATATAGATTTGGAAAAATCAAACAGATTCAATTGATGCATATCAGGTTACGTCGAAACCACTCAAGACACTTTCGTCTAAACTAATTTCTGCAGGCTATGTTTTCTGTGTACGTAGGACCCTACCAAATTCAAGGCTGTGAAAAACATGTCACAGACCATGAAATCAGACCTCCCCCATGAAATTTAGCTACTTGAGAGGAAGGGGCAGGTCTGACCTACAACCTACAACAGCTTTGCGACCCCCCCCAAGACCACAACACTGTGAAATTTCAGATATAAACATCTGAAAACATTACATTGACTAAAATTTTCAAATCCTATAATGTGAAATTGACCAAAATAGACCTTGAATTTGGTAGGGCCCTATGTATATGGTACTAGATTTAAAATGTATTTCTACCTTAAAAAAACAAACAAAAAAAAAAACACTAAGCCAATTCCAATGCCAAGTGTTTAAGTACAGATTATTCCTTTAATTGGGGACTACAATCAGTCAGCTTTTTTTTTTTTTTGGACCCTCAACTAGACATTTCAGTTTACTCACAAGAGAGAGGAGTAAGGAGGTAATATAGCAAGATAAAACAATAAAGCATTATAAAATAAATCATCAGTTGTCTGCAGAAAGTTGAATCAAGGAAGTGTTCGGAAATGTAAAACATTAAATCAAGGGTTAGTTCTGCATCTGCTGAATAAGGACAGCTCTTAATTCATAAATATCCCAATTCTGTTCTCACTGAAGTTAATGGCAAAACCCTGTCAATGGTGGTTGTATCAGGCCTCAAGCAAGCACTTTTAAAATGACTTTCTTCAAGAGGCTTAAAGCAATGCATCGTTTCCTTTAATACAGCTAGAGTGTATGTCAGCGCTGCTGCAAGTTATTAGGAAAAACTGTAGGCATTTGGAAGTAAAAAGGTATAATGAGATCACAGAAATATTTAATAAATTAATGTACTCAAAATATGAATTTTAAAACTGTTTTTAGAAATCCTCACCAGTGTATCAGGATCTCCATGTGGGGAAGGTAGGTATCCCTTTCAGAGGACTTAAATAATACAGCATTGTATCTCCTAGCAGGGGGCTGAGGCTTATGCAACAGATCAGGTCTGAGAAGTGTAATTCTTCTATTAAAAGACATCAAAATTCAGATAGTTTCAACATTTTTAAGAGGTAAATTCCAACATTATAGAATTTACCTTTAAAAAACATACTCAGACTTTGAAACCACTGAATCAAATAGTTTCAAACAGGACTTGAATATTCTCAGTTCTAATCTGCCTCAAAATAGTATTTTATTTTCCTTTCTCAAGTAAAACAAATACTCACCCTGATCAATTTTTATGTTTTGCTCACTGTCAGCTCTTATTTCAGGTTTCAGGTTATTCAAAGTAGCAGCCATGTTAGTGAGTAGCAGCCATGTTAGTCTGTATCCGCAAAAAGAACAGGAGTACTTGTGGCACCTTAAAAAATAAAAGAAAAGGAGTACTTGTGGCACCTTGGTTAGTCTCTTAAGGTGCCACAAGTACTCCTTTTCTTTTTGCGAATACAGACTAACACGGCTGTTACTCTGAAACCTTAAAAACTAACAAATTTATTTGAGCATAAGCTTTCGTGGCTACAGCCCACTTCATTGGACGCATAGAATGGAACATATAGTAAGAGGATATATATACATACAGAAAATATGAAAAGGTGGAAGTTGCCAGACCAACTCTAAGAGGCTAATTAATTAAGATGAGCTATTATCAGCAGGGGAAAAAAAACTTTTGTAGTGATAATCAAGATGGCCCATTTCAGACAGTTGACAAGAGCTGTGAGGATGCTTAACATGGGAAAATAGATTCAATTAGTTTAATGACCCAGCTTCTCCCAGTCTCTATTCAAGCCTGAGTTAATGGTATCTAGTTTGCAAATCAATTTAACTTCAGCAGTTTCTCCTTGGAGTCTGTTTTTGAAGTTTTTCTGTTGCAAAATTTTCACCTTTAAGTCTTTTACTGAGTGACCAGAGAGGTTGAAGTGTACTACGACTGGTTTTTGAATGTTATGATTCCTGATGTCAGATTTGTGTCAATTGTATTCTTTTGCATACAGACTGTCCAGTTTGGCCAATGTACATGGCAGAGGGGCATTGCTGGCACATGATGGCATATATCACATTGGCAGATATGCAGATGAACGAGCCCCTGATGGCATAGCTGATGTGATTAGGTCCTATGATGGTGTCCCCTGAATACATACATGGACAAAGTTGGCATCGGGCTTTGTTGCAAGAATAAGTTCCTGGGTTAGTGTTTTTGTTGTGTGGTGCATGGTTGCTGATGAGTATTTGCTTCAGGTTAGGGGGCTGTCTGTAAGCGAGGACTGGCGTGTCTCCCAAGATCTGAGAGAGAGAGGGATTGTCTTTCAGGAAAGGTTGTAGATCTTTGATGATGCGCTGGAGAGGTTTTAGTTGGGGGCTGAAGGTGACGGTTAGTGGCGTTCTGTTATTTTCTTTGTTGGGCCTGTCCTGTAGTAGGTGACTTCTGGGTACTCTTCTGGCTCTGTCAATTTGTTTTTTTTAACTTCAGCAGGTAGGTATTGTAGTTTTAAGAATGCTTGATAGAGATCTTGTAAGGTGTTTGTCTCTGTCTAAGGGATTGGAGCAACTGGAGTTGTATCTTAGAGCTTGGCTGTAGACAATTGATCGTATGGTGTGTCCTGGATGGAAGCTGGAGGCATGTAGGTAAGTATAGCGGTCAGTAGGTTTTCAGTATAGGGTGGTGTTTATGTGACCATAGCTTATTAGCACTGTAGTGTCCAGGAAATGGTCCGCTTGTGTGGATTGGTCCAGGCTGAGGTTGATGGTGGGATGGAAATTGTTGAAATCATGGTGGAATTCCTAAAGGGCCTCCTTCCCGTGGGTCCACATGATGAAGATGTCATCAATGTACGCAAGTAGAGGAGGGGCGCTAGGGGACGAGAGCTAAGGAAGCGTTGCTCTAAGTCAGCCATAAAAATGCCAACAAAAATGCTGACTTAGAACAACACTTCCTTAGCTCTCGTCCACTAATGTCTCTACTCTACTTGTCAGCACTTATGTCTGCCTATACAGAGAATTAACGGACTATATGGCACAAACACCACTAGCAAGGGGAATCTGACAGAGTTGGGACTCAAAAGTTCAATGAGGTCAGGCTTGAAGTCTACTTTTATCCAACTCAAATTAAAATCTAAATGTATTTGGCATAGTTTTAACACTGCACAATATCCAGTGTGTGCACTGCCCTACTTGTAAAAGCATTTGACCTTAAATGACAAAAAAGGAAACTCAAAATGAGGGCTGACAGTCCTTTCTTAGCTCACTCTGCTGTGCAAAGACATTTCAGCAATTTAAAAACAGGCTTTAATCTTACATCAGTGCTGCAGGGCCCATCTCATCCTGTTGTGCCTAAAGGGTAAAGAAGCCTCTTTAATTTCCTACTCTCCCCCGCCCACTGTTTTGGTGAAATAATATGTAACATTTTTAAAGCAATTTTGTTGCATTTAGAAGGATCCTCTCAGAACTCTATTGCTCTGTCATTTAGAAACCTGTTTTCTAATGTATCAACTTTACCTGGAAGAGGATCAGGTTTGGGCAAAGCCTACATTAACTCATGAATGTTCATTCCTATTTGACCTAAGAAACTAAAATCAATTCAAATTAAGCATCAGCATGTAGTTCAAATAAACCCCAGCATGTCTGCTTCAAATCACACAAATGTCCAAACAAAGTCTCGGTTCTAATATAGAACTTGCACATGTTAGAACTGACAGGTGCTCACGATTTGATATATTTGAGGAGTCTCAACATATGTGAAGAAACAGGAGCACTACATGGTTTTAAAAACACATCAATATTTAAAGTAAAAATAATAAAGTTATGTCCTTTAACAAAAAATCAGCAAGAATACGATACATCTAATATGTGATAGCTAAACCGACTCATCACACAACAAGTGTATGATGGGGTCTTTAATAAATCAGTAGCTAAAAAATTGCTCCATTGCATGAACAGATTCACAGCTTCCAAGAACTGCAACCTGTTTTCATGAGATAAAGCCTTTCATAGTCACCACTTTTCCAAATTTACTCGCATGGAGGACAGATTTAATTTTACAAAAAGAAAAGGAGGACTTAGAGACTAACCAATTTATTTGAGCATGAGCTTTTGTGAGCTACAGCTCACTTCATCGGACGCATACCTGAGCTCCATTTTTTTTTTCAAATGAAGGAAAACCATTTTAACAACATGATGCACTGCAAGCAACTAAAACAAATGGAAAACCTCTACCAAAAACGCACCAAACTGTGAGTTTAATGCATACTGTTGCTCAAATGGCTCTGCAGCTAATAAAACAACTTCCAGAAAATTTGATGTGCAAGTTTGACAGATACCAAATTCAGAACCTTAAGAGCGAAGACTGACACTTAACACACACAAAAATTATCCAGATTTGTCAGTAGTATATAGTCTGGATTTGAACCAGAATGAAAGGCTAGCCCAATCTCTACAAAAAGATAAGCTACTTTTAATATTAAACTGCAATTATTTCTTAGACTCATTTTGGGGTTTCAGATTAATTTTTATTATTTTAAAAACATGACACACATTCTGCTTTCACTGACACACACAGTATTCACTAAATGAAGAGAAGTTTTTCCACTTGGTTCAACAGCAAGGTTCTTAAGGCTCCTTCCCACCCTCAATCCCCCCTTAAAATTTCTCACTCGTGGAATACTAATAGAGACAAGCTGATGTCAGCAACATAGGTAGATGATATAGTGGGTAAAACATTCACCATTGCTAGAAACTGGAGAACAAAAACGGTGGTGGGGGGGGGGGGAAGAGATAGAATCGAACTGGTGATTCAGGACTCATTCCATATTCAATGCAATGATAGTGCGCATAAAGTTTCTCGACATACCTACAAAGCAAAAATCTAAAACATTTCAGGGTGTGACCTGGCAGGATTTCAACAGATGATGAGCTGCTACTACAACTGTAGCCTTTTTAATATGCAGCTCCTGTTTTAAAGACATCCTTTTCTATGCCAAGGTGTCTTAGACCTCTCTACGCTGTTCTTAGAGCTGCAGTAAACACAAGACTTTTGTTTACCAGTCTCACTAAGTTTTGATATGCCATTGTCCAAATAAGGAAAAATACCAACCAATACTCTCATCTCTTTGATTTTGTGAGCAGATTAGCTGCCAGGTCACAATAAATCAGATACAGAGGTTTGGTTTTTGTAGGCCATTAGCAGCATTGGCTGCATCATATTATTAATTAAGCCCAAAGAGCCACATACTTCAAAGAACTGACAGTTCCTAGTGGCAGTGAACACATGTAATATAATAAACTCCGCTTCCCACACAAACATTACCATGGTGATGTACAACATTTGTTGCCTGGAATTTTGGAGCAGCACTGTATCTAAAATGCCCTTAGTATCTTTGGCTAGATGTGAATACAAATTAGGTTACATTTAAAGACACAATATGAGTCACAAACATTTGATAAATATTGTCCTAGGACAGAACACACTGATTAAAATATCTTAAATTTGACCTACCTGAGCATAAGCAATCCTCTACCCCACCTTTCCAGTTACACAATTATTGGAACTTCCAAATAATATTACTTTGCTCAACGCCAAAACAACAAGGCTATCTAATCGTCTGAATGTGTTGCTTTGTTGGCACAGTCTTTAACCAGACAAATACATTTGTTTAAATTGTAAGTTGTCTGTCTAGGTTGCGAGTTCCATGGAACATTCTTCCTCTGCATTTTGTACTTTGCCGGAAATAAAGATAAAGATAGACAACAAGCCAGTGGCCTGCCAGCTATGTATGCAACGCCTGACTGGCTGTGCATTGTCCTCCTGGTGATCTGAAGGCCAGATCTGACTTGCAGGACAATTCTATCTGGCCCCCTGAGGACCACACAGCATGACCTCACATGCACCATACACGTGAAGTCACATCACATGAAGGATACCGTTTTGGACCACCTAAAGCAGGCAAGTGAACTGTTTCATACCTTACTAAAACTGTCATGCCATGCCATGCCATGGTAACAAGTAGAAGGTGGGGGAGGGGAAGGGAAGGATCTAGAATATCCATCCACCCTGGCATAGAGTATAGACCATGAATCTGCCTGTGTATAATACTCTACATTTTCTCTTATCGGTCAGTGCTAAGAACATTGCATCAAATAAGGCTCTGCATCTTGCAAACATTTACATATGTTTAACTTTATGCATGTGCATTGTCCCAATGAAGTTAGAATTAAGGGCTGAAGTCAATGGGAATTTGCCATCAACTTCAATTTGGCTAGGATTTCACCAGAGGTACTTAAGGATGTGAGATGTGAGTTTAAGTCAATGGCAGTTGGTGGGGAAGGACTATGGAAGAAAAACTGTGCACTGAAATCTTAGATACTAAGACAAGATTGTGCTTGCATGTTCAGGAGGATAGGTGTGAGGGGTATAGAGTTTTCTCGGAGTCCTAATTTCTTAGCATTCTTGTTCAGTAGTCAGGTCCAATGGCACAACTGTGAACCAGGGCCTGGTGAGCCCACCCTGCAGCCAATAAAATTAAGCAGTGGTACTGGCCTACAACCCCTCCAAATCCATCTCAATGCAGGCTTAAATCCACTAACTTGCCCTAATATTAAGAAGCTTTACCTGCTACAAGACAGCTGTTTTACTTCTGTCTTGTAGCAAATGACAATCACGTTAAGGAAGCCAGGGGCAACCGAGTTTTATCTCTATAAACAGAGTAAGGCCATAATAATATTTTAATATTGAAATAAAGGAACCTGATGAAATATAGCAGGTCCTGCTTGTACTACTGAAAAAGTCCATGCCACATGCAGATCAGGGTGGATAAAAATCAATTTAAAAAAATAAAAAAAAAATCGGTTTTTGATTTAAATTGGATTTTTTTATTTAAATAGGATTTTTTTGATAAAATGCTTTTTGAGGAAAAAACCTAATTAAGATGCATTATAGCTCAAAGATATCTCTTCATGGAATAGAGATTATAAATTCTAAGTCTATAGTATGAGACAATATATTCATGTAATGTTTAAGAAACATTTTGTCAATGAATTCCAATAGTTCATGGATTAGGGACCCAATCTTATGGGGTTCCAGGGGCTTCTGTATAGATTTAGATTAATCTTTGTAGCTACCCAATGGGACTCAGTGCTCAGTCTAGAAGATACCATGCTTAGTTTTGCAGTTCTCAAACTGTGGATTTGTGGGTCCAGTGATAACATGCTTGTTAACAGCAAAAATGTTTTCAAATAAATAAATATATAGAGGTGAGAAATAACAGATCTCAACCCTATTGTCCCTCTGCAGATTTGTGTACACAGAGTCAATCCCTTACCTCTCTCTAAAAGTGCAAAGTTTCAAAAAGTTCAATGAATAGAAGATTGTTGGGGGCGGAATAGATTTGGATAAGGAGAAGAAGTCTCGAGATAAATGTGAGAAGGGAGGGACAGGCAGTAGAAACAAAAGAGAAACTGCTTGAGCAGCATATTTCAGAAGTCTTGAAGTCTTTCTGAGTGTAGCCTTCATTGATTTGAGAGCTACCTTACCATTCTTTCATTAGAAGTTAAAAACCTATAATGGCAGCAGACCGTAAGAGAGACCCAGTTTAGGAATATTTTAATGAAGTTCCTCTACCAGTGGGTAAGACAGGCTTGCGTGCACAATAAAAACAGTGCAACAAAGAAATGCAAGGCCTAGTTGCCTAAATGAAAAAACATCATGAGAAGTGTCCCTTCTCAGGAGGAAGCTACGTTGAAGATGATCAAAGGAACATGTCTGAACATGCAGGATCTTCATGTTGGTAAACTTTATTTCATACTTTTTTCTTAAGGACTGCCTGTCTTCCTTCTGGACTATTATTGAATTCTCTTGTTTGAGCAAAAAATATAGTTGTTACTCTATGGTACCCTCATTTTAGGTGCAGTTGTGATAAAAAATAAACAGCTGAAATAGGCAGATCTTCCTTTTACAATTTCACGTTTAAAGTAGTACTGAGTGTCAGTGAATGCAATGGAGTAATACTAAATGAGAAGTATGGTAATAATAATTAAATAACTGCACTGACTTAATTGTTTAGGAGAATTCATCCTCAACATATAGGATTCTGAAGACTATCCAGCTTCAAGATCATCATCATTTTCTATAGTTTCAGAGTTATCTGCCAATGATAGTGTTTCAGTCACATCATGTATGCCACATAGCCACAGTATATCACCTGTAGCAAAAAGAAAAAAAAATCTCCATCAGCCAGAAACATCCAAAGATAAGTTTGTGTTTAGAACCACCAGATTACAAAAAGAGGTAATTGATGAAAAAATTGCCTGGTTTGTTTATGCAACAAACTCTCCTTTCCGTATATTGAGAACCCACACTTCATTAACATGGTTCAGTCACGAAGACCAGGATACAGTCCACCCAACAAAGCAGATGTTGCAGGCAAATTGCTGGAAAAAGTGTATGAAAGAGAAATTGAGCAGTGTGCAAAAGGTCTAGAAGGTAAAATTGTTAACCTGAGTCTTGATGGGTGGAGCAATGTCCACAATGATCCTGTTGTATGTGCTTGTGTGACAACAGAAGAAGCGAATGTCTTCCTTACAGAAACAATTGATACATCAGGAAATGCACACATAGCAGAATACTTACAAGAAGTAGCAGCAGAAGCTATGACAAACTGTGAAAAAAAATTCAAATGTCTACTACACAGCTTGGTCATAGACCATGCTGCAAATGTATTCAAGATGAGAAGAAATTATTCAGAAGAGAGTCCCAAGCTAACAACATATGGCTGCAGTGCTTGTTTAATGCACCTCCTAGCCAAAGACGTCAGTGTTCCAGAAATAAAGGCTAATGTTGTTGAAATTGCAAAATACTTCCATAACAACCACTTTACAGCAGCTGCTCTGAAAAAAAAGTGGGAGGAACCAAGCTAACTCTCCCACAAGACATGCAATGGAACTCAGAAGTGGACTGAAGAAGTGGCCTAATCTGATGACAGTTTGTGAACAAAATTGTGAACAAATAGATGGCACTGTCACAGCCAAAGTGCTCAACATTGGGCTTAAGAGAAATGTTAAACACATGCTGAGTATTCTGAAACCTATTTCTTAGCCTTAAACAAAATGCTGGGAAATAGCTACTTTATTGATGACGCTGTTGAAATTTGGAAGGAACTGAGTGAGATCTTAAAAAGAAAAATATGCAATTACAGAATTAAATGACAAGCATTAAAAAAACAAATGGGACAAGCACTATCTCCAGCTCATTTTCTTGCAGATATTCTCAATACTCGGTACCAGGGTCAAACCATAAACTGCTGAAGAAGAGGAGTTGGCTATGACATGGACATCCAGCAATCATTCCTCCATAATGCCAACTATAATAAACTTCAGAGCTAAGGGTGAACCATTCAAGAAATATATGTTTGCTGACAATGTTTTAAAGAAAGTCACACCAGTGACCTGGTGGAAGTCACTTAAGCACTTGGATTCAGAGACTGCTGAAGTGATAATCTCACTTTTAACAGCAGTAGCTTCTTCTGCTGGTGTAGAAAGAATATTTTCTTCCTTTGAACTAAATCATTCCAAATTGAGAAATCATTTGGGACCTGAAAAAGCAGGAAAGCTTGTTTTTCTTTTCCAGATTATGAACAAACAGGAAAATGAAGGTGAAGACAACTGAGTTAGCTGCAGAAGCCAATATTTTAAGTTTCTCATGTTGACCTGGCTGACATAGTCGATTAAATTTTGTGGGTTTTTTTAAATATTTCATTTAGCTATTTTAGTTAAAAACAATTTTAACAAAAACAAACCTTATTTTAAAAATCTTGAATGTTTAACTAAATTCAAAAATTCATATGCTTCTTTTGTTAAAATATTATGTTTGCTGATGAAGAAAAAAAATCCAGACTACATAACGTTGTTGTTTTCGTTAAATAAAACAATGTAAATGTCTGCCTGGTGATGTTCTACTCCTAATACAGCTTGGCAAGAAAATCCCCCAAATATTAATGATTAACCTGTTGAATTGGAGATAGTTCACCTCCCAGTGACTTCATAAATAGCTGCTTCAACAATTACCTTTGGTAAATGAAATAACCAATCATTCATTTTCTGATATAGCTGTAAAACTAATCGGAAAAGTTTTCAAAATAAATCACTTTAAAAAATGTATAGTGTGTGCCTTCTAAAAATGAAACCTACATCCATCTCTGAGTTGTGAAGAATATGTATTAAGGTTATAACAACCAAGAAGAATGCACTTTTATGTAGAAATCCATGATTAAATTGAGTCTTCCTGACTAGTGATTTAAATCATGATTTTTAAATCAAATCCACCTTGATGCAGATTCAGAGAAGGAGGGCATCGCCTGAACACTCTGTCTTAAAATGTAATTAAAAAAATAAAATTTAAATAGTGACTACAGTTACTGACCTATAGATTCTTCTACCACTCCACAGACCTCTCCAATGTTTATGGTGTCTTACTGGAACCACACCCTAACAGAAACATAAATGTTGTTGTCTGTATCCAGTAATAAGCAATACTGATATCAAGACACCACATACATACATTAATGTATACTTGAGTATTATACACTGAACAGTGTTTGCAGGAAATATCAGAGCTAAATATGATTGTTTAAAAACATCTAGCTATATGTAATTTCACCAAATATGTACAGTATTTGAATCTACATTTTGGTCAGTTACAGGTCAGTATCTCAAGTGTTGTCCTCAAATCATCTCAGATGAACTACTAAGTGAAACACTGCGTTTTCCCTCTGCCATTGTGCAAGACTTAATCTGCCCCAAAACCTGGTGTCAAAAACAAGCCGGTGGGGGGGAGGGGGGAGAGCACTTACTAGAAAAGTGACATCAAACATCAAAGCCAAGCAAAAGAGAAAGGAAAGAATTATTTTGATAAAACAACATGCACAAAAAGGCAAGTCTATAAATTAAAACACAGGAAGGTCTAACAGTTTCTGAGGTAACTATAGCTAGCTTGGTCAGAAATTGCTGATTTCATTCAAAATATAGTACAACACTCTTACCTCTGAAAGTGGGCAATTAAGATTTTTGTGACACCACATTTTCTGCTTTGTTAAAGGCTTCATACAGTTTACAGATTTGACTTGTTATGGATATAGTGCTTGCTTTCTGTAAAGTTCAAAGCAAATGCAAGCTGAGAACCATTTTAAAAAGTGTAAATATTTCTTCAAGCAATGCCTTGTTAAAAAAATATAAAACACTGAAATGCTTAGCAAATGAAGGTGCAGTATGTGCTAATCAGTTATTCAATACACAAATTGCTTTCTGTCTTTGGACCCTGTTTTAGACACACATGGAACAAATGGTTCTTTGTTCTGATCTAAACAGTTACTAGATAACTAGAAATGTTATCCCTACTTGCTTTTTAAACTACTACAAGTACTTGGCTGGGAAGAGAGATAATTAGATATAATTATCATTAGGTTTCATCTTAAGATATGAGAAGCCTCAACTCAAATTGCTTATATGAAGTTTTTTCCAAATATTATCATAAGAATGAATCAGTATTTTTCAGACAATAATTCTTCTACAGTGCAAGAACATCACTATACACAATTAGTCTGAGCAAACATTTAATATTTATTTCCATTTCAGCTCAGATACAGCTTAAACCATAAGG
The DNA here is from genome assembly GCF_965140295.1 of Lepidochelys olivacea. Taxonomy (NCBI): domain Eukaryota; kingdom Metazoa; phylum Chordata; order Testudines; family Cheloniidae; genus Lepidochelys; species Lepidochelys olivacea. The sequence continues at coordinate 83,992,734 of NC_140415.1, read as the reverse complement.
AGTAGGAGGACAAAATTGCCCAACCAAGGACCACATTGGCAACTTGACAGTAGCCAGACAGCCAAAATCAATAGCTAGAGCAGGCAGCAGCAGGAGGATGTTTGAATAAAGAGGAAGACTGGATGCTGAGACCTGTAATCTCTACAGTCTACATTTCAGTATTAAAAGGAAGTGGGCCATATATTAGCCAATGTATGAACCATTCACTGATCACCTTAAATCTAAATCTAAAATAAAGAGTATTTTGAATATTGCAAAGAACGTTCAAAATCTATATTAAAGGTATACTAAGGCCTAGAGAAAGAATTTCCTCTCTCTCAGTGTTCTCTGGGCTTCTGATTTTCACATCTGCTTTCTGGTTCCCTATTAGGGTTTTTTATTAAATTATTATGTTATTATTATATTTGTAATGTAAGTTTGAATCCAAGCAGAGCCCTAGTATTGTACCACTATCTAGCTACCTCAGCCAACCTGGGTGATTTCATCTTGCCTTCTCCTAGTAGCACTCTATAGCAAGTGGTATCCTTGGGGATATGTCATAATCACAAAATGCCAAAAAGAAAACAGATATGAATTACTGATCAATGAATGCTAGGAAAATTTGGGACAGGGACTGGGAATTCTGTTACCAATAAAACAATATGGAATAATAAAAGGAAGTTAATATATTGTAGTAATTTTTTCAGAAGGTAGATCACTAATTAGGGCTCTAATCTTACTAGAGGGAAACATGTGGATGGACCCTTATGCATAACCAAATACCTCTGTTACTCTGCCAACTGTACAGAGGAAGATAAAGTAAAATGCTCCAAGTACGTCAGCACTCATTTAATTGTGCCTCCATGAAGGGTGGCTAATTAACTGAATACTTCTACTCCTGTTGGAGTATCAACCTCTACGCTAGCAACAAATATACTTCAAGCCCCAAAAATAAACCCTCTCATGGGACACACTTCCAATTTATCAGTCCTTACTCTCCAGCAGTTATAATTGCAGTAAGGAATGTGAAAACAGTAACACAGAACAGAGTGAAGAGAGATACAGTTAACATAAGCTTTAATATAGTGGGTGCAGTTACCTGATTATGGCTATCCTGCTTCCATTTTGTATCCAAGGTCTTTATTTCCCCAATCTCTCCCCCTGCTTAATGCCCTCGCTGCTCACCCAAGGAAGAAAGACACCAAGCAGTTGTGCATGATGCAGACAAGTGCTTTTAGCTGGTTAAAATCCCCTGAGAAACTTTGAGAAGATTTTGACTGGTTCATGGCTAGCCGTAAGCATCACTGCTTGAAGATGAATGTTTTACTCTACTGTGACAAAAAACAAACTCTACAGATCCATTTTCAGAACCACTATACTTCAGAAAGCCACTTACAGCTGGCAAGTTTTTACATCCTCAAAGACCAAAGTATATATTTGGGGTGTGGGGGAGGAGAATTCCAGCTTGTTTTAAATCACAGCTGACACATGTAAAGACTAGCAATAGACTGATTTAACTGACAAATATTTAGGGGACTAGATCACTTAGTATATTAATTATTGTGCTTTCACCTCTGGGAATCCAAATCCAATTGTTGCCATGGTGCCTGGATATATTTTTAAGGAGATAACTAGTGAAGTGTCCTAAAGGTTTGGTAGAGCCCTCTCAGCTTAGAAGTAACCACAGACTGTAGCACAAAAGCATGTGTGAAGCTCATAAAGACTCAAGGACCAAAACTGTAATATTACTCTGATCTGATTTTGGTTCTTCTCTTTTTAAAAAAACGAAGGTATTTCATAATTTGAATAACCACGTACCACTGTTATCGCCAGAAAAGCTAATCAATTTTGGTCTCATATTTGTGCTTGTTTTTTGTACTGTGGCAACAATTTGCATGTGGTCTTTATTAAAAATCTAAATCAGTACATAATTTTGTCAGAATCACATGCAGAAGCAAAATATCAGATCTGCCAGAAGAATGGTAAGATTGTTGTATTTCAGTTTTTGAATTATACACTTTTCAGAGGCAAAGGCTTCCAAAATAAGATGTGCTATGTTTAACTTCTGTGCTAGACATTGTATCCCTAAAATAGTCTACAGGTGACCTCAAGAGTCACCATTCCTCCTATTAGGTTACATTCCTATATGCTTTTGGGTTCATAGGTTCTAGAATGGCGAGTCACACAGGTGAAAATTAAACTAAGCTGGAGGTTGATCTGAGACACAGAACATTCAGGATGGCTTTCTGCTCAGACAGCAAGCTCTGAAAAAAAAAAAAAAAAGATTTAGCAGTAAGCATCACTGCTTGAAGACTGACTGATGCTTCACCAGTGTGACAAAAAAATGACTCCACAGATCCATTTTCACCAACACTGACCTCTAAAAAACCAATTACAGCGGGAAGATTTTTACATCCTCAAAGAATGAAGTGTATGGGAAGAGGAAAGCAGGTGGTGGGGAGAATACCTTCTTGTTCTCCATCACAGCTGATGTGTTTACTTAATTCATTTCTAAGAAGCTTCTCCATGATTGCTTTTTACAGGCTAATCCAGTATTTACAGGCAAAAAAAACTGTCTGTGGCACTGCCAAAGATGGCATATTTGAAGTGTATACGATGCTGCTAGCATTAGCCTTAGGGCACTTCAGAGACTGTCAGGAAGCAAGATGTCTGTGATATTAAGAGGACTGAACTAACAGAGAAGGGCTCATATTAACTCTTCCAAACAAGCCTTCAGAATTGTGAAGCACAAGCATTCTGATTTAAAACTCACACATTGTTCTAAAGGCATAGGTGGTAGTCAGAGTACTTATCAGGAAAGTCGGCATCAAGTTTCTACAACGTCCACTACATTTATTAACATGAAGTCAGAGAAACCTTCATTTAGAAAGTATCAAAGGAACCCTAACATTATCACATCAATGACAGAGCTCTTAATTTTTTTAAGATCGCTTAGTTGTTTTGAGTTAAACATTTATTTTATTAAGAGAAGAAAACAGAGCACCATGAAGAGAAATGGGAGAGTCATGAAAAGTTACCAAAAGAGAAGTGTCAGCAAGTATTTGATATGAATGTGATGAGATGAGGCACTAGCAAACCCTGAAAAAAGGGCCATGTTGACCTACACATGGTCCTCTTCCCCATAATACCTGATCGCCTGCTGAAAACCAAAGATGTTTAAAGAGAGAAATAGATATGCAGAGCTAAGAAGGTGACCACAGATCATTAGCTAACCACGCCATCCAGATATGTGCTTATGTAGTTCTAGTTTGAACCAGTAGTGAATCTAGTAGTTCTAGTTTGAACCAGACCTTGTGCAAGTATGTGTTGCACTAACATTCTCCATGGGCCACTGAATTGCAAACCTAATCTGCTATTGGATTCCTGAACTTGAGCTGTCAAGTATGATAAGAAGTTCCATGGTTGATTTTGTGATGTGGTCAAAGGATCACTTGAAGATAAATATGAGACCACCAAATTCAGTCCAATTTGAGTCATATAGAACATGAGCTTCACCATATCAACTGGAGATCAGGGGAATATTTGCACACACAAACTACTACTACCAAAAAAAAAAAAAAATCATCAAGACAGGCATTTGTCAGAGCTGTGCAGGAAAGTGCATAACGCTGGCCACACTATGATGGCTCTAATTCACCCAAAAATGAAACTTAAGGGCTGAATAACAGAGAGATTTGCATGTAATATCAAGCAATTACAGATACGTCCAGAGAGCAGTTTTATGTCAGTGATAACTTTTCAGAACTTGGTATAAATTAATAGATGTGCATCAACCATATAAACTTCATGCCTCATTTGCAGGGTTGATGGATTAAATCACATTTAATGAACCAAAGCAATAATGTCAATGTAAATCTTGTTTTAAATGGAGAAGTTTTTAAACTCATTCTTCCAGGGAAAAAATTACATCAGAGAATAGAATAGAACAGAATAGAATAGAATAGAAACTGTATTATTGATCTAATAGTTACCAGGGGGAACCTAAAGCTGAATTATATTTGACTTAGAATTCTAGTAAAAAAACAAACAAAAACTAGAAAAAAAATGTGTGTGAACCAGCCAAAAGCTACGGACAACAGAAGCATACACAGAATTCTAAAAAGTCAGCCATGTTCCCTGGCAGCACACTGGATCATAACTTCACTCTAGTGGACATACAATTAATTTTGACAGTGACTGGTGGTTAACGTTTCTTCATCACAATCTAGTTTTCCCCACTAAAGACTTAATAGTGTTAGTGTCAAATACAGTTCTTGCTGAAAAAGAATGTGCCAAGCATTTCTTACTCCTGTAAAGCCCCCAAGTGACATTAGATTGTTTCTCGTCACCACTATATTACTCAGGATCTATCATTACACTGCCTGTTCTGACAGCAAAAGACTCCGACAACCCCACCACGAAATATTTAATTAAAAAAAAAAAAGGCACTTAGAACACTCTGCTGCAGTTTTCCCCTTTGGACTATTTTTTCACTTTCCCCTGCTAAAATCAATCAACTTATTATTTTGGACAACAGGAACCAAGACAAGATGTTGAAAAGGCTCCTGCCGCCTTTTTCTACAATGAGAAGCCATACCCTTTGCAAGCTTTCCTCAAATCATTACAAAGCCAGCTACTGTAGAACTTTGACAAGCACTCGGGGTCAGAATTAACGGCATGCTTCAAGACAAGTTGTTTTTTCTTGTTATATAATATAAACATAGCCAGTAGATTTAGAACTCTGAGTCTATCTATCTCTACTTTGATAGCGTAAAGCTGTAGGAGGTTCAGGCATGGACTAACAAATTATATGTAATGACTCTACAGCTTCCTCTATTCTTCACTAATCAGTGCAACAACAGGTTATAAAAATACTTGCTAAAGCTAATTTTATAATTCCTGATCTACAGATCTTTGGTATCAACAATGTCATGAAGTTTCTTGAAGCAAATAAAACAACCACAAATGAATTCTTTGTTGTAGGAATGACTCCATTACTACTCAGAGAAAAGCTAGAATCGTGGTTCTCAAACTTTTGTCCTGGTGACCCCTTTCACATAGCAAGCCCCTGAGTGCAACACCCCGTCCCCCGCTTATAAATTAAAAACACTTTAAAATATATTTAACACCATTATAAATGCTGGAGGCAAAGCGGGGTTTGGGGTGGAGGCTGACAGCTCGAGACCCCCCATGTAATAACTTTGTGACCCCCTGAGGGTCCCAAATCCCAATTTGAGAACCCCTGAGCTAGAAGAACACAGTTAGGAACCTGCTCTTCTGTAGAAAATGCACTAACCACTAATAAAGTCATCTTAATTATCAAGAAAAAAATATAACCTTTGCTTCTAAATTTCTTACTGCACCTAAGAAAAGAAAAACTACAGATTGTTTACACCCCAGTCCTTCAAATGTTTACATGTATGCTCAACTTTAGGCAAAGTGAAAAATCCCACTGAACTAAGCAATGAGTTCAGTGAGACTATTCACTTGCATAAGTATCTGAAGGATCAGGGCCAGACTTATCACTCTTCAACACTTAATCTTTAATGTTGCCTTTTTTGGCAAAAAGGGAAATGACAATAGAAACTGAAAGAGATCAGGAACAGACTAAGAGCTGCACAGGTGTATTGACAATGCAAGTGGTGTCATTTCAAAAATGACTTGCTTACCTTCAACAATTTTTAGTACTATGAAATCCCTAAAGGTATTTTATAATATAAAATGTTCTGTAAGAGAATTTCACCAGAAATCAGCTCTTCCCTACTCAGAGCAACATGGGCTGAGCAAGATAGTATTATATGGGCAATTATAACTAGAAAGACAAACTTAATCATTGGACAAAATTCTAATGTCACTTGAACCGTTGTAAATCCAACATAATACAATTACAATCATTGGAATTACTCAAGTCATACCCATATAAAACAGAACAGAATTGGGCCCTTTGTGTTAGGATTCAGAAGGTAAATGGAGAGCTTAAAACTATTACATAAGCTTTTGTGTCACAGAAAGATATCTTTAATTTACTAAATCAAGTTAACCATTAAGCTATGATAAAGTAGTAAAACTTTGTCAGACAGCAATAAAAAATTAGCTTTAAGTTTTTATTTTCAGAAAAAACTACACATAGCTATCGCAGCACCAACAGTGGGGTTTTTGTGTTTGTTTGTTTTTTGGTTTAATTGCCTCTAGAAGATCTTGTTACTCACTGAACATAAAAATAAACATTTTTCTTTAACATTTACCCTGAATCACCCAAAGAGCAGTCAGCCTCTGGTTCAAAACAATATGAATTAAAGAATGCGCGTGACACTTATTTCATGCTGGATGTCAAAGTCACAAATCTCACCTCAGAATGTTATATTATCTTAGCCTATGAAAAACAATAGTTTATGCCAAAGTTCTTCACACATGGTTAGTCACACAAAATAAACTTAAAAACATGTCAGGAGTTCGTTACTTATTTGAAAAGGTGACTTTTTAGATGTTTTGTACTATGAACACTGAATTTTGAAATTAACAGGTTTAAATTCAAAGACAGATAAATTAATGTACGCAACACTACCTTACAATTCTGATATGCTGGTGCTAACTCATCAATGATTTCATACATACAGCTTGTGGATAGAGTCAGGTAATTTCCCTAGAGTGAATTTTTGTATTTTACTCAAATTTGTATTATTTAAAAATAAAAGCTGTCACATCAGCCATGAACTCATTAACAACTCCATAGCACCCAATAACTGACAAATGTTTTTCCTCACATATGCGGTCAACAGTGCCCTGCTCCTGTTCACTTACCAATGCTGCATTACAGTGCCATTACCACACCCTGTGTGCCAAGAAAAAAAAGCAAAAAAGAAGCCTCCTTTTGTCCTTGAGCTCAAGAAGCACTTGCATTAAACAACCTGTTAAAGGCATCACCTGTCCCCCTCAATGCTCTCAATTATCATATTTTCCCCAGAAACAGCAGCTTTTAATAATCTTTGAGCAAATGAAACTGTCCTTCCTGCCACTTCAACAAAAAAGGAACAAGGAATTAACTGCTAATTTTTTAAAAATGCTGTAGGAGCATCACTTTACTCACAGTGAAGCCTACAGCATTGTGGAAAGGAAGCAAATCTGGCCTTATAATCACTGTAGATAAGGGGGGGGGAGAAAAATAATAATACATTTATGCTCTAAATCCCTATTGGAGTTTCCTCTCCTGCTCTCTTTAACTCCATGAGAAAGAGCCAAGCTGTGCAGGCTCTAATTCTGGTAATGTTCTGATTAGCTTGGAGGGAGGAGGGGAGAGAAAGCCCTAGATTTTTTTGCTTACTAATATCCAATTGCAGGGTTTACAGCCTACTAAAAAAAAAGTGCATGGGGCGGGCACGGCACTGTGTGTAGGATCAGAGAGACTCAGCTTCCCTTCCCCAAAACCTTTGGTCCATGCCACTGTGAAACCTGACCTGCCACTGACAACAGCACTGGCAATGCAAAAGCACCAAACATTTGCCAAGTTTTTTTAGCCGTCTGCTCCCACTTGCTTCACACTGCGAGAACTATTGCACAGTGAGCCTTCATTTTTGCCCTGCGTGTGGGAATTCCCCCTCCCCTTGCTTTGGCTTTGAAGGAAGAGAAGTGACAACAGAATGGAGAGCAGAGGACTTTCCCAGGGACGAAAACGGAGCTGCGGGCTCTGGTGCATTACACCGTAGCCCAGTGGGGTCCACACAGGTATGGCTGTTTGTTTCCCACAAACACACCCGCACTACAAATCACACTAGTCTTCCAGATGGGGATGCCAGCCCCGCGCTCCCAGCCCCAGCTCTGCTCCCTTCTTCGCTGGTAGGAGGCTGGGCGAGCCTGCATCCCTGCAGCAGGGTCGGGGGGCAGGGGGGTTGATGGTGGGGGGTGGGGTAGGGTGTCTTTCTGCTCTCCGGGGAGGGGAAGAGGCCACTCCCAGTGCACATGAAGCCAGAGGCTTTCGAAGGAGGGGATTACACAGAAATGGGGGAGAAGCACGAAAATTAGGCCCCTTCTGCCCCATAAGCCCCCCAGTCACTCACCTCCCGCTAGAGCAGCGCCGGCTCCTTTGTCTGGCTTCCCCTCGCCTCCCCTCGGCACCTCCGTCTCCCGCCGGGTGCCCGCAGCGCTGGGGAGGATGGAGATGAGATCAGCGCGGGAGGCTGCTGAGCCCGGGCGATCACATGGAGCGGGCGGGGGCCGCGCCCACTCCCCTCCCCGGCTGCCCCGGCTCTCGGGCGGCGGCGGGCGCTGGGTGCCCGCGGCAGGGAGCTGGCGGCGAGGGATGCGGCGCGAGCAGCGCCTGGCTGGAGGGATTTTCCGTCGCCCTGCCTGGGAGCCGGGACGGGGAGGCGAAGATGGCGACCTCGGTGCTGCTGCGGGAAGGGAAGGATCCCCCCCAGGCCGACCCGCTCCGCTCCCGGCTGCTGCACCCGCTGCCGGCTCGGCGAGTAGGGGAGGGGACAAAGGAGGCCGGGCTGCCGCTGCCCGCCAGCCCCGTGCGCAGCCCCGCTCCTCCTCCGCACTTTCAAACAGCTGCCAGAGCAGCCCGGGTGCGCCCGGGAGAGCGCAGGCAGCCGGCTGGGGGCGCCCCCTGGCGCCCGATCTGCAGCGCCGGGTGCTCGGCGGGGAGAGCTCCCCGGGCGCCCGCGGCCAGGCATTGTGGGTACAATGAGGTCGCAGGAGCCCAGGAAGCGGAGCAGCCTTGGCCCCTGGAGTCCGTTCTCCAGGCTTCTGTCCGCGGGGGATGACTGCACAGCCTCAGGCACCCTGCCACCCCCACCCAGCCTCTCTGGCGGCCTTGGCACAGCGGCCAGGGCACTGAAGGCATCAGTAACAGGGGGCAGGCCCCCACCCTCAGGAATTAGCAGTCTTGGAATCCTGTTCTGATCCCATTGACTTCAATGGGACAACTCAGGAGAGTAGGGGTACCAGGACTGGGAACTCGGGAAAGCTTCTCTCTGTCACCAACTGAAGTTGGTCCAGTAAAAGATATTACCTCACCTACCTTGTCTCTCCAATATCCTGGGACCAACACAGTTTACAACTACACTGCAATCCTCTATTATGTTCATCCTATGCAGTATTTTCCTTTGAATTTCCACTTTTATGATAAACAACAGGACACCCCTGTGGTTTCCTGATATCCATCCAGTCTTCTTTCTGTAAAAATGTTTTCATAAAAAAATATTTAACAGGGCACCTGAAAATCAAGGAAATAGCTCGGAGTGCATCTTTAGAGTATGTGAAATGCTGCAGTATTTATTTCTGCCACAGCAGTGTGGGGATCTCCTGTTCCCTTCTCCTGTGAGAGGAAAATCTGACACGTGGTGTTTGTTGTAGAATACTGGAGCTCCCATGAAACATAGTCAAAAAGGACTTAATTGTCTTCCTGCATTTGTCAGTCCTGTTTCCCTCCTTTACAAGACCTTGATTCTGAGAGGTACTGAACACCCTCAGCTCCCACTAAAGTCAATAGGAACTGAGGGCACTCAGCGCCTCAGAATCTCACAGGGTCAGGGCTGCAACAAAATTCCCAAATGCCCTGGATTCTTACATTAGGTCCACGTTCTGAGAGCCTTTAACGCCTCACTGCATCACAGGATTGGGCCCTTGCAATGGCACTAGCAGCCTGATCTTACAAGCAGCCAAGTGCCTCCTGTACATCCTCAGTTCCCATGGATTCAAAGGGAAGTGAGCTGCTTAGCACTGTGCATAGGGCACTCCCCTCCTCGTAGATTTGGCTCTATCTGAACAAGGAGAAAAGGCTGAGCTTTCATTACACTGATCTAACAACTACAAGTATGGAGTAGAACATGATACCTGTCACAAGGGTGGTGACAGCCATTCAGTGGATGCTGCCCATTAATTTCCAGCTCTTCACATTAAGAAAAGCAGTAATCCTTCTTGTACCAGGTCACATATACCCAACATTATGGATCATATATAGTTGACTTTATGAACAAAAATGGACAATGTCACAATACAAGAGAATTTTCAATAAACTGCACTTGAACAGTATCATACAGCTAAATGGAGGGAGTCTTTTATACAGTGGAAAGTTTCTTTATCTATACCACCTCGAACAGAAGGTTATAAAGCAGTCTAGAAAAGGGAGCATACAAAAGATGGTATCTAAACATTAAAAAAAAGGTCTTTATTTGAATGCACATGAATAATTCCAAATTTTATACACAGGGGTAATATAGATTTAAAGTTCTTAATATCCTAAATCACTCTGAAAAGCAACTGTTACTGCAACACAATAGTCTATCCTAATAGTGCTTTCCACTGATTTTGCTTGTCTTTTTGCCTGTTTTTCTCTCTCTTGCTGTTGAACATCTTTCTGAGTGCTTTCTATTTACACTGTACTTGTATCTGAAATAAAAATATTAAAAATGTGTTGAATCCAGAACTACTGAGTCCAATACAGTGGTTGAACCATAAGATCATCTTATTTCTCAGATTTTAAAATGAGATTTTAGAATTTCACCCCTGAAGATCTGTCTGAAGGAGGAACAAAGTAATACAGAAGAAAATATAGCAATAGAATAACTGTATGAACACCAGTTCATGCTGGAGATTAAACAGTTAAATGGAGATATTGGGGCTTGGTAGGTTTGCATAGAAAACTTTCTGAAGTGTCATCATCCTGTGCTGTCAAGTCCATAAGCCAAGACTGGGGAGCTTCATATCATGATTTATAATTTCTATGTGCAAGATATACATGACGTCCATCTGAGACAGTTTGCACAGTTCCTACTGGCTAAATTTTCCATTTGGCCTACTTTCAAACCACAGGAGTCCCAACCCAAATCTTGGCTCTGGTTATGCACAGGATGCAAATTTGTGGTATGTCTACACTACAGAGACTATACCACCATAGCTATGTTGGCATAGCCTCACAGTGTACTGACAAAATGTTTTTAATGTCATTGTCGGAACACTGAATGGAGTTAGCTATGTCAATAGAAGCATTCTTCCATCAAAATAGCTGCATCTACACCAGGCGTTATAAAAGCATAGCTACAGTAGTCAGGGGAGTGTTTTTTTCAGACCAGACCTTGATGACTCCAGTAAAGACCTGTCCACATTACAGTTATCACTGTATTTCTAACCAGTTTGTGGCACTTTCTTCCCACCCTGTTAGAACAAATATAGTTTGAGTTGTGTCCATACTAACAGGCTCCTTCACAACACATTACAGTTATCATTATATTTTTAACCAGTTTGTGGCACTTTCTTTCCACCCTGTTAGAACAAATATAGTTTGAGTTGTGTCCACACCAACAGCTTCCTTTACAACACAACCATTCATGAGTCAGCTGTGTTTATGCATCCCTATCACCGCTGACTTACATGGCTTTTTGTTTAGTTTTTTTGGATCACTTTTTTGGGCAGCTATTCCATAGTGCTTCAGCAAAGGTTAGAGTATCACAAAAGAGTCCCAGACGTACAGGGGCACAGTTAGGGGGCCCATCTACACTGCAAAAGAGTGTGCCAAATGGTGTCATAAGACAATCATGTGCCAGCCTGTGCTCCTGGCAAGGACAGTACATATTTAACTGCCATGGTTACTAATAGAGCATTAATCATGTTGTGTGTGAGAACAAACTGTATCTGGAGCCAGCCATGCTGCTAACTGGATACAAACTTGGTTAAAAGTTGCAGTGTAGACAGAACCTAATTGGATAAGTGTAATCTGGCCACCATTTGGGAGACACAGCAAATATACTCTGTTTTATGACCGAGCTAGTTCTTAATAGTGTTCAACCACCTTTCCTTTACTTCCCCTCCAACCATTTCTCTAATTCCCTCTTCATTAAAAATTGGACATTTTCCTACTAAGAATTCCTTCCCAGTGACAAACAGTCCTTAACCAAATACTGATTATTTTCCACTCACTGGTTACTCTCTTTCCATTTTTATGTTAAGCAATAACCGCACCTTTCAAGAGTTTCATTCTTTTTCCATTCTGCTGCCTACAGGGTCCAACTTGAACATCTGAAAAAAGCAACACTGAGCCCAATCCATGTTCACATGAGCCAGGCTTCTGTGATAAATAATATTCCTCCTTTCCTGTGTGCCAAATGCTTATTGGCAGGCATGTCAAATAGGTCAATATTAATGTTTTGGGTGTCACCTCAAGAGTCCTCATCTTCACGCACTGCGACACACAGGGAGCAAAAATCCTCCTTTTGCTGAGTTTGGTTGCATAAGTATTGATTTTTAAAAGGGAAAAAATGTTTTCTAAATCTGTTTTTCCGTGATTTATTGATTAGGTTAGGTCTCAGGACTGTGGTGGAGTCCAGACACTGGAATCAACCATTCAAAAAAAGCCCAGAGTCTACAACGACCATTCCATTTAATTTCTGATTAATAATATTGTGTTATTTAAAATAATGCAAAACTATATCCTAATTTAACCATATTACAACTAGTTCTCCATCACACCTGCTGTACTGCCTTTGTCTATTAACTTTCCATAGAAATTAAAGAACTGTGTGGACATACCTGGTCTATTCATCAGTAAACCAGGTTCATTCCACTTGCAGTGATTGGTAGCAGCCAAGCAGTAGCAAGTTATAGAAAAAAGAAAAAGAAAGAAAGAAAAAGTTGGATAGGGGACAGTGGGCCAGGAAAGATCAAAATATCAAGAGAAAAAATATGAAGTATAGGATGCAACAGCAATAAACACGCCATGGTAAAGAAGATTTTCCATAACAGTACATTTTCATGAACTAGTGGTTCCTTAGAATCTCTTGTTGTCCCAAGGAGGAATAGATTTTAGTACCCATATGAAGTCCCGTACTGCCCATAATATTTTGCTCGTGGAAGTATACCAACTCCCCCTTCTATCTTAGTGTCCAGTAGGGATGTTTGGTTCAAGTAACTTTTAAAGATTGCTTAGTCTAATACCCTTCCAAACCAATATATTTCCACTTTACATTTCTCTAAGTGGGAACATTAACTATGACTGTGTGGTTTTAGGAATATGGTCTCTACCATGGGATCCTCTGAAGAATTTTTAGTGCCTATGAGACAGAGCATCTTTTATTGTAAAGTAGCCAAGTTAATTTCTTCCTTCATTGAAATAACATGGCCTGGAAAAAAGAGCATTTGGAATGCCTCCATGCCCACCCATGAGATAAGATCCAGCAGTGGCTGGCTTCACAGAATTTCAGAGGAGGGTGCTGTGGATGGGGTAATGATAGGGGCACGGCCATAGGCTCTGTGAACAGAACAGATTCCAAATCTTACTTATATATGAATTATAGTAGCAGCCAGAGCTGTGTGTAGCATTACCTGGTGCCCTACCTTCAGGGAGAGAGGAGGATTCCATCCTCCTCCAACAATCACGTAGTTCCCCATGCATAGCTCATTTACTTGGGCCTTGTGTGGAGGACATGAATTCCTCCTGCACAGCAGCACAATGATTCTGAATTTTTCAGTGGGCACCCAACTGGGACCTACGTTCTGCAGCTGGAAGTCTGGGTTTGGGAGGCCTGTGAGATCGCTTCCTCATACACAAAGGAGTGACATGTAATGACATGATCACTAGTACACAGGAGGTTAACTTATCTTCCCTTTCCTTTCCCCTTGGAAGAGGATAATGTCTGAGAGAAGGCAGGGCTCCGTAACCAGGCTCTGCGTTAGTCCCAGGCTGGGGTAGTTTGTATTTGCTATTCTTTTGTTTTTTTTGCTTATGTTACTTTGTTTGGTTTGGTGTTTGTAGATTAGTCCTCATTGCCTCTTTCTTCAATATTTGTAAACTGAGCTTCATATTGAGGGACGCCACTCATTCTAGACCCCCTTACTTATGTTCCACACAAAAGGCTGGTGTCCCCTCACTTGTACTGTTGAAAGTTATTTACACCAGAAGTAACGAATCTGGAAACAGATTATAGAAAGAACTTATCGCACTAATGTGCGATTCCGTATCACATTAAGTCAAGCATTAATTTTATTTTGCATCTCTTGTTTTAGATCCTGGTCACATATTGTGTCTTACATTTGGGCCTTGGCAGATTGAAAAGCATGATTGCTGTGTTTTGTTTCTACTCAATCATCCCTCCAACTTGCAAAAGATTTTAAAACTGTTTCCAGTCTTATATTTGAAAACTAATATTAACTTAAATAGACATATCCATATGGATGTAGAAGACAATAATAAAGCAAGACTATTCAAAATTAAATTGCAAGATATTGGCATAATCTCAGGTTTGCAGTTATTAATCAATCAATCAAGATGAGGTCATTCGCTTTATATAATGTCAGTCACAATAGTCAATTAAATTAAAGCCCTCTTCTTAAATGTAGAAGCTTCTATTTCTTATTTTAATAAGGTGGGGGAGAGACAAATCTGGAATTAAGTAGCCTTGTTTTGCAACAATTGGGCTGCTTTATTTAAAAACAAAGCAAAAAACTGTTTCATCTTATATTTACCTTTAGAACACCGGTAATAAAAAGTATAGCACCAACAAATCAACATTTTGATTGATTGTAGTTACATTGAAAAATAAATGATCTGATCGGAGTAATAAGCTGTCATTGAATCTGCTGACAGGTAGACTAGGACTGAATCAAAATGAAAGGGTGAGGCATGTGATGACATGTCTTTAATACAGATTCACTGAAGGTTTCCTTTGAACAAACAATAAGAGTTATTTTTCACTCCTATATGTTCACTGAGGCAAAGCAGTAGAGTGAGGGCATAACACTAAAATACACCATGGGATACATTTATTTCCACTGTAACTCTACTAAGTCAGTAGCAACAGGGCCTAATATTAGGGTCCTGTTTTTGAAAATCTTGGCCTATAAGCCAACAATGATATCCCTCTCTGTCCCCCCACCCCACCAGTGTTAGGTGTTGATAAGATATTAGCCATGCCACAGTATACTTACCATTTAAATAGACAAGATGGAAAGAGTGGGAGAAAGGAACTGGAATATCCTTTCCATGATGAACATAGCTAATTGTTGTAACCTTTATTGTTCATGGACAGTAATATTCATAGGAATGGATGGCACTTATTGATACATCCTATTAAAGGAAACAGCATTATTTTGTAGGCAGTGGCCGCTAAATTACAGTACTTTCTCAGTGAGGTCCCTATTCAACACTCCTTATTCACTCTGGCAAAACTTCACTGTCAACAGGAATTTTGCCCAAGTAAGGAATACCCAGTAAGACTCCCATTCATTTGTGATTATTGTTTCCTACATCCACCTAACAGTTCTCCACTTACACACATTCAGAAAGTTGACTTTGTTCTTTTTGTTTTTATTCTTCAGTTCATCTTATTTTAACCTTTTTTTCATTTGGGGTTTGCATGCTCTTCTCTTTCTTTTGAGTAGGGCTGCTGTATTAACTTACTAGCCTGCAAGCCAGGCTGACAGCTACAGTCTCGTTTTATCTGAGCTAGCTCAATTTAGCTGAGTTTTAACGAGGGGGCAACTCTGTAACTGGTAACCTGCATAAATCGCTACAGCTCTTGTTTCTTCAAGCCATTTTAACTCTTTCTTTTGTCCACAAGGGACATAAAAACCAAGCCAACCAACCCTGTCTCTACTGGTGCCTTCAGGACTGCTCTATCGTTGGCTTGTGAAAAGTACAATAGTACATCTTATCCGGTGTCTCTTTCTCATAAGGAGAAGTCGATCAGCTGCAAGACATGTCCCTGAACCCAGAAAGGTGCCACTGTCAGATGCTGAACCCAGATTTCTAGGGTGAAGTTAATGGGAGCTTTGTCACTGACTTCAACGGGGCCAGGATTTCACCCATTATATCTGTTGATCCCGTGTCTACAAGCTGCCTCATTGAATGATTGGCCTATTTTCTTTACTTTCCATTAGAAAGGATTTTATATTAGATTTCATAATGTAAATTGCAATGTACTCTTTCCGCCTATCTGCACTGCTTAATATACCTCATTTAACTGGCCATTTAATTTCTGAAATTGCAAACAAAATCTAGTTTAGTTGATGGATAGAAGAGTATTGAAAGTCTGCTTGCAGCAATAGTCGGCTTTCGTACAAGCAGCCCTTCTATTACGTTGCCTACATAATAGTTGCTTTAACACATTTGGTTATTCAGATATTGTTGGTATTTTTGATTCCCAGCCAAAACTGCTAGTCTAATTTTGAACATTTTTCAATCCCTAGCCACCCAAGATTGACACTGTTTGTTCTGAACAGAAAATTCATATACAGACTAGAAAAACTCACATGCTGTGTGAACATTCACTGTATAATCCAATTGTTATGCTCTTTGAGCTTGCAGTTTGAGTTTCATATGATAATAAAACTAATTGTGGAGGTCTTTTTCTTGTCCATAGGACTGGGTAGAAGAGGTGTGGCTTATATCAGAACAGGTGAAAACACCAGGGCTCTGTCTACACCAGTGCTCTAACTGCTGCTAGAGTTGCACTGTTGCTAGAGAAATGGTGGGGGAATTTTAGAAAACCTGCAGTGTAGATAAGTCCAGAGATTGCCCTGCATCAGTGATTGCCTCTAAAATAACACTCGATTGCCATCAAATCCATAACAAATGAGAACTCACATGCTTAACAAAGCTTTTAACCACCAGCCTTGTGGATTGGTCTTGGACGAAATACTGTTCTCAATGGTCTGCTGCACTGCAATGTTAAACAAGTGTTTGTCACAATTAACTTAATCAAAACAAAAAGTATAAACTAGGACCTGATGCAGACACAAGTGAATGGCCCAAATGTAAATGCTTGCTAGCACCAAGAGGTTATTCTCTGGCTTTAAGGGGGACCAAGACCAAAACATTTGTGGACAAATTTACAGTGAGCCCTCAACATCAACAGCCAGCAGATCTACTGGATGATTAGACTATTCCTACACTAGATGATCACATCTAGATTTCAAACCACATGGACATCAGGCGTAATACTGACCTATTAGAACGTTTGCCTGTATTTGAAATAAATGATAACAGTGTCTATTCAGACTCCCAGTGTCAGAGTAGGGGATGGCAGTTACATTTTAATTCCTTCCAAAATGAGGACAAAACTAAACATATAAAATGACAGAGTCAAACACACTAAAAGCAAAAGAACAAAAATGAGAGAGCTTCAGTAAAACTGTCCAAAAGAAAGCAAATGGAATACTGAGAAATGCCTTTAGACAATTACAAAAGCAACAATATTCCATTTTTATTTATTTGTGACAATGAGACCATAGCCTGGGAAATGGAACAACTCAATTTTCTTACCCGGATCCCATACTTCAGGGGTGGCCAACCTGTGGCTCTGGAGCCACGTGCGGCTCTTCAGAGGTTAATATACAGCTTCTTGCATAGGCGCCAACTCCTTGGCTGGAGCGACAGGCACCAACTTTCCAATGTGCTACAGTGTGCTCACTGCTCAACCCCTGGCTCTGCCCCAGGCCCCGGCCCCCACTCCACTACTTCCCCCAAGCTCCTGCCTCTTCCCCGGAGTCTGCTGCGCCCTGGCACCTCCCACCACCCCTCTCGAGACTCCTGCACACCACAAAACAGCTGATTGCAGCGGGCGGGTGGCGCAGGGATGGAGGGTTAGGTACTGATTGGCGGGGCTGCTGGTGGGTGGGAGACACTGGGGGCCGGAGGGAGGGAGCTGACGGGGGGGGCTGATGATGTGTTACTATGGATCTTTGGTAATGCACACTGGTAAATTCTGGCTCCTTCTCAGGCGCAGGTTGGCCACCCCTGCCATACTTGAAGTCTTAGCGGCCAATAGACAAGAGGACAGAATTTCCCCCTTACCTTTAATTGCCTCAATAACACATTATGGCAGTAAGCTCCGTGGGCTAATTACATTATAAATCTAATTGTCCATTTTAAATCTGTTGCCTCTGAATTTTGAGTGACCTCTTTTTGTTGTATTATGGCACAAAATTTAAAAAGGAGCATCAGATTGGCCTCTTCCTTTCCAGTTCCTATTTGATATTTAGGCCTGGTCTACACTACAGAGTTAGGTCGAAGGAAACCGCCTTAAGTCGACCTATTAGTGTACTGGGTCCTTTATGTCGACCTAAGTCACCTCTGAGGTTGACTTCTGTAATCCACCTCTGTGAGAGGTGTAGCTCTCAGTTCGATTTTCATGGGTCGACTGCGAGGTAGTGCAGATGCAGTGTTATATAATTTGACTTAACTGGCCTCCAGGTCATGTCCCACAATGCTCATCTGTGACCACTCTAGCGATCATTCTCAACTCTGCACTGTAGCCAGGTACAAAGGAAACAGCCCTATCCCTGCTAAAGCCCTGGGAACTTTTGATTTCCCATTTCCTGTTTGATCAGCATTAGGAGCATGCCAGTTTGAGCACAGCTGCTCATGGAGACTACATGCCCCAAACACGCTCCAGCCTGGTCTGCACAGGAGGTGATGGATCCTATCGCTGTGTGTGGAGAAGAGTCTGTGCAGGCAAAGCTCTGATCCAGCAGAAGAAATGCTAACATTTATGCAAAGATCGCTCGTGGAATGGGGGAAAAGGGCTACACGAGGGACACACAGCAGTGCCATGTGAAAATAAAAACTTCGCCAAGCGTAGCAGAAGAACATCAGGCAAGAACAAAGAAGGCAAGAGAGGCGAACAGTAGTTCCGGTTCTGAACCCCACACATGCCAGTTCTACAACAAGCTGCGTGCGATTCTTGGGGGTGGTCCTATCAGCACCCCCACAAGCAAGATGGACACCTCACAGGTGTGTGAGTGCAAGGACAACAAGGAGGATGATATGATGGATAAGGAAGAGGAGGAGGAGCAGAATGGGAGACAGGTGAGCAGTGGACCCATTCTCCCCAAGAGCCAGGAAATATTTTTAACCCTGAAGCCCTGTGGGTCGCAGGACATCACAGTGGCCGACCGTGATGCTGGGGAAGGCATCTCTGGTGAGTATACAATTATAATGAAAGTCCAGTTAAAATTTAGCGGGCACGCACATTTGGTGGTATTGCACATTTACTGTGAAGAAAAAGTGAGGTGCGGTGGTTCTCTGCTTACAAGGGGCCGCTCCAGCTAGGCAGAGGGTTGGCCCCAGAAAAGACTGTTTATGTGGACTAGGATAGCCCAGGAATCCTCCATGGATATCTCTAGGAAACTTTCATGGAGGTACTCTGCAATCCTTTGCAGAAGGTTTGTTGCCAGGGCAATCTTATTTCTTCCACCATGGTAGGACACTTTCCCACGCAACTCCTGAATTAATTCTGCTGGCATCACTGCGGTACACAGCATAGCAGCATAAGGACCCAGTCTATACCCAGACGCTTGCAGCATCTCCTTCCTTTCCTCCTCTGTTACCCTCAGGAGACTGATATCACATAGGGTCACCTAAGGAAAATGTGGGAAGTTCTCATTAAAAATGCTATTACACGGAAAAAAAGGACACGTAGTCCCACCCCGCGCCCCCCACATTCTGGATCTCCAAACCACGCGGCTGCTAACATGCCTTTACTGTGCTCAGCATGGGTCGGCAAGTAGTTTAAAGTGGCTGAGAGGGACCTGGGGCTCCACATGAGAGATTCCACAATTTGGGAGTGAAAATGTTCCCCTCCTCCCCCCGGTTTGTAAACAGCTTCCCGTGGTGCTATGGGGAAGGGCCATTGTTCGACTAGCTACCTGTGCTTCTGACATGAGCCTGCCATAAACTTCATTAAAAGTGCGGTCACCCATGACCTGGGGGGCCTACTCACCATGGCTGGAGCAGCAAAACAGCACAGTGAACAGTTACGGATTCTGATTATGTTATGGCTTGCACCTAGTTTAATAAGGGTGGGGTTTTTTTTAAATGAAAACGGCCTTGCTATGGAAACATTTTATTCATGTACAATGGCTCCTTTATTTTTTCCCCAACTGACAGCTGGAAATGTGTCCTTCAGCGTGTCATCAACACCTGAAAGCAGACTTTCAGTGATTAGAAGGAGGAGAAAGAAAACGCAGGAGAACATGTTCACCAGGATAATGAATGCCTCCTTGACAGCTGACACAGAGCTGAGAGCGTGGAGGATTTCATTGTCCGAGAAGTTAGACATGGGCATGGAGAGCAGGAAAGCTTCCAATGAGTATGAGTGTGTGGCGCAGGATGAGATGCTTCGGATTATGAGGGACCAAGCAGACATGTTGAGGTGTCTGGTTGAACTGCGGGAACAGAAGCAGGAGGGTAAGTCCCTCTGCGGATCTTGGTGGACAGCTAGCCAGCATCTCCTGGTGCAGAATCACCCTCCCACAAGCGTTCCATGAGGTGTTGGTGAAAAGTCCATTTTCCCTTTCACTTAACTAAGGAGGGGAGGATACAAGGAACAGAAGGCACCCATTCACAGACCTTTGATGGTCTGGAATGTGGTGTTTGCTACACAGTTGAAAATGTTTCTCCCGTTCCAACTTTACAACCCCTTTTTTCCAAGGTTACCTTTTATTTCTGTTCTCCCTCTTTTCTTATGTTTGTTAAATAAAGTAAATGGGTTCAAGAAAGAAATGTTCTTTACTGAGTAGAAGCAGCAGGCTTGGGCAGGGGGTTGGCTTTACAGGGACAGTGATACAAGCCAGGTGAAGGTCTGGGAAAGCACAATGCAGACAAGCAGCTCACATTACTGTGACTCATTAATGAAATGGCTTTTCAAAGCCTTGCAGATACGTAGCACCCTTTGCTGTGCTCTTCTTATTGCGCTGGTGTCTGGCTGCTCAAAAATGGCTGCCATGTGATCTGTCTCAACTGCCCACCCCTGCGGAAAACTTTCCCCCTTTTTCTCACAGATATTATGGCGCACACAGCAGGCAGCTATAACCATGGGGATCACTAAGGTCCAACCTTGTTAGTAGACTTCTCCAGCGCCCTTCCAAATGACCAAAAGCACATTCGACCACCATTCTGCACTTACTGAGCCTATAATTGAACTGTTCCTTACAGCTGTCCAGACGGCCGGTGTATGGCTTCATGAATCAAGGGAGCAAGGGGTAGGCTGGGTCCCCCAGGATAACTATAGGCATCTCAATGTCACCAATCTTCATTTTGTGGTCTGGAAAGAAAGTCCCAGATTGCAGCATTTTAAACAGACCTGCATGCATCGTGAACCTTTCCCGACCATCCTACGTTGATGTAGGTGAAACACCCACTGTGATCCACCAGCGCTTGCAACACCATTGAAAAGTATCCCTTTTGGTTTATGTACTCTTTGGCAAGGTGGTCTGGTGCCAAGATGGGGATATGTGTGCCATCTATCACCCCACCGCAATTAGGGAACCCCATCGCGGCAAAACCATCCACTATGTCCTGCACATTTCCCAGACTCACTACCCTTTGTAGAAGAAGTCGATTAATGGCCTTGCACACTTGCAGCACAGCAAGTCCCACGGTTGATTTACCTACTCCAAATTGATTCCCCGCTGACCGGTAACCGTCTGGCACTGCAAGCTTCCAAATAGCAATTGCCACTCAGTTCTCCACTGTCAGACCAGCTCTTATTTTTGTGTTGCTGAACTGTAGGGCAGCGGAAAGCTCTGCACAAAGTTCCTGGAAGGTGGCCTTCCGCACTCGGAAAGTTCTGCAGCCACTGCTCATCATCTCATACCTGCAAAACGATGTGATCCCACAGTCACTGCTTGTTTCACGGGACCAGAAACAGTGCTCAACAGAATTCAGATGCTCTGTGACTGCCAGCAGCAACTGTGAATTGTTTTTTTCAATGGCTTGCAGCAGGGCTGGTTGCAGGACATCACTATCTTCCATGCGGTGGATGCTACTTCAGCTCTGGAAATACTACAGGAGAAGGAATGAGGTGTTTGAGATTCTCACAGCAAGAGTGCACAACTGAGCCGGCTCCATGCTTCTGGGGTTATGGCGTACGCGCGGTGGTTTTAAAGCGCAAAAACCACTGGGTGGTGTGCTGTTGATGTGAGGGAGGGAGCACAGTGCATCATGGGATGCCGACACAACATTCGCATTCTCCCCAGCGACAATGTTTTGGTCCCAAACTTGCACAAACTTCCCAAAACACACTGCAGCAAGCTGCACTTTGGGATAGCTACCCACGATGCACTGCTTTGTGCACTGATGCAGGCGCTGCTAGTGAGGACACACTCCATTGAGACAATGAGCATGGTGTGGCCATGCACAATCAACTTGATTAATCTGGGGGCTCAAGGTCGAATTAGATAAAGTCAACTTAATTTTGTGGTGTAGACAAGCCCTGAGTCTTAACTTTTCTCTTTTCCAAACTAACCAGTGCTAGGAAGTTAAAGCTCTCCTTACACTTACAAATCATTGCGTAAATAACAACATTGCTACCTGACCTAACACAGCATCTAGGTACCATTAATTAAATAAATGCAATTATGTTATTAAACAAAATGTAGGTCCCTTAAAACAACGGGCCTATACTAAAACCCCTCACAATGCCTGCTGCAGGAATGGTTTAACAGCCCATTCAAAGTATGACTTAGCAGGTAAATTTCATGCTGAAGCTTGTCAAACTTGGCCTACTGCCAGAAGGAGAGATTTCCAAAGGCACTGAAGCTCCACTGAGAATATCTTGCTGCTGGGCCTGGGGAGTTCTACCCAAGAACTAACAGCAAGAGCAACAAGATGGATTCTAACTCTTGTAATAGGACACAGTCCGAAAGATTCCCATTTACTTCCAGGGGCGTGCACAGGAATTAAAATTTGCCTGCTTTTGGAGGGGCACGTTCTGTGCCTTGCTGCAGCCCCAGGGCTGGAGGAGCTCTGTGATCCCGCTGATGCCCTGGGGGCTGAAAGAGCTGTCAGCACCCGCCATGGACTTGGGGGCTGGAGGAGCTCTATGATCCTGCCATGGCCCCAGGGGCCAAAGGAGCTCACTCTTCCTGCCATAGCCCCAGCGCTGGAGGAGTTCTGTGTCCCTGCTGATTATTGGGGGGCCCAGGCCCCTGATTCTCCCCCCTTTGTGCCCGCCCCTACCAGGGACTATGATATATCAGATATCTGGGACCCAGACTACATAGGGCTTTATAGATTATAATAAGCACCTTGAACTGCACTTGGAACAAAAAAGTTCCTCAGTTTATTAATACTTTTTATCGTCCTTCTTTGAACTTTTCCTATTTCTGTCATATCTTTTCTTTTACATGAGGTAGCTACAGTTGAACTTAGCCTAGAAGGACATCCCTAGAATGTGGAGAAGTGGCTTGCCCAGGCAGTCAGTAAAATCAGGAATGTTTCAAAACATTGTACTTTTACCCAACCACAACCTACAGATCACAATATAAATGTTTAAAGAAAATGTTTTTAAAGGAGGGTAATAAAACATCCACACTGGCTCATACAAAATAAGTTCTATGAGAAATCACAGGAATGTGAGCTTGATTTTTCCCATAAATAGAGGCATTTAGCTGTTGCTGATTGGATAACCCAAATATTGGAATTTCTAGTAAAGTTCAGTGGAGATGAAATAATTGTAGAAAAAGGCATGCAAGCATGGTAGAAGTGGGCAGACACTAACTTAAAAACAGTCTGAGCTTTAAATGGACATTAAATGTCATTTCAGCTGCAAATTAAGGGCCAGATCTAGGAGCTGTTCCAGGAATGGAGCTCCCATTGAAGTCAATGGCAGTTCTGCATGCAGGGCAGCTCCAGGACTGAACCCTAATCTTACTACCATTTATTAGAAAGCAGTATATTACAATAGGTCCTTTATCATCCCAGAGTATAGTTTGATTGTTTATTTCAGAACTAGCAACAAATATAAACCAAGCACATTAAGTCCAGGTCTGACACATAAGCAAAACTATATATATGCACTAGCAGACAGATGATATTAACAAAGGTTCAAGCCTGACACGAAGTAATGCATTTTGTTTCTTTTCTAAAATGAACCATGATTCCATAATCCCTCCCCGATAAATCTTGTTTTCTACTTAAAGATTCCCAAGGTCACAGAATGCTTACAGTGTGTATAAATCAAAGAATTATAGCGAATGAATGGAGAATTGCAGTGTGGACCAACAGTGCAAAAAAAGTCCAGTTCATGTTATATTTGAGGAGATATTCTAGGAAATGTACAGGGGCTTTTATGCAAACATTCAGTAGCTGAGCTTTAATTTGTAGTGATCCACAAATAGGACTCTACATTGTGACTATTAGGATACATAATTTTGAAAAAAAGACAGCTCTGCCATCAAGTGATTTTTCCATTTTGGTTTCAATATTTTTTGTCTTGTTGGCCCAAATACACATGTGGAAGCAAGTTAAACATCACTTGTTTCATTGGGATCAGAACCAGGTTACTTATTTAACAAAACCACGGCCATCAAGGACTTCATGGTTGTTAGTGCGCTGGTGCACCAAGTCGCAACAGCAAGGAGTAGTACACACACAAGCCAATACATGACATTTTCTTGTATTATTAGGTAGAAGGGAAGGATTTGAAATGCATGGGATTTGGATCAGACTGTGAGGGATTGCGATGGCCTTTCTGCTCTACAGACGTCCGGCTCTTAAGGTTATTTTCACGGGCCCCTATTTTTTTTTTATTATCGCAGAGTGGCTCGCCCTTTTAAGGGAAAATGTGAAAAGATCCACCTGTGAAAAGATCAGCTCACCTCCCCAGGTGCCTAAGAATGAGCTCATATGATTACCCCAGGTAGGCCTGGGGAGGTAACAAAGGAAAGAACAGATGCTTGGGAGAGTCCCTCGGGAAGAGAGCTCAAGGGGGAACTGAATGCTGTCTGGGATTCTCTGCTCAGTGTCTCCCTCTGGCTCCTTTGCTTTGGCCCTGTAACCTCCACTCTCATCCCTGTTTTTCTCATTTTTGGCTCCAAACTCTGTTGTGGCCTGGGTTTTGGGGTTCCTCACTCCTTGGTTGAAGGGATGGGCCTAGGCCTGCTCATCTCTGTATCGACAGTGAGTCGAGTGGGAGTTGACTGGAAGGAAGGATGGTGTTTTTATGGTATTAGGCTGGTACTCTTGTGATCTGAGCTCAACTCTGATATCTGCCATAAACTTCCTTCCTGATCTTGGGCAAATCAAAGGGAACCTGGTAACACTCCAGTTAGGAAGCCCAGATAGGACAGAAGACTAGGAAGCTATAGCTGGTTTGAGGAAACATCTGCAGGTGAGTGCCCGAAAGGAGCTGAACTCAGCTTTGAGAAAGAGAGATGGGGCCTTCTGACTCAAGGGGAGAGATGCCCTGAAATGGGATTGAGGCCTAAAAGGCCAAACTCCTGACTCAAGGAGAGACACAGAACCCAGCTCTGGAAAGGAGGGCTGCAGACTCCTAATTCAAGGAGAAAAACAAAGAACTGGGCTTGGGGCCCAGAGGGCCACTGTGTAAGGACTAAATAAACTGGACCCCAGGAGGGGAGTGTTTTAATTACTGTTGGACTGTGACAGTAACTTATTGAGGAGTCCTGTGAGAAGGGAAACTGAGGCTGGGTGGTGCTTGGGTAGCTGCTGTTCTGTTACAGGCCCTGCTTACATGACATTTCAAACTATTAGCCACCACTGTGCTTAAATCAGGGTGTTCCTAAAAAAGATACTACACAATTTAGGCATCCAGTGGAGTCAGTTTATAAACAGTTTTAATCCACTAATCCCCTAGCCCTTGTCTACATGTGGGGGTATTGTTTTGGTTAAAAGTGCCCATGTTACTAGTACTAGTGTAGCTTCATATAGCAAACGGAAGCACTAACATAGATAAGTCTTCTTCAGCTACTGGCATTCTTAATGCTGCGTTGTTTAGACCTACTCTGAGTGGCTATTGGAGCTTTGTCTTCATTTGGGCTCCCACCAGCAGAGTTACACTGCTGTGAAGAATGGTGTAAAATTTTTGACCAAAAAAAAAAAAAATCTCATTGTAGATACTGCCCAGATCTATAGCTTGATTTGGTAAAATGATTTATATCATGCGTAGGCCTCATTTGCACTGCCCAGGTAAACTGTCAGCAACTGGACATATGTCCACAGGGCTTTAACCAAACTGTGTTATAACCCACTATGGCTAAAGCTGAGATTTTGACTTGATCTTTCAGGTTTTCTCCCTAATCCATTTTATATCTGAAATGAACCTAGAATCTTTCTAGAAAGAGAAGCTCCCTAAACATCTACTCTCCTGCAGTGCAGGTTATATTTATGACAACACATTCTAACGAAAACACAATGATGCATCCCACGTGCCTGTTTCTATGTCCACTGAAATCAGTTTAAAAACTCCCAATGACTTCAGTGGTAGCAGGATCAAGCCCCAAGAGCTATGTTAGCTTCAGAAGATATATAATGGGAGATTATATATCTGCCTTGGGCAAAAGAAGAATAAGGAACATTCAAAGCATCAGTAAAAAGACATGGGGCTTAAGGTCTCTTTATTATACCCAGACAATTTATGGTTGGAACAGGGGAATCAGATATTTTTCTGTTCTCCTATACAAGTTACTTCTACTTCCTTCAAATGACAGTTAAAAACAAAACAAAAAAACACACACACCAAAGCCTTAAAAGTTGCAAGAAACCCCCAAACAAACAACCTCTCTCAATCAGACGGTTGAGTTGTAGAATGAAACAATCAAGATTTTTAATATTTCTGAACCAGGAAGTGTCTCTGCTTCGTTTCAGACTTAATACTTCTCTGTCAGCATCAATCACGGTTTGCATTGCTTCATGTATTATTGATCGGGTCACTGTGTGCTGCATCCTAATGTTGGAAAGATCCCAACCAATGCAAATTTGTTGCAGGTTTTATGCTGTTAAGTATTTTCCTGGATCGGAGGCTGGCTAGCCCAGCTGTACTGTTAGAAATTCACCCATCTAATAAAAAAATACTCTACTCCTGAATACACAATTTTTTACAAGTACAAAGAATGGAATATACAATAGCAGTACATAGACTTCTATATGTTCTGGTAGATGTAATAAGTATACATTGCTCTCCTGGGGCATTCAGAGTTGTTGTTTTTTTTATAAAGTTTATATTAAACCTGTGTGCTGATTTGATATGGGAATAAATTGATATTTGGGTGTAATACTATTGTAGCCAATTAACTTACACAAGAAATGCATTTGGCCAATGGTTTTGTATACTCAGTACAACAAAATTTCAATGTTTTCATGTTCTCTGAACTTAAGAGAAGACAGAGGAATAAATGTACATGAAATGCATCTTGATTCTAATCAGCAATAACTTTCCTTTTCCAGTGGAAATCATATTGCTTAGCACATGTACAGTGATGTCCATTTTCAGAGTGATGTCAGGGTATTGAGAACAAGATCTTACAAGCATTTTTAACTCCATAACTCCACTGACCTGAACAGGAGTTGATTGTACTCAGCTCCTGTGAAAATTAGGAGCAGGACAGGTATAAAATGAAAGAGAAAGTTTACTGGCCTCTCAGGTTTATTATTTAATGTTTGCATTGTGCTAATACCAACAGCTGCCCCCTCTCCCGCCAAAGGATCAGAGCCCACTGTGCTGTGTTTAACCTAAACAAAACACTCCACGCACTTGTATCCACAGTCCCTGCCCTAAGGAACTTACAGTCAAATTTGAACCCAGGATGCAACAAGCAAGGGTAGGAAACAATACTGAGGGAGTGTCAGTGATGAGATCACAAAGGTCCATCAATTATCTTTGTGTACTTCCTAATGGTTCTAAATCACCAATCAGAACACAAATTCCACTCTTAAGATTGGATTTTATTGCCAGAGGTTCTGGTATAACCCAAATTGATACCAACTTGGCAAAATGTCATTGGCTGCACTCATTCTACTCAGTCTACAGGCAAGAAACTCAAAAGAATAAACAACAATCTCCCATGCTCATGTCTTCCAAGAGCTCTCTGCCTTAGCTTCTGTTTGCCTTCTCTGGGAGTAACCCAC
Organism: Lepidochelys olivacea; assembly: GCF_965140295.1. Lineage (NCBI taxonomy): Eukaryota > Metazoa > Chordata > Testudines > Cheloniidae > Lepidochelys > Lepidochelys olivacea. The sequence continues at coordinate 83,964,896 of NC_140415.1, read as the reverse complement.
CTATCTTTAAAATGTTGAACCCAAATAGGCTCGGCTGCCTTAATTAGTTTGCAGCAGGAAATGCCTCCCTGAACCCTGGCTGGGAATTAATGCACCAAGGCCCAGCTATGGGTTTGGCTTGGTGAGGCCCCCTTCTTGGGGCAAAACTGGGCTGCTGTACATGACCTCTCAGTCCTCTTCAATGGCCTTCAAAACATTTGCATACTGTGTCATAGTATCCATGTCACCTAAGAAGGATTTAGGTGCCAAACATTGTCACCTAACTTTGAACATGTTCCTGTAAGGGTACGTCTACACTTTGAGCATGAGGTGTAATTTCCATTTTGAGGAGACATACCTGCACTAGCTCTGATCAAGCTAGCACACTTAAAATTGAGTGTAACCACGGCAGCATGAGCAGTACCAGGGACTAGATGTCCTAAATATGTACACCTCTGAGACATTAGACATGTATTCAGGGCAGCTAGCCCCCTCTATTTTAGCATGCTAGCTATATCATAGCTAGCACAGGTATGTCTCTGAGCTGGAAGTGTTAAATTTAAGCTCCAACTGTAGACATACCAACTGTAGACTTCAAGGCTATTCAGCTAATCAGTTGCAGAAGCAGGATTAGAAATCAGGATTCTTGAGTTCCAGTCTCTTGCTCAGTCCATTTGATCATACTATCTCCCACATATGACATTTATTAATTTTATATTTCACTCTTGAAAAAGGTAACTGATCTCTTGCTTGTTTCATAAGATGTAAAGTACGTTTAGAGAATTTGTTTACCCCTTTAAAAGATTTGGATAAACCTGATGTGACAGGCTATACCTATAAAATACCTAAAATGTATAAAAAGTCCTAAAAATCATTTAAATAGGAGTAATTCTCAAAAAGAACCATTGTCTTTACTGGCATACAAGAGGAAAATATAAAATGAATAGCAAGGCATGGAAGGAGGGTTTCCATTTCCAGATTGTTTGCAACTGTGCAATTAAATAGCTTTGCGGTCTCCAGATTTGTTCAGTCACGAATTGTTTTATTATCGTACATATGTTCATAGGCCCAGTGATGGAGACATTATAATCAGTGTACATAAGCCACATCTGTCCTAATCCTGAGAGGTGCTGAGACCCTGGAGCTCCTATTGAAGTCAATGGCAGGGGAGCACATCACATGATTGACCCTATTAGGCATAATAGTCAGAGCAGACTTTAAAATAACAGCATACAAATATCAAATACATTATCATAGAATAACTCAGAAAATTGTCTATAACTTGGCAAGATCCATTTAAAACATCCCCTTTTGTTTTTTTATGCCCTTTATTATTTCAGTGGTTCTGCTGCAAATCATTTTGTATACTTGAGTTACTGCCAATGCTGCTATCAAGAGAGAAACAACTGAAGTAGCTTTAGAGAGACTGCAGTCTTTATAAAAAGAACGAGGAGTCTAGTGGCATCATAAAGCCTAATAGATTTATTGGGGCATAAGCTTTCATGGGTAAAACCCTCCACTTCTTCAGGTGCATGGAGTGAAAATTACAGACACAGGCATAAATATACTGGCACATGAAGAAGTTGCCTTACAAGTGGAGAACCAGTGTCGACAAGGCCAATTCAGTCAGGGTATATGTGGTCCACTCCCAATAATTGATGAGGAGGTGTCAATACCAAGAGAAGGGAATTTGCTTTTGTAGTGAGCCAGCCACTCCCAGTCCCTATTCAAGCCCAGATTAATGGTGGTAAGTTTGAAAATGAATTATAGTTCTGCAGTTTCTCTTTGAAGTCTGTTTTTGAAGTTTTTTTGTTGAAGGATGGCTACTTTATGTCTGTTATTGAATGTCCAGGGAGATCGAAGTGTTCTCCTACTGGCTTCTGTATGTTACCATTCCTGATGTCTGATTTGTGTCTATTTATTCTTATGTAGAGACTGTCCGGTTTGGCCACTGTACATGGCAGAGGGGCATTGCTCTCACATGATGGCATGTCATAAATATAAAGGGAAGGGTAAACCCCTTTGAAATCCCTCCTGGCCAGGGGAAAGCTCCTCTCACCTGTAAAGGGTTAAGAAGCTAAAGGTAACCTCGCTGGCACCTGACCAAAATGACCAATGAGGAGACAAGATACTTTCAAAAGCTGGGAGGAGGGAGAGAAACAAAGGGTTTGTGTGTCTGTCTGTAGTCGTCTTGGCCGGGGACAGGACAGGAATGGAGTCTTAGAACTTTTAGTAAGTAATCTAGCTAGGTATGTGTTAGATTATGATTTCTTTAAATGGCTGAGAAAAGAATTGTGCTGAATAGAATAACTATTTCTGTCTGTGTATCTTTTTTGTAACTTAAGGTTTTGCCTAGAGGGGTTCTCTATGTTTTTGAATCTCATTACCCTGTAAGATATATACCATCCTGATTTTACAGGGGGGATTTCTTTATTTCTATTTACTTCTATTTTTTATTAAAAGTCTTCTTGTAAAACACTGAAGGATTGTTCATTGTTCTAAGATCCAAGGGTCTGGGTCTGTAGTCACCTAGGCAAATTGGTGAGGCTTTTTATCCAACATTTCCCAGGAAAGGGGGAGTGCAAGTGTTGGGAGGATTGTTCATTGTTCTTAAGATCCAAGGGTCTGGGTCTGTAGTCACCTAGGCAAATTGGTGAGGCTTTTTACCAAACCTTGTCCAGGAAGTGGGGTGCAAGGTTTTGGGAAGTATTTTGGGGGGAAGGACGCGTCCAAACAGCTCTTCCCCAGTAACCAGTATTAGTTTGGTGGTGGTAGCGGCCATTCCAAGGATAACGGGGGTAATATTTGTTACCTTGGGGAAGTTTTGACCTAAGCTGGTAAAGATAAGCTTAGGAGGTTTTTCATGCAGGTCCCCACATCTGTACCCTAGAGTTCAGAGTGGGGGAGGAACCTTGACATGGTGGCACAGTGGTGGGATTAACCTGAAATCATTTTGAGATCCAGTTGAGATTTTTTGAACTAGAAATACAGATTTTAAAAAGGAATTTTTAGGAAGTCCAGAAGGCAGCTTTGAAACTGAAAGCAGCTTGGTTTCTCTCTGCTTTGTGGCCAAGCAGAGACAAAAGTGGATTATCTTGTGAATTGCAGGTTTTCTTGCCTGGAGGCAGGGTACTTAACTCCTGCAGGGAAATTCACAGTCTTCCAACCCAGAGGTTTTTTTTTTTTCTTTTCTTCCTAAAAGTAAATAGGGGGTGTGTGCTCTACCCATTTGCCTGGAGACAAAAGTGGCAGGGTTTTTTTTTAGGATTTTGATTTTTTTTTTTTTTGTTTTACAAGGAGCACAGGTTTGAAAAGAAATTTTTTTTTTCTTTGGGCTGGGTAAGCAGTTTCCCAAGTAGTTGGAGGTTTTTTGCTTTAATTTGAGCCCAGAGCAGAGACAAGGGAATTGTCTTTTTCTGTAGGCTGACAATCACTATCAGAGAATAGGTACTCTATTCCAGCACAGCAAAAGTTTACAGCCAAGTTTTGTTTGTTTATTTCTAAACCTCGGGTGTAAAGTTAGTTAAAAACAGAGAGGTTAGAATGGCCAAATCCTCAGCTCGACTACAGCTGGAATTAGCCAAATTTCAGGCTGAGGAAAAACAAAGGGAACATGAAAGACAGATAGAACTCATGCGGCTGAAGGAGGAGGAGAAGGAAAAAGAGAGGAAGCATGTGGAGGAGATGGAGAGGATAAAGGCCCAGCAGAATATACCAACAAACCCTAGCAATCCTTCTCCAGGTACCACTTCCCATCCCAGAAAGTTCCCCACCTACAAGGCAGGTGATGATACTGAGGCCTTCTTAGAAAACTTCGAAAGGGCCTGCCTTGGGTACAACATCTCTACTGACCAATACATGGTAGAGCTGAGGCCGCAGCTCAGTGGACCCTTAGCTGAGGTGGCAGCTGAAATGCCTAAAGAACACATGAACAAGTATGAACTGTTTAAATCCAAGGCGAGAGTCAGAATGGGGATAACACCCGAGCAGTCTCGTCGGAGGTTCAGAGCCCTAAGGTGGAAACCAGACATGTCATTTACCCGACATGCCTACCACATTGTAAAACATTGGGATGCCTGGATATCAGGAGCAAGTGTTGAATCTCCAGTAAATTTGCCCTTCCTAATGCAAATGGAACAATTCTTAGAGGGTGTTCCTGAGGAAATAGAAAGATACATCCTAGATGGGAAACCCAAAACTGTAATTGAGGCAGGAGAGATTGGAGCCAGATGGGTGGAGGTGGCAGAGAAGAAGAAAACTGGTCGCAGTTGGAGCGGAGACCAGAAGGGACCACCCCAGACCACACCCTATTACCGGGGGCCGCCCAAAGCCCCACCTACCTCCCAAAGAACCCTCCAGACCCCTTATCGTCCCACCACCCCGTTCTCCAGCAACCCACCTCGCCCCGGTGACCCGTCAGCTGGACGATGTTTTAAATGTAACGAGCTGGGGCATGTAAAGGCCAACTGCCCCAAGAACCCCAACAGGTTACAGTTCATTGCACCGGAATCACACCAGAGGTCCACAGGCCCAGATACCTCCCAGATACCCTTGGAGCGGAGGGAAACTGTGAGTGTGGGCGGGAAGAAGGTCACCGTGTGGAGGGACACCGGAGCACAAGTGTCAGCTATCCATGCTTCCTTAGTGGACCCCAATTTAATCAACCCAGAGATCCAAGTGACGATTCAACCCTTCAAGTCCAACTCTTTCAATTTGCCTACAGCCAAGTTGCCTGTCCAGTACAAGGGCTGGTCAGGAATGTGGACTTTTGCAGTCTATGATGATTATCCCATCCCCATGCTGTTGGGGGAAGACTTGGCCAATCATGTGAAGCAGGCCAAGAGGGTGGGAATGGTCACCCGCAACCAGGCTAAACAAGCCGTGAGGCCTAGCTCTGTTCCGGAAACTTCTATCAGGACCCAGTCAGAGGTGATGGACCTGGACCCCAGGCCAATGTCTGCAACAGCAGTAGTGGATCCAGTCCCAGAGACCCAGACGGAACCAGTCCCAGAACCGGAACCAGCCGAACAACCAACACCAGACCCCGTGTCAGCACTGAATCCAGTACTTGCAACCTCAACACCAGAGGGCCCCACCGAACCTGAACTGGCAGCAGCCGATAACCCTACACAAGAGGCTCAGCCGGAGCCTGAATCCCAACATAGTACACCAGCGGAGAGCGGTTCACAGTCAACAGAAACAGCTCCATCCCCTATATCGCTTCCAGAGGGACCAAGCCTAGGTCCACAATCCCATGAGGAACTGATGTCTCCAGCATCAAGGGAACAGTTCCAGACCGAACAGGAAGCAGATGAAAGCCTCCAGAGAGCTTGGACGGCGGCACGGAGCAACCCACCGCCTCTCAGCTCTTCTAATCGATCCAGGTTTGTTGTAGAAAGAGGACTTTTATACAAGGAAACTCTTTCTGGGGGACACCAGGAAGACTGGCATCCTCAGAGACAGTTGGTAGTTCCAACTAAATACCGGGCCAAGCTCTTGAGCTTAGCCCATGATCACCCTAGTGGCCATGCTGGGGTGAACAGGACCAAAGACCGTTTGGGGGGGGTCATTCCACTGGGAGGGAATGGGCAAGGATGTTTCTACCTATGTCCAGTCTTGTGAGGTGTGCCAAAGAGTGGGAAAACCCCAAGACCAGGTCAAAGCTCCTCTCCAGCCACTCCCCATCATTGAAGTTCCATTTCAGCGAGTAGCTGTGGATATTCTGGGTCCTTTTCCGAAAAAGACACCCAGAGGAAAGCAGTACATACTGACTTTCATGGATTTTGCCACCCGATGGCCGGAAGCAGTAGCTCTAAGCAACACCAGGGCTAAAAGTGTGTGCCAGGCACTAGCAGACATTTTTGCCAGGGTAGGTTGGCCCTCCGACATCCTCACAGATGCAGGGACTAGTTTCCTGGCAGGAACTATGAAAAACCTTTGGGAAGCTCATGGGGTAAATCACTTGGTTGCCACTCCTTACCATCAGCAAACAAATGGCATGGTGGAGAAGTTTAGTGGAACTTTGGGGGCCATGATACGTAAATTCGTAAAGGAGCACTCCAATGATTGGGACCTAGTATTGCAGCAGTTGCTCTTTGCCTACAGAGCTGTACCACATCCCAGTTTAGGGTTTTCCCCATTTGAACTTGTATATGGCCGTGAGGTTAAGGGGCCATTGCAGTTGGTGAAGCAGCAATGGGAGGGATTTACACCTTCTCCAGGAACTAACATTCTGGACTTTGTAACCAACCTACAAAACACCCTCCGAACCTCTTTAGCCCTTGCTAGAGAAAACTTACAGGATGCTCAAAAAGAGCAAAAAGCCTGGTATGATAAACATGCCAGAGAGCGTTCCTTCAAAGTAGGAGACCAGGTCATGGTCTTAAAGGCACTCCAGGCCCATAAAATGGAAGCATCATGGGAAGGGCCATTCACGGTCCAGGAGCGCCTGGGAGCTGTTAATTATCTCATAGCATTCCCCACCTCCAACCGAAAGCCTAAGGTGTACCATATTAATTCTCTAAAGCCCTTTTATTCCAGAGAATTAAAGGTTTGTCAGTTTACAGCCCAGGGAGGAGACGACGCTGAGTGGCCTGAAGGTGTTTACTACGAAGGGAAATGTGCTGGTGGTGTGGAAGAGGTGAACCTCTCCATGACCCTTGGGCGTATGCAGCGACAGCAGATCCAGGAGCTGTGCACTAGCTACGCGCCAACGTTCTCAGCCACCCCAGGACTGACTGAACGGGCATACCACTCCATTGACACAGGTAATGCTCACCCAATTAGGGTCCAACCTTACCGGGTGTCTCCTCAAGCTAAAACTGCTATAGAACGGGAGATCCAGGATATGTTACAGATGGGTGTAATCCGCCCCTCTGAAAGTGCATGGGCATCTCCAGTGGTTCTAGTTCCCAAACCAGATGGGGAAATACGTTTTTGCGTGGACTACCGTAAGCTAAATGCTGTAACTCGCCCAGACAACTATCCCATGCCACGCACAGATGAACTATTAGAGAAACTGGGAAGGGCCCAGTTCATCTCTACCTTGGACTTAACCAAGGGGTACTGGCAGGTACCGCTAGATGAATCTGCCAAGGAAAGGTCAGCCTTCATCACACATCTCGGGCTGTATGAATTTAATGTACTCCCTTTCGGGCTGCGAAATGCACCCGCCACTTTCCAAAGACTTGTAGATGGTCTCCTAGCGGGATTAGGAGAATATGCAGTCGCCTACCTTGACGATGTGGCCATATTTTCGGATTCCTGGGCAGACCACCTGGAACATCTACAAAAAGTCCTTGAGCGCATAAGGGAGGCAGGACTAACTGTTAAGGCTAAGAAGTGTCAAATAGGCCTAAACAGAGTGACTTACCTTGGACACCAGGTGGGTCAAGGAACTATCAGCCCCCTACAGGCCAAAGTGGATGCTATCCAAAAGTGGCCTGTCCCAAAGTCAAAGAAACAGGTTCAATCCTTCTTAGGCTTGGCCGGTTATTACAGACGATTTGTACCGCACTACAGCCAAATCGCTGCCCCACTGACAGACCTAACCAAAAAGAAACAGCCAAATGCTGTTCAGTGGACCGGAAAGTGTCAGAAGGCCTTTAACAAGCTTAAAGCGACACTCATGTCTGACCCTGTACTAAGGGCCCCAGACTTTGACAAACCGTTCCTAGTAACCACAGATGCATCCGAGCGTGGTGTGGGAGCAGTTTTAATGCAGAAAGGACCTGATCAAGAATTCCACCCTGTAGTGTTTCTCAGCAAAAAACTGTCTGAGAGGGAAAGCAACTGGTCAGTCACTGAAAAAGAATGTTATGCCATTGTCTACGCTCTGGAAAAGCTACGCCCATATGTTTGGGGACGGCGTTTCCACCTGCAAACCGACCATGCTGCACTAAAGTGGCTTCACACCGTCAAAGAAACTAACAGAAAACTTCTTCGGTGGAGTTTAGCTCTCCAAGATTTTGATTTCGACATCCAACACATCTCAGGAGCTTCTAACAAAGTGGCTGATGCACTCTCCCGTGAAAGTTTCCCAGAATCAACTGGTTAAAATCGTCCTTGAGATGTGGAAAATATTGTTAGTCTTTATGTACTTGGTAGTATATTTAGAGATGCATGTGTCTTATTAACTCTGTTTTCCTAGAGCTCCAGGAAGAAATCCCAGCCAGTGTTTCACCCTAGCTGAGATTTGGGGGGCGTGTCATAAATATAAAGGGAAGGGTAAACCCCTTTGAAATCCCTCCTGGCCAGGGGAAAGCTCCTCTCACCTGTAAAGGGTTAAGAAGCTAAAGGTAACCTCGCTGGCACCTGACCAAAATGACCAATGAGGAGACAAGATACTTTCAAAAGCTGGGAGGAGGGAGAGAAACAAAGGGTTTGTGTGTCTGTCTGTAGTCGTCTTGGCCGGGGACAGAACAGGAATGGAGTCTTAGAACTTTTAGTAAGTAATCTAGCTAGGTATGTGTTAGATTATGATTTCTTTAAATGGCTGAGAAAAGAATTGTGCTGAATAGAATAACTATTTCTGTCTGTGTATCTTTTTTGTAACTTAAGGTTTTGCCTAGAGGGGTTCTCTATGTTTTTGAATCTCATTACCCTGTAAGATATATACCATCCTGATTTTACAGGGGGGATTTCTTTATTTCTATTTACTTCTATTTTTTATTAAAAGTCTTCTTGTAAAACACTGAAGGATTGTTCATTGTTCTAAGATCCAAGGGTCTGGGTCTGTAGTCACCTAGGCAAATTGGTGAGGCTTTTTATCCAACATTTCCCAGGAAAGGGGGAGTGCAAGTGTTGGGAGGATTGTTCATTGTTCTTAAGATCCAAGGGTCTGGGTCTGTAGTCACCTAGGCAAATTGGTGAGGCTTTTTACCAAACCTTGTCCAGGAAGTGGGGTGCAAGCTTTTGGGAAGTATTTTGGGGGGAAGGACGCGTCCAAACAGCTCTTCCCCAGTAACCAGTATTAGTTTGGTGGTGGTAGCGGCCATTCCAAGGATAACGGGGGTAATATTTGTTACCTTGGGGAAGTTTTGACCTAAGCTGGTAAAGATAAGCTTAGGAGGTTTTTCATGCAGGTCCCCACATCTGTACCCTAGAGTTCAGAGTGGGGGAGGAACCTTGACATGGCATATATCACATTAGTAGATGTGCAGGTGAATGAGCCCCTGATGGTGTGGCTGATGTGGTTGGGTCCTATGATGGTGTCGCAAGAGTAGATATGGGGACAGAGTAGGCAACAGGGTTTGTTACAGGGGTTGGTTCCAGGGTTAGTGTTTCTGTGGTGTGGTGTGTAGTTGTTGGTGAGCATTTGCTTCAGGTCTGTGAGAGTGAGGGATCATTTTCCAGGATAGGTTGTAGATCATTGATGATGTGCTGGATAGGTTTTAGCTGATGGCCAGTGGTGTTCTGTTATTTTCCTTGTTGGGCCTGTCCTGTAGTAGGTAACTTCTGGGTACCCGTCACGCTCTGTCAGTCTGTTTCCTCACATTCCCAGGTGGGTACTGTAGTTTTAAGAATGCTTGATAAAGATCTTGTAGGTGTTTGTTTCTGTCTGAGGGATTGGAGCGAATTCGGTTGTATCTTAGGGTTTAGCTGTAGACAATGGATCGTGTGATGTGTCCTGGATGGAAGCTGGAGGCAAGTATAACGGTCAGTAGGTTTCCGGTATAGGGTGGTGTTTATGTGACTATCACTTATTTGCACTGTAGTGTCTAGGAAGTGGATCTCTTGTGTGGACTGGTCCAGACTGAGGTTGATGGTGTGGTGGAAATTGTTGAAATCCAGGTGGAATTCTTCAAGGGCCTCCTTCCCATGGGTCCATATGATGAAGATGTCATCAATGTAGTGCAAGTAGAGGAGGGGCGCTAGGGGACGAGAGCTGAGGAAGCGTTGTTCTAAGTCAGTCATAAAAATGTTGGCATACCGTGGAGCCATGCGGGTACCCATACCAGTGCCACTGACTTGAAGGTATAAGTTGTCCCCAAATCTGAAATGGTTGTGGTTGAGGACAAAGTCACAAAGCTCAGCCACCAGGTGTGCCATGGCCTCATCAGGGATACTGTTCCTGACAGCTTGTAGTCCATCCTTGTGTGGAATATTGGTGTAAAGAGCTTCTACATTCATGGTGGGCAGGATGGTGTTTTCAGGAAGATCACCAATGCTGTAGTTTCCTCAGGAAGTCGGTGGTGTCTCGAAGATAGCTAGGAGTGCTGGTAGCATAGGGTCTGAGGAGGGAGTCTACATAGCCAGACAATCCTGCTGTCAGGGTGCCAATGCCTGAGATGATGGGGCGTCCAGGATTTCCAGGTTTATGGATCTTGGGTAGCAGATAGAATACCCCTGGTTGGGCTTCTAGTGGTGTGTCTGTGCAGATTTGTTCCTGTGCTTTTTCAGGGAGTTTCTTGAGCAGATGGTGTAGTTTCTTTTGGTAACCCTCAGTGGGATTGGAGGATAGTGGCCTGTAGAATGTGGTGTTGGAGAGTTGCCTGGTAGCCTCCTGTTCATAATCCGATCTGTTCATGATGATTACAGCACATCCTTTGTCAGCCTCTTTAATGAGAATGTCAGAGTTGTTTCTGAGGCTGTGGACGGCATTGCGTTCTGTATGGCTGAGGTTATGGGGCAAGTGATGCTGTTTGTTCACAATTTCAGCCTGTGCACATCTGTGGAAGCATTCTATGTAGAAATCCAGTCTATCATTTCGACCATCAGGAGGAGTCCATGCAGAATTCTTCTTGTAGTGTTGGTGGGAGTCCTGTGGGTCAGTGCGCTGTTCAGTGGTGTGTTGAAAATATTCCTTGAGTCAGAGACAGTGAAAGTAAGCTTCTAGATCACTGCAGAACTGTATCGTGTGTGGGGGGGTGATGGGGCAGAAAGAGAGTCCCCGAGATGGGACAGACTCTTCTGCCTGACTAAGTGTGTGGTTGGATAGATAAACAATATTGTTGGGTGAGTCAAGGGTACCACTGTTGTAGCCCCCTGTGGCATGTAGGAGTTTAGATAGTTTACTGTCCTTTTTCCTCTGTAGAGAAGTAAAGTGTGCATTGTAAATGGCTTGTCTCATTTTTGTAAAGTCCAGCCATGTGGAAGTTTGTGTGGAAGGTTGGTTTTGTATGAGAGTCTCCAGTTTTGAGATCTCATTCTTGATCTTCTCCTGTTTGCTGTACAGGTATGCTGATCAGGTGGTTCCTCAGTTTCTTTGAGAGTGTGTGGTATGATGTCCATCTGTTTGCACTTGGAGAGGAAGATGATGTCTGTCTGTATCTGTGCAAGTTTTTTCATGGATTTCCACTTAGTATGGCTAAATTCAGTGCCTTGCATGGTGCCAAGTATCAGAGGGTTAGCTGTGTTGCATTGATGTCTGTATCTGTATCCACAAAAACAACGAGGAGTCCAGTGGCACCTTGAAGGCTAACAGATTTATTTGGTGCATAAGCTTTCATGGGTAAAAAAACCGCACTTCTTCAGATGAGAAACTGCAGAGCTAGAATTCATTTGCAAATTTAACACCATTAATTTGGGCTTGAATAGGGACTGGGAGTGGCTGGCTCACTACAAAAGCAATATTCCCTCTCGGTATTGACACCACCTCATCAATTATTGGGAGCAGACCACATCCACCCTGACTGAATTGGCCTTGTTAACACTGGTTCTCCACTTGTAAGGTAACTCCCTTCTCTTCATATTCCAGTATATTTATACTGGAATCTGTAATTTTCACTCCATGCATCAGAAGACGTGGGGGATTTTACCCATTAAAGCTTATGCCCAAATAAATCTGTTAGTCTTTAAGGTGCCACCGGATTCCTAGTTGTTTTTATGGATAAAGACTAACACGGCTACCCCTCTGATACTTTGCAGTCTTTATATGGCCACAAGCTGCTAATACTTCAAGGCAGTTCATTCCAAAATCTGACTTGCTTTCATTTTGTGCTTCTATTACCAAAGGAAAAATAAATACTGCAGAATATGATGTGTGACCTTATGATTTTTTCTTCTCAGCCTGGCAGCAGCTAGATGTGCTATGGAAGAGGTTCTCCAGCATGGAGCACCCTTTGCTACATGGTGTCACTACCACCTCCTCACTGTCCTCCACTCCCAGCTACCAACTGTGTAATGATTTTTCAACCACAAAGGGTTCTATTTCTCTCCAAGCTGCAGTGCTATCTTTGCATGGAGCTAGGCTAGTTGTAATATTGCAGGAGAGGTGGGAGAAAAGGAGAGTGTTGGGGGAAAAAGGCAGCCAACAGTAAGGAAGGGAATCCTTCTTCGACACATCGCTCCAGCGAGGAAAGGGTCCCCTCTCGATTGGGTGGAACAGAATGAGTGCATACTCTTTGAACATGTAAAGGGCCCCTTAATCACAAAAAGAGAATGAAAACTACATTCTCCAACTGACTTGAAACTAATACTGCTAATACTGCACCGACAGAATACACTCCAAACACTTCCCCATGACCCAGCCAATATTTTTCACCTACAGTAACCCTGTGTGACAACTCAATACATTGGTATATCAAGCTGCTTAGCTAAGCTCTTTAGGACAGCGGCTCTTTCCATTTTGTCTTTTTTCATCGTCCCTTTTTCCTGAAAAACCACCGATTAAAATTAAGTTCTACAGAGACATCAATACAACATGAATCCCACAAACACCCATGCACTTAACTATACACAGGAGAGTAGCCCTATTGAGTATACATGTAATTAGTCCCATTGAAAACTTATGTGCATACTGCATAAATGTTTGCAGCACCAGGTACTAAATGAAGTCCTGATCCAGAGAGGTGCCAAGCACATGAAAATCTAACCTTTGGCCACAGTCTCTTTTGCTATCAGCCTCTTCTGATGCCTCTGGGTCTTTCTACTCCTTTTTATTCTTTTTTTCATCCCTTTGTGCCCCACAGTGAAACACACGGGACCCAATTTGTCAAGAAACAATTTGTCCACTTAGAAAAAGAACAGGCTGCCTACAGCCATCATGTGCAAATAATCATCCCCTTGATTAGCTTTATTTTTCTTCATTGTGATTGAAATGCATAAACTGACTATTACCAGAACACGGATCCCTTGGAAGAATTGTTTTCTTTTTTCTGGATGAGTTTTGCTGCAGCCGGAGTGATCAAACCTTTAGGCCCCAATCCTGCAATGACTTACACACTTGCTTAACTTTATGTACTGTGAGCAGTTCTGTTGACTTCACTGGGACTACTCAGTGACCTTAAAGTTAAGCAGGTGGAAATATCTGCAGGACTGGGGCCTTAGTGAGCATACCAAAACAAAAACAATCACCCCAACTGTCCAAAATGCTGATATTGCCGTAAAATATTTTAAATTATCTGGGTGATAAAAATAATATCTCAAACAGAGATGTGTAAGTTTTCATTGTGCCCTGGTCACACCCTTTGCCCAGCCAGCACCACTCACTTCTATGCCTGCACTAGATGCCCGTGGAATTTCTATTGATCTTGGGCTTGTAAGAACTTATTTTTGACATATTTGACCTGTTACTGTCTCTGTGGGCTAAATCATGACTCATGGTACTCACCTCGCAATTATAACTGAAAAGTTATAACTGAAAAGTATTATATATTCAGTATATATATATATATATATATATATATATTCAGTATTATATATAATATTCAGTATTATAACTGAAAAGTTTGGGCTTAATTTTCCTCTCATTTCCACCAGTGTAAACTAGTATTAACTCAATCATCATCAAGAGAGTTTTCCTGGGGATAGTGAGAGGAGAATCAAGCCATCTGTGTATGTTTTAAGTCTTTAAAATGTCTTGTTGCTAACCAGAAACGTTTATGTAAAAGCACATATTTTTCCCACCACATGTAATCTGAAATAGTTTAATGAAAGTCTAAGTTTAACAAAGCTATTTTTATTTTCAGGAAGTTATAGTTTACATGGTTTAAAAGCATGAATGCATGAAAGACAGCCCAGGGGTAACTAAACCCATATCTGGGAACGCAGTGGTTGGTGGTTCATGCCAATTGCTGACTTAGCAAAGTTGGCTTGGAGAAGTCAGAGCTAATCCTGTACATACTAAAACTTTCCAAAGGTTTTGTTTCCCTTAGTAATATATACACTGCTGTATTTTCCTAATTATTTTGCTTTATTCTCGTCAGTGGAATTATTAAAGAAAATTTGCCGTTGTAACAAAGGACAAATAAGAATAATAAAAGTCCTTACAGGGAGACAGTGTTACCTGATAGAGCAAGGATTTGACAAGTTAGAACTCCTGGGGTTTATTCCCAGCTCTCCCATTGACTTGGTGTATGATTTTGGGCAAGTCACTAAACTTCTGTGTCTGTTTCCCTATCTGTAAAATGAGGATCATGGGTCTTCATAAAACATTACTCAGGAAAGGAAGAGATTTGAGATTCATGGAGGAAAGGTGTGATGTAAGAACCAGGGGTAATAGAAAGGACTGCTGCTGCTGCTTCGTTTTATGGTTGTGTTCACAGGCGGCCAGGCACAAGGCATTGGTCAGCTGCAGGTAATTTAGTCACTAAATATCAGATACCACAGGGATGGGTTACCCTGAAAACCCTGAAATAGATGCTCAGCACAAACTTTACCGGGGATTTAATCTGGATTTTTCTGCTCAATGTCATTTTAGTTTGTGTCACCACTTAGTCCTGTTCCTGTAGGTAGAGCTTGAAAGTGAGTTTAATGCAGGCCTAAAGATGGTCACTGTGGAAGCTTTCCGGGGGTAGGGGAAAGCACAATAGAGTTATGGAAGTTGGTGTGTGTTTGTGGGGGAGGGAATAAAGCTGAGAAGTGAATGCAGGCACTTGTCACTCCCTGGGTTTTCCATACATCCTTCTGTCTTTCCAGACTTTCCACCTGCATCTCTCTCCTCATGGCCTTCCAGCCTCTGTATCTATTTCTGTAGAAACAGGACCAGCCTTACTACACTAATGAGGAATTAAAGGTGCATCTATTTCTGTGGTTGATCAGCTTATTTTGCAATTGAGCTCAGTGGAGTCTTTTGTAGTGATCAGTAAAGCTGGTTGAAATTTTTCTAGTTTCAATTTTTTGACAATTGTTTATCAAAAATTCTAGTTTTGGTTAAAAAAAAGAATTGCCAAAACTTTAACTTTGTTTTTCTTAGCTCCTATAGAGCTGATCGTTGTTTTTTTTTCCCAAAAAAAGTTTTGAAATTTCCAAATACTTATACATACACACATTTATGCTATGGGAACATTATTCCCATTAAACCCAGTGGGACTACTCATGTGTGTATGTGTGTGTATACAGGAAAAGGGATGCAAAACAGGGAAAAATTAGGGGATGTTGCAATGCTGTAAGGGTTGTGTTCAGGGCTAGTGCAATTGGGAAATGACAGACATTTTGAAAAGTTTAAAATGAATTGAATTGGCAGCTTATTTAAAATAACTATCATTCCAGTGTTACTTTTAACTCTATTTTTAGCATAGCTGAACCCATTCCTCTCCACCCTCAGAAATCTGGATAAGGACTGGTAAGCACTGTTTTTGCTGTGTGTTCACTTTTTTCATATTGATCTTCTTAGTCAGTCGTTCCTTACAGAGATCTCTGTGTATCTGTTAGGGGTAGGGAAGCTCCAATATTGCAACAGAGATTGTTTTGCAAGAGGCAGGCAACTTGCATGATGGAGCTCTGCCATAGCTAAGATCTCAGGAAACCACCGTGCATGTCACCTTTGTCTCTTGCATGTACGTCATCTAGTTTTCTAGCCAAGGTTGCTCTGAATTTGGAAACATTTCAGCAACAAGCTAGGATTTTTTTCTGGTTCTTGGTTGTGGGGAGAGGGTGGCATGCAAAGGAAGGAGAGGGGCATAGGTGCTGGAACTAGGGGTGCTGCTGCTCCCTCTGGCATGAAGTGGTTTCTATCATATAAAGGGTTTACAGATTGGTTCAATGGCTCTCAGCACCTCCACTGTACAAACTGTTCCAGCATGCCTGAGATGGAGCATTGGTTCTGGTCACACTAATAAGGAAAATATCAATCAGCCATAACCAGACACATTTTAACTTTATTTATTCAAATTGCATTTTATTAATATACCTAATTTTGGAAGTGTCTCTTTTCAGATTTAGGTCTTGACAAGTTTATTTCACTGTTTTGCCCACACACTTCCTTGCATCAAGCCTGCCTTCCTGTTAATATTGATTATGACTCATTTTACTTTTGACAGATCCTCAGACTACAGGTTTTATATGCTCATGAAAATCCTTTCTTTCCAAGAGTTTCAAGCATATAGAACAGCTAAAAATATTCAGAATTAACTTTTTTACAAACTTTGTTTTGAGGAGACTAGTTTATACTGTAACAGAGGCAAAAACAGGACCATCTTTGTTGGATGAAACTCACCTCATTGTGTATGACCTGCACCACAGATGCCCCCATAGCAGCCCTCTGTGGGGACATGCAATCAGAGTGGTCAAGCAGGGGGAATTCTGCGCCACAGAGGTAGGCTCCATGCCAGTTTCAAATAGGCTGGCACTGACTGTGGGGAATATTAGGATGGACTAGGATGGTCAGTGGATCCATGCTCATACTGATCTAGGGACTAGGAAGTCCTTATAGAAGAAAAAGGGTTTTTTTATTTAAATTTCTGCTTATTTTACTTGAGGCCTTGAGAGTTAGCTACCACTGTAGCTGCAAATGTCTAGGGTGCACCAGTGAGCAGATTATCTCAATTCCAAAGATTACCATTGACATAAGTGTTTTCTGGATGGCCATGCTGCTAATGCCTGAGGTTCTGGCTAAGTACAAGAATAAGAGGAGACTCAGTTAAATGAATAAGAACCAGACTAGATTCACTCAAGATGGAGCGGAAATAAGTGTAAATTACATCTCCCTGCAGCAGCCAAGCCCTCTGAATCCCAAAGTAGGGATTCGTGCTGAATGAGGACAGGTGTTTTTGCCAGCTGCTCTGTTGTTCCACCAGAGGAGGAGGAGGAAGCAGTTCTACACTGAGTTGAGGCTCTGTGGGAGCCTGGCCAGTGGAAGCTGATGAATCAGCCTGTGCCCTGTTCACACCCTTTGCCCAGCCAGCACCACTCTCTTCTATGCCTGCACTAGATGCCCGTGGAATTTCTATTGATCTTGGGCTTGTAAGAACTTATTGACATATTTGACTTGTTACTGTCTCTGTGGGCTAAATCATGACTCATGGTACTCACCTCGCAATTGGGGATGTGTGGTGTCCCCAGGGATGTAAATTGGGAGGCATGTTAAGGGTGTTGCCCTTCCAAACTGTATACACTGATTTTTTTTCAGTAGTTTACAATTCAGGTTTAAAAAAAATCTTTTCTAAGTGTAACCCACACACGTCCTGGGTGTGGTGTTCTGTCCCCTCTAGTGGCACCGAGACCACTTAGAGATTAATGAATCTGCTTTTAGCTCATGCAGTAGAGGCTCATGCATGTAGCTACAAAGATCCCAGGTTCGATCCTGACTACTGGGGACTGTCAGTGTTACATATGCATCTGTGATTCCTAATGAGAGGTACAGCCCTGCAGTGGGACTGGGATCCCACGGGTCCTGCAGGACCAGCTGCCATAATAGCAGGAGCAGGATAAAAAGTAAAGAAACAACGTGGGAGCAGGTATTTTAAAAGAATAGTCCGCCTGCACCACAGACAACATGAACGCCCAGGCCATCAGCCAGAGCTAGGCGGCTGGAGAGCAGTGGCTGCTTCCGTGGGGCCCTGCCCCCCCGCCAATATAGAAGTCAAACTACGCCTATGGGTGCTCCCTTATTCCCCGCACTTATTACTAGCCCTGTGATTATACAGGAGGAGGAGACATTTCTGCTCCCTCCCGCCCCCACCATAAGTGAGTGTGAAGAACTTTGAATTGGCTCTTATCTGCACGTTGCAAGAGACTGAAATGTGAGAGTCTGGACTGCAGTTGAGTCGCTGATCTGCTTCTGGGGTAGTGCAGTTAGGCAATGCCTCTTAATCAGGGCTTATGATAACTCCATGGTCTAGCCCTTATGATCAGAATTTCTAGGCTCTGCCAGAAAAGTCAAAAGAGACTTAAAGATAAAATATATGCTAAATATACCACATAATTTAGGCATATTATTCATAGTATCACTGCAAGTTTCAGTGTATCTTATAATAGAACAATTTAAATGCAAACATGTCATAGTGGCTTTTTATTTTTAAGTTTTAGACAAACACAACATCAAACAATGCATCCTTGGGACTGAAAGCATTTTTCTTTAATAAGCTCACAACACTGAAATTGTTCACATAATTATTGCTACCCTGTGCCACCCTACTCTGGTGCATTGTTAGAGTATTTTCTTTCTTTGTGTGTGTGTGTGTGAAGGATGATATTGCTACAATATTTTCTGTGTAAAATAAAGTATGTCTTTTAAAGCACACACATGCCGCATGCGTATATGGTAATACGCTGGGGTATTGCAGTCCTTGCAATGCATAAAATCGCACCAGCTTCAGTGAGTGATTTCTATTAAAATTTCTGCTGTGGGTTACAGAAAGATTAAAGCAGTGTGATGTCCCTGCATGCACATTCTTCACTACCCCCCTTTGCCACTCCAAATGTTAAGCCTAGAAATGTAACTGTTTCACTGTAATATACAGTGTAGAATGACTGACTGTGGAAGCCCTAGCTAATGAGATGAACATAGTTCCATAACCAAGAAAATACAAACTTGTGAGGTTTTTTATTTATATGAGTGCCTCCAAAAAACAGAGGAGGCCACTGGCCCTATGAGAGTATAAAAACAAACACACAGTAACATTCTTGGAATAAAGTGAAAAATATAGAGAATAACAACAAGGCTTTTTTATTGGATGATAATGGGAGAGGTGAGGAGGAAATCATATCTTATCCCTCCCCCCATTATCATTATGCAGAGGGGTCAATCAGTTCCATAGCACCAGACCCCTACCCAAAGGGACTCAGGCTCCCCCAGGGGTAAAGAAGGGAGTGGTAGGTACAGGAGGCCAGACCGTAGGTCCTTACCAGCCCCATAGAAAAAAACGTAACACTGCCAGAGGCCATATGCATTGTCATATGGAGCCCCATCTGGCAGATCTCCTGTGGGGATTTCAGGGCTAAGCCCCTGATTTTTCCACATGGAAGGAAACCCCTCCTTCCAAGGGGACGCTTTGAGGAAACTCCATGAAGAAAAGCTCAGTTTTCCTTCCCTTTGACATGTTTTCTTGTGGCCAGGCATGAGTAGGCATTACCACTCATACTTACATCATTCTGGATGCCAACTGGCACAGCCTGACTTTGATTGTGGACTCTATTCTGGCGAATTACAGCTATGTTCAGTGCAGTGTTGTTCACTATATCACCTGTGTGTGAACACTGTTCACAAAGCGATCGTTCCAATACGACTGGTCAGTCCTCATCCTAAAAGGAAACTGGCACAACGCTTTCCAAAGACAAGCCTGGGAGCTTAAATTTGTAACTTTGCTAGAGAATAAAAACCATGGTCTTAATAAGCCATAAATCCAGTGTCTTTATTACAAATCTGTAGCCCGCTAACCCCCCTTTTTGTAAATGGGCCATTTCACTTTGAATGGTCCCTAACAATGTGTGCTAACTACTGATGCTAAATAATCTTGTATTTACTCATGACAGCCTATGTCAGCAAAATTTATGTCGCTCAGGGGCGTGACTATTCCACCCCGTGAGCAACGTAAGTTACACTGACATAAGTGTTCATGTGTACAGTGCTATATCGGCAGGAGAGATTCTCCTGCTGACATAGCTTATGCCACCCATGGAGGTGGGTTTTTTATGCTACTTGAGATCTCTCTTCCATCGGCATAGAGCGTCTTCACTACACGCGTTGCGGTGCTGTACGTATAGACATATCCTAGTTAGCGGTGACACTCTTAGTACCTTTCCAAGACCTGAAGAAGAGCTCTGTTAGTTCAAAAGCTTGTCTCTTTCGCCCACAGAAGTTGGTCCAATAAAAGATATTACTTCACCCACCTAGGGTTGCCAATTTTGGTTGGACAGATTCCTGGAGACTCCAAGACAGTCCTGGACGTTTGGCAACCCTATAGCCACCTTATCTAGCTATGTCCAATGTAAGTTGTTGTTATACAGTACAACTCCTGAATTTCTAGTATGCTTTTCATCATGGTATCTGTGTCCCATGGCGTGCGTGGTTGCAGTGTTGTTGGTGATGAGTTTTTTAAGGTTGAACACATTACTAGGTCTAACAAAACATAAAGGGCTTGGCTGTAACCCTACGGACAGCATGAGTAAGGGGCAATGTGTAGCTGTGTTACCTCAGGAGCAGGGTAGGAACCAGATTGGTACTCTCAGAGTCACAATCTGGTTCCTGCCCTCCCCACTTTTGCTTTGGACAAAGGAACCTGTGCCAGCCCTTGTCCTGGCAGAGATTACTTCCCTCTCTGTGCTATTTTGGATGTATAGGGAAGCATATTAAGGGAGAGCAAACAGTTCTTAATTTGTAAATGAAAGAGGTGCCAAGACTCAAGTAATTAGGTGCTGGAGCTCAAGCAATTTTTTACTTTCGTAACTGACATGGCAAGCCCAGAGGTGCCAGGGCTCTGAACTGCCAAGCCTAGAGGTGCCAGGGCTCAGCCCTGGTAAGCCCTGGCACAAATTAAGCACTAAGAGCAAAGTTCCACCCAACTCTCTTCAATCCTGTCACTCACTTGAATGGAAAGAAAACTGGCAGCCTTGTGACAGTTGATCTATCCCCCCTGCAGGGATTGGAGATACAGGCAGCCTGGGCAGGGACATACTGGGTTTCCTTACACCCCAGCCCGGGGCATGGAGGAAGGCTCACAATGGAGCCCAAAGGGATAGCATAGCATAGCTCCTGTTTGGGCCTGGTACATTTTAAAAAGGGGTGTTCACAAGAATCTTTTCCCCCCACCAAGAGGGGGTAGTATTATGACTATGAAAACAATTTTATGCTTCCAGCAAAAACTAAATGTTTTGGATATAAGAACTTCAAAGTAGGGCAAGAGTGATAACAAGCAGATCACAATCAGAGATTAATTTCCTGTTTTCTATTCAAAACAGGCCTATGTCACAAACAGTGCAATATATATGAACTAATGTGGCCAGTGAGTTTTCATTCTGAATGTTTGTCCACAGCTAAAAGCAGAGCATGAAGAAACAATAACACCACAAATCTCATTTGATTGGTATTTGTCTATTACATCTTCCTATATAACAATTTAAGGCTCAACTTTTTTTTCTAACCACATAAACTGCTCATCCAGACCTTCCTTATGTGCCATCTTGGTTACTGAAACCTCCTCCTCACTGGCTTCCCTGATACCCATTGCCCAAATTTAATCCATACTAATCCATCTATCTGATTGTATCGGCCCATATATTCACTCCTCCTACTTCACTGCATTAAGTCCAAGCTTGCTTCAGAGCGGTGCGTTTACTCTGCCAATGCATACAACCTAGTCTTTTATGTTGGCTGACCTCTCCCTCCACACTCTAGTGATCCTGTCAGTCTGTTTCTCCTACAGCCGTCCCCACACTTTCTTCCACATCACCTTCAATGCACGGAATGCTCTTCCTGAGCTGCTTTGCAAGACCACTTCCTACTCTCCTTTCTGCCGTGACACCTGAAATAGCTATTTATATGTTTATTAATAAAAACACACACCCAGACACACACACGCACTACAACCCCCCCCCAGCCCCTAAACTCCATTACATTCTACATTAGCTGAGTAACCATATAAAAATGTTGTTGTACCACCTCAATTCTCCACTTTGTTGAGTCATGTTTGAAATGAATTTGCTAGCCTTTCAGGACAGGGATCACAGCTTGTTTATACAGTTTGGCACCTCACACACCTAAATCATAATTTTAAGTGATGAATGTGTGCAGCAGATCTTGGCTTTGCAAGTTTTGTACTGAACTGCTCTAAGTTAATCAGTTCTGTATTTGTACAGAACAATGCCATATCACTGGATAATGAAATTCAAAAGACTGCAATTAAGCCTTCTAAGCACAGAGTTTCTTTGCACCAACAGATTCAATCCATAGTACTGGAATTGTACAAAATCCTTCAATCATTTATCCATGTGACTGTTTTTTCAACTGTGACATGCACCTATACTTGAAATAGACACATATCAATTGTTTTTGCTTCTGAAAAACACTGGCATTTGAAGTAGAGCACTGACTCCTTTGACTATTTGGCAGCAGTGCAAAACCCAGAAATGGGGGGGGGGGTGTTTGAAAAGGAACAAAAACAAAAAGAACCCCCACCCACAACACACAATCTATATATGGCACTGCTGCTGGTATTAAAATGAAATAGCATAGAACTCAAACACCTTCACTGAAGTGACCACATACACACTGGGTGTTGGCTTAAAAAACCAACCCCCCGTAATATCTATTTATTCAGCGATCACCATTTAAAAGCAACATTTGCCAACACATACTACACAATTAACATAAGTCTAGGTCATGATATTATGACCAGAATAAGATACAGTATATTGTTCTACTGTCCCTGGAATAGCTTGGGACGGAAATTGACTTGATATCACAACCTTTCTTCCAGTTTTCTTGATGATCTGAGACAGGAGTAAACTGAAACAAAATGTATTTACCTGTCAGTGTATGCTCCCCACTATACCAATGTAGCTATGCAAACAGGTGTGCTGTGGATGGAATCAAGTATTCATCCCTTCCACCTCCTGCCTTGCTGTGGGGAGAGGGGTGGTTATAGCAGCTCTGTGGAACCTGCTACATACAGCATACAGGAAGTAAAAGTACAATGCACCAATTCAAGTCAGTGTCTTACATCACCTTACTCCCTTGGGATTGTCCCTCATTATTTCCTTTTGCAACCATAGAGAAAAACAGCGCTGCATAATCAGCTAGTACTCTGTGATGATTGACTTTTTTAATGGCAACCACTGTACTGAGAAACATGGATAAAACTCTTGTTTTGCCTTTAAAATGTACTTGGGTGATCTGAAACCTACACTGGTTCCTTGTTCACTGCTAATTCCATTTAGATGATCTGGAACTGATCTACAAAATCTTTAGCAGGACAGGCACGGGCTACTTTAAGGTCCATCCTTCTATCTGTGCTCCTCTTCAGCTGCTATGTTCAAGTGACATAGCTGGTGAACAGAATCCCATGGTGAAATCCTGATGCATTGCAGTCAGTGATTGATTTCCTCCAGGAGTTCACTGAGGAAGAGCAGATCCCAAGTTCTGAAACTTCCTCTGAGAAGTGGTCAAGAGATCTATCCTTACCATCTTCAGAGCCAGCTGCAAAATTCACTTATTCAATCAAGCAGGACAAAATACGTAATTGTACTCCATATTAAAAGACATCAAATACATTAAAGAGCAGATGGAGAATTGTTTTTCCTTTCAGGAAAGATACATTTTAATATGTAACAAATGTTTAGTGATTAAATACCATAGTATATCTAAGACACCTATGGTATCACATTGTTATCTAAGGACATTGTGGATGGATGGATGTATGTTTTATTACTCCAAACTTCTTGTGCAAACAAATCTTCATAAATACTAATCTTCTCTTATGTTAATTTTGCATCTGCTAAATTAACTATATATGCAAAAGTACAATACATATTATATACTGTAAAGATTATGACAAGCCAACAAAAGCCACAAAATTCACAGGGGCGCATGACTTTGCTTTTGGAACATACACTGATGTACATAGAAAAAAGTATAGGCTTAGCAGTAGTAGCCAGTGCACGCACCTTTATTTTGAATTTACTTTATATTTTTGTTGATTCGCCTCCATAATACCACGTACCAACACAGGTTAGATGGTCTGAAGGAAACTCAAAGCTTTCTTGATGCTGTTCACTGCTGAGCTTACTAATTGCATTGGGTAGGAGTTAATACTGCTGCCAGTCAATATAGCCATTAATTTCTGAGCTAACTGTATCAGATATGCTTCTGTAAGAACCACACTGTAAGTTGGTAGAGATAAAACACAAGAAATGAATTATGAAGCTGCTATCTTTAAAAAAAATCAATTATTGTGAGGAAAACATAAAATTTCCTCAAGGGTGATCACTTAAAATGGCTCCACAAATTAAATGAGCCCTTACAAATCCCAGCTATTGATTTCAGTATTCTAACCTACTACTTACCCTGAGTATTACAGTGCAAGTATTGTTTGGCAAACTCAAATGACTATGGATATGTAACTCAGGGCCACATGCTGCTTGCCTCACTCACACGTGTGAATTCAATGGGACTACTGTGCATAAGGCATGCAGCATTTGCCTGTAAGTGTTTCATTTCACTGGCAAAACATGCTCTAGTTACAAAACAAGCCCCCAATCCTGCAAGCATTTTACTAAAGTGTATAGTCAAATTGATTTAAGTTACACATGAGCTTATGTGTTAGATGGATCAGGACACAAAACAGGAAGGGAAATTTACTCATGGATTACACACAGACAAAAATAAACCAACATAAAAGATTATGTGGGGCACAGCTGTAGATGCATGCATATTATAATAGTTTGGCTGGAATAAATTGCAAGTTAAATAAATGAAGACTTTTCAAATTTTTTTCCTCGTATATTTCACAGCTAGAACTTTCATGAAGAGTCATAATGAGTTACTATAGCAGGTGAGATTTCCCTCCTTAAAATAATGTCTTCTGACTGTGCTGCCAGAGGGGGAAGAGGTGTATGGGAGAGGACTATGTCTGCGGAGTTACAAACATATAGTTCTATGCAGCTCTCCACTTCTTCCTCATTGTGAAATTCAGGGTGATGACAGGGCAGAGAGCAGTTTCAGTCTTTCCGATTTTAGTGATCACAGAAAATAAAATTATGATTTGCATGTTGCAAATAAAAATAATGCGCTCTGTGCACAGCTAAGGCTGTTTTGCCTATAGCACACTGCAACGTACTCTTCCTCCAGGTCCGTGGAAAAAGTGCCATACAACCTCAACCTTTTCTTCTCCTTTTTCAGATATGTTAATGAAGGACCGAGTTAGGGCTACATTTTCAAAAAGAACTGCCTGAGATATATGCCTAAATTGGCATTTGTGTGCCAAACAGGGCAGGCAATTGCTGGCTGAATTTCACATAATCAATCAGCAGAAAGAGCAGCTCCAATCTGAATACAATATTTATTTTAAAAGGATGTCATGCCCTCGACATAGCTCAAAGCAATATCACCTATTGCTCTTGTGTTGTAACATTATGTATTATGTTTCAGAGGCCACAATCAATTTCTTCCTCTGGATATTTCACCCCCTTTTCCTTTTATTTCAGAGTTTAAAAAGCAACTGACAAAAATTTGAAGAGGACGAAGGCAGAAGGAAAATAGAAAGTAAAACAAAGCACCACAATAAAGAACATTTTTCTGCACCAGGACAGAAGGAAAACAGAAAGAAAAACAAAGCACCACAATAAAGGACACTTTTCTGCATTACTTTCTATGTTTCCTAGATCCAACTTAAAGTTTGCTGTGGGCCAATAAGAAACAGGCACTCAGGCCCAGAACCTGAAAGACCCTCTGGAAAAAACCCAGTTCCAGCTGGGTGTGGGGGACTGAGCTACCACAACTTTGAGTTACATTGTAGATATACGTGCTCAGTGTAGGATGTATATTGTTATGAATACTTTCCAATAAAAATATTTCCATAGTTGAATACTTTACAATAATTAAAAGGCAGGAGAAACTGAAATAGGACAGTGCAATGGGGGACTAACACCACTATCCTAAGCCCAAGTAAAACCCCTGGGAGGAGGAAAGGGCACTTAAGAAACTCCACAAGATTTGCACTGCAGAATTGCCAGTGCATGTTCAGAGGGGAGAGCTACAGGAAGCACTGCCCCCTCGCGTAGGAAGAGCGGAGGTTGCTGCTGTGCTCCACCCACATCTCCTTACTTTAACTCCTGCACCGAGAACACAAATTCTCATCCTATATTCAAAAAACATTTATGTGGAGAATCTGCTCCCAGTACTTTTTCACGGGTAGTTAGGAGTCATTCTGCAACGCCTCCCCCCCCTCCCCAAACTCACACTCCTAATCCCAATAAATTTGGCTTGGAGTGAAAAAACCTTGGATTCCCCAGGAAGTAGGCTACAGGGAGCAACTGATCCCCAGTCCTACACCACCCAGACCTACAGAGCTCTGACTGCATGGCTGTGTGGTGAGGCTGCTGCAGGATCCTCACTTCTACAAGGTGCTTCCGCCCCTTTCGACTCTGATTTGCTTTGCTCTTCATCTGACCTGGTTCACTTTCTAGAAACAAAGTCAAGTATGTTGAGTGTGTCTGTGCTTCCTTCTTGTTCTTAAATAAGTTCAACTTCCTTGGGTCCAGTCCTGCAAAGACTCCTGCATGTTTAACTTTACTCCTTGTGAGTTATTCCATTGAACTCAGTCCACTTCATAGTGTGTAAAGTCAAGCACATATGTAAGTCTTTGTAGGATCAGGGATTTACTGATTACAAGAGTAATAAACCTGGGTTCAAAAGGATATTGTACCTATTTTTTTTCAGAGGGATCACATATGCAGAATGTACATCAGAAGCTGAATCACACAGCACGGACCACAGCAGTTTGCCACTCTTCCACCTCCCCTAGAATAGCATTGTAGCTTCAGAGTCCACCCAAGGGTGTGCAGTGGTGCTCCCTTCATTATCATTTGTAATTATTTCTTTACCATTCTGAAGCTGCAAATATTTCAAGTAGAGAAAAATTACACATATATATGTAATAACATTAGTTTGGTAATAAACATATGAAACAAGGGCGTAAAAAAAAAAGACAAGGGAATACTAAATGCACAGGGCATTGGTGTTATAAGTATTCAATAAAGCTCAGTTCAGATGCAGCATCTGGTTTTCAGAGAGTTTAATTTTTTAAATCCATTTTTCTACTTGGCTTGATTGAGACATCTGTCCAAGGTCATACAGTGAATCAATGGTTCAAATATACAATAAATGAGAGCTGCGAATATACAGTAAATCAGAGTGTGTCTCAATACTTTGTTCTAACCACACAACCTCCTTTATTATATGTCAAGGAAGAAAGGATTGCAGAAAAATAAATTGCCACTGGAATAAAACAGGAAAAATCCCATCAAATCACTAGTAACATTTGGTCCATTTCAGAAAAATAAAAGAGATTTCTGGTGATTCATAAAAATTCAAACTTTGTGGGAGCATTTTGACTCTGTGGTGAAAATTTTATCAGTAATAAATCATCAGGAAAACCTCTTTGTTATTTTACCAATTGCTTAGAGAACTAGTTTATGATGGGACTTCCCTAATAGCTAAAAAACAAAGGTGCAAGCAACCAATTGAAATCTTAAAATAAATAACAAAAAAAATTTTTTTAAATGATACTGGTTGAAATGTGAAGTGGAGAATAAACTAAGCTTAACCAAGTGGCTAAGCCATTCAAATATCCAATTGCCACCCTAAGCAAACACAGCTGCAGTAGACTAGCACTGCTCCATGAAATAGCTCAATATGTCTACCAACATTCAGAGGGTGTAAACCCAAAGGATGAAAGGGAATATTAGGATGGTTCAAGAAGATCTAACTGGGACCGATAAGATGAATTTTAAACCAGGAATATATATAGGCTGAATGTCAAGAAAAACACCTGGGGCCTGATTCACATCCAACTGAAGTGAATGGGAGCCTGCTCAGAGAGTTCTTTTAGACTGTGGAATATTCCCCCATTCCCCTGAAAAATGGAGGTGGCCACTTGCGATATTTAAAGCTAGACCTCATAAAGCATCAGAAAATGGACTGCAATGAATAGTCCTTTACCGGCAGGAAGGAGGATTAGATAAAACCTTTTACACTTCTAATTTCTTTGAGTCCATGAGACTAGTACTACAGCAAAAGAGAGAATAAAACTTTTCACACTCTTTTTGGAATGATTCTCTGCCCTCCTCCTAATTTTGTGGTACATTTCCTGTTTATTGCTGAGAGCATACCTGAAAAATCTGTTCCTCCTAGGAAGATGGGAACCTTATCTTCATATTCAATTTTAGATGATGTGCAGACCTTCAGGCTAATTGTGCTTGGGAAAGGCACATGCTTTGAGGAGCTGATGCTTTAATACCATTTGTTTCTCTTTTGGACTTCTCTTTTGTGGACTACAACTGCAGTATTTCACTCCAATAATAAGGGCAGATCATCTGAAGATTCTTTGCGATCTCTAAACTGAGAAACAAAAGGCAAGCAAATTCCCTCTGAGAGAGCTACTGTAACTGTTGCTACGTCCTCTGGTTGTTTTCCCTTGAGAAACCAACGTTACCTCAGTCTCAGCATGCTAGCTCTGATCCAATCTCCAACCGCAGCCAAACCCTGGGAAAAGATCAACTGCACTAGCCAGGTTGGATGCAACAGAACTTCAGAGGAATATCACCTACATATTGAAGGCAGCAGAATAGAAAAAAGGAAGGAAAATTGTTGCAGCCTGTATTGGAGAAGCAGAATCATACTCCTGGAGGGAGGTGCTGGGAGAAAATGTTGTGCCACCAGTTAGAAGGAAGTGACAAACACAACACAAACACAATAGAGAAGAAAGATGCACTTGTTCCTGTGGAAAAAACTGTCCTTAGTCATAATAACCTTGCATACAGAAGGTCTGCCTACCAGCTGAATGAGATTAGAGCCTTGTGAGCCAGGGGGCCCTGTGTGACTGTCATCTTATGTGAAAATACTGTTTATGTATTTGACTTCCTTTTCTTTCACGAGACCTGTGTGCTGGAACCAATTTTGTATTTCCAGTTGTTGTCAGCCAACAGGTGGGTAGGCAGACACTCAGGTAGCCTGAGTTATTTAGCAATCACTCATCCAGCAAATGGACTCTGCATATTCTGCACTTTACAGTTCTGCAGGGATTGAAACCTGATTCTCTCACTTCCTCGGAGGGTGTCTAACCCCTGGGCTATAGAGCCAATCTGACCCTATTTGGACTATTTAATTATTTTATACACAGTGGAACATTTTCAACAGAAGAGACTGAGAAAGTCTGCCCCAAAACAGTCCATATCCCAGTGGTTAGGGCACTCATGGGAGATAGGAAACCTGGATTCAACTACCATATCTTCCTCTCCCATTCTACATGAGAAAGGGCTGACCTGCCTTAGGTACTTAACTTCAGGAGAGGGATCTTGGCAGAGAATCTCAAGTGGAGGGAGGTGCCTTCCATGAGACACCTAATTCCCTCCTTGGTAGCTAGCTTAGGCAACTCCTGGCTCAGCATGCTGGCTTTTGTGAATCCCCTTCTTAGGCACCTAACTCTTCCTATGCATCATATAGGGAGCCTAAGCTCCTGGCCAAAGGCTGTGGACTCCAATGGATAGCAAGGTGCCAAAAAGTTAGGTGTTGCAATGATAAGTTTAAATCCCTTTTATGGATTTAGCCCAAAGTGACTAGCCCAAGGTCACAGAGAGTTCCTGGGGCAGAACAGGGAATTGAACCCAGTTCTCCAAAATTCTAAGCTAATACCCTGACCATCCTTTCTCTTCGTAATGCTGAATATATTCAGTGCAACAGAATTGCGGCCAAAGGCAGGCCATAGCCATAACTACCCGTTCTCTCTCTTCACTTTTATCTTTTGTATCCCCTTGCTCCACAGATACTCAGTACACCTTAAACTTTTAGCTACATTACAGATTGTAGCCATTAGTTTAAGTAACTTTTATATGATTAATAGTTAAAATAGTGTTTGAAGAACCATTTGGAACACAGTAATTTTTTTTCCTCTCCATCTCTCTCCAGCTTGCTTTCTGTAATCTTCCTTCTGTGAATTTTGATGTCCTCATCCTCATTCATGTTCTCATTTGTTTTGCATTTTGTTTTCGTTTCACGTCTCTGTTTTCTTTGGTCAAAAGCCATTTCTGTTTTTCAGAGCACTGACATGACTGGTTCATATTCATTATTTGTCTGACAGGAGCCTCCCACAGGCTTATACTCCACTGATTTCGGTCAGAAACCACTTGTCTGTTCGAATTTCCAAGATCACGGTCTACATTCAGGGAATATTTCTTAAGGAGGAACCCACTTGCATAATCAAATAGCAGTGACCAAAAATCAGGCACATTCTTGCCCATACAGGGAAACTCCTTCAGGGACCACTTCCAGCTGGGTAAATATTCTCTCTTTTTCATCTCTGACTATGCTCTCATACAAGAGATATCTTCCCTACTGTTTTAGTGTGACATTTTGGTCAAACTGCTGGAGGACCTAATGTACACACAGCCTTTGAAGTCACCATGT
This sequence comes from Lepidochelys olivacea, assembly GCF_965140295.1. Classification (NCBI taxonomy): domain Eukaryota; kingdom Metazoa; phylum Chordata; order Testudines; family Cheloniidae; genus Lepidochelys; species Lepidochelys olivacea. The sequence goes on along the minus strand of NC_140415.1, from coordinate 83,934,637 downwards.
CAAATGGAAGTTACTGTCTAAAGGCTATATTGTGTAGTGACATAGATAGGCATGTAGACAGAGCAAGTTCTTCCCTTCTTCTCCCTGAATGCACTGTACTTCATAGACCCTGGTTCAACTATCTGCCATATAGCTTTTGGCTTAAGACCCTTCACCAAGAATTGATTTCAGGCTGTATCTGTCTTTGTCACTGATAATTTTGAAGCACAGTGCAACAGTCTATCAGAATAGAAAATGTGTGACCAGATGGATAAAGATCTACACACTCACAAGAGAGCTGTTTTGAACAAGAGAACAAAACTGATCTTAAATATATGCTGAGAATAGGAAGGAAATTGTGCACTGATCTTTGGATGATTGTCCCTTCTTCAGCCACAATCTGTAAAGAAGTACTACCCAGGTCAGAGCCCGCTCTTCTCCACCAGTGCAATTCTGCTGCATGGAAAGCATGAAGGCAACGTACTGAAGCCCCGGAAGGGAGGCCACACCCCAAGTTTCTCTAAAGGGCGTCCTGGGGCAGGCAGATCAATTTCCACCCACCTCCACTGACCCCTCCCCTCAGAAGAGGTGAGGAAGGGGCAGCAGTTATGGGACTATTAAGTCTGCAGTAGCAGTGCCACAGAGCAGCCCTGCCACCCACCGCAGCCTATGAGGGAGGATTCTCTCTCTCCCTAAGGTCTACAGAGCTCTCCACTGCACAGGCTGTTTACTTGAGCTGTGGCCTGAGTCCAGGACTGGACCCTCAGTGAAGGGAGAGACAAAGCAGAGGTATATGCTTTATGAGAAAAGCAGTGTTGAAAAGCGGATACTGTTTTACTTCTTTCTCAGCCACACACTGGAACATGAACAATGCTGACTAAATGGAAAATTTGCAGGTGGAAGAAGCAACCCATTTAGACAAAATTATTTCTTCTCCCTTTTTTCCCTAAAAAAAAAAACAAAACAAAAACCCAGGAAAACTTTGTGTGTGTGTGTGTGTGTGTGTGTGAATAGTCTGACATATGAAATCTGAAAAATTCAGGAGTTACACAATTACGGTCTCCCCAGCACATTGTACACACAGAATTTAGCATTAAAGCTGACACCACATACCACACACCTAAAACAGGGCAAAGTTTGACTGCTAGAGTAACCAGGACTGTGAATTTCCTGACCTTCATGTCTGTAAAATACCAACCTTATCATTGCATGGTACTTTGACTTTAATTATATTTGTGACCAGTTATTTAACAGTAATGATCAAGGTATTTCACAGCAAACTGAATTGGAAGTTTTAGGATAAATTGTATTTTCTATTGCAAATATTTTGGAAAGTTTTATCTCAGACAGGGAAGTACTAGGACTCAGCTCTTCCTGTAATAGTTGGTCAGCCTTTATTTTTAGTTTTCAATTGTCAGTATTTTTTCCCCTTTTGTAAAGGAAGTGTAAGGAACTGCCAGTACTAGAAGCTGAATTGCCTTATTTACAGTTCCACTACAATACACACAATTGCAGTGAAGGTTTGTAGCATTGAGCCTAGTCCAATGCTTTGAGGGCATAACAGATGATAAGGCTCAAGCCTATGAGACTGAAGTCAATGGAGCTATGAAAATTTACACCGGCTGGAGATCACTGCCCCATGGCACTCAGCACCTTGGAGGAGGTTCAGCGCATCTCACAGTTTCAGAGCAGATTAATCAACAGCCCTAGTTTCAAGTATTCCGTATGTGGATTCATTTTTCACTAACCTCTTAGAATGTTTTGGATCTTTGTAGAATCTCGTGGAACCTTCCAGACTTTCTGAGAACTGGATTTTCCTTGAACCTCCTAGAATGTTGTCAGCTTGCAGTTATATAAGGGCAGGGTATTGCCAGTCAGTCAGTGAGATATAAGAACAAAGTGAAGTTAAGTGAGAGCCCAGCTGCAATACTGTGAACCTTACTTTGTGTAACTGTGAAAAAGTACTTGTGTTTTAAGACTTGAAGAGTGTAAGTAGCTACTAATAAAGGACATATTTAATAAGACATCAGACATATCTATCGAAACCCTATCTTAATACTATCACTTCTTTTGCCATGCTTAACATGTAATGTTTGATGGTTTTGTAAGACTGCGGAACATAGACTTTGCTGTCGGATTTGAAGATGTCATCGCTGCTGCCTAAGAAATGGCAGAAAACTTAGGAGTTGAGTCGGTCTTCAAGGAAACTCGTATTCAGCGGAAGACGAGACAGTTTGGTTATAAGGGCAAAGATGAGGTGATGGAAAGCTTGGAAGAAAAATTCAAAAGAGAATTTTTCTGCTTGCTCATTAACACTGCTCGAGTGTCCATTGAAGAAAGATTCAGACAAACAAAGCACCACAAAAAGACCTGGGGAGTTTGTATGACCTTAGTAAGCTGCCAGTGGACAGGAAAACACTTGTGAACAATTGTACAGACCTTCAGTGAACGTTGCCACCTGGGGAATGTTTGGACATCAGTGATACAGGGTTTTTATGTTGAATTGGACATCAGTCACATTTTTCCACACGGGAAGCACTCACCATTCCAAGTTCTCCAATTTACTCATGATGCAGAGCTGACGGATGCTTCTCCTAATGTGTGGATTGCTTTGAGGATTCTGCTCACGCCGCCAGTCATAGTCAAAAGTGGTAAGTGCAGCTTTTTCAAGTTCAGGCTCATTAACCATGTCTTTGATCGACGATGGCTGACGAGAGTCTGACATCACTTGTTATTTTATCACTTGAAAATGCCATTGGCCAGTCTTTGGCTCTTTCTGACGCTGGGCTTCAGTTCGTAAGGGCAAAGGTGAGAAAAGCGACCTTTAGAACTAAAGACCTAGGGTTAATATTCTAAGGCTGTCACCTACTGTAACACTATTTAATATTGGTCCACCCAATGTTGGTGCACAGTTCCATTTCTTGATGTTAGTACATTTCAGTTATTCATAAAATTAAAAAGTTTTCTTAAAGTTAAAAAGTAGTCTTAAAATTAAAAAGACTATCACAGGGTTCAAAAAAACAAAAAACCAAAAACTAGGTAAATTCATGGAGGATAAATCCATCAGTGGCTATTAGCCTGGATGGGCAGGGATGGTGTCCCTAGCCTCTGTTTGCCAGAAGCTGGGAATGGGCAGGGGATGAATCGCTTGATGATTCCCTGTTCTGTTCATTCCCTCTTGGAATTGGCACTGGCCACTGTTGGAAGACAGGATACTGGGTTAGATGGACCTTTGGTCTGACCCAGTGTGGCTGTTCTTACGTTCTATAAGTTAAGAGGAAACTATTTTTTTTTTTAATTTGCTTACATAGGCATGAATAAATAGAGATTTACAGATACTAGTGTGACAGGGATAAATCACATATGGAAATCATTCACCAAAGTTGTGAAATGGCCTACAAATGCAATAAAAAATAAGGTATTAAAAAGTTTAACAAATGGTGCGGAGGGTACCGACAATGCTCCTCGCCTGGGGCATCATTTGGTCTAGGGCTGGCTCTGCTCACAGACCTTTTGAGAGTCACCTACTAATTCAAAACCAGTTCTGGGTTTCAATTTTCATTTAAGACTCAAGAGCAACCAGTTGGGTTTGGCAATGTTCTGCATTAACAGCACTCTATGTCAAGACTGATTTCTTTCCTCCTCGCATTTGAAACTCCAGTGTGGGTCCAATGCCCAGGAATATATGATGACAGCAAGGAGCATATAATGTTAATGCCGTAGAACCATAAGCAGACTGCACTGATGCAATTCTTCTTACAATCCTATGTCCATTAAACCAAGGGCAAAACTCTGAGGGTTTCAGCTATATATATTATTCAGGGAAAAACAGCTCTAGAGTTTTTATATATATTACAATATACAAGGAAACTGAGGTACAAAGAGTGCCCATGGAATTCCATGCAGGATGATAGCCATGTCTGGAATATGATGCAAGATGCTGAATCTGCAGTTCCATGATATTTGATTATTGGTTAGGTTCTCCCTGTGTTAGTCCCCTAAAATCAGCTAATCTGTCCCACTGAATTTTCCCCAACTGTTTCACAAGGCTGAGGGAAAGTTATTCATCCACCCAAACCAAAGAACAAACAGAGGGTTTGGGCCACCCATGAGGTGGTCCTGTACCTCCTCATTAGTGTTGACTTGCCTTCCAGCTCCACTGGAACCACATACCAGATCTTCCTTTACCAGCAGCTGCCCCAGGCCTTTTCACTCCTGGGGTGAGAGTGCACTGCACAGAAGAGGATCACAGAAAATTTCATACATATTTAGGGTTTTCCAGATATTCTTCACAAGCATGGCAGGAAAACAATGTATCTCCCTTCTGTCCTTTCAGCAGCCATAGATACTACACAGACAGTTATCTGCAGCGTCAAGGGAAATTGCCACTTTTGTGCACTGCAAGCAGGAGATCCATGCAGAGGGACCTTTTTAGGTGTGGATCTGAGGGACACAATCTGGAACCATCTTTACTCAACAGTGTAGGGACTCACTGCATTAGAGGACCCATTAAGGTGTATGTTTCCTTTCAAAGGGAGTGCACACTTCAATAATAATGACACACTGACAGCATACTGATCAGTTTAAGTATGGGTTGATTTCTATTCAATACTATTCCATATATTGCCTATCAAGGACTAAACAAACAGACATGTGCATAATGGCAGAATAAGCACAAGTTTAGAGTGATATCGTCTCACAAAAACTATTTTTACTTGTACTGTGTACAGCTTCCTTAATATAAATGGAAGACTGCCATCTACTGTTGATATCAGTATGTTTTTTATATATACAAACTTCGATATATACTTTCAGTAGGGCCTGCTCCAAGTCAAAGTGAAGTGAACTGGCCCATAGTAGCTAGTGAAACAGCAAGAACTAGATGGCTCTTTTTTAAAAAATGAAATAAGGTGACGTAGGTTGAATAAAAATTACTTTAAATAAGATAAATGTCAGGAAATCAGGTTGCTTGACACTTGCTTATTAAAAAGAACAGGAGTACTTGTGGCACTTTAGAGACTAACAAATTTATTAGAGCGTAAGCTTTCGTTGGCTACAGCCCACTTCATCAGATGCATAGAATGAAACATATAGTAAGAAGTTATATATATGTGTGTATATATATATATACACACACACACACATATATATATACATACAGATAAGGTGGAAGTTGCCATACAAACTGTAAGAGGCTAATTAATTACAGTTTGTATGGCAACTTCCATCTTTTCTGTATGTATATCTATCTATATCTGTATCTTTTCTTACTATATGTTCCATTCTATGCATCCGATGAAGTGGGTTGTAGCCCACAAAAGCTTATGCTGTAATAAATTTGTTAGTCTCTAAGGTGCCACAAGTACTTCTGTTCTTTTTGCGGATACAGACTAACACGGCTGCTACTCTGAAACCTTGCTTATTAAAGAATTTCAGATTGAATTTTAATTTACAAAAAAGTATAATAAAATAGATTGTTAATGTATAACTACTTTCTAATTTGGAAGAATGACAGGATAAGGCAATTTTGTGAGTCAGAGTGAACATTTTACATTTTATGTAGTTAGTTTTGCTACTACATTCATTTGAATAATCTAACTAGATTTTCCCCCCCCAATCATTTCTCTCTATCAAAATGTATCTATCTCCCTCACTGACAGTACTTATATCAGGTTATTCCAAATAAATATTTTTTTAAACTAAAATGATTGGTTCCGGCAATAAGATGCACACACAGCCATGTTATTACTGATCACCACTTTGAATGTAACCAGCCTCTATTTTTGATAAATGCCTCAGTAAATCAATCTATGGTCATAACATGCAAGTTCTTTAGCATTATGGTCTACTTAACATAGCACAATTTGTTAGGCTGACTAAGTTTCCTTGCTCCAGTGTGATCCAAATAGCCAAACCCAATACAGTCTTGTGTCACCCTTGCACATTAAAAATATAAACACAGACTCATGCTATCTGTGAAGGCTGATAATTTATTTAGATATGCCTTTAAGAACCCTCTCATATGCTACCAGTGCACTATCGTACAGCTAATGACAATTTCAGAAAACAGATCTGTGGTGCAATTTATACTTAAAAAGATAACTAGACAGTATAGTATGTTTTTTCACCATTATTTTGTATTAGTTTGTCAATATATTTGAATTTATAAATAAATATTTTCAGGACTAAACACTCTACTTCTATTTGTAATTATTATTATTATTATTTAACTTTGCAAAACCTCCGAAACACAAACATTTTCTCTGGAGTCTTTTTTTCAGACTTGACAATACCCACTGCTGGCAGAGATAAAAAGAGTACACCTAGAATATTTTTAGAAAACAATATGGGACTTTAGTTTCTTTGGAAATGTAATCCTTCCAAATGAAGAGAAGGGTCCTTCTGAAACACAGAACATCAATCTTGATTTTCTCAAATTCACCTTCCCAGTTCAGAGTACAAATCAGTGGACTGAGTTAATCTTTGTTTCCTGCCAAAAGGATTCAATATTTTCTAAGTTTAGTCTGAACAAGAGATTTCAGCTACTTGTTTTCAGGGATTTTGTGCCAGGAAATTAATTTTGTTTTGAGAAAAAAGAAAAAAGAAAAGATGTACTTTAGTCCTTGAAGTTTCAAAGCTTTCGTGTTGGTGTATCACAGTAAGGAACATTGTCTAGTAGCAGATCTTTCCTGGGTATAAGCACTGTAACAAACAAACAAAATCAGTAAGAATAATATTTTATCATAACGATCTACAAAAATATACATGGCCTTTAATATTTTTACAAGCAATGAATAAGCACTATTGTAATTTCCTAAGCCAACAAAAATGTACTAACATTTTACCTTCTGTTCATCAGAAATCTCTTCCACCTCCTCCACCTAATTTGCTGTTAAAAACATCCTTGAAAATATTTTAACTGTCTATCATTGCTACATTTAGCCATTTCTCTTGTGAAGACATATTAGCAAAACAGGATAGCAAATTATAACGTTTCTGGCAATCCTGATTCTAATGTATTTAAAACATACTTTAAAATATACAGACACCTCCTTTACAATCTGTAACATTTATCAATGCTGTACCTGTTCTTTTAAGAACAGCAGAAAAATCAAGCATCAGGTGACATTTATTGCAGGAGAAAAGAACAGTGTGTTGGATTTTTCTTGGCTGTGCACTGTGCTAACTGCCCTTGGCTCTAATAAAGTTTTGACCATCTGGCTCCTTGGATATCCACTTGGGAGTTTGCACCTGAGGGCTGTCAGATTTGTACAACTGGCACCACTTACAAGCTGAGGCACCATGGTCGCAAACACAATCCTGTACTTTGACTAGTCAGGCAAGTACTAAACAAAGGTACAGTAAACTTCTAAAACACTCCAAATTCCATTCCATGTGTGTAATCAGTCACATCTCATCCAAAGTATGCTGTTTTTCCATATATTATAGAAAAAGCAAGGAAATTGCTTCCCTTGAAGCTGCATTTCTTTTTCATTTTCTGGCCATGGTACTAAAACAGTATTTAACACATTTTTAAATGGATTGAATAATATTTTGTTTGTGTTTTACCTATGAAGGAAACATTTGTGCCCCAGTGTTCACATGTATTTTTTTCCTCTATGTTTTAGGGACAAGACTGTGTGCATGAGAGAGAAATACAAGTATCAAACAGAAGAGAGGAGGAAGAACGGACAAATAAAAACAACGATGAGTCCGGTGGCACCTTAAAGACTAACAGATTTATTTGATGCATCTGAAGAAGTGGGGTTTTTTACCCATGAAAGCTTATGCCCAAATAAATCTGTTAGTCTTTAAGGTGTCACCGGACTCCTCATTGTTTTTGTGGATACAGACTAACCCAGCTACCCCTCTGATACTTGGACAAATAAAAAAAGACTCCTAACCTCTCACTGAAAAATAAAGTTTGGCACACATCTCACCCATCACTATAGCAAACCCAAAGTCAAAACCATCAGGATGCATTGCATATTGGGTAAATTAGGGTGAGAAAAGCTCTGCTTGTATCAGTTTGCTCTGCAAAATAAAAATAAGTTGACTAGCGCCAACTCTCTTGTACAACAGTGGATAATTTGACTTGACAGGCTGCACAGCAATGTCTCAAAAAATCTGTTTGGTGAGATTCTGAATAATGTGACTAACACAAGCTCTTAGCTGCAAATCTCTTTTTGTTAGCATTTTAAAAACTTTTTTCACACATGACTGTCCAGTGCTGGCAGAAATAAAAAAAGAGTACACCTAGGATATTTTTAGAGAACAATATAGGACATTAGTTTCTATGAAAATGTAATCCTTCCCAATGAAGTGCATCTTAATATCCCTCTCTGCACGACAGCATAATATTCTGATCACAGTTTCATAAACTCTTTAATGGTATTCCAAGAACAACCGATGAGATCAGGAATGTAGTCAATGCCACAGAACTGTAGGTCCATCTAGTTCAGCATGCTGGATGATAGTGATCAGTACCAGACGCTTCCGAGAAAGGTGCAACAAACCAACTACTGGATAGTTATGGAATACCCTGTTCACAGAGAAAGACTCTTCTTAGCCTCTGGCACTTAGTAATTGGCCTATTACCATGAAGCATAAGGGTTTGTGTATGCTTTCTAAAAAATGCTTTGCTTTTATCCCATCTAATGTAACCATTAATTCTTTCATTATGCAGCTGAACATCTACTTTCTTTTTTGAACTCCAAGCTCTTGGCCTCAAAGGTATTTTGTGTCAATAAGTTCCACAACTTAATGATGTATTGCGTAAAACAGAGATGCCTTTCCTTTTATCAGTTTTAAATTACTGTCTTTCTAACATCCTGGAATGTCTCCTTTTTCCTTTATAATGTGAACGTGTAAACAGGAGTACCCTATTTACCTTTATTACTATTCATTACATTCTGAACCTCTAGAATGACCCCTTTGATCCATCTCCTTTATAACAATTCCATTTTTACTTAGGAGAACCTAAAAATAAACAGCAGAAGAATAAAGAGATAGACATGCCCAATTTCTTTATTGTTCTTGCAAAAAGGGGATTTCAAACCATAGACCACAACTTCATATTTGGGTACAGGGATCCAAAGCCTTCTCAATCTGACATACAGTCCAAATCACACACTTAATGCATAATTTTCACACTTTTTTTTTTTTTAATACTCAGGCTGACTTCAGCTGGCCAGTTAGACAAATATGAAGAAAAAGTAAAAATTTTCATTAAGGTGGTGCTTAGAGGCCCCATCATGCTACATGCTGAAGAGGCAAAGCTTGAACTCATTCAAGACTGACAGAGAGGAAACACTAACAAGTTAGAAATTCCAAAGAGACATCCTTAATGTTTTATGTACCATTACGCATTAAGGAAGTTGACAGAAAGGACGACACCTTGCTTAAATGAGTTTGTCAATGTTTATTACACAAAAGAAGAGACATAAAAATGATACAGGGAGCACTTAGACTTTCCCTGTAACCTGAGTCAGATCTAGAACACACTTCTGACATACATGGATATGTGAAACTGATCCACAATGCATGGGTTTAAGTTTTATTGAAAATAGACAAAGAAAGTTAAATACATAAAAGGCACTCATATCAATTAAAGTTTCAGGATACAGAACTTCATGATGTTGACTCTAATTTAGTTTTCCTACATGGGAGATAAATGACTCCTAGAGCTAAAGGCCAGCCTCTACCAATCCCATTCCTTCTCCCTCTCATCCTTGTTCACTCTTCATTGACCCACACTCAGTCCTCATACATTATTTCCTTTTCTTCATTCTCTCACCTTAGCAGAGGGATGGCCCATCTGGGATAGAATTTAATTTCCCCAAATGTAGGAGATGGAGAGGAGCTGCTTGAGACTGTATCTATTTTCCCCACAGTGGTGGCAACACAAAGCAAGAGCAGGTGCCTACAACAATGCCCATTTCTCCAGCAGATGCAGAAAGAGGGGGGAAATGGGCAATTTTTATGGTGATAATGACAGAAGGAGTCCCAGCAAGCTCAGAGCTGGCACAGGCTTCCCCGCAACAGGAGATGAAAGAAGGAAGAGGGTGAAGGCTCTCCTGAAGCGTGTCACAGACTGAGCTCTCTGGCACTTCTGGCACATGAACATGTATGCTTAGAGGGTACATCAATCACATGTAGGACTATGGGAAACTTGAGGGCCTGTACAAGACTTTTTCGGGGTTTATACTGGTTCACTTTTTGAGTTTGACAATTTCAGATTTGAATTAACCCAATACTGCAAAGTTTTGACTGGCGCTGGGTCAAAACCAATCAAGCAAGCATCACAAATCTTCCACCAGACACCATAATTCAGCCTAGCCTTTCAAATCTAAATGATCCTGGCCCAAGTTTGGGATAAATAATATACAACACGAAAACAAAAGGAAACACACACCCTCAGTTTCAGGTTTTGTCACTGACGTTCAGCACAGTTCTAAATACCATTAAAAAAGAAAAAAAAAAGGAGATGCTGGGCAGCTCTACTTACTCAGAGTGTCAGAACCTGTGTGAAGTCCCTGTATAACAGATGTTCTGAGTAGAACTTCAACATCTGAACCTATTTTCATAAGCTGGTAAAAAAAAAACAGAGCAATTAAAACAGTGCAAAATTACTCTTGTAGACATTTGCCATGTTTGGTAAGTATATAAAAATACTGACGACATTTGATTTATCGTCTGAATAATAGGACATCTTGTATTTACATAGTGCTTTTTATCCTGGAGGATCCCAAAGTGCTTATGAATCGATACATCACTCACTCTGGTGTATGGTTGCCTGGGATGGAAAAAGTCTACTGTTTGATAACACACACAGCAATAGAAAATACTGTATTTAATTGAAACTGTAGGAGGATATTTAGGTAGGTGGATTACCAGAGAAATTATATTTTAATTTGTGTCCAATTATCCTGAACTCCAGGAGGAACAGCTTGCAAGAACTGTCATCAAGCAGTCAGGTTCTTTACAGTTCTGGTAAGTTTTGGACTTCTCTCCTTTCTTTTCCTCCCCAATCTGAGAAGAGGAGTCAGTGGTGCCACAGGAAGGAGACCAAAAGCAGTAGGAGTGGCTGGGGGAAGGGGCAGTCCCCCTCTCCCTAGAGATCAGCAGTATTAGGAGTGTGTGGTTACAACACTGTAATCCTTTTCCTATCGGAGAGGAAGCATGACAGAGGTCTCCATGTGCATGCTCCTTGCCAAAGACAGTACTTGTTAATTGGCTAGTACTTATCTGTATGCAGCACCTTCCTGCAATGTATACAGCTGCACAAGTGAGAAGCCTAGGGGGAACAGAGTTTCTTACATTGCAAAATTTCTCAGGTAGTTATTCTTCACTTCTTGTCCTAAAAAGCTGTTTAATGTCATGGGCTGGAAAACGTGCTATAATCTACTCTGGCAGTGGATGAAACAACAAATAAATATAGTCAAGATTTTGAAAAATGGATGCCTGAAATTAGGCACCGAAGTCTATACATGGATACCTGAATAGGAGGCCTGATTTTCAGAAGTACAGAAGTGCTTGGAGCCGAACAGTTTTGATTGTGTCTGTAAAGCACTCTTTGGTCCAATTCTTCTGCATTAATGGCACTTCAGCATATAAATGCACAATAAATTATTAAACGTGACAGGTTGTGTTTTTTTCCCCCACCATGGATACCATCATGGCCTTGCTGGAGACCAAGAATTTTATCCACTGATGTTTCACTCAATGAATAGGCCAATTAACTAGCATCAAAAGAAGAGTCAATATTAAACATGTGCACTTTGTAGATCACCACTCCGTACTAATGTAGCTTTGGAAATTTCACCTGGCATCTTATCTGTACATCAGTTAAAACAGTGTCATATCATTAAATTAAAAAATAGAAGACAGAACTTGATGCCTAGGACACACGCACAGAAATATTGCTGCTGTTGCTGAGCAACAATCAGACACGTTACAGAGAGTCTTGAACGAATGTTCAGAAGCGTTAACGTCAGTGATATGTGGGTGCTAGGATGCAAAGTACTGAACTGATTGTCTTAGTTTGTTTTTTTCTACAATATATGCTGACATATAGATGTGGTTTCTTCTAAGTCCTCCCCTCGTGGACTCAGGAGGAGTAGCATACATATGTCTACAAGAGGATTTCTAAAGAGAGAATTCAATGAATTGGAAAATATGCTGAATTAGAAGAGTGACAACAATTAATTCACTTCTTCAGCATGTATGGTAAAATAAAACCTCCAGTTCACATTGTTTCAGTGTTAATAATTGCAGGCCCAAGAAAATTCATAATCTTACTGCTAATTAAAAAGACTTTGCAAACAGCTGGAAGAGTCTGAATTATATAGTGAGCTAAAAGGATTTTCTACACTGTAGTCCCTTAATTTACCAGAGAGATAAAGAAAGGTGAGATAATTAATGCATCTGTATTAACAACTCAATCACAAGCACTTCATTATTTGGGAGGAAAGGAGTTTGTGATATGATATGAGTCAGAACTACTAGGCTCTATTGCCAGCTTTGCCAATAACAGACTACATCTACACTAATGAGCTAGGGGGTGTGATTCCCATCTTGCATACACATACTCATTCTACTTTGATGTGAACTAGCATAAGTACATGTACACGAGCTGAGAATCATACCTCTAGCTCATAGCATAGATGTAGCCTCACTGTGTGACACTGGGCAAGTCACTTAACCTTTGTGCCCCATTTCACCCATCTGTAAAGTGAGTATAAGCGAGTCATTCATAGATTTTAAGGCCAGAGGGCCCACTATGATCATCTACTCTGATAATCAGTCTAATACTTAGCTTGACTGCATAAGGAGAAACAAGCAAAATATTTGCACTAAATGGACAATTTGGAAAAACAATTCTAATTTTGTTATGAACTTGAAAACAGGCAGAACAAAAATGGCTTTGAATTGTAAACATGGAAAACTGTTTCTCTTGCAGTTTTTAATGTGAAAAGTGACACCTGTAATTTTTACATAAACTGAGGGTGAAAGCAGGACACAAAATAGAAAATAAGTTTGTACACAAAGTTTCATGAAATTAACATTTTGAAATTCACAAAGCTCTGGTTGCGCTGCTCAATTAATGTTTGCAAAGTATTCTGAGATCCTCTGATAAAAGATGCTGCTATGTGAATGTAAAGTATTATTAGACTTAATAGTATAAAATGGAGAACAGCATCACAATGAAAATACCTCTGCTATTCTCTCAGAAGAGGTCTCATCTTGATGGTTTCTGAATTCTTCATTTATCTTTTGTCTTGCAGCTAAAGGGGGCAAGTAAAATAAAGTTGTTTCGGTTGTTTTTTTTTTTTTTTTTTTAAATTTCCTCACTTTATTATCAGTTCTTTGTCATTGGCTCAAAACCCACATTCCTTAGCAGCTAAAACCCATCTTCAGTAGACAAATTTGCCCCTTGTTTGTTGATGCTGCTCTACAGCCATGGTCCTTTTACTACCTATCCACTTCATGTTTCACTCAGACCACAGCCTTGTACTTCAAGATCTCTGTGGAACTTGAGTGATAGCATGTTTTATTCCCACACCAATCACACCAGAAATGTGTTGTAATAAGATATGTTATTAAAAAAAGAAGCTCAAAATACTACTATATATCACTAGTATTTGTATCTGCTCAGTTCAAATATGCATGTTCACTGTATGATGGAGTTGTGTTACTCATTTTAAGAGCAACCATACACAAAGATGAACAAGTTGGGTGTTTGGTAGCCTAGGACACGCTCTGATAAGGCTGAGATTTAACAAGACTACAATTTTAAAATCATGGTTCTGTTCTACTTAACATTTTTTCATAATATTACAGTTTACAAAATTATTTATTAGCTTGATTCTAGCCAGAGATGTAATTTAATCTTTGGGAAGAAGATGTGAGTAAGGGGCAGCATGGATAAGGGAGAGATTCCCCCTTATTTCTCTGAAATGGGTGAAGGGGAAAATCACAACAATTTGAGGCAAATACACTTTAATCATTATTTCCCTCCCTGCCTTGTTCCTCTATTCCAGACCTGCTCATGTGAGTGACAGATTGCTGCCATTAACAGAAAAATATTCAACCATTTGTTTTAAGGGAAAAAACAAATGTACAAAAAATGTACAAATAAATGTACAAAAAAGGGACGAAATTGGCCTTCCAAGCTTTATGAAGTTCTTTAACAGTTAACTAAATTTATTTGCAGAGTATGAAAAGTTGCATTTGGTTGCCCAGTGGACTGCTATGCACTAAACAAATTTATTTGCCTTTCACAGGGCTTATAAGAGATTGAAATCAGAGCCCAGGGTATTTTGTTTAAAATAGACTGTCAACTCCCTAACAGTAAGTGATGTGTCCCTCTCATCTCTGTGCTGGGAAATAATCTATGAAAATCATGAGATGAAATGAGACTATTACAAATTGACATTGTTTCTCTGCTTATTAATATACACTCCAGTGAACAAATGAAAAAAATTACTTTCTGAAGAGATGAACTACTGAGCTACTGGGACTGATATTTCTTTAGCTCAATATAACTGAAAAGCATTTTGAAGCACTACAGGATCCACAACCACACAATTTGCTCAATGACAGGATGACATTCTTAGCCCACTAATTTTAGACGGAGGATGCTTCATATTTGAACAATTCTCTGAAACAACATATGCAAGGGAAGGAGGCTGATTATAGTGCTGACCTTTTTCCTTAACACATTTAAAAAAAACGTATTAAGGGAACTATAAAAAAAATCTCCTCCTTGCTTGGCTCCATACAGCTCATCTTGCCACCTTCCACTCTCTCCAAAAGGCTGCTGTTAAAAAGTTTGTTCCTTTCTTACACTGTTCTAACCATGCTAATCTCCCATGTACCTTCAATCTCTCTTACTTTTCTTCCACATAGGGCTGGTCTACACACAGTTACTGTGCTAATATAACTATTCTGGGTTACTAAAAAATCTTCTAAGTAGTAAAGGTAAAGCATGACCCTGAGTGTGACTGGTATAGCTTAAGCTTTTTAGAACACTGCACAAGACCAAGCAAGCTTAAACTACGCTCATATAAGGAAATTAATATCTGTCTGTGTCCATGCTAGGGAGCTATATCACTTTTTTAACTCATATAGTTATAGCAGTACAAAAAGCTGTGTAGATCAGCCCTTAAGGTATAGCTTCTAAAACTCACTTTCAAAGCCCTGTATAATTACACCACTGGCTCTTCCCCTCTGTCATTCCCTTCTGCTCCCTGGCTCTTTCCACCCCAACCATTGCTTTTGTAGTCTTCTCTCTCTTTCCACCTGGCACCTTCTTCTATGCCAGTGCTTACACTTAGTATAGAAGAGATGCCTTTCTAAGTCACCCCTTTTTCCTTCAAATCTCTCCAAAAAATAGAAATAGAAAACAGAAAAAGAATACTAATTTTCCCCCAAGGCTTTTCAACAACACCTTTGCAGTGAGAGCTGATCTGCTTCAAAAACAAATCATCCTCCACTATATTACAAACTTGTTAAAAATACCTGTAACCAGGTACAGTCAGGACCAGGACCATTTCTTCTTAGTATTAGAACAGAGAGCGCTCAATAAAGTTTTGTGAGGCATGCCTGGGAGTTGGGAACCTCAGGGCTTCTGGTTCTGTAGCAGCCTGCCAAGTAGAGTGCCCCCAAGTTGGAGGCTTCCAGGGTCTACTGCTCTGGGGCAGTCTGCCCCACTCCCTCTTGTGAAGAATTTGGAAATATTTTGGTCTGTGTTCCCAACTGGAACAAAACCAAATTTCAAAATATTAAAATCCTCCGTGAAACAAAATTACGTTTCTCTGCACAGCTCTAATCAAAAAAGTGATCATGATGCATCCTCTTATTCTAGTAACTCAAAAACACTGACAAACTGAAGTATTTAAATGGATGAGGTTTTTTTCTTTGTTTTTGCTTAGGTAACCGAACAACACAGTAGTAGTGATCTGTTCTATCACACTTGTGACTCAAGTTGATGACCTCTTCCATCTGTGGGGAAGGTATGAGTATCAGAGGGAAAATTACTTTTTGTAGTGACCCAGCCACTCCCAGTCTTTATTCAAGCTTAATTTGATGGTGTCAAGGCTGCAAATTAATTCTAGTTCTTCAGTTTCTCGCTGAAGCCTGTTTTTGAAGTTTTTTCAAATTAGGCCTGACTAAAGACTGGGAGTGACTGGGTCACTACAAAAGTAATTTTCCCTCTGTTGATATTCACACCTTCTTGTCAACTTTTGGGAATGGGCCACATCCACCCTGACTGAATTGGCCTCGTTAGCACTAACCCCCAACTTGGTAAGGCAACTCTCATTTTTTCATGTGCTGTATATTTATACCTGTCTACTGTATTTTTCACTCCATGCATCTGATGAAGTGGCTTTATAGCCCACAAAAGCTTATGCCCAAATAAATTTGTTAGTCTCTAAGGTGCCACAAGGACTCCTCATTGTTCCATCCGTTTGCTCCCTGGACCAGCAGGGCATACATGCAAACTTCACTCACAAAAGAAGAAAGAATGCTTTGCCCTGTTTGACTGAACCCCGTAAGCTGATTAAACAACAGCAGGTTCCATCTAGTTCAAGTCCCCTCAGACAGAGGGATGATAGTTGCATTAAGACAGTGGTTCTCAAAGCCGGTCCGCCGCTTTTTCAGGGAAAGCCCCTGGCGGGCCGGACCGGTTTGTTTACCTGCCGCAGCCGCAGGTTCGGCCGATCGCGGCTCCCACGGGCCGCGGTTCGCCGCTCCAGGCCAATGGGGGCTGCGGGAAGTGGTGCGGGCCAAGGGATGTGCTGGACGCCCTTCCCGCAGCCCCCATTGGCCTGGAGTGGTGAACCGCAGCCAGTGGAAGCCGCGATTGGCCGAACCTGCGGATGCGGCAGGTAAACAAACCTGTCTGGCCCGCCAGGGGCTTTCCCTGAACAAGTGGCGGACTGGCTTTGAGAACCACTGCTCTAAGAGACCTTCATGACAGGGGCATGCAGAAGGGAGGAGGGTCCTTAGAGCTTTTGTAGAGATGCAGAGGATCCACTAGGAAGACAAAAATTCTTACCTTCTAAGGCTCTGGCATCATTTTTAAAAACCTGTTGCCGTGTTCTGTGCAATGCTCTGAAAAGCTTCAAAACCTATTAACAAAATACAAGTCAACAATAAATGTGTTTTGTTTGTTAATAGGATTTTTTAAATAAAATTAATATTTTTGCAATTAAAAAGGTATTTTGTTTGCATTCTATTGTTTCCTCCACAGCAGCTGGAGACGACTCATTCTGTCAGAAATGTAATCTCAATTCTTGATCAGACTTTTTTTTAAGATAAAACAGAGATATAGAACACAGAAGAGATGACAATTCTGGATATCTAAAATACAGCAGAACCTCAGAGCTACAAACTGAGCGGTCAACCATACACCTCATTTGAAACCGGAAGTAAGCAATCAGGCATCAGCAGACACAGACACACACACACACACAGGCAAATACAGTACAGTACTGTGTTAAATATAAACAACTAAAAAAAATAAAGGGAAAGTTTAAAAAAAAAGATTTGACAAGGTAAGGAAACTCTTTCTGTGCTTGTTTCATTTAAATTAAGATGTTTAAAAGCAGCATTTTCCTCCTGCATAGAAAAGTTTCAAAGCTGTGTTAAGTCAATGTTCTGTTGTAAATTTTTGAAAACAACCATAACATTTTGTTCAGCATCACGAACAACCTCCATTCCTGAGGGTACGTAACTCTGACGTTCATCTGTAACTGAAGACACAAAAGAAGTTCTGGTACTATTTCAAGTGGCCATTTTGACCTCTATGGCCCTACTCCTGCAAACAGACCAGCACAAAGGCACTCATGCCTGTAAAGTAAAAGTTTACAGGATATGGGCTTACAACTGTACAGTAAAAGCCACCCAATTAAGTGGCAATCATGGGTAACATCAGAGATTTGTTTTACTATTCAATATTAGATACTACACTACCAAAAACCTGGACCAGCAGAGACTACAGTTCTGACAGACTATAGTTCAATAGTTCTGAAATACTGACAGAATCAACTCAGTTACAGGAGAGTGTCACAAAACTGAATGAATAAGATGACCTCAAACACCAGCTTGGAAAGCTTATGTCCAAACATTACATTTTCAATAGAACCACTTAGTGTAAACATAAAAAAAAAAATGTACAGCAAAACCCATACAAGATCAGTAGGTATTGACATGTCTTTGGTCAGGAGAATTCACTCAAAAAGACTGAATAATATGATGCAAATACAGATACAAAAAGTTATTACAATTATTATTATTAAAGGTTATTATAAGCATGCCTATGCTTTTACTGAATTTTAGTAGATACTTATAAACATCATATGTTTATAGAATAGGGTAATTCATATGCTTATGGTTTTGGTTGAAATGTTCATGCTAATTAAGGAAATTCCTAGGAAATCTCTGCTCTCTGTCAACCAAGGACAAGCACCAGAAGTGTCAGAGGAGGATACCTCCTTAGCCATAAAGCCATATTTATTACCTTCAAATATATTTACACAGACTCTGGAATGCATCTTTAGAGCATCTAGTTAGTTTTAACATTCCATATTTTCTTATATAGACATCTTTCAAATTATAGTATAAATGTGTTAGTTACTGAGTTGTGCCTTGTATAGAATATTTATTAGAAGTGTTTAACCTCAAAATGTAAGTGTACTACAAATGGTAGGTTATAAATCTATGAGTCATTTGGTCAAAAGGGTGAACAACCAACAAGGGGATTGTCAAAGAACAGGGGACTTCCACCCTGTAGAAGATACCAGTTTGGTATAGACATGATTTTTATCTCAAGAAAACAAACATTGTATGATATTTATGTTTTAGAAAGAGACCTGTTTGTGTCAAAAAGTGAAGGCTTTAGTCAGGATACTCCAAAGGGAGGTGGTGCTTAGAATGTATTATCAGAGCTGTAAACTAAGTAATACAAGTGGGTCTCTTCATCCCACCTCTCGGGGGTGGGGTGGGAAGCCCCTTAATTTTACACCCACACAAAGAATTCTAAAAATATTCTTATTTAAACTGATTTCTTTTATAAACTTTCTAAAATCCTTATTCTTTAAATGTTAAGGAGAACTTATGTGATTGGGAAATGTTTTACAGAAGTTATTGGTTACTTCTAACCAACAGAAAAGGTGAAAGCTTTTCTTGTCCTCAAATTCCTAAGATGAACAACTTCTTCAGAGATGCAGATTTGCAAGTATTATATCTAAATGCAAGCATTAATGCCTGCACCCTAGTATCTTTAGCATACTGATCTACAGTTGATAAACGCAAAGTAATGCACATTGGAAAACATAATTCCAACTATACATATAAAGTGATGGGGTCTAAATTAGTTGTTACCACTCAAGAAATATCTTAGGAATCATTGTGGATAATTCTCTGAAAACATCCACACAATGTGCAGCCGAAGTCAAAAAAGGGAACAGAATGTTGGGAATCATTCATAAAGGGATAGATAATAAGACAGAAAATATCATATTGCCTTTATATAAATCCATGGTATGTTCACATCTTGAATACTGAGCATAGATCTGGTCATCCCATCTCAGAAAAGATATATTGGATATTGGAAAAGGTTCAGAAAAGGGCAACAAAAATTATTAAGAGTACGGAACGGCGGCCATATGAGGAGAGATTAATAAGACTGGGACTTTTCAGCTTGGAAAAGTGTCGACTAACGGGGGATATGACAGAGGTCTATAAAATCATGACTGGTGTGGAGAAAGCAAATAAAGAAGTATTATTTACACCTTCTCATAACACAAGAACTAAGGGTCATCACATGAAATTAAACAGCAGCAGGTTTAAAACAAACAAATGGAAGTATTTTTTTCACACAACGCACAGTCACCTGTGGAACTCTTTGCCAGAGGACATTGTGAAGGCCAAGACTATAATAGGGTTCCAAAAAAACAAACAATCAAAAAAACCAACCCTCAAAAAACCCTACACCCCTAGATATTAGTGAGGATGGGCAGGGATGGTGTCCCTAGACTCTGTTTGTCAGAAGCTGGGAATGGGTGACATGGGATGGATCACCTGATAATTACCTGTTCTGTTCATTCCCTCTGGGGCACCTCGCATTGGCCACTGTCGGAAGACAGGATACTGGGATAGAT
The DNA here is from genome assembly GCF_965140295.1 of Lepidochelys olivacea. Classification (NCBI taxonomy): domain Eukaryota; kingdom Metazoa; phylum Chordata; order Testudines; family Cheloniidae; genus Lepidochelys; species Lepidochelys olivacea. The sequence goes on along the minus strand of NC_140415.1, from coordinate 83,914,490 downwards.
GGACCTTTAGTCTGACCCAGTATGGCTGTTCTTATGTACAGTACAATATTAACAAAAAGAAAAGGAGTACTTGTGGCACCTTAGAGACTAACAAATTTATTTGAGCATAAGCTTTCGTGGGCTAAAACCCACTTCATCGGATGCATGCACTGGAAAATACAGTAGGAAGATATATATATATATATATACACACACACACAGAACAAGAAAAAATAGGTGAGAGCTCTCTCATCGACGTAATTAGTCCACCTCAATGAGAGGCAGAAGCTACGTTGAGGGGAAAGCATCTCCCGCTGACATAGTGCAGTGTCGACACTGCAGTAAGTCGATGTAAATTACGTGACTGGGAAGGGGAGGGATTTACACCTCAGAGTGACATAAGTTATGTTGACTGAAGCTGTAGTGTAGACAAGGCCTCAGGCTTACAGGCACAGGATAAGCAGCACTGGTGCAGCCCCCACAACTACTCCAGCATGGGGAATCGGTGATTTCTGAGGGCAGGCTTGAGAAATCAAGCTCAGGACTCCGCCATCTGCCCCAAGCTGGGCCTAAGCCTGTTACAGCACCGGGCCAAGCTCCCCTATCATCGCAGTGCGCTGGAGGCCGCAGGTACGGCGGGCGAGGGGAGATCATGGGCCTTGCCCTTGTCATGGGCCTTGTGGGGAGGGACATACCACGGCCCGGAGCCGCCGGACCCTGCCCTACGCAGCCTGTCACTGTCATGTTGTTCATGCTCAGCAAGCGGGGCATCGCGCATGCGCGCTCACTCACCTCCGCCCGACTCCCCATCGCCGCAGTCGCAGGCCTAGCGGAACCACGCCCACACCCTCCCGACTCGCTCATGAGGAGCAAATCGGCAGGTCACATTCCAGCCCCTGTAGCGTCTCAGCACCGCCTCCTCTGCCGCTGCTAGGGAGCGGCGTGGCGGAGAGAACGTTACTGGACGTACCTGCGCCGAACGTTTCCTTGCACTCCGCTGGTGGCGGCGGCGGCGGCGGCGTGGCTACTTCCGGGTGCAGCGGGCGTTTGTGCCCGCTAGAGCCGTGTCCCCTGAACACTGGTTCCGGACAGAGCTGTGCCCCGGAGCCGTGAGCTGGTGAGGGGCCAGAGGGCGTAGCTAGGCTGGCATAAGGAGAAAGAAACGTGATTGGCTAATAAATTCCCCGTGTTCTACTCTGTGGCCCTACGCAGGCGGTGCTGCTGCTGGGCTCCCCGTCCAGGCAACAGGCACAAGGCAGAGTCTGGGACCCCGCAGCGCTGTCAGGGGTGCCCTGTCTGCCCAGCTCCGTACTGCCCGCCCCAAGCCTCCCAACGGCAGCAGGCGGGGCCCAGCAGCCACGAGATTGGCTAAAAAACATGAGATTTAAACCTGGTGGCTGTTGTTGGGTGTGGCCGGCTTGAGGCCGCCCTCTGGAAGCACGAGGGTTAGAAAGCGACATCTCTCCCATAACAACGTGCCTCCCGGAGTTTGGGCTTTAAGAAAAGCACCACACATTGCAATGTGGCTCTATGTGCTACTGCAGGCTGCTTGTGCATAAATTAAACTGCACCTTTAATGCACGGGGGCCCATGCCAACTTGCCTGTACACCAGCTGAAACACTTGTATGCATGTCAATGGGAGTTGAGTCAGACCTTGAACTAGAAGTAGTGAGTTGCACCAAGCATCTGCAGGGCCCGATTAACCTTTTGTGGGGCTGGCTCCAAATATATCTGTGGGCCCCCATGAGGGCAATGGCACATGGCGGGGGGAGGTCAGTCTCCGGAGCGAGGGGTCAGCCAGAGGCAATGGGGTATGGCATGGCAGGGGAAGCCCCACTCTACCCAATGCAAGGGCACTTTACAAACCGGCAGTTGCCAGATGCACAGTGGGTTACCCGGCCGTGTGCTGCCAGCAAGCCCCTTCTCCTCGGGAGTGGGCCTATGCCACACCACACAGCCCCCCCGCCCAACACCCCATGACTCCCTATGGCCAGAGGTCTCACAGACCCACTATACCCTCTGTGCCCCCCAAGACCCACCCACAAATGCACAGCACCCTGCATACCACCACCCCTGCCCACAGCCCTACCACTACTGCCCAGCATCTCCCACAGAACCCACACTCCCAACACACACACACATCTTCCCCACCCCTTCACAGCTCAGCACCATCCCCAGATTTCCCACAGACCCACTCCCCCAAGCCCTGCCTCCCGGCCGCACTCAGCAGCCCTGCTGGGAGGCGACTGTGTCTGCCGCGCTGAGCCGGCAGCGCAGCCAGGGCTGGTCCCAGGGCCAGTCCCAGGGCCAAGAATTGCTCTGGTCCCTCGGGAGTGGTGCGATCAGCCAGGCCAGAGCTAGTCCCGGACGGGGTCCCTCAAGACGCACTTGCCTGGAGGGGCCCAGCCAAGCCCTCCACACTGTTTCCCCCACCTACACACATACCAGTCCCAGGAGGCTCAGCTCCGGGGAGACAGGTGGGGCCCCACAGGTGGTGGGAAGCAGAGACTGTCCAGAGCCAGAGGTACACTGGGGTCCGGCCAGGGACTGAGAGGAGCAGGGGATGGGGCCCTTGACCAGTTGGCGGGCAGCCCGAGAGGAGCAAGTGGTGGGTGGGGGGAGCCAGAGGGGTCTTGGGGCGCAGTGCAAGCGAGCAGGCCAGGGCCCCTTCTGAGCATGGGCCTGGCTCCATGGAGCCACTGGAGCCATTGTCAAACCGACACTGAGTAGCTGAGAACTGGGCTCTGTGCTGGGCTCTTTAGGTTTTGTATCCCATAACAGGGCTTCTGAGGGGGAAAAATATTTTTAATGAGATTTTAAATTACGTTGTTAAAAGTCTTCAGAGTCAGTAGAACCCTAGGGATCCTAAAACCACCAGATTGTAAATGACATGGAAAATGGTATAATTTGCTATTTTTTTGGTGAAGAAAACATTCAGTTTTCAAACTCGTAACTGGAAAGTCATCAGTTTCCAGCCAATTAACAGATTTATGTTGCACAGCTGCTTTTTACTCCCTACCCAGTGTTTAACTCTGCTTATACTTAATTTCCATTTCCTAAGAAATTGTGGTCATCTAGACAATTAAGACTTATTTGTCAGAACTGATTTGGGAGGAGTGTATCAGTTCCTTTTGTTTATAAAAACAACAAAAAAATCTGGAGCATACATCTTTTCGTTTCAGCATGAGAGAACATTCAGATGGGTACTGAGGAAGAACCTCAGAGTTGAAGCACCTGCTGTATTTTTGATCATTGAAAATTACAGACACAGAGTTAAATTCTGCCTTGGAAAAATATTCACAGCTCCTCAGCTGACTTCAAGAGGAATTACACCCACTCATATCAGGAGTCAGGACTGTTTTGACTTCTCCATAGATATCAAAGATTCCTTTTAGTCTGTTTACCAACATTTGCAGCATATGCCAGTGGAAGTGATTCTTGGTTCTAAGAACTCTAGCACTTTTTGTTAACAGGAAAATTTAATGCATTAAGAACCTGCAAAAGGAGCTGAGCAATGAGGTGGCAAAATTTGCAGATGAGACAAAATTATTTAGGTTAGTCAAGGCCGGAAAAGACTCTGAGAAGCTCTAGAGGCACCTAACCAAGCCAAGTGAATAGGCAACATGATGCTGGTAAATCCTAAATGTAAAGTAATCAGCATTGAAGGGAAAAAATTAAACTACTCAGACAATTTACTGGATTCTAAATTAACTGTGTCAACTCAGGAAAAGAACCTGAGTATCAGACGGCTCTGTAGAGCTGTGCTCAATGTGCAGTTGTAGAAAACAAAGCAAACAAAATATTAAGAATGGGAGAGAAAATAATAGAGTATAGGAAATATTATAATGCCATTATATACATCAGTGGTTCACCCTCACTTGGAATAGAGTGTTCAGTTTTGGTCACCATCTAAAAAAGGACATTGCAGAATTAGAGGAGGTTCAGAGGTGGACGATGGCACTGGTACGAGAAATGGAAAAATTCATACGGAGGGAGATTGAATAGAGTACTATTATTTACCTGAGAAAGGAGATGAGTAAGAAGAGACATAATAAAAGCATACAAAATAATATTATGGAGAAGGTAGACTGGAAGCATCTTTTCTTCATCTCACACTACAAGAATAAGGTTTCAGAGTAGCAGTCGTGTTAGTCTGTATTTGCAAAAAGAAAAGGAGTACTTGTGGCACCTTAGAGACTAACCAATTTATTTGAGCATAAGCTTTCGTGAGCTTATGCTCAAATAAATTGGTTAGTCTCTAAGGTGCCACAAGTACTCCTTTTCTTTTTACAAGAATAAGGACGCTGAAGCTGAAAAGTAACAAATTCAAAACTGATAAATTCTAGTTTACATACTTATATAGCCCCCATTACTGTAGTAGCTGAGTACCTCACAATCTTTAATGTATTTATCCTCACAGCACCCCTCTGTGGTAGGGAAGCACAATTATTCCTATTTTACTGATAAGGAACTGAGAGATTAAGGCCCAGATCCTCAAAGGTATTTAGGTGTCTGATTTCCATTGAGTTCAATGGGAGTTAGGTGCCTAAATACCTTTGAGGATCTGGGTCTAAGTGACTTGCTGAAGGTCATGGAGGAAGGTTAACATAGCAGGGAATAGTTCACTCAAGTAGCAGGCTAGTAGCCTGACAACCTGACCATCCTTCACACAATATGTAATGTGACTGTGGAACTCTGGCATAGGATGACATTTCTGCTAGGACTTCAATAAGACTGAAAGAGAGAGTGGACATTTATATGGATAGCATGAGTTTCCAGAGTTATAATAATTAATGCTAAAAAGATGTTTTGGAAGGGATATAAAATGTCATGCTTCAGGGTTTTAGCCATGTCAAACTATTACACAAGGCTTTCATAGGGGCAGAATCTCAAGCATCTATCTCCCTACTGTGGGATTTTTTGGACTGTCCTCTGAAGCATCTCGTAGTGGCCACTGTAGAGACAGAAGATTGGACTAGATGGATCACAGATCTGATCCAGTATGCCTTGTCATCACACCAAATGGTTCTTTATTTCTTTGCTTGAGACTACCAACTATGGCCCCATTCCTATTCCTACAACTGTCTCTATAGAGTTACCTTCTGTGTCCACTCAGAGCCCCACTGAAGTCAAAGTACTTCTTGCAAGCACAGGGGTTTGCCTATGCAGAGCCAGTTGCCAGATTGGGGCTTATAAAATCAGTTAATACCAATTGTCGTGGGGCTGGTTTTTATTATGTGGACACCTCTCCAGTAGGAAGAGAAGTGAGACTGACAGCTCACAGATCATCAAACAATCCTATGGATCATCAAACAAATGATAGCAGTTATAGGACGCTGGCAATTGCACTAGAAACAGAGCAGTGACTGAGAGGTAGAAAGCTCTGTCATTTCATTAATTTTCTATTAAGCCATCAAGTGACCCTATCATCACCTTTTTCTGAGAAAGGGAAAATGTTATTACTTTTCTCCTTCTCACATCAAAACACCTGAATCCAGTGATTGACTCCATATGAGTCTGATTATAGGAAAGCATACAATGAACCTAAAGGTGTCTCGGTCACTCCGATTTTCATTCATGGATGCAATTTTTAATTTAGAAAATTCATTTCTCTAACAAAAATAGACAGTTCTCTTTCTAAGACTTTATAGTGTGTAAGTCATTAAGTGTTGTATTTGTAATGTATTTGTAATGTGTTAGTTAAGAATCAGTTGTTATTTTCTTTATATACCTAATATTTTTAGTGGTTTATAGCTGAGTTAAAAAATTAGCCAAAGGCTGAATCTTTTGATAGGATTAATTGAGGATGGAATAGGAACTGTAATTCCTTAATCATCTTTGCAGCTTTAAATTAGACTTTTTAAATTTAGATAACTATATTCCTTTGTTTAATGATAATTGCATACAATATATATGTAACAGTCTGTCAGCATTTCCATTATCATCTTCTCTTTTCAGGAGATTATTCCCTTTGAGGGAAATTTACTTTGCGATAACATTTGTTAAATAGGAGCAGATACATTATTTTAAAAATTTATTACTAACGCTGAAGGAATAATTTTTAATAATCATGAAATTTTTTTTGGAAAACTTCCTGAAATATGTTGAATAAATTATTCAGTGAACATAGTCCTGATCCTGGAATACGATCCACTAAGAGGTGCAAGAGTAACAGCCGTGTTAGTCTGTATTCACAAAAACAAAAGGAGTACTTGTGGCACCTTAGAGACTAACCAATTTATCTGAGCATAAGCTCACGAAAGCTTATGCTCAAATAAATTGGTTAGTCTCTAAGGTGCCACAAGTACTCCTTTTCTTTTTAAGAGGTGCAAGACTCTTTTTCATCAAACACAGTTGCAGGTTCAAGAGCCACATTAGTGAATTATTCAACTATTCATAAAAACTGGGTGAATTAGAGAAATATTTTTGACTATTTTTAAACTATTGCAAAATTAAATAAGTAGTTTGATAAAATTATTTAACCAGGTCTGTTTATTACATTTGAAAAAATGCTGCTGCACATTTAGAATAATGTTTTTAAATTATGTTGGTTTATCATCTTTCTTTGAGCTATTAATATCTAGCAAATAACAGAGGCTAAGGACTCCAATGAAATCAATGGGCCTACTTACAGAGCTTACTGTTAAATACATGAGTAAGTTTTGTAGGATCAGGGCCTTAAATAAGTATTTATGTAATATATTGATCTATCATTTTGTATCTAGTCAATTATGTCTATTTTTATATTCTTTCCTTAAAGACATTTTAATCCTGTGAAATAAAAAAAGGAAGTTTAACAACATCGTTGTTAAAATAACATTCACTGTCTGACAAACATAGAAAAGCAAGGAAATTAAAAGCTGAGGCAGAAATTCTGTCCTTATCTTACCCCTTTACAACTAAGCAAAGCAGTACCCCTAGGACATATATGTTCCAAAATACCTACATACGCTGGGATGAGGTAAAGGACAGAATGTCAGCCCATGGTTCTTTGATTTGTTTGGTCAGACCTTTCTTTGTAGTGCCCCAGGACATATTATTACTAGGCAGCCATTATGGAAGGAGTATGACAAGTTCTGCTCTTTTATACCATCTTAAAATAACTGAAGTAACTCAAAATTTACACTGGTCTGAGAACAGAATTTTTCCCACAATTCTCTCCATAGTTATGGTTAAATCACATATTTCCCTTACAAGAGCATATAATGATCCTATATTCAAGGAATGTTATGGAAAGTGTGAGAAAAATCAAACCAGGGCTTTGGAAACTATGAAGGTTAAAAAGGTTAAGTGGACTGTGTTTTTTTGTTTTTGTTTTAGCTTTTGGAACGTTTTCTAATATTTTTTAACATTTCATCTCTCAAAAGCAACTTCACCTAGAAACACTGCATGGATTATGTTTGTTGATCTCAGTGAAGTGTGGTGCATTTGTTTAGATTTGTGGTTGGAAGATCGACCAATGTGCAGGACTAAAATGCTAAGATTTTTCTCAAAATCTCCAGTCAGTGCTAGCAGTGATGGGAATGCTAATGTAGACCAGCTGCCAGTGCCATTTTGTCATCTAAGGCATTGTCTATACTCCACAGTTTTGTCCACAAAAGTCAGCTTTCGTCGACAAAACTGTGGAGGTATACATACTGAAATGCTCCTCCTGACAATGTAATTCCCCTGCTATGCCAACATAATAAAACCATCTTGACAAGCGGCGTAGAGCTTTTTGCAACATAGTTAGGGCGATGCAGCGTAAGTGTAGACACCTTACTTGGTTATATCGCTCTAATTGGCCTCCAGGAGGTGACTGCCATCATGACTGCTCTGGTCAGTGGTTTGAACTCTACTGCCCTGAAGGTAGTATGCCCCCCTCCCCCATATAAAGGCCCTCAAAAATAGACTCCAACGAGAAACTGCTGAGCTTGAATTAATATGCAAACTGGATACCATTAACTTGGGTTTGAATAGAGACTGGGAGTGGCTGGGTCATTACACATATTGAATCTATTTCCCCATGTTAAGTATCCTCAACCTTCTCGTCAACGGTCTAAATGGGCCATCCTGATTATCACTACAAAAGTTTTTTTTTCTCCTGCTGATAATAGCTCATCTAGCCTCTTACTCCACCTTTTCATCTTCCCTGTATGTGTATATATATCTATATCTTCTTACTATATGTTCTATTCTATGCATCTGATGAAGAGGGTTGTAGCCCATGAAAGCTAATGCTCAAATAAATTTGTTAGTCTCCAAGGTGCCACAAGTACTCCTGTTCTTTTTGCAGATACAAACTAACACGTCTGTTACTCTGCAACCCGTGAATTTTTGAAATTCCTCTTCCTGTTTGCTCGGCATGCACAGTTCACACAGCAACTTCCCAGCTGACTATGCCGGCTTTCCACAGTAGACGCGCTCCTGCATGGAGCGCACCAGAGCTGTTTAATCTGCTGAGTCTGGGGAGAGGAGGCTGTGCAATCACAGCTTTGCACCAGCCATAGGAATTTTTATACTTATGGGCTGATTGCTAATGGCATGCAGGAGAAGGGGCACAAAAGGGACATGCAACAGTGTTGTGATAAAATCAAAGAGCTGAGGCAGGCATGCCAGAAGACAAGGGAGGCCAACCGTTGCTCTGATGTGGCACCAAAGGAGGAGCTGCATGCCATCCTCGGCAGATGCCAGCGACCCCACTTCCACTGCCAAGAGCCCCATGGATACTTCGGGGGGACTGGAGGCAGGAGCCAGTGGACTCAACCCTGATAAGGAAGTGGTGAATGAAGAGGTGGAGTTGGAGGATGATGTGGAGCACACAGCAAGGTTGTCTGGTGTTGAGGTGAGTCAGGACCTCTTTTTTCCACTCTGGAGGAGTCTAGCTAGTCCCAGCTCTGGCACACAGGATTCCGGAGAGGGGAGCTCCGGTAAGTGCTCATTTTGCTTTGATACTGCCCGGTGAGAGGAAACTGAGCTTTCATGTACTTTGTTATATGGTAGAGGAGAGATAAGGGACAGAAATTAACAACAGAGTCTGTCCATCTACACAGTGGGGCCATGGCAGAAAAGTTTGTTAATGTACATGGGGATGTCTCGGAATCCCCCATAGTGATCTCTAGGAAACATTGCAGTAGGTATTCTGCAATCTTCTGCTGAAGGTTCCGTGGGAGAGCTGCCTGTTTCTCCCCCTGCTGTAGGAAACTTTGCTGCGTCATCCGGCAATTATTTCTGGAGGGACCAGAGCAGCACACAGGTGAGCAGCATATGGAGCCAGTCTGAAGCCACACGCATGTAGGAGATGCTCCCTTGCATGCTGGATTACCCTTAGTAGTGAGATATTGGGTTCTATTACCCTAGCCAGTGGAAAAGGGTACCAATATTCACAATAGGCTCCCTAGCGGGTTATTAACTCCCCCTCACAAACTACTCATTGTCCCTTCCTGCCCTTTCCCTCTTGCCCACCACCTCCTTCCCTGTGAACTCACCATAATTAGGTCTCTCGACAACCTGGTACTAGCCAAGGGACAGTGAGAAAGAGGTGTGTATAACTTTTGTGATTCACAGCAGTGAGCACACTCACTGTTTCTATTCATTGTTTCTTTGCCTTCTGCAGATGTGCCCTTGAGAATGCATTCCTCCACAGTGGCGGAGTGCCTCTATCAGATAAGGTGGCGACCAAGGAGAAGTAAGCAGGGCCATCCTTACCCATACACAAAGTACACAGCTGCGTAGGGCACCAGGAAATTTGGGGCATCAAATTTCCTGGTGCCCTGCGCTGCTGCATGCTGCTCCAGCCCCTGCTCCAACTCTTCCCCATGGCCCCCACCCTTGCTCCGCCCTGCCTCTTCTCACCCGCCCCCACTTCCCTGAGCTCTGCAGCAGGGCCAGGGTGGTTCCCCCCTGCCTCCCAAGCCAGCCTGCCCCCGAGGCCTGGGGCCAGCCCCACCACTGCCCCACCCCCACCCCCCCCTGCAGAGGCCTGGGGTCCCACACATACACACCCCATGTGGGGGCTGCGTAGGGCTCCAGAATAGCTAGGGATGGCCCTGGGAGTAAGGCTGTTTTGCGAGGTGCTGCAGTCAACAGATGCAGTACAGAGCGAAACAAGAGTGTGAAGGGAATTAATTAAGGGAAGTGTGAATTAATAAAAGACTGAGGCTGGATAGCCAGGAAAGGACAGAGGGGAAGGAGTGGATGATAAAGCTCTTGAGGACCAGAGATATTGAAGTCCCTCATTAGCCTGCATTTGCAGCAATCTGTGTCAGACTTCGCCTCCAGTCACTACAGAACTGCAGTCCATGCTCTCCCCAAATTCCCCCAGGGCATTCCTTGTGTATACCTGGTCCTCACAGTACCCCGTGTGCTCCACTCCTGGGGACTGGTTTCCCAATGAAAGTTGGAGTTACACCCAGCTGTGAGAGCCCTAACCGCAAGACTGTTCTTCTTTGTCATGCCCCTCGTTTGACCAAGTTTGTGTTTGATCCTGTTATTAAACTTGAGTCTTTGAAATAAAATGAGTCTTAATTTGTGAAATACATACATATATCGCTCAGTCTTAACACTGAGACACATTGGCTGTAGGTAGGACTATTTGCTCCTTACAGTTAACACTCAAGAAGCACGTACTTCATGGCAGAAACTAAATATTGCCTGGCTGAATGCACCAAATACAGACATTACTGGGAATCATTGTCAAAATGCTCCTTCAAAGCCTCCCTGATTCATATAGCCTTCCACTGTGCCCCTCTAATTGCCCTTGTATCTGGCTGCTTAAAATCAGCAACCAGACGGTCAGCTTCAGCACCATCAGCGGCCCACCCCTGGGGAAAACTTTTCCCCTTTCGATTAGCAAATATTATGGAGAGTACAGCAGGCTGCAATGGCCATTGGAATATTTTCCTCATTGAAGTCTAACTGGCCAAAAAGACAGCGCCAGAGACCTTTTAATTAGCCAAAGGCACATTCGACCATCGTTCAGTACCTGCTAAGCCTGTTGTTGAAGCGCTCTTTGCTGCTGACTTGGTTTCTGGTGTAAGGCTTCATGAGCCCTGGGAGTAAGGGGTTTGCGGGGTCTCCAAGGTCCCTATGGGCATTTTCACATCCCCCATTGGAATCTTCTGGTCTGGAAAGAAAGTCTGAGCGTTCAACTTTCTATACAGTCCAGTGTTCTGAAAAATGCATGCATTATGCACCTTCCCTGACCACCCTGCACTGATGCCAGTGAAATGGCCCTGGTGATCCACCAGCGCCTGCTAGACCATGGGCAAGTAGCCCTTTGAGTTGATGTACTCCATTGCAAGATGGTTGGGGGCCAAAACTGGGGTATGTGTTCCATCTGTCATCCTGCCACAGTTAGGGAATCCCATTGCCTCAAAGCCATCAATTATTTCCTGCACATTACCGAGAATGACAGTCCTTTGTAGCAGGACCTGCACACTTGCATCACTGCAGACCCCATAGTGGACTTTCGAACTGCACACTGATTCACGACTGACCAGTAGCAGTCTGGAGTTGCCAGACTCACTTTTCCACAGTGAGGGCAGCTCTCATTCTGGTGTCCTTATGCCGCAATGCTGGGGCAAGCTCCACACACAGTTCCAGGAAGGTGGATTTGTGCATCCGAAAGTTCTGCAGCCACTGCTTGTCATCCCATACATGCATCATGATGCAATCCCACCACTCAGTGCTTGTTTCCCGAACCCAGTACCGATGCTCCACCATGGCAAGCTGTTCTGTGAATGTCAGCAGCAATCTTGAATTATTTGTTTCTATGGCAGAAAGCAGGGCAGGCATAACCGATACACTCTCTGTTTCACAGCTCATGTAATACTGCAGGACCAGCTGCATTGTGTTCATCACGCTCATCACCAGAATGATCAGCAGCTCAGGATCCATGTTGTCAGGCAGAGATGGCAGGTGCATAGTTTACAAGGGCTGTTGAAAAATGGAGCAAATGAAGTATGAAGCCCAGGGAATGATGGGATGGAAAGAACTGCATCATGGGACAGCAAGCACTTCCCCATGATTCACTGCAATCCATTCTCGGAAGTCCCAGTGGCCCAGGGTGACAGAGGGTGGTGAGTTGCACAGTGATAGCTACACACGGTGCAACGTTCTCTCTGCCGATGCAATGACTGTGGACGCGCTCAGTGGACACAAGGAGCATTGTGTGAATGTGCTCCACTGATGTTACTAAGCCCTGGTCTACACTAGGACTTTAGGTCGAATTTAGCAACGTTAAATCGATTTAAACCTGCACCCGTCCACACAGTGAAGCCCTTTATTTCGACTTAAAGGGCTCTTAAAATCGATTTCCTTGCTCCACCCCTGACAAGTGGATCAGCGCTTAAATCGACGTTCCCAGCTCGAATTTGGGGTACTGTGGACACAATTCGATGGTATTGGCCTCCGGGAGCTATCCCAGAGTGCTCCATTCTGACCGCTCTGGACAGCACTCTCAACTCAGATGCACTGGCCAGGTAGACAGGAAAAGAACCGCGAACTTTTGAATCTCATTTCCTGTTTGGCCAGCGTGGCAAGCTGCAGGTGAGTGCACAGCTCATCAGCAGAGGTGACCATGATGGAGTCCCAGAATCACAAAAGAGCTCCAGCATGGACCAAACGGGAGGTACGGGATCTGATCACTGTTTGGGGAGAGGAATCCGTGCTATCAGAACTCCATTCCCGGTTTCAAAATGCCAAAACATTTGTCAAAATCTCCCAGGGCATGAAGGACAGAGGCCATAACAGGGACCTGAAGCAGTGCCGCGTGAAACTTAAGGAGCTGAGGCAAGCCTACCAGAAAACCAGAGAGGCAAATGGCCGCTCCGGGTCAGAGCCCCAAACATGCCGCTTCTATGATGAGCTGCATGCCATTTTAGGGGGTTCAGCCACCACTACCCCAGCCGTGTTGTTTGACTCCTTCAATGGAGATGGAGGCAATACGGAAGCAGGTTTTGGGGACGAAGAAGATGATGATGAGGAGGAGGTTGTAGATAGCTCACAGCAAGCAAGCGGAGAAACCGGTTTTCCCGACAGCCAGGAACTGTTTCTCACCCTGGACCTGGAGCCAGTACCCCCCGAACCCACCCAAGGCTGCCTCCTGGACCCAGCAGGCGGAGAAGGGACCTCTGGTGAGTGTACCTTTTAAAATACTATACATGGTTTAAAAGCAAGCATGTGAAAGGATTACTTTGCCCTGGCATTTGCGGGTCTCCTAGATGTAGTCCTAAAGCCTTTGCAAAAGGTTTCTGGGGAGGGCAGCCTTATTTCGTCCTTCATGGTAGGACACTTTACCACTCCAGGCCAGTAACACGTACTCGGGAATCACTGTAGAACAAAGCATTGCAGTGTATGTTTGCTGGCATTCAACCAAAATCCGTTCTTTATCTCTCTGTGTTATCCTCAGGAGAGTGAGATATAATTCATGGTCACCTGGTTGAAATAGAGTGCTTTTCTTCAGGGGACACTCAGAGGTGCCCGTTCCTGCTGGGCTGTTTGCCTGTGGCTGAACAGAAATGTTCCCCGCTGTTAGCCACAGGGAGGGGGGAAGATTGAGGGGGTAGTCACGCGGTGGGAGGAGGCAAAATGCGACCTTGTAACGAAAGCACATGTGCTATGTATGTAATGTTAACAGCAAGGTTTACCCTGAAAGAGTGTAGCGACTGTTTTATAAAATGTGTCTTTTTAAATACCGCTGTCCCTTTTTTTTTCTCCACCAGCTGCATGTGTTTCAATGATCACAGGATCTTCTCCTTCCCAGAGGCTAGTGAAGCTTAGAAAGAAAAAAAAACGCACTCGCGATGAAATGTTCTCCGAGCTCATGCTGTCCTCCCACACTGACAGAGCACAGACGAATGCGTGGAGGCAAATAATGTCAGAGTGCAGGAAAGCACAAAATGACCGGGAGGAGAGGTGGAGGGCTGAAGAGAGTAAGTGGCGGGCTGAAGAGAGTAAGTGGCGGGCTGAAGACAGGGCTGAAGCTCAAATGTGGCAGCAGCGTGATGAGAGGAGGCAGGATTCAATGCTGAGGCTGCTGCAGGACCAAACCAGAATGCTCCAGTGTATGGTTGAGCTGCAGCAAAGGCAGCTGGAGCACAGACTGCCACTGCTGCCCCTCTGTAACCAACCGCCCTCCTCCCCAAGTTCCATAGCCTCCACACCCAGACGCCCAAGAACGCGGTGTGGGGGCCTCCGGCCAACCAGCCACTCCACCACAGAAGATTGCCCAAAAAAAAGAAGGCTGTCATTCAATAAATTTTAAAGTTGTAAACTTTTAAAGTGCTGTGCTTAAAGTGCTGTGTGGCATTTTCCTTCCCTCCTCCACCACCCCTCCTGGGATACCTTGGTAGTCATCTCCCTATTTGTGTGATGAATGAATAACGAATGCATGACTGTGAAGCAGCAATGACTTTATTGCCTCTGCAAGTGGTGATTAAAGGGAGGAGGGGAGGGTGGTTAGCTTACAGGGAAGTAGAGTGAACCAAGGGGCGGGGGGTTTCATCAAGGAGAAACAAACAGAACTTTCACACCGTAGCCTGGCCAGTCATGAAACTGGTTTTCAAAGCTTCTCTGATGCGTACCGCGCCCTCCTGTGCTCTTCTAACCGCCCTGGTGTCTGGCTGCGCGTAACCAGCAGCTAGGCGATTTGCCTCAGCCTCCCACCCCGCCATAAACGTCTCCCCCTTACTCTCACAGATATTGTGGAGCACACAGCAAGCAGTAATAACAGTGGGAATACTGGTTTCGCTGAGGTCTAAGCGAGTCAGTAAACTGCGCCAGCGCGCCTTTAAACGTCCAAATGCACATTCTACCACCATTCTGCACTTGCTCAGCCTGTAGTTGAACAGCTCCTGACTACTGTCCAGGCTGCCTGTGTACGGCTTCATGAGCCATGGCATTAAGGGGTAGGCTGGGTCCCCAAGGATACATATAGGCATTTCAACATCCCCAACAGTTATTTTCTGGTCTGGGAATAAAGTCCCTTCCTGCAGCTTTTGAAACAGACCAGAGTTCCTGAAGATGCGAGCATCATGCACCTTTCCCGGCCATCCCACATTGATGTTGGTGAAACGTCCCTTGTGATCCACCAGAGCTTGCAGCACTATCGAAAAGTACCCCTTGCGGTTTATGTACTCGGCGGCTTGGTGCTCCGGTGCCAAGATAGGGATATGGGTTCCGTCTATGGCCCCACCACAGTTAGGGAATCCCATTGCAGCAAAGCCATCCACTATGACCTGCACATTTCCCAGGGTCACTACCCTTGATATCAGCAGATCTTTGATTGCGTGAGCTACTTGCATAACAGCAGCCCCCACAGTAGATTTGCCCACTCCAAATTGATTCCCAACTGACCGGTAGCTGTCTGGCGTTGCAAGCTTCCACAGGGCTATCGCCACTCGCTTCTCAACTGTGAGGGCTGCTCTCATCCTGGTATTCATGCGCTTCAGGGCAGGGGAAAGCAAGTCACAAAGTTCCATGAAAGTGCCCTTACGCATGCGAAAGTTTCGCAGCCACTGGGAATTGTCCCAGACCTGCAACACTATGCGGTCCCACCAGTCTGTGCTTGTTTCCCGAGCCCAGAATCGGCGTTCCACAGCGTGAACCTGCCCCATTAGCACCATGATGCATGCATTGTCAGGGCCCATGCTTTCAGAGAAATCTGTGTCCATGTCCTGATCACTCACGAGACCGCGCTGACGTCGCCTCCTCGCCCGGTATCGCGTTGCCATGTTCTGGTGCTGCATATACTGCTAGATAATGTGTGTGGTGGTTGATGTGCTCCTAATTGCCAAAATGAGCTCAGCGGCCTCCATGCTTGCCTTGGTATGGCGTCCGCACAGAAAAAAGGCGCGGAACGATTGTCTGCCGTTGCTCTGACGGAGGGAGGGGCGACTGACTACACGGCTTACAGGGTTGGCTTCAGGGAGCTAAAATCAACAAAGGGTGTGCCTGTACATCAAGGAGTATTTCAGGCAGGACTGCACGGAGGGTTCCAATAAGAAATGGTGCACCTAAGTTATCGTTGTTATTGGAACAAGGAGGTTAGCCTGGCCTCTGATTGATACATGGCTAGATTTACCTCGCTGCACCTTCTCTGTGAGTGACTACAGTGTGATCTAGACAGGGGAGGAGGCAAATGAGTACAAAACAAATCTGGTCTATTTCTTGTTCTGACCCACTCCATCTATCTTTTACATCTTTGGCTGGCAGCAGACAGTGCAGAAGGACTGCATGCCATCCACATCTCATGGCTGCTTGGCAGAAGATGGTACAGTACGACTGCTAGCCATCCTCATCTCTTGCCTGCCTGGCATAAGATGGTACAATACGACTGCTAGCAATCCTCATCTCTTGCCTGCCTGGCAGAAGATGGTACAGTACGACTGCTAGCAGTCCGTATCGCCTGCCCGCTCACCATAAGACGGTTCAATAGGACTGCAGGACTAAAGAGAATGACCTGGTCAAGTCACTCCAAATTTAGTCCCTGCGCCCATGTCTGCCCAGGCGCTCCCAGCCGACGTGGCCAGGAGCACCTCGGACACAACGAGGACGACTACCAATCGTATTGCACCGTCTGCTGCCAGAAGGCAATGGGTTGCTGCTACTGTGCAGCAAAGCCGTACCGCGTCTGCCAGCACCCAGGAGACATAGGGTGACGGTTACCTGAGCTGGCTCCATTCTTGCCGTGGTATGGCGTCTGCACAGGTAACTCAGGAAAAAAGGCGCGAAATGATTGTCTGCCCTTGCTTTCACGGGGGGAGGGAGGGAACGGCGGCCTGACCCAGAACCACCCAGAACCACCCGCGACAATGTTTTAGCCCCATCAGGCATTGGGATATCAACCCAGAATTCCAATGGGCAGCGGAGACTGCGGGAACTGTGGGATAGCTACCCAGTGCAACGCTCCGGAAGTCGACGCTTGCCTCGGTACTGTGGAAGCGCTCCGCCGAGTTAATGCACTTAATGCACTTAGAGCATTTTCTGTGGGGACACACACACTCGAATATATAAAACCGATTTCTAAAAAAACGACTTCTATAAATTCGACCTAATTTCGTAGTGTAGACATACCCTAAAACAACTTATGATCATTGACAAAACTTAAGTCGACTTAACTCTGTAGCGTATACATGGCCTAACTCTGCTCAGAACAGGCAGAACTGGTGTGAGTCTGCTTAGCAAGGGAAAGTGTGCACAGAGGATGGACATATTTCACAGTTATGGACATGCAGGGAAGTTTTGGGGTCAGTGGAGTAAATGTCTACAGGACCAGCCCCTACATTGGGGGCCGATTTCACCGGACGACGTTTCACAGCAATGACAGAGCCCAGCAGCACGGCAAGAAGCACTCTGCTGCTCCTTTAACTCCGTGCCCAGCAGGGCGGGGTCAGGGTGATGGGCAGGCGAGAGCACCAATGCCGTGGGCTGAGGCCGGCGGGGCCGTCGCAGCGGGGCGTCAGACTCTACACGCAGGGGGCGGCAGCCGGCAGCGATGGCCGACGAGATCCGGAAGGCGCAGGCCGCCCGGCCCGGCGGGGAAACCATCTTCGGGAAGATCATCCGCAAGGAGATCCCGGCCAAAATCATCTTCGAGGACGAGCGGGTGGGGGCTGGCGGCGCGGCGCGCTTGCCTGTGGCGGGGAGGCAGGCGGGCGGGCGGCTGCCGCGGCGTGTCCTCCTCCGGCAGCAGCTGCCCGGGGCGAGGTGGGGCGCCCGGCGTTGCAGGCTGGGGTGCGGGGTTGTGGCCCCCGCCCGGAGGCGGGGGGTCCATGTGCTGCTCCCGGGGCGGGTGCCGTGGCTGACCGTGCAGGGCTCGCTGCGGGCAGAGAGAAGACGCGGGCTAGCGGCGCGAAATGCACAATTGGCTCTGTCACCCCGGGGCTC
Source organism: Lepidochelys olivacea (assembly GCF_965140295.1). Lineage (NCBI taxonomy): Eukaryota > Metazoa > Chordata > Testudines > Cheloniidae > Lepidochelys > Lepidochelys olivacea. The sequence continues at coordinate 83,896,642 of NC_140415.1, read as the reverse complement.
GCTGTCCCGAAGGGCAAAGTCTTCGGCTCCCCAGCTGGGGGCAGTGGGCTTAAAACTGCTGCGTCTCCCCGATCTGGTTGCGGCGGTGTTGCTATGCTGACTAGCAGCCGGGCCTTTTGTCATAGACCTTTGTGGGGAAAGGGAAACCTTGGTTTTGATCCCAGCCCTCCAAGTTCCACGGCTTCCCTGTTGGTGCAGCGCAGCGGTGCTGCCAAACCCTGGATAGCTTATTTTTGGCCACCACGGCCCCCTCTCCAAAGCATAAATAGAGAAGTGTAGCGGGCCTTCTGAAACAAAAAAAATCTCTGGACCTTAATGGATTCTGGGTGGTGCAAGTAGTGCACTAAATATTTGCATCTGTTCTCTGGATCTTATGTGATCCAGCCATTTACCCCCCGCGGATGGCATTACTTAGCTATTAAAGAATAACTTTAGCTGCTCCTTCTTTAGCAAAACACAAAAACAACAACAACAAAAAACAACCCAACAGTGCATCCTGGCATGGTAGTACTGCCAACACTTGGATCCAACACCTGGATTCAGCCTGTATTGGGCTTCAAAGATCTAAATTCTGTTTAAATAGAGAACATGTTTAACCACTCTTGCATTTTAAAAATCAAGACATAGGTGTGTCTGTCTGCAGCAGCATTGCATGAATTCTGATCTGGCATCTGGATCATACCATATTTTGGCCACAAACTCAGAATTTGTATGAGTAGAAGAGGCAGCCATCCTGCTATGAGAAAGCTATCAAAATCCTAATTTGGCACTGGTACTGTTGGATTTGGCTAATTTTTAATGGCATGCCTCTTATTTTGACTCCTAAAGTTAGGAAAAGTTGCATATTTACTAGTGCATCATAATAATCCAGTTCTTTTATCTAGCAGTTTGAATCTGACTGGATCCACCTGGGGTTGACTAAACATTGAAATCATTGCAAGCTGTGGTTGCTCTTTGCTTGTGAAAATCAGGTCCCATATAAATGCAATGCAGAAGATGGGTTCTTATTGAAAAATCTACCATTTGTGTGACCCATATAGCTAATGACAGTTGAAGAGCCAGTATCTTAATAGGTCAGGATAATATCACAGCTGTGGAGGGGAAATTTTATTCTAGAACACTAAATGGTTTTGAAGTAGTCTCTAAAGCAGTTTCTGTGTTGCTGCTTTGCAGCCAAGATGTGTATACAGGTGTATTTATTTCCCTTTGTCTACGTGAAAGTTTTAAGAAACTTTGCCTCTAATCATGGTAAACTGTAGAGGATATATTGCTGGAATCCATATAGTTTATTGCCTGAAAAGTTGCTTTTTGTTATTTAGAATGCTGTATAAATAGTTGTTAAGTAATTCCTGAAAATAAACCAACCAGTGTTCTTTGTTCGTACTAAAAACTGTTCTTTGTAGGCCTCTGTATGTGGGCGTTCTGTGTTAATTTGAGTTAAGGTTTTCCTCTTATTGCTAACTACCTTTTAAGGGATATCAAGTAACCAGGGCTAATTTTGGAAAGTTATTGAAGTTACCATCTCAACTTCAGTATATACTGGTAGGGATGTGGGTAGTAATGAGATGTTCAGATTTATATATGGGGCTTATTTTCATCTAAAAAGTTAGTGCTTCAGCTCTTAATAATTTCTTTCTCTAGTGCCTTGCGTTCCATGACATTTCACCTCAAGCTCCAACGCATTTCCTAGTGGTTCCTAAGAAGCCAATTGTCCAATTATCTGAAGCAGAAGATTCAGATGAATCTGTAAGTATTGTGAAAATGTATTACATTACATTACTACGTAGAATCATAGACTTTAAGGTCAGAAGGGACCATTATGATCATCTAGTCCGACCTCCTGCACAACGTGGGCCACAGAATCTCACCCACCCACTCCTATAACAAACCTCTAACCTATGTCTGAGCTACTGAAGTCCTCAAATCGTGGTTTACAGACTTCAAGGTGCAGAGAATCCTCCAGCAAGTGACCCGTGCCCCACACTGCAGGGGAAGGCAAAAAACCCGCAGGGCCTCTGCCAATATGCCCTGGAGGAAAATTCCTTCCCAACCCCAAATATGGCGATCAGCTAAACCTTGAGCATGGGGCAAGACTCACCAGCCAGTCACCCAGAAAAGAATTCTCTGTAGTAACTCCGATTCCACCCCATCTAACATCCCATCACAGGCCATTGGGCATATCTACTGCTAATAGTTGAAGATCAATTAAATGCCAAAATTAGGCTATGCCATCATATCATCCCTTCCATAAACTTATCAAGCTTAGTCTTGAAGCCAGATGTCTTTTTCCCGCACTGCTTTCCTTGGAAGGCTGTTCCAGAACTTCACTCCTCTGATGGGAAGAAACCTTTGTCTAATTTCAAGTCTAAACTTCCTGATGGCCAGTTTATATCCACTTGTTCTTGTGTCCACATTGGTACTGAGCTTAAGTAATTCTTCTCCCTCCATGGTGTTTATCCCTCTGATATATTTATAGAGAGCAATCATATCTCCCCTCAGCCTTCTTTTGGTTAGGCTAAACAAGCCAAGCTCTTTGAGTCTCCTCTCAGAAGACAGGTTTTCCATTCCTTGGATCATCCTAGTAGCCCTTCTCTGTACCTGTTCCAGTTTGAATTCATCCTTCTTAAACATGGGAGACCAGAACTGCACACAGTATTCCAGGTGAGGTCTCACCACTGCCTTGTATAACAGTACTAACACCTCCTTATCTCTACTGGAAATACCTCGCCTGATGCATCCCAAGACCGCATTAGCTTTTTTCACGGCCGTATCACATTGGCGGCTTATAGTCATCCTGTGATCAACCAATATTCTGAGGTCCTTCTCCTCTGTAAATTCTGTCTACATTGAATCTACCATTATAACATCTGAAAACTATTAGTTCTTTAGGGCAGGAATCTTGTTTTATTTTCTGGCTGAAAGGTGCAATGCATGCCTATGGTGCTTTAACTCCAAGTTTAAATGTCATTACAACATAGCTTTAAAACAAAAGCTCTGAAAGTTACAATATAAAATGACCAAAACACATTCACAAGATGCAGCGGCATTCTTAATAATTCATTAGCTACTCTGAGACCACCTGACCTAGGACTATGACAGGGTACCATCCTTTAAAACATTCACTGGCAAATGTACCCTGTAATTAGTTCTGTCACACGCTTTGTTGAGTAAGTTATTACAATGTTGAGCTGGTGGAAGTTGGTACAAGTCTGCCAAAAAATAAAAATAAAAAACAAAACCTTGGAAGGGAAATATGTGCAAAGAAAGGAGAGACAGTAGAGGAACATTATCAGCTTTGCATTGGCATCAGGTGTAACTTTCCATTCTGAATCATTGGTCACTCAGCTAGAGAAATGCCTTCTCAGAATTTGTCTCCTGGTGGCCCATTAGAGTAGAATCATAGAAGTGTAGGACTGGAAGGGACCTTGATAGATCATCTAGTCTAGTCCCTTGCACTCAGGCAGAATTAAGCATTATCAGGATCATTCCAACAGGTGTTTGTCTAACCTGTTCTTAAAAACCTCCAATGATAGTGATTCCACAGCCTCCCTAGATCATTTGTTCTAGTGCTTGTGATAAAACAGCTTGATTGTTAATGCTTAAAGTGGTGTATTGGGGGAGGAGTGACTTTACTTCAAAATGAAAGAAATCCAAAGAAATGGAAGTCCAAATGTGAAATTGTTCAGGTGAACCATGAAAGTGCTGTGTATTTAGGATTAGGAAGTTAACCGACACTTGATCAGAATGTTTTTTGTTCTTGACTCGCACTCTCACTATAAAGAGCTACAGGCTGTTTCGCCTTTTCTGGAACCATGGCTCAGCACTACGTTTTGTAGCTTTCCGTGGTCATAGATTGTAGTCTCATTAGGGCAGTAACTTTTCTTTTTTTTAAACTTTAGTAGTTGCTAGAATGCCAGCTCTTTGGTGCATGGGCTTTCTCCTTTTTAGGAATTTGAACAGCGTCTATTGTATCTTGGCTGCTATTGCAGTACAAATAACTAGTAGTCAATGAAAAATATTATGTAGCTTTAGAAATGTACATTTCTAGTACAGAAATATTGCTTTTGTTTTGAAATATATTCTAATGTTCATCCTTCTGTTCTACACTAGATGATTCTTGTTCTAGTATGGAAAATAATGTGTTAGGGTTGGCAAGAGGTGCCTGAAATCATGAGAACTAGAAGGTCTCAGCTCTCTTGAAAATCAGGCCCCAAGTCTTTGTGAACATATACTAGATAAGTCAACTTTTTTTTTTTTAATTGGATTTTTCTTCATTGCCTAAAGAATGAAAGGGGCCTAATCCTTAGAGGTGCTGGCCGCCTGTGACTTCCATTCGCTGGAACTTGCCTCTAATCCCCTCCCCGCCCCCTTGCCCCCCCCTTTTTAAAAAAAGACCTTTTATAAATCAGATTCTTGATCTTATATGCAATTTCATTTCACTGTAGTTTTTAAAATTTTCTTGGAGAATTTTTTTTAACAGTTATTCCACATAACTGATAAACTGTTCTTCAAATTACTCATAATTGTTTTTGTGGTTGATTTTTCTGTCTCTCTCTCTCTCTCTCTTCCCTTTTAATCCTTTCAGCTTCTTGGACATCTAATGATTATTGGCAAGAAGTGTGCTGCTGAATTGGGCTTGACCAAGGGATACCGAATGGTCGTGAATGAAGGGCCAGATGGTGGGCAGTCTGTCTATCATGTACATCTCCATGTTCTTGGTGGACGTCAGTTGGGCTGGCCTCCTGGCTAAGTTGCAGCAAGAATCACCATTCTGTGTGAAAATGATCCCTGCATCGATTTAATACATTGCCCAAGAATCCAACTACTGTTAACATGTTCAATCACCTTTTTCTGTAAAGGGCAATACAAGTTTTCGACAATGCTCACACAATAAAGTTATAGCACATAGCATCATCTGTTTTTTTTTCTTGCTGTTTTTGCTTACAAAACTGTTTCCATCATTGTCTTTCCTGAATGTGAATGTGTAGTATTGCTTAAACTACATTCAGTAACTTGCTTCACTGAATGTGGCAAACTCAATGATAAGGGGGGGAATATGAAGAAAGATTTGTTTAGCTCATCCAGTTTTTCATATCTCATGAAGAGCCTACCTCTTCACAGTTTTCTGAACACTGTAGGAACAGTACATGCAGGCAGGGCAGTAAACACACATGCACTAAAACTGAGAAATGTCTAAATGATGTATATGAGGTTAAGATACTATGGGTGTGACAAGTTAGTAAGATTATAGGTGTGGCACCACCTATGTCTAACCTGGGTGGTGAGGGTGTGTATGTATGTGGTGGTTTTTTACTAATGGCCCCTGCTCTGTCTCCCTGCAAGCTTTTCTGGTGAAAAACAACGAAGTAGAAAGGGAGAAAAATAGGGAAATAAAACAAAGCAATAAATTGTCATTGTTGTTTTTTCCAGATAACCAAAGAAGAAGCAGACTGAATGAAAACTCTATTTAAATCCACAGCTAACAATTACATTCAGATAAAAGGTTAACACAGCACACAAGATAAATTGTTTAAAGAATCAACTTCCAGCAAACAAGAAAATAAGACAAAAAAACAAAAGGAGACAATATGTAAGATAACTAAAGTCAAGGTGAAGTAGGCTGGTACAAATGAGTTATAATTCTTTCAGAATTGGTTGTGTACATTGGTCAGCTGTACTCCAGCAGGCCTGGATTGTTCAAGAATTAAAGGCCACATCCATAAAAGTATTTAGGTTCCAAACTTCCATTGAGATCAATGGAAGTTAGGAGCCTAAATAAATACTTTTGTGGATCTGGACCTTAGCAAAAAAATGTAGAATCTCTTACCTTGAGGTGAAAGCTCAAATTCAGCCTTGGCTATTAGTAACAAAGTTTTACCTTAGGTTGTTACAACCATGGGTTTTGTGGTGCCTTATGTAAAGAGAAGTGTCCAGGAGTATCCAGATGCATTTCACATTTGTGACTACCCTCCCTCTCCCATACTCACAATAGCCTCTAGTCACCCCATAGAATGCTTGCAACTCATTCACCCAGATGTGCTAAACCTTTTCTTCATCTGTTCACCCATCCACAACACCAATAGCTGAAGACTGACGGAAAGGGTAATACCAGCAATGCAACCTCAAAAACTTGAATCAAGACCAGACATAATGAGAAACCGCCTTCAGTTTGGGGTAAAAAGAGAAACTGATGAGAGAGAGCTAGTAGTTGCACAAGGTGGGATTCAGGTGTGCACAGGGCTGTATGGAGCCCCAGAAATAGTTCAATGCAGCTACCTTCTGGTGGGCAATTCATGTGAAATGGGTTGGTGGATCCAGTGCACTTCTTAGTGGACAGTTGTCCCTTCTCTCTAACAATTTGCCAGAGGCTGAATGAATCTAGAAAAAGGAATTCCCTTTTCACCTCTAGAAGCAGTTTCTCTGGAGGCACACTGAGGAGGGTGATATAGAAAAACTTCTACAGTTCATGCAGTACTTTCTCCAGATAAGAGAACTTACTCTGCCAGTGTTGACAATCTAGCTTCTTACACAAGCACTGAATTCATTTAAACCATGTAAGGAAAATCTGTGTTTTTTTTGGTTTCAGAGACAGATAACCCTGAAAACGAACCAGTTCTAAGCAGGAATTTTCATGTTTGCAATAATAGCTGTGGGAAGTGTGAACTTCTACATCATCTCAATGGTAATTCAGATGCCTAATGATGGTTATCTAAATGTCAACATTTGTAACTATTTCTCTGATGATTGAAGCAATTAAGAAAGATGATAATATGAGTCTTCTGAGTGTGAAATTGCATTTTGACGCCATGAATGCATGGTGCCTGGCAGAGTTGTACCACAACTTAGCGTTATAGTCAAAATATGTGAAAGGTTTATATCTAGTGGGGGTTACTTCGTTTTCTGACATGAATACCCATTGACAATCTCAAAAAATCCGTTCTTAGGTTGGCCAACTTTTCATAGCCGTCATGGAAGAAGTGGGTTTTGAGGATAGATGTGGAGGAGATAGCTTTGTGAATGAAGGTGTTTCATGTGAGATGGGGAACGTGGAAGAATAGGTGGAAGTTGTAGGGCAGGTGGCTGATAAAGGCAGACCAGAGGGAGAGGGAACAATAGGGTAAGAAAAACAAAACAGCTGCGCAGGGAGAAACAGAGTGAGGACAGAAATCTTGTGATGGAAAAGGGAGAACAAGTGGAGGGACTCAGAAGAGTGGATAGCAGGGACAACATAACAGACGAGGGTGGTGATCTCAGCAGCTAGAGGGTGGAAGATAAGTGTGGTGGGAAGGCCAGAGAGGAGAAATTTACAGGAGAAGCTAACCTGGGATGTGGTGAGGACCTGCATACTAGACTTTTAGTGATATGGGTAGAAAGGGGGGCAGGGAGGAAAAGAGCAGGAATAGGAGTCTTTCACAAAAAAACCACAGCAACACTTCTGAATGCACCAAATCCTAAAATCCTGTAAAACTGAACATAGACAAATGGGTTAATAATTATTAGAAATGTCCTGTTGTACATTAAAAGGCTTCCCCTCCAATATATCATTATTAAATTCATATGATTCACTGTGTTTCAGATGACAATGAATGGCTTACATTTAATCATGTTTTTTTTCTGTACCATTTTTGCCTTTTCCCCAGTTTCTGATAAAGGATTTACTGGACTGCATTTCATTCAGTAAATCCTGCCACATAAATTACTGCTACATTCCATAATTTACTGAAACATCTTATTTATCTCTTTGTTGAGGGACTTAATCAGTTCCTTTCCTTTTGTCTCTTGATGTGATATGTTTTTAACAAACCTCATCTGGGTATTTGGGATCACTTAGCAACTCACCAGCATTCCCTAGAATTTCTTTGCTTATTTGAATTCATTCATGGTTGATAAAATGCAACTTTTTCTTTCATTGCATTGGTTTTCATACAAATGTTTAGTATTATTGAGGGAAATAAAAGATGAGGTGTTCAAACTTTCAGCTTTTCAGGTGGATAACATGGGTCCAATGGGAATATCAGACCTATTAATGGCTTTTCTATCTAACCAGTGGATGCCACTATTCTTTTATAGCAGTGCTCTCCTTGTGCCAGTGTTTCCATTGAAGTGACTGGGGCTACAGTACTCATTTTTGTGGAACTGGCTCCTAATTTGTAGTAGATCTAGTTTTTTTTTAAAGGGGTCCAACACCATAATGAAAATGGGGTCAACTGCCAAGTGATATTATTAATACTAACGTATTAAAACACATTACTGAAAATGCAAAAAGAGCGTTATCGAACATCTTCAGGACTATCTTCATACATCTATGTTTGCCTTTGCATGTAACATGCAGGCAGGAATAGTGTACTGAATTGCTTCTTTCTTACTATGCTAGCAGTGGGATTGCCTGATTTTTCCCCATTATTAAATTATAAATAAATGAGAGTATAACTGTGATGCTGGGCTAAAAAGAGTTTAGCAACTTGCAGGATAATTGATTCTGATTGAAACTTTAGAGACATATCGGATAATGTTTGTGTTTTGTGTGTTTACATAAATATTGTTAGAGGTTAACAATGTAACCAAACAGTTCCTTTCCGTGCTGTATTCGGTTAATTCAGAGATCAAAATAAGATCTTAACATTTAAATGTACTAATATCACTTTCTTAATTTCTCTTTGAAGTTTGTGGTAAATCACCTGTAAAATGGTGTGAGAGAGGCAGTTGATTTATGTTAATCTATGTAGCTAATTACCTAGGATGCTTAGGAAATAGAAGGTTACTTCAAAAGCCATGTTCACTCAAGGACTGGTGCTGTCAAGAGGCTGCAAAAATCTCTATAAAAACTCTGGGGACCTGATCCTTTCATCTCAGATCTGCTTAAGCTTTATTCAGGGGAAGTTGAGTCATCTGGACCGCCCTGATATTGAATATTTGGGCATTGGACAACAACCTGATGAACTGATTCTGAAAAGGACTTTTTGCAATTCTAAAGCTCACCATCTCTACTATGAAACTGACCTAAGGACTCTGTTCATGTCTGTATGTATAATGATCATTTAACCAATACCCTCTTTTCTTTTTTAATAAATTTTAGTTTAGGTAATAAGAATTAGCTGTAAGCATTTATTTGGGAAAGATCTGAAATATTCATTGACCTGGAAGGTAATGTGTCCATCCTTTACGATTGGTAGATGATGAACAAGATTTTCAGTAATCATCATCATATTTGTCTTGACTGTCTGGGAGGATGCCTGAGGCTGGGTTGCTTTAAGGGAACTGTGTTTTGGCTTCTGGGTAACCAGTAAGGTGTTTGTTTTGTTGCTGGCTTGGTAAATCTGAGTATCAGAATAACCACCAGTTTTGGGGATCGTCTGCCCATTCTTTGCAGTTTGCCCTGATTAAGCAACCTCAGTGTGGCCCCCCTGGAACCCTCGTCACAATAACCATCTAGAGGACAGTTAAAAAGAGATGCAGCATGGACAAAATAGCCACTGATTCTTTCTCTATGGTGCTGCAATTAAAATGAAGGTAACTGTGGTCTGATTTGCAGTTCCACTTATACTTTAGATCTTATATCAGTAAATTGGGGGACAGATTTTCACTTCTTCCTTCCTTCCTTCTTCAACACTTAGCCAGATAGTTGGCCATAGCAATCGTTCACCATTTGGTCTGTTCCTGTGCAACCGCAAAGGCTTGATGGCCTGAGAGTCCAACATCGGAACAGACTTGATGAACCCATGTAATAGGGGGTCTGCCTCTGGGACACCTCCACCCCTCAGCTGTTACAAGCCACCTGGAGAACAGCGCTGGCATCCTTGCAACGTAACTGAAAAGTATAAGGCGCCTCCTGTGGACTATGGCCCCAGGAGTCTGGAGTGACCATGAACATCTGCATTACAGATTAAAGATTCTATAGTGCTGAGGGGGGACATGCCAAAGGGCCCTGACACTGTGAACCTCTAAACCCACAGAAAGCTCTCTGCAGATTGTAGAGAAGAGACTGATACCAGGGGTGTGCTGCCTTCCTGGAGTTCCTCAGAGGGAATGACCTGGGCCAGGATATCTTGTCTTTTAACCAAAAGAGTAGAAACTAGCTCAAAAGCAGATCGGTGTAAATACGCAGTGATTTTTTGTGCAGATTTCAGGAGTTCTTGAAGTCTTCTGTGCTTAAAAATGGTTTTCAAGGAGTTGGAGAAGTGCCACATTTAATTAGTATACTCATTATTAGCCCCAGTTAGCTAGAGAAAAATGAATCATTCTGCTCTTGAAAGCCATTAGTCAGGCTCTATATGTGGAACACATTTTTTAGACTGCCTTAATTACATCACCTCAATTCTGGCAGTAGATGCAGATGAACAAGAGTCAAGTCAGTTATGAGTGAATGGGAGTGAATTTACTTTCTTCAAGCTTTTGAAAACTCAACCACTTTCTGTTTGACCTACCTTGCAGAAAGCCTGTCTGTTTTATTAACTGGGCTGCTAATGAATATTTCCACCTGAAAATGGAATCTTCTTTGAGTTCTTGCATATATCACTTACTCTGTAGGTGTGTGCACACATGCCTTGTGCACTGGTGTGGGAGAGTTTTCCCTAGAAGTACCCATAGGGGTGGCCCTGCCCAACATTGAGCTGCTTATGTTGAGAAGCGAGGGTATAAAGGGTGGAGTTGCCCTGCCTCTCCCTTAGTTTCTTCTCACTTTCCGTGGTTGCTGGTCAGAGCCTGAGGGATTTTCATGAATTATTTGCCTAGTGGTACTCTTTTTACCCTGGACTCTTAAAAGTTTTGTTTTTATTTCTCATCTTATTAAATTTGTTTTACTATTTTATTTGGATTATTTTGGCTTTCTGGCTAAAGCTTTGCTTAGCAGAGCATCTAGGCCCCACCCAATATGGGGAAGGCCTATGCCAAGGTCTCCAGGGTTTAAGTCATGCGTGAGCTGCAGAAAGCTTATGCTCTACAGTGACCCTTATTTGTGCTGTCTCAAGTGCCTGGGTGAGGGTCACATTAGAGACAGGTGCTCCAATTGCCATGGTTTTAAGGCCAGGGCAAAGAAACTGAGGGAGGAGCATGTCCAGTACATCCTCATGGAGGCAGCTTAGAAACCCGTGTTGAAACCCTGTCAGGCATCAAAGGGAAGCTGTTCAGTGGCCCCTTGTGGAAGTGCTTTCCCAGCATTACCAGCAGAATGGATGAGATCCCTATGTCTGTGTTCTTCAAGGTCCAGATGTTAAGCAGACCAGATGTTAAGCCCATATACTGGCCAGATTTGACAAGGGCAGGATGGTACTGCTCTGGGGTCCTAGGCTGATGGTTAGAGAGCCTGCATGTAACTGCAGCTGGGTGTGTCCTTACCTGCATGAATGCTGGTGGGAGTTCAAGCTTGGAGGGCTTTGCAACTTGTCACAGCAACACAGTGATAGAGGGAGCCCAGGCTGTTGGGTCAGAGGACTCAGTGGTACATCAGTTCCAGGTGGCATCCCAGGGGAACCTGTCACACCCTCATCTGTCATCGCTACAGCGGTTGAGTCCATCGGCACTGGAGCACTCCAGTCACACACTCCCTCAGCCCTGGTATCAAGACAACCTGTGCAGGAGGTCCCTTTCTCTCCACCTATCCCTACCATGACTTTGGTAATGGATGCAGTAGCTATGGGATGGGGAGTGCATCGGACTCAAGGTTTATGGGTCGCACATGAGGCCAGGTTACAATTATGTGCAATTTTCTGGGCACATTAGCACTTCCTCCCTCACAGTCAAAAAAAGTCAGTTCAGGTGTTTACTGCCAACAGCAGTCTTTTATGCGAATGAACGAGGAGGATCCAGACTGGACAGCCTCTGCTAGGAGGCAGTCTAGCTGTGGAATGTGAACTTCTGTTTTTGGAACTCTGTCACTCTCAAAGCTTCTCGCTTGCTTGGGGTTCAAAATGGTCTGGGAGATCATCTGAGTCGATCATTCACTTAGGACGAATGGCCCTTCAAAATGTTTGTGGACCTGTCTGCAACTTGTCAGGACAGCAAGTATGCCCACTTTTGTTCCAGAGTTGGTCATAGACTAGGATCAATATCGTTTCCGTGGAATAAGAGCTCCTATATGCATACCCATCAATACCTGTGATTCCCAGGATCATTTGTCAAGCTCAAGCAAGAACATGGTAGGATGATTCTTGGCCCAGGCTGGCCAAGACAGATATGATATTCAGACCTCTACAGACTATCCACTGTAGAACCCCTGCTGCAACCAGTATTTAGAGGCATGCTGACACAGAACCATGGCCAGGTATTGCTCCATCTCATGCCTTTTCTTGTGGTTTTTCTTGTGGTTGAATGCAGAAGATGCTCAGAGGCAGTCCACAATGTGTCCTTAACAGCAGGAAACCTTCCACTAGGGCTATTTACCTTAGTAAGTGGAAAAATTTCTCCGTCTGGTCTGTCTCCATAACTTCTCACTGATGCAGACTAAAATTCAAATGATGCTGGACTATCTAAATGATAGATGGGGATTGGTCCTGCTTTGAGCAGGGGGTTGGACTAGATGACCTCCTGAGGTCCCTTCCAACCCTGATATTCTATGATTCTGTGGTCTCTTGAACCTCAAGGAATCAGGTTTATCAATTAGCTCCATCAGGATACATCTAGTGGCCATCTTGTCTTTTCAACCTCGCAAAGATGGTAGGACTATTTTCACTCACCCTCTCACAAACAGATTCCTGAAGGGTCTAGATTGTTTCTGCCCATCAGAGAACCAACTCCTTCCTAGGACCTGAACTTGGTTTGTCTGCACCTATGGACCTTCCCTTTCAGCCACTGTGCACCTGTCAGTGAAGGTGGCCTTCTTGGTAGTCATTACATCTACCAGGAGGGTATGTAAACAGAGTGCATTGGTCACTGACCCACTATATACAATTCTTCTTCAAGGACAAGATGCAGCTGGGATCACATCTCAGGTTCCTTTGGAAAGTGGTTTCTGACTCCCATTTGAACCATTTGCCAATGTTCTTGTCAAAACCGCACTCATGTAGGAATGAGTGGAGACTCCACACCTAGAGGTTCGTTGAGTGTTAGTCTTTACGTGGATCGGCCTAAGCCCTGTTGAGTTTTGCCCCAACTTTTTGTTCTGGATGCAGAATGCATGAGAGATCCAATCACTACTCAAAGATTTTTGCAATGAATTATCAAATTTATAATTGTGTTATGCAACCAAAGTATATCACCTCCCAACAAGTTTATAATGCATTTGGCCAGAGCTCACTTGGCCTCAGCAGCATTCGTAGCAGATGTCCCAGTTATAGATAGCTGTAGGGCAGCAGTGTGATCCTCAAGCCATACTTTTGCCAGACATTACTCACCATTGCCTCAGTCAAGAGAGGATGCAAATGTAGGCAAAACAGTGCCTCTTCTAATAAGACTTCTAGCCATACCACCTAGGGTAACAGCTTGGGAGCCACCTATACCGTAATGGACATGTGAAAGCACTTGAAGATGAAAAAAACATGTCAGTGACTGGGAGGACATACCTAGTGGTTGGAGCAGGAGTCAAGTCAAGAATCGGAGCTGGGTTACTTGGAGCGAGGCAGAAGCAGGCCAAAACTAGACTCGGAACAAGCAGGTGCAGGAGCTATTGCAGCCATGGATGAATGCTTTGAGCAGCTACTGAACTACTGCTATTGCTGAGCTTAAGAGCCAGTCTGCTTTCTCTTCCAATCAATCAGGCAGTGTAGCCAATCAGGCAGCCAACTACAGGCCAGCTGCACATATTAGGTTGCCCAGAGACTGGCTCTGGTGCAGGCCCTGATTCCTGACAAACTGTTACTTACCTTTGTAACAGGTTTCAGAGTAGCAGCCGTGTTAGTCTGTTTTGGCAAAAAGAAAAGGAGGACTTGTGGCACCTTAGAGACTAACCAATTTATTTGAGCATAAGCTTTCGTGAGCTACAGCCCTCTTCATCGGATGCGTAAAGTGGAAAATACAGTGAGGAGATTTATATACACACAGACCTTGAAAAAATACACATTGTAAGGAGAGTGATCACTTAAGATGAGCTACCCTGCTGGTAATAGCTCATCTTAAGTGATCACACTCCTTACAATGTGTATTTTTTCAAGGTCTGTGTGTATATAAATCTCCTCACTGTATTTTCCACTTTACGCATCCGATGAAGTGAGCTGTAGCTCACGAAAGCTTATGCTCAAATAAATTAGTTAGTCTCTAAGGTGCCACAAGTACTCCTTACCTTTGTAAGAGTCGTTCTTTGAGATGTGTTGCATATGTCCACTACACGACCCACTCCTAATTCCCAACGCATCGGAGTCTACCCTCAGATTCTGGTGCAAAGGAACTGAGGGAGGGGTGAAACAACTCTGCCCTTCATATCCTCGCTTCGCAGCACAAAAGCTCGGTGATTGGGAAAAGTCTCTAGCACTGGTGCACAAGGCTTGTGCTCATCTACAGCATGATGGATATAACAACAGTAACGTTTTTTTGCGAGGAGGAGCTCTAATCTGGGGGGACAGTGGGACATGTGTAGTAAAACTGAAAGACAAAACCCATGTTAAAAAGTAAAAGATGAATAGATGAAATTATTATTGGGTTAATACAAAAAGAACTGCTCTTACTTTTGTGTTTTGTGACATCTAGTCCAGGGGTCTCAAACTCAAATGACCATGAGGGCCACATGAGGACTAGTGCATTGGCCCGAGGACCGCATCACTGACACCCCCCCTTCACTGCCCCGCCCCCATTCCACCCCTTCCATGAGGCCCTGTCCCCACCCCGCCTCTTCCCACCCCTTCCCGCCCCCATTCCAACCCCTTCCCCAAAGTCCTCAGCCCAACTTTGCTCCCTCCTTGCCCCCAGGGGGTGCAGGGTGTGGCAGGGGCTCAGGGCAGGGAGTTGAGGTGCAGGGTGTGGCAGGAGGCTCAGGGCAGGGAGTTGGGGTGTGGGGTACAGGAGGGAGTGCAGTGTGTGGCAGAGGGTTGGGGTGCAGGCAGGAGGCTCAGGGCAGGGAGTTGGGGTGCAGCAAGGGGTTGGGGTGCAGGCAGGAGGCTCAGGGCAGGGGGTTGGGGTGCAGGAGGGATGTGGGATGCGGCAGGGGGCTCAGTGCAGGGAGTGGGTGCAGCAGGAGGCTTAGGGCAGGGAGTTGGGGGGCAGGGTGCAGGAGGGGTTTGGGCTCCGGCCCGGCACCGCTTACCTAGAGTGGCTCTGGGGTGGCAGCGGTGCGCACCAGGGCCAGGGCAGTCTCCCTGCCTGCCTGCCCTGGTCCCAGCCCTGGCCCTAGCCCCGGCCCTGCTCCACTCTGGGAAGCAGCCGGAACCATGTCCCTGCAGCCCAGGGGAGCCAGGGGTGTGAGCGAGGGCACAGGGCTCCATGCGCTGCTTTTGCCGCTCCTCCAGGTACCTCTCCTGAAGCTCCCATTGGCCACGGTTCCCCGTTCCCAGCCAATGGGAGCTGCGGGGGGCGGTGCCTGGAAGCCAGGGCAACGCACGGAGCCCTCTGCCCCTCCCCCCGGGCCGCAGGGACTTTGTGCCAGCTGCTTCAGGGAGCAGCGTGGGGCTCACGGGGCTACGGGGGGCAATCCCGCGGGCTGGATCCAGCCCACGGGTTGTAGTTTGCCCACCCCTGGCCTGGAGGTAGGCCGGGGGGGGGGCGCACAGGCTGCTTGGTGGGCAGCAGGAAATAGCCCCGGGCCGCGTGTTTGAGACCCCTGATCTAGACTGTTAAGAAAACCCTGCAGACTACATGCCTTGCATCCTTTTTTCCATAACTATATATTACATTGTTTTTTTGCATTGTTCTTAAAAAAAAAAAAGTTCCTGATTATGCTGAATGCATGCCCTGTAAGAGCCCAGTTCAGCAATGAGAGCACTCACAGAACTGCCACTGTAGTCAGTGAGCATTCTGCAGGTGAAGCATTTGCAGGCTGGGCCCTATTTTATTACAGAAAGGAATCTGTGAAATTTCACATCTCCTTATCAGGAGATGTAGACTAAACATCCCTGAACTTCTTAAGATGGGCAATCAATTGCAGCTAATATTACTGTGTGACAGCAGAAGGCTACAGTTCAGTGTATTTGATACTTCAATTCCTGGAGAAGGAGTACATCACCTACAATACAATACACTATCTTTCTCCTCAAAGTCCAGGAATCTTGATTATATTTTTGAGCCATTATATCCTAATTGGCAATCCCTTCTCTTGTAGCACAGTTCTGTTGCTCTATACCTTAGGCAGCTAAGTAGATTATAATATGTTTTTATTGAACTTGCTTTCTATATATAATATATAAAATTTACTTTTCATCATTTAACCTATATGATAGGTTTTGCACTTCAGCCAGTTTGAACAATGGATATATACTTGTCAGTATCACTTTCTGGAGTTGCTCCCTGGAATTAAATAGAACATTCTCTTCCTGTTAGGGAAGTATATAGGATGGTTCAAAAATCTATCAAAAAGATATTTTCCATTACAAGACTTTAAAGTATAGAACTCTATTACACTTCTGCCATAATTAACCCCCTATTAAATTCTGCCGGATGTTTCCATAAGAGGAAGCTTGCTATTAGCACCCTATTCTTTTTGGGTCTGGCTTCTATCCAGGAGGAAGGGGAAACCATGGAAAGCAGTGGCAGGATGACCCACCATGAAGGTTGTTAGTTGTATTATAGATTAACACATATTAGTATGTTTAAATGATCATGAACTAGTAGGCAGATCACCAACAAATATACCCCTCTGCTTCCATAATGCAAATATTTATGGATCAATATGTACTAATGTTAAATGGCTTCTTTTTTGCTCTGTCTTACAATATTTTCTCTGTACACAGTGTAGTTGTAGCTGTGTCAGTTCCAGGATATCAGAAAGATAAGGTGGTGAGGTATTATCTTTTATAGGACCCACCTTGTCTCTAACATTTTCTTTGTGCCGTTCTAATTTCTGAGCAACTTTTCCTAATGCATTTTCCTAGGATTGCCACATGAGGGCAGAGCAAGACAGTAGTTAACGTGTATTTTTAATTCTGTGATACACTGTTGGCTGTCCGTTGGTTTTCACATTTTCATTGGAATGTCAGCTTTAACAATTAAAGTAAAAAAATAAAATAAAAAATTAGCGTTGTTGCTTCTTTTAAATAGTTTCTTTCCTGGAGCAGAAATGCTCATTTGCAGAATATAGAATGTCAGTGTTCAGCATAGTTAGCGTGGCCAGGAATCCCTGTTCATAGTGTCATTAGCTTTTTACTTGCCTGCCACAATTTTCAGAGCGCCTAATGGATCACAGAAACCTTGTATTGTTCTTGAGGGAACTGGCATGCACACTAGTCCGGTTATGTTAATTTAATTTGATATATGCTGGATGGCCCTTTTGAGCAACCGTTAGCATAATGCTGTTAATAGTATATTTTATTCCAAGTGTTAAAAGTGACATGCATGAAAGCTTCTTTCTATATTTGACAAATTGCCATCACAGGCATATGAAACATACAAAGACACTCAACACTTTGTGATTTCCTTTTGAAACCTTGTCATAGCTGTCTCATTATTCAGTCTGCTGTTGGATTGTGGTATCGTACTGATAACTCTATAGGACCTTGTTCAGTATGTTAATTGGGAAAGAAATAGATCATAAACATTCACTAAATAATAACCAGGATTGCACTAACAACCACTCGATTATAATGCAGTTTTCTTTTTAACTGAGAGTGTTTGTCACCTTAGCTTTCTTTCTGAAATATGTACAGTTTAAGTACACTGGTACAAACCCACTATTGTTATCAGCACAGCAGCCATTTAAAATGCTGTTTAAAATGTGGTTTGCTTTCGAGGTAAAATATTTAACACACCATTATTATTGGCTGAAATTGGTGTTTAAGCCATGAAGCACATTTAATTGAAATATGAACATTCTAGTAACTTTGGAATAAGATACTGAATGCCCCAAATAGCCAGGTTGAGGGTCATTCAGCTTAATATTAACTTTACATGTATTTGTTTTTTAAATTTATTTTTAATGCCCCGCCCCCAAAGCTCAGATTCACCAGCTCCTGCTCTGTGTGGTGCTTCAGAATGCGCTTTACTGGGGATGGTGATGTTTCACACACAACAGAGCCCCACTAGAATATGAGCCAGTCTATTGTCAGGGCGTTAGGGGGTGAACAAATCCCACCCTTGACCAGGGGCAAAAGCCACCTGCCTTGCAAAACCTTCTTGGAGATAAGGCCTTGAGCTAGAGGGAATGAACAAGCAAGAAGCAGATTCCAGAGGACTGCCAGAGAGCAGGATCCTGGTATGAGAGAGTGTGCGGATGGAGGGATGGTGTGGCCTGAACAGCATTGGGTTAGGAACTCTAGAAGCCTGGTGAGAAGGTTTGAGTGGAACTTTATATTGTCCAAATTATTTTGCTGGGTCAAATTCTACTACATTTACTCATACAGAGCAATGTGTATGAAGTGGGACTGCTATCAGAGAAAGGCTAGCAGAGTCTGGCCCTGTGTTTAGGCATCTAAATATTACAGGGTGCTGATTTGCAGAGGTGCTGAGCACCC
The DNA here is from genome assembly GCF_965140295.1 of Lepidochelys olivacea. Classification (NCBI taxonomy): domain Eukaryota; kingdom Metazoa; phylum Chordata; order Testudines; family Cheloniidae; genus Lepidochelys; species Lepidochelys olivacea. Next base: position 83,878,118 of record NC_140415.1, on the reverse strand, counting down.
AGAGTTCCCACCTCTCAGAATAGCTACATAGGTGTCTATGTATGGATTTAGGTTCCCCACTTCCGGTATGCAGGTTTGAAAATCTTGACCCTATGGTGATTTTTAATGTGAGAAAATATGCACTTGAAACCAGTATAGGTTTGCTTTGTATTTGTTTTTTTAGTAAAATAAAAGCACTTAACTCATTTTTAAAAATACCACTTTTCCCTAAATACTCTTTCAACCTCTACTGTCTTGAAGGACAAAAATGTTCATCAAATGGTAGATGAGGAAAAAGATATTCAGACATGGCAAATGAATGAATCTGAGGGAGGATATTTCACTTTGAGTCCTAATCTGCAGTGCAGGAAAAAAGTTAGATTTCCTTCTTGTATTTTCCAGTTTGTCTTTAAATATACCTGAAGATTGTTAATCAGTTTGCAAACATATTAAGTTCACATACTAGAGCACTGTCTTTCCTGCTTGCTCAGGAGTGGTACAGCAGGAATTTAGCCTGTAAATGGTATAAAACTCTGAAAAAGATTTGGAAGTTGTGGTGGATAATCAGCTGAACACGAGCTCTCTATGTGATGCTGTGGCCAAAAGAGCGAATGTGATCCTGAGTTGCATAAACAAGAGAATTTTGAGTAGGAGTAAAAAAGTTATTTCACCTCTGTATTTGGCACTATTATAACTGCTGCTGGAATAGTGTGTCCAGGTCTGGTGCCTACAGTTCAAGAAGGATGTTGATAAATTGGAGATAGTTCAGAGAAGAGCCTCAAGAATGATTAAAGGATTAGACAACATGCCTTATAGTGATAGACTCAAAGAGCTCAGTCTATTTATCTTAACAAAGAAAAGGGTAAGGGGTGACTTGTTTACACTCTGTAAGTAACTACATGGCGAACAAATATTTAAGAATGGGCTCTTCAGTGTACCAGAGAAAAGTATAACAAGATCCAATGTCTGGAAGTTGAAGCTAGACAAACTCAGACTGGAAAGAAGGTGTAGATTTTTGAGTCAGAGTAATTAACCATTGGAACAATGGACCAAGGGTCGTGGATTCTCCATCACTGACAATTTTTAAATCAAGATTGGATGTTTTTTTAAATGATGTGCTCTCAGAATTTTTGGGGGGAATGTTCTATAGCTTGTGTTATGCAGGAGGTCAGACTAGATCCTTCTGGCCTTGGAATCTATGAAAACATTCTTTGTTGTGATCCGAAGAGTAAAGTCTGGACTGGTTATATTTGGGGACAGGTCATGTTGTGAAAGTTGAGATTGCATTTTTCTTGTTATCACGTTTGTTGTATTTTATTAGCCCCTCTTTTTATTAGAAGATACTTCTAGCCCCCTGCTACAAAAAGAAACAAACACTATTCTGCCATCATTTTACATGTAAAATTCCTATTATCTATAATAAGAAGTCTGGCTCTGGATAATGGTAGCATATGTCCCAAAGGGTGGCCAGCTGCTTTCGGCTGGTCCAAACACTCACCTCCTCTCTTGTTTTTGTGCAGAATCATGATTATTTTCAACAAATGCAAAAAGGGTTTTTTTCTACCCAAATTGGGAATTCCATGCTCGCACTGTTGAAAAACAGATGTGTTAAACTTTTCCCATCCATGACAGTCATGTCAAGATGTGCCAGTTTAACCTGCTAAACCTGGAGGTGACCAGAAAAGCCGCCCATAAGCTGCAGCTGGTACACACAGTGCCAGTGCTCCATAGCCTACATTGACTGTGTATTCAATACAAAAATGAATTTCTATGTCCTGATCTTCATGTAAAAAATTCTGATCAACCTGACAACTTTAGAAGCCACCTCTTTCTAGGCCACTAATCAGCAGGGACACTGAAGTCGACAGAGCCCAAGCAAACCTGTTAGGAGGTAGCATCATTTATTGTTTCACGGTATACAATAAGGCTCTGATTTAGCAAGGTACTTACGCACGTGCATAATTTTAAGCACAAGCTTAGGTATCTTGCTGAATTGGGGCAAAAATCATGTATGGTGTTCAGATACCACAGTGATGGGGGCTCTAGAACACTTTAAAATGACTTATTTATCTTGTTAATTCAGCCCTATTTGTTTCTGTTCACAGATCAATAATAATCAGGCTTTGATCTGGAATAATCTGTTCATTATTCACAATTATTACTTTAATCATGTGTGCAAATTCATTTTACTGAGTAATTGCTCATGAACTCTTTGCTAGGAGTGTTTTTGAGATTGCTAGTCATGCTAGATGTTTGGCTACCTAAGTCACATAGTATTATTTCTGTTCTCTGATTGAATGACTTAACCTTTATCAGTTGCTTCTGCTTCTACCTGAAAGAATTTCAGTTAATTATGAAATACAGTTAGTTTATGTATAAACTAATTTAGTTCCTTGTTTAAATGAATCTCAACCACAAGTCACACATTTGCTTTCTATAAACATTAATGGGAGCAACATTTGATATATATGAGTATTTGTGAAAAGCTAACAAAGGGTCTGAATGTGCTGGATTGAAACATGAGTCAGAAATAGCAAAAATGTTTGCTAAGACTTTTCCCCCACTCTTTTCTCTGCTCTTTTATGCAGGGTCTGATCTGTGATGCTTTTTGTGTGCTATGTAAACTTTTGAGGTTTTCTCAGAAATGAAACACCACTATAGGAAGTGAATGTACTTTGGTAAGTGTCTGTGACTCTGTGAGTAAGGAATGAATTTTGTAATGAGCTGTTTAATGAACTGCAATTACAAAAGATACAAAAATACAAAAGCCTCTTCTGCTTTAGATTGTCTAAATGCAACTTGGCAGTACAGACAATCCACCAATTTATCTTTATATAACATGTTGTGTTGACCATTTTTTCCAACGGATTAGGCATAAATAGTCTCAGCATCAGCCATGCATCACCTTCTGTTCACCTCTTTTAAGAACACATTACTTTTGAGAATTCAAGGGAAAATCACTTTCCATTTAATCCTAATTCTTGATCTCACATTATATGAAGGTACAGAGTGGGGGAGGAACCTTGATAGTACTGATCCTGGAGAAAGGGGGTGCAGCCTTGAGGTTCCAACTGCACAGGCAAGGAGGGGCATCCTGGTAGGATGTTCCCTGAGTATTCTGATTGTCTGGTATGGGAAAAGACCACTAAAGATTCTGGATTCCTTCCTTTGATAAATCCAGTCACAAAGACACAACTCGAGTATTCCACACCTCTGTAGAATAGCTGGGTTTCCATGTTGTTATTAATTTCTGTCTTGTCTTTGTAGGACATTGGCTTTGTCTCCAATATAGTAGTTTCCAAGCCTCAAGTATTTCAGACATTTGACTGGCACTCTGGAACCCTTTTCCTTCCCTTAACAATATACACCTATGCTAGGCCCTTACCATTCAGTTGGGTATGCTCTTACCCCTCTCATGGAGCTTGGACTGATCCAAGCTCTAGTCTCGTGATCGAAGGAATGGCTTTTTGAGCAGTCAAACTGAATGGGAAGCAGGATATAATTAAGGTATTTCTTTGGTAAACTATGATCATTGTCCAAACAACTAGGAGCTAATTTCTCTTTGTGCAATCTTTAGGGACTCTCTACATTGTTCATGCTCTTCAAAATTCAGATTTTTTTTTTTAATGTTGGAAGTTCTTTTTACATCACTGCTCAAGAATGGGCACAGTGACACCAGAACAGAATGTAGAGGCAGCAGATTTTGAGAAAGTATCAGGGCTATCAGAATTAGTAGATCCATATACTTGGGATCCAGGTACAACATGATGCTTAAGTGTCATTGGGAAGGCAAGAATCGGTCCTCCTCCAAATCCTACCGTCAGCAGTTTCATTGGGCTATTGTTCTAGGAGTATCAGTTCACTGTATATGACATACACACAGTAGTAGCTGTACTGGTAGGTGAACAAGAACTTGTGATGGGTGTTGATAATGTACAAAATCCTCAGTATGGTGTTAGAAATAAATGAAAATAACTATTGATACCACATCCTGACAGTGCAATGAACAGAAGTAACTCTACCTGAGGATAAAAAAAAAAAGACAGATAATTAACACACAGCTGTGTGACTCAGTTTTGCTTCCCAGCAAAAGTTAAACCATCTGCAATAAAGAGGATGGTTAGTAGGGTAAAGAGCTTTTATACAATACAGTTCTTATACGTATTCCAGAAAATACCAAACAGATGTAAATGGGGCATTTTTTTATGCACGTACCAAAACAAAAGCTATACTGATTATTTTGTATTCCTTTTTACACTATTTGAGTATAAATTACTTCAAATTAATTTTCAAATTTTCAAATTAATTGTACAAACCTACCATATGAGGTACATTAACTACATCAATGCTATTTTCTTTAAAAATAATTGGAGTGTATTTAGTACTTGTGAAATACATTGGCTTTACAGCCCTGCAGACTAGAGGCTTTTGATTATCCACAAAACAGCCGCGTGTAGCAGTTTAGTCTTCTTTACACTGCTAACTATGTGTTTCAACCTTGTTTTGGAGAGATCATGTGTAGGAGTCACAGAGTGCATCAATCCTCTAAAATTCCTAATAGTGGTGAAAACTGTGATGGATGTCTATCTGCTAAGCAAACCCCTTTTTTTGGTCACTTCCAGCCAGGGCTGAATTCAGACTAGAATGATCAAGGGGTTAAATTCACATCCCTGCTTTGGCCCCTTTATGCTCAATAAAAGGCTCAAAGTGGCATAAAGTGGCCTTATAAGGCCTATATCTGGGCAGGGGAGGATTTCCCTGGTTCAGGCACTGCAGAGGAAAGCCCTAAGACTGCCCTCTGAGGCCCCCTTGCCCATTATAAGCCCTGCTGTAGCGGATGTGCTGGGATGGGAGGGCATGTCAAGGACATGGCCTCAGCATGCAGCACTATAGAGATTCAGGGCAATGCTGCAGCACAGTGGGCAGCCTGGGGTAGTCCCTGTAATTTAGACAGGCCCTCAAGGCTGTCTAAAACAGTGGTTCTCAACCACAGGTATATAGGGGTACTCAGAGGTCTTCCAGGGGGGTACATCAACTCAACTAGATACAGTATTTGCCTAGTTTTATAACAGGCTCCATAAATAACTCCAGCAAGGTCAGTACAAACTAAAATTCCACACAGTCAATGACTTGTTTGTATGGCTCTTTATACTAAACACTGAAATGTAAGTACAATATTTATATTCCAATTGATTTATTTTATAATTATATGATACAAATGAGAAAGTATTTTTTCAGTACTAGTGTGCTGTGTGACACATTTGTATTTTTAGGTCTGATTTTGTAAGCAAGCAGTTTTTAAGTGAGGTGAAACTTTGGGGTACACAAGACAAATCAGACTCCTGAAAAGGGTACAGTAGTCTGGAAAGGTTGAGAGCTACTGGTCTAAACTATGCAAGGGGATGGAGTCTCCAGCAGCTCAGGATTGAAAGGCTGCAAAGGCAGCTTAAAGCTGCTCTACACACACCCACACCTCTCTGGGCTGCAAGACCTGTGTTGTGCCTAATAGAAGCACAACACAGAATCTCTATAACAGTTACTAAGCCTCTGAACTATATCTGCTTCTGTTTTTCTGATTCTTTTAACAGCAATTCAGTAAACCGTAGTAGCAGGGAAAGACACTGTGAGGGTGTGAGATTCTCCTGATAAGACTAAGGACAGCTTGACACATGAATCAAGGAGAGGACGTACCCATTGTTTACACCGAGTGCCTAATGGATGTATGATATCAACAGCACTTAGGTACTGAAGTAACGGGCACTGTAGAAAAACCTGAGATGACATATGTTTGTAAAGTGGCACCAATATAGATTTAGACTGATTTACATGTGCCCTGTCAATTTGGGCAGCTGTTTAAAATAAATACTTTTAAAGTAAATACAGTGTTCTGTTACTAGTCTGCTGTTTAGCACAGGTGGAATCTGCTAGCAGTTGGAAAGAACATGGACTCATTATTGTCAGCAACAGTCTCATCTCAGATCTGCATGGAGAACCTTGACTAATACTCTGTTCTGTGTACCTTCACAGAACTCCTATTGACATCAGTGGGAGTTCTGGGCAGGTGAGGGGAAAAGAACATTGAAGCGGAGATTCGCCATGTGGCTGTGACTGGAGAATTTGTTCATAGCATTTTATGAATATTCATCAATACACAGAAAGAATAGCGGACTCCTGACCTGACTGCACACACTTAAGAGCAGTCAAACAGGTAAACCTTCATGGTCCAAATGAACAAAATAATTCAACAAAAAGAATGAGGAGTACTTGTGGCACATTAGAGACTAACAAATTTATTTGAGCATAAGCTTTCGTGAGCTAAACCCCACTTCATCGGATGCATGCAGTGGAAAATACAGTAGGAAGATATATGTATACACAGAGAACATGAAAAAATGGGTGTTGCCATACACACTATAATGAGAGTGATCAATTAAGGTCACCTATTATCAGCAGGAGAAAAAAACCATTTGTAGTGGTTATCAGGATGGCCCATTTCCAACAGTTGACAAGAACGTGAGAGTAACAATGGGGGCGGGGGGAATAAGCATGGGGAAATAGTTTTACTTTGTGTAATGACCCATCCACTCCCAGTCTTTATTCAAGCCTAATTTAATGGTGTCTAGTTTGCAAATTAATTCCAATTCAACAGTCTCTCGTTGGAGTCTGTTTTTGAAGTTTTTTTGTTGTAATATTGTGACTCTTAGGTCTGTAATCGAGTGACCAGGGAGATTGAAGTGTTCTACGACTGGTTTTTGAATGTTATAATTCTTGACGTCTGATTTGTGTCGATTTATTCTTTTACATAGAGATTGTCCAGTTTGACCAATGTACATGGCAGAGGGGCATTGCTGGCACATGATGGCATATATCACATTGGTAGATGTGCAGGTGAACGACCCTCTGATAGTGTGGCTGTCAAGGTTCCTTTCCCACTCTGAACTCTAGGGTATGGATGTGGGGACCTGCATAAAAAAACCCCTAAGCTTATTTTTACCAGCTTACGTTAAAACTTCCCCAAGGTACAAACTATTTTACCTTTTGCCTCTGGACTTTATTGCTGCCACCATCAAGCGACTAACAAATATATAACAGGGAAAGAGCCCGCTCGGAAACGTCTTTCCCCACAAAATCCTCCCAAACCCTACACCCCCTTTCCTGGGGAAGGCTTGATAAAAATCCTCACCAATTTGCATAGGTGAACACAGACCCAAACCCTTGGATCTTAAGAACAATGAAAAAGCATCAGGTTCTTAAAAGAAGAATTTTAATTGAAGAAAAAGTAAAAGAATCACCTCTGTAAAATCAGGATGGTAAATACCTTACAGGGTAATCAGATTCAAAACATAAAGAATCCCTCTAGGCAAAACCTTGAGTTACAAAAAGACACAAAAACAGGAATATACATCCCATTCAGCACAACTTATTTTATCAGCCATTTAAACAAAACAGACTCTAACGCATATCTAACTAGATTGCTTATTAGCCCTTTACAGGAGTTCTGACCTGCATTCCTGCTCTGGTCCCCGCAAAAGCAACATGCAGTCAGAGAGAACCTTTGTTTCTCCCCCCCCATCCAGCTTTGAAAGTATCTTGTCTCCTCATTGGTCATTTTGGTCAGGTGCCAGCGAGGTTATCCTAGCTTCTTAACCCTTTACAGGTGAAAGGGTTTTTCCTCTGGCCAGGAGGGATTTAAAGGTGTTTACCCTTCCCTTTGTATTTATGACAGTGGCTGATGTGATTAGGTTCTGTGATAGTGTCCCCTGAATAGATATGTGGACACAGTTGGTAACGGGCTTTGTTGCAAAGATAGGTTCCTGGGTTAGTGTTTTTGATGTGTGGTTGCTGGTGAGTATTTGCTTCAGGCTGGGGGGCTGTCTGTAAGCAAGGACTGGCCTGTCTCCCAAGCTCTGTGAGAGTGAGGTATCGTCCTTCAGGATAGGTTGTAGATCCTTGATAATGCGCTGGAGAGGTTTTAGTTGGGGGCTGAAGGTGATGGCTAGTGGCTTCTGTTACTTTCTTTGTTGGGTCTGTCCTGTAGTAGGTGACTTCTGGGTACTCTTCTGGCTCTGTCAATCTGTTTCTTCACTTCAGCAGGTGGGTACTGTAGTTGTAAGAATGCTTGATAAAGATCTTATAGGTGTTTGTCTCTGTCTGAGGGGTTAGAGCAAATGCGATTGTATTGTAGAGCTTGGCTGTAGACAATGGATCATGTGGTGTGATCTGGATGAAAGCTGGAGGCATGTAGGTAACTATAGCGGTCAGTAGGTTTCCGGTATAGGGTGGTGTTTATGTGACCATTGTTTATTAGCACTGTAGTGTCCAGGAAGTGGATCTCTTGTGTGGACTGGTCCAGACTGAGGTTGATGGTGGGATGGAATTATAACATTATAACATTCAAAAACCAGTTGGAGAACACTTCTATCTCCCTGGTCACTCAATTACAGACCTAAAAGTCAATATTACAACAAAAAAACTTCAAAAACAGACTCCAGTGAGAGACTGCTGAATTGGAATTATTTTGCAAACTGGACACAATTAAATTAGGCTTGAATAAAGACTGGGAGTGGATGGGTCATTACACAAAGTAAAACTATTTCCCCATGCTTATTCCCCCCGCCCTCACTGTTACTCTCACCTTCTTGTCAACTGTTGGAAATGGGCCATCCTGATAATCACAACAAAAGTTTTTTTTCTCCTTCTGATAATAGGTGACCTTAATTGATCACTCTCATTATAGTGTGTATGGCAACACCCATTTTTTCAAGTTCTCTGTGTACATATATATCTTCCTACTGTATTTTCCACTGCATGCATCCGATGAAGTGGGTTTTAGCTCACGAAAGCTTATGCTCAAATAAATTTGTTAGTCTCTAATGTGCCACAAGTACTCCTTTTCTTTTTGCTGATATAGACTAACATGGCTACCACGCTGAAAATAATTAAAAAAACTGCAATCTAAGTGGCAAAGAAACCACCTTTTGTTTAGCAGAGAAATTCAGTTATAGGAGATTTGTTAATCAGAGCTGTATTGTAGATCTCTATTGTTTATTAACTAATGTCTTATAAGTAGTTGCTGTGTATATCTGTGCCTACCCAGCTGTAATGAACTGGCTCGTTTGTAGCTTTGTGTTGGATAGAGTATATATTAAACCTGTACAAATGGTTATCACTTTCCTCTGATGGTTGGGTAATTGGAGTAGCCCCTCTAACTCACTGTTGTAAAGAAACCAATGGTTAAGTGGGCAAACATATTTGATGGCTTATATATTTGGTTAGTTGACTGTCGCGTCTATATCTATGCAGCCACATAATATCTTCCACTCCACACTAGATAAGGAAACTACCTGTACAGGTAAGAATTCACTACCCATCCTGAAGCACGTCTATGGAAAAGTTGATAATAGTTCCAAAGGATGGTTGATAAGAAGGAATGTTACTTAACACCACTAATTTTATAAAGAAGTGGTAGACTCGAGTCCAAGAGATCATGCTGAGAATTATGTGTACCTGAATATTTATAAAATGTTTGCAACTAGTGAGTAGTGAAAGTAGGCAGAAATTTGTGATATGTGAGCGTCATCTTGTCAAGGGGCATAAATTATCATGACTCACCCATCACAGCTGTCATATATTTTCTTTTCAGTTGCATTATATTTATCACAAATATAAAAACTAAACTCCATGATTTTTTCATGCCTCTGTTTTTGTTCCAGTTAAATGCCACTATTTTTGTGCTCCACTAGTTTTGTTTAAAATAAAAAGTCCAGAGCCTAAATCAACATGTTGTGAACACCATGCAGCAATCAGAATGACAAGGCAGCAATGTATTTTACTTGTTTACAAGTTTCTTTTTCGATTAAAAAGAAAATCAACTTCTGTATATAACAAAAATGGAAAATTTCTGACTAAGATTTTTATCTGTGTTTAAATATTGTGTATTCATCAACAAATTTAGTATCCTTCACACATACAATGCATACTTTCAGTACATATTAGATATTTTTGTAAGCTACTGTACTTTCTTCCATTTAAAAGAGCTTTGTGATATTTTTAAAATCCCAAAGGTGGGTTTTCTTTCTACATCAAGTTAAAGATTAGCTTTTGGAGATAATAGTACCAGATGAGCTGAAATCTGGTGATGTCAAGAACAGAGTTGGCCAAATTATAATTTACATTATTAATAGCTAATTTAGCACTTTATGCTTTTTGCAGTCTGACTTCTGAGAGCATACTTATTATTTGCAATTAAATATAATTAACAAATTTCTGCCTCGGGATTGTTTGTTACCTCTTCACTTTGACTATTTGCTAATCGTTCTTGCTGATATGTGATTATTCATCAGAGTCAGATGGTAATGTTTCTGCTTCTTCACTGGACGAATGAAACTCTTTAAACATGAGAATGATGAAGAGCAAAATAAAGAATTGTGAGTAATGTTTTTTTCAGGTTTGAATTTTTGGACTTTTAATCATTTGTACTAAAATCCATGAAACTTTCAGCATTCATGAGTTTTCCTGAATACCCAGCAGTTATTTGAATACTTGCAAACAATGCATGACATGATCCCACAAAAATGTATGAATTGAACTGATTGTTTTCATTTGTGAAAACATTCAGGAGTCAACTTTTGTCCAATTCAACCAGTTCTACTCACTGCTCTTAACTCACCTAAAATGACGGAATAACAAAAACTAATTCTCCAATCTCCCTATCAAATGTCATGTTGTGACTTTCTTAAAAACACATTAATCAGTAGCAGGAGGATGTTCAGGTAAGGAAAGATATCCACACCTACTCTGACACATACCATAGCAACCAAGGTGACTGCATGGTAACATCAGCTTCTTTGCAAAAGGAAAAGCTGACACATATGGGCCATAGCAACAAAGATGACAGTATGGCAACATTAGCTTGTACACAAAAAGAAAAGAAATGCACATTCTTCTCAAACCTCTGGGTAAAAAATAACCTGCAAATAACTGAGGCCCCAATTCTGGAAGCATTTAATCACATGCTTCATTCAGTCTACCCAAATTCAGGACAGCATATGCTTCACTAGTAAGCACATATGTAGGTCGCATTGGGGTCAATGAGACTTCAGCACCTGCCTAAGTCCTGGACTGAACAGGGATGCTTACCTGAATTGGGGCTAAAAGAACATTAATAAATCTCCTAATATCTGTCCTGAGAGATGTTGAGCACCCACAAATAACACAGATTTAAATCAGGATTTGAGGGTGCTCAGCATTAGTATCTGGTATTAGTTACTAAATGTATAATCATTGCCAAAAGCCCCCTGCTCCCCCATGGGTAAACTTTTAATCTTCTATCCATGTTAAAGCAACCATTCTTGATCACCAACTTAGTTGTTTTCTTGGAAAAGATGTAATGTTTATGTTTTGTTAGTTGTGGTGCTGTTTCTATTTTTTCCTGAGTGGATATATATAATATAAAATCTTGATATTTACATTTTCCCATTCATTTTCTAAATTAGACTAATGTAGTAACACTGTTTCACCCATTGAATAGGCAGAATAATAGAGTGGACTGAGCTCAGGATGTGGAGCTGGAACTGCCTGATCACAGCTCTGCCACTGACTGCCTGTGTGATTTTGGGCATGTCACTTAATTTCCCCATCACTTGTTTTCCCTAAAGTGTGGATCACAAATAATACTTAATTTCCTCCGAGTTGTGCTACAGGCATCCATTAGCTCCTATCTGTACAGCAGTTTGAAGTTGTAAAATACTGTACAAGTGCTTAGAATCATTAAAGAGCTTATCAGTAGGGTTAGGCAAACTATTCATAGAAAACCGGAAAGTTAACAAAGTTCACCCCTTTTTTCTATTTGCTAATTGTTCATGAACAGATTTTTATTTTTCTGACTCAGTGTAGTCATAATTTCTTGACGAACAGTTTGTGAACCATCTTCAGCCTCTGGGTGGCTTACAAAGTCTGGTCATTGCATATCTCCATTGTGGTTTATGTGATTGGTCACCTAAGTCATGTAGCATTGTTTCTAGTCCTTGACTGAGTATAAGTGTCTTAAATAAAAACATTTGAAGGGACAAATATGTGATCAAGTCCTTGGGCTTTGCTTTTTTTCAGGAAACGTGTGGGAGCAGTTTGTGGTGTTAGGAAATGGAAGGAAGCTGGGAGTAGAGTAAGAAATTTCAAGGGGAGGCATGGGTTGATGGGATAGGCACTAGACTGGCATCCAGGGGAACTGGGTTCTTTTCTTGGCTCAACCACTGACTTATTGTGTGATGTTGGGAAAATCTCTACTCTTTGTATGCCTTGTCTATTTAGATGGTCAGCTATTTGGGGCAGAGGCTGCCTCTCACTCTGTGCTTTATTATGTTTAACGGAATTGAGTTCTGATCTCTATTATAGCAGTCCCTAGAGGCCACAATTGTAATTTAAAATCTTTTTGTTTCCAGAAAGTGTGAGTCAGGCATCGTCTGAGACATGACTGTCAGAAAAGTAATAGGCTAAGTTAGATTTACAATTTAATTTCATATAAATTTGTCTGTGCAATCCCAGTCCTGGAGTGTGCAACTAGATCATTGTTTAGTTTATTTAGCTGCCTCCTACAATTATATAACTTTGGTTATCTAACTTGTATTGATTCCTCCCAATACCTTTTCTGAAAAACAGGGACTCAATTGTCAATACTAATTTGAAGTCAATTGTTGTCCTACAATCTAAAATCTGCTTTCTATTGTTATATGGTTTTTATGGTGTTACACTAACACTTGAACTGATTGTGATTAGTGGTATTGCCATGCAGGTGCTGATCCAGCAAAATATGTGCTTAACTTTAATCATGAATGGTCCCCACACTGACTTGTGCTTAAAATTAATTATGTGCTTTGCTAGATCATGGCCTTAGATACCAAGGTGATAGCCCCTTAGAACACTTATAGTAGGAAGGTGGATGGTTAGAATTTGTTTTCTCAGGTTTGAGGTCTCTGGGAATGTCAGAGTAAATCTGTAGTGGCACAGTATGCAGATTTTCATCCATTTAGCTTGTTCACTGTCAGTACCTTTTGCTTGTTTTTTGGCAGCATGTCAGAACATACAGCTTTGGCTTTTCCTTGCCTCTGGGTGCAACAGTGCAATATACAGTACATCTTGGAGGGATATCTTACCTGTCAGAATTTGTTCTAGATCACTAGTTTGCATGATTATGGCAGGGTCAAACCACAGATAAATGAAAAGCAGTTTAGCTGCCAGATATAGTAATAAAGTTAAAAGTTAGGCAGGGGAAACGGGATGTCTTTCAGAGTGTTATGGTAGCAAGCTCAGTTCTCAGTCTTTAATTGCCCTGTGGGGATGAGCTCAGAATAGAGGTAAACCCTTTAAAAAATGTGTTGGATTAAAACAAATAAATTTTTATTTAAAAAACCCATTGCAGCAGCTTTAGAATTATGCTCTGAATATTCCAGATAGTCAAGGCTATAGGGGCAATCAGCACTTCTCAGACTTACTTTTTCTTCAGAATTGTATATCCACTATGTGTAGGACCATCTTGGACCACTCTCTGGAACAGCCCAGCATTCACTGTGTTGGTAATTGATCCCTGCAGAATGGTGGAGTTGCCAGCTAGGCAGTGGCAAGCCCAGGTTTTTGTGTGTGGCATTTTAACATTCTTATTCTCTGTGTCAAATTGGTGATTTTACAATTTAGGCACTAATCTTGGAGTCTTATCTGAATGGGTGAATCTCTGTGCCTGAACGAAGCTTTGTTGACTTCAGTAGACTTCTGTGTGGAGTATGGTTTGACTGCATGGATATGATTACCCAGGCAGACTGCGAAGATCTACAAAAGGATCTCTCAAAACTGGGTAACTGGGCAACAAAATGGCAGATGAAATTGCATGTTGATAAATGCAAAGTAATGCACATTGGAAAACATAATCCCAACTATATATATGAAATGATGGGGTCTAAATTAGCTGTTTCCAAGATCTCTTTCTTGAGTGGTGTCATTGTGGATAGTTCTCTGAAAACATCCACACAATGTGCAGCGGCAGTCAAGAAAGCTAACAGAATGCTGGGAATAATTAAGAAAGGGACAGATAATAGGACAGAAAATATCATGTTGCCTCTATATAAATCCATGGTATGTCCTCATCTTGAATACTGTGTGCAGATGTGGTCGCCCCATCTCCAAAAAAGATGTATTGGAATTGGAAAAGGTTCAGCAAAGGGCAACAAAAATTATTAGGGGTATGGAATGGCTTCCGTATGAGGAGAGATTAATAAGACTGGGACTTTTCAGCTTGGAAAACAGTTGGCTAAGGGGAGATATGACTGAGGTCTATAAAATCATGACTGGTGTAGAGAAAGTAGATAAGGAAGTGTTGTTTACTACTTCTCATAACACAAAAACTAGGGGTCATCAAATGAAATTAATAGGCAGCAGTTTTAAAACAAATAAAAGGAATTATTTGTCTCTATGTCTCTGTGTTCAATTGGGGGGGAGGGATAGCTCAGTGGTTTGAGCATTGGCCTGCTAAACCCAGGGTTGTGAGTTCAATCCTTGAGGGGGCCATTTAGGGATCTGGGGCAAACATTGGGGACTGGTCCTGCTTTGAGCAGGGGCTTGGACTAGTTGACCTCCTGAGGTCCCTTCCAACTCTGATATTCTATGATTTCTTCAGGCAATGCACAGTCAACCTGTGGAACTCCTTGCCAGATGATGTTGTGAAGGCCAAGACCATAACAGGGTTCAAAAAAGAACTAGATAAATTCATGGAGGATAGGTCCATCAATGGCTACTAGCCAGGATGGGCAGGAATGGTGGCCCTAGCCTCTGTTTGCCAGAAGCTGGGAATGAGCTACAAGGGATGGATCACTTGATGATTACCTGTTCTGTTCATTGCCACTGGGGCACCTGGCACTGGCCACTGTCGGAAGACAGGATACTGGGCTAGATAGACCTTTGGTCTGACCCAGTAGGGCCATTCTTATGTTCTTAGGATTTCAGAAACCAAGAGCTCAATTAAGTGATTGAACAACCCTTCATCCTTCAAGGGGCTACACCAGGGGTGGGCAAACTTTTTGGCCCAAGGGCCACATCTGCATGGGGAAATTGTATGCAGGGCCATGAATGTAGGGTTGGGGTGCAGGAGGAAGTGCAGGGTGTGGGAGGGGGTGTGGTGTGCAGGAAGGGGCTCAGGGCAGGGGGTTGGGGTGCAGGAGGGGTGTGGCAGGTGCTCAGAGTAGGGGGTTGAGGGCTCAGGGCAGGGGTGCAGGAGGTGGTGCAGAGTGCAGGAGGGCACTCAGGGCAGGGGATTGGGGTGGGGTGGGGTGGAGTGGGGCAGGGGGCTGGAGTGCAGGAGGGGTCTCAGGGCAGGGGGTTGGGATGCAGCAGGGGGCTCAAGGCAGGGGGTTGGGGTGCAGGGTGAAGAAGGGGCTTGGGGTGCAGGCTCCAGCCCGGCGCCACTTACCTTGAGTGGCTCTGGGGTGGCAGCGGCATGCAGTGGGGCTAAGGCAGGCTCCCTGCCTGCCTGGGCCCCGCACAGCTCCTGAATGTGGCCAGCATGTCCAGTAGTGGCTCCTGGGGGTGGGGTGGGGCAGGTGGTTTCGCTGCGCCCTGCCCTCACCTGCGGGTACCACTCCTGAAACTGCCATTGGCTGTGGTTTCCCGTTCCCAGCCAAGGGGAGCTGCGGGGGGTGGTGCCT
The DNA here is from genome assembly GCF_965140295.1 of Lepidochelys olivacea. Taxonomy (NCBI): domain Eukaryota; kingdom Metazoa; phylum Chordata; order Testudines; family Cheloniidae; genus Lepidochelys; species Lepidochelys olivacea. The sequence goes on along the minus strand of NC_140415.1, from coordinate 83,862,450 downwards.
GCAGGTGAGGGCAGTGCATGGAGCTCTCTGACCACTCCCCTCCCCCCAGGGGCTGCAGGGATATGGTGCCACCGCTTCCAGGAATGGTGTAGGGCCACGGCAGGCAGGGAGCCTGCCTTAGCCCCACTGTGCCGCAGGGCTGGCAATCCCGCGGGCCGGATTGAAAGCCCTGATGGGCCAGATCCAGCCTGCGGGCCGTAGTTTGCCCTCCCCTGGGCTACACCCATATGATGTTTGAGGCACATTTGTGGGACTTTGCACATAGGTTCCTTATACTGTACATGTTCTGGGGATAAAGAGAGACTTCTATTTTCAGGATTGACAATCTATCACCCCCCACAAGCATTTGAAGAGAGAAACAGGAAAAAAGGATTCTTTTAAATCACATAAGTGATGATACATGAGGATGAGGGAAATTTACACGCATAAGTCCCATTAATATTCATGGTAGTACTTCATGTGTATCACCCAATCATTCATAGGAGAATAGTCACCTTAGATTTCTAAGTGTAATATCTCCATTGGTAATGATATACTGTTTCTGACATCCAGCTATAAAATACAAGGCTGTAAAAGCTACTATAATTTGTACAGCTCTTCTAGGTATCCATGGTGCTATATAATAGCTATTATAATTTATCTGGGAAATCATATATTGAACCCAATGCTGAGCTCTGTGGCTTTATGTTGGTCCAAATAAATATATTCCCCATCTTATATTAGAGGTTTGAATCCATCTCAAAGGGAACAGGGAAGAGAAGATGCAAACAGATGTTACTTTTTTTAAAGGATCAAGATTACCTACAGTCATGATACAAACACAGCTCCTGCATTGGTTAATAGGGGCGCAGGATGATGGGGAATGGACATGCTCCCATTCCTTCTGTCTCTTTTTGGAGTGTCCACCTGTTTTTCCAGAGATGATGATGATGATTATTATTTGTATTACCATAGCGCCTAGGATACCTAGCTATGGCCCAGGACCTCATTGTGCTAGATGCTGTACAAACAGAACAAAAAGGTGGTCCCTGCCCAAGGAGCTTACAGTACATGAAGGATGCAATTTCTGCATGCTATTTTGAGTGAGCCACTTATGGAGCATATGGCAGAGGAAACTCATTGCATGCTTCCGTTGCCACATGCAGCCATGTAAGGACAAGTTATGATTTGGGCTATAATTATTATTATGATTAATTATTTGTACTCCTAGCTTGTTGGATGTAGTCTACACACATACCAAAGTGCCTATGCTTCCCTGAAGAGCTCACACTTTGGGCTCTAGCCTAGGACTCAAGATACCTGGGTTCAGTTCTCTGCTCCACTGCAGATGCCTTTGGTGACCGTGAACAAGTCACTTAATCTCTCTGTGCTGAGTTCTCCATCTGAGAAATGGGAATAATAGCACTTCCTTACCTCACTGGGGTGCTCTGATGAGAAATACACTAAGTATTGTAACGGGGTCAGATACTACAGTAATAGGGGCCATATAAATACCCAAGATAGATAAATAAAAGACAACATATGAGGAAGAGGGATACAATTAAGCTGAGTACAAGTTTCACATCCATGATACACATTTTATATACACTATACATATTTTTGTGTGCGTTAAATACCCATTAACGACACCTGACTTGCCCCCTCATTCCTTCTGTTCATCACTATAAAAAATGTTACCACTTTTACACTCTAAGATGTTTGGGTCAGGAACTGTCATGTCCCAGGTTTGTACAGTGCCCAGCACAGTAGGGCCCCAGTCTGGTTGATGTCTCTGAGCTCTACCAAAGTATAAATGTTCAATATTAATAACAACAACATTACAGCTTCTCACAGGGCACAGAACATTTCTTTGGAAAGCAGACACAGTACGAAGAGTTAGAAAACGAGGAATGCAGTCTGAGTGGTGAGGCCAGGCTTATGCTCCTTACCCAGGCAAAACTCTCACTGTAGTCAGCAGGTGTTTTGCCTGAGAAAAGAGTGCATAGTGGGTCTGCTGTCTAACAGATAAATAGAATTATTGTACCTCTGTCATTAGCAGGATCCTATATTAATTGGTGCGACTAAAATGCATAGCACTTATTCCTCAGGGGGCTGCAAGCAGATCTGTTATAAGTTCTGCTCAAAACAATGAGAATCAACAGCTCAATGACACTAGGTAGTAAATAACAGTTGGATCCAACAGCATCATAACAAACAGGCATGAATTCCAGATGCTCAGTGAAAACAACTAATAAATATAGTCTCACACATAGGACAGAGTCTAATGAAACTAGAAGGAATTCTAGCAGGCTCCAAACACTTCAGCTGTCTGTGCTACTCTTCCCACTTGCTATCAGGAGCCTGATATGACATTTCACTAAAGATTCATATACATGACTTTTGCAAACATACCCAATGGAAATGGTTTCATTTATTTAGTTCTTATAAAGGAGTTGTATGAACTAAGTAAATTGGCCTCAGTAGGACACATTTTCAGGGCTATACACATACCTATCAGCCAATCTGTATGTGCATCACTGCACTTCATTGCTAGATGGACAGATTCTATACCCCTCAACAGCTAATTCCCTAACCTCAGATTCCCACAAGCACCATTTTAATAATATTTTAATAGCACATATATAATACCTTCATCCAAGGCTCTCAACACACACTTTAAACTTTATTTTCTGAAAGCAAAAGCCTCTCGAGGTCTCCAATCCTAGTGCCTTAACCATAACACCCTCCTACCCCCCTCCTTCTCAAGACCTTCCATTCTGTTCTAGTTTTTTCAGTCTAAAGGAGGGGAAAACATTTAAAGACACTTTATAGTTTCAGTGTAGTAGGACAGGTTGGTCATGGCCCCTGGACAATGGGACTGAGGAGGGTGAGTTTAGGGGGTAGCCAGCACTGTTTATTAGAAATGTAATTATGAAGACATCCATCACATATTTTGCTTGTATATTGTCTGTCTCCCCACCCTAGAAAGATCTTCCTTTAGGGTACAGGTTATTCTTCAAACATAAGACTCACAAGAGGTCACCAAATGTCCAAAACAACACTGTTCCCCTGACCAAGGCAGGCTGCAGGAGCCTTTTTGCAACCCTAACCCTACCAGTCTCTTAGTCTACAAGACTACTTCCATTTCAACTTCTTCTTAGGCCTCTTCAACTGCAAGCACTTGCTGGTTTTTATAATTACTTGATCAATCTCAGCTGGGAAATAGTTGGTGCAGCTGGGCTGTCCATCTTGTGATTATCTATTTCTGTTTTTCTATCTTGTCTAATTTTGATTGTAAGCTCCTTGGGGCAGGTACTGTCTAGATTTAACTACATATATGTGCAGTGTCTAGCCTAATGGATCGCTAATCCTCTATGTGCTACCAGAATACAAAACACAAATAATATTGATAATATTACAATATAAGTGTCAGTCCTTTTTCAAGTATAATTGCCTTTTTAATTCTAACTTATGGAAAGGAGAGGATAAACCTATTTTTGCCTTAATATACACTCTCCCCTGCACTTTTGAATTTGGGACAATTGAATAGCCAGTAAGGCTCAGGTCCACAAATGGGTCATATTGATGTAATAATGATGAAAACCTTTGGAGCAAACTCTCAAATAAGGGCACCAAAGTTGCACCAGGCACACATGCAGCCACCCCCATATGCAGGTGTTTGTAAACCTGTATTTGTATCCTAGAGGTAGATAGATGCCTATGTCTGGGTTTTAGGTGCCTAAGTACCTTTTGTGGATCTGGCCCTAAAAGGTTAGAAATTAATGTGATATGCTTACTTCTAATCATAGACATTAGCATTAGTGATTCAGAAGGGACTGTAACAGCAATTTAAAAAAGCAATGTAATTCAGCAAGATTCTGCAAGCTTTGAAATACAGTATACCAACTCTTTAGGAACTTTGTATAATGCTAGGAAAGTGCACAGACTTGTCTGAGACCAGATCTTTCTCCCCTATGCAAAGGAGGTTAAATGTTCATTTGAAAGATTGCATGGGATTCCCAGATTTTTCTGTCTCTTTAGAGATATTTCCGTTACCATCACTAATGTCTAAATGATCCCAAAGTTGTTCTGTTGACACTTTTGCCCATTACAGTCCTGGCCCATTCATTTCACTGTCCTTGATACTTTTTCCACTTACTCATATACTGTCAGAGCTTCCAGCTGTGAATTCATACATGAGGCTGTGAAGAGAGAAGACGAGGGCCAGATCCTCAGCTGCAGCTGAGGAATAATCAACGCAGCTGAGAGAATATGCTTAAAGCCATATTTGCATTTCCTGGAGTCAGGGTTTGCTGTGCTGGATCAGTCCCTTGGCATAAATTAGATTAGCCTACAGGCTGCTTTAAATTTGTGCTGGCTGTTAAATTGTAGTCCCAAACTGACAGTTCATGTAACAGCAATATGTAGGGATCCTGCTGGTGCCCAGGCCACAGCAAGAGTGGACTGGTATAGAAGCTGCTACTGCACCTCTCTGCCTCTACTGGATCCCTTCTGCAGGGTGAATTCATCAGTTGCTAGGTAACCTTGCTCTAGGGCAGCTGTAGTCTAGTGTGGTTGTAGGAATTTTGTGTTGGTAGAACAAAATAAGCAAAACTTTTATGAATGCATCCATTTAGTAGGATTCCCCCCCCCCCATGTAATATAGACAGCAGGTACTATAGTCCCATGTTCTGTATTGTCTTTGTTAAATGTTAATGGGTAGGGCCTGTTTCTATTGTTTTATAAATCCCTATGTACCTTTACAGTACCCTAGAAATGCTCAATGCTAATAGAAATAGTAGCTGCACAAATTGGCCATTTTCATATTCTCCATGGCAAGTCCCATGCACCTGGATACATTAAATCTATTACAAGCATTCCTGAATATTCCCTAATCCTTTAGCATTTCTACTATTTAGAGATAATGCATTACATGGATATCAGCTGATATTTTCCATTGTTCAAGGAAATAAATAAGGGCTGGGGCTTTACACAAGTCTTTTTTCCAAACAGGACTAATATTTCAAAGGAAAGCATTTGAACAGATGTGTGAATAAATATAGCTACAAATAGATATGAATCAGTTTGCATGTGAAAATGTCTCCTTTTCTCTAATGTGCTACCTATTATTTGCTACCGCAGAAAAGATACTGGTCTGTCACAAAGGGACTTGCTGTTAATCAACCTTTTAATGAGCTCAGAAGGGTAAGCAATTTGGCCAGACTTTGTAGTGTAGACCAAGCCTTTTAACTGCAAACAAGCAGCTGTAAACGTTAAAACTACATAATTAGCAAGAACTCTGCAGTTCTTAACAGGTGTGTTTGTATAGTGCAAGGTATGTTTCCCTTCCCCTCTCCTTGTATTCCAAGAAAAGCACAGTGACTATTTTCTCTAATACAGAAGGATTTACAGATGTGAAACAGGATAGACCCATGATCTGCATTGTCCACATTTCCTTCAGTTTGATTACATCTTCCTTCAATGAGCTGTACAAACAATCACTTAATGTACAGCCCAGTTTTTCATGTATGGTTTTCTCTCATCTTGTTTTGTTTGGAAAAGTAGAATGAAAAAGACACCAGCATACCTGTGCCTAAAGCAGAGGTGGCTGTCTCCGGGAGCAGTTGCAAACATCTGGCAACTAGATGGTTGGTAAACTTTTATTTATTTTTTAAGTAAGGCAATAATATCCTTCAAAACTCTGGGTGAGAACAGAGTTAAAAATAGACCAGTGAGTGCATCATCCTGTGGGTGAACCTGCAGGAGCATACACTGTAGTTGTGCAATTCTGTATTTGGAAGTACTACATTCTGAGAGCACTCTGTGTATATACTGTTGCTTTATTTAGGTTCTAATTCTATGGACCCTGTCATCTATATCTTTTCTCTGGTTTTTAGATACAGATAACCTAATGCACATTTTCTACTAATCTTACCACTAACTAAGGCCCTGAATATGGGCTCTCCTATACCCCAGGGACCCTGGCTTTCTGGGCACATGGGAGCCATGAGCCTGGCATATCTCACTGGTGAATAGCCTTCCATAAGTCAGACTCTTGAGTGAGGTGAGGCTTGGCCTTTCTCATAGGTCTTGTACAAGGGGATGCCAAAGCCACAGAAAGTGGGTGGGAGGAGATTTGGCCGGATGGATCTTGCTATTCTGTGCTGCTGGACACCCATAAGGAGCCGTTGTAGGCAGTGTAATTTAGAGCAACCCTGGAGGCACTCCAGTTTATGCCAGGGATTGTGCCTTGCAACCCCTAGCTCCCTTTGGAATTACACATCTTAGCCCTGTGACCAGGGTGCACTGAGCTCAACTGCAGAGCAGAATCAGGACCTACAACTCTATATGAATGTTGATTTCCCTGAACCTTTTGCCAATATAAGATTTGCTTGGTTAGCAAATGTGGAGATATTGCTGTGTTCATAGTTAGCTTTGTATAATTACACATCAGGTGATTTTGATGACAGAACTCCCATTGACTTCAATGTGAGCAAGATAAGGCACTTCATGACAGGGGACCATGGCAGGGAGCTAAGTGGTTTTAAATGTAATCAGCACCCCAAGATATGCCTACAGAGCCTTCTCCATAGTTGCCCTGCTGTTAGCATATTTGATAGATCATGCAACAGTTAAAAAAACAGCCATTGACTAGTTATTTTAATTATTTAAAAAAATAATCTTTGCTTATGTTTGTAACAGTACCCGTACCCTTGAATTTTGATTTCAAAAGGGCTGAGTTTCAAAAATTAAGGAAATTAGTTAGGGAAGTGGATTGGACTGAAGAATTTATGGATCTAAAGGTAGAGGAGGCCTGGGATTATTTTAAATCAAAGCTGCAGAAGCTATCGGAAGCCTGCATCCCAAGAAAGGGGAAAAAATTCATAGGCAGGAGTTGTAGACCAAGCTGGGTGAGCAAGCATCTCAGAGAGGTGATTAAGAAAAAGCAGAAAGCATATAGGGAGTGGAAGAAGGGAGGGATCAGCAAGGAAAGCTACCTTATTGAGGTCAGAACACGTAGGGATAAAGTGAGACAGGCTAAAAGTCAAGTAGAGTTGGACCTTGCAAAGGGAATTAAAATCAATAGTAAAAGGTTCTATAGTCATATAAATAAGAAGAGAAAGAAGAAGTGGGACTGCTAAACACTGAGGACAGAGTGGAGGTCAAGGATAATCTAGGCATGGCCCTATATCTAAACAAATACTTTGCCTCAGTCTTTAATAAGACTAAAGAGGATCTTAGGGATAATGGTAGCATGACAAATGGGAATGAGGCTATGGAGGCAGACATTACCATATTTGAGGTAGAAGCAAAACTCAAACAGCTTAATGGGACTAAATCGGGGGGCCCAGATAATCTTCATCCAAGAATATTAAAGGAATTGGCACAAGAAATTGCAAGCGCATTAGCAAGAATTTTTAATGAATCTGTAAATTCAGAGGTTGTACCGTATGATTGGAGAATTGCTAACATAGTTCCTATTTTTAAGAAAGGGAAAAAAAGTGATCCGGGAAACTATAGGCCTGTTAGTTTGACATCTGTAGTATGCAAGGTCTGGAAAAAATTTTTGAAGGAGAAGGTAGTTAAGGACATTGAAGTCAATGGTAAATGGGACAAAATACAACATGGTTTTACAAAAGGTAGATTGTGCCAAACCAACCTGATCTCATTCTTTGAGAAAGTAACAGATTTTTTTAGACAAAGGAAACGCAGTGGATCTAATTTTCCTAGATTTTTACTAAGGCATTTGATACTGTGCCACATGGGGAATTATTAGTTAAATTGGATAAGATGGGGATCAATAGGAAAATTGAAAGGTGGATAAGGAATTGGTTAAAGGGGAGACTACAATGGGTCCTACTGAAAGGTGAACTGTCAGGCTGGAGGGCGGTTACCAGTGGAGTTCCTCAAGGATCGGTTTTGGGACCAATCTTATTTAATCTTTTTATTACTGACCTCGGCACAAAAAGTGGGAGTATGCTAAGAAAGTTTGCAGATGATACAAAGCTGGGAGGTATTGCCAATTTAGAGAAGGATAGGGATGCCCTACAGGAGGATCTGGATGACCTTGTAAACTGGACTAATAGTAATAGGATGAAATTTAATAGTGAGAAGTGTAAGGTCATGCATTTAGGGATTAATAACAAGAATTTTAGTTATAAGCTAGGGACGCATCAATTAGAAGTAATGGAGGAGGAAAAGGACCTTGGACTATTGGTTAATCATAGGATGACTATGAGCCGCCTATGTGATATGGCTGTGAAAAAAGCTAATGCAGTCTTGGGATGCATCCGGAGAGGTATTTCCAGTAGGGATAAGGAGGTTTTAGTACCATTATACAAGGCACTGGTGATCACCTGGAATACTGTGTGCAGTTCTGGTCTCCCCATGTTTAAGAAGGATGAATTCAAACTGGAACAGGTACAGACAAAGGCTACTTGGATGATCCGAGGAATGGAAAACTTGTCTTATGAAAAGAGATTCAGGGAGCTCAGCTTGTTTAGCCTAACTAAAAGAAGGCTGAGGGGAGATATGATTGCTCTCTATAAATACATCGGAGGGATAAATACCGGAGAGGAAGAGGCATTATTTAAGCTCAGAACCAATGTGGACACAAGAACAAATGGATATAAACTGGCCACTAGGAAATTTAGACTAGAAATTAGACGAAGGTTTTTAACCATCAGAGGAGTGAAGTTTTGGAATTTCCTTCCAAGGGAAGCAGTGGGGGCAAAAGATCTATCTGGCTCTAAGATCAAACTCGATAAGTTTATGGAGGAGATGGTATGATGGGATAACATGGTTTTGGTAATTAAATATTCATGGTAAATAGTCCCAATGGCCTGTGATGGGCTATTAGATGGGGTGAGATCCAAGTTATCCAGGAAAGAATTTTCTGTAGTATCTGGCTGATGAACCTTGCCCATATGCTCAGGGTTTAGCTGATCACCATATTTGGGATCGGGAAGGAATTTTCCTCCAGGGCAGATTGGAAGAGGTCTTGTAGGTTTTTCGCCTTCCTCTGTAGCATGGGGCATGGGTCACTTGCTGGAGGATTCTCTGCTCCTTGAAGTCTTTAAACTACAATTTGAGGACTTCAATAGCACAGATATAGGTGTGAGGTTTTATTTTTTTTGCAGGAGTGGGTGGGTGAAATACTGTGGCCTGCGTTGTGCAGGAGGTCAGACTAGATGATCATAATGGTCCCTTCTGACCTAAATATCTATGAATTTTGTGTTCAAATTGAATTGCTCCATTGAATTTGTCTCTTGCTTTTAGGCTAATGAATTCAAACAGTAAGGGGGTTTTAAACATCCTGAACCTTGTTGGCATTTTTTCTAGTGATGTTATTTATCTTTGAAATTCACACCCTTATAATGGCCCAGTTCCTGCTCATGCTGGGCCAGATTCTGACACCTGTACTCCTGTGAGAAATATCTTACCATGTGAATAGTCTCATAGTAATCAATAGGTCTATTTGAGGAATAAGATATTACTCAATATAAATGAGGGAGTCAGAATGTGACTGATTAAAGGTAATGGCAAAACTCCTGGTGAAGTAAGTGGGATAAGGATCAGGCACTATCATTCTTATGTCTGAACAGTAACTGTTTAACTCCAAAAACTTTAAAATCACTATAAAATGTTGTTTTCATGTAAGATCCTGCATGAAAAACATCTCTGGGACTCTTGACAGGTAACAGAGCTTCTGCCCAAGAGTCAGTATTCCTGTCTTACTTTCTCCCATTGCCAAGCTCCCTGGTCTTCCTGTGACCAAGTCTGACTTCTTTGCAACAAATCTATCGAACTTGCTAACACACAATAGCAACCCCAACCTATTCCCACAATTTCTATTGCAGTATTCCTCACCACAGCAACTTTTCCAGCTCACACACACAAATTACCCCTGACAATGACACAAACTGCCATGCCACTTGCCTACCCAGTATATTTCCTCATCAGTTCTCCCAGACCATCGCTTATCAATTCTGCTGGCCCAGCATCAACCTTCCCTTTAAACTAATTCTCCTGCTTTTCCCAGCAAACACCCTTCATTATGTATTTTTCCACCCGCGCAACTACCCTTTCCAACTCCCCAAGCCTCAACACATCTCCCAAATCTATCTTGAGCTGCATCTGACTTTCTCCAGAGTCTGTGGGTGTTTCCATCTGGAATTTTGGTTTGGACCCATCTCCCTGTGAATTACTAATATACTATAGTATTGTTAAGGGAACACTCCATTTTCAAGGCCCCTTTGAACATATGAGAATGGGAATGGCAGGGTGAGGCAGCAGCTGGAGTCCCCAAGAGGAATGACTCCTTTGGGTTCCCTTCCAACACACCTTCACCTCTTCGAAAAGGGTGTAGCATGTTCCCCCTCTCTGCATAGCCAGTGTGGCAAGGGGGGGTTGGAACCTTAATCCTTTCCTTGCCATATCCTTTCTCACTCTCTTTCAGGCATCTAGCATCCACAGGGTGCTGACAGGTTGCAGGGATAATGCTCACGCTGAGGATTCCGGAGACTTTCTGCACAGGGGCAGTAGAAAGGAAGAAAGACCTATTGCCTCTTTCCCTATCCTGAACGTTCAGACACACCCTGGCCAGCAGAATCTAGCACTGACAGCTATTACTACAGTCATGAGGCTTTTTAAATACAGACTCTTAATTTTGAGACTGTTATGGAACAGTCCAGTTAGGGTGACCAGATGTCCCGATTTTATAGGGACAATCCCGATTTTGGGGTCTTTTTCTTGTATAGGCTCCTCTTACCCTACCCCCCCCGTCCCGATTTTTCTCATTTGCTGGTCACCCTAAGTCCAGTATTAGATGGTGGGAGTATGGGATTTGTGGTCGCCCCATGTGGCTTTAGTCATTAGTTATTCATTATCTATTTGTTAAGCTCTGAGAGTATACTCAGCGGTACAGAAGATGCAGACCTTGAGGTGATTATAACCAAAAAGACAAAGATCAGATCAGAATGCACTGGGAGATGCACAGAATGGTTATAATTTACAGCATATAAAATATATAGGGGACAGATGACAGTGTAATGTTACTGTGGGTGCTGCATGCATATTTACGTACAACAATTTGATTTGTTTAAATGCCCTAAACCATTTGGGGGTTTTCCTTCACACTAAACGTGTCATATTTTGTGGGTATAATTTGCAGCTGTGAAATATAGGCTCCTAGTGGTATCATCACTATGAAACATAACTCTCTCTAGCCGCTGATGGGAATTCTGCTATATCTATTAGAAAAAGAAATATGCCCATCCTGGTTTTGTTAAAATATCATTTTCATGTAGCAGATTTAGCATGATAATTAGATAGATACTGTTGATTGATTATACAAGTGAGCATTGAACCGAAGCCACTTTAGTTATGGATATGTCCTTGGAGGAGAGGTAACCGTAGGGCAGATTTGCTAGTAGTTACACACATTGATAACTCTTTCAATACGTTAAAAGCATATGGGAATGAGGTAGCATATATTTACTTAACACTTCATGTCACAATCTGCCAAGGAGTCAAGCCCAAAGGGAAATTTCTTCTAGGTTCAGCTAAACATAATTTATCATGTTTGCCACAGAGTCTTTAGATGAAACAATTGTGAGAATTAATTTACCACGTAAACTCAGTTCTTGGCTTATCTGCCTGTAATTGCAGTTGGAACACAGCAGCACTTCTGTAACCCTTTCCATATTCTGTTAGTATTTACTTAGCATGTAGATCAGGAGTGGCCAAACTTACTGATCCTCCGAGCCGCATACAACAATCTTCAGAAATTTGAGAGCAGCAAGACATGCATAACCTGCCCTGTGGGGTGACACCTGCCAGGGCACGGGGCTTCTGCCCCAGAGCCTCTGCTTGGGGCTAAAGCCCCTAGTCCCACCACCCCACTGCAGGGCAGAAGCCCCTAGTTCCACCATCCCACTGTAGGGCAGACGCCCTGAGCTCCCTCCGCCCAGTATGGTAGGTGGAGAATGGGGGAGTGAGTGGGGGGACTCTGTGAGCCACACTTCAGCTGTAAAAGAGCCACATGCAGCTCATGAGCCACAGTCTGGCCATGCCTGACATAGATCTTACTGATGTAATATTGATGAAAACCTTTAGGACAAACTTTGAAATAAGAGAACCAAAGTTGCACCAAAAACCAAATCAAATCCTATATGTACAAAACCTGTATTTGTGCATGTAACGTGCACACTTCTGTTGAGTGCAGCTTTGTTACTCACCTCTGAAACAAATGTAGCCCTTTGTGTTTAAATACAGTATTGAGATGTCCTTCTTGTGGTCAGAGGCTACACTGATTGCCCAGCAAAGGTGCAGGGTTCAGCTGAAGGCAATTGGGTGATAGCTGTGAGGGAGCTTGTGTCAAGCCTAGCACTGTCGGTGGCAGCTCAGACAGAACCATCTGCCTTCAGCTGCATTTTGATCTGGAGTCCTTCAAAACCATGGCTAATTCTAAAGGTCAGCAATGGATGACAACAGGTGGGACTGTGGATACCTGTGATCTCTTGGGACAAAAGACTGACAAATTTTCGGCACTAATGATTAATTTATTTTAAGGCTACTATTTCTCTCTCTCTCTCACACACACACACAGGACTAGAAATTTATTTTTAAAAAGCTGAAATTAGCTTTGATTGTTCAAGGTCCTTGAAAACAAGAAGGAACTTGAGGCTACAAGCTTTATGAATTCCCAAAACCACCCATATCCTCAAAGTTGTTCAGACCTAGATACTACACTACGGTGATGGGCACTGTACTAAAAACATAGTGAGAGAGATTTATTCAGAGAAGACCTTAAGAACTGGAGTCTTGTCCCATGAAGACTATTGTAAGGGAAGAGGTTTGCCCCTGTGGCCTTGTCTGCCCTACAGATATTTTGGCATGTTAACCACAGTGTAGACCACCTAGCATGCCTGTAACACACTATGATTCACGCTCACAATTTCTACCAATGGTGCATGGGCAATCACATCTTCATGTGGAATGCAGCTGCTGAGAGCAATGTTAATCACTATGCCACCCACCTCTGTCAGTCTCCATTAGTGCAGCACACTGCAGTGGTGCAGTGAATCCTCTCGCACATGGGCACTACTTATATGGCATCTTTGGTACAGTTTTCTACTCTAGTGGTTTGGGGCCAAGCATTCCTGAAGCCCCTTATCTGTGCAAATTAGGCTTCCTAAATCTTATATCATTGTGTGCACTTTCTTGTAAGCATTCACTTTGCAATCCAGTTTAAGAGCATATCTCAGAAGGAGCCAGATGAGCAGACTGCAAGATGGATATAAGGCAGCTATGGACATTGTGGGGTGATGAGGAGAGACATTCAGTTGAACTCAGAAGACCTGGTATATGACTGGGTTCTTGAGCATTTTGCATCTTTCCCAGCTAGGCATTGCAAAGACTGGGAGAAGATAGTCTGAAAGTCCATTACTGTATAGCCTGGGCTGATGCTCTAGCACAGTGGCTCTCAACCTTTCCAGACTCCTGTACTCCTTTCAGGAGTCGGATTTGTCTTGCATACCCCCAGGTTTCACCTCACTTAAAAACTACTTGCTTACAAAATCAGACATAAGGATACAAAAGTGTCACAGCACACTAGTACTGCAAAATTGCTTACTTTTTCATTATTACCATATAATTATAAAATTAATCAATTTGAACATAATATTGTACTTTCATTTCAATGTATAGTATATAGAGCAGTATAAAGAAGTCATTGTATGAAATTTTAGTTTGTACTCTAGTTTGACTTTGCTAGTGACTGTTGTAAAACTAGGCAAATATCTCGATGAGTTGAGGTACCCTCTGGAAGACCTCTGTGTACTTGAGAACCACTGCTCTAGTGCAAAGAGAAAAAGTTGAATCTTTAATGCTTGCTCTCAGTACTCAAGTCTCTATGATGCCAGACATCATTTTGGATAGCACACAGCAACATGCTGTCAGAAGACTGGAGGAGGGAGAGGAGAAGGATATCATTGGCAGGGTCCAGGCCCAGAACTTGAATGTGGACCAGGACAAGCCTAAGACTATGACAGGGTCCCAACACTTCTTCACTAGAGATTTAGGGTGCTTCTATAACAAACTTTCATAATGAGGACCTCATCTTAACAGAGAGATTGTTTCATGGGCCACCTTCTCTTCCATTCACAGTCACACAATATCCCTGGGCAACTGGGGTATCTGCTTAGATGGAAGAATATTAATCTCGTATTTAATGTATTTTTATCTTCTGTAAAAACACTTATTGCATTAATTCCTTTTTGAAAAATATTAATCAGACTGTCTCCTTCTCTTCATGTCACCACCCTCATCGATCTGTTGTGTTCCTCACAGCTAAAAACAAGGGGGAGAGCCAGGACCATGACACAAGGACAGCTCCTTGTGGACCAATGCTTTGCAGACCAATAGTGGTTCACACTGGAACAAGACAATGTTATTAGTACCTCACTTTCATAACAACTAAATTCACTTGTTTAATGTTTAAAAAAGATCCACAGGAAATTGCTTCATGAACAAAACTGATTACCTGTTTGTTTAAATGAAATAAACAGTGTAAATATAATTATTGCTACTAATTGTGTATGCAACGCTTATTTTGCAGAAAAGTTGTACGAGAAGCTATTACGGAGAGATGCATTAAAAGCTGACATGTGGAGGAGGTTAGGGCAAAAAGTGTGTGTAGAGCCTAGACCTGAGGAGCATGAGGGATAGAGTATGGAGGAAGACATGAACCCTATTACAAGTCATATGTACCACTCCTCTGGAACTAAAGAGGTAGCAATTGCTGCACTGTAGCAGACCAGCAGTCCATTTGGTCCAGAATCATGCCTTATTGAAACCAACGTCTGCTGCTTAAAAAATAGCAAGGGATCAACAGTGCAACTAACTGTGCAACATTATGTACCTTCAGACAGAATGTTGGTGATTAATGCCCTGAGTCTTTAGATGACAGCGCTCTGGAGCCTAATGTACCCAGGTTGGAGCTAAATTGTACTTCTACATTTGCACCTGGAAAACTTTAACAACTACTGCATATATTTACATGCAGATTAGAGCTGGGCCTGAACCAAAATCCTGGATCTATCCTTTCAGCAGATCCCTATTTCTATAATAAGCTAAACTGATCCACTTTAACTCTGCAAAAAGAAAAGGAGTACTTGTGGCACCTTAGAGACTAACCAATTTATTTGAGCATGAGCTTTCGTGAGCTACAGCCCGATGAAGTGAGCTGTAGCTCACGAAAGCTTATGCTCAAATAAATTGGTTAGTCTCTAAGGTGCCACAAGTACTCCTTTTCTTTTTGCGAATACAGACTAACACGACTGTTACTCTGAAACCTTTAACTCTGCAGAACTCAAAATATGCTTGTGAATTTTGCAGCTTGAACTCGTTCCTTGTGGGAGCTAGGTAGATGTCTAATTAATGAATAATTGCATTCATTTTTAATTAATGAATAATTGCAAATAATAAATAATTGTGTGTGCAAAAGAGAATGTACATATCTAGAAATGGCATTATGTCTCCTTTACAAATTGACCCTTGACGGTGAAGGACTTTAACTACAGGTGTATTATAAAGCTGTCATTTTATTTCACTACACTAAGACCCTCCTGCTAAATCTAAATCAGGGGTTCTCAGCCTTTTTCTTTCTGAGGCCCCCCCAACATGCTATAAAAACTCCACAGCCCAGCTGTGCCACAATAACTGTTTTTCTGCATATAAAAGCCAGGGGTGGTGTTAGCGGGTAGCAGCAGAAGCCCCCCGTGAAGCTACATTGCTCAGACTTTGACTTCAGCCCCGGGTGGCAGGGTTAGGGCCCTGGGCTTCAGCCCCATGCAGTGGGACTTCAGCTTGCTGCCGAGGGCCCCAGTGAGTCTAATGCTGGTCCTACTTGGCGGACACCCTGAAACCTGCTCACAGCCCCCTAGGGAGCCCTGGACCCCTGGTTGAGAACTACTGACCTAAATCACTGTAGCCCAGTGAAATCTCCATCTCTGCCAAGTTCTTCACTGTGCTAAAATTGTAGACCAGGATTGCCTCTTTTGTATTCCTTGTGAGTACAGTGAGACCTCAATCCCTGGCTTAAGCCTTTAGCTGCTACCACAATACAAATACCACCATATAGACCATGGTTTGGAGTGATTTTGGCATTGAAGGAAATAGCTGTGAAAGGCTTATGTTTCTGATACTGAAAACACTTCCTTTATGTTTTCAGTAATTGCTGTTGTACTCTCCTACGTAAGGTCTGGACCACTTAATTCTATGCACCAGCTGTCTACGTTTTAGAGAGGGTGGATTTTTCCTCACAGACTGTAAAACAGGAGTAAGTGGGATGGGGATGTGTCTTTTCTAATCTCTAAGAGTGTATGCATCTGAGACTCAGCATGTGGTTCAAATAGCAGAGGAGGGTATCATTTAGCTCTCACTGCTGATGCTAAAAGTATACTTGTCAAGACATAAATGTTCACCGTGTGATTGGAAATTCAGTGACCTCAGCAACAAAACCTCTCCGGGCCACCTTCAAAACTAATGTAAAATGCTGTTTTCATGCAAGATCCTGCATGAAAAGCATCTCTGAGACTCTTTTAGTGGCCACTTGACAGGTAATAGAACTGCTTCCTGGCACTTTGGAACTCCTATTTTTCCATGGCTGGTAATGATACATGAGTGAGAGGAAACTGCCCTTACAGTTTCAGAGTAGCAGCCGTGTTAGTCTGTATTCGCAAAAAGAACAGGAGTACTTGTGGCACCTTAGAGACTAACAAATTTATTTGAGCATAAGCTTTTGTGAGCTACAGCTCACTTCATTGGATACATTCAGTGCACCTGAAAAGTAACAGGCCTGACTAGCATGTCTTGTTTCTGATAAACTTAGAAGAGAGATGCCTCACAGAGGTGAATCTCTAATGCAAGAGACTAAAAGATTTGGAAAGAAATGTACTGTACTTCTGAAAATAGCCTTATGCTAGGTTGCCTCTGCTTCTGGCCACAGCATAATTGACATACATTGCTAAAAAGGTTTCAGTGAAGGCCAGAAAGTGTCAGGTTCTCAAGGCCAGTAGCTGAGGAGGGTTATGGAAGGAAAGGATTAGAGGGTAGCAAAAGGACCTCAAAGTAGTAGGGCATGGAAAAAGGGTGATAATATAGAGGCCCCCAAACAGAGCACACTAGGGTACAAATTCTGTGAGTAAATAGAAAAGGAGTACTTGTGGCACCTTAGAGACTAACCAATTTATTTGAGCATAAGCTTTTGTGAGCTACAGCTCACTTCATCGGATGCATACTGTGTGCATCCGATGAAGTGAGCTGTAGCTCACGAAAGCTCATGCTCAAATAAATTGGTTAGTCTCTAAGGTGCCACAAGTACTCCTTTTCTTTTTGCGAATACAGACTAACACGGCTGTTACTCTGAAACCTGTGAGTAAATAGTTCTGTGAGTGATGAGGGAATTAAAATTATGCTTTCTGAATGCTTGATAGGGCAACTCAGACATTAAAGAAGGTCCTGGCAAGGAGCACAGCACTAAGGAACAGAGATTTTCCTTTTCTTTAACTGACTGTGATAGCAAGATATTATGTCACTCATAAATCTCATTTTTTGAGCCATCACAAGAATGAGAAAGGGGCTCCAATTTCTGCTGCATCTTTCATCGAAGCAAAATTTCCTCCCAACCATAATTATTTGTATTGGAGACTGTGCCTTTAAGGGCTGAGCTTCCCAGATAGAGAGTCTGGGTGAGGCACTGTGAAGTGCTTGCTATTATGTACAGCAAGTTAGAACCAAACACAGAATAAAGCAGAACTCTTGCAAGCACCTTGAGCGCCGAGTGATCACTGAACACCGCAACTTCTTTCTAGAGATAACCCTTTTCCCAGCTCACTTTTTTTCATCCTCTTCTTGATGATGAACAATTAGCCTTCCCTATCAGCCAGAAAGGTGACCCCTACATTGTTTGCACCAATGGCTCTTACCTGGGGTGGGTAGTAATAGTGCAGGTATTCCCTTTGACTGTCAACTGTCATCCATAGGACACTTATTGGTGGTCCAAGGAGAACTGGCATGGTCACATGGGGATGGGTCCTCCTTGTTTCCAGCTGCTAACTCTCATTGAAAGAAGCTAAAACATGCATTAAATACTTTCCTAATGTCATTTTCCTTGTAAGCAATTGCTGTAGTTGCTGTGGTTAAGTTACTTGTGAATGGGAGGGGAGGTAGTCCATGGGTGAATTTGTCTATTAAAAATATATCCACACTATGAAAGTGTTAGGAAGGGGCCCAGGTACTAGTATAATGGGACTATTTTTCCTAGCAAGAGCTGAATGGATTTTCCCCAGATAGGCTGGGAACTATACTCCTGAATCAATTTCTATCAAATTTGACTGGGAAAATAGTCACTTTGAGAAGATTGCTTGAGATTAACTTCTGTTTATTAGGAAGCCCTCCCTGTGTCCTGGATAGTTTGCTTCTCAGATGAAAAAAGCAGAAAGCAATATCCAAATACCATGGTAGGCCTGCATGCAGTCAATACTAGAATGAATGCATGGGGAACAAATTCTCTACTCCCAAGGTTTTATGGAGTCTCTGTAATACCAGAGCTGGAAACTGTATATTGATTTCTGTTCTGCTCATCACGTGCAGTTGTTAACATTAAGCAAACTACACATCTGACCTTTATATCTAAAATGTTTTCATGGTAATTTTACAAAAAGCATGAATTACAAACTCAGAATGAAAATTAATGGAATGGCTGCTTCTTTTCCCAGAAGGGCAGAGTTACTGGTGTACATACAAAAGTCTGATAAATCCAATAAGAAAGAGTTCCTGGCCTATTCTACATAAAACCTCTTGCATTATGATTTCTTTGAAACTTAATGCAATACAAATAATTTAAAAGAAACATAAAGAGAAACTAACAATCTGTTCTGAGCTTTCTTGACATGCTCCTACATTACCAAGAGTGCAGTGTACAAAATTACCCAGCAGATGGCTCTGTAGAGCAGGAGAGATTTGCTACCATATCACCTTGAAGTGTGATAACGTCCAGCTCAGACCAAGCAACCTAAGACTGCTTAGGTTATCTATATACTTGGATGGCAGATCTCCCATGAAGGTGCACAGCTAGGTGCTCAAAAAAGTGATGGTGATGAGTCAGTAGGTACCACCTTTTCCTGCCTGGGTCAGTGCTGAACCAATGTCCCAGGATGGTGTTCAGGAGTACAATGCTGCTGTAGGTGCCATCTATCAGATTATAGGTACGATCAAGATCTTGACAACTTGTGGTCACTAGAGATGGAGGGTGAAATCCTGGCCCTACTGAAGTCAATAGCAAAGCTCCCATTTACAGTACTTGACTAGGGCGAGGATTTCACCCTTGATGTTTCCCCTGATGACCCTTCATGTGCTTGCCAGAGTCCAATGGATTTGTTATTATTTATGTCAGAGTTGCTTTCTGCCATCTTAAACCTCCTCTTCTATTTCAGTTGGGCACTTTCCTGTCACTGTCTCTTCTGTAGAGATATTTTCATTTCACCTATGCTTGGCAATATTTCAGGGGTAGATGAGTGTTCCCTGTGTGCAGTTTGTGTTAAGCTTTTGAAGTGCTTTGGGATTGGAAGCTGTATTATAACCTCTGTAATAAAGAGGTATCAGAGGATAATTTAGTAAGACCAGTTAGTTAATTCTCATTCATTACACTAGCAGCTCTGCATCTTGAACCTTTCCTCTAGCAAGGCACACCTCAAGTGAGTCAAGCTACATTAAAGATGTCTGCCCATATGCAGCTGGCATCACTGCTGGTCAAGAGGAGAACAACATCTCTATGGGTATGTCTACACTACAGAATAAGGTCGAATTTATAGAAGTCGTTTTTTTAGAAATCGGTTTTATATATTCGAGTGTGTGTGTCCCCACAGAAAATGCTCTAAGTGCATTAAGTGCATTAACTCGGCGGAGTGCTTCCACAGTACCGAGGCTAGAGTTGACTTCCGGAGCATTGCACTGTGGATAGCTATCCCACAGTTCCCGCAGTCTCTGCTGCCCATTGGAATTCTGGGTTGAGATCCCAATGCCTGATGGGGCTAAAACATTGTCGCGGGTGGTTCTGGGTACATATCGTCAGGCCCCCCTTCCCTCCCTCCCTCCGTGAAAGCAAGGGCAGACAATCGTTTCGCGCCTTTTTTCCTGAGTTACCTGTGCAGACGCCATACCACGGCAAGCATGGAGCCCGCTCAGGTAACCGTCACCCTATGTCTCCTGGGTGCTGGCAGACGCGGTACGGCATTGCTACACAGTAGCAGCAACCCCTTGCCTTGTGGCAGCAGATGGTACAATACGACTGGTAGCCGTTATCGTCATGTCCGAGGTGCTCCTGGCCACGTCGGCTGGGAGCGCCTGGGCAGACATGGGCACAGGGACTAAATTTGGAGTGACTTGACCAGGTCATTCTCTTTAGTCTTGCAGTCAGTCCTATTGAACCATCTTATGGTGAGCAGGCAGGCGATACGGATTGCTAGCAGTCGTACTGTACCATCTTCTGCCGGGCAGGCAAGAGATGAGGATGGCTAGCAGTCGTACTGTACCATCTTCTGCCAAGCAGCCATGAGATGTGGATGGCATGCAGTCCTTCTGCACCGTCTGCTGCCAGCCAAAGATGTAAAAGATAGATGGAGTTGATCAAAACAAGAAATAGACCAGATTTGTTTTGTATTCATTTGCTTTCCCCCCTCCCCCATCTAGGGGACTCATTCCTCTAGGTCACACTGCAGTCACTCACAGAGAAGGTGCAGCGAGGTAAATCTAGCCATGTATCAATCAGAGGCCAGGCTAACCTCCTTGTTCCAATAAGAACAATAACTTACGTGCACCATTTCTTATTGGAACCCTCCGTGAAGTCCTGCCTGAAATACTCCTTGATGTACAGGCACACCCTTTGTTGATTTTAGCTCCCTGAAGCCAACCCTGTAAGCCGTGTCGTCAGTCGCCCCTCCCTCCGTCAGAGCAATGGCAGACAATCGTTCCGCGCCTTTTTTCTGTGCGGACGCCATACCAAGGCAAGCATGGAGGCCGCTGAGCTCATTTTGGCAATTAGGAGCACATCAACCACCACACACATTATCTAGCAGTATATGCAGCACCAGAACATGGCAACGCGATACCGGGCGAGGAGGCGACGTCAGCGCGGTCCCGTGAGTGATCAGGACATGGACACAGATTTCTCTGAAAGCATGGGCCCTGACAATGCATGCATCATGGTGCTAATGGGGCAGGTTCACGCTGTGGAACGCCGATTCTGGGCTCGGGAAACAAGCACAGACTGGTGGGACCGCATAGTGTTGCAGGTCTGGGACAATTCCCAGTGGCTGCGAAACTTTCGCATGCGTAAGGGCACTTTCATGGAACTTTGTGACTTGCTTTCCCCTGCCCTGAAGCGCATGAATACCAGGATGAGAGCAGCCCTCACAGCTGAGAAGCGAGTGGCGATAGCCCTGTGGAAGCTTGCAACGCCAGACAGCTACCGGTCAGTTGGGAATCAATTTGGAGTGGGCAAATCTACTGTGGGGGCTGCTGTTATGCAAGTAGCTCACGCAATCAAAGATCTGCTGATATCAAGGGTAGTGACCCTGGGAAATGTGCAGGTCATAGTGGATGGCTTTGCTGCAATGGGATTCCCTAACTGTGGTGGGGCCATAGACGGAACCCATATCCCTATCTTGGCACCGGAGCACCAAGCCGCCGAGTACATAAACCGCAAGGGGTACTTTTCGATAGTGCTGCAAGCTCTGGTGGATCACAAGGGACGTTTCACCAAGATCAACGTGGGATGGCCGGGAAAGGTACATGACGCTCGCATCTTCAGGAACTCTGGTCTGTTTCAAAAGCTGCAGGAAGGGACTTTATTCCCAGACCAGAAAATAATTGTTGGGGATGTTGAAATGCCTATATGTATCCTTGGGGACCCAGCCTACCCCTTAATGCCATGGCTCATGAAGCCGTACACAGGCAGCCTGGACAGTAGTCAAGAGCTGTTCAACTACAGGCTGAGCAAGTGCAGAATGGTGGTAGAATGTGCATTTGGATGTTTAAAGGTGCGCTGGCGCAGTTTACTGACTCGCCTAGACCTCAGTGAAACCAATATTCCCACTGTTATTACAGCTTGCTGTGTGCTCCAGAATATCTGTGAGAGTAAGGGGGAGACGTTTATGGCGGGGTGGGAGGTTGAGGCAAATCGCCTGGCTGCTGGTTACGCAGACCAGACACTAGGGCGGTTAGAAGAGCACAGGAGGGCGCGGTACGCATCAGAGAAGCTTTGAAAACCAGTTTCATGACTGGCCAGGCTATGGTGTGAAAGTTCTGTTTGTTTCTCCTTGATGAAACCCCCCACCCCTTGGTTCACTCTACTTCCCTGTAAGCTAACCACCCACCCCTCCTCCCTTCAATCACCGCTTGCAGAGGCAATAAAGTCATTGTTGCTTCACATTCATGCATTCTTTATTCATTCATCACACAAATAGGGGGATGACTACCAAGGTAGCCCAGGAGGGGTGGTGGAGGAGGGAAGGAAAATGCCACACAGCACTTTAAGCACAGCACTTTAAAAGTTCACAACTTTAAAATTTATTGAATGACAGCCTTCTTTTTTTTGGGCAATCCTCTGTGGTGGAGTGGCTGGTTGGCCGGAGGCCCCCCCACCGCGTTCTTGGGCGTCTGGGTGTGGAGGCTATGGAACTTGGGGAGGAGGGTGGTTGGTTACACAGGGGCTGTAGTGGCAGTCTGTGCTCCAGCTGCCTTTGCTGCAGCTCAACCATACACTGGAGCATACTGGTTTGGTCCTCCAGCAGCCTCAGCATTGAATCTTGCCTCCTCTCATCATGCTGCCACCATATTTGAGCTTCAGCCCTCTCTTCAGCCCGCCACCTCTCCTCCCGGTCATTTTGTGCTTTCCTGCACTCTGACATTATTTGCCTCCACGCATTCGTCTGTGCTCTGTCAGTGTGGGAGGACAGCATGAGCTCGGAGAACATTTCAGCACGAGTGCGTTTTTTTTTCTTTCTAAGCTTCACTAGCCTCTGGGAAGGAGAAGATCCTGTGATCATTGAAACACATGCAGCTGGTGGAGAAAAAAAAAAGGGACAGTGGTATTTAAAAAGACACATTTTATAAAACAGTGGCTACACTCTTTCAGGGTAAACCTTGCTGTTAACATTACATACATAGCACATGTGCTTTCGTTATAAGGTCGCATTTTGCCTCCCCCCACCGCGTTGCTACCCCCTTAACCTTCCCCCCTCCCTGTGGCTAAAAGCGGGGAACGTTTCTGTTCAGCCACAGGCAAACAGCCCAGCAGGAATGGGCTCCTCTGAGTGTCCCCTGAAGAAAAGCACTCTATTTCAACCAGGTGACCATGAATTATATCTCACTCTCCTGAGGATAACACAGAGAGATAAAGAACGGATGTTGTTTGAACGCCAGCAAACATACACTGCAATGCTTTGTTGTACAATGATTCCCGAGTACGTGTTACTGGCCTGGAGTGGTAAAGTGTCCTACCATGAAGGACGCAATAAGGCTGCCCTCCCCAGAAACCTTTTGCAAAGGCTTTGGGAGTATATCCAGGAGAACCGTGAATGCCAGGGCAAAGTAATCCTTTCACATGCTTGCTTTTAAACCATGTATAGTATTTTAAAAGGTACGCTCACCGGAGGTCCCTTCTCCGCCTGCTGGGTCCAGGAGGCAGCCTTGGGTGGGTTCGGGGGGTACTGGCTCCAGGTCCAGGGTGAGAAACAGTTCCTGGCTGTCGGGAAAACCGGTTTCTCCGCTTGCTTGCTGTGAGCTATCTACAACCTCCATCATCATCATCATCTTCTTCGTCCCCAGAACCTGCTTCCATATTGCCTCCATCTCCATTGAAGGAGTCAAACAACACGGCTGGGGTAGTGGTGGCTGAACCCCCTAAAATAGCATGCAGCTCATCATAGAAGCAGCATGTTTGGGGCTCTGACCCAGAGCGGCTGTTCGCCTCTCTGGTTTTCTGGTAGGCTTGCCTCAGCTCCTTCAGTTTCACGCGGCACTGCTTCGGGTCCCTGTTATGGCCTCTGTCCTTCATGCCCTGGGAGATTTTGACAAAGGTTTTAGCATTTCGAAAACTGGAACGGAGTTCTGATAGCACGGATTCCTCTCCCCAAACAGCGATCAGATCCCGTACCTCCCGTTCGGTCCATGCTGGAGCTCTTTTGCGATTCTGGGACTCCATCATGGTCACCTGTGCTGATGAGCTCTGCATGGTCACCTGCAGCTTGCCACGCTGGCCAAACAGGAAATGAGATTCAAAAGTTCGCGGTTCTTTTCCTGTCTACCTGGCCAGTGCATCTGAGTTGAGAGCGCTGTCCAGAGCGGTCACAATGGAGCACTCTAGGATAGCTCCTGGAGGCCAATAACGTCAAATTGTGTCCACGGTACCCCATATTCGAGCTGGCAAGGCCGATTTAAGCGCTAATCCACTTGTCGGGGTGGAGTAAGGAAATCGATTTTAAGAGCCCTTTAAGTCGAAATTAAGGGCTTCATCGTGTGGACGGGTGTAGGTTTACATCGATTTAATGCTGCTAAATTCGACCTAAAGTCCTAGTGTAGACCAGGGCTATGGCTGAATTTAACATTTGCTGAATCTGGGACTTGGACAGCCTGCAAATACTTGCACAGGTGAAGGAGCCTTGCAGTGGCTTGAATCTGGATCATACAACCATTTGTCTATGTATTAGGCAGAATTTTCATTTCAGTCATAGTAATAAGGTAGTCAGGAACATGTTAGTCAAGACAGGATGATGTTTTTTTGGTAATGCGATTACATTAAGCTAACCAAAGAAGATGCTCTTATGAAAAGGTTTTCATTCAATAAAAAGAAAATGCACAAAAAAGCTTTCACGGATATGCCAACGATGACAATAGCTTTTAAATATTTCCAGGGAAATGTTTTGTGAGCAGAGAGGTATTTAAAAGATATTTTCTGACATTGTGAAAGTCTGGGTGTGATGGGGTAGTCTGCCCCCTTAAGGGTAGTGGGGTGTAGTGGTCAGTCCACCCCATCAGTGTGGCTGCTGACTTGAGTAAAGTTACTCACATGAGTAATAGCTTGAACAGTTGGGCTTTCTGTGTGTGCACAGCTTTCTCTCCATATTTGGTAGATTCTAACGTGTCTGTGCACAGGTGTTAATGCCAGAAAGGGGCAGGTGCAGGTGTTTGCATGTGCATGTTGGCACGCACACAAATGGAGGCCCTTTCAAAAAAGGGGGCGTCGTCTTTGACACACACAAGAAAAGAGCATGTCTGCCTGGAGCAAGGGAGAAGACAATTACTGTTTTTGTGACTGACAAGTCCAGTTTCAACTTTTGAAGGTTGCCTTTGTTTTTCTCCACTGCTGATCTTCTGCAAAAGAATAATAAACCCCCCAGATGTATTAGTGTTAGCTGGATGGAATTTTAATCCAGAAGGTCCAAAATATATGGCTGTGCAGCGGCAGGCTGCCTGTGGGCAGTGTTGGCAGAGGAGTACATGAAAGTAGCTTTCACTACGGGCATGTAAATGACCCTGTTTTGAACACGTTGGTTGGAACTGTGTGACTGTTAATGCAGAACGTTCAGTGTTCCAGCGCAACGAGAGACCGCCTCAGCTGGTGGAAAGTGCACAGGGAAAGCCTGGATTATTGGAAAATGGACAATAAACAACACAGCCTTTCAAGACTGATGTGCCAGCTGCCACCAAATCTGTAATTCAAAAACCTACTCTCTCACCTTCCCTGCACACACCTCCCATATTCTTTGCTGTTGGTACCAATGCTTAGGTTAGGGTTTTAGAAGGGCACAATCTCAATGTTCATATGTTGATATGTAAAGTTATTTTAAATCCCACTAAAAAAGAAAACTGCGAATAGAAAAAAGAGCAGTAGACATTGCCAGTGTTGTTCATGCAAGGTGAGGCTACAGAGGCTGGCTTTACGTTGCACCACCATCCTTTGCATATGTTTGGCCAAATGTTGACATCCTTACTCAGGCAATCTACAACAGAAGTAAATGGAAACTTTGTCTGAGTGAGGATTTTAGGATTTAGCTCTTGAAGAATTCTTCGAGAAGATGAGGGCCTGATTCTTATTTACATTAGAGCCCCATTATGCTGCTCTGACAGAGCAAAGGAGCCTTAAAAAAGGGCATAAATGTACTTTACTTACTTACTTCCAGAGCAGTTTAGTGTAAATGAAAGTCAGAATGAGAGACTGTATTTTTTAGGTTTAATCTTCCTCCATCCAGACCCTGTGACCTCTCTCCCTGATCCACCCTGGTAATATTCTTTGTTTCTTTTTTTAAAATTCCCACATAGCCAGCTGCCATTTCACCTGGCCTGCTTGCTGGTTACATGGCGCCGTGTTGTGCCATTTTTAAGCTGAACGTCAGCCAGCTTGCAAATCAGAGTCCTTGGGGTTTCCCTACATGCTGTGACTGAACACCTTGTTGGTCACACTGAGGGACTGTTTTTAGAATCCTTCTAGAACATCGTGCCACAGACACACTACTGTGGTGTATGGGTACTTGGCACTGTTGTGGTTCTAAATACGTTTCTTTGAATGAACTGAGCAAGGCCTTAAGTTATGTTCTTCAAACTGGCAGTTTTGATCTATTCCCCCTGCCCCCACCAATCCAAGAAAGATGTATAAAAATGGATAGCTGATACTAATGTCTCATTCTCCCCTTTTGCTATTTATATCATGTACCTTCAGCACCTTTGGGAATACAGGTTATAGGCATTATAATTTTCTAAGGATATGTTTGTCATATCTTGCCCTGGGCTTATTCCAGTGATTCTTAGCTACCTTAAGGTACTATGGCACTGATTACCTGCTTACAGGATAATTGCTCTAGGCTTTAACGTTTTTTTGAAGTAATATGAAAAATGAATAATGCTATCACGTGCCTGCTGAATACATTTTGACAACAAAAGGTGAAGCAGAGACTGCTTTCCTATTAAAAGTTTTTGCTACCCAGAAAAAGATCAATTAGCTACATTAACAGCAACATTTTGAGGCTAAAACCTCCCTGCATAGCTATGAAAAACAGATAGTAGCAATAACACTGAGTCCATAAAAAGTATTTACAGAGGCTTTTGGGAAGACCACAGCAGTAATAAATATAAAGTTCCAATAGTTAACTCTTACTGAGTGAAAATAAACCAAGAAGTCTAGTTCTAACAATTAGGATGTTACACACGTGGAAATACATTAATATCAGAATATACAGACCTTGCTTTCTAACTGCATGCTTATATTTAACAAAGTCACCATGAAGGGTGATACAAATCCTTGAGAGCACAGGCCAGAGGCAACCTTTGTCCCAGTTTCTACACTGCAGAATCCCCCCATTTATTTATAACTGCATACATATATTTAAAACAAATGGCAGTACAGTCACTTGCTTGGAATTTGTAGTCTCTTTCTTTTGTTTTTTCCTGATTTTTTTTATCCCTAACATTTTATGTGGAGTGTACTGAGTGTGCATTTTCCCTTTTTTTGGCTAAGAAAAGTCATGCCAAAATTTCAGTATTACTTCCAGACAAATATCTTAGTGATAGGTAAAACGGTCAAATACAAAGTATCTTAAGTCAAAAAGAATTAGACTGTTATGATTATTTAGACTAAACCTAAACTCTTGAAAACCAGAAAAACCCAACATAAGGATAAAGGATCAAATGAAGAAAAAGGATTTGAATGGTTGTTTCCTGGTTCTACAAACAACTTTAATTCTGACACTATATCCCTTCCAATAATGACATATGCCTGTGACTTTTTTTTCTGGAAATGTTGGTAGACAAGTCAATAATCAACCACAAACACAGAAAGCAGCAGACACTACATCTCAGAAACAAAAATCCTTTGAATGCCTCCCCCTGATCTATGTGGTAAAGGACAGGACTAGCACTCCTAGTGGCCTGCAGATGAAGATCCTAAAGACTCATTGGTTTTGGGGTTTGTAACTACCACCCTTCCCCTAAACCTCTTACTTGTAAAGCCCGGCATGTTGTAGTTTCTATGGAATTTCAGGTAGGAATGTAGGTATAAAATAAGTCTCTGAAGTATCTGAGCCATATCAGGTATTCTGAATCCTATCAATTATTTGGTATATTACAGTCTTGATATAGAGGACACATTTTGGTGTCTGGCACATAATGGAATAGTGGTGCTGAGGCAGAGCTGTAAGAGTGGAGAGGAGCATTAGAGGAGATGAAAATATAGGTAGTTGAAGGGAAAGAGGGTTTGTGTTTTGAATCAGTGGTCTATGGCAAGTGTGGGAAGCAGCTTATACATTTGTATTTACAATATATTAGGTAAAGGCTTGTAGTACATACTGGAAATGCAAAGAGATATTGATGTTTGGTAATTGGGTGCAGAGGAGGAATTGCTGTTGAAGTAGAGGTTATGTGTTGCTATGAGCTCATAGTTAAGGTTGCACGTGGAATCTTTCTTAAGAGTTTAGAATTCAAATATGTATATTTTTTTCATAACTTAATTTAGAATGTCTTGGCTTTTACAAGCTATTTCTTATAACTGCAATGTTCCAGTAGAAGTTTTCTTCAGTAACTTATATACGCTTACATCTCTGTCTTAAAAGAATTGGCTGAGACTGGAACCTTTTCCCAAACTGACCTGAATATTGGTGGCTCAGAGAATAGAGTTCAGATCCAAACAACCTCTGGCTTTTGTTACTTAAAGTTGAAACCAAATCCAGATCCTTTAGCACATCCCAAATCATAACCAAGTTTTTTTTTATATACAAATTGCCTTGATTTTGATAAAAATTGTCCAGGGAAAATATTGATATCCCTGCTATTAGGAAGTATCTAATTCTTCACCAAGTGTACAAATTTGATTACATCCTAGAGGATAACTGCATATAATTGTCTTCTACTTGTAGAACTGTACCAAATTTTCTACCACTGTGTACAGACTTCATAAAGTCTTTAGACTGTCTGGTTCAAGTCTGGACTGTAAGTTCATTTGGCCCCTAAGCACTTCCTAACATCCTTTTAAGGTGAACACTGGGGACTGTGTAAACCCGAGAGAGAGCATGGACTGTTGAGAGATTCAGAAGTCGCAAGCAAATGACTACAATATTAATGATGGGCACTAGTTTAGGACAGATGATTGAAATAAATGTGGAGGTAATAGACAAAGCTATTTTTGAGCTCAGTGCTCCAAGATGTTGGAATATTTTCTGGAATTGAAAAACCTCATTTTTCAAATTCACATATTTCCCCAAACATGTCTGCTGAGCAATCTCAAATTTTCTGGATTAAATTCTCCTCTGCAAAACATTACATTTAATTTACATTGCAATTAACTAGCTACAGATTTAGGCTGATTTCTGCAAACACTAATGCAATTGAGTAATTTTTTTGCATGTGAGTAATCCCATTAAAGCAATAGGATTACTCCTGTTTGTAAAGTTATGCATGTGCATAAGTGTTTGTAGGTTTAGGGCCTTAACTTTGAAGTTAACTTGAGATAATTTTCGTAGGAAGGATAACACTTAATGAGTTTCACTTATCACACGCTCAAGGAGAATACTATTGTAATCTACCACAGGAATAAAAAGACAGAAAAATTATAGTCAACCCAAGTAACTGCCCCCCTCAAAAACACTGCATCATGTCTCATCTACATGCATCACGTGCCGCTAACAAAGAACTGTTTGTGTGGTACTAATGATATCTCCCCTAGTTCATGTCCAGCATGGGTCACTAGCTTCTCAACAATGGTTTATTGCTCCTGTGAGATGTTGAGCACCTCCTGGAATACCCAGTTCCCATTAGAACCAAAGTCCCACAGGGCTCAATCCTTACCCTATCATGCTGTGTACTAGTCCTTTACTGAAGAGCCACGTTCTGCCCTTTTGTTCTTCCTTGTTGCCCTGTTATCCCATTGTTGCATCATGTCTGAAATGAATTTGTAAACTTCTCAGCAAGAGAATATGTCTTCTATGTTTGGGTGCTGTTCAGTAAACAATGGAAACATGGAAAAATACGTTTGATTTTGTATAAGTTTGGGACAAATTCTCTGCTGCCATACAACTTGTAGTGCTCCTTTAAGAGAGCCTTTCTATTGACTTCAATGGGAGTTGGTTTGGGCCCGTCCTCTTGTGCAAAGTGGGTATAAAATAGAACCATTCTGGTTCGGTGGCATTTTAGGCCCACTTTCCACTCACTTTGCATGGGTGTAAGTGACTGCATTAGGTGTAAGGCAGTGGAGAATCATCCCTTCATTATATAGTTAAAAAGAACAAATTTCCTCACTTGTGGAAATACCAGCACCGATTATTAAAACAAACAACTTCAAAGTTATTTTCTTTATGTTTATTTTTCTTATTTTTCTTAGCTTTGAAAATGAGAACAGGCTAGTTGATATTACTTTTGCTTATAATCAGTTTCTAGAGAATTTCACTTTTTAGATTCTCTATGAGAAAATGTTTCAATATTGGGTTTGCAAATACGTAAGAGGTTTGTTTTTGTTTAAAGTGAACAAAAGTGAACAAAAGTCATCTGAAGCTGGATGGGGTGGGGCTGGGAAATCCTAGAAATATTTTT
Organism: Lepidochelys olivacea; assembly: GCF_965140295.1. Lineage (NCBI taxonomy): Eukaryota > Metazoa > Chordata > Testudines > Cheloniidae > Lepidochelys > Lepidochelys olivacea. Next base: position 83,831,832 of record NC_140415.1, on the reverse strand, counting down.
ACTGGTTTCAGGTATTGGTTTACCTGACAGCATCCTTTTAATATTACGTTTCTCTTTTATAAGAAGCAGATCAATGTTTTCATGAGAAATCTGGCACAGAGTTGGCCACCCAGGGACCACAAGGCCTAATTCAGAGACCACCCAACTGCTAGGACATTTCTCCACTCTCCGTCCAAAGGTCAATACATTTGATGGCACAAACTCAAAAGTATGTGCTAAGGATTTGAATCCTTCAAGGGATGGGGGCAAGGTGGGTACTCTGAACAGGAAATCTGGTAAAAATAATTAGCACAGTGTTATGTGATGGAGGTTCTGTGTACAACACAGTTTTATACTGTAGACCTACGCGCACCCACAGCTGCGGCAAGTACGGCACAAAGGGGGTGAACACTGGAGAGCAGTCAGTCTGATATACTTCACACGTGCCGTGGAAAGCCAGCAAAACAAGTGGTTCTTTGTAGAATAGGCTGTTTTGTTACTGCTGCTGCTCCTGCTGCTTTGCTAGCACACACTGTAAAGCAGAGAATGAAAGGAACTCTCCAGTCAGTGACTGCTTCCTGCCGAGAATGTATTGGTGGTTGTTTTTAGGGCTAAACACACTTGATGCTTTCCAAAGATTTTACAGTGGTGACAGCTCTACGTATAGAAGTTACCACACAATAACCCAAAAGAGTAATGTGACTTGCTGATCTACAGTCTGCTTTTCCATTGATGTTAATGAGGGTGCAGACACTCAACGTTACAAGACTGGGTTCCTAACTGGCACTTGAGATACAAAACAGTAGCCATAGTGGTTTAGCACCAAGCAAGCTCCTGACCACAAGCTTATCATGGCTGCTAACTGTCAGTTGAGCACCATGTCCCATACACCTCCACAAACAGTTCACGTACACATCTAATTTACTCACAGAGCTGTTAAATTGGAAATACTTAACAACAGACTTTTCTTCCCTTCCACTCACTAAATGAGTCTTGTGTGTTCTTGAGAAGAGTCTTCAGCATATACCTGGTACAGAAGCTGGTGGAAAATTTTCCAGTTTTGAAATTTTTCAGCCAAAGGGGTTGAATTTTTCATTAATGTTTTTGTGTTTAAAAAAAAAAAATCCTACATTTTGAGCAGCTGTACCTGGCACTTACTGTACAAATGATTGGTTACTACCTAAGCATGACTGGACTGGAAGTCTTATGCCACTTAGATGAAACATGGGTGTTGTAAACACCTCACTACTATCCTCTGGAAGCTGGGATTTATGAGATCTCCCGAGGAGCCCTGTTGAAAGGATGCACTGAACCAATGCTTTCTCTCTATTTTGCATTGCTACAATCTTGGAGCCTTCCTTCCACTAGAGACTGCATTGTCTGCCACCAGCACAAACCCTGGAATGAATCTGGACCTGTGTACTCAATTAAAAAGTACTATTATAACTGTACAACAAAAGTATTTTATCTGTCCAACCATCTGTCAGAGTGCCAATTACTTTATAGTGCTAAATAGATACATATTTCTAGCATTTCTAATAGCTGTAAAATATCTAATCCATGTAGTAATTTATCAATAGAGCTTTCAGCCTGTAGGCTTCATTTCCTGTTTGTTACCAAATATGGTTAATTTGGTTTGCCATTTAAAACTTATTGGAATACATACAAATGTTTGTGGTTTCATAGGCTTTTACTACTCCTGTAATTCAAAACCAACTTTGTTTTAAAAACGGTTTTTGTTTTTTTTTTGCATTCCGTTAGTCCAGGATGAGAACTTTAATGCCTTTGAGTACATTTTATTTAAAAAAAAGTTACAGGGCTTTATTTTAGACTGCTCTAACCTATAACCGGGACTGGACTGATCCCTGCTGACCCCAGAATCAGCAATACGCCTCACCCCCGGGTACTGCATTGAGCTTAGTGTGTCTAGCCCTAAGAATCAGGCTCTTTGTGGCTTCAAGCCAGACTGTTAATGTAGTATTGCTTTGAGTATTGATTTAGAATGAGAGAGAGAGAGAGACCAAAAATGAAGCCGAGAACAAACCTCTGCAGTCTGATACAAATTAAGACCATGGGCTGCAGGGCTGCCTTCACCTGACTGAATATCAATATTGAGTGCCAGCAGTTAAGTCACTTAGTTTACTGAGCCCAATTTTTTTTGCCAGCTTCAGCTTCCTTTCAGGCATAAAATTAAGCTTAAGATAATGTATAGTAACAATGGCCTAGCTTCGGTGCCTCATTAACAATAGGAGGTTATTACTTTATAAATCTCTTTTCTAATGTTTTTAATCACTTGAGCCTCATTTCCATATTCTCATTTCCCTCTTTCTCTCCATCTGCTTCATCTCTCCATCATCTTCATTTATTTTCACAGATTCTTACTAGTGCTGCTATAATTAAGGGTCTATTAGGTGCTCTGATTCAGTGTCTGTTAATGTTCCCACCATCAAATACTGTTTTGGAGACATTCACACTTATTTGCCTAAGGATTAAACTTGTCCTCTCTGAGCCATATTATTGCAAGGAGAGGTTTTCTGTCTTCAAAGTGAAATACTACAGGTGATTACTGAGTGTTAACTATACCTCACACACTACTAATATAAAGGTAATCGCCTGCATTTACAGCATAACTGGAGTGATATCTGATATTATCAATTTGATCAGACAAATAAAACTTGAGTTTGCAGAACATGTGAGTCAGATGAGCAGAGGAAAATTGCTGAAGCAAGTTTTGTAAGGACAAGTATCAGGGGCATGGGGTACCTGTGGCAAGCATGGTTTGATGTGGTTGATGGGTTGGGATGCGGTATGGGGCTCTTCTCAAGTCTGTGTGAAGGTCATAAAATGTGGAGGAGGATTGCTGGCCAATGACTACCATGTATTGTGTTTACTGTTCATAGTGATGTGACTTTATAGGACTCTGCACTATGAGAATAATAACTATTATAGAGTAATTTGAGCTGGGGAACTGGACTTAGGTCTCTGACCTCGCAGGTGGGTGCCTGAGGCACCAGGCTATAGAATCATTCTCTCTCACTTTCTGGCCCAATGACTATTCAATATTTATCCAGAATGCAACAGCTTCAACCAAAGAGATTGAGGGATATACACATCAGACTATTCCATACTTTACTGGTTAGAGCACCCTCCTAAGTGGAGGGAGGACCCTGTTCAAATCCTTCTCCCCATCAGGCAAAGGGGGGCATTGAAGCTGGTTCTCCCACATCCTGGATGAGTGTGCTGCCTGCTTCACTAAAAACTACAAGGGAAGCACCACCACCTTCTTCTCAGAGGTTCCTTGCAAGAAAGTGCTTAAGTGCCCAAGTCATCTGAAGAGGGGTTCCTGTCTGCAGATTGCAAGTAGATATAGGTGCTTCCCTGCAGCCTGGACTTAACTTTAGGAGAGGGGCAGGTTTTAAGATACACCCCTCTAGTTGGCATCTCCCATTGCCTACCTTAGGCAGCTCCCTGCCTACTGTGTATGCTATTCCCAAGTACCTATCTCTCCCCGTGCATCTGTACACAAAGCTTAGGCACCTAACCAAGGGTTTGTAGATTCCAATTTTTTTTTCTTTTATACAGGTACCTAAACGTTAGGTTTGCAATACCTAAGTCCTTTATGGATTTGGATCTGTGTATACCACAAGATACAGTCCCTGCTCCAAAGAGTCTACAGTCTAAATAGATAAGACAGACAAAAGATGTAAGAAAAGTATCATTTCCATTTTAAAGATGAGAAACTAACTGTTTTGTCACACAGAGTCTGGCAGACTTGTAACTTGAACATTGATCTCCTGAGACTAAATCTAGCACATTAACCACAAGACCAACCTTCTTGGTGAAGTTATACGTGTAAATGTGACCATTCATTTTAGCATACCTCACTCCTCTATGTGATCAATTGGACGTGCAGAAGTTAGGTATCTGAGTGTGCACATGGCCAGCTGAGTGTCCAGTGGTCCATGCGCATGCATGGGTGTGTACATGGATAGTATTTTTGCATGTAATTTAGGAATTAACAAATGTATAACTGTGGTTGTGCACGCTTAATTTGAACACTTGTGCCTAAAAGTCTCCACCAGGAACTTTTTGTCTTTCCCCTAGTCAGAGAAAACAGAGTCACTCTACACTTAGAGGTTCAGTGTTGACGTCTTGCTCCAGATCTATGGTCTTGGTTTGGGCCTGTCTTCACATTTGACACTTTTAGGTTATATGACTTAGAGAAATATTAGGGTTTTATTGTTTCAGCTTCCAGAGACAATTTTAATACTGCTAAAACTCAGCTGTTTTTTTAATTGAAAATGTACAGGTGATTAATTGCTTTTGCTATTTTGCCAGAAATAATACAAAGAGTACGTTCTTTCATTTAGGATTCTGACTGCTGTGCAGGTGCATGAAAAAATAATTCATATAAAAAATGTCCCAAGGGCTTTTAGTATGCAAAGTTAATGTGTCTAAGTAGCAGTCATATTTACATACTGGGCCTGCAGTAGGTCCTTGTTGCTTGCAGTGTTGTTGTAGCCATGTTGGTTCCAGGATATTAGAGAGACAGAGTGGGTGAGGTAATATCTTTTATTGGTCCAGCTTCTATTGGTAAGACAGACAAGCTTTTGAGCTTTTCTTCAGGTCTTCTGTATAAGCTTCAAAGCCTGTCTCTCTCACCAGCAGAAGTTGGTCCAATAAAACATATTACCTCACATACCTTGAATTGTTTCTCTATGGTTCATAGAGTTATTTGTGCGTTAAGAGGCCCCCTTCTTTACCAACCCAGGTTAAGGGACTCTTGTCAATACATTGCCGATTAACCCTGGCAATAATGAATAACTGAAAACCCTCTACAGTACATTTAAAAAAAAATGAACTGCCTGTCTTGACTAGAGATGATCTTGAATTTTATGGAAATCAAATTAATATGCATGTCAGGCTGCAAATTCCATGAGGCAGACCCATCTCTAGCCCTGCCATGTTTGTTTATTTAAATGGATGTTCAGGTCCTGAACAATCTGTGTCAAAGATCAGGTGGTTTGACACAATAGACCACAGCTGATTATTTGGAGTTATTTATGGTTTTATCACTTCATAACTGGGGATATGTAAGATGGTTCTGGAAAAATAAATCTTTACCTACCCGCTAAGTTGAACTTGAACCTATTTCTAGTTTGAATTGTTCAGACGAACCACTCCCTCCTTCAAACAGGCCCCCAACTCCCTCTGTGATGGTCTCCTTTTTGCGGGGGGGGGGGAGGCAGGATGGTATATATAGCCTGAAGCATTTCTGCAAGGCCCTGCTGCTGCTCCTTTCAAATGTGAGGTTTCAGAGTAACAGCCTTGTTAGTCTGTCTTTGCAAAAAGAAAAGGAGTACTTGTGGCACCTTAGAGACTAACCAATTTATTTGAGCATAAGCTTTCGTGAGCTACAGCTCACTTCATCGGATGCATACTGTGGAAACTGCCACAGTATGATCCACAGTATGCATCCAATGAAGTGAGCTGTAGCTCACGAAAGCTTATGCTCAAATAAATTGGTTAGTCTCTAAGGTGCCACAAGTACTCCTTTTCTCCTTTCAAATGTGGTTTCACTCTGGATCTCTCCATTTGTTGTACCTCAGAGCACACGACACCTCTCGAGGAAGTCTTAGGGGGAGCGCAAAACTCTCCTTTCCTCTGACATTTCAACTCTCCCAGCTGGAAGGGTAATACCTAGAATGGTGCTAAATTTAAAACAAAATTGCTGGTGCCAGCTGCTTCCTCGAAAATATGCTGCTGTCCCATCAGAAGATCCTGCTGCCATCCTGAAGGGGAACAAGACTTAAAAAAGTCAGGATTTGTTAGCAGAAGAAGCACCTAAGATTGGCAGAGAGAAGAGGTCACCCAAAGTTTGAAGATTCAGTTGAGACTTGATGTATATCTGAGTTACTGGGCTCTTACCCCAGGCTTAAACGTGAATTGTCATATGCGTTGGAAAAAACAAACAACCCCCAAAGCAGCTATAGTTAGAGGACTATCCCTGTAAATGAGAATTAGGGTTCAGTGCAGCTGGCTCTAATCAACCACCAATCCTCTCAGAGGCTGCTGGGAGTGGGATGTGTTTTGGGGGGCTTATATAATTCAGACCCAGATCATCCACTGTGGTAGGGGAATAAGTAATGTCAAAGAAAGAAGGGTGGGCTGCTGGAGGAATGTCATGAGAAACCGTCCTAATGAGACTTGTGTTAAAGGCAGCACTGGATCAGTGTCTGAGAAAAGCAACCCTGAAAAATAAGGTACTGAATTTGGGAGAGTTTGGGCACAGGCAAGGGCCTGTGCCCTTACAAAGGCTGTGGGTATGCAGTATGGAGAACTTAAGGAAAAATGAAACTAAAAGTAAGTGGATATAAATGATTAAAATATACCCCTTTTTAAGAACTGCTACATTCTCTGGCTTCCTTCCTTCATTTCTGAGGTGGTCAGGCCACCCTGACCTACTAGGCAATACCCTGATGGCAACTTCACCAGTCTCTAGCTATAATCTACAGACTTGGAAATTGGCAAGTGTAAGCCTTTGGCCAAATTCAGTGCTAGTGTAAGCAATGCCACTGAAACCAGTGTGGCAGACTGACTTGCCAATGAAAGCCATGTTCCAGCCCACGGTGACAGTAAAATGGCTTGGATATGTGGGGTAGCAACACAAGCTGTCCAAAACCCTGGCTCAGCAGTTGGGGAGCCTGTGGGTACAGCCCCCAGTCTCCCACGGATGCCTGGATGGATTTTAAAGCTGTCTTTTCATGAGACAGGTCCCTTTGTGGTACAGTTGCTCCTAGGGTGTGGAGGGGAATGATTTGCATCCCATTGTTCCTGTGAAGTTGAATTTGGTACAACAGAGTTGTACTCACTTATGCTTGGGATGGCTTAACCCTCTGTCATATGACTAATAGTCAGTGGGAAAACCATGTGGAAACATAGCAGGGTAAGGAAAGTCAATAGCCCTAAAATAAAAGGCAAGGAGGGTTGGTTAGTACAACTGTTAGGCAATAGAGCAAGTTCTATGTAAATCTCTGGGCCAAATTCATTAGTGCTATAAATAGTAATGTAATCTTGACACTGTGTGTAAGTTGACAAGGACAACAATGGTAAAGTAATGTAAATTGAAAATCAATTTTTCATTAGTGGGTATGAAAAACAACTTATAGGCTAATGTGGCACAATGGTGTCCTCATGTTAGCAGATTCTTGTTCTACAGTTCCCAGTCTGCTTCTACATGCTTGATATGTAAATTACATACAACCAAATCATGTGAGTTACACTACTGTACCACATATATCCACTTGTTTTCTACTAGTGTATGCTGGATGCATGGAACTTACATCACTGCCACTAAGTGCAACCATTAGAGAGAATTCATTATGGGGATGGTTTGGTATAAAGGTTTTATGGGCAGTAATTTGAGGTGGTTAATGTGGCCCATATCAGACTAGTGCAGATGAAACCTTTACTAAACCACATTATTGTGCGCTCTGTGTAGAGTATATGTTAGAGATGTTGTTATAAATAGTTAGTTATAAAAATACTTGACTTCTCTCTCTCTCTCTCTCTGCCTGTTAACATTTTCCCAACTGTAAAGGACTTAGAGGAGCTATTAAAAACACCTTAAATATCCCTGAATAGTTGTTCTAGCCATGGAATAGCTCATAGAATTGAGTTTTGGAAAGGGGAGGTTCCCATTTCTAGCCCTGCAAGCAAACAATAATACACTGTGGTACTTCTGTGACGTTCTGTACCTCGGGGGAACACCCAGCACTCCCATGTTCATTCTTATAATATGATGGTGTGGTATTTAATGCAAAGTTTGTTGTGTTGGTTGTCTTTGGAAGGCTCATGATGGACGGAGATTGTTGTTATAGTGATGTTATAGTAATCATTGTTATAGTAAGGTTATAGGTTGTAATTTCATTTACATGAAAATGAGGCTGAAAATGTTTCCTCCTGGCTTAAAGCAAGCCCAGGCAAAAAACTCTCCAGAAGCAGAGGAGCAGTTCACACCTCATCAGGGCATGTATGGGACAAATCCAGCCCAGCCTCACAGGAACAAAGGACACTGGCCTACGCAACAACAAAGGATCTGATGGACTCTCGAGTGAGTCACCCCACTTCCTTTGGGCAGTTTGGGACTGGGATGAGATAATGCTCACCTGACTCTGAAGGTGGGGGGCGCACAAAGCCAAGAGGGAAGAAAGGACATGATAAAAGGGAGAGACATTTGCCATGCTTTCTCTCTCTTCCACCTACATCTACAGACACCACATCAAGTGACTGAAGCACTGATCAAAGGGGAGAGCCTGGCTGAAGGGCAACCAGCCAGCCTGTGGTGAGAAGCATCTAAGTTTGTAAGGGCATTGAAAGTGTTAAGATCAGCTTAGAGTTCTTGAATATGCACTTTCCTTGCTATGCAAGCTTACTATTAATAAGCAAGCAGCTGTACTGCAAGCAGTGTACTAAAATGACAGTATGAATGCTGTGTAAATACACCTTTTTCTTTCAACCCTTTTCAAACAAGTTTGCCAGGAGTATTTCTGGAAAGATGACAGCTCAGAAATCCAAACAGTTATAGGATTCTCCTCATCTAAGATCTAACATCCAGTCAATGGAGACTTCGAATTAAAAAGGAGCCTGCACTCCCTCCCCCTCAAATAGCTGCTGGATGTTGCATCAGGAGAAGAGAGGGCAGGCACAGACTGGGACCTCCAAAGCTCTGGGGATTCTCTAAGCAATGCAATGTATCACTTACCCTCTGGAATCTGATTAGAACCCATAATAGCAAGACAAAGTAATAATTAAGGCTCAAATATTTTTAATAACTCTTGCTTCATATTTGTGGATTACAAGTGTCTGCAAACAGTAAATGGTGAGGGAGGAGAGAGCAAATTAGAACAATGCTTACAATTCTTACAGTTCACTTATATGCTTCCTTTGCTCATTATGAGCATGTCTCTTCATTCGTGGCTTATACCACCTTGCACCCCTTGACAATGGCTCCTCTTTGATAGCTTTTTGGGTATGGCTTCTCACCCGCTTAACTTTAAACTAGTCAAATCCAAGGGGCCAATCATAGAATCATAGAATATCAGGGTTGGAAGGGACCCCAGAAGGTCATCTAGTCCAACCCCCTGCTCAAAGCAGGACCAATTCCCAGTTAAATAATCCCAGCCAGGGCTTTGTCAAGCCTGACCTTAAAAACCTCTAAGGAAGGAGATTCTACCACCTCCCTAGGTAACGCATTCCAGTGTTTCACCACCCTCTTAGTGAAAAAGTTTTTCCTAATATCCAATCTAAACCTCCCCCACTGCAACTTGAGACCATTACTCCTCGTTCTGTCATCTGCTACCATTGAGAACAGTCTAGAGCCATCCTCTTTGGAACCCCCTTTCAGGTAGTTGAAAGCAGCTATCAAATCCCCCCTCATTCTTCTCTTCTGCAGACTAAACAATCCCAGCTCCCTCAGCCTCTCCTCATAACTTATGTGTTCCAGTCCCCTAATCATTTTTGTTGCCCTTCGCTGGACTCTCTCCAATTTATCCACATCCTTCTTGAAGTGTGGGGCCCAAAACTGGACACAGTACTCCAGATGAGGCCTCACCAATGTCGAATAGAGGGGAACGATCACGTCCCTCGATCTGCTCGCTATGCCCCTACTTATACATCCCAAAATGCCATTGGCCTTCTTGACAACAAGGGCACACTGCTGACTCATATCCAGCTTCTCGTCCACTGTCACCCCTAGGTCCTTTTCCGCAGAACTGCTGCCTAGCCATTCGGTCCCTAGTCTGTAGCTATGCATTGGGTTCTTCCGTCCTAAGTGCAGGACCCTGCACTTATCCTTATTGAACCTCATCAGATTCCTTTTGGCCCAATCTTCCAATTGGTCTAGGTCCTTCTGTATCCTATCCCTCCCCTCCAGCGTATCTACCACTCCTCCCAGTTTAGTATCATCCGCAAATTTGCTGAGAGTGCAATCCACACCATCCTCCAGATTATGAAGATATTGAATAAAACCGGCCCCAGGACCGACCCTTGGGGCACTCCACTTGATACCGGCTGCCAACTAGACATGGAGCCATTGATCACTACGCGTTGAGCCCGACAATCTAGCCAGCTTTCTACCCACCTTATTCATCCAGCCCATTCATCCAGCCCATACTTCCTTAACTTGCTGACAAGAATACTATGGGAGACTGTGTCAAAAGCTTTGCTAAAGTCAAGAAACAATACATCCACTGCTTTCCCTTCATCCACAGAACCAGTAATCTCATCATAAAAGGCGATTAGATTAGTCAGGCATGACCTTCCCTTGGTGAATCCATGCTGGCTGTTCCTGATCACTTTCCTCTCATGCAAGTGCTTCAGGATTGATTCTTTGAGGACCTGCTCCATGATTTTTCCAGGGACTGAGGTGAGGCTGACTGGCCTGTAGTTCCCAGGATCTTCCTTCTTCCCTTTTTTAAAGATTGGCACTACATTAGCCTTTTTCCAGTCATCCGGGACTTCCCCGGTTCGCCACGAGTTTTCAAAGATAATGGCCAGTGGCTCTGCAATCACAGCCGCCAATTCCTTCAGCACTCTCGGATGCAACTCGTCCGGCCCCATGGACTTGTGCACGTCCAGCTTTTCTAAATAGTCCCTAACCGCCTCTATCTCCACAGAGGGCTGGCCATCTCTTCTGCATTTTGTGATGCCCAGCGCAGCAGTCTGGGAGCTGACCTTGTTAGTGAAAACAGAGGCAAAAAAAGCATTGAGTACATTAGCTTTTTCCACATCCTCTGTCACTAGGTTGCCTCCCTCATTCAGTAAGGGGCCCACACATTCCTTGGCTTTCTTCTTGTTGCCAACATACCTGAAGAAACCCTTCTTGTTACTCTTGACATCTCTGGCTAGCTGCAGCTCCAGGTGCGATTTGGCCCTCCTGATAACATTCCTACATGCCCGAGCAATATTTTTATACTCTTCCCTGGTCATATGTCCAACCTTCCACTTCTTGTAAGCTTCTTTTTTATGTTTAAGATCCGCTAGGATTTCACCATTAAGCCAAGCTGGTCGCCTGCCATATTTACTATTCTTTCGACTCATCGGGATGGTTTGTCCCTGTAACCTCAACAGGGATTCCTTGAAATACAGCCAGCTCTCCTGGACTCCTTTCCCCTTCAAGTTAGTCCCCCAGGGGATCCTGGCCATCCGTTCCCTGAGGGAGTCGAAGTCTGCTTTCCTGAAGTCCAGGGTCCTTATCCTGCTGCTTACCTTTCTTCCCTGCGTCAGGATCCTGAACTCAACCAACTCATGGTCACTGCCTCCCAGATTCCCATCCACTTTTGCTTCCCCCACTAATTCTACCCGGTTTGTGAGCAGCAGGTCAAGAAAAGCGCCCCCCCTAGTTGGCTCCTCTAGCACTTGCGCCAGGAAATTGTCCCCTACGCTTTCCAAAAACTTCCTGGATTGTCTATGCACCGCTGTATTGCTCTCCCAGCAGATATCAGGAAAATTAAAGTCACCCATGAGAATCAGGGCATGCGATCTAGTAGCTTCCGTGAGCTGCCGGAAGAAAGTCTCATCCACCTCATCCCCCTGGTCCGGTGGTCTATAGCAGACTCCCACCACTACATCACTCTTGTTGCACACACTTCTAAACTTAATCCAGAGACACTCAGGTTTTTCTGCAGTTTCGTACCGGAGCTCTGAGCAGTCGTACTGCTCCCTTACATACAGTGCTACTCCCCCACCTTTTCTGCCCTGCCTGTCCTTCCTGAACAGTTTATAACCATCCATGACAGTACTCCAGTCATGTGAGTTATCCCACCAAGTCTCTGCTGCAGTGAGTTTACGCTCAATGCAGCTAAGGAGGGGGAGGGAGGCATAAGGGAACTTGGGCCAGTTGGACTGAAATGGGCCCCAGTGTAACTTAAAGCAGCCTAAGGTAAGATCTAAGATGTGTCATACAGAACAGAGTCAGCCAATGATTAGTGTAGCAATATACTACACACTTCCCTTGGCAAACCCTCTCTACAGCCACTTCTGTGCACTGCAAAGGGGGGAAGCATGTGACATAAATCTCAATTCCCCTCTTCTATTTCTTTTAGTGCATTTTTGGTGTTTTTCCTTGCTGAGAAGACCAGAGCAACCAGGGCCTGGGTTAAAATCTGTCCCTAAATGCAGAAGTGTACATTAAGAATGCATGCTAGATGCAGAACTCTTCTGACCCTAACCAACACCACTTCACCAGGTCATATTTCATCATCATCATAGTGTAGTTAAACACTAGTATCCTGTTATTTTAGGAACATAATAGCCTTGTTTGTCTGTGCTCTCCTGCCTACTGAACCACTCACCCCATCACACTCATGTCAGAATCCCCCTGCTGAACAATCACACTATTCAGTGAGTTCACATGACACCTTCGGATGAAAATATGGAAAAGGGTGTATGAGCACCAATTTTTATGGGTCCTGCTGACTTTAGAAAAACTGGAATCCTGTTAATTGGGAAATCTGAGTTGATAGCCTACTGTCCTGGTCAAGTAGCTTTCCTGATTAGAAGGAATTTTTGAAAATAATAGTCTGTGTGCACAGTTGTACATATAAATGCTGTAATTAAGATACAGTTGAAGTAATGGACACAAATAGAGGCATGCAATTACAAGCAATACTTTGTTCTCAGACCTCAGGTTGCAATCTAAAAAAGTCAACTTAAATGACAATGTTGTAAATGGATAAGAATGCAAATGACATTCACTTCACTTAATCTTTTGGCAACTTCTGTATTAATAGACAAACAGTTTTGCAGTTATTTAACAGCTGGTTAAACACCACAGTCCCTTGGTAATGACTGACTGCCTCCCATTACATGGATGTTATACTAATATTGTCCTGATTAAGTAGCAGTCACTACAATTTCCCCTTCCTCAGGGTAAATCACTTCTTGGGGATGTGTCATAAATGTTTCCCAATTAAGTGCGTTGTGATTAACTGGATTTTATTATATTTACAGCAGAAGGTGCTAGTACTATGTAGAACTAACCATGGTGTGAATATTTGACAGTAGAACAGGAGATATTGCCTATCTATGCAAGTAATGGCTTCAAGATTCTTTGCTACCTATCATAAAGGGCTGCGTTGTTTCCCAACCGAGATGGCTGAACTTCAATGGTGGGTAAAATTAGCCCTCTTAGTTCATATCTCAACTGATAAAGTGCTTTGGGATGAACCTTTCTAAAACCATAAAATCACTTTTATTCAGTGCATTGCTACTCCATAGCAATCTAGTCCTTGGAACTAAGGTGCTGTTGATTTGAGTTTTTATAATAAGCACTATATTGGGGTTTAAAACTTTTTAAGGCTAGGGCAATCAATCTGTATAGTTAGGATTAGAACAGATTTCTGTTTAAATGCTATGGCAGCTCATTCCCTGACAACATTACAGGCTTTACTCCTACTTGAATAGAAACCAGTTTTTGTATTTGGTTGCATTTTCTTATGTGCATAAAATATTACCCCATTTACAACGTACACAATATCACTGAGTGTTAGCTTTTACACATCCTAACTTAAAGTAGGTCAAGTTTCTGTACCACACTGATATCTATCAGGGCAAAAATGTCTGAGTATCCAACTGGGCTGGGTAAGTTTGTTCCAGTTTGAATAGCTACTTTTGGGGGCAGAAATAGACATGTGCAATGTAACAGTACTTGCTGGAGAGAATGAATACTGCCCCAAGTCATGTGACAGGTATACAGACCTTTACCACCTTGATATAGGTCATGTGATTGGGAACAGGAAATAAAGACCAGTTTCCTTCCAATGCTAATTCTTACTGCAGCAGAATTGCCAACTCACAATTTTATTATCAGTCTCATTTTTCTTGTGATTGCCCAGCCTCTGTCTTCAAACGTAATGTTTTTCCCTTATCCAAAATAGCCAATATTTTGTTACTGTCACTAAGACTGAAGCCTCCACTTCTCTACTCTTCACTCACCCTCACCTTCATTTTAAAGGAGAAGAGGCTGATGGAATCGGATTGGTGTCACTTAGTGTTCATCAACTGGTGGGTCTCAAACCCTGCGGAGGGGTAGGGATGACTACAATCTAAATAAAAGAAAAATATCTCTCAACTCCCTCCACACCATTACCCTTCAAAATCAAGTATGTTCTGTCAACCTATCAAAACGTACCAAAACAAAAACAAGCCACACCGGCTATTGTTACTATTAGAAATGATACACTGATAAGTGTCAGGTTTCAGAGTAACAGCCGTGTTAGTCTGTATTCACAAAAAGAAAAGGAGTACTTGTGGCACCTTAGAGACTAACCAATTTATTTGAGCATAAGCATTCGTGAGCTACAGCTCACTTCATCAGATGCATACTGTGGAAAGTGTAGAAGATCTTTTTATACACACAAAGCATGAAAAAATACCTCCCCCCCACCCCACTCTCCTGCTGGTAGTAGCTTATCTAAAGTGATCACTCTCCTTACAATGTGTATGATAAGGAGGGAGGGAGGTAGGGAGGTCTCTGTGGATTATAAGGTGCCACAAGTACTCCTTTTCTTTTTGCAAATACAGACTAACACGGCTGTTACTCTGAAACCTGTCATTATGCAAGGCACTGCATTTAGCTGTATGGAGTGGAAATCTATCAACTGCATGAAAAAACTTGTACAGATACAGAAAGACATCATCTTCCTTTCCAAATGCAAACAGATGGACATCGTACCAAAAGGACTGAAGGTTAAAAATCCATTACAATCTACATACCACACAGACTATGCTGACAGCTTGTGCCACACGCTCTCAAAGAAACTGCGGAACCACCTGATCAACATCCTCTACAGCAAACAGGGAAAGATAAAGAATGAGCTCTCAAAAATGGATACTCTCATAAAAAACCAACCTTCCACACAAACTTCCTCATGGCTGGACTTTACTAAAACTAGACAAGCCATTTACAACACACACTTTGCTTCTCTACAAAAGAAAAAGGACACTAAACTTTCTAAACTACTACTGCCACAAGGGGCCACAGCAATGGTTCCCTCAACCCACCCAGCAATATTGTTAATCTATCCAACTATACTCTCAGCCCAGCAGAAGCAGCTGTCCTATCTCGGGGCCTCTCCTTCTGCCCCTCCACCCCCACGAACATGATACAGTTCTGTGGTGACCTTGAATCCTATTTTCGACGTCTCCGACTCAAGGAATATTTCCAACATACCTCTGAACAACATACTAATCCACAGAGACCTCCCTACCAACACTACAAAAAGAAGGATTCTAGGTGGACTCCTCCTGAAGGTCGAAACAGCAGACTGGACTTCTACATAGAGTGCTTCCGCCGACGTGCATGGGCTGAAATTGTGGAAAAGCAGCATCACTTGCCCCATAACCTCAGCCGTGCGGAACACAATGCCATCCATAGCCTCGGAAACAACTCTGACATCATAATCAAAAAGGCTGACAAAGGAGGTGCTGTCGTCATCATGAATAGGTCAGAATATGAACAAGAGGCTGCTCGGCGGCTCTCCAACACCACTTTCTACAAGCCATTACCCTCTGATACCACTGAGAGTTACCAAAAAAAACTACAGCATTTGCTCAAGAAACTCCCTGAAAAAGCACAAGATCAAATCCGCACAGACACACCCTTGGAACCCCGACCTGGGATATTCTATCTACTACCCAAGATCCATAAACCTGGAAATCCTGGGCACCCCATCATCTCAGGCATTGGCACCCTGACAGCAGGATTGTCTGGCTATGTACACTCCCTCCTCAGGGCCTATGCTACCAGCACTCCCAGCTATCTTCGAGACACCACTGACTTCCTGAGGAAACTACAATCCATTGGTGATCTTCCTGATAACACCATCCTGGCCACTATGGATGTAGAAGCCCTCTACACCAACATTCCACACAAAGATGGATTACAAGCCGTCAAGAACACTATCCCCAATAATGTCACGGCTAACCTGGTGGCTGAACTTTGTGACTTTGTCCTTACGCATAACTATTTTACATTTGGGGACAATGTATACCTTCAGATCAGTGGCACTGCTATGGGTACCCGCATGGCCCCACAGTATGCCAACATTTTTATGGCTGACTTAGAACAACGCTTCCTCAGCTCTCGTCCCCTAACGCCCCTACTCTACTTGCGCTATACTGATGACATCTTCATCATCTGGACCCATGGAAAAGAAGCCCTTGAGGAATTCCGCCATGATTTCAACAATTTCCATCCCACCATCAACCTCAGCCTGGTCCAGTCCACACAAGAGATCCACTTCCTGGACACTACAGTGCTAATAAACGATGGTCACATAAACACCACCCTATACCGGAAACCTACTGACCGCTATTCCTACCTACATGCCTCCAGCTTTCACACTGACCACACCACACAATCCATCGTCTACAGCCAAGCTCTGCAATACAACCGCATTTGCTCCAACCCCTCAGACAGAGACAAACACCTACAAGATCTCTATCAAGAATTCTTACAGCTACAGTACCCACCTGCGGAAGTGAAGAAACAGATTGATAGAGCCAGAAGAGTTCCCAGAAGTCACCTACTACAGGACAGGCCTAACAAAGAAAATAACAGAACGCCACTAGCCGTCACCTTCAGCCCCCAACTAAAACCCCTCCAATGCATTATTAAGGATCTACAACCTATCCTGAAGGATGACCCAACACTCTCACAAATCTTGGGAGACAGGCCAGTCCTTGCCTACAGGCAGCCCCCCAACCTGAAGCAAATACTCACCAGCAACCACATACCACACAACAGAACCACTAACCCAGGAACCTATCCTTGCAACAAAGCCCGTTGCCAACTGTGCCCACATATCTATTCAGGGGACACCATCACAGAGCCTAATAACATCAGCCACACTATCAGAGGCTCATTCACCTGCACATCCACCATCATGTGCCAGCAATGCCCCTCTGCCATGTACGTTGGTCAAACTGGACAGTCTCTGCGTAAAAAAATAAATGGACACAAATCAGATGTCAAGAATTGTAACATTCATAAACCAGTCGGAGAACACTTCAATGTTTCTGGTCACGCGATTACAGACATGAAAGTTGCGCTATTACAACAAAAAAAACTTCAAATCCAGACTCCAGCGAGAAACTGTTGAATTGGAATTCATTTGCAAATTGGATACAGTTAACTTAGGCTTGAATAGAGACTGGGAGTGGCTAAGTCATTATGCAAGGTAACCTATTTCCCCTTGTTTTTTCCTACCCCCCCCTCGCCCCCCAGATGTTCTTGTTAAACCCTGGATTTGTGCTGGAAATGGCCCATCTTGATTATCATACACATTGTAAGGAGAGTGATCACTTTAGATAAGCTACTACCAGCAGAAGAATGGGGTAGGGGGAGGTATTTTTTCACGCTTTGTGTGTATAAAAAGATCTTCTACACTTTCCACAGTATGCATCAGATGAAGTGAGCTGTAGCTCACGAAAGCTTATGCTCAAATAAATTGGTTAGTCTCTAAGGTGCCACAAGTACTCCTTTTCTTTTTACTGATAAGTGTAGGGAGGTCATGAATTTTTGGCTTTAAATAAGGAGTTGCTAATCTAAGCAGGCTGAAAAACACTCCCATAGATCTGTGGGACAAATAGTGAGTGTCATCTCTGACTAACTGAGATAAAGGGTCACATATCACACTAACAGGTCTCTGTGCAAGCCCACCATCTGCTTTGTAGGTGGTAGCTTTTAAGGTTTGAGGCAAGTAGTTTTCAATTACTGAAGGAGACATTATGTTTCCTTGGCAAAGTTGAGGCTCTTTCATTCCTTTCTTCTTCCACAACCTTTGGATACACCCTTTTTGTGTGGATATTGGTAATGCCATTCAAGATTCCTGATAAGACTGATGGATTGTTAAGTTCTTGGTACAGTAGAATAAGTATTGCTTAAAAATAAATTATCTCTAACTTACTGTTGGGACCAGCCAGGCCAATTTACCTACCCTAACTTCCTATAATTATACACCAAGTCGTACCTCCTGCACACAAGAACAGATTAGGGATTTTTTTCTCATTTTATTTTTGGTGGATTGACACTTGTTTTGGATGCATACACCTGTAATATCTAGGTTACTGTATTTAGGTACTAGTATTCTCCTAGTGACTCATTTTTAATTTGGCTTACAAATAAGATTGGTAAATACCTACAGAGAAGTGGGGAATTTGTCCACTTGGAATTGATGAATTAAATACACACTTCCCACAACGTATTTATGTCAGGCCATACATTCCAAGGCCAGAAGGGACAATCGTGATCATGTAGTCTGGTATCCTGTATAGCAGGCCAGAGAACTCCCCCAAAATAATTCCTAGAGCAGATCTCTCTAGAAAAAACATCCATTTTAGATTTAAAAACTGTTTAGTGGTGGAGAAACCACCACAACCTGCGGGAAGTTGCATGACCCATGAAACCTTCAATGGCAAGGGGGGTACGAGAATATCCCAATCCTGGTTCGTACATTCAGGTTTACCAGAGAATATCATGTCAGGTTTTAAATGAAAGCCAGGGCCACGCTGTTCATTAATATAATTAAGAAATGCATATACAGATACTGTGTGAGGAGGTATGCACATATGCTGAAAATATGTTCCTGATGTCCATAAGCGAGAGATAACAAACAGGTGAATAGACACTTTTGTCCAGCAGAAAGCCTGTCTGTTGGTTGGCATGTAAATTAAGTGTTGTAAGCCAACACAATAGAAGTCTCATTTACATACAAAGTCAATAACAGGATGTGAAATCAACAGGGAAGAACCAGGACTGAGGAAAAACAAGCAATGAGGGTTTTTACTGTCCCTGAGGACAGACTGTGAACTGTGGAGATAGGAATAGAAGGCCAGGAGACACCCTTTATCCTGCCAAACTTGGCTAAAATGCTGCCAAGGACATTTGGGGTGAGAAACTTCTTTAGACAAAAGGTTAGCCAGCTAAATTTAGTCTCCAGAAATCATGTTATGACTCTCTTTTTGAGGTAACCCTTTCCTTTACATCATTCTTATTCACTATTGCTTGAATTGCAAACCTTTGATTTATTGTGTTCAGTATAAATATCTTCATCATGGTGGTATACAAAAGGCTGATCCTGAGTTGAATCACTCATTTGGTGTGTACACTGGCCTTCTGGGGACAGGAGACCTCATATTTCTGTGAGTGTTCAGTGGATGAGGGGCTGAACCCGACCTGAAAGGGGCTTGGACTGCAGTACAGCTATTGTTAACCTGCTAGGCAAAGTAAGGGGTGGCATAGGCCAGAGGAGATTGTTTGGCTGGCTAATGGGCTAGTGGTGTCAGGGCACGGACACCCAGTTAAGCCCAAGCAGTTCTCCTTCTCGATGATGCAAGGGGGTAACAAATTGACTCATAGTCTTGGGACCCCAAGAACCATCACAAGTTGTTCCAATGGCTAATTACTCACTGTTTTAAAAAATACACTATATTT
The DNA here is from genome assembly GCF_965140295.1 of Lepidochelys olivacea. Lineage (NCBI taxonomy): Eukaryota > Metazoa > Chordata > Testudines > Cheloniidae > Lepidochelys > Lepidochelys olivacea. The sequence continues at coordinate 83,812,358 of NC_140415.1, read as the reverse complement.
CCAGTTTGAATTTGTCTAGTTTCAGCATTCAGCCATTTGATCATGTTATACTTTTCAGGGCCAATGCTTTTATGACTAATCTGACAGGAGGTACCTGAAAAGATCTCCAGTATGGACGGAATACATCCTTGCTGCCAGGGGGTTTGACAACTATATCCATCAGCATTGATTATCACACTTGACAGTGCTTGACATTGCTAAACCTCAAACAAAACACCTGCTTCCATGAGACTTGTAAGGTGGGGCAATTTCAGCTTACATGGCTATGACATCCAGTAAGCTAATTTTTAGAATGAGATTTAAACCCACCGAAGTCAGGAAATTCAAAGTCAAGGCTCCTTTTGCAACTTTAACTCTGCTCTCCTTGGGTGTGTTATAGTAGTTAACTTGTTTATGAAGACATGAAGCAATTATACATCTAAATTATTAGTATCTTAAGAAATTCCATAAAATATAGAAATAGGAAATCTTCATTTTATATATCAATTCTGATCCAGGGCCTGCTCTAAAGGCCACTGAAGTCAGTGGGAACCTTTCTATTGACTTCCATGGGCTCTGGATCCAGTCCCTAGTTTGTGACAAGGCAACTCTGCACATCAGATTAAAGATACTATGAGAGTCTCAGAGTGAGAGATTTATTATCTGTGGGTCAATTCCTGCAGTCCTTATGTAATCTTTGCTTACACTGAAATTGGGTTGAATTAAAATATTTGTAGTGTCTGTCAAGCATCAACAGTGTGAATGGTGTTGCCCTGAACATCTATCTCATGCTCTAAAGGACAGCAGACAGGATAACACAGAGGAGGCTGAACTTCTATCATTATGACTAATCTTGTCACATCTTGACATCGTGGAAGAAATGACCCTGTGTGGGGCAGTGGGATATCAAGTGAAATAAAACTCAATTCAAAACTGCCAAGATTTTGAAGCGAATGTCCCTTTTGGAAGCCCCAAAGTGTGAGGATAACTTTCCCTCCCCCTCACTTCCCATTATTTCATGAAACAAGTGGATATTTTGTTTGAGAATGGACTGAGTAAGGACTGTAAGGTATTTATAAGAATAATTTTGTTGGTTAAATTATTTCAAACCCAGAGGCTGCCCTGTGGAATTCTAATGAAAATACAAAATCTGTGTTCTTCCACCACACGTGTATTCTGGTGGGCTTCAGCACTGCAACAATCTTTCATAATATATCTTGTATCATTAGGTTGTATACTAAAAGATCTGTCTTGAAAATCCTTTCAGGCACCACAACTCCTGATTTCAGTGGGAACTGTGCTTAGCATGGGATAATGCATAATCTGACTGCATGGATTCACTGTCTATCCCTAGCTGTAGGGGCTGATTGGTGAGTAACGGATGTTAAACACCCTGGCCTGGTTTTGTTTACATTTACAAAAGTGATTGCCCAATCCTAAAAGTACTTTTAAATTGAAAACATTTAAATCAACTAAAATTGAGTCAAAGTGACTTAAACAGACATCAGCCCTAACTAGCCATAAGCATATAAATGATGTTTGTACTTAACCTTCCCCAATCTCTATCTAAACCAAGCACCATTTCCTGTCCCTGTCTCCTGACCCCCTAAAAGAGCCTCCCCTCTCTCCCGCCGTCTAGGAAAATAGCTGCTCCCTGCAGTATGCCCAGAAGGTTATCAAATCCAAGATTCTGTACTCCATGTGCTGCCACAGAAATACACTATCATGTATATTATTGGGATCTGGGCTCTGTTACTTTAGAGAAGAATAAAGTCCTCTACAACTAGCACAGAGTTTGCAGATTTTCTGTTCTAGAGAGGTTTCTGAAGATGGTGGTGGTGGTGGGGGTTTGGAATAAGTGCTACACGATCAACTTAGAACCCTGCTAAGGACTGCTATATCGCTGAGTGGCAGTGGTTCCTGCCCTAGAGAGCATGTAGCCTCTCCAGTTTGTGTCAAGAACATACCATGCCATATAAGTTAAAGAGGCCAAATGCTAGTATGTCTTTTGTCTTAGATCTCAAAGGTGGGCACTTTTACCTATTAGGTAGCCTGTTGGCTTGCTACACTTTTAGCAGTGATATTTAAGCAAATATTTTTCCAAACTTAAGTGTGAAATATACTTAGCCTGTGCCATGGAGCTCAAAGGGAAAGCTCAAAGGATGAAGTGCCATGTAAAGAGAGCTTGGCAAAGCAGGTCAAATTACCTTAGATCTTAGTCCATCCCGTGCTTTGCTGCACAGTGGGCTACCCACATTTGCTATCCTTGACTGTCAACTGTCCTTCTCTCCAAATCTTCCCATTTCATGTTGAGGTGCTTGATGTCATTCAGAACTGTTCATTTCCATGTTATTCATGGTCTTTCTCTCTTTCTTCTTGCGTTTTCTGGCTTCCATTCAAGGGTATTTGGTAAGTGTTCTTTTTCCATTCTTAGTACATGTCCCAGCCACTGATGTCTTCTTTTGTAGATTATTTGTGAGAGGGAACCTTGTCCAGTAATTTTTCTGACTTCTTCATTCCTCTTCCTATCTCTATATGTTATTCCCAATATTCTTCTAAGACATTTGTGATTAAATGAATCCAGCTTTTGTGTATCTTTCTTGGTAAGTTGCCAAGTTTCATTACTATATGTTGTGATGGTGATAACAGTTGCTTTGTACACATTCAGTTTTGTCTTGAGGGAGATGTTTGAGTTGCCAGATGTTTTTGAGTCTTCCAAATGTAGCATTTGTCTTCCAGATTCTTCTTCTTATTATTTCCTCAGCAGGTCAGATACAATAACAAATTCAGACCTTGCTGTTGGGCTAACTTCCTGTCCTCATTTAGCATGCCTCTCACTTCCTGTCTTCATCTAGATACAGGAATTCCGAAATAAAATGCTTGAGGCTGTGATAGTATTTTTAATCTAATTAGAATCAGGGAGAATCAGGAATCCAATGAAACCACAGATGTCCAGGCTTATTTCTAGCAGTGGATGGACTCGCAGACAAGGAGTGAAGTGACATGAATGCTAGTCCTGGGTTTGCTATTGACTGTGTGACCTTGGGTAAGTTGCTTAAGCTATCCATACCTCCATTTCTGTAGCTGTAAAATGGAGATAATTATACTTGTAAACTCTGTAGGACTTCCAAATTGGGTGCTTATATCTTACTTTTGGAAGCCCCCCCCCAAGCTTGTGGTGGTCTTCAATCACAATCTTTACTCTCTGCTGCTCTTCAAAAAATCTTGGTCTTTGATGTGTTGATGTCTCAGATTTTTGAACCTCACTGTGAAAGTGGCACAGGTGATGCCAAATCTGGGTTCTATCTGGCTGGACTGTAGCTGCTCTTACACCAAGCCAACCTCCTTTATTTTAGAATTTTGGTGGTCCAAATCTGAGGCATTTGAAAAAAGTGGGTGTGACAACCCTCAGGGTACAAGCTGGACTTTTGAATAGTAGTGTACCCTTCATTTTCCTGCCCAGGGTCTTACGCTGCTCTGCTAGTGAAAAGCAGCCTCTCCAGGCTTTGTTCACACAGCCATCACAGCGCCATCAGCATGTAAAGGCTCACTCGGCAAAGTTACATGAATGCTCTCCCAGCCACTCTTCACTCTTTTAAACATTTTGTCTCTTCTTTTCAAATGAAATCACACAACTCACACAGAATATGTGCTGTGTAAACATTGTCCATTGGCTCAGCTAATGCTACACAAGACTTTACTTTAAGCTAGGAATGGCCTAAAAGTGGATTCTAAAAATCCAACCCCCTTAACAATTCTGGGGGAGTAGGGAATCCAGCCCTTTGCTTTTGGCTTGTAACCAAAACCTAAAGGGGCCTTTTTTTCCTGGTATTAAGCCAATAGCTCACAATGTCAGCTGGCTGCTGCTTCTTTTTTTGAGATGTCCACTATGCAGGAGGACATCAATTTTCTACACATCAGACAACCTTATATGTATTACAGCAGTGCTTGGAGGCGCCAACAAACATCAGCATCCCATTGTGGTAGATGCTGGGGGGGGTGAGGTGGGGGTAGAGGATGAAGGGAAGAGTCCTTACCCTTAAGAATTTACATTTTAAGCAGCCAAGAAAGACCAAAGTTAGGTGAACATGATCAGTATAATGGGGCACAAGAAAGGGATCCACAAAAGTACATAAGCACCTAACTCTGGGGATCAAGTGTCTAAATTCCAGTTTGGGCTCTCCTGCAATCCACAAAACTCACCAAACCCTGTAGGCACTTAAACTCAGTCAGCGCCTAAGTTTTTTTTCTTTTTTTCTTTCAGGGTAAAAGTCCCCTCGGTGCCTATATTTCAGCCTCTGAACATGTGCATTGCTGCTTCACTGAGGCATCCAGATGCCTATCTCCCATCTGAGCCCCAGAATGATCCACAAACCAGAGAAGATAGGTGTTCACACACCTAAGTTGTGTGTGGGGCCCCAATCCAGTGGGCATGCTCAGAGGGCACCTACTGGCTTGGGTCCCATTCAAGATCCAGGAGGTAGAGGTATTGCTGCCCAAATTACAGCCTTTAGCTCAGTGGTTAAGCACTCCCCGAGTGGGATGTGGGAGACCTAGTTTCAGTCTCCCCACCCTGCTCCCTACCTGAAGAGAAGACACTATTTGAACAGGGTATCTCACCTCTCGGGAAGATGTTCTAACCACTGAGCTATGGGATCTTCTCAGTGTGGGGCTTTCTCAGTCGCTCTTGTTGAAGCTGTTCCACTGTGGATAAATGAGACTGGTTTGGGAAGGGGGACTAGATGTGGGGTCTCCCGCATCCCAGCTGGGTGCCTTAACCACTGGCCTACCACATATCTCTCTCTTTGTCCTAACTTGGCTTTGTGGATCACATTGTTCCTGGATTTTTCTAGGCACCTAAAAATTAGGTACCATGATGCTCAGCATTGCAACGCCTAACGCCCTTTGTGGATCCTACCTAAGGCTAACATTGATTCGCCTCTGGTCTCACAAGAAGTCTGTGGCAGAGCCAGGAATCAAACAGATTTCCTGAGAGCCAGTCTACTGCCCTAACTGAAAGATCATCTTTCCTATCACTGTCACGAGGTCTCAAAAGGACTCAGATTTTGGTTCTATTGAACCTGAACCCAAAGCACTTATTGAGTCATGCTCAAACTCTAACCTGGACACTGATCAAAACTTAATCCACATGGAGATCAAAACACTGCCTCCTCAGATAGAGTCTATTTAATCCTTAATTTATCTGAGTAGAGGTCTGGTGGTGGTGTAAATTCTTGAGCCTTTTCATGTATATCTAATCTTCAATTCTGTCTTCAAAGCATCGGTCAGTTATAATGTAGAACTCCTGATACAGTTATTAGCCTGCTACTTACAAGAATAAAGTTCCCTGAAATTAGCACAGAGTTTGATTTCATACTGTACTGCTGTAGATTGCTAAAGATTGAGGTGTGGAGGAGGGTGACATAAAGGCTACAGGAGCAATTTAAAACCATTTTGAGGACTGCTAGAAAACAGGATAAGTTCTTGCCAGTCCAGCCAGTGATCAGTGTGAGGTTTGTGGGTGCAGCTGCTGGGAACTGAACTGGAGAAGCATGATTCATTAGTGAATTATAATAGTAGGGCTGTCTCCTTGTTCAAAGATCTATATTTGCATTGCTTTTTACACTGCAAAATATATTCCAAATGAAGAACTTAATGACACTCTCAAAGAAAGCTGCTGTTTAATATTCAGTCATTGACACATTTTAAATGCAAAGATGTCTGTATGATATACTCAGGTTTGCAAAGTGCCTTTTGATATTCAATTTTAAGGCAAGCTAAGTATGCTTCTGATAAAGCTTGTATTGGACAGCTGGGTTTATTTCCTCTTAATTTAAATGTAGTTTAAATCCATTTCCCATATACCGTATGAAAGCATTACATGGATTCAGATATTTAGTTCTAATAAGTTCTAATACTCTAATAAGAGTACTAGTACTCTTAGCCCTGGTCTACACTAGGACTTTAGGTCGAATTTAGCAGCGTTAAATCGATGTAAACCTGCACCCGTCCACACAATGAAGCCCTTTATTTTGACTTAAAGGGCTCTTAAAATCGATTTCCTTACTCCACCCCTGACAAGTGGATTAGCGCTTAAATCGACCTTGCCGGCTCGAATTTGGGGTACTGTGGACACAATTCGATGGTATTGGCCTCCGGGAGCTATCCCAGAGTGCTCCATTGTGACTGCTCTGGACAGCACTCTCAACTCAGATGCACTGTCCAGGTAGACAGGAAAAGAACCGCGAACTTTTGAATCTCATTTCCTGTTTGGCCAGCGTGGCAAGCTGCAGGTGACCATGCAGAGCTCATCAGCACAGGTGACCATGATGGAGTCCCAGAATCGCAAAAGAGCTCCAGCATGGACCGAACGGGAGGTACGGGATCTGATCGCTGTTTGGGGAGAGGAATCCGTGTTATCAGAACTCCGTTCCAGTTTTCGAAATGCCAAAACCTTTGTCAAAATCTCCCAGGGCATGAAGGACAGAGGCCATAACAGGGACCCGAAGCAGTGCCGCGTGAAACTGAAGGAGCTGAGGCAAGCGTACCAGAGAGGCGAACGGCCGCTCCGGGTCAGAGCCCCAAACATGCCGCTTCTATGATGAGCTGCATGCTATTTTAGGGGGTTCAGCCACCACTACCCCAGCCGTGTTGTTTGACTCCTTCAATGGAGATGGAGGCAATACGGAAGCAGGTTTTGGGGGCGAAGAAGATGATGGTGATGATGAGGTTGTAGATAGCTCACAGCAAGCAAGCGGAGAAACTGGTTTTCCCGACAGCCAGGAACTGTTTCTCACCCTGGACCTGGAGCCAGTGCCCCCCGAACCCACCCAAGGCTGCCTCCTGGGCCCAGCAGGCGGAGAAGGGACCTCTGGTGAGTGTACCTTTTAAAATACTATACATGGTTTAAAAGCAAGCATGTGAAAGGATTACTTTGCCCTGGCATTTGCGGTTCTCCTAGATGTAGTCCTAAAGCCTTTGCAAAAGGTTTCTGGGGAGGGCAGCCTTATTTCGTCCTTCATGGTAGGACACTTTACCACTCCAGGCCAGTAACACGTACTTGGGAATCATTGTAGAACAAAGCATTGCAGTGTATGTTTGCTGGCATTCAAACAACATCCGTTCTTTATCTCTCTGTGTTATCCTCAGGAGAGTGAGATATAATTCATGGTCACCTGGTTGAAATAGAGTGCTTTTCTTCAGGGGACACTCAGAGGAGCCCATTCCTGCTGGGCTGTTTGCCTGTGGCTAAACAGAAATGTTCCCCGCTGTTAGCCACAGGGAGGGGGGAAGGTTGAGGGGGTAGTCACGCGGTGGGGGGAGGCAAAATGCGACCTTGTAACGAAAGCACATGTGCTATGTATGTAATGTTAACAGCAAGGTTTACCCTGAAAGAGTGTAGCCACTGTTATATAAAATGTGTCTTTTTAAATACCGCTGTCCCTTTTTTTTTTCTCCACCAGCTGCATGTGTTTCAATGATCACAGGATCTTCTCCTTCCCAGAGGCTAGTGAAGCTTAGAAAGAAAAAAAAAACGCACTCGCGATGAAATGTTCTCCGAGCTCATGCTGTCCTCCCACACTGACAGAGCACAGACAAATGTGTGGAGGCAAATAATGTCAGAGTGCAGGAAAGCACAAAATGACCGGGAGGAGAGGTGGCAGGCTGAAGAGAGTAAGTGGTGGGCTGAAGAGAGGGCTGAAGCTCAAATGTGGCGGCAGCGTGATGAGAGGAGGCAGGATTCAATGCTGAGGCTGCTGCAGGACCAAACCAGTATGCTCCAGTGCATGGTTGAGCTGCAGCAAAGGCAGCTGGAGCACAGACTGCCACTGCAGCCCCTCTGTAACCAACCGCCCTCCTCCCCAAGTTCCATAGCCTCCACACCCAGACGCCCAAGAATGCGGTGGGGGGGCCTCCGGCCAACCAGCCACTCCACCACAGAGGATTGCCCAAAAAAAAGAAGGCTGTCATTCAATAAATTATAAAGTTGTGAACTTTTAAAATGCTGTGCTTAAAGTGCTGTGTGGCATTTTCCTTTCCTCCTCCACCACCCCTCCTGGGCTACCTTGGTAGTCATCCCCCTATTTGTGTGATGAATGAATAAAGAATGCATGAATGTGAAGCAACAATGACTTTATTGCCTCTGCAAGCGGTGATTGAAGGGAGGAGGGGCGGGTGGTTAGCTCACAGGGAAGTAGAGTGAACCAAGGGGCGGGGGGTTTCATCAAGGAGAAACAAACAGAACTTTCACACCGTAGCCTGGCCAGTCATGAAACTGGTTTTCAAAGCTTCTCTGATGCGTACCGCGCCCTCCTGTGCTCTTCTAACCGCCCTGGTGTCTGGCTGCGCGTAACCAGCAGCCAGGTGATTTGCCTCAACCTCCCACCCTGCCGTAAACGTCTCCCCCTTACTCTCACAGATATTGTGGAGCACACAGCAAGGAGTAATAACAGTAGGAATATTGGTTTCGCTGAGGTCTAAGCGAGTCAGTAAACTGCGCCAGCGCGCCTTTAAACGTCCAAATGCACATTCTACCACCATTCTGCACTTGCTCAGCCTGTAGTTGAACAGCTCCTGACTACTGTCCAGGCTGCCTGTGTACGGCTTCATGAGCCATGGCATTAAGGGGTAGGCTGGGTCCCCAAGGATACATATAGGCATTTCAACATCCCCAACAGTTATTTTCTGGTCTGGGAATAAAGTCCCTTCCTGCAGCTTTTGAAACAGACCAGAGTTCCTGAAGATGCGAGCATCATGCACCTTTCCCGGCCATCCCATGTTGATGTTGGTGAAACGTCCCTGGTGATCCACGAGAGCTTGCAGCACTATTGAAAAGTACCCCTTGCGGTTTATGTACTCGGCGGCTTGGTGCTCTGGTGCCAAGATAGGGATATGGGTTCCGTCTATGGCCCCACCACAGTTAGGGAATCCCATTGCAGCAAAGCCATCCACTATGACCTGCACATTTCCCAGGGTCACTACCCTTGATATCAGCAGATCTTTGATTGCATGGGCTACTTGCATCACAGCAGCCCCCACAGTAGATTTGCCCACTCCAAATTGATTCCCAACTGACCGGTAGCTGTCTGGCGTTGCAAGCTTCCACAGGGCTATCGCCACTCGCTTCTCAACTGTGAGGGCTGCTCTCATCTTGGTATTCATGCGCCTCAGGGCAGGGGAAAGCAAGTCACAAAGTTCCATGAAAGTGCCCTTACGCATGCGAAAGTTTCACAGCCACTGGGAATCGTCCCAAACCTGCAACACTATGCGGTCCCACCAGTCTGTGCTTGTTTCCCGAGCCCAGAATCGGCGTTCCACAGCATGAACCTGCCCCATTAGCACCATGATGCATGCATTGGCAGGGCCCATGCTTTCAGAGAAATCTGTGTCCATGTCCTGATCACTCACGTGACCGCGCTGACGTCGCCTCCTCGCCCGGTATCGCTTTGCCAGGTTCTGGTGCTGCATATACTGCTGGATAATGCGTGTGGTGTTTAATGTGCTCCTAATTGCCAAAGTGAGCTGAGCGGCCTCCATGCTTGCCTTGGTATGGCGTCCGCACAGAAAAAAGGCGCAGAACGATTGTCTGCCCTTGCTCTCACGGAGGGAGGGGCGACTGATGACACGGCTTACAGGGTTGGCTTCAGGGAGCTAAAATCAACAAAGGGGGTGTCTTTACATCAAGGAGTATTTCAGGCAGGACTTCATGGAGGGTTCCAATAAGAAATGGTGCACCTAAGTTATCGTTCTTATTGGAACAGGGAGGTTTGCCTGGCCTCTGATTGATATATGGCTAGATTTACCTCGCTGCACCTTCTCTGTGAGTGACTGCAGTGTGACCTAGAGGAATGAGTCCCCTAGAAAGGGGAGGAGGCAAATGAGTACAAAACAAATCTGGTCTATTTCTTGTTTTGACCCACTCCATCTATCTTTTACATCTTTGGCTGGCAGCAGATGGTGCAGAAGGACTGCATGCCATCCACATCTCATGGCTGCTCGGCAGAAGATGGTACAGTACGACTGCTAGCCATCCTCATCTCTTGCCTGTCTGGCAGAAGATGGTACAATACGACTGCTAGCAATCCTCATCTCCTGCCTGCCTGGCAGAAGATGGTACAGTACGACTGCTAGCAGTCCGTATCGCCTGCCCGCTCACCATAAGACGGTTCAATAGGACTGACTGCAGAACTAAAGAGAATGACCTGGTCAAGTCACTCCAAATTTAGTCCCTGCGCCCATGTCTGTCCAGGCGCTCCCAGCCGACGTGGCCAAGAGCACCTCGGACATGACGATGACGGCTACCAGTCGTACTGTACCGTCTGCTGCCACAAGGCAAGGGGTTGCTTCTACTGTGTAGCAATGCCGTACCGCGTCTGCCAGCACCCAGGAGTCATAGGGTGACGGTTACCTGAGCGGGCTCCATGCTTGCCGTGGTATGGCGTCTGCACAGGTAACTCAGGAAAAAAGGCGCGAAACGATTGTCTGCCCTTGCTTTCACGGAGGGAGGGAGGGAAGGGGGGCCTGACGATTTGTACCCAGAACCACCCGCGACAATGTTTTAGCCCCATCAGGCATTGGGATCTCAACCCAGAATTCCAATGGGCAGCGGAGACTGCGGGAACTGTGGGATAGCTACCCACAGTGCAACGCTCCGGAAGTCGATTCTAGCCTCGGTACTGTGCTCCGCCGAGTTAATGCACTTAATGCACTTAGAGCATTTTCTGTGGGGACACACACACTCGAATATATAAAACCGATTTCTAAAAAAACGACTTCTATAAATTCGACCTTTTTCCGTAGTGTAGACATACCCTTACAGACAAGGTACAGCCTATATTTAGTGGAGAAAACAAAACAAATGTGGTCAGATTACATAACTTTTACTCAAAGTTTCAAGATGCAATTCAGAATTGAGATGTTGGGTAGGAGGAGATGATCTCTATTTTAATTGTCTCTTCCGCATCTTGCAGGCAGAATCTGAGCACTCACAAAGGTAGGAAATAGCCCACTGATTTTAAAAAAAGAAAAAGGGGTGTGTGTGTTGCAAATCAACCTCTCAAAGCTCTTGATGAGATTAATACCATTCCCCCAGAAGGCATGCACTTCATCTTGAGCCTCTGTGTGCCTTATTAAGCTCATACTGAAGAGTAAATTTCAAAATGTGCAGTTACACCACTGGCTGATGGAAATATAAATAATCCTGTGCTGTGCAAATATACTCTTGCATTTCTACAGCCCACTTCATGTGATCTTTCCAGTTCAGACTTGCACATATGTCTGATCTCCTCCTCCCTGAAGCAGCACTGTCCCACATTTTGAACATTTGTCTCACTGCCCAGAAGTCTCTCCTTTATCTTCCACTTAGCTCTTCATTGCCTATTACCTGCTTTAATCTTCCCTGGTCACAGTTGCTCCAGTAATGTTCCCAGCCTTCTAGGGATACAACACAATAACAGGCTTCAAGGTGAAAATGTTCAGTTCACATTGTGGTTCTGTAACTTGCTTTCAAGTGTTTGGTGGGCCAGACAAAACAGCAGCACTTCTGAGTGACCATACATATTGAGATGGAGGTTTAGGGGGTTGGCTCAGACTCATCAGCAGAGCAGTATCAAAAATAGTTCTTAGCATCTACCGTACCAAGTACAAAACCTTCTGCAAAGGTCTGGCTCCAAACATATGGTAGACTAAAATGCTGTGTCTCCTGTTTTCCTGTCTTTAGACTCCTTTACAGCCTATGTATCTGACAATTATGGCTAAATGATGATAACGTTAAAGGCAGTGCATGCTAATGGAAATTAACAGAATAATAATCATTCTCCTATCAGTGATGGCAATCAACTTTGTTAACCAAACTGAGACTATTGATTTCTGTATGCAGTGTTGTTATAACTGTGCTGGTCCCAGGATAGTAGAAAGACAAGGTGGGTGAGGTGATATCTTTTTTTTATTGGATAAACTTCTGTTGATGACAGACAAACTTTTGAGCTTACACAGAGCTCTTCTGAAGACCTGAAGAAGAGCTTTGTGTAAGTTCAGAAGCTTCTCTCCCCCCCCCCCATAGAAGTTGGTCTAATAAAAGATATTTCCTCACTCACCTTGTCTAACTGCAGATTTCTCTGAGTCTTGCAGAGGAACAAAGGCCATCCAATGACTAGGTGCTCAAAAGAGATATTATATCATTAAATAAGCCACATAACAGGAATGCAAATGGGAATGTTTAGAAACTAATACCTGTAAATAGCATATATTCAGCTTTGAGCCACTTCCACACGGCACCTGATCATGTCAAGTAGATAAACAATAGATGAGGTGCAGTAATCAAACTTTAGAAATAGAATAATCAAACCTTTTTGGGATGGCCTAGTAGATATGTGCCCAAGGAAAGACAAACAAGAGAGTGAAAGGCCAACATTTAAGCATCAAAACGCTGAAAACAGTCATGAGAGAATCTGAGGGTATGTGGAGCTAGCTGCAAAGCTGCATGTGTATGGTTCTTTTTAATGCCAAAAAGAATGGTTGGTGAACTGATCAATAAAATACTCAAACCTCATAGCCTTAAATGTTGGATTATGGCATGTTTTGCCAGTCTCACTGAAGTTTGGACAAATATTTCCACTGCCCCAACCCTGGGGGACTATATTTAAGCTCTTCCTGAACTTGAGTGTGGTGAACACAGAAATGTTAAAAGTTTTATCACTTTATACTGAGAGTTATAAATCATAGAATCATAGGACTGGAAGGGACCTCGATGGGTCATCTAGTCCAGTCCCCTGCACTCATGGCAGGACTAAGTATTATCTAGACCATCCCTGACAGGTGTTTGTCTAACTTGCTCTTAAAAATCTCCAATGATGGAGATTCCATAACCTCCCTAGGCAATTTATTCCAGTGCTTAACCACCCTGACAGTTAGGAAGTTTTTCCTAATGTCCAACCTAAAACTCCCTTGCTGCAATTTAAGCCCATTGCTTCTTGTCCTATCCTCAGAGGTTAAGAAGAACAATTTTTCTCCCTCCTCCTTGTAACAATCTTTTATGGACTTTGAAAATGGTTATCATGTCTCTCTGTCTTCTCTTTTCCAGACTAAACAAACCTAATTTTTTCAATCTTCCCTTATAGGTCATGTTTTCTAGACATTAATCATTTTTGTTGCTCTTTTCTAGACTTTCTCCAATTTTTCCACATCTTCCTGAAATGTGGTGCTCAGGACTGGACATGGTACTCCAGCTGAGGCCTAATCAGTGCAGAGTAGAGCGGAATAATTACTTCTCGTGTCTTGCTTACAACACTCCTGCTACTACATCCCAGAATGATGTTCGCTTTTTTTGTAACAGCGTTACACTGTTGACTCATATTTAGCTTGTGGTCCACTATGACCGTCAGATCCCTTTCCGCAATACTCCTTCTGAGGCAGTCATTGCACATTTTGTATGTGTGCAACTGATTGCTCCTTCAAAAATGGAGTACTTTGCATTTGTCATTATTGAATTTCATCCTATTTACTTCAGACCATGTCTCCAGTTTGTCCCGATCATTTTAAATTTTAATCCTATCCTCCAAAGCACTTGCAACCCCTCCCATCTTGGTATCATCCTCAAACTTTATAAATGCACTCTCTATACCATTATCTAAATCATTGATGAAGATATTGAACAGAACCGGACCCAGAACTGATCCCTGCGGGACCCCACTCATTATGCCCTTCCAGCATGACTGTGAACCACTGATAACAACTCTCTGGGAATGATTTTCAAACCAGTTTTGCACCTACCACCATCTACGTTGCATTTCCCTTGTTTGTTTATGAGAAGGACATGCGAGACAATATCAAAGGTTTTACTAAAGTCAAGATATACCAGTCTACTGTTTCCCTCCTATCCACAAGGATAGGATATCCTGTCAAAGAAAGCTGTCAGGTTGGTTTGGCACGATTTGTTCTTGACAAATCCATGCTGACAGTCACTTGGATTTGTGCTGGAAATGGCCCAACTTGATGATCACTTTAGATAAGCTATTACCAGCAGTGGGGTGGGAGGAGGTATTGTTTCATATTCTCTGTGTGTATATAAAGTCTGCTGCAGTTTCCACGGTATGCATCCGATGAAGTGAGCTGTAGCTCACGAAAGCTCATGCTCAAATAAATTGGTTAGTCTCTAAGGTGCCACAAGTACTCCTTTTCTTTTTGCGAATACAGACTAACACGGCTGTTACTCTGAAACTTATCACCTTAGTATCTTCTAGATGTTTGCGAATTGATTGCTTAATTATTTGCTCCATTATCTTTCCGCATACAGTAGTTAAGCTGACTGGTCTGTAATTCCTGGGTTGTTCTTATTTCCCTTTTTATAGATTGGCACTATATTTGCCCTTTTCCTGTCTTCTGGAATCTCTCCCTTATCCCATGACTTTTCAAAGATAATCACTAATGGCTCAGATATCTCCTCAGCCAACTCCTTGAGTATTCTAGGATGCATTTCATCAGGCCCTGGTGACTTGAAGACATCTAATTTGTCTAAGTAATTTTTAATTGTTCTTTTCCTATTTTAGCCTACCTCATTTTCACTGGCATTCACTATATTAGATGTCCAATTGCCACCAACCTTTTTGGTGAAAATGGAAAGAAAGAAGTTTATTAAGCACCTCTGCCATTTACACATTTTCTGTTATTATTTCCCCTCCCCCCCACATTGAGTAATGGTCCTACCCTGTCCTTGGTCTTCCTCTTGCTTCTGATGAATTTGTAGAATGTTTTCTTGTTACCCTTTATGTCTCTAGCTGGTTTGATCTTGTTTTGTGCCTTGGCCTTTCTAATTTTGTCCCTACATACTTGTGTTATTTGTTTATATTAATCCTTTGTAATTTGACCTAGTTTCCACTCTTTGTAGGACTCTTTTTTGATTTTTAGATCATTGAAGATCTCCTGGTTAAGCCAGGGTGGTCTCTTGCCATACTTCCTACCTTTCCTACTCAGTGGGATAGTTTGCTCTTGTGCCCTTAAAAATGTATCTTTGAAAAATTGCCAACTGTCTTTAATTGTTTTTCCCCTTAGACTTGCTTCCTATGGGATCTTACCTACTGACTCCCTGAATTTGCTAAAGTCTGCCTTTTTGAAATAAGCAGGTATTACCTATTTAAAGATGAACCTAATATCTTCAAGTGCAGAACATGTATATTTCTATTCTTAATGTTTTCCTTTCTTCCCTCCCACCCCCAATAGACTCAAAAGTTTTCCCAGGGCTTCATCGACTCATAGACTTTAAAGTCAGAAGGGACGATTATGATCATCTAGTCTGACCTCCTGCACAACGCAGGCCACAGAATCTCACCCATCCACTCCTGTAACAAATCCCTAACCTATGTCTGAGCTATTGAAGTCCTCAACTCGTGGTTTAAAGACTTTAATGTGCAG
Organism: Lepidochelys olivacea; assembly: GCF_965140295.1. Classification (NCBI taxonomy): domain Eukaryota; kingdom Metazoa; phylum Chordata; order Testudines; family Cheloniidae; genus Lepidochelys; species Lepidochelys olivacea. Next base: position 83,796,971 of record NC_140415.1, on the reverse strand, counting down.
AGAATCCTCCAGCAAGTGACCTGTGCCCCACACTGCAGAGGAAGGCAACCCCCCCCCCCCAGGGCCTCTGCCAATCTGCCCTGGAGGAAAATTTCTTCCCGACTTCAAATATGGAGATCAGTTAAATCCTGAGCACGTGGGCAAGACTCGCCAGCCAGCCAACCAGGAAAGAATTCTCTGTAGTAACTCAGATCCCACCCTATTTAGTGTCCCGTCACAGGCCATTGGGCATATTTACCGAGACTCCACATCATTCCAGTCTTCCCTGGCCAGTTAGCATAGACGGGAGCTGGATGGTGTTACCCACAGCATTAGAGAGCTGTTCTCACTTGGTCACCCCCTAAAGGGAAGAACTGACTGAAGAAAGCATGGCTGACTCTGTACTTCAGCCGGTCTCCCGAATATCCTAATATTCAGACTGGAGATGGCTGAGCTCATCTCTAATGACTATTCTTATGACCATTCAGTGGCCAATATTCAGAGGACAGCAAACTGCAGGGCAAATTCAAATGTGAAATCCTAAGGGGAAATGAGGAAATGGGAATACTAATGTCTGTTCAATGTCTTAGCCATATTTTTTTATTTCATTAAACAGAGACTGGATTCTGAGCTACTCTGGAAACAGAAAAATACAAGAACCTAGAAACAAAAATAGGGCTGTCAGAAACAATTACATGTTTTATGCTACAAGCTATATCTTGTTTTCAGAGTCCCATGTGATTATTAGTGGCACCAGGGTTTTTAGCTTTGACAGGGTGTTTCATGTCCTATAGGAATTTGTTCAAATTCCTACTCTCAGTGGGAGGCTTAGTCAGAGAATATCAGAACCATAAAACAACTGTTTCTATGTCTCTCAATAACGAGTTGCATTGTTCCTCCCTAACTCCGGGTGAATCATAACAAAAAGTTGCTGTCACTTAGACTAATCTTCTTTTTTCCAGACTTTTCAAAAGTAGAAATCTATAAATAAACTTGATGAGATATTACATGGACAAACTACCATTAGAGAGTACATTAAACAACATCTGATCTATAAGCAATCCTTAACAGATCAATACTTGTGTTGGGTTTATATATAGCCGTATCAATATTTAGTCCAAGTAATAGAGTATAGCATTTTGCCAATAATCAGTACCCTTTTGTATTTTGATTAATTAGTTACATTTCTGTGTCAAGAAGATTAGCAGGACTGACTGTTCCCTGCTTCATCAATGGTTGGTGGGTGGTGTTTTTGTTTTCTTTTTTAAATCTCTGTTGGAGGCTGCTGGCTGCATTGCTTCTTGCAAAACTCTACATACCTATTCTTCTTTAGTATTAGTTATATATTTGTCCCTAGAGACCCCAACTAAAATCGAAGCCTCACTCTGCAATTCACAGTACCTACATTTAGCTTTTCAGGGCAGAAATGTCTCTTACAATCTAAAAAAACCAAGGGATGGGAGGGGAAATGGACACAGAAATGAAGTTACCTGCCCCAGGTCACATAGCACATTAGTGACAGAATCAGGAATAGAGCTCTGGTCTCCTGAGCTCCAGACCTTGCTGCCTCCCCAGTCCTGTGTTTTCTGTTGGGTAAGTAAGATGTAAGACTTTCATTGTCTAATTTCATGATAAAGGAGGGCTGAATAGGCTTTTGTGCCTGGTTGGTACATGTTCATGATTGTTTTGCAAGGCAATAAAGCATCCTGTACTGTTTGAACTTTGATGTGGCATGACTATGGGCATTAGACACTGGCCTGTTTTTGTTCCTGTTTAATTTCATTACAACATCTACCTCAGCCAAAGATCCTGCATATGAAATTTCAGGGCGATTTTATTTTAGATTTTCCAAGAGCTTTTTTTTGGGGTGTGGGAGGGCTTATAATGGAAGACTTGCCTCAATGTAACCTGTAGGAGAGGTTAGTGTCCCTCTAATGAGAGTGTATCCTCAATTTATTTGTATTCACACATTAATCTCCATAAAAGTAAATGGTTACCATAAAGCTTACAATACAACTATGCAAGGTTAAAATGCCCGTCATCTGTCTTAGGGGTAAAGTTAGGTGTCTCACTCATATAATGTCCAGAATTGTAATAGGCCCTTGTGCTATTTTTTTTCAGCGATACTGATTACCTTGCCGAGTGTAACTGACCAACGTGTTTTGAAATATTTTATCTGGAAGTATTTAATCACTTTTTAAACATTGGTTGCCCAATTTAGGCCCCTCAATAACTAGTCTGATATTCAGAGATGTTGAGCACCTTAATTCCCACTAGAATTGAGGCAATTCATGGGGCCATGTGGTGTATTTGGGAAGGAGGCTGTTTGGACTAGGAGCATGGCTACTTTGTTAATAGCAAGGCCAGCCAGCTCAGCACACCCAATGGGATTAGGGAAGAGTGCCATGTTGCTGTGCTGGGCACACCTATGCTGTAGCTAGTCATGACCACTTTTTCTTGAGCACACTTCTGTGGCATGAGTTTCTTTTGCACGTTGGGCTGGTTATAAAAGCACACACGGAGATGGTACTGGTATGCACTCTTTGGTGCAGGTTACCTCCTGCTAAAGAGAAAATTGTACAGATATGCTCTTTTCTCATTAATGAAAAGCACAGTTGAGACAACTGGACTTTCTGGACCAGATCCTCAGCCTTGGCTTGGTGTATCTGTACTTCCATGGCACAAATGTACCAGAAAGTAGGTACAAATTACCAATTAAGGATTTTCCTAGTATAGTGAAATCCTATACCATAACCCTTCTAGCCCTTCATGTGATTGGGTTGGCTGAGAGATGGACGATGAGTGTGATTGCCAGCTAGTATATCAGCTCCTTGGGGCCATAGCAAAAAAAAACATTCAATGTGTGTTGTTAGGTATTTACATAAATCACTGGTATCTTCCTGATTGGCTGATTCATGGAACTAACCAACAGGGCATGATTTTTAAATTGTATGTTCACTGGTACTATTCTCTAGTCACAGACTGACTTGTTGATTAGTTTAAGTCGAGAAATACTCACCAGCGAAATTTGTAAATAATTTTGAATAACAAACTTGAGAATTTTGCAACCTGTCTGTCCTTTCATGAAAAGGGACAAAGATGGAAATTCATCAAAATATTCACTATGAATCATTCATTCTGTTCTAGTAAGACTAAACCCAATTTTTACAGGTGAGGAAATAGACACCAATGTTTAATGACTTTGGTCAGGCAGCACAGCAAACGTAGGATAGAGCTGGGATTAGAATTCAGGAATTCTTGGCTTCCATTCATGAAGATTAGACTACTCCATTCTTCCTTTGGTTTCTTGAAGGGCGGTGGAAGAAATAGGAGGACAGTAACAATGCCTCAGAGAGGTGAGCGAATTTCAGAATGAAATACCGAGGGGCTTGTCAGCTGAAGGGGAAAAGGAAAATGGAGATGGAGATGAGAACTGCAGTGTTGACAGGTCAGGACATGGAGTGCCATGCTTGCAGTTGCTTTGCAATTTGCTTTGATGGTTTGATTACACACAATTATAGTCCTGTTGTGCTGACTAATTCTAGAACACTGTGTGCATAATACATTGTAGATTAGACAGCACAGAATGAATATTACAAAATGAACATAAAATGCTAAGGATCCTTGTAAGAAAATCACAAGGGCATGTTTGATAATATTCCAAATTAGTTAGGAAGGAATTAGCAAGAAGGTTTTTTCTCCTGGACTGCCATTATACTAAATGAAGTGACAAATCTTTACGCAGATTTACCTGGCACAAAACCTGGAAAAAAAAATGCAAGGAAAAAAAAAAAAGCTTATACAGACCTATCACTGAGACCATATAACTATAAACCCTATTTCATCTGTTCTTTTTGTAGCCTCTGACTATTCTCTAAAACAAAATAACATCAGTGAGCAAACAAACTAACACACGGAAAATGAGTAAAGTAGACTTATAATAATTGCTAAGTGGAACAATGTACAAACTGAAAGGTGGGTGAGGCACTAAGGTTAAGAATGGGAAATGGATCAGAAAATACACACAGACTGCAGTAAGAGGACTAGTGAGGTGAGTGACATGTTACCTTCCATGTTACTGGGTGATAACTAGTCACATTGTCCTGAGTTGAGGTAAGTTGTTGTTTCTGATAGTTAATGGACCAACCAAGGCAGTTTTTGACTGGTTTCACTTTATAATATAACAATAATGCCTAACAATGTTTCAGACTTTTTTCTCATTTGATGTTCCCACCTTCTAGGCAGCCATATAGCTGCTATGTGTGCCTTTGTCAGCTCTCTAAGCTAAATAGTCAGGCCTGGAAGGGAGACTATTAAGGAGAACATTGGCTACTGCTGAAAGTGGTATAGATGATTGAATAGGAGGTATTAATTCCTCTGATTTAGCAGTGAACAAATTTTCACAGTTCCTGACTCTTCACGGCCTCCTTGAGGACACCCTACTTAGGTACAGGGCCTCTACCAGTCACATTTCTCAGGGCGGACTCCCATGAATCTCTAAACAAGGGATTTAGGCTGCAATTCACTGTGATTAGAGCTGGCCTAAAACTGGTTATTTTAGGTTTGGGAGGAAATTCTAGTAATCTAGAATGTGGGTTTTTTGTCATGTCCCATCTGTTAAGTATCCAGATGCTCCAGATATCTTTTCAGGGTCCTCATGATCACAAAGCTCTTCAATGCTTGACTAATTCACATCTGTTTTCTACACTTCTGTCAAAGCCTAATCAGAATCATCCTAGCTTCAGAGATGGGCAGCTATATCCTTCAGGAAGCATCACAGAAGAAATTACTCCACGTGTTGAAAGAGTAGTTCCCAAACTCTGGCGTGGGAAGAGCTGGTTCATCACATGGTGCTGGCTCTCCCCTAATTTCCAGCTGCCAAATAGTATTGAAAAAGCTAAAAATACATTAAATGCTTCCTGAGTATTTTTAGTAAGCAATTGTTGTAGTTGCCATGGGCATGTTATGCAAATGCCAGTGGGAAAGGACGTGGTCAATGAGGCAATCTCCTTGTTAAGAGGTGGTTCACAGTATGAAAAGATTTGAGCCCATGTGCTTCAAGGAACAGTGCACTCAGGAACAAGGCTGTTTTAAAATGTTTTAGCAAGTATTTATATTTTCAAAGCAACTACATGTCTTTGATCTTAAAATTATTCCAAGGAGCACATCTTCAAAACTAGCCACCTAATCAGCACATGGAAACCGTGATTGCAGGAGAAAGTTATATTCAAATATAAAATATTCAGTTGTGAATACACAGCAGGTAAGAGCACACAAATGAGTGACTGCAGTGGGTGACATGTTCACATGTACAATTACCCTTTTCAGGTGCATGTCTGTATTCTAATATCTTTCAAAAATTCAACTAGTTTGTACACAAGGGGGAAAATGGCTTTGAAATAGGAAACATACTCAAGGGGGTAACACAGCCTACTGGATAGTGCAGCAGACTCTGACTCAGGAGATCTGGGTTCTGTTCCCAGCTCTGTTACTGACCTGTTGTGACTTGCTCTGTGTCACACTTCACTTGTTTCTTTTCCCTACTATTTAGACTGAAAACTCTTAGTAGCAGGGACTCTCTTACTAGGTGTTAGTTCCATTGTACTAGACACTGTATGATGACTTTGGCTAGACAGCAGGAGTTACTAGCTGGTACCCAACTGCTATTTATGCCTCTGAAAATCCCTCCCCATAACTATTATTGTAGCCACTACTGGTCTGCGGATCATAAATTCAAGACCATTATTTCAAGACTGTCTTATGATTGTGAATTCCTGTCATTGGCTAAAAGTAAAGAAGAGCTGTGTATCTTGAAAGCTTGCCTTTTTCACCAACAGAAGTTGTTCCAGTAAAAGATATTACCTCGCCTACCTTATCTCTCTAATATCCTGGGACCAACACAGCTAAAGCAGCACTGCAAACTGGCTAGAGATATCATTTCTGGAGTGGAAAAGACAAATGCTTTGGAAGAGTACCAAAGCACTGTAAATTTGTAAGGTGAATACTGAGTCTCAGCTGTGACCCATTCCAAGGGTTATATAATTTTTCCAAGAAATTCCAGCCCTCCCTTCTATTGGTTTGGGATATTCTGAATGTCCCTAAAAGCTTAGTGGGTGGTCAGTCAACCAGTTTCCATAGTGGTAACTCAAGTGAGTCAACAAATGCACATAGAAGATTGGTTTGTTCTGATACTATCTATACCACTACAATGTATAATATCACAGGGTTAAAGAGAATATAGTGATGTGGCTTGGATGGACTTAGGCAATGAAGGGTAAATTCTTTGACAGTGAAAGCTGTCGACTGCGGCACAGATGGTGACTAAAATACTTCTGAAGATGTGGACATCTATTTTTAAAAATCCAAGGTTGAATCAACATTAACAAAGGGAAACTTTTAATTCTCTGTTTCCAGGCTGCCACTTCTCTACTGCTGCAGCCCCTGTTATGTCTGAGCAGACATTACAAGTGAGTTAACCAATTCGTATCTAGTGGTTGGACTTGCTGCTTGTGTATTACTTCAGATGAAACTCAAAACAAGAACGGTGTAGTCAATAACCATTAGCTATCCAGCAGGAGCAGCGGTGAGCCTTTGCTAAGCATGTTTCAACTACAGTTGGCTTTTCGCATATCTGTATATTTTGTAGCAGATCTGCCTCTCCATAAGAGTCCAAAAGTAAAGGATTCTGAATCAGAATGCTGGAGTGGAATAGGTTGGGGTTTTGAAGATTTATTTTTTATACTCAGCTTGCATACAAAATTTCAGGTAGATAAATTTGGGGCTTCAAATGGTGGGTTTCTTAAGAATAATCCTGAAATTGATAAATAGAAGAACCTGCTCTCCCTCTTGATTTATATGTGATTGTTACCTTGAACTCATTTCAATGGCTTTCAGAAGATTGGCATAACAGTCCTGCCTAATATTCTCTGTGACCCACTGGAATGAGTTCAACAAACAATCCATTTAAACCAAATGGAAAAGAGATTCTAATATAAATATAATGCTGCGTTCAGCCTGCCTTTAAAGAAAAGACTGCTCCTGATCTACTCTGCTGCAAAGCTTTATACCACTAGCTATGTCTACCATCTCTTATGGAGCAAAACTGGAGTTTGGGGCCATTATTCTTACCTTTTTACTGTTTAGATGCATCTTTATTCTTATCGGGTCTCCTGAATTTTATTGGTTACATTTATATATTCACTGGGAATAGCATAACTATAAAAGATTTAACAGAAGAAATTTACAAGGTTATATTTACTTCCTTAGAAACACTCCTTTGTCTATCTCTATTTCAGGCTTTAATGACACTTACATAAAGAGTCCCAGATCCAGCTGTGAAAGTGTAGGAGGAACTGAGAATCAGGCCCAGGAACTTTATAGCACCGAAAGGCAAAAAGATTTCCAGCTTCCTAACAGAGTCCAACACCCTCTTCTAGTCCTCAAAGGTCTCAAGATCCTGTATGTTAAGGTGTTTTGGAATGACCTTCTTAACCTGTTCAAGGTTTCTCCACTCACAAGAGGTGCACCATTCCCAAAATCCCAAAATTTTTTTTATACCACTCCATGTAGTTCTTCTTTGTATCCAGTTATCTGTGTATGTGTTTAAATACGGAGAAGCACAAATATATGGTGGTTTTCATGTTTCTTTGGTCTCTTTTCTATGTAAGCCTATTTTCTGTATTTTTTTGTAATGGTGTTCAATTTTCTTTCCCCCATGCTTCTTGTCAACACTCCTTTTACAAGAAAACACCTTTTAAAATATATTCAGATGTGACCATGATTCTTACATCAAGAAGTTTTAATGTCCTGTCACTTATTATCTACTCCTCATTGTCTTTCTTTTTCTAATAGCAGTCTTTTAAAATAAAAGTATCTGTGTTGCAACTATGCATAATCAGTGTGATAGCTAGTTTTCAATTTTTGTAATTATAAAATGCCTGGCTAATCCCTTTCTAATCTTCACAGATTATTTTTCAGGAAAATATTTTCTGTTGTGTGTAAAATGTTTGAAGGTTTCCTTTAAAGCAAATTTCAATTGTTATATGACTCCAGGAATTGTCTCTATATATTACTTTCCCTGCTGACAGAACATAATATTGAAGATGTACTTCTTTCATACTTCACAGTATCTATTAACATTTTGCTGTTGAACAATCCAGTTTTTATGTTTAAGGCATTTTAAATATCAGAAGCATCATAGATGTTAGACAAGGAAAAAGGCTTTGTTGGCAGTTTACTCCCCCTCCCAGCAAATGCAGAACTGTTCCTCTTCAGTACCTAATCCTAAGTAGTTTTTAACCCTTTTGACTGCAAAATGTGATAACATTCCTGTTGAGCAACAATATGCTATTGAAAAAGGCGTATCCTGGATAGTAGGGCACCAGGGCCAGCCCTAGGCCAAATGGTGCCCCAGGCAAGGGGCGTCTTCGGCTTCCCTCCCTCCATTTGTTAAACTTTTGAATACCTTGTATTTTCTTGCATTTGCAGCCCATTTCATGACTTCGATGCATGATTTATCGCTGTCATATAAGATGATAAATTTGCATGCTAGGATCTGTAAATCTGTATTTATTTATGCCATATATAAGGAAATAAAAAAAAATTATTTCCTCAAAGCTTATAGAAACTTCTTAATTTTAAGAGCAAAAGTCTATATTCCGCAGTGTTAGAAAGTCATCAAACATTAGGTGTTAAGCATGGCAAAAGAAGTAACCGTATTTCTTTTGTATTGTTGCATAGATAGGGATTTGATAGATAGCTCTGGTGTCTCATTAAATATGTCCTTTGTTAGTCGCTACTTACGCTCTTCAAGTCTTAGAACACAAGTACACTTTCACAATTACACAATAAAACAAGGTTCACAATATCTCAGCTGGGCTCTCACTTCACTTTGTTCTTATATCTCACTGACTGACTGGTGATGCTCTGCTCTTTATATACATGCGAGGGCATGGTTGACAACCTGCTGGGAGATTCAAGGAAAATGTAGTTCTCAGAAATTCTGGAAGATTCAATGAGATCCTACAAAGGTCCAGAACATTCTAGGAGATTAGTGAAAAATGAATCCACATACTCGATATTTGAAACATTTTACTTCAAACACTCTATTTTCCCTTTTGTCACTAACAACAAAAACAGCACCCTGAGCCCAGTACCCCCCATGCCTGGCACCCCAGGCAGTCGTGTGGGTTTCCTGCCCCTAACTCCGGCCAGGTAGGGCACCACTGGCTGTGTGTGTGTGATACATGTATCTAGTATGCTTTTCAGCAGTATAGTGTATAGGAATTGAGTATTATCCCTTTAAGTAGCTTAATTCAGGTGTCCCCTGAATAGATATGTGGACACAGTTGGCAACGGGCTTTGTTGCAAGGATAGGTTCCTGGGTTAGTGGTTCTGTTGTGTGGTGTGTGGTTGCTGGTGAGTATTTGCTTCAGGTTGGGGGTTGTCTGTAAGCAAGGACTGGCCTGTCTCCCAAGATCTGTGAGAGTGATGGGTTGTCCTTCAGGATAGGTTGCAGATCCTTGATGATGCATTGGAGAGGTTTTAGTTGCAGGCTGAAGGTGATTATCCCTTTGAGTAGCTTAAGGAATAAGTAGCCCCTGCCTCTCCCCCCCCCGCACCATTGTATAATGCTCCTGTATTCACAGCCCCAAATCATTCTCCCTCCCTCCCTGGAGGACTGAGCTAGATCCTCAAAAGGGACTTAGGAATTACTATGCCTACCTCTTAGGCACCCTACCACCTAGCAGAATTCATAGCAGTGAGTTAGGTACGCATGCTCCCTGTACAATGCATTGGGAGAGTTGGTGCCTAAGAATGGGATTCTCAGAAACCAGTAGGATGAATGGGGAAGCTGCCAAAGCAAGCAGTAGGAAATACCAAGGAGAGGATAGTTAGGTAACTAATGCTGGACCAAAGGGAGGTGCCTGCCTCTGCTCAGGACTCACAACCATGAGCCCACTCCTGAAGTTAGGCATGAAAGCCAAGCCAGTCCTTAGCCTGTGGTTAGGGCAATAGGGTATTCAGGGGTGGGTCTATCTCAATCCTCTCCCGTTGAAGGTGTTCCACTTTGTATTTATTAACGATTCATTGGAGCAGGGAGTGGAACCTGTCTCCTACCTCCCATGTAAGTGCCCTAACCACTCATTGATAGACTCATTCTTACTCTTGTCCAGTGAACACTGGGTACAAGTCCCTGCTCCAAATCAGGCAGAGCAGGTAGTCAAACCAGGCTCTCCTATGTCACAAGCTCTAACTACTGGCCTACAGAGTACAGCAGACTGGACACATACTCCTGCCCTCCATGCTGTCTGTTTGATGTGGCGCAATCTGGTAGGCATGCTCTGAACATGATGAGACTGGGATCTGTGGGCAGCACAGATGGCGGAATGCCTAGTTTGTGAGTCCTGCTGCAGGTTGGCTTTAAGCTAGGTGCTAAGCAACTGGTGGTGTCAGGACATAGGTAGTTTTGTGCCTGCCCACTGGTGGAAACGTAGGCACAGAACTAACATACAGGGTTAGGTAGCTGCTGAGTGAAGGTTTGGTGGATCTCAGTGGCCCCTAAACATTGGTCTGGGGTATGGAGAGCATTCTCTTGGGATGCCATCTCTTTTCTTCTGAATCAGTGGATCCAAGCTGAAATATAGAAAACTGGCATCTGATTTGATGTGCAGTACTTTTTGTTCCAAAAGCCATTGCTGTTTGTCTTATAAGGTATGTTCCCTTCAGGAAAAATAAAAACTCCATCCTTCTTACCGAATGTGGTTGGTTTTATTTCTCTCTTTATTTTGTATAAATAAAGAATGCAGCATAAAGTTGAGTGTAGCAAAGTGCAATTTCTGTGCCAGACAATCTCCTGTACAGGTTGATGAAACACATTTCACTAGAATAATCTTCAGTCACCTGGCACATCAATTTCCTGTTCAATTTTAAATGCCCGTCATTACCATAATAACTGATGAAACACCTACTCCTAGGGATTCATATCCAGTCCCTAGCCTCCGCCATGTGTTTAATTAAGAAAATTACTCACCATTTGGTGCTCTAAAATAATAAAAAGAAAGCACAAGTGTATTATTATTCCAGTTCTCTTTGAAGCCTGAAAGCAAAAGTTTTGGCCAAAGGCCAGAGACCTTTAAATGACGATGGCCTCAGATGGTTTTTGATGATCTCCCCGTAGGACACTGGATAATCCTCCTCTCATGTCAGTACAGTGAAAACATCGGTAGATGCCAAATCCAGATGCTTACATGACTCACTTCAGCTCCAAGCTGACGGAGCAGTACAGACAATGCAGAGCTTCATTTATAGGTCTGCCACTATAATCGGAGAATCTATCTTTAGGACTTTCTTTTTTTAAAGATTAAGATCAAGTAAATTCAATGTGCGTTTACAATATACCACTGGGAAAATAGTGAAAATTTATCTCCACTTCCTCATCTTTTTTTAGACCAACTTGAAGAGATGAAATAGCACAGTACAAATTCTTTGGGACCAGTTATTCTACTTAAAGGAAGCTGACTGATACAAATGGAGGGTCCAGATGCTCCATCATGCAGAGAAGGGAGCAAAAGTGTGAGGGGGTAGGGGTGGAATAGCTCCCGAACCATCGGAAAGGTGCCATCCACAGAAGCTCTTCAGCATAACAATCGTGGATTTGAGGCACAGAGTGGTGGAGATGCTGCCTTATTCAGCAAACTCCCCTACATACCCATCAAAATCACCCGAGAAAGCTGGCAACAGTTAATGCTGTACCTGTTACTTACACCATTGTGCAGGATGAAGGTGTGGCAGGGTCCGTAAATGGCATGGTTGTTTCATGAACTATTTTAATAGTGGAGAGAGAATGTTAACTGAGCTATATTTAGAAATGATCTAGAATCCTCAGGGTTAGACCTTGATTTCCTTGTGGACCCTGGGATTTTACAGGGCTTCTAGAGTCTATGTGCTATGATAACTGGACCCCCTAAACATAGGCAGAGTTCTCAAATCCCACAGTGGTTAAAACTTGAACAGAATGTAATAGCCAGACAGTACTCACTGCATCCTCCCTAAGGAGACCTGAGTTTCTCCACTTGGGGTGGCAGTGGGGAGCGGAGAATTTGGGCCTGACAAAATAAAAAAAAGTCACATTTCTGGTCCGGATCCTCACCTTCTCCAACTGCTCAGCTCATGCACAGGGCCAAAGGACCTCTGGCCCTTACCGTGGAAACTGCTCTCAAACCCACAACTGTAAAAGTGATTCCAAAAATCAGTTATGTGCAGTGCATATATGAGGTAAGATGATGAACATGATAGGTTATAGGATTTCTTTTTTGAGAGGCCTAGCCAGTCTGAGCTCTGGAAGATGTGCCAAGCGGTTAGTCTTCCAAGCAGCTGTAGAGAATGTTGTTCCACTTTGCTGAGTGCATATTCTGCAACATCAGATGAGTTCCAAATGCAGGAGGGCTTGCACTCATTCATCTTGCTGTCAGGATTCTCACACAGCAAGCAAAGCAGCCCAGCAAGCAGAACATAAGCCCCAGGTGGCAAAGCCGGGGGGATGAGTTAAATATAACTAGATCTAATGACCATGGCGAATAGGAACTCTGTCTTAGCTGAGAGAGAGATTATGACTGATTGTTTCCCCTCTTTAATATCTGTCTTTAGGATAAAAAAATCATTTAATATAAAATGAAAGGAAAGAAAACTACACAGGAGATTTTTGAAGAAGCTTTTTATTCATGAACACATTTCCCCTCTTACTTAAAACTGGTGCTGTAATAAATAACCATAATACAATCTGTCATGTTTAAAATGAATGCAGAAGTGTTGGCATGCGTCTGCCCTCCCCGCATACAATCAAATGTCATGTGGGTATGGCTGAACAGCAAAGTGTACAGTCTTTCCTCCCAGCATAGCTAAGTATTTGTGAAAAGAAAACGAAAACCTTCAGAATGAAACGAATTGCACTTTCCTAATCATGACTCTTTTCTCAGAGGCAAAAATATGTATATGCCAAAGAGCACAACTTGTGACACTTGGCAAGAGAGTTATTTACCACCCTGGACTTCTGGACTCTCATGGCATTAATATTAAGTCTAGCAATGAGTGAGATCTTGCTTTGCACTAGAACACCTTCACTTCTGTTGGAGCTTTTTAGTAGGTATAATAGACATCCTGTCTCCCTGCTCCAGTGGAAAGGCCAATTAGGGCTTTTGGAGGAACAATTGACCTGACATGTTTTAAAACCAACAACATCCAGTTACTTCAAATAACCGAGCAGTTTCACTCTCTACAGGAAACCTTGACTTCATAGCTAATTACTAAGTCTATATGAGTTTTAAAAAAGTCAACCTTCAAACATCTTCCTTAAAAAGAAAAATACACTCAAGCTGGAGTGCTGGAGTTTTTAATAGTAGGCAAAGATTTATTTGAATCTTTAACTTGAGTTCAGAATTGAGGTAGATTTAAGATATTAAAATGTTTGATGCAAATATCAGTTTGGAAAGGTCAGGGGTACTTGGAGGAGGGAAAGTTTCTTAGGGAAATAAGTGGTGTAAGAGAGAGAGCCCTGATAGCCTGGAAAAGAAACTTGTTTTTAGCTGGTAAGATTATGGCTTCTCAGGAATCTGAGGGGCCGCACTGTGGCCCTGTCCCAACTGTGTTTCAGTGTGAATTATCTGATTTATATAAATGTTACCAAACGGGGGGCTTCTCAGAGTGCATTAGGCATCAGGTGTTCTTAGATATAATGCAGTTGTGAAAAACGGTTCTGACGCTACTTGGATTTTTTCCACATTGTCTGACCAGACCATATTAGAGTATGGCCCCTTAACTAGTTCCCAACCCATTGTGGATGCGAGTGTAAGGTTTAGAAGGGTAAGAAGAGCACACCAACAAAAAGCTTAGAGCTCTTGACAGGCATGAGAGACCACACTGTAAGATCTTCAGGAAACGAACATTTGGTGCCCACTGATAATTAAAACAAACAAACAAACAAAAAAAACAACCACAAAAAACCAGTCTTCAGGGTGTAGGGAGTGGTACATCTTCGGTACCATCTTGAATTCAGATAGTTGCTTCTTATCATGATAAAATGTTATGTGAAGTTTGGTCTGCTGGCTACATGGATCTTGCTTCTGCATTACCACAGAGATTGGATTGTTTGAACTCTAAAACTGAGAGGAGTTTGCACTATTCAGGTAGTTAATACAAAACCCAAAGGTTAAACCTTTCTTGAAGTGGAATGAGAAAGCAAAGGATCAGCCAATTACTTGTTTGATATTTTATTTGTATCAGGATAGTATCCATAGGCTCCAATGAGAAAGGAGCCCCACTTGTGCTAGGTGCTATACAAAACCATAATAAGATTACTTACAGAGTAGGTTTCTTTTACAATGCGGGGTGGCAGAATAGAATAATGGGAGACTAAGAGTAGAACAGTCATTATGGGTTGCACCAGGTGAAAATGATGAATGAATTGATTTATCTGGGGTTTGTAGATTGGGAATAATTGCAATATAAGCAAGGTAGTGTGCAAAGATCTGAGAAAACAGTCAAAGCATGTTAGACCTGGGGAGCTGGAGAATGGAAAACACAGGTTGGTTGGTACATTTGAAGACTTGGGCTCAGGAAAAGCTTTCTCTCTAGAATGCTAGGTAGGTAGATGTGAGCTACTTGAGAATGTTTTGCAGGCTGGGAAATTACCAGTGATGTAATGCTATATAACCATTTTAAATAATTATTTTAAAAAACAACAAGAGAGATGGATTTATCCAGTGATAGACATTTGTGTGCACAAGTCACCGTATCATTATTTGTAGTCTGTCACCCGGACTCAGTTGCTACTATGGAGGGTAAGAGGTGGACACATAAGGGGCTTCTACGTACTATACGTGTGGAAAAAAAATCAGTATAGATGGGGAATCCCACGTGTGACGGTAACAATTCTTGTGTTTAATATGCTGAAATACAAACCTATTTAATTTGTCCTGTAAACTGTTACTCATTTAGGACAGCAAACTTTAGCCTGCTCAGGTGAGTAAGAACAGCTCCCGTGGGTAAAAGTGTGCAGGATTGGGACCTTTAATCTCTCTACCCATCTACCAAATAGCTGTTTTAAAAAGTACTTTCCTCACTGATGGCAAAACAGTCTGCTTGCAGGTGCAATAGCTGTTATTCCAGTAGCCTATATATTTTCCTTCACTGTATATGTGAGGAGTGTGATACTATACAGGACAAATGTAATCAGGTAAAGGTTCATTGGTGCAGTTTATGAGGGTGACTTAATTCATCCCTTCAGTGGTCTGAAGGGCCAAGTTTGTTTGCTTTGTGCAGGGTCAATGCTTGTTCAAGATAGAAGTCTGCAGGGTTTGATGCAGCACTGGAAATGCAGCTTTGATGCTTCATCTGAAGACTATAGATATTTTAAAGTAAGCATCTCCTATATGTAGCCAGAGTACTGCACGGTACTCAGTGCCCCCATCTTCGGTGGATTTTAGTAGTGAAATATGCAAATTAGATGTTGGTCTCATATGCCTGGCAAGTACTTGGTGTAGCCTTTATGTTGCCAAGTTTGGACATCCCTGCACTAAAAACTCTGATTAGACACTTGTGTGGTGCTGAGGGAGGCTAAAAGAGATGATTGAAGATGGTGGCAGAGCTTCTGTCTGAAGAATGATTATTCCCCACTTAAAAATATAATCCCATTCCAGCTGTCCCAGATAAAGACAGATTTAACTGACAGATTATAAAAAGAGAGGGTTAGTAAATAAAAATAAGAGGGTGAAAACATGCTAATCATCAAAAATCATTAAAAACTTTACTAGATAAGCCCTGGCTTTCATTAAAATTTACTTTCTTTTTTTTTTTTTTAACAGTAAAGACTTTGCTCTTACTCAACAAGCACATTCATCTCTTTCTCTCAGCATAGAACATACCTGGGTATCGGTACACTGCCATCATTGCCAAAGAGGTGGCTGTGACAAAGGTGGGTCTCTCGGTTTTAGAGCCTCATTCTAAATTAACAAATGTTACATTTTATATAGAGTACGGCATTTAGTCAGAGCATCTGAAACCAGACCAGTAAAACCTGAATCAGTCCAGTGATTCCTGCTTCTCGTTACACCACAAGATAGTAATTTCTATTATGGAAGTCTGCTCATTGAACAGTAAAATAAAATACTTTTTCTTTCTATACTAGCTTAAAACTGATAATAATTAATGCCTAATGATGTCTGTTCCTGTAATCAAATTTACATAAATACTTTATTCTCTTTAAAGACCAGTCCCCTTTTGGCATGTATAGTCATGACAGTCTTCTGTTCAACTTGACAAGTTTTCAGTCTACGCACTGAGAAATGAGGCTGAATGTGTTATCCAAGCAAAATTCAGGAGATTAATGGTCAAAACCAAAAGTGCAATTTATTCATATAAAGATTATATAAATAGGCTTAGAAATCAAATTCAAATCTATCCAGTATATCTCCAGATACAGCAATCTATCAGAGATACCATCAAGTCAAACCTGTTTCAGAAAAATACTGTACTGACAATATTCACCTGATTGCTTTCTAGCATAATGCTATTTGTAATTTAAGACAAGGGTTTTTGTTGTGTTTTGTTTTATAAACCTATGAAATAGAAGGACGAACAATTGATCACACTGGTAATTGTTATTTGTCACCTTCCTTGCATGGGTGATTGCTAAGAAGATTTGAAACCTGATCAGATAATTGAAAGCATAGATAACAGATCAGACAGCTTTCCCAAAGTTCCACCATCTCATTACACGTGCACACCCTGCATCTAGGTGCACAGATGGGTACCTGCATGTGCAAGTAACCATTTGCACTCACAATTACCTCTGCTCCATGAACTGATACCTATTTTATGTATGTGTAGGTGTATGTTCTATAAGTGAAAACTTGCTCCACACATCCATTCTAAATGATAGCATTGGTTAATGAAGTTAAACTGTCCTAATTTTGGGACAAGTCAAAAATCTATCTAGGTAACTATATGCCTTTCATCACTATTGTATCTGATTCTTACATATTATGAAAATAAAGTGAAAGGGTCCAGAAAGAGTAAAGTGTGGTGACTGTCATAATTTACCTATGTGTATCTTTCTAACCAATAGGTTTCAGAGTAGCAGCCGTGTTAGTCTGTATGCGCAAAAAGAACAGGAGTACTTGTGGCACCTTAGAGACTAACCAATTTATTTGAGCATAAGCTTTCGTGAGCTACAGCCCACTTCATCGGATGCATAGAATGGAACAAAAAGTAAGAAGATATATACATACATACAGAGAAAATGAAAAAGTGGAGTAAGAAGCTAATTAATTAAGATGAGTTATTATCAGCAGGAGAAAAAAACTTTTGTAGTGATAACCAAGATGGCCCATTTAGACAGTTGACAAGAAGGTGTGAGGATACTTAACATGGGGAAGTAGATTCAATATGTGTAATGACCCAGCCACTCCCAGTCTCTATTCAAACCCAAGTTAATGGTATCTAGTTTGCATATTAATTCAAGCTCCTCTAGATTATCACTACAAAAGTTTTTTTCTCCTGCTGATAATATGCATCCGATGAAGTGAGCTGTAGCTCACGAAAGCTTATGCTCAAATAAATTTGTTAGTCTCTAAGGTGCCACAAGTCCTCCTTTTCTTTTTGCGCATACAGACTAACACGGCTGCTACTCTGAAACCTATTGGTTAGAAAGATACACATAGGTAAATTATGACAGTAATTTGTTATCCTCTAAGGTGCCACACGTACTCCTGTTCTTTTTTCTAACCAATGTACATTGTGCAGCCTTTGCACTAGCAACAATGAATGGATTTCATTTTTAATGTGGGATGAAGGACTCAAACGAGTGTCGCACTAATAAACTAATCTAGGGCAGCGTTTCTCAGACTATGGGGTGGGCCTCCCAAGAGAGGCACAGGAATGTGTTAAGGGAGGCACAAGCTGTGTGCTCTTTTTTTTTTTTTTTTAAAGAGCTCTGGCTGTCAGTCCTGTGTGTCTGGGGCTTATGGAGAAGGCAGGAATAACGGGGATGGCCAGAGCCTTGCCATTCTGGGGCTGACAGCTGGAGCCCCGCTGCTCCAGCTCTCCTCCCCACCCCCTCAATCCCTCACTGGGAGGCAGCCTGGGCTCAGGCTGTCCTCCCCCACCCCCATCCCTCACCTGGAGGTGGTGGGGCTCCAGCTGTCAGACCCAGAGTGGCAACAGCAGCCCAGAAGTAAGGGTGGCAATGGGGCACTAAGTCTATGAAAAGTGATATTGACAAATATAACTTTTCACATTGCCTCTCTTACTTCAGAGCTGGGCGCCTGGCCAGCTGCTGCTGCTCTCCACTCTGCCTTCAGAGCTGGATGGCGGTATATGTACTGGGGGGGGGGGAAGAGAAGCATAAACAGCTACAGACACAAAGAAGGGGGCCTGATCAAATAAGTCTGAGAACCACTGATCTAGAGAAAAATGGATAAAATGAACAGAAGTCCTTTTCTTTCCCTAAAATGAATGGCCCATCTGTGTGGGATAAATGTATATTCTTATCTTATGTGAGAGAAAAATATGGATGAAGGCACATTGTGAGGTATAAAAAGGTTAAACATAGTTTAATGTTCATCTTATAGACCAAGGACCTTAAAAGTAAAGAGATTTTTTCCTGCTCTGCAGATGTGTTCAACCTTTCCTTTTCCTCTGGGCCCTCTGGATTCTGCAGTGATGTAGATGGGTGAATGTCGTTTTGTTTTTAATGACAGTAGTCATGGTAAAAAATGTCAGATAATTTTATGATATTTTCACCCAATCTGCATTCTTTTGTGAGGGTCTTTTAAATTGAAAAATACAGGAAATTATTGCTATTCGTCCTTTGACCTCAAGGACAGTATATATGTGGGAAAATATGGCTTCTGTCTTTGAGTTGAAAGGTAAGTAGGCTTTTACTGAACTAGTTTTCCTTGATTCTGTGGCTGCCTTTATTCACACAAAGCTTGTCTTGAACTCTTTATCTGTGCTTGGCAATCACAAAGCAGGCTGGATATTTTGAGATCCAGCAGCACAAGTTCCCACTGACTTCTAAAGAGTTAGCTGTACAAGCTTTTTTCAACTCCAAAGATATAATCTGTTAATAAAATTGACCAAATGTGATAATTTTTCTAAAGAGGTCTCAGGGTTGTAAGCTGAGAAAAATTCTATAGAGACAGCTGGGCCTGGACTTCAAAAGAGTTTCAGCTAGCAAAGTACACTTGCTAAATTAAAAAAATTCCTGAGGGGGGTAAAAATGTGAACAACTAGAAACTATATTAGTGTATTGATTTTCCTGGGGATTTTCCTCCCCACTGTGTCCTCCTTAGGGATAGTAAATCTAAAGGGTAGTCAATAACCTACTTGAAGGTTTGGGTTTGAATTTTCCCTTTCATCATCCCTTATCAGATTTTCCTTGGCTCTCACACAAGATTTATTTTGCTTTGTTTCTTGAATTCCTTGGCTGCACCAATGTACAGCTTTAAATCACTTTTAAAAAAATAGAATAAATCAGAATGCTCCTTTTGCTTTCTTTTTAAACACACATTATTTCAGTAGCATGGTTATCATATGCTTGTGACATATAACAGTGGTGTGATAGGTTGGAGTGATTTATTATAATTTTTAAAGCGTTTTTTTTTTGTTTGTTTCATAAAATGACCTTCTTAATGGAAATGGGAGTAAATAAAGCAAATATTTTGACAGTTGTCTGATACACCAAACGCTCATGCACTTTTCACACAATATCATTCGCTACTTCCCTGAATGTTTAGAGCAGTGATTCTCAACCTATTTATAATTGTGGGCTGCGTATGCAGCTCTCTGTGTTATCTGGGCTGCATCCACACAATATATATACTACCTGTATGGTCCTGATGATGTCACATGGGCTGCAGCTGTGTGCTGATTGGGCTGCAAGTGGCCCGCGGGTTGAGAACCACTGCTTTAGAGTGACTGGTTTTCAGTTAGATACCGACCTCACTAATGGAAATACATGTAGCGTAAATACATTTCCACAAGACTCTGTTTCCACAAAGCTTTCAGTTTGCTTTAGTGTCCATTAATATAGATGTTAAAGACAAAATCTCACAGAAGATTAAACTTGTGACTACACATAGCCATAAAAAATAAGAGTACAGTAGTATGTAGCACACTTGAGGAAAGAACTTTGAAGTAAGACTAGTTTAAAGTGACCTCTTTCTCTTCCACGAAAACACTGCTCAAAACACACTACTTTCAGCTTGCTTTCTGTCACTAATATCAGCTCTGATGCTAACTGCTCCCTCTTCTGCAGCTGGATATATAAGAATACAAACAAATGCAAAGAAAACATGAAACAAAATGGACAACTGAATCCTTTTGTAAATGTTTTCCCAAGGACAGTTTGTTGTTGCCTTCCCTTCACCCTCCTTATTCAGAACCCCTGTGATGTAATGTCAATTCTCAATATTTATGCAATTGGATCTCTGGGGAGAGGCCTTCTGTGAACTATGGTGACCTGTGAGGATGAGCCAGCACAGAGGACATGGAATTCTGAGTTGATCCAGAAGCAATGACCCTCATATACCGGTCTCTTATAGATGTACTCCCTTCTATAAGGTTGCACGTATTCTGAACCTGATATATAGAAGAGGAAAATGGGTGGGTTGGGAGAGGAGAACGAAGGGATCAATATTATCCGTGTGTCATGGGCAGACCATGGCCTTCTATAGTTTCTCATTGGGGTGTACCCCATCTTGAAGGAGCAATGAACCTATTGTGATGGTCCACTATCCATGTTAGAAGGAATGAGGTAGTTGCCAGGCTGCCTTAAGGGAAAAGGTTGTTCTTTTGATTGGCCACTCTGCAGATGGTTTGGTAGGGCTCTCTAATAATCTTTTGTCCTTTGCTGTTGATAGATTCCACTAAGCTTGCCAGTGCCAGTGGTTCAACTTACTCCCTACAATGTGCCTTGTCTTATAATGATCTACACTGAATTTTTTGTCATTCTTATCTATGTAATTAGCTTGGTTTGGTACCTCTGAAGTTCCCCAGTCATCTCCAGTCTTGACTAAGCTAAATAATTTTAAGGTGCCACTGGACTCTAAATAATTTTGAGTCATATGCATGTTTTGCCAACTCACACTCTTTTCCACAATGTGGTGGCCCACTATTAACCTTTTGCCATGATGGAAATCGACATTTTATTCCAATTCTTTATGTTCAGGATCTTTGTTAGTTTCTAATCCATTACAGCAATGTACTCATCATTCCACCACTACTTAGTTTCTTTAGTAGCCTACAGTGAAAGACTTTGGCAGAGACTTTTGGAAACGCTAAGTAAATTATTGAAGGATATTTGGTGGTTTGTATGTGTTGTGGACTGATTCCAGACATGTTTATATGGTTGGAGTTAAAAAGAAAGCTGTAGAGGAAGTATGAGGGAGTTTATTTATATGTTTGGTGATTTGGTATGAAGTATAATAAAAGGAATAAAATTGCTAATTAAATGTTTTATAATTACTAGGCTATAATAATGACCAGTTTCAGAGTAGCAGCCGTGTTAGTCTGTATTCGCAAAAAGAAAAGGAGTACTAGTGGCACTAACCAATTTATTTGAGCATAAGCTTTCGTGAGCTACAGCTCACTTCATCGGATGCATTCAGTGGATGAAGTGAGCTGTAGCTCACGAAAGCTTATGCTCAAATAAATTTGTTAGTCTCTAAGGTGCCACAAGTCCTCCTTTTCTTTAAGCTATAATAGTAACAGCAATGATTGCACAGTAAAACAAGTTAAACATTCAGTTATTGCTGTTTTGTTTAACACTTAGGGAAACATAGAAAGGCTTTATATCATTTTCTTGCTGCTACTGACTACTGACTCACCCCCTGTGACTTTTACTGCTGATTATTGTTTCTTTTCTTGTCAGTTTCACTCCTGGGCCTCAGAATGCTGTGTAACTCCCTGCCAATTTTGACCTTTTGTCAGGCGCTCTGCTTCTCTCTCTGTCAATGTCACGCATAACTTTGAGTGCTGTCATGCTACCTGGTTACAAGCAGTAGAAAGTGAGCAGACCCAGTGATAGAGTTGCACAACAATCAGGAGCTCCAGGAAGCTGGCAAATGAAAGGCAAAGTGAACATCAGCAAACTGACTTCTCCGCTACTGAATCCTGATTTTAGAGCTTGTTATATTTTAGTCTATTTCTGGTGTTGGTAAATGACTCAGCCAGTATTTTCTGAAAGCTGGAAGGGCTTTAGGAGACACACACACAATAGGAATCACTGGTATTCAGAATTCTAGGGGATCTTGGGATAAGGTGTACAAGAACAGCAATTTACAATCTCTCTCCAGATACTTGATGTCCAGTGATGGAGGATGGTTTGAATGTGCTGAAGATATAAGCTGACATGATGCAGTTATTTGAGTATTATAGTCAAAATAGAACCACTTTAGTTTTGTGGCTGGGCACTGAGGTATATGATTTGAAACACAAAATGGAAAAACTGGTTTAGTGTGAGGCAAGTGACAGGCAAAGTTTCCAGGGCAGGTAATATGCTGAAGTTCAGTGACCATTCAATTAAGGGGATGGAAATGTAATTTGGAGACCTATTGCACAGCTGCTGATGTGGAGCGGCACAGTTTTAAAAGTAAGTTAATATTTGCAAGGAAAAGGAGTTGCAAAGTGGAAGATTTTATAGTTGGGGAAACATTTTCAGGGGTTAGAGTTGGAAGAATGATGCTACGAAAGGTGTTTGGGATGAACAGCTTGGGCCAAATTTTGAAATTTTAAACACTTGTTGCATACATGAAATATTCACGCATGGGAACAAACAAGGAATTGTGCACACAAAATATGCAGTAGTTGGTGCAAAATGGGCAATTTGTACACTAATTAAGTAGTTTCAGAGTAACAGCCATGTTAGTCTGTATTCGCAAAAAGAAAAGGAGTACTTGTGGCACCTTAGAGACTAACCAATTTATTTGAGCATAAGCTTTCGTGAGCTACAGCATGCATCCGATGAAGTGAGCTGTAGCTCACGAAAGCTTATGCTCAAATAAATTGGTTAGTCTCTAAGGTGCCACAAGTACTCCTTTTCTAATTAAGTAGTGTAGCACGTGGAGATACCCATTTGGTGCATATAGCTATATAATTTCAAATGCACTATTTGCAATTATGCTTTAGACATGGTTTTGAACACACAGCTTGGAATCCAATTCCTGTGAGCAATGTTTTTTGCAAGAGTGAACCCACAGTGTCTATCTTTGTGGCCTTTTATGAATAAATTGCATTCATTTTCCATACCTGGAAGATACTGTATGAGGAACAATAGTTTAAATAAGAAAAATTACAAGGAAAATTCCATTTGCTAGAAAGCCAAATAAATATTATGTAGGAATTACAATTTATATACTAAGGAGAGCAGACAGAATGCACGTCTCAAGTTTAACTATTATATAGCTGATTTTGGCCTCCTCTCGCAAATCCTCAAGGTGAATTTCAAGTTTGCACATGATTAGTGGAAAATACACCTGCTTACCCTCAATAAATAAATAAGTTGATGTCATTTGGACAAACTTATTTTGAAATATGAAATTTAGGGAAAAAAGATGCTTTTCTGATGCCCTTGTCATACCTTATTTAAAAAATGGCTTTTTAAAAAACTTGAAGTGAGATTTATTTGAAAGATCCTGTTGAGATCCGGGGTGCAGGACCAATTTTGAGATAGGCAAAGGTATGCTTGGGTAGTTAGCCATGAGTGAAGAATGTCAGAAAGGTCCATCAGGCTACACTGAAAGTTTATTGTGGAAAATGACTGGTGGAGACTTACGCTTCCATTTAAAAAAATGGGGTCTAGGCTTTTTCTCGGCAAAGATAAACATCAAAATGTAAACCGACTGCTATGGTGATTGATCACGGTAATTATTTTTTTTTAAATATTGAAAATAACTTATTGCCAATCCCTTCACACCAGCTGCTTTCTTGGCCATAACCCACTAGCCAGAGTCAGCCAGTACTGCTAAGTCAATTATTTGCTCCTAGTATCTTCTCCTTCCCACCCCTCCGCATGCTATCACAGGGGTTCAACATCACGAAATATTCATTTCTCCAACTACCCCCATGTACCCCCAGGAGAAACTGTAAAAAAAAAAATTCTCTTTAGTATTTGAATCCACACAGCTTCTCCTTTGCTGCTCCCTGAGGAAAGGAATGCCTTTGAGTGCTGAGGGAGACTTGGTGAAATGAGCCCTCCCGTTTCCTGTGCCATACTTGGGGGAAACAGGCTCCTCTGAGTCATGGGTTTGAAGCACTATGTCTTATTCCACTCCCAGAAGCAGTCACTTCCCAATGGCATTCCATCAGAGGCAATGGGATGTCAATGATGCTGTGTGTGTCTCCCTCAGTCTGTCTCATGCGGGAGGGTCACATTTATTGCTCTGCACAGAAGAGCCAAAGCTATCAGAATATTGATGCCCTGACATACTGAGATGACTAATACACCCTCCTTCCCACCCAGTCATGGGAAAACCCATCCTCAGTTTCAGAATCCTTCCTCTTTCTACGTGACATCCACCACCACCAGTGTTAGGAGACTCTCTCTTCCAGCTCAGAAACCTCCCTCCTGCCCTGGTACTTATAGCTGGGTCTGGAAAAGCAGGAGCAAGGGCAGCCATGAGCAGAAGCAGCAAGATGCATGTCCAGACAGCCTTGTGCTATGTCTCTGGGATACTGAACTAAAATTGCCCCCCAATTCCCTGCTTTGTGATACCTCCTTCTGTTGCTTGCAACTCATGGGCTGGAGGCTACAGAGGAATATGTAGGCAGCAAACACTCTGCCTCTGCTTGACTAGCCCCACCAAAGCCCATATGCCCTGCTATTACCTTCTACTTCTGCTGCCTTCACTCTATGCCTACCTGCATTGCGATCACACTTTCTTTTGCAGTAGATGCACCCTATGTGTTGCAGGATCAGAAGTCTCCAGTGATTGCAGCCTAGGAGCAGATCTCGCCCCACCAGCATTTGTTGCTGTCCCCTGCAGTAAATCATCCACTCTATACAGGTATAGCGCTAATTGGTGTGGCATAGCTCCATTAGCCTCTAATGCCCAGCTGTCACTGCCTACTCTTCATTTGCGTCAGCAATTGTGGTCTCCTCCCTCAAACCCATTCTCTTAATCTTTTTCAGACATCCCTCCCAGAAATCAGGCCATTCTTTCTTTCACCCCTAGCTATCCCCCTTGCTTTTACTTTTCCAATGTCCTAAGTTGCTTGCTGTCCCTCTGCGAATATTCCTGGTTCTTCAAGATCTCTCTGATATTTTCACCCATGACATCATTCCCCTCTCTTCCCCAAGATCCCACTTATGAGTCTCTCAAACACCCTGACATTCCCCTTCTCTGTTCTCTGGGATTTGTGCTGTATCTCTGAGATTTTCCCCCTCTCCAAATCTTCCATTTTCTCTCTTCCTTCCCTGCCCCAGCTCCCCTTCCTCAGCTTGCCTCCAGCTTCCCCAACTCTCCTCTCCAGTATCCCCAATGTAGCTGGTTCCACATGTGCATAGCTGGTCCCCACCTCTGTCTGCCCCTCTCCCAAGCTGTCTTTTTTCCATTGCTATGCCAGCATGGATGGAACCACAGGATGAAGATATGTGCAAAAACCTAAGCACTACTGGATCCCTTGAAGGTGTCCCAATTAAACAGGATTTCCATACCCATTAAGCAATAGTGATTGTCACTCATTTAACTTCCCTGGAAGGGGACATGATTAAATAGATTTTCCAAATTAACAGTTCTCAGTGAAGTAGGGTGTAGTATATTTTGATAGCTAAATAGTTCTGAAATGAAAAGTTTACAGCAAAATACACATAGTATAGGTAGAATGTAGTAACAGAGAGTGCAAAAGAGACAGACACAGTGTTATTTTAAAGCAAAAATTAAACATTGATAGCATACAATGAACATCTTTTTGTATGATTTCCCTCATGACCTTTGCATAAATTTTATTACAGGATTTTTACAGCCAACATTGTTTTAATGGACTCCTTCTTTTACTCAGCTGGTAAAAAAAATCAGATAGCTACCTCCTATTATAGCACACTATTAATGTCTTCCAAGAAAATTATATATTAAAAGGAAATTCTGAGGCAAGGCAGCAAGAAATAGCTTAAGCTAAAATTCAAAGAGCTGTCATAGCACTGATTCATTCTGTGTGTGTGTGTGTGACTGATAGCACAAATGAGCTTTTAAAAATGTCTTATTTAAGGAAAGGTAAAATAACAGTGACCACAAAGAGAGTAGGAGAATGATTTGTTACTGCTGCTAAAATGAGGTGTGGATGTCTCTTCCTTTATCTTTGACAGAGAAAAATAATTAGAAAACTGACCTCTAGCTGTTGGTCCAACCCTGAAGAGTTGGTCTTCAAATTCAGAGACAAAGGAAATATAAAGAGCCTCAGAGATGCTATAGCTCCTCTTCCATAGTTCTGAATAGTCCCTAAGCAGTGTAGAAATCAGAAGAAAATGGGGGAGAGAGACAGAGAGAAAATGTGTCTCATAAAATGTGTCATTTTAGGCGTTGTGCATATGTAGGGCAGCAGATAAAAGCCACGGCAATGCAAATCCCTCTTCCCCCTTTAATGGAATCCTTTATTTATTATTATTATTTATTTTACTGAACTTTTTTTTGGCTCTTGATTTGTGTGATATTTCACCAGCAGAACTGTTCTTTAAACTCTGTTCTGTTGAGACCTTGAAAGGCATTCTTAAAATCTCTCTACCTCAGATACTTACAACAGCCCTGTAAAGCATTTTGACTGAAGCAAGTGTGTTGCCTGCAGAATCATCGCAGTACCATACTGCATTAACATACCAAAAATGGATCAGTAGACTCGAACTGATAAGAGAACAATGTGACATACTAGGGTATAGTCCAGACCAGTGTGTGTGGGGGGGTGGGGATAGGGGGAGGGGGCTGTGTCACCCCTGCCTGCAACCTTGGGAGCCTTACAATGCCTTGCTGCAATACTCTCACCTGGGCTGATCACAAACAGCCTGCCAGCATGCAAGTCACACCCTGAGTGTCTGTGTGTAACTGCAGCCTGCCAGCCACACACAGGTTACATGCTGGCTCTTGGTTATATTGCAGGGTGACCGCAACATACCCCCAGTCCCAGATTCCCCCCTAAGCCCTCGAAATATATGTCCTGTGATGCCCAGTTCTCCGCCGGACAGCACAAAGATTTTAAATCTGTTATTCCTATAAGGGAACAATATGCCAGTTTATTATCTCACATTATTCAGATAATTATTATTATTCAGTTATTCAGACACTTCAATTTAAACACACTGGATTAGATAAAAGCGTAGAGCAAGTTTATTAACTACAAAGTGATAGATTTTAAATGAGTACAACTAATGAGGCATAAAAGTCAGAAATGGTTACAAGAAATTAAAGATAAGACTTTATTAATACCTAAATCAACAAACTACATTAGATCAACATAGGCATTGACTCCCCGGGTGCTCCAGGGGTCAAGCACCCATGGAAAAAAATAGTGGGTGCTTAGCACCCAGGAGTCAGCACTTGAGTGTGGAATGTGATGAGTTCTGTGCTGCTAACAATTTCTGTCCTTGGGGCAGGGAGTTTGTTTATAAACAGAGGCAGGGTGATTAAGATAACAAAAGGTTTGTCATTAATTTAAATTGAGGATCTTTAGATGATCCTGAAAGCATTCCGTCACTGCAGTTAAAAGATAGGAAACAAAAAGTAGGAATAAATGGTCCATTTTCAGAATGGAGAGAAGTAAATAGTGGTGTACCCATGGGGTCTGTAGTGGGACCAGTGCTGTTCAACATATTAATAAATGATCTGTAGAAAGGGGTAAACAGTGAGGTGGCAAAGTTTGCAGATGATACAAAATTACTCAAGATAGTTAAGTCCAAAACAGACTGCAAAGAGTTACAAAGGAAAACACTTGTGGCACCTTAGAGACTAACCAATTTATCTGAGCATAAGCTTTCATGAGCTACAGCTCACTTCATCAGATGCATACTGTGGAAAGTGTAGAAGATCTTTTTATACTCATAAAGCATGAAAAAATACCTCCTCCCACCCCACTCTCCTGCTAGTAATAGCTTATCTAAAGTGACCACTCTCCTTACAATGTGTCTGATAATCAAGGTGGGCCATTTCCAGCACAAATCCAGGGTTTAACAAGAATGTCTGGGGGGGGGGGGGAGTAAGAAAAAACAAGGGGAAATAGGTTACCTTGCATAATGACTTAGCCACTCCCAGTCTCTATTCAAGCCTAAGTTAATTGTATCCAATTTGCAAATGAATTCCAATTCAACAGTTTCTCGCTGGAGTCTGGATTTGAAGTTTTTTTTTTGTAATATAGCAACTTTCATGTCTGTAATCGTGTGACCAGAGAGATCGAAGTGTTCTCCGACTGGTTTATGAATGTTATAATTCTTGACATCTGATTTGTGTCCATTTATTCTTTTACGTAGAGACTGTCCAGTTTGACCAATGTACATGGCAGAGGAGCATTGCTGGCACATGATGGCATATATCACATTGGTGGATGTGCAGGTGAACACTTTAGATAAGCTATTACCAGCAGGAGAGTGGGTTTGTGAAAACTTGGATTTGTGCTGGAAATGGCCCAACTTGATTATCATACACATTGTAAGGAGAGTGATCATTTTAGATAAGCTATTACCAGCAGGAGAGTGGGGTGGGAGGAGGTATTTTTTCATGCTTTATGTGTATAAAAAGATCTTCTACACTTTCCACAGTATGCATCTGATGCAGTGAGCTTATGCTCAGATAAAGCTCATGCTCAGATAAATTGGTTAGTCTCTAAGGTGCCACAAGTCCTCCTTTTCTTTTTGTGAATACAGACTAACACGGCTGTTACTCTGAAAGGAAAACACTGATCAGCAAATTATGAGTTTTCAAATGATACCTTATAAGGTATGCCTTGTACAAAAATTACTACAATAGTGTGTAGGATGTGAGTCCAGGGGGTACATTCTGTCACAAACAGTGTGCCTGAGGTTTGCTGGTGTTAATAGCAAAAGAAAGAACCAGACATTACTTTTAAAATTAAATGTCCAAATATTATGTGTAACTTTTTAAAAGTTTTTCCCACCCAAATTTTTCTGTATATCCTTCTAATCCTTAAAACAAGGCAATGCTATCCAATGAACACAGCCTTAGACTGAATTCTGAGGCCTGGAATTCTTTCCATCGTTGCTATTGACTTGCTGTGTGACCCTGGACAGGTCACCTGGACCCAGATTTTCAAAAATGACTGCCTAAAGCTAGGCACTTAAATATAATTTTAGGGTGGGATTTTCAAAACCACCTACGTGACTTAGGATCAAAATTTGTGCTCTTAAGTCAGTTAGGTGCTTTGAAAATCACACCCTAATATGTTAGTGGGGAGCTGTGCAGGGATGCTGGAACAATTTATATAGTGCGGGTGCTGAGAAGCAAACTGTAAACCCTGTATATAATGGAAACCACAAGTAACAGCACCCCTAGTTCCAGCACCTATGGAAATGTGTTTTTATGGGCTGAGCTTCCCAACAGAGTTTGAGCAGGGCTTTTTGAAGCTCCTGTTGTGATGCACAGTCAGTTGGAACCAAACAATATAAAGCAGAGCTCTGCAAATAGCTTAAACCGCAAATGATCACTGAACACCACATGATACCAGGAGTATGGAGGAATGAAGATAACCTGATCTGGAAGAATGGAGCCAATCTTGCAATTTTGGTGGGGCTAACTGAGACCTTGACAAGAGACCAAATTCAGATTGGGATCTGGAACAAAACATTCAGAGAGAGACTACTGGGAGACCCAGAATTGATGTAGAATCCAAAATACCACAAGAAAAAGAGACCTCAGGCAGAAAGACATGTGGATCTCAAAGTCAGAGTCCACCAGAAACAGCACACGGAGCTGCACATGCTGTGGCAACCAACACAAGCCAAGACAATGCCCAGCATATTGGAAAAGATGTAAGATGTGCAATGGCTTATATCACTTTGCAAGAGTTTTCACACACCTGAAGAGTGTGCACAGCGTAGACAAAGGGGATGATGACTGCACCGCTAACTGAGATGAATCTTCATAGGAATAATGAACAGTGTTTCAGCAGAAAGTAATTGGACTGTTAATCTGAAAGCAAATGGGACATTTATTAATTTTAAGTCAGACCCTGGTGCACAAGCCAATGTGTTGCCAGAAGCAGTGTTATTAGCATTAAAAGAAAAGCCACAGGTATTGGCAGGTAAATGGGTAAAATTCAGGACCTACAGTGGTGGGTTTAACCCCTCTAAATCAGTATGAGAACTAGAAGTAAGGGTAAATAACAAACTGGAAAAGATACAGTTTGTAATAGTACCAGGGAAAAAAGCTCCCATTGTTCGGTTAAAGCATGTAAAGACTTGGTTTCACCAAAAGGCTGAACTCATTAAAGGGGCAGGGGACTAAAACGATTGAGGAAGAGTTTGAGGACATCTTCCAGGTGATAGGGAATCTCTCAACGGTGTAACAACAAAAGAGCAGAAAGAGCCCAATTGCCCCACAAGTCACACCTCTAGGAAAATTCCCCTTGTCCTAAGACATTGTATTTTGGATCCTGGGATGTGCCACCATATCATGACAATTACACTGTGCATCTCTGTGATGGGAACAATTCTCACAAACAGCACTGATGTTCCAAGAGGTTGTATAATATTGTCACCCCAGCCAGACACATACTACAAAGGAATAGGTGATACCTTCTCCAAATCCCAGAAGGATAATAAGGGGCACTAAGTTTGGTGTTTTACCTGAATGTGTCACACGTAGGCAACAACCACAGCAGGTAGAAACAACAGAGCCCCAGAATATGGAACAATCAGAATAAGTGGACTTGTCAGGGGGACTAACCCCTGACAGCAATAGTGCTGAGGTTCCAGGGGAAGCCTGCAGATTCAAGCAACAGCACAGGGCACCTCAAAGACTAGGTGACGTTATTATTAGTAAA
Organism: Lepidochelys olivacea; assembly: GCF_965140295.1. NCBI lineage: Eukaryota > Metazoa > Chordata > Testudines > Cheloniidae > Lepidochelys > Lepidochelys olivacea. Next base: position 83,765,957 of record NC_140415.1, on the reverse strand, counting down.
TTGTCATTAAGTTGGTTACGTGTATTTGTAATTGTATTATGTTCATGTTGGGATTTTAAGTGGTGGCGGTAAGTTTTGGCATGGAAGGGAATATGTGGTATTGGGGGACTGTGCCATTAAGGCAGAGAATTGGGGCAGGGAGCTGTGAAACTCTTATTACGTGCACTCAGTTGGAACTGGATGCAGAATAAAGCAGAGCTCTTGCAAGCACTTTGAGCACTGAGTGAATACCACGCTGAAAAGCATATTTAGGTGCCTAACTTGAGAGAGCCATTTTAAGTCTTGGCTTTAATCTTTGTGTGGATATACCATGCTCACTTTCCTTTTGCAAAGTGCTGTGGGACCCATAGATGGAAAGTACTCTAAGTACTAAGTAGTAGTAGGATATTGTACTCACTTTTTGAAAGCATCTTTCTCCTGTCTGACTGCACTAGCTTCTGGTTGCCCCAAAATTGCCGCATTCCTTTAAACTAACATACTTCCAGGCACTGTCTAAAAGGCTTTGGACAGATCACTGAACTCAGAAGAAGCATAAAGAGGACTCTGTGGCATCGTTTCATTAGCAGCTTGAAATGATAAGCACATTAAGCAGCAGAATCAAATCATTAAATCTAGCCAGCTTAAAAATAACCAGTCTTAAAAAAAAAAAGACACTCTTGTGGATTTTTATCCTACTTTAAATTGTTTCAGTACCAGAAGCCCTACATGACTATCTCTCTGTATAGAATATAAGAGAGCTTTGATGTTTTTATCGCATTTCTGTATGCTTTCCTACCCTGTGAATCCTTTTCTCCCTCCCTCAGCATTTTGTGCAGAGGTGATGGGAGGGCAGGACATGGTGAATAGTTTCCATTCCAGAGTTTATGCCAAATGTCAGTGGGAGAGGAGTCCATAAAGAAACCTTCTGTGTGGCAAGTGGCACAATTTCATACCTCCCAACGGCAGATGCATCCCTTCCAAGCTGGGCTTAATGACCTTGGGAAATTGAGGCTGTTCTACAATTTTGCTTCAAGTCAGTGGGCTTTAAATGAAACTCAAGGGCTCTGAAATGTGAAGTTACCTGTGGTAAAAATTCTAATTCACAGATATGAAGGCGACTGAGGATCCTGTATCACTGCAGCGTGCAGCTCAGCACGGTGACAAATCTCTTTGATATAATAGGATCTGTTGTTTTCTTTGTTGTATACTGCAGCACTGCTGACTCTCCTGGTGTTCACCACTGCCCTTTGTGTTTACCAGGGAATGTTTCCCCTTTTTTCAGGCCTCCTCTTGAAAAATGCTGCTTGACCACCATGCCTTTCTTAGCCTAATATGAATCTGAGATCCACAGCACAGTAGTCATGCTTAAAAACACTTTTCAACTCTTAGATAACTAGTTAATATTATCTTCATATCCAGAAAGTACAGGGAACACAGAGAGTGCTGTTATAGTGAGATACATTATTTCTGACAATTTGGAAAGATTTTAAGCGTGATCACTGTAGGATAGGGAATATATTTATACTGTAGCAATTTATACCCAAACCATCATCCAATATGTTGGAGGATCTATATATTTTTCGAGCACACTGCTGAAAAAAACACCTTAGCATATTTGCATTTTTAACAGAGAAAAATCCATGCTGTCCCTGCACAGACTCCATTTTTTCTCATTCATTTCTGCTAGCTTGCATAAGCTATTTTTCCTTCCTGATACATTTCAATACCTACAACCCTGTCACCTCTTTCCTGCTTTTGGCTCTTTCTATAGACCTCCCTGCCCACAATCTCCCTACAACCTCACTTCACTGCTCATTATCACAAGAGTACAAGGAAAATAACTGAAACTATCTATCAAAAACTTTAAGCTCCCTCTTCATGCTCTCCACTGACCCACCTTTCCTCTGTGCCTCCATCTCTGACTGAGCTGTTTTTCTTACTCTTTTCCTTGAACTCCACAGCAGGACTCACCCATCCAAACCCTAGCCATCAGGGCTGAAATATTTAAACTTGGGTATCTAAAGTTAGGCACCTTCATCTGTATTTAGATATACATAGATAGGAGTCCTGATTTTCAGGGATGCTGAGAATCCGTAGCATCCACTGGATTGAAAACAAAAGTGTCCTATATAAAGGCTTCTGCATTCATCTCTTCCTCTTCAAAAGAAGATCTGTCCCACCCACAGGCTCTGCCTTTTTAGGGGGAGAAGAGAAAGAGAAAACCCCACTGCCAGCTGCCAGCTTCCTCTCTTTTCTGATGGAAAATCAGACATGTGGAACAAGGGCTTTGCATATCACTTGTTCTTGAGATGTCTTGATATACCTTCCAAAATGCTGGAAACAAGTAAATCACATTAATATTCCCAAATTTTCAAGGGAAGGACCCCTCCTCTTCCCGGAGCCTTCATTTTTACATCAGGGATCAGCTAAGTCCACCTCCAGACACTGTACATACTCACATAATTCTGCTTGCTTGGCTCTGCTCAGGATACAGTTATCTTCCAGATACATTTCTTGAGGCAAATCTACACTACAAAATTAACTTGACCTAAGTTACGTCAACGTACGGCCACTGCAGTAAACATTACACTCCTTGTGTTGGTGGTGTGTGTCCTCACCAGGATTGCTTGCACCGATTTAACTGCTGGTGTGGGGCATTGTGGGATGGTTTCTGAAAGGCAGCAACAGTCCATGTCTACATTGACACTGCATCAACCTAAGTACATCGATTTAAGTACTACGCCTCTCGCAGAGGTGGAATTATTAAGTCAGTGTAGTGGGTGAGTTACATCGGTGGGAGCTATTTTTTAGTGTAAATGCTTACAGAGTTAGGTTGATATAACATTGACCTAACTCTTTAGTGTAAACCAGGCCTTGCTTTGTTCCTATTCTCTTGCTCTTGCTTCATCTCATCACTATATAATGATGCAATACTTCAACTCCACGCAACATTGAGACCTGTGACTCAGAGAACTGAAACCAAAATTGTTGAGTTCCTTCCTGTTCTGATCTGTTCCTGGTAGAAAGTGAACATCGTTTTACAGTACTGATGAAAAACCATAGAAGATCAGGGTTGGAAGGGACCTCAGGAGGTCATCTAGTCCAACCCCCTGCTCAAAGCAGGGCCAATCCCCAATTTTTGCCCCAGATCCCTAAATGGCCCCCTCAAGGATTGAACTCACAAGCCTGGGTTTAGGAGGCCAATGCTCAAACCACTGAGCTATCCCTCTCCCACCAGTGGGCCTCTGACCATGTTATCCTCCCCCTTTTCCGTGCGTAAAGAGAGGGCATGACAGGTACTGTTGAAGGCAGAAAAGGAAGCCTAAGCACCAGCTTTATCCTAATTTCTTTCTCCTGCATTCCCAGTACTGGAACACTGGCTTTTAAAAACTTTTTTATGTTCCCATCTTAAGTGGTTTTATAAGAAAACAAGGTAATAAACTATAACAAGAGAGAGAAAACAGTAAAGGATATAAAAACAATATAAATATACGATAGTGAATGGAATGGAAAATAGAACACTAAACATAAAGTAAAAATTTCAAATGAAAACTGATTTGTGGTCTAGTGTATTGTGTATTTGGCTAAAAATAATGGCATTGTATAGGGTATAAGTCAGAAGAGAATTTAGCCCATAAAATGCTCTACAAATGTTAAATGGTATTTAGTATGTTATGTTTTATAAAATAGAGGTAAAATTCAATCCCAGTCTCAAAGAGTTTACAATCTAGACTTCAGAATAGTCAAAGATGAATACAGTGTCACGAATGGGGGGGTAGGTGGGAAATCACAAATCCAAATATATTTACATACAAGACCATTGTTTTCTGTGGCTGCTTTTCAAACTTAACTACAAGATATATAGTATTAAGATTAAGTTTCAAATTATTTTCCTGTTTTGTAATATGATCTTTTATGACAGGTTTCAGAGTAACAGCCGTGTTAGTCTGTATTCGCAAAAAGAAAAGGAGTACTTGTGGCACCTTAGAGACTAACCAATTTATTTGAGCATGAGCTTTCGTGAGCTACAGCTCACTTCATCGGATGCATGCCGTGGAAACTGCAGCAGACTTTATTTATACACAGAGAATATGAAAAAATACCTCCTCCCACTCCACTGTCCTGCTGGTAATAGCTTATCTAAAGTGATCATCAGGTGGGCCATTTCCAGCACAAATCCAGGTTTTCTCACCCTCCACCCCCCCACACAAATTCACTCTCCTGCTGGAGGGCGTGGAGGGTGAGAAAACCTGGATTTGTGCTGGAAATGGCCCACCTGATGATCACTTTAGATAAGCTATTACCAGCAGGACAGTGGGGTGGGAGGAGGTATTTTTTCATATTCTCTGTGTATAAATAAAGTCTGCTGCAGTTTCCACGGCATGCATCCGATGAAGTGAGCTGTAGCTCACGAAAGCTTATGCTCAAATAAATTGGTTAGTCTCTAAGGTGCCACAAGTACTCCTTTTCTTTTTATGATCTTTTATGCAACTGATAGAATTTTGTTGTTAGAGAGACAAGTGGGTGTGGTAATATCTCTTTTTGGACCAAGTTCTGTTGGTGAGAGAGACAACTTTCAAATTTACACAGAGCTCTTCTTGAGGTCTGGGAAACGTACTTAGAGTGTCGAAGCTAAATACACACAGCTGTGTGTAGCTGGAAAGCTTGTCTCTCTCACCAACAGAAGTAGGTCCAACAAAAGATATTACCTCACCCACCTTGTCTCTCTAATATCCTGGGACTAACACGGCTAAAACAACACTACGTAAAACAATAGTATCTCATTGTGTCTATTGACTGAGTTAATCTCATTCATGAAAAACAGATAATCTGAGGGTTATAAATCTACTAGAAATGCTAACTATCTTTCTTATAAAAAGCCACAGTGATGTTTCCCCCTACACATATAGAAAAACTTGTATGTTTCAGTCTATATTGCTTTTCTTTCACATAGGGAAAATGGCAAAGAAAGAAACAGTAACTGTAAAGTCACCATTAGGGAGAGAACATAGTCACTCACTCTGTATTTGAAGTGGGCACATAATGGCAGCTTGTCCCTGCAGAAGATAGACTCTTCTATATTGAAAGTTGCAGTAGGCAGAAAGGAGGATAACTGTATACAGTTGTATGGTGTTTTGTAAGTAAGGGTTGTCCTATAAGTGCAAAATGCTGCCATGCATAAATATTTAGCTAAACCACCAGATTTCTCCCCTCCCCCCTCCCGATTAAATTAAATGAATGAAGAATTAATACTAATTTATTTTTGGAAACTTTTTTTCAGACTAGAAAACATTTCCTCAAAGCACTGGATTTCAAGGCCTTTCCTTATTTACAGTATTGCGTACTGTTTAGCTCACATAAACTTAATTCCTCGATTTACTTATAATCAAAGTATTTGTTTTCAGGAATAGCTTCTTCGTACTTACATGCCGGGAAATACTTTTACTGAAGTAAAGGCCTGTGACAGCATGTGGGGATGCTAGAAACCTTGTTTGGAGATGCACCTGCATTCTGTTATGTGACCGTGGCAGCTAGGCCTGGTGGGATATATTAACTCCAACACAGGAGCATAAAACTGTTGAGTCATTCTGAGGAAAGGGGTCAGAGATCCTTCAGGAAGATAGGTCAGCAACTATGAAGCACAGGAGGAGTCTCAGTTTGAGTCTGTTAGTTATTATTTGAGTCCCCAGTTCGGCAAAGCATCTAAATTGGTGCTTAAATTTTAGCATGTACCTAAGTCCCACTGACTTCAAGGTTGAACACGCGTTTAAGTGCTTTGCTGAATCAGGGCCTATGTTAACAAGGATACAAGAGGGAGATGATAGAGTTGGACAATATCAAGTGTGTATTGTATTAGTAGTAGGGCTGGTCAGGAATTTTTTGATGACTTTTTTTTTCATAGGAAAATGCCAGTTCCTCAAAACTAAAACTTTTTATGGGAAATGGTTTTGTTTTGATTAATTTTTCAACTCAAAAATTTGGAAAAATAAAGTTTTGAAATTGTCTTAATGTTTTGTTTTGACATTTTCTAAAAAAAATCCGTTTTTCTAAATTGAAATATTTGTTTTGAAATTTAAGCTTAAAAAATTAAAAATGGTCAGAATCAAAACAGAACATTTTGATTGTTCCACATCAACATTTTTTTTTTGATTCTTGAATTTTTTTGAGATTTTATGACTTTTTAAAATCCCATATTGAGAGGAATAATCTTTGAAATCTCAAAAAAGTGAACAGGCTGGGAAAACCATTTCCTACCCAGCTCTAGTTTATAGAAGGGAGAGAATGCTATGTTGTCTACGGTGGAGCTGATCCCCGACGAGTGTCTTCCCCTGTGTTCTATGAGAGGGAGGTTTGCCCCCTCTGATGGGACATTTTGCTCCGAAGCCCCACTGACTGGGGGGTGAGAGACGAGTGCCCCATTCTTGTTTGTGCCGTTTATTTACATGTTAAATGTTCTGTTGCCATTTGAAGTAGTAGCAACTATGTATTCTTCTTTAAATCTGTAGAATATGTGGAGCCTGACTCTATGCTTCTCAATCAGGCAAAGTGTCCACTGAGGCAGTAGGGCCCCATTCTGTTTACTCCGTGGGAGTAGGGAGTCATTCCATTGACTTCAAAGGGTGTTGGATCAAGCCCTGGTTTGACCTATTTTAGCAGAGGATCTGTGCCTCCAAGCTGGCTGTGGAGGCTCCCTACTTTCCTTTCTATCTCCCTCCAGGGGAAGAATATATGGATAGCGATCAGCTTCTGAGTCCTAATCCGCTCCTTTACCATTGCTAGAAGCTCCAGTCTCTAACATTTTAAGATCTCCATCAGGACTGTATACTGATGATACGTTTTTCCCCGCAGGGAGCTGGAAGGGCATGTAGGGTGCCTGCAAAGTGAGGAGCCACAGAGCCCCCACTTAAACGGGTGCACCAAGCGCCTGATCCAACCCCCTTTGGAGTCAGTGGAACGATTCCCTGCTCCCACATAGTAAAATGAATGATGCCCTGCTGCCTCAGTGGAGGTTTCGCCTTACTTAGCGCTCTATGTGAAGACAAGCTCTACAGCGGCACCACTGTCGTGCTTTAGTGAAGACGCTACCATGCCAATGAGAGAGCTTCCTATGCCTTAGGAGCATAGGGTCCGGCTCTGCTCATGCTGATTTAGAGAAGCATAAATACCTGCTGCTACACAACTAATGGCAATAAGAACAGGTTTATATTTACACTGCAAAAATAAGAACAACTTTATGTTCATCTGGAAGTAATGCCTGAGACGTCTCAATGGAGAAACAATGTGCCATTCCTTTGCGATGGAGCTTACGGGCATCAGGTAAAGCTCCGCATTGCATACTGGTTTGTGATTTCAAAATACTGTAATTAATTGTATCCTGACTAAGCAAATGCCCGAAAGATCCTGTGGCTTTACCACGGCAGTGTGGTGATCCTCACTGGAAATATGTTGGTATTGGTGCCTTTCTGAGAAGCGTCTAAGGCTCTTAAAGATGCCTGTGAGATTTTGCTATTTGTAATAAAGATAATAGTTTTCACATAGACTGTGTCTGGCACCTGAGGATCTCAAAGCCTTTAAAGCTCAATAAGTGATTTTTTTTATCTTCATTTTACAGATAAGAAACTGAAGCACAGAGGAAGATTAAAGGAGTTAATTGCTCAAAGTCAACAGGAAGTCTTTGGCAGAATCAGGAATAAATGAAACTGGTCTCCTGATGCGCAGTCCCCAGCTTTAACCAGTAGACCATACTGCCCCATAAACTTGGAGGGCAGAAAGGACCATCAGGATCATCTAGTCTAACCTCCTGCACATTACAGGCCACAAAACCTCACCCATCCACTCCTGTAATAAACCTATAACCTCTGGCTGAGTTACTGAAGTCCTCAAATCATGATTTAAAGCAGGGGTGGGCAAACTTTTTGGCCCGAGGGACACATCTGGGTTGCAAAACTGTATGGAGGGCTGGGTAGGGAAGGCTGTGCCTCCCCAAACAGCCTGGTCCCCACCCCCATCTGCCCCCTCCCACTTCCTGCCCCCCTCAGAATCCCTGACCCATCCAACCCCCCCACTTTTTGTCCCCTGACTGCCCCCTCCTGGGACCCGCTCCCCTGACCGCCCCCCGCACCAACCCCCCCTGCTCCCTATCCCCTGACTGCCCCGACCCCTATCCACACCCCTGCCCCCTGACAGGCCCGCCCGGAACTCCCACGCCTATCCAACCCACCCTGTTCCTTGTCCCCTGACCGCCCCCCTCAGAACCTCCACCCAATTCAACTGCTCCCTGTCCTCTGACTGCCACCCAGGACCTCCTGCCCCTTATCCAACGCCCCCGCTCCCTGCCCCAGTACCATGCCGCTCAGAGTGGCAGGACTGGCTTATTGGAAAGCCTGGGAGGTGGGCGGGCGCAAGCCGTGCTGCTCATGTGGTGGCGTGGTTGCGGGGGAGAAGGGACAGCAGGGGAGGGGCCAGGGACTAGCCTTCCCAGCCGGGAGCTCAAGGGCCGGGTAGGACGGTCCCGCAGGCCAGATGTGGCCCGCGGGCCGTAGTTTGCCCACCTCTGATTTAAAGACTTCAAGTTAAGAGACTGCACCACTAGTTTAAACCCTATGCTATAGAGCAAGGCAACCCCTGCCCCAGGGTCTTTGACAATCTGACCCTGGGGAAAATTCCTCCCTGACTCCAAGTATGGTGATCAGTTAGACCCTGAGTATGAGGGCAAGACCCAGACACCTGGGAAAGAATTATCTGTAGTAACTCAGAGCCCTTCCTAGCTAATGTCCTATCACTAGCCTCCTTACTGTTTGTAGTGATGAAATAAATTAAAGGCACATTAATGTACATCTTCTGTAATTTGTACCATTATGTTAGAGAGCTGTTGAAAACTTACTGAAAGCTTGAAGACATTCCATTTGGAAATAGTTCTGTGGATTTGTCCTACTTTATTTCTATGCCTTCACTTTTTTAGTACTCGACTCAAAGGTTATTTGCATGAAACCAGGTATATTGTTCCTTGGGAAAAAGAAAAGGAGGACTTGTGGCATCTTAGAGACTAACAAATTTATTTGAGCATAAGCTTTCATGAGCTACAGCTCACTGCATCGGATGCATGAAAGCTTATTCTCAAATAAATTTGTTAGTCTCTAAGGTGCCACAAATACTCCTTTTCTTTTTGCGGATACAGACTAACACGGCTGCTACTCTGAAACCTGTTCCTTGGGAGTATTTTCTGTTGCTTGTTCCGCACTGAGAGGAATATATTCTGATTTTTGACCTCAAACTTTTCTGCAGCAGCCAGTTAAGAACAGCAAGACAAAATCATAATTTACATCCCCAATGGAGCATCCAACCCAAAAATAATGTCCTGGCTTTTCAAATGCTCTTGTATGCATAAGTATATTAAGTTTAAACAAGACCCTTATCCATCAAACTTTCAGGCTTTTCCACAGAAAATTTTGGAGACCTATGGACAGATTTCCATCTCAGCCGTCTCTGCCCCACAACCCTCCTTCCCAGCCTCCTTAGATGGACTCTTGCCATACCTGTACTCTTGAATCCTTGATCTCCGTCTGAGATACTTATTTCTGTGTGGAGCAGCTGGGTATAAAAACATGGTGGTGCAGTTCTTCTATTTAGCCAACAGAGGCCGCTGCTCCAAGTGCTTCTGAGCATTTCCTTTTCTTCCAAAAGTGTCCTGGACTACTAGTCTGCAGTATCTCAGGCAGTCAGCAATTGAGCACCTCAATACTGAGGAGGCAGCAGGGGTCAAATATACAAAAGTATTTGGGCACCTAATTTACAAAAGTGCCTCGGAGTTAGAAGCAGAACTCGTATTGACTTTCAGGCACTTTTCCAAAAATCCTTTTAGGTGCCTAAACTAACTTTGTAATCTGTCCCAAGGTACAACATGGAAGGGGATGAAGGAATAACTTGGGTCCCCATGCTGGGTGGGAGAAAGGAAAAGGGAGGGAAGAGTGGGGGAACCCAATGGTGGTGGAGATGAGAGGAGGGTTTCAGTGGATGACGGATGCTCCAAAGGCAGAAGCTAATGAAAGTTCTCTGACAGCCCCTAGAAGGAGGAAGGAGAGCACAGGTGAGAGGTAAGGCAAAGACATGCTCAGAGTGTGCGATGCTCATAGTGTGTGGTGGGAGCCTCCATAGGTCTGGATAAGAATCTACATTCTGCAGACTTGAACCTTGTGAATTTCCTCAACATTCATTTTGAGTGATATTTATTTATTGCTTTAGTCACAGTGGAGTATGCTGTCACAGTGTGGAAGCATCATAGACTGATAGAAATAATGCAGAATGTAATAGATGTTTGACCTGCTTAAAGATTGAAGAGAAGCCTAAAATTAACTGTTTTGAGATCTTATCTGAGATAGTATAGATATATATTTTAAAAGCCTCCTAAAACTCCCAGAAGACAGACATGCCTCTGGTGGGGGCAGCCGTCTTCAGGCCTCCTGATTTATTTGGGAAATTGTCCATAGATTCTTTTTTCAAATGTCCACAATAATATAGTCAGCCATCAGAAAACAGCTGTTAACTCTGCTGCCACCTGCTACTTTGCCTCTGACTTACAGTTGTCTCCTGTCTCCTTTTGATCATGCAGCCTGGATTCCAAAAACCTTTAATCCTAACTGAATATGTCCTGTTTGCAGGACAGACCCATGAATATTGTCATTATCCTGCCAATTTCAGGACACAGGGCAACCTTAAGTATGAGGCCTCACATAAACTATGGCCTGAAATGAGAAATAGATATGATTTCCTGGAGAGAGGGAAGCTGTTACCCCTACAGGCTTGGATTAGTTCCCCACTCCCATATGCAAAAATTAAGCATTTAATCATAAATTGCTGAGTTCCCATTACTCCTTAGCACCTCATAGGAGGTCTTCTGCCTTTTGTAGGACTGGGCCCTAAATAGGCAAAAAGTTTTCATTGATGTTTAAGTGAGTTTGTTTTCTACTCCCTGGTGGTCTGTAGCACTGTTAATATCTCAAGAGCTTCTGAGTGTGTCTGTTTTCTCTTTTTTGACAGCCCACCAGCACTGGCCACCAGTAATACAGTCCTGAAGTTTGTGTTCCTACCATCAACTGGGGAAGCCATGCTGAAAGCATGCTGGGGTGCCATTGTAGGGCCTACAGATAATAGAAGGACAGGAATTATGATATGGAAGTAGCCTTTGAGGAACAAGGCAGATTAACTTTTCTAGGGGCTGGCTCATTGTCAGAAACTGCAGTTTTCTCCTTTTTGATTCTCATCATATGAGTGCGCTGTTCCCCACTCATAAACCCTGTGCATCCCCTGATCTGTAATTGACTCCAATGGGAGCTAAGGTACTTTGCAGGAGGCAATCAGCACCTCAAAGGATCAGGTCCTTCATGTTTTCTTTCTTATTTTTTAAAGAATTTAACTCCAAAATGACTCATCCCCCCCGTGAAATGTTTCTGAACATTCTCCCCCTGCCCTGCACAGGCAAACACTTTACTGCATAGTTTTCACCCTCTTTTGGTCAAATCTCTTCAGATCATGTTAGACTTTTTATGGTAAAACCCAGTTATGCATCTACAACATCCCATTAAAAAAAGCAGTTAATGTTGAGGTTGTATTTGTAATTCTGAGGCACTCTATCCTAGGGCAGAGTTTGGGATACTATTGCTTTTACCTGTCAGGCTATGTGAGCAGCATCCAGACAGTGCATGTTGGTCTGAGTTTCGGCTAGGATTCCTAATGTGGAGATAAGGAAACACTTTTGCCCCACTCTTCCCCCACCCCCTCCCCCAAGCACTACCTCCTGCTGCTCAACCAAGTAGTGCGGACAGAGGGTCGGGATTTCAAATACAACCTCAGAACTAAAAAAGGGTTTTACAATGAAGAGACTAACAAAATATGAATCTTATATTTGGGGAGAGAACCACAGTTTAAACTGTATTTGCATAAGTGGGTGAGGGATCAATAGTCAAAGTTCAGAGTATATGGCTGGAAATGGGTTGGATGCAGAAACACAAACAATGGGTTAGGAAAAAAAAAAGCTCTCTTATGACCCATATTCCCATCCTCCTTTCCATTCCAGTTCCCCAATTGTTTTTGAAATGGTCCTGTAGAGTTGATGAACTCTTGAACACAAAAACACTCTCTTTTCAAGGAAACGTCCTTGACATTAAAGACCGAGGGAGCAGCAATGCTGCAAGTACGTCTCCTAAGCAGAAGTAGCTCTAAATAGAATGTCTTTAAAAGCTTCCTCCTAAGTACTGACACAGCAGTTCATTAAGGTGCTATATTGTGAGTGATGGTGAAGTATATGCTCCACTTTCCCAGACAGCCATGGTGAAGATGCGTCTGAAACATTTTGCTATTTCAGTTCTGATGTAAGGCAGAATTAGGAGAACACAATTTAGATGCTGTGGATGTAGCAGACAATGCAGAAAAAGCAATCACATATTAGGGGAGAAGCATTAAAAGCAGGAAGTGAATGGAGGCATTTTTCTTCTTAATTGTCCAGCACCAACTATGCACTATTTTGTCCAAAGAATAATTGGTAAAATCAACTTAGATACAGAATCTTTCATTATAAAACATTCAAGCAATTCTCCCCATCAGCAGAGTGACAGAATCAATTGAATAATGCTCTCTCTGTAAGTTTGGAAAGGATGCCTTTGTTACTTTTTGTTCCCTGTTATTGAGTCTTTAAATGTCCACGAATAGAGTTGTTGTACTTATTTTCACTTTCAGAGTGAATAAAACACTCTAAATGAATCTGGGGTTTTATTATGGAAAAGTTCACAGAGGCCGAGATTGTACTAGCATTGCGCCTGACTTTAAGCATGTGCGTATGTCCTTTGAAATGAACGTACCTACTCAAATACGTGCCTAAACTTTAAGCGCTTAAGTACATTGTTGAACCAGGGACACAATGCAAATGATGGTAAGGTGGATCGGATTTTTTGCTCACAATATTTTGCATGTTTAATGGATGTATTTTGCAGCTCACGAGGACCAAGTTGAGTGCTACAGAGATGAAAGAAATAATTAGGAAATGGAAAACTAATCTTGAGACTAGGTTACAATCAGCTTTTTCTTTTATTATTATCATTATTTATTTATTAATTGCAGAGAAACAAGAAAACAGCATTCAATTCTTAAAACCCTCTGTGGTGATAATGTTACAACATCACAGAGACACTTTGAGTCCCTTCCCAAGAGGGAAGGTAAATGTGTTTTGGAATTTCATACCCTATTTTGCTGCACCAGTTATTTTATGTTCAGGTCCCTATGCTACCCAACCATTTTATTGTAATTTATTTTATTATTCTAGGGCTTGTGTAGCTTGAAATGAAGTACAGTGTAGGGGGAAAAAAATCCCACATTAAGCTGCCTGCTACCACACCCTTGTTTTTGAGGCAGGCCATTTTTGTGTCATGTTGCATAACTCATCCTCCATTCTAAACTTCAGAATCCACCTGCAGTTAGACAACGATAGAAAGGAATTATCAAATATCAGCAGTATTTAGTGAGCTTTTAAAAACAAACATTGTGATGTTTCACCCAACTGCTAAATAGAATATGTAAATTCTAGAATAAAAATGTTGAAGTCAGTGGGAACTAAGGGCACTTGGGACTTCATTGGATCAGGCCCCTTATCAAGTGGCAGCATGTGCTGCCTTACTAAAAACAAAACAAAGCAGCTATGTAGTAGAGAAGGTGTAGAGACCCCATGTAGGCCTCATCTACACACAGATTTGCACTGGTTTAACTAAAGGGGTATTTTGAAACTGATTTAGTTAAAGCAGTGCACATTTATATGTAGACACTCTTATTTTGGTTTGAGAGTGGTTTATTTCAGTTTAGCCTCATCAACCAGATTAAGCTAAAGGCTGGTCTATCACAAACATGCCCTGAAATAAGAGAGTGAATTGGAGATGATTTACTTATTTTGGTGCAAGTCGGTGTGGACACCCTTTCTTCAGATAAGGCTTTGTGTACACTAACACTTTTGTCGGTAAAACTCTTGTCCATCAAGGGTGTGAAAACACATACCGCAGAGGCATTTGTTGTGACTGCATAATTGATGTTGCACTGAGATTTGCTTGGTTTTAAATCCCCTAATTTCCATTCACTGCTCTTGAACTTAATCTCCAGATTTAACATGAATTCAAACAAGACCATAACTGAATTTTCTATAAATTTCCTATTATGGAAAAGAACTTTCTGCCCATTTGAAATATTCTAAAACCCTTTATTTCTGAAATTTAGCTCTGCCTGATGTTTCTTCATAGTCCCTTTAAAGTATACCATTTATACCCCTGAGACACCTCAGGTTTCACACGTTCACCCATCCCCCTCGTAACTCAGACATAAGGTAAGTATTGAAAATTCAAACACTATAGAAGAACTATTCCATTAAGTCCATTCTAAAGGGATGTGGGTCTCAGCTCACTTGTGACTAGCTGATTTGCCTTCCCAGGTGAAGAGAATGAATTACGTCATGTGGTAGATGGTCATGTAACTAAACCAAGCCTCTGGGGTTAGAAGAACAGAGGCCTGTGGAGTCATAGCTGGGTAGAAAGCCTGGCTGGAGATTTTTCTTTTCCTTTTGAGGGGAAGGCAAAAAAGGCAAGCCAGACTTTTGACTTCTCCAGCTGCTCAGAGAGCACTACCTTGGGGAGGAGAGGCTGTGCTCAGCATAAGGTGTTTTGTGTTTAGTTTTGAACTTGAACTAAGGAGGGCTGTGGTGATTGGACTTATGAAAGCCTTTTGTGTGTGGAATATTTGGGAAAGCCTGGAAGAGAAGAAGCTGAGGCAGGGCACTGTTACAGTTCATTAGACACTTCCATTGCTACCCAGTGGGAGAAAAATGAAGAAACCTCTAAGCAATCTGTTGCGTTTATGGGCTAGCATACGGTGGGAGGGAATAGGGTGAGGGGAAGACTTGTTGACAAAGTTGTCTGAAATGCACAGTTAGTAGCTCTGCTATGGAGGTCACGCTAGTTAAGACATCTGGACCAACTGCCAGTCACATGCCCTACCACCTAATACCCTCAGTCCCAGTCTCCCCACTGCCACAACAAACCGTTTCCCACTTCCAGTATAACAACTGCCCATAATAAACACATTCATTTCCTGAAAATCACAATCTCATTTCCAAACTCAGAGTATTGTAGGTAATAATAACACATACAATTCTAAAGGAAGCACATGTCTTTCAGTGTGGTATCGTCTTAACTTTGCTTATAGTGGAGTTCAGGTGGTGTGTTTGAGTGTGACTTTGAGCAGCTGAATGTGTGCATTGTGGATAGTTGTACGTTGGAAGAGAAGGGAAGTTTGTTTTGGGGGTAAGGCAACTGTGAGCATGTTTGAGTGGAAAGGCATGCCATTTGAGCTTGGTCAAGTTGCAGTGGGGGAGGCTTAGATTGGATATTAGGAAAAACTTTTTCACTAAGAGGGTGGTGAAACACTGGAATGCGTTACCTAGGGAGGTGGTAGAATCTCCTTCCTTAGAGGTTTTTAAGGTCAGGCTTGACAAAGCCCTGGCTGGGATGATTTAACTGGGAATTGGTCCTGCTTCGAGCAGGGGGTTGGACTAGATGACCTTCTGGGGTCCCTTCCAACCCTGATATTCTATGATTCTGGATATTCAGGGGGTTTTAGCTGGTGGTTTCTTTGATTATTAGTATTTACACTGCAAGGAAGTGTACCTAAACTAGCCTTATCTCCATATTTCTTGTCGGGGATTATATGAACTAGAAATAAGGCTACAGTGGTACAGGAAATTAATTAATCTCAGAGTCCATCTTTAATCCTGTGGTTTATGCTGTCATCAAAACTTTTGTGAAGTAATTTCCTTGTAATACCTATCCGTAATTCATACACATTAATCTGACCTCACCCAATGTTAGTTTCCATCGGTACTGGCTAAAAACTTTCTTTGTGCTGATAGGAATTTATTCACTGGGTGTATCGTTAATTTAAACCCTGGATTTATCTCATTAAACAATTCATATACATCATCTGCATGGGATTAACAACAAGGGAAAAGTAGATACAGTACTGGAAAAACCTCTCTAAAATGTCCTCCATATCAATCATATCTAAGATTAACAAGGCATAGCATCTAAAAAATGCAGTGAAAATATTACAATGGAGAGCCTGGAGATAGTAAAACTGGAAATATTTCAAGCATCAGAGCATAGTGGCAAGCAGCTATGTTTTTCAGAGATCCCTTATTTTTTTCTGACTCTGCTTTAACAAGAGGAGCTCTTTCATTATTCATCCCCACTGCCTGACCCCTTTCACTGCAACTTTGTCAGAAAAATGATAAAACACAACAATTCAAAGAACTAGGAGCCTGATCCTGGGAGGCACATTTTGTGCTCTCCTTGAAGTTGAGAGTTGCTGAGAGAAGTAAGCACCATCCAAGAGAGGCTTAGCATCTTGGAGGACTTGGCCCTCGTAGTCCCTTAAACAATTCCGTTAGAATCTGCCTATATAAAAGAATTTGCAGCCCAACAACAAAACAAAAATAATACATGGACTGATCCAAAGCCTATTGAAGTCCATGGGAGTTGTTCCATTGACTTCAGTAGACTTTGGATCAGGTCCATACTATCTAAGAATCATAGAAGTTAGAACTAGAGGAGACCTATCAATTTATACAGTCCATCTCCTTGCCAGCCAGGTATTATTCCCTATGTTACATTTTATAAGGTCTTATTCAGCTAGATATGAAAGTCCCAAGCAATGGGACTTAGCTTTCCTTGGGAGATTATTTCCCAGACCAGTAATACTCTCAGGAAAATTAAGCCTGATATCCAAGCTAATTTTCCCTTTCTTAATTTCATTCCATTATATCTCTGTGCACCACACAAAAAATTCCTTGCCTGACTTAGTGCTGACACTTCTTAAATATGAGTTGACTGTTACCATATACTCCATTGCACAAGGCAAAGCCACACATTAATATTTTCGCATTTTAAACCTTTTCTCGCAAATTAGTCCCTCCCGCCTCCTAATAATAATTGGCGTTTTTCTCTGCACTCATTCTAATTTCTCAGTGCCTTTATGGTAATGTGGTACCCAGAAATGCTTACGCTGTGTTCCATATATAGTTACACCATAGAAAACTAGTAAGTGACAGTATTAACTCCCAGCCCTATGACATCATGTCTTTATGTACCCAGCCCATAATTGTACTGATGCTGCTCTATCACAATGGAAATACAGTACATATCTAAGTTGACATTGACTATTACTTCTAGCAGCATGAGGGAAAAACATTCTAACCCATTGTCCACAGGCAGCTGTGACTTTAAATGTGATTGATGTGAAGTGTGGCCATTTTTTAGGCTGTGGTCTTATTCTTGCAAGTAAATTAAAATGAACTATTGCTGTGGCTGCTGCTGCTATAATTACCTGCAGGCATTTTCTCTAAACTTGCCTTGTTCTGTTTTGGACGATGGTTCTAGAGTTTCTTATTTTTCATTCTCTCCTTTTCAGTATGTCTGACTCACGCTTAGTCTCTCTCAGCGAACATTCTAATGTCTAAATAGTACTACAGGTAATGTTCACGGTCTGGAAACCTAGATTTGAACATAAAGAATAGCACCAGTCTCGTTCTCTACCAGTGCTGCCTGCCGTTGCTATTGAATGCTCACTGTGATTGTATCCACTGATATATTTTGGTTTTGAGCCCTCTTATAGTTAATAGCGAATAAGCTAATGGGGCTGGAAAGCATCTCTGCTTGGGCCACTCACTCATATCTGAATAAAAGCCTGGATTGTGTTTGGCTGCATATGTGCACATGGACTTATTTTGGTTAAGGTCATCGTAGAAAGACCACTTTCTTTATGTCACTGTAGCTGATGTGTATATGTAGGACTCTGTCCTGAGACTAAACTTTTCCCACAATTGCAACCATACAGTGCCATTAATTTCAGTGTGTATGTACAGAAGTGACTGGGGGAAGAATTTATCCCTTGAAGTCTATTAATGTGCTTTCATTTCACACTCTGATATTATTGGAAAGATTTCAGTATTTCATTTATTTATTTTTTGGAATGTCATGGACCCCAAATAATTTAACTGCAGGTAAAGAGTGTTAAGGACCTGATATTAATGCATTACAGAAAGGATAAGACATATACTGAAATAAATTTGAAAATGGAATACAGCATGTCAATCTTTGCTTGTGAAGGACAGATCAAAAACAAGATCTAAGCGTAATAGTACTACACATCCTTTTAAAGGACTTGCAAAATGTATTGCATTTCCTCAGTGTAGAAAATTGCATCAATGTATAAAGTTACATAGCTTGAGATAAAGATTTCTCACATCAGGAGAATGCCTTTATTTTATTTTCATTGGTTGAAAACATCTTTTCCTGTTTCCCTTAGGGTTTTTTTACATACCTTAAAGTGTGTTAATGCTAATCATGTTAAGCTCTAAAAACTTAGATGTCAGGTTAGAACAAGATGACCAGGGACATTTCAAGCAAATCTTTCAGAGCCTCACTCCACAAGTAGTCCCACTGATCTGCAATCAAAGCAAAGCACTGATCTCAATGGGGCTGCTCATGGACTAAGGTGCTTTTCAGCTTGAGTGAGAGTAGCCCCATTAGCTGCCTCCATCTAGGAATCTGGATGCCTATCTCCTACGTAAGCCCAAGAGTGATTCATGAACTTCAGGGAGAGAGAGAAATTGGCCACTTAAATTGAGAGCAGGGCCCAAACCAGTAATTGGCCTCTGAGTATACCTCCTGGGTTGGATCACAGTCAAAATCCATCCAGAGGTGCAGAAGAAGGTGATCTTGCTCTCCTTCTAAGCTTTAGCCCAATGGTTAGAGCACTCGCCTGGGGTGTGAGAGACCAAGGTTCAATTCCCCACCTCTCTGCCAGATGGGGAGAAAAGATTTGAACAGGGATCTCTAACCACTGAGTTATGGGATATTCTGATGCGGGCTCCCTCAAATTCTCCTGTTCAAGCAGTTCCACTGTGGCTAAACAATGAAAGAGTGATTGGAGGAAGGGGACTGGAACCAGAGTCTCCCACCTCTGAGGTGGGTGCTCTAACTGCCGAATTACAAAATCCTCTCTTCCCCCTGACCCCCACTCTCTCTGGCCCAACGAGTGTTCTACTGTTGACAAATACTTAAATAGTACTGGCTGAGAGAGAGTGACTCTGTAGGTTACTGGGAGACCCTGGGTCTTGTCCCCTTGCTCCCATCACCCTTTTATTATTTATACACACTGGAACAGCTTTCACAGGAGAGACTGAGGGAACTGCATATCGAATATCCCAAAGCTCAGTGGTTAGAGCAGTTGAACAGTGGGAGACCCCCCTGTTCAAATCCCTTCTCTCCCATATGCCAGGTGAGTGCACTAATCACTGGCTAAAAGTTATAACGTGTGTGGTGGCCTCCTCTGGCCATTTGCATGGAGCAAGTCAGGCACCTAGCTCATTCCCACAAGAAAGGCCTTAGGCAAACTAAGCTGTCTGATTCCAGGCAGTGGGTTCCCCTTCTTAGATTGCTAAGCAGAGATAGGTGCATCCCTGAACCCCAGGCGTGGGCACCTATCTCTGAGGAAGGGAAAGGGTTTAGCACACACCCCTCTAGTCAGTATCTCCCATGAGCTAGCTTAGGCGATTGACTTTTGATGACCACATTCTAAGGCACCTGTCTCTCCCCATGCATCATATAAGGAGTTTAGGTGCCTAGTTCAGCTTTGTGGATTGCAGTGTTGTTCCTGTTATTTTCTCAGCACCTAAACATTAGACACCATGGCACTCAGCATTGAAAGTCTCTTCATGGATCCTGCCCTAACTGTTTTGTGGATAAATGGAGAACTCTACTTTGCAGGACTCTCAACCCATCGCCTTTCACAAGCACAAAAAATATACTACAGTATGGAAAAACAAAACAAATCCACACATCATCTTAGAAATTAATCAGACTAACAAACATCTAAGTAGTTACAACTATTTTAAGCAACTCATCTATTCGGATCTACTCTTTTATTTCTGTAAATTACCTTTATTATATAAAAATCTATCATTTATGAACTTTTTAAAAGGCTTCCATTTTCAATTAAATTGTTAACATTGACATATTTAACTTCTTATAAAAAGGTAGCATTTTAAAAGTGTAAAGAAAGTTAGAGGGTTATTCAACATGCTAACAAGTCCCTTCAGGTTTTATTACTAAATTGCCTAATTTACATGATTCAGATGAGAATATTTAACATGCTTATATTTACCTTTTTTCTGGGCTAGGAATAACACCTGGCAGATAACTATCAAGTCAATTCCAGCATATTTGAAGTTATTTTACTGCTGTTCCAACTGTGTGTTAAATTCATTTGGGAAAAAAAGGGGGATGGGTGAGGATCAGAAACAAATTAAACTGAATTTATTACAGGGAAATTGAAACAAAGTGTATATTTATATGTTGCAGGATAATTTGAAATGAAGCACAGGCTTTAGCAAAACTGATTTTCACTGAAGTTCATAGTAGTTTTTGCAGTGACTTCAGTGATAGCAGGCTCAGACTGAAATTGTTTGCCACTGGACTAAACTTGTTCCTTTGTGGCTGAGAGTCAGCTGCTATTTCATTCAAAATGGAGAATACAAAAGTCAGTGTTAGGAAACCATTATAAGTATGCTTGGATGGGGATTGCAAGAATAGAATACAGAGCCAGAGGTTTTTGCAGATGTATCAGGGCAGGAGAGGGTAAGGTGACAGCTGGGAGGCTAGAAGTGTAGGGGAAAAATTAAAATACAAGCCTAAAATATGTGGAAAGCTAGATACAAGGGAAATGCAGAAAGGCAGTGTTGCCGGCACCCAGTGCCGAGAGGCTGAACAACAGCTTGAGTGGTTCGTTACCCGGTGTGCTACACCCAATAATCACAACGGGGTGGAGAAGCAGAAAAGTTTATTTGCAGCTGCAAAAAGGTACAGGGAGAATAAAATCTCAAATCCTGCACAACAGAACAGGAAGTTACACAGGCTTTTATACATCCTTTTTCCCAGCATACTTATCCAATAGCAAGCTGCCCCAAGTATCCATATAGCCAGCCAATCCAGTTCCCAGCTAGTTCCCTGATTCTCTGTATCATTTGTTAAACTATACATAAAGCTGCTTTATTCAGCATTGTTCTTCCATATCTCCCCTGTTTGGCCTTGCTTAGTTTCAGGCAGTCTGACTCTGCAACATACTGTTGCAGATTCTCAGCATAACTGCTGTGTGTGCCTCCAGGGGGGGGCAAGGACACTTGGGCCTAGCACACAGAGCTGCTGCGAGTGCCTCCAGGCAGGGGGGGGGGGGGGCAAGGACACCGGGGCCTAGTGCGAGGGGGCTTCATCGACACTCGTGGTCTTCCATCCCCTCGAGTTACCTAGTGGCCATGCCCCAGTGTCCCCAACAGCAGTATAAACTCTTAGGGGCAGAGAGAGCCTTTGTTTTATGTTGTATAGTGCCTTGCACAATGGGGCTAGGATCTCTACGCATTACTGCAGTACAAATAATTATTAATAATAAAACTCTCTGCTAGAGGCACTGCTCGTAAGGAAGTCAGCTTTTGTCATTGCTGACAGCTAAGGACAAAGCTAGTTCCAAGGTTGTGTGAAGAGTGTTTTGCAAGTGGCATCCTTTGGCCTGTGGCTTGCCTTGGAGGCTGAGTCACTGTGACTGGCAGTGGCAGTTGTAAAGTTTCTTGAATAAATTGGCAGAAGATGGAAGGGGTGTGAGTGGCGGGAGTGTTAGAGTTTGAATGGTAGGAAGAATGAAAAATCTTGAACTCCTATGTTATTGTTGCGCTTCGAAGAAGTTTATAAGAAGGGAAGCAGAGAGAGAACCCCTTAGTGGTCTGAGTGATCCCCAAAACATCACAGACCTGCAAAAAGGCTGCTGACTCTCATATGATTTTATCTAGAATCATCAGAAGCCAAACAGCACAAAGCGTTCATGTGATCTTGGGAACAGAGTCTCATTTCAGTGTATGGGGACTTAGTGGGCTTATACATCTACCACTGTTTTATCACCCAGTAGTCCTACACCTGTTTGAGGCATACAGTGGATGCAGATGCCTCCTATGTATATTACTGACAGCTTCCAACTTAAGGTGCAATTTCAGAAAGGCAAAAATGAGTAGGTTTGATTCTGACAAGGTGCCAGGAAGTCTAATTAGAGCCTTCACGCCTGTGGATTGTGTCTTTCCGTTTCATTGCTTTTACATTTTTGCCCTTTTAAAGTTGAGGATTTTATTGCTTAAAACAACAAACAACAACAACAAAGAAAACCATCCTAATTCCCCTGCCAGTGCTGGGACTCCATGCTGTAAACAAAAAGTTTTATCTCAGCAGGGGATTTTTAAAGAAACAAAAGCACACAGTGAAACACAGAAGATGACAGAGGTAACTTCCACTTAAATGAAACAGAAAGAAATGGAAATCTAGATGGAGAAAGAGGATTTCTTCACCAGCGTGGTGCTGTCTTGTTTCATCAGTGGATAAGTTTTCTTTATGATGAATTTGCACAATTGCTGGGTTTCAAGAACTTTGATTGGGGCTTTTAACAGGTTTCGCTTTAAGCTGTTGATATATTAGCTTAGGTTTGCTTAGTCATAAACACAGTTGGTTTTGGCTCAGTTGTCCAGACTGATGCCTCTGACATCTGGCAGTCATATCAGATACGTTCACATTGTGGCCCATGTGAATCTCCCACTGAAACTAACCATGGGAGAAGGACCAAACGTGACCATACACATTGAGACTGCAATAGAAGATATCAACATAAACAGCCCCTTTCAGGGTCTCTGCCAAAGATGACGGTCAAAATCCTCAGTTTCAGTGCGGAGGCATTCCCTGCAGAGAAAGTGTATGTTCTCTCTGGCATGAAAGCAGACATAATGTGCTTGTAAGAGACACACAGGGCATATCTACACTGCATCTGTGAGTGAGCCTCCCAGCCTGGGCAATAGACTTACGATAGCAGGGCTTGCGGTAATGCTGTAAAAATAGCTGTGGTAGACATTGTGGCTCAACCTGAAGCCTGGGAGTGTGGGTGGGCTTTATAGCCTGGACTCCAGCCTAAGATGCATCATCAAAGCAATGTCTACACAGCTATTTTTACAGCGCTAATGGAAGCTGTACTATCACAAATGTGTGGAACCAGGCCAGGAGGCTTGCTCCCAGATACAATGTAGACATGCCTGCAAAGAGATGACAGCACCAAACATCCGTGATGTGCATACTTCTGCAGACATCGGAAGCCACATGTAGGGCAGTACGATACTAATATGTGACCAAATATTGGTAAAAAACACTGTTCTGAAACCCTATGATATAATGGAACTTATCATGGTTCAACTCGATCAGATGGCAGTAGTTTCTGTTTAAAAAAATAAGGGGAATAGTTGCATGGTCAATCCACTTTCTCCTATTAGAAGGACTATGTCTGGTCACAGGCAACTTCAACAGTCACAACACCACCTGGGGACACAATGACAGAAGTTGAGAAGTGGGCATCAACAAACAGCTTGACCTTGCTCTATGACTTCAGTGACAAATGTACCTTCCAAAGCACATGATAGAACAAGGAGTACAATTCTGACTTAGCAAAAACAACGAGAAGTCCTTGTGGCACCTTAGAGACTAACAAATGTATTTGGGCATAAGCTTTCGTGGGGCTAGAACCCACTTCATCAGATGCATGGTGTGGAAAATACAGGAGCAGGTATAAATACATGAAAAGTTGTGAATTGCCTTACCAAGTGTGAGGTTAGTCTAACGAGACAAATCCTGACTTAGCCTTTGTCATCTCTGAAAATGGAGGCAACTTCATAAGGGAGGTCATGGCAGCAATCCCCAAATCACAGCATAGACCAGGGCAAGTGACAATAGAGGCTGCAGTACAATCCAGAAAGACAAATATCTCTCAAAATTCAACTTTGGAAAGGTGGGAAGGTTTTACTTTGAATTGGATGAATCCATCTGCAGTATTACTCTGACACAGGAGCATTATGGAGAAGTTGACTTCCTGGAGTGGAAGACTGCCCAGAAGAACATCCATAGGGATGCAAGTGCTGAAGGCAGCTGAATGAAACAACAAACCTGTGCCTTAAGAGCAAAAAAGTATGGTGCTATTTGAAAGCTGAGCCCTAATGGACAACAACCAAAGTGCATCGCTATAGTCTTGCCTGACCAAGTCACACACCAGCTCATCCTAAACAAGCCCAAAAAGCAATTGCAGAATTAAACGAGTCAAGCAGGAACTTCACTCACTGCTCAGAAACTGCAAAGTTGACAGGGAGCAGTTCAACATTGAAGAACTGACAATAGCCATGAAAACCCTGAAATGTGGAAAGGTAGCTGGGCTTGTGTATCTAATAAACTGTTACTACACCTTGGGATGAGAGCACAGAAGTGGCTGCTTGACTTCTTTAATTCCTGCATGGTTACAATGCAGATACCCAGATACATAGCCTGCAAAGACCGGTCAAAGTGGCTGATCTACTGAAATCACATAACTCTTTGAGTTAGGGTGTTTTATCACCCAATATTTTTATTCTGCTTAACCTACAAGGTATATGAGTGGAGGATAATGGATAGAATAGCACCAGTTGTGAAAGGGCAGCTGACTGATAACCAAGATAGTCATGCTATGGCCAAGTTGTAAACCTAACTCACTAAATCAAAGATGATTTTGGTACCTGTAAAATTACAGGGCCTGTGTTTGTTGATCAGTCAGCTGCTTATGATACTGTGAACCATCATGCACTTCTACTGAAATGGCAAGAATTCTGAGAAATAGCAAGATCCTCCATCTCATCTTTTCCCTGCTTGAGAATTGACAGTTCTTTGGCATGATAGATAGTTAGAAAAGTTAATGGCATACTCAGCAGCATGAACTGCCCCAAAGTTCAGTGCTATCACCCTTGCAGTTTAACATTTACACAAATGACCAGCCAGAAATGCCCAGTGTGGAAAGATTCATTTATGTGATGATCTTTGCCTTGCTAACCAGTTGGAAAGAATTGAGGACACTGAACACGTTCTAACTGATTTTCTTGGTGTACTTTGCAATATTATTGCATGTGGTTTCTGAATGCCAACCTCAGTAAGACACAAGTGTGCACCTTCCATCTGAAACACCACCAGGCCAAGCAAAAACTCCAGATATTGTGGAATGGTACAATTATTGAGCACTATGAACTTCCAGTGTACCTAGAGGACACATTAGACTGAATGCCGACATTCAAAGAACACATCAAGAAGCAGAAAAAGAAAGTGAACTCCAGGAATTGGGTACTCCAGAAACTGAGTAACATAAAATGGGGAAATGTCTCTAAAACATTCCAAGCAACCAGTCTCACCCTGTGTTACTCATCTGCAGAGTACTGTGTCCCAGCATGCTTATGCTCAAGCCATGCCCATATAGCTGATATTGAACTAAATCAGGTCTGTAGGATCATCACAGGGACTGTGAAATGCACTATACTGTCATTATACTGCCTCATGGGGATTGCATGCAGGATGCTTTCAGCAAAAAGCAGATACAAAAACACGTGCTCGATCCAAGACATCCCATGGATGGATGGATACATCCCACCACCCTGAAGTTCAGAAAAAGCTTTGCCTCTGACAATCCCTTAACTCAAATACTATTGTGGAAAGCTACAGAGTAACAAAATAGCTGGAAACGATAATGATCTTGGAGAACCTGGTTCCTTCAGACATATTCCCTCCAGGCACGGACCTCAAACAAAAATACTAGTGTATTCTAAATCGAGCAAGATCTGGGGTGGCAAACGCTGGAGACACTATGACCAAGTGGAAGCTGAGAAACGACCCAAAATGTGAATCCAGAGAACCTAGACAAACACTTGAACACTGCTTGATACAGTGCCCCTGTCAACATCCTGTACTCCCGAGGAACTAGTCGAGATACGTGACAACACCAAGTCTTGGTTTTAGTTTTGGAGTGGTAACCTGTGATGATGAGGATGATGGTGATGAAGCCTCTTGCACCTAATGCAAGGGCAGCGGGCATTCTGACTAAGATATGAAAGGAAAATCAAGAAGGGGAAAATCCTGCAATTTCTGGGAACACTTCCTGAAAGAATATTAGTGGCTAGTTCCTAGTTAGTTCTAAGGAGCCTGAGCTTCAGGCTTACAAGCTCAGGCAGTCAAACACGCAACCTGGATACAAGCTGTGACTTCTGGGGATGTTACATTAGTGGCAAATGTTTGTGATCACTGTTTGAAAAAAATATTTTAAAACTACAAGTTACATTGGGCAGATGTTGGCTGATAGGTGCTTTGAATTTACAGTTGTGTTCATACAAGTGCCACGCCACACTATATTCAGTGGTTAAAGTAGGCCTCTGTCCAATGCACCATACCAGATCTTGTGTGTTGGTGTAAAAGAACACTCAATTACTAGCTACAGATGGACATTTCCCCAAAATGTCTTGCAAAAGCAAGTTGGATTCAATAAATTTTTGCTGAATCACAGGCAGGAGTCTGATGGAACCTTGTCTGCCAAGCAAATGTCTGTCGGAAACCTACCTGGTGGGCTACTGGGTAGCCTGAACTTCCAGGGTCTGTGGGCCCAAGGTAGTGCTGCCACCAGGTCTGCCTTAGAACCAGAGCAGAGACCCTTGGTTTTAGGGTTAGTGGCTACCACACCATGCCAGAGCTTTCAGCCTCTCTGCCATACAAACAAGAGCCTGAAAACCCTGGGAGATCTCAGGGCTTTCTCATTCCTGGCCATAGAGCCAGGAACCTGACAGATCTGGAAGAAGCTGTCAGAAGCTAGGCTCTCAGATCTATATGGGGGCTTGAGCCAGGACACTTGAACTCCCATGGAGCTGGGAGCCTGGGTGGGCTTCTAGGGTCTATGGATCTGGGGTATTCCTCACCATGCAGACTGTGGCAGGCTGGGGACCCCAGGGCTCTCAGATTTCCCCTCCAGCTGGTTCCCTAGGCAGCATGACTTCTAAGTGGGCAGCCCAGGCAGCCAGCTGGCCTGGAAGTCTGGAAGCCCTGCGGTCCTCACCCCTGGAGCAGTCCACATGGAAAGGCAGCCTCAGAGCTGCAGACTCTGTGAACCCCAGCAGCAACGAAACTGACAAGACTGTCAATTTCAGGCAGCAGCTGCTGGTTCCAGGGAGCAGATTTTGTTAGAGAAACACCATGTGTCAGTGTTTCCAACACAATTTTTTTTTTCAGGATTTCTTGTTCTTGAGACATTTTGAATAATTTTGGTTTTGGCCCAGTTCAGACCAGAACCAAATTCTGAAAGATCAAAATTTCCCATGAACCCGAAATGCCAATTTTCATCCAGCTCTATTAGTGGTAGCTCTGGAAGAGCTCATGCATGCACGGTCACTGGTAAGATAAGGGCAAAGGAGTATCTAGCATGGAAATAGCCAACCATTTGCTCTTGCTACTTGAATAATCGGGAATGTGTGATTACACGTCTGAAGGACTATTGGTAATGGCAAGAGGTGAAGGCACTTTCTCCGAGTTACTCATCTGACTATTGAAATTAACCTTTTTTCAATTATATTCTTTGAAACGTTTGGAAAGGCACTTTGAAAAATACATTTGTACAGGAATTAAGCCAGCAGCTTGCAACACTTAAAGTAAATGGAAACTCCCCTGCACCACAGGAGTTATTTTCTGCTTTGCTAAATCAACAGTGCATATCTCAGATAGTTTGCTCTTGAGGGGCCCTCTCCTGCTTCCATTAAAATTAATGGGATCATCAAGAGTAGGATCAGGCCCAGTGTGTGCAAAGAACTCAGTAAATAAACAGGGCTACCACTCCCATTCAATCCCGGGGAGCAGAGCTGCAAGTGTTAGAAAAGACTTACGGATTTGCCTCTATAGCCATATGATGAGCCTTAAAGACTTTCATTTTTTCTTGAACTTTCAATGCATCATAACAGAGGCTAATATTGAAGTAATTTTGCAGTGAGACAAAATGTACTGTCTGTGTGTGCATGTATTGGAAGCTTTTATGGCCCAACTAGCTCAGTTAGCTAGTGTGTTATGCAAATACCCCCCCAGGCTATGGGATTAAGTTCCCACTAGCCAATAAAGAGATTGAAGGGAGTAGTTTTTTTGGTTCTTCCCTCCCCTCCCCCCCAATCAGCCAGCTACTGTGTCACAAGGATCTTCCCAGTAACATTTGGTGAAACATGATGCAGGGGTGATTCCTAGAAAGGATTCTGTGTGGTCAAATAGCTCCCTTTAGATACCCAGCATCGTAAATTGAATAGGGAACTAGTTTGTGAGTTAAAAGAAAAGGAGTACTTGTGGCACCTTAGAGACTAACCAATTTATTAGAGCATAAGCTTTCGTGAGCTACAGCTCACAGATGAAGTGAACTGTAGCTCACGAAAGCTTATGCTCTAATAAATTGGTTAGTCTCTAAGGTGCCACAAGTACTCCTTTTCTTTTTGCGAATACAGACTAACACGGCTGTTACTCTGGAACCTGAAGTTTGTGAGTTAGGAGACCTGGGAGCAAATCACTTTCTTGGTAAATTTATCCCAGAAACATGACTTTCCTGTGTCTAATTTCCCCATATGAAAATATTGGAAGAATTATACTTAGACACCTTGGTAAAATAAGATGACATCTAGGGGTACAAAATGCTGTCTCAGGGATTACCCTAAACATGTGTAATTTCCCTTATCATTTTTGTCTTATTTGAATAATCCCTTCCAGTGTTAAGGAAGTGTATGCAAAAAAGCTGCCAATGGGCGGAACTAACATTCTTAAAGAGATGGGCTGGATTCTACGGATGCCACTATAACACAGTGTGGCAGAGTAGCCACATACGTGTTCTTATTTGGGTGCAGCAGTAAGCAAGAGCAAGTCTGTGTCACAGAATGCTCTATATGCTGTTGAGCTTGGGCAGGCTGCTTAGCACTTTGGAGCACTGGGCATGGTCATTCATCTCCTTTCAGTATCAAGCTCATAGGCCTCAATTTAGGAAGACACTTAAAAACATGCTTAGGTTAATCCAGATTCCGTGCTTAAGCACCTGCTTACATGCTGTTCTGAATCCAGATGCTTTCCTGAACTGAGTCCTTAAAGAGCAGCATTTTCTTGAGGTGACTCGGGCAGGAGCTCCTCTTGTCCTTCAAGCTAACTACTGTTTGCAGCCAGCAGTGGACTGTGACATTCGTTCCTAGATGACTCAGATAGCTGAAACAAATGTGAAGGGAAACAACTTGCACATAGCGTAGACATTGTGACAGGTATGGCAACTTCCTGCTATATCTTTGCAAGATCATATTATATTAAGTGTCTGAATGATTTATATATCATTGCGGGCCAGAGACTGTATGCACTCCATGGGGAGAGGGTTACCACAGCTTCTCCAGGAAGTGAAAACTGCAGAGAATGATCAAGGCAAATCAGTCAAATTATAACACCTCCAGAGAGGTACCACCTCCTAAGCAGGCTCACATATTCTTATTCAAACTGATTCCTCCAGAGACCAACAGACAAAGAAAGGACTTTTTGAATAATTAGCCTGAGCTTAAACTGGCTCAGGGCCTTTGTTCTGGTTCTGGATCTAAGACAGATGAATTTATAACCATGGGCAAAATCCAGGTGTGGGTTTTGAAGGACTGAAGCCTACCAGGTTGGGATTGGGGATGAGCTCTGGTAAACTTTTTAGCATATGTGTAGCTTCTTTTATTGTTTTAATATTTCCCCCTGTAATGCTTTTACCTTAAAAATAACTGTGATTGCTTAGAAGGAGTCGTGTGGTAAATTATAACTGCTTGCAGTGCACTATTCATAGCCTTCGGAGAGAAAGTAAAGTGCAGGTGATGATCTTTTAGGCAGTCTGGCTTGTTGGGGACATCACAGTGTAAATCAGGAGCTGCACAGCCTTAAAACCCCAGTCAGGAGGGAATGAGGCTCAGGTCTCCACCTGAGACAGGTGACAGCTGGGAGTCGGAAGCCTAAAGTGGGTGCCCATGGTGAACCACAGAGGGGGAATACAGGTGCAGTTACCCTGAAACTGTGACAGATATCAAGTGGCCTTTTTGCTCCATGGAGGTGCTGGAGAGTCCCTGTGGGCTGATTCTGGCCTAAGGTTAGAGGCAAGTAGACATTTGGGTTTGAATTCTTACTTTAGCTGAACCAGAGCCATCATTCTTAATTACACAGTCCATCACTCTGTTTGCACACTAGAGCTAATTTGTCACCCTCCATCTTCTGGGGATAGATAGACAGCAACAGAGCAACGACCCCAGTTCTAAACACAGCAGCTCAGCAGCATCTGGTTGACATAGCAGGAGTCAGTGATTTGGAATAGGAACATATGTATAAATATGTCATGGACTAAGTGTGTGACAAAGGCTGTAAGTATGGAGTACAAGAGAAAGCATGATATGAATGCATTTCAAAAAACACATAGAAAGTTTCCCATACATTCTCTTTTGGCAAGATTACACATTGCTGATGTCAATAAGTCATAGGAATAAACAGTGAGATAACAGCAGGGTTGTGTGGAGTGGGGATAAATTTGGGGTTAAAACAGGTCAGGCACCTGAAAATCAGGTATAGTTCAGATGTAATGAGGAACACAGAGAGCAGACTGACAATTACTGAATACAGTATCAGAAGAACATGGTGACACAGCATGGGGCAGGACATCGGTGTTACTTTATTCCCCTTCCCGCACACATCTACACAAAGTGTATAGATGTTAGCAGTCACCAGGGGTGTTGATATAAAGGCAATACTGTTACAGCTCTCTTTCTCTCCCTCCCTGTCTCTTTCACACACACATAGTGTTAGGGAGCAATGAATAGCTGTTCCATAGTTCAGGATGAGGCTAGCTTCACATTAAAAGAAGAGGAAGGATTTTCCAGTGGGCAGGCTGCTAGCTTGAGAATTGGCAAACCAGGTTTGTTCCCTGCTCCTCACTTCCTGTGTGACCTTGGGCAAGTCTGGGTGAAATCTAGGCCCTATGGAAGTCAATGACAGCTCTCCCATTGACTTCAATAGGGTCATGATTTCATTGCTAGTTTTTCTGTGCCTCAATTCCCCATCTGTAAAATGGGGGTAATAGCACTAACCTACCTCACAGGAGTGGTGTCAGGATAAATATGTTAAAGATTGTGATATGCTCAGATGCTGTGGTCATAGTAGGAGGCCATAAAGGTACTATATACTGGTAGCTCAAATGTGGAGCTCTTCTGCTGGATATCTGTGGGTGCAGATGGATCATACCTCGTGCCATCAACTGGCTACTGAAGCTGGCCCATAATGTTCATCTTAATTGCTCTGTTGGTTCATGCTCAATGCATAAAGCAAAACTGACCTGCAGGCTGATGAAAAGGCATATGTATGTCTTAAAAATTCCTGAATAATCCAGATAGTTACTATCCATACGAGTCCACATTAAATTGTTCTTGCTGGAGTGGAAAACAGACTCTGCATATCTTTCCTCATGCAAATAGCCTGACTGAAATTAAGATAATTCCCTGTTTACCTGCTCTGGTTTCCAAAACATGCTATTAGCCACTCAGCTAATTCCTAAGCAATTCATCTCTTCTGAAAACTGCTGGTGTTAGTTTTCAGACTGATACAATGTGACATGAAAAATTTCCTAAATGCTGCTCCAATTTAATATACAGGAGATTTAAAAAAAATTACAGAAGATTAAAAAAGACTGTCCATGCCCTTAGCTCTGGAGGGGAGCGCACACAGGACATGATTCACTGTTGTCTTCCACCTTCTGTAGTCATTTACACCAGTGCATAGAGGGTATAAAACCATTAGTATATGAGAATGGTATGCACTAGTGTGAATGACTACACAAAGTGCAGAGCAATGGAGAATGGAGACCAAAGGAATCTTCCTCTTTACCCCTGCACAAGGGCTCAATACAATCGCAGTCTCTGCTTGTGTATATTGGCTATGTACTTGTATCTCAATGTGTTTGATTCTAAGTAGCTTCAGTGAAGCATTTGGTCAGCTTCTTGAGAAAGGACTATTCTCAGTAAGTGCCCAGTCAAGAAACACTTAACTGACAATGGACTTTGGGAGATGCCAATCCACATCTGAGCTTTCCTGGGAACATTCAAACTAACATGTAAACAATGGCGTCGGCCAGCAAAAAGCTGAATCATTCATGGACGTGTGACTTGCCCAGGTGGCTACAAACTCCATCTTGTTGCTATGATTTTGCACAGGAGGACAAAGGGGTTTCCACCCCCAAGAGAAAGAATATAAAAGGCCCTGGAAACCCCTCCATGTTGTCTTCAGCTGGCACAAGAGATGGCCTCTCCACTCCCAAGAGATGCCTGAAAGAAACTGGAACAAAGGACAGTAACTTCAGTGGTGTGAGTGATTGCTTGGCCCAGATTAGGAAGGAGTCCAGTCTGTGAAAGAAGCTTATTGGAACATCTCTGGGGGTGAGATTTCATCTGTAATCAGTTTCTTACTGTATTAGGCTTAGATTTGCATTTTGTTTTATTTTGCTTGGCAACTTATTTTGTTCTGTCTGTTATTACTTGTAACCACTTAAATCCTACATTTTATATTTAATAAAATCACTTTTGCTTATTAATTAACCCAGAGTAAGTAATTAATACCTGGGGGAGCAAACAGCTGTGTATCTCTCTCTATCTGTGTTACATAGAGGGCGGACAATTTATGAGTTTACCCTGTATAAGCTTTATACAGAGTGAAATGGATTCATCTGGGGTTTGGATCCCATTGGGAGCTGGGTGTCTGGGTGCAGGGGACAGGAGCACTTCTTAAGCTGTTTTCAGTTAAGTTTGCAGCTTTGGGGCACGTGATTCAGACCCCAGGTCTGTGTTGGAGCAGACTGGCGTGTCTGGCTCAATAGGGCAGGGTTCTGGAGGCCCCAACGGGCAGAGAAAACGGGCTCAGAGGTAGACTCAACACATCAGGTTACAGTCCCAAGGGGGTCTTTGTGACTGAACCTGTCACAATGGCTAAATGACACAATCTAGCCCTAAATATATGTAGACAGGGGAAATGATTGTTGCAATTACAACATAAAACTACAAAATAGGAATGACTGTTTTTTTTTTTCCTAAAGCTGTTTCTTA
This sequence comes from Lepidochelys olivacea, assembly GCF_965140295.1. NCBI lineage: Eukaryota > Metazoa > Chordata > Testudines > Cheloniidae > Lepidochelys > Lepidochelys olivacea. Next base: position 83,732,872 of record NC_140415.1, on the reverse strand, counting down.
TATAGTTTTTCAAACAAAATCTTTCCTTTAGGGCCCAATCCAGGAAATGTTTACCCTTTGAGAGCCCCTACATGTCTTAGTAGTTCCATTCAGTGCAGTGAATTTTTCTCATAAGTAAGGACAACATCCATGAGTAAGGGTTTACAGAGCTGGGCACACAGAGCTCTGTAAAAAACAAAATTGTTCAGTGTGTCTTTGGATTCCCCTTCCTTCCCTCTCCTGCTTTTTAAAGTTTTCCACTGCAAACCGTCAAATTGCAGTAAAGTGTCCGCATGAGTCATCTGTCCAATAATTAATCTTTGCTATGCTGAAGGCATCCAAAAACACAGAATAGAAATACACAGGGGAAAGTTCTATTAGCTTGAAATTAAAGTTTAAAAGGCTCTTGCTCTTGTTTCTCCTGCAGAGACTATTTTGAAAAAAAATTGTAAGTGAAAGCTGGGTCTCACTACTAATTTCTGGGAATGACAATTCTTCTGTGAGTTAAAGCAGCCATTTCACAAAAAGAGCGGAGACAATCATGAGATACTAATACACATAATACCTCTGGAACACACATGCCTAATTAGAAAGAGAAAATGCTCTATTGCATTCTAATCATTAGGAACCTGTTTAAATTTGGGACCAGGCCAACTGGATATTCCTTTCCATGGGCTACTCTTTTGCTTTTGAACTATGCTGTTTTAAACAGAAGACCTGGAAGACCTTTGCATTACTGAGGTTCAAAGAAAGATTAGGGGACTCAGTGGTTCAGAATTTCAGTTATGCTAAGGCTCCTTTATGTAGTAGGTGGAAATGACCCCCTATAAAGTCCTGGCCAGTGTAAAGTTGGTATAAGGCAGGGGTGGCCATCCTGAGCCTGAGAAGGAGCCAGAATTTACAAATGTACGTTGTCAAAGAGCCACAGTAATACATCAGTAGCCCCTCATCAGCTCCCCTGCTCCCAGCACCTCCCATCCACTGGCAGCCCCACTGATCAGCACTCCCCATTCCTTCCCCGCACCTCCTGATCAGCTGTTTTGTGGCGTGCAGGAGGCTGTGGGGGGAGGGGTGGAAGAAGCAAGGGCATGGCAGGCTCAGGGGAGCGGGCGGGAAGGGGTGGAGTGGGGGCAGGGCCTGTGGCAGAGCCAGGGGTTGAGCAGCGAGCACCCCCCGGCACATTGGAAAGTTGGCGCCTGTAGCTCCAGCCCCGGAGTCAGTGACCTAGACAAGGAGCCGCATAGTAACTTCTGAAGAGCCGCATGTGGCTTTGGAGCCAGAGGTTGGCCAACCCTAGTATAAGGGTTCTACCATGACCTTACCCCTAGCCCTCAGGTTGAAGAGTGGATTGAGAGCCTCTCACGGGTATGGCCTGAGTATACTGCATTACAGCTATTCTCTTCTTCTCGGGGCCACAGGTCACAGCTATGACATCACAGTGCTGTTGCAGAATCAAGGAACCTCTGTGAAGATGGTGGGTTTGCCTCCTGTCCATTCCCTGGGCATCCACAAGTCCACAGAGGTGAGTCCTGTAGCTTACTCCAGGTATGGACAAACCCCACCTCCTTCTCGCAGTGAACCAATATGGGGGAATCACTGTGAAATTTTACACTGCAATTCAACCCCCCCAGCAGGCCCATGCCAGTAGACTCAGGCTCGCGGAGCTCAGGATAACAGGCTGTTTAATGTACACATTCGGGCTTGGGATGAATCCCATGTTCTAGGACCACACAAAGTCAGAGAGTCCCAGAACTTTGGGCTGCAGCCTGAGCCCAAATGTTCACCCAACAATTAAGTAGCCCCTTAGCTAGACCCTGTGAGCCCGAGTCAGCAGGCATGGGCCAGCTGTGGGTGTCTAACTGCAGTGTAGACACACCCTAAGATCCCTCACATACATTATGGTGTGGAAGGGGGCAATTTGGCCTTTTGGGCTATCTGGGATAGCTGTGGGCAGGTAGTTATCATTGTATAAGTGCACATGAGATGTTCTCAACAGATTTCCTTTTAACAGAGGTGTGTAATAGTGCCTTCTGAGTTAAGATTTGAAAATTACTTTGTTATCTAAACTTTATGTTTGACTCCCTTCCAATTTTGGGAAGCATGGCAGGGTAGAAATCCTTTTGGACTGAATTTTTCATGTATGTTCTCAAGTCAGAAGCAAACATTTTTAAAAAAACAACCAGAAAAATGAAAATATGGCTTTGCAATAGCAGATTTTGATATTTCTGAAATGGTCTATAACCGTGATGAATGTTTGGTGATTTTTTTCTATAGCTAGTCATTAAAGTTCAGATATAGTTAAGTAATGAATACAAATACCACTTATTCACCAGGACTCAAAGAAAAAAATTACCTTCATGTTCCTACTCTCATATGAAATACTGAATCACTGATGTTTAAGTGAGCTTCAGTCCCCCTCTTTGGCTCCAGTCTAAAAGTTTGTATCAAAGAAAACATGGCAGTTGGAGCAAGGGCTGAGGGCTTGATTTTTGAAATGTGCCCAAACAGAATTTAGGTGCAATGGAGGAGAGGAGCTAGGATTCAGAGTTTTATTGATTCATGGATTCCAAGACCAAAAGGGACCATTGTGATCCTCTAAGCTGACCTCCTGTATAACACAGGCCAGAGAACTTCCTCAAAATAATTCCTAAAGCACATCTTTTAGAAAAACATCCAATCTTGATTTAAAAATTGTTAATGATGAAGAATCCACCACCACCCTGGGTAAACTGTTCCAGTGATTAATTGTCTTCACCGCTAAAAATTAAAAAATGTATGCCTCATTTCCAGTCTGAACTTGTCTAGTTTCAACTTCCAGCCATTGGATCGTGTTATACTTTTGTCTGCTAGATTGAAGAGCCCATTATTAAATATTTGTTCCCCCAATAGGTACTTATAGACTGTGATCAAGTTGTCCCTTAATCTAAAACTAAATAGATTGTGCTCTTTGAGACTACCATTACAAAGTAGGCTTTCTAATCTTTTAATCATTCTCATGGCTCTTCTCTGTGCCCTCTCCAATTTATTGACATCCTTCTTGAGTTGTGCACACCAGAACTAGTCACAATATTTCAGCAGAGGTCACACTAGTGCCAAATACTGAGGTAGAACCTCTGTACTTTGACTTGAGATTGCCCTTTTTGTCACAGCGTCACAGTGGGAGGCCATTTTCAGATGATTATTCACCACAACCCCCAACAGAGAGCTAATTGTGGCTCTTGATTCTGAGCCATCCAGCCTTAGCATAATGTCCCTAGGGATCTTATGCCAGTGGAGAACTGGGCAGTGGAGTACTGGCAGCTTTACATGGCCAGAGATTCCCCCAGAACAGAGAGGGAATTATCCAGGGAAAATCTTTGGCTGTTTAAGTTCACTTGCATTGCATAGGTGGCGTAAAGTGAATTTGGGAGACTACAGAATTTGGTTGTCAGTTAAAACTTCAGTAATATTTTTTAATAAAAGGTTTATGCAGCAAGCAATCCCCTATCCCACCAAAAAAACCTCATTACTGGAGTGGTCAAAAAAGTTAACTAACATATAAGAAACTAAAATTAGATCTTAATCCAAATGCTGAGTTAATCCCGCTGTGTCACAAATACTCTTCTCTGTATTCAAAAGGGCCTTGATGTTACAGACCCTACCAGAGAGTTCTGCTAATGCATAAAAGTTTGTGTTTTCAGAACTGGTTTCAGGACACCCCTCACCATAGTTTCCCATCTCTCTGCTTGGTGGTTGCCACTCATAGCTTGCATGCATGGGAGTACAGAAAAATATTAGTTGCATGGCAAAATTAATTATTGTTTTTTGTTTACTATTGGAACAGGCCCCTATATTTAGAATAGTGTAACAACGGGGGCCTGAAAAACTATCTTGCCCTTCCACTCCCTTTGGGAACAGGCTGGAATTTCTGCTGAGGCCTGGATTCAGTCCATGGTAAGAAAGCGATGCCATCAGATGTTGAGCCAAGAGAGTCTGCAAAAGGAGCACCGTGGTGGGATGAAAAAATGCACCGTCTCATGGTTTTTCATGTCCACTTTTGATGTATGACTGTGACACCTTGGTCTGAATACCACTGAGCACTGTTATGATCCCTTTATTTATAACAAGCAGCTTGCTGGATCACACAGTATAGTTTGGCTCCCAAGGGTATATTTACTTCAGAGGAAGAGCTGTGGGAAAAGTCAACAGTTCAAACCCTATAATCTTGAGCCGGCATTCTCTCACTCTGAGCATTGACGAGCTGCACTGTTGAAACTTGACTTATACGGGGCCTTGTTCTATTTGCTTTTTCTTTTGGCATCTACCATTCCTTCTCCTTTCCCTCCTCTCCCTTCCCCCCACCCTCCAAGAGGGAGCAGTTTCATGGCACCACTCTCATGTGGGTGGAAAAAACAGGAAGTGCCTCTTGTCAGGTTTGAAGTCCACATGGGGCTATGGAGCTCAGTGGAAGAAATGTGGTCCTTGAGCCTATTTGCATTCGAGGGCCTGATCCAAGGCCTATTCAAATCAATGGGAATCTTTTCATGGCAATGCTCAGTAGATGTTGGACTGCCTCTTTTCAGGTTTCTTGTCATCTTTCCCTGAGATGTAAAGCACCTGGCTTAATTCTCAGTGAAGAACAAAATTCAAGTAACTTATTTGGTTGTAGGAGTTGTGGCTGTGACTTCTTTAATTCTGTTTTCCGTTGCTGGCATGTATTCCCTTCATCTTCCTCACCCTTCTGTAAGGTATGTGTGTGGTTGTCACATTGCTACAGCTCTTGTCCCTTGGACTGTGCTTGCATTTCAATTAATGGCTAGTATTGGCTTTCTTTTTCAGCTCTGTGAAAAGAACATTTCAATCAGTTTGACTTCGAGTCATATTTATTCTTAAATCCTATGTGACAGTAAGGTCCAGAAGTGGTGGGTGAACAGGGTAAAACATAAGTAAACATAGTGACTATGGGGCCAGTCCTGACACTGGTATTAAGCCCAACTAAGTGAGCTTTGCTCAGAGGTGTTTCTTGTGCCCAGGGGAAGGAACTTTCTCTGGTATTCAGCCTCCAGGTTGCAGTAACTTCCCATGCCTGCCGTTGAGTTCCCCTTTGATAAGAGGAAGGGGGAACTTTGCTTGTGGATTTGTGAATCAGTGCTCTTCCCTCCCTCGCCCAGGGAACTACACTAATTCAGCTGCATCAGGGCCCCCCATGTCCAAGGAGTTTGGGAAGAAGAGGGTAGGATTTGCCCTTTTATGACTAATTGACTAATTCAGTGAGGCAAGTAACCTAAATTCCATTTCCTGGTATCCTTACCTGTGCTAACACCCAGCAATCCCACTCCAGGATACAATACAGCAGTTTGCATCATGCTAATTGCCCCCTTCTGGCATTGCAAGCCAGATGATAGCAGTTTCCCCCTCCTTTTGCTGCACACAAAACTGGCCTTTTATCTTGGATCATATTAACAATGCTTAGTTCTGGTTCTAATCAGTGGTTTGCTCACAAAGGCACTAGTTAGTGTAATGTAATGTATCCCTTCAATTATCCCAATCTAATCATCAGCGTTGAGATAAAGGGCTTCTGTTTAGCACAATATTCTATTAAACACTGACATGTCAGCTACTGAGTCGTGCTTACTCTAAACATTCAAACAGGAGCCAAGAGGGCAGTGCGCTGTGCAGTTACCTGGATGTAGGAGAAACCTCAGACAACTCTGCATAGGTGACATGGGTCTCTGAAGGAGGAGGAGGAGGACGAGGAGGGGGGAAGTACACTCTGCTAATGTAATATGTAGCATACATTTACTCTTGTTAGCTGCTCTAGGAGCAGAATAAAAGACCATCACTTAGACTCTCTCTGATTCTGAGAGCCAGTGGGCCAGATTCTCCTCTCATTCATTTTTTCAGGGACTGTTTCCTCTGGTTTTACTAAAGCTCTGTTGATTTCAGTAGAGTTACTCTGGATTTGCATTGGACTGACTGAGACCAGAATGAACTGCTGTTCATGGGGTGTTGACAGCAACAGTAATAAATGTCCTGCTGAGTTGGGCATGAAGACAGGGACAACAAAATGGTGGAAAAATGAAGGGCTTAATTGTCTCTAACTCTGTGTGTGTGTGTGTGTGTGGATGAGCAAGTAAGGGAGGGAGAGAGAGCACAGAGCCTTGCCTCACCTTGAACATCTGTGGTCAGGCTGGCTCGATGACTGCACTGGTGTGTGCTCAACTGGCCAGGAACAGGGATCTATGGATGCTGCCCTCGTTGAAAGGGGGGAGAGCTTCCACTGCAGTGTGCACTGCTTGAGAGCCCCAGGAGGAATTCTAGGGAAGCATTTCATAAATTCCAAGGCCAGAAGGGACCATTTTGACCGTCCAGTCTGGCCTCCTGCCTAGCACAGGCCATAGAACTTCCCCAGAATATTTCCTAGAGCATAGCTTGTAGAAAAAATCCAATCTTGCTTTAAAAATTGTCACTGATGGAGAATCCACAACAGCTCTTGGAAAATTCACTCTACCTCTAGATTTCCTCCCCTCACATACATCACAATCTGCCCCTAAGCTTTGATAAAATAAAACACAGCAAAATGCATTAAATAAATTTGAAACACCATATAATTGCTTTTCAGGAATGGATTTGTGTTATATAGAAAATCACCTGGTATCCTACTTATCAAATACCTTGATTGACCATTTTGAATCTTGTCCTTGTTTGGTAATAGGCAAGCTTGGTTTATTACCAGCAGTCATGGGAGCAGAAAAAGTGTGGGAATTTTCAAACGTGTATTTGCAGTGTGGTGTTTAGGCCAGGGGTTCTCAGACTTCATTGCAATGCAACCCCCTTCTGCCAACAAAAATTATTACATGGCCCTGGAATGGGGTGGGGAGACCAAAGCTTGAGCCTGCCTGAGCCCCGCTGCCCCAGATGAGGGAGACGGGGGGCAAAGCTGAAGTCTGAGCTCCGCTGTTCCGGGGTGGGGGGCCAAAGCCCTTGGGCTTCAGCTCCAGGCAGTGGGGTTGAAACAGGGTCACAACCTACTTTGGGGTTCCGACCCACAGTTTGACAACTGCTGGTTTAGGCTCTAGCATTCCAGAATATAGTGAATATGTCCAAGTCTGTTGGCAGTGTCTTCTGGAAGTGGGTTAGAAATGTCTTTGTAATGGAATTGCCTGTTTTCATCAAGAGACACCCCTATATTCACAATGAGTTATCATCTTGTAAATGAATCAGAAAAGCATCATCTTACATTTCTATTTCAATACACTGACTGATCTAAATCTGTCCCTGGATGGCCAGAAATTCCTGAGCCGATCCTAAACATTTTAGAACTGTCCCTGGCGATAACCACTAGAAATTCATATACTTCAGAGACCTAGCAACTGTGGGGATCTTAGGGGTGTCCTTGTCACCCCTACTACACATAACCCACAGACCCATCTATATTCCCAGAGAAAAAAATAAGTTAATGAAAAAATGGAGTTAAGGTTGAGAGTATGTATCAGTAATCTAAAGACAAAAAGCATTACAAATGCAGGTTATTCAAAGTTAAGGTTACACTTAAAAGAAATCCAAACATTTTAAGGTATGGAAATGCACAGTTCAGGCATTCTAACAACCTTAATTCTTAATGTAGTGCCACCATGCAATAACCATATGATGAGGATCTTAGTGTTCATATGTTTCCCTTCATAGTATCGCCACAGGGCAACATTAAACTTGTTTAGATGTCTCACCATGACTGATAACACCAGAATTCACTTACATAGAGATTGCACTGAACGCATTTAACCATTTAAATAGTTTTGGAAGTAGGCTTCTGAGTGAATATCTAACTTTTGAACACTGAGATCTTTCAACCTCTATTTCAGGCTGATGAAAAATCCAAAGACACTCAATTTGTCCAAAGACAAAGAAATTTTGAGGATTTCATTGTGATAAGTAAATAACAATTGAATTAAACCCCAGTGGATGGAATTTAAAACCTTGAAGTGGTCATTTGCTGGAATTTCCAAACAATGGAACCAGAGTGAATATCTCACATCTATAGAGTGTCTTTCATCCCAAAGTTCTGTGCAAACTTGTAAGCATTTTATGCTGAATACTGGAATCGGTTCACTCATTACTGAAATCCTGAGTAGCAACATTACATTAGGACTTGTCTACACTTCAAGTTTCTGTGCTGCAAGCCAGCATGTGAATCTACTGTATGCAGCATGTTGTGTGGACACTGCTAAGTGCACTTTTATAGTGGAGAGATGTATATAGCAGGGACCAGTGCAGTTCAACATATTCATAAATGATGTGGGAAAAGGGGTAAACAGTGAAGTGGCAAAGTTTGCATACAAAATTACTCAATAGTTAAGTCCAAAGCTGACTGGAAAGAGATACAAAGGGATCTCACAAAACTGGGTGACTGGGTAACACAATTTCAGATGAAATTCAATGTTGATAAATGCAAAGTAATGTACATTGGAAAACATAATCCCAAGTACACATAGAAAATGATAGTTCTCTGAAAACATCTGCTTAAAAGAATGCTGTACTGGGTCAGACCGAAGGTCCATCTGCATCTCAATATGCAGCGGCAGTCAAAAAGCTAACACAATGCTAGAAAATATTTGTAAAGGGATAGTAAATATGACAGAAAAGAGCATAATGTCACTATATGATTCCATGGTATGCCCACATCTTGAATACTGCATGCATTTCTGGTCGCCCCATTTCAAAAAAAGATATTAGAATTAGAAAAGGTACAGAGAAGGGCAAAAAATGATTAGGGGTATGGAACGGCTTCAGTATGAGGAGAGATTAAAAGACTGGGACTGTTCAGTTTAGAAAAGAGACAACAAAAGCAGGATATGTAAAATCATGACTGACATGGAGAAACTGAATAAGGAAGTGTTATTTACCGCTTCACATAACATAAGAACGAGGGGTCAGCCAATGAAATTAATAGGCAGCAGATTTAAAACAAACAAAAGGAAGTACTTTTTCATGCAAAACAGTTAATCTATGGAATGCATTGCCAGGAGATGTTGTGAAGGCCAAAAGTCTAACATGGTTCAAAAAAGAATTAGCTATGTTCATGGAGGATAGGTCCATCAATGGCTGTTAGCTGAGATGGTCAGGGATGCAACCCCACACTCTGGGTGTCCCATAGCCTATGATAGCCAGAAGTTGGGACTGGATGACAGGGGATAGATCACTCAATAATTGCTCTGTTCTGTTTATTCCCTCTGAACATCTGGCACTGAATGCTGTCAGAAGACAGGTTACTGGGCTAGATGGACCATTTGTCTGACCCAGTATGGCCATTCTTATGTTTTTATTGGAGGTTGTCAAGGTTCCTCCCCCACTCTGAACTCTAGGGTACAGATGTGGGGACCTGCATGAAAAACCTCCTAAGCTTATCTTTACCAGCTTAGGTCAAAACTTCCCCAAGGTACAAAATATTACACCCGTTATCCTTGGACTGGCCGCTACCACCACCAAACTAATACTGGTTACTGGGGAAGAGCTGTTTGGACGCGTCCTTCCCCCCAAAATACTTCCCAAAACCTTGCACCCCACTTCCTGGACAAGGTTTGGTAAAAAGCCTCACCAATTTGCCTAGGTGACTACAGACCCAGACCCTTGGATCTTAAGAACAATGAACAATTCTCCCAACACTTGCACCCCCCCTTTCCTGGGAAATGTTGGATAAAAAGCCTCACCAATTTGCATAGGTGACCACAGACCCAAACCCTTGGATCTGAGAACAATGAAAAAGCATTCAGTTTTTTACAAGAAGACTTTTAATAAAAAATAGAAGTAAATAGAAATAAAGAAATCCCCCCTGTAAAATCAGGATGGTAGATATCTTACAGGGTAATTAGATTCAAAAACATAGAGAACCCCTCTAGGCAAAACCTTAAGTTACAAAAAAGATACACAGACAGAAATAGTTATTCTATTCAGCACAATTCTTTTCTCAGCCATTTAAAGAAATCATAATCTAACACATACCTAGCTAGATTACTTACTAAAAGTTCTAAGACTCCATTCCTGTTCTGTCCCTGGCCAAGACGACTACAGACAGACACAGACCCTTTGTTTCTCTCCCTCCTCCCAGCTTTTGAAAATATCTTGTCTCCTCATTGGTCATTTTGGTCAGGTGCCAGCGAGGTTACCTTTAGCTTCTTAACCCTTTACAGGTGAGAGGAGCTTTCCCCTGGCCACGAGGGATTTCAAAGGGGTTTACCCTTCCCTTTATATTTATGACAGAAGTCCTGGAGTGTGGCTTCGTATACTGCTGCTTCAAAGCACAGTATGCTAAACCACACTCTGGGACCTTCACTGTGCCGTAATAGTGTTCACATGGGAAATTACAGCACAGCAAACTTGTATGCCTAAATTCAAACCCTGGTTTATGGTGTAGTTATGTGCCATCTGGACAACCCCTTAGTATAAAGTAGGAAGTGAAGAATACTGTAGCCAACTGAAAGTGCAAGGAGAATATAAATAGACCTATTATAATCAGGATTTTTACCATGGAATTCACTTCTTGTCACAGAACTGGGCTCCAGAATCGTACCTTTCACTTAAACTGGAAGACAAACTTGTAAGCATGAACTGAATGTAAACTGAAGCAGTGATTTGTGACTGAGTTTGTAGAGTGCCTGAAAGGTGTCATCTGCCCCATTCATCTTAAACAGAGCCCTGTGGCCTTGGAAAGTCCACAGCTGCAGAATTTAGCATTCTTCCAAGATGCCATGGAAGTCAGGATTTTGCTGCAGAATTTGCCAATATGTTACAATGAGAAGTTTGACATCTGGTTTTCTGCCTCATTGCTGGAGTCCTGAGACCTGCCTACAAATGAATTTTGTTCTCCCCACAAGGCAGAGTTAATTTGATTACAATGCATAGTTCTTGCACACTGTTCCATGCAGACACACAGCAGGGGAGTTGGAACTGTAGTCCAGTTTGCAGTCAGGGAATTGGGGGTTGCCAGAAGTGTAGGCTGGTGAACTGAGCTGCTTGGAGATCAGCACAGCAGCTTAGGTTTCAGGGGCCATGGAGATGAGCTGCTGAAGTGGGTATGTGCTCCCTACTTGACTGGCACTTAGAGGGAGATTCTGAACCAGGTTGCCTGGACAACTTCATCACAGGAGTTGAGGTCTGGGGATTGGAATCAGGCTGCCTGGAGTACTAGACCTGTATAATTACACAAATCACTGTCTGGCCACAGCTAATACCTCTATTCTTTTGTGTGTGTGTGGGGCAGAAGAAATAGTTTTTTAATAAGCACAGATAGCCAGCAATTCTGTTTAAGATTTTATTCAAAAAGATCTAAACTTGATTCTTAATTCCATGCTGAGACACTGGCTTAGTAGCAACTCTGAAGGAAGAGTAATACCTGCTGAATCACCACACTACTCCCTGTAGCACCCATTTTAAGCTTCCAGATTTCCTGTTCAGTTATTCTCCAGGGCCGGCCAAATGCTATCTAGTGTATGGGAGCAGATTAGTTCACAGGCTGATGTGGTCTTGGACTTTCTAATTTTGTCAAGGGTTTTGAGTTTTATAACTAGTGTGCAATAAAAACCTCAGAATATTCCTGGGGCTTGCTCTGGGATCCAAATATGGAGGCCACCTGATAAGACATAGGTGTGAATTTTCAGAAGCTTCTGTGGCCACAGCTCCCATGTGTATATGTATCCATTCTGAATTAAAAAAATACATATGGCTGTGGTAGGATTTGCAAAGAGTGTGGCTGGTTGTGTGCAGTATGTGTACAAATGAACAAGCTAGGGGTTATGGCCTCAGGAATGGCCACACATATTATATCAAAATTCCTCTGGGTGACAATGTTTATGAAAAGTTGGGATAAAAATCTTTGATCTAATTTGTAACATTAGGCACATAAATCCATATTTAGGGACCTGATTTTTTTTCCAGAGGCGCTGAGAGCTCACGCTTCCTTTTAGAGTTTGTGCTCAGTATGTCTTAATATGAGGCTACTAGGTACATTGCATATGGATTGAGGTACCCAATTTTAGGCCCCCAAGTTTATAAGTGTTGCCCTTAGTAACTCAAGGCATCTTCTTATCCCTGTCGTGCTGTCAGATACCACCATCTGTCACATATACTGCCATGACCTCTGAATATAAACCATGTTACAAGGAAGGGTTTACGAACTTAGTTAGTTCTTATACTAGAACAGCCCATCAATTCAACCAGTCTGGAGAAGATCTAAAAATATAGTTTTGGCTTTGTAGTTTTACTGTATTTTGCAGAAAATGACTGTCTAAATGATGCTATATCTTGGTGGGGAAAAATGCCCCAAGATAAAATAATTCTCACTGTCTTAAACCATCTGGAGCATTTCTTTTTTTCAAGAGGAAATTAAAATAATTTGTGAAACATACAATCCCACCATTCAACAGAACTAAACAATAACACATCCTTTAAATATTTAAACCAGTTTTTATAAGCATCATCAAGATTAAAAAATGTAATTTGTGAAATATTAAAACTTTTGTATAATAGTGCATCCTTAATTAAGTTTAATTGAATGAAATATGAAGTGCACTTCAGTTACATAAATAACCCTGGAGATGAATTAAATCAAATCAGGACCCAAGACACAATAATATTTAATTAGGTTACGGTATATATGACACAGATGACTGGTATTAAATCAAAGCTCCCTGGTTCATCACATTTCTGCTGAAAAATGGATGGAAACAAAAAAAAGGAAAGACCGACCTGAATCAGCATCCAATAGATTTCTAGATAACATTTTTATTTCACTACATTAATATCAGTGCAATCTGTCATGGGATTCAATCTGCATATGGGTCCATCATAATTCAGATCATAATTCAGCGATGCATGAAACTTCCCTTTAAACCTGCTGAATAGAATAAATTTTAAACCACAGAAGTCTAATACAGATTGGTTAAGAAAGTCTTAATGTTAGTATTGGACTTTTATAAAATGCACGAACAGCCCTCATGTATATCGAATACATCGGGAAATGTATAAGGTGCTACACATCCACTGGAGAACTTCAATCCACTGTTGGCCAGCTGTTTAGTGATAAGCAGCCGCTGTCTCATGAGATGACCTCACCCCTGAAAATGTAGAATGGAAATATCACTTTGAATAAAGTTGAAAAAGGCAAAACAATCACAGACTATTTTGTCCTCAAATGGGATCATAAACACATACATTTTAATAAGTTGTATGAAATCTACCTGAACCTTTGTCCACCTTCCTCTATCCCTCCATTTCTCATGCCTATGCATGCTAGGGAGATTCCTCTTAACTGTGTGAGAGTATGAAGTCAGCATTCTGCAAGCTGGCTCCAAGTCCCTGATGAACAGTACAATCAGTGATCGGAGAGAATGCCTTTTTCCTCCCCAATGTACAGCCATGGGAAATTGAGATCAGCTGCAGCATTTTCACTCACAGCCCACATTTGAAGTTCTGCAAACAAGGGAGAGGATATTTTCAATAAAGAACCCTCGGTGACGAGTTGGATCACAGAACACCCCCCGGGCGGTTGCCAATTGATGTGCCGAGACTATTTCTGCCCCTGCTTTCCTGCCCTGTCAGCTTAGGACTTCAGTGCCCTGCCTCGTTTGAGCCAGACCTGCTAGCCTGCTGCAAACCCAGACCCAGGTCTGAACCATGTCCTGTAACAGCTGTAGGCTTAATTGAAAGCAACTTAGGAAGTGTGCCTGTCTTTAACACTCAGATGCCGAACTCCCAATGGGGTCCAAACCCCAAATAAATCTGTTTTACCCTGTATAAAGCTTACACAGGGTAAACTCATAAATTGTTCACCCTCTATAACACTGATAGAGAGATATGCACAGCTGTTTGCCCCCCCCCAGGTATTATTACATACTCTGGGTTAATTAATAAGTAAAAAGTGATTTTATTAAATACAGAAAGATTTAAGTGGTTCCAAGTAGTAACAGATAGAAGAAAGTGAATTACCAAGCAAAATAAAATAAAACATGCAAGTCTAGTAATAAAACGGAATACAGATAAAATCTCACCCTTAGAGATGTTTCAATAATTTTCTTTCATAGACTGGATGCCTTCCTACTCTGGGCACAATCATTTCCCCTGGTACAGCTCTTGTTCCAGCTCAGGTGGTAGCTAGGGGATCCCTCATGATGGCCTCCTCCTTGTTCTGTTCCACCCACTTATATATCTTTTGCATAAGGTGGGAATCCTTTGTCCCTCTGGGTTCCCACGCCTCCTCCTCAATGGAAAAACAACAGGTTAAATATGGAGTCCAGTTCAGGTCACATGATCACATGTCACTGTAAGACCCCCAAGCCTTCATTCCTCCCAGCCTGACTCACAGGAAGGCCTGCCTGCAAACAGAGCCATCCACAGTCAATTGTCCTGGTTGATGGGAGCCATCAAGATTCCAAATCACCATTAATGGCCCACATTTTGCATAATTACAATAGGCCCTCAGAGTTATATTTCATATTTCTAGTTTCAGATACAAGAGTGTTACATTTATACATATAGGATGATCACACTTAGTAGATTATAAGCTTTGTAATGATGCCTTACAAGAGACCTTTTGCATGAAGCATATTTTAGTTACATTATATTCATATCAGCATACTTTCATAAAATCATATAGAGTTTACTATCCCTTTTATCTTACAAAACCCATGTCTATTTTCCCTTGGTGAACCGTGCAAAGCCCACTTGTTTTCTTAGTGGGGGAATTTCAAAAGTGAAAAGTCAAGCAGGAGAGTGAGTTTGTGTGTGTGTGTCCCCGGAGGTGGGGTGAGAAAGCCTGGATTTGTGCTGGAAACGGCCCACCTTGATTACCATGCACATTGTAGGGAGAGTGGTCACTTTGGATGAGCTATTACCAGCAGGAGAGTGAGTTTGTGTGTGTGGTTTTTGGGAGAGGGGTGAGGGAACCTGGATTTGTGCAGGAAATGGCCCACCTTGATTATCATACACATTGTGAAGAGAGTGGTCACTTTGGATGGGCTATTACCAGCAGGAGAGTGAGTTTGTTTGTGGGGGGGCGGAGGGTGAGAAAACCTGGATTTGTGCTGGAAATGGCCCAACTTGATGATCATTTTAGATAAGCTGTTACCAGCAAGAGAGTGAGTTTGTGTGTGTATGGGGGTGAGAAAACCTGGATTTGTGCTGGAAATGGCCCACCTTGATTATCATGCACACTGTAGGGAGAGTGGTCACTTTGGATAAGCTATTACCAGCAGGAGAGTGAGTTTGTGTGTGGGGGGGGGCGGAGGGTGAGAAAACCTGGATTTGTGCTGGAAATGGCCCAACTTGATGATCACTTTAGATAAGCTATTACCAGCAGGACAGTGGAGTGGGAGGAGGTATTGTTTCATGGTCTCTGTGTATATAATGTCTTCTGCAGTTTCCACGGTATGCATCCGATGAAGTGAGCTGTAGCTCACAAAAGCTCATGCTCAAATAAATTGCTTAGTCTCTAAGGTGCCACAAGTACTCCTTTTCTTTTTAAGGGGATTTGTGTTCCTGATTCACTAAGCTGCTTTTGAAAATCCTCCTCTTTGGCCTTTGACCTGGGGGAACAGTTAGGTGTTTTTTCACTTTTACATGAGTGTGGATAGAATTGGTTGAAATTTAGTTCATACTTTTAATTGAAAAAAAAAAAAACCCAACGTTTTGGATGAAAATTCCCCAGCCGGCACTAGTTGTGGGGCTGACTATTTTAGTCTTAGTTTGGTACTGAACTAATTTTGAATTCACTTTTATTAATTACTCACATGTAAACATAACCTCTACCCATAAACAGTATACAATCTAAATAGGCAAAGGGTGGGAGAAAAGTAGTATTACCTCAGTTTTTATAGGGAAACTCCAAGAGAGAATACATGCCTACTTACAAAGAAAGTCTTGGACAGAACTCAACCCATGCTTTCTGAAGCCTATATTAGGGACCTTAACCACAAGACCCTACTAACACTACAGAGCAGCCCCTTGGAAGCATAATATAACTAACAACGCTGACTATATAAAATAAGACAAAGACCAATGCATTCAACTTTATTTGTATTTCATTCTCCACTATTAGCACTTAACAAGTACAGATAGACTATGCAGCTGTCTCAGATACTAACTTTGCTTTAATGTCCCGGGATGCTAAAACTTCCCATTTTCATAGCGACTTCTGAATGCTAACAATTAAGTAGTCAATAGAAGGGACTACTTTTCTACAGTTTTGTGCTGTGTTCACTTGATTCTGTCTAGTATTTAATTTGTATTAGTTCCATCCATGATTGGAGTGCCAGATGGAGGCTCAGAATGGAATTAAACCATGGCCAGCACTATTTAACTAGATCTTTTCATAGTTTGGGTTGTGTAGTCAAGCATAGTAGAAGAGCCATATTCAGAAATATTTTAAAACAATCCTCTAGTAGCATTTCCCTTATCTATTTAGACAGAACAATAAAGTCCTTCAGAAATTAGGAGTCCAATCACATAAATCTTTCTGTGGAACTAGGAGTACAAAAGAGTGGAATAAAAGTGAGCGAGCTTGATTTAAGAAGGCACTGTATGACCCATGACTCTTATCGTTCTTGGTTATTGAATTTGTCTGCCAAGCTGAGACACACCTGTGTTGATTGTTTTTCTTTTCCCCCCAGGGATGAAAAAAAAATCCCTACCTAGCCAAGGGGAAGGAGAGGGTTGGTGTGTGGGTTTTTGCTTCTGTAGCACATAAATATTTTACTTGAACATGTTTTTGATATCAGAAATATCAGGCTCTAATTTCTGTTTGTAAATGAAAACCACTATTCTAAAAAGTTAAGAGAAGTGATAGGTATGTCAAACTTCTTGATATGCTTGTAAGAAAAAAATAGGAAAATAACTGTTTAGAAGCCTCACCTAATGCAGATCTGTTTAAGATGGTGACCAAATAATAGGTAAGAGTAATATGGTGAGACTGACAATGACTTTAGACAATAGCACATTTTGTAAAATTATATTTTAAGGCTTCTTGCAGATGTTTTGTGCTTTTACCTTATAAATACAGATATACTTCTATAGATGTGCTACATATCAAATGTGAAGGGGATGTAGGTCGCATCCTCTAAATAAAGCTTGCTTGCACTAAAAACTAAAGTTTTATAGTTGATCATCTCCTTACATACCTAAGCATATTTATATTGAGGTTCATATTTTATTTAGGTTCAGATACTGGTTTTCCATCTTTGTGTCAATTAGTGGATTTTCACATACTCTGAACTATGTGACTAAATGTAGTATAAACTCATGTTTCAAGACTATGGTATAATTTGAAGATGCACTAAATGTCAGCATACTTCGTGTTCTGAGTGATACATATCCTTCATGAGCCAAAAGGGGACACTCCCATGTCTGTTTTCCTAAGAGAAGGAAGCAACGTCTCCCTGGTAGGTGAGAAGCAGGGACCCATATGAGTTGCCTCCAATGAAGGATCAATGGCACCCAATTTCCAGAATTATACATAAAGAGGCCAGGCTGCTAGAGTGTTCATGGTGTGTGGAGATAACAGCTCTCTGCTTCTAGAAGGAGTTTTTTTTTAAAAAAAAAAGTATGCAACTTTTGTTTTGCTTATTTACTGGTAAACCTTGTTTTGAGAAAGCAGCCCAAAGATCAGAAGGCCCTTGAAGAGATTTTACTTTGTGTTGGCTCTTAACATAAATAACCAAGCCACTTTCTCAAAAGTGGGTTTTCCTTCTAAAATGTCTCATGTTGTCTGTGAAAAGGATTTTGGCCCTGGGTTCTGCCACACTTGGCTAGTTCAAAAACTTTGTATAGAACAGGAACAACTTCTAAACAAAGTTTATATAGATTCTGGGAGGAGACAAGTCAAGTCAAGGCAAAGCATCATTATCAATTTTATTTAATTTAGAATTCTCTGCCACTCAAGAATCTAAGATGTAGGGTCCTTTCCTTTAGCACTGTCATTATTTGTTGAAGCAACTTATACCACCCATAGCCTGCTGATGAGACACAAGGAGCATGAAATGCATATATGCATGGTGTGAGGATGAATGCACTGTTCCAGTGTCAAAAAGAAGGCGTAAACACAATTTAATCCAAATTTAGCTGGTTAGCAATGGCTGCTCTTCATCATTGCATCAACACAATCTAGCTAGAGTGTACCAAAAAATCTGACTTGGTAGTGCATGTGTATCTGTGATACAATGACACTCTGCTTATCTGCTTGGATCCTGTGAACAGGCAGGATAACAAAATTTACAAGAATCCTTTTTAGTGAAGTGTCCTAAGGGCAAGATTATTGTAAATTTCAACACATTTGCTCCCAATGGGAGCAGAAATCAGCATGATGGGCCCATACGCACTTCTAGCGCATGCATCTATGTTTATGGGAAAACCAAGCTGTTGGATTTATTTTTGCAGACATTCAAAAGAGTAATTCTAACTAAGCTAGGTTGTGGTCTCATTTTGAGGTGAAAATGGATTGTTGGATATCAAAACCAATATGAAAGAAAATGTATAATTTTAAAGGTAGGCTAAATTTTGTGGCTGCCATCCTTTAAGTGTGAAATCCAATGGCATTTTTCTCTGAGATACCCTGTTTATACATAAAAGCCAATGATCAGATTCATGGCCTAAATGCTATGTAGATAATATTCTTATGCTTTTGTTCCTATTCTATTATTATTCATGTCTCAAAGGATTTTTCTAGTGCATCCACAGGGCTAACCAAATAAAGAACTCAGTACACCCAAAGTAAATTTTGGTATATGGACACATTACAACCAGTGAGTTAATTACCATTGCTTAGATTGAACACAGCACAGTCTAAGTAGCAAGGCTGAAGAATAGCAATTGAGTTTAATAAGATCTTAATCTGCACATAGTGATTACAAAGTTCTCTGAGCTGTCATGGCACCTGAAAGACAAGGTAGGTGAGGTAATATCTTTTAGTGGACCAACTTCTGTTGGTGAGAGGGACAAGATGTCAAGCTAGACAGAGCTCTTCTTCAGGTCTGGGAAAGGTACTCCAAGTGCTATGGATGGAACAAAAAGAAAAAGGAGTACTTGCGGCACCTTAGAGACTAATCAATTTATTTGAGCATAAGCTTTTGTGAGCTACAGCTCACTTCATCGGATGCATACTGTGGAAAATACAGAAGATGTTTTTATACACACAGACTGTCAAGGTTCCTCCCCCACTCTGAACTCTAGGGTACAGATGTGGGGATCTGCATGAACAACCTCCTAAGCTTATCTTTACCAGCTTAGGTCAAAACTTCCCCAAGGTACAAAATATTACACCCGTTATCCTTGGACTGGCCGCTACCACCACCAAACTAATACTGGTTACTGGGGAAGAGCTGTTTGGACGCGTCCTTCCCCCCAAAATACTTCCCAAAACCTTGCACCCCACTTCTTGGACAAGGTTTGGTAAAAAGCCTCACCAATTTGCCTAGGTGACTACAGACCCAGACCCTTGGATCTTAAGAACAATGAACAATCCTCCCAACACTTGCACCCCCCCTTTCCTGGGAAATGTTGGATAAAAAGCCTACCAATTTGCATAGGTGACCACAGACCCAAACCCTTGGATCTGAGAACAATGAAAAAGCATTCAGTGTTTTACAAGAAGACTTTTAATAAAAAAATAGAAGTAAATAGAAATAAAGAAATCCCCCCTGTAAAATCAGGATGGTAGATATCTTACAGGGTAATTAGATTCAAAAACATAGAGAACCCCTCTAGGCAAAACCTTAAGTTACAAAAAAGATACACAGACAGAAATAGTTATTCTATTCAGCACAATTCTTTTCTCAGCCATTTAAAGAAATCATAATCTAACACATACCTAGCTAGATTACTTACTAAAAGTTCTAAGGCTCCATTCCTGGTCTATCCCTGGCAGAAACCAGCATACAGACAGACACAGACCCTTTGTTTCTCTCCCTCCTCCCAGCTTTTGAAAGTATCTTGTCTCCTCATTGGTCATTTTGGTCAGGTGCCAGCGAGGTTACCTTTAGCTTCTTAACCCTTTACAGGTGAGAGGAGCTTTCCCCTGGCCAGGAGGGATTTCAAAGGGGTTTACCCTTCCCTTTATATTTATGACACAGACCATGAAGAAAATGGGTGTTTATCACTACAAAAGGTTCTCTCCCCCCACCCCACTCTCCTGCTGGTAATAGCTTATCTAAAGTGATCACTCTCCTTACAATGTGTATGATAATCAAGGTGGGCCATTTCCAGCACAAATCCAGGGTTTAACAAGAACATCTGAGGAATAGTGTGTGGGGGGGGAGGGAATAAACAAGGGGAAATAGGTTACTTTTTATAATGAATCAACCATTCCCAGTCTCTATTCAAGCCTAAGTTAATTGTATCCAACTTGCAAATTAATTCCAATTCAGCAGTCTCTCGATGAAGTCTGTTTTCAAAGTTTTTTTGTTGAAGGATAGTCACTTTGGGATCAGAAATCGAGTGACTAGAGAGATTGAAGTGTTCTCCGACTGGTTTATGAATGTTATAATTCTTGACATCTGATTTGTGTCCATATATTCTTTTACGTAGAGACTGTCCAGTTTTCCCAATGTACATGGCAGAGGGGCATTGCTGGCACATGATGGCATATATGACATTGGTAGATGTGCAGGTGAACGAGCCTCTGATAGTGTGGCTGATGTTATTAGGCCCTGTGATGGTGTCCCCTGAATAGATTTGTGGGCACAGTTGGCAACGGGCTTTGTTGCAAGGATAGGTTCCTAGGAACCTTCGAAAACAGACTCCAACGGGCTGTTACTCTGAAACCTGTCATGGATGGAACAGATTGTTTAGCATGAGTAGTTAGCACATATTCTAGGGGACCATTCAAGGTACCTCACCCACCTTGTCTCTCTCTAATGCTCTGGGACTGCCATGGCAACAACAAAACTGCATGACACCAGAAAAAAAAATTAAAAAGAGGTTGTTTGTTTTTTACATTAGAAAATCAGGTCCTGTCAAGCCTGATAGGCTCTCTTGATGGCTGGAGAACTGGTGAATGGTAGCTTCAAAATTGACAAGAGGGAAAGCTGAGCAACTGAGAGGGAGGAATTTTTAGTCAAAGGCCTACACTAGGAAATTAGATTGGTAAACTGTCATTGCTCAGGGGTATGAAAAATCCACACCCCTGAATGGCTCAGTTAAGCCAACCTAACTACTGGTATTGATAGTGCTAGGTCAATGGGAGAATTCTCCCGTCGCCTAGCTACCAGCTCTTGTGGAGGTGGATTACCTAAACCAACAGGAGAGCCCCTTCCATTGGCATAGGTAGCATCTCCACTGAAGCACTACTGAGGGGCTAGAACAATTTTTATAGTGGGGGTGCCGAGAGTCATTGAATCAAACTGTAAACTCTGTTTATAATGGAAACCACTTCAAGCCAGGGGTGTGGCAGCACCGCTCGTTCCAGCAGCTGTGAGCGCTGCAGCTACACTGCTGCAGTGTTTTAAGTGTAGACAAGCCCAAACTATTCAAAAATTTTTTTGTTTAAAATCTATTTAATGTCAATTACTAACTTCCTCTCCATACAGTCAGTCTTAAGAGTCAGAACCCCCATATCTTCAATTGAGAAGAACTAACAACATCAGTCCTCTGTGATACCCACAACCAGTTCTTCAGCAAAATCAAATAAGGCCAGACTTGATTTTCCTGATTCTTAAGTTAAAAATACCACAAAAACTTACACAAAAATTTCCCCCCAAAACATCCAGACCTTTCTTCATCATAAAGCAGCAGAAAGGACATGTACCAGGTTAAAAAAAAATCAGTTGCAGGTCAGATTGAAGAAGTTCCTCTCTGGTCGTTTGTTGATAATGAAACAAGTGGTTGGTTTTAGGCTTAGACAAGTTTAGCAACAGCTTGCCAAATTCTAGGCTGCTGGTTCTGACAGACATAGAATCATAGGACTGGAAGGGAACCCGAGAGGTCATCTAGTCCAGTCCCCTGCACTCTAGGCAGGGCTAAGTATTATCTAGACCATCCCTGACAGGTGTTTGTCCAACCTGCTTTTAAAAATCCTCAGTGATGGAGATTCTACAGCCTCCCTAGGCAATTTATTCCAGTGCTTAACCACTCTGACAGTTAGGAAGTTTTTCCTAATGTCCAACCTAAACTGCCCTTGCTGCAATTTAAGCCCATTGCTTCTTGTCCTATCCTCGGAGGTTAAGGACAACAATTTTTCTCCCTCTTCCTTGTAAGAGCCTTTTATGTACTTAAAAACTGTCACCATGTCCCCTCTCAGTCTTCTCTTTTCCAGAATAAAGAAACCCAATTTTTTCAATGGTGTATGCAGAGATAAAATAAAAAGCACCCCAGTTTTATGTTTACTGCACTTAAGTTTCTAAGCACACTCTCTGTGTGCAGAGTTCAGCAGTCATTTTGTTCTCAGAGTTCAGAACAAACACCCAGGAGATAAATACATACACAGAGCTCTCTCCCTGTCTTCTCCCACTCCCCCATGGAAACTTTACTACTTTTTACACTCTGAGTGTATTTTACCCTTCTCCTTAATTGAGATAATTCTTATGTTTCTCCATACACAAAGAACAAATAGGTAGGAATGTTTTGGTATCATGTAATGGTCTAGAGACAGCAGCACAACCTAGGAAATTATTCACTTACAGAGGAAACAATTTTGCTGGTGATGAGCTCAGCTTCTAAAAACTACATCACTGCTCACAATAAGAGCCTGTAGGTGCAGTTAGACAAAATTAGCAAGAACATCTCCCATAACACTATCTGACTCCTGTGACAAAGCTCTGTCCTTGTCTCCTTGGGGCCCATGTTTCCTGGTGGATTTCACTAGCCTCAAAGGCTCACTATGACCCTCCACATAACCCTTCCCTCTCTAGAGAGACAGGTCACAGTCTACTGAGCCATTTTCATCATAAGCCAGCAAGGAAGGGGAGGAGAAGCTATCCTCCCTTGCACAGTCTCTGTTGTCTCCTAGTCTCAGTGAGGAATCAGGGGGGAATGGGGGCAAAGGGGAGAGCCCAGGCCTACCCTCTACTCCAGGCTCCAGCTCAGGGACCCTAATAGTATCAGCTATGGTAGCTGACCTTTTAAAAACATGACACATACAATTCCCTGGGCTACTTCCCCACAGCGGCCCCCACTTCCTCAGGCTCCACTTCACCCTTACCTCAGGGCCTCCTTCCTTGTGCCTGATATGGTGTGTACTGCTCATTCTCTCCAACAGCACAACTTCCTCCCACAGCTCTTGACAGCCACCCCCACCTGACTAGCTGGGAGGCTTTTAACTAGTTTCAGCCAGTCCCTGATCGGCTTCAGGTGTCCCAATCAACCTAGCCTTCTCCCTGCCTTCTGGAAAGTTCTTAATTGGCCCCAAGTGTCTTAATTGACCTGGAGCACCTGCCATTTAACTTATCCTGATACCAGGGATTTGTTTAGTCTGGAGCTAATATATCTATCTCCCACTACTTTTCTATAGCCATCTGGCCTTGCCCCGTCACACTCCACATAATATTACAAGAAAAACCTGTATTTGAGATTCTGAGAACGAAAGTGTTGTCACCATAAAATAGCGCACAGTGTCTCTCTCTTCTGCACTGTGCTCTCCACAAAATGGCTGCCACGTTTTGTGTAGAAGGACCGTGTTTAGGAATCTAAAGGTCCACAAAAACTAAAATGCATACCAGTTTCATAGGCACATTATTGGTATTGGATACTACATACCATATGACTGTCTGGGTTTGAACTGATTTTTCAGTCTGAAGTCTGACAGGAAAGTGGTGGCAATTGTAGCAGGTACAGATGGGACTAAAATGGTGACAGTGGTGATCACACTTATTAACTAGGGCTATGGTGCTGATGGAAGTTTCATCAGCAGGTAAGATATTGATGGTAGCAAGCAACAGCACATGCATTTGTTGTACTAATAGCAACATTTAGTATATTGATTCCACCTTGTGGATTATAAACCATCTTGGGCCTCATACACAATCTAACTGTATTTGGGTCAGTTTAGGGAGTTAAATAATTTAAAACTAAATAAGTAGCAGCAGGCAATAAATAATGCTCTCGAGTCTGGTTTGCATGGCGTGGTCCTTCTTAAAAAAAAAATAATAGTGCATGCTACCTTAACTTGGATTGCAATACAAGCTGAAACTTAAAAAATGAGCAGGGAACCAAGAAAGCAATCTAGTTGGCTATTGAAATTTCCAACCTGTGCGGTTATTGCACAGCAGACTACAAGAATGGAATTTGTTGGCCTCATTAGCTTCTCAGAACTATATACAGAGTAAAAGGAAGAAATAATAGGGGAAGAGATCATAATATACTTTTCAGAATTGCTTCCAGGCTTAGAACTCGTGAATAGAAGTGCAGAAAAAATGTTAGAATATACTTCTATGCCTTAGGCATATACACATAGGTTTTTATCCGTTGACCTACAGAATGTTAAACTAAACCTGGTCAGTCCCAGTACCACCTACAGTTAGCACTGCACGAGTGGGCAGTGACACCGTTTTAAATGTACACACTGTTCTATTTGACAGCTTAGAAAAAAATGTGTTTTGAAATCCGAGCTTCCTCTTCTGATTCTACACACCTTCTGGTTTCTGAGTCATGTTTCAGGCATCCCAGATTTTGGCAAACCAAATGAGGGGGAGAGGGAGGGAATGATTAGGTTAAAAAATGGAGGACTTCACTAGGAAAATGGAGTTGGCACTATTGTGTCAGGGAAGGCATAATTGCCAGAAAAATAGACAGCCTAGGTATGGTAGCTGAAGTGGGAATCAGAAAAATGGAGCTGTTTGTATTGTGTACATACTGTCGACAAAATGGCATTAATTTATAAAACTGACAGGCTATAGCTTTTTAGGTAAAATATGCACAATAACTTTTGTAGCAATCCATTATATGCCTGAATCCACTTGAATTCCAAAGTCATAAACTGAAAGTACTACCCCAGTATACTAAAATTGCTTCTATTCAAATGTACACCATCCAACATCACTTAAATGGAAGATTTAAAACACACAACCCTCCTCCCCCTTCCTTTCTTTCCTCACCCTTTGTATAAATCTACATCTTCTATATACACTCTGCTTGTCTGTGTGGGTGTCTGAATGTGTCTCTGTCTCAGCAATGCCAACAATTACTTGATACATCCATTAAGTTATCAGCAGGGAATATTTGCTATCAGCCTAACTAGTCTCTGGATATTATCAATGTTCTATTCAAATAAAGGTGAAATGGCCGGTGTAGGCCAGAAGCTATTTCCCACAGAGGCGTTAATTAATAGTTGTGCATAACACTGACTACATAAAAGTCTGATCTGTACAATCCAGTGGGGTAAAATCCAAAGAACATGTCACTTCAGATTGTGGTGCCACATTTGGGTAGAAGACAAAAATTATCAGGGGGCAACCTGCCAACAAATAAAATGAGGTAACAGGACAAGGAAGTGGAAACCGATGTAACACAGCTCTAGTCAATTAGCTGCTACTAAATGTGGGTGTGTGGGGGACATATCCAGGATAGATTGTTTGAGCTTTGAAATAAATGAGTTTGTCTAAAGGTATTATTTCATTCTCCTTCCCATCCTCTTTATTTCTTTGCCTCCCCCCCACCCTTTTGCTCTGGTTTTTTTTCTGCTTTTCTTCTAGTTAGAGTAACATGAATTGGGCTGGTGAAAATGTTGTTACCTATTTCTATGTAATCTTTATATTGTCTTACATTTGTAGCACAGATCACTAATAAACTGGGGGTGGGGAAGAGAGATGAATGCTATTTTCTCCTAAATGTAGCTGTAGGTTTACTTTTCTGACAGTTTTTCTGCTATAAAAAATTGCATCCAGTATTGGATACATTCACATGTCTCCTGACAGCCCAGTTCATCAGTGTGGCCTTCAGAGATTAGCCTGTGGCAATAGAACATCAGCACTACCCTATTAACTTATGTATATAATATTAGCAGTTTTCACTAGCTCCTGAGAGTGTGTGTGTGTGTGCTGTGAAGGTGGGCGAAAACTAAAGAGGAAGATTTTAGTCTCCAACCCTAGGTGCTTTGAGGAAGCTTTGAAACAGTTAAACAGCACAGGTTCAGAGATTCAGTTTGAGCTTCTCAGTTTATTTCATCAGACCTTATCTGATAGGAAGAAAAAAATAAAACACCAACATGAAAGAAGCTCCGAGCTGCATGTCACATTAAAAAGACTCTGTTAAAATCATGGTAAATGCATTCATCAGGGGATTTGCTGGATTTCTGCAGGAAAGTATGTATCCCCTCTGCCTGTGCAGAGGATGATTAGCAAGGCATGCAGAGACAAAGACAATGAGAATTCATTAGTCCCAAGCCCCCAGTAAACAGGATTTTAGGAGATTGGATCTCAAGTTATAACTATTTGGGTGCTACCTGGTTATGTGACTGATGCAGGGAAATCCAATTTTTAAAGCTAACTGCAAATTTTTCAATTAATAACAGGGATGTGTGTGATATATATATACACACACACACACACATATATATATAACATGAAAAAATGCCTCCCTGGTGCTCTGTTCTTGTACCGGTCATTAATGACTTCTGAAGTGCAGCTCTATGTAATTGTGCACTTGATCATCTTCAATAATATACTCCTTCGAGAGCTTTCATGATTAATGCTACTTTCTGATGGAAATTAAATTAGCCTTGCCAGGGTATATCTCTTATGAAACTATAATTTTATACATTATAGGGATATCTCCCCTTCCTGTTATGTACTTTGCCAGTTCCTGTATTTCCTCGATGTTGTTTTGTGGAGCTCACTTCAGGCAATATTTATAGCTTCTTTGTTCTAAATGGCCAGTGAGCTAGTTTGGGTACAAATTATTCCTGATCAACATTCCCCTGTTTATAAATCCAAGTAATGTTTTAGCCCTTTTTGGAACAGCATCTCACTGGAAGCTCATGTTAAGTTGCTTGTCCACTGTGATCGCTAAATCCTTTTTGGAACCACTGCTTTCCAGGATACAGTATCCCATTCTGTAGGTATGGCTTGCATTCCTTGTTCCTAGGTGTATTACTTTGCATTTGGCTGTATTAAAACATATTTTGTTTGAACTGACGATGATCACTCTGTAATGATAATGTCCTCATTATTTAACACTCTATCTTTATGTCATCTGCAAACTTTATCAGCACTGATTTATATTTACTTCCAAATCATTGGTGAAGATGCTGAATAGTGTTGGGCCTAGTGCTGATACTTGTGGTACCCCATTATACATCCCGCCATTTGATGTTGATTCCCCATTAACTACCTTTTGAGATCTGACAGCCAGTTCTTAACTCATTTATTTGTGTGCATTGTATAGCGCTATTTTTCAAATCAATGTTGTGTCAAAAAACTTACCAAAGTCTAAGTATACTACATCTATGCAGTTAGCTTTATCAACCAAATTTGTAATTTCCTCAAGAATGAAATCAGGCTTGTTTGTCAAGACCTTTCCTCCATAAAACCATGATGACTGGTTCAGTTATATTTCTATTATTTATCAGGTGAATCTGATATACATTATTTTGCCCAGGATAGATGTCAGGCTACCCAGTCTACAGTTACCCAGGTTATCCTGCTTTCCCTTTTAGAATATTGGCACCAGAATAGCACTCTTCGTGTCTTCTGGAATTTCCCAGTTATTCCAAGATTTATTAAAATTAACATTAACTGTTCAATGATCTCTTCAGACAACTCTTTTAGGACTTTTGGTTACAAGTTATCTGGGCCTGCTGATTTTACAAAAATTTATCTCGAGTAGATATTTAATATACTCTTTAGTTACTAATGAACTGGAAAATACCTTAACATCCTCATGTGATCATCCTGCTTCTTTCCATATAAATAACAACTATTTATTGAAATTCCTTTTTGTATAATTCGTAAAAATTGTACCATCTTCATCTCGTATCGAGCCTATACCATCACTAGGATTCCTTTATCTCTAATATATTTTAAAAAACCTCTTCCCTATTATCCTTAGTCCTGCCAGCAGGAAATTGTTCCTAAATGTCTTTAGTTTCCCTTATCAATTTTCTATATAATTTCTATACAATTTTTCATAACTTAGCAATCGATATAAATGAGATCTTTCCCCCCTTTTTCTATTTGTTATATACTGCTTTTTTTTTAAATCTAATTGTTGGCTTCACTTTGCCACTGAACCAGGATGGGCTTTTCACTGGAACCTTTAGATTCAGCACACAGATCTCTGCCACTTGAGCTAATGGAATAACTGACAGCAGCAGTAATGGTAGGTTGTTATTCTCTGTCGACCAGCACTGGAGAGGGATGGAGGACACACTTTGCCTGTTGGTGTCATATATAGGGCGATGATGAGACTCGGGAATTTTGTGTTTCATTCCAAGCTCTGGAGAGACATGTGCTCCTATGGACACAGAATCTTCTGTCCATTCTCCCCATGTGTGACACCTTCTTCCTGTCTCTTTCAGCCCTCTGGCTTCTCTTTCCAGTCTTTCTCCTCACCTAGCCATCTTCATTCTCCACTGCAGTCTCCCTGCTCAGCCAATCCTAGTCACCTCTCTGGACTCCCTGTCCCAGTCTCTTTGCCCAACAATTTCCAGTTTCCCCATTCCTGGTTCCTCATCCAAACAGTCTCTCATAGACTATCAGAGTTGGAAGGGACCTCAGGAGATCATCTAGTCCAACCCCCTGCTCAAAGCAGGGCCAATCCCCAATTTTTTTTTGCCCCAGATCCCTACTCTTCTCCATCCTACCATCCAGTTGCCCCCACTCTCCTATATTCCCCATTTCCACTTGCTCCTAATCCCAATCTTCCTATGTGGACTCCTAGTCCACCTTGTGCCCCCTCTGTCTCCTTGTCTTCGTTTCCTTGCCCAGTTACTTAACTCCTCAGCTTCCAATCTCCTTACTCAGCCAGTTTCAGTCTCCCCCATGCTAGTCCCTGTTTTCTCTCTTCTTTCCCCCCTTCTCCCACACTCTATGTCCCAATCTGTTCCCCACACTCCCTCCAACAGATCTAGATCTTGTTCCTTCTGCCTTTGAATCAAGCAGCTTCCCTCTCCATGCTGTCTAGTGTTGTGGGTGTGGGTGTGAATGTGTGAGAGAAAGTGCACAGGAGATAGTCCTTCTCCTCTTGGTTAAGGTGCCTACACCTGGTACAACCTACAGCAACCCAGAGGTGCAATTGCAGAGAAAGTCCAAACTCAGTGCAGATGGAATCTTGGGAAATTTAGCTGCTAAAATTTAAAGTCTCTGAGTATGTGTAATCTCCAAGTTTTCAACGGCTTATAATTTGGCCAAATTTGGCTGGACTTCCACAGATGTAAAAATGCACATCCCAGAGATGCAGATTGCTCTCCTGCCAAATTTTAAGTCCTGGCTCCAAAGCATGGGGACACTAAGCCATTTAAATAAAAGGTCACCAGAAGTTTTGAGCCTGGACAAAACAGCATATTTAGAACTGTTCTCTCAAATGGTTGAACACTTTTTTGGCTGAAATATATATATTTTAAAGAAAGAAATTCATCCTGAGGCATTGTCATATATATAAAGGGAAGGGTTTCCCTCCTGGCCAGGGGAAAGCTCCTCTCACCTGTAAAGGGTTAAGAAGCTAAAGGTAACCTCGCTGGCACCTGACCAAAATGACCAATGAGGAGACAAGATACTTTCAAAAGCTGGGAGGAGGGAGAGAAACAAAGGGTCTGTGTGTCTGTCTATATTCTGTCTTGGCCGGGGATAGACCAGGAATGGAGTCTTAGAACTTTTAGTAAGTAATCTAGCTAGGTACGTGTTAGATTATGATTTCTTTAAATGGCTGAGAAAAGAACCGTGCTGAATAGAATAACTATTTCTGTCTGTGTATCTTTTTTGTAACTTAAGGTTTTGCCTAGAGGGGTTCTCTATGTTTTTGAATCTAATTACTCTGTAAGGTATCTACCATTCTGATTTTACAGGGGGGATTTCTTTATTTCTATTTACTTCTATTTTTATTAAAAGTCTTTTTGCAAGAAAACTGAATGCTTTTTCATTGTTCTCAGATCCAAGGGTTTGGGTCTGTGGTCACCTATGCAAATTAGTGAGGCTTTTTACCAAACCTTGTCCAGGAAGTGGGGTGCAAGGTTTTGGGAAGTATTTTGGGGGGAAAGACGTGTCCAAACAGCTCTTCCCCAGTAACCAGTATTAGTTTGGTGGTGGTAGCAGCCAATCCAAGGACAAAGGGTGGAATATTTTGTACCTTGGGGAAGTTTTGACCTAAGCTGGTAAAGATAAGCTTAGGAGGTTTTTCATGCAGGTCCCCACATCTGTACCCTAGAGTTCAGCATGGGGGAGGAACCTTGACATGGTGGCATAGTGGTGGGATTAACCTGAAATCATTTTGAGATCCAGTTGAGATTTTTTGAACTAGAAATACAGATTTTAAAAAGGAATTTTTTTTTCCTTTGGAGCTGCTGGAAAAGCAGCTTGTTTTCTCTCTGCTTTGGAGCCAGAGCTGAGACAAAAGGGGATTATCTTTGTGAATTGCAGGTTTTCTTTGCCTGGAGGCAGGGTACTTAACTCCTGCAGGGAAATTCACAGTCTTCCAACCCAGAGGTTTTTTTTCCCTAAAAGTAAATAGGGAGGGGGGTGTTCTACCCATTTGCCTGGAGACAAAAGTGGCAGGGTTTGTTTTTTTTTAGGATTTTGATTTTTTACAAGGAGCACAAGTTTAAAAAGGATTTTTTTTTCCTTTGGGTTGCTGGTAAGCAGGTTTCCAAGTAGTTGGAGGTTTTTTGCTTTGATTTGGGCCCAGAGCAGAGACAAGGGAATTGTCTTTTTCTGTAGGCTGACAATCACTATCAGAGAATAGGTATTCTATTCCAGCACAGCAAAATTTTACAGCCAAGTTTTGTTTGTTTCTAAACCTTGGATGTAAAGTTAGTTAAAACAGAGAGGTTAGAATGACAAAATCCACGGCTCGACACAAGCTGGAATTAGCCAGATTTCAAGCTGCGGAAAGACAAAGGGAACATGAAAGACAGATAGAACTCATGCGGCTGAAGAAGGAACAAGAAAGGGAGGCAGAACAACACCAAGTGGCTGCTCACAGGAGAGCTATGGAAGCAAGGGCCAAAGAACTGGAGGAGAAGGAAAAAGAGAGGAAGCATGTGGAGGAGGTGGAGAAGATAAAGGCTCAGCGCAATATCCCAACAAACCCTAGCAATCCTTCTCCAAGTAGCACTTCCCATCCCAGAAAGTTCCCCACCTACAAGGCAGGCGATGATACTGAGGCCTTCCTAGAAAACTTCGAAAGGGCCTGCCTTGGGTACAACATTTCTACTGACCAATACATGATAGAGCTGAGGCCGCAGCTCAGTGGACCCTTAGCTGAGGTGGCAGCTGAAATGCCTAAAGAACACATGAACAAGTATGAACTGTTTAAATCCAAGGCGAGAGTCAGAATGGGGATAACACCCGAACAGTCTCGTCGGAGGTTCAGAGCCCTAAGGTGGAAACCAGACATGTCATTTACCCGACATGCCTACCACATTGTGAAACATTGGGATGCCTGGATATCAGGAGCAAGTGTGGAATCTCCAGTAAATTTGCCCTTCCTAATGCAAATGGAACAATTTTAGAGGGTGTTCCTGAGGAAATAGAAAGATACATCCTAGATGGGAAACCCAAAACTGTAATCGAGGCAGGAGAGATTGAAGCCAGATGGGTGGAGGTGGCAGAGAAGAAGAAAACTGGTCGCAGTTGGAGCGGAGACCAGAAGGGACCACCCCAGACCACACCCTATTACCGGGGACTGCCCAAGGCCCCACCTACCTCCCAAAGAACCCTCCAGACCCCTTATCGTCCCACCACCCCATTCTCCAGCAACCCACCTCGCCCCAGTGACCCGTCAGCTGGACAATGTTTTAAATGTAACGAGCTGGGGCATGTAAAGGCCAACTGCCCCAAGAACCCCAACAGATTACAGTTCATTGCACCGGAATCACACCAGAGGTCCGCAGGCCCAGATACCTCCCAGATACCCTTGGAGCGGAGGGAAACTGTGAGAGTGGGCGGGAAGAAGGTCACCGCGTGGAGGGACACCGGAGCACAAGTGTCAGCTATCCATGCTTCCTTAGTGGACCCCAATTTAATCAACCCAGAGATCCAAGTGACGATTCAACCCTTCAAGTCCAACTCTTTCAATTTGCCTACAGCCAAGTTGCCTGTCCAGTACAAGGGCTGGTCAGGAATGTGGACTTTTGCAGTCTATGATGATTATCCCATCCCCATGCTGTTGGGGGAAGACTTGGCCAATCATGTGAAGCAGGCCAAGAGGGTGGGAACGGTCACCCGCAGCCAGGCTAAACAAGCCGTGAGGCCTAGCTCTGTTCCGGAAACTTCTATCAGGACCCGGTCAGAAGTGATGGACCCGGACCCCAGGCCAATGTCTGCAACAGCAGTAGTGGATCCAGTCCCAGAGACCCAGATGGAACCAGTCCCAGAACCGGAACCAGACGAACAACCAACACCAGACCCAGTGTCAGCACTGAATCCAGTACTTGCAACCTCAACACCAGAGGGCCCCACCGAACCTGAACTGGCAGCAGCCGATAACCCTACACAAGAGGCTCAGCCGGAGCCTGATTCCCAACATAGTGCACCAGTGGAGAGCGGTTCACAGTCAACAGAAACAGCTCCATCCCCTATATTGCTTCCAGAGGGACCAAGCCTAGGTCCACAATCCCATGAGGAACTGATGTCTCCAACATCAAGGGAACAGTTCCAGACCGAACAGGAAGCAGATGAAAGCCTCCAGAGAGCTTGGACGGCGGCACGGAGCAACCAACCACCTCTCAGCTCTTCTAATCGATCCAGGTTTGTTGTAGAAAGAGGACTTTTATACAAGGAAACTCTTTCTGGGGGACACCAGGAAGACTGGCATCCTCAGAGACAGTTGGTAGTTCCAACTAAATACCAGGCCAAGCTCTTGAGCTTAGCCCATGATCACCCTAGTGGCCATGCTGGGGTGAACAGGACCAAAGACCGTTTGGGGGGGGTCATTCCACTGGGAGGGAATGGGCAAGGATGTTTCTACCTATGTCCAGTCTTGTGAGGTGTGCCAAAGAGTGGGAAAACCCCAAGACCAGGTCAAAGCCCCTCTCCAGCCACTCACCATCATTGAAGTTCCATTTCAGTGAGTAGCTGTGGATATTCTGGGTCCTTTTCCGAAAAAGACAGCCAGAGGAAAGCCGTACATGCTGACTTTCATGGATTTTGCCACCGATGGCCGGAAGCAGTAGCTCTAAGCAACACCAGGGCTAAAAGTGTGTGCCAAGCACTAGCAGACATTTTTCCAGGGTAGGTTGGCCCTCCGACATCCTCACAGATGCAGGGACTAATTTCCTGGCAGGAACTATGAAAAGCTTTGGGAAGCTCATGGGTTAAATCACTTGGTTGCCACTCCTTACCACCATCAAACAAATGGCATGGTGGAGAAGTTTAATGGAACTTTGGGGGCCATGATACGTAAATTCATAAATGAGCACTCCAGTGATTGGGACCTAGTGTTGCAGCAGTTGCTCTTTGCCTACAGAGCTGTACCACATCCCAGTTTAGGGTTTTCCCCATTTGAACTTGTATATGGCCGTGAGGTTAAGGGGCCATTGCAGTTGGTGAAGCAGCAATGGGAGGGATTTACACCTTCTCCAGGAACTAACATTCTGGACTTTGTAACCAACCTACAAAACACCCTCCGAACCTCTTTAGCCCTTGCTAGAGAAAACTTACAGGATGCTCAAAAAGAGCAAAAAGCCTGGTATGATAAACATGCCAGAGAGCGTTCCTTCAAAGTAGGAGACCAGGTCATGGTCTTAAAGGCGCTCCAGCCCCATAAAACAGAAGCATCATGGGAAGGGCCATTCACTGTCCAGGAGCGCCTGGGAGCTGTTAATTATCTCATAGCATTCCCCACCTCCAACCGAAAGCCTAAGGTGTACCATATTAATTCTCTAAAGCCCTTTTATTCCAGAGAATTAAAGGTTTGTCAGTTTACAGCCCAGGGAGGAGACGACGCTGAGTGGCCTGAAGGTGTCTACTACGAAGGGAAATGTGCTGGTGGTGTGGAAGAGGTGAATCTCTCCATGACCCTTGGCCATATGCAGTGATAGCAGATCAAGGAGCTGTGCACTAGCTATGCGCCAACGTTCTCAGCCACCCCAGGACTGACTGAACGGGCATACCACTCCATTGACACAGGTAATGTTCACCCAATTAGAGTCCAACCTTACCGGGTGTCTCCCCAAGCTAAAACTTCTATAGAATGGGAGATCCAGGATATGTTACAGATGGGTGTAAACCGCCCCTCTGAAAGTGCATGGGCATCTCCAGTGGTTCTAGTTCCCAAACCAGATGGGGAAATACATTTTTGCGTGGACTACCGTAAGCTACATGCTGTAACTCGCCCAGACAACTATCCAATGCCACGCACAGATGAACTATTAGAGAAACTGAGACGGGCCCAGTTCATCTCTACCTTGGACTTAACCAAGGGGTACTGGCAGGTACCGCTAGATAAATCTGCCAAGGAAAGGTCAGCCTTCACCACACATCTCGGGCTGTATGAATTTAATGTACTCCCTTTCGGGCTGCGAAATGCACCCGCCACTTTCCAAAGACTTGTAGATGGTCTCCTAGGGGGATTAGGAGAATATGCAGTCGCCTACCTTGACGATGTGGCCATATTTTTGGATTCCTGGGCAGACCACCTGGAACATCTACAAAAAGTCCTTGAGCGCATAAGGGAGGCAGGACTAACTGTTAAGGCTAAGAAGTGTCAAATAGGCCTAAACAGAGTGACTTACCTTGGACACCAGGTGGGTCAAGGAACTATCAGCCCCCTACAGGCCAAAGTGGATGCTATCCAAAAGTGGCCTGTCCCAATGTCAAAGAAACAGGTTCAATCCTTCTTAGACTTGGCCGGTTATTACAGACTATTTGTACCGCACTACAGCCAAATCGCCGCCCCACTGACAGACCTAACGAAAAAGAAACAGCCAAATGCTGTTCAGTGGACCAAAAAGTGTCAGAAGGCCTTTCACAAGCTTAAAGCGACACTCATATCTGACCCTGTACTAAGGGCCCCAGACTTTGACAAACCGTTCCTAGTAACCACAGATGCGTCCGAGCGTGGTGTGGGAGCAGCTTTAATGCAGAAAGGACCTGATCAAGAATTCCACCCTGTAGTGCTTCTCAGCAAAAAAACTGTCTGAGAGGGAAAGCAACTGGTCAGTCACTGAAAAAGAATGTTACGCCATTGTCTACGCTCTGGAAAAGCTATGCCCATATGTTTGGGGACAGCGTTTCCACCTGCAAACTGACCATGCTGCACTGAAGTGGCTTCACACCGTCAAAGAAACTAACAAAAAACTTCTTCAGTGGTTTAGCTCTCCAAGATTTTGATTTCGACATCCAACACATCTCAGGAGCTTCTAACAAAGTGGCTGATGCACTCTCCCGTGAAAGTTTCCCAGAATCAACTGGTTAAAATCGTTCTTGAGATGTAGAAAATATTGTTAGTCTTTATGTACTTGGTAGTATATTTAGAGACGCATGTGTCTTATTAACTCTGTTTTTCCTAGAGCTCCAGGAAGAAATCCCAGCCAGTGTTTCACCCTAGCTGAGATTTGGGGGGCGTGTCATAAATATAAAGGGAAGGGTAAACCCCTTTGAAATCCCTCCTGGCCAGGGGAAAGCTCCTCTCACCTGTAAAGGGTTAAGAAGCTAAAGGTAACCTCGCTGGCACCTGACCAAAATGACCAGTGAGGAGACAAGATACTTTCAAAAGCTGGGGGGAGGGAGAGAAACAAAGGGTCTGTGTGACTGTCTATATTCTGTCTTGGCCGGGGATAGACCAGGAATGGAGTCTTAGAACTTTTAGTAAGTAATCTAGCTAGGTATGTGTTAGATTATGATTTCTTTAAATGGCTGAGAAAAGAACCGTGCTGAATAGAATAACTATTTCTGTCTGTGTATCTTTTTTTGTAACTTAAGGTTTTGCCTAGAGGGGTTCTCTATGTTTTTGAATCTAATTACTCTGTAAGGTATCTACCATTCTGATTTTACAGGGGGGATTTCTTTATTTCTATTTACTTCTATTTTTATTAAAAGTCTTTTTGCAAGAAAACTGAATGCTTTTTCATTGTTCTCAGATCCAAGGGTTTGGGTCTGTGGTCACCTATGCAAATTAGTGAGGCTTTTTACCAAACCTTGTCCAGGAAGTGGGGTGCAAGGTTTTGGGAAGTATTTTGGGGGGAAAGACGTGTCCAAACAGCTCTTCCCCAGTAACCAGTATTAGTTTGGTGGTGGTAGCGGCCAATCCAAGGACAAAGGGTGGAATATTTTGTACCTTGGGGAAGTTTTGACCTAAGCTGGTAAAGATAAGCTTAGGAGGTTTTTCATGCAGGTCCCCACATCTGTACCCTAGAGTTCAGCGTGGGGGAGGAACCTTGACAGGCATACATCTGGCTTGGAAAATTTCAGCCTAAACAGGGTGTGTATGTGTGTGTGTTTGTTGTCCTTCCTAAGGTCTGCTCCAGCTCCTATTAAAAAGAAAAAGAGCCTTTCCACTGACTTTAACGGAAGTTGGATCATGCCTGTAAAATCCTGACTTGCACAGGGGAAAAACTAAATCTGTGTTTGGTGGCCAGACTTCTGCAGGTTTGTATGAATATGTTCCTTAGTTTTACATCATGTGAACTTGCATCCCCTGAGTCTGAACCCAAAAACAAAAGTAAAGTTTAGTAGGACTGCTGAATTTTGCCTAGATTTTTCATGGAATCACTGTAAGTCATCCTAGGGTTGCTTGTAACTCGATCTGTATTTGCACGCAGTTTAGCTCCAGAACTCTGAAAGATTCTCAGACTTTGGCAAACCTTTTGACATGACACCTTGCCAAAATTGGCATTGTTGACTGGATTGCCAGTAATCTGTAAATTTTGGGACAATGCACAGAAAGCTAAAACAAACCTGTCAGTTTAAAATACAAACACATCTATATACAATGAATGGTTAGCAACCTCACATTGCCAGTCCCAGCCTATGATTCTTTCTTGCTGGCGCTTCTCCAGACTGTGGTTCCTCACCAGAACAGAAGACCCAGACAAAATCAGCATATTCACTACTTAACCCTCTTGGTGATACAGGCCTTGCTCAGCCAGGTGACGCTCTTGCTTCCAGACCAAAGCCAGGGTCTTCCTCCTTCTCAGCACTCATATCCTGCTCATCCATATCTCAGACTGGGCCTGAGCTCCAGTGTATTCTGTGTGGTGGTTGGATCTTCTGCACCTTCACTGTGTGGGTGATGTAAATTGAACAATGTTGTGCACTCTGTTTTAAAAATTGAATTTGCCTATGTCCCTCACACACCCAGGTTTGCAGAGTCTAAAGGCAGATGTATCCATTGTGATAATATAGTCTGACCTCTTGTATAACACAGGCCAGAGGACTTCCCCCGCCCCAAAAAGAAAAATTCTAGAGCACATCTTTTAGAAAAAAATCTAATCTTGATTTAAAAATTGTCTGAGAGGGAGACACCACCATGACCATTGGTAAAGTTGTTTCCACTGGGAGGAGAAATTGATGACAGAGCCAGCTATTTCCTTTGATGCAATCTTGCTTATTTACAAAGATTATACATAAAGTCTTCTTTCCCTGACCATAGAAAGAATGAAACAGCAGGAGATGGATCTTTTTTTCACTGTTCCAAATCTGCCATTCCAGCCAGCACTTTGTGCCCCAATAGGTTCCTCTTTTAGGTTTCTCCCAAAGTTACATTACCAGCACTTCTGTTACTGTTTGCGTGGTGTTCTTGTCAGCGTGGTGTCGCTGTCTGTTCCTTCTCTTAAACACACACAGATTAAAAACAGTTCTACCAATCAAAGCCCTGCCTGCTGCATTTGAAACCCACTGGATCACAGGGTTTGGCTTCTAGACAAGCATTCCATACCGCTGTGTTTTGGGGGCTACCGCTATACTGCCACTTCTTTACAGTTATCCTTGAATGAAAGACCCAACATTTTAATTCAACCCTCTAAGTGACCAACTCATGTATGACAGGATCCCTGGGGTGCAACCTGGAACTGTGGGATCACTGTGCCAGCTTAACTCTTTAGTCAAGGCTCTTTAAGAAAGCTATGCCAGTGACAAGCAGCAAACCCTCCAGGCACTGTGATCACTCGGCTATCAACAAGTGGAACCACACCCAGCTGTATTACATGAATGATCCCTGAGCCACTCATGAATCATACAGAGAGAGGCACCCGTCAGTTACCTCAGCCACCCAGGCTTGCACCCCAGGTACTCTCTACCATTAATTTTGACAACCCCTTAATGTGCTCCATGTCTGGTTCTGCAGAGGCTAGCATCACAAAACCAAAATGATAAGTGATAGGCGCCCGAGGAGCTTCTGTGTTGAGAACAGCAACATTAATATTGGCTGTTTGTTGCCTGCTTCCTCCCAACACAGGGCATTTATTCCTCAGATGATCAGTGGAATTACAGTGATAGCACCTTTTGGGCTCTTTTGTTTTCACAGGAGACTTGGAATAGGGCTTACAAGAATGGTTTTTGGGAGGTGAGAGTCCAGCCTCCCAGCTACCCTCCTTCTTCCCAGGGGTAAAATGGAAACCCCACTTCTCAAGAGGTTTAAGCCCCTCTTTCTGTGGTTTACTCTCAAGAGAGGTCTGGTCCTGCTCAAAGGCAACAGCTAGAGACACCATCTCATCCACAGGTTTTCACATTTTTGTCCCCTACGCACTGTTTCACATCATCTTTACATATGCTCAAGAAAAGCTTCTGAGTAACAAGGTCAAATATTTCTTCAAAACTTTCAATATCTTTTCCCCTCACCCATTTTCCCATTAGATCTTTCATCCTGTTTGCATATTCCCCATTACTCTTCAGGACACAATTGTGTTCCCACTTCTGGATTTTTGGAGAGGTGGGACTCAGTGGTGTGTCGGGGGGGGGGGTCTGCTTGTTGCCAGATCCTGTTGGTGCTTTTGCATGCGCTCGCTCTCTCTCTCTCTCTCTCCCTCTCTCTCCCCTCCCCTCCCCTCCCCTGTTTTCAGCTGTAGGGCCTGCTGATGTGCTAATCATCAGCTTGCTTTTGGGTCCCTAATTCCAGTTCTTTTAGCTCCAAGATTTGCTGATGTTCTTTCTGCCCCTTGCAGTCTGAACAGCAGCAACTTTGCAACTGCATCACACTCACCAATCTTTCCACTTTTTCTGTTCCTACTGGCTTTCCCCAAAATAAGCAAACAGAAAATAACAAACTTGTAACCTTCTCTTGACTGTTCTCAACCACCACGCTTAAAATCTCTAAACCAGTGTATGAAGTGAAAATCTCACTCAGAACAACAAGCTGTGCATTTCACCCTACTCACTGCGCCTAGGGTTGCCAACTTTCTAATAGCACAAAACTGAACACCGCTGCCCCGCCCATGCCCCACCCCTTCCCTGAGGCCCTGCCCATGCCCTGCCCCTTCTCCAAGGCCCCGCCTACCATTCTCTCCATCACCCATCCCTCTGTCACTCACTCTCCCTCACCCTCGCTCACTTTCACTGGGCTGGGGGTTGCGGTTCAGGGGGTGTGAGGGCTCTGGCTGAGGGTGCAGGCTCTGGGGTGAGGCCAGAGAAGAGGGGTTTGGGGTGCAGGAGGGGGCTCCAAGCTGGGGTAGAGGTTTGGGCTGTGGGGGGCAAGAGGGCTCCAGATGGGGTTGCAGGCTCAGGGGTCCTGGTGGAGCCAGAAATGTGGGGTTCAGAGTGTGGGAGAGGGCTCTAGGCTGGGGCAGGGGGTTGGGTGGGTGCATGTGTGCGTGTTAGGGATCTGGCTGGGGGTGTGGGCTCTGGGGTGGGGCCAGGGATGAGGGGTTTGGGGTGCAAGAGGGTGCTCCATGCTGGGACTGAGGTGATTGGAGGGCGGGAGGGGGATCAGGGCTGGGGCATGGGGTTGGGGTGCAGGGGTGGAGTGAGGGCTCCGGTTGGGGGTGCAGGCTCTGGAGTGGGGCTGCGGATAAGGGATTTGGGGAGCAGGATGGTGCTTCAGGCTGGGATTGAGGGGTTCAGAGGGCGGGAGGGGGATCAGGGCTGGGGCAGAGGGTTGGGGGATGGGGGGTCTCAGGGCTGCAGGTTCCGGGCAGCACTTACCTCAAGCAGATCCCAGAAGCAGTAGCATGTCCCCCCTCTGGCTCCTATGCAGAGGTGAGGCCAGGCAGCTCAGCGCACTGCCCTGTCCACAGGTGCCGCCACTTCAACTCCCATTGGCTGCGGTTCCTGGCTAATGGGAGATGCAGAGGTGGAGGCAGTGTGTGGAGTCCCCTGGCTGACCCTATGCATAGAAGCTGGAGGAGGGACATGCTACTGCTTCTGGGGAGCCACGCGGTGTGGAGGCTAGCAGGGAGCCACGCGGTGCCGCCAACTGGACAGTCAACGGCCTGATCAGCAATGCTGATCGGAGCCACCAGAATCCCTTTTTGACAAGGTGTTCCAGTCGAAAAGCAGACCCCTGGTCCCCCTAGCTGCGCCACTGTGATGGGATCCCCCGGTTACAACATGGAACTGTGGGGGACCACTGTGCTCCCTTAACTCTCCACCCTGGGGTGTCTCTCACAAAGCTATGCCAGTGACAAGCAACAACACACCGCCAGGTACTGTGTTTACTCAGCCATCAGCATGTGGAGCCCCACACCCAGCTAAATTGCATGAATACTCCCTGATCCAGTCATGAATCATACAGAGAGATGCACCAGGAAATCACCCCAGCTCCCAGCCTTGCACCACAGGAATATATTATTTTACACTCTCAAGACTCCCTTAAACATCACAAGTTCATTAATTAGATTGTCACTCCAACGAACAGGTAGTGGACATGAAACAGCCCTTGTTAACCTAAGCTGAGATTCCCCAATCACTTTAATCAAAAACATACTGTTTTAGGTAAAATATAAAACATATTTATTAACTACAGGACAATAGATTTTAAATGATTATAAATAGCGGGCATAGAGATCAAAATTGGTTATCAAAAGAAATAAAAATGGAAATGCAGTCTAAATTCTAACTTTAACAGACTAAGCATGATTTGAATCAAACTATCTCTCACCCTAGTGGATGTTCCAGGCAGCTGTAGTTCTCAGTATTCAGACTGAACTCCCTTCCAGCCTGGGACCAATCTCCCTGCTTCAAAGTCTTTGTCTTCCAGATGATCTTCCAGGTGTTGATATGGGGTCGGGGGGAAGTGAGGGAGATTGGCCAAGTAATGATGTGATGTCACTGCCACTTTTTTATACTTTCTTCCCGCTGCTATAAAGATCCTTGCTGTGATGTTGGTTAGTTTGCTCCCATGCGTACATGCCTTCTCTGAGGAGTCCTTAGGAGAGTAGATTCTTTTTGATGATGGGTCATCCATGCCTGTCTGGCCCTTCTTTATTGCAACTGAAAGGCTAGCTGTGGGCATTTCCCAACCTCACAACAGTAATACATATAGCAATACTGCATAACTTCACATACAATGATAGTACATAAAAGTCAGCAGGATACTAATGTTCAACAGATCAAAACTTTTAAAATGATATCTCACAAGAAATACATTGTACAAATCATATCATAATTCTATCACAGTGGTGAATATAGGGGCTCCAGGGTGTTATTCTGAGGTAGAGAGTGTCACACCATGATTATATTGTGAGAATTGAGGAGGCAAGATATTTATCGCAGTTGGAGAATTGATATTCTTTGACAAACTTGGGGGGTACCTGACTTGAGTACAGAGTTGCCACCCATCCATAAATATATATCTGTCCAGTTAGCTCTCAGGGCACCTAAAGAGATTTAACCTTATTTCAAGGCCTCTCAGTATCATGATGTTATATTAATAAGTAATGAAGCTGCCCCAATACAGTGTGGTGTTATTCAGTGCTCAAGTGTGTTCCATCACAATCCAAGTACAAAGCCACTATGCACTGTGGAAATTGAATGGTATTCGGAAAGTGCTATTTGAGTGCCAAGAATTTTATTTTGCCCAGAAGGCATGTATAAATAGATGGAAATCCTACAATAAGTACATATGGTGAGAACTTAATGGGAGAGTTTAGTGAGGCAAGATGGGTAGCACTGCAGGCTGCAAGCCTGATGGGAGCATACTGGTCACACCCTGTAGTTTTCTTATTCAAGAAAGCAATCATTGTCCTCCTTTAGGAGACTTCCATGTTTGTGAGTTTGTCACCATCTCAAAAAATCCTGGAGCATTAATTCAGGAAGTTATCCTTAAAGGCAAGGAGTTCTGTGTGATAAAAGCATTAACTATGTCAAGGTTCCTTCCGCACTCTGAACTCTAGGGTACAGATGTGGGGACCTGCATTAAAGCCCCCCTAAGCTTATTCTGACCATCTTGGGTTAAAAACTTCCCCAAGGTACAAACTTTGCCTTGTCCTTGAACCCTATGCTGCGACCACCAAGTGTGTTAAACAAAGAACAGGAAAAGAGCCCTGGAGATGTCTTCTCCCAAAATATCCCCCAAGCCCTACACCCCCTTTCCTGGGGAAGGCTTGATAAAAATCCTCATAAAAATTTGTACAGGTGAACACAGATCCAAACCCTTGGATCTTAAGAACAATGAGAAATCAATCAGGTTCTTAAAAGAAGAATTTTAATTGAAGAAAAGGTAAAAGAATCACCTCTGTAAAATCAGGATGGTAAATACCTTACAGGATAATCAGATTCAAAACATAGAGAATCCCTGTAGGCAAAACCTTAAGTTACAAAAAGACACAAAAACAGGAATATACATTCCATTCAGCACCGCATATTTTACCAGCCATTAAACAAAAGGGAATCTGACACATTTCTAGCTAGATTACTTACTAACTTTACAGAAGTTCTGAGACTGCATTCCTGATCTGTTCCCGGCAAAAGCATCACACAGACAGACAGACCCTTTGTTTCCCCCCACTCCAGCTTTGAAAGTATCTTGTCTCCTCATTGGTCATTTTGGTCAGATGCCAGCGAGGTTATCATAGCTTCTTAACCCTTTACAGGTGAAAGGGCTCTGCCTCTGGCCAGGAGGGATTTTATAGCACTGTATACAGAAAGATGGTTACCCTTCCCTTTATTTTTATGATGAACCATAACAATGACTGTTGGTACATGGTGTAAAGGAGACAGATTACTCTCTCGTCAAGCTTCTTTACACACCGATTGTCACAGTCATGGCTGACTACCCCTAGTGGATGGTTGCCAGTCTGTTATATTTGGATCCTACATGTATCCTAACCAGCTGGTTCTGGGAAGAGTTCAGTGTGACACTCTGTTCCTCAAAGTAGCACCCTGGACCCCCACATATTCACCATAATATGATTATGATGTGTTTGGTACAATGCATGCCTTGTGAGATATCATTTGAAAAGTCTTGATCTGATGAGCATTAATATCCTGTTGGATTTTATGTACTATCATTGTATGTGGAATTAGGAAGTATTGCAATCTGTGTTACTGAAATATGTTATGAGGTTGGGAGGCCAACCTTTCAGTGGCAACAAAGGATGTTGCCCTAGCTGTTCAGCATACAAGCCTTCATACCATCAGATGCACCCTAACCTGAGATCTAGCACAATGGCTGATTATTGCCAATCCTTGAAACTCAGGCCTCACCTGAAAAAAACGATGGTAACTGCTTTCCATCTGAACAATAAAATGGCTAATACCAAACTTGATGTGCCATTCTGTGATGAACGCATCACCCCAAGGCTAACCCAAATTATATTGGCATTACACTGGACTGGAGTTTGACCTCGACAACCTCTTGAGAATACCCACGAAAAGGTCAGGTCTCATGTCGCGCTTATCAGAAAACTGACCGGAACATCATGGGGCTCCATTCCACGGACCTTATGAACTGCAACAATTGCCTTGGTATATTCTGCAGCTGAATATTTTGCTCCAGTGTGGTTTCACAGCAGTCACACTAAATTGCTTGATACTTAACTGAATAACACTATGTGCATAATGTCCAAGACACTCAAATTGACTCCAGTCGACTGG
Source organism: Lepidochelys olivacea (assembly GCF_965140295.1). NCBI lineage: Eukaryota > Metazoa > Chordata > Testudines > Cheloniidae > Lepidochelys > Lepidochelys olivacea. The sequence continues at coordinate 83,688,824 of NC_140415.1, read as the reverse complement.
CTACCGGTCTTATCTCAGATCCAGACTCCACAGATTAGAAGAGCTGCTTAGACATCTCTCTTTCTTAACCATGTCAATGCAACCACAAGTATCCTGCTGCCCAATGACGTGGAGAACATGCCAAAGACAAGATTAAAATTTCACAACCCTCTATGGAGCCACATCAAGACCCTTACACCCAACTTCAATGCTGAGGCTCAGTGGAGAGCCACATGGAGTATTTTGATCACTCAAAACAAACAGCTTGTCGTTGACCCTTCCAAGGAACCACCAGGTTTTGATTTATGTCAGAAAAACTGAAGCAGATTGAATTGCATGAGATGTGGAGATGTGGACAAACTCTCTTTAAATGGAACATGAAGCAAACATCTGTATGTGACTGTGATCACCAGGCACAAATGATGGAGTACATCATACCTGAGTCCCCTTTGGTCTTTCCCCAGGGGCCTGAAGGACATTCACCAGCTCACTGCTGTGACAATGTGCAGGTTATCAAATCTAGATACAAAAAATTTGTAGTTGTTACTACCTACCCAAGTCATGTGAATGAAGAAGCAGCACCTGGACTTTTCCTGGGAAACCCCCTCGTCCAAAGTGACTCATCTAAGATCACATGGCCTCCAAAGATGAGCCTGGGTGTTTTCCCTCCTTTTGTGCAGCCGCTGCTTTGCAACACAAAGGAAGCTCAGGAAAGGCTTAGTTGCCCTGACAAAAGCTGATTTATCCCACACAATCCTTTTAAGGATTGTCTGGGTGTAGTAAGAATTTCATCCTGAGGGTTTATAGATCAGTTACTTATAACATGCATGAGATTAACACCTTATGAGCATTTAAAATGAATGTCTTGTAAACACCTTATGAGCATTTAAGATGAATGGCTTGTAAATGATGGTTAAAAGAAAATTTCAGTAATAGTTATACTGCTTTAGAGGAGCAAAATAAATATATACTAAACAAGAATACGGTGTTATTTATAAGGGGCTTTTCAAAGCAAATTTTAGAAACACCTGTCAGTGTTTCAGTTTCTCCATTCAGTGATAGGGGCCATTTTTTTTCTGTGTAGGTTGCTATTGTAACAATCCTTTTCAGTAGAGATCCAGTTTGATGAAAAGCAGAACCAAAGTAATCTGCTTTGCTGTTTAAAAAGCACTGGGAATTTCCAAGTTTTAAAAAAAGGTGGAAAGCATGTTTTCTTAGGAGATTGACAAGGAGGATGGATATTAGGCTCAAAGTAGATAATGGGTCAGAAAATTCAGATGTCCCCTCTTCCCATTGACCATCCCCCACTTTTCTTCTTGAAAAGGACTGAGGAAAATTCAGCGATATTTCCAAAATTAAACCATTGAACATATATTTATGTCACAAGTTCACAATTTCTCCTGCTGTGCCAAAGGGGATTCCATGGCAAAGGAAGGTAAATTCAACCTTGGGGAATCCACTGCCACCAGTTACTGTTGCTGCAGTGGACAACTTGTACAAATTTGAATGCCTATATGATTTGATAAAAGCCACACAAGGAATCTGTGTCAAAGCTGGGATTAGTCCCTTTAGTGCTCTTAGTCCACTACAACAAGCTGCCTCGCTCTATAATGAAATGCCTCTCTTGGTAGCTGGAGGTTATAAATGCTTCTCAGCAAAGCAAATGGCTCCACTACAGGTATTCAGTTTGTAGAGAGCCTGAGGCAATTCTAGGACCCACATTTATAGCTGGGTGGGCGGGGGGGGGCACTGCTCCTTACGGCTGGTCTGGAATCTGTTGTGGTTGTGAGAAAACTGAAAATAAACTGCAACTTTTAGAACTAATACATCAGTGACAAGCTTTCAAACCTAGTGATCATTTGCATAATTTTCCATTGACTCGTTTTCAAGGTTATAGAATCATAGGACTGGAAGGGACCTTGAGAGGTCATCTAATCAAGTTCCCTGCACTCATGGTAGGACTAAGTATTAGCTAGACCATCCCCGACACGTGTTTGTCTAACGGGCTCTCAAAAATCTCCAATGATGGAGATTCCACAACCTCCCTGGGCAATTTATTTATTATTTATCTATGCAAGGAATAGAGTTAAATGCTAAAACAAACCCAGATAATCTTTATTTGTGTAGGTCCTCCCAAACTGTCGGAGGACATGGGTTGTGCAGGGCCACGATGCTTGGTTTTTTCCCAGCACTTGGAGAGAGTAACATACTAATTCTGATAAGCAGGGACCAAATTACAGCCTGATGCCCCTTATTAAAAACAGAAAGAGCAGGGCAAAGATTGGAAAAAATAAAACAAAAATAAAAGCTGTTCTTTCCACTTTACAATTAATTTGAATATCCGAGTGCACATGTTCACTTCTATTTCTCTTACATGGTCTCTGCTCCCCACATCACCTGCTGCTCCTCAGCATTACAAGATTTGACCTCCACAGTCCTTTCCCCTCCACCATTGAGAAGTGTCAGAAATTAAGTCATTATATGTTCATCAACATGCTGCACATCCTACTCTGACAAACAGGTGAATATACACTGCTCTCTTGCTTGATCAATAGCTACATAGTATACTCTAAACAGGATTGGGTTCATGTAATCAGATGCAGGTTATTCTCTTTGACCTGGGGAAGACAAATGGTGCAGCTCTTATTTTGAGTCTTTCCTAACAACTCTGACATGCCAGTTGCTGATCTAGACATGCCAGTAGCTGCTTTTACAGGCCCCTCAAAACTTAGTTATAGCAAAACAGTCACTACATTGCTAAATTGTCTTGGATTAACGACCCTTCCGCCACTGTACAGCAATTTCTGGACTACAAGGCTGGGTGTACAAGACTCTCGCTGAATCAAATACCTTTCCCATGAAATTCCCCTTGATTGTGTTCTGTTGGGCCTGAATGCTCCCTGCCTATTCCCATAGCTGTCTTTCAACATCCAGAATAAAGCATCAAGCTTGCAGGTGCTGATCAGTGAGAAAGGAGAAGTGCCTTCCTCTCTCTGCCCATCATGAAAAGGTTGGATCAAGCTGGAAACTGTCACTTGAGGCTGGACATCTTATCTGAGCTTAAATATTCTGAAGAAACACCATGTTTATATGGATCCCTCAGTATCTGAAGGAATAGGAGCATGGTGGCCAAATCCAACTCTACTGTAAGCCGGGGACACTCCATTGTATTCAAGGAAGTTAAGTCTGCATGCATCATGGCTGAATTTAGTTAACTAGGTGGTGAAACAAAGGTCAGTTTTATTTTTGCGGTTGTGAGAGTCCCATTTCTCTTTTTAGGAGAAACTTTAAAGGAAAGGAAAGGCTACTCCAACAGGCTGGTTTAGTTTCCCTGTGTTTAGTCACCCTTCATGCACTCAGGAAATTCAGGACTGCTTTATTTATTGCTGAACTATTATTGTAATTGAGAAGGTGCTACACACAATGTAAATGTTAAGACCACAAAAGCACTACTTTCCTGGATGTATGTCTTATGGCTAAAACCATTGTATAGAGTAAGAAAACTGAGTAGCACCCATAATATGCTAGGTATTTTTCAAACACACAAGAAGGCAATGTCTGTTTTATTAATTTAGATGGATTATATGGGCCAAAAGTGTTAACATTAAATAGTTTTAAACAAGGTTCAGGATTTGGTATACAGAGACCTCAGCTTGCTTACTACAATGGCAAACACACATTAAACCTCATTGTAACCTTTTATTAAAGATTCAGAAAAGGAGGAAAAACAGTTAAAGCATTTGAAATGTCAAGTGTTAAATCAGACTTTCACTTTAAAACCATCCCTTGTTCCCTTTCCTTTTACTGGAGAGTTTTTAGAAGGAAAACCGCCTTTAGTTGACAGTCTTTTAGATTGTATCAGAGATGGTAATAATTGTCCTTTGGGGGAAAAGAGAATTTAAGTTGTTGTTGTTAAAGTCAGATCCCATTTCCTAAAAGACAAATGCACACAAAAGGTATTCGTGACAGAATTCTGTGCCTTTGCAGAGAAAAATGCAAAAGTAATCTGTGGGGGGACATGTGCCTCTTCCTCGGCAGCCCAGGCAGCTCCTCTGTTCCAGCGTGTCTGGAGCAGCCTCAGAGATGCGAATCACGGCAGGGTAGATGGGGACTGGGCATGGGACTGGGTGTGCGTGCCTGCACAGGAGATGTTGATCACCATCAGGGGTGGGGCTGGGCGGGTGCGTGTGCCAAAAAGCAAGAGAGACTTTGTCCCTCTCACTTGCTACTGCGGCTCACCTGCTGTGAGGGGTAGGCTTTTTAAATGTAGCAGCTAGTTAATTGATCTCATTCTCTGAGGCAGAAATGTAGCTGCCTGCCTGCCTAGAAATATTGTTAATGTTCCTATTGTTAGTTAACTGTTTCCATTTTCAGTCAATTCCCCCAGGAGCATAAAACCTGTCAAAGTTTTAAGACCTCTACATTGCCAGAGTGATGTAAAGCCTTATAAATGACAGGAAGGGAATCAGGTAGGAAGATCTATGGGTTTTTTCACTTTTTTCCTGTGCCAAATTGCCACAATGCCAGATTACAGCTCTGGATTTATTTTACTTACCCATTTAATAAAAAAGACTTTTAGGACAAATAAAACATTTACCAATTAAATGTCAGGACAATCAGAACCAACCACTTCCCAAAGCACCCAGCCAGATCCAGGACAATGATTAGCAAAATTTTATAACTTTCATGTGTGAAAGTCTGAGCAATTTAAAATGACATCCTACTTTTTTTTTTTTAACTGTTTGGTGTTCTGTAATGTAATTTAAATGAAAATCCAGGATTATTACTGGAATGTAGGGTATAAATTACCAAGTGTTTGTAACTTAACTTTCATGTGTTTAGGAAATGCTGAATAGTTATTGTGACTTTTTTCTGTACTGTAGTTTAAATAAATTGCCAAGACAATTAAAACTGCTATGATTATATTTCATTATTTTGACAAATAAAATATGCAGAATGTTGCAGAATTTTGAATTTTTTGGTGCAGAATCCTCCCAGGAGTAAAAAGGGAAGAGAAAAGAACAGTAAAGATAGACTATGTAGCTATTGTCTCCTGGTGTTGACTTTCACTTGCAACCTCCCTGCTGGAGAAACACAGGCACAGGAACATGGTACATGGTCTTATCAGTCACTCTGAGACCTGGAAAACATGTACCACCATCTGGGCATTGTTTCGGCAGGGCATTGCTTTTAGCTGCCTCTTTCTGGTCACAGGCTTACAGGAATGTTGCAAAAATATAGCCTGGTTTAGCCAGTCAAGACTGTTGTTAGACAGAAGGAAAAAGGAGAGGGATAGGAAAGAGAAGAAATAAGGACACATGGGGCAGGGGAAAAAAAGAGACTGTCTCAAATCCTGGTGGTATTTGAGATTTAGCTGGAGCCAGTGGAAGTGCTGGTATCATCCATAACTCTGTCTCTCTGGAGTGGTCTGGTCGGACATCTCTCAAAATTAGAATTTCCCCCACCTAAGTAACCATGAGACACCATGCCAGAAGGGGAATTGGTGAAAACCCTTTAAAAAGGAGGCTTGAAACTGAAGTTTTCATCCACAGCTGAGGGACAGTCTCAAAGTGTGTGTGTGTGTGTGGGAGGGGACGGTCTGTGAGCACTGGATTCCCCCTTAGGGCTAGAGGGCTTGCTGGGAAACTGTTCAAAGGCAATAGGCAACTTGTATTAGACAAGGGAATTTATCTAACATAGAAGTATAAAGCCTGAAGTTGTATGAATTAACATAACTCAGCACTGGATGCCAGTCTCACTCCACCCACATGCAATTTACACAACAATCCTTTTCCACTGGAACCTTTCAGCAAGTAACTTGCCTATCACTCCAGTCCAAGCTCAACTTGGGAAAGTTGGCTGAGGAGATTCCCAGAATTCCATGCCACACCATCATGGAAAAACAGACTCTGGCATGAAAAAATAAAAATAAAGGAAAACCAAAGTAGTGGTAGAAAGCTAGAGAGGAGACAGAGTAAAAGTTGGATAAAAAGGGAAAAATCATTTCAGGTCACCTGGCAAAACTCCAAGAGTGACAGACACAAGATAATGGAAAACAAGAAGCATGAAAGAGCCCATTTTCATTTCCCAGATCAAAACATAACAACAAAAGAGCCAGGGTCTATTGGCTCCAAAAGAACCATTGCCTCCATGGGCCCTGTGTCTGATCCTTTGACTGCATATATTACTCACAAATGCTATGTCCCTCATCGCAGCTCTTGTGATACTCCCCAGGTGTACTCATGATTGTGAGGTACCTTCCCACCACTGGCTCTTAGCATGAGGAAGTCTCTTCTGTGCCTGCTGTGGGTCAGCTCCCTGAAATCACCAGCCTCTGGCAACACAAGCACTTCTTTCCAGGACTCCAAAGGCCTTGCTGTCTCTGTACAAGCTAGACAAAGGCACACATCAGCCCCCACTTCCTTGAAGTATTCCCTGTAGTGTCCAGGCTTTATTCACTGAATATACACAGAACAGGCCTGCTGTTCCCAAAGGAACAGTACACACAGTTTGTAAGATTCAACTCAGGATCAGAACTTAAATATATTTATAGTGAAAACAAGAATGTGCTTATTTTCAAAGAACAAGGATTCAACTGATAGTGAGTAAGAATATTGGAAACAAATGGTCACATAGAAAACAAAATCATAACCACCTTTCTACAGACTAAACTTAACTGACAAGTTTCCTTCCTGTCTAAAGAAGCTTATCTCTCCCAAAGTTCTCTCCAGTGTTTTCAACCAAACCTGGGTGAGATCGCTCTTTCATTAAGCAAACTTGCCATCCATTTACTTCTTAGGTGAAGGAGGACAGTGTCTTTGTCTCTGAAATATATTAGAGAAAATTTGATGTGCACCTTTGAGGTGCACCTCAAGATAGGTGCCCCTGTTCCCCTCTGCCCACTGTTTACTTTGTCCTGTTACTTTTCTTTCTGAAGTTTTCACAATCCATTAGTATTTGCTTTAGATTGGTGAGAGGAGAAACACTGTGACCCATATAATACTTAATTTGCATGTAGACAGCCAGATAGAGAAAAATTTCTTGCCTGACAGAGAACCTGCTTTTTACCTTTGCTGGTGATCTGTCCCTCGACATAGACTTTAAGAACATAATTTTCAGCATAGATACATAACTCCTTACACAACCTCTGAACCTGCATTTTATGCTGATATTAGTGACCAATGTGACACTAGCTTTTATTCGTGAACTCTCAAGACACTTGTTGGTGAACTAGAATGTACATACTAAACACAGAAGATCCATGTGTGACCTCTCTGGACCCCCTTGCCAGTTGGCATTAAGAGGTTCTTGTGTTACAGCTACCATCGCTATCTTCAGAGGGTTCCAGAAGCCTTCTTTCCTTTCCAGCCAACTCCTGGGTGCTGGCTGGCTCTGTCTTTGGAGGTGTGAGGTTGTGATTCCTATGTCTTCTATTGTCAATGGGCTGCCCCACCCCCGCACCCTCCCGAGGAGTCATCTCAGTGGAGCCAAAAAATAAACATAGTCTCCCCTCCCCCCCAGACATGGACTTCAAGAAAGGGAAACACTTCCTGTTCCTCTGCAGCAGCAGCTACACTAAGCCCAAAGGTAGATATGCCCCTTAAAGCTTAACATGTTTGTTAAGGAATCCTGCAGGGGTTAGGAATTCTGTGGTAACATCATCCTATTTCATTTGATTACCTCCACGTTGGATTACTGCAATGTACTCTATTTGGTGCTATCTGTAAAGTCTAGGAAATGGGCCCAAACTGCAGTACACATCAAACTTTGGAGGAATTTTATTAGATCTACATCCAAATAGTGTGAATTATCATTTTGAAGAAAAAAAAATCAGACAGCTAGAAGAAGACTGTGTTTCAGTCCACTTAAGCCATCCAGATTTTGTTTTTCATCTACCTCTCTTTAATTACATACTATGGGCCCACACCACTGGGATGAATTTCATAATGTAAGAATTCATTAATGTTCGTAACAGCACTGAAATCCTTGGCTACAAGGCATGTAACTGTGGTATAAAACTTTTGAGCCATATACAGAATAGCAATACAACGATGCTTTCAGTTTAAGCATTTATTAAAAGAGCTATGACTACAATAAACTTGTCTGGTATTAATGTGAATGTATGTGTTGCCACAGGAGGACCATTGAAAATCATCTATAATGACTGTACCATTAAAGCAAAGTGTAACTGAAAGATCTTACTTTCTAGAGCATGTCCTTTCAAAACAATTAAGCAATTACTGTTCTCTAACCTCCTGATCAGCTAAATGCAGTGGCGGATTAATGATTTTGCCACCACTAGGCTCTGAAATAATTGCTGCCCCCCGCATGAACTTGTTTTAGTTTTTTTACAAATTCATTTGAACTAAAATGAATCTAAATATCATTAAAATAATTGAACATTTACAAGTTTTATTATAAATAAAATTACAAGTACAGTGGACCCTTGCTTGAATGCATGTATGCATAGCGTGATTTTGCTTATAGCGTGGGACCACACATGGATCCAAAACCCTGCATTCAAGAGGGGGTCCGGTGTACATCAAATATTTATTTTTTATTTTATATAGATACAATAAAAGAAATAAAAGTATGTGAGTAGTAAGTAATTACATTTGTTTACGCCTACACCTTTGAGCGGCAAATTTATTAATTAATTCTGTATAATCCAGAGAAGTTGTTAGATCCTTTTCAATTGTCAGGAGAGAAAGGGAGTTTACTTTTTCTTCACTGAGATTAGCCCTCAAATAGTTTTTCACCCTTTCTAATGCCAAAAATGATCATTCCGCTGAACAGTTTGTAGCAGGTGTGCAAACGAACATTCAGAAGTCAATATCAATATTTGGATATACTGAATGAATGTTTTGATTTCGAAGAAGGCTGCTTTAAATTGATTTCTTTTCATTTTCAGGAATTTCAACACCTTCCATATATGATCGAAAATGTAGACACTAATTCACGAATGATTCTTCTAAATCTCCTGGGTAGCATAGCTGTAATTTTTTAGCATGAACAGTTATATCTGTTGTTGAAGTATTGGTAATGTTAGAGAGAAACTGAAATCTGTCATAAATTTCTTGATACGCATTACTTCTGCGTTTTAATTTGGAGCATACAAGTTCTAGTATTGTTAAAAAGGTATCTACTTTAAATTTATCTCTACCACACATTTCCACTTCTCTACCACACATTTCCACTTCAGCTTCGCGTGTCTCATCAGATTGAAGTTTACGCTTTCTTTTTCGTCTTGTGTCAAATTCATAGTCTTCAATTTCAGATTTTTCTTTGGCTGTCTCTTCGTACATATCAAACAAGTCCCGTATAGAGTTAATGTATTCTATTAATGAGTTGTAGAGTTCTACAACTGTCTGTATATCAATATAAACATTTTGCAGTTTTTGGCTCGTTATATGAAATCTTTCCAAGAGTGAGCTCCAAAATACAGCCATAAAAGCTGCCTCAAGTCTATGGAGTTTTCGCTGCAGGCCTGCAGCTTCATTACATGTAACAGGTTCTCAGTAGCATCTTCATTTATTGTATTTAAGGCTTTAATTATAGCATTCCAGTTTTCACTCAGATTATGACAAGCTTCGACTCGAGATGACCGAGTCTCAGAAAGTCTTTTTATTACTGCCTGGCTTCAAATTTATTTATTATATCAAATTTATTATAATTTATTATATTTATATAATATAATATATAATATAATATATATAATATATAATAATCTATATTATATTTATATATATAATTTATTTATTATATCAAATTTATTATAATTTATTATTATTTACTGCCTGGCTTCAAATTAGATAGTAAAATCTCCCACCGGTGAATAGAGGCAGAAAAAAAATGAATAAAGATGTTGGACAGTTGAGAAAAATGAACATGCTTCTTGACAACTTTCTGCAGCACATACTCCAACCAAATTTAAAGAATGCACAGAGGAAGGCACATACACAGCATAAGGATTTATATTCTTTATTCTTGCTTGCAACCTGCTATATACACCAGACATGTTAGTGGCATTGTCATATGACTGGCCACGGCGTTTGCGATATCTAATGTATAACAATTCAAAGTTGAAAGTACAGCATCAGCTAACTGTTCTGATTTGTGGCCAGCATTTGGTAAAAAACAAAGAAACCTCTCTATTGGTATGCCATCCTCGTTTACATATCTCAGTATAAAAGCCAATTGATCAACATGAGATATGTCGGGAGTTGAGTCAATGCTTATTGAGAAATATTTGGCTTCTTTTACTTCTTTAATAATATTTGAGATCACATTTGAAGCCATCAATTTTATGAATTAATTACATATATAGGATGAAAGATAAGATACGTTACCTCGACCTTCATTTCCATAACATTCAATGTGATTTGCTAAAAATGGATCGAATTCTGCAACAAGCTCAAGGGACATCATGTAATTGCCATTACAAGCTGATCCAAATTTTTCCACCTTACCTCTAAATGCATGTTCTCTGCTTGAAAGTTTCTTTACCACTGCTACAATCTTCTTCAATACATTTCTCCAATAAATAATGTCTTCTTCCATTTGAAATTTTAAATTCATATCAGTTCTTCCAGATATCTTGCCTCTCTTCACCATTTTCAGTACACACGTTTTATGTTCAGTTGAATTTTCATGTTCACGTAGTCGAGCTGATATGTTTTTCCAGTCATGGTATCCACTCGTCGCCAAACTAGAGATTCCTCCGAATAATTGACATGGGGCACAAAACACGGATCCTTTGCTCTCCGAATATACAAGATATTGCTGTGGCTTTACGTCATCATTTAAAAGATGTTGTTCAAACACATTTTTTATTAGAACACACATTTTATCAGTATATTGTCTTTTTGAGATAGTAAAATCACTATCGATATTTTGTTTAATTCCATGCATTGATACATACTCAATGTAGCATCGTTCAATATCCATTGGGCCAGGTTGTCATTTATGGTAGATATTTCAATGTCAGATTGAATTTCTGATTGACAAGATTCGCAAATCTCTGCAGTGTTGTCAAAGATATCCAGATCAACATGATTCCCGGTAGTCTCTGATATGCTAGTATTTGGAGCATGTTCTTCAACACTAACCGCAGCCGGAATTTCTTCATTAATTTCAATATGTACTTTAATCACATCAATATTTTCAATATCAACACCAATATTTTCACTTTTTTATTTCACTACTACTTTCAACTATTTTTTCTGTCTCACTGTCGGCACTAACTGATATAACAAAGGAATCAATTTTGCGCATTTTTTCTATCGTTTCATTTTCCCTTTCTTTCTTTTGTATAGCATTTTTTTTAACTGAGAACCACTTAATTTCTTCCTTCTGGACATATTGTTAATGCTTAGGATTGTTGCGAGCATGTTCTTTACTAAATGGTGATGCGCCATCATGGGTGGTTCCAATACGCGCTATGATTGGTAGAATCACGGCGCATGTTACTGATGCCGTGATTACAAAAATGCTGCTATTATAAATTTGCCGCCCCTGCAAATTTGCCGCCCTAGGCCTAGGCCTTGTTGGCCTAGGTGATAATACGCTGCTGGCTAAATGTCATCCTGACTGTAAGCGAGGGAATTGTCCCGCTATTGTGGGGAACTTTCCTGGCTTCTGCACTACCCCGGTGAAGTGGGCTAGCGAAAGGATCTGAGTCCTCGCTCCCACTTCCTTTACCCAGTGGCCTCACTGCCCTTGAAGACTCCCCTTCCATTCTCCTGTCTGGCAGAGTCCTCGTAACCCCAACAAGGCTGGGCCCAGGATTCCTGGGGGGCTCAACCCCCAACCCTGCTGTGGTCACCTAGGACAGGGGCTAGGGTGTCCCCACTCCAGGGTACTCTCTCTGCACTGGGCATGTCTCTGACCCACTGATTATTACATACAATTTGAAGCAAATGCAAGTTATTTAATCAACAATTAATTTTAAAAAGAATAAGGGGAAATGGGAAAGGTTAAAGGAAACACATCAACCCGCTCTGTGACAGGGAACATCACAAACAATGTCTCTGGAACGTCAGGGCAGTTCACAGTCTGTTCCTTGTAAGTCTCAGGCCTCCTTCTCAGGCCCTGGCTGTGCTGCAGGGATGCTGCGGGTTGGACAGTTGCTCTGGTGGTGGCCACACACGCTCAGGCTCTAAGTGGTAGGACCCTTCTTCTCAGTGTCGCCCCCGCCCTGTCGGGGTTACGGTCCAAGCCTGGCCTGCAGAGCCTCTTGGCTGAGGCGTCTCCCTGTGCTGGGCCCGCTGCCCAGGGTCCCCCTCGCTCTCCCCAGCTGCTCACCACACCCAGCTCCGGACTGCTCCAGCCCCAGCTCCACCACTCTGTCTCTGCACTGCTGCTGCTGCTCTGCCTCCAGCTCCCTGGGCTGCTTCTCTGGCCCCTCTGCCTCTGGTTGCTACAGCTCTGCTCCCAGCACAGGTCTGCTCTGCAGGCTGCTTCTGTGACTCTGCTCCCAGCACTGACCTGCTTCCTGGGCTGCTTTTCTGGCCCCTCTGGCTCTGGTTGCTGGAGCTCTGCTCCCTGGGCAAGTCTGCTCTCTCTGGATCTGGCACAGCTCTGTTCCCCAGCTCAGCTTGGGCCCCGGCTCTCTCCTTAGCTCGGCCCCACTCTGTCTGACCCAGGCAAATCCAGCTCACACAGAGGACGGGAGCTCCCTGGCCTCCTGACTCCCTGATTAGCCTGCCCGCCCTGTCATGCAGGCTGAGCTGGAGCATTGGCCTCTCCCCATTGTTCCTGGGGGCTGACAGCCTCAGGGTCCTGATTCCCCATCGACCCTTCCCCCTTTTTAGTACTGGGAGCTAGCAACTAAAACACCCCCATTGAATGTTAGTAAGGGGGCAACAGTCCCCTTACATGACCAAAGACATGGTGTTTTGTCTTGCCATTATTCTTCTTGGATTATCTACCCATCCTTTAAAAAGATTTTTTGTTCATGTCATAAGGATCAGATGATCGAAGGAGGTCATTTTGTGAGCTTTATGTTCAGTGGGCCTTGGAGAGTTTGACATGTCTCTGCTGAAAGATATTTGATTTGTAAATGTAAATTACACAATTTAAATTGCCATGATACTGCAGAACACTTTGCTAATTCCTATGTACTCTAATATGTAGCAAGAACTCCTGTGTGTCATTTTTCTGTAACTTTGTGTTATGTGGTTTTATCTATGTTCCAGGTGATAATGTCTAGATGGGATGTGAATCTACGATGAAGAATAATATGCAAATCCCTCCCCGTGAGCAATGTGGCATGTTGCTAGGACAGAGCAGGACCAAGCTGCCAATAAAAGAAAAGCTTCTGTAGTCACCAAACTGAAACAGAAAGCATTGGCCTTGAGGGATCATTGCTGAGCACAAGAACAGCAGAACGGTTAGAAAGCTGTTGATAAAGCAATAACCACAGCTCTTGAACTGTGTATCCACTGAAGTAATATTATGGTTTCTTAGCTCTTAATCATTTTAAATGACTAGTAGCCTGATCTCTGGAGTTGATCTGAAATCCCCAGACTGTGATATTCCTATTAAAACTCTTCACACTCCTCATAATTTATCCTAAAAAAGTGAAATCTGTACTTTTTTATGAAGAGAGGTGTCTTCTATAGAAATACACACTCCGGCTTCTCTCCTATCGCCACATCTCTATTTTAGGATGCTCTAAAGTGTATTTTCCCCTCTTCTGTCCTCCCCACTATGTTTTGTTCTGCATATTTTTCTGCACCCAGAAGTCAGAGATTAATAACGTTTATTGGAATTGTTATGTGCTGTGGGGAGAATTAGACAATGATTTACCAGCACCTTGTCTGGTGAAGATCAGGAATATATTTTACTATGTGTTGGAAAGGCTCCTCATTACAATGCATTTAGCCAGGGCCACAGCCAGGATTTACAAGGTCTAGAGGACAAGATGTCAAAACAGGGTCCCTGCAGCTATGTCCCCTTCTCTCTTTGTTTCTGTCCTAGTGTTTTAATGCCCCCTTCATCCAGCTAGGTACCTGAACCACGCACACTCACCTAGCCATTCACTCATATTCACTGATGCAGGCATCCTCACCCACTCACACTGATACAGGCAGACACCCTCAGAGACACAGACAGACATGAATGCTTAACTCATCTCATTGCTATTTAGTTCAGTTAGTATTTTATTGGCCTGACAAGGTACAAAAGTGTTAGAGATCTGCGTAGTATCGCTCGGGGACACAATGCCTTTGCAACCTTTCACTGCTTCAGTTAGAGAGTGCATGTTCTCACTGAGTTCTTGTACTATATTCACAAGGCTATGGAATGCTGTATAGAACTTGGTGCTCTACTTTTCCACAACACTGTTCACTTTATGTAAGGTAGAACCTACGGTTACATCTATTTCTGCTGTGTGCTACTAAGAGCTAGCTAGATTGTGACTCAGAGTAAATGCCTGCAGAAAAGAGTGATTAAGAACCCCTCTGTGACAGGGGGCCAGTTGTAGCACCCTAGTCACTGAGCTTGCTGCAGCATTGAGAAGCCTGGAGGACTAATTGCATGCAATCAACCTGTTACTGGTGGGGATTACTGACATTTGGTGGCAATTGATGGGCTATGAGGTAATTGGTTTAGGAATGGGGAATATATATAATTGGAAGGAACAGGCAGTAAGAGAGAAACCCAGAGGGTGAGCTGTGTAGAGGAAAGAAAGCTGTGTGTGAAAGGCTCCCTGTGCTCAAGCCAGGAAATTGAGGATTAAAGGTACATGTGGTGAAAAAGTAAGAAACTGTGTTTGTGCATAGGAGATCATGGAAACAGGCTAGATAGTGCTGCTTGTAAGGTAGCTTGAGAGGCACCCTTTGACATCCTCCTACACTATGTCTTGGGTTACCTGGATTGTGGGTCCTGGCATGTAGGTGAATCAATGCTACTCATCTGTTTGCTCTTTCCCTAGAGCTGGTGGGCAGAGACTGGTTGGGGAGGAAGCAGGAGAGCCAGAGCTATGCAGGTAGCAATGGCCAGAGTAAATTACTGACCCCTTCTGTAGGAGCAAGGAAGATGCCAGGGAGGAATTAGTCAATTATATATTCTTCCTGTTACATACCTTTTGAGGATCTGAGTCACAGCATCTTCAAGGGCTACTCCTGGATTTATGCATCACTTCTTGCTCAGGGCTGTGGCTGAAGTCAAATTCCAAGTTAATTTATGGCTGCCAGTAAAGATGTCCTATTAATATTTATGTGACTATTTACTGTAATATGTATGGAAGAGGAAGTGACTTTAAAAGTCTGGGAAATAAAATACAGGAAATTATGGAATGAGTTTACTGTTGGTTTCTTTAGAATGGTCACCAGCAACCTTAGTGACCTATTAATGTAGGTTTTTGTATGAGATCACTTTTATGTAAGTATATAATGTAATCTCCAGACTCTGTTGTTCTTGGTGGTGTTGACTAGCACCTCACCACTTAAGGTCAGTGGAACTACTTATGGAATGTTACCCTTACTCATGCTAGGTATCAGAATCTGCTCCATAGTTTTCAGTTCTTTTAGATAATTGAAGATATTTCCTCCCCTCTACCCCCCCTCTCTAAATACTTTAGCTTTAGTGTTGCAAATCACTGTATAATGCCTGGGATGGAGTCCCAGGTGGCTGTGTTTCAGCACTAGTTTGACTAGAAACTATGCACGGTCATGATGATCAGTAATAGGCATAGTCCTCTGCACTTAGCAGAATTAAATCTCAAGCCTATTGTGTGCCCACTTGCTTACTGTCAAGTATGCATTAATTCAGGATCAGGTTTCCCCTACTCTCCCTGTTGATCACTTTTGACCTTTCACTCATATGTGTATCTCTGCGCTTACTGCACACTACAAGAGCAAGCACTATGTCCAACTGATAAAACACCTACTGATTCTATTCTGTTTCAGTGGGCTCGAAACTAACAAGGCTTTTAGCTTTTGGTTGTTAGTTCCTTGCCTGTGCGTTGACTATACTGATGCTAGGTATTCTGCTTTTCAGAGCTTTGCTATCTCTTGTATTACACTTATCTTCAGTAGATCTCCAAGTGCTTTACAAATGAAGTATTGTTATCCCCATTTCCCAGATTGGGAAACTGAGGCACCGAAAGGTGATGTGATTTGTCACCCAGTGGCAGAGTTCGAGCAGAACTTGGGTCTCCTGAATCCCAGTGCAGCATTTCAATTATATCTGATATGGTACATCTGCCTAGCTTTACAGCAGCAGAGAACAAAATAATGTAAACCCACACTTTCAAATGATGCCTAAAACTAGGCACTTAAATCATATTGAGGTTTCTAAATAAAAGTGATCAGATCGTCCAGACATGCTGCACACTTGTCAATCAGCTGTTCTGGATGCTCAGCAACTCTGAAAATCAGCTGTTAGGGGCTTAAATCTGGGTTCAGGTGACTTGCTTCAGACTGCCAAATATGAAAATGTTGGCCCTGTTTTGTTTTTCTCAGCCACAAACTGATGCCGCTAATGCAGACTATGGCCTTTCAGCAGGCACCATGGATGCGTCAAGCGTATTAACTCTGGTGTTCTGTACGTGTATAAATGCAGGCACTTGCTGCTTCCAGCTTTTGGTCCCCAACAATAATAATTTTAAGCACAAGTTTATTTTGTGGTTTTAATTGCATTTTAAACTTACTGGTTTTTTGCTACTTTCTGGATGTTTCAGCCAGAGTCTTTGTTAGAGAGATGGTTGTCTTCAGCACAAATTTATTGTAATGCTTTACTGGCTTCACAACTCTGACAATTAATTTTATTTCAAGAGGGATGTTTGTCCCAGGAAAACGTGATTTCTGAAGATTTTAGAAGATATATTTCTACTTGTAGTAAATGATCACTGGAAGTCCAGATATTAAATTTTTAATGAGGCTGACTGAGAAGAGATGAACTAGATTCCAGGTAACAGCTCTTAATTTCTGTCTGGTTACTGGGGGGGAAAATGGAAGAAGTGTAACACCTGCAGAGCTGCAATACAGTACTTACAAGAGATAAGAAAAAACAATGTAAAAACTATATTCTGAACTCAGATTTCTCAAACTTTATTTTATGTTTTAGTTTCTCCCCTTTTGGGCTAAAATATGAACTAATTTAGGGTAGAGTCTCAGAGCCACAGTCTGACTTGCCCTTGTTGGGCTTGAGGTGCAAGGCTACAAATAGCAGCAGGGATATTTCAGCTGGAGCTGGGCCACTGAGACTTGCCCCCTTGCTGGGACTCGGAACCCAGGCTCCAACCTGAGCCTGAACATCTATGCTGCTGTTTTTTACTCCTGCAGCACAAGCCTGAATTTGTTGACCTGGGCTCTGATTCTCATTGACTTTTTTTTTTTTTTTTTGGCTGTGTACCGTAGACATACCCTGAGTCAGAAGTATAAATTTTATGTTTTTGACTCAGCAGGCACAAGATGACATCCTCCCATTTTAGCACATTCCCTTCTCCCTGCCACTCCAAGTGCTTCCTCTGACAGATTTATTTGGGGAATTCAAACTCTAATTCTTGGAGATTAAGGGTGGTGATGATGGTGAACAATACCCATTCACTAGTCTAGTCTCCATGGATTTCTACTTAGAAATCCGATCAGGTGCTAATAACACTTGAAGCAGCATAAATGTCCTTCTGTAATTGCTACTGCACAACTGTGATGAGTCCTCCAGTGACAAAATTGCTCTCGAAGGATACATGCTGCCTGGAGTTTTAACAGCATAAAACTGGAGTAGCACAATGGTGAATCAGTCCTGTTAGTTTTTATTTTTGCATAGATCTACACTTTGTTCTGGTTGATACGAAATTGTCCTGCACCTTGTGTGGCCATTTACACCAGCATATGGAGTTTGTACCTGCCTTGCATAGGAAGTAACGACTGAGCAAGGTGCAAGTGGAGAATCAAGTCCAGGGTTGTAGGAAAGCCAAAATAGAAGCCTTTCTGGTAGTGTCATGGTGTTTCTGGCATACTTTTGCAGATCTGACAGAGATGGATAGTTCACTAACATATAAGCTTTAAGCTCTGATTTGACTAGAACTTGGAACTTTCAGAGATTTGCCTTTCACAAATAGTTATCCAGATAACAATGCTTTGTTACACTACAGCTAGAACTTGCAGATTTTGCCCATCGCTGTTGGGAAAAACTCTCTTGTATAAAGGGTATCTCAAGTTTATTTTTTTTATTCAAGTAGTAAGGTACATGAATGTTGGGGAGGGAGGAGGCGAAGCATGGCTCATGGCCCTATTGCTGCAGCAAGTGTGAACTCCTAGATTATAAGTAGGGTGACCATATTTCTCTCTGCTGAATATGGGACACCTGGTAAAATTACTCGTATTCAAGTGAGTTCAACAGAAATCAAATCAGAACTATGCAGTACAAATGTTTAACATCACGTTGACTGAGCCCCTGTTAGAAAGAAATTCTGTGTAGCTGGGGTGAAAGTAACTTAAAGGACTTACCGGTACACCAGGGTCCTGAGCAGGGGCATGGCCTCCTCTGGAAGAGGCAGGGCCTTTAAAGATTTAAAGGCCTCAGGGCTCCAGCTGGGAGCACCAGCTCCTTTAAATCACCGCTGGAGCTCCCAGCTGCAGAGGTGGCTGGGAGCCCGGGGCTCAGGGACAATTTAAAGAGCCCAGGGCTCCAGCCACCACTACTGCAGTGGAGCTCCAGGCCCCTTAAATCGCTGTCCGAGCCCCGCTGCTGGAGCCCTGGGGTAGTGGCGGCAGGGCCATACTGGCTGGCTTTCACCTCTGTGTGTAGCTGGCTTGCTGGACCCCCAGGATGGACCTGTCTCTCCTGGTACCTGGCGCCATGTCTTCCTGAGGCCCCACACAGGGTCATATGCTCCTCCTCCCCAGATTTCTGCCAAGGTTCACACCAGAATGTGGTCAGCTGCCACCATTTGGCATTGTGGGGGAAGGAAGGGACGGGAGCTGCTTCCAGCTGCGGGGAGGAGGTAGGGAAGGGATGACCTGGCCTGTGTCTTTGCACCGGTCATCTCTCTCTTCCTTCCCCCCCAGTGGCTGGAAGCAGCTCAAAAGACCGCAAACACCTTCCAGGCTGCTGCTGGCCACTGACATAACCTGGCCACTGACCTACCCAGCCACCTCCTGTCTCCAGCTACAGTGGGATTAAGCCCTAAAAATGCATTGTGCACCAAGGCCCAGGGAACCTGACTGCAGGGGCTTCCACCAGAGAGGTGGCTCAGCAGGGGAGGGTGCCTCAGGGATGGAGCAGCCCCACACTTCCTGGGGGCAGAACCCATGGTGTGGGGAGGGGAGAAGAGGGTGCTATGGAGCCTGCAGGGTTGGGGTGAGAACAGTCTGGAAATAACTTCCCTGTCTCCATCCCCCCCTTTCCCCCACTCCAGTGGAGAGGCTTCCCCATGCCAGCACTGTGTGGGGCTTTGGCACACGCAGGGCTTGGCTCCTCCTGGCCAGTGATCTTGGCCGGAGGGTACTGGGCTTTCCCAGGGTGCTGGCCCAGCTAGAGGCAGTGAGGGAAGGAAGGAGCCCACTGGCCAGGCTTTTGGTCAGCTGAGCACTCTGATCAGGGGCTGGTTCTCTGCATGGTGCTGGGAGCAAGATGTGCCCTGCCAGAGGAGGGGGATTGGGAGGAACAGCAGGGCTGGGGTGTGTGCAAAGGGGCAAAGCAGGGGGAGGATAGCAAGAGGAGGCAGCACATAAAGGGCCAATGGGTGGGCAACAGAGGAGACACATAACCAGCACTGCCTGGGCCTGCCTGCAGTCACCAGCCACCGCAACACACAGCCAGTACTGGTCAAACGGGATGGGGGAAACGCCCTGCTGGCCGAGAGCTGGTATACAGCAGAGGCTGCGCTGGTGGACCAGAAAGGGGAGCACCTGGCTCAGTGTGCTGCAGCTTTGCCCCCCCCCAGCCTTGCACACTCACCCCCAAGGTCGGCCACTGGACCCCCTCCCCAACTCACTGCTGGTGGGTGGGCAGGGACCAGCAGCAAGACCCACCAGTGATGGGGGGGGGAGGGTCAGGGGGGAGAGAGACAGAAAATGTGACAATTTGCCCATTTTTAAGAAAGTCAGGATACCTGCAGGAGGGCTTAAATATGGGACTGTCCCTTTAAAAATGGGATGTCTGGTCATCCAATTATAAGGCCAGAAAGGATCATTGTGATCACTTACTCTGACCTCTTCCATAACACAGGCCAGAGGAATTCTCTGAAATCAACTACAGCATCTTTTTTAGAAAAACTTCCGGTCTTGATTAAAAAAAATCCTATTCCACTTGTGGTTGCATCTTCAGTGCCTTATGCAGCCCTACCTTGGCCGCATATGATTCTCACAGAAACTTATAAATGATTTTCTTCTTAAAGTGTACCAACAGAATTGGAAACTGAAATCTACAGGCTAGGTTCCCTTACATTGAGACACACTGGTGAGCCAATCTCAGCTTTCAAAGATCACCTGTAGGAGTCATTCAGTTTTCATGCCTATTCAGTCCTTGACTTCCCTTCTGAGGCTGCCTAGATGGCCAGTGCCAACTGTCAGGGACACTTGTTCACTGGGAATCAGACCAAGGCCACCAAATCATTTCATGTGGCCATGAAAGAGCCAGCAGAATATAACTTTCAACCACTACCAATTTGGGCTCATATTCTGTTCCTGGTACAGGGTTGAAAGGCTTCAGAATTTTGTTACTAAACCCCTGTTGCATCCAGATATTTAAAACTGAACTATTAATATTCTGGGCCTACAGTACATACACAACACTTCTACAAAGACCTGCTACCCATGACCCCGCAAGAAGGTATGTATTCAGAAAATATCAAGGGAGAATAACAAGTAAAAGATACAAAAATCCTGAAATAAGTTCAGAAGGGCTGGACTAATAGATCAGCGTTCTCTTTTCCAGATTGCAGTTCCTAACTTGTGGAGGGGGATGGAGGAAAAACCTCTATGGGCACTAGGTGTGCAGTGTAATCTAAACGCCTTGAGCAATATTAATAGATGTTCTCACAATGTTTTTGGTTGCAACATCTAATGTATAATGTGCTTGGGTACTGGGAAGTCTGCTAAAACACATGTAAGCATAAGTGTATTTTGCCTAAAGCTTTTGTTTGTTCCCAAGACTTTGTTGATTAACAACATGGATTCTCATGGGGCTTCTTGAAGTTCAGCTAAGCTCCACAAAGATGAGGTTGAGCCTTAAGTCAGGATTTTTAAACAGTCCCAATGTCACATAAAAAGATGTGAATTTTAGACTCTTTATAAGGATCCTGTCCTGTAAGCATTTCTCACTCCTGTCCAAAGTCTGACTTCAGGCTGAATCCTACAAGCATACATGTGTGGCTACTCCCAATATGAATAAGGTGCCACTGATGGCAAGCTCACTATCCTGAAGTGGTGTCAGAAAAGTGCCTTTTCAGGGAGAAAAGCTACAGCTCCCAAACTTGCTGAGGGTAAGAGCATATGATTTTTTTGATTCAGCTCTCTAGAGGGGACAAATATGGACTAGAACCACACTGCCCTTGGGAGAGCATTGTGAGATTCTGTGTCACAGCAGGCTTGGAATTCTATGTACAGCTGGTGCTTATTGCCCAACCACAGGACAGTACCTCCGTAGGAGTAGGGGTCTGTCTCCTCCCTTCACCCCACCAGCCAGCAGAGGGATGGGAAGTATTCTGCCTGAGAAGGGGTGAAGTAAATTACTCTTCCACATCTCATACCCCAGTGCAACAGGAGACTCCAGAAAGAAATTATGCTTGTCAGTACTCCTTTGGAGGTATCCCCATCTATGGGTTTAGATCTTTCAGGGTTTGGAGATCTATTAAATACTAAACTAAAGTCATTAACAGCTATATTCTACCACTCTTACTCTCACTGAGTGGTACCTTGCTCTGAGCAGTCCCATTAACTCGCCTCATGGGACCAGGAACTATTCCACCTGTGTAAGGGTGGAAGAATCCAGTCCTGAGGGGACAGACACTTATGGGTACATGTGATTCCCACACAGTCACATTGACTTTAACTATAAACAACAAATGAAACATCCTCCCAGAGGACAGAAGCTTTAACTTAATTGTCATGTCCTGCTGGCAGATGCTGCCTGGGAAAAACACTCAGTCCACAGATCTGTCGGGCCTTGCAACATCCCTTCCATAGCAAACCCTGCTTCCTTTCTGGGCTGCAGCCAGCCTCCATTGGAGCAGAAGGCTCCTTGCGCTAGCATGAACATCCCTTCTCCTGGTTGGGGCAGACTGTCCACCACAGGACCTAGGTTACATTAGTGGGAGCTAGTGTAACCAAGGGCTATTTAACTTCTCCTCCTCCCCCTTACTTGTATTAATGATTTTTAGGAGTCATTGTAATTTAAATTTAATTTCACTTAATTTAATCACTCCATTTCAAGCTGTTTATGGCTGGTTTCATTGCTTGTTGTCCAATACTCTTGTACATAGGTACCAACTCCATGGATGCTCCAGGGCTGGAGCACCCACAGGGGAAAAACTGCACAGCAGCCAAGCTCCCCTCCCCGTCCCACCTCACCTCCGCCTCCTCCCCTGAGCGCGCTGCATCCCCGCTTCTGCGCCTACCTCCCAGAGCTTGCAGCTGCAAAGCAGCTATTTCATGGCGTAACAAGCTCCAGGAGGGAGCAGGGAGGAGTGGGAAATGCAGCGTGCTCAGGGGATGGGGTGGCGATTTGGGGAAGGGGTTGGAATAGGGGCAGAGTTGGGGTGGGGACTTCGGGGAAGGGGTTGGAATGGGGGCAGGGTGGGGCCAGGGGTGCAGGGGTGTCAAGCACCCACCAGCGTCAGCAGAAGTCGGCACCTATGCTCTTGTGTTATAACAGATTCTATCTGGAAGAAAACTTATGATGTTGTAGAAGTTGGACACCTTCACCAGGCTGGGCTTCACTAGTACTAGGCATTGTATGCACACCTAGTAAATGACAGCTCCTGTTCTTTAGGTGTAGTGACTGTCATTTGCCATATGTATGTACAGTGCTTAGCACCTCGAGGCCATAACTAGGTTGGGACTTCAATGTGCTACCACAATAGAAATATTTGTACAGTTATAGGCCTTGTAAAGCTTTGTATGCTTTTCCAAAAATCTAACCGTTGGACCTGAACTCCCTGATAGACTCCCTGTATACCACATGACATAGAACTAATGGATAAACATTCAGGGCAGTTAAAAATGTTTGGAAACCATGAACTAGAAATAGTGAGACTTTGCCTTTTAATGGAAGTTTGATTTTTTATTAAAACTAGCTGGATTGGTGCTTACTATGCAATTTGCTGTTTCTTTATTTTTAAACTGTTTATAACCAATACCGCTTTTCTTGATGTAGGATCTTTATTTCATGAACAGATTGTCTCTAAAATATAGAAGTGATGTTTTAACCAGGAAGATCAAATAGTTTAGGAACTTAACAGGCAGAATGGGTCATTTTGCCCAACAGAGATCTACCTCTAACAACCTCTTAATGTGCTGATCCTAAATAAAACAAACAAACAAAAAAAAACTAATAGTTCACTAATGTTCTATAAAGGATGCATGAAGTTTCACTAGTCAGTACTCTTTTTAACAAATTCTAAAACTAACATCAATTACAAGCATCAAGGTCTACAGAATAAAATGGTCTGCCTCGAGATTCAGAATCCAAACTTCAGTGCAGGGAATTTGTAACACTCCTTTCTACTTACAAAAGCCAGAGTACAATGCTCAATAGAATGATGACTTTTCAATACTGAATTTCAAATGGACTTTTGTAGGAATCATGAATATTCAATAGTGCCCTCTTATAAGGAAAAATAAAAATATTTTGCTAATGATTTTTGGGTCAGATCCTGCCCTGCAGTATAAAGATAGGCAGAAAACTCTCTGAACTTGAACCCACAAAGTTTCATACAAATCATCCCATTGGGTAGGCTTGCTTGCCTTGCAGAATAGAGTAGCTTTTCTACAGCTGTCCCATGATCCTGAGTCAAGTGCTATAGATGGTAGAGAAACTTCAGAGTCTGTGGGATCAAGAGGAGTTCCCATGGCTTCCTACTACACTCTGAACCTCACTCCCTCATGTTAGCACAGCTCCTTCCATTTATTCTCCAGCTAAGCTTGGGCCAAAGTGCCTTTCGGGGTGAAGGTCTTAGAGCTCAGAGCTGGGCTCTGTGTGAGTTATTGCTGAATAGAAGTATCGGAGGGTTTCTAGGAGGATTATGCATTTGGCTCTTCCCATACAGCCATGCCTGCCATAAAACAGCAGAGCAGATTCCATCTAAGATCCATGTCTTCCCCCCTCCCAGGAGAAACAGTCACATGCCACCACATAAAGCGGGTGGACAGTAACACCCCGCATATTCCCCCACTCCAGCTAAGTGCAGTTCACAAAAACAGGAAGACCATCTCTGGCTTGAAGGGTTTATAAGGTAAAAAAGCAAGAGAAACATAGGCTTTTTTTTTTTTTTTTAAATCAACGGTCTTCTGCCACAGAGGATATAGAAAACTTTAAAAAACAAAAAAAATCTTAAACATCTCATTGTAGTTGGAATATATGGTGAAATGTCTAAAATCTCATTTTAGGAGTTTCTTAATTACAGTCTGGCTCCATGGAACCTTTTCCAAAAATATTTCTGGGGGATTTCACTTCCATGGGCTTGTCAGTTACTTTACTGTAATTTACAGGAGATTTCTTCTCTTCCCCCTCCCCCTGTTTTCTTTTTTTGAGGGGGAAAATCTCCTCAGTCTCCTATAAAAGGCAAATGTCAAAGAATAATTGGATAAAATGGTAGCATAAATCTAATGGCTAAGCAAATCAGCTATGCTAAGCGGCAGTCAATATCTGATGGTGACCTACCACAATGAAATGTACAGTTGCTATCTGGAGAAAACAAGGTTGGGGTTTCAGATACAGTGTTAATATTGACAAAAGGAAAACAATAGCCTGTAAATAATGCTTTTTAAACATTTGGACTTGACAATCTTATCTAGGCCATTGTATTTGAGCAAATTCTAAATGTAATTCAGATGGCCTTTTTCTGCCTTTGAGGGTCAACAGTTCTAGCATGGGAGGCAACCTAGGAGGAGGCTGAAATAACGTAAGGCTCCCAAACTTCCTGTACTACCTGGGGGTGGGGGCTGGACCCAGCCACAACATAGGTAATGCTGGTCAGCAAGGATGTGTATGAATTCAATGCAAACTGTGGGCAGCTTCTGATAGCAGGGGTCCAATAGATCCCCAGCTGCAAACTTAAAATTGCTCCCCACCCTGCAATAAACCATTGCTTCACCTTTCTCTGGGTGAATCCCAACCCCAGAGTTACAGCCTACCCTACAGTCCTGATATGGTGGGTGGGAGCAGGGCAGATGTTGGGTTGCAGTTTATGCTGCTCTGTGCTAGAATGGATAAATCATGGCCACAGTAAGAAATAGTTTATGGGAAAGAGCGATTTAGTACTTCCATTTTTTTGCATTTGGAGGAAAAGGAGACAGGGTTTGTCTACACAGCAATTAAACACCCATAGCTGGCCCATGTCAGCTGATTCTGGCTTGTGGGATCCTGGCTACGGGGCTGTCTAATTGTGATGTTCGGGTTTGGGCTGGAGCTTGGGCTCTGGAGCTTGGGCTCAAGCCTGAATATCTACACTGCAATTTTACAGCCCTGCAGCCTGAGTTCTGTGAGCATCAGCAGCTCTGGGTGTTTACATCCACACAGCAATTAACCTGAGAGGACTTACTCAAGCCTACAGCACAGAAGAGAGATCAAAGACCAGGATCCTTTTTTCTGACCACTAGCCCAAAAGCAAGTCCAGGCATGTATTGCAGTTATAAAAAAAACTAATACATATCCATTTCCCAATATATTTAGATGCTTATTAAAAAGTCTAGAGCGTGAAGGGGTACTTTGCAACAACCTGACATCTAATGCATTTCAATAAATATGTATTGAATTTTTGAAAACCTTTATTTAGAGACTTATAGGGCTGTATTTTGAAGTTTGGCTCAATAAAACTGTGTGCATTTGACAGACTGATTTCCTCTCAGGAGTTAGTATAGTAGCTTGGCATCTCTCAAGAGCTGTAGAGTAAATTCTACCCTGTTTACTCTGATGTAGCTTCAGAGTAACTCTGGCGAAGTCACCGGTATAAATGAGCAGAATTTGGGTTCTAATCCTATTCCACAGCGAAAGGAAAATGAGACTTGCAGCTCCATCATGGTCCCTTTTTTATGACTGCCATAATCTGGCACTACAGACAGTCTGTGCTCAGAGACGGCAGGCTGGATGCCACAGGTCAGGATTTATGCAGGGCTGCTTGAGCAAGTATCTGCTTTCTCTAGGCAGAGTTTTGTGTCCCTGATTTGTGTGTTCACTTTTCCCTCTTTTTATTTTTGTATTAATGGGGCCCAGATGGGGCCCAGATTAGCTGACTAAATTTGGTCAGCTCCTGGAATCAGATATCTGAGGAAATTTACAAAAGAGATCAATAATTTATTATCACTCCTTCATGAAAGACTACTCCATTTTTCTATTAAATCTACACTTTTACTTGTCTTTAAGAGACAGAGTATGCCTATAGTAGGATTGCTTAGGCCTCAGATTGACCAAAATTGGACACAGTACTCCATGTGCAGAAAGGATATAGAGAAACTGGAAAATATCCAGAGACAAACTTCCAAGATGACCAAATGGATGGCATGCAAACAATATGAGCAAAGACTGAAGGAAAAGAGTATGTTCAGTTTGGAAAAAAGGAGACAAAGGGGGGAATATCATAGTGGTCTTCAAATACTTGAAAGGCTGCCATTTTTAAAAAAATGGAGAAAAGTTGTTTTATCTTACCACAGAGGGCAGGTCCAAACTACAGCAATTGATTTAGATTAAACCTCAGGAAATATTTTCTAACTAACAGTAGGCCAATGGCACAGACTGCCTAGGGAGGTTATGGAAGCTCCTTCACTGGAGGTTTTCAAAAGAAGGCTGGCTAGCCATCTGTCTTGAATGGCTTAGACACAACAAATCCTGCATTTTGGCAGGGGGTTAGACTAGATGACCTTTGTGGTCCCTTCTAACCCTAAGACTCTATCCCTCATGCAGGGCTACAGATGAGGTCAGACACAGAGCCAACTCTTCCTGTGCATAGTCTGAATCACTGCATTTGAGTAAGTGAAAAGGTTGCTCATTTGATGTGACATCCAAGAGCCCACATTCCAACAAAGGAGTCAGGGGAGCTGGGTAGGAGCCAAGGCCCTGGACCTGCTCTTCTATAGCAGCTTGCAGAGGGTTTACGCTAACACATGGCACATCACATGTATCCCATTGTGCAATGGGGAGACTAGGGAGATATTGTGCCTCCTTGGCCATCTCTACACTATAATTTTTCTTTAAACTGTCCTCCACTGCAATTGTACTGAAGCAACCCCTCTAGCAATGGGGAGAGCACTGGTGTAGTATTAGGCTGCTGGAGTTTTAACCAGTATGTTGTCTGCACATCCTCTCTGCATGTTTAGATAATGTAGCAACCTCTCTACCACCAGGGTGTTCTTACTATTAACACTGCTGGAGATGCACTGTCTACAGCAATGGTAGACTTCTTTTTAAAAAAACAAACCAACAAAAACCAGTCGGAAAGCATTTCAGTCTCCCTGGACACTCAATAAGAGACTTAAAAGTGGCCATTCTTCAACAAAAAACTTCAAAAACAGACTTCAGCGAGAAACTGCAGAACTGGAATTTAATTTGCAAATTTGACACCATCAAATTAGGCCTGAATAAAGACTGGGAGTAGCTGGGTCACTACAAAAAGTAATTTTCCCTCTCGTGATATTCACTCATTCTTGTCAATTGTTGAATAGACCACTTTCACCTTAACTGAATTGGCCTAGTTAGCACTGACCCCCCGCCCACTTGGTAAGGCAACTCCCATCTTTTCATGTCCTGTGATAGATAGAGATTATATATATATATATATATATATATATACACTACTTGCTATATCTTTCATTCCATGCATCTGATGAAGTGGGTTTTAGCCCATGAAAGCTTATGCCCAAATAAATGTGGTGGTCTCTAAGGTGCCATAAGGACTCCTCAGTCTTTTTTTAAAAAGACTGAGGCACAATGCCTGGTGGACCTTTCTATTCTTGCCTACTCAGGGCTGGGGCCTAAAAAGCACACTGTAATCACAGGTATCTTTCTTTCCTGAAGAGGCAAAATGCCTGTTTGCTAGCAGTAGTGTCTTTCAGCCTAGAATGCTGTTCCTAGCAGAGCAGGAATTGTCATTCAGCAGTGTTAATCAGTTGCACTTTAAGGGCCAGATCCTCAGCTGGTGGAACTCCCCATAGTGCCATGGATTTTAGCAGTGCTCTGCTGGCTTACACCTGGCCTAAAGTCCTGAGCATTGCCCATGCAACTTCTTACTTCTGCCAGATCTGGAACAGGCATCCAAGCTTGCTATTCAGATTTGCAAACATCACAAACTATCACTGGGCCACTTAGCCAGGCTCAGAATTTTTTGTAATAAATTAGATTTTTCTTCTGATCATTGGTACCTTGAACACTTAAAATATTTTTATGGTATTTCATTCATTTTATGCTTACTAATGGCCAGATTCAGTACCTACTGTCTGGGCCAATGCTTAGTATGAACATGCACTGAATCAATCTTTCCTGGTGTTCTGCAGTCTTCAGCAGTGCAGAGACTAGGCATATTTATTTTTTAAATCAACTGTTGGATGCCAGCATTCCAGATTGCCACACTCAATTTTTACATGGTAGTATCTTGTAATCCACATATCTAAATGAACAGGATTGCTAATTAATTACTGCATTATTAGTTTCTCATTTAATTAAGTTAGTATTTAACAAATCATTAATAATGAGTAAGTGGGGCATTTTCAGAGTAGAACTTGAGAGCTGCCACAAGAAACTATGAACAGAAAGCGGGGATTAAAATTTGTGTTGAATTTACCATGAGGCAGTTTCAAATTGTAACTATAAAATGGCATAACCACCTCCTCCTCCTCCTATTATTTTTGTTTAAACATGCTCAACCAACTAGGATTAACCTGAGAGGATGGCCACACTAGGGCAGCTATTGACCATGACAAATACATAAATGAATGATTCCTGCATTAGGTTAAAGAACATAATGCAGCATCTGAGAAACCACTGAATTAATATTTCCACAGCCTATTGTCCAACCTAAAATCAGTAGGACTTTGTTCAGTGCTGCAACATATTTCTGAAAGGCTGATATCTGCAGATATGTAACTTTCTTCCAGCCCAGATAATTGCTCTTGTGACAGATTGAAGAAGCACCCCCAGCCCTATAGCTCCCCCTCATCCCCCCCAGTGTTTGCATGTGTGTGTTGGATGGGTGCTGAGAGAGGATTTAACTACAGACTCTCACCCTTTTATAGAGGCTTTCCAGTAAAGTGCAACATTTTTATTCATACCTGCATTCATAAACTAAATTCTCAAGCAGTCCCTTATGGCAATAAACCAGATGGAAACAAATAATTTACATATCTCAGGAGAACAACACATAGGTTGCTCAGAGACGGAAGGAAGAAAAAGCAGAATATTTTGCATAAATTACTGTAGTTTAGCATGCAGTAGACCCTGATCATTTAATTGAATTTAGCTACCTATTTATTACTTTTAATTGAATATTACTTGAAAGTAATACAGTAATTTAAAAGACTTTAGAAGCAACAAATGTATTTGCAAAGAGAACCTTAATGACTTATTAAATTTTATTGTGACATATAAAAAGCAAAATAATACCCAGCACATTTGTAAATGTATGCTTATGAATATTGTCAGTTGGTTGAACTTCTCTTCTCTCCAATTTAAACAATTATCATGTTCTGGGCTGATATCTTGCAATTTGGAAATATATACTAAGAGGCTTAAATTTTAATAAGCATTTTAGTTCTGACTTTTTACCTAATTAATGTCAGTCAATCACAATTGTTGATGTCTAATTCTTATTTACTGATTAAAGTTGAAATGAAACATCCATCAGTAAGAACAAGTGGTTTACACATAATAGTATTTTTGTTTAAATGTACTTTTGGAAGGCTGGAGGAGTCAGAGGCTTAGTAACCGGATTTTGAAGCTTTTTCCCCTCTAGATCACTGATTCAAATTTGACTCAGGCTGACAGTGGCTAAAAGGCATTTTGTCTGCAGGCTGTTTGCTAGCCTATGTTTGCTAGTAGAGTTGGTAATATCAATTCTGCTGGTTTTAATAAAAAACAAAAAATAAACCTACAGAGGTAGATCATTCCCAGTGTATACCTCACAAAAACAGCACTACAGTTGTCATTTTGTTAGCAGTCTCAGCAGGGTGGCTAAAGATGGAATAGGAATGGACAGTCACCTAACCTTCTATCCTTACAGATGGTCCATTCCAGTCAGGACAGCAACATGCCAGGGAGTCTGAACAGTCCTCACCCACCTCATCTCTTCTGAGAAGAAATAAAGATTTCCAGTCTCCAGGACTGTCAGCTGATCTTTCATGGGCAAAGTATAATTAAAAATGGAAGTTTTCTTTGCTGGGTTTCTGCTTGCAACCTATAACCAGACCTTTTATTTTAAGCCAATACAAAAAGTTCCAAGATATGAGAACAATGAACTTTAGCAATGCATATAATAAAATTACTTTGGTTTCTGTTTTAATTCTTTGAATAATAGAAATTACTTCATCAGGATAACATACTCATTGAACAAATTTTCCTGTCTTTGCGGGGGAGGAATCTTGGCTTCACTCTGCCACAGTATTTTCTATTTCTGCCACAACTTTGTCTTGGCATTTACCTAGCAGCAGGAAACCATTATCCTGTGACAGCATTCTGTTTCCTTGACATTTGTGTGTGGGGCTTTTTTTTTTTTAAAGTGACCATTACAAATAAGTTCTTTGCATGAGAACTACTAGCATTCATTGACTTTTGGACCTGTATTTGCCACTTAGCAATAGCTTTCAATTAAGCTTTAGCCTCTTCAGTCTGAGAAGTGGGCTGGTTTCGTGACTGGAATTGACTGTTTTCTATCTGAACTATTGGTAGGTGCAAGAAGGGGTAGTGAACAAATAGACCAGATTCATCCCAGAGCAAGCAGTAGGTGGACTTGAGGGACCTGGTCTGCACCTTCAATATTCAAAGGCAGCCAGGACTTGGCCTGGCCACTGGCTCACATTAGGGCAGCTTTCAGGGCTACCCTAACATGCACCCCCAGTTCTATGGCCCCTAGAAGCCATTTCAGGGATGGAGATGTAGAATCACTATCTCCTCCTCTCTCTTCTCCCTTGCTCTGTCCCACATTGGAATGCTCCCTGTGCTAGGGAAGAGAGCTCCTACCTAGGCAACGCAGAACTGGATGAGCCAGCTCTGTAGTCAGCATAGAGGGCCCCCTACATGGGGAGTATTCCCTGGGGAGAGCAGAGACTCCTGCCCTGCAGCCGCCTTGTCCAGCCTAGCTATGCAGAGGGACCTCAAGGCATTACTGAATTGGTCCCATAGACTTTCTACATGTGTATTGCAAAACTATACAGTTCCATATCCAGTTAGCTTCCAAAAAAAAACCCCACGATACCCAAACCTCTACATTTTGGGTTTGTGGACTAAATATTTCTAGGAGACAGTGGATATACTAGTGTTTGGACACCAATCCAGGTACGAATAACCATACTTCACAGTAGATGTAAATTAGCTGTAAGTTTGGAACACTGCTGTATCTGTAGTTAGGGTGAAATTCATGATTCCCCTCCCCCCAAATTAAATAGGGTTTGTTTAGCCTTACCCTCAGTTTACAGGCCTTTTTCAAATGCACTCTTTGGCTTCAGGTAGGGTGTGGAGCAGCCCCTCCACTATGGCCACTTGAGTCCTTGACTGGAATGTGAGCTGTAACCCTTGCACAAACCCAGAGTGTCTGAGGCTAGCTGAGCCATGTAGTCATAGATGGGCAGAGGCATGGCCAATCCGTCTATAAGCTACAAGAGAACTAGGTGGACCTTTCTCATCCAAAGAGACATGGCAAAAGCAAAGCCTTGTTCACAGGATCACTATATCCCAGAGAGAAGAAGGGGAAAATTATGTTATCTATCAAACACAAAAATTGCAAACAATGGGGCAACCTATAAAGTTCCTATGCAAGCAGGACTCCCATTTATTTCAATGATTTTGCCGGAGTAAAGGCTTCAGGTTTTGGCCCTTTTACAACAACTCAAAAGTATTTTTTTAAAAAAAAATTAAAGTGGCTTATCTCTGTAGCTACATCCTAGGTTTTGCAGCCTTGCTCCAGCCACATGTAGGACAGACTCACCTGGAAGTGGCCCAGGAGTTCCCCTGCATCTCTTCCTGCCATATCGTTAGATGTACTATGAAGAGAGCTTAGGCATTCTGTAAGGCCACGTGGATGTAAACAACATGCACAGCACAGTAGATCATACCTGCTGCAGCAAGTAAAGCACAGAAAATATTTATTATAACAAACTGTGGTGTGTGCTCTTGCCCAGGTTCTAAATTGGTATTTAATGAAAGTGAGGTCTGATATATAGTATCCAGTGAACCATAAAGAAGTGGATTCAGTATGTCCCCTATGTTTTTTTTACTACTTAACTGTAGGATGTGCAGATGTTACAATGATAACAAGGGGATGGGGTTTCCAAGGGTCAGTGTACTGAGAAACATGGCATAACCTGAAATGTCCGTCACTGTTTTTTAAATGGTTTTTAAAAGTAGTACTGGAAACCTTAAGAATTGTGTGCATTTCTTGAAGTTAAAATAACTTTCAAGCGCTGCTGAATTCAGAGTTAAAACTCTCATTCCCTTGTTGTTCCTACACTATGTAGCATCATACAGTGATCTGAGAGCCTAAGACACTGCACAGTGGAGGGGGGTGAACAATGGAGATAAAGCCTGCATTCAGATTTGCTTGCTTTTCTTCATTTTTAGTCTGCACTTGATCCAATATAAAATATGTTTAAAAATAAAAAGCAAACAACTGTCTTGGTTCCTGATGGAAATACCTGCTAGGCATGAGGTATGCTTCCTTTTATAAGTATATGGAACAAAGTAGTATTCCTGTAAGGTTCAATATCACATAAGATCTTAAGGCACTACAAATGCAAGAGAATAACGAGGTGAATGGGAAGTAACTATGCAGGAAGATTAATTTTAAAAAAATCCTTCTTTTGAGATATTGGGATTGTTATCCAACAAATAGCAGAGTTTATTTCTGCCCTTGAATTATACATTACACATGTAAGACAAAGGAAGTGTTTTCCTGTAGTTAAGGCAGGCAAGTGGGAGTCGGGAATAATTCTGAGGTCTATTGCTGGCTCTGCTACTGAATCATTGGGAGACCCTGGAGAACTCATTAAATCTCTCTGGGTGAAATCTTGGCCCCATTGAAGTCATAGCAAAATTCCCATTGTCTTCAGTAGGGCAGGATTTTGCTCTGTTTACTTAGCAATATAATGGGGTTAATAGTAGAGCTAGTCAGAAAAAAAAATGACAAACTGAGAAGATTTTTGTCAATTGCTTGATTCTGATGAAGTTCTGACAGAACTCTGCCTGGTTTCCAGCCATCTCCACTGCTTGGCTCCCCAGTAGTGTCTCCTGGACTACCTTGGAGTCAGGGCTCCAGGGCTTTCGGGTCTGTGGCTCCATTCCTTTCTGTGGAAAACTTTGAGTTGTGTGGTGGTTTTTGGGTTATGAATTGGAATGAAACCAAATTTTTCAATACTGAAATCATCTGTGAAACAGAGTCCCCTATGGTACAGCAACAGCTGGTGTAATCTAAAAGAACCGTTACTTTAAATTATGCTGGTGGCTGTTTTGGCCATGGATTGGCCCAGAGTACACAAAGAACAAAGACAGCTTTGAACCAACTTTCATTTTCTTTCTCTTCACTGCACTGAATGTAAACACTGCATAGCTAGACTCAGGCCCAGTGCACAGTACATAGAGGCCTGGCATATTTGGGGACTACTCAGACTAATATTAGAAAGCCAGATCCTGAGAAAGGGGGGGAGTTGTTGGTGCTCAGGTTTTAATCTAAAGCCTACTGACCTCAATGGGAATCTGAGACCGAAAGACTCCCATTGTGTTCAATGGGCTGTGGATCAGGATCATTGTGAATAGCTTTTTACACTGGTATCTCAAATCCCATCATCGGTGTGTGTAACACCAACAGACCCCATTTGTCAGCCAGTGGGATCAAAATTGGGACTTCTGAAACCTCAATGCATGAGCTTAAAAGCCATATGGCTGTTAGCTAAGACTGTAGCAGACTCACTAATCTTTAAGTGGTCTTGGTGCCAGCAGAGAGGACCGAACACCACACCCAGGAGGTGTGTGGGTTACATATGCTTTGGTTCAAAGACCTACTTCAGCTCATTGTTCATGTATTCTTTTCCAGCATCTCTCCAGAAAATAGAGTGGATGTGGCATTGAGATCTTTAGAACCAGTCAACAGCATGAGGCTATGTATATACATACACTTGTTGCATTAGAAATGAAATCCTGTTTTCACTTTCAAAGCAGGCAGCATTATAATATAATTTCATGCCATACAGCCGAGCAACAGAGTATTTATTTAATTCAGTTAATCTCTTTTCTTGTTTGCTAAACTGAGTATTTTTAAATTTTTTCTTCAATTCCTTCATTATCTGAAATTGTATTCTAAATTTATTCAGTTTTATTGAGAAAATTACCATTAGCCTGTTTGCTTATATGAAATGATGCAAGGGTAGAATCTGTGCAGTACACTATTGATTTCACTGGGCTTGCACTGATCTAAGTGACGGCTAGATTTGGCTAGTAGTCTTAACATTTGATACTTTGCAGCTTCTTTTTTCTCATTATTACTGTATCTAACGTTAAATGTATGGAGTAATTTCTCACTTAATTGGTGATGGTTCAAGCATCAAAAGTGTGATCAAGTTAGGATTTTGGGGAGATACAATTCTGAATTGTATTTGTTTAGTCAAAATATGAATGGATGGAGAATTTCAGATTCTGTGATCAATGGCCTTCACAGGAAGATTGGCTTGGAGTTTGGCACCAATAATGGCACTGTTTCTATCAGTGCATGGATCTCTTGTCAGACTGGAATATTTCCAAATTTCAGGGGTGATTTGATCTGAGGATTTAGTGTCTTGACTATAAAACTGCTGTCTTGAGACTGGCTATTCCAGCCAATATGTTGCTCTAGCTTGAGACTGACATGCTGTTAGTCTAAGTCTATCAGAGTCTAAGCAAAGAAGCAATACTGTCTTCTGCATGCTATTCTGAGTTAAATGTCCTGTTCTTCTGGATAAAGTCAGTCTGACTGTTCTGAATTCAGCTGCTCTCTTTCACAAATATAGTCATGAGAATTTACCAATGCTGTATGCTTTTCACTGGGGATTACTCATATTTCAGGAGAACACCACTTTGATGCTGCAGTCCGGTTATTACATTTGCGTGTGTGTGTGAGAAATTTTTCACCAGAATCCACTATTTAGCCCCTTTGAAGTCATTTTGGAAAACCTCTGGAGATTCAGGCTTCAAGCTGCTAAACTGAATCCTCTGACTGTTCAAAGTCTAATATAATGTGTGTATAAAACTGTAAAGACTTTACTTTTAGAAAACTTTTATTCCCATGTGATGACTTGTGTGAAGATGTCCTTTCAAGATGCTTCAATCATGTTATGTTGCAAGTGGTGTAAAGTATGTACCTTGTCCGGTCCCAGAATCTGGAAATACTGTTTAAAAGTGACTTTCTGAAAACTAGGTCGGAGAAAATTGAATGAATTTTGTTTTTAATCTCATTATTTTTTAAAGGGCCTAATAGGATTGGATGTTAATGAGTGTGATGTGAAATATCTCTATCCTAGTGTTTGTAGAACTACTTTCTGTGATCGGCAGCTTTCAAGTCACCATACAATCAGGGCAACAAATATCACAGTTCTGTCTGGTATTTCTTTTTAAACTCTTTGTTGTAAATGTTATACAATACACATCTGCATTATGCTTTCCTTTTTGTTTTCAATAGCCTTTCTAGATCTATGCAAGGGTGGCACCTACATGATCATACCAAATGAGTACACTCTCTGGTAGGGGTTTGTTTATTTTGAAACTAGTGATTTGGATTTTTCCCATTTCCTTTCAAAAGGGTTGGAGCTCTGCATTGTTCTTCCTAAGATTTGGGATAAAGGGCCAGATTTTTAATGTCATTGAGGCATTGCTGTGCTAAGCATTGCAATGCCTAACTGATTTAGCAGCCTAAATCTCATTTTCAAAAGGGATATAGGCACTTAAATCTAAATCTCATCAACTGTCAATGAGATTTTTAGCCCCTAGGGGTCTCTCCTTTTTGAATAGGAGAGTTAGGCTCCTAAATCAGTTAGGGATTGCAATGCTGAGCCCAGGAACACCTAAATACCTTTTGAAAATTAGATTTAACTCCAGATTTTTAGATGAGATTTAGGCACTTAAAAGCCAAAGGGTAAAATTTTCAAAAGCCCTTAAATGAATTAGAAGGTGAAGGCCTGGTCTGCGCTACAGGGTTAGGTTGACATAATCTGCCTTGCATCAAGCTAACTCTGTAATCATCTACACTGAAATGTTGCTCCCATTGACCTAATGTGCCCACTACATCAACATAAGTCCACCTCCAAGAGAGCTGCAGAATTTAGGTTGATGTAGCTAGGTCAACCCAGTGTCAGTGTACACACTGCAGTACTTCAACTTTAGTGGCCTCCAGGAGGTGTCCCACAATGACTCATTGTGACTGCTCTGGTCACTGTTTTGAACTTTGCTGCCCGATGGCCAGGTCCACACTCCTCCCTTTTCAAGCCCCACACATTTTTGAAATTCCATTTCCTGTTTGCTTGGCCCAGAGAGCTAACCTAACAATTGCCTCGCTGACCATGCTGGCTCCATGCTGCAAACTGGGTCCTGCCTGGAGTACACAGGAGGTGGTGGATCTCCTGGGTCTGTGTGTGTGGGCGGAGGAGGAGAGAGGCTGTCCCTGCACAGCTCCAATCCAGCCATAGAAATGTAGACCACTACAAGCAGCTCTCTTGGGGCATGGGGGAGAAGCACTACAAGAGATCGGCAGCAGTGCCACATGAAAGCCAAAGAGCTGCAGCATGCATACCATCAGTGATGAGCTGCCAAAATCTTAACAACCGGTTCCCTATAAAAAGTTCTGATTTGAGGGATGTGCCTCAGTATGTATTTTTTTTGTACCAACAGGGTTACCATAAGTCCATATTTTCCCAGGAGGAATTTTTAAAAATTCCTCCTGAACGGTAACTCAAGAACCAAAAAGCCTGACCTGTCTGGGAAAATACAGATGTATATTAACTCTGCCTAAAGTTTTTTTTTTTTTTTTTTTTAAAAAAGGTGGGTGTGAACTAGAAATGAGCTCTGTTTCACATGTGTGGGTCCCTGCCACTCCCTGGGGGTGTGCTAGGGTGACCAGATGTCCCAATTTTATAGGGACAGTCCCGATTTGGGGTCTTTCTTATATAGGCTCCTATTACCCCCCCGACCCCCTCCCCTGATTTTTCACATTTGCTGTCTGGTCACCCTAGGGTGTGCACATGTGTGGGTCCCAGCTGCTCTCTGCCCCCTTCATTGAAGCAGGTGTGCAGAGTTACTGCCCTGGGAACTGCAGGGCACCAGTGGACGTGGGGCCAGCTGCAGACAGGTGTGGGGCAGGGCTAGCTGGAGGCAAGGGGTTGCGGGTCTGGCTGTGGGCAGGACAGGGGGTGTGGAGCTGGCTGGAGACAGGAGGGTGCAGGGTTGGCTGGAGGCAAGGGGGTGTTGGGCTGGCTGCAGGTGGGGCAATGGGGGGGGTGCAGCAGGGCGCTCGCTGCAGGGGCTGGCTGCAGGCAGGATGGTGGGTACTCACGGGGAGAGCAGCAGGACACAGCCCAGGACCAGCAGAGCGGCCGGGGACCCATCAGGCAGCATCGGGAGCCCCAGGGCCAGGGGAGCAGCAGCAGCAACAGGGCTCGTGCCCAGGGCCAGGCAGCAGCCCACATGGCTCCCACAGCGCAGCACCCCTGGTAGCCGGAGGAGGAATTACATCACTTCCCAGCTGGAGCCCATCAAAACCTCAGCACCCACTGCAGGGAAGTGGGTTAACAACCGGTTCTAAAAACTGCTTCAAAATTTAACAACCGGTTCATGCAAACTGGCTCCAGCTCACCACTGCATATCATAAGGCAAGGGAGGTTAACCGTTCTTCTGGTGAAGAGCCACAGACATGCTACTTTTACAAAGAGCTGCTTGCCATCCTCAGCAGAGACTCCACCCCAAAAACCCCATGGATACTTTGGAGTCAC
The DNA here is from genome assembly GCF_965140295.1 of Lepidochelys olivacea. Lineage (NCBI taxonomy): Eukaryota > Metazoa > Chordata > Testudines > Cheloniidae > Lepidochelys > Lepidochelys olivacea. The sequence continues at coordinate 83,650,530 of NC_140415.1, read as the reverse complement.
AGGTCCCCAGGGTGAACAGTGAGAAGGTGTTGGATGAGGAAGAAGAGTATAGGGGACAGGTGGCTGGGGATCTAGTGGTTGATTCCAGAGAAGTCAAGCCAGTCCCTACAGGGCAGTACAGGCAAACCTGATGCAGGGGAAGGAACCCCTGGTAAGTATGCAGTTTGCTCTGTTATTGCAGGGACAGATCTGTGCATTTTATTCTTTTATTAATAACCAATGGAGGCAGAGTTGGTCTCTGCTTCTCATTCCCCTGTTCTGTTAGGCTGCACCAGGCTGTCCCAGGAATCCTCCACAGAGAACTTTTTCCTGTCAGTAGTCTGCAATCCTCTGCCAAAGTTTCTGGGAAAAGCTGCCTTATTTCTTCCACTGCAGTGGGACATTTTCCCATACCACTCAGCAATTACTTTAGCAGGCACCATTGCAGCACACAGGCTAGCAGCATATGGCCCCAGTCTGCAGCTGGGCACATGCAGGAGCTGTTCCCTTTCAGCCTCTGTTACCCTCAGGAGTGAGAGATTAGTTTAAAATAACCACCTGTGGGAAAACTGTGCCAGTTTTCCATTCAGTTGCCCTAAACACACATACTCATGCTTGTGAACTACCCCATCCATTGTCCCCACTCACCCCCTTTATGCATCTTCCCCTTCCCCCCCCACCTTCCGGCCATATTCACCATGGCTGGGACTGCTGCCATGCTCTGTGAATCCCAAGAAGTGAGAATGTAGTGTTTGTAGCTTGTGTCAATCAAGAGGAGTGAGTTCAGTATACTGAGTTTTTGAATATACTCACAATAGTATCTCTGCATTTTATCTTTTGCAGCTGGAAATGTGGCCTTGAGGGTCTCTGTCCACATCAGTGGAGTGGCTCAGCCAGATCAGGAGGATAAAGAAAAGCATGTGGGATGACATGTTCCAAGAGATCCTGCAAGCCTCCGGTGCTTCAGCTACCAAGCTCGGGGCTTGGAGGATCACCCTTGTAGACAGAATGGACAGGGATAGAGTGGAGAGCAGAAAAGGAGAGAGACATGCAGCAGGATATGCTTAGTGCTTCTCAAGCAGCAAACACATGCTAGAAACTACTGTTTGCCTCCCTCTGCAGCCCATAGAAAACTGCATTCTGGGACCTCCCCACCCTCACCCATTCCACATGGTGTCCAGGGCCACTGCTTTACACCTACCACTTCACCCTGGGGGAGAGTGCAATCATAGCTGCACATAGAATGAGACACATGGTTGGTGTATATTTTCTGTGAAAAGAAAATGACTTCTTTCTCCTTCAAAGGTTCTTTTCCCTGTATTCATAAAGATTAATTCAGTTATAAATGTCTGTTTGGAATAAGTCTCTATTTATGGAAACTTAATTCATCTTTATTAGTTCATATGCTGGCTGGGTCTGCCATCATTCAGAGATAATTGCAAATGAACCTATTGCTATGTTACATTACTGCAAACACAGCACTCATTACAAGGTTCGTACCAGGGTGCCAAAAACACTGTCAGGCAGAGCACACTACAGCAACAAACATTACTGTGGCTCACTACTAAAATGGTCTTTCCAAGCCTCCTGGAGCCATATGGCTCCCCACTGAGCATTTCTTACAGCGCTGGTATCTGGCTGCTCAAACTCAGCAGACAGCCATTCTACCTCTGCCCTCAACCCCAGCAGAAACTTCCCCCTTTACTTCACAGATATTATGTAGCATGCAGCAGGTAGCTATAACCATTAGTGGAAAAAAAATATCCTGAGGTCTCTACTCATGAGTAGACCGTGCCAGCAGCCTTCCAAATGGCCAAAGGCACGTTCAATTGTCATTCTGCACCAGATCAGCTTGTAGTTGAAGCACTCCTTGCTGTATGGCTTCATGAGCCACAGGAGTAAGAGGTAGGTTAGGTCTCCCAGGATCACTATTAGCATTTCAACATTCCCCAGTGGTGAGCCTCTGGTCTGGAAAGAGCCTATACTTGCAGCTTTCTGAACAGACTTGTGTTCTTAAAGATGTGTCTCATGCATCTTCCCTGGCCATCTCATCTTGATGTTTGTAAAATATCCACCAGCTCTGGCAATGCAGTAGGAAAAATAGCCCTTTCTGTTGATGCACTCTGTGGCAAGGTGGTCTGGTGCTAAAGTAGGGTTCACTGCAGTTTGGGAACCTCACTGCTGCAAAACAATCCACTGTGTCTTGCACACTGCCTGGAGTCTCAGTCCTTCATAGCAGCAGAATGCAATTGATGGCCCTCACAGCAACCCCCGTGGTGGATTTCATGATTCCAAACCAATTGGTTGGTAGCAATCTGGAGTTGCAAGCTTCCACACAGTGAGCACCACTAGCTTCTCCATTGTCAGTGCAGCTTTCATTTTGGTGTCACTGCTCCAGAGGCCCGGGACAAGCTCCACTCTCATGTTTCCAGGAATGTGCCTTGTGCATCCAAAAGTTCTGCAGCCATAACAATGCAATCTTACCAGTCATTGCTTATTTCTTGGGCCCAGAACCAGCAGGCCACCATCTGCAGCTGCTCTGTGAATGCCACCAAGAATCATTTCTTTCTATGTCCAACAACAAGGCAGCCTCCAAGGAATCATCTTGTTCTGCTTGTCTCCTCTGGCAGCTCTGCAAATACTGCAGGATGAGGCATATTGTGCTTGCAATGCTCATCACTGTAGTGCAGATCTGTTCAGGATCCATGCTTCTCAGAGATGGCAGATGCACTGATTTGTGGGGCTTTTGAAAAGAGGTGCAAAACATTGTGTAATGCAGATACAATTATGGGATGGAGACAACTGCATCCTGGGATATTGAAACCATATTTCCAGTCACCCCTGCACCGTTCGTTTGCCTGTAGGAGGAGTTGCAAACCCTTCAAAAACACCCTATGCTAAGTGGTGGAGAGTTGCACCGTGGGATAGCTACCCACACTGCTCTCTGCATGATGCAAGCACTTCTAGTGAGGACATGCGCTGCCAACACCAAGAATGTAGTGTGGACATGCAAAAGCAATTTTTAATTACTAGGATTGCTATATGTCAACGTAACTTAGGGCAAGTCTACACTACAAAATTAAGTCCTATATGTCTAAATCACCTTTTAAAATGGGACTTAGGCTCCTAATTAATTTGGAGCTTTTGAAAATTTCACCCTGGTCTATTCTGAGCCATGTACTTTCCAGTGTTTAAAAATGTGGCCCTTTAACAAGGTATTTGGGTACCTAAAGATGCATATGGATCCTAGGGTGATTTTTCAAAAGCACCTAGATACCTATCTTCTGTTGATTTTTGGTGAGAGTTAGGCATGTAAGTGCTTCTGCATATCCCACTAGGCACCTGAGTGCAACCTAAAGTAACTGAATACCTATCAAAATCTGTCCCAAAGCACCTGTATCTATTTGATGGATACATTGACACTTCAGTAATCCCTAGAATGCACAATTGAGACGTTTTAGGACAAACACCTGATGTCTTTTTATTGTGTTACTTCTGCCCCAATCATTGCTGTAAGTTATCACCATAGTGGATGGGGGGGGGGGAGTTCCTTGTGATTTGCATTTATCGCAAATGCTATCTTTTTCTTTTGCATATTTTGTCATACTCCTGGAGAAATAAAGGTTCTAAGCATTACACAGATCTGGGTTTGTGTTAGTACTGCCTTTCGCTTCTTCTGAAAAATGAATTCGTACATTTCAAAGAGGCAAAAATGACAGCCTGGGGGACCAAACCTCTATTTGGATAAAGAAGAGGTCCAGAGAGCGATTATAGGTTTCCTCACTGCATCAAGCTGCTTTGCTGGGATTTGGAAAGAGTAACACACCAGGTGCCATAGAGGACAGATAGGACAGTTTTTGCAGAACTGAGTTTGAGATGATCACATGACTCAGTAGGCCTCTGCTAAATCTGGCCTGTTTACCTGCTACTAGACTGCTCTGCTAAAATGTTGCAAATCTGCTCCCACCCTTGCCTTCAATGGACCACATTGTATCTCTAACTGCAGTCTATTTACATTGTCCTGGCACTGACAAGGGACCACAGAGGAGAGGAAACAATCTCCACAAAATCCCCCTGTCAGCATTTGAGAGGTGTATATACCACCCAATGTAGGCCCAGTACAGTTAGTGGGGATGGTAGAAAATCCCTTCGGAAGGGATGGGACATGGTTGGTTAGAGTACTCTGTACTGGGCCAATGTGGTGCCAATAAATGGCACATAGTGGGGACACACTAGCTTTCACAATTTAGGGCATCAGTGAGGGCCAGAGCCAGAAACAAAGAGGTACAAAGATGGCTTAAATCCACCTTTGTCCTTCACTGCAGTGCCGTGTTCTGTACGGAACCAGAGGATTAGAGAATCTGACTCTAGGAGGTAAACAAGAAAAGATTAATAGACATATAAAAATATCCAGAACTCAGGGGAATCTTGCATGCTTTTGGTTAGTGAGGGTAGTAAATTATTTATTTATTTATTTATAATATAATACTTGGTGTCAGTGTGGTGGGATCTGGCTGGCTGTCCCATATCAAATGCATTTCCTGTATAAGTGGTAGTGAATTACTTTTTGTGCCTGTAAAACATTCTCCTCCAGTAACTGGATGGAAAAACAAAAACTGCTAAATGAATTCCCTACAGCAAATCTAAAAACTCTTTCAATGAACAGATACCTGCTCCCTCAGCTAGTACATATATGCCTTTTAGAAACTATGAAGGTGTTAAACAGCACTTAAAATACACCTTTTGTGCCTTTTACTAAACACATATTGACAAGCAAAATAATTTTTTGCAGCAAGTAAATAAACTTTATGACCCAAATGCTGACTGGGAACTAATTCCTACAGTTTGTAGATGATGTGAACAAGGATCCATATCACAAAAAATCATTGTCACATAAATATTACAATAATTAATTTTTCAGTGGAGACACCTAAATTGAATGTACATGTTCAAAAGGCCATATCTGTGTATGTGAAATGATAACTACAGTCATGAGGGCCTCTTTGAGTGTATACATTTTGTAGGCTCATTTTAGGAGATGCTTTTGAAAATCTGGGCCTACTTGACCTCCTAGTTGGTATATCATCAGAAAGGCCAAGGATTTTATGGGCTCAATTACCCTTTTTCCTATGAAGTTGGTTGGTCTTGGTCAAGGCTTATGGCACATTTGCAGAGTGGTGTGAGGGAAAACTAGTTTCCCTGTCTATGTGATATGTAGATACCTTCTGTCATTTAAATAAATTTAACAGCATCCTGTCCTCAAAAAAATGTTCATGGCAAGGGCCTGTCCATAAATAATGTATCATTTGTTGGTGATTTTCAAGAGCCTCCCCTCCCTTTTTGTAACACTTTGTAAGACTAAAACAAACATGCAAAATTAAGGAATACCCCCCCCCCCCCACACACACACACAAGTTAGGAAATTGATGGACCTCTAGGGGTCCAAGTTTGAGAAATATTGTGAGCAATCTCAGACTCGGACAATGAAAAATACCTCAACTGCAAGATGTTTCATGACATAGATAGAAAACAGAATTATTCTTTCTAAGCTCCTTCCATGTAGGAAACAAAACCTCAGCCTCCTGCATCTGTGCCTTCAGGGGCTCCAACCAAACTGAAATTCCTTCTCTGTGTTCATTTTATGGATCATTGAACCAATTTATGCTGTACAATTCTTGATGTTTTCACTTATAAGTGCATCTAGCCCATCAATTCTAATCTCCAGGGTCCAGATTCCAATCTGTTATTTTGCTGTAAATCCATTGACATTGGTCTAATTGAAATCAGTATCTGCCTCGATATCTTTAAAGTTCCTCTCTGTCTTCTGTGGAGTTTAAGCAAAACCCTTAATCTGTTCATCCAAGGAAATGATTTTAGACTGGATTACATCCCGCTGTTTGTTGGAAGATTCCAAACTCCAGATGATGGGAATGTGAAATATGAAAAGGTCCACCTTTGAGATTCCAGTATCTTGAAAATATAATTCCTGATATTTGGAGAATTATGAAAAATGTGTCCTCTTCTGAATAACTATTTAGTTTACAGTAAATAAATACAAACCCCTTATCTGAGCTAAAGGTTTCCAGCAAAAATGCTCTCCTAAAAATAAACAAATAAAACCAAGCCTTGCTTCGTCTGCTATCTTGGCTGGCCTGTGTGACCTTTTCTGCTCACTTCCAATTGAATTTATTGGCAGCATTAACTGCATGTATCATAAGATTATCAATTACATTTCTGGTATTTGGTTAATTATATATTTTTTAAAAAAAATATTCTTATGCAGTTAGTTTGGCCTACGTGTCACATGCTTAAAAAAAGGTTTCCCTGTGTCTATATTTTTATATTCAATGGTCCATTTTAATAATTGTGTTCTGTTTGTGATTGGAATGCTCCTTTTGAGTCAGGCTGGCAACTCACACTAACTCACATTTGGTGAATTATGACTTGCTGGGGTCCTAACTCTTAAGTAATTCTAGAGCTCAAAAAAAAAAAAAAATCAATTTAGCCAGTAACTCTCATAACGCTTTCTGAACAATTTATTTGAATAATTTAGTTTTTCTTTTTTAGCTCAGAAAGCATCCAGAAACAGATCGTGATTTCCTCAATTTCATTGGTTCTTCCAGTTTATTCTAAAACATTTTTTGAGTTTTTGTTTTTACGCTGTGGATTGATCATGAACCATTTGCTGAGAAGGTTCCATACCCACTATTCACAATTCAAGCTCAGTTCACTGTCACATTCGTCATATAGCATTGTTTTAGTCTGACTGTATGAATATGAATTGAGAGGTCTGTGTGTGTGTGTGGGGGGGGGGCAGACACTTTAGGAATCCACTGGAGTTTTGAGTGCATATGTTTCTATCTGCAAAGGCCTTGTCTGGCCCATTTCTTTCCCTTTGCAACCAAGGCTCTGGGAAATGTTTTGGGGAACTTGTCCCTCTGCTGTGTTCACAAGTGTCCAGCTTAATGAATAATTCCTAGTGAATCATTTAATTGACAAATATAGCTGACTTTTCTGTTTATGAATTATCTGTGGGGTAGTGAAGCTCTGTAGGGGAGAGCTCCTGCCCGCTTTTTCAGTGCAAGGGGCTGAATATTACACTATCACATGCCCATAGCAATGGGGATAGAAGTTCTGAAGATCCCACTTCTGGAAAAGTACACATGTATCCACTCCCTGCTGCATATGAGGAACCCCTATTGAGACAAACTGGAAAGCGGAAACTCTGACTTTGGTCTCAAGGTTGTGTGTGCAAGTGAGGGGAAGCCTCCCACTCCAAACAGGAGCAAGGAGGCATGTTTGTTAGGGTTTCCTCAGTGTGCCTATAGGAGACAAATCTGAATGCCCCTCCTTTTCTCCATGGCTAAATGAAGAGAAGGGGGTTAGTTTAAATCTTGTTAGTTTCTGTGTTTTGTACAGTGCCTCACACAATTGAATCCTGCTCCATGACTAGAGTGCTTAAGTGCTACAGTAAAAAATAAGTTGATAGTTTCTGTTGTACTGTAGGCAGAGCAGCCAAAACAGAGAGTGGGAAATTGACTTAATACCTCCAGTGGCTACATCAGGGGTGGAGGGGGGACTAAGGAAAAGTTAGGATCAGTTTCTTTTTTTTTTAAATTTTAATATAAAATGACCTAACGAGTGATTAATTTTTGGAATATAAGACACTTTGCAAGGAAAAGGGGTGGAGATTTATTTGTTATGGTTTGAGTCAAACCTTGTTATGAGTCAGGCATAACTGGCATAACTCTCATTCAGGATAAATCTAAAGAAGGCATTGTAGTCAAGTGGCTCCCACCAGAAACCAGACCAATGGCTCAAGGCAAATCAAAGTCACTTCCAAGGCCGCACAAGAATTTGAAGTATGTGGATGGGTCTCAGCTGGGTTTTTGGATAAGGGTGTATGTGTGAGCATGAGAGGCAGGACAGAGAGACAGAAGCAGATAAAAGTTAAGCAGAAACAGCCTGGAAGCATGATGTGTGGCCCTGAGAGAAGCCTATAAAGAAGCTTTGGGTTGGAGTGCCAGCTGAGAAAGGCTTGTACCAGGGAGCAAGGACATTGGCTCCACTGTTTGTTTGATTCTGCTCCTGTTCAGAGAAACAGAACATTGTACATTCTTTGTAAATAAATAAAATTGTATCAAAGAAATACTGGATTCTCGCCAATTTCTTCTCTTAAGTGGAACAACTTACTGTCAGTTTCAAGGGTAACTGCCCATGTATTTCCCTCCCCATGGTCTCTTGAGGGCACCCACTTAAAGATTTCTGGCTCCCAACGGTCACCTCTCCTGGGTGGAGACCCACATTTCACTCCACTCTGACCGGGAATTTTAAGGCTGCACAGCTCTCTGATCTACACTGTGATATCCCTAGCAGGCCACTCTGCCTAAAAACGCTCTACCTGTGCTTTTGCTGTCTCTTGGAGGACTATGACCAATGTAGTGCCACAATTACGAGTTACCACAGCTCCTCCTAAGCAAGCGCATTTATTCTTAAGGTGAATGCGTTGTAGAGAAAGCATACACAACAATAAAAGAATCAACACGGGCACTAGCAACGCGCTTGCCCGAAATCACCCTTCCCTCCAACATCAAGCTCTGGAAGGTGTCAGTCTTTCAAACCCCAGTACTGCTCTGGTCCTTAGATTAGGAAGCAGAACACAGGCTGTGAGCCAGTTTAAGCTCAGGCTTTCTGTGCCTGTTTGGTCTTTGGAGAATCTAGTTGGAACCGGAATATGCAAGCTTCCCCACCTGTCTCTGGGGGTGTTATAATTTCTCTGATTTGCCTTAATCATCCCCTATCGTTTTCATTTTCTGTAAGAGCTGTGGTAACTCTTCCCATGTGAAGTGCATACAGTCCTTGGCCCACAATGATGCATAAATCATTTATGTACACTGTGTTCTCCCAAAGATATGTCAGGAAGTTGCCCTGTCACACCTACAAGATGCCAAATTTTTGGCTAGCTGCTTAGGTCCAAATGGGTCACAATATTAAATATGCATATATAGCTGTATTTTAAAACTTTAAGTGAACAGACAGTTTTTCAAGGTAATTTACACAGAATTCACAGTTCACAAGTTTTGTCCAGAAAAATGGTACATAATAAAGAACAATTATTAGATTGAGAGCTAAAGAGCTGCAATACCATATCATGATTATCTCAAGGCAGAATTGTAGAACAGCAATATGCAACTAAACTGTAACAGGAGAAATCAGACAAGTTTGGTGGCAAAAGTCAACAGTACCACTGGAGTGAGATGTGATCTTTAATAATATAATAATAATTGATATTATCTTTAATAATTTTCCCTGATGACAGTGCACATAGATTGAACTTCCAGAAAAGGAAACAATCTGCCTGCCCATGTCTCTGTACTGTCAGTGTCTAGAGAACTTAATGTTCTCTGTATAGGGAAATTGCTGTTTTTGTTGTATGGCTATTAATAAAAGATTCTATTACTGAAAGATTATGAGTCAGAACTGCTTAATATTTCCTGGTATGCCTTTTTTTAAAAGTGAAAGCTTAGGTCTCCAAAAGATCTTTTATTAAATTTATAAACTACCATGAAATGCCCAAGCATACAACATTTCCCAAAACAAATTCAAATAATTCCTAAATTTTACTCCCAAATTAATAAAAAATAAGCAGTTCTAAGCAGTATAGTAAGCTTGTTTAGGACTAAAAGATAAAACCAAGGTGCAGTTTCTAGAACCAAACCATATTTAAATTATGTGTACCAAAAAAATCTTCTGTAGTTGACCTACATTTCCAATTTCATACACCCTTCTCAAAAATATTTTTGCTCACTAACTGGAAACTCTCCTTTCCAGCAACCTTTTATCTACCCTCTCCCCCTACATTAAATTATTTATCTAGAGATCATATATGCTAATTTTGATGTAGGAATTTTTCTTGTATTTATTAGGAAATTGTGGTAAAGTTGGACTTAAAGTAGAAAATGAGTTGCAACCATAACTGTTTGTAGTCATCATCATGAGTCCGCAGTCAACTATGTGTAACTAAATCTAAGAACCAAAATTCAAAAAGCTTGACTTTTTATTTCTATTAATTGATAAAATTTCTATTTTTTCATCCCAACATCAAAACAGTAAACCCTGCCTCCTCAGAATAACTCAGTTCTACAAGCTCTAGTTACTACTTTAAAATAAATCTGTGTCCATTTAAAAGTTCCTTATTCTTGATTGTAACAGAAACTTTAGTATTGTCTCTCTCTCTTTTTGGAGTTAACACTATAAAAAACAAGTTAAAATGTACTTAATGCCTAGAAGCAGATAATCTGAGACAGAGAACAAATCATTTATCTCCTTTCTTCTGTGTTCTCATTGATAACCCTACAGTTTACCCTCCCCAAATCCAACTTCACATGGACATTAATTGAATAGCTATTGTGGAATAAGCAATAGCTATTTTCAGTCAATTTCCTTGGATACAGGAACCATAAAGATAAGAGTTAAAGATCCCTGGGTAGACTGAAAACACCACTCTGGAGGAGAAGAAGCCAGGGCTAGAGTTGGGAGAAAAGGCTGCTCAGAAAATAAAGTGGGAAAGAAGATTAGAACTCAGGAGCGAAGGTTGGTTTAAGGAGGCAGAGGGTTTAATTCAGCCTTTGGATTTATCAAATCCAGGGTAAAGTCTATCTAGGGTGGCAGCTGGAATTCAAGTTCAGATTGCAGAGGAGATGATTATGAATATATCTATTTCCAGAAGTTAGTAAGAGCCCTACAAACAAAAGTTGAAATTTCTAGGAAAACTGTTCGTCACCTTTTTATTTTTAAATTTAATGGTGTAGGCTTTTTCATACACATCTATCTAGACAAATTTTTCTATAAAAACCAGTGGCCTTTTATTTTCAGTGAATGAATCCCTGGTATCGTTTATAGCTATAAAGATTCACATTTCACCAGCTTCGGAAAGTGCAGTGGAGTGCATGAAATGGCTCTGTTAAAAGAGAGAAAATGCCAATCTGAGTTTTGGAGCTTCATGTAACATCAGACCTTGCAAAATCTTTAATACATTGTCTGAAATTAATCTATACAGCAAAAGGAGCTTCAATAGAGCAGAACAAAGTCTTTTAAAATTGTCCTGTTCTGATATTGGTAGGCATTTAACAACTCTCTCTAATCCCTTCTTGGATGCTGTTGTATTACCAGAGGCAGGGAAATGTGCTGCTGTTGCAGCAACCTGTTTTCACTGGTGCAGAAAGAAACCCAGGTGAAACACACTTGAACCAATTTCCATATTACTTTCAGAAGTTAAAGGTTTTAAGCAATAAATCCACATAATGTTAGCAGGTTTTCCTGCATCTGTTTACTCTGGCTTAACACTAAAAAAGTTCATAGTACATCACAGCACTTTGAAAACTCTCGTTAATGACATTTCAGCAGTGAAGTGCAGAAATAAAGTACCTGACTCTCTCTTTTGCAAATTAGCCAAAAGCAGGGACTACAGCTGATTGCAGTGTTCGATTAGAGAACCAATCCAAACTGCTTTCCCTTTGGTGTAATTACCTGTCATGCAGAAAATTATCCAACCCTAGATCCGCTCAACTCCACTTTTTACCACCAGTACGCTTCTAGATCTCCTAACCCCTCCGCTAGTGTCACTGAAAGGATAACATGCTTAGTTTTCTTCACTCAATAGCCCTCAGGAGTACCCATGCACTTCTCTCCATTTTTCACTTCCTCTCCTTTCCCTATCTTCCGGCCTGATGTTTACCTACAAGCTCCTTGAACAAGCTGGTTATTTCAAACACTTCAGCTTGTTTTTTATTAGATCTTTTTCTTGAGTTGTGTCAATCTAATTACTGATCTCTCCCTCTACTGAAGTTGCTCCCACAAAGGTCACCAAAGCAATAAAAGGAGACAGCCTTCTCCTCATTGTCCTACCACAACAAATATGCTTGTAGGGAACATTTCCTCTTGATACCCCTAAGGTGAACTCCAGGGAATCTGGGGGAAATCATGCTTAACATTGGGCCTTCACCTTTGGAATTTAGTCCCACTAGAAAAATATTTAAGTCCAAGGCAGACCACTTTCTGGGAAAAGTGTAAGACCATCTCTTTTTCTAGGTTTTCCAATAATTACATCCCGTTTGCATTGCAATCAGGATCTTCCTTTTTCATCTGTTCTAAGCAAGGTAGGAAGAAAACTTATCTTTTATATGTTTTTCTCTTTTAAAAAGTCCACACGGTCTTCCAGGCACAAACCCAAGACACTACTCACTTTATACTATTTGAAGGCTAACTTTTTTCCCCAGTTTTTCTTTATCTCTTTCTGTTTCCATCATTCAAATCCAGATTTGATGGCTCCAGCCTTTGTGGACTGCTTTGGTTTATCAAATCCTGTATCCATCAGATCCTGATGTCGAGGGAAAATATCTTTCTAGTCAGCTGGTCTACCCAGCTGAAAAAAAGAATCAGAATATTTATCCTATTCTTATGGAATCATATCAAATATTCCACCATGTCTTCCATCACATCATGAGAGGAATGTGCAGATAAATTAATCAAAATGTAGAAAGTTCCTTAGCTAAAAAGTGCTATAAGAGTATTGTTCAGGTTTCTGGTTTTAGGTTCAGATTTAACAAATAACTGACGATAAAAAATCACTATGTAGCAAAAATGTGACAATAGATTTTATAACAGTAATAAAAATGTTTTGAATGGGTAAGGCCAGATGCCCTGGTTTGCTAAGCTCACTTTGCACTGTGTGCTTAAACCCCTTGGAGAATTCTCACTGTGGAGGGGGAATCTCTAGCAAGTGTAAAGCTGGAGGAGGAGGCTATGCTGCCTCATGCACGACCTCCACTACAACCCCCTTCCTTGATGCAACTATTATGCTTGAAGTAAAAGGGAGGCTGCATTTAGGGGATGGAGATGAGGACAGAGAAGGGGGTGTAGCAGAGTGAGATTCTTGACTCTCAGTTGAACGTAACATAAATCTGCCCCTCCTGCAGCTTTAAATTATGCTGGGGTTATGCAGAGTAGAATCTGTGAATTGCTATTGGATCCAACTGTCAGCAAAGCTCAGGCCCAATGGAAAATTGAGCCCATAGTGCTTTTCATCTCAACACATCCTGCAAACAACAGGCCTGAGTAATTAAAGGCATGGGGCTTTGGGGGAATTATACCCTTTGCATAATTTACACCTCCATCTCTACCTTCTGTGACTCTACGAACACAATTGTAATTTGTCTATTTGCAAAGCATTGCAATAATTGTGGACTTTCATTCATTCTATTTCATTGTTAATGGATTTTCGCTGTGTACAAGTTTAGCATATTAATAGGCTTCATGTTGTATACTGAGATGCCTCAGTAAACTCAACTTAGTGAGGGAGACAAAACATATTGTGTTCAGGTCAGGGGACGTGAACACAGAAGTACTATTCGCAGGAAAGATAAAAGGACTCTTTAAAGATGGCTTATTCTGAGGTGATGCATTGAAAGTTCACTTCACTTAAATTGCATGGAAGTCAGGAGATTATATTCTACCAGACAGACAATGGAAAGGGAGGGCTCCTGGATTACTAATTTTCATAATTTACTAATGTTTTGTGGCTATTCCATGGATATGTTATTTTTACTTAGTTTCTAAAATGTAAATCTTTTCATTTAAGAAAAGTGCAATTTTGTTTTGTTTTTGGCACATTTCTGATGCTATTAAAGCTCTAGAACATTCCTCCAGGTCTTTCTTTCTTTCTTTCTGTCTTTCTTTCTTTTCTTTTTCAGTCTGGAAAATAGCAAGTAATGCAATGTTGATCTGGTTTATACAAATTATGTTACCAACATAAAAAATGGAGTAACTTTCATACTGATTGAATAAGGGAGTGATTCTCGTTATATTCATTATATAAGTCCTCTAAAGAAAACTCAAATCAGGCATTAGACTTTGGACTTAAAATTAAAAATGAACCAGTGACAGATTCAATGGGGAAGTGCACATTGCTAAATACTGCTAAGCACTAAGGGCCAATTTGTGAAGACCTGGGAGTTTTGTCTGACTGGGACTTAGGACAGGATGAATTGTTTCTGTTAATGACCATCACTAGATGTAAAATTGTGGTTCAAATGGTGCACAAAATGGACCCAACTCTGTTGTCCCCATACAGGTAAATTTTTATTTCCTTTTCATTCCACTATCTTTTGCCAGTGGTTTATGTACAAGCTTCTTGAGCAAGCTAGTTATTATAAACACTCCAGCTTGGTTTTATTAGATCCTTTCCTTGCTTACTGATCTCTCCCCTCCACTGAAGTTGCTCCCATTAAGGTCACCAGTAACATCCCCATATCCACAGCAAAGTGCTTCTTTTATATCTCCTTTATCTTTGAGCTCATTGTTGTCTTCGATTTTAGTTAGCATATGTGCTAAAAGGAAGAAATCTCCTGCCTCATAAGCAGCAACATGGTTTCTGATCTGGATAACTGCAGCAGTGTCTGTTTTTAGGAGATACAAGATGTTGGAGTCAGCAACTATTATGGTAAAATTACCCATCTTCCCCCTCCCCCGTGGCCCCAATTAACCAAATTCAGAAGATATGTGGGAAATTTGCTTTGTTACTCTGCATTCAGCTGCAGTTTGCATATGTTTCTCTCAGCCTCATATACATTCTAGAAGTATTTTAATCTTTGCAGAGATGAATTCTGAATTAATGGCTTCCCATAAGCTTGGAATTTGCTAGGTTTACAATAGAAATTCTTTTAAATGAGCTATCAATACCCATCATTTCAGAGAACCTGTGTTGCACATTTTATGGAGTCTTTAATATAATTCATGCCATTATCTTTGTTAAATTCATGTTTTATGGGAAGTAGGAATTATATTTTAACCTATAGGTTTCAAATACTTACTGCACTGGTATTTCCATTATTAAATTAGTCTGTCCAAAATGTACTTTTTATTTTAAGCAAGCGCAGTTTCCAGTGAGTAATGAGACATATCACTGAATAATGTAATATAATATTCCTTGGTGGAAGAAAGACATGCTGGTTAAGTTTCAGAACATAATCAGGACAGTAGATTAGCCAATCCAACATACATCTAAAGCAACATGTCATTAATAGCTCACACCATTCAGTAAGTCATTTGTTCACATTTCCAAAACATCAAGTAAATGGTGAGTCACAGCCTGCCTTGTTCTTCAAAGGCCAGGGGTAAGTAATTCGTTAGTCAAGAGCTATTTGGGTAAGTATTAAAGTTGGCCATATTTACCAAAGTGATTTTGACTCTATTTAATTTCTTCAGTTAAGAGTTATTAGCTTTCTGATAACATCTGTGCAGCACTTTATAAATGGCCATAAAATAAAACAAAATGAAATAAAATGCTGCTCAAGAATATTCATAGATTCATAGATATTTAGGTCAGAAGGGACCATTATGATCATCTAGTCTGACCTCCTGCACAATGCAGGCCACAGAATTTCACCCACCACTCCTACAGAAAAAACCTCACACCTATATCTGTGCTATTGAAGTCCTCAAATCGTAGTTTAAAGACTTCAAGGAGCACAGAATCCTCCAGCAAGTGACCCATGCCCCATGCTACAGAGGAAGGCAAAAAACCTCCAGGGCCTCTTCCAATCTGCCCTGGAGGAAAATTCCTTCCCGACCCCAAATATGGCGATCAGCTAAACCCTGAGCATATGGGCAAGGTTCATCAGCCAGATACTACAGAAAATTCTTTCCTGGGTAACTCGGATCTCACCCTATCTAATAGCCCATCACAGGCCATTGGGCCTATTTACCATGAATATTTAATTGCCAAAACCATGTTATCCCATCATACCATCTCCTTCATAAACTTATCGAGTTTAATCTTAAAGCCAAATAGATCTTTTGCCCCCACTGCTTCCCCCGGAAGGCTATTCCAAAACTTCACTCCTCTGATGGTTAAAAACCTTCGTCTAATTTCTAGTCTAAATTTCCTAGTGGCCAGTTTATATCCATTTGTTCTTGTGTCCACATTGAGCTTAAATGTGGACACTGAGCTTAAATAATTCCTCTCCCTCTCCGGTATTTATCCCTCTGATATATTTATAGAGAGCAATCATATCTCCCCTCAACCTTCTTTTAGTTAGGCTAAACAAGCCAAGCTCCCTGAGTCTCTTTTCATAAGACAAGTTTTCCATTCCTCGGATCATCCTAGTAGCCCTTCTCTGTACCTGTTCCAGTTTGAATTCATCCTTCTTAAACATGGGAGACCAGAACTGCACACAGTATTCCAGGTGAGGTCTCACCAGTGCCTTGTATAACGGTACTAAAACCTCCTTATCCCTACTGGAAATACCTCTCCTGATACATCCCAAGACCGCATTAGCTTTTTTCACAGCCATATCATATTGGCGGCTCGTAGTCATCCTATGATCAACCAATACTCCAAGGTCCTTTTCCTCCTCCATTACTTCTAATTGATGCGTCCCTAGCTTATAACTAAAATTCTTGCTATTAATCCCTAAATGCATGACCTTACACTTCTCACCATTATATTTCATCCTATTACTATTACTCCAGTTTACAAGGTCATCCAGATCCTCCTGTAGGGTATCCCTATCCTTCTCTAAATTGACAATACCTGCCAGCTTTGTATCATCCGCAGACTTGATTAGCACACTCCCACTTTTTGTGCCAAGGTCAGTAATAAAAAGATTAAATAAGATTGGTCCCAAAACCGATCCTTGAGGAACTCCACTGGTAACCTCCCTCCAGCCTGACAGTTCACCTTTCAGTAGGACCTGTTGTAGTCTCCCCTTTAACAAATTCCTTATCCACCTTTCAATTTTCCTATTGATCCCCATCTTATCCAATTTAACTAATAATTCCCCATGTGGCACGGTATCAAATGCCTTACTAAAATCTAGGAAAATTAGATCCACTGTATTTCTTTAGTCTAAAAAATCTGTTACTTTCTCAAAAAAGGAGATCAGGTTGGTTTGGCACGATCTACCTTTTGTAAAACCATGTTCTATTTTGTGCCATTTACCATTGACTTCAATGTCCTTAACTACCTTCTCCTTCAAATTTTTTTCCAAGACCTTGCATACTACAGGTGTCAAACTAACAGGCCTATAATTACTTGGATCACTTTTTTCCCTTTCTTAAAAATAGGAACTATGCTAGCAATTCTCCAATCATACGGTACAACCCCTGAGTTTACAGATTCATTAAAAATTCTTGCTAATGGGCTTGCAATTTCCTGTGCCAATTCCTTTAATATTTTTGGATGAAGATTATCTGGGCCCCCCAATTTAGTCCCATTAAGCTGTTTGAGTTTTGCTTCTACCTCAGATATGGTAATGTCTACCTCCATATCCTCATTCCCATTTGTCATGCTACCATTATCTCTAAGATCCTCTTTAGTCTTATTAAAGACTGAGGCAAAGTATTTGTTTAGGTATTGGGCCATGCGCCATGCCTAGATTATCCTTGAGCTCCACTCCATCCCCAGTGTTTAGCGGTCCCACTTCTTCTTTCTTTGTTTTCTTCTTATTTATATGACTATAGAACCTTTTACTATTGGTTTTAATTCCCTTTGCAAGGTCCAACTCTACTTGACTTTTAGCCTGTCTCACTTTATCCCTACGTGTTCTGACCTCAATAAGGTAGCTTTCCTTGCTGATCCCTCCCTTCTTCCACTCCCTATACGCTTCCTGACCTGAAGTGTCTTGAGAAGATGGCAACTTTTCAGAAAGTAGGTCTGGATCTAATTCATGGAGATGATAGAAGATTTTGAAGTATTGTTTTGGGTGTTTTCCACAGTAATAGTATTCTCGAGTGTGTCATTTTCATGTAGTCATTTTAGCCAGTGCTTCTAATTGATACATAAACATGGTCTCTCCGACTCAGTATGAGACCACTCAACAGCTTCTATATTCCAAAATTACCCAATGTGAAAATGAGCCAGAGACTGTACACAGGAGTAAGCTGACAAAGCATATTAAATGAGTGAAACAAATGTTCAGATCTGGAGTACTTGTCAACTACTATGTGCAACAGAGCCTTAGACAGAAATTATCTGCTAGTAGTGATTTTGATGAATTTTATAGGTGTCTTTTCTATTGCCAATGAGTTTGCTCAAAAATGGTTCCAGCATGTTGATGAATGGAACGGGAAATGACACCATGAGTTACAAGACACACCAGCCAGATGAAAGGAGATAAGCAAGGCCGGCTGTAGACCAAATGGTACCCAGGGTGAGCAGCATCTTTGGCACCCCCCCTCTAATTGTTATACATTTGAATACCTTATTTCTTATTGCATTTGCAATTCATTTCAAGACTTTGATGCATGATTTATCCCTATCATATAAGACAATAAATTTGCACACTAGGATCTGTAAATCTCTGTTTATTCATGCTATATATAAGCAAATAAAATTTATTCATGCTATATATAAACTTATAGAAACTTTTTAATTTTAAGAATAACTGAAATGTACTAACATCAATAAATTGAACTGTGCACCAGCATTGTGGACCAGCATTAAATAGTGTTACAGTAGGTAACAGCCTTAGAATGTTAACTCTTACACTTGTCAAATCGTAAAACAAAGTACACTTTCACATTTACACACTAAAACAAGGATCACAATATCGCAACTGGGCTCTCACTTCACTTTGTTCTTGCATCTCACTGACTGATGGGCAACGTCCCACCCCTTCTATACCTGTGAGGGCATGGCTGACAACATTCTAAGAGGTTCAAGGAAAATGTAGTTCTCAGAAAGTCTGGAAGGTTCTACAAGATTCTACAAAGGTCCAAAACATTCTAGGAGATTAGCGAAAAATGAATCTACATGCAGAATACCTGAAATTTTTTACTTCAAACATTCTATTTTCCCTTTTGTCACTAACAACAAAAACAGCACCCTGAGCCCGGCACACCAGGCAGTCGCCTAGGTCCCCTGCCCCTAAATCCAGACCCAGGGACAAACAGCTACCCAGTGGCCCATCATTTTAAACCAAAATAAGAATTATAGCAATGGTAGAAACCCAAATGAATCACTATATTATATCCTGTTGTGTTGGTATTCATTTGCTACAGAAGTCTCACAACCAAATTAATGTAATCTGTAATACAGGCAGCTGCAGAGGCAGAAAGTTGTTAATTATCTTAATTAGCTACACTATATAGTATAGTATATAGGAGTTCTTTAGTTTTGCTTGTTTTGTGGGAGATTTGACTCCATATGTTGAGATGTATTCAGTTTGTTTTCTTGAAATTTTTTCTTTGCTTCAAGAAATTTAAAGAACTTCAAATGGAAACTCTTATTGTAAATCAAGTTCATCCACAGTCGGAAGATCTTAAATTAAATTATTTTATTTAATGGTGTGTTTCATGTTGCCATAATATTTCAGCTACAGACAGGAATGTTAGATTGGGGAAGAAGTGTAATAAAAGGGGAGAGGCGAAAATCAAAACTTGATAACCAAACTTTGGATTTTTGAGGGAATTGGATTCAGATTCTCAGATCTGAGCTCTCTGCTATATTTTTTTGTTCCATCTGGGATAAAAAATAAAATCAAAGCATCTTATTTTCTTGTTCCAGTTCAGATATGAACCATGAGAAAAGTCATTCCTGTAGTATTTGAGTCTTGTGAGATTTACTGATCTTGTGAAATGTTCTTACTGTTCTGCAAACTGTCATAAAAATAGCTCACAGTATTTCATCATAATTGAACCTGACCTCAAATCCTTGCCCTGATGTGGCCTTGAGCTTGAATGCCAAGCCCTAGTTTAAATGTTATTTGAATCCAAATCACGCTATTCTCCCACTACAGGAACATAAGAACAGCTATGCTGGGTCAAACCAACAGTCTGTTTAGCACTGTCTTCTGACAGTACCAGGGTTTCAGAGGGAATGAATAGAACAGGGCAATTTTTGACCAATCCATCCCCTGTCAACCAGTCCCCGTTTCTGGCAGTTGGAGGTTTAGGGACACCCAGAGCATATCTGCTGAGAGAGCAATACAGCAGTGCACAGACAATCCAGGAAGTTTTAGGAAAGTGTAGGGGACAATTTTCTGTTGCTGGAGGAACCAACTAGCGGCAGAGCTCTTCCTCACCTGCTGCCCACAAACTATGAAGAATTAGGAGGGGAAGCAAAAGTGGATGGGAACCTGGGAGGCAGTGACCATGAGATGGTCGAGTTCAGGATCCTGACACAGGGAAGAAAGGAGAGCAGCAGAATATGGACCCTGGACTGCAGAAAAGCGGACTTTGACTCCCTCAGGGAACTGATGGGCAGGATCCCCTGGGAGAATAACATGAGGGGGAAAGGAGTCCAGGAGAGCTGGCTGTATTTTAAAGAATCCTTATTGAGGTTACAGGGACAAACCATCCCAATGTGTAGAAAGAATGGTAAATATGGCAGGCGACCAGCTTGGCTTAACAGTGAAATCCTTGCTGATCTTAAAGACAAAAAAGAAGCTTACAAGAAGTGGAAGATTGGACAAATGACCAGGGAAGAGTATAAAAATATTGCTTGGGCATGCAGGAGTGAAATCAGGAAGGCCAAATCACACCTGGAGTTGCAGCTAGCAAGAGATGTTAAGAGTAACAAGAAGGGTTTCTTCAGGTATGTTAGCAACAAAAAGAAAGTCATGGAAAGTGTGGGCCCCTTACTGAATGAGGGAGGCAACCTAGTGACAGAGGATGTGGAAAAAGCTAATGTACTCAATGCTTTTTTTGCCTCTGTCTTCATGAACAAGGTCAGCTCCCAGACTACTTCACTGGGCAGCACAGCATTGGGAGGAGGTGACCAGCACTCTGTGGAGAAAGAAGTGGTTCAGGAGTATTTAGAAAAGCTGGACGAGCACAAGTCCATGGGGCCGGATGTGCTGCATCCGAAGTGCTAAAGGAGTTGGCGGATGTGATTGCAGAGCCATTGGCCATTATCTTTGAAAACTCATGGCGATCGGGGGAAGTCCCAGATGACTGGAAAAAGGCTAATGTAGTGCCCATCTTTAAAAAAAGGAAGGAGGAGGATCCTGGGAACTACAGGCCGGTCAGCCTCACCTCAGTCCCTGGAAAAATCATGGAGCAGGTCCTCAAAGAATCAATTCTGAAGCACTTAGAGGAGAGGAAAGTGATTAGGAACAGTCAGCATGGATTCACCAAGGGCAAGTCATGCCTGACTAATCTAATTGCCTTCTATGACAAGATAACTGGCTCTGTGGATGAGGGGAAAGCAGTGGACATGTTGTTCCTTGACTTTAGCAAAGCTTTTGACACGGTCTCCCACAGTATTCTTGCCAGCAAGTTAAAGAAGTATGGGCTGGATGAATGCACTATAAGGTGGGTAGAAAGTTGGCTAGATTGTCGGGCTCAACGGGTAGTGATCAATGGCTCCATGTCTAGTTGGCAGCTGGTATCAAGTAGAGTACCTCTGATGATCAGCGTTGTCAAGTTGTTCACTTATTTGTTGACACCCCCCCTCAAAGAATTTTAATAGATTGGTGAGGTATGATTTACCTTTAGAAAAGCCATGTTGACTCTTCCCCAACATATTGTGTTTACACATATGTCTGATAATTCTATTCTTTACTATGGAGTGCCCCAAGGGTCGGTCCTCGGGCCGGTTTTGTTCAATATCTTCATAAATGATCTGGAGGATGGTGTGGATTGCACCCTCAGCAAGTTTGCAGATGACACTAAACTGGAAGGAGAGGTAGACATGCTGGAGGGTAGGGATAGGATACAGAGGGCCCTAGACAAATTAGAGGATTGGGCCAAAAGAAATCTGATGAGGTTCAACAAGGACAAGTGCAGAGTCCTGCACTTAGGACAGAAGAATCCCATGCACCACTACAGACTAGGGACCGAATGGCTAGGCAGCAGTTCTTCAGAAAAGGACCTAGGGGTTACAGTGGACGAGAAGCTGGATATCAGTCAACAGTATGACCTTGTTGCCAAGAAGGCCAATGACATTTTGGGATGTATAAGTAGGGGCATTGCCAGCAGATCGAGGGACGTGATTGTTCCCCTCTATTTGACATTGGTGAGGCCTCATCTGGAGTACTGTGTCCAGTTTTGGGCCCCACACTACAAGAAGGATGTGGAAAAATTGGAAAACATCTAGCGGAGGGCAACAAAAATGATTAGGGGACTGGAACACATGACTTATGAGGAGAGGCTGAGGGAACTGGGATTGTTTAGTCTGCGGAAGAGAAGAATGAGGGGGGATTTGATAGCTGCTTTCAACTACCTGAAAGGGGGTTCCAAAGAGGATGGATCTAGATTGTTCTCAGTGGTCGCAGATGACAGAACAAGGAGTAATGGTCTCAAGTTGTAGTGGGGGAGGTTTAGGTTGGATATTAGGAAAAACTTTTTCACTAGGAGGGTGGTGAAACACTGGAATGCGTTACCTAAGGAGGTGGTGGAATCTCCTTCCTTAGAAGTTTTTAAGGTCACGCTTGACAAAGCCCTGGCTGGGATGATTTAGTTGGGGATTGGTCCTGCTTTGAGCAGGGGGTTGGACTAGATGACCTCCTGAGGTCCCTTCCAACCCTGATATTCTATGATTCTATGATATGGTGTCATGTTCCTGGCCATCTTGGCTAATAGCCATTGATGGACCTGTCCTCCATGAATTACCTAATTCTTTTCTGAACCCAATTTTGGCCTTCACAATACCCCATGACAATGAGTTCCACAGCTTGACTGCGTGTTGTGAGAAAACATATTTTCTCTTGTTTCTTTTAAACCTGCTGCCTAATAGTTTCATTGGCTGACCCCTAGTTCTTGTGTCATGTGAAGGGGTAAATAACACTTCCTTATTCACTTTCTCCACACCATTCATGATTTTATAGACCTCTATCATATCCTCCCTTAGTCATCTCTTTTCTAAAATGAACAGTCCCAGTCTTTTTAATCTCCTCATATGGAAGCTGTTCCTCCCCCTAATAATTTTTGTTGTCCTTCTCTATATATCAGAATTGGAAAAAGTATATTTTTTGAAATGGGGTGCATGCAGTATTCAAAGTTTAGGCGTACCATGGATTTATATAGTGGAAGTATGATCTTTCCTGTTTTATTATCTATCCCTTTCCTCTTGGTTCCTAACATTCTGTTAGCTTCTGGACTGCTGCTGCACAATGAGTGGATGTTTTCAGAGAACTATCTATGATGACTCCAAGATCACTTTCTTCAGTGGTAACAGGTAATTTAGACCCCATCATTTTGTATAATTAGTGGGATTATTTTTTCCAATGTGCATTACTTTGCACTTATCAACATTGAATTTCGTCTGCCATTTTTTTCTGAGTCACCCAGTTTTGTGAGATCCCTTTTTAATTCTTTGCAGTCAGCTTTCAATTTACCTATCTTGAGTAATTTTGTGTCATCTGTAAATTTTGCCCCCTCATTGTTCACCCCTTTTCCCAGGTCATTTATGAGTATGTTGAACAGCACTGGCACCAGTACAGACCCCTGGGGGACCCCACTCTTTACCTCTCTCCATTGTGAAACCTGACCATTTATTCCTACCCTTTGGTTCCTGTCTTTTAACCAGTTATTGATCCAAGAGTGGACCTTCCCTCTTATTCCATTATTGCCTACTTTGCTTAAGAGCCTCTGATGATCAGCGTTGTCAAGTTGTTCACTTATTTGTTGACACCCCCCCTCAAAGAATTTTAATAGATTGGTGAGGTATGATTTACCTTTAGAAAAGCCATGTTGACTCTTCCCCAACATATTGTGTTTACACATATGTCTGATAATTCTATTCTTTACTATAGTTTCATCCAATTTGCCTGGTACTGTAGTTAGGCTTACTGGCCTGTAATTGCCAAGATTGCCTCTTGAGCCTTTTTTAAAAATCAGTGTCACATTGGTGGATAGCTAATCATCTTGTACAGAGGCTGATTTAAGTGATAGGTTACAGACCACAGTTAGTAGTTGTACAATTTTATATGCGAGTTCCTTCAAAACTCTTGGGTGAATCCCATCTGGTTCTAAGGACTTACTGTTTAATTTATCAATTTGTTCCAAACCCTCCTCTACTGACACCTCAATCTAGGACAGTTCCTCAGACCTGTCACACAAAAAGAACGCTTTGAGTGTGGTGATTTCCCCCCATATCCTCTGCAGTGAAGACAGATGCAACAGAATTAATTTAGCTTCTCCATGATGGCATTGTCTGTCTTGAGTGCTCCTTTAGCATCTCAATCATCTAGTAGCCCCACTGATTGTTTTGCACCTTTCCTGCTTCTTATGTACTTACAATTGTTTTTTGCTGTTAGTTTTTGTGTCTTTAGCTAGTTGATCTTCAAATTCTTTCTTGACCTACCTTATACTTTTATGCTTGACATGCCTGAGTTCATGTTCCTTTCTATTTTCCTCACTAGGATTTGACATCCAATTTTTAAAGGATGTATTTTTGCTTCTAACTGACTCTTTTAGTCTGCTGTTTAGTCATGGTGGCATTTTTTGGTCCTCTTACTGTTTTATTTTTATTTGGGATATATATTTAGTTTGAATCTCTGTTACGGTGTTTTTAAATAGTCTTAATGCAGTTTGCAGGCATTTCACCCTTGTTTCTGGTCCTTTTAATTTCCATTTAACTAGCTTCCTAATTTTTGTGTGTAAGTCACTATCATAATTATATTGTGCTGGAGGAGTAAAGTTCCTAAAACTAAAAGCCAGCTCCTCAGTTTAGTTATAATAAAAACCAGACAGAACAGTTGGTTAAAAGGAAGATGGGGGAGAGAAAAAGATACGTTTTGAATAAAGATATAGAAGGATTATTGGATTCTCTGTGTCAGATCCTCAGGTCAGGCCAAGACCTGAATCCCCAATGAAAGTTCAGCCTCTGGGATGATCTAAGTTATACTAGCTGTGTAACAGACAAAAAGAGTTCATTACACAGCTGAAGAACACCAGAGTGCAAAGCACTCATCTTATGTACTCTCCCAACCTGCTCTTGACTCACGTCCTACATTGGGTGGATGGGAGGGAAGAGAAGAATTTGTCATAGAGCTAGTTATGCCGGCTCTTTGCCAGCCAAAGATATCCCATACTGGAGGAAATCCCAAGCTGCTTAGCTAGAACACCTGCGTTGCAACACAAAAGGGCTGGACTGGGGTCAGAAGATCTGTCCCTCTTTTTTAGCTGGGGAATTACCTCATTTGAAAATCTCTAAATTCTACATATTGGCCCATGAACTAAATTATCATTCAGGAAACAAACACAGAATTATTTTTGGATCATTTCAGTGAATCTGACTTTTGTTTTCACAATATATCCTGAGCAAACAATTTGGTCCTAGCAATGACCTTGGTTCCTTGGATCATAGCATGGACCAAAAAATTGCAAAACAAAAGCTAGAAACCTTTGGTTGTGTGCGTAGTTTAGATTCTGATTACCCACACTGGTAATAAACGAATCTTGTTACTAATAACTATGTTAAAAGCAGTCAGTAAGAAACAACTCATTTGACATGTAGATATTTATTTCTGTATTTGGCCTTTTAGATAAGTGTCTAATTGTTTTGCATGTGGTCTCCTTGTGTAGCTGGGAGGAAAATCTAGATAAAGATGACCAACTCTCTGATTTTTCAAAGGCTTTATTGAGATTTATTGTTCTTTTGTTTGTAATTTAAAGTTCCTGATTGTTTCCTTTATTTTAAATGTGGATGTCTCTTTAACTTTCAACAATGTTCAGAGTACCTTAATTCCATATGTAATATACAAATTGCAAGTTTTATTCATTAAAGGAAACATCTATGGTGCTGTAGTAGCCACCAAGGGACAAAGTAAAAGAAAACAGACAAAGTAGACATGGCACCAGAATAATGGTAGTTGGAACTTGAATGTACATGACATTGGGGCGAAAGTGATTCAATGCTCTAGGAATGCAGAAATCATAAATCTAAATGATACTGCAGCATTCCTTTTTAGCCATTATAGTACAGTGAACGGGTACGACATGAGATGGACATGGAGAGTCAGTCAGAGCTGGGGAGAGGCCCCATAAATCCAGCCTTTACTGCTGACCGTTATTTTCACTCTCCTCTTTATGAGAAGAAGGGGGCAAGCCCATGTAACAATAAGGTGAGAAGAAAGGGAAGCAGATGTTGGTCCAAACTCCTCCAATCTGTAGAAGCTCTTCTATCTGCACTCTACACAGTCAGGTTCAGAGTTCATTCTGAGGCACAAGGGGAACAGCTCCAGGGAGTAGACATGGCATGCTATGTTCCCCATAACTATCAGCAGATTTCTAAATGGAAAGTCAAGTAATAGTTATAGCTTGTTGCACCACTACAGCATTAAATCTCTGCCATGAGAACGTGTGGCTATGGTATAGATTCCATTGGGAGCCACCCATACTATTGGCGAGGAAGGGGTGCCTGGAGAGCACAGGAGAGGAAACTGCTCCACCGGTCTGGTGGTTTACTGAGTTCAGAATTTATGTCAGTGAAATAAAACTAAAAGCTGGTGTCTGTATTCAGTGCCTCGCCAAAGAGGATGCACTGCTGTATATGAGAAGAGATAGTGCTATTGTTGAGAAAGGGAGGGAAATCTTCTGGGCCTTTCCTATATTTTCAAGGTGGAAGAGAATGATGCTGTCTCAAAGAAGGAAGGTTTAGGGGGAGAAAACCAGACTGATGCTGAGCAGAATTAAGAGTTTTTCAAATAAACCCCTCAAATCTTGCACCTGAGCTGCTTTGATTGGATATGTAGATCTGTAGATCTTATGGTGCATTTTTTCCCTGATTTAATGACCATAACTCTTAAAATCAGGTTTCATGATTAGAAATTTGTTTTCTGCAAATATTGCTCAGTATTCACTGGTTTGGTGAACATTCCTTCCAGTAAACTCATTTGTTAGAATATTTCTTGCAGAAGTTTGCGGCGGGAGGGGGGGAGGTGTGACCACAGTCCAAGTGAAGAGGGAAAAAAGGGTAATTGTTGCAGCAAAGTGTTCTTTTGGAATTTGGCTGAAGAATATTTTTCCATTTGTACTAGTGGAATAAGAGATTAAATACCACATCCTCAAATACATGTGTGCCTAAATGCACATACCCAATTTATGCTCACAAATTTCCCAAAGCATGACACAATTTAAGGTTTCACTCCCACAGAAAGTTAAGAATATTTGCAATCTGTCTTGTGAATGCATCTCGAGGCATTTCTGCATCAAAGTTGGGCATTTGTAAATGCGCATAGAAACAAACCTGCTTGAAACTTTGGTCTTAAATATTTGTGTTTAGATTTCATTTAAACACATTAAACTGATTAGCTGGTGTTTTGTAATCCTTGATGATTTATTGTTTTTGCCTTTTGCAGTTTTTCTGGGATTATTCAGTGTTTTGGAAGGATAGGCTTACTGAATGGATTTATTAGATGATGCACCAATAAACTTAATCTTTCAGGATCATTATATTTCTTTAGTATGTGATTTATTTATAATTAGTTACGAGTTTTGATTTATTTTAATGTGGAAACTTTGGTAGAGTGGTGCAAAATTAGTTTTCTGAGCCAAACTTTCTTGATGATACAGCAAGATGACATAACTGACTGGCTCACAGGTCTTCTGAGTAATTAATTACATATCTACCCAATGACATGCTCTTGCCTGCAGTAGAAACTGCAAAAATTCCAATTAGTATGACTTGTGCTGAACAATGCAAGAACTCAGAAAGCGAGCATTGCAGAAATTTGCATAAATTACTCTTGCAGAGCAGCTCAAATCTCAAAAATGTGAACAACTCAACTATGCAAAAATACTACAGAAAGTTATCAGCCCATAACAAAATCTATGTGCCTGCCCTTTACCCTGATAATTCATAAAGAAATAACAAATGTTATTTTAGAGACAAAGTAGGTGAGGTAATATCTTTTATTGCATCGCTTTCTGTGATATTACCTCACCTACTACTGTAAGCTTACACAGAGCTCTTCTTCAGGGCTGGGAAACATTTCCCTGACCTGAAGAGCTCAGTGTAGCTTAAAAGCTTGTCTCTCTCATCAACAGAAGTTGGTCCAATAAAAGATATTACTGCACCTAGCTTCTCGCTCTAATATCCGGGGACCAAAATGGCTACAACAACACTACACATTTTTATAATGCTGATGCTTTGTCTGGCAACAGCCACCCATTTCTCTCAGGGGACCCTAAGATCCTAAATCCAAGAGTTTCAGAGTAGCAGCCATGTTAGTCTGTATCCACAAAAAGAACAGGAGTGGCACCTTAGAGACTAACAAATTTATTCGAGCATAAGCTTTCGTGGGCTACAGCCCACTTAATCGGATGCATAGAATGGAACATATAGTAAGAAGATATATATATATATTTATATATACATTCAGAGAAGGTGGAAGTTGCCATACAAACTGTAAGAGGCTAATTAATTTAGATGAGCTATTATCAGCAGGAGAAAAAAACTTTTGTAGTGATAATCAAGATGGCCCATTTAGACAGTTGACAAGAAGGTGTGAGGAGACTTAACTTAGGGAAATAGATTCAATATGTGTAATGACCCAGCCACTCCCAGTCTCTATTCAAACCCAAGTTAATGGTATCTAGTTTGCATATTAATTCAAGCTCAGCAGTTTCTCATTGGAGTCTGTTTTTGAAGCTTTCCTGTTACAAAATTGCCACCCTTAAATCTTTTTACTGAGTGGCCAGAGAGGTTGAAGTGTTGTCTTACCGGTTTTTGAATGTTATGATTCCTGATGTCAGATTTGTGTCTATTTATTCTTTTGCATAGAGACTGTCCGGTTTGACCAACGTACATGGCAGAGGGGCATTGCTGGCACATGATGGCATACATCACATTGGTATATGTGCAGATGAACGAGCCCCTGATGGCGTGGCTAATGTGTTTAGGTCCCATGATGGTGTCACTTGGATAAATATGTGGACAGAGTTGGCATCGGGCTTTGTTGCAAGGATAGGTTCAGTCCTCTGCAGGCACAAAGGGGAATGGGACAATGAGTTTGTGTATAAGTAGTGACAGGAGCCCTGTGTTTGTAGGTACAGGAAGGAGATGGCTTTGGGTTTTCGTGCTGCTGAGAATTTTAATGTGTTTACATACGTTGGTAAAATGTGAGGGCATTTAGGGTCCCTGTGGGTTTGTTGGTTTTGGTGTTCAGTATTTATTGGTATTTTAACACAACATAATTTGCAAGCAACAAATTATCTGGAACAAGCTCTCCGTAAATGTCAGGCAGGTGTTTGTTTGTTTATTTGCATATTTTTTTTCACTAGAAACGTCCTCCTTTTAGAATGCAGCTAATTTTACCTGATGTTTTAAAATGGCTTTTCAGGGTGGACTCCTTACTCCCCTCTCGATTTTCTTTTAATTGTTCTCCCCTGCCAATACTTCACAGCCTCCCCACTTTAACTTGGCTAGGTACAGGCCTGGATCTCTTCTTACTGGCAATGAGGTGCTTAATTCTCCCTGTGGCCAAGAAGACTGACATTGGACGGGCATCCAGATATTATCCAATATTAATCCTCTTTGTTCATCTTGCTGAACAGGACTGTTACTCAAATGGTCTACCTGCACTGATCAGTTCTTACAGGTTTGATACTATTGGGAATTTTTTGCTGCTTCTGAAAGCTGCCTTTCCTGAATGAACCCATTATTGGATGTCAAAGCCACACCAGCACAAAGCCCTGGCTGTGTCAGAGGTTTCTTGGTTGTGGGAATTTGAAATAATTAGGGACCATCTTACAGCTTTTCCTTTTTGATAGGTGACTCATAGACGCTTAAGAGCACATGTGGGTGCTATGAAAATAATAAACCCTAACTGATAAAAAAAAAACATATCGGTATGAGCCACGCTGGGTCAAGTAGAACAAGTGGGGAAAAATATGCTGAACTCATATAAAGTTTGTTTTTGTTTGGTTAATAATTTTTAATATCTGATAACTAAAAGAAGAAGAAACAAAGGCTATTTTTCTTCCCAAAGGACACACATTTTTATATTTTGCTCTGAAAAAATGGGGAAAGGAAGCCCAATATGCTAGGGTTGATCATTAATTTTTGGGAAAAACATGCTAAAAAATAAACTCAGTGGTGTATGGTAGGTTTTGCAGCGGTAGAAGAATTAGCTTTTCTCCTTTTGACATCAAATCCTATTCAGGTGCGGTGAGTATAAGAAAATGACACCTTCATTCTCAATAGGTAGCACTTCTCTTTGAGCCAAATCTTGAAGTTCTTATTCAGGGCCCAGTGCACATCTCTGCCTCTGCAAAAGAGTTTCCTCTCCTACAGGTTGTCTCTCTGGACGGCAGAATGCGACCCTCAGTTTTTACTCAGAAGAAAACAACATCAACTTCAATGAGGTTTTGTCTGAGTATGCCTAACAGTTAAGACTTCCAGAGCAAAGTGGATGAGACAGCTTGAAGAACTAAATCTTCTAGCTGCTGGGGCATTTGCTATGGGACAAGAGGTACAATTACAATCTACCCTGTGGTAGATATGGCAATTTCATGCAATATCCTTGGAGACCTTACTGAATTAAATTTAAGAATCGTAGAGGTCCATTACATTAAATGAATGGTTTATCATAGAAATGTAGGGCTGGAAGGGACCTCAAGAAGTCATTAAGTCCAGCCTCCTGAGCTATTGCAGGACAAAGTAAACCTAGACTATCCATGGAAGGTGTTTGTCCAGACTGTTCTTCAAAACCTCCAATGGTGGGGATTCCTAAACATCCCTTGGAAGCCTGTTACAGAACAGAACTACCCTCATAGTTAGAAAGTTTTTCATAATATCTAACTTAAATATTCCTTGCTGCAGATTATATATTATTGTGGCCTGGGATTGTATGTAGCCTTTGGAGGGGGCAGATATGACAGATCTGAGAGCTGAAATTCAAAGAACTATGTTGAGCACTGTACCAGACAAGAATGGACTTTTGGAACAAAAAGCGCAGATTTTCCTGGAGAATATCTAGAGGGAGGCATAAGCTGTATAAAGGAAAAAAACTGAATTATTCATGGTCATTTTGGTTCTAAATCTGAAACAGTTATGAACTTGTAATTACAGAGAGAACCCAGTTGTGGGTTTTAAAGAACTGACACATATAGAGTGCAAGGTTGGAGTTGGGGTGACCTATGGTAAACTTTGTAGCATTTTGTGTAAGTTTTTCTATTGGTTTTAATAAGTTTTCTCTGTAATGCTTTCACGTTACAGATAAATATGCTTTCTTAGAAAGCTTTCTTAGTAACTTGTAACTATGGGTAATTATGATGTTCATAACCTTGGGAGAGAAAGCAAAGTGCAAACGCTGGCCTATTTAGGCAGTCTGGCTTGCTGGAGATATCACAGTGTAGGCAGGGAACTGTGTAGCCTGGAAAAAATGCTGGTCAGAGAGAGAGATGTGGGCCTCTGCCCAAGAGAGGTGATGGCTGAGGAGCTGGTAGCCTAGAGTGGGTGTCCTTGATGTAACATGGAGGAGGACTACAAATGCATTTGCCCTGAACTGTTATGACTTCAAACTTTGATTTGTTCTCCCTCCCATCCTGACCTTTCACATGTCTGTATGGCCTACCCCACCACCTGACTTTGCACAAATCATGTTCTATATGCTGACACAACTTTGCCCCTCCCCACCCACAACATTTTCTGAAATGATGCCTCTGCCTTAC
Organism: Lepidochelys olivacea; assembly: GCF_965140295.1. NCBI lineage: Eukaryota > Metazoa > Chordata > Testudines > Cheloniidae > Lepidochelys > Lepidochelys olivacea. The sequence continues at coordinate 83,618,934 of NC_140415.1, read as the reverse complement.
TCTCAGCTGTAGCTGAATCATTTTATCTGTAGTTGAGGTACAGAGGAGGGCATATAACACACATTGAACAGTGAGTTCCACACTCCCCGAGTTAAAACTGAAAAAGGACTAGATCTTGTGTGAGTTTATTTTCTGTTGTGCCATCATCACTTTTGAATAGTGAATATTTTCCAAATGAGATCACACACAAGTATTTTAGACACCACAGACATTCAACAGTAAATAGTTGCAGTATTGTGTAGTATCTGTAGACCTTTTAGGAGCCACCCTTGTATCTATAGTCCTTTATTAACAAAAAATTTTAATTGCATTTTACCCCATTAGTCCTGTAGAACCAGCTTGGATATGGGAGACTGAGCTAGAATCTACTCTGAGTTATGTGCCATCAGAATTCTTAAGTTCCCTTGCAGGTTCACACTATTTCCTCAGATACATTGGTGCAGCCCCAATAACTGAAGGCAGAATTTGGCTAGTACCAATGATGGTGTGTGAACCAGAAATAATTTTTAGATTCCAGGCTGAGTTTGCAGTGCTGGCAGTTTGTGGGGAAAAAAACCTACATAATTTTACTTACAATCTGAGCAAACATGATCTGAGAGTCACTGAAACAATTAACAAGGAATCTCACAATGCCAGTTTTACAGTCATTATTTGTTGAAGAACCACACTTTAAGACACAAGTGGATTTCAGTTTGGGAATTTCATCTAGTCCCCATTCAGTGCATGTCTCAAAACCAGTACACAATCTGGTATAATTGGCACTCTTCACTCAAGACTGTTAGGAACGACAGGAGTGGCTTGTAGCTATGTTGGCAGGAGAATGTCTCCCGCCAACACAGAGCTGTCCACACCGGTGCTTTTTTTGGTGAAACTTTTGTTGGTCAAGGGTGTAGTTTTTTTCACCTTGACCAACAAAAGTTTTACCAACAAAAGTGCTAGTGTAGACAAAGCCTAAACTGATGATTTGTGATAATGAAGAGTAAGAAGAATGTGGATGCAGGGTCTACCAGAAAGCATGTGAAAATTAAATGTTGTTAATTATTTAAATGACTCATTTCTTTTTGAGTTTTGCAAGATGATTTTCTATGTCTATGCAGTTTAATTTTTAGAAAATTATAGTTTAATCAGAGATACAAGTAAACTAAGAATTGTTACAAAGATAGAAACACTTACAGGTTCTATGCTCCTGTCTATGTGCACCCATGACTCCTACTGAAATTATTGGGCCCTATGTTGCTTTCAGGTAGCTTGGAATCAATCCAGAGTAATGCCAATGAAGTCAGAGGAGAAACGCTGAAGTGAAATCCTCACTCTGTTGGAGTCAGACACTTTCAATTAACTTCACTCTAGTAAGGATTTTACTATCTAAATTTACAGCTGTTAAATGAAAACAGAATTTGACTCACTGGACTTACGGAAGAATCTCAGGCAGAGAAGAGTTCCTTAGAGGCAGAAATCATGATGACAGCACTAAACTAAAGAGGTTTAATTCAACAAAATTCAAATTCTCCCCAACTACCTTCCTTTTTTTTTTTTTTTTTTTGATCTATAACACATCTTCACTGGAGATGTAAGGAAATGAGTCTGTTTAAAAAAAATGAGAAGGATTTCCTATATCCTGTTAAACTTATGATTTCCTTCCTTAATCAGACATATTTTTGGCTACCTAGAAGATGCAATACAATTTGTGAAATCTAAAGAATCTGCAGATAACAAGGAGGTCCCTGAATCTCCAGCTGTGTTGAGAGATAAAAAATAATTCCATTATAGTTTTGATAATGCCAGTGTATTCCATATAAGAGTCAATTGCCAGTGCCTATCAGGAAAAACAGCTTTACTGCCTGGGTGCTTCTTCCATGGTTATCACTCTGTCTAGCCGATTATCTAGTAATGAATGAATGTTTTAATTTCATTGATATTTGATCCATTAGAAAGAAACATGGAGATTCTGGGAAAGTTACATATTCTGAAGCAAATCTGGCCCTCTACTTCATTCTTGTAGCACAACTTGTGTGGCTGCATTTGAGGGATAGCAGCAGCTCTACACGAGCCTGCGCCAATGCATCTGGAAGATGGGATAGGAGAGAAGCCATGGTTAGGCTGATGGGGCCAGAGCTACATCAGCTACCATTTCTCACATTCCACTCAGCCAGCCACACACAGTGAGAATACAAGGACTATTGAAGCACCGGATCTGCAGTCATGGCCACCATGCAGGTCTGCTTCCTAGAGTGATGGAAGATAGTTTCCTCCCAGCCCCAAATTATTATTCCCCTATCACAAGCTTGGCTATCCAGGCACAGTAAGGCTGGTAGGATTTGCCCCACATGAAAAATTATGATTGCTCCATTTCCCTGTGTTCACCTGTTCAAAGATAGATTCCTACATGATAGGAGTAAAGCAACTTTGTTGCAAGAGAATGTTCATGTACTACACTACACTGTGCCACGAGGAGAAGCCATCTATTTTTGGATTTTATAAATGCTGCCCATCATTGCAGAATCTGAGCACCCTTGAGGTAAAAACAATAGCAAGTGCCCAGTGGCCTTCATGTAGTCTCTGGCGGTTCTCCTTTTGGGAGTAAAACTCTGCTTGAGGCATTTTTGCTTTGATTGGTTGGGATTTTGGCCTTTCTTTCTTTTTTCTTTTTCTTTTAGTTGATTGGTTGACCAGTTTGTGTGTTGGCTTGCTATAGGTGTATTTTATTTTATTTTTGAGGGGGTGGCAGTTTGGAGAGAAGGAGGTGTCAATATTGCGATTGTCATTTCTGCTATAGTGGAAAGGTATTTTCAAGAAGAAAGGTTTTTCTGTGTTTTCTTAAGATGGATTGAAGCTTCTAATGAAACATGGAGGAGGCATAGTTCAGTATGCTTATATTCCTTTGTCATGCCCAACCTTGGAATATATAATGGAAACCAGAGCAGCCAAGTTTCCTCCGCAGTCCAGCTTTTGTTTGAACTTTGTGCCTCAGGGTTCCCCTTGGCCATATCTAGTATTCATGAGAACCTCAAACCATTATCCACACACATTTGTGTTCCCAATGTGCATCTTGTGCATGAAAAATGTCTCTTATTGCAATCCCTTTGTATCTCCGTATTCATTGCCCATTTAGATAATCAGGCATCTATTTCTGAAAAGAGTGTTGTGTGCATCATATGAATTTACATGGAAGTGCACAAATGTGTCCACACAATTTAGAAAATCTGGCCTAGAATTTTCTTCCCTACATTTGTCCTAACAACAGATTCATAGACCTCACTGATAATTCTCTTTACTGTGAGTCCCTGTTATATAAGGAAATTGTAAAAAAGATTGCACGCTTAATGTCCAATAGCATGCTTATACTACTGATTTGCTCAGATCTTCTATCTTTCTGCTGAGTGCACACAGCAGAAGGAAACTGACCAAAATATCTATTCCAGAATAGCTCCACATATCAACATGCTATTCCAGAATAAAAGTCACTTTCCACCCAGAAATACTTGCTATTATTAGATTAGAAATAATCCATAGCTATTCTGGCCAATTTCCTCTGTGTAGACAAGCTCTTACATTTTTTGAGCTTTAAACTGCAGTGATTGTAGTTGGCATAGAAACTGCCATGAAGACTTGGGTGGTGATTCTGTGACATGATTTAATGTCTGCAGAAAAAACTGTTTGTTTTGTTTCCACTTGTGACCTGGTGCAAAGGATCTCCTGTACTGGACAGCTGCTCCTATAGGGCAATCTCTTTTTATTACATGACTCATTTGTGACAGACTGCATTCTGTCTGAAGAAACTGACAGGATATTTGGTTCCTCAGATGAGGAATAATAAATAAATACTTCTAACAATAAATACTCTTAAGAACTCTCCAGTCAGCTGAGATTAAGACATAACATGATAAAGTAAATACATTTCCAATGTGTCAGAGCATTAATCCACTGTGCCTCTTCATAATGCACCTGCCACTCTAGATGTTGGCCCTTTAAGAACTGCGTGACTACCTAATCTTTCTTCCTTGCTTCTAATGCAGACCATTTCATGTGGTTGAGAGGGGAGAAAAGCTCCTTGCTTCTGAGTTTTCTGGGGCACACTTATGCTCTTGTATCACGCCATTCAAGGCTTACTTAGCAACAGAATTAGTTCATGAAGTCTGCTACTCTGTTATGCAAGCAGATATGAAAATAAAAAGATCAGCATTTCAAAATTGACTCTGGCTTTGATCCTACAAACACTTACACAGCTAAGTAACTTTACACTGAGCTCCATGGGATTACTCATCTTAGTCATGAGTGCGAGGGTCCACAGGATCTGGGCCTAAGTGTGTGCATCTTTAGATGTAAATCCAATCCACAGTTCAGTCAGAACTTTAATTGAAGTGAATAGGATTTTAGTGTGAGAGAGGCACCCAGGCTTGAACATGCATTTGTGCATGCACGTGGGGACACGCATGCACCCACACCTGTAACGGCCTTATATCTTGGAGAAGGAAATGGATTTGTCTTGGCTTTGGTAAAGCACTGGGGGGTTATTAATGATCATTGCACTTCCCCCTCATCACAAGTCATTACAACCGTAACTACCTAATCTCTTTCCTTTAGGATCCAAAAGTAAATCTTCTTTTATCTCCTCTAGGGACATGACTCCATTAGATCTATTTGCATCAGAGCTATTATTTCCACTGTGATGAACCTCAAGGTGCTGAAGCTGCTCTTTAATAACATGACTCCATGCTGCTACAAGTGCAAAGAGCCCAGCTTTGGCTGACTGCAGTTTCAAAAGAAAAAAAAAAAAGCTGGTTCCAACTCCCTGCTCAGTTGTTTCATCTGAATCTATTCAATATGTGGGATCTTTTTGTCTTGTTCCGTTGATTGCTGTGCACTGACACTAGATAAAAGTCCAGGAAGGATGATTTCCATATCACCTATCATTTTGAATACCTACAGATATTTCTTTTTTCCAAGATTAGGAAATCAGGGTTCTAAAACCCTCTTGGAGACTTGAGGTGGTGACGTGTGGGTGGGGAGAAGAGAGAGATACACACACAGCACTGCAGCTGTATTTATGCTTGCTTTATACTCCTGGCTTCCCTTTCCTATGCCCTGTGGGAAGTACCAGACATGACTTCCTACTGAGTGCTAATCCCATTAATGTTCATCAGAATAGGATATAAGAGTGACCCTTTATATTAAGAGATGAGTGAATCTAGCTCCTGTTAGTCCATTAAGAAAAGATCACTTTTGAGTCCCCAGCTCATAACTGTAACATGGCAGCATGCAGAGCCAAAAGCCATTGGATCTCTATGACAATCCCATATGTAGTGACTTTTAACACGGGGGTTAACAACATAATATACCAGTTATGAAATAGCAAGTAGTGCTTCACAGTCAATCGCATAAACAGTGAGGACCCTTTCTCAGAAATAAAGTTAGTGAGCATGCATATTGAGTCCACAGGTGTTATAGATAGGGCACTACCAAATTCACGGTCCATTTTGGTCAATTTTACGGTCATAGTAAATGTCATGATTTCAGACATTTAAATTTGAGATTTCACAGTGCTGTAATTGCAAGGGTCCTGACCCAACAAGGAGTTGTGGCGGGGGAGGGGGGGAGGGGTTGCGAGGTTATTGTAAGGGCGGGTTGTGGTACTACTACCCTTACTTTTGCACTGCTGCTGACAGCAGCTGGCCGGGAGCCCAGCTGTGAAGGCAGAGCCACCGTCAGCAGCAGCACAGAAGTAAGGATGGCAGGGTATGGTATTGCCACCCTTCTATGCTGCTGCTGGCGAGGCGCTGCCTTCAGAGCTGGGCACCTGGCCAACAGCCACCTCTCCCCGGCCACCCAGCTCCGAAGGCAGCGCAGAAGTAAGGGTGGCAATACTGTGACCCCCCCCCCCCTAAAATAACCTTGCAACCCCCCTGCAACTCCTTTATGGGTCAGGACCTCCAATTTGAGAAATGCTGGTCTCCCCCGTGGAATCTATATTGTATAGGGAAAAAGCACACAAAACTCCAGATTTCAAAGTCCATGGCACGTTTTTCATGTCTGTGAATTTGGTAGGGCCCTGTCTCATCCCACCCCACCTTCCATCCATGCAGCTCTCCTTGCTGGCTAACCTTCATCGCTCATCCAGTCCGCTTCATTAGCCATCTTTCCCTGTATGATAGGGTGTGCTACCTACTGTGGAGCAGCAAGAAAGAACATATTTGGCTAAAAACAAGCCCTGGCTAATGTGCTGCTCTCTCCAAAGTGCTCCTGGCTTCGCAAAGTATTTAATTAGCCTCCACAAACTTCTTTTCCATGCCTGCAGATTATAGTGATCTCACCCCAAGAAGCCCTGGAATGCAATTCCTCTCAAGGACATGCTCAATTGAGACATAATGACATTGACTTGGTGTGTAACAGAATATAGTAAGAAGATCATGGAATGGATTTTATTAACCCTATTGAGCTGCTTGTCAATGATTTTGTGACTATACATATTGGTGACTTCTGTTTCTGAATGTCACTGTAAGTGGCAGTGAAAGTTATTAGATTTGTCACTGGTCACTTTGACACTTATTTTCTCCCTAGGGAAACCAAAAAGTCACTAAATCCAATGACAAAATATCTAAGTTGGCAACATTCTATTCTCATGTTTTTTCTTTTGTTCCTCTTCTGGGGACTAAAAGCTTTTTATGTTAGCTCTAGAAAAGAAACACAATTCTTTGCTCTACTGGTTCAGTATGGTGCTGGTTATTGCACCAGCTTTCCCTCTTCTGCTTTCTCTTCTAAAATTTGGCATTGTTAATTGTTATATCTATACTTAGCTGAAAGCAGGGTGAATGGTGCTGATCAGAATCTGAATCTCTGGGGTTCCTGCTGTAGGTTGATATTGCACTGGATCAGGCTGGCCTTCAGTGTAAGCATTTAGATGCAAAACTGTATTTTCAATAAAATGTTTCCTTGGTACTTTGGATGAGAGCCAAGCTGGCAGAGAAAGAATGTGAAGTCTGAAGAGTGGGGAGAAACTGGAACTAAGCAGAGGAAAGACAAAGACAGTGGGCCAGAAATGGGGAAAGAAAAATGCAAAGTGGGGAGAGACAGGCAGCAAGTGGCATATGCAGGATAACAGCAGCAAAAAGAAAGTCGGCATAAAAGGCAACAGTGATTAATGTAAATGACCATAATTTATACTTATAGAGCATATTTCCTCTGAGAACCTTAATATATTTTATAACTCTGTGTAAGGGTCCCATTCTTACCACAGGAGAAAGGGAGACACAAAAAAGGCTAAAATGACTGAAGTCAGACAGTGTGTCAGTGAGTGAGTCAGGAATAAAAGCCCGCTCTCTTGTCTCCTTATGCCTTCCACTATCCATTAAACTATGGGTTCTCAGCCAAGCAGTCATGACTCCAACAGTTTTACAAACAAGCTGCATGGGGTCATGAATAGGTCTCTTTCTTTATGGGTAGCTAAGGGGGAGATTCTGATTTTCTTTTCCATACTATGACCTCATGTTACAAACAGGAAAAAAGCTGGGAACCACTATAATAGACCATGTTGCCTCCCAGGAAGAAAGAGACAAAGAAGGAAACGTGAATAAATAAAGAATATAAAAAGAAAAGAACATAGGATGCTTGGAGGGAGAAGGGAATGTGGTAATAGGCAAGGACGGGGGTGGGGGTGGGGTGGGGAAAGAAATGGGGAAAAGAGAGAGACCAGTAAGACAGCAAGGAGTAAATAAGAAATGGAAGCAAATATTTATTTAGCAATTATAGGCAGAAGGTGTTGTTTTAGAATTATATTTGGATCTGGAGCTACAAAATAAGGTACAGGAAGGTTTCCAAAAAAGTCTTGGAAGCTTGAGAGCACATTGACAGTATGAGAGACATGGCAACTTCTGTAAAAACACTGATAATTACAGTACATTCGGTTACTGTACAGTATCTTGTTAGTGCTGCCTTATCCTCTGATGGTGGAGGTGTCAAAGAGGGTTAAAACCAACAGCATAAGTGGCCAGAGTATAAATTCACTGTCGGTTAGCGTCATGGGTAGTGGGTGAACATATATAGGAAGCACAATCGTGGAGGTTATTTGGTTGATAAAGGAAGAGTGTAAAAGCTGAACTTGTCTTTGCAGCAGTTTTTTGTGACATTGTACTGCTTATTTAGTTAGTCTTATATAATGTACCTATCCCAAACTATAGATCTGAAGTTCTTTGAGGCTTTTTGAAGTTCATTAGCGCCGCTTTCACTTGCAGAATCCTCACCTTGTAGTACAGCTACAACTTGACCTTTTAATATTTCCTTAGGCGTAACAATTAGAGTTCTTTTTGGGAAAGTGAATTTTACACTGCAGGAATGAGCTAATTTTATCCTGGACTTTCAGTGGCTATTTCAATTGTGCTATGTTCCTTTTTTACTACACTAAAGAATCACAAGTCTATCAAAGAATTTCCTCATGTGACACACTTTATCCAACTCAGAAAAATTATATGGTATTTTGTATGGTCGATTTGGGGAATATATGGTGTATGATAGATAAATTCACTCAACAGCAACCCCAGGTAGGAATGGGTACACCGTAACTAAGGACAGTTCAACCTTAGAGTTTTGGGTCTCAAAATTTCCAAAGACCCTGGCCCTAACCCTTTGAGATTTTTGTTGCATTAAATATCTGCTTTTTGTAAGATCAGTCACAAAGAAAATTTTAATAGTTGCCTCTGCATTACCATGCACAAAATTTCATGACAATGAAGTTTAAAATGTGAGCAACTACAAGTATCAGCATTTTGAGTGTATGAAAAAAGAATGCTAATGTTAAAAAAAAATTAGAAACAAAGGAAATCCAGAGCTAAGTTTGCATTTCCACAGTAAGCCCATAGAATTACATATAATGTTCCACAACAACATTAATGCTGCTTTATAGTGTTGGGACGATTGTAGTTTTCTCAAGTTGATTTAGAAGAAGTGAATAGTGTTCTGTTATAGTTAGTATTACGTAAGTCTCTGTTAAGGGCAATATTTTCAAAAGGGCCTCACAGAATTAAGTATCCAACTCTCATTTGAAAATGAATGGTACTTGTGCTCCTAAGTCACTGGGATACTTTTGAAAGATTTACTCAGTATGTTTAAGTGTGAGAAATCAGTGAAAAGACTATGAAATTGTTGACTTGATAAATAGGCCAACTATCCAGCTCTTGTTCATAAATGTCTCCTTATGTGTTTGTAATCTCTTCCTATTGTTCTTTTAATTTAGTCTTTGGGGCAGAGACTCTGTTTAAAAAGCATCAAGTCAATGACATGATGTAAGTAATAAAATAATGGGGTCAAATCGGGTAGAACATTTTTTCTCACCTGTTTAATTCCTCTCGCTTAATTAATTCTGAAGACAAATTTAGTATACTTGCTAGATTGTCATCTGATCAATGTACTCTAGTTGTGTGATTTTGAATCCTCCAGCCAACCCTGAAGGTTTCCATCTCTGTGAGCTTCCTGTTTCATAATACACCATATGGCATCTGAAGCAGGAACCTCGTGCTGGATACTTCCTAGTTCTGGATGGCAAGTTAGCAAAAAGAGTAGAGTGGGACAGGCTGCTGGTAGTAGAAAAAGAAGAATGAGAAAAAGGAGCTAGTTTCTGAATTAATGGAATCTTAACCCCTGGGAATTGAACTTGAGCCTCGGCCTTTTTCTGGTAGACTTGATACTTGGGATCCCTCATGAGGGGAAGGAATCAGAGTAACAGCCGTGTTACTCTGTATTCGCAAAAAGAAAAGGAGTACTTGTGGCACCTTAGAGACTAACCAATTTATTTGAGCATAAGTTTTCGTGAGCTACAGCTCACTTCATTGGATGCATCGACTTTCCACAGTATGCATCCGATGAAGTGAGCTGTAGCTCACGAAAGCTTATGCTCAAATAAATTGGTTAGTCTCTAAGGTGCCACAAGTACTCCTTTTCTTTTTGAGGGGAAGGAAGACACTAAAGTGAAGACCTTCATCTCTAGACAAAATGAATGGTATCACAGCTTCAAAGCTTTCTGCATGTAGAATATCTGCATTTACGTTTAGATTCCTCCCTTTGTTGTTGTCTAGTATAACTGTGGGGGCACCACCAATATATCATAATATTACATTTGCATATCCAACCTAATTAAAATCCATTTCAAACAACTTTACTGATCCACAATTTGCATCTGTACTTGACATAGGAAATTCCTCTCTCTCCCTGGAGCCACTGTTGTAGAATTCTCCTACAGAAATGACATCGTTCTATACATTTAATTTGTGCCTGAAAGAGGAGTTGCAAATTACCGGAATATGATCTAGTTAACAATTTCCTGGTTATAGGTAATAATTCGTAAACCACTTCTGAGTACTGTAAGGCTAATAATTATATCACATTTTGATTCTGATGGAATCTTATTATGTAGCTGTGATCTGCAGAGTAATAAATATACTGCTGTATTGTACATCCATGTTTTTGAAGCACACAGAGTTTGGGTTCTTCATCATTTAAATGTTTCCATCATGACTGGAATGTTTTACTTTAAGTAAGTACAAAAAATGTAAAGTGCTTTATTTATTTTTCTACACACAAGACTCATGAAAGAAAAGTCTCAGTCAAAAATCTATCAAGAACCATTTAAAACTTTTGCCAACCATGCATGTTCATGTGCTAGAAGTTCCTGTTGGAAATTCATCAACTAAATAGCTGTCTCAATTGTTAGAGAATATCAGATCTCATTTTAAAAATGTGGCTGTATCAAATGTATTCATCATCTCTCATTGCTTTTATCCAAACCAGATTATGCAGTGCATAGAGCTGAAGCAGGGGAAAAAATCAAATCTGGGGAGTTTTTTGATCTATAGACCCTGTCTACACAACAGCTGAAGTTGTGCTAATGAGAACCATCCATCTTTAAACATGATTCTTCAAGGTATTCAGACTGTTAACTGGACTACTGTAGGCAAAGTGGAACTGTTTTATTAATAGAACTAGCTGACCAGCTAAGAGCTAAGCCACTAATTTGTTTGGACTATGTTTGTACCCATTTTGTGTTTGCCTTAGACAAAAAGGGTCCAAATGCAGTCGAAACAAATTAGTGTCTTAGACAAGTTTGCTTTACACAAGCATTTTAGTAAATCAACAGTCACACAAATATCATGAAAGGGCAAGTGCAAAGAAAAACTCTGAATTCATGAACACGAGTATTTACTAGAAACCAGACTCTAGAATTTACACACAGCCACGCAGGGAACAGAACCAATAGCATGTAATGTTTTTGTCTAAGTTAAATATTTCTACTCAAATTGTGAATATTTTATATGTGCAATGAACAGCATGCACAAACAGTCTACAGTATTAAGAGATAAAAGAGAAATTTCATCCTACTAAACAGTAAAAATAAAAATGGATGTAACCAAGTTGTAGCACTCATTACATTAAAATGAATTTGTTTTCAACTTGTCTCCTGTATGCTGCCCTATTTTCTTTCATGTAAACAAGCACTATAACTGACAAAGGAAAGTCTGGAATCAGGGATTGGGAGGGGAAGTGGTCTCTAAAAGGATTTTTTGGCAAAAATAGTTCAGAATAGTAAAAGGAGTGTTAAATTACTATTTCTAGTACATAACAAAAAAATTAAACTTGAAGTTTTAAACATGTTAGCCCTATCTATTCTGGTCAGCTAGCCTGTTTTTCCACCTGCTTCTAAATAGGAAAGAATCTCACACCTATTTCCCCCCACCCCCCTGAGATTTGCCATATATCTTATAGTACCACTTCCTACTCACCACCTTGGCAGAGGTTTCAAAATCCTTCAACTTTCAACCACTTATTAAGTACATAGAAAAAAATTAACTAATAACACTATGAAACGATGCGGTCTGACTCTGCCTAGTGCCTGACAGTTTTGTTCTTTTCATGCAAATAAGCCATGCTCACAGACATGGATATTAACTGGAGTCAGAAGCAATCAAATTCAACGTTGTCAGACCAGTACTGGTGTCTCAAACTGACTAAACCTTTGGAAGGAAAATACCACTGACAATTTCATGATGGAAAAGGAAGGTATTTTCTTAACATTAAGTCTTCTCGAACAATAAAAAAAATGGTTTCAACAAGCCTCATGTCCAGGCACATCATAGAAGTGTTTGTGACAGTATATTTTCTTTTTTGTGCATCTAGTGTACAGTGAAGGATTTTAAGATCTATTCAAACTTAGTGAAATAAATGTTTTTACTCATCTTGATGAGACCTACTTCTGTACTGTAATCAATATGGATCATATCCTTCCACTGGTTTTAGAATCTAAGACACAGTTTTTGGAATTACTGCTTCTTAACTACAGTTACAGTTCTCAGATACCAGCACTCAGATACCTTGTTGTTTCTCTCTCTTACTTATGTCTTCTGAGTTCCTCGTTATTTTGTTCGTCAATGTCCATTCCAGTAAGATCTCTCTCTCTCTCTCTCTCTCTCTCTCATTTATGCCCTCTCCTTTCCATACGTCCAGGCTTCTATCTGCCAGATGCCTTCAAAACTTTCCAGACATTTTTAGTCACTTGCAGACCTGGGTGTTGGGGCCTGTGAAGACAACGGCCACGGTCTACCCTGATTCCAAGGACTTCAAAATGTCAAGGCTCATCATAGCTTTTATGAACAATGTCTTATCATGTTTCATTGCCACCCAGTTGCCTGGAGTAAGAGGACTCAGTTTCAGGAAGGAATGGGGAGTTTTGTCTTGTTTTGGCATGGCTATAATAAGTAATTGTTTTTAAGATATGTGCAGCATATTTTATTATAACCCTCTTCCTCCCCTCTGCGTCCTCCCCCATCCCCATCCCCACACAATGTCAACTATTTTGTCTTATATTGTCAGCTCTTCAGAGCAAGGGACATTTCCTCATATAAGTTTGTACAATACTTACTACAATAGGGCCCCAATCAGGACTGGGGCCTTGGGTACTACGGTACTAAACATGTTTAATGAATGAAAACCAGTATGAAGACGAAAGATGGTAGGGAAAGAAATGTGGAGGTTTGAACTAGTCTGAACCTAGTCTAGAGCAGCAGTGTGTGAAAACTTAGCAGTTGATGGCTGTGCAATAAGAAAGTGACCTCAGTCAAGTTTGTAGGGGCAGGTATATAATTACAAAAACTCCCTCACAAGTGACACTAAGTGGCACTCTTCATGAGCTAGCCAGGGATTTAATATGAACTGAGGCTGAATAACTGACTTTTCTGGAGACAGTCCTCTTTGGGGCACACTGGTGTACTGGGAGACAGCTTTCATTGCTAGTGCTCCTGACTGTTGTACCTAGTCGAGGGTAAGCGGAGGGCTACACCTCTATATCTAACAATATGGTACTTTTCACTGTAGTGAACAATTACTTTAAAAATAAGTAAAGAAGATAAAGAAAAACAGAAAAATAAATGTCTTGTAAATTTGCCTAGGAAGAGGAAGATAATGACATGGCCTACAGCTCTTTGTTTAGGAGAATTTCCTTCTGGTAGTGAGTGCCTATATCAGGTAGAAGAAAGGTGTTGCTCATATTTATCTATCCTTCGTATCATGAAAGAATTGATGAATAAGTTCAAGCCACTTGCAAAGCATGGAAAATCTATACACGTAGGACTGATCATAGAGACTGACACCTTTGACAAGCTAACAGCTAATGATGGAGAAACATTAGAAAGTTCAGAGGTTTCGGTCAGCCCGGACAAGCACCCAAACATATGAAAGCTTATGTGAACTATCCAGTCTTTTGGGTCTGCACATTTGGACTGAAAATCTTTCAAGATCAGTTTTTCTCATTCAGATGCTTGCTTGCTTCTGAACAGCCCATAAACATCTACATCAGCTGGTACAGGGAGCCATAAATTAGTTCAATCCCTGGATTAAACTGGGGCTCATAAATCCAAGGTATTGTGGTAATTCCTGACAGAAGTAGGCAGGAACATGTTGGCCAAAAACGAATTGTAATTTTTTGAGGTGTGTTTTGAAGAACTACAAAACTCCCGCTTGAAATCTCTCACATAACTTAGAAAAGAAAGTTCCAAGTAGATAAAGATCAAAACTACATTCTAACCAGCTGTACTCTAGCAGCTTCTCAGCAGAGCAGTACTGTCACTAGAAACTCTTCTGCATAGTGCCATCACAAGACTAATTGATTAATTCAGGAGCAAGGTTGCAACAAAGCAACTTTTTCCCCCCGCTCCCAGGCACATCTAGATAATAGCAATACAGCAGGAACATGATTTTCTAAATTGCTTGGCTGAGATTCTCTGTTGTACCTTCAGGAGCTGTAACAAAGAAAGCGTAGCCCCGGAGGAGAAGGGTAAAGGTGGCTTTCAGTCCTCAGGATTCTGAGCTGCTCTGAGGGCTGAAACACCCTGGTGCAGATTAGAGTAGCCCTGAGATATATGCATTAATTTATGGAACCACTACAGAGCTGCCAATAGGCTTTGCTATAGTTTGGAGCATCCCAGAATCTTTATAGTGCTCAGTGCTATGGAAATACACCCTCCCACATCTGGTATGGCCCTGTTCCAGGGAACAGGATAGGGCCTCTTACAGTGGTCTGAACCTGTGCATGTGTCAGGGAATTCTCCCTGGAACCTTTGTGGCACATTTCTTCCCCATAAGCTGCTGGTGGATTGGGGTTGGGGAGGGATAGACTGCATCCCCCCCTCCCCCCGCCCTTGCCTATAAGAGACATAGATGATTCATTTTTAAATGTCAGGATTTAAACATAAAACTGTATAAAAGTATCTCAGAGAAATCTTCACTAAATCTCAGAGGTTCCTTGGGGATAAATGCTCAGATTGCTTTTTAGAATATCCAAATTAGTTCTCCAGTATGGCCAGAGCTAAGCACAGTACAGCTGATGTATGCAGATGCTGCAATGCCTGGACTGACTGTGTCTTAAAAAAGTAATTCAATTTGTAGTGCAGTACTACTCACAAAAGTTACTTTGTAAATATGGACTCCACATTTCATGGCTCTGAGTGCCTCCTGCATCCGATGCGCTCTAATTACAGGTTAAAATTAATATTTTTTCCTCCTGTGACAATTTGAGGAAATATGACTTTGTACAAATCTTGGCTGACATTTTGAATTTGTTGTATCATGGGGTGCCTGTAGGGGTCATGTGGAATCCACCATTTATTGACAGGAGCTGTAGCACATTTCTGCAGACCAGGGACAATAGTTGTTTGTTAAATCTTAATGGTCACCTATTCAGATGGAAACACCTTGGAATAATGGATTGGCTGAAGCCAGGAGAAGTTTGTCTCTCTAATTGCTCTGAAAGGACAGGGAGTGGAAAAATCCCCAGCAGCAGACCAAAGAAAACCAGGTGTTGGCAGGGGGACATATAAATTTGAGGGACTGTTGGGGAGGAAAAAAAAGGAGTACTTGTGGCACCTTAGAGACTGAGCCCAAATAAATGTGTTTGTCTCTAAGGTGCCACAAGTCCTTCTTTTCTTTTTGCGGCTACAGACTAACATGGATACTACTCTGAAACCTATCAGGAAAAAAAGACCCTGGAACTGTGGTTTGGAGAGATGAGCATGCTTTTGTACAAGGTGTGTACTGTTTAACTGTGGGACTAGCCACAGTCAGGGAAAGCTAACTGAATTCGGCTACATGATTCTGAAGAAAAGCCACAGGAGGACTCTGGGCATCCCAGAAGACTCTGCCCAAGCCCAAAGAACTCTCCAGACTGGTAAGGAAACTGAGGCAGAAAAATGTGTGCAGGTGTGTTTATTATTTTGTTTAGAGCTGAGGGTTAGAGTAACGGTGTTTAAAATTCTGTGCAAAATTGGGGTATTTGCTCTCACTGTCTCATGCTCCTGGAGTTCTGGGAGGGGTTGTGCTTAAGATACAGGATAGTGTGAGGCATCAGTACAGGGGCTAAGATAGGATCTCAGCTCTCAGAAGAGGATGCTAGATGGTTGATCTGACCCTGAGTGCATGCCTAGAGAATCCACCTGGGGGGCAGTGCTTGGACTTTTCCGTCAAAAAGCTTAAAGAGCACATGGAGTCCAGTGAGGTGGGCCCCAAACACAGTAGCCTGGGGAGAGCCTAACCAGAGGAGGCGCTCTACCAGGTTGTGTGTGAGTGAGTGAGAGAGAGAGACAACCGCTAATTTCTGACCCAAGAACTCCATCTGAACTCAGCGTCAACACTGGGTTTTTTTAAATCTTACACACTATCACTAGTAATACATGTTCTACTGACCAAATTAGTCCCTCATTTACAACTGTGCAACCCATGGCTGGATCCTTAAGCCAGCTATAGTCAAATGAAAAATTAGACACATTTTTAACTGTGAGGGTGATTAACCACTGGAATCAACTCTCAAAGGAAGAAGAGGATTCTCTGTCTTTTGATGTCTTCCAAGACTGGATGCCTTTCTGGCAGATATCCTTTAGTCAAACTCAAGTTATAAGGCTCAGTACAGGAGTAACTGGATGTAATTTAAAGGCCTGTGGTATATAGGAGGTCAGACTAGATGATCAAATGGACCCTTCGGGCCTTAAATTCTATGAATATATGCAAGGATGTTGGTGAGGACTATTTGCGATTATTTATAAGATATTACAGTAATAGTTATATACTTGTAAGTAAAAATAGTCACAAGTGTGTTAACAAATCCAATATTGGAACAAGGTCAGAACTCTAGCACCAGACAGCCAGAATGTCAGGACACTACATTAGCCTGGGGGTACCCCCAGCATTCTTAACTACTTTTTAATAACCAACATGTTGCAAGTGGTTAAGTCACCTACAATTGCCTCATGTGGGTGATGTAAACCATTTGTGTCGGACAAAAAATTATAGAAATTAGAGCTTGTCAAAGGCTTGAGCAGAAGTATTTACCAAGTGGAAGTTCACCATGGAACTGTTGATTTAAATGCATTTTTACCCGAGATGATCTGGCTAATATAAGCCTAAAATTTTGTGTAAATGTGACATTATCAGACTTACATAATAGTGAGTGAATCAAGCTTATGTTCCAGGAAAGAATTCAGATAGATTACCTTGACAGAGAATAGATTTCTGTTAAAAGCTTACTTGGTCTGTCTAAACACCAAAGGACAAAAATTACCTTTGAATAATATTATTACTAAAATTGTTCTGTCAGAAAAGCATTTGTTATATCTCTGATGCACTTTATTGACCACTGAATGATTATTTGCCTTTTGGATCAATTTCCAGAGTTTCTCATTGCTGTAAGTACCTTGCTCTTAAACATCCACAAACATTTTTATAAATCCTGTAATAAGCCACTATTTTCTTTTGGATTTTCACTAGTCATGTTTCTTTTTCAGGTTTGATTTGATCATTTTGGTAAGCCTGATTTTTTTGTCTCAAACTCACTGACCATATTATATATTGGTAGGGAGAGGCTCGTATTCTGGTCTCCTTGACCTTTGAATCTCTCTGCATTATAAGATTTATTTGAGGCACACAGCTGTCATCTTCGTCCTGAGATGCATTATATAGAATTGATGAAACCTTGGTAAAAATGCCAATTGCTCTGAACACATTCATCTCCCTTCCAACAGGTAAGATACATAATTCTCCATGATCTTTTTTGATAGACTTCAATGGTCACTTCGATGGTCTATTTGAAGATAATTTGTGTGTAGCCAATTTACAAGTTCCCTGCAGCTTTGCAGATGAAAAAGATGAAATGATTCTGTCTCAAGAGACCATCACCAATCGATTATTTTGTATTGTGCCTTTTAATATTTTTGAAGCCTTAATAAATAGAGCTGCTTATTTACTTTTGGATTTTTCCCTGAGTTTTACCACACTCTAACTGGGACAGAGCCAATAGGCTTGGAATAAATCTGTTCCTAATCAAAATCCGTACTTTTAGATATTTGAAAAAGTTGAGTAAATTCTCCTTTTAATTTTAGCACCACTTGCTTCTGTGTGTCTGGCCTTCAGATGACAGAGGTGTTTTGCCATTACCTACCCTTTCAAAATGTTTAATCATATCATGCAGTATTTGCATAAAGTACAAACTAGATTTCTCCTCCATCCATAGCCTGATACTTATTCTGAGCCCACCGGGTCAGCATCAACACTGCTCCCCTGAACATCCAATCTGAACCCAAGACTATGGTAAGCTTAGAGCAGGATCTTTTTTCTTCCATCAGTACACTAGTAACTGTTGCTAGTTCTGCATACTGAGCTGACTTACTTTGCAATATAACTATGAGAGTATCTATAATCACTCCATCTCTCAGCTTCACTGCTGCCAAGCCTCCTTTCCTTTGTCCCTGTACGTAATGGCTACTGCCATTCGTATACCACATCTCCATCTCCTCCCTAATCTTGTTAGCATTTAGTTCTTTAAAGATTGGATGTTGAGTGCGAGCTAGACTATCTTCACATTTGTGGGGCATCCCCTGTATTCAGATACCTGAAACCCATTTCTTAATTCATTTAGCTGTACTGCCTCCACATTTTCTCCCTGCAATGCCAGAGTCCATTTTTGAATTATTTTATTGCTAATTTGTCCAGCTGATGCTTTTCCCTCTAGCAGTATCTTGAGTGGAGTATGGTGACTGCCAATGAACATGCTCTGTCCTCCCACTAGATATTTGTGTTTAATTGCCCAGTATGCAGTTAACACAATTCTCTCACACCAGTTGTACTTAAGTTCTATACTTAGCATTTGCTTCCCGACTATTGCAACCAGCCAGTCCTGATTTCCATATTTCTGTGTGAATACCACCCCATGTTACTTGGCATTACTGTAGGGTACGTAAAAAATGATTTACTTTCATCTGGGCGTGCCAATACCGGAGCACTCTCCAAATGCTGTTTCAGCTTAACCACTGCTTCTGAGCGCTTGTTCTGCCTTATCCTACTGGGGGGCCCTCACTCATGCATACAGAAGGACTAGCGGCTTCCACGTAAAGCAGGGAGAATTCCCTACACAATCTGTTGATCCTCACAAAGGACTGTAATGCCCATTTACCAGTAGGGATTGGTACTTTAGAAATGAATTCAGCTCAGATGACTATCATAACTCCATCCCTCCTCACCTACAGTTAGTCCCAAGAATGTAACCTTTCTCGGAGCCAGATGTGCTTTCCTGATGTTAATTTTTAACCCTGACTGCTGCAGGCACTGGGGTGCTTCAGACAGAGCCTGTCTGTTTTCCTCCTCAGTGCTGGGACTGCACCAATACATCAACCACATACTAAATGAGCCTGTCAGGCTGAGAAAAGTCCTTAAAACCCTGATTCATATGTGCAAGAAAAGCAGCTGGAGGGGAGTCTTTGTACCACCAGTCCATGAATGCTGCACTCTTCTCCATGTGAAAGCTGTTCTTTAGTGACATTCTAGGGCCAGAAACCATTACTAATGTCTAACACCAAAACCCACTTCATTTTAGGAGAGATTTTTGCAATTATTTCAGATAGACAGTTACTATAGGAGCCATAGATTTTTCCCTAGTCATTTGCCCTGCTATAGCTAATCTCCACCCACCTGCTGGTTTTTTCACTGGCTATGCTGGAGAATTAAATACCAAGGACATTGACTTTATCCCTCCTCGTTCCAACAATGCCTCCACTACCTCCTGTATTGGACCTGTAGGTTTTTTAGCTACGGGGTACTGTTTTTGGCGTGGGGGTGGTTCCCCCCTTCTAGTAATATCTGGGTATTCGTTCCACCAGTCCAGTTTAGAGAAGCCCATGTCTCCGGATATGCTTCTTCTACCTCTGGTGTGTCCACAGTATATTGAATAGACACAGCCTGATTTTCCTTTACTGACCATACTGCTGCTGCCATGGGTATAACCCCCCTTGTTCAGCACTCCAAAGAGCCATGTTTGCCAAGTCCTCTACCAGACACATTGCCAACACTTGAACTCCCCAAATCTCTTCCTTAGACAACCATGCTACCCCATCACACTGGCTTGCCCATTCCCCTATCGGTATTACTGGTCTTCTTTTATTTCTAACCCCAATAATTCCCAGTAACTTGCTGAATTCTGCCGTTTCTCTCCCTGTCGTCAGTATTGCTGGTCCATTTTCTAATAACATGTCTTCTTCCTCCCCTGCTGTAGAGGTTTTTACTATGGGCAGTCCCCAAATATCCTAAGAGTGAGATGCTAAGAAGGACAGCTGTGGTGCAGGGGTCTTGTAGCTGTACATTGAGTGAGTTCCCCCACTGGACTGACCCTCCTGAGCCCTTAACCTTTTCACTTCCTCCTCAAATTTCTCCTCTTTCTTGAGCTGCCAAAAGGATATCCAGGGCCTCTCATATTCCTGATCTCCTCTGTACCCTCCTGTTCCTTGTCCTCTGCCCCCAAATCCTTCTCTTCCCCAAATTTCCCTGTCTTGCCTGATCCTTTTTAATGGTTAAAAATAATTATACTGATTGCCAATTGGTCCTGATTAATCAGCTGGAGGTAGTAGGGTTCTCGTCCCAGAATCAGGCTACAAAGAACTAAAACCAACTAGTTCAATATCTTGTAGGGAACTTGGAGTGTATTGCAAGCACACTCACAGTGAGGGCAAAGAAAAACCTTAGTGATTTTTATTAAAACAAGTGATTAAGACAGAAAAGCTCCAAACCACATAAACAGATAGGAATAATATATGATTGGGGATATCAGTGTTATCATTCCTTGCCTATGCTCTTCAATTTATATGCTTAACCCTTCCTTGAAGACCTGATGGTGAGAGAGAAAGTACCAGCACTGCCTCTGACATGCCAAGTGAGTCCAGTGGTCCCGGTTCCCCAACTCCTACTATTGAACAAGCTATTCCTAGTTCCTCAAAATCTAAATGTAACTGTCAGGCTATTTATCTATGCCAGGGGTCACAGGCCCGCCATACTTGGCTATACATATGCTAACTTGCTTAAGCTAGCGTATTACAGGATACAGGCCTTGTATATGTTCTTTGCATTACTGCTGAATATAAGGAAAGGCTAAGCTAGCTCTATGGGCTACACCTGCTTTTAGGGCTGGACTCTACTTTAAAAATCTTGGCCTCTGCTACTGATGCTGTTCTCTTAGTTATTCCCCACCAGTAATCTGCTCTTGTTAACAAATCATCAGGATTAGGTGCAAACTGTAAAATGTTCTCCTTACATTTGGAGGGCAACACAACCAGCAACAATTCAGTATGAGCTAGGTACCACCCTCCCCTTGTTAGTATATTGAGAACATTATTCTCTCTCAAATCGTACCACTGAAGAAAGCAATTTGCCTATTCACTTGGACCCTCCTCCGGGAGGAGCTTTAAGGCAAACACTTCCACCTGAGTTATTAAACCATAAAACACTTTTGTCAATTGTGCCCCTACATCTGAGTCAGTAAAGGTGTGCCCTATGATCTGTGATCACACACTCCCCAAGGTTCTCTGCAATACCTTGTCCCAATCCTGCATAGTTAACTGGTTTATTGCTTTGGAGTTATTCCCTTCAACATTCACTGGGTGAACCTGTTTCTGTCATCCCTGGGCAAGCGCCCCCAGTCTTTAACAAGGATGTCCACTTCCAAAATATGAAGGGAACAGATCTCAGTAATGATCATCTTGTTGTCCTCCCCACTTCCTTCCATCTTACCAACAACAGGAGGCTGGTGTACAAATCCTGATTTCCAGGACTCATTTCTCAACTCAATGAGTTCTCTTAGTAGTCCTAGAAACAGGAGGGACTGTAGGAATCTGAACAGGCCCTGATGCATAGTTGCACCCCACAGCTGTATTGCAAACTAGGAAAAACCCTCCAAAATCCTGCCTCCCATCATTCTGGCATCTCCAAAGCTGGTCTTGTAGATGTACGACCTGATCTATAAGCTGATCCTGTTCCTTCCTGATTTTTTCACAACTCACTTTGTTTCTAAAAGTCTCATTGGATTGCATAGTATGCACCTTATAAAAATCTTTTTTTTCTTTCAATTCACATTTCTCTCACTCCAGTTTACTTACTTTAGGGTCAAATCTCTAGTTTCCTGACTCAGGGTCCCTATTCCCAAAATTAGCCTCTGTAACAACATAATTTCCTGGGCCCAGTTTCTCCCTGAGACTTCCCTGGGGAAGCCATAGGGCCCTCCCTTGGACTTAACCTTCTTCTCTAATGCATTAGAAACCTGCTCAAATTTAAACCCTTCTAATAATGCTATTGCTGAATTGTTAGGTTTTGAGCCTGACCAGGAAAGATATACATATAATAAAATCTATACATTACCTGCTCCAGACGGGTAGATTCGGCTCACCTAATCCAGACAGAAAAGGAGTACTTGTGGCACCTTGGAGACTAATCAATTTATTTGAGCATGAGTTTTCGTGAGCTACAGCTCACTTCATCGGATGCATACTGTGGATCATACTGTGGCAGTTTCCACAATATGCATCCGATGAAGTGAGCTGTAGCTCACGAAAGCTCATGCTCAAATAAATTGGTTAGTCTCTAAGGTGCCACAAGTACTCCTTTTCTTTTTGCGAATACAGACTAACACGGCTGTTACTCTGAAATCTAATCCAGACAGAGATCTGAGTCACAGCACCAGTAATGTTGGGATTCCCTCCAAGACCTTTCCACTCGGCTTATCCACAACACCTCATCCAGTTCTGGGAGAACGCTTCATCCAGTTCTCCGGGATCCAAAAGACTCAGTTTGACTCCAGCTTATCACTCAGGTTACCTCATTGCGCATGTAACAGCTCTTTGCCCACACTGGCCAGGTACAGGGTGACACCACGATTTCAATTTCTGTAACACACCACTCAGTTTATATACATCCTTCCTAGCTACTAACGTCGATATTTCTTGCATGGAAAGACATATTTGCTTTGCAGATTGCATAAGGCAAGCTTATCAGTTCAGGGTATTTGTTATAAACATACCCACAATAGTTAGTTTTGCCTCCCTTATTTACTATATATTCACAATAGTTGTTTCAACAATTACTTCTTTGGGCTTGTTCAGTTGTATCTTGTCTTAACTGGGGCCTGCTCATGTCAGCTCAGCCAGCCCTACAGCAGGAAGCAGAAATATCATCACAGCTTGATATAGGATATTCAGCTGGAAACCAGGAAGAACTGGAAAGGCACAGTGAGCCTGTTTTGTTCACTTTAACTCTGTTCCCCTGAGATTTTGTATAAATGTTGTTCTGACAGCTCATATAAAAAACTAAAGAAATAGTCCTATTTCCACAGTAATATTGCCACTAGACTCCGTATAGGACACCTATGGATTTTGTCAGATCACAGTTAGATGACGACGATACTCAGTTATAGAAAGTATGCTGCAGAGATGCAAAAGGTTCAGAAAAAGGTTAAGAGAACAGCATTGCTGTCACTCCACTTGTAGGATTGATGCAAACTGTCTGGATCAACTGGAACTTTACTAACTGGAGAAAATATGAACAGAAGGATATATGTTTTCAGAATGATGAAGGGGACAATGAATGGTGATGAGTGAACCTCCAAAGGCTCAGTTTGGATAAGCGTCTTAGCTCAAGCTTATCTGAACTTGTCATGTTTTTCAGCCTTCCTCTCAGTCCTTGCCACTCTGCCTGTTTTCCTCTCTACAGCAACATCCACATCCCCCTCCTGCATCAGAAGCTTGAGGTCTTTTCCTCTTGTCTATCTGCACACAACTTTCAAAATTTAGTTTTTTAACCCATCACTGATTGACACAACTGCAGCCTTTGTAATTATCCTCCACTTTGTATTGCATGAAACATGCAGTTCAACAGAAGGTTTCCTTTTGTGATTCATGTCTTCACCTTAAAATACATATAATTTAGTTATTGAACACAGTGACTCCTTCCTTCTTTGAGAAGAACACCACAGTTGCTTCATGTAGAGCATACTAATGCTCCTTCAGTTCTCCAGGACAATAGTCAAGCACAATTTCTCATTGAGCTGATATTAGTACAAAGCCCCTCACATGCTCCCAATATGGCTCATGGCTTAAAGCCAAAATGTAGCCCACAGCACCCGTGTAATGATGCTAAGAGGAAAAGTCCATCCACCTTTACCATAATTGTGGCTGTCCTAGGATCTGAATGCCCTAGAATCTTTGTTCAATGTCAAGATTCATCACACATGTCTGTCTTTGTTCTCTTAGTAGTGACTAGTGGGTAGCTTTTTCTGTATGTACGTCATTGGGGCTTTTGGAACAATTTCAGCTCATCTCTACTTGGAAATAACTTTTTAAAAGCACTTTCTAGTGCAAAGGTCTGCTGCATTATATATTTTTTCACCCCTTCTCCTATCCCACACTTGGGTTTGAACTTCTTAAGCAGAGACTCCATATGTATCAAAGCAAGGTCAAGGGAGCAGAATTAAAAACTATCCAGCAGTATAAGACAGACACTCGAGATTCTGTCTGAGTCTGCAATGTAGTGCCTTTTTCTGACACAAAGGTTTGTACCATTTATCCTTGTAGTGGAAGAGAAATTCCAGTTTACTTCATCATTTGCAAAAGATAAATATATTGTCAACTGTAACATATTTTCCTGGCACGTGGTCTTGAAAAATGTTCATGCAGTGGATAACAAACTAGTTGTATGCTAACAGAACCTGTATCTTTGTTCATATATGCTGCAATCAGTTAGAAGGCCTGCTTACTGCTGCATAATTGTGCATTGATTCAAACTACTGTTTATTGTATAAAATAGGAAAATACCTTTCAGTGCAGTGAGCACTGAAAGGGCAGGGGAAAGAAAAAGAAAACTAGATCTACTGTACTCCACCACACTGTGTGCACTGCATGATGCTTTCCCATCCTATTACTTGGCTCTACCTTGTAGTATATTTTTTCCCTCTTCTTGCTGAAGGTCACATTGAGAAAGAAAAGACCCAAAATGCCGAGCACAGACCTTACATCTGTTTTGGAACCCTATATCATGCAGCACAAGTTTGCCATACTAATTGACTGACCTACTGAACAGGACCTCCCCTTGTTTAAATTGAGAGCAATACGTGGTTTTCCATTGAGAGGCTGTATAAACAGAGTACCGTGATTTGGAAGACAATTCCAGTGATAATTGGAGCTCTGCTTTTCAATGACTCCTAATCAGGGCCGGCACCAGCGAACCAAGCAGGTGCCAAGCAAATGTCAAGGGGCTGCAGGACGTCAGGCTCTGGGGCGGCAATCTGCCCTTGGCAGCGGTGGGAATTCGGCAGTGAGGAAGCAACTCTTCTTCAGTCGCTGGCAGCAATTAGGCGGCCACACCATCACTCCGACTCCGGGTTCGGTGGTCAGGATTCCGCCTCCCCGTTCAGTGGCAAGTTTTGTTTTTATTTTGTTTTTGTTTTTGTTTTTTTGCCGCTTGAGGCAGCAAAAACGCTGGAGCTGGCCCTGCTCTTAATAAGCAACCTTTTTTCACATTTCCATCTACATGGGAAAAATAGGAGCCGAGGCAACAGATCCTGTGCTGGTAAAATCTGTCATGGCTCCATTGTAGATCTATGACACTTTACATTACAGGACCTCAGTGTCTAGAAGATTGCTACGCCTAGCAACAAATTCTCGAACAATATTTACAAATCTTGGTGTTAAATGTGGATTTAGCACTCTAACTTTAAAGTGGCCTGAATTTCATAGATGGCAAACACCTACACCATCCATTGGAGTCAATGGAAGCAGTGGGTTCTCACACCTCTGAAAATTAGGTGACATGTTGTGACCCTAAGGACCCCTTGATGCCAGCTGGCAAAGGGTTCACTGTTCTGTAACAGCAACTCCTCTCAGGCGTGACAAACTCACTACAGCTAACACTTTGCTGTCATAGTATTTACCTATAAAGGTGGTTATCAGGTATCTAATGGAAGTTTGTCATTTCTGAGCCTCAATCACCATGCGATGTAAATGTACAGGTGGCTATTTCAGTAGTTATGTATGTGTACTGAAGATATGTTCCTAAACTATGATTTAGAGACAGAGTTGACAAAAGTCTTCTGTCAGACAGAGAATGTTTATTCACCTGCCTCAGTTCATAGGGAAATTAAACATTGTAAGCCAAACACAATGGGAACTACATCTGGATTCCAAACCAACAGGGAATGTGAAGTCAACATTGGAAGACACCAGAGACTAAAACCACAGAGGATTGTCCTGTGTCTGGGGAGCAAAGACAACACCCTTTGTGGTTTAAGAGGAAGCAAAAAGGACAGCACTTTTTGCATTCATGAAAGCTGGATCATGGCCATGTGGGCTAGTGAAGCTTGGTGGCTGCGTTAGGTAAGAAATTGCTTCACACAAGGATTTTAGCCTGTTAGAATTAAGTTTAGACTAAGAAGCATGTTATGCTTCTGTTTTTGTTGTTGTTCTCATCCTTGCTTATTATCTCTGTTTATTTACAAAGATGTAGATTTATTTGTTTTCACTATAAGTATATTCCAGTGTTGTAATAACTTGATTGGCACAACTCAGGATCAGTCCTTTATGTTTACAATGTCTCTTCAGAGACAGCTTACCTTGGTATTTCTGTGGGTGTTCAATGATGGGCTGGAGACTACAGAGGGAGAAGCTGGCAGAGGTACTTGGGAATTGATGTGTATCTGTCACTAGCCTGCATAGAGAGGGTGAGGTCTGTGGAGAACCTGTGCTCGTCTGTTGTCAGAGACAGCTGGTTTCAGGGAGTTGAGTTATAGGAGGCAAGACTCCTTCATGCTAAGGCCAAGTGGTGATCTGGTGCCTCAAGACCCTGAGTCCCACTGGGGAGTGTCACACTTGTTTAGGTGCTTAATTATGGATTTGACTGCCTGACTTTACACCACCTGATTTGGAAAATGTTGGCCTATAATTCTTTATTACAGGGAAAAGATTTATACTACCTAGAAATTATTTAAAAAATCTATACCATGATTAAACCCAAACTATAGAAAATCTACATAAAACAAAAGTAAATTAAGTTAAAGAGCAGGTGATTAAAACCACAAAATATACAAATCCCCACCCCCCAAAAATCTCATCCAAATCCTTTCCCCTCTTCCCAAAGCCCTAGCAAATAGCTCATCTTTGCAGCATGCCCTAAAGGTCAAACATCTAGGGATAAGCTTATAATGGCAAGTTACAGTTGTTTCCAACCTAAGTAGATAGAGAGTGAGGCTAGTTTCTTAGCATAATATACACTATATGTGGGTACGGTGAGGGGGTACCTTGTCCTACTATTGTTCTCAATTTACTTTGGTACTCTTTTCTTATCTCTTCTTAGAAAATTAGTTGCTGTAGTGGTATTTAGCCTTCCAGTCAGTCCTCTAGTATAAAGAAGATTTAATGTTACTCTACTTTGGATACTAGTTTCTTTATTTGATAGAAAAATAGCTAAAAAGCTGAGCTGTAGCAGCTTTTCATATGACACAGAAGGGCATAAAATGAAGACTAACAATTTCTCCCTAAACAACCTTTAGTCTTCAGACTGGGACAGTCGCTGAGGTACTCTGTGCACCAAAGAAAAAACAATTAGCTGTAGGGCTCTACTGGAACGTCAACATTTTCCATTTCATTATATATACTTTAATAGGAATTCTAATAAATGGAGTGTAATAAACTACCTGTCTCAAAGTAAGAAGGAAAAGAGACTGCATAGGGAGAAATACAGTTGGATTAGGATGGGACACAAGGGTTGTTGTTTTGTGACTGCAGGACCTTTTGATACTTCAAAACTGTTTCTAGCGTGACGGATGGTAAAATGTGCCACTGTGTTTAAAAGTGAATTAAAAAAAATCTCACAATAACATTAATATCAAAGGCTTTCAGTGGTGCTCTTGTGATGTCTAGGAGAATGGGGAGATATCTGCACAGGGAACACAGTGGCAGAAAATAGTTTTGTTTTGTGGGGATGGGCTCCCAGCTCCCTGTAATGCCATTAATGCAATAAATAAATACTACTAATAATACTTAGCATTTTCCATTCACAGAACCCAAAGTGTTTCACAGTGGTAGGTGAGTGTAATTGTTCTCAGTTTACATTAGGAAAACAGGCACAGAGGGGTTTACATTACGAAAACAGTGCTCCTGAATCCTACTCCAATGCTCTATCCATTGTACCATGCTGTTTCCCCGCTTTGATGCTAGGAAATGGGATTTTCTGAGGCAGAGTATAGTCCAGATCACCCATTTCCATGGAGAAAACCTGCTGGAGGGGACAGAAAACTCCATCAGATTGTCTTTGCAGAGTTGGGGGATGGAAATATCCTCACAGATTATCTGGGAAACATATGTGGTCAATTTCCCAACCTTGTGGCTCCACAGGGAAAGGAAAGCCAAGAACACAGAAACAAAAAGTTCTGCAGGGGGGATTGCTTCCTCCATATTGCTCTGCTTGCACATCTCCTTCTTGGCAGTCTCTTCATAGCGGCTGGTTATGAAACCCAGGAGGGTTAATTGTCCTAATCAGACATTAACTTGCAATCTGAGTTCTGACCAGAAATCTGAAGACCCATTAAGATATGCCACTACAGAGAGATCTCTGCTCTGCTCTTTTCCATTCTGCCCCTACCAACAAAAGCCACAGATCATCAATCCCGTTATGCTGCAGACAACAAAGTTCCATTTGGTCTCAAGCACAGGACAGCATAGAGAGTTCGCTGTGCCCATGAGGAGAAGTACTTTGGATTAGAGCCTTCTCTAATCCTGGAACCAGATAGGATTGTCTAGGCCCATGTTTGCAAAATGCCTCTATATTGATTAGCAAGATCTTCAAAAACACTATTACCAAGAAGTTAATACTAATTTTAAAAAGACTGGTCTCTAGGTCTCAAGGCTCCTGTATGGATTGTAGTTACTGCACCACTGTTAGTCCATAGAGCTGGTCAATAGCCAGTTTCCCCATGAAAAATCTATCAAAAATTTCTTTTATTTTTATGTTAAAATGTCTAAACAAATGCAAATTTTTCATTTCTTTGTGGTCAGCATTTTCAAGTTGATTTGAAGGAGATTTTGTTTCAATTCATTTCAAAAACTGAAGTTTTCAGAACTTTTAAATGATTAAAAAAAATCCCCCCTCCTCATTTTTTTTTCTTTTGTGCCGTTGCTTGTAATAGAATGAATGATGCCTAAGTTTGGTAGTGTTTCGTCCCTCGCACACACTTTTTCCTTCTTCTCTTTCTCCCCCTTTCCCAATTTAGAAAAACAAACTTGAAATTCTCTTCAAAATAGAATTTAAAAAAAGTTTCACAAAATCAGATTTATTTTCCCCCCCACCAAAAACAAAATTAAACCTGGGGGTCTTTTGGGAAGCCATGAGCCTGGAAGCCCAGGATCTCAAGCTCCAGGGTTCCTATCTCAGCCAGGATTTCCAGCCTCCCAAATCCCCCCTAGTCTCCCTGAGTGTAGGCTGAGCTAGGAACCTGAGGGCTAGCCTGTTCCCAGGACTTCTAGAGTCAGCCCTCCAGGTAGGTGTCTGAAAACTGAAGAATGGGCAGGGTTCTGTGGGAGCTCAGCTTGGGTTCTGTCAGACATTCATTGACAATGAACTCTCTCTGTAAACTATTTCAGTTTTGATGAATCTGCATTCTCTGATGGGTAACTATTCCATTGCAGAATTTCTGACCCCACTGTGCACATGTAGTCTCTTCATATTATGTTTGTTGTGTAAAGATCAAAAGACACAGCATAGGCACAATCCACTTTCCCTTTCTAATCACAGGAGGTTTTTTTGTTTGGGAGTCGGAAGCGTTATACTGAAGAAAACAAATTAGGATAACTCAAGGATTCCAGATGGCATCCAACAGCTTTCACCTGTATATCTGGTTCAAATCCAGCCCAAGTCAATAGTTACCAACAATTACCTTCTGATGGCTTTTTAGTGGCCTGTGATAAATGAACAGGTGCTTTCTGTCCATTTCTCATAGGGCAGTGTCCATGTCACAAAAACCACCAACACTCCTAGCACTAGTTGGCCCCTATGTTCTCAATAGATTGCTCCAGGAAAGTAGGGATATGGAGCTTGAATTACTTCACCTCTGAGAGGAGAAGTTCTATCCAAGTTAGGGTTGAGGCACATTGGCAAATAATGTGAGAAAACTTACACTGCTGCTATTCATGCGGTAAATTTAATCTAGTATGAAAACTCAGAGAAAAATCTATCAGGAGCCCTGAATCAATATAAAAAGAAACAAATATCACCACAATTTACATTTTTAAAATTTTAATAACACACTGGAATAGCTTGTAAGGGCAACAAAAATTGTCCTGTAGTGTCTTCTCTGTACATATTTATATCTTTACTGCACAACACTAATAGACAGTAACATGTTTTGCTGGTGTTGTTTCAATGCGTACAGTGAAGCTTTAGGCAAGCAAGGATTTGGTTTAGCTGATCTTCAGCAAGACATAGGGATTTAAGACTGCCATCACCTCAGCTGTTATGTACAGCCTATTATATTATGGACATTCGATTTGTTAGTCATAGTGATCCAGGAGTAGAAAATGGCTTTCCATGCAGAACAGGATGCTTTGGGTTCCCGCCCCCATTTTCTTCTCTGGAGCAAAAAATATTGATGTTTAACTATCTTTAGAGGGATAACCACATGGGAAAACAATCTTTAAGGGATAACCTCCTTAAATGTGCCCAGGCATTTGTCTCTACAAACTATTACTAAAAGATAAATTGACCTAACAGGAGCACTAACAAAATATATATGAGGAGCTCTAACAAAATTTATTTCAAATTACTGCAGGGAATTGAATTTGTAGCTCAGCTGAAAGAGTAGCCATCTCTATTTAAAATGAAGTAGAGAGACTTCAGCTTGCTTGGTGATGTGTGCTCTTCTGGAGGACCTTTGACAGACTATAGTGGGTCACATGACTCTTGGGGCTGGAATTGATGGAATTTATCTGCAATTTAAAAAAAAAAACTTGCTTTGTAAATTAATAGTTAAAACTTTCTTCTACAGGATACCTTTACCACTTACAAAGCATCAGTGCCATTAAAGCAATAACTTGCAGATAGGAAACTATTAGACTTTCCATTATTTAGTCATGAAATATGATAGGAAATGTAACATTTCTTGATCAACTTGTGATATATTTTTGACAATCACTTTATTTTTTAGAAAAGCAATTTCACAAGCTGTCTGCATTAGTATTTATATATCTTCCACCCTGCATTGAAACAATAACCTACAGCTCTGATGAATATTTGTGAGTTTATTGACCAATTATAATAATTCCAAATCCAGACATTGCTATTCTAACAGAACTTAAATATTTTGGATTTGTTCAAATTCAGGAAACTACATTATAATGTTTACTGATTACACTTTTTATTTCATTGCAAGGTTAACCCATGTAATATTATCCTCTTCATTCATTTTATCCAGTCATAAAAAAATGAATATTTATTGGTTTCAGAGTAACAGCCGTGTTAGTCTGTATTCGCAAAAAGAAAAGGAGTACTTGTGGCACCTTGGAGACTAACCAATTTATTTGAGCATAAGCTTTTGTGAGCTTTATTTGTGCATTATTGTGGCTCCTTGGAGCCAGAGTCATGGACCAGGAGTCTATTGTGCTAGGTGCTGTACAAATACATAACAAGATGAGTTAAAACTAAGAAGCACATTACATTAAGGTCATCAAATGTACATTTAATTTTGATGTAATTGACAGTTGTTGCCATTAGGTAACTGGATTTTGAATGGATATTTAACAACATAGGCTCAAATTCTCCCCTTGTATAACTCCGTTGGTTTCAATGGAACTACAGCAGGGATGAACTTGGCCCTTGATTAGATTTTTATGGGAAAACTATTTCACCATGCACAGACAAACCAACAAAAATATTTTGTATCATCAATGTAAGAAAAATGCTGCTTGAGAACTTAAAATTTGATTTAAGGATACGAGCTTTATATATTTTGACACATGATGTTGGCAATTTGTGTTTCAATGGTTAAAAAGATTTAAATTTTTCAATCTCAACATCTACTGTCACTGAATTATTGTCTGACTCCCTATAATTTCCCACAACTTAAAATTTAAATAGAGAAAAATAGAGAAAAATATTAAAAAATAAAATATTATCCATCATAATTTTAAAAACTAAATTGAATTCAGCCAAACCTATTCATAACGTCTTATTTCATACTGATATGTTGCAAACCCCATATTTGCTACATGACTAGGAGACTGGACAGTCCCTCCTCAAACTGTCCAGTACAGTAATCATGTAGAAGGTATGCTGTAATCATCAGTACACATGTACCAGCAGGGCATCCTACTGGTTTTCAAAGGGGAAGAAAAATGTGCTTGTCTGTGTTATGGCTTACTAACCTGATCCACCTACTCCTGTCCCGACCATTGATTATTGTACCAAAGCATGACCAATACCTCTATGCTCTGCCTAACCACTCCATCCTCACCCATTCACCTGCATTGAATGGCAGAATTTCACCCACAAAATGGCATCATGGGGTTCCAAGTTCATTGCATATCAGTGAGTTATAGGTGAAATGTGCTAAGTTTATAGGTAAAGAGGGTGGTTTGATTTTTTTTTGTTTGTTTTTGGGTTTTTTTCCTGAACTGCTGAGTTTGTAAACTCTACTTGGGATTTGAAAGTCAAGCTGGATTCTTTTATGGTAGTGCTGATGATACAAACTCTTTAGGCCAAATGATACCCGCAATTACACCTGTCAACCTCACTGCTTTCAACTTATGGTCCAAGGAAGACAAGACAAGAAATGGTGAGGTTGATCAACCCTTGGAATAAGCCACCAAGGCAAATGGTGGAATTTCCATTTCTTGATGTCTTCACCTTAACACTGATGCCTTTCTAGAAGATGTGCTTTAGTCAAACAAGTTATTGGACTTTCATAGAGGGGTAAACTGGGTGAAATGTAATGACCTGTGATATACAAAAGGTCCTACTGGATGATGTAATGGTTCCTTCTAGCCTTTAAAATTTAAGAATCGAAATAGCAGCTCATTTAGGTCCAATAAAGGGCAGTGGGGTTGCATAGGAATAAGGTAGCCATTCCAAACACAACATTGTTAAAACAGATTTATCTTTCATCTCAGTGGAGCCATGAAGATATTCATATTTCTGTGGAGGGGAAAATTCTATTCCTCTACCCCAAAAGAAGCACTGTTACTGAAACCTACCAGTTCCCAATCCTGTGGGTAGACTTGCCACTTGAAGGTTAAGTTTTGCCAAAAATTATCAAGATTACAAGATCTTTGGACTAGAATTCACGTCTTTGACTCATTGTACAGCCCTCACTAAATAACAAAGGTACTGAATCAATACAGGTTTTCTACAGATATTCTATAGCTCAAAGTAATTTTTTAAACTGCTGAGCAATCTTTGCAGATTTACTGTACATTGAAACAATGCTTTCCAGAAATGTATGGAATTATTTTACTTTGCTTTATAGCAATGTTGTCAGAAGTACTGAATACTTTTTTTTGCCTCGGTCTTCACAGACAAGGTCAGCTCCCAGACAGCTGCACTGAGCAACACAGCATGGGGAGGAGGTGAGGAGCCCCCAGTGGTGAAAGAACAAATTAAGGATTATTTAGAAAAGCTGGATATGCACAAGTCCATGGGTCCAGATCTAATGCATCCAAGGGTGCTGAGGGAGTTGGCTGAGGTGTTTGCAGAGCCATTGGCCATTATCTTTGAAAAATCATGGTGATCGGGGGAGGTCCCAGATGACTGGAAAAAGGCAAATATAGTGCCCATATTTAAAAATGGGAACAAAGAGACCCCGGGGAACTACAGACCTGTCAGCCTCAATTCAGTCCCTGGCAAAATCATGGAGCAGGTTCTCAAGGAATCTATTTTGAAGCACTTGGAGGAAAGGAAGGTGATCAGGAACAGTCAACATGGATTCACCAAGGGCAAGTCATTCCTGACCCACCTGATTGCCTTCTATGATGAGATAACTGGCTCTGTTATGGGGAAAGTGGTGGATGTGATATATCTTGACTCTAGCAAAGCTTTTGATACGGTCTCCCACAGTATTCTTGCCAGCAAGTTAAAGAAATATGGATTGAATGAATGGAATATAAGGTGGATAGAAAGCTGGCTAGATTGTTGGGATCAGTGGGTAGTGATCAAAGGTCTTGATGTCTAGTTGGCAGCCGGTATCAAGCGGAGTGCCCCAGGGGTCGGTATTGGGGCCAGTTTTGTTTAATATCTTTATTAATGATCTGGATGATGGGATGAATTGCACCCTCAGCAAGTTCGCAGATGACACTAAGCTGAGGGGGAGAGGTTGATATGCTGGAGTGTAGGGATAGGTTCCAGAGTTACCTAGACAAATTGGAGGACTGGACCAAAAGAAATTTGATGAGGTTCAACAAGGACACTGCACTTAGGAAGGAAGAATCCCATGCACTGCTACAGGCTGGGGACCGACTGGCTAAGTAGCAGTTCTGCAGAAAAGGACCTAGGGATTACAGTGGACGAGAAGCTGGATATGCGTCAGCAGTGTCCTCTTGTTGCCCAGGAGGCCAACGGCATATTGGGCTGTATTAGTAGGAGCATTGTCAGCAGATCGAGGGAAGTGATTATTTCCCTCTATTCGGCACTGGTGAGGCCGCACCTGGAGTATTGCATCCAGTTTTGGTCCCCCCGCTACAGACGGGATGTGGACATATCGGAGGGAGTCCAGCAGAGAGCAACGAAAATGATTAGGGGGCTGGGGCACATGATTTATGAGGAGAGGCTGAGGGAACTGGGGTTATTTAGTCTTCAGAAGAGAAGAGTGAGGGGGGGATGTGATAGCAGCCTTCAACTACCTGAAGGGGGGTTCCAAAGAAGATGGAGCTAGGCTGTTCTCGGTGGTGGCAGATGACATAACAAGAAGCAATGGTCTCAAGTTGCAGTGGGGGAGGTCTAGGTTGGATATTAGGAAACACTATTTCCCTAGGAGGGTGGTGAAGCACTGTTACCTAAGGAGGTGGTAGAGTCTCCATCCTTAGAGGTTTTTAAGGCCTGGCTTGACAAAGCCCTGGCTGGGTTGATTTAGTTGGTGTTGGTCCTGCTTTGAGCAGGGGATTGGACTAGATGAGATCCTGAGGTCTCTTCCAACCCTAATATTTTATGATTCTAAGGTGTACACTAGAAACAGCAATTCTGTTTTTGCAAGTTAGGATAAAGTTTTTAAAATGCGTATCCTACATAGGTATTTCCATTATGCTTGCAAACTGCAGAAACCCCAAATTCAGTTCAGATTTGTTAGAAACAATATAAAATAGCCTAGTTGCAGCTTTCAATTTTCGAACGCCTTACATATTGATTTAGAGCTACTGCTTGCTTCAGTGGGATCAGGATTGGGCACTTAAGACCCACTTTACTTTAAATTGTAATTTCCCCATTCTTCAGATTTTTGCTTAGAACACTCCATTGTACAGTTAAGAAGATAAAATACTTGAATACAATGTCTGAAAAGGGGAAAGCCAAATCCAATTTGAAAGGGGCTAATCCCAGCAAAAATTGGCCAAGATTATTTAAAAAAAAAAGGCGGGGGGCACCTAAAGTTCAGTTTCTAAGTGTGCATCCAGGAGTGGCCACACAACTCCTGCTATGTGATGGAGAAAGTCATGGGAGAACTAGCACATGCTGTACCTGGAAATGTGCTCTGATTAGTTTTATGGGTAGCTATTAATGTTAAATTTAAGATATCATATCCTTTGATTTCACATTTAGAATGTAGTAATCCATTATGCACCACAGTGAAAACAGAGAGTGGTGAAGACTGACAGCTGAAGAAATTGCACAGACTTCTGCAAACCTTCCTTTGGGAATATTTACATTGCTTCCCTCCTCCCCATATGTAATACACATGTAAATTAAAGGCCTGGTCCTGCAAGGTTCTGAGCACCCTCAGCTCCCATTGACTTCAGTGGCTGTTGAGGATGCTTTCCACTTCCCAAGAGGCACACAGCACAGGACCCAGCCTTTAATTTGCATGAGCAAAATGAGTGAAAGGCAGACTTAGCATTAATATTATACCCTTCCCTCACGGCACCATGGAAGCAGGATAATGCAGGAGTGTCACATCCATATGGAAATTTCTGAAGTGCTACTGTCTTCACTTCTACCTATAAGCGGTGTCTACTACAACAGCAGATTTTTAAAATTCTATCTATCCATCTTTGCTGCTGCTGTAACACTCATCTCCATAATTCCAGAATGCCAAGTAGTTTGAAAACTGTGTGCATGACTCATCATTGTATGTTGGAGGAGTTGAGGGCCTGGAGTACTAATTCAGTTATCCAGCGAGAAAGACATTAGAAATTCAATTAAACCAGCTTGTAGTTTTAATTTGATTTTTAAGGAAAAGTAATATGCACTCACGAACACTATAAGGAGGGTGCTTTTAAGCCCTGGTCTGTAAAGACTTACGTATATATTTATCTTTACACACAGTGCGTAGTGCCATTGAAATTAATTGGTTTAATTGGGATTAATAAGTGAGCAAAGTTAAACAGGTGCATAAATCTTTGCAGCATTAGGACCCTCATGCTCAGTTTTAGGTAACTAGATTGGCCTGGTTTCAGAGTAGCAGCCGTGTTAGTCTGTGTCCGCAAAAAGAAAAGGAGTACTTGTGGCACCTTAGAGACTAACCAATTTATTTGAGCATAAGCTTTCGTGAGCTACAGCTCACTTCATCGGATGCATTGTATAAAGTGTCCAGATTGGCCTGGACACTTTATATAACACTGTTGACAGGATGAATCCTTCAGCCATATTACTGGTCCCTGCCACTGTCAACTCCCTGTACTACACTGATCTTTCTTCTCATCCTTTCTGAAAACATGACAATAATTTTCTGGTAATAAAACAGTTTCTCAATGTGTATCTCCCAGAGGAAGGGAGTAGCCTTTGGATTATTCTCCTTCCAGTATGCTAGTTTCATCCTTAGGTCTGGAGAAGAAATCCAAAGCACTACAGTAAAATTACAACAAAGGGCAGTCAGTAGGAAGGGAGGAAAATTTACAAGACTCAGACTTTGTAGGTGCACATGCCCTTTTATGGCCACGCCACATGCACCTTCATTTGAAAACTTGTCTGTAAGTGCTTAATCACAATCTTCCACCTTTCATCTAAAAATCATCTTTAAAAGCAGATGGATTGCAAGATGCTTGCATTTTGTAAAGTAGGAGAATTCATGTGATTTATAAGCTAAATGAGAAGGCTGATGCCTGACTCACACACAATATAATAAAATAATA
The DNA here is from genome assembly GCF_965140295.1 of Lepidochelys olivacea. NCBI lineage: Eukaryota > Metazoa > Chordata > Testudines > Cheloniidae > Lepidochelys > Lepidochelys olivacea. The sequence goes on along the minus strand of NC_140415.1, from coordinate 83,581,786 downwards.
CAGTAACAGATCTACTGCATAGCTCCTATAGACTTTAGCTCTGGTAATTTTATTTTCTTTCCTTTCTCTGAGTCATAGTTGAACTTGCTATTCTTTTGCTCTTTTAAACACACACAGGCACATTTCTAACATGAGCAGAGATTTCAGTACTTTCATCAAACAAGTTGCTTTAAAAGACCAAAAAAAAAAAAAAAAAAAAGGCCTTTAGGACCAGCATCAGACAATAGTTCTTTTTATTAGATTTTGGTTCCTATCTCATAATCTCTCCTTTCTGGCATCTGATTCTTTTTTATTCGTCATACCAGCTCAGTTGAGGAAGCTGACTCTTCCATACCCTTTGTTAATGCTACTGTGGGGCCATTAAGACTGTGAGCAACTGAGGAAGCTAGTATATTAACACAGGATGTGTTACATTGTGAAATTCCCCAGCTTCTTGGCCTGTTGATAACGGCAATGGCTTGTGTTATTCTTTGTCAACAACATTTCCTTTCCTCATCTGAACTGGCTCAACAAATGTCAGCACGAACCATTTGACTAAGACAGGAGAGTTTGTCTTCAGGATCAAGAAACTGCTTGTATCCTAAGCTATCCCACATATGTGGTGATTATATTCAATGACAGAATTGCAGAACAATCTGATAAATGCATCATGCACCTCGCTGACTGCTTCTTGCACTCTGCCAATTAATCGATCTACCCCAAAGCTACTTCTAATAGTCCAATCATATTAGCAGCTGTGAAAAGATGCTCATTAAAAAAATAAAATCATCCAGGTAGATGTTCTTTCTTTCCCCATTCCCCATCCATCACTGTTGTACCTGTGTGGTGACAGTGGGTGAGGGGCAAAAGTGCGTTTATTCGGACTAGCCTGGTCTTCAATGCTTTATCCAGCACTACTTGTTAAGTCTAGCTCCCAATATTTCATTCAAGCACAAATTTGTGACAAACTGTTTAACCAACAGGTTCCCCCACCCCTTCTTTGTACTGCTTGTTAGTATAGTTCTGCAGTGGCTGTTTAGTATCTTCTGACTGTTCTCCCTCCCTGGTCACCTGAGCATATATGGCAGGCTATGTCTGCAGCATATAAACTATGCCAGGTACCTGAAGGGGAGCAACAAAAATCTGCTCAATTTAAAAAAAAAACAAAAAACATCGTTTTGAGGCTACCCACCATTCTCCCAGTAACAGGTCTCAGAGTGATGTGAGTATTATTGCAGCACTTTCCCACAGGTGCAAACAAGGAGGTAATATAAACTAAGGCAGGAAAATTATTCACAATGTAAAAAACAAACAATCAAAGTGTATGATATGGGTAAGTCCAAGTGAACTCTGGAAGTCATTTGGGATAAGCCAGCTGAAACGTGATGAAATACAGGTGCTGTATGAAGCACCACTGTTACACATACAGTATTTTACAATGTATAATAAAGAAAAATGAACAGGATATATCAGCAAGTTGGATTCTCACCTGCACTGTGTGAAATATGACTGTATGAGAAATGTGACCTACTCAGTAAATGCCTCCAGCTTTCACCCTGACCACACCACACGATCCATCGTCTACAGCCAAGCTTGATATCAACAGATTGATAGAGACAGAAGAGTTCCCAGAAGTCACCTACTACAGGACAGGCCTAACAAAGAAAATAACAGAATGCCACTAGCCGTCACCTTCAGCCCCCAACTAAAACCCCTCCAACGCATTATTAAGGATCTACAACCTATCCTGAAGGATGACCCAACACTCTCACAAATCTTGGGAGACAGGCCAGTCCTTGCCTACAGACAGCCCCCAACCTGAAGCAAATACTCACCAACAACCACATACCACACAACAGAACCACTAACCCAGGAACCTATCCTTGCAACAAAGCCCGTTGCCAACTGTGCCCACATATCTATTCAGGGGACACCATCACAGGGCCTAATAACGTCAGCCAAACTATCAGAGGCTCATTCACCTGCACATCCACCAATGTGATATATGCCATCATGTGCCAGCAATGCCCCTCTGCCATGTACATTGGGCAAACTGGACAGTCTCTATGTAAAAGAATAAATGGACACAAATCAGATGTCAAGAATTATAACATTCATAAACCAGACGGAGAACACTTCAATCTCTCTGGTCACGCAATTACAGACATGAAGGTCGCTATCTTACAACAAAAAAACTTCAAATCCAGACTCCAGCAAGAAACTGCTGAATTGGAATTCATTTGCAAATTGGATACTATTAATTCAGGCTTAAATAGAGACTGGGAGTGGCTAAGTCATTATGCAAGGTAGTCTATTTCCCCTTGTTTTTTCCTACCACCCTCCCCCCCCCCCAGACGTTCTGGTTAAACTTGGATTTATGCTGGAAATGGCCCACCTTGATAATCATACACATTGTAAGGAGAGTGGTCAGTTTGGATGAGCTATTAGCAGCAGGAGAGTGAGTTTGTGTGTGTATGGGGGTGGGGGGGTGAGAAAACCTGGATTTGTGCTGGAAATGGCCCAACTTGATTATCATACACATTGTAAGGATAGTGACCACTTTAGATAAGCTATTACCAGCAGGAGAGTGGGATGGGAGGAGGTATTGTTTCATGGTCTCTGTGTATATAATGTCTTCTGCAGTTTCCACAGTATGCATCCGATGAAGTGAGCTGTAGCTCATGAAAGCTTATACTCAAATAAATTGGTTAGTCTCTAAGGTGCCACAAGTACTCCTTTTTTTTTTTTACGAATACAGACTAACACGGCTGTTACTCTGAAACCTGTCAGTAAATGTAGGTATTCATCATGATTGCAATCCCTACAGAGAGAGAGTGTGTGTTTTGGCTATTTTAAAAAATGATTTCATTGTCGTTCATTTTCTTTCCGTCTCATTGCTATCCAAAGGAAAGTCAGTTTTGCTTTTTTCAGATAAAAGTTTATAGATACAAGTGTGCACAGCTGTAGTTGAAGTGCTACTCAAAGTCGCATCAATGCCCATGCATGAGAAGAAGAATAAAAGAAGCTATGTTTACAAAGAAAATTCTTTGGTGATGCCAAGTCTCTGATTATACAGGCTTTAAATTTTCAATTATTAGTAAAACACTGAACTGCTAGGATTAAATGCTTTCCAATTTTATTTTTCATTAAAAAAACACCACACACAGATTGAAGTGACATGTTTAAGGGTAAAGCACTTACACACCGCCAGCCTTTTTAATAGAGTAGAATGAGTTGTCAAATTATACATATAGTAACTGGAGGCTATTTAAGGATAATTGTAAATTTAAAGGACATGTCTGGAGGAAGGGGCCTGAGTTGTATTTCCATCTCAGACAAAAACCCTCTATATGACTGTGGGCCACTAATTCTGGGCCTGATTCTCCTCTGACTTTTTCATTGGTGAAAATTATGAGTAATTCCATTGAAGTCATTGGATTGAAACTTATATAACTGAGACCTGATTCAGGCCCTTTGCCTTTGTGAGCTGCAGTATCCTCAACTGTAAAACTGAGATGATAGTACCTTCCTGAGTCATCATGGAGTTGTTCGTTATTGTTTGTAAATCTCTTTGCACTTATATAGGCATTCCATGCAAGGATCTTAAAATATGGTTATGTAAAAAGCACTGTGCAATTCTATGACACACAAACACATTACTTTCTACTTAAATGTAAGAAGATTTCTCAGCCTATGCAAGCCAGCACCCTGATCATGCAAACCCAATGGAGAATTCACAAGAATTACTAAAAAAAAGTCAAGTTTATTCATCCATCCATCCATCCACACACCCCCTTTTACAGGGGCTTAATTTCAGAAGTTTCTTCTGTGTTGAAGAATGCTATTGATCTGAGATGAATTCACTGTACTTTAACATGGGGAACACTGGGAGAACTGGTAAGCTTTCTTAAACCAGTAGTAATTTAACCACATCTGTTGAACATGCTCATCATAGAATTTGAATGCCAAGTTGAGCTCTAGCTACCTTTGCTCTCAACAGGGTCAATGGACTGATATAGTAACTATTCCCCTGCATGAGCTCACTTATCTAAAAGAGATTTTTGAATCTTCAGGCGACTGAATGTGATTGGTGGAACATTTTTATGTGCTGCCTCTAATATACTGTACTATATCAAATGTTCTCTAAAAGGAACAAATGTCCACATTTTTCAAACTGCTTGTATTCTGAACGTCCAGAGCAACAGGTATGAAAATGCTCCATTTATGTTCGGTCCGCACTCTGTAGGTATTGGCAGTAGATTGTGATGAATATGGTTTAGTCTAAAGTGAAGTGGTACATAGACCATTATTGCTCGTTTGTGCTATCCACTTCGTAGGAATTCTCTAAAACAATTATTAGAATGTGAATTTAACAGTTTTTCCTTTCTTCCATCCGAGTACTGTACAGAAGTTCAGGTTAAAACAAAGTCAAATGTATTTTTCTTAAAATATCATTTTGTATATCACCTGTTTGACACACACACACACACACACACACAAGTATTTCATCATAAGGCTGCAATTATTTCCCCAGAGCAAAGCCCAAGTAAATAGAATTTCATGTGTGACTTTTGTAGGGGGTTGAGGTGGTTAAAATCCCTCCCCCAACCTCATCTGCGGAAAAGGCATTGGACCCACTCTGCTGTCATTGCTGCAGCTCATGGACTTCACTACCCTCGGCTGGTGCTGTAACGCCCTGCCCTAAATGAGGGAAGCCGGTGGATCCACGTAATCATGGATTCACATCCCTCTATCCTCCCCAGCCCAAAGCTCTCTACTGCAGTATGAAAGAATGAAAGTAACTTTAAAAATATTTTAATATACCAGTAAAATGCAATACTCCAAGTTTATTAACAAAGTCATTTAGGGCAACAAATTCCATTACTATTTTCTCTCACAACTGTGTTTAACCAAAACAATTAATGATTTTTATATAAAAAGAGTATGCATAGTATAATTATTATGGATCAAATCCCACAGTCATTGTCTCAGCCTTCACACTGAATTGCATCTGTTTTGCCTAGTTAAGGCTATGGGATTTGGCCCAGTGTTTTCATCTGAAAAAAGATGAAACTATTTACTACATCTTAATAATTCCCAGTCTGTTCTTGATTTGGAAAATACCTGATAGAAAATATATTTTTAAATGTTAAAATAGGGAGCTAAATCAGTGATTAGATAACCTGTGCTATTCAGCATTTGGCCCTTGTTTTGTGTAGTCTTTTTAAAAAATCTGTATGTATTTTGCTTTGTTTTCGTGATTCACACAAAAACATATTGTGTTCGACTTACAAATGGACCCATATAGGTCGAGCCCTCTGCCCCCACAGAGCTCCACTGAAGTCCAAGAGTCTTTGGATAGATACAGGGATCCACTCACACTGATTCACAGGCAGGATTGGGACCTATGAGTGCCATGGTTGCTGGACTTAGGTCCTTTTCCCGCCCTCCATCTATGGTCTTATAGGCTGTGTCTATGCTAGTAAAACTTTATCACAGTAATTCACCACAAGTGGAGCTCCATAGGTGGTAGCAATGGTGGGAGCTATAATGTAGATAGGACATAGGTGTTTTTACCTCTGTCATCTAGTCCTATCTCAGTCTTCGTAAACAGTCATTTTTATCTTGCAGACACAATCACTTCCATTCTTTCCATAATTTGTTGGGGAAGAGTCAACATGGTTTTTAGAAAGGGAAATCATGCCTCACCAATCTATTAGAATTCTTTGAGGGGGTCAACAACCATGTGGACAAAGGGGATCCAGTGGATATAGTGTACTTATATTTTCAGAAAGCCTTTGACAAGGTCCCTCATCAAAGGTTCTTAAGCAAAAGTAAGCTGTCATGGGATAAGAGGGAAGGATTGGTTAAAAGATAGGAAACAAAGGGTAGGAATAAATGGTCAGTTTTCAGAATGGAGAGAGGTAAATTGTGGTGTCATAGAATCATAGAATCTCAGGGTTGGAAGGGACCTCATGAGGTCATCTAGTCCAACCCCCTGCTCAAAGCAGGACCAATCCCCAATTAAATCATCCCAGCCAGGGCTTTGTCAAGCCTGACCTTAAATACTTCTAAGGAAGGAGATTCCACCACCTCCCTAGGTAACGCATTGCAGTGTTTCACCACCCTCCTAGTGAAAAAGTTTTTCCTAATATCCAACCTAAACCTCCCCCACTGCAACTTGAGACCATTACTCCTTGTCTTGTCATCTTCTACCGCTGAGAATAGTCTAGAACCATCCTCTTTGGAACCACCTCTCAGGTAGTTGAAAGCAGCTATCAAATCCCCCCTCATTCTTCTCTTCTGCAGACTAAACAATCCCAGTTCCCTCAGCCTCTCCTCATAAGTCATGTGTTCCAGACCCCTAATCATTTTTGTTGCCCTTCGCTGGACTCTCTCCAATTTATCCACATCCTTCTTGTAGTGTGGGGCCCAAAACTGGACACAGTACTCCACGTGAGGCCTCACCAATGTCGAATAGAGGGGAATGATCACGTCCCTCGATCTGCTGGCTATGCCCCTACTTATACATCCCAAAATGCCACTGGCCTTCTTGGCAACAAGGGCACACTGTTGACTCATATCCAGCTTCTCGTCCACTGTCACCCCTAGGTCCTTTTCCGCAGAACTGCTGCCTAGCCATTCGGTCCCTAGTCTGTAGCGGTGCATTGGATTCTTCCGTCCTAAGTGCAGGACCCTGCACTTATCCTTGTTGAACCCCATCAGATTTCTTTTGGCCCAATCCTCCAATTTGTCTAGGTCCCTCTGTATCCTATCCCTACCTGCCACCGTATCTACCACTCCTCCTAGTTTAGTATCATCTGCAAATTTGCTGAGGGTGCAATCCACACCATCCTCCAGATCATTTATGAAGATATTGAACAAAACTGGCCCGAGGACCGACCCTTGGGGCACTCCACGTGATACCGGCTGCCATCTAGACATGGAGCCATTGATCACTACCCGTTGAGCCCGACAATCTAGCCAACTTTCTATCCACCTTATAGTCCATTCATCCAGCCCATACTTCTTTAACTTGCTGACAAGAATACTGTGGGAGACCATGTCAAAAGCTTTGCTAAAGTCAAGAAACAATACATCCACTGCTTTCCCTTCATCCACAGAACCAGTAATCTCATCATAGAAGGCGATTAGATTAATCAGGCATGACCTTCCCTTGGTGAATCCATGCTGACTGTTCCTGATCACTTTCCTCTCGTGTAAGTGCTTCAGGATTGATTCCTTGAGGACCTGCTCCATGATTTTTCCGGGGACTGAGGTGAGGCTGACTGGTCTGTAGTTCCCAGGGTCTTCCTTCTTCCCTTTCTTAAAGATGGGCACTACATTAGCCTTTTCCCAGTTGTCCGGGACTTCCCCCGATCGCCATGAGTTTTCAAAGATAATGGCCAGTGGCTTTGCAATCACAGCTGCCAACTCCTTTAGCACTCTCAGATGCAATGCATCCGGCCCTATGGACTTATGCATGTCCAGCTTTTCTAAATAGTCCCTAACCACTTCTTTCTCCACAGAGGGCTGGCCACCTACTCCGTGTTGCCCAGCGCAGCAGTCTGGGAGCTGACCTTGTTCGTGAAGACAGAGGCAAAAAAAGTCCCACAGGGGTCTGCACTGGGCTCAGTCCTATTCAATATATTCATAAATGATCTGGAAAAAGGGTTGAACAGTGAGGTGGCAGAATTTTCAGATGTTACAAAACTGCTCAAGATAGTTAAGCCCCAAACAGAGTGCAAAGAGCTACAAAAGGATCTCTCAAAACTTGGTGACTTGGCAACAAAATGGCAGATGAAATTCAATGTTGATAAGTGCAAAGTAATGCACATTGGAAAATATAATCCCAAGTATACATACAAAATGATGGTGTCTAAATTGGCTGTTACCACTCAAGAAAGAGATCTTGCAGTCATTGTGGATAGTTCTCTGAAAACAATGTGCAGCAGCCATCAAAAAAGCGAACAGAATATTGGGAATCATTAAGAAAGGGATAGATAATAAGACAGAAAATATATTGCCTCTATATCAGTTCATGGTACTCCCACATCTTGAATACTGTGTGCAGATGTGGTCTCCCCATCTCAAAAAAGATATACTGGAATTGGAAAAGGTTCAGAAAAGGACAACAAAAATGATTAGGGATATGAATTGGTTGCCATATGAGGAGAGATTAATAAGACTGGGACTTTTCAGCTTGGAAAAGGGGGGAATATGACAGAGGTCTATAAAATCATGACTGGTGTGGAGAAAGTAGATAAGTGTTATTTAGTCCTTATAACACAAGAAGTAGGGGTCACCAAATGAAATCATTAGGCAGCAGGTTTAAAACAAACAAAAGGAAGTATTTTTTCACACAATGCACAGTCAACCTGTGGAACTCCTTGACAGGGGATGTTGTGAAGGCCAAGTCTATAACAGGATTTAAAAAAGAACTAGATAAGTTCATAGAGGATAGGTCCATCAGTGGCTATTAGCCAGGATGGGCACGGATAGTGTCCCTAGCCTCTGTTTGCCAGAAGCTGGGAATGGGCGACTGGATGGATCACTTGGTGATTACCTGTTCTGTTCATTCCCTCGGGGGCACCTGGCACTGGCCACTGTTGGAAAACAGGATACTGAGCCAGATGGATCTTTGGTCTGACCTAGTATGGCCGTTCTTATTTTAGTCAGTGGTAACTCTGAGTAGAGTTACAGACTTGGTGGGAAAAACACCTGAGACTTGTCTATACTACATCTTCCCTCATTTCTGCCACCAAGAGATGCACAGAGGTTAAATTATTGCTATGAAATTTGGTAGTATAGACAAAAGCCTACTGTAGGTCATTGACATATATGAAACTGAAATAATGGTGGCACATGGGTTTGGAATTTTGAGGATTTGCAATAAGTTTGTTTTTGACATATTTTAGTAGGTTTTTGTTTGTTATGTTGCTTTAAAATAAACACCAGACCAGAAACTGTACTGAATGAAGTCATTGACTGTATTCTTGTTTTCTTTTACAGAAGCTAATTTGCCATGTTTATATGTTTGATAGCTTCACCATCTATTATCTAGTTTTTAGCACTACTGTGCATACCACATGAAGTCCCAGGAACTTCTTAAATATCATACTTCCCTTGGGATTCTCAAAAGCGCCCAGTCTTAAACTAACTCTGCTCACATTGAACTGAATGGGACCTTTACCATTGATTTAAATGGGGCAGAGTTAGTCCAATGCTCAGTGTTTTCAAGAATATTGCCCTATTTTTAGTTTAAATAATAGTTTAAAATTCTTCCTCAAAACTTTACATGTATTTTCTAATTAAGATTGACACACTCCCAGGATCTCCAGTAAATGCTGAACTCTCATATGAATTGTATGAAATATACAAGCAAACTCTGACTTATAATGTATTTGTAAATTGTCAGAAAAAGATGTCATGTTGTCATGGTATAGCACCTTTTGAATTAGAATGACAGAAACAGCAGACAAGAGGCTGAACTTGTGAGAGGTCAGTAATTTCACTATCAAACTGCAAACGAACAGCAACAAAAGAAGATTTTGAATCAGATTAACATCTTTTGAACAGTATGCCTGTTCTGCTTTCTTTGAAACTAGTAAACACTTGCTACTGAACATTGTTTGATTTTTCCCTAGATTTTAATACATTAACCCAGACATTTTCTCTTTCCAGTTTAAGTGGGCTAAGTAAAAATATTCTTTCTTGAAATTATGTGCTTCCAGTTCAAATGCTCTTAGAATTGTCTTTCTAGAAATATTTCACTAATACTGTTTTGTAGCCTCTATCCAGAAAGGCCTAATAGACTATCGTATGCTGTGATGTTATTTGATTGTTGGGAAGAATGTGGTTGCATGGGGATACTCTCTAAATATAGATTGATTTTGGAGGACCAAGAGACAGTAACAATTCCATGGCAAATTTATATCCCCATCTTTCTATGAGTCTTTGGTTGAGAGGAACTATGTACACTGACATACAGATAGTAAAATAACAGAATGTTTCTGTGACGGGTTGGATCATAGAAACCCCCTGGAGGCTGCCACCTGATGTGCCAAGACGACTACTGCTCCTGCTTTCCTGCCCTGGCAGTTTAGGACTTGAGTGCCCTGCCTCCTGGTTTGAGCCAGACCCGCTAGCCTGCTGCAAACCCAGACCCAGGTCTGAACCACATCCCCTAACAAGCTGTAGGCTTAACTGAAAGCAGCTTACAGAAGTGTTCCTGTCTTTAACACTCAGATGCCCAACTCCCAATGGGGTCCAAATGCTAAATAAATCTGTTTTACCCTGTATAAAGCTTATATAGGGTAAACTCATAAATTGTTCACCCTCAAAAACACTGATAGAGAGAGATGTACAGCTGTTTGCCCCCTCCCCCACAAGTATTAATACATACTCTGGGTTAATTAATAAGTAAAAAGTGATTTTATTAAATACAGAAAGTAGGATTTAAGTGGTTCCAAGTAGTAACAGACAGAATTACCAAGTGAATTACCAAGTAAAATAGAATAAAACACGCAAATCTATGTCTAACCAAACTGAATACAGATAAAAACCTCACCAGTTCCAGTAAGCTTTCTTTTACAGACTAGCTTCCTTCTAATCTGGGTCCAGCAAAGCACTCAGATCCCCTGTAGTTCCTGTCCTTTGTTCTGGTTTCTTTCAGGTATCCTTGGGGGTGGAGAGGCTATCTCCTTAGCCAGCTGAAGACAAGATGGAGAGCTCTCCCACGGCTTAAATAGACTTTCTCTTGTGGGTGGAGAAACCCTCCTCTCTCCTATGCAAAGTCCAGCTCCAAGATGGAGTTCTGGAGTCACTTGGGCAAGTCACATGTCCATGCATGACTCACACTTTTTACAGGCAGAAGCCATTGCCCACAAGGTATCTTGAATGTCTCCAGGAAGACTTCTTATGTGGATTGGAGCATTCCAAGATGCATTGTTCCTTAAATGCTTCTTGACTGGGCACTTAACTTTGCAAATTCCTTTCTCCAGGAACTGACCAAATGTTCTACTAAAGTTATTTAGAAATCAAGCCATATTCATAACTTCGAATACAAAAAGGATACATGCATACAAATAGGATTAATAGATTCAGTAGATCATAACCTTTACATAGATATGTTACATGACATATATAACATGAACATATTCAAGTTATGTCATATATATTCATAAGCATATTTCCATAAGGCCGTATGGGGGGCCCCGTCACAGCTTCTTTCCCCAAGACATGTCCACAAATGATTTTAAACATCAGAAAGCCTCATACAAAATATAGGTCCAAATCTAAAGCTTGGATCTGAACTCATCTGAGCATTAAAAACTGAATCTGCATCTGGATTCAAATTTCATGGCTGTGCTCCCATACCCAGCCCTCCACAGGAAAACTAACAAATTTTGCAGAAGTTCAGATGATAATCCTGATCCAAACTTTGCAGCTTTAGTCCATTCTTAAAGATCATCTAGTTCTGAAAAGGTATTATGTAGAGTAATGAGAAATGGAAAGTAGTTATTGCCCATGTTTCTTTGAATGGGAAAGCTGTTGTTCACTGACAGTGAATACCTTTCTCGTTTGATATACATTGTGCCTCTCATAAATACTGGTTCCTTTTATATTGCATATATTATGCTGTTTAACTATTAACCTGGATAAAGGGGCTATTTCTATTTGCAAGACAATGAAGCACTCTCAAAAAGAACATGTGAAAAACTGAATGTGTTATTTGCATTTCCTTAGAATAACCAACTTGTGGTGAAAATGGGGAAAAACCACGTCATAAATGCATACCAATATTCCTATAAACAATAAGTTATTTAAACAAGCAAGTTCTTTGTTAGTTTCTAAGAGAAACACCTCTATTACATAGACAAACCAAGGGGTTTTTTTTGTTTTTGTTTTTAAATAGACATACGCATTGTCATACTGAGATTGAGTTCTGGAGCAGTGGAGCTCCACCACAAAAGTACTGAACTAGATAAGCATTTCTTTTCCAGATCAAAGGTTTATATAGAGAAAAGAAGGGGAGGAGGAGGAATGGAGATGACATACACCTTGCTATGACTTGACACTGCGAGAAAAGCCTGGCATAGCCAGGCCTGAAAACTTCATTTCATTTGTTTCTTTTTGGGGGGTTGGGGAAGGAATCCTTGCTTTCTTTACTATTTTAAAGGTGTTCCCCCTTTTTCCCCATGGAAAAAGTAATATTTTTTTTTAACGTGAGAGAAATTGGAATAAAAGAGCACATGATTATCTTTAGCAAATATATAATCCCAAACTTGGCTTTCAGTAAACACAGTGGTTACACATTGGGTCACCCAAAATCATATAAATGTGGGGCTAGAGGTGACCTTAAGACATCATCTAGTCCATTCCCACTGTGCTAAGGCAGGATCCATCCCTGACAAGCGTTTGCTTAACCCTCTCTTTAAAGCTTCCAGTGATGGGGATTCCTTAATATCTCTAGAAAACCTGTTCCATGGCTTAACTATAAGGTTAGTTAGAAAGTTCTTCTTAATATTCAACCTAAATCTCCCTTGCTGCAAACTAAGCTGATTAATTCTTGTCCTACCCTCTGTGAATATGGAGAACAATTGATCACTGACCTCCTTATAACAGCGCTTAATGTATTTGAGGACTTATGTCCCCCATCCTTTTTCTCTTCTCTAGATTAAACATACCTAATTCTTTCAGGTTTCAGAGTAACAGCCGTGTTAGTCTGTATTCGCAAAAAGAAAAGGAGTACTTGTGGCACCTTAGAGACTAACCAATTTATTTGAGCATAAGCTTTCGTGAGCTACAGCTCACTTCATCGGATGCATACTGTTGCATCCGATGAAGTGAGCTGTAGCTCACGAAAGCTTATGCTCAAAAAAATTGGTTAGTCTCTAAGGTGCCACAAGTACTTCTTTTCTTTTTTTGTAAGGAGAGTGGTCACTTTGGATAAGCTATTACCAGCAGGAGAGTGAGTTTGTGTGTGTGTGGGGGGGGAGGGTGAGAAAACCTGGATTTGTGCTGGAAATGGCCCAACTTGATTATCATACACATTGTAAGGAGAGTGATCACTTTAGATAAGCTATTACCAGCAGGAGAGTGGGGTGGGAGGGGGTATTGTTTCATGGTCTCTGTGTATATAATGTCTTCTGCAGTTTCCACAGTATGCATCCGATGAAGTGAGCTGTAGCTCACAAAAGCTTATGCTCAAATAAATTGGTTAGTCTCTAAGGTGCCACAAGTACTCCTTTTCTTTTTGCTAATTCTTTCAACCTTTCTTCATAGGTCATAGTCTCATAGACTTTAATGTCAGAAAGAGCCATCATGATCATCTAGTCTGACCTCCTGCACATTGCAGGCCACAGAAACCTCACCCATCCACTCCTGTAACAGACCCCTCCCCCCAACCTCTGGCTGAGTTATTGACATGCTCAAATCATGATTTAAAAGACTTCCACTTACAGAGAATCTGCCATTTACACTAGTTTAAACCTGCAAGTAACCCGTATCCTATGCTGCATAGGAAGGTGAAAAAAACCTGAGGGTCTCTGCCAATTTGGGGGCAAATTCCTTCCTGCCCCCAAATATGGTGATCCATTAGACCCTGAGCATGTGGGCAAGACCCACCAGCCAGACACCTGGGAAAGAATTTTGTGTAGTAACTCAGAGCCCTCCCCATCTAGTGTCCCGTCACTAGCCCTTGGAGATATTTGCTGTTAGCAGTCACATATCAGCTACATGCCACTGTAGACAGTTCCATCATATCAGACCCTCCACACACATATCAAGCTCAGTCTTGAAGCCACTTGGGTTTTTTGCCCCCACTACTCTGCTTGGAAGGCTGTTTCAGAACTTCACTCCTCCGATGGTTAGAAACTTTCACCTAACTTCAAGCCTAAACTTGTTGATGGCCAATCTATATCCTTTTCTTCTTGTGTCCACATAGGCACTTAACTTTAAATAACTCCTCTCTCTCCCTGATATTTATCCCTATGATGTGTTTATAGACAGCAGTCATATCTCCTCTCAGCTTTCTTTTGATTAGGCTAAACAAGTCAAGCTCTTTGAGTCTCCTTTCATAAGGTAGGTTTTCCATTCCTCAGATCTTCCTAGTAGCCCTTTTCTGCACCAGTTCCAGTTTGAATTCATCTTTCGCAAACATGGGAGGCCAGAACTGCACACAGTATTTCAGATGAGGTCTCACCACTGCCTTGTATAATAGTACTAACACTTCCCTGATGCATCCTTGGACTGTATTAGCCTTTTTCACGGTCACATCACATTGGCAGCTCATAGTTATCCTGTGATCAACCAATATACCCAGGTCTTTCCTCCTCCTCTGTCGCTTCCAATAGATAAGTCCCCTGCTTATAGCAAAAATTCTCGTTGTTAGTGTCTAAGTGTCTGCCTCTGCACTATTAAATTTCAGCATCATCCAGATAATCTTGTAAAGGAGCAGCAGCACTGCTCATTTCCACACTCTGTCCCAATGGTGTATTTAAGCCCTGACCTGGAGGGAGCCCTCTAGCAGTGAAGAATTCATTGAGTTTCCATATCCTCTTCATACTTGCACTCGGCTGGTGAGACTGCCAGTGAAGACGCCCAATTAGTACCACTTGTGATGGAGGGTTTGTGACCTGTCTTCATGAAATCATTTGGATTTAGTGTCACTTGTGGTAATTTAGCCCAATCCATGATCCTGCCACTATGACAATTGATTTAAATATACTAAGACATCCTGCTAGAGGGGCATCTAGTCTGAATACAGCCAATGCAGGTGACTCCACAACTTGCCTTGGAAGCTTGTTCCATTACCTAAAGTTGCTTTATAATTATACATTTTCCTTAATAACTTTCCCTACCATTTCTCAACTGCAGCTTAAGCCTACCACTACTTCTCTCTTCACTGGCTACTAACTTATCCTTGTCCTCTGTATAAACACCCCTTTACATATCCATAGACAGTTATGCCTCCCCTCAGCCATTCCCCCCTCACCCCCGCAGACTGGATATGTCCACATCTCTTAATTTTTAGCTCCCAAGTCATGCCCCCTATTGACCATTTTATCTTTGTGTTGCTCTCCTCTGCAGTGGGAACTCTCTTGCTTAAAGCTCTATATACATGCTGCACATTTCTAAGCAGCTTAGTAACATGAAAGTTACTGCCTATAACAGGTTTCAGAGTAGCAGCAGCATTAGTCTGTATCTGCAAAAAAGAAAAGGAGTACTTGTAGCACCTGAGATACTAAGAAATTTATTTGAGCATAAGCTTTCGTGAGCTACAGCTCACTTCATCGGATGCCTACACCAGATTAGCATTTTTTGCCTACAGATGAATGTAATAAACACACATCTGTGCTCACTCATCATGTTGAAGCTTCATTGGCAGGGGCCCAAGAAATGAACAGCAACTGGCACTGGGTCAATCTTATTATAGTAAGCACTCCATGGTATCCCAATTACTAAAAATGTGGTAATGAGGTAAAAACCATGATAATTACATCTAAAAAGTATAAATAACTTATTTCGTTATTTATGTTGAATAATTTAGTTGACATAGTAGCCTGCATTTCACCCTAATACAAGCTCCTCAGGGAATGGGTAGAGGATCAAGGATGTATACCGAGGCCATCTTATTTATCTACCTTTTCAACTTAAGGGCCACATCATATTCTTATGGTAAAACCATAGGGGGAAGACAAAACTTCCCAAAACATGTGCTCCTTTAAAGGGGGGAAGGTTTGTGGATAACAATGCATCCTGTTACAAATGACAGCCTCAGAGGAACTCACTGGGACCCCTACGAGTTGCAGGGACAGCAGAGGGCCGCTACATGTAATTGCAACAGGCTGTCAGGTCACTGTAGATCATACCTCATGGTACCAATATCTGCACTGCCTGACAAGTCTTGTTCAGTTTTGAATTTTATTTCCTCACCCACATGCTTAGTCATCGTGCAATGGGCAATATATGAAAAGCAAAGGTACAGTGGAATATATAAAATTATACTGGCTTTAGAGCTTCTCCCAGTATGCAGGTGTTATATAAACTATGGGGTAGATTCTCTCTTGCAGCAGAGCTCTACTCAGTGCAGGCATGAGGAAGGCATCCTGGAGCCAGTTTTGATTTCCAGATTCTAGGTCCAGCCCCAACCCTGGTGCTATTTAGAGCCACCAGACAGCAATACATTTCATGATCAGTTTAGGGTCCTTAATAAAAAAAAAGAGTCCCTCTGCTGTGCCTTAACTCCTTCCTGCCTCTGATGCACCCTACATGCCAAGAGCAGGAGACACAGACCCAACATTGCCACTAGCAGGGACTTCCCCTAAGCCAAGGAGATCCTCTGTTGGCAACCTGCAGCCAGTTTCTGGCCCTTTTAAGACTCCTAAATGACAGATCTCAATGGAGAACTAGACACCATATGAAAATGCCATCTCTTTTTCATTCCCTCCCTTCTGGAAACATATGACCCCTATTTTTAGTTTACATATATATTGCTACTTTGCGCGTCACTTGAAATTATTTGCCTCTAGCAAGACATTGACATACCTGACATTTTCCCCACCTTGACTTTTCCTCACTTCTATATTAACATATTTTGAGGCTGTATCTTCTGACACATAATTTCATGTTACAGCAGAGACAATGGATCAATTAATATTTAAACTGGCAAAGCATTCAGTTTTAACAAAAGCACTTCCCTTGTGATGTTACAATCCATGTCAAACTTTGCTTTCTAGGAAGGAAGGAAGAATGAATGCTTTAAACAATACTCTGCAGAGTTGTGAACTATGTAAACCCATTTAATCCTCCACCAGTCTGACCAGATTACTAGTCAATGCTTTCTAATTGAAGCCCAAAACCAGTCACTGGAGTTTTAGAACTCCAGGTCAATTGCCCTTTCGGATGACTGATTAGCAGTGCACTATTATAAACCTATTCCCAAATTGGTACAGCATATTGCATGTGTCTTTATAATTGCAAGTCCCTAGGAAAATGAGATTACAATCATTGTACTGGAGGAAGAGCTACATGGATTATCTGCGCTCTCGTTCACAGAGAAAAAGAGTCAGAAAATGCTGAAACGTGAGAAACAGCTGTGTCTGCAAAGAGAGAGGGAGAGAGAGCATGCCTATTGTGCGGGGGAAAGAGTGCTGTGGGGAAAATCTGTCAGAGCACTGAATCTCAGACCAGTGGAGAAGGTCTTCAGAAGAAAGGAAATTCCCAAATCCTATGAGATGCTGGTTGCCTTCTCCAAAGTGTGGAGTGCTCAAATTCTCATTGACTTCAGCACCATGCATGTTTGGGCCCCTCAGAAATTGGTAGGAATCAAATGCTAGTATCAGCAGAAGTCCAGATTGAGAAGGCAAGGCTGTGAGTACCTACAGTTTGAACAAAGCTACTCAAAGACAGAGAAGGTGTTACTCAAAAGGAAATGTACACAACTTGAGATATCGGCTTACTTGAGAGTGAATATCAAAAGGTGGAGTTACAGCTATTTTTATTTACGTGTGCTTGTTGTAAAGTTTACTCTACACTGATAAAAGTAGGAGTTGCAGAGTTGGAAGGAGAAGAGAAACTAGATGGTTAAATTATACACGTCATCATATATTTAAACACCTAACTAAGAGTGGTCTGATTTTTCATAGGCATAAAGCACTCAGCTACGATTGATTTCAAGGAGTGTTTTGACTGAGTATGGACCAGCAGTCTAACCAGACTGTACATTCTGTTTGGGGATGTGCTTAGTTGTAGCTTAGATTTGAAAAACTGAGTGGTGTGAAAGTGTAAAGTGTCCATGTTCTGCCAAATGAAGTGGTGGGGGGAGGGGGAACCATGTAATTTGCTAAAAGTCTGTAGTGTCCATGAGTAGGATGTCAGGGGAATTTAAAGAAAATAATATACATTCATGCTGAAGCATTGAAGTAATTAGTGAGATTACAAAAGAGCTTCCCCTACATTTATAGAAATATCCTTTGAACAGATGGGAACTGAAGGCAGGCTAATCTCTCAGGGACAATCATAGTTTGGGAGACTTCTGTTTGAAAGTCTATAACATAGCTCTGATTGTTTGGAAATGACACTTCATAAGGAAGAAACTGGTTTTCTCTGGAGTTCAGTGGATCCCCCTTTTTCCCTGCTGTATCCCCTCACACTCTCTTGTGCCCAGCATTGTTCTGCCCTAGGATATCCAGAGAAGACTTGATTTGAAGGTTAGTACCACCCTACCTTAACTTCCCCATCATTGAGCCCCTGGGTAGTTCAAGGCATTGCTCATTCAGTCCCCAATGGCTAGGATGTCTTCCTGCATAATTGTACAAGGCATTGCTGCTTCTCCCCCTCCCCATAAAAGAAAAAAACCTCTCACACCCCTTTTAATATTCACATTAGTTTAATGATCTGTCTTTGGGCTACAGTATTCTCCCCCCCTCCGACAAGTGATGATGATAGAACTATAAACAGGCTAAATACTACTTGGTGAAACAAGCTGTGATTACATAGTCAGCAAGTACTATTGAAAAAAGTGGAGTATCACGACTCTTTACTTTTTTTTTCCCATTTACCTGTGATATAATGTTTCTAAAAGTACCTTAATATGTTTCTAAATTCTGGGAAGTGAAATTGACAATTGAGCAAAGCTTGCTGGAAATTCATGTAATAGAGCGGATATCTTTTTAAAGGAGGCAGAATTGTGGGGCAAGAGAAAAATATTTTGTAAGGAAAACAAATCTAATAAAAGAAAGTTAAACAGATTAGTTTAAATTTCTCCTTTGAAGACTCAGCATTGCCAGAAATGTTGCATAAAAGACTTAGTGAACGCATGTTAAAATCGCCTGGAAAAAGTCTTTTGTATTTAATTTAATTTAAGCTAATAAGAGCTTTCCCTAGATACTTGGTTTGGTTTTATTTCTTTTTTTTTCTCTTACACCAACATTAAAAAAACAACAACAGCAATTAGTTATCTGAAGCTGTTTCCCATCAAGTTAAATGGTCTTTTTCATGACAAATCTGTAGGTCTCCTCACGAGTGGATATTTTCAAAGTTCATTTTTTCCAGTGTTTGCATAAAAGGACAGAAAGGAGAAGATATATAAGTGGGAGAAAAGATTAAACAGTACAGTGTTATGTTTCCAGTGTGGTGGGATCCATAAACTGTTCTCTTTCCAGTCCAAGCCCCACAGTCCTCCATTTTACAAGTAACCACACATTTCCATTTTTAAAAACATTAAAGCTAAAAACCCTATGAAGTGAAATCACTTTTGGCCTGGCTTGCCTGAAAAGCCTGTCTACTTCAGCACAGTATTGTCAGCAGATTTACACTTGGCGTTTCAGACTATGTGCTTCGTAGACAAACCTAGGGAAGACAACATGATATTTACTTGTGGGGCTTGAACTTTTCTTAAATTCTTTCAGATGACGTTCTGGTAACTTTATTGGCCCTTGAAGCACATTGTCCTGTTCTTAAAGGGGACACATTATTCCATTTAATCATTCGCCTGTTAGGAGCAGTGTGATCCTGCCTCAAGCAGCCCAGTGTGTGGGGGGAACAGTGTAGGCTGAGTCATCCTCTGGGACCGTGAAAACCTGCTCCCCCCTAGGGAATCTGAAAGGTGCAGAAGAGGGGGGTTGGTGATGCCCCTTAGGTGCTGGGAAAGAGGTAGGGCTAATATGTGCCCCCATACTGTGCAGAGGGAGCACCAGAAATGGTATAATTCATATGAGATGGAGCTCAGCTTAATGCTGCAGGCCAGATCCTCAACTGGTATAAACTGGGGGAGCTTCTTTGACTTCTGCTGCAAACACTCAAGTATCAAGTGTGATAAAGTTTCTGTAATGCTAGTGGAAAACACAAGAAAGAGTGCAAGAATGATCAAAGCAAGTTCATTTCAGGTCCAAAGAATGCTCTTTGAAAATTTGTTTTTATTTGGAGCCCCTCACCAGAGCCCTGGCACAGAACCAAGTAAATAGGCTGGACAAGAATGGTACCATTACTCTGTGTCACTAACTTTAGTGCTGGCAGAAGACAGACCTGTACTGGAAGCATAAACATTTGGTGTTTATTATGTGGCAGTGGTTTTCAACCTTTCTTCATTGGCAGACCCCTAAAACATTTCAAATGGAGCTGCAGACCCCTTTGGAAATCTTAGATGTACACAGATCACAGGTTAAAAACCACTGTTATATGGGTTTGGACACTGCTTAGCAATATTCCTATAATCCTTGGCACAGAGGCAATTTAATGAGACAAATCAGAGAGTAACGACTGTACAGTGCAAGTAGAATCACGTGCATGCAGGCAGTACTTCATGTAAATGTGATGAGACAAAATTATATTTATGGTCTACCCCCAGCCAATAAATCTTACAGTAGCCTGTTTTATTTAAAATGGCATTGGGTAAGACCTGTATTGACCAGAGAGGAAAATATTTACAAGGTTCTAAAATGCCTTAATTCTGTGGAGATGCTTCCTCTCCCTGAAAGTTCAAAGCCCTAATGGATTTTTCAAACCCTCATGCTGATTGAGAAGCCATGCTCATCCAAGTAGGGACCAGGAGCAATTCCATGAGATTTATGAACTCAATAGCACTCAACCAAATATTGTACACACACACACACCCCTTCTCACAACCTACTCTTAGACTTAAAAAAAAACACCAAAGAATTTGCTGAGTAATTCTGAGGAGAGTGTCATTTGTTTATAGACATTCTGGCCACAGAAAAGAGGCTAAATTAATCCAGTAGGTTTTTCATCTAGTTGTCTCAGTTTGCATAAAGTTATTGCTTCAACTAGCAGCAGTCTCATTCCTGCAGGGTACAATCAGCCAAGGAGGATCTGAGGATGTACAGTTTTAACATGGTAGTCTAAAGGGATAACTTGAGTTCCCGGGGATCCCTGTCTCCAGCTTGCTTGTGAAATTTTGTTTAAGATTTACTATTTCATCTCAGTAGTAAGAATAATCATTCAGATCTTTAAATACTAGTGTAAGAATTGTCAGATTATACCAGTCATCCATCTAGTTTTAAATGGCCTGTGATAGTGGCCAGCAACAGATGCTCCAGAGCAACATACATGAAACTTCATAATTGTGGGATAGCCTAACCATAAGTGAAGTTTCTTCCTAATCCCATTAAATTACTAGTTAGATAGTGATATGAAGCATGAGAGAGTTTTCCATTCTGATTACCATAGCTGAAACTTTTTTTCCCCCAGATAAAAACAGGTCTCCCCCTCCTCTCTCCCAAAAACGCCATGTTTGGCAACAACAAAACATTGTGAATGTGTGTTGATTTCTCTGAATTCTTCAGTTAGAAATAACTAAAAATCCTGTTTTTAAAACCACACGCATTGTTTCAAAGGAACTTCATTGTGAAGTGTCCTTTAAAATTTTAAGAAATTCAAGTTTAGAAATGCTCAAAATGGAAAATATTGTCTTGAAATGATCCCACCCCCACTTTTAGTAATTGCCAACAGCAACAAAAAAAGTTATTCACCCACCTTCATGGATTACCCGTAAATGTATAATCCTTTTTAGTTCCTATGACATTCCAGATCAAAATCCTGATCAGAGAGGGGCTGTGTTACGACTTGCTGTGCCACCTGGTGTGACCCATAATGCTTTGCTGCTGTAGCCCCCAACCTGGGCTCCCCAAACAGCATACAGGTCAAAACCCTGACTGTGTTTAGACATAGCCCTGGTCCAGCAGCTTTGACCCCAGCAGCCTTGGCTACTACTTGCCAGGTCATCCCAACACACTCCCAGTCTGGGATTTCCCCCCAAAAACCATGTGTTCTGCACTGTCCAGCCCTCTCCTGGACACTCCAGGTATATTAGATCTGTTGCCTTTTTAAGGGGATCAATGTACAACAGTCTGCTACCTTAAATGAAGTTAAACCAATCAAATAATAAAACAAGTTTATTTACCTACTGAGAGAGATTTTAAGTTAGTACAAGTAATGAGGCATTAAAGTCAGAAATGGTTACAAGATAAAATGTTTTCTAAACTTAAACTAGACTTGCTTTAAATGTGAAGTCCCTGACCACATTTTCAGTACATTGCTGACAAAACTCTGAGGCCAGGATCTTCTCCCAAAATCCAAAGGCTGCTTCTTTTGTCTTCTTAGGTGAAAAGAGATGAAAAGCGAGAGATCCATTGGAGTGTTTTGATCCCTCACTTTTACAGTTCAGGCACTGTTTGAAATGCATTTCTCTGAGTGACCCCTAGATAAAGTTCTGTGCAGTTGAGAGCAAGGAGACATGGTGTTTGTTGGGGGCTGGCGGGAGAGGGAGAAAGAGGTTTTATGCTGTTTGCTAAGATGCAGATCCTACCCCCCCTTCCTTTCCAAGGAATGGCCACTTGATAGGCGATGGCCCATCAGCTTTGATGACACCTATCTAGAAGTGACAATTTGTCCTTTGCCTTTGAGGAAGAGTTTTACCCACTCCCTAGACTTGTTTGCTAAAACACACTTCAGTCATGACTTCATCTTATATTCATAACTTTCACATATAATGCTGCTACATACATTCCACCATGATATTGACCAGCAAGTTTAGTTTTCAAATGCTACCTTACATGGCATATTTTGTACAAAGATTATTATAATAGTGTGTAAGGTGTGAATACAGGGGTGCATTCAGTCAGAGTTCCAAGCTCTTGTCTTCACTGCATTGTGGGAATGAGTTACATGGCTGAAATGCATGCTGGGTTAAAAAAAGAAGTTACTGTTGTCCCCAAACCAGCACTTGGGTTGACTCACTTTCTCCAGTTCCATTTCTCATCCACCTTCAGGAGTTCCCTGAGAGTCTCCTGGTCCTTCCTTCCTCCCATACAATGCCTCTCTGCAATCTACAACTTTCCCAATTGATTCCAATTAGTTTGCGGAGAATCTCGTGTACCAGACCACATGAAGTTTCTGTGCAGACTAGTGCCACAACCTGGGCAGAGAGACTGCTTCATCTGTTGGACCCTGAAGCTTTAGTAGTCATACTCTCCCCAGAGTGCCTTGCACAAGTCTGTCTGAAACATTGCAGAAACATTGGGTCTCAGCTCAGAAATTGGACTGAGATGCAGTCTGTTTTTTATTTCAACCAAGCCAGTTCACAAAAACCTCACACGTGTCATACTTCGACAAATTCTCACTGATCATTATAATCACTATATGTTGCCAACTTCTGTAATTTTATTGCAAGTCTCAGGATATTTGGTGTTTTATCTAAGCCACAGCTTCTGGAGAAAAATTACTACAAGAGAACCACAGCTTTTGGGTGTTTTTTCCCCAAAAAAGGTTCTAGTCCTTATTGTTGTGTAGAAAAGCATGGAAATGTGACTTAAGTGTATCCTAAAGACTCAGAACCCTGAAAGAAACAGAACCCCAAATGAGATTTAGAAACCACTCAATTTGATGCCTGATTCATGATTTTTGAGCATATAGAGTTGGTAATATTGACTCTAAAAATGGTAGAACTGAAATTTGTTTCCCTGAAGTTTTTACATCGACTATGTTGCCGCTGCTGTAGGTCTGCATGAAAGTGCTGGATTGCTGACATCGATAGAGTATTCTTAAAAGAAAGGAAAGCACACTGTTGCCTCCTGCTTCCAGCTGATCGCAACACCCATATAGTTTAGGGAAATGGTCTCTTTTGTGGGTGCAAGAGCCCTGCCTCTTCCATAAAAGAATTCAAGTTGAACTTTCAGATGATTCTTAGGTAAGGGTAGCACCAAATTCATGGGGTCTCCCCACCACCATTCATTTTAATGGAATGTCAGTTTTGAAGCTTCTTTAAACATCACTGTTAATCATTTTACTTGTGAATGTTATGACCAATAGGACAATTTCCTTCAATGTCACTGAAAAAAACCTTGCTACGTTAAGTTCACATATTCGTGAGAGCTGGGATTGTATATATGCTGTCTCAGGGGAAGAAGCAAGGCAAGGCCTGGTTGTTAAAAGAACTGTATTGAAGATGTGCCAGACAAGTGCACTTCCTGGGGAATACCTAGAGAGATTAATGCAAATTCCTCACTTCCATTTATGCAAAACCCCAACCTTTTGAAGCTACATCCTGAGGAATGGGTCATTATCTGCTGACCAACTGATCCCAGAGATTGGAGATCAAAGGTCTGAGCCTGAGAAACCACTGAGCTGCCCAGCCTGGGTTCTGGTTCCAAATCTGCAACAGTTATGAACTTGTAATCACAGGGAAAATCCAGCTACAGGTTTTGAAGGACTGACACCTACTAGACCATGAGGCTGAAGGAGGGTGGCTGATCTTAAGTAAGCTTTTTAGCATGTGCTTTGGTTTGAATATGTTTTGCCTAATGCTTTTACCTTAAGAATAAATGTGCTTGCCAAGAAAGCTGTGTGGCAACTTGTATCTGCAAGCAATATGCCGTAGCCTCTAGAGAAAAAGCAAAGCACAGATATTGTTGACCGGTAGATATCCCCAGCAGGGGCCTGTGTAGAGTTAAAGACCCACTCAGTCAGGAGGAAGAGAGATGAGAGTCTTCACCCAAGAGAGGTGAGGGCTGGGCACTGGAAAGCTTTAAATAGATGCTCTTGAGGGACCATGGAGGCGAATACAGGTGCAGTGACCCTGAAACTGTGACAGTTATATCAAAAACATCTAATGAGCTTATCCAGGGTACCTGGATGGACCTGTCACATCTGACATTATATTCATTTGAAGAAAGGTGCCATAGGGATAGGCTGTAAGTGTTTTTTAAAAATTGCAAACAAATAAAAATTGAATACTCAATCATCAAAAAATATCTGATCGAGATGCTTACTAATGATCTTCCAAAGTTAAGCTAAACATGGTGTTTCGTAGAGCTGATTGATTTTCCTTTGGAAAGTCAGTCTGATGGAAGATTTTCAATTTGCTTGGAAAACTTTGATTTTCTGCTGGAAAGTCACTCCCAGCTCCCCCAAGCCTTGGCAGCCTGCTTAGCTGTTGGCCCAGTGCTGGGGTCTTTAGGGCTTCCTGGCTCCTGGGCAGTGCAGAAGCTCCAGCTCCCAAGCTGTCTGGCTCCCTGCCTGGTGAGCTGCTGTGGCATTGGCCAGCTCAGGGAACCTTGGAAACATTTCAGAAGGTCAAAATGAAATGACTAACTTTTTCTGAAAAAGGAATTATTTTTAAGAAGTCAAAATGGGAATTCCAGTTTCTAGCCAGCACTAGTATTTACACTGACATCAGCACAAAATGTGGGATTCTTGTGGAGCATGTTGCTGGTCCAGGGATTAAGTGTGTTTTCTATACAACTTAGTCCAGCCACAGCAGTTCAGCTTAACAAACACACATGTATTTCTGAAAGACTTCTGTCTTACAATCATATTTAAGACTTGTTCAAAGTAGACTAAAAACATGCTTTTTTCCTCCAGTCCATCCCCATCACTCAGGAAATTTTTTTTTTTTTGCTGGTTTTGGATAAACCTCCAGCAGACATTACACAGTTTTGGGGGTATCCCCACAGACCCAGTACAGCATAGGCAATTGCAGTGCAAGCCTCTCCAAAATATTTCAGCACACAGTGTCACAATCCTGACCTACCTGTCTAGCGTAGATCTTGACTGCTCTTTCCTTCTATCCTATCATTTCACTCTTGTTCTAAGATCCTGTAGATACAGATAATAATTTCAACATCTGAAAAACTCATTAAAGCTGCTATCGTGATCAAAATATGGGGACAAGGACAAAAATCTACACTAGTGACTGTACATTTGTCCTTGCACATGGCTGTGCTATACCCACCACCCACCATTGTCCCCATCTAAACCCCAGAAACACGTCTGAAGGCAAGTAGAGAACCCTACCCCCTTCCTGCTTCTCCACGTGGGCACCAATGATACTGCCAAGAATGACCTTGAGCAGATCACTGCGGACTATATGGCTCTAGGAAGAAGGATAAAGGAGTTGGAGGCGCAAGTGGTGTTCTCGTCCATCCTCCCCGTGGAAGGAAAAGGCCTAGGTAGGGAGCGTCGAATCGTGGAAGTCAACGAATGGCTATGCAGGTGGTGTCGGAGAGAAGGCTTTGGTTTCTTTGACCATGGGATGGTGTTCCATGAAGGAGGAGTGCTGGGCAGAGACGGGCTCCATCTTACGAAGAGAGGGAAGAGCATCTTTGCCAGCAGGCTGGCTAACCTAGTGAGGAGGGCTTTAAACTAGGTTCACCGGGGGAAGGAGACCAAAGCCCTGAGGTAAGTGGGAAAGCAGGATACCGGGAGGAAGCACAGGCAGGAATGTCTGTGAGGGGAGGGCTCCTGCCTCATACTGGGAATGAGGGGTGATCAACAGGTTATCTCAAGTGCTTATATACAAATGCACAAAGCCTTGGAAACAAGCAGGGAGAACTGGAGGTCCTGGTGATGTCAAGGAACTATGACGTGATCGGAATAACAGAGACTTGGTGGGATAACTCACATGACTGGAGTACTGTCATGGATGGTTATAAACTGTTCAGGAAGGACAGGCAGGGCAGAAAAGGTGGGGGAGTAGCACTGTATGTAAGGGAGCAGTATGACTGCTCAGAGCTCCGGTATGAAACTGCAGAAAAACCTGAGTGTCTCTGGATTAAGTTTAGAAGTGTGTGCAACAAGAGTGATGTAGTGGTGGGAGTCTGCTATAGACCACCGGACCAGGGGGATGAGGTAGATGAGGCTTTCTTCCGGCAGCTCACGGAAGCTACTAGATCGCATGCCCTGATTCTCATGGGTGACTTTAATTTTCCTGATATCTGCTGGGAGAGCAATACAGCGGTGCATAGACAATCCAAGAAGTTTTTGGAAAGCGTAGGGGACAATTTCCTGGCGCAAGTGCTAGAGGAGCCAACTAGGGGGGGCGCTTTTCTTGACCTGCTGCTCACAAACCGGGTAGAATTAGTGGGGGAAGCAAAAGTGGATGGGAATCTGGGAGGCAGTGACCATGAGTTGGTTGAGTTCAGGATCCTGACGCAGGGAAGAAAGGTAAGCAGCAGGATACGGACCCTGGACTTCAGGAAAGCAGACTTCGACTCCCTCAGGGAACGGATGGCCAGGATCCCCTGGGGGACTAACTTGAAGGGGAAAGGAGTCCAGGAGAGCTGGCTGTATTTCAAGGAATCCCTGTTGAGGTTACAGGGACAAACCATCCCAATGAGTCGAAAGAATAGTAAATATGGCAGGCGACCAGCTTGGCTTAATGGTGAAATCCTAGCGGATCTTAAACATAAAAAAGAAGCTTACAAGAAGTGGAAGTTTGGACATATGACCAGGGAAGAGTATAAAAATATTGCTCGGGCATGTAGGAATGTTATCAGGAGGGCCAAATCGCACCTGGAGCTGCAGCTAGCCAGAGATGTCAAGAGTAACAAGAAGGGTTTCTTCAGGTATGTTGGCAACAAGAAGAAAGCCAAGGAATGTGTGGGCCCCTTACTGAATGAGGGAGGCAACCTAGTGACAGAGGATGTACTCAATGCTTTTTTTGCCTCTGTTTTCACTAACAAGGTCAGCTCCCAGACTGCTGCGCTGGGCATCACAAAATGGGGAAGAGATGGCCAGCCCTCTGTGGAGATAGAGGTGGTTAGGGACTATTTAGAAAAGCTGGACGTGCACAAGTCCATGGGGCCGGACGAGTTGCATCCGAAGTGCTAAAGGAGTTGGCGGATGTGACTGCAGAGCCATTGGCCATTATCTTTGAAAACTCATGGCGATCGGGGGAAGTCCCAGATGACTGGAAAAAGGCTAATGTAGTGCCCATCTTTAAAAAAAGGAAGGAGGAGGATCCTGGGAACTACAGGCCGGTCAGCCTCACCTCAGTCCCTGGAAAAATCATGGAGCAGGTCCTCAAAGAATCAATCCTGAAGCACTTAGAGGAGAGGAAAGTGATTAGGAACAGTCAGCATGGATTCACCAAGGGCAAGTCATGCCTGACTAATCTAATTGCCTTCTATGACAAGATAACTGGCTCTGTGGATGAGGGGAAAGCAGTGGACATGTTGTTCCTTGACTTTAGCAAAGCTTTTGACACGGTCTCCCACAGTATTCTTGCCAGCAAGTTAAAGAAGTATGGGCTGGATGAATGCACTATAAGGTGGGTAGAAAGTTGGCTAGATTGTCGGGCTCAACGGGTAGTGATCAATGGCTCCATGTCTAGTTGGCAGCTGGTATCAAGTAGAGTGCCCCAAGGGTCGGTCCTCGGGCCAGTTTTGTTCAATATCTTCATAAATGATCTGGAGGATGGTGTGGATTGCACCCTCAGCAAGTTTGCAGATGACACTAAACTGGAAGGAGAGGTAGATATGCTGGAGGGTAGGTGTCATAAATATAAAGGGAAGGGTAAACCCCTTTGAAATCCCTCCTGGCCAGGGGAAAGCTCCTCTCACCTGTAAAGGGTTAAGAAGCTAAAGGTAACCTCGCTGGCACCTGACCAAAATGACCAATGAGGAGACAAGATACTTTCAAAAGCTGGGAGGAGGGAGAGAAACAAAGGGTCTGTGTCTGTCTGTAGTCGTCTTGGCCAGGGACAGAACAGGAATGGAGCCTTAGAACTTTTAGTAAGTAATCTAGCTAGGTATGTGTTGGATTATGATTTCTTTAAATGGCTGAGAAAAGAATTGTGCTGAATAGAATAACTATTTCTGTCTGTGTATCTTTTTTGTAACTTAAGGTTTTGCCTAGAGGGGTTCTCTATGTTTTGGAATCTAATTACCCTGTAAGATATCTACCATCCTGATTTTACAGGGGGGATTTCTTTATTTCTATTTACTTCTATTTTTTATTAAAAGTCTTCTTGTAAAAAACTGAATGCTTTTTCATTGTTCTCAGATCCAAGGGTTTGGGTCTGTGGTCACCTATGCAAATTGGTGAGGCTTTTTATCCAACATTTCCCAGGAAAGGGGGGGTGCAAGTGTTGGGAGGATTGTTCATTGTTCTTAAGATCCAAGGGTCTGGGTCTGTAGTCACCTAGGCAAATTGGTGAGGCTTTTTACCAAACCTTGTCCAGGAAGTGGGGTGCAAGGTTTTGGGAAGTATTTTGGGGGGAAGGACGCGTCCAAACAGCTCTTCCCCAGTAACCAGTATTAGTTTGGTGGTGGTAGCGGCCAGTCCAAGGATAACGGGGGTAATATTTTGTACCTTGGGGAAGTTTTGACCTAAGCTGGTAAAGATAAGCTTAGGAGGGTTTTCATGCAGGTCCCCACATCTGTACCCTAGAGTTCAGAGTGGGGGAGGAACCGTGACAGTAGGGATAGGATACAGAGGGCCCTAGACAAATTAGAGGATTGGGCCAAAAGAAATCTGATGAGGTTCAATAAGGATAAGTGCAGGGTCCTGCACTTAGGACGGAAGAACCCAATGCACAGCTACAGACTAGGGACCGAATGGCTAGGCAGCAGTTCTGCGGAAAAGGACCTAGGGGTGACAGTGGACGAGAAGCTGGATATGAGTCAGCAGTGTGCCCTTGTTGCCAAGAAGGCCAATGGCATTTTGGGATGTATAAGTAGGGGCATAGCCAGCAGATCAAGGGACGTGATCGTTCCCCTCTATTCGACATTGGTGAGGCCTCATCTGGAGTACTGTGTCCAGTTTTGGGCCCCACACTTCAAGAAGGATGTGGATAAATTGGAGAGAGTCCAGCGAAGGGCAACAAAAATGATTAGGGGTCTGGAACACATGAGTTATGAGGAGAGGCTGAGGGAGCTGGGATTGTTTAGCCTGCAGAAGAGAAGAATGAGGGGGGATTTGATAGCTGCTTTCAACTACCTGAAAGGGGGTTCCAAAGAGGATGGCTCTAGACTGTTCTCAATGGTAGCAGATGACAGAACGAGGAGTAATGGTCTCAAGTTGCAGTGGGGGAGGTTTAGATTGGATATTAGGAAAAACTTTTTCACTAGGAGGGTGGTGAAACACTGGAATGCGTTACCTAGGGAGGTGGTAGAATCTCCTTCCTTAGAGGTTTTTAAGGTCAGGCTTGACAAAGCCCTGGCTGGGATGATTTAACTGGGAATTGGTCCTGCTTTGAGCAGGGGGTTGGACTAGATGACCACCTGGGGTCCCTTCCAACCCTGATATTCTATGATTCTAAGTGAGCCCCACCCTTCAGGTGCACTAGCTAAGTATATACCTCAGACTGTGGCATGGCCTTGTATCTATGCCAGTGTGCAGAGTAGATGGGAGTAAGAGGTGTGTACCAGGTCTTGAGTTTTAGTTCTCCACCCCTATTCCCACAAAGCAATGGGTGCTTTTTTGCCTAACCCTTACTAGCTCCCTGTCCGCCAAATGTTTACCTGTAGTGACAAGCTGTGCTGACTGAATCAGAACAGCCTTCCACTGCACTCTTTACAGTGTGATACAGGTGAACATGCATCTGAGAGCAGCCACCTAGCCCACTGATCACACCCAGGTCTTCATCAATGTGTGGTCAGAGTACATGGTCCATGACTTTGCCCAGAGTGGCAGGAACAGACACATGCATTGAGAATGTTCACAGAGCAGGCAGGCATTGAGTGGACTGTGGGCCAGTGCCAG
This sequence comes from Lepidochelys olivacea, assembly GCF_965140295.1. Taxonomy (NCBI): domain Eukaryota; kingdom Metazoa; phylum Chordata; order Testudines; family Cheloniidae; genus Lepidochelys; species Lepidochelys olivacea. The sequence goes on along the minus strand of NC_140415.1, from coordinate 83,551,303 downwards.
GAATGCATCAAGTAGCTGAAGCTCCTCTGCAGAAGGGCAAAAAAGACTCCAAACAATCACCTCAGAAGGCCCATTGTACATGCTTCAATGAGTTTGACAAGGTGCTGTCAAGAGCTCCCAGCCTGAAGTGCCTCACAATCCCCTCTTCAACCTCATTGAGAATGCCAGTGAGAAAACAGGGCAAGGAGGCAGTGATGCCACAGATGATGCCCAGGAAAACCTGGAGGATGAGGAGCATGTGATTCTGGATCTCTACCTGGAGAAGCTAGTTGAGGAAGCTCCTCTTCATGAGCCCTAGGAGAACTCAAAGCTGGTAAGTTACATTATCCCCTCTTGGTCCAGTGCTACATTTTAACCCCAGCCCCCATTGCTCTTCAACAGTTAAATGGTCCTCAACCAAGACCTGGCTATAAATCAATTGTATTGACTTCTGATTAAATGCCTTTGGCAGAAGCCATAGAAGAGGTTGTTAACAGTCATTGTGCCTTGTGACTATGCATTTCTCAGCCAGCACACAGGCACCAATGGTCAGGGCCATGCAGAGCAGTGGAAGGGAAGTTAGAAAGGTCCTGGTTGGGGAAGGGACAGTTGTGGTGCTGATCTGAAACTTCACAGAACCAAGTAGAGTTGCAGTGTGTGTCTTTTCCTGCCCATTTCACTGTTGTTGGGCAGGCAGAGGAATGGGCTTTTCTGGTGATGCTGCAGGTGCGGGGTGGAGGAAGGTGATGTTCCTGGTTCATCTCTTCATTTGCATGGAAGCTCTATACGCTAGCTGAGAATTCAGTCACTACCCAGTTGAGTTGCCTTCTAGTCCTGTAAGCATACTTCAACAAGTGTCTGGTGTATAGGAACTCCAGCTGGGTCTTGAGATTTAAAAGCAATGCTAATATGCTTGGTCCACCTTCAAAAGTGACCAAATTCCTTCATGCAGTAAGATGTAGAAGGGTGACCATTAGCAGAAGCATCAATCTGACAGATTGCTAGATCTCCTTCACAGGACTGGAAAAGCAGCATCTTTCATTCTGGTACCTTGAAGACCACTATGTTCTCTAAACATTGGTCAGTCTTTAAAGAAGTTGCAAACTAGTAACATAGCCCATGGAAGGAACTACCATTCCCACTCGACCTTGAGACGCTATAAAAATTTTAAGTTTTTAAAAACATTAGTACATGCATCTTACCGTTAGTAGCCTCTGCTCCTTCCTCGTGGGCTGTAAGAGCTGTCTGAGAACCAAGGTTAGTCTAACAGTTGCATTCATGGAATGCTGAAAAGGTATTCATATTGTGGCCTTCAACATCAAAAGTTGTGTCATGTAAAGGGTTTTCCTCAGCTTCTTCTAAAAGAGAAAAAAAATACTACCCTTGTCTTTGAATTGGTAGGACTTCTACTCCTGAGAGGGAAAACCATGCTGTCAGGAGCATCACTCCAGAGACAGTAGAGCCAGACAGAAAAGGACCTTGGAGGCCTGCTTCTTAGCACAGACAGGAGGAACCGAAAGAAGTTTGACTCCTCAGGGTATAGCAGGCTTCGGTTCTTCAGCAGGAAGAGACTGATGAACTGGTTCATTGAGCAGGAGGCACACCGTAGGCAATGGGAGCCTGCCCCAATGGAACGGCTGATGGCCAAACAAGTTTTGGAGGGTTTCCTGCTGTTGTAGCCCCACCACTTCTACACTTCCATGACTACCTCCTCCAGTTGCCTCCAGAGCTCTGCTGAGGCAGAGGAGCCAGCCCTTCCTTTGCCCCCTTCCCCCCTGAGTGACCACGAGCACCCTGCAGGACTCCCAGGCCCACACCCTCGACTGGCACCTAAAACCCCTCAAAAGCCATCCCCCCAAGTGTCCAGGAGGGGAATGATCAGCCGGTAGGAGTTGCTGAAGCCCATTAAGTGCCCACCGTCCAATCCCTGTGCAAGAGATGTTCCCAGTTGTCACCATGAACAGCTGGCCTCCATTGTTTCCCCTCTGTTTGGCTGAGGGAGGGCAAGGACACAGGTGCCAAGACTTTAACATGGGTCCATTGTTCACAGGTTCAGTCCTATTATGTTTTGTTGGTTTTCATTTCCTTTTAAAATATTTCAATTAGCCATTCCATATACTTCTTTTAACAAACATTAGTTTCTTTGACTTTGTGTATGATAAAGGAAAACAAAAGTTTTTTGGTTCAGATTGGGTTGCATGATTTGCACACCATTCCAATTTATGTGCTAACATCTGGTGTCATCATTCTGCAAATACTTTTCTACCTGCCCCAGCCCCAGGTTAGGAAATATCTGAATTTCCAAGGATACATGGGAGGTTGGGGGAAAGTGCATTGTTATGTGCTTGGAGAAAGCACTGCCATTCTAAAAGAAGAGGTTTCAAAGTAGCAGCCGTGTTAGTCTGTATCAGCAAAAAGAACAGGAGTACTTGTGGCACCTTAGAGACTAACAAATTTATTTGAGCATAAGCTTTCTTGGGCTACAGCCCATTTCATCGGATGCATATGTATTCTTACTATATATTCCATTCTATGCATCCAACAAAGTGGGCTGTAGCCCATGAAAGCTTATGCTCAAATAAATGTGTTAGTCTCTAAGTTGCCACAAGTACTCCTGCTCTAAAAGAAGAACTCCTCAACAGAGAAAAGGAATACATAAAAGGTGGTTATGGCTTGTTTCACATGCTGAAAAACCCCACCTGTGATGGAGAGACTGCCGAGACTCATCAAGCCCTCGGATCGCTACCCCTTCCTGCTTCTCCACGTGGGCACCAATGATAATGCCAAGAATGACCTTGAGCAGATCACTGTGGACTACGTGGCTCTGGGAAGAAGGATAAAGGAGTTTGAGGCGCAAGTGGTGTTCTCGTCCATCTTCCCTGTGGAAGGAAAAGGCCGGGGTAGGGACCGTCGAATCGTGGAAGTCAACGAATGGCTACGCAGGTGTCGGAGAGAAGGCTTTGGATTCTTTGACCATGGGATGGTGTTCCATGAAGGAGGAGTGCTGGGCAGAGACGGGCTCCACCTAACGAAGAGAGGGAAGAGCATCTTTGCGAGCAGGCTGGCTAACCTAGTGAGGAGGGCTTTAAACTAGGTTCACCGGGGGAAGGAAACCAAAGCCCTGAGGTAAGCGGGCAAGCAGGATACTGGGAGGAAGCACAGGCAGGAACGTCTGTGAGGGGAGGGCTCCTACCTCATTCTGACAATGAGGGGCGATCAGCAGGTTATCTCAAGTGCCTATATACAAATGCACAAAGCCTTGGAAACAAGCAGGGAGAACTGGAGGTCCTGGTGAAGGCAAGGAATTATGACGTGATTGGAATAACAGAGACTTGGTGGGATAACTCACATGACTGGAGTACTGTCATGGATGGTTATAAACTGTTCAGGAAGGACAGGCAGGGCAGAAAAGGTGGGGGAGTAGCACTGTATGTAAGGAAGCAGTATGACTGCTCAGAGCTCCGGTATGAAACTGCAGAAAAACCTGAGTGTCTCTGGATTAAGTTTAGAAGTGTGTGCAACAAGAGTGATGTAGTGGTGGGAGTCTGCTATAGACCACTGGGCCAGGGAGATGAGGTGGGTGAGGCTTTCTTCCGGCAACTCGCAGAAGCTACTAGATTGCACGCCCTGGTTCTCATGGGCGACTTTAATCATCCTGATATCTGCTGGGAGAGCACTACAGCGGTGCACAGACAATCCAGGAAGTTTTTGGAAAATGTAGGGGACAATTTCCTGGTGCAAGTGCTGGAGGAGCCAACTAGGGGGAGAGCTTTTCTTGACCTGCTGCTCACAAACTGGGAAGAATTAGTAGGGGAAGCAAAAGTGGATGGGAATCTGGGAGGCAGTGACCATGAGTTGGTCGAGTTCAGGGAAGAAAGGTAAGCAGCAGAATACGGACCCTGGACTTCAGGAAAGTAGACTTCGACTTCCTCAGGGAACTGATGGGTAGAATCCCCTGGGGGAATAACATGAGGGGGAAAGGAGTCCAGGAGAGCTGGCTGTATTTCAAAGAATCCCTATTGAGGTTACGGGGACAAACCATCCCTATGTGTCGAAAGAATAGTAAATATGGCAGGCGACCAGCTTGGCTTAACAGTGAAATCCTTGCGGATCTTAAACATAAAAAAGAAGCTTACAAGAAGAGGAAGATTGGACAAATGACCAGGGAAGAGTATAAAATGTTACTCGGGCATGTAGGAATGAAATCAGGAGGGCCAAATCGCACCTGGAGCTGCAGCTAGCAAGAGATGTCAAGAGTAACAAGAAGAAAGCCAAGGAAAGTGTGGGCCCCTTACTGAATGAGGGAGGCAACCTAGTGACAGAGGATGTGGAAAAAGCTAATGTACTCAATGCTTTTTTTGCCTCTGTCTTCACGAACAAGGTCGGCTCCCAGACTGATGCACTGGGCAACACAGCATGGGGAGTAGGTGGCCAGCCCCCTGTGGAGAAAGAAGTGGTTTGGGACTATTTAGAAAAGCTGGACATGCACAAGTCCATGGGGCCGGATGCGTTGCATCCGAGAGTGGTAAAGGAGATGGCAGCTGTGATTGCAGAGCCATTGGCCATTATCTTTGAAAACTCGTGGTGAACGGGGGAAGTCCCGGACAACTGGAAAAAAGCTAATGTAGTGCCCATCTTTAAAAAAGGGAAGAAGGAGGATCCTGGGAACTACAGGCCAGTCAGCCTCACCTCAGTCCCCAGAAAAATCATGGAGCAGGTCCTCAGGGAATCAGTCCTGAAGCACTTACACGAGAGGAAGGTGATTAGGAACAGTCAGCATGGATTCACCAAGGGAAGGTCATGCCTGACTAATCTAATCCCCTTCTATGATGAAATTACTGGTTCTGTGGATGAAGGGAAAGCAATGGATGTATTGTTTCTTGACTTTAGCAAAGCTTTTGACATGGTCTCCCACAGTATTCTTGTCAGCAAGTTAAAGAAGTATGGGCTGGATGAATGCACTATAAGGTGGATAGAAAGTTGGCTAGATTGTCGGGCTCAACGGGTAGTGATCAATGGCTCCATGTCTAGATGGCAGCCGGTATCACGTGGAGTGCCCCAAGGGTCGGTCCTGAGGCTGGTTTTGTTCAATATCTTCATAAATGATCTGGAGGATGGTGTGGATTGCACTCTCAGCAAATTTGCGGATGATACTAAACTAGGAGGAGTGGTAGATACGGTGGCAGGTAGGGATAGGATACAGAGGGACCTAGACAAATTGGAGGATTGGGCCAAAAGAAATCTGATGAGGTTCAACAAGGATAAGTGCAGGGTCCTGCACTAAGGACGGAAGAATCCAATGCACCGCTACAGACTAGGGACCGAATGGCTAGGCAGCAGTTCTGCGGAAAAGGACGTGGGGTGACAGTGGACGAGAAGCTGGATATGAGTCAACAGTGTGCCCTTGTTGCCAAGAAGGCCAATGGCATTTTGGGATGTATAAGTAGGGGCATAGCCAGCAGATCGAGGGACGTGATCGTTCCCCTCTATTCGACATTGGTGAGGCCTCATCTGGAGTACTGTGTACAGTTTTGGGCCCCACACTTCAAGAAGGATGTGGATAAATTGGAGAGAGTCCAGCGAAGGGCAACAAAAATGATTAGGGGTCTGGAACACATGACTTATGAGGAGAGGCTGAGGGAACTGGGATTGTTTAGTCTGCAGAAGAGAAGAATGAGGGGGGGATTTGATAGCTGCTTTCAACTACCTGAAAGGGGGTTCCAAAGAGGATGGTTCTAGACTATTCTCAGTGGTAGAAGATGACAGGACAAGGAGTAATGGTCTCAAGTTGCAGTGGGGGAGGTTTAGGTTGGATATTAGGAAAAACTTTTTCACTAGGAGGGTGGTGAAACACTGGAATGTGTTACCTAGGGAGGTGGTAGAATCTCCTTCCTTAGAAGTTTTTAAGGTCAGGCTTGACAAAGCCCTGGCTGGGATGATTTAATTGGGGATTGGTCCTGCTTTGAGCAGGGGGTTGGACTAGATGACCTCCTGAGGTCCCTTTCAACCCTAATATTCTATGATTCTATGTTTCACCTGTGAGTAGATCAGTGTTAACTGAGTCACAAACCTACACAAATTGCCACCCCAATGATTGGCTTTTGAACCCCAAAATGGTTTGCAACTGAATAGCTGTCTTGTGTTGCCAGCTTCCACAGGGCAATAGCCACCTGCTTCTGCACCAGTATTGCTACCCTGAATCAAATGTTTTGTCACTGGAGGTTTGCAAGCTCACTGCACAGCTCCATGAAAGTCTGTTTCCTCATTCAGAAGTTCTGAAACAACTGCTGGTCATCCCAAGTTTCCAAAATCATGGTAGACAAATTATCATTTCCCCCTTAAGGTCAGCTGTCTTTGGTCCCTGAAAGACTGGTCAGATCCAGAATGCAATTTGGGCAGATCACCTACTCCACAGCATAAATAGTTCGTCCTGCAATAAGGAGCAGAACCACATCATCTTCCAATTGCTCCATGTCTTCCACCCAGTTTGGCAAGAGGGATAGCTGAGCAGGAACTGCCACCAGCAAGTGGGTGAAGGTGGGAGACAGTATCAATGCAACAAGCAGAGGTTCCTAGAGCGTCTCCCATGATGTACAGAACCTGGGATATCACCCCTTAAATGCTAGCACTAGTGTTGCGTAACATCAGCTGTGTGGCCATTGTGGGTAGTGTGTACACTGTGTTTGTTATATGCTCATCCAGCTCAGCTTATGTTGATAGACCACATGTACTAGTGTGTGCATGGTCCAGTATCTGAATATGCTCACCAACATAGACATAGCCTAAAAGTTATTCCCAGGCTTTTGCAGCTGGTATCTTTCCCAACCCAAATATATACTAGAGTTTAGCCAAAGAATTTTATTGAAACTTTCTGTTAAAGTTTGTGTTTTGTCAAAACACAAAAATTTCTCACAAGTAGCATTTGCTTTATGCAGAAGTGTGAGGTTTTGTTTCTTGGCCAAGAAACAAAAAATTTTGGCTGAAAAGTGAAGTTTTCAGATGATATAAAGTCAAATTTTCTGCAATAAGTATTCCAACCATCCTGATCAGCTATTTGTTATTTGGAATGAGCCAAAGCCTGAGGTCCTTAGTTTTTACTCAGTCCTTGATCAAGCAAGTTCCCACTGATGTCAATGTGTGTTTGAGACTATTATCTTCCATAAACTAGGCTCTTATATCCATATTCAGGCACATAAACAAGTGACCCAAGTGCTGAGTATCTAATAGCCCCCAGGGAGTTCAATGGCTTGTGTCAAGAGCCCAGGATTTGGGCCCATAATTTTGAATTTCAATGGGATTTAGATGCCCAACTCACTTTAGACTCTTTTGAAAATCCCAATAGTTGAGATTGCACATCATATACTTTAAGTGCTGACAACATGTTTGATATGGTGGTAATACACAATTGTCTGCAGAATTCCTAGCTTGGAGAACATACAATCTAGGGACAGGACACAGGCATACTGAGGAAGGAAGTTACCTTAGAATGTCATTTAACCCCTTTCTTAATTATATATGTTTTCTTTCCCCTTCACCCCTTCCCTGCCCCCCTTTGAGAGTCTCAGAATCAGTGAGTTTTCGGGGGAGAGGGCAGATATTGAAAGGGGAGAAGTGAGGAGCCCAGCACAGTAAGCTTGGAGAGCATTAAGTGGAATGTAACAAATGCATACACCTTGTGCTAACTCTCTGCATAGAGGTGAATTTCTGCGTACCAGGGAAGCATGGAAGATGGTGCAAAGCAGAGAATCGGAGAAGGAACCAAAAGTCAGCATGGACACTGACAATGTTGGAAGACAAATTCTCCAGTACAGTGGCTCTCAACATTTCCAGACTACATAAAAAAGAAGCTTACAAGAAGTGGAAGGTTGGACATATGACCAGGGAAGAGTATAAAAATATTGCTCGGGCATGTAGGAATGATATCAGGAGGGCCAAATCGCACCTGGAGCTGCAGCTAGCCAGAGATGTCAAGAGTAACAAGAAGGGTTTCTTCAGGTATGTTGGCAACAAGAAGAAAGCCAAGGAAAGTGTGGGCCCCTTACTGAATGAGGGAGGCAACCTAGTGACAGAGGATGTGGAAAAAGCTAATGTACTCAATGCTTTTTTTGCCTTTGTTTTCACTGACAGAGTCAGCTCCCAGACTGCTGCGCTGGGCATCACAAAATGGGGAAGAGATGGCCAGCCCTCTGTGGAGATAGAGGTGGTTAGGGACTATTTAGAAAAGCTGGACGTGCACAAGTCCATGGGGCCGGACGAGTTGCATCCGAGAGTGCTGAAGGAATTGGCGGCTGTGATTGCAGAGCCATTGGCCATTATCTTTGAAAACTCGTGGCGAACCGGGGAAGTCCCGGATGACTGGAAAAAGGCTAATGTAGTGCCAATCTTTAAAAAAGGGAAGAAGGAGGATCCTGGGAACTACAGGCCAGTCAGCCTCACCTCAGTCCCTGGAAAAATCATGGAGCAGGTCCTCAAAGAATCAATCCTGAAGCACTTGCATGAGAGGAAAGTGATCAGGAACAGCCAGCATGGATTCACCAAGGGAAGGTCATGCCTGACTAATCTAATCGCCTTTTATGATGAGATTACTGGTTCTGTGGATGAAGGGAAAGCAGTGGATGTATTGTTTCTTGACTTTAGCAAAGCTTTTGACACGGTCTCCCACAGTATTCTTGTCAGCAAGTTAAGGAAGTATGGGCTGGATGAATGCACTATAAGGTGGGTAGAAAGCTGGCTAGATTGTCGGGCTCAATGGGTAGTGATCAATGGCTCCATGTCTAGTTGGCAGCCGGTATCAAGTGGAGTGCCCCAAGGGTCGGTCCTGGGGCCGGTTTTGTTCAATATCTTCATAAATGATCTGGAGGATGGTGTGGATTGCACTCTCAGCAAATTTGCGGATGATACTAAACTGGGAGGAGTGGTAGATACGCTGGAGGGGAGGGATAGGATACAGAAGGACCTAGACAAATTGGAGGATTGGGCCAAAAGAAATCTGATGAGGTTCAATAAGGATAAGTGCAGAGTCCTGCACTTAGGACGGAAGAACCCAATGCACCGCTACAGACTAGGGACCGAATGGCTAGGCAGCAGTTCTGCGGAAAAGGACCTAGGGGTGACAGTGGACGAGAAGCTGGATATGAGTCAGCAGTGTGCCCTTGTTGCCAAGAAGGCCAATGGCATTTTGGGATGTATAAGTAGGGGCATAGCCAGCAGATCGAGGGACGTGATCGTTCCCCTCTATTTGACATTGGTGAGGCCTCATCTGGAGTACTGTGTCCAGTTTTGGGCCCCACACTTCAAGAAGGATGTGGATAAATTGGAGAGAGTCCAGCGAAGGGCAACAAAAATGATTAGGGGTCTGGAACACATGACTTATGAGGAGAGGCTGAGGGAACTGGGATTGTTTAGTCTGCAGAAGAGAAGAATGAGGGGGGGATTGGATAGCTGCTTTCAACTACCTGAAAGGGGGTTCCAAAGAGGATGGCTCTAGACTATTCTCAGTGGTAGAAGATGACAGGACAAGGAGTAATGGTCTCAAGTTGCAGTGGGGGAGGTTTAGGTTGGATATTAGGAAAAACTTTTTCACTAGGAGGGTGGTGAAACACTGGAATGTGTTACCTAGGGAGGTGGTAGAATCTCCTTCCTTAGAAGTTTTTAAGGTCAGGCTTGACAAAGCCCTGGCTGGGATGATTTAATTGGGGATTGGTCCTGCTTTGAGCAGGGGGTTGGACTAGATGACCTCCTGAGGTCCCTTTCAACCCTAATATTCTATGATTCTATGTTTCACCTGTGAGTAGATCAGTGTTAACTGAGTCACAAACCTACACAAATTGCCACCCCAACGATTGGCTTTTGAACCCCAAAATGGCTATTCTAGACTATTCTCAGTGGTAGAAGATGACAGGACAAGGAGTAATGGTCTCAAGTTGCAGTGGGGGAGGTTTAGATTGGATATTAGGAAAAACTTTTTCACTACGAGGGTGGTGAAACACTGGAATGCGTTACCTAGGGAGGTGGTAGAATCTCCTTCCTTAGAGGTTTTTAAGGTCAGGCTTGACAAAGCCCTGGCTGGGATGATTTAACTGGGAATTGGTCCTGCTTTGAGCAGGGGGTTGGACTAGATGACCTTCTGGGGTCCCTTCCAACCCTGATATTCTATGATACTGTTCCCCTTTCAGGAGTCTGATCTTGCATACTCCCAAGTTTCACCTCACTTAAAGACTACCTGCTTACAAAATCAGACATAAAAATACAAAGAAGTGCCACAGCCCAATATTACTGAAAAAATTTGCTTACTTTCTCATTTTTACCATATAATTATAAAATAATTGAAATATAAATGTTGTATTTATATTTCTGTGTATAGTATATAGAGCAGTATAAACAAGTCAAGGTCTGTATGAATTTTAGTTTGTAATGACTTCACTAGTACTTTTTATGTAGCCTGTTGTAAAACTAGGCAAATACCTAGATGAGCTGATGTACGCCCTGGAAGACCTCAACCAGGGGTATGCAGAGAACCACTTCTTCAGTACTCCCCTACAATACAGAGCATTTTTAAGATCAGCACATACTGTAGAATCTCTCTTCTCTACTATACACAGACAAATTGCACAATTCATGTGAACCAACTGAGACAACTTTTTTTTTTGCATGAATAGAGGCCTTATTTAGCAAACTTTCTGGATTGATTCACTTAGTTTTGGAAGCCTTATTCTAGGCTAATAAATACAGCTTTCATAAAAGTCTTTAGATGTCTTGGCTAATGTTATGTAATAATGAATTTAGTCTCAGCAGCTAAAAGGATTCATTCTTATAATGAGGTCAGTGAGATGTAGGAGCTTATGACGTAGGACTTGATGGCTGCTTTCCAAACCAAACAGTTTAAGGTAAATGGTTCTAGTCTGGCTTTGGTCTGCTCTTCCCATCTGCACCTGCTGAAAGATGCATTGAGGTACAGTATATAACGATCATACTCCATGTACTATTAAAGAATGCTGCAATTCACAAGAATTTATAAAACTCTAATCTGTTCTTTAGGAAACAAGCCAACTATTTGTGTCTTATGGAGATGCACATTTGTGGCAGCTTATGATTTGTTTCCATTGTGTTTGTTGTATAGAGGCAATATTTTAACTAGTGGAAGGTTTAGAATGCCTCTGCATATTCAGAAATGTAGTTATTAGAAACTGATACTCAGTGACATGATGGCTAGTGAAAAGCAGGAAACAGGAGATCAGACTCCTAAATACACAACTTGAAATAGCCACTTTACCTAAAAGTTCTAAATAACAGTGGAGGGAAAGAGGATTTTCAAAGGCCCAGATGGGAGTCCAACTCACATTGAATTTCAGTGCAATATAGATGCCTAATTCCCTAGAGCTCCTTGTATCAGCTTTGAATTTCAGCTTTTCTATTTTAGTATCCTATTTAGTTGTCCATGGATAGATATGTTAGAGTACGCTTTCATATACTGCTGCCCCCAAAGTTTTTTTTTTAAAAAAACACCACCAAAATGTGTCAGCACTAACTTTTGGCCCAAAACTAACTAATACTTAGAATATACAAGTTATATTCAAGTGCGTAACTCCACTGATTAAGACAGACCAAAAACCATATTTGTGGTTAAATTATTCACATGTTCACAGTTGAGTCCTTTAGTGGCAATAATAATTTTTTGCGCTTTTATTGGACGTGAAAGCACCTCACAAGAATATTGTGAGTTTAATTCCTATAGGAAGACAAATTAAAGCACATCAAAGTTAGGTGATTTGCTGCACATTTTATTGTCTTTCAAACTGAGTGCTGGGCTAGCATCCAGCTCGCTTGACTCCTTGAGCCACATTATTACCCCCTGTTTCTTTTTAAGAGATGATACTGTACTAAAGTATCAAATTATTAAAATACATGTAAATTGTTTTGCTTAAATTGTGTTGTAAGAGGTTTAGTTTCACTTTGGAAGAAAGATCTTTCCTTTGAGGCCAGCTATACAGATTGATTAAAGAAATATCAAGCTTTGAGTTTCCAGTACACAGCAAATGGAGCATAGCTGGTATGAAGAGTCCCGTTCAGTCTGCGGCTGTGTTTTTCCACCCGCAGCGATGCAAGCTGGCAGATGACCTCATGACAGTACAGACAAAAGTGAACCAAAGAGAGGTAGTGCCAATATACTGATGGAGGCAACCATGGCTGCAGACAAATGTTTTCATGTCTGGCTTTAAAAAAAAAAAATAAAAAAAAAATTGTAGTTTTGAGCTCCAAGCTGACAGAGCAGAAACATGGATTTTCTTAACAGAACTGTTTCTTGGAAGACTGATTAGGAAGTGAGTATGCTTTCAGACAGGACTTAATCCTTTTTCTTTTTTTCTTTTCTTTTTTTTTTTTTTGCACAAATATCCTATTCCAGAAAGTTTTCATTTGAATGTCACTCTAAATAGCAGCTAGAATATTAAGTTATTTTTCAGTGAGGGTAGTCAGGGTTTAATAAATTCTGGCAGAAAGCAAGCAAGCAGAAAGAGGACAGATTTGGCCCCAATTCTTAGCTCCATTTCTTTTTGCTCTTCTGGGGCAGTGCAAAGACAAATTAACGTATCCCTCCTTTGTCTTGATTCTTAAATTTACACCAGTTTTACATTGATGTGATTCCATTGGCTCAATGGAGTTACTCTGGACTTACACAGATGTAAAGCACAAGGCTAGTTTTGCTGGTTTCTCAGGTATTGCCCTGGGGTAGTATTGCCCTGGTGTAGTGGGGCTTCCCTAGATATAGGACCACCCACCCTAGATGTGTCAGGGGTGCAGCTCAAATGCAGCTGCACTCCAACCTTTGTTGGTTGCAAGAGTCAGGCAAGAGAGAGCTATAGGAGCTGGTTGGAAGTTAGAGCAGCCAGAGAGTAACTCTTTCACATGTTTGGTACCAGGGAGAGCCTTAGGGACAATGGCGCCATGGGCAAACTTGCGTTTTGGCACCCCTGGCCCCTGTGTAAGCGGCAGCCCCCTTCTTTCCTCCCCAGCCACCTCCTTCATACACATGGAGAAACTGACTGGGATGTATGGAGCAGCTGGCATTGCTGCTTGCACACACCCCTTCTGCCCCCCGCCTCTAACCCTCTCCTCCACACACACCCAGGTGGGGAAAGTGACCTGGATTCAGGGAGTGCTTCATGTTGCTCCTCGCTCTCCTCCTCATAGTCCTCCTAGGGAGGCATAGAGCAATGTTGGGGGGTGAGCAGTATCTGTGCATCACTTCTTCTCCCCCCTGCCCCGACACATTCCTCCACCGGGAGGAAGCAGGGAGAAATGTTGGCAGCCAACCCCCCCTCCCCCCCCCCCCCCGCTTATGTGGCACTCCCCTACCAGCCAGGAGCAATTTCTGACTCTACAACTTCAGCGTGCATATCTGTGCTGCTGCACAGCACTCCCTTGACCATGGTGCCCCTGGATGGGCTCAAGCAAAACACCATTGACAATGTTGGTATTTTGACTTACTGGTAATTAGAAGGATCAAAGAGGTCTTTTGGGAAAGCTTTTTGTCTATAATTAGTTCTGCCCACAACTAAGGTCACTTGTGTTCTGACTACCAGTGCCTGTGTGAAGGCAACGGGGCTGATCTGCTATAATTAATGAATAATGTCTTTTAACCAGGTACTGTGTTGCTTACTGTATGCATATAGTTAGTTAAATGAATAAACAGGTTTGTCGGGAAATGCATCCAGGAAGGATATTTGCTATCTCATGGCAAGCACTTCAAGGAATAAGACAATAGAGAGCCATCTAGTTTGAAGTGCATCTCTGACACCCTGCTGGGTCACCAGAACCTGTTTAAACCAGGCTTGGGAAACACCAAATAGAATAAGGAAAAAGGGTGTTCTTAAAGGACAAGGTGAGACTGAGGCAGAGATTGATTCCCCAGACCCAATAGGTCAGGGGCAAGATTTGCCTAAAGATGTAGTTAGGTCTGATAAACATGCACATAGACCCCTGGCTGTGATAAAATCCTCTTATGTTATGCTTTGTTCCTGCCATTAAGATTAAACAATGCTTTGGTCTAAGAAAGTTGTTTGGTCACTGTATTAACTATAGGCCAGTGCTCCAGTAGGGAAGACTTGCATGAGTTGAACACAGTCTGGTCTGCTTTTTATATATATAGCAGATAGGTATTATTATTGCATTTCTCAATTAGGAGATCTCAAAGCACTAAAAAAAACACCAAGTATAATTATCCCAGATGGTACACAGGGTGCTGTAGCCTTAGATCAAGTCTAAGAGTGGGAGAATTGTGGGATTCTACTGGGAGAAAGGTGAAGGTGCAGAGCTTATTATCTGAAGGGGTCCACTCAGAGATTAGAAAGGTGTCAAAGAGTCTGCAATCATCACAGTCTGCATATCAATCACTTAGAAATCCGTGTGGCAATAATTCCAGGCTCATGTAGTTAGACTGCACGAGCAGTCTTGACAGCATGAAGAAAGGAAGCAAGCTTTGGGAAAAGAAATCTGCCACCTTAGGTGCCAAGTGTGCTTGTCTGTTTTAAAATGTATAGTTTACTTAAAGCACTCAGTGTCCCTTTAACATGCTCTCCCCACAGCTGTTTATTTTGCTTGGAATATAGGTTCAGTTGAGAAGTTATAAAGTTAAGTGAAGCACATTTAAAATAATAAAACATGACATTAAGTTTAAAAAATTAGTCTATAGGCGAGTCCTGGACACACTGCAGTGTTGGCTTGTTCAGGGCCCCCAGAACTCTTGGTCAGAGACCCCTGCCCCTTCCACACCCTTACTCACAAGGTCAGTTTGACCCTATAGCAGAATACTGGCACAGGGGGTCCCCTCAACTTTCACTTGATATCATCTCATGTGCACTGCTCTGAGCCAGGATGTTCTGCCTGGTCAGGTTTGCTCTGGTTCACTGCTACCATTTGGTCCTATTAGCTTTTGTCACTCAACCAGGCCTGTTGGGAAGAGAGTCGGCCTAGACATCCCCTGCCAGCTCCACCCTACTCCCACCCAAACCCCTGGCTGCCTTCCCCTCAACAACTCTACCTGATTCAATCCAGTCTGCCAACATCAGCCCTAATGGCATGCTGGTTGTGAATTCCCAATGGAGCCTTAGACTTTAGGTTGGGACCTCTGTTAAGGTCTGGGAGAGCAAAGCAAGCCTCACAGCCCACACTTTTCTTTATCCACCTTGGGTTTGACTAGCCAAACGGTTCATTTAGGGAGCCCTAATTAGTTATACTCGAATGCCATATAGAGTAGGGTATAACCTTTCCTAAATATATACACTTGAGTACATGTGGAAGGGCACGTTTACATAATGAATTTTACACATCCAATGAACACAAGGAAACTCCAAATACAACATTAAACACTTTAAGAAACTAGAAGCACAAGACACATGCCTACCAGTAGATCAGAACCCCTTCGTTTTTTCTTTTTTACCTTCCAAGGGAGCCAAAGGGCTGTTCCTTGCAGCCCTCCTAGTTCTGGAAATAAAGTAAAGGAGCAGCTGCACAGGAGGCTTAAAACTTACTGTTGTTCAACGCAGGGGACTATGCTAAGTGATAATTATTCACTACCTAGCATGGTAAATCCATGTAAACTCTAACATGTTATTCACTCTGCTGTGCATCATGAAAGAACTTGCAGGACTGTGTCCATAAAACATGCTACAGGAATATATGGATGAATCCAGTTATAAAGATGAATTTGGTCTAGCCTGTTTTGATATTTAATTCAGAGTGAGCATTACATCAAATCCAGATCCATAAAAAAATGAATCTGACAAATCAGACATAAACCCAGAAGCAAAGTATCTATCACACAAAACCAGCACAACTTCTAAGGCATTTTGACTCTAAGGGAACTCACTCATCTTATAATTGACTAATTGGCAACCCCCGCCCCATGCAGTAACATGCTTGAGATGCAGCTATGTGGCGCTTGGAAGATGTTTGAAATTCCTCCTTCTTTTGAAGAAGAAATTTTCATGCTAATCCTCAGACAAATGCCCATTGATCACTGAAGGGCAGAGAGTCATATGTTATGGATGATGGGAGTAATTTTTAATTCACAAAGCCAAAAATAGTAATAATAATAAAAATAAAAATCTCACAAGTAGAACTAAATTGCACCAGTTTCCTCAACTCAGACAAGCATTTGAGACAGGCAGCCCCTATACTACTTCCTCCAGAGAAACCTCAGTTAAACCTGCACCTTAATAGTGTCAAGAATTTTTCATAATTTGACAGAGTCTCTTAAGATGTCTTTGGAATTAGTTTTTAGTATGGAAGCCTGTTGGGTTTGCAAAATTAAGCTATCTTATAGCTGGGCTTCATAGAAGACTTTTGGCATTGCCTCTTTTGGTCAAGTCAGAGCAACACTTCTGCTCCCAACCATAACCAGGAAGTAAAGATACAAAATCATTAAAAAAGAGGAAATAGTTAATTAAAAGCAGAATAGTTGATCAGAAGATTGAACTAGCAACTTAGATGTGAATTTTCAATAATGATTGAACATTACAACAGCCCTTCGATGGCCTCAATCCAATCCCTAGCAGAAAGGTGGGGGGGGGATCAGATATAGATAGATATAGATAGATAAATAAAAATTAAATGGCAAATATTGTTATAACAGAAATCTCAGCAGGGATGAGAGAATTGAATGTCATGGAGAATGGCCTCTACTCTGTTAGAAGTGGTCCTTTCTGATCAGGATATAGACATGTTGGGCAGACAGTAGGCCAGATCTGGAGTCCTAGCACTGTGGTTGTTTGCACCACACCACTTCATAGTCAAATTCAGTCAGTTTATCTGGCCTTGAGAAAGTCACTCCACTGCAAGGGGGTCCTCTCATGGTATAAAGTAGGAATTGTAACTCTTATGCCACCTATCTCCTTACTGCTATTGTAGGTGGTATGGTGGCAATAGTGGGGTCTGGCCAGGGACTCTATGCCTCACCAATCCTGAGCTACAATTTTGGCCCTTTGGAGACACTGCCAGCCAGCATAATTCAGAGCAGTAGCTGGGCTGCTGTAACTCATGCCTGGGTGTCAACCTTGCACACAGTGACACCAAGAATGGAGTACAAAAGTGAGCTTTACATCCCAAGCTGTCCAGAATAGTCCCCAGCCACACATGAGGATCTGGCACAATATGAGAAAGCTAGCTCTGCCCCTGTCCATGCTGTGCATATTTTCAGGAAAAAGAAGTTTTCAGCCTCTAATGGTGTCATACCAGCACCTTTCATAAGCAGTATGTTCTCCAAGAAGAGGGTAAATCAAAAGGATAGGTCAAGAATTGCAATGGTTTTTACTTTATCTCTGATTGCAAATACAAGAATATAATTTTGTTAATTTTCATGTGAAATTTCTCAAAGACATATGACAAGTGTTTTTCAAAATGTACTCGTGACAGCTCAAAATACTGCAAAACAGCAATTTCTTCACTGTCAATCCCTGCATCCACCCCTCCCCCAGATATGGGTGCCCCCTTTAGGAAAAAAGTCTGGTAGATTGGGGCTGAAAATCTCATAATCTAAGATTCATTACAAAGTACATAAATTTCATGTATTACATAAGGGATGTGATGCTCAAATTGCTGTCTGTGAAATGCAGAATGAAAAAAAAAAATCAGATATCAGCACAGATGACTTAGTATTGCAAAGGGGTTCTGGGTACAAGTAGAAATGATGCACTTTACAAGATGAACATTCAGTGTCCACAAAAATACATTTTGTCAAGAAAATAGCTGCATGTGTTGTGGAAGGTTGGGGGGATGTGATGCTTAAACACTAACCATGCTTTGCTAAGTGTAAGTTTTCAGTTTATGGCTGTGCTAATGGAGGAATGGAGCCTGCTCTATTCATGAGGCCGTGTGAGTTTTTTTGTTGTTGTTGTTGTAATTTATGGGCTTGGTCTGTGGCTTTAAAGCACAGGCCTTCAGAGAAAGCGTGTACCATCTCAGCAGAGCAATGTCTGAGAAATCCGGGGGGCGGGGGGGAACAGTCTCCATGCATCCTTTTAGAAGGGTGCAAGTGCATATTCCCATTAAAGCACTGTCAGTTCTGCAGGCAAGTGTGAGGTGGAAGCTGCTAGCTAGGGAACTCTAGAGCACAAAGACTGTTTTCAACCGTTCCTAGTGGCGATTCAAAGGCTAACAGAAATGTCTCCTTATACCCTCCCCTCACTGTTGCACACTTGTGAAGATGCCCTGTACAATACGTCTGTAATAGCCTAACAAATGAAATACAATGGCCCCCCAAATTACACTGTATGCTTCTTATAGAAAGCATTCTTCTGGATCACAGTCAGACTGACCATCATGCTGTAATAAAATGGGGCAGTGTAGGGAGCCAGGGTGGCTCCCCTCCGAACCAGAGGGTAAAGAGCCACCCTCTGAGCGTGAGTGGGCGGGGCCAGGCCAAACTTCCGCCAATCCCAGGAAGGGGAAGGGTGGGACAGGAAGTACAAAGGGCAGGGCCCTCTGCCCAGTGAGGAGAGCACCAGGGAGGGAGACAGACACAGGCTGCTCCCTCGTGATCCTGCTGCTGACCCAGGCGAAGCCCTGGGCAAGGAGGAGCCTGACTGGGGGGAAGGCCTGTGGCAACCAGGGCTGCCGGCCGCTGAATACCCAGAGGACCTGGAGGGGCCCGACTGCAGCCCGGGCCAGCGTGAGTCCGATACAGAGGGGGATCGGGACTGGCCCGCAGCGGAATACCTGAAGGAATCGGAGCTGCCCGCAGCGGATTACCCGGAGGAGATGGAGGGACCGGAGCAGCCCGCCTGAGAGAGACTGGGTAGGAAGTAGCCCAGGGGCCCAACTACACTGTGGGGTGGGTGTGTTTGGTCAGCGGGTGCGGATTGCCCCGCTGACCCAGCGGCGGGACCTTCGCCTCCCGCCACTGTCAGGGCCCTGGGCTGGAATGCAGTGGAGTTGGGTGGGCCTGCGTTCCCCTACCCCGGCGCTCCCCTGCCGGAGGGGCTCGCTACGGACTCTGGCCAGCGCTCCCCTGCCTGAGGGGCGCGCTACGGACTCTGGTCGGCACCCCTTCCCGCTAATTCCCCAACGCCCGGGAGGTGGGGCCGAGGCCTGCCATGGAGACCATTGCTCTCCATCACCCCTAGGGGCTCAGGGGACCGACCGACGCCTGTCACAGGCAGGCAACAACTTAGCACAGCGCAGAGTGTTACAATAGTCACACTGAACACTCCCTTTGCCCTTTGGGATTTTCCTTTCATCAACCCCACTCTCCAGTGGAGGCAGAGAAGTCAAATGAAAGGGAGGGATTCAAGTGAGAAAAATTGGGGAGAGGGGAAGGGCGGTCAAGAACATCTTCTGAAAAGCTTTTTCCCCTAGAAAAAAAAGTTGGCGTTTGAGAAAATGGGGTTCCTCTCCATGCACTGAAGTGAACTAATATTGTAAAACATTGTTGAAAAAGTTAGCCAAGTAATTTTTGATAAGTATATGTACCTGTTTTCTGCCAGCTCTGGCTACAACCTAGGAGGAGCAGCTCGGGTGACCTTATAACATTCAAGTGTTAAGGTCAAAGACTTTGCCAGGATCACTACAATCAGAAGATGAGCTCGGAGGATTAAGGATACATTTTTAAAGTGTAGAATTCTTATCATTAGAGTAATTCTTTTCATGCTGAAAGTTAAAAGGCCAAACATCTTTGGAACATGGAAGACCAACACTAGGAGTAGCTGAGAGATTAGTTTGTGTTTCCTTTAAGTTTGGATTTGCCTGAAGCACTCAGTGTACTAACTGAATATACATATCACCCAACAGCCACTGAAGGGTCTGGTTATAGTCTATGAAAGCTTATGCCTAAATACATTTTTAGTCTCTGAGGGCATGTCTACACTACGAAATTAGGTCAATTTTATAGAAGTTGATCTTTAGCAACCGATTTTATACAGTCAAGCATGTACGTCCCCACTAAGTGCTATAGGTCGGCAGAGTGCGGCCTCAATACCGTGGCTAGCATTGACTCACGGAGTGGTGCACTGTGGGTAGCTATCCCACAGTCCCTGCTGCCCACTGGTATTCTGGGTTTGCCCCAACACCTGATGGGGCAAAAATGTTGTCATGGGTGGTTTTGGGTACGTCGTCAGTCTCCCCTTCCTCCCTCCTTGAAAGCAATGGCAAACAATCATTTTGCGCCTTTTTTTCCTGGGTTATCCATGCAGATGCCATAGCCCAACAAGCCTGGAGCCTGCTCAGCTGTACATTGCTTTTGTGAGCATTGCAAACACCTTGTGCATTATCCTGCAGTATGTGCAGAGCCTAGCTAGGAGCCACCAGCACGAGGAAGATTGTGAGGAGGACATGGACACAGACATTCCTGAAAGCATGGAATGTGGCAATTGGGATATCATGGCAGCATTGGGGCATGTTGGAGCGATAGACAGAATGCATATCCCTTTCTTGACAGTGGATCACCTTGCCAAAGAGTACATAAACCGCAAGGGGTATTTCTCAGTGGTGTTGCAAGCACTGGTGGATCACAAGGACCGTTTCACTGATATCAGCATGGGATGGTCGGGAAAGATGCATGACGCTCGCATCTTTCATAATGCCTGGCTGTTCGGAAAGCTACAAGAAGGGATTTTCTTCTCAGACCGGAAAATTACCATTGGGGATGTTGAAATGGCAATAGTTAGCCTTGGGGACCCAGCCTACCCCTTGCTTCCATGGCTCATGAAGCTGTACACAGGCAGCCTGGACAGTAGTAAGGAGCAGTTCAACTATAGGCTGAGCAAGTGCAGAATGGTAGTAGAATATGCCTTTGAGCATTTAAAACCCCTGTAGTGTCGTTACAAATGTTTGCTGAGTAGATTAGACCTCAGCGAAAGCAATATTCCCATTGTAATTGTTACTTGCTGTGTGCTCCATAATATGTGTGAGAGTAAGGGGAAAATGTTTATGGTGGGGTGGGAGGTTGAGGCAGATTGCCTGGCAGCCAATTTTGAACAGTCAGACACCAGGGCAATTAGAAGAGCACACCGAGGTGCGCTGCGCATCAAAGAGGCTTTGAAAAACAGTTTCATGACTGACCAGGCAACAGTGTGACAGTTGTATGTATTTGTCCTTGATGCAAAGCCACCCCCTTTGGTGAATGTACTTCCCTGTAAGCCAATCTCCCTCTCCCCCTTCAACCACAGCTGGCACAGGAAATAAAGTCCCTAGTGTTCTGAATCCATTCATTCTTTATTTATTAAAACAAACAAACCAACCAACCTTGAGATCACTAGTAAAAGGAAGCCTGGGTATACAAAGGGTTTGATAACGGGGTGGGGTAGGGGAGGAGGGCAGGACAAGGTCACATTGCTTATTGTAGCCACACTACAAATCAAAGCTGTTCGAATGACAGCCTTCTGTTGCTCTGTCCCCTGGAGTGGAGTGGCTGGGTGCCCAGAGAACTCCCTGCCCTGTGTTCTTGGGCATCTGAGTGAGGAGGATATGGAACTTGGGGAGGAGGGCAGGCAGTTACACAGTGGCTACAGCAGGGGTCTGTACTCTAGTTGCCTTTCCTCAAGCTCCACCAGATGCCTCATCATGTCTGTTTGCTCCCCCATTAGCCTCAGCATCTCCTTCTGCATGTTACAGTCACACTCACTGTATGCTTTCGTGGCCTCTGCCACTGAATGCCTCCATGCATTCAGCTGTGCTCTATCAGTGCGGGAGGATTGCAGGAGCTCTGAAAACATGGCATCGTGAGTGTGGTTTTTTTGCCTTCTAATGTGCGATAATGTCACGGATGGAGTTGATGCGGGGAGCATAGAAACATTTGCAGCTGCAGGGGGGTGGGGGAAGATATATTTCTGAGGACAAAAGGGAGACTCTTTCACAATGAATCAAGCAATTCACAGCAGACTGCAACCTTGTATCTAAAACACATATGCTTTTTGCCTTTTATATTGAGCACCTGCCAGTATGGTGACACATCATACATGGCTCGGCAACAGAATTCGGTTTGCAGGCAGCAATGGTAAGCAAAAGGGTACATGGGGTTTGCTTCTTCCGCATTCATAACATGTGGGAATGGTTTCAAACTGCAGCACCCTTCTTTCCCATAGCAACCAATGCTGGTTGTGTTTGCCCTTTAAAAAGAGGGGCTGTGGCTTTGGTGCAGATGTGCAGCACACCTATCCCCCCCAGCATGGCTATTCTCTGGGATGATCCCTTTTAGCCAAGTGCAAACAGCCCAGCATGCCCGGGGTCTAGTGTGTCAGGGATCACCAAATAGAGGGTATTACTGTTCCCTTACAAAACTTCCCCTATTTCAACCGGGTGATCATGAATGATATCACTCTCCTGAGGCTGACACAGAAAGATAAAGAATGAATGTTGCATGAATGCGACCAAAACCCAGGACTATTTGCTGCCATGTTTTGTGCTGCAATGATTCCAGACCACTTGCTACTGGCTTAGCATGGTAAAGTGTCCTACTGTTGAGGATGAAATAAGGCAGCCCTCCTCAGAAACCTTCTGCAAAGGCTTTCAGAGTACCTCGAGGAGAGTTTCATGGAGATGTCCCTGGAGGATTCCCACTCCATCCCCAGACACGTGAACAGACTTTTCCATTAGCTGTACTGGCTGTGAATGCATCCCAATTGTTCAGGATAAATCAAACATGAAGCACAATTGCTTTTAACCCCTGTAGTGTTGTTACAAATGTGCACTCACCAGAGGTGCCTTCTCTGCCCTCAGGGTATGGGAACAATAGGCCCTGGGAGGGTTTTGGCTCCAGGGTGATGAAAAGGTCCTGGCTGCCGGGGAGAATGGATTCTCCGCTTGCCTGCTGTGCATTCTCCTCCTCGTCTTCCTCATCCACAAAATCCCCATCCATGTTGCCTGACGCTGCCACCTTGCAGGTGTACCAAGAGAGTTTGGGGGTACTGGTAGGGTCCTCCCTTAGAATATCATGCAGCTGATCATAGAAGTAGCATGTCTGGGGTTCTCACTCAGAGCAACCATTTGCCTCCTTTGTCTTTTGGTAGGCTTGCCTGAGCTCCTTAATTTCCATGTGGCACTGCTGTACATTCCTGGTGTAGCATCTCTCCACCATGCCCTGTGCAATTTTGGCATATTTATCAGCATTTCCTCTGCTGGATCAGAGTTTTGCCTGCACAGATTCTTCTCCCCATACAGCAATCAGATCCAGTGTCTCCCGTTCACTCCATGCTGGAGCTCATTTGCAATTCTGGGACTGCCTGGTCACCTCTTCTGCTGAGCTCGCCACGCTGACCAAACAGGAAATGAAATTCAAAAGTTCCTGATGCTTTTCCTGTGTACCTGGCTACTGTATCAGAGTTGAAAGTGCCACCCAGAGTGATCGCATTGGAGCACTCTGGGATAGCTCCCGGAGGCCAATATCATCGAATTGCACAGTGCTGTGTCTACACTACCCCAAAACTGACCCAGGAAGGTCTATTTTAGCTCTACTCCCCTCGACAGGGAGGAGTACAGCAGTCAATTTTAAGAGCCCTTTAGGTCAGCGGAATGAGGTTGGTTGTGTAGATGCATTCATTATAAAATAGATGTAATGCGGCTAAATTTGACCTAACCTTGTAGTGTAGACCAGGCCTAAGGTGCCACAAGGATTCCTTGTTGTTTTTGCTCACTTTTCTGTATCACTTGCTGCTGCTGCCTTCTCCTAGGCAAGGAGACCATTACTTGTTGTATTTCTAGAGAAAACTCAAGTTGTTCAGCTGGATTTGCTCATACTACCATCTTCTATGATGTTTTCTACAAGCATTACTCAAGCAGCTTACAAACCCTTCTCTCATTTACACCAGTTCAGTCCCACAGAAGCCAATACACCAGCAGACTTAAAAGCAGTACTTGGCCTACTGGGGATAAAAAGTATTCAAAAAAATATCCTCTAGAAGTAAGTTTAAGAGTCTTGCTTGTTCATCTCCACCTCAAAGTTAAAGTTTCTTACAAAACAGGATATTTATATATAACCCTTCTGCCAAGCTGAGTTGATAGCAGTACACAGGAGTTCCCTCTCATCAAAGCAAATACAAAACTGGCTCGAGCCCCCACCCAGTGACCTGGGAAAATCTTACACACACCCCTGGATGCCTCAAAGAGGCAAAACTTCCCCTCTCGCAAGCACAGAGTCTCGGTGTAGCAGAGAATCTTTAATAACATGAGGCAAACGACATCAGCATTAAATTGGGAAAACACCACAACTAGGGTTCATCAACCAAACCATGAGCAAAGACCCACCCCAGCAAATTGGGCCATGTCCTTTCTCTCGGGTTTTTGAGTCCCAGAACCCAAACGTCTCGAGTCCAGCAATCCAAAAAATCACCCAAAGTCCAAAAAGTCCAACAACCCCAAAAGTCCAGCCCCAGAGTTCAAAAGTTCATCTGCATAGTGTTACTCCCCAGTCTGGGTAAAAATGTGCATGGGGGGGGGGAAGAGGTAAGGGGCACCTTACATGACCTGAAGCTGACTGCCCCACAGGGCTTCACTCTGCTCCACCAGCTGTCCCACAAACTGCTCTGCTTCACACAAGCAGCTCCCGCTGTCCCGTGAACTGCTCCACCAGCCCATTCACAAACGGCTCCGCTGTGCTCTAGATCTTCAGGCTCCCCACTACTTGACACAGTGATTTCAGCTTGTAGTAGTGGGAGCCTTAGTACTGGTGCACCACAAGGCCAAAGTGAATTCAGCTCAGCACCTGTAGCTAGACTCTTAATAGACCCAAAATTAGCTCTGACATTCCACAGTGGAGAGAGACAGAGGTGCAATTGATGTTTCAGGCCTTCACAAAGGGACCCACACCACCAGGTACTAATACCTGTCTACAGCCTCTCTCAATTCAGAGTTTTGGAACCCATGTCCCTTGCCTAGCGAGTGCTACTTAGTTGATGGCGAGTCCCTCCATCATAACAAAAGGCCAAGTACATTTCCACTGTCCCTGATTCCCATAATCAGGGTTACAACAATTTATTCTTCCTGCCCCAATAACAGAGATACTGGGGATCCCACAACAGACAGAGAGACCATTTGGGTAGCTATGGCCTTTCATTCTAGGCAGGGTGGGTGTGCCTATGCAAATGAGATCAGCCCCCAAAGTTCTCTTCCACAATTTGCCACACCTCACCACCAGATGTCAGGGTGGAGCTCATCCTGACTCTGCTTACATCCAACCACACTATATTAGAGGATGAAACACTGACAGATTGACCTTTAGCTAGGTTATTGCTAACTAAGATTGAATTTGTTGTTTTTCTAGAACTCATGTCTTGTGTTGAGCTGAACATAGCCTATGAAAAGGCAACAACTTCTAATTTAAGAGCATTAATTTTATGCTACATTATGCCAGTAGCACTGCCTTATCTTATGGGCCACTTTATTTCTTTGAAAAGGTTTTTCCAACTATGCTGTATGGTACCGTTGAATGGCAGAAAGAAGATAGTATTATAAGTTAGAGGCCAGTACCAAAATGTATGTTAAAATGAGATCATACAGGAACCAGAGAAGTGGTAAATAGAAGTGACCCATCTTGATAATTGGCTTAAACTTGTGTGAAGCATTTGACTGTTGTTAGAGCTAGACTGAATACCTTTAGTGTTTATGTCATTAGCACAGGAATAATCAGGTGGGCAGAGGCAAAAAAGAGTAACAAAATATCAGGCCGCGAGGCCATTGAGTACCATGATTTTATTGCTCTAAAATTACGTGCACTTAGGGAGTTCAGGGATAGTACTGTGTTCTTTATTAAAATAAGCTTCCTTGTTCATTGTTTGAAAAAAAGTGAGTGCGGTTCTTTGCCATGTAACATGCCCCCTCAGCCTCCCTGCTTTTACCCTTAATTTTGAGAGAGAGACTATGTGGTATGCAAAAAGCCTCCCAAGAAGAATACTGTGTGCCTTTTGAAGATGTTTCTGTTATACTCTACTTGGTACAGGAATAGGTATGAAGCATTTCTATCATAATTTGATCATTAGTCATAGAGTCAGACAAGCTTCTCCTTGCATTTAAGAAGCAGACTGCAAATTAAGTTGTCCCTAGATTTGTAACGAGATCATTAAATTTGATCTAGGACCTTGCTGTCAGTATATATTATTGATTCCCATCCTACAGTTTTGGATGTGCTTGACTTTAGCAATGGAACCACTCACATGAGTGAAGTTAAGCATGTGGGTAACTGATTGCAGGCTTGGGACCAGAGCTAATAAATGCCTTCAGCTTCTATTGACATCAGTGAAAGTTGTGAGGCATAGCTCCTCCTAAGATCAGCACCTATCTTGGCAAGCAATTATTTTCCTGCAGATTTCCCAGAATTAACTTAAAGGGATAAACTTGAGAACTAAGATCTTCTCATTCAGTTTCACTTATTTACCCAGTGTAGACTAATTCCTCAGATGGCTATTTCTATTAAAATATGGAAAATAGGAACCGAAAAACTCAGATTAAAAACCAAGATATTTTGTGAACCATACCAAAAGCAGATCTAAATTCTAAAATCTGCATTTTGAAAGTTTGACACAAAACAAAGCATGTATGCAAAACCTGGCTCACAGTTTTGCCTCCTACATTCACAACAGCTGCTTAGATATCCCTTTCATTTTATTCCATGAAATAAGTAAAGTTTGTCAGACTTTAGTTATTTTCTTGGTTGCTGAAAACTTGTAAGAGCCATGGGGAAACCTTCTAAAGGGGCACGTGACACAAAATGACTAATCACTCAAACTAGCAAAAGAGATATCATCAGGCGAGACAATAGTTTGCTACATATGAGAGTTTGGCCACAGCTTTCAGAGGCTTTAAAAAAAAAACAAAAAAACAAAACCTATGATCCACAGCCACCAGAATATTAAGGGCATGATCTTCAGCTGTTGTAGTTCCACTTTAGTTAAGTGAGTTATACCAATTTACACCTAGCTGAAGATCTAGTCCAAAAAATTCAAGCAAGCGAATGACTTCAGAATCAGTCATAGAATACTTTGAGATCCTTCTGGATGAAAGGTGCTAAATAAATGCATGGTATTCTTGTCAGTTCTGCTGAGTGGTTTGTAGTGTTTGGGATTTAAAGTGTATTTGTTAATCTTGAAGAAATCAGTGTCCCAGAGATTCATTCTCAATGTTTCCTCAATCTATTTTATTCACAATATGTATCAATTACTGTTTTCCTCAAAGGATGTCAAACAACTTTAAAATACACCTAGAACATCTGCATCCATGGGCTTTGCATTTTGACTTGATGTCATGCCCCCACCCAACAATTTTGTATCTGACCCTGGTCTTGGACACATTCAGCAGATAGGTAACCCCAGAAGAGTTGAGGGTATTCTTGTTGCCAAGGAGTTGGTTTCCATAGTGTAAATCGTTCTGGTTTGCTTTTGACATTAGGTTTCAATCTGGCAATGGACTGGATTATCCTTCCATACCTGCTCTTAAGAACTGGCTAACAACCTGCTAGCTCCACTAATCACATATCTTCAGATATTGTGAGAGCCTGTTAGGTTAAACCCTTTAATGGAAGTTCTCATAGCCCACATTTATATAATACTTCAACAATATGCATTTTATTAACTTTCTTTGTCATACATTATTTATTCCCAGAAGTAATGCTACTTATACATACACCAGGAAGGTCACTGAAGTGACAAGAACAACTTCAGTCCTGTCAAGGGTTAGACAGTTCTACCATCTTAATTGGAGTTCTGACCTTGAAAATGTTTAATCTTGGGAGATGGACCCCTCTGGCTTCAAACTCTGCCTAGGGTGTTTTAAATTCTTGCAATGATCCAATCCCTATCTGATTGGAGTAGCCTACATTATGTTGATAGATCTCAGCAGCTGACTAAAAGTTGCTTAGATCTTATAAATACTGCACAGGCAGCATTCACAGAAAGAACTAGTTTCCCACAATATATAGACAGATGAATTTACTGCAGCAGTCCTTTTACATTTCCCTAAATTTCAGCATTTACTTTTTCAAATGTTTTCAGTTTAGCAGCTAGCCATGACATTAGTGCCTTATATTCCTATGTTAGCCCATGTGTAAAATAAATTGTGAGCTAACTTAGAAACAGTTAGTCATAAAATGCTACAATAGATAATGCAGCAAATTTACCCATTTTAATCACCCAAATAAGTCTCGGTGTGACATACAAAGTAGAGTTAAACAACTCAAATATGAAAACCTTTCCAGGAAACAAAGTAGTAAGATTTAGGTTCTGAAATAACAACTAAGTTTAAGTTCCTTAGGAAAAAAATTAAAATATAGAGCTGTGAGTGCTTATGAAAACTCTGACAACCACTTCCACTTACCACCCCTCTCTCTCCTCCCCCTCCCCTGCTAGTTTCCTGGCCATACAGAGAACTTACAGTTAATGGGAAATTTGAGAACATAAACATGGTAATCACCACCTGTAACTATGTAGGTAGGGCAGTGAGTAGAAAAGTTATGTTTTATGCTCCTCTCAAGTAGCTCCCCACTTCCTAGCCATACTTGTACATATTCTGCAAGTGGGTCATCAGCCACAGAGAGCTTCAAATAGTGGGTAAATTGGTTTGATTTTGTACTTTCCATCTCACCAACAGCAGCCAGGAATTTTGTGGATAACATACTGCTTGCTACAATAGCCAGATGAAAGGGTGGTGAATCAGCAAAGTCAGTTCTCTGCCACAAATGTGCAGCACCCAAGAGGCTGCTATCACTCAGCTACCTGATCAGTGCAGCAATATAAGTAAGCTACCCTAAATGTGGTCAAAAGAAACAGGAAGACAAAAGATAGTAATATTGGGCACAGCCACCATTTTGGAAAATGGGTCCCAAGTCACCTCTGAATCCATAATGGCCATACATGAAATCTTTGTCCATTCTTAAATATAATACAGAAGCCCATATCCTTAGATAATGTAAACTGATATGGCATGGAGTCTCACCCCAAAGCAAGCCCCATACATTCAGGAATTACTCACCAGACAGCACACCCTTGTGACTAAGTGTGGGGTTGTTGGGCCTTTCCCTTGGTCATTATCTCCTCTTAGGAGCCTTTATCTGGTCTTCAGTGGCCTAGTCCTCTAGCCAGGCCTCTCTGAAGTTCAATCCCCATCCAGGGTACTCAGAGTCCCAAAATAAAAATTTCCTTCAACAGTAGTCCTAGATTAACAAACAAAAAATATTTACAACGTCCTGAGCTCAACTCACAGTTCACTGTTCCTCTTACAGAACACCAGACCCCAGGACTGCTTCATGGGAGCCTGGATAAAACAGGGAGTTATTGTTGCTCTCTTAAACCAGGAATCCCCAGCTCACCTCCAGGAGTAGTGTATACTTTAACCAGCTGCAGTGCCTAAGCCAGCTTCCCCCTCAGCTGGTACCACTTAGTCCTCACTCCCAGCAGGTCTGACAACCATCTCCTACTGCTACCTGCCTTGTTATGAGGAAGTAAGTAGCACATATGCTACTCTCCATCTCTCAGCTCATTCCCAATTGGTTGTGTGAGACAGGAGCCTTTTCCACCTTCTCTGCACCCTTAAAGATACAGTGATAGGGTTTCCTCCCAAGCACCCCATCCCTGGGACTTTGGTCTCAATCCATATCCCTCTTCAGCTTTTATATGGGTCCTTTCAAACCCTTACAGGACCATGCCATGTGGCAGGGTAGGCTGACCACTAGCCACTATTGCCTTTAAGGTGCAGACTCCCCATCACAGAACGCCGCCGAACTCAGTGATGTTATGCCAATTTATACTAGCTGAGGATCTGGCACAGAAAAAAAAGTCATGTGTGGACCCAGATTAGGTTTAGGCTCGGTCTTGGGGCTGAAAGTAAATCAAGACTAAAGCTTTAAGGCTGCATTCAGCAACGTAAAACTCTCATGTGCACTTCCCACAAGACTTTGGCCACATATGATCTGAAACCAGAATGTAGATCCTTTCCCTTCCGTCTGCAAACCAGACACAAAACTAGATGGCAGGTTTTGGTCTGGAGATTTGAATCCAAAACTTTCTCCTCACATCCTAAAATTCAAAGCAGTTCAGTTTCAAGATTTCTCTTTTGGTTTATCCCTGTGTTTAAATTTTCATTACCTATTAACCAAAAAATCTTTATTTAGAATAGCTGTGTAGCACTAATGGCCATCTTGAAGGCAATCAGGAATGGATACTTCAAGCACCAAGGGATTCCTAAGGCTATTCTTATACTTTTATTCTGGAAATCTTCTTCCAGACTCAGTATATTATCTTGCAATTCTTATTTATTCACAGGTATCACTCTGACAGTAAATCAGTTAGGCCTGAACGCTCAAAAGAAGTGAGGCACCTACGTCCCTGTTTTAGGCACCAAGTTCCAGCTTTGGGACCACTGCCATTCACAAACCTCTCACTGAACCCTGTAGGTGCCTAAACTTACTCAGCATCTAAGTTTTTGTTGTAAAAGTTCCCTAGGCACTTATGTTTTTGCTTTTGAACATTCACACTGCTGTCTCTGTCTTGGCACCTGGGAGCCTATCTCCCACCTAAGTCCCATTCACAAAGCAAGAGAAAATAGGTATTTGGTCATCTAAGTCCTGATCATCACAATGCCTAGTTCCTTTTGTGCATGCAGGCCTTAGGCTTTAAAAGTCTATCAAGAATATTTGGATAGTCCATGCTCTTTTTACTACTATAGAAACTCAACATTTCACAGTTTAAAGCAAATTCATAGTCAGGGCTCTTCAGCTCTACTTCCTGCTTAAACATTTTTTTTATCCTAATCCTGAGGAAATGCCATAGTATGGATTTTAGCTGCTTTTAAAAAAAAATCATTATTAGGCAATGTAAGCTGGTGTGTTTACCCCTACTTATCAGATAGCAATGCAGTTAAATGAAAATACAGCACTGAAAAGTGAAAGACTTGATTGCTAATTTAACTTGAAGAGATGTTTGGGTCCCCAAATTTCCATCTGACAGATTGGATTCAGGATCTTAACTGGTTGCTGTGGTACCAGGGCCTCTCTTCTTCCATCTCCACCCCAGGTGACCAAGGGAGGGAGGTTGGAGCCTTCTCTTCTTCTTCCATCCTACATGGTCATGAGAGGAAGAGATGAAGATGAATTCTTATTTTTGATTCATCCCCATGGTTGGAGAGGGAGGGATAATGTGCTCTTATCTTTTTCATTGCCACTGGGACCAGAAGGTGCTTTCATTCCTCTCAGTTGTCATCAAGGGAGGAGACTCATGGTGTTCTGACATGTTCCCTCAATTGAATATTCCTTTAGCTCTGCCTAGTCATATACTTTCTGGAATAAACAACACCTAGGCGTCTCCTCAGGTGTATACTCAGTGAGGAGTTGACTCGGTCCACTTGCAAAAATCTTTTAGCTAGCTAAGAAAGAGCAATGCAAAATCCAGCTCTCAGGAAGATTATGTTGATTTGGGAAGTGTCCTGTGGAACTTTGGATTCATGACTCATGGAATATTCTCATGCCTATATTCTGTGTATCTTACTACAGGTAATATTCTTATTTGAACCCCAACATAGTTCAATATGCATGATTAGAAATCAGATTAGAAACAGTTTCAACTCTTTCCAAGAACTCCATGGCAGGGAGAGCACCAGGGACTCAAAATTACTCATAAGCAAAATGTGAGAGGGGGCTGCAGTGTTTTGTATCAAGTCACATGCCCCTCAAAGTAGCAAAAAAGCATGTTGCATTCTAATTTTGATAAAGCATGCAGCATGCCACAAATTAGATGGCAAGTTACATCTATTTCAGAGCAATACACTGTATACAACCATGTCATGGGATCAGCAGGACCCCAAGTCAACAGAAAAGGGGGCAGATGCTCCGACTGCCACTGAGGGAGAGAAGGCTGGCCTGTCTGCAACAGAGGACACATACATAGGCACTGGGACTTGGAGAAAGGAAGAGGCACAGGTGCCTCTTGCTTTATTTGCTGCTTGCTTTGCAGTAAAGATTTATTTTTTCCTGGGTTTTGTAACAGGAACTTTTTTCAGCAGGTTACTGGGATTAATGTACGCTGACCCAGTTCCAGCCTGTACAGGGTTATTTTCATGAATTTATTAGTTCACCTGGAAAAAGCGTAGACAAGCTACGGTAAAAGTCAAAGAAGCTAATTTTGAATTCATATGGCATCATTTACTGAGGATTCGGAGAGAAAGACTATACAGAAAAGCTACTGAACTGTGTATACAAGTGTCTATCTAGCGTCCCTAGCAACTTCACAGTTTACATCCAGCAACACCTGGAATGTCATATGCATGATTGAATTTCCAGTGGAAACAAAGGCCTGGGCCTCCCATCCTGGATGCAGATGAGTCTCTGAACTTTACTGACTGACAGCACCATCATAATATTGCTCTAGTTCCTCACTCCTGGAAGCCTCTGGAAAAGAAAACATTAGACTGTTAGCTCCCAGAGGTCACTTGTTTTATTTTACATTAGTAAAGCATCACACATGTATATGGTACTGTGGAAGCAACTAATATCACATTGTCCTTGGTATTATAGCATTCACTGTGTAGCAATTAGCAATTTACTATAGGGTTGCAAAACAATTTCAGAAGCTCACGGGCTTTTCCAGAAGAGGCATGGGTTCAGGTTCCATTTTTCAGCTTTTTAAGCTGACCTTGTTCGTCACACATTGAAACTTTTATGTGCTGATGGGTGTAAGGAAACAGGTAAATTGAACAAACTTAGTCTGACTGTGCAGTTACAGTTACAATTTATGTTGAAAATGAAAAAATAAACAGATTCTAAGAATGCCTGAAATCTTGGCTCAGGCAAATTGTGCTAGTAGAGAAAGTCTGCAGTCTCATTGCAAAGGAAGTGCACATTCAGATTGTTTACATTATTTCATTCATCATCAGAACTTTGTGGATTGAGAGCTCCAAACTAAGGCAATTAGCTAGAATTTATTAGTTTAGGAATATGTTTTAATGGTTTGATTATTTTATACTAATATGAAAATATAATTTGTCTAATGTATCAAAGCATTTGGACATAGCTTATGCTAGTAAATTCTAAGTACCGTAATTCCTTTAAGTGTTGTCTTGGCTTGGGTAAGTCTAAACTATGTTATTACATTTGTAATTGGTCAGTGAAATATTGGCAAGTACAAATCGTGTCATCATGACCAGTTAGCACTACTCAGCAACTATGGGAATTTGATTCCAGACGCTGTCATCTTTGATACAGCTGTGAATAACATTTGATTAGAAATGACCCCATGAATGAAGTAATGGCCAGATTAAAGCTGTGATTTAATGGGTAGCGGCATATATCCATTAGCCCAAGTGAAATAATCAGTGCAATTATGTTCTGTTATTAACCATGTCAGGTCAAAATACTTGTGGAATATCTGTAATGAAATCAATTTAGAATTGACTCAGGAAAATATATTGCAATGGCACGTTGATTGCTTTTAGGTCCAGATCCTAGTGTCTGGCCTTTCTGCCCCGATATAACTCAGAAGGTGGCTGTGCAAAAATAATTTGATCTCCCCTGATCCTGGGCTTACGAGTACTAGGCCAGCCTCCCATCATAATGTGGAGTTACATTATGCTGGCTGCCCACAGGTCCAAGCCAAGGATTGCCAGGGCATAAGGATGGACAACTCACTCCATTTTCCCAGAGGGCCAGTATAGACAGCTGTTTTGTTGTCCCATCATCAGATTCTACTACACTAGGGGAATCTCCTGCACATCCTCTAAATGGGTTTAAGGCTATTTGGCACCAGTGGAGGAGCAAAAAGCAGCTTTGGTGGGGCTGAGGATGTGTCCTTAGGTTTTTAGGTTATTGTTCAGTAGCTGCTCAAAATCAGAAACTGTGCAGTGCCCCCACTTTAACAGAGCTTCTTTGAGGCTGAATTTGTAATTTACATCCTGACACTGCATATTTTTCAGAAGTTATTCCTCGTCATTCACGTGTCACAAGGGGTGAGGAAAATTTAATGAATTATTAAAAACTCATACAACGTGATGTATAAATGGAAAAACAAAGGGACATTTTTTGTACTACCACTGGGTTCTGACATTCAAATTATCAGGTTAAAAATGTTCAGAAGGTATAATAGAAATCTGTGTGCTAGAAACTCAGATTTCTTTTATGTTCAGCAATGTCCTAGAGGAACTGCTAAATCCCAGTCACCATCCAGGATTTCCTTCTTTTGAGGAGTGAGTCACTGAAGCAGCTTTTGTCACTTCTAAAATGCTTTGTTTTACAATAAAAAAAAGAAAATCCAGCATAATGGTTACAATCTGTTTTGACAGGATTTCTCAGCTCCTGCAATGATCAGTGCCCAAGGAGGTAATACAATCAGTAGATATAGCACCAGCACGGAGGCCAGGAGACCTGGGCTCTATTTCCACTGCTGTCACTGATTCATGATTGGAATGTCATTTAAATCTCTGTGCCTCTGTCAAGGTTTCTTCCCCACTCTGAACTCTAGGGTACAGATGTGAGGACCTGCATGAAAACCTCCTAAGCTTATTCTTACCAGCTTAGGTTAAAACTTCCCCAAGGTACAAACTATTTTACCTTTTGCCCCTGGCCTTTATAGCTGCTACCGCCAAGCATCTAACAAATATATAACAGGGAAAGAGCCTGCTTGGAAACGTCTTTCCCCCCAAAATCCTCCCACACCCTACACCCCCTTTCCTGGGGAAGGCTTGATAAAAATCCTCACTAATTTGCATAGGTGAACATAGACCCAAACCCTTGGATCTTAAAAACAATGAAAAACAATCAGGTTCTTAAAAGAAGAATTTTAATTGAAGAAAAAGTAAAAGAATCACCTCTGTAAAATGAGGATGGTAAATACCTTACAGGGTAATCAGATTCAAAACATAGAGAATCCCTCTTGGCAAAACCTTAAGTTACAAAAAGACACAAAAACAGGAATATACATTCCATTCAGCACAGCTTATTTTATCAGCCAATTAAACAAAACAGAATCTAACGCATATCTAACTAGATTGCTTATTACCCCTTTACAGGAGTTATGACCTGCATTCCTGCTCTAGTCCCGGCAAAAGCAACACACAGACCGAGAGAACCTTTGTTTCTCCCCCCCTTCCAGCTTTGAAAGTATCGTATCTCCTCATTGGTCATTTTGGTCAGGTGCCAGCGAGGTTATCCTAGCTTCTTAACCCTTTCCAGGTGAAAGGGTTTTTCCTCTGGCCAGGAGGGATTTAAAGGTATTTACCCTTCCCTTTATATTTATGACTGCCTCATTTTCCAGATCTGACATCAATGGAGCTACTCTGGTCTATACAAGCTGGGTATCTGGTTCTCACTTCCCATGAACAACTATGAACTCACTTCTTATGAGCAACAAGGGAAAAGGAGGGGATCTAAAAAATGGGGATATTATTCCCCCCCTTTGCAAAGAACTTTGCGTACTGGAAAAAGGTGGCTATATAAGTATTAGTAGTAGTATTATAAGTGGCTCAGCCATAGGGAGTCTCCTTTGTCCCATATAGAATAGTTGCTGTCTATAGTCTATAAAAGTAGTGGATCAAATCTGTAAGTCAGGATTGCAAAAGCAATAGGAAAAATTATATCTAAGTTATACCCAGGCAACCCTTCTGACCTACTTAGTCCAGACACCAGTTATTCAATGAGTCTGTTCAAATGTCTGGCCAACAGTTGGCAGACACAACAGTATCACCATACTTCACTAAGTTGCAGCCAGAGAATACTAAAAGGCTTTTCTCACAAACTGACAGCTATAAGCTTATCTTCATTTTATTCTCACCACATTAGCTTTAATCTCCTCATGTGACTGGTTTTGGAGACGGTGAGAGATGTTTTCCTTCATGCTATAATAGAGGGTCTGAATAGTGATTAAAAAAGTGCATAGTTCAGCCTCAGCATTTTGCATAGTTTTCTTCAAGTAATAAATACCTGACCAAACTTTTGGAGGCCATATGTGGCTGGACCATGAAACAAAACACCAAATTTTCCTCAATTTTACACTGATGAAAACCTGCTTACTTCAGTGATAGTTGCTGGGGTGTAACTGAAGAACAGAATTTGGACTTTTGCATATTTTGCACTATTCACTATTGCCTCACGCTACTGTAGAAAGATAAAGCTCCTTCCTGAGGGATAACAAAGATCTAGACGGAAAGCAAAGCACAAATATGTAGGCCGCCCTACAAGAAAACTCTCTACAGAGAACAGACACTGATAATAGAATTCTGTGGAGTGTCTCTGGGAATTCTACAGCTATTTTCATGGCTATGGCAATATGGAGAGCATTGGGCCCTAACAAAAGTTTTCAAACACTGCAGAAACTTAAGCCTTTGTTGAATTATTTCCTATGATTTGCTGTTATATGAATAAACAGCACTGTCTTGCTCCTTATAGCAAGGGAAAAGCAGCATGTCAGACTCTTTAAGCTGGAAAAACCAGAGTGCCTGTACCACATTATCACTATCTTTTCCACACACACATGCACACTGAAATCATATGACTTCTCTGCAGTCTGATTTCTTGTATTTTGCTGATACCTACTGTGACTGAAGGTTTCTTCCTAACATCTTGACTTAATCAGTCTTGCTCCTAAAAGCACACTGACATGTAGGTTGCTTTGGGCATAGAGATCAGTCTGAAATGACACATTTATGAACAAGCTGAGCTTTTAAATGTAGAATCTAGAAAGAGGGGAACACATCTGAAGCATCATAAATCCAGGAGTTTTTCTGCACATTCAGCGTAATCTGTCAGAATGTCCATTCTTCTGAGAACACAGAACAACTCCAGACAATAATAATTAAATTGATCATACTTTCAAAACAAAATTTTTTATCATGTTAACTTGTACACAATTTTTTTCCTCTGTTGTTATTACTATTATTTCTGAATTGACATCACTATTTTGCTGGCATAAACACAACTTCTAATGTATCTACGCCATCAAGGTAGGGCATAATACAGTTAAAATCATTTTTTTTTAAAAAAAGGTCCCATTAATATTCCCGAGCCCACATTCAGTGAATTTCCAGTGCAGCAGAAAGCACCAGTGAAGGGCCGTGTCAGTGACAGGAGGGGGAGCAGCTGGAGTATGATCTAGCAACTTCTTCCTATGTAAAACACCATAATAGAGGCTCAAATTAAATGTACCTCAGATAGAAAAAACTGTAAGTATAATAATCTGAAGAGAAATTAGCAAAAGACACAAAAACTAACAGCAATTTTTTTAAAGAACATCAGACACAAGAAGCCTGCCATACAATCGGTGGATGATTGAGGTGCTAAAAGACCATTCAAGGAAGACAAGGCCATTGCAGAGAAGCTAAATGAATTTTTTGCATTGCTCTTCACTGCAGAGAATGTGAGGGAGATTCCCACACCTGCGTCATTCTTTTTAGGTGACAAATTTGAAGAACTGTCCCAGATTGCGGTATCAGTAGAGGAGGTTTTAGAACAAATTGATAAATTAAACAGTAATAAATCTCAGGACCAGATGGGATTCACCCAATAGTTACGAAGAAACTCAAATATAACATTGCAGAACTGCTAACTTATGTATGTAATTTATAGCTTAAACCAGCATATATACCAGATGACTGAAGAATAACTAATGTAATGCCTATTTTTAAAAAGGCCCTAGAAATGATCCTGGCAATTACAGACCAGTAATCCTAACTTCAGTACCAGGCAAATTGGTTAAAGAACAGAATTATCAGACACATGGGTGAACATGATTTGCTGAGGAAGAATCAACATGGCTTTTGTAAAGGGAAAACTTATTTCATCAATTTATTAGAATTCATAGAATCAGAGAATATCAGGGTTGGAAGGGACCTCAGGAGGTCATCTAGTCCAATCCCCTGCTCAAAGCAGGACCAATCCCCAACTAAATCATCCCAGCCAGGGCTTTGTAAAGCCTGACCTTAAAAATCTCTAAAGAAGGAGATTCCACACCTCCCTAGGTAACGCATTCCAGTGCTTCACCACCCTCCGAGTGAATTTTTTTTTCCTAATATTCAACCTAAACCTCCCCCACTGCAACTTGACACCATTACTCCTTGTTCTGTCATCTGCTACCACTGAGAACAGTCTAGAGCCATCCTCTTTGGAACTGCCTTTCAGGTAGTTGAAAGCAGCTATCAAATCCCCCCTCATTCTTCTCTTCTGCAGACTAAACAATCCCAGTTCCCTCAGCCTCTCCCCATAAGTCATGTGTTCCAGTCCCCTAATAATTTTTGTTGCCCTCTGCTGGATGCTTTCCAATTTTTTCACATCCTCCTTGAAGTGCGGGGCACAAAACTGGACAAAATACTCCAGATGAGGCCTCACCAATGTCGAATAGAGGGGAACGATTACGTCCCTCGATCTGCTGGCAATGCCCCTACTTATACTTCCCAAAATGCCATTGACCTTCTTAGCAACAAGGGCACACTGTTGACTCATATCCAGCTTCTCGTCCACTGTAACCCCTAGGTCCTTTTCTGCAGAACTGCTGCCTAGCCATTCGGTCCCTAGTCTGTAGCAGTGCACGGGATTCTTCTAAGTGCAGGACTCTGCACTTGTCCTTGTTGAACCTCATCAAATTTCTTTTGGCCCAATCCTCTAATTTGTCTAGGTCTCTCTGTATCCTATCCCTATCCTCCAGCCCTACTCTCCTCCCAGTTTAGTGTCATCTGCAAACTTGCTGAGGGTGCAATCCACGTCATCCTCCAGATCATTAATGAAGATATTGAACAAAACCAGCCCTAGGACCGAACCTTGGGGCACTTCGCTTGATACTGGATGCCAACTAGACATGGAGCCATTGATCACATTCTTTGAGAGGGGCCAACAAACAAGTGGACAAGTGTGTTCCAGTGGATATAGTGTACTTGGAGTTTCAGAAAGCCTTTGACAAGGTCCCTCACCAAAGGCTCTCGAGCAAAGTAAGTACTTATGTAATTTTAATTTGTGGAGGAAATTAATTTAGGATTGGAAAGTGCACTAGATCAGACTTTGGGTGTTTCAAACTAAAGCCATCTTCAGCATTTAAGGGTTGAGTTTCTCCACTTATACAATGTTCAGCAACTACATCACAGCAAAAAGGCTTTTTCTGTGCTGCAAAGTGTTTCTTGCTAATTTAATAGATTCAGCAATTTTATAATAGGTGTTTGTGCCATTTGTACAGTATCAGGAATAATCCACTTCTGAAAAGGCACTTTTTAAAAGAAGTTGAACATTCCAATAGTAACTTTCATGTTATATCAGATGTGCGCAATTTGGCAGGGCAAATCCATCAGATTTTATAGCTCCACTACCTTCAGCAAGCTCCATCCACATTCTATCAAACTGCTTTATATTTCACTTTATCAGCAATAATCCCACTAAAAAATAACCATTCCAGGAGCTGAATCTCTTTTATCACTTTTAGCTGCCCCCGATGATGATCCAAACAACAGGGTGAAGACTATCTGATTTTAATA
Source organism: Lepidochelys olivacea (assembly GCF_965140295.1). NCBI lineage: Eukaryota > Metazoa > Chordata > Testudines > Cheloniidae > Lepidochelys > Lepidochelys olivacea. Next base: position 83,511,916 of record NC_140415.1, on the reverse strand, counting down.
AGCAAAGTTGATCTAGCAGTCCATCCAGTGGCAGAAATAAATGGGTAAGGTGAGCAAACATAACCTGGGAGTCCAGGGGCACATTTTATATATGCAAAACCATAAATTCCCATTTATAATTATGATATTTTATTTTACCCCAGGCTGACACTTTAAAAGTCATGAATTTCAATGTGTTCTCCTCTTTTGAAGGGTACTGTGATCAAAATGGTATTTGATTTAAAATTCATTCTTGTCTATGAGACTGACAGGGCACAGCACTCTAAAACTGCAGGGGATTCAGCTGAATTGGAAAATAAAGGTTGTTGCTGGATTTTATCATGCTGCTGCTAATGACATGTACATGAGATGCTAAATAGGTAGGTAATGAAGCAGTAATTCATGTTAGGGAAAATCACTGCTACCGACTTCTAGAAGCACACACAAACTTATACAAACACATATACAGCCCACGCCCCACACAATTACTCTCAGTCTTGCCAAAATTAGAATAAGGCCTTCAGTGCTGTACAAAAGAGTCTGGAGTTGCTGGAGGAGAGGCCAGGCTGAAAACTCCACAGTTGTACCTAGAGAATGGGAAGCAGGAAGATAGATGGGGAGAAAAAGAAAGAGAGATTGAGGAAAGGACCATGGAAGAGGGAGAGAAAGATGAATGGGGACACGGGAGAGAGAAAAAAGGAAGAGAAATATGAGGAAATATGAGAGAGAGAGAGAAAGAGAGAGATGAAAAAATAAGTTTTATAAGAGAGACAAAAAACAATAGAAAGAAATATGAAAAAGAAATAAAGATGCATTGACAGTAAAGGAAGGAATAAAGGTAGGGGGGCCTGTAGGAAACAGAGACAAGATAATAAAGAGATGGGGAAAGAAAAAAGCAAGAAAACAAATGTAAGGTTTGTAAATGTCATTGTATTTAGTCTCTTTTATTCCATTAAAGATTTCCCGCCACACCCATCTCCATAATATCAAAAATCCTTAACCATTTTCCTGCATTTTACTCTATTTCCTTGTTAGAAAAACAGAAGATGTGAGTAGGGAGACATAAAAGGAGGAATCCAAAAAGAGAATTGAACAACAAATAGTTGAATATTCATCACTGGTCAATAAGAAATACACCTGGAACTTACTACATATCTTCCCATTTGGAGTCTAGGAAAGACAGAAACGCCATGCTCCCGGCAATAAAGCTACCACCACTCGTTCGGGGTGGGTTTTTTGTATTGCTGGGAGAACTCTCCCCCGGCAATAAAACGCATCTATACTGCCTGTGTCACAGTGCTGCCACAGCCACGCTGTAACGTGAGCAGTGTAGACATACCCTAGGCTATGTCTACACTAAACAGCTTTTAGCAACATGGCTGTGTCACCATAGCCAGGCCGCTAAAAGTTGTGCAGTGTAGCCACTGTTTGTTGGCTCTCCTGCTGACAAAAACAGTCTACTCCCAACAGCGGCGTCCTGCTGTCAACGCGCTGTTCACACTGGCGTTTGTCGCAGCAAAACTTTTGTCTTGGGGGGTGGGAGTTAACACCTCTGAAAGACAAAAGTTTTGTCATTCAATTGCCAGTGTAGACATAGCCTTATTTATTTATTTTGGAAGGAAAAGGAAGCTGTTATTTGTCCCATAGAAATATAAGGCTTTACTGTGGAGGGAACAGCAAGAGAGTGCAGAATAGACTGGAATCCTAAAAATCATATGAGAGAAGTCAAGGCATTGGCAGAGTTTTCATAAGTGACATAGACAGGAACAGACATTCCTAAAGGACTGTGGATATCCTCAATGAGGAACATAATCTTGATCTAATTACTTATCTTTTTGTGCATTGTATAAATTACAAGAACCACAGCATAAAGAAGACGAGGCAGTCACTTAATATTCTCTGATAAGTTTGGGACAGAGTGGTAAAGGGATATCAGTTGTTTTCAATAATTGTGGGAAGGATTGTTTTAAAAAACCAATTGATAAAAGTAATTGACACAGCTTATATACACAAACTACCTGAGACTCTCTCCCTGTGTTTCCTATAAAGCTCAGTAGAATTATTTTTGTTGTGGTTTTGCAGTTTTTAACACAGTCATTTAAGGGAACTAATGGATTAGCAAGATGAGTGCCTTAATGAAGACCAAATAAGTAATTTAAAGTTGTTAATCACAGGAGCATTCAGTAGAAAAACTAAAACAAAACACAACCATACAAAATAACAACCAGCTAAATTTGGATGGTTACTTGTCAGCACATGGGCCATAATTTGTAAAGGTGACTAGTGCTTTTGGGTTCCTCTGTTTTGAGTGCACAAAGTCAGACATCTTAAAGAATCCTTAATGTTACAGCAGAGGCGCTGACTCTGTGATTTGCTGGGGGGTGCTCAACCCCCACTCTGGTCCAGGCCCTGCCCCACTCCACCCCTTCCCCCAAACACCCATCCGTGTCCCACCTTTTCCCACCCCCCACCCTTCTTTACACCCCCACTCCATCCTGCCACACCTCTTCCTGCCCCCTCCCCTGAGCGTGCCCCATCCCTGATCCTCTCCCTCCCCCACCAGTGCCTCCTGCATGCTGCTGAACAGCTGACTGCAGTGGGGAAGAGGCGCTGGGGGAAGGTGGGGGGAGCTGATCAGAGGGTACCCAAAAATGGCAACTCCTAAAATCACTAGTCAACTTTGACAATTTCGGTCCACAACCACTGTGCTTTTTAAAGGTAGATAATAATAAATCATCCCAGCCAGGGCTTTGTCAAGCCTGACCTTAAAAACTTCTAAGGAAGGAGATTCTACCACCTCCCTAGGTAACGCATTCCAGTGTTTCACCACCCTCCTAGTGAAAAAGATTTTCCTAATATCCAACCTAAACCTCCCCCACTGCAACTTGAGACTATTACTCCTTGTCCTGTCCTCTTCTACCACTGAGAATAGTCTAGAACCATCCTCTCTGGAACCACCTCTCAGGTAGTTGAAAGCAGCTATCAAATCCCTCCTCATTCTTCTCTTCTGCAGACTAAACAATCCCAGTTCCCTTAGCCTCTCCTCATAAGTCATGTGTTCCAGACCCCTAATCATTTTTGTTGCCCTTTGCTGGACTCTCTCCAATTTATCCACATCCTTCTTGTAGTGTGGGGCCCAAAACTGGACACAGTACTCCAGATGAGGCCTCACCAATGTCAAATAGAGGGGAACGATCACGTCCCTCGATCTGCTGGCTATGCCCCTACTTATACATCCCAAAATGCCATTGGCCTTCTTGGCAACAAGGCCACACTGCTGACTCATATCCAGCTTCTCGTCCACTGTCACCCCTAGGTCCTTTTCCGCAGAACTGCTGCCTAGCCATTCGGTCCCTAGTCTGTAGCGGTGCATTGGGTTCTTCCGTCCTAAGTGCAGGACCCTGCACTTATCCTTATTGAACCTCATCAGATTTCTTTTGGCCCAATCCTCCAATTTGTCTAGGGCCCTCTGTATCCTATCCCTGCCCTCCAGCGTATCTACCACTCCTCCCAGTTTAGTATCATCCGCAAATTTGCTGAGGGTGCAATCCACACCATCCTCCAGATCATTTATGAAGATATTGAACAAAACTGGCCCCAGGACCGACCCCTGGGGCACTCCACTTGACACCGGCTGCCATCTAGACATGGAGCCATTGATCACTACCCATTGAGCCCGACAATCTAGCCAACTTTCTATCCACCTTATAGTGCATTCATCTTGCCCATACTTCTTTAACTTGCTGACAAGAATACTTTTCTTTACTGAATATTTTAAGAACTGTATTTAGGCAACACCACTGACCTAGAAAAAAGGTCTCTTGTAAGGTATCATTAGAAAGCTTATAATCCACTAAGTATGTTCATCCTATTTGCTTACATGTATTATTTCTATGTCTGGCATTAGGAGAATAAGATAAAAACTTGTATTACTGATGTAAACATATTGAGTGGAAGTCATTAAGGGTACTTCAGAATCAATGAACTATAAATGGCTCTGTTTACTTGCAAACCTTCCTGTGAACGTGTGGGCAGTGCAGGAAGAATGGAGGCTGGAGTCTCATAGGACATGTGACCATGTAACATAATGCTGGAATCCATCTTAATCCTTGTACTTTTCCATTGATGAGGTGGGGATGGGGAGAAGCACAGACAAAAGATTCCCTCCTTGTGCCAAAGCTATAAAAGGAGATTAAGCAGGTCAAAAGGGGCAGCCAGTCATGCAAAGACCCCCTGCTTACCACCTAACATGTCTGCTGGATCTAACAAAGACTGTACCAGGAGCAAGGATTGGGCCCAGACTAGGAAGGAGTCTAGTCTGTGAAAAGAGCTTATGGGAAGGAGCTTATCTCTGAGGGTGAGATATTAATCAGTTTCTGAATGTATTAGGCTTAGACTTGCATGTTTTTTGTTTTATTTTGCTTGGTGACTTACTTTGTTCTGCCTGTTATTACTTGGAACCACTTAAATCCTACTTTTTATACTTAATAGAATTACTTTTGTTTATTAATAAACCCAGAGTAAGTGATTAATACCTGGGGGAGCAAACAGCTATGCATAGCTCTCTATCAGTGTTATAGAGGGTGGACAATTCATTAATTTACCCTGTATAAGCTTTATACAGAGTAAAACGGATTTATTTGGGGTTTGGATTCCATGGGGAACTGTGTGTTTGGATGCTGGAGTGGTAACCTGCTGAGCTGTTTTTGGTTAAAGTCTGCAGCTTTGGAAGCATGGCCCAGACCCTGAGTCTGTGTTGTAGCAGGCTAGTATGTCTAGCTCAACAAGGCAAGGTTCTGGAGTCCTAAACAGGCAAGGAAAAATGGGCTCAGAGGTAATTTCAACACATCAGGTTTTTGAGAGCTATGTTTGTGCAATAAGAACATTATTTCACCATTTGAGCTACCGCCATCTTCCACTGTTGATCAATTGAATAACCTCCTAGAAATTGCTAAACTTGGAGGAAATAGTATATACAAGAAATAATGACACATCAGTATAACTTTATACCAACAACATTTCACAGGTTCATATGTTATAAACTAACCTAAATGGATATAAATTACCTTGTTGCCATACAGAAAAATCATTTAATTTGCCTAGAGTTTTCACTAATTTTGACTGAACAAACGGTTGACAGTAAAACAATTAATAACATCCCATATATGATTTGTCTTCCACAGTCAACAACTAAATTGGTATTATTAATTCTTTGAATTACAGTTCTATTTATTATATATATTTTTACTAGTTGCTAGAGGGATGGTAACATTTAGTGTGTGTGTGTGTATCTATGATACAAAATACAACTGTGATATAAAATTCAGACACTTGTAAAAACTCACTGAATGAAGAAATTTATTTCAATGTTCACCTTGAGTTAGAATCCTGTAATTATGTACACCCTGTGATGAGGTATATCAACCCCTCACTGGTAATGCAAGGGTTAACAAACTGCCTTGGGTCCAAGAGGCCATGCCCACTCATCCTTGGTGGGCATGCTCTCAGTGGAGGATGTGATGCTGCAACCCATATTTTTCATAAAAAATATTGTTGTAATATGAATATGGTATAACTAAGATTTTTGCCAGATGGGTCATATGAGGTACCGTTGGCAAGATTATGATTTGCTGAATGTGATTATCCAATTTGTATGAATGTGTCAGTTCTGTATCTGCAGTTAGGAATATTGACTATGTAACAATTACAACTGTGTGTGTACTTGGGGAATGCCCACCAGACAGTAGGCAATCAGGGCCTGCTGAATGGGCCATTAGGAAAGACAAAATGGGTCTTTGAAGATGCTGATCTCTCATTTTCCTGGAGTTCCTTCCTGTGGACATTACAAATAAACCTTGTCTCATGGTGGTTTTAACACTGCAAGGTCATATGATAATATCACCTGGTATGGAGTACCACCTTGGACACTGCTAGTATTTTTCCACTAGAAACAAAGGATTCCTGCCTTATGACAGTCCTATTTAAGACTGGGAAGGGAATCAATCAAGGCTGTTCTCCACTATCAGCCTACCCAAGAAGGAAGACTGCTAAAAACACTTGAAGAAAAAAAAAGGAATTAAGCTGGGGAAAGGCAAGGGCTGAGTCTAGGCTGAGACAGGGGGTCTAGCCTGTGAAGAGAAATAACTGGAACTCTGAGCTGCAGAAATTCTGAAACCTGCCTAAAACAACATTTAGGGTGAGAAATTACTATTTCTAACCTGTTTTTTTAGTGTATTGAGCTTAGTTTATGTGTTTTGTTTTATTTGTTTAGTAATTTGCTTTGTTCTGTTTGCTATCACTTATACTCACTTAAAATTTACCTTTTGTAGTTAATAAACTTATTTTTTGTTTATTCCAAAACCCAGCTTTGTGCAATTCATAACTGGGAGGGCAAAGTGCTCTGCATATCTCCCTCCACATTGAGGGAGGCAGTGATTTTTATGAGCTATATAGATCTCTATACAATGCAAGACAATATACTATTGGGTTTACACTCCAGAGGATGTGTGCACAGGAGAGCTGGGTATTCCCCTAGCTGATCCTTCCCACAGAGAGCTGATCGCAGACTCTGTGTGAGTCTGCAACTGGGTGTGTCCCTGCCTGTGCTGGAAAGGGGCTTGAGAGCCTGTCACAGAGGACAGAGTAAGGGAAATCCAGGCTGGTAGGATAAATGGGCTCAGTGGGACCTTAGCATATCTGGTGGCACCCCAAAAGGGGGGTCCAACCCATCACAGAGAGAACACAAAAAGAAGCAGCTCAGCTCAGTCTAGACTAGCTGAGAAGGAGAGCGGTTGTATGCAGCAGGCCTCTGCCAAGAAGCTGTCGGGACTCCACACTGCCAGGGCCAAGCACCGTGATTACACTGAGGGAAGCCAGTCAACCACGGGGACCAACGGGAATGACATGCCGCAACCAGGGGAGGAACTACCAGAGGCAGAAAAAGGGTAGAAAGCAGCCCAGGGATATGAAGCCCTGAGCCCTGTAACAAGGAAACTGGTTTTTAAGGGCCCTGGTGGAGTAGGGTGGGTCTGGGTTCCCCTACCTTCCCCCATTCACCACTAGGCAGTCCTGCCAGAGAGAGCAACTCCTTAGACTCACCCTGGGCAATACTTCTGCCATAGAGAGCGGCTCCCTGGACTCTCGCGACTTACTCTCACCAGAGGAAGCACCCTCTTAGATGCCCGCCGCTGGACACTACTGCCTTTGAGCAAAGTGGCTCCGTGGACCCATGCTGACCTCTTGACACACCAATTCATTATGGGCATCTCAGTGAATTAAAAACATCCCAAATGCCACCTTTTCTTCAGAATTCACCAAAAGGTCACATGGCATTTCTACTGAATTTCCACTATTCAAGTGCCCTTACATGCTTATAAGGAGTAAAAATGCATCCAAAATTGTATTCATTTTTTTTATGATGTAGTCATATTAGGTAGAAGGCACCTATGTGATGTCAACAGTTCTATTCCTTTGAATTTTATTAAACCAATTTCCATAAATATTTTTACTAGTTAGATGGTTTCAACAATTACATTACATAAGAATGTGTGTGAAAGGGGTTTTGTTCTTCCTGATCACAGGTTGGTATTGGAGTGTTAGAAGCAAAAACAGTCCTCCAGTCTAAATATAACATCAGCTTTTAATCAGGAACCAGGTATTTTGTTCATTTGTACAGGAAATAAAATTTAGTTTAGATAACTAATATTTCATTTCATTCTGCTGAATGCTTTGTAGCAGCAGTTCTCAACCAGGGATCCGAGGCCAACCCAGCGGTCCACCAAGCAGGGCCAACATTAGACTCAGTGGAGCCCAGGGCAGAAAGCCGAAGCCCTGCCACCCAAGGGTAAAGCTGACGCCTGAGCAACGTAGCTTTGCGGGACCCCCGGCAATCGGCCTGCTTGCTACCCCTAATGCCAGTCCAGGCTTTTATATGCAGAAAAACAGTTGTGAACACAGGTGGGTTGTGGAGTATATATAGCATGTTGGGGGGGGAACCTCAGAAAGAAAAAGATTGGGAGCCCCTGCCTTGTAGTATATCTTGTAGAAGTAATTCAGATGGGGCAGTGAGTTGTATGGGCCCGTGGTGCCCAGGCTCCAGCAAAATCAGGGCCCGGGGTGCCCGGCTCCACCAATATTCGGGGCCAGGTCTCTCCCCCAGCACTGACTGCTGCCCTCATGTGCCTCCCCCTAAGTGTCCCCCCAGCCCCACCTGCCACCCCGACGTGCCTCCCGGGCAGCATCCCATGGCCCCGCATGCCACCCCTGCGTGCCTCCCCCAGCCCTGCCTGCCACCCCTGCGTGCCTCCCCCAGAGTGTCCCCTGGCCCTGCCTGCCACCCCTGCGTATCTCCCTTGAGTATCCTTGCCTGCCCTGGGCAGCAGGTGGCTTCCCCCTGCAGCTCCATACTGGGATCCCTCACTGGCTGCTGCCACAGCCAGCTACAAAGGAGCACTGAGGCTGAGGCCACCGCTGCATCTGCAGGGGGAGGAGGTGCATGGCAGCCATGACGCCACCCTCCGTCAGGTGATTCCAAGTCAACTCCGGGTGGCGAGTGGACGCTTATCCTTGCAGAACCTCCGGAGCAGCAGCCTGTGAGGGCTTGGGTGAGTGTCAAACTGGGGCGGGTGGCCCTCCCCCAGAGCTCACTACTGCCGGCGGGGAGAGGGCTGGGATCAGTCCTCCTCTTTGGCCCCTCACCCCAGCCCTGGGGCAGCCTGCCTGCTGTACCCCAAACTCCTCATCCCTGGCTCAGCCCCATGCCCCACACCCTCTCCCAAACCCCAACCCTCTGTTCTAGCCTAAAGCCCACACCCAGCACTCAAACCCCCTCCCAGAGCCCGCACCCAGGACCCAAACCGCTTCCCACACCCCCTCTTGCACTCCAACCCTCTGCCCCAGCCCAGAGCCCATACCCAACTCCCAAACCCCCTCCCAGAGCCCGCATCTAACACCCAAACTACCTCCCAGAGCCCACACCCCTCCTCCACCCAAACTCTCTCCCAGAGCCTGCACTCCAAACCCCCTCCTGCACCCAAACTTCCTCTTAGAGCCTGAGGCAGGTGTGTGTCTGTGTGTGGGGGGGGAAACAGGACTTGGACGTGTTCTGGGCACCACCAAAAATTATTCAAACCTGCAGCCCCTGAATTCAGACTGAGTAATATCAAGTCTTACTAGAATACAATGCTGTTAAATCTTTGCTCAGAAGAAGTAGGAATTGAACATCAGGTTTCATGTGTGAAGTACTCTGAGTACAGAAGATAAATGAAGTATGAATTACTGAGGAGGTAGTGAGGAGAAGTCAAAGAATTTCAGCCCTAACTTCCAACATCCCCAAGATGCCACCCATAGCTCATGGCAGAAGACCAAGGTCCAGAACCTCAGAGATGGGCTATCAAGAGTCAAGTACCATGGAGAGTGTTGATGAGTTCACCTACATAGGCTGCAAGCAGAGTTCAAACTGTCACAGCAAACTGGACATTCTTCTATGAATAGGTCTCACTGCCTCCTGCATGAAGTCCATGTATCAACACAAAAAGTTTTTGCACTGAGACAAAGTTCAGGAGCTATAAAATCTGTGTGCAACCTGTTTTGCTAAATAGGTCAGAAACCTTGACCTTACAGGCATACTTGGAGAAGCTAGGGGAATTCCATATGCGCTGTCAGCACCAAATCCTGAGCATAAAATGGTTTGACTTTATGCAAAATGCTATAATCTCGCAGCGATCTGGCCTTCCTTCAGTCCCTCATTTTATTCAAAAGTGGCATTGTGTGCTCTTCAGCAATGTCACTAGGACAGACAAAAAAAAACTCCAGTACACTGTACTCTCAAACTCTTCATCAGTGTGGAAAGGGGTGCATGATCTGACCACCCATGGGACCACTGCAGAAATGTGTGGCTTCACAGGATTGAGCCAAGTCTGGAAACTTCACTGTATTATGCCTGGTGTGACACCATCAACCATGGTCACTCTAGCTGGTACATTGGTCCTCAGTAGGCTATGCATGTTTGATGATGTTGTGAAGAGCATGTCTTCATATATACAAATTTAAATAGTAGCAAGCACTCAGTTAAGGCTGAAGCAAGATGCCCATTATCATCCTGACTTTCAACCTCTTCCTCACAACTTCTACAATAAATCTAGCAATCCAAAATATCACCTGCTGAACATTGTCTCAGGACAGATTTTTCTGAGAAGTTTTGGGGAAAGGGTGGTGGTGGTGGAATCAAAAGGAGAGTTCAAGTTATGGGGCCAGATTTTCAGCGATTTGTAAATTGGCATAGCTCCATTAACTTCATTGACTTTAATGGAGGCAAGCTAATTTACACTAGCTGAGAATCCAACCCATGGTGTTTTCAATTTTCTCTTGCACTGAGTTTTTGAAAATTTCTATATCCGCCTTATGATATCTCCAAAACTGTATCTTCTAATAGTATGGAATACATATACACTTCTTAATTATTTACTGTTTTTGTAAATTGAGTCTGTATTCAAAAATTGTCAAAAAAATTCCATTCAATAATATAAACAGATAATGTAGTTGATGAGTTTACATTCTGTTGGTTCTCACTGCAAGCTCTTTCACTGATGTTTTCATTAAAGTCTGTTGAGAAGCACTAAAGTGATTAGAAATTTTCCCACAATTTGAAGTTGCTCTCAGATGATTAGCTGAATAGCAACTGCTCCTATAAGTAAGGGCTCAGAGTTTTTTATTCGGTAGATTCAAGTTTCCGGTTATAGTAGTGTTTACCTCCCTCACAGGTTCATAGAATATCAGGGTTGGAAGGGACCCCTGAAGGTCATCTAGTCCAACCCCCTGCTCAAAGCAGGACCAATTCCCAGTTAAATCATCCCAGCCAGGGCTTTGTCAAGCCTGACCTTAAAAACCTCTAAGGAAGGAGATTCTACCACCTCCCTAGGTAACGCATTCCAGTGTTTCACCACCCTCTTAGTGAAAAAGTTTTTCCTAATATCCAGTCTAAACCTCCCCCACTGCAACTTGAGACCATTACTCCTCGTTCTGTCATCTGCTACCATTGAGAACAGTCTAGAGCCATCCTCTTTGGAACCCCCTTTCAGGTAGTTGAAAGCAGCTATCAAATCCCCCCTCATTCTTCTCTTCTGCAGGCTAAACAATCCCAGCTCCCTCAGCCTCTCCTCATAAGTCATGTGTTCTAGACCCCTAATCATTTTTGTTGCCCTTCGCTGGACTCTCTCCAATTTATCCACATCCTTCTTGTTGTGTTCTTAGTGCTGTCTGCTTAGTGCTGCTCAGATGGAATTCTTGAGGGGCATGTGCTAAGAAGTCTGTAAGAGGAAGTTCACATCACTTTCCTTTTTTCTTACTCACACTTTAATTTTAGCCTCTTTTAAGTTAAATAGGGGTTGTATCCTCCAGCTTTACATTTGATATCATCAGTCAGGAGTAGAACTTATTCAATCAATATTCTCTCTCTAAGGCAACACAACTAGATTCCCAAATGTTACATTTTCCCCAGCACTGTAAACTGCGAAGGTTGCTACAAGGTCTGTGAAAACAAAGCTTTGTTAGAGGAAGAGGAAGAGTTACAGCTCTATAATGCCAGCAGCTGGATTTAACAATGCCCATTGACCTAAACTTAAGAGAGAAAAGCAGCTCTTTTTTGAAAGGAAGAAGATTTCTTTTATGTTTTTTTACATTCTAGTTGCATTGGAAAACTGCCTAAAGAGAGGAAGAAATTACTCTTACTAAAATGTATTGCACATAAATTTGAAAATCTACCTAAATTGGCCTACCATGAATTATATCTTCAGCATTGTACAACTGGGCCATTTTTAGAGAAGAAAAAGCTTCATTTCTGAATTTCTTACTGAAAGGGAGTTGTTTTCATTAATACTCTCAAAAAGGACAAATTATTAGATTTCCTAATATGTTTTTTGTAAGGGTCTCGTTTTGGAAAGACAGCCTCCAAAACTTCATCTGCCATTTATATACACTTTATAAACCACATTTTTATACCCAAATGTAGGTATTGACCAGTAGGACTATTATCTGAATATATATCTAACAACCTGGATAACTATTGCACAATTTAGTTTTTGGAACAAATAGGTAGCTAACTCCCTATCTGTAAACATATGCAAATTAGAATTGGTTGGAAAATGGAAGTGGGAGGGATGCCTATACAAAATTTTTAGATTTTTATGAAATATGTTGTCTAAAAAAATTTTGTTTGTTTTAAAATTACACCTCAGTCTCTAATGGGAACTGTAGTTTGAGTACATCATGGTCCCACTCGTCTATAGGCGTGGCTCCCTACTTGACCTATTATCCCCCTGATGCACCACAGCCAAAGGTTTATATCATTCACCTGACCATGAGGGGAGAAAGTGGTGTATCATGGAAGATCTTTTCTGAGCAGGGACTCTAGCCTATATAGGGCTTCAGTACAGACAATCTGCCTGAAAATTACCCAGAGCTCTAGCCAGGCTTGTACAGACTGCAGTTAAACCTGTGCTACCGCAACTTCAATGCTGTTGTTACTTGTGCTAGCCAGATTAATGCTAGCTCGAAGACATCTACACATGCTGCAATCGTACATCCTGATTCCAATGCAGACATACCTTAAGGCAGGGATAATCAATTATTTTTTGTCAAGTACCAAACTTCTTGGTCAAGGTACAGTCAAGGGCGACTCCAGAGAACATAAAATAACTAATCATCTAAATAAATAAAATAAAATAATAATAATAATAAAATAACAACAATCATAAGCAAATAAATAGATTTCAGGTCTGTTCAAAAGCATCTGGCAGTCTGGATTTGGCCAGCAGCTGACCTATTGACTACCCCTGCCCTAAGGCATACTGCAGTGCCATTTTGAATTAAAATATTTTGTTTGTCAATATTTTGACATAACATCAACATTTTCTGTGGAAAGCAGAGACTTTTTGTGAAAAATGTTGCTTAATGAAAATCCCAGTTTTCCATCAAATAAACAGTTTTGATAGGAACTTTTCAACCACCCTGATGCAAAAGCCATTTGTTTATGTGAACATCAAGGGGGATTATGCACACAAATAATTGCAGTCACACATTTAGAGACTACGTTTAAAAGTGTATCCCCTTTAATCAATGCAGAAATCTATGAGCTGGTTGTGCAAGGAAATGTAGTACAAATATGGGGTCCAAGCCCCACCAACATCAAAGGAACACTCCTATTTAATTCAGTGCACAGTAAATTGGGCTCATAAAGAGTAGCATGATCTTGTAAATTTAATACAGGGATGAGAGCTAAGAATTTCTGAGTTTAAATCCCATCTCTGTATTGACTCACTTTCTGGCCTGTGATAAATCAGTTTCCTTATCTATACAATGTTGATGATAATACCTACCCACCCAGAGGTTTTGAAAAGATCAATTAGTTAATGTTTGTACAACACTGGAAATGTTAAGTACCATTATTATTATTACTTGGCTTGAATGCCTAATGCTAAAATAACAAGCAAAAGCTGGGCAAAAGGAATGAAGGGTAAAGAGACAAGGAATGAATGACTAAAATGGCCCTAGCGTTTAAAAGCAACATTAAATCAATCTTCCTGACCTCCATTCCTTTTCCTTCCAATGAGAAAATTATTATTAGCTCTGAGTAATATTATGCAGATGCCTAAAACCATATTCTGTATTGTTATAGATAGTGATTATAATACCTAGCTCTTCTATAGATCTCAGATCACTTTACAAAGGAGCAAGTATTGTAAGTTTCATTTTTCAGATGGAGAAACTGAAGGACAGAGGTGAAGTGACTTGCCCAAAAGTCACCCAGAAGGCCAGTGGCAGAACCACAAATAGAATGTGGAACTCCTGAGGGAAGGGGTGGGGGCGCGGTGCTAAGAAAACAGTCCCTTCTCTTTTAAATACAAAGTTGGCAAATCTAGGTCACAGGCCCAGAACAAAAGTACAGAAATCTTGAAGCCCTTTCTGAGTTTTGGTCTTCTTCATTGTAGTATTTCACTGCCAATGATCCAGCTGATCAGTCCGATGAAACCTTTGTTACCATATTTAGTGCTGCAACACTTTGAAACATTTAGGATACATTCTGAGCTAACAAACTGACTTCACGTGGGAAGCTAACAAGCAGTTTAAAAGCGGTCTGATAATTACAACTGTATGAGCTCTCTGGCATACAGGATGATCAGGTAATAGTTTGATGCTTCTTAAATTATATCACCAGTCATTCCCTATAGAGAAACAAGCACAAAAAGACTAGCTGTGGAGTTCTGAGTTTCCTGTAGTTCCACTGTCACTCTAAAATCAAACTGGAAAACAGAGTTTTAAACAGAAATTAATGTTGGCAGAATTCTAGGTGCCTTATGAATACTGGAAATGAAAATAAAATAACCATGTAGGAGAAATGAGTCAGAAATAAGTTAAAAAAAAGAAAACAGACAAAGTAACAGGCAAGAAACTTTGAGGAAGGCTCTTCCTACTCTGGGTCACTAAGGGACCATTCTCTCATTATTAAATCCCTCCTGAAAATTCACTTTCTCTATGATGCCTACAAGATAAATGTCACATATTATACATTATCCTGTTTAGCATCTTTCTTCTAATTGAACATACAGCTGCCTAAACTGATCCAGCACATGATCACCTTGATCATATTTCGGCAGCTCTCAGCCATTCACAATTCTTCCCCTCCCTTCTCATTGTCATAGAATCATAGAATCATAGAATATCAGGGTTGGAAGGGACCCCAGAAGGTCATCTAGTCCAACCCCCTGCTCAAAGCAGGACCAATTCCCAGTTAAATCATCCCAGCCAGGGCTTTGTCAAGCCTGACCTTAAAAACCTCTAAGGAAGGAGATTCTACCACCTCCCTAGGTAACGCATTCCAGTGTTTCACCACTGTGAATTCCAGTGTTTCATCATCTTCAGTTGTGCCTCTGTTTTGAAATCAGGTAGAAAGCTACAGTCCCTGGCCTCAAGACCTTAAGGGTGTGAAGCACCTAGAACACTTTGGGGCACTATAAAATGATAAATAGCACTCTTAATAATAAATAGAATTTAGAAAAAGCTTAGAATATATTCATAATGTTCATAATTAATATATGACCACTAGGAGCTTTTTCTCTGCTTTAATTCTTCTTTATATAACTCCTTCTATTCCCAATCCTCTTTCTTGTACTCAAATACAGGTACTGTCAGTATGAAAGAAAGTGGAAAAAAAATCCAATTGCAAGCAAAGAGTGATGTAAAAATAAATAAAATCCTTTAATAAGTCCACACTTTTCTCTGCAAGACTCCCACCTCAACACTCTTCTTCCTTGCGGAGCACTGACAATTGCACTTTTTTCCAAAGAACAGGTTATTTCAATACATTATGTAGAATATATCTGTGAGCAAGCTATGAAGGAGCTATGAATTTGTTAAAGCCTAACCTCTGAAATTCTTTCAGAGCAACTGGGAACTGGATCTATAAATTAACTGGTCTATAGTTGTTTTTTGAATTGAAGATTACAAAATACTGTGTACAAGAAACAATACCACAGTCGTTTTAAAGCTAAAGAAGCAAATGATGGATACATTAATAAACATGCTGATTATTGCTGTGCTGCATCCAACAGCTGTCAATAAGAGGTTGATTTCTATTGAAAATTATCTCATTTTATTACAGCTCTGGGCTTCAGGGACTTTTAAAGGATTGTGCTTGTCAGACACTTGCAGCACATCAACCTTTGCACATTGAAAATAGATTATAATTAGTTGAGTATCAGAGGTGACTTTTGCAGTACAGTCTTAAATAGGTGTATTGATTTTCCCAACCTTGTGTCAAGGAGGCGGAGCTGTCATTTCTAAAGGTGTTGACTTTTTTGAAGGGCTTTAAACATTTACTCACACACTACTAATGAGTAAGTCTTCATTGTAATTCATATGGAGAATAATAACTGCAGTGTTACTAGTTCAAACTACAAGCCAGTTTCCCCATTTGTAAACTCTCCTGTTCAACTGAAAATTTGGATAAGGGCTATTGAAGGTAACTCAGACTATACTTTTAGAAGTGTATGTCAATAAGTTTAAGTCATACCCAGCAGAAATGTGATTATTGAAAGTGTTAGCCAGGAAAACTGTCTAGATTTTTGCATCTTGACACCCATGCATTCTAATCTTGTTTCATTATGCACAAATCACTCTCTTCCTTGGTCACAGCTTTCTATCTTTTGTGTTTAGTAATACACCCTTCAGGCTGTGATAAGGTTATGGTGGATGATATATATTTTTTCAAACTTGAGCTGATTATGTGCTAAGAAAACAGTGACAGACACACATAGGGGAGAGCTCACAGGTGCTAGTGACACTATTGCAGATAGGAGCCTTTTAAAAACAAACACATTTCTTTTCATTTCCTCCAGGCAAGTCCAGTCTCTGCATAGTAATTCCCTAGCAGCTCAAGACATCCCTGAGGGCAGGTTTGGATAAAAGTGGGACTGATAGTCAACTCAGGCTCTTCAGTGTAAAAAACATTTCAAACCTTCATGCATCCGTGAAAATGAACTGAAAACTTTTCTGAGCTTAAGGAAAAGTTTGATAAATCTCCCCATCCTCACATAACCCCTTAAGGGACATGCTAAATATGCACTGTTGTTGTAGCCATGTTATTCCCAGGCTCTGTGTAAGCTCGAAAGCTTGTCTCTCTCACCAACAGAAGTTGGTCCAATAAAAGATATTACCTCACCCACCTTGTATCTGCATCCTAATGCAACACCAATAGACCCCAGCCATTGACAGGATCGAACCTGGGACCTCTGGTGCTAAATGCATGAACCTCTACTACACAAGCTATAAACCACACAGCTGTTAGCTAGGACTGTAGCAGACTCATTAATCTCTAAAAAAAAAAAAAAAAGGAGTACTTGTGGCACCTTAGAGACTAACAAATTTATTTGAGCATAAGCTTTCATGAGCTACAGCTCACTTCATCAGATGCATGCAGTGGAAACTACAGTAGGGGGATTTTATATACACAGAGAACATGAAACAGTGAGTGCTACCATACACACTGTAACGAGAGCGATAGGTAAGGTGAGCTATTACTAGCAGGACAGAAAAAAAACCTTTTGTAGTGATAATCAAGATGGGCCATTTCCAGCAGTTGACAAGAAGCCCTGGAAAAGAAGCCCTTGAGGAATTCCACCATGATTTCAACAATTTCCATCCCACCATCAACCTCAACCTGGACCAGTCCACACAAGAGATCCACTTCCTGGACACTACAGTGCTAATAAGCGATGATCACATAAACACCACCCTATACCGAAAACCTACTGACCGCTATACTTACCTACATGTCTCCAGATTTCATCCAGACCACACCACACGATCCATTGTCTACAGCCAAGCTCTACGTTACAACTGCATTTGCTCCAACCCCTCAGACAGAGACAAACACCTACAAGATCTCTGTCAAGCGTTCTTACAACTACAATACCCACCTGCTGAAGTCAAGAAACAGATTGACAGAGCCAGAAGAGTTCCCAGAAGTTACCTACTACAGGACAGGCCCAACAAAGAAAATAACAGAACGCCACTAGCCATCTCCTTAAGCCCCCAACTAAAACCTCTCCAGCGCATCATCAAGGATCTACAACCTATTCTGAAGGACGATCCATCACTCTCGCAGATCTTGGGAGACAGGCCAGTCCTTGCTTACAGACAGCCCTCCAACCTGAAGCAAATACTCACCAGCAACCACACACCACACAACAAAAACACTAACCCAGGAACCTATCCTTGCAACAAAGCCCGTTGCCAACTGTGCCCACATATCTATACAGGGGACACCATCATAAGGCCTAATCACATCAGCCACACTATCAGAGGCTCATTCACCTGCACATCTACCAATGTGATATATGCCATCATATGCCAGCAATGGCCCTCTGCCATGTACGTTGGCCAAACTGGACAGTCTCTACATAAAAGAATAAATGGACACAAATCAGACGTCAAGAATTATAACATTCAAAAACCAGTCGGAGAACACTTCAATCTCTCTGGTCACTTGATTACAGACCTAAAAGTGGCAATATTACAACAAAAAAACTTCAAAAACAGACTCCAACTAGAGACTGCTGAATTGGAATTAATTTACAAACTGGGCACCATTAAATTAGGCTTGAATAAAGACTGGGAGTGGATGTTTTATTACACAAAGTAAAACTGCTTCCCCACGTTTATTCTCCCCCCACACACACACACACACTCTGCCTCACATGTTCTTGTCAACTGCTGGAAATGGCCCACCTTGATCATCACTACAAAAGGTTTTTTTCTCTCCTGCTGGTAATAGCTCACCTTACCTCATCACTCTCATTACAGTGTGTATGGGAACACCCATTGTTTCATGTTCTCTGTGTATATAAAATCCCCCTACTGTATTTTCCACAGTATGCATCCAATGAAGTGAGCTGTAGCTCATGAAAGCTTATGCTCAAATAAATTTGTTAGTCTCTAAAGTGCCACAAGTACTCTTTTTCTTTTTGTGGATACAGACTAACACTGCTGATACTCTGAAACCTGTCATTAATCTCTAAGTAGACTCAATGCCACTACATGGAACAGAGCACCACACCCAGGAGGTGTGCGAATTACACTAAATAATCATCAGAGGGAAGTTAGGCAGCCCAAACTATCTCCCCCTCTACAAACATGATGGTCACTTTAAGAGACAGGTCACTACCCCTCTCACAGCAGTTGTTCTTCCTAGCAGAGATCAGATTAATCCACTCATCCTGTCCCAACAAGAAATCATCTTTGAAGAGTTGTCCACTCCGCTCCAAGCTAATGTCATCTTGTGGAAGAGAAGTTACACAATTTTCTACCCACCTCCAGTAGCAGTAACAGTCTGTGTCGTTTGGGGGTGTGACAAATTAACCCATCTTCTGGGCCTCACTGCCATGGTTCTATTTACTCTGCTTGGCCTATGGGGATTCCCTGGTATGTATAATTTGCATGGCAGTTCTAAAACCTCAGAGTTCATAGTTTTGGATTAAATACTGTATCACCATCATGCAAAGAAGTATGACTAGAGCCTCATTGGCAAGGCACTGTTGAGGAACTAATGGACACTAGCGGCTGTGATTGCAGAGCCATTGGCCATTATCTTTGAAAACTCGTGGCGAACGGGGGAAGTCCTGGATGACTGGAAAAAGGCTAATGTAGTGCCAATCTTTAAAAAAGGGAAGAAGGAGGATCCTGGGAACTATAGGCCAGTCACCTCACCTCAGTCCCCGGAAAAATCATGGAGCAGGTCCTCAAAGAATCAATCCTGAAGCACTTACATGAGAGGAAAGTGATCAGGAACAGTCAGCATGGACTCACCAAGGGAAAGTCATGCCTGACTAATCTAATCGCCTTCTATGATGAGATTACTGGTTCTGTGGATGAAGGGAAAGCAGTAGATGTATTGTTTCTTGACTTTAGCAAAGCTTTTGACACGGTCTCCCACAGTATTCTTGTCAGCAAGTTAAAGAAGTATGGGCTGGATGAATGCACTATAAGGTGGGTAGAAAGTTGGCTAGATTGTCGGGCTCAACCGGTAGTGATCAATGGCTCCATGTCTAGTTGGCAGCCGGTGTCAAGTGGAGTGCCCCTGGGGTCGGTCCTGAGGCCGGTTATGTTCAATATCTTCATAAATGATCTGGAGGATGGTGTGGATTGCACTCTCAGCAAATTTGCGGATGATACTAAACTGGGAGGAGTGGTAGATACGCTGGAGGGCAGGGATAGGATACAGAGGGCCCTAGACAAATTGGAGGATTGGGCCAAAGAAATCTGATGAGGTTCAATAAGGATAAGTGCAGGGTCCTGCAATTAGGACGGAAGAACCCAGTGCACAGCTACAGACTAGGGACCGAATGGCTAGGCAGCAGTTCTGCGGAAAAGGACCTAGGCGTGACAGTGGACGAGAAGCTGGATAGGAGTCAGCAGTGTGCCCTTGTTGCCAAGAAGGCCAATGGCATTTTGGGATGTATAAGTAGGGGCATAGCCAGCAGATCGAGGGACGTGATCGTCCCCCTCTATTCGACATTGGTGAGGCCTCACCTGGAGTACTGTGTCCAGTTTTGGGCCCCACACTACAAGAAGGATGTGGATAAATTGGAGAGAGTCCAGCGAAGGGCAACAAAAATGATTAGGGGTCTGGAACACATGACTTATGAAGAGAGGCTGAGGGAACTGGGATTGTTTAGTCTGCAGAAGAGAAGAATGAGGGGGGATTTGATAGCTGCTTTCAACTACCTGAGAGGTGGTTCCAGAGAGGATGGTTCTAGACTATTCTCAGTGGTAGAAGAGGACAGGACAAGGAGTAATGGTCTCAAGTTGCAGTGGGGGAGGTTTAGGTTGGATATTAGAAAACACTTTTTCACTAGGAGGGTGGAGAAAAACTGGAATGCGTTACCTAAGGAGATGGTAGAAGTTTTTCCTTAGAAGTCCTTCCTTAGAAGTTTTTAAGGTCAGGCTTGACAAAGCCCTGGCTGGGATGATTTAATTGAGGATTGGTCCTGCTTTGAGCAGGGGGTTGGACTAGATGACCTCCTGAGGTCCCTTCAAACCCTGATATTCTATGATTCTATGACTACAAGAGCTGTCTCCTTATGAAATCTGAAATGTTAGCTTTACCCTATTTGCTTCTGTTGTCCCTTCTGTCTCTCCTTCTCTTGATCAGGTGTCTATATAAGAAAAAGCCCCAAATATTGGGACTGTCCCTATAAAATTGGGACATCTGGTCACCCTAAATATAGCCTACGTTCCTTGCTCCCAGATGTATACATTTACCCGTATTAAAATGCATATTGTTTGCTTGCTCCCAGTTTACCAAGTGATCTAGATCAGAGGTTCTCAAACTGTGGTCCAGGAACCACCAGTGGTCCGCGAGCTCCATTCAGGTGGTCCGCGGACAGGTGCGCGCCTGGGCAGCTGCACATGAGAGAATGAAGGGCCACCCACCTAATTAGTGGAGCTGCATAGGCATGGCTCCACTAATTAGGTGCCTGGACCCTAGCTAATGGTACAAGCAACATTTGAAAAGATCATTAAGTGTACCGCCGAGACCCTCAGCAATTTTCAAGTAGTCCGCAAAAAAAAAAAGTTTGAGAACCACTGATCTAGATCGTTCTGAATCAGTGACTTGTCTGCCTCATTATTTATCATTCCCCAAATTGTTGTGTCATCTGCAAACTTTGTGTGCAGTGATGATTCTATATTTTCTTCCAGGTCATTAATAAAAATGTTAAATATTGTAGGGCCAAGAACTGGTCCCTGCAGGACACCTCCTCAGTGACAATTCCCATTTACGATTACTTTTGAGACCTTTCAGTTAGCCAGTATTTACATTTAATGTGTGCCATGTTAATTTTATATTCTAGGTTTTTTAATCAAAATGTCATGTTGTTCCAAATCAAACATCTTACAGCAGTCTAAGTATATCACATCAACAGTATTACCTTTTATCAGCCAAACTTGTAACCTTATAAAAAAAAATCTCAAGTTAGTTTGACAGGGCCTATCTTCCACAAACCTATGTTGATTTGAATTAATTACATTACTCTGTTTTAGTTCTTTATTAATTGAGTCCTGTATCAGCTGCCCCATTATTTTGCCCAGGATCCATGTCAGGCTGACAGGCCTATAACTACCTGGGTCATCCTGTGTACTCTTTTTAAAAAATTGGTACATTAGCTTTCTTCCAGTCTTCTGGAATTTCCCCTGTTCTCCAAGACTTATTGAAAAATCAGTGTTAATGATCCAGTGAGCTTCTCAGTCAACTCTCTAAAAGCTCTTGGATGCATGTTATCTGGACCTGCTGCTTTACAAATATCTAATTTTAACTGTGTAATATCCTCCAGATATACTAGTGGAATGGAAAGAGTGCTATCATCACTATATGATGAGACCGTACCATCTGTTTTTTACCCCAAATACAAAACAAATTTTTATTGAACACTTCTGCCTTTTTTTGCATTATCACTCACACGTCTACCATTTCCATCTAATAATGGAACAATACCATTGCCCGCATTCTTTTTGTTCCTAATATATTTTAAAAACTCCTTGTTGTCCTTAACTCTGCTGGCCATAGATTTCTCCTTATTCCCTTAGTTTCCCTAGAAGCGTGATTCTCATAATGCAATTTCAAGCGATGAAATGATAGCGAGCTGTATAATCTGGATGAGACGACCTTCTTTTGTTCTGCCATTTATTTATTTATTTATTTATTTATTTTTGCTTTAAGTAAATTTAACTGGCATTTCTCTGACATTCACCACCACACTGAGTATCTGTTTATAATTGTATTGAAGTGAAACACAAGAGAACATCATAAATGTATATGGGAGTTGAAAGGGCTCTCCTGGATTTACTATGGACATGTACAATGCATCGTTACAGAGCTTTTAATATGTGAATTATATAACGATAGGACTTTCTTCATCTCTCTGTTATCCTGTCATATCTAGTGTAACTCCGTTGACACTGATGTAAAATTAATGTAATGGAGTAGTGACAGGACCAATGCCTATGCAATTTTTAGGGAGTATTTTAGGAAGGATAGAAGGAGTTTTTGTTCTGATTCCACAAGGCTCTGGCCTGTTGACAAATACAGGCAGTGATTTTAAAATGTATATTAATGATTAAACAGCCATAACTCCTGCTCCACTAGCAATATCGTTTATTTACTGCATACATTTGTTACTGTAATTTTTAAAAACAAGACTGATTTATTTATTTAAATGTAGAATCTATACTCAGTCAGGATCAGACAGGAGAGTGTCTATTATAGGGGTAAATAAAGAAACACACTACTGATAAAATAGTCAAAGAATCTTAAATCAAAAGCTAACCAGACATGGCTGTTTCATTATTTCAAAGTGAAATGCAAACATTTGGAGCTTGGATGTTTTTATAATTAATATAATTTGCACTGCTTCATGCCCTCTGTCTCTCTCTCCCTCCCTGCCCCCACTCTTTCACTGCAAAAATGACCATCGTCAGTGACTGCCTTTGACAAGCTAAGCGGCTGAGAAGGCTCTGATGCAAATCTCTACCATAAACTTAAACTACTAATAAACTTAGCTTTAAGCTTCCTGGCTTGAAACATATTTTGCCTTGCTGTTTAAAATAATGATAAAGATCTCAAATGTATGCAGTAGAAGCAGTAATCATCATGGATCCTAAACTGCGTCAGAAATGCTCATTAATCAATGGCCAGATTCACTTCCTGAGTTGTACCATAATAAATAGACACAAACCAAGTTATGGAGCCGTGGTGGCAGTAAGTCTGCCTGGCACAAGGCTGCAACAGGGCAAAGCTCCCCCAAGTCCTGCTGTGGCAAGAAGTACTGAAAAATAGATGAGCTGAATTGGAGGGGGCATGGACAGCCAAGATTTACTGAGCCAAAAAAAGTGGAACTGTTCAGCCCTGGGGATGAATTCCCTTTCTCACTCCCACTTATAGTTTAGCTACCTGCATGAGTGTAGTGGGTGCAAAAGTGAACCTTGTTACCTATGGCCTTGATTGTACAAACTATGGGCAAGGATCGTGCCCTTGCTGTGGTTCACATTGTAGTTGTGGAGAAGGAAGTGGTATAGGTCATGTTTATAGGGTACAAGGTCATCCTGCTTGAGTAGGGCTGGATGGTTAGTGAGAGTAGACTGTGGACAATATGCTCTGCAGTGTCTGAATAGCCAGTCCAAGCGTCACTTATTTCCACGTAAGTATTTTAATTAAAATTCCTGTGTGGGAACACATGTATTCCCCACCTCCCACAAAGAGAAACAAAATGAGCTCTGAACTTCAAATCAAGACATTATACGTCTTCCATCGAAACTTAATGTAAACAGCATATTTTGAAAAAAAAGATTTTAATGTAAAAATCATAAAAAAAGATCTTTTTAGAAATGTTGAATCAAATTTTGTTCTTACTTACACTGGTGTGAATCTTCAGTGACTGCAGTAGGGCAACCACAGATTTACAGCCAGGTAACTACCATCCCTATCTTCCCCTCCTTCTTATTCATCTGGGACTGCTAATGTTTTTTGTGTCACATGTGTACCTAAGGATCCTTTACTGCATGCATTTGGTATGCAAAAAGTTCTTATGAAAATTTTGATGAATAGCACTTATGGCAGTTTTCCAGAAATTTTTTTATGAAATTAAACATTGTGAGGATTTAAAAAATAAATATTTAAGTGTGCATGAAAGCCCTGAAACCTGCATTACCCTAGCCATAGAATAAATACATCATAGTCAGTGGTATTCAAACTCACCTTGCTAATAATGTGCTTCTCCCTCTCGTGGAGGGAGACGTTCGAGAGTCAGAGGGCTCAGTTTCCCATCCATTCAGTTTTTGGCTTCTCTACTGAGACTCACACCATAGCAGTTAATGCCAATTGTGATTTTTTAGGATATGTTACCATCAAGCCAATAGGAAGTTGCATGAAACCACAACTCAGTTCGCAAAGGAATAAGAGCCATTGGGTAGACAGGTATCTTTCACTAATGACTGGATATTTCTCTCAGGGAGCATGGGACCAGTGGTGTATACACTGACCAGATAGCCTTCTTAAAACAAAAGTAATTGTTTATTTTAACAGTAATAACAAAGCATTTAGAGAAAAAGGACTTAAAAAGCAAAAGTCTACATTAGTGGTTCCCAAACTTGTTCCACCGCTTATGTAAGGAAAGCCCCTGGCGGGCTAGGCTGGTTTGTTTACCTGCCGAGTCCGCAGGTTCGGCTGATCACAGTTCCCAGTGGCCGCCATTCGCTGCTCCAGGCCAATGGGAGCTGCTGGAAGCGGCACGGGCCAAGGGACATACTGGCTGCCGCTTCTAGCAGCTCCCGTTGGCCTGGAGCAGCAAACCGCTGCCACTGGGAGCCGCGATCGGCCAAACCTGCGGACGCGGCAGGTAAACAAACTGGTGCAGCCCACCAGGGGCTTTCCCTGCACAAGTGGCAGAACAAGTCTGGGAACCACTGGTTTACACATCTATCTTACCTGAACTACCACCATCCCCTGATGGTAAGCTAGTTAGGCCTAAATTTTTCAGAGTGGGTTATGGGAAACAAAGGGTAGGAATAAATGGTCAGTTTTCAGAATGGAGAGAGGTAAATAGTGGTGTCCCCCAGGGGTCTGTACTGGGACCAGTCCTATTCAATATATTCATAAATGATCTGGAAAAAGGGGTAAACTGTAAAGTGGAAAAAATTTGCAGCTGATACAAAACTACTCAAGATAGTTAAGTCCCAGGCAGATTGCAAAGAGCTACAAAAGGATCTCTGAAAACTGGGTGACTGGGCAACGAAATGGAAGATGAAATTCAATGTTGATAAAGGCAAAGTAATGCACTTTGGAAAACATAATCCCTACATATAAAATGATTGGGTCTATATGAGCTGTTACCACTCAAGAAAGAGATCTTGGAGTCATTGTGGATAGTTCTCTGAAAACATCCACTCAATGTGCAGCAGCAGTCAAAAAAGCAACCAGAATGTTGGGAATCATTAAGAAAGGGGTAGATAATAAGTCAGAAAATATCATATTGCCTCTATATAAATCCATGGTATGCCCACACCTTAAATACTGCATGCAGATGTGGTCGTTCCATCTCAAAAAAGATATATTGGAATTCGAAAAGGTTCAGAAATGGGCAACAAAAATGATTAGAAGTATGGAATGGCTTCTGTATGAGGAGAGATTAGTAAGACTGGGACTTTTCAGCTTGGAAAAGAGATGACTAAGGGAGATATGATAGAGGTCTATAAAATCATGACTGGTGTGGAGAAAGTATATAAGGAAGTGTTATTCACTCCTTTTCATAACACAAGAACTAGGGGTCACCAAATGCTATTAATAGGTTTAAAACAAAAAAAAGGAAGTATTTCTTCACACAATGCACAATCAACTGGTGGAACTCCTTGCCAGAAGATATTGTGAAGGCCAAAAAAGAACTAGATAATCATTGATGGACCCTATCCTCCATGAATTTATTAGCCAGGATGGGCAGGGATGGTGTCCCTAGCCTCTGTTTGCCAGAAGCTGGGAATGGGTGACAGGGGATGGATCACTTGATGATTACCTGTTCTGTTCATTCCCTCTGGGGCACCTGGCATTGGCCACTGTCAGAAGACAGGATACTGGGATAGATGGGATACTGGGATAGATGGAACTTTGGTCTGACCCAGTATGGCCGTTCTTATGTTCTATATTCTTATGGGTCAGACTGGTCCTCTTGAACAACCAATTCTTCTCTTTAGAGAGTATTCAGTTTTAAACAATTTTGATCATCTGGGTCCCAGGCCTTGGCCTTGCTCATCAAAATCAGTTTCATAAGTTGGCTGGAGCTACCAGATAGTGTTTACAAAGATAATAGTTCAGGCATTGTCTCTTAACAACCCTCAAATTTTTACCAAGAGATCACTAATGAGCGCTTTTTTCCCTTCCTGGCTGATTTTTCCTAGCAAACCCAGCATTAAACTAGACCAACATAGTTCTACAGTAAACATCCCAATAACCAGGTCAACACAGTGCTTATAAATTATTAGAGAGAAGCTCCAATTGTAACAGCATTCATTTACAGCAAGAGAGAATTTGTCTCTTCAAGTTCACTGAGTTATCTAGCCAAACCATGCGTTTTTAGCTAACAACCCTCAAACCAATCTGCCAGCATGAAAAACTAAGATCCTTGCTTATACCAGCTTTACATTAGTCAGTGAAGTTACTTTTTGGTTACACTGCTGCAACAATAGAAGCAGGCCCTAACTGCCTCCAACATGTAATTTTAAAATCAAATTGATTTAAAAATTACAGAATCCCTGAAATATATAGTTATATAATTAAAAAATGGCTGAATGGATTTCTGCCCAAGATTTGTAGAAATTAATTACTCCTGGGCTGGGCACTTGTGTCCCAGAGTCAAATTTTGCAGCAGAGCTTATGAACCGTGAATTGAAACATTTAGAATGGAAAAAGCTGATAGAGCCTTCACTGCACTGGAGAAAATTGGGCCTCTGTAATGTAGTACACTTTCCATGGACAAATGAAATAACATATTGGGCTCTGCTCTGCTGGGAAATACAAATACTGGATGTATTGTCTGGGGTATAAGATAAACAGAACAGTGGTGGAACATGAATCTTCAATCTAAATTACATTGTCTGTATTCAGTTGGCTAGATTCCTAGGTTTGCATTAAGGTTTTCAGCAATTATCTAGTGGCAAAGCAGTGCACAGATCCAGCAGGAATGGCAGAGAAAGTAACAGGAGTTAAGCTGGTCGCAGTGAAAAAGTAGTGGCAACTTTCAAACTGAACCTTAAAACAAAAACCTTGTTCCACAAACACTTTAATTTTCCAGGCAAGTTTAACTTGTGCAATAGGCACTTCCCCAGGACATAATCCAAGGTCTAAATATTGCAGCATTGTAGGGCAGGGTAAGTCTCAGCAAAGAAAAAAAATATTGAACAATTTCTGATCTATGCTAGTTACAGGTTTTCCTTCAGCTTCACAGGTGCACATTTTCTCATTCCACAGAGGCAGAATGAGAACATACCTGAGCATACATATTGGGCTAGATTTTGAAATCCAAGCCTCTTTATTTGAACCCAGAGTCATTGTGGGTGCACCTGATGACATTTAGATGCTAAATACCTGAATGGGTCAGCATATCTGGGACTCAGAAAATGAAATTATACCAATAGCTCCTGCAATATTGAGGCTAACTAATGCAAAGGAAAGCAGTTAAGTATAATTGTAATAGTTCTATATGTGAAAGAGCAGCATGTTTCAAAACTCAGACAAAGAGGTAGGAAATACCATCTTTCAATCTTCCTGTGCTCCTGCTCCCGCACAGGGTGGAGTTGCATACTCATGCCTCATTCATTTGTAGGATTCTCTGAGAACTATACAAGGAGTTGCTTTAGAAGGTTAAAATTGATTTTCATCTTGGCATTCTGAAATCCCACGCTGAGCCTGATATTCCGTACTTTAAACAGCGAGGAAAAGAATTAGTAACAGAAGCTGAGGTGGCAGCTCTTTTTCCAGGTCTCCCAAGTGGCAGACTGAGCAGCACCAGCATGGAGATTGCCAAGGTCTCCCCCAAGGCCTTCAAATGTCGGAGCAGAGTCTTGCTGCACGCTAAGCATTCCTGAATGTTGCTTTTGGAGTTTCCTGTTGTGAGATGAGACTGTCAGCTTTTAAACTTGCCTAAAATCAGAACCCAAATACACATCAGTGATATGCCCACTGGGCTGGGATAGGAAGCAACTGTATCAGGGCAGTTGAAACGTCACTCAGTTTGCAGCTAGTTTGTAATATGCGGACTTATTATTTGTACACCATAGTCATTCACAAACTGGAGAAAAATGCAGCTGTAAAATTATTACACCAGCTTTCATCATTCTTTAATGCTTCAAATAAAAATGTCTGCAATAGGCAGGTAAATAACTGAGGGTCCTCCCTGGACGAAGATTCATCCTAAACGCTAACCTTAGTAATCTTACTAATACACAGTCAGCTAAACCTCACTTCCATTTGTGGTTGTATATTTCAAATGTTCTTTATGCTGAATACTCTATGGCCAAGAAATCAGTCCTGCTGAAAAGATCTGAAGAGAAAAGCATCTGCATATGTCAGCACAAGGCAGAAGAGACTCAGCTCTGCCTGAATTTGAAAAAAATGTCATGCAACCTGAACAGCCTTTTGAGTCCTTGGAGAAAACATAGTATAACCAAGTTGAGTTTACCAGCACTGAATATCAAAGAAACTCTACATTTACATAGCAGCTGATCTCCCAACACTGTCATAGCAGTGTACTAACTCACACCGTCTATATGGACATTTATGCTATGCTCGTTATGCTGGTCTCTGAAGCTCCTGGAGTACGGAAAAAACATACTGGGGACTTTGCCAGGGTTGCAAGAGTGAGAAAGAAAATAAAGTCTTGGGGAAAGTAGTTGGTTTAAAATAGTAAATAGAAAGTTTGAAAGAAATGTGCCAGGTGGACTGCAACACTTATATGTGATCAATCTATTTATTAGCTATTCCAGCATAAGAGAACTGAATTTCCTGCATTATAGCTTTTTCAGACTCTTTAGGGCAGGTCTTTACACTTAAAATGCTGCATCGGTGCAGCTGTAGCACTTAAGGGAAGATGCTCCTACACCGACAGGAGAGCTTCTCCTGTCCGCATAGTTAATCCACCTCCATGAGAGGCAGTAGCTATGTTGACGGGAGAAGCTCGCCTACCAACATAGTGCTGTCCACATCAGGGGTTAGGTTGGTATAACTATGTTACTTGGCAGGTGTGGGGAGGGGGTAGAGAGATTTTCACACTCCTGCATGACATAGTTATCGTGATGTAAGTCTGTAGTGTAGATCTGGCTTTAGTGTGTGGGAAATGCTAAAATTTTATATTTACAGGCAAAGAGTTGTACTAGTCAATTATTGGCAACCAACAAAAAGCAACTTCCAGTGAAATCACCTTTATTTGCTAAAATTTAAGTCATTTGTTTGTGTTTACAGGCAGGTATAGTTCAGCTTACTCTTTCCCACCGCCTTCAGTCCACTGTGACATAGCATAGATCCACCAGATGGGACAATATGCTATGAAACCAGTGCAGAAGCTAGAGATATGCCAGAAATTTGGCAATGCTGACAAACGGCTGGAAATGCTTGTTTCTGGCGTTTGGGGGGGCGGGCAGGTTGTCAGGATTCACAAAAAGCAAAAACATAGTTTTGGCTTCACATTGGTGAAGGATACCTATTCCAATTGGAAATAATATGCAAAGTTCAGGTTTTGAAGGTCCAGGCCTTAAAAAAAAAAAAAAAAAAGTATTCTTTTGGCCTAGAAACTCCAGGTCTTATTTTGCTCTTTCCTGTAACAAGGGGAGAGGGTACTAGAATGCCAGCCAGAAAACATCCTATTCTTCAAAGAACCAGTGGAAGTTTTGCTTTCTTTACACAACAGCCTGAAAAGGCTGGCCTTGTCCTGTTTTCCCCACTGAGTGCAGCTCATTATAAGCACTAAGTATCGCCATTTTCATAAGATAAGTTCCCGTGGCTCGATTTCCATTCCAAACCCCTCAGAAAACCAAAGAACCATGGATACCATCCTTAGACCTAGGTACTGCCCATGTCTGGCATTTCCAGAATTATAATCTTACAAATTAGAAACACAAAGCAAAACAAAAAACAGGCAATATAGTAAAATTCAGTACATGTAACACTTTAAGAAGTGTTTTTAGTATCCCCATATCCTTCCCCCCAGTATAAATGAGAATGAAACCTAAAAGAAAAAATATTGGGGCATATTCTTCAAGTAGCTAATGAGCACTTCCTGCAAGATACTCAGCACCTTCAACTCTGAGATCAACGTGTGTGAATTGAGCAGCTTCTGACAACACTCAATATGGTGCAATAATGGGCCCTGTATCTGATGGGTTTTTGGTTTTGGTTTTTTTTTTTAAATCAGAATGAGGTAAAATCTTTCTGTAAGAAAAATGAAGTTATAGCCACTTACCAGTAAATACAACACTGCAAGAACCTGGATATTTTTTGCTTTGGTTTGGGAACTAGCCCAGGATTTTGATTCATATAATTAAGGAGACAGATTGCATTGCAGAGATTTTTGCCCAGGGTACCGTATTCAGGCATTTCACACAATCATTTGACAGAGCAAAGACATGGTTGTTGCTAGAATTGGCTCATGTTTCAGTTTACTTCATGGCCAGAAAAATACTGATGATAGATAATGAACGGAAAAATACCTACAACTAACCAAATCACACTTCTTGTAGCATTTACAATTTATATTTAAAATGTTATTACTTATTAGCATAAATGTCAAGTTTTGTAAGTAACAAAATACGGAATATTAAAAACAATCCATTGTACTTCCTTGACTGAATGCTTCAAAATATTTCACTGAGTATTGCTGTTAATGATGCTTAGCAACTTCAGATAATGAAAACCAGGACAGTTACAGTTGAAATATGCAAGTCTTTAAATGCCTCTTTTATCCTAGAGTATGGGGATGTCCAGAATTGTCACTGGCCACTGCTCTCTTTTTCATATCGAAGTAAAAAATGAGATGCTGTCTTCTGGGGGCACAGAAATCCATCAATAAGGGAGCAGTTTAGAAACCTGTAATAAATTTGTATTGGTAGAGGCAGCTACTGTACCGAGGGAACATCTTTTCCTTAAATTTCTACTGCCATTAATAAGGACTCTTATTCATACATTCATCAACAAAAGTTCTGGCAAGTATTAGCCAAACAGGCATCCAACAATAGAAACAAACTGTAGGAATGGAACTATCTTTTTTTTTTTTGGATTATTCGTATCTCTGCTAAATTCCCTCTAAAGTAATTAAAGAGTGATGCAATCATCTAGAGGATAAATCATTCCTGCAAAACTTATTTGCAAGATGAATATATGAGAGCAGAAAGGGAAAGGAGGGGAAAATGCTACGTGACTAGATACATTGTTTCAAATATTTATTTATTTTCTATTATGCATTAGGTATTAAAAGGATTATGGAAATTAGATGGGATTGAGATGAGTGTTCTCTCCTTGTGGCAAATGACTTTCAGGACAGCAGTTAATTGAACTGTTTATCATAACAGAAGGTCGCAGGCATCACCACCAGAAGACTTCAGAACAAAGTGCAGTTAGCATTGCATGCTAAAAATAAATTCAGGTCTCCACTTTCGTTTATGTTTATTATAAATTTTAGTGTTGTTAATTTAACAAGATAAATCCTGATCATGATCATAATGCAGCTGAAATCACCAGCTCATCTGCTGCTATGGCTACATTTCTTAGTTACCAATTTTATTATTCAGTGTGGCACTGGAGAGAAAGATCATTAGGGATTTTATCTGGGGATGGGTGGGGGAAGAATATATATTATGATCAGATTATATTGCCCTGGACATCTTTATAAAGATTAACAATTCCCACAGAATTCATTTTAGCTGTTCACATGTAAATGTTGTACTCATGCCAGGTGGCCAATTAATAGACCTGGTGACAAAACTCCTGTTTATACACAGAACAGATACAATAGCCACAGTGCAGGGTTCCCCCTATCACTCGACCAGTGCATTTCACCTCTG
Organism: Lepidochelys olivacea; assembly: GCF_965140295.1. Taxonomy (NCBI): domain Eukaryota; kingdom Metazoa; phylum Chordata; order Testudines; family Cheloniidae; genus Lepidochelys; species Lepidochelys olivacea. Next base: position 83,479,789 of record NC_140415.1, on the reverse strand, counting down.
ATCCAGAGAAAACACCCTCCCCAGGGGTCAGAGTATAAATCAGTCTTCATGTCTACCCAATCTGCGGCTTCTCTGTTGAAACTTCCAACAAGGTTGCCAATTAGTGTCGGATGAGCTGAGCTGATGGGATTTTTGTGATGTGGGTACCCATCTGCTGGGAACTGTGTAAAAATTAAATCCATTTTACATCCAAACAGAACAGTTGAAGCCTTTTACTGTGTTAATCATTCTAAATCAAATCAGACATAAAAATATGAAATATTTAAAAAGATGAAAGATGCTTTACTTTGATTGTTCACATTCTTGGGTTGATTGTCAGAGTTCCAGTGTGGGTGACTATCCATACAAAGTATTTTCTTATCATCTGTTGAATGCGCTGTCAATGTTGAGATTATCTAGGCAAACAACCTGTAAGAGAAGCAACTCACCAGGGATTGGAAATAATTAATTTGGAGCTTTGCATTTCCCACATCTCCCCGGTTCTTAATAGCAGTACAGGGGGGTCTTTTCATGTAGCCTACACCAATGAAGATGTCCATTAGAGTGTTCCCTCACCTGATGAATAGTATCATCAGAGGTCGTAAGCAGGTCAGTCCTTGTAAGGGGGTGGGTTGGAAGTGCCTAGCATACAACTGAAAGTTCTCTGTTGAGTAATCCTTCATAAGGAAGACCATGTCAATGGATGTCAAAAAGGTTGGATGGCTATTGTCATAACAACTCATCCAGTTGTTGACTAGTACAATCAATCATGTCAAGCTACAGGAACAACTTGAGATCTTTAATGTGAGATTTTCAAAGAGGCCTCAACTTTCCTTGAGCACTCACACGTGCAATTTTGCATGTTAATTAATTTTGCGTTCAGAGAGTTTACATGCTCAAAAGCCTATGACCCAAACATACTGCACTGAAGTTAGATAATCTGTTGTACTTCTCTATGATTTGGTACTTTCTACTGGGAGTGATATTGAATTAGGTTATCCTTGAAGCTCATAATACTTTTAGCTTTTTATTAAGCCACACATTCAATAATGCTAATTTTCAGAACATGTAAACTTCATTCAGCTACAGTATGCCTGCTGCTAGCAGTTTGTGAATGACATGAGATATCACAAACAGGGAAGGGTAGTCAGCAGTCCATTCCATAACCGTTTAGTCTAACCAAGGGGTTAGGAAGACCCTGTGAAATGACACTGAACAACTCAACATTATCTGGGAACTAGTGAATCAGAAAGAACCACAGAGTCTAGACTATGCTTAGTAGCCTCAATAAGTAATTCCTTCATATCTGTAAAAACCAGCTGCTGTCACTTAAACACCTAGAATGGAGCCAATCAGCATCAGGAACCATTCACCTCAAGGCCCCGTGTTACACTCATCATCTTCTGGCTGAAAGGCTGAACAGGACCTGTTTCAGAGACACCACTTAACTAGCCATAGTGGGCTCTGTTGAGCTGCGCTAAGAGAGAAGGTTTTGGGGAAAAAAAAGAGTAAGGAAAGAGGTGAAACAGGGCAATCAGAAGGATGTGAATGCAAGAAAAATGACTGTTCCATTCTGAAACGTGAAAATCTATACCCTGTTCAGTTACTACATTTTGATGTGGATCAATGGCCAGCAAGGCAAATTGCCCAGTTTTAATGTCAAACATGGGGAAACACTTACATGCCCCTGCCTGAGACTGAGAGCCTGCTTTCACTTCTCAGCAAGTGTTGAACCAAAGGAGAATTCATTTTGAAATGTGTAATAACAGATTTCATTTAGATTCCGATGAATATTTTATTTTTAATCTCATCAATAAATTAAGAATGAATGTTGTTTTTATTAGTTAAAACATGAGGTTTATGGAAAGTAAAACTATGTTGTACACTCTGTGAGGGCTATGAGGAAGAACTTTGATGGCAATGCCTCTGTCTCTCACCAGCAACTCCCTTAAAAATGTTAAGGTTCAGTTTAGTTGAAGATCTGCATTGAAAGTCAGGCCCTTTCTTATCCTACCCAATTCAGTTTGCCCCTCCCCACAGCAGAGCTAGGTGCCTTCAGTGAGGTGCCGAACACCCTGAACACTCACTGAAGTAAACTCACACCTTGCAAGTTTGGTTTTCTAGTGATAAAATGAGAACTATAGGTCAAGTCCTCAGTAAATTAGCCTAGGTACAGCAAAGTCACTGCACTGTGCCACTTCACACCAGATGAGGATCTGGCCCAAGTCTGTAGGGCCTGGAGTTGATCCATAACCTTACTACATCTCAGGAAGGCTGTTGTGTGTGTTAGAGACATCAAGGTTGGGATTTGCAAAGGAGTCAAAGGAAGTTAGACACCCAGCTCCCATTGAAATTCAGCATGATTGGGGCTGTTAACTCCCTCAGGTGGCTGTGAAAATCCGTTATTCCATTCTAATCACTACCCACAGTTACTACCACAGTCCAATTAAGTGTTACCTAACAATGAAGCGGTTGGATGCTTTCAAGGTGACCCAAAAACTCTCTGAATCTGGCCCATGATCAGGGATTACTTGTCATTTTTAAGAAGCTAGCAGATAAATTTTTCTTATTCCTATCCCCCAGGCCTACACGCTGGATTACTCTTCATATATTCATATATTTCATACCAATTCTGTCACCACTGTTTCACCTGTTTAGCTAGTGCCACTGGCTACTAGGATGTCTAATAAAACCTGAATTTCCATTCCCTTTATTCACACAAGAGACATATTCCCAGATAAACAACTGCATTAGATTGAAGTGAATGCTGAAAGTAATTATTGCTCATTCTAATATCACAAATATATCCACAGTCCCAAAGCATTTTAAAAAAGAGAGAGAGAGAGAGAGAGAGAAAAGACAGGAAACAAACTGAGGTTAATGTTCCAGAAACCCCAGTCATTTTAAGTTAATGCCCACCACCTTATCATCCTGAGAGTCCTTCACCAGCTGATCCTTCACAGGGCCTGTTGACCTTAGTTCAGATTCCTGTCATCCTCCCCCTGGTTAACATATTACCATCTGGCAGCTCTGTGCCTCAGACTGAGCTACCATCATGATCAGTAGTCCGTGAGCCTCCTGTGGCTGCAGAAACTGCCAAAATGCCAGCAGCATTTCCACTCCATTCCGAAGATGTCAGGGGAACTATAGTGACCTGATTTTTCAATCCCTCATTGAAATGAGAGAAGCATGCAGAAAACAGTTGGTAGATTCGAAACAGAATTTTGATTGTGCTTGTACCAGTGCCACGACAGAGTGGTACTGCTCTGACTGTAGGGGACACATTGACTACCACAGGAGACTTCCCTAGTTATCCGCGGACCTAAAACCTAGAGCGGCACAATCTCTCTCTCAACAGGTACAATATCTTTCAACTCACTGAGACTGCAACAGCCTCCACAAGAAGCCTTGTAACAGAATCCAGTGCCTTTTATTACCATGGGTGGCTGGCCTCAGAGCCACCCACAAATAGGCCAAGAGAAAAGGATTTCCCTCTACCCTTTCCCCAGTATGTACCCACTTTAATTGAACATGCAATAGTGTTTCTGCTTTGTACTTTCCACCCCACACTGCTATATTTATTACCAGATTGAATTGTTCGTATTGATTTTGTGTAATGTTTTGTCTTAATGATTTTTCTTCTAAGCCCCATGTAATATTATTAATGACCTTCACTGTTTTGCTTCATATCCAGTTGCAGGGCATTTATTCCATTGATAAATATTTTGCACCTCACCTCAGAAGTTCTTAGTGAGCCTCTACCTCAGCCGCTTGGGGATGGGTCTTGTGTCCATTCCCTTTTCCTCCTCCCATTTGAGCACATTCACCCTTTGGTGTGCAAACATTGTACGCACATATCTTTCTAGGAGAAAGATGTGAGGATTTCCTCTGTGCTAATTTTTGAAATGTTTGCCCTGTATGCACTGCAGTTTGCTTTTGTAATCAAGTCTTGTGGACAAACAGTTTTGAATAGGTTAAATCTTTAATGTCAGAAGAAGACTGTTGATCTGGGCTAGCTTTAGCATCCAATAATTAGAAACAAAAGGTAAGAGCTGTGATTTGAAACAGACTCCATTAGAACTAATTTAGTGAGTCTCCCTACTGAGCTTAATGAATTTAGGTTATATGATAGTTTGATTTATTTCTGCAATGCAAAACTGCTTTAACATGTAGCTATATAGTAGTTTAACTTGAAATAGTTTAACCATTTTTTGTCTTTTCTCTGACAGGGGTTCAAGATTTGAACTGTTACTTTTTCGGAATTGGTAAAATAGGAATTTCTCAATGACAGAGGTATTTTTGTGGGTTCAATCTAAGATTCACATTTGAGATTTATGGATGATACAACTGCAGACAGACTATGAAGCCAGCCATTTTCTCCTGGATCATGAAGAGCAGGTATAACTTGACAGAATGACACACTAAGATAAGCCCTTTCTTCCTCTTACGCTCTCATTTCAGTCACTTTACCATGAAGTGAGCTGTAGCTCACGAAAGCTTATGCTCAAATAAATTTGTTAGTCTCTAAGGTGCCGCAAGTACTCCTTTTCCTTTTACCAAAGCTTGTGAGGCAAAGCTGGCACAAGGTAGGAACAGGCAACAAGACCTTGGACATAAATATACTATGACCCTTAGATGAGGGTAGACTTGGTTTATGGATCAGAATCTGGAGACAGAGCCATGAAGTATTTATTGAGTTGTATATCTTGAGCCAGTGATGGTTCAGCTTCACTAAGTTCAGAAGGGGCCTGATCCATAACCCAATTAAGTCAATGAAACCCATTGACTTCAATGGATCAAGCCCATGACCTGCAACATCAGTCTAGCCAAGACTGGGGCGGTAACAGTGGAGTTATAAGATCTGTATAAGATACACAAGAATTATGGCAGGCACAGCATTATTTGTCAAGAGCATGCATGAAGTTGAGAAGGGGGAGAACGTGGTACAGATGTGTCATATTAAATCACAAGTCAGAATGAATTTACAGAACTTAGTGTAAATAAGTGAAGGATCTTGCATTGTTGTGGTCTGTTTTCAGTCAGCATGAAGGCAGGGGGCCAAATTCTGATCTCAGTTTTACTGGCGTCCACAACTCTTCAGGATTTATACCAGTGTAATGGAACGCAGAATTGGGCCCAGAAATATGTGCAGACCAATGTCATCAAGGCAACCGTTTTGATTTCCTACTAACTATAAATCCAAATGAAATAATTTCTGGTTGCTAAATTGATTTTAATCAGACTCAGTTTTTTGTTTTGCTGCAGGGCTAATAAAAGCCAATTTTCATGTTAGACCCAGAAGAAGAAAAAAATCAGTGCTCCTTGTAGACATAACTTATATGAAAATGGAGTTGGTTAGCTTATAATAGCTCAGCACACAATGGGATGCTGCCCCAAGAAATGGAGATATGCACACCATTTGGGATGGCTTTGCTTCTGTTGCAAGGATCCTTAAGAAACTGGGCCTATACATGTGAGCACAATTTATTTGTATTAGAAATACTTTTGAAGAATGAGTTTAGCTTTTGAAATTCACCCGATTGCACCAATCAGCATGCACGATTTAAAGAAATTCCCTGGGATTCATGATGCATGAATTTGCATTGATTTTAGCCCTATTCTGCAAAATACTAACACTGAGGGTACATTTTACTCATACCAAGAACGTTTTAAAATGACACCCTGAAAAAACCCATCCCCAAACCCGAAAGCTATAAAGCTTAGAGTAAAAGGAATAAACTGGCAGAGAACATCACTTCATGAATGAACATTTTTTTAAAAAAGCTGTTTTGGAAGCTAGAAATCTAAATTAAAACTGATCTTGAGTGTCTTAACTTACACAGCTGGCCCCTAGGCAGCAGATAATCCTAAAAATGACACCACAGTTAATAGCATTACATGGGTAATGTTTTCTAAAAGATTAGTTGCTCTTGAATAATTTATCAACTATATCAGGCAAAAATAGTCTTCAGTAAGGGGCAAGCAAGGATTCCTATCCATCCAGATCCTTGTATTCATTATTACAAGCTACATTTACTACAATGTAAAAAGAAAATTGAAAAAGAAATTGCATCTCCAGTTCCTTTGAAGAACATTTGCAGGATCCCATGGTACAGAAGTTGTCCTTAAAAACTTTCCGAATGTACTTTACATAACAAGACATCATTGCTCAGAATCTGCAGTATTTCCTAGCCTTCCCAATAAGTCAAAATCCACATTTAAGTATTACATTAGAGGGATACAACAGGTGGCAACTGGCACTCTGCCCACAAACCCCATTGCCATCTCTGTCCGCATATCTATTCAAGGGATACCATCATAGGACCCAATCACATCAGCAACACCATCAAGGGCTCGTTCACCTGCACATCTACCAATGTGATATGTGCCAGCAATGGCCCTCTGCCATGTATATTGGCCAAACTGGACAGTCTCTACATAAAAGAATAAATTTGGACATAAATCAGAAATCGAGAATTGTAACGTTCAAAAACCAGTAGGAGAGCACTTCAGTCTCCTTGGACACTCAATAACAGACTTAAAAGTCACCATTCTTCAGCAAAAAAAAAAACTTCAAAAACAGACTTTAACGAGAAACTACAGAACTGGAATTAATTTGCTAACTTGACACCATCAAATTAGGCCTGAATAAAAATTGGGAGTGGCTGGGTCACTACAAAAAATAATTTTCCCTCTGTTGATACTCACCCCTTCTTGTCAACTGTTCGGAATGGGCCACATCCACCCTAATTGAATTGACCTCGTTAGCACTGACCCCCCAGCTTCGTAAAGCAGCTCCCATCTTTTCATGTGCTGTATATTTATACCTGCTTACTATATTTTCCACTCCATGCATCTGATGAAGTGGGTTTTAGCCCATGAAAGCTTATGCCCAAATAAATTTGTTAGTCTCTCAGGTGCCACAAGGACTCCTCATTGTTTTCGCCCACTGATAGTGGTGCTAAAGGAAATTCTCATCTCAGTGAGGGCAAGCAATATCATGATTTTAGGGATTTGTTGCATGACCCATTAATTTAATCTGCTAATATCCTTGAAGTATGTCACTCTCTATTGAGTATAGTATCACTAGATCAAAACAGCCAGAATGCATCATTCCAACACTGAAGCACTTTTCATTCAGTCCTGTCGACCTTCCAGTGGTGAGTTTAGAAGAGCTGAAAAATGAACCCTTCAGTGATACGACTGACTATCATTGCAATTTAATTGTTTCTGGTGTTGGAGTAATCAGTTTTAAGGTCTTACCTTGTCAATGCTTGCACTGGTTTTGGTGGCACCAACAAATAGAATACTTTATCAGCTCTGACAGTTGTGCCTGGAAGCAAGGATTTAAAATAAACGTAATTATAGGAAAGAAATATCTTGGCCACTTAAGAAATGGCTTTATTTCCTGACCTCTAAAGAAGAAGAGACATTCCAGGATCTGTGATTTGACTATTCCAAGTGTATTTTTCATTTTCATAATCAGTGTCTAATTCACGCATGTAAGGTATAATTGAAAGAACAAACAAGCTGTCAAGGTATGGGTAAAATTTGGACATCAGACCTGGGTCAATGGCTAATTGGAGGATGTTCTTTTTCATAAAAAGTAATGCAGTGCACATCTACACACTTTTGTTTAGCTACAAAAGTTTTATTAGGCATAACAGCTCTATACTCTGGATTTTTACACATACAATACTATTGGAAAACTCCTCAGACGTAGATCGATCATGCTAGTTATCAGTAACAAATGTGACAGTAAACAGTATATTATATTGAACTTGTAATAGTTGCTTCATCTTTATAGGAAACCTGGAATTAAAAAAATGCAATGAGATGCTTTGTGTTGAATACACTCCAGACTGGGGCACTATTCAGTTTCCTATTTTTGTGTTCTCACACCATAGACAAAATTCTAGCTGAAAATTTTTAGCTACTTCCAACTAGTCCCGATCAGTAGCTGAGGCCATAGCTACACTCCAGGAACTACAGCAGCATAATTATGGCATTATAGCTATCTGGCATAACCCCACATTGTAGATTGAGCCTACAATGACAGAAAAGTCCCCCCCCCCAGTCACTGTAGAAACACCACATCCTCAAAGTGACAGTAGCTAGGGGTACAGAAGCATCCCCCCTAGTGGCAGCTATACAGTTATGGCACTCAGTGGTGCAGACTTTTCACAACCTAAATTTTAAGTGTAGACCAGGCCTTAGGGCCAGGATTTTCAAAAATAGAGCCTAACGGTCAGGCTCTTAAATCCAGACTCAGGCACCTGAATAAGTTGCTTGAATTGCCAGAGTGCTGATCATCCAGCACAGCCTATCCAAGTCAGATTTAAGCTCCTGTTTTTCAAGAGTTTGATCTAGGATTTGAAACAGTGCAACTAATCTAATTGTCTGATGATTTGGGGGGCCACTGGTCCTCAAAGCATGAAAGGTCAATAGGTCAAGAAGTCAAAAACACTACCATAACAACAACCCAAAAACACTACTTCACACACAAATTTACCCCTGGGAAAGAGAGGAGAGAAAGAGAACCACACATGACAGATGTTAGTCATGTCACTAAGTGCACTGCTAGAAGGTGCTCAGGGGATAAGGCAGCATAAAAGAGCCTATATAGAATAGAAATAGAAATCAGTAGAAACCAGATGATGGCTTAGAATCATAGAATATCAGGGTTGGAAGGGACCTCAGGAGGTCATCTAGTCCAACCCCCTGCTCAAAGCAGAACTGATCCCCAATTAAATCATCCCAGCCAGGGCTTTGTCAAGCCTGACCTTAAAAACTTCTAAGGAAGGAGATTCCACCACCTCCCTAGGTAACGCATTCCAGTGTTTACCACCCTTCTAGTGAAAAAGTTTTTCCTAATATCCAACCTAAATCTCCCCCACTGCAACTTGAGACCATTACTCCTTGTAATGAAGTGGATCGGCATCTAATGGCTTCTAGTGGCTTCTAATGAAGTGGATCGGCATTTCCAAGGAGACATACATACACTGTTGTTCCTGGGCAAGTTGACTGCTGGTGCTTAGATACCAAGGTGTCAGTGCCTTAGAAATGCCTAGAACAGTTTGGAACATTTTCAAGGATTAAAGACATAAAAAAGTCTTCTCTGGATACAAGTTTCACCATTAGGATTAACCATTCCCATAACACTTTTCCTCTTCAGCTAATTTGTACTGTTGGCTGAAGACATTGCCCCACTCACCAGTGAAAAGGCCAATGACTCAAGTTTTCAGTGCTGGCTGTCAGCTTGCAAATAAAATCCTTCAACTGTCCATTGAGTATCCACCACCATCACTGCAAAAAGGCTGCTTGAGCATCTTCTGCTACCTCTAGTGAAAAGTTTGCAGAGAGAGAGAGAGATTCTATTTTAAAATAGTGCAAACCCTAAACAAACCAACATAAGAGAGGAACTGTGCATTCACTTCATGATGCCTGAGAACTTTTTTGAGTTGACATAAACTCCAATTTCTCCAGCACCTTAGAGAAATTGTAAGTTTCTAAGGGACATTATCACCTTTGACATAAAGCCCCCTAAATTTGCCAAAATATTAATTATAACAACGGAATGTCTATTCACTGTATCCCAAATTGCTATTGCATTATTTCACCTGAACTCCAAAGAAATACAAGCCCAAAATCACTACCTGTCAGTAGCCATGGATACCACCTCAAACGGCCTGGGTCAGTTCTTGGCCTAGGCAGTGGGCTTAAATTAAATTTTAAAAAAGGGGGCAGAATCTATAAACATAACACCGGTGAGTCCAAAAGAAAACCCCTGGTCCTCGGGGCTTTCATCCCCAGCTTCCTCTCTTGTACTCCAGGAGGTTCAAGTAGCTCAGAGGTGGCCTAGTGCTAGCACCTCTGGCAGAGAAGCGTTGGCCCCTTGAACTCCCAAACTCTTTTAGTTGCTTTCTATTTTTCTCTCTTTATACTTTGGCTCAGCATCATTAGCCGCACCAGCTGGGGCATGTCGCTCCACAATTGACATTTCTCACAGCTGAGCCAGGATAGGCCTAGTATTGCTGTCTGCAGACAGGGAGAGTTCTCCACCCTGCCTGCCTAAGTTTTTGTGGGACTTTGTAGATCCCATTACACAACCCTAAAGTATTCTATGTGGGTTCAAAGTATAAGTATGCATTTACTTCCTCCCCCCACTTGCAAAGGGAGGAAAAATTATTAAAAGACTCCCTGGAGCCTGATCTATTTTTCCTTCTACACACAAAACCGACACAATGTCCTGCACAAGGCAATTCCAGGGCCAGGCCCAAATTTATATTCACTCCAATCCAGACACTATTATTTTTATGAAGCTGTATTCCAAAGCTGTGTAAAAGTGATAGTTCATATCCATTCATTGTGATCACATTCCAAAATGCAGTCTTGCTCCTTCAAACACTCATGAGTAAATTTACATATATTAGTTGTAGTCTCACTAATAGTGGCCATTGGCACTATTTAAAAAAAAGGAATAAACGGTACTTGTTTCTGTTTCTTTTACTGAATGAATGTTGTATTAATTTTTCACAATAAACAACATTCTTTACAATTTCTTTTTAAAGATTTAGTCAGAAATGTGAATGGTAAGCAAGCAGGATGATGTGTCATGAACCAAGATATATTTCCTGTAATATGTTTATCAGGTTCTCTAAATGTTAATTTCAGGTTTGGTAGTGTTCAGTGTGTCATCAGGGGACAAAACAGGCATATGCCTTAGCTCCCCCATATTCTTTGATAGCGACTAAACTTTTTGCTGTAGTTATAAATTAATACCTGTATCTCTGTAGGTGATGTCTCATGAGTAGCATGCTCATGAAAACTGAGGAGATGTGAAGTATGACGAGAATATGAAAGATTTTCACAACTGCACTGCAAAAAAAGATGATGCACTGAAGAATTCATTGCTCTTGCCATATCAGTCCCTTAGTGCCCCCTCATCCCCACCAGATTGTAGCAGGACAATTTTGGGGTCCTACGTGTTCTGCAGTTAGATTTACAGCCATGCAGTCTACTCCTCTCTCTCTGTTATCTTCTTCCACACTGAAACGAGGTAAATAACATTTTCCCAAGATCATCTTCGTACTTCAAGAAAAAGATCCCCAGATATAGCAGACTGACTCAGGGTATGTGAAGAATACACATTTTAAAAATACAGTGGAAAAGAACATACAGAAATAAAAAGGTATTTGTTAAATAGTAATCATATTATAAACTGGCTTTGCTAAGCACTTGGGATGGGATCAGTGAATTCCACCAAGTGGAATTCACAACCCTGAATTAGGTGCCCAGGCTTCCTATAGAATGTGTGGGGAGAGTTAGGCAGCTAAAAATGGGATTCAGAGAAGCCAGAACACTGAAGGGGAAGCCATATAACCTAGTCAGTAGGAAAGGCTGAGGAGAGGTATGTGGCCTATATCCTGCCCTTCTAAGAAAGATAGCTACCTAAGTCTGGGCTGTGAAAGTCTTTCCTGGTGTTAGGCATGTAAGCCCAGTCAACCCTTTTATAAGAAAAATGGAGGAGGTGATGGTGGTGGTTTCACTTTGTATATAATATTTAAAATAATCATTGGAGCAAGGACTTGAACTTGGGTCTCTGATGTTCCTGCTCTAACCACTGAGGTGTAAAATCAATCACTCGCTTGTTCCTTCTCTCTAGACCAATGAATGTTTGACTATGTTATATGCTATGGAAAAGATCCATCGGGATAAAACTGAGTGCGTGAGCAACCCCAGAATACCCTAGAGGTTAAGGCAATCACCTGGGAAGTGGGAGTCCTGGGTTCACATTTCTGCTGCACATTAGTCAGAGTAAAGATTTGAACCCAGGTCTCTCACACTGTGGATAAGTGCTCTGGGCTACTGGATAGAAGGAGAAGGGGGGGCACCTCGATTCCTGGTCTGAGAGGGACTGAATCTGTAGATGTGTGCTAAGGTGGCCTCTGACCAGGCCACCCCAGGTAAAATATTGGCTACACTGTGCCTTATGTGTATGTTAAGTGCCAATGTGGTCAGATCTGAGGTGGCTGTGCACATATCTAGTGGCAGAAATTTAAAGTGTAGGTGCTTACAAGGTTAGACAGCAGCAGAGAGGGGTTTATGAGAATCTTAAGTTTGGAATTAGGCACCTAAAGTGGTAGTTAGGTACCTCCCCCCGCCTTGTGAAACTGATCCTTTTACGCTAATAGTATCAGGGGGTAGCTGTGTTAGTCTGTATCCATAAAAACAACAAGGAGTCTGGTGGCACCTTAAAGACTAATAGATTTATTTGGGCATAAGCTTTCGTGGGTAAAAAAACACTTCTTCAGATGCATGGAGTGAAATTACAGATGCAGGCATTATATAGTGACACATGAAGAGAAGGGAGTTACTTCACAAACAACACTGGTTCTCCACTTGTGAGGTAACTCCCTTCTCTTCATGTGTCAGTATATAATGCCTGCATCTGTAATTTTCACTCCATGCACCTGAAGAAGTGGGGTTTTTTACCCATGAAAGCTTATGCACAAATAAATCTGTTAGTCTTTAAGGTGCCACCAGACTCCTTGTTGTTTTTATGCTAATAGTAATTTTAGTTCTGATAACTAATAGTTCCTGAGTTGAATCTTTTATTTGTTCTGATATTACTATGGAAGCAACTTGTTCTCTCCCTCTGTCTCTCACATACATATAGACATACAAGCCTGTATGTCTATCATGTTCTTTGTGAGATGTGTTTGCTTACAGGAGCACAATTAAAGCCATTTGAAGATTTGTGAATATAAAAATATTTAACTACTCTTTTGATAAAATATTCTCCCTGATATTTTATTAAAAAGTTATTTTAATTTTCATTAAAATAAATTTGCAAACTTATTTCCTCCTGATGCCAGATATCCTCTACATTTATAATCCCTTCTCTTCGTATGCACTAGAAATCAGCTCAAGAATAGGAACAATTAAATTGAAACCATCGTCTGCAAGGCTAGTTCCCACCTGCCTTGCAACACCAGATCCAGTGCTGACCCCCCAAGATACCACAGTAGCTTAGACACAATCTCTCACAGAACTGCACCCAAAAGGCATAAAAAGCCTTCTGGTTTACTATTCAGCTCTCTCAGAAGGCAAATGTTAAGTGTAGCATATAATATTCACAGACAGACTTAGCGCAGGATTCTAACACCATTGCTCTTTTATTTAACAGATAAAGCATAGAGAACATAACATTTAGAAAACAACAACCATCCTAAACAGAATCTCTTTGTTATCTCACCTTGGGAATCCAACTGTGTACAGGAAGGCAGAGTTTCCCTTGCCTCTTCATGATCCTACTTGCATCTCCTCTCAGCTTGACCTGGTGAGACATAGCAGAAAAAGAGGGCAAAAAAGAGCAGTTTCTACCCTTCGACCCCTCTGTCAGGTGACTTCCTCCTCAGATGACCAGACACACTTACCAGGTGACTTCCTGGCCAAGCAACCTCTCCCTGATGAACCAGTTCTCCTGGTTGAGGGTCAGTCTATCGTTTAAAGCTTTTCCATTGTGATTGGGAGAGAGCTTTAATCAACAACCCTCTTTTTATAATGTTTTTCCACCAGCCTCTGGAATTTCAACCCAATATACAGGAAAGTAGATAACAGAGAAGGCAAAGGGGATGCATATTCAAAATGGAATTTGCAGGATGGTAAAGATATAGTCACAGATTTCATAATCTCACACAGAATTCATACATTTTACAGATTCCCCCAAATTGTCTCACACGCTGCCCATTGGCCAAATTCTGCTCAGAATTATAAGGGCTGCACACACTTTTGTTGATTGGCGTTGTATATTAAAGCCCTAACACTTAGAAACTCAGGTCAAGTCTACACTTCAAAATTAAGTCTACCTAAATTACGTTGACGTTGAGCCACCACAGTAATTAAAATCCCTTTTGCATGTCCCCACTATGCTTCTTGTGTTGGCAGTGTGCGTCCTCACCAGAATCGCTTGCACTGATTTAACTGTCAGTGTGATGCATTGTGGGATGGCATCTGAAAGGCAGCAATAGTCAATGTAAACCATGCAGAGTCTACACTGATATTGCATCAACCTAACTACGTCATCCTAAGTGCTACGCCTCTTGTGGAGGTGGAGTTATGTAGTGGGCAAGTTAAATCTACATTTTAGTGTAGACACTTACAGAGTTAGGTCGACATAAGCTGCCTTATGTTGACCTAACTCTGTAGTATACACTAGGCCTCAGATAAGGAAATTAGGGTCCAATCCTTCAGGATGCCGAGTGCCTCTTGCAAAGTGCTCACATCAATGAGCAATGAAGACCGACTTTCCTGGAGCCACTTGGCTCTGCCTCTTTTAAATGAAAACCAAACCTTGGTCTAAATTACTTCTCTCATTGTGGCGTAGATCAAGGACACCATAAAACATCTTTTGTGCCAGTGGTAGCCAATAAATTATCTGTGCTCTCATTTTGCATTTCCGATATATATAATAAGTAAAGAGATTAAACAAATATTTGCTGGGTTGATATGGAGTGGTAAGCAAGTGAGAATCTAAATGCATTCTCTTTTTGTCTTTTCTCAAAACCTGGTTTGTGGGGTAGGGTGGGGGTTTTTATATTCTTTATACCCATTAGTACCATCTGGCAGAACAATAGAGATCTCTTAATTTCAGGCCTCCTTGTTTTAAATGTAATTGTTGTTGAGATTTCAGCACAGGTTTTCCAAGGGAATGAACAAAATGACAAAAAATAAACAACAGATACCAAATTAAAATTCATGAAAAGATGTCAATCATCTCCACCAATTAAACAGAATCATGTGGTGTTACTTTGCCTTACTGTGCATGCATGTCCCATTCAAACCTCCTTTTAATAGCTTAGCTTAGTTTCCATCTGGATAGTTCAGTCTCCTATTTGTAAATGGAGAGCACCCAACCTGAACTCCCCTCCCACTCTGAGAATATCAAGGAACCCTAATCCCTTCAAGGTTACACAGCTAATCTTTACAGCTAAATCATAATTTAACCCTCTCTATTTGGTTTCCTTTTAAAATGGCTTGATGAATTTCCTTCTTGTATGGCTTCTGGAGATGGGGATGACATAGTTCATCTGAAGTTTTTAAGCCTACTACTTCCCACAGGTCCTCTCATCTGTAAACATATGGCCTTGATTTGGAAACAGGTGGAAAGATATTTCCTTAATTGCTGGGGTTTGGAACAATCCTACAGTTACATGGCACACAAACTGGCGATATTTTTGAAATGAATCTTGGTAGGATGAAGACATATTATTAGACAAGTTAAGAGACAGAGGGGGGAATTCTGGCTCTGTTGAGGTCTGTAGGAATTTGCCACTGACTTCAGTGGAGCCAGGATTCCCCTAGAATATCACCAATAGAATATCCTCTCACAGAGAATAGAAACCTAACATACTCTTTCACCCACTGATTTATGCTTTCAAAGATATCAACACACCATTACATTTATTGTCCAGTGTCCTTACTTGAGAGAGATTGTGTTTCCAGTTTAGACAATATCCAGTATAATGAGTCTGCAGCAATATATAGAAAAGTAGTGATTATGTGAATTAATTTAACACAGTAACAGCCAAATTCTGCCTCTCTTATGCATGGTGAGTAGTCCCTTACTCTATGAGAGCCGCATTCACTGCAGAGGTTCTGAGGGAGATTCCCACACCTGAGCCATTCTTTTTAGGTGACAAAGCTGAGGGATTGTCCCAGATTGAGGTGTTAATATAGGAGGTTTTGGAACAAATTTATCAATTTAACAGTAGTAAATCCACAGGACCAGATAGGATTCACCTAAGGGTTCTGAAGGAACTCAGATATGAAATTGCAGAACTACTAACTGTGATATGTAACTTTTCACTTAAATCAGCCTCTTTACTGGATGACTGGAGAACAGCAAATGTGAGGCCAATTTTTTTAAAAAAAAAGCTCCAGAGGTGATCCTGGCAATTGCAGGCTGGTAAGCCTAACTTCAGTACCAGCCAAATTAATGAAAACTATCGTAAAGAATGAAATGACCACATTTGTTGGGGAAGAGTCAACACGGCTTTTGTAAAGGGAAATCATGTCTCACCAATCTACTAGAATTCAGTGAGGGGTAAACAAGCATGTGGACAAGGCTGATCCAGTGAATTTAGTGTACTTTGATTTTCTGAAAACCATTCACAAGGTCCCTCACCGAAGGCTCTGAAGCAAAGTAAGCAGTCATGGGAGAAGAAGGAAGGTTAAAAGATAGGAAACAAAGAGTAGGAATAAATGGTCAGTTTTCACAATGGAGAAAGGTAAATAGTGGTGTCCCCTGTAGATCTTTACTGGGACAAGTTTTATTCAACATTTTCGTAAATAATCTGGAAAAGGAAGTAAATAGTGAGGTGACAAAGCTTGCAGATGATACAAAATTACTCAAGATAGTTAAGTCCAAAACAGACTGAGAAAAGTTACAAAACTCTCTCAAAACTGGGTGACTGGAGAACAAAATGGCAAATGACATTCAATGTTGATAAATGCAAAATAAGGCACATTGGAAAACATAATTCCAACTATACGTACAAAATGATGGGATCTAAATTAGCTTTTACCATTCAAGGAAAAGATCTTGGAATTATCATGGACAGTTCTCTGAAAACATCCACTCAACGTGCAGAGGAAGTCCCAAAAGCTAACAGAATGTTAGGAACCATTAGGAAAAGGATAGATTTTTAAGACAGCAAATATCATAATGCCACCATATGAAGCCATGGTATGGCCAGACCTTGAATATTGCATGCAGATCTGGTTCCCCTCTCTCAAAGATATATTAGAAATTGAAAAGGTTCAGAGAAGGGCAACAAAAATGATTAAGGGTACTGAACAGCTTCCACATGGGAAGAGATTAAAAAGACTGGGATGGTTCAGCTTGGAAGAGAGACAGCTAAGCGGGGGGGGGGGGGATATGATAAAGGTGTATAAAATCATGACTGGTGAGGAGAAAGTGAATAGGGAAGTGTGATTTACCCCTTTACATAACACAAGAATGTCACCTAGTGAAATTAACAGAAAGCAGGTTTAAAACAAAAAATAAAGGAAGCACTTCTTCACACAATGTATAGTCAACCTGCGGAACATATTGGCAGTGGATGTTGTGAAGGTCAAAACTATAAATGGGTTAAAAAAAGAATTAATGAGCTCATGGAGGACAGGTCCATCAATGGCTATTAGCCAGGATGGTCAGGAATGCAACCCCATGCTCTAGATGTCCTTAAGCCTCTGACTGCCAGATGCCAGCAATGGACAACAGAGGGTGAATGACATGACGACTGCCCTGTTCTGTTCATTCCCTTGGAAGCATCTGGCATTGGCCAATGTTGGAAGATAGGATACAAGGCTAGATGGACCATTGGTCTGACTCAGTATGGTCATTTTTATGTTCTTCAGAAGCTGGGCCTTTAAGAAAAACTTTAATTACTGTGAAAGTGAAAATAAAATTGCAAGAATTGGCAAAACTATGAGGATCTCAATATTTGCTTTACTCATGAACAAGCAAAGACTGTCCTCATTTGTACATAATCTTCACATGGAAACCAAACTAGTGCTATAAAGTATATATATATTCTTTTATAGCCTTTATGTGAAATAATTTGGGCAAAGCATGTACATTTTACCACATTTAAACAATTATGAAAATGCATATAATTAACTGTATAATATTGTCTTCTAAATCAACAGTTCCAGTGCATTCCATGTCTTTTTGCTCCCAGGGCTGGAGATTTTTTATATAGTAAAGATGCCATTTTTCTCACAGCAGTTTGCACTTGTTACAGTTTATGTATTCGCTTATAACACTATCCACATTGCTTTATGACTTCTTGAATGAGTATCAGTCTCATAATTTCAGTAGCTGTGACATCAAGCAACTACTTCAAAGACAACCAGGTATAAACTACAGCCATGCAAAATGACCAGATTTAGTGTGTGAAACATGAGATTTTTGGCAGCATGAAATTGTGAAGTCTGTTGTGAAAGGCTGCTATTCTGGAAGTGAGTGCACCTGAAGAAGGCAGGTAGTGCGCTTAGCAACAAGTGTATTAGATATGAGATTCACTCTGGGGTTGTTCCCACAGAGTCTCAGGGCCTCAGTTCTATCCATACCTGGTTTTCTGGATCAGTGTAATTTACTGACTGAATGGCTGTGTTCCCAGCCTCCTAGAAGCATGTCCCCTTTCCTTCTGGACACTGTGTATGAAATATTCAAGAGACTATGGACCCATGACACTTCTCAATAGGCACACACACACACATCTTGAGTACTAAGGAATGGCAGGTTTACATCCTATGTAATTATGGCTTTTCTTTGTAAAAAAGGGTTAATTTTGCCCCTAGGGACAGAATTTTGCCCTCATATTCATGTACAATGCATGATTCTGAATAAAAACTGCTTGAATGTTTTTCCAGAAAAAGGACATTTTAGAGGAAACCTAGAATGTGCAACTTGTCTATAGCTCAGTGGACAAGTTATTTTTGTCCCATTTGTAATGCTCTGTACAAATGTCCTTTCATTTCATAGGACTGGTTTAGAGAAAACAGAACTGAAACATCAAAACCATTGTTAACATACCAACCATTTAGGGGAACAGAATATTAAAAGGGCTGTTGAAAATAGATCATGTATTATCAGGCTGCAGTCTCTTTACTTATGTAATTTCTTTTAATTAATCTCATGCTACTGTATTGCTCAAATTTATTAAACAGCCATTAATCCCTCGTTACCATTCACCCAAAACTGCACGTTAAAGCAAGCACTGAAAAATCATTCTGGTTGCAAGGTCTGCTGCATTTGTAGAGCTGTTTTCCCAGCCCCTGTTTAAAGCAACCTCTTAGCTCTTGTATTGTATTAAATATTCTAATCCCCACACTGAGCATGCATTTCTCATGAGCAGAGCAGAAAAGTAGCTGTTTTAATTATCGTTTTGAAATCTGCAGTGAAGTGGATCATGTTCTCATTTGCTACTTGCCAGTCAACCCACAGTGCATCCAATGCTAGAAGACTCTTCCTGAGCATTACATAGTGTGCATGGCATTAGATCAGCATTAGTGGTAGCTTCATATACAGCATTAGCAGTAAGGCTGCAGAGGATTTGTTTTTAATTTATACAACTTTCAGCATAGATAATAAAGTTATATAGAATCACAGGACATCAAAAAATGCAGTTATATAAAATAGAACACCACTCCAGAATATTGAAAAATAGGTAATATTTCACACACTGTACATCAAAGTAATTTCAGAAGCATTAAATTCATCATAAGAAACCTATAAGTCAGGCCCAAATGCTCTCCTCCATTTTTATGAACGAGTGGGGAAAATATACCTGCAGATTTTGGCCCAGGGAACAGAGAAAGGGAAAGTGCTAGGATGATTCTATGGAATGCTGCTGGCTTATTGCAGCCATGTGGAAGTCTAACCTTGGGATTCCAGCTCCACAGTTGGGAAAAGAGTAGTTCAGGAGACATTATGGATCCATCTCTGCTAGTCTGCTAACAGACTTGGGGGGAGGAGGTCAGGACCTAGTGTAGGAGGTGTCCCCATATCTTAGGGTTTCTTCAGTTGAGAGCAAATCAATTCCCTACATCAAGTGAATTGGCAAATCCAAGCTTGAAGAGTTTCTAGTGTCCTACATGGATTATTCCAGTATAAGGGAGCACGAGACCCAAAAAAGGTTGATCTCTGAGACCCTTGTTTCAAGTCAAGTTCCTTTGCTACTATGAAGTATGGTCCAATCCTGACATCACTGGGGATTTTGCCATTGACTTCAATGGGAGTTTAATCACGTCCTGTCTGTAAGATAGAGCTATATCAATAGATAGCAGCCTCATTGAGCATCCCAGTTTTCTTCTTTTTGCCTGGTCTTCAAAAATCCTGAAAAATTTTCAGTTGGTTTCTATTAGATCAAGTGAGTCAACTGAATTTGGGACAGAGCCATGTATTATGTGCCTGGAGCTACTGATCCTCCAGTTTCCTAGTGCTATTGTTCCTCCAGTTTAAAACAACAGAGTCCAACAGAAACTAACAGAGACCACCAGAAGGATTCTAATTGAATACCTGGAAGTTTCATTAGGGAAGACTTTGGAGAATTATTTTTTATGTCACAAGGTTAGGAAATCCCAATGGAGTTGTTGCCCTTGATATTCCTTAGCTAAACACTCATGACTTACTTTCAGTTTCTGCAATGATGGAGGGTTTCCCCTCATATGTACTCCACCTGTGACTTTGAATCCACAGTCTAGGTCACCTTCCATTCAGATTTCTGCACAGCAAGTTATCGTTTCTACTTGTACCTCTTCCCTATTTAATTTTTTTTTCATTAGACCTAAATGTCACAGCTAAGCTTTTTGCAAAATAGAAGCCTTAGCCATAATCAGCTCCATCTTCTTTTCTCATCTGATCATTCATTTCCCCAAAGTAAATATAGTAGTCATGAAATTCATTGCATTAATTGGAAGTAGTATTTCTGTATGGTTCTCCAGGCGCTTGTGGATCATTGTGGGTGTTTCACGGTCATTAACGCAGCCTGGTCCGGAAAGGTGCATGACGCATGTATTTTTCAGAACCTGTTCAGGAAGCTGCAAGCAGGGACTTTCTTCCCAGACCAGAAGATCACCCTAGGGGAAGTCAAAATGCCCATTGTGATCCTGGGAGACCCTGCCTAGCCCATAATGCCATGGCTTATGAAGCCATGCACGGGGCACCTTGACAGCAGCAAGGAGCGGTTCAACAATAGGCAAGTGCAGAATGACTATTGAGTGTGCTTTTGGCCGTTTAAAGGTCCGTTGATACTGCCTACATGGGAGGTTGGCCCTAGCCGATGACAATATTACTATGCTTATAGCCGTGTGCTGTACACTCCATAATATTTGTAAGGGGAAGGATGAAAGACTGACTCAGGGCTGGACCACTGAGGCTCAATGCATGGAGGCTGAATTTGAACAGCCAGAGACCAGGGCTGTTAGAGGAGTGCAGCGTGGGGCCATAAGGATCAGGGATGCCTTGGGGAAGCAATTTGAAGCTGAAAGCCACTAATATTTGTTGCTATGCTCAGCAGTGCAGTGCTTGTAATGCTAGGAGGTGATTGGTGCAGACGATGCACTATGAAGGTTTAAGAAAATTACCTGTTTTGCAGGACTCTGATTGCTTTCAAACCAACACAATTATTTTATTAAAAAAACAACAACTGGAGGAGAGAGACAAACAAAAAAACCACATCAGCACTGAGCGGGATGGGGGAAGGGAGGGTCCCAGGAGGAGGTGGGGTCTCGGGACGCTTAAAGATTTGTGAATGTCCGGGTATCATATCCAACCTTCTCCTTTGGAGTACAGTGCAATGGGCCCTGTGGGTGGGTGTTGAGTGCGGTGGGTACTGGGAGTCCGCAGGGCTGGACTGTGACGGGGGAGCAGTGGAATGCAGTGGGTACAGACTGGAGCCAGGAGGTCGATAAGAGTGTGTTGGGGGGTGCATGAGAACGAGTTTTGTGACAGTGGCTGCTGGGGAGAGCGGGCGGGGAGCTGCTCAGTTTGCAGGGCTAGTAGTGCCTGGAGCGTGTCCGCTTGGCGCTCCATAACGTTTAAGAGCTGCTCCGTGGCTTTGTTCTGGCACGTCACATTCTCCTTTTGCTCCCTCTTCTCGCTGCCCTGCCACTCCTTCAATTCTTGTTTTTCAGCCACAGAGTGCATCATGTCCTCACGCAGAAAGTCCTCTTTAGTTCTTTGGGGCCGATTTCTAAGTCCGCGCAGCTGTTCAGCCAGCAGTAACAAAGAGGGAGGCTGGGCTCCCAAGGTCATCTCTGTGAAGCCAAAACGCAACATTTTACAGAAGCAGTATTGTTTGCAACACACAGACCACTGATTCGGTGATTTAAAACACGGCCACTATTTACATACCTATCACTAACTGGCTGACCCCAGGCAAGCACACATAAGCCACAAGTTCCCCAAAATGGCTAGTAACCACAGGGGCGGGGGAAATCAGTGTTCCAGGACTGTACTGTACACTGGGCACATGGCTCTTGGGGAGAGCCAGCACAGTAGGTGGGCCTGATAATCATTTCTATCCCCACACTTTCCACAGGCTGTGTTCATTATAGAAGATATCTTGCTGCTGAGGGTGAGCAAGGAATCAAGGGAAAGTCTTCTCCAAGCCAGCAGCTTTCGCCCTGGCCTTTATGCAGCTCACCTGTGTGCAGCTATGGTTCCCCCCACCACCCAGGGCTGGTAGAGTGGTGCGGGAAAGTTCCCCTTAATGGGGCAAGAATCAAAGCAGCTCTGCCAAAGAACCTGCGACGGCAGATTGCCCAGTATCTCCATGAAAGTTTCCTGGAGATCTCTAAGGGAGATTCCCATGAAGTGAGGGAGTCAATCAACACCCCGTTCTTCCGCTCAGACTAGGCAGGTACGCGTATCATACAGACACAAGCCTGCAACCTTCCTGCCACCAACAACTTGCCTCAGTGATTCCCAAAATCAAAGCCACTTACCAGCAGCCTCCTCTCCTGTTTGTGCTTCACCAAGATCCAACAGCTATGACTGGCTAGCCTCCTCCAGGGTAGACATGAGCTCCTGGCTGCATGCATCTCTGACCTCCGAGTTGTCCTCTGCCTCTGGTTGCCTCTGGTTCCCTCCACATCCTTGTCCAAGATCTCCTCCTCCTGGCTCAGTCCACTCTTGACTGGCACACGAGACACCGAAGTATCCACAGTGGCCTTCAGAGTGGAGGTGGGGTCGCCACTGAGTATCGCGTCCAGCTCTTTGTAGAACCGGCAGCTCGTGGGCGCAGCACTGGAGTGGTGCTTTGCCTCCTGTGCCTTGTGGTAGGCGTTCCACAACTCCTTCACTTTGACCCTGTACTGCACTGTGTCCTGGTCATGGCCCCTTTCTGTCATGCATCATGAAATCTCTCCATAGCTATCATAATTCCTACGGCTGGAGCGCAGCTGGGACTGGGCAGCCTCCTCTCCCCAAATGCTGATGAGGTCCAGCAGCTCGGCATTGCTCCAAGTGGGGGATTGCCCTGTGCATGGAGCAGGCCTGGCCACCTGGAAAGATGCACTGAGCCCACTGCACGCATCACCGAGCAAACAGGAAGGGGACTTTGAAAATTCCCAAGGAATTTAAGGGTTGGGGATGACAGTTGGTCTCCTGAGGGCAGGGCAGTAGAGCTCAAACCGATGACCAGAGAGGCGAGAACAGGCATTGTGGGACACCTCTAGGAGGCCAATCGCTGCACTCTAATCAACCAGGGTGTCTACACTGGCACCGCGGCGCTGTACCCCGGCGCAGACAGCTGGACGCCTCTCATCGGGGTGGGTTTTTTTACAGCGCTGCAACTGTGCAGTTTCTGCACACTAAGCGGCTTGGCAGCGTGTACACCTCGGGAGTTACACCGCAGAAAGCTGCTTTACTGCGCAGAAACATGCCAGTGGAGACAAGGCCTAAGAATCACTTCTAGGGCTGAGATTTAAAACAACCACCTCCTTTAGTTGCTTGGGTTAGTATCTGTGAGAACTGACCATGTGCTGTATTAACCTCATGATTTGATTATTGGGTGCGTTCATCTGATAACCTGATTAACTGGTGATTCAATTCAGTATCATTATTATTTTACTGACAATTCCAGTTGTGACCTTGATTTGATTATTGTATTGTGTAAGTCTTATTTAGTATATTATTTAACCTTAGCAAGAAGTTTAATTGATTTTAAGTTCATTTTGTTTATTAAAAAGCATGCAGAGCCAGTTCTTTGTTTAAATTTGCAACTGGGCCAGTAACTTTGAGAGCAAAGTAATTTAGCTGAGTATCTAAGAGCTCATTGGCTCTCTCTTCTTAAATATCCTTGTCCCTCAGATTTTGTGTATGTGTGTTACTGAAATCTGTTTCTCTTGAAGCTTGCCAGGCACACACAGTTACTTCTTCATGATTTATTGAAAATCTTCTGCACAGACACAGTGAGAGCCTAATTAATTGGAATGAAGGAACTTGCATGAATGCAGACCTAATGTTAGAAGACATTTCAATAAGTCAAATCTAGAAAAGTGACTTTCCAGCTGAGATCAAAGTCAGGTCAGTTTTTCACTTGTTTCCCCTAAATACACAGTAAGTCTGAGACAGTTTTCAGTTGCTGTAATCATACACCAAGAAATAATTAGCATTGTATTGCTTGTTTTTTACATAATTTTACCCTAAGTTTCTACTATTTTTCACAAGAAAAATATCAAGAATTGTACATAGAGCATGCCACAACTGCTCAGAATGTAAATCAAGAAATGTAAACAAATATAAAGATAAATGCACACAAAAGCATTTTGACAATGGTAAATACACTTGTCAGAATGCACTGTATTCTTAAAACACACTTTGAACCACAGAACAAATGTTTAATATTGCATAAAGTTAACCTGAAAAGAAACAGTCCAGAGTATAAAATTTCTCCTACATTGAATTAATTATACTGGATGTCTTCAAATCTGGGGGGAGGGGATGGTGTTGTTCCCATTTCTATAAACTGGGAGGAAAAATCCTGCATTAGCAGAGTGATGGATAGAAAAATCTAACTGAGCTATTCCTTCATCTTTAACATCTAATGACTCTGTGAATAGCTTGCTCTTACTCAAATTAGTGCATTGACAAGAAAAACAGCAGTTCTGCTATGACAACAGACCTAGGGGTTTTTGTTTGTCCTACTCATGAGCACCATGACCTGATCAATGATACATAGAGATCTTTAAGATTTAAAACAGCTACGGTTGAAATGCCATTTCCATTCTCTTTTAAGTTTTCCCAAATAAATGCCTTCAGAGCTGACATTTCCCATGCTTGTCTCAATTCAAAGGTGAATTTGTCTGGACGGTTTGACCAATTTCAAATGTGTGTGTTTGTTTTTTAGTACTTTTGTGACATATTCCAATCGGAAGAGTCATGCTCAGGTAACTCAATAACCCAGAAGATAGAAACTCCAAAGCCGATTTTGTAGGTTCCAATGTGATTAAGTATTTTAGTGTGCCCTCCTTCACAGTACCCCCCTTCAGGGCCTGGATGAGTCTGCAGCACCCACTTGTCAAATCTCCCCCTCTTCAGGGCTTCACAGTTATGCTCCCAACAAATCAGTCTTGCTGGCCCTTCTGGCAGGGCTCTATTTATTTTCCAGGAAACACCTAAAGCAAAATGAGAGGAAAAAAAAGTCAGCATAAGGCCATTTACCCTGCTGGCCTCAGTCTCTGTCCTCGGAGTCTTTTCTCCAAGGCTACTGTCAGGCCTCCTGTCTCTGGTAGTCGCTGAAGTTCCTGCAACTCTCTCAACCCCTCTTCCACTTCATGCTGCTCCACAGGGAATGAGCTATTCCCGCTCAGGTGTGCCTGTTTAAGAACTATCATTGGTTGGGTCCTGGGCAACTGGCCTTTAAGGGGACAAACCACAGTTCCATAATCCCTCCTCTGCACAACCCCTGAAAACCTTGCTCATCTCAGGACAAGTTCTAGCTTCTGCACCCAATTCTCTGATGCCTTCAGCTTTCTGACTGTGGGGTCTGGGTGTGAACAGTCTCTCGCTTCCCTTCCAGTTCGCTGACCATCATGAACAGGTGAACTCTCTCTTGGGTCACCTGATACTCCTCATCTAATTGCTCCCACATACCCTGAAAGGGAGCTGGAGCTACCCCCAATTCTTTTGTTTCTTCAAGGCCCAGTCTGTGGGTGGCCACCACCGCCCATCAGGACACCATTCTTTCTCACGTTTGTCTGATGACTAATCATTTCCTTGAGGTTCTCATTCTCAAAAGGGAAAGTCCTTAACATATGTCCTCCCATCCCACAGAGGAAGTATACTTTGGAGGGACTCTTTCTCCATAGAGAGGATAACCTTTTAGGAGAAGACCCCAGCCTCCCTGCATAGCTGAAGTAACACACCATGAAGTCACACTCCATAATAAGACTGATCATCCAGATATGTCCCAACTTCCCCCAGTGAAAACAATACCAGGGTTTCTCTGCCATTCCATAGGGGTTTTTTACCAACCAGTGAGAATAAGTGTGCTGATCTTTTCTTCCAAAGCCACATGGCCAGGGGCAGTCTTAACTTCCTTCTTCTGCAGGCTTTTCACACACAGACCCTCACCCCCACTGAGGGTACCCCATTACTGATCTTCCTCCCAAATTGGGTATACCTGGCCTGGCCCATCACTCCAGATGCTCCGCTCCAGCTGCCCTCTCATAAACCAAACTAATAGACAGCTTTTGAGGCATGGGTGCACATGATACTACTCCCTCTTAAAGGGGCCAGTCACCCTCTGACAGAAATTTTCTTCCATCTCTCTTGATATCCCTTCAGCTTCTGCACCCCTTCACCTTCCCTCCTTGGTAAGAGGTAGTCTCAAATTCTGCCAACTATGCCAGTGTTGTAGGGTTGCTGGCTTCAGGACACTCTTGTGGCCTAAGGTAGCTCTGCTGGCACCTTGCCTCAGTTTCCTTTTTCTTCAGCCTTTTTAGTTCATGGCCCTCCAAGGTTGGTATGAGCATTTGGGAAGGCTTTCTTTGCTGGGTTATAATGCTGCCACCCCTCTTTCCCCTTGCATCAGGAGCCCACAGCACTCTCTCAGAGCAGGGTTAGAATTAAAGCAGTTCGTCTCCTTGGATCAGAAGTTACACTCCTCCTTTCTGGTTAAATTAAAGCATAAGCAGTCAGTCTTTCTCTCTCTCTCTCTCTCTCTCTCTCTCTCTCTCCCCCCTGACACCAGGCATTTACAGCCTCCATTTTGGGGTTGGGTTGTAATTCCTGCCAACTGCATGCCTCAGCCATCTTCATATTTTTCATACTCTTTCATCTTTCATACTCAGCCCCTTTACCTTCAAGAGGTCAGCAGGTAGGCTTCCTCCTCCTCCTATCATCACCCCTTTATGAGATAGATGGACAACATAGATACTGACCTTCTTCTCTGGCCTTGTCCTGGTTGTCTGGACAAGAGGGGACCCTTGTCCCACCCTTCACTATAGCCGTCATAGTTCAGCCCTCTTAAAGAGACAGTTTTCACCCAAACTGATAATTCCCCAGGACCACATCCCTCTCTTCCTTGTTTGACTTCTGCCATTTCCTAGTCCCTCTTTTTTTCCAACTTCCCTGCAACTGCATATATGCTGTATTCTCTGTTCTTGGTTTCCCTTTGAAATTGAGGTTATTAAGATACAGGAGAAAAAGTATCAGATGTGCAGTGTGACTGGGCTAAGGCACAGAATCATAGGGTTAGAAGGGACCACAAGGATCATCTAGTCTAACCCCTTGCCAAGATCATCTAGTCTAACCCCTTGCTGGCATATACAGATGCCTTAAATTTGGGGATAACTTAATTTTTAATATTTCTACCTTATATCTATGTGTGTGTGTTCTTTTAATTCATGGGTTCTCAACCTCTTTTTAATCTTACCCCAATTTTTTTTTATTTGGAGCCCCATTCCCCTTACAAAATGGGACTTTACAGTGTAATCTAAATGGAATTGGGGCAGTAATTCCAATAAAGGTGATTCTATTTTAAATAAATCCTGATATCTTGAACCTGATATCTAACTGTGCAAAGGGTGGGAAACCTTCTAAAAGCACATAGTTTTCAGGGTGGTATTTCTTAATTACAGAATTGAAGCGTGCTAGTGGATACTGACCCCATGTGCCATCTAGCAATGCCACTCACTTAAATTTGGCCTGATTGCTTCTCCACCATGGTGGAGGGATAGTTGGGCCAAACCTTAGTGGTGGTGCAATCCCATGTGCCAAATTCGCTCAAATTCATTTGTTATGCAGAGGCAGCTGGGTCAAATTTGAGTGAATGGCATTGTGACCCCATGAGTGAGTGGGAAGGGTAGCCATTCCCTTTTAGAAAGTTTGACACGGCATACCCCCACCAGGAAGGTGCACCGCCCTGGTTGAGAACCAGTTTTAATTTAATTTGTCCTCCTGTATGATATGATATTCAAAATCATATAATTTATACAGGCATACAGACAAATAATTTGGCAGTGATAGCAGAACCCAACTAAGAAATGTTTGACCTGCTATCCTACTCACATCAGTAGCAACATACAATAGTGTACACTATGGGCCAGGACCTGCTGCCATCATGCTCAGTGAGAGTTTTGCTATTGATCCTGTTCCCAGGGAAATCATTCTCTGAGTAGACAGCCCTGCTGATATTTTCACACAACAAAGAAGTAGTCAGTTTCAAAATTCAGATTTGTATCCAGGTTTTGTATACCCAAAGTTAATGGTTGTTCAGTTCAGTGGTTTGGTTTTAAAACTACTCTAGGAAAAAAGTTTTACTATTATTGTTCAAGAACATTGCTGTTGTCATATTGGATCAGACCCGGTTTACCTACTACAGTATTGCTGATAGTTGTCACTTCCAGGTGCCTTAGAGGAAGGCAAAAGTGTCCAACAATAGGCAGATGTGGGATAATGAATCCCTGTGAAGCTTTCAGCCTACTCCCCAATACTTAGAGGTTGATTTAAGAACTGAAACATAGAGGGTTTATTTGTCTCTTATTTGTTGCGCAAGACAATTTTAAACAGGATCTCAAGACCAGGAGAGATCCCTAATGCAGTGCATGCTTGATGAAAGTTCAAGATGTTCTGAAGAAACTTCAAAAAGCAATTTATGAATTTTTTATGCTCCTACTTCCTTGCTTGGCCTGACACTTCTTAGCAGCTCTTCCCTCCTAGCTCCAAGCTATATGAAATGTACTCAGCTATCCTTTTTGGCACTTATGGGAGAAACCTCTGTAATTATTTGTCATGCAGAATTAGAAACCAGAGTTTGAAATGCTGGATTTGCTTTTTATGTGTTTGTTTACAGCAAAATCTCAATATAACAATAAAGACAAACAAGTGATGGATGATTGTTATATAAGGTAAGCTAGGGCAAAATCAGAAATATGATGACCCTTTCACAATGGGTCTGCACAATACAGTTAATTTTCTGAAAAGAGTCAGCTAGTAAACAGAAGAGAAAAATGTTTTTCTGACATTTTAGGTATGGTTAGGAAATGGACAACATAGTCTTTGGCTGTTCGCAGTGTGCCAACCAGACCCTCTCCTGTTTGAGGGTCTGCAAAAGCTGGCTGTGGGAATTCAGACTGAATAATTACAATATTACTATGTGAATGAAATCCCCTGCTACTACTCCCAATATATCAGAGAACAAACAGCAGCGGTAGGGGAGTTCTTCTGGATGCTCTCATATGATAGCAGATTGATGCAAGAAAATGCTCCCCTAGCACTTACAGCCTGGCTCTGAGCCCTGTGGAGGGGCTGGGACCCAGGACACTCGCTGTAACCACCTCTTCCTTTGCAGCTGCGTCATCTGCTTGGAGTCCAGTCACCAGCTCCTGGGGGGAGCGAGGAGAAGCGCAGCAGGAAGGTGCTGGGCCTGTGGATGAGCTGGGCCTAGGGCAGGCACCCCCCACTTTCGCTAACAAGCCAGATGGGGCCACAGGAGCAGCCAGTGACACCCTAATTAGCTCTTGTAAACCCAGCTCAGCCTGGGGGCTCCTGCAATGACATGAGACACAGTGAGGCTGAGATGGGCCCAGAGCCACTGGCACCAGCAGAGTTGGGGAGAGAACCCAGGAGACCTGGCTCCCAGCCTGCCCTGCTCTAATCCACCAGACTCCACTACCCTCCCAGAGCCAGAGGAGAAGCCAGGAGTCCTGGCTCCCAGCCCCTCTACTCTAACCCCCCAGACTCCCCTCCCAGAGCCAGGGGAGAACCCAGGTGTCCTGGCTCTACCTCCCACCTCTGCTGTCACCCACTAAACCCCCTCTCTCTGTCATGCTATAATAAATGAGCCCAAAAAGGGCAGTGGCACCCTGGCATCTCCAGGGAATTGTGAGGGCTGGGAGGAGGAGTGTCAGCCTGGAGTTCAAAGTGCCTCCCCAGCTGGGGCATGGCAGAGGAATGGGGGGTTCAGGATAAGGGTGTCTCTCCCTCAGCCAGTGAGTGGCAGAGGGATCGGGGTTTACTCATTAACGTGGCATCAGGAAATGGAGTTGAACAAAGAAAGGAGGAAGACTGCAACAAACATCAACAAAACAAATGGTGGAGGCTTCAGGCCATTGTCCCAGAATCAAACATGGGTTGTCATTATCTACACTGGCTCCTGCTATGTGCTACAAACATGTTGAAATAAAGTTAGAAAAATGCAACATATTTGGTGATTTTAACTTATATAAGGCCGGATTCTGCAAGGTGCTGAGCAACATGAATTCATAATAGAGGCAATGGGAGCTGGACGCACTCGCCTCTAACAGTGTGAGAGCGTGCAGATCTCCAGGTAATGCTCATAGCACCAGCTGAGCCACTAATGTTGCTGGGTCACTCAGTGAAATTAAATGTAGGGAATTAAAGATGCTGAGTTGTTTCCATCTCTGTGTTTATTGGCCTATACCCAGGAGTATATTTGAATATGCTCTGTATGGACTTCACATCTATTTTGGCAGAATTCCTCTGTTATCTTTTCCTGGATAAAGGGTCTAAATGAACACTAAGGGACCAACTGAAACTTGTACTAAACACTGCCACAGATGCCGAACACAATTTCTGTTATTTGTTTGCTTTTCTATGAACAGGTCTCAGAGGATAGCAAAGTGGCTGTTGTGGACTGGCACTGGCATACACTGAAATCATTGTACTCCATTTGGAAGGACTCAAGAGCTATCCTCTTTTACTGCATCAGTACAAGTTGATAATGAAAACAAATAAAGACAAATGAAAGCTATTGTCCTGGTCGCCAGACATCTGACTGGCTTTAACAGTCTGCCAAAACCGGTCACCAGTGGCATTATTACAATTGCAAGTTAAAAGTGTGCAATACTCATGCTCCTGATCCATTTGCTGCAGCATCTGACACATCTGTTGCGGTAATAATCAGTCCTTTGTTGCATGTTGCTACTCACCAGCCCATTCGTTCCAAAGAGAGACGGTAACTATTAATGTGACTACTGAACGATAGCACAGTGAGTGCCTCCAAAAATTAAAGTGCTAGTCTCTCATCTTCTTTAGTGTCTTGAAAATTACAGTCAGTGTGTGATGTCAGCAGTCCCTCCTCTGCTAAGCTGGGATAAAGAAGATATGCATCTTCTTTTCAGGCTTAAATTTAGTTCCTTTCATTTGTGGCAGACAAGGAATGTTCCTAGCAGAACAGCATTATACAGTGTATAAGGTCAAATGATTGCAGCACAGGATCTTGTCCAAGAAGTGAATATAGCTTGACCGCTTCGTAATAGTGACCATAATATAATTAAATTTAACATCCCTGTGGCAGGGAAAACACTATAGCAGCCCAACACTGTAGCATTTAATTTCAGAAAGGGAGACTACACAAAACTGAGGAGGTTAGTTAAACGGAAATTAAAAGGTACAGCGCCAAAAGTGAAATCCCTGCAAGCTGCATGGAAACTTTTGAAAGACACCATAATAGAAGCTCAACTTAAATGTCTACCCCAAATTAAAAAACATAGTAAGGGAACCAAAAAAGTGCCACCATGGCTAAACAACAAAGTAAAAGAAGCAGTGAGACACAAAAAGGCATCCTTAAAAAGTGGAAATTAAATCCTAGTGAGGAAAAGAGAAAGGAGCATAAACTCTGGCAAATGAAGTGTAAAAATATAATTAGGAAGGCCAAAAAAGAATTTGAAGAACAGTTAGCCTAGACTCAAAAAGTTATAGCAAAAAAAATTTCAGTACCTCAGAAGCAGGAAGCCTGATAAACAACCAGTGGGGCCACTGGATGACCGAGATGCTAAAGGAGCACTCAAGGACGATAAGGCTATAGTGGAGAAACTAAATGAATTCTTTGCATCGGTCTTCTCGGCTGAGGATGTGAGGCAGATTTCCAAACCTGAGCCATTCTATTTAGGTGACAAATCTGAGGAACTGTCACAGACTGAGGTGTCATTAGAGGAGGTTTTGGAATAAATTGATAAACTAAACAGTAATAAGTCACCAGGACGAGATGGTATTCACCCAAGAGTTCTGAAGGAATTCAAATGTGAAATTGCAGAACTACTAACTGTAGTTTGTAACCTATCATTTAAATCAGTTTCTGTACAAATGACTTCAAAATTGTCAGACATATAGATAAACATAATTTGTTGAAGAGTAAACATGGCTTTTGTAAAGGGAAATCATGCCTCACCAATCTACTAGAATTCGTTGGGGAGGTCAACAAGCAAGTGGACAAGGTGGATCCAGTGGATATAGTATACTTAGATTTTCAGAAAGCCTTTGACAAGGTCCCTCACCAAAGGCCCTTAAGCAAAGTAAGCTGTCATTGGATAAGAGGGAAGGTCCTTTCATGGATTGGTAACTGGTTAAAAGATAGGAAACAAAGGGTAGGAATAAATGGTCAGTTTTCAGAATGGAGAGCAGTAAATAGTAATGTCCCCCAGGGGTCTGTACTGGGACCAGTCCTATTCAGCATATTCATAAATGATCTGGAAAAAGGGATAAACAATGAGGTAGCAAAATTTGAAGATGATACAAAACTACTCAAGATAGTTAAGTCCCAAGCAGACTGCAAAGAGATACAAAAGGATCTCTGAAAACTGGGTGACTGGGTAACAAAATGGCAGATGAAATTCAGTGTTGATAAAGGCAAAGTAATACACACTGGAAAACATAATCCCAACTATATATATAAAATGATGGGGTCTAAATGAGCTGTTACCACTCAAGAAAGAGATCTTAGAGTCATTGTGGATAGTTCTCTGAAAACATCCACTCAATATGCAGCGGCAGTCAAAAAGCAAACAGAATGTTGTAAATCATTAAGAAAGGGATAGTTAAGAAGACAGAAAATATCATATTGCCTCTATATAAATCCATGGTACACCCACATCTTGAATTCTGCATGCAGATGTGGTTGCCCCATCTCAAAAAATATATATTGGAATTCGAAAAGGTTCACAAATGAGCAACAAAAATTATTAGGTGTATGGAATGGCTTCTATATGAAGAAGAATTAATAAGCCTGGGACTTTTCAGCCTGGAAAAGTGATGACTAAGGGGGGATATGACAGAGGTCTATAAAATCATGACTGGTGTGGAGAAAGTAAATAAAGAAGTGTTATTTATTCCTTCTTGTAACACAAGAACTAGGGGTCACCAAATGAAATTAATAGGCAGCAGGTTTAAAACAGAGAAGGAGGTATTTTTTCACACAACGTACAGTCAACATGTGGAACTCCTTGCCAGAGGATGTTGTGAAGAACAAGACTATAACAGGGCTCAAAAAAGAACTAGATAAATTCATGGAGGATAAGTCCATCAATGGCTATTAGCTAGGATGGGCAGGGATAGTGTCCCTAGCCTCTGTTTGCCAGAAGCTGGGAATGGGTAAGATGGATCACTTGATGATTACCTGTTCTGTTCATTCCCTCTGGGGCACCTGGCATTCACCACTGTCAGAAGACAGGATACTGGGCTAGACGGACCTTTGGTCTGACCCAGTATGGCCGTTCTTATGTTCTTATTGAGCAATAATGGCATTGCATACATATTAAGAAAGGCTATTAAATAGTGACATTGAAGGGAAATTACATCAAATATACAAAGGGAACATCACTATATGCCACTATAATGAAAGAATGTTCCAAAATTACTCAGACTGCGGTGGACAGCAATGGAACAGGGCAAACACCATGATGAGTCAGAAACTTAGAATGATACTGACTCAGATTACAAACATCCCTAGCCCTATCTTTTTATCCAGTTAATGGTACCTCTAGATTTTCATCCTCAGAGTCATAAACTGAGTCTAGGATGTGATGACAGATTTTTCCTGGCACACATTAGATTCCAAACCATGAGAGCTGCTAATTAGACAGGTCACTCTGTGCTGATCCTAGCCTTGCTAGCAGCCAGTCTTCAGATTAGCTATGATTACTGTTTGTGGGGTGAAAAAAAACCACCTGTTTAAACACAGTCAATATCTACTTGCAGATACAGAGCCTCTTTTTCACCTACCTAGCTATTTGTGTAGCTCTGACTCCATAAAACATGACTAATTCATGGTCTTTCCTGGCTCAGCTCTTCCGTCACTGAGTCTAGGTACAAAAATTTCACTTTCCAATTCAGCCTCTTCCGATTGTCTTCTGCACTTCCATGTCTAGTCTATCTCCCCCTGCCATATGGCAGCCCATTCTTGGGTGTCCTCCTGCAGCAGGCTGCAGCACGACAGTTGCACCCAGACACAGTTTCCCCATCATTTGCTTTTAGAAAGGGATAAAATTTCTCTCAATACCCAGTACTGAGTCCTGCTTTTGGGCATAATCTAATCCTACACACCAGTGCAATAGTTCCCCAAAATCTTTGTAATAAAACCATTCTCCAACGGTCACAACACAAAGATACAGCAGGTTTTTCCCATTTCCCTCTTCAGGGATGTCACCTCCAAATCATCTGCTCAAGAGCCAATAGCAGCACTTTGTTCCTTGTTCCTTCTGCCCCAGATCCAGAGCTCCACTCTGTGAGCCTCCCTGCCTGAGTGCGACCAGCTTCCCCCACAGCCCCACTGGTCCTGCAGTGCTCCAGTTCTCCAGGCCTCCCAGCCTTGGCTCATAAGGATTCACCCTCCCACAACAACCCTCTGGCTTCCATGCTTGGCTTCCCCTGCCAAAGATAGATCTTCCCCTTTTCCTAGGGGACACTGCCTGAACTTTCTGCTTACCTGGGATCCCCAGCTTTGGTCAGTTTACACCAATTGCTTTCCTCCAAGCTCCTTATGGGCAGCTCACAGTAATGTCCTCCTTCAGCTCTTAATCTCAGGCAACTCTGTGCTGCTCCTTTCTGGCTTTCTAATCTCCAGGCCTCCTTCCAACTTGCTCTCTCTTAAATAATATTGGGGTAGTCAGTGACCAATCACAGGTGCATTAGCCTCTTTCTTCTTAAAGGGCCAGGGTGACTCTTTCACAACCCACTTTTCCTCCTTTCCTGTGCATAGACAGATTTTTGCAGGGAGGGGCATGGGAGGGCATTGCCCCCCAAACTGCAAGCCTCAGGCAGGCAGCCTGCGTGTGCAATATAATGAGTTCTGCAGAGGAGACAGGAGACTGCTGCTCCCATCTTGTGCCCCTCTCCGTGGTGGGGGGGCAGAGAGTCATAATCTTATTTATAAACAGAGTGATTAACAGGTGATTAAGATAAGAAAGGGCTGTTAGAATGTTTCCTAAACTTAAATAATCTGTTCCAACTTTCATGAACTACAAAAAGTAAGTAGCCTAAATGACAGAAAATAAATGTAGATTTTTCTACAATTGTTTAAATTGTTATATTCAAGAGGTAGTAACAAAGTTACTAATACCTTTCTTTGAGAAGATAACAGATTTTTTAGACAAAAAAACTTCAGTAGTTCTAATTTACCTGGATGACAGTAAGGCATTCCATACAGTTCCATGAGAAATTATTAGTTAATTTGGAGGAGATGGGGATTAATATGAGAACTAAAAGGTGAAAAAGGACCTGATTAAAGGGGGGACTGCAACAGGTCATACTGAAAGGTGAACTGTCAGGCTCGGGGGAGGTTACTAGTGGAGTTCCTTGGGAATCAAGTCTTGGGACCAATCTTATTTAACATTTGTAATTACTGACATTGGCACAAAAGTGGAAATGTGCTAATAAAATTTGCAGATGATACAAAGTTGGGAGGTATTGCCAATATGGAGGAGGACCAAAATATACTACAAGAAGATTGGATGATCTTGTAAACTGGAGTAATAGAAATGGGATGAAATTTAAGAGTGCAAAGTGAAAAGTCATGCATTTAGGGACTAACAACAACAATTTTTGCTATAAACTGGGGATTCATCAGAAGTGACAGAAGAGGAGAAAGACCTAGGTGTATTGGCTGATCACAGGATGACTACGATGTGGCCACGAAAAAAGGCTAATGAGGTCCTGGAGAACATCAGGAGAGGTATTTCCAGTAGAGAATGGGGAGTGCTAGTACCATTATACAAGGCACTGGTGAGACCTCATCTGAAGTACTGTGTGCAATTCTGGCCTCCCATGTTTGAGAAAGATGAATTCAAACTGGAACAGGTGCAGAGAAAGGCTACTAGGATGACCTGAGGAATGTAAAACCTACCTTATGAGAGGAGACTCAGAGAGCTTGGCTTGTTTAGCCTAACCAAAAGAAGGCTGAGGGGAGATATGATTGCTCTCATTACATCAGAGGGATAAATATCAGGGAGAGAGGAGAGTTTATTTAAGTTAAGCACCAATGTGGACCCAAGAATAAATGGATATAAACTGGCCATCAACAAGTTTAGGCTTGAAATTAGGTGAAGGTTTCTAACCATCAGAGGAGGGAAGTTCTGGTGCAGCCTCCCAAAGGGAGCAGTGGGGGCAAAAACCTAACTGGCCTCAAGACTGAGCTTGATATGTTTGCAGGGGGCTGGTATGACAGGACTTCCTACAATGTCGTATAGCCCACTGGTGATTGCCTGTAGCAAAAATCCCCAATGGCTGGAGACGGGACACTAGATGGGGTGAGTTCTGAGTTACTACAGATAATTCTTTCCCAGGTATCTTCCTGGTGGGTCTTGCCCACATGCTCAGGGCCTAACTGACAACCATATTTGGGGCCGAGAAGGAATTTTCCCCTGGGTCAGATTGGCAGAGACCCTGGTGATTTTTTGCTTCCTCTGTAGAATGAGGCATGAGTCACTTGCAGGTTTAAACTAGTGTAAATGGTGAATTCTCTGTAACTTGAAATATTTAAACCATGATTTGAGGACTTCAGTAACTCAGCCAGAGGTTAGGGGTGCAGGAGGTCAGACTAGATGATCACGATAGTCCCTTCTGACTTCAGTAAGTGTATCTGAGTAAGAATACACATTACAATTTTAAACCTAATTAGTGTCCCTTAAGTGACTTGCCACAAGATGTCAGAACATGTTAGTATTAGAGCTCAGTGGGTCTAATATTTATTTAATTTTCTTTCATGATATAGGAATCAGATACAGTGATCCTGACAGAATTTCTGAATTATTATCTGCAACCCCCCTCCCCCCCCACAGATTCGAGTTTTCAGGTTTTCAGTTGCCTAAGTAGCTCCTGGAATCATGGTTAAAGTTGCCTCTTCCTCCCCCCCCCCCCCCCAACAAAAAAAATCTGAAATGGCATCCCTGTGGGCAGGCATGGAATTTCCCCCGCCCCAAGTATGGGCCCGACTGGAGCTGCCTACCCTTCCTCCCCTCCTACCCCCCAGAGGCAAAATATAGAAGTCAAACTATGCTATGTTCCTGTGCTATGCTTCTGTCTCATGGTAGGCAGAGTCTAGACTTCTAGGTTTTCCTCCTGGAAACAGGAGAGGCCCAGAATCTCTCCTGTGCCGAAATCCACAGGAGCGAGTGGGGAAACAAAAAGACTGCTATGACTCCATGATGTTCTGTGCTGGCCCTGAGATAGGTTAGAGCATATAGGAACTAGAACCCCTGCACACCAGCTGGCTAAAAATTCTTTTCCCAGTGAATCATTATTCTATTCTTCCTACACTTTCTACTCCTTTTAGAATTGTGGTTGTCATCCCTTGCACTGTGTTAGAATTTTTCTAATTTGTGTTCTATTTACATATCATACCTACAGCACTTCTGCTTCTATAGCTTAGTACTCTCCTTTCTAAATCAAAACCTAGATTATGTTAATGATATTATAGTTCTATTCCCTATCACTACTACGCATTCTTCAAAATGCACTTTTTAAAAAACTCTCTCTATTTTTAGCTTCAAATATTGTGACCTTGTTGACAATGAAACACATCAAGAGCCACCAGTGCATTCCCTTTTACTCTCTAGTTCTCTCTGACTTTGATCATTTCTAGTTATATGATTTACTTGTTCAACCGGTTTGGTGTTTTCTGTGAACTTGGATACATTCCTTCCAATTATTTCCATAAGGAATGAGAAGTACTGACTCATACACGAATCCCACTGATACTTCACTCTGTCACATAGCCTTTTACCATTGCAACTTATCATTAGTCAACTGTCTAGTGTTTTACCTATTCAAAGATGGTGCTTTGCGATGCTGTCCTTGTTAACTTTACATTTTACAGTGTCAAGGATATTTCTGAAATCCAGTTAGATCATGTCCACCTTTTTATCTCTGCTTTTTCTCTGTTACATGATTAAAAAACCCTACTAGAATTGGTGGACAGAATTTAGCCTTTATGAAAAAATGCTACCTAGACTTTTTTATTCAGATTCTTCCAATTATAGACTATTCCATACTTTATTCATGTCTTCAGGATTTCATAGACCAATGAAGTTATTAAAAGTTATTCATCTAATGTTTTCTGGCTTTTCCCCTGCTAGTACTTACATTATTAAGGACTGAAGTTATGTTTTCTTCCTCCCATTCTCCTAGTAGCTTTGCTTTCAGAAAGGAACTACAGTGAACTCCAATTAAATGAGATGTGAATTGTTCAGAATTTCTTAATCTGCCACTCACAATCATTATCTCTTTCTGGCAAGGGACAAAAAATGGAAACTGATCAAAATGCAAAAGAACATCCCCTGCAGCCTAAAGTATTGTTCACTAAGTCTGGTCAAAACTGAAAGAGAAAAGGACACTAAAAATTTGGATCTAGAATGAGCTCAGCAAATCTTTCAAAAAACAAAAACACCCTGTACATCTCATTTTTCTTTCTGTTCTTGAAAACTTGAGGATTTTTGTCTTTCAGCTTGCGGCTTATCCTGCACTGGTGCACTGAGGCCTGTGGAAAAAAGGGTGCAGATAAACTTTCTCCACACCTTCCTCAACAACATAGGAATGCTGACACCAGCACTCCTTGGCCATGAGACGGAAGGACTGATTAGCACACCCACTGGCATTCCACAGGACCAAAAAATGTGTGTGCAGTTAGCTTAGAGGCATGGCCAGGCTGCCATCACATCCTAGCATATGAGCACCATGTTCTGTGAAGAAGGAATTCTGTTCCTTTCACCACAAAGTGCAATGAGTACAATACAAAGTGCTCCTTCTCATGGTCTCTGAGGGTTTTTATTTACTGCCAAAAAGGTATGTATTTCTCATGGGATCACTAACATCTATTAAACTTCCTTATGAAAATCCCACTGGAGACAAAGCACTATAGTATTTACTACCAGGCATTTAGGCAAGTTCACCATTTCTTCCCCCACCCATAGTTACTTCATGGTAAAAGCTGTGGTACCTCCACTAGGATTTTACAGCAGGATTTTATAGCTAACACATTAGTTATCCTGCTGTAAATCAGGCCACCTTTTTGCAATGAAGACAGCCTCAAACATTCTGTCTGTATATGTCCACTATCCTAGGAAACAGCACCTCGACTTGATTGCTTTGCACTCTAACGCTTCTCATCGGAGCAAGGACATGATTTAGTCCACTGTAAATAGAACAAACTTACAAGCATTTTGAAAGGAAGAGAAGGCCTTTACATCCTGTTAACACTGGGATAATAACTCCTAACAACTTCACTAAACATTACAGGGAAAGGAAGCTCTTTGCATTTATAACATGATAGACTGCAGCAACACAAAAATAAATCAGTCAACAAACATTTCAGAAAGGAGAAAACACATCTCCAACATAGGTTTAAAGCTCATTTTATAAACATGGGGACTCTGAATAATTTTGAACTGAATGGGGTATCAAACGTTACCAAAAATAGTATTTTTGACAGGTTTACATTAATTTGTCAATTAAAGCCATTTGCTATTAAAGGCCCTATAGTTCCGTGATTTTTCATACACAGGTTAAAGTAATTTAAAGCTGTCACTCCTTATAATAGCTGTGGAAAAACTGACTGACTTGTTTTGCTTCACTTACACAATCAACAACAAAAGATGTTAGAAATCTGTAGGCTCTTCCATTATATGGCAGCATAACTGAATATTTTTCAAAAATAAAGTGAAATGAAATCTAAGTAAATCTATACCACACATTTCTACCTGTTCACTATGCTATTTTTACTCCTATTTAGTTACCCCAGTCACCCCACCCACACTGCCAATATCAGTCTTGACTTGGAGAAATAGTGACTGCAATGCAGTATG
The DNA here is from genome assembly GCF_965140295.1 of Lepidochelys olivacea. NCBI lineage: Eukaryota > Metazoa > Chordata > Testudines > Cheloniidae > Lepidochelys > Lepidochelys olivacea. The sequence goes on along the minus strand of NC_140415.1, from coordinate 83,439,697 downwards.
CTTGCTAAGCATTGCAACACTTACTGTAGTTTCTATCTGTTTAAGTTTGCAACCTGTAGCCATGAACATTATGTCCGAGAGTTTGCTTTTCAAAGGTGATGAGCTCCTGCAACTTGTCTTGATTTCAGCTGGAGTTTAGGGTGTTCGATGTTGTGTACTCACTCATTAAAGCAGAGTGCTTACATTCTTTTATTCTCACTTTATATATATCTAACTAGAGATGGTTGAAAATGGTTGAAAATGTCTAGGACTTTTCCTGTCTAAATTTTTTATTTTTAAATGAAAAACTTCATCTATCTGCGAATCAATTCTTTTTTTATTTTTTCTTTCAATTTCTGTGTCTCAAACTGAAATGAATTTGATTTTTGTCCCCCTCTAATCTCTCCCCTCATTTTTTTATTTACTTTCCCTCATTTTATTCAGCTGGAGAAGCTGAGGAAAAGTTTAAAAAGGGAAGGAAAGCGGTGGGGGGCAGGAGAAAAAAAGAAGGAAAACAAGTGTAAAGAATGAGGCTGGGGTCCTATAGAAAAAACAGTATGTGATTTTGTAATTAGAGACTGTCTCACTGCACATACTCAGAAAGGGGAGCTGCATTAAGGTTGCACAGGCAACCATAATTCTGGCATTTCCTAACTTCAGAGTGATTGACTTGGCAACGTTAATGTTTTTTAAACATAGGATTTATATTCCTGTAGCATTTCAAATGTCCCAGTCAGAATCAATTCTTTATATATCTCCTATGCTGCACCTGTTCTGTGGTTAAATAGAAATATTCAGTCTCCAGGACTGCCAACTAGATCGACACCTTGAATGATCTCTAAAAAGAGCTGCTCAATTGATCTGACCTGATACCTCTCTCTTCATAGACATGCCAGCCTCAGTTTTGAGGTCTGTTGCAGCAGTGCAATTGCCTCAAAGGGACCTCAGGAAATTCCTCCAGTATAGGGCAACAATGAACTGGAAGAACAGACCAAAGCCACCACACCTGCCATGTAATCCCTAGCATAGGGATGTTCTGAAAGAAGTGTCCAGGGCTGTGATGGGTCACAGTGGGGTAGAAGAGAGTGTGGCCAAGAGCACTTTGTGTTCCTGTCATTCTGGGCCAATGGAGTGGCCAAAAGGGGACCATGCAAATTTGCTGTGAATTAGAGCAGCCCCCCAGATTGGAGCTGGGTATCAAAACTTTAGGAAGTAGAAAACCACTTTTTCCACCCCACTTTGTGAGCTGTGCCTAAAAATCTAGGCTCTCTTCGTTCTGAAGGAGTCCAGTCATACTTTCAGTATACACAGTTTTAGTCAGTTAGCAAATTAAAGTCAATTCAGAGCTGTTGAATGCCGCTGTGTCTTATAAACTAGATTTGCAACCCTTCAAAGTCAACACATTTTAAGATGAGTGCATTTTCATTTGGAGAAATGTGTGAAAAATCTAGAGCAGGAATTTTTCAACTGTGCTGCAGAATTAAATACCCCAGAGGCCTGTGTATCCAAAAGGCAAAGCAATTCAAGATGAGTGACAAGAACGACTTCCATTGCTAACATGACAGAATAATGAAGGTATCTGAATAGATTTCAAAGGGGCAGTACTGTAACCTTAGTAAGAACTGTCTTAGATTTACTGAGTTGTATTATTTCCAAAGTATGCCAGTAATAAAATGACAGCAATTCGTTATTCTAAGAGTGAGAAATGGATCATGAACATTTATTATGGAGTTGTCTAACAGCACTACTGAAATATATTAGTGTTCTTATTATAACCTTTCCTGAATCCCTATTCTCATGGGTTTATAATAGGGAGGGATGAGCCAGTTCTGCTAAAATGAGAATTCCCATGAATGTGAACTGAACATGTTTTGAGATCCTAAATATTAATTCCTCCCACACTCTTTATTTTAATTTCCACAAATTTGTGTTTTTTTCCAATTTCTAACTGGGATTGGATGCAGAGTGTTAGAATTAGAGCTGGCAGGAAAAATTCCCACAAAATATGTTTTCAATTTTCTGACAGTTTGCCTGCCAGCCTGGTGCCAGAGCAGCTCATCACACAGATTGTCTTTGAGCCAGGGACTCCAGGTTCCACAGTTCCAGAGCAGACTGCTATGCAGATCGTCTCTGAGTCGGGGAACCCAGGGCTCAGTGGCTATTCCCCTTCATGGAGAATTTTGAAATTATGAGTTTTCATTCCAAAGCAGAATGAACCCACATTTCAAATTACCGTAATCTCTGCAAAATAGAATTACCTTTCTCTGCTGCAGCTCATTAAAATATTTCCAGAAAAGTTTTTCTGACTCACTCAGAAGCAGCAAATTGTAGAAATCTCACAAGTAAGCCTATTCTTGTGAGATTTTCATCCCAAGGTGTGATTTATTATAACAGCAAAGCTCTTATTCAGAAGAGTGGAAGCAGGATGTCGTCCAATATCTCCAGATTTTAGATGGTTAAACACCCATCTAATGAGCATCAGTTTCTTGATGCTTCTGAGTTGAACTTCTGAGTCCATTACTGTCTGTCCAATGCTAATTTAAGGGCTTATCCTGCAGCCCTTACCACGGGTGCTGGAACAATTTTTATAGCAACTGTGCTGACAGCCATTGAACCAAACTGTAAACCCTGAATATAATAGAAAGCACTTCAAGTCAGGGGGTACAGGAGCACCCCTCGCACCCATAGTTCCAGCACCTGTGGCCATTAAGGTTAAACATAAATTAGATTAAGTGACACACATAAGTAAGGTCTGCAGATCAGGTTCTATAACTTGATTATAATTTGCCTCCTAATTAAGATGATAATTGACCTTCTCAGACCAAGATCCACATTTTTTCTTGTCATTTCACTTCTTTGTGAAAACCTGAATCAAAATTAATTTGGACATTTTTAAGTGTCACTGATAACTGGCAGCATTGTCATTTTCAGTCATTACTTGCATTTCCCTAACAAAAATGGGCTTTTACAAAATCATCCCATTTGACATAATATTTCTCTCTAAGGACTAGGTTATTTTGATCTACTTCACTTTTAAAAGATAAGTCAATTTAACAATAGGTTATAATAGGAAATTTAACAGGAAATTATAAATAAACTATGAACACTTGGTGGCCCAATCTTGCTGTCCTTACTCAGGCAGATCTCGCTTTGAAGTCTATGGTAGTTTTGCTGCTGTAAGCTGTGCAGGACTGGGCTACAGAAAATTAATCATAATACATGCGGAAAGTTCAAAGAGCTACTTTCTGCATTTATTTCGTTATTGTGTATGCACTGTAAATTGGGGAAGAGTTACTAGGACAATGTGACTGCAACTGGCATTTGCATAATACTATATCCTCCTTTCTAGAATCTCTCCCTTTTCCAGGCTACTCAAAATGCTGCAGAAAAAATTATCTTCTCCCTCCACTCTGACCATGTTGCCCTCATCCCCTTCAAGGTTCTTCATCGCTTTCCTGTGTTTTTCTGCGTCAAACTTGTCATCTTCCCTTTCTGGTTCTACATAGCTCCACTGTGATAGCAGTGTCAGAACCACAGTAAGTACTGCAATGCATGACTATACTTTCATGGAAGACATTTCCTCCTCTATCTCAGCTTTCAGCTTGTGGGGGATATTATGTCTCTTCCTTCCCACACTCCATCCCTCCTTTTGAGGGGAAGGCGTGACGCAGCAGAGGGAACAGGAAGGAGCCGTCTGAGGCCCTGTCTACACTGTCAGCAGCATGCAGGGTATGTGTAGCTACCCACCACAATGAAAAGCAGGCTGTGTCCAGGCTGCGGTGTGTAGTTACACATTTGAGAAAGGCTCTGGCACAGGGGAGGAAGCGGAAATGTTCTGGCAACCTTTTCCCCAGTGCCTATCCCTGCCAGAGTCTTTCCCTACTGTTGGAGCCTTTCCCTGTGGTGATGGGGGAGGCAGTGCAGATGCGGGAGGCTCTGCTTGGCCGTATAGAGAGCCGTGTAGGGTGAAGGCCGTAAGGCTCAGTCATGTCTGTACTCTACTTGCCTAAGCAGTGCCTCATGGTCTACTAGACTGCTATTTATAGCTGTCCTAGGGGTGCACGTATTGTTGTACTCTACACACCACCATACGAGTAGACATAGCCTGAGACTGCTGCTTAGTGCAGCTCAGCGTTCTCTCCCCATTCCCCTGATCAATGATTGGCTGATCACCTGGGCAGAGGAAACCAGCTCTATCCCACAGCTCGATAGGCAGCTCTCCCCCCACTCACCTGCCCGCAGGCTCTGATTACAGAGGCCCAACCCAACTAGGCAGAGGGAGAGTTGGCTTCAAAGGACAGACTGAGTCCCACCCTCTACTCAGCTCCCTCTCCAACGCCCACCTGTCCAGGTGGTTCATGTAGGAGGAGGGGATGGAGCTGATGGGGACACAGTGAGGGCTTTGGGGGGATACAAAATTAGGCTGCAGCTGTAGGAGAGAGAGAGCTAGACTGGATGAGGACTTTAGCGTGGATGACACAGACTCAGAGATAGGGCTTGGATGGAGGATACGGGTTTAGAACAGCCTTCGGGAGGAAAGGTGGGGGGACACAGGCTTGGAGAGGAAGTGGTGAATTTGGGGGAAGGGGCTTGGTGAAAGAGAGGGAGGGAAGACTGAGAGGGTGGTTGGTAGGAGAGGGAGGAGAAACTGGAAATTTGGAAAGAGGAGTGAGGAGGGGAAGATTTGGGGACAGACTGATATTCAGAGTCTTCCTGGTGCTGGGATGTAGTAGAAACAGAACAAATTGGGATCTTTGAGTTGGGAAGTGACAGGCTTATGGAATTACGAGGGTCTATGGGCTCGCCAGCCCCTCCCCCCACACCCAGTGCCAGCTGTGCTGGCACCACCTCTTCTTCGCTGCAGTATGCTGTTCTCAGCTTACATTAACGTAAGTGTTCCGTATAACATAGAGATGGGGTTTCATCGTGGCCAATTTAAGAAAAGTCACTGAATTGTCATGGTAAAAAGGCAAAAGTCATGGAAATATAGTTACATATCAAAAGTCACATAACAAAATAATTTCCCCCCATTTTTCATGCTAAGAAGACTCAGTGTGTCCATGGCAATAATAGGGGTTCATTTTAAACATAACTTTTGTAAGCCCAAGTTACAGCACAAAGATGTCACCAAAAGTTTGCTGGTCTTCTCTTATCTTTCATGCTGAGACAGAGATCTCACTGAGCTCCTGCTGCCCTGCTAGCCTGTCTTGGGCACTCCCAGAACAACTAGGTATCATTAAGATACTTATTTAAGTGTTCAACATCCACTAATAAATTCACTTGCATTCAGATCCCAAAATATCAAAGGTCATATATATTGAAAAACAAAACAAAAACAGCAACATATATAACTCTAGGACTCCCAAGCCTGTGCTAATAAAAGTTCAGCTTTAGCTACCTATACAGTATACGCTACATGTGCAGAAAATTCTAAAACAAACCTAGATAAAAACATAAACTTGACCAGTAAGTATCCGACTGTCACTAAAGCAAACGGATGTTTGGCCATTGATTTCAATAGGTTCAGGAGGTGAGTAACAGTGTATTGGTTTAAGGGACATACAGATTTGTTTTCTTTAGAATTTTTTAAAATCTATTTTCCATTTAGATTTAGAATTAAACAAAAAAAGCAAGCTGTTTTGAATAAATGCTACCGCTGCTAAATTCAGCCAGTAACCCCTACTAATATTTCAGCATATGTGATACTCTAGTGGGTATGCTCTCCTGCATTCATGTCATACCCCTCACAATGGTTACAGTATGTTCAAAGGGTGATTTAAGGATAGAGTAGCAGCCTTTTCTGTGAATTTCCTTTTCTTGGCTGGTTGAAGCAGAAATCTGAACCTTATTTTTAGTTTGGTTTGTTTTTTTAATTTATAGGCATAATTGCTTTTAGCAGCAGTAGCAGTAGCTCTAATTGTAGCAATTAGCCATGTCACTTTTTCATCTTAAAAATATCCAGCTGATAGTGTGGAAAGAAAGTATGAAAGAAATAATAAGATGAAAAGTACTGTATGCTTCTCATGATGACACACTCTTCATTTATACTTCCAATAAACAAAGAGGCAGCAGGATAGATTCTGTTTTTAAGCTTCCAATGTGAATCTGAAAGAAACAAGAACATAAGGAAGGGTGGAAACCAATTAAGCCCCTACCAGCCCAACAAATCTGCCATTCTTTGGCTGAACATAAACTTACCTTCCTGTTTGGTAACAGACAATCTCATAATCAAATCCTTCTCCAGATGCAAATCCAGACACTTGGATAATTTAGTGATGAGAGATCTAGAGTGGGCAATAAAAATAAATAAATGAAATAAAATAGCTCCTCAACTCATTGGTACGACTTGTTTCCCATGGCTTTTTTAATAATTAATTTCATTAATATATATTAGTGTAGCTGATCAGCTTATTGATTCTAGAATCTTCTGTTGACTAAACACAATACTGGTGTAGCTGATGGAAAATAAAATGCCCAAAGAAATAATTTCAATGTCCAAAGTGATTTCTACATTTTCTGGAAATCTGAAGATATCCTGCCACTGAAACCCAGCAGAAAATTCCACATTCTATCTAATGCCCCACCATGCCCCATACTTCGTAAAACTGACAGTTCCTGATGAAGATAAATAGTTTGAAATGTCAAACTAGAGTCTACATCATTAAATAGTAAATTGGGCAGGGATAGAGCAAGATGACGGGCTTTAGTACTCCTCCATCACTTCTTTTTTCCCCAGGCTCCTTCGTCCTGCAAGAGTATATTCCAGCTTCTGTGTAGTCACAGCAAGTGCCTTTTTTGCTCAACACCAACCCAGAATCCTTTCCAGCAACTTACAGTCGTGCTTTAAACAGACCCTGGGAGTCTAACTGAAATAGCTCCAGTAGAAATTTGTCTTTTGAGCAATCACATAATGTATGTAACAGTAAGTTATATAGAACCAGGAAGCAGGGACAAAGGTCAGAACTGGAGTCAGAGTCCAAATGCCAAAGGCAAGGGTCAAGATAGAGCTGGAATCAAGAATCAGAATCAGAACCAGAGTCAGAATCCACATGCCAGGGCCAAGGGTCAAGACAGAATCCGAGTCTGGAATCAGAGCCGAGGGTCAGAACCAGATTACCAGAAGTTAAGAAAGGCAAGACGTGGGCTGGGTCTGAGGCAGGAGCAAGGCTGGGACAGGATGGGAACAAGGCTGGGTGCAGGGTAGGATTTGGGCTGCAGTTGTGGAGGGGCAGAACAGGAGCAGGGGTGTGTGTGGCAAAAGCAATGAGCACAGAGATGCAGAGTGTCCATAGGCATGTGCATTGAGCAGCCAGCGAGCTACTGCTGCTGCTGAGCTTAAGAACAAGCCCTGCTAGCTTCATGAGCCAGTCAAGCAGGGTGGTCCATCAAACAGCCTAGCTGTCTCATTAGGATGACATTGGTGTATTGAGTAGGCACAGCTGCGGGGCCTTACTCCTGACAGTTAGAGTCTTGTGCCTCTAGCTTGCTAATTCAAATCCAGGCCAGGTAACCATATTTTCTCACCATTGGATAGCTTATTCTATTTTATGTGAAAAAGGGTGGTGATAATTTCAGACCAATTCCTGGTGACTGGGATGAACTCTGGACACATTGAACTCAATGGGAGTTTTTCCTTTGACTTCAATAAAGCCAGGATTTCACCCCAGATATCCATAGCACAAGAACTATTACAAGTAGTATCCTTGCTGGCAGTCTCAAGAGAGAATTTCTTCCCCCCCCGGAGACAATCTCATGAGGTATGATATGAGCTATATTGGCTGGATATTATTGGGAAAGTGGGGTGAGAGAGGAGTGGGGGTACACTGGTGTAGCCATAATTTACCTGTTCTGTAGTTATATACGGAAGGCTTTGGCTGCCAATCTGGTAGCTTTCAGGGAATGCCATATTCAGACACTAAAATGTAAAAAAGAAAAAAAAAAGCAGAAGACATATTTGTGTGAGAGAGCTCGTGTCAAGGTTCCTCCCCCACTCTGAACTCTAGGGTACAGATGTGGGGACCTGCATGAAAAACCTCCTAAGCTTATCTTTACCAGCTTAGGTCAAAACTTCCCCAAGGTAACAAATATTACCCCCGTTATCCTTGGAATGGCCGCTACCACCACCAAACTAATACTGGTTACTGGGGAAGAGCTGTTTGGACGCGTCCTTCCCCCCAAAATACTTCACAAAACCTTGCACCCCACTTCCTGGACAAGGTTTGGTAAAAAGCCTCACCAATTTGCATAGGTGACCACAGACCCAGACCCTTGGATCTTAAGAACAATGAACAATCCTCCCAACACTTGCACCCCCCCTTTCCTGGGAAATGTTGGATAAAAAGCCTCACCAATTTGCATAGGTGACCACAGACCCAAACCCTTGGATCTGAGAACAATGAAAAAGCATTCAGTGTTTTACAAGAAGACTTTTAATAAAAAATAGAAGTAAATAGAAATAAAGAAATCCCCCCTGTAAAATCAGGATGGTATATATCTTACAGGGTAATTAGATTCAAAAACATAGAGAACCCCTCTAGGCAAAACCTTAAGTTACAAAAAAGATACACAGACAGAAATAGTTATTCTATTCAGCACAATTCTTTTCTCAGCCATTTAAAGAAATCATAATCTAACACATACCTAGCTAGATTACTTACTAAAAGTTCTAAGACTCCATTCCTGTTCTGTCCCTGGCCAAGATGACTACAGACAGACACAGACCCTTTGTTTCTCTCCCTCCTCCCAGCTTTTGAAAGTATCTTGTCTCCTCATTGGTCATTTTGGTCAGGTGCCAGCGAGGTTACCTTTAGCTTCTTAACCCTTTACAGGTGAGAGGAGCTTTCCCCTGGCCAGGAGGGATTTCAAAGGGGTTTACCCTTCCCTTTATATTTATGACACGCCCCCCAAATCTCAGCTAGGGTGAAACACTGGCTGGGATTTCTTCCTGGAGCTCTAGGAAAACAGAGTTAATAAGACACATGCATCTCTAAATATACTACCAAGTACATAAAGACTAACAATATTTTCCACATCTCAAGGACGATTTTAACCAGTTGATTCTGGGAAACTTTCACGGGAGAGTGCATCAGCCACTTTGTTAGAAGCTCCTGAGATGTGTTGGATGTCGAAATCAAAATCTTGGAGAGCTAAACTCCACCGAAGAAGTTTTTTGTTAGTTTCTTTGACGGTGTGAAGCCACTTTAGTGCAGCATGGTCGGTTTGCAGGTGGAAACGCCGTCCCCAAACATATGGGCGTAGCTTTTCCAGAGCGTAGACAATGGCATAACATTCTTTTTCAGTGACTGACCAGTTGCTTTCCCTCTCAGACAGTTTTTTGCTGAGAAACACTACAGGGTGGAATTCTTGATCAGGTCCTTTCTGCATTAAAACTGCTCCCACACCACGCTCGGATGCATCTGTGGTTACTAGGAACGGTTTGTCAAAGTCTGGGGCCCTTAGTACAGGGTCAGACATGAGTGTCGCTTTAAGCTTGTTAAAGGCCTTCTGACACTTTCCGGTCCACTGAACAGCATTTGGCTGTTTCTTTTTGGTTAGGTCTGTCAGTGGGGCAGCGATTTGGCTGTAGTGCGGTACAAATCGTCTGTAATAACCGGCCAAGCCTAAGAAGGATTGAACCTGTTTCTTTGACTTTGGGACAGGCCACTTTTGGATAGCATCCACTTTGGCCTGTAGGGGGCTGATAGTTCCTTGACCCACCTGGTGTCCAAGGTAAGTCACTCTGTTTAGGCCTATTTGACACTTCTTAGCCTTAACAGTTAGTCCTGCCTCCCTTATGCACTCAAGGACTTTTTGTAGATGTTCCAGGTGGTCTGCCCAGGAATCCGAAAATATGGCCACATCGTCAAGGTAGGCGACTGCATATTCTCCTAATCCCGCTAGGAGACCATCTACAAGTCTTTGGAAAGTGGCGGGTGCATTTCGCAGCCCGAAAGGGAGTACATTAAATTCATACAGCCCGAGATGTGTGATGAAGGCTGACCTTTCCTTGGCAGATTCATCTAGCGGTACCTGCCAGTACCCCTTGGTTAAGTCCAAGGTAGAGATGAACTGGGCCCGTCCCAGTTTCTCTAATAGTTCATCTGTGCGTGGCATGGGATAGTTGTCTGGGCGAGTTACAGCATTTAGCTTACGGTAGTCCACGCAAAAACGTATTTCCCCATCTGGTTTGGGAACTAGAACCACTGGAGATGCCCATGCATTTTCAGAGGGGCGGATTACACCCATCTGTAACATATCCTGGATCTCCCGTTCTATAGCAGTTTTAGCTTGAGGAGACACCCGGTAAGGTTGGACCCTAATTGGGTGAGCATTACCTGTGTCAATGGAGTGGTATGCCCGTTCAGTCAGTCCTGGGGTGGCTGAGAACGTTGGCGCGTAGCTAGTGCACAGCTCCTGGATCTGCTGTCGCTGCATACGCCCAAGGGTCATGGAGAGGTTCACCTCTTCCACACCACCAGCACATTTCCCTTCGTAGTAGACACCTTCAGGCCACTCAGCGTCGTCTCCTCCCTGGGCTGTAAACTGACAAACCTTTAATTCTCTGGAATAAAAGGGCTTTAGAGAATTAATATGGTACACCTTAGGCTTCCGGTTGGAGGTGGGGAATGCTATGAGATAATTAACAGCTCCCAGGCGCTCCTGGACCACGAATGGCCCTTCCCACGATGCTTCCATTTTATGGGCCTGGAGCGCCTTTAAGACCATGACCTGGTCTCCTACTTTGAAGGAACGCTCTCTGGCATGTTTATCATACCAGGCTTTTTGCTCTTTTTGAGCATCCTGTAAGTTTTCTCTAGCAAGGGCTAAAGAGGTTCGGAGGGTGTTTTGTAGGTTGGTTACAAAGTCCAGAATGTTAGTTCCTGGAGAAGGTGTAAATCCCTCCCATTGCTGCTTCACCAACTGCAATGGCCCCTTAACCTCACGGCCATATACAAGTTCAAATGGGGAAAACCCTAAACTGGGATGTGGTACAGCTCTGTAGGCAAAGAGCAACTGCTGCAATACTAGGTCCCAATCATTGGAGTGCTCATTTACGAATTTACGTATCATGGCCCCCAAAGTTCCATTAAACTTCTCCACCATGCCATTTGTTTGATGATGGTAAGGAGTGGCAACCAAGTGATTTACCCCATGAGCTTCCCAAAGGTTTTTCATAGTTCCTGCCAGGAAATTAGTCCCTGCATCTGTGAGGATGTCGGAGGGCCAACCTACCCTGGCAAAAATGTCTCCTAGTGCCTGGCACACACTTTTAGCCCTGGTGTTGCTTAGAGCTACTGCTTCCGGCCATCGGGTGGCAAAATCCATGAAAGTCAGTATGTACTGCTTTCCTCTGGGTGTCTTTTTCGGAAAAGGACCCAGAATATCCACAGCTACTCGCTGAAATGGAACTTCAATGATGGGGAGTGGCTGGAGAGGAGCTTTGACCTGGTCTTGGGGTTTTCCCACTCTTTGGCACACCTCACAAGACTGGACATAGGTAGAAACATCCTTGCCCATTCCCTCCCAGTGGAATGACCCCCCCAAACGGTCTTTGGTCCTGTTCACCCCAGCATGGCCACTAGGGTGATCATGGGCTAAGCTCAAGAGCTTGGCCCGGTATTTAGTTGGAACTACCAACTGTCTCTGAGGATGCCAGTCTTCCTGGTGTCCCCCAGAAAGAGTTTCCTTGTATAAAAGTCCTCTTTCTACAACAAACCTGGATCGATTAGAAGAGCTGAGAGGCGGTGGGTTGCTCCGTGCCGCCGTCCAAGCTCTCTGGAGGCTTTCATCTGCTTCCTGTTCGGTCTGGAACTGTTCCCTTGATGCTGGAGACATCAGTTCCTCATGGGATTGTGGACCTAGGCTTGGTCCCTCTGGAAGCGATATAGGGGATGGAGCTGTTTCTGTTGACTGTGAACCGCTCTCCGCTGGTGCACTATGTTGGGATTCAGGCTCCGGCTGAGCCTCTTGTGTAGGGTTATCGGCTGCTGCCAGTTCAGGTTCGGTGGGTCCCTCTGGTGTTGAGGTTGCAAATACTGGATTCAGTGCTGACACGGGGTCTGGTGTGGGTTGTTCGGCTGGTTCCGGTTCTGGGACTGGTTCCGTCTGGGTCTCTGGGACTGGATCCACTACTGCTGTTGCAGACATTGGCCTGGGGTCCAGGTCCATCACCTCTGACTGGGTCCTGATAGAAGTTTCCGGAACAGAGCTAGGCCTCACGGCTTGTTTAGCCTGGTTGCGGGTGACCATTCCCACCCTCTTGGCCTGCTTCACATGATTGGCCAAGTCTTCCCCCAACAGCATGGGGATGGGATAATCATCATAGACTGCAAAAGTCCACATTCCTGACCAGCCCTTGTACTGGACAGGCAACTTGGCTGTAGGCAAATTGAAAGAGTTGGACTTGAAGGGTTGAATCGTCACTTGGATCTCTGGGTTGATTAAATTGGGGTCCACTAAGGAAGCATGGATAGCTGACACTTGTGCTCCGGTGTCCCTCCACGCGGTGACCTTCTTCCCACCCACACTCACAGTTTCCCTCCGCTCCAAGGGTATCTGGGAGGTATTTGGGCCTGTGGACCTCTGGTGTGATTCCGGTGCAATGAACTGTAATCTGTTGGGGTTCTTGGGGCAGTTGGCCTTTACATGCCCCAGCTCGTTACACTTAAAACATCGTCCAGCTGACGGGTCACTGGGGCGAGGAGGGTTGCTGGAGAATGGGGTGGTGGGACGATAAGGGGTCTGGAGGGTTCTTTGGGAGGTAGGTGGGGCTTTGGGCGGCCCCCGGTAATAGGGTGTGGTCTGGGGTGGTCCCTTCTGGTCTCCGCTCCAACTGCGACCAGTTTTCTTCTTCTCTGCCACCTCCACCCATCTGGCTCCAATCTCTCCTGCCTCAATTACAGTTTTGGGTTTCCCATCTAGGATGTATCTTTCTATTTCCTCAGGAACACCCTCTAAGAATTGTTCCATTTGCATTAGGAAGGGCAAATTTACTGGAGATTCAACACTTGCTCCTGATATCCAGGCATCCCAATGTTTTACAATGTGGTAGGCATGTCGGGTAAATGACATGTCTGGTTTCCACCTTAGGGCTCTGAACCTCCGACGAGACTGCTCGGGTGTTATCCCCATTCTGACTCTCGCCTTGGATTTAAACAGTTCATACTTGTTCATGTGTTCTTTAGGCATTTCAGCTGCCACCTCAGCTAAGGGTCCACTGAGCTGCGGCCTCAGCTCTACCATGTATTGGTCAGTAGAGATGTTGTACCCAAGGCAGGCCCTTTCGAAGTTTTCTAAGAAGGCCTCAGTATCATCACCTGCCTTGTAGGTGGGGAACTTTCTGGGATGGGAAGTGGTACCTGGAGAAGGATTGCTAGGGTTTGTTGGTATATTCTGCTGGGCCTTTATCCTCTCCATCTCCTCCACATGCTTCCTCTCTTTTTCCTTCTCCTCCTCCTTCAGCCGCATGAGTTCTATCTGTCTTTCATGTTCCCTTTGTTTTTCCTCAGCCTGAAATTTGGCTAATTCCAGCTGTAGTCGAGCTGAGGATTTGGCCATTCTAACCTCTCTGTTTTTAACTAACTTTACACCCGAGGTTTAGAAATAAACAAACAAAACTTGGCTGTAAAATTTTGCTGTGCTGGAATAGAATACCTATTCTCTGATAGTGATTGTCAGCCTACAGAAAAAGACAATTCCCTTGTCTCTGCTCTGGGCCCAAATTAAAGCAAAAAACCTCCAACTACTTGGAAACCTGCTTACCCAGCCCAAAGAAGAAAAAAATTTCTTTTCAAACCTGTGCTCCTTGTAAAACAAAAAAAAAAATCAAAATCCTAAAAAAAAACCCTGCCACTTTTGTCTCCAGGCAAATGGGTAGAGCACACACCCCCTATTTACTTTTAGGAAGAAAAGAAAAAAAAAAAACCTCTGGGTTGGAAGACTGTGAATTTCCCTGCAGGAGTTAAGTACCCTGCCTCCAGGCAAGAAAATCTGCAATTCACAAGATAATCCCCTTTTGTCTCTGCTTGGCCACAAAGCAGAGAGAAACCAAGCTGCTTTCAGTTTCAAAGCTGCCTTCTGGACTTCCTAAAAATTCCTTTTTAAAATCTGTATTTCTAGTTCAAAAAATCTCAACTGGATCTCAAAATGATTTCAGGTTAATCCCACCGCTGTGCCACCATGTCAAGGTTCCTCCCCCACTCTGAACTCTAGGGTACAGATGTGGGGACCTGCATGAAAAACCTCCTAAGCTTATCTTTACCAGCTTAGGTCAAAACTTCCCCAAGGTAACAAATATTACCCCCGTTATCCTTGGAATGGCCGCTACCACCACCAAACTAATACTGGTTACTGGGGAAGAGCTGTTTGGACGCGTCCTTCCCCCCAAAATACTTCACAAAACCTTGCACCCCACTTCCTGGACAAGGTTTGGTAAAAAGCCTCACCAATTTGCATAGGTGACCACAGACCCAGACCCTTGGATCTTAAGAACAATGAACAATCCTCCCAACACTTGCACCCCCCCTTTCCTGGGAAATGTTGGATAAAAAGCCTCACCAATTTGCATAGGTGACCACAGACCCAAACCCTTGGATCTGAGAACAATGAAAAAGCATTCAGTGTTTTACAAGAAGACTTTTAATAAAAAATAGAAGTAAATAGAAATAAAGAAATCCCCCCTGTAAAATCAGGATGGTATATATCTTACAGGGTAATTAGATTCAAAAACATAGAGAACCCCTCTAGGCAAAACCTTAAGTTACAAAAAAGATACACAGACAGAAATAGTTATTCTATTCAGCACAATTCTTTTCTCAGCCATTTAAAGAAATCATAATCTAACACATACCTAGCTAGATTACTTACTAAAAGTTCTAAGACTCCATTCCTGTTCTGTCCCTGGCCAAGATGACTACAGACAGACACAGACCCTTTGTTTCTCTCCCTCCTCCCAGCTTTTGAAAGTATCTTGTCTCCTCATTGGTCATTTTGGTCAGGTGCCAGCGAGGTTACCTTTAGCTTCTTAACCCTTTACAGGTGAGAGGAGCTTTCCCCTGGCCAGGAGGGATTTCAAAGGGGTTTACCCTTCCCTTTATATTTATGACAGCTCGTTAACACAGAAGTCTTACCAAGTGATTTTCTCTAGATACTCATTTCAAAGAAAATGAATCCTGGTAAAAATACCTGAAGTGACACAGTAAAGGTTTTAAATGTGTTGTAGGTTTGCAGATGGTTAACAGGGAAGTATAATCAAGTACTTGTAAATGTTCCAGACTTTCTTTTCTTAACAAATTGGCAGTACTAGCAAATGTGTGTATGATATTTTTGGACTGCTTTAAGTACACCCATTTCTTCATATAGTGTAGAACAAACAGCTGTAATTGTCCAATGCTCTGGAAAGCATTTTAGATGTATAGTATGAAGCCTCTGAGCATACCCTATTATTATTTTTCTCCTACTGTGTTTATTTCAAATGTCACACTGGGTGATGGATTCTTAAGTCAAAGTATTGACAGCTTGTCTTCAAAAAGGTTTAGCACTTGACAACATACTGACAAACATTTTTCCCTCTAAAATGCCTTTAAAAAAACAAGCAAACAAAAAAACCAACCCCCATCCCCCCTTTTTTTTGTAATATTCAAATGATTTTCTTTTAGCACAAAAGGTTAGGATGAATGGTGACATCTCCTTCATTTGGACCTAAATTAATGGCTTAGATTAGCATTTGCCTAGCAACTGAAATATGTGTATTACTCTCACATGTAGTCAAAATAGAAATGGTTTCCTTTTAATTTTTATAGAAGGTTTTAAGGACATTTCCTGGCCTTTTGTGAATCTAAAGCATTCTCAGGCATATTTGCAGTTTTGACAAATGTTATTTATAAAACTACATGCAATTTTAATCAAAGGAGGAGATGCAATCACCCAGGACCCGAATTATCTTTGAATGGCAAAGTTAATGACAAAGATAAATTTTATTTGTGATTATATTTTTCTTTAGCATTTTGTAGACATCTCCTAATTGTAAACAAGCAGTCAGCTGCTAAGGAAGATCTTCCCCCTTTGCACCTATAATTTAAAGTCTTCAAGCCTAATTCTCGGTACCTCTGAATATTTTATAGTCTTTTGCACCATCTGGCTTTGGTAGTGTTTTACACCAACTTTGCACCACTATAAATAATGCAGGCTAATGGAAAACTGGGATTAGAAGGTACTAATACCACTATATTATTGTAAAAAGAAAAGGAGGACTTGTGGCACCTTAGAGACTAACCAATTTATTTGAGCATAAGCTTTCGTGAGCTACAGCTCACTTCATAGCTCACGAAAGCTCATGCTCAAATAACTTGGTTAGTCTCTAAGGTGCCACAAGTCCTCCTGTTCTTTTTGCGAATACAGACTAACACGGCTGTTACTCTGAAACCTATATTATTGTAAGTGGCTCATTTATTGTTTGTTTTTGTTTAGTTATAATTTATTATTCATTTTTGGAAAAGTTGGCTTTAAAACAGTTTATACCACAGTATGCCCTCCAACTGCAAAACGAGATTGGTCCACTAATCAACAGTCTATAATTACTACAAAGAAAATGCACTGCAAGCATCACTCCAGGTAAAAACAGCCTGTGTAATGAGAAACTACATGAGAAACTGCGCTCACAGAAAATATCCAGATGACCCATCTGTTCCACATCTTATAGAGAAATATTTAAGTAAGAAGGCAGGGTAGAGAGAACATTTCTGGGCAATTACAACAAATCTCCGATGGTGTTGTAAACCATGAGAGTAAAATCCAAACAGCTCAGAAATGTGCTACCTGGAGAGTCTTATTGCTGTTATAAAATTGACTTTATGCATAAAAATAAGGAAAGCAGTCAGAGTTAAAGCTGTGCATTTAGGGGATATTATACAAATGAATGTGACATCGCCAACAGCCAATCATCACTACCAGTGAAGAGATATAAAGCCATTTCACACTTTCCTGAATGTCCTTACATACAGAATAGTATACAGTTAATAAAAAGTTCTAAAAATGTGTAAGACATACAAAAAGCAAAACAAACTTTTTCATTAAGAGTGTCCTGGATTGTTATAATAAGAGGCAGAATAAGCCAGTAGACAAATTTTCATTAAAGATGGCTAAAACTAGAGGTAGTCACGGTTATAGCAAAAACTAAAGCCAGGGTGATTGGGCTTCCAAGACCCAAGTATGGGTTTATGTGGCTTTGGTGGAGATTGAACCTGGACCCTTCAGCATCATAAACACAGGCCTTTCCCACTTGACCTAAAGAAATTATATTTGAGCATATTTCTCTGATTTTACTCCATCTCTAATTTCCATATATACAGAAGGAAGTAATACATCTGGTCCACATTTTGCAAAGAAATAATTTTAGTACTGCCCTGGTTTGAGACTGTATTATATAGAATACTTTCTTTTATGCTTTAAATGCAAATTAGCAACACATTTCTTTAGAGGCTTTCATCATTTCAGTTCAAGATAACTGATGCAATATTGCAAGGCTAAGGGATCTATAGACTCATCTGAATGCAAGGGGATTAATATACATAACCTATTAGCACATTGTGACCCATGAACCCCTCAGCTGGCAAACCCCAACTGGCAAAAGTGTTACAAGAATATCCTGATCCTGGTATGTACTTTCTGGTTCACCGAAGACTGTCATGTGAGATCTTAAATGAAAGCCAGGATTATGCTGGTCATTGTTGTGAAATGTATGTACAGATATCATCTAAAAAGTTATAGATGTATCCTGAAAATGTGTTTTAAAATCTGTGTCAAAGCAGAACTGACAAACATATTTTCTGTCAGACAAGAGATGTGCATTCACCTGTTGGTATATAAATTAATCATTATAAGCCAACAAGCGACTGCACATCTACCTATGAAGTCAACAGGGGGATGTGAAATCAACAGGGAATAAGCAGGACTTAGGAAAACTAAATGACAGGGCAGTTTTACTGTCCCCAAGGATGAATTTTGGGACTATAAGTAGAAGGCAAGGAAGCCACCATTTATCTTGCACCTAGGAAGTAACTGGGCAATGCAATTACATTCATAAAAAATGGGATCTCAACCAGGCTTGGTTGAAATGCTGCAAGGTACAGTTGGGGTTAGATAAACTTTAGAAAAGAGTTTAGCCTGTTAGACTAAGTTTAGTCTCTAGAAATTGTTATGATATTGTTTTATATGTAACCCTTTTGTTTCTATTATTCATTCTATCACTTGAATTTTGAACCCTTGATAATAAATGCATTGTTTTCACTATAAATATACCACAATGCTTTGGTATTACACAAGGAGCTTATCCTGTGTTGACTCATTCAAGCTGGTGTGTACACTGTGGCCTTGGGGACATCAGACCTGGTATTACTATGAGTTTTCAATGGATAAGGGGCTGGACACAACAGGGGAACACTTCAAAGGGCCTCAGGGACTGCAGTACACCTATTGTTAACCTGCAAGACAAAGTAAGGGCTGGTATAGCCCAGAGACGATTGTTTGTAACAGGCTGGTGGTGTCAGGGAGCTGACATCCAGTTAAGCACAAGCAACTGTCCTTCTCTGCATCTGCTTGCCTCCCTCTCGGCGGCGGCAAGTGAGATAACAAGGTGACGCAGTCCCAGGTACCCCAATAACTCTTGCACACTGATAACAGAACATATTTGTGTTTATCTTCTGTATCTATATTAAAAGTGTAATTATTAGTATCAGGAGATACCAAATGCTGTTAAGATTGTCTTTTTTTGCTTGTTGGATTGTTTGCAGAGTGTTTGTAGAGTATCTGCTGTGCAATGAGTTTAGAATATGGTCAGCTTAGTGCTGTAAGGTATCTGATTTCTGATTTTATAGCTGTGAAATGAGCTCTGTGTCAATTTGCTGTTGCACGATACAGGATAATGCCATGATTTACACTGCTATAACTGACAACAGAATGTAGTTTTGTATTTCTGATTTGTGAACTAAATTAGATTTCAAGATGTCTTAATTAGTGATGGGTGAATCAGTTTAGATAAAATTAGAATGAATCTGAAGCTTCAGTCAAAACAGAACAAACCTCTTTATTGAAGGTTCGCAATAGCTTAATTACCACTTCCTGAATTCTATGCACTTTTATATATCTGATTTCAGGTGGGATCAGAAGTGAAGATACCAAAATATAGAAAGAAAGGATGAGCTCATGCTATTTACAATTGAACTGAAGCCCAGAAGTAGTAAGACTCTCAAGAGAAAGTCTGTTCTTTGATTTCCAGAACAATTTCTACACCAAATAGTGCAGCTAAGTATCTAAACTTTTAGGTGCTTATCTAAACTAAACCTCGTTGGAGATCTTGCAAGTTACTGAATTCCTCTGTACCTCAGCTTCCCCATCAGTAAAATTGGGCTAATGATACTGACCTACCTTTGGAAAGTATTTTGAGATCTATGGATGGAAAGGGATATTTAAATGTAAAGTTACTATCTTTATTATGATGTCCTTTTATTTTTTTTTTACTACAGAATTTTGAATTTCAATTTTTACTGCTTTGCAGACTGTTCTGCCCTCAAGGCAAGAACACTCCCAAGAGCGAGGATCTGTGCTGCTACGAGTTGAAGGAGAGCTGAGCTTTCTCAGTATTTGGGGTGTTTTGATCCAAGGTTTCAGGTCACACCATTCTCTAGTATGAAGTTACACTAAAAGGAAAAGGATTATTTTTTCAGTACTGTGAGATCAGATTGTTTAGGAAAAAGGAAACATGGAGACAAGGAAGGCACTAAAACAACTCATAGAAGGGTAGGTAGTATAATTCCGTCAATAAGCTCTCTCCACTGAGTAGGTACATAAATACTTCTGATGATGAGATGGCTGATGTTCATATTAAGACCAAATAACTGTATGTACAAGGACAATTGTCATAAATATAAAGGGAAGGGTAAACCCCTTTGAAAGCCCTCCTGGCCAGAGAAAAAAATCCTCTCACCTGTAAAGGGTTAAGAAGCTAAAGGTAACTTCACTGGCACCTGACCAAAATGACCAATGAGGAGACAAGATACTTTCAAAAGCAGGGAGTGGGGAGAGAAACAAAGGGCCTGTGTGTCTGTCTATATGCTGGTTTCTGCCGGGGATAGACCAGGAATGGAGTCTTAGAACTTTTAGTAAGTAATCTAGCTAGGTATGTGTTAGATTATGATTTCTTAAAATGGCTGAGAAAAGAATTGTGCTGAATAGAATAACTATTTCTGTCTGTGAATCTTTTTTGTAACTTAAGGTTTTGCCTAGAGGGGTTCTCTATGTTTTGAATCTAATTACCCTGTAAGATATCTACCATCCTGATTTTACAGGGCGGATTTCTTTATTTCTATTTACTTCTATTTCTATTAAAAGTCTTCTTGCAAGAAAACTGAATGCTTTTTCATTGTTCTCAGATCCAAGGGTTTGGGTCTGTGGTCACCTATGCAAATTGGTGAGACTTTTTATCCAACATTTCCCTGGAAAGGGGGGGTGCAAGTGTTTGGAGGATTGTTCATTGTTCTTAAGATCCAAGGGTCTGGGTCTGTAGTCACCTAGGCAAATTGGTGAGGCTTTTTACCAAACCTTGTCCAGAAAGTGGGGTGCAAGGTTTTGGGAAGTATTTTGGGGGGAAAGACGTGTCCAAACAGCTCTTCCCCAGTAACCAGTATTAGTTTGGTGGTGGTAGCGGCCAATCCAAGGACAAAGGGTGGAATATTTTGTACCTTGGGGAAGTTTTGACCTAAGCTGGTAAAGAGAAGCTTAGGAGGTTTTTCATGCAGGTCCCCACATCTGTACCCTCGCGTTCAGAGTGGGGAAGGAACCTTGACAACAATCATTGACCCTCTTCCTTGTGATGCACCAATTTATTTTTAAATAACAGCAATGAAGCGTCTCTTGCCAAAATTGCTTTTTGTCCCCAGCAAATTTAAGAGGAACTAAAACATTGTAAGGTTATCTCCTATTCTTTACTTTGTGAGCAGGCGACAAGGCAACGTTCAATGACTTAATTTTGTATGTAAATTTCTGTTACAGAAGGTAGCTTTATTTCCTCTCACATAATCACTCTGTCTGGAATAAAAGAAGAATATATGTTGAAAACACTGAAAGGTGCTGAATAGCCCTTTTGTCCTGGTCAGTTTTGTCAAGATTTTTTACACTTGATGGCAGCCCTTCATTACAAATAAATATTGAGATCATAACACTCATTTACCTCTCTGAAGAGATTTTGTTTACTACTTCTGCTAGAGGACCTTAAACCAAGGTTACAAGAGTTAAAAGGATTATTCTGAGTATTGAGCTGGGTTATTCAACTCTCTTCAGGTCCTAAAAATAACTCTGGCTTCATTTGGAAATGTGACCACCACCTGCCTCAGTAAGACATTGTACTGCAGACCTGACTGCCTGAATGTCCTCCTTGTTAAATTTTCTCTACAGGAAATATAACTTTCCGGCAGTGTAATACAAACAATAAAGTGCAAGCTATGCCATGACTGATATTCCAGTCATTAAAAAAAATATGCTGCAATGTAATTAAAAGAAAGTGCTTGGAGGCTAATTTTGACAGAATTTTCCTTATTAAAGTGAAAGGGGCTGAGGAGTCTGTAGCAGTGAAGGCAACTTGTGTACTATGTATTCCTGTCATCCTTTGTCCTTCCCATTCCAAGTTACGTGCTTCAACCCTTTACTTCAAGATGATGGTATTTCTACTGGATGCTATAGATCTACTGAATGTTAAACATATTATTTCTCTTCATCTGCACTTGCCGGGGTTTGGGTTTTTTTTTTTTACAACACAGAGCATACATTCCATGCAATAACAAATACATAAGGCTCCTTTGCAATATTTCTGTCAAAACATAAAAGAACACAGATACATCTAATTAGTTTGAAAATTAGGGCTCTTATCACAATTTCTTTCCACTGTTACCAACAAGAAGTTTAGATATGCAATGTTTGTCTACATAAAATGCTTAATTTCCACAGCAGGAAAAGGCTTATTGCAAATTTGTCTAACTGCCAGGATGTATCAACGATATTCTGAATATACAAAGTTAAAGATTGAGGGTCAAATTCTATTTAACATTGAACTTGAGAAAGAGGCAGAGTTGGAAAAAAGTTTCCCCGAAAAGCAGCATATTCCATAACTCTCCATTACAGGGAGTCCTGCAACTTTCTTTGAAGTGACTAGTTATAGGCCACTGTTGGAGACAGGTTACCAGACTAGAAGAAGTCCGATCCTGTATGGCAATTCCTATCATACTATGTATGTATCAGTGCAACTGAGAGACAAATGTGGCCCCAGAATTATAATAATATAGATCTAGCATATGAACCCATAACATGCAAAGAAATTCTGAATTAGTTAAAAACTGGTCTTATACAAGAAGTATCTGTGAACATGGTCATGTTACTCCATATCTGCTTCACTCTGTTGTGCCTAGGGATTGCAACTTTTACCTGTGTCTGTCAAAGGGGCTTCAAAACGATTGATGGGATTATTGTAAAACAGTAATCCATGGACACTTGGGTGTCATATTTTTTCCAACCTCAGGTTTAAGGGCAGTAGACGAACCTCCAAAATGGTAGCACCAATTAGTAACTCAGGCAACTCCCTGAAATATTTTAATGTTAAAATAAGATGCTTTGGTCTGAATTTACTCCCCTCAGAAATATATGAGGGCAGCAAATATATATATATATATATATATATATATATATATGAATGCTGATATTCAAGAAAAAAACATTTAAATTTATTTATAGAAGTTTCTATAGAAAACAAGTCCACAATCTAATACAATTAGAAACAGCTCAGATATGACACCCTACGCAACAGGAGAACACACATGCAGTAAAAATATTCTACAGAAATATTTTACAGGTAGACATTAGGCAGTACAATGTAGAAATCAGGCTGTCTTCATGCATAGACGTTATTTTTCATTTAAGCAGCTGTTAAAACATTCTATTTTCAAAATAGCAAGAAAGCAACACTCCATGTAAATTAATAATAATAATAAAAAAACTATAAAAAGGTTATGTTCTGAACTAGCTAGAGGAATAACTTGGATGTATTTAAAACCAGAGAAAGTGTTCTTGGATGCTCTAGAATTAAAAATTAATAAAAAGATTTATATTGAAAAGAAAAAACAGTTTAAGCCACAAGCGCACTCAGTTGTATTCCAGTCTTGATTTCAAGATTTTAACCTGAGTTGCCTGGTTGTGAATTAAAACATCTGAGTTATCTTATGAAAATGAAGAGGTTATAAAAATTACTGGCAAGACTTTAATCTCTTCACTGCATGACTCTTTTGCATAGCTCTGTGCTGCTGTTTTAAATGGATGTCCAATTAAAATCAAAAGAGCATCGGGACGTTCCGAGTAGATCAGACAGCACAGGAGGAACACTGCTGCCGTACATGACTGGTATGTTCACAGGAACAGTGGAGTGCTCAGTGGTAAAGAACCCAATCCTGCTCCCATTGAAATCAATATAAAACTCCTAGTAACTTCAATGGGAATTAGTTCTGGCTCAAAGGGACTAGGGAACTGAGCCAGGCCCTAATACTGCAACGCACTCAAGCATGTGCTTAATTTGCAGACATATTCTCTCCTGTGTTCAAGCATCTCTAAGTGTTGGCTGAAGCATCCCCCTGCTCTCTGACTTATTACTTTAATGTAACCAAATGCTGGATATCAGAACGTGAAAGGCACTTGCTGACAGGATCCATTGACTAGGACAACCAGACGAATGACTGACAGACACGTGAGATAGGTTTAAATGGCAGCAAGCAACTGTATTAATTATACTTGTGGAGGGCACCACATGGCCCACCCCAGCTCTCCTGTACTAGGCTTTTAATTGTTTGCAGTGCAGGTTACATGGCTTTTATCACAAACCAGACAACAACTGGGAGTAGACTCTCCCCCAGTCTACCCCACTGACTCACTTCTCTTGTGAAATCTCCTGCTTCCTTTGTAAGGGGGGAAGGATTGGAGAGACAGAGGCCACCCACCCTGTGAGTGCAATGCCCAGCTGCACAATCCCAACTCTCATTTACTTCTGGGAGCTGGCCCTTCTAGCCTGGCCACAAGTTGCAGCAAGTCAGCAATCATTACAGCATTACATGAACTTCGAATCCTAATGCTTCTAACCAAACTGTGCTACTAGGAGGCTGTGAGAAAAGTGAAAAACCCACTAGGCTACACATGCCAGTTCTGCTCAATGGGAAAAATTCCTTCCTGACCCCCTAAAAACAGGCAGACATACAGCATCGTAAGCTGCAGAGCTCCTAATCTACAACTAAGGAATGGAAGGGCAGGACAGTTAACTGAAGAGGCATTTGCAAAGTCCGGGCTTAGCTCAAATAGGTAAAGGGGGAAAGTGGCAGCCAATCAACTGGCCCCCACCCCCATGCAATGGCTGAGCAGAGAACTGAAGAGTAGGGTTGAGGGGACAGCCTCTCTTCCTGCCACACGTGTGTAGGACGTCTCTCATTTCCCGCTGTCCAGTCAATGTTCCTCCCACACTAAAGGCAGTAAGAGCGTACTGTACAGCTATCAGTGATTAACTAAATTGAACCAGGAGCAGGGGCTCTCAGTGTGTCAGGTAGAGGAGTGGGGGGCTCTCTGTATGCTGTTAGCAACACCAGCCACGGAGGAGCTTTGAGCATAGGAAGGGGGCCCTCTGACAGGGGAAAAGCTGATGAGTCTTTACTTAGTAAGGCACTGTTATTACAATGAGTTAACTCTGGTAGTGGTATTAGTGGAGGATCTTAATCCTTAGTTCTCCTTAAATTAACTGGCAACCAAGGCAACTACAGCTCTATAGGGCTGATGAATCATTACAAGGACTCCGAGAAATCAGGCATGAGGTTATTGGTTAATGAAAATAAAAGGACTCTGACTACACTTGTTCATCAATCCCCATAATTTAAACCTATCAAATTTATGGTTGGTTACTGTGGCCAAGGACTACAGTACAGCAATGTTATACTATACTGCGTTTTTAGTGTGAGTTCTTTACTTCACTATGCACGAAAAATGTGTGGGAGAACAGGCAAAAGATAAGACTCTTGACAGAATGGAGAACTGTGCTCATTAACAGGTCCCTGCTCCCCCACTTGCTTTGTCACAGTTGTCAAATCATCTAAAATTATCGAGATGCGTTCAATCTGCCTTTTTACATTAGACTGCCTCTAGTTTTCCACTTGTTCTTTCATCAATGTCTCTTAATTACTATAATTTTAGTTCTGCAGTGGTTTTGCTAAACTAGTGCAGTATCTCTCCTTAATATTTTCATTTCATTGAATTGAATGTGATGGTGACAGCATGGTAAAAAAGCGACATTAATCAAAGGGGAAAAGATAACAGCAACAACAAACAGCTAGATACCCATTAGGATGCTGTGTGCTTTCATTGCAGTGTTTACTGGAGACTGGTCTTCAGGCAATAGTAAAGGTGGGGTGTTGGCCAGCATTTGAGGGTGTGAAGGCATGCAAAGTTGGTTATTCATTGTGTGTTTGCATTTTCATTTGACTTGGTTGCGTGTTTCACTGTGGTCCACTAAATAGCTCTGTGTCCAAAGTATTCCTGCCTATGCCTGAAGTTCTGGATGGTGAATTGAGCACTAGTAATTCAGGCAGTTTGCAGGGGTGGGGTTCTCAATTCCTGCCCTAAAGTATAGTGAACAAAGGGCAAAAAGGGTAATCTATCACTGAGTACAATTGGAAACAAAGTGAAACCTGCTCATAGACTTTAAGGTCAGAGGGACCATCGTGATCATCTAGTCTGACCTCCTGCACATCGCAGGCCACAGAACCTCATCCATCCACTCCTGAAATAGACCTCTATCCTCTGAGTTACTGAAGTCCTCAAATCACTTCAAGTTACAGAGATTCCACCAGCTACCCTAGTTTAAACCTGCTCTAAGGATCACTTCCAATAGACATCCCTCATTCTGAAGTGAGTATCTCCAAAGTTGCCATTTAGTTTGACCTTTATCTAAAGACCACATTTACGTAGGCTATGTCTATACTAGAGACCTTACAGCGGCACAGCTGTACCGCTGCAGCTGCACCACTATAAGGTCTCCTGTGTAGCCACTCTGTGCTGACGGGAGAGAGCTCTCCCATCGGCATAATTAAACCACTCCCCAGTGAGCGGTGGCAGCTATGTCGGTGGGTGAGCATCTCCCACTGACATAGTGCCGTCCACACCTGCACTTGTATTGGTGAAACTTATGTCGATCGGGTGGGGGAAGAGGGTCACACCCCTGGCTGACAAAGGTTTTACTAACAAAAGTGCTAGTGTAGACATAGCCTTAGGCAGCTGATTGTTTAAGGCAACTGGTTTTTGCTGGCCCATTAAGACTGATTTCATTTTATTGAAACTCACTTTCATTCCCTCATCAAAGATAAAAGAGGCTGAGTGGAAAGTTTTGATATAAGGCAATTAATTGCTTTGAAGCCAGTGGAGAGGCAGTTAAAGTGGGAGATCCATACAGCAATAGGGATAAATCTCTTTTAGGCAGACACAGTGAGCAGTTTTCTGGGACATACCCATTTAACCTTTGAATTCTGTAGCTATAATATATGCTTCTAAACCGAGAACCATTCAGTTAAACTTTGAGTTGTATGGGGATTTAGCTGCAGAACTCATTCACTTTAATGGGAACTGCACTGCTAAAATCCATGCATTAGTTTGAAAAATATACGGGTATGTGCTCAGTTAATTTCTGCATTCCTCTTGTGATTTAAGATCCCTAGAGAGTGAGGCACTTGTATGTGCTAGAAGAGAATTTGGGTTATAAACAGCAAAATAACTGAAATTGCTGTTATATTAATTAATGGAAACTCATGCAAGGGAGTATGTCCAATTTTCAAGGATTAAGAGCAATAATCTCTCCCAAACTGGTCATATTATAGTCTCAAATCAGTATGAATGTTTAGATATTGTAGAATTTTCACAGTGAAGCATAAAAGACTAATTAACAGGACTTGTGAAATTAAATGAAAACAGCTCTACAACACTAGCCAAATGTTTTGTTTCAGTGGATTTCTTGCTGAATGGACCATATCAAGTACTTTTATATCAGATATTCTGCAGTACAAATTTTGCAGGCTGCTTTCTCTGTCTGTTTGCATGGAAATCACCATTGTAAATATGATTGCAATCCAACACATTTAGCACTAAATTATGTGCTCAAACTAACGCCACTTTGAACACAGTAGACTAGACAGTAAGGAAATGCAAATGAGAAGGGTCAGACCTTCGGGTCCTGAACTCCCAGCATCTGTTTACTCAATGCATCAAAGTGCAACATGATAAACTTATTCTTGGATCCACTGCTGGTCTGGATTCTCTTTAGATTTCTTTGGATTTTGCTTTGGATTTTCTTCTTAGTTTTGACTTCCACATCATATACCAGCGTGCCAAACAAGATGCCAATAAGAACATCTCATCAAGGTAAGGGTTTGTTTTATTTTTAATAAATATGCTTTCCCTTATCAAAAATGAGTACTGTCCATGAATTACAGTCTTTTAATAAAAGTTAAGGAATCTGCCTTATCTGAAATAGAGTGTGTGTTATTAAGCAGCTGAAGGTTATTCAGTCCAGACAGATATCCTCAGCAAACCATGACTGTTAATTGAAATTAATAATGCTGAAACTTGGGAAGGTTTTCACAGGGACAATGGTGATGATGTTTAATGGCATCTTATTTCTATGAAAGGCTCTTGATCTTACTGTTTTTAATGGGTTGTCGAGTTACATTGATTAAACTTTGATTAAACTTAGACCTTCAAACTTATTGTTCCTATGATCAGAAATGTGTTAGTTGACATGGCTAGTGACAGTTGATTCTTTTTGGCTTCAAGACAAATAGATATCCTCTGACAGTAGGAATTGGTGAAAAATACACAGTAGTGAGGAACTCAGCATTCATTTTCAGATGTGACAGTAGAGAAGGTACAGTCTATTCTTTAGACATGTTCACAGCTGGGTAAGTTCCCAAAGCTCAGGGGCTTTTAAATCTGAGTGTTTTGTTTGGACCCCTCTCTACTATTCTCTTAGGAGCATGTTTTGCTCAGGTAATACCTCACTTTTTTTTTTCCAGGATAAACACTGAACCTCTCATTGCATTTGCTTATATTTCTCCAGTCATGTTTTATTTTTATAGTTTATTTTCTGCTTTGTCCCATTTTGTCCCATTTTCCTTTTTCTCCTCAGCACCCATAGTTCACTGACACACCAAAGGCTTGAGAACTGAGACACAGTCTAGCTGCTTTGTGCCATTCATCCTCAGCAAAGTGGCCCTAAAATTGGCATATACAATAACTGGAGAGTGTCCTCCATGGAGGAGGGATACTTGGATGGCATAGAATCTCCATTGTTGCCTGCTATGCCACCCCCTCCCTGAAGGTTTATATAGCTGTGCATCCACTCTATCACAGTGATCCAGAAGTCCCTGGCTGCCATAATTGCCATGTGGCGGTGTCAAGGTTCCTTCTCCACTCTGAACTCTAGGGTACAGATGTGGGGACCTGCATAAAAGACCCCCTAAGCTTATTTTTACCAGCTTAGGTTAAAAACTTCCCCAAGGTACAAACTTTGCCTTGTCCTTGAACCCTATGCTGCAACCACCAAGCGTCCTAAATAAACAACAGGGAAAGAGCCCACTTGGAGATGTTTTCCCCCCAAGCCCTACACCCCCTTTCCTGGGGAAGGCTTGATAAAAATCCTCACCAATTTGTACAGGTGAACACAGACCCAAACCATTGGATCTTAAGAACAATGAAAAAGCAATCAGGTTCTTAAAAGAGGAATTTTAATTAAAGAAAAGGTAAAAGAATCACCTGTGTAAAATCAGGATGGTAAATACCTTACAGGGTAATCAGATTCAAAACATAGAGAATCCCTTTAGGCAAAACCTTAAGTTATAAAAAGACACAAAAACAGGAATATACATTCCATCCAGCACAGCTTATTTTACCAGCCATTAAACAAAAGGAAATCTAATGCATTTCTAGCTAGATTACTTACTAACTAACAAAAGTTCTGAGACTGCATTCCTGATCTGTTCCTGGCAAAAGCATCACACAGACAGACCCCCCACCCCCAGATTTGAAAGTATCTTGTCTCCTCATTGGTCATTTTGGTCAGGTGCCAGCGAGGTTATCTTAGCTTCTTAACCCTTTATAGGTGAAAGGGTTTTGCCTCTGGCCAGGAGGGATTTTATAGCACTGCATACAGAAAGGTGGTTACCCTTCCCTTTATTTTTATGACAGGGGGGTTGACAGATAGTGCAAGTAACAGCAACATGTAGGCTGCTCTAATTTGGACCAGGGCACCATACACATATGATGGCCTTAAGATCAGGGAAATAAAAAAGGTTTCAGAGTAACAGCCATGTTAGTCTGTATTCGCAACAGAACCACTAACCCAGGAACCTATCCTTGCAACAAAGCCCGTTGCCAACTGTGCCCACATATCTATTCAGGGGACACCATCACAGGGCCTAATAACATCAGCCACACTATCAGAGGCTCGTTCACCTGCACATCCACCAATGTGATATATGCCATCATGTGCCAGCAATGCCCCTCTGCCATGTACATTGGTCAAACTGGACAGTCTCTACGTAAAAGAATAAATGGACACAAATCAGATGTCAAGAATTATAACATTCATAAACCAGTCGGAGAACACTTCAATCTCTCTGGTCACGCGATTACAGACATGAAAGTCGCTATTTTACAACAAAAAAACTTCAAATCCAGACTCCAGCGAGAAACTGCTGAATTGGAATTCATTTGCAAATTGGATACAGTTAACTTCGGCTTGAATAGAGACTGGGAGTGGCTTAGTCAATATGCAAGGTAGCCTATTTCCCCTTGTTTTTTCCTACCCCCCCCCCGAGACATTCTTGTTAAACCCTGGATTTGTGCTGGAAATGGCCCACCTTGATTATCATATACAATGTAAGGAGAGTGATCACTTTAGATAAGCTATTACCAGCAGGAGAGTGGGATGGTAGGAGGTATTTTTCATGCTTTGTGTGTATATAATAAGATCTTCTACACTTTCCACAGTATGCATCCGATGAAGTGAGCTGTAGCTCACGAAAGCTTATGCTCAGATAAATTGGTTAGTCTCTAAGGTGCCACAGGTACTCCTGTTCTTTTTGGAAATAAAAAAGGTATCCTTGTGTACTTTGCCCTTCAGCTGTACCAAGTGCTCCTTGCATCTGACCATTAACTTTCCATGCTACAGGCTGATGGTGACTTTTTTGCTGAGGCAGAATGGAGAACACAGCCTTGGTGCTAACTCCTAGTATGAGATTTTTAGATAAGGCTATATGGATTAATAATAGGGCTGATTCTCCATCCTGTCCCAGCTACACTCAGCTCAGGAACTAAGTCAAGGACAGGTGTAGTTTACACCATCTATTTGTCTTCCTATAATTCTGGAGCTGTCTGGGGGCTTGTCCAGCTCACAGCATAAATTACAGTAGTTTTGGGGCTGCTCTAATTTATGCTCAGTTGCCTAATTTCCTCTGGGGTCTTGCAAAAACTGAGAATGTCCAGACACTCCCTGTACTATTAGCTTCAAAGGCAGGTTGTACAGCATGCTATGCTGATTCTACTCCTGCCAAGGAAGTGCCAAGCTAGGGGTATTACCCAGCAGGCAAATTCAGTGTTTTTAGAGCCCATTTACATGGCAGAAATAGCAAAAAGCACCTAAAGGGTAAAAGGGAATTGGACTTGATGATTGAAAAAAAGGGATTCCAACATGACATATGCTGTGAAGTCGTTCCCCCTCTCCCCCAATAAAAACAAATCCTTTCTGATGCAGCAGGACTTTTGGTGCCTCATGATATCTCTCAGGCTTTCAGTACCATTTTGTCCAATATTCCTAATTTGCACTGGTCACCTGATTGTTTTCAAACAGATGATCTCTGTCAGGTCTAATGTTCTTTCTCAAATGAAGGTCTTCCATGAGTCAGAACAACAAAGATGCTGCAGAGCCTTTGGGACAATTTAGAATAGTATTCATGTTTCAAATAATGTCTTGTGTAACTTTAATCTGTCAACTAATGTCGTCCAAATGACATTCATCCTTTATTCAATTCCCTTTCCCGGCAGAATTAGGTTTTCATGAAAAACTCCCTGCAGAAATCTTGAAAAATCTTACATCAAAGCTTTCTTGTCTGCGAAAGGGCCATGAAATAATAACAGCAATTCCTTCTGTCTTACTCTTGAAGTAAGGACAGCTGAAGAGACAAGTATGAATCACTTGTATAGCTGAATGTAAGTTTTACCAATTTCAAAAAAATCCTCCCTAGCAGTTAAGTTAATAAAATCCTGGATATATTGCGTCATAAAACAATATCCTTCCTGTAGAGCATACTCTGCTGCAAACTTTCTTAGAGTTAGTCTGATTTATTAATGTTTTATTGTGGCAAAAAAGCAGCAATTCACCCCTAATAGCGCAATGATGTAACTAAATAGAGTAAATACACCCAGTTCATAAGGACTGTGGTTCACTTTTGTAGGTATTGAAGGAGGTGTTGGAAACACCATTTGGTTCAGTGGGTCTGGGAGCTCTAAAGGCCAGAAGAGAGAGAGGGCGGAGAGAATAGCACTGAGCATTGTTTGGCTCAGAAGTGACCTGATGTGCCAATGAGATGGCAGAAAAGGGCTTTCACAAATGAAATCTGATTTTAAAAATGAAAGATTTAAGCAAGCTATATGGAATGATGGTGAAAGGAAGAAGAGCCAATGATAATTTGTAAATAGTAGTCAAAGTTGGTGCAAGGGCCAAATTTTCTTTCATTAAACATTTTATTTAAGAGAATCTCTCAAGGAGAAAAGCAAAAGAAATAGAAGTCCGCATCCTGAGCTCAGGTGAAAGTTGTTCTGGTAAACCCTAAGGTGGAGTGCACCAGGATAAGTAGGAGGCAAAAGGGGTTGGTCACAATTTTGGCCTTTAGAGGTTCTTTTCTTTTTTTGAAACACCTAGTTCCAGATGCATTCATTTAAGACACAAAATCAGTATTTTTGCTGCACCGCAGCTATAGCAGTGAATTTTGCACGTTACTACAAATCACAGTTTACAGTTTGCTGTTCCAGCATAAACACCATTGTCAGTTGCTTTTTATTATAGGGTATGTAAAGACACTTTTATGCTGACTTCTAACAGATGCTACATTATTAGAAGTAACCTGAAGCCTTTCACAAAACTGTCATTTCTCTCCCATTCTCACTGTGAAAATGCCACGAGCAATAATCTCCTAATTGGTTAGATGGCAAGAATTCTTGCCATACTGTTCTGTGGGTGAGTTTATTTTGATTGCCTTGTGAGAATTCATTTTGGCATCCATTTGTCAGCAAATAACCACCCAGTTTAGCATGTCTAAGATTAAAAAACCCCAAATAAATAAATTAATTAAAAATTGAAAAAAAAAATCTGTTGAGCAATAATTGAGGAAGTTCTAAAATTCCTTCCATTCATTTTCTGAAGAAGAAATGTCAATGCCTAAAATTAGATTATGGATACATTACCGGCGAAACACTGAATTCTGTTATAATATATACTAAAGTACATATATTTGTGGAGACACAGTTCCCACTGGTGTGAATGGCACATTCTTGTGTAAATTTCTATTCAGGCAATATAAGACCTTGTATCATACATTGCAGGAACCAAATACAGCAAGACAAAAGCAACACAAGCTTCATTCCACATACATCTGACAACATTTTGAAAGATTAAGTATCTTAAGCAACCATGCAAGGGACCAGCAAATTTTGATGT
Organism: Lepidochelys olivacea; assembly: GCF_965140295.1. Taxonomy (NCBI): domain Eukaryota; kingdom Metazoa; phylum Chordata; order Testudines; family Cheloniidae; genus Lepidochelys; species Lepidochelys olivacea. Next base: position 83,406,888 of record NC_140415.1, on the reverse strand, counting down.
CTAATAGTGGAGAACCTTAATTAAAGGTTGTACAAAACTGCAATGGAAATTTTTTATCACTGTAGACAGGAGTTTGCGTAGTTTATATTTACAGCTACTTTATTTCAGCAGATGCTATCCATTACATGTGACGTCTCAGGAAACACTTGTACCCAGTGATGAGCTGCCAAAATCTTAACAACCGGTTCCCTCCTCACCCCACGAGGGGGTCGTGGCCCACCCCCACCCCCCGGGACTCCTGCCCCATCCAACCCCCCACATTCCTTGATGCCCCCCACCCATCCCAGGATCCCTGCCCCATCCATCCCCCTCCCCCGACTGTCTCCAGAACCGAGCTGGAGGGTCTCGTGGGCCACCATAGTGGGTGCCCACCCTGCCCCTAAGAGCCAGAGGAACTTGCTGGGGGGCGAGGTGGGGAATCCTGGTATTGCTTACCTGGGGTGGTTCCCAGGAAGCATGCAGCAGGTCCCTCTGGCTCCTAGGGGCAGGGTAGCGTAGCTGGCAGGGGAGCAGGGGGAGTGGCCGCTCTCCCCACTGATCACATCAAAAGTGGTGCCTTAGGCACCTACTCTGTGGGTGCTCTGGGGCTGGAGCACCCACGGGGAAAATTTGATGGGTGCAGAGCAGCCACCAGCAGCTCCCCACCCCTCCCTTCCCCACGCCCAGCCCCAGCTCACCTCTGCTCCACCTCTGCCTCCTTCCCTGAAAGCGCTGCCCCACTCTGCTTCTCCGCCCACCCCCCACTTCCTGCGAATCAGCTGTTCGCACAGGAAGCCTGGGGGGGGGGGCTGAAAAGCAGGCGGCGGCTTCGCCCTTAGGCTCAGGGAGGCGGAGGTGGGGCAGGGAGCAGTTCCCCTGCACCCCCCGGGTTACCTGCTGCGGCACGGGCTGCCCTCCTTGCGCCCCCCCGCCCCAGCTGACCTCCGCTCCGCCTCTACCTCCCTGGGCCTGAGTGCGAAGCTGCCGCTTGCTTCTCAGCCCTCCCAGGCTTCCCGCACGAACAGCTGATTTGTGGGAAGCCGGGGGCGGGGTGGGTGGCGGAGAAGCAGAGCGGGGCGGCGCGTTCAGGGGAGGAGGTGGAGGCAGAGCTGGAGCGGAGGTGAGGTGAGCTGGGGCTGGGTGCAGGGCGGGGAGCTGCTGGTGGGTGCTCTGCACCCACCAAATTTTCCCCCTGGGTGCTCCAGCCCCGGAGCACCCCGTTCTAAAAGGGCTTCTAAATTTAACAACCAGTTCTAGCGAACTGGTGCGAACTGGCTCCAGCTCACCACTGCTTGTACCGCTGTGTGCCACTATGATATGTACCGCTAGCTTTGGCGGCTTGTGTTCAGTCTGTTGGTAACCTCAGTTCAGTTCTTAGTAGACAGGTGTCCACTTCATAAAACTACCACCACAAATGGTTTCCTTAGTAGTACAAACAAAACGGCCAGGGATTGACTGGGTATGTGTCACAGAGCTGGTCAAGCTCTCCATTGCTGGACTCTCACCAGGGTGCTGGGTAGGCTCGGAGCACTGTCTCTTTCTTGGCTTCTCGGCTCATTCCCGGGGTACAGACTTTTCCATGATGCAGCTCCCGTACACCCCAAGACCAGTGCTGTATCCCCCAAAACTCCCCAGCAGGTTAAGCACATCCTCCTCAGAGCTCAACCCTTGTGGGTGCTCTAGTTTACAGTTAAGCCTGGGTCACTCCTCTCACTCCTACCCAAGCTCCTTTTCTCCCCGGTACCCCCTCAACATCTCGTTTTTTAAAAGCCAGTTCTAAAACCTCTTTCTTTGTTCTCCTTCCTGCTGGGGAAACAACACTGCTTCCAGCCCTCTCCCTGCAAAGCAGATAAAGAAAAGCAGTTTTGCCTGGGTTGCAGCCATCTCATTGTTCGGCTAGGCCAGGCTATTCAATTGCTGCTGATCCTTAACGACTGTCCCATTCAGGGGCAAATAACTCAGGTGCCCCAAACGCAAAAACTATGATGTAAAAATACAACAAAAGACAGCCATAAAGGCATAAACACATAGAAAGTTCATAATATCAAACAGAACTCTTAAGTTGTACGCTGACAGATTCCCCCATATTATCACATTGTGCAACCTGGACAACCCTCTATGCCCTTCAAAGTGCTCAGCGTTAGCATAATGTTGCTCCCACTGAAGTCAATTTACCACTGAAAATCCCACCCTTTACCTGCAGGACAGGGTTCAGCTGCATCACTGGATGGCTGTGGAAAAACTTGCACTGTCCACGTTATAGCTGGAAACCACCCTGCCTGGGTACCTCTGCCTCCTGCTATCACAATTTCCTGGTGTCCTGACCTGGCATGTCTTCTGACCTCTGACTTTTGGTTCTGATCTCATGTCTCCGGCCTCTGATCACCTGGTGTCCTGACCCAGCCTGACTCTGGTTACCGACTTGAAGTTCTGATCTCCAGCTTGTCTCCTGTTTCTGATCTCCTGGTATCCTGACTCAGCTGACTCTTGACTCCTGACTGCGGGCTCTGGCTCTGACCACTAGGTCTGGCTGCCCACAACCCAGCCTTGACAATACCTGATTGGACAAGTAGATGTCTTCAAGACTAACAACTCAGCACCATTTGTGAGCACTAAATACACTAAAACACACTTGAATGTGAGTGTGTATACAGCATGAGTGAAAACCCGATCTCCTACAAAATGAGAGAAAAACACACAAAACTACATCTCAGTATTTTACAAAAAATTATGAAAACAGTTTTTACTAATACAGGTTGCTGTGGAAAATACAAATTTATCCTCACCATTCAATAGAATTACACTGATATTTATAACCCCATGGTAATAAAATAGGCTATGTACAGCCCCTCCAAAAAAGAAGAGACTCTAGTTCTGGGACTACATCTGCTGGAGAGCACTTGAAATCTGCTTGTTAGTAATACCATGTGATACTTCAGTACAGTCAGTGAAAGTGCATAGTACAGGTGCAAATGGCTTAGAATTATCAGACAAGAAAGTTGCTCTTCTGCTGGAATTGGAAAACACAATTTATACAAGTTGTAGACTTGTACCAACTTCAGGGTCCCATTATTGTACTGCAATATTCTTTAAACGTATCCAGTTAAGAAAAAACAAATTAAATCTTGCAGTAATATACAGTAGAATCTAAGGCCATGTCTACACTACACAGTTAAGTCAACATTAGGCAGCTTACAATGACCTAACTGTGGATTTGTACACACTGCAATGCTCCTCCCACTGATTTAACTCTCCTGCGATGCCGACATAATACCACCACCTGGCCAAGAGGCATAGCGCTTAGGGTGACATAGAGTGATGCAGTGTCAGTGTAGACACTGTGTTGCTTATGTCACCCTAAGTGGCCTCCAGGAGGTGTCCCACAATGACCTTTGTGACCGCTCTGGTCACCAGTTTGAACTCTGCTGCCCTGCAACCAGGTACACAGGCATGTGTCCCTCCCCCTTTTAAAGCCCCAGCAATGTTTTTAATTCTTCTGTTTGCTTGGCATGGAGAGCTCACATAGCAACTGCCCAGCTCACCATGCCGGCTCCCTGCAGCAAATCCACTCCTGCCTGGAATACACCGGGGTTATTGGATCAGCTGGGTCTGTGGGGAGAGGAAGCTGTGCAGTCAGAGCTCCAACCCAGCAGAGGAACTTTGATACCTATGGGCAGCTTGCTTGTGGCATGGAAGAGAAGGGGTATGATAGGGACACGCAGCAGTGCTGTGCAAAGATCAAAGAGCTGAGGGTGGTGTACTAGAAGGCAAAGGAGGTCAGTCATGGGTTTAGTGCATCGCCAAAGACATATTACTTCTATAAGGAGCTGCATGCCATCCTTGGCAGCGACCCCACCTCCATCACCAAGAGCCCCATGAATACTTCAGAGGAGCTGGAGACAGTGGTCAGCAGAGTGAACTCTGATGATGTGGTGGACAAGGGAGTGGAGTTGGAGGAAGATGAGGGACAGGTGACAGGGATGTTCGGTGGCATCGTGAGCCAGGACCTCTTTTTAACTCCAGAGAGGTCTAGCCAGTCCCAGCACTCCAGCTCTGGCATGCCTGATGCAGGAGAAGGAAGCTCCACTAAGTCCTCATTGTGCTTTGGTACTGCAGGGAGATGTGAGGTAGTGTTCCGCTTTTCTGAATCAGGGTAGAAGAGGGATTGAAATAACTAACACAGGTACTGTTTGTATCTGCTTCTCATTCTGCTCTGCAGCTAGGCAGAGAGGGCCCTGCGGAAAAGTTTGTTTATGCACACTGGGATGTCCTTAGACTCCTCCAAAGAGATCTCTAGGAAATTTTATTTATTTCCTGGAGGTATTCTGCAATCCTCTGTTGAAGGCTTCTTGTGAAGGCTCCCTTGTTTTTTCCCCCGCAGTAGGAAACTCTGTCAGGCCAATTGGCAATTACTTCTGCAGGCACCATAGCAGCACATAGGCAAGCAACATACAGACCTGGTCTGCAGCTGCACACATGCAGGAGCTGCACCCTTGCATCCCCGATTACCCTTAGGAGTGAGATACCAGTTGCTATCACCCCTGCCTGTAGAAAACAGTGCCAATATTCAGAATAGTGGCCCTAGGCACTTGTAGTGATACCCCTTTGAAACGCCCTGTCATAACCCATAGGGGTAGCCTAAATTCCTCCTTACCTATAAGGGGTTAAGAAGCTCAAGTAACCTGGTTGACACCTGACCAAAGGAACCAAAGGGGACAAAAGATACTTTCAGATCTGGTGGTGGGGAGAGGTTTTGTTTTGGGTTCTTTGTTTCTGTGGCTGTTAGCTTTTGGGACTAAGAGGACCGGACATCAATCCATGTTCTCTTTCTAAACAAGTCTCTCATATTTCAAACTTGTAAGTAACGGCCAGGCAAGGCGTATTAGTTTATCTTTATTTTCTCAACTTGTGAATTTTCCCTTTGCTGGAGGGAGGTTTATCCCTGTTTTGCTGTAACTTTGAAACTAAGGCTAGAGGGGGTTCTTCTGTGCTCTTTGAATTTTCTGCTACTCTGTAAGGTTAACTACCAGCCTAAGTTTACAGAGGTGATTCTTTTACCTTTTTCTCTTTAAATAAATCCCTTCTTTTTAAGAACCTGACTGATTTTTCCATTGTTCTAAGACCCAGGGGGTTGGGTCTGTAGTCCCTATGTAACCAATTGGTTAGGATATTATTCTCAAGCCTCCCCAGGAAAGGTGGTGTAAGGGTTTGGGGGCATTGCTGGGGGAAGAGGAACTCCAAGTGGTTCTTTTCCCTGATTGTTTGTTAAATCACTTGGTGGTGGCAGTGATCCCAAGGCAAGAAAGGAATCTGTGCCTTGGGGAAGTTTTAACCTAAGCTGGTAAGAATAAGCTTAGGCGGTATTTCATGCGGGTCCCCACATATTTGCCCCAGAGTTCAGAGTGGGGAAGGAACCCTGACACACACACCCCAGCCTTTGAACCATTCCCCCTTCTCCCCTCGGGCCGAACTCACCATGGCTGGGGTTCTTACCATGGTGTGTGCCTGCTAAGGGAGAGTGAGAAAGTGGTGTTTCTAACTTATTTGGATCAAGGCTGAGAGTGCACTCACAATTGCACTGTCTATTGTTGCTTTAGCAACTGCAAATGTGCCCTGGAGGGTCGTCTCCTGCACACCTACTGGGCAGCTCCATCTGAAAAGGAGACAAAATAGGAGTAAGGAAGACATGTTCCGGGAGGTGCCTCAATCCTCTGAGGCTTCAGATTGCAAGCAGAGAGCATGGAGAGAGGGCTATCAATGAAAAACTGCAAATGGATAGCCAGGATATGAAACAGATGCAGGAGCGGATGATTCAGCTGCTTCAGGACCAGACAGATGTACTGAAGTCCCTGATTAAACTTCAGACAGCACACATCCACGCTCACCTCCCCTTGCAGCCTATACAGAACTGCCTTCCATGCCCACCCCACACTCCCCCTGCCCACAGACTCTTTGCATGTTCCTAGGCTGTCTCAGTACCCCATGCACTTCACCCCAAGGGACATGTTTCATAATGACAGCTGGACATACACCCATAAGAACATACATAAGAACAGTCATTCTGGGTCAGACCAAAGGTCCATCTACCCCAGTATCCTGTCTTCCGACAGTGGCCAATGCCAGGTGCCCTAGAGGGAATGAGCAGAACAGGTAATCATCAAGTGATCCATCCCGTTGCTCATTCCCAGCTTCTGGCTCTTGATTTTCATGTTCCTTGCAGAACATAGAAATGTTTGCATAGGCGTTTAATAAAAAAATATTTATAGAAAGAGAAGGCATTTCTATTTGTCTCCTACATAGTGTGGTTTCTGATGGAATTCATACACAGTGGTAATCAGTTCATTTGCACTGTAAAATTACCGTACACACAGCAATCATTACAAGGTTCATACTATGGCTAAATGCATTACAGAAACCCACATTATTGTGGATCATTTTCAAAATGCTCCTTTAAACCCTCCCTAATTCAAATAACTCCTCATTGAGCCCCTTTAACAGCCCTGGTATCTGGCTGCTCAAAAGCAACAACCAGCCAATCCACCTCAACGATCCACCCCTGTAGAAACGTCTCCCCCTTAGCTTCACAACGGTTATGCAGAGCAGAGCAGGCTGCTATGACCATGGAAATATTTCCACATTGAGGTCTAACCTGCCAAAAAGGCAGGACCAGCTATACTTTAAGCAGCCAAAGGCACATTCAATAAGCATTCTGCACCTGCTGAACTTGTTGTTGAACTGCTCCTTGCTGCAGTCAAGGTTTCCGGTGTAAGGCTTCATGAGCCACAGGAAGAAGGGGTAGACTGGGTCTCCAAGAATCATAATTAGCATTTTCACATTCCCAATTGGAATCTTCTGGTCTGGAAAGAAAGTCCCTGCTTGCAACTTTCTGTACAGGCCAGTGTTCCTGAAGATGCAGGCATCATGCACCTTCCCTGACCACCCCACAGTAATGTTGGTGAAATGACCCCGGTGATCCACCAGAGCTTGCAATACCATAGATAAGTAGCACTTTCTGTTGATGTACTCTGTTGCAAGGTGGCCTGGGGCCAAAATGGGGATAGTGTGCCATCTATTGCCCTACCTCAGTTAAGGAATCCCGTTGCCACAAAGTCATCCATTATTAAACACACACGGGCAAGAGTCACAATCCTTTGTATCAGGAGGTGATTAATGGCCCTGCACACTTGCATCAGCATAACCCCCACAGTGAACTTCTCCACTCCAAACTGATTTGCGATTGATTGGTTACAGTCAGGAGTTGCCAGCATCCATACAATGACTGCCACTCATTTCTCCACCACTAACACAGCTCTTGTTTTGTTGTTCTTGCACCAGAGGACATGGGCGCGTGCCTCACAGACTTTCAGGAACATGGCTTTGTGCACCAAAAGTTCTGCAACCACCACTCATCATCCCATACTGGCAAACACTTGGTGTTTGTTTCTCACACCCAGAACCGACGGTCCACAATGTGGAGCCGCTCCATGAATGCCAAAAGCACGGTGTCATCATCAGATTAGCAGCTCATGAAATACTGCAGGATCAGCCGCGTTGAGTTCATAATGCTCATCACAATATTGGAGAGCAATGCATGATCTATGTTTTCAGACAGAGGTGGTGGGTGCGCAGTTTACAGGGGCTGTTGAAAAGCGGCATGAAACCTGGTAGGAATGCCACGGAATGATGAGATGAAGAAAACTGCATCATGGGATGCTGAGCCTGCCCCCCATAAGGCACTGCGATCCCTTTCCAGAACACCCAGTGGTAGGTTGTGGCGAGTTGCACAGTGGGATAGATACCCATAGTGCACTGCTCTCTGTGTCGAATACAAGAGCACTAACTGTGGACATTCTCCTCCATCACAACGAGTGTTGTGTGGACATGCAAAAGCAGTTTAATTACAGCAGTGGACGAACATCAACTTAAGTCAACTTAACTTCGTAGCATAGACATAGCCTAACTCATTAATGGCATTTTCCTAAACACAACCCTATTCAGCAAAGCATTTAAGGTAAGTCCTGTTCACTTCAGTTTTTTAAATTAAGCACTCTGCTGAATCAGAGCATGTGCAAACACAATAAAAATGCAATATACATTCTCTGACACTTTTTAGTTGTCTATAGGCAGCTGTAGCACACTACAAGTTTTGATTATTTACAATATTTCAGAATATTAAGCAGCATATTTTGGAAAAGTAACAGCATTTTTTTATAGTGAGGTTAATTAAAATGACTATTAAATCTTTGTTGAGATATGGGAGAACTCACCAGTGTGTGTGTGCATCTGCTGCAGAGTTTGGATTAGCAAATGTGGTTTTAGTGAGATTCTGCTGTGCTTTTCTTTCTGAGTAACTTTTCACGAGCATTTTAATCTATTTTCATAAACACTAGGTACACTATTTTCTGGCAAGATTGAGCAGTCAAATGTCTAAGTAATGCAACTCCTAGTTGCACTGACTAGTTTTAGTGACTAAGATAAAAAAATACTATAATAAATGTGACTTTACAAAGTATGGTATATTTTGATTGTTATACATTTTATTGTTAGCATTTTCAAATTCAATCGGAGTTGGGCACCTACCTTTGTTAGGCTCCTCTGATAATCTCACCTTTATCTTTATGTTTTTGAAGGTCTTGATCCTCTGTGGTACTTAACTTCAGCTAAAGTCACTGGAAATCTAGTGTGCTCAATATATTGCAGGTGTAGGTCCTTATTTTGTAGATACACTTTAAGGTCTGGAAAAATTTGTGTTCCTTTCTCTCGCTGGGAACTCAAGCTGCCAGGAGAGTAAGGGATGAAGTAATAACATTTAGCATAGTTTAAAGCAAAGTGACAGGCAAATGGAAACTGTTTGCAATGGAGCTGGGAACTCATTCAGCAGAGTGCTCTAGTTCAGCAATTTTACAAGGTGGTGACATCAGAAAAGCATCTATCTTATCATGACAGGTTTCAGAGTAGCATGGTTTTATAAATAAGCTACTAGCATGTTGACAAATAATTGTATCTGGAATATATAATACTATATTAAATGGGCACACTGACAGCAAGAGTTGAACCAAAATCTGATTTCTTCCGATAATAATAAAATAATAATAATAATAATAATAATTAATAAAAGAGACAAGGTGGGTGAGGTAATATCTTTTATTGGACCAATTTCTGTTGGTAAGAGACAAGCTCTTACGCTTACACAGAGCTCTTCTTCAATAAAAGTGTAAGTTCGAAAGTTTGTCTGTCTCACCAAGGGAGCTACTACCTTACCCACCTTGTCTCTCTAATATCCTGGGACCAACACAGCTGCAACAACACTGCATACAATAACAAGATACATTTTATTTCACTGTCCTTAATAAATTTGTCAACCCCACCCAGTACTTAAGTGGACCTATAGCTTTATTTTTGAAGGTGGGACGACAAAGGAAAGTGGGACAAAGCAGAAGCTTACTGAAAAGTGCCAGCTTTCTTTCTGTTTGTATTTAAGGAATGTGATAATGTCTCACCGAAAAGGAAATCTGTGGCTCAAAGGACACAATGTAACCTTAGCTCTGGTATGTCTCTCCTACTGAGTGTCCACTTTTAATTTTAAAGACAGCTCTCTCTTATTCTCAAATGTAGGGTTTTTTAACATAGTCCAGATAATATACTATATACAGAACCCCACTGAGTCTTTTCCACGGAGTCTATCAGTATACAAATAGTTGGAGAAATTTAAGGATCTGACACAAATCAACAAAAAAACAGGGAGATTCTAACCTCAGCCTAGCATTTGATCCTTAATGTTCCCCATTGTATACTGAGGGGGTACAGCAATACAATACTGTACTCTCTCTGTGCTCAATAATAATAATTAAGGCAGTCACTCTGACCCTCTTCTTGGCTTCAACTGATCTTTAAATTCATTTACTAAATCTCCCTCTGTTTCTTTGGTTTTCTGTCAGTTTACCTCAATTTCCTTCCTTCGATTTTGTGTTATTTTTTTCTCTCCACCCTTTCCGGTGCCTGTTTTTCAGTTTAATTTCTCCTTTACCTCTTCACCTCCTGCTGTTTTTTTCTGCGTTTTTCTTTCCTCCTTTCCTTTATTCTATCCTGTCTAGTTCTACTCCATTCTCAAATGTCTCACTTCACTGACCCCAACCTCCAACCTATCACGAATAACTGTCTTTCAGTCAGATTCAGTGCTGCCCTTTTGCCCTTGATGGTCCAACTCACTCTGGGTGTGGGTCTCTCTCTGCCCTCCCCCCCACACCTCTGCCCTCAATTCATATATATTCAGAGCTTGCCCTTCCCTTAGTGCTTTTCCTTCCTCCTTTTCTTCTTCCATATATGCCCTCCTAGTGTTGGGATACCACACAGCCTCACAAGATTTTTTTGGGAAGTGGGATAGAGTTGGGGGGAGAGAGAGATGCTTGATCTAAATCCTGGGAGATGCAGTAGTTTTCTTGCTGAGCTTGCTGCACATCTGCCATTTTGTTTCCCTCCTCCTGTCTGAATACAGCATTTCCTCACACAATCTCAGATCTTGCTCCATGGTGACACACTGAACTGAAATATTAGGAGGCAGAAAAATTGTCAGAACCTGGAGTCATTTCTACAGTGGTCTGCAAGCTCTTGTGCTTAAGACCTTCCTCTTCCTGGCCTGCTGTGAGAGGGGTAGTGACCTGTCTCTTAAAGTGACCATCATGTTTGTAGAGGGGGAGATAGTTTGGGCTGCCTAACTTCCCTCCAATGATTATTTAGTGTAATCCGCACACCTCCTGGGTGTGGTGCTCTGTTCCATGTAGTGGCATTGAGTCTACTTAGAGATTAATGACAGGTTTCAGACTAGCAGCAGTGTTAGCCTGTATCCGCAAAAAGAAAAGGAGTACTTGTGGCATCTTAGAGACTAACCAATTTATTTGAGCATAAGCTTTCGTGAGCTACAGCTCACTTCAGCTCATGAAAGCTTATGCTCAAATAAATTGGTTAGTCTCTAAGGTGCCACAAGTACTCCTTTTCTTTTTGCGGATACAGACTAGCACAGCTGCTACTCTGAAACTTATCTCATTAAAGACAACTATATTTTCATGAATCCCTTGACCTACAGGCATAGGTGTTGTACGTCTCATTGTTGTGCTGCGTCTCTTCCATTTGGTACCAATTACGTTAAAAAGGCTCAATTTTAATAATGGAAAATATGCACAGTAATAACTCATATGTACTCTGGATTTCTCATCAAGCAAAGTAACTGAATCAATGTACTGAGTAAGAAAACACTGGCAAGTAAACTTCATTTCAACCACATAGCTATGCTTGCGAAGTTACTGCAGAGATACACAGCCATTCTCAGAAGATTCTTTGTTAAAACAATTTCTCACATCGAGTAGCCACCTAACACTACAAATTATAAAATCCTGGGCACCAATGGAACCCACGGTCAAAGATGTCATGCCTAGTTCAATATCAACAAATAAAGTATCCCATTAAAAAAAAACAGGATGCATAAAGTCATAATTGTCTATTAAACTTTCACTTTCCTTCATTGAATTACCACTGCGTAGACCAAACCAGTAACGCAGAGGAGCTAGGTCTAGAATTTTGATATTGTTCCAAATAGTTCCATGATTTATACCATAATTGAACCTTTGAATGGGAAGCAATAACACTGAAAGACAGGGTAAAAAGTTTGGAGAAAAAAGAGTGAAACTAAGTTATACTTTAAAGTTGGGCTCTTACACATTCAATTCTCTTCTGAACAATGTCATCACCATCAGCTGTCATGGTCATCCTTCCCATCACTCAGGTTCACAACATGGGCTCCTCTTCCTCAGCCCTACTTTTTCTTCCCTTGGATTCAGACCCTTGCCCATTTCTTCTATTTCTTACTCCGCAGTATTTCCATAATTAATCTTCTCGGCTTCACTTCTTCTGGTCCCTTACATTCTTTACATCCTTGCTGACACTACTCCATTTCCCAGTTATCTACCACATTGATTACCACAACCACCTGCCCTCCAGCCTCCACTTTCTTCATGACATCCAAAGAACTGCAGTCAAAATAGTTTTCCATCATTCCTTCCCCCACATTCTGAGCTAATCAGTAAGGGGCTGATTTTCTCAGTTAGACACATAATTGCACACAACAGTACCCAGAGGGGACTTGACATGGGCCCATACAAATACAAAGTATTTGCATGCATAGCTTAAGCACATGCAAATATGTATGCATACCTAACTTTTTAAATATTGGCTCACAGAGGAAGGGATTCTGTATGCTATATGCACGTAATAGCCTTCCTTCTTCTGTAGGCAACCTCACGCTGTTCCTGGAAATCCCTCCTAAAACCAATTTATTTCAGCCAGCTTTCTGCTACTTTCCTCCCATGCTCTTACTGCACATCATTAGTTCACTTTACACTATCATTAAAAAGCTACAAAACCCCCACCCTTGAATTAACGAGACTGATGCCAATCTTAATTGCTCATTTTACTATAATATCATATCCCTTTCTTACTGATCATAATGGTGGTAACTTTCTATTTTGAATATAGTCCTGGTGGCCATATTGACATTAACATTAACATAAACATTAACATTAGTACTACAAAGCCATTAGATTTCTCCATCTTATAAAATAGAAGAATATGTATTTATTCAGGTTTTGCCTTTTATATCTGTCCAAGGCAGCTGAGGTTGGTAGCATTGTTCTTGCTCTCCATTTTGAGGTTCCATGTGAACTGAGCAAGGTCTTCTTGATTCTGAGCCATAGTCCTATGGGAGCCCTCTCCCGAGAGATAGCTGTCAAAGTCCACCTATGACGGCTTTCAAAACATTCCAGTTAGTTCACCTTTTTTCTAGATATATAGGCAGCATATGAATGAACATGTGAAAAATATACCATTTGTGATGGTGTGGGATGTTACCGTATGAAATTTCTGTTGCCATGAGTTTGATCTCAGTGGAGTCATGAATAAATCATAGCAGTCTTCCCAAATAACTGGCAATAAAAACTTTGTGCCATCCCATACGCCAGCCATATTTTGTTTATATCAATTATTTTGTTCACTTTTTTGTAGGTTTTGTTCTAATCTCCTTTTGTGTTTCCCTCTGTGAAGGTCCTGTGCAAAATAAACAAAGCCATTGACATTAGCAGAGTGATATCCCCAAGTGCAATAGTTTACAATGTACATTGTGGTTTGTGAAATACAAATTATATTTCCTAAAAAACATGAGTGAGATCAGTCCCGAGCTCATGAAGAACTGGTGATCCCACCCTAACAAAGTATTTCACACCAAAGAAAAACCATGGAGTATGGCCAGCAATATAAGTTGGGCCAGATCCTAAGTAGTCCAGTGATTCTCCCACCAGGTTGTTCTCACTGCTGGTTTCTGGAGATGAAGGAAGGGTGTTTGCAATGGAGGGCCCTCATCTCTGGAACCTACTTCCATTGGCATTGCAAAAGAACCAAAACCTGGCAAGCTTCCCAATGCAGTACAGACACCACCTGTTTATTTAAGCTTTTGATTAAAGCTGGCCAAACACTTTATGTTGTTACCTATATATACTGTATATATATAGAGAGAGAGAGAGAGTGAGTGCGCAAAATTAGGTAATTAAGTACCTACACAAATGATTGTACCGCCATATACACATATAATTTGTATAATCTTGGCCATGTATGTGCTCTGTGACATTTTTAATGATCAATGATCATTTTATTAACATACCACAGAGATAACAACATAAGAAGAGCCATACTGACTCAGACCAATGGTCTATCTTGCCCAGTATCCTGTCTCTGACAGTGGCCAGTGCCAGATGTTTCAGGGGGAATGACTAAAACAGGGAACACTGGCAATCAGAAGTTTAGGAACATCAGGAGCCTGGAACTACATCCCTGACCACGTTGGCTAATACGCATTGATGGACCTATCCTCCATGAATAGATCTAATTCTTTTTTTTAACACAGTTATACTTTTGGCCTTCACAACATCCCTTGGCAAAGAGTTCCACGGGTTGACATCATGTTTTGTGGAGAAATACTTTCTTTTATTTGTTTTAAACTGGCTGGCTATTAGTTTTGTCAGGTGATCCCTAGTTTTTGTGTTATGTTAAAGGGAAATAACACTTCCCTATCTACCTTCTCCATACCATTCATGGTTTTATAGCCTTCTATTATATCCCTGTTAATAGTCTCTTTTCTAAGATGAAAAGTCCCACTCTTTTTAATCTCTCCTCATATGGAAGCTGTTCCATACCCCGAATCACTTTTGTTTCCCTTCTCTGTACTTTTTTGAATTCTAATATAGTAGAACCTCAGAGTTACGAACACCTCAGGAGTCCATAACTCTGAACTGCTCATAACTCTGAAAAAATGTTATGGTTGTTCTTTCAAAAGTTTCCAACTGATCACTGACTTAATACAGCTTTGAATCGCTACTATGCAGAAGAAAAATACTGCTTTTAACCCTTTGAATTTAAATGAAACAAGCACAGAAAGTTCCTTTACCTTGTCAAAAATGTTTTTTAAAAACTTTCCTTTTATTTTTTTGTAGTTTATGTTTAACACATTACTGTACTGTATTTTCCCTTTTTTTTATTTCTCCTGCTGTCTGATTGCATACTTCAGGTTCCAAATGAGGGGTGTGGTTGACTGGTCGGTTTGTAACTCTGGTGTACATACTTCAGAAGTTCTTCTGTAGATTTTTTTTGAGATTGGGAGACCAGAACTACACAGTATTTTAAGGTGTGGGCATACCATGGATTTATATAGTGGCATTGTGATATTTTCTGTTTTATAATCTATCCCTTTCCTAATGATTCCTAACATTCTGTTAGCTTTTTTGACTGCCACTGCATATCAAGAGGATGTTTCCAGAGAACTATCCATGATGACAAGAAGATCTTTTTCTTGAGTGGTAACAGCTAACCTAGACGCCATAATTTTGTTTGTATAGTTAGAATTATGTTTTCCAATATGCATTACTTTGCATTCATCGACACTGAATTTCATCTGCCATTTTGTCACCCCGTCTAGTAAAATCCCTTTGTAAATCTTTGCTGTCAGCTTTGGACTTAATTATCTTGAGTAATTTTGTATTGTGAAAATTTTGCCATCTCACTGTTCATGCCTTTTTCCAGATCAGTTTTGAATATGTCGAATAGCACTAGTCCCAGTACAGATCTGTGGGGGACCCCAATATTTACCGCTCTCCATTGTGAAAACTGACCATTTATTTCTACTCTTTGTTTCTATCTTTAACCAATTACTGATCCATGAATAGACCTTCCCTCTTATCCCATGACTGCTTACTTTGCTTACGTGCTTTAGTGAGAGAGCTTATCAAGGGCTTTCTGGAAGGCCAAGTGCAGTGTATCAACTGGATCACCCTTGTCTACATATTTTGACACCATCAAAGAATTCTAGTAGATTGGTGAAGCATGATTTCCCTTTACAAAGGCTGTGTTGACTCTTCTCCAAAATATAGTTCATCTATGTGTCTGATAATTTTGTTTTATACTATAGTTTCCACCAATCTGCCTGGTACAGAAGTCGGTCTCACTGATTGTTTGGCAGGCTTCCTGTTTCTGATGTACTTAAACATTTTTTTTCTATTAGTTTTTGTGTCCTTAGCTAGTTGCTCTTCAAACTATTTTTGGACCTGCCTTATACTTCTACACTTGACCTGACAGAGTTGATGCTCCTTTCTATTTTTATCACTAGGATTTGACTTCCAATTTTTAAAGGATGACTTTTTGCCTCTAACCATCCCATTTACTCTCCTATTTAGCCATAGTGGAGTATTTTGTGATCATCTTTGCTTTTGTTTTATTCGGGGGAATACATTTACTTTGAGCCTCTGTTAAGGTGTTAGTAAATAGTCTCTATGCAGTTTGCAGGCATTTCACCCTTGTGACTGTTCCTTTTAATTTTGGTTTAACTAGCTTCCTTATTTTTCTTTCAAAGTTAAATGCCACTGTGGTGGCTTTCTTTTGCATTTTCCCCCTAAGAGGATGGTCAATTCAATTACATTACGATTGCTATTACTGAGTGGTTCAGCTTGGACCACGTTCTGTGCTCCACTTAGAGCTATTCCTCTTGGATGAGGTCCTGAGCTGCACTTAGGACTAAATCAAGAATTGCCTCTCCCTTTGTGTGTTCCAGGACAAAATGCTCCAAGAAGCAGTCATTTAATGTAGCTATAAATTTTATCTCTGCAACCCTTGCTGAGGTGACATATACCCAGTCAATATGAGGATACATGAAATCTCCAATTATTATGATGTTGTCTGCCTTTCTAGCCTCTCTAATCTCCCTGAGTATTTCAGAGTAACTGTCACCATCCTGGTCAGGTTATAACATTTTTACTATTATATTTTTATTGTTCAAGTATGAAATTTCTATCAATAGAGGTTCTATGGTACAGTTTGATTCATTTAAGATTTTTACTTTATTTGACTCTGTACTTTCTTTCACATATAGTGACACTCCCCAACCAGCACAATCTACTTGGTCATTCCTATCTGTTTTGTACCTGGTATTACTGCATCCCATTGATTATCTTCAGTCCACCAACTTTCCATGATGCCTATATTATCAATATCCTCATTTATCATCTAGTTACACAGCTTAGTATATAGACTTCTAGATTTAGACTTAGAGATGATAAATCCAGTTCTGGAATGCCAGCTATGCCATTTTCCTGCCAAAATGGGAACCGAGGAAATCCTCAAACATTATTCATTTTCCTAGGTTTAAGGACTTCTCATCTTGGTTGGATTCCAAGCTGTAGGAGAAGAGAGGAAGGGATGAAGTAATAACATGGAGGATACTTTTAAACTAAAGTGACAAGCAAATGGAAACTGTTTGTAAGAGAGCTGGAAACTCATTCAGCAAAGTGCTCTAGCTCAGTATTTTTATATAGCAGTGACATCATAAAACCATACTGGAAATATCACACAGTTTCAAAAACTTTCAAAAGCTGTGGCAACATCTACTGAAAGGGGAAGAACCAAAGAAAAAGTGAAGTGGGAAAGTGAGGGTGAAGCATGGGAACCTAGATCATTAGTCAAGTGAATAAATGCAGATGGAGTAAAATGAAAAAAAGCAGAAAATTAGGAAGGAATAAAAGAATATGAATAGATTGTTATTTAACTTTTGGTTTTACTTAAAGTAAAAGAAGCTTTTTTCTGTTATTCAATAGTAGTAAATATTGATTTCAGCACCCTAACTGCTACAACTAAACTTGCATATATTTCTCATACAACCTCTTTTGTTTACTTGTTTGTTTTGTTAACTTTGGGAAGCCTTGGGGATATTTTTTTTTTTACCAGTGAGTATTCATTTTCTGATATCTGCTATTTGAGCTGTCTTGGTTAGTTGTGTTTGGTTAGATTAATCATGTTGCCTGTTCTTGGTTCCCTCATTGAGCAAGAGTGCAAGCACTCTAGGCATAAATACTCATGCAAATTTAAATTTTGGGTTCCATAAATATTTTCACATGTAACTATGAAATTTACTTTCCCCAAACATTTGTGTCAGCAGCATTGAACTGGCCTGCAGGAAAAGGAGAGAAGAGGAGTCCCCCAAGGTGGTCTGGGTAATTGTAACTCATGCTCTATCTACCCACCTCCACCAGCACCACCTCCTTCTTCACAAAGATGAAGGGTGATGGTAATAGTCTTTTCTCACTTGAAATAAAGGGGGTTGGAAGTACCACTGCCATCACTTCATGTTGTGATTTTTTTAAAATGAGCTCATCTGTTTCAGTGCCTGGGCTGCTGTATGTGTTGCCCTTTGCCTATTGCTACTTCTTGTGTTTGAACTTTGAATTAAACATACTACTGTACTATGAATTCTGGGGTGTCTCAAAGATCATGCCTCCTACCATGACAGTACATTACATTGAAACACAAGAGACATCAGAGGGCAACTGTGGCCAATCCTGGGCCCAAATCCTCTGTCCCCACTCTTCTTCACTGGTGATGCCTTTTCCTTGCAAGGATTAATTTCTAGATTTGAATTCTATTGAGTCTTCTGCCATCCAGGAGGGATCTGTGGGATCTGTACTTAATCTGCCACTGTTGTAGGAGTCTTGGGTGGCCAACAGGTCTTCAGGCCTCTAGGAAATTTCCCTGTATGTCTGTACAATAAATATTAGTCACTTGGAAAGGGAATGCAAAAGGGGATGAACATAGTCAAAACAAGTTTGCAGAAACATATGAACAAATACTTGAGGAATTTTTATTTGCATCATTTGCCCAGCTCTTCTTGCAATATAGTCTGAAGTCAACTGCATTAGTTATTACATCCATCCAACATATTAACTCAAGCTTGGCTAAAATCTGATGGTTTCGTATACTTTGTGAGTTGTTACCAAAGACTCTGAGCAAAATATTCTAAATGTGTGTCAAAAACAAAAAGGAAAAAAGAAAACCTGTGCAAGAAAACACCACCTGAAGAGAAAACATGTATGTTTAAAATGATTACATATTTTCCCTATACAAAAAACGTAAGTATAAAAATTGACTTTATATTTATTGTTTCTTATGTTGGTTTCATTTTAAGTATTCCACAGATCCATAATATGACAATTTCAGGCTGTCCAGAAAGATAAATCTTAACACAGTCCTATAACTTCCACTAGTATAAATATACTGGCAAGGAACTTTGACCAGCAGTAGAAATGTTCATATTTAAATAATTTTTTTTTACAATTTTTGAAATTTTACAATGGTTGGTTTCTGAATACCAATATTAATGCACAAATGTAAAAAAAGGCAATTTTAATTAACCTTTTGTCACCCTTTGTATCAAGTGCAGCTTTATTAAAGGAACGTAAAAGAAAATCATGTATATATTAGAGACTCATTTTAAAAAGAGACACAGCAACTTATTCTATGTTTTGAAAAAGAATACTGTATGTCTACACTTTATTATAAATAATCATGTTCTGTCATAGTTTCTTCTTGCCAGCAAATGAAGGACATTTTTTCACAAAGCTTCTAAAATGTACACGAGTATTTGATTAAATCACATTCCCTTGAGAAAATAAAGTTCATTCGCACAGAGCAGACAATAATGAGGAGCGCATTATTACAGTAAGACTTTTAAGGACCTTGGTAGCCAGTACCAGTTGCATTTGGAAAGACACTCCTCAGTTTTTCTTTTTTTTAAAAATAAAGGTACAATCATAGTTATTAATTTACTTTAAAAATTCTTAAGATGAAGAAAAGTAGTGTTTATATATATATAAGTCCTTGTATAAATTATAAAACTCAAGTTTATGTTACAGAGTTCCTTCCCCAGAGGAAGCATAAAGCACTTTTGTGGTACCTTCACCAGTAAATATATGTATCACATTAAGTTTGACAAATACAACAAAAACTGATATTGCATCCTAAAGCCCAAAGAGAACATTCGTTTGATGCAGTGTCTCATGATGGATGTGCTCCGTGAGATCATTTGATATCCTTGAGTTCGGTCAATTTTGAATAGAGGGCATAGGAAAGTAATACATCTAATCAGTTCAGTAGGAATTGGAAATAGTGTACAGCCGTCTCATCTTTTTTGAGGTCAACATACACCCTTTGGAAGACAAAGAGGAGTTTAAGAATATGACAGTAAAATAAAAACAACAACAACAATATAAACTCCCCCCCAAAAGGCAGAATGAGCTGGAATGTCAGGAGAGAGTTCGATTGTACCTGACACCTAAATGTTTTTCTAGCCAGAGTTCAGCCAGCTGCATGGCAGAAGCAAATGTACTTGCTTTGGACCCCAAGCACATTTTGTATTGTTTAGGGTCTAAATTTGGGTCACACTGAACTGGATGAAAAATGTGTACAACTCCAACTTCTTGACTTCTAAAAGCCGTCAGCCCAGAAGCTATTACTTTAGTAAAGAGATCTACATCCTCAAGTCCCCAGCCTTGAATTGAGGTATCAAATCCACCAGCACTCAGTAGATCACTTTTGTAAATACAAGTGATTCCAAATCCATAGTCTCGCCAAAATCCAGTTTTCTTTGTGAAAACAAAGTTACTGTCGCCTGGAGGGCTGCCTCCATATATTACTTTTGGATCATATTGACTAAAGATAATGGGATAATAAACCTGCTGTCCTTGAATAGTATTATCTCTGCATCGTTGGAGAAAGTCTGGTGTGAATATCAGGTCAACATCACAGAATAGCAGCAAAGTGTCATTGTCAAATTGAGATGAGGCCATTTCAAGACCTAAACCTCTGGAAAACTCTCCTGTCATAGGAATTAGGGTCATATCTGCCTTCGGATACTTATTATGATATTCTTTAATTAACTCTCTGTGTTTGCTGGAATCTTGGCCAGAATCAGAACTGAACAGAATTACTGCCAGCTTTACATTCTGCCTGGGAATAACACAAGTCTTTTCAAAATTCTCCATAAATCTTAAGAAAATGTCATATCTTCCTGTGAGAGGGACAAGAATATGTATTTTCTTGTCACTATGTCCTCCTATTTCTTTGGTGTCTTGGAATGATGAAAAAATCTTTAAAGAATTTGAAAGAAAAGAGAAAGACTGAATATCACTGTTAATATTCTCCACAAAGCCTTTTACATCCAGTTCCTCTGCCTCTTTGAAAAAAGGCTTGCTAAACAATTGCTGAAGGTAAGCATGACGTCTCACTGGAACCGTAAGTTTTCTTCCTTTGTGTCTTTTGTACAAAAGCAGTAAATCCAGGATGTACTCCACTCCATGCATAGGATCAACCCTACGGTAGCCATATTGTATTTCCTTGAAATCAATAAGCCTTCCTCTAGATTTAGAGTTCTCATTTATCATTTCCATTACTTGCATCACTGTGTCATCCAATGCTGCCCGCAGAATGCTATTAATGCTTTGTCTGGGTGGTTGATTCTCAGCCACAGCATAAAGGAGCTTACCTGTCAGGAATTCCCATTCAATGACTTCATTCCTTTCACGGGGCTGGAAGCGATTGAAAGAGGGCATCATTCCCAGCTGCTGATCTTCCTTATTTATTTCACTGTTACTGAGCTTACTCATCAGGGCACTTTCTCTATGGAGCTGGATCGTGCGATAGCGTAGTTCTGAAATTTTGCGGCTCAGTATGTAATTGTGGAGTCTATATTGGTAGGCTGGCCTTTTATTAGGATGAAGTGTTATAGCTGTGTGTATTTTACTGTTGTGAAGATCTTGGATGTAACCCTTCCGATTGTGTTCATAATTTTCATGGAACAATTGCTGCATCTGGAGAGGGAAGAAAATAAATGCAGTTAGGTAGGAAAAATGTTAAAAAATGCAAGCCAATGAATACCTGCTAACTTACTGTGGTTTACTTTTCACATCACAGTTTTAAAGTTAATACTGAATATTAATTATGCATATTTGATTTACTATCTATTTAAATTCCAGTAGTGCCTACAATGGGCAAATAATGTCTCATAAATAAATTGACATCTTGTGCTTATTGTTACTTATTCTACCTGGAAAACTGGATATCATGTTTTTAAGTTCATGCACACAGTAGCAAATCATGTCAGGGATTCTTAGTAGAATGTCAAAACTTGTATTGACTTCGGCGGGGGCAGGACTAGGCTCACAGATGACGTAGAGGTTGAGTTTTGCAAAGCATTCAATTCCTCTCATAAGCCTCTATCAATATATAAATCATCATTTGTACAGATCCTTATTGCACAGTTATTACAGAGGCTAAAGTGACTGAGGCCTTTTTTTTTTTTAAACAACAGAAACTTGAATTTATGTCAAGGTACACCTGAGCAGCTCCAAATAGCTAATAATTCCTATTGCAACAACCAAATGGATAGAGCTTCTTAACACTGATTAATCAAATTAACCTCAGTTTAACAAACTTGTTAGTTTTTGTTCCACAGAATATGATTAAGTGACCGCATTATAATCACTGGGATACAGAGCTCTGGCAGTGATGCAAATAGCAGCCTGCCCAATCAAACTATACCGGTCATGCTAGTATCATTTACTGTGACTCACTATTGATTTCTGAGGTAAGAACATCCCACTTCTCTCAGATTACTAATTGTAATTGTAACTAGTGGTTAAAGCACAGGACCAGGAGTTAGAAAATCTTGGTCATATACCTGCCTATGCTACTGACCCACTCTTGAGCATGTCATTCAATCTTTCTCTTCCTCTTTTTCCCTGCCTCATAAACTGTTCTGAATGTTCATTATTGTTTGTAAAATGTGTTAGTACTCTCTTAAATGGGAAGCAATAAAAAAAAGTAAAATATTATTAACCCTTCTTAAATACATTTAAGTCACACCATCCTTTGCTGAGATAACAAACACTGACTTTAATGGGAAGCATGTTCCCAATAATATAACAGAAAAGAAAAAACAGGCTGTTTTCATTTATTTGATTAATGGGAAACAGCCTGGTCTGTAATTACATTATATAGAAAAGGGAAAGTGTTCATTAGATAGGAAATGCTGTTCAGAGCCTTGTTGGTGAACTGAAGCACTAATTAGATCTTGAGGTTTGTATTGAAGTCTGTCTTCTATGCACCGCACACATCAGCAAAGATGACATCTGATAACAGAACAAACAATATCCCAGCTTCAAAATGTTTAACTAATTCACTTTTGTACAAACCTCTCTAGAATGGGGATCCTCCTTAAATATTTTGCTACTCATAGATAATATTAACCTATTATGCTAAGAACCAAGAAAGCCAAACTGTAATAGGCCGATTAGCAAAAGATCCTACAGCAGAAAATACAGATCATAATATTGAGAAAAGATGTTATTAATTTCATACATGATTTCAACATATTGCTATTTTTTCTTCTTCTTCTGTAAATGAATTTGCTTGTATAAATAAAACAATTATTGTTAGTCACCTCTGTATTTGAGATCACCTTGCAGGGTCCGAGAGCCTGGGCTTCAGCCTGAGCCCATATGTCTACATCACAATTAAACAGCCCCTTAGCCCAAGCCTGACAAGAGCGAGTTAGCTGGCACGAGCCAGCTGGCACGAGCCAGCCACAGGGTTTCAGTTGCAGTGTAGACAAAGCCTTAGATGGTGCAATCATCCTTAAATTTTTCCTTAAATTTTCAATCTCATCCTTCATTGTTATCCTGCTAAATTTGTGGAGAAAAATGCTTTTTTGTGAAAAGTAGGAGGTGATGGTAGTGGTAAAGGACCTACTACAAAACCTGCTTCTAGCCCTGGCAGCTGTAATTAGTATAGCAACCCTTTCTGTATCTTTCCATGCATTCTTGAAAAGCTCAGAATCCTGAAAATAGGTAGCTATTATTGAAAATATGTAAAATGTTTATTATGGTAGTGCCTAAGGGCTGACCAAGTGTGTGCACCCATTGTGTTATGTGCTGTAGAAATGCAGAGTAGTAAATGGTCCTTGCCCTGAAGAGCTTACAGTCTAAACAGAGAAGACATGAGTAGGATGGGGAGAGGGGTAGAACACACAAGCAGAGTGAACAATGTGATGGCAGCAAACAGCATGTTAGTTCCATTATTATTATTTGGGTGGGTACACTTAAGAGGGGATACATTAATACAAAGAAAAGGGAGGGTATGAGGGAGTGAGGAGACATGGCAGGGGAAAAGGGGCAAGACGGGCAGGTGTGTAGTGAAGCTGAGGTGAAGAAACTGTAAGGAAAAGGGAGGGGGAGAGAGCTGCAATGCAGAAGGGTTAGAACAAACAGCCAAACAGCACAGGGCAGAGGCAATCCAATCAAAACTATAGAAAGTTCTCTGAATACCCAGAAGACGTTCTGCTTTGGCTGCTTCTGCCCCTACTGGCTGGAGCATTTGACTGGTGAGGAGAGGTACCAGCTGGGTCCCTGGGGCTATGATTGATAGATCTGTACAAGTTATTAGTGCATTGCAGCAAACTCTCATGTCCTTTGGAGAACAGGATTAGAATGCATCATGACCTTGATAAATTGGAGAATTGGTCTGAAATCAACAAGATGAATTTCAATAAAGACATGTGCAAAGCACTGCACTTAGGAAGGCAAAATCAAACGCACAGCTACAAAATGGGGAATAATTGGCTAGGCAGCAATACTGCAGAAAAGGATTTGGGGGCAATAATGGATCATAAATTGAATATTAGTCAACAGTGTGATGCAGTTCCAAACAAGTCAAATGTCATTCTGAGATGCATTAACAGGATTGTCGTATATAAGACATCGGCGGTACTTTGCACCCCTCTATTTGGCACTGATGAGGCCTTAGCTGTACTGTGTCCAGTTTTGGGCCCCACACTTTAAGAATGATGTGGACAAATTGGAGAGAGTCCAGAGGAGAGCAACAAAAATGATAAGAGGTTTATAAAACATGACCTATGAGGAAAGGTTGAAAGAACTGGGCCTGTTTAGTTTAGAGGAGAATAAACTGAGGGGCAACATGATAACAGTCTTCAAACCTGTAAAAGTTTATTATAAAGATGATGGTGATCAACTGTTCTCCATGTCCACCAAGGGTAGGACAAGAAGTTATCAGCTTAGTTCGCAGCGAGGAAGATTTAGGTTAGATATTAGGAAAAAGAATATTTAAGCCCTGACACAGGTTATCTAGGGAGGTTGTGGAATCCCTGTTTTAAGGGAGGTTTTAAGAACAGGTTAGACAAACACTGGTCAGGGATGGTCTAGGTATACTTTTTCCTACCTCAGCATGGTGGGAAGGAATAGATGTCTTCTTGAGGTCCCTTCCAGCCCCAGATTTCTATGATTCATCGAAACACTAGCATCTTAGTATACAATGGACTAGATCCTCCATTGATTTTAATTGACACTGATTCGTGACATGAAGTAAATGAGCTATAATAAATAATACCATCTGAGGTTTGGGCCCAGTGTGTCCAGATCCTGATCCCACTCAAGTCCGTGAATGAGGAGAATCCTACTGAATTCTGTAGGAGCAAGTCCAATGTGTTAATTTTTCATAGGACTTTACTCATTTTTTCTGAAGAGATTGCTGCCTTTTGAATGATTCTTACAGCACAATTAGCAATACAGTTGGCAAGAATTTCTGAATGCATCTCTTCATGCCGGCTGAAACTAGAAGTTGGCAAGAGATGTGGGCAATCCAATAGTGCTCTAAGGAACTCTGAGCTACAAGCAGTAGAAAAAAACATGGTGAGCTGAATAACAGTGAAGACAATATTTCCCTGTATGCTTCAATACAATAGTTATGTAAGCATAAGGTAATTTGCATTGCAAATCTTCAAACTCATTTTAATCTTTGTGATTTACTGATATAATAACAAATGAAAGTCCTTATTACATATAATGCAAATGCCCAAACCATCCGTCTTTTCTTATTACCAAACTAGTTTGTATTAAAAGACTGAATGCAAATGGTGCTTTTTAAATTAAGACCATTTCTCTCTGAACATTGTTTATAAAACTATTTCCTTCAGTTAAAAGTCCAGGAATGAAACTTAATCCTTGCCACAGCCCTACTTTTTTTTTTTAAATGTACCATAATATTATTATAACAACAGCATTTTATCTGCCTTATGGAACAACCAGCCTTTCTTAGAACAACGGGGTACTTTTTCATTCCTATCCTCCCCCTCCCCCAGATAGTTAAAGATTGGGTCTCATCCTGCATTCCTGAGCATCCAATGCTCCCAGTGATTTCAAAGGGAATTTTGAATATACAAGGAATACAGAGCTGGGCTTGTAGTGATCTGATCACATAAGATCAGATCACTACAAGCCCAGCTCTGTATTCCTTGTATATTCAAAATTCCCTGTATTCCTTGTATATTCAAGCTCTTTAAAAAACAATTCACACTGAAAGTGTATAATGCCCTCAGAGACCCTCTAGTCACAGAAATCTTTTGAACTGAGAAAATTGTGGCTCTTTATGTTATCACTACATATAGCTTCTTCCCATAGTCTGATCCATAGCGTAAAATTGATTTTACACCTGTAAAAACAATGGCTTTACTATTAGTGTTACATTTGTGTATAGCTCATCTGCATTATGCACTACAATGTTGCAGGTGTCTTTGCCAACCAAACTGAAATGTGAATTGAGTCTATTATTTCAATTACTGTAAGGATTACTGATCATGGTTTTTTGTACCATGTACATTCTGTTATGTCAATATACCCAGAAACAATATACATTGTAGTGCAGCTGTGGACATGGTAAAAGTGACTGTAAAAATGGTATTCTCTTACACAGCAGATCTGCCCTCGCTGAGTATTGTGAAACATATTTCCTTACTCTAGTGGCAAAAATATATACTGCCGAGTCAATGCAGCTCTGGAAAAAAAGCTGGATTCTATTCTGTATTACACATCTTCAACAGAATTGTTAGATAACTTACAACTGCAGAATCTTTATGAAGTTACGGCCAGGATGAAGAGAGCTTGATTGTTTCACCCCTTGTTAAGCATGCAGGGCTCAAAAGTGGAAAAAAATCATTATTGTGGGCCAGATTATTCCACGAGTAGTTTCGTTGTCAGTGGAACTATTCAAGAAGTATTATGAGTAAGGGTGACAAATTTCTGATCCTCGCTTACCAGTAAAGATTTGTAAACTGGGTATATGTGAAATATAATAAAACTCTGCAATACCATTTTTACAGGATCAGTTTTCAAAGTAGAACTGAACTTTAAGTAATGATCTTAGCTCTTTGAATTTCCTGGCTTTTGTGAGTTTGATTTAAATTCATTAGGTACATTATCTTTTCATTTCCTTTCTAATATTGGTCAAGACTTTGCATGTACATCAGCCCAGCCATTGTGAGACTAACCACTGTCAATCAAAGGTTCTGATAAGTTCGATAAAATATTGTTACTCCATTAAGACACTGGTTTTTTTGACGTTCCATGTTCCGTTTTCTGCTCATTACAAACAAACAAATAAACAAACAAACCAGTGCCTCCCTATAGTGTTGGAAACACAATTGTAGAAGAGTGCACAAAAGATATTGACTCCGTGGCACTCTATGTAAACTCCTTTATGCAGATGCTTCACCTAAACACATACCAAAGAAATCAGCAAATATGTAACGTGGTGGTGGGTGGGGGGGGGGGGGAATCACATGAAGAAAGGAATTGGAAAGATTTTATTTCTGTAAATATCAAAAAGTTTCATTTTGTAAATTAGTAAATTCCTGTGAAGGCAATCTAGTTCAATATACAGTGCATTTAAAAGCCATTAAAGTGATAATATATAAAGGGAAAAAGTTTAAGTTGAATCTGCATGTCACATAAAATTGCTTGATAGTGAAAACATTACACTGAATAAGTCAATAGCTTTATGCAAACTATGCATTTAATATTTTTATAAGCTTACTTTTGGAGTATATACTGCAGATTAAAAACTGGGACTTACTGTTGCTCTTTCTAGGCCTACCAAATTCCCGTAAGGAACTGGTTGCAGTTAGAATACAGGCAAATTATAATACTGTTTCTTATGTCCTGCAGGTCAGAACACTTATCTGACGAGTGGGTAAAGGCAAAACTAACCCCTTGGGGATGCTTTGTGCATACAGGATCTAGTGGAGTGGTTCTCCTAAGTTCTTGTCACAACTTCATGGTTGCTGAAACTGAGAGTGGTGTTTCTTCAGGAAAGTTCTCTTGCTCATCTTTTGAAGATGCTTTGCCTCAAAGATGCCTGGTCTGGAGGGTTTTCCTTGAATGAAGAGTCTTCTTCTTCACTAACTGAAGACTTGTGGCAGATGTTAGTTGAAATTCAGTTTGAAGATTCAAGAGAATCCTCTTACTGCACTTGCTTTTCATTTGTTTTTGAAGTCAACTATAGATCAAATTTCTTTTGGGTTAAAGGCTGAAGAATTTCTCTATTTGTCTGCATGCCTTTTTAAAGAATCTTATATGTAAATCAACTGATAAGGCTATGACTTTGATTAACTGCCTTTTTCTTGTCTAAGCTTGCTGGCAGGTGACATTTATTTACAAACGAATCTAGTGGATTGGGAGTCTGTTTCCTGGAAACTTTCTTTTCATATCCAATTCAATTTCATAACAGTTCAAGCTGCATAAAATCCTATATATCTAATTAGTTGTGTGTGTGAATACTTTGAATGTTTAAAGACAATTTTCAAATTTCCTAAAGGTTATTCAGGTCTTGATCAAGACTTATTGAAGGTCTGACACATGTGAATAAATTTACTCATGTTGAGTGGTACTTTACTTATTATGTAAGGGTTGCACAATACAGCCCTCTAATATGTTCAAGTTTGCACAAAATCAATTTATTCCCAAATTGTAAGACCAAAATTTCAATAATTTCATTTTTAGCTTCATAAAATGAGTCATTGAAACGTACAGTAACTCCTCACTTAACGTTGTAGTTATGTTCCTGAAAAATGCGACTTTAAGCAAAATGATGTTAAGTGAATCCAATTTCCCCATAAGAATTAATATAAATGGGGGGGTTAGATTCCAGGGAAATTTTTTATTGCCAGACAAAAGGCATTATATACATTTTAAACAAGCAATTTAATACAGGTATAAGTTTTAAACAATTTAAAAAAAACAATTTAATACTACAATCATCATTGCTAAGTATGAAGCTTGGTTGAGGTGGTGGAGTCAGAGAGTGGAAGAGGGTAGATTGTCCGGCTGCTCCTCTTGCTGAACTTTCTGAACTCGAAAAAACACATCTAGAGATTGCTGTTTTGCTTTCCTTTTTTTTTCTTGGTAAATTTCTTTATAGCAAATCATTAGAGGACGTTAAGTGGGGAGTTACTGTATAAATTTTATTATTCAGTATCTGAAACCATTATCAGTCAACTCATTGAAAGATTTCAAAATCTATCAAAAGGATTCTCAAGTACTATTTAATATAAACCCTTACTTTAAACGTTAGATATAATACCATATAGACTTAACATATCTTAAATTTTAAAATAGAAAGTGTGAAGCAAAAATTTCCCCACTGGTTCTTAATTTCTTAAAAAAGGAGAAAAATACCCTGACTATAACTTATTAAAAATACATGTGCAAAACCTAACCACAATTTTTTTTCAAAAAAGGTGATTTTATATACCAGTTAGAAAAAGAAAAATGAATAGCTGTCTTGTAGTAAACAAGTTTTAAAATGTATAATTGAGAAAAATAACTTTTTCCTTAAATTTGAGGAGAGAGAAGAGAACATCTATTTTCCTATTACCTTACAGGGTATGTATGTCTGTTTTGCACGTATTTTACAAGTGTTATCAAATCAAATATTTACTTGTCAGTAAATACATAAATAAATTCTTAACACATTATGTTATAGAGGTACATGCCTTAAACTGCACCTTTTCACTTACATTATAATACATAATCAAAACGTGTACTCAAAGTGCAACACGTTTCATTATGACGGCCTTAAAGACCCATATGCTCCTCGTCCCCCAACTCTATCAATTTTTAAGGCCTTAAATAAACCTTAAGATGGGCCCTACTCAAGTTAATAAGCCAAGAACATAACTGATGGTCAGATTGTGTTTTGGCACTATGTATTTCTACTGTCCTGGGCAGGTAGTAAACTGAAACTTACAAGACCATTGATAGGCTCTGTTGAGGGAGTTATAGGACTGTCAGCAAGGGCTGCATTCAAGACTGGAGTAGACAGAGAAAGGGAAAATATAAATTAGCTTGTCATTTTTTAATTTAACATTTTAAAAAATGAATAAATGGCCTCTGCAACCATTGTGAAATTAGTTTTGAAGATATCATCAAAACAATTGGAAGAGGTTAATGAAATTTTTATCTGAGCCTAGGCTGGAGTCCTTTAAATATATTCAAATGTCAATTAATAGCATGAAATCTGATTTCACATTTCCAGTATTGGGTATATATTTGAAACTTAATAATTCAGTGTTATGTGAATAACATTCCAATTTGGTTAACAATATATCCCATTTTATAGTTCAGATATTCTCTTCATATTCAAGAAATGCGCAGCCTATGCATTAGCTCATTGCAATGACCCCAAAATCTGAGCTTCCACTGCAAACCCCAGAACAACCCCCCCAACTGTACAGCACAGATGCTTCATTTTTTAATGTAAAAGTATTATTAGCTTGATCAGAAGATTTAAATACTCCACTACATCTCGGGAATTTTGTTCACTGTATGGTCACATTACACAGCATTGCACAATCCTTGACTGGGATTCCTAGGTGTTACCATAATATAAACAAACAGCATCAACATATAATTTCTTTCTTTTTTTATATATGTTTGGCTATTACAATGTAATAAAGACAAATTATTCTTTCTGCAGTCAGTATTCTCATATGCCCTAATGGGAAATCTTTATACAGCTGGGAGAGAACCTTTGTTATATGGTACAGGGAAACACCAACCCCTAGAATATACAATAATGGGTAAAAGAATTATAATGATCAGTCCACACGAAAAGCCTTTCTAAAACTTTATTTTACAAGCCCAATCCTCCATTTAAAACATTGGGAGTTTTGCCTTTGCATACTATAGTAGTACTAGGTATAGGGTTCTAAAACATTTTGTTCTTCCAGTTGAAAAGTAAAATCTAATCAAAGTCTTTGTGTTGTAAATAAATTGCGATGCAGTACAGAGGTTTTCTATCTTGTAGTGGCCTGTAGTGACCTTACACGTTCAGTAGGTTTCATCCTTGAATGAGTTCAGTCATAAATCTCTTAACTTGTAGTAACTGATGTGATAATTCAAGTGTGAGAGGGAAAAAAATTTGAGGGCACCTTCCACTATTGCTGATTCATACCACTGGAACATGAAATCACTGGACTCCAGGACCACAAATCAGCCCTAAATTGAGCTGGACTATTAATAAGCCTTCTCTGCGCAATTAGTTGGACACCCACCTTAAAAGAAGAAAAAAAGATGAGGATCTAAATAAAAGCAATTCTTTGCATTTAATATTAACCAAATATTAATCATTATAGTATGTATAAAGGAAATGGTCTGATGTATTATATGTCAGTGCAATTAATTATTCAAACACAAATTTGTTTAGTCAGTACTTGTTTGATGGTGCATTAAGGTCTGCTCCGGAATTATAACGATGATAAAAAGACACCATGAAACTGAAAATTTTCTCTTTTAATGCCACTTTGTACTCAGTGCTGCTGGGGATTTTCTGTATAATTCCTCCTGATACTAATAAAATAAATGAAATGAGTACAAATGGCATCATCATAGCTTCCAGAAGCCATACAAGTTTTTGAAAAGCTTATACAGTCAACTATATATAGTCAAGAAATCTCTCCTATTAAGGCTATTGTCAAATTTACTTATTTATTTATTTAGAGTTAAATAACAAAAAGATGCCTATCCAAGGCTCTAGGCACGCTACCATATCATCAGTAATACAGTAAAATTCCAACAGCATTAATCAATTGGTACAGTAATTCAACCAGCCAACCACCTACAAAAACTCCTTTCTTCTGCCCATTCACCATGTGGGAAGCATACTATAAAGTCCTCTCCAAAAAGCCTATCAAACATAGCCCTTGAAGCTTCTTGGGAGGTCACCAAATCTGGGATATTTTGGACAAAGGGAGGTGTATGTACGAGGTACAGTACACTTGACAGTCAGGTTCTTGATACAGTCTATTTCTGGGAAAAGGAATAAGTATTGTAGAGGCAGACATATAACAATTGCACATTTTTTTCTTTTCACATGGAAACAAGCCAGGTTAGAGGTATGCAGGGTTGTTGGGATTTTTTTTTCCTTTCTTCTTCATACTTTCCAGAATTTGGCAAAAACTATAGGAGTCAACAGAAATAGTCATATTCTCTTGCTTAAGCTATCAAAGCTAATGACACACCTTCATTTTCAATTAACCAAACGACTTGGTGCAATAACATTTTTTTCTGAATATCACCAGGTCTAAAACTATACAGTGATGTTCATCAGTCCCCATAAAATTATCCAATATGTACCATATGAAGAAAGATATGCACTCTTTCCAAGCATGGAAGCACATCATTTCACTAAGTCCATAACCAATAGCCACTAGTAGACTACCAATAGCTCGGCAAGAATGAAAATCTAAGTCAGCACTTTGCCTCTCTTTGTCTGATCATTTCTATGGAGACTTTCCCCCTCAGTTATATGCATAAATGAAAATTTAAAAAATGTAAAATATTTTCATATCTGAAATTTTTCATAACTCATAATGGCAAATCAGATTAATAAAAATAATTACAGCACTGGAATAAGACAGTTTGCTTCTAAAATAATTGATTATTCTGGGAAAAATGGAATTGGCTGCAAAATCCCTCTAAATCTATCAGTATTTCCATATGATCCATAAATTATAATACAGCCAAAATTTGATTTCTTTTGAGACACATAGGATCATACACTTTGACTCTCCTTTACGGCTCATCAGCTGTACGTTTTTTTAAGATAAACTGCTTTTAGCATATAGTTACACAAGTACACTTTGACAAACGGCTGCCCCACCCCTTAAAGAAAGTCTTGATAGAATGCTCTAATTATGTGGAAAAAATTAAATATAAAGTTGCATAACCAACTAAAAGACACAAAGAATCTCTACACTATCACTGAACTCTAGGGAATCCTACTTAAATTATATATAAGTGGAGTTGCTATAGCTTCTTCTGAGGAGCAGCACTATGAATTCTGATTTTAGAAAGATACTATCAGTTTAAAAAAAATCACATTGTCCGAAATGTTTTACTTATCTGTTTCAAGTAATGTCTAAGCCACCTATAGCAAAGTTATTTGAAATAATTTTTTTTTAGATATTTTTACTTTATTTCGTGTGTTTGACAGCACTTTGTGTAAAGTCAGTTTGACTATTTCCCCTGTATAATAGTCTGTTACCCCGGTTGGGTAGTTCTTCCACCCAGCAATGGAAAGAAAAGCATTTGAACAGACAAATAAAATTGTAAAAGACCAAAAATTGTGGGAAGAACTAAGGGATAGGTGTTCTGAGCAGCTCACAGCAGGAGTTTGCCTGGGAGTTCGCCTGGAGGGAGCCCAGTGAGGCTTACATCTTGCAAACTGCTCTGAGGAAGCTCGTAGTAGGAAGGTGATATGGAAGGGGGGGGTTCAGCTGTTGTGACCTGCACTGGATGTGCCATGTTTGTCTTTCTTCCACAGGACAGAAGCGACTTTGTCTGTACAAAGTGCAAGCTGGTCTCCATATTGGAAGAGAAGATTGAAGGTCTGGAGCAACAGATAGCGACCCTGCGTTGCATACGGGAAACTGAGGATTTCCTGGACGAAACTCAGGATAGGCTTCTAGGGGCACAAAGCTCTACAGATATAGAGCAGGTTGCACAGAGGAGCCAAGAGGCCAGTGAAGAAGCTTGGCAACATGTGACCTCCAGAAGAGGTAAGCGGAATGTCCGGGTTCCAGCAACGCAGACACAGGTAACTAACCGCTTTCATGTTCTCTCCACAGGTACCGTTGCGGAGAGTGGACCAGATGATATGTCTGGGGCGAGAAAGCAGAAGGAGACTCCGCTGGTTGGAAGGCATGAGATGCGCTGTCCTGAGGTTGGGGGTTCCACGACCACCACTCCCAAGAGGAGAAGGCGGGTGGTGGTGGTCGGGGACTCTCTCCTCCGGGGGACTGAGTCATCTATCTGCCGCCCTGACCGGGAAAACCGAGAAGTCTGCTGCTTGCCAGGGGCTAAGATTCGCGATGTGACGGAGAGACTGCCGAGACTCATCAAGCCCTCGGATCGCTACCCCTTCCTGCTTCTCCACATGGGCACCAATGATACTGCCAAGAATGACCTTGAGCGGATCACTGCGGACTATGTGGCTCTAGGAAGAAGGATAAAGGAGTTGGAGGCGCAAGTGGTGTTCGCGTCCATCCTCCCCGTGGAAGGAAAAGGCCTAGGTAGGGAGCGTCGAATCGTGGAAGTCAACGAATGGCTACGCAGGTGGTGTCGGAGAGAAGGCTTTGGTTTCTTTGACCATGGGATGGTGTTCCATGAAGGAGGAGTGCTGGGCAGAGACGGGCTCCATCTTACGAAGAGAGGGAAGAGCATCTTTGCCAGCAGGCTGGCTAACCTAGTGAGGAGGGCTTTAAACTAGGTTCACCGGGGGAAGGAGACCAAAGCCCTGAGGTAAGTGAGAAAGCGGGATACCGGGAGGAAGCACAGGCAGGAATGTCTGTGAGGGGAGGGCTCCTGCCTCATACTGGCAATGAGGGGCGATCAACAGGTTATCTCAAGTGCTTATATACAAATGCACAAAGCCTTGGAAACAAGCAGGGAGAACTGGAGGTCCTGGTGATGTCAAGGAACTATGACGTGATCGGAATAACAGAGACTTGGTGGGATAACTCACATGACTGGAGTACTGTCATGGATGGTTATAAACTGTTCAGGAAGGACAGGCAGGGCAGAAAAGGTGGGGGAGTAGCACTGTATGTAAGGGAGCAGTATGACTGCTCAGAGCTCCGGTACGAAACTGCAGAAAAACCTGAGTGTCTCTGGATTAAGTTTAGAAGTGTGTGCAACAAGAGTGATGTAGTGGTGGGAGTCTGCTATAGACCACCGGACCAGGGGGATGAGGTGGATGAGGCTTTCTTCCGGCAGCTCACGGAAGCTACTAGATCGCATGCCCTGATTCTCATGGGTGACTTTAATTTTCCTGATATCTGCTGGGAGAGCAATACAGCGGTGCATAGACAATCCAGGAAGTTTTTGGAAAGCGTAGGGGACAATTTCCTGGCGCAAGTGCTAGAGGAGCCAACTAGGGGGGGCGCTTTTCTTGACCTGCTGCTCACAAACCGGATAGAATTAGTGGGGGAAGCAAAAGTGGATGGGAATCTGGGAGGCAGTGACCATGAGTTGGTCGAGTTCAGGATCCTGACGCAGGGAAGAAAGGTAAGCAGCAGGATACGGACCCTGGACTTCAGGAAAGCAGACTTCGACTCCCTCAGGGAACGGATGGCCAGGATCCCCTGGGGGACTAACTTGAAGGGGAAAGGAGTCCAGGAGAGCTGGCTGTATTTCAAGGAATCCCTGTTGAGGTTACAGGGACAAACCATCCCGATGAGTCGAAAGAATAGTAAATATGGCAGGCGACCAGCTTGGCTTAATGGTGAAATCCTAGCGGATCTTAAACATAAAAAAGAAGCTTACAAGAAGTGGAAGGTTGGACATATGACCAGGGAAGAGTATAAAAATATTGCTCGGGCATGTAGGAATGTTATCAGGAGGGCCAAATCGCACCTGGAGCTGCAGCTAGCCAGAGATGTCAAGAGTAACAAGAAGGGTTTCTTCAGGTATGTTGGCAACAAGAAGAAAGCCAAGGAATGTGTGGGCCCCTTACTGAATGAGGGAGGCAACCTAGTGACAGAGGATGTGGAAAAAGCTAATGTACTCAATGCTTTTTTTGCCTCTGTTTTCACTAACAAGGTCAGCTCCCAGACTGCTGCGCTGGGCATCACAAAATGCGGAAGAGATGGCCAGCCCTCTGTGGAGATAGAGGCGGTTAGGGACTATTTAGAAAAGCTGGACGTGCACAAGTCCATGGGGCCGGACGAGTTGCATCCGAGAGTGCTGAAGGAATTGGCGGCTGTGATTGCAGAGCCACTGGCCATTATCTTTGAAAACTCGTGGCGAACCGGGGAAGTCCCGGATGACTGGAAAAAGGCTAATGTAGTGCCAATCTTTAAAAAAGGGAAGAAGGAAGATCCTGGGAACTACAGGCCAGTCAGCCTCACCTCAGTCCCTGGAAAAATCATGGAGCAGGTCCTCAAAGAATCAATCCTGAAGCACTTGCATGAGAGGAAAGTGATCAGGAACAGCCAGCACGGATTCACCAAGGGAAGGTCATGCCTGACTAATCTAATCGCCTTTTATGATGAGATTACTGGTTCTGTGGATGAAGGGAAAGCAGTGGATGTATTGTTTCTTGACTTTAGCAAAGCTTTTGACACCGTCTCCCATAGTATTCTTGTCAGCAAGTTAAGGAAGTATGGGCTGGATGAATGCACCATAAGGTGGGTAGAAAGCTGGCTAGATTGTCGGGCTCAACGGGTAGTGATCAATGGCTCCATGTCTAGTTGGCAGCCGGTATCAAGTGGAGTGCCCCAAGGGTCGGTCCTGGGGCCGGTTTTATTCAATATCTTCATAAATGATCTGGAGGATGGTGTGGATTGCACTCTCAGCAAATTTGCGGATGATACTAAACTGGGAGGAGTGGTAGATACGCTGGAGGGGAGGGATAGGATACAGAAGGACCTAGACCAATTGGAAGATTGGGCCAAAAGGAATCTGATGAGGTTCAATAAGGATAAGTGCAGGACCCTGCACTTAGGACGGAAGAACCCAATGCACAGCTACAGACTAGGGACCGAATGGCTAGGCAGCAGTTCTGTGGAAAAGGACCTAGGGGTGACAGTGGACGAGAAGCTGGATATGAGTCAGCAGTGTGCCCTTGTTGCCAAGAAGGCCAATGGCATTTTGGGATGTATAAGTAGGGGCATAGCGAGCAGATCGAGGGATGTGATCGTTCCCCTCTATTCGACATTGGTGAGGCCTCATCTGGAGTACTGTGTCCAGTTTTGGGCCCCACACTTCAAGAAGGATGTGGATAAATTGGAGAGAGTCCAGCGAAGGGCAACAAAAATGATTAGGGGACTGGAACACATGAGTTATGAGGAGAGGCTGAGGGAGCTGGGATTGTTTAGCCTGCAGAAGAGAAGAATGAGGGGGGATTTGATAGCTGCTTTCAACTACCTGAAAGGGGGTTCCAAAGAGGATGGCTCTAGACTGTTCTCAATGGTAGCAGATGACAGAACGAGGAGTAATGGTCTCAAGTTGCAGTGGGGGAGGTTTAGATTGGATATTAGGAAAAACTTTTTCACTAAGAGGGTGGTGAAACACTGGAATGTGTTACCTAGGGAGGTGGTAGAATCTCCTTCCTTGGAGGTTTTTAAGGTCAGGCTTGACAAAGCCCTGGCTGGGATGATTTAACTGGGAATTGGTCCTGCTTTGAGCAGGGGGTTGGACTAGATGACCTTCTGGGGTCCCTTCCAACCCTGATATTCTATTCTATGATTCTATGATTCTTCCTGAGAATACTTTTAACTTCTATTTTAAAACTGATAAGGATTCAAGCTGACAGCATCCCTTTTAAATCACATTTACTTAGATTGTAAAAGTCTGTCATTGAAACCTTTAGGGCATTTTAGAGGAAGCTAAATGGTTTCTTTGCATCAATCTTCACCACAAAGGAACTTGGGGCGATGCCCTTGATTTACTGTTTTTAGGTTACAATGTCTGAAGTATGAAAAATCAAAGTATGAAAAGAGGAGATGCTGAAGGAATCTGAAAAACAGTGAGTCAACACAACAGAAGCCACACATCCAAGAATTATGAGTAGGGTCCTACCAAATTCGTGGCCATGAAAAATGCATGAGGAACCATGAAATCTTGTCTTTTGGATGTTTTTACCCAACACTATACAGATTTCACGGGGGAGACCACCGTTTCTCAAATTGGGGGTCCTGACCCAAAACAGAGTTGCAGGGGGGTCGCAAGGTTATTTTAGGGGGTTGCGGTTTGCCACCCTTACTTCTGCACTGCCTTCAGAGCTGGGTGGCTGGAGAGCGGAGGCTGTTGGCCAGGCGCCCACCTCTGAAGGCAGTGCCCCACCAGAAGCAAAGCAGAAGTAAGGGCGGCATGGTAGAGTATTACCACCCTTGCTTCTGCGCTTCCGCCTTCAGAGCTGGGCGGCCGGAGAGAGGTGACCACTGACTGAGGGTGCAGTGCAGAAGTAAGGGTGGCAATGTTGGATCATATTAAAGAAGTTCTGTATTAAAATCACAAATGAGTTTGATTCCCCAAAGTTTAAATCCCAGGGTATTACTAATTAAGAGGTCTCTTGGTTTTTGGTACTGTTTCTCTCCCTCTATGTGTGAAACTTGCAAGCTGCTAATTGCGTTAGTACATTCTAAGACAGAGTCTGTTCTCAAAGCAATTCACACAGAAAGAGACTCAAAGGGTATGTCTACACTATGGAATAAGGTCGAATTTATAGAAGTCGGTTTTTTAGAAATCGGTTTTATATATTCGAGTGTGTGTGTCCCCACAGAAAATGCTCTAAGTGCATTAAGTGCATTAACTCGGTGGAGCGCTTCCACAGTACCAAGGCTAGAGTCGACTTCCAGAGCGTTGCACTGTGGGTAGCTATCCCACAGTTCCCGCAGTCTCCGCTGCCCATTGGAATTCTGGGTTGAGATCCCAATGCCTGATGGGGCTAAAACATTGTCGCGGGTGGTTCTGGGTACATATCGTCAGGCCCCCGTTCCCTCCCTCCCTCCGTGAAAGCAAGGGCAGACAATCGTTTCGCGCCTTTTTTCCTGAGTTACCTGTGCAGACGCCATACCACGGCAAGCATGGAGCCCGCTCAGGTAACCATCATCCTATGACTCCTGGGTGCTGGCAGACGCGGTACGGCATTGCTACACAGTAGCAGCAATCCCTTGCCTTGAGGTAGCAGACGGTACAGTACGACTGGTAGCCGTCATTGTCATGTCCGAGGTGCTCCTGGCCACGTCAGCTGGGAGCGCCTGGACAGACATGGGCGCAGAGACTAAATTTGGAGTGACTTGACCAGGTCATTCTCTTTAGTCCTGCAGTCAGTCCTATTGAACCGTCTTATGGTGAGCGGGCAGGCGATACGGACTGCTAGCAGTCGTACTGTACCATCTTCTGCCAGGCAGGCAAGAGATGAGGATGGCTAGCAGTCGTACTGTACCATCTTCTGCCAAGCAGCCATGAGATGTGGATGGCATGCAGTCCTTCTGCACCGTCTGCTGCCAGCCAAAGATGTAAAAGATAGATGGAGTGGGTCAAAACAAGAAATAGACCAGATTTGTTTTGTACTCATTTGCCTCCTCCTCTGTCTAGGGGACTCATTCCTCTAGGTCACACTGCAGTCACTCACAGAGAAGGTGCAGCGAGGTAAATCTAGCCATGTATCAATCAGAGGCCAGGCTAACCTCCTTGTTCCAATAAGAACGATAACTTAGGTGTACCATTTCTTATTGGAACCCTCCGTGAAGTCCTGCCTGAAATACTCCTTGATGTAAAGACACCCCCTTTGTTGATTTTAGCTCCCTGAAGCCAACCCTGTAAGCCGTGTCGTCAGTCGCCCCTCCCTCCGTCAGAGCAACGGCAGACAATCGTTCCGCGCCTTTTTTCTGTGCGGACGCCATACCAAGGCAAGCATGGAGGCCGCTCAGCTCACTTTGGCAATTAGGAGCACATTAAACACCACACGCATTATCCAGCAGTATATGCAGCACCGGAACCTGGCAAAGCGATACCGGGCGAGGAGGCGATGTCAGCGCAGTCACGTGAGTGATCAGGACATGGACACAGATTTCTCTGAAAGCATGGGCCCTGCCAATGCATGCATCATGGTGCTAATGGGGCAGGTTCATGCTGTGGAACGCCGATTCTGGGCTCGGGAAACAAGCACAGACTGGTGGGACCACATAGTGTTGCAGGTCTGGGACGATTCCCAGTGGCTGCGAAACTTTCGCATGCGTAAGGGCACTTTCATGGAACTTTGTGACTTGCTTTCCCCTGCCCTGAGGTGCATGAATACCTAGATGAGAGCAGCCCTCACAGTTGAGAAGCAAGTGGCGATAGCCCTGTGGAAGCTTGCAACGCCAGACAGCTACCGGTCAGTTGGGAATCAATTTGGAGTGGGCAAATCTACTGTGGGGGCTGCTGTGATGCAAGTAGCCCACGCAATCAAAGATCTGCTGATATCAAGGGTAGTGACCCTGGGAAATGTGCAGGTCATAGTGGATGGCTTTGCTGCAATGGGATTCCCTAACTGTGGTGGGGCTATAGACGGAACCCATATCCCTATCTTGGCACCGGAGCACCAAGCCGCCGAGTACATAAATCGCAAGGGGTACTTTTCGATAGTGCTGCAAGCTCTGGTGGATCACAAGGGACGTTTCACCAAGATCAACGTGGGATGGCCGGGAAAAGTGCATGATGCTCGCATCTTCAGGAACTCTGGTCTGTTTCAAAAGCTGCAGGAAGGGACTTTATTCCCAGACCAGAAAATAACTGTTGGGGATGTTGAAATGCCTATATGTATCCTTGCGGACCCAGCCTACCCCTTAATGCCATGGCTCATGAAGCCGTACACAGGCAGCCTGGACAGTAGTCAGGAGCTGTTCAACTACAGGCTGAGCAAGTGCAGAATGGTGGTAGAATGTGCATTTGGACGTTTAAAGGCGCGCTGGCGCAGTTTACTGACTCGCTTAGACCTCAGCGAAACCAATATTCCCACTGTTATTACTGCTTGCTGCGTGCTCCACAATATCTGTGAGAGTAAGGGGGAGACGTTTATGGCGGGGTGGGAGGTTGAGGCAAATCGCCTGGCTGCTGGTTACGCGCAGCCAGACACCAGGGCGGTTAGAAGAGCACAGGAGGGCACGGTACGCATCAGAGAAACTTTGAAAACCAGTTTCATGACTGGCCAGGCTACGTTGTGAAAGTTCTGTTTGTTTCTCCTTGATGAAACCCCCCGCCCCTTGGTTCACTCTACTTCCCTGTAAGCTAACCACCCACCCCTCCTCCCTTCAATCACCGCTTGCAGAGGCAATAAAGTCATTGTTGCTTCACATTCATGCATTCTTTATTCATTCATCACACAAACAGGGGGATGACTACCAAGGTAGCCCAGGAGGGGTGGTGGAGGAGGGAAGGAAAATGCCACACAGCACTTTAAAAGTTTACAACTTTAAAATTTATTGAATGACAGCCTTCTTTTTTTTGGGCAATCCTCTGTGGTGGAGTGGCTGGTTGGCCGGAGGCCCCCCCACCGCGTTCTTGGGTGTCTGGGTGTGGAGGCTATGGAACTTGGGGAGGAGGGCGGTTGGTTACAGAGGGGCTGCAGTGGCAGTCTGTGCTCCAGCTGCCTTTGCTGCAGCTCAACCATACACTGGAGCATACTGGTTTGGTCCTGCGGCAGCCTCAGCATTGAATCCTGCCTCCTCTCATCATGCTGCCGCCACATTTGAGCTTCAGCCCTGTCTTCAGCCCGCCACTTACTCTCTTCAGCCCGCCACTTACTCTCTTCAGCCCGCCACCTCTCCTCCCGGTCATTTTGTGCTTTCCTGCACTCTGACATTATTTGCCTCCATGCATTCGTCTGTGCTCTGTCAGTGTGGGAGGACAGCATGAGATCGGAGAACATTCCATCGCGAGTGCGTTTTTTTTTCTTTCTAAGCTTCACTAGCCTCTGGGAAGGAGAAGATCCTGTGATCATTGAATGCAGCTGGTGGAGAAAAAAAAAGGGACAGCGGTATTTAAAAAGACATTTTATAAAACAGTGGCTACACTCTTTCAGGGTAAACCTTGCTGTTAACATTACATACATAGCACATGTGCTTTCATTACAAGGTCGCATTTTGCCTCCTCCCACCGCGTGACTACCCCCTCAACCTTCCCCCCTCCCTGTGGCTAACAGCGGGGAACATTTCTGTTTAGCCACAGGCAAACAGCCCAGCAGGAATGGGCTCCTCTGAGTGTCCCCTGAAGAAAAGCACTCTATTTCAACCAGGTGACCATGAATTATATCTCACTCTCCTGAGGATAACACAGAGAGATAAAGAACGGATGTTGTTTGAATGCTAGCAAACATACACTGCAATGCTTTGTTCTACAATGATTCCCGAGTACGTGTTACTGGCCTGGAGTGGTAAAGTGTCCTACCATGAAGGACGCAATAAGGCTGCCCTCCCCAGAAACCTTTTGCAAAGGCTTTAGGACTACATCTAGGAAAACCGCAAATGCCAGGGCAAAGTAATCCTTTCACATGCTTGCTTTTAAACCATGTATAGTATCTTAAAAGGTACACTCACCAGAGGTCCCTTCTCCGCCTGCTGGGTCCAGGAGGCAGCCTTGGGTGGGTTCGGGGGGTACTGGCTCCAGGTCCAGGGTGAGAAACAGTTCCTGGCTGTCGGGAAAACTGGTTTCTCTGCTTGCTTGCTGTGAGCTATCTACAACCTCCTCCTCTTCATCATCTTCTTCGTCCCCAAAACCTGCTTCCGTATTGCCTCCATCTCTATTGAAGGAGTCAAACAACACGGCTGGGGTAGTGGTGGCTGAACCCCCTAAAATGGCATGCAGCTCATCATAGAAGCGGCATGTTTGGGGCTCTGACCCAGAGCGGCCGTTCGCCTCTCTGGTTTTCTGGTAGGCTTGCCTCAGCTCCTTCAG
The DNA here is from genome assembly GCF_965140295.1 of Lepidochelys olivacea. Taxonomy (NCBI): domain Eukaryota; kingdom Metazoa; phylum Chordata; order Testudines; family Cheloniidae; genus Lepidochelys; species Lepidochelys olivacea. The sequence goes on along the minus strand of NC_140415.1, from coordinate 83,364,706 downwards.
TTTCACGCGGCACTGCTTCGGGTCCCTGTTATGGCCTCTGTCCTTCATGACCTGGGAGATTTTGACAACGGTTTTGGCATTTCGAAAACTGGAATGGAGTTCTGATAGCACGGATTCCTCTCCCCAAACAGCGATCAGATCCCGTACCTCCCGTTCGGTCCATGCTGGAGCTCTTTTGCGATTCTGGGACTCCATCATGGTCACCTGTGCTGATGAGCTCTGCATGGTCACCTGCAGCTTGCCACGCTGGCCAAACAGGAAATGAGATTCAAAAGTTCGCGGTTCTTTTCCTGTCTACCTGGCCAGTGCATCTGAGTTGAGAGTGCTGTCCAGAGCGGTCATAATGGAGCACTCTGGGATAGCTCCCGGAGGCCAATACCATCGAATTGTGTCCACAGTACCCCAAATTCAAGCCGGCAACGTCGATTTAAGCGCTAATCCACTTGTCAGGGGTGGAGTAAGGAAATTGATTTTAAGAGCCCTTTAAGTCGAAATAAAGGGCTTCATTGTGTGGACCGGTGCAGGTTTACATCGATTTAACGCTGCTAAATTTGATCTAAAGTCCTAGTGTAGACCAGGGCAAAGCAATACTCTAACAACAGAAACAGCACCCAGAGACTCCCCGCCCTTTTGTTGTATTAACAATTGTGATTAAAATAGAGATAGAGGATGTATGTGGATGGATGCTTGGTGTGGATAATAACTGAATGATCAGGGAGGTGCCAGCCTAAGAATCCAGTGTCCATCGGCTGAAGAAGGCATCAAGTGGAAATAACCAGAGGATCCCCGGAAGGCAGACTGGAATCCACCCAACATCCTCAAGAACGGGAGAACCAAAGAAACAAGGTAACGTCTAGCAGCACGGAGCCGTCAGAAATGTGCCATCTGCTGATTGATTCAGCAACAGCATGATGAAGCAATTCCCATAGATTGGCATAGGAAGAAATTCCTATAAAAAGGACTCTAGAAAGTGAGAACTTTGGGGTCTGATTCTGCAAACCAACTTCCAGGAGCATCAGATGAGCATCTGACAAGGCCCTGCTCCCTCCTCATGTCCAGGCCACCTGGCCAGTGGCTTGGCATGAGCAACTCTAAGGCTGGTAACTATGATAACAACCTTGCAGAACCTCTGTGTGTGTGTTTGTATGAATGAATGAATGAATGCATGAATAAATGTGAGATTGAATGGAATGTTATAGCTATAACTAACTGCTTACTATGATTCTTTCTGTATTCACAATAAATGTGGTATTTTGCCTTTTTCCCTTTAATAAGATCCTGCTGGTCTTTATTTTATTGGTACAACAGCAGTACTCTACCTTGCCATCCTTACTTCTGCACTGCTCGGCTCTGCCTTCAGAGCGGGACTCCTGGCCAGCAGACACCACTTTCCAGCTGCCTAGCTCTGAAGGCAGCAGCACAGCAGTAAGGGTAAAAGTACCACAACACCCCCCTACAATAACCTTGTGGAACCTCCAACATCTCCTTTTTGGGTCAGGACCCCTACAATTACAACACAGTGAAATTTCAGGTTTAAATAACTGAAATCATGATGTTTACAAATTTTTAAATCCTACGCCTGTGAAATTGACCAAAATGGACCATGAATTTGGTAGGACCATAATAAGAAGAAATTTAAGAATGATGTGGCTGTACTGCTAACAAAAATACGTAATTTTCTTAAAATCAGTTATTATACCAGAGGGCTGGAAGGCAGTGAATACTATACCTATCTTTAGAAAAGGTGATAAAGGTGATCCTGGAAATTAGAAATGTTTAAGCCTTACTTCACTACCAAGTAAATTATGTGAAATGATAAGTGTTTGTGGGATCAGACAGGTGTTGTTTAGAAAATATTAAGATGGCAAAATTTACAAATGATGCTAAGTTACGGATGCTAAGACAAAAGACGAGCACAATGAACATCAGACGCACCTAATAAAGGTAGGTGAATGGGCATAGTGATAGCAGAATTCATTGTTGGCAAATACTAAGAAGAGCTCTGTGTAGTTCTAAAGCTTATCTCCTTCACCAGCAGAAGCTGGTCCAATAAAAGATATTACCTCACCCACCTTGTCTGTCAAACACACAGTAATGCACACTCGGAAGAATGATCTGAATTACTCATACACTTTACTAAGTTTGTAAAATCTCAGGACAACTTGGCCACTTAAATTTTCTGTGCAGTGACAGTTAAAAAAGCAACACAAATATTAGAATAATAAGAAATAGAATGAAAATAGTACTGATAATGTCTAATGCCCATATATAAACCACCGTTTTGGCTTTCACCTGGAATATTGCGTTCAGTTCTGGTCACATAGCAAACACAGCAAACAGAGAAGATTAAGAGACAAGTAAAGAAAATGATTAGCAATATGGAAAGATGTATCTAAAAAGAGAGATAAAAAAGATGGGACTACACCTGGTTGAACATTGGAATTTCCATCTCATGGGAAAATCCAATCTTTAAAATTTGTTTTCATCAAAAAGTGGGCTGAAAGACCAAAAGTTTTCATGGAAAGGAAAGCTCAAAATGTTTTGATTTGATACATTTTTAATCAAAAGAAATTGTTTCAATATTTTCAAACTGAATTTTTTTGTTTCAATTTGTCAAATCAAATTGAAACGTTTTATGTAGGCTCAGTTCAACACTGAACTGAGTCTCTCTGAGCTGCTCCATTATCTCATTATCCCATTCTCTTTTATCACCCAGACTACATCTCCCCTGATGTACCATGCTGGTTCAATCAAAGGGGACACTCTGGTACATAATGAGATATGGAGTCCAGCCTGGGAGATGGAACAATAGAATTGAACAGGGACATAAGGCATCCAAACTACAGCTTCCAGAAGGCATTGCAGCAGCTCTGGTGGACTCAGATTCATGTTGAACTGATCTGAAATGAACCATGCTGATCCAAATCAGAACACTTTGTTTCAATTTTCCAAATGGAAAATTTGGGGAAAATGTCCATTTTGCAGAAACTGTATATTCCACTGAAAAAACATTTTGACAGAAAATTTCCCACCAATTCTCATTAGAACTGTTCAGTTTAGATAGGAGGCATATATACAAAATAATGAATGATACAGATAGATAAATCAGACATACCTATTTACCCAGTCATAATACAAGTAAAAAGAGCATTAAATGTCATTTAAAAGTCAGCAAATTTAGAACGTAGAAAAGGAAATACTTTATTATATAAAACATAGCTAAGCTATGAAACTCAGGGACACAAATATTATTGAGGCTCAGAGCTTAGCAGGATTCTAAAAAGGATTAATCATTTATACAGATAATACAAACATTAAAAAAGACATTAGAAGGGACATAAACCTTCATTGCTTCAGGGCAGAACCAATTTAAAACTAATGAGGGTTAAATAGAAACTTCCTCTATGGTCAGGTAATTTAATAATGGTCCATTGCAAGGTCTTCAGCATGGGTCGGGTGCAGCTGAGCATCAAGCCTACCAACTTTAACATTAATAACTTTTTTTCAGAGAAGTAAAAAAGAAATTAATAAAAAGAGAGAATTTCACAGTTCTAAAACAGGATTCTAAATACCCACTGAGAATAAAGACAATTAGATGAACTGTTTAGTTTAGAACTATAATCTATTGTTAATTTGATGAGCCTTCATCATAAACATATCTTAATATATGCTGTAAATGTTCTGGTTTTACTACTGGTTTAAGGGAGAATGGATGCTATGCAAACAACATATTGTTTACTTTCATGTTACTCAGGCTTTGATGATTAAATATTCCTACCTCATAATCACCTCATTTTATGTATTTATTTGTTTGTTTATTTTTAGCAGAATCCTGCAAACCATGGGAGTCATATATACATGGTGCGAGTGAGAGAAATAAACTCTTTCACCTACATGGAGACTTCTTAACAGTGGAGAATTAGCTTTAACCAGAGAGATCAGAAGCATCCCATAGGTCAGAACTCTACCACATGAGTTGAAGAAGAAAATCAGTTTAGCAAGAAAAGTTTTATGTTATACTTACCCACCAACATGACATGAACCAGTGGTCTGCATAATAGGGCAGATTTAATCTTATCTCAGATATACATTTTTTACACTCACACTGTATCCAGTCTTTATTCAGCTGAAGAACTGAATAGTATGATCTCCTTGTCAACCTAACTCACCTTTCTTTCATCGTCAGTGAAAGAAAAGTAAATGTTCAAATTAAGATCCTATTCCTTATGGTGTAATCAAGGAGATTAAGTAGAGCGTCATTCCAGCTGATTTTATTAACATTAAAGTTTTATGATAAATTATGAACATCCCTAGAGCTAAACAGCCAATTAAAATAACATAAGCATGGTAGGGCATCTATTATAATGTTTTTCTTAGAAGAAATTCTAATTATATTGCCTTTATACTTTTCCACAGGCAAAGCTATGTTTTGTTACAGCATGGGATGAAAATACAGAATTAATTAACATGAATGTATTCTTCTGACAACATAACTGAGAGTTAGTCTTACACTAAAATAAACAAAATCCAAGCTGACTGAATTACATGCTTCATGGGGACTGAAAATACTGCATTGAATTGAACACCTTCATCTTCCCAATAATACTAAAATATCCTTAATGGGGTATCTGGGCTTGTTCATTGTCAATTAGCTACTGCTGCTGATTAGTAGAAAGTGGAAGTCTTCCAGCTACAGTACAGTATCTTAAAACCCATTTTTAATATTGCCTTAGTCACCTTTAAATCAAAAGGGTAACAAAGTTATTAAATACAAAAAGTGTAACTATCCACAGGGTGCTCTCTAAACCTGGTCCTTGGACTCACACATGTTTTTCCAGATAGAAGAAACCTGAGTATTAATTGGGTCCTTTGTGATAATTTCTCACAATTAACGTACAAACACAAGAAGAGCTTAAAACATTGCTCATCATTAATGCATTAAAGCGGAAACAGTCTACATGTCCAGTATCTTGTATAACATTAATTACCTCATTAACCTTTATTATGCCAACTTGGTCTCAATGTGGCTAAACAGAGGGAAAATGATACGGTAATTGCTGAATATATGTATTATGGAATGAAGAAAATGAAGGCAAAGGGAGAAATGTAGTGTGGGACTGAAGATGGCTAGGATAATACAGTGATCCAAATGAAGATATTCAAGAGTAATTAGACTTCTTAATAAAAAAAGTAAACATGATGGAAAAAAATTCTGGAAAAGGTAATAGATAAAAATTTATACCTCAGGGTTTGGGATGAACAAACTGGTTCGGAACTGACCTGAACCATCTCCCATAACTGCCCCCCAGCTTTTTGGGAGATTCAAGAGAATTTGATTAGTTAATTTTAATTTTCTTGATTTCAGCATATTAAAAGGTTTTACAGTATTACACAGAAATGCTGAAAAACACTACAGTTTATGGGAGGGACACCGCAGAGTTTCATTATTTCAGGGATCTTCTATGGCCCATGCTATTCAGGAGGTCAGACTAAATTATCACAGTGATCCCTTCTCAGCCTGGAATCTATGAGAATGGCCTCACTGTTAAAATAAAAGTACAGATAGTTCTGTCTCTTCATGATGACCAAAGAATATAATAGCAGCAAAAAGAGGTGCAGGTTTTACTCACAAGACCCCCAGGCCTTGCTACTTCTGATCTGGCTGAAAGTATGTCTCAAAAAGCTGTTTGAATGAGACCTATGTAATATAATACCAGCATGACCATCTATACCCATTTTACCCCTACTTGGATAAATGATATTCATTATAACTACAATTTTATTTTATTTGTACTGCAGTTGTTCCCAAAAGTTCCTATCAAGAGTGAAGGTTCCTATCAACCCATGGGTTCCTATCAACCCATTTGTGCTGGCTGCTGTACAATCACACAGTAAGACACTTTCTATGCCCCTGAAATTTAAGATGTAATATAAAAGAAGTCACAACAAATGAGTGTAACAAACAACAGAGAGGAGTCAGGGAGAGAAAATTAGGATAACTGTGATAAGATCATACAGTAACATAGGGTAGCTATGTGCAAAACTGATTCATTACAAATAAATGTGATTATACATATCAGCAATCTCTACTGGCCAGCTCTAATTATGAGTGGAAAACTGCAAATAAATGTTTACCCTTCAATGTGATACACAACTTTTGGATTCACTTTTCAACGATTCCATAACAAAATGTCCCAACAATAATTTTTTCCTGGTGGCAGGAGTGGAACAAGGACATTTGTGCATTTATTTCTTATAGACGGTGCTTGGATACCAAGGCGACGGCTTCAGCTTCCAGCTATTTATTCTTGGTAGACCTTTCTCTGTGAGAAAGAGCCCTTTAGTACCCAGTATTTTCTCCCCGTGAAGATACTTATACTCTGCAATCAAGTTGCCTCTCAGTCCTTTTTTTTTTTGTTGTCTTTTTTTTTGATGAACTCATCAGATTGAGCTCTTTATGTCCCTCATTGTGAGGCATTTTCTCCAGCCTTTGAAACATTTTTTTCTCTCTTTTCTGCACTCTCTCCAATTTTTCAACATCCTTTAAAAACATGGACACCAGGGCTGTATGCAGTATGCCAGGATTGGTTTCACCAATACTACAGAGAGATGTAAAATCTCCTCTTCCCCACTCCTACCCAATAGTTCCCTGCTTATACGTCCAAGGATGGTTGTCCATTGTCTTTGGCAGAGATTAAAAACCAGGCAGCTTGACAGTGGGATCATCTATGAGGTGCTTGTTCTTTATGTCAGACCATAAGCCATATTAGGACATTACAGTAGACCCTCTGAGTTATGAACCCCTTAGTTACAAACTGACCAGTCAGCCACACTCCTCATTGGGAACGAGAAGTACACAATCAAGCAGCAACAGAGACCAAAAAAAAAAAAAAGCGAATACAGTAATGTGTTATAAATAAACTACTAAAGAAAAGGGAAAGCAGCATTTTCCTTCTGCATAGTAAAGTTTCAAAGCTGTATTAAGTCAATGTTCAGCTGTAAACTTTTGAAAGAACAACCATAACGTTTGTTCAGAGTTATGAGCATTTCAGAGTTATGAACAACCTCCATTCCCGAGGTGTTCATAACACTGAGGTTCTACTGTACATAGAAGATGCGTGCACCTGACGCTCAAATGGAAAAACAAAGATTCGCTACAGTGCAAATGCAGAGAGCTCCAAAGTATCAAACACATTGTGAACAAGTGCTTTATCTTTTCATTTCCAGAAGTTATAGCAAAGGTGCCATCAGCATCTCCTGAAGCCCTTCAATGGATTTCAGACCTTCCTATTAACTTGAAAATGTTGTTATATCCATATGAAAGAAGAAGAGATCCACGGATCACGTCAACCCTTTTTGCCATAGCATTGCATGCAAGCTCATGTTCAGTTGTCTGTCCATTGTAATCCCTAAATCGCTTTTAGAGTCACTGCTTTCCAGGATACAGTCCCCCGTTCTGTAGGTGTGGCCTGCATTCCTAGATGTGTAACTTTCCATTTGGCTGTGTTAAAACACACTTTGTTTGAATGGGTCTAGGTTACCAATTGATCCAGATTGTGCTGCATGACTGCTCTGTCCTCATCATTTACCACTTTATGAGAGCTTTCAGTTTTTAATCCATTCAACATGTGCTCTACTGATATTTTATAGTGCTAATTTTTTAATCAGAATGTTGTGTAGTACTAAGTCAAAGACCTTACAAAAGTCCATGTATATTAAAAGAGACAATATTATTGATCTCTGTACTCAGAATATGAAGAATTGGGGGTAGAACTATAGACATGGAAGCTTGGCTACACCCAAAAATATTAGGCAAAACAGATTACACTTAAAATACACTCAGAGCCAGTTCATGGAAGTGGGTAAAGACTGTATATATCTAGGTAGGCTATGCTGACCTAGCATAACCCTCTCTAAAATGGTGATGCTATTTCCTTTGTTTATACTATACAATGTAAAAAAATGTCTCACATCAGATACAGACTACATACACAGTTTGTGCACAAAGTTTATCCAAAAGGAAACAGAGAATTGATTACAATTTCAGAACAAATTAAAAAACAATTCCCAACAATTAAAAAAACCCAACCCTGGCAATATCTCCTAATTGTAGTGCGAGTATCCTGATACACGTTTATTTATATGAGAGCTATTCAGATGTCTTATCCCAAAGTTTGGAATGATTTTTGGTCTGCTCTCCCTCTAGTCAACTGATTTTTTCAGATATTTATAGCTAGCCACATATTTTGCCAACCACCACCACCACCAGAATTAGTTTCTTTCGAAAAAGATTTATATTTAAGCACATGATACCCTTGAGGATAACAATACTTAGCATAAGGACAATTTTTGGACTACCAACAGTATGAAATATTTCTCTCCAATATCTCCCAGTAATAGAATCATCTTTTTAGATCTGATATTACATCTCTTACATCTGTAGCAAGCAGCAATGTTGGGTTTAATCAATTTGTAAAATGAAAAATAACCTTTGCTAATAATGTGGATTTAGATTGATTACATTCTCATGTTTGGTGTAGGTGCTGAATTGGAGTTGTATGTTAATGGCTTTCAATCATTACCAACCTGAACTACGGTCACACTGGTGACCTAGCACTGGCTTAATAAGTCATTAACAACCAACCAAGCCACCCAGTCCTGCACAAGTGAGCATTTTAAGTTTTCTTCACGTATGTAAATTATGCAGCATGCAAATTATGCCATTACATTTCCATATCTATTTCAAACTGATAAACCTATTATTTACTTGTCTGAGGATTTTATTGCTTTCTTGCTCAAAAATATACAAACAATTTATTTATTTATTCTCATTTTTCTTTTAGAGGTGGGATGTGTGTGTGTGTAAAAAAAAAAAAGTCCTTGATCATTCATTGATTTAAAAATTCCCACATTAGAACTCTTGCTCGAGACTTAAATAAAATGTATTTCAAAGCCCTTTAATATATTTAAAAAATGAACTCAGGAAATCTGAATACTGCTCTGTCTGCAGAAGATGAACTCTTTACTTCTAAATCCCAGGTAAACAGTTATGTTTAAATGCCAGTGTAATCATGTAAAGCCAGTATAATGTAGTGGATGAATCAGATCCACAGTCTGCAGGCATGAGAGAAATACATCTGAGGAGCATTCTCACCAGCTGGGAGTGCAGTGTATCTTTGTGTGTCCATAATTCCCTGTCTATTAATTAAACCAAGTAACTTAAAATCACCCTAATTTTAACAGACATTTTGAAACTGATATAAAGCACTATCCAGAGTCACTAGCTTTTCTCACTGATATCAATGAGAGAGATTTTCTTCATCTCAGTTAATCAAATTGCATTCTCTTTTTTCAGGAAGATGGCTACTTCCCTGAAGCTAGGCTATTTTAAAAATAGAGTGCCCACTGAAAAATATCATTCATTGTTTTCTTGTGAAAAAATTATAGGATTCTTTATATGAAATAAAAAAAAAATCCACCGGAATTTTCCTTTCAAATTCTTCTCTTGGAAGATTTAAACTAGTAGGATTTAACAATGTTGTAGATACACAGGGAAGACTATTCAGGGATTGATTAATGGCTATAGCTGCTTTAACACTATATTTTCTGGTATAAAGATTGGTTTTAGATAGCAGCTTCAGCAATTAATTTGATACAATCAGCCTAGATTAGCGCGCGCACACCCACACACACGCACAAAGACTCAAAAGGGCAAACTAACCAAGGGCTGCCTATCATATCCTTTTACTAAATCTGGCCTCTGATGAAGCCAGAGCAGCTGCTTTACAGTACCTCCAAATGCATGCAAAGGCCTTCATCCAACTCTGTGTAGCTGCCTTAACAGAGTCCCCATTAAGAAGTTGCTTAATATTTCCCAGGAAGCTGGCACAGAATGACTTTTGCTAACTTGGAGAGGTGCAAGCCCCTGGCTTTGTAGGCCTCAAGAATATAAAACCAGAACCATCTGGAAAGAGTCCTGCCGCAGCAGAAAGGCATCTGTCAGCATTAGCATTTGGAAAACCCTTCAGTTTTAAAAAGATTAAATATAACAGCTTAGTGAACATTCAGAAAATGAAGATTATTTCTCAAGCAATTTTAATATCCAGAGAAATGGAAGCTGAACATTTCTTGGTTCAAACAAAAGACTGATTTTATCTTGGGAATCAATCATTTCCAATCAAACTATGAAGAAGTCAGGGTTCTGAACAATGCCTAATACCTACAAACAGGCTTAGAACAGATGTTGAAGTGTGGTTTAAAATATAAAGTTACAAAATGTGATGATTTCAGACTTTGTTATTTTTTTCTTCAAAACAACTAATTATTTTTATAACTTGGGTAGAGTTTCATTTCCATTATTTGAGTTTTTCCTGTTGGTGAATTTAAATTGCTCATTTAGCCTATGCTGTGATATCTTCCTTTTCTTAAATGAAGCTGATAACACGATTAGCATAGTAGATTCAGTACACTGAATGACTACCAGACAGCTTTGTCCTTGGATTCAAAATCAAAGGGCCAACCACAAAATGGAGAGGTTTTAAAAGTAACGTCTTCATAGAAACCTGAGAGATGCTTTTGGTATATCTACTGTCCCATACGCCCCGTCCCCAGCCCCAGAGGGAGAGTGCACGCGGCACTGCTGCAGCCTCCCCAGCCCTGGGAAGGCAGGAGGTGTGGCCCCAGCCCCTGGAGCCTAGCGGCACCGCTGAAGCAGGGCCCAGGGAGGCGGAGTGTGGGCAGGGCCATGCCTGGCCTACCCGCCTCCCATGCCTACAGAGACCCGAGTCATTCACAGAGCAATATCCATCCTATGCGTTAAGGCAAAGATCATGTGGGAAAAACAGTATTTGATCATGTAATTCAAGACTGTGTCATAATGTATACACACAACGGGAGGGGGAGACATGTCAAATTGAAGTTGCACAGGCAACCTTAAGTCTGGAATTTCCTAACTTTCAAGTGCTTGACACTGCAATATTAACATTTTTTAACATTTTTATGTATTCTCATTTTTTGTTTTCTTTTAAAAAAGGCAAAACTAAAAACCAGACATTTCACCATAGGGAACCCTGTTCTGCCATATGGACTGTAACTTGGATCAGCAGCAGGGTTGTGACCTTTAGATCCACAGCACAGACTTCTACCACTTGATCTAATGAAAGTACACAGTAGAAGCAGTAGGCTGTTATCCTCTATGTGGACCAGTCACTAGAAGGGAATGAGACACACAATTTACCAGTGGGTTTGTTGATAGCAAAGGAATGTAGAAACTGAAGACTTCTAGGTTAAGTTCCAGATTCTGCAGGAGAGTGTGCTCTAGTGGTTGGACAACTGCTGAGCAATTCCTGCTGAGTCTTTGCAGCCCTGGGATGGTGCATACTCATTTATGGGGATGGTGCATGTGGAATCAGGTTGGCATGCAGGATTTGTGAAGAGATGCAGCATGCTAAGTGCGGACTGGATCTTCAGAGAATTTAACTGCTAAACAAAATCTCTACTGACAATATGTGAACAGCAATTACTTGGAGGTTTATAACTTAGCCAAATTTTCACAAAGGTGGCAAAAGGTATATCTCTGACACAAAGTCCAACCCCCTGCCAAACTTTAAGTACCTACCCAAAAGTCGAAGGGTGATAGAGCTTTTCAATGAACATTTGATTTTGTATTAATATATAATTTTCCCTAATATTGATCTTGGAAACAACTCAACTTTTTCTGACAGGTTTCAGAGTAGCAGCTGCGTTAGTCTGTATCCGCAAAAAGAAAAGGAGTACTTGTGACACCTTAGAGACTAACCAATTTATTTGAGCATAAGCTTTCGTGAGCTATGGCTCACTTCATAGGTCAGAGATATACCTTTTGCCACCTTTTGAAAATTTGGCTAAGTTATAAACCTCCAAGTAATTGCAGTTCACACATTCTCAGTAGAGATTATGTTTCGCAGTTAAATTCTCTGAAGATTCAATATGCACTAAGCATTCTGCATCTCTTCACAGATCCTGCATCCGATGAAGTGAACTGTAGCTCAACTTTTTCTGACTCTTTACCAAAAAAAATGAACTTTTGGCAGATGCCTAGCATTGAAACTTTCAGACCAAACAGTGAAAGTCTGGCAAAGTAAACAGTGTTTTATAATGGGAAGCATTGGGCAAACTTACCTATAGGCAGTGCTATAGCATGCCAATAATAAACAACCCCCCCCCCTTACTTACAGTAAGAAAGTGATTACATATGAAATCTCACCCTTAGAGATGTTCCAGTAACCTTTTTTTTTTTTTTTTAAACAGACTAGGTTCCTTCTAGTCTGGGTCCAGCAATCACTCACACCCCAGTGGTTACTGTCCTTTGTTCCAGTTTCTTTCAGGTATCCTTTGGCGGAGGAGAGGCTATCTCTTGAGCCAGCTGAAGACAAAATGGAGGGGTCTCCCAGGGGCTTAAATAGACTTTCTCTTGTGGGTGGAGAAACCCTCCTCCCTCCTATCCAGAATTCAGCTCCAAGATGGAGTTTTGGAGTCACATGGGCAAGTCACATGTCCATGCATGACTCAGTTCCTTACCAGCCAGGCCACATTCCTGGGAAAGCTCAGATGTGGATTGGCGTCTCCAAGTTCATTGTTGGCTTAAGTGTTTCTTGATTGGGCACTTACTGAATAGTCTTTTCTCAGGAAGCTGACCAGCTGCTTCACTGAGGCTACTTAAAATTAAACAAATTCATAGCCAAATTCATAATTTTGAATACAAAAAGATACATGCATACAAATAGGATGAATATATTCAGTAGATCATAACCTTTACAGAGATATGTTACATATGTAGCATATGTAGCATAAAACATATTCCAGTTATGTTATATATACATTCATAAGCATATTTCCATAAAGAATTATGGGGTACAATGTCACAGGAACCTGCTTCTGTATCTTGGGCAATAGCACCCAGTTCTTTTGCTTCTATTGGTTGATACCACCATCTCACATCTGAGACTTGCACAGTCTCTTCCTCTGAAGAACTTGTTCTCACCTGAGGTTCTCCTGTAACATTTAACAAAAGGTTCTTTCCCCAAACCATTAGGCTGCAGATACCACCATGATGCCATTTTCCTGACTGACTGCTACAGATAGAGCTGCTCCTCTGATAGAATCAGTCTCATGCTCATACACCTCTAAACTTGAGTTACTCATATGGGATATAATCCAGAGTCTCATCCTTAGATCCTAAAAGCTGCAGAGAACTGCAGCTGTCATGAAGAGGTTATAAAGAGCAAGTATCCCAGGAAGCAATGATCTTCATTCCTAGTGGGAGTTTTTCCTCTAGACCTGCTAGATTCTCCCTATCTTGGCTGAAACACTCACATTCAACATGAATTGTGTTTTGGTAAGATTCTAGAATCTGTAGATTCTAGTGAGTCTTCCTGAAGGAAAAAAAAAATAGCCAGGTGCAATAACAGGGACACATCGACACATCTTACATTTTGTTTAAACAAAACCAAAAGCTTTTCCTAAGCTAAGAGCACCCTAAGGTCAACAGAAATCTTTCTGTAGTTTTATTTAACACAAATCAATGAAAACAATTGGTTTTAAACAAATAAACATCCCCCTGCAGTGTTTGAAACCCAAAAAGGGCCAGACTAAGAACCCTGAAAGTGAAAGTGACATCCAAGGTTTTAATAACCATGCTATTATCAGAAACATACATTAAAAATTGTTTACAATGTATGATTTTAAGTTCTCAGTCGTCCTTTTAAGACACAAAATCTCCATATTAAAAAAGTCAATGGGGAGAGCAAAGTTGTACTGTTCCTTTTAAAGGAATTGATTATCTAATGAGAGATTGCAAAAAAAAAAAAAAAGTTTCCATTTTACTGGCATTTACCATTTGCTGGATCACCAGGGAACATTTTAGAAAAAAAGATTTAACATTCCAAAGAGAAACAACTAGGCAGAAAGGATCGATGTCTTAAGGTCTGAATATTTGCTTACAAACACCCATGTTCTGGCCATGCCATAGATCCCTGTCTGACAAATTCAGTGCACAAAGGCTCTATCAAAATTACATTAGAGACAATTAAAGCCAAAATGAAAAATGAAGAGGAAAATAACATCTCCAAGCGCAAACCTTTCCCCGTACTTCCTCTCAGCTTCAAGAAATGGAACAGAGACTAGAAGACTTAAACAGACATGTGAAACCTATTACAGAGAAAATGCAAATGCTCGAGAAAAGTTTATAATGTGATACCACATCTAGCACTTTGATTAAATGTAATTTAATTGGAGACTGGAACATTTAAAAACCAAATCTGGACTAAACATATAAAGGGGTTTTGGGTTTTCTGGAGGGTAAAGAGACACTTGACATTATTTATAAGGAAATCCTCATCCCTTCACTTTTGAACCTGGGAACTACAATAGGCCCAATATACTACATATTAATAAAGATAATAAAGTTTAAAGTTTAACTACATATGAATAAAGGTAATAAAGTTTAAAGTCATTCACAATGAAGTTACATGCTTTCGGATGCCAAATCTGCTCGTCAGTGACACTGTGGATTGTGAACATTGTGAACAATGTGGACATTGCTTTTGGATTTGAAGCTGTAGAGAATGCCTTTCTTTATATTTATGCTGTATTCATTGTTATTCTCCCACAGTGACCCCAAAGTTTAGAGAATTTAAATGTAATTCTCTCATCCTGAAAAATGTCTTTATTGCCATATTGTATGGCTTTTTTTGTGTAAGTAAAGTGAAAAACTGTAAGGTCTCAGCCATAATATCTTATGCTGTGATCTTGCCAGATGTGACAAGCTGAAGAGGGTCAGGCTGGGTCAGCACTTGATTTGGACACCTGAAAGAAAAAGTTAGATGCTACAGAAAGTGGTATTAGTTATTCAGTAAGCTGACATCTCCACTCCAAATTGTGACTGACTCACTGCTGTAGCACGGTATTTCAGGTGCAGTCTTTCAGATGAGGTACTGTATCCCATTACAAGATTCTGGCCAACCACAGTGTAGGCGAGGAAAGGAAGACTGATGAGGGAACTCCTCGTTCTTTCCCTGACCTGCATACTCACTCATGAAGCACCTCAGGATTGCCCTGAAGTATGGTAATCCTCAGGTGGTGTAAAGCCAGCACAGTCTGCTGTATGCCACCCAGCTCCCCATTCGACACCAAGAAAAAGGGGGGCCAAAAGTGGGAGACAGTAGGGCTGGTGCACATGGCAGTCTGCCCAATCCTTGACCAGTGCTGCCTAAGGGATTGCTGCAGCCTTTAATAATAAATAAAGTAATAGTAGCACCTAGCCCATATATAGCACAAAGAAGGCAAGTATCATCACTCCCACTTTACAGATATGGAAACTGAGGCACAGAGAAGCAAACTTACCCAAGGTCAAGCAATAGATCAGTGGCAGAGTTAGGACTAGAGCACAGGTCTCCTGAGTCCCAGCCCAGTGCTTTATACTGCAGAGCCATTTTGGCTCTGAGATGGTGCAGGGTCAGGGTGATCAGGAAGCTGGCACAGAACCACAAGCCCTAGCTACCCAAGCATAAGTTTGGTGCATATGGAGCTTGATCCCAAGATATTTTAGGCCCAATGCAGTGCCCCATGTTTGGAAACTATTCAAAAACCTCTCTTCTCAGCAGCAGTTCTGGGCAAGAAAAGAGACGTTGTTCATGAGTCCTAGAATGTACTGAAGTGCTATAGACGAGAATGCTAAATTGTCACTGTCCAAAACTGCATTGCTGTGTGGATCCAAACAGTGGGAAGAAACATAGAACAAACCATTTTATGCAATCTATTTTCCCTCAACAGGCTGTGCATTGAGAAATGTGTATCATAAATACATTTAAAGAAGCTAT
Source organism: Lepidochelys olivacea (assembly GCF_965140295.1). Classification (NCBI taxonomy): domain Eukaryota; kingdom Metazoa; phylum Chordata; order Testudines; family Cheloniidae; genus Lepidochelys; species Lepidochelys olivacea. Next base: position 83,348,849 of record NC_140415.1, on the reverse strand, counting down.
GGAGAATAAAAATGGGATTGCAATTGCAGTTTTCCACAGTACGCTATACGTTTCTTCTGCTAATTAGAAGAAAATAGTTTTGTTGATGAAGCAAAACTCAATATAAAGCAGTATGATAAGTCTGGTTTCATGTAATTTCCCCTAGATTTTGCCTAGAATCATATTACAATGGCTCTGCAAGTCCACACAGTTTATTTTAGGCATTTTTAATAGACCCATCACTTAGGCATCTTCGCACCAAAGTCCAAATCCTGAAACTGGATCTATATAGGTGGAACCCACTCATTTCAATGGGATTCTGCCCAGAGAATGGTCTGCCAGCAGTCCCCTCTTTGAATATGAATTATTTCATGAAATGAAGAATGGTCAAGTTGTGAACATTTTATAAAGATTATCAATCATGTTTGAAATGACATGGTGTTTAAGTAGCCAAGATTAACCAGGCAAAAATAGTGCTAATTTTGTTCACTATTCACAAGTTAGAGCTCCAATATGTGGGTATATGAGGCTTCGGAAGCGGACCAAGTTAGCACCACAAGCCACATTTAACTTGACCACTTATACGGTGATGTTACACCCCATATTCTTCATAGAAATATGCTTATGATATGAATATGGCATAACTAAGATATGTTTTATGCAAGATGGGTCATGTGAGATATAATTGGAAAGGTTATGATTTACTGAATGTGATTACCCAATTTGTATGCATGTGTCAGTTCTGTATCTAAAGTTAGGAATATTGATTATGTAAGAATTACCAGTGTGCGTGTACTTGGGAAACACCCACCAGACAGTAGGCCATCAGCCTGGATGGGCCATTAGGAAGAAACAATAAGACTTAGAAGATTCTAATCTCTCTCCTTCCTGAGAAGCATCCTGGGATGTTACTTTGACACTACAAGGTCATATGATCATGTCACCTGGTACTAAACACTATCTTGGACTTTTAGTGATTTTCCATTAAAAGGAGGGGGAGGTCAAAACTGGGAAACAAAAGGTTTCTGCCTTATGTAAATTCTGTTTAAGGCTAGGGAGTAAGCTGATCTTGTTTCACTCTTCACTGAATCCTCACCCAGGATGACAGCTGGAAAGATCTGAGAAACAAAGACACAGGGCGGGGAAGAGTTGAGCCCAGTCTGGAAAAGGGATCTGGTCTGTGAATATGGTGTCTGAAGACTTAAAATGCAAGCAGGATATCTACCTTCCAGAAGTTCTGCAACGTGCCCAAAAGCAACATTTAGGGTACTTTTTGAAACCAGTCTCTTTAAGATCTTAAGCTTAGTATGCATGTTTTGTTTTATTTGCTTAGTAATTTGCTTTGTTCTGTTTGCTATCCCTTATAATCACTTAAAATTTGCCTTTTGTAGTTAATAAACTTTTTTTTATTTTAAAATTCAGTTTGTGCAAGAAGTTGTGCATATCTTCCTCCACACTGAGGGAGGGGGCAAATTTATGAGCTTACATAGTATACATTTCTCTACAGTGCAAGACAATATTATTTTGGGTGTACTTTCCAGAGGGGAGCTGCACTTGAGTGCTGGGCAATTTCCCAGCTGAGTCTTCCCATAAAGAGCTGTTTGCAGACTCTGTGTGATTCTACAGCTGCTGTGTCCGTAACTGTGTGTGCATGCTGCCAGAGGCCTCAGAGCCTGATTCAGCAAAACAGGGAGAGGCTCAGTGAAACCCCAGTACAACAGGTGGCATCCCGGACGAGGGTCCAACCCGTCACCTATACCACTACCAGTTTTTTAAAATGGTTGCTTTAATAGCTGTCACACTTTTCTTTGGATTAAAAAAATATTTTCTCTAATTTGGCTTTTGTGTACATGTGATACATTTTTGATCAAATGGATTGTGCAATCTAATAACCATATAACATTATATCTCATAAATCAGATTTCTTGATAACTAAGAGCATAACATCTCAATACTGACATTTTAATAGATGTGCAAAAGTGGAATAAAATATACAAAGGCTATAGTAAGGCAATAATATTTCTTGCCGAAGCTAATGTGTATACCCTTCCAAACTCAAGAAATCTTTATGAATGTATGTAACTTCTCATATTGATCATATAAAATGGGATCAAGTCGTACAAATAAACATATATTTCACATCTCACCTAGCAGTAACTACACTATTGTGTTATTAATAAGCAGAGAACATAAAAAGCACATGTGATAATTCTTCCCGCAAAACTGCTGACGTCTCCTGTGAAATACTATAATTTATTAAATGCCTCAGAAAAGCTTGGTGCTGTGCAAGAAAGAGAAATCCAGAACTTACAGACTAAACAACATTTGCAAACAAGACAGAATGCAACAGAAAACAAAGAAGAGGGAGATTTTTATATTTGCTTATTAATTTAATTATTAACTCACTTTGTGTGGCCATCACTGGTGAGTCTTTAAGGATTGAATTTTTGTCCTTAATATTGATTTTTACTTTTAGATTTTCATAGTAGATATTAACCATGAGGAGGGTCACTCAAAAGTAAGTACTAGTCTATTAAACTCATCTGCTTTTCCTGCTGCTAGACTTAGTTTTATACAACTGCCTGGTAACTCACATGAGTTAATAAACTGCATCAGGAGTCTATCCCTAGTTAAAAGCACTACCTGCAACCGTTACCATAATTTTTACCTTAATTTGTCAAGACTGTAGTGAACTTAGTATCTAAATCAAAAGAAAAGTCAATATTATTTGACTATTTTCATATTCAAAACTTGCAGCCATAGTCCTGTGGACTGTTCTTTCAGATTAATAAGAAATGATCATCAGATATAAAGTGTAAGTGACTAGTCTGATCTTTCTGGTATGACAATCAGCAGTGAAATGTTTACTAATGTCGTCATGTGAGGCTATGGTTACAGGAAACTTCCACTGAGTGGATGGATGCCCAACACATCTCTCTCTCCCCCTTCACTTGCACTGATGGAACAACTGGTTGGCAAAGATGGAGGTCAAACTATTTCAACTAATACAGATTATTCACCAATGAGAATTTCAGAGTAACAGCCGTGTTAGTCTGTATTCACAAAAAGAAAAGGAGTACTTGTGGCACCTTAGAGACTAACCAATGTATTTGAGCATAAGCTTTCGTGAGCTACAGCTCACTTCATCGGATGCATACTGTGGAAAGTGTAGAAGATCTTTTTATATACACACAAAGCATGAAAAAATACCTCCTCCCACCCCACTCTCCTGCTGGTAATAGCTTATCTAAAGTGATCACTCTCCTTACAATGTGTATGATAATCAAGTTGGGCCATTTTCAGCACAAATCCAGGTTTTCTCACACACCCCCACCCCACCACACACACAAACCCACTCTCCTGCTGGTAATAGCTTATCTAAAGTGATCACTCTCCTTACAATATGTATGATAATCAAGATGGGCCATTTCCAGCACAAATCCAGGGTTTAACAAGAACGTCGGGGGGGGGGGGGAGTAGGAAGAAACAAGGGGAAATAGGTTACCTTGCATAATGACTTAGCCACTCCCAGTCTCTATTGAAGCCTAAGTTAATTGTATCAAATTTGCAAATGAATTCCAATTCAACAGTTTCTCGCTGGAGTCTGGATTCCTCGTGGCTGGACTTTACTAAAACTAGACAAGCCATTTACAACACACACTTTGCTTCTCTACAAAAGAAAAAGGACACTAAACTTTCTAAACTACTACATGCCACAAGGGGCCACAGCAATGGTTCCCTCAACCCACCCAGCAATATTGTGAACCTATCCAACTATACTTTCAGCCCAACAGAAGCAGCTGTCCTATCTCGGGGCCTCTCCTTCTGCCCCTCCACCCCCACGAACATGATACAGTTCTGTGGTGACCTAGAATCCTATTTTCGACGTCTCCGACTCAAGGAATATTTCCAACATACCTCTGAACAACATACTAATCCACAGAACCTCCCTACCAACACTACAAAAAGAAGGATTCTAGGTGGACTCCTCCTGAAGGTCGAAACAGCAGACTGGACTTCTACATAGAGTGCTTCCGCCGATGTGCACGGGCTGAAATTGTGGAAAAGCAGCATCACTTGCCCCATAACCTCAGCCGTGCGGAACACAATGCCATCCACAGCCTCAAAAACAATTCTGACATCATAATCAAAAAGGCTGACAAAGGAGGTGCTGTTATTATTATGAATAGGTTGGAATATGAACAAGAGGCTGCTCGGCAGCTCTCCAACACCACTTTCTACAAGCCATTACCCTCTGATCCCACTGAGAGTTACCAAAAGAAACTACAGCATTTGCTCAAGAAACTCCCTGAAAAAGCACAAGATCAAATCCACACAGACCATGGAAAAGAAGCCCTTGAGGAATTCCACCATGATTTCAACAATTTCCATCCCACCATCAACCTCAGCCTGGTCCAGTCCACACAAGAGATCCACTTCCTGGACACTACAGTGCTAATAAACAATGGTCACATAAACACCACCCTATACCGGAAACCTACTGACCACTATTCCTACCTATATGCCTCCAACTTTCACCCTGACCAAACCACATGATCCATCGTCTACAGCCAAGCTCTGCGATACAACCACATTTGCTCCAACCCCTCAGACAGAGACAAACACCTACAAGATCTCTATCAAGCATTCTTACAACTACAATACCCACCTGCGGAAGTGAAGAAACAGATTGATAGAGCCAGAAGAGTTCCCAGAAGTCTCCTACTACAGGACAGGCCTAACAAAGAAAATAACAGAACGCCACTAGCCGTCACCTGCAGCCCCCAACTAAAACCCCTCCAACGCATTATTAAGGATCTACAACCTATCCTGAAGGATGACCCAACACTCTCACAAATCTTGGGAGACAGGCCAGTCCTTGCCTACAGACAGCCCCCCAACCTGAAGCAAATACTCACCAGCAACCACATACCACACAACAGAACCACTAACCCAGGAACCTATCCTTGCAACAAAGTCCGTTGCCAACTGTGCCCACATATTTATTCAGGGGACACCATCACAGGGCCTAATAACATCAGCCACACTATCCGAGGGTCGTTCACCTGCACATCCACCAGTGTGATATATGCCATCATGTGCCAGCAATGCCCCTCTGCCATGTACATTGGTCAAACTGGACAGTCTCTACGTAAAAGAATAAATGGACACAAATCAGATGTCAAGAATTATAACATTCATAAACCAGTCAGAGAACACTTCAATCTCTCTGGTCACGCGATTACAGACATGAAAGTTGTGATATTACAATAAAAAAACTTCAAATTTAGACTCCAGCGAGAAACTGTTGAATTGGAATTCATTTGCAAAGTTGATACAATTAACTTAGGCTTGAATAGAGACTGGGAGTGGCTTAGTCATTATGCAAGGTAACCTATTTCCCCTTGTTTTTTCCTACCCCACCCCCCAGGAGAGTGGGTTTGTGTGTGTGTGTGGGGTGAGAAAACCTGGATTTGTGCTGGAAATGGCCCAACTTGATTATCATACACATTGTAAGGAGAGTGATCACTTTAGATAAGCTATTACCAGCAGGAGAGTGGGGTGGGAGGAGGTATTTTTTCATGCTTTGTGTGTATATAAAAAGATCTTCTACACTTTCCACAGTATGTATCTGATGAAGTGAGCTGTAGCTCACGAAAGCTCATGCTCAAATACATTGGTTAGTCTCTAAGGTGCCACAAGTACTCCTTTTCTTTTTACCAATAAGAATAGGACCTAACATATATCTGGCTGGAGACTGACCGGCGGCAGTGCATCGATTAATCCCTACAGTCAGAATGGGTGCATCCTAAAAAATGTAAAACTTAGGCTGTCAATACCAGCGCAGAGCTGCTCCTTGCATGCGTGGCTTCTCTGCTGACATCAATGCCTGGAATCTAATGCTTTTAAGAGCAATGGAATTTCCTGTTAGATTCTGACTTTAAATTAGCTGGGCCTTTGAGTCAGACTTCTTCATATATATTAACAGATGTCCTGTATTTAGTGCCTAATGTCCTATGAACCTCATTCAAAAAGAGAGTAGCATTCGATCATACAAAAAGTACATTTTCAAAGAAATATCATGCAAAGGATCATAAACTGTCATACAAGTGTAGGGTTTTGTACCATGAATAATAACTTGTGGAGCAGTGTCACTTAAAATCTGAATGGAGAGAATTTAATAATAATAAATCTAATTATAATAGAAGGGTTCTAATTATAGCTTTTGGATTTGTAATTGGAGTGTTGCTTTGCTTAATTAGAAGGGGAAAAACTTCAATAAAAATTACATTGATTAGCAGTTTAGAGACCTGAATGTTAAAGTTCAAAACTTTAAAAACAGTTTTAGTCACTCAAAGAAAAGTCAGACTCCCTGCAGAAAATGTGCTACATACATTGTTATAAAGAATAATGTAATTTCTAGCTGTCAATCTGAGTCATTCGAAAAAGGAAAGAAAACTAGAAATGTGAAAGTTCTGAGTCTGCCATATGGAATAAAAAAATGCAATATTTTTCAATTTTCAAAAGTAATCCTAAAAAAAAAAAAAAGAAAAGGGGTGATTAAGTCTTGAAATAATACACCAAACCAATATGGCCTTTCACATCCCTATTCCAAAAGTGAAGTATATCAGTAAAGAAAGAAAGAATGACAATCCATAGATACAAGATATGCTACAAGTGATCACTCCTAGGCATTTTCAAAATAATATCATTTACAAAGTAAAAGACTCAGTCCTGCCAGCACTCATTACTGAGCAGAGGCCATGAGCACATCTCAGGTAGTAAGCACTAAAATAGTATTTGCAGGATTGGGTCCTAAAACGGAAATCTCTCCAGGTTATTGTACGCTGTTCTTTTTTTTTTTTTTTCAATGTGCGGAAACTACCTCTCTCTGTCACCATATAACTATGAATCTAAAACAATAATTAATATTTAAGGGACCACTCTTTCCAGAAGATATCCTAATAAACCAAGTATTCAAACTGTTAGTCCTTTTTCTACTATTTTATGCCTGCGCCTCTCAGGATAGAACTTCAGATGAGTTCATAAATAGCTTGTTATTATTGTAACTTTTTCAAAGGTTTATTCATCCCTCTCAATAGATTACATTAGAAAAAAGCAAATGAAAAGCATTAGGGAAAAGAGAGGGAAAAAACAAAAACCCTCCAAAAGTTGCAGCCAACAGACCTCTTACTCAAGGGTTAGCATTTCGAGCTAGAAAGTAAAGTAACTTATTATAACTGGACAACGAACAAAGACTTTCCAAGCTAGAGGCTCATGCCAACCCTGTGATGCCATGGTGTGAAGCCCTGGTTTTCTAAAGGTCTTCTCTCACTTGTGTTTCCCGAGCAACCCTTCTCCCAGTCATTTGTGCAAGGAATGGGAGAAATTGAGTGGGAGTAAACTCCTTATTCACCTTCGACCAGGTAGTATTTCTCTGCACCTTGTCAGATTGCATTAAACAACAATGTTATAATATGATCAGTTTAGTAGTTAGGCTGTAGGCTCAGCTCCTGGAGAATTCTGCCAGAATCTCTGAGAAGACATTAACCCTCAGAATTAACAGATTATTCAGGTCCACAGAGTTCTACTGTCTCATGCAATAAGCATATACTTTAGTATAATATATGTTTTTAAATAAAATAGATTATCAAGTAATAGCTGAGGAGCTGGGGGAAATCTTTAGTTAAAACCTGGAACAGAATTGATAAAGCTAAAAGCACCATTGCACATTTTTTTTAAGATAAGGACTTTTGGTTAGATTTTTATTTTTGCTGTTGGAAATGTGGCATTGTTTTATTACTGTTTTTTTACTTACACAATTAGAGTACAGATGAGGAAACCTTGGATCAAGTGAGGTTAAGGCTAACATTTGGGTTCAAATCCAAATCAGGGCAGGGCTCAGGTCTGACTGTGAAAATCTTGTGATTTTGGCTGTAAGGGGTGTAAATCTCATGCGACTCATGACATAAGGACATTTCTTTTATCTTGAATGGTGGGAATCTCATAAAACAAACTGTCCTTGAAAGATTTCCACATAATCAAGAAGGAAATGGGAAAAAAGGCACCCTCTAGGTTTGGCTCCAATCTCACACCAGATACAATAGTGGCGGTGGTTCTGGATCCTGTGTTTTAAATTTGAACCTCCATACCTCCAGATGTAGATGTTTCAGATTAAACTCCTCTCCAGTTTAAATATTTCTAAAAGTTAACTATAAAACTGGAAATATTCATGCAGAAAAAAATAAATTACATATGTGCGTGTGAATATGAGTTTTTCTTTTAGGTAGTGGTTAAATATTGCATTTCTGGTTTATGAAAGAAACATATGCTAAAAATAAAATTGCAATTAAAAGAAACACTTGTAATTTCTATTGACATGAGAACAAAAAATCCTGGTATGATTTTTTGTTTTGAACAAATTCTGTGAAAAAATAACTGATAATTTGTTTGGTTGATTACCTGGACTCTTCTAATATTAAATCACAAATAATATTGTGATAGTATTTTCCAAGAAATCTGCCTTCAGTGAATACTAGAAGAACTTTATTACAGCACATGCAATGTTCTGATCCACAAATTAGTTCAGAATCAGAAGCATGAACACTATTAATATTCACTCCTCTAAAATCCAAATTTCTCACTCTAAAATAGAACATATACACCTGAACATTTAAATCAGGTCTGAAGGTAAATTCTTCTGATGATCCCAGTTTCTGACTTCTACTACTAAGAAGTTAAATATTAAATCTTTGGTAGAGTTGCACTAATAATTAGAAGACAGCCAAGCAGCATAGTGCTACAATAGCACATTCACCTAGTGTTCATGGGGCTGGGTTTAAAACTGCTTTCAGCATCAATGCATTTTGTACTACTTTGCATTAAAGCATCAGACCAAAAAATCCTAACACCTAAAAACTAAATAAGTTCTTTGACAAAGCCGTGTCAGTCTTAGATGGTTGAACTTCTGAAACCATCCTTTACAGTCAGGCATTTTAATACTAAAATTGTTATGTCTGAAATTTGTGTAGAACTTCACTCAATTCTCTTGTTACTGTCACATATGTTACTGAGGATTTAAAAGTTTTGCCCAGTCACACACAGATTGTTGAGCTACCTTCTGGACAAAAGGTCCTAATGCAAAGGTCCTTTGCATAAGGAAAATAAGGTGACAAACAGTACAACAGATGCAGCACTGGAAAGTAAGTTCTTACCTTCAAGGATATTTTAGCATCAAAACATCATTTCAGTGCAGAGGGACCATCTCCTTCTGCAGTCCCCTCTACCTCTATGTGCTTGGCCTTCTCTTCTGTTCCCTATGAATCTGTGAGGATAAAAGCTAGGTCCCCTTCCAACTCTGCAACCCCCCCAAATCCCTCCTCACTTGCACAGCTATTTCCATGAAATCTGCAAGGTCAAACTTGCAGTGTTTTCTTTCCTCTCTAGCTCTGCTCCTCTTGTCAGTTCCTCCCTGGAAGGAGACAATAACTAGTATCCAGAAATCAGTCATCCCACTTCTCAGCATTGAAGCAGTAAAGTAGGGAAGCAGTATGCTCTAGTGGATGGGAATCATTCAGAAGCTCCATATTTGTAATGGATTCACTGTGTGACATTAGACAAGTCTTATGTGCCTTTGTCTCTCTCTAATAATATTTATTACAGCTGGCCAGAGAATGGATCAGATGATAACTGAAAATGTTTCAGTTTTCAGATTTCTGACAAAAATAAATACATTTCAAAGAACGGAGACATTTTCTGAAAAAAACAACAATAAAAACCCAATTTTCCAGTAAAGAAATTGACGGAAAAGTTTCAATCTTCCCCAAAGTACCTACCCATCTTTATGAAGCACTGTGAGCTCAGCTGGGAAAAAAGCACTCTATAAATGTTAACCATATTATTGTCAATGGAGTTACAAGAAGCTAGTAGCCTATCGCAGCAAAACACAATTGCTGTGGAACACTTGTTCCTACTGTAACGTCTGAGAACATGGGGGATTTTACAATAGCCCTATTGAAAGACTCTCAACCACAGTTATTTGTACCTTAATATAACTGTGGTTTCTGTCTTCAACACATTCAGCTATAGTGGCCTTGATGAAATGTTACCATCTGTCTATAGTCACTTTCAAAAGGCATCTTTACTGTCTTGAAAAATCTAGAGTGCCTGCACAAAGTAACACATAAGCATTTTTGCAAGAGTAAATTTGCCACTGGTATCCCAATATACTTTTCCCTACAAAGTCTTTTCCTTCTCTCTGTGAGACAGTGCACTCCACAAAAAATACATTTGTTTTCATGCTACAACAAAAAACAAAATTAATTTGCTTTTTTTTTAGTCTACATTTGTTGCCAATGTTAATAAAAAGCTGATGTGTGAAAATGGTGTTAGAAATCTATAATTAGTTATTATTGTTTCTGTTTAGAATAGACCTGCTCGCCAACCTCAGTTTGGGCATGGCTGTGGGTTTTGGAACATGTGTTAATAACATCATATAGGAAAATCTTATAACTTCACAATGTTGCCAGCAAATTATGAGTTTTCAATACTTTACCAAGGCATACTTTGTACAAAGATTATTACAATAGTGTTCAGGGTACGAATACAAGGGTATATTCTGTCACAGGAAGGGGATGTATTTTTGTTCTATTTGTACAGCACCTAACACAATGGTGTCCTGGTCCATGACTAGGGCTCCTTATGGGCTACAACAATGCAAATAAAATAAAAATTAACAAACAAACAATTTTATAAAGAACACAGAAAACCTGTCAATTATCCCTAGAATATTAAAAACTAATATTGTGGCATAGAACTGACTAAGCCCATGCTCTAGACTACATCAAGCACTTTGGTCCAGTTCACACTATAGCTGAAACAGTTTGCATCAGATCAATTGAAATGTGGTGCTGCGAGCACAGTTTGCCTGACAAGATATCTATCGATATCTATCTATCTATTGTAGGACTGCGGTAATGAAAGTCTGGTATGGAGACAACTCCCTATGTAGTTTTTGTATTGATTTATAAATATAGCTACTGTATAATAACATTCAAGGAAAATGTTAGAACTATTGCAAAAATGTCTACACAGCAAGAGGTGTTCATGGTCTACTCTACCCAAGCTAGCTTGAGCCCAGCTAATGTGAGCAACAATAGGAGTGAAGCCAGCACAGCACAGGCTTCAGAGCAGATAGTAGAAGCCTGGCACAGACCCTGAGTACATACTCGGCTCACTAGCCCACTCTATGATATCCATGCTAGCTGGAGTCAAGCTACCTCATATACAGCTTTGCTGTGTAGACATACCTTTCCTTCATGAGAATGCATACATTCATTGGCCAGTAGGGACCAATACGATAATCGAATCCGACCTCCCATATAACACAGGCTGAGAATTTCACCCAGTAATTCCTGCATCCAGCCTACAACTTCTAAATCAACTAGACGTATGTTTTAGAAAGACTCCAATATTGGTTTAAATATTCCAAGTGAAGATCTACCACATCCATTGGTAAATTGTTCTAATGATTGTTGCCCTCATTGTTAAAAAAATTGCACTTTCTTTCCAGTCTGAATTTGTCTAGCTTCAACTTCCAGCCACCAGATCTACAATCAACTATATTTTCCCCAGGTAGGTACTTAAAGACAGCAATCTGACAAATGTACTATAAAGGGAGGCTTGGGAAATTCTCCAGAGTCTAGACACTCAGAGCCCACCGCTAAAGTGATTTAATCCAAACAATTTTTGGTAAGACTGGATACCTAAATATGTTTATATGAGAACTAATGACTACTTGGGGTTAACAGATAGTATTTTGAGAGGAAGGAGGAGATTAGGGTGGAACTTTTCCTGTATATTAAAAGTGTTCATCTTTATATTTTAGTGTATGTATATAGTTCATCTATCTCTAAACCTCTGTTTCTCATACCTATTCAGCCCATAGTATTTATGGTAGTCTTAAGAAAAGATTTGCTTCATGGGTGGCCGGTGAACCCCAGCCTTGGGGAGGCTAGCCCCCAGCCTGGACCACCCCTTCTGCCCGAGGCCCTGCCACTTCCGCCGGAGCCCAGGTTCCCCCCCCACCCACCATCCAGCCCCCCCTCCCACACACACACTCACACTCCCAGGTATGCCCGAGTGCCCCCAGCTCTTGAAAGCCAGGTGTGTGAGCGGGCGGCGTGGTCTTCCTCTCCCAGCCCCGGAGTGCAGGCTAGCCCAGCCTAGAGTCTGGCCATAGAGGGGAAGAGCCTCCCGCAACACAGCCCAGGAAGCAGGAAAGAGCCTGGGGGCAGAGAGTGGGTGGGGCCACGCAAGGCTGTTTGGGGAGGCTTAACCTCCCCTTACCTTCGATACCCACCACCCATGATTTGCTTTATCATTTACTTTCACCTTCTGTCTGCATTTCATCACTATAAGGAGCAGAACAAAGGGAAGCAGTCTATCTTTAATGTCCTCAGAACATACTAGTATAACATCAGAGAGGCATCAGGGACCTGAAGAACTAATAAAAACAGCAAAGAGATAATTTGGTGGCACTGAAATTCATTTTTAATTTTCTCAAAGACAAAATTAATTGATGCAGTCATCCTTTGGGTCTGTGATGTTCTAATATGTTTTGTAGTGGCATAGGGGAAACAAATCTGCACTATTCTCAAAAAAATAATGGTCCAAAATCTGAAAAGATATTTATCACTATCAGAACATTTACACTAATAATTTAATATTTATATTACAGTAGTACCCAGAGGACCCAGTTAGCATCAGAACCACATTGTGCTAGGCAGTATTAAAAACATAAAATATTGTCCCAGCCCAGAGAGCTTAAAATCGAAGATGATAAATGACATACAAATGGTGGGGAAGATGGATATAATCAAATACTGAGACATGGTGGGTGAGATAATATCTTTTATTGGACTGACCTCTGTTGGTGAGAGAAACAAGCTTTCAAGCTTACACAGAGCTCTTCTTACAAATCTGGGAAACTAACTCAAAGTGTCACCATTGGTAAGTACAAGGTTTGAACAGATTGTTTAATATAAGTAGTTAACACCTATTTCACAGGACCATTCAAGGTCAAGCGGTCTGTTAACACCCCTCCAGTCATAGGAAGAAAAGGAAGTGGGGGGAGACAGCTGGGCAGAAGACTGTTACAGACTGTTGTAATAAAGCCATAAATCCAGTGTCCCTATTCAGTCCATGATTTTTAGTGTCTAGCAAAGTTATGAATTTACGCTCCCAGGCTTGTCTTTTGAAAGTGTTGTGCAGGTTTCCTTTGAGGATGAGGACTGATAGATCAGACATAGAATGATCACTTTGTGAAAAGTTTCAGAGTGCTAGCTGTGTTACTCTGTATCAGCAAAAACAACGAGGTGTACTTGTGGCACCTTAGAGACTAACAAATTTATTTGGGCATAAGCTTTCGTGGGTTAAAACCCACTTCATCAGATGCATGGAGTGGAAAATACAGTAGGCATATACAGTAGGCACAGTACATGAAAAGATGGGAGTGGCCTTACCAAGTGGGAGGTCAGTTCAAACAAGACAATTCAATTAAAATGGAAGTGGGCTATTATCAACAGGAAGAAAAAAATCACTTTGTCGTGGTAATCAGGGTGGTCCATTTCAAACAATTGACAAGAAGGTGTGAGTAACAGTAGGGGGAAATTAGCATGGGGAAATTAGTTTTTAGTTTTTGTAGTGACCCATCCACTCCCAGTCTTTATTCAGGCCTAATTTGATGGTGTCCAGTTTGCAAATTAATTCCAGTTCTGCAGTTTCTTGTTGGAGTCTGTTTGTTCACCTGCACATCTCCAATGTGATATATGCCATTATGTGCCAGCAATGCCCCTCTGCCATGTATATTGGCCAAACCGGACTGTCTCTATGCAAAAGAATAAATGGACACAAATCAGATGTCAAGAATTATAATATTCAAAAACCAGTCAGAGAACACTTCAATCTCCCTGGACACTCAATAACAAACTTAAAAGTGGCCATTCTTCAACAAAAAAACTTCAGAAATGGACTCTGCACAACTGGAATTAATTTGCAATCTGGACACCATCAAATTAGGCCTAAATAAAGACTGAGAGTGGATGGGTCATTACAAAAACTAAAAACTAATTTCCCCCTACTGTTACTCACATCTTCTTGTCAACTGTCTGAAACGGGCAACACTGATTACCACTACAAAAGTGATTTTTCCTCCTGTTGATAATAGCCCACTTCCACTTTAATTGAATTGTTTAGTTAAAACCGACCCCCCCCCCACTTGATAAGGCAATTCCCATCTTTTCATGTACTGTGTATATATATTTCTGCCCTCTGTATTTTCCACACCATGCATCTGATGAAGTGGGTTTTAGCCCATGAAAGCTTATGCCCAAATAAATTTGTTAGTCTCTAAGGTGCCACAAGTATTCCTCGTTGTTTTTGTGAAAAGTGTTCACCCACAGGTGATAGTGCATTTTTGTCATATCATTTTCCTATATGAATTCATTCGAGAGCATAGTGATTGTCTGGTTTCATCCACATAGTTACTATTGGGGCTCTTAGTGCACTGGATGAGGTAGAGCACATGTTGCGATAGGCATGTGTAGGATCCATGGATCTTGAAATGTATGTTGCGGGGGTGTTGATCATTGCAATAGCAGAGATATGTCTGCAGGTTTTGCATCTATTGTTCTGGCAGGGTCTGGTGCCACTTTCAGTTGGTGTATCCTAGTCTGTCGGGAGTTTCCTTCAGATGATGAACTTGGAGAGGTTTGGGGGTTGTTTGGGGGCCAGAAGAGGGATTCAGGAGATTTCTTTCAGGGTGGGGACCTCATTGACTATGGGATGGAGTTGTTTGATGATACCCCATAAGGGTTCCAATGTGGGGTGGTAGGAGACAATTAGGGATATGCTGTCAGAGGGGGCTTTATTTCTGTATTGAAGCAGGTTCTGTCAGGGTATTTGGGTGGCCCATTCCATGATGTGATCTACTTACACATGCCTATAAAAACATATGGTATACCTCATCTATTGCACTAAATGCCCCAATAGCAACTATGTGGGTGAAAATAGACAATCAGTACAATCTTGACTGAACTCACACAAAGAAATGATAAAAGGGAAAAACACCATACCACATGTGATTGAACATTTTTCACAAAACGATCATTCTATATCAGTCCTCATCCTCAAAGGAAACCTCCACAACATTTTCATAAGATGAGCCTGGGAGCTTATATTCATAACTTTGCTAGACACTGAAAATCATGAACTGAACAGACACACTGGATTTGTGGTTTATTACAACAATTTGTAACCCAACAACACCACCTGCCATATTTCTTTCCCACACCACTTCCTTTCCTCCCTATGACTGGAGGGGTGTTAATGGGCTACTTCACCTTGAATGGTCCTGTTAAATATGTGACAGGTTTCAGAGTAGCAGCCGTGTTAGTCTGTATTCGCAAAAAGAAAAGGAGGACTTGTGGCACCTTAGAGACTAACCAATTTATTAGAGCATAAGCTTTCGTGAGCTACAGCTCACTTCCTCAGACTTCCACATCTGAGGAAGTGAGCTGTAGCTCACGAAAGCTTATGCTCTAATAAATTGGTTAGTCTCTAAGGTGCGTTAAATATGTGATAACTACTTATGTTAAACAATCTGTTCCATCGTTTCCCAGACCTGAAGAAGAGCTCTGACTTTCTCACGAAGAGAAGTTGATCCATTAAATGACATTATCTCATCCACCTCGTCCCTCTAATATCTAATAACAGCTACAACAACACTGCATAATCAAATATAAACACACACACACACCCCACTTTATTTATAATGTTTTAAAATATGTAAATATAAGTGCCAAAGATTACCATCAGCCCCTCAAGCCATTGTTATCTGGCTGATTTCTTATAAGCAGTGCAGGAGAGGAGGATACTGACAACAGATTTGAAGGAAGACAGAGTGAGGTGTTACAATCAGCCCCTCAAAAAGGGCACCGGAGAAGAGAGAGGGATGTTGGTGTGAGAAACTGACCAATCGGGGGACAATAAACAAGAGGTAAAGCTGAGAAGGCCTTGAAGGTGAGGACAAGAACTTGATGCAGTGAAATTGGGCATGCAGTGAGAACTGAGGTATAGAAAGTAGAAGTAAATACATAGGTAAATATAATGTTTAAAAAATTAAGACATATGCCACTCCGGTTCTACAAACAAAATTACAGTGTGCGTAGAACATGCCCCTTTATTTTCCACTGGTTCTTTTCTATCATCCCTTTCTATCTTTCATAATAGAATTACGACAGGCAAGATTATTTGTTTTTATTAATTAAATCTCACAGTCCCTAAATAGCCCTTGACTGTTGTAGAAATCAGCGAAACAATCAGATCAATAATAATCCCTGTACAACAAAATATACTTTAGCTGTGCATATATCTTCGTTTTAGATAGACTGCTCCAGAACATTGCTGTTATAAACATGGACCATATAATATCCTGTTCCTTAGGAAAATAAATACTGTGTAATTAGTTTCAGAGTAGCAGCCGTATTAGTCTGTATCTGCAAAAAGAAAAGGAGTACTTGTGGCACCTTAGAGACTAACAAATTTATTTGAGCATAAGCTTTCATAAGCTTCAGCTTACTTCATCGGATGCATGCAGTGGAAAATACAGTGGGGAGATTTTATATACACAGAGAACATGAAACAATGGGTGTTACTATACACAGTGTAATGAGAGTGATCAGGTAAGGTGAGCTATTACCAACAGGAGGGAAAAAAAAACCTTTTGTAGTGATAATCAAGGTGGGCCATTTCCAGCAATTGACAAGAACGTGTGAGGAACAGTAGGGGGTGATCCATTGTCTACAGCCAAGCTCTACACACGATCCATTGTCTACAGCCAAGCTCTACGATACAACTGCATTTGCTCCAACCCCTCAGACAGAGACAAACACCTACAAGATCTCTATCAAGTGGTCTTACAACTACAATACTCACCTGCTGAAGTGAAGAAACAGATTGATAGAGCCAGAAGAGTACCCAGAAGTTACCTACTACAGGACAGGCCCAACAAAGAAAATAACAGAATGCCACTAGGCCATCACCTTAAGCCCCCAACTAAAACCTCTCCAGCGCACCATCAAGGATCTACAACCTATTCTGAAGGACGACCCATCACTCTCACAGATCTTGGGAGACAGGCCAGTCCTTGGTTACAGACAGCCACCCACCCTGAAGCAAATACTCACCAGCAACCACACACCACACAACAAAAACACTAACCCAGGAACCTATCCTTGCAACAAAGCCCATTGCCAACTGTGTCCACATATCTGTTCAGGGGACACCATCATAGGGCCTAATAACATCAGCCACACTATCCGAGGCTCGTTCACCTGCACATCTACCAATGTGATATATGCCATCATGTGCCAGCAATCTGCCATGTACATTGGCCAAACCGGACAGTCTCACATTCTTCAACTCATGGACCATCCACATCTCATTCTGGTATAAACCCTTGTAACAAAAAGGGTACTGTAATAATTCAAGGAAAATCTTATTAATTCAGCAAAAGCATCACCTCTCTTTGGGATGCACCAATTCATCTGGCCTTGGAACGAAAGGAAGTTCTAACACTTAAAAATCTAAAGGATTAAAGATTGAAAAAATTGCGAATGCACTGGGGCTGCTTTTACTGTCTATAGGTTGTATCATATACTTTCATGGCAGTTAACAGTCCTGTACTGTTTCTGACCTCACCCAAGGCAGAAAGACACACATTCCTGAATTTATGCAGTTACTCTGGTTCCTACCTATTTGTCTGGTTATTCATTTTGCTGTTGTTTCCTTTTCTTCCTAGGATTGTAGATGAAATTGTATCAGCAGACAGGGGCAGTCGTGCTTGTCATTTTCCAGGAACCTGTGCTCTAAGGCTGCTCAAACTTAAAACAGCCTCCTAGGGTTGCCAGTAAGCTGCTTCACAGCCCAGAACTATAACACTGAACACTGTGGCCACACAAGCTCTTGCCTATAGTCCCATCGTGGCACATCCCTACACTGAAAGCTGTGAACAGGAGCTGAATACACCAGTCCTACACACTTCCTGCACCAGGAGAATTCTCCACGATGCTGATGCAGTGCCTTTATGCCACCTTCAATCTCCTTCCTTTGACCCAGTTCTCACGTTCACACCTATTGCTGGGAGCTCGGAATTTTGACTTACCCTGAACATTTATTTTGCCTCCAATATCGTCCAGGGTCTGTACATTTGCCTATTGTATCTTCCTGAACATAATTTAACTTTATGCTATCTTGGTTACTCCTCTGCTGGCACTCTTTTCTCTTCACATTCAATACTGTATTTTTTTTTTCCTTTAAGACCCATCTCTTCCCACTTCAATTTTTCCATTATATGACACTGCATCTTCTCAGTTGTCACTGGTTTGCTGTTGATTTCAGAATTCATTATAAAAATCTCACTCGTATTCTAGATCTATTCTGGGCTTGATCCTTCCACTTCCCTCTTTTTTCAACATCTCCTCCAACAGTACTTTGATATCACAGTGAAAAGAGTCTTAGAAATGTTTAGCACTAAGATACAGAGCTTTTCATCTTCTTCTACAGCCCAATCACTGCATTACTCCAATGCCAACCTTTTTTAAAATCCTCCTTGTCTCAGAGCTTGTCCCAGCTAGAGCATCCTTTTTGCCTATATAACTTCCTTACTCTTTTCACATGCCATCTCAAAACTCATCTGTTTTCCTGGACATTGACTAAAAATTATATAAAAAACAAAAACACGATTGAATTTTACTCCTCTACCATCCCTATTCCCCTTTGTCCATTCATTATCCCTGAAACTTGACCTTTGTACTCCTCTTTGCCTTTGCCTTACTAAATCAATAGACACTACCTGTTTAAGAATTGACATGGAAATGTATACATAACCAAATCAGCTGTTCATAACAAAAGGATCACAGAACACAACATATAAAATAAACTGTGTTGTATTTTAGATCAAGTATCTTTATGGTGATTCATATGATTAGGCAATCTATACAAAGTTTGCATAGTTATGAACTTTTAAAATAATGAAGCAGCTTTTCTGTACTTTCTGATTTCTTATGCTGAAGAAAGAAGCCATAGGTTTGAGTCCAGTAGGAATGAGGTAATCTTTTCTCATGCCCTCCTCTTGTTTTGATTCACTAAATTAGCGAGCAAACCTACAACAGTCTGACGCAACATGTAATACCCTCCCAGAAAGGCAAATCAGTTTGCTTCAGTGGTTACATACAGTGGACAAAGTAAACCACCACCAGTCTGGCAACATGGAGAAGTGTACAAGAGCAGAAAGAATGGGCAAAATACAACGTTTCAAAGCACGGAATGAAGACTGAATAAAGCAATCGCTCCACTCTGTGACAGATATAGATTATATGAATTTGGATGGAAGCAAAATAAATTAAAAAAAAATCTTCTTAAAATATACAACTCCACGAGTAAAATTTTTCAACACAATATCTCAGTCCTATGCCTGAAAGCACAACAACTTTTTTAAACAACAAAAATAGATTAAAATTCAACCTATTCTTCAAGGAATCCGACAGTTACAGTGTCCTACATCTCAGTAAGAAGCCTAGAGAGAAAAAAAAAGGAAAAGTCCATCTGGAAGGGTATCAAAAATATACTGTATACACATACACCGGTTCCAAGCATAGTACGCCTCTCTCTTTTAAATAAAAAACTCCATCACAAGATATGCAGGTCAGGCAGTTATAAAGGAAAATAGCAATTAGGATGACCATGAACTGGGACAAGTCAATATATGTTTTGCAGACTGCAGCTGCAAGTTAAACCTTCAATCTGAACAAAGATTTTTCTGTCTGAATATAACTCATTGAGGCCAGCAGCCAAGAAAGCAAACATTCCAACTCTGCTTTTACAGTAAATTATGTAATTTCAGTTATGGATTCCTATTAGCAGATGACATCATAGATTTGAATAGTGCTTGAAACAGTTGGCTGAAATCTACTATTTTCAGCATAAAGTCATGAGTCTTTAGCTAAAGGTACCTGGTAGAATATCACAGTTTCTTCCACAGTTTATGATTTAATGCACAAATAGTAACATAAAAGCTCCATTTTGCCCCTGAAGTCAGGGTACTTACTAGAGTAAGATATAAATTGTCTGGAAATGAACTAAAAATCCCATCTAAAATACAAATAGTGTTACTTGTTTCACACAAGATTGGGGAGAAGAAAGCAAAACTAAATGGAAGTAATTACATACCTTAAAATCCATGCAACTATACACAAGAATATGAGTAGGACTACATCTAAATTTATAATAAATATATTAACCATTTCAGCCCTGATTTTGCAAAGACTTTCTCACATGCTTAACTTTCTGTACATGAATCGTCCCTCCTCTGGGTCAGTGGAACTACTTATGGGATTAAATTTAAGCATGTAAGCGAGTCTTTGCGGGATTGGGGTTCTTGGTATGTTCATACAATTCAAGTAAAACGGAAATAATCTTATTTTTACTAAAAAGGTATCTGATTGATAGAGCCCTGAGCAGATACAAAATGTGTATCCACATCTGATCCACAATCTGCAAACATGGTTATCTGTAGATTTGCAGGGCTCTACTGATTGATGAATATGTCCTTCATTTTCTTAAGTAACTAGTGATTTTGGATGCTCAATTGATTTTTAGGGGCAGATGATAAATACTTTCTGAAAATCTAGCCCTTACAAGGTGTCTCAAATTGGGCACCCAGAAACCAAGGCACTCAAAATCATTAATCCTTTTTGAAAATGTAGGCCTATATATTTTTATTTGGACCATTAGCAGCAGAAAATTTAAATTGCTTGGCAATTTTTTAAAATCACAGATTGGACACTTATAATAAATGGGGAAAGATGCTTAGAATTTTGGGAAATAAGAAGGGGAAGAAATGTAGGAGGAGCTCAGCTGAACAAATGGGGTAGATTAAGAAAAAAAGAGGAGAGGGCAGAGAAAAAGCAGTGATTGAGAAAGAAGGCAAGAGGACACTACTTAAGATACACAGGAAATACATACCTTGTAAATTATTTAATATACAAACATAAGTAACAGTTAAGAAGATATTAAATTCCTACTCTTGCAGTATAGTCCTCACACAGAAGGGACTTTCAGAAGATTATACCCTTGAAGATGTGAGTGAAGAAAATACCACTGTATACTTCAACTTATGTTTGTGAACTTCAAAGTCAACATTCCAGATTAAAGACTAACATAGCCTTCTTAATTTATCCTATTTGTTCATAAACAAACAACAAACAAATAGGTATCGAAGACAACATCTGTCTGAAATTTCTCTTTGGCCATGGATTTCAAATAAAACTTCTTGGATTGAAAAAGTGAGATATCTGATCTCTACTAGCATCAAGTAGTGTCAGTAGAAAACAAAGGTAGAAGGTAAATGCTTTATTTCTATAGCATATTTCCAGTTATTTTATTACTTCTCAGAGGACCCACTACCAAATAACTGCAAAGTTTCTCAAGGCACATTTTACACTATTGCACTGATTATTTAAGAACTCTATTCAAAACAAAGTAATTGGTTTGGCCATTTTACCCAGATTTGTTTTAAGAGATTCTAATCCTTATATAATCAGATGCTTTTCTGCATGCTCAGATTTCAGGCTCTGAAACACTATGAAACACATTCGCCTTCCCCCAATTCCATACCATTCAAGTGTGTCAAAAGTGTCCCACAATGAGTTATGTAGCTAATTCTGTTTTCAAAACACTCACAGAAGAAAAGCTCTCAAAATTGTGGTAGCATGACCACTGCAACAGAGCCACCCCTGGAAGAAAAAAAAACACTAGTAATTCTCATTTACCTTTGTCCTCTTTCCATAAGCAGTCATTGCCAGACATTGAATCCTTTTGTCTGCACCCAACAGCGATCAGTATTAAATACGATATATATGGATATCTCTACATGACAGCTGGGATCATGGTTCCCAGCATGGGTAGACAGACACATGCTAGTTCTGCTCAAGCTAGCATACTAAAAACAGTGGCTGTGGCAGCAAGGACAGCAGCTCAGGCTAATCACCTCAGTACAAACCCACCTGGACTCCCATGGTGCACACTCAGGGTGGCTAGCCTGAGCTACTGCTCCTTTTACCCCTGATTATTTTTAGTGCACTAGCTCAAGCAGAGCTAACACGTCCATCTACCCATGATGGGAAGTACACTCACAGCTGCAGTGTAGACATACCCTAGAGGTTAGAGAATCTATTTTCTGTGGTCTTAATTCCCAAGTCCCAATACCACACACAATCAGGGCTGTTTTGCTGTCAAATACACAAAAAGACTCTCGCTGATATTTGTCACCATGAAAGAATGCACTATTGTGCATGTAGATGGTCTCATCAGAAAAGAGAATGAAGGACACACTGAGGTTACATAAATATAGGTACCTGTTGGTATGTGTGGGATATGTACTGTAGTTTGCAGCAAAAGGAATGATCTAGGAAAAGTTGCATCTTATCACCAGTTTTTTTATTTCTCCATTGGCAGGTACAGAGGAGTTGGTTTGGGTGACAGCAAAGGTATTTCTCATGTACTACTAATGTGGCTTAACCTCAATGTAACATCGTCCATTCTGAAATCATGCATGTATCTGTGCTACTACTTAAATGTATGTGCCAAATACATGTCACCAGATAGGCTCTGCTTAGTTATGTTGCTCTAATCCTGCTCTCACACCGCTTTTCAAGCAGCTGCTGCTGCTCTCAATTCTCCTCCCTCGCACTCTCACTCAAAGAACTTGGCAGGCAACTCCACACAAATGACCAACAGATGCTATGTACAACATACCTTGGAGCTGCAGGTACTTCCTAACTTGTTCGCCTCTTTAGATACTGCTCAAGGACAGGAAACTAGCCAGGTTATAGCAACTGCAGTCAGGAAAAAGAAAGTGAATTTCTCCACAATGGAGACTAAGGCATTTCAGTGCAAAATATAGGTCTGATGCCTTTAGAACAGACTTGCTCAATAACTTCAATTACGGAAAAGATCTAAAAGAATGGTTAACAGCTTCATCTTTACAAAGTGGGCTACTGAAGGCAATGCAAGAAGAGCGAGATATCAATCTATGGAAACTCTAACATGGCTGTCAGCTATGATGCCGATGGAAGACCATTTCATAATATTCATCATATTGCTGGTGGTAGCAGTAGCTCTCCCCGCAATTGTCAGGGACAGCATCAACGGTGACAAGAAGGCATCAGTAGTAGAACTCTGTGGAAAAAAAACCCCATTGGCTAGTAGTCACATATGTTGAGAAATACAAGTGCTTTTGTTTGTTTCTTTACTTTTAAAAACAATTACAAGCAAAACCAATAGTCTCTTCACAGGCAGGAAAGGGATTTTTTCACCTCACAAACAGCTAATTTTGCTGTAAACATACTGCAAACTCCATTTGCCATCAAATAATATTCAAGTTAAATTTCATGAGTTTTCACCCAGTGTGCAACTTTTACGCTGGAAAAAATCCATAAACATTTGTGAAAATATCACTGTTTATGAATGTGAATACTGGTATAGTAAAAACTGGTAATTAGTGACCTACTTTTCTAGTGGTGAATTCCCTGAATGGAAAACAGCTTATTCTCACTCAGTGGACACAATTTAAATTTGCAGTGTTGTGACTGAGAAATTATGTACATATCTCTTAGGTATTTCTCCAAATCCTTTTGCTGGGCTAAATAGTTAACAAGAGGCTTCCAATTTTACACAGCCATGATTATAGATTATTCAGAGTGTGAATTTAGTGGGTCGCACTTTCAAAGTGCAGAGATTGAGAGTTAAAAACTCTTCCTTAGTTCACCTGGAGAACTTTGGAGAACACTTTTTCCTTACAAGTGCTTTGATATTTTACACTTCCAAAACAGGGCAAGAAGAAATACATTTCTTTCTGGGGTCAACTTTCTTCTCAGAAGTATAAAATGAGCTGTTGCCCAATACCAGCCAGATGACAGATATACCTGGCACAAAGAGTGGTTACAATAATTTGCCCTATTCTTAATTTTCTGACTAAAGGTACTTGCATGTACCAAGGTCTCTTCAAAATATGTGAAGACAACAAAGAAGAAAGGCATACAATGTTAATGGGCATACTTTTCACTGGCATAAAGTTGCAGGTTGCCAAGTGCAAACACCATTTTTTCATTTGTCCTTCAAAGAAACCATAATCGGTATAAACCAGGAAGCGTTAGCATAGCCACTTAGACCATGAGCAACAGAATCACAACAACAAGATCCTTACTGTGTCTGTTGAAAACTGACAACTGAAAAGCATGAGGAAACGAGGAGAACACTATCAAACAGAGAGGAGAAAAAACCAAAGAGAGGCATGACAGTAAAGGAAAAACCAAGAGCCAGTTAGCCTTAGACGCAGTTACATAGTTTCCGCTCTACAGTTTCACAAGGTCACTAAGAAACCAGACATTTCTCCCTCCCCATTACCATAAACTTACCATGATCTTTCCACAGACAAGGAAGGAAGGAAGGAATGAAGAAGAGGTGCAGGAATGAACTGTTGCCTTGGCTTGTCTACAACATTGTTTGAGATGGAGGCCTTTAATGTGGGAAGGATGTCTAAATGAAAATTAATAACACAGTATTTCCCACAAATAGCATTTTTTACAAAGAAAAGTTGTATGGGATGATCCCCACTGCCCCCTGGCTCCTGTTAGTTCACTTCTTATCCAGTTTAAGAGAAAGAGGCCAGTGCTGACATCTCTCTTCCTGGGCTCTTGAGTGATCCCAATAACAGGAAAAGTTCCCCAGGGTTACTTTGCAGCATCCAAAGCAAAAACATTGAGAGAAGGATGAGGAAGACAGGTAGTGGGGAAAACAGTGAATCCCAACAGCACACTAAAGTCAAAGGAAGAAATTTGCTATCCTTTCCAGACTTCTTAGCAGCTAAAAGGACTCTGGATGTAATATTTTCTCTAAGGGTTTGGTCATCCTTTAATAAGGAATCCCAGAAGGACCTAGAGATCATATTCAGCATCTAATGTGGGTGGAGTAAATATACAGGTGGGAGCTAAGAATGCTACAGAAAAAGGCATGGCAACAGGAAGTGACAGTACAGAGTTGTAAATGCAATTTCTGGGTGTTCTCCTTAGGAGGAAAAGTGATAAAGTGTAGCTAGAACAAGACAGCTTGCTGGGTTATTCATGCCCAAGACAAAAAGATTTTTTAAAACACATGAAGTTAGCATCCTCTGCTTCCTACCAGGGAAACGGAAGGTGCTCAGACCTTTTGAAAGTTAGACCAGACTTATTCAGAAGCCCAAAATATGGATTTTTGGTGTTTAATTTTAGACACTTATTTTTGACAATTGTGGACATAATCTCAATGTAAAAACATCATGTGACGCCTTGCATTACGTCTGTCTACTGCCTAATAGAGAGCCATCTGATTATGATGCAGCTTCTCTAACAGCTATTCAGGAATGGCACCCTTTTGCCACGTAGATGAATCATGAGCAATAAACAGATAAAAAGATGCCAGGAAGAAATTAAGTACACTGGGATACAGTCAAGTATTTCTAGATAGCAGCAGATATTCATTTATGTTCTGTAATGCAAATCATGTTTTATAATTTTTCCACTAATCTCCTATAGGCCAATGGGAGTTACTGGATGTTCAACACTTTTGAAAATCAGTTCTATTATTTAGGTGACTAACTACAGATGTAGGAACCCGACTTTAGGCTCCTATTCTTTCTAAGTGTTGATGCCCTTTGTGAAGTGCTTTGAGACCTATGGGAGAAAAGTATTTTATTAGTGACATGGATTTTTAATTGTATAAAAAATTCTGCATTTAGATTTCACACTGTTGTGAATGCATATATTGTAGTATATGAACAAGTCTATCAAAGTTTGGGAAGACACCAGCATGTTCTTGCAGAAGAATCTCTACAAACTATTAAAAGAATATTGAGCAATATAAATCAGTGAAAATCAACCAATTTCAATAATGAAAATTCTGGTCTAGCTCACAACCTATGTTCTCTTCTAAAACCAGGTCAAAGACAGGTCAAAATATTCATGGGACATGCCTTTCATTTTAACAGCTAAGGAACTTCTGTATCTTCTCTTCACATCATCAAAATATTTGTGAATGTCAGTGAGAAAGCATGTCTACCTTAAACTTGTTCCCTTGAAGACTGCTTCAAAACCCTTGCTCAGAGACATCATGGTTTCTCAGTGCTTCTTGGTACTGTTTATTGACTGTTCTGTACAGTGGAAAAATCTAAGTTTCTCTTTTGAAGAATACTTACAGAGAAAGACATGTTACATGTTCATCATTAAGTGGCAGAAGATACAAAAGCTTTGGCTTTGCCTGAATCCTGTACATGGTGTTCAGAAATTTCCCTAAAAGATTTTAGAGTTCTGCACACTACAGGCATAGCACTGATGACCAGGAAACCACTCTTGAAGAATAACTTCTCCTCATGTTTTTTTGCAGTTCATGCAGTTTGTTACTCCTCAGAGCTGAGTTGTTGATTTCAAGTTCTGTGGGAATGTTTCAACTTGCTCAGTATAAAGTTATATCACTGGCATATGAAGACCACGTATCGGCTGAACTATGTATACCTACCAGTTCAGTATGGTACTTCTCCCACATTTTTTTTTGGCACTACTGCCTAGGGCTATCTTTGTCATAAATGAGGCTCCATCACTACAGACTGCTCCAAGATTCCTCCATTCAATTCCTTCCAAAAACTGGACTGTTGATTTTTTTAAAAAAAATATGCTTCAGCTTTTCCATCCATAACTTCAACACTGAAGTCAAATGATGTATTGTTTTCTAAGCAGCTGACAAAAAATGAGCCCTTTTGCTAATACTGATATAAGTTGTCTCACTAATGTCAAAACTATCACAGGAGTATTCTCACTGAAGCAACCAGAAAGCGTCTGTACAAAAGCTTCATGCACTTCCACCAAATGTGGAATATTCAGATACTCTCAGATAAAATATCTCACTAAGAGAATTGCAAATACATTTCACTTATTAAATATGAATAAAATGTTTTTGTAAAAATAACTCTAGAAAGTGAGAAAATACTTTCAGTACCTAGTGAAACCTTTACTCTGCCTAACACATTCATCTCAACCACCCCTCCCATTACAGACCACAGAAGCCAACATACTCTCAATATGTGGCAGACACCCCCATATCTGCCACCCTCCCAGTATGGATCACAGATACAAGCTTCTCACTGAAGATACAGACCAAAAACTTTAACCATTAATTAATATAACTTCTTCATTCCAATGTAGCAGAAATAGCTCTATGAACAGTGCTCACTGATGATTAATGTATAAATCAAGCATGAATTTTTTACATCAAGTTGTTTGGGAGTTAGGAGTGGACAAAAAGTGTTAAAACAATTCTCAAAACATAAAAAGTAAAAAACTTCCAACTGTTCTAAGTGAAAAATGCCATATTGAATTAACCTCAAACTGAAGGAAAAAAATTCTCTGAAGAGAGACTACATGAAAAATGTTCATTAAGTCATTTTCCCAAGAAAGATATAGGGGGTAGGGAGGTTTCAAAACTGGGTTTAAAATGGAAACCATCTTACATCTTTCATTGCAGAGTCAGTCCTGTGACCACAATAAGCTGGTTACTTGATCAAATTTCAAATACTAAAAATCTGGGCATTCCATCTATTCCAAGAGCTGGAGAAGTGGCCAAGACATTGATTTTGTTAAGTTATTGTGTTCAGTGAACGGGCTGTTTTAAGACCTAGAGCTGAAAATCAATAGGACTAACAAATGGACATAGCTTTATTTTATTTTTTAAAATTTATTATTATTATTATTATTATTTTTATTATTATTATTTCATTATTATTATTATTATTATTATTATTATTTATTTTATTTTTTTTTAACTATTAAGCTCTT
Source organism: Lepidochelys olivacea (assembly GCF_965140295.1). Taxonomy (NCBI): domain Eukaryota; kingdom Metazoa; phylum Chordata; order Testudines; family Cheloniidae; genus Lepidochelys; species Lepidochelys olivacea. Next base: position 83,320,887 of record NC_140415.1, on the reverse strand, counting down.
CAAGGTATGGTTGGTGTCTTATTCAGCATTTGTATTTCATCCAGTGCAACGACGCGTTCTTTGGTTAGTGTCTCTGGGTACTGACATAACGGAAATAAAAGAAAAACACCAAGCCTGTCTACAGTACCCATTATCCAAGAATTTTTAAACCCGCTCTATAAACATTCTATGTAAGTTCTATGTAGAGATCATTTCACTAACCCAGGAACACCACCAAAGAGGGACAGACAGGGCTTAAAGGATGGTCACAACCTCATAGCGTCCCAGTCAGCTGGACTGTGCACATTAACAGTCTGCCAGCCTTGGTAGTGGAGCTGCTGCAGCAGCAGCAGGTCTATCTGGTGCCTGATGCTACCAAGGTGAGCCAGCATGTAGCGGAAGCAAAGGAGATAGTACAAAAAGACCCAAGTGGAGCCATGAACAGTGCTCTTCATAATACCCCTGTGAGATTAATAAAGTAGAATGAGGAGATGGGCAAAAAGGAGAGGGAGTGAGGCAGAGAAGAGTGAGTGAAAGAAAAGTGACAAGGAGTGTGTGGCACAGATCATGGGGAGGAAAGAAAAGGAAAAGGGGTGGCCCAGGCTAGAAAAATTACAAAGGGTGGAAAGCCAGGCTAAGGAGAGAACACACACATTGGGTGAAGCAAGATGAAGAAAGTAGAAAAGCAAAGGGGGTGTAGTATCTGTAGAACCAGCAAGACTGAAATGCTGAAAAAAAGACAAAAAAGCAAAAAAAAAAAATTAAAACAAGTGACACAAAATCATTTTCAGTGTAGGGAAAGTGTTGTACAACTAAAGTTGTCTTCATGCATGATACTGTATTATTCTGCAAAAAATCCACCTCATTACAGTCATTCTTTGTTGTATACTCATGAGACCTCAGAGTGGCCAGGAAGGGGCTATAGGGGCCCAATCATGCCAGAGTGCCCATTTTTCACCGTCCTGGCCCCGGTATATCCTGCAGCCTTCAACCATAATTGAAAGACAGACAGCTACAGGGTGCAAGGCAGCAGCTATTTAATGGACTTCATCAATAACATGTTAGTCAAGAAGAGAACAATACTTTGGATACTGTATGGGAAACTTTGGTAAGTAGAACAATTACCACAGCTGAAATGTGAGTAGGACACAACACCTATTCCTCGATGATCAGTGAAAAATAACAAGAAATCTTCTCATGCCCACAAATTATAAAGATCTTGGTTTTAAATACCATCCTAAAGATGGCATGACAGACACCTTCTAGCCCCAAAATGAACCCTACTAGTTAAAGTGAAAAACAGCTATGTCACCCCAAAGACATGCCCCTTGCCACTTTAACAAAATAAAGTTGTGTACCATTTACAGTGCACCATATTTAACTCTAACATACAGACCGCTTCTTACTTAATGTATTTTTTAAACTTAGTGAATCTCTTTTGTTATTCCTCCTTTTCATTCCTGGCTTCACTCACTCTTTGTTTCCTGTTACAGATCATGATGCATGTTTTCCTGAGTCGTCTTCAGTATCTGTCTGTTCTCTCATCCCCATGTGTCTCTCTCACCTTCTTCTCCTACATTGTGTTCTCTCTCACATATTTTCTCTCCTTTCTCCTCCTCCCCCACAAAATCTCTTGCACTTCTGTGTACTTTTTCTAACTTATCCCATCTCTCTCTCTCTTCCTCTGTGTCTTACAAATACATATTAGCAATATTACCATACTATATGCAACATTAAGGGTGAGAAATTAACCACTCAGAAGTCAATAAATTAACAGCTGATGTTACAATGTTAACTAACTTACCCAGTATTGATTATTTATCAATTAATACAATAAATAATAAAAGTTCAAATTTTTCTTTTTATACAGGTTTGCTTACAGTACAGTTTAGTCTCCAAGCTTGGCTTGATCTTTAAGTTTTGGTCATATCAACAAAAGCAAGTTTGAAAAAATCAGTGGTGTTATGCAGCCGGTCACTGTTGCTTGGCACCTAAGCCATTGGGTAAGCATCCAACTAATGTATGAGTGGGCACCATCCTAGCCAAACAGATGGCTACAAGAATAAGCAGCCAAGAGACCATTTATCATTTTTGTTCACAAAGTATATTGAGAGCAGAAATCCTAGACCACAACTTTTGAATGCTTATTGAATCATCAATCTTCAGTTAAAAATTGTCAGGGATAGAGAATCTACCAATGGCCCTGTATTAATTGTTCTAGTGGTTAATTACTCTGACGGTGTAAAAAAAGGTGCCACTGTTGTGTCTTATTTTCAGTCAGAATTTGTCTAGCTTCAACCTCCAGCCGTTGGATCTGCGAGACTGAAGAGCCCATTATCAAATATTTATTCCTCATGGAGTTCTCAGTGTTGAGCACTGGTAAGTCTGGGCTACAAATATAATAATATGTAAAGACCCATTTCCTATTGATACTCATTCCCTATTAGGCCACTGTCCTTTTCTTCCTACGCTTACCGTCCCTCACTTTTGTAGAGGTATCAAGAGACATTAAAAAGCATAAAAAGCTTGCCTAAAAGACCCTAATTATTGGAAGTGGAATTGCACCATTAAACATATTGTTTAATTTAACCTCTAATACTGGCTGCCATACAACATTTCATAATATGCACAGGTGAATCTTAAAAATCAGTAACATAGTAAACTAATCCTTGGGCAGTAGGCCATGCTAATTGGTAGCTTATGAATAATATTACAGGAAAACAGTAATTTTCTTGACAGAAAGTAAAGCATCCTATTGACGTAACAACAAATAGGCACAGAAAACTAAAGAACAGAGGCAGAATGATCCTGGGTGAGGACACTGCAAGTGTTTTGGAACAGTTCACAACAAATAAATATTGCTGGTTTGGCATATTTTATTATCATTAACATCTACATTGCAGCAGCATCCTAAATGTGCTATGCACTTTTCAAATGCAGAGGAAGACAGTCCCTGCCCTACAGAACTTACACAAAGGTTGAGCAAAGAGATATAACATACAAGTAAAGTGAACTGGGTAATGACTGGCACACAGTTTGCTAGTCACAAATGGTTATTGTTAACCCATTAAATCCCCCTCTATACATCCTCCCTCCCCTCTGTTAAACCCCATTGTCTGTCCCTCCACAACAATTTCCAGCTTCAGTTCCACACAAAATATAGTCTCTCTATCCCAGAATTTAACTCCTTCCCTTGGAATAAATGTGAAGTTCACTCTCAAGGTAAATACATACACAGCTAAGTCAGCTGGTTTCTTCTAGGCATCTAGAAGGAGAATACCCTGGTCAACACTACAAACTTAGTCAGTACAACTACATCTGTTATATCGATGGGAGAAACCCTCCAGTCAACACAGTGCTGTCCACATCAAGAGCTTGATTGGTATAACTGTGTCACTCTGGGGTATAGATTTTCCAGTTATACCAGCTGAACTCCTGGCATAGACAGCACTATGCTGACTGGAGGGTTTCTCCCATCGATATAACGGAGTACCCATGCTGGTAGGAGAAGCTCTCCCTTCGGTCTAGGTAGCATCTTCACTAAGCACTACAGGAGGGATTTAAAAGAGCCGAGGTCTAGTGGCTTTGTGAATCAGCTCAGGAAGGCCATTCCACCTGCAGTAGATGGTGTGGCAGAAAACAGATGGCTGGTTTTATCAAACCTACAGTGTTTTGTTTTGCAGAAAAATAGATTAAATAGCAATGCACCAATGCAAACTATAACATCTATAACCGCAGGGATAAAATAAAGATACTTCAAATTGGTGAGATTCCTTGCTGTCTTCCACTTTGCAAAGCTAATAAAACCTGTCAGAAATGTTATTCTTTCTACAGATCTCAACAAATGATTTATAGCACAAAAAAGAGTAACAGCTCTAGGGCTCTCTTAAAAATTAGAAAATGTATTATGAGAGATACTTTCCTAGAAAATATGTTTTAAACAAATCTGACTCCAGCACACACTGCTAATGAAAAATAAAGAAAGATAAAAGAGAAGCTCTGTGTTCAATATACTTTTACTTTTTATTCTAATCATTTACACTTCCTAAAAGTGGTTTTAGATGCTTTCCACTGTATATCCTCAGTCTTATTTTTATTTGCAAGCTATTACAGAAAAATACTTAAGATGCTATTAATAAACCTGCTTTAACATCAATGAATATTTTAGAATGCACCATACACATTTAAAACTGATTTTTTTTTTTTGCCTTGGGCGATTTAGTGAAGACAGGTAGTATACTGCTGTCTTAGAATCATTTGGAATCATTTGCGGACTGAACTTTTTACAGGAATGAATTCTAAATGAACTTTCAGAGAGACAGTAAATCTTCTGATCATCAGTTGTCAGTGCTGCCTTCATTCGCTTGTTACTGTGAACAGCAGACAAAGCAGTCTTGCTTGACCTCTGTGTAAAAGATAGCAGGTACTGCTTTCCACATTTAGGATGAAACAGCTAAAATGAAATCAATGACAATCACTCTTCCATTAGCACCATCTAACTTCACACAGGGATGGAATGACTCATTCTAAGGACTAACAGTTCCCATTACTGTTAATGAAAAGTGAGCCACTTGTATATCAAATTATCAATGTTCAAACCACATGGGGTTCAGGGTTGGCATTAACAGTCTAAACTCCCACTTTTAGGGATTTGTAATTTTGGCTACAGAAATCTGCTGTGTACTAACATTTGAAATGCCACATGTAGAGTGACCACCTTTTCAAAAGGCAAAAGTGGGACACCTGCAGAAGCCTGGCCCCTCTTCCCCCTGAGGCTATGCCTCCTGCTCCTCCTCTTCTCCCTGAGGCTCTGCCCCTTGGCCAGGCTGGAAGCTGGAGCTGGGCGGTGGTAAGAGCCACCCAGTGAGCTCAAGTTGCTGTGGGGAGCCCCGGACCCTCCACCTGCCCTGGGCGGGGGGGCCAGGGTGCCCGAGAGTAGCCCTGGCCCATGTCTCCGCACCCCAGGATGCATCGCCCAGGACAGGTGGAGTGTCTGGGGCTCCCGACAGTGGCCCGGGCCCTAAGTGGCTCTTACTACTGTGGTTTCTGGTCAGGCCAGGGGTGGGGGCTCGGAGGGAAAGGAGCAGCAGGTTGTGTGGTCTCGTGGTGAGGAGGGGCTAAGCTCCACCTCAGCCTCCCCCACTGGGAAGAGGCTGGCACCACACCTGGGCCTCAGGCAGGCACAGAGCAACACCACAGGGAATCTGGGACAAATACTGTTCCAGAGACATTCATCCCAGGACTGGGATTTGTACTCTGCACTTCAGGACTACCCCACCTAATTCTGGAGCAGTGGTTACCCTATTGAACACTGGAATTCTCCACCTGGAAACTTCATCAGTCGCCAGCTTAAGAGTCACAGCTGAGGAAGAGTTCTCCCCTGCCTGAAGCTAGCCAAAGTGTTCCTATCCATTCCTATCCAACCCACAACACAGCCTTACAAGTGCAGATGTGGCCTGAAGAAGCCAGACACATTATGACCTGGAGCTATTCTTGTTCTGAAGGGTCTGGTACTGATAGCTATTGAGGGCAGGCTGGATTAATGAATCGTTCTGCTTTCTCGGTTTTATGTAATTTTTGGTATGAATCTGACTTTGTTTTTTAAAAGCTGTGAACCTGCCCAGGAAATGAGGCAGAGCAGCTGGAGGAGGACTAAAGTCAATAAATCTATGCATTTAGCAAGTCCATGGGTGAGTGATAGGAGGTGCCATTGCATTCCCCACAGTGGCCTGCGCAGCATCCATACCAGTGTCACCCTCTCACTGCAGCACAAACCTCACTAATCTGCACTCACAGCAGCTCTGTCTCATTTCCTGCTGCTGAGAAAATGGTAGATTCATACAAAAAATTACATAAACCTGAAAAATCAGAACTACTGATTAGTGTAGCTTGTCTCCGATAGCTGTCAATACCAGACCTTGTGGACTAGCATCCACAGAAAATTGTTTCTGTTTGAAGAAAATATTCATGTAAAACCATAAATGGTTTCTAATCTTTTATTCTTCAAGAGAGCAGTACGCTCTCTTTTTGTTAGTAAATCCATGCATGGCTTTAATTTGTTTCTGTTATTTTAAAACTCTTGTAATGCCAAGGCACTCAGTCTCAGTGACACATCAAGTATAAATACAGTAGAATAATTGTACATAGAGTTGCTTTGAAGGAACTAATCATGTTTTCTCATAATAAGGAAAAACCCTTTCCCCCTGAAATGTGAAGGATAGAAAACACAGTTTAAAAATGCCAAATTTTGGGAAACACTCCACTGTAGAGCACCCACTAGAAAAATTCACACTTAACGGCAGGAGAGTGGGACAAAAGTTCACTCCATTCTGCTTCCTTCCTCCCCAAACTCATTGGAGAGGCCTCTCCACAGGTCGTCAGCAGCAGAGATCACGAAGGGGTGTGTGTGTATGGTTCTGCATATTTCTGTGAGATTGGTGACATTCTGCAATAACTGGTTTTTGTCTTGCACCCACTTATAATCAAACATGTTAGCTATGCAGATAGGACATGCAGACAGAGGCCATTGCCAGGGTATGGGATATATGCACTGACACATGCATGAAGAACCATACACACGGAATTATTCTTAGTGCACTGAATTAGATGACACACAGTATTTTCCTTCTTTTGAAAGACTGCTTTTGCATAATGAAGCTATCTTCATTTCTGCACTGTGGATAATTGCTTAGAGCATTAGACATTAAGGCCTCTATTCTCCAAGAGGTAGCTAGGTGTGTGGGGTTGAGGAATCTGTTGTAGCTTCTTGATCTGGAGACACCTGACTCTGACCCAAGTTAGAAATGAACAGGAGCAGTTCTAACTTAGGCCACTTTAGGACCTTATACCAGTGCAGGATTGGGTATTAATCTACTTTGTTCTTCCATGCTCCAAAAAATGCTTCCTACTTGCCCTTATACCAGGGGGATGAAAGGGTGTTATCGCTGGCCTAGTAGAGAGCTATGCCAAGTGGAGAAATCTCCTAGACCATCTCCAATCATTTTAAGGCCATTTTGTACTGCTTACAGATATGTCAGGCCAGAGAATCTGGCCCAGGGACTTGATCAATCTATGAAACTGGGACTGGGACCTGGGAGGGGGAGAGACTGGGACTCTCTGGGCAAGGAGACTGGTGGGTATACTGGGATGAGGAGCCCATGTCAACAGTTATACACATGTACAAATCTGGGTGCACTTGCACAAACATTTGTATTTTTGAAAGTCTGGCCCATAGGTCTGTTTAGGAGGCTAGTAGTATGGGTAAAGCAATATATTGGGTATGTAAAGCTATAAGACAAAATGAGTGGGATGTGACAACAGCCTATAAAAGTCTGAGCAAGGATGGAAAAGAATTACACAGTATGGTATAAGCAGCCATAGTGGGAAATTTGTAAAGGGAAAGTTTAGATTGATTATTATAAAAGCTAACATCGAGATATTCTGAGCAGTGGAAAAGTTTCCTAACAGATGTGGTGGAAGAACCATTACTGGAGACTTTTAAAACTAGACTAGAGAGAACACCAGGAAATATAATGAAGGGAACAAATCTTGCAATGGAAAAGAGATGAACTGAATAATCTCATTGGACTTTTCCTCATGTGAGTCCTCTAATTCTGTGAAAAAAATCATAGCTCATGATGTTTCTAAGAGTACTCCTAATACAATTTCTAATACATTGGATTCAACATGTGGTAGGCCGAGGATGAAGAAGTTCTGCTGCTTTGACAATTTATGTTTTGTAAGTTCTATTATAGTCATTGGTTTTAAATACATAATAGGAGTTCCCGAGCTTCAGATGAGCTCCCTTTTGTGTGGCATTTCTTTTAGACCAAAATCCAATAAATCAATAAAATGCCTATGGTATGCCATCAAAACATTTTCATGAAAATTATTTCTGATCAGTTAATGAACAGACTCAAATGTCTCAAACTTTATATTTATAATATATATATATATATATATATATATATATATATATATATATATATATATATATATATATATATATGTAACCCTTCTGCCCATCAGAGTTGGCAGCAGTAAGGGCCGGGTTCAGTATCTAGGGTTTCATTCCAATAACACAATGCAAAACTGGCTCGAGCCCTCACCCAGTGACCTGGGACAAATATATACCACCCCCGCTGGGCGCCTCCAAGAGGCAATACTTCCCCTCTCACAAGCACAGAGTCTGAGTGTAGCAAAAGCCTTTTAATAACAGAGAGAAACAAAGTGGCATTATGTTGGGGAAACACCACCAACAGGATTCATAACACAACCCATGAGCAGAAAACCCACCCCAAGCAAATTGGGGCGTGTCCTTTCCCTTTGGTTCTTGAGTCCAGCAACCCAAAATCATTCAAAGTCCCAAAAGTCCAACAACCCCAAAGTCTCTGTCCCTGATCAGGGCATCCCCAGAGTTCGAAAGTTTATCTGCAGTCTTACCTCCCAACCTGGGTGGAGATGAGGGGACGGGGGGGGGGGGTTAAGGGGCACCTTATGTGATCCAAAGCTGATTGCCCCACCTCTCCATGGGGCTCCACTCTGCCAGTCACCCCACAAATGGCTCTGCTCCACCAGCCACTCTGCTTGCCAGCCATCCCGCAAACTGCTCTGCTCCAAGAGCCGCTCTGCTCTGCCAGCCATCCTGCAAACTGCTCCACAATATATCTTCAGGCTCCCCCACTACTTAACACAACACTCAATGATTTCAGCTCTTAGTACGTTTAGCTCTTTTGTGATTTCAGCTTGTAGTAGGGGAGCCTCAGTGCTGGTGCACCATTGGCCCAAAGTGAATTCAGCTCAACACCCTGTAACTAGACTCCTAATGGAATAAAAACTAGCTCTGATATTCCACAGTGGACAGAGGAGGAAGTGCAATTAGCATTTAAGACACTCACCAGGGGGGCCATACCACCAACTATTAATACGTGTCCCCAGCCTCTCTTCATTCACTGGGTTTTGGAACCCATGACCCTTGCCTAGCGAGTGCTGGGCTTAGTTGATGGTGAGTCCCTCCATCATAACAAAAGGCCAAGTACAGTTCCACTGTCCTTGATTCACATAATCAGGATAATAACAGTTTATTCCTGCCCCAATCACAGAGAAACTGGGGCTCCTACAGCAGACAAAGTGACCATCTAGGCAGGGTGGGTGTGCCTATGCAAATGAGATCAGCTCCTGAAGTTCTTTTCCACAACCCACCATGACTCACCACCAGATATCAGGGTAGAGCTCATCCTGACTCTGCTTACAAATATATATATCTGTAAGCACATCAACTATTTTTCAATGCATTTGTGTCCAAAGTAACTAATTAAAAAAAGATGAAAAGAAAAGAAAGACCCCACTATTAAACTAATTTTCCAATCTGATCTTTTATTATTATGCTGGAGGGTGTTAGTAGCTGTCAACAAACATGTCTTTAATCTATGGCAATCACATATCTTATTTCAGCTGATGGGCTTGGCTAGCCATCCTTCATTCTTGCTAAATGGAGAAAACACAATTAAGCACCCTTTATGTATTAAGATAGCTGAAACAATAGAAACCACTGCCCAAAGCCCTAGCCACATGGAAGGCCTCAAAAAGAACTAAGAAATAAGAGGCAACTGGGAACAGATTGCAAACACAGCCGCATTGATTGGACTGCAGCTGTGTGTGTCTCTGTGTGTGTTAGAATCAGAAAGCAGGAGAAACCAAAGAAGCGCTGGTAACGTGACCCTGACACTAAGCCAAGACAGAGCTGTCTTTTGGCAGAAAAAGCAGGTGTGGAATTCTCAGCAAGGAAACTGCCTCTTGTTGTTTGTTCCTATTGTTTTCAGTGAAATAAGACTGTGTACACTCTTTGTACATATACAGAATTGTACCAAAGAAATACCTGACTCATAATCAATTTCTCCTTTTAAAGGAAACACCCAGCAACACCTCAAACACTGGTTAACCACTCACACTAAAAAGAGGAAACATATTCTCTCCTCTGTTGTTCCTTTCGAGAGGGAGAGATAATTTTAATTATTCATTTTATACCACACAATAAGTAGCAGCAGAAAAGTAATCCATGTAAGGTTGCCTAGTAAATACAAATCCTGTATTTTATGGTGTGTGTGTGTGTATAAACATAAATAAAGGTGATATTGTCTAGTAAGTTCTTGGTTATCACAATTTGTCAGATTTCCAAAGAACAATTTCATATTGGCCATCCAAAATGCTATATAAACAAATTTCTCCTTATACTTATTCATTGTTACAACAACAGGTTGTAGTGGTACATCAACTCCAATAAACACATGAATCACATTTACAAAATCACACCAAGTTATTCCTAATGATCTATTAGACCACAGCATATGTAATATGACAGGTTTTAGAGTAACAGCCGTGTTAGTCTGTATTCGCAAAAAGAAAAGGAGGACTTGTGGCACCTTAGAGACTAACCAATTTATTTGAGCATGAGCTTTCATGAGCTACAGCTCACTTCATCGGATGCATATCGTGGAAACTGCAGAAGACATTATATACACACCGAGACCATGAAACAATACCTCCTCCCACCCTACTGTCCTGCTGGTAATAGCTTATCTAAAGTGATCATCAAGTTGGGCCATTTCCAGCACAAATCCAGGTTTTCTCACCCTCCGCCCCGCCCCCTCACAAGCTCACTCTCCTGCTGGTAATAGCCCATCCAAAGTGACCACTCTCTTCACAATGTGTATGATAATCAAGGTGGGCCATTTCCTGCACAAATCCAGGTTCTCTCACCCCCTCACCCCCCTCCAAAAACCACACACACAAACTCACTCTCCTGCAGGTAATAGCTTATCCAAAGTGACCACTCTCCCTACAATGTGCATGGTAATCAAGGTGGGCCATTTCAGCACAAATCCAGGCTTTCTCACCCCCCGCCCCGAAACACACACACACACACACACACACAAACTCACTCTCCTGCTGGCAATAGTTCATCCAAACTGACCACTCTCCAAGTTTAAATCCAAGTTTAACCAGAACGTCTGGGGGGGGGGGGGTAGGAAAAAACAAGGGGAAATAGGCTACCTTGCATAATGACTTAGCCACTCCCAGTCTCTATTTAAGCCTAAATTAATAGTATCCAATTTGCAAATGAATTCCAATTCAGCAGTTTCTCGCTGGAGTCTGGATTTGAAGTTTTTTTGTTTTAAGATAGCGACCTTCATGTCTGTAATTGCGTGACCAGAGAGATTGAAGTGTTCTCCGACTGGTTTATGAATGTTATAATTCTTGACATCTGATTTGTGTCCATTTATTCTTTTACGTAGAGACTGTCCAGTTTGACCAATGTACATGGCAGAGGGGCATTGCTGCAACATGATGGCATATATCACATTGGTGGATGTGCAGGTGAACGAGCCTCTGATAGCGTGGCTGATGTTATTAGGCCCTGTGATGGTGTCCCCTGAATAGATATGTGGGCACAGTTGGCAACGGGCTTTGTTGCAAGGATAGTTAGTGGGTTAGTGGTTCTGTTGTGTGGTATGTGGTTGTTGGTGAGTATTTGCTTCAGGTTGCGGGGCTGTCTGTAGGCAAGGACTGGCCTGTCTCCCAAGATTTGTGAGAGTGTTGGGTCATCCTTCAGGATAGGTTATAGATCCTTAATAATGCGTTGGAGGGGTTTTAGTTGGGGGCTGCAGGTGACGGCTAGTGGCATTCTGTTATTTTCTTTGTTAGGCCTGTCCTGTAGTAGGTGACTTCTGGGAACTCTTCTGGCTCTATCAATCTGTTTCTTCACTTCCACAGGTGGGTATTGTAGTTGTAAGAAAGCTTGACAGAGATCTTGTAGGTGTTTGTCTCATCTCAGGCATTGGCACCCTGACAGCAGGATTGTCTGGCTATGTAGACTCCCTCCTCAGGCCCTATGCTACCAGCACTCCCAGCTACCTTTGGGACACCACTGACTTCCTGAGTCTTCCTTTGGATGGGCTATTACCAGCAGGAGAGTGAGTTTGTGAGGGGGGGGGCAGAGGGTGAGAAAACCTGGATTTATGCTGGAAATGGCCCACCTTGATTATCATACACATTGTGAAGAGAGTGGTCACTTTGGATGGGCTATTGCCAGCAGGAGAGTGAGTTTGTGGGGGGGAGGGGGGGGCGGAGGGTGAGAAAACCTGGATTTGTGCTGGAAATGGCCCAACTTGATGATCACTTTAGATAAGCTATTACCAGCAGGACAGTGGGGTGGGAGGAGGTATTGTTTCATGGTCTCTGTGTGTATATAATGTCTTCTGCAGTTTCCACGGTATGCATCCGATGAAGTGAGCTGTAGCTCATGAAAGCTCATGCTCAGATAAATTGGTTAGTCTCTAAGGTGCCACAAGTACTCCTTTTCTTTTAGCATATGTAATAAAGTCATAAATTTACATCTGGGGCACAAGGAAGAGAAACCAAAAAGTTTTATCAATAATACAAGTTTTATGATGGATATTATACTAAATCAACATTGAAAGCTATAAGCACTCCATTTGTCATCTGGTAAGATCCAAGCAATAATTCTTGATCTACACAAAATAAAATTTTCAGGATCATTACGGTTTTATTACTAATCAGGGGAAATGATTTTTTAATATCAAAATCTGCAAGAGAGACAAGATTTTTACTTCAGCTGTGTGGTTCAATACAAGACTTCAAAACTTGTGGTATGTAAATCAGATCTAAATCACTATGATCCCTACAAATATTAGCCTATGTTGACCCTGCTGGTACACTTTAACATACTGTTGTTTGAAAAGTAAAGCAGAACGTTTAGAGCACACCAACAGTATTTGCACGGACTAATTAACCAACAACATATTAGTGCACTTTAGAAAGCCTCCTCACCCATTCACTCCTTCCCCAGGTAGAGTGCATTGCTCCACCATGTAGAGAAGCCCTAAAGGTTTAACTGTTAATTTTTAAAAACGGATTTTTATTTGGTATCATCTTGTAATAAAAAATGTGAATACTGATAGTCAGTCTTATTTTGAGGTGCAGAATAAAGCCATGCATCCAAGAAAATTACTGTCCACATGGCCCTCTTTGCAAGAACTAGGCCTGGACTTCTATGGGAGTTTGAATTGATTAAGGACTGTTGGATTTCTTTCATTAATTTAAAGTAATGGAAAACACAAGCTCTTCTCTCTAGATGTATTTTGTCAGCAGAATTGCCCAGTGGAATTAGTCCTGTTCTGTTCAGCTGACATATATAATTGCTAATAGTATAGGTTCAGAATAGGCTGTTATAAGCAAATGTTTATGCATTGGAGGCAACAGAGCTCCATCTGCACAGAACTCACTGCAGAACTGGGAACTAAACGTGTTTGTTTTGATTTTTACTATTTTATAATTTTTTAAAAAGTGTGTATAGAATGCTCTGGGCACTCCTGATAATCTTATAAAATACACTAACATACCCATTAATTACCTTTGAAGAAATCAAATAAACCAGTAACATAAATAAAAACAGAAAAGAATTCATCTCCTCCCCCAGCTCCGCCGTGCCCTAACCCTACCAAATCCAATTTTCTTACAGAAAAGAGAGCAATAGTGGGACGTGTTGCACTGTAATGCTGAACGTGAAGAAATTTGGGCAGTTATATCCCAGCGAGGTAAGCACATTACAAAGTTAGCACTGTAGGATTTGACTCACATGTTTTAAAATTAAATCCAAACCTCAGATTACATAAATATGTGCCCTTATTTATTGTATATAAATCATGCAGTCCAAACATTCTCAAGTAACATAAAGTCCTTTGCACTACTAAAAGCACAAGAATCTCTCCACAAGATATTTTTCCCCTACCACATTGTTTGTTTTCTCTCCAATTAATTTTTGAATATGTATTTTAGGGATATTTCAGTCTTACATACCTTCTGCAATAAAAAAGTTCATAAGTACACAAACAGCTCATTTCAAGCTTCCAAGTAAAACAGAATAATCATCTGTAGTCCGCTGAAGCATCATTGTTTAAAGGTCATCTGGGTTGCTTTTTCTTGAAAGCCTCAGAAAATTGACCTCCTGGTGCAAAAATTACACCTTTTTCCAAAACATCGGAAAGGTTTTAACAATAAGTTGTGAAGTCCATAGCTAGGTGGCACTAAAATGTACTACAATTTTCTGTTCAATTACCCATGGCCAGCTGCTAGAGTTTTAAGTGTTTAATATAAACAAAGTAAAATAGAAACACTTCAGTAAGCTGTCAAAAAGGATTACTTTTCAATTCTAGCTTTGATTGATTTAATTTAAAAGACAAATGTTTCATTACCTTTGGAAAATTAAGATTTAACTGATTTCTTTGCAATAACATTCTGCTAGAGAGCTTGATAATATTCTTTACAGTTATAATGGTCAGAAAGACATTTCCATATTCAGTGTGAGAGAGCTCTAAAATCTTTCCAAATAAAACCAATGGGAGAAGTGGTACAATTGCCAGATTATTTGTTTTGGATATGTGATTTACAATAAATATGGATGTATTTATTAAACTGGCATGTGTCTATTTACTGAGGTACTTATGCAGCCATAATTACCATAACAGTAGAGTGCTTCACAATCATTTAATATATTTATCCTTGAAACACCCATGTTAAATAGGGAAGTGTTATCATCTCGGCTTTACAGATGGGATACTGAGAGACTAGGACTCTTGCAGAGCAGGGAACCGAATCTGGGTCTCCTAAATTGTATTTTATTATGGCTAAATGTAAATAGATACATCTAGGAACAAAGAGCATAGGCCATACTTACAATATGAGGGACTCTATCCTTGGACACACTGACTGTAAAAAAGATTTGGGGGTCATGGTGGATAATCAGCTGAACAGGAACTCCCAGTGCGATGCTGTGACCAAAAGAGTTAATGTGATCCTAGGATGAGTAAAAAGGGGAATCTTGAGTAGGAGTAGAGAGGTTATTTCATCTCTATATTTGGCACTGGTGTGAACACTGTTGGATTACTTTGTCCAGTTCTGGTGCCCACAATTCAAGAAGGATGTTGATAAATTAAAGAGGGTAGAAGCTTCACAAAAATAATTAAAGGATTAGAAAACAAGCTTATATAGACTCAAAGACCTCAGTCTCTTTAGCTTAACAAAAAGAAGGTTAACGGGTGACTTGACTACAGTCTATAAGTAGCTACATAGGGTACAAATATTTAATAATAGGGTCTTTGATCTATCAGAGAAAGGTAAACATGATCCAATGGCTGGAAGCTGAAACTTGACAAATTCACCTGGAAATAAAGAGTAAATTTGTAATGGTGATAGTAATTAAGTATAGGAACAATTTACCAAGGGTCGTGGTGGATACTCCATCAATGACAATTTTAAAATCAAGATTGGATGTTTTTCTAAAATATCTGCTCTAGGCATGATTTTGGGGAAGTTCTCTGGCCCGTGTGATACAGGAGGTCAGACAAGATGATCACAATCATCCATTCTGGTCTTGGAATCTATGAATCTATTAATTTAAATTCCAGGCTAGCACCCTGAACTTAAACTGTATTCATAACTTCAGGGGTGTAATGCAGTGTGTTTGTATGATGTAATAGTGGCTTCCCCTCCAAACTGAGCCCATGGCCAGCAGTGTGAGAGCAGCACTCACTGACAAACATAGTGAATTGGAGCTAAAGATCAGTGTGTATGTCTGTCCAGAAGGGAGAACCTGGACTTCCTGTTAAAGATAAAAATCTTCATCAAAGTGATCTATGCTGACAGGCAGCAATGGACAACCATATCAACAGGGGTCCACGTATGGAAAACTACATCTTTCATCATAATGAGTCCTATTTAAACTTGTCCAAAGAGAACTGATTTCAATCATTTGTTTAATTGCATTTTTGTCTTGTGCTAGTTTTTATTTTATTCATTTCATTTTCTCTCTTTTTAATTAGGTTTCTCCATTTCCCTTCACATTGTTGTTCCTGCCCCATGCTGCTCTCCTTTTTTCCAATTTCTTTTTTAGAAGATTTCTTCATTCCTCTCCCTCTGTTTTTATCCTCACCATAGTTCTGCCAGTATGGATTATTTTTCATGGCTTTAGTTAACATACTTTTCTTTCCTTAGCGTCAGTAGCTGTTAATTCAGTTATGTATACTGACTTTGTACTCGTTTCCCTTATTGTAATTCTAAGATACTACATTCCTCCTTTGAAGTAAAAATCTTTCTGCTATTTTTTTTATTGTGGTTTGTAACATTCAGACACCCAAAGTTAACAGTTACACCAATGAGGACAAGAAAAAAGAAAAGATAATAAATGGAGCTGAATTTTAAAATAATCTTGAATGTATCACTCGAGCCAGCAGATACATTTTGGCCATCAACCAGTGCATCTACATGATGGAAAAAGTGTATTTTTCTCAGATATGTCAGTCTGAGAACATACGCTTCAGGATTGCTGGCAGAGTAGAGAAATTACACTTCAGATAGACACTGATACACATGACAGCAGTTCCCATTGCAGGGACGCAAAGAAAATACAACTATTTGCACCAAAGTGTGAATACCAAAGCTTTCCATGATTCATTGCTGTGTAGTTTCACATACGGGACTTAATCATTGTTTCTGTTTTTGTTTCTATGTGATCTCAACCCCTTTCGTAACACACTATGCATGTGTGTGTTTATTCTAAAGAAATGGCTTTGGTGTCAGTATGCCTGCTGTGAAAGAGAGAAGTTATAAAAGCTGTCAAAATGCCTAGAGTCGCTCACAACTGAGAGTGCCAACCTCAGGACAGGCTGTTAGGAAGCAGGCACAAACCCCAAACTGGCTGTATGTTCTTTACTTAGATTTCACCAACCACGTATCAAGTGTGAACTGCTCGAGCACTACCACAGCCTTAACATGGAGTCAAAAACAGTACCCTTGGGTATTCCAGTCTATCTTGCCATCCAGGTAAACGTGACTTTGTGATAGATGGTCTCTTACACCAAAAATCGCAATAATATTCAGGTTACTTCCAGTCCCAAAGGATCAGTCACTTATCTCAAATCACTGGCACCTTATATGTCTCACCAAAGACAACACTTGTAGCCAATCCTACATTAAACTAAGGTTTATTAACTAGGAAAGAGTTATTTACAAGGTTAAAGCACGTAAACATACACACACAAATGAGTTACCATCTTGGGTTTCAAAAGAATAGTAAGCTAGCATATCACAGCAGTTTCCATGTCCTCTAGAGCTAACCCAAGCCAAGCAGCTTGGGGATCCCTTGCTTATGTTAGAAATATTGCCCTCTCCAAATTCCAAGTAGCGCATGATACAATTCCTTCCTGCAGCATTTTATTCCCCTCCCACAGAGTCCAAACTGACGGAATAAGGGTCAGCAACTGTCTCCTCTTCATGGGTGTGTGGTGGGGAGGGAGAGGAAGGACAATCTACAAAGTCTTTGTCCTTTGATGTTTTACAATGGCGCATTTGGTCTGAATGAGCCTTCTTGTGTGCAGGACCAACACTTTACACTAATTAATGCTTCTTTTCTGTTTGGTGAGTTACACAATTACAGAGGTTTAAAAGCAAACACTCAATATAACTTTATACCCCCGGCTAGATGTTATAAGTGAAATCAATACATGCAGCATCCTACAAACATTTCATAAAGTCTAACCAGTAAACACATTCTTATAACTCTAATATCTATTTTAACAATACTAACACACAGGCAAGCCAGACTGGTTTCCAGCTAGGCATTTGTCGGTGTTCAGTGAGGCCTAGGGGTGTTCGCATGAGCTGGCACCTGATCTGCCAGCATCACTAAAGCTTTAACAGATTCTACAAGGGAAGAATAAAATATATTTCACCAAACACACAATTTTGAATGTCAAAGACTATTTATTTGCAATAATACCTGTGACAGTAAATCAATTATTATGTATTTTTGTATGTATTTAAAACACTGCAAATATTATAACCTAAAAATACAAAAGACTTCAATCACAATTTTGTCTTGTAATTATCATTGGATCTATGAAGCTCTACATTCCTCAAAGAACAAGTTGTAGAAAATTAATACAACTTATTTGCAATGTTTTTTCACCTATAAAATGTGTTTGATTCAGAAAGCATTTATTTAATAGTGAATTTTTAAAGTGGTATGTGGGGAATAATGCATAGAAATCCCATTATTGATAATGTGATTTTTATACACAACTTCACATACCAATCTAAAAGTTGACTCTTTTAGGTTTTTACTTCATTTGCATATTGTAGTCTTCATGAGGTTGTACAAGCACTTAAATTATAGTGACTTATAGTGACTTATAGCGAAAGCTGAAGTTAATATTCGGATGCACTACAAAAATACAAATTTCTGCATTGCCTACACATGAATGAAATATAGCTTTAAATATATTTATTATGACTCAGTGATAGACAAATATGACAATGAATCTAGACGAAGTCATGTAACCATGTGGTATTATATGCAGACAACTCGGGCTCTGCATATAGGATCTGACATTGTAAAAGCAAAAATCCTCAGAGTTTATAAAAGAACTCTGTTCAACTTCTCCATTTTCTCTAGGTGTCGCAATATACTATATGATGTCCCTGTAATATATAAGAGTAACAGGATCAGTTAAAAGGGCACCTAAATAGTATGGCCTGGTTTTCTTGTTGCTGTTTTCTTTTTCTATTTTGCAATAGCTAATGGATACAAAGGTGACAATTTCTTCTTTTTTTGTAATTTAAATAACATTTTTGATATGTTTTTAGACCAACATTTTTTAGATCCTCATTTTTTAAAACAAGATGAGATTCAGAGATAAACCCACACATGGATTTTATTCCTTGTGTGTTTTGTTTAAATGTGAGCGAATCTAAGGAACAGTGACCTGAAACAGATATAGTTTATGCGGCCCACAACACAAGTCCATCAATGCACAGCAACCCTGACTTTCACTTTACAAAGTCCTGTTCCAGACTAGGGACTTGCTTTTTTCTTTTTAGTATTTTCTTAATAGTTGATAAAAATAAAACAAACAAATATCTACAACCAAACAAAACGGAAAATGGCGAAAAAAAGCCAAGGTCTTCCTCTCATTCCCACTGGCATGATATAAAGTCTTTAAACAGAATTGTTACATTTGCTCCTCATCTGTTGACATCAGTGGTAGCAAATAAGTATTTTATTTCAACCTAATACTTTAAATTAGAATTGTATGAAAAACTTCATTAACAAAATTTAATAAACAAACATATTAGGTATTTAATACCTAGATGTTAGGTATCTAAACAGAAAAGCCAGATACAAATCTGTTATATAAAATAAAAGCCGGACATGATATATGCTTAATGTATTGAAACCTATATACATATTTCAATATGGAAAAGGTTAAGAACCACCAGGATGGGGGGAATAGGATGGAGGAAAGACAAAATTATAGAGAGACTGATCAGCAAAACCATATTAATTCATAGAAAGAGCAGATAATGAGAATTAAATAAAATAAAAATCTCACTGCATTAAGCACATAAGACTACTTCATGCTCACCTAACTTGACATCGTACCACGTTTGCTGTTTAAGAACTGTCATATTGTATGCTGTCGAAGTATACCAAGAATAAAGTTTTTGTTTTGTATAGAATTGTTATTACATGCTGACATGATACATCATAACCACTATGGTATGCTGGCCACAAATAGTAAGGAGAGCACTGGGGGATTAGACAGCTCAGGGGATTGGTAACAGGATACAAATGTTGTTTCATTCACAGCGTCGCTTGTTGCAGGAAAATATATAGACCAAAAGCATAATAGACTCGCTCTTAAAATTAAACAGAAAAGATATGTACATAAACATATTATTGTATCCACACTGTGCAGAACATATGCCTCAGCCACACAAAATTGACAACCTTTACCTTCGGCTAGTGTAAGGTTTTGATTCTGTGTTTAAAGTGAAAGCTGGAATGCAGCCTTGTATAATAATTCCAATATTTCAAAAAATCATCTGTGCAGTGTTTTTTTTTAAATAATATTACTACAACTTCTGTAATTACCAGAACGTACATGTCTGCATCGTGGAATTCGCTGTCAGGGAAGAGTGTTGAGTAGATGTTGGGGACAAGTTAAAGCTAACCCATGAAATGTATGCACCTTTATCTTTAGATTTTAAAAATAAATAATGCATATGAGAGCTACTTTGGGGGTAACTTTATCCCTTTCAGCAATAAAAGATTTCATATGGCTGGATATGTCCCAACATATTCAATTTCACATGTCACAAAATCCTGATTTTGTATCTAAATAAATGAGATGCACATAAATTCTGTCACTGAAACTATGTATAATGTGAGTGAGTTATAAGGATAGATTAGTCCTTGAAGTTAAAAAGTATAAAATGTATATTTCCCCTAAAAATAAGTCTTGTATTTACCTAGCACTACTTACTTGAAGTAGGAAGAATTTTTTTTTAAACATAATCATTTATTAAACAAAATCAGACATTAAAAGCTTCCAGCACAAAAAGGAAATCTGCTTTAATCTCTATAACTGTAATGAACTGCAACCAAGTTAATGAAATAATTTCTGACTTCTTTTAGATGCCATTTATGGAAAAATCATTACATATTGTGAAGATTTGGGGAATCTGTCTATGTCAGTTTATGAATTCTGTCTGATGTTATGAAGTTAGTATGACGTTGTATTTTTGAAAGCCAGTATATGTCAAATCCACAATTTGCTGACAGGTGCTGTTGCACATACCTACCAAACCAGGGACAGTGGTGAGTCAATAACCTTAATGATTGTGCTCTTACCAAACAACCGGCATGCTAAGGAGGTGGGATGAAACTGGGAAAAGCAAATTCTTCCAACTTATTTCCAGATGTGGGAGTGGAGAGTGGAAAATTCCCAAACAGGACAAAGGTTTCTTAATTGGTTTCTGCAATAAGTTAATTTTTCCAGTTTTGTAGTACAGATCCAAGAAGTACGGTCCTAACCTCCATCGATGCTTTGTTGTCCCTACTGAGCCAAGCAACGAAACACAGCTCATAAAAACAGATTAAACATTTGGTCAAAGTTACCAATACATGAAAAAAAAAGTCCATCGGTTTACCTTGGCAAATTCATGTTTACACTGATGTTGTCCTAACACTGCGAGCTAAGATTTTAGCATAGTGTACTAGGAGTCATGCATAGAACTGCTGTCTTGGTAATGGTTACTTGGACTTTTCCACTTTATATTTCCTATGCACTGTGTTAAAAGTGAAACCACTAAGTATATTTATTGAAATTGACCTGTTCCCTCAATGAATCACACCCAGTAGTATTTATCATCATATTAGAATATTAAATTCCACTTCAATTTTCTGACATTCTTTAATAACATTATGCTTAAATTTAAAAAAAGAGTAAGTAACTATAACTGCTGTAATTAAGCAGACATTCAGACAAATGTTAAGCCATTTGTAGGGATAGCAGGATATAACTAAAAAAAATCATTATTTGTTTTGTTCCTCTTCCTGCTTCTAAAGACTAAGCCGTAACTGCAAATGGTTTTTGCTCTTGGTGAATGTATACCATAACTCTTACTATGACAAACTCTTTCTGAAAACTTATTCTTTAAAAAGCTGTTGGAAATCTTAATCATTTCATATGAAATTAGATCAGATATTTTAATTTAATTTCATATTATTGGAATATGCCATACTGTAATTATTATACATTCTCTGAAGAATATACCAATAAAATTCAGCAAAATATAATAAGTTCACAACAAAATTGCAATATGATTCAAATGCAAAAATGCTATTAATAGTGTAATTATGGGTTTAAACTAAACAGAGACAAATTGGGTGAGGCAATATCTTTTATTGGACCAACTTCTGCTGGTAAGAGAGACAAGCTTTTGAGCTACACAAAGCTCTTCTTCAGGTCTGGGAAAGGTACTCAAGAGTGTCACAGCTGAACACAAGGTGGAATAGATTGTTTCTGATGATCAGCTTGGCAGGGCTGGGGGTTTGTTTGAAGGCCAGAAGAGCAAGATACATGTCTGTAGTTTTATAATATTTGAGTTTGCATACAATATAAAATGAGACTTTGGGGTTTAGTCAGTTTGTGGTAACATTTCTGAGATCCTTGAGGATCATGAATCTCCAACATACCCAGGGCCACAATTTAGTAGAGTCCCATAATAGTAAGTACATAGCCAAATATACTTATTTACATTCTACAGCCATAGGAGAGCTGTTTCAACAGACATCCTCTAACATCAAGGGCTTAATGTATGAACACCATTAAGACAATAAACTTTTACCAAATCACTTTCAATGGAAGGTACAAGTACTTTGCACACAGGGATCTGATTGCTATTACCTCTAATGTATTTGAGGTAATTGTTGGATAGATAACCACTATATTTACTAAGCATCCTGAAAACTTTGAGGCAAAGTAATAAGGTAAATGTGGTATATTATGGATCATTAATCTTGTTAAAACTCTTATCTGGAATAGTTAAACAGTCAAATAAAACAAACTCATGTAAGTTTTAAGACTTTGTGGTAGCATGTTAACTACTGGTGTAATACTGCAATTAGATCCAACTTAAGATCTGCCAGGGAATGCCAGATTTTCTGTGAAACACCAGGTGTCTGACAACAGCTAGTATCTCTTGTCTTCAATTAACCAGCATATTGGAATGCATTAAAGGATTATTTTAGTTTGAAGATGAAGTGACAACCTGAATACACAAGGCAACAAAGCTTGAGAAAGAGCAAATGTTATCAGCATATTTAGAAATGCAAGATTGGCTTATAGCAACAGTGTTCCTCACTACCTGCACAATTCTACTATCGCGATTAACTTTCAGGAGAACTATTTAATGTTTACTTGTAATTCTAAATAAAAAGGATTCCTCCATTTTCCTGTAATCCACTTCTGGCTGTGATCTAGTTGATAGAAACAACACAGAATATGTTTTGTCATATGAATATTTATAACCAGTCAGTTGAGAGAGAAAAATATCAAGGAGTCTTCATATTACAGGCTCAAATAATGATTTGACAAATAGAAATCAAGGGTCCATTAATTACACTGTTTACACCACCGCTATCCTTCTACCTCTCAAAGTGAAATCCTTCCCCCCTGACTTCTCTTCTCAGATCAAGGCTCTTCCCAAACTTATCTCTTTTCCCTCTGCAGCATTCCTAAAGTGAGCTTGTTCTTTTCCACCTCCTTTGCAGAACACTTGTTTGTGCCATGGTTCCTCTCTCACACAGAGTCCTGAAATCTCAAGCCAGGACCTACATGATGAGGAAGTGTCTAGACAGCAGAGGTGGAATGTAATGGGAGCAATGGAGGAATGAGAAAGAGAGGCATACAAAGGGAAGGGAGAGGCTGGGTTAGGGAAAAGATACTTAGAGGAAGACAAAGAGGTAAGTGTGGAGACCTAGCGGAGGAGAAAAAGCAGTGAGGGAAGGAATCCAGGGGAAAAGGAAAATGGAGGGAGAAATAAAAGAAACAGGATAGCTAGAAGTAGAGTTTTAGGGCCTGTCATTACTACAGGTACTGAGCACTAGTATTTTCTGCCCACTAATCCAGCTCCACTGGGGCTATTTTTAATTGTTCAACCCTTCAGTTGCTTCAGATATCATTTTAAAAAACACCATGTTTTGGAGAAATATTGTCTTCTTCCTCCCAGTAAGGGAATTATTCCTTTTCCCTACATCCCCCAACCCAAGTGACCCTGGTCTGAGGTACAAAAGAAGTAATAGATAGTCCTGGACTTGTGAATGGCTTAATGTCTGATGATATGTGACTGAAGAGGACTAGAAAATGGGAGCTTTATATTCTACCATTAGAAATGGGAGCTTCCTGGTTTCCAATGGGAGACACAGCACTTGCTTCTTGCCCTGATATCACATGATATGGATTATGAGATTTTAAAACAACAGTATCCTTATTTATGGAAAAAAGCTATTTGGGGCATTATTAAAGGTTTCTAAAATTTATTTACTTCTCCTTGTAATTCCTGTATTGTTGGAGTAACTGAGCCTGTTGAAACTCAAAAGATAGTATTGATAAAAATATTTTAAAACTTTCAAAAATTTGGTAATTTCCCCCTTCATTGCTTTGGTAGTTATTCAAATCAGGCCTGTTGAAGATACAACTATTTTTATTAAGTATCATTTAACTCTAACTCTTAAATATTCTTATAAAGAAGCTAGTCATGCTATTTTCTCAGTAATGTAAAGGGAATTTAGTAATGTTGTTTTTTCTTTCCACAGGAAAAGGGTCGTTAGAGAAGCAAGATCTCTTCCCCAATCCCATGGGCTAGGACTCAAAGACGTGTCCTTTTTTGCTTGTGAATTACCTGCTCTCATCTCAAGGAGCTAGACATTTGGCCAGACTGCAGGGAGAATGTATTGTGCCCGGAAAGGAAGTTAGGGAGGAGAGGGCAAGGAGAGCCCATGCCTGAAAAAATGCTTCTCCCGCCTCATGGTGTCAGAGGAGTGCTGTGAACCGGGCCTTCTAAGGGGATGCACTGCTAACAGGAGGAAAAAGGAGAGCACATGTTCAAGCCGCCCTCCCTCTTCCGCCTCTGGTTTTGCTACATCGTATTGGCTGGCCACGGGAGAAGGGTAGTAGCTCTGATAATTTAAATCTCTCTCTGCACTATTCCAGCCTCTTTGTTGCTTCTTCAGCTGTCTTGCCCACTCTCCCTGTAGCTATAGTGAGTATGTTTCCAGGATGCTGTAGGTCTGATCAATAGGCTGTTTTTTGGGGATCTGGAAGGAATGTTTTGCATTGAGCCAAACTGGAGTCCTGTAGGATTTTTGCCTTCCTTGCAGCACTGTGGAAGTACAGACTAGGATTTAGAAGCCTAATATTAAAATATAGAAATGTGTAGTTGTCATAACTTGCAGTCAGCGTCCAGTGCAATTGAAGCTAACAGGCCCATTCTCAGAGGTAAATGAGACCTTGGTTACTGCTTGTGCCTATAAAGCCTTCAGATTCCATTGGCATTGTCTGTCTCCCTCTTTCCACACAGGAGAGGGTTATGGGACTTAGAAATAGACCTGGGTGAAATATTTTTTGACAACTTCTTTTTGCCAAAAAATGCATATTTGGGTCCGCTGAAACCTTTTGCAAATTTGTGTTTAATTTGCTAAATGTTTGTTTTCGACAGAAACAAAACAAACAAACCCAGTTTCCAAAAAAATCACGTTTCATTTTAACATCTTCAAAATTAAAGATTTTAACTTTTCCATTCAAAATTACTTTTCATATCAAATTTTACTTCAATTTTATTAATTTTTGTTTACATTACACTCAAAAATGAAATGAAATATTTAGTTTTGGGTTGAACATAATGTTTACTTTGGTCTACCCAGAGTTATTGATTATACAGTGGGAGCCATGTAACCCTGCATTGCATAAGGTGCTGCGTCTATGGGTGCTCCAAAAAAATTAGATGGTGCTTAGTACCCACCAGCAGCCAAGTTCTCCACCTCCCCTCAGTGCCTCCCGCCCACTGGTGGCCCCACTGATCAACTCTATCCGCTCCCTCTCAGCACCTCCTGCATGCCACGGAACAGCTGTTCTGCGGCATGCAGGAGGCACTGGGAGGGAAGAGTGGGGATGGGGCATGCTTGGGGGAGGGGCAGGAAGAGGTAGGGTGGGAGTGCGGGTTTGGGGGAAGGGGTGGAGTGGTGGCTGGCCTGGGGCAGAGGCGAGGTCAAGCACCCCTGGGCAGAGAGGAAGTTGATGCCTATGCTGCATTGGACCCAATTAAATGCCTAGTACGTAGGATGAATGGATATATACCGCCCCTATCCAGTCTTAAGTTAAAGTTGCAGCCTAGTGCTAAAATCCATTCCAGTGTCTATTTTTCATTCACCTTCATGTCCTGAGCAATCCATCTAGTGATTCAGGGGACTCAATTTCATGACCAAATCACCAGGAGAGTATAGTTAAATTATGATTAATGCTGAGACTATGTCTAGACTATAAGCTAGAGATGCAGGGCCAGCCTTAGGGAAAGTGGCTTCTTGGGCAAACTTATATTTTGGCACCCTCAGGCCCTGCTCCTTCCCCGAACTCCCCCACATCGCCCCTGGGCCCTGCTGCCTCCCCACCCATCCCCCCAGCCCTCACTGCCTCCCCAGAGTCCCCACCCTTCCATCGCCCCCAGGCCCCGCTGCTTCCCCTCCATTGCCCCAAGATCCCTTCCGCGGCCTTGCACCTCAGGCCCACCTTGCTCCTTGCCTCTTGACCATGGTTTTCCCCCGACCACAGCACTCTGGGTGGTCATCTATGTTGCCCACCCATAAGGCTGGCCTGGTAAGGATGTGATTTACCTGCTTGTGTACACATATCTGTGGTAGCCCGATGAGAGCTAGCATGGGTATAAATTGCAGTGTAGCCACAGAAGCATGGGAAGTGACAGTGGAGACTTGGTTGAGCTATGCCACGTACAAACCTGTCTGAAAATGGTGGGTACGTACTTGGCATGACTCAGCTCATGCTGCCACAGCTACCCTACTATTTACACTCATGCTAGCTCTCGCAGATTTGACATATCTGTACATGAGCAGAGGAATCACAGCCCTAGCTCACAGTGTATATATAGCGGTACACGCATTTGTACCTCCACGCCAATCATATAGATTGCCAGTTCTGCTCTAATAGGTCCCAACTATCCAAGCATCTTTCTACTTCAAAATGAGGAGGTTCAGGATATTTATATAGTAAATGAGGTCTGAGACATGGAAAGTTTGAGATAAAAGAAATAATGTATGTGTAATTAAACAGAACAAAAAAGTTCTGAAAAAGAAACTTCCTCTTCTTGGCAACATTCCAAATCCATTAAAAAGTATCTTCTGGTAAAATAGGAATTATTAATATTTCATAAGCAGGCCTTCCAACTGCATTTCAAATGTTGACAAAAATAATCTGGGAAATATAGTTTGCAATAATGCATCAGATATAAAGTTTATACTACTTGCATACAACAAAGCCGTTTAAACTAGATTGACAGTCATCTTGTAATACAGTGATGACAATTGCATATGTATCCAAAGTGACATTCAGGATACTCGGTGCTCAACTATATACCTGTAGGACACTACTAAATGAGTTTTCATACTTATAGCTCTTTTTCACCATAGCTCTCAAAGCTCCTCTAAACACATATATCAATTTGCTGATGATATCACAAACTACCCAAGCTTTATTCTTACTGGTTATAATAAGGGAAACATGATGTTTATAGCCTTATAGAGTATCCCCTTTACATCAGCATCCTTAAACATTATTGTTACTGAATTATAGTTGTTCACCTTTACCATAGTATTCCCTGTACTTGGACTGAATAAATTATAAACTGAACTACTGAGAGTGGCACATGTCCAGTTTTCAAGTGGCATTTCCCCCAGTACAGGGTACTTGATCAAAAATGCACTTAACACAGCCTTGTAAAGACAAGATATCTATAGAGAGAATGAGACTTGCATATAATTGAACATTTGAATATCAGAGTTCAGAAAGACTCAATGAGAGCTATTTCCTCCTGTTAGGTGAAAACCTTAGGAAAAAGGCCTTAATGCATCTTGTTTAACTTTATAATGTAATGGCTGCTACTTTTCTAGCTTAGCTTTGTTATTGATATTATAGGCAGTGTATGTAGTGCTACTTATAGTTAAGGTTGCCTGACACTTCCCAGGGTACAGAAAGGCAAAGGAGAAGGCTCTGTAATCACTAGAGAACACGCTGCTCAGAATCTGGAATAAAATCCCGGATTCTTCAACATAACTGCTGCTGACAGCAATTAATGGTGAAACTCATTGTTAAAATGTGTGCCTCATTTCCCTCCAGTGTAGGGGTTCCCAAACTTGGTTCGCGGCTTTTTCAGGAAAAACACCTGGCGGGCTGCGAGATGCTTTCTTTACCTGAGCGTCCGGGAGCTGCGGAATGCAGTGGCCCGCCCTGCGCTGCTTCCCGCAGCTCCCATTGGCCGGGAACAGCGAACCACGGCCACTGGGAGCTGCAAGTGGCCGTACCTGCGGATGCTCAGGTAAACAAAGTGTCTTGTGGCCCACCAGGGGCTTATCCTGAACAAGCCGCGAACCAATTTTGGGAACCCCTGCTCTAGTGGCTGGCCTACATAAAGGATTACAACCTCTTACTGCTCTCAGTTACCATGTGAGCTCAAGTGACACAGGTTTGTATTGCAGATCTAAAACCTGCCTGCAACTCTGCTAATGAACCATATAGGAATCAATATAGTTCCATCTGATGAAATTTGGTTTTTCTTTTCAGTTTGCCATTTAAAAAAAATTAGGAAACGGCATACACAAAGTTGATATAAAAGAACATTAAGGTTGTAAAGTAATCATCCCAGTTCAAAAATGCCAGAAGTAAGGTTGCTTGTGCAAGCTTAATGCAGCTGCCTTCTGCATATGCATTACAATACAGTCTTTAGTTACATGATCACATACCATTTTTTCCCCACAAGACCTGTGCCTCTTTCAGTGCACAGGATGGACAGTGTTCACTGAATGAGTAGCTATTCAATATTTCCATTTATCTTCATTGTTCAATGTGTTTATTGCCTTATTTACTGCTCACCACTCAACCTCTAATGCAAATACAGAACTATACATTTCTTCAGGGGCTTTAATGGTGCTCCTCACTGCAATATGAGCACTTCACAAATGATAACTATTTACCCAACATCACGCAGAAACTCTGTGGCAGAAGCAGGGATAGAATTCAGTTGTCCAGAGTGGCATTTAAATACCTCAAGTCAGGAGACAATCTTCTCTCTTCCTGCAATCTCCAGCCTAATTCCAATTCCTAATTCCAGTTTCTCCCCCCACACATCATTTATTGCAGAGGGAAAGGGGAAACGGAGAGGGAGACAAGAGACAACAGCCTCATTCACTGCTCAACCCTGATGCATTCCCTGAGCAGTATTTGTCCTGTACACTGAATGAGAAAAGGGTCTGTGGAAAACACAGTGTGAGATTATGTAATTAAATACTTATACATACGTACAAGAGGGCCAAATAAAAGTTTAAAGGGCAACCTAAATGTTGGCATTTTCTAACCTTTGGATTGCTTGAGTTTGCAACCTTAATATTCTTTTAATATATGTAATATCTACATAAAAGTACAAACTAGTGTCTTTCATTATTCTTATAATTTATTCATTTCTGAAACTAGCGTTCAGAATAGAAATTTCCTACAGCAGGATGATTAGTACCTATGTTTTATATTAAGATAATGAAAAATATTGGTATCACTCATTCCTGCATCTATAAAGGATAGGGGTATTGAGCGGCATCACTCCTATTTAAATCAATGGGTTATATGTGACCATTTAAAATTTTACTTGAACAGCTTTGTGTTTTTTAATCAGAACAGCAATCAAAGCAAAATTGTTGTCCTGGGATATTGAATATACTCTAGGTTAACTCAGCAGGGAACCACTTAAAGCCAGGAAAGAAGTGTAGTTTTTAATAAAAAAAAAAAGCTACAGCCATTTTGCTGTAGAAAGCATTTGGCAAACTTCTGTATTTAAAGGCTGTAACAGTTTTAAAACAAAACAAAACAAAAAAACAACCCAAAATATTTGGATGCCTTAGGACCAAACATATTTTTAAGGAAAAAAATATAAAAATCTTATACTAATAATACAAAGGCATCTTACAAGGATTTATCCTCCTTTAGGCCCCAATATTTATCTCTGTTAAATAAACTGACAATGTCATGTTAATTTTACTCCACTGCAATTGTGTGTAAATAGAGCATATTTATTTAAAATTCTTTACTTTAAAACTTACTCAGTTATTTTATACATTACAGAAAAAATTAAGTGCAGAAATCTCTTTTTCCTGTAGAAACATTGTTAACAATGGGGCGAAAGAGTCACTGACAACATACTTCAAAGTGAATTAAATAAATTATTCTCATAAAAGCCAATGGAAACTGTTCCAAGGAAGAAAATTGCAAAAAAATAACAAACAGTTTGTATTTCTGAGATGTGAAAGAAATTATGTACTATTTATTATATGAACTATCATATCTAGCAAGGATACTTTTGTAAATGGTAGAGGCCAATGATGATGAACACAAAAAGTATATTTGGACAAGTAACCGCAA
This sequence comes from Lepidochelys olivacea, assembly GCF_965140295.1. Lineage (NCBI taxonomy): Eukaryota > Metazoa > Chordata > Testudines > Cheloniidae > Lepidochelys > Lepidochelys olivacea. The sequence continues at coordinate 83,290,795 of NC_140415.1, read as the reverse complement.
ATGTAAAACATGTATGTTAAAGCAAGCTAACACCTAAAAGCAAGCTGTCCTGACAGCAGCATAAAGGAGCCAACGTGCATCCAGAATCAACAACTAACTTTCATTACACAAAACCAGAACATTGTAATTGCCTAGGGGGCCTAACCAGTCTGCTTAAACTCAAAATCCTGATGACTAGATGCAATTCCAAGACTAGCAAAACGCTATAACTCCATACAGGTTACTGCATGGAAAAACCACAAACTTCACAAGAATGGATAAAATCCTATTCAGCACAGAAAGTGGCTTGATGCTTAACCCACAGGAAAGGATATTTACTCAGTCTCCCTCCCAAATCTAACCATGTGAAACGGTATTTAATTTCCCAAGGCGAACAAGAGTAGCAATCCTGAGAAAAACAAAACCATAAATTAACTGAAAGCTTAACTTCCACACTTGTATACTGAATTTTCCCTGAAAACCTCAAGGACTACACATGTAGTATCTGACTGACAAGCAGACCAGTGTCAAGATCATTCCTGTTCATAATAAAGGGGTTACGTACAGAAATGAGGTAACAAACTTTCTACTGCTTTGTGTAGCTGCAGCTTGTGACTGCCCGGTCCTAGGCTGCTTTATTTCTGGCTCAGCAGTATGTCACAGGAAATCCAAAGACTGCATGAAGAGTGTACAGGAAGTGTCTCTAAACTTTCTGGAAGACTTACACTACAGCACAACATATTCCAAGAGTACCCAAAATGTAACAACCTAACACCATATTAAGAAATGTGATAGTATATGTACAGGCCAGATTTACACCTTCCACGCCCCGAGGCACAGCATCCCTCCCCAGCCCCCGACAGCTGACCTTCATGCTTTCAGTCAAAAATGAAACTTTTAACACACTTTTAACTTTTAGGAGCCCCTAGGCATGTGCCTACTGTGTCTAATTGGAAATCTCGCCCTACATATGTATAAGCATTCATTCAAAGGGTGAAAAGATAGGATAAATGCTGATGCAGGAGACCAGAGCAGGAAGACTCTTACTTTCAACTAGTGTCAACCAGTAGTAAATCCTGGTACCATATACAACAGAAGAGGGCTACCATTTATAAGCATATGCTGCATCTTCCTGACCCCACTGTGTAGGGTGACCAGATGTCCCGTTTTTATAGGGAGAGTCCCGTTTTTTGGGACTTTTTCTTATATAGGCGCCTATTACCCCTCACCCCCTGTCCTGTTTTTTCAAAGTTGCTATATGGTAACCCTACCACTGTGTAATCTGCTGTCTGCTGTAATGGTCAGTGCCCTTATCAGAAGTACAGTCAGAGGCGAAAGTAAGCCAGTACGCCCCGGTACAACGTACCAGCAAGAGCCGGTGCACCATACTGGGGCAGCCCGGCTTCCCCAGGGGGCAATTTAAAGGGCCTGGGGCTCCCAGCAGTGGCTGGAGCCCCAGGGCCTTTAAATTTCCTCCAGAGCCCCGCTGCTGGAGCCTGAGGGTAGCGGCGGTGGGGCTCCGGCGGCTATATAAAGGGACCGGGGCTCCCCTGCTTCTACCGCCCCGGCCCTTTAAATAGCCACTGGAGCTCTGCTGCTGCTACTCTGGGGCTCCGGCGGCTATTTAAAGGGCCGTGGTGGCAGAGGCATCTGGAGCCCCGGCCCTTTAAATAGCCACTGGAACCCCCACTCCCCAGGGCTCTAGGGGCTATTTAAAGGGCCTGTGGCTCCCTTGCTTCTACCGCCCCGGTCCTTTAAATAGCCACTGGAGCCCCACCACTTCCCCAGGGCTCCGGCGGCTAATTAAAGACCAGGGCAGTAGAAGAGGGGAGCCCCCGGAGCCCCAGGCTGCTGCGGTTACCCCGGTGGGGTAGGAGGAGGAGAAGGAGGGGCAGGGCACTTACCTTACAAGGTGGGCTGGGGCTGGCTCTGACCCCCTTAGCCCCGCCCCTTCCACCCCAGGTCCCGCCCCTTCCGGGGGCCAGAGCTGGCTCCAGCGTACTGGTAAGTCACTCGACTTACTTTCACCCCTGAGTACAGTCCAGTGGTACCAGCCAGACTGTAGATAATTCAGAAACTATGAAGAAAACAGAACAGTTAAAGAATCCAGGGTATACATCAACCTATGGAACATTACATACTGTATCAATACAAACTACATATCAGTTTAAATCAACCTAAAAATGAACAAAAATCTAACAATTGGATATACTAAAAACTGGTTACAAGAAAGCATTCAAGCAAAAGTTTAATCACCGCAGATTTTCCCTCTCTCCAATAGGTCTGGTAGGTAAAATCAACATTTTCATCAGCAAAAAGTTTTTTGGTAGACAAAATCACTTTTCTTCTCTGCTCTCCTGGCAATGCTGGGGTCAGAGAAGATCAATATTTTATGTCCCTTTAAAATCTGAAGTGAGGCCTGTGAGAGATTTATTGAAGAGGCTATTTGGAGTTCTCATTAGTACTATGGAAGAAGACTGTCTTCCACATTTAGATCTAACAACTAAGAGATTATTCTTTCCATAACTACAGGAACCTCATTTTATTTATTGGCTGGAGTTCACAGTAGAAATTTTTTGTCTAAATCTCGAGTATTTTATTCTTGTTATTGGTAGCAATACAATTCTGTCAGTGGCATTTAAAAGAATACAAAACTCTGAAATTGATTTCCCACATGATTTATCATGTTGCTTCCACATTTCCAAGTTTATTTCTCCGTTCTTTCCACAGAAATGATCAATTCTATTAAATTACTGACCTAAGGTGAAATTTTCCATTAAGATATGGTGCTGAATCCTGCAGTCTATAAGGGCATAAATTCCTCTATTCTACCGGTACGAAACATATCCAAATCATGTTAAGCCTGCAGAATTTTTTTGGATGAGGCATATAGATAGAAAATGTGATTATGCAGTAGCATGTTTGCTGCACTCTCTCTTATCCTGTTGGTTGCTATATATGAGAGGAGTAAGAGTATAATCACAGATCCAGTAACCAACCCAAATACAACAAATCTGTTATCTACAGCCAGGCACTCAGATACCACAGAATATGTTGCAAAGCGAAAGTCTTGGATATATACCTTAACGCACTTAAAATTGCCTTCATCAAAAAAGACACTCCATCAGAAAAGCAGCTTCATGGAATGGGCCACCCAAATACCCCCTAGAGAACCTGCTTCAATACTGAAATAAAACCCCCTTTGACCAGACAGCCCTAGTTGTCAGCTACCAACCCTACACTGGAACCCATATGAGGTATCATCAATTACAACCCATATTTGATGGGGACCACATCCTGAAAGAAATCTTTCCTTCCTTTGGCCTTCTAGCAACCCACCAACCTCTCCAAGCTCATTATCAGAAGCAAGCTCCCCACAGACCAGGACACACCGCCTCAAAGTGGCACCAGACACTGCCAGAACAACAGATGCAAAACCTGTAGACATATCTCCACTGCTATGATGATCAGCACCCCCACAACACACCTTTCAAGATCCATGGGTCCTACATATGCCTGTCACAACATGTGGTAGTGTACCTCATCCAGTGCACTAAATGCCCCAGTAGCAGCTATTGTGGGTGAAACCAGCCAATCACTCTGCTCTCGAATGAACTCACACAGGAAAATGACAGAAGACAAAAACACCAAAAGGAGTAGCTTTCATAAAGTATCAGTAGTCATACACCACTTTACCAGAAATTTCCATCCTACCTAGCAGAGGGCTAAATCCTCCTCTTCACATCTGAAAGGTGAAGAAGGGGAGAAAAGAGAAGTGACTCATGGCTTGCCACCACTTTGACCCCTAGGAGAAGTGGTCCCTTGAAATGTATTAACTACTTATGCTAAACTATCTATTCCACCTTGTATTTAGCTGTGATACTGAGTTACTTTCCCAGATCTGAAGAACAGTTCTGTGGAATGCGTTACCTACGGAGGTGGTGGAATCTCCTTCCTTTGAAGTTTTTAAGTTCAGGCTTGACAAAGCCCTGGCTGGGATGATTTAGTTGGGGATTGGTCCTGCTTTGAGCAGGGGGTTGGACTAGATGACCTCCTGATGTCCCTTCTGACTGTGATATTCTATGATTCTATGTAGGGCCCTCTCTTGGCTCCCTGGTCTAGAGCCCTGTGGAAGTCTTGTATGGCTTTTGGCAGCTGGCACCAGGCTGACCTCTGCCACTCTGGATGCTGGTCTCTGCAGGGCTGGAACTGCCTGTGTCATGCACAAGATCCCACAACAGTTCAAAGACTCCCTTTGTGGGAGAGGAAGTTAACGAGAGACTCCTTGAGCTGTTCTGCTTCTCTCTAGTCCTAAGCTCAAGAGCTCACAACTGAAACTGGTCTCTGTCTCAGGTTGTCCCCTCCCACTGAGGGGCTGAGCAGCCCTAGCACATAACTGGCCCAGCAACATGCTTGGCCATATCACTTCATTTAAAAGACTCCCTATGAGTCAACAATGTGCCCTTGTTGCCAAGAAGGCTAACGGCATTTTGGGCTGTATAAATAGGAGCATTGCCAGCAGACTATGGGACATGATCATTCTCCTCTATTTGGCATTCGTGAGGCCTCATCTGGAGTAGTGTGTCCAGTTTTGGGCCCCACACAAGAAGGATGTGGAAAAATTGGAAAGAGTCCAGTGGAGGGCAACAAAAATTATTAGGTGGTTGGGGCACATGACTTATGAGGAGAGGCTCAGGGAACTGGGATTATTTAGTCTGCAGAAGAGAAGAATGAGGTGGGATTAGCTGCTTTCAACCATCTGAAAGGGGGTTCCAAAGAGGATGGATCTAGGCTTTTCTCAATGATAGCAGATGACAGAACAAAGAGTAATGGTGTCAAGTTGCAGTGGAGGAGGTTTAGGTTGGATATTAGGAAAAACTTTTTCACTAGGAGGGTGATAAAGCACTGGAATGGGTTACTTAGGGAGGTGGTGCAATCTCCTTCCTTATAGGTTTTTAAGGTCAGGCTTGACAAAGCCCTGGCTGGAACCTTTAGATAGGGATTGGTCCTGCTTTGAGCAGGGGATTGGACTAGATGACCTCCTGAGGTCCCTTCCAACCCTGAGATTCTATGACACTCAAATATTGGACAGCCACTTTACTGGAATATCTCCCCAGAATCTGATTTAGCCTAATGATGACCATTATTTAACTGGGATAATATCATATATTTTGCTTAAGAAGAGAGACATTTAGCTACTGTAATTCCAGATAATTAAGTCTTGTGTAAAATTTTAGACCTTGTTAATATCTTGTTAAACTCTGGTCTTTCAATAGGGAAGCTGTGGAAGTAAATACAACAAACAATAGAATAATGAATAATTTTCCTTGACCAGTTGAGCAGGATTTTGGAAGTTCCAGAAGCACCAAACTAAGTATTAACATATTAGAGAATGTACAAATTCCAAGGAAACTGAAGATTAACTTCTCCCTTGTGGCAGTGCCTCTCAGTATAGTCTCTTGTGAAATCTATATTTGTCAATTTATAATATTATAAATGCAAAATCAAATACAATTAATATACAATGTAATAGAATACAAATGATATACTTTTACATACACTATGGAAGAGTACAACTGAAGTATTCAGTAAGGGCTTAATTGTTAGGTCTCATTTACACATACAAAATAAACCAAGAAAGGCGAAAATCAGCTCTGGGCTCTAAACAGCTGTAGATTTAAACTGACCAAAACAAAAATAAAAGAAAGAAATGGTGTCAGCTTGTTGAGTTTAAAACTACTCAACTGATTGTCTCCTAACTTGGCTTTCTTTGTAGGTATTCTTGAGGAAAAAAAGTGTTCACGTTTAAAAAGGAAATTAATTATGGGGTTTGTTTTAAGAGCCTTATTTTTCTGAATAAAAACTTATCAGGAATATGAAATTTTCTGTCCTCAAAAACAATGAAAGACGACTTACAGTAGAAGAGCACTGACTCCCTCAACTGAAGAGGCACGAGGCACAGTCTTTAACAATTTACTTTGTTCTGAAGCCCTGGACTTCTTTATACTCTGTAAAGTAGTAAAAAATGGTTGACTTCTTATTCCTTTTTCAGAGTACGTTTCAAGTTTAGAGTTGGCAAATGTGTCATGAACAGCTGAGACCAGACAGAAATGCACTGTTTTAAGTAAATCAGCAGCAAATTCTGTCAGATATTTACCCAATATACAAATGGAAAACTACTCTAATATGAGGGTTGTGGCACTGTAAGACTTTAATGGTATGACTTTCTAGTATAGACAGGCCTTAGCCTCTGTATGCTGCAGCCATTAATGTGTATGTGATCACACACACTTGAGCTGGACAAGCATTCCACCCAGCAGAGGGCAGTGCTACATAAGCATACCTTAGCATGGATAACCAAAAAGCCAAATGTTCTGTATTATCATAGAGATTTTTAAGATGTTGTCCAAAAGAAACTGCTTTGTCCAGCATAAAGAAAGGGTAAAGGCAGCACAAAAAAAGGTATTTAAACACCTTACAAATCTAATTCATGTTTTCAACTACGTTCTGAACAACTAGTTCCGAACTTAAAGACTTCCCACAAATGGGAGGAAAGACTTCTACAAAGTGTGGACTATAATGTATAGAAGAGTAGTGACTTTTAGATGCAGCATGCTCTTTTCCAATCCCATATTTATTATTGATAGTTCTTCAATTGTTGTAGCTTTGTTGGGGAACATCATCTATACAAAAACAAATATTAAGTAATACTTTGTTACACCTCATTCAGGAAGCGTATTAAATTTTATTCCTTCCAACATATTCAGGACAAGAAATTACCTGCAGTACAGTGGAAGAAATTCTCACCCTCTCAAGCTTTCTGGAGACCAGAACAGACAGTAACAGCTGCCTGAGATGGAGACAGTAAAGAGGGTGTCACTGGGAACTGCTTAGACTAACTCAAGGGAAAAAGCACAGTCTAGCTATACTACTTGGCAAATTTGTACACACATGGTTAAGATTAACATAAAATTACTGGTTTCAGAGTAACAGCCGTGTTAGTCTGTATTCGCAAAAAGAAAAGGAGTACTTGTGGCACCTTAGAGACTAACCAATTTATTTGAGCATGAGCTTTCGTGAGCTACAGCTCACTTCATCTGATGAAGTGAGCTATAAAATTACTGTAGTTTCATTTTTCTAGCTGCACTTTATCCTAGCTGTCCCCTGCTACATCTCAATGGGAAGTTTATGGTTCTGATATGTCTATCTTTGGCCCTGCTAGTGGTTTGGGTTTTACTAGTACCTGCTAGTTCTTTTCCTGCTATCAACTCTTCTCATTTTGGCAACTATAAGCTTCTTACCCTCTCGTTGTTTGATTACAGAGGCTATTAGGCATCCTCCCCTTCCTCCACTACAGCTAACTCTCCAGGGTTCTTGTTGAAGAGCCTGGTGGTCCATAGTGACATACATAAAAGAGGAAGAGGAAGAAAAGAAAAAATTGACAACACAAGTGCTCTGTGGACCACAGATATGGCCTACAATCTTATTAGATCAGAGGTATCAAAAAACACAAAAGTACAGGAATTCACCAGCAATTACAAAATCTCTTCAGGCAGAGAGAAAATAAATCATGTTGAGTTCCACTATATTTTCCAATTGTTTTTAGTACTTTCAGATCTGCTTTCAGTTGTAAATGCAACAGCAAATCAGCAGAAATGACTATATTCGGTGTTGTTTATATAGAAATACAGATAGAACAAAAAGCATTATCCTCTTTATGTAGTTATCAATTCATTCAGAATATAAATGTTACCCGGAAGTTTTTGACCTTGTGCACACACAAAGGATAATTAATGTGCCACATGGAAAGTGAATCAGATCAGTGGTTCCTCTCGGCCACTGCCAAATGCTTCAGAAGAAGGTGCAAGAAACCTTGTTGTGCACAACTCTGAAAGAACATGTTCATAAAGGACATTTCTTTCTAAGTTTCCCGCTCTGTTACAGGCTGGCTTATACTTTGAAACAGAAGTTAATATCCCTCCTTTCAAAAAATCACCCATATAATGTAAATCTGGATGTTTTCATTATCCATATAATGGTCTAACCTTTTTTTATTTTTTAGTCCCACTAAGCTTGTGGCTTCAGTGATGTGTATGACTGAGGTCCTAGGTTTATGTAAAAAAAAAGTGTTTCTTTTTTGCAGTTTTAAATGTATTGTTTCTCGATTTCATGGTAGAACCCCTTGTACTTGTATTATGAGAGAGGATAAATAGGAGAAACCAATTTACCTTCCTTATACCATTCATTATTTTGTGTGCCTCTACTAGAGCAGTAAGAATGATCTATGACCTGAAAAAAATGTACAGAAATTGAAAAAGCTGGGATTATTCACCTTTATTTCTAAGATAAACAAGAGGGGAGAAATGATAAACATATATAAAATAAATGGTCTACAGAAGGCAGATCAGGAGCTTCTGCTCTCCCCATCACCTCATGCAACAACAAGGGGACATGCAATGAAATTAAAAGGTGGGTAACTCAGAACTGATAGAAGGAAATACTTTTTCTCACAATGCATAATTAGGCTGTGGAACCTCTTGCCACAGGAAGCAGTTGAGGCCAACAATTTAGCAAGATTCAAAATGATTGATATTTACATGGATATCAAAATATCCTGTTATAATTAGTGACAATACATTTTTGAAAAGGATATTAAACTTTGTGCTTCAGGATTTAAAGCAATCTCTCTGAGAGGTCAGACTGAGATTTATGTGGTGCAGATTATCCGACATCTGCCTGCTGCAAGGTTCTTAGATTTTCCTCTGAAGCATCTGGTTCTGGCTACTGTCTGGACCAGTCTGATCCAGTATAGCAAGTGCTATGTTCCCTTTTATTTGTCTTCTTCCAAAATTAAACAGTCCAAATCTTTACAGCCCCTCTTCCTGTAGAAAGTTTTCCATAGCTAATTGTTTTCATTGCTCATTTGTGAGCCTCTTCTGTTTCTTTTACTGAAAACTGAATTGTCGACAAAACAAATTCTTTCCCCCAAAAATGTCTGCTTTCTGGAAAAAAAAATTGACTTTTTGTTGAAAAACCAAACATACAAAACTCAAAAAGTTTTCAGTTTTCAACCAAAAATGGAAAATTTAGATTAGGAAACACCACAGTGGAGCCTCATGGAAGTTTTAATCCAAGTGTCTCAAGCTACCATTCTCCTCTAAGGGCTAGGCTCTTGAGCTGGACTGCATCTCTCAGTATGTATTGTGGTGTCTCAGCAACAGGAGAAACCATGGTGCATCCTGGAGATACAGAAAGTCATGGAGACCATCCCACACATGAGAATAGGAGAATGAAGTACACAAATTATAGCTCCCACAAGGTAGAATTTCCTAATCAAAATTCTTGGGTTTTGGCCAAAAAAAATATTAGTTCTCCCTGTTTCATGTGAAATGGAAAATTCTGAGAAGAAATTTTTGTTTTTTCATTTTCACCTAAATTTTACATGAATACAATACCCATTTTCTTAACAGATCTAACTCCCACTCTTCTTTGTCTCCTAACTGCCTCCCAACTAACTTTTGTTACAGTTCTTCTTCATCCACTATTTTGATGACACGCTCAAAGATTAGGGTTTACTAATCATGGGAGCTATGCTGTTTTGTACCTTATATGTCTTGTTAATGTAGATGTTTTATTCTGTTCTTTATTATTATTTTGACCAATGTTTCTGGTATTAAAATGAAGATTACTGATCTCTAATTCCTAGGAGCATTGCTACCTTCTACTTCTCCAGTACAGTACATGATTTAATGAAAGATGGCATATTTTCATTAGCAACTTCAGAACTTTTGGAGGAGCAGATTCAGAGGTTTGACAACTAATTCTTACAAGATTATTCTAAAATTCTCTCTCTTGAGCAATGGCAAATCTACTGGATGAACAACTTTAACAAGGTAATATGCACAAAATAATGCACTCTCAGTGTCTGTGATTAAATAGCTAAGAGTGGGAAGGCAGGTGGCTGATCCCCTAATAGAGAGAAGCCCAGGAAATGTAATCAGTGCTGCTGGTGTACAGAAGCTTTCCCTCTTCACTGAGCAAAGACATGGTAATCTATTCTGGATGCTTTGAAGCATTAACCCTCCATTCTGGCATTCAGTTGCCCTCTAGGCACATGCTCTACTCTTACCAAGACATTTAGATGCTTGATGGCTTAAAGTGCACATTATTCACATACCCTGCACATTTTGTTGCCTCATATTTTGCTCCACATTGAAATGGTGAAGGACATTGTGATCATGCATTCACTTTTTCAGAAGCTGACTGAAGTCTGGAAGAAGGAAAAATGTCACAGGGGAGACAAAAGGTATGACATGATCCAATGGCTGTAGTTTAAAGCTAGACAGATTCAGACTGGAAATAAGGCATAATGTGTTAACCAGGGAGAGCAATTAACCATTGGAACAATTTACCCAAGGTTTTGGTGGATTCTCCCATCACTGACAATTTTTTAAATCAAGACTGGGTGTTTTTCTAAAAGATCTTCTCTAGGAATTATGTTGGAGGAAGTTCTATGGCCTGTGTTATACAGGAGGCCAGACCAGATGGACCCTTCTGTACGGGGAGATGTCAGCAAACCAGTATATTGCCTGACACCAGCACTTCTGGCTTTGGAATCTATGAATCATTCAGTAGTTTGTCTAAAACAAACTGTGTTACAAGAACATTTCATTTTCCAATTAAATAAGTCTTATTCTTTCTGTGTTAAGTACTGTAAATACATTTGCTGTTTCTCTTCTCCCACTAAACCGTGTTGGCATTTTATCAGTGTGCATATATTAATTGGATTGCTACATATTTTTAATCAGAGTAGATACAACTTTAGTCAAGGGGATTCAATAGACAGAAAATATCTGATCACTTTACTCTACACAGGTTTGAAGTTTTTCTTTGTGAGGGATAAGTTTTTTCACTCTGAAGACAAAAGTTGAGCCAGCAGGGCACCAATACCCAGTGTTGTCCAGACAGAGGCAATTTCCCAGTGGGAGATGGAGAAAGTTCCAGGATTATTTCTTTTATGTCTTTAGCATACAATAGTTCTGCTAAATTCCACTTTTTGTTGTAATGCCTTTGTAAAATATATTTTGTCAGTTCAATGTTCACACATTTTACATATATTCTCTGTACTTTGAATTTATGTACACCACATTCCACTGTGATTTATATCTTAAAACTCCTTCTGTTACTCTGCTTAATCTCACTAGAGACAAAAAATTAAATACAATGAATTAATACAATGCAATTAAAATGAACCCAAACAGATTTACAAAGCAATGTTACTGTGAAGATTCTAATCTACATATGCAAATTATGACTGTTTAAGACAATAGCCAAACAAGGCTTTTACTCAGTATTTTGAAAAATTTCATAATCAAGTTTTTCAACATTCATTCTAGTAGTTCTCATCTAGCATATGGGAGACCCTGGTTCAAGTCCCTGCTCAAAATCAGGCAGAGCAAGGTTTTGAACCTTGATCTCTTACATCACAAATGAGCAACCTAACCACCAGGCTATTGGCTTTTCTGGGGTGGGTGGGTCTGGATCTGTCTCTGTGTGTCTCTTGTTTGATCAGGGATGCCATCATGGGCCCAAGAAACCTTCACAATTAAAATTTCATTAAGACTGATGTGTTTCCATTCAAAGTTTTGGTTCCCATGAAAAAACGTCATTGAAAAATTCCTGACCAACTCTAATGAGAGGTACATAACCCACTGATGGTTTCTGGGGCAGGTTAAGAGTGTCAACTAATACTGTCTGTTTTGATTACAGGAGCTACTGGAAGCAAAAATCGACATCTGGATTTGCAGGAACTCTATAGTGCATAGGGCTCACAAGCAGGCAGCCAGGTTGGGAGGTAGATCACCCAGTTGAGCTTCCAGGCTGAGGCTCTCTGCCTTCAATGGTTCAGCAGAATGGACATGCTGTGGGATCACCTCAAGTGTTTCTGTACTTGTTGATGGGAGAACTACAACCACCTAATGTCCTGGTTATTCATCTTGGGGCCTACCATGGAGTAAATCTGAGAGAGAAACGTAGGAAGGCAATCATGGCTGAACACAAGATTGGTTTGATCTAAAAAGCTAGTGAGGTGAGTGTGACTGTCAAAACAGTCCAAATGGACAGAGCCCAAAGAATGTGAACTGGGAGGTTGCAAGAATCATTTCAGATGCAGGGTGCTCAGTGATCAGACATCTGGTACATCCAATAGGATCCACTAGAGCCTTTTAGGGACAATGGAGTGCACCTCTTGCATGCAAGGGCTGACATTTGGCTGCAGGACCTTAGGAACTGGATTAGGCAATAAACTGATATCAGGCAGGGTGAGTGGGGAGGTGATCAACCCAATCATTGTAGCTCTAGTAGCTAGTGGCCAGTGCAGATAAAGAGTAAAAGGGCCAGCTCCCTGAGGTAAATGAGACCTGGCATTTTAGCTGGTGGATCTTGTGCCTGTAAGGACAGGCTTGAAGCTTTTTCAGACCGTGAAACCCCTTGATATTCTCTACCTCAGAAGCTGAGTTCTGGGGAGATAGGCCAAGGGGTCTGTCCCATGTTATTGCTTAAATGGTGGAAGCCCTGTACCGCCAAGCTGGACTCAGTTAAATGCCTGGTAAGTGAGATGAGTGGGCCTATACAGCTCCTACCCAGTGTAACATTAATAAAGTTGTGGTCTGGCATTTAAAATCTATTCCAGTGTCTGTTTTTCATTCATCTGTGTGTCCTGAGAGACATTATTTCCCCTCCTCCCCAACCCCCACCCTGATTTTTCAGTTGGTCAGAACAGACTTGGAGTTCAAGTCCTGACAATGACATCAGCCATGAAGATTTTAAGGAGTTTATTAAGATAATAAATACAGTGATCTAGGAGGGATACAGCGCATGTAATTTCACATTCAGTAATGCATGATACATCTTTTAGAGGTTTATTGTTAACTCAATGTTTTCTGTGTCTGCCATATCTACTATGCTGCACTCTCTACTGATTTTGTAGATGCAACATATAATCACTATTAAGTCATCTCTGTATATAACGTTCCAAGGTTGTAAATAATGATTTTACAGGCTGCTCTAAATGTCAGACTTTTTATAAGCTGTGCAGATAGAATGCTTCCCCCACTCTTTTCCCCCCACTACATTGGTATAGCGTGTGGTTTTTCAATGATGAATAGAAAATTTAAATTGTGAAGGCAAGAATAAGATTCACAAAGAAGGACTTTTATTCTGAGGCACTTACATCTGTTGCCTGAATAGTAGCAAAACGATGGACTTTTGCCAGACTAATGAGTTACAGATTCAAGTTCTGTTCACACCATATGTAGCAAGGAAAATTATTCAATAAGAAATCAAGAGAGAAAAAACACCCTCTATTGCAACTCTAGCCAGTGATCCCTGATGTGCATGGAATGGAAAGTCTACCCTTCCCTGTTCACAAGAGCCAATCAGATTTCCTCTAGGGCTCTGAATTGCTCAGATATCAGATTACCAGGCATGTTTGAAAAACTCTCTGAAAGACCACCAGCTCTCCATTAGTCCTACAAAACCACTCACCAACCTAACTTTTTAGAACACAATTAACTGTAATCATTCCATGTAGAAAACCTCAATTTTAGTAGCTTTCCATTACATAACATTCACCATAAAAAGTCAAAACCACTGGATTGTCAGTAAAAACAATTTCAGAATTTAACTGACATATTTTACCTTGGTTCATGAGAATCTTAAAATGGATAGGTAACAGGGCAGACAATCACATCCTTAATGATGTTGGTGTCTCCTATACACTGTAGTTATTGGAAGAGGGATGCATGACAAAGTCATGGTGTGTCTGAGCCCCCATGTGACGGGGTATACCTATCCCACCCTGGTTCAGCATGCTCCAGTTGGAAACAAGGTATAAAAGAGTAGCTCAGCTCAGTCTGGCCTGGCTGCCAAAGGGAGTGGCAGGTGCTGCAGGCTCCTGCAAAAGAGATTGCTGGAGCTCCAAGATGTAGAAGCCAGCTGGGCCGAGGCTCCAATCAACTCCCAGCTGCCCGACGCTACCGACGGAGGAGAGACAACAGAAGCTTCAAGATTACCAGAGCCAGAGGGAAGGGTAGGAAGTAGCCCAAGGGAACCACACATTGATCCAGTTGTGGAACTGGGGTTTGTCTCAACATGTTTCAGGAGGAGGCCCATTGAGCCTGTGGTGGATACACCTGCCCTAGACAGGGCCCTGGGCCATGACCTGGTGGAGTATGATAAGCCTGGGTCCTCCTACCTTGGATGCCATCCACCCCAGGGTGGTGGCCCATTCCCCTCTGGCCTCTAAGCCACCAGCCCTGCACAGGAAGGTGGTCTTACTGACTCGATGCAGGGCAGTGTGGTCCAATGGACAAAGGGGTAGTGCTATCGACTCTGTCCATTCGGCAATACTGCCCTGCATCAAGGGGTAGTTCTGTTGACTCTAGCCATTGGGCCGCATTGCCCTGCATCAAGAAGTAGTTCTGTTGATTCTGGACACTAGGCCACGCTCCCCTGGGAGTCAGGGCTGCTATGACAATGTGGGAGATTAGGCCACTTAGGCTGCCAAATCCCTACTTTAATTCCCCCACAACCCGGCGTCCCCTTGTGACGCTCTGTACCTCATAGTAGCAACCTGGAACCCCTATATTCACCACTGTCATATAATTATGATGTATTTGGTAGAAAGTATGTCTTATGAGGTATCATTTTAAAAGTCTTAACCTGTTGAATATTAATATCCTGTTGGATTGTATGTGCTATCATTGTATGTGGAGTTATGAAGTTTTGTTATGTGTGTGTTACTGAAATATGTGGTGAGGTTGGGAACACCCACAACCAGACTTTCAGGTAAAACAATGGAGTAGCTAGACAGTGGTTAATGGCTCATCATCACCCGTGAAGGAAAGAATCCACTATCCCAGAAACTGTATACAATGGAGACTTCTCAGAGGGGACACGTAGACAATGGGGACCTCTTGATCCCATGTCACAGCAAAAGATCTTTCCAACAAGCTGGAAGAAAGTACTAAAAAAGGGGAAGTGACATCATCACTTGGCCTCACTCCTCCCCCACAACTCAACATCTGGAAACATGTCCGGAAGACAAAGACTTCGAGTGGGGGAGGGTGGTCCTGGGCTGGACCTGTTAATTGAGGATCTGTGACTTGTTTGTACCATCTCTCAGGGTGAGACACTGCTTGATTAAAATCCTGTTCGATTTGTAGAACTTAGACTATGAATTTATTTTTGCTTCTTTAGTAACCAACTCTGATCTCTATGCCTGCTACTTATAATAACTCAAAATCTATCTTTCCATAGTTAATAACCTGTTATATATTTTATCTAAAAGTGTGTTTTGGTTGAAGTGCTTGGGAAATTTGCTCAGGTTACAAAGGCTGGTGCATATCCACTTTCTTTTGTAGAAGTGGCGAACTGGATAATAAACTTACACTGGTCAGCCTTCTGACCAGCGCAAGATGGTACCCTTCTAGGATGCAAGACTGGTGAGCTGGGGGGAATTGGCTGGAGCCCCTGCATTGTTGGTTCACGAGTGGCTGGGAAAGCATTCATGTAACTCAGTTGGGTGTTTCCCTGTCTGTGGATGGCTGTGTAAATGCAATACCTACCTATCAGAGGTTTGTAGCTTGACAACAGCATCATCATAGTGTGAGAGGCAACCCAGATTGGCGGGAAATAAGGGTTCAGCTGTTCCACAGTCCAGGTTGCACCCTGGGGATCTCATCACACCTCCTGACAAAAATACCTACCCTGCAATACCCCGCTTTCTCACCTTTTCTCTTGATCACTCTCCCTAAAAAACACAAGCCCACCAGAATTACACTGTACTGCTAGAAAACAAGAAACCCCACCTTTATAGCAGTTTATGAGAATTGTTCCTTCAAACAAAAAAGATCATCTAAAAAAACCCCATACCATTGTGAAAAAAGGTTGTCATCACTATTCTTTCTCTAAAAGCCACACACAGGCTTGGACATTAACTTAGATTTGGATATTATTTGCATTAACCATAGCAAAGCTTTGTGAAAAGTGGTGTGTAGAACAAGAATACATATATAATTATTTAAGAAGAAGAATAATTTCCTCAACAACTCTGTTAATGTGACAATACAACCATCTATAATGTTGTAAGATCATTAAGACTATGGCGTCACACTATGTACTACAAGTAGAAGCAAATTATGTTACAGCTGCTTTAAGACTATTTCAGCCTAATCACCTATCATACCTAGTTGGGCCAGATCATCTAATTTTTCCTTTTTTCACCAACACTTTTCAAGCATGCATCATTCACTCCAGTAAGACAAACCAAAGTGCGAGGGTGGGGAAGAAAATAGCCACAGTGTGATTTATAACAATACTGTTGCTCATGATGTGTTCAAATCCAAAATAAAAAGTAAAATGGGGATGGGAGGAGGAGGACTATATCTATGAAAATCAGTCTAGCAACTCCCAGGGTGGTAGAAAATTAACCGTCATGAAAATAATTGCAATAAGCACTGAAATGAACAATAGATGATTTTAGAATACTGCATGTGTACATCATGAAAATATGAAAAGCGTACCTAAAATGCTTCCTAAAGAAAGAGATTAAAGTGAAACCTGTGTAACCATTCCAAAAGATGGCGTTCATAAATTGTACAAGTTACTAAATACACATTTTATATGAAAAATATTTACAAAAGTAAAAAATAATATGTCATTTGTAATTCTTTTGGGGCCTTGCATCCCAAATCTTTAGAATAAGGAATAACAGTGATAACTAAGTCGTTGGTGAAGGTTTTATTAATGGCAGCTTTGATATCTTGCATTTATTGAAGTGTATTTTTACTATAATTTAAAAAGCTGTTCCATTAACATCATATTTGGCTAATGAATCTTGACCTATGCAGCCATACTAATACAATTGCAAATGAAAACCTTGTACTTCCTTTTATGTTCATTTTATTTAAATGAATACAAGCACCTTACAACATCTCTTCAAATTGGTGTGTAATATTAAATCGTAAAAGTTCTTAAAAACTGAGCTCAGTAAAAAAATCTCTGGTTTCTTTACTGTGAAAGCCTCCACCCACAACACTATTTTTCATAACTTTCATAGTTCTGCACTGAAGTCACAGTAAGTTTTTATTGAATCAGGCTCTTTAAAAACAGCAACATACAAGTAAAATATATTGTATTAGTATGTGCAAATTGCTTGCAAAAGTGTATAGGGAAAGAATAAACAACAATCTACCTTTTTCATAACAATAATTTTATAAATCCCAAACAAAATTATGGAATCAGGGTTTTTGGAGGTTAAAGCAACATATTATTCCAAATAAATAATGGAGTAAAATGGAAAAAAAGTTTTAGTCCCACATGACAAAATATACCTATGTCCACTATTGTAATAATTTTCATACATGGTATGCCTTGTGAGGTATCATTTGAAAAATCATAATTTGATGGTCATTATTGTCCTGTGGTGTCTGTGAAGTTATAAGATTACACTGTAGGGTGTTTCTAAAACATGTTCCAAGTCTGAGGAGTGGCCAAACCAGTTCCTCAGAGACAAAGGGTGGCAAGCTGATGCCTCAGCCAGGTGTAAACAAGGTGAAGGGGGCCATTACCTGCTGTACGGCCACTTTGGCAGGAAAGAGGGCCTGGGCAAAAAAAATCTACATTTTAGCGAAGAAACAGCATGTGGCTCCCATCCACAGAGACTGTCTGTCACCATAATCACAGTTGGAAATGCTTCTCCAAGAGGGAAAAGAGGGCTACAAGAAGAAAGGGGAAACACCCGAAGGCACCCTCCTGCTCTCCCTCTCCATCACTTCACTGCACCAAAAAAAACAAACGAAGCAGCCATTAAACAGAAGAAGAGATCCTGTTCTAAGTAGTTCGGACAGTAAGACTGTTGAGAGCATGTGGTGAGAAAAATTCTACTTTGAATTTAACACAGTTTGTGAAGTTAGGCATTAGTTGTGTTTTATCTTTACTTTTCTTGTAATCATTTCTGACTTTTATGCCTCATTACTTGTTTGGACTTAAAATCTCTCTCTTTGTAGTTAAACTTGTTTCATAGTTTTATCTAAACCAGTGTATTTGAATTGAAGTGTTTGGGAAACTCCATTTGGCGTAACAAGTTTTGTGCATATCATTTCTCTTAATAAAATGACTGAATTTATATAAGCTTGTATTGTCCAGAAGAAGGCTGGGCAGTACAAGACGTACATTTCTGGGGGAAAATCTGGGACTGGAAGTGTGCTGTGGTATAATTCAGGCTGGTAGGTGCCTCTAGGCTGCAGGTACACACATACCAAGAGGGGAGTGACTTACTGTTTGTGAGCACTCCTGACTGGAGGTTAAAGCCCCAAAGCAGTGTAAAATGCACCCCAGCATAGAGGGCAGAAGTACCACAGCTTCTCACTAGTCTAGATCAATGTTTCTCAATGACCCGGCTGTGGACTGGTGCTGGTCCCTCATACCTCCCTGACATGGTTTATGGAGGCAGCAAGCCTCTCCCTGGTGTAAAAAAAAGGTTGAGAAACCCAGGGTACAGTCTAGGCCAGGGTATGTCATATCCCATTACTAATGCTGTACAATAAAGGGGAAAATTTAATTACATACCATGTGCCTGATTCTTATTTTACTTGTTCTGCAAGGGAGTTGCTCTCAATTTATGCTGATGTAATTTATATTAAAATCATGCCATGTGTTTTTGTATTGGAATTCAAGAGACTTTCATGAGTAAAAGTATAATCAAATACTCATTTTTAACTTTATGACAACTACTGACTTCCCAAAAACTTTTTAGTCACAATCGTTAATTCGCTAGCCGGACTATATCCAAGCAGAAGCTAATTATTAAATTACATAAAGATTTTAAATGGAAGGATTAAAACCAGAAGATGTAGTGCTCAAAGGCATCCTTTAAAAATTGCTTTAAATGCAAATATTAACCTAAAGCAAAGAGGGACAAAAACAAAGTACTCTTAAATATTCACAGAAACAAACTGGTTTCCTTATGAGTAGAATTTCCAGTGTGTTAAGAATGATGTTTGTTTATTTCTAATTTTCAGTGTTATTTTAAAGCAAATATGGCTCATATTTAGATGTAAAAATATCTTATTTCCAAGTTTAAAAATTATTCTCCTTGAGAGCTATCAAAAACATGCTACTCCTCCAAAGACCTACTTCCCTGGAGATGTGCATCCTGCAAGCAAGGGAAACCTTTAAACCTCACTATGCCCCTTAGCAAAAAATATGCAACTGTACAAAACGTCTGGCATTTTAGCATATATGTTAGATATAACCCTATTCTCAAAATTTGCTAATTATTTTAAATGTTTTGGGAAAAGACTGTCATTTATTGTATATCTGCATAATGCCTTGCACAATGGGACTCTGACCTGTTTGAGGCTTCTTAGCCCTACCAGAATATAAATGTTAAATAAATAACAACATTGGCATCTCTTGGAGTTTTATCACAAGTCTCACAATACTTGGTGTCTCCTTAAAGCCGCAGCTCCTGCAGTCTTGGGATTACAAAGAATCTCAGCTTTTCTTAAAAAAAGTTCTAAATTCTTGTGTTCATAAAGCAAATCACAGAAATGAGAACCCCAAATGCCCAAGAACAGGATAGTAAATAAAAAGAACCGAAAGTATAAAAGATTTCATTATGTTTAAGCCACTCCAACTTTGGGCACTTGACTCATTTTTGAATACTTGGAGTTGGCAATACTGTAAATAAATAACAACAAGGTGAGTGAGACAGCATGCCTTAGCCTATGAAATGGCAGAAGGGAGGGTCTGTGGAAACACTGGTTCTTGTACTTGGGGGACTGCACACAGCTGGCACAATTCTTTGGGATGATGCAACCATCTCAGATCAGTACAGTCAACTATTCCATATGCCATCATCCTGCCCCCCTCCTTTGGGATGTGGTTCCTTATGCTCCACTTAGGGTTACCAGGTGTCCAGTTTTCGACTGGAATGCCCGGTCGAAACAGGACCCTGGTGGTTCCGGTCAGCACTGCTAACTGGGCTGTTAAAAGTCCGGTCGGTGGCGCAGCAGGGCTAAGACAGACTTCCTGGCTCCACGCAGCTCCCAGAAGCAACCAGCAAGTGCCTGTTGCCCCTAGGCACAGGTGTGATCAGGGAAGCCCCACGCGCTGCCCCTGCCCCAAGCGCCACCTCTGTAGTGCCCATTGGCCGGGAACTGTGGTCAATGGGCGCTGTGGGGGCGGTGCTTGTGGGGGCGGGCAGCGCACACTGCACAGAGCCACCTGGCTGTGCGTCCGCCTAGGGGCCAGACATGGCGACCACTTCCAGGAGCAGCACAAAGCCAGGGTGGGAAGGGAGCATCCCTTAGCCCCACTGAACAGGAGCCGCCTGAGGTAAGAGCCGCCCAGCTGGAGCCTGAACCCCCACCCGCATCTCAACCCTCTGCTCCAGGTCAGAACCCCCTCTCACACCTTATCTCCCTCCCAGAGCTCACACCCTAACCCCCCGACTGGATTCTGCACCCCCTCCCGCACCCCAACCCCCCCACACCAAAATTCTCTCCTGGAGTCCACATCGCAAACACCCTCCTGCACCCCAACCTCCTGTCCCAACCCTGAGCCCATCCTGGAGCCCGCACCCTGCACCCACTCCCACAGCCCAACTCCCTGCCCCAACCTGGAGCCCCCTTCTGCACTCTGAACCCCTCATTTCTGGCCCCACCCTGGAGCCCATACCCCCTCCCGCATCCCAACCCCCTACCCCAGCCCAGTGAAAGTAAGTAAGGATGGCGGACAGTGAGCAACAAAGGGAGGGGGGCTGGAGTGAATGGGGGGGAGCTCAGAGAAGGGGTGGGACAGGAGGCAGGGCAAGGGTGTTCGGTTTTGTGCAATTAGAAAGTTGGCAATCCTAGCTCAACTGAGGGCAGGAATTGCAATCATCACAGGCTGTTGGCATTAGCGGGGATGACTATTTCATGGTCCCCACTCTGTGAACCTGTGAAAAGGCCTGTCATAATCTGGCATTTAGCTTTCAATTCCATTTCTGCTTAAATTACATATTAACTGAGGAGGAAAAAAAATTGTCCCTACAGGGTTGAATAGGCAACCGTTTAGTAAGGCATAATTAAAACAATAGTGTGAGAAAGTAATGGATATATATGTGCATTATGAATCTCAGTAAATAAGTATGACTGCCACCAGCTGTCCAGGAAGAAAAATCACAGGCCTCTAGTATTTCAAGGATATAGGGTGACTATGCTTCTAAAAGCTAAGACAAAATCTTCGCTTTTCTCAGATAATTATTAAAAATGAATGTCAGATCAATCTTGCGTAACCTCTTAAAACCACCAATGCTCTACTGTCCAGTCACACTGTGTTCGAAGTCTGAATATTGGACAGTACAAGTAGACAATTTTTCCAGGTTTTAATATGATGTTTAAGGCAACTGCACTGCGGGGGGTGAAAAAGGAAGGAGAGAATAGAAGAATGACATGGAGAAATGTCTCAGCAGAGCTATTCCCTTGCTGTGAAGTCATAGCATAGCTAATATTGACAAGGCAATTACTTTTTCTTCTTCTGCCAAAGGTGGAGATATTCAACAAACAAAACAGGATTTGAAAAATATTGGATTAAAAGGGAGTAGCAAGACAAAGATGTAAATGTTAAGGGTTTTTGTTGGGATTTTTTGGATGGCAGAAATTAAGACCCTGATTATTTAGAGCACTTATGTATGGTCTTAAATCCAGCCTGAGTCAGAAAAGCACTTTACAGGTGCTTAAATCTCAAATTAAAATTAGAGCATAGCTATATGATTCCTATCTGAGGATAATGCAATAAAATTAATACAAGTTGCTGCACAGTTATATTTAACATCTAGTGGCCTCACTTCTTTTGAGGTAACTTTATGCTGCCACTGCTATAAATATTAGTCAAAAAAAAATGAGGGATTTTGCAAAATAAAAGTTGATTCCTAATGTAGTTTATCAAAATTTTCAATTGGGTTTCATACAGTAATTCCATAATATAGTGGTGGGCAACCTGAGGCCCACAGGCCGCATACGGCCCATCGGGGTAATCTGATTGCGGGCTTAGAGACACTTTGCTGACATTGACAATCCACAGGCATGGCCCCCTGCAGCTTCCAGTGGTTGCGGTTCGCTGTTGCCAGCCAGTGGGAGCTGCAGGAAGCGGCAGGCCGCAGGGACGTAGGTTACCCACCATGGCTATAATACATAGCTAGTAAATATGATTAAAAGGAATAATTCCAGAATAAAAGACTAGAGCAACAATGCTACTGCACCAAATGTTAAGTGGGTAGGAAAAGATAGGGGTGGAGGTGGAAAGCAAGCTGTCACCAAAACCAAGATAATTTTTAAAGATTAAAGTACCATTCTGTTTAAACACTATAGTGCTAAAAGCCTAGCCCTAACAAATTTGTAAAAAGAGAGCGAGCACAGGCATGCACAAATAAAAGAAACAGAGAAGCCGAAAATATTTTAACACCACAGCAGCATATTTTAACTTTGCATGAATGCTATACTGTCAGATTTTTTTTCTCTCATTCCTGATGGGACACAGTTTCAACCAATGTAAACAGACAGTTTCCTTGAAGTGTCCAATAGCAGCCATCACAAATTTTCTGGGTCAATGAGTTGCACCCACCTTGAAGAAGTGAGGATGTACACAGAAGAGAAATTACAGTATGGGATTTTCAAAACAAACAGCATATCTCTCAAAACAAACATAATAGCATAGTAGGATTCTACAAAGGGGTAAAAGGAGGAAACCAATCTACGTTTTCAATTGTTCATGCTAAAGCAATTAACCACCAATTAAACTGTTGTAAACTAACTTTTATGGATACAGGCAAATTAAGCAATTTCATTTTACACACATAGCTGAGAATCATTTTTACCAACAATATTCGTTTCCCCTATTCCTTTTCATGGCAGCCATCCATGCAAAAGGAGTTATGTGAGTAATGCAACCCATCACACTCCATGCTCTCAGATGCCAAGCACATCATCTCCTCAAAATGCCCAGTCTCTGCTGGCCTGGAGCCTAGAAAACAGAGTCCACTCCTAATTAGATTCTTGTGACTGTTAATGCAATTGGACTAATGCTGTGCCACAAAACTACCCATACAAAATTTCCTTTAATCCATCATTTATTATACAAAGAAGAAACAGGAGAAGCAGTTAGTATACTTGTATCTTCTAGCTTCACTGTACTATCACAGTCTGTGGACAACTGATTCCATTAAAGTAACTGAGACAGCTCTAACAATTAAGTGCAATTAAGTATAAATGGATGAATTTTAAGTAGCTTCCCTCAAACTCACATTGTTAGAGCAGTACATCCTAGTCACTGCTGATGGTATCCCACTTTCTGTAGATTTATTTAGACATGGACATCTGTTTACTTAGAAGTCCTTAGCTATATTCAGGCCACTTTTCATTTCTAGGCGTAAGCAAGCAAACATCAATGATTCAAAAGTAGAATTAGTATGATCTCATATTCCAACTCATCCAGCACCAGCTGCTATTTCTTGCTGGGGCAGCAATTATCTATGAAAAATGGCGCAGTGTGGTCAAACAGCATCAGCCCCCAGAACTTGTTAACCAGGCTCCTCTACTTATGAATAACCAACATCCTCGCCCGATTCATAGCTCTGACCATGAAATACACAGAGACTATACTTTACAGGTTTATGCCTCGAGAAAATTTTTGGTGGAAAATATTCGTTTTAATGCTTAGGTCACAGTAATTAGAAATTTTATCAAAAACACTGCTCAGATCACCCATAATCAGACACATTAAAAAAAACCACTCCATTCAAAAAATGTTAGCTTTTGAATATTGATCCATATACATTTTATGTGTTTTTACAAAAAGACTAAGGCCTCAATCCTGCAAATACTTAAGTATCTGCTTAACTTTAAGAATGTGAGTAGGCCTATTGACTGCATGGCTCTGTTCATGTGTTTAACTTTAAATATATACACAAATGTTTGCTGGGAGAGAGTCTTTGGCACCTCAGGTGAAATTCTGCCCCATTAAAGTCAATGAGAGTTTTGCTATTGACTTCATTAGGGCCAGGATTTCACTCCCAGAGTTCTAGACGGTCCGCTTTAAAACATATAAATTAATTATATTTTTAAATAGCTGCAGTATACAATTGAAAATGACATGAGTAGGCTTGGCAGAGTTCGGGGTTTGGGGTGGGGTTTTTTTTTTTAGAATTTTGACAGACAATACTGATGTTTATTTTCAAGCATTTTTCAATATTTATCCATTTAAATTTCCACAGTTGGGCAAAATTATGAGTTTTAAACATTTTTTTCTTTTTATTAATTTAAATTTTCATAGCTACTGAAAACTATGGAGTCAGAAAAAATATGTAATGACAGTTGACATTAAGATTCAAAAAGTTAAAGTTTTAACCATTACAACACAAACTGTCATAATCAAATGTCAAAATATACAAAGTAAATATCCTTAAATCAAACTCTAGTAAGTTATTGCATAGCATTTTTATTACTTTGCCTATCTGTCAATTTTGATAATCATTAATGGAAATGTCTATTTGTGCATGTACAGTAAAATCAATGTTTACTGATGTTTATTGCTAACAATATAATCTTTCCCAAGCCTACATATGATGACATTTTAACACCATATGCAGTGGATTAGTCATTCACTGTACTAGTAGTAACAGAAACTGAACTCTGAGGGGCTGGAAGATTTAGCTCTATCAACATTCAAATATCCCAGAGTTTTAGGTAAGAGTTTAAAATTGTGGATGGATTCACTCTAAACAAGAATGTGTATGTGTGTTTTCTGAAGAAGTTTAGATTCTTATATAAACTTTTCAAACGTGTGTGTGTGTGTGTGTGTTTTCATGTGGTGAATGAAACTGTATTAAATTATCATTTATTCTTAAATTTTTATATAAGATGTCTTGTAGACTTGAGAATGGAGGATAAAAAGTTATGCATTTTCTAAAACCCTCTAAAATGTATATTATTTTCTCTTGCAGCCATCTGTGTTGGGGAAGGGGAGGGAGGACATAATCGGTAGTAGAAAAAGGTTACAAAAAAAAGGAATTCTTAAAGCATCTCCAAAATAGCAAAGAAGCAGTAACGGATGTCCACAAAAATATTAATTTATTGGTTTTGTACGACAAAGTCTTGAATAATTGGCTGCTGAGAAAGCAAACTGCTGAAAAGGGCAACCGGCCTTGTAAAAAAGTCACCAGTCACATAAGAATAGCTGGATGCATGAAAAAGCTCCATGGCCTAAACAAGACTAAATAGGTTTCTCGTCTAGTGACAAATGTCTTATTAAGCAGCTGCTTCTTTGGCAGTATTGCTGCTGTCTACGCCCACTGCAAAGTTGCTCTTTGAAACCACTGTCAACAGCAAAACCACTACCATTTAACACTTCTTAATGAATGTTTGTCAAGTGATAGTATGGAATTAAAAGCATTTAAATTTCCAAACAACATATTGTGTGTTTAAATGTTTAAAAAGCCATTTCTGTGTCTCATTTAATGTGCTTCATTTAAAATAGCCTCTAGTGCACTCTGATTCTTTTGAAGCAATTTACATTGTGAGAGTAGAATATATGGCTGGAAAAAAGACAACAGCAATCAGAGTTTTAAAAGCAAAAAGCCAACAAAGGGATATATTTACAATGCTCAGACAGGTATACATCACATTACTCTATACATCACATTACTCAATATTATATGAACATATAGTGAAATTCATATAACAGAGCACGTGGATGAAATTAATGTTTTCCTGACATTGGTGAAACACTACTTATTTTTGACATGGTTAAAATTATTCTCAAAATTTGCATGAATAATTATTCTTTTTTTTAAAAAAAAGATCTACAATCCAGTACTTAACTTATCACAATATTGGATTCACAGTAGGCATTTCTTATGGTATTCATGAATTTGGCAGGAATGGGCCCAACCAATCCAAGAAAGCTGTGAAGGAAATTCTGATCTGAACTGTACTGTGTGTACTTTAAGCCTTCATAATGATTTCTTGATTAGTGAGCTGTGGAAAACAACTAGTGTAACTTGAACCTATCAGCTCCACTGCGATTTTGTTATGCTTGACTATGACAGCATGCAGAATTGCTTTACGCTAAAACATCTATTTGTGGAACAGTTAGAGTAGTGACAGCAGAACTGTGAAGAGTTAACTGCATAACTTTTGCAATTTTGACTTATAACTGAACATGATGTTTGTAAATTGTATTCACACAGGGCCAGCATAAGACCTACACACAATTAAGTGTTGAAAATAGGACTTACGTGAGATGTCAAGTGTTACATAGTCCTTGCACTGACCCTGTATATGGAGTAAATTCCACCCATATTACGGGGAAAAGTTTTCCCGGTTGGCTCCAGCAAGAAGTCTATCTCTCAAGTATGACTGAATTGGATGTATAGAGCAGAGCTCTAAATGAGTGGACACAGGTCACTCTTCTGCCTGCTGCAGACTGGAAAAAGTAGAGATAAGTTGTGAAGAAACTGGGTGTTTCTTTCCTATTCTTTCTCAGTTAGTACCTTACAGACTTGTGGAAGACCTCACACATAACTGTATGTACCACTTCATTCATAATTTTGCAATTACTGGCAGTGAAAGTGTGCCAGGTATCATTTCAATTTACGCTTTACATTCAAGCATATTTTTGTAAAACATGAGAAATATGAGCACCTCACAAATTCCTGGCTGTTTAAAGCAGACAGCTCATATACAACTTCTCATATGTCTAGTTCTCCATTTGGATCATCAGTTCCTTCTATAGCACCTTTTTTGAATTTCTTTCTATTTTGGTTACACTATGAGACTCCTTGACCAATCCCCCCTACAATTTCAATGGGATATCTGCCATTAGAAGTGTGTATATATTAGCTGGTGGAAGTCTCCTTCAAAGTTCTGTAATAGTTTTTAAAAGTTAATGAATATTTCCAAACTTTCACCACAGTTCAACTAAAAATTGTCCACCCTAGGTTCACTGAATGGTGAGCTCTCTGGACACCAAAATCACGCAGCTGATGGAAGTGTGTTTGCTTCCATGAATATTAAGGTGTGGAATAATGGATTCATGAAGCTGATGAATTTCAAAGATTTCATCAACCTATTAATTTAATTCATCCACCGTTACACACATGCATAAGGACAGAGAGTAATGGGTGACATGGGAACTTCAGTTCTGGATTTCTAGGATCTGAACCTGTAAAGCACTCAGCATGTGGCTCTTCCACTGAAGTCCACTCAGGGAGCACATGCAGGATACAGCTCAATGGGTTCTATTATTTATTTATGTTTAGTTTAAAATAGTAATCCTAGCAATTCATTTTATTAAATAAAAATACCCAGTACTTTCTGGACTGCTTGAGGCCTAATCTGTCCCAGGGATAAACCCATCTGCTGTGCAAGACCTATAAGGAAAAAAAAAAAGGGAATGGCAAAGCTTCTCAGATGGTCAGGAGCTTGTGTAAATGCCCAGTCATCTTTGTACAGGGTCAAACACTATATGAACTGAAGATGTGCATGTGTGTGTACAAACACTGTATCTCAATGAGAAATTAAAATTTAAAAAGAAAGACATCAAGATTTGCCAAATTAAGAAAATACTGGGAAGAAGAGTTATTTTCAAGCTTTTTAAAACACTGGCATCATTATGGGATTAGCAATTTTGGTTAATAGAATATTTCAAACATCTGGCACTTCATGTTGAAGAACCTGTTCTTTGGTGGGTTTTTTAAAGTATAAAAGGCAAAGACCTTAAAAACACAATGATCTCTCTGCTTCTGCTTGTAAAGCACACCATATAAGGTCTCCAAAAACCTTGTTGTCATCACACAGAAAGTGAATTGGGGGCAGTTGGGAGGCTATGAATCCAAGAGGAAATTTATTTCTGCTTCCTGGATGAGGAATTCAGTAGTGTTTCTTAACAGTTTTGTGGGATGGTAGATATGTGCATGGATGGGCTGTGGAACGGGGGTGTTTTGCCTGTGAGATGGGGCGAGAAACCAATGTATAGCAACAATTAGTTTCTGGACCTGCGGGTGAGTACAAGTATCCTCCACTTGTTTCGATGTCGGGTGGACTGCATATTGGAGTCAAGAGAATAGCGATATAGAGCTTTGAACACAGAGAGTCAGGGGGTTGAGAGGCCAGGGAAGAGAAGGAAAGTCTGTACTTGGGTATCCAGAGCTTTATAGCAGCAGTGCATTTCGCAGAACCTATATATTGTGGAACATGGAACTGAATTTGAGCGCTTAAACCTGAACATCAGGTCAATCTGTTCAGTGTTTCTACGTTTGCTTTCAGAGCAAGCCTTTTGTTGGTCTGAGGTCTTGTCTGTCACCCCACTCTTGTATCACCATCCTACCATCTGGATGTGCTGTATTTTTTTCAGGGAAACAGTGAAACAAAGTACATTTAGATAAGAAATTCTGCAATTTAAACTTATTTCTGTTCTTTCTGAAAAATAATTAAGGATTGTTGTTAGAACATAAGAATGGCTGTACTGGGTCAGAACAATGGTACATCTAGCCCAGTATCCTGTCTCTGACAGTGGCCAGTATCAGAGCTGTAGGGGAATGAACAGAATAGGGCAATTTTGAGTGATCCATCCTGTCATCCAATCCCAGCTTCTGGCAACTGGAGACTTAGGCACACATGTTCATGTTATGAATTGGTGAACTGCTAACTTTTTGAGGACAGCAATACTAAATGGGTATTTCTTACAATATATAGACTAGCATTTAAATTGAAGGCCTATATGGGAAGGGACAATTATATTATCAAAAAGTTAAATGCCACATGATAATGAATAGACAAATAACTAGGTGATTAAAAAACTATAAAAAATTAAAGATTTCTTTAAAACTCTCTCAGAAGTTTAGAAGTAATTAATGTTAACTTATTGCATTTTTAAACACTACAGTGTTTAAAGCTGAGGAGTTCCCAGGCAGCCAGATTCAGGAAACATCAATATCCCAGGTCCAAGTATTTGGAGAGGCAGGAAGTCAAAGAGGAGGCCTGGTAGTTCATAACCATTAGAGGCAGGAGGTCATGGCAGCATTCTACACTGCTGGAGATAGGTGAGGATGGGCAGTGTATGGCCACCAGTGAGAAGAGGAGTAGGAGAAATTCCACACACATAGACATTTCTAATTGATACCAGGTCCTGTGGAAGGTACTTCTCAAGATCTAGCTGATCCAAGAGAATGGAGAGAAATCTGGCACACACCTGTGGATGGGAGCTTAGACCAAACAAGAAAAATCAAGTTTGTCCACAATGAGATCTGCAACTGCCCAAGGAAGATGGCTGACCCATGTTCACAATTTAATATTCAGTAGAATTGAAAGAACATTCAGCAAGGGAGAGGAAGACAGTATGACTCTGTGCTACCTTCCTGGAGCCAACACACAAGACATCACTCTAAAATGGGACAAACTTTTGAAGTTAATGGGGAAAGGATCCATTAGTGATGGTTCATATCGGCACTAGTGACACTGTATCATGGGCTATCTCATGGACAACAGATGACTCCAGGGAATTTGAAAGTGTGTTGAAAGAGAAACTCCACGCAATCTTCTATGGTATCCTTCTTCTCCCACGAGCATGGAAAGACAGAAGGCAGAAGATGCTGGTAGTGAACCACTGGCTACATAAGTGGGGTAAGGTGGAGGGTTTTGGTTTTGTGGGCTATATAGTTTGGATGGCCTCCACCTCTGTAGAATGGGATCAATCTTCTTAGGGACAGGCTGGCTAGAATAACCAGGAGGGCATTAAACTACTAACAAAAGAAAGGGTAAAAAGAGGGAAGATATGAACACTCAGTCAACACAAAATCGAGATGCTGAGAACAAAATTAATCAAGGAACCAAAGGACATTAAGAGCAGAAATTCTTTAAGTGCCTATATACCAATGCATAAGTTTGATCTAATTGGTATTACTGAAACCTGGTGAGATGATTCCCATGGCTGGAATGTTAAAATCAATGGTTATAATCTATTTAGGAAGGACTGAGTGGCCAAGAGGGAGTGGCACTCCATCAAAAATGGTATGAATCACTGATAACTTAAAAGAAAATGATTGTGAATGCTCACAGATCAAGGTCCAAAAAGGACAAGATTGGGTATTAGTTAGTGCCAGCTAGACCACCAAATCCCATTAGGGAACAGAATGATGCACCTGTCTATATTGTGTAGTGGAGGGGGGTAGAAGCTATGGGATAATGGGGAACTTCAAATTTGAGTGATATATGCCAGAGGTCTCATGCTGTCTGTCCTAAAACACCCCTGGAATTACTAAATATTATTGATGACAACTTCCTAACTCTGTATCTTAAACATGACAGGATACAGAAAATCGATTTGTTTGCACAAATAGACAAAACTACTGGTTTAATCACTAAGCATGGGACTCTTGAAGGAGACAACACACTAAAGAGACAGGTATAGAACATGAGTATGTACTATGATTTTAATCTAATCTATCTATCTATCTATCTATAAAGGCTATAAGAGGGACTTGAGAATTTACAAATACTGAAGTATGATTCACCTTGCATTTCCATAATAGATTAGTTTTAAAATAAATGTAACTCAAACAAATTTGCAAGCATAAAAGATTATATCCTGTTTTATCTCCTGCATCACAACTGTCAAATATGTACATTGTGAAAAAAATAGTTTGGACATCTAGGCATTAAATTTTTGGCCTCCCTCCACTGCCAAGATTAATCTGCAAGATGGAATGAGTATTTTCTCTTATCTATTGAAAAGTTGCAGTGATATTACTTTCTTCCCAGAAGGCAGTGGGTATCCCCCTTCTCTTAAATGCAGAAGTAAAGAAGGGCAAGTCTAATAGTTGTTTGGAGCTAAAGTGAGTCCTAGTTCAAATGAGCTTGACACACACTGAGCTAATTTTCTGTGACCTCCAGTGTGTAATAAGCTACTCACACAGAAGAACACTAGAAACCTAGATTACTCAAACTCCATTATCTAGTCTCCTATTCTTAAAGAACTGACGACACCACTGGTCTTGTGACTTCAACTCCTGATTATTTTAACACTTTCATATAATTTAGACAATTTTATAACACATCAGTGTCAACAGAGTTGTTAAGGTCATCTGGACTCTTACGCATTTCTCCTCCTCCCTCCCCCCTTCCCCCCCGAAAGTCATTCTGACACAGCAGCAATTGCGGTTTCCTCACTGTTACACAATAGGTATTGTTTCACTATTTTAATAAAATGCTACAACTTTTAAAGAAAGCCAAGCAAGTTTTTTAAATCACCTTTTAAAATGCAGTAACCACCCATGGCTTTAACATTCTGGAACATGGAGGCCTTGGCCTGTATGTAACATGATAGTTCTTTGTTCTTTTCACTATTTTGTGCAAGCTATCTGCATGCAAAAATCAAGGGACACACACACAGCTTTAACAAGTTATTTCCTCACATTGAAGACATTTCAGTATACAAGCCTACTCCCATTGTCACTTAAAGAGAAGCTTATTTTATCCTTCTGTCTCTGAAGTACATAATAATACCACTTTTCTTGAGTTAATTTCTGCCTAGTCAAAAAAATGATTCACCAGTTGAAAGAAAATAATATGAAGGTGTCCTTTTACCATTGTTGCCTGAGGCTTCCCCTTTGACCTGTGACACAACTGAAAGTACAATATGGTGAAAGTTTCAGCATGGTATAATGTCCAGAGGGAGGAAAAGGAAGCCAGCTTCAGGGTTCATTGCATTCAGAAATATTATACTCTGAAGAAAACAAAATCTCTACTTTCCATTAAAAGATTTCATACAGATCACATATCTTTGAGCAGGATGCCAACAATAACAAATGAAGAGTTTGGGAAAAAATTCTGTCTAATTTCTCAGATATCACAATATATGGTAACTGTTGACATTAGCAACTATGGGAGCAGAATTGCACACATATGGCTCTCTCTATATTAAATGAGCTTAACCAAGTTATATATAGAGAGATTTTTAAAGGCACACAGAGAGGGCAGTTTTTGCAGATCCTGCACTTGCCCTTTTTATGGGACTCCCCCAAGCACTTCAAACAGCTGTCATGGGGGTCACTAATAGACATCGGCCTGTTGCACGATGAGCACGGTTTGAAGCCAGGGGAACGCCCCCGCTCCAGGGTGAAGTCCCAGCTGGGACTCTAACTATTCAACTATCCTAATAGTTAACTTAATGGTCTAACTAAGTACCTACGAACTATATATAAAGAAGATAGAAAAATGGGTTGTTAAAAACCGCTAACGCTCTTGCAATGCAAGACGAGGCACTCCGACCAACCCTCACATGCAGTAAGAAGGAAATGAGAGGGCGTAGGGTCAGCAACACGTAATATACCACAGCATGAGCGTGGCACTCCAGGGGGTGCTACAGCCAACCCTAGGGATACTGCTAAGGCAAAAAATCTCTGACCACTGTGCACACCTAGAATGGAATAGACATGAGCAAGCACTCAAAGAAGAATTCTATAATCTCCCCTCTCATTTAAAAAAAATCCATCAATTCCATATTGTTTCCCTGCCAAGGTCCCGCAGGTCATTGTGCTATGCTCCTCTTGACTCAACATGCTTCCTCTTCCCCAGCAGCTCATGAAAGTTCCACTAGGCCTGGTGGCACCACTGTTTGGCATCTATTCCTCACAGCAAAACCAATGGAAGCAGACAACGTGTTCTCAAAGCAGTGACGAAAGACAAGGCATTTGGATGTGGAAGATGGTTGGCTGATGGAGGAGTGGGACATATTTGGCAGTGGGATGAGTGGTCAGCTGGGAGTTAGTAGATCTCCTGTAGCCTGTGTGAGGGGAACAAAGTTCCAGGATCCCTACTAGTACCATCTTTTCAAATTTCAGGCTGGAGCTGAACAGACAGACACTCCTGGGACGAGGGGAGAGGTGGAGGGGTGGGCGGGGAGAGACGTTGGGTGCTGCAAGATTCTCATTCAGTGCAGCAGGAGGTTTGTTTTGCCTCCTAAACTGTTAAGTGTCTAACAGTAGAGTGACTTTGGGTACCATGTTGCATTTCTAGAAATGATGGTGGGAGATTCAGGAAGGTATTCCTTTGTGGAAGCTGCCATGGCCAAACGAAACAGAGTCATCAGTGGCATTGCAGCTACCTGAAACAGCTACAGACAGATCAGTGTGAGCTTAACAAAGGGCTGGGCAGAGAGGGTCTTAGAATTTAGACTGGACCAGCAAATCAATTTTCCACCACTTTTTCCCACAAGCAAAATCGTAAACAATGCCTATCCACCATTTTCACACCACTAGGCCTGAGTAGTGGGGGAGGGTTAGTGAGAAGATCCTTTGGGATACACTACAAGCAACTACACATTTTACACAAATTGTGTGCCCTTATGGAAAAGTCCTCTAGAACTTAGTATAAAATGGTATCCCTTCCACAAGTTTCTTTAAGCCATCCTATAGGATTTAACAGAGAATTACATTTTTTCTATATACAATTCTATGGGTTGGTTAAAAAAAAACATGTAAAAAAGATGTCACTCAGTTAATCACATATGGTATTACAGTAATTTCTATAGAATCCTAATAGATTTCCTCTATAACCCTGATGGTTTAATCCCTATTCAATTCTATAAGGCTTTACCATAAGTGTGTTTTGAAACAGAAGTGAGTTCTAGCCCACAGAAGCTTATGCCCAAATAAATTTGTTAGCCTCTAAGGTGCCAAAAAGACTCCTCGTTGTGTTTGGAAAGGCATCTTTAGGAACCCACAACATCCTGCTTCAGAAATGGAGCCCAGCTACTTTTTCTTTTAGACCCTACTGATCTGTTCATACTACCTTAGGCTGATTTCCCTTTTAAGGAAAAGAAAAGAGCTAGAGGCTTACATTTTAAAAAGTAAAATGAAACCTGAGATTTTTCTTCATAAGGCACAGATTTGCCCTAAAAAGGAGCCTGTTTAACCTTCTTCCAGATCATCATCAGCAGTAGCTACAGATGTTCAGGGCCTCTACAGGTCATGCCCTAGATACCTAATCAATATTAAAAGGAATAGATGGCAAAATTGAATATTTACTGTGTTACGTTTTGGCGGGGGGGGGGGAGGTTTTAGATGTAAGCCAATATGCAATAAGCAGTAAGGGGCTGGACCATTTTTAACATTAGCTTTAAATTGCATCAGTTGGCAGTAAAAGACTTGTATTTGTTGTATGAATGGCACCTTTGCAAACAAAATTAATCTGATTTTTCTGAGGAAGAGGAGCATTATTTCATTGCTAACAGCAAATCTGAATCTGGACAATATTTTCCCAAAATATTGATACTGACAGTAAAAAGAACATATGTGTATCTATCACACAAAGATTTCTCCCCCAAGCTAATTCTCTTGTGTGGCATGAATTGGTTACAACAGATTACTTACTGATATTACATATGTGCTCTAAAAATTAGCACATTCAGGAAGCAAGAAACAGTACAGTTTAGCTGCTTTAGCAGCGTGATATCAGTAAGCATCACTTAGGATTATTCACAGCTAATGTTCTAACATTCAGCATTGTATACATGCTTGCATATCTATAACTTGCCAAATCTTTCCAGGTAATAGACAGAATTGAAAGGAATGTTTTGGGTTTGTTTATTTTTTTATTTTTCAAGTGTAGGGTGTTAATCTGGGTGTCCTGACAAAAGTCCAATTTGGGTAATTACTTTTGCCTATGAAAATGAATGAAATGAAAATGAAAATTTCAGTTTCAGCAGAAAAAGTTATTCTTTATTTCCTGTCCTAAATCGCTGTGCAATGTGCTGTGCACCAATAAACCCTTACATACTGTGTTTCACTCTAGGAGTTGATAAAGTTAACTTTATATATACACACTACAGATTTGTATAACAGCTGACAAGATTATGTAAACACAATATTATTGAAGAATTTATTCATTGAATTCTGGAACCAACAGTAAGATTCAAATTTCATCACAATTCAGAAAATGAGAATTAAAAAATAATCAATATAATTCTGGAAAAATTAGAAAGAATGCAAATATTACCTATTGGAGGGAAATGTTACTGTGCCTAAAGCGAAGGAAAACAAATAATGGCATATGTCCAACTACATACTTGATGCAATTCTGAGATATAGCATAGGTGCATAAGGAAGCAACAAGTTATCTCAGATTTATTATTTATATCCTGCAAAATGAATCTGGGAAATGTGTAAATGCTAACAATCACAGTCTAGTGTTAACAAAAGTTTTTGTTGTTGTTTTTGTTTTAATGTATTGTAGTATTTCTTAAATCCCTTAGCCTATTACATATTGAACACCTATCAAAAAAGCACTTAACTTTTGTAACCTCGAAATACGTACTTCACCAGTCCTTCAATAAGAATGAAGTCAATCAAAACACGCACTTCCCTACATGGTAATGTCAATGTTAATATCAATTAATGAAATTTATGGTTACCTTGCAGTATAGTCATTATTTTCAAGGACTTAATTTCTTCCAGGTAAATAAAACCCAAATGCCATTTACATTGTGGCTTTCCATGTCCACTTTGAGATGCTGTGATAATATTATGGTAATGCCCAGAGACTTCTGTTAAGATCAAGGCCCCATTTTGCTAGATATTGTACAAACACAAAGGAAGACACTGTCTCTATTTTTCACCAGCACTATAGGGTATCTTAATGAAAATGTTAATAAATCTGCTTGTTATATTGTTCAGCCAGTCTCTAAAAATAAATAAAATTAAACATACAAACCCCCTGAGTGCATATGTAAATGCTAAAACAGCACAACACTTTAATGTCTACATTTTAAATACTATATGGAGGTCATCAGATACACATTAAGTATTACGATGCTGTCAAGATAAACTTGTTTCCTGGAATCCTTCTTCTGCAATACCTAAAACTGTTGGAGAATTAAGTAAACCTCAAAACTAAATTTTTGCAGATTTCATCAAGAGTGCCCAGTAAGAATTACTTTAAGGAACTGTAAATAGGTGGACAAACTGAAAGTTACTGAACTGGACAATAGGAGGAGGGAACATGTCATGTGTGGAAAAGTTCACATAATTCCATAGGAAAGGCAAAGGATTTTGTAGAGCTATGAAACTAAATTTCCATACATAATTGCTGGAAGTTGTGTGCTCACCTTTAACTGTAAACTGGTTTACTGCTCTTTACTATTCCATATTATTTGGTCCTCCATGCAGGTCAGAGACATCATCTGAGAATGGGATGAGTATACCATCCCTACCATTTTCTCCTACCACTAAATAGAAAAAATTGCAGTGCCTCAGTTAAATATGGCCCTGTTCAAATTCTGGGCTCAGGTCTTCCATTCAAAAAACCCTCTCCTCAATCTGAGAGCTAAATATGTCATTTGGTTCTTTCATCAGTTCTCTGTTTCTTCCAGTTAAGAATTTTGGAATCAACATTTCACCAATAAATAAGTAATGTAGTTTTGGAAATATTCCATTTTGCTAGTTGATCCGAATAAGAGGGACTGACAACTACCAGCAGCAGAGAGAGAGTTGTAATGGAACAAAAAATTTTAGATGTAATTTCTCTAGCTAAGTGAATACCAAGGGGCAGAAGAAACCATTTTTTTCTCTCACATTCCTTTTAATATTTTGTATTTCTATTTTTGGAAAAAACACTCAAACAAGCAGAGAAAAGCTTATGCTGTCATTTTCACCAAGAAAGATGGTCTCCCTTCACATATTTAGAGTCAAATTTTCAGCTGATCTCTGCTTTGCACATGTGCTAAATCTATATAATTAACTATGTGCCTAACTGGCTGCACATTTGCCTTCAATGCCAAGCATATTTTGAAACTTAGTAACCCATTCTGAAGGTCTAACAGTATTTCTTATAATGAAAACCTACAGAAGTATTTATAAAGCTACAGTTTGCTAGCTGAAACTGAGCCAACTCCCACCCCCCACCCCCCACCCCCGAAGTGTCTTGGCATAGTAGCATACACTATTTTGTTTCTTTCCATTAAACCTCAAAAAAGATGAAATTGTGCAGTACTACTAAACTGTTACTGTCACAGTGACTGCTGATCCTGCCTCAATTCTCAAACTTAGATACATGAAGGCCAAGACATCCATGAGAGTTAAATCTTCAAGATATAGACAAAATATTCCATCACAATTTTAAATGTGTATAATCCCTGCTCTTTCTTGGAGAAAACTGGAAAGCTATTGATACTTCTACAAAATGAGAATTTATGCTGTGACACTGATAACAACTTATTATTGAAAGCGGCAGGAAGAACCATAATAACAAGAAAATGTCACCCGGCTCTCCTATTTTAAAGATTTTTTTTCTTACATGTTAGTGTTGAAAACCCCCCACCCCACCCCACCCCCCCAAAAAACCCCAACTTTTTCTGTTTATATGTTTTCCTCCTCATTGCTCAAAGTAGTCCTGCAGATCCTTCCAGATATATTCAGGAGATGCAACACAGTCTGGATCTTCAGCCTATTTTTGGGAAAGGGTTCCAACCAGACTAATTTATATATTAAAATTAGGCATTATTTTACATATATGAAATTTGACAGGAACTAGTATCCTAAAACTGAAGTAATGTTTATTCTGCTACTGTCTTGTTATCATATAAAATGGTTTAGCAGTATTCAAATTACAAGAGGGAAAATCCTTACATTATGTTGCATAGCAATATCTGTGTGGGAAGTCCTAGGGTTATATACACTGTCATTTCTGGAGATGGGATGGGGGGAATCAGAGATATATAGTCATATTGCTCTATTCCTTTTGTCTACATCAGTGTTACCAAGTATTATCTAGACCTAAAGAATTAAAAGACCAAAACTATACACACTGAACTTTTGGCTAAAATGTATCTTAGGTCATAGCATTTCTGGATTTAAACCCCCAACTAATCCTAATTTACACTTCTAAGACATCTTTCTTCCCCCTCAAATCAGAACATATACACAAAAAACATGTGTCTCCTATTACTGCGGAATTCTGGAATGATAGGGGAGACAGGGTTATTTTGCAACAATAAGATATGTATTAAATTTCTCACCTCTCTTATTCCTATGAAGTAAAAATGGGTATCCCCTTAACCCATCTAGTTTAGCAACACTTCTTAAAGGTGGAAGGAAGAAAGTACAGTAACAAGGAGAGTGTCCAGAGAACTCTGGAAAATTCAAAAGGACATACATTCTCATTGTGATTTGCTGGCAGGGGACGTAAGCTATTATCATAACCTCTGAAGAAGATATTTTCTGACCCTTTTAACCCAAGTTGTTAGGTGTTTATATATATATCCAAGTCTCCTTTTTAAATTATTTGATCATAGTTTATTTTAAAGAACATTGAATTATTAGATTCTTTCAGCTCTTTTAGAGGAAGACAATATGGTATTATACATTTGGAGGTCAAAAGATGAGATGTATTTCTAAATATGAACAGCTTATTCTAAGTAATTCTTCAGTAACTCACCTATGTGCTAAAAGAACCACTTAACCCCATCCATCTCTACTTCTGTGCACAAGATAAAACATAGTCATTAAAGCAAATGTCTGACTATTAAGTTACAATTACTAAATTATACCATGGGATGCCTACATCCACAGTTTTAAAAGGTGTTTTTGAAAGTTACACCATATGTATGGTTCAATATGGTAAATGTTTGTTTTCCATAAATGCAGGTTCAAGCACCAGGGAAATTAACAATCTACTAAAACCCCATCTTGAGGCAGTGTTGCCTCAACTGTATGGATGAGATTTCCCTTATTACCTAGTAGGAATATGAGAGATAACAAATTAAGGCCACCATCAATTCAACAAAGGCACCAACTCTTATTTCATCATGGGCTTCAATACAGTGGCTTTCACATCAATGTGTCTAGCAGTATGTCAGTCAAAAAGTGTTAACATCAAAACAGATGAGGAAATTGTTGCCTAATTTCAAACCTGGAGGACACTGTCTCATTCACTGCACAAAATAGACAGTACATAGCACAAGATTCAATGCTCAACCAGTACACAGTTTGCATCAATGTACTTATGACCAGACCTGCCTAAAAAAAATAATTCTATTACACAAAAAATGTTGAGATTTCAAAATGTGTTTTCTGATGGTTAGGGCACTCACCTGGGATGTGGAAGACCCAGGTTCAAGGCCCTGCTCAGAATCAGAGGTACCGGAAACTATGTCCCCCATATCCCAGGTGAGTGCTCTAACCACTGGGCTATTGTGGGTGGGGAATCTTGTTCTTTCTAAATTCTATTCTCAATCCAAGATGCCTTCCTGACCCCCTCATCCCTCCAGCCCACCCCCCTCAACCAGTCACTTAAGGATAAAAGAACAAATCATTTATTCTTCAAAGTAAAGATCAAAGCAACAGTTTGATTTTTCATAAGCAAACAAAGACCATGTGTACAAGGATGAAGGATTTAAGATTTTCAGCCTAAATTATCACAGTGAAGATAGGTAGCTGCTGATTATCCTAATGCTACTTTACATTGTATTAATTAAAAAGCCATATGTCACGGTTCCTCCCCCACTCTGAACTCTAGGGTACAGATGTGGGGACCTGCATGAAAAACCTCCTAAGCTTATCTTTACCAGCTTAGGTCAAAACTTCCCCAAGGTACAAAATATTACCCCCGTTATCCTTGGACTGGCCGCTACCACCACCAAACTAATACTGGTTACTGGGGAAGAGCTGTTTGGACGCGTCCTTCCCCCCAAAATACTTCCCAAAACCTTGCACCCCACTTCCTGGACAAGGTTTGGTAAAAAGCCTCACCAATTTGCCTAGGTGACTACAGACCCAGACCCTTGGATCTTAAGAACAATGAACAATCCTGCCAACACTTGCACCCCCCCTTTCCTGGGAAATGTTGGATAAAAAGCCTCACCAATTTGCATAGGTGACCACAGACCCAAACCCTTGGATCTGAGAACAATGAAAAAGCATTCAGTGTTTTACAAGAAGACTTTTAATAAAAAATAGAAGTAAATAGAAATAAAGAAATCCCCCCTGTAAAATCAGGATGGTAGATATCTTACAGGGTAATTAGATTCAAAAACATAGAGAACTCCTCTAGGCAAAACCTTAAGTTACAAAAAAGATACACAGACAGAAATAGTTATTCTATTCAGCACAATTCTTTTCTCAGCCATTTAAAGAAATCATAATCTAACACATACCTAGCTAGATTACTTACTAAAAGTTCTAAGACTCCATTCCTGTTCTGTCCCCGGCCAAGACGACTACAGACAGACACAGACCCTTTGTTTCTCTCCCTCCTCCCAGCTTTTGAAAGTATCTTGTCTCCTCATTGGTCATTTTGGTCAGGTGCCAGCGAGGTTACCTTTAGCTTCTTAACCCTTTACAGGTGAGAGGAGCTTTCCCCTGGCCAGGAGGGATTTCAAAGGGGTTTACCCTTCCCTTTATATTTATGACACCATAAGACCACAACACTAAACCAATTCATGATCGTTCTTGTTATTCCAATATAGAAAGTCCAATGGAAAGTAGCAAATTACTTTATATGTCCTAATTCTAGAAATAGGCATAAAAAACACTGTTTAAAATAATAAGATTAGAATTGTTTTTTTTTAATTGGAGACCCCTTCAAATATCAACAGCTAGCAAGACACAGTAGATGTATGTATTTTTATATCAACTTCAGTTATTTGGTACGTCACTGAAATATGTGAGTGTGTCTCTATCTTCCTTTACTACTTCTCTAATGCACCATTTCTAAGACTTAATAAGAAGATAAATACCTTCCATTATCTTTGAAGACTTAATGAGCTTCATTAAGTATGAATATCTTCATTTTCTAAATTAAGATCTCCAAAGCATTGTATTATGACGCGGGAGCTCAACTCAGACACATCAACATTCTGGCTCAAACCAAGTATAAGGATGTAAGGAGCTTTGCCAAAGTCAAATATAGAATGTGTATCTTCATCAGAATTTTATTTGTGAAACACTTTTGGGTGTAAATAATAAACTTGCTTTTAAAAGCGCCAAGATTAATTTCAGAAAATCTGTACATGTAGCACAGTGAAAAACAGAGATCAAAATTAAAAGGTGCCACATCATGTAATGGGAAAAAGACAAGGGGCCAGATTCTGCAACTAGATATCGGAGGGCAGATCTCTGAGACAACATGGATCCAGTTGCAGGACCAGGCCCTAAAATGGCAAAATACAGTTTTTAGATAAAGTGATTCTGAGCAACATGTGACATTATTAACAGTAACGAACAACTGCATACCAATACATTAAATCACATTTAACAACTACCGGACTATATATCAGATATTTGATTTGGGGAGATCTGTGGGAAAGGGACTACATCTTCCTGCACTGACAGTCAGAACAGAATATACACCAACACTTCCAGGCCATATGAACACTTCAAAGGGAAAAAAACAGCCCTTTCCCAAAAGCATTTAAATAACTTAGTCCCTGCAAATATAACAACAAAAAATCCTTGAAAATGAGGGAAGGCTTAGCCAATGAATTGCCCTGATCAAAATATAATAAAATACTAGAGAAATATTATCTAATGACATGGTGAAAACATGCTATAGAAATAGTAATGACGATGAGTGGGGAATTGGACTTAACAGGTATCTATGAAAAAGCATTCCTCACATTCTCTGGTATTATTCCTTTGAAGTTTTCTCAGCTTCTCACTGGATGACCAGCTTTCCTGATTTATTACATTACAGGCCTATTGGCTTACTATAAGAAACCTTTTCTCATTAGAACGCTAATTTACCTCTTTGATTTATAGGCACATTAGATACTTGGTTTCTTTTAATGTATTGTCCTAAGGAATACATTCATTTTCATTTGAGAACAGACAATATGCATAAACTATAATTTTACTATATATTCCCCATCATTGACACTTTCCAGGCATATGGAGCATGATCCTAAAAGTAGCTGAGCAACATCAGCTCCCACTAAAAGTTAATTGGAGTTGCATGTATTCCATATGATCCTGGATAAGCCCCATAATTATGTATGATTTGGTTAATAGATTTATATTACAAGAAAATTAATAAAAGTAAATAGAAAGTCAGAAATGAAGTTGAATTTTTTCTGCTTGCATTAGAGTTTTATTCTGAAAAGTTATGTAAAAAATGACACTTTTACTCCAGAAGTCTGCTTCCTGTGCGGATCCAGATTCATATTTGTGGGTTTAGAGAACAAGTTTGTTTTTTCTGATTTTAACTTATGCAGAGCCAGAGAGATAAAGAGAGACAGAGAAAGCTGGTTCTATTCCATTTATATATTATCAACAGAATTGTTTGCTAAATTGAATTCAGTAATTCCTGTTTAAACTGAGGACCTAATTTGAACTGTAGAACTTTTAATTCTGGTGATGATGAAAAAAGTCCAGTATTTAGTCCTCAAATATTTAGTATAGCACACATCTTCATTTAATCATGACAACTGGCAGCTACAAATAAAGTAACGTTCTGGCTGCAATAACATTTACAAATATTTCGCCCCTCCACCAAATTTTTCTTCATATAGCCATCTGCCAGCCACATAAGAAATGGGCTCTCATGTATCCCTGATCTAATTTGCTATCCATAGTTATTGTGTCAATCCAATGCTTATGTTATGCAAGCATCCATTTCAAAGCACTCAATTACATTTATAAGATTAGTATTTTCTTACTTTACTTATAGCAATTTTAAACTTTGCAATCTAGAGTTTCAGATTGGGATTGATTTTAAATATGCTGAAATATATCTTTAAATCAAATATAACATGAAAGTTTTCAGAGTAACAGCCGTGTTAGTCTGTATTCGCAAAAAGAAAAGGAAAGGAGTACTTGTGGCACCTTAGAGACTAACCAATTTATTTGAGCATAAGCTTTCGTGAGCTACAGCTGCATCCGATGAAGTGAGCTGTAGCTCACGAAAGCTTATGCTCAAATAAATTGATTAGTCTCTAAGGTGCCACAAATACTCCTTTCCTTAACATGAAAGTTTATAGCAAAAAGGTGAGAGAACATATCAAATTATTTTAGAAATATTTTAAACACCACATTTCCTTGAAACTAGATTGGTTATGGTGAGTATGGAAGGTCATTAAGCTTTCATGTCACAGCTCATTATGTAAGTGTGGGGCAGATGTCCAATGAAGGTAGGGAAGGGATACAGGGACTGGATAAATGGCTTGTTAAGGACTTTAAAGGAGCTGTTGGTTAAAGGTGTGGAAAGGGAAGGGGGATTCAGGGAACCTCTGACTAGTACAGCAGGGAGCCTACCCCCCTTTCTTATAGCACACCTTAACCCTCCTTTGGGGTTGGTAAGGTTGGCAATGGGGGGCCTGGATGGAAAAAGAGGGAGGCTGGCAAGTTATTGAATGAACATGGAAATATCTGCACTGTACACTTTTATCTGCCAGGTAGTCCCAGACATCTAATAATAAAGTTGTCGCCTTATTAAAACCATATCAAGTGTATCCTGTCCTTCTTTCAGTATAGCCAGACAATGACATATTTGATGCTTCTTATCTATAAACTGGAAAACCAACTCTACCACAATAGTAAGAGAAGCAAACTGTATTGCAAAAAAAACGTTATTGCTATTTCTGCTTTTAGATTTTCAAGCAAATATATTTTCTAGTCTTCTATAGAAGAGATCATGTTCTCAGGAGGAATAATTTTTAAAAAGCTACATAAATTGGGAAATTGTGAGGCTGAACAGAAGAGAGACATGTAAGATGGAAAAGACCATGCAATTTAAGGACCATATATATAGAACAGCACAAGCTGGATTAAAATAAATCCTAGTTAAGAACACTTCTTCATCTTCACATATACTTCTTCCAATACTCAGGAAAAGATGCAACATTCTGCTCCTTCTCCAGCTAGACCATCTCACCTTCACTGCTTGGACATTCTCCCATCACCAC
Organism: Lepidochelys olivacea; assembly: GCF_965140295.1. Lineage (NCBI taxonomy): Eukaryota > Metazoa > Chordata > Testudines > Cheloniidae > Lepidochelys > Lepidochelys olivacea. The sequence goes on along the minus strand of NC_140415.1, from coordinate 83,246,824 downwards.
CTGGAGTGTCACAATAATGCTGTAGCTCACGAAAGCTTATGCTCAAATAAATTTCTTAGTCTCTAAGGTGCCACAAGTACTCCTTTTCTTTTTGCAAATACAGACTAACACGGCTGCTATTCTGAAACCTGACAATAATGCTTGTACATCATATTAGAGATAAACACAGGTTCTCTTCTCTGTATTTGCATAACATTGAAAACAAAACTATCACAATGGCTAATATTCTGTAATATTCGTCACAGGCTCATCCAACTCCTTTTGAAGTCAGCAGGTGTCTTTCAATTCGTTTAGATGGAAATTGGACTGGAACTCAAGAGATTAGTAATTTTATATTCAAACTTTGTTTCAAAATATTAATGAATTAACTAAAAAGCTGTGTGTGATAAATATGATAAACATAGGTGTATCTTTGAGTCTATTTATATCAACTTTATCTGCATCTGAGAGAGTCAGGGGATTGTAATCTAACTTCATAGATTCATAGATATTAAGGTCAGAAGGGACCATTATGATCATGTAGTCTGACCTCCTGCACAACGCAGGCCACAGAATCTCACCCACCCACTCCTGCGAAAAACCTCTCACCTATATCTGAGCTATTGAAGTCCTCAAATCGTGGTTTAAAGACTTCAAGGAGCAGAGAATCCTCCAGCAAGTGACCCGGGCCCCATGCTACAGAGGAAAGCGAAAAACCTCCAGGGCCTCTTCCAATCTGCCCTGGAGGAAAATTCCTTCCCGACCCCAAATATGGAGATCAGCTAAACCCTGAGCATATGGGCAAAATTCACCAGCCAGATACCCAGGAAAGAACTCTCTGTAGTAACTCAGATCCCACCCCATCTAACATCCCATCACAGGCCATTGGGCCTATTTACCATGAATATTTAAAGATTAATTAATTGCCAAAATCATGTTATCCCATCATACCATCTCCTCCATAAACTTACGAGTTTAATCTTGAAGCCAGATAGGTCTTTTGCCCCCACTGCTTCCCTTGGAAGGCTATTCCAAAACTTCATTCCTCTGATGGTTAGAAACCTTCATCTAATTTCAAGTCTAAACTTCCCAATGGCCAGTTTATATCCATTTGTTCTTGTGTCCACATTGGTACTGAACTTAAATAATTCCTCTCCCTCTCCGGTATTTATCCCTCTGATATATTTATAGAGAGCAATCATATCTCCCCTCAACCTTCCTTTAGCTAGGCTAAACAAGCCAAGCTCCTTGAATCTCCTTTCATAAGACAGGTTTTCCATTCCTCGGATCATCCTAGTAGCTCTTCTCTGTACCTGTTCCAGTTTGAATTCATCCTCCCATCCAACATGGGAGACCAGAACTGCACACAGTATTCCAGGTGAGGTCTCACCAGTCCCTTGTATAAAGGTACTAAAACCTCCTCATCCCTACTGGAAATAGCTCTCCTGATGCATCCCAAGACTGCATTACCTTTTTTCACAGCCATATCACATTGGCGGCTCATAGTCATCCTATGATCAACCACTACTCCAAGGTCCTTCTCCTCCTCCATTACTTCTAATTGATGCGTCCCCGGCTTATAACTAAAATTCTTGTTATTAATCCCTACATGCATAACCTTATACTTCTCACTATTAAATTTCATCCTATTACTATTACTCCAGTTTACAAGGTCATCCAAACCTTCCTGTATGATATCCCGGTCTCTCTCTAAATTGACAATACCTCCCAGCTTTGTATCATCCGCAAACTTTATTAGCACACTCCCACTTTTTGTGCCAAGATCAGTAATAAAAAGATTAAATAAGATTGGTCCCAAAACTGACCCCTGAGGAACTCCACTGGTGACCTCCCTCCAGCTTGACAGTTCACCTTTCAGTAGGACCCGCTGTAGTCTCCCTGTTAACCATTTCCTTATCCACCTTTCAATTTTCATATTGATCCCCATCTTTTCCAATTTAACTAATAATTCCCCATGTGGCACGGTATCAAACGCCTTACTGAAATTTAGGTAAATTAGATCCACTGCATTTCCTTTATCTAAAAAATCTGTTACTTTCTCAAAGAAGGAGATCAGGTTGGTTTGGCACGATCTACCTTTTGTAAAACCATGTTGAATTTTGTCCCATTTACCTCAATGTCCTTAACTACTTTCTCCTTCAAAATTTTTTCCAAGACCTTGCATACTACAGATGTCAAACTAACAGGCCTATAGTTACCCGGATCACTTTTTTTTCCTTTCTTAAAAATAGGAACTATGTTAGCATTTCTCCAATCATACGGTACAACCCCTGAGTTTACAGATTCATTAAAAAATCTTGCTAATGGGCTTGCAATTTTGGGTGCCAATTCCTTTAATATTCTTGGATGAAGATTATCTGGGCCCCCCGATTTAGTCCCATTAAGCTGTTTGAGTTTCGCTTCTACCTCAGATATAGTAATATCTACCTCCATATCCTCATTCCCATTTGTCATGCTACCATTATCCCTAAGATCCTCTTGAACCTTATTAAAGACTGAGGCAAAGTATTTGTTTAGATATTGGGCCGTGCCTAGGTTATCCTTGACCTCCACTCCATCCTCAGTGTTTAGCAGTCCCACTTCTTCTTTCTTTGTTTTCTTCTTATTTATATGGCTATAGAACCTTTTACTATTGATTTTAATTTCCTTTGCAAGGTCCAACTCTACTTGACTTTTAGCCTGTCTCACTTTACCCTACATGTTCTGACCTCAAGTAAGGTAGCTTTCCTTGCTGATCCCTCCCATCTTCCACTCCCTGTATGCTTTCTGCTTTTTCTTAATCACCTCTCTGAGATGCTTGCTCATCCAGCTTGGTCTACAACTCCTGCCTATGAATTTTTTCCCCTTTCTTGGAATGCAGGCTTCCGATAGCTTCTGCAGCTTTGATTTAAAGTAATCCCAGGCCTCCTCTGCCTTTAGATCCATATGTTCTTCAGTCCAATCCACTTCCCTAACTAATTTCCTTAATTTTTGAAAGTCAGCCCTTTTGAAATCAAAAACCCTAGTTGCAGATTTATTTTTGTTAATCCTTCCGTTCAGTTTGAACTGAATTAGCTCATGATCACTTGAACCAACGTTGTCCCCTACAACCATTTCTTCTATGAGGTCCTCACTACTCACCAAAACCAAATCTAAAATGGCATTCCCTCTAGTCGGTTTAGCAACTACTTGATGAAGGAATCCATCAGCTATCACATCTAGGAAAATCTGAGCCCTATTATTATTACTAGCACTCGTTCTCCAGTCTATATCTGGTTTCAGAGTAACAGCCGTGTTAGTCTGTATTTGCAAAAAGAAAAGGAGTACTTGTGGCACCTTAGAGACTAACCAATTTATTTGAGCATAAGCTTTCGTGAGCTACAGCTCACTTCATCGGATGCATACTGTGGAAACTGCAGAAGACATTATATACATAGAGACCATGAAACAATACCTCCTCCCACCCCACTCTCCTGCTGGTAATAGCTTATCTAAAGTGATCACTCTCCTTACAATGTGTATGATAATCAAGTTGGGCCATTTCCAGCACAAATCCGGGTTTTCTCACCCCCCCGCCCAAGAACCACACACACAAACTCACTCTCCTGCTGGTAATAGCTCATCCAAAGTGACCACTCTCCCTACAATGTGCATGATAATCAAGGTGGGCCATTTCCAGCATAAATCTAAGTTTAACCAGAACGTCTGGGGGGGGGGGGGTAGGAAAAAACAAGGGGAAATAGGCTACCTTGCATAATGACTTAGCCACTCCCAGTCTCTATTTAAGCCTAAATTAATAGTATCCAATTTGCAAATGAATTCCAATTCAACAGTTTCTTGCTGGAGTCTGGATTTGAAGGTTTTTTGTTGTAAGATAGCGATCTTCATGTCTGTAATTGCGTGACCAGAGAGATTGAAGTGTTCTCCGACTGGTTTATGAATGTTATAATTCTTGACATCTGATTTGTGTCCATTTATTCTTTTACGTATAGACAGTCCAGTTTGACCAATGTACATGGCAGAGGGGCATTGCTGGCACATGATGGCATATATCACATTGGTGGATGTGCAGGTGAACGAGCCTCTGATAGTGTGGCTGATGTGATTAGGCCCTGTGATGGTGTCCCCTGAATAGATATGTGGGCACAGTTGGCAACGGGCTTTGTTGCAAGGATAGGTTCCTGGGTTAGTGGTTCTGTTGTGTGGTATGTGGTTGTTGGTGAGTATTTGCTTCAGGTTGGGGGGCTGTCTGTAGGCAAGGACTGGCCTGTCTCCCAAGATTTGTGAGAGTGTTGGGTCATCCTTCAGGATAGGTTGTAGATCCTTAATAATGCGTTGGAGGGGTTTTAGTTGGGGGCTGAAGGTGACGGCTAGTGGCGTTCTGTTATTTTCTTTGTTAGGCCTGTCCTGTAGTAGGTGACTTCTGGGAACTCTTCTGGCTCTATCAATCTGTTTCTTTACTTCCGCAGGTGGGTATTGTAGTTGTAAGAATGCTTGATAGAGATCGTGTAGGTGTTTGTCTCTGTCTGAGGGGTTGGAGCAAATGCGGTTGTATCGCAGAGCTTGGCTGTAGACGATGGATCGTGTGGTGTGGTCAGGGTGAAAACTGGAGGCATGTAGGTAGGAATAGCAGTCAGTAGGTTTCCGGTATAGGGTGGTGTTTATGTGACCATCGTTTATTAGCACTGTAGTGTCCAGGAAGTGGACCTCTTGTGTGGACTGGACCAGGCTGAGGTTGATGGTGGGATGGAAATTGTTGAAATCATGGTGGAATTCCTAAAGGGCTTCTTTTCCATGGGTCCAGATGATGAAGATGTCATCAATATAGCGCAAGTACAGTAGGGGCGTTAGGGGACGAGAGCTGAGTCTATATCTGGGAAGTTAAAGTCTTCCATGATCACGCAGTTTCCATTAGTATTTACTTCATTAAAAACATTAAAGAGGGCTCTATCCATATCCAAATCAGATCCCGGCGGTCTATAGCGCACCCCAAGCACTATCCCAGGAGAGGCTCTAATAGTTTTCTTCCCCAGTGTAATTTTTGCCCAGACGGACTCTGTCTTATCCATTCCATCGCTTCTTATTTCTTTACATTCTACCTCATCATTGATATACAGTGCTACTCCAGCACCTTTACCTTTATTTCTGTCTTTCCTAAACAGCACATACCCTTCAATACCCGTATTCCAGTCATGACTACTATTCCACCATGTTTCTGTTATCCCCATAATATCCGGTTTCACTTCCTGCACCAGTAGCTCTAGTTCCTCCATTTTGTTACCTAGGCTCCTCGCATTGGTGTCCAAACATCTTAATTTTTGCTGTTTGGCCTTGCTCACATTCTGTACCCGATTAGGCTTTACTGAGCTTCCCCCCAGGAACTGCAATCAGTGGAATGTGAGTACTGTACATGCCAAGACATATAAACAACTCCAAAGAGGTCCCAACCTCTGTGGATTTTTGCATATTGTGGGTCAGACCAGTTTCCAGAGACCTAGGCAACCAAGAAAGGTTTTGGTATGAAAGCTGAGCTTAAATTAACTAACTATCTGAATCCTATTAATTTATGGAGTGCGTACTGTAAATATGAAAGAACAACAAAAGAATGGAATGAGATAATATAGATGATAAATACTGGCGCTAATGCTGGTTCATGGAATGTACATTTCTCCCATTTTTATATAATAAAAATCATAATAATGCCCCAGATGTTGGTAAGAAATGCAAACAGCCAGGCTTTCTTTCATATAGATAATATGAACTACTGGATGTTATGTTGGAAATCCACACTGAAATAAATAAATAAATAAATAAATAAAAAGAGAGTTAAATATTAAGAGAGAACATGAGCTGGACTTAAAGAGAAGAACATTAGGAATAGGTCTCTTTAAATGAGTTAAGCCAGGAATAAGGAAGCTACTCTTATTCTTGCTCTTTGTAGAAAGATTTCTAAATCTATGGACCAAGGCAACTTCTCCAATTGTAGGCTGCTGGAAAAAACTATAAATATAATATCTAATAATGGAAGACTCAATATTTTTGTGAGAACACTTCCTGAAACTCACAAAAATGGTTACAAGTAATAGTATACCTTGCACAGGAAAAAAAAAAAAAACAACAGAAATACTGAAATCATAGAGGTGCTTGGGTATGGACACAATCTTGTAATTATAGGAACAATAGATAGTCAAAAACAGCATACATAGAGGACAGTAATTGAATCACATCTCTCCCTCTAACTTTGCATACTTCCATCTTCTGAAATTCTTCTCTCACACTTTACAAAGGAATGTAATCCTTTACAAATGGGGCAACTAAAGTAAAGATAAGGATATGCACGGTAAGATAAGATAAGATATGCACGGTATGCATCCGATGAAGTGAGCTGTAGCTCACGAAAGCTCATGCTCAAATAAATTGGTTAGTCTCTAAGGTGCCACAAGTACTCCTTTTCTTTTTGCGAATACAGACTAACACAGCTGTTACTCTGAAACCTAAAGTAAAGATGTGAAGTGGCTTGGCCAAGGTCACACACCCAGCCAGCAGCAAAACTGGAAACAGAAGGCAGACCTCCTGATCTGTAATCCAGTAACTATGCAATGGACCACACTACCTATCAGTGTATATCAGAACAGACAGGTGGTTCTGACATTTTATTCTTATTCAGCCACACAAGAAAAAAACAGCATAATGGGAAAAAAATAAATAATTTAAATCTGAAGAAAAGTATATTTATCTAAGAAAAATAGTACATAAACTAGAATGTATAATCTGCGCATACAATTATAAGTGGTAGTGGACCATCCCTGGAAATTTTAAACAAACACCACACAAACACACACACACACACACACACCCCTACCTATAATGACAGCCTCAGTCAAGGGTGGTCAGCCAAGACTGAACCTAGGACTTTCAGCTACACACAGACCTGTACTTAGGAAAAAGGAGTAACATCTGGGAGAGCTGCGTGAATAATTGATCTTTTTGGTTTGGTAGCAGAACAGAAAAATCCAGATGGAAAAACTGTGTCATTTCAAACCAAAACTGAAATTTTGTCGTTTTTTTCTCACCAAAACTGAAAACAATTTGTTTGGGTTGAACAAAACATTTTGAATGTAATTTCAAAGTGACATTTCAATATGAAACAGCTAGTTTCACAGCAGCAGTTCAAAATGGAATGTCTATTGGAAATACTTTGAAATAAAACAGTTTGTTTTGAAATGAAGAGTTAAAACAGTTCATTTTTAACCATTTTTTCTTTTTGAAAATTTTCCCCTCATTTTTCCTTTGGCTAAAGCTTTGTCAAAATTGACCCGAACTTGTAAATCGTTTTCATCTCCCTGAAACTGCATTTTTTGCTAATTTTTTATTCGACTGAAAAATTTCACTCTATTCTCAAGTCACAATAGGAGGCTCTTATCCTCTGTGAATTGGACAGTATAGCTGGACATAATACACTGAGGCCCTGATCTTTGTAGGAGATACACAAAAGCAGATTCCTGCAACCCAACCAGGTCCCAGGCATGAGCAGGGTCCACTTCTCATTGCAACATCAGTGCATTAGCCCATATGTTACAAAGACAGAGAAGTGCGAAGAAGTGGAGGTGGGAAGGGGGGAGACAGAGAGAGAACTTAGGCAAAATGCCTTTTTGATTATCTACTCAGTCAGGGTATACAGAGACTTAAAATTCAAACCAGATATTTTGTTAAGATACATTATTCTAAGGATGAAAATGTTTGAGATTTTTTTCCCCCTATTCTGTTGAAAAAGTCTGAAAATTCAATGGCATTGTAAAAAGAAAGCTATTCATTTTCATCTATAAAGATTCCCAAATTTTCATGAGAACTAATTGTTTCTACAGAGTTGTCATTTATATTGCTCTCAGGCCTACATTTTACAATTGAAAATGCATTTTCTGATCATAACTAATTTCTCATCTATTCAGTAGCCTCCTTTTTTATTACTTAGTTCTAACAACAGCACCTTGAAGTCTAGCCAGACAATCCCAGTGGATTCAACTGTGAATTACACACTGTTTAAATAACATCCTTAGCATGCAAACTCCTCTGGACAATGTTTACCCACCTGAACAATGTGTTGCCTGTTTAAACTTAATACTACCTCCTGTGTCTGCCACCTCAAAAAGCATCTCACAGCTCAAAGCCATATGATTACACTGAGATAATCATGAAAATTCAGTGTAAGAGGGAAATACAGCTGGGAATTAAGCAGAACAAACTAATTTATCTTGCTCGCTCTGTTTACATATCATGCAATGAATTCTAATTAAGAAAAATCTGATTTATATAATTTGCCTCCTAAAGAATCATCAGTAGCTGAAAGTCACCCTTATATAAAAACAGTACTACAAATAAATATTAACAGGGTTTCAGTTCTGACTCCTCCCCTTAAAAAGAGGAAAAAGGGATATTTTTAAATCATTGTAAGCATATATAAGACACTTCACTTCTAGTATTTGTAAGGCTATTGGCAAATTAAAAATGGCTTTAGAGCCCATTTGAAAAATTTTCAATAGTTTTATGTTAAAAAAAAATTCAGTTTTGTACAACTCAAAACATTTTTTCAAGAACACGTAGATCTCAATGAATTTTTTAATGGGAAAAACTTAAAATGTTTAATTTCAACTTTGTCTTTTTGATTAATTTTGTTTAGACATTTATATATTTATGTTAATATTGTATATACAACATATACATAGACTATATTAAAATATTTAAGAAACTAAACACGTCAACACTATCATAACGAAATGCTATGATGGTCCCAAATCAAATTTTTTCCCTAATTTTCATTTTGCAGGAAATTACAAAATGTTGGCTCTTATTCCAATTCAGAATGATATTTTTGTTCAAAACGTTGGAAATTCCTGTGGAATGAAAATTCCAGTTCCCAACCACCTGGATTATAGATTAGATTAAATAAAAAATAATTACTAAAACACTGATTTTTTTTCATATAATTATAATTAGTAACACCTTTACATTTGCAAATCTCATATGATGTAAAGAAACTCTACAATCACTTTAAGGAAGTTTAAGGAAGTTGTTAAACTTTTATAACCTGTTAAAAATAGATCCATTCTTCTGACCCATCTAAGTCCCCAACGTTGCAAATGTGGCTCTGCACCATATTAATCAGACAATAGTTGAAACAGAAGTATAAAATATTTTGTATTTTTTAAGAAAGAAAACTGCTCCAGAGCTACAAGTTGCATAATCAACCAGGGACTGGAGCATGTATCCCTTTTATAGGCTCCTACCTATCCAATATGTGGGGAAGAACAGGGAACTATCCAATTATGACAGATTGTACCCCATATTCACCCCTTGCACACTACTGTAATAATCTTTGTACAAAAAAATCCTTTGTTAGGTATCATTTGAAAACTCAATTTGCTGGTCAACATTATCCTGATAAAATGTGTGGCAACGTTGTATGTAAAGTTATAGGATTCCACTGTATGGGAAACCAACCAGAAGCTGGCAAACAAGTCTGTCTCCAGCAAAAGAATATGTGCTCTGCTTAATTTACATTTAAGTGGTAAACAGATTCATCAGACAGGGAGAGGAACAAAGGAAGCCCAAACAGGTGATAGAGCAGCAGAGAACATCACTCCCCAGACTTGCTAAAATGTTTCACAAAGGGGAGACAGGACTATATAAAAAGAGGGGCAGGCACCCCAAAACATCCCTTCCATAGCTGCTGGAAATAGGGTGCTGGGAGTGCTGCTGCACCCTCTGGCTTGAAGTGGTTTCCTTTATATACAGTTCAATTAAATGGCTCTTAGCACCCGCACTATAAAAATTGTTCCAGCACCCTAATCCCTCCTTTATCTCTTCCCACGGCATCCACGGATTCAGGGAACCTTATGGACAAAGGAAGCATGTTGGACAGGGGGAGGAATCCTGACTGAAAGAACTTCAATCAGTAAGAATGCTGAAACACGGTGAGAAAGCCTTGTTTTGAATTCAACATAGTTTGTTAAGTTAGGCATCAGTTGAATTTTTTCTCTTTATTTTTCTGGTAACCATTTCTGACTTTTATGCCTTATTACTTGCATTCACTTCACACTTCTCTCTTTGTAGTTAATAAACTTGTTTTATAGTTTTATGTAAACCAGTGTGTCTAGATTGAAGTGTTTGGGGAAATTCCATTTGAGATAACAAGATCTGTGCATATTATTTCCATTGATGAAATAACTGACCTATTTGTCCTGCAGAGGGCTGGGAAGTACAAGACACACATTTCTGGGAGGAAATCTGGGACTCGGTGTGTGCTGGGGTCACCCTACAGTGTAATTCAGGCTAGGAAGAGCCAGTGTGAAGCTGGCAGCTTGCAGCACACTCACAGACATAGCTGGGAGTGACTTACATGCTGGAGGCTGCTGGTGAGCTGACCAGACTGGAGCGACAGTAGCAAAGCAGTGTAAAGTGCACCCCAGGTAAAAGGGCTGGGGTGACACCACTATTCATCAGTCTAGTTTGTACCATGGGTATGTCACCCCAGTATAAATGGACATCCTTGGAAAACCTCAGAAATGGGCCTGTCAGTCATGGAGGAGTCCAGACAACCAAGTCTGAGTCTCAGCCCTATTAAAGCTATTTCCTCCCAGCTGGCCTGACATCAGTTAGTTTGGAAAAACATGACCCTGATTAGACCACTTGGAGGAAAACTGTCAACACTGCTGTGAGTTCAACTACCATAAGTGGCATTTAGCTTGAGCTGATAAAGACAACCTAGAAAATGGGATGGAATGGAATGCCTAATGAGGCAATCTGAGGGGGCTAAAAAGAAATCACTGTCTGTTTCTGACACACACAGAGTCCTGTGAATAGCCCCACAGCTGCATATTTGAACAAGCAGACAGCCAGAAATTCTAGTTTTTGCTGAATCAGGCCCTTGCATTTAAAAAAACATAAAAACCCAAACATTACTCACTTTAGATAAAAGGGAAACATAAATAGAAAAGGAAGACAATATTTAGGGTCAAAATACCATAAACAATTAATTTGTATTTGGTGCTATTATTTTCCTGTATCATATTAAGAATGCTGGTGTATCCTATTTTAGCAGCAAACTCTGGACAGCAGTTAGAGTCTACTAGTTTTGTAATGGATTCTTTCAAAAAAAGCAAGGAGAAGTCTGCTCTGCAGACATCCAGCTATACACCGTAGCCTTATCCTAGGTGAGTAGGACATGACAGTTTCATCTTGTTGACAGATGAATGGTTGTTTCTTGAAAGCTGAAATACTGGACTTGAGTTTTTGCAAGGTTAAAGAGATACATTAAAAAACTATAGTTCTATCGACTTGAGAATTGAAAATCCATTTTCATTCTAGGTTTTATTCATTCCCAAAATCTACTAATAAAACACTGTTCCAAAGATATTTTAATAAATTCGTAGGTGACCAAGCAATGTAAATTAAAAGTGTCATACTAACAACTCTGAAAACGTTAAGTTCTTTATTTTTCCAATAAACAGGTTGAGCACAGGCTTCCCCATCCTGCCCCACCAATGTGTTCTCGACTCTGAAGTAGGTAACAACTTTTAGGGGTGAAATAAAATTTATTCTCTATGCCTGTTTTAATTTGGAATCTCTTCTAAGACCAACAATAAGGATACTGAGTAAAACTAACTGAGATGCTGTGTTCTGTGAGGAGGACACTTGTCTACTTTGAACTACTAGACTGAGTATCAAACTTATTTTATCTAGCCATTAAACAGTAAACAGGACGTGGAAGACAGTGAAATTTTACTTTTTACCTTAAGGTCTCCTAATTTTTTAAACCCTTGAGCCCCCAGTCAGATTAATACTCTTTAAATAGTTACACTGATGGATGGGGTATGAGAGAGTAAACTTGGTTATCTTTCCTCTCTTCTCCCCAATTTTCATTCTTCTTTTTCACATAAAAGCCTTTCCACCTAGATCTGTCACAAATGCTGAGAAAGCAAGACTACATGACTTCCCTCCTTCCTCAGACAAAGAGGCAAGGCAAGGCTAGACAAATCTCCTACAAATTGTACAAACTGAAGAATGTCTGCTAACATCTGGACCCAGAGGTTCATTTTAAAGCGGAGATAGAACTTTCTCCTCCATTGACATATGCATGCTTTTGTGGTTGTTTCCTGCACAGAGGATCTTCAGACCTATGAATACACGTGTAGCAGCAAAGAGTTCTATCAAGAGCTGGCTATGAAAAAACTTCCAGGTTAGTAATGCTTAAACACAGGTCCACTGTTCCAAACACAGAAGCTCCTCATTAATGCTCTCTAACATTAATTTATGAAGAGTGTGTACTATTTACAAAGTGCAAGGCAGTGGAAAAGTTAGTTCTATCATTCTAAATGACACTTTAACAGGATATCTTTATTGGTGAAATTAAAGGCACATTAGGAATTTATATATATGTTTTGTGGAATGTATAGCATTGCTGAGGAACTTCTACACTGATGACAAGTTGTGATGTAAAGGCTCTTGTAATTTTATACACAAATGATTTTTTTTAAAGAAAGGCGAGAAATATCTTGCTGTTTTCAAAATGCATAGGTATCTCTAGGAATAAAACCATATTTCTGTTAATGATACCACGGAGAATTAATTCTTTGTACCAGTGATTAATGTGCTGTGATATTGAACTATTGGTTTATATATTCCTTTCTGAAGTTAAAATTAGAAGTGCTGGTTCTCAGAGTACAGCTCCTTAGCTTAAGGTTACAAAAAAAAATCTGATTTAAATCCACAGTAAAAGCACAAGAAAAATCTCTACTATTCTTTTTTCATGGCAGCATTTCTGTATTTTTACATTGCATCTAGTTTTCTGCTGTTATTGATATTATACACACACAGTACAACCCCATTGTGCCACAGAATCAAAAAATACTCTGTAAACTAAATGCTATTGCACAATCAAAACACAACTAGGGCAATAATGTAGTAGTTAAGAGCTAAGGACTGGAAAAGCAAGGTAAATTTAAACTAAGGGTGCACTGTATTTTACACATTTTTCATTCATTACTGCAGTGGCTCAGTCATCTTCAGAAACAGGGAGTTCTGTGTGTTATGTTTATACAAAAATCTACTATGTGGTAAAGCACACTTATAAATGCTGCAGCAACTCAAATGGAACACTTCTGTCCTTCTGTATGTACAGTTCGGACATTAAAAAAAGTTAAATCAAACACAGTTTCATTTTTTCTCATGTTGTTTTATAATTGTCAAAGCTGAGTGTTTGAACAAGAGACTTGGTCCCTCATTCAACATGGCCCTTTACTGGATCGGGCAGTGAAGTCACAATACAGAAATTATTATGTTTCCATGACTACAAACTGTGATGTCATGAACCAGGATTATTCAGGACATGGAGCATCTTCTTTTTCATGTTTGTACCGCATACAGCACAAGCCTTCTGAGGGCCTTTAGGCACTCTCTGATACAAACAACAATGACCTCTCTATAGGGCAAAGCAGAAGATGACAACTAAGATGAAATGTAGAAGGCCCCAGTAAGCTATATTTATATCTTCTATATCAGCAAAGGTAACATAAAAATGCTAGCTGGTTACTGCTTTTTATTTTAAAAAACATTTTTCATTTTGCAATCAACTGAATAAAGAAACCATAGAAATTTGACTGTGAATATATGGTAATACATTTCAAAGAACATGTTTATCTGGCAATGTTCAAATGTTTGTTCTTGAGGAGAAAAAACAGAACTCATCAGGGTCTTCTTGGCAGTCAATAGTCTTTAAACTTTAGACTTTTGAATGAATAAAGTAACGTTCTGTAAAACTAAATTAAAACAAAATGAACAACTACTCTGTTACAAACTAGAGTACTTAAAACAGATCAACTAGCTTCCACTCTGATATATATCCAAATGTAGCTCTGTAGTTCTGTATATTTAATGTGATTCAATAACTCAAATCACACTATGAATAAAGTCATAAACAACAAATTGCTTCTTAAAAGACAATCCAGTATAATTGTTGGTTTTAATACTGAACCAAATTACTAAATTATTAATTATTAAAACAAAAATATTGGTTTTAATATTTATAAATAATCTTAAGTAGATACTTTTCTTCACTGGTCATTGAGAATAAAAGAATCTGAAAACAGATTTACAAAAAAAGGGTACACACATGCACACATTAGGCAAGGCTGGTAGCTCTGCCTATTATTAAGGCTGTAAGAAAATTGTAATGAATTGTGTTAAAATGTATACTAAATAATGTTAGAGAAACAAATATTATATATATATATATATTTTCTTATATATAAGAAAATATAAAGGAAGTTTTGCTCTTGTATGTCTCTGCTGATACAGCATTTCAGAACTTAGCTGAAACAGCTTCATGGTTGTATAAACCATCAGACCTGATCTGTGTATTTTAGCTGTAAAATCCGTGGCCTAAGTAAATAGCAGGGTGAAGCAGTATGTCATGAGTAACTGTTAAGTTCCAGGTACAGCCTCAACCTCCCTCCTAACAAGAAAAAATCTAAAGTCACAAAAACAAACCAGTAAGAAAAATTAACAATTTCTGCAAGATAAAACAACTGGATGAAGTCATTGGGATTGACAGCACAGAACAGAAGGCAAACAGATAAAAAATAAGACTTATCAGGAAAAGCAACAATGTATTAGTTTAGGTTAGTTATTGTGATTTATGCATGAGAATGTTTTAATTAGGAGGTTAGAATTGAAGGCACACAGATGAGATAACATGGTAAACAGAGTCTATGGAAACAGCGGATAAAAGATACGTACTTGACAACAAGAAAGTGGAGAAGACACAGTTGAACACTGCAGACACCAGAGGTTAGAAGAAAGTCATTCCGTCCCCAGGAGAGGTAACTTGATCAATTATCTTTCTTCTTTTATCTGTTTTTGCATGTATACATAATACATGGGTGATAGTAGCATTGTCTTAAAAGGTACAAAATAGAGGCTAAAAGAAACTGTTTAAGAGTAAATTGAAGTGGATCTCATTTTTGACCTAACAAGGGAGCCTGACAATTCCCATTATAAGAATCTGGTTTCAACTGCTTATAACTTTTCCAACCTTTAATTGTTCAGGATGAAGTTTTCCATGCTATTTGCCTCAGGCTGTATTTCTTTGGGAAATTTCAGCCAGAATTATTCAGCTGTTTCTTAGAATGAGGCTAGTGAAACATCTGTTTGGTAGCCTGTGTTAAAAAATTCTTGAGACCTTTTCTTTGAAATGCTCTCGTGAACCCAGGCATTGGAGAAGGCACTTGGTATTTGGCAAGGGGTGATCTTTGTGCCAGGGATGTCTCTTTGGCTGTCCCCATGAAAATTCACCCAAATTGGCCAAGTTACAAGCCTTTGAAAAAAATCACAGCTTATACCTACTCAGTAAAGAATTCTTCGATTTTAGCAACTCATTAACCTGAAAACTCTGTATACCAAGCATACTCCAGCAGCCTCAGGCTGAGCAGGACTTCCTCTGCAATTGCAGCTCTGGGATGCTGCAGGTTAGTTCGAGGAACCTGAACTGAGAGCAAGGAACCTGTCTGTCCTGTGTTCTCAATGACTCCCCTATTGGTCCCAGGCAGCATGGAAGAGGAAGCTGCCAGATTTGAATGCAAAAAAGACATGAGCCCAACAAATGTGATAGTGGAAGTACACTGGGACAAGGAGTCAGAGTGGGAGAAGAAATGATGATGGTGATGATAATAGGAGGCTGGCAGGGAAAGGGAAATTGGGACTGGAAATTGGGACCAGGGGGAGACTGGGACTAGGAGCTGGAGAAGGAAATGGTGGGGAGAAGGAGGCAGGGAACTGAGAACAGATGGGACGTGTGGGTGTGGGGGAATTGAGATTGTAATTGGCTGGGAAAGCAGGCCGGCACTGAGAACCAGTAGAGCTTGGGAAGGGGTGAGCCAGATCGGATAAGGATCTATGGTACTGGAGGAGAAATGGGACTGACTTTAATGTTGTGAAGATAAGCACTCAAATGTTAGGAAATGGCAGAACTAAGGTTGCCTGTGAATGTCTTTGAGAGTAGACATTATGATACAGTCTTTAATTACAAATCACATACTACATTTCCAGAGGACCCATGCCTCATTCAATGCATAGAATAGATATTGCTCATTTAATGTTTTATTCTGTTAGTTTAATATGTGGCCCATGGCTTTTGTACTACATACTATGAAAGCCCTGCTAAGAAGAAAGAATTAATTTCCTCATGGGCTTTTCTATGTACTCATCACCTTAGTATCAGAGTGCTTCACAAACATTAATGCATTTATTTTCACCATGCACTGTGAGATGAGGGGTTATTATCCCCATTATGCAGATGGAGAACTGAGGCACAGAGAGATTAAGGTCAGAAGTACTGTCTAATTTTGGGTGCCCAATTGAACATGCCTATGGTCTGATTTTTCAGAGTGCTTAGCATTATATGGCTCTTTATATATTCAAAGAACAGCTCTCATTGAGCCTCACTGCAACTTTAAGTGCACAGCACTACTACAAGTCAGATCCCAGGGTCTGAAGTGAGATACCCAGAAAATGAGAAACACACAATTAGTGACCAACTGTGAAAAGTTTGGTTAAATGACTTGACATCACATAGGACTCTGTGGCAAAGGCATGGACAGAATCCAGTTATCCAAGGCAATATTCAGTGGCACTAACCATGAGAGAATATTTATCTTCCTACAATCCTCTGCCTTACTCATTGCACAGCTTCTAACTTCTGCAACAAATGAAGTAGGGCTCCTACAGACAACAGTCTCTCCTTATCTACACA
Organism: Lepidochelys olivacea; assembly: GCF_965140295.1. NCBI lineage: Eukaryota > Metazoa > Chordata > Testudines > Cheloniidae > Lepidochelys > Lepidochelys olivacea. The sequence goes on along the minus strand of NC_140415.1, from coordinate 83,230,041 downwards.
ACCCTGATTTATCCCCAGAGAAGGTCCCTCCTGTGCATGAGTGAGGCAGGAATCCTTTGAAAAAGCAATATGCAACCTTGTAATTAAAGACCGTATTATAATGCTCAAAGGGGGGTGAATTAAAGTTGCACAGGGAACGTTAAAAACACTCTTAGCTTTTGAGTGTTTGATTTTACAACCTTCATAATATGCTTTTTATGTAGTTTATTGTGTGTAAAGTTATTGTACATATAGTAACAAATAATAATAATTGTATGTATTAGTTATCTGGGAAAATAATCCACTTTAAAAAAAAATCTACCAGTTCTATCTATAAGAGCAGAATGCCAAAAAATCTTCATCTTCTGTGGACTGACTCCAAATTCCTAATGTCAGCTACGGTTAGTGAATCTCTCCTAGATTCTCCTGTTCCAAAAGCAATCTTTCCTGTTTTTCATGTAGTTTCTCCAATAAACAAGCAGAAATGCATTTGCCTAAACTTTGTTTTTTCATAAATTTATATTAGAGTAAGATGCCAGCTTCTACTTTATATATATATATATTGGTAAAATTCCCAATCCATCAATTATATGTGCACAGAGCCTCATTAATTTCATTGGGACTTTGGTAAGCATAAAGACCCATGTGAATCTGATCCCAGACTCTAGACTTAGTGTCTAAAACAGAAATATTTGTCTTTTATTTCTAATGTATCATTCTTCTCAACATTTTTCTATAATACAGGTGAGGAGTTTCAAAAATATTCCCAACCATCCATGCCAGGTAAACTATAAGATTATGAATAGTGTTACCTCAGCAAATTTAGGAAAGAAAGTATGCTAAGAAAAAAAAGATATCCTGCATACACAGGTGTATTTGAAAACACTGACAACTACACTGCACAGAAGAGACAGAAAATGCACTAATGAAGTAAGGAAAAGGAGTTTGTTAGGATTTAACCAAGCAGTAAAATAAACCTAGATCATGGCACTTGTCCTTATGGTAAATTAACTACACCTGGATACTCTTTTTCTACTGTTTTGATTTTCTACTGTTTTCAATATTCTAAAAAATATATTCTCCTTTTCCCACTAAATTTGCATTTTTATACATTAACTTAAAAAATCATTGTAGATGGAGTTTCCTACTTAAGTTTTTGTGCCAGAGACTGGATTTGTAAACAACTAAAATTTTTAAAAGAATTTTAAAAAAAATTAAGATTAAATTCAGTGGTTGAAAGGAAGGTCTGAGAGGATGCATGGCCTTTCATAGTTTCACAGATATGTACCAAATAACCTATGACATAACAGAATATGGAAAACACAGCATTTTAAACAAGTTTTGATTATATTTAATTTCCAGTTGTCTTCACTCATGTGAATGACAGCCACTTTTTATTTCAGTAATTTAGAAACTTGTACTTTCCAAAGTGATAGGAATTGAAACTGAGCTTAACTGAGCTTCTGCCCAATATAATTACTTGCACTATTCAACTACTGTAAAGAATTCCAGTTTAAAGCATAACCACTTTACTCTTGGCTTTCTACTTTGTACACAGTACCTACCAGATCTTCATGATTTGTCTTCTCCCAGTTTTCATGAATTTTTAAACTATACAGATCATGCTATGTATTCTCCCTCCTGACAGGAAGAACCTCTTAATTTTCACAGGTGGTACATATTTACACACACACACACACACACACACACCCCTGTGGGAATACACCCCCTCTCCCCCATTATCTGACACCAATTTGCTTTTGGAACAGCACAAATATAAAAGCTAACTGAGGTGAAAACTTGTGAAAATTAATATTTAATTGCAATTATTGTACACCGCTCATTACACACACACACACACACACACTGCTTAATTTATAATGAAAGAGATGCCAGGCACAAGCAATTAGGTACTGGAGCTCAGGCAATTTTTTTACGTTCATAACTCAGGCAGCCAGTTATATGTAGACTGCAAAGAGAGATACAATGCCTGTGCTTTCAGTTGCAACGTATCCAATCTAACAGCTGGTACCTTAAACCAGATTAAGCAATTGTGTTATATGTTATAACAGTAGCTCCTGTATAGTACTTCTGCAAGGTGATACTTAAGGGAATGTGACATCACACTGACAACCGTCCAGCGTAGTTAGACACTAACAGCATTCTGTGAGTTATTCATTTCAGGGACATCACTTCTGAGAATGAAGAGAAACAAATGCCAACACTTGCTAAGGTGAAGTCAGACCAGGAATCAAAATAGTCATCCTATATATCCTTGTGTTTTAATTTACGTGTACTGAACCAAATGCATGTAGCATATAAACCAAAACTCTTGTCCCTGCAGAGCTAATTTGCTCTCCACCGAAAGCAGTATTATTATTATCAAAAATGTTTTTCTAAGTTATGGAAATAGCTTTAGACCTGGAACAGCAATTCTAGCTTTAAAAAAATTTAGTCAAAAATGACATTTTGGTTGCACAAGTCTGTTATGTACTTCCATTGAGTGTCCCACTGTATGGCAGGTACTAGGTAGTTCAGAAGTGGGGGAAAAAACAGTCAAGTTTTCCCCCTTGGAATTCCATGCTTGAAGAGTTTAGAGTACGTTTGTTACAATAAAACAAACAATGAGTTTGCACAACTAGAAAAGAAATGGAAAAGCCCCAGTCAAGCGTACAAGCCAAGATTGTAACAACTGAGTGTGAGCTCTTCCTTCTATTTATAGTAATTCCTACTTTTCCCCAGCAGCTTGAATTAGTCTTCAGTTCATTCTTTACTTGCCAGACCACATGTGAGGAGTCTGAGCAGAGAGTTCATTACCTGCTTGTTAGAAATCAGGTATGACCTTGGTGCCTAAGAGATGTTGCCATTTTCAATTAATGTATATGATATTGCTTCTTTAGTTTAAGGAAGTATCTGGACTCACTTCTGTTTTAACATGTCTGCTTCACTAAGAAAACTGACCAAACACCTAGTTCTCTGAAGACTCCGATTTTTTTTTTAATGGTTTTAACTTATTTTTGTGCCAACATACTGCAGCATTTGATTCACCCTCTAGCGAGGCTTTTCTGAGTCAGGTTGTAGGATTGTGTAATCCTGTCTCAATCTTTTGCTGTTTCTCGTCAATAATTAAAAAAAAAATACTGAATGACCAGCTAGCATTGCAACAGTGCAAATCAGATTTCAAAACACAAAAACTGCCTACATTTAGTCTCAGAGATTCCTTCTATCATCCCTCACAATCCAAACAATTTCTCTGTTGTTCCACTTTCTTGTAATTGCTAAATTTAATTTTAAAAAAGTAAATAAAAAGGTTGTTTGACATATTCAGATGAAAAAAGGGCATTTCTAATACATTAAAAATATACTACCTATTATTTTCTTTCACCACCAGACTTGTACTGCATGTAGATATGGAGAATACTCATTGATCTATCAGAACAAGGATTACGATGTAAAATTCCAAAAAGATTCTGTTTAACTTCCTAATACTGCATTGTTTGCAATAGCTACATGAAGGAGTCATCTTCACAAGCTCTACAGTATATGGCGGGAAGGTATATTGTACTCTTTGGAGATTTTTTACTACTTACTTAGATATTCCACTTCTCCCTTAGTAGACTGGGAGCATGTGTAATTCCGTGGGCAAGTTAATGATAGAGAGCAAAGGGAGGTGTCATTTGTTTCTTAAAATCTATAGAATAATAATTGCAGTGGTGTCACCCTCTGCAGTGTGGCAGGGGATACTCACACACCCATTCACTATTTCATCCCCACCCCCAGTTCCCAGATCCTGGTTCTCCAGTTTGTAGAAATTTTGATAATACAGTTTCATCAGAAATGGGTCAAACTGGGTATCATTCAAAAACCCTTTGTCCCATGAACACAATGGAACCAAACATGACAAACCTAGAACAATTGTGTAGATATATATTTGAGAAAATGTTTAAAAATCAACTTTTTAAATCAGGGATCAGCAATCTTTGGCACGCGACCCGTCGGGGAAATCCGCTGGCAGGCCAGGATGGTTTGTTTACCTGCAGGGTCTGCAGGTTCAGCTGATTGTAGTGGTTCGCCGTTCCAGGCCAATGGGGTCTGCGGGAAGCAGTGGCCAGCTCATCTCTTGGCCCACGTCACTTCCCGCAACCCCCACTGGCCTGGAACAGCGAACCACAGCCAGTGGGAGCTGCAATCGGCTGAACCTGCAGACACTGCAGGTAAACAAACCATCCCAGCCCGCCAACAGATTTCCCTGATGGGCCATGTGCCAAAGGTTGCCGATCCCTGTTTTAAATTATACTTTAACACAGGGATGCATTGCTTGCATAAAAAAAATACATTGATTTTTGATAATCCTAGGGAAGTTAGCCTTGACATGTAGGACTGAAAACATTTATTCATCAAAGTCATCATCAATCTCTGGAATGAGATTTTACGATATTATTCTCCCAGACTATAATGAATGCTCAGATTTCTGTGAGATTCCTTCACGTTTACAGAGCTTTTGCTGCATGTTTTCTCATGAGGAATCCTATAAACTGGATATGCAGGGTTTTCTGATTAACTTCATGGGGAATTAACTATTCTCAAAAACAAGTTTATTAAATGTTCACATTCTTAAAATAATTAACAGTTATTTATTAGCCAATATTATTTCCATTGAAATGACAAATGAATATGAATATTTTACACACTAAACAGAAGGGAGAGGCTTCTCTGGAGTTGCTACTATTAAGAAAATATCAAGGGAGTAATTCTGCCCTAGGATAAGAGAGCTGGACTCCCACTGACTCTGCTCTTAAGTATTTTTTAAAAATAGATATGTTCTTAAAATGCTAGATTAGGTCCCCTTTACAATACCAAAGGAAGGGTTACATTCCATTATGTAAATAATGCACAATTTTTAAAGTATCCAATTACATATAATCAAAGCTGGCCTTAACATGTAAGCACAATACAACAGAGAGATTGTTGGATAGCTTTTTGCTACATCAAGCAATCTAAATTATTTTGAAATATAGTAAATCTGCAAAGAAACCTCACACATTAAAAAAAATAACTGGTCTTAAATCAACAGAAGCCAAGAAATTAAATATTAAGGTTGGAACTCCATCCTTTGCTCACAATTTTGTGCCTAGCTAAAATCCCATCTCCCCCGTAACGTTCTGATTATGTCACCCCTTTCTTCAAGTCCCTTCACTATCTGACTGTCTGTTTCCACATCAAATTCTCACTCTTTGTCTTTACCTTTGAAGCTGCACATCTTTTCTTCTCCATGCCTAAAGCTCAGCTCGTTTCTAGAGTATGCCTTTGTGCCCCTAGAAATCCACAACTGCTGACTCTTGACAGCATATAACAACAACTTCTTGCAGAGGGACAGCAAGTGTCACTGGGTGGTAATTAAAATATGTGGGCATCCAGAGTAACAGAAAACCTACAAAAACAGTAATGCTTAAAGTCGATAGTGATATATCTGGTTATAAGCAAGAAAAGAGAGCCCTACAGCACAATAAAATGAAAAAGTACATTATCCCTAATCACTCAAACATACATGTGGACTCACCAATAAGTGCCATTGATGCATGCTAGATAAGCACAAAGAGTATCAAGAAAGAATTCTTAGCTTAAGGTAACAGCGATCTGAAGGCTAATGCCTCTTCAACACAGTATATGTTTACCCTGAAAAAGACATTCCCATGCACTGAGAATAGGGGAAGTCAAAGCAAAATTACCAAATAAGCCTATTTCCATTCCTACCGCATCCCATATGGAATAAACACGGGGGCAATTTAAGTTGTAGATATTGAAAGACTATGGTACAGAAATCAAAAACATTTATTCTCTTCAACATTTATTCAGACCAAAAAAGGATTTTACATGTTAATATTGTTGTATCAACGATACAGAGTTTAATAATTAGGCTCAGAAATGATTACCAAGAATCTAAGTATAAAATACTGTTAGAAGAAATCAGACTCTCACTGACTGTACATATTCAGAAGGATTAAATTCTAGTCAGTTGATAAAAGAGAATTGAACAAGACACTAATATCCTGCAGATTTAAACCTTACCTTCTGGAAGCAATTACAGCATTGATGGATGAAGAGTAGGTTTCAGTTTGCAAAAGCTCCAGTCCATGATATAACTTTTTTTAAGAAAGTAGAAATGGTTCAGAAAGTCCTTAATACTGAGCTCACTTTGAAGTCCTACTTTTGCAAAAATACTGTGTTGAACTGCAGCTTTACAAAGTGACAAGCTAATTTAAGTTAACTGGGAAATTTTTAAAATCCTGTTCAGGAAAGCACACACCAAAATAGTACAGCTAAAATATACGTCCCCTTGCCCAAGTTTGGCAGAGGGAAGAAAGCTTGCAAGGTGCGCTATTCCATTCCCAGCATAACCAAACAGTCATAACAAGAGTTCAGAGGCTATCTGAACTGCAGAAGCACCACCTTGCCCATGACCATGAAAACTGAAAAACTACAGTGGCAATGATTTCCATTCCCCCAGCTGAGTTATACAAGGCTGTCTCCGATGGTGTTTGCAAACCTTTATCCTAGACACTGCAAGAAGACAAGACATAAGGAATGTTATTTACTTAGACTGCAACTAAGCAGTATTGCCAATTCTTGCGATTTCCTCAACAATGACATGATTTTGTCTGGGGCTGAAGTCAGTCTTGCCAACAGAGAGAAGTTCCTTGCCGCTGCCAAATTTCAGCCCTGCCTATGGGACCCCCTCCCCCATGGGCAAGTGGGAAAGGAAGCCAACCTCCTTCAGAAAAGCATGCAATAAGACCTGAAGGAAGCTGGCATAGCTCTCCTTCTCCCCCTCAGGAGCCAACTTTGGGTTTCTGAGGAGGTTTTGTTTTGCTCTAGTTGGTTGGTTGAGGTTTTTTGGTGCTATTAGGGAGTGCAGCCCTGCTCCCTCCTCCCCTCCTGTGATAAATGGGTCAATCCGCTGCTCCATCCCTGCAACATCACCAAGCCTTATAAGAGAGGCATGGGGTTTAAGATCCCCTGAGGCTGGCTCCCCAAGCCTGGGAAGGAGGAGAAAATGACCCCACTGTAGCTGACCATTAGGTCTGAGAGAGAGGATGAAGACCCCAGGAGATGCAGGAGGAGCAGATGAGAGGGCTGGGTGTGCATAGTTGATATAGGGATTCAGGGCGGCAGAACTGATGGATGTATAGATATGGAGGTGGGGGGGGGCAAAGAATTAATTAATTATAATTTTTGGATTAGGAGAGGAGCTTCAACACCATCAGGCAGCCACAGTGAGAGCTCCTGTGAGGGCATGGCAGGGTGATGGGAGAGATCACCTTACACAAATTTGGAGAGTGAGCAACACTAATAGTCACACACACACACTGGGGGAAGGCAGAAAAAAGACTTAACACAGAATATAATTTTTATAAAAATCTCATGATTTTGGTGGGGCCTGATTCATGATTTTGAATATTTGGGGCTGGCAATACTGCAACTTTATTAATTTAATATTTATGGGAAACTATCTGACAATAACTTGTTCAGTACAGGTATGCCTTCCTCAGGAATCTGTACTATTTGGCTGAAGGCTGCCCCCACCACTCACCACTTTCCCCTACACCTTTAACACTATTTCTAGGAACCCACAATTCTCCCTTCACCTGAGGATTTAGGGTATGGGGAAAAGAGGGTGTCTTCTCACTATACCAGGGGTTAGGAACATAACTAACCGTTTCCCCCATCTTCTTCCTAATTCAAATTTCAGTTTCTCAGGGAACTGGACCTCTATCGGATACCTGCCAAGTTGTGACAACAAGAAAAACCTACAACCTAATCTACCCACTGGTCTACTGATATGAAGGTAAAAGACCCACACAACCCAAGCCTATCTGACAGTGAGGAAAAAATCCCTTTCCAGCCCCCAAAAGGTAACTAGTGTGATGTCCATAGGAAGGCCCAGAAACCTGAACCTACTCTAATCCTGGGGGCAGGATGGGAATGCTCTTGCTCCCAGACACAGAATGGTGGCCTTGACGGGGAAAAGTCTTACAAGCCATAGCCTACAGTGCACAGGAGCTAACGGGTTTCCAATAAATCCTTCAATAGCCAGGCCATGTTCTTACTCTTCACCGTACTTCCCCATACACAGTGTGATGGCTGCACTAAAGAGGAATTTCATCCCCAAGAAGAGAGAAAATATTTGCATCTTTCAGTTACCTTTTTTCAGGAGGATTCTGTTAAAATTACCAAAGCAAACTTTGTTTTGCTTCTAAAGTTAAATTTTCCATTTAGAACAACCAAACCATAGGATAAATCTTGGAACATGTCAAGCTCAACTCCCAATGAAATCAACGGGAGTTATGGTTACTCAACAAACTGAAGGTCTGGGCACCATATTAGAGCAGTCACATCACCTGATTTATTCTACTATTTTTTTAGATTAGTGATTAATAGACATTCTGTATGTTCACAGAAGATAGAAGACTGTAATGGAATAAAACTGAAGTGGTCAGTATGAAGTGTTCAGTACTTATTTCTCTTTTAAAAGGAGTGAAATCCAATTCCAGAAACAACACATATATGTTTACTGGATATCTCCCCCATTCCCCCCCAAAAGACAAGGGATTTCCAGTGGTTTGGCAAGTAAGAGGTAAATGGCTAAAGCAGTGGTTCCCAAACTTGTTCCGCCACTTGTACAGGGAAAGCCCCTGGTGGGCCGCAGAGGTTTGTTTACCTGCCGCATCTACAAGTTCGGCCGATGGTGGCTCCCAGTGGCCGCGGTTCACTGCTCCAGGCCAATGGCAGCTGCTGGAAGCGGCAGCCAGTATGTCCCTCGGCCTGCGCTGCTTCCAGCAGCTCCCATTGACCTAGAGCAGCCAACTGCGGCCACTGGGAGCCGCGATCGGCCGAACTTGCGGACGCGGTAGGTAAACAAACCAGCCCGGCCCGCCAGGGGCTTTCCCTGCACAAGCGGCGGAACAAGTTTGGGAACCACTGGGCTAAAGTATCTCATCTGTAGTATCCTCCAGGATTCTCTGCCATGCAAAAAAAAAGAAAAGAAATACTTTAGAACAGTCAGTGCAAGTTCCAAGTGTTTCCACAGAAGAAATCTGAATCTCTTACCACCTGGTTGAATCACATTCTTCCAAATACAATATATTTAATACCATATAAGGAAAATTGCAATCTGAATTATGCTATTGATATGATAATAATAATTGGGAAGCCTGGCTGGTATCTGTCTATCATACACTTAGGGCCTGATCCTACTCTAACTAAAGTCACAAGGAGTTTTATCATTAACTTTCATGGGAAATTGCTTAAATATAATCTAATTACATGAACAGGTATAATATAAAACAAAACTAATATTCATGCAGCTGTACCAAAAAGAAACTAACTCATAGTCTTTAAGGCCAGAAAGAACCATTGTGATAATGTAGTCTGACCGCCTCCTACACATTGCAGGCCACAGGCATCATTTACTGCATCATTCAGGTGCAGATAAGTAGGTGGATTTTGTGTCCACACACATTACTTAATTTATTTAATTTTACTTATTTTATTTATTTCTGAGACTGAATAATACATTTCACTATTAGTTCAGTTGTCAGATCTTCTACTGATGAGTTACCAAAAATTAGACTTTAATTAATCAAACCAGTATATTCATAAAATTACACTGCCTTTGTGATCAAGTACCTTGTGATTAAGTTATTTTCTGATGGGCTGAAAAAAATAGAAGTCTTTAAGCCAATTAGGGTATAGCATTTAAATAATAATGCATGCATTGAGTAATTGTCACTGTACTGTACCACTGCCAATCAAAATGACAGCATCCATATCATTATTCATTCGGCGTGACAGAAATAAAGTAGCATTAGGACTTGTGACAGGGTCAGGCCAGATGGCTACAGGAGAGTAATTTTTTTTTTTTTGAAGCAGAAAAGAATTTTAATTTGTGTAACACTTACAAAGAATCACCAAAGGGGATAAAGCAAAACTATGCAACAAAACAAAAGCAAACAGAAGGTATGACACAGCAGCCTTCAGGAGGAAGAAGTGTTCAGGCTAGCCAGGGCCCAGAGCAATGGGGCTTCCTCGACACTCGTGGTCTTCCACCCTCCTGAGTTACCTGGTGTCCTAGAGCGGGGGGCCTTCCTCGACACTCGTGGTCTTCCACCCCTTCGAGTTACCTAGTGCCACACCCAGTGTCACCGATTATTCCTTTCCTGAGAGTGCCCGACAAGATGGGCACGGCTGCGGGGTGGGCGGTTTGGGGTGGGGGGGTTTACACCCACGTGCTATAGGACCCCTCCTAGGTGACAATGATGATGGTATCCACAGCGGCAACAGCTGGGGCTGGGGTCTCTCGCCCTTCCCCTCAATCAAAGGGTCAGACGGAGGGAACCGGACGGGGTCACCGAGCAGAGAACCTCGGACAGCGCCCACTGCTCCTCGAAGGTGTCAAGGGAGTTGGTGGACGCCGCCCGGAGGAACTCTGCCCGGATACGTGAATGTACTGAGGGTCGGAAAACGGCCCTACAATCGTAGGACGCTTCATTAGCCAACCTCCCCTCTCTGGTTTTATAAATGGCTGTTTTAGCTAGGGCTAGGAGGAGGTTAACCAGGAGATCTCGTGATTTTGTGGGGCCACGGATGGGGAGTGTGTAGATAAAAAGGTGAGGGGAAAAGTGGAGCCAAAAGCGTAATAAAATATTCGTGAGGAGCCGGAAAAGGGGCTGCAATCTGGCACACTCTAAATACACGTGCGCCAGGGTTTCCATCACGTTGCAAAAAGGGCAAGTATCCGGGATGGGGTGAACCGTGTCAAAAACACGCCCGTGCTCACGGCTCCATGAAGGAGTCGCCAACTAATGTCCCCGATGGTCCTCGGGACCAAGGTGGAATATAGGCTGGCCCATCGAGGTTGCTCACCCTCCAAAGGTGGCAGGAGGTCCCGCCACTTTGTATCGGGGCAGGACACCAGAGTGTGGACGTGAAGGGTGTGAAGCGTGAGTGTGTATAAATATTTCCGTGGCGCGATTTGGAAGCTGATTCATGCAGCCGGCTTGCAGTGAAAGGGTGAGGGGTTTGTTGGGATCTACGGGGTAGGGGCCCAATGGAAAGGTCCGGCAGGCCTGGGGTAGAGGATGGGCGGAGTGCGCCCTCGCGCAAGGCTCGGTTGACATAAGCCCGAGCAGCGGGGGTCAAGGCGGCCTTCACCTCCTGAAGTACGCGCCGGGGGGTACGGGGACTGGAGAGCCTCATGCGCCGAGCGAGCGTCAGGGGATCCAGCCAGTCTCTCCGATCGTAGTCCAGGAGGTCTCCGACCCTCGTGACTTCCGCCAAGACCAATCTCTGGCGCACTGAGCGGGACTCTGCCACCTGCACACAGAGCTGGGGGTTGTGTAGCAGGGGCTCCGTGAGGAGATCTGCTCCCACGGTGACCGCCACGGACCTGGTCGTTGAAAACAGTTTCCAGGTCCGGAGGAGGTCCTGGTAGAAGACCGGCAGCCCGGAGAGGTCTCGCGGAAAACCCATCGGACAAAGATAAAAGAGCTGCCGGTCGTATCGGAGCCGTTGGAAGCGGCGCAGGAAGGCGTGCGCCAGTATGCTCCACGCCGAACAACTTGCACTATAAAAGAGCCTCTGCAGGGCCTGGAGGCGGAAAACTCGGACCTGAGTGTACAGACACTTCAGGCCCTGCCCTCCTTCCTTCAGGGGTAGATGAAGAACTCCAACAGGGGCCCAGTGCATTCCTGACCAGAAGAACTCTAGAAGCAATCTCCGGAGGTGGGTCAGGAAACCCGGGGCCGGGGCCAGGGTATTGAGCTGGTACCAGAGCGTGGACAGGACTAGTTGGTTAAGCACCAGTGCTCTCCCTCGGAGGGAGAGACATCGGAGTAGCCTCGTCCATTTCCGGATCCGCTCTATCACTCCGCCCTCTAAATTTTGCCAGTTCTCCGGTGGGGAAGGGTGTGTGGCGGAAAGGTAAACGCCGAGATAGAGTAGTGGACCCGCACTCCACCGGATGGTCTGAAGCGCGGGTGGGAGGGAGCTCACCTGCCGCCAGTCCCCCACCGCCAAGCCAGCACTCTTGACCCAGTTGACTAGGGCGGAGAAGACTGCCGAATAGATGGCCTGGCATGCCTCCACTCGCGCCAAGTCGCCCGGGTCCTGGACCACGAGGAGTATGTCATCGGCGTACGCCGACAGGACCAGCTGCAGCTCCGGCTCCCACAGCACCAACCCTGTCATCCTCCTGCGGAGGAGACAGAGGAAAGGCTCGATCGCCAGAGCATACAACTGGCCCGAGAGGGGGCACCCCTGCCACACTCCTCGCCCGAAGCTGATCGGTTCAGTCAGGGTCCAGTTGAGCCTAACCAAACACTCCGCGGAGGCATACAGCACCCAGAGAAAACTCACAAACTGAGATCCGAATCCAAACGCCTGCAGAGTGCTCAGGAGGTACCCATAGTCTACTCTATCGAACGCCTTCTCCTGATCAAGAGACAGGAGGGCGAACGACAGACCATCTCTCCGCCCGAGTTCCAAAAGGTCTCGGACTAGAAATAGGTTGTCAAAAATGCTGCGACCCGGGACAGTATAGGTCTGGTCTGGGTGGATCACATCCGCCATCACGGACCCTAGCCGCTGCGAGATTGCTTTCGCTACGATTTTGTAATCCGTGCTAAGGAGTGAGACGGGACGCCAGTTTCGTAGATCGCAGAGGTCCCCCTTCTTCGGCAGCAAGGCAAGCACCACTCGCCTGCACGACAGAGGGAGGACCCCGCTCTGCAAGGACTCAGCCCAGATGGTGACTAGGTCTGGGCCGAGGATGTCCCAGAACGCGCAGTAAAACTCCACGGTCAGCCCATCCATGCCCGGAGATTTATTGGTGGGCATGCGACGGAGGGCTTCCGAGAACTCAGCCAGGGTGAGAGGCAGCTCTAGTCGGTCTCAGTCGCCCACACTGACCATGGGGAGTTCCTCCCAGAGCACCCCGCAAGCGCCAGGATCGGTCGAATCCGGGGAGAAAAGGCCTGTGTAGAAGTCACGGGCCCTCCCACACATCTCCTCCGTTGTGTTGGCTGTGTTCCAAGGCTTCCGGCATGCTGAGAATGTTGTAAAGTCCGAGCTGCCAGCAAAACGGCTGGGTCTGGGGGTTTCCACTCCCCCCTCCAGACAGCAAAATCGGCAATTTTCCCCCCTCCTCCGGGGGGCTCAGCTGAGGCAAATAGCTGCGCCCAAAAGCAGGCATGGGGGGGCGGGTGCTGGCGGCAAGCTGAGGGCCGACCAGCACGTAGACGGAAAAAAATAACAAAAAATCAAAACAAAGCAAAAAAAACGTCTGGCCCAGTCGCGGGGGGGGTGGGGGGGGCCTAAGGCAGGTTAAAAAAGTAAGAAAAATCCAGGCCAGGGGGCTTTAGGAAAGAATAGAAAGCAAATAGCTGAGGAGCAAGCAAAGGACGTTCCGTTTCCCAACAGGGAAGGTTCCAGAACAATCAGGAACCTTCTGGAAACAATTAAGAAAGACAGGCTGTTTAGAACACTTGCAGCCAATCAAGAAGCTGTTAGAATCAATTAAGGCAGGCTAATCAGGGCACCCGGGTTTTAAAAGGAGCTCACTTCATTTTGTGTGCACGTGTAAGGAGCTGGGAGCAAGAGGCGCTAGGAGCTGAGAGTGAGAACATGGACTGTTGGAGGACTGAGAGGTACAAGCATTATCAGACACCAGGAGGAAGGTCCTGTGGTGAGAATAAAGAAGGTGTTGGGAGGAGGCCATGGGGAAATAGCGCAGGGAGTTGTAGCTGTCGCACAGCTGTTCCAGGAGGCACTCTACACAGCTGCATTCCACAGAGCCCTGGGCTGGAACCCGGAGTAGCAGGTGGGCCCGGGTTCCCCCCAAACCTCCCAACTCCTGATCAAACACAGAAGGAGTCGACCTGGCCTGTGGGTTCAGAAAAACAGCCGAGCTGAGGGCTGCTGTGAAGCTCCAAGGCAAGCAAATCCACCAACAAGCACAAGACCCACCAAGGGAGAGGAGGAACTTTGTCACAGACTATATGAGGGCCTCCAATTTTAGAAAAACCATTTTGGCTCTGCTTCAAAGTTCATTTTTGTAAAATGCCCTAGTGCTATATTTGCATTTACGTAACAGTGGAAAACCCTTTTGTGAGATTACCTGATTAAATATGACCAGGCAAACCATTGTTGCTACCACTTTTATATAATTTCAGTGAATCTTATACAAAGTCTGACACATGACCTAAAAGGGTTAAGCATCCTGCAGGTTAAATGACCAATATTTAACCTTTAAAGACATATGGGTAAATAATGTTTGTGTTTTTGTGTGTTTACATATATATACTGGTAGAGTTTAACGATGTAATCAAACAGTTCCTGTCTATGCTGCATTCTGTTAATTCAGAGATCAAAAGGGCATACTAACATTTATATGAACTGTAAACATAGGATATCACTGTATTCATCTCTCTTTGAAATGTGTAGCAAATCACCTGAGAATGATGGAAAATGGGTAATTGCCTTATGTTAATCTGTGTAGATAATTACCGTGATGTTTAGGAAATGGATCTACTTCAAAAGTCCCCATAATTGCCTATTGTTTGCCGAAGGACTCCTAGCTGTCACAAGAAGGCCTGAAACTGTATAAAGACGCTTGGGTCCTAATCCTTTTAATCTCAGATCTGCTTGATGCTTCATGCAGGAGAAGCATAAGCCATAAGGCTAAGATCCCAGGCCTCACTGGACTCCTCTGAATATCAACATTGGACTATAACCTATGAACTAATTCTGAAAGAACTCTTTGCATCTACAAAACTCACCATCTCTGCTATGAATTTGAATCTCAAGAATTGTACTCATGTCTGTATGTATACTGATCTTTTAACTACTACACTCTCTCTTTTCTTTTTTAATAAATATTACTTTAGTTAATAAGAATTGGCGGTAAGCGTGTATTTGGGTAAGATCTGGAATATTCATTAACCTGGGCGGTAATGTGTCCAATCCTTTGGGATTGGTAGAACTTTTTAATATAATGAATAAGATTTTCAGTAATCTGCATCATATTTGACTTGGGTGTCTGGGTGGAGGCCTAAGGTTGGGTTGCTTTAAGGGAACTGTGTTGTTGTTTCTGGGTAACCAGTGAGGTTATTATAGAAGTTGTTTTGTGCTGGCTTGGTAAATCTCAGTATTGGAATATCCACCAGCTTTGGGGATTGTCTGCCCCATTCTTTGCAGTTCACCCTAATTGAATGACCTCAGTTGGCTCCCCTGGGACTCCTGTCACAGTGGTGTAGTCTGGCTAGGATACACACTACCACAGGTTATTTGGGTTTTGGATCAGAACCACACCGTTGTCAAAAATTAATTTTGATATTGGAGAGTTTAAGGGTTAAAAATCAGTTACAATGAGTGACTCACGGTCATATGAAGATCTTGACAGAAAAACCCTTGAAGAATTGTGCTCACAGAGGGGGTTGTCATTTAAGAAAAAGGTGCCAAAGCGAGAACTGAAAAATCTGCTAATGGCCAGTGATCAGGAAGCAGACGCAGCGAAAATGCTTGCAGTGAGAAACCAGCTGCAACTTGAACATGAACAAAAGTGGATAGATCTTTGATTGCATGAAAAGCAAAAAATAGTTGTTGATATGGAAAGAGAAGCTAGAGAAAGGATCGCTAAAATGGAACAAGAAGCCGCTGAAAGAGAAAGAGCTGCCCACCTAAGGCATATGGAACGGCTAGCTGCTGAGGAGAAGGCTCACCAGATGCAGCAGAAATCTGCCAGACTTCAGCTCCAAGTCTTGGAAGACCAAAAAAGGCTGCGACGACTTGGAAATCCATCCCCTCATGACAACAAAAACTGGGAAAGGATTTGTCCCATTTACAAGGATTCTGAAGACAAAGAAATTTCTACCTACCTTTGAGAATCTATGTGAAATTTACAATATC
The DNA here is from genome assembly GCF_965140295.1 of Lepidochelys olivacea. NCBI lineage: Eukaryota > Metazoa > Chordata > Testudines > Cheloniidae > Lepidochelys > Lepidochelys olivacea. The sequence continues at coordinate 83,214,099 of NC_140415.1, read as the reverse complement.
CCAGAGATGCAGCGTGTGCTTGTCCTGCTAACCAGATTCACCGGGAAAGCCAAGGAAGTGTTCAATGAAATGGGTATGGATGGAGCTTTGAATTAGGTAAAATATAAAGATACAGTGTTAAAACGTTTCAAGGTTACCTCTGAAACTTACAAGTTAAAATTTAGAAATTTTAAAATGTCTAATGATATTTCTTATGTGGAATGTGCTCATAAACATGGTTAGAAAGCTTGGGATAATTTTGAACAATTAATGCAATTAATTACACTTGAACAAATGTTAAATTTGGTGCCAGCTGAGGTCCAGGCTGCTATATGCGATACAAAGCCAAGTTCTGTTTTGCATACTGCTGAAATTGCAGATGAATTTGTGCAGAATTGAAGTTATAAAAGAAGCAAGCCCCTGGAAAAAATAATCACTATTTGCCCCAGTTTAAAAGAAAAGAAGGGTTTAAAAGTGGGACCAGCCCCACTTCTGTTACAAAAGAAGCCCAGAACAGTAAAACTCATACTCTAAGGGAAGACAAGTAGTATGTCATTTGTGTGGTAAACCTGGACACATCAAACCACAGTGTCCATATGTAAAAAATAAACCAGCAAACCCAGTAAATGCTAATCCAGTTATTCTAAACACACAGGCAGACCAAATAGAGCCCAGCGCTGCTGCCTTGTGTGCAAACATTGTTCTGTTGTCTCTGAAGGACTTAACTTTAAAACTCACATTAAAGTTAAATATGGGAACAATAGTACAGAGTTTATTAGCAGTGCAGAAGTTAATGAAATAAGGTGTATGGCATGGAGAGACACCACAGCAAATATTGCTTTGGTTAAAGCAAGTCTTGTCAGGGAGGAAAATTATTTACCAGGTGAAAGTGTAACTGTTGTAGCCTTATCTGAATATTTTGTAAGAGTGCCTTTGGCTAAAATCCACCTTAGATGGAAGGGATTTGATGGTATCATGATTGTGGAAGCAAAAATACAATTCCTTCAGATCTTTTAATAGGAAATTATTTTAAAACTTTGTGCAGTCAAGTTAATATCATAAATCAGTCACAGGAAAGAAATCATCCTGAGCCTGTGTCTATTGGGGCAATTATTTTCCTATCGGGGGGGTTCTTCAAATGTTTGTTTGTGGAAAGCAGCAATTTGTCTTTTGGGAGAGGCATCTTGCCTGTCAAGAAAGCTGTCCCACTCTCCAAGCAATTGTCTGTGAACAGCCATGTGTGCTGGGACAAGGAAAATGATATCTCAAATTGTTTGTCTCTTGAGAATAGCAGAATGTCTGCTAAAGGAGAATGTTTCTCCAGCTCTTCTCTGTCTGTAAAGCAGACAGAAGAAGCCTGTCAGCCTATGATGGTACAAAATTTATCAGTTGTCTCCGAGTTAAGTCTGGACACAGATGAAGCCCAGGAAAGAAATGTTCCTAAGTTTGTGTCTGCTAGGGATAATGACATGGTAACTAGGTGGCATCCAGATACTGTCATAGCTAGTTCCTAGGGACCAGATGATTCTGATGTTTCTATTTTACCTGTTCCTAGTGTGTTGCTGGGTAAAGATATGACAACCTTGTCCAATCAGGTTAATTTCTTGACCAGGGAACAAGGAAAGCATAAAGCTGAATAGACTATATTACTCAGTGACAGTGTGGAAACTTGTAACAAGGAAGAGAATGCCTCTAACTTTTTAGCTATGGAGTCTAGCAGCTTGCCCAAAAGGAAGTTGTGTGTAAATCTTCTTGATGTATCAGAGGTAGTTCTGGATTTGAGTGAAACTCAAAAGGAGTTTGTTAATTTGTCTATTGTACCAAAGTTGGTTCTGGACACAGCTAAAGCTCAGAAAGAATCTGTACCACTTCCATAATATGGCAGAAAGAAAGGAATTTCTTAGTGAAGTATTTGAAGTCTCTGAGAAGTCAATAGCTGTGCCTATGGGGATGAAAAGGAATTGCTTCTATTAACACTTAATGGGCCACTGTTGGTACTAAACAGTTTTGTCTACTAAGAGAAGTGTGTTGGTGCCTAATGGCCAAGTCTTTAAAATGAAAATGAAACCACTGAATTTGCTTTGGAGAAATCTAGTGTGAATAGCTTAAAGGAAAGCTGGATTCCTAGCATTACACAGCAGAGCAGCCTTGTGAACAGACCCATAGACACTTTGAATATCTCATGTGATTACTTAGTAAACTCGGAGGCATCTAATGCTTGTGGATGCAAAAATTGTTAGTTAAAAAGCAGGAGAACTGTAGTTCAGACATGATGATGTAGCATTGACTTCAGAGGGTGATTGGTTGAGTTATCTCTCAGATTTCAACCCTCTGAGAAAGTGCCCTTACAAACTTACCTCACTCATCTCTAAAATACCAAAACCCCAAGGAAGTGGTTAAACTAAAAGCCTATGTTAAGGAAAACCCTGAGGTAAAGGAAAAGCTACCAAGGTTCAGAAGGCATATTGAACAAGCTAACCTAAAGAATAATTTATCTAAACAAAAGGCTTGGCATGACAAAAGTGATTGTGATTGTACATTTGTGATAGATTTGTTGTTATATTAATGCTAATATTAACTCTTGTAACTAGTTCATGGCTGATGCCAAAAACTGTAAAAATGTACAATGTACATAGTCTTTTGAAAAAACCCTTGAACATCTTAAGAGTGCTACAGGAAAACACACTATGTAACAGAAACCCTTATGATTATGCTATTTGGTTCAGCAGGAACATACTTTGAATTAAAAAACTTAATAATGGTAAGGTTTCACAGCCAATGCCTATGCACAATCCTAAAACTTTCCACAGCAGAAAAACCATTACAAGCTTAAACTGCTGTACAAGAAGGGAAACTGAGGGAAACACAGCTTTCATGGCTAACTGTCAAAGTAAGTGGTCTCTGAAAAACACTGATGGCTATGTTAAGTTAACACATTGGCAAGAGGTAGATCTGAGTGCAAGTCTCTGCTCCAGAATGAAGATTCAAATGTGGGTCTGCTACATTCTAGGTAAATGCCCCAACCAGTAGACAAAGATTAGACATTTTTTCAGCATCAGAAAACACTCTTCCCCAGCTGAAACTATCAGGTCAAATTTGCAAATAGTTTCAGAGTGAATGAAATAGTATTTTTCAGCAAATAAACAATTCATCAGAAAAATTCTGCCCACCTCTACTCTTCACACATGTCCATTCTACTTCATACAACTTCATAGAACATCATACAACTATTACAATCAATACGACTATTTTATACAAGTTCACTGTAGAGAAAGGGTGATTGGTGGAGGTATTTCTGATGTCACAATGACCTCATTTAAGCATTACTTGTGCAGTTGACCTGACCCTGCTCTGAGGTAGTATATATAATAACGATTAGATAGAACAATTAATTAACTTGGGCTATATTTGTAGAAATTAGATTGTGATTTAGTGATATGCAAGATTTCTATTAATTTTATCTTCTGAGGCATCTGTGTTATTCTGTTGCTAAGATCATTGGAACTAAAGAAAAGACTGCTGACATTTTTAAAGGACACAGTGTTTAATTTTAAACTGATAAACTAATTAATGGATGTAGTATAACTGGAATAGAGGAATACTAAAATGATGCAAATGCAAATATACAGTGTATGCTGTCACCAAACTGATCATTTTAAAGCCTTCTGAAAAATTTCAGTGCTACTGGATTTCAGAGTTTTTTTTAAAAAAATGTAAAATGTCTTTCTCAACTCTTCTTAGCAAAAGTTTAATGTTTATATCTAACAAAATCCTCAGCACATAGTTCACATATGTCTGTGCACCAAGAGGTGAGAACCTAGCACACTGATGCTGCATAGTACAATAAGATTCTGTATTTCCTGCAAGTTCTAACACAGTATATTGTGAAGAAATACTCTGGAAGCAAAAACAGATATTTGATGTGTATACTAAGACACCATTTGTATGATACAAGGATAATGTTTTCCAATTACACTGCACTTTTGGCATTTAAGAGATAAAGGGCATGGTTCTGATCTCAGTTACAGTGGTTTTACAAAGATGCAACTTTATTGATTGTAATGGTGTTTCTGCTGATTTACAAATGTGAGAAGTCAGAATCTGGCCCTAAAACTTTAAATTCTGTCACATTATAGTGTTATAATTTAAGCCATTAAAAGAGCAACTGAAAAGTGTTATAAAAATCTTTCCAGCATAGACGATAAAGTGGGGACAGTTACCTAATAAGGACAAGTAGGTGAATACCATTTGGATGGTATAGCCAACAAGTGCAAATTAGGTGAATGCTTCAGACATTTTCGATTTTGATACCTCAAGTGTCACACCTACAGAACTGTCATGAAAAGGAAAGGCCTAGAGATCTAGGGAGAAATCCTGGCCTCTGAAGTCAATGGGATTGTGTCCACTGATTTCAATGGGGCGAGGATTCATCCCTACAGTACAGGCAGACAGAAACTTTTGCAATGTGGAAGCAATAAAGTGCAAGTTCTCACAAGGAACCTGCATAATTAAGATCCCTAACGGCAGCTCCATCCACATTCACATTTAAAAAGATTGTATAAACTGAAAAATCAAAGATGTAAAAGAAATATCACCAGCTAAAATGTGATTCTGCCCCTGAGTGTCAACATAATTGTGAAGTTAATGCCCCCTTGTCTGTTAACATCAGTTTACCAACTGTCACGGCAGATTTTCATATAATCAGGATTCACAACCAACAGCCATGGCTGTTCATGTTATGATTCACTAAACATTAAAGCGATTTAATTGCTGCCTTCCCTGAAGACACGCAAGTTAAGACACTAAACATTTTTAATCAGGGAAGCACAGTTAAAATGGATTTAGGTCTGATTTTCAGAGTACTGAGCACCTATAAATTCAGTTAAGTCAAAGCAGGATTGTTTGCTCAGCACCTCTGACAATATCAAGCCTGTAAAGGGGTAAGCTTGAAATCGAATGAATTTCAATAACAAAATAATTAAAAGTAGTTTCAAGTACTTCACCTACTCCCGAGTCTCCCTACCAAATTTTTCTGGGTTCATGACCACATTCTTTTATTTTTTAGATGTTTTCTCTCTTTTTTGTTGGAGTATGAGACTCAAATTCAAAGACTCCAACACACAAAAAGAGGAAGTTGACTGACTACATTGAAACTCATTTCACAAACTGCTGTCCAATGCACAAAGGAAAATTGAAAAACCAAACCAAAACAAATAAAACAAACAAAAAAAATAAAACTGGCAGTAATAGTAATCTTAGGGGTTACTTTTAGGAAAAGCAGATACAATATTTTCCTACAAACAAGCATTTCAATGTGCACTAAAAGCTCTAATGCTACAAGTACTTGTATCATGTTTCTTATTATCTAGGTTTCAGAGTAGCAGCCGTGTTAGTCTGTCTTCGCAAAAAGGAAAGGAAAGGAGGACTTGTGGCACCTTAGAGACTAACCAACTTATTTGAGCATGAGCTTTCGTGAGCTACAGCTCGCAAGGCTGTAGCCCACGAAAGCTCGCGCTCAAATAAATTGGTTAGTCTCTAAGGTGCCACAAGTCCTCCTTTTCTTCTTATTATCTAGGTATGTTATGTTATAGATTTTGTATTTTGGCACTTTAAAGAGGTCTATACATTAAATATGGATTACATTACAAAATACCTGTTTCACAAATAACTATGTACGGTGATATGCAGTAGTTCTTCATATTCAGACATATGAGCCTAAATTTTCCAAAAGTGAATAGCAATTTTGAGTACCTCAATTTTTGAGTGCCCAACTTCAGATCTCTTAACGGGCCTGATTCTGAGAGGGTGGGTGTTCAGCCCTGTATGAAAATCTGGTAGCTTAAAAGTACCTCAGGTTGCGCACCCAAAAATTGAGGCACTCAATATCACTACTCGCTTTTGAAATTTTGGCTGTTTTTCTTTATAATCAAACTTGGTTTACCAAATAAATATAATTTTAGTGTGAATGCTTCAAATAAAGTATTTTATAGAATATTATGATAAATCATTTTGCATCTAAATCAATTAAGATCAGTGTCCTCACCTTTCCCTGACAAACTTACTCTTGACAGGACAGCTACCAACCAACCAACCTGCTTTGTTATTGTTGCAGGTATTGAGAAAGCAGTGATCAAGCCACCATTAGTTCAGCAGTAAAAACTCACCCATACCTTCCACTCTACCCCTTTGTTTTTCCTTCTAGAAATACTTCCCTCCCACTCTCCTGTTTTTAGACCAAAGTCTTATTTATAGATGCAACTTTATTGCTCAGCTAGTGCTACCAAGCACTGAACTACAGCCACTGATGTTCAAAAAGCCGATCCTCAGCATGTTGAACTGGGCGGTCAGAAACAGAAATTTAGATACCGGCTATTTCTAAAATTCCTTAATTATGACTATCATCTTCACTACATTCCAGTTAACATCAAGAGAATTAATGGCTTGTTTCAGAATATACATTTTAGTTTTAAAATCAAATTCAAAGACGTTATAAATATGTTTCCCTTGTGCTACTGTCAGTGAACCACAAAAACAACAGCAAAGTCACTAGTGTTTTGTAAATACTTAGAATTGATCTTTTCCACGTTTTGCCCTCTCTCCTACTTATATCATACAATAAATCTGTTTTTGACACCTAAATAGATCATCAGTTCCCTGAACTATCAAGTCACATCAAAGATGAAATATATTATAAAGGCAACTTCTAAATATATTTTAAAAGCCAAAAAATTAGAATGGGCTAGATATCACAAACAACATAAAAGTGAAAATGAGATACAGGAGCCCAACCCAACAGCCTACATATTAATAATTTTGTTGATTTCCATGAGAATTACATGCAGGAATAAGAGTCGAAAGATTGGGTCCATACTCTTTTAAAAACATGTTAAGGTACCAACATCCAGACTGGCAATGAGTTGCTGCTTCTTGCTTCATGTGTCACTTCGCCAGCATGCTGAATTGTAGGACATCACACAGAGCTGAAACCAATGATGCAGAGTGTCTCGATGCCAGGATTTTAAGCAAATAAATTTTAAAATTAATAGATAAATGTTAAATTTGTAGGGTGCTGAATATCCCCTTCACTCTGGTGATTTGGGGGACATAACACGTTATTCTAACATCACCAGTTTTTTTTTCTCCAGTGTTTAGAACGGACTTTAAAATCATTTCATTTTCTTAAAAAGTGTGATTCACTCCGAAAGCTTCATGCTAATTGCTTATGTGCTACAGAAAAAGTTGAGGATGGGCTTCAGACAACTGAGCTCTCGCACACTATAAATCCTAGAGTGAGCATTACTGGGTTCCTATCTTCTCCATGTCTCTTCACATGTCTTTCCTGTGTCTGTAAATATTTTGTTGCCCATCTCTGAGTTCCTATTTCTCCTGTAAACTGGAAATAGGGCAACCACAATTACATATGTTATCCAGGTAAAGAGGGTACCAATTTATAGCTTTCTAATATTTTTAATATTTTGTACCCCATTTCTTATTCAGCTTAACTTTTATTTTACTGCTGCTGCACACTGAGCATAAGTTTTCATACTTCTGTCCACAGTGATGCTCTGGTATTTTTTCCTGTATGGTTACAGTTAATTTAGAACCCAGTAATAGTTAAAATTATTCCTTCCAACCTCGATTATCATGCATTTATCACCCTTGAATTTCAACTGCCATCATGATGCCATTCACCTAGATTTAAGTCCTTTGAAGCTCTTTGCATGTTGCCGTACTTTGATTACTGCCATGGCAGTTGAGATCTGCTGAAGCACTCATTACAGTTTCTAGAGCAGAACATCAGAGGACTGACTTTTCTTGATGGCAGAGGGGTCACGCAATCTGTAATTTGATTCACTTGTTGGTCCAACAAAGTACAACCTCTTTAACATTCAATATATAAATCTAAACCCATCTGTTCTACCAGATTTTTTCATGAGATAGGTTAACTAATGGGTTGGGTGGGGGGTGACCCCATGTCTATGATTTTACTATAGAGGAGGCAATTGTAAATTTGGAAAGCATTTTTGATACAGACAGTTACTGAAAAAATGATAAATATTGTTTGTGTTTTATTAATTTGAATACATTCAAAATAGTAAATGCAATATGTCATTACTAATGAAAAATAGTAAATGCAATATGTGCATATTATTATAAATTATAAATATAATTAGGATGTAAAACTAACCGCATATGGTAAAACCTAAAACCCAAACCTCATATTGTATATGCAAGTATGTCTGCTAATCTTATAAAATCAACTGCTGTACAAAAAATTGAATCTTATTATCAAACTGCCAGGATAGTCAATCTGAGATCTACCACTTTGCCTTAATATACACTACATATATAAATAAGCATACTAGCTTTGACCTGTCCAGATCCTTTTCAACAGTTGTATGTATAATACTTTTTAAGATCTAAAAAGTACATTTTGTCTACATATGCTTGTTTTTTAATGGAATCTCTAGATGTTATAAGTTTTCTATTGGAAAGGATATGTCACTCTGTACACACTACATGGCAAACTGTGCCCAGTATACAGCATGTAAAGCAAATATCTGAAAGAGCTCACGCAGTCCAGGGTAGATGCCTCATTAGTCATGTATATCTCCAGTGATCTAAAGTGATATTAACAACAAATAGTAGATACATTTTAGAGTTGAGGACACCCTAGCTGTCAACTTGACCCCAACTTTCCAAGCAGATGATGTATACCATTTCTGCTTTCCCACACATTTAATATACTTAAAAGTATACTAAGGAGGCTAAATTCAGACTTGCTTACCATAGGTTAAGTCAAAATCCTTTTCTTTCTGATTATAAAAACTCTGTGTTGGTCTTACAGCCCTTAAAACATTTGTGTGTGATTTAAACAATGGACACTTGCTTTAATACATGACTAAGAGGTCCTCTTTAATTGAAAATTATCCTTTTGGCAAGTGCTTTAACAGCATTTGGAACATTTTTCATAGAACATATCCTGGGATACACTACCAAAACGGACTAACTCTGAATCACACATAATAGTGTTTAGGTTTATTGTGCTGCTCAGAGTTGCCTATAAGGAATCTTACAGTTGCATTTTCATTGTTTTCTTTCTAAACAGCATACTTCTTCATGTCATAAGTCAACTCTAAATGCTTTGTGAGAAAAAAGTTTCCACATTAGGCTTGAATGTGATCAGCAGCAAAGAACAAAACAAAGTTATTCTGGCAATATTTCAAATTAAGTGCCTGTGTTAAACCAGTAATACATATTTTGCATATAATTAATCTGCATAATGATACATAACTATAAATATGTAACTAATTCACTGAAGAATACACCATAAAACATTATACATTTAATATGATAATTAAGCAATGATGAATAATCATCATTATATTGAGTAAAGCGAATTGGCACTGCAACACCCCCTTCCGCTGATGGTAGGAAATAAACCAGTTCTTTTATGATTTAGACTTATTTGCTGTCTGTTGCACCATTCTTCAAACAGATATATATCTGGCCCAATAGTTTGCACTGTGCTGAATGTCAGCCACCTAGATAGCAATAGACATCCGAGCTCTAGGAGGGCTTGGGCTTCAGAAGGATATAGTACACATGGATGGTACAGTGTGTACACTCCTACTGCATGCTCCCAACTAGTTCTGCTCATAAGCAAAACTGGAAGGTGGGAAGTGGAACCATGATCCAGTCCCTCAGTTGGCACCTTTGTGTTGGTTTGCATGCCCAAGGGTTAGTGGAAGGTAGCAGGGCACAGTCTAACTTACAGTATGCAAATATATTTTGTCTTTTAGGAATGCATGTAATGCAATGCTGTAACTGAGAAGGCTACTGTTATCTTTCAATATATAAGCAAGGGAACATTGAGTAGGAGAAGGAAGGTGGTATTATCTCTGTAAAAGTCATTAGTGAGACTGTTTCTGGAATGTTGTGTGCCATTCTGGTGTCCACACTCCCAATAGGACGTTGAAAACTGGAAAGAGTTCAGAAATTAAATACAAGAATGATCAGAGATCTGGAAAACATGCCTAATAGTGAGGGACTTCAAAAGTTCAATCTATTTCATTTATCAAATAGAAGGCTAAGAGCTGTCTTGGTCAGTCTATAAATCACCTCTATGGGGAAGAGATGTCTGACAGTAGAGGGCTCTTTAATAGGAAAAGGTATAACAAAATCAAATAGTTGGAAGCTGAAGCTAGACAATTCAGACCTGAAATAAGGCATACATTTTTAACAGAAAGGTTAATGAACCATCGGAACAACTTACTCAGCAATGTGATGGATTCTCCAACACCTGAAGTTTTTTAAATCAAGATTAGATATCTTCAAAAGATATCTCCAAACTATAGCTCAAACAGAAGTTCTGGGCTTGATGTAGGCATTACTGGGTGAGGTTCGATGGTCTGTGTTCTGTAGAAGATCAGACTAGGGATATGTCTACACTGCACATTTCTTTCAGCATGTACAGTACACACCTGCATGGGTATAAACAGCAGTATAGCCAAAGAGGCATGGTTCGCACTAGAAGGGTCTGGGCAGGTATACAAGTATATACCCTACATGCTCTCTACTTGCCCAATTTGTGTCTCTCAATGTACACTGTTATTTTCAGCAGTGTAGTGTCCCGGTGCTAGAGCCCTTCCCCTCTGTAGTGAAAAATTGGCCCAGTGGAGCAAGATTCTGGCAGAGGGGAGGCAGTGGAGAAAGGCTCTGACAGCTCCCTGCAGCTGGAGCCCTTCCTCACTACAGGGAAAGACTCCTCCCCACCACCAGAGCCTTTTACTGACATGTATAGCTATACACCACAGTGTGGACACAGCCTGCTTGTAGCTACACGTACTCTACACGCTGCTACCAGAGAGATGTAGTAGGGTAGACATAGATGATCATCATGGTCCTTTCTGGCATTAAAAGCTATAAAATATTTTCAATAATTATATGCAATTCTCTCACAAGTGCAACAGTCCAGGGACTTAATTCAGCCAACAATCAGGAGTGCTGGAAAAATTTGTACAGCGGGGGTGCTGAGAGCCATTGAACCAAACCGTAAAACCTGTATGTGACGGAAACCAATTCAAACCAGGGAGTGCAGCAGCAGCCTCAGCACCCTTAGTTCCAGCACCTATGCCAACAGCAGTCAATTTTCATGCTAAAAGATAAGAACAAATGGGGCAGAGAGAAACATTTATGAGAATACATGCTTATACTGTATATACCAGTGGGAAATATAGCAATCACAGCCATACTTGGCCACAGATAAATATTAGCAGTTTACTGGAAGATCAAAAATACCAGTCATGTTCCCAAATAACTTCTGAATCCAATATTGGCTTTTCCAGTTAAAAAATATACAAGTATGTAAACATGAATCAGCTTGCACTCCTCTGACACTATGTACCCTGGGAGAGCAACTATGCTTTAAAGCAGGGGTGGGCAAACTTTTTGGCCCTAGGGCCACATTGAGTACAGAAATTATATGGAGGGCTGGGTAGGGAAGGCTGGGGGAGGCTATGCCTTCCCAAACAGCGAGGTGTGGCCCCTGGCCCATATCCAGCCCTCCAGAACCTCCCCCCAATCCAACCACTCCTGCTCCCCACCCTTGACTGCCCCCGGGACTCCCACATCCTATCCAAACACCCCTACTCTCTGCCCCCTGACCATCTCCCTGGGATGCCAGCCCCCTATCCAATCTCCCCTGCCCACCACCCCCGATCACCCCTGGGACCCCACCCCTATCCAATCTCCCCTGACCCTATCCAATCTCCCCTGCTCCCTATCCTCTGACCACCCCTGGGATCCCCGCCCCTATCCAATCCCCCCTGCTCCCCACCCCCTGACCATACCCCAGGGCAGCCCTGCAAAACTGCCTGTGGAATTTTCCGTATGGAATGGGGGCACTAGGGATTGTGTGGCTGCAGATAAAATGGAAAAAAAAGTTGCCAATAGCCAGCATGCATGTTGCCAGTCTCAGGACCAATTAACATTAGTCACTTGGATGGTATCAGTTTCAGGAAAAACATTTCCACAATCCAAAAGTTTTTATTACCCAGAATATTATTAAGCAGCATCTAATATTTCATTTATGCACATATTCACAGTGCAATATATATATATATATATTCTATTTGTAACATTTTTTTCTTAATTGCATGATTATGTTATTGAAAATGTATTCAGCTTATTTCTTTTCTAAATTGCACTGTCAGTAGACAGCATGAACTAGCGAATGTGGATTTCCCATAAAATGATATGGTTAACAAGGCACAGCATATTTGCAGACATCTTAATAAAAATTGTACACTGCACTGTATGTCTTTCCAACATGGAAACATTTTACAAAAAGCTAATGTGAGTTATATTGTAACAGCCTATCAGCATCATTTATAGTTTGGGAGGGATATTTCGTTAAAGAGAGGTCTCTAACTTTTGTCAGATTTTCTTCATCTGAAACCATATTTGTTGTTTTTCTGCCATTATGAACAAATCTATAATGCAGATTTTAAGATAAATTACTTGACAATAAATTCATTAACAGAAGAAATCCAGACACTAATGGTGATTCTAGATGTGCCCATTTAAACCTTTATCGTGGGAGTCTAAACACTTGGGTAAATTAATTAAGGCCTGTCAGATACAATGAATAATGCTTAAGGACACAGATTTAAAACAGAGTTTGTCTTTGAATTATCCTTTGCATTCGTTCCCTCTGTCCGGCATAATTAATAGCCACTATACAAAATCATAATTCACTTACTCAGATGCAGATACAAGCATAAAGGTCTCTACTGCAATTCTGTTTTAATGACAATCAATATCTCTTTGCTGATGAACTCCAAATGCATTTGGCTTGCTCTAATAGTTAGATTGGTTTTACTGCATCTGAAGAATAGCCATGGGTGGCAAATAAAGACTTTTTAAATAAATGCTGGATTTAGGGAGGAAGAAATCTGTATTTATGAGCAGCATTTCAGGTCCTCAGTTTAGTCCTCAGTTATGCTATTTATAACTAACCGTATATGAGAAACACTAGCCACCCATTGGTATATACTACAACATATGAAGATTTCCCTCTTTGAAGACATACTGTAAAAGCCAAACACTTTCAATTTAATTTTTATGTTCCCATTGTACAAAAATATACCACCAGAAATTACAAAAACTCAAAATTTTAGGCACTGTGAATTATACCCTTAACCTGGTTTCAGTTTTGTACCAATTTTGATAAACTGTATTTTAAAAGTTTTATTGTATCCAAAGACTTCAAATGATCTATTTTTTTGGTTTTACAACATGAGCTATGTGGTTAGCATGTACATTGCCAAGGATATTCTACATTAGGAAAAAAAATCGGCTTAGTAAGGTTCTTAGAAAGTATTGCAGCTGCAAACGGATACTGATTGCATCAGGAGGGACACAGATTTTATAGGCATACAGGGATCAGCAGATTGGATCTAACTTGCATCAATCCAATGTACACATGGCATGTAGCAAGGCAGACAGATATGCATGAAATAGACAACAAAAGTAAAGGGAGTTTCTATCCAAAGAGATCTTGAGAGAGTGACAGGAACTGGCTAACAAATTACTAATGAAATTTAATATGTAAAAAACGTAGAGTAATAAGAACATAAGAATGGCCATATTGGGTCAGACCAAAGGTCCATCTAGCCCAGTATCCTGTCTTCCAACAGTGGGCAATGCCAGGTGCCCCAGAGGGAATGAACAGAACAGGTAATCATCAAGTGATCCATCCCCTGTTGCCTATTCCCAGCTTCTGGCAAACAGAGGCTAGGGACACCATCCCTGCTCATCCTGGCTAATAGCCATTGATGGACCTATCTTCCATGAATTTATCTAGTTCTTTTTTGAACCCTGTTATCGTCTTGGCCTGCACATCATCCTCTGGCAAGAAGTTCCACAGGTTGACTGTGTGTTGTGTGAAAAAATACTTCCTTTTGTTTGTTTTAAACCTGCTACCATTTGGTAGCCCTTAGTTCTAGGGTTATGAGGAGGAGTAAATAACACTTCCTTATTTACTTTCTCCACACCAGTCATGACTTTATAGACATAATATCATATCCCCCCTTAGTAGTCTCTTTTCCAAGCTGAAAAGTCACAGTCTCATTAATCTGTCCTTCTATGGCAGCCGTTCAATATCCCTAATCATTTTTGTTGCCCTTTTCTGAACCTTTTCCAAGTCCAATATATCTTTTTTGAGATGGGGTGACTGCATCTGCACACAGTATTCAAGATGTGTGCGTACCATGGATTTATATAGAGGCAATATGATATTTTCTATCTTACTTTCTGTTTATTATCTATCCCTTTCTTAATGATTCCCAAAATTCTGTTCACTTTTTTGACTGCTGCTGCACATTGAGTGGATGTTTTCAGAGAACTATCCACAATGACTCCAAGATCTCTTTCTTGAATGGTAGCAGCTAATTTAGACCCCACCATTTTGTATGTGTAGTTGGAATTATGTTTTACAATGTGTATTACTTTGCCTTCATCAACATTGAATTTCATCTGCCAATTTGTTGCCCAGTCACCTGGTTTTGAGAGATCCTTTTGTAGCTCTTCACAGTCTGCCTGGGACTTAACTATCTTGAGCGGTTTTGGATCATCTGCAAATTTTGCCATCTCACTGTTTACCCCTTTTTCCAGATTATTTATGAATATGCTGAATAGAGTAATGAAGAATAGATCAAAACATGAGAAAAGGAATTGTGTTTTAAATGGTTAAAGAGGATCCAGGGATGACAGCAGCTAGAAGTAAAAAACATTAGCTCAAGGCCTGGTAGCATTAAGAAAAGGAGTACTTGTGGCACCTTAGAGACTAACCAATTTATTTGAGCATAAGCTTTCGTGAGCTACAGCTCACTTCATCGGATGCATACTATGGAAACTGCAGAAGACATTATATACACACAGAGACCATGAAACAATACCTCCTCCCACCCCACTCTCCTGCTGGTAATAGCTTATCTAAAGTGATCACTCTCCTTACAATGTGTATGATAATCAAGTTGGGCCATTTCCAGCACAAATCCAGGTTTTCTCATCCTCCGCCCCCCCCTCCCCACACACACACAAACTCACTCTCCTGCTGGTAATAGCTTATCCAAAGTGACCACTCTCCTTACAATGTGTATGAAAATCAAGGTGGGCCATTTCCAGCACAAATCCAGGTTTTCTCACCCCCCACCCCCATACACACACAAACTCACTCTCCTGCTGGTAATAGTTCATCCAAAGTGACCACAAATGGCCCAACTTGATTATCATACACATTGTAAGGAGAGTGATCACTTTAGAAAAAAGAAAAGGAGTACTTGTGGCACCTTAGAGACTAACCAATTTATTTGAGCATAAGGTTTCGTGAGCTACAGCTCACTTCATCGGATGCATACTGTAAAGTGAGCTGTAGCTCACGAAAGCTTATGCTCAAATAAATTGGTTAGTCTCTAAAGTGCCACAAGTACTCCTGTTCTTTTTGCGAATACAGACTAACACGGCTGTTACTCTAAAACCTGTCACTTTAGATAAGCTATTACCAGCAGGAGAGTGGGGTGGGAGGAGGTATTGTTTCATGGTCTCTGTGTATATAATGTCTTCTGCAGTTTCCACAGTATGCATCTGATGAAGTGAGCTATAGCTCACGAAAGCTTATGCTCAAATAAATTGGTTAGTCTCTAAGGTGCCACAAGTACTCCCTTTCTTTTTGCGAATACAGACTAACACGGCTGTTACTCTGAAACCTGTCATGGTAGCATTAAGAAAGCAAACAGAAAACGAGTATAAATCAGAAGAGATCCGTATACCATTGTACAAAGGGCAAATGAGACCTCACAGAGCACTATGTATGATGATAAGGAGGATAATGAGAGATTTGGAAAGGGACAATGAGGCAATTTACAAGGATGGACTTCAGTGGTTGTAGCTACATGTTCCCTCTCACATTCCTTAGCAATGTGACAAGACAAGCACATATTGAAGCTACATTCTTCATAGCCCATCGAAATAGGAGGATGGATTCTTTCAGTAGTGAAAAGAACAGGAGTACTTGTGGCACCTTAGAGACTAACCAATTTATTTGAGCATAAGCTTTCATGAGCTACAGCTCACTTCACCGGATGCGAAAGCTTATGCTCAAATAAATTGGTTAGTCTCTCAGGTGCCACAAGTACTCCTTTTCTTTTTGTGGATACAGACTAACACGGCTGTTACTCTGAAACCTTTCAGTAGTGACTGGCTCTGGGGCTCTACGAGCAGCAATTAAAGTCTTGTTTTCTGTTTTTACGACTAAACTCAAGGAAGGGGTCTAGGCACTTCCAGAATTTCTCTTCTCAGTAACAGATTATAGGTAGAAACTAGACAAGTAGAATCCTGGTTTCAGTGTTTTCTGTTGTGACTGCCTGATAAACAGCAATACAAAGCTATAATTTAAGAGCTCCTTGAATACACCATTTTAAGGGAGTAAACTCCAACTATTCCTTCCTGAAAGCACGTTATTTTAGGGTACTACACTCTAAGTTAATGAGAGTTGACTTCCATCGCAAAAGGGGCAGACAAAGTGCAGTTCTAGCTCTGTTCTAAGCAGATCATCCAGCAATAGCATTGGGAGCACAACCTGAAGCATACAGCAAAAATCTTCAAATATGGATTTTCTTCCTTTTCCTCATGCATTATCCTTGAATTAATTATAATTTTTATTACAGAATGAAACGAATATGTAATTTAAAATAAAAGTGAGTAGCGACTGGAAGCAGTTTCAGGACAAGGCTGCCTCCATCAGACAGCCTGCTTAAAAAGACAAGAATCAATTTGTCTGATAAGGGAGGAATCAACTCTGCTGAGCCAGTGCACAAAAAATATTTCATCCTTAATGGTTGTTGAATGACTGACGGACAAGAAGAGAAAGTACCCATCAATGTGCACTTGGGACAAGGGAGTGAGAGAACAACTTTTTAACATCTCTATTTTCACAGATGCATTGTTCCAGTCATAAATTCTTCCAATTTAATCACAGAAAATCATCAATCACCACTTTCACATTACTAATCTACATCAACCTATAACTTCATGAGAGGCAGCATGGTGTGGAGGAATGGAGTTGTGAGGCAGAAAACTTTTTATTCTAATCCCAGCTCTGCCACTGAATAGCTATGTATGTCCTTGAGAAATTCAGTTCAATTCCCTGTTACAGTTTCTTCATTTTACAATTTGTTGAGGACTAGCACAAGACTTTGAACACAAAGGGTAACATTTTAAAAAGTTTCTAAATCTCACTAATGTGCCAGGGGACTTAGGCTCCTAAATCACTTAAACTTTTGAACATTTTATTTGAAAGCACCGTATTTGTTACAAATACCAAGTTGCAACAAAGGGAAAATAGAATTTGATTAAGTTTACTAAAAGGATGCTGGTTCAAGGTATTTTTCATTACTTTTAAAAATTTCCCACTAACATTTGAAATTAAATACATTAATGTAACAAATATATTATTCCATTGCTTACATACATATTTTTTAAAATATCATTTTAATTTTTGAAAAAAAAAATCCAAGAACCTGCACAAATAAATCTGCAAATAAAAATTAAAAGCAAGTCAGGCAGGTCTAAATTTTGGGATTAACAACTTTGACAGGGCTCTTTAAAACAGAGAATCTTGTAGATAATGTTAGTGTACCAATAGTTCACTTCTTTTCAATCCTTAAAAGAAAACTACAAATTGAGTCTCACCTACCTGGGAAATTGTTTGCACTGATATATCTAAAACTAGAATTTAGTATCTGAAACTTCTTTCTCCAAAGGTCTGTATTTTGTTGGTCATGTCAGCTATAGCCTTACACTGGGGGCCTTTTCCTTGTGCTCATTGTGCTTCCTTTAACGCTAGTCACTGAATGTTGTATTTAAGATCTAGTTAAAAGATTACGATAATCCTGTTTATATTGTGTAGACTTTCTTTAATCTTGTTTCTTTATGCAGAATGGGGCTGGCAATTATAAATAAAAATAGAACGGCTGGATTTATAAGAATAAAATTACTGCACGTGATTTTAAACAATTTTAATATTAACACATTATTGTATACACATTAGTAAGTTATAAATAATTGAATGTTAATACTTAGTTAGGATGTTCAAAAATACTCAAAGTTATCATTTAATTATACTCTCAAAAGTCACAAAACCAAGCTTCTTGCTTTTCCATTGATGCAACTCAGGTATGGTTTCACCACCATAGACAACTCACTGGGATGGCAAAGTTTAATGTATTCTCGCTTAGCTCAGCTACGTCTCATTATTGATTTACCTGTGAATTCACTTTTGGTTGGATAGCTTTTTCAAGCAGAAGGCACTGATTAAGGGAAAAGGTGAATCATACTGAACTTTCTTCCTAGCTCATATCTTACAAGAGAAAGTATTTCTTACCAGTAAAAAATTTTTATGGCTAATACAGGTTATGAACTAGTATTTTGCAAAATCTTAAATCCAAATTCCTGGTGAACTGAAGAGGTGTTCCTCCATAATGACATTTCTACCTTTAGAGTGATAGTTACTGAAGAGTGACAAGGTTTTCCACTCTTTGAAAAAGAAGATGCTTTTTATCATCTATTTAAAACAAAACAAAAAAACATGCATACCACAGATATACCACTGACTAATTCTGGGAAGCTTTATTCTTACTGAAACCTATCTAGCATTTTCTCACTTGAATGAAGTCCATAGGCAAGTGACCTGTGCTTCAGCTTCTAGCACAGCAATACATAAATCAAGTCATTTGCTGCACAGCGAACAAATGAAATGTGAATCATGGCACAGAAACAGAATAGGATATAGCCATTTAATTTTTTAAAAGTACAAAAGTATTGTTAAGCAGTTTTTTTTCTGCAATGCAAACAAGAATCCTAAAATGTATCAATTATTGGAAGTCTCGGCTGTGACAGTTAATGAAAATTTTTGACAAGCCATATGCCAGATAATATATCGTAGATTAAACTTAATTTGAAATACTGCAGTATGTTTCATAACAAAAAGTTGAAATAGGTACTTTGGATACACCTTCTATAATACTGATTCTTACCAACAAGTCTCAAACTAATTAGGAATCACAAACTGATTATGGAAGTTTTCAGAAGTACTGCAAAAACAGTAAGAGGAGGAGGCTGTCAATTTCAGTGTTAGCTGCACCTTTGACCCCACCCCCCTTCCCTGAGGGCACCCACTTAAGGTTTCAATCTTCCTGGCCAACTCCTCTCTCAGGTGGAGATCCACATGATGGCTTGCTGCCCATCTCCACCTCACTATGATTTCCCAAGCAGGTCTAACAGGGGGCAGCACCTCTGAGTCATTCTTTCTCCAGGGGCCACAACAGTGTATACCAGTTACTAATCAGCCTTCACAACACAAAATATATTTACTCTTAGGGCAAAAGCATCACACAAAAACATTAAAAAACCCAATAAAAGTCCCTACATGCATGCTAAAATCTTACCACAGATCACCCTCAACTCCAACACAGGGCTCTTGTAGCTGTCACTCTTTCAAACCACTCAGCTGGGTTTTCTCTCTTGGCATATATTTATACTGCAATTAAAAACCCCCAGCTGTCCCGTGCTAACTGACTCGGGCTTGCAGGGCTGTTTAACTGTGGTATAGATGTTCAGGCTCAGCCAGGAGCTTGGGCCCAAGCTTGAATGTCTAGAGCGCAATTAAACAGACCCTTATCCCGAGCCCCTTAGCCCGAGTGAGCTGGCTCAGTACAGCCATGGCTGTCCAGTTACAGCAAAGACATTCTCAGTTACAAGTTCATGTCAGTTCCACAGTTTTCTTTATACAATTTGGGCCTCCTGTAACAGGTAATGGCCTTGTCTTCAGGGGCTGAAGCGTCAAAAGGTTGAGTTTTTGCATAACTAGCATTGGGGAATTTGCTTTAACTCTCTTCCCATCCACTCCCCTCCTCAGATCCCCACGAAGCCAAGTCAGCAAGCCAGGACCCTGAAAATACATTTAGCACTGATTGTCCCAGAAGTCCATGTCTGTCCAACATTTCAATGCAACAGTCTTTTGGCAACCTCACACATGTCACAGGTGCAATGCCTCTAAAATATTTAGATCAGCTCCAAGCCCTATGCTAAAGTACACTTAGCCTCTGTGACATGGAGACAGCTTTGAATAAGCCCTTTGGAATTCCTGGCTTGATGCAACCTGTGGTTGAATAGCTATACCAAAAGGACAGATCTAGCAGATGACAGAACGAGGAGTAATGGTCTCAAGTTGCAATGGGGGAGGTTTAGATTGGATATTAGGAAAAACTTTTTCACTAAGAGGGTGGTGAAACACTGGAATGCGTTACCTAGGGAGGTGGTAGAACCTCCTTCCTTAGAGGTTTTTAAGGTCAGGCTTGACAAAGCCCTGGCTGGGATGATTTAACTGGGAATTGGTCCTGCTTCGAGCAGGGGGTTGGACTAGATGACCTTCAGGGGTCCCTTCCAACCCTGATATTCTATGATTCTATGACAGGAGACACTTCATATGGATTTAATCAGGCCGCAACTTGATGTGTGAGACTACTTGACAGATAAAAGTTTACAGTGCAGGCAACTCCATGTTCATTCAAATAACTACACGGGACTTCCACCAGCCACCCTTCATTTTCCATCCAGGTCCCGCATCCAAGCCATGGCTGAGACCTTACCAGCTCCCCCCCAGCTCACCCATAGGACGGTTGAGGTGGGCTATAAGAAAGGGGGGGTTGTCTCCCTGCCGTACCAATCATAGGTGTCCCAACCCCGCCCCCGCTTTCCACTCCTTTAACCAGCACCTCCTTTTTAATTCCTTTACCAGTCTGTTTATCCGGCCACCATATACCTTCCCTATGAGTACCTGCACTGGACACCCACTCCACACTTACAAAATGAGCTGTGACATATAACATAACCCCCTTTCCTCCTCACCATAATTAGCCCTCACTGAAACCCATTGTGGGAAGACAAAAAAAAACATTCCACCTAAGCCAATCTAGTGGTGAGGGAAAAATTCCTTCCCAGCCCCCTAAAAAGGAGCAACAAGCACAATGCCCACGGCATTAATATTTGCCACCTTGAGGGGAGGGAGGATGGCTAGTGCCTTGCCTGCTCCATGGAGATAGGGCTTCTAAAGCCCAAACGTGCCCCCTCTTAAAGCCTTCTGCACTTACATTCCCAGGGGATGAGTCAGCATCTCTCCCACTGACTCCCACCCACCCTTTTTGCAGCAGCTTCTGACCATCTTCTCCCCCACCCCTCACCCATAAAGCAATGCTACCTTGCCTCTGGCAAGCCTGGACGACATCCCACCCCCCCTTCAGGTGTGGTGAGGTGTGGTCAATAGCTCCATGCTGTGAAGATGTGAAGAGTGTAAAGAAAGGAGCCCATTTTTCCTCGGTTTTGTAAAGGGTATGATGTCAGTCTGGGAAGAGGGACCGTAATCTGATGAAGTAGCCTCTTAGTTGCAGATAACACCTATTTATCCTTTCATCAGAACTCACTGGTGGAAGAGGTGGTCAATCTTTCATCCCAGTGCAGTCTGAGAAAAATGCACAGGAGAGAGGAAAAGACTGACAATATAGCAACTTTTCATGGTGCTTTCGCTAAGAGGATGAGTCTTATAAAACATCAGGCTGAACCATAACATTACCCAGCAGACAAAATATTCCTTTCACCTGTCCTGAAACTTTTGTAGATCTGATGTTATTGTAACACACCACTATCCAGAACCCTGGATTCATTTTCTACCAGAGAGCAGGGTCTGATGGCTCCTTCTTGGAATAGGCTGTGGATTGGGCTATACATATATCATTCAGGTTGTGCTGGTGGCAGCAGCAGAAAAGCATCTTGAACCTTTGATCTGCCACCAGAAGCTACCGCTCTGACAGATGCGAGGCCAGAGCAAGAATAGAAAGAATCTGTGACAGAAGCATGAAAAGTTCAGACACCCAGAGCCAGAGCATCTGCAGCCAGCTTTCCTTACTAGGGATGGTGGGTGGGTTTCAGTGCTGCTCCTTTTACTTAAAAAAGTAAAAACTGGAGGAACAGTTTTTGATAGCTGCACTGAAAAGCCCAGATTAGCAGCTATCTCTGCTGCTCTGTTCTCCCACATCACTGAAGTGTGACCAGGAAGAAAGAGCAGGAAAAGGGGCAAAGACCTGATGGCTGAAGGGGGTCCAAACTAGAGATTCTTATTGATTGCTAACCTGCCTGTCAAGAAAAGGAGAGCTGCCCATCCTGTATTTGTGGCAACCATGGCACAGAAATTCAAGCTTTCTATACTTTTCTTCTTCCAGCTCAGAAAAGGGAATTATATAGAAACTTGATAACAAACTGTTGCCATAATTCTGCTAAAACCACCAAGACTTGTTCTAAACATTTTTAAACAAAATCCTTATGCTAGGACAAAGGTCCCAAGTTAAGAAATGCCATACTACGTAAATTAACTTACAACTATATCAGGGTGCATGTATAGGTTATAATTTGTACATGAACTACATATAATCTTGAAAGTGACAAATTATTGACACTTTTAAAAAAATATGCTGCAAGATTATGTACTAAATGTATAAGTTACAAAGATAAGGTAACAAGTGGTCTTCAACAGATACGTGAATTTAGTTTTTTTGTGTGTAGTGTTTTTGGTCCCCTGAAATTATGATCAGCTGTCTCTCAAATTTCTATGATAACTTCACAGCTACCACAGAATCCTGCCAGTGCTCTGAACCAGTTTATTAGGGGAAGCGTTCAGCAACTGACAATTTTAGTATATTGTGCAAGTTTAAGAACTTAAGGGAGTGTTATTGTTCGTGCTTTTAGCAAAGGTCAGAAAGTTTAGAATCTTGCATTTTATTCCCAGCTATGACAGTAAACTGCTGTGCGACATTCCTTACTATGCACCTTATTTGCCTCATCTTGGCTTACTTACTTCACTGAAATGTTGTCGGATTTAATTAATTTTAAAAATTATTTGAGAACTTCAGATAAAAGGAACCAACATGTTAAGTTTTATAATATTAATGCCACCACCTTTTGGATTATAGAGCACTAACACTTTGCAAAACCATGCCAACATAATATTTCTTATTATTTCTATTGTGACAGTGCCCAGAGACCTCAGGACCATGTTGTGCTAGGTGTTATACAAACTGAAAGGCAGACAATGTTCTCTGCCCAAACAGCTTACGACCTACTAAAAAGGCTACCTGACTTATTTTGTGTGTCAATGGGATTCCATGGCAGTTGGCTGGACCATTAAAATGTACTGATTAAAAATTAAAACATACAATCTGTACGGAACTAGCTACTTACCTTCACCATTGACAGAATTCAGTACATAACACTACAATTAGCTCATCATTAAAAAAATATATCCAAGTCCCCTTTCATGTTTTTAGCATGAGTGTATAAAGACTATCCTCCTAAAAGCTAATATTTTATAAAAGGGATTACAATATAGGGAATTAGTATGCTCTCTCTCTACCATTAATGACACACTGTAGTAAATTTTGTCACTTGAATAGATAAAACATGAGAACTTTTACAGTATTTACTGTATATTAGTTCCAGTTATTCTGAAATTGAATGGTCTTCTTAGTCAACCAGAATGCAGAAGTGCTATAAAAGTTATTTCTTACTCATGCAAAATTTTTGTATTCTGATCAGTTACAACCTTCACAATTCCACAAACCCAGAGAATTCAACTGAAAGAAATTATTGCTTCACTCCAGGGCAAGGAAAAAGAGATTCTTCAAGAGGAAGAGGATGACAAGAAATACAAAGTTAAATACTATGACAGTCAAGTCTCTGACACAGATCTAGAAGATCTAAATCCGGAATCAGATTTACAAAGGTATTTGGACAATGTGGTACTGGGAACAGTACCTTTAAACAGTTCAGCTTCCAGACAGGAAATCTGTGTGAGGGTCGCAGCCGAAGCCCATGTTCTGTTACGTAGAGCAATTGGGGAACTAAAACACTGAATAAAGAGGAACTCTTTCGAACACCTTGAGGCTAGAGTGATTACTGAAGTCCACAGATATCTAAAGATGCAGACAGGTGCCTTGGGGGATATATAAAGGCACCTAATCAAGTTAGGCTCCCAAATCCCATTGAAATTAATAAGCATTAGGCAACTAGCCTGTTTAGGCACTCGTGTAAATCTGAGCAGGCACCTATCTGTATCTTTAGGCACCAAAATACCTTTGAAAATCTGGCCCCTAGTGAAAAGCATGGGCCCAGATTGAGATTAAAATGTAAGAATTAGTCACAAAGTTACTAAAATCCCACTAAAGAAACAATATACTGCCAGAAACAAAATCAGATTATTTGCACATCCAAGACAGAGTATGTTATTTATATTATGGTAGCATCTAGGAACTGCAGTGAAGGATCAGAGCCCCATTGTGATAGGCCCCATATGTCAGTAACAAAGAAGATGGCCCACGTGTTTGAAGTGGAACAAAACAAGCAAGCTGGATATTGCAACCATACGCAGCATCTTTAGGAAGCATATTGTATTTTATGTTTAAAACAGGAAAACCTCAACAAGCCATTACATTGAGATGGGCCAGAGAGTATGAGCCGTACAATGTTCCTAGCCCTTTGTATCAGTATAGGTGGTGTGTATTTATATGTTCCTAGCTCACAGGTGATGGGTTTCCTACAGAGTCTGTAATCACTAGGGGAGTGATTAAAGCAAATTCCTCAACACAAGTTAAGGGGCAAAAGAAAACAAACAAACAAAAAACAAACAAAAAAAAACACCCAGCCTTCTGAAGCTTCCCCAAGAGCAGAAGGTGATTAATTTGTGATTACCTGTAACAGGACGTCAATGAATAAAGGCCCAATCTGTAAACAAAGTGGCTGAACTATCCCAAGGGGGTCCAGGCTCTTAAAGTGACACTTGGCATAAATTGATAACCACAGAGCAAATCCAGTTGATGGGTTTGCAAAACTGACACCTACTGGAGCCCTATGTGGGAAATGGGAGTCACCTCTGGTAAACTCTTAACATGCATGTAGCAACTTCTATTGGTTTTTGTATGTTTTCTCTGTGATGCTGTTGCCCTAAGAATACATGTATTTTGCTTTTTGAAGGCTGATTAACAGGTGTACATTCTCTCAGCCCCTAGAAAAAAGTTAACCACAGGTGTGAGACCCCATTTAGACCTGCTGAGGAAATCAAAATTAGATGCATAGGGATTGCAAGCCTAAACCCCTGGTCTGGATGGAGAAAGATGCCCAAGAGAGGTGATGCCTAGGAAACCAGAAACCTTAAATAGATGTCCTCAAGGAGGTGGGTGTCTGGTATGGGCACGGAGTCAAAGGTTCATTTAACCCTGAAACTGTGACAGTAACCATAAAATAAAAAGTTTAGTGGAAAAACAGAAGAGGTTGCATCTTATCACTTGCCAAAAAAGTATGGAATGTGTGATATCCTACTACTACTAAAAGTTGAATGAAATAGTTTCTGGGACAATAATTCCGATAAGATATTACTGAACAATCTTAAGATCTCTGTTTTCTTGACAGCTACATTAAGAAATTATAAGTAGCACCGAGAGATTAAGAGTACTATCTTGTCCAGTTTTCCCCCCACCTCCATTCAACCCATACTAAAACTGCATGGGCTCAATTGCTAATGCAAGATTCAGTTTAAAGATTGATTCTGTTTTACTTCTTAATATTATTGGTTTCAGAGTAACAGCCGTGTTAGTCTGTATTCGCAAAAAGAAAAGGAGTACTTGTGGCACCTTAGAGACTAACCAATTTATTTGAGCATGAGCTTTCGTGAGCTACAGCTCACTTCATCGGATGCATGCCGTGGAAACTGCAGCAGGCTTTATTTATACACAGAGAATATGAAAAAATACCTCCTCCCACCCCACTGTCCTGCTGGTAATAGCTTATCTAAAGTGATCATCAGGTGGGCCATTTCCAGCACAAATCCAGGTTTTCTCACCCTCCACCCCCCCACACAAATGCACTCTCCTGCTGGTGATAGCCCATCCAAAGTGATGGATATTAGTTTAGAAATTAAAACATCCAATTTCCTATGCAGTAGTATGCCCATAGAAAGTGGTTACAAAGGCAGCATTGATATCTTTCAAACTCTTGTCAGAATCACCCCCATAATGGTTGTATTACACAAGTAGAAAATAAGTAAACAGTACTATGCAGCTTTTCAATATGGCACAATCAAATGTGTGTATTCCATCAAAGAGGTTACAAGTTATTAGACCTAAGGAAATTTAAAAGGTATTTACATTATACCCTGTAAATTCCATGTCAAATACAATAGCTCCCATGAAAAACTGAGCATAAACTGAGTAGAAACCATTAAATATTGATTGACCACAGACAGTACTCAGATTAGATAAGAAGATGGGCATGAAATACTCTTAGGTCTTACGACCAACAATTGAAAAGAAAGGAAGAAAGGCTGGGGGAAAGGAACAAAATGAATGTGAGGGAAGTAAAGCTTTACTTTTATTTCCAACATGTGGCACTGACTACAGTGGTCAGTGTGGTCTATTAAAAAGGAAAAGCTTAATTACTTTCAAGATTTATTTTGCAAACTGAAGAGCTCTATGTATCCACAGAACAGATACAGCAAAATAAGATGTAGTACAAACATCTCCACACTACCCTGCAAGTGTGCCACATCCCTATTTCAGAGAAGCAAGGAATGAGAGGGTAGTTTAAACTTCATGGCCATTTATTCCTCCTCTGGAAAGACATCTACAAGGATATTAAGTCAACAAGAACACTTCTGCCTTATGATCATAATAAATGTCTAACAATAAATTGACCTTTCTAGTTGCCTTTAACTGATGAGTCAATCAATGAAGATGGGAACAGATGCTTGTAAATCAAAGGGTGATACCTAAAATAACCAGACCATTGTGCAAGCAATTTTTTGACTGTGCAAAATATGAAATTTACCTAATCCACAAACATTAAAAAGAAAAATATTTGTGTTGATATAACAACAAGCTATTAGTTTCTAATTCTTTCTGTTTACCTTTCTACACCTCTGTCTACGGGATTTATAGAAGTAATACAGGAGGATAGATAGTACATATGATTTTAAGATAACAGTTGTTGAGGGGAAAGGAATTTATATTTTTGGTTCCCTGCATAGTTCAGGTTTGGCAACTACAGCCAAAAGAATCCTGAATAAGTTGCTATATCTCAATTTGACTTGCCAGTGTCTGAAAGTGGTGTTGTGGTTCTTAATGCAGAAGAGCAGAATATGAGGGAAGAAAAATTAAAATATGGACACCAATATGAAATGGTAAAAATATATCACTGTTTTATGAGACACTGGAAAGAGTATTTCAAAGATTACAACAAAATTGAGGAAGATATTCTCTATGCCTTTACTTACTGTAATACACAAATGTACACTCCTGATAACAGTGGGTTGCTGAAAACAGAACTGCAAAAATTTCTTCTCCTGCATAGGAAATATCAACACAGTTTAAATCCATAAATATTTTATGTTCAAGAATCTATGCAAACCAATATAACCATGGTTACGGTTTAAAGTTATGTGAGCCATATTTAGGTATTGAAAGCCACCTGCCAAAACAGAAAAACTTTTTATTCTTTTCATTTTAGTAATGCAACACTAGATATTCATCACTAAAGTTTTCTGTCTTGTTTCCAGAGCTGACTATATGGTATATATTTTACAGAGACAGACCAACAACCAAAACAAATACTCAGACACAGCAAATCTAAATGAAAGAGATCCATATTTAATGCACTGCACTATAGTACGAAGACTGTTAAAAGTCTAAGATCACAAACTTTTTGGTATGCTCTTGTATCATACTGGCAGTATAGCAGCTGCCATGCATTTGTTAATGTAGAGAAAGAAATATAGTATATTCTTCTTAAATCACAGAATCATTGAACATCAGGGTTGGAAGGGACCTCAGAAGGTCATCTAGTCCAACCCCCTGCTCAAAGGAGGACCAATCCCAAACTAAATCATCTCAGCCAGGGCTTTGTCAAGCCTGACCTTAAAAACTTCAAAGGTAACGCTACCTCCATAGGTAATGCATTCCAGTGCTTCACCACCCTCCTAGTGAAAAAGCTTTTCCTAATATCCAACCTAAACCTCCCCCACTGCAACTTGACACCATTACTCCTTGTTCTGTCATCTGCTACCATTGAGAACAGTCTAGAGCCATCCTCTTTGGAACCCCCTTTCAGGTAGTTGAAAGCAGCTATCAAATCCCCCCTCATTCTTCTCTTCCGCAGACTAAACAATCCCAGTTCCCTCAGCCTCTCCTCATAACTCATGTGTTCCATTCCCGTAACCATTTTTGTTGCCCTCCGCTGGACTCTTTCCCATTTTTTCACATCCTCCTTGTAGCGTGGGGCCCAAAACTGGACACAGTACTCCAGATGAGGCCTCACCAGTGTCGAATAGAGGGGAACGATCTCATCCCTCGATCTGCTGGCAATGCCCCTACTTATACAGCCCAAAATGCCATTGGCCTTCTTGGCAACAAGGGCACACTGTTGACTCATATCCAGCTTCTCGTCCACTGTAACCCCTAGGTCCTTTTCTGCAGAACTGCTGCTGAGCCATTCGGTCCCAGAATGCAGCGGTGCATGTGATTCTTCCATCCTACGTGCAGGACTCTGCACTTGTCCTTGTTGAACCTCATCAGATTTCTTTTGGCCTATTGAATCCTATTGATAATTGCTTATAAAGGTCTCCTTTGGGGTTGAGTATTTCTACACCTATTCCCAGTATGGAAATGGATTTAAAACAAAAACAAACAAAAAAACCTTTTACAAATAACCAAATACGGTCAATGACTTGAGTTATTTGAATGGGGGTGGGTGGGAATATTTTCACCTTTTTAGAACCCCTTTGGATACTATTTGTTTCTTATTGTTTTACACTTCAAATCTGACATAGATTGAGAGCTGGAAAAAATGAGTGCCTTTAACATGTTTGAAACTATTTGATTTTAAAGTAATGGATACAGCCATTTGAAAATTGTCTAACACATGCACAATGGGTTATTTTTTCTAACTTCTTAAGCATGTACAGAAGTTCTATAACTGAATACAGAGTGAAGGGGGAAAAGGTGATTTTTAATCAGCAAATTTTCAGATCTGGAGATTTTTTAAGTGAAATATAGCAAGTCAATATACCATGTCAAGAACTTAGATTTTACAAATCAGAGTGAGCACTGTTCATCACACTTCAGAAACAATAATCTTTAACTTTTCAGTTTGTCAGTTTTGCAGTAGTTTTCAATTTTTAAAGCAAAACACAAATAGTGTAGTAGAAGTACCATATAAGTGCATCATGAACAACAGTAAACTCTTATACAGTGTTCTGAAAGAAAATCTTTATGTAAGTACTCAATATCATAGAAAATGGCAGTTGAAAAGGAAATATCTAAATGCTTTAAATGCAGGGCTGTGGTGGTCTGATTTCAAATAATATTAAAGGCTGAATACAGTTACAGTTTTCTAAGTACTTGGATGGGAAACTTGAAACAACTTTTATGCAAACAGATGCTGCTTACATGGCTCAAAAGCATGCAGAGAGTAGAAAAAAGATTCTCATTTAGCACAACAGACTTTCCAATTGTAAAGATCTGGCTTCATTTATTGTCTTTTAGCAGGTGTTTCATAAATTAGATAAAACTAAATTAATTAGCAGTAACTAGAATTCACATATTCACTTGCAAGGCCAGCCACCTCCAGTCTGTTGTCTACATGGAGCAGTTCCTAGTTGTAGCATAACATAACTGAGAAATGAGAATTCTTCAACTGGGGTTTACTGTACTGCATACCATTTTGTACTGCCTTAGTTCTGACATTTAGAAATGGCAATCTATATTTTTCTTGCCAAGGTGCACTTATTTATTAGCTGCTTTTATAAACATTTCTAGATTGAAATGATATTTCCTTTGAAAGCCTCTATTTACAATGCCTTATAACTTTTTCAAAACAATTATCTTTTGGTCTGCAATATCATTGTAGTTGCAGCAAAGTTGCTTAAAAGTCTCCCTTATAAAACCTCGTTGAAAGTTGTCTACAATTTTGCCAAACTAACCATTCAAGTGGAATTTTCCATGCTGGGGGTCTGCCTGAGGTGGCGGCAGCGGCTGTTGTTGTTGTTTAATTTAATTTATAAATAAAGTTTCAGCAAAAACTGTTCAGACATTTCCAAAAATGAGGCTGGGGGGAAAATACATTGTAAATGTGAAAAAAATATGTTGGGAAGCGCTAGTGCCTCCATGCTTTGGAGTAGGGACCTGAAATTTAGATGAAGGGGGTCACCGTCAGCAAAGGCCTTTTGCTGTATCCGTAAAATGTATCTATATTTGGCTAAATTATAAGTCAGTGCAACCTTAATTTTGCACTCTTGTGCATTGCACTGGGATACAGTCTTTATATGTTCCATTCTATGCATCCCATGAAGTGGGCTGTAGCCCACGAAAGCTTATGCTCTAATAAATTGGTTAGTCTCTAAGGTGCCACAAGTACTCCTGTTCTTTTTGCGGATACAGATTAACACGGCTGATACTCTGAAACCAGTCTTTAATTATGTGCTTACTACATATTACTTTTTCTACAGGACTCCCACTGCATTCAATGCACAGGACAGACAATGCTCTGGGGATGAACAGGGTTGTGTACTGAATGAGACTTGCCTGTAGGACTCCTGCTTCATTTGTTGTAGAAGTTGAAAGATGTGTAGCAAATGAGGCAGAGGACTGCAGAGAGAGAAAGGATGATCACATGGCTAAGGAAGTTGAATGCCACCATTCAACAATGTGTTCTCTCTCTATCTCTGCCATAGAGTTCTTACTCAGGGCAAGTCATGCAATAAACATTTTGATAGATGGCCATTGAATGTTCCTCATTTTTGGGTGCTCAACTTGAGACACCTGCAGTCAGATTTGCAGAAGTGCTAAGCACTCACAACTGCAAATGAAGGGAGTGAGAGCTATGATTTGATCATAGAGAAAACTACCTCAACCACCCCCAAGTCTACCCCGTCCTGCCCTCAACTCTCACATAACATTGCTTTGAGTTCCCTGATGAACCTCTCCCTCCCTGCCCTATTTAGCAAAACCATCATTGTTCTACCATGCTTTAGGTCCCTTTTTAGGTGCTGAGGGTGGGGAGGGAATCATAAGATTTTTTCCCAACAAAATTTAAAACTTTCTATTTACTGAAAAAACGTTATTGACAATTTTCAGAGTAGCAGCCATGTTTGTCTGTATTTGCAAAAAGAAAAGGAGTACTTGTGGCACACTAGAGACTAACAAATTTATTTGAGCATAAGCTTTCGTGAGCTTCAGCTCACTTCATCGGATGCATTCAATTACCCTGTAAGGTATTTACCATCCTGATTTTTACAGAGGTGATTCTTTTTACTTTTTCTTCTATTAAAATTCTTCTTTTAAGAAACTGAATGCTTTTTCATTGTTCTTAAGATCCAAGGTTTTGGGTCTGTGGTCACCTATGCAAATTGGTGAGGATTTTTAACAAACCTTCCCCAGCAAAGGGGGTGTAAGATTTGGGAGGATTTTGTGGAGAAAGACGTTTCCAAATGGACTCTTTCCTAATAATAATAATACCGGTTAAACGTTTGGTGGTGGCAGCGAAAGTCAAAGGGCAAAAGGTAAAATAGTTTGTACCTTGGGGAAGTTTTAACCTAAGCTGGTAAAAGTAAGCTTAGGAGGTTTTCATGCAGGTCCCCACATCTGTACCCTAGAGTTCAGAGTGGGGAAGGAACCTTGACATGACAATGTTACTATCTTCACATAGAAATGCCTCGTTTCTCTTTATAAACATGTTGCTTAGACTAAGGAATATTTCTTACACAAATCAAACGTTACTGCTTGAATATATTTTTCTAATTACAGATATCTTACCGGACAGATCTATGACATCAGAGGAAAGAAGAGATATGTTGATTAATAACTTCTTTATATATTCGTGCTCAAAACTATATCAACATCAGATCCACTTCAGGCAGTTTGCACAAGTTTGGGTGCCGTAAAATAGTGAATTATTATTATTCAAGCTAAAACTATGTAGTTAAACCTTAATTCACTGTTCCAGTGTTTGAAATAAATTTTTGATAAGGTATACTTTAAGTCTGTATATAGCTTAGTTGATAGTAAATGTGGTCATTCATTTTTTCCCAGTGTGATCATTCACTACATGTTACTCAAAAAGTCAGAAACCTTCAAGGTGTTACTTAACATATATAAATCTTTTATAACAAGCCAGATTACCCAGCTTAGTCTCTGTATTTCAAGTTCATGAGACATTTTTTGTGCATTATTCAAGTTTATTATTTATTATTAGTTGTAATAATAAAAATAATACCACCTTCAAATAAAAGACAATAAAGGTCAGAACCTTTTATAATTGATCGGCCAATTAAGCATTCTTTAGTCTTTTTCCAGTTTGCATTTCCCCGTACATCAGCCCATTTTAAATTTTCCTTCTGTCTCTAGAGAGATCCATGTCACAGTAAGAAAACAAAGCACTGGTTTGTTTATTCCTTGAACAATATCATCCATATCATGTATTGTTTCACAATAGGAAGGTCACTGGGCTCTTCTCTTTTCCCTACACTACACAAATAGATTTGTTACCAGTATACCTAATCTTCTGCTTTGTCCCATTTGAAAACAGGTTTCTGTATGACAATATCACACATTAAATCTAACAAAATGGAATTTCCTGTGTAATCCACAGTAGGTAAACCTAATTTACCAGTATTTCCCTAAATAGTTTACTGTTCCTTTTCAAAGCACAAATGGAATTTATTTTGATTATTTTATTTAGACAAGCAGGTATTTATAAGTATTCTTGCTACCTTGAAACCAGCAAGCAAGCACATTTTATGAACTATATATAGGTGGCTCATAAATTCAGGATAGTACATAAGAACAAAAGAATGGCCCTACTGGGTCAGACCAAAGGTCCATCTAGCCCAGTATCCTGTCTTCCGACAGTGGCCAGTGCCAGGTGCCCCAGAGGGAATGAACAGAACAGGTAATCATCAAGTGATCCATCCCCTGTTGCTCATTCCCAGCTTCTGACAAACAGAGGCTAGGGACACCATTCCTGCCCATCCTCGCTAATAGCCATTGATGGACCTATCCTCCATGACAGGTTTTTATCTAGTTCTTTTTTGAACCCTATTATGGTCTTTGCCTTCACAACATCCTCTGGCAAGGAGTTCCACAGGTTGACTGTGCATCGTGTGAAGAAATACTTCCTTTTGTTTGTTTTAAACCTGCTGCCTATTAATTTCATTTGGTGACCCCTAGTTCTTGCGTTATGAGAAGTAGAAAACAAAACTTCCGTATCTACTTTCTCTATACCAGTCATGATTTTGTAGACCTTAATCATATCTCCCCTTAGCCATCTCTTCTCCAAGCTGAAAAGTTCCAATCTTATTAATCTCTCCTCATACGGAAGCTGTTCCATACCTCTAATCATTTTTGTAATGTAATGTTTTTCACACTATGGTGCTGTGAATCAGACTCTACAAATATTTATTTGTTGTAAACTCTGTAAATGAATTAGTTACATCAAATATAAGAAAGCTGTCTCAATTTCTTTTTATGCAGCAGCTGCCCATATACTTAACTAACTGTAAAGCAATATTTATTTGTGAGGGCAAGAATGACTGATTTTCTGTATCATAAGCCTAAACAATTTTAATTTCTTTTCTCATAGAATGTATCCTAAGGGGATATTCATCTGAGCACAAGTTAGAACAGCCATGAGGCCACCTTATCCCCAGGAGCAGGGAGGGAAGAAAAGGGAGGAGGAGGAGGTGGACTGGCGGCAGCGGGAGGAAGGCCTTAAGGGTCGAATATTGACACATTTACCCTCTCACCTACTGCTCTCAAGCAAAGCAGAACTCTGCCAGTTCATAGGACCTAGTAGTGCACCGTCCACTGCAGCCACTAGGGGTATGATTACACTGCAGCTGGCAGCAAGTCTCCCAGCCTGGGTGTGACATTCCCCACTGTCTAATAGGACTGAAGATAATTTGGTAAAAATAAAAAACTAGGCTGAAAACTTAACTCTGCCCTGTAGTGACACAATCCGTGGGGTGGAAAATTTCCGGTGTCTTTAAAAATAAATTTAATCTGGGACCACAAACACTAAATACCTTAATCATAATCACATAGTTATTGCACAGCGTCACTACAGGGTAGAGTTAAAGCTGCTTGCATTAACCATATGCCTTAACTGTTCATTTCTATACAGTAACATGTTTGAATTTCCTGGGAATAGAAAGATTGGTGCAGGGATAATTGCAACATCTCTAGAAGGTGTTTTATCCTAAATTGCTTATATGTACTTTCAACCTTAAGGTAGATAAAATACATGATAAAAATAAACACTTAATAATAATTAAAACAGATGCTTTATTTACACATAGCTAATTCTTTCCTTTATTCCCATTTTATAATCTTAAAGGGCTATAATGGATGTTTCTTTTGTTTTTTTCTTTAATTAGTAGTTTTGTTGTGGCTATTGTTATTTCGAGGGGGTGGGGGGAAGGTCACCACTACTAAGAAATACTTATTTGTGCTGTGAAAGACAAGTCAGACTTCCTGGGCTGGTGAGAAGGGGGGGAAAACCACACCACCCAGGCAAATCTGGCAAAGAAAAACTCCTTCCAAGCCCCAAAAAGGTTCAATTGTCATAGGATGTCCAAAAACAGAATCCTACTCTAATCCCAAGGTGGGGAGCTTTGCCTCCCAGGTGAAGAATGGAACCCAGGCCAGGGGAATGGGCTTATAAACCTCCCTTTACTTGTGCAGAAGACAACAGGCTTTTGCTGCACCCTTCTCTACAGCCAATTAACCAGATGCTCCATTCCCCAATCCCAGGCAGAAGGGAGGAAAAATACCATTTTAGCCACTGATGCTGCAAACACCCATATCCTTAACTTTAATGTCCTGTAAATAAAGTTATGATATTTTGTTTTTTGCCCACAGAAATTTTTTAAAATTCTAGTAAGATACTTTAATAACTGTAGTATTTTTTTAAAAAAATTAGCTCAGTATACATTTTAATCTAAAGTTTCAAGAGCACAAATTTTCAAACCGATTTTATGAAGCCTCAACCTGGTTTAAAATGATTACTTGAAAACTAAATCATTCCACCCTGCTCAAAATTTACTACGTTTTAATGTATTTTTGTCTGGGATCAAACACAGGCAGTAAGTCCTTTCATTTTTCATTGGACTTTTTTAGCAATATAAATTAATTCCTTTCAGAAGTATTGGTTGGTTGTTGGGGTTTTTTGTTTTTTTGGGGGAGGTTATTTTTGGTTGTGTTTGTTGTTTTGAATAAAGTGTTAGTAACTATAAAAAACAACTGTTTCTTTGCCCTCATTGAATACATTATTCTCTACAACAATAGTTATTTTACCATTACCAAAGTGTTGTTAAGGGGACAAGTCTATTACTATTCAGGTATTTATATAATATGCTGTAAGAATTGGGACCCCGGTCGTGGGCCAGCGGAAGAGTCCACAGGATGGGGCCGTCAGCGAGAGCAGTACCTGAGTGAGGGGCTTTGAGAAGAGTCCTGGGTGCGGGGCTGGCAACCAGGATCCCGGGCGTAGGGCAGGCAGCAGAATCCTGGGTGCACTGAGCAGCAGTGGAGCCTAATGGTTAAATGTTTAACCAGTAAAATTGTAATAGTTTAAACGTTTATTTTTTAAATGCTATTTACATCCCTAGTTTGGCACTGAATCTGAGCAATTCATAATTCTGACACCTCTTCAGCACAGGGCAGCATTCCAGAATATCACTGGCAAGTGTCAATATTTTACATCTCCTTGGTGTAAGTGAAAGCGTTAATACCTGCACGTACAGTAGTAAACTGTTGCCCAGTCAGTGTAATACCTTAACTATAGCTGGACACAGCATCAAAGTGGAAATTAGGCCTCCTGAACATAAGATAGGTCAAATCAAAACATTGCAGGGGAGACACAAAGCACTTTGTCATGAGGGCATGCAAGCCTTAGAATGTTGTTGTTGTCACTGATGTTTGTCATGACAACAATATCCTACAAAACAAACCAATTACAAAAACAGCAAATATCAGCCTTTTTACTATTAAAATAGGAAAGCAGAAAAATGTTCTGTCTTAAAACAATCCAGCATAAACTTCTGCACAAACCACTCCCTTTCTCATGAAATGAAAATGTCAGCAGCTGGAGGTTATGATATCCCTGCACCCCCCCTCCCGTGTGCCCCCCCCTCCCAAGTCCCACAGTCATGGCCCGGCCTCTTTTAAGAGCTAAAAGACCACTTAAAGCTCCAGGATGAAGATCATGGTTGATAACTTCACTCCTCTGATATAATGGAACTCTCAACAATAAGAGCAAAGCTCATCTGTGCAGGAGACAGAACCTTCTCCAGGCATGGCTTGAGAATGTGGAATGAACTCCCCCAGGAACTAAAAACCATCAAAAATCTTATCACTTTTCGCTCCAATTGCCGGGTGCATTTCTTTGACCTTGCCTTTTCTAATATAAGCCTATATAGCAACAGGTATGTTTAAATAAACCCCTACCAAAACAAGACACTCCACTGTGCATACTTCTCCATCTGGGAAGAGGATGAGACAACAAACAATACATAACAGATGCATAGTTATGTTGCTTAATACACTACTGGAAGGTGCTATGTTGATTAACATTGTATAAAAACCTATATAGAATAGAACAGATCCGTAATGCTCAATAGTTCTGAATTATTTTAGCTTGCTAATTACCATGCAAATCCCACATTTTAGGCTTGAAACACAAGAGTGTGGCTTTTCCATTGATGAAATTCTGTTACTTGTCCCACTTTTTGTGACAAGCCCCTTTTAAATTTATAAGGGGTCCACAGAGTTCAATAAAAGAAAAGAAAAAAAAAGTAGAAATTTTAAAAGACTATCTTGCACACACAGCTTAAGAAATCTGATGAAGCAGTTTATGCCAAGTATCTTAATTTTAAATAAGGATTTACACCAACGCAGTTATTTTAATTCCTTATGTTAATAAAATAAAATAAACCACACACAAACACCAGTTTCACACTTCCTTTCCAAAAGTGGCTTAACAGCAAGATTCCTCTAATTTCTTTTCACTTCCATTCCCTCCTCCCAAAAGGAGGAGTGTTAGATTGACCCATCCATCTATCCAAGGAGTAGGAACAAGTCTCTGTCCAGATCCAAGTAACACGGCTCTTGAACAGGATGTATAAAAGTCAGTTCATTATTTTAATCACATCTTTATTTGAATCAACTAAATTTTTCTTTTCTAAAATAATCCTATTTAAAATTAAATTTTAAATTATGGCAACCTATGTGAAGTCCTAAACTTACTATCATCTATTAAAATAATTTAAATAAAATACTTTTTAAAATAGTATTCAAGCAGTACGTTTTCTGCCGAAGTTTTAAAGGAAGTCAAATCACTGAACTGTAGAAGTCACTGTCTGGGCACCTAGAACCAGAGTTTGTGGAAATGCTTAACCATCTTTAGACAGCAGTAGCCTCTTTTGCAAGTACAGAAACATTGTTTTCTTCATTTCAGTTTATTCAACTAGTTCAGTTCAATGATAAGTTCACTCAAAATTGAGAAACCAATTCAGAGTTGAAAAAGCAGGAAAGCTTGTTTTCCTCTTCCAATCTATGAATAAAAGAGAGAATGAGATCTACCAGTTCTAAAATCTTGAAAGACATAGTGACCACAAACAATCAATTCAATTCACTAACTATGGCTAACACTGCCCTGGTTTAATAAATCAGTTAGTTTTAAATGCAAAAGAGGTCTTGATAAAAACTTTTTTTTTCTTATGTAACCAGCACTTCAAGGTAGTTTTATTTAACTAACATTTTTAATGGGCTTCTAGATGCATTTTAATTGAATTCCTATTTCTATTCAAATGCAGTTTGACACAAATCACAAATAAAACAATGATTGCCACCTAGTAAATAAGAAATGTGTCATTCACCATTTTCTAAGAATCAAAAAATAAAAATTAAGAATCTGAATAAATGTAATTTAAGCTATATAACTGCTTAAATAAACATGCAGTTATAGTGTATCCTCCTGACTAGCAAAAAGTGCCACCAAACTTAAAGGCTTTATTTAGTTGCCAATCAATATGTTTTAATGGCTACCAATCAATAAGAATCAACCTTTCTTTATGAAAATAACTAAAAAGTACAAATGCAAAGGAAGATTAAAATCATAGGGACAGTAATCCAATCATTCTTAATATACAATGATATGGTAAAATTATATTAGTCACATCCTAGTTTAATTACAGACTTCTGAAATATGACTGACAGTCCTTGGATTCCTGTGTTGAAATCAGATAAATTAAATAAATCCACCTTGCTTTAATATTTGATACATCAATGACAGAAAAATTCTAATATAAAAATGAATATTAAAAACCATCTTTTAGAAAAATCAAGCTGTTAAAATAGTTATTATATTTCCTACTATGAAGAAGTTAAGATATTACAATTCCCATTTGAGATAAGGAGCTCTCTTGCTCCTGCCTACCATCTTGATTGCAAAATAAATAAATACATAAAAACCTTCTGACGATGCGACGTAATCACGTTGTTTTTTCCTTATCACATGCAAGCAGAAGTATATTACGGTTTCTCATTCAAAGAACCCAAACAGCTCTAAATAATCAATATGCTTGAGTAAAAGGTACCCTTAATAATTATACCATGTGAACGTTCAAGGTCTACTGTATCTTTCTTGTAGAAATTTTAAAAGACTACCTTGCGCACACAGCTTAAGAAATTTGATGAAGCAGTTTATGCCAAGTATCTTAATTAAGAACACAAACACTTACTGAAAATATTTGTGGGTAGTCAAAACCCAACATTTCCAGGAACACATCAAAAAGTCTGTCTCATTTAATACCAATAAAAAGACTGTCTTTGAAAGTAAGATTGAGGGAGAAAGGGAAAGAGAAATACAGATAGAAAATTAATACTGAACCTGTAGTAAAGCTTGAGTCAATTCCTTTCTTACTCAGAGAACCAGAATTTGCTGCCCTTACTTACACCACAAGTAATAACAAAATGCGGCTATTTGCAGAGTAAAGTAGATTCACCATTAGTATGGCAGAACCTGTCCCAGAGTGAAAAAGCTCAAGCACTCTTGCGTCTCCTTGCTACCTGTTAGCCCTATGCTAGAATTCCTTCCCAACAATGTTTATTTGGTGAAGGTGACATTCCAGACCAGTGAGGAGCTGTCACTCCTGCCCTGCAACTAAGGCCGTTTATATGTTATATGGGCCCGTCGTGGGCCTTGGGCCCGGCTCCACCAATGTTCGGGGCCAGGTCTCTCCCCCGGCCCCGCCTGCCACCCCCTTGCGCCTCTCCCGGAGCGTCCCCTGACCCCACCTGCCACCCCCTTGCGCCTCCCCCGGAGTGTCCCCTGGCCCCACCTGCCGCCCACGCGTGCCTGCCCCAAGTGTCCCTGCCTGCACTGGGAGGCAGGTGGCTGCCTCCTGCAGTTCCACACTGCACTGGCTCACTGGCCACTGCCGCAGCTGACTACAAGGGAGCGGCACCAGGAGCAGGCTGAAGCAGCTACTGCACCTGCAGAAGGAGGAGGCGCATGGCAGCCCCACCCAGCAGGCGACTCCGAGTTGACATCCGAGGGTGGTGGGAGGGCTTATCCTGGCTGGACCTCCTGAGCAGCAGCCTGGGGGAGCTTGGGTGAGTGTCTCGTGCTGGGGTGTTCCTTCCTCCCCCAGGAGCTCGCTGCTGCCAGTGGGGAGAGGACTGGAGGGAGTCTTCCTCTCTGGCCCCCCACCCCAGCCTTGGGGCAGCCTGCCTGCTGCACCCCAATTCCACATCCCTGGCCCAGCCCCATGCCCTGTACCCCCTCCTGCACCACAACCCAGAGCTCACACCCAGCACCCAAACCCCCTCCCAGAGCCTGCACCCAAACCCCCTCCTGTACCCAGCACTTCAAATCTCCTCCCTCACCCCAACCCTGTGTCCCAGCCCAGAGCGTGCACCCAGCACCCAAACTCCCTCCCAAAGCCTGCACACCACACCCCCTCCTGCATCTCAACCCCCTGCCCCAGCCCAGAGCCTGCACCCAGCACCCAAACTCCATCCCAGAGCCTGCACCTCTCCTGCACTCCAACTTCCTTCCAGAGCCTAGAACCCCAAACCCCTTCCTGCACCCAAACTCCCTCCCAGAGCCTCAGGCAGGTGGGGGGGGGGTCGGGACTTGGACCTGTTCTGGGCACCACCAAAAATTATACAAACCTGCCACCCCTGCCTGAAACTTTGTGTGCCTTACAATGCCTTGCTGCAGTGCCTCCCACCTGGGCCACTCACATACAGCCTTCCAGCATGCAAGTTACATCCTGAGTCTCTGTGTACAACTGCAGCCTGCCACCCACACTTGGGGTTACACTCTGGCTTTTGCCAGCCTCAGTTATTTCTGCAAGGTGATCCCAACACACTCCCAGATTTTCCCCCCAAAATGTATGTTCTATACTGTCCAGCACCCTCCAGACCAGAGATATTAGGTCTGTTGTCCATTTAAGGAAATAATACACAACAACTTGCTACCTTCATTGGAATTACCTTAACTTAAACACACTGGCTTAGTTTCAATTAAAGAATAAAACAAGGGTTTTTTTAACTATAAAGAGATAGATTTTAACTGAGTAGAAGTAATGATGCCTAAAAGTTAGAAATGGTTACAGGACACAAAGATAAAACACTTCCTAGTGCCTAACTCAACAAACTATATTGATACAAAGTGAAGTCCTCACCACATACTTCTAACTGCATTACTGACCAAACTTATCAGGTCAGGACTCCTCCCCCAAAGTCCAACATCTGTTTCTTTTTTCTTCTTAGGTTCAAGGCAGGAGATGGACAGGGAGAGTGATGAATAGGGAGGCATAGTTTTGCGTGTTTTGCCCTTCACCTTTATAGTTCAGTCACCCTTTGAAATACTTCTCCTGGAGAGTGACCCCTAGACAGAGTTATTTCCAGCTGAGAGCAAGGAGATATGGAGTCTGGTGGGGGCAGGGAGTTTTGCTAAGTTGGCTGCTAAGATGCAGATCTGTTTGTTCCTGCCCCCTTTCCTTGCCAAAGAATGGCCACTTGACAGGTGATGGCCCATCAGTTTTGATGACACCTGGCCAGGCATCAACCCGTCCTTTATCATTGAGATACAGAAATTACTCCCCAGACTGTCTGGTAAACATACTTCAGTCATGATTTTAGCTTATGTTCGTAACTTCACATATAATGTTGCTACATACATTTTACCATATTATTGACAAGTGAGTTATTAGTTATCAAATGATACCTTACAAGGCATATTTTGTACAAAGATTATTACAATAGCATGCACGGTGTGAACAAAGCGTACATTCCAACACAGGGGCAAAAAGCGTAGAAGAGCTTCACTCATTCATATCTCTAAAAATTATGCCCAATACACACAAAAAATCCCCCAGTCTTAATATTTAAGAGATGTATTCAGCCCAAGATGAACTATAACAAACTCATCAGCACAACTCTTACTACCATTGTACATTCTTTTTCACCTGCTTTTGTGGCACACATTGGTGGCACCATATACTGGTTATATATCAATCTACAGCATGAAGACTTTCAAGTTCAAATTTACCCTTTTACAATCAATTTTAGATTGTAAAAATAAAGGAATAAAAGGTGTAGAAATACAGGAACCTTTGTTTAGCTGGAGTAGGAGAGAAGACACCACATAAGAAATTTTAGCAGTACACAAAGTGGCTGTTAGACTTTATTCCAAGCATCACTATCTAATGCAAAAATCTAAGATGACTATGTTATAAGGGAGAAAAGAATGCCCAGCTTCACTGGTTTCTCCTGTTACCTTCAGCATACAAGGAAATGTAAAATTTACAGCCAAGTATCACATAGCAGAGGTTTCCAGATATAATTAAATTTGTTTAGCGCTCTGTCTGTCCCCAAGCCTGTAGCCCATGGAGGTCGGAAGAAAAAAGAAAATTAAGAGAAATCATAAAATAACTTGATATTCAGAAATTAAGAGTTAACCCTTGCAGGTTTTCATTCAACTTTTTTGTTCCCACTCTCACCTCTTGTCATTAAACTTTGCTCTAGTTTCCAGGGTTTATGCTATTAAGGAAGTTTATATTGGAGAACAATATATTAACACTCTGGCAAACAGATGTTGAGGTTAAAGGGATGTTGTAAAGGCCAAAAGTATAACTGGGTTGAAAAATGAATTAGATAAGTTCATGTAGGATAGGTCAATCAATGGCTATTAGCCAAAATGGCCAGGGACACAATCCTATGCTCCAGGTGTCCCTAAACCTCCAGCTTCCAGAAGCTGGAACTGGACGACAGGGGTGGATCACTCAAAATTAGCCTGTTTTGTTCATTCCCACTGAAGCATCAGGCATTGGCCACAATAACAGACAGGATACTGGGCTAGATGGACCATTGATCTGACCCAGTATGGCCACTCTTATGTTAAACAATGATATTTTCCCAATGGATAAAAATTAGAATGAAGAAAATAGTCTACATACTTCTATCAATTCACTGAGAATAGTTATAGTGTCCAATTTTGCTCTCATGCTGATTGTATAGGGATGTAACTCCACTACCATCCATTAAGTTATTCTTGATTTACACCAGTACAAGTGAGTATAGAATCAGGTGTATGTTCAATACATCTAAAATATCTTTATTTTTACCAGTTGTGGGGTATTTTAAAGGTTACATACAGTTTTATAAGGCATGGAGAAACAATATCTCAAATTTTGTACTTTGTTACATTATACTTCCTTACTCACTAATGCCTCCTCTCCGCAATCAGTGGGGAGGAGCTTTGAATGACCCCAGGGGAAGGATAGTACTCAGGTGGCGGAGAGCATGAAGCACCAATGCAAGAGTGTATGTGTGGCTGGGAAGGAAGGGCTGTCACCTCCTCTGGCCCAGTGCCTTCCCACTGGCTGGAAAGAGGGGAACAGGATAGCAGCTGGCCCTTGAGAGCCCCTCCTCCTTGCCTATTTAAGCTTACCCAATCTCTTCAAAAAGCCTCTTGTTTCAGCCCGCTACATCCTGCCCCCCGCCACTACCCCCTAAGGATAGTGTTAGTGCTGTGTTATTTAGGATCACATCGGTCTGACCATTTATCCGTTTTTCCCATTGGACCAAACTGGTAGGGTCCGGTGAGTTTTTTTCACCTTCCTCACAACATCATGCAGGCACAATTAGGTTATAGCATTAAGACTTAAAAAGACTTAGCATTAGGAAAAGTAACACTGCTTTACCTTGTTGTTAAGTGAAAGGCTAACTGCTCCTTAGCAATCAAGATTCTTTTGGGTGACAGGGAGGAGCAAATGATTTGCTTTTGCAACTACATTCCTAAATGCAAGTAGAATATTGTATATGAGTAATTTTTAATCTGTACTACTAACCACCTGATTTTTCCATCTAAAATCATTATACTACACAATTCTTAATCTTTTCAGGTATGTCTACAATAATTTTTATAGTTTAGAATATTTACAGTACAGATTTGTAAATTTGTATTAAAGTGTGTGTGATGTAATCCAACAAAAACAAGAAAACCCACAACTAATAGGGAAAAACCACACAAACTGACAGATAGCGGACTCATGAAGGCCCTTAAGAACCTAGACAGATAGGTATGGTAAAATACATAGATATTATTGTTTGTATTACAAGGTACATCAAGAAGGTGAAACCCTGTTGTGATTAGGTACTGTTACAGATGGTATGTTTCTTAATTGCATTTTTTACTTTTAACCATTTATATCATAATTTGATTTTTTAACATGATTGGATTATATCAGTAGTGGTATGTGAAGAAGCTCTTTTGGTTACAAAACGTCTTAGAAGGTGTTATCACGATAATATCAGTTCTTTTGGAACATAGCAAAAATTCACATAGTAGTAAATTATAAACCTGGTTGCATTAAAGATAAGGTGATCTAATCACAATATTAAAGTTTTTAGAAAACTTGGATGCATTACCAGTGAACTGATCTCATCACAATGGAAGTCTGTAAGAAAGGGGGATGTGTTAACACACACACAAAAAATCTAATTGTAGCAGAAGTCTATCTCACTGGGGTAGTCACTCAGTTGAGTTCAATGTCAGAACATCAAACATTTTCCTGGTGCCAGAGGGCTAAGTTTACTTGCCAGCAACATAAATACTTGTGATCCCATCTCCATTCCCTCTATCAAATTTAAGAAAGTAAAATAGTGGTGTACCTTCATTGTGTACTGTGATTAATTGCAATAATCCAATTCAATTCTGTACATATGTTATTATTATAAAATGTAAATTACTATATCTCATTTTAAAAACAAATCAAATCAATATCAACAGCTTATACTAAGATTTATCTGGAGAGATAAGGCATTAAAAATATCTATATGAGGAGAAAGAAATATACATGAAACTCAATCAGTAATGTTCATTGCTTACATTGGCATAAGAATAATAATTAAATAGGTTATGAGACAACTGACT
This sequence comes from Lepidochelys olivacea, assembly GCF_965140295.1. NCBI lineage: Eukaryota > Metazoa > Chordata > Testudines > Cheloniidae > Lepidochelys > Lepidochelys olivacea. The sequence continues at coordinate 83,169,465 of NC_140415.1, read as the reverse complement.
TTAATAAAGAATCTGACTGACAGAACTATCTTCATTTTTTAATTTGTGCAGCAAGAGTTTTGCACCAGACTGAAAAAAAGTTTTTGTAACATTTCTCTAAGATTAACAGGAAACAAGAAAAAAGCAGAAAAACTAAAAGCAGCAAATTCTGCCTTAAGCAGGAGCACTCTGGTCAGCTCTTCTGGTACAGCTCAGGAAAGCTATGAGCAGTAGCAGAGACACCGGAGCTAACTGTCTACAGACAATGTGTCAGTTTACATTTGGTTCTCAGTCAAAAATAATGATTTTGCAACCACACAAGTCTGGAAACCAAATGTTTTGTTCCTTTGTGAACAAAAGCTTGCCACTAATTGCACTCTCTGAGTAAGGTATTGGTCAACATAATGACAGAATATGGCCCATGGACACACCTGGCTAGTTTAGGGACCCAAGTATAAAACATACTGGCCTAAGGAGAAAGATTTTTCCCAGCTCTGCAATCTCATGACAATGCCCTGGTTCAAGGCAGAGGAAAAGAATAGAAAGTGAAAACTTTGAGAACTCTTGGGGGCAGGGGTGGAGGAGGGGGCAGGGTGAAACAACCTAATCCCAGTCCACACACAGGAGAGGCTGAAGAGTCAAGGAAATAGTGACTGATCACTACTGGTTATTGTTTATTAAAGAGACACTGGGAACCACTCCATCAGTGTGGATTTGTGATCCAGCTGCACAAAAATGCTGTCAGGTATTTCTCAGCATTAGTTTTCCATATTTTGAATAGGAATCCTGCATTCTATGAGTAACTCAGAGCCTCTCTGTGCTAGAGAAATCTGCATCAATGTAACTACATTGATGCAATTATATCAGTGCAAACCCCTAAAATAGATGTATTGTGCTAAAGAAAAGTGGGGCTTACATCAGTGCAACCTAGGCTATGGCTACACTACAGAACTTACAGCGATGCAGCTCAGGGCCGCCCAGAGGATTAAGGGGGCCTGGGATCTTTGGCGGCAGGGGTCCTTCCGCTCTGGGTCTTTGGGGCACTTTGCCGAAGACCTGGAGCGGAAGAAGCGGTGGCGGGTCCTTCACTCCGGGTGTGTTCGACGGCACTGAAGAACACCCCCACCGCTGAAGTGCCACCGAAAACTCTCGTGGGGGCTCCTGAAAACTCTCGTGGGGGTCCCTGTGGGGCCCGGGGCAAATTGCCCCACTTGCCCCCCCCTTTTTGGCGGCCCTGGTGCAGCTGCACCAATGCAGCTGCACTGCTGTAGCACTGCTACTGTGGACACTCTAAGCCAGCTGGAGAGAGTTCTCCTGTCAACTTAATTACTCCAGCCCCAGAGAGCAGCAGTAGCTATGACAGCAGGAAGCTTCTCTCTCCCCAACATAGTGCTGTCCACACTGGTGCTTAGGTTGGTGTAATTTGCATCGCTCAGGGGGGTAGTTTATTCACTCCTCCCCAAGCAACATAATTTATAACAACCTAAGCTGTAGTGTGTTCACAACCTTAATCCCATTTCAAATAGAACTACATTAACACACACAAGGCACCTTTCAGTCTGCGTTACCATGATCTCTACACAGGGAAGCTAGAGCGTAATATTTTAGAACATCTACCATTCACATCCCCATAGTCCGCACTGTGGTACCCGTGTAGATAAGCCCTTACCGGGTGCTGCTGTTAATGTAGAAAGGGCCTTACAGCACTGAATGTCAGAACATACTTGAGGAAGCTCCAAACAAATAGGAAAAATATCTTGTGTGCACAACAGGAGGGTTTACTGAATTTAAAAAAAAAATGATGAGACAAAACAACATGGATTTTCAATAGTTAAAGAAAGCCTCTATTAGGAAAACAGATTGGAGAGAGAGGGGGGGAAAATCCCTGTTCTTATAAAAAAGGTTCCCTTGTAAGATTATCAAGGGTAGACCTTCGGCTACTTGCTATGTAAACTGTAATTACTTAAAGATAAAAAGGTTGTAAGGACAAAAAAAAAATTAAGGCTGGAGCAAATTATAATTTTTTTTAATCAGTGGCCATTATATTTATCTATAATGGAACAACTGCCAGACATTAATTAAGATAGAGAGAAAACTCCTATTTTCCTTCTCTCTCTCTCCCCATGCAAAAAGTTGAAAGCTATTTTATAATAACTATTACTAATTGTTCCTCTACCATCACTGATTAATAGGAGCATCCAAAAAACCTAACCTTACACTGGGAAAGCAAAAATAAAACTTTCTAAATACTTCCTAGAAAAACTTAACTAAACCTGCTAGCTAGACAGAGGCTAAAAACATGAGGGACTCCTACCTGAGGTTCAGAGACAGTTCTCTGAGGCGAAACCCACAACTGCTGTGAAGAGAGATGAGGATCTCTCTGGCCCCCCTTAGTTTTCAATTTTTCACATTAGCTTCTGGTGTAGTGCTGATAAATGTGCATGAAACCTATTGACACCCATTTCCAGCTGCTGGAAAGGAAACAGCTCTCCCTCTTCTCCCTCCTGCAGCCTTATAACTGGTGGAGGCAGCAGTCCTCCACCAACCCCTCTATTCCCCTCCTACTATTCACGCAAACAGTTAGGGAATTTTTCCCGTTATCCACTGGAAAAAAGATTTTTCAAGCCTTGACATTATTAATACCAGTGTTATTTAAGTTGGCTAGATAAGAAACTCAGGACAGACTAAATTCACTTGCCTTCGTCCAATAATACACACTACTCATTTAATTGTGTGAGCTTTCCAAACTACTAAGTGGTCCTTTTCTTTTCAACTTGACCCCTAGCACTCAGGCATAGACTAATCTTACTTTCATTATATGACTCTATTAAAATTGGGAATGGCACTCTTAAATCCATATCAGTTGTCTAGTAAGTATTTGGACAAGATTTGCATAGTTTGTTACCTGCGCAGCTCCACTAATTAGGTGAGTGGCCCTTCATTGTCTCATGTGTGGCTGCCCAGGCATGCACCTCAGAGGGAACTATCTGCGGACCACCTGAATGGAGGATCCGTGGACCACAGTTTGAGAACCTCTGGTTTACTCTACTTTCCAGAAGTTATTTTCATAAATGAATCATTGCTTGTTTATTCAGGTCCATCCATTTTACATCTGTTTTGGTGCCTTGAGACCACTACTGTAAGAATATCCCATTGAGAGGTATGGAAGCCTTTTTGAAAAAAACATAGTTTTTAATTAGTTACACGGGGAATTTATTTCCTACATACTTCATAAAAAATTCAGGTTATGCTAGAGGTCATCATAAATGGATCCCTTAAAGGAATAACAGATTCAGCATGATGCTATACTCAGCCTCTTAAATTCAACCAATTCCTCTTTAATTTCACCAAAAACCTTTATTAATCCCTTGGTTATCTTTTGCCTTGATTATTGTAGCCTTCCAGCATCCCCTCTTTTCACTTGCTCTCCTTTTGTTGGGAACAAGTCACTCCATCTCCTTGAATCTCTTCGTTGGTTTCCTGTCTCTGATAGCATCCAATTCAAGACCCTCAACTTCAAGGCTCTATAAAACCTCACCCCAGGCTTCATCTTTGTTCTCATTTCCTCCTAGTCCTCTACACTTTTCTTTTTCCCTTTGTCTCCTTTTCACACATTCAGTTTAGGTCATATTGTTCTGTCCCTATACCTGTAACAGTCTGAACTCCTCTCCATTAAGACCCCCTCTCTCTGTCTACTTCCCCAGATCCATGTTTAGGAATATATTTCTTTCAGGAAGACCTCCATGCTTATTCATTTATTTCTCCTTTCCCTCATGTCTTGACTTGTTTTGTCTTATGCCTCAATTCTGCAAGTGACTCAGTGCTGGAGGACCCCCTAGCCCTCGTGGAATTCTGCACAGGTGAAGGAGTTTGGCAGCACAGAGTCACCTGCTGTATCAGAGCCTTAAACTGTAAATTCATTGGAAACAAAGAAAGAAGCATTTCTTGTCCCCTAAGTGCTATGTAAATTTTCAATGCTATATACAAATAATTAAACAGGCACTGCCCAGTACAAATACAAAAAAGTTATTTTTTCTTAGAGTTTGTGGTATGAATACTATGGTTCCTATACTGACAAAGAGCAACCAACTATAGTGCTTGCATGTCAAATGAACATTTTTAATTTACCAAATCAAACAGGATCCCTGATGCAATGGATTGTTATATGCAACAATAACCTATTCCATTGTGATTGGGGAGAAAGTTTTGCTCCCCCATAATTACTTACTTTTAAAAAAATAATTGTATATACATGTAAGGGGACTGTTGCCCCCTTACTAACATTCAGTGGGGGTGTTTTGGTTGGCTAGCTCCCAGTACTAAAAGGGGAAGGGTCTATGGGAAATCAGGACCCTGAGACTGACAGTCCCCAGGAACAATGGGGAGAGGCCAGTGCCCCAGCTCAGCCTGAATGACAGGGGAAGCAGGCTAATCAGGGAGTCAGGAGGCCAGGGAGCTCCCGTCCTCCATGTGAACTGGATTGGCCTAGGTCAGACAGAGTGGGGTCGAGCTAAGGAGAAAGCAGGGGCCCAAGTTGAGCTGTGGAGCAGAGCTGTGCCAGATCCAGAGGGACCAGAAAAGCACCCCAGAGAGAGCAGCCCCTGTCCTGGGAGCAGAGCTGCAGCCCCAAAGCCAGAGACACAGCCCAGAGAGAGCAGACTTGCCCTGGGAGCAGAGCTGCAGCAACCAGAGCCAGAGGGGCCAGAAAAGCAGCCCACGAAGCAGGTCAGTGCTGGGAGCAGAGTCACAGAAGCAGCCTGCAGAGCAGACCTGTCCTGGGAGCAGAGCTGTAGCAACCAGAGGGGCCAGAGAAGCAGCCCAGGGAGCTAGAGGCAGAGCAGCAGCAGCAGTGCTGAGACAGAGTGGTGCAGCTGGGGCTGGAGCAGTCTGGAGCTGGGTGCGGTGAACAGCTGGAGAGAGCGAGGGGGACCCTGGCTAGTGGGCCCAGCACGGGGAGATGCCTCAGCCAAGAGGCTCTGCAGGCCAGGCTTGGATTGTAACCCTGACAGGGCGGGGGCCACACTGGGAAGAAGGGTCCTACCACTTAGAGCCTGAGAGCGTGTGGCCACCACCAGAGCAAGTGTCCAACCCGCAGCATCCCTACAGCACAGCCAGGGCCTGAGAAGAAGGCCTGGGACATACAAGGAACAGACTGTGAACTGCCCTGACGTTCCAGAGACACTGTTTGTGATGTTCCCTGCCACAGAGCTGGTTGATGTGTTTCCTTTAACCTTTCCCATTTCCCCTTATTCTTTTTAAAATTAATTGTTGATTAAATAACTTGCATTTGCTTTAAATTATATGTAATGGTCAGTGGGTCAGAGAAGTGCCCAGTGCAGAGAGAGTACCCTGGAGTGAGGACACCCTAGCCCCTGTCCTAGGTGACCACAGCAGGGTTAGGGGTTGAGCCCCCCAGGAATCCTGGGCCCAGCCTTGTTGGGGTTACGAGGACTCTGCCAGACAGGAGAGTGGAAGCGGAGTCCTCAAGGGCAGGGAGGCCACTGGGTAAAGGAAGTGGGAGCGAGGACTCAGATCCTTTCGCTAGCTCACTTCACCAGGGTAGTGCAGAAGCCAGGAAAGTTCCCCACAATAGTGGGACTATTCCCCCACTTACATACACATACACACATTTACAGAAAGAACAGACTGAATTTAGGTAGAGCCCATACAATCCATTGTTATCTTTGCATATACCAATATGTGTGAAGATTTCAAGGAAAATACTTAGTTACACATTTAATATACTTCTTTTAAAACATGAATTTAAGGATCACTTTAAAATATTTTCTTAACACACTGGAGCCTGGCCCTAACTGAAATTTGTATATCAACAATTCAAAATAAGAACAGCTCTGCTTAGCTAAGCATCTCATAGGTTATGCTGTGTTTAAATTGCTCACAAGTACATCATAGTGAAACAGAATAACCCAGGTCATACATTCAGAAATCAATTAGAGCATTATCGAGAACTTTCTATTAAAGGAACTCAATCCTTCTATGGGGTAGGTATTTACTTATCACCAAAATGAGTGAGCTGTTTAATAGCATATGCCACCATTGCACACATTACAACAGATAGATTTAGGTGGGTTGGATATAAAATTACCTATGCTAAGAATTCACCTGTTAGAAAGATTGCCAGAGTTGCCAAGACCTCTATTTTACATCTCATCTAAAGACAGCAACTCCAGAAGCAGAGTGGCCTACCTCTTAACATTTTGGTGGGGTATTAATTCAATGCTGATTCAGACGGAAAAATACAATCTATGGTACTGCTAACACCATTTCTTGAAGCTCCTACGTTCTTCCTGGATGTCTCCTATCCCAATACTGCTCAGACGGAACCATATTTAGCTGCTTGCATCTGACAGAATCACAACCCATTGAATGCCTGCAGGCATTCAAAGAGAATCTTGAAAAAGAAAGTCACATAGCAATAGGCTTTCAGCATTATAATTAGACTCCTTTGTTGAAAAGACATTAGTATATTAATACATGAGAAATTATTAAATCTTTAAAAGTGCTTTCTAATAGCTACTGCCCTACTCAACATAGGTTCATTCAAAAGACAACTGCCCCCATAGTAACAGACTTCTGCTTTCAAAAAGTTGTGACAGAGAATAGATTATGGTTTTAAAACACATTTCATAGTAAAAGTATCACAAAGTGTTAATCATACTTTGTATTAACACTTAATATAGTTGCACTTTATATGTAGTGGCAAATTAATAAAATAAGATCCCAAATAAAAACTAAAATGCTTCAGGCATTTTAACACTGATTTGCTAAGCTTCCCATTCTCTTTCTTTATAAAAGTCTATTGATGATATTATTTGTGTGGAAGCTTAACAGTCAGAAAAATATTTTATGAGCCTCTATGCTGCATATTTGGAATTTTATTTTAACATAAGTTTTTATTAAACACCAACATCAATTTGTAAATCCATGTTGCTGCAACCTATATAATGCTGAGTAGACCAGCATTGGGAAAAACTAGGACCATGCAACAAATGGCTTATGTCCACACATAGCCCCTAGTTAGCAACACACAGTTATGACAACATACTCTCAATTCCTAGAATGTTTAAACGACAGGAAATATGAACACTGAAAATAAGTGACTGGCAAGCTATTCCACATTTATTTTTAAGCCAAATGTAAAACTGCTTTGGCTGAAGCATCAAATGTCTCATATAAATCCTAAGACTGTTATTTATACTAAGTCTGAAATGTTGCTTCCGCCACATCTGCAATTTCTGTGAAAACACATGTATAAAAGTCTCCTCAGAGAGTATCTTTCTCTCCACAATGAGACTTTCTGCAGTTGCACTAATAGGCAAAGCATGTCCTTTCCCTACTCTTTTAGAGTAGTTCACATCCATTTGAAGATAATAAAATCAGCATCCATGAAGCTGTTGTTAAGTAGCCTATTTCAATGCATGTTTATTAGTTTGATTCTACAAGGGAAAGGAAAGCTCCTCTTATTAACCATTTTTAAAAAAGTCTCAATCAGGAAAGATTAGAAAAAATATTGTTCATATTTTCAGTACATACTATGGAATACTAGCATTCCGTACACTGAACTTACGAAAGGAATTTGAAATCTGCACATGGACTGATAGTAGGATAGTCCTCAACATAAACAACAGTTTTATACCATCATCTTCCCTTCCCACCTATTTTCAAACTCTCCATGGAAAGCTCTGGCCTGTTTGCCCTAACTACTTTGTGCCTGTCTTTTATTTACTAGTATATTTACTTCTTTTTGAAATACCGCTGGCAGTATTTGTCTTATCACCTGTCTCATCCTACAGTACCCGATGCAGAAACTATTATTTATTTATATGTGTTATGAGTGTTCAAAGCAGAGAAAAACAGGTTGAGCTAAATTAGATTAAGAATGCAAAAAAGACAGCAACAGACCATAGTGGGTAGAGTCTAAGAAACAGGGAAGAAAATGTTCTCACCGTAACTGAATAGAGTGGATCTTTGTCTGACTGAGAGGAAGAACTCAGGTTGGGGCTCCTTTAAGAGTCAGAGTGGAAAGGGACACTTAGGAGCAGAACCAAGAGGGGCAAAGAGGGAATAGGAAGTGGCCAGACCAGGCGGAGGCACTGACCCTACCATCTACATCAGGTTGGGAAGACAGTATTTATATCCTCTGCATTCCAGAAGGGATCCTCTGTTTCATGGATTACCAGGACCCACCATCTCACCTGTGAGACCAAAGTAGGATTGCATTTTGTGATCTGCTGTTGACATTGCAGTAGTTGCCTTTTTTCTTTTGGGATTGGGAAGGAATATTTCCCTCACTGCCAATTTGGCCAATGCAAGATTTTTTCACCTTCCACACAGCAAGTCAGGGACCAAGTGGGATAGGTAAGCAGGTCACAACTTAGTAGGTAGCAGGTGTCCAGTGAAGTTACTCCTTACAGAGGGAACAAGGCTTCTTGATAAATAGCAATTGGAAGTGGATTTAGGGAAAGTTATCCCTTAAGGATGCTGGGAAAAGGGGGTTGGGGCTCTTAACATCTGGTACAGCAGGGGGACAACCCTCCCTTTCTTCCCAGCCCCCTCTCCCCTTAACACTTATAGGAGGGGAGGGTAGCAGAGTCCCAGAACTAGGTTAGGACCAGGTTGAGAAGGGGCAACCCTCCCAAACAGTTGGAAACATTTAAGGAAAGAATGATACTCTGCTCTATAAACTTATTGCTGGGTATTCCCCCATTTGTTAAGTGAATAAAGTTGCAGCTTAATCAAACCACATCCATTGAATCTGGTCTTTCTTCCTGCATGGCTGGGACAATGTTTGTGTGGAAACAGCAAACACCAGGAGTAGAATAATGCTCAAGAAAGCACAGTTTCCTTGCAGAGAGCAGATAGTTTGACTTGATTAGTTTCACTCTTTTTTTTAGTTAAAATTCTACTTTTAGTGGCTTATTGTTGAAAGTCTTCACAGAGAAATAAGTTAAGAGATTAGACAGGCACATGGATACAAAGACTGCGGTCTGTGTCTGTGCGTAAGTAAAGGAATCAGCATGAAAAAAGGCACAAAGGTGAGTGTAGAAGGATAAGAAGGGATGAGCAGGAGGGAGGCTTGAGGAGAGCAAAGGCAGTGGTGATAGGCAGACACAAGAAAAGAGGAGAGCAAATATACAGGCACTGAATTTTGCAGTGCAAGTTTTGCCTAAGTAAGGACTACAAGACTCAGTTTGCTATGTTATCTATTTGTGGTGTAAGGCATACATGCATATATATTTGACTCAGCTTTATTTTGAAATAACATGATCATTTTTCCTGCAATCATGTTTACATTACCAGCTAGTTGAACAATATTAAAAATAAGCATTATAAAAAACTAAGAAATTGTAGGCAAGATTCCTATGTTCAGATATCTAAGCCCCTTTGAGGCATATCTGAAAGTGTCAGAATTCACGTATGCTAATTGCCTCTGGTTTTCTATAATTAATATGGTATCCAAAGACCCTATTATATGCCTCAAGCCAGAGACAAAATGAGACCCTTGGAGTTCTTCCAAAATTGAAAAATATAATAAAATGTCAGGGTAAGATGAGACATGGTATGTAATCAAACTTGCTTAAGTGGCAACAAGAAGCCACCATGTCAACAACAAGCTGAAGGGGCATTGATATTTTTCTGTAAGATATGTGAGGAGAGGAAGACAATCTTTCTGAGAAGTGAGACAATTTCTATCTGTGATGGACAGGGATCCATTATTGCTTATAATAACTTTAAAAGAGAATGGTGATCAATTGTTCTCCATATCCACTGAAGGTAGGACAAGTAGTAATAAAATTAATCTACAGCAAGGGAGATTAAGGGTTGGTCTACACTATGAAGTAAGGTTGACCTAACTTTCACACTCAGTGCTACAAAGTTAAACCTACTTAAACGCCAGTAAATACACTGCTGAGGTCAATGGAAGACTTCTTCCATCAGCCTAGCTATCACTTTTTTCGCCTGCTGATAATAGCTCATCTTAATTAATTAGCCTCTTACAATTTGTATGGCAACTTCCACCTTCTCTGTGTATATATATATATATATATATATATCTTCTTACTATATGTTCCATTCTATGCATCCGACGAAGTGGGCTGTAGCCCATGAAAGCTTGTGCTCTAATAAATTTGTTAGTCTCTAAGGTGCCACAAGTACTCCTTTTCTTTTTGTGAATAGAGACTAACACGGCTGTTACTCTGAAACCTGAAATACCTGAGTAATAAAGTGATTTTTTTCCCTAATGAATGTTTATATTTTAAGCGTAGTGTTAAAAGAAACAATACACAATATATGAAACACTGATTACGTTATTTAAACAAACATTTTCTTTAAGTGCATCCACTGTTTGCTTTTGAAAAACATATTTTAACTTTAAAAATTACATAAAAAGTAACATTTTCCCAAGTGATTTTACCTATTCTTTGTGAATCAAGTACATTAATTAAGACTACTCTCACATATTAAAATGTATCTTTCAAATGTGAATTGTCCTCCTTTCACAAATAGTGAAATCAATCTATTAACTTCAATGTGATAAAAAACATTCCTCACGACTCTGGCCATGTCTACACTACCACTTACGTTGCTCAGGGGTGTGAAAAAACACTCCCCGAGTGACCTAAGTTTCACTGGCATAAATGGTGTGCACAGCACTGTGCTGGAGAGAGAGCTTCTCCTGCCGACATAGCTACCTCTGCTTGTTGAGGTCGTTTTACTATGTCGATGGGAGAGCTCTGACCCACCAATATAGAGCAGCTACACCTGCGATCTTACAGCGAAGCAGCTGCATTGGTACTGCTGTGCCTCTCTAAGCTCACTAGTGTAGACATGGTCTAAATTGATGATAGTTGTACTACATACTAAACCTCAGAAGAGTTTTTACCCTCAAAGCGTGACAGTTTGTAACCAACTATTTGCTAACGTACTCTAGTGAAGTGACACTGACTGTAGAAAGCTGCAACAATATCCTTTATTCTACATCTCTCGGACACAAGCATTTGTAATACTTTTCTCAGAGAGCATGCACTGAAGCAGACAAACGTGAGATAAAGATCTTCATTTCTCACAAAGAACCATAGTTTTAAACTATTTGACATTAAAACGGCACACATACATTTTTAATCTAAAGGTTATGGTAGGTATCATTTTGCAATACCATGCTTGCCACAAGAACACATGAACCTTCACTAACCTTGTTCCAAACCCTGTCACCAATACCCGTGTCCCCTCTTTATGCTGCACTTTGTTTAGAACTTTTCATTTGATATTTATTATTTTATAGTTAAGTCACACCAAGACACTGAATTTGTTCAGATGTTACAAGAAAGGAATAGCATAACTTTTAAAAATCAGATTTAAGCCTGAACAGAAATTTGCACAGGGCCATGCGGGAGGAGGGGAAATCACAGAAAGCTAAAGAGATGCTGGAAAGAAAAAAAACTGATTTAAAAAATAAAAATAAGTAAATAATGCTTGCATTTGTTGGTTAAAATATTCTCACTTGTTTTCAGCATAGGAGTATATAGATTGCTATGTTTCTTGGCAGATTTTGGAGAAATTATTGTTTCAAAGAATCTCAATTTAAATATAGTGAAATCTGCCTTTCAAGGGGCTAACCACACAGTTGTGTTAGTTTTACATGGATTTGAGCAGCCAAGTTTGGTATTACCAAAATATTTAAAAAAACAGTGCTATAAAAATGTTCTGCTTTCTTCTGAACAGATCCTGGGACTGATCCAAAGCCCACTAAAGTAAGTGTAAATCACACCTCCCACCCCACCACATCCCCCAATAATATTAATGGGCTTTGGATCAGACCTTTATTCATTGCACCCAAATAACTCAGCTGGGTTATGTTGGGGAATTCAAGGGGGAAAGAATAATCTTCTCAGACCACAGAGCAGCTCATCAGCCACTACTTTTACCCCTTTCTCCATGGAGGAAAGGAGTGAGGGACAACCGTCTCCATCCCACCTCCAAAAAGTCACTATGTCTTTTATAAATTTTAAAAATGTCAGCTCATAGTATTCTTCTCCAAACCCCCAAATTGGAAGTAGTTGGGTCCCCTTTGTATACACAGTTTGTGGAAGGTAGGATTTAGCCTATGCAGAGCTGCTCTGTTGAGGAGACACCAACACCACTCAGTGTCCAGAACACTGGAGAGTTGAGAGTGGTGTTGGCCTAGTCTGCTTTCAACACAGAGTATAAAAAAGGTCTTTGAGAAGGAAAGCCCAACAGTTAAAATGGTGCCAAGAAATTTTCTGAGCAAGGGAGAAGACTCCAAGGTTTACTTCTTCAAAATAAATGCTAAATTTTATGACTGATATTCTAATATTGTATATAGAATAGTATAAAACATGATGCAGAAAGTACTACACACAACACTAATATTAAACAAGTTGTCAAGGTTCCTTCCCCACTCTGAACGCTAGGGTACAGATGTGGGGACCTGCATGAAAAACCTCCTAAGCTTATCTTTACCAGCTTAGGTCAAAACTTCCCCAAGGTACAAAATATTCCACCCTTTGTCCTTGGATTGGCCGCTACCACCACCAAAAAAATACTGGTTACTGGGGAAGAGCTGTTTGGAAACGTCTTTCCCCCAAAAATATTTCCCAAAACCTTGCACCCCACTTCCTGGACAAGGTTTGGTAAAAAGCCTCATCAATTTGCCTAGGTGACTACAGACCCAGACTCTTGGATCTTAAGAACAATGAACAATCCTCCCAACACTTGCACCCCCCCTTTCCTGGGGAATGTTGGATAAAAAGCCTCACCAATTTGCATAGATGACCACAGACCCAAACCCTTGGATCTGAGAACAACGAAAAAGCATTCAGTTTTCTTACAAGAAGACTTTTAATAGAGATAGAAGTAAAGAAATCCCCCCTGTAACATCAGGATGGTAGATACCTTACAGGGTAATTAGATTCAAAACATAGAGAACCCCTCTAGGCAAAACCTTAAGTTATAAAAAGATACACAGACAGAAATAGTTATTCTATTCAGCACAATTCTTTTCTCAGCCATTTAAAGAAATCATAATCTAACACGTACCTAGCTAGATTACTTACTAAAAGTTCTAAGACTCCATTCCTGGTCTATCCCCGGAAAAGACAGCATATAGACAGACAGACCAGACCCTTTGTTTCTTTCCCTCCTCCCAGCTTTTGAAAGTATCTTGTCTCCTCATTGGTCATTTTGGTCAGGTGCCAGTGAGGTTACCTTTAGCTTCTTAACCCTTTGCAGGTGAGAGGATTTTTTTCTCTGGCCAGGAGGGATTTTAAAGGGGTTTACCCTTCCCTTTATATTTATGACACAAGTAGTATAAATAACCCCTTGCAACATGCATGTATGGAAAAAATAGATCCATAATACTGTATATAAACAGCCTTCTGCTGTCTCAGTTCCTTCCATTGCCTCCTCAGAGACAAACCGTATTTGGAATTTGAGGAAGAGGAGAAAGTAGATGATGAGTATGAATATGCAAAGTCCATCTCAAAGAACTCTGGTTACATGTAAGTAACATTCATTTGTTCTTCAAGTATTCCCTGAATATTCCCATTTATGGGATAGTTTGGCAGGCAATATCCCATCAGCAGATGACAGAATAGAGACTGAAGAACTGCCTTACCATAAGTGAGCACCCAATCCAGATAGCCATTGCTCTGTTAGAGTGTGACCTACCTCCAATGGGTAAGAAATTGATGTTAGATGGTATATAGAGGAAAGTTGATGGCTAACACAGTGGTTAAGAACCACTGATTTAACGCATCTAGATGGGTGTGGAGAGACAATGTGACCCTCATGACTGTCTTCACATCATATAAAGAGACTGGAAAACTTAAGTAGTTCTTTGGTCCTGTTAAGATAGTATGCTAGAGTTCTCTTAGAATCTAAAGTACATGACTTTGATTCCCTTAGGTGAGCATGAAGTTTGAAAGAAAACTGGCAGATTAATAATTTGATTAATGCGGAAGTCACCTACCACACCCAGGGAAGGAAACTAGGGTTTTAGGATGAAGCAGCATATCCCTGTGAAAGACAGTGAATGGTGATCGGCCACAAGGGCATGGAGTTTGCTTATTCACATAGCGGACACTGGTTACCAAAAATGCCATTTTAATAGGTAGGTGAATAGAGAAAAAAATAGAGGCTTCATGAGCTGCATTAGAGTTCCCATTATAGTACCACATCTTTATAGAATGCTACATATTGACAAGTCCTTTCATAAATTTCTTAACCATATAACGTGCAAAGACAAATTTATCTATTAGTACATGGTAGGCTAACACAGCTGCTTGATGCACTTCCAAGGGGGAATGGAAAGACCTGCAAGCTTCAACTGAAGCAAGTTTTCAAGAATGTACTGAATTGGAGCCAACAGTTGATCTATGTATCTTGTTTATCCAAATTTAGTTCACTTGAGATAAAATGCTTTCCAGTCAATTGCTTCCTGAAATTAATCAATATCTGTTGCACTTCTAAAAGAGCAAGATTTTTTTGAAAGTCCATTAGAATCCCAGACCTCAGTGCTATCAAGTGCAGTGACAGAGGCCTGGGTGATAAGTCTAGTAATAGGAAAGAAGTCTATACACTCCCTGGAGGAAGTTGAAAAAGGTCTATGTATTGTTGTTGCATTAGCCATGCTGGGGCAACTGGAATTATCTTGGCCCCATCTTGTCTTATCTTCTTAATCCATCTCTGGATGAAAGGAAATGGCAGGAAAGCATAGAAGAGACCTCTCTCCCCAGTTCAGGGAAAAGCAACCAATGTGGACTGTCTTTCCCTGCACTTGACCAAAAGCAAAGAGACTTCAGATTCCGTCAGATGGCAAAGAGGTCTATGTACAGGAGCCCCCACAAGTTGAATGTGTCACCTATCACCCATTTCTTTAATGTGTGTTTGTGCAGTTCCATTACATCTCTGCTCAGCTGACTTGCTAGGCTGTTGTCCATGTCTGCTAAGTGTAGATCTATGGGATAAATGCTGTGCTGGATACACCAGCCCCATAACTTGACTGCTTCCTTGCAGCTAGAAGAGTGACTCCCTCTCTGCTTGTTCACATAATACATTGCCGTGTTACTGTCCGTGAGAAGTTGCATTTCTTCTGGGCTGGTCAACCCTGTGAATATACTGCCGGCACGTGTGTGAAATTTAACAAAATCCAGTGTTGCAGAATTCGCAACCAAAGGTATGACACATATGCAGGTGAGGACGTGTGGCCCATGAGAGTTAGAAAAAACATTACTTCTTGAGTAGGATTTTGATGGAGCAGCACCCTTATGGAGGGTTGAACCTTCAGAAATCTTTCTTCTTGACAGTAATAGTCTGCCCTCTTGAGAGAAAGAAACGTACCTATAAAGGGGATCCTGTGTGTAGGAAGCAGAAGGGATTTTTTCATGTTTCTTGAAAGTCCTAAGATGTCAAAGAAAGAACTTGTGTATTATATGTCTCTGAAAAGACTATTTTCTGATGAGGCTTTGATAAGCCAATTGTCTAAACAAAGACAAACAAAAAAACCTTGTCATCTTAAATGAGCTGCTACCACAGATCAGCAACTTTGTAAAAACTCTGTGGGCAGAAAACAGGCAAAAGGGTAGATGTCACAGATTCTAATGAGCTCCCCTCATTGACAATCACTAGGACTGCTGTGAGAGGAATCCAAGCCTCTGCTGCTTTGAACCCCCTGGCTGTTCCAACCTTCTGGAGCCTCAGTAGCCTGCAGCAGTGGTTCTTCCCTCGGCTCCTCTGGCCTATTTCCTGGGCACTGACTCTCAGTCTGCTCTCCCTTCTCAGAAATGGAGCTCCTTAGCCCATCTGCCATAAGGTCCCAGGGCCAGTGCCGACCCCAAGATACCCCAGTTTCTTAAACACATACCTTGCCCAGAACTCCACCTCAAAGTTGTTATGGTTATAGTTACAGTTCAACTTTCTCAGGGGCATGCAGTAGTTGTGAAGAAGTTACACACACACACTTTGCACAAAGTCTAACATATTTTTGCTCTTACTTACTTATTCAAAGCACATGAGAGTACAGATCATATAAAACAACAAACATCTTAAAATGCAGTGTCCCTCACTATCTCACTCTTCCCTTGTGAGTCACTGGAGGACCATCTGGATCCAGGAAGGCAGCCAGGTAGTCCCCTGCTTCGTGAAGTCTTGTATGCTGTGTTCCTTCTCTCTCATTGACTGGAGAAAATGGCCCCCAAGCAGAACAGCTTCTTCCCTTTTTAAAATCTTCACCTCCCCATGTCACATGACCCCTTACCTTAATATAGGCTCTAATTACAAAGCACTCAAACGCGTACTTAAAGTTAAGTACATTTTTGAGTGCTTTGTGGGACACAATGAGTAAATACACTGAAGACCCTTCACCACAACTACTTTAAAGACAGAAACGGAGGAAAACGGACAGTAGGCTAAAACCCAACAATTTCAGAGTCTACATTTAATGAAAAAATAGGACAAAGATGCACCTTGTAACTCGCTTATGACATATTTCCAATAGGATCAAATCCAGAGGCTAGAGCCTTTTACTGACAAAGTCCAACCTGGCTCCCGTGAACTTCATCCTTGGTAGCTTAAACTGAATGTTATTTATTTTATACTAATCCACTACTCAGTTATTTTCCAGAAAGAACAAGTTGTATTAATAGTTAATCTAGAACAGACAGAAAATGTAGTTTGATGACAACAATGAAGCATCCAATTTTTCAAAATGCAGCCACCACGTTCCCTTTCATTATCCTAAATGCATGGTTCTTGAACACAATTTAGTCAGCCACTGTAAAATAAGGCCTATGTATGTGAATTTCACATTAAAATACAAAATTATGAACTGAATACCTATATAATAAAAAGTTATGTCTATAAAATGTACCATACTATACGAATGTCTGTATAATATGTAAATGCCTACAGCACTGGCATATGGTACACTTCAAATGATCGTTCTTTCTAGTCAATTTACTCTCCCTAGTCTGAATACAAGCAACAATTCAATTACACTGAACTGAATTTATCCAAATTGCTTTGAGTTGCAAATCTCACAAGAACAGGTTCTTGAAATGTACCTGGGGTTTCCTAGTTTCAGCCAGGTCAGAAATACTATGGAAAGAAGGGCAAAGATAGGTTAAGTGACTCATCTAAGACCATACAAATCAATACTCAGATTTCCTAGCTTCCATTCCTATGCTTTTTATCCACTAGGCCACTTTTTTCTGTGTGAAAATATATAAACATATAAATATAAAAATGTCGGGAGGAAAGAAAGATGGAAATACTAAGATATTTGTTCCCAGAAACTGCATAAATATTCTTACAGTAATAAATCAAAGGTGCACTTAGAAATTAGTTTCAGCAGCCAATATGTTTAAGGATACAATCAAATATGCTGAAAAACAAGTCTTATTGTATTCATTTAAAATAATATTAGTAAACAAGATGGACTATTAAAAGAAGATGTTAACAAACAAACAAAAACTTTATTAAACAAAGAGGAAAATAGCAATGGGGAGAATTCATAATAAATGCACTGTGGATCTAAATTTCACCCATTTAAAAAAGAAGCCAAACCTGGAAAAATATTATCTTTTATAGACAGACACAAACATGTACACCACAGTCAAGCAGGGATATATTGCTGTGTAGAGAATTCTTTGGGGAAAATCATCATCATGGCAAAAAAGTTTAACAAAGGAAGTACAGGAACTACAGTTAAAATAGTTTAAGAAACAATCTGAAACGTGCTGGGTCTCTTTGAAATTTAAGTTGTGTGGAATATCTTATACACTCAGAGCCCAGGCATTACTACTTTTTCAGTATCCTTCTCAGTCTGACTAATTTTAGGGGTTTGGGAGAGGGAAGTGTTAAGTTTTTAATGAAAGTGACTCCTTCACTGCTGTGCCTTCCTAATTGGTTGATGATGCAAGCATTTGAGACATGGCCTCTTCTTCAGTCAGTTTTGTCCTATTGAATCGCTGCTCCACTGAATATCCACACACTGAATATTATCATACTGTGAAATTGTCTCTACATCTTGTGTCTGCTGTTAAATACAGGATTTAACGCCCTCAGTATGTGCATGTGTGTTGCCTGTGCATCTAGACCTTTAAAAATATTTGACTTTCCCCTCTGTATAAATGTATGTTTGTAAAATATACTAAATTAACACCACAAAATTAAAATCCTATTTATCTACAGATCAGGTGCAGCACTTGCAAGACCAGGAAAACTTTCTCTACACAGCCCAGTCAACACATCTCAACCATTTTGTAGGACTAGTTCAGCTCCAATATTCATTCAACTCTGGTTCTATCTACTGTGCCTGTCTAGCAGGAATTGGCTAGAAATGATCAGATCCAGCTAGTCATCAGATATTTAGGTTCACAGGTATTAAACTTAGATTCAGACCAGTGACCTAAAAAAGAAAGGTTCAGTATTCCATAACAAATGCACTGAACCACACATTCCTTTGGGTGCATTTGATATTTTTCATGTTGAACGTTACATTTAGATTCGTTATTCTGATTATTTTCATGACAAATTTGTCTTAAGATAACCAAAGTGACACAAACCCACACCTCCGTATGTAGGCACAGGAAGATAAAGTGAAGTTTCAAGATCAGAAGTCAAGAGTATTCAAAGGAGCACAGAATAGTGCTTTTTTAAAGGAAAATGAAAGTATTTAATAATCCACACCCTGGGTGGTCATATGCTTTGTAAAATAAAAAAGTTTTGAACATTCGTTAATTGATCACTTGTTTAAGGCATGTAAAATAAGGGTTTAATCATCAGGAATTGCCAGTAAGGATGCTCACCCTTTACACTAGAACATAGTTTATGTAGAGATGGAGGCCAGACTTGAGAAACAACATTAAACATCCTCATTTTATCAGTGGACTCTCTAGTTATTTATTTTCAGAAATTTCTCTTTCTTCTTCCTGTCAACATTGTTTTTATCAACAGTTACAAGTCATTTTAAAAGTGAGCAATCTGACTGGATGGCACTTACCCAAATACACATTAAGTTTAGGCTTTATAAGATATAGAAAACAAGGTGAGGCCACATGCTTAGCTGACACTTATAAACCAAAAGCTAGTAGTGCTAAAGGACTGCTAAGGACCAACTGCTGAAATGTAGAAAATGAAAATGTCTACTGAGCTCATTTAACTGCTTTTTTCCTGCCATAATGAGCCTAAATTTATACATCATATTACAGCTTTTTCTTTACCATAATAATTATTAGTCTTTCCCAAGAAAGAAGAGAAATCACAAACCTCTAAATGTACATGCCACGGGATAACACCTGTCATGAATCAAAGTGCCACAAGATAACTCCAATGTTGATTGTTTTGATAATTCTTGTGACATTTCCTGTGTCCTTAGAAATTATGGGAAATTTTTATTTCTTAAATATACAGTATTTGAATGAAAACATACCTATAGTCCTCAAACACGTAAAAGATTATTAGTGGTTTAGCCATCAAGATACATTTACAGTATAAAACACTTTCAATACTGTACTTGGGCACAAAGATACAAAACTAACTTCAATGGGAGTTCTCGCAGACTCCTAGACTTTAAGGCTAGAAGGGCCATCATGATCATCTAGTCTGACCTCCTGCATATGGTAGGCCACTCCTGTAACAGACCCCAGCCTCTGACTGAGTTACTGAAGACTTCATATCATGGTTTAAAGACCTCAAGTTACAGAGAATTCACCAATTACACCAATTTAAACCTGCAAGTGACCTGTGCCTCATGCTGCAGAGAAAGGCGAAAAACTACCATTGTTTCTGCCAATCTGACCCAGGGGAAAATTCCTTCCTAACCCCAAATATGGAGATCAGTTAGACCCTATTACTCAGACACCTTAGAAAGAATTCTCTGTAGTAACTCAGAGCCCTCCCCATTTCGTGTCCCATCACAAGCCATGGGAGATATTTGCTGCTGGCAGTTGCAGGTCAATTACATGCCATTGTAGGCAGTCTCATCAGATCATCCCCTCCATACACTTATCAAGCGCAGTCTTGAAACCAGTTAGGTTTTTGCCCCCACTGCTCCCCTTGAAAGAATGTTCCAGAACTTCACTCCCCTAATGGTTAGAAACTTTCATCTAATTTCAAGCCTAAACTTGTTGACGACCAATTTATATCAATTTGTTCTGGTGTCCATATTAACTTAAATAACTCCTCTCCCTCCCTGGTATTTATCCCTCTGATGTATTTTTAGAGAGCCTCCTTTTGGTTAGGCTAAACAAGAAACGCACGTTGAGTCTCCTCTCATAAGGTAGGATTTCCATTCCTCAGATGACCCTAGTATCCCTTCTCTGCATCTGTTCCAGTTTGAATTCATTTTTCTTAAACATAGGAGACCAGAACTGCAGTGTTCCAGATGAGGTCTCACCAGTGCCTTGTGTAGCCCACCCCCCACCACCAGAGACAAGGCATATGGGGGGTGTCCTGCCGGGTCACATGACACCTCTCTCTCCCCCCCTGATTTCTGCAAGCACCAAGCTGCCCTGCAAGGCTTGCTCTGGTTGGCATGCTGGGGGGGAGGGGCCCTGTGGTGCCTCCCTATCCCCCCACCCCCACCCTTCTCCAGCACATTTTGGATCATGCATAGCTGTGGAGGCAGCGGGACAGAGCAGCTGTTTTCCTGCACTCCAGGTTGTTGCCTCTGCAGCTGGATGCCACCTCCTGGATCTTAATGCTTGACTGGTTTTTTTTTTTTTTTTTACAATGGTGAGTGCCCACGGCGGGTGGGGATGTGGGGAAGGGGGATGGGAACAGATGCAGAGAAGGGATACTAGGGTCATCTGAGGAATGGAATCCTACCTTATGAGAGGAGACTCAACGTGCGTTTCTTGTTTAGCCTAACCAAAAGGAGGCTCTCTAAAAATAGGAAAGGGCAGGGGAAAATGGGGAGTGGAAGGGGGAGGGATTGGGGAAGAGAAGGGGATATAGGAATCGGCAGGGGGAAGCAGGAGCCCAGCTTGTAGCGACCCCTCGGCTGCAGCAGCACGAGAGCAGCAACATCCTGGCAGCAGCCAGTGTCGGAGTGGTTGCCGGCAGTAGCCAGACCGTTTCCCCCCAGTATCGGCAACCCAGGTATCACTCCAGGTCGGGGGAGAGAGCCAGTGAGCCAAGGTAACTGGCTTCAGGATGCACGTGTATGCGTGCATGTCTCCACACACACTTTGCCCCAACCCCCAATACAGCAGTCAAACTACGCCTATAAATAGTACTAACACTTCTCTGTCTCTACTGAAAGAACCTTGCCTGAGGCATCCTAGGACTGCATGAGCTATTTTCACGGCCACGTCACATTGGCAGCTCATGCTCATCCCGAGATCAACCAATATACCCAGGTCTTTCTTCTCCTCTGACATTTCCAACTAATAAGTCCCCGGCTTATAGCAAAAGTTCTTGCTGTTAGTCGCTAAGTTCATGACCTTACATTTTGCACTATTAAATTTCATTCCATTTCTATTATCCTGGTTTTCTAGATCCTCCAGATCTTCTTGTATGATATGCCAGTCCTCCTCCATACTGGCAATTCCTCCCAACTTTGTATCATCTGCAAAGTTTATTAGCACACTTCCACTTTTTGTACCAAGGTCATTAATAAAAATGTTAAATAAGACTGGTCCCAAGACCGATTCCTGAGGAACTCCACTAGTAACTTTCCTCCAGCCTGATAGTTCACTTTTCAGTATGATCCATTGTAGTCTCCCTTTAACCAGGTCCTTATTCACCTTTCAATTCTCATATTAATCCCCATCTTCTCCAATTTAACTAATAATTTCCCAGGTGGAAATGTCTTACTAACATCCAGGTAGATTAGATCTACTGCATTTCTTTTGCTTAAAAAATCAGTTATCTTCTCAGAGAAGATCAGGTTGGTCTGGCATGATCAACCTTTTGTAAAGACATGTTATATTTTATCCCAATTACCTTTTACTGCTATGTCCTTAACTAGTTTCTCTTTCAAAATTACACCAGGTAGAATTTTATAGAGGAAAGGTATGAATTGCTTTGAGCGTTTGGGTATTTTTGATTGGGAGAGGGAGGTAATGAAGTTTGTAGGAATGTTTGCCAGTGAGAGAAGAGTGATTTGGGTTATACAGCAAAGCGGTATGTTCTGCCTTCAGCAGCTAGTTGTGGGTACCCAAGAGGGTTGAACAAGGCTACCATGAAGCTGGACACAGGATGCTCTAGAGAAGGTCTAGCTTATATGGAAGCTTCAGATCTTCAAGTCTTTGTCATGGTGTACAGTGAGAGATGGCAAAGTTGTTGACATAGGCTCTAAATGCAATATTTAAAATCAATTCAGGATGGAACATCTCTGGTTTTGTCTTCGGAGTCTGGGATATTGGTGGACAGTCCTTTAAAAAATTAATGATGACCACTATAGGGGAAAAAAGAGATTAATGCTGTTAAATGCTAAGTCAGTGGCTAATATTATCATTCAGTTTCATTACGGCTAGGTGTAAAATTTTCAAAAGTATTTAACTTCAGAGAGTAAGTTTTTTTTCTTAGAAAATGTTATGCCTGGCTCTTCGTGTTCAATGGAAGTTGAAGGCACTCAACAGCATGCTGGATCGGACCATAAATTCTCACTGAAAAGAATTTATGTTTTAATCACTAAGCACATAAACCTAAGGGGTCACACTTTTTAAAAGGTTTCAGAGTGGTAGCCGTGTTAGTCTGTATCAGCAAAAACAACGAGGAGTACTTGTGGCACCTTAGAGACTAACAAATTTATTTGGACATAAGCTTTTGTGGGCTAAAACCGGTTTTAGCCCTCGAAAGCTTATGCCCAAATAAATTTGTTAGTCTCCAAGGTGCCACAAGTACTCCTTGTTGTTTTTACATTTTAAAAGCAGTCTCTATCTCCCCATCCCACAAATATTTATAGACATCTGAACTTTACATGCAGTACTGTACTTACAAACTCCCCTAATGACACCATAAAGGAGGAGCATAAAGTCAAGCATTTGCATAACTATTGGCAGGATCAAAACCTACTTATATTTGCACTCCACAACTCGAATTGTTAGGCACCCAACTACTGATTTGTCTGCACAAATACTTAGATGCTTGGTTGAATACTACTGAAAATTTGACCCAAATTTGACCCAACCTGTATTTTGAACAATAAAATATAGATAGATGTAAATAGATTTTTAAGCAGTGTCGAAAAACTAACAAGGGTGGAATATCTAAAAATAAACCAACCTTTAAACCCCAAGATGGTAGTGATACAAAACACTTAAGTGCCAATTGAATATATAAGCCAAAAATACCATAAAACTACTAACTAGTAGGTTAAAACATACTTTGACAGATTCCAATAGCCATTTCCAATACTGAAATATGCAGCTTTTCAGAGGTAGTGACAAATTCTACTCTTATGTGCACGTACAGAACACTCATTAAGATCAACAGGGGCCACACATGCACAACAGAGAACAAAGTTTGGCTCCAAGCGTTCAGTCAACCCACTGCTTCTTAAGCAGCTAAAAGGCATAAAAAACTGGCTCTGGGCATTTATACCTCCTACAAGCTCACTGAACATACATATTGTGCAAATAAATATCAACTAGACTAATAGGGCAAAATACTTTAGAGACACTATATACAGTTTAAATAATTTATATTATTGCTGAAACTGATGAATACGTGCCACAAAATTCAATATTTTACTATCTGCCTCATTGCCATCTATTTACCTAACACATATAGAGTAAGAAACGTACTGAATGTTCACCGATAATGTTCCAAGAAAACATGGAAAATTTACAAGCAGAACAACATGGTACTGATGAATAGTTCCAGCTTTGTGATTTTCAATAAGGTAGAATTTCTTTTGCAACAGATATTCTAAATTCAGTGCTCTACTTACAGAATATAACATGTGTGATTATGCTGAATGCCTGGGAAACGATCCAGAAAGAAAGGGCATCTAGTATTCAGGGGGTAGTACCTTATCTGTGTGGGAAGGTCAAACTGAACCAATTTTATTAATCTAGAATTCACTACATCTACCCATCATAAAATAAAATTTAAAAAAATAAAGCTCTGTGGTTTAGTTAAAGTCCTCTATCAGGGGAGGGAGGGGCGGCTAGGGGCAGCTAGTTTTAAAAGGAAAAGTGTGCACATGTGTTACTACTTCATAGTAGGCGTTTTTTTGTTCTAGTTTGCAGGTTTTTCCAGTTAACTATATTACAGATTTAAAACTGAGGCTGTATATGCACATCTTTCAAGAGAGATTTTCAAAAGCACAAATAGAAGTTAGATGCCTAACTCCCAGGAAATATTTTAATATTAACTCTCATCATTTTTAGTAAGGCAAATTCCAAGTAGCAGCAAATTAAATTATGTTAATTTTCAAAAACTAAAGTGTTTATAAAAAAGTGTACATTATAATGCAACAGAACTATTTTGGGCATCAAGATGAAAGAACTCAGACAGAAAAAAATGCTTACCTATGCATACAATGGTAGAAGTCAGAATTTACATAACAATAACATTAACAACAATAGCCAGAATTCTCAACAACAGGTTTCTATGGTTAGATTCCTGCAGCAAAATTTTCAAAAGCACTTAAATGACTTTAAAATGTTACTCCAATTCCTTATGTAGGTGCCCAAATAACTGGCTTGAAGGTTCAGAATCTATCACTAAAGTCAATAAACAATTTGTATTCAAGAACATCCTTAGTAGGCATTAAACAGTGATTTCATGGGCTTCAATTAGATTTCTCCTTCTGAATTCATGAATTTGAACCTCCATCCTATCTACAGCACACATACTTAATGGAAGAATTATTCAGATCAATGTGAGAGCCTAAATGCTTTTACTTTCCTGTATGTATTACCACAATAAAGTGATTAAACCACAAGTATAAGGAATATATCTGGCATATTAAACTATTGTTCTATTAGAAACTTAAGGAACCTTATTAAATAAAAAACCACACCTACTTGACCTTTTAAAAATGTACTATTGTTACAAAAAGTATAACATCTAAAATTGCTGAAACTGAAGACTGGAAAATATTTTTATTTTTGTTTATTCTGTGCATTATACATCACTTTGTATAATCACTTTCACTCTTTCACTATAATCAGCCTCCTGTGCTTGTGTGAAGATCCCCCAACACAACAAGAGGAGAGAGAAAGATTATTTTAAAAATAAGAAAATGGTGTAAAAAATCAGGATGACGAATCAGAGGTATAATGATATCTTGAACTACCTTTAAAATAATTTTGTTTTTTATTTAGTTTAAATAGTTAAATTTAAGGAGCACAGTTAAGTAGAGCTGCACGAGTGAAGCCAGAAGCTAAATTCATAAGCTCTGTGGGAGAGGAAATGCAAGAAAGCTGTTCCCTCTAGACCTTAGGAGCTCCAAAGGAGCTTGGAAGCATCGGCTATGCATGTGCTATAAAAACGTGCATTTGGCCCATGCATGCTACATAAAACATACATGGCCTCTGAGTTTTAAGAAGCACACTTGTCCCCATACAGAGTTTATGGAGCATACATTGGGTCTGCATGCCTCATGAAGTACCCAGAAATTACTACTGAAACAATTATCCTCCAACCCCTCTAAAACTAGAAAAAGGCACCACTTCTTGTGAATTACAATATATTAATATTTGAAGACCATGGTTTTCAAAAGCAAATTTTCTTTTTGTGGGGGAAGAGGTAGTACCCATAGAGTCACATAAGGGACCAGCAGAAGACTAGATCATACAGATTGACCTCCTGTATGGCACAGGCCACTAACACCGCCCAGCACGCACACACTAAACTCAGCAACCCACAACGAGACCAGCGCATTACAACCCACAGGAGAGCAGACTATTATGTGCCAAAGGGAGAGATAGGGGAGACTGAGGTGTACCAGTGCTTGAAGCCCCCTGAAACAGCCAGGAAATGAATAAATGAGATATACCCAGATAATCCAGACAAATAACCGACACCCACACATTGCCGAGGAAAGCAAAAAACCCCAAGCCTGCCAATCTTATCTATTGGAAAATTCCTTCCCACCCCACATACGGTGATCAGTTAGACCCCAAGCATGTGAACAAGAACCAGCGAGCCAAGCACCTGAGAGAGAGAGAATGCTTTGTGTCACCTCAGAGCCATGGCCCACCCTGCCCAATGTCCCATCTGCTGCCATGGCCAAACCTGATGCTTCAGAGGAAGGAGATTTAAAAAACCTCCCAGAATACATTGGGGGAAAACACCCCTTCCTGATCCCTGCCAGTGGCTGGCTGAAAACCTGAAGCATGAATATTTAGAAACAGAAGATGTAAACCAGAAATGAGCCCCAAGTCTTTTGAGCCCTGCCCCCTACCATCACAAGTAACCACATCATATAAATGCACTAATAAATTTGTTCTGCTCTCTTTATTTGCCCCACAACTCCTATTGGAGTTCTAATTCCCTTCTAACTTCCAGCCTGAATTTGTTCATGGCCAGTTAATATCCATTTATTCTTATGCCAACACCATCTTTGAGCTTAAATAACTCTTCTTGACCCGCCCCAACATGTATTTAGAGAGAACAATCATATCCCACCTCAGCCTTCTTTTTACTAAACAAGCCAAGTTCTTCCAGCCTCCTCTCATAAAACGGGTCCTCCTTTCCCGTCATCCTAGTAGCTCTTCTGTGCACCTGTTCCACTTTAAATCAATCTTTTCTCAACCTAGATACCTAATCTCTTTTGTTGTTTTAAAAAACAGGATTCTGAGAAAGTGTTGAGGCCACTTAAAAAAATCTCAAATTGGCCTCCAAAACCTGAGGTAATCAAACTCACAAGTTTCTTTTGTAAATATTGGCCTAAAATTTCTAAATCAAATTATTTGATTTATCATAGACCAAAAAAGTTTAAGAAAAATGTCAGATGTGTGCCAATTTTTGCACCACAATATTTTAAAGGCCTGACCAAGTTGGCCTCAAACATTCTAAACATTATATTTTATAGAATAAGGCTGTTGAATTAATTACAGATTAGTTTCAGTCTAGTAAAGTTAAGGATAAAACCACCCAGGGTTATTATAAAAGAAGGCTAGCTGTACTTAACTATGGAGAATGGCTATTTTCTCCATAATACTTAGTGCACAAGTGACATTTCTTAATAAAATTGCTAACTGGGCTCCATTTTTCTAGCAATATTTAAAAGGCAAAATTACATATGGATTAAATCAGCAAAATGTTAGTGGTTAAAAGAACATGTTTTTCCCTTCTGGATTTACTCCCCTGCCACTGAGTCATCTGAAATATTAGATTTTAGTTGTTAAGAAGTTCTGAGTTAAAAGACTGTTGTCTACGTTATCTATTTTATTAGAAAAATACATATTTTTAAAGATATCCTAAACAAAATGGGCCAAGATTTCCCCGGCATAATACCACTGAAGCCACAGATGTTACACTAGGCCCAATAACTTACATGGTTTGGAACATTTACCAGTCACTTACTAGCCAGAAGACTAAATCTAATAAACAGAAGACATTAGTGAGCACTGGTCAGCTGTAATAAATGTCCCCAAGGTAGAACTGATTATTGGGTGAATAAATATATTTTTAGAACACTATCACATGAACTGCCTATACCAGCAGTGATCTGCTATACATATGTACGATACTAGCTCTAGAATGGGTAGAGTATTGCTTTGGAAAGATAACCACAAACTAGAGAAAGCACCAGGACCTGGAATGACCCACTCCTTCGACCACTCAATAGATGTTTCTCTCTACTTTTAGAGCATTCCCAGGACCCACACACAAGGACAGGGGAAGGACCTTTGATAGCTCATTCCTCTAGGATGAATAATGGGCTATATCCTGCTCTCTTTTCCATGGTTATAATAGAGCAGAATATAGCCCGATGTATTTTTCTGGTTTTCTAAATTTGTACAGTTACAGCTGAAATAATGCTTAAAGAGTTAATGTTGGTCTCAAAATATCTTGTCTTCCATGTATATATATTTAGGTCTGATTGTTTATAGCTGCCAGTTGCTTTCTTAATGAACATTTCACTATTGTGACATAACCTGTTTTGCTGACCTTGTCAAAGGATGGGGTGGGGGGAAGAAGGGAGAGAGAAAACCCAAGAGCACAGACTTAAGTCACAATAAGAGGAGACAAGTAGGAAAACAGATCAAAGAGTACTTTGTTAACTGGGTAACAATGTAAAAAGCAACACTGAAAAGTCAAGTCTAAACAATGAATACAATTTGAAGAATTGTTGCATACATTAAAAGCAACTTATACAATTTTATATACATTTTCATCTGCAGCAAACAACTCACCTGGTAGGAAAATTCAGGCAACATAGTTTCACAAAACTATTTGTCTGGATGACTTATGCTTCAAGGACAGCCAGAACTGTATTTGCAGAATTATGGAGGAGAAATAAAACCAAGCCTATAAAGTGTGTGAAAAATAAATCCAACTGCTAAATCCTTGGGGAATGTAAAGTTTTGTGAACAATGAAGATAATTGTGGTAGTGAACTGAAACCTTAGTGTATTTATGTTTAGTGATGTTTTTTATTGACAGTGACTTCAAGATAAAGAGAAGATTGTGTAGGAAAGGTTAGAGAGAATCCAAGAGACAAATGAAATATTAGGGAATGCATGCTAAGCACTAAAACAGTGCTTCCCCACCTCCAACCCCAAAATTCCCTTTCTGCAAGACTGTTCATGGAAGCCAAGCCTCTTCCATGTTATATAGCATGACATGTATTGTGAAGAGGGACCTCATAACAGATTTTAAATCAAATTAAATAGGAAGTACAGTAGTCTTATGTCACAGTAACCTTAAAAGCATCCTAGAGAGTACTGTGTTTTTTAAACACACGCTTATCTAGTTTTCTTTAATGGCATCATTGTAATTGTACTATAACGGACATGACAGTTTATAATGATCTTTTCAAGGGCTTGTACATTTCTGGCAAAATTTCACCTTTGAGCAGAGAATAAAGATGAGAAATTTGAAGTGAAAAAATGAATGTGGAGACGAAAAATAAGCCATTTGAACACTAAAAAAAGAAAATTGTTTTTCCATCAAATATAATTTTTTCAGATGCTTATTCTGATGTTTTGATAAATATAAGCCATTTCTGAGTTAAAACTGAAAGTGTATTCATATCTGAAGAAATGTCTTCAAATAAAGTCAAGTTATAAAAACATTAAAGTAGGAGAGAAGAGATGCACATTGTGCATCTTTTTAACACTCTGTGAAGATGCAATGCTCTGCATGAATGAGTGTTTCTCTCTAGGAGTAAATCTTACTGAAATAAATGTATCCAAGTTCATTTAGCTTATTAGACATCGAAATGCGCTCGCATGGATTCCTCTGTCCTCTTCCTTTGTCATTCTCTTCTACATATCAGCATACACAAGGGAAAAACTAAGTTAGAATTCCCACATCTATGAAATCATGAAACAAACAAGGCATTTTTCCCTCCAGAAAGGAGCAGTTAGTAGTCCTGTGGAGCAGATAGGACATCCTGTTTGAAAAAAGCCCCAAAATCCATAGGAAATCCAAACCCTAACCCCACAGAACTATGGGGATCTGTACAGAATGCCTGCGCCAGCAGCACAACTGGCTCTGTGGTCACACCACCATTGTTAATGGTCTGCAGATGTGTATGATCCTATGTATATACCCCCAACCCATCCCACCCTATAGTCACAAAGAAGAGGCATAAGACATAAATTAGAAGTTAAAGATGCAAAGAGCAATACTGACTTTGATAGGAAAACCTCAGGGTATTTTAAGAGGGGAAGAGGTCCACTTATAAGGGTCCTAAAGTTTTATATAAGTGCTGAGAGATCAACCCACTTTCAAGGTGCACTTCCTGAAATGTGCAATTTTTATTTGATTGGGTGTTTGCATGTAATACACCTCTTCTACTTTTTTAAAAATAATAGAAGGAACAAAACTGATTTGTGTAATATTATGACCAACAGAATCTTGAATGTTGTGGGTTTAGTTTTAATTACAGTTCCTATTATTAGTATAATTCAGCATGCTTACAATACCATAAATTACAGTACATCTTTTTCAGAAGGCAACAAGAAGCAGGCTATTAAATGGTCTCAGCCTGTAACTATTTTTCAACAACATACTGGAACATATTCATAGAATCATATAAAACTGATGGTAAAATGTGCACGGAGGTATTAGAATTGTGCATTTAGATGTGTAGAAAAAAAAACCTCTCAAGCCACATACAATGTATGTAGTCTAGTCCATATTACACATGCTGTAAAAATTACAATATGTAAATTCAAAAGATCAAAGTACATGCACCACATTTCACTTAGTTTCAAGCACGTGCCTTCTCTTGCACTGAAGAAAATATGTAAAATCATACGCAAGCTAAATAAACCAAAAGCCTAAGGTATGCCTTGAATGCCCCAAATCAACTTGGTAAGATGGGTCTTTGACTTAATATATCTTTCCATCTTTCCTGCTTATCTTTTTTCATTTCTGGAAACACACTCCTTATCTTGATTGCCATCTCCTGCTCAATTTGATACCCAGTATTCACAATAATGTCCAATTCCTGATGCGGGTGATGTATGCAGATAGTTAAATCCTGCACTTTATTTTCCTGTTTGATAGTATTAACTATTTTCTATTTTACACCCAGGGGCTACAAAACTTTTAAAAAATGTTTACAAAATCAGCATTATAGTTTTAAAAAAGAAGACACGGCAAACAAATTATTCAATACAAGCTTCCACAGTCAAGTCCCTTTAAAATGGTAAAAAACAAACAAAAAATAAACAATACTGTAATATTTTATACTCTATAGAATATAAAAGTTTATAAAACTATGCATCACTAACAACACAGCTAATTTCATTAAAAATAAAATTGAACCCTAGACCTCAGGGTTACAAAGAAAAGCTTGAAAACATGAACCCTGAAAGTCTCAAAAACAAAACAAAAAAAAAATCACCAGAAAAATCACAAGACAATCACAAGTTTTTCAGAAGCTCATGATTTTTTGGGAACAAGAGCTGGCAATACTGCATTAAATACACAGAGAGAGGATTTACCTTAACCAGATAGGTCAGGTCCATTACATATCAAATGGTGTGACGTCACCAAAAATTTGAATATTGAATCATCATGACATTTGTCTACACTGAAAAAGTGAGCAATGTTTTAAAATACGTTAACAGGTTTTTAAAACGTCAGCTTGCATATAGAATGAGGAGTACTTATACAGACTAACACGGCTACCACTCTGAAACCTGTCAGTTTGCACACAGTGTAGACAAAAGGTATTAGCTGACAGAGGTTAAATCTATACAGAGCAGAAGCAGAAAACACACAGATGTGTTGTCACGCTTACCCATTTTACTTTTGTCACTCAGCACACAGTTCTGATGTTTAACCTTCAAGATGTGCTCTTTATAACGCTGACTTTTCTAAAGGTAATCTTCATGTATGACTTAAAAAGCACACAGAAAAAAACAGCAACTGAGAAAATAAGGCTACAGTATAGAGAACTATGATCACCTGTTTCTCTGAAAGCTAAGTATATAATCTGTAAAAAGTACTATTCCATGTCTGCACAAAGAACTTACAGTTCAGACTCACCCCCAAGAAATGCAATAGTGGGCCTGATTCTGCTCTTGCTTACACCAGTTTCAATCCATTAATTACAGTGGAGATAATCCTGATTTACACTGTTGTATGTTGCTGCAGAATAAGGCCCAACAGAAGTGTGGAAGTTCATAAAGAAGGATGAAACTTTGCCCTGAAGTCACTCTGTTGTGTCCAGGTATTGCAACCCACCTGGACTCAACATCTGCCTACATAAGGAGTACAGGACTGGGCCCAGGAGTTGCATGCATTTACCTGAGGGGAAAAAATTGACCTTAAGTATGTGAAGTAGCTTGCTGTTCTAAGAAAATCATAAAGGAGTATGTCATCACATTTTATTACTACAACAAAAAAAGATTCAATCCACTGGGGTGAAAAAATCACCACACAGTCTAATTTAACTACTTTCAACAGCTGTATCAATAGAGGTACATTATTAAAGCCTGTACCTTGAAGAAACTGCTACATAATAAAGAAGATGTGAAACTGTTTCAAAGCACATACGTAACCTAAGGATCCTTAGGTTTCTCAGAATATCTAGGGCTTTGCTGAAACTGGAACATTATGTCTCCAGTTATACTTCATGGCAAAGCTGGAAAGAAGTAAAATCCTAGAAGACCCATTCCCACAGCCATTGTAAAATGTGTTACCAGTAGATCTTAAATGCTTCAATGAAATCATTTTTCATAAAATTTAAAAAATATATTTTGTCCAATGTGACTTAAAAATATGTTGCAGATCTATTCTTTTCTCTTTTTCCACCTTAAAATCCCATCCTACTTCCTAGCACATCTAAATGGATTAATAGAAAATATATGCATTCCTCATGTCTAAAAATAACTTTACTTTAGTTTGCTATGAAAATTTTTTACTCATTTCACTTTTCCTTTATACCTAACTTTAATATTTAATAATTCAGAACCAACGTAGTGTTCAAAAAGTTTGTTTTCATCATATTTGTATTTTAGAACTCTTTGTACGTGAAGTGACAACATTCCTCTAATACTAGGACACTTTTCAAAATCACCATTTAATATTATAATATCAAACATTTACTTTTCAGTTTTTCTTTATTTAATAGGTATATGGCAGTGGCTCCCAAAAGTCCCAGTCAGAATTTGGGATCCTATTATTCTAGGTGCTGCATAAACACATGAACCTATCTCCAAAAAAGCAGACAGTTTAAGGCCACAATCCTGCCCTGAACCCCAAGCAGATGGACCTCTCTGCTCGTATGGAGCTCAGTGCAGAATTTGATTACCAGTTACCTTGGGGGGGGGGGGAATCAACCAAGACAACAAAGGAGAATGGGTGAAATGGAACCACAGTCTCCCAAAATGGCACTGTTAGGACTGAGGGACCATCCTGCATTCTGTTATGCATGGATAGACTCCCTGCAGACTTCAGTAGGGCTTTGTGTGGGAGTAGCCCAAATAGATTAGAATATAGGCTCTGGATCTAAATTTAGTAATTTGATTAAAATAGTGATTAGAGAATCCTAGTCAAAGTTTTATGTCCATCTGCATGATGCACACCATTATTTCATTATTTTTAAGCAATTTTTCTATGCCACTAGTGTATTTTATCCACTGTAACACAAAATGTTCTCAAAATAAATCTTCAAAACAAACTTATTAATAATGTGGTTAAGTACAAGACTCCCATCACCTGCAAGCAATAATTTACTAAGCAGAGATTTTTAACCATTAAAGAAATAATGTCATTCACCTATTTAAATCCAATGTAGCTTTCCAAAGCCATTTTAAAAAAGACCACCAAATTTAGCTGAAGCTTTCTGAAAAATAACAACACACAAAACCAATTACTTCACTGCCTTTTTGTCTTTAATGGCACTCTTTCACTAGCCTACTGAAATTATTTTTTCCTGTTTAATGAGATAGTGCCACAATGGCAAGCATACATTAATACTAAAGAACCAGTCAAAATAGCTTAAATCATATTCACCGTATCAGCTATGACTCCTGTCCACGTACTCCAAGTCTATATTTTTATCTACAAGCATAATCTTACACCTAATTATAGCCTCCCTAGTAAAACAGCTGTAGAGGTTGATTTAGTTTTGTAAAATATAATATCCACATTGCAACCAAAATTTTAGTAGCCTAATACGTACCTTCTTTTCTTAAAAACTTGACTGTATATTAGAGGAATTTATGTGCTCCTTGAATATGTATGACTTCTATAATTTGTTATGCTGCCTGTATCTATTGGTGTGATATATTCTTCACCAAACACCATTTCATTAGACTCTAGAATAAAGTAATCATACCACTTTTGCCTTCTCACATAGCAAACAGTTCTTTATTAAAAGTACAGCTGAACCATTAGGAAAATAGTAAATGCTACTATACTCTGAACACCACAATAACATTGTTGAAGAACTCATAGAAGGATATAATCTGTTGACTGATTGTACAGGACAAAGACAGTATGTGCAATCAGAAAAATAGTGATCTAAATGTTAATATGTATGTTTATACAAATTGCAATTTATATAACAAATGCATATAAACCCTTAAGCTAGTATTATAATAAGCCATGATAGATATCTAACATTTATGATACAGCTTCTTACTGATATGACCTCACTCAGGCACCTGAAAACAACTTGTATTTATGGGCAGAAATAAATAAACCAAAATATTTTTCAGTGATGAGGCTCTGTGAATGTATTTTTCATCTTTTTATGATCAGTAATTTACATCCTGATATATGTGCACTTAAAAACAGTAAAGAGGGGGAAAGATTAGAGATACATTTACTTACGTTCTCATATAGAAATCTGTATATTAAAGCCATCATGACTTATCCATTACTTCTTACCTCATACGACCAAACGCACTGGGTTCCACCAAACCGTCGGACACATCTTCCCACTTCCACATCCTCATGTGTGGTGTACATTTCTCGAAGACATTCACTTATATGTGGCACCATTCTCCTAAGAACTTCTCGACTGAAGATCATTCCTGGTCCTCCCATGCAGAAATTTTCTCCAGGCTCAAGCCCGAGTTTTCCAAGTTCTTCAATATTTCCCAGACCAGTTTGCCCCAAATAGAGAGGTTTACTGCTGTTCAGTGACCTAAGGAATTCCTCCAATTTTTCCCCTAGGAAGAGAAAAGGTGAGCATTATCTCTTCAGCTCTTGTAACAGTCATCTAGTTTTCTGCATCTCAACCATTCTTTAAATGTAAGAAGCACCTTTGTCATAATTTTCTATAATAGTCTAATGTAGTTTCCTGTGTTCCAATGCACACTTAAAAAGAAAAAAAAATCACACCCAACCGATCTTCCCATTCTGACATAAGTTTTAAGGTATTTTACATCAGCAAAACCATTAGTGTAGACACATTTATATCAGCAAAAAAGCACTTTTGCTGGTATAGTTCCTTTCATTTGGATAACTGCTAAAAGCTATATGGGGAAAAAAACATTATTTTGCCAGTATAAAATTTATCTTGCATTAGGATGGTTTGCCAGTACAACTGTACTGGAACTCCATTTCCAGTGTAAGTTCTCTATAAAAATAAGGAGAAGTATATAGAAGTCATAATTAGACCTGACATCCTAGTAAACTTACATGGGCAAAATCTGCATTGATATATTACCCCAAATGGAGAATATCATGCCAGAAACAAATATAATGGGATTAATTAAAAGAAAATACAACTGATGTATTAATTTAAACCTGTTTTTTGTCAAATATTCTTTCATATTCCCCCAAAGTCTATACCAGAGTTCAGTCACTTGTCCAGATGTTTCCAATGATGCAAAGCATTACAGCAAAAGATAACTTGATATCAATTTCTCCTTCTGAGAACATTTTCTTAAAGTTTAAATTTGGTGTATAAATTTAGCCTTGCAGCAATTTAAAAAAATTGGTTGCTTCCAAGTTACAGATGAGTACAAAAGAAGAGTGGCAGTTTTTCTTTCTGTACTACTTCTATACTGTAAAATGTGTGTGTGTATATATATGAATATATATAATTATGAAATGTAGCAAGCAAGTTAGTCCATAAAGTCATTTAAAAAAAATAAAGTGACAAAATTAAATAGGTAGAAAATCATCTCCTTCATTAGCAAAATTGCTACATTCCATAACATCTTTAATAGGCACTCCAAATTTAGCCCTCATGCTAATAATATACATAATCCATTGATGGTGAGAGAATTTTGCTTATCAGAACACAACCATTTTGCCTTAAGCAGCAGCAAACATTGTAAGGCAGCATGTATCTGAAGGCCATTTTCCAATGGTACTAAAAACTTAAATAGAAAGCATGCTGCAAAAGCTTTTCAGAGATATACTGCAAAGCATGACAATGGCTTGGCAAGGAACCTTCGCAACATTAATGGACAAAAATAATAAAGGAAAATCCTGGATTCAAAGGATGTATGGAACAACAAAAAGGAATTACCAGTATTTTATCAAAAATATCTATATGTTAAAAATGCAGCAAAAGATACATTACAGTTGCATTTCATTTAAAAAAAGTTAAGTCTAATGCAAATTACTTTTGCCAGATCTAAATTCAGTCATTAACTCATACTGCTGTGCCCAAGTAGGATGGGTGTCTGACTTGTAATACTACCTGTATTGTGAGCAGCAACAGTTGTATTCAGAGGAGTAAGATAAGGACGGACTGCCACCCTTAGGCTGCATAGCTGAGCTATGTGGGAAGCTTTAAACACACAACAGTGAAAAGCATAACTGAATTCCCACCACCTTGGTCTTAATCTCTTCCCTAAAGTTCATCTTAAATTCTGCATCTGGTGAAACCTGGCAGATTTCTTTCCGGACCAAAGTAAGTGGCCAGACTGCAGTAAGGTATCCTCTTTAAGTCAGCCAACCTAGAGGCACATCATTAAAATAATAAATATTTGGTTCAAACAGTGAGGCATTTGGTTGATCCTTAAGTATAATTTCCAGCACATCATCTTCACCGCCCTTAATGCATTCAAGAATATTGATTTTTCACCGAAAAAGCCTTGGTTCCTGAATATTAATATCACTAAAAGCTTTGCGGCCCACCAACTCCCTTCACTATGCAACTTGATTACAGTTCCAGCTACTGTGCCTTGTATAATATACATCACTTGGAAACCAACCCAGTACGCACATGGAACAGAGAAGAGAGGTTAACCCCACAACACCTCGGAGAGCAGACACACATCGAAGTTTCTCTGGATGCGAACCAACACACCCTTTGGAGGTATAAGGTATAAGGGAAGTGGAACACTTTTAAAAGCCTCTGAGACTGGACAGTTCATCCTCATTTATTACAAAAGTCAGATGAATGTTCCCCGCTACTCAGTGGCAGAAGCAACTTACTATATTAGCAAGCAAGTATGTTAGGACTAAAAAGTATCCTCATTCCTTAACCATAAGTGTACTCTGGGATAACAGTGCATTAGCATATCTCAGATCTGAGGATTACTACTGACTTCTATGAGTAGTGAACAGCTACTAGCATCTTGAAGGAATCAGTATTTAAAGATAATATGTGAATTCATACACAATATTACAGTCTGCTACAAATAAAAGTAATTGCATTCAGTTGCTATTGTCCTGGCTTTCGGGGGTGAAAAGGGAAGAGACAAATTGGAGTGAAGGAGAAAAAGCAACACTAGTCCCTCAAATAATCACGATCTCTGAACTAACTACCCTTGGGATAACATCGAAGAGCTCCTTTAAAAGATTATTGAGGGTTCCAGCCGAAAACCCTGCATTATACATTAATTTCTCAAGCCCGGGCGAAAGCGAGAGTGGAGACCTCATCTCCAACACACCCGCAAAACTGAAGTCTCTCGGACACCTGTACTGGCAATTCTGTTTCCAGCTATAAACCCCTGCTGAAGCGTTGGGATTAAGAGACAAAATATGGAGATTTAGCTTTTAGCGATCGCTGACAGGGCTCAGCCAAGCGCTGGCTACATTTTTCAAAACTACCCAGAGAAAGACAGAAACACAGGTGGTGTGTGTTTGTCAAGCCAGTGGGGACGCGCTGAAGAACAGGAGTCAGACCTGCTGCCAGATCTCACTCTTTTTGCGGGGATTAGCACAGAATGAAGGAAGCTCACCTACTAGAGTTAGTTTTAAGGGAGTTTTTAAAAGGTTTGAGCGGTTACTTATGTACGTTTCAATAAGATAGTTAAAGTTTCCCGCATTTATGGGACTCTCACTTATACAGATGGTCCCGGTTTGGCGGCTCTGGAAAGTGGGGGAGAAGAGGGGATAGAAACGGGTTTTAGTTATTGCTTCTGACGATCCACGTGGCATGTCATTGCCCCTGATGGGACTCTCCCCCCACATCCAGCCGGTCCCGGTTTGGCAGCTCAGGGAAGTGCCCTGGGAGGGGGTGAGCATTTGGGGACGGGTGTTGGGTGCCCAGCATCACCTTTGATGTAGACATCGTCGTCCGCCCGCATGAACCACTCGTACTTGTCCAGATAGTGGTCGTGCATGTACTTGATCATCATGAAGGATTTCTTCTGGGGCGGGTAGGAGTCGTCCACCCCGGGCAGGGCGACGACCGGCAGCGGCGGCAGCCCGGGCCCGGCGAGCGGGGCGGTGGAGCCCTGGCTGGAGAAGAACTCCACCCTGCCGGGGATGAAGCGCGCCCAGGTCCGCTGCGCCGCCACCGCCCGGCTGCCCAGGTACTTCTGGGCCGTCATCACCCCCACGTAGAGGAAGTTGCGGGGCTTGGCACAGCCCGCGGGACCCCCCCAGTCCCCGCTCCCGTTGTGGCTGCTCCGGTGCCTGCCGCTCCGCTTCTCCCCGGCTTCCTCCTCCTCCTCCGGCTCCCCGTCCCCGCCGGGCGCGGCTGCAGGGCTGGGGACGGTGCCCCCCTCCGCCTGCGGCTGCAGCTCCCAAGGGCTGCTCCTGAAGCCGGTGCCCCCCAGCACGGCCGCCGCCGCCGCCTCCTGCTGCGCCCGGGCGCCCCCCGCCGCGCGGCCGTAGTAGGAGCAAAGGCTGGAGGCGCGTCTCTTCCTCTCGCTCATCTCGGCCACTCTGGGGGCGATGAGCCAGGAGGCGGCGGTGAAGCCCAGCACCAGCCCCAGCACCACGCTCAGCCAGGCTCTGCGGGACCGCGCTGCCATGGTGCGGGCGGGCGGGGCGGCTCCGGGGCGGGAGGGTCCCGCACACACGAGCTGCGGGGCGAGGAGGCTGCTGCCGGGGTCCCCGTGCCGAGTTAGTGCCTGGCGGCCCGGCCCCGGCGCCTCCTCCCGCTCCGACGGCGGCTGCTGGCGTCTGTTGCTCGGAGCGAAACTTCTCCCGGCGGCGGCGGCAGCGGCAGCGAGAAGCCGGGCGGCGGCGGCCCCTCCACTGCTGGCACCTTGTCACCGCCGCGGCTGGTCCCTCCCCGCCCCTCCCACCGCTCAGCCTCCTCCACGCGGCGGCGGCGGCCCCAGCTCGCCGCTCATCCCACTCCCGCGGCGGCCGCCGAGCGCCACACCCAGCGGGGAGCAGCCGCCGCCGCCGCCGCCGCCGCCGCCGCCGCCTGGACCCCGGGCAGGGCGAGTCCCCGCCGCAGCTGCTTCTCCGGAAGGAAACGATTTTTTTACGGGCCGCCTCCTTTTTCCAGATCTTCCTCCCCGTCCTCCTCCTGCTGCGCTCCCTGCCCGGCCCAGGGTCGTGCCCCCCTTCCGCCCCCCACCTTCGGTTCCCCTTTCCCCACTCGCTGCCCCTGGCGCCCCGTCCTTCCTCCAACTCCTAACAGGGGCGAGGGACCTTGCACAGCAGCTCCCGCGTCCTTCCTCCCAGCTCCAGCCTGGGCTCATCCTGGTGCCCTAGCCCAGCCGCGCTACCCTGCTGCAGGGCGCAGCAGCGGCGGGATCGGGGTGGGGTGGAGGGGTCAGGAAAGTCCTGAAGCATCAGGCTGGGCTAGACTACCAGCCACGCCGTCCCTCCAGGTCCTGGGAGCATCGGGCAGCTTAACGCTAGTGAGGGAAATGCCCCTTCCAGCAGCAGCTGCTGTCCAATCAAGTGTGTAGGTATTGGAGGCCGGGGGACCTTAACACTGCACCCACACCTTTACTCATCCCCCACCGCTATAACGGGGAGAGCGGTATTGCGTCACCAGCACTCACACGTTTTCTTTAGCTGAAAGAGGGCACAGGACTTCACAAAAAGAGAGGAGTGCCCGGTTTTCCCTTCAAAAGGATAATTACTAATGGCAACGTGGTGATATATTTTGTGAGGGAGGCTGTGGAAACCAGTCCTCCACCCCATCTGTTCCTTGGCTTTGAACACTTAATAACTTTCAAGCCAGGAAATGTATTCCTCTCCTCCTCCGTGGCTTGTTTATTATACATCAGATGTAAAGAAGGCAAGACTGAGTGACATTGAGGTGGGGAGGAGAGAAGGCTGGTAGAGCCAGATAAAAGCAATGGAAGAGTGGGAAAAAGAAGATATTTTATAGAACAGGGTTTTTTTTTTTTCCAAAAATGGTAATTCTCTCACATTATTCTCAGCTCGAAGAATGAAACTCCTTTTCCATTTCTGTTTTTGACGAAAGTCAGTATAGATATTTTACGTCTTCATTGTAGAATATGTAAGCCTTATTCCTAAAGTATACTTTGCATACTTAATAGAAGAACCCACTCTGCATAGTCATTACCCACAGAGAGGTTACTTCCAAAGTAACTTTTGTTCTCAGACTGTACTGTTTCCACAGAGCTATAGCATGGAAGCTTATCAATGTTTTTTAGAAGTGATGCTTCTTAGGATCAAGAGATATCCATGGGCTCTAACATGCCCCCCTTTGTTAGCCATCTCTAAGAAGATAAGAATGGTCTGACCCAGTATGGCCAAAGGTCCATCTAGCCCAATATCCTGTCTTCTGACCGTGGCCAATTCCAGGTGCTGCTGCCTGAATGAACAGAATGGGTAATCATCAAGTGATCCATCCCCTGTCACCCATTCCCAGCTTCTGGCACACACAGGCTAGGGCACCATCCCTGCCAATCCTATCTAATAGCCATTGATGGACCTATCCTCCATGAATTTATCTAGGTTTTTTTTTAACCCTGTTATAGTCTTGGCCTTCACAACATCCTCTGGCAAAGAGTCCCACAGGTTGTGCGTTGTGTGAAGAAATACCTCCTTTTATTTGTTTTAAACCTACTGTCTGTTAATTTCATTTAGTGACCCCCTAGTTCTGCTATTATAAAAAGGAATAAATTTCTTTATTTACTTTCTCACACAGTCATGATTTTATAGACCTATATCAGATTCCCCCTCTCCCTTTGTCATCTCTTTTCCAAACTGAAAAGTCCCAGTCTTATTAATCTCTCCTCATATGGAAGCTGTTACATTCCCCTAGTCATTTTTGTTGCCCTTTTGTACCTTTCCTAATTCCAATACATTTTTTGAGATATCCCTCAGTTCTTCTCTAACTGCTTGCCATCTTGTAGCCATGTCAGTCCCAGAATATGAGAGAAACAAGGCAGGTAATGTAGTATCTTTTACTGGACCTATTTCTACTAGTAAAAGGTGCAAGCTTTTGAGCTACACTATGCTTCCTTCCCAATTGCCACCCTTGCAAATTTAGCTTGCTCTCTGAGACTTAGGCTAGTTTCTTTCAGTCTTGTGCATCATCAACAGATGTTCATTTACAGCTATGCAGCCCCTTTGTCTTCAAATTATGGCCTCAGTGATACCAGTGCACCTGTATTACCTTCAGTATGGTTGCTCAGGTTTATTAAGTACCACTCAGTTACACAATCTTGTTCATGATACATAAGATGAAATGACCCCTGAGCCATTCCGTTACAGCTGTTCTGGCTTTTCAGGTCTAAAAGCAGTTGAAACTTTGTTAATTAAATGAGTAGAGAGATGAATTCTGATTAAAAAGGATATTTTTATATACTTACTTTTAAGAGTGAAGCCA
Source organism: Lepidochelys olivacea (assembly GCF_965140295.1). Classification (NCBI taxonomy): domain Eukaryota; kingdom Metazoa; phylum Chordata; order Testudines; family Cheloniidae; genus Lepidochelys; species Lepidochelys olivacea. Next base: position 83,127,900 of record NC_140415.1, on the reverse strand, counting down.
CACTTTAAGGTAGTGTGTGCTACTAAAAGAATTAGTTAATAAAGAGAACTCTTAAGCAGAAAGAAAAGTGAAGTAAACATTAAGCTAAATATTTAAATGGATTCTGATTATGAATATGCAGATATACATATATTCTGGAAATATAATACATTACCAAAATTTTGATATACCATATAGGCTTTTTGAGACTTTTTTTCCATGACATATCAAGACTCATTTAACTGCATTTGTATGAAACAACTGTGGCACCTAGTGGTTAATAACCACCACCCTATGGGAGTTCCCTAAACTGAGAGATGATATATTGTAACCCAAGCTGTATGTCCAATTTAAAATAAAATAAAAAAGATCTTGGGATATATTTTGTTAAATCATTTGCATTGAAAGTATAAATTTAAACATGAACAGTTTGCTAGTGAATCTGTTATATCTTGTAATGCACGCAGGATGACATACAAGGTGATGTGGGATGCTGGGAATGTATATCAATGGCATCACTCAGATGCTGGTAAGAAATAAGGAATAGTGGAGGCTAAAACCGAAGGGCTCTCCAACTCAAATATTTGAAGGATGGTCCTGTAATTAAAGCCCAGGATTGGGAGTTAGACTATCTGTGTTTTGTTCCCAGCTGTGCCACAGATTTCTACTGTGAAATCTATTGTGGGAGTCACTTATCCATTATGCTCTGAGAGAAAGAGGCATAAAGAGGTTAATACTTCTTTCCCTCATGACCATTTTGCAAAACATAATTTGTTGTCTGTAAACCACCTTCAGATCCTCTGATGGAGTAACTACAGAAATACAAGAGCTTTAAAAAAATGGTTCTTAACTGAGAAGAATACCCCTGACTGGAGACAACGTGGGATGTGACATTTCCCATCCAAAGAAAGCACCAGTAGATAGTTCCCCATTTCTCAGATATCACTTTCTATTATCCAGTGAAAATACCAGATATGCTCTACTAACACTTTGCTTTGCATACTCTGTGCCCAAATTGACTGTGGCGATTGTCTTTGTTCTCAGCAGTTGGCTTCTCTGGGATTGGTAGGGAGTGCCCTAGTGTTCTATAATGTCAGTTATTTTATCAGTAACTTGACAGCATCATCAGCAAGCTATCAACAGGCAAGCAACTCTATCTGTTGGGAGATTTCAGCTCAGATCAGAAGATGTGGCCAGCATGAAATGGGAAACATGAATGACAATGGGAAAAAACTACTCGAGTTTTACACCCACCAAGGGCCATGCATTACCAGTACCTGCTTCCAAGACAGTGACTGCTGGAGAGTCTTATGGAAACACCCTTGATCTAAACACTAGTATCAAATTGGTTTAATGGTCACCCACATAAAAAACCTACAGGATGTTCTCCATACTCACAGCTTTCCCAGTGCAGAATGTGACACAGACCATGTACTTGTCTACTGCTAAAAATCAGGCTTTCACTATGGAAATTCCATTATACCAAACAAAGCTGTTACCCATGCATTAACATCAACATCACAGAGACAAAGGAAGGTGTGTCTAATTCACTGTGAATTTCAGGGAATCTATTTAATCAATTGAACCTTCCCTTAATGCTGATGCAGCATGGAACACACTCAGAATAAATATCCATATAGCTGCAACCTTAGCTTTTAGTAAAAACACTGTACCATAGAAAGACTCGTCTGCAATATACTCTGAAGAATGTTTCTAGTTACTGAAGCAAATCACACAGCATATCTCCACCACAACATGAACCCCTCTCCTGAGGTGTGCTAATCTCAGAGAATCCAAGAGCACATCGCAATCAACAGGAAAGGCAGAAGCCAAAGCTCTTAATCAAGTGGGAACCAAAGCTCCTGTCATAAAAATAAAGGGAAGGGTAACCACCTTTCATTATACAGTGCTATAAAATCCCTCCTGACCAGAGGCAAAACCCTTTCATCTGTAAAGGGTTAAGAAGTTAAGATAACCTCACTGGCACCTGACCAAAATGACCAATGAGGAGACAAGATACTTTCAAAGCTGGAGGAGGGGAAACAAAGGGTCTGTCTGTCTGTGTGATGATTTTGCCGGAAACAGATCAGGAATGCAGCCTCAGAAACTTCTGTAAAGTTAGTAAGTAATCTAGCTAGAAATGTGTTAGATTTCCTTTTGTTAATGGCTGGTAAAATAGCTGTGCTGAATGGAATGTATATTCCTGTTTTTGTGTCTTTTTGTAACTTAAGGTTTTACCTAGAGGGATTCTCTGTGTTTTGAATCTGATTATCCTGTAAGGTATTTACCATCCTGATTTTACACAGGTGATTCTTTTACCTTTTCTTTAATTAAAATTCTTCTTTTAAGAACCTGGTTGATTTTTCATTGTTCTTAAGATCCAAGGGTTTGGGTCTGTGTTCACCTGTACAAATTGGTGAGGATTTTTAGCAAGCCTTCCCCAGGAAAGGGGGTGTAGGGCTTGGGGGGATATTCTGGGGGAAGATGTCTCCAAGCGGGCTCTTTCCCTGTTCTTTGTTTAACACGCTTGGTGGTGGCAGCATAGGGTTCAAGGACAAGGCAAAGTTTGTATCTTGGGGAAGTTTTTAACCTAAGCTGGTAAGAATAAGCTTAGGGGGTCTTTCATGCAGGTCCCCACATCTGTACCCTAGAGTTCAGAGTGGGGAATGAACCTTGACAGCTCCCAACACCAAAACTCCCAAGAAAGCAAAATTGCCAAATCTAAATCACTATTCTCAAAAAACAGATATCTCCATTGGCTTGGTCATCTACCAGCTGAGTAATGGATGCATTACTAAAGATTTCCTGTATGGAGAACTTGTGAATGCTCTAAGGCCAGTGGCTGACACAGGATCAGGCTCAAGGATATTTGCAAGAGGGACATGAAAATGTTCAACACTTACACCATCCTCTGGGAAGACCTAGCTAGAAACAGGCTACACTGGAGGGTTGTGCTGCACCAGGCAGTCGAAGTGGCTGGAGAGAAATGGTTGAGATATCTATTTCCCAAAGTAAAAACAAGAAACTGCATGGGGCTGGCCTGAGCCCTGTACCACCCAGGGCTGGAGCTGACCACCGAGTCCCATGCTATCCAGGGCTGACAACCCAAGCTCTTCCACCCGGCGCCTCACATCACCACTCGTTTACACACACACACATACACACACACACTCTCCCTCCCCCGAACGTACCTTGGCACACCCCACTTTTCTGGCAAAACAGAACAAATGCATTATTTGCTCTTGATGATTAGTTGGCAAAAGCAAACAAGACAAATTTTTGCCATCTTTGCCAAAAAAGTTGGGATGTCTGTGACAGGGCTTAAAAAGAGAAGAATGAACACAAAAGTACAGCAGGCCTCAAACACTAGTAGTGTGGTGGCTTCATCTTCTGACCCTGTGCTTTATGCCTGCATTATCTATGGTAAAGACTGGCACTAGAAAAGTGGACATTTTAGCCACTCGTTCTGCTGCAGCATGAGACATAGTAACTGAACTGCTTTGGTGCTTACACTGTTGTCTTTCAAGATGGACATCTGCCATACCATAGTTGGGGAGACAAATATTCTAGAGCTGGTTAGTCCAAAATGTTCTCTTAACCTGTTAATTGCTCCTAGTCTTCAAGAAAAATTTCCTTATATGCTAGTTCAAAAACCAATGCAGGAGACAGTTACAAACATCACCTAAGGAGGTGGGGGGCGGGGAGAGAAATCATGTTTGTACTCACCCACAGTTGCTTGGCTGTTTCCTTTTATCTTGCTGAGACACTTCTGCTGTGATACTGGAGAACGGCAGTTCTTATTTATGAACTGCTAATAAACCTATATTTTTTCTGCATTTTTCCTGTTTCATTTCTCGCTAAATACTAACCTTTAATATTCTTTAACTCATATGCAAGTTTGATTTTCTCTTTCCAGCATTTCCCTTTAGTTTATTATGTCTCAGGTTATTGGGGAGCTGCCTAAATCAAGGCACTCACACTAAAAGCTTTATTGATCCTTTCTTCTTAGCACAAATATCACTGACTAAACTCCTGAAGTCCATCCATAGCATGCACTGGGCTCAGTGTAAAACTTGGGATGGTTTTTCCGGATCCTGGATCTTATCTGCTTGTTCCCAAATCCTGGTCAGGAATCTCTAGAGGGGATGCCCCATGGATATTTTTCCACCAGTACAGGCATCTGTGTCCTAGATAGGATTCAAGTTTAGGCAGACTCAGCCTTCCACTTAGATTTAGAAGTGTAGCCCACTCCATGAAGGTTCCCAGAGGATGTGCTGAATCAATGCATCCTAGGAACACCTTTGTGGCTGCACTGATCAGTTCCAGACTCTCAGCAGTGTGGATTGCATTATCACATACACCCTCAAACCAGTTTTGCAATGGGTGTGCGTGGAGGGACTGTAGCCTATGTTACATCAGCTAAGTTAAGGACGAATCAAGCTCCTTATCTTCCTTAAACTGCATCTTGCCAGACACTCTTCTATTTTAAGTTATTTGTCTTGCTTTGCTATCAAGCTTCAGATTCCAGCTCAGCTGCCACAATTGTCAACAACTGCCACAGACTCTCAGAATGCAGACTGGTGATTGGAGCAGAACCTAGTCAGTCAGTTAACCCAGTGGGTTGAACCCCATCCCTAGCTTCACTTTGACTCCTCAGCAGCTGTTTCCAAGAAAACAAGTACATTTGACTGGGCATTGTAATCTCATTCTGGTTTTTAATGTAGCTATTTGTTGCTTTGCTAAAACATACAGTCTCCGTCGGTAGGAAGTGTATTGTATTAAGCAATAATGTATTTCAAAACATGTTAGGGCTGTTATTCAAGAAACCAGAAATAATCTAAAATGCACTACAGTAGGTGTACTAAGAAATTTAGCTCTAAAGAGAGATTATGGGGTAATAAGATTTTTATAAATTATAACTTTACTATGAAGACAATCATCCAGAAGTCAGTATATTAGCTGTTAACTCAGATGTTGTTTAGTGATATTAAGCTAATGCCACATTTGTCAATTCATGTAGCATGAGTGATGGTCCATATTGAAGGAAACAAAGGTTAACTGCATTGCAAAAGTCAATTTGTTTTATTTTGAATTGTATGTTGTACCAAAGAAGCTTTAGATTTTTTCATCTGTCCTTTTAAAATAAAAAAAATAATAAAAATAAATAATAACAATAAAAAGGAACACCAGACAAACATCAGTCTTCATTTCGTTCTCTTTGCTGGAGACTCTTGGTACAAAATATTGAGAGGGTCTGAATAATAGTCCCATTTGCAGCTGTATTTCAGCTTGGAGCCTCACATGAGACCATTCAAGACCCTCCAAAGGAGTCACCAATGTTCTTCAACAAAGAGGGAGAAGTGAAGCCCTGATATTCATGGCATTTCATGTGCTTTGAAAAGGCAGAAAATTGGTGGTGCAAGGAAAAAGGCAGGAGACTTGAAGAGAAAAGAACAATCCTGGGACCCTAGGTAAAACCCTAGCCCTTTTGAAGCAAATGGTAAAATTCTCCTTGACTTCAGTAGAGCCAGATTTCACCCTTGATCCTTAAACATCATTAAGATGCAGTAAAAGGGTTTAACAATTGTTTCTTTACTTAAAAAAATGAATTCAGACAGAAGATTTCATATACTTCTAATTACTAGACCATACAATCCAAAACATTTTAAAACATTTGCTCAGTCCATGGATAATATGGATTACATGCCCAAGAGACTGAGTATTGTCAACATTCCTGCAGGGCTAATTTCTGAAGCTATTAATATTTAAATTCCCCTCATAAATGCAATCATTCTTAAGTACCCAAATACAGATATACTGTATGTGGACACATATGCATCAATCATAAAATTTGTAAATCTTAACATTCCTTTGTAACATTTTTCATAAGTATACATTTGTTATTGATACATCCTAGTAGTCAGCATTACTGTTTGCACTAATGGTACATTATCCAAGGAATAGATTTATTCTGTTTGTTTATTCTTATCCTCTCAAACTCCAGGGTATTTATTCTGAGTATAGTTTTAAGTATTATCATATCCATTTCAATGTGCAGTTCTTCTCTGAAAGTGACTATGGTCCAGCCCACAATCCATTGAAATCGATGGAAGTCTTTTTTGATTGACTTCAATGGGCATAGCATCTTGTCAGGTCTTATGTACAAATAGCCCTTTACTCAAAAAAAAAAAAAAAAAACCCACACCAAACTAACAAAAAAAACCCCTTCTCCCCATGTGTATTCCAAGTCATATCTACACACTTTAGAAAGCAAAATACATTTTTACCCCTGTTACATCTGCAGAGCCGATACAGCTAACAAAGAGGGAATTGGACTATATTACTTCTTTGCTATCATCCACTGAATCATTTATGAAGTTTCAGATAGAGGGCAATGTCCAATTTGATGTCAGTGAGGTTACATAGGTACTGCTGACAGCAGAATTTGTCCCACAGAACCTTTAGTGCCGGTGGTGATATATGAGAAAGCAAAAATACAGTGACAACTTGAATTTTAGAGCCAAGTTGAGTTTGTAGGGCTGACCATTAGAAAACCTACCTTTTTACTTGTAAAGTGAGCACATATGATCTGAAAAGTACTGTAGTCACATTGCTTTGTACAATACTGGAAAGCAGCAAGATATTACAATGATGTGTGATATAAGAATCTATATGTAAGCAGTGTCAGGATGAGCTCCACCCTGACATCTGGTGGTGAGGTGTGGCAAGTTGTGGAAAAGAACTTCAGGGGCCGATCTCATTTGCATAGGCACACCCACCACGCCTAGAATGAGACCATAGCTGCCCAAATGGTCACTTTGGCTGCTGTGGGATCCCCAGTGTCTCTGTTATTGGGGCAGGAAGAATAAATTGTTATTACCCTGATTATGGGAACTGTGCTTGGAACTGTACGTGGCCTTTTGTTACGATGGAGGGATTCACCATCATCTAAGTAGCACTCGCTAGGCAAGGGTCATGGGTTCCAAAACTGTGTGAATGGAGAGAGGCTGGGGACAAGTATTAATACTTGGTAGCATGGGCCCCTTGGTGAGGGCCTTACATGCTGATTGCACTTCCTCCTCTCTCCACTGTGGAATATCAGAGCTAATTTTGATTTCATTAGAAGTCTAGTTATAGGCTGCTGAGCTCACTTTGGGCTGACAGTGCACCAGCACTGGGGCTCCCCTATTATAAGCTGAATTCACCTAAGCGCTGAAATCACTGAGTGTTGTGTTAAGTAGTGGGGGAGCCTGAAGATATATTGTGGAGCAGTTTGCGGGACGGCTGGCGAAGCAGTTCGACACGGAGCAGTGTGTGGATGGCAGGAGTTGCTTGTGGGCCGTGGAGCTGAGCGAAGGAGTTCGTGGGGCGGCTGGCGGAGCGGAGCGCAGCTGAGCGAAGGAGTTCGTGGGGCGGCTGGCGGAGCGGAGCGCAGCTGAGCGAAGGAGTTCGTGGGGCGGCTGGTGGAGCGGAGTGCAGCTGCGCGAAGGAGTTTTGTGGGGCGGCTGGCGGAGCGGAGCGGAGCGCCGCTATGGAGCTATGGGGCGGTCAGCTTCAGATCACGTAAGGTGCCTCTTACCCCCGTCCCATTTCCACCCAGGTTGGGAGGTAAAGCTCCGCCGATAAACTTTCGAACTCTGGGGCTGCCCTGACCAGGGACAGAGACTTTTGGGGCATTGGACTTTTGGGGTTGCTGGACTCAAGAACCAAAGGGAAAAGGGCATGCCCCAATTTGCCTGGGGTGGGGTTGTTTTTGCTCATGGGTTGTGTTATGAATCCGGTTGGTGGTGTTTCCCCAACATAATGCCACATTGTTTCTCTCTGTTATTAAAAGACTTTTGCTACACTCAGACTATGTGCTTGCGAGAGGGGAAGTATTGCCTCTTGGAGGCGCCCAGCGGGGGTGGTATATATTTGTCCCAGGTCACTGGGTGGGGGCTCGAGCCGGTTTGCATTGTGTTATTGGAATGGAACCCCTAGATATTGAACCCGGCCCTTGTTGCTGCCAACTCTGACGGGCAGAAGGGTTACATATATAAAATAGAAGTCATTGAGAGATAACAAACATGATGCTTGTGATGCTACTTTTACAGTCACTTTTTGGAGTAGAACCAAATTTAAAAATTAAATGGCAGAAGCCAAGGAGCTCATACTATAGGCCTAATTCTGTAACCCTTACTCATGTAAATACTCCTTATTGTGCAAATAGTTCCAGGAGTAGGATTCGCAGGACAGGTAGTAAAGTGATAGTTATTTATCAAGTGTTGTGATAATGGCAATATAGTGTGGTTTATATGGGCAATCTTATAGTATTTTCTTTCCTCCAAGTCAGATTACTCACATCCTCTCTACTATATTTTATCAAAATGTAAAACTGCCAAAAGAAAAAACCCACAAAGTGCACCAGATCACACTCTCCCTGATAGAGGGGTCTGTACACACAAATCTTCCCTCCGACTCCCACTCTCTTTAGAACCTGTGGAGGGCTGCCCATATGGCATGGGGTCGAAACAGCGGGAATGGTATTGAGTGGTTACAGAAGAGGCTGGAGGAATGTGCATCCCCCACCCCCAATCTGGCTCCATAAATCTTACCTAGAGAAAGTCTATAATGCATCCCTGTAGCTGGGGAGGGTCCCTGACACCATGGGTCCATTGCAGAGTCACAGCCAGTGAACTGTGGACCACAGCCAGCACGGGGCTACTAGGACTCTGCACAAATCCTTCAACAAATGCTGGTAGTGCCTCCAGTTTTGGAGCAGCCTCCATAGCCTTCATCACAAAGAGGCATACCTTGGTCCCAACTGCATGCTGTGGGGAAGATTTTCATGGAAGACATCATCTCCCGTGGCTTTATATGTGGGAGGCTGGAGCCAGGGGAGATGATCTAGCCTAATCAAATTATTAGAGAAAGGGATCTATAATACATTTCCTGAATCTCTTAGTACTGTTTTTCATAAAGGAAGGATATAATGCTTAAGTCTGTCATCAGAGTTTTGTAGCCTCTCTGAGGGGTAGCAGTTGTCACAGGCCTTACAAGTTGGCTTCCCATTTGAGAAGAAATCAGTGATGTAGTCTGGGTATATTGTTAGTGTAACTTGTTTTATTTACACATTACTTCTCTCCCAGTATTAGTGTGTCACAACACCACACAAGCAATTCCTTCTGTCAGAATTCTCATCAGACCATCCATGCTTGGTTCCCAGGGAGCAACAGTGTCCCAAGACCTGACTTTAGTTAGAAAAAGATTAAGGCAGTGAACAAACCCCCTTCCATCCTTACCACAGCTTCCCCAAAGAAGCTACAATAGAGAAGCATCACCACAGCATTTTCCTCCAAGACTAAAACTTGCTTGCAAACAGAGAGGAGGGAAAACCCCTTGTTGTAAGCTATATCAGCACCTTTTGATGACCTGTGCATAACAGTTCATTCTTTCTCATGGTCTTATTTAAAACAAGCAAACAAACACACACACAAATTGTGAAATAAGGGAGCCAAGCTCTAATAGCAGCAAGTCATGCATTAATAGATTACTGAAACATTTCTCAGTTGCTTGAAACGATAAACTCAAGGTAGCTACAAATAGCTTATTAATGCGTATCCTGTTATGGATGTTTTAATTTGTTTGTGTTTTCTTCTTTTTCCCTAGAAAAGCCATGTAAAGATCAGATTTAATGCTGATATCCCATTTACTGTATATTGTTTTGCATTCAGATGAATGCATCATTTCATTTGAGATGATCATGACAGAATAAAGAAAATTCAACCAAACCAAAAATCGAGAAGTAAATTAAAAACAAAACAAAAAGCAAACAAAAGAAAACAAAACAAGATAAATTAAGGCAGTTGCAAGTATACAAAATAGTCCAAGTAATGACAACAACCCCCCCCCATCATTTAGTTTCACTAGGCCATGTAGATGTTTTCAAAAGAGAAGTCACAGTCCCCTAATTACTAAGCCTCAAGGTAAAGATTTTTTTTTTTAAACTGGGACAGTCCCAGATTTTCAGATAAAAACTCAGAGTTCTGTGAACTTTTTCAGGACACCTGAATTGTCCCAGGTTTTCCATTGTATCAAAACATTCTAGGTTTTTATAACTGCAAAATGTATTTCTGAACAGCTAGAGAATGTTTAGTAAACCCCTGCTTCACTTTATCATGTAGTGAGTGTACGTTTTGTAATGGTTGCTCAAAGCAAAACACGTCACCAATGTGTCAAGCAAAAGGAATTGATGACTCAGTCTCATCTGGGCAAACATTGACTCTTTCCCCTCAAACGGGAATGGGGGAGGGAGGGAGAGAAGGGCATATTTCCTCTGTTCTCTCCTGTTAAAAAAGGAATCACAGACTATAGAGAGGAGGGAAGTGAGTGCCAATGGGGCAAAGGGGACAAAGCAGAAAGCACCTTTTCTTTCATCCCTCCCACCACCAGTGCCCCAGGTGGAACTTCTCCAACCCTGGCAGAACTGATCAAAGAAAGGAGCCAGACTGTAGATCATATCAGTATTTTTTTGACCCTAAACAACATTGCCTCCAAAGCATTGTAGCTTCTGAATTTGAGAACATGAAGTTGCATTGCACCCTGAGAGTGGTGCAAATCTGAAATAATGCCACAGAAACTGCTGAAATAAATGGAGTTGCTTCAGATTACTGGTATAAACTGGGGTAGAATTTAGCCCTACAAATCTAAACTAAAATTTAAGTTCCAGAGGTAAACTGTGGAAATCTTAAAAACACTTTCTTCTGCCCTCAGAGAGGTGGATTGGTAATATTTTTGAGTTATGGCTTTTGGTGCAGTAGTCATGCATTTTCAAAACATTGCAGAAGAGGATGTTCACAAGACGATTGCAAAATAGAAAAAGTTGTTTCCAGTTTTTTAGGAATTTTATTTGGGCTGTCAAGCAATTAAAAAGTTAATCACGATTAATTGTGTGATTAATTGCTCTGTTAAGCAATAATAGAATACCATTTATTTAAATATTTTTGGATTTTTCTACATTTTCAAATATATTGTTTTCAATTAGAACACAGAATACAAAGTGTACAGTGCTAACTTTATATTTATTTTAATACAAATATTCACACCGTAAAAACAGTATTTTTCAATTCACCTAATACAAGTACTGTAGTGCAATCTCTATCATGAAAATTGAACTTACAAATGTAGAGTTATGTACAAAAAATAACTGCACTCAAAAATAAAACAATGTAAAACTTCAGACTTTAGAGGCTACAAGTCCACTCAGTCCTACTTCTTGTTCAGCCGATCACTCAGACAAACAAGTTTGTTTACATTTGCAGGAGATAATGCTGCCCGCTTCTTGTTTACAATGTCACCTGAAAGTGAGAACAGGTGTTTGCATAGCATTGTTGTAGCCGGCGTCGCAAGATATTTATGTGCCAGATGCGCTAAAGGTTCATATGTCCCTTCATGCTTCGCCCACCATTCCAGAGGACATGCTTCCATACTGATGATGGGTTCTGCTCAATAACAATCCAAAGCAGTGCTGACTGACCCGTGTTCATTTTCATCATCTGAGTCAGATGATGTCAAGAATGCTATTTTCTTTTTTGGTGGTTCTGGTTCTGTAGTTTCCACACTGACTGTTGCTCTTTTAAGACTTCTGAAAACAAGCTCTACACCTCATCCATCTCAGATTTTGGAAGGCACTTCAGATTCTTAAACCTTGGGTTGAGTGCTGTAGCTACTTTTAGAAATCTCACATTGGTATCTTCTTTGCATTTTGTCAAATCTACTGTGAAAGTGTTCGTAAAATTAACATGTGCTGTATCGTCATCCGAGATAGCCATAACACAAAATATATGGTGGAATGCGGGCAAAACAGAACAGGACATACAATTCTCCCCCAAAGAGTTCAGTCAGAAATTCAGTTAAGGCATTATTTTTTTAAAAGAGCATTACTGGCATGGAAGCATGTCCTCTGCAATGGTGGCCAAAGCATGAAGGGGCATACAAATGTTTAGCATACCTGGCATGTAAATATCTAGCAATGCCATGGTGTCATACAAACACCTGTTCTTATTTACAATGTCACCTGAAAATGAGAAGTGGGCAGCACTTTTTCTGATCATATAATTATTTGAGGATAGGTCCATCCCTACTTGCCACTTAGGGGAATATATTTTCAATCTGGCTAAATATAGCTTCAGAGGTGTCAGCCAGTAAAAGATGCTTTGGATCATTCAGGCCATTTAAGAATTCTTCCTTGGCTAAATAGCCATCTGAGCCCTAATTAAGGAGGCCCAACATAACTCCCATGAACTTGATTGTCATTTATGGCCATCCAGAGTGAAGTCTACAGTGGATCTGAGACTGTCATTGCAAAGTGGTAGGTTTGTCAAAACTGGCATTGCACACCTCGTTCCATAGGGTATGGATCTTCTTGTTGTCCATGGTTATGCAACCTTCCTAATCCAGCAACATATAATTGGATAGTGACCTGCAATAGACACTGTGAAAGTGCAAAGAAAAAAGTCAATTCAAACTCAATTAAGAAGTATAGAGTAATACCTCTTTGTGAAACAATCTTTTAAATTATAGTTTTTGTAGTTGTAACTATTTTCAATGTTTGTTAAAATCAAATATATTTCATATATTGTTTATTAAAATCCACATTGAAGTCAGTAGAAGCTCATAATGGACTTTGCGTTAGACTCATGGTATATATATTCAAAGTCTACTTTAAACCTTCTGTGTTGTTTTAATATAAATAGGTTGGTTATAGAACAATTAATGCTACAAAGATTTATTTGAAGAGGCTACTTAAATGGAGATTAATAGCTGAAGAGATTCATTCATAAATATTAAGAGTAATTGTGCCACCTTGTGAAACAATATTGTGTTTGCAGGCTGATGCTTTCTGGAGGCATTTTATGCTAATTCAGCTGAACTTTATTTGGAGAAGTTATTTTCTTACTTCAAGGTATATATCCAGTTTAGCAGCATAAAAGGCATTTTGACGAAACTGTATATTTGCTTTATAAGTTTAGTTGTTGGAAATTGATTAGACTCTTTGAAATCATTATCTTTTATTTGTTGCTTTCTTGCAGGATGGAGCTAGAGCAAATTATATATGAACATTTTTAAAAAAAGCCTTTTAGGTATAGACATTTTTGCCAACAGAGTTCTATATTTAGCAAAATATAAAATCTCTACTCTGAGGTTCCTTTCTTGGGGAAATCTAGAATGCTGAAAAGATTCAAATGCTCTTGGAAAAGGAACATCTGGGGGCAGGGGAAAAAACAAAACATAGAATCAGTATCTATTTTTTAAAATTCTGCTTAGACTAAATTGTCCTCAGATATTTATTGTTACTTACTGACTTAATAGGCTTTCTGGGTTTCAGTATTTGATTTGTAGTGTTTTTAGGCACATTGTCACATTTCATAAGTAAATATGTTTTTAAAGAAAATATTTTCACTGAATTATAAAAAAAATAACTTGCTTTCTTCAAAACCTTATACTCTTGAGTTTGAGCTCCCAATTAATGTGGGTGATCCCTAAAGTCTACCATCTCCCATTTACAAATTTTCAAGATGAAGAAATGGCAGATTTGGAGTATTTTCAATACATATTTTATAACAATAAAAGTTTTTGATTGGGTGTGATTTAGTGAAGCACCAACTTTTGTAAACGTTTAGGCATATACTTAATATTATTCATTAGCTTCAACAGGGCTACTCATCTGACTAAAATTAAGCAGGTGTGTGAATACTTGGAAGACTAGGGCCTAAAATTGGAAAAAAACTTAGTTATAATATTCTATATCCTCAGCTCTAAGGCTGTTTTGAGCTGCTCCAGCCATGCAGGAATCCTCCTTGTGCCCCTCCTCACAACCTGTGGTATATGGAGGCATGGTTGGTGTGGAGAAAAAATGTTATTTATCCCTTCACAGAACAAAAGAACCAGGGTCACCTAATGAAATTAACAGGCAGCAGTTTTAAAACTAATGTTAGGAAGTACTTCTTCATACAACATAAACCTGTGGAACTCTTTGAAGATCAAAACTATAACTGGGTTCCAAAAAAGAATTAGATAAGTTCATAGAAGATAGGTCCATCAATGGCTATTAGCCAAGATGGTCAGGGACGCAGCCTCATGCTATGGGTGTTCTTAAGCTTCTGAGTTGATGAATCACTTGACAATTGCCCTGTTCTGTTCATTTCTTCTGAAGCATTTGGCACTGACCAGGGTCAAAAGACAGGATACTGGGCTAGATGGACCATTGGTTTGACCCAGTATAGCCATTCTTATGGTTGTAGAAAGGTGGGCTTGATTAGAATAATCCTTGTGCTCCAATGAGTTACAGCTGCTGCAATGGTCCCTGGTGATAATGCAGCTTATTTATCTTACAGCAGGTCTGATGTTGCTCTAAGTTACTTTTTGGGACTGGACTCTGTTCTTGTAGCCTGAGAATTGGGTATCACAAAAAGCCTCCTTTGTGGTCCCCTCAAGTCAGTTCATCTGGAGGATTTAGTCCAATATGTATAGATTCATATCAAGTATCTCCTGATGAATTTACGTGGGTATGCTTTTGTAGAGCACACAACACCTTTATTTAAGAACAAATATACCATGATGATTGCCCTCTCTGGAAGTATTTATAAGTGGGAGAATAGGAAATGAGAATTGGAAAAGTCTGAAATCTACATTTTGGCTGGAAAATAAGTCAGCAAAAGAAAACCTATATAGAAATATTGTATCTATACACCTAATGTGCAGGGATCCTAGAAATCCACTTGCCATGGAAAAATGGAGAGTTAGTGTTTTTTTAAAAAACACTGAATCTTTAGTTATATTTTCACAAAAAAACCCCACTAAATTTTACTGAAAGTACCACGTACTCAATGTGTGCAACCTCCCCCTCTTGTGGTTGATCTTTGAGTGTGCTTTAAATTTACAGTGGAACCCCATTTATCTGATCTAATTGGGACTGGAGCCAGATCAGATAATCAAAAACTGGGATAAAGAGAAGAATGTCAAAAAGCTTTCTATCCCTTATTTTAAGAAGGGACAGGGCGCTTGGGCTGTCAGCCCTGGGCTGTGGAGGGGTTTGGTTAATACAAACAGCTAGATAATGGAGGCTCAGATAAATGGGTCCTACGGTATACCAATAAAACATAGTGTTCAACTGATACCTATATTAGGGTAACAAGCCTTGTGGATGAGGGGAAGCGGTAGATGTCATATATCTTGTTTTTAGTAAGGCTTTTGGTTCGGTCTCGCATGACCTTCTCATAAACAAACTAGGGAAATACAGCCTAGATGGAGCTACTATAAGGTGGGCACATAAAACTGGTTGGAAAATCATTCCCAGAGAGTAGTTATCAGTGGTTCAGTGTCATGCTGGAAAGGCATAATGAGTGGGATCCTGCAGGGATCAGTTCTGGGTCTGGTTCAATATCTTCATCAATGATTTAGATAATGGCATAAAGAGTACACTTATAAAGTTTGTGGATGATACAAAGCTGGGAGGGGCTGAAAGTGCTCTGGAGGATAGGATTAAAATTCCAAATGATCTGGACAAACTGGAGAAATGGTCTGAAGTAAATAGAATTAAATTCAAATAAAGGACAAATGCAAAGTACTCCACTTAGGAAGGAACAATCAGTTGCAAACATATAAAATAGGAAATGATTGCCTAGGAAGGAGTACTATGGAAAGGGATCTAGGGGAACACAAGCTATATATGATGTTATATCAATAAAATAAAACCCAACAGGATTTTTTAAAAGGTGAAAAGATAAAATGACACATTTATTGTGAATACAAAAAGAGGCACAGTAAACAAGTAATCATAAACATTGTACCCCATGCACTCACACAAAATACCAAAAGAGACAAAGCAAGTAAACAGTCATATTTACTACATTCCATTCACTCCTACACACATACAAGTTCTACAAAGTTGTTATACTTATCAGCCTAGAGGTTGCTCATGCCAAGTTACTGGCCAGGTAACCTGGCCATGATGGTGGAGCCGAGTCTTTGTCAGATGCGCATCTGATGCTCCTGGAGGGTGGTCGCAGAATCAGACTCAAAGTTCTTAGTCTTTTGGGTCTGTTTTTATAAGAGTTTTATTCCTATGCCAGTCTATGGAGGTGACTTTATCATGCTGTTGCTGAATCAATCAGCAGATGGCACACCCCTGATGGCTCTGTGCTGTTAGATGCTATCTTGTTCTTCGGTTCTCCCATCCTTCAGTCTGTTGGGTGGATTCCAGTCTACCCTCCGGGGGTCATCCAGTTATCTCCACTTAGTGCATTCTTTGGCCAATTGATACTGAAGTGGTAACTCTTAGGCTGGCACTCCTAACCATTCATCTAATATTTACACACAACATCCATTCACATGCTTTCCTCGAGCTTTATTTCAACATATATTTCTTCTGACTTTAACAACTCTTAGGGTGTAATGAAACTGCTTAACCCCTGTACCGCATAACAAGCAAGATAAAGAATGTGAGAAGGATGGGAGTGTGTGCGCTGTTCCGCGGTACAGTTGTTTTTGCATAGTCTTATCTCTTCTGAGAAGAGACTTTGTCTCAGGATGTGCTGAGCAGTTTGGCCTTCTAATTAACATTAATTTGGGATCTTTAAACTATATAAAATTAAAAATCATACAGAAATCCTCTGGTATAGTAACGAGTCAACAGTGTAACTTTGTGTGTGCGTGCGCAACAGAGCGAACATCACTCTGGGATGTATTAGTAGGAGTATTGGAAGCAAGACACGAGAAGTAATTCTTCCGCTCTACTCCACGTTGATTAGGTCTCAACTGAAGTATTGTGTCCAGTTCTGGGTGCCACATTTCAGGAAAGATGTGGACAAATTGGAGAAAGTCCAGAGAATAGCAACAAAAATGATTCAAGGTCTAGAAAACATGGCCTATGAGGGGAAAACTGAAAAAATTGGGTTTGTTTAGTCTGGAGAAGAGAAGATGGAGAGGGGACATGATAACAGTTTTCAAGTGCATAAAGGTTGTTACAAAGAGGAGGGAGAAAAACTGTTGTTCTTAACCTCGAAGGATAGGACAAGAAGCAATGAGCTTAAAGTGCAGCAAGGGCAGTTGAGGTTGGACATTAGGAAAAACTTCCTAACTGTCAGAGTGGTTAAGTCCTGGAATAAATTGCCTAGGGAGGTCGTGGAATCTCCATAATTGGGGATTTAAGAGCAGGTTGGACAAACACATGTCAGGGATGGTCTAGATAATATTTAGTCCTGCCTTGAGTGCAGGGGACTGGACTAGCTGACCTTTCAAGGTTCCTTCCAGTTCTATGATTCTACATATATTGTGTGTAGGGAAACTGAAGTTCAGCATTTCATTTTAATCATGGAAACAGATTTTTATGGTTTTTTTTTAATTGGAGAATTTTGTTTTTTTTAATAATGGAAAACTAGGATCCCTGCTTATGTGCATCTCAGATTTGGTGCACTCTAAGGTCTCAGCCCTGCAAATTGCCAAGTACTGGCCACAATCCTGCAAAGCACCTAGGAATATGCTTTACTTTAAAAGTGTGAGTAATGCCCTTGATATCAAGAAGTTCTTTCTGCAGACTTTAGGACCATGAAACAAAGTTTGGAAAGAAGGTAAGAGGTTTACTGTGCACATAGAAGCAAAATAACTTTAGATATGATATTTGCTAGAACAGTATCATCAGAAATGTCAAAAGATTCTTTAATGTTAGTGTTGATACACATCAAAATGTACAGATACAGAGTCATGGATATATGTATGTGTTATGAGTCATGATTATGGAAAGGTTACATGGGAAATTAAGTTATAGACCTTTAAACTGTTTATAGAAAGAACTAATGATTTCCTCAAGGGCTGAGTCTATTTAAATACAATTCTTTTTAATTAAATGAAGGATAAATGATTAAATTGAAAATAACCTAAAATATTTCATAATAAATTTTCTATTCAATATTAACTTGCTCAAAATAGAAAATTTAAAATGGAGAGAGTACTCTCCCTGGTACTTTGGAAAGTCCATGGGTTTCATTTTGACATAGTTTGGTAAATTTCCCTGTGGTATGGATAGTGGAAGAAGTTATTACTTTTTTGTGATAGTTCAATTAATTTACCAAGAAACTACACTGTATAACTGCATACTCAGCAGTTCTATCTAGTTTAAGTTTTCACCCTGAGGCTACAGGAATTCCTATAGATTAACAACTTCACAAGAGGAATATCACATGGAGGAAAACTTTAAATGAGATTTTTAAACATATTGAAAATTCATTTTTCCTATTAGGGTGGATGAACGATTCTAGTGGGAAGGTGAACCTACCTCCCACCCCCTCCAAGACAGCTGTGGTCAAGATGGTTTATCCCAATTAGGTCAGCCATTGCAGTGTGAAAGATTACAGCTAGAAAAAGGCTGTAATCTTCACTTAATCTGTTTCTTGGGGAGGACTCTTGCCTTTGACTAGTTCCAGGGAGATGAAGGAGATGATGTTTATTGGCAGGTTTATATCACTAGTAAAAACTGTTTCCACATACATAAAGGGTCCCAATGTAGAGTTTTTGAACTGATGCAGAGTTGCATAAATGGAGCAATGGCAGAGAGGGAGCTGGGTGGAACTCATGGCTGTTAGTGGTTGGAAGGAGAGAGAAACATCCTAGGGGTAACAGGATGAATTAATATGCAGAGAAAGAAGGCCCCCCTGTAATGATCTAGAAATCATTCCCCAAACAAATCCACTAAATCACACACATCAAGTAGCTTTCTGCTTATGTGGGGGGACAAGGATGCATGGGAGGAAAATGGGAGCTCTGGGTTAGCAGAAGGCAGTGTGGGTATGATGTGGAGACCATCATGCCAGAGCTTGCAAACCTACATAGGATTCCAGTTATTGCATAACCCTTACATGTTTTCAAAGAAAAAACAAAACAGCAAGTAAATTGTGGGGCAAAAACTTCATTAAATTCTGGTTTAGGCTGAAAGTATACATATACACGCGGCAGGTTGGGCAATCTGTCTGTGCAACTTATGAATTGCGTGCGAGATAGAGCTCTCTATGTATCTTTACCACACGGCAAACTCCATTTTGAAGATGCAGCATTCTGTCTTCTGTTGTCCTTTTACTTCCATGTTGAACTAAAATCACAAGTGGATTGACAATAGAGGGTTGTTAAATCAGGATGGCTGTCTATTCAAATACAAACATCATAAGCAATATTCTGGCTTCTACATAGTAGAAGTGGTTTGTCAAGGGGTGGTCATCTGGCAATGAAGTCACTAGGTAGGGACCTGGGATCACCTGAGGAGACTGATTCAGGAGTCACCTGACAGGGACTGGAAGATCAAAAAGAGAGCAGGATTTATTTGTGGGTGGGGTGGTGTCTTTGACCATTTTCACCAGCTCAAGTGAGGGAAGTTGCTGCAGGAGTCTGATGAAGCAGAGGGAACCCTGCCTACCTTACTTCAGATGGTCCCCTAAGGGAAGGGCAAGCTAGAGTGAGAGGATGGTTGTTGTTTTCTGTATTATGTGTACTCTGTATATTTCTCTGGCTTAAGTAAAGAGCAATAGTGCTAGAATCCTGGGCAAAGTAAGCCTGGATGCGATATGTACTAAGCTTTTCAAAGAGCATCTTGTAAGTGAACCTCATCGGTGGACCCAGACTACCCACTCAGTTGGAGTTCTAGGAGAGGGTATATTTGAGCTAAGGGGGGAACCTGAGAGGGTAAGCAGTGGTAACAGGGACTAGTGAGTTAGAATGTGAGGTCTCAGCTCTCAGAGGGGTCTGGGGGTAGATAGGGGATCTTTGTCCTTTGAAAGTGAGCCTAGAGTTCCCAAAATACGGGCATTTCCTGGACTCTGTTTAGACTCCCACAGGCCTAAATCATACTGGATATGGCAATGGGATTTCCTCACAGGAGTCCAGCCAGCATTCAGAAGAGGACATTTGACTGGATGTATGACAATATATCAGTTACCAGTGAAAGACCCTAGTAAGAACACTGTAGATTTTGCTTGGACTTGAATACAGCTATTGCAACAAAATCCTTTTTGCTTCAGTTATCTTGGGAATGAAGCATGCATTTGATGAAATTCCTTAAATATCTTAAAGTTGGGCAGTGTGACAAAGTTCCTCCTCTATCTTGGTGGGTCTTGCGCTTATTGGCAGATTTGCTCACCTAGGAGCTTCACAGCAGCCCTCAGTTTGGCCGTTTTTGTGAACCCAGTGTCCAGATCAACTCCTCCTGTGTCTGACCAGGAGTTGGGAGGTTTGGGGGGAACCTGCTCCCGCCCTCTACTCTGGCTTCCAGCCCAGGGCCTTGTGGAATGCAGCTGTTTAGAGTGCCTCCTGGAACAGCTGTGCAACAGCTACGACTCCCTGGGCTACTTCCTAATGACCTCCTCCCAACACCTTCTTTATCCTCACCATAGGACCTTCTGTTCTGGAACCTTCCCTGTTACCTTACCCAGGGAAAGAGGGCCTACTTAACCTGGGGCTAATATATCTGCCTTCTATCACTCTCCTGTAGCCATCTGGCCCCACCCTGTCACAGCAGTTTATTGGAGAATGTTTTCTAGAGGACACACATCACTACTCTAATTTAATGCACTAATCTAAATTTTCATTCAGCTCAGTCTTTGCTGGGTATCAACTGTGATTTTCTAATCAGAATGGGGAAAGGGTTCCCTGTATATCACAGGCAAAGATAGAATATCAGGGTTGGAAGGGACCTCAGGCAGTCATCCAGTCTACCCCCCTGCTCAAAGCAGGATCAGTCCCCAACTAAATCATCCCAGCCAGGGCTTTGTCAAGCCTGACCTTAAAAACCCTCTAAGGAAGGAGATTCCATTACCTCCCTAGCTAACCCATTCCAGTGCTTCACCATCCTCCTGGTGAAAAAGTTTTTCCTAATATCCAACCTAAACCTCCCCCACTGCAACTTGACACCATTACTCCTTGTTCGGTCATCTGCTACCACTGAGAACAGTCTAGATCCATCCTCTTTGGAACCCTTCCCCCCCCTCCCGCTTCAGGTAGTTGAAAGTAGCTATCAAATCCCCCCTCATTCTTCTCTTCTGCAGACTAAATAATTCCAGTTCCCTCAGCCTCTCCTCATAACTCATGTACTCCAGCCTCTTAACTATTTTTGTTGCCCTCCGCTGGACTCTTTCCAATTTTCCACATCCTTCTTCTAGTGCGGGGCCCAAAACTGGGCACAGTACTCCAGATGAGGCCTCACAAATGCCAAATAGAGGAGAATGATCACATCCCTCAATCTGCTGGCAATGCTCCTACTTATACAGCCCAAAATGCTGTTTGTCTTCTTGGCAACAAAGGCACACCGTTGACTCATATCCAGCTTCTTGTCCACTGTAATCCCTAGGTCCTTTTCTGCAGAACTGCTGCCTAGCTGCTTGGTCCCTAGTCTGTAGCAATGCATGGGATTCTTCCATCCTAAGTGCAGAACTCTGCACTTGTCCTTGTTGAACCTCAGATTTCTTTTGGCCCAATCCTTTAATTTGTCTAGGTCCGTCTGTATCCTATCCCTACCTTTCAGTGTATCTACCTCTCCTCCCAGTTTAGGGTCATCTGCAAACTTGCTGAGGGGGCAATCCACGCCATCCTCCAGATCATTTATGAAGATATTGAAATGACCCTTGGGGCACTCCGCTTGATACTGGCTGCCAACTAGACATGGAGCCATTGATCACTACCTGTTGAGGCCAACGATCTAGCCAGCTTTCTATCCCCCTTATAGTCCACTCATCCAGCCCATATACTTCTTTAACTTGCTGGCAAGAATACTATAGGAGACTTAACAAAAGCTTTGCTAAAGTCAAGGAACAACACATCCACTGCTTTCCCCTCATCCACAGAGCCAGTTATCTTGTCATAGAAGGCAATTAGATTAGTCAGGCATGATTTGCCCTTGATGAATCCATGCTGACCGTTCCTGATCACTTTCCTCTTCTCTAAGTGTTTGAGAATTGATTCCCTGAGGACCTGTTCTATGATTTTTCCAGGGACTGAGGTGAGGCTGACTGGCCTGTAGTTCTCTGGATCCTCCTTCTTTGCTTTTTTAAAGATGGGCACTACATTAGCCTTTTTCCAGTCATCCGGGACCTCCCTCAATCACCATGAGTTTTCGAAGATAATGGCCAATGGCTCTGCAATCACATCCGCCAACTCTTTTAGCACCCTCGGATGCAGTGCATCTGGCCCCATGAACTTGTGCTTGTCCAGCTTTTCTGATTGTCCTGAACCACTTCTTTCTCCACAGTGGGCTGGTCACCTCCTCCCCATACTGTGCTGCCCAGTGCAGTAGTCTGGGAGCTGACCTTGTTCGTGAAGACAGAGGCATAAAAAGCAGAGTACATTAGCTTTTTCCATATCCTCTGCCACTAGGTTACCTCCCTCATTCAGTAAGGGGCCCACACTTTCCTTGACCTTCTTCTTGTTGCTAACATACCTGAAGAAACCCTTCTTGTTACTCTTAACATCCCTTGCTAGCTGCAACTTCAAGTGTTATTTGGCCTTCCTGATTTCACTCCTGCATGCCTGAGCAATATTTTATACTCCTCCCTGGTCATTTGTTCAATCTTCCACTTCAGTGTTAGACAGGACATTTTTCTACATTACATAGAAAATAGAGGCATTATAATAATGTCTGACATTCAGTTTCTAGAAGAGCTGCCATTTTTGCCTCATTTATTCAGCTTCAGTTTATTAACCCTTGGAAAAGCATGTCATAGCATGCTTGAATACCCTCAGTGGCTTATATCTTATTTTCTGATCATACATTTCAAAGCATCTTCATAATCAAGTGCGCTCACAACACTGTTTTATATATAAACACTGTGTGGCAGTTCTGCCATTAGAACTGGCTTCCTATAACTGGCCACTGTAACAAAGCAAACTCAGCAAACTCTGTCATGCTGCTGAAAAGATTTTGCGCCTTGCCTACACTAGCACTGTTTTAAGCACCAGACCAAGAAACATTGCAAAGGCTTTGTTGACAGCTGTCTGGATTAGTAGGTTAACTTCCTACTGTAGTTAGGCCTATGGGCAGAACAGAAGGCACAATAATTATAGATGAGAGATGCAAGCAATCACAATATTCAAAAGTCTGCATTTGGGAATGGAACCCAGCATTTATGCTTGCAAATCCCATAGGGCCAAATTCACACATAGGGCCAAATTCTTTCCTGGGTCAAGGAAGGGACTGAGGGGAGGGACTTTGTCTTCTGAGTCCTTCTTAGAGCTTGTGGGTGACATTAACAAACACGGACAGTCATAGTTGTGCCCAGTCATTTGCCCCCACCCAAAGAGTGATTAGGCACAGCATGACAGTTCATGTTAGTGAAGTTTGTCAGTTTTGCTAACAAAAGCATTTTTAAGCCATCATTATTATTCATAAATGAGTCAGTTTCAGATGTCACTATACAGATCCTCTGCCGATGGAATTAATTAGGAGAGATTTTAGAGAACTAGAAAAAGTGACACCCATAGTCTCGGACGAGAACACAATGTTTGTTTTCCTGTAGTTCCAGACAATCCAAAGAGCAGTGTGTAATTAATCTTTGAAGGACGTGGCTATCTAATCTATTGAACACAGGAGGAATGATGCATATACTCTAGTGATGTGGTGCCCCTATTTTGTCAAGGGACTTCCACAAATGTTTCCCTGTAGTCTATGATAAGCTCTCATGCATCAGAGCCAAGTATGCAATGGAGATCAGAGGTGAGGGGCAGGGGAATTTCATAATTTGTTGTGCTCTATAAACAAAATTGCCGTCTTTGAATTCTAACCGGAGAGAGGCTACACCAATTGACAAACAAACTTATATTGGAAGCACCACTAGAAATGTGCACCAAAGAGTGTACTGGCTTTATTTTCATTAACACTAGACTCTTTGCCCCACTGACAGTGTCAAGAGGCTTTAGTGTAAATGAGAATCTGACCCAGTGAATGAAGAAGTAGTGTAAGCAAAATGGGGATGAGTGGGAGTGAAGAGCATATACATATGTCAATATACCAGATTGCACCAAATGTGGGGGAGGGGGAAGAATAAAGATTGTTCTTTAGAATTACTTGTAAGCCCCAGAGCTACAGGTTACAGGGAGAGAGCTCACTGCTTCCATCTAAAGTAGAATATTAACTGCTGGCAATTTTCATGTACATAAATTCGAACTATAGGTGAGCAAAATTAAGCGTGGTGCATTATGTGAAGTTTCTTTATGTTCTGATTTTATGAAAGATGGGTTTTTTTTTAAACAAATTACTGTGTTCATGAAAGAGCATAAGAATTTTACAAGATTTACCATGTACAAAGTTGGTCACCCTGTGTAGTGGGTTCTGTATTTGGCTGGGTAAGGAACCCAATAAGTGTCTGTCTGAAAGACCAAAAACTTTATCCAGGGGGCTGCTTTGTTCCAGATTTCTCACCAATAAACTAAGCCCTGTGTACAGCAAAATCTTGGGGACTAAGCTGGACCAGTGGAATGGATTTTTGTGGAACCAGATGGTGGAACTGACTTTGCTGACGTTGGACCAGGGTAGTAGACAAGCTGACCTCATGAAACCAGACCGAATAGCACCAAGGTCTAAGCTACACCTGCTGGTTCAGGTTTTGGCAAGATGGGGTGCAAATCTAGAGCACACTTGCATGCCATGCAGTAGCAGGATCCACAGGGCCAGTTATGAAAATTCCTGAGTGTGCTTTGATGTTGAAGCACATAGGAATACAAGTTGGGCAAATTAATAATTGTGACAGTGAGGTTGGCCATAGCCCTCCATATACTATTTGGGTTTCCTCATTTTTATGTAAAATATTTTACTCAAATAAGTAGTATTTGTGGTTTTGTATCTCCAGGAATCCTGGATTATTGTGAGTGGGGAAGGAGCACCTGTAAAGGTGAGTAGAGGTTTTCTGTTTTTAATTCCTAAAACCTGGGAGAAAAAATGGTTAGAGCCAGAGACTTGAACTGTAGGTTTTATTTTAAGTTCTAGCTGGTTCTAGTTCTAAGAAGGATCCCCTAACCATATTATTGAGCCCATCCCTGGTTACTGCCATTGACACCTGGCAAAACGACATCATACCTTTATGAACGCTGGAAAAATCAGTTTTGGGAAGGAGGCAAACTCCAGAGAGGCAGATAAATTGCTCAGCCTCTTTTTGGCATTGTGGCAAAAATTTTAACAAGGAGCTTTTGGAAGCCTCCTGTCTGAGCACATCAGAGACATGGAATAGGAAGGAGTTTGCATCTAAAACAGGATAAATATAGCAGCCAGGAGGAATGCAAACCATTAAATTTCATTTGGACAAGTGAAATATTCTGAGTTATTGCAGTTAGGAAGGCTGAGTGAGAATCCTCATTGCATAGATATGTAGCTATTGAGTCATCATAATCCTGATTATGATGAAAAATAGTTAGGGGTAAGTTGTGTAGGAGGTTGGTACACTGGTCTTTGAATTCTACAGACATGGAGCCAGACCCTCAGGTGCACTAGAGCAGTTAGCACAGCTAAGAAGGGAGGAGACAGACAGCTCTCTACCACTTGGCCTCCGCACAGAACCCCAGGAGCTGCCAGGGTCCAGTTCAACCCTTAGCACAGCTTGAAACAACCACAATGACTCAAATGCAGGGTGTCTCCATCTGTTCTCAAAATCAGCCAGCTTTGTGTGCAGCCTAGTTACACAACAGTAAAAGGCTAGTGCAAATTTGAACTAAGGCAGATTCCATCTATAGATCAATAGAGGTTTGTATCTGGGAACTATCCCTAAAAACTTTCTTATGCTTCTTTGCTTTATCTGCATAGCTGCAAACACCACCGATTGTTATTCACAGTGAGCCACATCCCAAAGGGCTAAGCACCTGCAGGAATATTTCAGTGCCATTGTGGTTTAAGGAGGAATTTGAATCTCTGGATTCCAAAGCCAGAAGGGACGACTGGGATAATCTAGTCCGGCCTCCTTTATAATAAAACAAACTAACCTTTTCCAAATCTACAATCCTTTGATGTCAAAGTGCACTCTAAAACAGCAAGTTAGTGCACAGCCAGCTAGGGCTTTATAGCCTCACACCCTAGCATGCCATGGACTAATTCATCCTTTAGGCAAGCCCTTAGGTGCCTCCAAGGTTAGGCAACAGTTGAGCAGCCATCTTATGAATGCTAGTAGCATCCCTAACAGTTGGATTTATGTGCCTAAAGTAGCAGTTAGGCACTTAAGTCCCCTTGTAAATTTAGCCCTTGGTCACTTAAGCAGTTGTGAACTTTTTATCCAAATGGCTGAAGAAGAAGAAGATTTGCTTCCAGAACATAGACATACATACTGTAAGAATTAACCTCTAAGACAGTTCTGGTTGCAAGTTTTCCTATATAGAAGCAGTGCTGCTATAGGTGACCCCACTTTCACATTTGCCTGTGAACTCTGTTTCTGAAGGTTCTAGAACACCATCATACAAAAGTTCTAAGATGCCCTATGTAGCCCAACCTTATACAATTGCCAGAACTTGGCCACAAAAATAAAGTTAAAAACTAAGTTCTCCAAACAGGAAAAAATAAGAATTAAGCACCCTCTCCTTCATAGCTTTACTTATAGGAGTACTTACTTACCCATGTAGTCCCATGGGGGCAATAAGGTGAGGCTTACATCAATCAAAAGAAACGAACCAAACTAAACTAATCTGGCTGATGACCCCACACCCAAATTCTCTGCCCTCCTGGGTGATTTATATACCTCACCACTCAGAGAATCAGCAACCCACTGGTAATTAGTTCATTAGCTTTCTTTGGAAGCAACACTTGCTAATTGACCCATGCTGGTTAGCAAAATACAAGGGTAGCTGTATTGGGTGGTGTTTTAATCCGACCCCAGCCAGGGTCACTCTGATCATTAATGTCATTGTGAAATGTATGTACAGATACTATTTAAGGAGTTATGTATGTACACTGAAAATATGTTTTTAGAGTCTATATCACAGCAGAAGTGGCAAAACAGGTGTTTATTCACCTGTCTCTCTGTTGAAATGTAAATTAAGCATTGTCTCACTTATAATAGGTTCCCCATCACCTGTGTAAAATGAATGCAGATGAAGGACTGTAAGAAGTTCAGAAAAGAACTAACAGTTCTAGAGATACAGTGGGGGAAGAGAACCTTATTTTGAGATACACTTCAAAGATTTGCTGGCCTATATTTGGGGAACAAAGAAGACACCATGTCACCCTGTACCTAAGCAGCAAATGGGAAGTGTGTTTATATTCATGAAAATGGGAGCACTACCAGCTTGGATTGAAGATGCTGCAAAAGGCTTTCATGGGATAAACTTCTTTAGACAGGAGGTTAACCTAATAGTTAAGTTTAATCTTTAGAAAGCATGTTATGAGTGTTTTAAATATAATCCTTTTGTTTCCATTATCCTCACTATTCCTGAATCTGAAATAATAAATTCATCCTTGTTTTCACTATAAATATATTTAATTGCTGTGATATTAAGCAAGGGGCTGATCATGAGTTGAAGCATACACGCTGGCATTTACACCGTTCCCTTGGGGCCATCAGTCCTTGTATTTTTATGAGGGTTTACTGGATATGGGGCTGGGTGCAACAGGGGAGACTTCAAAAGGGTTTGAGGACTGGGGTACACCTATTGTTAACCTCCAAGCAAAGTAAGGGCTGGCATAGCCCAGAGGAGGGTGCTTGGGTAGCTCACTGGCTGGTGGTGCCAGGGAGATTACATTCAGTTAAGCACACTCCAGTCTCTCTCACACTGGAGGATAACAAGGTGACTCACAGGGCTGGGAACCCCGAGAACCATCACCCCTGGGCACACCAGTTCATCTGAATGCAAAGACTTGCATGATTCTTGCGGTTGTGTCTGTCTCTTGCTCAGCTGTACAAAAATTGTTTGGAATTTATTTGGGCTGTTTTTTTTTATTTTGAGACCATCAAGATGGAATTCAGCCTGCAACCCTGTTTGAATGCCGTGTATGTTTATTTTGCACAACTGTGTAACAGAGGGACACATTTATCTTTTATGAAAAGACCAAATCATGCCCAGTTCAAGAGGTGAAGTAACTTGTGCTTTTTAACACATATGTTAATAAATCTGTGGAGAGACTTTTGTAACCCTATATAGTATTCAATGTTTTTCTGACACTTAATGAAGCCTGGGTGATACCAGTGAAGCATGAAACTTAGGCCAGGTTCATTGACATTTACAAACCTTCTGGGCAAACTGAATTTGGACCAATTTCTAGCTATTACTGCTAATAATAACAAATATTTTTTTAAAATAGTCATAGTTTTGAATAGAAGCCATGTGAAGTGTATGTTGGCTGAGCCATAAATTCTTATAACTGGCTGCTGCCATAATTAATACTTTCATACAAACTGCAAAATGACTACATTTAAAAGAAAGGCACATAAATACTAGGATAAATACTCTATTCAGATTTGGTTTGGATCCAAGCCCATGGACAGAGGAGATATTCAGCTTATTATGGTGGTGTTTAAAACCACTACAGAGCCATCAGATAGTCAGGTACTGCTGTGAAGATATGTTATACTTTATCAGTCAAATCTTGTAGTTGGTCTCTGGACATCTGAGTAACTGATGAGGCAAGCTTTGGCCCAAAGACTCTGTCTGGGACACTGAAAACAGCAGTAAGTGCAGCATTGTCTGGTACAGCAATTCTCAAATTCTGGTTCTTGGCCCTCCAGTTGTCCAAGGAGCACTTGCTGACGGTCACATGGTGCTGGCTCATCTTTGTGTCCAACTGCTAAATCGCATTTAAAGATACATTAAAACATATTAAATACTTTCCTAAAAACATCTTTACATCTTAGCCATTGGTACAGTTGCCACAGTGATACTAACTGATCATGAAGGGGAGGGTAAGAGGTTCACCCAGCCATGAATTGGAGTGCAGAATTGTCAGTGGGTCAACCTCTTAGTTAGGGTATGGTTCAAACTGGTTAGAATGCAGCTTGCTAATAGTTAACTTTCAGTGTTATGTGTTGATTTGTAGCTCTTTTGACTTTTTAATTAGGGCTGTCAATTAATCGCAGTTAACACTTGTGATTAACTGAAAACAAAATTAATGAGTTAATTTTTTAAATGGCATTAATGACATATGTCTGGGTGGGAAGGGAGGCATTGGCTGTGTAGGGACCTGATAGTTTCCAGCCACATGCGGTAACCCAAGCCGCCATCAGAGGGTGGGAAAAGAAGAGAAGAGGAAGTGGATCCCATCCCAGCTCTGGTGAAGATGTAGGGATTGTGCCCCTTTGCCGCTGGCCAGCCCCTTGCTCCGGGGATTGATACCCGCCCCGCTGTGCTGTCCCCCATTGCCCCCAGCCAGCCTCTTGCTCCGGGGCGGTATTCCGTAGCGACCAGGAGCTTGGTGAGCTCAGCCTCCCTGCACCAGCCTCTTCTCCCCTGCTGCATGACAAGTTCCTGAGGTAAAACCCACCCTTTCTTGCAAACAGGGCCAGTGCAAGGATATTTTGTGCCCTAGGTGAAATTTCCACCTAGGACCCCCCTCCGTCTCCCCTTCCCCCCAGAGCATCACTTATTATAAACTTTCAAAAATGAATACTGCATAATGTGGCATTGTTCATTAGAATTAATACATGTTCCGCTTGAAAATTTATTAATTTCATTATTTAGTCTACATATGTAATAAAAATAAATGAATAACCTGACAGTGTTGACATTGTTATTGTTTTCACTTTGCACAACATAGCATGGATCTTAAAATAAATTACATACATTATACACAATACACTGTCACAGAGTAACACATTATAATTTAGAATTTATTTTTCCACGCTTTCAGTTTAGCAAATTTAGAAACAAGTTCCTCCAAGTCAATGCTGCAAGCAATGTCATGTTCTATTGACAAGGTAGATAGCCCAACAAGTCTTTGTTGCAACACTGATGTTCGCATGTATGTTTTTATCAACTTAAGCTTCGAGAAGCTTCGCTCACCACTGGCCAAAGAAACTGGGAGAGTCAAGAGGATGCAAAGAGCAATAACTGTGTTGGGGACACTATCTGTCAGCTTATTTTTCCATATGAAGTTCGATACATCTTGCAGTGATGCACTCTTTTGGACTCGTCTTGCAATAGCTTGCAATTCATTGCACAAGTCAAAGACATCAATATCTTTGGATTCACCATGTTGCAAAACTTGCTCCAGATTCAAACAATGTTCCATAATTTGCTTTGGTGTTGTATTTTGCAAACTGTAAACATCATATAGGAAGCCAAATACTGAACTAATTTGCTGCATCAATATGAATCTTTCTTCAACCAAATGTATTGCTGTGTCGATGGCTGCAAAGTAAAAGTTCACTTTGAATTTTTCTGTTGGATTATAAATAGGTTTGTCATCTGCTTCATATGTGAACTGCTTCCTTTTTTTTCTAATACGGACTGGATCTGGTTCAAAAAGTGCCAGTACATCCAACTCCTCCGCAAGTTCACCTGCATCTACCAATGTTTTCTCAAAGTCTGTGTCACTTCTGCAGCCCACAAGAAACTTCTTGGTTTCTCCAAGTTGATTAATGGCCTCATGTATGTCGAATTCTTTCACCTGAAGTTGTTTGCTAGTCATGTTGATCTCAAACAATATGTCATACCACACAACAAGAGAAACAAGAAACTTGAAACTAGAAATGGCTTTTGCAAGATCCTTTGCTGGGGCTGAGCATGGAGGCTGAGCTGAGGCAGTCGCCTGTTTCCTCGCCAAACCCCACTGCCACCGGGCTCGCTTTTTGGTGCCCCCAAATCTTGATGCCCTAGGTGGCCGCCTAGTTCGCCTAGTGGTGACACTGGCCCTACTTGCAAATCAGGGCTCAGTCAGCTGAAGGGAGCCCACTTAGCTCAGTAAAATGAGGCAAACCTGGTGAGCTGGGTCCAATACGAGAAACCACCCTTCCAGAAGCAACAGCAAGACACCCCCCTCACCCTCCTTCTTCTGCACAAGTCATTGCTTACTTTCCCCTCCCTCCACCCTCCCCAAACACTGAATGCAGATTTCTAAGATGAAACGCTCTTCTTCTTTGGGCAGGAGGGAGCCTGGTGAGCTCAGAAACCTAATCCAACAGGAGCAGCATCAAGAATTCACCTGTTTCCTGCACAACTCACACCCCTACCATCTCCAGAATACTGATTTTCTGAGATGAAAAAAATCTTACCCCCTTCAATAAGACAAGACTCTTCTAAAGGAGGAAGAAAAATTAGGACTGAGTGGACTTGTAGGCTCTAAAATTTTACATTTTTTTGGAGTGCAGTTATGTAGAAATAATTCTACATTTGTAAGTTCAACTTTCATGATAAAAAGATTGCACTACAGTACTTGTATGAGGTGACTTGAAAGACTATTTCTTTTGTTTATCTTTTTTACAGTGCTAACATTTGTAGTAAAAATAATAAAGTAAGCACTGTAGACTTTGTATTCTGTGTTGTAGTTGAAATCAATATATTTGAAAATGGAGAAAACATCAAAAAATATTTAAATAAATGGTATTCTATTATTGTTTGAGTGCAATAAAAACTGCAGTTAATCACAATTAACTTTTTAATCACCTGACAGTACTATTTTTAATATCTATTTTGTGTATAAATATCTGTTAAACAAACATAGTCAAATATAATATTTTATGAATATCACAAGTAGTATCATCAGTCCCCTAAACTTTGCATTCTGGACCAAATTTTGCTCTTTTATATTGTTGTCAATCTGGAGAGATTTCCCTGAAATTAGTGTCACTCCAGTTTTACACCAATATAAAGGATAGCAGCTTGTGGCTCCCTTATGTCTAAGACCCTGGTAAAGTAAGGCATTTAAGCACCTACTTAATTTATATATTCTATGGGACTTAAAAAAATGCTTAAATATAAGCAAATGCTTAAGTATTTTATTGAATAGGAATGGACTGATGAATTGGGGCTTCAGAGATAATTTAGTGTGGAATTCATGCTGTATGGCCAGTTTATAAAACACAGCCAGTTAGTGTAGTTTTACTAAATTAGCTTTAAAAGCACTGCTGGAATAAACTGAGAGCTCCTTTTTTAAAACACAGAGTATTGTGTTAATCTCAAAATGCACAAATGCTACATGATGACTTATTATGTCTGGCATTTGATATCCAATGAATGAAAGAAGTGGATTATTAACAAATAGGGACAGTCACTCCACTACCTACTGCAGGAAAGATATCCATTAATGTAAAGTGCATATATTTGCCACCTTACATTACTTAACATTTCATCAAATAATTCAGGGAAATATGTGCTATACTCTACATAGTTGTGTCTTCCTAATTTTGATTATCAAGTGTGCCAAAGTGCTTATTGCAAATTTCACAGGACCCTCCTATGCTGAAAGAAGCCAAAGGGCCTTCTCTTTGTTTTTAAGCCTATTCTCTTTTTCAAACAGTGGTTCAACTAGTTTTTCTCAAAACTAGAACAGAATTCACATTTAGCAGACAATGAACTAGGATCGTACACTGACCCATCCCAAATTTGACCACTATTTCAAATATTCAGGAGTTGTATTCCTACTTAAAGACACTTGCAAATTCCACTGGGCAGGTTTCTCTTTTTCTACATTTTTAAAAATTCATGTGATAAGAAGCTACTTGAAGCACAAAGCCAAAAAACACTGCACAAAAAAGGCTGCCCTGAAGCCCTGCAAAATGAATCTAGAGGTAACACTGGTCTATGTAAGACAGAAGGAGAAATTAAAGAATGCACTGATTAAGTTTCATCTTCACTAAACAAAATTGCCAAAGTATCACCCTAGTGTGCATCCTTAGTACTACCGCTAGATGGCAGCAGTGTAATCTAGATTGAAATAGGCACAAGTGACAAAAAATGGCGGGAACCTTTTCTCACCTTTTGAGAATCTCCACTAGATGACAGTAGCAGGAACCAGATTGAAACAGCCAGTAATGGATTTATGGAGAAAACAATTTTAGCCTTACTGTTAAACCCACAGAGAGCAGCACAGTTCAGAAACTCTCATTGTTGGCCATTTTCCTGGAAATTACAGTACTTTTTGCTTTTAGGCTTCCCACCCACCAACCTCAATAATTTACAAAAATACATTTCAACATTGTATGCAATGCACTTTAAGCATATGTACTTGGGCTGGAAAAAACAGATAAAGCATTATTGTAATGTGAATAATTACTTCATAGTGCAATCCATTAACCCCTTAAAGTGTATGGGAACACTTTTTTCATAAACTGAATGGATTTGCTCTTTCTGACATAGAGATTGTCTGCACTAAAACTTCAGTCTGTCAGTAGCCTCAGCTAGTAGATGGTTGTCCCGACAACCTACAACACAGTTCATTTTCTGTAGTGTAGACACTAAGTGCATTCCTGATGTGTGCTACTGCCTCAAGGCTTTAAAAGACTGCCAAGACTTTAGAGAGACATGGTGGGTGAGGTAATATCCAGTAAAAGTTATTACCTCACCCACCTTGTCTCGCTAATCTCCTGGGACCAACGTGGCAACAGTTATACTTCATGCATAATGCCAAGACTTTGTCATTGTTCAAGGGCTTTGGTTAAGTTCCCATGTGCACTACAAAATGTAACCATGTTGTCAGGGGCGCCATTTGGGGCGGGTAGGGGAAGGCTCTAGACTTCCCTCTCCCCCCCGCCCCCCGAGTTTCGTATGGGAGGTCTACTCACCCTAGCCCCAAACAGAGCTCTTAACTGCAACAGCTAGAGGGTGATATGTGATTAGTTCAGAAACTGGGAGCAGCACAGACTTTGGTTCTGGAAGTTTATTTATAAACAGGCAGGTATTAGAATAACAAAAGGCTTATCATTAAAGTAAATTAAGGATCCTTAGATGATCCTCAAAAAGAAAAGGAGTGCTTGTGGCACCTTAGAGACTAACAAATTTATTTGAGCATAAGCTTTCGTGAGCTACAGCTCACTTCATTGGATGCATGTGAAGTGAGCTGTAGCTCACAAAAGCTTACGCCCAAATAAATCGGTTAGTCTCTAAGGTGCCGCAAGTACTCCTTTTCTTTTTGCCAATACAGACTAACACGGCTGCTACTCTGAAACCTTAGATGATCCTGAAAGCACTGCCAGATACTTCAGTTAAAAGATAGGAAACAAAGGGTAGGAATAAAAGGTGAGAGTGGAGAGTGGTAAATAGTGGTGTCCATCAGGGGTCTGTATTGAGACCAGTCCTATTCAACATTTTAATAAATGATCTGGAAAAAGGGGTATGCAGTGACATGGCAAAATTTGCAGATGATACAAAATTACGTCCAAATTACACTGTGAAGAGTTACAAAGGGATCTCATAAAACTGGGTGACTGGGCAACAAAATGGCAGAAGAAATTCAATGTTGATAAATGCAAAATAATGCACTTGGCAAAATATAATCCCAACTATATGTGCAAAATGATGGAGTCTAAATTAGCTGAACCCATCAATAAAGAGATCTTGGAGTTATTTATGGATAGTTCTCTGAAAACATCTGCTCAATGTGCAGTGGCAATTAAAAAAGCTAACAGAATATTGGGACTCATTAGGAAAGGGATAGATAATAAGAGAAAATATCATATTGCCTCTGTATAAATCCACGCTATGCCAATATGATGAACAGTGTGTGCAGATGTGGTCACCCCAGCTCAAAAAAGATATATTGGATTTGGAAAAGGTACAGAGAAGGGTAACAGAAATTATTAGGGGTGTAGAACACCTTCTGTATGAGGAGACATTAAAAAGACAGACTTTTCAGCTTGGAAAAGACATGACTAAGGGGGGATATGATAGAGGTCTATAAAATCATGAATTGTGTGGAAAAATTGAATAAGGAAATGTTATTTACCTCTCCACATAACACAAGAACTAGGGGGTCACCAAATGAAATTAATTGGCAGCAGGTTTAAAACAAACAAACAAAAGTATTTCTTCACAGTCAACATGTAGAACTCTTTGCCAAGGGATGTTGTGAAGGCCAAAACTATAACAGGATTCCAATAAGAACTAGATAAGTTCATGGCGGATAGGTCCAGCAATGGCTATTACCAGGGTGGGCAGGGATCCAACATCATGTTCTGTATGTCTCTTGCCTCTGTTTGCCAGAAGCTGTGAGTGGGCAACAGGGCAACTTTATGATTACCTGTTCTGTTCAGTCCCCCTGGGGCACCTGGTATTGGCCACTGTCGGAAGACAGGATACTGGGCTGGATGGACCATTGGTGTTACCAGTATGGCCATTCTGATGTTCTTATATAGAATCCAGATGTATCTGCTCCCCTCAGTAACCGATTAGACCCCTCTTCCCAGAGCTGGGATCGAACCCAGGAATCCTGACAGAATCTCTCTCTCTCCACAGAGTTTGTAATAAAGTAAGAATATACATTAAAATTTTAAACCTAACCAGTGTCCCTTAAGTGACATGCCACAAGATGTCAGAATATGTTATTATTAGAGCTGCGTGGTCTAATTTATTTAATTTTCTTTCTTTTATAAAGGAATTAGATACAAGGCTCCTGTCTGCTAATTGCTAAATTATCTGCCAAAAACCTAGAGTTTTCAAGTACCTAAGTAGCCCCAGGAATCATGGATAAAGTTGCCCCCCCCCCAAAAATCTGAAATGGTGCCCCTGCATGTTGTCACTGGCTCAGAGGCCAACCCTGTTTTAACCAGGTCCTTGAAGTGGTTGTGGCAATAGTGTAAATGGTGTCGAAGATCACACTTGAAGCAGCTGGGAAAGAGGAAGGAAACAAAGGTGGCTCTAACCCACCTTTCTGCCTCCCTCAATCTTGAGGCTGATCTCCCCCCTTTCCCTCCTCCCCCCACTCTGCCCCAGCATAAGTGAAAGTAGCTGCGGGGCTACTCTGCCTTACGCCATCTAGACTGCTTCCTTTAATGATTGCTCCTCTTGCCCAAGTGTCAGATTGCAGTGCTGTGCAGACTGGCCTCACCGCCATCCTGTTCCTGACCCACTTCAACTTCCTATCTGGGTGGTGGAAACAGCTGGCATCTATTCAGCCTTAGAACCATGGGGAGATTTCCCTGTGTCAGGCCAATCACTAGCTGCCTGTTAGGGCAGCTTTACATCCTCTTTGTGCCACTGCAGAAATGCACAGTGGGCTTGCCTTGGTTCAGGGATTTGGTCCAATGAGCACAGAGGATACTTCATGAGGTGAATACAACTAATTTATGTGTGCCTTTCTATGTGCGCACATAGTTTGCGTTGTCCACAGCAGGTTGTGATACAGTATTTGTCAACTTAGCTTGTATTTCATTATCTTGAATAATTCTGAGACTTCAATCTGTTTTTCTAAGCTCTTTTAACACTTTCAGGTGTTCCGTTTATTTGCGCATGACCCTTATCACATCGTTTAAACAGAAATCATTCTTTAACCCCTTCAATGTGGATCTGCTATTCCAGTTTCTGCTCTAGAACTCAAATGTCTGTGATGTAGCATCTAACAAAATACTGACACGGTCACTTTAGTGGGTGATACACTGGTAATAGAGTGTGAGGGATGTGAGGAAGCAGTGAGATGGTAAATTGAGGCCCTGTCTCTGGTAACTCTTAACATGGAAGGTCGAGATCCTGTGGGTTTTGTTTGTTTGTTTGTTTGTTTTTAAGTGTTGTGAATAACCCAAGCATCTAGGCTAACTCTGTGAGAACTTGAATGCTCTGTGGTTGCAGCAATTTACTCCCTAGTCCAAGTCCCGACTAGTATCTAATTTATTGCTTTGTAAAACACTTTGAAATACCTTGAATGCTACATTGTCACACTCTTATGATATAACAACTGGGGTAGATCTGGAAGGTGTGATATGGGATTTTGCATAGTATGTGGACAAGTTCAGTAACAAAAATTTCTATGTCCTGGCCACATGCACCATGTATCTGAGATTAGAATCTGGCCCAGATCACTGTTCAGAAGAATAAGCCACTAAATGAACATCTTATTAATAGTGCTGTGAATTATACAGATAACATAAAGCATGTACTGTACTGCTCAGTGGATTTCTCTCTTCCAAGGACTGATTCCTTATGCTGAATAGGGATTTCATAAAACTTAAATGTCAAATAAATTACATTCATGACAACAATTTTGAAATTCAGATAAAACCAGGGGAGGAAAGTATTTTCATAAAAACATTTATTGGAAAACCTCTGTGACTGGATTTGGCTGTATCAAGTAAATAATATGCTAACAGTGACGATTGCAATCAAGATGCAGATAGCAAATACCACAAGCAGGACAATTAGGCAACATTTGGAATATTTCTTTTCTCTCTCTTTCTTTTTCAGCAAGGTGTCATATCCAGGGGTATAAATATCCCCCATCCAAAATTGTAGATCATTAGGATTTTCCTAAAAGAAAGATCAGAAAATGAACTCAGCTCCTCTGTATTGTATGTAAAGTCACCAGAACATAGTTGGTCAGGAGTATTTTGGTTATCACTCAGTAATTAATTAATTTAAAACATCACAATTCAAATCAGACAAATTTACACTTGAACTCTAGGCTGCATAGATGCTGAATGCTGTCCCACAGAGGACTATTAAAACCAGTTTTCAGCCAGGAACCTAATGTAGGACACCAGCCATTGGAATGTGATAGAGACCCAGAAGGAACCTCCTGACATTCTCATGCTGTTGCAGAGGTGCTAATTTACAAATGCAGATAGGACTCACTTTTCAGCAAGGAGAACGGTAAAAAAAAACCCCACAAAACCCTAAAAGTAATACACACTAACCCACAAGCAGAAAGGAGTAGGGGTGGTGGGGATGTGGTTATGAGAAGTTAAATTATTTGAAAAAGTACATTGAGACATAATTTATTTGTCCTGGTCCTTATATGGCCACCATCAACATGTTTAGGGCTAGATCCACAAAGGGACTACTTTTAGGTACCGTGCCACCTAATGGAATCCACAGCCCTGAATGAGTCACATGAGGAGAGAAGCACCTCCAAATGGAATCCTCAGAAGCCAGCAAGCTGAGCAAGGAACCACCTAAGCTAGTCACTAGGAACTGCTGAGGAGAGAGGCAGGACTTAGGCCAGTGAGAGAGAATGGATGAGTCTCTAGCCCAGTGATTAGGGCACTTAGGTAGAAAACCTGGGTTCCAGGCCCTGCTCCAATGAATGTTTAAGTATTTTATAAAAAGTAGATCAGCTTCAGCAGACGAGATGGAAACATCCACCCCCCCCTCACTCCAAATCAGGCAGAGCGGGGCTTCAAAACTAGGACTCCCAGGTGAGTATCCTAACTACTGGGCTTTTGGGGACCACCTCCCCTCAGCTGTCTTTTGTGTGGATGAGGCATGCCCTAAGAATGCCTACCAGATCACACCCTGCAGCCAAGATAAGCAGGAGAATGCCTAATGTGAGACCCTGCTGGTGGTTAGATGGGGGCTTTGTGTCAAGCAGATCAGCCACGGCAGGACTTAGGCTGTGTGCATGCGCACTGGCAAACATTTGGGCACCTATGGGGATTTTACCAGTGGAAACTCAAGTGCCTAGTGACTTGATACCTATGGAATTAGGCAGCAGCTGAGCAGGGCTTTTTAGGATCTCACTAGTGGCTAAATATTGGACTTAGGTCCCCTAAAGTGGGAATTAGATCTAAGTACCAATCATGAGAGGTAGGATAGTAGTATGGTTAAGATACTGAAGACTGCAGTTCAATCCTGGCTCTAGGCTAGATCTAGCTCTTAGTACCTTACGAACAAATGTGAATTTTCCCCCACATCCCCTGTGTGAGAGAGGAAAATATTATTATACACCTTTTAAAGATGGGGAAAAGTGACATTAAGTGACTTGCTATAGGTGACAGAGGACGGCTGTGGCAGAGCCAGAATTGAACTGCAGTCTTCAGTATCTTAACCATACTACTATCCTACCTCTCATGATTGGATCCATTTTGTTATGGAATCCTTACACAAACATGTTCAGATTTACTTCTGAAACCAGAATCACCAGCAAATGAGCACCTCATTTTATTCAGTGGTTCAAGTGAAAATACAATCCATAGCATCTGGGTTTGTTCATGTATGAGTCTACAGCACAATACCTTTAAGTAGTTAGCCATGTTAGAATGCAGTGAATGCTTGTCATAGTCTTGAACAGTCCAGGAAGGTTTTTTTTTCCTCTCTGCCCAGTCATCATCAGTTCGGATGTCAGTGCACAAGGGATTGCGCTTGATGGTGGATTTCAAGGTGACCGTGGTTATATGTTGACCAAGAGCTTTGTCAATCATTGTTGGACTGACCCCACTCAATTCTAAGCCAGGCTGCTCAAAGACATTTCTTTTTTCTCTCTGCAGGACAGTCAGGACAAAAAATGGTTATCATCCTCATTCTTCTCATGACACAGATGCCCTTACACATTCACAGTCTATTGTGCAGTAGAACTAACTGTAAAATAATAACTGCCTACTCTTTTTGTTATGGTCCAGAAAGAGAAAGAGGGCTGGTTCTCCACTTTGTGCAGCTTTTCTTCTTGTGTGGAATGAGGGCCTGTGCAAAATGAGTGCCAAATGCTGCTGTCGGTATGAATTGGCATGGTAATGGCTGTTGGAAGAGACGACTGTCATAGAAAACAAGTGCAACAAAATAACTGCCATAAGAATTGGGTTTAGAATTGCTGTTCTGATGAAGACAAAAGAAATATATGATGCTGAAGCAGAGTTGTGGGGACCAAAATGCATTAGAGATTGAGGGCCCAAAACACACATGGGTGTAACTTCACATAGCTTCTGTCCTGCTTTAGTCTCTGCAGAAACTGAACAGATTCCACTGATTGTACCTTCACTGAACCCTTTTATCTTAAGCTCCCTCCACTATTTCCACAACAGTCCCAGTGCAACAGTCCATTTACAGCACCACCATGATTTTTTTTGGCCCTCTCCTCAGGACCTGAGTAGCACAGAGGTCTCCCTCCCCGAGGACTCCATGTAACTGGGCTCAACTACCCCTGGCTCCCTTTCTCTTCCCCAGGCCTTCCTTCCTGCCTCTTTATCAACCTTGAGCTGATGGAGTTTTTGGCAGCTTATCCCAGCCAAGCCAGCCAGCCTGATTGTTTAATTTTCTCCATCAACTTTCTTAAGAGGAACTAATTAACATTTGAGCAATCAGAGTGCAGACTCACCTGTTTGCTCCCTGTTCCCTCCCTCCCTCTGACACAGTGGTGTAAGTGGATATATCTTGATTGATTTAGTGGAGTTTCACCATGGGACAACGGGGGTAAGATTCTTACCCCAGTTCTGGATTCTTTGTCTACAGTCTTTGTTTACACTACTGAGTAGGGTCAATCTAAGATACGCAACTTCAGCTACGTGAATAGCACAGCTGAAGTCGACGTACTTAGATCTACTTACTGCGGTGTCTTCACTGCAGTAAGTCAACAGCCGATGCTCTCCCATCGACTCCGCTTGTGCTCCTCATTCTGGTGGAGTACCGGAGACGACGGGAGAGCGCTCAGCAGTCGATTTATCGCGTCTATACGAGATGCCATCAATAGAACCCCGCTGGATCAATTGCTGCCCGCCAATTCGGTGGGTAGTGTAGACAAGCCCTTTGTGTCAAGTAAAAGTGCTAGAGCAATGTAAAGGGGCCCTCAAAGCCCAATATTGGGCTGGGGTAGAATTCTGCTGGTGAAGGCACTGTAGAAGCCCCAAACCCTTCAAGAGCTGGCAAATATTGTGCAGGCCAGTGCTGTTACCAGAAACCTGAACAGCACAATTTCAGCTCACCACAATTCCCTTTTCACTGCTACTTTGAATTAAATGAATTCTAGCAGCTCTGGAAGACACATTTTTGATACATTCATCACATCCCTTAAATAAATTCATAGCTGTCCAAAGGCAGTCCCAGAATTACTCTTACAGCATATGTGCAGTACAAATGAAACTCGCCTGGTTAGAAAATAACATTTCTCTCCTAGTTCCTTAACAGTTCTTTGGACTGGAAACTTTGATTTGAGACAGCTGAAGTCTAAGCCTGGACTGGTGACTGCATCATAGGGAGCACTGGAGAGGAGTTAGAATCACATACTAAAGCAGCCTTATTAAAAAAAAAAATATCTCAGAGAAGCGCTCAAAACAGATTTCCAAATACTCCTTCCCACACCTCCATAAAAGGTCTAAGCAGCTTCAAAATTCATTTACCCAAAAAAGGTTTCAAAGGCAAGCAAAACAAGATGTTTTTTCCAGCCTTCCAAGGGATAAATGAAGAGATTTAATATATACTAATTCCCCAATCATCGTGTGTGTGTGCGCGGGGGGGGGGGGGGCGGTTGGTTTCTTTTAAAATAATGTGAGGGGGGAGAGAAAACAGAAGATTCTATATACATAATCCAGTGAGGAAATATCATTCAGGCATTCTTATTTCTCTCCCATGCACAAGGAACTAAGTGTGTTTCCCATCCATAATCATCATGATCTGGTACTAGAGGGCAGATGGATCCCCATTACCCACAGCCCATGTGTTAGCTCACTGCCGTTGCCGTATGTCAGTATTTAACTTTGACAGAGGTTTCACATCACAGTTATAGCTGGCACTAGAGCCATCTGGCTTCTGCTGGCCTGTTTTCAGTTAAGTTGGCATTTTAAACTGTCTACTCTTGCTGCCTGTATTTTACTGTGTTTCTTTAATTACTTTAATGATGCTTCCTGCAGGCTTGCAAAATGGATGTACTTGGAGAACATAGCATAAGAACTTAAGAATGGCCATACTGGGTCAGATCAATGGTCCATCTAACCCAGGACCCTGGCTTCTGACAGCAGCTGGTGCCAGATGCTTTAGAGGGAATGAACAGAACAGGCCAATTGTCGAGTGATCCATCCCTTGTTGTCCAGTCCCATCTTCTGACAGTCAGAATCTTAGGGACACCTTAGAGTTATGTCCCGGACCATCTTGGCTAAGAGCCACTGATAGATAAGTTCCAGTTATAATTTTGGTCTTCACAACATCCCATGGCTACAGCTTGACTATGCATTATGTAAAGAAGTACTTCCTTATGTTTGAATCATAGAATACCAGGGTTGGAAGGGACCTCTGGAGGTCATCTAGTCCAACCCCCTGCTCAAAGCAAGTTTTAAACTTGCTGCCTATTAATTTCATCAGGGGGCACCTGGTTCTTGTGTTATGTGAAGGGGTAAATAACACTTGCTTATTCACTTTCTCCACACTATTCATGATTTTATAGATTTCTATCATATCCCTCGTTAGTTACTCTTTTCTAAGCTAAACAGTCCCAGTCTTTTTAATCTCTCCCCATATAGAAGCTGTTCCATACCCCCTAATAATTTTTGTTGCCCTTCTCTGTATTTTTCCTATTCTAGTATAGCTTTTTTGAGATGGGGCAACCAAAACTGCACACAGTATTCAAGGTGTGGGCGTACTATGGATTTTAGTGGCATTATGATATCTATCGCTTTCCTAATGATTCCTAACATTCTGTTAGCTTTTTAAATTGCTGCTAGGTATTGAGCAGATGTTTTCAGTGAACTATCTACGACTCCAAGATCCCTTTCTTGTTTGATAACATGTATTGTGTATGTATAGTTGGGATTATGTTTTCCAGTGTGCATTACTTTGCATTTATCAACATCGAATTTAATCTGCCATTTTGTTGCCACCTCACTGTTTACCTTTTTTTCACAGATCATTTATGAATATGTTGAACAGCACTGGTCCTGTATAGATCCTTGGGAGATCCCGCTATTTACCTCTTTCCACTGTGAATACTGACCATTTATTCCTACCTTTTGGTTCCTGTCTTTTACTCAATTACTGATCAATGGGAGGACCTTCCCTTTTATCTCATGACTGTTTATTCTGCTTATGAGCGTTTGGTAAGGGACCTTGTTAAAAGCTTTCTGGAAGTCTAAGAACACTATATCCACTGGATCACCCTTGTCCACGTGCTTGTTGACCCCCTCAAAGAATTCTAATAGATTGATGAAGCAAAATTTCCTTTTACAAACGCCATGTTAACTCTTCCCCCATTGTGTTCATCTATGCATCTGATAGTTACCACCAATTTGCCTGTAATGAAATTGGCATACTGCCCTCTAATTGCCAGGATCACCTCTGGAGCCTTTTTTAAAAGTAGGAGAAGATTACATTGAAGAAAGTGGGCACTCTCACCAGGGGAATGTTCATCCTGCCTAGGCTAAAATATTGTGAAGAGAATGTGCCTTGACAGTGTTGAATTTTAAAGCAGTTGTTTTAAATAAAAATCTTTCAAAATAAAGTCAGGCGAATTGGTTCAAATTTTTCTCAGTGCAATGGTGATTTGACCACATGTTATTGGTGTTGCACCAAATAATCTAATTAACACTGCATCCCAGCAGTTAATCTAATTAACCCTTCTTCCCCATGGGGAATAGTGATGTAGGAATGTGGGTATACACTACCCATGAGCATGATCAAGGGGAAGAGATAATGGCAGCGGCAGCTAGAATTTTTATGAGAGTAGGTCTGGTAAATGTGGTGGGAGATTTGCAGGGAAGACATAGTGGTGTGGAGATGATGATGTAATTAACATGAATGTATCAGAGCATGCTATCTTGGAGATTTGGAAGTAGATGTAGCCCTGAAAATAGAGAATGAGAAGGAAAGATGCTGCCTTAGAGAAGTAGAGGTTTAGGTTTAAGGGATAAGAAGACAGAGAGATAGCAGGTATCCCGCAAGAAAAGAGTAGCACACAAGAAGCAGAGAAATAGAAGAGGGGTAATATGCAGAAAAATATTATAAATATTCATTCACAACCCCTTTGCATAGACTTTCATTCTAAACGGATTGTGTTAATAAGAATGTTCAACGAAAGGGAAAGCGTTGTGAATCCTGGTACAAATGTGCAAGTACACAAG
Source organism: Lepidochelys olivacea (assembly GCF_965140295.1). NCBI lineage: Eukaryota > Metazoa > Chordata > Testudines > Cheloniidae > Lepidochelys > Lepidochelys olivacea. Next base: position 83,084,041 of record NC_140415.1, on the reverse strand, counting down.
TACTGATGATATATATAACATAAGTTTGAGAAGCCAGCTTGACAGGTCTTTGTGGATTTGGAATTGATGGGATCTAAACAGAAATAATAGCATGTGACTTAAGTGACTATTCATACAATACACATAGTGAATTGGGAGCAGTGAACAGTCAGAGCAACCATTATACTGAAGAACTGATAAGGAAGCCACAGTCAGAAATGTATACACCAAGTATTCATTGAGCAAATCTGCAAACCCTGAAGTGTTTGCTTTACAAGTAACTTGCCAGCAGAAAAAGGGCAACATGCTTTGACTAATTTTTCATTGTGAATTCTTTTCCTACCTCTAAGTAGGACAGAAATCTAGTGTAGAGAATGCGGCCGTACAATGAACCTGAAGACTTACAGAGAATTAAAGATGGCTCCATTCCTGGAAGACCTAGTTTCTTGGTGGGGTTTCTAATCCAACCTAGTAATTTTATTATTTCATGGCATAAACTACAACATGATCTATTTATTTACAAAACATTTTAAATCACATCACATGATACCTAATTTTTGGCTTTTTTTCTTTAATCATTAGAACTTTTTGAAGTTTCAGCATACTTTTGTCTATTCCTATGATGAAAAAAAAATGTGTTAAAGTAAAGAACATGATCCATCAAAACCAGGAAATCAAGAATTAAGGCAGAAACTTGGTCTCAAGCCCAGTTTACTGTAAGTAGGGATCAAAGGGATTTCTACACAATAGGTGATTTTACATATTGTAGGTCAAATTCTGTTTGCTATATATATTATATAACACCTTGTAACAGATGTTCTTACATCAAGCTCTCACATAGTCGGTCACTTCACTGAGTCACTTGACTAAACTAGAATAATATTTGGTTAGCAGTCCTTTGCTCCCACAGTGCCTCCTTCCCCTGAGCTTGCTGAGGCCATATGACTTTCATGGCATGGCTGACCTTGACCTTTAGCTCCTAGACATGTCGAAGGTGGGATTCCAACTCTGCCATTGAAGAAAATCTTGTTTGTTGATTGGCCCATGTAGACAGCATTATAGAAATGTAGTCCAGAGGTGACAAAGGCAATAATAACTCTGACAAGTTTCCTACTTTGCAGGAAATTTGCAATCTTTGTGCCAGTCTTTGTGCTAGATGACTACAAAGTGCTCTTGGCTACAGCTGCACCATGACCATCTGGGTATTCAAGAGGCTAATAGATTGCAACCAATGCTAAGAAAATGTGAAGAAACTGCACCTAATGAGGGGCAAGATATCAGTTTCACCATCTCTGCTAGCTGTTATACACAGCCTACTAGCATCACCCTCATCTTGTCTGAACTGAACTTCAGCCAGCTAGTCCTAATCCAGGCCCCAATCTTGGCTAAATATTGGAGTGCTGAGCGACTGCCTTGGCTGAGTCCAATGAAAAACAGATGTAGAGCTGAGTGTCATCAACATACCAATGACAATGCAGCCCAGATCAGCTCCGTATCTCCTGTAGTGGCCTCAAATACAAACCAAAAAGGTAGGGTGACAGAATGGAATATTGGCAGCACCTCACATGAGAGAACTCTTGGGGCAGAAGAGCAATCACTCAGCACTAGACCATGTGGGTCCTCTCAAGAGGAAGGAATGGAGCAATTAAAGCACCACTTCATCTATCTTTGTCAGTGTCCACAACTGTGCCAACAAAACCTCATGGTCAATGGACAGAAAAGCAGGTGGTAAATGTGAAAGTGTCAGGGTGTGCACTTGGTTTTTCTCAATTGCCAGGAAGAGATAATTAATGAACGAGGCAAGGGCTGTCTGTACCAAGCTAGGCCTAAAATCAAACTGATAGTGGTCCAGGGAATTTAAGTAGTACACAGATTGCCAAGAGTTGCTTCAGCACAAACTCCTCAATAACAATGAAAGTGGGCGGCAGGGCAACAATTACATTAGCAAATAATTAGCCTGAGTTAATTCTGTGGAAAGTGATAAATTCATTATACACCTCAGAGCATTATGTCACACCCCTGAGAAATGCACTCGCTCAGATCCTTGTCTTTCTTGAAAGGCATGCGTCTGGGAAACTAGCTGTGACAGAAAAGGAGCTGCTATGTACGATCTAAGTTCTGGACATGCAATAATGATCTGAATATTATATGCAGTGTTGATCTAGCTGTGTCAGCCCTAGGCTCTTAGAGACAAGGTGGATGAGGTAATATCTTTTATTGGATAAACTTCTCTCTCAGCTTGTGTCTCTCAGCAATAGAAGTTTGTCCAGTAAAATATATTACCTCATCTACCTTGTCTGTGTGAATATTATAAGTGACCTGGTCATTGGGGTAAAGTTACTGTATAGCTATTGTGGTTTATTAGCATTTCCCATATGAATGTATCTAACTTAATGGAGGGTGGGGCTGTGGGAAGAACCAACAGAAAAGGAACACCATGGTTCTTTAAGTAAGCAATCTCAAACAAATGCTTGGAAGACAACGGGTCCAGCTGTTAGCTTTAAGGTTCCTGTAGCCAACACATTGCAAGTGTTGTTTTGCCAGAGCTGGGAGGCTGGAGATCAAAAGAAAACTAACGAGTTAAAAAAACGTTCTCAAGGGAAGAAGGGAGTGGGTCACTTGCCAGAAGCTGTCCAGGGAGACAGGTTGACATAGGGAAAGGCTCTGCTGAGTGAGTTGCCTTAGGGAAAAACAAGCATTAGTATGGGCTGGTTTATTGTCTTAAATCTGTTATCTCTGAAATGCTTTTAATCTGACATATAATACTCTGCTTGAAGGAGAGTGTCTGATCACAGGTTGCTGCTGTCATTGCGCCGAGAGAAGGGAACCAAACTGCAGGGGCTGAGCCTAAGCCAGACTTGCTGAGGTAAATCACAGTTAGTACACAGGGCACTGAAAGCACCAAGATTATTTTACTTAATAGTTACATGACAAAAATATACAATAAGAGGGAACGAATATTCACTCTGCCTGACATCAAAATAGAAAGTGAAAAAAAGCTTTTGCTCTGAAATGAAGATTACTTTTATCAGCCTACCTTATATAATGGAATAAATTAAGACACTTATCGGTGAAGGAAACACATAAGCACTTAAGTGCACTTCAGTTTGAATGAGCTCATGACAAATGTCCCAAGAAGCACACAAATACATGGCTGAGCAGTCACTTTACACAGGGAGGCCTGAGTAGCAATGTTTCTTAAAAGCAAATGAATTTCTGGACAGAGAGTTTCAGCTATGCTCAAGGTTTAATAACTTTAGGAGGGCTGTAGATCACAGCCACCTGTTCAAAACTGAAACACACCCCTCCTGTTTCTGAATTAACTACCTCTTACACCCCCATTAGTCTGTTCATCATGTTATTCCTAAACCATTAGCTCTGCACTGTGCTATCGTGTTTATTCTGAAGTCTGGAACACATCAGGTGTTTAGTTTCTCCTTATTTGCTCATCAGCAGAAAAGAGAAATAAAAATGCACATTGTGTTTAAGTGCTTTAGCTGAACTACTTGGATCTACAAATGAACATGATTGAAAGGAGAGTTTGTGCCTTAGATTTAACATTTTAAAAAATAACACTCTGATTTCCATGGGAGATGGTGATTTGAGTAATTTCCCTTTGAGAATGGTGCTGGTGCTGGAATGAATTTCAGGAGAATTCTCTCCAGGGGGATTATGAGGAAGATGCCATTTTAAGGGAGAACATTCTCTACAGTTTTAATCCTATTGGAAGTTTTCAGTGATGGCTCAATGACAGCTGATCTTACTTAATTAAAATAGGCTGGGACATTCCCTCCTGAGGACTGGGCTCTGTGTTTGGCTCTCCTCATACCTGCACAAAGTGATGGGATGGGAAATAAGCCACCATCACTCCCAGTCTCTTGGATCTTGTGGGCATCTCTTCTTGAGGTTAGTGCACTGTGCTGGGGCAGGGAGAAGGTGTGTTAATGTGTTACAATCCTATGTGCGGGCAAGAAAAACAGTCCTTTATTGTTACGATGACCTTTATTTTAATAAAAGAATTGGCTGTCCCATACTAAATCATTCTATCAATCATGTGGGGGGTCACCCCTTGCAACCCCATTATTGGAAACTCACCACCCCTCAGTTTGGCCTGGCTGACCATCTGCAGGTGGCCAGGCCTCTGGAGGGGTGGCCAGGCCAAATCTGAATGGCACCAGTAGTTCTTCAGGTGTGCTGATAAATGGCCAGAGCTTGGAGGGCCATGCAGGGAAACTGGGGGTCTCTGTCTGGGTGATTTGCAGGGGCAAAGATGGGGAGTCCAGTTCTTGCTCCCCTCAGCACTGCAGCTGTGCTGCACACTGGGGTGGGCCCCTTGTGATGCCTCAGTAATTGCCAAGCTGTGGCTGTGGTCCAGTGCTGGGCACAGGACGCAGAGCAGGAGTCTCAGAGCAGAAAGTGAAGCTTTTACAGACGGTCAGGAGCAGAACCAGGTGGAGAGCATCCACTGGGGGACAGGCAGCAGGAAAGGGGAGAGGAGGGTCCCTGGGGAAGCAGGATTCCCCAAGCACTGTAAATGGGAGAAGTACATAAGGGCTTGACCTTATCTACCCTCCTCAGAAAGTAGCCAGGCTCCCCCAAGGGGTGACCAGAGGGAGAGGAGTGCACAGGCTACTTGCTTTCAGGACCAGTGGCCTTCTCCTTAGACTCGAGCAGCATCTGACATCACAGACGATGGAGGGTGACAAGAAGTTAATTGTGGGGAGCAGGTTTCCTCCCCTGTTTTAAAGTGATTCTTTCATTTTACTCTTTCCCTCATTTTCTGTCCTCCAAGGCTGTGATAGTAAACAGGAAGCAAAGGTATGGGGCGGAGGCAGCACCTTACAAGAGGAACTGTTTCCCTCTCACACATACAAGAGTTTTCTCTGAATCCAACCCCTGATGTCTACAGCAATGTCTTGCATTATAGTTACTCTCACTACACCCATTCCCCCACAGGCTGAACTTTTCTGTTTCCTACTTTGGAAGAAGGAAGTTGTTTGGCCAGAGCAATAATGTACATTAAGATGTTTCATGTTGAAGAAGCTGCTGTAGATGTTGTGTATCACTGCACCAAAGGTGTCTGATCTCACCCAGCCAGGGACGGAGACTAACTTGACTGGTGTCGTAGTGAGTCAATGGCAGAGTTGAGGAAAATCTAACTGCCCTCATGCTTGATGTGGCAGGTTCTCAATGCACAGGGTGGGGATTGTCCTTTCCTGTTCATTTAATCTCTCAGGTAGATGAGGACTGAGTAACATGTGTGGCTGTTATGGGATCTCCAGAGCACAGCACTTGACCTGAGGAGTTCAGTGTGGCCTGTAGCCTCTGTCATCACCTAGAGGCCTACTGACGTCTCAAGTTTCACAAGTCACCATCCCTGAAGAAAAATCAGTAACTTTCCGCACTCTCAGCCATGCATGTGTGTATGTGTGTGTGTTAGGAAAACTGTCCCTTATTTTTGCAATAAAATGTTGGCAACCCTCCTCCCTTCTGAGGGCAACTTCTGGGGCAGCTGCAGTTGGAGTCATCCCTAACAACTTGGCTCCAGTAGAGTCACATAGCTAGAGAGCCAAAGAGGGGAGCAATTGTCTCCCACACCCCCCACCGGTGAAGTGGTTCTGTCTTCCAGAACATCCACTGAGATCTGAACACTTTCTGGAGGTCAAAACCCATGCTGATTCCAAGAGGACACAGGGCTAGGTTTTTATATGTTGCAATCTGGGGAAAACTCTATGAGGGGAACCTCTACTTAAAGGGTTTCTTCTTTTCTTCCCTGTCTCTGTGTCCTCTGTCTTTCACCCTAACTACTACCCAGGAATAACCCTCTGGTGTCTGCTTAAGTAACTCACCCAACAGCGGTCATGAAAGCCAAGTTAATTGTATGGTACACAGTCAGTGACTCTTAATGTCAGTTATTATGGGGAGACAGTAGCTGCTTCTTATCTTTAAGGATGTAACTGAGTTTCCATTTTAAGCCTGAATTTTTTCTCTTCCAGAATTTTCCTCCCCTCTAGCTCCTACCAGCATGTTGTTCCTGGGAAGTTTCCATATGACCCCATATAATAATAAATACAATTAATGTTACACAATATCATTCACACACATACTGGGAAATGCTAAAAAATACTACAACCAGGAGTCAGCAGGTCAGTGCCAGTACTAACAAGTGTGGACCTATATGAGAGTGATAAGGTCTGAGCTCATGATATCAGGAAGATTGTTCTCATACAGCTTGCTCCTGCTCCCACTGAAATCAATGGCAAAACTTTCATTGACATCAGTGGTGCAGGGTCAGAGACATGCAGTGGCTGCAACCACAGCAAAAGGTTCAAACCCAAATTTCATTTGTTTCTGAACCACAACATTTATAAGGAATAATAAGGAAAGAAGTCAAACATTCAGGTCTTTCCTTTAGACCTTACCTGTAAATAGACTTTGTTGTGCCATTGCTGTGCGCCTGGAAAAGCTGCTTCTGGAAATTTTACTAGGCTGGCTTGTAGAAAGGCAGAGTTTTTCATTAAAGACTTCACATCTAGTTGTAGGAATTTATCAGGATGGTTGTTGTTTGGCAAAACAGAGAAGTCCATTTTCCCCTCCTGTTGAGTAATAATGAAAACAGCCCAGTCTTCTGCTTCCTGGCTGCTGTGTGCTCCTTCTATTATTAATGAAGTGAAAAAGGACCCTACAGTTGCCTGAAACTGTAACTGACCCCTGCTTGGTGTCACACTCACTTATATCATCTACCAGTGATAAAAGATCATTTAGAAGCAGCATAGCAGGCAAGACATGCTTCCCTAAGTGCCGAGCTCAAGTTTTCAAGTTTAAGGTCTATTTTGATAGATGTATACGTGTTCATTAAAACTAACAGAGTATCAGTGACTAGATGCGTGAGACACTTAAATGCACACCCGCACTTCCTTAAGTGACTTGCCAAAGATCTCAGGCTTATAGTATTTCTTTCTCAGCTAATTAGAAGCAGTTCATACCACAACAGGAATGGTGCAAGTCCTTCAGCAATTATTCTTTGGGGATATAACTCATTTGATTTTGTCACACACTTCAGCACAGTAGTTTGATGTTGTAACAGTAACATACACATTCTCAGATTAAAGGGATATTTCGTCAGAAAGTTTTTCCTCAATATGGGGAATATTAGTTTATTTCATCTATTGATACCGCATGTGTTCCTTAGGAGCTTGATCTTTCTTCGTGTCAATGGTAAACTCTAATTGTCTTGAATAGTATAAGATCAAGCCCTTAATTTTCATTATTGTATCTGTGGTGCTTATATTTTATTTCAGAGTTTGATATTTTATTTCAGTACTTCATATTTATAAAGCCACTTTGATTTTGACTGATGAAATTTCCTTCCCTCAGCCTCGCCACCAACTAGAACCAGTACAGGTAATAAAAAACACCAAGCTTTTACTCTTTGTTTCGATTCACAAGTCAGATGACATCAGTTTTTTTTGACTGGATGAGTAAACTCTTGTAGGTCCTGCTTTAGCAAAATATGCAACTATGGATAACTTTAAGAATGTGACTAGTCCTATTGACTTAAATTTAACTCAAGTTAGTGCCTAATTTTAAGCATATGAGGATCTTCAGCTCCCATTTAACTAAGCACTAGCAAGGCAGTCACTTTGCAGGACTGGGACCTATATAAATGGATAAACAAAGCCCCAGACAATTTATTTGTTATAAAGGTACAGTTTGAAATTATCTGACTTGTAGAGCAGCTCAACAAAATGGCACTGAAATTTGGCTTGACTAAATAATTTTTCATCTAACTCTGAGAAATTGCATAGTTAGGCAAGAGGAGTTGCTGCCTCCTTGCAGGACCTACAGTATGGCTGGCTGTGATGAATGACCAAATACAACATGTGACTGAATCATTTATTGCTCTGTCTACTATTCAGCTTCTAATTTGGTTTTAGCAGAATGCAGTTATTCAGAATTGGGTCAAATATTACAACTAAAAGCGGCCTTTGTTACTTTATGGGGCCTGAACTCCAATGCCACGACCTCATTGGAGGGGAAGGGCTTCAGCCTACTTTCCTGATACGCCAAAGACTGCCGTAGCATACCACTCATTTTTGTTTGTGTCATTGAACCACTTTGCAGGAAGGCATGGAATGCTATAGAATGGAATATACAGCTAGATTACAGTTTGTGACATTCATGAAGTTATTGATTTAGTTTAATAGCTATACACTGCTATGTTGCTCTATTTACCATGGTGACTTCAGCGAGTGTGGTGATTAGTGCTGTTAAATGCTTGGATAGATAGGCCCCATTCCATCTTTCAGGAGCACATAAATCCTCTGCAGCATCTCCCAGTCACAGGTTGCTGAGATGTGGATGTCGACATTGGTTAGGGGTTTTTTTTGTTTTTTTTTTTAAACTCTAATTTGCTACTCTTCATTAAATATTTAATTTACTTTTCTTTTTACAGGGAATGTTTATGCATAGAAATGACCCAAAGGACACTGCTTCTGTAGTGCTCACTGAGGGTGAAAGTGAATAGAAATGCTCCTCCAGAGTAAGTGACATGCAACTAAAATTCCAGGAGTACTTCACCTGTCAGACAGGTGGAATAAGTGGTAATTGTTGTACTTTTGGCCAGGGCTATGCTTTACAGTGTACATTGGGAGTGAAATTCCCTCCTGCACAGAAAGCTAGTACAACCTCTATGCAATACTTAAATCTCACTTAATGGATACTTAAACCAGTCAAAATACTTATTTGATACTTAACTCAGCCAAAATAGGGTTTAAATGAGATTTAATAGCATACAGGCCTTTTGCTGGACCCTCTGAATAGGAGTCCAGCTGAACCCTTATTGTCCAACTGAACTTGGATAGTTGACATAGGTTGAAGTGTTATTCATCAGGTTGGAAGGAAAACTCGTTAATAGAGAGAGACTGCTTGAAGAACTGAGTAAATTCTGCTGTGACTATCTATTGCTGGAAGAGCACAACTGCCTCACTGAGCACATCTGGAAAGTACTTCCAGCTGTCAGTCAGATCAGTGTGCTCTCCGGGGTGGCAGTGCTGTGCAAGGCAACAATGCATTTTGAGATCATCATACTTGTGCTCACAAACCCAGTGCATTCTTAAAAAAAACCTTCTCCCTCTTTTTCGAATAAAATGGCACATTGATCTGTATTGTTTCTTTGAATTATAGGGAAGTGCTTAAATAAAATGCAGCAACAAAATATACATTATTTCATTTTAAATTCATCCAGAGAAGGAAATATGACGCATTTATACTATGTGTACACATGACTTCCAAGTTGCAGACTGCACGCACAGCTAATAATCAAGTGTTACAGCCACTGAGGAAACGAAAGCTGTAGCTAAAATTGCAGGTAAACTTAGATGATAACTCCCGATTTCACTCATTCTATGTAGAAAATATTCTCATTTGCCTCTGAAACTTTGCATCGTTGGTGCCAGCCCAAAGGTAATTTTTTTTGTGCATCCCTGAGTGCCTAAGGGTAGCAGTTCCAACCACTCCCATGCCAGACACATTCCTCCTACAGACAGTTTGCAAAGGGGTATTCAGGAGACAACCTATAGCTGTCTTCCTCTCTCCTGAGCTGCGGGACTTCTCCCCCTCAGGTCCAGAGCTTTTAGAGCCCCTTTATGCTGCTCAGTCCCATGGACTTGTAGTATGGAGGCAGGGGTGGGGATGATGACAAGCTCTATTTAAAATTTAAAAAAGGGAAACAAACCGAGCAATAATTCAGATGCACAAAATAGGAAAAACAGAAATCAAGAAAGAGGTTTTATTTTTTTATTGAAAATGTAAAAATCATGTGAATCATGTACAATATTTTCTCATAAGGAAAATTTTAGTTGTTTCATAATGTTTCACAAAATTGTAAAACTTTTTTTTGTATAAAGACTTTCATAAAACAAAGATGAAACGAAAGCAGTATCACAAAGCTATCTTCTAAGTCATCAACAAAGAACTGGAAAATGTTTAACAGATTACGCATACAAAAGGCAGGAAAAAGGACTCTTCCATTTGTAGAACTGCAAAGAGGACAGACAAAGGCATAAAGAGGCATGGGTCTTTTGCTGAAAACATTTAAAATCAAGTGACATGTTAAAACAGTACAGACGTGGTTTCATAGGATGGTACAAATTCTAGAACTTGTGTTTCTCTAAACTACCTCAAACAGTGCAACAGTGAGTGATTCAGTGTAAATCTCTACAGTGTTTCATTGATTCAATACTTGTGTTCAAGTATGTGTTCATGAGCACGATCAAAATCACTAGTTCGCTATTTTGATTTTTTTTGTTCATCATAGGTTATATGTTACAGTAGATTCTCTCCTACAGTATGTCTCTAAACCAAAGAGAAACTGATTTCACAATACATTCTGTAATAACCTGTTCAACAATGTTAGCTTAGGCACCTCAACATCTGTTGCAAAATAAACAAGGTCATTCTGACTCTGAATGCCAAAAAATTAAAATAAAAAAAAATTGGCTTTATTTCCAAACACAGCAAAACTATTCAGCTAAATTAAAATAAATTCAAGATAATATGAGGGCTTTTTTGGCAACAGAGAGATGACCCTACTGAACATAAACATTTAAAATACTATTTTTAAAAAAAATTCTGATATATGTATCCAAAATTGTTCATATAAAAATTATGAAAACCTCAGAGAATAAAACACAAAGGCTGTCTAACCAAAACAATAAAGTATGTCTGGCAGGCAAAAATAAATTAAATTTGATTAAATTATATGTAATCTGATAATATTTGGTCTGAAGAAGCGTGTGTGTGTGTGTGTGTGTGTATAAATAATGAGATTGCGAAGAGCTGAGAGCCAGCCAGCCTGACAGAGGTCAACTCTTTTGTTGCATTTTTTGCGCATAAAAGTCCCTGCATGTGTCACAGCAACGTTGATACCACCTCATGTCCTGACAGAGGTTCTTCTCTCGTATCACTCTGCAGTATACAGGCCACTGGTCTCCTAGGCACTTGAATGTTAAAGCAGCTGTGAAACAACAAACAAAAAACACAACTATATATCTATACACTCAACTAGTTCATTTGATACCTAAGGCAGAGTATAACATTCATTCATTCTATTATTACCTATTACTAAATTTGTTAGTAAAGAATCAGATAGCAGAGGTGTTCTTAAGGGTGTCTAAGGACTTCTGACACAACGGACCTCCCTGCTAGTGACTCCATTGGGTCAGGAACCAAGAAGTGGACTGGGTGAGAGCAGAGGCAGGAGTAACTGATAAGGAAGTGGCCAGCAGGCATGGAAAGAGGACGCTGGTGTACTTCGGAGGGAGGCAGCAGAGAGGAAAGGAAGCTGGGAGGGCACTGGGGCTCTGCTGGTCGGAAGGAATGGGTAGGGTGAAGCTAGTTTATTTTTCAACAGAGGAAAAAATCCTATCTTGGTGACATGCTGCCAATATTTTAACAATTAGAATTTCTGAGGGCCAGCTAAGTAGACCTGACAGTTTCCCTTTCACAAATGCCATACACTTATAAGAAGGCACAATTTCAAGCTAATAGTTGCAAAAGTGTAAATAAAGCAAATACCTTGTATCAAGAAAAATGGCCACTGCAATACATTTGTATTGACTATCCACACAGAGAGAGAGATTTCAGGAATAGGATGGTATACTCGGTCAGACATGATCATATCATATCTTCATTACTGCAATCTCCTCCTCTCTGGCTTGGACAACTGTAACTTTGCCCCTCGAGTCCATTCAAAATGATGTTGCTAAGATTATTTTCCTGCTCATCGCTCTGGTCATATCACCCTCTTTGAGTCCCCCCTTCTCTACTGTGTCAAACACAAGCTTCTCTTCTTTACCTTTAAGACCCTTCATGGCTTAGGCCCACCCTACCTAGCTTTTCCATTAACACATTATGGTGCTGACTACTGCCTTCACTCTTCCAGTGTTTCCACCATTCAAAACTATTCTATCTCAAAAACCTTTGCACTTACTCCCTCACAACTGCGTATGCACGCCTCATCAATATCTAAAAAGCCGCTAACTCATTCTCCTTAAAAATCCCTCCTTAAGACTCATCTCTCTGTGACGCGTACACAACTCTGTCAGCTGATAATGATCAGGCAGGTAGTGAGCTCTGACTACTCCTTACCATACAAAACATGCTCAAAGCACTGTTGACTCACCCATACTCCCTCCTCCCCTGTTTGTTTGGTCCACCTGTTTCATCCAGAATGTTGTAACCAAGACTGGAAGCTCTATGAGGCAGGACCTGACCTTTTACCTTACATCTGTATAGTGCCTAACATAATGAGACCCTGATCCCTAATTGGAGCCTATAGTGGGAAGGCCACTTACTGAGCACAACCTCAAAGTCAGGGGTCACTTTGCAGGCCCTCCCATCCCTCAGGGTCCTAGAGCCCAGTCTGCAGCCCAAGCCCAGAAATCTACACAGCTGGGAGTTTTTCTTTGTTGTGTAGACATACCCACAGAGCTCTGGCTCTATCCCTGTCTACTCCACCTTTCTGACTGGAGCCCGAGCCCGAGCCCGAGCCCTGGCCCTGGCCTCGTTCTGTTAGCCACACCCTGCAGTTTCCTGCTGATATTTATGAGGAATTCCCTGATCCAACCCAGGTGTGCCTCTTTACTAATGAGAGTTGGCTAGCCTCAGCCCTCCAGCCCTTAAGGGGCAAGCCACCCTGTTACAGGGCCTCCAAACACTATTAAAATACAAATAAATAATAAATATAACTAAATGCGCAAATAACATTAGAATAGAAAAACAGTTAGAGGGTCATTATAGATGGACCTAGTCCAAAAAAACACTAAATTAGGTATTTTTTGAGATAACAAGGTTAGGCTCAAATTAGATAAGATCTATGTAGCTCTCCTTTCATGTGCGGGGGAGGAGGGAAGAGGAGAACAGAAACCAGAACAGATGTCAAAAGCTATATCTGAAGAAGCATGGGTGCCTATACTGCCTAGTAACAATATGACTGGAAGCCCAAATGGCAGATGCACTCAAGACAAGCATTGCCTCTATGCATCTGGTGGAATGGGCCCTAACTCCTATTGAATAAGGTCGACTTTGAGATTACAAGCATGAGTGCTACATCTTCTGATCTACTCAGATAACTCAGCCTTATGGGCCTCACTCCCTCCCTTTGGTCCTTCAAGTAAAGTAAATAAATTTCAAATCAGCCTGAAATTTCTATGTTGTGTATTTATGTAAAGTAGAACTTCGTGGCCTGTCTCACATCTGAGGCAGGGAGATGCCTCTGTCTCACTGGATGGAAAATGTGCTCTGATGCTGGTGGAAGTCAGTTGGGCAATTGTGCACAAAGAGAGATAAAACATGAAGGACACCTTTGTCCTTATGAAATACTATATATGGAGGTCTGTAAGCCTCAGCTGTCACTTCAGTCATCCAGCAAGCTGAGACAATGGCCACAACACAAAATGTTATAAGGGTTCCAACTTCAAAGGGGAACACCCTTCATTAGCTCAAAGGGAGGATTACAGACAGTTTGTGACATTAGATTTGCTTTCCATTCAGGAATAATCTATTTGACAGGAGGGTTTATCGTAACAAGGGCTCGGAAAATATCATCGGGAAAAGGTGTCCTATAGCAGATCTTTGAATATATCCCAATCATGCTCAAGGCTCAGACTGACATTCTAAGGAGCTGATGGTAAGAACCTCATGAAAACTCCATTAGGGATTTTACCTGGAGGATAATTGGTAGGGTTAACAGATCTCTCTCTACACCATTAGTAGAATTTCTTCCAGACTCTCTAATAGGGAACAGAATTTGAGAAACTTTTGGATTTTAAAAGGGTCCCAATGAGTTTGTCTGATCCCTTTATATTGAAGTTTTAATCTCTGATGTTTACACAATCATGGACAGATGTAGTGGTCTGGGTGAAAGACTGGCAGATGGAACCATTTGTACAAGCTCCAAGTGGCCTTCTTGGTCCTTTAAGGACCATGAGAATGTTGTTTGGAAAACGTTGCCGAACTAAACTTATATATTTTCTCAACTCTATAAAAATGTGTGGTGCAATTAACCAGAAAAATAACCAGTTTGAAATAAATTTCTAACACCAACATAAAGACATTTACATTTTGATGTTTAGTAACAATAAGAAGATGGAATACCACATCATGTCCCCTTCATAGATACCTGTGTGCTTTACATACATTTATGAATTAAGTTTCATAAAACCCCTGCAAACTATTTTTATCTGCAATTTACATATGGGGAAACTAAGCCACAGAGATGTTTAAATGACATGCCTAAAGTGACACATAATTCTACAAGAGATATAAAGATAGGATCTAGATCTCCTTAAACACAGGACCATCATTTTCCTTCATAAGGAAAGACAGAAAAAGATAACTTCTGCACTGTCATATTTTTTTTTCAGCTTACCTAACCTGGGTGATGTGATTGTGTTTACATTAATTTTCTCATTGCAGGGTTGAAGATGGCAGGGTCTGTATGCTGCAGGCTTTTCTGAGGAAAAACATTCATTGCCATGCCTTCCTGTGATCTTGTGCATGCACTGGATTACTCGAGACTGCATTCCTTTGCCACAGGTAATGGAACACTACAACAGATGGAAGAAAGGCATGTGTCAGAATTCTGTTTTTTCCTGTAAAAACTTGGAGTGAAATCCTGACTCACCTGAAGTCAATAGAAGTTTTGACGTCAGCGGGGCTAGAATTTCAGGCAGATTCATAGTTTCATAAATTAAAATTGATTTAAAACAAGTAAACTAGAAAATATGGTTGTGTCTAATACTTACGGCAGCAATTCCCAATTTATGGATTATAGCTCTTCCCCTGCCCCAAAAAATCTATAAAACCTTGCTAGGGATGGGTATTGGTTCCATCTACCTGTTACAATCAGCAACGCACACATCTTGAAGCACCAGTGGTGAAAAAGTAAAGCAAAGGAAGCCTCTGAGCTCCAAGGCCTGCTCTCCCATCCCTATTTCTGAATTTACCCTCAGGAGGCAACAAAAAGAGGATGGGTGGAGCAACAGAATATGCTCACAGAAACTGGAGAAAAGGAGTAGTGAACGATGAAAAGCCTGCCATATTCCCAACCCCACTGCTAAATTGCTCCCCTCACTGAGCAGAGTGAATGCCGATTCTTTTTAAGTCTGTTTGTCTTCATGTTTTCTTCAAGGACCCATCAACCTTATCTGCTTCTTCTCAGTTCCTGCAAGGATTAAGGCACCCCAATAAATGTTTTTATTCCCTCCCACACCCAAGGGATCCAAAGGGAAAGTGTGAAGAGGAACAGAGAAAAGAGAAAAGGGGAGAGAAATAGAGAGAGGAGAGAAGGTTTTGTGGGAAGATGCTGAGGAATAAGGGAGAGATTCAGAAGGGAAGGAGAGACCTAGAACAGCAGTAGCAAGAAAATAAGAATGAAAAATGGAACTCAAACCCCACTAAAATACACAGAAAAAGAGAAGAGAAACAGAAGAAGCTGGGTCAGGGAAAAAGAATAGGCAAACAACAGGAGAGATGTGGCAACCATATATACGGCACAAACTCACAATCAGAGGGGACTCCAACCCAAAAAGAGAGGGAATCAAGGACTTAAGAGCTCCATCCACACTAAATGTAGCATGCCTTTTCATGTGTATAATCCTGCAACAGGCCATAAGGAAGTTCTCACATCTACTGAGACAAATCTCCATGGGTATAATATGGAATCTATGGAACTGGTGCCAATAGAACATAACCATGGCTGTAGATGGGCAACTTATATACTCTTCAACTGGTACCTGTATTGTAGGAAGTCATTCCTTTGAGCCAAGATATATAACAGTAAAGCAAACATCACAGGTGCTCTGCATGAAGGTAATTTCATGTTAGCAACCTATACTATACTGTAAAATTGTACACTCACTTGGTAAATGAGTTATAGTTATAGACTGTAAGACCAGAAAGGACCATCAGATCATCTAGTCTGACCCCCTGTATATCACAGGCCACCAACCAATTAAGCAACAAACCTTTGGGTCCTAATCAAGACTGGGCGCAACCACAGCAAAGAGAGCCTGAACAGTTGTTCTCTCTGTGATGCCCACCAGAACCATGTAATACACTGAGTGTGATTAAAAACAAGAATAGATGACTTCTAGCACAGATAGGCAGCAGACAGACATTCTTCAGCACAGTGGAGTGTGACTATTACGATCTCAAACCTGAACATATCCTTTAGCAACGTGCTGGCCAGATCAAGTAAAAATCATGTGATACAGCACAGACTTTTCATGCTGATGGGCTGTGGACCTGTTAATTTGCCACCTCATGGATGTCCCTGATTGATCATGCTCAACTGAGTTAGCCTGACATTATATTAGCGTGGACCACTTTCTACATTTGGGGAGAAATAGATGTGCCAGCTGGTGGTGGAGTGGGGGGAGCTTTGCCAAAACACTTATCTTGAATTCCATAGGAAGCATGGAGAAAACATTTCAGGCTTTAGAATCAAGATTAGGCTCCATGGCAGCTAAACAGCGATATAGGTGTAATCTTATCAAAATGACATGATGCATGCAAGTACATCACACCACACAATCAAACTTGCACGAAGAACTGACTGTTCAGTCAGAACCCAATCAGCCTTGCCATCTTACTGTTGCCAAGGCGAATGGTGTCAGAAAAAATAGTATAGTAACAGTAGCTTTCTTTTTCCATAAAAAATGATTGTGAAATAAAATCCTGGAAGGCAAACTAGGGCAGTGCCCCACAGATGCACATGAAATCTAATCTGAACTTGTGAAACACACCCTTCCTCCTTTGCTGACTTTATGTTCACAGAATCTCATGAGACATACGTACATTAATTATCTAGTCACATATGTGCTATTGTTTTAAGTGTAATTTCATAGCAAAATAATGATATAGTGTTGCCATTTGTTCCCTCTCTGCTAGATCTAGATCCTGAAGTATATTTCATCCATTTTTGCAGTTGTTTACTTTATTAAATGTTTGCAACAGAAAATCACTTGATATCACTATGGATGTAGAAGCTCTCTACACCAATATTCCACACAAAGATGGACTAAAAGCCATCAGGAAAAGTATCCCCGATAATGTCACGGTAAACCTGGTGGCTGAACTTTGTGACTTTGTCCTCACCCGTAACTATTTCACATTTGGGGACAATGTATACCTTCAAATCAGTGGCACTGCTATGGGTACCCGCATGGCCCCACAGTATGCCAACATTTTTATGGCTGACTTCGAATAACGCTTCCTCAGCTCTCGTTCCCTAATGCCCCTATTCTACCCGCGCTACATTGATGACATCTTCATCATCTGGACCCATGGAAAAGAAGCCCTTGAGGAATTCCACCATGATTTCAACGATTTCCATCCCACCATCAACCTCAGCCTGGACCAGTCCACACAAGAGATCCACTTCCTGGACACTACAGTGCTAATAAGCGATGGTCACATAAACACCACCCTATACCGGAAACCTACTGACCGCTATGCCTACCTACATGCCTCCAGCTTTCATCTGGACCACACCACACGATCCATTGTCTACAGCCAAGCTCTGCGATACAACCGCATTTGCTCCAACCCCTCAGATAGAAACAAACACCGACAAGACCTCTATCAAGCATTCTTACAACTACAATACCCACCTGCTGAAATGAAGAAACAGACTGACAGAGCCAGAAGAGTACCCAGAAGTCACCTACTACAGGATAGGCCCAACAAAGAAAATAATAGAACGCCACTAGCCATCACCTTAAGCCCCCAACTAAAACCTCTCCAATGCATCATCAAGGATCTACAACCTATCCTGAAGGACAACCCATCACTCTCACAGATCTTGGGAGACAGGCCAGTCCTTGCTTACAGACAGCCCCCCAACCTGAAGCAAATACCCACCAGCAACCACACAACCTAAACACTAACCCAGGAACCTATCCTTGCAACAAAGCTCGTTGCCAACTGTGTCCACATATCTATTCAGGGGACACCATCATAAGGCCTAATCACATCAGCCACACTATCAGAGGCTCGTTCACCTGCACATCTACCAATGTGATATATGCCATCATGTGCCAGCCATGCCCCTCTGCCATGTATATTGGCCAATCTGGACAGTCTCTACATAAAAGAATAAATGGACACAAATCAGATGTCAAGAATTATAATATTCAAAAACCAGTCGGAGAACACTTCAATCTCTTTGGTCCCTTGATTACAGACCTAAAAGTGGCAATTCTTCAACAAAAAAACTTCAAAAACAGACTCCAACGAGAGACTGCTGAATTGGAATTAATTTGCAAACTGGACACCATTAACTTAGGCTTGAATAAAGACTGGGATTGGATGTGTCATTACACAAAGTAAAACTATTTTCCCATGTTTATTTCCCCCTCCCCGCCCCACTGTTCCTCACATGTTCTTGTCAACTGCTGGAAATGGCCCACCTTAATTATCACTACAAAAGGTTTGGTTTTTTTGTTTGTTTGTTTTTCTTCGCACCCCCTCCCCGCCCCTGCTGGTAATAGCTCACCTTACCTGATCACCCTCATTACAGTGTGTATGGTAACACCCATTGTTTCATGTTCTCTGTGTATATAAAATCTCCCCACTGTATTTTCCACTGCATGCATCTGATGAAGTGAGCTGTAGCTCACGAAAGCTTATGCTCAAATAAATTTGTTAGTCTCTAAGGTGCCACAAGTACTCCTTTTCTTTTTATGTTTCTCTTGTAAATGGATGCCAGGGGCTCTGGTACCTTGTGTTCATGTAGATAAAAGACACAGATGACCTGTACAACATTTTTATTTAAATCTTAATTTCTTGAACAAGTTACTATGTGTTTCAGATACCATATTTGACATGCCCTGAAATATGTCTCCTAACTAGAGATGGACTCAAACCAACCCCCTGGATCTATCAACTCCAGTCTTTGGAGCAGAAATCCAAACTTGGTGGCTTGAGCTCAACTGTACTGATGATGCACCTGACACTGCCTTGCACTTTTTGCAGTCATGTACAGGCATAAAAACTGAGTGGGACAACAGGACTATTCTGATTTGGTACACTAGGCACAGCTGTAAATTACTTCACAAGATGCAAGGCAGTGGAAAATCAGACACAACAAATTTAGATATGACAAATATATACTTTATTGAGACATCATTCAAGTTAGCAACATAGCATACTTCTCTATTTCTGCAGGCCTGTTTGCTATGATAAAGAAGGTACAATAGTACTCTGAAAAATGAGGGAAATATGTGGATTTTGTGTTTTGTTTTATAAATAGCATTTGCAGCTATGTGATATTAACTTGCCTGTCTGAGTAGAGATAAATCAAAGGAGGCTGTAAGGGGCAAGCCCAGAGGAAACAACAAAAAATGGCAAAGATAAGATAATATAGAGAGTGCAAAGAGTCCTTAAGGGAAACAACAGGGAAGCTATTAACTAGGGAATGTACCCCTATGTGGCTTCAGCTGGACTAGCAAAATTTATTCTCCCAAATCCAAACCTAGGATCACAGAGGACAGTAAAAACTTAAAGTCTATGGAAGAGGCAGGGATGAATCGGCTGTTAGTAGTGGGTGATCGATCTATTAGGGATAGATGCAATAAATCGATCCCCAAACGTGCTCCCCATCAACTTCAGAACTCCAGCTTGCGAGGAGTCGATGGGGGAGCGGCAGCGGTCGACTCGCTGCCGTCCTCATGGCCAGGTAAGTTGACCGAAGATACACCGACTTCAGCTACGCTATCCGCTATCTTAGGTCGACCCCCCACCAGTGTAGACCAGGGCTAACAGAGGAAAACACAGAGAGCATGCTGCAGCAGTGCAGGCTGTTTCCCACCCAAGAGGTGACAGTAAATGTATGAATGGGACTTACCAAAGCTTGGAAGAAGAGATTAAGGGGAGATATGAATATAGACCTTTTATTTTGTTTACCCTTTGCTTTCCCTGCTATGTACCTGTGGATGAATAAATAATTATTTGTTTTGAAGGAGCTACTTTTGAGTTACTCAATCAACCACTGTCACAGGCTGCTAGAAGAAAAGGCCTTACAGGTGCTATCACCATTGGGCCTGTCCTGTAAACATAGTTAGGAAGTAGAGGGCTGCCACCCAGAGATCCAATTCCAGAGTGGCTGAACCTCAGATTTCCACTAGGGCTGTCAATTAATTGCAATTATTTCACGCGATAAACTCAAAAATATTAATCACGATTAAAAAAATTAACTGTGATTAATTGCCGTTTTAGTCACACTGTTAAGCAATAGACTATGAATTGAAATTTCTTGAATATTTTGGATGCTTTTCTACATTTTCAAATATATTGATTTCAATTACAACACAGAATACTTTGCTCACTTTATATAATTTTTATTACAAATATTTGCACTGTAAAATGATAAACAAAAGAAATAGTATTTTTCAATTCACCTCATACAATACCGTAATGCAGTCTCTTTATCATTAAAGTTCAACTTACAAATGGAGATTTTTTTTTTAACGTAACTGCACTCAAAAACAAAACAATGTAAAACTTTAGAGAGTACAAGTCCAGGCTACTTCTCGTTCAGCCAGTCCTAAGACAAACAACTTTATTTACATTTATGGGAGGTAATGCTGCCAGCTTCTTATTTACACACACTATTTTACACAGGAGTTCACACTTTTGTAGCTGGCATTGCAAGGCATTTAAATGCCAGAAATGCTAAACATTTGTATACCAGTCACCGTTGCAGAGGACATGCTTCCATGCTGATGAAGCTCGTTAAAAAAATAATGTGTTAATTAAGTTTGTGATGGAATTCTTTGGGAGAGAATTGTATGTCTCCTGTTCTGTTTAACCCACTTTCTGCCATATATTTCATGTTATGGCAGTCTCAAGAAAGTAGTCATCATCAAGAAGATGAAGACCCAACACATCTTTGTATTAAGAACACTTTCACTGCAGATTTGACAAAATACAAAGAAGGTAACAAAGTAAGATTTCTAAAAATAGCTACTTCACTCAACCCAAGATTTAAGAATCTTGAGTGCCTTCCAAAATCTGAGAGGGACTAGGTGTGGTTCATGCTTTCAGAAGTCTTAAAAGAGCAACACTCCAATGCGGAAATTATAGAACCTGAACCGCCAAAAAAGAAAATCAAACTTATGCTTGTGGCATCTGACTCAGATGATGAAAATGAACATGCGTCAGTCCACACTACTTTGGATCATTATTGAGCAGAACCTGTCATCAGCATGGATGCATGTTCTCTGGAATGATGGTTGAAGCATGAAGGGACATATGAATCTTTAGGACATTTGGCAGGTAAATATCTTGTGACGCTGGTTATAATGGTGCCATGTGAACACCTGTTCTCAATTTCAGGTGACATTGTAAACAAGAAGCAGGCAACATTATCTCCTGCAAATGCAAACAAACTTGTTTATCTGAGCAATTGGCTGAACAAGAATTAGGACTGATGGACTTGTAGGCTCTAAAGTTTTACTTTGTTTTGGTTTTGAGTGCAGTTATGTAACAAAAAATCTACATAAAAGTTGCACTTTTACGATAAAGAGATTGCATGACAGTACTTGTATGAGGTGAATTGAAAAATACTATTTCCATTATTTATCATTTTGAATGCACTTTTTTTTACACAATTCTACATTTGTAAATTCAGCTTTCATGATAAAGAGATTGCACTACAGTACTTGCAATGGGGGATTTGAAAAATATTATTTCTTTTGTTTTTTACAGTGCAAATATTTGTAATAAAAATAAACATAAACTGAGTACTGTATACTTTGTATTCTGTGTTGTAATTGAAATCAATATATTTGAAAATGTAGAAAACATCCCAAAATATTTAAATAAATGTTATTCTATTATTGTTTAACAGCGCAATTAACGGAAGGGAGTTCTGAACCTTAGCTTTCACTTTCCCGTATGACAGTGGTACCTCTGTGTTTTAGCTGTAGTTGTTGCATCCTTGAGGTATTCCTGCCATATCCAGGAATGCCTGAGCCAGATGACAAAGAAGAGAACTCAGTATTACATGTTTAGCAAGATCGTGTAAGCCAGTTCTACATCAGACCTTGAACAGAGGGCCTGGAGGATTAGTTCTGCAAACCGTATGAAGAAAGAAGGCAGACAGGAGAAAGGCCTAAGAGTCTGAGAGGGAGATGCGGGGATAGGGGGGAAGCAGTAGATCTTGACATTAGTAAGGGTTTTGTTACAATCTCGCATGACCTTTTCATAAACAAACTAGGAAAATGCAACCTAGATGGAGCTACTATAAGGTGGGTGCAAAACTGATTGGAAAACTATTCCCAGAAAACAGTTATCAGTGGTTCACAGTCAGGCTGGAAGGGCATAACAAGTGGAGTCAGTTCTGGGTCTGGTTCTGTTCAATATCTTCATCAATGATTTAGATAGTGGCATCGAGAGTATGCTTATAAAGTTTGCAGACGAGACCACGCTTGGAGGGGTTGTGAGTGCTTTGGAGGAGAGGATTAAAATTATTTAATTAAATAAGATCCTACTTATGACTATCAATATCTTCCATGCTAATTTGTTAGGCAATGAATTTAATCAGAAAATCTATGCAGTCAAAATCACTTATGAAATAATTAAACTAATTATACATAAAACTTAGTAAAGTGTGGAGGTTCAGCAGGTGTCCTCTGTAAATCCTAATTTAATTTCACCCTACTCTTCATTACTATTTACTGGGGAATGCTCTCTCACGAATATTTTTTCCACCAAAAAAGAATGTCACATTTGCACACACTGTAGTTCGTTTTTGTGGTGTTCTAGTTATTTCTTACTTCTGACTGTTCAGGTGACCTACATTTTGAGGCCATGTAGCTGATTAGCAAAAATTCCCGTAGGACAACTGTGTTTGTAGGTTTAGACTAAATGTTCTAATATGCAGCCAGTGTTTTTTTATGTGGCTGTTAATCTGGCAGTTTTGGACACAGTCCTAAAGGTACTGTAAAACCATTCAAGCTGCAAGTCATGTAAAACATTCCTGTTAAAGCCTCTACAAAAAAAAAAAAATCCTGGATAAATATAGTGAAAAGCTATTTTTAAAGTTTTTTTGCATGAAAACTACACATTCTATATGAATACTGGCCTACCTTTGAACTTCTTTTAAATATAATTTCAGGGACTGAAATCTAGCCGTTAAATATAACAATCCTTACACTTGGCATGCACAAGGATTACCCGAGATTCCTTCTTTCTGTTCCCTGCCAAAGATATATATTTTGGAGAGAATACATATTCCTATGGCCAACAGCTGAGAAAGGTGCTGTAATGCCTTAGTTGTTTCCAGCTGGCTTCAGTAAGAAGTAGGAATTCCTAAATTAAGGGAAAAATTGTAACTGGCAGTCAGTAACGGTCAAAATGTGTCTCTCAGCCAAAATAATAGGCAATCATTACAGGATCTGATACAATCTACAATAAGAAGCGCCAATCTGTGACAATGTTAACAGAATTGACTTGGACAATTTGTCTTCAAGAATAAATAGATTGCTCAAAAAGGCGTTTTACAAGTCTAAGTAACATTTGAACCGGAGAGAGATGTTCTTATAAGGAAACTCAATGATGAGTTCTGGAAATTACTAGCACAGCATTCCTAATCATTTATGTATAGGTTTGTCAGTTCCAGCATTCAAGCAGTTTCAAACTTTTAATAAAGTGAGTGTGAAACAGCATACTGAAGAATCAAAAACTGATAACAGTGCATAAGGTTTGAAGGTTTGCAATATTTTTTGTTCACTTTGTATTTTTAATGTAGTTTGGTTTTGAGGACTGTTATTAGATCATACAGTGTACTTGTTTGTATAAATGATTTTGTTTAAATGAGGTTAAAAATATCCACAAAAGTTGTTCATCAAGCTATTCAGCTTTTGCTATAGCTGTTTATGTCCCAAACTATATCTACTTTATTTGTACCAATATTTGTGTATCAGTTAATCAGAAAGAAGGGGGAATAATGAATCCAAATACATGACGCAGTCTGAGTTCCTTCATGCCTCATTTGCAGGAAGATCTTTGCCACACTCAATTGTAACACACCCATCACCTCAGTATCAAGATGCCAAGTTTAACTGTGAAAGTTTAGCTGTGAAAATCCTGTTTTGGCCCCTTCCTATTTTTAACCACTTTTACTTGGATTTTTTCGTGTTTCCTTTCCCTTTTTTGTACCTTTTTCACTGTATTTCCTGTTTTTCATTAGTGCAAGACGACTGCTACAGAGAAGTGTCTTCTGTATTGTAGCCAGACTTTGGGCTCCATCTTATCTTGGTAAGTAACACTATAGATGCAGCCTGTCATGGAGTAACCCTCAGCCCCTGCTTTTGAGAGTTGGAATCTGGGCTCCATCAGTGTTAACATTCCCAAGGAGAAAAGCTGTCTTAGTTGTGTGTGGATAAAAAGTTGGCCTTTAAAACAGACAAGCACTATTCCACTAAGGGCTTTAAATATTAGGACCAGTACTTGGAACTGTCTTTGGTACCCAGTGGAAACCCATTGGAGAGTATGATATGTTTGTTATGTTTTTCTTATTCAAGAGCCATGCTGCTGTATTCTGCATAAGCTGGAGCTTCATTGTGTAATGTAACATTATTCAGTCCGAAACAGAGTGAATTACAGTAATCAGCTAGGAGGTATAGATCTCAGTAGCTAGGATCTCATGTGAAAGGTACTCTCCTGGCAAGATGAAAGTGAAAGCCATTCTTGGCATTATTGTTATGTGCAGTATCTAGAAATTAGTTCAATAGGATCCTGAAGCTTTGCTAGTTCATTAACGTTTCCCTCTTCACACCCAAATCACCTTCATCTTCCTTAGGGAGAGGGGTTAGGGGTTCTTCATTCCCTGGATCCCCTAAAATGAGCCAGGTTAGCAAAACAGGAGAATGCCCCCTCAGTACACTGCCCCCAACCACCATTCTCACCCAAGCCTTTCTTCCTGTAGACCGCCTGAGATCTAGATTCCAGGAGTGTAAGAGAAGAAGATGGGGACAAAAACTCTTAGGACCAAGGGCTTTCTTTTGGCCTTATTTATGTTATGTTTACACACTTTGCTTTCTTTTTGATTTCATTTAAGCCACCGCTGCTTGGGTCAAGGAGTGACCCAGGCTGTTCAAACTAGGACTTTGCCCAAGGTGGTATACTTGGCTGCTGACATGTGGTACCAGAAATGGGATTTTTAGTCCCTGAAAGAGCAGAAATAAACAAACAAAAATCCCCATAGAAATGAATCAGCTCCTACGGTGGTTAGCCTATTTGTAATCACAGCAAGAGTTGTGACTACAGCAGCTGTTCAAGCAGATGACAATGCACTAAAAGTTACTATAATATATAACTGTCCTGCTGACTTTAAAAAGCTGCTCAAATCCCTCAATGTCAGGAGACAAACTCCCAAGATTCAGGGAATGCCCTTGGCCCTGACACTTCTTAAGATGATGGCAGATGATGACACAGACTCCTTCCACATAACCTTTGAGAAAGTAGCAACAGCATCACAATGGCCTCTAGAGAAATGGGCCATCAGGCTAGCTATCTTGCTGAAGAGGGGAAGGTCAGGCAGTGTACCAAGGTCTTGATGGAATGGCTGCCCATTCATCTTGCCCAAGATTAAACTGATTAAGCTATATTGGATTGATTAGGCATAACCTACCGTCAGCACTTCCAGATGAGAGTACAATCCCAAGGCCAGGCCTCAAATGGTGGCCCAGAAGCTGAAGGGCTTCTGCTGGTACTGATTAAAGCTGGAAACTGGACAAGACCCCAGGCTGTGGAGCTGATCATCCTCAAGCAGTTCATACAGATCCTCCTACTGGTTAAGATTGGGTCTGCAGACACCAACTGGAAAAGCTGTAGGAAGCTACCGGCCTCGTGGAGGACTCCTTGACTGGTCAAGCTGCTGAGAGGCCAATGGAGAGGAACCATAGACCACTATGAACAGCAAGGAGGAGAAATGTGTGTCCAGGGAGAGAAGGGAATTACACTGGATGAGTCCCAAGAAGGCCTTAGCACATGCCTGGGCATCAGAAAGAGCCCAAAGTCTGTGACCCTCCTAAGGCCCTCCCAGTTAACAGATGGATATCCCCAATCATGTAACAAGACCTTTGCTAGCCACCTGCCCAGGCACAGGGATACCCAAAATCTTCACAGGAAGAGATCAACCAAAGTAGCGGGCTGTGACAGGATGCAGTTGTCTGTTTCTCCTGTGTCCAACTGGGGCATATGTACATGGAGTACCCATACAAGGAATGCGTTTTTGGTCAATTGTATGGCAGAAAATAGGGCCTGGAGAAGGGGCCCAGGAAAACTTATCGTACGGTAAAAGTCAATGACAAGGAAACTCTGGCCCTTGTAGACTCTGGCGGTGTCCAGACATTCATCTGAGAACTAGTGGAAGCAGAGTGGCGACCTACAATAGGAGAAATATGTATCCACTGCATCCACAGGTATGTCAGACACTATCCAAGCACCACAGTGCAACTGAATGTTGTGGGATACAAGAGCCTCTGAAGGTGTGTGTGTCCCCCAAGACCTACCCTTTCTGGTAATATGAGGATGAGATTGGCTATGCTTTCCTGAGCTGCTGTTGAAGCTTCCTACAAGCTGTTGAAGCTTCCTATGTAAATTACCCCTGAGGATGCTAGCCTGTGGGGTAACATGGGGACCCTTTTTTCTAGATATTTTTCTACTGATTCTGGAACAAGAAATCTTGGCAGGAGAGGGGTATAGAAAGAAAGGAATGACAAGAAGTGAATAAAACCACTGCAGTCATAGGTGTAGCAGAGCACTCAGACCCAGGAACTCGCCAAATCAGAGAAGAGGACTATGGGAAACATTCTCCACAAGCTTGGTGGGAGACCCCCCATGCCATAGTTAAACCCTGAGATGCTGACTGTCTTCTCAGACTTTTGACTGGAATAAAAAACTGACCAGACCTTGGGCCGACTACATGAGCAGATGGCTGTGATTAACGATGAGGAAGTAGAACTCCAGAGGTCATGGCAATATCTATATTTTGCCCTCAAGACAGACCTTTTATACTAGGTAGATCAAGACCAGCAGATGAAGGAGGTTCAAACACAATTCCTGGTGCCTAGAATATATCGCTGTAAACTCCTTCACTTGGTATAATCCATACCCTGTAAAGGTCATTGGGGAAAAGACAAAACTAGGTCCAGAATTTTGGCACTTTTTTGTGGCCCAGTATACACAAAGAGACCAAAGATTTCTGCGCCTTCTGCCCTGAATGCCAACTAATGGTTTCCAAAGGTATCCCCGGGGCTACACTAGACATGCCTCAGCACTGCTCTTGCTCATGAGGATGAGAGCTTGAGGTTTCAAGGGAGCAACAACTCGCTGTCAGACTGCCAGAGGAGCCAGCATTAGGCTGTCTCTGAGCTAGTTAAAGCCTCTTGGATTACAAGGGAAGAAGATGGGGACAAAAGCCCTGAGGACCAAGGGCTTTCTTTTGGTCTCATTTACGTTATGTTTATTGACTGCCTTTTTGTTGATTTAACTTAAACCACCACTGTCTGTGTCAAGGACCGACCCAGGCTGTTCAAACTCGGACTTTGCCCAAGGCAGTATCCTTGTCCACTGAAAAATACCCTCTTTTGCGTCACATACTCGTATCTGACAAAGTTTTGAGGAACCCAGTTTAATTAATGAATACAATGGTTATATAAATTACAAAACTGAATCATGTAACATACTGTATTTTAGCCAAATGAAATACACCTAATTCTGAGATATACTTTGTGTGACAAAAAATATAGGCCCTAGCTGGTGACAACATTTTACTGGGTAATTTGTATTGGAAGAAAACCTTTGGCTCACTGGGATCATTAGCTAGATCTCTGAGTCTAATACAGCATTAAAACAACAACTATCATATTCCAAAAATATGACAGTCCAATAAATAACTAGCACAATATCTGTACAGATATAGAAGGACAATTATATTTCAAACTATAGTCAATACAAAATAAAGTTAATCTGACGTTTCTATCTCTAACACATTCACCTTAAGATAAACCATATTGTAATAAATACCTTTAAATTCTCATACACTAATGAAGGGGTTTCTGCTGCTTCTGGTTTACTGCAGGCAAAAGTCTGTGTTGATTATACAGGCATTTCTACTTAGATCAGTAACACAAAGGCCAATCACTCCTGTCAATGTCAATTTTAAAAAGTGACAAACTTTAGTAGAGAAAATGGAAGCCAAACTACATAGTTTAAAGTTTCAAGCTAAGGTTAGAACTCAGGATGTGGCTCTAGCAGACTGGAAGGGACAGTGTAGGACATTTGTAAAATTGCCCTGTGATTCAAAATTTTTATATATATATAAAATGATAATAAGCTCATATATACTACTATTTACATGTTGAAACAAAGATACATTTTTAAAGATCTTCTACAGAATATTTTTATAATTTCTCAATTATTTTTCAGTATCCACTCTTATTCTCCTTTTACTAGAGGTGAGTAAAAAATACATAGTACCTTCTATTCCTTGCATGATCTTTTCATGCACTCACATGGTTTCAGCTGTCATCTTTATGCTGATAACTCAGAAGTTTACCTTTTCACTCTTGCCCTGTTTACCAAGATACTATTCTGTATTTCAGCCTGTCTCCCTTACATGACTGAAGTGAATTCAAACTCCATTGCAAGGATCATCCTTTTTTGCCTGTTCTGACCATGTCACCCCTTCTTCGACTTTCTCCACTCGTTATCTCTTTTCCATTAAATTAAGTTCAAGAATCTTTTCTAACCTTTACAGATTTGCCTCTTTGTACTTATCTGCTCTCCTTTCCTTTTGCATTGCCCTGCCTCTTCTTCTCCATGACCACCCATTTGCCCACTTCTCCCATGGCTGTCTTTGCACCTTTTTTGATGCTGCCCCCACACACATGCTCTTCCCAAACTGATCTATTGCCAGTAACCTGTCCTCCTTCAAATCCCTCTTTGATGCCCACTTTCATAAAGCCTAAAAGAAAGAACAGAAAGAGTCAGAGACACCTGTACTTAAGGGTTTTTTCACTATTTTAAAAAAATATATAAAATGTATACAAAGGGTATATATTTGATTGACTTCTTCTCCCCCACTCTTAGTATGTCACTTGTCATCAGCGGTTCTCAAACTTCATTGCACCGTGACCCTCTTCTGACAACAAAAATTACTACATGACCCCAGGAAGGGGGACCGATTATTGAGCCTGCCCAAGCCCCACTGCCCTGGGTGAGGGCAAAGCTGAAGCACAAAGGCTTCTGCCCTGGGTGGGGGAAATGTAACCTTAGCCCTGGGTGGTGAGGCTTGGGCTTCAGTCCTGGGTGATAGAGCTTGGGCTGCAGACTTGCTGGGGCCCAGGCTAACACCAGCCTTGGTGACCCCATTAAAATGGGGTCATGACCCACTTTGAGGTCCTGACCCATAGTTTGAGAACCCCTGTCTTAGATGATAAACCCCTTGGGTCAGAGACTGTGTCTTCCTGTGTGTTTGTACAGTTTGGAGCACAATGGGTTCCCCATCCAGATTGGAACCTTGGGACTCTCTCACAACAAAAATGCATAACAATAAAACCCATTCTCCTTACAGATCCAACAGTTTTGATAGACAACACAGAGCTATGTCCAATTGTTACTTTTGGATACTATTTTGTCATTCCTGAAAGCCTCAATTTCACTGAGAAGACTTCTAGCAATAATAGAACACCACATGGTAGCTCCCAGGGTGGTTTACTAAGATGAGACTATCAAAATATCCTACTTTTACCTGTGATTCTATGCACATATAATATGAAATGGGCACACACTTTTAAAATCCTATATAGTTCATCTGTGTGCTGTAGATGACTCTCTCTCTCTCTCTTTCTTGTTTTGTAACCCAACGTTACACTACATTTATTCCAGGCAGAAACTAACAAAGTAGTTTTGAACTGATCCATAAAAAAGCTTTGTCTAAAACAAATTATGCTAATGTACAGGATAAGATGAAAATGAACAAACAACTCCCCCTTTTATTTGATTGTATGGACAGTTTGAGATTTATTTGCTTATTCATCATTTCTGAAAATAAAGACATACCTCATTTGTTGGAAACTAACTGTATAATTCAGTTAACATAAAAGTTATTAAAATGATGCAAGGGTTATTTTGACTTCTATTATTTCACAAAAGTCACATAAGATCTTTCTCCATAAATCTAGTAATAATGTCATATCTTGATATGTGGCCAGCACTGTTCTGTTCCCAGAATTTAAAAGAACTAATAATTCTGGATTAGGAACCAAAGAACTAAACAAGGCTAATTATTTTCTCAGTACAACTAATCTCCTAAATAATATTAAAAGCCCACAGTTTCTCTTTATATTTCAATTGAAGGAGAGTAAACTATTTGCATTTATTTGATAAAGAAGCACTCTGCACAGTTTAAAGGTTGAATTTCCTAGGTTCTTGAACAGGTAGCAAAAACAATGCACTTCTCTTTCACTCTTCCCCATCTATACCAAGAACTGTTTCACACACCAAGTATGAGGCAGTAGATGTCAAGACTGATTGTTTTTTGCTCTACAAAGGTTTAAACATTAAAAGACAACTGGCCAAATCTGGGCCCATTTTACAAGGCAGCAGAGGAAGTAGCATCCCTACATTGTTGTATAAACTGGCTGCACGTTGGGAGTGGGCCCTCCTCTCTGCCAGTGATGCCAGCCTTGACTGCCTACTTGTCTGCTGCTTGTGGGAACAGGAGGTTTGTGCACATCCTTCTAACAAGTCTTCACCGATCCTAGTCACATCTCTCCTTCCAGCTCAGGCCATGGTAGTTGCAGTACTAGTCTACATGGGCCATTGTAGCAGGGAGATAGGGCAATTCCTGGTTTCTTCATTTTTTTCCAGGTCCTGGGGAGATCACCTGGTGGTCTCTTGCCCCCTCACATCCCCAGGGCAGACATGGAACAAAGAGACAATCTGTGGCTCAATGAGCCCTATCAACTCTGCACTACTGACAGCAATGTTTTGGAGTTCTCAACTGGAAGATCACTCCATGGGTTATTCTGCCTGCCCAGTCTTTCCCCAGCCAATTCTTAGTTAACTGAGAATGAACTTGTTCTCACTTGGATTTCCAGAAGGCACTACACATACACAGTGATATACATATCAGTTGAAACGGACTGAGCCACGGACTTCATCCATGGTAGTGGGTTGCAGTTGGATGACTACATAAAAACTCAGGTGCAGTTTGGAGTTCACTGTGATAGCTTAACCAAATGAGTTCCTTATCTCCCCCCTCCCCAAACCTTCTCCTTTCTTCTTCTTTTTCATCACTCTTGACAAAACCACTAACATCCCAGTCACTCTGGCCCATCACCTTGGTGCTATATTGGACTCATCACTTTGCTTTTCCCAATACAACGATACTATTTACAAATCTTGCAGCTTCTCCCTTGTCAACATCACTAATCCACCTTTTTCTCTCCATTCCTATGGTGAAATATCCAGTTTAGGCCCTCATTATATCCCACCTTGATTATAACAGTGCCCCCCTTCCATCCTTACAAACTGCTGCGGCTAAATTCAACTTCCTTGCCCATTAGTTTGCTCACAGAATTCCCCTTTGAGTCCCTCCATTGGATTCCCATAGAATTTTGTAACAAACTTAAGCTTCTTGTCACTACTGTAACTCCTCACTTAAAGTCGTCCCGGTTAACGTTGTTTCGTTGCTCATCAATTAGAGAACATGCTCATTTAAAGTTGCACAATGTTCCCTTATAACATTGTTTGGCAGCTGCCTGCTTTGTCCACTGCTTGTAGAAAGAGCAGCCCGTTGGAGCTAGCTGTTGGGGGCTTGGAATGCGGGTGGACCAGCAGCCCCCCATAGCACCTCCCCTAAGTTTCCTGTGCGGCAGCTGCCCAGCAGGCTATCAATTGCTGGGCAGTTCAGCTGTCCCTCCCGACACCGCCGTGTGCTGCTCCTGCCCTCTGCCTTGGAGCTACTCCTGGGAGCCTCCTGCTTGCTGTGAGGTGGGGAGGGGGAGGGAGAAGAGTGGTGCTGATATCAGGATGTCTCCCTGCTCCTGCCCACCACTCCTTTACCCCATCTCCACAGAGCAGGGGGGATACACGATAGGCTCAGGATGTAGGGAGTTTGCAGGCAGCATCTGTCGTCTCAACTTGCTGATCTACTTAAAAAGGCAGTGTACTTAGAATGGGTTCTGCATACTTAAAGGGGCAATGCACATATCTCTCTCTCACACACATGGTGTGTGCATGTGTGTGTCTCTCTCTCTCTCACACACACACACGGTGTGTGTCTCTGTCTCTGTCATGCTGTGTCTCCTCCCTCCATTCGTGCTGCCTTGTAGAGTGTGAAGCTACATTAACAATGTGTTAATGCTTGAGGGCTCAGCCAACTGCTAGTTCATCATTTAGCAGTAAGGCATTCCCTGGGAAATATCCCACCCTCTTCCACCCTCTGACTCTACCACCTCAACCAAGCTTCACAATGATCATTGCTGTGTACAGCATTAAATTATTTAAAACTTATACTGTGTATATATGTGTGTGTGTGTGTGTGTTTCCCCTGGAACCTACCCCCCCCCCCTTTACATTAATTCTTATGGGGAAATTGGATTTGCTTAACATGGTTTAGTTTAACATGGTTTAGTTTTTTCAGGAGGAGTTACTGTACTTTCAAAACTCTACATAACTCTACCCCTCCCTATTTATCCTCCCTTGTCAAGCTTCATATTGTTCCTCTCCACATCCCACCTTCTCATGAGCTTCTTATACAATCAACTCTGTGTCTTCTTCCATGCAGCTTTGTCATAAATATAAAGGGAAGGGTAAACACCTTTAAATCCCTCCTGACCAGGGGAAAAACCCTTTCACCTGGAAAGGGTTAAGAAGCTAAGATAACCTTGCTGGCACCTGACCAAAATGACCAATGAGGAGACAAGATACTTTCAAAGCTGGAGGGGGTGGAAACAAAGGGTTCTCTCTGTCTGTGGGATGCTTTTGCCGGGACCAGAGCCGGAATGCAGGTCAGAACTGCTGTAAAGAGTTAGTAAGCAATCTAGTTAGATATGCGTTAGATTCTGTTTTGTTTAAATAGCTGATACAATAAGTTGTGCTGAATGGAATGTATATTCCTGTTTTTGTGTCTTTTTGTAACTTAAGGTTTTGCCTAGAGGGATTCTCTGTGTTTTG
Source organism: Lepidochelys olivacea (assembly GCF_965140295.1). Lineage (NCBI taxonomy): Eukaryota > Metazoa > Chordata > Testudines > Cheloniidae > Lepidochelys > Lepidochelys olivacea. The sequence continues at coordinate 83,050,807 of NC_140415.1, read as the reverse complement.
AATCTGATTATCCTGTAATGTATTTACCATCCTGATTTTACACAGGTGATTCTTTTACCTTTTCTTTAATTAAAATTCTTCTTTTAAGAACCTGATTGCTTTTTCATTGTTCTTAAGATCCAAGGGTTTGAGTCGGTGTTCACCTATGCAAATTGGTGAGGATTTTTATCAAGCCTTCCCCAGGAAAGGGGGTGTAGGGCTTGGGGGGATTTGTGGGAGGAAAGACATTTCCAAGTGGGCTCTTTCCCTGTTATTTTTGTTCTATGCTTGGTGGTGGCAGCAATAAGGTCCAGGGACAAAAGGTAAAATAGTTTGTACCTTGGGGAAGTTTTAACCTAAGCTGGTAAAAATAAGCTTAGGGGGTTTTTCATGCAGGTCCCCACATCTGTACCCTAGAGTTCAGAGTGGGGAAGGAACCTTGACAAGCTTCCTATACACAGTACGACTACCCTAAGTTCATCCACAAGGCCCCTACATTGTCCACATTTTAGTCCCTCTTGAAGACTTCCTTCCACTGTGCTACCTATAGCAAATCAAGTTGATCTGTATGTAAATCACATATAAATTGTCCTTTCAGTACCCCTCTGTCTATTCAGTCATCCTTAGATTGTGAACTCCTTGGAGCAGGGACCATCCTTTTTAAGTCTTTGGAAAGTACCTAGGACATAGCGGGTCTGAGCTTGGGTAGCACCTCCTGGGCAGCAATGTCCACACTGCTATTTTTAGCACACTAGCTAAAGGAGAGCTAGTAGGGTGAGTTTGTCTAGCTGTACTGGGAATCACACATCCCAGTTGCAGTGTTCTCATACCCTAAGAGCTATTATGAAGTTAAATTCAGCACAAATTCTAGATTATACTGGAGACTTTAAAACAAAAAGTCAGAATTTTAGTAAAACTGTTGTATCATGGACCTTAGTGCAGCTGTCAGTTTCTTCTTTATCTTGTTGGCATTATTGTTAAAGTGATGAAAACAAAAATCACCATCTGATCTTTGTGTGTTTGTTCTTCTGAAATTAGTTAAATTCCATTATTGCGTTAATAATAAATAATAATATCTATAATAAATAAATAAAATTTTGTTTTAGGATCTCAAGAGGAGCAGCAAAGCCATTAAGGATCACATTAAACCTCCAGTTTCAATGGTGAGAAGTGTAATTTAAATTTCGCTAGCCAAGCCTTGGCATAAACTTGGGGGGAATTTGGCTCTGCTCAAAGGAACAGCCTTCTGTTCATGTCAAGAATTATCCTAAAGAGCAAAAACAGTGAACACAAAGGGCTGCACTGAACCTTCTGACTCAAAAACCAACAGCAGTGAGCAAGGATTAACGTTTATCTGAGCTTTCCATTTGTTTCCTTCATTGCAGACACATTAATATGTATGCCATGACTTCATGGCTATATATTCTAGCAATGGAACAGTACAACTACAGGAAAAAAAAATAGGAAATCCAAATATGGCATATTTTAAACTGATGTCTCTGTAGAGAAATTAAAATCAGGGCCTATATGCTAAATAAATAATCCACTTCAGATTGTATTGGGAGTTCAGTTAAAGCAACACTAAATGGATACTAGATGTAAAATGGATTATGTGGAACGGATTTGAATATTGACAAATTATGTGGTAGAGTAATGATGTCTTAACCAGTCAGGGAGGTTCAACTTACTTGTAGGCATTTTGGTAGTGTAAATAAATGAAATGTGTAAGATGAGATGCCTAAGCATCCTACAGTGGAGGAAAAGGAGTCTAATTGCCCAGAGTTAGATAGTAGGACATCTAAATGAGAAATGGAAGTCAGAAAAAAGTATGCCCTGGAGAAAAAAAGGATTGTTATCAAGGCCAGAGGAAAATATGCTCATCCTTTGGTAATGTAAATTAGAATATCCTCACTGCACCAGGTACACTTGCATCACAGTACCAAAGGCCATGCAGCACAACCAGCCAGAACGACAGAATCAGGACACAGAACATCCAACACTATGCCCACTGATGGACTTGAAAGGCACAAGGAAATAGGTGACTCAAACAAAGAGGCATCTCACAGCAGTATGTTACATTGCATGGCCAAGTGTCTATCCACTAGGTCAGCAGACACTAGGTCAGAAAGTTGTTGCTGTGAACAAAAACTCAGTGCACTGGCACTAATCTCAGCACGTAACAGATGGCATCAGAAGGATGATAAGTCAGATGATGGCAAGAAAATTTAATAAATCCTCAGGAAAACTGAATATACATAGAGCACAAACTAGAGGTAACCACTGCTTTGCCCAACAGTGTGTCAACATCACAGCCAAGAAAGACAGGAGATTTCAGAGATTTTTATACTTCTTTCTTTTTCTGGTGTCTTTGCACACACATGCCTTCACTTTTCTTATGTTTGTGGTTTATATTGTTGAAAACAGAAAGTATTTCCTATCAGCGTTGCTAGTTACACACTTCCATTGATTTGAGTTAAAGCTATACTAGTACAATTACACTTGGGCTACATTACGTACTCCAATTTTCACCTGAATTTTGTCTACACTGGCAAATGAAAGACAAAACTTTTGTCATTCAGAGGTGTTAAAAAAACACACACACACCGGCCCCCGAAAGACAAAAGTTTTGCTGACGACAAGCGCCGGTGTGAACAACACTTCCGACAAAGCTAACGCCACTTGTTGGGAGTGGAAGTTTATTGTCGGCAGGAGCGCTCATTCCTGCTGACAAACAGTGGCTACACTGCACACCTTTTAGTGGCATGGCTGTAGCGGCACAGCTGTGTCGCTAAAAGTTGTGTAGTGTAGACATAGATATACTAAACAAGTATAATGCTATTTTCTACTTAAACTCTATTCTTTTGTCACAATTTGACCTTATAGTTCCATTTTATTTGCAGTTGCATTGTTCCTGGATTTGGGACATTGCTGAATCTTCAATAAAACTGTTGCGTCTTTGATAAAACTTATTCCAATAAACTCTGTTGGAAAAATAGTTTTTGTTGTATTATGTGGTATTAGTGTCATATCCTACCTTAGACCAGTCTCCCATTCTCCAGACATAGCATTTGGAATAGTCCTCACAGTCTTCCTCTTCTTTAGGTCTTGTGGACAAAACACACTTCTTTCGGGGATTGGTGCACCTCACAGTCCGATGTCGTACTCCTTTGCCACATTTTATAGAACACTGTAGGATACAGAAAGATGTGATTTACGCTTCTACAAGACACAAAAAATATATGCTAATATTAAATCTAGTGATCTCAGCAGCCTCTACTTTCCATGACACAACATTCTGGTAAAAGAATGTTAGACTGAGGGCTTGTCTTCACTACTGGGGTAAATTGACCTAAATTACGCTACTCCAGCTACGTGAATAACATTTGGACCCTGAGACTAAAAATATCATAAGACATAATAACATAAGTCACCAAGACTAAAAATTCCATCCTGATAAGTGAAAGTTTTGGAAAATTATGATCAGCTGACCATAAAGAGTTATAATAAAAATTTTAGGCAACCTTACCTATAAATGGCACGCTCCTTAATATACATATGTATGAGGAAGAGATACATATATATATTAGATACACACAAAATAAAAAAGCAGCTAAAAAGGAAACAAAGTGAACTAAAACATCCTTGAAGAAATTCTAAATACTTTTCAAAGTATGAGACGGAATAAAACTTCAAATAAACCACAAAAGGATATAACAGACCTTAATTGGAATGAATTTTGAAATTGCAGAAGTAAATATCACAGATCTATATGCAGCAATCCAATTTGTTCTACCACATGAAATGTCACTAATTTAGATAAAAAATAATAAAAAAAATTCAATTGCATATAAAACATGTGAAAACTGTGCTACAATAAAGCCAGGGCAAAAGATTTATTGACTGGAAGGCCTTAATCAGCACATTTTCTTTCAGCTATTCCCACTTATATAGCCAAAAAATTACAACATTTCTTATTCAAGACGATTCTGATTGCAAGTTCAGGAAGCAGTGGCATATGGTGGAACTGGGGATTAGAAACACCTCGCTCCTTAAAAATTATTTCTGACCCCTCCCCCCTGACACATACACAATCATTACTGATCTCCCAGATAAAACCAACCAACTAAACAATTTAGGGTTCTTTCTTCTTCCCTGATAAATAAATTCCATTCTTCCAATTGTTCCTCTGCTGTAACCCCACCTCTGCTCCTTCTGAAAATGAGCAGACAGCTCACCCTGCATTCTTCTCCTTACCTTTGCACCCCATCCTCACCAGATCATAGCCTCTCCCTTTCAACTGCCCACCTCTGCCAGTTCATAGGCCCAGCCACTCATCGGATCACTACCTCTCACTGCTTCACCTCTTTTACCGCCCCATTCTCCAGGTCCCCTTCTCACTCTTTCGTTTGAACACAGGCACAACCTGCTCCTTCCTTGCAAACACAGGATGGCCATCACCTCACTCTCTCTGCTTCAGATTCCCTCTCTTGGGACTCTGATGCTGCTCCTGAGGTGTGGGTGGAGATCTACAACTAGGCCTGTGCCTATACTCAGATTCTGGGGCTACCCTCATTTTGCACTAGAGGGGAATGGAAACACAGCTTCTGAACATGTGTAGCACTCAGCATTGCCCTATACTTAAAATGGCAGGAGGAGCCCTTTTAGCGGCTAAATCTCTATCAGTCCTCTCTGACTGTCTCTCTCCTGGTTGAACTCTACAGTTCTATGCCACTGAAGAAACTGGGCACTGCCATTTCCTCCATCCCTAATTGTATTCTATGTTGCTGCACTGAAGGACTAGACTCTGCCAACCCCTATTCCCCTTCCTCAGTCTACTTTCTGGTACTCTCCACTGTGTTGACAGAGAAAAGAGAGAAAAGAAAGGCATATGCAACAAATGGTTTTGTTTATTATAAAACAGAAACAAATTACAGAGAATTTAATAGATAGGCTTAGCCCTATTTGTCCCCATCAGCTGCCACTGGCAGGAAGTAATAATACCTTCCTGGATTTGGGCTTTTGAAAATGTTTCAGAGCAGCAATTGGCTAAAAGAGGAAAACTCTAGGTAGTGGGTTTTATTACTCAATCATCTTTAATTCCAGAGAGATTAGAGTTGTGGCATGAAGGACCAAAAAATACCTTAATCTGGGATGTGCCACTTGTCAAAGTTCAATAGACATCAGTTATTCCAAATCCATTAAACTGAGGAAGTTTTGTCCTTGTCTAATTCTGATGCCATATATGTGAGGTAATACTTTTTACTAGTAAAAGTTACAGATAACACTTGGACTACAGCTTTCTGTACCCCCCTATAAGGGTCTCAACAAAATCTCTAGAAAATTTTAAGAAACAACAGTAGATAGTGAATAATGCATACACTGCACCTCAGACCACACTCCAGCTTCCCACACAGTCATACAATCCTGGCCTTCACAGCGCTGTGCAGAAGCAGGTTTTGGCCCAAGACAATCTCTTTCCCTAGCTCTAATCAAGGTTCCATTTCTGAGCTGCTGAGTACAGGCAACTTGTCTATTCTGGGTTCCTTTTCCACATGTCCTTGAACAAGGAGTCCATTCGGTCATCATCCATCTACAAAGAAACAAAAATAATAGAATAATAGAAATCAGGGATGGAAAAGACCGATAAGGTTATCTTGTCTCTTTTCCTGTCAACAGGATTGTTCTCTAACGTATATTTTGAGTGCTTTGTCCATTTTTAAATAACTCTAGCTATGACCATCACATTGAGAAGGAGATGAATTTAACTCAACTCATCACACATTTAAGAAATGTATTCTAACATTTAGATTAAATTTTTCTTTCCAATTCCATCAATTATACCTAATTATTCAATCCTTTATATAACATAAGCTTTCCCCTTCTCCTTTCTTATCATTCTAATTAGAAATGTATCCAAATGTAAAGTTTTAAAAGCAGAAGGTTACTTACCAGTAACTGTTGTTCTCTGAATATTTCCCCTTGCAGATACACACTATGTGAATCATATGCCCTGCCACACAAACCATGGAACTCTTTGAAAGCAGTGAACGGTTAGGGGTGTGCACACTTGTGCTTCAGACTCACTATTCTGGTCCCAAGGGTATAAAAGTCCCTTCACTTATGAGTTCATCTCTAACTCCAGACACACCATTTATATTTCTGAAGTACAGCGGAATAAGAAAGGGTCAGTGTGGATCTGGAGAGCCAATACATTTGGAGACCTATAGTTGCTCGTAAAAAGAAAAGGAGTACTAGTGGCACCTTAAAGACTAACCAATTTATTTGAGCATAAGCTTTCGTGAGCTACAGCTCACTTCATCGGATGCATTCAATGGAAAATACAGTGAGGAGATGTATATACACACAGAACATGAAAAAATGGGTGTTATCATACACACTGTAAGGAGAGTGATCACTTAAGATGAGCTATTACCAGCAGGAGAGCTGGGTGTGTGTGTGTGTGTGTATGATAACACCCATTTTTCATGTTCTGTGTGTATATAAATCTCCTCACTGTATTTTCCACTGAATGTATCCGATGAAGTGAGCTGTAGCTCACGAAAGCTTATGCTCAAATAAATTGGTTAGTCTCTAAGATGCCACAAGTACTCCTTTTCTTTTTGTGAATACAGACTAACACGGCTGCTACTCTGAAACCTGTCAGTTGCTAGTAAGTAACCTTTCCAGAATCTTCCAGAGCTCCGGATGATCTCTGTGCATCCCTCAAAAGTCAAAGCTTTCCAGAGGGTTCTGCCCTTTGGTGCAGACTACAGGTGCATCCCAGGCATCTTAACTGACAGTATTTAGAAAATTGAAGTTTACAGTGGACATTCCAGATTTCTGTCATGCTCACTCTGAGCAAACATCACATATAAATATTTTAATTTATTTTTCTTTATGATTAGTTCCAAAGGCTCAATGTCCATATTACAGCTTGTTACGAGAGACATATAAATAGACATCTAAAAAATGGCAGGTGTCGGTAACAAATAACTAATAATGCCAGTTAATGTTTAGAAAATTCCTAAACCCACAGGAGTGAAATTCCCCCATCAGTGAAATAATGTTTGTTTTGTAATTTTTTTAAAATACAAAATGTTTGACTACTTTGAATTCAGGTCTATGAGATACCTTCTAGATTGTTCCAAGTGGCACTTCTTATTAGCAGCTTTATGATTATGGCTTTATATGCTATTTAAATTATGTGATACCTCTGCTATGTGTAAAAACAGTGCAACACATTTAAAAATAATTATCATTGATAGGATCTCAGAAAAGGAGCAGATTTCTCCCATTTCTATCCCTCACTATTGGGACAATAAAAATGATCACTCTATAAAGGTGAAGTTCTTCAGCCTATGTTATGCAGGAGATCAGAGGAGATGATCATAGTGGTTCTTTCTGACCTTAAAATATATTATGTTTTTTACTTTACAGACTTTTTCTGTTAAAGACTTTCTAAGGAAACTGATGTTTTTTCAATATTTTTATGCATGTTTCTTTAAAATATTTTACTAGTAATTTAATTTGTTTTCTTCTCTCCTTTGCCTTATTTAAAAAAAACTATTCACCCTTCTATCCATATAATTTTGATCCCAGTCTTGCCAATCTGACACACACATGCATATTGATGCAAATAGGAATTTTGCCTGTGAGAGGACTATGGTACTTAACACAGTCTTCATTTCTCATGATCACATAAGTCTGGTAACAGGGATTGAGTATGATGATGATCATGAAAAATACCATCTGATACCTTTATATTTGAATTTCCCTTCTCTGAAACATAGCAACCACTCTAACTTGCATGCTTACTGTATTAAAGTCCAGAGATTCTCCTTAACCGTATGGCATCAACAACTCAGAGAAAAGCTGGTACTCTCTGAAGTTTAACAAAAGCAGCGTTACAGACAGAATGCTTACTGCAGTCACCAGGAGCGGAGGATGCAGAACTCCACATTTCCCACAGAAAATCCCCATCATGCACAGGAAATGAGCCAGCTATTACACCCCATTAAGTTGCCCAGCTACATTCCCTGTGTGTCCAGTCAACTCTGCTGACTGGTGAAAAGGGAAGGCCATGAATCTGCCTTTCCCCCAACAACTTAGCCAACTGGAGCACTATCAGGGAGCAGTCTCTGTGCTCAGAGTGCAGGAACTACAGCTGAGATCAGCCCCTTTTCTGTGGATGAAATTTAGAAAAAAGGCTAATTGTGCCTTTTCTACCCCTTGCACACAGAATATAGATCCATAGACACTGGTGATGTTCGTGCTTCAAAGGAATTGGGAAGATCAGTAAAGAAAAATAGAAAATTTGAAGTATTTACTTTCTAGTGTAACAAGTGTTTAGTGTGTGCTGTTAAGGATTATGATCCCAATTCAACAAAGTTCTTAAGCACATGTTTAACTTTAAGCATATGCTTAAATCGATTCCCGTGATTTCCACCACTTAACATTAATTACAGTTTAATGTAATTGAATCACTATCACCTTGTCTGGCACGGTTGTTCATTGCACTTTCGGACCTGTGGCTCAGGCTTTGTTAAATATTTGCATTTCTTATTGTCCACAGTACTGATATTCTTATTCATAATCTTTGTGCAAGATACTGTTGTCTTTCTTTCTCCTAATAAAACATAAAGCAAAGATACATGGAAAAATGGGAAATGTCCAGCTTTCTTTAAAAAAAATCTATGTTGAGTCGCAGGTAACTTTATCTGATAAAACTACCATCTTTATGTGTAATTGGTATGAAAGATGTGAAATAAAATACAGCAAGTTATTCTCAGATATAGTTTTCTATACATATGTACATTATACAAGTTTTAGTTTCACATGTGAAAATTTACAAACCATTGATTAAAAAAGTAAATATTTTATGAAAAAAAACATAAGCTGTATTCATCCACTGGCTTAGAAAAATGAAGTATGCCATTTCTACATTTTATAATGGCAATTATGGAAACCAATGATACCAGGAATAATTAAAGGTGGAGGGATCTGGTTGGCTATAAAAGAAGTTGTGATTTATAATTCCACAGAAAAAATACATGTTAATTATAAATACATTTGCAAAAATCACACCAAAGCACACATTCTTCTCTACCCAGACACAAACCTTTACCAATACCACAACTACTGTGCTCCACAACCTTATCTCTGCACCCATGTGATGCCAGACTTCCTACTTCCTCCTTCCAACACACTAAACAAGCACACCAAACTCCACACTAATAGTGTAGGGAGCAGGTACATTAATTGATTTTAAGGCTGGTGAGAACTATTGTGATGGTCTAGCATGACCTGCATAACAAAGGCAACAGAATTTCACCCACTCATTCCTGATTCTAGCCCAACAACTTGCCATCAAAGAAGAACATATCTTTTAGAAAACTATCCAGACTGGAATTAAAGACACCAGACAGTGGAGAATTTATTGTATCCCTTGTTAATCTGTTCCAATGGTGAAGTACATCTAATCTGAAGTTTGCTGATTTAAACTAGTAATTTGATAATTTGGTAAAAGGGTGTGAGCAGGAGGAAGGCAGAGTTAAGACTGTGGTGTATGATAGTGATAAGGAATGTGCCTGTGGATGCAGAAGTAAAGGATGTGTGTACGTATTTTTATGTATAATTTGTGTGTGGCTACCTTAACTGATTTACATTTTTCTGTGTATGTCCACGTGTGTATATTTACATGCATACACACATATATAAATAAATAACATTTGCATGTGATTGCCTTAACTATTTTACAGGTTTGTGTATGTATGTGTCCAAATATGCAGGCATACAGGCATTCACCCATACACCAAACTTGTTTTGCCAAATAGTTGATTACACACAAATTACATATCTAAATATATATGCACAAAACCTTACAGCTTCTTTGATACTTCCTTTTTATTATTCATTTTAAACATTATTTAAATAAATATGTGTTAGTAAACTGTTATTTCTGATTAATCAGATGTTGACAATAACAGTTTAAACTCAAATCTTTCCACATCATGCAGTCTGTAACACTTTAAATTATGTTATTTCTGTACATAAGAACAGACAATCAATAGGACAGTTACAATGAATGTTTCTTTTGTCAAAAATAAATAATCCTGAGCTGTAATTTTGAGCATTTGCATTAAAATATCTCAAAAAGAGGAATTTTAGGTTACCTAAACTAATTTAAATAACATCACAAGCTTATGCCAGTTACAGCAGAAAAGGATGATAAACAGACATAATGAAACACTTTGCTAAATGTTTATCTAAGTTGTCATGTAGAATAAATTACTAGGATTAATGTTACATTTGAGCTTTTCTCAGAAAACGAGAAACACTAGAAATGGTATACTTATGAGAGTTCATGATAAATGCAAGTACTGGAATTACAATAAAAAATACAGCAGGAAGTCATTAAAAGTGTTAATATTCTAAAATGAATCCAAGGAGTGGCACTGCTTAGAAAAGGAGATGCTGCTTGTAGCAAGTACAGAATGCGTACAGAGGAGAGTTCTCTTACCAAACCGCAAACATACATATCCATGGAAACTCGTCTGTAGAGAATTAAGGATTGTTCACAGAGTCAAAATAGCTGGGACAGTGAGTTCTTTCAACTATTATGATGAATAAGTGGTATGTTTCCAGCTTCTACTATTTGAGTCTATAGGAGAAGCACAGCAATTTTCAGGATTAGAAGTGACCATGTCAGGAGAGTAGTATGAAATGCAGAATACCAAGACAGTGCAACCTCGGGAGACTTGCTAAGCAACAAGTAAAGGAGTGGGTGAGCAGGGGATAGACATAAGAGGAGTCAATGAATATTTAAAGAAGATATACATGATGGTTGGAGATTAATTACTTTTGTTGGTCCATGGTGGTATAATTAGGAGTTATAAGATTAAATTTTAAAAAGGGGAAATTTGGACTGTATATCAAAAATAGCTTTCTGACAATACTTCTGTTGGTGAGAGAGACAAGCTTTTGAGTCACACAGAACTCTTCAGGTCTGGGAAAGGTATTCCTAGTGTAACAGCAAAATGCAAGATGGAAAGGATTGTTTATCATAAGTAGTTAGCACATATTGTAAGGGACCATTTAAGATAGAGTGGCCCGACAACATCTCTGCAGTCATAGGACAAAAAGAGGAGGTTAGAGGGTTAAGACTGTTGTAATAAGCCATAAATCCAGTGTCTCTTTTCCGTCTATGATTTTTAGTATCTAGCACAGTAATGAATTTAAGCTTCCAGGCTTATATTTTGAAAGCATTATGCAGGTTTCCTTTGAGGATGAGGACTGATAAGTCAGATATAGAGTGATCGTATTGTGAAAAGTCAACCCAGGGAAGTGGATGGTCAAGGAGATGGACTATGTGGCTGATGATTAAATACTTTGATAATGGATGTCTTAGGAGCTAATAGAAGACCTAGTATATTTTTACTCTATCTTCTGGGGTTCTGTGTGTCTTTGTGAGCAAACAAGAAACACAGAGAAAGGGCCACTCAGAATATATAGCAGTGCAAATGTCACCTATGTTTTCAATTCTGCAAGAGCTTGAGAATGATAAAGTAAACAGGATAGTGAATGAGAATAAAAAAGCATAGCATATATTATGCAGCACACCTATCCTGCAACAGGAGAGAAGAACAGGCATAAGAAAAAGGTAGTAGTAATCAAGTGACTATAATTAGAAACACAGATAGCAATGCCTATTGATGTGAATATGAGTGTAGTGAGATTTTTCCAGTATCGTGTAATTATCACACTATCATTATTATTATGCCATTTGTGTACCCCTCAGTTTACAGACATAAGATGACAAGGGGTAAAATTTTCAGAAGTATTTAAGGCCTGATCTGGGTTAATGTAAGCTGCCTTGTGTTGATCTAGCTGTGGAAGTGTCTTCACTTAATTTTGGCTCCCACTGACATAAGTGCCTCTCTAGGCTGATTTAGTAACACCACCTCCCCGAGTGGTGTAGAGTCACGGTCGATTTACTTAGGTTGACGCAGTCTCAGTGCAGACGCTGCACTGCTTATATCAATTGTTACTGACTTTCAGGAGCCATCCCAGAATGTCCCACGTTGATGTTACAATTGATACAAGAGTTCCTAGTGAGTACTCACACCACTGAAACAAAGAGGCAAGTGTGCATACACACAAGCTATTTAATAGCTGCGGTGGATGTATGCTGATGTTAATTAGGTCGACATAATTTTGTAGTATAGATATGGCCTAAGACCTAGGTATGAAATCTGGTCTAAGACTAGATATGGTCTTGAAAGTCAGTGGAACTTAGAATCCTAAGACCTAGATTTACAAGGGTAGTTAGGTGCCTAAATCCTAAACTTAAGCACATAATTCTGGATTTAGGCACCATGTCCCAATTTTAGGCACCACTGTGATTCTCAAAACTGCAACTGAATCCTGTAGGCACCTAAACTCACTCTGTGACTAAGTTTTTTCAGTCAAAAGCTCCCTTAGAGCTTGTGTTTCTGCCTCTGAGTAGGCATCTGGGTGCCTATCTCCTGCCTAAGCCCCAGTGCAATGTATGAACCAGGGAAGATAGGCATTTGCCAATCTAACTTGCATATAGGCCCCAATCTAGTAGGTGTACTTTCCAGATTGATAATATTGTTCATCTTCTAAAGAGTTAGTAATTTTTATGGATTTTAAGTTTTCTTCCATATTTGTAGTTTGCTTTTCTAAACTCACATATTTATGACCACAAGAAACATGCATCTCCCAGTTTATTAATATTGTATCAGTGTTTTCCTATCTGCTGATATACAGCTTTTGTTTCATTTTGTGACACTGGCAGCCCAGATGCCAGCTCTTGCCCAGTATGCAGGCAGTAGTTAAGACTGACAAGCTCATAGCTGGAGACCAGGTTACTTGTATCTTAGTTCTACTCAAAATAGGTATTAGTCTTATAAGAATGTAGTTAGTATTTAGAATCTGTGAAATGCTTGTATGTTGCTGCATGCATTAATCTCACTTATTATATATATATAATGTTATAAGTAGTAGTTAAGTGTTTGCTCTGAAACTGTAAACCCCCATAGTCAGGAGAGAAACATTACCAAGTGTGAAATATTACTTTGCCACAGGATGTGTTATCTCCTGCCCAACAAAAGAAGACTCATAGATGCCACACAAATAACTGTGGAACAACAGAAGACAAAAGTTGTCTGCTCCCCCGCAACCCATTAAAGGGAGACATGCAGGAGAACTCGTCCCATCATCTTGAACTCTGGGGGAAAGGAATCAAAACTGCATCTTTTTGACTGTTTGAACTCTGAAGGGCCAAAGACTCTAAACTGAAGCCAGAGATCCCCAGGGGCTGCCTTCTGGGTCTGCCCTGAAAGACACTTTGAATAGACAGACCACTACAACTCTGTCACTCTTAGGATTTAGATGGTAATTCATTTGTGTGCATATGTTAGTTTGCTTTAACTTGTAAATAAAACAGATGGACATCATACCAAAAGGACTGAAAGTAAAAAATCCATTACAATCAACATACCACACAGACAATGGTGAAAGATTGTGCCACACACTCTCAGAGAAACTGCGGAATCACCTGTTCAACATCCTATATAGCAAACAGTAGAAGATTAAGAATGGGCTCTCAAAACTGAAAATTCTTATAAAAAAACAACCTTCCACACAAACTTCCTCGTGGCTGGACTTTACAAAAACACACACTTCTCTACAGAGGGAAAAAGGCACTAAACTATCTAAACTCCTACATGCCACAAGGGGCCACAACAGTGGTACCCTTGACTCACCCAACAATATTATTAATCTATCCAGCTATACTCTTAGCCTGGCAGAAGAGTCTGTCCAATCTCAGGACCTCTCCTTCTTCCCCACCACCCCTACGAACATGATACAGTTCTGCGGTGACCTGGAATCCCACTTTTGCTGTATCCAACTCAAGGAATATTTCCACCACGCCACTGAACAGCACACTAACCCACAGACACCTTTCTATCAATCATACAAGAAGAAGGATTCTGTATGGACTCCTGACAGTCGAAACAACAGACTGGACTTCTACATAGAGTGCTTCCACCGACATGCATGAACTGAAATTGTGGAAAAGCAGCATCACTTGCCCCATATCTTCAGCCATGCAGAGCACAAAGCCATCCACAGCCTCAGAAACAACTCTGACATTATAATCGAAAAGGTTGACAAAGGAGGTGCTATAGTCATGACTAGGTCAGAGTATGAATGAGAGGATGCTAGGCAACTCTCTGACACCACATTCTATGGGTCACTACCCTCTGATCCCACAGAGGGGTACTAAAAGAAACCTCACCATCTGCTCAAGAAACTCCCTGAAGAAGCACAAGAACAAATACACAGACACACCCCTAGAGCCCCGTCCAGAGGTATTCTATCTGCTACCCAAGATCCATAAACCTGGGAATCCTGAATGCCCCATCATCTCAGGAATTGGCACCCTGACAGCAGGATTGTCTGGTTGTGTGGACTCTCTCCTCAGGCCCTACGCTACCAGCACTCCCAGCTATCTTCGAGACTTCCTGAGGAAACTACAATCCATTGGTGATCTTCCAGAAAACACCATCCTTGCCACTATGGATGTAGAAGCTCTCTACACCAACATTCTACACAAAGATGGACTACAAGCCATCAGGAACAGTATCCCCGATAATGTCACGGCAGACCTAGCAGCTGAGCTTTGTGACTTTGTCCTCACCACAACTATTTCAGATTTGGGAACAATTTATACCTTCAAGTCAGCGGCATTGCTATGGGTACCCGCATGGCCCCAGAGTATGCCAACATTTTTATGGCTGACTTAGAACAACGCTTCCTAAGTTGGGAAAAGCGGGAAAAAGTGGGAAAGCAGGATACCGGGAGGAAGCACAGGCAGGAATGTCTGTGAGGGGAGGGCTCCTGCCTCATACTGGGAATGAGGGGCGATCAACAGGTTATCTCAAGTGCTTATATACAAATGCACAAAGCCTTGGAAACAAGCAGGGAGAACTGGAGGTTCTGGTGATGTCAAGGAACTATGACGTGATTGGAATAACAGAGACTTGGTGGGATAACTCACATGACTGGAGTACTGTCATGGATGGTAGGCAGGGCAGAAAAGGTGGGGGAGTAGCACTGTATGTAAGGGAGCAGTATGACTGCTCAGAGCTCCGGTACGAAACTGCAGAAAAACCTGAGTGTCTCTGGATTAAGTTTAGAAGTGTGAGCAACAAGAGTGATGTAGTGGTGGGAGTCTGCTATAGACCACCGGACCAGGGGGATGAGGT
Organism: Lepidochelys olivacea; assembly: GCF_965140295.1. Taxonomy (NCBI): domain Eukaryota; kingdom Metazoa; phylum Chordata; order Testudines; family Cheloniidae; genus Lepidochelys; species Lepidochelys olivacea. Next base: position 83,035,535 of record NC_140415.1, on the reverse strand, counting down.
GGATGAAGCTTTCTTCCGGCAGCTCACGGAAGCTACTAGATCACATGCCCTGATTCTCATGGGTGACTTTAATTTTCCTGATATCTGCTGGGAGAGCAATACAGCAGTGCATAGACAATCCAGGAAGTTTTTGGAAAGCGTAGGGGACAATTTCCTGGCACAAGTGCTAGAGGAGCCAACTAGGGGGGGCGCTTTTCTTGACCTGCTGCTCACAAACCGGGTAGAATTAGTGGGGGAAGCAAAAGTGGATGGGAATCTGGGAGGCAGTGACCATGAGTTGGTTGAGTTCAGGATCCTGACGCAGGGAAGAAAGGTAAGCAGCAGGATACGGACCCTGGACTTCAGGAAAGCAGACTTCGACTCCCTCAGGGAACGGATGGCCAGGATCCCCTGGGGGACTAACTTGAAGGGGAAAGGAGTCCAGGAGAGCTGGCTGTATTTCAAGGAATCCCTGTTGAGGTTACAGGGACAAACCATCCCAATGAGTCAAAAGAATAGTAAATATGGCAGGCGACCAGCTTGGCTTAATGGTGAAATCCTAGCGGATCTTAAACATAAAAAAGAAGCTTACAAGAAGTGGAAGGTTGGACATATGACCAGGGAAGAGTATAAAAATATTGCTCGGGCATGTAGGAATGTTATCAGGAGGGCCAAATCGCACCTGGAGCTGCAGCTAGCCAGAGATGTCAAGAGTAACAAGAAGGGTTTCTTCAGGTATGTTGGCAACAAGAAGAAAGCCAAGGAATGTGTGGGCCCCTTACTGAATGAGGGAGGCAACCTAGTGACAGAGGATGTGGAAAAAGCTAATGTACTCAATGCTTTTTTTGCCTCTGTTTTCACTAACAAGGTCAGCTCCCAGACTGCTGCGCTGGGCATCACAAAATGGGGAAGAGATGGCCAGCCCTCTGTGGAGATAGAGGTGGTTAGGGACTATTTAGAAAAGCTGGACGTGCACAAGTCCATGGGGCCGGACGAGTTGTATCCGAGAGTGCTGAAGGAATTGGCAGCTGTGATTGCAGAGCCATTGGCCATTATCTTTGAAAACTCGTGGCGAACCGGGGAAGTCCCGGATGACTGGAAAAAGGCTAATGTAGTGCCAATCTTTAAAAAAGGGAAGAAGGAGGATCCTGGGAACTACAGGCCAGTCAGCCTCACTTCAGTCCCTGGAAAAATCATGGAGCAGGTCCTCAAAGAATCAATCCTGAAGCACTTGCATGAGAGGAAAGTGATCAGGAACAGCCAGCATGGATTCACCAAGGGAAGGTCATGCCTGACTAATCTAATCGCCTTTTATGATGAGATTACTGGTTCTGTGGATGAAGGGAAAGCAGTGGATGTATTGTTTCTTGACTTTAGCAAAGCTTTTGACACGGTCTCCCACAGTATTCTTGTCAGCAAGTTAAGGAAGTATGGGCTGGATGAATGCACTACAAGGTGGGTAGAAAGCTGGCTAGATTGTCGGGCTCAGCGGGTAGTGATCAATGGCTCCATATCTAGTTGGCAGCCGGTATCAAGTGGAGTTCCCCAAGGGTCGGTCCTGGGGCCAGTTTTGTTCAATATCTTCATAAATGATCTGGAGGATGTTGTGGATTGCACTCTCAGCAAATTTGCGGATGATACTAAACTGGGAGGAGTGGTAGATACGCTGGAGGGGAGGGATAGGATACAGAAGGACCTAGACAAATTGGAGGATTGGGCCAAAAGAAATCTGATGAGGTTCAATAAGGATAAGTGCAGGGTCCTGCACTTAGGACGGAAGAACCCAATGCACAGCTACAGACTAGGGACCGAATGGCTAGGCAGCAGTTCTGCGGAAAAGGACCTAGGGGTGACAGTGGACGAGAAGCTGGATATGAGTCAGCAGTGTGCCCTTGTTGCCAAGAAGGCCAATGGCATTTTGGGATGTATAAGTAGGGGCATAGCGAGCAGATCGAGGGACGTGATCGTTCCCCTCTATTCGACATTGGTGAGGCCTCATCTGGAGTACTGTGTCCAGTTTTGGGCCCCACACTTCAAGAAGGATGTGGATAAATTGGAGAGAGTCCAGCGAAGGGCAACAAAAATGATTAGGGGTCTGGAACACATGAGTTATGAGGAGAGGCTGAGGGAGCTGGGATTGTTTAGCCTGCAGAAGAGAAGAATGAGGGGGGATTTGATAGCTGCTTTCAACTACCTGAAAGGGGGTTCCAAAGAGGATGGCTCTAGACTGTTCTCAATGGTAGCAGATGACAGAACGAGGAGTAATGGTCTCAAGTTGCAGTGGGGGAGGTTTAGATTGGATATTAGGAAAAACTTTTTCACTAAGAGGGTGGTGAAACACTGGAATGCGTTACCTAGGGAGGTGGTAGAATCTCCTTCCTTAGAGGTTTTTAAGGTCAGGCTTGACAAAGCCCTGGCTGGGATGATTTAACTGGGAATTGGTCCTGCTTTGAGCAGGGGGTTGGACTAGATGACCTTCTGGGGTCCCTTCCAACCCTGATATTCTATGATTCTATGATTCCTCAGCTCTCGTCCCCTAGGGCCCCAACTTTACTTGCACTACATTGACGACATCTTCATCATATGGACCCATGGGAAGGAGGCCCTTGAGGAATTCCACCAGGATTTCAACAATTTTCACCCCACCATCAACCTCAGCCGGGACCAGTCTACACAAGAGATCCACTTCCTGGACCCTACAGTGCAAATAAACAATGGTCACATAAATATCACCCTATACTGGAAATCTACTATCCATTATACTTACCTTCATTTCCAGCTTTCATCCAGACCACATCACATGATCCATTGTCTACAGCCACGCCCTAAGATACAACCACATTTACTCCAATCCCTCAGACAGAGACAAACAACCACAGGATCTCTATCAAGCGTTCTTAAAACTACAATACCCACCTGGGGAAGTGAAGAAACAGATTGACAGAGCCAGAAGGGTACCTAGAAATCACCTACTACAGGAGACACCCAACAAAGAAAGTAACAGAATGCCACTAGTCATCACCTTCAGCCCCCAACTAAAACCTCTCCAGCGCATCATCAAAGATTTACAACCTATCCTGAAGGATGATCCCTCACTCTCACGGACCTTGGGAGACAGGCCAGTCTTCGCTTACAGACAGCCCCCTAACCTGAAGCAAATACTCACCGGCAACTACACAACAGAAACACTAACCCAGGAACCAATCTCTGCAACAAACCCCATTGACAACTTTGTCCACATATCTATTCAGGGGACACCATCATAGGACCTAACCACATCAGTCACACCATCAGGGGCTCGTTCACCTGCACATCTACCAATGTGATATATGCCATCATGTGCCAGCTATGACCTTCTGTCATGTATATTGGCCAAACCAGACAGTCTCTATGCAAAAGAATAAATGGACACAAATCAGACATCAAGAATTGTAACATTCAAAAACCAGTCGGAGAACACTTCAATCTCCCTGGACACACAATAACAGACTTAAAAGTGGCCATTCTTCAACAAAAAAACTTCAAAAACAGACTTCAATGGGAAACCGCAGAACTGGAATTAATTTGAAAACTTGACACCATCAAATTAGGCCTGATAAAGACTGGGAATGGCTGGGTCACTACAAAAAATAATTTCCCCTCTGTTGATACTCATATCTTCTTGTCAATTGTTGGGAATGGGTCACATCCATCCTAATTGAATTGGCCTCGTTAGCACTACAAAAAGTAATTTTCCCTCTGTTGATATTCATCCCTTCTTGTCTACTGTTGGGAATGGGCCACTTCCACCCTGATTGAATTGGCCTTGTTAGCACTGACCTCCCACTTGGTAAGTCAACTCCCATCTTTTCATGTGCTGTATATTTATCCCTGCCTACTGTATTTTTCACTCCATGCATTTGATGAAGTGGGTTATAGCCCATGAAAGTTTATGCCCAATAAATTTGTTAATCTCTAAGGTGCCACAAGGATTCCTCATTGTTTTTGCTGATACAGACTAACACGGTTACCCTTCTGAAACCTCTTTTATTCCTTTTTCCTAGTTAATAAACCTTTAAATAGTTTATTACAGGATTAGCTACAAGTGTTGTCTTTGGTGTAGGATCTAGAGTACCAATTGATCTGGGGTAAACGACTTATCTCTTGGGACTGGAAGCAACCAGATGTGGTGTGATTTTTGATATAAATGACCATTATCACTATGTCTAGTTTGTCTGGGTGGCAAGGTAGACTGGAAAGTCTAAGGAGACTGCTTGTGACTCCATAGTAAAACTGGCATAGTGATCTAGGAGTTCACATTTGTTACAGGCTTGGAGAATTCTAATTGTAGAACACACCACCAGTTTGGGGCCTCTGCCCTGTTTTTGACAGTCTGCCCTGAAGTAGGCACTCATAGTCGTGAGCTACTCTTGACAGTGTGGCACATGTACTTTTGGATCATTATCAAGACAAGCTACTAGTTACAGAGATTGGATTTGAGATTTGGGTGCAGATTTTCATCAGCGTCACTTAGGATGCCTTGAAATGTATTTTACTGATAAACTATGTTCACTGATTCCAAATATTTACTGGAACATAACAAAGCATACATATGTGTTTGTTATGTACATGTATACACACACACACACACACACACACAATTGCTTTTTTAATAATTTTGTCCCTAATTCATTTTGTTTAACCAGACTTCCTCTCCTCACTGTCCTTTTTGACAATATACATTACTTAGATGTAAAATTATACTATAGATATTATTGTTGTTTTTAGAAAATTAAAAAGCAAGCAGATGAAAAATATACTTAAATCTTTCCATGCCTATTGTATTATATCAGCTGTAATGAGGATGGTATTATTAAAACACTATTAAAACTAACATTTGGTTGAACAAATAGTTATCCAAGAATATATAAATATATATTATAACTTTAAAAAAATCATTTACCTCCTCCACATACAGCATCACAGTCCTCCCAACCTGAGTGCGTCCACATAAAAAGAGGTTCAGGCACTTTTGAGCTCTGATTCTCAGGAAGAGGGTCCAGTGGAATTGTGTATTCATAATGCAGACCATAATTCTGGTCATGAAAAAGCAACACCTGCAACATACACAGAATGAAGACTTATGTTCACAGACATTGCTGAAGTCCAATTATGACCAGAGGAAGAAATTAAATGGAGAGTAGTAAAGCAAGAATGAACACTATATTGCTCATGTGCACTTTCTCTGTTGGTACAGAGCTGCATTCTGGTCTTAGAGGAAACCATCACAGTCTTCTTGACTTTAAGTATTATACTGACCTACACGAAGGAAAGGGACAGAGTATTTAAGCAGAATAAATGAAGGGATGTGCACAACACTCACTAGGAGAGGAGCAAAAATTGAGGCCGACTTTCTCAGATTAGAATTTTCTATAGGAAGGGGTGGTTGGATAGTTTAGAAACTGACCATTTTAAGGCAACCGTATTGTTAACTCACTGTTCAATGTAATTCCACAGAGAAACCATACAACTTTTTCTCCAGATTTGTTTCTTTTTTACTATAACAATTTTCACTAGCAGCACACTGCAACTGTTGAACACACAATACAGTCCATGTGAAGCTATTGTTACTTATAAACCATTTAAATTTAGCCTAAATCCCTGTCAAAAAGGAATGTGTGACTTAGTTGTTCTAGAGATGTGTACGTTTATGATGGCAGGAGAATTTTATTCCCCAGTATGCTATCTGCAGTAGTAATAAGAAATAACCCATAGCAGGAGTATATTGTGGCTTCTTGTGGCTCATTGAATAAATGTGATTTTTAGAAATAAATTTGGCTCACAAACTAATTTGTGTTTCACAGTTACAGACAAACATTTTGAACACCTCTCTCCCACCAGAGTAGTGAGAGGATGTCATCACGCAAGATCTGATTCTAGATAACCCAATGGTAAAGGATGGATTTACAACTTCAGGTTTCTGCATGAAAGAATACTAGATGATGTTACTCACAAGAAAGATATAGTTTTTGGAGGACAGTGAGGATATCAGGCTTTAATTTATTTTTGGAGGGACATATCTCCCGAGATTCTTGCATTTGGAGGATTGAAAAATGTTGAGTATTCTCCCATCATCACCCTGAGAATCACCATACTCTCTCTCCTGCTTCCAATTCTATCACCATCACTATCGACTTCACCTCTCCTCCATTCCAGTAGGTGACCACCACAGCCCACTGCTCTTACAATGTGAAGTCTCCTATATGTTTTTCACACAAAAGATTTTATCTCAGTTATGGCTTCTAGCTATCTCACATTAGGAAAAATTGTCAAGCTATTTGGATTGCTAAAGAATTCCAGAAACATAAAACACCATCCTCACCACCATGCTCTTTTATATAAAACAGGTAAAAAATATAATCCGTATTGTCATACCAGTAGATGTAAAGGTGATGTTGTGGGACCTTTGGCAGAGATTTTCTCCCAGAGACCTCTCCGAACATAATGGACAGTGGTCCCAGCAATATTGAATGTTCCTGAATGTTCTATCTTCCAGTCACTATTAATGGACTGTTTGCTGGCATCTCGAAGAGCTGTGGAAATATTAGAAAATGATGTGAAACAGAACTTTACAGTAACACTTTATGACATCTTCATATTGTGCTGTCAGTATAATTTACAAGTTGGTGGAATCACAGGATCCAATTCACAAAGCTATTGGTCATTCATAACCTACATATGTACACTTCAACAACAGCACATTCTAGATTCACTTTCTGGCAAGGAAACATGACAAAAAACATATGTCTGCCATTATTTGGATTCTTCTGAAGTTAGGACAGTTTTACTGGCCTGATTACAAGGATTAACGGCCTGTAGCATTATTCAGTAACTTGATTAAAACACAGGTCAGTCGGGTCTATACAAGTTCTTTGCCCCCACTACGGTAATTTTTATGAACAGACAGGACCTAAGGAATAAGGGGGACAAATGGAATGCTTCAGAAATCACAGAGCACTTCTCTGGGTCAGTGCAGATTAGGATTTAGTAACTTCCTGCTTTCAAGTGCTTTGCTTTAACTAGTAGACTCCAGTGATTACTCACTGAAAATGTGGAAATGCTGCAATTGTCCCAGACAGGCTACATTTATGCACTATATTTCCATTTTTTAAAAAACTGACTTTTGTAAATAGGCATAATTTGATGTTTCAAGCCAGGAATACCTTTTTTAGGGGGAGGGCTCTTTCCCCCTTTTGGCTTGATCATAAGTATTGATTAGACTAAATAAGACACACTTCAAATTACTGAGGTTAAATGATTTTGCATAATTTTTTATACATGAATCAGTATTTTTTTCCTCCTGTGAAGAGTCTGTAATTCTTGAAAGAATCAGACTCTTGAACAGTCATGTGAAGTAAAGTATACTCAGAGTCACCTTGTGGGCAAGAAGTTCTACACATTCCCCATTTAAATTGGATGTTTGGCTTCAGAATTATGTGAAAGAACCTCAGCACCTTAGTTCATGCTCAAAATGTCTTTTAGAGTTGTACATTAATGTGAGTCATTCCTGGTGATCAACTTCTCTCCTATTTATATTTATACTGTTATGTTATGTTTCTATGGGAAACAATGGCAATAGGACCATCGACTGGCAGGAATACAATTGCATTATTCACCAATAATGTGTGCCACTACAGCACAGTACAATAAATAGTAAGACTCTAAAATCCATTAATGCTGTAAAATATTCCTGTATTAAAAATATCCAGTGATTTAATAAGTTTCAAAAATTGTCCTTTTAGGTTTAACAATTCAACTATTTAAAGTTAATTAAGTTCCATTTAGTAGTTGCTAGTGAGGGCCAAATCCTCTCCCCAACACACAACCAAAGTAAATGGACTATAAACTGGGGAGGTCTGCAAGGCTCAGAGAGGGTAAGCTGGAATGGAATCCTCTCCCTGATCAACAGTGGAGCTGCTATGCAGCCATGTGACTGTAACAGCTTTTGTACCCAGTCCATCATAGAAAAGAGGGGGCTTGGCTGATGAAATAATATAACTGTGGATCCATCTAGCCTACCCCTACCCATCTCCAAAACACTCCATGTTGACACATGAGGTGTGTAGAGGGTGCAGAACAGGCCTCCCATGTAACAGAACCATTCTGGTTCTTTTTGTATTCTTGTCACATCTGTGGGCCCATATTTGAGCTGCAGAATTTGACTTGAAGGAAGGAAACGTGGTCCTGTGATTAAAGCTTAAGACTGAGAATCAGGAGATCTATTTTTGGCTCTGCCACAGCTTATTTAACCTTGGGCAAGTTTATCTAGATATACTGTATGTCCCAGTCCTGATTACTCCAACTGTTTTCATTCTAACCTTGACAATTGCAATCTTGGTCCACTGAAGTCCATTCAAAATGCTATTGCGAAAGTAATTTCCTTGGTTCATGGTCTGGGTCTTCCATATCTTTGCATCCCTATATAAGGCCTTTCATAGTTTAACTCTGTCTTACCTATCAGTGCTAATATGTAATAAGGCCTGCCTCTACTCTACCAACAGTGTCAACCTTTATCCCCATGCATGGGAGATATTCCTTATTAATGTCCATAAAGTCAATACATTATTCTCCTTTGAATCTTTTTAAAACTCATTTATGCCATGAGATTTGCAAAACACACTAGGCACTGGCTAGACATTTGGTGTGCTGAGACTTCTGCTTAATATGCTAATCATGATGGTTTTATTTACCTTGCCCTTCCCCCCACCATTTGTTTCTGATCATCTAATCTCAAAAGTTATAGAGCAGAAATAGAAGGGATTCAAAGGTGGATGATGAAAATGACTAGAGTCATGGAAAGACTTTCATATGAGAAAAGACTGGTCTGCCTGATTTAGAAAGAAGATAACTGTGGTATACAAAATAATGAATGACATCGAGAAGGTAAATTAAGCACGCCCATTTACTCTTTCTCGTAATACAAGAACAAGTGGCAATCAATTTAATACTGCTCAGAGAAAAAAAGTTAAACAGTATGTAACTGACCTGTGGGAACAGGTTACCACTACCTTTGAGACCAAAAGGGTTTATTAAACATTGTATGGCTAATGAGAAAACATAAATACTCAAACTTCAGACTACACAACAACCACTAACTGGTAGGGAATAAGAAGAAACTTCACCCATGTGAAGGTTATTCCATTATTTTCCACTGTGTAGTTTCTTACATCTTCCTGTGAAGCATCTGATACAAGTCACTGTTAAATCAGAGTCTGGATAATCTGGATAATTTTTCCTGGGTTTATCTCTATGAACATTTAGTTCACAACAAGTTGCGATGTAAATCATCCTCACACTAGCCTGCTGCACACTAACTGTTCATGTGGACCCTGTTGCTGCACACTAGAAGTTCCATAGTGCCATTTGATCTACCCTACTTTGAAATGCGAGTAGATTAAAGAACTGACAGCAGGGTCCACACAGACAGTTAGTACGTGGCAGGCTAGTGTGAGGTAGGTTTTATCACTCCAGCTTGCTGCAAACTAAGTATTCATACAGACAAGCACCCTGTCTGTAAAATGGGAATTCCTACGTCACAGGAGTTTTATGAAGCTCAATTAATTCAGTTTCGTAAAGCCCATGAAATAAATGGAAAGACTGCCACTGCACTACGATAATGGAAAGCATAATTTACTACTTTTCGTTATTACTATGTAATCACATTTCAGAATCCTTTTGCAGTACCTAGTAAAATACTAAGAGTAATCTGCAAAGGTTATTTTATTTCAATGTGGACTGAATGCTCCCTTCTTCTCCAATCTTTACCTAGGATGAGTTGAGCACCCAACACGTGCATATCTAAACACAAGTCAGATCCTCTGACATTCTCTGTCAGTCCTGATCAATCTGATGCCACAGAATGCACTATTCTGTAATACAGATAAAAAACTAGCCTGTACCATTTACTTAATAACTGAGTAATGGTGAGGTATGTGGTATATTTGCTGGATTTATGTACTGTAACGGTGTGCTCTCTCTCTTTCTTTATGTGGACACTACTGAAATGGTAGCTTTGTTCTGACATTTTAATTTTTGTTTAAGTGGAAATTGCCATTTTTTGTAGAGAAAGGATAATAGATTTTAAGAAAAAGGGGATTGAGTTCAAATGAGGGAGAAGTTCACATTTTTGTGAATTCTGAATTGATGGATAGTATATTTTATGTGCAAAGAGGGTACAAAACTTGGTGAGCCATTGCATGTAAAGTTTCAGAAGAATGTAATTTTGACCATTTACTACTTCTCCAGGAACACTTGCCAGTGATCAAAATAGTCTTTAAAAACAAACAAACAAACAAAAAAACCCCATAAACCCCTGAAAGTGTACACTCTGCCTTTAGTATTTTTAAAGTAAGCCACTATTTCACATTTTCAAAGCCCATTACAGGGTTTGAAAACTAGGGAATTTGGTGACCAAATATCTTAAGCGCCTTCGAAAATTTCAGCTTAATGCCCTGTAAAAGGCAAAATTCTGTCACAAGCTTATATTTGGAACCACTATCAATGTCTCTAGAATTAGATATAATTTGACATAATGTACCAATATTAGTGTTATTTCCATTTAAATGTACTTTTGCAACCACATTTTTCAATTTTTCATTATCCAACACTGGGACATTTAAAAATGCTAGTGCTAAATAATGAATATCATAGTTTAATTGATAAATATCTTTGATTGTGTGAAGAAATTTACTATTAACCATTATATTACTTTTATATAGCGATATTATAAATTGAATAATCTAAACTCCCCACCATCTCTTAAATAGCTGAGGGTGAACTTTGATATTATCTCTCTGTAGGAAGTTCTCCTATTAGTTGCTTCTCCCTTAATTTATTTCAGGCCACTGTTTTGAGCATAAGGAAACCAAAGAAGAATAGTTATCAGTCCCACATAACCTCTTGGCAATCGTTTGATTAGGTATATCGCAGCATGCACAGTGTCAAGAAGAGACTCTCCCTTCCCCAAAGGAAGGATTTCAGAAAAATGTTCATGTTTACAAAATCACAGTGTCTAGTGTTTACAAAATCACATACTCCAATAATCAAACATTTATTGAAACTAACATTGTTGAATGTGCCTGAGAAATATTTCCAATAAGATGCGTAATAAAATGGGAAAGATATAATATGGAGGTAATGATGTATAATATGAATAGTAGAGAAAACAAAGATGACAGTTTATATTGATCATCAGGTTTTCCTAAAACTGAAGAGAATATACTTCTATTTTCCCCTTTTAAAATACAAATAAAATATTTAGATATTTGTGATTCAGTGTTTATTAATGGCTTTTTTGATATAACTGATGTGATTCCAAATATACATCCTGAATTTGTGTGTGAATATTACATACACTCATCTGGGTAAAGAACAAGCCTGTGGGGGTGTTCTGTTTTGTTTGTTTGTTTTTTAAGTAATAACTATCAAAGCACTGGGCATTTCCTGAGGATTACTGATGGGCAGGAAGGAGATGATGGCACCTCAGCAGAACCTCAGGCAGTTAACCTTAACAGGTCATTAATCCTCAGGAAATGCCCTGTGCCAAGGTCATCAAGGTTACTATAAAATGAAACCAAGGAGACCGGGTGTTGGGATTTTTATGGATGATACAACTTTAATTAACCTATATAAAGCAGTCTGTATTTATTCTCTCTCAACAGTTTCTGCAAATAATAAGAAGACCATCACTATTCCACAAAGCATATGCTTAAATCTCATTGAAGTCGTAGGACTTAAGCATGTGCTTAAAGTTAAATATGTACTTAACTGCTTCGCTGAAGAGCAACGTGATTTAAATGTTTTAATTTGTGTAACTATTTTCTCATATATATGTTTAAATCTTTAGCACTATGGACAAATTTTCACATATTCCATCACTTCCATTTTGTACCTACTCTGACAATAAAGCTGATGAATCCTCTATGTACCCAACACAATTTCTCAAGAATAGTAACTTAATGGCATTTATCAAAAAGAGTGTTGTTGCACAATTCTTCTATGTAGCTCAAGGCCCAGATTAAAAAAAAAAAAGAGAGAGAGAGAGAGTCCAGAGGCCCATATTAAAGTGTGTATGTGCAAAAATGTGTACATAATGTTTGTGTGTATAGTTACGTTTGCGTGTGCTACCTGGATAAATGCATGCGCAAATAGCTAATTACATGTCTAACTAGCCACTTCTGTTTAATTACCCATTTTGCATGGATAGTCTTTGAAACAGAGAATGCTAATATAAGTGTATAAATGTGCTCATATTTTTGTGCTTTGACCTTGTGTCTAGACCTCCTCCTTTAAAAATGAAAACAACATATAACACATGGGTCTTTTCTGAACAGGGCTCTCAGATTTAACTTTGATGAATGACAAGGAATAACTAACTTTTATTCATTTCACAATCTACTGCTTTGGCAAGGTGAGAAATCTATAAATATTTTCACCAAGCTTAAACAAACATCAGTTGAGCATGATAGACTTTCATATGCTTAATTCTGGGTGTTTTCTGAAATGTGTTGATCAATTGCTACCAGTTCTACCTATTTCATATACACAAAACACTGGACTGGGAGTCTAAGATCTGACCATGCCTTTTTCTTCTCTAATATTTGAATGAACTGCAAAGGACTACTACAGACAGCAAATGCCACAGAGTCTTCTTTGTTACCAGATTAAAACAAAATAAAACCACATAATCTTCTCTTCATGAAAAAAAATGTAAACCCACACAGTGGTTTTTTTTTTAATTTGGCAGCTTTACTTTCTATCAATATAAATCACAAAATTCATGAAATAAAGTACTAACAACTAGCAAAGATATAAAGCATTAGTAAATCCTAAAGAACATATGATTACTTTATACTGGTATAACATTAGCTCCAAAAGTGCTACATATTAACCATATTATATGAACCATTAAGCACGGGGAGGTGGAAGGGATATATGCTTGGTCTTAATACACAAAGTTGTACATATTCTTGTTGATAAAGACTAGATCCTCAGCTGGTGTAAATTGACTTCAACTGAGCTATGACAATTTAGACAAGTTGAGGATCTGGTTCAAGATATTTAAAAGCATTGTCAGAGATGATATTTAAAACTGTGTGTGCTTTGACAGGCTACATAAAAGGACTATACGACAGATTTTTTTCCTTAGGAAGCATATTCCATAATGGAAGCCACATGCAGCACAAGTGTGCATTAGATGCCTCAAAATCGAACTGGTGATTACAAATTTGTGTAGCATTAAATTCTCAAGCGTCCAAAAGATTTACATCTTTGAAAGAGATTGACTATATATCTGAGAAGTCACAAGTAATCCACTTCTGTGCTACAAACGAAAATAACTGCATTTTTCCTTCTAACATCTGTTTAGCAGAATATCAGAAGGTAAGGAGAAGATTATAGTCGTTAGACTATAAAACGATTCTTTAGTTATATTCTAATATCCATTCTTATGAAATCATTATAGGAATGGTCATGTCATTATACACTGTCACAAGAATGAGAATTCTGCTGTAAAAGCCTAATACGTTCTTTATGAAAAACATACTGTAAACTACCTTTTTTACCCCATGTTAACGAGGTTTTTAGACAAAAGATAATTGTAGCCTGTTAAATTTGAAAATTGAGGAAAGGACAAAGCACAGCATTACTGTACAACAATTCAGCTAATACACGAAACACTGACTTTTTCATAACTTATTCTTATGATAGAGATTGTAAAGCAAGAGAAAATGAATAAAGTCTCCTGGCAACAGCTTTAACATGATGAGAAATAATACTCCTTAGAGAGAAATCTCAAATTCCTTCTTGAATACAGTGTTTTAATTCTTAAATTAATTGGATTTCTGATGCATGGAAAGGTTACCAATTAAACATCTCTGTTTTCTCTCTTTTTGTCACTGAGTACAATTTCTATCCACCCATATGATCTTAAGAATGATGTACTGAAGAAGGATCATTATTATTGACATTTTGACCATGTAGCATATCTAGGGCTGACTAGCTAAAATGTGGATCTTTTGCAGGTAACAGAGATTCTGTAAATCTTTTGAATCTGTGCAGGACCTAGTCACAGTGTGGCTGGGAGTGCATACACTGTCTCATCCCCACTTAGGATACTAGCTCCCCAAAGGTATGAGGGGAGAGAGAGAGAGAGAGAGAGAGAGAGAGAGATTTGGGCCATGGCAGGGCTGCCCAACTGCACAGAGGATCACATGTTGCACGCTCTCCTCTCCTAGGATGATAGAGCTGCTACCATTGAATTTTATGTTCTCTGTAGGGCCCAGGAACAATTCTGACACAATCAGTCAGGATTCCTCCTGAGAGTTGCTGTTGTAGAACAGACACTGTCTTTCTTTACTAATGTGGACTGTGGCTATAAGGCACAATTTAGTCAATACAGTTGCAGGACCCAGACCACAGTGCTTCTGCTCCCCAATACTTGTGAAGATGGAAGCACAGTTCTGATTACCCCCATACTGAATTTACACTAGTACAATAAGGGCCAAATGTTCCAACAGTCTTAACCTGGCTTCTGCTTTGGAAGTCTATGTTTTTGCAGCCATATTGCATGCCTCTCTATAGCATTTATAGAGCTTATTTTCTGAAAAATTGGCCCTGAATATGTAAAGTTGACCCACTTTGTTGTTAGGGCCAGAAATTAAGAGAATAAAGCATTCAACATTGTAAAAATAGCACAAAGAAACCTATAAAACTGAAGGACAGAAACACAAAAGAATAGTTAAATCGTTGTTTATAGGATTTGTGATAGGGAATGCTGGATGTGGATAAGGATGTATCAATGCAAATTACAACTAGCAGGTTTTAGTCACAGAGTTTTCTGCAAAATGATCTTTTTGAGCTGAAATTTTCATTCTTGGTCTCAAACTTTGGAATTCTTTTCATTCTGTTCAGACTCTTAAACTGCTCTCAGAACTGTTGCAACCAAGCAACTTAAGAAAAGTTTAAAGGAAATTCCTTCCCGCAGTAAGAACATACAATTTTCACTTGAACAATATTGTTCAAGTCCTTTTCTTGCTGCTCAGGAATTCAATAATTCAAAAATGGCTGAACAAATGCTCTTCAAATATAACAATAGCTGGACCTCAATGAGGTTGAGTTGCTTTGTTAAGTACTTAAAATAGTAAAAGTAAAATGACAAGTGACTAAGAATTAGTGACCAACCATGATAAGGAGCACATTTCCAAAGATTTGTATCATGTCTGAGGATGCCCATTATGATACTTTGTGACATTATGTAGTGACATGAAAAAAGCTCATATATTTCTTGTTGAGCCTAACCAAAGTATTGGTTAGAAGAGGAGCTGGAGTGCTACTCACAAAGGAGTTTGATTCCCTAAGTCAAACAGAAGCATAGATTCCTCCCTCAAGCTTTGACTATTCTGTATGGGACCTGAGTATCCCAGGAGAGTATGTCCCAGATTTAAAGGTGATGCTGCACTCAACATTGCAATGTTTAACTGATTTAGGAGCCTAAATCTCATTTTTTTCAAAAGTGATTCAGGCACTTATGAGTTTAAGGGCTGGTCTACACTGAAAAGTTAGGTCAACCCAGCTACATTGCTCAGGGGTCGTCAGGCTCAACTACGTTGCTCAGATCTTACCCCTGATATAGACAGCACTATGTCAATGGAATGCTTCTGTCTGTAACCCACATACCTCCTGGCTGTCCCAATACAATATTATTGGGACTGTACCGCGTCCTTCATTATTAGAGTGTGCTACAAGAAGTTTGGACAAGATGAAATGGACTAGACGATGAAGCTGAGTGGTTCATATATAATAGGAACGGAGGAAGGAAATACACTCAAGTTGTAAAAGACATGTCCACTCCTGCGCAGATTAATACATTACTAAATATCTAAGGTATGTTTCATTTTCAACTTCAATAATTTCAAATAAATTATTTTTAAAAAACAAAAATATCCTAGAAAATTTACCACTAAAACTGAGGTTATCAATTTGAGAGTCTGTTGTATGAGCTGACATTATTTCCAAAAAAAAACCCCAAAAAACCATCAGTGCAAGAGAGCAATCCAGAATACTGAACCTTTAAAGATATTTTAACAGAGCAGGAGCAGCTCTCATGATAACTTGAAAGCAAACCTTTGAACTCTGGGACTGCTATTATTAAGATTTATTATCTTAATTTTCCCTGAAAAAAATGAGATTAATCATATAAAACCTTTTTATAGGTTAATTATGCTAATATAAAGATCAAACCAGGGACTTTTCATTTCATTGCACTATTAATTCTTACTGGTTCCGTTTCTCAGTTTCAACTGAAAACACAGAACAGAACAGCAACAATTGTAATTTTTCAGGAATTTATTAAAAAGTAAACACACAATTGTCATTTCCCTGAGGCACAGTTCCTTTAGAGGGCCTTTCCACAGAATTCACTTTCTTTTCATATTCTCTGTAGTTCACTTCTTAGTCACACATACCAGCAGTATGGTAATATTTTGCTGTGGGTACAAACAATAAATGAAACAAAATATACCTAAGTAGCTGTGAGCTGGTTTTTCTTCAACAACTTTAATTCTTCTTGCTCCTGCAGGAATCACCAAAGCTTCCACATAACCTAAGCATGAGATCAAATGTCATGAGTTAAATACAAAGCTACGGAACAGTAGATTTTGCATTTTAATCTGCTATTCTTTTTTTTTCTTTTTAATATTGTATCATATTTTCCAGGATGCCCTGTCATAAACAGCCTTGACAAAGATAGCTTGTACTATGAACGTCCAAAAATAAGTTCATGTAAAGGGTTTGTTCCATGGTTATTGTGATTGACTGCTATGAATGCTAATGGGAGATGCCCATATAGAGCCAGAACATCAAAGCTGCTGAGCACTTACAACTCTCACTGACTTCATGGCACCTGATACAGCAAAGTATTACTTTAGCATGAGCCTTACTTTAAGTCTGTGAGTAGTCTCATAGACTGCCTGGGAGTTAAGGATGCTCAACACCTCATGGAATCAGGCCCATAAACAAGGAAAGAATATATCCCTCTGTGTCTTTAATTAGTACTCCTATATGAAAAAAAAATACTTCGAAGATAAGTTGCACAAGGCTTATTTTCTCTCCACTTCATGACATAAGGAGATGGGGCTGCTACGTTTCCTGACAGCCCCATTAAAACCTCTGAAACATTGAAAACACACAATTATCCATGTGATGTACTATATATAATATATACAATGATCTACAGCCAAATGAACATCATAAAGCTGATATTCCTTCAAGAAGTTTTGTGGGCAGAAACCACAAGGGTGGAGTTGGCTCAAGATAAATAGAGTCCTCTATCATTATGGGCACCTGAAGCCCATGGTGGAATTCCCACATTATGTGGCATCTATAATGTTGATGTTCTGGTTTTAAAAAATTAACAAACAAAATACATTTAATGTGGTTTCTAGATCTCTTTTGTTCCTTTACCATACTCAACCCTTATTCTTACATAGATTTGAGCTTTCAGGAGTGCGGTCAAAGGGTCAAACGAAGGGAACCTGATGGGGACACCGAGCAGAGAACCTCGGATAGTGCCCACTGCGCTCGAAGGCATCAAAGGAGCCAGCGGACGCCGCCTAGAGGAACTCTGCCCGGATGTGTGAACGGATGGAGGATCGGAAATAGGCCCCACAGTCATAGGATGCCCCGTCAGCCAACCTCCTCTCCCTGG
Source organism: Lepidochelys olivacea (assembly GCF_965140295.1). NCBI lineage: Eukaryota > Metazoa > Chordata > Testudines > Cheloniidae > Lepidochelys > Lepidochelys olivacea. The sequence continues at coordinate 83,017,813 of NC_140415.1, read as the reverse complement.
TTTTATAGAAAGCCATTTTAGCCAGGGCCAGGAGGAGGTTGACCAGGAGGTCCCGTGATTTTGTGGGGCCACGGATAGGAAGTGCGTACATAAGGAGGTGAGGGGAAAAGTGCAGCCAAAAACGTAACAGGATATCTGAGAGGAGCTGGAATAGGGGCTGCAACCTGGCACACTCCAGGTAAATGTGCGCCAGGGTCTCCCTCACGCCGCAGAAGGGGCAGGTGTCCGGGACGGGGGTGAACCGCACCAAGTACATGTCCATGCTCACGGCTCCATGAAGCAGCCCCCAAATGATATCCCCAGCGGGCCTCGGGACTAAGGTGGAATATAGGCTGGCCCACCTGGGCTCCTCACTCTCCAGAGGTGACAAGAGGTCCCACCACTTTGTGTCGGGGCGGGACATGAGGGTGAGGATGTGATGGGTGTGGAGCACGAGCGTGTATAGATGTTTCCTCGGCGTGGTCTGGAAACAAACCGGCTGCAAATCATGCAGCCAGCTCACAGTGAAGGGGTGAATTGGTCGGGTCCATGGGGCCTGGGCCTGATGAAAAGGTCCGGAGGGCCTGCAGTGGAGGGTGGGCGGGGCATGCCCTCTCGCAGGACTTAGTCAAGGTAGGCCTGAGCAGTGGGCGGTAAAGCAGCCCTCACCTCCTGAAGTATGCGCCGGGGAGTATGAGGCCGGGAGAGCTCCATCACCGAGCGAGCATCAGGGGATCCAGCCAATCTCCCCGGTCGTAGTCCAGGAGGTCTCCACCTCTGGTGACATCTGCCAGGACCAACCTCTGGCGCACTGAGGGGGACTCCACCACCTGCACATGGAGCTGGGGGTTCTGTAGCAGGGGCTCTGCAAGGAGATCTGCCCCCTTGGTGGCTGCCACAGACCTGGTCACTGATAACAGTTTCCAGGTCTGGAGGAGGTCCTGGTAGAAGACCAGCAGCCCGGAGAGGTCTTGCGGAAGACCCCTCGGATGGAGATAAAGGAGCTGCTGGTCATATTGGAGCCCTCGGAAGCAGCGCAGGAAGGCGTGCACTAGTACTCTCCATGCCGGACTACCTACACTCTAAAGGAGCCTCTGCAGGGCCTTGAGGTGGAAGACATGGACCGGAGTGTGTAGGCACTTTAGGCCCTGTCCTCCCTCCTCCAGGGGCAGATGGAGGACCCCTGCAGAGACCCAGTGCACTCCTGGCCGAAAGAACTCCAGAATCACCCTCCGGAGGTTGGCAGGAAGCCCAGGGCTGGGACCAGGGTGTTGAGCCGGTACCAGAGCATGGACAGGTCTAGTTGATTGAGCACTAGTGCTCTCCCTCGAAGGGAGAGGCTCGGAGTAGTGCTGTCCATTTCTGGAGCCGCTCTGTCACCCTACCCTCTAAACCATGCCAGTTCTCTGGTGGAGACAGATGCGTGGCAGAAAGGTAAATGCCAAGATAGAACAGCGGACCTGCACTCCACCAGATGGCCTGAAGCGCGGGTAGGAGGGAGCTCACCTGCCACCCGTCCCTGATCACCAGGCCAGAGCTCTTAACCCAGGTGACTGGGCGGAGGAGGCTGCTAAGTAGATGGCCTGGCAAGCCTCCACCCGCGCCAAGTCACCCGGGTCCTGGATCACAAGGAGCACGTCAGCAGCGTACGCCGACAGGACCAGCTCCAGCTCTTGCAGCACCAATCCTGTCAACCTCCGACAGAGGACACAGAGGAAGGACTCAATCGCCAGAGCGTACAGCTGGCCTGAGAGGGGGCACCCCTGCCGTACTCCTCGCCTGAAGGTCAGTTGCCCCTCACCAATGAGGGATACCCCTGGTGACTCAGGTCCTGGCTGCGTGGCACTGGCTGTCACCCCAATAGGCTCAGTGGCCATCAGCGGGGTGCCACCTGCGGCCGGGCAGATGGAAGAGTCCAGGGGACCCTCGGAGGTGGGAGCAGGAACAGTGGTTAGGGGGCGAGAGAGCATGGGGAAAGGGGGGCCGGGGTGAGGTCGCTCAGATCGAGGCCCGCTGGCAGAGGGTTGTCCTCCCCCGGGTGACCGGGGTCAGACCCAGGGCCTCAATCTCCTCGTAGATGGAAATCACCACCCCGGGTCCACCCTGCCAGCGTCTGAAGCAACACTGGCGGGGCTTGCTGGGGCCTTAGGCATCAAAGGGGCAGGAGGGGCTCCATCGGGGGCCTCCCCAAGGAGGGGCTCTAGTGGAGGGGCGGTGCTACCCTCAGCTGCTGCCACATCTTCCCCAGCCGGCACGGGTGGAAGGAGTACACCCGAGGGCAAGACAGAAGGCTTGATGTTGGTGCCCCCCTTCCTGGTCTTCTGGGGGGCCTCCGAATCCAATGGCAGAGTGGAGCTCGAGCATTCCACTTGCCCCGCTTTCCCTGTACTAGGGCCCAGCCCTCCATGGCATCATCTGAGAGCTGGCTAACAGGGGTCGGGTTGGGGGGCAGGGGCGATGGCTCAGGGACTTGGGGAGGTAACAGTGGAGTGGCATGAAGAAGGGAAGAATCCCCCTGGGGCAGGCCCTCTCCTATGCCCAGTGGTATCCCCGCCGCACCCTCCTCCACAGGCCCCAAAAGATTGCACGCACCAGAGGCGGGGTTCTCCTGCTCATCTGGGCATGCTGGGGGAGGTACCCCTTGGGCCTGAGTGGGAGCAGTGGTGGACTGAGAAGTACTGAGAACAACCAGGCCGGGAGTGGGGCAGAGGAACCAAGGGGCTAGCTTCAGGGCTGGGGCGGGACAAACAAACAAAAACTGAAGAGGGAAAAGGGCAGGGCAGGCAAACAAACTGGAGCTAGCAAGGGGTTAGGGCAAAAAGGTGGGGGAAGCAAGGGCTGCAAGGGGAGACAGGGAGACTGCTGTAGCGGTGGGGGGGAGGGGAAGTCTGGGAGGCGGGGCAGCACGTGCGCCCATTTGCTGTTGCAAAAAAAGAGTCAGTTTGGGCTGGCTGCTGCTTCAGGCCCAAAAAGTGGTGAAAGGGCACGGCAATCCAGGCGAGCAGCTAAGTCCTCGGAGGCAGGAGCTGAGGCAGATGGTAAACAGCCAGTGGGAGTGGTGGAGGGGGCAATGGTGGAGGTGGGGGCACACAGATGGGCCAGGGGGCAGGCTCCCCGCCACACCCCCTGTATCCCCACAAACACATTCAAAACCCCCACCACAAGAGCACAGTTTGAAAGTTACTCAGTCTTGGAGGCCCCCTCCACGGTGGTCCGCAGAGTCTCAGCGTGCTCCCCCCAGCGGCAAATGATCCTCTTTGTCCTGCTCCATGAGGCTCCAGCAGCTCCCGGACAGTAAACACCACAGCAGCAGCTCCAGTGACTCCAGGTGGCAGTCTGGCAGCCAGGCAGGCAGGAAGGACCCCTCAGAGGTGGTGGTGGTGTCCACGGCAGCAGCTGGGGCTGGAGCGGGGTCCCTCACTCCCCTCCTTCGGGGAGCAGGCCAGCAGCCCCCTGCAAGGGGCTGCAGCAGAAGCAGCAGCAACTAAGGGTTGGGGAGGGTCTGACCCAGCCAGGGGAGCAGCTGGAACAGCAGCAGGGACAGCTTAGGGCCTTGCAGCAGCAGCAGCAGCAGCAGCAGCAGCCCCCTACCTCCTTCCTCCCTCCCTCCATGCCAGAGGGCTACAGGAGAGTGAATGAAGGGAGATATATTAGTCCTGGGTTAAGCAGGTCCCTTTTCCCTGGGTAAGGTAACAGGGGCAGTTTTTTTTTTTTTTTTTTTGAAACAGAAAGGAAATTTATTTGTAACAGTTACAGAGTATACAAAAGAATAAAGAAAAACTTAGCAACAAAACAACGCAATCAGAAGGTATAACTCAACAGCTTTCAGGAGGGAGAGGTGTTCAGGTTAGCCCAGGCCCAGAGCGGGGGGGCTTCCTCGACACTCGTGGTCTTCCACCCTCCTGAGTTACCTGGTGGCCTAGAGCGGGGGGGCTTTAACAGGGGCAGTTTTTTTTTTTTTTTTTTTTTGTTTTTTTTTGAAACAGAAAGGAAATTTATTTGTAACAGTTACAAAGAATACAAAAGGATAAAAAAAAACTTAGCAACAAAACAACGCAATCAAAAGGTATAACTCAACAGCTTTCAGGAGGGAGAGGTGTTCAGGTTAGCCCAGGCCCAGAGCGGGGGGGCTTCCTCGACACTCGTGGTCTTCCACCCTCCTGAGTTACCTGGTGGCCTAGAGCGGGGGGGCTTTAACAGGGGCAGTTCCAGAACAATCAAGAAGTTGCTGGAATCAATTAAGGCAGGCTAATTAGCACACCTGATGCCAATTAAGAAGCTACCAGAATCAATTAGGACAGGCAGGCTAATCAGGGCAGGCTAAAAAGGACCTCACTTCAGTTAGTGAGGTACGTGTGAGGAGCTGGGAGCAAGAGGCACGCAAGAAGCTGAGAGTGAGTAGATGTACCGCTGGAGGACTGAGAAGTACAAGCGTTATCAGACATCAGCAGGAAGGTCCGATGGTGAGGACAAAGAAGGTGTTGGGAGGAGGTCATGGGGAAGTAGCCCAGGGAGTTGTAGCTGTCACGCAGCTGTTACAGGAGACACTCTAGACAGCTGTAATCCACAGGGCCCTGGGCTGGAACCCGGAGTAGAAGGTGGGCCTGGGTTCCCCCTATTCCCCTAACTCCCTATTTGATATAAGAGAAGTTGATCTGGACTGTGGGTCCCACCAGAGGGGAAGATCTCTGGCCTGTCCCCTGACCAATTAGGTGGGCCAGGAGAGACTGTGGGAATTGTTCTCCTCCTTTTCCCCATGCTGGCCAGTGATGAGGTTAGCTGAGTGAACGGCAGGTTTGTGCCACTAACAAAAGGAGCCAAACTGAGGACTGCCCTAAACCTCTGAGGCAAGCAAATCCACCAGAAAGCGCAGAACCCACCAAGGCAGAGGAGGAACTTTGTCACAATATTAATAACTTGGTGAACTTTTAAGTTATTTTTTCAGTTAATAAGAAAGTAGGATTTGTCAAAATGTTGCATAGTCAGCTGCTTTAAATTAAAAAACGGTTAAAAGGCAGTGCAGGAAACCAGTTATTGGTGCAAAGCTATATCTAACCAGAATTTTATTTATGAACTAAGACTTTAAAAACCCCTAGTCAGATCTCACAGAATGAATAATAACATATGACCGTACGTTTTGTAAATATAGTTGTAATATGAAATTATATTACTTAGTATTGACATCATTGTGCCTGATATCCTATAGTTGACATGAAATTGACATGAAATTATGACAAATTGAAATTGTCATATTTAAAAAAAATGTTAAAAATTAATTAATTAAAATTTCTCTGAACAATTTAAATTTCAGTTCCAAAGTTGGAAAATATCTCTTCATATAGTCATGCTTCAAAGTTGATTAGTACTGCTCTATTATATTTCTAACCTAAAATCCTACAATATGTTTGGATATTTATCTCTGTTATAAATGCGAGTTGACAGATTTTGATTGATAGCTTTTCTATAGCTTTTTAGATTCAAACTATGATCTGTAACTGAATTTAGCCACTCTTTCTTTATATGTTCCTAGCCTCCAGACTTGTTTTTGTTTCAGTTTTCCCTGTCCTACATTATCTCCAGCCTCAGGAAGGGCTAAATTCAAGTATCTGAAGGCTTTGTACAATTTTCTTTTCTAAAGCACTGCTTAGATTAGTCTAGATTGCACTGAAATCTCTCGATTTTTTTTTCAAACATATATAGTCTGCTTCTCATTATACTATCTTGTGCAAAATAATCTACTCGCTATCTTGAAATTTTGCAAATTTCTTTAGAAAGAAACATTTCACCGTTGAAATAATGATCTATCAAATGCACTTTCAGATAAAGGATTGTTCCAAATGTGTTTGCTTCTAGATGCAGCAAAAAGTGGACAACCTTATGGCTTTAGGCCCCAATTCTGCAAACACTCATGTGCATAAGTCATCCTATTCAGCTCTATGGGAAGACTGACACGAGAGTCAGTTTAGGCCTTAGCTGCTAAAACATTTCAGAAATGCCATTCAGATTTATGATATTATTCACAATATTATACTCATGTTATGACACTTTATAAGAAGTTTTCTTTGGACATTTGTCCTTTATATTCTTTGTTTCCTCTTTTGCTTAAAGACCTTCATGTAGGTGATGTATAGTAATCTGGATAACATTTATTCTCAAGAACAGTAAACAAATGCAGGTACTGTGTGTCAAAACTGTGAAGTGGGGTTTACTAAATATTTGTTTCAATCTGTCAGAAACAGCCTGTTCTATGAAACAGTCCTTCATACCGAGGGAAACAGTATTTTATACAACTGCAGCCAATGCAAATTAGATAATTCCTTCTCTATTGTAATTTAATAAATACATAACAGACAGAGCATCATTTTACAATTTCTTAATTAGAAAATTTTCATGTGAATTTTCCACTGACATCTCAACTACTGCATGTCATAATCAAACAACAATCAATAGCTTTACAGAAGTCTTTTGCAGCTCTCTGAATGTAGTTCTCAGGCACTTATTGTTAAGCAAAAATGGAGCATACCTCTTGACACACAATTTCATCAAAACACTGCATGGTTTATTAAGTAAAAAATAAGCAGATATACCTGCTCCTCTGGTATGGTTAAAATCGCCTTTAATAACTTTGCATGATTTTCCATTACCATTGCAGACACCACAATGATCTTCTCGTGCCAGAGATCCTAATATTCCATCACAGCCAAATTTCTGTGGAGAAAAATAAACCTATCATTGTAATTAAGGGTTAGATTGTGCATTGAGACTGGTGCAGAGCTGTCCCGCCACAGGGAGAGCACCACAAGGCATTTCAGATGACAACTTGCCTCCCCACTTTGGAGGGACATGCAGCTTATTAACAACCCCCCACCCCATTCATGTGGCTGGCAAGTTCTCTTGGCTGGTGTATATAGGGTGGAGCCATGTCCCAGCCCCCTCCTTGCCCTGCCCCTTCACCTTTGTGACACTATGCACTCCTGGGGGTGGTAGGGACAGCACAATCCCTATGTTCACCTGATCACAGAGTCAGTAGCTTTATTTGGTGCTTACACTGGCTATGCAAAGTGGGGAAGGTTCGTTGGGCTCCTCTGTAAATGTACCCACATAAGGGCCAGGCACAATCTGACACCAAATCATTTACTGTGCTAGTTTACTATATTAAAAAAAATGTAAAAGTGTCTGGAACTTGTATTATGTACTTGGAAATGTAGCCCTTACTAATGTTTTACTGAAAGGCTATCAACACAAATACTAAACATAAAACAAGAAACATTTATTCTAGCAGTAAACAAATTACTCTGCTATGCTTATTTCTGTTCATAAACATCATTGCTAATTTGATAACAAAAAACAGATTACAATGAATACCATATGTGGTTCTTATATTAAAAAGTCTAGAGATCCCAGCATAACCAGAATTAACTGTATTAGTATAGGTACTGTCTGACACAGAGAAGAAAGGCGAGCAGCAGAATACGGACCCTGGACTTCAGAAAAGCAGACTTTGACTCCCTCAGGGAACTGATGGGCAGGATCCCCTGGGAGAATAAAATGAGGGGGAAAGGAGTCCAGGAGAGTTGGCTGTATTTTAAAGAATCCTTATTGAGGTTACAGGGACAAACAATCCCCATGTGTAGAAAGAATAGTAAATATGGCAGGCGACCAGCTTGGCTTAACAGTGACTCCTTGCTGATCTTAAACACAAAAAAGAAGCTTACAAGAAGTGGAAGATTGGACAAATGACCAGGAAAGAGTATAAAAATATTGCTCAGGCATGCAGGAGTGAAATCAGGAAGGCCAAATCATACTTGGAGTTGCAGCTAGCAAGAGAAGTTAAGAGTAACAAGAAGGGTTTCTTCAGGTATGTTAGCAACAAGAAGAAAGTCAAGGAAAGTGTGGGCCCCTTACTGAATGAGGGAGGCAACCTAGTGACAGAGGATGTGGAAAAAGCTAATGTACTCAATGCTTTTTTTGCCTCTGTCTTCATGAACAAGGTCAGCTCCCAGACTACTGCACTGCACAGCACAGCATGGGGAGGAGGTGACCAGCCCTCTGTGGAGAAAGAAGTGGTTCAGGACTATTTAGAAAAGCTGGACGAGCAAAAGTCCATGGGGCTGGATGCGCTGCATAAGAGAGTGCTAAAGGAGTTGGCGGATGTGATTGCAGAGCCATTGGCCATTATCTTTGAAAACTCATGGCGATCGGGGGAAGTCCCGGACGACTGGAAAAAGGCTAATGTAGTGCCCATCTTCAAAAAAGGGAAGAAGGAGGATCCTGGGAACTACAGGCCAGTCAGCCTCACCTCAGTCCCTAGAAAAATCATGAAGCAGGTCCTCAAGGAATCAATTCTGAAGCACTTAGAGGAGAGGAAAGTGATCAGGAACAGTCAGAATGGATTCACCAAGGGCAAGTCATGCCTGACTAATCTAATTGCCTTTTATGATGAGATAACTGGTTCTGTGGATGAGGGGAAAGCAGTGGACGTGTTGTTCCTTGACTTTAGCAAAGCTTTTGATATGGTCTTCCACAGTATTCTTGCCAGCAAGTTAAAAAATATGGGCTGGATGAATGGGCTATAAGGTGAAGAGAAAGCTGGCTAGATTGTCGGGCTCAACGGGTAGTGATCAATGGCTCCATGTCTAGTTGGCAGCTGGTATCAAGTGGAGTGCCCCAAGGGTTGGTCCTCGAGCCGGTTTTGTTCAATATCTTCATAAATGATCTGGAGGATGGTGTGGATTGCACCCTCAGCAAGTTTGCAGATGACACTAAACTGGAAGGAGAGGTAGATACGCTGGAGGGTAGAGATAGTATACAGAGTGCCCTAGACAAATTAGAGGATTGGGCCAAAAGAAATCTGATGAGGTTCAACAAGGACAAGTGCAGAGTCCTGCACTTAGGACGGAAGAACCCCATGCACCGCTACAGACTAGGGACCGAATGGCTTGGCAGCAGTTCTGCAGAAAAGGACCTAGGGGTTACAGTGGACGAGAAGCTGGATATGAGTCAACAGTGTGCCCTTGTTGCCAAGAAGGCCAATGGCATTTTGGGCTGTATAAGTAGGGGCATTGCCAGCAGATCGAGGGACGTGATTGTTCCTCTCTATTCGACATTGGTGAGGCCTCATCTGGAGTACTGTGTCCAGTTTTGGGCCCCACACTACAAGAAGGATGTGGAAAAATTGGAAAGAGTCCAGTGGAGGGCAACAAAAATGATTAGGGGACTGGAACACATGAGTTATGAGGAGAGGCTGAGGGAACTGGGATTGTTTAGTCTGCGGAAGAGAAGAATGAGGGCGATTTGATAGTTGCTTTCAACTAACTGGATGGATCTAGACTGTTCTCAGTGGTTGCAGATGACAGAACAAGGAGTAATGGTCTCAAGTTGCAGTGGGGGAGGTTTTGGTTGGATATTAGGAAAAGCTTTTTCACTAGGAGGGTGGTGAAACACTGGAATGCGTTACCTAGGGACTTGGTGGAATCTCCGTCCTTAGAAGTTTTTAAGGTCAGGCTTGACAAAGCCCTGGCTGGGATGATTTAGTTGGGGATTGGTCCTGCTTTGAGCAGAGCGTTGGACTAGATGACCTCCTGAGGTCCCTTCCAAACCTGATATTCTATGATTCTAGGTGCACTCATCCAGTGAAACCAACAAAACCTCCACTCCTTCTCATAAATTATCAAGGCAAGGGCAGACTAACTAGAAAATAAAATAGAGAAATTACTGTGAACTGAAAATCTATTCGTGTTCAAGTACATGATGACTGTTTCTCCATTTCTCCATTATAGTTGTTTTAAATTAAAGAGAAGAAAGTAGCAGCTCAGGATTTTCATATGGGAGTTGTATTCCTATTTCCTATTATCATATATCTAGACTAGGATAACATGGGCATTTTTAAAGTGTATAAGTTAAAGTGTTTGAATTAACACGTTAGCTGATTAGGACGAAACCTACACATTAAAATACAACTTGCCCCATTTGCAACAGGGTTTTATAATGTGTGGATTAAAACTTTTAGCTAATACTTTAAAAAATCTCTTTTTATCATAACCTAGGCATACTCTGATGTGGCATAGGGTTTAGAGGATGCCTGTGCAAGGTCTACCATTGCAGTAAAGACAATGACTGAGTGGTGTAGGGCTATCCACAGATCGTATTTTCAATAATTAATTAGGATGGAGCCAAAAAGAAACCTCTGGGACTAAAAAGGAGTGAGGAGGACAAAGGGCCACCAAATGAGACAAAAAAAGAGCAGTTAGAGTACCATGTACCAAGTGAAACTTTAAGGCATAAACTTTAAGTAATATGCACACAGGGCCGGCTCCAGGCACCAGCTTTCCAAGCACTTGCTTGGGGCAGCAATGAGAATGGGGCGGCAGTCCGTGTCCCACAGCGGCAATTCGGTGGTATGCACAGAATTAGTGTTAAGCTTTTATTATACATGATTCAGGCCCCGGGGTGGTTGTTTATCTTGACCTATAATTCTGTATTTCTGGAAATCAGGCTGAATTAAATATACATGTACACTCTACATCAGTGTTTCCCTTGCTTCTGAAAGATGAGCCCCTCTTCAAGACAATGAAATCAATCATCTATTGCCTCATCCCCAATAAGTGTTGTTAAAGATCTGCTCATCTGAATGTATACATTTTCTGTACTGTCTTTCCTCAGCCCCAGCTAGTCCTTCAGGTACTGCGCCATATAACATATTGTAATAAGTGAAATGAATTTAAAATATTACGTTTTATATGTAGATATAAGAGGAAGGCAGTAACCTAGCTCTGGACATTCCTTATGCAATATTCTACCAGAATTAATACGTATGTACAGTATGTTAAAAGTTGAGTCTAAAGAATTGATTTATACCTGGCATCTACCATTTGCGCAGATATCTAATCCATGCTGACCACAAGTCGTCCCATCCATCACCTTTTCTGTTAGAAGAATAGGCTGATCCTTTCCAACAGGGGAACAATATAATGCACAAGGCTTTTCTTTAATAGAAATTGGTGGAAAAAAAATGCCAAGTTAGTAAAACTGATTTAATCGAAGTAAACTTCTTCCAAACCAATGTTTTTGGTGGTGGCGCTCAGCCTTCTTTATATTAATCAATGTTAATTATAACAAAAACTTACTTCATTTTATTTAATACAAATGGGGGAAAAAAAGATACTGAATCTTTCTTCTGTTTGGTAAACTACAGCTCTTTTTCCTGTTAGAAAACAACTGTATTAAAAACTTCAGTCTACATAATACTCATGTCATGTTAACTGCTACAATTAGAAGAATATGCACATGTTAGCTGTCTAATATTTTGGTTGAAAGAGGAGATTACTTACCTGTATCTGGAGGTTCTTTAAGATGTGTGGTCCCTATCTGTATTCCAAAAGTGGGTGCGCATGCACACCATGCGCTGGGTCTGAACGTTTTCAGCAGCAGTGTCTGTTGTCCAGCATGGGCACCTTACTTTGCCACGCTCTCCAGAAGAGGTTATAAGAGGTTGTGTGGGGAGATGCACCCTCAATCTCCCTCTTACCGCTGAATAGAGAGTCCACAGCAAAGAGGATAGTGGGCGGGTATTGGAATACAAATAGGGACCACACATCTCGAAGAACCTCCAGTTACAAGTAACTCTTCTTCTTCGAGTGATTGTCCCTATATGTATTTCAAATGCAGGTGAGTATGAAGCACAGCTTGGAGGTGGTTGTGAGGACATGATAGGTAAGGCCGACTGCAGGACAGCAAGACCTACGGTTGGATCTGCATCTGCCCACTGGTTGATGGTGTAGTGCGCTATGAAGGTGTGGATGGAGCACAACCGATCTCATGCCAGGGGACATCTGACAGGGAGGCGGCAGTGGTTGTGTGCGCCACTGTGGAATGAGCCATGATCCTACTGGGCAGTGTGGGAGCACGCAGAGCATTCAGTAATGCACTTAGGGATCCATTTGGATATGTGCTTCAAGGAAAGGGCTTGCCCTTTCTACCATTCTGCAATGGCCATGAAGAGGCATGGGGAGGTGCAGAATGCATGAGTCCTGTCCAAGTAGAAGGCCAGTGCCCTGTGGACATCCAGGTAATGCAGTGTCCTGTCCGTGGGAGTGGTGTGTGGCATAGGATGGATGACTGGGAGCTGGATGGACTGGTTGAAATGGAAATGAGATGGAAATCAGAAAGAAGTTTTGGGAGGAACTTAGGGTGAAGGCACAGGGAGACTTTGTCCTATGGAAAATTTTATATGGGGGGCAGGGAGGAGTCAGCCATCATGGCCACCAATTTGCTGACAAGCTGGGTGGAAGTGATGGCCACAAGAGGACCTTCATGGATAGATGTGTGAGGGAGCATATGGCCAGTGGTTTGAAGGGAGGGTTGGTGAGGGCAGATGGCACAAGATTAAGGTCTCAGGGGTGGAGTAGTGGTAAGGACCGGCATGAAAAAGTTCATCAGACCCTTCAGAAACCAGGTAGTGGTAGGGTGGGTAAACACCAACTGTCCATCCAGTGGAGGGAGGAAGGCACTAAGTGCCGTGAGGTGGACACAGATCGAGCTGAGTGCGAGGCCTGAGTTCTTAAGCTCCAGGAAATGGCCTAGTGGGGAAGGTGGTGGTGTTGCACCCAGGAAGTGAAGCGCTTCCACTTCATGGCACAGCACATCCATATGGCATCCCATCTGCTGTGCATAAGTACAAAGCAGACGGATGACAAACAGACATTGTCTACGTGTGAGCCCCATCCAAAACCCAGGCTGTCAGCTCAAGCGGGCCTGTGTTGGGGTGTCGAACCCTGCTGTTGTCGTGGGTGAGGAGGTCTGGCAGGGTGGAGCGGCTGATTGGTGAGCGGGCGGACAGTCTGAGTAGATCAGGAAACGAGAACTGTAGGGGCTAGCACAGGGCTACCAGGATGAATGTGGCTTCGTCTCGGGGGATCTCACGCAGGAATCTGAGGGTGGAGGGGAATGGCAGAAAGGAGTACTAGAGGCCATCACCTTTGGAGTCTCAACCCCTCGTCCCCTGGAGCAGTAGAGGGGAATTTGTGGTTTGCTTGAGTTCCCAGTGAGGCACAACAGATGGAGCAGAGAGTGGGGTCGTGGAGTTCCCACTCATGGTTGAGGTACCAGGTGTGGTTGAGTGCATCTGCCAGGGGGTTCTCGGCCCCCCAGAAGGTATGCTGCGTGGGGCACAATGTAGTGGCAGAAACACCAGTTCCAGAGGTGGATGGCCTCCATGCAGAGTGGCCAGGACCTGGTGCTGTCTTGTTTGTTTGTGTATGCCACTGCGGTGGTGTTGTCCGAGAGAATCTAGACATGTTGATTGTGGAGCAGAGGCAGGAACGTGTGACAAGTAAGGTGGACCATGCACAGCTCCAGAATGCAGATGTGCATGCATTCTTCTCTGGGAGTCCATGTCCCCTGCGTGGCACGGCCAGCTAAGTGTGCACCTCACCTTGCCAGGGAGGTATCTGTGGTAAGGGTGGCCGTAAGGATGGAGTGGCAAACAGGGTGCCTCTGAGCACCTTGGCAGGATTGGTCCACTAGGTGAGGGAGGTGCAGACACAACTTGGGACATTCTGAATTATCCATTTCAAACCCCACCTATAATTTATACAATACTGATTTGGAAAAGATAGATATAACCTTCTCATACTCTAGTTACCTAACTCCCTTCTCAGTTCATGAATCTTACTTCTGTAGCACCTACTCCAGTGAGGACTACTCCATAAGCGAGGTACTATTCAGCAGAAAGGTGACCGAATGAGGCCCTTTATTATTTGTTAATTTTCCAAATTGAAGAAGTCCATATCAGTTGTGTACCATGAAGCACAACTTTGCATCAGATTAATTAGGGAAGTTGAATCCAGGACTACTTGGATCATAGGCTGTCCATGCAATGGACTACTGCAGACTACTGCAGCCCTGAGGCTTCATGGCAGATAGAATCTCTGTTTCCACTATGCAAACTGAGGGAAGAATCCATCCTTCCCCTGCCCAGCATAGAACTACCAAGGGAGGAGCTGTGCAATGGAATCCGGATTTCGTCTGCAGTAATTATTACAGTGATAGAATTTAGATTCATATGCAAAATCTAGAAAGGACTATGCAATCACTTATTACTTTTTATTGATAAATACACTATCGCAGAATGGCTGTATGTTGAACAATATTAAAAATAGTAAGCATACCTTGTTGACCATTATCAATATTTGAAGGACGACACTCACTATTAAACGAGACAATCATTATCCTCAGACAAAGACCAAAGAGATGGACCTTTCATCAAGCCCCAAAGGTCAAGAGAATCTGTCTCTGGCTGACCCACTGAGACAGTGAATTCCAGAACCAAAGGGGCTCCACTGAGTAATATCTATCTTAGACACCTACATGGTGCTCATTACTGTAGTATCTGAGTGCCTCACAATCTTTAATGTATTTATTCTCATTACACTCTGTGAGGGAGGGCTATTATCCCCATTTTACAGATGATGAACTGAGGCAGAGCAAGACTAAGTGCCTTGCCAAGGTCACACAGGAAAGTTGTGGCAGAGATGGAAATTGACTCCATGTCTCCTGAGTCACAGACTAGTGCCCTAATCACTGGAACATCCTTCCTTATAGACATCCTCCAGATCTTTAAATTTAGAGTTGCCAGCATATGTGACCCCAGTGAACTTCAACTGCTGTAATGGGACAGATAAAGACAGTGGTCTCTTGAGCTGTCATGATGCAAGCCACATAGGACTTTACAGATCCAGAGCCAACTCCTTGAATTACATTTAGATTATCAAACAATAACTTTCCACTTACTGACATGCGCACAATACTGATATTTAAAGTTTAAACTGCCTTCCAGTCTCAGTGGGTGGGTGGTTGACTGGATCGGCAGACTCCCTTGTGCTGCCTGGGTGAGGGGAAAGTCCCACCCTTCTCTCAATCCATGTGGCTATGTTCAGCTTGGAGGGGAAGGGAGAGAGTGAGGTTGAGGTGGGGATAGAGTGGGGCACTTGAATCAATCCCTGAGTGCCCAAATGGCTGGTCTAGAGGAAATGGCTACCCAGGATTGGTTGATGGCCTGCCCCCTCTTCACAGTACAGAAGCCCCTCTTTGGGCTTGGGAGTCAGCAAAGACAGTCATGCTATCACCTGCCATGCATCCCTGTGAGTTAAATGTGGCAGAACTTGGGTCTCCTGGTGTACCATGGAAATAGCCTGATCAAACCCACAGGGGCAGCAGAGGTGCAGAAAGGACCATTCCCTCAGGACAGAATTAACCATTCCTCTGAGGGGTTTTCCACTTCTTCACAGAACCCAGGAGGCCTACTTGGGTGCGTAGGACTTTCTGAATTGTTGTAGCTTTCAGTTTGGCCCAGTGCAGGGTTATGGTAGGTGTCCGTTGGCTAGCTCCTAAACCTGAGCACAGGGAAATACAGATGGATGGTAACTCTAGTTTTGTGGAAGATGATGAAATCTCTTGAGATCTAGCAGGGATCATTATCTAGTATGTATCCCTCATCTCTACCCTCATTTGCTTGCATGAGAGGGGAGAGTGATAAAGGGATCTCAACAGCTGACTACAGGACTGGCTCTAGCGACCAGCAAAGCAAGCACTTGCTTGGGGTGGCACATTTCCAGGGGCGGCATTCTGGCCATCTTTTTTTTTTTTAAAAAATCCACCAATGTACGGAAAAAAAATAATACATGAAGATCAAAAAAAATCTCCAGTACTAATCTCCAGATAGGAGCATGATGTGAAAAATATCATGTCACGTTGTGACACAGTCACTCATAATGTGAATGTGCGTAAATGTGTAAACATTAATGGTTATTGATTAATTAAATCAGGAATCATGATTACTTGTGTGTACTGTGCTGCCCTATTGGCGCCATTTGCCCCAATTTCCGTGTCACGTCAGTGTCAGCGGTTATACGGCTAAAATGCCGGGACAAAAATGAAAACGATTTTCCGGTGTCGTCTACCGGCAACAAAGAGAGAAACAGCAAAAAATTAGAAAAACTATCTCGTATTTCAAATAAGTATTTTTAAAAAGTTGACAATCAAGAAGAAAGCTCTAAGCAATGCATTGAAAGTGATTATTCATCAACTGATGAAGACCAATCAAACCAAAGATTATCTTTATCAACTGATAAAGATGAACAACAATCTGACCAAAGATTATCTTCACTAACTGATGAAGACAAACAATCACAATCCATCCAAAAATGTACTTCTTCAGCTGAAGAGTTCAGAAACAAAGAACTGTTATCCAAATCTAAAACAGAAGAACAATTAATGGAAGGTGGAGAGACTGACATAGGATTGGATCCAAGTACATGGCCAACAATAATTACTGCTGCAATGCTAATAATTATTGTGAAAAAGGTCCTTCAAAACTAGATCCTACATCTGAATATCCATTTAATTAGTCGAATTGTCAATTTATAACATCCAGTATGAAGAAACAAATGAAAAATGGGGAATAAATTAATAGATCATGGTTCGTGTATTCACAGACCAAAGACGTAGTTTTTTGGTTTTGGATGTCACTATAACTTCCATTGAAGAAAGATTTTATCAGTTTCATGGTCATTATGAAACTTTTGAATTTTTATATGATATTGGAAATATTAAAAATCAGTTTTCCAAAGAAGACCTCATGAAGCACTGCCAAGACCTACATTTAGCGCTCAGTACTGATAACACTGCTGACATCGATGGAGTAGAATTGTATGATGAATTCATAGCTTTATCTGAGCTAATACATCCCCAAACTTCTCCTCTAAAAGTATTAGAATTTATAGCAAGAAATGTTTTTTTCACTCCAAACGCTGCTATAGCATTACGCATTCTTTTAAATATTACCAGTATCAGTGGCTTCTGGTGAGCGCAGTTTCTCAAAACTGAAATTACTAAAAAATTATTTGAGGTCCACCATGTCTCAGAATCATTTGTCAGGACTCGAATTAATTTAAATGGAAACTACCATTGCAAAAAATTTACATTTCACTGAATTATTAAAAGACTACGCAAGTATAAAAACCAGAAAAATTCAGTTCATATAAACTCTTTTAATTTATGAGAAACTGGGCGCACCGGAAGATACATTACAGTGTATAGTTGAACCCAAATTGTCTGTAATTGTGATTTTGTTAAAATTAAAAGAGTACGCAAGTAGAAAATTGTTTTATTTCACTAACTACAAATTCTCTGTTTTCATTTTTTAAAAAATTGTAAACAGTCAAAACAAAACAAAAACATTGCAAAATGCCAACGTGTGTAAAAGAAAAAAAAAAGGGCAGGGGGGAGGCGAAAAATGTTTTTTGCATGGGGCAGCAAAAAACCTAGAGCTGGCCCTGGCTGACTACATCCTTCAGTGACTTAGTGGGCTAGGCCACGGGTGTTAGATCTCTTGTTGTAAAGCCATGAATATCTACACTGGACCACAGTTTTTTTGGCAAGGTTTTGGGTGCTGTTCAACCTAGTGTTAATTTAGTTCAGTAAAGTTACAGCCTGCTGCTTAAACCCATGTTCTGTGTGGTGTGTCTTCATTCCCCATGTATTTGTTCAATCTTTAAATTACACTTAATAACTCAGTAATGCTTATGCTGCAAAAGCTATATTGGATATTTCAACTTAAAGTACCTCTGTCAAGCTTTTGATTAACATATAATGCCCACTACAGGCACCACGTTTTATTTGTATGTCAAATACAAGCGTTGAGTGAATCAACACATTACGAACATAGACGGTAGGAAATTAAAAGGTAAAATGACCCTTAGTTTAAATGAAATGGGACCTTGTGAGAGAGACACAGTAAATGAACTATGGGACACCACTTTTTTATGCACATTTCTGTATTCGTTTCTTTTTTTGTGCAGAGCCACTTGTCTTTTTGACAGTTGTACCCCATCTTCATTTTCTGACTGAAGAATTGTGACTTGAAATTTAAATTAAAAGAAGACCCCATGGTTCCAAATTACAACTTGCCTTTAGCGCCATATTTATTATTTCTACAATTTCTCATTTATTTTTCTCTGATTTCTGTTCTTCTTAAATAAAGGGGCTTCATTGATCTTGGAGCCTGAGGCGAGGCAAGGCACAAGGCCATTATATATATATATATATATATATATATATATAGTTCAATATCTTCATAAATGATCTGGAGGATGGTGTGGATTGCACTCTCAGCAAATTTGCGGATGATACTAAACTGGAAGGAGTGGTAGATACGCTGGAGGGCAGGGATAGGATACAGAGGGACCTAGACAAATTGGAGGATTGGGCCAAAAGAAATCTGATGAGGTTCAATAAGGATAAGTGCAGGGTCCTGCACTTAGGACGGAAGAACCCAATGCACAGCTACAGACTAGGGACCGAATGGCTAGGCAGCAGTTCTGCGGAAAAGGACCTAGGGGTGACAGTGGACGAGAAGCTGGATATGAGTCAGCAGTGTGCCCTTGTTGCCAAGAAGGCCAATGGCATTTTGGGATGTATAAGTAGGGGCATAGCGAGCAGATCGAGGGACGTGATCATCCCCCTCTATTCGATATTGGTGAGGCCTCATCTGGAGTACTGTGTCCAGTTTTGGGCCCCACACTACAAGAAGGATGTGGATAAATTGGAGAGAGTCCAGTGAAGGGCAACAAAAATGATTAGGGGTCTGGAACACATGAGTTATGAGGAGAGGCTGAGGGAACTGGGATTGTTTAGTCTGCAGAAGAGAAGAATGAGGGGGGATTTGATAGCTGCTTTCAACTACCTGAGAGGTAGTTCCAGAGAGGATGGTTCTAGACTATTCGCAGTGGTGGAAGAGGACAGGACAAGGAGTAATGGTCTCAAGTTGCAGTGGGGGAGGTTTAGGTTGGATATTAGGAAAAACTTTTTCACTAGGAGGGTGGTGAAACACTGGAATGCGTTGCCTAGGGAGGTGGTGGAATCTCCTTCCTTAGAAGTTTTTAAGGTCAGGCTTGACAAAGCCCTGGCTGGGATGATTTAATTGGGGATGGGTCCTGCTTTTGAGCAGGGGGTTGGACTAGATGACCTCCTGAGGTCCCTTCCAACCCTGATATTCTATGATTCTATATATGCAATGTAAATATAATATTATACAGTGTAGGTGAGATACCACACCCACCTTCATCAAAGAAGAAACTTGGACACCAGACGAAGGTGCAGCACTGAATATATGGAAAAAGATCCTTCCATACTATAGAGATTCCAATTAAAAGAAGTTATAGTTCACAAACTGCAAATTCCCCAATTGGGAAGCTGTCGAAGATCTTGCATGTCTTGTGTTTGTTTGCACATTTGTGTATGTATTTGTGAACACACAGATAACTTATTCAATTAAACTGTTTTCATCTAAAAATATGATCTCATTTACTCTTTCTTTAATGTATTCTGGAGGGAACCAGTCACACTTACTCTATACCTCTGCCAACTAGTGGGTCATATACAAATGTTAATTTCTTTGAATCCCATTGAAAATATGTACAATTCTTTCAAAAAGAATCTGTTGCTCACATAGTGAGAAACACTGGTAATGTAAGTAAACTGAAATTACATTTGAAGTTGCAGTGTTTAATTAAAACTGGTATTTCTGAGCACCTTGCTGAACAGTGGCACCAATTCAGATATTTCTTTGTATGGAGAATGGAATTTTGGTCCCTCCTCCTGGTAGAGACCTCATTCTGGTCCATGCTTGTTATCCCCAGGGCTCTGGGTCTCCCTCAGCCAGAGAGTCTTCCCTCTCACTTACTGGTTCCCTGGTGTTACCAGGACTCAAGTTCTTGGGGGACTCTCCTGCACTCTTCTGTATAGGAGAGACTCCTCGTGTGCCAAGTTGCAACACCATTTGGCCAAGCTGCCCCACTGTCTGGATGAAAGGGTATCCAGGCCAAATTTGAGTGGTAGTGTGATCTTGTGTGCTAGGTCTCCAATGCCACTCACTGAAATTTGCCCAGGCCGCTCCTCTGTCTCCACAGAGGGGCTGCTGGGTCAAATTTCAGTGGCATTGCAACCAGACAGCTTGAGTGATGCTCCAGATTGCTCCAGCAGCAGCTGTACTGATTTACTACAGGACCACTGGTTAAAAGTGGTCACACCATACCCTAAGCTCTGCAGCCTATAAAACTTTGAGTAACTGCAAAAACCTTGGGGAGGGCATTCACTTCCCCTGCTCCTCAACTGGGACAACTGCAGCTGAACAGTGACAGGATTTGTGACCCCAGCTGTACAGGGAACCCTTGACAGAAAACATAAACCAGTCTCCATCTTATGTTTTAGAAATAGCATAAGGAAATATTTGTTAGTACAACAGGGATTTTTAAAAATATACCAGGAAGTAAAGTTCTTCCCTTGAATGTATATCAATGTATAAACATAAATAAAATGAGTTTATAGCCCTCAACTTTGACTGTGGAAAGCCCAGTCTTATAAATGTTACCTCTGCTGGAGATGGTGCTAGAAGGAGGCCGTAGCCAATCAGAAACCACCATGATAGATAAGAAGGATTGCCTACTTCTTCTAAGGGGGAATTCAGGGTGAAGCTGGAACAGGTGAGGAGCTCCTCAGTCCTAACCCAAAGTCTTCGGCCTGGGCCTAACCATCAGACTGCATCTTCAGTTAGGCAGTGTGACAAACTGATTATTTTCGTTGTGAGATTTAAATGCCCAAGCAGCTAAATTTTGAGTTTAATCTTACTTACTGTTAAAGGACCACTAAAAAGCTCACTGCATGAGATGCTTTGCTCTTGGCAAGCTTTGACAGTCACCTTTGAGCAAACAATTCATCAGAATAAATTTGTGAGTGACCTCAGAACTTCAGCACTTAGCAAATCAAAAAGGTTATTTTAAGATGTAGGTACATAATTCTTTCTGACATGGATGATTGCTGTTAATAAGAATGATTCTGACATTTTCTTTTAATGTTGCATTATAAATTGCAATAAAGCATTTCTAAATGATCTCACACCTCAGAATGAGTTTTAATACGCAATAATTATTGCATGAGTAAGTCATATGTTTATCAACAGTTGATTTATTTTAAAAATGGCTTTTGTAACTCAATTCCTCAAGTTAATTTCTTTGAAGAAAATACAATATGACAAAATTTAAAGGAAATTCAGTATAATAGCAGCTATCATCCACATTCCTAGCACAGACTCGGGTAGAATATTTTCTTTTCTGGGCCGTCAATATTTTGTGCTAACTTTAGCTTTACAGATATCATAAACATTTGGTATCGCTCTTTCCTTGGTGAGTATACACTTCAAGGTAATAAGGAACATTGTTTCATTGTACCAATGCATGCAATATTCCGAATGGTTGCTGTCTAGATTTATAAGAAACTGACCCAAGTCCAAAATATACATTAGACATTGGATTCTGCCAAATCCAGCACAAGGTATCTAGGGTGCTAAATGTTAAAGCCACGCCCCTCCATTTCTCTGAAATCAATGCCAGCTACAGGATCGCCACTCTCTCTTCAACTGTGTAACTGGATGTGTAACCAAGGTAGGCAAGTTTTAACATCTTGATGATGTTCCGCTAGAAATGTGTGCTTATGGAAGACTTTACACTATTTCTTTTTGCATTTGTGCCATTGATATTTCATTTTATGGAAGATGTGTTCATTGGGAAGGTCAACTTCAATATAAAGATGAGACAAAAGCCTGTGGACATACGTGAAACTGCCATTAGCATGATGGAAGAGCAGTAAAATTTAAATGATTCAATATGGAACTTATTTTTAAGCTTGAGCTTGATGAATTATAATTTTCTTTTTTTATATTGCTTTCTAAATGGACATTATGATATTGGATCTAATACATAGAACTACATCACAAGTTAAATGGGTTATAGTTTACTTTTACCTTCATCTATAACAGCCTGCCACTGGAATACATGCTTCTGATATGAAGGTCTGACAGCAAAGGCCTGACATTGCCAGTCCCTGAACGTAGGCATTCCAGCAGGACAAGAAGGATTCTCACATATTTTGTATTGTATTCTGGGTCCATGACAATCTCCTTCAGGACCTGACCTAGAGAAGATGGAACAGACATGTCTTTTATTTGTTGGTGACATTCTGCCAAACCCTGAAAACACAGTCCACATCATTCAGTCTATATAAAAAGTTGCTTTAACAGACAGACATCTTTTGATGAAATACATTGTTTATCTTAAAAACACATTTAAAAAATCACCAACTACAAAATGAAACTTAAAAAAACTTTGACTTCTGTTTTTCATCAATTCTCTTAAGAAAGATATACAAATTCCAAATTTTCATTTAGACCTAGGAACAGATGAAGAGGGACGTTCAGCCCAGGTATTCAAGACAGGTTATTATAGACCTCCAGCTGCTTTTTTCAATATAATTCAGATGATTTTTTTCAGCTCCTGATTGAGCCAAAGTTGAGTCTAAATCATCAAGGAATGGGCACAACACTTGCATGTACTTTAAATTTACAGCTTTCTGCAATTTACTGGTGCACTGT
The DNA here is from genome assembly GCF_965140295.1 of Lepidochelys olivacea. Taxonomy (NCBI): domain Eukaryota; kingdom Metazoa; phylum Chordata; order Testudines; family Cheloniidae; genus Lepidochelys; species Lepidochelys olivacea. The sequence goes on along the minus strand of NC_140415.1, from coordinate 82,995,351 downwards.
TACAGTTCCCCTCCCTCCCCCGCCCACACATACTTTCTTCTGGCCTTTCAGTTGTTCCTATGGGTGCTAATTATGGAAGAGCAATAGCAGACTGCAGAAACTGGAGAGTATGCAATTATTGGAAAATCTTGCCTGGAAAACTAGTGAAAATGAAATTAAGACATCCCTAAGTACTGGAAATAGCTTATAGGCATCTTATAATACAGCTAGAAGTGACATTCAGGTGAGAGGGAGCTCGGGAAGAATTTTGCACATGGCAAAAAAGGCTTTTCTGTCAGAATACCTTGTTCAGTACACCCATTTCCATGTTTTCCTCATCTTCGATTTTACAAACTCCTCTGTCCATTTATCTCTATCTCTAGTATGTTTCTCCTCTCTTTTTCTCCATCTTTTTCCGTCTTCCCACTTATGTTACCCATTCCTGTTCTCGCTACTTCCCTCCCCACTATTTCTCTTCTTATACTCCTTTCCTATCAAGGGAAAAATGGTGTTGATCAATTGAGAGGGGACAGTATTTTTTTAGCCATAGGTTTAGAGTTCTGGGGTGAAATCCTGGCTCCAATGAAGTCAGTGGTTAAACACTCCTTGCCTTCAATGTGGTAACTTTTTTTGTTTGTTTTTGTTCATACCTATTTAACTTAAATGCTTGTGAAAACTGTTGAGAGGAAAGATCTCTCTGGGAAAGGTTTAAGCATCTGTCCAATTGAGGGTAAGACAATTCCCAGTCCAGTTCTCATCTCCTTCAAAGACTCCTCCAGCAAACAGATGGAGGACAAGACCTAATATTCTGGATATTTTTTTCAGGTGAAAAAAATTTAAAAGGCCTGAACTCACTTATTTTTTCCTTTGTAGGTCACCTTTAAAATAAACTTGTATTCTTTGATACAGTACTTCCAGAAAACTTTACAATAGGTCCAACTTTGCTGCTCTCACTATACTTTTGCACCGCGGAAGCTGGTGATAGCAACAATGAAGACCAAGCTTCCCCTCACCCCGTTATAGTTATCATAAGCAGAGCTGTGCAAACAATCAAAAATGTTTTTCATTAATATTTGTTTGATTTTAAAATGAATTGTTTCAACTATGTTTGTTCCTGGTATATTTGCTATTAACAAACATTCTCGTAAATGAGTTTCCTGTCAGGAATGTTCATGGAAATAACAAAATGTAAGTGACTACTGGAAAATATTTAGGGAGTGTGAACTTCTGTTTGTAAAGTGTTGCAACAGAAACCTCATGGTAAAAGATCTCTTCCCTGGTTGGATGAGCAAAAACATAAAAAGTGGTTTGTGTATGCAATCAAAAGTAAAAAAAAACCAGCTCAAATCTCAGATGTTGAGTTCTCACAAAGAACTGACTGTGCACAATCTCCAGAGGAAGAATAATTTGCTAAAATTAGTCAGAAAATTAGTTTGAAAAAGAAATAGCTTACAATTTTATTTTAGTTATGTCCTCGTAGAAACAGAGGAAAAAATAATATAATAATTTATTCACTCTGAATTTTTTTTTTAGGTCTCATGGCAAGTTTACATAAATAAATCTCCTGCTGTTTCTTAGCAAGACAAACTCATGTGCCCCATTTTTTTGGGGGAAGGTTGATCTTCCCAAACCCTAGAAATCTCCTATTTCCCATTATTCAGTATTTATGGAAAAAGAAGAATTGTATACATTTAGCACAGCTGTGTATGACCAGGTTTGACTACAGTTAAACATTACTGAGAAATTCTATAGCACAGAAAAGGAAAATGGAACTTTTTTTACCCAGTGCATTCGCGCTGTCGACTGCTGATTCCAGTGTTGCAAGTTCTGCTGCAAGTGCTCCATGTGCTCCACTCTCCGTCCAGATATTCAGGAAAAGATGTTCTACTGGTACATTCTCCAGCCTTACACCACTATGCCAAAAGTCAACTCTCAGGTGAATAAATCAAGGCACATCCAAAATAACTCACTGTCTTCCATTTGCACTGGTAGCACAGCATAAGCAGGGCTTATTGAACACACTCTTAAAAACATCAAGGCAAAGAAAATACTGGGAATTTAGGGCCTGTTCGAACTCCCCTTAAAATCAATAGAATTTTTCCACTGATGTCCATGATAGTTTCACTTGGTCCTTACTGCATAAAACACGCCATTATCGACTTCAAGATCATTTGACTTACCCTACCATTCAACTACTCCAAAAAAGCACTGAAGTGAGGAGGATGAAAGTCAATACAGCTGAGAGATAATCCATATCTATCTATATCAATACACTTATATGAAGTGCTGGGCTTGATGCATACATTCACATGTATTTCTGCAAATTATAATGAAAACTGATGTAATGTAGCACACAAATTTTAGGGTAAATGGGACTTTATTGATAATGGGAGGTAGGAATGCCCTGCTTAGCTTTCGGAATATTTTGGGTGGAATCCTGGCCCTAGTAAAGTCAATGGAAGTTTCAATAGGGCCAGGATTTCACCTGTTGTATTTCTATACATATACATCATTTGCCAGGAGAGGACAACTATAATTCTCCTCTCATTTATCTGCTGTGTAATACACTGTAACAGTAAATCATCCGTTAGATTTAGCTTTCAATTTTAGTTTTATAAGTAGTGTCCAGCTGCCATGGAGATAAGCACATTACAAGTGTGTATATATATAACTTTGCAGAGTAGATAAATGGAATATCCCTCCCCCTCCACACACTTAAAATACACACACATATATAATGTGCCTATCATCATGGTATCTGGGCACCAGTGGCAAAACTAAAATTCAGAGCAAACTTTTTCAGAAATAGGACCTCAATATTTCACTCTCCAAGAATGAACATTTTGGAACAAGTTATACACTTGATAGGGTGCATATGATAGGATGCAGCCTTTGTGTTTATTAACTTTTGATCTTTTAGTATGGGTCTTCAGAACTGTATCCCTTCCATCGTATGAAGCTAAATGTTCAAAGGGGACGTGTTTGGGCAAAAATTAACTTTTTCACAAAACTAGTAATTTCTGTGCTACTGTCTGAAGATGGCTCAGAAATCAATTTAGGAAGCCAAAGTTATCATTCACTTTAGAAGAAATAATATGTGCTCTTGAGCTTCCTGAGAAATCACAAGGGAGTTGTCTGGTTACATACCTTTCTGCTAATTCAGAAATACAAATGAAAATCCATCATCCAGTGCATCATGTGGATTTGTGACCTTCACTGGGGGATTTGTGGGATTACACTCATTGAGAAACAGTTTTTCCTTTATGACAGATATAATATTGATAATATTCTTTACTTAATTGTTTCAGAACACTATCATGTATGTAAGAAACATAGTCGCATAGAAATTAGTGGTACATGAGAGGTGCACAATGTAGTAAAATAAAAGGCTTGCCACAGGCTAACTTTGAAAAAAGGTAAAATCTGCATATCACAAAACATAAATAAATCCCTTCTGCAAAATGCAGTAATAGATATTGTTCAGCTATACAAGATGGGGCAAGTACAGATAACAGTTAATAACTTTTCTTTTATCATCTTTTCAGTAGTGTATGAGCAATTTGTACTAATGGTAGTCTCCATGACAAATACAAACATCAATACTCAAACCAGTACTCTTTTACCTACTAATAAAAAGTTGTATAAACTTCTTTTTGACTGTACCCACAGTGGTGTATTTGCTGGATTCTATGGTTCAGATCCAAAGCTGATGTAAATGTACTTAATCCTCATTGACTTAATGGGGATGTTATGCTAATTTATGCCATCTGAGAATCTGGCCCAGTATATTTTGTAATTGTAACAGGTACTAAATAATAAGAATAGGAATAGCATAATGACTACTGAATTTCAGTGGCATCAGTGACTCATCAAATATTTCTTTTCATTCTGAGTACTGAGCTAATGTCCTAGAAAGCTGTCAGTGTATACTGTGCTTCTGGAAAGGACATTTTTCAGATGAAACACACAAAGGCCTTGACTATCTGCGGTCATGAAATATCTGTGTAATTTAGCACAAGGTTACTTTCGTTACTCCCAGTGTAATTCCCAGTTGGGGGTAATCTTAAATTTCAACTTAAATTTTGTCACTTTCTGTCCTAAAGTGTTGTGCAGTGATGTTGGTGGAGTTATACCATATGGTTACAACATCCTGAGATGACTGTATTTCTGTTAGATTAGCAACTTCTATATATGGAAACTGAAATGCTTGGGGATGCCTCTGGTTAAAAATGCCCATGTACATATAAATAGGCTTGGGATAATTCAATTTTTAATATAATTTTGACAGATAATATTGATGTTTATTTTTAAGAAATTTTAGATATTTATCAATTATAAATTTTCACGGTGTGCAAAATTATGGGTGAAGCACTTTTCTCCCAATTTTTACCTATTTAAATGTTCATTGTTGCAGGAAATTATGGGGAGTCAGACAATAATTATTTAGTGGCAGTAGATGTTGAGATTCAAAACATTTAAAGTTTTATAATCATCAAAACACAAATTGTCAATGTCACATGTCAAAATATACACATCAATATCCTTAAATCAAACTCTAATACATTTTCAGGCACCATTTTTCTTACTTTGCCTATCTGTAAATTTCAGTTATTATTAATGGAAATATGTTTTCATCTGTGCATGTGTACAATGAAATTAACATTTACTGACATATACCAACAAAAATCTAATCCTTCCAAGCTTATATATAAAAGTAGATATATTACCATAGATCTATGGGGTAAAAGGGACTCTCCAGGGACTGTATCTGTACTAGGTAGAGGCTGAGGAATGCTCACAAATCCTTCACTTACAGAACAATTTAATCAGGATGAGCATGAAACAAGACAGACTGAGTAAATGAAATCCCCATCACCTCCTAAATGAAGGAATGTTGTACAACAATACAACACTGTCATGCTCTGAGCAAAACAGAGTAGGACTGACTAATGAATATGAAACTCATCTTGGACCGTGACAATGGAAAGAAGAAACTTTCCTAGTCCAGTAAGATAATTATGATGTTTCAGGGATGTCTGCTTACTTCATTCTGCTAGATGTGTCTTCCACCCCACACTGCTCCTTGTTCTAGACCTAGTCTCCTCCTCCTGCCCATCTTGCCTCATTATCCCAATCCAAGTCCCTCTACCCTTAGCTCCATATGACAGTCTCTCCCCAGGTCCCTCGGCTCCACATCCCAACCCCCATGCCTAGCTCTTTGTCCCAGTCTTCCCCCAACACCTGTGGCCCCTTCTCCCAGTGTCCCCACAGCAACCCTCCATGCTTGGACCACTCAGCATTCCAGTCAGACTTCTTCTTTCTCCATGCTGTGTTGGCCCCACATGGTAACACTGAGAGCACCAGATAGAAAGGCTCTTTTCCACTGTCCAGTGCCATAGCAGCCTCCGGCTGCTCGAAGGAGGAATTGCTGAGAATGTTCTGCTCATCCCTTGCAGCATGCTCAGTACAGGGAGAATTTAGATGCTAAATGCTAACAAATCTCTACTGAGCACATGAGAACTGGGATTTTTAGAGGCACATAGTTTGACCAAATTTGAGCCGATTTTGATGAGGATGGCAATGGGCACATCCCTTGTACCAGTGACCCCTCTGACAAATTGAAATTCCCTGTTTCAAAGAATAGAAGCTCTACAGCTTATCCGTTAAATGGTTGCAAGGATTCTTTTAACAAAGGCAAAACAATGTATTTTTCCTAATTTTGTTCTGAGAACTGGCTAAACCATTTTTGCCGAAATTTTCCAAAATATTTAACATGAGGTAGACACCTAGCATGGAAAATTTCATTCTGAACAGTTAAAGGTTGGCAAAGTTAAAAGCAACAGAAAATAAGGTCTTACAGTGGAAACTGTCAGGCAACATTAGTATAGCTGACCCTGCACCACTTATAATATAGCCTTAAGGCTCTCTCCTCTCAATACATGATGGCTTTATACATATATTTCTCTTTTCTCAGAAAAGAATACTACCTTTATCAAGAAATAGTAGTAGTTTTAAAATATTAAATAGGCTACACAAGTCTAGTTTGCCAGTATCATTAGGGTACACAATCTCATTATTCCAGTGGAACAAAAATAAATAATGGTTTGTTCCCAATGTACACCACTGAAACTATCTGAATACTTTATCTTATTCTGTTTATGATTTTGTTTGGTTTTTAGATGACAAAAACTGTCCTTGGCTCAATGTTTTATGATTCAAAGAGCAAATTATCCCTTAGGGAGACTGCACGGGGGCTGGCAGTTTAATACCACAAGAAAAGCAAGATATATGAATGTTTCTGTGCTGTTTATTACTTTTTTCTAAAAAGAGAGTTGGCTTACACACTTGGCCTCCATTTATTGTGATAGCGCACATTTGGCAAAGGCCCTCCGAAGCATAAAAGCTGTTGATGGACATTTAACAGAAGTCTCACTTTAAGTGACCATTTCATTTCTTTGTTGATGAGTTCTTTAGGAAATCTGTCATTCTTTTAGGTGCTCTGACACTTTAAAACTTCTTTGAAATAAACCTCTTCTGTAGTAATTTGTATACAGTAATTCTGTACTGGTTCTTTGCATGAAATTAATTCTAGTAAGTAGTGTTTCTGAGTGTCTGAAAATTCATATTTCAGCTTAAAAATAAAGTACTGAAACAATGTAACAATGACATTCCATTGATAAAATATATTACAAAAAGCAGAATTAGCTTTAAACAAAAATGGTGCAAATGTGAAAACATATTTTGGCTTGGTTAAGTTAGAGATTTTTCACTCTTCATAGGGATAAATACCTTTTCCCCACACACAAGCAAGCTGCTGATCTACACAAATTATTTAATTAGGCATATGCATATGTGTATTCTCCCCATCCCCAAAATATTCATACTGTATATAGAAAAAACCTATTTTTCTGATACTAATCAGAATAAAGAGTAACTGTAATGGACTCTTTCAAACGTCTATTAATCTCCTTTCTAAAACTGTTATATCTTCAGTATAATTATGTTTTATTTCAGGTGTGCACAATAAATAGGGGCATATAGTTGATCAGATCTGTTTATTTGACAACCTGAGACACTACTGATCGGGAAAATCTAAAAATTATTCACTGGTACATTTTATATTTTCCCTTTATGTTAAACGTAAATGACACTCAATTATGTATTGCCAGTCAAAATAGTGTTTTGGTTTTGAGGTTGGTAATTTATGTTAAAATATTCAAAAATGACCCTACAGTTATTATACAGTTTGTATAAGGTCCACAGAACTGGATAGTGTTCATATTACATTTTTTTTGTAGTGAAATTCATTTGTATAGTGACATTGATTTATTTATATTCTGAACTGTTGTGAGAAACAATAAAGACATGCTAAAACTATGAAGTGTATTTGCATGTACAGTGATAAAACTATCCCTATTGTATACTATGTTAATGTTAATGTTAATGCTGGGCTATCACCAGCAGGAGAGTGAATTTGTGTGGGGGGGTGGAGGGTGAGAAAACCTGGATTTGTGCTGGAAATCACTTTAGATAAGCTATTACCAGCAGGACAGTGGGGTGGGAATAGGTATTGTTTCATATTCTCTGTGTATATATAAAGCCTGCTGCAGTTTCCACGATATGCATCTGAGGAAGTGAGCTGTAGCTCACGAAAGCTTATGCTCTAATAAATCGGTTAGTCTCTAAGGTGCCACAAGTCCTCCTTTTCTTTTTGCGAATACAGACTAACACGGCTGCTACTCTGAAACCTGTCATATTAATAACAGTTATTCCCAGAAATATCTAGTTATATACTCTTTCCTAAAATTTACAAATTAAAATGATTCATCTCAGATTTAAAAGTAATGTGTGTGCAATTTTTCAGAACAATTTCCAAAATTTAATCACAATACATTAATTGCTGCACTACTTCCATTAGTTACAGTAGGAAAATCAGTGGTCATACCTTTCCAGTGTCACAGTCTGTTCCATCCATTGGTGGATCCAGTTTAGTTCTGCACTCCTTCTCACCTTCCACTTTACACCACAACCCAGTGCAAATAACATGCTGAAAAACAAACATACATTGCTAAGGACAGAGGACTTAAATGACTGTATATATGTAGTCCATTAATTTCATCAGGAAGTTGCTGGTTTGGTGGCACTGAAGTATATACAGAGTTAAACATCAACAAAAATTGTGGAGATAGTATGCAGCAAATCCTGGATGCACTCCCCTTGGGCACGGACACAGTGGAACAAGTCCAGTTGTGCTGTTGGAGTGGGGGACGGATTCCAGGAGCCTGTGTACAGGGTCACAACCCTTAAATGTTGTCAGACTGATACAGGTAGGGCTTTGCCAGGCAAGGTGGATCTACCACTATATTGATCAACTGACTTAGAGGTAGCTGTAGATGGTGTGCTATAGCCACAGTCTGAAATGAGGACTCTGTTTTCACCCACCAGTGCATAGCTCAGCTATTTGACCTATGGGCTGGAGCCCCATAGTGCACATGGACAAAAAACAGGTAGGTTAAAGGGGGAATAGTGATATACTTCTTTCTCCACAAAACTCAGAGCTTCTTAAGAATTAAGAGAGCTAATAGTTTATTCCATTATTATTTTACCACTCATTCAAGCATGGAAAGGAAAGGAAACTAGCACTGTCATTAGAAATGAAAGTATGCCTTAGAAATCAGTGAAGTGTTAGGTTGTGTGTGTGTGTATATATATAACTTGTCAATTATGTTCACCAGAGGGCTTGGAGAATGAAGTAGAATAGACTTTACTTAAAGGTGTAAAACTGAAAAGCTAAATGTGTGGGGCAACCAAGTTAGTAAGCACATTTAAATAGTTTTTCCTGCTATTGTAAAATTAATCTAATACTTCCTAGTGTGAATCATTTTAGAACACCACAGAATCTACTGCAGTGACAATCTCAAAGAATGATCTATTTTGGTAGCTCTCCAACAAACCAGAATATGCCAGGAAGTCTTCACAGATGAAAATAAAAAAGAATTTTTAGGTTAAGTAAAATTTATTTTCCTACTGAATATCCCACATGGGTCAATAGGGCATTCAGCTCATAAATGCTTATGTCAATTTTAATTTTAGCATTGCAGTTCACCCTTAAATTAAATATGAATTTTCTAACACAGTCGAGACTGAAGTGAGTTTTCAAAACCCAAGTGAATATTTGTAAAACTTCTGCTATTGCTTGAATAATATAGAAAACATTTATTCAGACACTATTAGGCTCCCTGATGACTTCCTCAAATGCTCCCTGTTCACTCCATCCCAATGGTTCCTGCTTCCTGATGTACTTCCATTCCTTCATAATCCTCTCTCCCTTGGAAGCAATTCAATACTCAACTGATTCTTGCATTCACATAGAATGGATATCAAATAAGATAACAAGGCAAATTATGGTTTTTCACTAAGGGGTCATAAAATGTTAAATGTTATAGATGGAAAGAACAGTTGGTCCTTCAGTCCATCCTCTAGCTTCAGGAGAGGACAGTTTTTATTTTTCCCTGAAAGGAAGTCCAGCCATGAACATTGCTGCCTATTGTAATTCCTCAATCACTCCCAGAAGCCCCTTCTATTTGTCCCTACAGAGAAATTACAAGGCTGCCTTATCCTCAAGAGAGAGGAATCAAGTTCAGAATTGTAACTTCCTTCCCCCTCTCCCTATTTTGTTCCCCCCCGCCCACCTGGAAACCAGATGAAAGCAAACAGGGCCAGCTGTGGCTGGATCACTGCCTGGGGGTTATTGCTTGTGCAATCTGATGCCCACAAAATATGGACAGTGCAGGGGCAAGAAAGATCAGGAGACACAGGGGGATAAAAGAAACGGATCAGCACCAGGTTCTCAGAATCCAGGGCCACTAGAAGACAAGATGTGCTCTGTCTGTCTTAAATTCTTTATTATGCTGGCAAAATTGAATAATAGTTTCTGGTCTTTGATATGATGCATGAAAAATGTGTTTATATTATGTTTTATAAATGAAATGATACCCTGAAAAAACCTCACTGTAAGGGAAATATCATTTAATAAATGTTTGTATCTGGGCCAGGGCATAGGAGTACCTGCAAATGTCAATGTGTGTCTAGTATGTAAAGATGTCAGTAGTAATATCTTACAAAATGAAGAGACTTATGTCAGTAGGTCAGAGAATTGTACAGAAATAAAGGTCAGGATGACAATGACCTAAATTTATCCCCGGTGTATTGCCAATGGACTTACACCTACGAAGAAACTGACCTAATAAGACATCATATGTTTATAAATAACTCATAAAAACTCTAAAAGAATGTTAGAGCTGGCCCTAGCCTAAATACTTATCCATCTTACAATGTAATTTGTTTTATGGTTTAAGGTCCAAAGAGAAAACCTAACTTTGCATTTCTAAAACTAAGTTTTAAGCAAGCTTTTTTTTAAGCTCATAACTGTAAAGGAAGCACTAAAGTTAGGAACAAGCATTCCAGGCCAATTTCTGAAGATTATGCCGATAAGGCAGCCATCAGGCCTTCTGCTGTTATAGTCCTATTCCAAGTAAGAAATGGGAGAAAAGGGAATAGTGAGCTCAGTTCAACCTCACTGGAGCACGGATATAGGTAAACTGACAATAACAATGAAATCAAAACAAGACTTCCTATACCGTTCATAGCTCAGATAAGAGCCTTATTTGTATTTTATATCCTGGATCCACATACCTAAATGACTACATTGGAGGAAACAGTTCTCCAAGATTTCAAGATACAAAATCCAAAGTCCTTCCCTTTTAGAAAATCTTTTACCCCTTTTAACTTTCAGCTTGTAACCAAAGAACTTCAAGTACATAGGAATGCAAAGCTGGCTGACATTGACCATAAATCATAAAAGATTGACTTCCAATCTTAAAAGATGTATGACCACATTTACATAGGTCTTTTTGGTGCCTAAATATGCAGATAGGTTTCTAGTTACAAAAATACCTAAGCAGCTTGTAAGTCAATGGCAGTTAGATGCCTATCCAGTTTAGATGCTTTTTAAAATCTCACTAGATGTCTACCTGCCTCTAGGCACCTAAATACCTTTGTAAATAGCCTGTGGCCCTTAACCCCCACCACCTAAACTTATCTTAGAGAGAGGATGTAACCAATTTAGATGGCCATTGCACCTAAAATCAACTCCTAGGTTCACTCCCTTCCTTTTCACTACATTTTTTATAAGAGGTAAACAAATTACTAAGCACATTTACATTAGAGAAAAAGAACACACACACAAAAAATGTTTGATGTATTCTAACTGGGAATTAGGATACATTAAGATGACTCTGATATTTAACTCCACCTTTGGGCCTTTATCAAAGGCCCTTATGAACTGACCAACCCAAGAACACGCAGGCCTCCGATAATGCCTAATATTGGCAGAATTGTCAATTGTCTCTCTTGCCCACTAAGCTTCACCAAAGATGTCAGGTGATCTCCTGTTATTAAAGCCACATGGATGGCTTTTTTAGCTCTATGCCTGCTTTCAGCTACCAAGACCAGTCTCTCATCAGCCACTTCTTTAGAAACTGGCCTAGATTTTAAATCAAACAAATTCTCTCTTATTCTTACCTACTTATTAAAAGGTAGGTAGAGTATTAGTGCCTTTGGCAGCCACACTAGAAAATCACTTGGTTTCATATACAGATTTCTTTAAATTTGATTTAGAAAATCAAAGATTTTTTAAAATGCACACACCCACACAATTATGTGATGGTATTATAAACATCTTAATAGATCTGAATACCAAAAATACATTGGTCATTCTGAATTTAGCTGACAGAAATGTTAAAACAAGTTGGTAACGTTGCATCTCCTAATGTATCGATACCTAAATTCCATGCAAATTACAAGAGTAGTCTCACTAACTTCAGCTCAAGCATCTTGTAAAGGGAAATCATGCCTCACCAATCTACTAGAACTCTTTGAGGGGTCAACAAGCATGTGGACAAGGGAGATCCAGTGAATATAGTGTATTTAGATTTTCAGAAAGCCTTTGACAAAGTCCCTCCCCAAAGGCTCTTAAGCAAAGTAAGCTGTCATGGGATAAGAGGGAAGGTTCTCTCATGGATTGGTAACTGGTTAAAAGATAGGAAACAAAGGGTAGGAATAAATGGTCAGTTTTAAGAATGGAGAGAGGTAAATAGTGGTGTCCACCAGGGGTCTGTACTGGGACCAGTCCTATTCAACATATTCATAAGTGATCTGGAAAAAGTATAAACAGTGAGGTGCCAAAATTTGCAGATGATATAAAACTACTCAAGATAGTTAAGTCCCAGGCAGAGTGCAAAGAGCTACAGAAGGATCTCTCAAAACCGGATGACTGGGCAACAAAATGGCAGATGAAATTCAATGTTGACATAATCCCAAGTTTCAGAGTAGCAGCCATATATAAAATGATGGGGTTTGAATTAGCTGTTACTACACAAGGAAGAAATCTTGAAGTCATTGTGGATAGTTCTCAGAAAACATCCACTCAATGTGCAGTGGCAGTCAAAAAAGTGAACAGAATGTTGGGAATCATTAAGAAAGGGATCGATAATAAGACAGAAAATATCATATTGCCTCTATATAAATCCATGGTACTCCCACATCTTGAATACTGCATACAGATGTGGTCGCCCCATCTCAAAAATGATATATTGGATTTGGAAAAGGTTCAGAAAAGAGCAACAAAATTATTAGGGGTATGGAACAGCTGCTGTATGAGGAAAGTTTAATAAGCCTGGGACTTTTCAGCTTCGAAAAGAGACGACTAAGGGGGAAAATGATAGAGGTCTATACAATCATGACTGGTGTGGAAAAAGTAAATAAGGAAGTGTTATTTACTCCTTCTCATAACACAAGAACTAGGGGCCTCCAGATGAAATTAATAGGCAGCAGGTTTAAAACAACAAAAGGAAGTATTTTTTCATACAATACCCAGTCAACCTGTGGAACTCCTTGCCAGAGGATGTTGTGAATGCCAAGACTATAACAGTGTTCAAAAAAGAACTAGATAAATTCATGGAGGATAGGTTCATCAATGGTGTCCCTACCCTCTGTTTGCCAGAAGATGAGAATGAGCAACAGGGAATGGATCACTTGATGATTCCCTGTTCTGTTCATTCCCTCTCAGGCACCTGTCATTGGCTACTATCAAAAGAGAGACTACTGGGCTAGATGGACCTTTGGTCTGACCAAGTACAGCCATTCTTATGTTCTTATCTTCTTAGACCTCCACCTCTCCAGACAAATTTACAAGCAGTGGGGTAGTGATGAGCTGGGTTGGGTTTGATGGGGTTTCCCCTTGAAGAATACTAGGGGTTCCCTGGCCCATCCGAACCAATTGTAACCTATTTAGTGTCAGGTTGTACCACAGATTACTACTCTGACTCTAACTGGCTGGGAGGGAGCTTTACTGTCCCCCTTCCATTTTTTAAGGCTGAGCTGTGGGAGGAGCAAAACACTATTCAGACTCTCTTCCTACTCGCAGCAGGATTTCCCTTCCCACCTATGCTCTGGGGGTGGAGGGGGGTGGTTAGCAGGGGAAGAGCCTAGGAAAAGCAGTCGGTCCTTTTCTTGGAATATTGTATGTGTGCTAATGACCAAATTGGATGTTGTTATGTGGACTAACCATTGCATTTTCTTTTCTGTTTGGGCTATGCCAGAATTTCATATTTCAGTATGTCACATTGCAACTTTGGGGTCCTACGGAGTCTTTACAGTGGCATGAATTTATCTGGGCAGGGATGGTAGAGAGGGCATATAGCTCCCAAAATTGTGATTCTTTGTTGTTGGGGCTAAGAGACTCACCCACAAAACTTTGCTGAGGTCTGACTCAGTGATGGTTCTAATCCTTTTGACGGGGGAAGTGTGGGCCTGGGTGAGCTGGACAGTTTATCAGATGAGATAGCTGTTTGACCTAGGGATCCATCAGTTAGGACAAAGGGTGGCTTAGCATGATTGGCCTGAAAGGATCCAGCCACCTTCTCCTTCAAGGATTATATTACACCCTCCCACCCCTTTCATTTATGTCATTTATGTTTATTTAACAAAGCTGCACCCTCCTATAGCAAAATTATCCATAGTTTGTGAAATGTCTTTTTTGGGGATCCACTGGGCAATAACTGCACTGATAGGATGAGTAGGATACAGCTTACAACTGCTTTCAGTAGGATACCAATTTATGTACTTGGCTCTTGAAAAGGCCTAGAAAACTGACCTCTCTATTACATTAAAACCTATCCATTTGAATTATCTTTTGGTGTCTGGCCTTATTTTACCTGAGTTAACACAAAGGTCATTTTTTATTGTTCATCAAACAATCTTGATGATGCATAAATTACATCATGCTAATCTCACAATTTGAAGCAAACTGTAAGTATATAAGAATATACTCCCATACTTATGTGCACTTGCTATTACTGCAGATTAGTATTTATTTATTAATTTATTTATATTTATATTAATATTTATTAATCAGTGAAGTCCATGCTGTACATCAGACTATACCCCGAAGAGAAACAACACCTTCAGAGATTAAGAGGAAACAGATAATTGAGAATCTTTTCAAATGGTGACAGTGATGGTATAATATTGACTCAGGTAACATAGAGGACTAATAGCACAGAGAAAATGAGGCACGTAATAGAGGATTTGTGGATACACATATGAGATATGATGTGTGAAATATTTGATATACAACCCTAAGAGCCATACAAAATACACACTACAAGAAAAAAGCAAACCAATTTTTTTTAACTGAGCTAAAGTCTGTTAATATCTTCTGGAAGAATGCATCTAACCTAAAGTCTATAGCATGGATACACATGGTCTGTTCAACCCATAAGGAATTAGGTGTGACATTGAAAAAGTGTAAATACTGTGCTTGTTTTAAAATATTTAATATCTTCATTAGCTACTTGGTAGGTGCCATTTAACCACTTCAGATGGTACTACTAGCAGCACTGGAAAGAATTAGCTATGCTTATTTAATTCCCTGCAGTATTTCATGATTTCCTAGCATCATTATACATTTCATTCATAATTTACAAATTATTTTAATGTAGTTTTGATATCTAAACTGTACATTTTTAGCTATTTTTGCTTTTGTTTTTGCATACAATAAACATAAAGAAAGTATTCAGCATATCACACAGAATGAAAGCTCTTTGACAACAATATGCTTTAGACTTTCTCAGGTTTCTCAGATTAAATAAATCCTGATATTTCCTGCTGACATTTGATTTAAGTATGTAAGTTGAAAGAACAATCAGGATTAAAGTTTTACACTGGAAAGTTTGTGTGTCAGACCATCTTTCCTAACTCTTCAGGACATATGGTCTACTCTGCACAAAAGTGAAAGGTTTACTCATATTTACAGTTGCACTTTTACCACTGAAGTAATGCAGTTAGAATTTTTAAAAACAAAAATCCAAGACTTCTCTGACATTTTAGGATTTTGCATGTGTGGGGGCAAATCATGTAAAACAGCTGAACACTTCACTGGGAACTTTAAGTGCTGCCAGTTAAACCATCATTGCAAGGGAGGCTAATAGAAAGCTGGAGTTCAGCAACAACACTGTAGTGAAACACAAACCAGAGCACTGAACTTTGAGTCAGAACTTCACTCTTCTGGGTGTGAAACTCTCTCTTTTCCCCAACTTGGACTGTTAAGTTATGATTACAACGTTTAGTTCTAACACAGTATGTTCCCTCTCTGGTACATCGTTATCGCAGTACAAGAGAAGTTAAAATTATTTGGACTAACAATGGGAAATAAGATTTATTTGAGGATATAAAATAATACTGGTGACACTTGATTTTTATAAACTATACATTAATTTCCTATTTATATAGTGCAATAACAATGTACAACAAAAAAGTGATGCCAAACTAAACAGAGATTTCCCCTTTCAAAAGGACTTATGAGGCATCCATTCTAACAGCAAAACCTTGCATATTACAAAACAAACAACATAACAAATACAGAAACAGTGTGGCAGGGGTCACTGTGACTGGAACATTTCACAGAACAGTTGGCTTTTCTGGAGGTTTTTGAAGGAAAAACGAGTGAGGAATATTTGTGTATGTCAAGTGGAATGCCATTCCAGTCATATGAACAGCTGGGAAGAAGGAGAAAAGTTGGGACTATGCAAGAAAGACAAAAAGAGAAGCTAAGAGTGATGCTTGTGCCGAGTGTAGATAGTGGGATCAGTAGTGGTGGAGGTAAGGACAGATATGTAGACAGAAATATAATATTTCCATAACTTTTGCTCTTTTCATCATGATCTTTCCCTTGGACTTTCTTAAAAGTTGCCATGCTATATAACCACTCTATTCTTTCCCTATAAAGATCACAGCTGTGTTATGACAAGAATTGTTTTAGTAAAGTTGACTAGATAGCATTCACATCCTGGACTTTAATCTTCAAGGCCAATATTTTGCAGTTCTACAATTGTATTCAATTATCAGGTTCTACTCATGAGCCATTATCTTGCTTTCTGTTATTCAAAAGAATGGTAGGAACTAATTGATTCTTACTTGAAGCACAGTGGGCATAAAAGCAAACTTGGCAGCTTTACAAGATAATCACAGTGACAGTATAAATCTTACACTAAAAAATACACAAACACTTTGTTCTTGAAAGGCTTTAGGCTACTCTTCTCAGACTACATAAATTACAGCCTTCAACTTAAAGCACGTTCACAGGGTTAAAAAAAAGACTTCAACATAAAGATTAGGCACCATTCAAGGAACAGGAATGTGGGCCTACTTAGTAGCTCCCAGAGATAACTCTGCAGGAGTAGGTGTTGTTAGTACTCTGCTGTAGCACGTATTGTAGGCAAGCGACCGGGTGAGGGGAAGTACGTGGAATCTCTCCCTTGTCTCACAGCATTATCAGAGAGATTGTGTACTGGAACCTTGGCGATGAGGGAGATGTGATTGGTATCTCTAATATTACCATATGAGGTGATTACAGATAGTCTTACAAGTTCTGCTTAATCAAATGTATGGACAGTCAGATCTTAGAAGAAATGCATTGTTAGTTGTGGTTCAGTTCTTTTTAGCAGCTGCACATGTCACTAGTAACATTTATTCCCAGCCTGACAGAATAAATTTATTTAACTTGACTATATACTTTCACAAATAAGAAAACCCTAGAACAAAAGGAACATGGGGCATTCAAAACTAAATATCTGAAATTAATAGAGGACAAGTCCAGGAAAGTAAGTACCCTATTTTCAAGAAGATAGTCAAATTAGCATCAGGATAATAATCTTGACTTAATTGTTGGTGTTCCTGAAAATAGCAAGGAACACTAAAGGAGCACTAAAGACACCCTGAGAGACAGCTTGGCAAAGCATCTTGGGGATTATATGCAACTTGCAGGTGATTAATTGGCTGTCTAACTTCACCAGGTTTCATTAGTATAACATTCCTGATTTACTTACCCACAGTAGAGGCACAGGGAAATTAGGAGGGTACAAAGGTATCATGCAATTGCACATACATATATTTGACAGTCCAGCCCATAAATTGTAGTTTAATGAGCGATAATGAGAGTTTTTGTACTGGCTGCAGAAAGAAATGGAAAAGAAAAAATTTCCTTCACAGACTCCATGGAAAGGAGCAACTACAGTCAGGCCCACAGCGGATCATGACAAAATCTGGTATTTTAACTGCTTCCATGGATGGGAGGGTGGGTGCTGCTCCACCTTTTCCTGCACCAACATGAACATATGTAGTCCCCCTTCTCTTCTGGCCACCTGTGGGTGTAGGGAAAAGCATGGAACAGCATCCCCATACTGATCTGGTATGAAGCTGCTGTAGCAAGTAACACTCTGGCTCCCTAGCCCATAATGGGGCAATACACCTTTTCCAAGAAGCCAGACAATGGCCCCATCACTTAATGTGTGGTGAGGTCATTTACTTCAGAGGGTCCATGACTTCACTGAATGTATTTTTCTATTTTTATACTGAAATCAGCATGTTAATGGTGCACATTAAAGCTCCAATCCAGCACCACTATAGCAGGGCCTAAACAAGAAATAAAACATGCCCATATTGACTTTCACATGCAACGCATAAAACCAGTTACAAATCAGTAATTCTCTCTTTCATGCTGTCCCTGAAAAAATAACTCTCTGTTCTAAAGTAAACAACAATCCTTACCTGCATTTCTTGACAAAATGAAGCCATTGGTCCAAAGAGAATCTGACACTGTTCATCTGCAGTGTACGTCATTCCTGGCAGTTTGGAGGGAATAATCACAGAATTGAGGCTTTGGGGATTTGTATGTAGCAAACAGTTACTGGCCTTTGACCTGCCAATATGCAGAAATTCATAAAATGTTGAATAATATTAATAAAGGTTGGCTATTTTGTTGACATAGAACATATGCAATTGCTATAAAAAAGGATTAACAGATCTTAAGCAGCATTTTGCTGACATTTAGACCTTTTAATTTAACGAAGTTCTTTCTTTTGCTGTTGTATATTTACAGAAAGGCAAAACAGCAAACTTTATGGATTACAAGCAGCTATAAGGATTTCAGGAAAATACTTGGAAAACATTTTAGTGTACATATTACATAATTTAATTGCTTAAAAATTATATGGCTTTTAATAAATATTTATGGAGCTCAGTTTTTTCACCCATACTTTAAATATGTCAGTATTTTTCAAGTCCCAAGATTTCAGTTAGCACTGTTTTCGCACAAAATTAAAGAAAAAGGGAGATGAAAATACATGGACGTCCATTAGATTTAAGTTCTAAATGGACATATCTACAGATTGTCCTTGAATCTCAATCATTCCAGTGCCAGCTCCAATACAGACCTTGAAAGGACTGCTCAGTTGTAAGTAGTAAATTGTCAGTAGGCATATCTATCAGTTCAAGAGGGTTATTCTTGAGGGTTATTCCTTGTACAATGCATGGGCACATTGTCCTATTTTGGTATGGTTCCATGTATCATATTCTCAACTAGGTAACTCATAAAATATTTCTATTAAAATAAAATTATTTCCTCATCTTGTTTGTTATTGAACGACAACACAGGACATGATGTAATCTATTATGTGCAAAATAGAAAACAATACAGATATCATTTTAAACACACCATCTTCCTAATATGTATTTTTGCCCCATATCTTTGTTAATGTATTTTCTTTAGTTGATAAGGTGGCTTTTTGGTGGTTAATATTATTAACAGTATTAATTTATTAGTATTAATTATTAATATTAGCAGCTATTATTAACAATATTTCCTTTTTAACCTCATACAGAAGCTGGTAGAGAGTATTAAGTATTTGGCATACCTGAAACTTAGATCAAATTATCAAATTTAGATAAATAAAAATTACTTTAAGCAATGCTATTTCTTGACTTAATTACCTGAGGAATCTTTCTAGATCTTCTCTGCTGCACCGGGACCATGAAACATCACCAAGATTCTGTCCTTTAATCCATTCTCCAGACATGATATGGAGACCATCTGCACAGGATGGGTGATCATTGTCATGATTTATTCCCATGCTGAATTTTGAAAGTATTAAAAAATAAAAATTATTTTAAGAAAACAGCATAATAAATGGTTTTCAAAATGGTTAAGAACATAAGAACGGCCGTACTGGGTCAAACCAAGGGTCCATCTAGCTCAGTATCCTGTCTTCCGACAGTGGCCAATGCCAGGTGCTTCAAAGGGAATGAACAGAACAGGCAATCACTGAATGATCCATCCTCTGACATTCACTCTCAGTTTCTGAGGCTAAGGGCACCCAGACCATCATGACTAATAGCCATTGATGGACTTATCCTCCATAAACATACCTAATTCTATTTTGAACCCATTTATACTTTTGGCCTCCACAAACAACTGCATTTCTCCCACTAATGAATGAGAAGACCATCGTGAGCTTACATAACAAAGCCAGTGAATCTCATTGAACTTGAACTTGTTTTCATTACACATTTGTTTGTTTATTGTTGATGACTTGCATGTAACTAACTAATAGGTAAGATGTATTGTTAAAATTTTCTGAGCAGTAGTTTTATGTATACTTACAATTTCAAAAATTCAGAGTTTTTTCTGCAGTACCTTTTATTTCAAATAATAGCAATGGAATGACTCAAGGGAACTACATCCAAAGGACAAAGCACCCACACGGTAAAAGGTGGTGAATGCTCCCACAGGCACTGCCATGTAGGAGTCATAAAATTCTGCTACAAATTCTACTTGTGGCTGCCACTTTCAATTTGCTCAGTTGTTGCTTTTGAAGATTCCCTGTCACTTGGAAAAAACCTATTCGATTGTAGGCAATAGTCAGGTGAGTTTTTTAAGTGAAAAATGGCACTTTAAAACCTTCAACAGTAGCTATGTGGATACACACAGAGCTCCTATGTGAAAAGTAAATAAAACAGTATCAGCTGTTTTTGACTATTTAAAAGTCACTATAAGGATACTCTTCAGAGCAGGGCATACAGAGTGGCTGCTGGGATTTTGCAGCTTCTATCTTCTTAAGATAGCCTTGTAGTTTGTAGTGTAGCAAAGCAAAACTCTGTGGGTGATACCACTACATAAGCACTACTCTTTCTGTGCTGGCCCCTTACACTCATCATGTATATTAATTTACATTGGCTATCTTGGTCATTTCTCACAAATAGTCTTTGCTTTCAGCCAAAGAATTGTAGAATAAATGTATCAATGCAATTTTTCCTGCATGAAAAGTCTAGGCCTCTAGGCCGGTACTCAGTGCTGATATCTCATGCCTCCCTACCATCCTTTGTTCATGTTGACATTAAAATGTAAACAACAAAAAACAAAAATACCACACAATCCTGGCAACTTTTCCTCATTGCCAAACTGTGCCCCACACAAAGCTAGTCAGCCAAATATCAGTAACTCTAGGTCAAATTTTATGCGAGGTACCACAGCTCATGTTGCATTGTGCTTATTCATGAAAGGAATTTAATTCCCCAATAAGGCACGGCTGTGTAGGACTCTATTGGGCCTGCCAGGGTGCTCAACAGAAGTGCTGTGGCTCGTGTGGAGCCCCTCACTGGAACGGGCACGCTACACAGTGCGGAACGCTGAGGCAGCTGTCTGTGCATGGATCTTCAGGGAGAATTTTTTAAATGGTGGATAGAATTGGGATGAAGATACATTTATTTCACACTCATTTCAGTTTCTCACTTTTTCTGAGCTGGATAGTGCACCACTACAAAAGTGCTTCCACACTCAAAACTCCATTGATGTGAACCCTGGCTAGTTAAGTCTCTTGATTGACTGAACTCTTTCATGTCCCCACACACCCAGTGCCACATTTTCCCATTTATCAAAAACTTTGATAAATTCCTCCATAATCTCTGGGTAAACCTTCCCTCTGTCTGAACAATGGAAGAAGCCAAGCTGATTGGACGACTGGAGCTGACAAAAAAAAAAGTGCTATACTGCAGCAAACATCAGTAAAAAGGTACAAAAATCACACATAGGAGTTGCCCATACGGACATTCAATAACATGACTACAGAGCTTAAAGGTATATTCTGTGGAAAAGAAACTCCATAGCAGAAAATGCTGTAGAGAATAAAGTGAATCTGTTAGAGTTTAAGACGTGAAACACAAATTTGCCCTGGGAAGTGACCAAACAATTTTAAGGGCATAATGCTGCAAGGATGGACACAGAACATGCCATCTCTTCATATATAACCCAAAGAAATAAGATTTCAACAGCCTTTTTCTAACTAATAAGCATCTGCAATTGTTTGGTATACAGTCAAAAGTAAAAACGTTAACAGAGAGATTTTTTATGATACCGTGGTTCAAAGTTGATTAAGATCTATGAGTGGGGTATAGGCAGGAATAAAGAAGTAGTAGCTTTCCTTTGAGGCTGATGGGTCCACTGTGGGTTGTTAGTTTGCTTCTGAGAAATTATTCTCTCTAAACATACTCCACTAGTTCAGTTTAATGTCATTGTGACAGAGGATTCAACTATTTTCTGATGTATCTAATTAGTACTAATATGGTACTCAGTGTTACCATAACTTGTTTGTTATGGATAGATATGTCTAAAAATATCATGTATACTGACATACTGAATTCATTGGGCAAGTATGTACTTTCAATATGCATAAACTGGAGGAAACCATATTTTAAGTTCACCCTAGTTTAGAAGACGATGGGTCAAAACCGAATAAGAAAAAGAATTAACAGGATTCACTAAATGATTAGGTATTTACATGGAAAATGAGAACATCCACCATTACCTTAACTAGGATAAAAATATAAGAGAGATAGACCCTCATATTCAAGAGCAAAGCCAACCACTGACTGATGATCAGGTTTAGGAAGAAAATTGCTCCATGGGCACATTATTCCATAACTCTCTACTACGGGGTTTCCTGCATCTTCCTGTGAAGTACCTAGGACTGGCCACTGTTAAGAGGCATGATACTATACTAGATGGCACAAAAGTATATCTCAGCATATAAATTCCTGTGTTTGTGTGCTCCTGAAAAACAGCTTCATTTCCAAGATACTACTTTAGGTACCAAGGGGTGTTACACACTGTAATGCCAAACAAGCAGAAAACAAAGAGATCATTCCCAGAAGGTGAAGGAAAACAAAAATTTGGAAGAGGCGAATTTGTATACTGACAACCCATCCTTACCACTCCCTTCTTGTATTTGTGTGGTAGATTAGAGCCATATTGGGCTATAATTATCAATGACCATCATTACATGGGGGGGGATCATGGTTATGGCAAACCTTTAAATTTTGAGAGGAAAAAAACTGATTCCTGTATTTCTTTAAAAGGCAAGAAATCCATTCTGGTGGGAGTTTACTCATGGCCTTAAGTGACAGGAAGGCAGCCTAGCTAGATGATAGTTGTAGCACGATTTTACAGTACTATGATGTTCCAGGGTGCAATCCAGATCGGCGGGAGGCTGTGTCACACTTTCCCTGCAACTTGGGTGCCTTGCAATGTTTTGCTGCTGTAGCTCCCACCTGGGCTGCTCACCAACAGCCTTCTAGTATGCAGGTCACACCCTCAATGTCTGTGTGTAACCACAGCTCTGGTTGAGCAACTCTGACCCCAATAGCCTGTCAGCAAACACCAGCCACACTCTGGTTTCTAGCAACCTCGATTACTATTTGCAGGGTGACCCCAGCGCACTCTCAGTCTCGAATTTTGCCCCCAAAAACGTGTCTTCTGCACTGTCCAGCCCTCTCCTGGACAGTTCAGATATATTAGGTCCATTGTCCCTCTAAGGGGCCCAATATACAACAGCATGGCACTCTAAATGGAGTTACCCACACAATTCACAACATGACTAGTTTTGATTAAAGAATAAAACAAATTTATTTACCTACAAAGAAAGAGCTTTTAAGTGAGTACAAGTATAAGACATTAAAGTCAGAAATGGTTACAAGAGAAATAAAGATAAAACATTTTCTAAACTTAACAAACTAGACTTGGTTCAAAGTGATCTTACCATAGGTTCCTAGTAACATTGCTGACCAAGTTTCAGGTCAGGATCTGCTCCCAAAGTCCAAAGGCTGTTTCTTTAGTCTTCTTAGGTGGAAAAAGAGAGAGATAACCTGGGTGGTTTTGCCCCTAATTTTTATAGTTCTATCACCCTTTGAAATTTTGAGGGTTACCACTTGTTAAAGTTTGCCCAAACAGTAAAGAAGGCAGCATAGTGTCCGGTAGTTAAAGAGGCTGCACACTGTTTCTTCTCACCTCTGTTTGCTAAAATGCAGATTTTTCTTGTCTCCTGCCTTCCGCCTCTCATTGTCTGAGGACCCTGTTTACAACTTATATGTAAATTGAGGTGAACACACATTCATTTGTTTAAGACCTGCTTGACCAGTCCTGCCTGATTGGGGTTACGTTGGTTTGGATATGTGCTACCGCTATTATTCAGGGGAAATTCATAATTTTACATATAATGTTGCTACACATTTCATCATGATATTATTGACCAGTGAGTTATTAGTTTGTAAATGATACCTCACAAGGCATATTTTGTACAAAGATTATTATACTGGTGTGGAGAGTGTGAATACAGGCATGCCTTCCATCACAACTACCCCAGCTCAGTCCATTTTTCTGGTTTAATCTGGGTCTGCCTTACTCACACTCAAAACTACTAGCATTTAAAAACTAATGTCACTTCTCCTGGAACTAGTTGAATAAAGCCTCACACAGCATCTCCCTTCCTAAAGTCTGGTTCACTGATACACAAAATATCTCCAAACTCTTCCATCAGGTTTCTCACTGGCCCAGACTGTTCCAAAACATTCTCAGCCTTGGTTCACCTGTCATTTGAACTCTCTATAGAGGCCCACCAAAGGCCTGGCCCTTCTTCAATCTCTTTTCTCCCTACTGGAGAGAGATCCAGCTCTCTGAAGATTTCTTCGTACCCCTTTCACCAGCATGCATTGCTTCAGTCTACTGTTCCCACATGCTCTGGGAACCTCCAGACCCAGAATGCCTCTGTCCTGGGCAGAAACAGAGCTAAGAAGCACCTGAAAACCATCTTAAAGGGTTAGATTGCCCTGTTCAAAATCACAGTAAAGGCAGAATTTCCTGTTAGTAAAACTTGCAACTGTCAGCTCTAGGACTGCCTCTTTATTCACCCAGATGGGCAAC
The DNA here is from genome assembly GCF_965140295.1 of Lepidochelys olivacea. Taxonomy (NCBI): domain Eukaryota; kingdom Metazoa; phylum Chordata; order Testudines; family Cheloniidae; genus Lepidochelys; species Lepidochelys olivacea. The sequence continues at coordinate 82,970,723 of NC_140415.1, read as the reverse complement.
ACAGTACATTAGTCAAACCTGCCAGACACCCTGGGATTCTTTGGGGGGTTCATCAAGACCAGTTAAGGGTTGTGTTACCACCTGACCTCTAACCCTGGGTACATCTGTGCTGTGCAACTTTGGCTCAGAGCCCCTGACAGCAGAATGATCTCACTTTAGTTTCCACCAGCCTGGATGCTCCTTGCAGGGGGACACCAACAGTCTCTCCTGTCCTCAGTTTTCCCAAAACCATCTCCTCTGCAGTGCTCAGTGCCTCTCTCACTGTATCACTCAAAAAAACCTTAACAAGTTTGCGGCTCCTGTAAAGAGACAGTACACAGCATCAGCCTATTAGTTTGGCTGAGGATTTTACTTTTCAGTTTAAAACACTGCACCGAGATGGTTGTGTAATAAAACAAAATTAAGTTAGCTAACAGAGAACAGATATTTAAGTGATACTAAGTAGAGGAAATTGGGATAGAAATAGTTACAAACAAGCAAAAGCAAAATATGCTTCGAAGACAGAAATCTAACTTAACAAACCAGAGCCTTTTGTTAGATTAGTTTTCTCACCATAGTTGTTTTTCCAGTACAGCTGGCCAGTCCTTAGCCAGAATCCAACATAGAGCTCTAAGTGGCTGGTTTCTGTGTCTCTTCAGGTGAAGGATGCCAAAATGGTGCTCTCGCTCTCTCCTAACATCCTCAAACTGTATCACTGTTTTCAATGACAGAAAGCCCTCCTGGGGGCTCAGCTTACTGTGTCCACCAGAGATCCGACACCACAATCATTTTGGCAGTCTCCTCTATCATCACTTGCTAGTTTGATGGCTTTACCTTTTACGTAAATGTCTCTCTTTGCTCAATTTACATTGAAGACACATTCAAACAGATGGAAGCACATTCCTTAGTCTGCTGCAGAGTGCCTTAAGCCCTACCCACTAAGCACATTATAAGACCATATTTCCAGCACATATTTATAGCTTTTCATATCTCACCCACCTCACATGGATCATACCATAATATTAATGACCAGTATGTATACATTGCCTTACATGACACCTCTTAGATACAGATTATGACAACAGTGAGTTGGGGTACACTGACATGGTCAGACCAGCTAAGACACTCTGCTAGATACCAGGGAGTCCTTTGCTCTGTGACATTGGGTGCTGTTATGCTCACACAGCCACTCATAGAATAATACATCAAGGCATTGATGAGTGGTAAAACAGAGGTAGATAAACGTATGCCTTTCTTGTGATTCACTAATCATCAGAAAAGCAGTTTGTTATCAATAGAATACATCTCATTCAAAATGTTTATCTGAACAAAGCTCTAAACATTCATCAAGATGTCAATTCCAAGATTATATGGGTAATCAAAAATATTAAGAATACATGGAAATCAGATGAGCATTCAGATGGACTATTTTCTATTTGCAATAACTTCTGCTACTGATGCTCAGAGACCACAAATCAAATGATATTTCTTTATCAATTATTATATTAAATAATTCTTCTGAAAAGTGGTAGAAATTCCTAAATTAGAGCAAAAAGTACACAACCATTTGCCAGAAGGTTACACTGAAAAATATTTACTTAGTTTTAAATGTCACCCTACATGCACTAAATTCATTTGATGAGTTAACATGCTATACACTATAATAACACATATCATCACAACACATTCCTTGTAATCAAAGCCAAATGAGTCACATCAAATTACCATTTGAGGTGATTATTTGGTCTTTAATGTCAATCTGTTTTGTACTGTCTCTGTGATTTACTTTTGTTTCCTGAAGATATGGGACCATGAGCACATTTAACTGTGCTATGTTACAGAAAGACCAAATAATAGCTATAAATATTAAAATATTTGAATAAAATGATTCCATAAAAGACTCAAAGAAAGCTGATCCTGGTGGGGCCAAATCAAAGTTAAACTTCTGACATGAATGTAAAAGGACAGGAAATAAAGGAGATGACAGAATTATTTGTTCACTGTTACTTTTTCAGCCTGGGCAAAGAGGAAGAGATTTCCTTTTGGAGCGCAGAAGAATTCAAAAAATGCCTGACTTTCAACACTTCAAAGATATGGAAGACATCAGAACACTGTTTACAGCGGAGTGTTGCTCCATGAAAGAATTTTTGTTTTGTTTTGTATACAGGCCCAGACAGCTTTAAATTAGACAAATAGACAAAAGAGCTCCTGCTTTTAAAGATTATCATCATTGATCTAGCAGATAGTGTAATAGACAGAGTTGTAGACAACTTTTTTTGTGGGGGAGGCAAGGAACATGGGTTAAAAAAATAATGATATAATAGCTGTTGAATATTATTTTATACTATCTGATTATTGTAGTAGGGACAATCCCCTGATAATTGAGACTGTTCTCCTCAGCTTAGGAGGGGTACGGTCCCCTCTGGTCTCAGCAACTTGAAGTCCCTCTCTTTGCCCCAGGGTATCAACTGACTCTTGGGGCTGAGTTGAGGATCTCTCATTCAGTAACCTCTGGCTCCTTTCTTCCCTGGCTGGGAAATGGCTCTGCAAACTGGGGCTTTTCTTCTTGTGAAGGGGAATTCTGGGTGCCTGGGTCAGGCTCACTTGTCCATGCTACTCCCACTCCTTCTGAAGCCAGGCTGGATATTCTTCTTGTCTCCTGAAAGCTATTGATACTTTTTCTCTGTGTGAATGAGGATTTCTGCTCACTTCTATCTAGGGAGTCCTGGGATAGCAGGTACCAGTGGATACCACTCTGCTGAGACTGACTCCCAGGGCTCCCTGATTGGCTCTTCTTGTCTTTCCTCCCACACCCCCATCCCCTCACTCCACAGGGTATTCATAGAATCATAGAATCATAGAATATCAGGGTTGGAAGGGACCCCAGAAGGTCATCTAGTCCAACCCCCTGCTCAAAGCAGGACCAATTCCCAGTTAAATCATCCCAGCCAGGGCTTTGTCAAGCCTGACCTTAAAAACCTCTAAGGAAGGAGATTCTACCACCTCCCTAGGTAACGCATTCCAGTGTTTCACCACCCTCTTAGTGAAAAAGTTTTTCCTAATATCCAATCTAAACCTCCCCCACTGCAACTTGAGACCATTACTCCTCGTTCTGTCATCTGCTACCATTGAGAACAGTCTAGAGCCATCCTCTTTGGAACCCCCTTTCAGGTAGTTGAAAGCAGCTATCAAATCCCCCCTCATTCTTCTCTTCTGCAGGCTAAACAATCCCAGCTCCCTCAGCCTCTCCTCATAACTCATGTGTTCCAGTCCCCTAATAATTTTTGTTGCCCTTCGCTGGACTCTCTCCAATTTATCCACATCCTTCTTGAAGTGTGGGGCCCAAAACTGGACACAGTACTCCAGATGAGGCCTCACCAATGTCGAATAGAGGGGAACGATCACGTCCCTCGATCTGCTCGCTATGCCCCTACTTATACATCCCAAAATGCCATTGGCCTTCTTGGCAACAAGGGCACACTGCTGACTCATATCCAGCTTCTCGTCCACTGTCACCCCTAGGTCCTTTTCTGCAGAACTGCTGCCTAGCCATTCGGTCCCTAGTCTGTAGCTGTGCATTGGGTTCTTCCGTCCTAAGTGCAGGACCCTGCACTTATCCTTATTGAACCTCATCAGATTCCTTTTGGCCCAATCTTCCAATTGGTCTAGGTCCTTCTGTATCCTATCCCTCCCCTCCAGCGTATCTACCACTCCTCCCAGTTTAGTATCATCCGCAAATTTGCTGAGAGTGCAATCCACACCATCCTCCAGATCATTTATGAAGATATTGAATAAAACCGGCCCCAGGACCGACCCTTGGGGCACTCCACTTGATACCGGCTGCCAACTAGACATGGAGCCATTGATCACTACCCGTTGAGCCCGACAATTTAGCCAGCTTTCTACCCACCTTATAGTGCATTCATCCAGCCCATACTTCCTTAACTTGCTGACAAGAATACTATGGGAGACCGTGTCAAAAGCTTTGCTAAAGTCAAGAAACAATACATCCACTGCTTTCCCTTCATCCACAGAACCAGTAATCTCATCATAATTCTAGGTGCTCTTTTTACAAAAGGAGGGAGAAGGTCAGATATCATAGAGTCCATTACTTTTTGGCTGTCCTTTTTCATGCCTGGGAGTCAAATGGCTTCCAGTTGCCACCTTATTTTTTTTTTCCTTGTAGGAGTCTCTTGGTGAGAGAGGAACACAGGGAATTATGTAAGTAAAACAATTGTTTTTCAGTGTAATCAATAGATCAGGTGTAGGCTGTTCCCTTTTTTCAATCTGTCACATTTCTGCACTGGTCCACAAAGCATGCAATGACTATATAAAACTAAGGGTCCAACTAAATGATTCAGTTTGCCAAAGAGTATTGTGTGTGTTTTTAATTCTGCAGTCCTTTCTTACTGTAAGCCATTCTTACAAGGTGTTTGCATTTCTCAGACACCTCACAAACCACAACTTCAGTCTTCCTCTGTGTGTAACTTTGAAAAAGGCCATTTCTGATCATCTTGATTTGATGATTTCCAATGGCTCCTTTATTCTGAAGTTATTGATAATGGACATTGTTTCTACTGTTGTACAGCTTTTAGGCACAAAATACTTTTGACTAAGTACACAGATGAAGCTTTCACACAGTCTGTATTCTCAAATTGGAAAAAGACTTGAGACTAAATTTAGAGGCCTCAAGCTTCTTTGTATCATCATGACTCAGTTGATATTCTTGAAAAGACCGCACAGAATGTTGTGACATACTAAGATTTCAGTACTCTGAGAAGAAAGAAGAAAATAGGAAAATCCTAATGCAAACATGAAATAGTACATGTTATCTTGCTAGACAAGGACTTGTACCACAAAGCCATTATATTGAACAAGCTGAAAATATGCCTTTAAGTAGACAGGTTAGCAGCACCTTTATTTAGTTGCTTTGTCTGCAGGCAGAATATGATCATGGTATTTCCAAGTAGATGAAAAAGAATCAAGACAAAACATCAAATTCCGATTATTCAAAAAGAGATAATGGAAATCATTGTTCTTAAAATCATGATGGATATTTCTGAGAAAATTTCTGGACAGTAGTATATAAATATGGTAGATGAAACAGACTTCAAAAAAGAGCTTGTAGTTTTACATCTGCGATAGATGGATGACAACATGAATGTTCATGATGAATTCATTGGGCTGTACAATGTAGCCAATGAAGGTTATCATGTCAGTAACTAAAGATATATTATTACTTCTAAATAGGAGGATCAACAACTGTCACAGACAATGTTATGATGATTGCATTAGTATGGCAGGCTAAATATCATTTGTAACATGCAGATGACAACAGGTGGAACTACAAGCACCTGGTTCATTGCTATGAGCATGCTTTGAATTTGGAATGCCAGGATGCTCTTAAGAATAATGCTATCCTAAGAGATACTTTTGAAATTGTTTACAAAATCACAAAATTAATTTTAAAAAGTCACCCAAATGAGATGTTATATTTCAGGACATATATTCAGTATATCACCAGGTATCTCTGGCCTCTGTTCAACAAGATGGACTCTCTGAAGCCAATGCTTCTACACAGTTTCTGAGAACAACCTTTCATTGTGTGCAACTTGAGAGGTTGCAAATAATGCAAAGCAAGATCCTGAAATTAGAGCTCAAATTTGTAACATGGCTGTTCAAAATGAAAAATATTTACTTCCTCTTTGGTATTGAATTAAGTCAAACATTCCTAAACACAGTAGACAATCTGTCCAAAACTCTGCAAAGGTTGTACACATGAACCACAGAAGGCCAATCTCATATGAAAATAACACAGTCGACTTCAGCCCATCCAATCAGATGAAAGCTAGAACTTATTCTGGGAGCAAATCCACGAAAAAAGTTTAGTGTTGATAATCAGAATACCTGAACTTTCAAGGAAGAGAAAAGTTCCCTAGAAAAAGCAAACAGGGACAGGATAAGCCAGGTACCTAAATTCAATAAAGGAATTTTATAAATACATCTACTTCTAAGTAATTGATTTTACAATGCCCAGTATGTAATTAAGGTGTGAACAGAAAGGCTACAAAATTATTTAAAATCTTGAAATTCTCATAGCAACTCCAAATGTGAAAGAAACATTCAAGACATGCTTGCTATGTATGATTCTGATTGCAATCATGAATGACTGATTAGGCAGCTTCATCTGCTGCAAGCCATCTGTCAGCTTACAGAAAGATAGTTGAAATCAGTTCTCTCAGCCAACCCAAATGCCAACTGTTTTCAAAAGTAGTTGAAAATGATTTTAGTGGTACCGGCAATCAATGCTGTAAGTGAGCATTGTTTCAGTGCTCTATGATGTATTAAAATATGGCTTTGAGCCACAATGAGACAATGCCAGCTCAACTGGTGTATGTTTTTACATGTACAAAAGGACAAAACTGATGACTTACAGCTTACAGATGTTGCAGAAGAATTCATGTAAAGAAACCCAGAGTGAAGATCATTGTTTGGAACTTTTTCAGATTTGTAAGTCATTCTTTTACTCATGCTTTAAAAAGTAATTCTTTAATAAGTGGTTTTGTACCGTGACTAAATTTCTCCATATTTAATAAACGGAGATAAATGAGCTTCTGTTCTAAACTCTGTGTTTCCTTTATTTATTAATACAATCCCTACTTGGGGGGGGGGGAATTACAGCCTCCCCAAACATCCAGATTGTCTCTGCCCATGACAGATGACCTGTTTGAGAGGTAGGAGCTATTCTAGCTCAAGGGCGATTGTCTCTGCCCTGCACTGCAACTCATTGGCTAGAATCCAAAGTACTCAAAGGCTATACTTCACCTCCTGCTGATAAGACCACTTTCCTTTCCATCTGTTGGAGAGCTTTTTTAAAGCTTTCTTGACACTTCAGGGCCATATATAATATAAAACTTCCTCGAGAGAGTCCATCTACATTCTCAAAAAGAAAAGGAGGACTTGTGGCACCTTAGAGACTAACAAATTTATTTGAGCATAAGCTTTCGTGAGCTACAGCTCACTTCATCGGATGCATTCTGATTGTCAGGTGAGGACACTCTGTGAGGACACTCAACAAATACTACCGTTGAGCCAAATCTTAAATAAGAAACCTTGACAAAATGTACCAAGTTCAGATTCAGATAACTATTTGAATATTCCAGTTTTTATTCTTTTGCTCATCTAGTGCATGTAGTATTGTACTAGAGTATCCATTAAAGATTTGCTGTTCAAATATATGAAAAAAATCAGATATACCACAAATTTGGGCAGGTGATATTAAAAGAAAAGAAAAACAAGGGAAACGGACAATTAAAAAATGTCACAGAAATATTACCTGAAACAAAATTCTGTCCCTTTATTCCCCTTAGTACATATATCGGAAGGAATCTCCTGGTATGATTTCCCATATATAGCAATTGGGATAGGAGAAACCACATAGCTGTACACTGTGGGGAGACTAAGGGAGAGACCACAGAAGGTCTAATACTGCCTCACTTGTTTGCTGACTGGCCAGGGAATGGATTGTGACTACAGATAGATCCTGGTGAAAATCAAAATTTGCATTTCGTGGGAATTTTTGACATTCTGAAATTTTTTTGTGTTCCTTATCTGAACAAAAACAAGTATTTTCAAGTTTCACACAAAATAATAAGTCCAAAAATTTTCCAATTTCAAAATTTTATATTGGAAAAATATCATTTCAGAATACATTTTTGTTTAGAAATTTTTTTTATTTTAATATTTTTGATTATTTATACAGGATTTTGTGACATGTCAGTAGTAGTGACCAATACTATGACATAATATAATAGTCAAAATATTCTATTTATAGTATACATTATTTTTCTATTTTATGTTATTTTTGAGATCATTAAGGGTAACTATTACTGAGTGTGGATTGAGTACTTATTTTCTAGATCAAAATGCCTCCAGTTTGTGCTATAATGAAATAACACTTTGACACTTTGACAGTTTGATCTAGAAAATAAATTAAGTACTCACAATAGATTCAGAAAGGGACTTGGGTGTTGTGATGCTGAGTGTTACAATGCCTATCTTTTAAGGAACCTAGAAAACCTGGATTTGTGCTGGAAATGGCCCACCTGATGATCACTTTAGATAAGCTATTACCAGCAGGACAGTGGGGTGGGAGGAGGTATTGTTTCATATTCTCTGTGTATATATAAAGCCTGCTTCAGTTTCCACGATATGCATCTGAGGAAGTGAGCTGTAGCTCACGAAAGCTTATGCTCTAATAAATTGGTTAGTCTCTAAGGTGCCACAAGTACTACTTTTCTTTTTGCGAATACAGACTAACACGGCTATTACTCTGAAACCTAGAAAATCATTAGCATTCACAGAGCCTGGTTTTGATACCTTGGCTCCCTGTACAATGAATAGAGAGAGACAGGCATCCTAGGAATGGGATTAACAAAAGCTAGAATACTGAGCTAGGAGCTATCTGAGCTGGGCAATAGGAGATGCCAAGGGGATGGATGTGTGCCAAGTCCCACCCCTTTCAAGGAGTTAGGTGCCAATACAGGGTGTCCGATCTGGTAAGCATTCTCAGAAGCCTCCTAACTCCACACCAAATAGCAGGACCTCCTGTGACGTTGATCTGGAGGGAGGTGTCAGCCCAGTGGTTAGGGTACTCACCTGAGATGTAGGAGACCCCCAGTTCAAGTCCTCTTCTCTACTTGATGAGAAAAAGGGATTTGAAGAAGGAGCCATCACTTCTCAGATGAGTGGCCTAATCACTGAGCACTGGGATATTCTGATATGGGGTTCTCTTAATCTCTCCTGTTGAAGCTGGTCCACTTTGCAAACATAATTAAAGAATCCTTAGGCCAGATACAGACTGAAAATAACTCTATAGCCCAGCAGTTAGCACACTCACCTAGGAGGCAGAAGACCCAGGATCCATTCCCTCCATGCCAATGAGTCTTTAATTATTTATCCATAGTGGAACAGTGTCAAGGGGAGAGCCTGAGAGAGACCCTATATCAGAATATCCCATAGCCCAGTGGTTAGAGCATCCCCTAAGATGTAGTAGATCTCTGTTCAAATCCCTCTTCTCATCAGGCAGAGGTAGGATGTGAATCAGAGGGCTCCCATAGCCCAGGTGAATACCCTAACAACTGGGCTAAAAGTTATGAGGGAGCTATTACACTGTCTGGAGTGATTGACAGCCATGAGTGCCAACCTCAGGGCAGACTGTCAAAAAAGCAGGGCAGACACCCCAAACTGGTGGCATTTCACCAACCCAGAAACAAATGTGAACTCTGAAGCACTCTAATAGTTTGACCAAGCAGTCCCTCTGGGCATGCTCTATCTTGCCACCCGGGCAAACTGGACTTAATGATAGTTGGTTGTTGTACACCAAAGATCAGAAAAGATTCAGGTTGCTTCCATTCCCAAGAGAGAAGTCACTTACCCCAGGTCAATTTGTACTTCAGATCTCACACCAAAGACAATGCTTGTAGCCAATCCAATAGTAAACTAACTAACAATTTATTAACTAGAAAAAATAAATTAGTGTGTTAAAGCAGGCGACATATATACACAAATGAGTTACCGTCTATGTTTCCAAAAAGTGCATAGTTGTAGTAAACTGTCAGCACCGAATGTCTTTTAGGGCTAACCCAGGTTGACGCTAGCGATTTCTGCTTCTGTTTACCTAGCTTCAGGTCGGTGAAAGTCCAAACAGCAAAGAGAGAGAGAAAATTTTCTTTTGTCCCTGTTTTATTCCTTTCTTCCAGAATTCAAGCTGATGGAATGGGCTTTCTTGCACACACCTTGTGGGTGTGAGGCCCTTAATCAAGTCTTTGTAACATGATGTTCACAGTGGTGCATTTAATTTTGGTAGTCCTTCTTGATGACTGGATTCACAGTCTCAAAGCAGGCATTTTTACAGTTATAAAGCAAAACTTACATATTACCTTATAACATGGCATACAGACATCACAAGTGAAATTACTGCATGCAGCAATTTAGAAGCATTTCATAGAGTCTAAACACTAAACACATTCTTACAAGTCTAACACCTATCCTGAACAATACGAACATGGAGGTGAGCTGGTCTGGTTTCCAGCTATGAATTTGTCAATGCTCAGCAGACACCTACAGCCTTGACAAGAACTGGCACCTGGCTTGTCAGTGTCACAGGAGGTCCTGCTGTTTGGTGTGGAGTTAGGAGGCCTCTGAGAATGCTCACCAGATCGGACACCCTGCATAAGCAGCAGAGCACCTATCTCCCTGCAGTGTGGATCGCACAAGAGTTTAGGCGACCAAGCACCTAGAGTGAGGCAGCAATGTGCATGCCCAGAGGCAGAAATATAGGCATGTAAGGAATTTTTCGTGCAAAAACATAGGTGCCAAGCAAGTTTACGAACCTTCAGGGTTAGGGGGCAGCTGAGCAGGGTTTTGGGAATGCCACTGGTGCCTAAATTTGGGGTTTAGGCACTTAGAGTGGCAATTAGGCACTTGAGCCTCTGGGTACATCTAGCCCCCAGTGTACTAATCAGAAGAGCAGCTATTTCCAATATCCTTGTGTTAGCCTGAATAATTTTTCTAAGGTAGTGAAAAAAGTTGCTCCCCTGATTAGTACATTGAGTGCTTATCTTATTATCTTTTTAAAAGTCTCAGTGTCAATCTGTTTCATTACAACACAAAATAGGAGACATTCTGATATAGAAAATAAGATAAGATGTTTCAGTCTGTACTAAGTAGCAAATGCCCTTAATGATTTTAAAAATAAAATAGAAAAATGACTATAAGATAAACAGATTATTTCAACTATTATATCTTGTCATAATGTGTCGCCATACCATGCCTAATGCATACTTGTATTCATTCCATGCATGGCACGCCCAATGTTCCATCTAGGGTGACCAGATGTCCCGATTTTATAGGGACAGTCCCAATTTTGGGGGCTTTTTCTTATATAGGCACCTATTACCCCCCACTCCCCATCCCCATTTTTTACACTTACTATCTGGTCACCCTAGTTCCATCCATTGAACAAGTGAAGAATATGTAGGATAGAGATTGGTAGCGCAAATTACATAGCAGAAATTTGTCTATTGTTTAAATAGAAAAGGAGTACTTGTGGCACCTTAGAGACGAACCAATTTATTTGAGCATAAGCTTTCGTGAGCTACAACTCACTTCATCGGATGCATGTAGCTCACGAAAGCTTATGCTCAAATAAATTGGTTCGTCTCTAAGGTGCCACAAGTACTCCTTTTCTTTTTGCGAATACAGACTAACACGGCTGTTACTCTGAAACCTGTTTAAATAGAGGAACTCCTGTGTGGAAAAACTTATATTATGAAAATATGGCAAGTTTTAAAAGGTAATATATTTACTTTAAAAGAGAGTTCTCAATATTTTGGGACAATGCAATTGGCATTGCTTTACTTTAGGGACCTCATATCTTGGAAGTTAAGTATTGTTCATCTTTGCCCCTCTTCTGTTTAAGCAGAACTAGGCATTGCCAAAGCACACATCTGCTGTACCTTCCTTAACATCATCAATGTAGCTTGTGGTCTGTTATAAAGATGAAGTTGCTGCACACACCCTTTTCTTAATACCTATAACAAACGTGCATAAAAAGTGAACACAAACTGGGAATGCAGAAGTCTTAACTCCTCATCTCCTCCACCATGCCATGTAATGCAATAAAAAATCTGGAGGCTCACTGATATATTACCTTTTACCAAGAGATAAATTTAATGCAATAATATACATACCATACAGAGCACACTTCCACATTTTCATTGTAATGATCATGCATATGAAAGTACATAATATTCAATTTGGGGAAATATCTCAGTGGTATGGTATTTAGTAATCCAACATGACGTAATGGACATTTGTAAGAGACAACTGTACTTTTTCACAAACAGAAAACCACTTCAGAAATTGTATCTGTGTGTAGTGTTGTTCTGGGGCTTAACACTTCTGTTCTTACCTAATTTATCATGTTAGTGCTGGGCAGATTGCCCCTTGTATCCATGAGCTCCTCTTTCCCTCTTTTTGGAGCCATTCATTCTTATGTAAGTGAGAGCAAGACAATCATGCATGTGTGTTTGTGTGGTAGGAAGATAAGGCAGTTTGGGTAAAGGGATGAAACATTTCACTAGTCTAAACTGCTGTATTTAACACAAACATCAGTGCTGCACTTTTAAGAAAAAGTGCATCATATCAGCATGGAAACTGATCAAATTCTGCTGTAAGAACAGGAGCTTTATTATTCTGAGTGAGATAAAGAAATGCTTAATCCACCATGGCTGAGAGAACATATACACACCACATATTACATGAATATAGGAAGTATCTTATGGAAAACATTCTCTAACTGAAACATTAGCAATACTTCAACTCACTCTATTCAACTAACTTCCATTTATATAATCTCAATTTAAATGTATTTTGACAAAGAGCCTTGGTCAAATAAACTTGCCACTAACATTATGCATGGTTGTCAAGTCAACTGAAAAATATTTTTATCTTATAAAACCTCTCAAGCTTGTTTAAAAGCAACTGCCAGAAAATTTTTGTGATATCATGCAGAAAGCTGGAGCACACTATGGGAGATTTTGAGGATGGCCCATGTTGATATTTAACATGAAATAGGCATTAGAAACCTTTTTTTTCACCTAAGTTTCTCTGTACTCAGAACAGTGATCCAGTTGATATACTGTACTTGGATTTCCAGAAAGCCTTTGACAAGGTCCCTCACCAAAGGCTGTTAAGCAAATTAAGCAGTCATGGGATAAAAGGGAGGGTCCTCTCATGGATCAGTAACAAGTTAAAAGATAGGGAAAAAAGGGTAGAAATTAATGGTCAGTTTTCACAGTAGATAGAAGTAAAGAGTGTGGTCCCCAAAGGATCTGTACTGGGACCAGTGCTGTTCAACATATTCATAAGTGATCTGGGAAAAGAGATAAACAGTGAGGTGGCAAAGTTTGCAGACAATGCAATATTACTCAAATAGTTAAGTCCAAAGCTGACTCCAAAGAACTACAATGGGATCTCACAAAACAGTGTGATGGGGCAACAAAATGGCAGATGAAATTCAGTGTTGATCAATGCAAAGTAATGCACATTGGCAAGCATAATCCCAACTATACATAACAAAATGATGCAGTGTAAATTAGCCATCACCCTCAAGAAAGAAATCTTGGAGTCATCATAAATAGTTCTCTGAAAACATCCGCTTAATGTGTAGCAGCAGTCAAAAAAGCTAACTGAATGTTAGGAACATTGGGAAAGGGATAGATTAAAAAAAATCAAAATACCACTATATAAATCCGTGGTAAGCCCACACCTTGAATACTGTGTATAGTTCTGATCACTCTATTTAAAAAAAAAGATATATTAGACTTGGAAAAACTACAAAGCAGGGCAACAAAAATGATTAGAGGTTATGGAACAGCTTTTATATGAGGAGAGATTAAAAAGACTAGGACTGTTCATCATGGAAAAGAGTTGACTGAAGAGGGATATGATAGAGGTCTATAAAACTATGAATGGTATGTTGAAAGTGACTAAGGAACTTTATTTACCCCATCACATAACATAAGAACCAAGAAGAAAAGGAGCACTTGTGGCACCTTAGAGACTATAAATTTGTTAGTCTCTAAAGTGCCACAAGTATTGCTTTTCTTTTTGCGAATACAGGCTAACACGGCTGCTACTCTGAAATGAGAACCAAGGCTCACCCAATGAAATTAATAGGCAGCAGATTTTCAACCAACATAAGGTAGTACTTCTTCACATAATACACCTGTAGAACTTATTGCTAGGATATGATGTGAAGGCCAAAAATATAACTGGGTTTAAAAAAGAATTAGATAAGTTCACAGAGGATAGGTACATCAATGCCTATTAGCCAAGATGGTCAAGGAAGCAAGCACGATCTGGGTGTCCCTAAGACTCTGACTCCCAGAAGCTGGGACTGGATGACAGGGCATGGATCACTTGGTAATTGCCCTACTCTGTTCATTCCCTCTGAAACATCTGGCTCTGGCCACTGTCAGATGACAGGATACTAGATAGTCTGGCCCAGTATGGCCATTCTTCTGTTACTGTGAAAATAGTACCGTGTGAGGCTTTTATGCTTTTATTATAGTCATGCATTCCGAAATGAACAAATAACAACCACTTTGTTTTGCTATACAAGTTAAATGAGGCTATGCACGCACCTTCTGGAAAAAACTAAGTCCACACTGAAATGATGTTATTTGATATTTATCCTGCAACAGGAGCTCAAAATTTCCTGCAAACACAGTACATTCATTGCAACAGACTTGCTCAGTGACACCACACTATTACACTTGAAATACACTTAAGTATTATTATTATTATTATTATTCATTACTTGTATGCCACTACTGAAGCACACTGCATTTACAAATTAGAGATGGAGGACCGGATTCTTTTCTCACAACAGAGTAAATCAGAAGCACGTTCACATAAATGAATTGTGTTGGACCAGTATTAAAGTGGTGTACGTTAGATCAAAATAAGGCTTAGAATCTATGCTCTGAAGAGTTTACAATCTAAGGACTGGTTTCTGCAAACACCTAACCCAGTGCATATGCTTATTTGCACACATAGTAGGATCAGGCCCTAAAATGAGACAGGGACCTGAGGAACGAAAAAGAATGCCAATTTACAATACAAATATTTTTAACCTTTCAAGAATTTGAGGCCTGTGCCTAGAATGACGATTACTCTAAAATACTTTAATGCGCTATCCAATTAAGAATTATAACAATAATTAATAGAGAATAAAGAGAATGAAAACAACAGAGAAATACAGTAGCTAACCACAGCTATAAACCTATATAACCTATATTCTGTGGTTACATAAAGCTATATAACCACAGAATATAAATCATAGCTTCTGTTACCCTATTAATTTTGTTGTGAAGGAGTTGTAAATTCTTGATAAATAAAAAATGTCACTTCAACAAGAGCAACTTGGGAGCATATATATATATATAAACCTAGAAACTCATAGAATTTTTAGGGAGGAAAGGGTGCAACAGTAACGGAAATATGTATTATTAAGGAACAAATTGTAACCACTTTTTGAAATAACCACCTGAGGGATATTTTATTATCAGGCACAAGTACTTGGGGATACATGGAAGAGGAAGAGGATGTGGTCTCTCAACCTGATGGTTCCCTGGGGCCCATTTTGAAGAAGACCTCTCCGGGAGCTTAGCAACTCTTAGTTGCTTCGCTACCTCCCATTACTTCTCTAGGAGCTGAGTTACCTTTGACTAAGCTTCCTGTTCCTCTAAAAGTGCCACCACCTCTCTGACTGTAGTGTAAAGACTGAATGGTACTTCAAGAAGAACTACCTTAGGAGCAGACATCTGAGGGGTCTCAGCTATGGAGAGGGTGGACTAGGCCTAACCTATTTTATTATTAACATTTGGGGAAAAAATAAAAAATGCCAAAGGGTGCAGAGATACACTCTCTGTTCCTACTGCTGGCTATTGGTTTGAGCACACAGAATCTACCAACTGCCTAGGACGGATTAACCAAACCATAAAAAACAGGTTGCCAGGGAAACTGTGGACATTTGTCTGAGCAGTCAATAATCCCACTTCCAACCCCAAACTCCAAAAGTTAAAGGTCTAACCAAGAGGAGGTGATGAGTGAAAACTGCAAGCTGAGAGTAGCAGTGATTTGTGAAAAATCATGGCTGGGTGAGACACTGCTGAAGAAATCTCATTTTCTGTACAGGGGATAAAAAGTCTCTTAAGGTCTTGGTTACTTAACAGCTAGTTTCATGTATAAATAGATATGGCTCCACCGTGATATGCAAAGAACAGAATCTAATCATGAGAGAAGATCATTCTTGAGAAGGGAATATTTTGATAGGATCTGGCTAAATAACATTTTAATAATTTATTCATGAATGTCACAATATGTTTAAAATAAATTATCCAGTGAATATTTTTTCATTATGGGCAAACCATTCACAAGTAATTATGAGACTCATTACTTTTTTGACTAAAATATTAATGAATAACTTTTCTCCCATTATTCACCAAGTTCTAATTTTTATTGTGTTGTAGTATGGATATACTAGTGTGATCCAAGTTTTAAAAAAGGGACTTGAAGCCATAAACTCTCAAGTTTTATCCTGGTTCTAATATTGATTCAATGTGTGGCCCTGAGCAAGTCATTTAACATGTTTTTAGCTTCCTTTTCAGTAACATGGTGATAATACTTACTTAGCTAGCATAGGGATCTGTATGGGCACTGTATAATCAGTTATTATTTGTCCTGCATTTTGAGGACATAAAATTCTGTAAGCGCTGCCATATTATTGTTGTTATATTGAAGAGTTCATAGGCAAATGACCTAATAGGCAGCTTTTATATGTTGTTTTATGTTGTTAGTAATATGAGTTACATGAAAGGTACAAATACTGTTTATTCCGGTTAATAATCAGGCTGTGACCAACACGTGGCTGGTAACTCATCCCACAGCCAGGTCCACAAATAATTGTTTTAGAATGTAAGGCCTGGTCTATGCTACGAGTTTAGAATTTAGCAGCGTTATCTCAATTTAAACCTGCACCCACCCACACAACAAAGCCCTTTTTTTCAACTTAAAGGGCTCTTAAAATTTATTTCTTTACTCCACCCCCGATGAGGGGATTAGCGCTGAAATCGGCCTTGCTGGGTTGAATTTGGGGTACTGTGGACCCAATTCAACAGTACTGGCCTCCTGGACCTATCCCAGAGTGCTCAGTTGTGACAGCTCTGGACAGTGCTCTCAACTCAGATGCTCTGGCCAGGTAGACAGGAAAAGGCCTGCGAACTTTTGAATCTCATGTCCTGTTTGGCCAGCGTGGCGAGCTCACCTGCACAGGTCACCATGTAGAGCTCATCATCACAGGAGACCATGCAGTCCCAGAATCACCAAAGAGCTCCAGCATGGACTGAATGGGAGGTACGGGATATGATCGCTGTATGGGGAGACGCATCCATGCCAGCAGAACTCCGTTCGAAAAGACGAAATGCCAAAATATTTGAAAAAATCTCCAGTGGCATAAAGGACAGAGGCTATAACAGGGACCTGCAGCAGTGCCGCATGAAAATTTAAGGAGCTCAGGCAAGCCTACCAAAAAAACAGATTGGCAAATGGCCACTCCGGTTCAGAGCCCCAGACATGCCGCTTCTATGATGAGCTGCATACCATTCTAGGGGGTGCAGCCACCACTACCCCACCCCTGTGCTTTGACTCCATCCAAGGGGTGGGAGGCAACATGGAAACGTGTTTTGGGGGCAAGGAAGATGATGATGAGGAGGAGGTTGTAGATAGCTCACAGCAAGGAAGCGGAGAAACTGGTTTCCCCAACAGCCAGGATCTATTCATCACCCTGGACCTGGACCCAGTACCCCCCCAAACCCACCCAAGGTGGGCTCCTGGACCCTGAAGGTGAAGAAGGGACCTCTGCTGAGTGTACCTTTGTAAATATTATACATGGTTTAAAAGCAAGCGTGTTTAATGGTTAATTTGCCCTGGCATTTGTGGCCAGTACAGGTACTGGAAAAGTCTGTTAACATGTCTGGGGATGGAGCGGAAATCCTCCAGGGACATCTCCATAAAGCTCTCCTGGACGTACTCCCAAAGCCTTTGCAAAAGGTTTCTGGGGATGGCAGCCTTATTCCAACCTCCATGGTAGGACACTTTACCACGCCAGGCCAGTAGCACGTAGTTGGGAATCATTGCAGAACAAAGCATTGCAGCATATGGTCCTGGTGTTTGCTGGCATTCGAACAACAAACGTTTTTTATCTCCCTGTGTTACCCTCAGGAGAGTGATATCATTCATGGTCACCTGGTTGAAATAGGGTGGTTTTAGTAAGTGGACATTCAGAGGTGCCCGTTCCTGCTGGGCTGTTTGCCTGTGGCTGAACAGAAATTTTCCCCGCTGTTAGCCATGCGGTGTGGGGAGGGGTGAAGCCATCATCCCAGAGAATTGGGTGGGTGTGTATGTCGGGGGGGTTAGTTGGGTTTCTGCTGCACGTGAACCCGGAAACCACAGCCCTTCCTTTTAAATTGCCAACCCATTTTTAATGGCCAACCCAACAGCTACTTCATATGAGAAATGAGGGCGCTGTTGTTTGAAACCATTTCCACATGCTATGAAGGTTAAAGAAGCCAGAAGACTGTGGCTTAGCATGACTGCCTGCAAGCCGAATTCTGCTGCCCAGCCCTGCATGAGTGATCTCTCACACCAAACCAGCATACCCTCAATAAGAGGCAATATGCAACCTTGTAATGAAAGCACATGTGCTATGTAATGTTAACAGCAAGGTTTACTGTGAAAGAGTGTACCCATTGTTCTATAAAATGTGTCTGTTTAAATACCACTCTCCCTTTTTTCCCCTCCACCAGCTGCATATGTTTCTCCTTCCCAGAGGCTAGCGAAGATTAGAAGGCAAAAAAACGCACTCGTGATGAAATATTCTCTGACCTTATGCTGTCCTCCCACACTGACAGAGCACAGATGAATGTGTGGAGGCAGACAAAGTCAGAGTGCCGGAAAGCACAAAATGACCAGGAGGAGAGGTAGCGGGCTGAAGAGAGGGCTGAAGCTGAAACGTGGTGGCAGGAGCTGAGAGGAGGCAGGATTCAATGCTGAGGAGGATCAAACTAATATGCTCCAGCGTATGGTTGAGCTGCAGGAAAGGCAGCAGGAGCACAGACCACCACTACAGCCCCTGTGTAACCAACTGCCCTCCTCCCCAAGTTCCATAGCCTCCTCACCCAGACGCCCAAGGACACGGTGGGGGGCCCTCCAGCCACCCAGCCACTCCACCCCAGAGGATTGCCTGAGCAACAGAAGGCTGGCATTCAATACGTTTTAAACTTGTAAAGTGCTGTGTGGCACCACCCCTCCCAGGCTACCTTGGCAGTTACCCCCTATTTGTGTAGATGAATTAATAAAGAATGCATGAATGTGAAGCAACAATGACTTTATTGCCTCTGCAAGCGGTGATCGAAGGGAGGAGGGGAGGGTGGTTAGCTTAGAGGGAGGTAGAGTGAACCAAGGGGGCGGGGGGGTTCATCAAGGAGAAACAAACAGAACTTTCACACCGTAGCCTGGCTATTCCTGAAACTGGTTTTCAAAGCTTTTCTGATGCGCACTGCGCCCTCCTGTACTCTTCTAACCTCCCTGGTGTCTGGCTGCGCGTAATCAGTGGCCATAAACGTCTTCCCCTTACTCTCACAGATATTGTGGAGCACACAGCAAGCAGTAATAACAATGAAAATATTGATTTCGTTGAGGTCTAACCACGTCAGTAAACGGCACCAGCGCACATTTAAACGCCCAAATGCACATTCTACCACCATTCTGCACTTGCTCAGCCTATAGTTGAACAGCTCCTGACTACTATCCAGGGTGTCTGTGTATGGCTTCATGAGCCATGGCATTAAGGGGTAGGCTGGATCCCCAAGGATAACTATAGGCATTTTAACATGGTTGGTTATTTGGTTATTTTCTCGTCTGGAAAGTAAGTCTCTTGCTGCAGCTGTTGAAACAGACCAGAGTTCCTGAAGATGCAAATGTCATGTATCTTTCCCGGCCATCCCACATTGATGTTGGTGAAACATCCCTTGTGATCCACCAGTGCTTGCAGCATCATTGAAAAGTACCCCTTTCGGTTTATGTATTCGCTGCTTTGGTGCTCCGGTGCCAAGATAGGGATATGGGTTCCCTCTATCGCCCCACCACAGTTAGGGAATCCCATTGCAGCAAAGCCATCCACTATGAACTGCACGTTTCCCAGAATCACTACCCTTGATATCAGCAGCTCAGTGACAGCGTTGGCTACTTGGATCACAGCAGCCCCCACAGTAAATTTGCCCACTCCAAATTGATTCCCGACTGACCGGTAGCTGTCTGGCGTTGCAAGCTTCCACAGGGCTATCGCCACTCACTTCTCAACTGTGAGGGCTGCTCTCATCTTGGTATTCATGTGCTTCAGGGCAGGGGAAAGCAAGTCACAAAGTTCCATGAAAGTGCCCTTACGCATGTGAAACTTTTGCAGCCATAGGGAATCATCCCAGACCTGCAACACTATGCAGTCCCACCACTCTGTGATTGTTTCCTGGGCCCAGAATCAGTGTTCCACGCCATGAACCTGCCCAACTGACACCATGATGTGCACATTGAAGGGGCCCGTACTTTGTAAGAAGTCTATGTCCATGTCCTCATCACTTTCGTCACCGTGCTGCAGTTGCCTCCTCCTCACCTGGTTTCGCTTTTCTTGAAGGTTATTCTGCATATCCTGCTGGATAATGCGCGCGGTATTTTTCGTGCTCATAATTACTGCGGTGATCTGAGCAGGCTCCATGTTCCCAGTGCTATGGTATCTGTGCTGAAAACATGCACAAAACGATTGTCTGCCGTTGCTCTGACGGAGGGAGGGGTCACTGACAACATGGCTTACAGAGTTTGCTTACAGGGAATTGAAATCAACAAAGGGGGTGGCTTTGCATCAAGGAGAAACAGAATGGCCCCCTCAAGGATAGAACTCAAAACCCTGGGCTTAGCAGGCCATTGATTTCATGGAGGGAGGGAGAAAGGGAGGAGAAAATGAATACAAAACAAATCTGGTCTTATTTCTTGTTTTGATCCTCTTCGTCTATCTTTATACATCTTGCTGGCAGCAGACGGTGCAGTATGACTGCTGGCCATCGTTGTCTCCTGGCTGCTCATTAGAAGACGGTGCAGTACAACTGCCGGCAGGACTGAATCGCCATGATACAAAACTTAAAAGGGAAATGACCTGGCTGAGTCACTCCCATGTTTGCCCAGGTACCCCTGACTGTCCTCACCGAGGTCGGCTAAAAGAACACCCTGGAGTACTGCGATGATGGCTACCAGTCATACTGCACTGTCTGCTGCCAAAAGGCAATGAACTGCTGCTGTGTAGCAATACAGTACCGTGTCTGCCAGCACCCAGGAGACATACGGTGATGGTGAGCTGAGCAGGCTCCATGCTTGTTGTGGTACGGCGTCTGCACGGGTAACCCAGGAAAAAAGGCGCAAAACGATTGTCTGCCGTTGCTTTCACGGGGGGGGGGGTGTCTGATGATATGTACCCAGAACAACCCACAACAATGTTTTTGTCCCATGAGGCATTGGAATTTCTACCCAGAATTCAAATGGGTGGCGGAGACTGCAGGAACTGTGGGATAGCTACCCACAGTGCAATGCTCCGGAAGTCAACGGTTGCCTCAGTACTGTGGATGCACTCCGCTGACTAAATGCACTTAGAGCATTTGTGTGGGGGGACACACAATCGACTGTATAAAAATGGTTTCTACAAAACTGACTTCTATAAATTTGACCTAATTTCATAGTGTAGACATAGCCTAAGAGAAAAGCAACAGAGCTCATGGCACAAAGGGATTTCCTCATGGAACTGACAAGGGAATAATTTAGCTTGGAGGCGCAAGTGACCTTGTTACAGAGACATTTTGCTGATGTGCATAGCCAGCTGCATAGCCAGCTTTCTATTTAGCAAGATTTTATTTTGTCTTTATTGGATGAACATGTTGCTGGCCTAGGAAAACCAAATCCACTCCTTACTCTATGAATTTTATGCATAAATCAAAAGAAATATGTGGCCAAGGAATATTTGTCTCTTTCCAGCTATTAAGGCTCTAAGATAATGACAATATTTTAGAATATGCTTTGAATCTTATAACCATTTTAAGACCAATTAATGGGATTCATGCAATACATATTCTAACAAATATGTTAAGAATAACATAAAGTTCACTAAGGACATGTAGAACACTGTACTGCACCCTCCCATCTGTGTGAGCTTGTGACTTCTGCAAAACAGCTTTTCTTAATTCCCTCTGCCACTTCCACCACCATTCTTCCACAGGAGATGTTGGATTCAGGGAGGGCACAAGTGATGGAAAATTAAGAGCTCCCAATATGCTTTCTCATTCTATCGTTACATAACATTTTCCCATCCAAGTGTCATTTTCTCTGAGGTGGCTGTTACAGTATAATTTACATGATATTTGTTGCATTGCTTAATGATGCTCACTGTTCTAAACTTGTGTATCCTGTGCTCTGTGCTTTTGCTTTGCAAATGCATTATGTCATACATGTAAATATGGAAATAGAACGTGGGACTGGGGGAGGAAGAGGAGCTACTTTCTCAGGCATTCTCCTCTCTCCTACAGCAGGGGCTAAATGACAGGTAATCTGTGCCCTCTATAAGTCAATGCTGCTTCAGGCTCAAGCTGGGCATCTGTATTTGACTCAGAAATGGAGTTTTTGCATAGGTAACATGTGGAGGAGAAAAGAACAAGTGCTGTCACAGGAAAAGCCTGAAGAAACCAAATCTATGTGGGGAGAGGAGTGCCCCACTATAATTCCTCCCTGCAAAAGCCCCTTAAAAAAATTAAGAAAACTTCATAATATGAACCTTCACAAAGTGATCCTTTGTCCTTCTGATTCCTCCCATGTGTAACTCTGCTGGAGTATACAGTCTGGGCCCTAGACTGAAGCATATATGGGTAATACAAATAGTTTCAAACTTTGCTGTGATCGTTTTATTTAACTTAATAAAATGAAACAAATAATTTAATTTAAAAATCCACCAAGAGGCCATGTATCTAATACAGGGCAAGTGGGCAGCAACAACAAAGAAGAGGCTAAAGGCAAATACTGCAAACTGCAGTATTTCAAGATAAATAGTTATGTCTAAGGTTTATGTACTCAGTTCTATGCCAAGAATCATCACTGAACTATACCATGTGATCAAATGAAAAAAATATGTAATTAGGAAAAGGAAACTTTGAGGCATCAGATATTCATTGAATTGCCAACAAGAAGGCTAATTCTGTTTATTAATGAAAAACATTGACATTAATTTACACAATCTTTTGTCAACTTTCTCACAATTGTCTGAAATGTTTTTAAATACCTACTAAAGTTATGCATTACATAAAGTGTTTTCCACATATTAGTCACTATGTTTCCAAGACACTGCTCCAAAGTGATATTAATTAAAGAATCATCTTGTAGTGCATTACTCAAACACAGGACGGAAAATTGAAAATTTTACCTATTTGCTTAATCTTTTAAATTTTGAATGATTTTACATTTTTTAAACTTGCTAACGAAATGTGGACAAAGCATTTCTGAGGGGCTGGGGGATTTAGATGCACAAAGCCTGTCAAGAGTAGATTCTTCACTCTGGCTAGTTTTTGTACTGTATTTCTTCCAGAGCTCTCTCTTCCCCTAGCTGTCTGTCTGTCTTCACAGAACTCATCAGTGTAAGTTGCCATTAGGGAAAAATATGCTTGGATAAAATAAGATGCTCTCTGAAAATGTGCCTGTTCTTAGAACTTGAACACAACAAATTAGTTTTTGTGATTTTGAAAATTCTAACAAGGGCATTCGGCTTTCAGTTTGCAGCCAACCAGAAAGTGAAAACAAAAACCTCAAGATAAATTGGATCCATCTCTAAAATCCCTATTTGTAAATGTATCTTCTGAAAACCTTTCCCAAACCATTTGAATGTTTGGTGTTCTATACTAATTTTGCCAGGCAAAAATTCTCAGCTAGTGTTTATCAGCATGGCTCCATGATTTTGAAACTCTGTCACCTACTTTTGATCCAAAATACCTAAATCTGTTGATCTTTAATGTATACATCTTCTTGAAAATGTCTCAGAAGAAAGCTGAGGTGAGCAGGGTGAATGATGGGGTCTTTGGAAACTTGAGGGATGGGATACTTTGCTGTTTTTGGCTAACTGGCTGCTTTTTGTGGGATCTACCATTATTTTGCCATTGTTTTTATTTTATTATTATGGATGGGATGGATTTTTGATGTCTTGTCAGGGAGCTTAGACCTTGGAATAGGGTGTCTTGTAATTAACCTTAAATAAAGAAATTAAGAAAAATAAAAACAAATTTGCTTTCAATATAGTTTTTCAATGTATCTAATTCTGTTCTTATTATACCAGTATAAATTAAGAGTATCTGTTGAAACCAGTGGAACTACCCTAATGTAAAACCAGTCTGTGATCAAAGTCAGTCTCTATGTAATAAATAAAAGGAAAATTCTCTATGCTGCTTATGTGTTTTGCCAATTCAATAGAATAACCATTTAATAAAGAAGCAAGTGAAGTATGGTATCTTCTTTGTTATGAGGAGTTGATCCAAAACTGTTCTCTTGCTTACACATGGATAATCTTAGCAGATTAAATAGTGTTTCTTGTAGAAATAAAAGCTTCTAGCTACTATACAAAAAAGATAGCCCAGAGTGTGTTAAAAATAATATAAAAGCATGACTGTGCTATGTGATGATTGACCTCAAAATTGACCCACAACATTGCAAACCTGAAGACAGCACAAAAGAATGTTAACTGCTAACAATACTGTTATAGACGTATGTATATAAGCTATTTTCTTAGCATTATGTTCTGTAGTTAGCAGAAAATTCTCCTTTAAAAAGGTTTCAGAGTAACAACCATGTTAGTCTGTATTCGCAAAAAGGAAAGGAGTACTTGTGGCACCTTAGAGACTAACCAATTTATTTGAGCATAAGCTTTCGTGAGCTACAGTTCACTTCATCGGATGCATACTGTGGAAAGTGTAGAAGATCTTTTATACACACAAAGCATGAAAAAATACCTCCCTCACTCTCCTGCTGGCAATAGCTTATCTAAAGTGATCACTCTCTTTTACAATGTGTATGATAATCAAGTTGGGCCATTTCCAGCACAAATCCAGGTTTTCTCACCCCCTCCCCCCCCACACACAAACCCACTCTCCTGCTGGTAATAGCTTATCTAAAGTGACCACTCTCCTTACAATGTGTATGATAATCAAGGTGGGCCATTTCCAGCACAAATCCAGGGTTTAACAAGAACGTCTGAGGAGGGGGCGGGGTTAGGAAAAAACAAGGGGAAATAGGTTACAAGGGGTTTTAGTTGGGGGCTGTCACCTTCAGCCCCTTCAGTTGGGTGACGGCCCCCAACTAAAACCCCTCCAACGCATTATTAAGGATCTACAACCTATCCTGAAGGATGACCCAACACTCTCACAAATCCTGGGAGACAGGCCAGTCCTTGCCTACAGACAGCCTCCCAACCTGAAGCAAATACTCACCAGCAACCACATACCACACAACAGAACCACTAACCCAGGAACCTATCCTTGAAACAAAGCCCGTTGCCAACTGTGCCCACATATCTATTCAGGGGACACCATCACAGGGCCTAATAACATCAGCCACGCTATCAGAGGCTCGTTCACCTGCACATCCACCAATGTGATATATGCCATCATGTGCCAGCAATGCCCCTCTGCCATGTACATTGGTCAAACTGGACAGTCTCTACGTAAAAGAATAAATGGACACAAATCAGATGTCAAGAATTATAACATTCATAAACCAGTCGGAGAACACTTCAATCTCTCTGGTCACGCGATTACAGACATGAAAGTTTCAATTCTTCAACAAAAAACCTTCAAATCCAGACTCCAGCGAGAAACTGTTGAATTGGAATTCATTTGCAAATTGGATACAATTAACTTAGGCTTGAATAGAGACTGGGAGTGGCTAAGTCATTATGCAAGGTAACCTATTTCCCCTTGTTTTTTCCTAACCCCCCCCCCCCCTCAGACGTTCTTGTTAAACCGTGGATTTGTGCTGGAAATGGCCCACCTTGATTATCATACAAATTGTAAGGAGAGTGATCACTTTAGATAAGCTATTGCCAGCAGGAGAGTGGGGTGGGGGGAGGTATTTTTTCATGCTTTGTGTGTATAAAAGATCTTCTGCACTTTCCACAGTATGCATCCGATGAAGTGAGCTGTAGCTCACGAAAGCTTATGCTCAAATAAATTGGTTAGTCTCTAAGGTGCCACAAGTACTCCTTTTCTTTCTCCTTTAAAAAAAATCACACGTTCTATACTGTAGCAGTGTTTTTCAAACTTTGGGCAATAAACTTTAGTTTTGAAATCCATATTCAGGTGCCTAAACAGAAGTATCTTGGTTTCCAGAGGTACTGAGTAACCCCATCTCCCATGGAAATCAAGGGGACAGCACCTTTGAAATCAGGCCACTTCTATTTAGGTACCTAAATATGGATTGTGAAGGAGAGCTTTAGGCACCTTGATTGAACACTTTTGGCTTTGTGACTTGAGAGAATAATGATGCTGCTACAAGTGAATCATCTTACTTAACAAGACACATTCTGAAGTACAGTGACTACTAAGGAAATGGGAAATAAAAGCAGTGTGAGAAATTGAAATAATTGATTCCTCATCTAAATTATGCTTTCAGGAAGCCAGGCATGGACTGTATTAATAGAAGTATTAATGCTGATCTTAATTGTTTAATCCTAATATGGATTTCTTACTAAAATGCTTTAAAACAGATTTTTGTGTTGGAAAGCATAAAGGAAGTTACCATCAAGGTGAAATTATTAACTAGGGGCCAAATTGTGTCCTTGTGATCTTTGCATCGAGGGGTCCTCTATGCAAGGATCTCCACAGGAAAAGGGATGTATGTGTCCACCACTTGCACAGAAGTATTCCACTACTCCCCCTAAACTCCTGGAGGGCTCTGTGGGGGTAAGGAGGAGGTAATGAGCAGATCAGTCAGGGCCAGAATACTTACATCATCCCCTCCTGCAGCCAGATACATAATATTTCCCCAGTAGCTTCCTCATTGCTGAGGAATTCACAGCCAGGGACATGCTCAGGAGTGTAGGTCCAATGGACCCATAGAAGCAGGAAGCAGGAACACAGTCAGAGAGATCCTGGAGCTACTATTCAGCTTTCTGTGCCCCTATATAGGTATGGTTGTATCAGATATCTGGCTTTGTGGTCTATCATTTTCTGGAGACAGCTATTTTAACACATTGGTACAAAATGTTTCACTTGGGTAAGTAACCTGTATTCTGTGATCAGCTTTAAAATGTTAAAAACAAGGCTGGGTACATTTATAATAGCATTCTATAAGGAAGGTGTGACCAGAGAAAGCTCTTTTAAGAATTAATTTCCCAGCTATATAGACATTGGATGATACCCAGTGCATGCTTCCAATTATTTATATGGCTCCCAAATTGTGCTAAGTGCTATTATATATTATTTATTTAGATTTTAAGCTCTTCAGTTTATACTTGTACAGAGACTGGAACAACGAGGCTCCAATCTTAGTTATGTCCTCTCGGCATACTGTAATAAATAAACAAACAAACAAACAAACAAACAAACAAACAAGTGTTTCCCACTATAAGAGGGTTTCTTCAAATTATTATAAAAACACTACAAATGAAATGGAAGAACACACAGGGCAAGTTCTAAGTAAGAGAAAGGGGTAGGAGGAAGGTATGAAACAGAAGCACAAAGATTAAGTTCCACAAATACAGTAACAGGATATTTTACCTCCAAAATCAAGATGAAGCCCTTGTAGATGGCAAGCAGTGTCAGATCTTGAGCCTTGTAGGCCAACAAATGTAGAACTCCTATTAGCCACTAATTCACTGATCAACTCAAGTAACAAAGCAGCAGTTAAATTTATCCAAATGGAAAATAGAAGCTGAAAAGCCATAATCTCATTTTAATAATAATGTAACTAATTGAGTGGGGAAGACTGAAACTGGTAAAACCTAAAACAAGCAATTCAAAATGTGAATGAAAGAAGATAATCCATGTTGATTCCACTAACCTCAAATTTCACTGTATCTTTTAATAGAACCAAGAGCATGAATAAGAGGTTGTGGTTCCCACATGGGGGAAAACATGCATTACTGAGTCAAGGCATTTGCAGACAAACTGTAATATAGTGAAACACCTCAGTAATTGAGTAACACCAAAGATAACCATCTGTAGCATGTACTGTCTGGTACTTCCATGTGGCTTTTGTTCCTAAAGAATTCTGGAATGTTTCAGGTCTAAATTTATTTCTGCAGGAAACAATCAGGATTTTAACTTGAAAAACTGTTTATAAAAATCACCTTACGATTTTTTACAAGGCTAAAGCCATTTATATTAGTAGAGTATTTTAGCTACAGATTTCTGAAACATGTTTTGAGCTTTATGAGGACTGAACTTGGCTCACTCCTCACATCTAAAGAGCTGCAGCAAAACTGCACAACACATAAAAAGTATTTTTCTTATCACGCTATAGAGACATGTTATTTATTAGTAGAGTAAAAGACGTTATATATATTTCAATTTGTAATTTAGACACAAAACATATATATTCCATGCTATGATACAAAAATTAGACAGGTATGAATGGAACAAACTATGCTAATTGGCTGTACACCTTTGCCCTCTTCATACTCTGTTCCTCTGCTGCCAGCCTTGTTTATGGTTTCCTCAATGAACCTCTCTCCTTCCGCTATTTATCCATCTCCGTTCTTATCATTATAGTATCTGAGCAGCTAATATCCCTTCCTTCCTCATTCCCTTCCATTTCTCATTTTTCTCTCACTCGTTTTTCCTTTCCTCATCCCATTCCACTTTATGCTTGTAAACTAATCCCCCTCCCACCACTCTCCTTACCTCCACCTCTACACCAACCTCGACCAAAAAAAATCTCTAGATTATCATTGTTCAATAGAATGATGTTCAAAATGTATCCATAGGGAACTGTGAAAGCTACATGTAGAAACTCCCTTGAGTGTGCTCAATGGAGGGCACAAAAATAACATTAATAACAAAAATAACAGTATATTCAACCATGACTACAGAGCCATAAGTACACTAATATGTATTTACAATTATGCACAGCAGGTTATGAGCATTTTGGGGACATATCAAAGTAGGTAACTGAGAAAATACTCTTAAATGCTCCACAGCTCTGCAGAGTTGTTCTATTAGGAGCTTACAATTAGGTCTGCATATAGGTCAGACAGAAATCCATTCCAAAGCACAGAATATACATTTAAGGAGTTTGATGTGCAAAAACAAATGCACAAAAATTAAACTATTAATTATTTTCACTTGCATAAGGCACTTCAATTCCAGTTCTGAAAATATTGCCAAAAGTTTTTGCAAGCATACTTGTTTGTACTTAATGCCCTGTGTGCTAAATGTGCTCTTTGAAAAATCTTGCCAAAAAGAGCTCATAAAGTTTATTTATTTATGCATTTTATAACAGTGGACGGTTTTCATTGTCATCTACAAACAGGTGGTGGGTTTTCTGGTTTTGCCTTACATTTAATTGGATTTTCTCTGAGAATTCCTTTCTATAAACAGCAGGTATCCAAAAATTAATTTAAAGGAAAGCATTTATTTCTACTTAATTTTTTAAAGTTTAAGGAATTTAGTGGCCTTAAATTATTTCTCTGGCAGGGATTCACCTGGAATGAACATCCCTGTAACTCTCCTCACCATCCTCCATGAGTTCATAGAAATTGTTCATCTCTAATTCACCGGGAGAGGCTATCCTTAAAACCAAAAATCTCATTTAGTATTGATTTCTTCTTCAGTATTAGATAGTGGGATCTCAGTTCTCTAGACAGTATGATTAAAATGTTCAAAAGTGGCTTCCAATTTACAGTGCCCATCTTGAGACATCTAATTTTCAGAGGTGCTGAGAGCTCACAGTTCCAGCTGAAGTCAATGGCAAATGCAAGAGCTCAGATGGAGATGTCTGGTGCACAGCCTCCAGAAATGATGGTCTCAAAAACTGAAGCTGCTTCTTAAAACATTGACCTAATTGATAAACTTTTATCAAATATTGAGGATGAATACAGGAGATTCTCCCCCAGTAAAATTTAAACTTGTAAAGCACTGACTTATTTATTCTTTTTTGAAGGGTGGGGAGATCAAGCAGTGAATTCCAGGTTTGATATCTAATTTGTTTGGGCAGCATACTGCTTTTTTGTATTAAGTTTACTCCTTAGCACTCCCTACTCTCCTTCTAGCCAATAAGAACAACATCTTGTTGTAAAGAATATACATCTTCAGCTTCAGCACAATCTTTTGCTGTTTGGGATTGAGGGAAGCTAGTGTTTTCATGACCCTTATGATTTTAAAGGAACTATTTTGAGACTGGCAAACTCAATAAAATCTCAGTCAACTTATGATTTCATTACATGTTTTTTGGCAATATTAGTCAGAGCTGCATTTGATGCATAGTACCACAATCCCCAAAACAAGTTCAGGAGACACCTGTTTTTTTCCCCAGATTAAATTAGATCTTCCAAATGTTCTAATGAATTATTGTATATATAGAATGACTAATGTGCCATTCAAAGATGTAATTGTTTTCTTGACTTATGTGCTATATTGACAAATTATGTCAATTTTAACGAAAAAAATGAATTTCCTTACACTTATCATAAATCATAAGTAATAGCCTTCCTTAATTAAAAAACAAGAACACATACAAAACCAAAGCTCTTGTGTTATGTGATAAACTCCTGTATTAAAATTAAAATTA
Organism: Lepidochelys olivacea; assembly: GCF_965140295.1. Classification (NCBI taxonomy): domain Eukaryota; kingdom Metazoa; phylum Chordata; order Testudines; family Cheloniidae; genus Lepidochelys; species Lepidochelys olivacea. The sequence goes on along the minus strand of NC_140415.1, from coordinate 82,940,261 downwards.
AATTTAGAGTCTGGAATAATACATGTCAACAAAAGTTAGGGATCTTTGTTTTCTTTCATGTACTTACTTGTGACCCATCTCATGGGCAATGGTAAATGCGAGATTCAGACCATTGTCCTCTGCAATAATACATTTTCTTTTTTCACTGCACATTCCACTCAAATATGCTATACCTAGGAAACACAACCACCACACCAGGATTAATCATTATGAGTATTATTTATTATTTATATTTACATTATGGCCCTGGATTGCAGCCCTATTGTGCTGATGCTGAACTAACACATAGGGATGTACCTGCCCTATACTATTTATAAACTTATTAAAGACAATTCGCAATTAGTGAATTTAGCATCAATAGCATAGAAGGGAGAAGAGAAGATCAGGATAGTGACAATATCGCTCATTTACTATATAGTGTGCACAAAATTTGTTCCCAAACAATGTAATGTATTTAAATAAGGTATGATACAGTAAAATTTGAACAGCATATTGTTAAAAAAGGCAATACAAATCTGATAATTTTATCCACAAATCTGCGCATTTTTTTTTGCTAATAGACTTTAGTTTTATTTTCTGTTCTTCAGTTTCTACTCTTTCATTTTAACATTAGGACTTACTAATTTTTTAAGCACCAATATGGAGTTCAGTGCACAAGTTAGAAAGGAAGACGAGTTTTTACAGGAAACCTCAAATTCCATAAAACTATAACAATCCTTAATAGACAGCAGTCTAACCATCACATTTATCATAAATGCCAAGGACAGTATCAAGCATATGATCTAAACCCTAGGTTTTCAAAAACAGGAGCCTAAATGTTAGACACTCAAGTCCATGATTAGGCTCCTAAATAAATGATCTAATATTGCAAAATGCTGAGCACCAAGCAGCTTCATTTGACTGAGATCATTTATTTAAGAACCTAGGATTTTAGGCTCCTATTTTTGAAGATCTTGGTTTAAGCAGTCTATTTGATTATTTACATATTCCAAATGTACAGCCTATTTCATATCGAACATCCCTTCAAAGAAATGGCACCCTCTGGATCAACATATTTGTTGGATGTTTCTGATACAATTAAATGGCTAGAAGCATTTGGACTTTAGTCTTAATTAGCCTTCTAAATGTACATCTCATAGGATGAAGTCCAAATATTTTAACTTGTCAGCCTGCAAACAGAAAGGCCTTATCTCCACTTTAGATAAGCTATTACCAGCAGGAGAGTGGGGTGGGGGAAGAGAAAACCTTTTGAAGTGATAAACACCCTTTTTTCATGATCTGTGTGTATAAAAACATCCTCACTGCAGTTTCCACAGTATGCATCCGATGAAGTGAGTTGTAGCTCACGAAAGCTTATGCTCAAATAAATTGGTTAGTCTGTAAGGTGCCACAAATATTCCTTTTCTTATTTACACTGGGAATTTTAGGCAATACCCACATCACTGCTCTGACTAGGTTTGGACAATACAGTGGTAAAATTGTCTGGGGGCTAGTCTATACTAGTGTTCCCACTAGTGTCAGCACCAATGGAGCAATGCTAGAAGAAAGGTAAGAGAATTACCTAACTTCTCACTGTAGACATAACAAAAAAGGCAACTGTGTTACACTGTGAAATGTTATTTTACATTGGGAAATCCCTCTCTATGGGCTTTGTTTGCACAAGAAAGTGAGATGTCCCTGAAGGTTTTCCACAACATGCCTTTCTCACACCCCCACTAAATGGAACATAAATACAATGTGTTGGCTTAAAAGTAGAGAAAGCTCTCGATTCTTCTCTGGGTGGTGAAGTCTGGATGTGGCAGAAGTAGCTGGTGACTGGTTGAGCAGTTTGAGACTCCCAGCCTTTCCTGCCAGTGGGCAGAGCAGCAAAGCAAATGAGAAAAGGGAAAGAGATGCCTTAGGTGACACTAAACTGGGAGGAGAGGTAGATATGCTGGAGGGCAGGGATAGGATACAGAGGGACCTAGACAAATTGGAGGATTGGGCCAAAAGAAATCTGATGAGGTTCAACAAGGACAAGTGCAGAGTCCTACACTTAGGATGGAAGAATCCAATGCACCGCTACAGACTAAGGACCGAATGGCTTGGCAGCAGTTCTTACAGTGGACCACAGTTCTTACAGTGGACGAGAAGCTGGATATGAGTTAACAGTGTGCCCTTGTTGCCAAGAAGGCCAATGGCATTTTGGGATGTATAAGTAGGGGCATTGCCAGCAGATCGAGGGATGTGATTGTTCCCCTCTATTTGACACTGGTGAGGCCTCATCTGGAGTACTGTGTCCAGTTTTGGGCCCCACACTACAAGAAGGATGTGAAAAAATTGGAAAGAGTCCAGCGGAGGGCAACAAAAATGATTAGGGGACTGGAACACATGAGTTATGAGGAGAGGCTGAGGGAACTGGGGATGTTTAGTCTACGGAAGAGAAGAATGAGGGGGGATTTGATAGCTACTTTCAACTACCTGAAAGGGGGTTCCAAAGAGGATGGATCTAGACTGTTCTCAGTGGTAGCAGATGACAGAACAAGGAGTAATGGTCTCAAGTTGCAGTGGGGGAGATTTAGGTTGGATATTAGGAAAAACTTTTTCACTAGGAGGGTGGTGAAACACTGGAATGCGTTACCTAGGGAGGTGGTGGAATCTCCTTCCTTAGATATTTTTAAGGTCAGGCTTGACAAAGCCCTGGCTGGGATGATTTAATTGGGGATCAGTCCTGCTTTGAGCAGGGGGTTGGACTAGATGACCTCCTGAGGTCCCTTCCAACCCTGGTATTCTATGATTCTATTCTAGGCAGCTCCTCTCCTCTAAAATTATGATGTTCCTTATATAGGCTTAATGCTTCCCTCCAACACTGCTTGATCGCTATAGTTGCTAGTTCCCCTTAGAATTCTACTGGCTCTCACAGGCATGATATAGCACTGAACAGGTAAATCCCTTTGATAGGTTCCATATCTATTGCAAGGAAGAAATTATAACCAGTAGTACTCATTACAAACAATAAATATCAATTTACATAACCAAGGCTTCTCTGTACACATAGTTCTTATAAATGCATTGATTACTGTTAATCTTCTAGGGTCTAACACTTGGAATGAGAAGCCTGCATTCTATTTACATTAAATTAGATTCTGATTCTAGATACAGCCAAAAGCACATATACAATTAATGCTTTATTCTTTATTAAACAAAGTTGACCTTATACATGAAAGCCACATCAAACACTAGCTACTGGATATAAATCAGCCAACTACTAATCAAGAACTAGTTTCATGTCTTGTCCATGGTTATTAATTTCATGTGTAAGGAAAAAAACTGGCTTCGGTAAGCAGCTACTCTTGCTTCACACACACACACACACTCACTGCAGTTTCCTTAGGTAAAAAAGAGTTTCTTCATATATACATACATATATATATATATATATATATATATATTCACTGCAGTTTCCTGTGGCTTATTAACACAGCTGGAATTGCTCCAAGGTTAAATCTACTCAAAAACCAAAAAAAAAACCAAACAACCCAACAAACTCTGAACAATTGCTCTTTTGTTATGATTAAAGTATCCCCACTGAAACCTGTGGGCTTTCCACACAACTTCAAATTAATGAACTTTGTTCTTGAAAAGTCTTACTTGAACTCAGTGATAGCATCTCATACAATTTTAAAAACAACCCAATTCCATGTCTAAGAAAAAAGCCTAAAAGAAACATTGACGGTTACATATGTCAGAACAAGAAACAGTATTGAACTGATGCATGCTTGACAGAAGATGTTAAAATTCTCTTAAGCTGTGGATGATCAAAGATGCTTTTTAGGATAATTAAATACAGAATTACTAAATGCAGTAGAACTTCACTAATTTGCAGTACAGCTATAATGAAATATCACATTTTGTGAATTAATAAGTGCACAGTCAATAAAATGGATTGTTTCAGAAAATGAATATTGTTTTCATTTTATTTTGTCTACTATTTATATGGTTAATGATATTTCATATGGTAGCAGTAAATATACTACCTTATATTTTGTGTTAAAAAAGAGTCTTAGTACAATAATACATGTCCCCAGTACAGAATCTTCTAGTGTATCTTTGGGAGGCAAACACCTCTATTATTTTGCATGAGTGTGGACTAGCTCTGGTAGGTAAAGTATCAAAAAGTTATCAACTGTTTTTGCCCAGTTACTAGCGGACAAGTGTCCACATCATAAAACCATGAATAAAACTAGCAGTAGTAAGTATAATTGCAGACAGTGTTCATGGTGAGACAAAGGATTCAATTAATATGGAGACTGAGGCACCCACAACCCCAGAGATCCATCCATTGGTGAAGTGTGGAAAAAAAACATGCTGCTCCCATGTTCAGTGTATAATTAAAAGCCTGAGTCATTTTTTAATAATGTTTTAATACTCCTGGTCTCATGCAATACAAAAAACTATTGGCCTGGAGTTTGGGTTGAAAGATTCTAGCAGGGGGACAAGCATCCTAAGAGAGGGAAATGTCACTCATCCTGTGCAGTAACTGTAGTTCTTTGAGATGTATGACCCTCTGGGTGCTCCAATTCAGATCATATGTGCCTCGTGAGCCTTCGATCAGAGATTTCTAGCTAGCAGTGTCCATTTGGCTCCCTCATGTGCCTTATGCCACCTCATGGCAGAAACTGAGGCTATATAGGGGTGCACTGGCCAACTGCCCTCAATTTCTTCTCTTCTCAGTTATCCCCTAGGGAACAGCTGAAGTAGAGGGAAAGGAGGATGAGTAGTCAAGCTCTAAGACACACATCTCAAAGAACTACAGTTACGGAACAGAGTGAGTAACATTTCCTTCTTTTTTGAATAGTGTCCCTATGAGTTCTCCACTTCAGCTGATTTCTGAGCAGTATCCCCAGAAGCAGGGGGGGAGCTTTGGAATAGGGTTCAGAACTGAAGATAGTACCGCAGATGCAAGTGCCTCATCAAATCTGATGGCAGGGAGCAGGGAATAATGCTTTGAAAAATATATGGACAGAAGTCCAAGTAGTGTCTCTACATATCTCTGATACTGGAACATTGTTCCAAAATGCAGCAAATGTTGCCTATAATCTGCTTGAATGCATGCTCACTCAATGCAGGGAGAAGGAAGGGCTGAGCACCTGCACACTTATAACAGAAATGCAATCTAATATCCATTTCAAAAGTCATTCAACAGAAATAGGAGCTCCCTTAGCTCTACCTGCAAAGTATATGAAGAGTCTAGGCAATCTCCTAATCTGCTTAGTCTTATCCAGGTAGAAGGCCCTTCTAACATCCAGGGATAGAAATAGGATTTTTCTGAACTGTGAGGTTTCAGAAAAAAAAATACTGATACATGATACGATGTTATGTGATTAAAATATGACCATGTAGATCATTGTTGCTACCACTGTTAAATAATCACAACAAATCTTGTATAGAGTGCATCAATTAAGGTGTCAATGGAAAGTTATGGTTTGCTGAATAGGATTATCCTATTTGTATGCACATATCATTTTTGAATCTGAAGTTATGAATATTGACTATGTACCTGTATTTCAAATGTGTTTGCTCCTGTGGTATCACCCATAGGGTAATTTGCACCCACTCTGGCCAACACATTGTGAATGGAATATTCAAGTTGATGGCTCATCAACAAACACAATGGACCATGGAAGAAGCCTATCCCCCCGACGGACTTTCATGTGAATGTTTTCACTAGAGTATGGGTAATGGCCTCTGTTATGAATCAGCGAATCATGCAAGGGCATGTGACTAAATCATGCAACCCTAAACTCCATCTTGTTACCTGTATTTTTCCACAAACTGGACTGATGGCTTTGTTTGAAACAGTGAGTTTCCCTCCACAGGACATAAACTATAAAAGTCCCTGGAAACATTTCCATTTGGTCTCTTTCCTGATCTGATCTCTGGACTATGAACTTATACTAATGGGAGCATTCTAACCAAGGGACTGAGGAACTTCCAATGATTTTGGAGAAACCAGAGACTTAACAAATCAGCAGTTTATACTATCACTGCTTCAATCCTGATCCTAGAACCTTGAAATTACTGTACGTATTTGATTCCTTTAACCAATTTTAATTCTCACTCCTTCCTTTCTCTTTCTTTCTTTCTATAAATAAACCTTTAGTTATTAGATACTAAAGGATCGGCAACAGCGTGATTATTGGGTAAGATCTGAGTTATATATTAACCTGGGTATGTGACCTTTGGGATCAAAAGAACCCTCTGTTTGATGAAATTGGTTATAAAGAACCACTCATCATTCAGTCTACTGTCTGGGTGTTGAATTCAGAACTGGAATATGTGAGGAGGCTGCATTTCTGACTTCTTGTTAGCCAGTGTGGTGAGACAGAAGTTTACTTTTGTTGCTGGTTAGGTATATCTTATAGAAAAATAACCACCAGTTTTGGGGTGTCTCTGCCCCATTTCTCAGCAGCTTGTCCTTAATTTGGTATTCTCAGTTGTGACCCACTGAGACACACTGACATTTGGCCTACTTTTGGTGGGTTCCATGGAACCAGGTCAATTAAGCTTGATCAGAACCCCATGCTATTCAAAATTTGATATTGAGAGTTTTGGTGGTTAAAAAGTAGCTACAATGAGTAAACAACGATCATATGAGGGTCTAGACAGAAAAACTCTGCCCACAAAAGGGATTATCCTTTAAGAAGAAATCACCTGCCGTGGATTGATTGCAGAAGCAATCAAACTCCAAGCCCTGAGAGTCTATGTCTTGAACTTGAACAAAGAAATGGAAGAGATTAATCTATTGGTCTGGCTTTTGTTACCCCTGGCCGGAATCAGTTCCCCTTTCCCTCATCCTAGATTACTTGCTGGATCTACAGACATCCGGATTATCCACCAGTTTAGTCAAGGTACACCTGGCTGCCATATCGACCTTTCATCCCCTGGTTTGTGCTCACCCAGTATCATACAGAATTGTTAAAGAGTCCAGATAATCTCTTCCCCCACATCAGACACCCCACCCTGTCTTGGGATCTCAACCTAGTTCTCAACCATCTCATAAGATCTCTATTTGAACCAATGGTAACCTGCTCTGTATGTGAAATCCTGGTCTCCCTGAGGGACAGTACTGGTGGTCCATTAAATTACTGTTGATAGGCAGCCCACAGGTCCCAATGTGGCCTTTGCAGGTGTCCCTAAGGAAGTGCAGGGTGGCATACAAGGCTTGTTCCACCACTTTCAGTGACCAGCAAGGTCTTCCCTGCGTGAAGGCCGATTCCCAAAGAGGTATGTAGGAGAACCCCTCACTGAAAATCGAGGGGACCGATTGGGAGTCCTCTTCCTCCACATCCTCCCATGGCACGGGGTTGGAGGGCAGCCACTGAGGAGAGGAGAGTTCTGTACCATGGAATGTCCACTTAGAGACTGAAGTCTCAATACCAAGAGATGCTCAGTACCAAATGACAACAGGGACTCTGGTTCATCTGACACTGAGATATCCCTCATGTATCAGAACTCTTGTGGTTCCGAAAAGGACCTGTGTACCAACACCGTAGTCGAGGTTGCCATAGCCAGAGTTGACGTTACCAACAATGATGGGTGTACTGCAGGCATTGTAGATGTCAGGCACAGATGCTTGCTTGGTGCCAAAGGATTCTGTTTGCACAGCTGGTACCCCTGGCTGAACTGATTACATCAGTTAAAGTGGCTAGGTTAAAGTGCATGACAGCTGAACGGGATACTTGGGTGCCAGTGGCTGGGCTGAACTCGATGGTATCTTGTGCTTACCCTCCTTAGTGGTGGAGAGTATAGGTGCCCTACCAAAGCCATACTTTCTGTTCTTAGCGCTCCAAGGCTTTGCGGGTCCACCAGTACTGGAGGAACAGTCCCTGTTCTCAATAGTACCCTTGGAGACCAAGGACGTCGATGGGCACCTGGTTTTTTTTGGAGCTGACTCCTTTAAGTGAGAGACCATGCTCCTCTTTCTGAGAGTCTTCACAGTGGGCTCCAAAAACTTCCCTTTCTTTCTGTCCTTAGAACTCCAAGGCTTCCCAGGCCCCAAGGTTGATGGGGTGTTGGATCTATCCAGGGATGGATGTACTGGGGTGGAGGGTCCTCCTAACTTGGCTCAGAGGGTGGTTGCAGGGAGCCTTCCATAGCCAGTAGTCTGAGCTATCTCCCTGTCCTTTGTAGCCCTAGACTTAAGGGCCAAACAGAAGGAACACCCGTGGAAGACTTGGGGCTTCCCCAGGCAACGGACAGACTTGGAGTGTCCATTGCTCACTGGTATAGCCTCTCAGAAAGAGAGGCAGCATTTGAAGCCTGGTGAACCAGGAATACCCTGCTAGGAGATGACAAGTCTCCTGAAGAAAAAAGAAGGCAAAAATGATCCTCTGCGCTAAAACTAACTGTACTAAACATTAACCTACAGCTATAAACTAACTAACTTTGAGAAAAAAAGAAAAGAGAGAATGTCGAGTACGCTCTAGATGGACGTGCTAGGTTTCCATTGCGGGCTGGGGCAGTAGAGGAGGAACAGACAGCAGCTCACCCATGCACCCCTGCATAGCCTCAGTGTCTGCCACAAGGAAGCCTAGGGTGTATGTGTGGGCTGAATGGTCAGTGCTAGCTAGAAATCTCCAATTGAAAGCTCAAGAGGCACATGCGGACCTGAAGTGGAGCACCCATAGTGATACTACTCGAAGAATGCAGTTTTCTTAAAACAAAATCCTAAAGTGTGTGAAAATATGCAAATGCTAAAGTCATCCAAAAAACCTCAACTTTATGCCTGTGGCAATGGCATGGGAACAGCCAGAAAATCAGAGGAAACATTATCTATCTTTTATGTGGACCTCTTTCTACTAAAATACTTATCTTAGAAACATAGGAATTTCCATACTGGTTTAGATCAGTGATCCATCTAGTTTAACACAGTGCTCCTGCAGTTACTAGAATCAGATGCTTCAGAAAAAAAGGTACAAAACACCCTATAGTAGACAGACCCCAAGCCAGCAAAGCACTTATGTATGTGCTTAACTTTGAACACATGGTCAAGGCCCTTTGACTACGTTGGGATTATTCACACATTTAAAGTAAAGTATACTCTTAAGTGCTTTGTTGGATCAAAGCCCTATAGAATTCCAAAACAAAACTAAGTTGAGACACAGTTAAGGCTGAGAGTATGAATAGGTAACTTAAGGTAAATAGCGGATATAGCAATTATACCAAAACCAAGCAAGAAATTCAGAGTTAAGTTTACACTTAAATGAAAGCCAAACATGTTAAGAGATGTGCAGTTAAGGCACCAAACAACCATTAACCCTGCTTTGTAGTGAGACCATACAATCATGATTAAAGCATTTTAGTGTTTGTGGTCCCAGGTTAGATTAAACTGATTTTTAAGCCATGGAGGGTCTTGGTTCTGCCCTCCCTGCCCCATAGTATCTCTACAAGGGACAGGGACATGTCAGGAGGCTTCACATTGGCATCCTCTATTAATCCTCCAGGATGGAGGGACCAACCCTGACAACTTGGCCATCAACTCTTTAAATATCTTACTGCTGAATATAAAAGGGATTTTCTACCCCTAAGCACGATGGTCTTCAGCAGTTACCTGCTAATATGCTTCAGGAAACACATTCCACCAAGGAATCTCTATTACAGACCAGAGGCTATCAGATTGAAGCTTCCAACTATCATCAACAGTTTAGAATTTGCACCTATGTGAAATCTGGACAATCTAAGGAAGATAACAAGATCGCCTGGCATGTCATATTTGTAAATGGCGTAAATCGGATAAATATTTACTGCCCCTCTTCTGAACAGTGGAAACACCTTCTGCTCTCTCTTGTTCCATATCCCACAGTGGTATGTGGTGACTTCAATTGCCCTGATATTAATGTCCACAATGCTGCTGAGTCTCCTCATGGTGAAATGCTCCTTGACCATGCAAGTGCTGCCAATCTATCCTGCCTTTATGATCCGAAGCAGTCTCATCCACTCAGCCCTTTAGGGTACTAAGTGATCCCCAGATCTTGTTTTCATTTCTGTAGATGCTCCATTTTCCCTCTCAGCGTACATGTGGAAATTCCAACATTTCCTTTTCACAGTCATAACAGTGCTAGAGAAAGCACTGGCCATAATAAACCCAAGCAAGAAAAGGAACTTTCAGCTTGTCAATTAGGATTGCTTCAGAAAAGAATCCAACAGGCACCTCATAGTCAGGGAGTCATGGCAAATGGCTGATGATGTGAACGCTGCTTACAACTTCTTCTGTGAGACTTTAAGAGCAGCTCGAAAGTTGATTCCACATGCTTTTTGTAGAGCATCTATCTCCTGCCAGCTTGATGTCTGTGACAACCTCTATGAAAAAAAAAGACAGTGTGCTTAGCCTGAAGGGACAAAACAAGCCGCTAATATATTAAAAGAAACCGCTAATATGTAATGTTGTAGTATTAAGAGACAAGAAATGTGTTGAAAGACTGGACTTCATACACTCAGGTCGTAGGGGTTTGGGCCTTCTTCATTTCCTTTAGGCAGAGGTGATCCCTAAATGCCCTACACATGCCACAACAAATGCTGTGGTATCCAACAGCCAACTATTAATCACAGAGATCATGATCTGAAGGAATTGTCTGCTATCAGAAAAATTCGGCCTGCCCCCTCAGCCGACTCCAGTTTATCCCAGCCATTCAATAGGCAGGAACTGGAATCAGTGATTTCTTTCTTAAAACCTTACAAAGCTCCTGGGCTTGAAAATATCCATGGGGAGTTCCTGCATCACATGAGCTCATCCTGTTGTGACTTTCCACTATGACCCTATGATACTTGTCTGTAATGCTGTAAAGTTCCAAAGGTCTGGCGAAGGTCAGATGTAGTCGCACTCCTTAAGCCTAGAAGGATGCCAGATGACCTGAAGAACTAAAGCACAATTGCTCTGATCAGCATCACTTTTACGCTGCTCAAGAAACTGGTACTTAAATTACTGTTGTCTCACAGTTACATCATGACCAGGCAGGGTTCTGACCAGGCATTAGTGCTGAAGATCAAGTGATTAAACTGACATCTCTTATTGAGGATGCTTTTGAAACAGGCAGAAACCTGTTTTTGTTGATCTTTCATTGGCATACGACGCAGTTTGTAACTGTGGATTAGTCCTAAAATTTTACTCAATTGTTGCACACAAGAAACATGTAAAGTTTATTATGCAGATGATTTCTAACAGAACAGTGATCATCAAGTGTGGAGATGGTTTGAGTTGCCCCCACCATATGAACAACAGACTCCCACACCAATCTGTACTTGCTCTGATGCCCTTTAATATATACAACTGGCCTACCGACCTCCTGAGAAACTAAGTTTGTGTATGCTGATGATGTCTGTGTGGCAACAGCCATAAGGAGCTGGATTCCAGCCTGTCATCTGACCTTGACACCTTGGCTAAATACTTTTCAAAGTGGTGAATGAAACTAAACAAGCTAAAAACAGTATCATCTTGCTCTCATCTCACAACTAGTTAGCTCATCAACAAATAAGCCAATCATTTTTGAACCAGACCTTACTTATCTGGGGTGTGACGGACTCGACCAGAAGGATATAAGAGAGTAGTGGAAGGCGGGTATATCAGCCTCAGAATGAGCAGGTCCCTGTTCCCTGGATAGCCAAACAAAGGCTACTCCAGGCCAGTCAAGACACCTGATGCCAATTTAACCAGTTAAGGTCATTAGGCTAATGCCGGCACCTGACCTCAGTTAACGGGCAAAGGGTCAGTTAAGGCCGTTAGGCTGCCAATGGAGACAGCTGGACCCAATTAAGGTCCCACTTATAATGCATAAAAGGTCTCCTTTCCAATTCTCTAAAGAGAAACCCAGGTGAAAGGAGCTGGAGGAGAGGAAGCATTGCTGAACCTTGAGGTAAGGGTGAAGCTAGGAAAAGGGACCATGGGGAAGTGGTCCAGGGAATCAAAGCAGCGTCAGTGGTGAAGGGAAAGCCGCCAACAGCTGTTACTATTAGGGTCATTGGGCTAGAACCCGGAGTAGAGAGTGGGATCAGGTCCCCCCGTGCTCAACAGCAGGGGTCAGCAACCTTTTAGAAGTGGTGTGCGAGTCTTCATTTATTCACTTTAATTTAAGGTTTTGCGTGCCAATACTACATTTTAATGGTTTTTTTTAGAAGGTCTCTCTCTATAAGTCTATATATTATATAACTAAACTATTGTTGTATGTAAACAAGGTTTTCAAAATGTTTAAGAAGCTTCATTTAAAATTAAATTAAAATGCTAATTTTACACTGCTGGCCTGCTCAGCCCACTGCCGGCCTGAGGTTCCATTCACCTAGGCCGGCAGTGGGCTGAGCGGGGCCTGCGGCCCGGACCCTGGCTGGCAAGGGGCCGGCAGCCAGGACCCCAGACCAGCAGTGGGCTGAGCGGCTCAGACCGCTGCCGGTCTGGGGTTCCATCCGCCGGCTCCCGCCAGCCAGGGTCCTGGCTGCTGGCCCCACTCAGCCCGCTGCCAGTCTGGGGTCCCAGCCCTGTCCACATAGAGTAGGTACCTATTTTCTCCCTGGTTCTGGCCCATTCTCTTCCTCTCTCTGCACTGAGATGAGGGTGGGAGTGCACTGAGAAGAGGGCTGGGAGTGAAGGAGCAGGCTGGGGTGCAGGGTCTGGCCAGGAGCTAGAATGAGGGAGGGGGCTCAGCGTTGGGCAGACAGTTTGGGTGTGGAGTGCTTACCTGGGCAGCTCCCATTTGGTGCGAGCGGTGCAGGTGGGAATATGGGTGTGTGCAGGAGCTCCCGTTTGGTGCTCAAGGTGGGGGTGGGGATGTGGATGTGGGGAGTGCAAGAGTCAGGGCATGGGGTGTGGGGGGTATGTGTGGGGGGGTGCAGAAGTCAGGGCTGAGGTTGTGGGGGTGCAGGGGTGAGGGCACAGGGCTGGGGGGTGTGGGGGGATTCATGGATCAGGGCAGAGGGCTGGGGCTGTGTGAGGGAGGTGCAGGGGTCAGGACTGGGGGTGTGGAGGGTTCAGTGTCAGGGCAGAGGGCTGGGGGTGTGTGAGGGAGGGTGCAGGGGTCAGGGCAGAGGGCTGGAGGTGTGGGCTGGGGTCGTGGGGGTGCTCCCAGCCCCCTGCCCTGAGCGGCTCACGGCAGAGGGCTGGAGGGGATATGCCGATTTCACCCCCTTCCCTAAGGTTGCCGGAGCAGAGGGCGCGCTGTGGCTCCGCTTTTCCCTCTCCCCCTCCGTAGCAAGGGCCATCAGCTGATCGGCCGCAGGAAGGGAGAGAAGGAGGGGCAGGAACCCTGCATGCTGGGGGAAGAGGCGGGGGAGGGGAAAGCTTGCCTGCCCTGCAAGGAGAGAGCAGTGGGCGGAGAAGAGTGGGCCAGGCTGGGCAGGATTTTTAATTGCACGCTGCTGTCCCTGGCAGACAGCAGTGTGCCATTAAAAATTGTCTCATGTGCCGTCTTTGGCACGCGTGCCATAGGTTGCCGACCCCTGCTCTACAGAGATCCCCTTGAGAGGGGAACCAGACTTGGTCCAGGCAGGAGGCCAAACTGCGCCTACTGAGCTCTAAGGAGCAACAGAGGCTGGGGGTATTCCACCTTCCCACCACCCATACTGACCTGTGATGAAAGTAGCTCAATAAGCTGTGACCTTTGCCACTATTCTGAAAAAGGGAGGTCATATTGAGGGCCTTAGCAAGCTTCTGAGGCCACTGAATCCGCCTGGAAGTGTGGGACCCACCAATACAGGCTTGGAGCTTTGTCACAGGGTATAAAGCTTGACCAATCCCTGCCCTTTTGACAACACATCAAGAAGATACATGCTAAAATCCAACTGAGTGTCACACTCCCTCCACAGGTTTACCAGCAACTAATTGGGTGCTGACCTGCAACCTCACGGGCATTCGCCAATGCCAAATACTGCATGGCAGGATAGGGCTCCAGTCATCACTGTGGCAAGTTGGACTCAACAACCATCACTGGCGCAATGCAGACAATTCCAATCTCCACCCTTTTGGTCCTGGCCGGCATTGCTACCCCAGCGATTAAGTGTGAAGGCAGGGCTCTGGCCACATTATTGTGCACAGCTAATTACCACGACAGCTTACCTGTACAATTTTGTCTTAAAGATGCATTAAAAATGCAGGCTAAATACAAGATACTCCTTTTCTGAAATATTTGTGCCTCTCAGACAGTACATCAGACATGACCTTTCTGAGGAGTAGCAGTAGCAGGTGATGCACGACTAGACTTTGGATCGATGGCGCATTTCTTGGCAGATAGACAACTTAGATCTGCATCCCCTAGTCTCTCCGGATAAGCTTGCACATGCCCCTCAGAACAACCATGAGAACCAAAAAATCCTCCTTTGTTAAAATAGGATACATTGTGCGCATGGACAGTTTAATTTACAGTTTTATCATTGGGGCTTTTTGAGCTCCCCATCCTGCCCCCGTGGAGCTCAAGAGCAAACAGTGTTCCATGTGGTTTTGGACTGTTCTCTTTATCATCTTGACGGTGGATGGATGTGCTCAATAGAGTGGCTACATCACTTACCCAACATCTAATTCATTGTGCCATCAGAAGCTATAGGCCAGAAGACCACAGTGCAGAGTTACGGTTGTCTGGCTTCCATAACCATGCATTTCCACTTAAAATGTTTCTTGTAAGTGTAACCTTAACTCTGTATTTCTTTGATTTATATTATATGTGCAAACTTAACTCCATGGTATGTTTCCTCCCCTGAGAATCTCCATAGTTTATAAAAATTGTTAAAAACTACATATACAAACACTGAACAAACAGAATGGCCCCATGTGTGAAGTGCAAAGTAAAGGGCTAAATGTTTTTATTTAGTTTCAATAGAAAATTTTCAAAAGTTCTTGTAAACCAGAAAATTTTAAAAATATGATATTTTACAAAAAGTTCTCTTTTCTAAGAAAGGCCAAATTTTCAATTAATTTTTTGCCCACTGCTTGATTTTTTTCCCCCAAAAAAATTCTGATCAGCTCTATTTGGAGACATAGCTGTGCAAAATGGTTTAGGCTGAAACACAATCTTGCTGGAAATCAATTTGAATTTTTTCCTAATCTGTAAACATGAACCTAGGTCCGAGAAAGTTCCATGAAATGAGGCAGATGCTATTTGCTCACCTGGGTACCTTCTAGTCATAAGTGCCCCAGAGTCTCTGTACTAATTGAACATCAAGCTCCAGGATCTATTCTTTGACTTCATAATGGACTTCATGTGGAGTGCTACCATCTGTACTTATTTCGAGCCAATGCAACACTCCTGGGAGTTTCACAGTTTCTGATGCTCTGTTTTGGGCATGAGAACCTCTTGTCCTCCAGAAAAACATTTGCAGATTGGGGAAGACGATGATGGCCTGCCAAAAGAAACGCACAAAGTGCATATGGCACCATCCTGAACCAAAGAGTTTGGTAGTGCCTGCTCAACTATAGGACTAATGAAGCCAGACAGTGTCTCTACCACTGATAAGGTTCAGGCTTTACATAAAGTTTCAGTCTCATATGAACCTAAGAGAACCAGTTAGCTGCACTTGTTCCATTGCCAATCCCTGATTACAGAACCTGAAGGGTTGTGTTCACATAACACCTAAAATAAAGCTTGCAGCACCAGTTCTTATTGACAAACTTTGGATTTGCATTTTAAGTGTTCCTTATGGCAGGACTTACATTGTCAATAGTGAAGGCTCTTTTACTATGAAGCTCTCTGGGATGCTACCCATCAATCAAGGTTGCCACTTTTGACTGAGATGCAAAACCGTGGGAAAGAGTAGGTTCCACAAGTGCCTATTGCCTTCTATATCATCCATCCAAGAAAACTAAGAAATTTATTATTAACACATGTACACTGCATATTCATACCATTTGGGCTTGTCATTTGGTATTTTTCTAAGTTAACTTTACATAATCATTGTTCCATTTTTGTAAATTTACTAAAATTGTTAATATTTATTTTGTTAAAATATTATTTCTCCATGTACATAGCATCTTTTGACCTAAAGATTCTGAGATAGTTTCACAAACCATACATATTGTAACACTCCACTGAAATGCAGCCACTCTGAAGTGCAGGGCAGACAAGCAGTGCACAACACTCAATAAAGGATGAAGATGGGGATTTTGTCCAAGAACACGGGGCAAACCTTTGCTCTACAATAAGTGATATAGGATACAGAGCAGACATGGGTTAATGTTTTATTAGAAAATGTATTTTAAAAAAAAAGAAAAACCACTGCAATAAAGAAAGAACATGATAAATGTCCATGTGTATCTGTTTGCTTTGGCTATTGTGGCCCTAGGAGCACTCCAAATCCAATTGGTGTGGGGCTTCCAGTTAGGTAACAGTAAAACTCAGCTGGCTTGACCAGCTTGAAACACCTCACACACTGTTGTCCTGATATTTATTTAAAAGATGTCCTGTAACAGGTCTTTGGAAAATGAATAACTCGTTGATCGTTAATATTCTTTGATGTATATATGGTTAACATACAGAGCATTATAAAGTAGTGCTGCAAATGTGTAACTAAAATGTGTTTAAACTAGGCATGTTAGGAGAAGTTGACGAACAGGTTTTTCCCAACAAAGAAAAGGAGCCAACACCCCACATCAGGTGTGGACAAAGACAGCGGACTGTCTTTTGAATCAGAGATTGCAGGAAGAACATTTGCATTGTAAAAATCTCAAACTTCCATCTTCACCAGACAGCATAGTGTCTACACCCAGTAGGGGAAAGGAACTTCATCTGGAGATACACTTCAAAAAATACCTTTCAAAGGTTTCCTGGACTATAAAAAGAACAGGAGAGAACCCCTATTTTATCCTTCACTTGGTGAAACAAAGAAACCAAGCACTTTGAACTCTGTGTTTGGATCCTGGCTAAGGGGACTAGCTAGCCATGCTGGAAGAATGATCATGGTTAGAAAACTTTGTCCCAAAAGAGTTGTTAAGTTGAGTTTCAGCCTTAGTGTATTTTCACTTTGGTTTGCTTGTAACCATCTCTATCCCTATTACTTCTACTTGGTATCACTTAAACTTGATAAAGGTATGTCCTTATGTTAATAAACATGTTTTACTTTTACTATAAATCAGCTCAGCACTGTGATTGAAGGGAAGGGTGTGTTAACCCCAGTTCAATTAATAAGCTAATGTGTACTGTCTCTTTAAAGGAGCAGTGAACTTGATATGGTTTTGTGGGCGCTACAGTAAGAGGGGCTGAGCACTCCAGAGGAGACGTTTTGGGGAAACTCCAGCCTGGAAGTGTTGCTGCAAGGAGTAACCAGGCTGGGGGAAGCCAAGGGGAGGTCATTGTGTGGGAAGCAGGGTGCTAGGACACTGAGACAAAGCTGGGCAGCACAAAAGCACCCAGGGTTACAGGGCACATGGTAACACTTCCCCTTACTGGTCTGGATTGAACACTAAAGTGTCACATACACACACGTTTTTAATTTAATTGACAAATATATAGACTTGAAATCATGGATGGTGGAAATTTAGTTTGACTTGCATCTCTGTTTCTAACCAACCAATATTCATCTTCTTTCAGCAGTCCATATGTTTTCCATAAAGGGGGCAGGTAGGGGAGAAGCTTTCCACATTGCTGTTAAGAGTAGCTTGTGTTATGTATACCTTTAAGTAACAGCTTTCTATAAGATAAGGCTTTCTGGAAAAAAAATGTTACTCATTTGTCACTTACAAATGAGCCAGCAACCATAAAACACTAGAAAGGCAGCAACCAATATGTTTACCATACAACCATCTCAAGTTAGAACAGCCAAAAACTGAGTGTTACATCTTTGTTTATGGATAAAAGACATTGACAAAATCAGCGGTCTAGAGACACAACTTGCTGCATAATATGTTTGATATCTCTAAGTTTTGACCAGCTGTACTATTGGAGTGTGAATCATAAGAACCTACCTAGAAATAAAGGATTAATTGAGTCATAAGATATTAGATATTATTTATATAGCTCCATAAGGGAACTAGATGCTTATTTGTTTAATAACAAACAATAAGTTAACTATTAATATATACTTAGTTGATCAAACTGCTGCACTTCAATCCTCAGAGTGGGGGAAAAAAATAGAAAAAGGGAGGGAAATGTATGCAGATATGTAAAAGATACATGCATGGATTCAGAGTGGGTAATTGTGTGGTGTTAGCTCCTAAGTCATTGGTTGCTGCACTGTGTTAATTTATTCACAATTTGTATAACATCATATAGATAACCAAGCTGCAGCAAGTCAGCCATTTTGCACAAAAGCCTTGACCACACAGTTGTCTGTTCTGAAAGTCTTTAAATGGCTTCAGCTAAATCAATCCTGGCACTGAGTGTAGACATGGAATAATAATTTTTTTAAACTGTTTGAGATAAAGTAGAAATATAGTCTTCAGAATGATTTTAAAGAACATCTAAAAAAGTTATCCTCTGCACACACAGACTTCAGCCCCCTGCAAACAAACTATTTTTCACAATCACTTTTTAAAAAAAATTTCCTAATATGGAAAATTTTATAACAACAATGAGCCCTAAAAATAGGGGTGAAAGAAAGAGAAAGTAATGATTTAAAAGAAAAATGCATACAGAAAAATGAAAAGAAAAATCAGAGAAAATGGAAGACACAGAAGGAACAATACTCAATTAGCATCCACCAGTGTATGAAGCAGAAGGGTGGGTTACACTGGGTTAATTTGTAGTATCGGTTGAAATCTTTAATAACCATCAATGGACGATAGAGAAGTCAGCCATCTTGTCTCAGGGTACAAAGGAAAAATCACTTAAAAAAATCAATTTATTGTGGCATTTATAGAAGAGAAAGTTACTCACCTTGTGCAGTAACTGAGGTTCTTTGATGTGTGTCCTTGTGGGTACTTCACTTTAGGTGTCCGTGTGCCCCAGCGCTCAGAATCAGAGATTTATGTTAGCAGTGCCCAGTTGGGTCCCCATCTCGCACCACTTCAGGTGGTTAACTGGCACTGTGCAACCAACCTCCCCTCTGTTCCTTCTCTACTGCAGATCATAGTAATAAACTCCAAAGCAAAGGAGGAGATAGAGAGTAGTGGGGCACCCACAGGGACACACATCTCGAAGAACCTCTGTTACTGCACTAAGTGCCACAAGTACTCCTTTTCTTTTTGCACAAAGTGAGTAACTTTCTCTTCTTCGAGCGATGTCCCTGTCGGTGCTCCACTCTAGGTGACTTCAGAAAAGTGCCCTCTAGTGGAAAGAGGGGGCTTCAGAATTGAAGTCATAGCGGATGAGCGTACAGTGTGACCGAACAGGGTATTGGAAGATACATGTTGTTGCAAAGTATAATGCTGGGTAAATGTGTGTGTGAGGTCCAGGTTGCAGCCCTACTGACTTCTGTGATGGGAACATTGTTAAGAAATGCTATGGAGGCTGACAGGACTCTGGTAGAATGCGTGCAGATCCCTGTAAGGGGCTGTTAGCTATGCTGGTGGTAACAGTTTTATACAGGCTGATGTCCATTTAGATAGCCATTTTTTTTTTATTTTGGCATTGCCTTTTGATTGTTTGGTGACTGAAATGAATATTTTTGGAGTCTTGCAAAAAGATTTTGTTCCATCAGTATAAAAGGTTATAGCCCTGTGGACATCCAAGGAATGAAACCTGGACTGTCATCTGTCCATATGTGGTTTGGGGGAAAATGTTGGTAAGTGGATTGGTTGGTTGAGGTGGAAGGAGGAGACAACTTTAGGTAGAAACTTGGAATGTGGTCCACCATAAAAGGGAGTCTTTGATTGTATCCGGCATCGTGAGGCACTTATTTATACTGTGGCTGTACGGGACATAATTTGTCTGGAACCAGGCTTGTAGACACCGCATATGTAGTCTTGTGTGTCGGACAATGAAGGTCGTGGCAGCCATGTAGCATTTCTAAAACATAGCTTTTTTTCTGATAGCATGCATCCAGTTTGACCCACTATTCTAATCTTCTCATGGCAGGACTTTCTTTTTTAATCTTTCCAGAGATTCAAAAATGCTGCTATTCACAGGGCGATGTGGTTCATCATTACATGTCACCTAAAATTATTAATATTCTTGACCTACATTAAAATCCAATACATTTGTATCCAGATTTTGGACAAAAGAACTAGGAAAAAAACTCACGTTGAGATCTTCACAATCAAAATTTCCCCCTACTGTATTATAAAAGGGCTCACCAAAAGTTTCTGGCACACTTCTGCAAAAAGTAACATAATGAATGTGATTCGCTAATTTGAAAAGGAGAAGCTTTTACCTCTTAGGCTGGAAAAATAGAACAAAGCTTTCCATTGTAAAGCTGCAGCACCGTCAGCTGGACAGCTAGATACAGGTTCCAAGCTGAGCCTCAGCCATTTCAGAACAGCCCTCATAAGAAAGAAAAAAAAATCAAACAGCTTGTTCTTGATCACGTTTCTCACTGATGTACTGGACCGCTGTAAAGAATATTCTGTTTCCTTTGTTTGAGTATCAGATGCCCTATGGTAACAGTCTGTGCCCATTTCCTTCAAATAACAGCTCCTCTGAATAAGATGCCAGAACATTTGTCACTATGTGGTTCAGCTTTTGTTTTACTGCAGCTAATTTTTTGGAGCAACAGTGAAGGAGTCCAGGGAGATTTGGCTGGGTAGGTTCCATTCCACTCACACAGCAGACAAGCAGGAATGGTGATGATGATGAACACCATCATACCTTTTAGAGACCTCAGCTGCAATTATTTGGGAAAGCTCAGAACCGTTTTCTGTTCATTGTAACTTGTTCTTCCATTATATTTCTTTACAGCTGGGTCATGTGCTGGTGTGTTGCTCTGAATTCTTTCAGGCTGTTCTTTGTACCTTTCCCACCATCCCATTCCTTTGGCTACATTTTTCCAGGAAGAGGAGTGGGTGGAGAAACTTGTGTGAATTATCCATTTCAAGCCCTGACGACATCCAAACATATGGCACTCGTCTTCCTGGGATTTGCTGTAGCAGCAACAGAAGCCAGAAACTCTTCTTTACAGAAACAACAAGGAGTCCGGTGGCACCTTTAAAGACTAACAGATTTATTTGAGTATAAGTTTTGTGGGTAAAAAACCCACTTCTTCTTTATAGAGCTAGTTTTAAGCTTTTCATAATATACATTTTCTTCTTTCCAATAAAAATTGTTTTTGAAAAATTAGAATACACAATAAATGAAAAAAATATGTACTGCACTGAATGTACAACTGAAGTGTCATTGTGATGTGTAAAGTGCAAAATTTTCTTCATTATAATTTTGATCCTCACTATCATATGAATATATCAGGACAATATATTTATTCATTTGATTCAAAGTGGAGCATCACCATGATTATTTACTGTGATGTGCTGCCAAATTTAATTTTCTTCCACACAAAACTTCTAGCCAGCAATAGATGTGACATTCCCTTGATAAAACAGTCTTCCCACCACCACCACCAAAACAAATCATCAGTTCCCTATTCACTCAAACCCTTCCACCAGTTCCTTGCCTTTCCACCCCTGATCCATCAACTACACTTACCATGGTTCCCCTCCTAATTGCCTATAGGAGTGACTCCTTTAGGTCTCTTCTCTACACAGAATCAGTGGTGATGAAATACAAGGGCAATGGAGACTGGAAGGACCAATGAGAGCAGCAGAGCTAAATGACTGGTCAGAGGGGAGAGGAGGGCATTTCCATACCTTAACGCATTTTGATTTCTTTTAAGTTTACCCTTAATTATGAATTTCTTGGATTTATAATGCTTGTCTTTAGGATAATTACAACATCCCCACAATGTTTTTACCCTTAAGTTACTGATATGTACTCAGGGTGACCAGGTGTCCTGATTTTATAGGGACAGTCCGGATATGTGAGGCTTTTTTTTAATATATAGGCTCCTATTACCCCCCACCCCCCGTCCCCGATTTTTCACACTTGCTATCTGGTCACCCTATATATACTCTCAGCCTTAACTTCAGTTTAGCTCTTGCCTGAGAAATTTAATTAATTATTATTTAAAAAATTCATACATGAACACAAAACAAGAAACTAAAAGAGAATTTTACCAGGGGATATTTATAATGATTTAAACATATGCAATCCTAACCTTCAGTCTCCCTTTTAAAACATCTTTTATGGCAAGATTCACAAGTACACTCTTGCTGCTTTACCCCACTCTGGAGATGCATAAAGCACATAGATTGTACTGGCCAATTTTTCCACCCTCAGATTTTCTGTCCACTGATTATATTTTGTGCCACCTGGCTGTTTTTGAAAAAGACCATTTTTGATTCATGGTCATGTTTTCCCATTACTTTTTATATCTGAAATTTTGTTCTTCATCATGGGGTGAAAGACAATGTTATTCTACAAAGAATTCCATGAAGAATTGGCCTCTTTTAAAAAGGGTGCCATCTCCTATTGTTTTCAGTGAGAAAGAGGTTGACATGCCCTCTTTCAATTGTTTTCAATGAGAGTGAAGTCAAGCTACTCAGAGGGAATATGGTAGCTCCTTGTTCTAACAGGAAGTAGAGAGGAGCAGAATGAGGTGATGGTGAATAGTGGTGGCCATCTTTGCTAAGGGCATTCTAGAGCCTCTGTCCCATTGAGAACAATGAGAGAGGGTGGTCATTTTGAAAATGGGCAATTATTTGTGAGTTTCTTTGAAATAGAAAATAATATTTCAGATTCTGTGGAAGGGGAAGATTTTCATAAGAATAACAGAAGAATAATGGCAGAGAATGACCATGAGTCCTATATATTTATTTTAAAAAAACTACTAACTTTGGGACAAATAAGGTCTGACACAGGACACTACGTCTTTTAAGACTTGTCACGTTGATGAATGTGTTGTTTGTTAGTGCTCTAATCAGAAGTCTCTGGTGACTGATTATGGGAGAGATTGCATCTTGGCTTTTCAGCTATTCACGTATTCAATAGCAGTTATCTTTTCCAGAAAGGCAAGCAACAAATAATTTTCCAGCCAAATCAGAGTACTCTGTGTAGCAATTTTTAGAGCCTTGCAAGTACAGCAAGAGCTGCACACACAATCTGACTTTAAGAAAATAAGGTGCACAAGCTATAGGCTGAGTTCAAAGTAGGGTTTGTAGTGAAATACAATTTGAATACCTGCTAATACTGTAAAACACAATTTGATTTAATTTTAGGAAGGAGCTGACCTTTTCCTACTACTTTTAGATACAGCATTGCAATTGCATACGTTGCTGTAACTGCAATGCAGTTTAAGTTGCAAATAAGTTTTTGACTTATGCATTTAAAAACATTTGTTTTAAAATTATATATAGAGTGACTTAGTGGATTTAAAAAACATCTTGAAATGGCTGGAACAAATCAAACTATTCAGTTTTGGTTACAAAAACTTCATCAGGTATACTGAAGGCCCTGGGCCAAGCAAGCATAGAGCACATTGCATAGAAGGGTATGCTAAGGAATATAAAAAACATAGCTTCAAATATACTCTCTAGACTTCATGGAACGCTAAATATAGTGGGTGTACTTAATAAGTTCCATTAGTTTGACAGATTCTACTTGTTTATTCCATACCTTTTCTGGTTACAAATCTGTATGAGTGACCATGGATTTCATGTTGCAAAAATTAAATACTTTCTGTAATTTGCAGAAAGCATGAAAATCTTTTAAGAAAATCTCTTGTATTTCTAGTTCAAGTAGGTATGAGACTTTTAGAACTGACTCTGTACATGCTTACTATGCTGCTCATGCGAAGTGCAGAAAATGTGGCACTTTGCCCACAAGAAACTCCTATTATAAATTTCTCCATAAAATGATACATAAGATCCAAAAATAGTCACTATGTTTAACACTGCATCCTTCCACAGTCATGAAGTATACTTTCAATTTAAGCAATTTTGAAATATGCTGCACTAGAATCATAGAATCATAGAATATCAGGGTTGGAAGGGACCTCAGGAGGTCATCTAGTCCAACCCCCTGCTCAAAGCAGGACCGATCCCCAACTAAATCATCCCAGCCAGGGCTTTGTCAAGCCTGACCTTAAAAATATCTAAGGAAGGAGATTCCACCACCTCCCTAGGTAACGCATTCCAGTGTTTCACCACCCTCCTAGTGAAGAAGTTTTTCCTAATATCCAACCTAAACCTCCCCCACTGCAACTTGAGACCATTACTCCTTGTCCTGTCATCAGCTACCACTGAGAACAGTCTAGATCCATCCTCTTTGGAACCCCCTTTCAGGTAGTTGAAAGCAGCTATCAAATCCTCCCTCATTCTTCTCTTCTGCAGACTAAACAATCCCAGTTCCCTCAGCCTCTCCTTATAACTCATGTGTTCCAGTCCCCTAATCATTTTTGTTGCCCTCCGCTGAACTCCTTCCAATTTTTCCACATCCTTCTTGTAGTGTGGGGCCCAAAACTGGACACAGTACTTCAGATGAGGCCTCACCAATGTTGAATAGAGGGGAATGATCACATCCCTCGATCTGCTGGCAATGCCCCTACTTATGCATCCCAAAATGCCATTGGCCTTCTTGGCAACAAGGGCACACTGTTGACTCATATCCAGCTTCTCATCCTCTATAACCCCTAGGTCCTTTTCTGCAGAACTGCTGCCGAGCCATTCGGTCCCTAGTCTGTAGCGGTGCATGGGGTTCTTCCGTCCTAAGTGCAGGACTCTGCACTTGTCCTTGTTGAACCTCATCAGATTTCTTTTGCCCCAATCCTCTAATTTGTCTAGGGCCCTCTGTATCCTATCTCTACCCTCCAGCGTATCTACCTCTCCTCCCACTTTAGTGTCATCTGCAAACTTGCTGAGGGTGCAATCCACACCATCCTCCAGATCATTTATGAAGATATTGAACAAAACCGGCCCCAGGATCGACCCTTGGGGCACTCCACTTGATACCGGCTGCCAACTAGACATGGGGCCATCGATCACTACCCGTTGAGCCCGACAATCTAGCCAACTTTCTATCCACCTTATAGTCCATTCATCCAGCCCATACTTCTTTAACTTGCTGGAAAGAATACTGTGGGAGACTGTGTCAAAAGCTTCGCTAAAGTCAGGGAACAACACGTCCACTGCTTTCCCCCCATCCACAGAGCCAGTTATCTCATCATAGAAGGCAATTAGATTAGTCAAGTTTGACTTGCCGTTGGTGAATCCATGCTGACTGTTCCTGATCCTCTAAGTGCTGCAGAATTGATTCCTTGAGTACCTGCTTCATGATTTTTCCAGGGACTGAGGTGAGGCTGACCGGCCTGTAGTTCCCAGGATCCTCCTTCTTCCCTTTTTTTAAAGATGGGCACTACATTAGCCTTTTTCCAGTCGTCCGGGACTTCCCCGGATCGCCACAAGTTTTCAAAGATAATGGCCAATGGCTCTGCAATCACATCCACCAACTCCTTTAGCACTCTCGGATGCAGCGCATCCAGCCCCATGGACTTGTGCTCAGTCCAGCTTTTCTAAATAGTCCCGAACCACTTCTTTCTCCACAGAGGGCTGGCCACCTCCTCCCCATGCTGTGCTGCGCAGTGCAGTAGGCTGGGAGCTGACCTTGTTTGCGAAGACAGAGGCAAAAAAAGCATTGAGTACTAGCAAAGGTCTTGGAGCAAAACATAATGATGCCAATGGAGTGAAAAACTACAGTGAGGTAATTGAAAAGTCTCTTTTCAGCAGCTAAAACTCATTTAGGTTTTTATGTCTTATCTTGATTAATGAAACTCCTTTACTCTAGCTTCCCTGACACCTGTGTTGCACCCTTCCAATGCATACAAAATGCAATTGCTAAAATCATCTTTGTCCAATATCTAAGCACATCACATCCTCTTGGAATCCCTCTGCCCTGCCCTGCCCTACCCCATCGTATCAAGTTCAGTGTTCTTGTATTTGTCTTCAAGGTCCTGTATAAAACCACACCGTCTATTTATTCGGTCTAGTCATTTACCATGTCAAACCAGCCCTCCTTGTTTTCTTTTTTAAATTTATTTTCAACTTGTATTTTTAAAAGTTCAAACATCCCATGCACATGCCTTTGCTGGCTAACAACATAGTCTTGTTGCTGTATTTCTTATCTTTCCTTCCCCATCCAACTGTTTCATTGTCCCTTTCTTGCATGAAGACTATAAGTACTTCTGGACACAGACTATGTTTTCTTGTGGGACTATATAGAGCCTCACATTGTTGGTCATTCAATAAAATAATTCCGATGAGTTTCAGGATATTCATGGGAGCTTGCACGAGCTTCTTGTTAACAAAGATGGCCCTTGGGCTCCATGAAGGAGAAGCTTCTTTCTTTCTTTAAATATGTTTTTAGCACTTTTTTTGTGAAGTTAGCCTTGAAACTGATACAAACCAATATACTCACAGTGCTAGATATTATTATTTCATAAGTCTTGAGACTAAGCACAAGGCCTTGACTCTGCCTCCTTCAGGACTTGAAATTTTAGAGTTTGTGTTTGTGGAGCAGGGTTTCCTCGTACTTAGAAGAACTACCAAATGAGGGTAGGTGGCTCTTATAGTGCTCTCTGCGGACCTGAAGGGTTGTGATGAGGTATGGGATCAAATACTGCGATCCAGACAGACAAGGACACACAATCATCCTTAGTCACCTGAGACATTGTAGGATTGCACTTCATAGATTTTAAACAAAATGGAGAAATATGTCCTTATCTGGTGATCTTTCTTCTCCTAGAGCTGTTTTCTTCTCCTAGGGATTTTCAAGAAAGTTTATCCTAACTAATTTAAGGTGTGAATTTAAAGTGGATTAGTTGAACTGCATTAAACCCCTGGGTGGACACACTCACTCACAATTGAAGTGGCTGCCACCTAGCCTTAATTTGGTTTATCTTAATTCACTCCCTGAACTGACTAGAACAGGCTCTTTGTACAGGTGATCTTTCGACATCTGGAATGCCTTTTTGCAGGCTTCAGATCAACGAACTTTCCTGGGACTACTGTCCTTAATCATATCGATGAATGGGGCCACTGTCATAGAGAACCCTAGCATGAACCAGCAGTAATAACCCACAAACCCCAAGAATCTCTGGATCTGTTTTTTGTTGTTGTTGGGTTGGACAGGCTTTTAGGGCCATGGCTTTATCCATTATGGGCCAGACCTGATACTTCCCCAAAGCATACCCCAGGTAGGTGGTGTCTTTCTGTCCAATTTTTACATTTTGCTGGATTTGTGAATAGCCTCCCCTAGGACCAGGGGATGGCAGCAACCTGTTCCAGATGGACATTGCAGTTCCTGCTATAGATGACCACTGGCTACAGACTATGACTCATGTGATTGGAGAATGTGATCCATGAGTTGCTGAAATGTTACCAGTGCCTCATGGAGGTAAATGGCTTAGTTCTAAATTGATATAAGCCAAATGGAGAGCTGAGAGCAATTTCTCACAAGATTTGAATGTAAGTGGGATCTGCCAGTATCCCTTTGTATGGTCTAACGCTGTGATATACTGGGCTTCACACAACTACTTTAGTAGATCCTCCAATTGCGGAATGGGGTCACATCAAATTTAGAGACAACATTAGCCTTCCTAAAGTCTGTGCAGAATCGACCAGTGCCATCTATTTTACGGACCAGTATGACTTGGCTTCACCAGTTGCTATCAGATTCTTCAATGATGCCTAACTCCAGCATAGTGCTGAGTTCCTGGTTCACTGTGTCCCACTTTTTTTTTTTGGGGGGAAGTGGCTGAGTGTTCTCCTGGAGACATTGCCCTCGCTCTGTTCAAACATAAGGTTGAATAAGATGGGTTCACCCAGGCTGGGAGGAAAATACTGACAAGAAGGATTTACCAGTTGTCTTACTTGGGTCCTTTGCTCTGGGAAAAAGTTCTCCCCCACCAATCCATCGTCAGGGTCCTGAGAGATGAGTGCCTACATTTCCTATTCTGGCTCATGTAGATAAAGAGCAACAAACAAGCCCTCCCAAGTCGCTCAAGAGTTTCAAGAGGTCTTCCTTTTGTTGAGTAGTCTGATTTAATAATTAATAGGCCCCCCTTGAGATATTACTTCATATAGTACTTGCCACTTGGCAAGTAGCTTGGACTATGCACTGGGGAGAAGGAGAAGTACCTGATCCCCAGGTTTAAATACACACATACATCCCCCTTTGTTATAGGCCTGCACTAGGATCTGTTCAGATCTAAGGACGTTTTCAAGCCATAGAAATTCAAACCTCTTCAAGAGCTTTAATAAAACTGTACAACACTTTCTGTTCTAGGAGCCTGCTCATATCTCATGGACAAGGTCTAGGATACCTTGGCGTTGCCTCCTATTACGAGCTTGAACAGGAGAAATTCAGTAGATGATTGGGGTACCTCCAAAATGGCATATAAAAGGAAAGGGACCATTTGACCCTGTGGTGGGAGACTGCAGCAATCAACTTGAACATCCTTTTCAGGGTCTAGTTAAAAATTCTTGACTAGACCATCAGTCTGAGAGTGATTAATAGAAGGATGTTAATACAGTTTTATTTATAATGGATCACACACCTTCCTTCGACAGATGGGATGTAAAGTTGATGCCTTAATCGGTTAGGATCTCCATAGGCAAACCAACCCGGGCAAAGATGTTTAACCCTTCTGCTGCAATAGTCCTTGTGTTAGGAGACCACAGTGGAATTTCCTTCAGATACCAGATAGCTTAATCAAGTATGACTAATAGATGTCTATATCCAGCTGCACTCTTTTCTAAGGGTCTGATCACAATCATCCCTATTCTTTCAAATGGAACACCCACCCCTGCAAGAGGAACTAGAGGGGGTTTGCCCACCCCTTTAGGGTCAGCGAGCTGGCACTTGAAATATGAGCTACAGAAATATTCGACATGATGGTGAATCCTGGGCCAGTAGATGTAGCCTAAAATCCTGGCCAGGTCTTCTCATGGCTGAGGTGCCCCTCAGAAGGCACACATGAACCAATCACATGACCTTGAGCCAATGAGATCAGGGATCAAGGAGCTGTGATTGCATTTTTCCCATCTGTCAGTCTTTCAGCAGCTGGTACAGTTGCTATGCCCAGAGGTCAAAACAGGAGTATTGGTCTGATCAGTGTGAGTCTATCACTTCTCCATTGACCACTGAGCTAGTCACAGGCCCAGCTCAGGGTTTGGTCCTTGCTCTAATCTCTGACAAAGTTAAATTCTTTGTGGGGATGGGGAGGGGCAGCATCATTTAATCATTAGGTGGAACTTCTGAAGGAGCTTCCCCTTGACCAGAAACCCCCCCTCCAGGGTCCAGCTCTTGCTGTACACCAACCAGCAGGCAGGGGTCTGAGGCCCCACCACACAGGGACTCCTGAGTTAGCCACTTTAACTTCCACCCAGTATCTCCTAGAAATAATCCCAATCCTGTCCCAAAACAATGGGGTTGGCCAGATCCACTACCAGG
Organism: Lepidochelys olivacea; assembly: GCF_965140295.1. Classification (NCBI taxonomy): domain Eukaryota; kingdom Metazoa; phylum Chordata; order Testudines; family Cheloniidae; genus Lepidochelys; species Lepidochelys olivacea. Next base: position 82,910,880 of record NC_140415.1, on the reverse strand, counting down.
GGCCTCAGGAGTTTCCCTACATTAATTGTACACACACACACACACACACACACAGGATAGAGCTTAACATTGTCATGAATACATTGTAAGAAAATAGTTTCACCTGGCGTTCTGGATCAAGGTCGGACCACACCCAGAATCGAGCAGATCCATCATTTCCGTCCTGTTTATCCAGATAGGGACAGTTAGTTTAACTGGGGTTAGCTTATAGGATTGGCTTTTCATCATCCACACCTGTTCCTATTGGGGCATTCATGGTACAGGTGTCTTGTGTGTCCACTTGTAAAACCAACTCCTACTGCTTACCAGGCTCTGGCCCTGGGACTAAGGCTTGAGGTAGCCTGTGCGGCCTGCCTGCTTCCTCTTCCTGGTTTTCCTGGTGAAGAAGACTATGGGGGCCCCAGGATCCCTCATCCTCATGTAGGATCAGGCCTACATCATCTGGGTTTTAGGATGGGGCCCAGCCTGGGGCCCTCAGATGCTGGTGTCATTGGGCTAGGAACCAGGCCATCACTCCACCAATCCTCACAGCCAAGTTCTCTTTCAACTTGAGGGACCCCATTTGCTTCAGGTAGCTTCTCACACAATATTGCCAAAGCTGTTTCAGTAACCAGACAGTTCTCCTTAACTTGGACTGCATCAGCTCTGACCATAGCTAATGCAGTGTTTGAGTATCTAGTGCTTACCCTCAACTGGGAGTATGAGGATGAACTGCTCCGTCAAGAGCTCAGCAACCTGGACTCCAGTCCAAGTCTTGGACTTCAACCATTGCCAGCATAAGTCCTTCAATTTCTGGGCCACTACCTGGGGCCAGGCTCCCTGGGGGTATTTCTTTTCATGAAACGGCTATCAAAAGGTCTCCCCTGTGATATCAAGGTAGTCCAATACACATGCTATCCCCTGGTTGCACTCTTGCATTGCTTCTGCATACAGCCCTCAGTATATAGCCTATGCTGGCCTGGTCAGATAAAGCATTAACAAGATGACTTACTGCTCAGCTGGACACTGAGCTGCCAGTTCTTGAACATTACAAGGAAACAGTCCAGGTCATCTTCAGAGCCCATTTTCGTGAATCTCACTGACACAACCACAGTTGCTGGGTCCAGGCCTACAGACCCTGAGGGTGAAACTCCAGGGCCCCTGAGGTTGTATGTTTGACCAACTGTTACTGCTGTTGCACCCCAAAGCCTCAGATCAGCTTTGCTGCTGAACATCCACCTGCTGCAGGAGCGACTACTGGTGGTTCACAGTCATGCACTTTAGAAGATGTTTCAGATCCATATTGTCACGATGTTATGAACCCAGACCTCCAGGTTTCAGTGTTTAACAGTCCGGATCATTCAAGCCTCCCCCTTCTCCAGGGGTGCAAAGATCATGACTGCAATACTCCACCACATCGTCACTGGGTTCTTGCTCCAGAACTCCCCTAGGCCAAGCCACTGTACTGACTCAGGCCTCTGCTCTACGACGTCCAGGTATTCCACTGGTGCCAGGCCAGTCATAAAAAGTTCAGCCCTCTTGCTGAGCCCTTCCAGGATTGTCAGCAAACATAAAAAGAAATTAACACAAACAAATTGTCCCACTTCTGTTACTCTGTGGCCCCAAAAAGGCTCACAGGCTAACATGGAGAAATAGTCCCTGTGACAGGGCAGAGTGGCCCTGCACGGTACTGCAGGGGTTAACCCTTCCTTCCTAGCAGAGGAAGCCACGCCCCTGAGGCTCTGCTGGGCATGCTCCAACTGGAAAACAAGTATAAAAGTCTGCAAAGCTGCTCAGTCTAGGCCAGGGATTGGCAACCTTTCAGAAGTGGTGTGCTGAGTCTTCATTTATTCATTCTAATTTAAGGTTTTGTGTGCCAGTAATACATTTTAATGTTTTTAGGTCTCTTTCTATAAGTCTATAATATATAACTAAACTATTGTTGTATGTAAAGTAAATAAGGTTTTAAAAATGTTTAAGAAGCTTCATTTAAAATTAAATTAAAATGCAGAGCCCCCCAGACCGGTGGCCAGGACCCGGGCAGTGTGAGTGCTACTGAAAATCAGCTCGCGTGCCGCATTTGGCACCTATGCCATAGGTTGCCTACCCCTGGTCTAGGCTGTCTGCCGGAGGGGAAGGAGGCATGCCACCAGCTCCGGAGGAGGGACAGCCTGCACTACAGGATTTGGAAGCCAGCCAAGCCGGGATGCTGCCAGATGGAGTATGTCACAGAAGGGGAACAGACCAGAGGACTCCCCGAAATGGAGGACCCAGAGGTTATGGTAGGAAGTGACCCAGGGGAACTTTAGAGGAAAACAGTGTTAGAGCTGCACAGAAGCTTGTCGTGTTTCAGGTGGATCCCTGCTGAGCTGGTGGCAAGGGGAACTTGCAACTACCAGGACCTGGGGTTGGGACCTGGTGGAGAGGGAGGGCCTGGGTTCCCCTACCCCTCCCAGCCACCTGTCCCCATCACCCCAAGTTGGGAGGGTGGCCCAGCATGGGAATTTTAAGGACTCTGGCTGCTAGGCTGTGCTACCCTCTCTGAGAGATGTGATTATATGGACTCTAGCCATTGGGTCACTCTGCCCTGACACTCAGGGTGAGCCACATGGACTCCAGTACTACCCCATCTGTGAGGGGGGGTTATATGGTCTCTGGCCATTGGGCCACACTGCTCCAAAACTGGGAGCAATTTATATGGACCCTGGCCATTGGGCCACATTGCCCAGATGTTTGGGGCGAGTTACATGACTCCAGCCGCTAGGACACATTACCCTGCCTGGGAGGAGGAGATATATGGACTCTGGCCACTGGGTTGCACTGCTCTCATGTGGGGAGCGATTTATATGGACTCTGGCCGTTAGGAAACACTATCCCGACTAAGGGGGTATTAGGCTACATCGGGCTGACCACAGAGACGCGAGCACGCGAACTCAGAAATGGCGAGGTTCCAACACCCCATCCTCCCCACCCCAAAGGGGTGGTGAGGTGCCAGGCCCTCCACAGTCCCCTCAAAAGGTAGATCAGCATCAAGCCCCACCCTTCCTTCAGAGAGGGCTACCAGGCAGTAATCATCCAAGGAGCTCTTTTCAGTCAGCTCTCCCTCCATGAACTGTAGACAGGAGGCATGCTCTCTTCTCTGGTCTGCCACCTACTATTCTGTGTATTCTCTTTTTAAGCATCTCCCTGCAAGTCTGATCTCTCTCATAGGTGTGACTGGGGACCAAATGAGTCCCCACTGTCTTATTAAACCCATGTTCCCCAGTGTGGGGTCTGTATACCTCATCACAGGGACAGAATGGCTAATATGGATAATAGTAGAAGAAAAATTATCAAGTGAATATAGATTTCAGTTTCTCCTATATAACTAGGTCTTCCATTCCAACACTGAGATTTTAACAGCAGTGGAATCCAAAGGCTTAATTAATATTTGCAAAGCACTTTGGGGTCTTGGAATGAAAGATGATATGCCAGAGTATTATATCAAAATATACAGTTTTAAAAGATAAACTAATGCCCTCTAAAACTCAAAAATAATTAAGTTAAATTTATAAAAAACATAAAATAAGAACTCACTCTGTCCTAAAATCAAGACAATGATTTGTTTGCATAATGAAATAAAATACAGAACGATCGTTGCTTTGACTTTTTAGCCTTGTATTCTGGATTTATTTACTTTCTGGGGTGAGTTAGAGTCCAATAATCACTTCATGTTCCTTAAAGTTGAATTATAAGTAAAATATAGAATCATAGGAATGTAGGGCTGGAAGAGATCTCAAGAGGTCATCTAATCCATCCTCCTGCACTGAGGCAGGATTAACTATTGTGGACTAAAATCTGAAGTCACAGAATATGATGACAGAAAGGAAAAATTACTCTAGAGTGTATTTTCACTATGTGGTTTATACACTTAGGCAATGTTGCCAACACACACAATTTTATTGTGAGTGTCATAATATTTGGTGCAATTCTTAAAGCCCCAGTTTGTCCTGGAGTCATGTGAATACATGAGGATCTCAACCTGAATTTAAAAAATTAATAAGTTTCTACCTCTCACAGTTACAGAGAAAAAGCTGAAAAATATAAGCTTTAAGAACTCAAAACCTAGGAGGAAAAAAAAAAGAATATCACCACCCCCCCATATCTGTTTTTTTAAAGTCTCATGATTTTGGAGGGCCTGTCTCAGAATTATTGAGCACAGTGGTAAGCCAAACTGCACAGGATTCATTCATTAGCTCGATGCATTGCAAGGGGAGTGAAGGGGCTAATTGCAGCTCTCTAACTCTTAGCTACAGTTCTAACTTTATCCTCTGATGAAAAACCTTCTGCTAGCAGAAAATCAGGTATAGTGAAGTCACACACACTCCCATCCCCAGTTCATTCCTTGCCTCCCTTCCCTGCTTACGCTGGGCAGCAGTAAAAGAAGTAGCAATGGCACCCAGTGGAGCTCACATAAGAGACAGCAAAGCAGCGATTCTTCTACATACTCCCCTGTGGATATTCCCCTGCTGAAGCAATGAAAAGTAGTGAATCGAAGAATCTAGCCATAGCTCTTATTTTCTGGAATGTAGTCATCCACCTAATCTATGATGTAAAGGGATAAAAACACATCACTATCTCCATCCAATTATTGTTCTGATTAGTAAAGTAAAATAAATGGGGAGAAGGCTCTTTACAGCTCACATCTGCCTCAGCCCATGAATAAAATCAGTTTTTTAAATGATCTCATCCCTCATGGATATTAAAAAATTGTCATTAGAAACATGAATTAAAAAATTAGGTGACATGAAACACAGTTTAAGGTTTTCCTTGACATATACTTAAAGGATTCAGCTGGAAAAAGTGAGAAATGTCCTGATTGCATATAAATCAGGAATTGTTGCTAACAGTACAAGGTAATCACATACTGAAGACATAAAGAAATGACCATTAAAAACTAAAAATATCATGGTAATAACAAGGAGTTAACACTGGCATTTTGTATACTAGTAAAATATACTGTATGCTGTGTTAATTTATTGATGACCTCCAGGGCATCTGAAATTTCATGCCCTTTGAAACTAAGTATTTTTCCCAGTATACCCTTTTCTATTTTACCTATTTTCCACTACATGTATTTTCAGTAACACTAATATTTCATCATTTTTTTTAATCTGAAATACAAAGTACAGGGTTAAAAGATAAAATTAGAAAGTATACACTATTTACAATACTGCTGTAATATATACCACATATGTACTCGCAAAAGAAAAGAAAGGAGGACTTGTGACACCTTAGAGACTAACAAATTTATTTGAGCATAAGCTTTCATGAGCTACAGCTCAATACATCAGATGAAGTGAGCTGTAAGCTTATGCTCAAATAAATTTGTTAGTCCCTAAGGTGCCACAAGTACTCCTTTTCTTTTGCGAATACAGATTAACACGGCTGCTACTCTGAAACCTGTCACATATGTACTGTAACTTATTTAAATAAATAGAAATTCTAATGGATTAGTTTCTTATAATTACATTTTATGCTTTTCTCCACAAAGCAAATACGTTCAGTTCTGAATCACTGCCAAATTTTTATAGCCTTATTCAGACTATTGTCTGACTACAGTGGGAGCTTTGTCTGAGTAAGAAATGCAAGATGTGACTAATGCCAAATTCACTAAATATTACTAAATATTCTCCTACGTTTTTAGGAATAATAAACCATTTTTAAATATTTTGGAAAAGAATTTAAAATTGCCCAGATACGTTAAGGTTTAAATACATATCAGTTACTTCAAAAAAAAAAAAAAAAGAGCCTTTCAGAACACTGAAGTTAAAAAAAAAAAGTTAGAAAATATAATTCTAAGTCAAGGTTCCACAAACAGTCTAAACTCCATTCCTTAATATTCTCCCACTATTTAAAACTCTATAAATTACCTTGACATGTGGGAGTATTAGTTGTATAAAGATACCTATCAGTGTTTTACAATGTTACATTCTTCCAAGAGAGGGGGAGGGTATATAATAATTATAGTGTGTAATATCTAAGTCAGGAAGCGAATAAGGGAGTTATACTGAGGAATTAGAGACACCACATGGAAGATTAAGGCCCAGATCAGGCAAAACACAAGTATATGCTTACATCACACTGACTTCAATGGGACTTAAGTATGTGTTACATACTTTGCTGACTCAGGGCTTCAGAAACATTAGAATTGTAATATATATGGAGAATAAGAAACATGATATAGGTGGTACTGAATGCAAATATATGGGCAGTTGAAATGGAGGTTTTGTTTGGGAGTTGATGGCACATATGTGATGGTATGACATGGGGTCTGTAGTTCTGTATATGTAGATGAGTTTCATCCATCCTCGAAATGTAGAAATGGTATAATGGTACTATTATGAGAGCTGGGTGTAAAAGGGTTGCTGGTGGACAGATGATCAATATTGTTACAAAGTCAGAGTCAAAGTGTGTAGAACCATGAACTATTAGACTTATTTTTAAAGATACTTACAGCATTTAAATAAGGCTTTTTTTAAAAAGTAACTGATATACTGTTACATACTTAATCCTACCTTAATTACTATTGTCTAGGAATTTTCTTGTTCTATATATCTTGTTAAAGGATATCTGGTAACCTGGCTATGCAGAAATATTTACTCAAAATCTAGGATTACAGATCTAGCTGTGTTAATTAACTTATTTTGGTGACCCATTTTCTAGATCTATGCAAAATTTCACAATATGTGTGGACTTCAAATTTTTCAAGATGAGCATTGCCAATTTTATGAACTCCAGATAGTGGTTGTAGACTTTTAAGAAGTTCTAAAATCTGTAGTAAATAACATTAAACCTTGCAGCCCTTAACAAAAATGCTCAGAGGCTCTAGCTCTATGACAGATGATTAAAACAAATTTAATATCAATACACCAAGCCATTTTTTCATTTTTCTTCCAAATAAGTTTTAAGAAGCTAAGATTTTTTTCTAAAGATAAACTTTTTCAGACTTTCATATTTCTGAAATGTGTTGACTAACCCGAATTTTCAGAAAAAAATCTCCAATGGCAATATGCTCCCCCAAAAAATTTCAGGCAGAAAGGACTTTTATTTTTTTTTTTTAAAGATGAGTGGATCATGATCAAAACTAGTTTTATGGTGAAAAGTAAGACAAAACCTCAACTACAAAATTAGCTAAGGGGTCCAAAATACATTCAGTGAGAGAGAGTCTGGTCTGTGTTACACTAGTACAATTCAGAATACTAAGGTGAAACACTGGAGCAACAGAGGCCAGAATATGGCCCAACATGCTGTAAAGCAACTCTTTGGTATGATTTACAGCACAGTATGAAAGCACACTCCCAAAGCCCATGGGTGAAATCCTGGCTCCATTGAATGAATGAGAGTTTTGACAATAACTTCAATGGGGCCAGGATTTCACCCCTCAAATGCAATAAAACAGAACAGATTTTCTATAACATAATCTCCAAATCCAGAGAGGAAATGTGGACTAATCAAAATGAAAGTGTATTTCCTTTGCACTGTACTAATAACAACCCTCAGATTGCTACACCAAAGATAGGCTTACCATGCCCATGGAACTGTGTACATCCATCAGAAAGGGAAATAAGTTAAAACAAACTGACACTGTTTTTCCCCAATAAAGTGCAACATGGGGTTTTGATGGCACTAATTAATCTGATCGTTCATGATATCATCAACCCAATTTTTGTTTTAAATTTATTTGGATCTAATTAGGGCTCTATTCTGCAGCCTTCCTGACATGTAACTCCCACAGACATCAACTGGAGTCTTAGTGTGCAATTTGTGTAAATCAGACTTCCTTTAATTGACTGAAATATTTTGTATGTTAAACTTATTTTTATAACAGAAACATGTTAATGGACTAATATTCCACCCCATGGAGCTCCTTCCTAGAAAGCTAAATGTATGTATAGCTCAAATGACATTAAACAATACACCTTAGAAAAGTTGCAAGAGAAAGAAGGAAATTTTAAAAAGCCGCAGACTCTTGGTTAAACATTGTTGTTAGTTATTCAGTTATTAAATGCTAGTATTACAAAGCCCATGAGAAATACAAATGGAGAGTAAAACTATTCAGAAATATCAACTAAAAGTTTTTAGAGTTTAGGAAAAACATTTTTATATTCATATGTGCTGCCACCTGAAAAATATTTTCTTATGCAGGTGAGTCTTTAGTAGCAACATCAGGTTACAACGTTCAAGTGTAGCTGCTATACTTCACAGTCACTATAGAATATCAGGGTTGGAAGGGACCTCAAGAGGTCATCTAGTCCAACACCCTGCTCAAAGCAGGACCAATCCCCCAATTTTTGCCCCAGATCCCTAAATGGCTCCCTCAAGGATTGAACTCACAACCCTGGGTTTAGCAGGTCAATGCTCAAACCACTGAGTTATCCCTCCCCCCAAAGCTTTTGCGCCCGAACAGGGACATGAACCCTGGACCCTCAGATTAAAAGTCTGATGCTCTGAGAAAAATAAGTCTTATGAAACAAAGCTGAGTAAATATTTAACTAGTTTTTCCATCAATTATATAAAAATTTTATATGAAAAAAATCCAAATTCAAGAAAAAACTCTCTCTCCATTGTAGTATTGGACCACTTTGCAAATATCAATTAATCTATGATCACAATATAACTATGAGGTAGGAAACTATTATCATCCCTATTGCACAGATGGGAAACTGAGGCTGAAAGATTAAGTGAGTTACCCAAGATCACACAATGGAAGTCATTTTTGCACTTTGTCACTTTTGCAAGACTAAATACTGAACCCAAATTGCCTAAATTCTAGTCCAGTCCTTTAGCTACAAAACCGCCTTTCTCTTGCAGGAGACACATCTAGAGGATTCTTGTATTTGTGGTGGTTTCACTTTCTATGGAAGGGGCATGGCCAATGCAGATGGTGAGAGTTCAAAACGTTTAGATACCTTTTGTTATTTTTGTGAATTTAGTCCCCATGAAATATACCAGAGCAACAGCCCTGGAAACATAGAATCATAGAATATCAGGGTTGGAAGGGACCCCAGAAGGTCATCTAGTCCAACCCCCCGCTCGAAGCAGGACCAATTCCCAGTTAAATCATCCCAGCCAGGGCTTTGTCAAGCCTGACATGTCAGAGAACATACAGGACAGAACATCGATTTTTTTCAATGGTGGTCAAAATTAGCTGTTTTCAACTCTAAAATATTCAGAAGTAACTTTCTATAGTTCCAGATACAGAACTTTTACATCAATACGTGCCTCTATGTCCTCCAATGGTGTCTCACTGGAGTAGTTTTTGAAAAACGTATCTATTGCACACCTATTTCAGTATTTCTGTTCTATTTAGGTTCTTATACTATGTCCACTATGGTGGCATTTGAGCATTTTCTAGTAGCCTGTTAGGTAGTGTAACTAGTATGTGACACATGGTTCCTCCTCTTTCTTTTTTTTTTTGGTTCCTTCCTTTCCCCACAGGAAATATTGTGTGAGGATTTTTTTTTATTATTTAAATTTATGTATGTGATAATGCTTATGTGCTTCTCTGGCTGATTGTTATCTGGCAAGCAGGCCACAAGGGTTTATTTTTTAGAATATCAAGACTTAAATTTTGTTGGACCATGAAGATCTGCCTGACAATTTATTTCTGTCAAATCTTGGTAGGCAGGGCTGGACCTGATGACTGTCCCATGGAACAGAGACAAGAGAATAGAAGGCTAGGTGTTCTGTATGAAGGGTATGTCTACACTGCAATTAAAAACCCACAGCTGGCTGGCTGACTTAGGCTGGTGGGGCTCAGGCAAGGAGCTATTTAATGGCAGCGTAGATGTTTGGGCTTGGGTTGGAGCTGGGGCTCTAGGACCCTGTGAGGAGAGAGGGTCCAATAGTTTAGGCTGCAGCCCGAGTCCTACACTGCAATTAAGCAACCCCTTAGCCTGAGTCAGCTGGCACAGACCAGCTGTAGGTGTCTAACTCCTGTGTAGAAATACCCTAACCCGGTCTACAACTTTGACCCAGCTCTTCCCCTTAGGATACAGAAAAATCCATCAATGGCACCTTGTTGGATGAGACAGAAATCTTTTTTCTTCCATTTTAGTTTGTTTCATGCAGTTTATTTTTGTAGTTGGTTGTTTAACTACCAGTTGTCATTTGTATCTTGTATGCTAGTTGAGGTACTTTACTTGAGAATGGGGACTTGATGGCCTTTTGAATTTTCTACTATTAGCTTACTGCTGTACAACACTCAGCTATAACCAAGTTAAAGTTCTTCATAATACAGTAATTTATACTAAATTCCTGAAATAGCACACAAAGAGAGTCTTTATATATCATAATGTCTTTAATGTCATAATTCCTGGGCTACTTAGACATGATTATGGTATTTTCATATAAACATTTTACAAGCAAACATTTTAAAGATACAGCTTTGGGCAACAATGGTTTTATTGTTGGTGCTTTAACAAATGAAAAGAATATATGAGGACTCTGAACCCAAAACAAGTATTGGGATGCCTGTAAAATGTGCATTTTTGCAATGTCATCTAAGATAATAAAACTGTGAAAGACTAAATTTGCACAACAATGAAATATTGTTTGGCGGGAACCTCTATTTAATTACCTCCTCTTCAGGAGAACTCTGCACATACTCCTCTGAGATCCATAAAGCGTTGGGGAAACTGTCTTTCTTATAGAATCAGGAAAGCTTCATTTGCCATTCTGAGACTTCTTATTACTTGGTAAATTCAAATGGGGCTCGGAGATTACAAGCAAATGGTATCAGTTTTGTAAGCTTGTTTCTATAGGGCTACATAGCTATGTTGACTTAAAGCTAATAAAAAGTATCTCCATCTGTGGCAAAGATAAAGTTATTGCTGAAATGACCAAGTTTTAAGTTCAGTCTCTCAAGCAAAATTCACCTATAAAATAACTCCATTTCAACATAATGGATAAACTGGAGCCCAGTCTATAAATACCAAGAAAAACATTGATCCTTTTCTGACACACTTCAGTTAAATAGTCTGCAAAACAAGCAAAAAAAGATTTGAGTAAACTAAAACTGGAAATACTTGCTTTTGTTTTCCACTTTACAGCAATCGGTGTCACAAGGACACTTTTCTAGCTGCCATCAATCTTCTAGAAACAGTGACTGCAAATGCAAGATTTTACGTAGCACATGTGTTGTACACCTGTGGACTTCTGAGGTGTATCAGAGGCAATATAACCTGAAAAATCAGGCAACACAGTGCATAGTACAATAATGAGATACAGGTGCAATGTTTGAAAATTTCAATCTTCAGTACAGACTTAGAAAAAATATTGACTCCAGGGAATGCAACTGATAATTTACTATAAAATGGAAGAATGGCATTCATAAAACAACAACCTGCAAATGGTACATCTATCTCTGTGTGCACAATCACTCCTGCAGTTCCCCAGGACCAGTGATTTCCTCCAAATTTACAGGACTTACTTTTTAAGTACAGAATATTTTTTTCCTTAGAAATAGCAACTAGATTTGTTAATTAAATCTGTAATAATTTTAAATTACCACTTTAGGAGTTTTGTTTAATGATTTTAACCTTCATTTGGATCCATCTAACAAAAAATCCAGAAGTATGAGTTGAAAATTAGCTCCCCTCTAGATAAATCCAAAATCTAAGACATAGCTATTATTTAAATTTAATAATGCACAAATATTTGATTTCAGAACATTATTAGTCAGCGTAATTTCTATCTATACTGCAGTTGTTTTCATATATTATTTTTTCATCCAATTAATTGGTTATAAAATGTATTTTCCCCATGAATATTGATGTGCGTAATTCCTGTTGTATCAATTCTTTTTAAATGAAGAATCAGTTGTACCATGTATTTTTTTTTCAGGAACAGACACCTACAAGAAGAGGACAGAAAAACAAGTCTTCTTCAAAAGCTCATCCTGCTTACACAACTCAGTAACAGCCTCTTTGGGACAGGGAAAGAGAAGAAATGGTGGACCGCAAAAGGGCGATGTGCCCCTTAACCAAAGCCCCTCTATGGACTTGAGAAGTGTCTCTGTTCCCCACTATCTCTCTTTAGGGAGCCCAGGAGAATGAAAGAGACCCTGGGACTGGTAGGAAGATCTGAGTAGCAGAAGGGGAAGGAATTTGTCCACACACATGCCCTTCAGCAAGACCTAGTAAAGAATAGGTTAAGACAGGGGAAGTAGACAAATGGCCCTTCATAGGGCCCAACCATAGAAGCAAGGAATAGCCAGGCCACAAAGGGGAAGGAACCACTCCCTCCACCGGCTCCTCTATGGACAAGGGGTAAATTCAGAAGTACAAGAACAAGTTGGTAATATTATTTTAAAAGGGACACAACAAATCAAAAAATGATTTCCATCTGAAAATTTTGAACCTACTGTTACAAATAACCCTTACCAGAACAGACAAGAACTTGGGGAAAAAAGAAAAAAAAAACCCTCTCTCCTGTTTTCTATAGCACCCGTCAGCATAGTATGCAAGTAGTTTTTTAATTTGCATACTTTTGCCCCAAAAATCACAACATTGGTTTAAAAATAATGAGATCTGACTTAAATAATAAATTTTTGGTTCTTTTTATTTGCCTTCTGGTTTCTGAGCCTTTAGGATACACACTTGGATCAGGTTTCTGAGCTTTCCTCTGCAACCATAAGGGCTAGAAACATGTTTTTTTAAAAAGATAAGTTTCTCATACAATCTCTTGATTCCAGCAGCTGTGGCTTTAGGAAAGACCTCAAATATTGCAAGACTCATCATGAGAATTGACAACATGAAAATCAACACACTTGGAGTAAATGGATCTATGTTGTTTTACACCATGTGAGGCTCTAGCCCTATTGTTTTATAGAAAAGTGAACTCAATCAAGAAAGAAGTAATTGGAATCACTATGGATTTGCACGACGTATGATCAAAACATGGCCCAAAGACTCCACTAGCTACAGCAACATTTTCCAAGCTCTTACAGCTATAGCGCAATCCGTCATAAAAATTTTGAAAATCAGAAGATAAAAAAATCTATATTCTAAAATGCAAAATATTTCAGGAAATTTAGTAGCCTTCATAGCCTTAAAAACAAAATATCTTTTTACCATTTAGTTCACTTTTCAAAACTATAGAATAAAAAGTGTGGTTTTTGGTTGACTGCCAAGTTGTCCAACAGAATACAAACTGCTTCCTTCCTCCTCTTTTTTCCTAAAATCTCAGATTCCAAGCTGCACAAATCTCCTAAAATGATGTCTCTGTATCTATAGAACTGAATTTTCTCCCCATGAATATGTACATTTTCACCTGGAGATTTGTGTTACATTCAGGGCACCCATACCACAATACCTGGATTATTTGTTCCTGAATCTAAAGCATAATTAAATCTTTCAAGGACGGATAATACTATTTGCCTAAGCACTTTTTTGGGGGGAAAGGGGATTAGTAAACAGAGTTTATGGTTGGTGCTCACTTTAAATAGTAAAATTATCACACAAGTAACTGTAAAAATTCCATATTTCTAAGACACAATGAATAAAATACTTCAAGAAGCAGCACTCAACATAGAACCTTGTGCAAAACAAGATAGCAGGCTCTTAAAACTTTGGTTTCCTTGCCATACAAAGACACTCAAATGTAGATTATATAACTCAATACTGGCATTTATTCATCTAGGTAAAATGTGTACTCAAGTCAAACCTAAAATAACAACTTGAGCAGTGATGGCATTTAATGAATAAACACAAAATCCAACAATTATCTGTCTAGTGCCCATCACTGGGAAGAATTAGAGTCTGACATGACAATACCCATCAGTTAATACAACCCCTCCTTTAATAATCTTCCTTCAAGTTTCCTTTCTTGTGTTCTCCATTTTGTTATTGGGTATCATACTGAAAAACACAACCTGTAAGGATCGTGTAGGGTGAATAACGTGGAAGGTTACATTAATGTTTCACGGTGAGCTGCCTTATCACTCTCCTTGCCACACAAGATAAAAATGTGTATTTTGATGTGTCCATATTTTTTGTAATCTTTGGACAGCTGGGAATTGTTCAGTTGATATTACATTAGCATTTTTCATTGACTTCCTTTGGCAAATGCTGTAATTTATAGCATGTTAAGCATTCCTGGAATATACCATCTCTTTTTGCCTATAAACATGTTATGTGAAGATTTATTGTAAGATCAAACTTCTCTTACTTACCTTCTATAGAACTTTTTGCTTACAATCTAATCTAAAGCTAAAATCAGCTTTGTGGTTTACAGAACCTAGTAAAAGCAAAATCAAAGATACTAAATTGAGACACTCATGCACTTAAGGGTGCCCTCCTGCCCCAAGATTTACATCTAGCTCTATAATCCTCATAACATTGATGTAACAATCTTGCTCCTAACCAGGCAGAGATGTAGTATACTGTAGAGGTAATAGTCCCAACCTCCAAGAAAAGGGCACAAAGTTATAATTAGTCTTCAGCACCATTCCAAAGGCTAATTAATAGATTATCACTGATTTTAGCTAGAAAGAAATCTGTCCTAACTATATGCTGCGCCCCACAGTACTCCATACTCTGCATGGGGGAAATAATAGATTTATTTTATGGAAAAAAATAGTATTTCAGATCATAGGGAAACTTCATATTCTGAGCCACTTCTTTGGGGAACTAAGAATTCATTTGGCACATGACAACAGTTGGAACAACAGGAGATGGACCACCCTGCCTTCCGTACCTTGAGGATAACAGCTTCCATATTTTTAAACTTCCCCCTTTTTCCAAGGTAGGAGTGCAGCAGCCCCAGAAATAGCTGAAGAACATATTCAGTACACTGTGACCTCACCTCCCTACTGATTTACAAATTCGGAAACTAGGCAGTGATACTCCATGTAGCCCCAACCCCAGAAAAGAATCAAAAGAGCTACTGCCCATGAGCTAGACCCCAAGCAAAGACTCTCACAGAGCTTCATTCCTTCTGCCTGTTATCCTCACCAGTCCTCCACAATGGTTCTACTGTTACAACTGGACAAAGGGCTTGAGCTGCTCAATGGCTCCTTGTTTCTTCCCTTCCCTACTGCAATAAGATCACCAGTCTCTCAAGATTCCATTTTGAACTATTCTAAAGCAAAACTATGTCACCATCACTTCACAATATGGCTTAACTCAGCCCCCTAGAAAGTCTTGCCACTCAAGGTATTCGGCACACCACTAGTTCACCAATACTGGCAATCAGGCAGACCACCCACCTATCAATATAAATTATAAAAGAAGTAATAAACATCAGAAACATCAGTCAATGTCAGTCTGGTACAGTCAGTCACCTCCCACAGTACCAAATCAGAAGGACCTTTATATTGATCAACTCTACATCAGTAGACAACACACTTCAAACTTTTCATGTATTTATCACCAATTAATCGCCTCACTTGGTCTGCATCAAGAAATCTGGTTTATTAACCCTGCAGGTCCAGTCCTAGCTCATCTTGTCTGCTGACCTACTGTATAGACTACAGATTCAGGCCCAGAGACACAAATCTGGAGACAAAATAGACATTCTATTCTCTCCAGAACTGAAATGAAGGTAAAGCTTAATTGGAAAAAAAATTCTTTGAGTGCATCTTCTTTATATGTGAAATCCAGGCATAAGACTATTCCAAGCATCCTATTAATTTACAAATCTCCATATACCAAAAGCTTTCCAACTGACCTAACAGAAATGCAGGCAAAATGATCATTAAATTCAGAAGGCTCATCATTGTGGGAGATTTCAATATCCATGCAAACTATGCCTCAGATGCAACAGCATTGGCTTCCCATCTGAACCCTCCATCTAAGATTTGTCATGGGTAGCTTCCAGACCCGGACCCACTTCCTGTACTCTGGACCAAGATCCTCAGCCTCGATGTAGATATAAGAAATATAAGAACTTCCTGGTCAGATAACTGTCTCCTTCAGGTGAAAATAACTATTCTCCCCATCACAAGGCAAGAAGAAACAAGCACCGTGAATCAACTCTTACCAACTTCCAAAAATGTACTTATACAAAAAAACCTTACCCAACTAGGAGGCCAACAAGTGGAAGAAATAATGAGCACTACAAATCCCTGACCACTAAGATAGACACTACAGCACTGAAGTGCCCCATCCAACTCTACCACACAGACACACAGCTTTGGGATGAAAACTCAGTAAGGAACAACACTAGAGTCAATGACAAACAATCTAAGTCATAAGGCACATCTTTAAATGCTACTGCTGAGAATCAGGCAAAACATTCCTACTACTCCTTAATCCTGTGCCTTACAGACAAAGTCACATCCTACAAAACTTTTCTTTTCTGTAAATTCAAAGTGGTTAAACAGCCACCTGTCCTGTCTTAATTTTGTTGAAGCTACCTGTATACTGAACAATTGTGACTACACTTGAACTGTCATTATGGGTGCTAGGAACCAAATTCTGACCTGGGGTAAAAAGATATCACTCCACTGATTGTAATGAATCTTCGCCCACTTAAACTAGGTCTCATTATGTAACTTTGATGTCCAACATGGCACACCTCAGTTCTCTCACTAAAGCTGGTACTGCAGAGCTGTCTTACTAGCATGGACAGTGCCCTCAGCTACTGTGGATGGTAAATGTGTACTTTCACATGGTACGCACTATAGACTTCTCCTGCCAAAGTTGGTGATGAAAATGGTTGTTTCACTGGTGTGGGAAAGAGTCACTTGAGTTCTAGTTCTACTTGTTACAATCCGACCTTGGTCAGGACACTGAACACTACATGCTTGGATAGGAGTATATTGTCTTCTGGGGTTGACTCAGTCTCTAACATGGTGGATTTTCAACTGAGGACACTGTTTACAGTGCCATTAAAACTGGATATATGACTCCTAAAGCAGTTACATTTATTAAATTTCAGTTATGTCCCATTGTAAGTATAGGGAATATGACAAATACCACATTAAGGTACGTGTAGTGCAATAAGTGTCCGTTTTTAATTGAACGGTGCAAAAAATGTCTTACATAGTATTTGACATTTTCTTGTGTGCTTCTAAAAAGCTACACTATTAAGATATATTGTATTTAAGGCATAATCATTTTTTAAGATATATTCTGACCAAAAAGATATCTGCTACATTTTAAATAAACTATGAACATCCCTTTTAGTTTAATGTTCTTAATTCAAATATACTGGAAACACAATATGAAAGTGTTAAACTGCCAAGGGAGTAATAAAAAATGGTTTGAAGAATCTGTTAAAATGAAAAGATTAGAAAGTCAAAGCTTTTTCACTTTGTTACATTGTTTTGTTAATGACAGGCACAAATCCAGACTGTCATATCATATCATAGCAATTTTAAACAGTTTTTGCATTAACTAGTCATAAATATTCATCTGCAAATGTTGACGCATTCACTCAACATTATATATTTACACAACACTGACTTTATAAGACTAAACATATATATAAATATGTTTTACATTTATTTACTTACCAACAGTATCACATGGTTCATCTTTATGTACGCAGAAATCCTTCCTAGAATTGGGCGGGGGGGGGAAAAAAGAAATTTTCAGCAAGCTGTACTGTTAGATCAGTAATGATTGCGTGACCCATTTGCACATATTTTGTATGGCTCAGTGAATAACTGCAAGGCTCCATTAACTCAACAAGGAGCATAGTGAAGCAAATGCTGGAATTAACGAGAACACTTTAATATTAGTTTATCCACAGAGCAGATTTAGGGTTAATCAGGTGACAAAAATGTACCTCACATTTAAACTACATGGGTCATAACTCTTGGTTGTTTCACAATTCTCTGATCTCTTGAAATGTACTTCTAGTCAGTGGAGCCTGCTTTACCAAACTCTAAATCTCTTATGTTTCCTTTTATTTTAAGGAAAAAAATCAGAAATGCTTAGATTACAACCCAAAGCAATATTTGTTTTTTCATTGTTAGAAGCATTGAATTATTGATGGTATTTGTGCTTTTTTAAGAGAAAAAAATTGCGAGAAAGAAGCATAATCTGGACATATTCTGGAAAAGATTCTCTGCCAGTGCATCTTGTTCTGAAATAATAGAAAGCTTGCAGTTCAAGTCTTGTGTAGCTTTCCTGTAGTAAGGCTGACATAGCTGGCTACTATATATCCAGTTTTTATACATGTATCTCCATAAATATCAGTGTTTATCTGTGCCAATTCAGACAAGTTTTTTACTCCCATGTTGATAAACATCTGCTAGGAACTAGTCTGACATTATCACATCTATTTTATTTGTTCTTAAAGACAAATGGCTGGTAAAATGGATAAACATATCCAATGGCAGAGTTTGGCATCTTATTAATAAGAGATTAGTATTTACAGGTAGGTTGATGAAAGGGATGTTGATTTTAAAGCTAACTGATGCCAACCTGTTGTTTTTAAAAGGGAATTTAGACAAGAGAAAACATTTCAAAATGAAATATGAGTGGTGAATTAGGTATGAAATAAAGTGAAATCATTTTTTGTACTCAAGGGAAATCCTACAGATTTGCTTTTAATTTATATACACATACACACACACATATACACACAGTTACATGTGTTATACCATGGGTGATACTCCTCTATACTTTTGAATGGACTGCTTAGGGCAGAGATGTCTCATATTATTTTAATACTCATTTTATGAAGGTATATATTGCCATATCAATGGGAGTTGGGTAACTCTTGAACTACTCAGTGAACATTTCTGCATAGTGCATGTGCAGCATGCCTGGTTCCAATAGCAATTCAGGCTACTAAATAGTTTCTGTGAATAAGGCCCTTGAGTCTGCACATTTATAAAGTTTTAATCTATGCATTTATTCATATGAGCTGACTAATCAATAATTGTTATATTAACCCTTTTGATACCTTATTGGTATTCACTCATCCTGAAAAATGACCCCATAGACATAATCCATATATCCTCACATTCCAACAAAATGTTATATCTTTCATTATTATGCAAAAGCCCTAAGTTTGCAACTGAGTGTGGCAATCAAGGTGTATTGTCTTCCATTGTCCATTTCTACAATAAAATGTTAGTTTATTATGAAAGTCCACCAGGTAATTCATTAGGCAAACAGAATTTTTTTCCAACTATTACCTCACATCTTAGCTAAATATTTTTTTCAATGATCAGATGATTGCTAGTGCATGCAAGAGAATTTCTGGTACTTGGGATGGGAGAGGAAGACAACAGAGCTACATTTTTACGAATGCAACTAAACAAAACATAATAGTGATTGGATTAAAAAAAACCAAACCAACACTTTAAAATAAAAGTATTTTTATAGTGAAGCCCACTTTCATGTATATGATTTGGGTGCAAGAGCAGCCTCAAGAGACTAGCTGCACAGGCTGGTGAACTTCAGACACTTGATCAAAGCAATATCACTAGGGAGAGAAAGCAGTAAATGAATGCCTTTGAGTTCTCCAGTCACTTTCTTCTGGATAATTTAGGAACAGAAAAGCTAGGGGTGAAAGTAAGGCGGTACGGGCCGGTACGGCATACCGGTAAAAAGCAGCCGCCTGTACCGGCCCTTATCACTGACTTTAAAGCGCTGCCGTGGCAGCGCTTTAACATCCCTGCCCCTTTCTCCCTCCCTCCTCCCCCAAGCCACTGCCAACATGGGGCAAAAGGAGCAGCTACCCCGGGGACGGTGATTTAAAAGGGCTCGGGGCTCCGGCTGCTGCGAAGGTAGCCACAGCGACCAGAGCCCCGGGCCCTTTATATCGGCGCTGGAGCCCCGGGCAGCACGGGCGGGCTGGCTGGCAGGCGCTGACCCCCCCCCCCCCCAGCCCTACCCCTTCCACCTGAGACCCCGCCCCCCATACCAGTAAGAGAGAAGTTTTACTTTCAGCCCTGAGAAAAGCAAAAAATAGAAGAGAAAACCACCAAGGTCTACAGACCCCCAGCATAATCTAGGAACCCACTGAGATGAACCTTGGGCTTGGAGCCAAAAATGATGAAGAGGAAACTAATCAGATGCAGAGGATTCTTTTATTTTTTCTAACCTGCAATATATCATATTAATGCACTGGGTTGTAACATAATTCTTTGTCTTATGCTATGTCACCCAAGGGACCTATTGCACTGTTAAGCAACATGGCAAAACCATAAGAAATATAGTACCTATGGTCAAGCTTGTGTGCATATGTATCAACAGTCTGAGGACCTAAACTCCTATTCCCCTGCTACCATCACACCTCCATCTCCCCAACCATTATTATTAATTGTTGTTGCAAGCAGGAAAAAAGGGAGAACAGATCCTTGAATGTAACAGAAACAGAAGATTACAAAACTTTTAATTTTCCAATATCTAAGAGCCTTTTGTTTACTGTATACATTTATTTTTACATATGAACATGAATTATTTTCCCTTTTTGTGTGAACTATGCACCCCAGAATTTCACTATGGGAGTTTGGGGAAATAGCTCTGTTATGTCTTGGAAATAAGCTCTTGGTTCCTAACTAACATTGAAAAAATGTAACACATCCTTTAATTTCCAAGAATGAGGGTGCATTACATTTGAGAATAGGCCCCTTTGTAAAGTTTTATGATGCTCTAGATATACCTATAAATGACTCATCAGCAGTTGTTTCCTGATTCCTGTAGGAAACTTTTACAAAGAATGTATCTGTGTTCTCCATATGTGTGTTGTCATCATTGAAACATGTTTACTTGTATTGAATATGTAACAGGTTCCCCCCCTCCCCACTCACATTTGTTACATGCCAGCATGCTCAAGCACAAAAAACAAGAGATGACACGGTCCCTATGCCAAATATCTTGTGGAATAAATAAATCGTACAAAATGCATGGGAGGCCCAGAGAAAGGTATAATCATTGATATGATTTGTTTGCTTTTCTTTCTCTCTCCTTCCCTAGGTATAATACATCAGAGGTCTAGTGTCTGCATACATAAGATGTGCACAAAAAATTTCGGCGGCATACTACAAATAAATAAAAATAAAATGCTCATATTGATAAGGGGCATAAGAAATACATTAGCTGCAAAAAGAAAAGGAGTACTAGTGGCACCTTAGAGACTAACCAATTTATTTGAGCGAACTGTAACTCACGAAAGCTTACGCTCAAATAAATTGGTTAGTCTCTAAGGTGCCACTAGTACTCCTTTTCTTTTTGCGAATACAGACTAACACTGCTGCTACTCTGAAACCTGTCATTAGCTGCAAAATTACTCTGTAATAAAGTTGAACAAAATGATCACTAATTGACCACGTTTATCAAATAGCGAGTCTATTTTTAAAATCCACATAAAAACAATAGTTGTGACATTAAAAAAAACTTTCAGCGATATTAGTGAAATTCTGCTTATTTAATAGCTACTTTTTAAAGCTTTTACTTTTTAAGCCCCACAATTATCTAAGTAAATAAGTCACCTCATGTGAAGTTTATCACTCAAGACTCTAATCCTAGAGCAATATCATGCCCCAAGGAAGGGGAGATTTCACGTGCATGTTTTGCCTTAAAAAAAAAAAAATCAGTTTTTATAATTTAACCACCACTACTGCATTCTTCAGTTTACACTCCCAATTGATTTCATGTCTGATAATGATGATATATTTTGCCTAATTTAAAGAGCAATCGAACATTCGAAGACTAGAAACTACAGTAAAATCCCACTCAAGTCTCTTCTCCCATCTGTACCAAGCATGCAACTTCCATTCATGTTAATAATGATTTAGCATGCATATGGAGAGGAGAATAGTCCCTTGTTCAAAGTGGAACTTTTTTGAGATATATGACAGATTTTCATGCTTAAATAAGGTGACTAATGGGACAAAAGAAGCTTAGGCAGGAGCAGGCAACTACTAGTCTGTCATTTTAATAAATTATACTTAACTTGTAAACTTTTAAACCCATTAAATATAGCATTATAGAAGGTCCTTGGGGCAATGCAAAGATTAAATATCCCACTTCCAAACTTAAAGCCTCCCATTATACTGGAATCTTTTGTTTAAAAAATATACATATAAAACACCAGCAGTTTGATACAGAGCAGGGATGCATAAAAGAGGATGGGGAATGGCAGCAGAGGAAAAATATATAAAACCCCCTCAAATCTAATCTCCATATACAGTTTTGTGCCAAGCTGCCATTTTTAGATGTATTTAACTTTTGTACTGTAAGCAGACTTGTCAACAAAAGTGCAGTTAGTATGTCTAAATTCAAACTGGTCGACAGTTTCCTAACAAAATTTACACAAGAAAAATAATAATCTTAATCAGCCTACCAAATCTTCAGAACAAAATAAAACTTCCGAATCATCTCTTATTTTCAATTCTCCTAACTTCTAACGTTTCAAGCTATGCAAAGTTGTGAGAACATACATTGAGCTGGGTTCTTTATGAAAGAAAAAGTAATGCCACTACTAATTCTTTTTGTTCATGTTGATTTCAGGTATTAGGAACTATGGGACAATTGCCCAAGCAACATGTTTTCACAAGTCATGTGACCCTTATTAGCTACAGTTACAATTAATAGACCCCTCGTGGCAAATATTTTCACTATACTAGCAAATGCCACTATTTTGAATCTTTGTGGATGACTGGTGACAAGGTTTCAAATATTCTTTTCTTTCTGTCTATATTTAGGCAACAAAACATTTTGTAAAACACACCAACACAAGCTGTTGAACCACATTACACTTTCTAAGCATACAGTCCACTTTGCTTATTTTAATGTGAACTGAAGTCTATCAATTGCATTGGAGTAAACAAACAAACACATGACTCATTTACTGTAGTTTGGGAGCTTCACTGTAGATCTATAAGCCTTCTGAATGATTTCATCTTCTGGTGGTAGAGGCAGAGGACATGAGCCTATGCACTTATACAGAGGGCCATGTCATCTCTTCCCTCCTGGTGTGTGGCTTAAGGTAGAACACAGGTAAGTGGATACTTTGGTTGATGTGAAAGTGGATCACTACCTTGGGGATAAACTTTAGGTACAGTCTCTTTAATACCTTATCCATGTAGAAATCATATTTGGTAATCAATGAATGACAGTTTGAAACTGGGGGCTAAATTAGCTACAACTAATTAGGAGAAAGATCTTGGAGTCATTGTGGATAGTTCTCCAAAGACATCCATGCAGTGTGCAGCGGCAGTCAAAAAAGCAAATGGGATGTTAGGAATCATAAAAAAAAAGGATAGAGAATAAGACGGAGAATATCTTATTGCCCTTATATTAATCCATGGTACACCCACATCTTGCATACTGCATACAGATGTGGTCCCTTCATCTCAAAACAAATATACTGGCATTAGAAAAGGTTCAGAAAAGGGCAACTAAAATGATTAGGGGTTTGGAGCGGGTCCCATATGAGGAAAGATTAAAGAGGCTAGGACTTTTCAGCTGGAAAAGAGGAGACCGGATATGATAGAAGTATATAAAATCGTGAGTGGTGTGGAGAAAGTGAATAAGGAAAAGTTATTTACATGTTTCCATAATATAAGAACTGGGGGCCACCAAATGAAATTAATGGGTAGCAGGTTTAAAACAAATAAAAGGAAGCTCTTCTTCACTCAGCGCACAGTCAACCTGTGGAACTCCTTGCCTGAGGAAGTTGTGAAGGCTAGGACTATAACAAGGTTTAAAAGAAAACTGGATAAATTCATGGAGGTTAAGTCCATTAATGGCTGTTAGCCAGGATGGGTAAGGAATGGTGTCCCTGGCTTCTGTTTGTCAGGGGATGGAGATGGATGGCAGAAGACAGATCACTTGATCATTGCCTGTTAGGTTCGCTCCCTCCGGGGCACCTGGCATTGGCCACTGTCGATAGATAGGATACTGGGCTGGATGGATCTGACCCAGTATGGCCGTTCTTATGTTCTTATCACTTATGAAATTGGGAGATCAATGAGTCTGACATCTTCCTCCAGAGGTCTATTCTGTTAGCCTCCTCATGAGGTGTAGACATGGCTTGTCTCTGCCTACTGTGCTCAATCACCACCAGTGAGTAGGGAGTAGGTAAGAATAGAGTATTCTGACCTTTTCACTTCATTTCGGCCCGTTATAATGCTGGTGGAACTGTGATGGTCATCTGCCAAAGTGACAAGTTTGACAATAGCTTCATTTATAGTGAGCACCATTTTACTTTGTCTGGAGCTGTGCAGGATGTCCAGCTGTCTGTGAGGGGTTTTCTGGATCTTAGGTTCATCTGGATATGACAGGAAGCTGGAATCCCAGCCTTGTCCAAAGAGAAGGACAAGGTCACCAGCATTTTAGCTGGTCTTCTCCTCTTGGCTGCTCTTGTGGAGACTCTTGGGGAGGCTGTGGTAGCTGTTCCTCCTCCTTGGGAAACTTACACCTCTGAGGTTCCCCTGCTCAATGGTCAAGTACTTTGTGTGGGACTTCCCCCTTGGTGTGGGGACCCAGGGTGATGGGTTCCAGTACATATAAAAGAGGATACTAGGACACCCTGGCCACTTCCATCTCCAGAGTGGGGATTGAGCCCAGACAGGGATTTGGGAGTCCCCATATCCTCCTCCTGACTCCAATGAGTTTGAGCCCAACTCTAACAGGGGAACTCTCAGTACCGGACTCTACTCATTGACCATACTGGCGACAGTCTAGCTCTACCTTGGCTTGAAGATGGGAACACTGAGAGTTACCGAAGGGAGATGTCCTGGTACCAGGACTGGGAATCTAGAGAATATCAATTATTCTGGTTCAAGAAGCATGATTAGGTTGCCCAGTGCTGAGAAGTGGCCTGGAGAGAATGGAGTAATTTTCCTTTCTGTAACTTGGGCCATCGGTGCTGTGCTGATGCAGATACAGTTGTTGGTGGTGTCAAAGTACCACCCAGTACTAAAAAGTGATGAAGTCCCATTCCAGGCACTTCTGGAACCAGACAGTCTTGTTCCAGAGCAGGTGGTATCTTCTGGCTTGGTACAAGATGGAGACTTTTGCCTCTTCTTAGGGGAATTGGATGAGGAACTTTACCTCATGTCTTTATGGGGAGCGCTTGTCTCTCCCTTCCATGTTTGCTTTGGCTTACCTAAGTCTCTGATGCCAATGGGGGGGTAGGCAAGGAGGTAGGAGAGAAGGACTGCTGAATCAGTCAGAGTAGCACTATAAGGGATGCTCCTATTTTCTTCAGTCTGACATATTTTGAGAGGGGGAGGGTCTCCCTGGTCAGAAGCTGTCCCTGCGCTTGAGGACCTCTCCATGAGGAATCTTTAAACTCCAAATTCCTTTGACTGCTTTGTCCTTCTCAGGAATGACCTGCAGATGGATGGGGCATGGATTTCCACCAGGCAGTACAAACAGGTATTGTGATCATCTCTTACTAGGAAAGGTTTCAGGAAGCTGATCATTCTCGAAGCCAGGAATTCTTGGCATGTTCTCCCTGGCTACCAATAGAAGAACTAGGGATGGGTTGGTACTGGAATCGTTGCCTACCCAAGCAGGGAGGTCCCAAAATTTAGGGAACCATGCCCCAACAATCTTCCTAACTAACTAGACTAAAACAACTTAGACTAACTTTTTTAAAGAACTATTTACAAGAAACCTAAAGCTCCATCTTAGACCATGAGCAGTAAGAAGGAACTGAGTAAAGTTCACCAGCCCCCTTTACACTGTCAGTGCAGAGGAAGAAAAGAGATCATGTGTGGACCAAATGGACACCACTAGGTAAAAGTTATCTGATCCTGGTGCTTGGGACACAGGCATAACCTGAAGCACACTACACACAGGAAGAAGCACTCAAAGAAGAAATATAAAATCACTGCAGTTAAAATTTGCAGATGACACAAAAGTTGGTGGAGTGGTAATTAATGATGGGGACAAGTCAATTATATAGACTGATTTGGATCACATTGTAAGATGGATTCTTTTGAACAACATCCATTTTAATACAGCCAGATGCAAGGTCATATATCTAGAAACAATGTATACAAGTCATGCAAGCTGGGAGACCATATCCTGGAATGCAGTTACACTGAAAAGGACTTAGGGGTCATTGAAGATAACCAACTGAACAAGAGCTCCCAGTGCAATGTTGTAGCAAAGAGGGTAAACACCACACCTGTACACATAAGCAGGGAAATGTCAGATAGAAGCAGGGAGGCAGCATCACCTCTTTCATTAGATATTAACGGAATAATGTGTCCAGGTTAGGAGTCCAAAGTTCAAAAAGGATACTGAAAAATTGGAAATGGTTCAAAAGGTTTCCAATATCTGGAAAACATGCCTTATAGTGAGATACTTAAGAAACTCAATCTATATAGTTTAACCAAGAGAAGGCTAAGAGGTGATTTGATCACAGTCTACACGTACTTATATAGTGAAGAGATTTCTGATAGTACACAATTTTTTCATTAGCGGAAAAAGGCATAACACAATACAGTGGTTGAAAGCTGAAGCCAGACAGACTAAAAATAAGGAACAATTTTGAACACTGAATGTAATTAACCACTGAAGCAACTTATTCAGCGATGCAGTGAATTCTCCACCACAGTCATATAATCACATCTCAATGTCTTTCTAAAAGATATGCTATAGCTCATACAAAATTTATCAGCTTGATGCAGAAATTACTGACAGAGGTTCTGTGTGGAGCTCTGCAAATAATGGATTGTTTGCTTTGCTATCGGTTTCAAAAGATTGGAAACAGAATTTGGTTTGGGTCAAACTGAAACCAAAATTTTTCAGAATTTTCAGCAAATTGAAAAAGTCAAAAATTTCATTTGGGGTCAAATCAAATGTTTCTTTTTGACATTTCCAAAATCTGAAACAACCTGCCGAAACTACAAAAACTTCACAACTGTATCATTAAACCAAAATCTGCATTTTTCAGTTAAAAAAAAAAGAGTTCCATCCAAAAAATTTCACCCAGCTCTAGTTCTGTTTTATGCAAGAAGTCAGACTAGATGATCATAATGGTCCCTTGTGGCCTTAAAATCTATGAATCTATACATCTGATGTAGGTAGGTTAATATGTGATGGGTCAGTAGGACTAGGAGAATATTCTAAGCAGATATGTTTAGCTGGTATAGCCTACTCCCTCCATTCGAGAGAAAACGTGAATTCCTCATGAGTTCTAATCCTAGCCTTGGTGCATACTCTCCTAGGTAGATTTTGCTAAGTAATTGGACCCCACTGCTTTAGTTTCTCGATAATGTGGAAACAGTAATACATACCTACCTACAGCATGCTGTAAGTGTTGTGAGGATTAATGTTTCGAAAGAATGGTTTTGTATCAATTATCTATATAAAAAGTTGCCATTTACTTTACATGAATTAAATGCCTATTATTATTATTCCACTTAACTAGAAGTTCTATCCTATATAACTTAAGGTGAAATCTTTTTAGATATTGAAGGCAAATACAAATAATTTTCTAATCAAAGTCAGTTGCAAAGGAAAACTCCATTTTTTTAAAAGTATGTCTGCTGTACAGTAAGCTAAACAAAGGGCAGGTTGGTATATGGATCATTGGCTCTCTGCATCTACAAATTAAGTTTCTGCTTATGTCACAAAAACAAAACTAAGCAGACAATATTAGTAGGTAAAAGTACTTTTTTATTTAACAGTTTTTCTCTCTGTGTGTATACAGAAGCTCTTCTAATGCACATTCAGACACATCACAGTACATTGCATTGCACTACAGCCAGCTGTAGATTGGACCAGCAGCTAAACATGGTACATCATTTGTATGGTACTTGAGAGGTACTCAGATACCTCAATGTTGGGGCCACATAAAATCCCAGGTGTACAGATAGTAACTGTGGATCCCCTGGGCCTTCCCCTGTCCTGCCTTCAATTCCACCCTCCATGCAAGCTTATGCTGGGCAAGGATGGAGACATGATGATAATGCTCCCTAAACAACCACTGTATCTGGGTTCTCTCAGTGTAGCCAAAGTTCAAGACTTAAATAACATGGTTATTTGGACCTTGTTGCATGGATGTGAGTTTTCTTCAAAGAGAAAAATATTTCTATATATGAAAATCTTTAAAGTGATGTGTTAATCAATTAAGTGTACATCAGATTATTTTAACAAGAGAGACCTTAAAGCAATTTCTCTCTTAATTCCTAACTTCTCCTTATAATAAAGCCCCATTCTCATCTACTTTTTTTAATCCCCTTTTCAACACACTTGTTCTCTCTCTTCTTTCCTTCTATGGCACTTTACATTAAACATGTAATTGTTTCATCAGAATAAGCCTACCACTAGAAAAATAGAACCAGATAAAAACCATGCACTCAAGGAGGACTGTTCTAAATTAAAGGAAAGTAATCCATTTGACAACACATCTATTGTAAACACTACAGCCTATTTTTCCCATGTAGAAGATAAAAGTGTGGTAGAAAAGTTTGGTATATAGTTTCATACAGAAACCTTTGTCATGAAGAAAAGCTAGATTGACTGATTGTTGAGTCAAAGAATCTAAGAAACCATGAAAAGTGAGGCATACATATTTCTGTGAAACATATAAAGCCATTAAAAAGTCTCTCTAGAAATCTGATACTCAGTATTTATTTTTAAGTCCTTTTGTGTTTCAAAACACATAGAGTTCATTGACCTGCGAAGAGCATTGTGTCCCCATTTCAAAACTCTGTGTCCTGCTGCTCCATTTTCATGCTATAGAAAGGAAAGGGCCAACTTTTAAAAGGCCTGCTACAGAAACAGTTAAATAAGCTATAATACTTGGTTTCTACTTGTAGAATATAGAGTAAACAGTTGGTATTCCTCTGTCTAAATATTATTTCTCTCAGTAAAGCAGGTCTACTGTCCAAGGCTGTTTGCAAGTTATGACAAGGGAGCCTGTTCTGCATTTGTAAAACAGAATGAAACTCTTTGAACTAACAAAACACACAAGTGTAGCCACACATGGGGTTAACAATACCATAAACTTTGACGATGTGCAGAGGGAGTCTGGATTAGCAAAACATTCCCACAGTCAGCAAGCCATGCTGGTATGATCTATTAAAGCTAAAGCAGCCCTGAGATGAGAGGTAGTATGGTCCAGTGACTAGTACTAGTAGAATGGAACTCAGGAGGTCTAGGCTCTAATTCTTGGCTCAGACACTGACCTGTTGTATGACCTCATTCAAGTCACTTTGCCGCTTTATGCCTCAGTTTCCCCAAAGGGATAATGATATTTACCCCTCTGCATAAAACACTTTGTAATTCACAGGTAAAAAGTGGTATGAACTAAGCAAATTATTATTAAAAAGAAAATCAGAAAAATCAAGACTTAAACAGGATTATCTGATAGAAGCATTTTACAATCTAGAAATACAACAGAAGACACTTCACCCACCAATGAAATGCAGCCAGCTCTGGGTCAAACACAGCTACTGCAGGTAATACACTACAAGAGCCTGTTTGTCCCTGCCTCCTCCTGAAGCTGCTGCTGGCGCTGCCAGAAACATGAAGGAGTCCAGGGCCTGGGGGTGAAGCCCATATTAAGGGGAGCAGTTGGTCAAGTGAAAGTTTTAGGTTTCAAAATGACTTGGGCTGTGTGGCATGGGCAGACTGATCTCCAGAAGTTCTCCCCAGTTCCTGCCTGAAACACTAATACCGCTTGTTGCCTTCAAGGATATGGTGGGGAAGAGAGATCTGTCAGAAGCCACTGGGGCTGTCCAATATGTTCTTTTTAAAGCTATCACATAGTTGCTAATTAACTCTTGAAGCATTTGCAACAAGCTTTGTTCTTCAGCCCTGCTCCCTAGTTCTGTTCATCAGCCCTGCTACCAGCTGCTGTGCTTTCCTACTTATCTATGCCTGGCAACTCTCCATGCCCCCTCCCCATTCATTCTTCCCCATTAGTCGCCCATATCATCTAGTCCCAGGCCCTGCCAACACACTCACAGTTGTTAAACCCTAGGTTTGCGTCTCAGTCTGACAGGCTTCCTTAGATCTGTCAGACTGGGGATGCCTTCTGATGAGTTTTTGGAAGCTTCTTAGATGTAGTCTTATTAGTATTACCATAGTAATAGGAACCCCCAATCAAGGATCATTGTGTTCGGCAGCATACAAACATTTAACAATGAAAACAGTCTCTGACCCACAGAACTAACCTAAATGACCCACAAAACTGGGTGGGGCTAGGTTTGGAGGATGAGTTTAGTATGGAGAAGTTTGGAGTGTAGTTTAGTATGTAAGTTTGTAAGTTTAGTATGGAGAAGTTTGGAGTGTAGTATGTAGCAAAGTTACAAGGGCCAGGTCTCTGACAGCTTAGGCTTCAATTTGTCCCACTTTCCCAGCTCTCTCCATAACCTCTTTTTACTAATGCAGTAGATTCTGCTTATTAGCAACCTCTCCGAGGTTAGTTCCGAGCAAAAAGGTGCTATTTTCCAGATATTGCCAATAAGCAGAAGGCTCTGTTTTCAGGGGGATGCACAGAAATAGGAGCATGGAACTACAATACACTGCAAAGTGAAATTGTTAACTTTCAGTTCAATACAGTGCTCTAAAAAAACCCCAACCAAACATGACACACAAATAGATACACTGTATAATAGTATACCATAGGGCTTAGAGCAAATTTAGGAAGTCTCACCTTGTTGTGTCTCACAAAGAGTACAGTGGCACACAATTCTATAAAATAAAAGCTTTTTAAAAGCACCAAAGAAAAAAAAGTTTTTCTAAAAACATTTGTCCAACACTCACTTTTTACAGTTTTCCACCTCCCCCTGTAAATCTTTTTCAATTTTGCAAGCAGCTTCATAACTGTTCTCAAAGCCACAATTCTGGGATATCCTGTGGATAATGTCCACAAGCAAAGGCTCTTTGAGTTTCTTTTCCCAATGCACTATCCTCTTGTTGGTCAAGAGTAGCCTGTGGGTGCTTAACAGCCACTACTGTTTCCAAAAGTTCTGTATCAGTGAGCACACCTTCCACCTG
The DNA here is from genome assembly GCF_965140295.1 of Lepidochelys olivacea. Lineage (NCBI taxonomy): Eukaryota > Metazoa > Chordata > Testudines > Cheloniidae > Lepidochelys > Lepidochelys olivacea. The sequence goes on along the minus strand of NC_140415.1, from coordinate 82,879,987 downwards.
CAAATGACTGTCGAACTCAACAATGACCTCAAATTCCTCTGCTCTTAGGTTTTCAGGAACTGAAACATCAGCCAACACACTGGTGTCCACCAAGCAGCATTTTTTGCTGTTGATGCAAACCCTCCCTTTCAGAAGGAGTTTCCAAAAGTCTTCTGGAGATCAGTGGCCCATGACTCCCTAGCAAGATCAAGGGCAGCAGAGTTGTTGTTTAACAACATCCATTGTTCTTAGGTGTGGGTCAGCATGAAGAGAGGTTTAAGACAAGCACAGTAGTGAACTTTGAAGTTTTTGGTGACACCTGTGTCCATCAACTGTGTGACTGAGGTTATGTTAGGAAGCAAGAATTTTAACAATGTGTGATAGCTCTAGATTAGCTGAATGAGCTGGGCAATTGTCAATCAGCAGGCACACATTGTAGTCTGATAGGACAGCTCTCTGTTCCTGATCTGTAGCCACTCTTAAACAACAAACTAGTTTTCTAGGCATTTGCTGAGCTTCTGTAGATCATGGGCAGCTCTGAGTGGTCCGTCAGGAAATGTGGGCACTTGCTCTTTCTGATCACCATAAGAGTCTGTTTCTCTGTCTCATCCATGTTTGCACAACACAGCAGTGTGATACGGTCCATGTCTTTTTTCCCTCCTGCAAATCTTCCTTCCAGCATGCCAAGGCTTCTGTTAGGATAGCCCTAGTAGAAGAAAGCGGTCTCATCAGCACTAAGGATGTCAAATGGCTGGAACTCCTCTAGAATGTTGGTAAGGTGTCCACCCTCCATTTAGCAGTTGTCAGAAAGTCAGCATCCTGTTTCTTGCCTTGCTGCTTTGATGAGCGATGTGCCAGGCTTTCCATAAACCGAGACAGCCATCTGAAGGGATGAACTCCTTCCCCTACTCTGCCTCCAGCTGACTCACTTTCTGTTTCAGCATTGGCCCAGAGAGTTGAGTACCTTGGCCAAGCTTATGCTGGAACCAGAGCCACAGAGCTTCACCAGCCTCTGCCTGCTTTCCACTACATTGACACTTGTACTCCTAAGGTCAAGCATCAATGCAATGGAACAACATTGTGGGGTGTTCCCGTGCCCCCATAAAATTAAATGAAATAACGGACTTTGAGATACCAAACTTCTTGGCTACTTGCACTTGCTTAGCACCAAGCTCAAGTAGGGCATCCAGAATCCAAACTTTATTGGCAACAGATATGTCATTTCAAAATCATGGAACACAGAAGAGGTGCTCAATTGTGCATGGCCAGAGCCAGGAAATTGATTATGTAGGATCTCTCCCTCCAAAAAAAGTTACTAAAAAGCAGCATGCCTTTTGCCAATATCCAAATTCCATTAATATCAATATTAATGGGATGGGATTGTTTGCCATTAACAGCAATTCTGATAACAGGCAACATCTAAGCTGCCTTTGGATTCTGACCTATTGGGATAATTCCAAGGAGACTTTTACAAGCCAACAGATATAACATCACTGCAATGATCCTGAGCTATGAACACTGAAAATTACTTGTATGTATATGATTCCTTAACCATTCAATAACTCTCTTCTTTTCTTAATAAAATTTTAGTTAGTTTACTAAGGATTGGCTGAGAGCATGATATTTGGGTAAGATCTGAAATACAGACTGACCTGAGGGTAGGGTAGGGTAGAGTAGGGTAAGTGTCTGATCCTTTGGGATTGGTAGAACTTTAAGAATGGTGAACTGGGTTTTCAGTGACCTATCACTATATTAGATCTGTTTGCTAGATGGGAGCCAAAGGCTGGAATGCCTAAAGGGGGCTATGTTTGGCTTCTTGTTTACCAGTATGGTGCTACAGAAACTCCTTTGTTACTGGCTTGGTGAATCTAATTATAGAATAAACCACCAGTCTGGGGGATTTTCTGCCCTATTTCTTGCAGTCTGTCCTGAGTGTGGCATTCTCAGTCTGGCCCATCCAGGTACTCGGTCACAGAGGTTATTCCGAATAAGGGGATGTGATGGAGCAGAGAAACCTCACATCAGCACAAAAGGGGTTAAAGAGAGCCTATGGGCCACGCTAGCTCCACTCCACTAGACCTGCAGCCAATGCCAGTCCTGCAGGGGGAAGAAAAGCAGAGAACCTAGATCAGTTCACGCCTGATAGGTTGGGCTGGGCAGTTTGCTGTGCGGGGGGATTTCTGACCCAAATGAAATCACCCTGGAAAATGAAGAAAAAGTCTACTAGAGAAGGAGAATGAATACAAAGTAGGGGAAAAACAGAAAGAAAGAAAGAAAGAAAGAAAGAAAGAAAGAAAGAAAGAAAGAAAGAAAGAAAGAAAGAAAGAAAGAAAGAAAGAAAGAAAGAAAGAAAGAAGCAGAAGATCATGATGACAACATCAGCAAAAAAAGCAAAACTGAGGAAGGAAATAATAAACCAATATGTTATAATTGTAAGATTCCTAGCCAAAGAAATAAGATTAGGTGACATTAATCCTGTGAAAGTAGTTGACTGGATTTTTTTTTAAAAACATAGGGGATATAATAAGAGCCAGAAGACTGTGAGATGGGGATCTTTTCGTTCAATGTGAAGACAAAGAGCAAGCTGATAAACTGCTAAAACCTAAGACACTAAGGAAAGTTAAAATAAATAGGCAGCTACCAAAGTATTTGACTGAAATGAAGGGGGTAATACGTGGAGTGCTCTTAAAACTGACCAATGATGAGATAACCAAAAGCATAGGACCGGTTTCAGAGTAGCAGCCATGTTAGTCTGTATTTGCAAAAAGAAAAGGAGTACTTATGGCACCTTAGAGACTAACAAATTTATTTGAGCATAAGCTTTCGTGAGCTACAGCTCACTTCATCGGATGCATAGGAAAAGATAAAGTGTTAATAATCAAGTGACTAATTAGTAAACAAGGAGAAGAAAGCAAGCCATCAACAGCAGTGCTGATTACACTAAGGGAGGGACTCTACTTGAGAAAATAACACTAGAGTTTCAGATATCCAGAAAAAAAATCATATATCCTCCCATCACCAAGTTGTTATAACTGCTGACAGTATGGGCATGTAGCAACTGTTTGTAAAGGGAAAACGAGTTGGAGTAAATGTGGGGGAGAGCATTCCTATGAAAACTATTGACAAGGATCAAATATAGTAACTGTGGTGATAATCACAGTAAGGCATGCAGAGAGTGAATTACAGTAAGATAAGATAGAGAGATACAAAAGCCAAAAACTGTTAGCAACATATGCAGAAGTCATAAGGAGATTCTCAAAGCATCTAGTAGAAAAGGAAGAGAATCAGCACAGGCAAAGGGGAACTGCAGACACAGTCTCTTTCTATAAACAATATGATAAAAACTGTTGAAGGAATAGGTGATGATATACTAGTAGCAGTTAAAAAAATAAATGTTTATTATATTTATGATAGAAGTGAAATTGTACATCACAAACATGGGGAAAAAGAAAAAAATGAAAATTATAGCAAGGGCAGCGCAAAAATACTTGTATGTTAGTGATTTGTCAATGGACTGTATTCATGCAATTTTGAATGAAGTTCATGGTGAAATATGACTAGTATGGGATATCACAATCTTTTGCTGGATTGCACACAGCTTGACAGAGAATTTCAATGACAACGTAACAAAGGGTTTAATAGCAGCAGCTTCTGTGAAGTACCCCAAAACTATAAACTCACTTCTATGGTGGAATAAGAAGTGCAACGTGACAGTTAAAGAAAGGAACAAAGCCTATAAAAAGCTAAAAATACAATGAACAGCGAAGAGCTAATGAAGTATAAAAGTAGTAAGACAATAATACAAAAAATAATACAACATAATATAAAAAAATCAGAGAGTTGGAGGAAGTACTGCGGATGAATAACTAAAGATACCAAGACATCACAAATATACAGGCAAATTAGAAAAATGAATTGGATTGAGACTAAAGGTAACCACATCCCAAGTCTCATTAGGTCTGGCAAATAGTTAAAAGTTCTGATACCAAGGAAGCAGAAGTTTTTGCAAAAACTTTGAGAGGTGAGAAATGATGAAAATCAAAGCAAAATTTCCCACCAGATTTAAAAAACATTTATTGAAAGAGAGGATTTTTTATGTAACTGAGGTAACAATGAAGATACTATACTGAATGAATGGTTTTGTGGGGGAACTTTAAAAAGCTACTGATATCAGCAAGAATACATCCTCAGGTAAAGATAACATATGTAACATAACATTTAAATATCTGTCTGAAATCAGTTTGAGGGTTCTCTTGGAATTATATAACACTATGTGGGGGTAGGGGGGAAGGAATGATATCAGTAGGGTGAAAACATGCAGTAGTAATTCCAACACAAAAACCAGGAAAACTGTCCACAAAACTGGATGCCTGTAGACCAATTGCCCTTATGTTCTGAGTAAAATTATGGAGAGAATGGTGAAAAGTGTCAAATACTTACAGATGGGTCCAAAAAAAAGGGGGGTGGGGGGAGAACAGGAAGAGTACGGACGGCAGATGTACTAATTCCCAGTTTTGGCATACAATATAAAAGCATATCATGACAGTCAAACTAGTAGCAATAATCCTAGAATTAAATTGGATCTGAGTAACAGAGTTAGTACAGATGAGGATACATATAGCATTAGCTTGGATCTTAATGGCTATCGCTATTGGGATAACAGGGAATGAAATGTAGGACAAACCAGCTAAAAATTCTGTAAGAAATGGAAGAATTGACAGAGATATACAGTTGAGTAAACAGGAATTCAAAAGCCTACTACAGAAACATTTAAAAGAGGAATGGCAACAAATTTGGATTAATGAAAGAAGATGATGATTTTTTTGTACTGTGCCCTAGAGTTGAGGGCCGGGATAGGAGTAACAAAGTACTTTTGTTTAGAGTACTAACTTGCCATCGTGGCTTAAACAAAACTCTTTTTTCGAATAAATAGACACAAAGATGGATCATGTGCTCTCTGTAACATGGAACAAACAACTAATCACTTTTTATAGGTATGGAAGGGCTTTGAAAAAGAAAGGGAATAGCTTTCTGAGGAATTCAAAGTCTTCAGGTAACAAAAATTACATTATGTGATTTAGTAGAAACATCAGGGAAATGAGTTATTATTAAAAAGCATTGTTACATTACCTGAAAGACAAAGGGCAACTTGAAAGAATATAAACAGCTAAGTATTAAGGAATTATTGTTGGCGGTGGCTATATACTATTCAGTCAAGTCTGATTCACCATAAAAAAGAGAAGATAAAGAAAAACAAAATAAAGTTCAGGGCTGACTGGTGAAGAGGCAGGAGGTCTCTGTACTTGAGGGGAGCTTCACGACAAGCGTGACAGCCAGGACAGCTGCCTGGGGAGAAGGACTGCTTCCCTGACCAAGAGAGACCGTTGACGCGACTGGGGAGCACCCGGCAGTGAGTGAACTTCACTAGGTGACTTTAAGGACATTGTGGGGCTAGGCCTCTCCACCCTGGCCCACTCCAAGCTACAGACAGTTTGGATTATAGGGGCCATGCCTATAAGTGGACACCACTCCAAGCTAAAGACAGTTTGGATTATAGGGCCATGCCCCAAATTGAAGGGACAAAGGTAGGAAGGAGCCCAAGGCAGCAGGCTTAGACTCTGTACTGGGAGAATTCTGCTGATGTTGATTTCCACAGGGCCCTGGGCTGGGACCTAGTGGAGAGGGAGGGCCCTAGGGTTGCCAATTTTGGTTGGACATATTCCTGAAAGTTTCATCACATGACATAATCTTTCATTAAAGATTAATATTTAATTCTGGAAGACTCCAGGACAATCCTGAAGTGCTAACAACCCAAGCAGGGCCCAGGTCCACCTACCACACCCCCTTAAGATCTGAGGCCCAGATGCATGTGGAGGCCAGAAGATTCCTGGCCTAAAGTCAGGAATGGCACCTCTGCAACCCAGGCAGAGAAGCAAGGGGCTTGAAGTCAGGTACACTGATCACTCGGCCTCCTGGCACACTATCACAGGGGAATAGTGCTATGTTTAATTTTTAAATTAGGCTTCAACCTGCCACCTAGCACACGCTAAAGTATACCTTGTCTTACCTCCACTAGTTTTAGAAAATGTTAGTTAGACTGTGCTAGCTAACACCTTTAAAAACTCTTTCCTATTCTAGCCAAGACAGACCTCAAGTGTTATTCTCCATTTTAGAGGAAATGGAAGTACAGGGGGGTTAAGGTCTAGATTTTCAAAGGTATTTCAGTTACTAATAATGCAGATGGGTGCCTAGTGGGATTTTCAGAAATGCCCAACCAGCTAACTCCCACTGGAATCAATTTGCTATCCATAAAAGTGTCCAATCCTTTTTTTAATCTTGCTAAATTCTTTGCCTCAGTGACTTCCCATGGTGATGAGTTCCACAGTTTAACTACACATAGAATGAAAAAAATGTTTCCTTTTACTCTTTTTGAATTTAATTAAATGTGTCTCCTTGTTCTTGTATTATGAAACAGGGAGAACAGAGGCTCCCAACCAATCTGCTCTATACTATTCATTATTATATGTACTATTATCGTCCCTCCTCTTCTTTCTAAGGTAAACAATTATAAACTTTTCTCTTGTCTCCTCATGGGAATTTTTCCAAACCCCCAATCATCTGTGTCACCATTCTCTGAACCCCCTCTTAATTCTGCAATATCTCTTTAGAGATGGGGTGAACAGTACTGCATCAGTAATGTAAATGAGGCAACACCACTGACTTTTCTGTATTATTCGCCATTCTATTCCTTATGTAATCTAACATCTTGCTTGCTTTTTTTGGCTGCAGATGCACATTGAACAGAAGTCTTTATTGAGCTGTCCACAGTGACACCCCAGGTCCCTCTCCTGAGTTTATACAGTAAATTTAGCACCTTGCACTGTGTATGAATAGTTTAATTTTTTTCCTCCAAAATACATTACTCTGTACTTATTGACATTGAACTTCACTTGCCAACATGCTGCCTACTCATCTAGCTTGGTTAGGTCACTCTGAAGTTCTCCACAGTCCTCTCTTGTCTTGGTTAACCTAACTAATTTCACATCACATCCACATTTTGCAACCTCGCTGTTCATCCTTTTCCAGATCATTAATATATTTATTAAACAACAACTAGCACAGTACAAGTACTAGTACAGAACCTTGAGGAACCCCTCAAAAATATCTTTTTCTATAATGAAAATTGACTATTTAATCCAACTCTTTATTTTGTCTCCTAGTCTATTTTTGGCCAATGACAGTATTTGCCTCTTATCTTGTGATTACTTAGTTTCTTTAGCAGCCTCTTGTGAGGGAACTTGTCAAAGGCCTTTTGAAAATCTAAATAATGTCAACTGGTTATTTAAACATTCAACAAATGCTAGCAGATTATAAAAACCATGCTGGTTAGACCCTATCATTCCAGGTATTAAATTTTCAATGATCATTTTAAACAATTTTCCAGATTCAGATTTAAAACTTACTGGTCTGTTATTCTCCAGATCACCCCTAGGTACAGCATGTATTACCCCCCAAGTCTCTGGAACAGTAGCTCTTTTGAATGAGAGATTGCATATTTTGGTAGCCTCTCAGCCACTTCAAACTGAAGCTCCCCCAGAACTCCTGGATGTATAACATCAGGACCAGGTGACAAATTGCTTTTTATATCATTAATTTATTCCAGCACCTGTCCTTCTAACAACTTGATCTCTAATAATAGCTCACTTTAATTACCAGAAAAGAGCAGGAGAGAAGGCTGTAATCACATTTCTTTCCATAGCTAAAGCTAAAGCCAAACTGTATCACCTCACAAGACAACTGAACTTCTCTAATTCTACAGTGCTGCCAAGAAGACATCAGGCTATTTTTTTAAGAGACTGTTTTTAGAAAATATTACCTTGTGATAAGTATGGCTGCATCTACTGATGACATGTCTTCTCCCCAACTTGTTGACATTTCTAAATGTATATCATTCTTCTTGCCAAACTCCTCATGTTGCCACTTACAGAAACTCTCCAGCATTTTTTCCCCATGATGCCCGATATACATATCTGCCTGAAAATTGAATTGCTTGTTTTATTATATGAACATGTAAATCACAATGTATATTTCTTTCATCTTTTAATTGTCAACATGTACAAGTTATGAGATCACAAATCAGAATTTCCTAACAATGCCTCACCCCACAGTTAGTCCCAGTTACTCATGTGAAACTATTATAATAGATTTAATTGTCTGCCATGCATTGTTAATCTATCGTTGTCTAGATATGAATATATTTCTGATTCCTTGTTTTTCACTTTAATGATTTTTTTCCTGTAGTATATATAAGATATGTGTACAAAGAAAAATGTTCTCAAATAATTTTACAAATATAAGCACGTGATTTGTCTCAGTTAATAAAGATATTCTATTTCATTTGTCATAAAATATACATGGCACAATTGTTTTAACTTCAAGAACAGAAGCCATCTTCATTTGACTTTAATTAAATCAATGCTGGTGAAAATTATGCCCTCAGATACATACATTGGAGCTTTTCACCCATATTCTTCTCCCCATATGTGCTGATCTTCCATTGATACCAGCTGGAGTTCATTGCATCTAGGGAGAGCACTGATACCAAGATCCAGTGTTTGGATTTGAGGGATCTTTTTTTCCTGAGAGGATTACTATATGTCTAAACAAGAAATGCTTCTTTAACTACTAGCCTAAGTATAATTTAATTTATTTAAATGTATAAGTTAAAAATCTCTCTTACATGGATAATAAGATTCCATTTTTTATTTTTGTGAACTCTAACTAAAATATGCAAAACTTTCAGATACTTTGTAAAATAACAAAAAGTCCACATACTACTGCTTTAAAATATGATAAGGGAACAATATGTAAGAGGACTGTTGCCCCTTACTAACATTCAGTGGGGGTGTTTTGGTTGGCTAGCTCCCAGTACTAAAAGAGGATGGGTCTATGGGAAATCAGGACCCTGAGACTGAGTCCCCAGGAACAATGGGGAGAGGCCAATGCTCCAGCTCAGCCTGAATGACAGGGCAGGCAGGCTAATCAGGGAGTCAGGAGGCCAGGGAGCTCCCGTCCTCTGTGTGAGCTGGAATTGCCTGGGTCAGACAGAGTGGGGCTGAGCTAAGGAGAAAGCAGGGGCCCAAGCTGAGCTGCAGGGCAGAGCTGTGCCAGATCCAGAGGGACCAGAAAAGCAACCCAGAGAGAGCGCAGACCCTGTCCTGGGAGCAGAGCTGCAGCCCCAAAGCCAGAGGCACAGCCCAGAGAGAGCAGACTTGGCCTGGGAGCAGAGCTGCAGCAACCAGAGCCAGAGGGGCCAGAAAAGCAGCCCACGAAGCAGGTCAGTGCTGGGAGCAGAGTCACAGAAGCAGCCTGCAGAGCAGACCTGTCCTGGCAGCAGAGCTGTAGCAACCAGAGCCAGAGGGCTCAAAGAAGCTGCCCAGGGAGCTGGAGGCAGTAGCAGTGCAGAGACAGAGCGGTGCAGCTGGGGCTGGAGCAGTCCGGAGCTGGGTGCGGTGAGCAGCTAGAGAGTGTGACGGGGACCCTCAGCAGCGGGCCCACCACAGGAAGACACCTCAGCCAAGAGGCTCTGCAGGCCAGGCTTGGATTGTAACCCCAGCAGGGTGGCAACAACACTTGGAAGAAGGGTCCTATCACTTAGAGCCTGAGAGCGTGTGGTCACCACCAGAGCAAGTGTCCAACCCACAGCATCCCTACAGCACAGCCAGGGCCTGAGAAGGCGGCCTGGGACATACAAGGAACAGACTGTGAACTGCCCTGATGTTCCAGAGACATTGTTTTGATGTTCCCTGCGACAGAGCGGGTTGATGTGTTTCCTTTAACCTTTCCCATGTTTCCTTATTCTTTTTAAAATTAATTGTTGATTAAGTAACTTGAATTTGCTTTAACTTGTATGTAATGGTCAGTGGGTCAGAGAAGTGCCCAGTGTGGAGAGAGTACCCCAGAGTGGGGACACCCTAGCCCCTGTCCTAGGTGACCACAGCAGGGTGGGGGTTGAGCCCCCCAGGAATCCTGGGCCCAGCCTTGTTGGGGTTATGAGGACTCTGCCAGACAGGAGAGTGGAAGGGGAGTCCTCAAGGGCAGGGAGGCCACTGGGTAAAGGAAGTGGGAGCGAGGACTCAGATCCTTTCGCTAGCCCACTTCACCGGGGTAGTGCAGAAGCCAGGAAAGTTCCCCACAATAGCGGGACTATTCCCCCGCTTACAAATAGGTCACTCCAAAGAATGACCCACTTTACAACAGCTGATTCATCTCTTCAACAAGGGAACAGGATTTAAAAGATGACTTCTAAAATTATGTCTGAAAGACATATCATGAAAGAGTGGTGCTACATTCTTGTTTTGTTTATGATATGACTGACCTATATCTCATTTTACAACTAACTGTAAGCTTTGAAACTAAAGGGATTTTGCTTTCAGAGTGTAATATCCACATGCACAGGAAAAAAAATAGCTGATAATGGACTGAAGTTTGTAAATACCAGCCAATTTCAACAAAGGATAAATTATGAACCTGGACTAAGAAAAAATCATTTACAATTTTTAGGTTACTTGAAAGCCATATATACCCTCAATTTTGAAATAAACTAGGTATGGGAATTGTCTATCACTGTGTGTATGTATAGCACCTAGTGCGATGAGCTCCCAATTTTGATTGGGGTCTCTCGCCACTACAAATAATTATTATAAATATAACCGAGAAAAATTATCAGGGTGTTATAAGTGATGAGTATTCTATGCCTTAATGAGGCAGCAAGCAACATGCCCCTACCCTTCTATTCATTCTACAAAGTCTTGTCACAGAATAAGACATATTCAGTACTTTCTTACTGGAGTCTCATGAAGTAGAACAAGCTTAGTCACTCGAAGAGTCACTTGAATTCCAAGGCTCTTGTGCTGGAAAAGGTTAAAAACCTTTAAGAAAAAAACAAAACAAAAAAATAAACATGAGTGCTCCCATTGGACACATTGGAATACATTACAGCCTTAAAAAAAATCAAATCTCAGAATTTAAGGATCTCTTAATTTTGTAGAACTTTGACTTGACATTTGAATTTCCTACACATTAAATATAACACAATACTTAGATATTACCATTTTTGAAGTGTGGGGAGGAGGAGACAGATAGGGCTTATCCAGTGTTTGATCCAAGAATCATAAAAGAGCTCTATCTTTTTCCAGATGACCTTGACAGAGCTTTAAAAACTATTGCCCATTTCTTCAAACACTTCCACATGTACATAACGTTATGCCATGAGTCCCACTGAGTTAAATGCAGGACCGAGGCTAAAAGTGAGCAGCAGATGGCAAGAAGCAATAACTCACAGGGCCAAACAGAGTAGTCGTGATCAAGTTTTCACCCACTCTCCATTTCATGATCCTTTATTCTGTGATTTTTTTTTCTTTACATACTGCGGTTACTAATTTTCACTGCCTTCTGGATCAAATAAGTGTGTTGCATTCACATTCATTGCTGGAAGGAAACATAACTTTGTCCGAGACCGTAAGATTGCTTCTCCTCCAGCCACCAAGAAGATCAAAAGATCCTTCTAAATGAGAAGAGTACTTCTTCATAATGAGTTCAGATCAGACTCTTGTCCTAAGCATTCAACCTGAATATAGTTCAAATAACAATATGGGTTTCTAATCAAACAATCATGCTGTTCAAATCCCACTTCTTTAGCTTATTATTATTATTGAAGGTACAAGATATGTCTGCAGAATCATAGCTTCTGTGCTGCTGAACATTCATGGTACATTCTGATAGTCTGTTTAATTTTATGGAATGCCCACTTACAGTTAATTATGCCTGTTGAACAATTGTAATAATTAATTCAATCAATCTCTGGGCATACATTTTTCTTTCTGACAAAATGCCTTGATAAGTTCTAAGAGTTTCCTACCATATTTAAGATGGTTAAAATAAATCGCCTGGCAGCATCTGCTCCATGATATGAAACCATAGCTGGATCTGCAACCACTACAGTTTCTATATTGTACTCCTGGGGTAATTTATAGGAGTATCTTTTTTTTCTTCCTCTTCCTCCTAGTTTTTGATTCCTGGATTTTCTTTTATCTGTAACATAAAAATATTGCTACATGAATTCATCATTTAAAATAGCAGTTTTATATTAGTATCACTGACTTGATATTTTTAGGATTTGCTAGAAAAAGAGTTATACTATGAAATGTCACTGCCAAGACATCTGGGAGTGGAGAGATAACTACAACTACAGGATTACAGTAGAACTTTGATTTTACAAACACAAGTCTTATGAACAACCAGTTATACAAACCATTTTTCCCAATGGGAGGGAGGGGGTGGAAAGCCCATAATGAAGGTGACGTTGATGAAATACAACTCCACATCCCTTCATATTCTGATGTCTTCAATGCACTAGAAATCACTTTGCAATGGTTTGTGGGACAAGAAGAAAGCAGTGCAGGGGTCCATACTGCAATTCATGCACTGTACTACTTTAACTCAGACATTGAATTTTATGAACTCCTCAGTACCGAGGTAGTTAGTAAAATAGGGGTTCTACTGCATATGCATTTATAATACAATGTAATAATTAATACATGCTAACATGTATTTGCTAGGGATACATATCCAGTCATGCTTAGTTTGAGGCTATGGACTGTATTCAAGCATGTTAGCCGCTAGTCCAGCATACTGCTCAAGCTGGAATTCTGTCCAGCTGCTGCATGAGTACACCAGAGCCAGGGAAACCCTCTTCACCTTCTTCCCTAGTTCTAGTGTACACATGTAAAACAAAACAGGATTTTGCCTTCAGTCTGGCTACTGGAAGAATACTAATTAAAGTCATGGGTTGACACAAAAATAGGGTCACTGATGTTACAAGAGTATCTTCCTGCCTTCGGAAAATACAGGAAAAATTTGAAGTCCACACACCTCTCCCCCTTCCTATGTCCCCTCCCCCAACACACAGAAAGAAAAATCTGGATTGAAACACATTCACACCCTTAGGAACAAGAGCATGTTGTACACATGGACCAATTCATTAGTAAATATCAGGGGACAAACTCTGTTTTGGAAGAAATGGTTTGAAGGGTCATATACTGGAGGATTTAATTGAAACACTTTCCTCAGTTTTACAAAAAGGACGAGAAAAACAGAACTTCAAAGTAAAAGTTGCTGTAATTATATACAGATTAAATAATGCACAAAAGATGACTTGAGTAAATGAGTTTCTAAGCACACAATAAACTCCAAATTGAAAACATATTAAACTCATAGATGAATAGAGACCACCAGTTCTTGTTTATCTAAAGCTGCTTCTTCAACAATACAACAAAATTCCCACTACAATTTAGGTTATTATAAAAAAAAAGGATTTGAATTTATTTCCTGGACCAGAAGGTAGCCAGGTATTTATACAGTAATTAGCAACACTAATTTTAAAGTTTAATGAAATAACAAAATAAAATGCAGCGCTATCCATGATTCATATTGGACTATGTTGCATTTCACAAAAGTTGTGGTCCCAATTTTGCTCCCATTTAAGTAAAGTAAAATAACTCTCAGAGCTCCATGGTGTGGGTTTGGATCCTATGTTTGAAACACAATTTATGCTGGAGATAGCAATTATAGATACATGTTCTGAGACGCTTCAGGCATTAGGAGATTTGAGCAAAATGTTTTTCAATTGATCTGTCTCATCCCTACATTGTAAATTCCTGTACACCATCTTATGAATTTCAGCATGCTTTCCAAAACATAAGAGTAAGCTTTTCACAAAAGTACTAAAATAATCTCCTTAGGTTTAATGACTTCAAAAAATATTACTTACTAGTAGTGAAAGACAATACAATACTATCTGTAAAGATATGTTTATGAAAAATTGTGGTTTGGAGACACTCCTTCATAAGGGACAGTGTTAAGTGTGTGGAAATTTGGAGATGTGCCCTGGAGGAAGGGGCTGGGAAAACCACATGGCTGTGTGCAGCAGCTCACTACAGAAGCTCTCCAGTTTGTTTTATTACAGTTTTATTCCTTTCTCAATCACTGGTTTGTTGTTTAATGAACCCCAAGATCATTACATGGTGTCAGAAGTGCTGAATGAGAAGGAAACTGCAGTGATTTTGAAGTTAACTCCTCTGTTTGCAACTGAAAGCAGAGACAAAGGGAGGCACCAGAGAAGCATGTGAAGCACCAGGCATAGAGGCTTTTGCATGTATTTGGTGAGCACAATAGTAACTCGACTAGCTTAAGAAAGTGTGGGGGAGCCCAAAATGGATGTATTGCAATCTCGTTCCAGTCTGAAATTGTCAGGCAATGTTGCGGCAAACTGGAAAAAATTCAGACAGAGATTTGAATTGTATTTGGCAGCCATAAGGGCAGAGGAGAAAAATGATAAAGGGAAATCATAATTTTTTTTGCATGTTGCTGGGAAGGAAACTTTTGATATTTATAACAAATTTAAGTTCGAAGAAGGTAAATGCATGAAGTTAAATAAAATATTGACTACATCTGAGGAACACTGCATGCCAAAAAGGAATGAGACCTTTGAGCAGGACCTGATTAGGGCAGGGGCTTTACGGGCTGCATCCTAGGGTCCCAGCTCAAGGGGGGGACCCCACAAAAATAAATCACAGGCAGCGATCTCCAACTCCAGGCTGCTAAAAGTGCCGCAGCGCAGTGGGGGCTTAGGCAGGCTGCCTGCATGCCGTGGCCCCACGCCACTCCCAGAAGCAGCAAGCTGCTAGCACATCTCTGCAGCACCTGGCAGGAGGGTGGGGCGAGGTGGCTCCGCATGCTGCCCCCAACCCCAGCACCATCCCCACAGCCAATGGCAGCTATGAGGATGGAACTTGCGGGCACAGGCAGCACACAGAGACACTCTATCCCCCTTCCTCCAGGGGCCATAGAGACGTGCTAGCAGCCAGCCATTTCTGGGAGCAGCATGAGGCCACAGCATGCAGGCAGCCTGCCTGAACCCTGCTGTGCCACCAGCTGGGAGCCGCCTGTGGTAAGCGCCTCTTGGCCAGAGTCTGCACCTCACACCCCCCTCTTCCACGCCAACCCCCTGCCCCAGATCAGAATCCCCCTCCTGCATCCAAACTCCCTCCCAGACCCCGCACCCTCTCCTGCACCCCAATCCCCTGCCCCAGCCCCCTCCTGCACTAAACTTCCTCCCAGAAAAAATACTTATATACAGAGGCCTCACAAAATCTAATAGCCCCAGGCCCACAGGAGAGTTAATCTGGCCCTGTCTTTGAGAGATACAAAATTTTTACATGAGTGCAAAAAACTGATGATGCCATAGAGTAATATGTCACAGTATGAAGGAAACTCAGTAACCTATCTGTGACTTTGGTGACCTGGTAGAGTCTCTGGTTAGAGATAGAATCATTTGTGGCATTAAAGACAATGTGTATAGTGAGACACTGCTCCATGAAAAAGATTTAACTTTAGAAAAAGATCTCAAAATATGCAG
This sequence comes from Lepidochelys olivacea, assembly GCF_965140295.1. Lineage (NCBI taxonomy): Eukaryota > Metazoa > Chordata > Testudines > Cheloniidae > Lepidochelys > Lepidochelys olivacea. The sequence continues at coordinate 82,864,530 of NC_140415.1, read as the reverse complement.
GGCAGCAGAAACTGTGAAAGAACAAGCCAAAGAACTGAATTAAACAGAAGGAATTATCCATGTACTAAGTACTATAGAATATAGCCAGAATAGGTCAAATCAGAAAGTGGAACCACTCACTATGAAAATCACTGATCGGGGAAAAACTGGATACAGATGGTGAAGTGGAAGGTGTGGATCACAGCATGGCCCCAAACTATGTGTTGCCTTTGGGAAACTCTGTCATAAATGTGGGGGAAATAATCATTTTTCAAAATGCTGCAGATCCCAAATGCAGAAAAGTCAAGTGCATTCAGTTAAAGACAATCTGGTTGAGGAGTTTTTCATAGACGTACTAGGATCTACCAAGCCTGATGAGAGGAACTGGATACTTCCTATGACACTGAACGGAACAATTATTCCACTGAAACTGGACACAGAAGCTCAGGTTAATATTCTGTCTGAACAAAATTATGAGAGACTGAAAATAAGACCAAAACTGGAACCAACAAAAATAAAAATAACTGGTTATTCTGGAACTAATATACCTGTGAAGGGGAAGTGCATTGCTAGCATTAACCATAAAAGCACCATGTACAGGCTCCCTTTTATTGTAGTGCTAAAGGAGGTGACACCAATTTTAGACATGGCTGCATGTGAGAAACTCAATCTGTTAAAATGGGTGCTCTCCTATGCACATTTAATACCCTATTTGGAAGATACAAATTTTTACGCTTATCCTTCAGCATAGCTTCAACATCAGAAGTGTACCACAAAGCCACACATCTGATCTATGAACATATTAATGGTGTTGACACCTCAGTGGACGACATCATCATCTGGGGATCAATTAAAGGAACATGATTGTAGACTTCAGGAAGTCCTGCATGCAACTAGAGCTGCAAACCTCAAACTAAATAGGGAGAAATGTGTTTTAGGAGTTACAGAATTGACTTTTGGGGGGGACATTATTTCCAATGAAGGTGTAAAACCTGATAAGAGGAAGATTTCAGCCATTGAAATGATTCCATGTCCCAGTCAAAGAAAGATGTCCAACAGTTCCTGGGAATGGTTAATTATCTTGGAAAATTCATACCTAATTTATCTACCAAAGCAGTGGCTTTGAGAAAACTTCTAGAGAACAAAAATGAATGGTATTGGAGTGCGGAACAGGAGGAATCATGGGAAGGTTTAGATTACTGCCACAACAACAGCGTTCTTTAGGCAGTTTTATTGTCCAAACTTAAAACAATTCTTGAGCTCACCCTAGGCTATAACTCCCAGGGGATTTTTCCCCTTTACCTTTCACATTCTTACTGCCTCTCCTTCCAGGAGACACTGGCAGTCTTCCTACTCCTGATTTTCTGCCCTGTTCCCAGAGTACCAACTCGCGAGACCTTTTCTCTTTAGAGGCCCCTTTTTAGAACAGGTCCTCACTGCCTCCCCTCCCCGGGGACCCTGGCAGTCCTGCTTCCTTGCTCTGACCCACAAGGTCTCCCTCATTGACAGTCCTCCTCCTTCCCCTGACCAGAAGCTCTCTTCTAAAACCAAATCTGGGTCAGCTACTTTAGCACAGGCGCACTGGCTCTGGGTCCAGTATAACACTATACAAATTTAAATATACTTTCTTCAAAGCTAAAATAATTTTTAAAATATAAAATAAAATTCTGATAGATATCTTAATTCTAATATCTCTGGCCTTTTTGCATGACCTAAATTTAGTGCATGTGACTTGTCCTTAACTTTACGCAGATGATTGTTAATTATAGAATCACAGCATATTTTATTAAGTATATGTATTTTTGTCATTTTTTGAGAATCAGTTTCATTAAAAACTTCAGTGTCAGGATGCTGACCAAGAAACACATCCTACAAGTCATAGAAGAGGAGGTTACTCACTCTGTACAGTAACTGATGTTCTTCGAGATGAGTGTCCCTGTGGGTGCTCCATTCCAGGTGTTGGTGCATCCCTGTGCCTTCGCTCAGAGATTTTTATAGCAGTACTCGTACCGATCACGCACGCACAGAGCCTGCACCACCACCCCCACCGCTCTGAGTGTACCTTAATAGTACTCGTGTGCTACCGGTCTCCTCAGTTCCTTCTCTGCAATGGAGGCTACCTCAACTCTGAAGTAGTGGGGACGAGGGTGGGTAGTGGAGCAACCATAGGGACACTCATCTTGAAGAATGTCAGTTACTGCACAGGGTGAGTAACCTCCTCCTCTTCTTTGAGAGATGTCCCTGTGGGTGCTCCACTCCAGGTGACTTAAAAGCAGCGTATCTCAAGGAGGTAGGGACTTCGGATTTGGTAGGAATGCAGTAGATAATACAGCTCTGCCTAATCGTGTATCAGAGAGAGGGCCTTGAGTGAGGGCATAATATGTGTTCAGAAACAGATATGTATTCAGAAGTCCAAGTGGCTGCTTTACAGATGTCAGCCAGAGGAACTTTGCATAGAAAAGCCAAGGAGGTAGCCACAGATCTAGTAGAGTGAGTTCTGATGTCGGCTGGAGGCCTAACTTTCTTTATCTGATAGCACAGTCGTACACAGTCAGAAATCCAGTTTGAAAGTCTCTAGGTAGAAATAGGTGTCCCTTTGGAGCGCTCCACAATGGAGACAGTTTAGAAGAGTTCCTAAAGGGCTTGGTTATATCCAAATAGAAGGACAAAGCCCTGCGTACATCTAATGTATGCATTGTGTATTCAAAAGAGTTTGCATGTGGTTTAGGAAAGAAGGTGTATTGACTCACTGATGTGGAATGATGAATGCACCTTTGGAAGAAATTTAGGTTGTCATCAGAGGGTAACCTTGTCCTTAAAAAATAGTGTGTATGGTGAGTCCGCCATCAGAGCTGCTATTTCTCCTGCATACCTGGCGGAGATGATTGCCACCAAGAATGCTGTTTTCATAGAGAAGTGTAAGAGGGAGCAAGTTGCTAGGGGCTCAAATGGTTGTTGAGTTAAGCAGGATAATATGAAGTGAAGGTCCCACCGATGGTCAGGAGGTTTAATGTCCAGGTATAGGGTTTGGAGTCCTTTGAGAAAATGCTTGGTGATTGGATGAGCAAAAACAGAGGTATCGTTGATCTTGTCATGAAAAGTTGTAATAGCAGCTAAGTGGACTTTGATGGAGGGAAAAGAAAGACCACATTGCTTAAGGTCTAATAGATAGTCAAGTATGGGCAGAAGAGGTGCAGAAGTAGGAGGAAGTTGTTTCGTTGAGCACCATTGTGTGAATCGCTTCCACTTTCGGAGATACGTGACGTGAGTAGATTGTGTTCTGCTATGTAGGAGCACACTTTGAACCTCCTCAGAGCATGCAAATTCGTTTTGGGAAAACCACGTAGGAACCAAGCTTTGAGGTGAAGCATGGACAGGTTGAGGTGAAGAAATCAACCATGTTGCTGCGATAGGAGATTTGGAGTGAGAGGCAATGAAATTGGAGGGTGAATTGACATTCTGGTATGGAACAGATACTATGGTTGTCTGGGCCATGACAGGGCAATCAGAATTACCATGGCACAATCTGTTCGTATCTTTGTCAGAACTCTGTGGAGAATTGGTATTGCGGGGAAAGCATACATTAAGTGTTGAGCCCATGAGATCAGGAACGCATCTCCTAGGGAATGTTTGCCCAATCCAGCTCTGGAGCAAAATTTGGGACATTTCTTGTTCTTCGCAGTCGTGAAGAGGTCCAGGGTTGGATAGCCCCAAACCAGAATATATTGCATATGATCCTGTCGTTTATCTCCCATTCGTGATCCCAGGGAAAATGTCTGCTTAGTTCGTCCGCGGTGGTATTCAGGGCCCCGGGAAGATAGGCAGCTGATATCCGGATGTTGTTTGTGAGGCACCAATTCCAGAGCTTCACGGCTTCTCTGCAAAGCAAGTGAGATCAAGCCGCTCCCTGCCTCTTGACATAGAACATGCATGCGATGTTGTCTGTCATTATCCTAACATGTTGGTTCTGAATGAATAGGAGGAAGTGACGGCATGCATTGCGTATGGCTCACAGTTCTAGGACATTTATGTGTAGGGAGGCTTCGCTGGAAGACCATAGCCCCTGGGCTGTGTGGTGGGACATGTGGGATGCATCGGTAGTCATTATGAGTGATGGGGAGTCCTGAAGAAAAGGAACTCCTGAGCAGAGGTTGGAGGGAACTGTCCACCATTGGAGGGAGTCTTTGACTCTGAAGGGTATGGATAGAGGCTTGTTTAGAGCATGTACATTTGGTCTGTAAACCGGGGTCAACCAAGCTTGAAAGCACCTCATGTATAGGCATGCATTTTTGACCATTAAAGTACACAAGGCCATGTGGCCTAATAGTTGCAGGCAGTCTCGTGCAGTGACCTGGGGACTGTTGTGAAGTTTTGTAATCAGTTTTATGGTGTTGAAACGATTGAGCGGGAGAGACGCTATTCCCGTTTGGGAATCGAGGTGCGCTCCTATGAACTCCAGTTGTTGGGCAGGAGATAAGGTGGGTTTGTTTTTATTTGTTGGCCAAGGGAAAGTAAGCAAGCAATGGAAAGCTGAATAGATCAAAGAGCTTCGTCGAGTGTTGAGGCTTTGAGGAGACAATTGTTGAGGTAAAGAAATATTATAACCCTGTTTCCTGAGGGTGGGCAGTAACCACGGTTAGGAGTTTGGAGAAAACTCGGGGGGCGGTAGATAAGCCAAAGGACTACACACTGTATTGAAAATGTGTCGAACCGAGGGTAAAATGAAGAAAACATCTGTGGGCCGAATGTATAGTCACATGAAAATAGGTGTCCTGTAGATTGAGGGCTGAAAACCAATCTCCCTGCTCCAGCACTAGGATTATGGTGGTGAGGGTCACCATTTTGCACTTTTGCTTTTTGATAAACTTATTTAGCCACCTGAGGTCAAGGATCGGTCACCATCCCCCAGTTTTCTTTTCTGTTAAGAAGTAATGGGAATAGAAACTTTTCCCTCTGTGTTGTTCGGGCACAATTTCCACTGCCCCCAATTGAAGGAGATGTACTTCTTGGAGGAGCAGTTGCTCGTGAGAGGGGTCCCTGAAGAAGGATGGGGGGGGTGGAAGGCGGGGAGAGGAAAGGAATAGAATAGCCAACAGTGACGACCTCTAAAGCCTAGTTGTTGGTGGTAATATTTTGCTATTGATGGGAGAATGGGCTTAGGTGCTGACCAAAAATAGGAGCAGGCAGTGTAAGCGCTGAAGTGGGAATATTGTTTTCTATACCCTCAACCAAGGCTTCAAATTTACTTATTGGTAAGAGGGGGTTGAGACCCTGGCGAGGAAGTGGGATGGTGGCATTGGTATCTGGGTCTCTGTTGTTGCTGTTGCTCGTGAGATCTATGGAATTGCTGGGTGTATGTGGGGTAGCATGGTCGCTGGTAAGGCTGGTATCTATATTGTCGCCTTCTGGTTGAAGGGGTTTGAATTCCTAGAGACCAGAGAGTTGCCCTGGAGTCCTTCATGGAGAGGAGTACGTCATTTGTGGTGGAGGCAAATAGTTTGTCACCGTGCAAGGGGAAATCCTTAATGGTACTCTGGACCTCCTGGGGAAAGGAAGAGGACGAGAGCCATGACCCTCGGCACATCACGAGTGCTGTGGCAGTGGACCATGCTGCAGTATTGGCCACATCAAGGGCAGCTTGAAGAGCAGTGTGGAAGATGATTTGTCCCTCAGAAACTATGGCTGTAGATTATTGATCACATTCCAGAAGAAAAGAAACAACGAAGTCCATGAATTTATTGTAATTTTTGTGGTTGTACTTTGCTAGAATGGCTGTGTAATTAGCAATGCGAAACTGCAACGTGAAAGAAGTGTATACCTTACATCCGAGTAGATCTAATCACTTACTGTCCTTGTTGGAAGGAGTGGAGCGGGGAAACTGATGTTTGTTCTTTTGATTAACAGTGTCTACTACCAGCGAGTTTGGTGCTGGGTGAGTAAAAAGGAATTCCGAGCCATTGGAAGGAATAAAGTACTTTCGATCCACTCTCTTACAGGTAGGCAGGCTTGCAGCCGGGGTTTGCCAAATGGCCTTGGCAGGTTCTAAAAGGGCTGTGTTGATAGGTAATGCAATTCTAGAAGAAGAAGGCGGCTGCAGAATTTCAGTTAGCTCATGCTGCTGTTCAGGGACTTCCTCCAGGTTAAGTCATAACTCATTGGCAACTCTTTCAAACAGGTCTTGAAATTTTGAGAAGTCATCCGAAAATGTCGGGGAGGAGGAAACAATGCTTCATCAGGCGGAACAACTGGTTCTACCGGGTTAGAGGCAGGCTGTGCTTGCTCTTGCGGTTGTGACAGCCTGGTGTCTGGAGTCAGTGGCAGAGTCGTCAGCTGGTGGTATCGAGCAGGTCTCACGCCTGGCTACTATAATGAGTGTGGCCCTGAGTATAATGGAGCCCAATACTGCCACTGTGGTGGGAAGGGCATGGGTGGTGCCATCTAGGGGTTCACACACCATGGGGCAGGACCCTCGGAGTAGGACGAGGCAGTTTTCTATGACCACTCTTGACTGGGGTCTGTGGATGGGAGATCTGATAAGGTGAACATTCTCCCTGCTGCCCAGATTCCTCATCACTGGAGGAAAGCTGTGCGGACCTTGCCTGAGTGTCCGGAGAGAAGTAAGTGTTAAGTAGCAGTGATTGCAAGATAGGTGACACCAGGAGGTCCCTTGAGTGTGTGAATTGCGGTGCCGCAGTGCCTCTGTGAGGGGAGGGCTGAGCGAGAGGAATTTGTTTTGAGGAGGGATTTCTCTGCACTGGTGTCCCTAGCGTTCTGTCACTGCCGGCTAGCTCAAAGGCTGATGGTGCCGGGAGAGTGAGAGGAGCCTCCGGGGGGTCAGGCAAGCTGGTATGCATTGGCACCGCTTCCACTGCGGTGCCAAATGGTGCCGTGTGAGAGGCAGGCAACTGAAAGCCTGAAGCCTTGGCACTGGAGGTTAGTGCAATCGCCGCAGCCACAGGTGGGTTTTGCGTGGCGCCAGAGGAGCCAGGCGCATCAAAGGTACTCAGCCAGGGGAGCGCGGGGAGGGAAGCAATACCCGGAGAAGGCTTGTCCCTGCAAAAAGCCTTTCTGTGTGAGAGAGACTGATGGTTTTTTCAGGTTTTCTTTTGTCTCTTTGAAGCAGGGGAGCTGCGGTGTACAGCAGAGTAAGAGCCCGGGTCTGAGCCTGGTCCAAGAGATTTTTGCGGCAGGAGTAGTTTTAGCTCCCTGTCTTTGCATGCCCTGGATTTCGACTTGCTGCAGTGGGCACATTTTTGGGGGAGGTGGGACACCCCCAAACATTTAGTATTTTTAGAATGGCCATCTGAAAGAGGGATGGCATCATTACAGTTAGAGCAGCGCTTAAAACTGGGAGAGCCAGGTATGTCGGAAGTGGCTGCGCTGACAGAAACAAAAAAGGTGTGTGTGTGGGGGGGGGGGGGTTTAAAATTGAAGAGAAGAGAAGGGAAAAAAGGGTACCTAACTATTATTGGTAAGCTAAACCAAGAGGGAAAAAAGTTGAACAAGGGAGAGAAGAAATTCTCTAACGATTCTGCTGAGCTCCATCTCAGGCCAGGGATGGTAGAGAAGGAAGTGAGGAGACTGGTCGTGCATGCGTACTATTAAGGTACACTCAGAGCCGGGGAGCAAGCTCTGCACATGTGCAACCAGTGCAAGAACTGCTGTAAAAAATCTTTGAGCAAAGGCACATGGACGTATCAACACCTGGAGTGAAGCACCCACAGGGACATCTCTCGAAAAAGAACTATGATTTACAATGCAAGCTTTTAATGCTGAAAGACAAGGTTATAGCCCTAAATCTAAATAACAAACTCATTTCAGGTTTCAGAGTAACAGCCGTGTTAGTCTGTATTTGCAAAAAGAAAAGGAGTACTTGTGGCACCTTAGAGAATAACCAATTTATTTGAGCATGAGCTTTCGTGAGCTACAGCTCACTTCATCAGATGCATACCGTGGAAACTGCAGAAGACATTATATACACAGAGACCATGAAACAATACCTCCACCCACCCCACTGTCCTGCTGGTAATAGCTTATCTAAAGTGATCATCAAGTTGGGCCATTTCCAGCACAAATCCAGGTTTTCTCACCCCCCCACACAAACTCACTCTCCTGCTGGTGATAGCCCATCCGAAGTGACCACTCTCTTCACAATGTGTATGATAATCAAGGTGGGCCATTTCCTGCACAAATCCAGGTTCTCTCACTCCCTCTCCCCCCTCCAAAAACCACACACACAAACTCACTCTCCTGCAGGTTTTTGGAGGGGGGAGAGGGAGTGAGAGAACCTGGATTTGTGCAGGAAATGGCCCACCTTGATTATCATACACATTGTGAAGAGAGTGGTCACTTTGGATGGGCTATTACCAGCAGGAGAGTGAGTTTGGGGGGGGCGCGGAGGGTGAGAAAACCTGGATTTGTGCTGGAAATGGCCCAACTTGATGATCACTTTAGATAAGCTATTACCAGCAGGACAGTGGGGTGGGAGGAGGTATTGTTTCATGGTCTCTGTGTGTATATAATGTCTTCTGCAGTTTCCACGGTATGCATCCGATGAAGTGAGCTGTAGCTCACGAAAGCTCATGCTCAAATAAATTGGTTAAACTCATTTCAGTTAGAAGAGACCTCTAGTGAGTCATCTAGTCCATCCACCTATATCCTAGAAGGACTGATTGATTCCAGTGAAGTTTCCAGCAACATAGTTTATCCGTTGTTTGATTCTCAACTACAAATGGCAGCTATCAACTAAAACACCCATTTATTTCATGTTCTCTGTGTGTATATATCTATCTATCTTCCTACTGTATTTTCCACTGCATGCATCCGATGAAGTGGGTTTTAGCCCACGGAAGCTTATGCTCAAATAAATTTGTTAGTCTCTAAGGTGCCACAAGTATGCCTCGTTCTTTTTAAAGATGGCACTGTACAACATCGGCTTCTTTTCTATAGCTATAGAAAACATGAAAGATGAATAAATTGCTCAGAATCACTCACTGTTGGTTCCTGTAACCATGCCTAGGAAACTTCAGCCATTCAGCAGCCCTCATGCCCCAACCCAGCCTCTCAGGAGCACCATTTAAGGAGGGATTGCTATTCCTTTCAGCCTTGATTGAGTTCCCAAGCTGTTACTACATACTACTTCTACCTTCCTTAAGGACAAAGGCCTCTTTCCTCTATCCATGGTGCCCAATAATACTTTCCCCACATAAGCAGTCAACGTATCAAATTCCCTACAAGAAAAGTGCATTTGGCATAGACTAGAAAAAAAAGAGAAAATAAAAACATTAACCAGAAATGTAAAAACCACAAAAACTAGAAAGGCTGAAGAATTAGTTATATGAAATATCAGTTAAATTACCCTAGAACTTTGCTTATTACCAAGTGTCTCACTCTCTTTCTCAGCCTAACGGACTCTCAGTCCATCTCTGGTCCTTCTTGTGGGCCATTTGCTGAGAAAGGAGTGGGATGTGAGGTCTGTGTCTATGTCTAGGTATTTGTGCCTGACACACACCCATAAATAAAATGCACAAGGCTTGTCTACACATTGCATTAGTACTTACCAGCTGGGGTGTAAATTTTGTGCACACCAGCGTGTTGCACACTAACTGTCCATGTGGACCCTGCTGGCACTCATTTAAAGTTCCTAGTGTGCACTGATATAGTCAGAAATAGTACCACATCAACACACATTTGGGACCTGTTAGTGCATCCCAGCAGAGTCCACAAGGACAGTTAGTACACAAAATGCTGCGTGGACTAGAGTTTAGACTCCAGCTGGCATGCAACAATGCATCATCTAGTCAAGTCCCCACACACAAACACGTCTCCAATAAAAGAGGCAGGCAGATCTATGCACACACAGGAAATCTGTGTGTGCCAGGACATGACTTTTTGCTTACAGGTTCTTTGTCCCTCCCCCAAACCCCCCCAAAAAACTGTTTCACTGTGCATCATCCTTCAACCCATTCCAACAGGAATAGACAACAAATAATACCTTATTTGATTGTCTTTTCCAGTTCTGTATGCACAGCTATTAGCCTTAATGATCCTCAACACATTCAGCACAGATATGTGTTCCCTCCAATGGCTTTTAGTACACCATTGGTGAGATCATTGAGGCATGATCTTTAAAGAGGGGGAAAAGAAGAACCTAAGGAGTTATAGACCAGTCAGTCTAATTTTGATACCTAGAAAGATACTGGAAAAATTACAATCAATTTGTAAGCATCTAAAGGATAATAGCATCCTATATATAATAGCCAACATGGATTTGTCAAGAACAAATCATGGCAAATCATTCTTATTTCCTTCTTTGACTGGGATACTAGCCAAGTGGATGGGAAGAAGCAGTTGATATGTTATATCTTTATTTTAGTAATGCTTCTGACACAGTCCCACATAAGAGTCTCATAAACAAACTGGAAAAATGTGGTCTAGATGAAATTACTATAAGATGGGTATACAACTGGTTATCAGTAGCTGTCTGTCAATTGGGAGGACCTATATCTAATGGGGTACTATAGGGGTCTGTCTCAGGTCCAGTACTATACAATATTTTCATTAATGCCTTGGATGATGAAGTAGAGTGTATGCTTTGCAGATGACTCAAAGTTGGGAAAGATTGCAAGCACTTTGAAGGACATGATTACAATTCAAAGTGACCTTAACAAATTAGAGAATTGGTCTGAAATGAACAAAGACAAGTGCAAAGAACTACATTTAGGAAACAAAAAACAAATACACAGCTACAAAATGGGGAAAACTGGCTAGCTGGTAGTGCTGAAGAAAAGGATCAGGAGGTTATATGGATCACAAATTGAACATGAACCAAAAATCGGTGAATTGGTTGATCACAGGATGGACTAAAAGCCGCCAAAGTGATGCAGCTGTGAAAAACGGTAATGCAGTTCTAGCATGCATCAGGCGAGCTATTTCCCATAGAGACAGGGGAAGCGTTTATGCTATTATACAAGACACCAGTGAGACTTCATCTGGAATACTTTGTGCAATTCTGGTCTCCCATGTTTAAGAAAAATTAATTCAAACTGGAACAGGTGCAGAGAAGGGCTACAAGGATGATCTGAGGAATGGAAAACGTACCTTATCAGAGGAGACTCAAAGAGCTTGGCTTGGTTAGCCTTACCAAAAGAAGGCTGAGGGGAGATATGAATGCTCTCTATAAATATATCAGAAGAATAAATACCAGGGAGGGAGAGGAGTTACTTAAGTTAAGTGAACACAAGAACAAATGGATATAAAGTGGCCATCAACAAGTTTTGGCTTGAAATTAGACAAAGATTTCTAACCATCAGAGGATGAAGTTCTGGACCAGATTTCCAAGGGGATCAGTGGGGGCAAAAACCCTAACTCCTCTTGATAATTTTAAGGAGGGGATATCATGATGAGACTGCCTACAATGGCATGTAGCCGATCTGCAAATGTTAGCAAATATTTGCAACAGACTGTGATGGGACACTAGATGGGGAGGGCTCTGAGTTACTACAGAGAATTCTTTCCAGGTATCTGGCTGGTGGGTCTTGCCCACATGCTCAGGGTCTAACTGATCGCCATATTTGGGGTTGGGAAGAAATTTCCCCCTAGGTCAGATAGGCAGAGACCCTGTGGCGGGGGGGGGTTCGCCTTCCTCTGCAGCATGGGGCATGAGTCAGTTGGTGGTTTAAACCAGTGTAAATGGTGAATTCTCTGTAACTAGAAGTCTTTAAATCATGATTGAGAACTTCACCAACCCAGCCAGAGGTTAGAGGTCTATTATAGGAGTGGGTGGGTGAGATTCTTTGGCCTGCAATGTGCAGGAGGTCAGACTAAGTGATCATGATGGTCCTTTATGACCTTATAGTCTACGAGTCTAATGTGGTGCTGTTGCGAAAAAGGCTAATACCATTCCGGGGTGTATTAACATATGCAAGACACAGGAGGTAATTGTTTCACTCTACTCAGCACTGGTGAGGCCTCAGTTGGAGTATTGTCTCCAGTTTTGGGCACCAGACTTTAAGAAAGTTGTGGACAAACTGGAGAGAGTCCAAAGGAGAGCAACAAAAATGATAAAAGGTTTAGAAAACTGGGCATGTTTCGTCTTGAGAAAAGAAGATCAAGGAGAGACATAACAGCATTCAAATATGTTAAGGACTGTTAGAAGAGGACTCTGATCAACTATTCTTTATGTCCACTGAAGGTAAGACAAGAAGTAATCCGCTTAATCTGTAGTGAGGGAGATTTAGGTTAGATATTAGGGAAAGCTTTCTAACTATAAAGGATAGTAAAGCACTGAAATAGTTACCAAGGGAGGTTGTTGAATCCCCATCCTTGGAGGTTTTTAAGAACAGACTGCTCAAATACCTCTCATGGTGTCATGGTGTTGGTATACTTGGTCCTGCCTCAGCACAAGGGGGATGAACTAGATGACCTCTTATGGTCCCCTCCAGCCCTACATTTCTATGATTCTATGATAGCTAGCCAACCTTTGTGATCAACCACCAATAAAAGTATCGACCACTAAAGCTCAAGACTGCCATACCAAAGTGCTTCAGAAGGCAGGCACCCTGCTAGAAAAGGAAGGTCTAGATTGCTGCAGTGTACTGAAAAAAATAATTCTTCCGAGTGGTGAACAGATAAAGATTGATCAAAGCAGCAATGCACAAACAAGGGAATATTACAGAAGCCTCTGGTAATATTTGTAAAATCCACAATTTATGTTTTGTTAACCTGTCCAATTTAGGAGTTTTCTAACATATTGCACATAATTGCTGCTAAAAAGCTTTTCTATGACTTCAACACACATGAATTATAAAGACAGCTGAAACTGACCGAGTTTTCCAGTCTGGTGGTGCACATCATTACTGAAACTGATACACTGTAAGTGCCTGATCATGCAATTTGAGCCACATGGCTGGACATTTGCACTAGCACAGAACCTCGTGCTTCAGATGGTTAGAATAAACTAAACTTGATTTTTCCCTGCTAGGGTATCTTGTCCAGGGTCAGAGATAGTGGAAGGATCACTAGTAATAAACATATCCTATCATACCCTTTTGCAAGAGTTTGTTTCTTGAATCATTTAGGCCCAGCCATTCTTCTCCCCTCCCCAGACCCCACACACTTAGCACTGATTAAAGGGCAGAAGCAATAGGCTGCAAGAGCAAAAGAGAAGGTTACTCACCTTGTGCAGTAGCTGAAGTTCTTCAAGATGATTGTTCCTGTGGGTGTTCACTTTCAATGTCTTGGCGTCCTGCGCTTGTAATCAGAGATTTGTAGTTGCATTGCCGTGGTTCGCTGTGCACGTGTGGCAATCATCTCATGCCACTCTGAGCAGCTACTTAGCGTGCGCACCCAACCATCCTTTGGTTTCTTCTCTACCCCAAAGAGTCAGCATGAAGCTCCCAAGAGCCAATCTCCTTTCTCTAATGACAGAATTATGGTTCTTAGGGTTACCATTTTGAAACACTGCATCCTTACAAACTTGATGAGTTTGCATAAGCTTGCCTGGGTCTCCATTTACCATTCTTTTTCTGTGTGAGAAAATAATGGGAATAAAACCATGTTGGAGTGGTACTATTTCCATGGCTCCTAGTTGCAGGAAATGGTTTATTTCCTGCTGCAACTGGGTCTTGTGAGAGGGGTCCCTGAAGAGGGACAGGCAAGGTGGATGGGTAGGGGGAGTAGAAATAAATGGATAGAGTAACCCTTCTGGACAATTTGCAGCATCCATTTGTCTGTGGTGATGTTGTTCCAGACTGGGTAGTGTGGTAACAGGCAGTCTCCAAAGAGACTGGAGGTCATCTGATAATCCAGCATGGGAGAAGATAGAGGTCTTGAGCTCACAACCAGTAGTTCAAAATGATTGACAGGATGTTGAAGATTGAGACGTGGCAGGTTGATTCTGGTTCTGCCTGCGCCTCACTTGTTTTTGCTTGCGGCATTGATCATATTATCATATCATATTGATCTGGGGTTGGGAGTAAAGGGCGGGATGGAATCTTTGGGTATAAAATCAGCCCTGTTTTTTCTTGTTTGGGGGAATGTAAATACCCAAGGTCTTCAAGGTTGTTCATGAGTCCTTTAAGGTATGAAGAGATGCATCTTTGCTCTCATCAAATAGTTTTTGGCACCCAAAGGGCAGGTCCACAACTTGTACTTGTACTTCCCTAGGGAATCCAGAGAGGTGGAGCCATGATGCTCGATGCATGACAACGGACATGGCTATGGATCAGACTGCCATGTTGGCAGAGTCGAGAGAGGCCTTCAGTGCTGTTCTGGTGATTAAGAACTCTCCCTAACATTAGCTTTGTATTGTTCCTTTGCTTCCTCTGGCAGTTGATCAATAAAGGATTTCATTTTGTTGAACAAGTTGTAGGTATATTTTGCTGAAAGAGCTGAGTAATTTGCTATATAAAATTGTAATGAGATTGAGGAGTAAGATTTGCAGCCAAAGAGGTCAAGCCTTTTCCAGTCATAAGGTGTGGTTTTTGACTGGGGTTGTTTTCCCCTTTGGTGCACCACCTCTATGACCAGTGAATTCGGACCAGATGAGTGAACAGGAATTCAGCTCCTTTCGCTGGTGCATAGTATTTTCTGTCTGAGCCTTTACAGGATGGTGGGACAATGGCTGAGTTAATGGGCAGAGATATCTTTGCTGACAGAGATGCCTGCAAGATGTCAGTGAGTTTGTTCTGGGTCTCTGGCAGCTCTGCTAAAGAGATGTCCAGGGATTCTGCCACTCTTTTGAATAAGTGCTGAAAGGATTTAAAATTGCCACCTGTAGTGGGCAGCAGTGGCATAATAGTCCATAATTGTCCACATAATTGTCCAGGGATGAGGACAAAAAATGGGTGGGTGGCAGTGTATCGCCTTCAGGGACCTCTTAGAGTTCCTCTCCCTCTTGGGCTTGTGATGATGGTGAGCCCATGGTTGAAGGGGCCTGGGTAGTCCTTGGTGCTGGTGGGTTGGAAGGTTTAAGAGTCTGGGCCCTGTAGATTGCACATGGGTCCCAGTATGGCCAATTGCGTGGCATAATGATAGGCGGAGGCATCCATGGTAGTGTCTGCCAGCTGTACCCTTCCATAGGTGGTTGTTGGTGAGAAGGTCCTGGTTTCAGGAAGGAATGATGAGGGGTGTAAAGGCTTGAGTCATCCTCTTTGTCCTCATCACTGGATAGTGGGGGTGCAGATCTAATAGAGTGCCTATTCAGCTCAGTCCTGGCCTGACTGGGGTACCATCAATGCTGAACGGAGGAGTGGAGGAGATAGCCAGGTCCGTCTGTCTGATGAAGGGTTGTGATACCAGGAAGCTTGGTGCCATGGATGGCAACGTAGTAAGCTCCAATGGTGCTGCGGTCTTGTTAGGCTGTGTATATGCAGCAGGTGGTGCCATTACACTAGCCGGTGCTGAGGTGTTCTTTGGCACTGTTGGTGCCGAGTTAGGGAGCTTAGCTCTGGCTCATGCAACTGAGTGAGAGCCTGGCCACATCAGTGCCTTGGCTCCTCGGGATGTCTCAGTACTGGATGTTCCCAGTGCTTCTCAGTCCGAGGCTGTCGGTACCAGGGCAGATTTCTCATCAGGAGACTGCTTCTTTTTAGGGGGTGATGACTGCAACCAATGTTTAGTTGCCTTCTTAGGTCCTTAGACACGGTTTGGGTAGAGCCCCTTGTCTGAAACTGCTGCTGGAGACCATTGCCCAGGAGGAGTCCTGGACTCTGGGTTAGAAGCTGGCCTGAGGGATTTCTCCATCATTAATAATTTTAGTTGGAAGTCCCTGGCTTTCAGTGTCCTGGCAAATAGTTTCCTGCAGTGGAAACACTTCTGTGGTACATGGGTTTCCCCAAGACAGCCGATGCACTGAGCATGACCATCCGATACAGGAATTGATAGCCAGCAGGTCAGGCAACGTTTAAAGCCGGGGGAACTAGGCATGCCTGAGGAGGTTCAGGGCAATAGAAAACGGCCATAGTTCAGTTACCATCGGCGGAGACCCACTCGTGGAGGGAGGGGGACAAACAAAACAAAGTTTTGCTTTGGTTTTTTTTTGTTTTTAGTGGGTAAATAAGAAGGGGAAAGGGAAGAAAACCAACAAGAAGGATAAATAAAGATGGGAATATAAGCAATTTATGAAATAGACAGGGGGACTGCTGTCACTCCGACTCAAGTCAAAGACAGAAGAGAAGAAACTGAGGGACAATTGGCTGCGCACACTAAGTAGCCGCTTGAAGCGGTGCGAGATGGCTGCCACATGTGCGCGGCCAACAGGGGCACTCCTACTACATATCTCCGATGACAAGCACAGGGTGCCAAGACACCTAAAGTGGAGCACCAACAAGGACACTCCTCAAAGAAGAAGTTTCTACTTTCAGTGAACACTTCTTACTGGTACAGATAAACAAACACAGACAGAGCAATTACAGGGGGAAGTAATATACAGTTTACTTATTCGTTCCTAAGCACAATAAGAGTCTTGGGATACTTAATCATTTCCCTTTTAACTTTTTAGAATTAAGTTTTCATTCACGTGTTTAAATTAGAGTCTAATTTTTCCAGGATGAAAAATCTTTCAGGTATATGCTCTGTTCATGTTAATACTTCAAAGTGGCACAGATGTTCAGGGGGCAGGGTGGGAGAATGATAAATGTAAAAAATCCCACTGGTTTTTTGTTTCTTTCCTGAACAAACTCAAGTTTCTCATAACCCTAAAAGCACCACAGGTCTGGGTACAGAACTGTCAAACTTCGGCCTCCCACAGCTTTTTTCCACTGGTAGAAGGTAGAGTTGGTGGAGAGACAAGTTCAACAGAATGTCATCTCTCACAAAAGACTTTTTTGCTAATAAATATTAACAACATACCACTGCGTGCCAAATTATCATGCAACTTTTTTCCACCCCAAAATCCACTAATGAGGACCTGTTTGGAGTATTTCACAAAATTCATATAAACTTAATTCATAAAAACAAAAAAGATACAATTATAGATTGTTATAGATACAATTGTGACACTTAAAATGCTGTTTGCATTTTAAGAAGATAAGTGGTTCCAGCAATATTCCCCAAAGCAAACCAAATCTCAAACCGTGAGGTTTCAAAACTGAAGAACCTCTTGAAGTCCAACCATTGCATGAAGTAAATACCTGAGACCAACCAGATGATACAGGAAGACAAGACATGGGATACAAATTAAGAGATGGCCAAAGTTTTCCACTTTGATATTTTTGTTATTAAAATATGACAGTTTACTTAATATGCAATGTCCATAAGTGAATGTATAGTTCCACTTTCTGACAACTCAGCCCACCAAAAATTATAGCTAGAAGAATGATCAGACATGATGTTTTAAAAAACTATTATCTGTGCTCTTTAAAAATATGCCCTCTGCATTAAATCTATTCAGTGAGATTGTTATATTACCTGTAACAACACCACAGTAATGGTTGTGAGGAGCTAGCTTTTCAGTAACTTTCTCCTCTATGGACCTTTTTCGTCTGTACACCCTGTGTGCATGACCTGTCACAGCCAAAGTGTGATTGAGTGGCTCAATAAATATGAAGTCCTCGTTAATCTGTATAAAGCCCATCTGTAAAGGAAAACAAGAGGGACATATAAGGTATGTAATTTAAAGAAACCACATATGCACACACACACAAACACACCCTGCCCCTCCCCCCAAAAAAACCTTTTATTTAAAAAAAAAAATCATTTTAAGAATCCTAGTAGCGAGAATACTATCCTTCCATTTTATTAGCCTCCATCTCAGTGCACTAAACTTCATTTACTTCAACTAAATCTGTGTGAGTTGGTGGCTACATGCCAGTAGCAGATGCACAGTGAAAGATCTGGAATGTTAAAGTCTTGCTTTGGGAGACCCAGGGGTCATTTAAAAATGTACAACATGTACCACACAATCTATACCCTAGTTTTATAACACACCTGTTGCCATACTTTCTCATAACCAATTTTTAATAAAATAGTTCAGATACAAGCTGAATTTAGGGAGTCTGATGCATCTTTAGCAACTGCACAGAGCTGCAACAGATATGAAATTCTTAAGACCCCTTTTACAGATTTTTAACTTTTTAATTAAAAACAAACACATTTTTCTTCAAAAATAATGTATGCCTGGTTAAAAACAGAGAAACACTATCTGTGTTACAGCCTTTTTTTTACCCATGTGCTCACAATGACATAAGATCATGGTTGAGGTCACCAAAATACTGTAAAAACTGTTGTTCTTATAACTACTACTTACTATGGTTCAACTCAAAACTGTTCAATTGGCCAAAAAAATACCAGTTTATGTCAGAATTACAAAGCATGTAGAAAAAAAAAAGTTTTTTTCTCTATAAAATACGATCAACAAAACTGGCAGGTAACTTCTAATTCCAGAGAACTTAAAATCTATGAATCTATGAAACACTGTTCCTAAAAAAAACACCAAAATGGCATATCCAGCTCAAATAAGGAGAGTTCTTCTCCATGTATGCATGTAGTTCCCATTTACACAAAAAAAAGGACTCTTTCTCTTATAGGCAACTTAACTGCATAATCATACTAAAACAGAGATACTTAATTTCACAATCAGGTGTACTAGCTGCACCTCAACTGCTATACTGAATGTTTTCTGAGGACCAATGCTGAATAGACACAGTAATTTCATCCTTAACATCCAATAGTACCCTTAAGATAGCTGGATTTATTTGGTTGTTTTTGTTTTTTTGGTTTTTTGTTTTGTTTTTCCATTTTTTTTGTTGTTGTTGTTTATTTTCAGGTTGCTTGATATTAATTTGGAGTCTGTTAAATATTAAGTATTTAGGTAAGCAAAATACTTTAATATACTTTCAGTGCAACTGTCAAATGGTGCTTTTATACATCCTGTATGTTTTTCTAGTCACCAAAATTGGTCTATTTATATTGAGAATTATGTTTTTAAATAACTGGTGGAGTATATGCAGAGCAGACTAATTTTCTCCTAATATTTGCGGATTCAGGTATTGAATATTTAAAATTTATTTTTTTAATGCAGTGTCTGTGAAAGGTGCTGAGCAGGCTTGGATATAGAATCTTTTTTCTCAGAACTGGTACAGAACAAACAGTAGCTGTGCAAGCTTCTCCACATCACCCAGCCAATGTGCCTTAACCCTGTGTCATAAATATAAAGGGAAGGGTAAACCCCTTTAAAATCCCCCCTGGCCAGAGAAAAAAATCCTCTCACCTGTAAAGGGTTAAGAAGCTAAAGGTAACCTCACTGGCACCTGACCAAAATGACCAATGAGGAGACAAGATACTTTCAAAAGCTGGGAGGAGGGAGAGAAACAAAGGGTCTGTGTCTGTCTGTCTATATGCTGCTTTGCCAGGGATAGACCAGGAATGGAATCTTAGAACTTTTAGTAAGTAATCTAGCTAGGTATGCATTAGCTTATGATTTCTTTAAATGGCTGAGAAAAGAATTGTGCTGAATAGAATAACTATTTCTGTCTGTTTATCTTTTTATAACTTAAGGTTTTGCCTAGAGGGGTTCTCTATGTTTTGAATCTAATTACCTTGTAAGGTATCTACCATCCTGATGTTACAGGGGGGATTTCTTTACTTCTATTTACTTCTATCTCTATTAAAAGTCTTCTTGTAAGAAAACTGAATGCTTTTTCATTGTTCTTAAGATCCAAGGGTCTGGGTCTGTGGTCACCTATGCAAATTGGTGAGGCTTTTTATCCAACGTTCCCCAGGAAAGGGGGGGGTGCAAGTGTTGGGAGGATTGTTCATTGTTCTTAAGATCCAAGGGTCTGGGTCTGTAGTCACCTAGGCAAATTGGTGAGGCTTTTTATC
The DNA here is from genome assembly GCF_965140295.1 of Lepidochelys olivacea. Taxonomy (NCBI): domain Eukaryota; kingdom Metazoa; phylum Chordata; order Testudines; family Cheloniidae; genus Lepidochelys; species Lepidochelys olivacea. The sequence goes on along the minus strand of NC_140415.1, from coordinate 82,844,730 downwards.
AAACCTTGTCCAGGAAGTGGGGTGCAAGGTTTTGGGAAGTATTTTGGGGGGAAAGATGTTTCCAAACAGCTCTTCCCCAGTAACCAGTATTTGTTTGGTGGTGGTAGCGGCCAATCCAAGGACAAAGGGTGGAATATTTTGTACCTTGGGGAAGTTTTGACCTAAGCTGGTAAAGATAAGCTTAGGAGGTTTTTCATGCAGGTCCCCACATCTGTACCCTAGCATTCAGAGTGGGGAAGGAACCTTGACACCCTGACCTGGAGGAACTGTCCCAAAAGATGAGAGAATAGTTCATCCTTCATGCTCATTCAATCTGTGGCCTCTTTGCTGAGATGTCTACTTAATGGTGGCATTTGTTATGTGGTGACCTGTGTACTTAGAGGACTGACTGAGACCATCAATTCGTTTCACATTAGCGTTGATCACTACTTACTTAGATGGAATGTTAACCTAGTGCTGAATAAATACTATTCCCAATCCCCTGAGTCACTCAAACAGGGAATTGCAAATTGAATATAAAATTTACCAAAGAGCATTAATATCAGCCATACATATTCAGCTGGATAATTCCCAGCTGAATTTGGATAGCCAAATATTCAGTCTGTTCATTCTGGCTGCTCTTGAAAATAGCATAATTCTTCTTTCTGAAGCAGCTACTCTGCCTGACTGGCAGTCTACTATTCCTCCATCTCCTGACCACACAGAGGAGGAGATGAGAAGACATCCCCTCCTTCCTCCTCCCCCGACCCCCCAGTAACCAAGATCTCCATTCTTTGGTTTCACTGGGAGGGGAGAGAAGAACATCTCCCACCACTGCCTTGAACCTCATGGAGCTGGAGCAGAGTAAAAAAATAACCTTCCATCTCAGTTCCAAGCCAACCTCTGATGGCAAGAAAATAGGGATTTCTTTTAGCAGAGTTCACTCTGGCACATCACTCTGCCCTAGAAAGATCATTAGTCAGTGATACAATGCCCAGAGGAATGGGGCTAGATGTGACAATGGCCCTGGTAGTGAGGCATCAACATACTACAGTCCTCAAGTTTGACCCAGCAATTGGGTGTTGATACATAGTGCTTGCAAGATGGTATCTGGTCTTTAATGAATACAAGTAGTAAAACACCTACTCCTACCTCTTAATTGCTCCTGCTCAAGCACAATAAGGATGCAAATGCAATGGAGGTAATATCTAATCCTGATGGTTTTATCTGTTGAATGTCCATGGATACCTTGGTGATATGCATAACATAACTGCGCAGAAAATGTGCACATTCTAAGAGGTTGTCTAGCATGTTCCATGGTGCAGGCACCTAACAAAAATGGAAGTTTTCTATTGCAAATGCTCATATTCCAATTTGTAGTCTTATAACTGTCATAAAATAAAAACTTGTAAAACCTCTAGTCCTGAAAGCGGACGATCTTCATGTTGCAATGTGCATTATAATAACCCTACCCAGAGTTCATTTCCCTAAAAACAATGGAATATTCCATTTTTTTTATTTGATGAGGGGCTTGATTCTCCTGTCATTTATACCTGGATATATTTGAAGTTACTACTGCAGTTAGTGCACTAAGATAAAGAGAGGAGAATGTGCCTGTTCACATTACAAGAGACAATTGGCTATACCCAGTACACGTCCCTGTATAGAAGTGTGGTTCTTGATCTACATGTGGCTCTAAGATCCTACATGTAACTCTGACTAAGTCTTTTGCTCAGACTCTGTCCGTTTCTGTTCAAAGTCATAGCAGGCCAAGTTCTGTCAAAGGAGCACTCAGACACAAATGAGGCAGCCTGAGGAGCACTTAGTGACCAGAACCCATCACATACATATACAATCCTCACAGATTTAGCTCCTTGGAGGGGGAAAAGGGGAAGAGAGAAAACACCAGCAGACTTTCTATCACAATCAAGAAAGGAAGTGGACAGTAGGGACAAAAGAACACCCACAGGCACACATTGTTATGTAAAGCCTCCGCTCAGTCCAGCAGAATGAGATTGTACGATTTGTAACTTTTCAGTCATTGCGAGTATGATCATCAGGACTGGCTCTAGGCACCAGCAAAGCAAGCACGTGCTTGGGGCAGCACAATTCCAGGGGAGCGGCATTCCGGCCTCCTTTTTTTTTTTTTTTGGCTGGGGCAGTTGCGCTCTCAGAACTTGGGGTGGCAAATTTTTTGCTTTGGGCAGCAAAAAACCTAGAGCTGGCCCTTATGATCATTAAGTTCTGTAACCTTTTGCAAACTTTGTAACTTTAGTTATTGTTCCTTGCAAGCTTTGTAACCTTTTCAGTTACCATTTGTATAAACCTCCCAGCTTTGCAATACCCCATCACACAATCAGAGAGAGTGTGAATAAGGGAATGTGGTTGGGAGATAAGGGAGTGTGAACAAGGGAGTGTATGTGGGACTGGGCGGGGAGGAACTGCAAGGAGAATAGAGCCCAGAGACAGGTGTGTAGGATGTAATCTGCCCTGAGAAGGCAATCATGGGGTGCGGTAAAGAAAAGAAGACAAATACAGATATGTCACAACACAGGCATCATAATGCAATTTCAGGACATTGTGCCTGGCTTATTTTATGGCTTCCTATGACCCCATTTAATGAGGAAGTAATTCTCCAATTGCTCAAGGATGAGCATCACTGAGCTACACTTCAGTGTTAGCGGATCTTGGCTGTGTAGTAACCTGTTGGATTGAAATAGCACAACAAAATGCATCTGAGAATTAGCTGCCTCCCTCCCCAAATATTCCATCATTTAAAAACACCTCTAAATACACAAAAGTCCCTTTTCTTGTGATTTATATTTCAAAAGCTTTAAAATAATACCAATCACACTGCTTGGGCAGAAGATGCATTTATGCACACATGTGGTATGGAATTAAATAACATTTGTTCCCCAGCTGTTAACTGATGTCATCACCAGCATACTAGCACATGGATGCATCTGTTCCTTTGTCATAAATAATGTCATCTTCCCCAAATGTCAGAAGCAGAATTCACATCCCAAAATTTACCAGTGCTATATGAAAATAAGAATCATGCCTTCTCTCTCGCTCATTTAATAATTGCTCTCTGGTATTCAACCATTGCTATGTATATTTCATAGACATTCCATTCCTGATTACATTAAAAAATGAACATAACATGGCCATCTTCTGATTCTAACAACACACTCTCCTGCCCATCTGCAGAGGGAGGATGCATAGGAGCTCTACAGATCCTAATTCCCTTACAGTTTCCAACTTTCCAGTATTGTCCTGGAGTCTCCAGGAATTAAAGATTAATCTTTAATTAAAAATTATGTCATGTGATGAAACTGAATACATCCAACCAAAATTGGCAACCCAAGTCCCTTCCCACACTGCTACTGGTGATGCAGGAAGCCAGTGCAGGACTGCATCCCCTCATGCCCTTGCACCAGCACATAACCCAGGCTGTGATTTGAGCCTACACTAGTTTATACAAACAGGCAGTAAATCCAACATTTCCTTAAAGATTAGTAAGTCTATTTTAAACAGTATCCCCCAAAACATTACCACCATATACACATTTAAAAATGAAAGGTTTATTAAAATGTATAGCGCAAAAGCCAATTCTTCTCCAGCACTGATTAACTTTAAACAGTTTTGTAATCTGAGACTTTGTGGTCTTTACAAAATCTCACAGAATATTAGAATGATTTATTGTTTTTTGTGTCTGATTGCAAAAACGAAATTATTCTTTTACATTTCAATACAGCACTCCAAAGAAGAGTACTGCAAGTTAACGAATATTATTAAAAACTAATCTGTTAGTTTCAAGATTAAATTAATATATTGAATTCAAATAAAACATTAACTGGAACATAAAAATAAATATCTTAAACTCTAATAAGAGCTTTTAACAGGACAAACATACATTATTAACATATTTTGATGGTTTTTATAAGGACTAATTCTCTATTCTTGTTATATACTATAACCCTCTCTCATCAGGTATCTTTATTTTTGAAGGTTGAAGACATGATTCGAAAAGGATATCCAGTAACCTCTGTCATTGATTAAGTGAGCTTCCAGATTTAAATGCTTCACTATTTATGTGGTTTTTTCTTCAAAGTTTTCTGTCTACCTGCAGATTGCTTTTTCTGGTGTTCTGAATTAAAGAGAAATATTGTTTGCCTCTCCCTTTCCATTTGCCAGTGTGACAAGTGCTTTTCACATACCCCAATCTGATTTTTTTCTTCAATGACAGAAGCACATCATGCAGTGTGTGTGTGTGTGTATTAATTCCACACATATACTGCCTTAACAGATGAGCAATATTTTGAACATTATGCAGAGTTAAAAGCACCCTTTCAAAATCTGCCCAAAAATGTAGACTCTGTAAAAACAAAGTTTTCAAAGATGGAGTGGAATGTTTCCCGGATTTTTAAAATGTCTGTACTACTCTGTAATCTTAGCAAATCCACACTTTACAGCATCATGCTACAGCAGTAGCAGTGGCTCTCAAAATTTTATCTTCATTACCTACTTTTATCAAAGCAAGGGAACTCAGGCCATACACTCACATGTTCAAGAGACAATATTCATGTAGCCCAAACTATTAATGAAACACTAGAATACAGAAGCATATAGAACACTAAGAGGCGTACCAGCACCATGGCTCATTTCAGTAAGCAGTGAGTGCACACAATTAGTTGAGCAGGGGGTTGGACTGGATGACCTCCTGAGGTCCCTTCCAACCCTGATATTCTATGATTCTGTGAATTCTACTTGGTGTAGCCATGGTAGAAAAAATGACCCAAACTGAAACTGAAAAGTGACCTGTGAATCACCTCCAGGAAAAGACATGATCCCAGGGGGAAAAAGGTGGTGGGGAAGAGAATGGGGGACAGGACATCAAGGGGGTCTCACATGGAGAATATGGGCTTGATCTCCCTTGAACCTCCATTCCCCCATTCTGTCCCAGCAGCAAGGCCCTGAGGTATGTGGCTGCCACCTCTTCCTCCTCCTTGCTCTCTCCTCCTGGAGACTCCAGATGGGCTGGTCACCACCAGTAACAGCACTGAGGGTATATCTACACCAAAAATTAAGGTGTAAGGTATGCCTACCCACACTACTTAACATGGCTAATAATAGTAGTGAAGATGTGGTGGCATATGCTTCAGTGCAGGCCAGCCTCCCCAGAACAAACCCACTGGAGACCCTATGGACAGACTCAGGCCGCTAGTCTCCACCAGGATCTATGCCATTATGTCTTCACTACTGTTGTTACCTGTGCTAACTAGATTAAAGCTAGCACAAGTATGCCTACCCATGCTACAATCACACTTTTACTTGTGGGGTAGAGGTACCCTGCAAGTAGCTGAGAAGAGGAACTGGCATGCCAGTGCCACAACATCCCATGATGGCAAGAGGGGGTGACTATATGGGAGGGAATAGCAGCTCAGTACTTGCAGCATTGCTGTACGCCTGACAGAGACTTGCTCTAGAGCTGGAACAGGCACCCAGAGAATTTCTGTATTCTTATTTTCAAGACAGCAAATAAAAAAAACGATACAAGAGTTTGAAGCCCTACGCCGACACTGTCTGAACCCCGCCGTATGAAGCATGAGGTACAGTAAATCTGACTAGAAATAAAAGCGAAACTAGCTAGTTTTCTTTCACTGTCCAAACTAAGCGAAGAGTAAATAAATACCACGCAGATTATTAAAGTATTAACAAAACAAATAAGGACACTTGTTTATTTAAAAATAAAAGGGTTTATAAACAGGCAGTTTCCCTTTAACATTTATTGAAAATACTCCAGCCCCTCTCTTCCCCCCTCCCACTCCCCTGCACTTCTAGCTACTAACATATCCACACACTCACTGGTCTTATGGTCCCTTCACCACATGTGCTACAGACACGAGCAGCACCTTGTCTTTAAAAAGACTCCAGCCAACTCCAGTACATTAGCTACGGGCCACAGTGTTCTTTAGCAATGGGCCAAACTGGAACTCCAAGAAGTCCATACATCTGTAGTTCTGGGAATGAGTCAGTGTTGTTAGATCTTTACTAGTGATCTCACAATTGACAAAAATGTTGCCAGCCTCCTACATATCCCCCAAGAGCTGCTGCAAATTTAATTCACTATGGAAACACGATAACTGAAGCCACCCACTGGATGGCCAGAACTGACGGACTAGGATGTAGAATGCCTCTTCATTTTTGTCCAAAATTTTCAGACATTCAATTAAAGGTCAAAATGGATGCTGCAGTACAGTTACTTTTTCTATGTGATTCCAAAGAATACTCTACAATAGACTGTCCCTTGGTATTTGCAGTTCTTAATTTACTGTCCACCCTGCTATCAATTTATATTCTGTCCTTTCCATCATTTAGACCCATGATTATTATTGCTACCCCCACAGACATATTTTGTTGATGTGGTAGGAAACCAACCCAAAGAAACACCCTTTCTAGCCTTAACCAGTGGTTCCCAAACTTTTCACTTTGCACCCTCCTTGCACCTGTCCACCCAATCCCCGGGAGCCACTGTTAGGACCTGGGGCCAGGTTGGGTCCACAACAGGGAGTGGGGCTGTGGCTGGGAGCAGAGCCCAGGCCAGGAGCCAGAGGCTGACGCCAGGGCCATGGCTGGGAGCAGGTCTGAGGATGAGAGCAGAACTGCAGCAGGGGATGGGGCTGGAGGAGAGCTGGGGGAATGGACCACATACACCAACCACATTGGGCTCAAATGGGCACAACCAGCGGGTAAGAAGTCACATCCCCCTGAAAATGAAAAGCTAACAAAGCCCAACAGGATGCAGTATATATACTGCTACCTAATACTACATAAAGATGATCCAGTACTTGTATTTTGTGCACTTTATTTTATTCAAGAGGAGAGGACTGGTCCCTCAGAAGCTTTGGCAATACACTGGCAGGCATGGTAAATGTTTTGCCCTTTGTCAATAAGCTGAGTGGTTGTGTTCACTGTGTTTACTGTATAAGAGACAGCACACAGAGAGTTGGTAAACACAACTTTACTTGCTGAAGGCTAACACAGAACTCATAGCAGGACAACAGCCAAGTTTCCAGGTTGGAACCCCTGATAGTTCATCCATCTTTAATTTTAAAAGGATGCTGTCAATCTGAAAACCAGTAAATTTCAAAAAATAAGGTAAAAATAATTCCAGGTAGTAAACTTGTCCCTGATTCCTTCTGCCAGTTTTATGTGGGTTTGCCATCAATTTTTCTTATTTTTTAAATGTTCTGCTCCCCGCATCCGTTGCTCAGTGAAAAGCCCATACAAGCAAGGAAACGAAATAACTGACTTATCAGGGGAAGGGAGCACTCACCACACACAAAGTACCAAATGCACAAATTAAAAACATTGCAAAAACTACAGGAAAATGTATCTCTAATCTCCCTCATTTATTGCAATCTTCAGTGATATTTGTTACAAAAAGTTCGTAAAAATATTTCAGACAGAAGTGTGATTTCTAAATTCACAGTGTTGTTTTAAAATAAAATGTTCATTCACTACAATTAGCAACTGGAAGCCCAGAACCTGATCTAAAGCCCATTGAAAACAATGAAAAAGCTCCTCATGACTTCAAATGGGCTTCAGATCAGGCCCCATGTGATTATTTCTTTTTACAAATTCGACATTTACATCTATGTAGTACAAGACGCATTTGGGAAAATTGAAGACACCAACCCAAATCCCACCGAAATCTTAGATCAAGAGTTCTCCTTGCTCTTTCAGGATGTCAGAACAACTTATTAGTAGAGCTTCGTGCCCATCACAGAGCTCACGGAAGTCACGGATTCCATGATTTTCCACGACTTCCATGACGTCTGCAGCAGCCAGTGTGGCTGACCCCAGAGCCGCCCAAGCAGCTGGCTCCAGGGCCAGCTGCTCAGGTGATCCTGGGGACAGCTATACCAGCCACTGCTCGGACAGTCCTGGGCAGCTGGCCCTAGGGACCGCCCAAGCAGCTGTTGGTGCGTCTGCCCCCAGGACTGCCCGAGCAGTGGTAGGTGTGACTGGCCCTGGGGACTGCCCGAGCTGCAGTCCCCAGGACGCCCAGAGCAGCAGCTTCTCCAGTGGCCCCGGCAGCTGGTGCCACAGCTGGCCTCAGACCTCCCCAGCAGCAGCCTTTACTCAATTTCCTTGCTTACGGAATTTTGAGATTATGTCCTTTAAAATTACCTTCTTAAAACTACGGTGGTCATTTGCATCTCCTCAACTGTGGTCAGAAGGGCAAACATAACTGCAGACTTACAAACCCACACATTTGTCAAAATGTATACTTGCCAATTATCTATTTTCCCTTGACCTGTAAAAAGCTGAAATATAGATAGATAGATTAGATAGATATAAATATATACTATGACCTGCTACTTCCAACTACTCTAAAGCGTAAAACTTTAGTTTAAAACTAAATTTATATATACACACACGTGTGTATGCATATACATATGTGTGTGTGTGTGTATTAATTAATGCCAGTTAGAATTAATTCAACAAGACTTAACTTAGTCAAACCCTACTTTCCTTGCTGAAGTTACTGGGAGTTACACCTGGATGAGGAGTAAAAAGTCCACGATTTTGCCCAAAGCTTTATTATACTACCCACACTTGCATTGAAAGAAACCAGCTACACATAGGACCTTACTACTCTCTTCTTTCCACCCCTTACTATACCCTTTGTTCTCTCTACCATGTATTATTTCATTATTCTCCCACTTAAAAAGTATTTTAATAGATCTACTTTTCTAACAGGTGTATATGTACAAGGTCTTTACTATACAACAATGAACAGCAGAATGAGTAATAGTCAGTCTAGTAGAGAGATAAGTAATCTATTCCTTCAACTTGTTACCTCTGTATTACAGATGTGTCAGACTCCTGGCCCATGGGTCAGATACCTCTAGTGGGTTGTACCCTACCTGGCATACTCAAATGCGGCAAAAGCTAAGCTTTTTTTCATCTTTTTAGAAGGAATTTTCTATAACTCCTGGGTGGGAAGATAAACTTCCAAATGTAAACTGGGCATTAATAAATACAGTGTTATATTCCTAAGTCTGCAGATAGCATAAAACACTGACTCTGAAATTGTGAATTCCCCCTGCACCCATTAATTTTTCTTTTAAATTTAAAGCCTAATGACAACCTTTTTAAAATGTCAGCATAAATTATGTAACTACTAATCTTTCTGGGAGATGGGAAGGTAAGAAGGTGGAAACAAAGCTCACATGGGATGAAGGGTGGGCATTAGGAGCTGATGCAAGAAAAGAAATGCTGAGGTAAGAAAGGAGAAAAGAAAAAAGGACTACGAGACGTAAACAGAGAAAGGAAGATAGTAAAGGAAGTGAAACAAAAAGCAGACATATTGGTAGCCCTAAGGGTGAGCACTGAGTAATTCTGAGAATACAACAATAAAGATACAGGACACATAACTACTGCTAAAAATGACTGCTAGCATTTTCAAAGGAACCTAAGGATTCTGGCACCCAAATCTATTGAATTCCAATGGAAGTTGGGCATCTAACTCCCTTAGTCACCTTTAAAAGACCTCTACTGTATATCTTCATGAAAACCTCCCACTGACATCATCAGGGAATTCACTGTGAATGGAGGGGACTATGTAGTCACCTATTTATACACTGCCCATGAGCAATAATTAAAAATGCAAATCAGTCCTCTCTACTGAATATGCGTTACATCCGTGGCACATTGTAACCAATGCACTGAAAGGTGTCACTGTGAATAATATGATACACCAGTCTCTAAGTGTTTGGTAATTTGCTGAGTGTACCATAGGTTCGGAAACAAGTGTTGTAGGTGTTCCCTGAACTCAGCTCTTCAGGCAATAACCATCAGAGCTTTCCAAAGGCACTCACATAATTCAAGTAGGAAAGATTATTTCTCTACTAGTGCTGCCAGCAAACAAAAGTTGCAAGTACCCTAGGCATAGCCTGTAGCTTCCTGCTGTGGGTCCCACTGGCCCCCTGCCAGCAACAGAGTTGATCTCAGCCCAGCTCTTAGTCTGCTTGCTATCAGGCCTTCCCTCCACAGCCACCCCTCAGCCTGCTGCTGCAACCCTCTGCTCCTGTTCACATGCAGTTTCAGGCTCCTCCTGATCCACGTTCCCTGAAGCTCTGGTAGTACTTCCCTTTCCTGTGCTGGAGGGATTATGGAGCCCTCCACTGGCTAGATGTTGCACTGGGAGCTACCTCCATGCACTGTAAACAACCCCAGGTTCATTATAATCTGGTATTTGTGCAGTTTCACAGCAAGTTTACTCTTTACATAGATTCTTTTTTAAAAAAAAAACACTCATTCTTTTAAAGCAGCTTCTTTGTAATTTAACATATATTTGGGTTGGTGCACAGAAAATGTTATTCTTTTCACAGGTCTATTCCTTTACCAGTTTATTTTTAAGTGGACTCTACCACACATTTTTTTGCCAGTAATTATCCAGAGTTATAGTTTAATTTTGCTGTAACAAAATCAATTATGTCAAAACACTGGAAGAAACCCAACATATAAAATCCCAAAGCTCATCTTGAACTCTTTCAAGCCCCTGATAAATCATGTACCAAAAAAGCACAGTACAATTTAACGGTATATCAAGCTGATTTCAAAATTAGTACTGCAGTCTACATCAAATGCCTAAAAAAATGAAATGTTACAGGGTGGTAATTAAGATGTTTGGTGTGCTGCCAAACATCATAGTTAATAAGTTGACTTTTTCTGGGACACTGTGGAAACATTTACAGACAACCCCAAGCAGTGCCTCATCCAGTAGAAGACAGGATAGATTTATGCACTGTTCTTTCTCTCCTGAGATGCAAGTTTGAATCTGTTCCAGTCTGAGATTACTAAACGAACGTTAATGATGACTCAGTGTTAAAAAGGATATGAGTGCCAGTTTCAAAACCTTCAACAAGAGACACTGTAAATCAGGGGGTATGTTCTCCTCTCAATGCACATGTTGTTCCTGTTATACAGACCTATGTCTCTAAAAGGCAGATGGGAACCAAATCAACAGTTTCTAAAGGTGTATATCATATCCCTTATTTGTCATATGAAGATTACATTTTTTATCTAATGAGCATACAGTATAGGTACTGATGATCCACAGATTAAATTCATATTTGTCTAAAATGTTCTGACCCAGCGAGTGTTACTGGTGAGGCATGACCATCCCAGGAATTCAGTGTGATCTAGTGATCAGATAAAAAGACCAGACAAAGGGAGTCAGGAAGACCCTTGAAGTTTCAGATCCCTGGTAGTTGTTGGTTGAAGTACAGGATTCATTGTGTGAAACACACATGTCCATGACCCCATTTTAATTCAGGCAAACCTAGCTCTAAAATCTAGTAAACACCACAAAATATAGTTGTCAATAGCAAGCAAGCATGCGTGGATTTGTTTTAAAAAAATCTTGCCCATGTAATTGGAACTGCATATATTTTGATAAATTACATAAAGGAAGCTCTTATTTAAACATCATCATTAATGATCTGGAAAACAGAGCAATCAACATACATACTGATATTTGCTGATGACACAAAATTGGGAGGCATTATAAACCCCAGAAGATAAAGAGAACCTTGAGAGCAGGAAATGAAATGAAATGAAATGAAATGGAGGGGGGAATCTAATACACTAAATGGGAAGAAGATACTTGGAAAGGAGCTTAATAGTGATCATAGACAGAAAATTAGGTATGTGGCTGCAATGTGATGTTGCAGAAAAAGCAACAATGCTATTTTGTGTAGGGTGACCAGACAGCAAGTGTGAAAAATCGGGACAGGGGATGGGGGGTAATAGAAGCCTATATAAGAAAAAGCCCCAAATATCGGGACTGTCCCTATAAAATCGGGACATCTGGTCACTCTAATTTTGGGATGAGGTGAGATTCCCTCTGAGACCTTTTTGAGTCAACTTATACAGAACACCTCATCCAGTTCTGGGAGAACACATTATCCAGTTCTCTGGAATCGAAGACATCAGTTCAACTCCAGATTTGTCACTAAGGTTTCTTTATTGGCATACAATCAAACTACACTTGAGTTGATCAGGCTCAACCATAGATGGTGGGTACAGGGCATATCGCACATCCAAAGTATAACGTCATTAATCAGTTTATATACAAATTCTAAAACAAACTGCTGCATGCGCCTTTTAATCTGCATTGTATCATGCACTTCAGGATTGGTTCATTAATTTCTGTAGCCAATCCCCATCTAGATCATGAACTGTTCTCGTGCTGCACTGCATGCTAGACCACAGATGCATACTATCACACACAGCTTACTATCGTTACTAGCTACATCTTTTATATAGTTACAAGGCTACTTTAAATTCATGCTTTATTCATTGTTTTGTGTCTTGTCCAAAACAGCCTAGTTAGATGCACATACAAAAGTATCCTATTTATGAATCAGGGAGGTGAAGTCCCTCTTTATACAGCTTTGGTGGACCACAGCTGCTGTTAGTTTGGGCACACTGTAACCAGAAACAAGAAGACAGACTGGTGGAGATCAGAGAAAAGCAACAAATACTAATAAGATATAGCAACTGACCAATGAAAAAAGATTCAAATAAATAAATATGTACAACTAAAGAGAATATCAAAAATATCCACAAATATTTGAGCACTAAACATTGGCATTGGGATGCCAATGCAAAATGGAAAATGTATAGGAGAAAACATGAAAACTTGAGATCTACTAAAGTGTAGAGCACTCTCCCAAAGGAAGTGGGTCAAATCCCACTGCCCAAGGTATTTAAAATTGAACTGGAGAAAACAATAACTAACATACTGTAAAAAACAAACCTGCATGAGCAGTGGAATGAACTACTATTAGGGTTTTTTATAACTAATTTCTATTATTCTAATGTTAATTTGTAACCTCTTCTTTATCTACTGATGTTATTTTATCACTTTTTTACAGCAGTCCTCTCAGAGATTCACAATAGATACCTCTTACAATTTCATTCTCAGAGGAATATTTACCTTTTCTAAAATCAGCAGAAGCACACCTCTGTAACAAAAGGCTGTGTTAGTTTGAGACATTAGTCCCTCCTCCTTGACTCCAACAGATCCTACTAGAGTGCAAGCATACTCTCATGAAATAGTGTATGTGACTGAGAGTGTATTGAGTTCTAGTCCTATTCTGTCAATGACTTCCTGTATAAACTTGGGCTAGTTAATCATGATCACATTTTCAGCAGCATCCTCGAATACTAGATGCCTACAGGAGTCTCCAGTTGGGCAATTAAAATAGGAGATACTCAAAACTAGTGGCCACTTTTGAAAATGTTGATCTAAACCTTGCTAAACCTCAGTCTCCACTTCTGCAAAATGAAGATAATATTACCTGTTTCACAGGTGCAACATAAATGCGAAATTTTATAATGCAGTGTCTTTAACAGAAGTGGATTATAAGCATATTTTTGTTATAGTGTTCACCTTCCAATATATATTGTGTATTTGGACTTTCAGAAAACCTTAGACAAAGGCTGTTCATGAAGCCGTGGGATAAGACAGAAGGTCCTCTCATGGATCAGTAACTGGTTAAAAGACAGGAAACAAAGAGTAGAAATAAATGGTCAGTTTTCACAATGGAGAGAGGTAAATAGTGGGGTCCCCTAAGGGTCTGTACTGAAACCAGTTTTATTCAACACATTTATAAATGAACTGGAAAAGGAGGTAAACAGTGAGGTAGCAAAGTTTGCAGACGACACAAAATTACTCAAGATTGTGGCCAGTTTAGGACTTAACTAAGAGTTACAAAGGGATCTCACAATATTGGGTGACTGTGCAACAAAATGGAAGATGAAATTCAATGGTGAGAAGTGCAAAGTAATGCACATTGGCAAACATCCAAACTATACATACAAAAGGATGGGGTCTACATTAACCACGCAAGAAAGAGATCTTGACGTCACTGGATAGTTCTCTCAAAACATCCGCTTAATGTCCAGCAGCAGTCAAAAAAGCTAACAAAATGTTAGGAACCTTTAGGAAAGAGATAATAAGACAGAAAATAGCATAATGCCACTATATAAATCCATTGTAAGCCCACACCTTGAATACTGCATGCAGTTGTTGTCACCCCATCTCAAAAAAAAAAAAAGAATTGGAAAAGGTACAGAGAAGGGCAACAAAAACGAGTAGGGATATGGAACAGCTTCCATATGAGGAGAGATTAAAAAACGTGGGACTGTTCAGCATGGAAAACAGAAAACTAAGGGGAAGGGGACATGATAGAGATCAGAGGTCAACACTTGAAATTAATAGGCAGCAGGTTTAAAACAAACAAAAGAAGGAGTACTTCACACAACACACTTGTGGAACTCATTGCCAGGGAATGTTGTGAAGACCAAAAGTATAACTGGATTTAAAATAAAAAAAACTTAGATAAGTTCATGGAGCATAGGTCCATCAATGGCTATTAGCCAAGACAGGGCTGCAACCCCATGCTCTCGATGTCCCTAAGCCTCTGACTGTCAGATGCTGGGACCTGTGAGGAAACAAGCACCTCAAACCCAGGCCCATGTGTCCCCAGGGAGTGCTCAGGCCACAACCACCACCCAGCTGCACCACTGAGTAATCAGGGAAGGGCTTAGTGAAGAGTTAGTTTGCAGAGGGCCCCGCACCCTAAGCTCCTAATTAGGGGAAATATCCAGTCCCCTCCCACTGGCTTAGAAGCTCTATATAAACCAGGAAGTAACAACATAAATTTGTCTGAGCAACTAGAGGAATTCCTGACTGACTGCTCCTATGGACCTTTCTTCTTACTGGACTCCTGAGTCCTCTATTCCTGCCTGCTCCTAGTTCCTGTCCTCCTATCCTAGACTCTTGTCTACTCCCATTTCCTGCTGTTCCTGCTCCTACACCTCACCCATGACAGTATCTCCATCTCTAACCCTTTGGCTGGCACCTGATCTTGTTTCTGATGCCAACCTTCAGCTTGGTACGTGATTCTGTCTTCGGTTCTGACTCTAGGCACTGACCACTAGACATGACCACCCATGCCCTGGTCATTGGAGTACTGGATGACAGGGGATGAATCACTGAATAATTGTCCTGTTCTGTTCATTCCCTCTGAAGCATCTGGCATTAGCCACTGTCAGAAGACAGGATACTTGGCTAGATGGACCCAATATGGCCTGACCCAGTATGGCCATTCTTATGTTCTAATATTCTTATGTTAAAAATGTATTTTCTGAGCTTTAGCAACTCAGTTTCAGAATGCAAAGAAAGCTTACATTCAATATGTATTTATTTTCCACAGATATTCATGTGTTAGCCCTGGTCTATACTAGGACTTTAGGTAGAATTTAGCAGCATTAAATTGATGTAAACCTGCACTCGTCCACATGATGAAGCCCTTTATTTCGACTTAAAGGGCTCTTAAAATCGATTTCCTTACTCCACCCCTGACAAGTGGATTAGCGCTTAAATCGGCCTTGCCAGCTCGAATTTGGGGTACTGTGGACACAATTTGACAGTATTGGCCTCCGGGAGCTATCCCAGAGTGCTCCATTGTGACTGCTCTGGACAGCACTCTCAACTCAGATGCACTGGCCAGGTAGACAGGAAAAGAACCGTGAACTTTTGAATCTCATTTCCTGTTTGGCCAGCGTGGCAAGCTGCAGGTGACCATGCAGAGCTCATCAGCACAGGTGACCATGATGGAGTCCCAGAATCGCAAAAGAGCTCCAGCATGGACCGAACGGGAGGTACGGAATCTGATCACTGTTTGGGGAGAGGAATCCGTGCTATCAGAACTCCGTTCCAGTTTTCAAAATGCCAAAACCTTTGTCAAAATCTCCCAGGGCATGAAGGACAGAGGCCATAACAGGGACCCAAAGCAGTGCCGCGTGAAACTGAAGGAGCTGAGGCAAGCCTACCAGAAAACCAGAGAGACGAACGGCCGCTCCGGGTCAGAGCCCCAAACATGCCGCTTCTATGATGAGCTGCATGCCATTTTAGGGGGTTCAGCCACCACTACCCCAGCCATGTTGTTTGACTCCTTCAATGGAGATGGAGGCAACACGGAAGCAGGTTTTGGGGACGAAGATGATGATGATGAGGTTGTAGATAGCTCACAGCAAGCAAGCGGAGAAACCGGTCTTCCCGACAGCCAGGAACTGTTTCTCACCCTGGACCTGGAGCCAGTACCCCCTGAACCCACCCAAGGCTGCTTTCTGGACCCGGCAGGCGGAGAAGGGACCTCCAGTGAGTGTACCTTTTAAAATACTATACATGGTTTAAAAGCAAGCATGTAAAAGGATTACCTTGCCCTGGCATTCGCGGCTCTCCTGGATGTACTCCCAAAGCCTTTGCAAAAGGTTTCTGGAGAGGGCAGCCTTATTGCGTCTTTCATGGTAGGACACTTTACCACTCCAGGCCAGTAACACGTACTCGGGAATCGTACAACAAAGCATTGAAGTGTATGTTTGCTGGCGTTCAAACAACATCCGTTCTTTATCTCTCTGTGTTATCCTCAGGAGAGTGAGATATAATTCATGGTCACCTGGTTGAAATAGAGTGCTTTTCTTCAGGGGACACTCAGAGGAGCCCGTTCCTGCTGGGCTGTTTGCCTGTGGCTAAACAGAAATGTTCCCCGCTGTTAGCCACGGGGAGGGGGGAGGGTTGAGGGGGTAGCCACGCGGTGGGGGGAGGCAAAATGCGACCTTGTAATGAAAGCACATGTGCTATGTATGTAATGTTAACAGCAAGGTTTACCCTGAAAGAGTGTAGCCACTGTTTTATAAAATGTGTCTTTTTAAATACCGCTGTCCCTTTTTTTTTCTCCACCAGCTGCATGTGTTTCAAGGATCACAGGATCTTCTCCTTCCCAGAGGCTAGTGAAGCTTAGAAAGAAAAAAAAATGCACTCGAGATGAAATGTTCTCCGAGCTCATGCTGTCCTCCCACACTGACAGAGCACAGATGAATGTGTGGAGGCAAATAATGTCAGAGTGCAGGAAAGCACAAAATGACCAAGAGGAGAGGTGGCGGGCTGAAGAGAGTAAGTGGCAGGCTGAAGACAGGGCTGAAGCTCAAATGTGGCAGCAGCATGATGAGCGGAGGCAGGATTCAATGCTGAGGCTGCTGGAGGACCAAACCAGTATGCTCCAGTGTATGGTTGAGCTGCAGCAAAGGCAGCTGGAGCACAGACTGCCACTACAGCCCCTGTGTAACCAACCGCCCTCCTCCCCAAGTTCCATAGCCTCCACACCCAGACGCCCAAGAACGTGGTGGGGGGGCCACCGGCCAACCAGCCACTCCGCCACAGAGGATTGCCCAAAAAAAAGAAGGCTGGCATTCAATAAATTTTAAAGTTGTAAACTTTTAATGTGCTGTGTGGCATTTTCCTTCCCTCCTCCACCACCCCTCCTGGGCTACCTTGGTAGTCATCCCCCTATTTGTGTGATGAATGAATAAAGAATGCATGAATGTGAAGCAACAATGACTTTATTGCCTCTGCAAGTGGTGATCGAAGGGAGGAGAGGAAGGTGGTTAGCTTACAGGGAAGTAGAGTGAACCAAGGGGCGGGGGGTTTCATCAAGGAGAAACAAACAGAACTTTCACACCGTAACCTGGCCAGTCATGAAACTGGTTTTCAAAGCTTCTCTGATGCGTACCGCGCCCTCCTGTGCTCTTCTAACCGCCCTGGTGTCTGGCTGCACGTAAACAGCAATCAGGCGATTTGCCTCAGCCTCCCACCCCGCCATAAACGTCTCCCCCTTACTCTCACAGATATTGTGGAGCACACAGCAAGCAGTAATAACAGTGGGAATATTGGTTTCGCTGAGGTCTAAGCGAGTCAGTAAACTGCGCCAGCGCGCCTTTAAACATCCAAATGCACATTCTACCACCATTCTGCACTTGCTCAGCCTGTAGTTGAACAGCTCCTGACTACTGTCCAGGCTGCCTGTGTACGGCTTCATGAGCCATGGCATTAAGGGGTAGGCTGGGTCCCCAAGGATACATATAGGCATTTCAACATCCCTAACAGTTATTTTCTGGTCTGGGAATAAAGTCCCTTCCTGCAGCTTTTGAAACAGACCAGAGTTCCTGAAGATGCGAGCGTCATGTACCTTTCCCGGCCATCCCACGTTGATGTTGGTGAAACGTCCCTTGTGATCCACCAGAGCTTGCAGCACTATCGAAAAGTACCCCTTGCGGTTTATGTACTCGCCGGCTTGGTGCTCTGGTGCCAAGATAGGGATATGGGTTCCGTCTATAGCCCCACCACAGTTAGGGAATCCCATTGCAGCAAAGCCATCCACTATGACCTGCACATTTCCCAGGGTCACTACCCTTGATATCAGCAGATCTTTGATTGCGTGAGCTACTTGCATCACAGCAGCCCCCACAGTAGATTTGCCCACTCCAAATTGATTCCCAACTGACCGGTAGCTGTCTGGCATTGCAAGCTTCCACAGGGCTATCGCCACTCGCTTCTCAACTGTGAGGGCTGCTCTCATCTTGGTATTCATGCGCTTCAGGGCAGGGGAAAACAAGTCACAAAGTTCCATGAAAGTGCCCTTATGCATGCGAAAGTTTCGCAGCCACTGGGAATCGCCCCAGACCTGCAACACTATGCGGTCCCACCAGTCTGTGCTTGTTTCCCAAGCCCAGAATCGGCATTACACAGCATGAGCCTGCCCCATTAGCACCATGATGCATGCATTGGCAGGGCCCATGCTTTCAGAGAAATCTGTGTCCATGTCCTGATCACTCACGTGACTGTGCTGACATCGCCTCCTCGCCTGGTATCGCTTTGCCAGGTTCTGGTGCTGCATATACTGCTGGATAATGCATGTGGTGTTTAATGTGCTCCTAATTGCCAAAGTGAGCTGAGCGGCTTCCTTGCTTGCCTTGGTATGGCGTCTGCACAGAAAAAAGGAGCGGAATGATTGTCTGCCGTTGCTCTGACGGAGGGAGGGGCGACTGATGACATGGCTTACAGGGTTGGCTTCAGGGAGCTAAAATCAACACAGGGGGTGGCTTTACATCAAGGAGTATTTCAGGCAGGACTTCACGGAGGGTTCCAATAAGAAACGGTGCACCTAAGTTATTGTTCTTATTGGAACAAGGAGGTTAGTCTGGCCTCTGATTGATACATGGCTAGATTTACCTCGCTGCACCTTCCCTGTGAGTGATTGCAGTGTGACCTAGAGGAATGAGTCCCCTAGACAGGGGAGGAGGCAAATGAGTACAAAACAAATCTGGTCTATTTCTTGTTTTGATCCACTCCATCTATCTTTTACATCTTTGGCTGGCAGCAGACAGTGCAGAAGGACTGCATGCCATCCACATCTCATGGCTGCTCGGCAGAAGATGGTACAGTACGACTGCTAGCCATCCTCATCTCTTGCCTGCCTGGCAGAAGATGGTACAATATGACTGCTAGCCATCCTCATCTCTTGCCTGCCCAGCAGAAGATGGTACAGTATGACTGCTAGCAATCCATATCGCCTGCCTGCTCACCATAAGACGGTTCAATAGGACTGACTGCAGGAATAAAGAGAATGACCTGGTCAAGTCACTCCAAATTTAGTCCCTGGGCCCATGTCTGCTTCCCAGCCGACGTGGCCAGGAGCACCTCGGACACAACGATGACTGCTAGCGGTCGTATTGCACCGTCTGCTGCCAGAAGGCAATGGGTTGCTGCTACTGTGTAGCAATGCTGTACCGCGTCTGCCAGCACCCAGGAGACATACGGTGATGGTTACCTGAGAGGGCTCCATGCTTGCCGTGGTATGGCGTCTGCACAGATAACTCAGGAAAAAAGGCGCGAAACGATTTTCTGCCCTTGCTTTCACGGAGGGAGGGAGGGAACGGAGGCCTGACGATATGTACCCAGAACCACCCGCGACAATGTTTTAGTCCCATCAGGCATTGCGATCTCAACCCAGAATTCCAATGGGCAGCGGAGACTGCAGGAACTGTGGGATAGCTACCCACAGTGCAATGCTCCGGAAGTCGACTCTAGCCTCGGTACTGTGGAAGCACTCTGCCGAGTTAATGCACTTAATGCACTTAGAGCATTTTCTGTGGGGACACACACACTCGAATATATAAAACCGATTTCTAAAAAACTGACATCTATTAATTCGACCTTATTCCGTAGTGTAGACATACCCTTAATGTATATAGTAAATACAAGGTATTTAGCTCTGAAACACTTTCTTTTTAGAAAGTGGTTGGGGAAGAGAGCATACATGTATACAACAATGTAGAAACAGTCTGGACCTTGAGTCTGTAAGCAGGTTTTCAGTTTCACACAAGAAAATCCTTTCATTTTCCTAGATATCTTATGAAAACTACAGCCTCAAGACTGGCTATATCTGAAAATTTAAACCAGGATACTGAGACTCACCAGTGCAGGCTTAAAAGAAAACTTTGTAAGTCATCTTATTCATGTATGAACAAGCATGAAAGTACACAGGGTAGGGAGCACTTGTCACCACAAATCTGTAAAATGTATTTATTGTTATAAAGTTTTTAATTATAATTAGCATTTCCAACCCAAGTTCTAGAGACCATTGCTGAAAAATATTTTACACTAGCTATGTAACATGTAAATGTAAAACCTATTTTCAACTTGCTATAATAAAAGTTAAATAATCACTAAAAACTAATATTTAAACTAATTATTTAATAATCTAAATTTTCTTTGGATTACTATGCAAACATTGACAAGGTTGTATCACCAAAAACATTGGGGGGACAGCTGTTGGAAAACCACTTTACAGATTTTGCCATAGGATAATCCTAAAGCTAGCCCACTGGTGGGTCCCCTAAAGCAATTTCCAGGCAAACCCTTCAGACATTTGCATTTTACTTAGGCTGTTGTCAAGGAGATTAGTAACAGACTATAGGGCTGGATCCAATGCCTTTTCAAAGCAAAGAGTTGTTCCATTGATTTCAATGGACATTTGATCAGGGCCACAGAGCACTTCACATGTTGGTTATATGTTTTAATCCAGACCAGGCCAGTAGTGAGCTAATGTTACTGTCAGAAAGGGTTAACTCAGTTCACTTTCCAGTGCACATGAATCAACACACCGAAAACCACCTATACAACTGACATTAGTTTGTAACCTTGTTGGTGGTCTCAGCAGAGAGGCCAAGGACTAAACTGCTATGGAGTCTTAAACTAGCCAGGTTTCAGAGTAACAGCCGTGTTAGTCTGTATTCGCAAAAAGAAAAGGAGTACTTGTGGCACCTTAGAGACTAACCAATTTATTTGAGCATGAGCTTTCGTGAGCTACAGCTCACTTCATCGGATGCATACCGTGGAAACTGCAGCAGACTTTATATATACACAGAGAATATGAAACAATACCTCCTCCCACCCCACTGTCCTGCTGGTAATAGCTTATCTAAAATGATCATCAGGTTGGGCCATTTCCAGCACAAATCCAGGTTTTCTCACCCTCCACCCCCCCACACACAAATTCACTCTCCTGCTGGTGATAGCCCATCCAAAGTGACAACTCTTTACACAATGTGCATGGTAATCAAGTTGGGCCATTTCCTGCACAAATCCAGGTTCTCTCACCCCCTCACCCCCCTCCCAAAAACCACACACACAAACTCACTATCCTGCTGGTAATAGCTCATCCAAAGTGACCACTCTCCCTACAATGTGCATGATAATCAAGGTGGGCCATTTCCAAACTAGCCACTCACTCTAGAGATGGTCCTACTTGATCAAGGCTGAGGTACACTAGTGAGGCAATAGGGAGAAGCTTCTATGGACACTGACCAGACTGTGCTTGTTCTATGAATAGAAGACTTAATTCTCTCAAGACATATATTTTTCAGGCCCTTTTACAAGTACTAAATACACACAAAATAGCCACTGCACTGGTTCTTAGGAAGGACAAAAGTCAGCATTTTCAAATTTGGATGTCTAACACCAGGTACTTAAATCCATATTTTAGCACCTAAATAGACAGACTAATTTTGACTCAGTAATCATACTATGAACTTCCTCTGTCTCTGTTTCAAAGACACTGATTTTATGCTAGCTGCAATCCAGCACTGTTGTTATGGTCAGAGAGTAGCCACATCATAGTTGAGGTTAGTAAAGGTTGGCAGCAACTTTTTTGATTTTGGAATTTTAAGTAGAGTTAAGAAATGAGGTTATGGTCATGGAAAACTCATTTTATAGATGTATATTATTAAATTACTGTAGTAACCCTCAAATGTCAACATGTACCGTGGCCAATATATATTCACTACAGCAAGTTTCAATATATTATCTCCCTCTACCTAACATCTAACAGACCCAGGCATACACTGAAACTGACCTCAGAGCAAAACTGTCCTACTGAAATTTACGTAAATGGAAATGCACAAGAACTATGCAGCACATAATACTAAATTATATAGCAATACTCTTTTCTCACCATTTATTCAGCAGAATTACACTGAATTGTGTGACAATGTTAACCTGAAAAATCGTTCAATAAACTGCATGACTCTGAAGCTGGAACTGCAGCTGAGAGAAGACATCTGCAGGTGCACACCATGCTGACTCCACATCAGACAGCAGATCCAATTCAAGATGCCAGTCTTCACATTCAAAGCTCTCAATGGTCTAGGGCTGAACTCTTCACCTCCCTCCACCCAACTTCAAAAATACTGCCAATGAGTGTGATGCACCTAGCAGTATGCAAGATGGGTCACACCGCAAGTAGAAATCAGGAACTGCAAATGTGGTTTAATTCATCTCTTGCCTTCATTAGAACAAAATGCAGGATTCTGGGGTTTATACAACCCCTTCCATAACAGAAGCCATAAAACTGGCTGACTAGCTTATCCCTCCATAGACACCTCACCCACACGGAAAAAACACCGATAGACTGGACACCCCAATATGAGTAAATAGCAAATATTATCCAATAGGACAACACAGAAAATTACAGTATTGCCAACCCCAAGTTTTCAAAAATCATAAAATAAACCAGTGCATTAATTAAAAAAATTAATCAGCGCATTAAAAGGCATGATTCAAAGAATCATGAGACTGGCTTAAAAATCATCTGATTTTATGGGGAAGAGGGCGGGAATTGTATTTGTCTTCTAGTATTTGAGTCATTAGCGTTCATATTTTCAAGCTTTCCTCTGCAACCATGAGGCCTAGAAGCTTACTTTAAAATATAGATTCTCATATAATCACATGACTCAGAAACTGGAGCTTTAAGAAAAACACCAAATATTGCGAGACTCGCAATAAAATTGTAAGAGCTGGTAACAAGTATCTTAAATCTTTCAGTTTGGCACATAGATACCACAGTGTTTGTGGTAGATAGGGCTCAAGCACTGTCTTGAGGAGAACAAGAGGAAGTGATTGCCATACCACAGTTCTTAAACCCCAAAAGTCTGAGAGTGCTGGCTGTCTGCTCCTACTTGGCAAGCCTTTTCCTGTTCCCCAGACAATGATTATATAAATACCTTCTTGCTCCTTATGTTCTTCCATGATATTACCTCCTCCTCTAGTGTCCCTATTTCACCAGCAAACCATACATTCCCCTTAATGCAGAGATCCTAAAATGGCCTCTGGACAAGCTGAGAAGCTGAAAGACAGCAAGAGAACATCTATTTATATCTAGGGTTTTTTTAATGTGCAAATTTATTTATTTAGCCCAGTGGTTCCCAAACTTGTTCCACCACTTGTACAGGGAAAGCCCCTGGCAGGCCAGGCAGGTTTGTTTACCTGCTGCGTCTGCAGGTTCGGCCAATCGCGGCTCCCAGTGGCTGTGGTTCGCTGCTCCAGGCCAACGGGAGCTGCTGGAAGCAGCGCAGGCCAAGGGACATACTGGCCGCCGTTTCCAGCAGCTCCCATTGGC
Organism: Lepidochelys olivacea; assembly: GCF_965140295.1. Lineage (NCBI taxonomy): Eukaryota > Metazoa > Chordata > Testudines > Cheloniidae > Lepidochelys > Lepidochelys olivacea. Next base: position 82,820,869 of record NC_140415.1, on the reverse strand, counting down.
CTGGAGCAGTGAACCGCAGCCACCAGGAGCCGCGATCGACTGAACCTATGGATGCAGCAGGTAAACAAACAGGCCTGGCCCCCCAAGGGCTTTCCCTGCACAAGCGGCGGAAGAAGTCTGGGAACCAATGACTTAGCAAAAAGTTAGTTTATGAAGTCATTTGCACTGCCACATAATTGTATTATGCACAGGGTTCCAAATTTTAACCAGTGCATTAAAAGGCATTTCAAAGTTTAGCAGTAATTTTTATAAACTAAAGGGGAAAAATAATCTCAAATCTCAAAATTACATATTTTTGTTTTTGCAGAATTTAGACTCAAATCATCAAGTCCCCTGGTTAACCTCAAAGAGCCCAACAGATGGAGCAGTTTCTTATCTTGTGTCCAAAACTGTTTTAGGAACCCTTCTTTTATTACTTTTATTTTTCTTCAATAACTGCAAAAACTACACTGGAACACTTGTGCTCAAGCAATCACAGATGACTAATCCAGAGCAATAAAATAAAATATATTTTAAAATAGGCCAACCAGCAAACTAAAGGCCATCTATACATGACCAAGTGAAGTATACAGCCCTTAGTTTGTAAAATTTCAAATCAGGAATGAGTATATAATCCAGTTTTTAACAGTGACCTAGTTTGTATTTTTTTTCCTCCCATGTTGTCATAACTTGAGTGATGCTTAATGCCAACAATCATTTTGAATCATTTGATTTTGTTCCATCAATTACTTATTATATATCATTAAATGTAACACCTGCCGCTGATATCATTTTTTTAATTAATGATTTCTTCGCCCACTCCACCCGCATCCACCACTCCAGAACAAACATGACAGCTGCCCTAAAGTTAGCCAGGATTCCTTAAAAACCTATCCCCTTAAAACTAAACAGAAAATCTTTACAACGGACTCATTTAGTGAAATCTCAGACAGTTTATTACATAATGGATTTTCAGTAATTATTATTATTATCATATAAAAAAGAATACAGCTCCTATGCACAAACAAACATTTCCAGTTCTATAAAAAACAGCACCTTCCCCTCCAAAAAAACACCAACTATTAGAAGTTGTAATGCCTGTAAGGATGTGTTCCTTCAGAACATCATACTGTAACCTGAGTACCCTCTATTGCTAGAAGTTAGGCTACGGCACAAACTGTTGGAGTGTGGAACAGACTGCTTCAGCTAATGAAACAGTTATTCCTTTTGTGTGTGCTTGGATTTATTTCCACAAGACATTACAGCACTCTTCTAAACAGACAAAATTTAACAATGTACAAAGAGCAATCTGACCTAATTAAAACCGGTAGTGGGTCTACTCTGGATGCGGGGGGATAAGTGGAACAGCTGTGGAGGGAGTATCCACACCTTGGCATGCCACAGATATACTATCTACAATAATGCCTAACAGACTAGTATATGGGCCATGGGAACTGATTCAAGGACCTAAATCCTTCAAATAGTAAATACAAATGAGGTGCTGCCAGTGTTCCAACCCGTAATCTGCAGAAGTAGCCATAGAGGGCAGCCATGAACAGCCCATAGTTGTAGGGAAAGGATTTAATTCCCACAACCCTTATGAAAACTCCCACTCACAGCCTCATACTTGGGCTTTGTGCTGGGAGAAGGGTTGAATCTCGCCCAAAGGCGTTTGTGATTTATAGCACACAAGTATGAAACCATGAAATCAACATGAAAACCGACAGTTTTGTGCAAATCTACGGCTTGTAGAAATTAACAACTCTGGGCAACAGTCAAAGTTGAAGTCAGAAAAGAAATCATCCTTAAATATTATATAATTGGAATCTAAACAAATAGTTCATATCATCTACATGTTTTATCCATAAATATATAAATAAACCCACATTTCTTAATAAAAGTTAAAAACATATATCAAAACTTCTGTTTCTAGCATCCCCTCCCTTATCCAAAACCACTTTTATCTTAATACTTTTTGGCAAACTGTGCATATTCTGTTGCATAACATTTCTAATTTGTAATCTCTCCCACCTTTATCTCTAAGAATTGTTCCAAGACGACTGGCAATGGCAGCACATGTGCAAAAGCCCCCTTTTTATTTAGTCTAGAAGGGAAGCTTACTTAAAAAAGATGTATTATCAGATAATAGATCCTTTTCCCAAAGGGGAAAGAGGGGACAGGTATTTTCAAGCACTGAAATCATTACAATGATTTTTTTAATTAAAAGAAAAGGATGTACCAACAAGTCATTTACTTTGCTAATTTTCTTTTAATTACAAATGGGCAATTTCACTATAATATGGATGCAGCTTTCCAGATTTTACACAAAAATAATGTAGATTTGGCTCTCAGAATGATTAAAATGGTGTGTAGCGACCCCAACCCATTAAGCCAAGCAGCAAAATGTACAGTTTGACTAGTCACTTTAAAGCATGAAACAAAACTTGTCTACATGTAGATGCAGCAAAAGATGTGTCAAAAGGTATTGCCATCTATGTTAAGGCCCGACCAAATTCACAGTCCATTTTTGTAAATAATCATAAGGAAACAGGACACATGTGCTAGGAATATTAGTCAGAACCAGAAAAAATTGTAATGTGCATAAAAATTTTATATATCTACCCCACCCATCATGACAGTTGTCTTCTTAGATGGTAAGCATGATAGGATAGGGTCAACAACTTAACGTATGCCTTAGAGTGACACAATCATTTAGGAACAAATTTTAGGTCCTCTGATTTCAAACTCAGTTGTGAGTGCTCAGTAGTCCTGAAAAACAGCCCATAAAGAGTTAGAGGAGTTTCTTATAGGACTTGTGGGTGGACACATGAGAGCTAAGATGGAGATTCCTGCACTGATAGAATCTTTGCAGAAAATTTTTATAACAAATTACAAGTAAGCAGTAAGGTATGAGAGAGTGAATTTGTATAACACCACACCTTATGTTCTGTGCAACACACAAGCTAAAAATGCAAATCATCCATTGCAAAGTTTCTCAAAATAGCAATCAGCTCCTTAAGAAACAGTTTATTTCCCCATCTCCCATCCCCTCAGATGAATTACTATAAACTTCATGCAATACATCGTGGTTACTGAATTAGAATACAGTTAATTACCATGATTACCTTGAATTCAGTACATTGGACTAATCAAACCCCCATTCCCTTACAAAAAGTGCAATGACATTTTTATCTAAGTCTGAACCTCAGATTTACATTTTACATCCAAGATGGCACCTTCCACACCCAATGCACCTTTAAACAACATGCTGGGGCTTTTGCTCAATACCTGCCTCTCAGAAAAGAGTGCCGCCTACTAAATCATTAGCACTACTTTCAGCAATACCTGGGTTTCCCTTAGATTTCTCCTTTCCAAGTAGTATTGACCTGGCTTGACCCATTTAGCTTGTGAGATTTGATGAGAGTCCAAAGTAGCACAGCTGAGGTCATAAAATAAACATATGCAATTGTTGGAGGATAATCACATAGAAACTGAATCACTTCCCAAGTCAGTTTTGAGTATATTTCTACATTTTTTTGGATGCAAAACTCATTCAGAAAATAATTCTGACTGAAGTGTTGGTAGGCCCAAGAAAAATATTATGTAATTATAGAATCATAGAATCCTAGGATTGGAAGGGACCTCAAGAGGTCTTCTAGTCCAGTCCCCTTCACTCAGGACTAGGTATTATCTAGACCATCCCTGACAGGTGTTTGTCTAACCTGCTTTTAAAAAACTCCAATGTAGGAGATTCCACAGTTTACTAGGTATCTGCAAATTGATTGCTTAATTATTTACTCCACTATTTTTCCGTTTACTGAAGTTAAACTGATTGGTCTATAATTCCCTGAATTGTCCTTATTTCTCTTCTTATAGATTGGTACTACATTTGCCATTTTCCAGTCCTCTGAAATCTCACCCGTCTTCCATGACTTTTCGAAGATAATCGCTAATGGCTCCGATATCTCCTCAGTCAGTTCCTTGAGCTCCTGATGTATTTCATCAATCACTGGTGACTTGAAGACATCTAACTTGTCTATGCAATTTTTAACTTGTTCTTTCCCTATTTTAGCCTCTGTTCCTACCTCATTTCCACTGGCATTCATTAAGTTAGATGTCCAATTGCAACTAAATTAAACTAAATTCACAATGTATGTTTCCAAAAATTCAGTTTGTATTCACTTAAATGCAAATAGATGTATTAGTAACTAATGTTATGATATAGGTTTATCATCTTATATGTATGGTTCCATATTAACATGGAAAAACACTCTTAGGAGTTCTTTCCTTCCAAATAGCACTTTTCAAATCTCAGAGACCTTTCACCTATACATCACTAGAGCTGATATCAACAAGACATGACAGACTATCCAACAGTTATGATTACTAATGAATACCTTGGTACAGCACAGAATACCATCTTATTTTAAATATTAAAATTAAAATTCCTCTCCTTGCAGCTTTAAGGAAATCTTTAAGCTACACTACTGGAATTAAGAGGGTAGCAGCAGAGGCCCTGCTCCCCCACTAGCAAGATCACCAAGTACTGTCCACATAAAATACCAAAATGAGATGCTATTTATTCAGTATTTTGAGCAGATTTTTATTTATTGTATGCTCTGCATATAATGACATCACTTGATTGTCATCCCTCTTCTCTCTGACAGACTTAGATCACCAGTGAAATAGTTAATGTTTACATGTAAATCAGCAATAGGCTGGAGAGTTTACACCCCATCCTTAAATAAATGGGCAGCAATTCATCAGAATTTTATCGCACCACCTGTAAGTACCCAGCACAGTCCAGAGAAGCAAATGATCCTTCTAGTAAAATGAATTCCACAAGCTCATACTTGAAGAATCCCAGTATCTCTGCTTTTGGTAATCCCAAGAATGTGCAATTCTGAGGCTCCCATACCATCAAGCCCACACTCTGAGTCTTACAACTCAACTTGAGTGTCTCTCGTTAGTCAAGTGATATTTAATCAGTGTTCTTGCTTTTCAACATGCTATTGATACAACCTGCTTACAAAAAACTCAAATTTTATCTAATGAAGCTGACCAATACGAGATTGATGGCTTCGACTGATATGCCAGAAGCAAAGCTACACCACATATGTTCAGGCTACCATTGTACATGAAGTCTATTTGTTATCCAATGAATACTGCAATGTCATCAAGATCGGTGCATTTCGGGTAGCAAACATCTACAAGCCTCCTAGCATTAGCTTACTGCACCCAGTTTACACTGAAGATTTCAACAGCCATCATACAGACTGGGGCTACAAAGTGGCTGACGCTGGCAGTGAACAATTTGTGAACTGGGCCTCATGAAATGACCTTGCCTTCATTCATGATCCAAAACAGCTCCATTCTTCTAGATGGAATCACAACTATTAAGCTGGCATATGTTGGGTCAGCTCAATACACAGCAACCTACATCCAACATCATGCCAAGCCTTGTACAACTTTCCACAAAGCCAGCATAGACTATCACTGATTCATATTGGTCTTCAGCTTCCAATCATCATGAGTACAAAGAAGAAGTGGTGGAACCTGCACAAAGCCAGCTAGGGGAAATATAGGGAAGCACTGGAACAGAGCATTGTAACGATAATGCCCCACCACCTCCTGATAGAGCAGGCTTACAGGTGTTTCTGTAGAACCATCTACAAAGCAGCCATCTGAGCCATTCCATGCGGATATCTCCCTGTGTACATCCCCTGCCTTGAAGAGGAGTGTGCCACTCTACTCAAGCAGTACGAGTCAACCAGTGACCCGGACGTGGCCGACCACTTAATCGAAGCTTTGAGCTTTACTCACCAAGCCAGATGGTAGCAAAAGACCAAGACATGGACTTTATTTGTTCAGCTGGAAATGCTGGAGTTTACTTTGTCGCCTTGGAGTAGCCCAACAAACACGGACACCAAGTGGATCATCTGTGAGTGCTAACCAAGTAGCCAGTCACCTGCTTTGCATGGGAAAGACACCCCTGGAAAAAGAAGTGAAGAATCAAATCCAGAGCGAGGGGAGGGTCTTCCACAGGCAGCAGAAATCCAGAGCTTGCCCTGAACCTTTCACAGTTCCAGAGCTGGACAGAGTTCTATGCAACATCAAGTCTGGCACCACTGCCAGCTATGACAACATCCTTCCAGAGTTCCTAGGTCCATGTACCTGCTATTGGCTCACTCAATTCTTCACCAATGCAGGAAGACTACTGAAAATCTGGCACATGTCAAAAGTCATCAGCCTCCCAAAATCTGGTAGATACCCAAACCAGGCATCAAGCTATTGCCCGATACTGCTGCTTTCTGTGTGTCTCAAGGTTCTAGAGTGCCTAATTTTACAGCAAATAACACAGTGGAGAACATTTTGAATGTTGAACAAGCATGCTTCTGACAAGGTTGAAGCACATGCAACCAAATACTTTCACATTAATCAAAACCAGTTTTCAAAGAAATCTGAATACAGGCACTATTTTCCTTGACCTCACTGCAGCATATGATATGGTTTGGTGCACAGGTCTACTTGTTAAAATTTCAAGAATCCTCCCACTATGGGTTATTGATGCCATCGAACTGCTACTCTGAAACAGACTGTTCAGAGTGCACGTGGGTGAGAAAACAGATGAAATTTGGTTTGGAAAAAACAGATGAACGAGTTACCCCAGGGGTCTGTTCTAGCCCCAACCTTGTTCAATCTATACATCAATGACCTGTCACCAACCCAGTCATGGAAGTTCATCTATGCAGAAGATATCTGCTGCATCCAACTTTCTCTGAGCTGGAGAAGACTGAGTGACGATGCTGCAAAGCTGGCCATCTACTGCAAGACACCTTCAGCCTAGTACTAGCAAGACAGTCTCTAGCACATTACATCTCCACCATGCCAATGCTAAGAGGGAAATAAACATCATAATGAATGGCCACAGGCTGAAGCATGAAGCATATATCCAGTTTACTTAGGTGTGACCTTCGACTGAACACTGACATACAAAAGCCACCTGAGCAAGAGAGCAGCAAAGGTCAAGACACACAACAACCTTCTCAGCAAACTGGCAGATTTTTCCTGGGGAATGGATGCTCCAATCCTAAGGACTCAGCCCTTGCCATCTAGTACTCAATAGCAGAATACTGTGTGCCAGGATGGAGTCAGTCGACACACACCAAACTTGTTGATGTGCCACTCATCTCAACTATGCACATCATCACAGGAACTCTGTCCAACTCATGTTCCATGGCTTCCAGTTCTGAGCTACATTGCTCCCCCCTTACATCAGGAGGCAGACTGCAGCTGGCAAGCTGCTTGTGAAGGTACATGCTAACCCATGCTTTCCCTTGTTCATGACCTTTTTAGTCCATCTTTCATCATACCCACTGTGGTCGAGGCTGTCATGCCAGGACATTACAGCGGAGCTCCTGTGGCAGGAAGACTGGTGCTTATCATCAACCACCAATCAATTCCTCATCACAAACTCTACTATTCGCCCACCTGGCTTTGACCTGTCCTGTCGTCAGTGGGCCCTTTTTAACCAATTCCAGACTGGGCAAGGCCTCCGTGCAGCCAACCAGCACCACTGGGGCTTTCAAAACAAAACAAGCTATAGCTGTGGTGCAGATCAAACAATAATACACATTGTTGAGGACTGCCTGCTCACTAAATTCAGCAATGGTCTCCACGAGCTCCAGTTGGCCACTACAGATGCTATTGCTTAGCTCAACAAATATGCAAACACTAAATACTTAAATAAATACAGGCAGTTCACACCACTCCCAGAGCTACCCTTTCAGGCTGTGTGCTGATTCAAGCAAACATCACTGCACCAGTTTCCAAACTGATATGTATCTTTACAGCCACAGGGCAGTATTGATTATATTTGAAAATCAATAGTCAGGCCCCAAATCATGAAATTGGCTTAAATATTATGAGCTTTTAAAAATAAGCAGTTTTGGGTCTTTGCTTCCTGCTTTTTGAGCCTTTGGGTTTATATTTTCAAGCTTTTCTGTGCAATCATGAGGGCTAGAATATTCCTTCTTTTTAAACGGAGGCTGTGCTTCTTATTAAAGAACACGATCCAGGAGCTGGGGCTTTAAAAAAAAAACCCTAAATATTGCAAAATTCATTTAAAAAATCATGAGTTGGCAATACATAGAGCACACCGCTATAATTCAGTAGATTCCGGACTCATTCATTGTGGAATATATATGCTGTATATTAAATGAGATCCGAGTCAACAAAGCAAGTTTTCAAGAAAGTGATCTATAAGCATACAAGTATAATTTCACTAAACTCAACAGATTTACACCAAGGATAGACTTCGTCCTCTTTCTCTCACACTTTTTAAGGAATTCTTCTGCAAAACTATCTGGGCCAAGGCTTGGGATGTTTTTGTTTGTTTTGTTTGAGATTTGAAATAATGGCCTTATCTACTTCTTCTTTGCAATTTCTGACTCAACTTCTCACTTCTTTATCCTGCAAAGGAGGTTTCATAATTTCACAAGTATTCATGCATTGTAATACTTTGTAGTGCTTTGTAATACTTTTCCTAATTTTATTTTTAAAAATAGAGCATTTTTCAGAAAAAAAATATTTTAACTTTTAAACTCATCAGAAAGGGTATATCTTGCTGAGGCCTGACTTCTTCTGGCATAAGAACATAAGAATGGCCATACTGGGTCAGGTCAAAGGGCCATCCAGCCCACAATCTTGAGCAGTTTAGTATCATCTGCAGACTTTGCCACCTCACTGTTTACCCCTTTCTCCAGATCATTTAGGAATAAGTTGAATAGGATTGGTCCTAGGACTGACCCTTGGGGAACACCACTAGTTACCCCTCTCCATTCTGAAAATTTACCATTTATTCCTACCCTTTGTTCCCTATCTTTTAACCAGTTCTCAACCCATGAAAGGATCTTCCCTCTTATCCCAGGACAACTTAATTTACGTAAGAGCCTTTGGTGAGGGACCTTGTCAAAGGCTTTCTGGAAATCTAAGTACACTATGTCCACTGGATCCCCCTTGTCCACATGTTTGTTGATCCCCTCAAAGAACTCTAATAGATTAGTAAGACAAGATTCCCCTTTACAGAAACCATGTTGACTTTTGCGCAACAATTTACGTTCTTCTATGTATCTGACAATTTTATTCTTTACTATTATTTCAACTAATTTCCCCGGTACAGACAGAGTTACCAGTCTGTAATAGCCAGGATCACCTCTAGAGCTCTTCTTAAATATTGGCATTATTAGCTATCTTCCAGTCGTTGGGTACAGTGGCTGATTTAAAGGACAGGTTACAAACCATAGTTAATAGCTCCGCAATTTCACATTTGAGTTCTTTCAGAACTCTTGGGTGAATGCCATCTGGTTCTGGTGACTTGCTACTGTTAAGTTTCTCAATTAATTCCCAAACCTCCTCTAGTGACACTAGTGACACTTCAATCTGTGACAATTCCTCAGATTTGTCACTGCAAAAGACAGCTCAGGTTTGGGAATCTCCCTAACATCCTCAGCCATGAAGAGTGAAGCAAAGAATTAATTTAGTTTCTCTGCGATGACTTTATCATCTTTAAGAGCTCCTTTTGTATCTCGATCATCATGGGGCCCCACCAGTTGTTTAGCAGGCTTCCTGCTTCTGATGTACTTAATAAACATTTTGTTATTACCTTTTGAGTTTTTCGCTAGCTGTTCTTCAAACTCTTTTTTGGCTTTTCTTATTACATTTTTACATTTAATTTGGCAGTGTTTATGCTCCTTCCTATTTACCTCACTAGGATTTGACTTCCACTTTTTAAAAGATGCCTTTTTATCTCTCATTGCTTCTTTTATATGGTTGTTAAGCCATGGTGGCTCTTTTTTAGTTCTTTTACTGTGTTTTTTAATTTGGGGTATACATTTAAGTTGAGCCTCTATTATGGTGTCTTTGAAAAGTGCCCATGCAGCTTGCAGCGATTTCTCTAGTCACTGTACCTTTTAATTTCTGTTTAACTAACCTCCTCATTTTTGCATAGTTCCCCTTTCTGAAATTAAATGCCACAGTGTTGGGCTGTTGAGGTGTTCTTCCCACCACGAGAATGTTAAATGTTATTATATTATGGTCACTATTTCCAAGCAGTCCTGTTATAGTTACCTCTTGGACCAGATCCTGCACTCCACTCAGGACGAGATCGAGAGTTGCCTCTCCCCTTGTGGGTTCCTGTACCAGCTGCTCAAAGAAGCAGTCATTTAAAGTATCGAGAAATTTTGTCTCTGCATTTCGTCCTGAGGTGACATGTAAGCAGTCACTATGGGGATAACTGAAATCTCCCACTATTACTGAGTTCTTTATTTTGATAGCCTCTCTAATCTCCCTTAGCATTTCATCATCACTATCATCGTCCTGGTCAGGTGGTCGATAATGGATCCCTACTGTTATATTTTTATTAGAGCATGGAATTACTATCCACGTCAAAGCAATTATCAACAGAGCCTTAGAATCACCAACCAAATATGGCCAAATAAATAAATAAACAAACCAGTATAGCAAAGGTAAAGAAATTGTCAGAATTTGAGTGATTATATGATCTACTGAAGTCTGTGAGGGAGACAAAGGAATTATTCATGTATAGTTGGGTTACTTATGTAATCCTTTTCCCATCTTGACGCACCAACACTCGGGTTTTAGCAAAATATTTAATTGAGAGAGAAACATTCAGAGATGACTATGGTTCAAAATGTTTTGTTCTAAATCAAATTTCCTAAATTTTGCATCTTTATGTTAATTCAACAGATGCTGTGCCATCTAGCTTTTAAAAGGTACATTCCCTATCATTATGTCACATCAAGAGCTTTGCTAGGTAAAAGGTGCATTTGAGTCGCAGCAGAGACTAGTGTACCACTTCAATACCAGAGCCCAAGAAACAAAACAAAAAACAAAATGTCCCAGTCTTTTATATATTAACTAGATCTTTCTTGTTGCACTCTTGTCAGACAAGTTAAACATTTTAAACACCATCACCTGCCAATTTTGATTCCTTTAAAAAAAAAAAAGTATCCTGTGGTTACAGAAAGGCAATCCAGGCAATCTCTTTCATGACTGTTCAGATACTACACAGTGGCATTTGACTTTAAACAGTGTTTTGATTATACAAATACGCCAGTTTCAAGCTGTACAGATTTACTATCCTGTTTTCTTACATTCTCTGACTCCTCCATTTCAATGTAATCCATATGGTGCATACAGATAACAGCACATGTAACTGATCAAATGTAATTTGCAGCTATGACCATTTGGATATTCTTGCAGGAGTACCTATATAAAGTCCATTGGTTCCTGTGTTTTATAGAAGGCACTGAAGCTCAAGTCTCCGTCTTACAGTATCTTCCTAGCATTGCTCATGGTTTTCTGTGAGGAAACCCGCTTCCCAAACAGACTGAGTGGGTCTGCTTTCTGTTTAGATTTGACATTTCCATTGATGTCCCACCTAGACTACTTCTACTGATGACAAATCTGATAGTCTGTTTAAAGATGTTTAAAACACAAATAAATGATAAGTTAAAGGAAACAAAGCAAAGCTGTGTGAACCTGTGACCTCTCAGTAAGGGATCCAATTCCCACCCCTGCTCCTGCCCCTCCCATCAATGTTTTTACTTGTTTAACAAAATTACACAGAGGGACTAGGAGAACCATGTGAGAATGTGACAGGCTATTTAAGTTTACCCTTTTAAATGAACCAGCCTCCAGAGAATCCTGTAGCTTTTTTTCCCCACTTAGTCAGCACAGGTTTTATGAAGAAGGGATCTTAAAGATTTGTTTGATTTTGCTATGTCTTGTTTGTTCTGGGGCTCTCTGAGAGCAGAGCTCCCAGAGGAGGAGGAGATCTGTGCACTCCATTTCATACTTCCATTCCCTCCAAGGTCCTAAGGATATTCACATTTATTTTATAGTCCTACTGCTGCTCTGTCAACCATGTGCAAGTCTTTGTCAAGTGGACCGTGAATTGTACTGAGTTTCTCTTTCCCCTTGTCTCTAAATTGTTGCAGCATTCTGTCTTCTACACTTCCCTAGAGCAGAAAAAAAACAATTGTTTTCCTCTAAATCCCTATTAAAAAAGCATCTTTCTAAGCGGTTCAATGGATAACTGAATAGTGCAGTGTAACTGTAAAACTGCTAAAGCTGGCGGGGAAAGCTGTGTTTTCCAATTACATGAAAATAGGTTAGGTTTTCAACCCATTGATCAGACTCATGGATGTAGACTCTACCTTACCCTTAGGGGAAAGTCAGTTTGATCTAGAAAAAGTCTGCTTAACCCTTAAACAGCCAGTTACTCCTATTGCTGCTATTAGGCACTGCTACAGCTGATTCAAATAATCACAGTAAGCAATAAGAACTAAGTACTGTATTCCACAATTTAAAAGGTCTGAAGTACTGACCCTGGGGCCAACTTCAAGTAGGATAGCTGACAGCATGTAATTTCACTTTAAGCAAGCAAGATAATCCGAGAAGAGGCTCAGGACTGAATCCCTAGAGTCTGGCTAAATACATGATTTTAGAAAAACTGTCATTCATGTTTATTTGATTACTAAATGTTTTATTTAAGCAACTTCATTCAGTTTGTTCTGAGACATCAGTTTATAGAGCCTAAGCAGTCAAAATGGCTGGATACAAAATAACTGTACACAGTTTTCAGGGTTCCTGTATTCTGAGCTCTAAATAAGTTTAAAATTAGAAAAAGATTTTAACAATCTAAGTCATAAATATTTCAGGCTAATTATATCTCTCCCACATACTAATTATAAATCAATCAGAAAAACCTGCAATACATATTATAAGTAAAAATTTTAATTTATACAACCTCCAAAGGGATCTTAACTTTTTAATCATTATAGTAAAATAACAGATAGAAATTCTATAATCTAATGAAGATACGTGTATTATTCTTCTTGGCATGTTAATGTCTTTCAGTCTTATAAAGTTTTAATATTCTAAGTAGGACTGTTACCATCAGAAGTTACAGTCAGTATGTAATAAGCCAATCGGATTTTCTATTTCCCACATGGCTTGCTGTCATAAAATTATTGAACTAATTGCTACTCACTATAAGGGTCTCAGAAGCGGGCAGCCTTACTTTGGAGTCTGACCCATAAATGTGTATGAAGAGCTGGAGTAATCTGTGGCTACTTGCACATAAAACTGCTGAGCAGGATTTGAAATACTTTAGTTGTATGAGGCAATGAGGGTTGAGAAAGGACTACAGGTCAACCCACCCTTCTTCTAGTAAGGGCTAATTTATTTAGATGCCATTGAAATCATTGGAAAAACTCCCATTGATTTCAAGAGGAAACTGGATCAGGCCCTTAATCGCCAAGAAAAACGTTTCAAAATATCATTATCATTACTGTAGATTTTGTTTTCTTCAACTTTGATTATAATATGGATCCTTGTGGACTACTTTTGAAGAGTTTCTCTACAGTAAATCAATCCAATAGTATTTTCCTCCTACTAGGATAGAACTCCATGCATGCTTGGTGAGGCACCCTTGAAAGCAGCACTGTGATTGATAGTGTGGCTGCAAAGATAGCTGGCAGCACACTTCCACTCTCTCTCAGTATGTTTCTTCCTGACAGCACAAATACATCCCATCCCTCAGCTGTAGCTTTGGAAGGATAAGGCAAGCCAACCCTTTCCCCACCTAACTGTTTTCCCTTTGCGGGGGCCCAGGGAGAATTTTAAAAAATCAATAAAATTAAAATACAGAAAATAACCCTCCCACCTTCACTAATGCTCAGTCCTACAGTGGTACCTAAAATATTTGCCTCTACACAAATGAAAATTAGATACACTCCTTTGTAGTGACTGTTGGAAAGGGGCTTGTGCTAGGGTGTAGGAGATGAACTGGTCATGCTAAAAGCTGCAGTGCAGCTCCTTCTGGGAGCTCGCTGAACATGCATTGACTTTGGTGATAGCAGCGGACAGGGCTAAACAGCAGACAACTATCAGTCAGTTTCTTTGTACTAAATCCATACAAGTCTCTTCTCAAGCATGCATGATTTAACTGTAGTAAGTAAACCACCTATTATAACTTGATTTATATTAACAATTAAAATAAAACATTATAAGTGTTCAGGAATGTTCAGTTCATTGTTCCATTTCAAATGCTGAGTCTAAACAGAAGCAAGTAGGCACAATTCATAAAGGGCCTGATTCTGCAACCAATTAACTGTGTAGCATTCATATGAGTAGTCCCATTGACATCAATAAGGATGCTTATGTGAGGAACTACTATTCAGGCTAAGAGATGAATAATTGAGCCTTAAGTATACAAATGGAAAACTCTTTGGCGTAATCCTCCCTTAACATGAGTGCTGTTTCCCACAACACACTCAAAGAAACCCCTGCTTAAACTTCAAAGCAATCTGAATTTTCTCAAGTTTTCGAAAGTAAACAGTCAGACAATGTATATGGCTGTCACTGTTGATTAGGTGAACTCTGAGGTTCTACAGAGGACATTGCTACTATTTCAGGCCCTGGACAGCCCAGATATTTTTCAGTTCCTTCTGGGTTTTCACTCTGGCTAACAACTATGCCTCAGGGCACGTTTTCTTAATAGGATATGCAGCTCAATGAAGTTAGCCACTTTCAGTCTGAATTTGATCTGCAAGGGTCTAATTCAATTCCCATTAAAAGACTCCCATTGACAACATTTAGCATTTTTTCAACGTACTATATACACTATATCTGCACAGTTTACATACTTTTGAAGTTACTTTGTAAGGTGATATTGGATCTTCACAGAAAGTGCAGGTGTTGGTTGCTTAAGAGAGTTTTAAAGTGGGAGACAAGGTGACATTTTAAATGCTGACACTGAAAAGAAGACAGAGAACATTTCAAAAGTTGTAAAGAGGATCTTTAATAATTGTGAGTTAGGTGGCTGGACTGTCCTCAACACTCATAAGGCTCAATCTGACTCCCCTTGGAGTCAAGGTTTAAAATTTACAAAAGAGCCTATGTGAGTGACTTTCAATTGGAGTTAGGTGCCTAACTGGCTTAGGTACTTTAGTAAATCCCACTAGGTGCCCATCTGCATCTTTAGGCATCTAAATATCTTTGTAAAACTTGGCCTTTAGGCACCTAGAAATCTAAGTCTGCTTGAAAGTCATTAGAATTTAGATACCTATGTGCCTATATCAATTTTGAAAATAGGATTTAGGCTCCTAAGTCACATATGCACTTTTACAAATTTTACTCAAGGCCTTTTTTGTACTTTCTATGATGATTCTGTATCTTTTCTAGCTATTCATTTCTAGAAACCATAAATTAAGCAACTTCAAAAGTATCATGTAAACTGTGTAGATATTGTATACGTTAGAGATGAAAAAAGCTAAATCAGCAAGAAAAAAGCAAGCTGTTAAAAGTCCACTTTATAGTGTGACAATGGCTTATGAACATTTATAGGACATGTACCAAAGCACTTGAGGATGATGCACTGTAATGGCATGTCCAAACACCACAATGGGTCTGAAAGGATTAAAGAACAATATTGGGCCCTCGTAGCCCTGCCCCTCCAATCATGGGAGCATGCTCCAACTGGACAAGAAGCTTAAAAAGGGAGCAAAGGGAAACAATCCCATAGTTGTGATCCCCATTCCAGACGATGTTGTGGTATCCTCTCAGACTGAGGATACCTCTCCAGGGGAGAGAACTCCAGCTATTAGGAAGAGACGGGTATTAGTAATGGGCAATTCGATCATTAGAAACATAGATAGCTGGGTTTATGATGACCAAGAGAACCGCATGGTGACTTGCCTGCCTGGTGCAAAGGCTGCGGATCTCTCGAGACATCTAGATAGACTTATGTGCTGGGGAGGAGTTGGTGGTTGTGGTACATGTAGGTACCAATAACATAGGGAAAGATAGGAGAGAGGTCCTGCAGGCCAAATTTAAGCTGCTAGGTAAGAGATTGAAGTCCAGGACCTCCATGGTAGCACTCTCTGAGATGCTCCCAGTTCCATGTGCAGGGCCAGTTAGACAGGCAGAACTGCAGAGTCCCAATGAGTGGATGAGACAATGGTGTAGGGAGAAGGGGGTTAGATTTATTAGGAGCTGGGAAAACTTTTGGGAAAGGGGGAGCCTATACAGGAAGGATGAACTCCACCTAAACCAAAATGGAACCAGATTGCTGGCACTTAACATTAAAAAGGTCATAGAGCAGTTTTTAAATGAAGGGCTGGGGGAAAGCTGTCAGGTGCAGAGGAGCACATGGTTCAGACATCCCTTAGGGGAGGATCTATTAATAGAGAATCTCTATGTCCTAGTGAGGACAAGAGGATGGAAAATGATAAAATACAGGTAGGGTCTGTAACAGTCAAATGAAAAAGAGTCCCATTCAATTACATCGTGTAATGGCAGACAGCTAAAAGGAGACAAGTTTTTTAAGTGCTTATATACCAATGCTGGAAGTCTAAATAATAAAATGGGTGAACTAGAGTGCCTCATATTAAATGAGGATATTGATCTAATAAGCATCACAGAAATTTGTGGAATGAGGATAATCAATGGGATACAGTAATACCAGGGTACAAAATATATCGAAAGGACAGAACAGGTCGTGCTGGTGCGGGAGTGGCATTATATGTGAAAGAAAGTGTAGAATCAAATGAAGTAAAAATCATAAATGAATCAAACTGTACCATAGAATCTCTATGGATAGAAATTCCATGCTCTAATAATAAGAATATAGCAGTAGGGATATATTACTGACTACCTGACCAGGATGGTGACAGTGATTGTGAAATGCTCAGGAAGAGTAGAGAGGCTATTAAAATAAAAAACTCAATAATAATAATAATGGGGGGGTTCAATTATCCCCATGTTGACTGGGTACATGTCACCTCAGGACGGGATGCAGAGATAAAGTTTCTTGACACCTTAAATGACTGCTTCTTGGAGCAGCTTGTCCTGGAACCCACCAAAGGTGAGGAAATTCTTGATTAGTCCTAAGTGGAGCACAGGATCTGGTCCAAGAGGTGAATATAGCTGGACCGCTTGGTAATAGTGACCATAACATAATTAAATTGAATATCCCTGTGGCAGGAAAACACACCACACTGGCCCAACATTGTAGCATTTAATTTCAGAAAGGGGAACTACACAAAAATGAGGTTAGTTAAACGGAAATTAAAGGGTACAGTACCAAAAGCGAAATCTCTGCAAGCTACGTGGAAACTTTTTAAAGACACCATAATAGAGGCTCAACTTAAATGTATACCCCCAAATTAAAAAACATAATAAGAGAACCAAAAAAGAGCCACCATGCCTAAACAACAAAGTAAAAGCAGCAGTGAGAGGCAAAAAGGTATCCTTTAAAAAGTGGAAGTTAAATCCTAGTGAGGTAAATAGAAAGGAGCATAAACACTGGCTAATGAAATATAAAAATACAATTAGGAAGGCCAAAAAACAGAACTCAAGGAACAGTTAGCCAAAAACTCAAAAAAGTAATAGCAAAATTTTTTTAAGTACGTCAGAAGTAGGAAGTTAGGAAGCCTGCTAAACAACCAGTGGGGCCACTGGATGATCGAGGTGCTAAAGGAGCACTCAATGATGATAAGGCCATTGCGGAGAAACTCAATGAATTCTTTGCATTGGTCTTCACGGCTGAGGATCTGAGGGAGATTCCCAAATCTGAGCCATTCTTTTTAGGTGACAGATCTGAAGAGCTGTCCCAGACTGAGGTGTCATTAAAGGAGGTTTTGGAACAAATTGATAAACAGTAATAGTCATCAGGACCAGATGGTATTCACACAAGCATTCTGAAGGAACTCAAATGTGAAATTGCTGAACTACTTACTATAGTCTGTAACTCATCATTTAGATTAGCTTCTGTACCAAATGACTGGAGAATAGTTAATGTGACGCCAATTTTTAAAAGGGGCTCCAGTGGTGATCCCGGCAATTACAGGCCTGACTTCAGTACTGAGCAAACTGGTTGAAACTATAGTAAAGAACAAAATTGTCAGTCACATAGATGAACACAATTTCTTGGTGAAGAGTCAACATGGTTTTTATAAAGGGAAATCATGCCTCACCAATCTACTAGAATTCTTTGAGGGGGTCAACAAGCATGTGGACAAGCGGGATCCAGTGAATATAGTGTACTTAGATTTCAGAAAGCCTTTGACAAGGTCCCTCCCCAAAGGCTCTTAAGCAAAGTAAGCTGTCATGGGATAAGAGGGAAGGTCCTCCTATGGATTGATAACTGGTTAACAGATAGGAAACACAGGGTAGGAATAAATGATCAGTTTTCAGACTGGAGAGAGGTAAATTCTGATGTCTCCCAGGGGTCAGTACTGGCCCAGTCCTAATCAACATATTCATAAATGATCTGGAAAAAGGGTTGAACAGTGAGGTGGCAAAATTTACAGATGATACAAAATTACTCAAGGTAGTTAAGTCCCAGGCAGACTGTGAAGAGCTAAAAAAGGATCTCTCCTATTAGCCAGGATGGGCAAGAATGGTGTCCCTAGCCTTTGTTTGCCAGAAGCTGGGAATGAGTGACAGGGGATGGATCACTTGATGATTACCTGTTCTGTTCATTCCCTCTGGGGCACCTGACACTAGCCACTGTCAGAAAACCAGATACTGGGCTAGATGGACCCTTGGTCTGACCCACTAGGGCCATTCTTATGTTCTTATGAGTGCCTCAGCTCAGTAGGGAGGAGGAAGGGAGAACTACGCTGAAGGCTCCTGAATGAGGGTGTAAGGAATAGGTCTTCATGTTCAGCCTGGTTGGGGCTGAAGGTTTAGTTGTTTTTTTCTTTTGCTATCTTATACTGGACTTGGAGCCGAGGGGCACAAAAGATGGTAGGAAGTGACCCAGGAGGGTAACTCCGAGGGCACTCCAAGGTGCCGGACCCTGATTGGCTCTCACAGGGTCCTGGATTGGAGCCCAGTGAAGTGGGAGGGCTGGGCTCCCATACCAATTGCCCCTGCTGCAGGAGGTGCATGTGCCACATTCCCACCCCACTCACCTTTCTGGTAAGGAGAGGGCAAGGACATTGAGAACATAAAGTGAAACAAAGTCAATACAAGGGTGAAGAATTGGACTGAAAAGCTGTCCTGCTGAAGGGCGAGGCTGTCTACTGGATGTGCTACCCACTAGACCACCTGGCCCTCTGACAGCCCTGTTGTATGCACATGCACACACAACTCAGACTAAAATAAAGGCCAACACTAACAAAGCATTCCAACATCCCAACAGGTTGTGGACAGTGAAGTGAAACCCTAGATGTCTGTCCTCTCAACATTCCTCAAACTTACTGAAACAGTGAAAGCTCAGAATTGAGATTGAGCCGTCAGGAAGGCTCTTGTCCCCCCTCCCAAACAACTGCTGCTCAGTGCAGTAGGGAGCAAAAAAAAACATGGACAAGCAGCAGTGGAGCTGGAGCACTGCAGAGGGAAAGATGAGACACTTCCCAGTCCCTTGAATGCTCCTCCTTTCCCCTGCCAAAAAATAAATCACACACAAAAACAAACAGTATAATCAGGGCCAAAGGTAGGAAAAAGACCTACACTAATTAACATGCCATCTTCTTCCAAGGGCTGTAGGAAGTAATGTTTCTTGAAGCAATCAGCATTAACTCCCATGACATGCACCATGACTCTCCCTCATGAAGGATCATGGAGATGGACCTAAAGACAATGTGGTAGTCAGGATGTAATAGTTAATAAGGGGTATTTAAATGTAAATAGTACTCATATTTTGCACTTATTCAGTAACTTGAACCCAAGATAAAGTATGCATTAAGCCACACAAACACTATTGGGAGTAGGTATTAATCCCAACACTACAGTGTAGAAGTTAGTCTCCAAATTTAGCACCAATAACTTTTCAAAGGGCAATTCAATATTCTATGACTTTTCATAGTATAACATTTACCAGCTTTTGCAGAGTTTCCCTCGCTAAAGAATCACAGTGCCCAAAATGCCAGACTTATACAAACACACACACACACACACAGAGTGATAACGTTTCAGACATAAGCTACATTTGGATTTTAAAATTAAACATATTAAGAGTGAAGAATTAAGTGTTATTGCTCTTATTCAAGATAACTTAAAATTTCACCAAGATTAGCAGATAAAAATGATCATATCCATCATCTAATTCTATTCTCCAACATGGCCTGCCTAACTCAGCAACCACACCCAGCACAGAGATGCCTGGGAGCCAGGAAGCAGGCTGGCCAACAGGAGGCATAGGGGTAGCAGTTCTGGGGTAGTACAAGAGCCAATCTTGGCTCTGGGGAGGAATGGACATTGAATCCAGGAAGAGAAAAGGAGGGTGTGAAGGTGAGCAATGTTGTGTAGGGGAATCCAGTCTGCACACATCATCGTCTTTGTGCATATATCTGGGCTCTCCATAGTACTGTACCTGGTATGCAAGACCACCCACAGCCATTATTCACATTACGCACAAAGTATATCACAGGCAGGGGCATGTCTGCCTGGAGGTGGGGGCAAAAGGGGCAGTTTGCCCCAGACCCTCTGAGAGGGCCCCAAAACTAAGTGGCATTTCAACCTACCAAACTGGGTCACAACACCGCTCACTGAAATTTGGCCCAGTGACCCTTCATCACACTGGAGGGGATCCAGGCCAAATCTGAGTGGCACCATGCTAAGTTAAAGTGACAGTGATTCACTTGTGCATACCATGTGAAAAATGTCTGGAGGCACCTCTGTGCCAGACCTCATAGTGCCCAAATGCAAAACCCATTTCTTCAACTTAACTTTTTCTCATTAGCCCATCACAAACATACACATAATCAACCTGATCTACTTAAATGCACAAATAATTATTTAAAAATATCTCCAACATTACAACTTTTTCCTGCAGAAAGAGTGAGAGTTTATGTAACACATTTAGTTTTGTTACTCTAATTTACTGGAAGATAGATAAAACGGTGCAGTGGGCCACATAAGTAAGAAAGATAGGTAATTTAGAAAGAGGACTGGAAAAAAGCTAATGTATCACTTTTCTTTTTTTTCTTTTTCTTTTTTTTTTGAAAGAGTAAAAAAAGAATGTCTCAGGTAACTATAGACCAATTAGCTAAATTTCAATCCTGGGCAAATTCATTGCATTGAATGCAATCAGAAAATAATTAAAAGATTATAGTAATATAATTACTACCAGTCAACATGGTTTTATGAAAAACAGGTTTTGTCAAATAAACTCAAATAAACCGTTTTCTGATGAGATTACAAGATTGACATAATATATTTCAACTTCTGAAAGGCTTTGACTTAGTATAACACAGTGTTCCAGTAAAAAATAGCACTATACAAAATGTAGCATATATTAAATGGATTAAAAACTGGCTAATTGATAGAACTGAAAAAGTAATTGTTAATGGGAAATCATCATCAAATGATAGTGTTTCTAGTGGTGTCCTGTTCATGCACAATAATATTCAATGTCCTTATCATTATGCTTTCTTCTTAAAAATCATTCGCAGGGAAAAGACTAGATGGAAGTTGAAGATGGACAAATTTAGAATGGAAATAAAGCAACATTTTTAATGGTGAAGGTATTTATCATTAGAACAATTTACCAAGGGTTTTGGTGGATTTTTCATCACTTAAACTCTTTAAATCAAGATTGGATGTCTTCCTAAAAAAGATGCTCTAGTTCAACCAGATGTTATGGGTTTGATGCAGGAAACCTCACTGGGTGAAATCCTATAGCCTGTGGTATGTAGGAGATCAGCCTACTCTCCCTGATAATAATGGCCCCTTTCTGGCCTTAACATCTATGAATATGTAAATAATAACTCTTGGTGTACCTGGAAGCAGCACCTGGGAAGCCACTGCCAGGGTGTGAGGCAGAACTATTAATGTGTATTGAGATCCAAGGTGTTCATCTAGTCCCCTCTCCCATCTCCACACCCCCATGCACTCCTATCTAATTCTCCCTATTCATGTCTCCCCCCCCAACCCTTCAAGAGACTGACACTGATTTTTCAGGGGGAGTATGGGAAAGGCCATCCAGCCCAGCTGCAACTGCTCCCCCTTACGCTTATGCTCCTCTCTTGCATCCAGTCCCTCATTCATGCCTCACCCCATAACCTCCTTTGGAGGTATTAATCCTTCTCAACTGTAATACCAAAGACCTACTCAGGCCTGTCAAACTATGGCTGTCCTCTGCTGAGACACTGGAGATTCACTAGAAAGAGAAACTACCACGGGAGCAGAGGGGACGGTGGAAGGAAGCTTCAGTACCAGAGGGAGGGAGCAGAGGCTGAGAAAGGAAATTGGTAAGTGGTGTGTAGATGGGGTGTTAAGTGACTTAACTACTCATCGCCTTGCTTTTTATGATTTGTATTAGTAGGATATGCATTCTAGCAACTTTCACTCAAAGTTCACAAGGGTTTTGTGGGAAGAATATATATACACATACTAAAAAGGAAGGAACTTCAAGTTACATTGTCTCTAAAATTAGTTTTTACCAAACCAGAAGGAAAATACAGAATGCATTATAACTGAAATAGCTTTATAATGAAATACTTGTAGAGTCAAATTTCACTGTAATTTACATGTTAAAACAGAAAGTGAAGTTTAAAATATCTTGACTATTTTTGGTGAGGAAAGCATGAAGGCATAGGAGGGAAATAGCAATCCTTATGCTGTATTATGCAAATGAAAGGATTCTTGGAAAACGAACAATGATTCACATGTGTAATAGGGGACAAATGGTGACTGAACAGAGAACTGCATTTTTAAGCCAACTTGTTATTACCATGTTGTGCAAATTTTAACAATGAGCCTGATTTAGCAACACTTACAGGAGGAAGCCTTGCTTACCTGAGTAGTCTCATTGCAAACCATGGAGCTACTTAGGTAAGGATTACTCACATGAATAAAGTTTTCAAGATCACATACTGTTTACTGAAGACCTAGGGCTTTCTACACTACCCACTAGATCGGCGGGCAGCGATCGATGCAGTGGGGGTCAATTTATTGCGTCTAGTATAGACGTGATAAATCAACCCTGAGCGCTCTCCCGTTAACTCTGGTACTCCACCAGAATGAGAAGCGCAAGCGGAGTCGATTGGAGAGAGTCCGCTGTCGACTTACCACAGTGAAGACATGGCAGTAAGTAGATCTAAGTACGTCGACTCATAGGCGCCGACTTCCCCTCTTTCCCATGGGTGCTCGACCCCCCTCTAACCATGGCCCGACCCCCACTCCACCCCTTCCATGAGGCCCCGCCAATGCATTGACTTCAGCTACACTATTCACATAGCTGAAGTTGCATATTTTAGATCGACCCCATGTGGTAGTGTAGACAAGACCCTAGAAAAAGGATTGACAATTCAGCAGCATTTATCTGAACAAGCACATGATCTAAGTGCTTGCATGCTTAGTCTATGCATACATTCAACGATAAACTGAAACACCTGTGAAAAGTCCAGTTAGTATGAATACTATTGCTCCTAAATCAAAAGCATTTTCAGAGTATTAAAAGCCTACTGATGGCTTTCAGATCACCATCAATTGACTTTGAGAATGTTCCTCCCCAATTAATTCCGCTACTGTACTTCGGAAAATCTGACAAAATATCATTAATTAGATTCCAACCACTTAGAACTGTGTGAAACTTGGCAGTTTTACTCTGCAGAAGTGCATGCAACTATTTTATTTGGTATCAATCCAAATAAATTCCCCCATCAGTTTCAGTTTGAGTTTTGTGTTTGAACAAATCCAAACAAGCAAAGTAAAATGCAGTCATATTCTCTACATTTCACATGGTTTCACAACATGACAATGCAAAAACTGCTAATTGTGCATGAAAAGTTGGCAAACCTCAGAGAGTCTATCGTGGATCTGGTTTGATAGGTAACTTTGGAATGAATCCAATGAGTTTTGTATAGCTGTGCTATAGTTGCATGGATTGACAGCCATCAAGCCACAAAAACAGGCAGTTTCGATATTGCTAACTCACTTCATCAGCATCTCTGTTTTTATTCCACATTTTGTAAAGTGATGCAGGCGTGTACATTTATGATGCTCTATAAAGGCCCTATAATGAGAATAATAATTGCTTTTGTTTTAAATCTGGCCAGGGTTTTACATCATCCCAGCTGCCTGAAGTCCCTCCACCCTCCCTTAGGTATCCTGGGATTCCAGTTCATCGGAAGCACCACTGCTGTTGTCAATGGGCCTGGTTCTGATCTCACATTGGTGTAAATTAGGAGGTCACTAAATTCACATCATATAAAAACAATGTCACTGAGAGGAGAATCAGGTCCAATGTCTCTAAAATGAAACTCACCACAATGGTTTGATTGTGTTAACATTTCTACTGCACACATATTCATTATGTATTTTTATGGACAGAAATAAGGAAAGAAGAGGGTGCATTCCTAGTAATGCCAGGTATGGGGATGAGGACAGAGGGGCATAAGAAGGCGAATGGGACAAGGAAAAGACAAAGAGGAATGAGGATACAAGATATGGAGTATCAGTATAAATATAAGGATGTAGAAGAGGATGGGATTAGAGATGGGGAAGAACAAGATAGGGAAGAGGAGGCCAGGGATGAGATAAGGTTGAAAAGTAGGTTTATGGATGCCACTGGAGGAAGGAGGATGGGCGAGCATGGAGGATGGGGATAAGTTTGGAAATAGATTAAGGAACAGGCTAGGATTAAGGAGAGGGATGAGCAGGAGATGGAGAAAGAAGAGTATAAGGAGATGAATAAGATTAGGAAACAGGGGGAATGGGATTGGGAAGTAGAACAGA
Source organism: Lepidochelys olivacea (assembly GCF_965140295.1). Taxonomy (NCBI): domain Eukaryota; kingdom Metazoa; phylum Chordata; order Testudines; family Cheloniidae; genus Lepidochelys; species Lepidochelys olivacea. The sequence goes on along the minus strand of NC_140415.1, from coordinate 82,796,116 downwards.
CACAGAGATGGGATGATCAGGACAAAGATATGGATAGGACTGGATGGAATGTGTGGAGGGGACTGGGATTAGGGATGAGGTGACGAATAGAGTGGAATTCAGCAGGTTAGGGATGGAATGTGAGAGAAGGCTGTAGGAGTAGGATGGGAATAGGAAGGAGGATGAGACAGTGATGGGACTGGAATGGGAATGTGGCTGTTACTGCCTGCATGCAGGGCCTGCCTTACCAATCCAACGCAGGTACTGAAAGAAGCGAAGGAGCCTGGGTAACGAAGCACAGTGCCACTGTAGTAACAGGCTCTCTCAGGCTGAGAATGGACAGCACCTGCGGGGCTTTTCCCCTCACCCCTGAGCCGCTCCTCCACTGCAAAGCCAGGTGCCAAGAAGCGGCTGTCCCTCTTGAGCAACAGGTAGAGCTCCCGGGCAAAGGCCGGGATCCTCAGCAACACCTCATCCCCATCCTCTGACGGTGGTGGCGGTGGTGGGGAAGGTGGCGGCGGTAACTGAGAAGCAGCGCCAGATCCCTGAGGATGGGGAGACCAATGATAGAATTCCTGAGACTCGTATTCATCCTCCGCATCCTCCTCCTCTGCTACCTCCCCAGCTGGCTGTGGTTGTCTGTCTACTGGGGAGGAGACCGAGCGGACCTCGCGGGAGCTGCCTGCCACCTGGCTAGGTGTAGCAGGAGCACTGGTGCTGCTACTGCTGCTGTTTCCACAGCTGGGATCAGTACTGCAGCTGCCTCCACCACCACTGCCTCCAGCAGGCTCCTGCTGGCCTCTGCTCCACAGTGCTGGGAAGATGATCTCCCACTCCTCAGAGTCTCCTGATGCATGCAGACCTGCAGGAAAGCCAGACAAATAACAGCATATGCCACAAAACAGTGCTGCACATGCCACAGCATACCACTCATGCCAGTGAACACACATATATGCCAATATCCCCTGACTACACCCAGTGCTCCTAACCAACAAATGCATCACACAAAGCACTCCCTTGTCCCATTCCCCCTCACCCCAATGTACCTCCCCCACAATATGTTTACTTGCAGTATATTAGTCAGCCACTAGATGTCTCTGTGCTGTTTACGAGTTCTAGACAGGAACTGTGGTCCCTGGTAAACACTGGAGATAAGCTGGAACCCGAACTGTGTGGAAACTATTGTTTGTGTCTGTAGTTGCTCTCTTTAATAAACACCTCCTATATAAAACTAGAGCTGGACACAAAAAAAAATGGCATTTAGAAATAAGTGTCAAAAGTTCCATGAAAATTTTATCCTGTTTTTCAGCCAACATAGAACTGGTCAACAAATTTGCTATTTCAATGAAACAAATGGGAGAAAAATGTCATGAACATTTTGACATGTATTTGATGAGCTCTGTTTAAGACTGACTGTGATTCTATATATCATTACAACACACCACAGCCAAATGCATATGCTTACCACACATGTGCATGCACACATCCATGCAACAATAAAACCTCCATCATTATCAAAGAATATTAATGATTTATTATTTTATGATTAATGATTTTATTATTAGTGATATGTGTATATGATATATAAATTATCACAATGCATGAAATACTCAACACAACAACATATTCAGCTGAATCTGTGGGTATGTTATGTGTGTACACATATACATTCTAGTCAGGGGTTCTCACAACAAATTTTTTGTTGGCCTCGACATGCAACCACCACCTCTTGCTGGTGGCTGCACTGACAGTATTTCTTGAAATACTTAATTAACTTTATGAAAAACAAATATATATGCACATATCCAAATCATTATAATTTATTGACTCTTTTTGCAGACTCAATAATAAAAATAATGTACAGTTGTCTCTCTTTTTTATAGGACCTAAACAGAATAGAAACACAAATAACGTGCGCTGCAGGTTCTTGTCTTTTTTGCTGTTGCTTCTTTTCCTTTTTTTGGTTGCTTTTTTAAAAAGACTTGCAAGCTAGTAAGTCTGCTGCTGTGAAAAGTGATATTAACAAACATACAAATATCACTTTTCACAGCAGCAGCAGACTTACTCAGTCCTGGCAAGCCAGGGGACAAATTAAGCCTTGGATGGGGAGATCGGTAGGGGGGAAGTAGGGGACGGGGTGGGGGGAATGCATGATGGGCCAGCGGAGGCAGCGGGGGACCAGGGGCAATGGGGGCTGAGCTCTGCAGACAGGCATTGGAGCCCTGTGACCAGAGCCTGCTGCCTGCCACCCCAGGGCTGGAGCCCCAACCCTACATCCCCAGGAAGGTGGGGAACTCACTAGCTCCTCCTCTTCCAGCATGTGTGGCTCCAGAGGGGGTCAGGGTCCAATCCCTACTGGTGGCCCTCAGGGACTGACCACTGCTTTGCCCCTCCCTCACCCCCTCTCCATCACTCTTCAGGGGGATGTAGCTGCAAGAAAAAGCCACTGGTGGCCGCATGCGGCCACAGTGGCCACATTTGAGAAATGCTTAAGATTTCTTAAGATATACTTAACCTTGCCTCACCGCAGGGGGATGGACTAGATAACTTCTTGAGGTCCCTTCCAGCCCTACATGTCTATGATTCTATGAATCTCTCTATGTGTGGATATTTTATATTACATATTTATATATAATTATTCATAAATTGTAGATAGATACACTATGAATAATGTTCTACTCATAATGGGTATATACACATATTATGAATACGAGTATACACACAGATAAATATTATGAATACTATGTAATACACACACAAATACTATAACCATTGTATACGTGGGAAATCACTCTGTGCCATATGATCATCTATACATATGTTATTGATATATATGTTACCAGATCCTGCATACAATACTGATTAGTTGCAAAGTAACATGTACAGGTTGGCTACAAATAAGAAAAGAAAGCAACAGTAACATGCTGGACCACTGATTTTCCCCTTCTATTAATCCCATGCTATGGAAAGTACAGAAATGAGCGCCAAAGAAAGGGATAATTTTACCTGAAATGATCCCATTTGATAGGAAACACAGCTGATAAAAAACGCAGCAAATGTGGCTCAGTCGCATCCCCGTTTTCTTCTCCATCCACTTCACTGTCCCAAACACACCGAGGGAGCAGCCTATTCACCCTCTTTATTTATTCCTGTTTATTAGCTTCTGTTGCTGCTGCCTGTCCTGAATGGGTTGTGCCCTGAACTGCCCCAGTTCTTTGTATGGTTGTGGGTTGCAAGTTGCTGCCTCTTCACAGGGTTTATGTCCGACTTTGTGGGAGGCAGGGAAGAAGGGAGGGGGGAGAAGTGGAGCGGTATTAAAATTTGCAGCAGCTCCCTGGTGGATTATCTGATAAGTCTATTGTCTGATTTACAGGAGGCAGCCGGAGGAGAAGGGAGAGCCGGAGTCCGGCAGAGTGAAACCACCTCAAAGCCCGCAGAGAAGCAGAGGCCAGTTGGAGAGTCGCGAGTGTGCCCTAGAAAGGAGAGGCAGCAGCACACGCAGAAGCAGAGAAGGAGGAAGAGAGTTATCCGTGCGCAGAGCGTGTCACCCTGCACAGCTGTAAGGGGGGATAGCGGTGGACAAGCGGCGAGAAGGCGAGAGCCGTAAAGGCAGCACCCGGAGAAGAGGAGGCAGCGTGTGCCCCGGCTCTGGTCACCGCGCTCTGCGACCAGGCGGCTGCGAGCTCTCCCTGGTGGGGGGGCGGCGGATTAAGTGGAAGGGGGGGATCCCCCAAACTCCTGCAGCTTGCTCCCGATTGGTTGCTCCGGCCAGCGCTATTTGCATGCCCCCAAGCCAGAGGTACAGCAGGCAGGTATAACCCCGGCCTCCCGCTGCTGCTGCTCCGGGGGGGGGAGCTGCTGCTGAGCCTGGGCACAATGCTGCAATCCAAGCGATTTTCCAAACGCCTTTGAGTTGCGTTTCAGTGTTAAGGCAAGGAGCGGGAAGATAATGCAATTAGTCACGGGATTCTCCAGGGCTTCCACACACAGCCTGTGCCTCAGCCCAGCCCCCCTTCTCCCTGCTGCCCGTCACACACCCACACAGGACCGTGCATACTCCTCCTATACCCACACATCCTAGTCTAGTCACACAACCTTCTAACACAAGACACACGTAGTCTATATATCGACACACCCCAGAACACCCTCACTATACATTTTATACACACACAAACACACACCCCACATTGTAAACAAACACAAATTATACCCTGTCTAGGACAACACAAGCACACTATACACACAGAGTAATACACATCATGTCCTATACACACAACCCCTATGTGAACACACACACACACAGAAAAACTCACACCACATCCTATACTTACAAAGTAACATGCACAAACACACTCGATTACACTACACATACACTAAACACCTTTTTAAAAGGGGTCCCTTCTCTCCCCCTGCCCTGACAAACACCTAAAAGGCCTTTGCTTCAAATTCAGGGCACTCTAAAGATTTACCATTTCTGTCTGTCTGTTTTGTGTAACTTGATTCCAAACTCCCTTTTTGCCCCCCACTACACAGCTCTCCATGGAAACCCAATACTTCCCACCCCAATCCCTGTCAGCTGAGGAATGATTAAATGAAGAGCCAAGTAATATAGTAAAACAAATATCTAAAATCAGGGTAAGCTGCAAAATCAACAGATAAACACCTCCATATCTGAGACTGATTTCTCATCATAACCTTTGTTGTTTTACCTACTGTTTCTGATGTCAAAGGTGACTATTATGCCTTAAGGGAAAACAGAGTAATCTAGTTTTGTGAGGAAAGACATCTTTTCTATAAGAGAAAACTACAGAGATGCAAGAATTTATCCTGAAAGCTATAGAGATGTTAAAAAAAAAAAGAAACACCACCATATCATTAGGCTCCAAATAAAAAAAACAGGTTCGGACTTCACAGAAGCCAAATGTACCTTGGGGTCTGATATCTGTTCTGAGTGTTCAATAGCTGAAGAAATGTTGCACAACAAGGGTGTGTATTCTTAACTACCTCCAAACAATATTCTTGATTAGTTATTTGGTTTTATGGAAAAAATTACTTGAGAGTGATCTTTTGCTGGAAATTAATTGAGCCAACTTTCAAAACTAAGCAAAAGTCAGGGAGGGTTTTAAAAACTAGACAGATTTATATTTAACAGCTTAAAAAAAAAGAGTTTTTCAGTCAGGGAAAATTAGTATTCATGTGACATTTAAAATGCATTTTTATAGTAAAACTTTGATACCTGAGTAAATATTACTTCACATTTTATTTTGCAATACAATTAGTTAGTTAATAGGCCCAATGCTGCAGACTTTTCACAGGCAACACCCTCATTACAGGGGAGTTTTGTCTGAGTGTGTACTGTAGAATGTGGCCTAAGTTCTACCACTAATTACAATTCGAAGTATGAATGAACAAAAGCATATAGAAAGGGTACTAAAGTGTATCAGAAATAGGGATGTTGCATATACAGTTTAGTACACAAAGTGGAGGTTTAAAATTAATGTCCAATCAACAGTAACCAGAACTCAAGACACAGTGTAGTACTTTGTTTTTATTAAAGTGGGAATCAGGTTGGCATAACAATTTTTTGGATTTCCCCAATTTAAGTTAGTCCTTTTGGACCAAATCCTTTTTGCCTTACTCATGTGTGTAACACTCCATGAAGCCAGCAGGACTACTTCTGTGAGTAACATAAGCAGAATTTGACCCCTTGAGCACAAGCTGCAGGAGGTAGAGGGATTGTGAGAGAGCAACTGTGAGAGGATTTAATATATTTGACTTTATCACAAACCAACAATAAGGAGTATTTCAAACATTCAAAGATTCAAAGGAATATTCTACAAATAGGAAAACAAAGCTGCAATACATTTCCATGGCTCATTTTGTGTTTTGTTGTTTTAATAGTTAAAATAAAAATGTAGGGGAAGTTCTCTATGTTTAACTTTGGAGAAAGTTCACTATAAAACAGAACTCCTACTGGTGTTCATTAGTTTTAACAAAGAGTCTGGTCATAGGTTAATACTGGTAGACATTGTTGTAGTCCACCACATGTTAGCTGTTGTCACTGTAAAACTAGTAGAGGAAAGTCTATACGTAGAATAAGAACTGAAAGAACAAAACAATGGTTTCCTCCTCTGATTTTTTTGTAGAGAGAATGAGTTTGTATCCACATATATACTGAACAAAAGAGTTTAACAATTCACAAGTCCACCAAAACTCTGTCTGCAACACAGTACCTGTTTTACATATCACAGCATAGTATGATTACCTTAAAAACCCTTTCTTCATATTGCTGGATGTAATTTAGCTGTAAACTAAGAAGAAATACTACATTTATTTAAATAAATAACTGAGAAATTTGTTAAATGAAATACTATTCCTATAGTTAGTTTCTATTCGTTTAAAAAAATTAATAAACCAATTTTTCATTGTCTATTTAATCCCTGCATGAAAATTACACTAAACAGGAGTGAAACATTAACATTGTTATAATCTTGTTATAAAGAGTAAAATGAAAATTATTGAAGATACTCAGTTTTGCTCCCTTGAGTCTTGAGATTACTCTTCATCTTTGAGAACAGTTTAAAGCTGTAGTTTTCTAATTCCCACTAGTGGAATCAGCAGTCTGGCATATAATATCACAGAATTGCACTGATTTTACAGAGACTAATTAAATAAAAACAGTGGGCCAAATCATACCCTTCCATAGACAAACTTTGCAAGGAAGGTGCAGGGGAGGAAGGGAGGCCCTAAAGATATATCAAAAACTGCATAGGCCAGCTCCTTAGCTGGTGTAAATCAGTGTAGCTTCATTGATTTCAATTAGCAACCAACTCCAGCTGAGGATCTGGCTCCAGGTGTTTATATTCACCCAATTTCTGAGGTGTTATCTGTTGGGGTTAAAGGGCAAGGTGTTGCTCCCCATGGTCTGAGTAGAGATTGAGAATTTTTAATCTCATGGTTCTCGCAAAATCAATCTTGGGACATCCCATGGATCTCAAAGCACCCCCAGACAACTGAAGCATGCGTCTGTCTTGGCCTTCCATGCCCCTAAGAAAGAAGCATGGCCTCATCTAAATCCATGCTGTGAATGACTTTCTACTTCTATCTCAGTTACCTGTTACTAGGTGGAACATCTTCTTCCCTATATCCAAGAATAATAGGTACATGCAATCTAGTCATTTAATAAAAAGAGTTAAATTTAACATGGTGTGAAACATGCAGCCGATTTTTAATAAGTTCCCCTCTAATTTAATATAGATTTCTATCCACAACCACTGACTTTTTTCTTGGCTTATTTTGTTTCTATAATTATGACTGTAAAGGTCATATCAAACTTATGTTCATAACAAGGAATTTGATTTTCACAAGTACAATCTGTTTCTACAAGATTGCCTTAAACAATGCTTTAAGTTGTTATAATAAATCTTTAAGCCTTTCTACAGTGGTTGAGTTGTTAATGATTTGAGTATATGCTTTATAAGTCTCTGACTGATGAAACTCTTGAGGATTACTGAGGTTTTGGATACATTTGTTTCAAATTTTTACAATTTAATGAAATATACTAGATAAATAGGAGAATCTATGCTGGTTTGAATGGTGCTTACTACATTAACACCATATATCTTATGACTATTCAGATTAGAAACAGAAGCACATGTCTTCCTGTTTCTGAAGAGCCTTGCAAACGTTATCTCTATATAAATAAACTTTTGTCCAAAATGCAGGTTGAATTATACTTTTTTTTTTTAGGTAAATGTGAATGGAAATAAAATGTGTTGATTTTTTTTAAAGCATGAAGAAAGTCAGTGTCCCCATTTTAGAGAACGCTGTGCTTATTGCCAGTTAACTCACCGAGTCTGAATCTTTAATCTGTAATTCTATACCATTATTTACATCTTAAATACATACATGGTCAAAATGAATGGTTTATTTAAGATCACTTTCAAAAGACTTTTTAGTGAAACTTGCTTTAGAGAAAATCTCACAGTTATATCTAAACTCAGTAGTACAATTATGATAACCTGTGGAGTAGGATATAAGTGTCAAACTACTGTGAACTTAATACTGCATATTTACAGAGTTGGCACTTCTGATTTAAAGTGCCAACACTCTAAATATGTAAAGTTAAGCTCACAGTAGTTTGCTGTTTATATGTTACTCCACAGATTCTCATGGTGTACTACTAAGTTAAGAGCTCACGAAAGCTTATGCTCAAATAAATTGGTTAGTCTCTAAGGTGCCACAATTACTCCTTTTCTTTTTGTGAATACAGACTAACATGGCTGCTACTCTGAAACCTGTTCAAATTTGAGATACCTCAGGTCTCCACATGGACAAAAGAGTCCACTATTTTGAGAAGAAGCTTCTCAATTTGAAATAAAGGCTTGCATCTTAAAAAAAACCAAACACTGTATCCCATTTATGAGACACCAAGGTTCCCCCCAAAAGTTCAGCATCCTCTAAGATTTCTATTCCCTCTATTGGCATGCTCCCATATTCATCTGGTAAAGAACCTAGGGATCACTGTGATGCTGGAAGGCCAGGTGCCAGCGCTTGCCAAGGCTCTAGCTATCAGCTAAGCACTGACAATTCATAACTGGAAACCAGACCAGCTCACCTGTTTGTTACTATTGTTCAAGATAAGTGTTAGACTTGTAAAGATATGTAAGTGTTTAGATTCTATCAAATGCTTGTAAATTGTATTAATCTTATTTGTAATATATCCTATACTGTAAGAGGATATGTAAGTTTCGCTTTATAACTGTAAAAATACCTGCTCTGAACTTATGAACCCAGGCAGAAGGAGTAGTTCCCCTGCCCATCACAGTGCATGATCAAAACTAAGTGGGCTATTGTGAAACATCACAATACAAAGACTGGGCTAATGGCCCTTTCATGCCCATAAAAATACTACATGCAAGGAAACTCATCCCATCAGCTTGAATTCTGGAAGAAGGAAATAAAGATAGCCAACATCTCTTTGCTGTTTGGACTCTCAAAGCACTGGAGCTAGGAAACAAAAGCAGAGATCTCCTTTTAAAACTATAGATTGTCATTTGTGTATCTATGTTGCCTGCTTTTGCCTGTAAATAATTCCCATTTCTTTTTTCTAGTTAATAAACCCTTAGTTAGTTTACTATAGGATTGGCTACAAGTGTTGTCTTTGCTGTGATATCTAGGGTACAAATGGACCTGGAGTAAGTGACTTGTCTCTTGGGACTGGGAGCATGGGACTGAATGTTTTGTGATCATTGGTGCAAATTAGTTTTTCAACCTGTGATCTGCACACCTCAGGGGGTCTGCAAACTCTGTCTAAGATTTCCGCACATCCATTTGAAATTTTTTAGGGATCCGCAAATGAAAAAAAAGGTTGAAAACCACTGGTGTAAGTAATCATTAAGTCCAGCTTGCCTGTGTAGCAAGATAGACTGGAGTGCCCAAATGGACTGTCTGTGACTCCATGGCAAGACTGTTATAGTGCTTCAGGAGTTCACATTTGTTACTGGATTGATGAAATGTAATTATAGAACCTACCTCTACTTTGGGGTGTCTGCTCTGCTTTTTGACAGTCTGCCCTGAGGTTGACACTCAAAGCTCATGCTCAAATAAATTGGTTAGTCTCTAAGGTGCCACAAGTACTCCTTTTCTTTTTGCGAATACAGACTAACACGGCTGTTACTCTGAAACCTCTCAGACAGTGTGACATTCACCTTGGGTTCCTCCACTGTATAATGGTCCCTTTTCCCTCTATCAAGAGTCTGAACTTCCTTTCAAGTTCAGATCATTTAAGTTTAAGACAAAAAGTAATTTTTTAATTTTTTTTTCTGTTTACGACATTAACAATATAAAAAAAGAATACCTTGGTGGATTACTTTTCTTGAACAGTAAGAAGAGAAAGGACTTCTTAAATGTGACCTTGAATTAATATTTGAGAACATTTAAAAACAAACAAAACCCACCAAAGCTCTACCTTTATTATTGGTGAGCAGGGAAAAGAAAGAAAAGAAAACACAATGGTAATTAAGAACCTTCTACAAACTCAGGAAACTTTTACCAGATAGAATTTCTTATTATAACAGATTATATTTATTGATAGTAAAAATATAGCTGCTTTGTCTCAAAGCAAAGTACTCACTTTTATTGAATTAGGCAGAGTAAAATTAAAGCATGCATATATAATAGTAATAGTAATCTGGGAAACTATAACCATTATTAGCCCTATTCTCTTATCCAGCATAATTTCAAATCTATTTCAAAGTAGAAGTAGGTGAGAATTTTTGGGCACTCTGGAGATTAGCATTCTGATGTAGGTCTGATTAGGGTCCTGATCCTGCAAGACTATACACAGGCTTAACTTTACTTAAGCAGGAGGACTGTTAGCATGATCAGGAAGGATGAGAAGGGAGCAGAGGAGAACACTGTTCCCCATCTGTAAATCAAATGGCATATGATCCTTTAGGGACCATTGGCAGGCATTGTCTAATAAAGCAGCTTTTTACTGCTCTAATTACAACAGGGACAGAGCAGTTTAACCTGCTGCCTGATATCCCCACACCCTCAGGTCTCCATCTCAGATGTGAGGAGAGGAAGATGGGTAAGGAGACAGAGGTACAGGGCACAAAACAGAAGAGGATTTTGGCCAGGACTGCAAAACACATGGGACTGAGTTAAAATATCCATGACATTCCTAGCGAAAATGAAACAGTTGACAAATAGGTTAGATTAACACTGGACACTAGGTAGACTTGTGCTGTATTTAAACCACTGATTTAGAGGAGGAAGATACGGTTTTCATGGTTAATCCCATGGACATACCCATTACACTGTGCAACAACTGTAAATATGGTGCTTTATCAGGAAAATCACTACAGTTAGAGAGTTGTAAAGAGATAACTAAAAATTAAAAGTGTGGGCACAGGAAAGTTGCACAAAGTAAAGAAGTCTGAAAGGGAACATAGCTGAATCTTAAACAAAAAGAATTGTTTTATTAAACAGCGAGTAACTTCTATTCTTTTGTAGGTATTTTGGTAGATAATTTATTTGGATATAACCTTCAGTATTTCACAATCAGCATTACTATTATTACTTAACTATCTAATACTGTCAATTTACACATACATAAAGAGAAGAAGACAGAAAACAGAACCGTAAGGGACACCTAACTCATGGAGAAGAAGGAAGGAGCCTTTAAAGAAGATGCTTTAGGAGAGTTCAGGAAATTAGATGAGAGAAAGTGAGGAGGAGACTGATCTTGATCAGTTTTAAAAAAATCAGTTTTATTTCTTTGTAGTCTTGGAACAAATATGAATTCAATATCTGAATGAAGATAATGATTTGTGAGCCATCCCTCTACCACGTGGCATTAGCTCAAAAACATTTGAGAACCCACAACGCGTAATGAAATAATATTAATTAATCTACACGTGATTTTTCATTTAAATTATATTGTGGATATCCTATTTGTGCTTTCCCCCTGCCATGACAGAGAAAGATTTCTTTATACTTACCAGATTAAAAAAAACCAAACATTATAGACATGATTTATATTTTTCTATCTAAGGGATTTATTCATAAGAAATGTTGTATGGAAACATGCAGAACAGGCTGCCTTACTCTTTCAGCCTCTGTAACTGCGAAACCCATCAAGACCACATGAGTTGTCAAAGCATACAGTATATAATATACTGTATGAATACTGTCCACAGTCACTTGCTTTGAAGGAAAGCCAAGGGCAAACAGTGGCACCAGGAGACCAACTATAATATAGAGGAATCAGGGTGACAGAACATAAAACACAGGTTGTGCAATAACAGGCAAACAGCCAAGGGCACATAACTAAGTGGTTTCTAAGATACTCTCTAGTGCCCTTTTCACTTGAGGCAAAGCAAAAAAAAACCAACAACGAACCCTTCCTCCCCCCCCCCCCCGCCCAAAAAAACCCCAACCCCTCTATATATGTTGGCTTTCTATGAGATGTTCTTAGTTATACTTCTGAATATCTGGCCCCAGGTTATGTGGGAATACATAAGAATAAAAAGAATAAAAGCACAGAAGGCAGCTTATCTTGCATTTAATTGTAGTCAGACAAAGGAAAGAAGCAGATTGACAGGTTGTGCTACAATCGTGATCCAAAGCCAGGAAGTGTCAGTTATCACAGTGCTGATAGGCATTCATTTTACTGGATTAATACATTAATATTTGCAAAGCACTTTAAAGATGAAAGGTGTTATATAATGACTAAATATACTCATCATCACCTAAAACCTATGTGTTTCCCTTAAAGGAAAATAAGCCGCAAAAGTGTTTTCAGTCAACTGCTGAGAAGAATCAACATGTGTGATTTCTTTGCTGTACCTTCACACTTGCTTAGGACTCTAGTAATCTAGTATATTTTGTTACCTTTTCCAATCTTTTATAGACATATAGGAATCAGAGGTGAGACTCATTATACACTCATACAACCCCCCACACACCCTATAACCACAAGGAAGACTTTCTCCAGATGTTTTTCTACTACAGAAGAATTTTGTCAGACTTCATTTCCAAAACAATTGATGTAAACTGGTGTCTGTTTTTGCTTCTTCTTCTGCTACAGTGAGAGTTGTTGGACTAGCTGGTTTTATCTCCACCAAACATACAGGAGGAGGGAACTATAAGGTAAAAGAAAGGCTACTATATGACCAAAATTAGGAAAATAAATCTGGTTATTCCAAACTGAATGTCTGGTGCACAAGGTCATCAGGTACTACAAAGTTGAAGGGAGATAGGCCTTGCCACAAAATTATACATGTGAAACAGGAAAATCCTGACAGCTATTAACTCATTTATTTACCTAATGTAAGAAATATATGGAGGAAACTGAAAGTCCATATGGGTATGGAGAAATCACTGATACTCCATCAAAAAGAAGATGGAAGAGTACCACTATATGTTCAGGGAACTGAGATATTTCTATTTACTCTACATAAGAAAATGTTAGGACCTGATTGAGACATCTCAATCAAACTGTGAATTTTGAGGGGGGGGCGGAGATGAGAAAGAGAGAGAGACCATATGTCCAGCATAATCATTTTAAAAACAATTTGTAGAAAAGGAAATAACTCCTCTGAGGAAATCTTTAGCACTATCCCAAATTAAATTAAGTTCTCTGTTTTCATAATTAGCATCACAAAAGATCTACCCCAGCTTGACAAGAAACTATCCAAAACAAAGGGTTATCAGAGACAGGTAGATTTGGAGTCCTTAGACAAAAATCCCCATGGGCTACAGGATCAGGCTCTGTATCTCCACCAGAAACAGCTTGATTCAGGTTTGATTCAGGATTCAGGTTGATTTGGAAACTCAAATTCCACTACTAGGAAACGGTCAGTGGTGATGTTTTAAATGCCTTCATAGTCAGACACACACACACACACACACACACACACACACACACACACACACGTACTTTATAAAACTCTAATACATATAAGTAAAGTTTCAGTTTTGATAAGACATGTAGAAATATCTAAATATCCATTAAATGAACAATCCAAAAATGTTTTAGAGCCAGCAGAATTAATCCTGCTGGCTACACTGAGATAAAGCCTTAGCCCATAAACTGTATGAAGTACTGCATATAGCCAGAAAATCATCATCAATTATGTAAACTTCTTTTAAAAATCTGAAAAACAAATTAATTCCCACATATCAAAGATAGTTGATTTCACTGGGGCCAAAGTCCACAGCAAGTGTGACATATTAAAACGAACCCACTGTTGGATTATCTGAGTGCAAAACAAAAATATTTTTGGATGGGATTTTCAAAAGCACCTGAGGAGAAAGAGCACAATTCCCCTCAAATATAAATGGGCTTGCTACTAAATCCCTCAGACGTTTTTGAAAATCCCATATTTTTTATTATTTAGTTAGTTAGTTATTAATTACAAAAAAAAGGCTAAATTTTCCCCTACATTCTCATCACTCAAAAAAATGGCTTAACCAGTTTTGATTAAACTTAACAAAAATCTCCATTATGGATGAAAAATTTCAGGCCCAGTAAAAAATGTTTTATGTTGTGATGGACTGAAAGTGGGTTTGGAGTTTAGTAATTGTTCTTTGAAATTTAGATTTCTTAAGTTTATAGGGAGATCATTATTGCCAATTTTGCCAAAAGTACACCATTGGTTACATTTTTAAACAGTTCTTTTATAACTTCCTTGTGAAAGTGTCTTTGTTTAAGCTTTGCTGCTACAAACATTTACACCCATGGTTATTTTTACATAAGTAGTCCCAAGAACCTATTATATTCTTGGATTCGCCCTTTATGTATTTTAGTCTTAATGGAACACTATGGCAGCTAGGGGAATGCCTACCCTTGCTGGCAGAGGGTATTGATTTAGTAGGTGTTTCAAAGACATGCTAAATTGATGGGAAAGCTCTCTCCCATTGATTTATGTACTCCACCTCCTTGAGAAGTGTAAGAGAAGTCAACGGGAGATGCTCTCCCATCGACACAGCACAGAGTAGTCACCGTGGTAAGTGGATCTAACTACATCAACTTCAGGTGCGTTATTCACGTAACTGAAGTTGCATAAGTTAAATTGATTTACTACGGTAGTGTAGACCAACCCTAAGATACTTATATGGGTCCAATTACTGTAGTACCTCACAATTTTCAGTGCATTTATCCTCACAACACACCTGAAAGATAGGAAAGCACTTTTATCTTCATTTTACAATGGGAAACTGAGGCACATAGACATTAAGTGATTTGCCCAAGGTCACACAGGAAGTCTATGGCAGAGCAGGAAATTGAACCCACATCCCTCAAGTCACAGGCTAGTGCCCTAAGCACAGAACCATTCATCCTCTGTAGATTTATGTTACATACAAAAATTCCATGGCCAGACATAAAAACATAATTCAGGTTATTGTATATTTGGTCACCTATGCAACATGATTGCTGTCATTTCCTAAAGAGCAACTAACACACACCTCAAGTTGTAGGGTACATGGCAATAATGGCAAAGTCCTTAATGTGGGGTTTTTCCCCAGCCCAAATTGTTTGGAGCGAATGTTACATTCATGAAAAGGGCTAGAGTGACAAGCCTAGAGACTGAAAGCCTCTTTATCCACAGAACAAGTACAACTAAGGCAGTGATGCAAGCTTCCCCATGTTGCTCTTCCAATTTATTTCAACCCCAGCATAAGAGGGGCCACTTCTATAGGTGAGAGATAACCAGGCTCTCAGACCCTACCAATAAAGGTGCCAGTTAGAGCCAGCTGAGGTAGCAATGTTTGTCATGTGGGCAGCTAGTCATTACTCTTTCACATAGGTTATTGAGCAGCTATGAAATTTTTGGTCATTACTAACCTCATTTGGATCTGAACTGGTGACTTAAATCGAGAACAGCATGGTATCTCATAACCAATGCCTTGAATCATCCAGCTTCCACATTTCTTCAAGTACATTAAAGCCAATGTAGTCATATCTGGCCTTATACCGAAATACTTAGACCAGTGGTTCTCAAAATTTTGTACTAGTGACCCCTTTCACATAGCAAGCTTCTGAGTGCGACTCGCCCTTATGAATTAAAAATACATTTTAATATATTTAACACCATTATAAATGCTGGAGGCAAAGCGGGGTTTGGGGTGGAGGCTGACAGCTTGCGACCCTCCATGTAATAACCTTGTGACCCCCTGAGGGGTCCCAACCCCCAGTTTGAGAACCCCTGACTTAGACCAAATTGTCCCCATGAGAGCTTTTCCCTACTTAGAGGATATTCTGTGAGTTCCTATTTGCGGAGTTTCCTCTGATCATTCAGATGGTGGAGATAAGGTCATACCCATGGAAACAGCAATTCTGCCAAAGGCCAAAGCTATCCACATTGAGGCACCTGGTCCTCAGTGTTACCTGGCCATCGATTCCTTCCATGGTCTCCCTGCCTGCCAGTGCCCTTTAACACTCTCTCTTTCTAGTGTTGGAATCAACACAGGTCAATGCAGATCCAGAATTAACTTATTTTCTGCCGCCCCACAGACTTAAAGGGGGGGATAATGCTACAGTAAAAGGCTTAGCCCTGTCTCTTTCCACCCCAAGCAAGAATCAGATCTTTGCACTTCATCAACAAAGGAGCATCCAATGTGTTGGGAGGGGGAAGGGGAAAGAAGGTCACAGAGCTGAACTCCCCTCTTGCTCACCCTCCTGCTTGCATCTTCTGCTTTGGATTCTCCTCTGGTTCTGGAAACAGAACAGGAACATTTTGTGCTTACCAGTAAGCATTAGTGAGGTCTCACATCTGCAGAGACAAGTAAAGCACCTCAGTCATGCATTTCATGCTGTACATACCATAATGATGACACAATAGGGCATAAACCCAATTAGATTTCTTATTTGTAGAAACTGAGTCATGTGTAGAAAACCAAGTTAAACAGGGATTAGAGCTAGTCACAGGAGAATGGAGGAACTCTGTGAGCATTAAGTAAAAGGGACGTGAGATCAGCATGGTCTGCAATACAAATTAAATTAATTCCCAGAAAATATTCATACATATTTTTTAAAAGATATGCAGATATTTTGTTCTATATCCAACTTGCATTTTTAGGTTCCTATTGCTACCTGTCCATTTTTTGCCATGGAATCTTGATTATCCTACAATCACCAAGTAAAGCACCAGTTGTTAGAATAGGTAGCAGTTATTCATAATTTTCTTTGCCTCAAAAATCGTGTTTGGCACATGTACACTGGTGCCAGAGCAATGCTCTGTCACTTAAGTTATTTATTTCTAATTGCACAACACAATTTTACTTAACAATCCAGTAGGATCACTTTGCTCTTTACTTGTACTTTTCTCCTCTCATATCAGACTCATCCATCTGTCCACAGGCACTATTTGGAAGGCCCCTTTTATCTCTTGGAAATGAAGGCAGCTCTTTTGGAAAAGTTTCTTAGTACTCAAAAGTGGCGGAGAGCCACCTATGAGATGATATGAGATTATTTAAAAGCTAGTGAAAGCACACGCACACAACATTTATGAAATGGAAGGATGCTGGGTAAGCATGCAATATGAACACCAAATTAGAGGTAGGAGGTAAAATTGTCCTATTTATTTCAGAATCATTCAGAGAAAGAATCTTTCTGCTTAGATAGTATTGAGCATGTCTCTGACATTGAGGAGTCCCTGGACACAGGAATCCAAAATGGTTAACTTATTTTCTGTACCAAGAAATAGCCTCATTCCATCTGCTCTGTTATTCTGCCTTGTTAGTTTTTCCTCCTTAAAATATTTCAATATCCTTGTTTCATTTTCTACTACTCTACAACAGAAGAGTGCTCTGGGTACCTAGACAATCTCTTAGAAGACACTCTAAATAGCAACATACTATATGAGTTACTCCCAGTTCGCAATACCCTAGCTGTGACCAAAAAAAATATAACAAGAATTTAATATAGACTCTACAGAATCCCCACCAGCCTCCCACTCTCACCACCACCTAACCTCCCACATCTCCTTCTGGGGTAGGGAGAAAAGATGGGACTTGCAGAATAACCTGAAGGTTAACAAACTGCTTATTATGTACTAAGAAGGGAAAGTGAGTTTCAAAGACACAGAGCCCTCACAAAGAACACCTCATTAGCACACACACACACACACACACACCCCCGCCCCCCTCTCCCAGCCTTTTTACTGATGGGGCTCCAGATCAGGTGCCGGCTCTAAATGCAAGTGGGGCAATTTTATTGATAGAAGGCAGGTTTTTAAGATAGACCATTTAGATCTGGGATCTACCTGAGATCTGTCTAAACCAACACCTTAAATTCAACCCCAAACCAATGGGCGGCCAGAAGACACCACAGAGCTCAGGTTTAATATAGTAGCAGAAAGAAATTCATACATGAGTATCAGTAGTACATATAGAGCATAGCAGCTATTAATGATTTTTCACAGCTGGAACTATTTAAAAATGCATCACTGAAGTTATTTATTTTCCAGTGGGCATATTCATATGAAGTAAATCAACATCATGCTCCTTTCCAGCCTCACTGACCCCAAGTTCCCTTCTGCTCCCATATCCAAGAAACCTATATATTCCTATATATTAAGAGGGGATCATGTAAATCGATTTTCTTACTTAGTATAACTTACAAAAAAGCAGAGGAAGGGCCAGCAAAAAGGAGCAGCAGTTGATCATAGGAAATTAGGTGGAATTTGGCCAAATAAACAATTTCTTCTTCTACTTTCCCCTCCTGATCTATGAAATGGCCATCTTAAAAGTGGAAATTGGCCACATGAGTGAAGTTCTTCCTCTTGTTCTCCCTCCTGACCTATAGAATAGTCATTAACAGGACCACTGCCTCAATCAGACAAAGGTTTTTTAGAACATACTTATTGGGCAAAATTCTTCTCCTTTATTTGCACTGGAGATCTTTAGTAGCAAATTGTTTGGTCATTTAGTGCATGGAAGTTCCACTCCCTTTACAGAATAAATGGAATAGCTACCTGGATGGCTGGGAAACATCGTTTGTCCCATATATTACTAGCCCTTCATATTTTTTTGTATTTACAGTCACCGCTTTTTAATATTTACCAAGGTACTTATTGATAAAACCAAATGTCTCCTCTGTAGAGAATTGTGATCCTGACCATCAAAATGACAGACTGGACTTCTAGATAGAATGTTTCCGCAGATGTGCATAGGGCTGAAATTGTGAACAAATAGCATCACTTGCCCCATAACCTCAGCTGTACAGATCACACCATTCACAACCTCAAACAATTCTGACATTATAATCAAAAGGGCTGACAAAGGAGGTGCTATAGTCATCATGAACAGGTCAGATTATGAACAGGAGGATACCAGACAACTCTCCAACACCACATTCTACAGGCCACTATCCGCCGATCCCACTGAGAAGTACCAAAAGAAACTACACCATCTGCTCAAGAAACTCCCTGAAAAAGCACAGGAACAAATCTACACAAACACACCCCTAGAGTCCCAACCAGGGGTATTCTATCTGCTACCCATGATCCATAAACCTGGAAACTCTGGACGCCCCATCATCTCAGGCATTGGCACTCTTACAGCAGGATTATCAGGCTATTTGGACTCTTTCCTCAGACCCTATGCTATAAGCACTCCTAGCTACCTTTGAGACACCACCAACTTCCTGAGGAAACTACAATGCATTGGTGATATTCCTGAAAACACTATCCTGGCCACCATGGACGAATAAGCTCTTTACACCAATATTCCACACGAGGATGGACTACAAGCTATCAGGAACAGTATCCCTGATGAAGCCGCGGCACACCTGGTGGCTGGGCTTTGTGACTTTCTCCTCACCCACAACCATTTCAGATTTGGGGACAACTTATAATTCAAGTCAGCGGTACTGTTATGGGTACCTGCATGGCTCTAAGTATGCCAACATTTTTATGGCTGACTTAGAACAATGCTTCCTCAGCTCTTGTCCCCTAGTGCCCCTCCTCTACTTACACTACACTGATAACATCTTCATCACACACAAAAAAGAAAAGGAGTATTTGTGGCACCTTAGAGACTAACCAATTTATTTGAGCATGAGCTTTCGTGAGCTACAGCTCACTTCATCGGATGCATACCGTGGAAACTGCAAAGTCTGCTGAAGTGAGCTGTAGCTCACGAAGTCTGATGAAGTGAGCTGTAGCTCATGAAAGCTCATGCTCAAATAAATTGGTTAGTCTCTAAGGTGCCACAAGTACTCCTTTTCTTTTTGCGAATACAGACTAACACGGCTGTTACTCTGAAACCTGTCATCACACACAGGAAGGCAGCCCTGGAAAAATTACACCTGGATTTCAACAATTTCCACCCCACCATCAACCTCAGCCTGGAACAGTCCACACAAGAGATCCACTTCCTGGACACTACAATGCAAATAAATGATGGTCACATAAATACCACCCTATATCGGAAACCTACTGACCGCTATAATTAACTACATGCCTCCAGCTTTCCATCCATCACAAGATCCATTGTCTACAACCAAGCCTGAAGATACAACCGCATTTGCTCCAATCCCTCAGACAGAGACAAATATCTACAAGATCTCTATCAAGCATTCTTAAAACTACAATACCCACCTGGTGAAGTGAGGAAACAGATTGACAGAGCGAGATTGGTACCCAGAAATCACCAAAGGACAGGCCCAACAAGGAAAATAACAGAACACCACTGGCCATCACATACAGCCCTAGTTAAAACCTCTCCAATGCATCATCAACAATCTACAACCTATCCTGGAAAACAATCCCCCACTCTCACAGGCTTTGGGAGGCACGCCAATCATCACTTACAGACAGCTCCCCAACCTGAAGCAAATACTCACCAGCAACTACACACCACACCACAAAAACACTAACCCAGGAACCAGTCCCTGTAACAAAACCCTGTTGCCTTCTCTGACCCCATATCTAATCTAGCGACACCATCAGGGGACCCAACCACACCACCCACACCATCAGAGGCTCATTCACCTGCACATCTACTAATGTGATATATGCCATCATGTGCCATCAATGCCCCTCTGCCATGTACATTGGCCAAACCGGACAGTCTCTATGTAAAAGGATAAATGGACACAAATCAGACATCAGGAATGGTAACATACAGAAGCCAGTAGGAGAACACGTCAATCTCCCTGAACTCTCAATAACAGATACAAAAAGTAGCCATTCTTCACTAAAAAAATTTCAAAAACAGACTTCAAAGAGAAACTGCAGAGCTACCATTCATTTGCAAACTTAACACCCTCAATTTGGGCTTGAATAGGGACTGGGAGTGACTGGCTTACTACAAAAGCAATTTTCCCTCTCTTGATATTGACACCTCCTCATCAATTATTGGGAGTGGACAACATCCACCCTGACTAAATTGGCCTTCAACATTGGTTCACCACCTGTAAGGTAACTCCCTTCTCTTCATGTGCCAATATATATATTTATGCCTGTATCTATAATTTTCACTCCATGCATCTGAAGAAGTGGGTTTTTTACCCAAAAAAGCGTATGCCCAAATAAATCTATTAGTCTTTAAGGTGCCACCACACTCCTCATTGTTTTTGTGGATACAGACTAACACGGCTACCCCTCTGATACAAATACAAGTGACACTGCTGAATTAATTAGGGTACAATTTAGAAAGGAAAAAAATTGAGATCAGGTTATTTCCTTGAATAATTATGAATAACTATAGGATTCCTTCAAGGGCTCTCTGGCACATTGTTCACTTGCCTGAGGGCTGCCCAAGTTGTGACCCTGCTTCAAGTGGCCTGTATGGGGATTTGTGTGGACCCAGAATTCCTCCCACTTTCTCTCTCAGTCAATCATTCTCTCTTAAGGGAATGTTGAAGACAAAATATATGTGTAATTTTTTTTAAACAAATAAAAAAATTAATCTTATTTCCATCCTTTAAATTTGATTCTGATCCCCTACTCTCCAAACGGAGTCCTCAATAGTTTAAATTGTTTAACAAAACCAAATTTCACCATTATTTTAAGACAGATATGTAAAATATTCAACATGTAATGGTCCACATGTGGATATTAAAGATCCCATGGCACTTTTGTAAATGCAAGACTTGCTCTAAGCCATGGTCAGAAAAATTCTCCTCTTTTTATTACTGTTAATTTTGCAACACATGAGTTGTCTGTAGATCACAGACCACCCCAAAGGCAGTTGCATTTCAATGGTATTGTACATATGCAGTTTATGTTGGGCTTTAGAACTTTTCAGGATAAAACCAGCCAAAAGTGAAACTTTATTATTGTTCCTCTTTACCACTTTTTTGCTGTTTTATTCCTTCCTATTATTTGAATAGAATACCACATTTTATTGACTGAGATGTGTTTTATTAATAAAACAAGAAAATAAAATGCATGTCTACTGAAACACATGAACAGTTTTTGGATCACATGAACAAAACACATGAACAGTTAATTGACAGTTTATGTACCAATTCCATAATACAGACAAGATAAAGAATAAAGGAATAGATTTAATAGAAATTTAAACTACTGTGGACTTGATTAAAATGGCTAGGGGATTAGAATCAGGTTTTCATGGTGAGAATGGGATTATTTAAGGACTTCAAGCATTTTGAAAATGTTTTTAAAATGAATGGGGTCTTTCACTAGGTCTATTCATTTTTTTTAAGTGAGGCCCAAACCAAACTTTAAAGGAAAACTGAACCCATTTTGCTCAGCCCAGCAATCTGTAAGTTCGAAAGGTGGCATAAGAAACACTTCTAACCATGAATAAACTGTGTCAAGAATGACTTGTCAAGATTGCCACCTCTGTAGGGGGCATAGTAAAGCCAACTGCAATTTTTAAAAATGCCTTCTGACAAAGTTCACATTTTATTCAGGGTGAAAACCTTTTTTCTTATCTCTCAGATTTGGAGTGAGAAAAATATTGTACTTCCTGTATATTATACAGATCTCTATCACATCACCTCCGCTGAGCAAGATACCATATAGTTTTGAATGCTGAAGAAGCACCCACTTAAAACTTTGTGTTATGAGAAAAAATATAGGGAAAAGTAACCTTGTGACCATTCAGGAGGACAAACTGGATAAATGAACTGGGATCTAAAACCCTGATGGGGGAGCTCTACAGCTATGTATTTACTGACACAAACAAGGGAACCCTGCAACAATCTTGCAATTTACCCATGGAAAGATTGAGAAACACAAGAATGAAGTGGAAAGGGCATGTATGCAATTGCAAATCAACACCAATGCAACAAGAAGGTTACCAATGCTGTGTTAATCCGCTACCTTTTGTTCTGAGTGTTAGCTGTTTGTTTGTTTATTTATGTTGTACCTATGCTGTAGCTCCAGTTGTGTTAGAATTACAGCAGCTTTGTCTAAAGTCGCAGCATGCTTTTAACATGGAGAATGCTGTTCCAGGTTCTAGAATACTGATAATGGTATGGAAAAAATAAGTAAGAGTTGTGAAGGGCAAGCAGGAAATAAAATAAAATAAATAAATAAAATAGAACACATTATTAAAGAGAGTTTGACGCGAAAGGCCTGATCCTGCAGCCCTAATTCAGGCGAAGCGTCCATTGATTTTACGTCCTGATCAGGCAAAGCACTTAAGCACTGAAGTCATCAGGTCTACTCATTTGCTTAAAATTAATCATGAGTTTAAGGGCTTAGCTAGATCAGAGCCATATATTTCAGAAAAATTGCCCCAGCTCTCTTGGGCAATAGCTTCCTGCTCAGTTACTCTAACTACTTGCTGGACCACGGCTTCAATTAGGACTGAGAGATGGGGCCCTAGATGAAGAATGTAAAGGGTTAAAGGTGTGTGTTTTGAGATGAAGGCAGGTAGAGTAGAGGTTTCTTTAATAGTGATTTTCTCTGGTAATAATGTTTTGATTGTCAAATATGATTCAGGGCCACATTATTCCACCCTTCTTATACTGAGTAGGACTACTCATAGATTAAGGTACAAGTGAGTAACGGTGGTAGAAGCTGGCCATTAGTAGATATTAATTATTTACTATATACTTCAATTTGAAATGTAATGCATTTAACAAAGTATTAGCCTAAGAATGAATTAGGCACATTAGAAATCAGATAGCGAATGGTTCCAGAGGAAGCTCTATGCCATGAATAAAATGTTTTGTGACAGTCAAAAATAAATAAAGGACACTGATTAAATGTCTTCCCCTACAGGAGATAAGTTTTTAAATAAAAATTTGCATATTTAATCATTTATTTATTTTGCAAGTTATTTGTTGTTAAAAAAAAGTCTCAGAAAATATCAGGGAAACCAGCTAAAACAATGGCCTCTTGAAGTCTGAGCATCTTAACAGATGGTTCCTATTAAACTTCCGTCGCTTTTTCAAGGAGAATCTCTTTTATGTCTACTACGGGGTTTGCTTTTTGTTTTTGTTTATTTTGAAACCATACCTACAGCATTTTTAGATATATAATATAGGGACAAAAGTATGTCAAAAATCTGACAAAAGCATTTCTAGTAGCTTAAACTTCTACCCCATTTTCACCTGTTGATTCAGGTCATGTTTCCATTTACTTTCTGCTACTGTTTGAATTGATGAACAATTCTCTTCAACAGGAGGCTCCTTCAGAAGAGCTCAGTTTCTTTTCAGCTCTTCCTTCTCCTCCTCCTCCTCTTCATCAAAATGAAGGAAATGTTTAAAAATAAAAGAGTGATGTTTTTCTACAAATATTTAGAAATTGAACCGGTGTACCTACTACTGTAGCCCTTATGAAAATGTGAAAGCACATGATTTGGTCCTGATCCCAGACAAGTGAACGAACACTGCTTCATAACTTCTGCATGCATGAATGCTGATTATACAAGATATTACACAACTTTATCTCACATTGTGCCATACAAATGTATTCCAGAATGACTTATTGAACTAAATGATACAAGATAATATAGCTTAGCTACATTTATAGTACTGTATTATATACTATACATCATTCAAAAGAAGAACAGCATATGCATGTGAGGAGATAACAGCAAAATCCATGCCAAAATGTTGGTATTAGGAGAGAGAGAGAGAGAGAGAGAGAGAGACTGCTGTCTTTAAAAGGTCCATAAAGACAGCTCTGCATACTATGCTCCAACCAATACTAATGAAGTTTCAGAGTTTCACAAAAAAATGAAAGCATTTATAATTACAATACTAGTTTTTCACATGCTGCTGTGAGAGCATCAGGCCCCTTCCTCCATGAATTATTTCCTGAATCAATATATTTCACACACTAGTTGTAATAAACCACATATGACCCTCCCACATGGTGTATTCAATAGTATGTTTGCTGCCTATGATTTTTCACATCCTTTAGATTCAGCACTAAAAACATTATAATGATTTGTGAGTCTCTTTGGGGTATTTTAGGTCCATAAGCCAATGAGCTTTGTGGAGCAGAAAAGCTTCTCTCTTTCATCAACAGAATTTGGTTCCAATAAAAGATATTACTTCACCTCCCTTATCTCCAATATCCTGGAACCAGCATGGCTACATTAACACTGAAAAAATAACTCACCCCAGAAGCCATTTTTAGTTGCTTATGACAGAGATAAGCACCTGATTTTTAAAAACAGCCTTCAGGTTTGCCGGCATGAAACAGGTAGTGCGAATTCTTGGTGCCAGTATCTGTGTTAAATTTAATGGCACTTGCACAACTGGAGGCTGCTTTTAAAAGTCAGACCAAGAACATGGCAAATAATTATTATTTAATAAGTAATCAAAGGATAATTCAATGCAAGCCACACAGTTCTCTTGAAAATTGTTTTTAATTTGGTGAACTGTGTTGTGTAAGCAGCAAAGTGTCTACATCTAACAGGAAAAGAAAAGGAAAAAAAGGAAAATACAGTCACAATATTATTTTGAAACATTTCTTGTCAACAGTCTCATCAGAGAAGGTAGGCACAGAACCCTGTCACTGCATGAGGCAAAGGTCTTGTGGAAAAACTAGTATGTGTTCATGAAATTATAGACTGCATTAGAATGCACATGTACAAGGGCGACAAATTAAGGTTGCACAGGCAATGCTAATTCAAGCATTTTCTAACCTTTGAATGCTTAACTTTGCAACCTTAGCATTCTTTAAACATAGTTTGTTAGTATGCAATTTCTTAAGTCCCTCCCCCCCCAAAAAATCCCCCAAACTCTCCTCCCCCCACACAAATTCCATCACATGCAAGCCCGACTCTCACATCACTCATCAGCAGAACTGGAAGCTCTATATCCACACTAAATATTTTGTTCAGTGATCACTCTGTGTTTACAACAGTTGGCAAGACATCAGCTCTATTTTGGAACAATTGCAGGGAAAGTTCTGCTCCACACCTCAAGTCCTAGGATGCAGCATCCTCAGTCACTTTGAGGGATTTGCAAGTTGGCGTCTCCTGTCATAGTTGATGTACGAGTTTGTTTCAGTGCATCTTCTTGTGCAAAAAACTGATGAGGGATCTGCAGATGTGACTGAATGTCAGGTAGCTATGGTTGAATGATTTTGCCACAGCCTGCTTTCTTCGCTCATGTTTCGTTTTTGGCTTTTTCTGTTCTGCTGTTCTTGATTGCTTTAACTGCAGACTAACAGGTCTGCTGTCATCCTGATGTGTCAGCGGCAACAGCTTCCCATGTATTGGAGTCAAGTTGGCCAGCTTTAGAGTATTCTTATATTGTTTTCAATGGCCTCCCAACATATGTGCTCCCATTTTTAACTGTCCATAAAATATGGCTTTGGGGAGTTATGTATCATCCATTACGTACGGGGAGATCAGTCCAGTGAAGTTGCACCTGTATCACTGGGGATTCAACATTAGCCACGCAGCATCAGTACAGGACTTCAAGGGGTCAGACAGGATACCAAACATTAATGTTACAGATGAGATGTCGACAGCACATATAAAAACACTCTAGTTGCTTCAAGCATCTGTGATAGTGTCCATGTTTCACACCCATAAAGAAGAGTACATAACACAATTGCATGATAGATATAATCTTGGTGTGAAGTCAAATGCCTTTCACATTCCACAAGCAGTGACAAGGTTGACCATAGGCAGAACGGGCTTCAGAAATGCGCTGCATGATTTCATCATTGATCATGACATTATTAGCTAACACGCTGCCAAGATAGCAAAACTTTCCTATCACATTAAGGAGTGCATCATCAAATGCTATTTCAGGGGCAGAATACATTTTTTCTGGAACAGGCTGGTAAAGCACTTTCATTTTCTTGAGGCTAACAGACAGTCCAAATCACTTTGCTGATCTAGAAAATCAGTTGGTTAGATGCTGCATGTCAGACTAATGAGCAAGTTGCTCACTTTAGTGTGCATGAAGATGCTGGATACTGAAGATGCTGCCATCTATGTGGAATTGCATGTAAATACCCCAGCTGCAGTCTTTGAAATAATCTAGCAACATAGCACCAAAGAGAACAGTAAGTAGTGTAGGTGAAAACACAGAGTCCTAATTAACGCCATGTGTGACAAACAAAGGTTCTGAGGAAGCACCAATTTCCAACCTCTAGCCAGCATGCCATTAAGGAACGAACACACAATGAAGATGAATTTTTGAGGCACCCAACTGTGTGAAAGATTCACCAGACACCCTCATGATTAACAGTGTTGAAGGCCTTCATCAGGTCTACAAACACCATATAGAGGTCATGGTTTTGTTATACAGTCAGGTTGGCACATAGGAGATATGAGGGGATGAAACATGCTCACTGCAGATAAAATAGTCAGAAAATTTAGTTTCCAAACTAATACGTCTCTACTGAGCATGTGAAAATTGATTTTTGATAGGCTTATAACTTGGCCAGATTTGGGTGGATTTTCATAGGAAGAGCAAAAAACACATCCTGACACCAGGGTGGCCCTGTTGCTAATTGTCAAGTGCCTGCTCTCAAGCATGGAGACATTACAGCTTCTCAATTAAAGGTTGTAAGAATTTTTTAACATGGGCAGAACAATGCATTTTTCCATACTCTTGTTCTTGGAAGCGGCTGAATCATTTTAGCTGAAACTTGAAAAGTAGAAATAAAATATAAAAATAAAAAGTATAGCCTGAGGCAAACACCCAGCATTGAAAATTTCACGCCAAACAGTTAAAGCAACTGCTAGTCTTATAATGGAAAGTGTTAAGTAATCTTATTATAAGCAGAGCTACCAGTTCTGCCTATAATACATATAGATGTGATATAAACACCTTTCTAGTAAGAAATAGAGAGATTGCTCACTGATTTCACATAGACTGTAAATACACACATGCCAGTCAGAAAAGTTCAGAAGCCCCAAAATACCAAAAACCTAATATTGTGACCATACACTGCAGAAAGGAGGATTCAAAAGAAAAAGAAAGTGAAAGGCCCTAATGTCAAAATTAAAACCCTTACACTCAGCATGAGGGCTTCTTAAGAATATCATCATGGAAGGAATGCATAAATGCATACTCTTGAACAGAAAATGGAAATCCATCCCTATTGAAGACAATAGAAATATGTATAAACCATTGAGGGGAAAGTACAAGATGGAAATTAGGAAGACTAAGAAGGAATTTGAAGAGCAAATTGCTAACGGTATAAAAACAAAAAAAAATTTTTTTGAAAAAGTCTGTCAGAAGCTGAAAGCCACCAGGCTAAATTTGAAAATAACATTGTGTTATAACAAGTTAACTAAAAATATATTAAATGTGTGCTGCTATTCAGTGTAGAAAAGTACCATTGTGCTTAAAATCATTTAGCCAGTCACAGCTGTGGAATTTTCCCACAAACTTCAGTGAATATTGGATTAAGCCCTAAATGATCCTGTACAGAAAGAGCAGGTAGTCCATGAAGCATCAGATCAAAATGAGAAAACCAGAAATGTAGGAATCCAAATCGGTAATCAAAATAGGTTTATTGACCGGGGGAGAAAATACAGTTGTGAAAGTGAATAAAAGAGTGCTAGTTACATCTTCACATAACACAATAAACAGGGATCACCCAATGAAATTAGTAGGTGACAGATTTAAACAAACATAAGGAAATATGTCTTCACACAACGCATAGTCAACCTGTGGAACTCACTGCTAGGAGATGTTGTGAAGGCCAAAAGTACAACTGGGTTCAAAAAAGAACTATATAAATTCATGGAGGATAGGTCCATCAATGGCTACTAGCCAAAATGGTCAGGGATGTAATCCCATGCTCTGGGTGTCCCTAAAACTCTGACTGCCAGCAACTAGGACTGGATGACTAGCTAAATGCTCTGTTCTGATCATTCCCTCTGAAGCATCTGATGCAGGCCACCATTGGAAAATGGAATACTGGGCTAGATGGAGCACTGGCCTGACCTAGGATGGCCCGTCCTATGTTCTTATATGATTGAGAGTGAGAATATAGCCAGTGTTGTCAGGATATCTTAATAGGGTTGCCAGTTTTGGTTGGACTTATTCCTGGAAGTTTCATCACACCACATTATCTTTAATTAAAGATTAATCTTCAATTCCTGGAGACTCCAGGACAATCCCAGGGGGTTGGCAACCCTATATCTTAACTGTACATTTCCATACTTTCAAATATTTGGACTTCCATTAAGTTTAACTTTAATTTTGAATTACCTATGGCTGTTTTATCATCATCACATTTGGTCTTATAAGATTATTTATCCTTAACTACAAATATATATTTTACCTTATCATCACCTTATCTTGACTTCACTTCAAGAAGTTTTTGTCTGAGACTATCATTCAATTCAATCACTATTACCAAAAGCCAACCCTAGCCCTCAAAAAGGTACCTAAAGGAAAGGGCTGACTTCCTGACCAACTTCACTACTTACAGTTCTCTCAAACTTCCCAGAGTTCTCAGGTTCATGAGAACCTAAAACTCCAAGTCACACCTATGGGTCATGATCCCTGGCAATGTGAACCCACCAGTTTCAGTTTGCACACAGGCCCTATTTAGGATTAGGTCAGTAACCTAAATACACTAAGAGTATAAGTGAAGTCCAACATCTGCAATGCCCATGAAAACTCCTTTAACAACTACATACCAAAAAGAAGCAACTTTTAACCTTTCATTATTATTTTTAAAATCCTGCTTGCTTACATAAAAAATGAAGTTATTTCTCCTCAGAGAAAGACCTTTATTCAAATTTCCTTTACTGAAGTGGATCTGCTTTACATAAAAATATCCCTAGTGCTTTATTTTCTGTCTTGACTGTAATTAATACTGACAGTAATCACATTTTCGTGACTTGAGATGACATTGATATATTTAAAATAATCAGTTTTCTGTGAAACAGTATCCATGCAAACCCCAAAATGTCAGTAGTGAATTTAATGTATTTGTTAGTGTTCTGATAAGAGCTGCAGTAAGAACTGTGCATTTTTCTGCAAGAGTCAGTACCGAGGATTCCAGCTGTGGTATACTAGGAACAATCCAGCTCTACAGCTTAATCATATAGAAGTATGTTTGTGGGAAATGCCCTTTTTCCATCTTCAGTCAATTACCATCCCAAATTATTGGATTTCTGCCACCAAAGACATCGTGCACTCAATGTCCAGTATTGTTCTGGATTAGGTAAGTTATAACATTTAAAGTCTGCCTTAGGTAGTGCTCAAAATAAACAAACAGAGACCAGGAACAACTGAAAATCTTTCTGAGATTATAAAGACTCTCTTTCTTCAACTACAATTACTTTTTAAAAAGTTTTAATGAATGTAGTGCTTGTGAAAGGTGCTGGCTTGTCAGCATTGGAGACCACAGCTCTCTCTTTTGGGGCTTTATTGAAGCCAATGGAAAAACTACTATGGACATCAAAAGGCTTTGGATCAGTCCTTTAATCTTAGGACTGTGTGATGGTGCATACTCCCCACACTGGCCCTGAGAGGCTTGAATTAGGCCACACAGGCCCATCAAACAGGAGAGATTTATGCTCTGAGGAGTCCACTAATTGGAAGCAAGTTTACCTGTGAGGGAACAAGCGGGGCTTATCTAGAGACTGGCAACAGAGAGTCAGGCTGCAGGGTGGCAGTCACTTTCTCTCAGGAAAGGAGGGATAGGAATCTCTGTGACCTAGTAGAACCCTAGGAAGAGTGGAAGCAAGGTAGCAAATAGTCCAGGGGTGAGAGCAGTAATGTTAGAGAAGCTGCAGACCTCGATTGCTTGGTAAAGGGCCTTGGACTGGAACCCAGAGAAGAGGATGGGCTTGGGTTCCCCTACCAACCACTGCAGAGTGGTACTGCCTGGGGCAGTGAATTAGAAAACTGCTTGGGTCGCTGCAGGAGTGACAGGGTCAGTGTGGCAGGTGTGAGCACTGCCTGATGCCAAATGAGTCGAAAGTCTTTGAAGGACTCCATCCTGCAAGGGGAAACCACCTAGGGTTTGTCTACACTACAAAGAAAAACCCATGGCTGACCCATGCCAACTGACTCGGGCTCCTGGGGCTGGGGTGAGGGGCTGTTTCATTGCAGTATAGACTTCCGGGCTTGAACTGCAGCCTGAGCTCTGGGACCCTCCCACCTCGCAGATATCCAATGTGAGAAGATATGACTTTTTGAGCAAGGTCCCATCAATCACTTCTATAGTGACGGAGTCATCCTATCCTCCCACAAAGGGAGACGCGGACAATCACCTTCACCTTCACCAAGTGGCCCACTATATACACAGGGTCAATAGCTACCTCAGTTAGTTCCATGGCTGACACTGGAGCCATTAAAATTTTGAAGAGTCATCATCCATATGGACACTAAAGTTGCCCAGAACAATCAACCTCTCCACACTTGGAGAAACAAGATCAGGTTAACAATTTCCTACAACTGGAAAGTGTTTTAGATGACATAAATCTCAGAAGTTATTTTACATTATTATTTAATTCAAATTTGGAAAATAATCATAAAGACATAACTGGATACATAGGTGTAATTCTAAACCCACTGAAGCCAAAGGGAGTTTTACCATTGAGTTAAGGTAGCCAGGATTTCACTCATAGTATGGAACATGTACAGAGATTGGAATTGGTTTGTACCACAAATGATACTATAAATTAAGTTCAAAATATTGTATGTATTGCAGTGTTAAGTGATAAATCCTCTTTGAAAGGCTGAGGTCACCTCATTGCTAAAAACCGTGTATGTATGTCACTACAAGGCAAGTGAGTTTGTCAGTGAAGTCAATACAGTTATAATAAATAAGCCATCACGCATTCAAAGTCCTGGATAGTGTGACCTGTACGTATTACAGTAATGTTATTACAGTAATGTTAACCTTAATACTTAGCAGTTGTTGCTAACAGCATGACACAGTAGTGAAATTTATAAATACAGTCACCTGAGGGTCTTTGTCACTGACAACTGGGGCACAGTTTATGTCAAACTACAGTCAAATGAACCCTTAAAAAGTTAGTAAATACCGAACAATTTCAACTATTTTAATGCATCTTATTTATTACACATGTTTCTGTTGTTATAATAATGACCAAGCTGGAAAGTTCTCAGATGTACATCAAAATGTCTACAATTTTATTTTATTGATTTCAGAGGGTTTACATTATTTTAACCATGTGCAAAAAGATGCCACAGTGGAATAATCATGCAAAATCTGAGTTTATTTATCTGAACAAATTAAGTTATATTTTCCAGGAAAGAATGGCATTCCCTCTGGATACACAGAGTGATCTCAGGGTAATGATTAATCTCTGTGGAGGGTCTGAGTGGAGAGTAGTCATAAGGGCGGGTCCCAGGCTCAGCCCAAAAGTTAAAGCTGACCAGGTTCAACTTTGACTTTTGTGACTATTTTAAGAAAGCACTTTTATTAAAGAGAATTGATGTAAGTAGATTGTTATAAAGTTTTCAGTTTGTGTCTTCATAATCTTTTGAAGAGATGTACTTCAATTTTATATTTTTAATTTCTTCTTAATTCCAGAACAGAAGCATTCCAATAAATGTAACACCAATAGCTATGAAAATCAGAATTCAACCAAGTCTAGAAAGACTTTTAAATGGGTGAAAATGGTATAAATGCTCATCTTTCAAATACGTATACTGCAAGGCTCTAATGTTTAAAAAGACACACACAAGGTCCATAAATGCAAACTGAGTTAAAGGTTTTAGTACATTAAGAATTAGAACAGAGATTATGGGCTAAATTTAGCTCTCAGTTACAATGATATCTCAGAGCAGAATTTGATGCAACATCATCTATTAAACTACACAAGTGCCCTATTCCATATCAACAAGCAATTGTGCCCCCAGATGGGTGCAGATAACAATTCAGAACTAAATCCCATGAGCTCCCGTAACATCAGCACTCGCTCTCATTGAGGGCCTGATTCAACACTCATTGAAGTTAATGAAAAGATTTCCATTATTTCAGTGGTCATTGTATTGCACTTTACAGGATTCGGCCCAAGGGTGCAAAATAGCATAGGGGTCCAATTCAACACAGTTTAGGTCAATAAGAGTTTTGCCAAAGTTTTGTCAATCACTGCAATGGAGTAAGATTGAGACAGTCATGTGCATCCATATTCTGTCTGTCAGCAGTCTCATGCACATCTTTCTACATGGTACAAACCTGAATAATCTGTGTGGCACAGACAGTATGGCACAGAATCCATTTCTGAGTACACATGTACACAGTCATGCAGGCTATACTCCCTGAATCCAAGGTCTCACCTGGAAACGTGTCTTCACCAAGAACGTTGTGACAAAGCTCCTACAGTGCAGTCTCTCGGAAGATAATAAGGAAGTCAGAATAGCATTGGACACTTCCACCTCAAATATTTGCTGCTGCTTCTGGGGTTTCTGGGACACAGAGTGGTACCTGCCAGAACATACTCCTTAGGACACATTATGAAAAGTCAGAGCTGTACTAATTTATATACTATCATGGTAAAGAGTGGCAACTACTAAGGTTGTAAAACACTTTCCATTACAGCCCTCTAGGATCACATTCACAACTTTATGAAAGTATCGACTTCTGGGCTGAAATTTTCCATCCTTTTTCATTGTCTGAAAGGGACATTTCTTTATTTTGTGAGCAACTGAAAACAATCCATTCAGTCACAGAAGAGAGAAAGATGTGCATATTCTCCACTATAATGTTAATATTAAAACAGGAACAGACATGAACAGAATGAATCCTGCACCATCTTGAACTGAGGTAACAAACCCTGAATTAGTCTCCAAACGCACACCCTTCCTGGCACTTGGCTTCACTTGTAATGCAACATAAATCTAAACATAAGCTTCTCCCTTTGACCATCATGATTCATCAGCAATTCCTCTGAATCTTATTGCAGGGTTATGGCACTTGAAGCCAATGTCCCAACAGAAGAACTCTTCATTCCTACACAGAATATTAGAATCTGCCAGCATTTTATAGATTCCAGTTAGGTTTTTAAATAGGGAACTCAGGAGTTGATCCCATAGCTATTCCACCTACAGAATTCAAATAGAGTTGCTTGCATGGTTTAATTGCAGGAGGCTTCTGCAGCTTATGGTTGGTGGTATGGGTAAAGTTCTGAAGCCAAGAGTAGGAGACAAAGGTACAGTAACTGTGTTCTTCAAATATCAACAGTTGTGCTCTTTATGACTTTTTCTATAATGATAAAAGTCTGAAATCTTATTGAGTGATTCAGTTTGTAAATAAAAGGTCATTTTATTCATGGATATCCCATATTTCAGCATTAATATTCCCCTACTATTCCCTCAGATCAAATAATAGAGTATTCATATGCAGACTATAACTATTAATAACTCATTAATCATATGCCATTGGAATTGCAATGCAGTTTCAGGCCAATGTGAGGAACGGCAGATGTAATATTTGTAGCTTTGTCAGATGCAAAAGAAATGCAGAGAATAGCAGCAGTACTTTTACAGTGCCTCCATCAATCTGGCTAAAGCATTTGACACTGACAGAAGTCCTGGACTTTGGTAACTATCACATAAGTTTGGTTGTCCAGAAAAATGTACCAACATTCTGAGGCTATTTCATAGCAGAATGCTCAGATGAGTCTGTAGATGGTGTTCTGGCTGACCCATTTCCTATCACTAAGGGTATTGAGCAGGTCTGTGTAACTGATCCAATCCTGTTCAATCTCTCCTACACAGCAATGTTCAATGACACTAACAAGAGACCTGAATGCTGGCATCAGGATATGTTTCCAATCCTCTGGAAAAGTATTCAGCCTAAACAGGCAGTGATCTTCCACGAGAAGGCAATTGTTTAAGGCAATTGTTCATGAGCTGCTGTATGCCTAGAGGCACATACTCAAGAAAAGATATAATTGATCATAGACATATTCACTGAATCTGCTGGAAGGTATTGGCTGACAATCAGTCTGAAAAAGACAGAAGTCATGCATCAGCCTGCTCTGGGGAACCTTACATGAAACTAATAGTCACCACCATCAACACGCAGCTGAATGCTGTTTCAGACTTCTGCTATCTTGGCAGCACATTGTCAAATGATGCTACTATAGACAAGAAGCTGACAAGTTACATCAACAAAGCCAGTTCATCATTTGGCAGGCAGAAAATGGCAGCACCACAGTATTAAGCTTCAAACCAAGTTAAAAGTCTAAAAAGTAGTTGTGCTGTCCAATTTGTTGTACAGGTGCAACACTTGGACTTCCTACAGGCATCACATCAAGCTTCTACGTAAGTTCCATTTGATGACATGTGCATGCCATACCCTGCATCAAATGTCTGGATAAAGTTACCAATAATGAAGTTTTGAAATGCAGCCACTCCACAGGGATTGAAGCCATGCTTATCACATCACAGTTACACTGCGCTGGTCATGTGTTGAGGATGGAGGACACAAGAATGCCAAAGCAGTTGCTGTATGGTGAACTGAAAGTGGGTAACTGCATTCGAGGCATCCAGAAGAAACACTTCAAGGACACACTGAAACATAACTTAAAGTAGTGTAACATGGATGTTGACAGCTGGGAATTGTCAGCAACAGATAGATCATGCTGGCAAGCAACAGTCAATAATGGGGTTACTCAGTTCAGGATTAGTTCCCGGATCAATCTTGAAGCACAGAGGCTCAGTTGTAAACAGCAGCAGATTCAGCAAGCACAGACTGTAATCCCTTCCTTGATATCAAGCTACTCATGCAATCAATGAAGAAAGGACTGCCACTCGTGCATTGGCCTATTTAACTACAGTCATACTCACAAAATGTAATAGTCTCATCAGCGTCATCTTCAGTCATGAAGGACAGCGGCAACATTTAACTGAGTGACATAATTATTCTAATTCTTTTTTAGCCTATAATCTGAAAAATTAATTTAGTTTTAAATACACTTTCAATCATCAATGACCTTTTAAATCCGCGTGCAAATGTGATTTGTTTCATGTTGTATTGCAATCAAATTTTATATATGTCTATAGAATGTGTGTAACCATTAGGTTTACAAGTCAGGAAATCTGAATGACTTCACAAGCACTGCCAAGATTACACATGTTATATTTAGGATGAAAATCATTGTGTTTAAAATTTAACTGTTTGAGTGTGTAAATGTAGTCCACAAATCTTTCTTGCCCGTTTTCTTGTTTCTCAAGTGAAATGGAACTGATGGATTGAAATAGATAGCTGGTATATGCAACTGTTACAGCACATTGCACTTGCAGATGGCAATAAGATACTAATGGGGTTATCTGTGTGTGTACCACATCTTGCCCAAACAAGTCAGCCTTGAGGAGAAGGTAAGAATAAAAATGGTAAGGCGAAACAGCGGACAGGAATGATCTAATAAAAGAGTTCATTAAGAAGGTTCAGGCAGTTGCTTTCCAAACCAACACCCTTCTGCAGTTTGGACACAGACACTAATGGACACACTCTAAATTAACTGCAAGCATCTAAAACTGTGTGGGCTGAAGTACAGCTCACAGGGTTTGTCATAGCCAAGATTAGCGGAGGCTCCCAAAAATATTAAATGAAATATTTTGTTTTCAGGTCCTAAAAGATTTAAGGTTACAAAGGTTTTTCTTAGAAGCTAATGAGCTCTTCAAAAGGGAGAAATCTGTTTATTCCCACTGGCAACTAATAACACCAATGAAATAGATGTGTGTTTTTATTGGGATTTATACCATTTGCTCTAGCATTTATATTATTGGCTTGTACAAAGGAAAGAAATAGTAGCTTGAGCTCATAATATGTTGGGCAAAATATCAAGAAGATTAGGCCACATGTTAGAGTAAACTCTGATGGAAAACATACATTTACTGCAAAGAAATAGTTATGCCAGAAATCTAAGAAATTTTACTGCAAAACGGTGTCTGCCTTGTATCCATCTATCTCTCACTATCAGATTTTCTTAGTGGGAATGGGGCTATACCATGCCATGAACAGACTGCCTTAAAAAAGTTTGTAGAGGAAAAAAAGAAAGGGAGGGAAAGAAAGGGAATGGTGGAAGCAGAAATAATCTAGTAATAATACAATAACTGATTTTCTAATAATAATAATAATGAATATTTTTATCCTTTATTGTTTCATAAAATAATTGGTGGTCAAAATATTAACCAAGCCACAGCTATTAACAAAGACCATCAAATGTAAAAATCTGGGGGGGAAATGTAAAGATATTGTGATCTAATTTGAGACTCAGTTTAGTAATAATTAGGCTCCGTTGCTGTTAGTGTACTGGAACGTCACATGCTTGTTCAGTTCCACTGAGAATTAGGAAAAGGCTCCCATTCTCTGGTGTCTGTGAAAGGCTGACTACTTTACTGGGCAGGCTGCATCCCTCACATGTACTGCAGAATTGCTGCCTACTCTGGTCACACTTGGCAAATAGGCAGGAGAACTCAAAAACAGCAGTAGCATTCTGGAGCTTTTTGTTGAAGAAAATATGGTGATTGCCCACCTGATTGTGCAGTCCAAGGTCTGCCAGTTTCCTTCAGGATACACTTATTGTCCACCTGCCCCTTCTTCCCCTTCATACAGCTTTCATGGTAGTAACTCTTGGGAGCACAGTGGGTGCGGAAGGTGTGAGCTCATGGTGAGCAAACCAGTGCAAGATGCAATGTTTACTTTCCATGTTTGCTGAGCCAGCTTGAGCACCTCTTGCAGATCCCAAGACCCTTACTCACCCACACAAGCACTGCTTAACCCTGTGCAATCTCAGTCCCTTAAAAATATTTCTGCTCAACAGAATCCTAGGTCCTGTTTCTGACTGTGACTCATAGAATGTAAAGAGGAAAGATAAGAGTCTCCTAATGACTAACAGCTTTGAATGTATGAACTTTGCTTGTTCATGTAACTCCTACTGTAGTTAGTATTGAATACTGAAAATATGACACTTGCAAGCATATATTCTGTTCTTGTTGTTATCAATATGTGCAGCTTTTTTTTTGGTTGTATATTTTATTATAGAGCCATCACTAGTGAGTCTATAGCTAAGGTTGCATTGACATTTTCACTTTAAGCAGGATTGAAGTCCTTCTGTTACACAATTTACTGACTGAATTCAGTCTTCAGTTTTGGCAAAGGAACTATTGCAGCTCAAATGATTTCCAATGTAACCATTTCAGTGAAATATTCACTATTATTTTCAGAGGATACATTTAAAAAAATTGCTTTCTTGTTAATATTATGTCCTGTTTTCCTTGTTTCTTTGGGTTCCTCTGATTAAAATGACACAGTCTCTGCAAAATCCAAGTCTCACCCTCCCTTCACACACTGTCATGATTTTTCAGACACAGACTACTTTTTAAATTAAACTCCTCCCAGCCAAACGCCTGTTCTCCCAACCCTGCTTCTCATCATCTTGATTCTCCCATGCTTCCTCCATATTCCCCTTCAATAACTATATTCATGGGTTACATCATTTAGCACCACTTTGGGATGCTGGGTAGTGGGAGAGGAGGCTGCAGCTGAGGAGAGGAGACATAGTGGGGTTAGCTAGGATGTGGGGTTAAGAGGAAACATTAAGACAAACTGGTGTTTGTGCTGGGGGCCCTGGAGTGGGGGAAGGGCTGCATGCTGATGAATCACAGGTAGTTCACCAGATCTCAATTCATAGACGTTAAGGCCAAAAGGGACCATTGTGATCACCTAGTCTGAGCTGCACATTACAGAACCACACCCACCATTCCTATAATGGACCCCTAACTTCTGGCTGAGTTAATGAAGTCCTGTAATCATAATTTAAAGACTTCAAGTTACAGAGAATCCACCATTTTCTCTAATTCAAACCTGCAAGTGATCCATGCTACAGAGGAAGGCGAAAACTCCCCAGGGTCTCTGCCAATCTGACTTGGGGGGAAATGTCTTCCTGATCCCCAAATATGACAATAAATTAGATACTGAGCATGTGGTTGAGACCTACCAGACAGACACCTGAGAATAAATTCTCTGTAGTAACTCAGAGCCCTCCCTATCTAGCATCCCATTGGAGATATTTAGTATCACAGATGGGCCACATGCCATTGTAGGGATCCTCATCCTACCATGCCCTCCATCAACTTATCAAACTCAGTCTTGAAGCTGGTTAGGTTTTTTGCCCCTACTGCTCTCCCTGAGAGGCTGTTCCAGAACTTCACTCTTCTGGTGGTTAGAAACCATCTAATTTCAAGCCTAAACCTGTTGGTCATCTTATATCCATTTGTTCTTGTGTCCACATTCACACTTAACTTAAATAACTCCTCTCGCTTCCTGGTATTTTTCCCCCTGATGTATTTATAAAGAACAATAATATCTCCATTCAGCCTCCTTTTGGTTAGACTAAACAAGCCACACCCTTTGAGTCTCCTCTGGTAAGAAGAAAAGGAGTACTTGTGGCACCTTAGAGACTAACCAACGCATTATTAAGGATCTACAACCTATCCTGAAGGATGACCCAACACTCTCACAAATCTTGGGAGACAGGCCAGTCCTTGCCTACAGACAGCCCCCCAAACTGAAGCAAATACTCACCAGCAACCACATACCACACAACAGAACCACTAACCCAGGAACCTATCCTTGCAACAAAGCCCGTTGCCAACTGTGCCCACATATCTATTCAGGGGACACCATCACAGGGCCTAATAACATCAGCCACACTATCAGAGGCTCGTTCACCTGCACATCCACCAATGTGATATATGCCATCATGTGCCAGCAATGCCCCTCTGCCATGTACATTGGTCAAACTGGACAGTCTCTACGTAAAAGAATAAATGGACACAAATCAGATGTCAAGATTTATAACATTCATAAACCAGTCGGAGAACACTTCAATCTCTCTGGTCACGCGATTACAGACATGAAAGTTGCGATATTACAACAAAAAAACTTCAAAACCAGACTCCAGCGAGAGACTGTTGAATTGGAATTCATTTGCAAATTGGATACAATTAACTTAGGCTTGAATAGAGACTGGGAGTGGCTAAGTCATTATGCAAGGTAACCTATTTCCCCTTGTTTTTTCCCACCCCTCCCCTCCAGACGTTCTTGTTAAACCCTGGATTTGTGCTGGAAATGGCCCACCTTGATTATCATACACATTGTAAGCAGAGCAATCACTTTAGATAGGCTATTACCAGCAAGAGAGTGGGGTGGGGGGAGAGAAAACCTTTTGTAGTGGTAAGCACCCATTTTTTCATGCTTTGTGTGTATAAAAGATCTTCTATACTTTCCACAGTATGCATCCGATGACGTGAGCTGTAGCTCACGAAAGCTTATGCTCAAATAAATTGGTTAGTCTCTAAGGTGCCACAAGTACTCCTTTTCTTTTTGTGAATACAGACTAACACGGCTGTTACTCTGAAACCTGTCATTATGCAAGGCACTGCATTTAGCCGTATGGAGTGGAAATCTATCAACTGCATGAAAAAACTTGTACAGATACAGACAGACATCATCTTCCTTTCCAAATGCAAACAGATGGACATTGTACCAAAAGGACTGAAGGTAAAAAATCCATTACAATCTACATACCACACAGACTATGCTGACAGCTTGTGCCACACGCTCTCAAAGAAACTGCGGAACCACCTGATCAACATCCTCTACAGCAAACAGGGAAAGATAAAGAATGAGCTCTCAAAAATGGATACTCTCATAAAAAAACAACCTTCCACACAAACTTCCTCGTGGCTGGACTTTACTAAAACTAGACAAGCCATTTACAACACACACTTTGCTTCTCTACAAAAGAAAAAGGACACTAAACTTTCTAAACTACTACATGCCACAACGGGCCACAGCAATGGTTCCCTCAACCCACCCAGCAATATTGTTAACCTATCCAACTATACTCTTAGCCCAGCAGAAGCAGCTGTCCTATCTCGGGGCCTCTCCTTCTGCCCCTCCACCCCCACGAACATGATACAGTTCTGTGATGACCTAGAATCCTATTTTCGACATCTCCGACTCAAGGAATATTTCCAACACACCTCTGAACAACATACTAATCCACAGAGACCTCCCTACCAACACTACAAAAAGAAGGATTCTAGGTGGACTCCTCCTGAAGGTCGAAACAGCAGACTGGACTTCTACATAGAGTGCTTCCGCCGACGTGCACGGGCTGAAATTGTGGAAAAGCAGCATCACTTGCCCCACAACCTCAGCTGTGCAGAACACAATGCCATCCACAGCCTCAGAAACAACTCTGACATCATAATCAAAAAGGCGGTGCTGTTGTCATCATGAATAGGTTGGAATATGAACAAGAGGCTGCTCGGCAGCTCTCCAACACCACTTTCTACAAGCTATTACCCTCTGATCCTACTGAGAGTTACCAAAAGAAACTACAGCATTTGCTCAAGAAACTCCCTAAAAAAGTACAAGATCAAATCTGCACAGACACACCCCTGGAACCCCGACCTGGCATATTCTATCTACTACCCAAGATCCATAAACCTGGAAATCCTGGGTGCCCCATCATCTCAGGCATTGGCACCCTGACAGCAGGATTGTCTGGCTATGTAGACTCCCTCCTCAGGCCCTAAGCTACCAGCACTCCCAGCTACCTTCGAGACACCACTGACTTCCTGAGGAAACTACAATCCATCGGTGATCTTCCTGATAACACCATCCTGGCCACTATGGATGTAGAAGCCCTCTACACCAACATTCCACACAAAGATGGACTACAAGCTGTCAAGAACACTATCCCCGATAATGTCACGGCTAACCTGGTGGCTGAACTTTGTGACTTTGTCCTTACCCATAACTATTTTACATTTGGGGACAATGTATACCTTCAAATCAGCGGCACTGCTACGGGTACCCGCATGGCCCCACAGTATGCCAACATTTTTACGGCTGACTTAGAACAACGCTTCCTCAGCTCTCGTCCCCTAACGCCCCTACTCTACTTGCGCTATATTGATGACATCTTCATCATCTGGACCCATGGAAAAGAAGCCCTTGAGGAATTCCACCATGATTTCAACAATTTCCATCCCACCATCAACCTCAGCCTGGTCCGGTCCACACAAGAGATCCACTTCCTGGACACTACAGTGCTAATAAACGATGGTCACATAAACACCACCCTATACCGGAAACCTACTGAACGCTATTCCTACCTACATGCCTCCAGCTTTCACCCTGACCACACCACACGATCCATTGTCTACAGCCAAGCTCTGCGATACAACCGCATTTGCTCCAACCCCTCAGACAGAGACAAACACCTACAAGATCTCTATCAAGCATTCTTACAACTACAATACCCACCTGCGGAAGTGAAGAAACAGATTGATAGAGCCAGAAGAGTTCCCAGAAGTCACCTACTACAGAACAGGCCTAACAAAGAAAATAACAGAACGCCACTAGCCGTCACCTTCAGCCCCCAACTAAAACCTCTCCAATGCATTATTAAGGATCTACAACCTATCCTGAAGGATGACCCAACACTCTCAAAATCTTGGGAGACAGGCCAGTCCTTGCCTACAGACAGCCCCCCAAACTGAAGCAAATACTCACCAGCAACCACATACCACACAACAGAACCACTAACCCAGGAACCTATCCTTGCAACAAAGCCCGTTGCCAACTGTGCCCACATATCTATTCAGGGAACACCATCACAGGGCCTAATAACATCAGCCACACTATCAGAGGCTCGTTCACCTGCACATCCACCAATGTGATATATGCCATCATGTGCCAGCAATGCCCCTCTGCCATGTACATTGGTCAAACTGG
Organism: Lepidochelys olivacea; assembly: GCF_965140295.1. Taxonomy (NCBI): domain Eukaryota; kingdom Metazoa; phylum Chordata; order Testudines; family Cheloniidae; genus Lepidochelys; species Lepidochelys olivacea. The sequence continues at coordinate 82,753,475 of NC_140415.1, read as the reverse complement.
ACAGTCTCTACGTAAAAGAATAAATGGACACAAATCAGATGTCAAGAATTATAACATTCATAAACCAGTCGGAGAACACTTCAATCTCTCTGGTCACGCGATTATAGACATGAAAGTTGCGATATTACAACAAAAAAACTTCAAAACCAGACTCCAGTGAGAGACTGTTGAATTGGAATTCATTTGCAAATTGGATACAATTAACTTAGGCTTGAATAGAGACTGGGAGTGGCTAAGTCATTATGCAAGGTAACCTATTTCCCCTTGCTTTTTCCTACCCCTCCCCTCCAGACGTTCTTGTTAAACTCTGGATTTGTGCTGGAAATGGCCCAACTTGATTATCATACACATTGTAAGCAGAGTGATCACTTTAGATCACTATTACCAGCAGGAGAGTGGGGTGGGGGGAGAGAAAACCTTTTGTAGTGGTAAACACCCATTTTTTCATGCTTTGTATGTATAAAAGATCTTCTATACTTTCCACAGTATGCATCCGATGAAGTGAGCTGTAGCTCATGAAAGCTTATGCTCAAATAAATTGGTTAGTCTCTAAGGTGCCACAAGTACTCCTTTTCTTTTTGTGAATACAGTCTAACACAGCTGTTACTCTGAAACCTGTCCTCTGGTAAGGTAGGTTTTCCATACCTCAGATCATTGTAGTAGCCCTTCTCTGCACCTATTCTAGTTTGAATTAATCTTTCTTAAAAAATGGGAGACCAGAACTGCACACAGCATTCCAGATGAGGTCTCACCAGTACCTTGTATAATGGTAAATAACTCTTCCTGATCTCAACTGGAAATAGCTCGCCTGATGCTTCCTTGGATTGCATTAACCTTTTACACGGCCACATCACATTGGCAACTCATAGTCACTCTGCGATCAACCAACTTCCTCTGTCACTTACAACTGCTATGTCCCCAGTTTATAGAAAAATATCTTGTTGTTAGTCCCTAAGTGCACCATCTTGCACTATTAAATTTCATCCCATTTCTATTATTTCAGTTTTCAAGGTCATCCATCACCTTGCATGATATTCCAGTCCTCCTCCATATTGGCAATATCTCCCAAATTTGTGACATCCACAAATTTTATTAGCTCACTCCCACTTTTTGTGCCAGGTCATTAATGAAAATGTTAAATAAGATTGGTCCCAAGAAGAAATCCTGAGGAACTACACAAATAATTTCCCTCCAGGCTGACAGTTCACCTTTCAGTATAACCCACTACAGTCTCCCTGTTAACCAGTTCCTTACCCACCTTTCAATTCTCATATTAATACCTGTCTTATCCAATTTAACTAATAATTTCCCATGTGGAACTACATCAAATGCCTTCATGAAATCCAGGTAGATTATATCTACTGCATTTTCTTTGTCTTAACTGATTTTTTTCTTTTATCTTCTCAAAGAAAGAGATCAAGTTGGTCTGGTGTGATCTACCTTTTGTAAAACCATGTTTTATTTTATCCCAATTACCATTTACCTCTATGTCCTTTACTACTTTCTCTTTCAAAATTTCTTCCAAGATCTTGCATACAATTGAGGTCAAACTAATGACTTTTTCTCTTTCTTAAGAATAGGTACTACATTACCAATTCTTCAGTCATAAGGTACAACTCCCAAGTTTACGGATTCATTAGAAGTCCTCGCTATTGGGTTTTCAATTCATGTGCCAGTTCCTTTAATATTCTTGGATGGGGATTATGAAAGCCCCCCACTTTGGTCCCATTAAGATGACTGAGTTTGACTTCTACCTCAAATGTGGTAATTTCTACTTCCATATCCTCATTTCCATTAGCCACCCTGCCACTACCCTAAAAGCTCCTCATTAATTTTATTAAAAACTGAGGCAAAGTATTCATTTGGGTGTTGGTCCATACCTAGATTATCTTTAAGATCCCCTCCACCACCATGTTCAGTGTTTAGCAGTCCCACCTTTTTTCTTGTTTTCTTTGTATTAATATGACTAAATAGCCTTTTATTATTGGTTTTAGTTGCCTTTGCAAGGTCCAACTCTGGTTGGCTTTTGGTAGTTCACACTTTTCACCTACACTGTCTGACTTTCAAGAAGTAGCTTTCCTTGCTAATCTATTTCCCATCTTCCTCTTCCCTCTTCCTTTCTCAGCCCCTGCTCAATTAATCCCCACTTATTTCCCATACAGAAAATTTTCCTTCTCTTCCCCAGTCCTGCAGTATCATGCGTACACCATGGCCTCCTGTAAGCCCATACATTTCTCATATGCCCTGCCTCAGGTTCCATTCCATAGTCCTTCTTACCCTAATCCCCCTACATCCATCCACTGTGAGCCCTTCTCCTCTACTGCATTTAGCTTTTAAACCCTCATGTGTCAGTGTCCATATGTATATCAGCTTAAATGCTGAAAGTGGTACGGAGTGGCCATATGAGGGTTGCAGGGATGTAGAAGGGGAAACCCAAGGGTAATGGGGAATTGGCATGGATGGTAGAATGTTTAATGTGTATTTTTAAATATCTATTTAGTTTTTAAACATCCCTATATAGTTCAGACATTCATATAAATGAATAAAATACATTTATGCTCTAATTTATGGCTGCCAAAAAAAATAGGGATTGCTCATTCTTAGCAACCAAGCAGACCTTGGTAGCAGAGATGTTTTGCAGCAGGGATTTTTTTAAAAAAACATCCCTGCTGCAAAACAACTTTGCACCACCTTTGGAAATGAAAAACAAAAAAACCAAACACACACACGTAAAACATGCTGTTAAGAAACAAAACTAATACACAAGGTTAATTTCAAATGTAAAACTTTTTACAAGATACTATATAAAATGGAAGCGATTAATGATAGTCATATTACTTGACTAGTAACTAAGATTACCAGACAAGTTATTCTAATTTTTCTGACTTATGCTAGGCTTATGTGTTCTAGCACAATACTTCAATACTAACTTTTAAGATAGTCTACATTTTTTGTTCTTGCTTTACCAAATTATCACTTGCAAATGGTGGATTTTGTGCAAAACCATGAAGCTATTCCCCCGCTCTTTAAATCTGTGCTTCATTTTGGTTTATGCTCTTATACAAAACATAGGGCAAATCTTGCTTCCTCCCCCACCCCCTCATTTGTGTGACTAATCCCATTGACATCAGTGAGCCTATTTGCATGAGTAAAGTGAGCATGATTTACCTCATATTTGGAATCAGCTTAGTGTGTACTGAATAGAGTATAGAGCTGTTAAGTGGTGTGACAGCAATTGAACATGACAATTATTTTTGCACTCTTCTGATAAATGGAGCAAAACCTAAATAGTCATTTTATTCTGAGAAAATTACAAAGCACAAGGGATGAGAGAAGGAATCCACGGACCCAAAATGAGCCTCAAACTCTTCAAACCCATGTAGCTGGCCTCTGGACAGCTAATGCCGCATAAAGGGTGTGTTAGTGTACATATAGGACAGACCCAAAGCTCACTGAAGTCAATAGGAGTATTTCCATTGATTTCACTGGGCTTTGAATCAGAGCCACAGCCCTTGCTCTGTCCTAAGAACTATTATTATTATTTTGTTTATTAACACTTTGAAAGTACTCTGCATTTTCAAATCATTGTACAAATATTGGCTAACTAATCACCACCTCTCCTGTGTGAGCCAGGTACCTCCACTGGCTTCTCCTCTACTATCCCATCAAATTCAAACTTCTTGCCACCATGTTCAAAGTCCTGTATAGCTTTCTCGCTCCCTATTTATCCTCCTTTGTCTTGCTTTTCATCATCTTGCTCTCTCAGCTCTGCCACTGTTCCCAGCTTCATCTACTCATTTGTCAGCTGCTCGCATAGACACCTCAGAGCCTTCACCCACACTGTCCCCTTTAAATAGTATCCCCCTTCTGAGCTCATCTGCCAGACCACTATTCTCTCCACATTTAAGTCCCTTTTGAAGACCCATTCTGGTACGCTGCCTATGGGAAAGCTGTTCTGTAAACTGAAAAAATGATATATATGTGTGTGTGTGTGTGTGTGTGTTACCTCTCCCTCCAACCCCTGCCTACTTGACTGGCTCTCCTTTGATTATGAGTGCCTCGGGGCAGGGACTGTGTCTTCATGTCTTGAAACATTGATGCAATCATAAAGGCAAGCATATGTATTCTTAAGGTAAAAGCATTATGGAGAAAACAAAAAATAATAAATACATTTAAAATGCACACTGAACATACCCGTCAATCTTATAGGGCCCTAATAGGGTGAAGACTTTTCAATTCTTCCACAAGCATTGGGGCCCGCACTGGACAGAAGGTACTGTCCATTTGCTGCATTGGAAAGAAGGCAAGCTCATCCTTTTAAAACAAAAGCTTTTTCCTTTTTCTCTTAGTCTCTGCAAAACCCATCTTGAGTCAGTATATGCAAACCACTCCAAGGACTGATACCTCTCTTAAGTTGTTTCATCTCAGTGACTCATCTTAATCACCACCCACTGTTTTTAGTTCCTATAGGAGCTGCGGTAACCCTCCCCCACGGATAAGAACACAATCGTACAAACTATTCATAGATTTAATACAATATGGTCCCTGAAGATACTGCATGCAATTGCAATATCTGTCACATTTCCCACATTAGATATTGGGGTAAATTGAAGCAAAGAGATAAAGTGACTTCCCAAAGCAATACAGCAAGTCAGTTGCAAAGGTGCAATTAAATCTTAGGACTTCCTAGGTGCTAACCTTCTGCTCAGCCCTCCAGCTGCCATCACATGGGGTTTTATCCCTCTAGAGGTGATGTGTCAGGAGTAAACAGGGTCCAGTGCACCCCCAGCAGCCAGCAGTGGGTGGGGAGCAGAATGAGTGGGGCCAGAGCCACTGAGATGTTACTCGCTGCAGCACAGCAGCTGCCTGGGAGAATGACTGGCTGCAGTGGTGGGTTGCCCCCGCCCAGTCTTGGCTTCCAGGAACAGCAGCCAAGTAAGCCAGAGATCCATCTTCCCTCCAACCCCTGTCCCCAGAAGGTGAGCCTGGGCAGGGAGCAGGCTGCTGCTGCCACCCCTTCCCAGCCAGGCTCTTTCCCAGGCAGCTGGCTATGCTGCACAGACTGGAAGCGGCTCCATTCTGCTCCCCACTCGGGCCCAGTTGCCAGGGAGAGTAGCCGAACATGCCGGGGGGGGGAGCTTTAAACCGGAACAATGGGAAGACAGAGCCCCTCCCCCTCAGCAGGCAATGTGGGGTGGGGAGGGGCGGGGATAGAATGGGCCCCAGGCTGGGGGCGGGGTGGAGACACATGGGGCAGTCACGTGTCCTCCCCTTTAGTTTGTGCCCCTCCCCGGTATGGGAAGGCACCAGTCATTTAGGCCTCTAGATTTGCATTGTTAGCTAACTCACAGTGCATGCCACCAACACACCCACTTGACTAAAAATGAGGTAACAAATAAGAGCATTAAAAAGGTTGCCAAAAAAGGACAGAAGAAAAGCAGTATTTAATGCTGTATTAGGTTATCTGGGGCTACATGAAGTTTTTAAACAAATTGAAGTATGTCCAAAAATAACAGTGCACCCTATCATGCAAAATCATCACCCTGCCAGTTTTTTAAATAAGCATGTGGTAGCTACTAAGGAATGCAATTCCAATCAGCACTATCCTACTATTAGTGAGTCCCTGAAGTGCCCAGACTAAGGACAAAATATTTCTTTCTCTAAGATTTTGTGAATTTGAAAAGTGGCTATTGTTGAACTTCAAATAGTTTAAGTAGTTTTGGATACTTATCTGAACAAAACTTCAGGTGTTTATCCTAAATTATCTTAACTACTTGAGTGTACAAAGTGGGTTGGAGATCTCATAAAAATGGTCCTTTCAATATTTTCTGTACTTCCAGTTTCCAGTCAAGGTGGGTCCAAATCAAATCACCAGATCTGAACTCACAAACTTTGAAGAAATTTGGGTATGGATCTGGTTCAAATTCTAATTTTGTGGCTTGGACGTATCTTGAGTTTCCAGCCAGGTCAGAAATTTGCATGGCTGATATTTTCAGTGGTTCTACTTCTGAAAAAAAAAAAAGATGAAGGGGTATGCACAAATGGTGATGAGGGGAGAGGAGAGGAGTGCAAACTCATTGTTATTTCTGTTACAGTAGGACCTACAGGCCGGAACTAGAGCTGGTTGAAAATCAGAATGTCCATCCCATGGAATATTCTGATATTTCAAAATTTCAGAAATGGGATGAAAAGTCAAAATACTTTTTGGTGGAACAAAAAGTGTATAAAAATTTCAGTATGGAAATGTCTAAACATTATGACATTCCCAAATTGAAAATGTTTCATTTTGGTTTGTTGAACCAAATAAAACATTTCATTTACTCATGGTTCTACATAGCTTGACATTTGTATTTGCCTGAGCTGCTGCAGTGCCTCATGGGAATTGTAATTTGGGTGTTTCATGCCCCCATTCTGCTCCCCAGGTTGACTGTGTGTCCCATAATACACAATGGTTGCATGTCTCACAACAAAAACGGAGAGATAAGTGCAACAAAGAGATAGTCCAGCCAGGGTGCCCAGTCTACAGAGGAGAAATGGAGCACGAGGCATCTGAATTACAACTCCTCCCAGGAAGCACTGCAGCAGCTCAAGCAAACAGGCACAAAACAACCCAACCTGGGTTTTTTGGCAAAATCAAAATGTTTGCATAAACTGCATTTTCCATTGAAGACCCATTTAGATAGAAAATTCTTGACCAGTTCTAGTCCCAAACAAGACTGGGTTTTGCTGTTGCTCTGTCTCAGATTCTCAGTACTAACTCTATTCATTCTGTTTCTCTATCCCACTCTCCTGCAACATGTACTCAGGCAAAGCTTCCACTAATAGTGCAATTTTTGACTAAGAACTCCATAAGGACTGTAGGTCAAGCCACTTTTACATACATACATTCATTTTATTTTTTCAAATCTCAAAGGTTTGGTTCAAATTGAGCTTGAGTTTTAGGTAAAGGTTCAGGTCAATTTGCCCACCCATAACTCATGAAACTTTGGCCCAAATACTTCGAAGGTGGCATAAAGCCAGAACTGTTACTCTTACCTTCAGTGCTCTTATAATCAATTAAGTAAAGACAATTGGCCCAAATTTGCTTTCAGTTGCACAGGTGCAAATCCCACTGAAGTCACTAGCTGCACAATGTTAGAGTAAGTTCAGCTGTTGTAACAGAAAGTAGAATTGGAAACAGTAAGCCAAATACATCTCTGATATTGAGTAACCCTTTGGACTTGAGCAAAGTAATACACCCATTGTGTCTATAATGGCCATTATTCCCCATTAAATGTTTGTTAATAAGTTTATGTCTCTGTGTTGTAAATTGTAATATATGTGAAATAGTGCTGGTGTCTCTATAATCCACCTGTCAGTCATGTAACTATTCATTTTTAAACAAACAATCAATTGGTTTTTAAACACCACACAATACAAAAAAAAATATCTTATTAAATACCCCTGAAATGCAAATTTTAGAATCTTAAATTTAAAAATGTTATTTTACTGAATTGATCACATGAATCTTATTGATTAGGTTCTGCAAGCTCTTTAATACAAGCAAACCCATGTTAAATGGGCATGACACCACATGTGCTTCTGCTATATCCAGCATGACTTGGGAACTGAAACACCAGAACAGAACAGCAGGTGGGAGTGATAAATTCCTGTTCAAGAATTCCATTGACACTACAATACAATGCCAATACCATCGCAATGAACTCTTTGTAACTACCTACTCCATTGAAAAGTCACTTGCACCTCGTGATGACAGAGGGCCTCTGACCAATGGAGCTTTTCCAAGGAAACAAGATACATCGATATTACCAAAGAGATTTGCATCAATAAAAAAAAGTAAGCATTGGAAAGTCTTGAACCCATGACAAGATCTCTACTCTCTTGCTACATCTCAAGGACATTCACTGGAAGGGAGATGTGGTCTGAGCAAAGGCTCAGAAATTCATCCTTCTAATCCTGACTCTGATATGGAGTCCTGGTATTGCCTTGTTTAATTTACCTAATCTTGTTGCCTTATTTTCTTCATCTGTAAAAGACAGAGATAATATTATTGCTGGATGAAAATCTTTCTTTGACTAGTCACTTAAATTTTAAAATGAATTAGTATCAGCCACGTGCACAGTTCTTTTATTTCAGCTTTATGTGAGCAATAAAGTGATTAATGTTGTTTGCATGAATGCTCACGGGAAACAAATTTCCAATTGCCACTAGCAGTTATTCATGGAAAACTAATTTTAAGCAGACCAGTAAATGAGCCAAACAGGGATATGACCCTGTCTTTCACAACTGAAACAGCACATACACATGCACATGCAATTATTTTGTGTCAGTGACTGTGCGGGAGTGGGGGACAGAAATGTACAGATCAGTAAATGCAAAACATTTTAAATGGCATGGGACACTCCTTTAGAAAGGAGACAGAGCTCCCACATGCCAGGGATATTATATAAGCCAGACAGGGATCTGACCATTCTGTTCACAACGATGACCATGAATGCACATGCTTTTCCTTTGTGAGAGTGTGACTAGACGAAATGAAATTACATTTAAATTAAATCTGACAGCTGTCCTATTTAATTTTTTAGGAATGATGCTTCAGGCAAGGCCTGTGTGGCCCTGAAGGAATCCCCTAATCTGGACTATCCGCTACCTCTCCCTAAACTATTACACCTTTATAAAAACTCTCAGAGATCTAGGTGCTTCTTCAAGGCTTCCTCCAGATTACAGGAAATATGCTTGTCCAGACAGACAACAGAAACAATATCAAGTGACTTATGAAACCAATCACAACTCAAACTTTGAATATTAATTACCAAATACTTGCAGCCAATTATCTCAATCAATCCTTAGAGTAAAATAAACCCATTTCATACAGCAAATACATCTGAGGAAATGATGATCAGCTCACAGATATTCCTAGTAGGAAATGGGTTGGGGGGGGAAGGCTAAACTTGTAAAATATGTTATTCATTGCAAATTATTCCCTCCACTGTAATAATAATTTACCTGCCTCACAGGTATTTTTGTGAAGGTTAGTTAATGCTTCTAAAGTACCACAAAGAGGCAAAGCACTACACAGGCATTTATAATTATTGCAAAAAGTAGAAGCCTGCTATTAGTGCAGTATTTCTAACACAGTCAGACTGGAAAGCAAGGAAAAGAGTCTCAATTTATGGAAACAATTGAAAATGCCACAAGAAAGTCAGGGTAAAGTAATTCTCAGAATTAAAGAAGTCTACCTTGTTCAGCTTTATTTCATGGGGAATACATATTGTGGTGTCTGCTGTAACGGTGGGATGCTGTGCTAGGCTGGAGAAACAGAATGAACAGATTTAGTACAGAGAGTCCGAAACAGAGCAATAGCAAAACCCAACAGTAAGATAACTAAGTTCTTTGAAAAGACAGATTTTAATGGGACGCAGAGACAAATCCATTACTGGACCTGAGGGTATGTAAAATCTGGACAGATTAGAAGGAGTGATAAAAGCTATATATAGTATTCAAGGACAATGCTCATAGTTGTGAAGACACTATTGTTCTAAAGGGAAACACCAATATATTGTGTAATTCTAGGGCTATTATCCAAATGCCAGTCATGGATCCATAGTTAATGGTGAGTTTTGCATATATGTAATAAAGAGGATGAACCTATGCTTCATATAGTGAATACATGGTATCTTTCCTCCTCAAAATCGCAGCACTGAATTTAGAATGAATTTCTTGAGAATTTACAAATAGATCCATTAATTAGATCCATTAATTTATTAATGAAAAATTAATTTTAAGATGAGTCTTTTCAGAAATTTAGCATTTTTGTGACAAATGAACTCAATAATGGGGGTAAAAAACACCCCAGACTCTATAGCTAAAATTAGAGCTGGTTACAATTTTCCAAAATTTCAAAATTTGACCACAAAGTCCTTTTTCCTCCACCAAAAAAACCTTCAGTTTTTTCCACCAGCTCTAGTTAAAATTCACTAAAATCTTGAAAGCTACATTTGAAGAAATTATAATGCAATTAAGATAATTTATTAATTATTATTATGAATTTTAAACAGATCCGAGTCAATAGCTCAATTCACTCCTAAGTGAAGCTAGGGATATTTTCTTAAAAGAAATTCAAAAGTGTTAAGGTATGGAAACACAAAATTAGGGCACTCTGACAATCTTAACTCTGCCCTGTAATACCTATCACAGGACAGAATTAAGGTTGTTACAGTGCCTTATCTGTGTTATTTCCATAGCTTAATGTGTTTGGAGTTCTTTTGGCTAACCTTAATTCTGAATTTCCTGGATTTCTAATTATTAATTTTAGGAAAATTACAACATTTGTGTGATGTGTTACGTTCTTAAAGTTACTGATATATAGTTTCAACCTTAGCTCAGACTTATTTTAGGTGTTCTCTCTCTCTGCCTAAGAATAAACAAGCATAATGGTTAGGTCTTGACAGAGGAGAGGATGGAGTACAAAGGCATACATTGTCATCTAATTACATCAGAAGGCATAAATTATGGTATGAATCAAAATTATGTTCAAATATGCTGGATTTTTATCTGAACAAGTCTTATTATTGCTGTGTAATCTCCCAGCCAGAATTGGCCAGGAACTTGTTTAAATTGCCTTAGGTTTCTGTTCATCCAAGGGAAATTTATTACATTTAGAAAATGTTTTCTGGAAATTTCAGTTACTTTATACTGAGAGCTCAATGAGCAAGAGTATCTGAATCAAGGTAAGTTTTGTGCAATGGAATGGGATGTTTCAATGATAATACTTCAGTAGTTTTGGAAGGAATTACTACACAAATGCAAATTTGGGGTGAAATTAAACCCATTGTGGAATGATGTACTTCAAAGCAGCAACCTGGAATCCTAATATTCACCACCGTCACACATTTATGATATGTTTTGTACAAAGTGTGCCCTGTGAGGCATCATTTTAAAAAGTTTTGATCTGTTGAACATTAATATCCTGTTGGATTAGATGTGCTATCATGGTATGTGAAGTTATGAAGTTTTGCTATGTGTGTGTTACTGAAATATATTGTAGGGTTAGGAACATCCACAACCAGCCTTTCAGGTACAACAATGGAGCAGCCAGATACGCTGATGGTCCATTAAAGGGAATTCACACTCCCAAGAACTATCGCAGGAACCGTATACAATGGAGACTTCTCAGAGATAGCACATACACAATGGACACAGTTTGACCCAGGTCATAGCAAAGGTTCTTTTCAGCAAGCAGGAAGAAGTTATAAAAGAGGGGAAGTGACATCATGTCTTGGCCTCACTCCCCCCACAACTCAACACCTGGAAGCACATCTGGAGGACAAAGATTTGGAACTGGGAAGGGGTCCCAGGCAGAAAGGAGAATCCCAGCTTGTGTATTAAGGAACTATACCATCTACCAGGGAGAGACACTGCTTGATTCAAATCCTGTCAAGTTCAGATTGCAATTTTTCTTCAATTTCTAATGGTAACCAACTTTGATCTGTATGTTTATTACTTATAATTACTTAAAATCTATCTTTCTATAGTTAATAAATCTGTTTTATATTTTACCTGAAATAGTGTATTTTAGTTGAAGCATCTGGGAAATCTGCTCAGGTTTCAAGGGCTGGTGCAGGTCCACTTTCCTTTGTAGAAGAGGTGGCCTGGGTAATAAATTTATACTGGTCAGGCTTCTGACCAGGGCAAGATGGTACAGCCCTGGGGTCCCAGGCTGGGGAGCTGTGGGAATTGGCTGGAGCTTCCCTATTGTTAATTCATGAGTGAACTGGGAGAAGCATTCAGGTAACTCAGCTGGGTTTGTCCCTGCCTGTGGATGTCTGTGTAAGTAGTACTTGACAGAGGTTTGTGGCTTTCAGAGTCTAGCAACAGAATCACAGTGTGAGAGGATGCCCAGGTTGGTGGCACAGAGGGCTCAGCAGTACCCCAGTTCCAGGTTGCACCTCAGGGAACCCATCTCACCCACGTACTTCTTGAATCCTATTTATACCTCACATAAAGACATGAGTTATGCAGCATCTTCAACAGGCCCTCTGCATTAAGATTTCATGCTATATACACATAATGCAATCTCCGGGAAGGATTACAAAATTTTATTTCTAGAATTTTTTTTAATCCTACCATTGAACTCTGTGTCCAACTTTCAGAATTCTGATCAAGAGGGGTAGAGCTGCAAATGAAACGGTGTACAACCAAACTGTGTTCAATGTGAAATGTGCCACAGACAGATGTGACCACCACAAGTCAGGGTGACCGTGCCATATTTCAAAAGGAGCTAGAGAACAAAAGTATTGAGTCTGTTATTAAAGCTGTCATCCCAAATGTATTTGAGAAGTGCCCTCCAGATACTCAGGACTTTCATTCGAATTATAAAAAAATCCCTCAGTGGATCTTTTTCTTCATACCTCTAACACTCAGCTGTCATTCGCTAAGACTCTGAAATATTCCAGACATGACCTTGTCCCTGTTTTCTGTTTCTGCTCCTCTCCATTACTTTTCTACTGGCAGCTTTCTTATAACACGTGATGTTTTGTACCTCACAGAAAAGTCTGGGTGTTTCATAAGCAGAGTTTTCTGGACTGTTGCATCCTTAATATTTTAAAGTAGACTTTACAATGCAGCCCTTTAAGTTAAATCATATTAGAATTTATACTCCAAGTTTGAATATACTCTTTGGTTAGCCTTATACTTAGAATCTGTTGTAAAAATATGCACAAACAATGGAACTACAGTGTATAGAGAGTAGCAGCAACACTGCAATTATTTTCTTCTTCAACTTGTAATTCAAAAGTTTAACACAAAAGGGAACATAACTCACACCTTGTAAATAAATCTCATTATAAAAATCAGAGTAGATTTTACCAGGAAAAAAAAAACCTATTTTGAAGGGGGATCTCTCACCCATTACCACATGATTACTATTTAACAAGAGCTCGACATGTGCCAGGGGTCTTATGGCTTTTGTCCTGAAGCATTCCTACCCTAGTTCCTAACATGACCCACAAGTGAATTTAATTCATAAATCCAAAGGAATCAGTAATTGTCCTAATTAAATTAACAATTGTGTGCTTAAAATTATTTGAAATCTGCCTCAATGCCACCATTAGGCTTAAGAGTTAACACTACATGGATTATTTTTGGACAATTCACATTTCTTTTACAGCAGCTCTTTCAGGCTGACTAAAGACAGACCATTAGTTCCTTTTTGTTTCCTTATTATTTCTCTTGTTTGAGCATGCACATGATGAGCAGAGATGGCCATTCACTCAACAGGGAGGAAAATAAGAAGGATATACTGATTTTTCTAAAGAAAACACTCTTCCCAAGAAAAATAGTCCAAGAGGTAAATGTCCCCCATCCACACACACTTTCTACAAAGCATTGTCTACAATATATTTCAAAACAACTCAGTTTGTAGCTTTATAAACTTTCAAATCCCCTATGCTGCTACAGATTATAAATATTTTCTTAAAGTAAACTACCTTTATTGAAGTTGTGACTAATAAATAGCAAACATAATACTAGAATTACCAGGTAATAATTATCAAGCCTAATAATCAAACCACACAAATATGAATTTCAGCTTAAGTACATCTTCCATTAATATGTCAAGAAAGACTATTGAAATGTGCAATATTTTATTTGTATTACTGTATCCCACTTTGACATTTCATTACCAAACTCTGAAGCACCAAAACTATATAATAGGATAGCTACAGTATCATAAAAAGCTTTGCACAAAGTCAGGCAAGCTATGTAGAAAAAGAAAAGTGAGATTTAAAGTAACTCCATGGCTTGTAGGCAGGGATAAATAAAGTCTCAGATAGATGGTGTGATAGATAAATAGTGAACACAAATTATGGAGAGGAGAGTCAGAGAGAAGGCCAAGACAGTTGGAGCCAAGTTAGTAGGTGGATAGGAGTTCAAAGCAGTACAGTGGAATAAGTCCAGGAAACATTTTGAAAGCCAGTGGACCATTTTGAGGTGGATTTGAAGGCTGATATAGTAGAAAGCAAGGAAAGATTCTGGAACATGAAGCTGAAATGGTCGTATTTACTCGACAGTGAAAGTCTGGCCACAATATTCTGAACCCCCTGAAGTTTAGATAATAAAGATTTATGAAGACTATAAAAGAGGGAACCACAATAGTCAAGATAAGAAGTGATTAATGCATAACTAAGGATTTCAGAAGAAGAAAGGTCAACATAAGGGCAAATTCTGCCAATATTCTATAGGTCACAGTAGGCAAGCTTACAGACAAGGGAGACATGGAAAAATCAACATCAGGGCCAAAAATTATTTACAAAAATTTTATCCTAAGATCTGAATTAAGAAAATTGAACATAAAGTCTCACACCTTGGGGCTACATTGTTCCAACTGAGCATTCTTAGAGAAAATACTTGGGCAACATGTACCACTTTGTTCAACAAAAGAATTGTACCTCAAATGATGTTTTGTCTGGTCTTACTCCTTACACAGGCAAAATTCACATTAAAATAAGTGGGAGTGTTGATTGAGTAAGGCCACTTTGCTAGGCAAAGAATAAAAAATAAATACTTTTCTCTATATATACATTTTTTGGCTGCCTTATCAAAGCACTTTGTCTCAGAGACCAGAATGTGTAGCATCCTCTGTTAGTGCTGCTCCATAAATTAGCTAGCAGCAATTCATCCAGTCTGCAGAAGCTCCCACATGACACTCAGGGTCTTTGCTAGCCTTAGAATTCTGTTTGGCCAGTATGACACCTAAATAGCATTTAAATTTCAATAGTCAGTACAATGTTAATGTCATGCAGTGTTCTGATTTACAGTTTAATGAAATTATTCCAAGTAGTAGTTCTAGCAACATTTAGGCCAAATCTTCCTCTCAGATCTATTCTGGGCAGATCTATCTCTGAAATTTGGACAGAGATAACATTGGAATGAAACGCAACATATTTTCAATTCTGATGAGTAACTATCTTTTATTCAGGCCCAGTTAGTCCAGATATTACTGGAATAATAGCAAATAAAAACAAGGTTGCATAATCTTCACTCTTGAGTACTGGAGCATCTTTGCTGACCGCAAGTAAAGTAAATTTATCAGGAAAACAGTGATAAACTGAGAGACTCATCCTACTTTTGCTGGTATCAATGGCAAAAGTCCCAGTAAGATTAGTGCAGAAAAGATCACTTGATCCAGAGTAGCTAAATTAGAAATTCACACAAATAATTCCAAGGAATCTGAATCCAAGACATTTATATCATCAAACAAAAAGGGGTAATTTAAAAAAATCTAAATCCAGTAATTGCAAGTTAAATAAACTTCAGAAGTATTTTTGTGGTTTTAGTAGACAAATAAAACCGATGTATCAGTTCACTTATAGTACTTTGTAAATATTAATTAAATATAATACTCTAAATCATACAGACTTTATGCAGTAAAAACCTAACTTTGACTTAAATAAGAGGATTACCTGAACAAAGACTCTAGAATTTATCTAAATGTAAACATAAGAATTTGCTCTACATGTATTCAGCTTCATACTGGCAAACACACGTGAGTAAGTTTGGGGATGTACTATTGTGTAAGTATTGTGTATTGTGTTACTTTCTTGCATAAGTGTTTGCAGGATCAGGTCCTTAGATTGTGAGCTCTTTGGAGGATGGAATATGGCTTCCTCTATATAGACAGCACCTAGAACATAGTGGGCACTACCATACTACCACTACTAGAAAAATAGAGAATGATAGTAGAAAAGTTAGGAAGTTTCCTGTACAGTTGTCAATGTTTTAATCTTTAATCACATGATCTATCTGCCATTATCTGGATTTAATGAGGTTTCTGGACATCAAAAGTCTATATTTCTAAAAGTGATATTTCAGAGCCAGATTCACCAAAATTCCATCCAACTTCTGTGCTGCAGAAGCCAGTGCAAGCCACACTGGTTTGGCCTTCTGTGAGATTCCAAGGTGTGGAAGCCGGATAGAGTTTTATTGAAGCTGGCCATTAACTGAAGGCTCTTGAAAGTTCAAGCATGCCAACAGTAATACATCACATACTAAGTCTCCCATTTTATTTTCAGCTCACAACTTCTTATTTTAAATGAAATTATGATTTTATGTTAAGGAAACAAACTTTAAATGCAAGTTGTTACCAGAATACATAACTTCTACACCATAATTCAATCCCCCCCACACTTTTTTTTTGGCTTTGCTTTTGAAAGAGCAATATTGACCCAACATATCAGTTCTTGTACAAACCACAATGAGGATTCTGAGAATCAGTGGTTTGTTTTAACAAGAAACTATTTTAATTGGCAGTATAATTCAAGTGTTACATTAAATGAGATAAAGTTTGCCTTTGACACCAAATCCTACCCACATTCAGTACTGTAAACCTCATGTTTAAAACAAGAGGGAAAATCTAAAAAGGTATCATGCTGCATTAAGCCTTTGTTCACTGCCAGCCACATTATCGTTCCTGCCTTTGTACCAGTTGAAGCTGACTGACAGTGTTCAGATAATGGGATGCGTGTATCAAAGCTCACAGTGGCATACACTGTATCTTCACATCCTTCAGGCTGCAGTTGAGGACAAGGTATAGCAGCTATGAGTACCTTCTCTTTTATAAATATGCTCATGGTAGCAACAAATCAAACATACACTTCACTATCATTAGAACACAAGCACATGCACACTTTACATTGCATGCCTTATAGCACTCCCTCCCAATGGTCCCATGGAACAGTAATTTTCACACTTTAGTGGTCTTCCCATATTAGAACTGCAGCATGAGGACTCTTCAGGTCTTTTGCCATTCACTGCTCAAATCCCAGACACCATTATCCTCTAACTTCACTGAGCTGAAAGGGCTCAGCATCTTGCAGGATCAGGCCCTCTAACTGTTTAAAATGAAGCTTAATCAAGACGGTTGATTAAACTCTCAAGGAGTTTTTACATCAACAGCTTCCCTCACTACCTGAAGCAGAAGTCTTCAGTACAAGAATGTATTAAATTACAGTTCATAAATAAACAGAGGAAAACTGCCAATTAAATAAAATAAAAAGTAAAACAAAGAGTTAGACTGGTTGAAGTTCTCTTTCTCCCCCACACCTGGCCCCCAGTACTATTTTAACCAGTTTACAATTTGCCCTGCTGCTTTATATGCTATATGATAAGTTTGATAACAAGTTTAAGTTCTTTCCAGTCCTTTTTGGCTCATGATCATAGAAAAACTCCTGGAGAGAGTGGGAGGGCGAGGCTGAGGGATTTCCAGAGATTAAAATGACCACTTTAGAGATACTCTGAGCAAAACCATGTCAAGAGCCAAGACCCACAGGCCATTGAAAAGAATTGTAAAGTGAAAATTTGGGTGATTGTCTTCTGCCTAATTTTAACTAAAACAGTTGTTTCCTCTGAAATGGTCCCTGGAGCTGCAGTTTTGTTTGCATATGATTCTTTGAAGTTCTCTCCTTCAGTCTATATATTTTTTAATCTTGGATCAGCCTTGTTCATTAACAAACCATCAGTGAACTATTGTGTTTGAATTCTAACTTAAATGGGCCACTGGGGTGTACTGGGCTGCAAAGCCAACAGAACAAGCAATATAAAAAAGGCAGACATAATCTCATTCACAACCTAAATTTCAGAAGTACACCTGGAATAAAACTGTGTTTGGATAGGACCAGAATTTTTGTGACTGTCAGCTGTTGTATGTAAAAGATTGAATTCTACAGTGAAACTAATAGAAAGAGTTCTTTGAGGCCTTCTTTACTTACTTTCAAACATATTGCTGAGTGAATTTTTATAGAAAATCTCCAGTGTAAATGCTTAATATTTTGTACTTCAACAGTGCTTTTCATTTAAAGACCTCAATACACTTTACAATCTTCATAATACCACTGTGAGTTAGTTGAATATGCTATTTTCTAATTCTGGGGTGTATTAACAGGAGTGGCACGTCTAAAATAGAGAGGTACTTGTTCCACTCTACTCAGCACTGGTGAGGCCTCATCTGGAGTACGGTGTCCAGTCTGGGGCATTGCACTTTAAGAAAGATGTGGACAAACTGGAGAAAGTCCAGAGGAGAGCAACAGAAATGATAAAAGGTTAGAAAACCTGACCTCTGGGGAAAGGTTAAAAAAAAACCCGGGTCATGTTGAGTCTTGAGAATAGATGATTGAGGGAGGACCCAATAAAAGTCTTCAAATATATTAAGGGCTGTTATAAAGAGAATGGTGATCAGTTATTCTCCATATCCACAGAGGGTAGGACAAGAAGTTATTGGTACAAGGGAGATTTAGGTTAGATATCAAGAAAAAAACTCTTACTAGAATAGACAAACATTTGTCAAGGATGGTCTAGCTACTCTTAATTTCTGCCTCAGTGCAGGGGGCTGGACTAGATTAGCTCTCAAGATCCCTTCCATCACTTTGTTTATAATAATGCACCGTTGGTGCATGTGGCGGACCCAGATTTGAGTGCACATTCCAGGTGAGCACTCTAGCCACTGGGGTGGCTCTCTTTTTCTTCCATTTTCTTTTTAATTGAAAGGTCAGAATTTTTATTCTGCATCAAAATGAAAACAAATGTCAAAATCTCAAAACTTTTCACAAAACAGAAGTTGTGTTTTCTAGCCAGCCCTATATACCACACAAAGGGGGAAGCTTTAAAGAAGGCCTGGAGATGCCACAAAACTGGGCAGAGAAGGCTACCATTGATGTGCAGGAGGAAAATGAGATAAGGACCATTACATAGTCAGGTACAAAAACGTGTAAAGCCTTAAAGGTAGTGACAAATCATGAAAAAGGAACCAGTGAAGGGATTCAAGGACAGGGTCAGATACCATTTTCAGAATAATAAGCATTAAAAATATGGTTTTAGTAGATTTCAAAATACAGAGAATATTTATAGGATGATAATTTTACCTGCATTTTAATATATATATGCCATTTGTTAGTATGCTTCCAGAAATGACACTGCCATCCATCAGTGATTCATTATAAATTACTTTAGTTATCTACTTTATAAATGTCAAAAGGCCAAAGAGGTGGAGAAATGTATGGGGTATTCAGCCATTTGACTTATAAAAACAAGCAAATCTACTCTGTATAGGAACCACAAATCGTAGTCTAACAGTTATTTAATGGGGGTTGTAATTCTAGTAACCTACACGTTCTTATTACAGTATTCCTAACACTACCTATTGTTTTAAAAAGTGTAATGATTGCATTGATTATATAGTTGGCAGAGCCCCGCAAAATAAGAGCAACACATTCATAGAATCAAAATATTAACTCTTCTGAGGCCTGGTCTGTTGATAAGAAAGTAATTAGGAAGATTGGCCAATTGCTGTTCAGGATCTATCTAGTCCTGTATACTGTCTCTGATAGTGGACAATACCAGATGATTTAACAGAAGAAGTAAGAAACCCTGACGCTGGCAGTTAGGGCATATCTTGCTCATAGGAGAAATTTCATCCCACCTCTTTAAATCAGAGATTGGTTTTGGACCTGAAGCACATACCTTTATATCCCTTCCAAACTTCAGGGTTTTTTTCCCCCCCTTTCTTTTCTTCTTAATGCCATCTATAATATTCCAAAATACTGCCACATGAATCCCCAGTCTAAACCTAAACCTCAGGTCTGGCTATTTTTAAGGTTCCTTCCTTCAAGATCCTCATGTCCAAACCCTAGCTACCTGTCTTGGAAGCACATCAAGATGGAATTTTATAAGTCACATCTACAGCAATGACTCAGCAGGATTTAACATGCAGTTCCCTGATGTATTCTACCACCTGGTGGCAGGGTGGGGCATTGAGGAAATTCTGCCACTCCATTAAAATGACTCACTCCTTTTTCTATGCACATGGCTATATGCTGTTAATAGTACATGAGCTGCTAATAAGCAAGTGTAATTGTGGATACAGTCATCCAGATTTGAGCTAAACTGTTTGCACCAAGATAATATCTTGAGGGAACAAATACTAAGTCAGCTCTGCTTGAATTTCAGTGCAGACATAGAATGTGTTGAGGGTACTTCATGTCACAAGCTGTGGTTTGGAGCCAGGCTAGCAGGAGATTGTCAACACCTACCCTATGAAGGGCAGACTGCCAACTTCTGTTAAGGAAGCTATTGTATTAAAAAAAAAACATCACTTAGCATTAGTAATCTGGACAATTATTGTAGTCTTTGGATTCTTTCAATTTTTGTTTCAATTCTTGTATGGGTTGTAGTGAGAGAAGTCTCACCATGTATTTAGATGCTTCAGATCTCCTTGACCCTTGTCATTCTGAGTATTTACTTTGGTATGTATTGTTTGCACTGGTCAACTATCTCCTCCTAGCAAAGAATGAATATCAGGTATGCTGGGGTCCGTGCTATTATCATTAGATCTATCAGTTGTATTTGATACTGCTGATTGCAACCTGTTATTGATTCACCTGCAGACCATAGCAAGACAGAATGAGCGCATTCTGGAGTGGCTTTGATCCTTTTTTGCTGAGCATTTCCATAGGATAGTTTTGGGCAATAGCTGTTCTCCCCTAGAAGCTCTTTCATGATGGGTTCCCTCGAGTTCCCTTTTGCTTCCTTTCTTGTGCATATGGGGCCACCGGGAGCATTAATGAGGAAACATGGGCTATAGTGGTTTCAATATGATGATACCCAGCTCAGTGTCTCAATTTTTTCTGATCTAGCCAATGCAGTTGAGTGACTTGCCCAGTGTATGGTTGAGAGCAGGGCCTGAACGAAAGTTACTTGGTTAAAAGAAAAGGAGTACTTGTGGCACCTTAGAGACTAACCAATTTATTTGAGCATAAGCTTTCGTATGCATCTGATGAAGTGAGCTGTAGCTCACGAAAGCTTATGCTCAAATAAATTGGTTAGTCTCTAAGGTGCCACAAGTACTCCTTTTCTTTTTGCAAATACAGACTAACACGGCTGTTACTCTGAAACCAGTTACTTGGTTATGGCTCAATCCAAATAAAATTGAAGCAGTGTGGATAGGTTACAGAAGTAACTGAAGAACAGTGAGAATTATATCCAAGCTTTGATAGATGGGGGAGTATGTGCCTTTTGTCACTAGCATTCATGCTCTGGGGCTTTGATTAGATTCCCTAATTTGTCTGATTATCAGATAGCAACAGTAGTAGTCAGGGTGGCTTTCCCTACCCCCAACATCTAGGGGTTGAAATCTTTTCTTTCAAATGCAGAACTTGCTACTGTTGTCTATGCCTTTAGCACCTTGAGATTAGAATACTATGGTGTGCTCTGCATGAGGCTTCACCTTGAATCCATTCAGATTCTGAAGCAGATGCAGAATGAGGTGGCCCACTTATTGAGTGGCATTTCCCCCTGGCAGCATACAAAACCAATATTCTAAGAAAATGAACCTGTTACCTTTTGGTATTTGGACAAAATTTAAGGTATTAGTTTCTACTTACAAGGCCCTAAACTTCTAACAGATTGTGTCTTCACCCATGCCATACTACCACAGTTGCAAGCATTTGAGAAGCTCAGATTGGAGCCTCATTCATTTACAAGAGAAGGGAGTTCCAGCAGGGTGCTCTCTTGCTATAAGGACTCCTCAGTTTTGCGAGTTACTGCTCCTTCTTGATCCAAAATAGCTGCACATGTTGACTTTTTGAGCCCAGTACAAAGCCCACCTATTCTTCCAAGCTATTGTTGAGGGAATGATGCAGTCAGGACTATTGAGTTGGCTGGGTTGTTTGACTCATTTTTAAGTTATTATTTTCTGATTTAGGGTGCTGCTGATTTTATTGCGCTATTGTTGTGGTATTAACTGGGTGTGAAAAGTGCCTATAGCTCTGATTAGGTGTTATTTTAGTGAGCATTGTATGTGTGGATTTGGAATTGGGTTTGCATGATAGAGTAGGAGTGAGACAGAACGTGAAACAACATTTCAGCAGAGGGTGTGTTTGTGCCTGTTCAAACAAATTCCACATGTAGAAGGAAAAATATTGTAAAAAATTAAGATTTGTGCCTTACATGATGACCAGGATCCCAAATCACACTTTGAAAAACTCAAACAGCAGCAGCTAACGTTTTGCTTCTTTGATACTTTATATAGCTATTTTTATGTAACTAACACCACATGTCCTGGATTGAACCCTAGTGTTACCATTCCAGCATTCTCCGGCTCTAATGGAGAGGACATGCTAAATCATCTTTCGTTTCTCAGATTGATTTTTTCCCCCTTTTTTAGCCTTTATGATCAGTTTTCAGAGTCTGTATAGAGTTCTATCTCTATTTTCTTATTCCTGTTAAATTCAAAAGTTAGAGCTTGATCCAAATAAAAGAAAAACATGTCTATTTGGGAGGGAGCTGTCGGTGTGGAAGTTAGATTCTCCAGGGTTTTTGCAGCCATCCTACAGTGTTGAAACCAGAAACATTTTATAGTATCTGGCCCTTTAAGATCATTTCCTTTGTTTATATTCTTTGTAAATTTAAAAAGTTCGCTAAAAACAGATTTAGTCATAGAAGTTAAAAGCTTTTCCATCTCATAGGTCAAATCTAATCTATTCCTCCTGCCAGTTCATTATTATCCCTACAGTATATTTTCTAGTACTTCATCACTCCTAAGAAATACACCTTTTATATTGGATTTCAGTAGCAGATTGCACTTCAACAGCACTTTCAAAGTGCTTTTTAATTCATTAAGCCTCCCATCACCTTGTGAGGCAGACATTACTACTAGAAGTGAGAAAAAAAATCCTGTAATATATGCTGTAATAATTTCACTCTAACTTTTAAATAAATTTACTTTGACTACATTTGTGCCTCAGCTGTCTTCACTTTTTTAAAATATTAGAAGAAGAAATGCAAGTAGCTGGAATGTTCATGGAAACAGAATGGCATGTCACTATCAAAGAATATCTTCAGAAAGCACTTCACTGCCCACAAACATTCTCTTAAGAAACCTAATTCTAAGAATTAGATTGATCCCATTAATAGAGGGAAACTTGTGACATAAATAACCAGTCTCACAGCTTGAATTTCAAATTTTGAACATAAAAAATGCAACAAACTGCTTGCAACTGAGCAACAGACCAGGAATTATTTACCTGAATTATTCAAATCTATAATGAAATATTAAAAGTCATATGTTTTAAGGAAAATACATGAAAAGGACAAAAATAATTGAATAAATTATTTGTTACAAATTATTTTCTCAGACCTTATTGTTACTTTCATTTACAGAGGAGTAAACTGAAGGATAGGACTATTAAAGTTTAACCAAAATATATTTTAAAATTACCAAAATTGCTTCTCCTTTTTGGTCGGAGATAGCCTAATTGTAATATATAAAATGTTTATTTGCAGATTTTCTTCTGATTTAAAATATAATTGACTCCTCATTTCCTTCTCTTGGAAAGAATTAAGGCCCTGATGTTTGTATATATTTGTATGTTAGGCTTAATATAATGGCAATGATTATACAAGATCTATGCTGGATGTTGGAGAATGTATTAGCAAGGGGTTAAATTCCATGTGTCAAACAACATGGTTTCAATAGAAGGTAAATGACATTCAACAGGCCATGATTTTTGACAGAGAGGATGACTTCATAATGGAATAAGGACTATGGACAGGACTTGAGTCAAAAGGCTTCCCTTTCTATTGCATAGCAATTTCCAATAGAAAGGGCCCAAGATAAGTCAATGTGAATGAGGTACCTGCATTAATCCGTCAAAGCAAAAGGAGCTGGATGAGCAGAAAACAAAAACTAAAAGAAGCAGTTACAGATCAAACTGGGTTAAACTAGAGTTGTGTGTTTTGTGCTAGTTTAGCTGAGTTTGTCCTAATAAGTCTTTGCCAGTGCTGCCCAAATGTAGTGCAATCATCAGCGGAATATTGCAGCACAATGTAAGGTTTGTTTGCTTGTACAGGTGCCACCAGTAGGTAGCAGAGCTACTCTTAATAAGTCAGAAGGAGGTAGAACACTTCAGGCAGAATTTTATGAATATGTTCAGCATTTCAAAAAGTCTACATCACAGCTGACAGTGATTTCTCCAAGATCCAAGTCCTGTATATTCAGATAAACAAAACTAGCAAGGCCCTGTTGCAGACTCCCAATAATGTTACAATCAATTGTTCAGAAAATGTGCATATTGGGCCAGGTTCCAGGTACATGCACTCACTACTCACACTGTTCCTATAGCTGCGCCGCCCAAATAAAATGTATATGTTTTGGAGAAAGGTGCTCAGAAGCATTTCGGAAAAGTAGATCTTTCTGTTACCCTATGGGGAGCACTGGGAGAGAGGTTGCCTCGGGAGATAGGTACAGAACCTCCACAGTGCACGGGGAGAGTGATCAGGCTGCATCCTCCCCCCTTAGAATAGTCTAGTATGCTCTTTTCTCTGGACCTGGCCAGGTCTGCTTCCTTTCTGCCCTTTTTGAGGTGATCTGTCATCCCAGAAGAGAGGAGGGGAATATCCAGAAAAATGACCGATGGCACTCATCAATTTATAAACACATAAGGGGCCTTCTCTAGCACTCCCCACTAGATCTGGGTACATAATAATTTTGATTCAGCCAGCAAATGGGGAAAAATAATTGAGTTCAGTTCAATTCCAAAAATGTTTGGAATGTGTCAGGAAATCAGAAAGGTCCATTTTGAGTTTTCCAAAATGTTTCCTTCCTCAGCTTCAGAAAAGTGTGTGCTTCCTTAACCTTTTAACCCTGAATAAGGGAGAGAGAACATTTGAATCCACATTGCCTACCCCATACGTAAATGCCTTAATCACCAAGCTATAGTTATTCTCACTGTCTCTCTCTACTCCAATTAATATTTAAATATCTCTACAAAGAAGAACAGCTTCAGCAGGCGACACTGAGGGCAACCCACCCTAGAACATCCTGGTGGTTAGGAGGCTCATCTGCAGGGGAGTGAAGAGAATGGAGTTCAAGACCCTCCTCCAGAGTGGGGATTCAAATCTACAGCCACGTCTACACTACCTGCCGAATCGGCGGGCAGTGACTGATCTACTGGGGATCAATTTATCGTGTCTAGTGTAGACGCGATAAATCGATCCCCGATCACTCTGTCGTCAACTCCGGAACTCCACCACGGTGAGAGGCGGAAGCGGAGTCGACGAGGGAGTGGCAGCCGTTGATCCCGCACCGCGAGGACACGAAGTAAGTGATTCTAAGTCAATCTAAGATACGTCAACTTCAGCTACACTCATAGCTGAAGTTGCATATCTTAGATCGATCCCCCCCTCACCCCCCTCCCAGTGTAGACCAGGCCTAAGTCTCTCACATCTCAGACAAGTGCCTTAACCACTAGGCTACAGGTTTTAAGGGGAGGGGTGGGAATACAGGCACACACATGCTCTCCCCCTGAAGCTGGCCATAAAAGACTTTTTCCCAGCTGAAACTAATCAGGTCAGGTCAAATTCATAAATAGTTTCAGGTCAACCAAAACTGGCTTTTTCAGCAAATAAACTACTCATCCAAAAGATGTCACCAATCTCTACTCCCCACACAAGGTTCTAAGAATAACTACAGCCCCTGTACTCCTTTGAGTCCAAGTGCCACAATTATTGCTATCCTTTATGCAGGGAGTTCGAGAGAAAGGGGAAGGCTCCTTGCATTCTCCTACCATAGGACTCCACATGCACGTAAGGACTAAGGATAATTGGTCCCTTATGTTTTAAAGTTATCTAAGGCCAAAGGTCATTTTTCTGGATACTCCAAATAGCTTCCAAAGCAGTCACATTGGGCTTTTCTTCACTCAGTGAGTAAGTACTACAGTTATTTAAAATAAAGAAGTCTCCAGCAGGTACATATAATTAGTGTAAGAGACACACAGGAGTACAGGGGAAAGACTGATTCTCAGTTGCTGGACTTGGTTGGTATAGGACAGAGTTCTATATCCCAGTCACATGGCCGGGATGAGAATCCTCCATCTGTAGGGGCTACTGTTACACTGTATAAATTTCTAACACTCTTAGTGAGCTATATGCAAGTATATATAAATAGAAACATTAAAACCTTTCAGGTTGCAAAAAGGAACCAAATCCTGTGATAGACCCAGGCCAGTAGCCTTATTGGGGTCTGGGAAGTAGGTGGGCAAAGCCCGCCCACTGCTAAAGGATCCCCCCCCCAGCCTAAGGGGGAGTCCACAGGACCTGGGAAACCAAATAATTACGGGGGACAACTAATGAACAACAGGGACGGGAGTGCGGTCAAAAGGTCAAACGAAGGGAACTGGATGGGGACACCGAGCAGAGAACCCCGGACAGCGCCCACCGCTCCTCAAAGGCGTCAAGGGAGTCAGTGGACGCCACCCAGAGGAACTCTGCCCGGAGGCATGAATGGACAGAGGATCGGAAACAGGCCCCGCAGTCGCAGGAGACTCCATCAGCCAACCTCCTCACCCTGGTTTTATAGATGGCCACTTTAGCCAGGGCCAGGAGGAGGTTGACTAGGAGGTCCCGTGACTTAGTGGGGCCACGGACAGGGAATGCATAGATAAGGAGGTGAGGAGAAAAGTGCAACCAAAACTTTAACAAAATATTCGTGAGGAGCCGGAATAGGGGCTGCAACCTGGTGCACTCCAGGTAGACGTGTGCCAGGGTTTCCCTCATGCCACAAAAGGGGCAGGTGTCCAGGATTGGGGTGAACCGCGCCAAGTACACGCCCATCCTCACAGCCCCATGAAGGAGCCGCCAACTGATATCCCCGGCGGCCTCGGGACTAAGGTGGAATAGAGGCTGGCCCACCATGGCTCCTCACCCTCCATACAGCAGAGTAGCCTTATTGGGATCCAGGAAGTGGGCGGGCGAAGCTCACCCACTGCTAAAGGATCCCCCCCCCCCAGCCTAAAGGGGGATCCACAGGACCTGGGAAACCAAATAATTACGGGAGACAACTAATGAACAAAAGGGACGGGAGTGCCGTCAAAGGGTCTGTCATAAATATAAAGGGAAGGGTAAACCCCTTTAAAATCCCTCCTGGCCAGAGGAAAAATCCTCTCACCTGTAAAGGGTTAAGAAGCTAAAGGTAACCTCACTGGCACCTGACCAAAATGACCAATGAGGAGACAAGATACTTTCAAAAGCTGGGAGGAGGGAGAGAAACAAAGGATCTGTGTGTCTGTTAGTATGCTGCTTTGCCGGGGATAGAACAGGAATGGAGTCTTAGGGTATGTCTACACTGCGGAATAAGGTCGAATTTATAGAAGTCGGTTTTTTAGAAATCGGTTTTATATATTCAAGTGTGTGTGTCCCCACAGAAAATGCTCTAAGTGCATTAAGTGCATTAACTCGGCGGAGCGCTTCCACAGTACCGAGGCTAGAGTCGACTTCCGGAGCGTTGCACTGTGGGTAGCTATCCCACAGTTCCCGCAGTCTCCGCTGCCCATTGGAATTCTGGGTTGAGATCCCAATGCCTGATGGGGCTAAAACATTGTCGCGGGTGGTTCTGGGTACGTATCGTCAGGCCCCCGTTCCCTCCCTCCCTCCGTGAAAGCAAGGGCAGACAATCGTTTCGCGCCTTTTTTCCTGAGTTACCTGTGCAGACGCCATACCACGGCAAGCATGGAGCCTGCTCAGGTAACCGTCACCCTATGTCTCCTGGGTGCTGGCAGACGCGGTACGGCTTTGCTGCACAGTTGCAGCAACCCATTGCCTTCTGGCAGCAGACGGTGCAATACGATTGGTAGTCGTCCTCGTCGTGTCCGAGGTGCTCCTGGCCACGTCGGCTGGGAGCGCCTGGGCAGACATGGGCGCAGGAACTAAATTTGGAGTGACTTGACCAGGTCATTCTCTTTAGTCCTGCAGTCAGTCCTATTGAACCGTCTTATGGTGAGCGGGCAGGCGATACGGACTGCTAGCAGTCGTACTGTACCATCTTCTGCCAGGCAGGCAAGAGATGAGGATTGCTAGTAGTCGTATTGTACCATCTTCTGCCAGGCAGGCAAGAGATGAGGATGGCTAGCAGTCGTACTGTACCATCTTCTGCCGAGCAGCCATGAGATGTGGATGGCATGCAGTCCTTCTGCACCGTCTGCTGCCAGCCAAAGATGTAAAAGATAGATGGAGTGGGTCAAAACAAGAAATAGACCAGATTTGTTTTGTACTCATTTGCCTCATCCCCTGTCTAGGGGACTCATTCCTCTAGGTCACACTGCAGTCACTCACAGAGAAGGTGCAGCGAGGTAAATCTAGCCATGTATCAATCAGAGGCCAGGCTAACCTCCTTGTTCCAATAAGAACGATAACTTAGGTGCACCGTTTCTTATTGGAACCCTCCGTGAAGTCCTGCCTGAAAGACTCCTTGATGTTAAGACACCCCCTTTGTTGATTTTAGCTCCCTGAAGCCAACCCTGTAAGCCGTGTCGTCAGTCGCCCCTCCCTCTGTCAGAGCAACGGCAGACAATCGTTCCGCGCCTTTTTTCTGTGCGGACGCCATACCAAGGCAAGCATGGAGGCCGCTCAGCTCACTTTGGCAATTAGGAGCACATTAAACACCACACGCATTATCCAGCAGTATATGCAGCACCAGAACATGGCAACGCGATACCGGGCGAGGAGGCGACGTCAGCGCGGTCCCATGAGTGATCAGGACATGGACACAGATTTCTCTGAAAGCATGGGCCCTGCCAATGCATGCATCATGGTGCTAATGGGGCAGGTTCATGCTGTGGAACGCCGATTCTGTGCTCGGGAAACAAGCACAGACTGGTGGGACCACATAGTATTGCAGGGCTGGGACGATTCCCAGTGGCTGCGAAACTTTCGCATGCATAAGGGCACTTTCATGGAACTTTGTGACTTGCTTTCCCCTGCCCTGAGGCGCATGAATACCAAGATGAGAGCAGCCCTCACAGTTGAGAAGCGAGTGGTGATAGCCCTGTGGAAGCTTGCAACGCCAGACAGCTACCGGTCAGTTGGGAATCAATTTGGAGTGGGCAAATCTACTGTGGGGGCTGCTGTGATGCAAGTAGCCCACGCAATCAAAGATCTGCTGATATCAAGGGTAGTGACCCTGGGAAATGTGCAGGTCATAGTGGATGGCTTTGCTGCAATGGGATTCCCTAACTGTGGTGGGGCTATAGACGGAAGCCATATCCCTATCTTGGCACCGGAGCACCAAGCCGCCGAGTACATAAACCGCAAGGGGTACTTTTCGATAGTGCTGCAAGCTCTGGTGGATCACAAGGGACGTTTCACCAACATCAACGTGGGATGGCCGGGAAAGGTGCATGATGCTCGCATCTTCAGGAACTCTGGTCTGTTTCAAAAGCTGCAGGAAGGGACTTTATTCCCAGACCAGAAAATAACCACTGGGGATGTTGAAATGCCTATATGTATCCTTGGGGACCCAGCCTACCCCTTAATGCCATGGCTCATGAAGCCGTACACAGGCAGCCTGGACAGTAGTCAGGAGCTGTTCAACTGCAGGCTGAGCAAGTGCAGAATGGTGGTAGAATGTGCATTTGGACGTTTAAAGGCGCGCTGGCGCAGTTTACTGACTCGCTTAGACCTCAGCGAAACCAATATTCCCACTGTTATTACTGCTTGCTGTGTGCTCCACAATATCTGTGAGAGTAAGGGGGAGACGTTTATGGCGGGGTGGGAGGTTGAGGCAAATCGCCTGGCTGCTGGTTACGCGCAGCCAGACACCAGGGCGGTTAGAAGAGCACAGGAGGGCGCGGTACGCATCAGAGAAGCTTTGAAAA
Organism: Lepidochelys olivacea; assembly: GCF_965140295.1. Lineage (NCBI taxonomy): Eukaryota > Metazoa > Chordata > Testudines > Cheloniidae > Lepidochelys > Lepidochelys olivacea. Next base: position 82,723,779 of record NC_140415.1, on the reverse strand, counting down.
CCAGTTTCATGACTGGCCAGGCTACGGTGTGAAAGTTCTGTTTGTTTCTCCTTGATGAAACCCCCCGCCCCTTGGTTCACTCTACTTCCCTGTAAGCTAACCACCCGCCCCTCCTCCCTTCAATCACCGCTTGCAGAGGCAATAAAGTCATTGTTGCTTCACATTCATGCATTCTTTATTCATTCATCACACAAATAGGGGGATGACTACCAAGGTAGCCCAGGAGGGGTGGTGGAGGAGGGAAGGAAAATGCCGCACAGCACTTTAAAAGTTTACAACTTTAAAATTTATTGAATGCCAGCCTTCTTTTTTTTGGGCAATCCTCTGTGGTGGAGTGGCTGGTTGGCCGGAGCCCCCCCCACCGCGTTCTTGGGCGTCTGGGTGTGGAGGCTATGGAACTTGGGGAGGAGGGCAGTTGGTTACAGAGGGGCTGCAGTGGCAGTCTGTGCTCCAGCTGCCTTTGCTGCAGCTCAACCATACACTGGAGCATCCTGGTTTGGTCCTGCAGCAGCCTCAGCATTGAATCCTGCCTCCTCTCATCACGCTGCTGCCACATTTGAGCTTCAGCCCTGTCTTCAGCCTGCCACTTACTCTCTTCAGCCCGCCACCTCTCCTCCCGGTCATTTTGTGCTTTCCTGCACTCTGACATTATTTGCCTCCACGCATTCGTCTGTGCTCTGTCAGTGTGGGAGGACAGCATGAGCTAGGAGAACATTTCATCGCGAGTGCGTTTTTTTTTCTTTCTAAGCTTCACTAGCCTCTGGGAAGGAGAAGATCCTGTGATCATTGAAACACATGCAGCTGGTGGAGAAAAAAAAAGGGACAGCGGTATTTAAAAAGACACATTTTATAAAACAGTGGCTACACTCTTTCAGGGTAAACGTTGCTGTTAACATTACATACATAGCACATGTGCTTTCGTTACAAGGTCGCATTTTGCCTCCTCCCACCGCGTGACTACCCCCTCAACCTTCCCCCCTCCCTGTGGCTAACAGCGGGGAACATTTCTGTTTAGCCACAGGCAAACAGCCCAGCAGGAATGGGCTCCTCTGAGTGTCCCCTGAAGAAAAGCACTCTATTTCAACCAGGTGACCATGAATTATATCTCACTCTCCTGAGGATAACACAGAGAGATAAAGAACGGATGTTGTTTGAATGCCAGCAAACATACACTGCAATGCTTTGTTCTACAATGATTCCCGAGTACGTGTTACTGGCCTGGAGTGGTAAAGTGTCCTACCATGAAGGACGCAATAAGGCTGCCCTCCCCGGAAACCTTTTGCAAAGGCTTTAGGACTACATCTAGGAGAACCGCAAATGCCAGGGCAAAGTAATCCTTTCACATGCTTGCTTTTAAACCATGTATAGTATTTTAAAAGGTACACTCACCAGAGGTCCCTTCTCCACCTGCTGGGTCCAGGAGGCAGCCTTGGGTGGGTTCGGGGGGTACTGGCTCCAGGTCTAGGGTGAGAAACAGTTCCTGGCTGTCGGGAAAACTGGTTTCTCCGCTTGCTTGCTGTGAGCTATCTACAACCTCCTCCTCATCATCATCTTCTTCGTCCCCAAAACCTGCTTCCGTATTGCCTCCATCTCCATTGAAGGAGTCAAACAACACGGCTGGGGTAGTGGTGGCTGAACCCCCTAAAATGGCATGCAGCTCCTCATAGAAGCAGCATGTTTGGGGCTCTGACCCAGAGCGGCTGTTCGCCTCTCTGGTTTTCTGGTAGGCTTGCCTCAGCTCCTTCAGTTTCACGCGGCACTGCTTCGGGTCCCTGTTATGGCCTCTGTCCTTCATGCCCTGGGAGATTTTGACAAAGGTTTTGGCATTTCGAAAACTGGAACGGAGTTCTGATAGCACGGATTCCTCTCCCCAAACAGCGATCAGATCCCGTACCTCCCGTTCGGTCCATGCTGGAGCTCTTTTGCAATTCTGGGACTCCATCATGGTCACCTGTGCTGATGAGCTCTGCATGGTCACCTGCAGCTTGCCACGCTGGCCAAACAGGAAATGAGATTCAAAAGTTCGCGGTTCTTTTCCTGTCTACCTGGCCAGTGCATCTGAGTTGAGACTGCTGTCCAGAGTGGTCATAATGGAGCACTCTGGGATAGCTCCCGGAGGCCAATACCATCGAATTGTGTCCACAGTACCCCAAATTCGAGCCGGCAACGTCGATTTAAGAGCTAATCCACTTGTCAGGGGTGGAGTAAGGAAATCGATTTTAAGAGCCCTTTAAGTCGAAATAAAGGGCTTCATTGTGTGGACGGGTGCAGGTTTACATCGATTTAACGCTGCTAAATTCGACCTAAAGTCCTATTGTAGACAAGGACTTAGAACTTTTAGTAAGTAATCTAGCTAGGTATGCGTTAGATTATGATTTCTTTAAATGGCTGAGAAAAGAATTGTGCTGAATAGAATGACTATTTCTGTCTGTGTGTCTTTTTAATAACTTAAGGTTTTGCCTAGAGGGATTCTCTATGTTTTGAATCTAATTACCCTGTAAGGTACCTACCATCCTGATTTTACAGGGGTGATTCCTTTACTTCTGTCTACTTCTATTTCTATTAAAAGTCTTCTTGTAAGAAAACTGAATGCTTTTTCATTGTTCTCAGATCCAAGGGTTTGGGTCTGTGGTCACCTATGCAAATTGGTGAGGATTTTTACCAAACCTTTCCCAGGAAGTGGGGTGCAAGGGGTGGGAGGATTTTGGGGGGAAAGACGTGTCCAAACTGCATTTCCCAGTAAACCCAGTTAGAGTTTGGTGGTGGCAGTGGTTATTCCAAGGACAAAGGATAAAATTAATTTGTACCTTGGGGAAGTTTTAACCTAAACTGGTAGAAGTAGGCTTAGGAGGTTTTCATGCAGGTACCCACATCTGTACCCTAGAGTTCAGCATGGGGGAGGAACCTTGACAGGGTCAAACGAAGGGAACCGGATGGGGACACCGAGCAGGAAACCCCGGACAGCGCCCACCGCTCCTCAAAGGCATCAAGGGATTCAGTGGACGCCGCCCAGAGGAACTCTGCCAGGAGGCGTGAATGGACAGAGGATCGGAAATAGGCCCCACAGTCGCAGGAGAGTCCGTCGGCCAACCTCCTCACCCTGGTTTTATAGATGGCCACTTTAGCCAGGGCCAGGAGGAGGTTGACTAGGAGGTCCTGTGATTTAGTGGGGCCACGGACAGGAAGTGCATAGATAAGGAGGTGAGGAGAAAAGTGCAACCAAAACCTTAACAAAATATTCGTGAGGAGCTGGAATTGGGGCTGCAACCTGGCGCACTCCAGATAGACGTGCGCCAGGGTTTCCCTCACGCCGCAAAAGGGGCAGGTGTCCGGGATTGGGGTGAACTGCGCCAAGTACACGCCCATGCTCACGGCCCCGTGAAGGAGCCGCCAACTGATATCCCCGGCAGGCCTTGGGACTAAGGTGGAATAGAGACTGGCCCACCCTGGCTCCTCACCCTCCATACAGCAGAGTAGCAGAAGGCAGATATACTGGCCACTGAATTAACAGTTTTCTGTTCCCTGACTGACCAGAGCAGGGGCTGCGCCAGGCTAATATGAACACCTGACTCCAATTAACTTGCAAAGAGTCAGGTGAGGCCATTAAACTAATGTGACCACTTTACTCTAATTAAGGCCCCTCTGATCCTATAAAAGGGCTCACTCCAGTCAGGCAGAGGAGAGCCAGGGGAGAGGAAGTGTAGCTGAAGGGCTGGTTAATGAAGACGCCCTCAAGTCATTGGTAAGGGAGCCCTAAGGTAAGGAAGAAGCAGGAGAGCTGTGGGGAGGTGGCCCAGGTAAATGTAGCAACTCTGGCAGTGAAAGATTGGCTGCCAACAGCTACTACCATTAGGGTCCCTGGGCCAGAACCTGGAGTAGAGGGTGGGCCTGGGTTCCCCCTCCAACCCGTCACTACCCGAAACACTTCCTGGGAGGGGAAAACAGGCCCCTGTCAGGACAGGAGGCTAAACTGTTTTGGTATAAGGCCGTAGGAGCAACAGAGACTGTAGGAATTCTCTCACCAACCTCCTTGCTGGCTTATGATGAAAAGGGCTCAGTAGACTGTATCCCTGGCCCTAGAGAGAGAAGGGCTACATGGAGGGTTGCAGTGAACCTCTGAAGCTAGCATAAACTGCCTGGAAATGCGGGATCTATGGGGACAAGGTCGGAGCTCTGCTACAATCCACAGACATGAAATGAGAACCACAAAAGTAAAAAAGTTACAGGAACTATATATCAGACTCACACTATTATGTGTTCTATGTGAAACACATTTTACTCAGAAAGTTGGGATTTTTTAGAGGGTTTTTTAAATTGAATCTACATCTTGCATCTTTCTATGTGTAAACATATGTGCCTTAATTACCATAAGTCCAACTGTACAGGGTTCAGAAGGAAGGAAACATTTTAAGTGACAAAATGTTCTAAAATAGCTTTTCCATGCATAAAAGCATCACAGGTGTGAACTCTTATCTGAAGAACTTACTGTGATGGGTTGGATCTCAAAAAACCCCTTGGGAACTGCCAACTGATGTGCTGAGACTACTTTTAAGTCTGTTTTCCCTGGCAGCTTGGAACTTCAGTGCCCTGCCTAGTTTGAGCCAGACATGGTAGCCGGCTGCAAACCCAGACCCAGGTCTGAACCACGTCCCCAAACAGCTTCAGGCTTAACTGAAAGTGGCTTAAGAGGTGTTCCTATCTCTAACATTCAGATGCCCAGCTCCCAATGGGGTCCAAACCCCAAATAAATCCGTTTTATTCTGTATAAAGCTTATACAGGGTAAACTCATAAATTGTTCACCCTGTATCTCACTGATAGAGAGAGATGCACAGCTGCCCCCCTCCCCCCAGTATTAATATGCTGGGTTAATTAATAAAATCACTTTTCACTTACGAAATACAAAAAGTAGGATTTAAGTGGTTCCAAGTAGTAACCAACAGAACAAACTGAATTACCAAACAAAATAAAACACACAAGTCTATGCCTAATACAGTAAGAAAACTGAACACAGATAAAACCTCACCCTCTATGTTTCAATAAGCTTCTATCACAGACTGGATGCCTTCTTAGTCTGGGCACAATCCTTTCCCTCGGTACAGCCCTTGTTCCAGCTCAGGTGGTAGCTAGGGGATTTCTCATGATTGCAGCCCCCTTTGTTCTGTTCCACTCCCTTACAAGGCAGGAATCTTTTGTCTCTCTGGGTCCCCCCGCTTCTAAATGGAAAAGCACCAGGTTTAAGATGGATTTCGGTACCAGGTGACATGGTCACATGTCCTGTGAGACCCCCAGCCTTCATTCCTCCCAGCCTGACTCTCAGGAAGGCCTGCAAGCAAACAAAGCCATCCACAGTCAATTGTTCTTGTTAATGGGCGCCATCAAGATTCCAAACCATTAATGGCCCACACTTTGCATAACTACAATAGGCCTGCACTCATGCCTGTTTGCAGGATTGGGACCATGCTAAACAAGGGTCAAAAGATGAGGGTACGATCATTTTAGTCACACCATCTCTTTACTGAGTTATGCACACTTCTTCCAAGTTACAGAGTTGCTTTTTGTTTTCTTAATATACAAAAATCTAGGGTGAATTGGCAAGAGTCTCAACCGCCCCAAGAGTTCCTTCCAGCACATTACCATTTGAACTGATCCCACTGAAATCAATGGGATTTTTTTACTATTGACATCAATGGGAGAAAAGTTTGGTTGATACTGAGTTCTTTAGAAAATCCAGTGCCTAGTTTAAGATTTCTTTAAGAAGTGGATGGTGAGAAGAGCCTGAAAGAAAAGTGTGGCAGATGGGATGAAGACATGAGTTCCAGGAACAACCCAAGTCTAACTAACAATGAAAAAATAATTGTTGATTTCTCAGTGTTAAATGAGGCAGGTAATGAAAAGAAGCTCCACCAGAAGACCCCTAAAATGACATCAGAGTAAGATGAGGGAAAAAAAATATGATTGCAGATTTCTCCTCTTGGCTTCTTTTCAAATCTTTGAGTTCAGGTGTTCGGAAGTACGGGGACCTCTAGTCCTATACAGGCAGAACTCATTTAGTTTGCAGGATTAGACCATTTTAGATTTTCAGATTAGACTTTATTTATACCTCTGAGATTTTCTGTTATCGCACTCTGACTCTTTGTCTTTCTTATGCTATTTATTGGTAGTGGTTACATAGCAAATCTGAGCCACAACTAGCTGATACATTTGTTACCCAGGTTCAAGTTTCCTGTTTCCTGCAATGCTGCATATAACTATTCTGTGTATTATGCTTGTGCTGCCTTAAATAGGTTTTGGGGGTTTTTTATGTGAAAACAATCTTTATTAAAATTTTCATCAAAGCAGTTTCACAAAACTCCATTACTATTAGCTACCTACTGCAATAGATAGTTTTGTCAGTTGACAGTATAATGTATTGTTGTCAGTGACCTAGTATGTCTAATGTATAATACATTTGGTGGTTGGGAAGGAGGCAATTGTTCATCTTGGCAAAGTGGCACCACTTCTAGAGTTTCAGGACAGCTTAAGGCAGCCCAGGTAGGGCAACTGGGGGCTTAGACACTATATTTGAGAGAAACAAACAAAGTCTCTAAAATCTATAGGGCCTTAGTTTCTAGGACAAAATTTCACCTTAGTGAACTTTTTGCAAAATGTTCTGCTTCCTGTACAAATTCTGTAGAGTGAAAACGGACAGTACGATCTAACTGTATTCTACAGCTAAAAATATTAGGACTAGATTTTTGCTATCTTTTAAAGTCCAGACCTTTTCAGTATTTATATGACAGACAATACCAAAGTCAGGATGAAGTTTTCAGCTGATCCAAAACTGGAAGAAAAAGCTAAGAATGAGGTCTGATATAACCAGTTGTTAAACCTTCAGTTATAATTAACCTGAATCTTCTCTCATTTCATACCAGTTTTACCACTGGTTTTACACCTTTGATGTCAATGGAATTACTGATTTACACCAGCTTGATGGAGAAGAATCAGGCTAAATTAGTGTACAGTGAATGAAGTGTAGTAGAAAGATACTAAGTCCTAAATACTGAAATTAGAAGAGAAGAAAGTTTAGCTTATCTTCATGATAGAAAGAAGTCTACAGTATGTAGATAATTTATTAAGGATTAAGCCCTTAAAACAAGGGTTATGGGTTGCAGTGGGCCTTTCACGGACTCTCATCACTGAGATGACTTTCTCTCTAATTGCATATTATTTAACTTGCATGTGTAATGATTTGTATTCTGAACCATCATGAGACTATTCTCATTAAACACCTATCGTCTATCATGTCATCCAACATTTAGGGACTCAACTGTAAAAATTATTTAGCTACATGAATGCACATGAGACCTGAGTCAGCTGACCCCATACTTGCATGCTGAACAATCACTCTATAAACATTCTGGTAAGGATATCTGGACACAGAGTAAAGAGTATTTTTAAAAACAATTTTCCTTCTAAGTTCACACCGTCTAAATTAGGGTGTGAAATTTTGATATTAAAATCAAACTTGTCATTAAGTTTTGAAAGTGCCCAAAACTGTCTTAAGTAGGACATTACCTACTACTTTATTATTGTCAGAGGGCACCCCTTGATGGCAGTCCTCCGCACAGCCCACTGCCTCCATTTGCACCTTCAAGGGTTTTCTAAAATAAACTTCACACACAGGCCTTCTTTCCAGTAGCACTCCTCCCTGTAGTCTAGTTTTATTAACAAAACAGTTCAAAATAAAATGTTCTCAAGTCCATCCATTTATCCTCTTATAAATTATTCCCAGGGCCTTTCCTGCCTATAGTCTCAGTCCAAAATCCATTTTATTTTTTTTTTGCTAGAGACTACTCATTCCCAGCAGCCCCTGTATCCCAGTCTAGTCTCCCTAAACATTCCCCTCTCTGTGGCTTCCTAATGTCCTTAATAGGGGAAACAGGTGATTAGGCCCATTTTGAGAAACTGTGGGCCAGATTCATCCCTGATTCATAGATATTTAGGTCAGAAGGGACCTTTATGATCATCTAGTCTGACCTCCTGCACAACGCAGGCCAAAGAATTTCACCCACCACTCCTGCGGAAAAAATGTAACACAAAAGTCAGTGGAGTTACATCAAGGAAGGATTTGGTCAAATTAATCTACTCTTATAAGATCATTTCCAATATGTTCTTGAGACGTTTATGATACACAACACTTGATCACTAACTAGTACCTCTGTGGTCAAAACGGGTAACTATTATCTTGTCATTGTATCATCTTTGTTTCATGCTTTCTATGGGGAAGGGGGAAAAGCAGCATTTCACCAAGCTAATAACTTGCCATCTTGCCAGGTAAGGAAGGGAATACAAACATTATGAAGATACTGCCATAACTTTAAACAAAATAACATGAAGCATGACAGTGGTGGCCTTTTCAACGATTCCCACACAGAATTACAACAGTAGGAAAAAGATGAGGACTGTTGCCACGTGGTGGATTATCTGTTCCTTGAAATCCTAAAATAAATGAATTATACTTTTCATAGCATTTGGGGCATTTTTTTTTAAAAGAGTAGCAGACACCACCAACTCTGCCAAATGCGTCAGGCAGATGTGGCTGGAGAACCTACCTGAAGTGCCAGCTGGATTTGTACTTGCATTCTTGGAGAGAATGAAGACACGAATGGCTGCTTTGAATTTAATATATGTTATTTCCTGACTGCTGGCGCTACTTAAGGGACACATTTGCTGTCCACTCGGCTGTGCCCTCTGAGAGTCTTTTTTCCCCTGAAACTTTTTTTCTTTTTAATATGGACTTTTCACAAAACAAAAACCAAAATAATAAATTGTTGCTTTAACATTTGGCTCCAATCACCTAGTTCCTATCCTAACCAAAGACAGACAGCGTCCACAGTAAAGACAAATGGTTAACACATTTTAAGATACATTTTTGGCAATGAAAGAAATTTGTGAAATAGTTTCTGGTTTTTTTTAAAAAGTGCTTGGAAGAACTGCTGGTATGTTTCTGTGACAACATTACCATTGCAAAGACTATTGACAGCTCACATAGTAATTACACTATTAAAAGACATATGACAAACATAGCTTACCAAAAGAGAAAGAAATAAAAACAAAACAGAAGACTTCATATACAGAAACAGTGAGCCTGGCTTTTCTATTATTGATCAAGTGCTCTGTGCCACCACCCTGTAGTAAATTAGGAAGAAAGGAGTTTGCTGCTGCCAACGTGTATTGAAACTACTGGAACATAGAACATGGTGTCTTTTTATGTGGAATAAGCACATTAGACTGTGATGATCCAGGGTTTGTGTGTGCACATTTTGCATAATGTCTACTTCCTAACAGTATACAGTACTACAGTACCCAGCTTTAGTAATTTATACCACTGTTACTTGGCCACCAAAAGGTGAATTTCCCACCTTGAGATTTAAAAAAAAGAAAAGAAAAATGTACCTACTGGTATTTTTCACATCTCAAATGGTTCACACGATAAGGGTAAGAAGTATTTTTACTAGAAATGAACTATGGCTTTATGGGAGGGGTGGTGGTATTTTCAGTTCACTGCTCAAACTGAGGGGGAGGGCAACCAAGGAAATTCTACCTTCTTAAAAACAAAAAGTAATGGTATTTCCCACCATCCCAAAAATATGTACCAACTTTTTCTTTATCTTATCCTCCTTATTTCCTGTTTCTGAAACCAGCACTTATAACCACCACCTGTAATTACAAGTTTGTTAACTGTTTTAACCTATTAGCATTTCCAAGTCTAGTCTGGCTGAAAATGAGGTGATTTGTGAGTACATCTGCTCAAATTATTAATCACAAATAAATTAAGTGACTTTTATTCTTTTTTCTGTGCATAAATCATTTGCAGTCCTGATTTCTGAAAGTGTCTATAGTTTAGTAACAGGTTTCAGAGTAACAGCCGTGTTAGTCTGTAAACAACTGTCAGTCATTATTTGATATTCTCTGTTTGTTCTTCATGACTGATGACCTGAATCACCTGTGATGGTTTAAGTTGATTAGAGGACTAAAATATTTTAAATACAAGAACAACAAATAGCAAATAATGAATATCCATAATCACATATGAACAATAATGAAGGCATTCAGTCAAAATACAGTTATTCCACAAACCTTAATGTGAACAAAAACCTATTGCCACATAATAATAAAGGGGGAAAAGATACACCAAACCAAACAAAAATTTGGAATTTGAACAAATGTTGTGGAGGCTGTTTTTGCATATGTCTATTTTGATAAATGTGAATAATCTCAATGGTTTTAATGAGATTACTGATATGTTTAAAGTTATACTGATGCTTAAATATGCTATTGGATGGAGGTCTGTTTGACCAGCTAGCCCTATTTGGGAAACTATTAGTGTGAAAGCCCAATGGAAGAGTCTGTAAACCAGTTTCCAATGTGCCTTCATTTTAGTTTTATAATCCAAAGAAAAACTTAAATATATAGTGTTTAAAAATTAATAATTTTGCTCACAAATTGGGATTATTTTATTGTTAAATCATTTAGGTAGGCTGAAATATGGTTGACTCTGTTTCATTATGTGCTCACATTTCAACAGTCACAAAATTACTTTTCTTGTTAAAAAAATGTCTGCCTCCAGAATGGCTCAGCAACACCAATTGCAAAGTTAACAAAACCAAACAAACATTTCACCATTTATTCATGTTGCTGAAAAAAAGCATCTCTCCCTATGAAGTTTTGAACTGGCAGGCTTAGCTAAGCAGCTGCAATTTTCCTTTAAAGATAAACATAGCCATTTTTAAAAATGGAAAAACAAAAACATAAAACAGGGGCTCTTAATAGTAACAGAAATATGAAAACACTGAGACTTTTTGTGTAAGGAAGAACCAGAGTTCCAAATGTTAAGGGAAATAGTATTGCTAGTATGATAGCCTTTCCGAGCATCAGGGTGACCATATTTTTGAGTTTCAGAGTAGGAGCCGTGTTAGTCTGTATTCGCAAAAAGAAAAGGACTTTCTTTTTGCACATTTTTATGGCAGCAGTTTTTAATTTAGCTTTCCTTTGTGCTCCAAGGGTTAAATGTTGCATGCCCCTCCATGGCCAAAACATCAAAAAGTTGAACTGTTGTGATTTTGCTGAGCAGGGTGCCAGGAACTGAGGAAGAGGAATGTGTAGCTGTCAGCTGATGTGCGGCTTCTATACAGGTGGAAGAGGAGGGGATTTGTGGAGATGCTGGGGGCATGGCCTATGAGTCTGTGAACTATGTTTGGGGAGGAGGGGCAAACAGCAGCAGGATCGATAGTAGCAACCTCAACCTGGTGGCACAGGTAGCCTGAGCTCTGGCTGTGACAAAGGGAGGATTACACTCTCTGAGAACCCTTTGAACCTGTTTAACTTTGCATCTCCTGTACAAGGTCTGTTTGACTTTGCTTCATGGTGCACATGAATTTCACCAAAAGAGATTAGAATATGATTATTCCCATTTAGGAATGCATCACATCCCCAGTCCTCACCCTGCCTGCATGTTGTATATAAGTTCACTCTTTGAAGTGCAACATTTTTCACTGGGCCTGATTCACTGCCCATTTAGGTCTATTGAATTTCCATTTAGTTCAATGAGCTTTGGATCAGGCCCATTACACCCAGAGTTTCTCTGAAGTCTCTTCCTGATCTTTTGAGAAGAATTTCCCCTACATTTGTGGACTAGTGATTTCTGAAACATTGGTAGGAATAACACTGTGAAGCATAGGTGAAAATAATTTTGAGTAGTACAAGGGTTGCCAACTGTCTAATCGCACAAACCCAAACACCCTTGCCCTGCCCCTTCCCCAAGGCCCACCCCTCTCTGGCCCCTTCTCCAAGGCCCTGCCCTGCTCACTCTATCCCCCCTCACTCCACCGCTCACTCTCCCCCACCCTCACTCACTTTCACTGGGCTGGGGCAGGGGGTTGGGGTGCGAGCTCTGGGTTGGGGCCAGGCTGAGCTTGGATAAGGGGGTTGGGGTGTAAGACTGGGTGTGGGGTGCAAACTCTGGGAGGGAGTTTGGGTGCAAGAGGGGACTCAGGGCTGGGGCAGGGGATTGGGGTGTGGGACCGAGCTCAGATTGGGGGCTGGGGTGTGGGAGAGGGTTTGGGGTGCTGGCTCTGGCTGGGACAGGGAGCTGGGATGCAGGAGGTGGTTTGGGGTACTGGTTCGGGGGGGGGGGGGCTCAGGGCTGGGGTGTAGGAGGGGGTGAGGGGTGCGGGCTCTAGCCAGGCGGCGCTTACCGTTGTCAGAGCAGTGGGGTTATGGCAGGCTCCCTGTCTGCCCTGGCCCCGCGTCACTCCTGGAAGTGGCCAGCATGGCCCTGTGGCCCCTGGGGAGAGGGGACCAGGGGGCTCCGCATGCTGCCCCTGCCTGCAGGCACTGTCCCCGCAGCTCTCATTGGCTGCAGTTCCCAGCCAATGGGAGCTGTGGAGTTGGTGCTTGGGACAGGGGCAGCTCACAGAGACCCCCATCCCCTTCCCCCCATCCACCCGCAGGGATGTGCCAGCCACTTTTGGGAGTGGTGCAGGGCCAGGGCAGGCAGGTAGCCTGCCTTAGCCCCACTGCGCTGCCAGACTTTTAGCAGCCTAAAATCTCCCGGTTTGACTTCAATAGCCTCTGGGAGATAGAGCCCAATTCCAAGAGACTCTTGGCAAAACTGGGAGGGTTGAAAATCCTAAGTACTACACAGGCCACTGTGTAAAAGTTAGCCCATACAGAGCGAGTGTACCAAGCAGTTGCACAAGTTTAGTTCAGGGTGAAGTTTGACACACGCTGCTTTACAGAATGTAATATGCAACCTGTTTCATAAAGTTCATTAAATCTTTTTTTATTATTTGAACAATATCTTGAATTGTTAAGTGAAACAGCAATTATTGTGCATGAAAAACTAGAAAGTGAAATGGGTCATAAACAAATGTGATGTGAAAAAAGTAAACACCCAGATTAACTCATTAACTGGTGAAAACTTAGATTATTAAAACTGACTCAATTTTAATACTTAAGGCTCTGATCCTGTAAAGTCTTACCCACATATATGTACATGTGTAATCCTAGTATGTGCAATTCAAAATTCACCAGTGGCATAAGTGTGCACACCTCCATTAATTTAATTGGAGTTCAGCTTGATCACAGAAGCAATAAATTTAAATACATGACTTTGGCATTAGGCTAAAGTTAGTCTATTTCAATATAGAAATGATAATAGCTCTTTTGAAATTGTATTCGGCCCCAATTATCCTATTACAAAAATCTATGGAAAGCTGTTATTTTTTTTTCAATCCTTACTACATATGCATTTGACTGGGAGATTTATTTTTATGAATTCTTTAAAATTTATTTTTCAAAGCCCCACTTTGTTACAGTACTATTAACGCACACACATGTAAAAATGATAACATAAAATAGCTTTAATTAAATGTAATTAATTTAGCCTGTGTCTTTAGATCATGCTACATGCCTAGACACTGCAGCACGTATTGCATAAGATCACTGATAGTTCTGAGATCTGTGTCATGACTTCTGAAGGTTCTGCAGAATATGCTTAGGAGGCACCACCAGCCATACTCTTGAATATTTGATTTTGCTCATTTGAATTAGATCATTGGAATCTAAGTGCTTCTGAGATTTTGGCACACAAATTGTCAGTGAATTGATAGGAGATTGGATCCCTAATGCAATTTTAATATAGCTCTTTTCAAATTATTTAATATGCCAAATATACAAGCTATGAAAATATTGTGTTTTTTATTTTTTTCACCAGGCAAGGCAAAAAGGATTTTAGCCACTAACCACTTTGGCATAAAACAATGGAATAAGTTTAACAAATAGAGAATCAAAAAAATTTTTGTTTTGATGATTTTCACAGAACTGAAATCCCAATCACCTAAAGATACTTGTGGGTAGAAACTTGGTATAAAAAAGAACCCTTTGAATTACAAAAAGCATGGAAGTGAATCAACGATTTTCCTTCCTACATAAATGATTTAACAATAAAATTGCAGTAAGCAAAATTATTAATTGGCTAATAACTCTTCTGAAAACATGAATTAATAGTTCATGTTTTCAGATTTTGTATAACTAGAGAATATATGCAGAAAAAGATATTTTAAATCCCTTTCAGATACAAGCATCTTTCAGTTTAGCAAGGTGATTTTTTTCTCTTTTGTAAAGCACTGTTGAACATCTTTATTGCATTTGACAATGTAAGTAGACCACAGTGAATATTCCAGATCATAATACTTGAATGTGTTATAAACTAACATTCAATATGTAAATCCCAAATACCCTTAGATATATTTTTAATCACAATATGAGAAATTTAAACTATACTGGGGTAGTTCGATAAAACAGTGTTTTTTCTTATTTGACACAGCGAATGGATAATTTGCATGCGAAAAATTTGAAAGGAACTTATCTGCAGATACTGAAAAAATCAGAATGTATTCAAAGCACATATTATTACACTACTTGATACACAGTTATATTTACTGGCATTTGAGAGCAGTGATCTGTCTACCCACCATCATGTCAAATAGTTTAGACTTCCAAAACTTTCTTAAGATTTAGTGTTTTCACTTTTCCCGGTGTGCAAAACTGGGATATTATAGGAACAATGACCCTTTCCTACCTCAAAAGTGGAATGAAGTTTCACATATTGGTGTTTGTAAAGTGCTTTGAGATCCTCAGACAGAAAGTACTATAGATGTGCTAGATATTGTTTTTAAGGTGAACTAAAATGGTTTTTATTAAAATACAAAACCTGACAAACTTCATATATTTAGCAAAATAGATATGTTGACTCTGAACATTACAAATAAATGCATTTTAAAACAAAGTTTAAAGTTAAGTAAAGAAAAGACTATCTGCTATGATCTCAGGCAAGGACAAGTCCTCAGGGGTTCTGTGGGTGTTTTTTTCCTCACTGCACTTGATGGCATCACTACACTAAAGCTGTGTAAGGATGCAGCTCCCTGCACTGCTTTTGGTGTTTGTGGTGTTATTTGTTCTAAAAGAAACTTCACCCCAAATTCAAACAAACATGTTTTTATTTTCATCCCTTTGACTGCCAACATAAGACTATCTAGTTGACTCCAGAGGAAGTTTCTCTTTAGTAGGGAGTGTTTGGGGGAGGACTTTGTGTAAATAATATTTCTATGCAAATTAATAACACATTCTGTTACAGCTCCCTTCACAAAATTAGAGAATTCTTCCCATGTAATGTACTGATATGACAGTCATCAATAAGAATGTGTGGTGTTGGTGACTACTGGATACCTATCAACAGCCAAATAAAGGCCTTTATTTAAATATGAACATTACACTTTACACATGAGATCATTTCACCTTGAAGCAGTGATCTATTTCATCTAAGATCTATACATTGAATATGTTCCTAATATTCACTCTTTCGATCACATTTGATAGTGTATGTCTTCACAGGAATGGAACAAGCTTTATGTTCCACTAAGTAGTACACAAATTGTGAGGCAATGTTTTGCGACATACTAGTTTGAGAGGTGTCATGCTTTATTACCTTCTGATATCTTTTATTCTAAGGAAGCAGAGTTTCCTAAAGAGCTGCTTTTATTTTGTCTGGAACATATAATAACAATTGTGACAATAGTCATATCCATCCAGGCTGTGGAAAGATATGAATGTTCTCTAGTTTCCTATTTGAAAACAGCAAAGGTTATCCTCATATTAGAGGATGTTACCCTGAGGCATGTCCCCGAGAGAGAGAGAAGGGTCCTGTTCAAAAAGGCAATGGGCAAACCAGGAAGATATGCAGAGCTTTTATTTAGCAGGATAGCTTGTGTAGGAGTGGAAAACAAACAAAACCCATATGGGAAACCTTGTAAAGGCCAGATTGCCTTTGAATGAGTGTGCCAAAATAGGGCTCTATCTCTAGCAGTGGGTGCTAGAGATAGTGCCCTATTTTGGCACACTCATTCAAATAAACATTTTTTCCCATCCTGTGAATATTTGAGTTTGGGAAAATGTCGATCTCCAATGTTCATAAATTAAAAAACAAAATACATTCATTTTGAATCAAAACATTTCTAATAACAAACACTTTTTGACCTTTTCTCTTCTCTTCTTATTAGCTTAAATTTCAAAATGTAAAGTCACTTCCAACTTCTAAACTTGTTTTGACACCAATCTTCAAAATCAACTGTGTTTTGTAAACAGTTTGACAAATTGGCATTTTCTGATGAAAAATGACAGTGAAAAATTCCTGATGAGCTCTACCTATCTGTGCCTTAAGTTCTGTTTTATTTAAACCCACTGACCGGCACAAAGTGTATTGCAACACAGACTTTTGCACAGACTGGTCTCTCAGGTTTGTTAGCCCCTTTGCAGCAAAATGGGTTAACAATACTTGGGGCCTAACTAAAGCTAGCCAGGGACAGCCACAAATGTCTTCTCTCTGCATTATGAAATGTGGCCGTAGCATCATTTGGGCAATTCTACCTTCTTCTAGGGTATGTTTGAAAATATAAAAGCAGCTAAAATGGCACTGATCAAACTGTGGTCCAAAGTATTTTTTCTATTCTTTTCTCCATCTGTATCTGCTGCTACAATAAACAGTACATGCCTGCTGTGTCATGTTTTTTGCCACCAGCATCTGCAAATTGATTTCCATTGCAAGACACTCACTGCTCAACATACAAATGTCTGCCAGCTTCAGCCTCCTGGAATCTGCCTGAAGGAATGTTACCTCTGGGAGACCTACCTTTACCTTCAAGACCTTAAGAACATAATTTCCAGTGTACGTACACACACACACACACCTCCTTACATATTATCCATACATTTCACAAATGTTATGAAAGTCATGGTGATTCTGGCTTTCAGCAGAAAGCTTACATGACACTCTCTAGTGAACTAGTATGTAAATACCAGATCCAGGGGATCCCTGTACCCTTAGCCATCTCTGTGCTCTCTACCAGGTAGCATCAAGATGTCTTTGAGTTACAGTATCAAGAAGGCAAAGAGGATGAATTTGGTCTATTCTACCTGTGATGAAAAACATCTTAGCAGAGCAGTTTGGTGATGGAAGAGACTGTTTCATTAAACTGTTTATCTCCTGAAAACAGTCTCACTCTTTTGGGACAGTGCTAACCAGCTTGATGTTCAACCTCTTCTCAAAAGTTCACTTGACTTAGAGAACCTTCTTATGCATCCAGGCTCAGGTTTTCAATAGATCCCAACTCCCATTTAGGCACCTAAATAAATGACTGTATTGGGTGCTGAGCTCTTATTTAAATGCTTAAATAGAAGTTCCATTCTTTTGAAAACCAACTGCGGGTATTGAGAATTTGAAAATAGACACCCTCCTATTTTACACCTCCTTTTTGGGAGTGGGGGGCAGGAGAAGGCTGTGGATGAGCAACTTTGTTTCATGTTCTCTGTGTATATAAATCTCCCCACTGTATTTTCCACTGAATGCATCCGATGAAGTGAGCTGTAGCTCACGAAAGCTTATGCTCAAATAAATTGGTTCGTCTCTAAGGTGCCACAAGTACTCCTTTTCTTTTTGCAAATACAGACTAACACAGCTGTTACTCTGAAACCTGTCATGGCAGAAAGGGATTCTTTTAAAAAAAAATCTCCAGCCTGGGTTCAGACCTTGTCCAAATGCAGAGATGGCACTTGTGTGTTTCCCAGATACTGCCATATATCATATCATACCAATGATAATGTTAGACATAGCAACTGTTTTTGATACTGCGGTACTCCTGTCCCAGCTGAATGATGGAGCAGGGGCATTGGCGCTGCCTTATAATTATTCTATTCATTCTTTTTTGGGCACGTTTTAGGTGCTATCAGGTTAGGATTATGAAGTAGACTGAAGGATGAAGTTAAACGTGAATTAGAATGAAGTATTATTGATGAAACAGTTGGAAGATCTTGCTTGCTTCATGAACTTGCCTCCTATTCCTCCAATCTTTTTATTCAGCCTGTTCTAGTCCACATGCTCAAGTATTAATTTATTTCTGTACTCCATTCTGATCGCTTCAGAATCACCCCATCTTGAACAGACTCCAGAATTCTGTCTGAGCATTTTCACAGCTCTTCTAAATACACATACTTTCTTTCTCCTGGCCTATGCTTGATTAACTAATAAAAAAAAAAATCAAATCCTACTTTGTGAGTGATACCCAATGCTCAGATTCTACAACACAAAGAGAATGACTATGTCCCTCATTTGTACCTTTGCTACCTGTAACAGGCTAAAGTCTGTAACATAGATACTTACGTGACTTAGATATGCATGCCCTATAGAGGTGTCAGATTGAGGTGAGTTTTGTATTTAAAACAGGGATTCATGATTTTAGACATGTTTGTGGTCCCAGATTAGAATAAACTGGCTTTTTTCTACAGATACATTTGGTTTTTTTCTTCCCCACACCCATGGTGTCACAAGGCAGAGTTAAGATTGTTTGGGTGCATTTCCATACCATAACATGTTTGGATTTATTTTGATCTTAACTCTAAATTTCCTGGGTTTTGAGATGATTACAGCATTCCTATAATGTATTCTAGTTTAAATTGTTGATATATGCACGCAGCCCCAGCATGCATCCTAGAATCTCCCTGTTTCCTGCCTTCCACACTCCTCTGAGAAATATATCTGTGTGCACGCATGTGTGCACACATACAAGACCAGTTTCCTCCTCCCTCCTCTCAGGCTGATTTAGTACCATAAGTAGCTCTAAATGAAAGGGTTTTTTTGCTGTTTTTCATAGCTAATTACTTATTTGTCGGTGGAAATGAGTGCATATAATAGCATCAGAAAAACTCGCAGAGAATTACCCATTTCAAAATGGCTGCCATCTCCCATTCTCATTCTCCATGACAATGAAACCAGGCTGTCCTCAGTTAGTAACTCCCCTATGCTGTTAAGAGACAGAGCAGAGCGCTCACGGCATTGTCAACTTCAACCTTTTAAAAATTATGATCCAGGCCTAAAAACCTTGTGAGAATAGATTAAAATCATGTCATTCTTTTTTTAAAATTTCATTCTTTTTATTTGCCTTCTGGTCATGAGAACTGAAATCCTTTCTGAGAAAGCTGAGATTCTCATGTAAGTTCTCATCTGAGGGCTGCCTGTGACTCCTGTCCTACAGAGAATGGGGGATAGCCCTCTTTCATAATGGCTGCAATTTACCATGGAATTATCTGTAGAATAAAATCTGCTGAAGGAAAAGCTTTGTTAGAAAGAACAAAATTACCTTTAACCTTTAAAACATAAAATTCAAACAAAATCTTCCTATCCAAAGATTTCTGCACATTTAAACTATGTAAGGAAAGTTTGAAGTGGCTTATTATTGTGGTTAAGATGATCCAATCGTTTTTAAAAGCTGATAATGGGTGTAAATTTATGAACCGACCCATTTTCAAATTTTAGTTCCTAAATTAAGTGATGGATTTACAGTACTTAAGTGCTCAGAAAATTAATATTTTATACCAAATGCTTGAATCTGAGACTGATACAGTAGTTTCTAATCTGGAACCACAAAAATACCTAAAATCACAAGTATATGGTTTTTGAATGGTGTCATATGAGCCTTCTTAAACAGAGAATCAGGCCTGATTAATCATTTAAGCATTTGCTTTGATCACAGGCATCCAGAGATTTAAACGATAAACAGTATTATACAACTAACTTGAACATACAAATAATGTATTTTTAAATTAATATCCTTCATATTTAGAATTGTCAATACTCTTGGTTAGATATATCTAGAGGAGCATTTGTTGTAGATCAAAGCTTTTAACCATCAATGAAAAATAATTTCCCTCCCCAAATACCAGGTACTTCTTGGGCCCAATGGATTGTTAAATGGCCTCCCTGCCATATAACTAACATTCATGGTCAACCTCCTAGGATTCAGTCCATCTTTGAGTGATCTCACCCTTCCCCTGAGAGAGAGGATGATGGTGGACATGAAGGGTACTGAAATCTGCAAAAACATAAGGTCTCTTCTTCCTCCCAGCTAACAGGCATCAGTTATCTTTTAGTTCTCATTAATATTTACCCCTGGGAGCTGGTCATTTTGAGCATCTCACCCACAGCAGACAGTTTACAAATTACATCTGTAGCCTCTCACCTGAGGTGTGGCTCAAGCCTCCCGGTGCCTACCACTGCTTGGAGTGGCTTTTCCCCTCTCCTCAGATAGGGTTGTGTCCTATATTATCTTGTGGTACCTCTAGTCAAGGTGACTCCTCACTGTGCCTGAGACACATGGGAATGTAACACTACCACTGCTGGGAAGGAGTGTAAAACCCAGTACACAAGAAAAAGTACAGCAACAATTCCCCAGCAAAGAAATGACGTACCCCAAAGTAACAATATAACAGGGGGACTTTACTGGGAGCAGTAAAATAGGATTCATGGAAAGAAAGATTAAGGTTAACTAACACTAATAGACCAACAAATCAACAGAGTCCCAACCCCAGCTCCCTTCCAAGGGTGAACGGTACACTGAGGACGAGTCTGGAGATAAGTGTTATAAATGCTGTCCAGATGAAAAAACAAAAATAGGTTTCTCTTACTGTGTGTTTGCCCTGGGGTGAGGAACAAGGTCAGCTCCCAGACTACTGCACTGGGCAGCACAGCATGGGGAGGAGGTGACCAGCCCTCTGTGGAGAAAGAAGTGGTTCTGGACTATTTAGAAAAGCTGGATGAGCACAAATTCATGGGGCAGGATGCGCTGCATCCGAGAGTGCTAAAGGAGTTGGCGGATGTGATTGCAGAGCCATTGGCCAATATCTTTGAAAACTCATGGTGATCAGGGGAGGTCCCGGACAACTGGAAAAAGGCAAATGTAGTGCCCATCTTTAAAAAAGGGAAGAAGGAGGATCCGGGGAACTACAGGCCAGTCAGTCTCACCTCAGTCCCTGGAAGAATCATGGAGGAGGTCCTCAAGGAATCAATTCTCAAACACTTAAAGGAGAGGAAAGTGATCAGGAACAGCCAGCATGGATTCACCAAGGGGAAATCATGCCTGACTAATCTAATTGCCTTCTATGACGAGATAACTGGCTCTGTGGATGAGGGGAAAGCATTGGACATGTTATTCCTTGACTTTAGCAAAGCTTTTGACACAGTCTCCCACAGTATTCTTGCCAGCAAGTTAAAGAAGTATGGGCTGGATGAATGGACTATAAGGTAGATAGAAAGCTGGCTAGATTGTTGGGCTCATCGGGTAGTGATCAATGGCTCCATGTCTAGTTGGCAGCCGGTATCAAGTGGAGTGCCCCACGGGTCGGTCCTGGCGCCGGTTTTGTTCAATATCTTCATTAATGATCTGGAGGATGGTGTGGATTGCACCCTCAGCAAGTTTGGATATGAGTCAACAGTGTGCCCCTGTTGCCAAGAAGACCAATGGCATTTTGGGATGTATAAGTAGGGGCATTGCCAGCAGATCGAGGGACGTGATCGTTCCCATCTATTCGACATTGGTGAGGCCTCATCTGGAGTACTGTGTCCAGTTTTGGGCCCCACACTACAAGAAGGATGTGGAAAAATTGGAAAACATCCAGCGGATGATTAGGGGGCTGGAGTGCATGACTTATGAGGAGAGGCTGAGAGAACTGGGATTGTTTAGTCTGCGGAAGAGAAGAATGAGGGGGGATTTGATAGCTGCTTTCAACTACCTGAAACGGGGTTCCAAAGAGGATGAAGCTAGACTGTTCTCAGTGGTAGCAGATGACAGAACAAGGAGTAATGGTCTCAAGTTGCAGTGGGGGAGGTTTAGGTTGGATATTAAGAAAAACTTTTTCACTAGGAGTGTGGTGAAGCACTGGAATGCGTTACCTAGGGAGGTGGTGGAATCTCCTTCCTTTGAAGTTTTTAAGGTCAGGCTTGACAAAGCCCTGGCTGGGATGATTTAGTTTGGGACTGGTCCTGCTTTGAGCAGGGGGTTGGACTAGATGTCCTCCTGAGGTCCCTTCCAACCCTGATATTCTATGATTCTATGAAGGGTCCTCTCTTGGCTCCCTGGTCTAGAGCCCTGTGGAAGTCTTGTATGGCTTTTGGCAGCTTGCACCATGCTGGTCTCTGCAGGGCTGGAAATGCCTGTGCCATGCACAAGATCCCACACCAGTTCAAAGACTCCCTTGCTGCAAGGGATCTTGCTGCAAGGGAAATGTTTCTTCCTGACCCTCAAAACTGTCAGCTGGTGAAACCCACAGCCTCACAGAAACACAATTCAGACTACATCTCTATTATAGCGCAGGGAGAGTGGGGCACCAACCATAGCAGAATGACTGATGTGTGCCCTGAAACCTTAATATGCAGGAAGGGGAAGGATATAAGAGATAATCAACTCTCCCACCTCACTGCCACTCACTCAGAGTCTAACCAATGACAACAGGGAGAGAAGAAGAAATCCCTTCTTCTTCCCTACTCCAGTACATTCTCCTCATGTGTCCAGGTGGGCGGGGGGTGTAGAGTAGCCAAACCTATCCCTCCATTTCCACCTCCTCTCAGGGCCACAGGGATTGTCTTTGCCTACTGATCTGATCAAATACCCTTCTGCTGAGACAGGGAGGAGTATTTTAATAGTTTGTCTCCAGTTTTATCTAATCGGTTTTAAAAATAGGCCTTTTCCAGGAAGCAGTGTCCAGTCGTGTACAATACAGAATATAGTATATCATTATTATACTGTTACCCATTTTTGACCTGAGCAGCTAGTAAATTTCTACTCTCAGCTGGAACATTGATGGGGTCTGGTATTTTGTTTGATGCAGTCTTGTTTATTTATAAGGAATGTCCTGCTTCTCTGAATGAAATGAATAAAAGGAGAAATTTTAACTTACAGGCCCAAGCTTCTTTTCAGCCAGCACCACTGACCCAGAACCTCTTTCTAGCTTTATCTCAGGGTCATACTGTGCTTCTGCTTGGATTTCTTCAGGTTGTCTCTGTCTCTCTCTGGTTCTGTGTTCTTCTTCCTCCTTCCTTTTCCCAAAACAAGACTCAGAAAAATCCCTTCCACCTATGCAGTCCAAACCTCCTGAGTTGATTCAGTGACCCTTTTGTTTTAGGTTGGGGATTGCAACTGATTTATCCTTACAGTTATGTTGACTGAAGGATGCAGTCACACCCAGCAATCTCACTGGGATTTTAACTTAACCCTTAACAAGGTTTCACTCAGCTCATAACAATATGTACTTGATGTCATTCATGTGCCCTTTTCCTCATAATGTATAAAAGTGTCTGGAAAGCTTTGTTTGGTGCAATACATAAAATCCCTTCTTAAACAGATATCTGACTTTGACTTTCCAGTTTCTGATGGTAGACTCCTTGGAGGACTAAAGAACTTAACATCATGAGCAATTGAAAGAGCAAAGGATTTTTTGTCTGACTACAGAAAAACTATTTTTCTGTTTCCTTTTTTAATAATCATTGTCAGTAGTTTGAATGAAAAGAGTCGGGAGGTAGGTTTTCTTTGTGAAACAGTCTATGCTTACAGCCCTTCAATTGAAGGCTGAGAAAGCTCTCACTCTAGTCTTCTCCTCTAGAAAAAGAATAGGGAAGGGAAAAAGTAATATTCCTGATATTTCTAAAGTAAAAAAAAAAAACAAGCAAGGGAGGAAAATAACCTCACTCTAGATTATAGAAAATCAAAGAAGAACAGAAGTACATCTTTCTCCTTCGCAGGTAGTGTTAAAAATAATATGGTTTGTTGTGTGTGTGTTTGTGCACACAATTTTTAAAATACCTTGGCATATAGAATTGAATATTTCCATTTTCAATTTGCTATACCTAAACTAATCCTTTGCCAAATTGACTTTTTCCTTCCATTTTGAGAGGAACTGACATCACTGGTGGCTGCACTACCTTATGTTTCCCTTTCTAAATATAATAAATGTCTAATTCTTCCCTTTTTTCTTTGCAGGTTTCAAAGACTTCACAGTTCAAAGCACAAAGGATCTAGTATGAAATATATACTGCCATCTAACTGACACTAAACTGGGAGGAGAGGTAAATACGCTGGAGGGTAGGGATAGGATACAGAGGGACCTAGACAAATTGGAGGATTGGGCCAAAAGAAATCTGATGAGGTTCAACAAGGATAAGTGCAGGGTCCTGCACTTAGGACGGAAGAATCCAATGCACCGCTACAGACTAGGGACCGAATGGCTCGGCAGCAGTTCTGCAGAAAACAACCTAGGGGTTACAGTGGACGAGAAGCTGGATATGAGTCAACAGTGTGCCCTTGTTGCCAAGAAGGCCAATGGTATTTTGGGATGTATAAGTAGGGGCATTGCCAGCAGATCGAGGGACGTGATCGTTCCCCTCTATTCGACACTGGTGAGACCTCATCTGGAGTACTGTGTCCAGTTTTGGGCCCCACACTACAAGAAGGATGTGGAAAAATTGGAAAGAGTCCAGCGGATGGCAACAAAAATGATTAGGGGCCTGGAACACATGAGTTATGAGGAGAGGCTGAGGGAAATGGGGATGTTTAGTCTGCAGAAGAGAAGAATGAAGGGGGATTTGATAGCTGCTTTCAACTACCTGAAACGGGGTTCCAAAGAGGATGGCTCTAGACGGTTCTCAGTGGTAGCAGATGACAGAACAAGAAGTAATGGTCTCAAGTTGCAGTGGGGGAGATTTAGGTTGGATATTAGGAAAAACTTTTCACTAGGAGGGTGGTGAAACACTGGAATGCGTTACCTAGAGAGGTGGTGGAATCTCCTTCCTTAGAAGTTTTTAAGGTCAGGCTTGACAAAGCCCTGGCTGGGATGATTTAATTGGGGATTGGTCCTGCTTTGAGCAGGGGGTTGGACTAGATGACCTCCTGAGGTCCCTTCCAACCCTGGTACTCTATGATTCTATCTCTGTGAAGATATGAAGTCTGCTCACAATACACAAACATGCCCAATTTCCCTGTTACTTTTGCACATCTTTGCAAGAAAAACTGCACTTTGGAAAATCTCGGCAAAAGCTTTGATGTTTATACATTAAAAGCTGACAGCCCTACAAAGGTAAACTAGTTAGCAGTGTGTAACTAGAGTGGTGACAGAATAAGGAACTGTGTATAAGTAAGCAAAGTAAATTTTACCCTAATTACATCTGTGCAATTCCAAGTGACTAATATGGGAGCAGTGTACATGAAACGGAGGGAAAAATTTGATTCAATTTGCTGGGTTTATTTGATTGCTTAATTATTTAAAATTGTGTATTTTCACAGCTTCTCAAACAAGAGGGAAAATTCTTCGTTATTTAGTTCTTTCAGCTTTTCATCAGCAAATACCAAGAGATGAAATACAGCTCCTTATTTTCCTTTTCAAGAGTTAAAAAGAGATGCTGCCCATAACATTTTTCCATTTTCTGACTGCAGCCAACCATGTTCCATGCACCTATTAAATATTTACATTAGTATATCAACCAGATAGACCATCAAAATCAGGATTCATTGTGCTAGGTGCTGTACAAACATATGCAAATACATGATCCCTGCTAGAAAGAGCTTTCAATCTAAGCCATCAGTCCTGCTGTGGATTCTGCTCAGCGGTCTGATTGTACACAAGTTGCAGGATCAAAGCCTAAGTATACAACTAAAGAGACAAGGTGGGTGAGGTAATATCTTTTATTGGGCCAACTTCTGCCGGTGAGAGAGACAAGCTTCCAAGCTTACACAGAGAAACTAACTCAAGTGTCTCTGCTAAATACAATATTTGATATATATATAAATATACACAACTCAGAATAAAGCACCAACTAAGCCTATTTGCTTATTTTGCTATTTGATACATCATTAATTAGCTGACTTCCTATGAGCATCATATCAGATTTTGGGGATTTATGGGTAATCAATGTTAGTTCAGGCCACTCAGCATTTTACAGGATGGGATCATATGTTTATAAATAGGTTTGCACACAAAAAAGAGGCAAGTTCTGTGATAAGCTAAAGGTCTTCTGAGTGGTGCTCTGTGACCTTACCTCCCACTGAAGTCAGAATAAAGGCCACAGCATTTATCACGATCAGGCCAAATCTTGTATGCTTAGTTGAGAATCTGTTTTGAAAATTTGCCTCTGATAATAGAAGATTGATATAATACATTTCATTCTTCTAAAATAAAGCAGTAGGTACTAACTGTGAATATTGATGCTCAATAGTTATAAATTGCAATTTGTGCCAAAGATAATCTTATGTTCCCATTTCCTTCGTCTTGCTAAACCAGCAATAATTAAATGCTGCTCTTCATTCTCTGTAAATGACCTGCAGCCTAGAATCTGTATTTTTTGCAACCAGATGAACCTGACTGAAGACCTCACACTATTTTTATAGACACAACAGCTTTTAGTTTTGGCATCTGTTAATTATTGTATTCTTTTAGGAGCTTATCTTGTCCTAGGATCTTAAAGTTTCTACTTCTAGTGAAATTCTGAAATACATCTGTACCTATGAAGTAAGGAGGATTTCTTGCAGCAATTTAAATACAAACTAAAGGTCATTTTTAAAAGATATGATGGGATGTTCTGCACGAAGTTGTATGGGATACATCAATCAGCAGTATCTCATCCAAAACCCATGCTTTATTTGAAGAGGGGGGAAATTCACACTTCCCATATCTCCTAGTGATAGTACTGGCACATAAACAGAAAAAAATCTCTTGAGTATTACCAATGTGTAAGAGTCCCCTTAAATGAGTGAAGAGTTTTCTTACCTCATAGACTATATTCTGCAGTGTGACTGACATACAAATTGAAGATTTTTTAACATCTACTCCATTTTAATGGTACAGGCAATATGTAGTTCAACAATATGTAGTTATTTCTCCCTATTAACTACTGTGTGCAATTGATATTGCAAGTGGTAACCATCAGTGTAATTGTAATGCTACCATAGCACATTTTTACAAGATTTTAGTTCACATGAGGCCCCATCCAGTTCCCACTGAAGTGAGTGGAAAGGCGCACAAGTAGCTAGCCAAGGAGAATTTCCCTGAAGACTAGTGTCTGTGCTACAGGAACAGGGGGCCGTGACCCTCTTCCTTTTAAGTGGATTGCTGCATTTCATCATCACTAGCCTAAAGAACAATTATTCAGAAAACACTGTTTACATTCATTTTGCTACATATTACTACCTGGCAATGCTAAATAGCTTTGAAATTCTCTGAGCCCTGGAATACACTCTTAAGAGTATTCGTAGAATGCTATTAACCAAAGACTGTTTCAGGTTTGCCTTGCAGTTTTGACACTGCTTTTTGAGCCATATTGTTTGTGTTCACTGATGACCTAAATAAATAAATTGAATAAAACAGGCAGCACAAAGTGAGAGACTGATGCTTTCTGATGGCTAGTCAGATATGGTCTATCTACACCGTGTTTTAAAACCCACAGCAGCAACTCTTAGAGCTGAGGTCTACAGACTTGGGCTTCGGGGATTTGCACTGTGGCCTCAGACCCCAAGCCCAAACGTCTACACTGCTGTTTTTAGTGCTGGAGCACAAGCTGCCACAGATTTTAAAATACAGTGTAGACATACCTTTAGCAGCTTAGCACCAAACATCCTTCGGCTCTGATTTGACCAAGCCGAGATATACAAGTCTGCTACTTGCAACATGGTAACAGAAAAGATGCCAGAGGGCAGCCCTGGTTCTCATGGGTGACTTTAATTTTCCTGATATCTGCTGGGAGAGCAATACAGCGGTGCATAGATAATCCAGGAAGTTTTTGGAAAGCGTAGGGGACAATTTCCTGGTGCAAGTGCTAGAGGAGCCAACTAGGGGGGGCGCTTTTCTTGACCTGCTGCTCACAAACCGGGAAGAATTAGTAGGGGAAGCAAAAGTGGATGGGAATCTGGGAGGCAGTGACCATGAGTTGGTTGAGTTCAGGATCCTGACACAGGGAAGAAAGGTAAGCAGCAGGATACGGACCTTGGACTTCAGGAAAGCAGACTTCGACTCCCTCAGGGAACGGATGGGTAGGATCCCCTGGGGGACTAACTTGAAGGGGAAAGGAGTCGAGGAGAGCTGGCTGTATTTCAAGGAATCCCTGTTGAGGTTACAGGGACAAACCATCCCGATGTCTCGAAAGAATAGTAAATATGGCAGGCAACCAGCTTGGCTTAATGGTGAAATCCTAGCGGATCTTAAACATAAAAAAGAAGCTTACAAGAAGTGGAAGGTTGGACAAATGACCAGGGAAGAGTATAAAAATATTGCTCAGGCATGTAGGAATGAAATCAGGAGGGCCAAATCGCACCTGGAGCTGCAGCTAGCGAAAGATGTTAAGAGTAACAAGAAGGGTTTCTTCAGGTATGTTGCAACAAGAAGAAAGCCAAGGAAAGTGTGGGCCCCTTAATGAATGAGGGAGGCAACCTAGTGACAGAGGATGTGGAAAAAGCTAATGTACTCAATGCTTTTTTTGCCTCTGTCTTCACTAACTAGGTCAGCTCCCAGACTGCTGCGCTGGGCATCACAACATGGGGAATAGATGGCCAGCCCTCTGTGGAGAAAGAGGTGGTTAGGGACTATTTAGAAAAGCTGGACGTGCACAAGTCCATGGGGCCGGAAGAGTTGCATCCGAGAGTGCTGAAGGAACTGGCGGCTGTGATTGCAGAGCCATTGGCCATTATCTTTGAAAACTCGTGGCGAACGGGGGAAGTCCAAGATGACTGGAAAAAGGCTAATGTAGTGCCGATCTTTAAAAAAGGGAAGAAGGAGGATCCTGGGAACTACAGGCCACTCAGCCTCACTTCAGTCCCCAGAAAAATCATGGAGCAGGTCCTCAAAGAATCAATCCTGAAGCACATCGTGAGAGGAAAGTGATCAGGAACAGTCAGCATGGATTCACCAAGGGAAGGTCATGCCTGACTAATCTAATCGCCTTCTATGATGAGATTACTGGTTCTGTGGATGAAGGGAAAGCAGTGGATGTATTGTTTCTTGACTTTAGCAAAGCTTTTGACACGGTCTCCCACAGTATTCTTGTCAGCAAGTTAAAGAAGTACGGGCTGGATGAATGCACTATAAGGTGGGTAGAAAGTTGGCTAGATTGTCGGGCTGAACGGGTAGTGATCAATGGCTCTATGTCTAGTTGGCAGCTGGTGTCAAGTGGAGTACCGCAGGGGTCGGTCCTGGGGCTGGTTTTGTTCAATATCTTCATAAATGATCTGGAGGATGGTGTGGATTGCACTCTCAGCAAATTTGCGGATGATACTAAACTGGGAGGAGTGGTAGATACGCTGGAGGGCAGGGATAGGATACAGAGGGACCTAGACAAATTGGAGGATTGGGCCAAAAGAAATCTGATGAGGTTCAATAAGGATAAGTGCAGGGTCCTGCACTTAGGACGGAAGAACCCAATGCACAGCTACAGACTAGGGACCGAATGGCTAGGCAGCAGTTCTGCGGAAAAGGACCTAGGGGTGACAGTGGATGAGAAGCTGGATATGAGTCAGCAGTGTGCCCTTGTTGCCAAGAAGGCCAATGGCATTTTGGGATGTATAAGTAGGGGCAAAGCGAGCAGATCGAGGGACGTGATCGTCCCCCTCTATTCGACATTGGTGAGGCCTCATCTGGAGTACTGTGTCCAGTTTTGGGCCCCACACTGCAAGAAGGATGTGGATAAATTGGAAAGAGTCCAGCGAAGGGCAACAAAAATGATTAGGGGTCTGGAACACATGACTTATGAGGAGAGGCTGAGGGAACTGGGATTGTTTAGTCTGCAGAAGAGAAGCATGAGGGGGGATTTGATAGCTGCTTTCAACTACCTGAGAGGTGGTTCCAGAGTGGATGGTTCTAGACTATTCTCAGTGGTAGAAGAGGACAGGACAAGGAGTAATGGTCTCAAGTTGCAGTGGGGGAGGTTTAGGTTGGATATTAGGAAAAACTTTTTCACTAGGAGGGTGGTGAAACACTGGAATGCGTTGCCTAGGGAGGTGGTGGAATCTCCTTCCTTAGAAGTTTTTAAGGTCAGGCTTGACAAAGCCCTGGCTGGGATGATTTAATTGGGGATTGGTCCTGCTTTTGAGCAGGGGGTTGGACTAGACGACCTCCTGAGGTCCCTTCCAACCCTGATATTCTATGATTCTATGAATGGATGTAGCAGCAGTAAGAGCAGAACTAGTCATGTCTCAGTTAGAGAATTGCTCTGTACTGTGTTCCAATCATTCAGATGGTGTATTAAATAAAACAGATTCTGAACTGGAACTCAGCAAAGGAGAGAGATATTTTCCCCTCCCTAGAAAGGGACCAGAGGATGAAAGAGGAAGGAGCGCGCTCCCCAACAGCAGCAAGGTTGCAACCCACTCTCTCCAACATTTTTAAAATAGCTGCATTGAAGATATTTCTTTTTATACTGCAAATCCTCCAGCCTTCCTGCCGTGGAGGACAGACTATTCCAGCCCCAGCCTAGGAGGATATATCCTGAAGGCTCTGTAACCCAAGTGTGGGGAGAGGGTAGTTCCTATGTTATTTTGCTTGGAAAGGGCACAGAGCCTGATCCAAAGTCCTTTGAGAGAGAAGTACTATGGAAAGACTCCGACTGACCTCCATAGACATTGGATCAGGCCCACTGAGAGCAAATCTCCAGCTGCCACGTAAGTGAACAAAATACAAAAATCACAATGATAAACTGACATTAACAGCTGCACAGTGTTTGCAAATGTTATTTGTACTGTTAAGCCAATTTTTGTGATTTTTTATATAAAATTTTAATGTGTGTGAAACAAACAATTCTTTGGCAATAAATCCTTTTATTGCTATAAATGACAGAATACATATTTCATAATGATATGACCTGGTGAGGACAGAGTTTTAACACCATTTATTTCATCCACATGTTCTTATTCACAATGTTGTTTACAGAACTAAAAATTATTTATCTTATGGATTAGAATGCTTTTCATAATAGATTCTACAACATTACAGGACATCAGGGAGGGGTGAACTTCTATATTTTCTGTAAAATACACCAGCCACCAATAGGATATATTGTAATATAGTTGCCAGGTTATTTGTTGTAAAAATAGTGCAAAACTAATTACATTATTATTATTTTCAGCCGTAGGAATGAACCAAACTGAAATCATTCTTGAAGTTCTGATATGTTTATGTAAGAACCCTGATCTAAACCTCCTATCCTATTCTCCTCTATGAGTTTCTGGGGGGCTGGGATCCCATTTGTCTGGTACTTTCTAAAGTCTTTTAGAAGTAGTAGCCAAGTCCAGTCCTTGATCCTGCTTTCTTGGAGGCCTATGGTGCAAGTCCACTTACAGCATAATATTGTGGTATTGAGGATGTGGTTGGGTTGCAGCCCTGCCAGGTACCAACTGAAGATCTAAAAGGAGGGAGTGGCCTTCTCTTCAGCCTCTTTTAGATCCCAAAAGGAAGACCAGGTCCCTCAGCCACCTGTGGAAGATTTGGAATGGGCAAAGGGACCTGCTGATCACCCTCAGAAGACTTCTGAGCATTAGATCTTACACATACACTAAGAAAAGGGGGGGGGGGTCTTTATTCTATCATGTACTTAGGAATTATGAGGTCTGTTGTGACTAAACAGTCAACATTCAAAATCAGGCAAACACACTGAGTTTGTCAAGAGGCCACTTTTAATTTGTGTGCAAAGGAGGAGTGATGGAGAGAAACAAGTCATCCTGGTCAGGATATTTTTTACCATGTGAAAGATTTATTATGTCAAAAGGCCAAGCGCACACTTTATAAACCCCTCAGCTTCTAAGGTCTGCAAAGGCTATGATGAACCATATATAAATTCAAGCACAAATTATAGTAGAGATTAAACAGAAGGTAAACAAAGAATCAGGTCATATCCTGATAAGAAGTTCCCACAACTTCTTATTGCAACCAAACTCAATTAACTGGGAACTCCCAGTTGACTAAAAGCTGTTTGGGTGTTCTGGGACTGTACTGCATGATACTGTGTTTCTATGGAGTTCTAGTGTATCCTTGTTCCTCTGGAGTTTAAGAGTTCTGCAGCAGATAAGCTCCATTACTGCAGAATTTAGGAGTTTGACAAGAAAGAAGGTTCTCATGAGCTTCAATTGTGCTGAGCTGATCAGTGCTGGAGAAACTAGACAGCTCACGGAGCTGTAAAGTGGAGAAGTATAATTATTCAAAAGCCCAATATTGGGGGAATTTAAAATATTCCCCAAAACCTTTATAAATATATAAATATATATATATATATATATATATCAAGATTTCATGGTAGTTCCCAACAATTTGGACAGCTATGGCAAAGAAAAAGTCTGAATAGTGAGTACATCAAAGGCAGTGAAGATATCCATTGTTCTTTATGACTAGATTGAATATGGAAGGTTTATTTTTTTCTGATTTAGAGGTTTCTGAAGTTTGTTAAATTCCTCAGCATTCTCACGCCAAGTTATAAAATCGCCTCATGAAGTACTTATTTTCACTCAACTCTTGTTCCGGACAGTTTTTAAACAGTTGTGTCAGTAATATGGACAAGGGCCACACTGTCCTCCATAGAGATGAGAACATTGTCCTCTCATGGTATAGCCACACACTGGATTGACAATATGTTTTTTAAAAAGGGTTTTTTGTACTATGATATATTTGAGATTGTAGATCTGAAAGAAAACATTTCAGAATGCAGAAAAATAGGATATATTGTAATATAGTTGCCAGGTTATTTGTTGTAAAAATAGTGCAAAACTAATTACATTATTATTGTTTTTACATCTAACAGTGTTTCACACATGATAGCTTTCCTCTGCAAACATGAAGGCTAGAAATTTACAAATGAAATCTGAGATTCCAACCTAATCACATGACTCCAGGAGCTAGGGTTTCAGGAAGAACATCAAATATCACAACACTCACGATAAAGTCAAGAGAGTTGACAACCACCAGAATCAGTTTAGATTTATTTTTTAAACTATAATGGACACTAAAGCTCTCATTGCATCTCTTGAATTGTACATTCAATGGTCTGGCCACCCTATTAAGAGGCAGAAGCAATGTCCTGTCTTCCAAACTTAGTTACTATTTTAAGGTCACTCCTGGGAGCTCCACTAGATATTACATCTGATAGAGCGTTTATTTTGCTCAATGCAGAAGCAAAGCAAAAAATGCAGAACAGTGCAAACTTAATAAAAATCATTAATAAATTCATTGCCTACATCCACGTCACAGCTCAGTTTTCAAACTAGTTCTCTTACTTAAACCACACTGAATGATCATTCCTTTTTAACAATTTTAATGACATTTGATATCACATAGCTCTGCAGAGAAATACAGAGAGTCAGTTCAATAATATATTACTATTTCCACAAGACATTTATGATGCCAATTCATAGATGTACAGGAATGGGATGAAAAATGCCTCTAGTTATTCATTTAAATATCAGCTACTGGCTATACTTGTTTGGGGTGAAATCCAGTTCTGGGTAGAATGCCTATGCCCCACTTAAGCCCTCAAAACAGGACATATTATCAGCACCACATTTGGATTAGAAAATACATCCAAATAGCTCAGAAAATCTACAGTACTTTGTTTCAGTGAATGTGTTAAAGTCAGTTTAAAAATAAACATGTCTTTAGCAAGTATTTCAAAGTTTTCTATATTCTATTTATTAAAATTAATCAGGAAGATAGAGAAGAGAACTGTGATCAAACTCCCTCACAACTGTTAAATATCACCTATTGGTAGGAAAGAATACAGGATATAAAATATGAGGGGCTCAATCCTGCAAAAATAGGACTACTTTATACGAGTAAAGCTACTTGAGAGCAAGCATTTTCAGGATTTAACCCTGAATTACCAGAGAACAGCCTAGCTTTTTGCAGTTGTTTATGTACCTAACAATCTGCAGTTGGACTGGTTCAGTGTCTACTTCAGCTATGTAGTTTAGAATATCCTTTGTACAGAGCATTGAGCCAGTTAAAGAGAATTGATTTAGAAGATGATGATTAATTCAGCACCTGCTCTTGGGCATTAGAAACACAGAATTCTATAGGGTGGCAGAGGGAGAAAGTCACATAACTGTATCTCCAGTTCATTTAGCCTAAAGGAACAGCTGGTTTTACTCTGGCATTTGTATGCTTCATTGAACCCATTCAGTGTATCGCTCCCTCCCTGTCAGCTAAGATTCAAGGACATAGATACAACAGAACAACATTAAATAAAAGTCTAGTTGTCAAACCACAGATAGTCTAGTTCTAAAGATTATAGCGAAAGGAGAATGTTGAGACAAAACCCCATTACCTCATTATGCATGTACTTTGGTAAACATTATTTCATATTATTGTTAGGCATTAATAACATCACTGCTATTCCCATCCTCATGGCCTTGGAATTCAGCGCAGCTACAGAAAGAGGTGGTGTATGAATGGCATGTTCTTCCAGCACACACGTAATATTACAATGGTAATAAAACAGATGTTAGGGATATATAGTTAATTTCCTTCACATTACACATGCAATGGTCTTATGGCCTTCAGAAAATGACAGAAGTCAAAACTTGCCCATACTTTTCCAAATTTTGTCCAGAAAAGCAACACGGATAAGAATACAGATTGGCTAACTTCTGAAGAATCTTAACAGGGACAAGACTCAAAACAACAAAATTCAATTCAGTCTCACTTAAGAAAAGAGTTCACAAGCAGTAAAAAATATTTAAACAATTTAAACTTATGAATACAGTTTCTTTACTGAACAAGCTACTTAATGAACTCACTTAATACTGGAGAATGTCTTGAAGGCATTAAGCCTGTCCTGATTGTCTCTGTGACAGCATGCAGCAGTCCCATTTGAATTCTAGCAAGCCTTGGGTTACTCACCACTCATATGTCACACAGGTGTTTTGGGTGAAGTAGCAGAATACGGCTGGAGACTGAGGGCCTAATTAGGCAGCGTCTAGAGCCCGGCAGTGACAATTAATGCTGCAGAAGGAAGCTAGGAAACTCTAAGCACTGTCTGGGAGACAGTTTGAGAAGGTAGGTGACGATGCACAGTGGCTAGGTTGTTGGATTGTAGACAGAGCCTGATTTTTTTCTGTTTGAGTCTGTGTTTAATATAAGTGCTTTTTATTTGAGAGAGAGAGAGATCCTGTGCACACTAAGTCAAGAGAAAATTCCCTCACTTGATGAAATGTTTGTGGTTTGTGGCTGCCCCAATTCTACCTGCTTACAGCACCATACCTTCAGTATGGAACTGTAAGCACACTCTCTTTGAACAATCCATCCCATTATATCCTTCTGTAAGATACAGAACCAAAAGAAGACTGTACTGTGAAATTATTGCTTCCTATTGCCATGCCTACAGGAGTGACTTCACTAAACATCTGTACAATAGAACACCTCTTGCACTGTAAAGAGGTACAATTGCTGATAAAAATCAAAGACCCAATCCTGTAAAGACATTACCTACTCGAGAAGTCTCTAAGTTACTGGAGATACTCACATGAGGGAGGACTACTTGAGGCGAGAAGAGAGGCAAGAACAGGCCCTTAATGCTTTCAGTAACATTCAAAGTAAAAGCTGGAAAGATAAAAAATCTTAGCCTGATCATAAACAGTAATAGAAGTGATGTGTTCCAGTTGTGCTCTCCTGAGACCTATACTAACAGCATAAATGTAGGGGAGTTGCTAAATGCATGTGTCCCAAATAGCTGAGACCCACAGAGATTAACTCTACATAATGAGCAAAAGAAGAATAACCAAAAAAAAAAAATGGCCGAAAGTAGCTCAACCCTTCAATGCATCTATCCCCTTACCACCTATAAAACCACAAAGACATTGAACATAATGACACTTAACTTTGGCTGAACTGGACAAAGCTTGAACAGGATAAGGTATGTATAGAGCCCCTCCGTCCCCAGATGCTAGTCCAGTAACAATTTAAATACATTAGGCAGGCTCAAACATACAGAACACTGCCATTATATCATTAACCATTTTAACCTTAACTATTAAGCACTCAATCCATTGTATAAGGCAGTTCAAAAGCTCTTGCCCAGAAGAATAAAAACATGAACAGGGATTGTGTATAATACAGTTATGTAGCCACATAAAGATGCTTCCATTTTGCTAAGGTGTCACATACATCTGTTTGTGCTGCCTGAACCACAAAAAGGCCATTTTCCTGCCATCTTCCAGCTCCTCCATTTCTCCCTTTTGCCAAGTTCTCTACATTTGTGCATCATACTATGTTTTTCCCATAAGGGAGACTTCAGTAGTTTTCCTGTGCCTGATTTAGTGCTTTTAAAGGCTAAAACAAGGCAGCAAAGGGGGAGCTCCTTAGTGATTCAGAGGTAAGGGAGCAAAAGGGATTGAAACACTGTCTCAGATGGTGGTGGCGATGGGGGTGAGAACAGGCATAAGCTTGCAACAGGAAGTGGCTGCTTTCTGGAATTCCTAAAATGTTCAGGAATGGAGCACCATTCCTTCAGGGTTTATGAGTTCTTAATGGCAGCTGCCTTCCCTTGCTGCATAGCTAGTAATGCTTGCAGGAATTGTATTCCTCTGACTCAAAGCGATGGTTCTATAGTTTCAGTTTGTGGTGTATTTCAATAATCAAATTATTTTTATCACCAGTTACCATTGCTGCATCATTCCCAGGTTACCTCAGGGTTCAGTGCAGTGCTGCTACATAAATTCCGGGGGTGGGGGTGGGGTGGGGTGGGGGAGGACAGGCTTCCCACGTAATTTAGGTATACCAGGGCCTTGGGAATTAATTTATAAACTCAGTCCACCAGTGATGGTGTAAATTTTTAACAGTGCATGTAAATAATCATTGGAACAATTTGCCAAGGGTCATGGCAGATTCTTCACCACTCACAATTTTTAAATCTAGACGGGATGTTTTTCTAAAAGAGATGCTCTAGGAATTATTTTGGAGAAGTTCTGTGGCCTGTATTATACAGGAGGTCAGACTAGATGATCAGAATGGTCCCTTCTGGCCTTTGAATCTATGATGTAACGTTTTATACTACCAAACAGCATTTCTTTTCTGATATCATAGTTCAAACTGGTTCTCCCACTCCTGAAAAAATAAGGAACCAACTTCTCTTCTGCTGTCCTGAACCTCCACTCCTTCCTCCGGTGCTAAACCAAACCTTTTTACAGCTTTGGAAATTTTTATTTAACTATTTACCTCTCATTATTTGTCATTGTCACGTACTTCTGCATTTGTGTAGTGACAGATGAGGCAGAAGTCACTGTGAAACTACAGCAAATAAATTCTATCCATGTTTTCCAGGTAGAGAGAATGTTGGAGCATGCTAGTAAGGGACGTAAGTTTTAAAGTGACAAGCAATATATTAATTAAAAGTGACAACAAAGGAGCTCTAAAACAAAATGTATAGCAAATAAAGAAAGATAAATGGATGCTTTTGTTTTGAAAAGCTTGGGCATCAACATTCTGAAAGAGATAGTAAACATATTTCTTTTAGATCATAGCAGAAGTTTTAACCCCTCACTGGGAACAAGAGTGATTTTCTAGCCCTGGAAATAAGTTAACATAATACCCATGATGTAAGGGGGATACGCTGGCAAGAATAACATTATTGCTAGATCTGAGAAACTAGTTAAGATAATGGTTTATATATTTTGCTGCTTTTTCTGTTCTCAGAATATCTACAAATGGAACAGTCTTTTCATGATTCAAAATTTGTTAATTTTTCTTCAAGACTGCCAGTTACTCTATGGTTGGCTGTTCAATGTTCAAAAATACTGGCCCCTCTAAAGTCAATCATAATTTTAGTTCTAGGCGGTCACAAAGTCACATGAGCTAGCTTCTGTTATAATTGGGCTTGTGGAACAAATATTATGGAAAGTTTAAATTTTGTCTGTAAATAAAACTTCATGCTAGTAAGACTCAGATGTATAAATGTTCATGGCTAGTGAACACAAAAGGGGCAGAAATATGCCCAAAAACTATTTTCTTTATGTAATTATTTGAATATTTGCTGATTATTTTTGTCTTTGGAATATTAGCTCATGTGATAACAGACATTTAAGGCTGATCATGGTATTTGGGAAGTTTCCAGAGTTATGGATCAGACACACAAAAGAGGAGAGGAAGGCTGATCTGATACTTAGAACCTGGACTGTGGTAGACACAAGGGGTCCAATTTCCATTTTGCCACAAGCACTGAGTCTGTGTATAAAAAAAGAAAACCTTTACTAAAGGGGAGAGGAAATTCAGCATTAATTTGGAACAAGACCACACAAGGATTCAAAAGCATGCAAAGAGTCACTATACATCCACCCTCACAGTATTTTGGGCAGTAGTCCTTTGCCTTAGTTTCCCACCTTGTGGTGTGGAAGTCTGACAGATACATTTCCTTTTAACATGCCACTCCCTTTTCCCTCTGCTGCATCCCTCTCACAGATGTTTGTCCAAAGTCAGCAAACTCCCAGAATTCAAGGGAATGTTCACATGAGTTTGCCTCCTGCCCTTGAAGGAAAGAAACGGGTCAGGAAATGCCTCCATTGCTGCCACTGCTCTTGCTGTTGTCTCTGCTATTGCTCACCGCTGCCTTTGTCTCTAGCTGCTTTGGCACATTCCTAGGTGTCACGACTTAGCTTATTTCTTAGTCATTCGGTTCTTAGTGATTTTATCATGTACTGGGAACCTCACTGATTCTGCATTATAATTAACTACAACACTGCTCTCACACCAAATCTAAGGGTTTGGCTACACTTGCAAGTTGGAGTGCATTAAATCAGCCCTGGGCACCATAACTCCTGAGGTGTCCACATTGGCAAGGCACTTAGAGCGACTGGACTCCGCAGCTGGAGCTTTTCTGGTAATCCACCTCCACAAGAAGCATAAAGCTTGCTGCGCCCTGGCTGGAGTGCTGGGGTGTCAGAGTGGACGACGTGTTGCATTACTGTGCTGTGATTGGCCTCTGGAAACATCCCATAATCCCCTGAAGTCAAGTGGCCACTCTGGTCATTGTTTTGAACTTGGCTGCAGGCATGCGGATATCCCCTTTCAAAGCTCCGTTTCTGACAGCCGGCATGCTTATCTGCTCCGGGACACAAAGCAAACCTTTACTGCGGAATGCTCCTGCTGCAGAGGCAGACATTTGTGAGTGTGTGAGAGAGAGAGGTTGGGGGTGGGGGCTGATGTCGGGTTTCCCCCTGCCGCTGTCTGAACTTACAAGATGGCATGCTGACACACTCTGTCCCCCAAAACACATTGTCTCTCCCCCCACATACACACAATACTCCCCATCACACTCCCTACCCCTTCATTTGAAAAGCAGCTGGCAATCTAGTAGGATGCCCATGGAACAATGGGATTGGGAAGCTTGCATCATGTGATGCTGTGTCTGCCCCATGAGGCATTGCAAACCCTTTCCAAAGCATTCTGCAGCCACTTGCACACTGGGATAGCTACCACAATGCACTGTTCTCTGTAGTGTTGCAAGAGCTGCTAAAGTGGACATGGTCCACAGTCACAAGGAGCAAGCGTGAACACATAGCAGCGCTTTCCCTGCTGCTATCTCCGAGGGCCGGTTTAACTCTCAGCGCTCTTCATCTGCAAGTGTAGCCAAAGCCTAAGGTTCAGTCCCCTAGACCAGAGTATCAGTGACTTCAGGTCTAGCGATCGTTGAGCAGAAACAAGGCCTCTAAATTGAGTCTGATCAGCTCTGTCATTATATGCTGGAGGGACCAGGTCTTGTAGTATCTAAAACTATTTAAACAGGGTCTATGCCACAAGGTAGAACTACCTATCCTCACCTCCTGTTTAGAGAATTATGTTCAATTTAGGCCCTTCATTAGCGCCATATTAAGTGGTAGTTCTGCTGTTCTGTGGTCATACAATAAAGATAACATTTCATTCCCCCAGCATCCAAGATTAACATTAATTTTAACCCAAACCAGCCAAAACTGATCACTTTGGCAAAGCAAGTCTGTCTGCTGATCACCTAGGCAAAGTAGGTGTGTCTCTGCAAATATGGTCTGCTCCTGAGGTCTTTCCCCCAAATTCATCAACAAATGGCAGGGGAGAGCTCATTCAGACCCTGTCTTATATAGATATTTATTCAATTTTTTTTTAAGTGACAGGATGAAATGAATTAAAACAGATGGAAAATAAATTATGGATTAGCAAACAAATTATCTTCATAGCATAAATAGATACAATTATAGTGTTTGTATCTTGTTCCAACCTACATACCACTTGTTAAAATGAAGCACAATAGAATAATTAATTTTCATGACTTCATTTTCATTACTTTTCGGTGGGTTGGCAACCACATTCATATCTCAAGCTGCAGTCTGTAGAACAGACTGAAAGATACTTAAGCTCTTAAATCATGTCTTAGTTTTTATCTTACAAATTCTAAAATTTCTTGGCGAAAAGTACCAGAAGATTAACAAAGGAAGTTCTTGTTTGTAAATTTTCCTTGTGTTTATGGCCAAAAAAACAGGCTTTAATGCAGGTTCACCAGTATGACTTCCATCTATGCTAACATACCACAGGTCCAATTTGGTCATTTCCAAGGTCTTTCAACACTTTATAGCACTTGCATATTTACACTGGAATCCCACTGCTATTTCCTAGAATAGCTTCTCTCAGTAAACTGCAATATCTCAGACGTCTTTATCAGACTATACATTTGATTTTATTCTCAACCGTCTAGTTTCTCATTTTAAAATGGTATTGGATTTATAATGGTTAGGGATATCACTGCAAACAAACAATTAGGCAACCAGAGCATTATGGGCCAAATTTTTAAGGAGTCTCAACCCAGCTTTCAGTTTCTATTTTAAGTATTTATATAGCATTGTATTCTGTCTGTGCATATGC
Source organism: Lepidochelys olivacea (assembly GCF_965140295.1). Lineage (NCBI taxonomy): Eukaryota > Metazoa > Chordata > Testudines > Cheloniidae > Lepidochelys > Lepidochelys olivacea. The sequence goes on along the minus strand of NC_140415.1, from coordinate 82,683,014 downwards.
AAAGTGTTATCTGCCTGCTTAGTTTCGTTTGGCATGTCGATTAATTTACAGTTGGACTACTTTGGGACTCAATATGCATGTACAAGGGATTACATTTGTTTACATGCACCTACTCTTATAAGTGATAGTACAAAAAAAATCAAGATAGTGTGAAAATTTGATCCCCCAAAATGTTAAATTAAAGACCCATATGTGATCCTAGGTATTTGTTAAACACTGAACCCATTTGTAACAAGTACAGATTGGAAACCTTGCTGACAGACAGATCTTCATAAAAAGATCAGCTAAAATCAAAGGGAATAATTTGGAAAAAATGCAGCTGCCTTTCTAGTACATAGGTATCTGACAAAAAATTTATTTAATGCACTTTGCTTCAAAAGAGTTGAATTTGGAACAAGGGTGTTTCAGGTGGACTTGCCTTCATTTAAATCAGTGGCAGAATGAAAGTGTCAGATTTTTGTTATTTTGGGCTTAAAATCCCTCATTCTTGACCAAATTACACGCCCTTTTGGAGATGTATCAGTTTTAAACATGGAACAGTTGCAGATCCACCATAGAATACCATTTCTAGTATATGAAAATCTCATGGGTTTCCATAAACATCTCAAATTCAGCCCCAAAATTCCTTGATCATATTGCATATCTAGGATTTACCTTGCAGATCTCATAGTAAAATTTGGCCCAAAGTGGTGAAATGAGGCTGTCCACACTGCTTCCAAAAGAATAAATGATTGGTTCCATAACTTTTTGTTACATTATCCAAGGACTCATTTATTCTTTCTCAGCACACAGGGTGACTGTGAAGCCAAACAGCTGGAAACCATGCAATGTGTGTATGTTACACTTCATACATTATTACTACCATCTCTGTTAACACAGAGCATTCTTTAAGCAAATCCTTCTTCTTTAAGTGATATTTCTCAAGGTCTGTGGCACAGTATGATCAATGTTCTGCCACTAAGGTCTCTAAATGAAAAATGAATGCTGAAAGGGTAGTGGGGTTGGGGTGTTGTTTTTTTTTGTTTTGGTTTGGTTTTTTTGAGTCAGCATAGTGACTAAGATTTTTTAAATGTTGATCCAAGTTATTCCCCCCCCGCTTTTTAGATTGATTTTGTGGCATAACTATATCTACACACTCAAACAGACTCACAGTAGTTTGTCATTCATACTACAGTAATGTATTATACTTGCAGTGGTGACCCACTCCAGACCCTATACTAACAGTGAAATACATATTCTACAGTATATCTATATATTATTCTAATTGCATCATAAAATATATGTAGTATAATAAAAACAATCCAGATATAAGAAACTATCTTTTGGGGAGGAGATGGTACTAAATAGTGATGGGTGGACCTCAAACTGTTTAGCGAGTTAGTGCTAAGTTTGGATAAGTGCCTGACCATTTGGATGCTTATCTGGACTATTTTCAGAGTAACAGCCGTGTTAGTTTGTATTCGCAAAAAGAAAAGGAGTACTTGTGGCACCTTAGAGACTAACCAATTTATTTGAGCATAAGCTTTTGTGAGCTACAGCTCACTTCATCGGATGCATACTGTGGAAACTGCAGAAGACATTATATACACAGAGACCATGAAACAATACCTCCTCCCACCCCACTCTCCTGCTGGTAATAGCTTATCTAAAGTGATCACTCTCCTTACAATGTGTATGATAATCAAGGTGGGCCATTTCCAGCACAAATCCAGGTTTTCTCACCCTCCCCCCCCCCCCCCCACACACACACAAACTCACTCTCCTGCTGGTAATAGCCCATCCAAAGTGACCACTCTCTTGTTGTAAAGAGAGTGGTCACTTTGGATGGGCTATTACCAGCAGGAGAGTGAGTTTGTGTGGGGGGGGGGCGGAGGGTGAGAAAACCTGGATTTGTGCTGGAAATGGCCCACCTTGATTTTCTCACCCCCCCCCTTTTTCCAAAAACCACACACACAAACTCACTCTCCTGTTGGTAATAGCTTATCCAAAGTGACCACTCTCCTTACAATGTGTATGAAAATCAAGGTGGGCCATTTCCAGCACAAATCCAGGTTTTCTCATCCTCCGCCCCCCCACCCCCCACACACACACAAACTCACTCTACTGGTGGTAATAGCCCATCCAAAGTGACCACTCTCTTTACAATGTGCATGATAATCAAGGTGGGCCATTTCCAGCACAAATCCAAGTTTAACCAGAACGTCGGGGGGGGGGGGGGGAGGAAAAAACAAGGGGAAATAGGCTACCTTGCATAATGACTTAGCCACTCCCAGTTTCTATTTAAGCCTAAATTAATAGTATCCAATTTGCAAATGAATTCCAATTCAGCAGTTTCTCGCTGGAGTCTGGATTTGACTGTAATCGCGTGACCAGAGAGACTGAAGTGTTCTCCGACTGGTTTATGAATGTTATAATTCTTGACATCTGATTTGTGTCCATTTATTTTTTTACGTAGAGACTGTCCAGTTTGACCAATGTACATGGCAGAGGGGCATTGCTAGCACATGATGGCATATATCACATTGGTGTATGTGCAGGTGAACGAGCCTCTGATAGTGTTGCTGATGTTATTAAGCCCTGTGATGGTGTCCCCTGAATAGATATGTGGGCACAGTTGGCAACGGGCTTTGTTGCAAGGATAGGTTCCTGGGTTAGTGGTTCTGTTGTGTGGTATGTGGTTGTTCGTGAGTATTTGCTTCAGGTTGGGGGGCTGTCTGTAGGCAAGGACTGGCCTGTCTCCCAAGATTTGTGAGAGTGTTGGCTGAACACTCTCACAAATTTGTGAGAGTGTTGGCCTGGTGGCTGAACTTTGTGACTTTGTCCTTACCCATAACTATTTTACATTTGGGGACAATGTATACCTTCAGATCAGCGGCACTGCTATGGGTACCCGCATGGCCCCACAGTATGCCAACATTTTTATGGCTGACTTAGAACAACGCTTCCTCAGCTCTCGTCCCCTAACGCCCCTACTCTACTTGCGCTATATTGATGACATCTTCATCATCTGGACCCATGGAAAAGAAGCCCTTGAGGAATTCCACCATGATTTCAACAATTTCCATCCCATCATCAACCTCAGCCTGGTCCGGTCCACACAAGAGATCCACTTCCTGGACACTACAGTGCTAATAAACAATGGTCACATAAACACCACCCTATACCGGAAACCTACTGACCGCTATTCCTACCTACATGCCTCTAGCTTTCACCCTGACCACACCACACGATCCATTGTCTACAGCCAAGCTCTGCGATACAACCGCATTTGCTCCAACCCCTCAGACAGAGACAAACACCTACAAGATCTCTATCAAGCATTCTTACAACTACAATACCCACCTGCGGAAGTGAAGAAACAGATTGATAGAGCCAGAAGAGTTCCCAGAAGTCACCTACTACAGGACAGGCCTAACAAAGAAAATAACAGAATGCCACTAGCCGTCACCTTCAGCCCCCAACTAAAACCCCTCCAACGCATTATTAAGGATCTACAACCTATCCTGAAGGATGACCCAACACTCTCACAAATCTTGGGAGACAGGCCAGTCCTTGCCTACAGACAGCCCCCCAACCTGAAGCAAATACTCACCAACAACCACATACCACACAACAGAACCACTAACCCAGGAACCTATCCTTGCAACAAAGCCCGTTGCCAACTGTGCCCACATATCTATTCAGGGGACACCATCACAGGGCCTAATAACATCAGCAACACTATCAGAGGCTCGTTCACCTGCACATACACCAATGTGATATATGCCATCATGTGCCAGCAATGCCCCTCTGCCATGTACATTGGTCAAACTGGACAGTCTCTACGTAAAAAAATAAATGGACACAAATCAGATGTCAAGAATTATAACATTCATAAACCAGTCGGAGAACACTTCAGTCTCTCTGGTCACGCGATTACAGACATGAAAGTTGCGCTATTACAACAAAAAAAACTTCAAATCCAGACTCCAGCGAGAAACTGCTGAATTGGAATTCATTTGCAAATTGGATACTATTAATTTAGGCTTAAATAGAGACTGGGAGTGGCTAAGTCATTATGCAAGGTAGCCTATTTCCCCTTGTTTATTCCTACCCCCTCTCCCCCAGACGTTCTGGTTAAACTTGGATTTGTGCTGGAAATGGCCCACCTTGATTATCATACACATTGTAAAGAGAGTGGTCACTTTGGATGGGCTATAACTAGCAGGAGAGTGAGTTTGTGGGGGGGGGGGGGGGAGGATGAGAAAACCTGGATTTGTGCTGGAAATGGCCCACCTTGATTATCATACACATTGTAAGAAGAGTGATCACTTTAGATAAGCTATTACCAGCAGGAGAGTGGGGTGGGAGGAGGTATTGTTCATGGTCTCTGTGTATACAATGTCTTCTGCAGTTTCCACAGTATGCATCTGTCATAAATATAAAGGGAAGGGTAAACCCCTTTGAAATCCCTCCTGGCCAGGGGAAAGCTCCTCTCACCTGTAAAGGGTTAAGAAGCTAAAGGTAACCTCGCTGGCACCTGACCAAAATGACCAATGAGGAGACAAGATACTTTCAAAAGCTGGGAGGAGGGAGAGAAACAAAGGGTCTGTGTCTGTCTGTAGTCGTCTTGGCCGGGGACAGAACAGGAATGGAGTCTTAGAACTTTTAGTAAGTAATCTAGCTAGGTATGTGTTAGATTATGATTTCTTTAAATGGCTGAGAAAAGAATTGTGCTGAATAGAATAACTATTTCTGTCTGTGTATCTTTTTTGTAACTTAAGGTTTTGCCTAGAGGGGTTCTCTATGTTTTTGAATCTAATTACCCTGTAAGATATCTACCATCCTGATTTTACAGGGGGGATTTCTTTATTTCTATTTACTTCTATTTTTTATTAAAAGTCTTCTTGTAAAACACTGAATGCTTTTTCATTGTTCTCAGATCCAAGGGTTTGGGTCTGTGGTCACCTATGCAAATTGGTGAGGCTTTTTATCCAACATTTCCCAGGAAAGGGGGAGTGCAAGTGTTGGGAGGATTGTTCATTGTTCTTAAGATCCAAGGGTCTGGGTCTGTAGTCACCTAGGCAAATTGGTGAGGCTTTTTACCACACCTTGTCCAGGAAGTGGGGTGCAAGGTTTTGGGAAGTATTTTGGGGGGAAGGACGCGTCCAAACAGCTCTTCCCCAGTAACCAGTATTAGTTTGGTGGTGGTAGCGGCCATTCCAAGGATAACGGGGGTAATATTTTGTACCTTGGGGAAGTTTTGACCTAAGCTGGTAAAGATAAGCTTAGGAGGTTTTTCATGCAGGTCCCCACATCTGTACCCTAGAGTTCAGAGTGGGGGAGGAACCTTGACAGCATCCGATGAAGTGAGCTGTAGCTCACGAAAGCTTATGCTCAAATAAATTGGTTAGTCTCTAAGGTGCCACAAGTACTCCTTTTCTTTTTGCTATCTCGACTATCAGTACCTCTTCTGTCTGGAAAATTTGTCTCGAAATCCAACAGGAACAGGCTCTCTTGAGAGATTTCAGATACTTCCTGCTTCTGGGTGTGACAGAAGACCTTTATTTTTGGGGGGACTTCGGTTAGACTGAGTGTGCAGGGCAAAGGAGAGAGAGGAGTCAAAGATGACCCGAGGTTAAAAGTGACAGAATGGGGTAAAGAAGAGGGAGAGCTTTTTGTACTAATGTAACATCTTGATTTGATGGCTCTGTGTTTTCTTTAGAGCTACACTACATTGTTTATTCAGTGAGGTCTTACCTATTAAATTAAACTAAATAAACTCCAAGCCACTTGGCTCCAACTTGGATGGCTAAACATACACCTAATATTAACTTTTTACTCCCCTGACTGACTTCTATGCGCTTACATGCTAATCCCTCATCACACACAGGGGAAAGGAGGTGAATCACATCAACAGCCTTAGATAGGTGGTAGTTTTATAAATTTATTGAAATAATTTTGGTTTCAAAAGGAAGTTAAGTAGTAATATTGTTCATCAGCAGAATTCAAGCAAGTATAAACACTAGTCATTACCCTTCATGAGTACCCTTGCATATACAGAAAACAGCCAGCAAACGAACTCTATTTAATATTACTGCACTCAGACACCTTAACAGGTAATATGGGCCAAATTCTCAGCTGATGTAAACTGGATTTCATAGAATCATAGAATCATAGAATATCAGGGTTGGAAGGGACCCCAGAAGGTCATCTAGTCCAACCCCCTGCTCAAAGCAGGACCAATTCCCAGTTAAATCATCCCAGCCAGGGCTTTGTCAAGCCTGACCTTAAAAACCTCTAAGGAAGGAGATTCTACCACCTCCCTAGGTAACGCATTCCAGTGTTTCACCACCCTCTTAGTGAAAAAGTTTTTCCTAATATCCAATCTAAACCTCCCCCACTGCAACTTGAGACCATTACTCCTCGTTCTGTCATCTGCTACCATTGAGAACAGTCTAGAGCCATCCTCTTTGGAACCCCCTTTCAGGTAGTTGAAAGCAGCTATCAAATCCCCCCTCATTCTTCTCTTCTGCAGGCTAAACAATCCCAGCTCCCTCAGCCTCTCCTCATAACTCATGTGTTCCAGTCCCCTAATCATTTTTGTTGCCCTTCGCTGGACTCTCTCCAATTTATCCACATCCTTCTTGAAGTGTGGGGCCCAAAACTGGACACAGTACTCCAGATGAGGCCTCACCAATGTCGAATAGAGGGGAACGATCACGTCCCTCGATCTGCTCGCTATGCCCCTACTTATACATCCCAAAATGCCATTGGCCTTCTTGGCAACAAGGGCACACTGCTGACTCATATCCAGCTTCTCGTCCACTGTCACCCCTAGGTCCTTTTCTGCAGAACTGCTGCCTAGCCATTCGGTCCCTAGTCTGTAGCTGTGCATTGGGTTCTTCCGTCCTAAGTGCAGGACCCTGCACTTATCCTTATTGAAACTCATCAGATTCCTTTTGGCCCAATCTTCCAATTGGTCTAGGTCCTTCTGTATCCTATCCCTCCCCTCCAGCGTATCTACCACTCCTCCCAGTTTAGTATCATCCGCAAATTTGCTGAGAGTGCAATCCACACCATCCTCCAGATCATTTATGAAGATATTGAATAAAACCGGCCCCAGGACCGACCCTTGGGGCACTCCACTTGATACCGGCTGCCAACTAGACATGGAGCCATTGATCACTACCCGTTGAGCCCGACAATTTAGCCAGCTTTCTACCCACCTTATAGTGCATTCATCCAGCCCATACTTCCTTAACTTGCTGACAAGAATACTATGGGAGACTGTGTCAAAAGCTTTGCTAAAGTCAAGAAACAATACATCCACTGCTTTCCCTTCATCCACAGAACCAGTAATCTCATCATAAAAGGCGATTAGATTAGTCAGGCATGACCTTCCCTTGGTGAATCCATGCTGGCTGTTCCTGATCACTTTCCTCTCATGCAAGTGCTTCAGGATTGATTCTTTGAGGACCTGCTCCATGATTTTTCCAGGGACTGAGGTGAGGCTGACTGGCCTGTAGTTCCCAGGATCTTCCTTCTTCCCTTTTTTAAAGATTGGCACTACATTAGCCTTTTTCCAGTCATCCGGGACTTCCCCGGTTCGCCACGAGTTTTCAAAGATAATGGCCAGTGGCTCTGCAATCACAGCCGCCAATTCCTTCAGCACTCTCGGATGCAACTCGTCCGGCCCCATGGACTTGTGCACGTCCAGCTTTTCTAAATAGTCCCTAACCGCCTCTATCTCCACAGAGGGCTGGCCATCTCTTCCGCATTTTGTGATGCCCAGCGCAGCAGTCTGGGAGCTGACCTTGTTAGTGAAAACAGAGGCAAAAAAAGCATTGAGTACATTAGCTTTTTCCACATCCTCTGTCACAAGGTTGCCTCCCTCATTCAGTAAGGGGCCCACACATTCCTTGGCTTTCTTCTTGTTGCCAACATACCTGAAGAAACCCTTCTTGTTACTCTTGACATCTCTGGCTAGCTGCAGCTCCAGGTGCGATTTGGCCCTCCTGATAACATTCCTACATGCCCGAGCAATATTTTTATACTCTTCCCTGGTCATATGTCCAACCTTCCACTTCTTGTAAGCTTCTTTTTTATGTTTAAGATCCGCTAGGATTTCACCATTAAGCCAAGTTGGTCGCCTGCCATATTTACTATTCTTTCGACTCATCGGGATGGTTTGTCCCTGTAACCTCAACAGGGATTCCTTGAAATACAGCCAGCTCTCCTGGACTCCTTTCCCCTTCAAGTTAGTCCCCCAGGGGATCCTGGCCATCCGTTCCCTGAGGGAGTCGAAGTCTGCTTTCCTGAAGTCCAGGGTCCGTATCCTGCTGCTTACATTTGTTCCCTGCGTCAGGATCCTGAACTCAACCAACTCATGGTCACTGCCTCCCAGATTCCCATCCACTTTTGCTTCCCCCACTAATTCTACCCGGTTTGTGAGCAGCAGGTCAAGAAAAGCACCCCCCCTAGTTGGCTCCTCTAGCACTTGCGCCAGGAAATTGTCCCCTACGCTTTCCAAAAACTTCCTGGATTGTCTATGCACCGCTGTATTGCTCCCCCAGCAGATATCAGGAAAATTAAAGTCACCCATGAGAATCAGGGCATGCGATCTAGTAGCTTCCGTGAGCTGCCGGAAGAAAGCCTCATCCACCTCATCCCCCTGGTCCGGTGGTCTATAGCAGACTCCCACCACTACATCACTCTTGTTGCACACACTTCTAAACTTAATCCAGAGACACTCAGGTTTTTCTGCAGTTTCGTACCGGAGCTCTGAGCAGTCATACTGCTCCCTTACATACAGTGCTACTCCCCCACCTTTTCTGCCCTGCCTGTCCTTCCTGAACAGTTTATAACCATCCATGACAGTACTCCAGTCATATGAGTTATCCCACCAAGTCTCTGTTATTCCGATCACGTCATAGTTCCTTGACATCACCAGGACCTCCAGTTCTCCCTGCTTGTTTCCAAGGCTTTGTGCATTTGTATATAAGCACTTGAGATAACCTGTTGATCGCCCCTCATTGCCAGTATGAGGCAGGAGCCCTCCCCTCACAGACATTCCTGCCTGTGCTTCCTCCCGGTATCCCGCTTTCCCACTTACCTCAGGGCTTTGGTCTCCTTCCCCCGGTGAACCTAGTTTAAAGCCCTCCTCACTAGGTTAGCCAGCCTGCTGGCAAAGATGCTCTTCCCTCTCTTCGTAAGATGGAGCCCGTCTCTACCCAGCACTCCTCCTTCATGGAACACCATCCCATGGTCAAAGAAACCAAAGCCTTCTCTCCGACACCATCTGCGTAGCCATTCGTTGACTTCCACGATTCGACGCTCCCTACCTAGGCCTTTTCCTTCCACGGGGAGGATGGACGAGAACACCACTTGCGCCTCCAACTCCTTTATCCTTCTTCCCAGAGCCACATAGTCCGCAGTGATCCGCTCAAGGTCATTCTTGGCAGTATCATTGGTGCCCACGTGGAGAAGCAGGAAGGGGTAGCGATCCGAGGGCTTGATGAGTCTCGGCAGTCTCTCCGTTACATCACAAATCTTAGCCCCTGGCAAGCAGCAGACTTCTCGGTTTTCCCGGTCAGGGCGGCAGATAGATGACTCAGTCCCCCGGAGGAGAGAGTCCCCGACCACCACCACCCGCCTTCTCCTCTTGGGGGTGGTGGTCGTGGAACCCCCAACCTCAGGACAGCGCATCTCATGCCTTCCAACCAGCGGAGTCTCCTTCTGCTTTCTCACCCCAGACATATCATCTGGTCCACTCTCCGCAACGATACCTGTGGAGAGAACATGAAAGCGGTTAGTTACCTGTGTCTGTGTTACTGGAACCCGGACATTCCGCTTACCTCTTCTGGAGGTCACATGTTGCCAAGCTTCTTCACTGGCCTCTTGGCGCCTCTGTGCAACCTGCTCCATATCTGTAGAGCTTTGTGCCCCTAGAAGCCTATCCTGAGTTTCGTCCAGGAAATCCTCAGTTTCCCGTATGCAACGCAGGGTTGTTATCTGTTGCTCCAGACCTTCAATCTTCTCTTCCAATATGGAGACCAGCTTGCACTTTGACAGACAAAGTCGCTTCTGTCCTGTGGAAGAAAGACAAACATGGCACATCCAGTGCAGGTCACAACAGCTGAACCCCCCCCTTCCATATCACCTTCCTACTATGAGCTTCCTCAGAGCAGTTTGCAAGACGTAAGCCTCACTGGGCTCCCTCCAGGCGAACTCCCAGGCAAACTCCTGCTGTGTGCTGCTCTGCTGTCCCCGCTGCTCTGCTGGTTCTCCGCCGCTCAGCTGGTTCGCGAAGCTCTGGCTATTTTTAAACAGCCAGGCTTCCCTGTCGCAAACAAACAGACACCCTACTGCCCGCCCCCTGCAGGCTAGCAGCCAATCAGACACTCACTCAGGCTCTCACACTGCCCCCCCAGCAAACACACGCTCGGATACTTCCTCAGCAAGCAAACTTCATTGAAGACTTCATTTACTTCATTGAAGTCCATATTACTATAACACAAGACATTTAATATGAGGCTAGTGATGTCATTTTATTACAAAGGACTTGAAAATGGGACCACTGTTAAGAAGGCAAAATTGTCAATGGACACAGCAAAGCTGCCAATGGAATATCTTACAAGTTACTGGGATGATGCTGCTTTCTTTTTTTCCTTCTGTGTCTGATGAACTATAGTTGACGTGTATCTGTAAATATTTCACAGCTCACAATTAGATTTTCCTGGTTTCTCCTCATCTCCATATGACTCTGAGTACTAACAGTGAACAGCACCCATGTTATATGTTGACTCTTCTTTTTTTCCTTTCCTATTTGGAGTTTAGGTTTTGTGTGATGAGTGCCATAATGAATATCTGATTCAGAGAACTTAATAGAATTCTCCTTATTCTCAATTATGTTGAAAAAGAGACATGTTACAATGAGTAGACTTACTGTCTATGTACAGTCTTCTACTCTGCAATACATTGTCTTTCTTTGCATTTAAAATAATCAGAAAAATATACATGAAAACACAAATGGGTATATATGACTTCGTATATACGTTTCAAGGCATAGTACTCAATAGTTTTTCTATTAGATTTTTGTCATTACATGAAACAGGAGAAAATTATTACCTCACTTTTGAACATTTACTGGTATAATACATTGCTCCACTATATCATAACACATATAATATGGACTACTGGGAAGAGTATTTAGATACATTGATCATATGCAGTCATACAGTTATTACACAGTGGAATGCTACTCAGAGCACCTCTTGACTACCTCTTTCCACAGGAATTGATAGAATTTAGATGAAATTGTTATACCTAAAATATTTCTGGTTTTTAGTGTTCTAAATGACAACTACATAAATCCAGATTAATCCGGGTCATTCATATCATGAAAGAGATATGATCACATGCCATTCCTCTCTGATGCTCTCCCAAGTATACCCAGGGTTGTGAGGTGTGAAGCAGTTTTGTCTGTGCCTGCTGTAGATCAGCTCCCTGAAACCAGCTCCCTGAAACCAGCAGCCTGGTTTTTAGTGTTTTTAATGTTTTTAGTGTTTTTTTTAGTGTTTTTTTCTGGTTTTTAGTGTTCTAAATGACAACTACATAAATCCAGATTAATCCGGGTCATTCATATCATGAAAGAGATATGATCACATGCCATTCCTCTCTGATGCTCTCCCAAGTATACCCAGGGTTGTGAGGTTTAGTGTTTTTAGTGTTTTTAGTGTTTTTTTTTTAGTGTTTTTTTCTGGTTTTTAGTGTTCTAAATGTCTGTGCCTGCTGTAGATCAGCTCCCTGAAACCAGCAGCCTGGTTTTTAGTGTTTTTAGTGGGTTTTTTTTAGTGTTTTTTTCTGGTTTTTAGTGTTCTAAATGACAACTACATAAATCCAGATTAATCCGGGTCATTCATATCATGAAAGAGATATGATCACATGCCATTCCTCTCTGATGCTCTCCCAAGTATACCCAGGGTTGTGAGGTTTAGTGTTTTTAGTGTTTTTTTTTTAGTGTTTTTTTCTGGTTTTTAGTGTTCTAAATGACAACTACATAAATCCAGATTAATCCGGGTCATTCATATCATGAAAGAGATATGATCACATGCCATTCCTCTCTGATGCTCTCCCAAGTATACCCAGGGTTGTGAGGTGTGAAGCAGTTTTGTCTGTGCCTGCTGTAGATCAGCTCCCTGAAACCAGCAGCCTCTGGCCTCACACACAAGCATGGACTTCCAGGTCTCTGCAGACCTCGCTTCCTCTGTGCAAGCTACTGAGACACACACTAACGTCAGATTCCTCAAAGAGCTTCCTGCACTATCCAGCCCCCATCACTGGACACTCACAGATATTATCAGGTAAGCTGTCCCTGAAGAGACAGTGTACACACAGTTTGACTGGCACAACTCAAGCCCAGGCACTTTATAACATCATAGCACTGAAATAAACTTATGATTGTTTCACTATAAGTGTATTATCAAAGATTTAAGAGATACCGAGTAAGGATAATGAGACCAGAAATAGTTACACATGTAAAATAAAAAGTATAATATGTTTCTTGTATTAGAGTCTGAACTTAAATTTTAACAGGCTAAAATGGTCATGGAATCTTACAACTCTGAAGATTCATCATGAAACTGGATGTTCAAATCAGTCAATCTTGGTGACTCCAATATCACTACAGAGTGGAACTTGACCAGTTCATCCAAGGACTCTGAGATGCCAGCCAAAACACTATTCTCTAGAGACAGCAGGACAAATCACTTCCAAAAATTGATATTAACATCTTGTCCCCACCACAACAGGAACTGCTGGGTCCCAGACCAACTGGTCCTCCACAACCAACCCCTGCCTTGACCTTCATATGCTTATCACTCAGCCATTCTAAAGTAGTCATCCAAGAGACACAGCTGTAACAGCTAAATACCAAAATATGAACCTCAGAGGCCAGAATCTCAAAGTCATCAACCAACAGTAGTCTCCAAGGCTTTGCAAGAAACACGATAAAATTTCTTCAAAACCAGAGGGATTTTTTTTATTTTTCCCAACCATTTGTTTACTTTGTGTGTTTAACAGGACTGGATGTGTAGTCAGTTACCTCTGCTGTTTGCACTGGTTTTTAACACAGCAGTAGAGGAATTTTTTTTAATAAGAATATGTAGAGTGAAAATCATTTTAAAAATAAATCAGTGTACTCATGGGCAAATGGGATCTCTGAAACTACTTTTGACTTTAAAACAAAATTTTTTTTTAATTGACTAGATTTAAAGATGGCAGCGCCACTTGATTCTGTAATTATTTATTTCAGGAAGTTAGTCTAATAATTTGCCTTTTGAAAAATAGAATATTATTTCATATTCCATTGCTTTGCAGTGGTTCATTTGTGTCTTTCAGCTCTAGCATTGCATGGTTAGTAGAGCAATAGAAACATTTTCTTTAAATTACAAATTTCTGACCTATCAAGACACACAACAAAATATTTTTTGCCAAGCAAAATATAAAATATAGTTATAGCTGGTGTTTTCCATACAAATCCTATCTAATTACAACATGCAATATACAAAGGAATAGAATGTTATTTTTACTAATCTATATTTTGTATTAGCTCAGTACATGTGTGCCTGTTTTAGCATAGGGGTGTGTGAGGCAGTGCATCAGTGCAACAACACCCCCTCTAGTCAAGTGTGGCACAGCCCCTTCACTCACATAGCCTAGCAGGGCTGTCAATCTATTCCTGGTGCCCAGGAATCTGGAAACCCTTTTTTCACTCCCAACTCTGTCAGAGGGTTAAGCAGAGAACCCAGGCCCACCCACTCCAATGGGTTCCAGCTCAGGGCCCTCAAACTAGAGAAGAAGGATCGGGATTCTTCAACCCTGACAGTTCCCCAAGTTCCTTCCTATATTCCTTTGGATAGCGGCACACTCTCTAGTCTGTCCCCTCCTAGGCTGTTGTCTCTGGGCAACTCTTTAGTAGCTTGTTGGCAGGAGCTCCTTTCTCCAACCTGCTCACTTCTCTGGCTGCACCCTACTCCTCTGCTTCCCAATTGTTTTATCCTCTCAGCTGCTGTGAGGCTTCCAGTCAGCAGTGGACAGCAGTGCCTGTGTTACCCTTTCAGTTGCTGGGCCAGCACAGGGTACATACACCCCATGGCAGGGTGAAAAACATCAGAGTCTTTGCTCTCTCTAATACAGTCTCAACCAAAGGCATGTGTCAATGGAGAATTTTTCACCACCTAATTCAGGACTCTGAACACTACACGTACTCTTTCATTTCAGCTATTTTTATCATAGTATTGCTAAGTGTCTTCCTCTCTGTTGAGATGCTTCAGCCGCTAGGAGGTGATAACAATGATATGCCAGTTGATACAGTTCCTACTGGCCTAAAAATTGAGTCCCATTGTTCCTCTCAAATCAGGAACTCCTGAATATTGACTCTAAGTTTCTAGATGGGAAACTAACTTCAACAACAAATTGTATTTGTATTCCTCCTCCTATTTTCATTGTGACTTGCCTTCTTCTCAGTGGTCACCCTTGCACAGCCCAAATGGTAGATCATCTTCTTCCAAGAATACATGTTGCAGTTAAGGTTCAGCCATCAAGGAAAACAGCATAATTAAGTTCCCATATACCCAAAAATGGGGCTCCACACTTCTGTGATACACTTGTTCCCCAGTGTAGGCTCACCATCCCACATATACCTTCTAAACCCAACTCTTCTGCATAGCAAAATAAAGTACTGACTGTCCCATATATCATTAGTACCACCACTATTCATTGAGAGGCTACATAAAGTCATGTTTTTCCTCACACTTCTTCAACAAACAAACAATTCTGTGAGTTTAGTTAAACTGAGGAAGAAAAATCAGTGCTGCACATTATGGGCTAAGTTTTGCAATATTTATTCAGTGCACACCCAGGTAAAAACACACAAACTTGCAAAAACCATTTGTACTCACACCATTTACACAGGCACCTCATTTGGGAACCCAAATGATGTCTAGTGAGGCAAATCTGAGTTTTCAGAATATAAATTCTAACATGCCCCAAATTCTGGATATAAAGCTAAAAGCTTGGATAAGCCAACTTTGAACATCAACCCTTAGATATCTGAATATATCATATCTGGATATGTCCCCACAACAAATAGTGGTACACATCAGTACTCCAAGTGCCCTAAGACAATGGTTCTCGGCCCGCTCCGTTTCCCGCAGCCCCCATTGGCTTGGAGTGGCGAACTGCAGCCAGTGGGAGCCGCGATTGGCCAAACCTGCAGACGTCCATGGGGCCAAACCTGCGGATGTCCCAAGTCCATGGGGCCGGACGAGTTGCATCCGAGAGTGCTGAAGGAATTGGCAGCTGTGATTGCAGAGCCATTGGCCATTATCTTTGAAAACTCGTGGCGAACCGGGGAAGTCCCGGATGACTGAAAAAAGGCTAATGTAGTGCCAATCTTTAAAAAAGGGAAGAAGGAGGATCCTGGGAACTACAGGCCAGTCAGCCTCACCTCAGTCCTTGGAAAAATCATGGAGCAGGTCCTCAAAGAATCAATCCTGAAGCACTTGCATGAGAGGAAAGTGATCAGGAACAGCCAGCATGGATTCACCAAGGGAAGGTCATGCCTGACTAATCTAATCGCCTTTTATGATGAGATTACTGGTTCTGTGGATGAAGGGAAAGCAGTGGATGTATTGTTTCTTGACTTTAGCAAAGCTTTTGACACTGTCTCCCACAGTATTCTTGTCAGCAAATTAAGGAAGTATGGGCTGGATGAATGCACTATAAGGTGGGTAGAAAACTGGCTAGATTGTCGGGCTCAAGGGGTAGTGATCAATGGCTCCATGTCTAGTTGGCAGCCGGTATCAAGTGGAGTGCCCCAAGGGTCGGTCCTGGGGCCGGTGGTTTTGTTCAATATCTTCATAAATGATCTGGAGGATGGTGTGGATTGCACTCTCAGCAAATTTGCGGATGATACTAAACTGGGAGGAGTGGTAGATACGCTGGAGGGGAGGGATAGGATACAGAAGGACCTAGACAAATTGGAGGATTGGGCCAAAAGAAATCTGATGAGGTTCAATAAGGATAAGTGCAGGGTCCTGCACTTAGGACGGAAGAACCCAATGCACAGCTACAGACTAGGGACCGAATGGCTAGGCAGCAGTTCTGCGGAAAAGGACCTAGGGGTGACAGTGGATGAGAAGCTGGATATGAGTCAGCAGTGTGCCCTTGTTGCCAAGAAGGCCAATGGCATTTTGGGATGTATAAGTAGGGGCATAGCGAGCAGATCGAGGGACGTGATCGTTCCCCTCTATTCGACATTGGTGAGGCCTCATCTGGAGTACTGTGTCCAGTTTTGGGCCCCACACTTCAAGAAGGATGTGGATAAATTGGAGAGAGTCCAGCGAAGGGCAACAAAAATGATTAGGGGACTGGAACACATGAGTTATGAGGAGAGGCTGAGGGAGCTGGGATTGTTTAGCCTGCAGAAGAGAAGAATGAGGGGGGATTTGATAGCTGCTTTCAACTACCTGAAAGGGGGTTCCAAAGAGGATGGCTCTAGACTGTTCTCAATGGTAGCAGATGACAGAACGAGGAGTAATGGTCTCAAGTTGCAGTGGGGGAGGTTTAGATTGGATATTAGGAAAATCTTTTTCACTAAGAGGGTGGTGAAACACTGGAATGCGTTACCTAGGGAGGTGGTAGAATCTCCTTCCTTAGAGGTTTTTAAGGTCAGGCTTGACAAAGCCCTGGCTGGGATGATTTAACTGGGAATTGGTCCTGCTTTGAGCAGGGCGTTGGACTAGATGACCTCCTGAGGTCCCTTCCAACCCTGATATTCTATGATTCTACGTGGCAGGTAAACAAACCGGTCCGGCCTGCCAGGGGCTTTCCCTGAACAAGCAGCGGCCCTAGTTTGAGAACCACTGCCCTAAAATATTTTTAATTTTGTTAGTAGTTTGAATGGCTATGGGGGGGGTTGTTTGTTTGTTTGGGTTTTTTTGAGTTTTTGCTCACCTTGGGAACCCAAATCCCTCTTCAGGATTTATGTCCATGCCTCTAGCACTCCTGCAGAAAACATGGGAATGAAAATTATGTGCACTGAATCCACAATTCTGTATGTGGGGTAAATAGTTTACCTTCTCTTACTGTTTCGCACATTTGCAGTTTATTTTAGATTTATGGTGCTTTCTTACCAGCCAAGGTCCTTGAGTGCATGGCAAGGTGACAATGGGTATGAACAGAACTGGAATGGTTATATTAAAACCAAACAGAACAACTTAATTCAGCATTCACAGCATGAAGTCAAGAACTGCTGACATAACATCCCACAGTGCTCTGGGAAATAAAAAAGGTGAAGACAAGAGAATGGAAACAGTATGTAAGACAAATAGATAGAACAAGAAGAACAAGAGATTGTTTTGTAGAAATTATTTCCAGGATTTGAACAATTGTTACACATCCAATTAAAATACAGTTGTTCTCATCCATGATCTTTGTAGCATTTCTCTTCCTGAAAAAAAAAGTTACACAGAATATTTTTTGTTTTCTGTTTTATAATCCTTTAAATCAAAACCACATGAATAAGGTTTATGCAATGACATATGGAAGCCATTAGTACTTCTTCAGTTTTCAACTAAGTAGCCAACTCTGTACTCCTTAAGTAAGAAAAACTTCCACTGAAGTCAATGGGAGGGTGTTTTTTTTGTTTTTTTTTTTTGCATAACAAGAAAGCAATTGGGCACTAAGGGTGTGCCCACACTGCAGCTGGGAGGTGTGATTCCCAGCGTGGGTAGACACTCTTGTGCTAGCTCAGATCAGGCTAACACACTAAAAAGTAGCAGTGTGGACTGCTCATTATGGCTAGCCGCCTGAGCTGAGACCCAGTGGGTCAGCCAGGGTGACTTGGGTGGCTAACCTAAATTGTTGCCTATGCTGCAAAGTCCACACTGCTATTTTTTAGTGAGCTAGCACAGACCTGCCTACCCGCGCTGGGAATCACATCTCCCAGCTGCAGTGCAGAGATACCCTGAAGGTATTGATCTGTATACTACTGAAATGGCAGTAGCAGCCTCATGCACTAATGCTCATGCTATTTTGATACAAGAGACAAACTTTGATTTGATTGTGGATGGGTACTTTCTGTGCAATCAAAGCCCAGTACAACTCCCACAATGTCAAATGCAAAACTCCCACCAACTACAGTAGGAGGCAGGACTGAGCTCTTCATATGGTTTCCCCCATAAGAAACACAAAGCTAACCGAATACTTTTTCAAACGCCAATCTACCAAGAGAACTCTCATTTCAAAGGCTGTCACTTTCTCTGGGTGGATGGGGTTGAGGGAGTGGGCATCTATATTACAGTTAATCTCACATAGAGCTGTGCAGGAAGTTGTCCTTTCCCACAACATTTTCAAGGTTTCAAAAATGTTCCCATTCCCCATCAGGACAAAACTGAAGCCTTTCAAAGAAAAAATGAAAGCAAGAGAGACTTACTCCAGAATAGCAAATAGCCTTGTGGTTAGGACACATACCACTTACATACGATATAGGAGACCTAGTTTCAAGTCTCCGCTCTACCTAACTCAGACCAAGGACTTGAATGAAGGTTTCCACAATCCTAGGTGAGTGCCCAAACCACCAGGCTCTTGGCTATTTGGGGGCAGTTCTGTCTCAGGTTCTCCTGTTGGAGATATTTCATTCTGTAAAAATAAAAAAATATTCATTAGAACAGGGACTTGAACCTCAGTCTCCTAAACAGGTGTGTCTCCTAAGCACTGGGCTATAGATTCAGATTCTCCCTCATTCTGTGGCCAATGACTATTTAATTATTTATACAAAGTGGACCAGTTTCAGCACAAGTAGATTCTGTAGCCAGTGATTGTGTAGCCAAGGCATGCACAAGTTGTTTAGGAGACCGAGGTTCAACCCTGTCATAAATATAAAGGGAAGGGTAAACCCCTTTGAAATCCCTCCTGGCCAGGGGAAAGCTCCTCTCACCTGTAAAGGGTTAAGAAGCTAAAGGTAACCTCGCTGGCACCTGACCAAAATGACCAATGAGGAGACAAGATACTTTCAAAAGTTGGGAGGAGGGAGAGAAACAAAGGGTCTGTGCGTCTGTCTATACGCTGGGGTTTTCTGCCGGGGATAGACCAGGAATGGAGTCTTAGAACTTTTAGTAAGTAATCTAGCTAGGTATGTGTTAGATTATGATTTCTTTAAATGGCTGAGAAAAGAATTGTGCTGAATAGAATAACTATTTCTGTCTGTGTATCTTTTTTGTAACTTAAGGTTTTGCCTAGAGGGGTTCTCTATGTTTTTTAATCTAATTACCCTGTAAGATATCTACCATCCTGATTTTACAGGGGGGATTTCTTTATTTCTATTTACTTCTATTTTTATTAAAAGTCTTCTTGTAAGAAAACTGAATGCTTTTTCATTGTTCTCAGATCCAAGGGTTTGGGTCTGTGGTCACCTATGCAAATTGGTGAGGCTTTTTATCCAACATTTCCCAGGAAAGGGGGGGTGCGAGTGTTGGGAGGATTGTTCATTGTTCTTAAGATCCAAGGGTCTGGGTCTGTAGTCACCTAGGCAAATTGGTGAGGCTTTTTACCAAACCTTGTTCAGGAAGTGGGGTGCAAGGTTTTGGGAAGTATTTTGTGGGGGAAAGACGCGTCCAAACAGCTCTTCCCCAGTAACCAGTATTAGTTTGGTGGTGGTAGCGGCCAATCCAAGGACAACGGGTGGAATATTTTGTACCTTGGGGAAGTTTTGACCTAAGCTGGTAAAGATAAGCTTAGGAGGTTTTTCATGCAGGTCCCCACATCTGTACCCTAGAGTTCAGAGTGGGGGAGGAACCTTGACAAACCCACATTCAATTCCCGTGTCTTACACAGGCAGAGCAGGGACTTTAAGATGGGTAACCCACAGCTCAGGCACATGCCCTAACCACCAGAGCCTTGACTATTTCAGCAGAGGGTGCTCTCCAATTGATATTTTCTGATGAACAAATGTTTTATCAACAAAATTTCCAACCAGTCCTAAACCCAAGTTCCCAGCCAAACAGCATGTAATAAAGCTGACCCTGAAAAACCACAAGAATGAAAGACAAGCAGACTCTGAGGTATTATCTACCTAAATGTCCTCTTTATTTGACATTTTAAAGAAGATAAATGAGTAAATAAAGCTGCAGATATGAAAATGTTTTATTAACAAATGCATCAAAGTGTTAGTCATATTGATCCAGATTCAGTTCCATTGAAATCAATGGCAAAAAAAAATCCCTCTGTGACTTAAATGGCAGCAGGATCAGAAGAACATTATTTTTATGAAGAAAAATATATTGATAAGAAATGTCATTCTAATCCTTAAGTAATGATAGAAATGCTGTTATTTGGAGCATCAGAATTACACATTCTGGGTCAGCTCCTGTGCACGCTGATTAACAGCATGTGTAAAGAGCACAGAACTTGATTATTTTTTTTAGGATTGTTCCTTCAGCTATAGCTATTAAGCTCTTCAGTGGCTTATCTGAGCCAGGGCAGATGTGATTATGTAGATGGACAACTTTATTATAGGAGGATCATTAAGAAGGATCTAAGAGTAACACAAAGTATCGAGACACTTCATTTATCTCCATATCTACATCCATATCACACAAATATATATACTAAAACCGGTCAGGAATTTCTCAGTGAAATTTTTTCCATTGGAAAAGGTTGATCCATCAAATCCAAATCTGTTTGTGTGTGGAATGGCTGATTTTGACTAATTTCCTTTTTTAGAAAAAAAATTTTGGAAAAAATTGAATTGTCCCATTTTGACAAGTGTTAAAATGGAAAGTTTCTAATTGACTTTATTTCAAAATGTAAGTTAATTTATAGTAAAAATTTAAAAAAGTCAAAATTGAAACATGTTTCAATTGACCCAATCCACATTTTTTTCTGATTTTTAGGTTTATGAACATTTGAGATTTTATTTATTCATTCAGATTCAAGATAGGAAGAGTTTTCAAAATCTTTAAACTTCTTGGAGGATGGGAAAAACAATTCCTGCCCTGCTCGCACACGCACACACTCTCTGCATAGTACCTGGCAGTACTACGCATTTTAATATTCATGCGAATTTCAAAAACTCTTAGTAACATGAAAGTAATATTAAAATAAAATTATGTACTGTATTTTATTAACTGAAGAGTCAAGTCTGTGTAATTACTTTCAGCTAATACTTTTGAAGTTCATTAAATGTTTTGACCCATTCTAGTTTATAAAAAAGAAAGAAAAAGGAATTTACAAATATTTATACAGTAAGGAAAAGATGGGTTGCTAATAGAGCTGAGCAAATAATGGATTTTTCATTTCAAGGATAAAACAAGGGGGCGGGGGGAGGTCCAGTTCCATTAGAAACTTAAACCAGTCTTTGGGTGAACAAAAAAATTTTTTTTTAAATTGACAAACATTTCAGGTTCATTCAAAATGAATGGTTTATTTTTTCCAGTTTCGAGTCAGGTTGACTCTAAACAATTTTTTTCACAAGTTTGTCATTTAGATTCAGCAGTTTTCAGTGTTTTTCATTCTTTGTGTATGTTTGTGTTTGTTTTTCACTGGCCAAATTTGAGAATGAAATGCTATTCTGAAATAAAAAAGTCAAAACAAAATGTTTCAAAATTGTCAAAATGAAACATTTCAATTTTTTTCTAGGTTCTTTTGCCCTGAACTGTTAACCGAATTTGACCCAAATTTGTGAATAGTTTTGGAGACCTGAAAAAATGCATTCTGGGGTGAAATTTCTATTAGCTGACAAAAATTCACCCAGCTGTAGTTGTCACTGAAGTTTTAAGTTATCTGTGACATTACAACCTAGTTCCAGGGAAATAATTTGGCTAAAACAGTAAGGGCAAAATTCTGGCCCCACTGAAGTCAATCACAAAACTCATTTACTTCCGTGGGGCTAGGATTTCATCTCAAACTTTTAGGGCTTGAGCCAAATCTCATTGCAAAAAATTGAAAGATTCCTGTTTAAATGAAGTGAAAAGGAAAATATATAGGTCATAACAGTATAGTCTGTTTAAAGTGTGACTTTCTCATCTAATATAATACTGTTAAAACTAGAAGTAGTAGAAAAATCCAACCTCGTATATATAAAACCATTTGGCAAGTAACTGTGTTCTACTATATGCAACAAGAGCTCTATCCTGCATGGTTGGTTTAATGCATATAAGTCCCACTGAATGTTATGCAGAGTTATGCTGCAATTACTCCTCTTGAATTAGCCTTGCTTGACTGAGGCCTGATCTACACTACAAACTCAGATCAATATAAACCACAGTAGGTTGATTTAATAATGTATGTGTCTACACTATCGAGTACCTTCCGCTGATTTAAGTGACCAGTAAATTGACTTCTGTATTCCACCTCGGTGAGAGGCGTAGCGCTTGATTAGACAACCACAGGTCAGCATGGGCATAGTGTAGACACTGTGTTGTGTAATTTGAATGAATTGGCCTCCAGAAGGTGTCCCACTGTGCTCCACTGTGACCACTCTGGAGAGCACTTTCAACTCCATTGCACATCAGCCAGGTACACAGGAAACAGCTCCTCTGGGAACTTTTGAATTTTCATTTCCTTTTTGATCAGTGTGGGGAACTCGTCAGCACAGCTGATCATAGAGACTCAAGGCCGCAAACAGATTCGTCACTTCTGCCTCGCCCCTCCCCAGAGACGGCTCTGGCGCCTGGAATTTCTGATGGTGGGCCTGGACACCCAGCAATGCTGCGTGAAAATAAAGGAGCTCACCATAATAATGCTCACAACAGTGTATAGCTGAGCAGGGTCCCTGCTTGCCGTGCTACGATGTCTGCAGTGTAACCCAGGCTTAGGAAAAAAGGCACCAAAAAGCCTTGGTTTCTTTGCCGTTGATTTCAGGGAGGGAGAAAGGGAGGTAAGTGCATCATGGGAGGCTAACACCATGTTCCCATAACCGCTCGCACAAATGTTTTGGTCCCATAAAGCAATACAAGCCCAATCCAAAATTCCACTCAGCTCCATGCACTGTGGGATAGCTACCCACAATGTAGTGCTCTGTGCATCTATGCTCAATCAATATGCTCGAATGCAATCAATGTAGTGCTCTGTACAAGCCCTGCTAGTGAGGATGCACTCCGCTGACACAATGAGCATCCTGGGGACATGCAAGATCGACTTGCTTAAATTGGAGGCTCAGTGTCGACTTACATAAAATCAACTTAACTTTGTAGCGTAGACATGCCCTGAGAGTGGCCACACTTTTGAAAAAAGAGTCAATGGCAGTTGAGTTTTGTTTGGCATATCCTATGGTTCTTTGCTCTGCAATAAACTGAAGTGCTCTGTGAATTCTTCCACAATTTATTGGGAGAGAACTTATCTGCCCTTTCTGAGTACATGGGGGAAAATGTGGAAATTGATTGAAGGACTAATGACTCTCAAGTGGAGCTAGCTTACATACACATTACAGAGTGTTAGTAGCTGATGAGTTGTGCTAACCGAAGTTTCAGCCTAAAACCTCTAATGAGCCAGCCAAGTTGAGTTAAAAGCTCCACCACGCTCGTTAGGAGCAACATTTGAATTATAACTTGATTTAACTTTGCAGTGAAGACAATCCTGAAGATATACCTGTGTATGCACAAGGAACACCAATTTGTGAGAGATATGCATGTACTGGCCCTGACTACCACAGTTTCCTGTGTTGATCTAATACTGGATTGTTCCTTTTGAAGTCTCTTCAAGAATGAGAAAACTTAGGTGTGATTCTAATATTGCTCCCACTTGCAGAGTCCTTTAAAATGAACCACATGAATAGAATGTGTTTTTAGATCATAATGTTTCATATGAACTATACATTCGAATGCTAGAACAGCTATCTTACCTATGGGAAGAAAAGTAAGCAAGAATAATATTTAGAAATTCAAACATGTTAATGTCTGTATGCTACATTGAACTAAATAATCTTCACAAGAATCTTTTGAGGTAGGAAGATACGTTACTGTGGTTATTTTATTGAAAGGGGGACTGAGACAAAGCAGCAATGTGAAGCCACATAGTGAGTCAGTGGTAGCATCAGGAATAGAACTTGGGCCCTCCTGACTTTCAGTACTGTACTTATTTCTTCCATCACACTGCTCTCTGAGAAGAAAGAATAATTCTTGATTATGTCCATTATGTGCAAGTCTAGTATAGCATTAAATTGTCAGTGCTACAAATATATTTTCCAGGACCATATTTAGTGGCTAACACCACAGTAAATCATACCCTGGAGAAAGAATTGTTACCATTATACTTCCAAGGGAAAGTGTTTATTTTACCTAAATTTTTCGATTTTCCATCTGGAAAATCTAAATGAAACATTTCATTTTGGATCAAGTCAACATTAATCTATGTCCATCTGGCCCACTACAATGTCTCATGGGAACAGTAGTTTGGGTGCTTCATGTCTCAGAAACTGGGTGGATTATCGAATTCTCAGCCAAGTCTGTTGAGCACTACTGACCAGACATATGTGTACATCACTTTTAACCTGTCTTCCTCAAATATTCTGTCACTTTTTAAAACACAAGCTATTATCCATCAAGAACCCTCAGAAACTCCTATTAAGATGTTTAGCCCTCTCCTGTCAGTGGATAGTTCAGAGTGGTATTTTTGTACATTCTAGTAATTTCTGCAAGCAAACAAAGAAGGTATTGCCTACAAGAAAATGACTCTTTGCTTTAAAATTTAAATGTAGACATCTCTGATCTAGAGAGATCCAGCTGCAATAGGAAAATCAAATTAGTTTGTACCACCTATAAATAAATGATCAAACAATTGTGAACAAGAACCTTTCATAGGGCAAATTACGGTTTCATGATTTTAGCCTCCATCTATGAGCATAGACTACATATGATGCCACAGAGTTACTATTACTCAAGTGGATCTCTTCCAGACATTTCACAGAATGGGTTGGGGGAAGGAAAAAGTCAAAAATGTCAAACGTTTGTTTGCACTTTGGCATTCATCCAACTTGTATGCTAAAATGAGGATGCACTTTTGAAAAATCAGACTCTAGGTGCCAACTGACATTATGAAAAAAAAATTCTGGTCATTTCAACAAAGACCCAAAGTTTGTTGCCAGTCCACAGTCAGGTTTTAAA
The DNA here is from genome assembly GCF_965140295.1 of Lepidochelys olivacea. Lineage (NCBI taxonomy): Eukaryota > Metazoa > Chordata > Testudines > Cheloniidae > Lepidochelys > Lepidochelys olivacea. The sequence continues at coordinate 82,657,869 of NC_140415.1, read as the reverse complement.
ATCATTCTTTGCCATTGTGATGACACATTATTGGTAAATGTAGACTCCATAGAAACCCCTGGGTGGGAGGGAAAAAACAACTCAAACAATTTTCCAGGGAGCCTTCCAAGTTAAATTGAAGGAAGTCTTAGGGTGACAAAGAGCTCTCTTTAGCAACTACTGCTTACTCTACCTAAGGGATTACTGACCAAGATTTATATTTCCCTATAGGTTTCTTTTAGATTTTGTGCAGATATTTATGAAAGGTCGGCTCCGAGGAAACCTGATAGTAAGGTTAAGACAAGAGGATGTCCAGTAATTTGCATGCCTTTTTTCAGACTTTTGGACAAAAATGTCTACAGTCTCTGTCACTCTTTCCCTATTAAATGAAAGGAGGAAGCACCTTCCAGGGGTACCGATCATGACAACAATCAGGATAGATTTGTAACAGATTTTGTTCTTCTTTATTAAATACACTGTCCTGAGAGTCAGTGGCATCCAATAAACAAGTTCTTATTAAACTGATGGAAAATAAATCAGAGGTCCCATTTCTGACACTACAAATGCTAGATGAAAAACTAACTATAAAATGTTGCAGAATTAAAACTTTTCCTCTGTTTTTAATCTAAGAGGCAACTGTCAGAAGGTGATATCCTCACCCCCCTGAAGTTTATGGCAAAACTCCAATTGACTTCAACAGAGCCAGGATTTCACCCAGGGAGTTTAAGGCAAGGAATAAAGATTACTGCACATGTAGATGCCTTGTAAACATTTCATGGAAAAACAAATGGACAGAGGGAAAGCTTTATGCCACATTATTTATACATGGGAGAACTAATCCATGGCAGGGGATGTGTCCTCATATAATGAAATATTATTCTCAAGAATTTGTATAGTGCTTTTTCCCGCATAGATCTAAAAGCTCTTCACAGAGGTGGGTAAGTATAATCCTTCACAGGGAAGGCCTGCAGATCCCTTAGAGTGGGTCTCTCCCTGTTTATAGCTTGCCGCAGGGAGAACTATCAATCAAGGCGGGATGGGAGTAGTCACACTGCCAGTTCTGGTCTGCTTCCAACAATTGCCAGTAGACTCCTTTTTTCCATCATTTTATTGATATACGATGAAATCCTGAGGTCTTTACTCAGACAGACACTCACTGAGTTTTGCAGAAGTCAAAAACTTCAGTGGAAGTGGATCTAAGTAAGGACATTGACACATGCAAGCATACACACACACCCTGCTTTTTCCTCCAAATTTTACAGGAGACTAAGTAATTAAGAAACTAATTTTAAAAAGAACCAAACAGGTGCACTAATTGCATTCACAAAATGTGCAAGTAGAGATGAAAGAGGTAAATGTGTAAACAAATGTTGCAGTTGTCCATGCAAAATGGTTGCTTTCCAGTGCAAATATGTGATTATACTTTCAGATACTTGTTTTAATGTGTAACTGTTTTCTGCAAGCAACTCCATCTTATATATGATAAACTTTCTCTGCCCCGCATGAGGATTTTTTTATATTCTCCTTTAGGAATCTTGCATTTATATAAAAATTTTCATTGATAGGGAAAAAAATAGTACCCAACCACTGAAAAGGGGTATCCCAGTCTTGTCTTTATTTTCATTTAGCAACACTTTTTAAAGATAGCCCTACTCAACAATATTTTTTAACATTATTTACTTGTTCAGATTTTTTTATTTTTACTATTTGGACTGCTATAAGTAGAGTCACAATGAGAGCAAAACATTTATCGTAGCAGTTTTTATAGCAATCAGGGGGTCCAATATTTTTTCCTCATGATGAGAACTAATTGTAACCTGACTAGTATGTAATATACCTCGTAGCTGAAGTATTGTCTTTGGTCCAGTAGAATATGCAAAATCTGAAATTTTCCTTCTATTATCCATTATAATCTTCTCTTTTAACAATGTTTATTGCAGCTAGAAACAAGATTGCCAGTCCTTCCCAAACTTTACTCTCCATTTTAAGAATTTTGAAACCACTACAGTGCCATGATGACAATGGACATATTCCAGGTATAATAAACTTAATATTACAGTCATATGGTGCTACATGCTATGGAATGCAGTTGTATGAAAATTAAGCACAAAATTAATGGTGTAATCATGTCTGTGAATTTTGAATGAGCATAAGCATAGGTTAGGGGAAATTCTTTGCAAAAACCCCATGACTCCCTTGACACTTTTCTGTAATTGGAAACAAGTGAGAGGAAGTGGGAATACTGTTATATATCTTGCTCTGAACAAGCCAACAAACTAGGGAAATGTGGTCGAGAGGAAATTACTATAAGGTGGGTGCACTACTGGTTGAAAGACCATACTCAGAGTAGTTATCAAAGGTTTACTGTTAAATTGGGAGGATGTATCTAAGTGGAGTCAGGCAGGAGTCTGTTCTGCATGTGTTACTATTCAACATTTTCATTAAGGACATGGATAATGGAGTGGAGAGTACACTTATAAAATTTTCAGATGACACCAAGCAGAGAGAGGTTGCAAGGGGTTTGGAGGACAGGATTAGAATTCAAAATGACCTTGACAAATTAGAGAATGGTCTGAAATCAACAAGATGAAAAGCAATAAAGTCAAGTGCAAAGGAAAAATCAAATGCACAACTACACAATGGGAAATAACTTCCTAGTCAGTAGTACTGCTGAAGATGATCTGGGGGTTATAGTGGATCACAAATTGAATATTAGTCAACAACATGATGCAGTTGCGAAACAAAGAAAAAGGGGGGGCTAATAACTTTCTGGGGTGTATTAAAAGGAGTGTGGTATGTAAGACATGGGAAGTAATTGTCACGCTCTACTCAGTACTGGTAAGGCCTCAGCTGGAGTTCGGTGTCCAGTTCTGGACACAGGAAAATAGATATGGACAAACTGTGGAGAGTCCAGAAGAGAGCAACAAAAAGGACAAAAGGTTTAGAAAACCTAACCAATGAGGAAAGGTTAAAAAAAACTAGGCATGTTTAGTCTTGAGAAAAGAAGACTGAGGAAGCATAACAGTTTTCAAATATTATAAGAAATGTTATAGAGTAGCAGGTGATCAATTGTTCTCCATATCTGCTGAAGGTAAGCCAAGAAGTAGTGGGCTAAATCTGCAGCAAGGGAGATCTAGGTGAGGTATTAGGGCAAACTTTTTAACTAGAACTGGAATACACTTTCATGGGAGGTTATGGAATCCCCATCATTGGAGGTTTTTAGGAGCAGGTTAGAAAAACAACCCTCTGGGTGGTGTAGGTATACTTGGTCCTTCCACTCCACAGGAAGATTCACTAGGCCCCCTCTCAAGGTCCCTTCCAGCCCTACACTTCAGTGATTCAGTGAAACATTATGTGCCCCTTTTAATTTCTCAAATAGTTATATGTTTTTTTAAAAGACTAGAGGATCATAAACACTCTGAGGGAAAATATTTTGAAATAGAAGAATAGTTATTGGCAGGTAGGAAAGTTAGCTATAGATGGTTGGGGGCTGAAAGAGCAAAATTATAGGTGAAAGGAGAGTTTGTTAGAGTGGCTTGCCAATTGTGTTCATAGATTCATTCTTAGATATTTTAAGACCAGAAGGGACCATTATAACTATCAAATCTGGCCTCTTGTGGCCATAGAATTTCACCAAGTGATTCTTGAATCAAATTTATAACTTCTGGTTGACCTACAGCATCACTTTCTTATAACTTACTGTAAAGATGTGATCCAACTGCCACTGAAGATGTGGGAGTGTTTAAATGGGAGCTGTCTCCATCCATTTATATTATTATTCACATGCTCCTAATCTATTTTATATAAAAATCTTCTCTAGCCCTTAATATATAATAAATATTCTGTCAGTCACACAGCAAGTCACTAAAGAAAGATCTTTAACAGCTCACTATTTTGAAATATACCAGGGTAGGTGACTGGCAACATATTTAATTTTACTGGTACATAAGCTTAGTAACTCAGAGCACACCTGCTTCCACTCTCAACATTAATTACTGTGATATATAGGAGTTGCATAGTGTAAGCGGGGGAATAGTCCCGCTATTGTGGGGAACTTTCCTGGCTTCTGCACTACCCTGGTGAAGTGGGCTAGCGAAAGGATCTGAGTCCTCGCTCCCACTTCCTTTACCCAGTGGTCTCCCTGCCCTTGAGGACTCCTCTTGCACTCTCCTGTCTGGCAGAGTCCTCGTAACCCCAAAAAGGCTGGGCCCAGGATTCCTGGGGGCTTGACCCCCAACCCTGCTGTGGTCACCTAGGACAGGTGCTAGGGTGTCCCCACTCCGGGGTACTCTCTCCGCACTGGGCACTTCTCTGACCCACTGACCATTACATTCAATTTAAAGCAAATACAAGTTATTTAATCAACAATTAATTTTAAAAAGAATAAGGAAACATGGGAAAGGTTAAAGGAAACACATCAACCCGCTCTGTGGCAGGGAACATCACAAACAGTGTCTCTGGAACGTCAGGGCAGTTCACAGTCTGTTCCTTGTATGTCCCAGGCCTTCTTCTCAGGCCCTGGCTGCATGGATGCTGTGGGTTGGACACTTACTCTGGTGGTGGCCACACACTCTCAGGCTCTAAGTGGTAGGACCCTTCTTCCAAGTGTCGCCCTCGCCCTGTCGGGATTACAATCCAAGCCTGGCCTGCAGAGCCCCTCGGCTGAGGCGTCTCCCTGAGCTGGGCTTGCTGCCCAGGGTCCCCCGCACTCTCCCTAGCTGCTCACCGCACCCAGCTCCGGACTGCTCCAGCCCCAGCTCCACCACTCTGTCTCTGCACTGCTGCTGCTCTGCCTCCAGCTCCCTGGGCTGCTTCTCTGGCCCCTCTGGCTCTGGTTGCTACAGCTCTGCTCCCAGGACAGGTCTGCTCTGCAGGCTGCTTCTGTGACTCTGCTCCCAGCACTGACCTGCTTCCTGGGCTGCTTTTCTGGCCCCTCTGGCTCTGGTTGCTGCAGCTCTGCTCCCAGGGCAAGTCTGCTCTCTCTGGCCTGTGCCTCTGGCTTTGGGGCTGCAGCTCTGCTCCCAGGACAGGGTCTGCGCTCTCTCTGGGCTGCTTTTCTGGTCCCTCTGGATCTGGCACAGCTCTGCTCCGCAGCTCTGCTTGGGCCCCTGCTTTCTCCTTAGCTGGGCCCCACTCTGTCTGACCTAGGCCAATCCAGCTCAAACGGAAGACAGGAGCTCCCTGGCCTCCTGACTCCCTGATTAGCCTGCTTGCCCTGTCATTCAGGCTGAACTGGAGCATTGGCCTCTCCCCATTGTTCCTGGGGACTCAGTCTCAGGGTCCTGATTTCCCATAGACCCATCCCCTTTTAGTACTGGGAGCTAGCCAACCAAAACACCCCCACTGAATGTTAGTAAGGGGGCAACAGTCCCCTTACATTAGTATCCTTTTAAATTGTGAGCCCTCTTGTTGTCCTCACTATCTTCCATATTTCACAAGCCACTAGAACACTGCCTCACCTACGTACTTGTAGCTAGGCCTTTCATGTTTATGTATTGAGTAAAGATGGTTCTTTGGACTCCATTGTGCCGATGTCATTCCTTCATATTGTGTATGTTGTGTAAAGATTATTAACTCCAGAGCAAAACAAAAATTACCTGAACTTTTAGACAAAAGCTTTTTGAGGTCTTTCAGGAATCAGAGACAAATAAAAAAAAATCAGAATATTTTGTTCAGTGAAAGATTTCAAAATATCAAACTTTTCATCTTGATTTGGGACCAAAAAAAACAAAAAATTGAAATACTCTAATTTTCCAGGGAGCTGAAATTCTGAATTTTGTTCAGCTGTACATTCAGGCAAGAGATTTTAAGGCTCTGATTCACAGTTGTTTACAACAAAGGATTGTAAATTTTCTATTGGGCTATGAGAATGCAGGAGATGCTACTACATGGGCATAGACTACTGGGGTCCTGAAAGGGGGGCTTTAGCCCCACTCCCCTGAAGTAGGGGCTTAATAAATAAAGGCAACACTGAGTTTGGACCAGAAGCTCATTTATCTCACTTGAATAAAAGTGGACAAATTTAGTCATGGTACAAAACTACTCATTAAAGTGATATTCAATAGCTATTTTTTCTTTACTTCTAACTTCCCCAAACAACAAATTGTCTATGACCCTGTAGATCCCTAGTTTGAGATCCACTGTGCTAATGTAATGACTTTCAGTACTGATAGGTGAAAACAAAGTTCATAAAATGAGAGCAAGGCCAGCCAGCCTTCCTTTTGGGAAGGAAGTCCCTTAGCATGGTCTGCTCATTCTGAAATGAGGTTGAGGAAGCTGAGATGAGTCCAGATTAGTTACAGTGTTGGGCAGTCAGAAGATGAGCTGGGCAATAGGGATTATTCTTTCCTCCCCCTCCAAGTCTCTTTTTAAGTCCTCCAAAACAGAGTAAAAGTGAGTGGCAATTTTATCCTTATTTTGTTCTCCAATTAAATCCATTTCCACAAGGTCAAGCTTGGCATAGGTAACTTTGTTCTCACATTTTCTTGTTTACCAAGTATGATCTCACCATAGTCCTTGAGCTATATCAATAGGCCATTTTTGTTTGGACTAATTCAGTTTGTGTCTGGTTTTCTTGCACCTGTTCATAACATGACCTATTTTCCATGGTGATTTTTCAAGCAGGCAAAAAGTCATAGGTTATTGTGACATGTTATAAACTTTCACATACTTTTCTCAGTTGCTTAGGGCAAACTTTTAGATCCAAAAATCATCACAGAACCAACACAGGAAACAAATAAAAATGCATAGCATTTAGCTGAAACAGATGTCTGATAAGTACAGGGTGTAGTACTGCACTTCCTGATTTAAGAGACTTAGATATTAGAGGGAAAGGATCTAAAGAGCTTTCAAGATAGTTCCATTTTTAAGGATTAAGTCTGACTTTCTCCACTTGTATTTGTTTCCAACAGTACAAACTAGGTATTTAGACATTGCCAGGGTCCTGGCAATGGGAACTGTAAAAACAGTGTATTAAAACATATTAGTGTGAATTACTGCTTTAAAAAACCCAGTCAGAGGCACTGCATCAAATTTATCACCTATTATGATAATGCTGATTTTTGTATGAATATGAATGTTTATACTCTGAGCTGTTAAACTAATAGTTCTGTCACTAAACGTGTTACCCAGTGTATACACATTTTTGTTTTAAGATGTTAAAAAACCAACAAAGCATCAAATGAACAAATCATGTGTTCACCATTCGAGGCACTGATCCTACAAAGGATTCCATGTGGGTTGGCTCTTATGCCCACACAGAGTCTTGCTGATATCAATAGGACTCCATGTAAATCCACAAGAACAAACTCCTTTGTACGAGTGAGTCCTTTGGGCTCAATCCAGCACCCTGTAAAGTCAAGACTTTCACTGACTTCAAATGGAGTAGGATAAGGCACTAAAAACAGTGTGATAGGCAAATGTTGTTGGACCCTCCCACAAGGAGGAGCATCCCAGAGCTCGGACTCCCAAAGCTCGTGTCCCAGAGTTCTGTATTCTCTGCAATTAAATAACCCCTTAGCCTGAGCCCCATGCGCCTGAATCAGCTAGCACAGGCCAGCTGTGGGATTTTAATAGCTGTGTTGACATACCCAGAGAGACTAGATAGATGAACAGGCTATGGCGCATGCACAGATATTCCATACGTTGAACCAAGAGCTAGCTGACGGAAGCTTTCACATCTGTCAGACCAAACTGAATAATATATTTTAATGTGTTTCAATAGCAATAGAAAAGTAATTCAATGTGCTAAGCTACAGTGCTTTCTGCAAAAGCAAGGAAGGAAACAAAAGGGATGTCATGGGAATTCATACTTGATAGGTATATATTTATAAAATCAAGGGCAAAGTTCAGTCCCACTATAAGAAAGAATAATTCCATTGAAGTCAATGAAGTTGCACCCACTTACACCAAGATATAATTTGGCTGTTAAGATGTAACCCATAAGTAAGTGTTACTTTGGTCATGCAAAAGTGGCATATTTACTGTAGTTATGGTGAGTACTATTTTTAATTCAGTGAGGCTTGGAAAGAATAGCTGCCCTGTAGAAGTAGTTAAATAATGTTGCAAAACAAACTGAATTAAACCAAAGAATTTTTTCTTGTGTTTTTGGGGTAATGTTCTGAATTTACTTGAACTGTATATTATATACATATAATGATGGCATCAACAGCAACTCCATAGTTAAGGCTGTGTAGATATTTGCAGTTTTAGCAGGAATCAAACCCACTGTGTCACATTTTATTGACTGAATATTGTCTTTAGATTTAGCACAGTAACTTCTCAGAGGAGAACTGATTTTCCTATAACTATTTTAGTGAAATCTTTACTACCTTACAGAGGAAACAATTAAATGATCCCTTTTGGCCACTTCCCCGTTTTCCTATAATTTCTTTAGGTTTCCCTAGCTAGACAACTGCAGTTCCCACCAATTCCAACCCTCCCCCCCCCACACACACACACACAGTGATAACATCACAGACAAAGGCCAGTTTCAAACTTTTAAAAATTAAATCACATAAGAAGTTAATTATTCCCCATAACCTAACTGAATTTTGCCAAGATTACCTCATGGGACAGCTCAGATTAATCATATACTTCTGTTTTCCCACTCTGCCAACCTTCCTTTGACTAACAGGTAATATTTTGAAAATTTAAAAAAATAAAACCCAAAACATTAGAAAATCTTGATGAAAAACAGAAAGTAAGCAGCTATATCCTAAACTGACTAGCTATTGTCGACACATACCCTGATGAGGAGAGATGGGGCTCTGGGAACGTATGGGGGCTAAGCAGGCCTTTTGGAGGTGTGAATGCTGAGCTGAGCTTGGCATGTGAGAGTTAGGGGAGTTGTGGCTGGACAGACAGTTTGGAGTTGAGAGAAGGAGCTCATTGTCTCTGGGCTGAGTCAGAGACTGAATGCCTCCCTCACTTCTACACTGAGTCCACTATATAGTGTTTGTAGGATTAGCTGTACTGCCCAGACCTGTCCCATCATCTTTATGACAACACACTGGCCCCACCCCAAACCTTAACCCCAAAATATATTTTAATCTCACAGATTTCCAGTATATGCGCTGGCATCTGTAAACAAACTAAGTTGTTAAATCTTGTCCTAACTCAAGAGCAGCTGCGATTACTGCCCTGCCTCTATAAAAAGGGTGTTGCAATTACTCTTCCCTGAGTGCAACTGGGGAACTCTAGTAGATGATCCCATATGGCAGTGCAGAGCTTCCCCAATGCAGGGCTGTAGCTAAATGTCACAATCTAGCCCTTATTCAGCAGCTTTCAGACATACAACACAGCCATCCCTATATGTAATTCAGGGAAGAAACAGTTAACTATGAAGCTAATTTAACCCCAAACCTAAGGCCTAATCCTGCAAGCATTTATTCATGAGAAGCTTTATGAGACCACTCTCCACCACAGAGTTCAACAGGTCTACTCACAAGGGTATATTTACTTGTGTATGTGTTTGTGGCCATCCATAAATTATGTGATTATTAGGGGGTGGGCTGATCTTTAATTTTTCATGTTTGTTTCAGGGTTACAACATGCTACAAAGGGTGGGTGGGTCTTGGGGGGGAAAAATCACCAAAAATGCCATTGTACAAGGCACTGTTAACGCACACCGCACCCTTGGAATATTGCATACAACTCTGGTCACCCATGTTTAAGAAAGATTAATTCAAACTGGAACAGAGAAGAGCTACTAGGATGATCACAGGAATGTAGGGCCTATTTTATGAGACTGGAAGAGTTTGGCTAGTTTAATAGAGCAAAAAGAAGGCTGAGCAGGGATATGATTGCTCTCTGTACATACATTAAGAGTGTAAACAACAAGGAGGGTAAAGAGCTATTAATGTTGACACAAGAACAAATGGCTATTAACTGCCTATGAACATGTTCAGGTTGGAAACAGAAGGTTTCTAACCATCAGAAAGGTGAGGTTCTGGAACAGCCTTTCAATAGGAATTGTGGTAGCAAACAACTTAACTAGTTTTAGGAGACAGCTAGGCAAATTTATAAGTGATTGTATGATAGGGTTGTTTCTGATATCAGGGTACAGTGCTCAACAGCCCTGGGACTTACTTCTGAGTTCTGTATTATGTTCCTAAAGCTCATGCTTAATGGTCACTAGCAGGCATCAGGAAGGGATTTCTCCTTGCCCCCTGACCTATCCCCAATGTATTCTGGGAAGGTTTTTTGTTTGTTTGTTTTAAACCTGCTTCCTCTGAAGCATCAAGGATGGCCATGGCTAGAAATGAGACATTGGGCAGGGAGAGCCAAGGCTTTCAGGTGGCACCAAGTATTCTTTTTCCCAGGTGTTTGGTTGGCTGGTTCTTGTTCACATACTTAGGATCTAACTGATCACCATATGCGGTGTCAGGAAGGAATTTTCTCCCAGGTCAGATTTGCAGTGACTTGGGGTAATCAGGATCCCAACAAGGGCAGTCATGGGCCAGGGCAAACCTAAGGCTAGGAGAAGCTGATGAGTTCATAATCAGTTCCAGGCCATAGTCGATACTGAGGGTCAGAGTCCAAGTCAGGTTTCAGGGTCCAAGTCAGGAGGTGAAGTCCAAAACAACCCAAGGCCAAGATACATGTTCAAGAGCACAGAACAGGAACAGTCATGAAAGCTACAGAAGAGCCACACCATTACATGGCCACTTCCTGGAACGCCCCTTCGGTTAATATAGGGCAGGGAGCTACTACCTGACAAACAATAGCCTATGGTCTTTGTCCACAGCAGGTCATGGGAAGTGGAGCACAGGCTGGTTATAGTTGTCACTGGGTGGCAACCTGGAGCAGTTAACTGGCTGGTACCTCTGCAGGCCTGTGTTCTAGACCTGTGGGGTCTTACAGATTTGGGGGTTTTTGTCTTCCTCTAAAACAGAGGTGGGCAAACTACGACCCATGGGCCACATCCGGCCCACGGGACCGTCCTCCCTGGCCCCTGAGCTCCCGGCCAGGAGGCTAGCCCCCGGCCTCTCCGCTGGTGTCCCCTGTGAGCTGTAATATTTTGGTCTGATTTCGGTTTTGGGGTTTAGTGTGCATGTGGTGGTGGCCTGCGATATACAGGAGGTCAGATGAGATGATCTAGTGGTCCCTTCTGGCCTTAATCTCTGTGACTGTAAGACACTTTACAGACATTAAGACTCACAGCACACTTGCAAGGGCATTAAGTATAAATATACCAATTTTACATCTAGTTAAACTACCATGGAAAGGGAAAAAATGACTTATACATGGAATCACACAACAAATCAATGGAAGAACCAGGAATAGAACCCAGGAGTCCTGAATCTTAACGCTGTGCGCTAACTACAAAATAAAACTGATAAACAATCCATGCTGTTCATAACACATTTAATGGGTAGTTATGCATTTACAAAGAAATAAATCAAATTCTAGCAGTAACTAAAGCTGTTTTAGTTTAGAGATTAAATATTGTATTTTATAATTTACACACAGTAGGTAAGGTGCTACAGAGTGATTTTCTAGACCAGAAAAGCACATGGCATTAATATTTTTGAAACTGATCCAAGCTCCAAATGTTTATATAGCGGTTGGTAAACTGTAACAGCTGGCTTACTGAACAGGATACCTGGTCTAGACATTTAGACACAGATGACAGAACCCTAAATTATGTAGTACTAGTGTGTATGTTGCATATTTCATATACCTAAAATAGTAAGCAAAAATAGGTAAGCCCAATACACAACTTTTCCAGAGACAAATATATTCTCCTCTGGAACTGGGGAGTTCAAAAATTATCTTCTGTGTTATCAGGTTTAAGAAAAACTGCCACGTCACAAATTTTACCTTACAAGGTAAATTTCTTATTTTTAATTTTATTATTATTACTATTAATGTTTCAATAGCATCTAGAAGCCTCACCCAAGATTATGGCCCCATTATGCTAGACACTGAACAGCCATATTGTAAGAGACAGTCCTCACTCTGAAGATCTAACAATCTAAATAGGCAAGTCATTAAAAAAGGGGAGGGGGAAACAGTTACAAACAGGTACCTAATGTCACACAGCAGAGACAGTGGCAGAGGCAGGAATAGAGTCCTGGTCAATCAAGTTCCAATCCTGTGCCTTACCCACTTTTCCATGCTGCCTCTCTTATAACACTAATCCTTAAAGAAAAATAAAAGCAACAATCCATTCTCAACGACGGACAGGTAATGTATTATATTTTCTAAACTTTCAGCTTAAATATTCAGAATAATTATATTTATTGGGCTTTTACTTAAATATCAGAGGCCTGGTATTACTCTCACTTACACTGCTTTTAAACAATTGTAATTCCACTATTTCATTGGGGTTACTTCTAATTTATAACCATTGTTCACAAGAGGAGAAATAAGCCATGCTTATATAAAATTGCTGAGTAAATATCTCCAGCAACAAATACCTTCAATAGAGAAGCTAAATGTATCTACAGAAATGAAGTAGAGAAATACAAGGAAAAAATTCATCTTCAGAACTGAGATTTCAATTCGTAGAGTTGCATGGCATCTTTAGATCTGCTCTGGATGTTTAAGCAGTCAGCCTGCATGTGACACATGGCATGCATCTCATTTCCTTTCTTCTCACTCACCTCCTTGCCCCATACAGGGAAATCACATATTTGAGGCACACACTAGAGTTAGGGGGAATGTAAACAGCTGCAGGGAGTAAACTTGGGCTTCCAGAAATGCCTTTCACCTTCATGTGTAAATAATTTGCAAATTATTATTATTAGAAATATTATAACCTGTTTATCAGTGGTGTCTGAATATACTGATATAGGGCAGAATACCAAATAAAATATTTATAAATTAATGGATTTATAGATTTTAAGGCCAAAAAGGACCATTATGATTATCTAGTCTGACATAGTCATAGACCCTCACACAGTAGTTTCTGAATCAAGCCCATAATTTCTGTTTGAGATATAAAAGTTCAAATTTCTAAAATGTTTTGTTTCCAAAAGCCAAACTGAAACAAAAATATTGATTCAAGTAAAAATAAAAAAAAGTTTGTTAATTTTTTTTCAGGAAAAAAATCCAAGTCTTTTTGACCAGCTCTACTATTTAATGCCTCATAGAAAGTCTCCTATGTGTCAATTGTTACCTGCAAATGAAATGGCAGTGCACTTACTAGAGCTTCCAAACAGCCTCCAAAGTTATCCCTGGGCATGGCTCTTTACAGTAGTCTCTCTCAAGATTAGAGAGGCATGGATGACTAGAATAAGGTCTGCAGTTTAGAGGAATGGGTGCTATTTCTTGATCAGCTAAAGCAGTGGTTCCCAAACTAGGGGCACTGCTTGTTCAGGGAAAGCCCCTGGCGGGCCGGGCCAGTTTGTTTACCTGCCACATCTGCAGGTTCAGCCAATCGCAGCTCCCACTGACCACAGTTCGCTGTTCTCGGCCAATGGGGACTGCGGGAAGCAGCATGGGCCGAGGGAAGTGCTGGCCGCCCTTCCCACAGCCCCCATTGGCCCGGAGCAGTGAACCGCGGCCAGTAGGAGCTGTGATCAGCCGAACCTGCAGATGCAGCAGGTAAACAAACCGGCTTGGCCTGCCAGAGGCTTTCCCTGAACAAGCGGCACCTCTAATTTGGGAACCATTGAGCTAAAGATTCAAGAAATACGCTTCTGGCCAGTGCTGCTATCTGAGTCTAAGTGCAAAGGGAGTTCTAGCAAGTCCTGAAGACTGCAAACCCCTTTAACAATTTGCAGGGAAGCATCCTCAACATTATAGTCAAGGGGTAAAATCCTGGCTCCATCGAAATCAATGGCAAAAATCCCATGCTCCCAGGATTTGACCCAGGCTCTTTGCCCGTTCTTCAATTGGTTTGTCCCTACTAGCCATGATCAGCATCATCTCCATTTTATCCTGGCTGAGCCTAAGCCATCTGGCTTTTGTTCAGTTTCCTGTCTCCACCAGAGATTGGGAAATCAGGGGAACTGTTCCATCTGGGAGTGCTGAGAAAGAGAAAGAACTAACTGGTATTTGTTAGTCATTGTAGCCCAGACTTAATTTCCTCTAGCAGTTTCACATGCACATTGAATAAGAGAGTGACAGGGATGTATACTGTAGGATGCCACAGCTGAGGGCCCTCTTGGAGAAAGAATAGTGCTGCTAATCACTCTGTATGATCTTTCAAACAAAAGGGTGAAGTCACTTTAGAGGAATTCAGTCAACCCTGCAAGATTCCTCAGTGGAATTAATAGCATCTCCTACTGATGGAGTCAGAAGCTATTGACATATCTAGTAGACTTTTAACCTTTATCCAAGCAGCTAATCAACCACTAAGATTAACTGTGCTTTTGTGCAGCAACCTAGTGAAGTTCTGAGGGAACAGGGCTCAAAATATCTGAGGTGATCATATGCTGCTGGAGTTGGCTTATGGCTAGAACTGGGAGAATAATGTAACAAGAACCAAACAACTATCTTGTATTTTTATTAAATGAAGTATTTGTGAATCTTTGTATATTCTCCCAGCCATAAACCAATTATTTTATGAAGATTCATTATTTATCTGAAAAATATGAAATTCATCAAATAAATCCATGGACAAATATTATACTCCAGCTCTATTCACTGCCATGCTCCCCACAAAAGGGAAGGTAAAGTCTGGGTGATAACTGAGTCGGTCATTATTGACAAGTGTGGAGAGTTTGGTCAAGGTTCATAACACAGCATGTGATAGTGTTTCTCGCAGCATGTTTTTTTTTAAACAAGAAATTAATGACCTCATCAGTAGGACATCCAGTTATTACCAGATCATTATTACTAGCCATGACAGACCGATTTGATTCTCCGTCATCTAGAACCTCAGATTATGAAACAGGATGAAACACATTCTCTCTGGCCTTGACACTGATCCTGCAAGCTCCAGAGGGATTAATGTGGATCAGCTCAATTTTCTTTGGCAAGCTCCTCACAACAAAAGACACTGAGGCCTGATAAAGGCAGTCCACGCACACTGTTCTGTTTCATCACCACTGTTCGGACTTTGGCACTATAGTCTCTGCCATTTTTGCTTCATTTGTTGCAATACACCACTCTCTTGTCAACTAAATTAGTACTATAGCATAGGATGGAGCACAGGTACAATAATGCTGGCTCTGAATAACATGGTATTTAGCAAGCAGGGAGGGGTTCTTGTGTGTGTTTTTTGTTAAATTAAATGTATAACACTCACCATTTTCCCTTTCCTCCTCCTCATTCCTCACACAAGACCAGAATCCCACACATGGGAGACCTCCCAACATCTGCCAGTTTTGATTCATTTCACCTTGATTTGAATCCCTGAGTGACTCCTTCTCTTCCCTCCATGCTGCGTACAATTTGTTCAAACATAAAAGAGGTGAAATTTTGCCTCCCCCAACAACCAAATCAATGTCCCATTGACTTCAATGGGGCCAGGATTTCACCTGAGGTGTTCACATGTCACGGAAAAATAAGAAGGAAACTACAGCCAGTCAGCAAACCCAAATGGGTGCCAGCATCTGGGGCAGGAGCTACATATGAACAACAGATACTTCCTTGGGGGGGGGGGGGGGAAGAGGAAGAAAAGGAGGGTAAAATGACTAGGTAGATTGACTTTGCTGCTTGCTAGGACATGCCTGTTACAGGCTTTTCCTGCCTAAAAGTTCATCCTGGCTCGTTCCTCAGTGGAGGATGGGAGGAGACTCTCATTGTTATGTACAATTAAGTCACTATACTAATGAGGAAAACTGCAACAGTTTTTATTTTCTATTTGAAATGTGATTTTTTTTCTTCCCCTTCAGCACCATTATTCTTTTAAATGGAGGAAGGATGGTCTTTCAACACTATAGTCAAAAGTACATTAGCATTTGTACTGCACGCTGATTCTTGTTGCATTTAAAATTCTTTTAAATACTTTCTCTTGATTTTGTTCTTCACTAAAAACTGATATCACACATGCTACCATACCAAGGTCACCTCATTGTGCAGTCCGCAGTGCCAGTCAGGGGGGTGAGATGTGCAGCCCTATACAGCGGGACCCTGTAGGGCAGTAAGATCAGTTTACTATTTACTTGGCACTTTTTAATGTGTCTATACGTTTGAGGAGTATGAACAACAACAAAATACAAAAACTTAAGAAAAGAAATTGCAGTGGACAAATAACCCATTAATATTACCATTAACTACCCCCTAAGCACACAAACACCCCTCTCAAAATGGCATCACAGCATTACCTGAAGGTAAGCAGGTTCTGGTTTATTTGCATCGAGGATGGAAATGAGTTATAGAATTGAGACTCCTGCCTCACTAAACACACCCTGCCAGCACAATTAATCCTGGGGGTAGTTTCCTCAAGTACTTTGAAATCCCATTGGGAGAGGAGCTGTCTTTTTAGAAAAATCAAGGCAAAATCTTGGAAACTTGACTTGATCTCTCCTCTCCCCATCACATGCACCTTACCATGCCACTCAATTTTTGTTTACACTTTAGTGTTGGAGGGGGAGGGGGAAACAGGTTCAAGAGATAAATATGCATGGAACTACAGTGTGAAAACAGATTTTCTATCTTTTTGCACAGCTGCACAAAGCCTATTTTGTCAGTTTTGCTTAATGTGTGGAAGTACTTGCAGCACTTTTACCTTGGTCTGAGGGATACAGCAAGCCACTGTGCCATGCTCTTGATCTGAAAACTACCCCCAAGCACTATTAAGTGGAGATGGAAAGTGGTAGAAAGGTAGCAGTGTCATAATCAACACTTGAGACCATCAGTAGTTGTCTGTAAGAGAGAGAGAAGATTCTTTCCCTTCAGTGACTTAAGATATCACTTTATGCATTTTCCTTTTCATTACATACTCTCTGCTTCAGTGGTTCAACTTGTGTTTTGGCTTGTATCAATGAGTAAGATCTTTGGCTGAACATTAAGTCTGAATGTTTTGCCTACTTTGTAGGAGATGCAACTGCAATCTACACAAATCACCATCTCAACACAAGGCCAGTGGATGTTGTTTTTTATTGTAAACAAGTTACCTAGCAACTGGGGAGCAATAGGAGTCAGATCTTCTTAATTCTGAAGCTCTTACTTTTTTACTATAACAGCTTCAACAGGAGAGACAGAGAGCCCCACCTCAGAATATCCCATAGGAGAGTGCTCTAACCACTGGTCTAAGAGATGGGAGATCTATGGGCGTGGGAACTAGGGTGCAGTGGGTGCTGCAGCACCTCCAGGTTTTACTCAGGTCTCCGTTCCCGGCCCCCCATGCAGGGTCCCAGCTGCCTGCCCCATGCCGGGGGCTCCGCTCCTGGACCCATGCCCACCCCCAGCTGTAGCCCCAGGCTTGGCCCCCTTACCTCTGTCTAAGTCCCCCCCCCCGCCCTTGAAGAGACACAGCCCTGCTCCTGTTCCAGCTCTGGGGGCGGGGGAGAGCACGGATAGGGGTAAGGGGGCTGGCTTTCAGCACCCCCACTATTAAAAGTGTTCCAGCACCACTCTGGAGATCCCTGTTCAAATCCCTTCTCCCCCTCTGCCCAGAAGAGGGGAATTTTGGCTGGTATGTGGGAGGCCCAAGTTCGTGTGCTGAGCACTGGCCTAGAAGTTTAAGGTAGGCCTTCCTCCTCCTCTGTTTGAGTAGGGCTCAAACAGAGCATGGGAGGGAGGAGGTTATAAATACAGGAATTAGAGACACTGCTGTGGATTCAGCAGCTGATTGACACAGGAGCAAGAGATATATCTGCTATGAGGTCTGGGTCCCAATCCCTATACCACTCTGGCTATAGATCAGTGCTATTTTAGCTTTATTTACTAGGGACACACTCCATTAGAATAACATTTGATCCACCATAATGTGTTTTTATGGACCTAGTACAAGAGCTAGAGGGGACATATGTTACCCCTAGAGGCTATAGTGCCTGTGGAAATAATTGTTGATGAACTAGTGATTTGGTTGGAATTGATGAACACCACAAAAGACAGACTAGATCATGTTTCCCAGTGTACAAAAAAAACCCCAAAATGTTAAACTGCTCAGAAACAAGTGTAATTGAATTAAATGATATTAGTTATGTATGATACCAACCCAGTGACAAAGAGTTCAGTTAGACCCAAGAAAAGTAGAAGCAATTGTACAAAATGAAAGACATCCCCCACATACCACAAAACAAGAAGATCTTAAAAAAATCATGGTCTGCTAAAGTATCATTATTTATCCTTATTTTGGCACAATTGAAGCTCCACTCAGAATGCTTCTTGAGGACATCACAGAATGGCATTGGGGTAATTGGCAGGAGAAATGCTTCTGGGAATTAGAAGTTGTCAGAGTGATGAAATATTTTGAGATTAACACAGAACCTATGATCTCAGTTGATACCAAGGGCTGTCCTGCTACAAGATGAGTTCTCAGTGATAAATGCTTCCAAAACTCTGACTGACTAAAAACACAAGAGAACTCTGCTGAGATTGAAAAAGAAATGCTGGCAATTACTTTTGGTTGTGAGTGGAATTCATTTATGGGCAGAATTAGTCAAAGTTGGAACAAACCATAAACCGTTGGAAGCCATTTTGCAGAAACCATAGTGCAAAGCACGGAATTGACTTAAAAAACTATAAAAAGTTTTTAAAAAGTGAATACAAAAAAAGGGGCATCTTAAATGTGAAATATAAGCCTAGTAAGGAGTTTCTTATAGCAGCCATGCTTTCAACGTTACCTATAAATAGTGAAAGCAGAGAGTCTGAAATAAATGACAATGCAAGTGCACTTACAAGAAGAGTTTAAAATAAATGTGACTCAAGGGCTGTTCATTCCAGAAACAGCATTTACAGCCTCAAATGAGAAATCCAAACTGACCAAACCTTACAGGAGTTTGATAGAGTGATGAATGACCACCAGAAAAAGCCCAGACATTTTCAAGCTTAAAATCATACTGGGATTATTGTTCCTAAACAAGTCCAAGCCGTGCTTCTCCCTGCAGCATTAAAAGAGAGTTACAAGGAAAACCAATGGCATGTGCTCAGAAACTAGTAGGAAACAAGTATAAATCAAATAGCAAGACAAATTGCCATTACCTTTCCCACCCGTGATTCAGAGTGTGTGCATGCTCTTATTATGACAAAGAGGAGGTTTCCAGTATTCATGACGCCAATTTATAAAAAAAATATTGTCTCAGGCCCTGATCCAAACCTTTTTGAAGTCAATAGAAGTCTTTCCATGGACTTCAGTGGGCTCTGAAGTGAGCCCTCAATGGAGCTTTATAAGTAAGTAAAGCTGTGATTAGAGGTAAGAGCCCTAAATGGAATTGATTAGGCTGATCATAGAATCATAGAATATCAGGGTTGGAAGGGACCCCAGAAGGTCATCTAGTCCAACCCCCTGCTCGAAGCAGGACCAATTCCCAGTTAAATCATCCCAGCCAGGGCTTTGTCAAGCCTGACCTTAAAAACCTCTAAGGAAGGAGATTCTACCACCTCCCTAGGTAACGCACTGTAGCGGTGCATTGGATTCTTCCGTCCTAAGTGCAGGACCCTGCACTTATCCTTATTGAACCTCATCAGATTTCTTTTGGCCCAATCCTCCAATTTGTCTAGGTCCTTCTGTATCCTATCCCTCCCCTCCAGCGTATCTACCACTCCTCCCAGTTTAGTATCATCCGCAAATTTGCTGAGAGTGCAATCCACACCATCCTCCAGATCATTTATGAAGATATTGAACAAAACCGGCCCCAGGACCGACCCCTGGGGCACTCCACTTGACACCGGCTGCCAACTAGACATGGAGCCATTGATCACTACCCGTTGAGCCCAACAATCTAGCCAGCTTTCTACCCACCTTATAGTGCATTCATCCAGCCCGTACTTCTTTAACTTGCTGACAAGAATACTGTGGGAGACAGTGTCAAAAGCTTTGCTAAAGTCAAGAAACAATACATCCACTGCTTTCCCTTCATCCACAGAACCAGTAATCTCATCATAAAAGGCGATTAGATTAGTCAGGCATGACCTTCCCTTGGTGAATCCATGCTGGCTGTTCCTGATCACTTTCCTCTCATGCAAGTGCATCAGGATTGATTCTTTGAGGACCTGCTCCATGATTTTTCCAGGGACTGAGGTGAGGCTGACTGGCCTGTAGTTCCCAGGATCCTCCTTCTTCCCTTTTTTAAAGATTGGCACTACATTAGCCTTTTTCCAGTCATCCGGGACTTCCCCCGTTCGCCACGAGTTTTCAAAGATAATGGCCAATGGCTCTGCAATCACAGCCGCCAATTCCTTCAGCACTCTCGGATGCAACTCGTCCGGCCCCATGGACTTGTGCACGTCCAGCTTTTCTAAATAGTCCCTAACCACCTCTATCTCCACAGAGGGCTGGCCATCTCTTCCCCATTTTGTGATGCCCAGCGCAGCAGTCTGGGAGCTGACCTTGTTAGTGAAGACAGAGGCAAAAAAAGCATTGAGTACATTAGCTTTTTCCACATCCTCTGTCACTAGGTTGCCTCCCTCATTCAGTAAGGGGCCCACACTTTCCTTGGCTTTCTTCTTGTTGCCAACATACCTGAAGAAACCCTTCTTGTTACTCTTGACATCTCTTGCTAGCTGCAGCTCCAGGTGCGATTTGGCCCTCCTGATATCATTCCTAGATGCCCGAGCAATATTTTTATACTCTTCCCTGGTCATATGTCCAACCTTCCACTTCTTGTAAGCTTCTTTTTTATGTTTAAGATCCGCTAGGATTTCACCATTAAGCCAAGCTGGTTGCCTGCCATATTTACTATTCTTTCAACTCATCGGGATGGTTTGTCCCTGTAACCTCAACAGGGATTCCTTGAAATACAGCCAGCTCTCCTGGACTCCTTTCCCCTTCAAGTTAGTCCCCCAGGGGATCCTGGCCATCCGTTCTCTGAGGGAATCAAAGTCTGCTTTCCTGAAGTCCAGGGTCCGTATCCTGCTGCTTACCTTTCTTCCCTGCGTCAGGATCTTGAACTCAACCAACTCATGGTCACTGCCTCCCAGATTCCCATCCACTTTTGCTTCCCCCACTAATTCTACCCGGTTTGTGAGCAGCAGGTCAAGAAAAGCGCCCCCCCTAGTTGGCTCCTCTAGCACTTGCACCAGGAAATTGTCCCCTACGCTTTCCAAAAACTTCCTGGATTGTCTATGCACTGCTGTATTGCTCTCCCAGCAGATATCAGGAAAATTAAAGTCACCCATGAGAATCAGGACATGCGATCTAGTAGCTTCCGTGAGCTGCCGGAAGAAAGCCTCATCTACCTCATCCCCCTGGTCCGGTGGTCTATAGCAGACTCCCACCACTACATCACTGTTGATGACTATGCCCACTATGCTACACATTTATATAGGAGCACCTTTCTCTAATGGCACCATGTGACTATTCACCTATTACATCTTATCATAGTCCTAGATTATGAGCGCTCTGAGGTCGGGACAGGTTTTTTTTTACTCATTTGTACAGCCATCATTCCTGATTGGGCCCTGTAGGTGCTATTGCAATTTAAATAATGAGTTTCACCATACCGTGCAGTATAAGGTGAGAAGTGTTTGGCATTACCCATAGTGTACACCTGTGTGTTGAGAGTGTAAGATCAGAGCCTGAAATATCCTCTTCAGGTGAGGCATGACAGTTTTGCTCAAAGAGAAAGGAATTTAAATAAGAAATTTGAAAAATTCAGGAAACAGGAAGCAGTTGAGCTGTTGCATGTAACAATACATTGCAAATCTGAAGCCACTTTCTATGGGATTCCAAATGAGTTAACAACAGGCAAAAACCAATAATTCATGAATGTCTCATTTCAGCAACTGTCTTTAATATAGTACTTCAAATATGCCATATTGAACTCTTATTATGAGCAGTCAAATGGTTGGCAGTAAATTCAGTCAAATAGCATATAATCTGAATTTTTAAAAAGCTTTGGGTGGTTCAAGAGGTTCATACTTAGCAACGTTAGACTATCATGACCCACTTCACGAAGCTTTGTTAGAATCAGCTGTTCAGAGACTTAAGGCAGAAAGACAAAACCTTGGTGCCAGCAACTAAGAAGCTTCTTTAACCAAAAAACAATTGACTATGAAGTACTTACAAAATAACTATACATCAGTGTCAAGGTTCCTTCCCCACTCTGAACTCTAGGGTACAGATGTGGGGACCTGCATGAAAGACTCCCTAAGCTTATTCTTACCAGCTTAGGTTAAAAACTTCCTCAAGGTACAAACTTTGCCTTGTCCTTGAACCCTATGCTGCCACCACCAAGCGTGTAAAACAAAGAACAGAGAAAGAGCCCACCTGGAGACATCTTCCCCCCAAAATATCCCCGCAAGCCCTACTCCCCCTTTCCTGGGGAAGGCTTGATAAAAATCCTCACCAATTTGCATAGGTGAACACAGACCCAAACCCTTGGATCTTAAGAACAATGAAAAAGCAATCAGATATTTTAATTAAAGAAAAAGTAAAAGAATCACCTCTGTAAAATCAGGATGGTAAATACCTTACAAGGTAATCAGATTCAAAACATAGAGAATCCCTCTAGGCAAAACCTTAAGTTTCAAAAACAGGAATATACATTCCATTCAGCACAACCTATTTTACCAGCCATTTAACAAAAGGAAATCTAACACATTTCTAGCTAGATTACTTACTAACTTAACAGAAGTTCTGAGGAGTTATGAAGAGCATTCCTGATCTGTTCCCGGCAAAAGCATCACACAGACAGAGAGATCCTTTGTCCCTCCGTCCTCCAGCTTTGAAAGTAACTTGTCTCCTCATTGGTCATTTTGGTCAGGTGCCAGCGAGGTTATCCTAGCTTCTTAACCCTTTACAGGTGAAAGGGTTTTGCCTCTGTATACAGAAAGGTGGTTACCCTTCCCTTTATATTTATGATCATCAGGAAACCAAAAGAAATAATACAAGTTATAACTGGGAGAGAATGTTAGATTCCAAACAAGTGCTTGACAACTTGCTCAGGTAACAGCCATAGCATCTGTGCCAAGGCCATACATCACAGCTACCTTTGAGGGACCAAGGACAACACTGGATCTCAGTTTCCTGATGACTGTAGAATGCTAATGACAGTTTTCATGCATTGACAGAAGTATCACATGCCCAGTCAGGGGAAAATATATGGGGAAATAGACTGGCATAACTATAGTGGAATAACTACTTTGCAATTATTCCAGAATAAAGTTACTTTTATTCCAGAATAGAGTGTAAACACAGGGGAGTTATACTGGAATAGTTTTAGTGGAATAGCTATTCTGCCTAGCTATGCCTGTCAGTTCCCCTGTATAGGCAAGGCCTCAGCCATGGACAAACAAAATCACCAGGAACACCACAGCAGGCAAGCTTATCATAGCCAAAAGAACTGTTTTGAAAGCAAGTGGCTATTTCATCAAAAAGCCAGCATATTTCAGAGACAATATTTACTGACAAGCAACCAACAAGCAGCAGAAACATCTTCTCATTTGTCATCAGGTTCTGGTCAACTCTCCTGACTACCAATCCCCAACATTTCCACTTGCATGTTTTATCATTTGGCTGTATTAGTTTACAGTTGTTTTTAGCTGCTATTAAGTTATTAAATCATTCTCTACTCACTCTAACAACTTTTTCTGCCTTACTTCTTCTCGGATAAGTTTCCTCTCTTCTTATTTCCTATTTCTAGTGCTTAAATTAGAAAAGGAGCAGATACTGCTGATTGGGGGAGTAGGGGAGGGAAGAAAAAGTTCTGCATATCATCACTTTTTTACAGGATGGGGAATATTATAACTTGACTTTCTATATCCTACACTCATTATACTACAATTGTCATCTTCCCCATTGTTGAAATATTCTACTTGTGAGAGATATTAAAATGGAAGATACAGCTGGAATCAGTGTTTCAGAACTAAAGAAACTTTTGACCACTGTATCATGAAGTTTACACTATGGCCAATATGCTTTGTTGCTATGGCCACTATGCTAAATTGTCTTGCTAATATTTACAAGGATGTTGCTGATTGATGAAACAATCCAGCTGAGAAGTACTAAATGCAACCTTTTAAAACCCTTAGATTTAGGGGAGATCTAGGTTCTGTCCTCCAATTAAGACTTGGTGAAACCTGATTACATACTCCAGTAATTTAAGCATGATTTATATTTTAATTAATATTCTCATTGGATCATTAATGTCGGGATTATCCAGTGCTGCATGAGACTACTTTTTTGTTTATTTAACACACACACGATCACCTATTAAAACATTACTTTTTATTCCATCACAGTGTTGGTATGCCCCCTGCTTTTCTTTTTTGACAGGAAGTTGGCCCACTTGGGCATCCTTTTGAACTAAACCTGGCCATGTTGGACATTATCAATTGGGACCACATGGTTCACACCTTTAAACCTTCCTTCAATACAAATGTCGTCCTTCATTTCAAATCCAAATTTACTTTCATGCCACACTAACCTAAAGTTCTTATTTTTAATCACTTAATTATTAATCTCAGATGTGTAAAATAATGTAAATAAATTGGTGGAAATGGTGCTTCCACCTACTGTGCACTTTAAGAGTACAATGAAGGAAACTCATTAAAGCCAGAGGACAGGAATAAAGTAGAGATGGGTCTAAAGCAAAACCTCTAATATAAACTCCACCAAACTTTGGACATCTCTAAAATCAGATCCAGGTTTAGCAAATGGAGTCTCTCTCTAGGTTAGAAGGAAAAGTTGGGGTGTGGAAACAATTAAAAATACAATTTTAAAAAAACAACAACAGTGAGTGACTCTGCTAAATCTGAATTTAGTTCAATTTCAGCCAATAATTCATCCAAAGCTAAAAACACCAAGCCACATTCTGCCACTTTAGGCTAGGGTTACACTACACAACAGTGGCACATAGAGTATGTGTAGCTTCATGCCACAGTAAAAAGCAAGCTGGGTCCGCACTGCAGCATGTAACTACACATCTCAGTGAAAGTCTCTGGCAGGGGTGAGGCAGAGGAAAGGCTTCAGCAGCTCCTGGCTGCCAGATCCTTTCACTGTAGCAAGGAAAGACTCTGGCAGGGAGGAGGCAGCAGGGAAAGACTGAGCTGGCAGAGCCTTTTCCCCACTGCCAGAATCTTGACCTACAGCTGGGAAAGGCTCAAGCACTGGGGAGCTGCTGGAATCTTTCCCTCCAATGAGTAAATGCTCCAGCACCAGGGAGCTGGCAGAGCCTTTCCCCACTGCTTAAGTCTTTTTCTGCAGTGTCTCTAGCAACTGGGAGGCAGTGAGACACTCCATGGCTAAAAATACCAGTGTATATAGGAAGGTACAGCTTGGGTGAGTATAGAGCAATGTATGGTATGTACTTGGGTATATATAGACACCCTTCAGGTGTGTCTGTACTCTACTCACCTAAGCCATGCCTCATCATCAACACTGCTACTTAATCCCATGTGGGGGGGGGGGGGGCAACCCAAGTACATACTCTACATACCACTGAAAGAAGCATGCAGTGTAAAGATAGCCTTACTTAGGCGAAGCAGTCTCTTACTTGTGAGTAGTGCCAGTGATCTCACAAAGTAAGTCACTACTCAGCAAGTGTAAACATGGCAATATTTGCCCCATGGAAGTAATCTCTTACAGGCAGTGAACATGCATTATCTGTGTTCTGTCAAATAACAAGCACATTTATGCTGCACCATCAGTTATAGACTAGTTCTGTATTTGTTAAACACTGCTACCACCTGCTGGTTAATTCATTGAGTGATAATTGCTACACTAGTCTAACAAGGAAGGAGAAAAGAAAAAAAAACAATACTAGACAATGTTGTTCAGAGTGAAGTGTCTAGCAAAGCCAGCTGATCTAAATAAATTCGCAAATCCCCTCCTTTCTATTGCCATTTGAAAGGCAGCATTAATATGACAGATACTTCTATTTATGACAGGTTTCAGAGTAGCAGCCGTGTTAGTCTGTATCCGCAAAAAGAAAAGGAGGACTTGTGGCACCTTAGAGACTAACAAATTTATTTGAGCATAAGCTTTCGTGAGTTACAGCTCACTTCATTGGATGCATTCAGTGGAAAATACAGTGGGGAGATTTATATACACAGAGAACATGAAACAATGGGTGTTACCATACACATTGTAAGGAGAGTGATCGGGTAAGGTGAGCTATTACCAGCAGGAGAGCGGGCGGGTGGTGGGGAGAACCTTTTGTAGTGATACTCAAGGTGGGCCATTTCCAGCAGTTGACAAGAACGTCTGAGGAACAGCAGCCGGGGGGGAGATAAACATGGGGAAATAGTTTTACTTTGTGTAATGACCCATCCACCCCCAGTCTTTATTCAAGCCTAAATTAATTGTATCCAATTTGCAAATTATTTCCAATTCAGCAGTCTCTCGTTGGAGTCGGGTTTTGAAGTTTTTTTGTTGAAGAATTGCCACTTTTAGGTCTGTAATCAAGTGACCAAAGAGATTGAAGTGTTCTCCAACTGGTTTTTGAATGTTATAATTCTTGACGTCTGATTTGTGTCCCATTCATTCTTTTACGCAGAGACTGTCCAGTTTGGCCAATGTACATGGCAGAGGGGCATTGCTGGCACATGATGTAATATATCACATTGGTAGTGTGCAAGTGAACGAGCCTCTGATAGCATGGCTGGTGTGATTAGGCCCTATGATGGTGTCCCCTGAATAGATATGTGGACACAGTTGGCAACGGGCTTTGTTGAAAGGGTAGGTTCCTGGGTTAGTGGTTCTGTTGTGTGGTGTGTGATTGCTGGTGAGTATTTGCTTCGGGTTGGGGGGCTGTCTGTAAGCAAGGACTGGCCTGTCTCCCAAGATCTATTTATGGAGCTATTCAGGTGGGAGTCAGGTAGAGATTATTGCAAGCAGGAGGGAGTGGCCTGTAGTATTACTTTCCTTTTTTACTTATTATACTACCATTTATAACTAGGTCACTCTTGCCTACTTTCTAGCCTCTTCTAAGCTGGAAGAGGGAAACTATGCAAATACCATATATTATTGCTTTAGCAGCCAAGATGGTGTTGAATCCACTTTTATAGTGTGTCATTTATACAGGAAGCCAAAAATCAAAACAAACAAATCAACTGCTTGTCTTGTGGAAAGCTGTACAAAAATGTCTGAAATAAGTGCTCTCTATTAAAAAGTTATACATCCAGTAGTTGCTATGGAAACTGAAGCTTTAAGAGTCATAGCAAAGAAAAATGTCTTACACCACAATGTTACAATGGATTAATTAATAAATTAAATGTATATCAAAAGAACTGACTACAGTTGCTAGGGAAAGTATTGTGTCCAAATAACCAATATACAAAACTGTGTTATGGAGGTGCTCTGTTAAAGAACAATACATAAGCAACAGAAATCTTGACTAAACAATCTGCTTGGAAAACATTAGAGCAGCCGTGTCTAGCAGTTTAATTCCAATGGACAGGCACCAAAGATCGATCCAAGCCGGGAAGTTTGGATCAAGATCTACATTACCTCGTGGTATAGGTGTTTTCAAATCTAGGGTTATAATTTGTCCCAGTGTATATATAGGGCCCAAACTTGAAGTTTGGATTTGGACTTCCTCAAAGATCATGTGCATTTAGATCTGGGGTATTAGTCTATCACTAGCCAGTACCAAAAGGAGTAGTAGGCTAAAGATTAGTAAACTTGACATGATTGGCTCAAGGATGCTGCTGCATTGTTTGTCTCATTCTTCCTGTTTATGTGATAGGGTCATTGACCAACACAAGCTGGTCAAAACAGCAGGCCCCAACTTGATTAATTATACCTGGGGAGGGGCACTACATTGCCCTCCCCCTGCTCTCATAGACCAGGCATTTAATTGGTTCCAGTGTGGGTTACAGGGCTCCGACCATGAACCAAACAATAACTTGGGGTAGAACCTTCCCATGGACTCAGCTCAGCTGTGAAAACACTACACCCTCAACCATCCTAGGTAAGGGGGTGTAGAATGACAGAGGCCATAAAACTGGGTGGGAAGACCCTACTACCCCCAGGGAGTGCAAAGTCTAGCTACACGATCCCAGGTCTCATTTACCTGTGGGAGTTTGCCCTTTAAGCTTTGACCTGTACTGGATGCCAGCTGCAGGTTGCAACAAGTCAACAATCATAACAGCATTATATGAGCTTCAAATCTTGCTTCTAACCCATCTGTGCAACCAGGAAACTGCAAGGAAGGGAACAAAACCCACCCAACTACATGCCAGTTTGGCCCAATGGGAAAAATTCCTTCCTGACCCCTAAAAACGAGCAATCGGTTAAATCCATAACATCATAAGTGGCAGAACTCCTAATCTACAAAAAAGGGAAGGATAGTTAACATGACAGTAAGGGTTCTGAAAAGCTGGACATAGCTTAAGAAGGCAAGGAGTTAGGGACCCGGCAGCCAGTCAGCTGGCCCCACCCGCTTTGCCCAGCCAAGAGAACTGAAGGGGAAGAAAGGCACCCCCTACCCTGCCACACATGTATTTTGAATTTTTGATTCCCTGCTGTCCAGTTAAAGGAGCTTCATGCTAAAGATGGTAAGAGGGTACTGCAAACAATAGCTGACCTTTAAAGTAAATACTGTAAGCAGAGTGTAGTGTTCAGACAAACTTCTTGAATCAAGTTTTTTGGAGTGGTGGACTCTGGCATCACTCTGGTGATGGACTTATCCCAGGAGCGTGATCATGACGTGGCCTGACTTTTGTGCCCCTTTTCTCTATCTTCTTGCCATACTAACTTGCAGGAGATAAACTGTTCTGTGCCAAATTCTGCTCTCATTTTCTCCAGTGTAAATCCACTGATTTTAATGGAGTTACTCCCGCTTTAGACTTGTGTGAATGTAGAATTTGGCCCTTTCAGGGTTCACTCCCCACTCTGAACTCTGGGGTACAGATGTGGGGACCCGCATGAAAGATCCCCTATGCTTATTTCTACCATCTTAGGTTAAAAACTTCCCCAAGGCACAAATCCTTCCTTGTCCTGGGACAGTACTGCTGCCACCATCAAGTGAGTTAGACAAAGATTCAGGAAAAGAACCACTTGGAGTTCCTGTTTCCTCCAAAATATTCACCCCCCCCCAAGCCCCTTCACCCCCTTTCCTGGGGAGGCTTGAGAATAATATACCAACCAAATAGGTAAAGAAGGTGAGCACAGATCAGACCGTTGGGTTTTTAGGACACTAAAAACCAATCAGGTTCTTAAAAGTAGAGTTTTATTATAAAGAAAAACATAAAAGAAGCACCTCTGTAAAATCAGGATGGAAGGTAATTTTACAGGGTAATAAGATTTAAAACAACAGAGGATTCCCCTCTTGGCAAAACTTCAAAGTTACAAAAAACAGGAATAAACCTCCCTCTTAGCACAGGGAAAATTCACAAGCTAAAACAAAACATAATCTAACGCCTTTCCTGGCTTTACTTACAATTTTTAGAGTAACAGCCGTGTTAGTCTGTATTCGCAAAAAGAAAAGGAGTACTTGTGGCACCTTAGAGACTAACCAATTTATTTGAGCATGAGCTTTCGTGAGCTACAGCTCACTTCATCGGATGCATCCGATGAAGTGAGCTGTAGCTCACGAAAGCTCATGCTCAAATAAATTGGTTAGTCTCTAAGGTGCCACAAGTACTCCTTTTCTTCTTACAATTTTTGTAATCTTAGATGCTTATTTCAGGCAGGGTTTTAGGAAATGTTTTTTTCCTACCCTAGCCCCTCTCTGTCCCAAGAGAGAACTAAAACAAAGAGCACAAACAAAACTCCCCCACTTGCCCCCGCCCCCAGATTTGAAAGTATCTTCTTTCCCCTTTGGTCCTTCTGGTCAGATGCCAACTAGGTTAATGGAACTGATTAACTCCTTACAGGTAAAGGAGAGATTTTATGCTACCCTTAGCTGTATGTTTATGACAGGCCCCCAATTTTATTTTATTTTCAGTCTGTAAAATTGTGAGGTTGCATTATATTGTGGGTACATGAACAAGTTCAGATAAGAACAGATCTGAAGAAAATTTCATCCAAACTTTCAAGATTCAAAAATGTTTAGTGTTTCCTGGTTTCTGTGTTTCCTGGTTTCAGCTGGAAAAGGAACTATTGGCCAAATAAATAAATAAATGTGTTTGTAAGGGTATGATGTCGTGGTCATTCCAGTTGGGCTAAAAATCAAGGTGCAATTGGCAATCTCACACATTCCTCCCTCTGATCTGAAGAAGCCACTGCAAAGAGGTTAGTTATATGGGTGAAAAGAAAACAGCTCAAGTAACAATGGGTTCTTAGGGCTCATAGCAGGGTTGGAGAAGAGATTCCGACCACAAAAAACAACAACAGAGTGAGGGTAAGATTTTCAAAAGTGCTCTGCTTTGGCCTAACTCTGCTTTGATTGACTTCAGTGGGAACAGTGAAAAGCCAGTTCTCAGTGCTTTTGTAAAAATCCCTTAAAGATTCCAATAAACTTTTAAGATTGTACCTAAAGCTAATTGTATTGTCCTCCATTTAAGGCAATTCCAAAACAATGGTTTAAAGAAGTAATTGAGGTCACTATTCAATTAGCATATGAAAAATACTTTTGCTGTGATTTCATTCTCTGTAGTCTTGACTGGCACATGCTGATTCTGAAATGAGAAGCTGCCTGTGTTTTATTCCACACATATATCTAGTTAAGGGGTATGGGACTACACAGGGCAGAAAGGGGTGCAGAACACAGAATTGTTTAAAAAGCCTGGTACTTTGCAGAAACAGCATTAAAGGAGTTACAGTTTTCCCAGTAGAAGAGTTTATTACATCAAATCCCTGCCTCAGTCTGGCTCCTCTCAGCTCAGTCCCATGGGATATTAGTAATAATAAAAATCAGTTTGCATTTCAACTATCCAAGTATTTCACATAGGTTTATTTATATACTTTTTTTTAAAAATGAGTCTATTACATTAGTTAGATTGTTTAGCTTTGCTTATTAAGTAGGGAAGTTGGAAATCGTTTCAACACATAAATACTGTTATTTTATTGATCCCAAACTGTTCAACACCTGAATCACTTTTTAAAATAAATCTCTATTTGGCCCATTTGTGCATATCAGAAAACTTCCACAGAATTTGGCACCATACAAGACAGTTGGAAGTCTTTGCTTAAGAGAGATCCAGAAATGGAGTGAGTAGAGACACCACAAGCCAGGCCTGAGGTATATTAACAGAGCTACACAGGAAAGATTTCATAGCAGTTGCTTACACTGTGTCTGATCGAAGCCAATGTTACTAGTCTCATTTTCAGGAACACTAAATTCACACAAAATATTTTTTTTAAAAAAGCCTTCCTCATTTCAGTCAGTACTATTTCCTCCATCTCCACCTCAGCTAAATTAAGAATTAGGAATAACAATTCCCTAAAAAAAGGGTTTTCAGAAGTATAACCTACCAAATGCAATGACTTTACTATTTGCATATCGCACATATAGGCATTTGCCATTTGAAAATTTTGCTCATGCATCCATGAGAACCAATCTGAATAAAATTCCATCTGACGGTCATTTTCTTGGTTACACCAGCAAAAAAAATAAAAAATAAAAAAGATTCCAAGACATAGAAAGAAGCTCCTAGGCTGAAAAAAACATTTCTACATTTTTCACTATATGGTTCATCTGTTGCTATATGAAAAATTACAGAGTTACCAGAGATTAAAAATACTGTTGAATAGCCAATATAGGAAAAGGGTATCACTTCTTTGACCATAATTAGTTCACTCATGAGGGAAGAGACCAAAAACCAGAGCATTTTGTGAATTATAGCATGAGTACAAGTGAATCAATGAGTGCTACATTAGTACCCCAGCACCACCAGTTGTTCATGTGTGTATGTATCGTTAAAGGTCTCTAACTCATACAAACAGAGGGTGATGGTACTGCGATACAATAGGGTATTGTGAAGTACTTTCATTCTCTGAGCAATACTCAAAACTCATGTATAGTTCACAGCATTTAGTATGACCCAAGGGCCTCACTAGACTGCATTACAATTCCCAAAAAACACCTGAGGGAAAAGAACACTTAGATAGTATATTCCCACTACAGGCACTACCTGCTGCTCACATATTTATAATTCACAAAAGAAACAAGGCAGGAGTGTCCTTATAGAGTGAACTTGTGAGCTGTTTAGGAAAAATGAAATTCTATGCATTACTTCAAGGGTGCTGGAACAATTTTTATAGTGGGGTGCTGATGATGGAAACCATAGAAACCATGTATTTGGTGTTTGTTATTACTACTTCAAGCTAGCGGGTTTGGCAGCACCCCCAGCATCCTTAGTTCCAGTACCACTGCCCAGACTGATTGTTGGTATTACCCAGACATCTAATGAAAATACTTCATAATAACCCAAAACAGACAGGCAGAAAACTCAGATAGAAGTTGGTGCACTATAATGTTTATAGACAACGGTTAACATGTTATCCTTGAGTCTCCATTCTGGAGTATGATGAAGGGGACTTCTGTCCCACAGGAACAACCTAGAGAGTTTTAAAACACATTTTAAAACATTAATGCAAACATTTCTCCACAGGAATTCAGTGGAGTACAGTGAAACTATATACAAGAATGGATGCAATCTGCTTAAACAGGCCCTTTATACTTTATAATGGAACCACTGTAGCATCAATCAGCAGAGGGAGCTCTAAGATTGAGTATAAAGAATTTTTCCCCTCCCAGATTCTTACGTGGATGAGTGCTACAGAAATGTCTATGAATACACTAAAATATTCTCTGATTTATTTAATATAATTTTATTTATGGTTTCTGTGTTAATTGATTTGTCTTTAAATAGTAGTTAGAACTACAGATTGGCCCAAACACCTACAGTGTGATCCAGATCTGACATCATTGATTTTAAATCTGAAATAAGGGCAGAAACTGTCAGTTTTCAAACTTGGCTTCAGAAAGCAAGATTCCCCTCACTCTCAGGCCCCTGCTGACACACAAGAGGAGAGTGTCATGTAGACAGGAAGAAAAAGGACAGCATAAATGCACACTCCCTGCTTTTGTGTGTACATGGGAGAAGTTGGGTTCCTTGTTTTTCTGTGCACTCACTAAGGAGGGGGTGGATTTTAATACTGTTACTTGCAGTTCTTTTATTGCAGACCAGTTTTGCCCCATCTCAAAGGCATTATATGCAAAGAGGCTAGATTTTCAGAAATAGCTGGACTAGTCAGTTGTCCATGCTAATCTATAAATGGGCATGCTAATACGTGGAACTAGAGAAGCAGCCTATTTTAATTCAGTGGAGTAGTTATGTGTTCTTCTTGAAGACGATGCCATTTTGCTTCATCAAGATTTGTTTGTGGGGCAAACAAACAAAAAAATACCTCACTTCAGAACAGCCAATAACCCAATGGTCAGGGCACTCACATGGAAAGTAGGAGATCTAGGTTTGAGTCTCTACCCTGGATTTTGGCTATTCTGAGGTACGAGTCTCTCCCTCTTTCCTGAGGAAAGTTTCAAAAAAGTTTCAGTATTGTCAAATCAACACTTTGCCAGTGAAAGACATTTAGTCAAAAAATTTCTTATCAGCTCTAGCAGACAGGTCCTGTCACCTCACTCTGCTTGAAGTTTTGTAAACTGAACCCTATACTGTGCTATCACTGTACTCAATATATTTAAGGAATGGAGTATGAGTATCCCCATCTAAGTGTGATTTAATATACATAACAGGTTTCATTTCCAAATGATAATGGAAGTTCCTCCTTTGCGGTGGTTATAAGAGTGATTTTATGTTAATGCAAATACAAACATCCAGTCCCTCTCTTCTTTTCTCAAAAAAGCACATGCTCCTCAGGTACATTGTTTGTCACAGATTGAAGGTGGTGTTAGGGGTGCAGGGGGGGAAAAAGAGAGAGATTTGTGGCATAGTTTGTTAGATACTGTATTTGCAGTGCATCCCTGAGCTAGGAGACAGGTCAGAACAGGGTGCAAGGAACAGGTATTAGCAGTTAGGTATGGAGAAGAGCCAGGTGTCTGGAGAAGGGTCTGGCAGCTAGCATTGTGCTGAGGGGCATGCCAAGTGCATTCACCAGCGCCAGGGGCAAGGACAACAGTTAGGAATACACATACATGGAGTGTTTGTTTACAAAGTTGAAAAGTTAAATTCTTCTAGACTACATCTGCTGGTCATAAATTAACCAGAGAGAACCTCATCACCCTTGAGATCTGGGATTCAAAACCTCTAAAAAATGCAGCATATTGCCTTGGCACCCAAGTTTCCTCTCCTCTCCTGTTCTATTCCATCTAAGCATACAAGTATCTTATTAACATAACCTAACATCCCCTGACCCATTGTCATTTTCCCAGAGAGTGTGGGTGATTAGGCAGTTTTGGTTTTTTTAAAGCAAGAGGATATGCTGAACTAAGCCAATAATATAAATAAATAAGAATAATAAAACTTCCTGCCTTCCACACCTTCTTTCTACATTGGAGAGAGGACTAATTATATTTTAAAGGATTATAGAAGGCGTAGTAGATAATCAAGTTATTACAGATGCTATTAATGTATAGCACATTTAAAGGCTATCCTTGTGAGAAAATCCTACTACTATCAGCCTTAAGTCTTGAAGAGTCTCCCTCTATGTCTCCTTATCTCAGGAGGCAGCCACTTTCTTCAGAGTTTCTGCAGAGTTTATGTGGAAGGCCTCCTTTGGGGCTAGCTATTGCCTGATGATGGGTCCAAAGCTTCTTCCTTACAGCACACTGTAAATCTCACCACTTGTGTTTAAAGTCATACTGTAGCCTAAAGTATTCACAGAGAACAGGATGTGATTCCAAACCTAGGCCTTCCTGAAAAGGTCAGTTTTAAGAACACTGACTAAAAAGGATGTCAGAATGGGGAGTAATCATGCCTCCTATATTAATGAATCAATCATATTAATTGGGTTTCCATATCTAATCGGTTTGACTTTCTCCTCCTTTGTAAGGAAGATCCATTGCTACCCTTTCTAGCAGAATCATAATGGCAGGAAAGCATTACCTTTAGTGTGGACTTAAATAGACCCTGTGAAACATCATTCTCTGAATCAAAATGTAGTAGTATATGGGAAGTAATATGTGGCTTAGCTATTGTTTTGCCTACATACCTTGCAATGCTTGTAATATGCCAAAGTACCTTCTCTCTGTCTCTCTCTCAATGTATATACACAACATTCCTGTTCTTTCATTCACGTGGTTACTGATTAGTCTCTAAGTAAGATTAGAAGATTATGCTGAGTTAAAACTCAAAGTGTATGTGGTCTTATTAACTCACTGCGGCCCTTTAAATATTGTGATCCTAATCAAGTCAATTAAATGTGTGAGTATAGCATAGATCTGAAATTATAAGTGGATCTTTGTTGGGTTCTTTTTTCTCCTTTTATTTCAGTTAGTTTTTGTGGCTTTGTGTATATTCTGCTACACCATACAAGGGATACTTCTGTCATAATGAAATGTACTGTTGTACTTCACTGTTGTGAGTAAAGGGGTCATAATCTGGACTTTAGGATGGGATTTTCAAAAGCATTCAGCGTGGACCTAACTCCTCTTCTTTTGAAGTCAATGGGGGTTTTATCACTGACTTCAATGGGAGCACAGTTAGGCCAATGCTGAGTACTTTGGAAATCCCACACTCAACTTCTATATTACCCTAAACATATTTGTTGTTCACATTTGACTGTTACCATTTTCAAAAGCACCGATGAGAATTAGGAGTGCCTTTCTGTGGCTCAGTTTCCCCATCTCTAAAATGGGGGAAATGGTACCTGCCACCTTTACAAAAGCACTTTGAGATCAATGTATGGAAAGTGCTATGAAGCAACTATTAGTTATTATTATTATTATTGCCTTACAATTGGACTTAGGAGTCTATCTCCCTTAGTTGATTTAGAAATATGTATCCTAATATTTTTTTTTTATCCTGTGCCTGGATTGTGAATATTCAGAAATCAATTTGCAATGTGATTGGTCACATAAGTCATATGTCTTTGTATCTATTTCCTGCCTGGATGAATGGGCAAGCACTTCTGACATTAATACTTCTATGTGCAAATTTTAAATTTGGTTTCCACAATTACTGCTTCATACAATATGAAATTTGACTTTAATAAGTTTGCCAGTAAAATCTGGCCACTTTACTGTTCTCGACAAGTGCACACAAAAGAGAGATGAGCCAATTAATTAAAAAATTGATTGGACTTTATCTTTTTGCATTACTTCCACAACTCTAGTGATAACATTTACAGCGATGATGCATTAGGACTCTATTTTGTGTTGATGCCACTGCATATTAGTCTTTACCCTGTACTTTGTTCCTTGCATTGGCACTCCATCTAAGACAGAATCTAGATTCATCGGGAGTCAGAGTCACCTTTGCAGTTTTCTTTTGGGGTCGTGCACTGTTTCTCACTGTCAGGCACCCTTAGGGCTGCTACGCTTTAAATCCTGAAATATCTACTTAAGCAATGTTTACACATATGGGGTGAAATCCTGCCCCTGTTAAAGTTAATGGCAAAGCTTCCATTGACTTCAGTAGGCTCAGGATTCACCCCGAAGAATAGAATAGAATAGTATATAATTCAACATTCATACTCTTGTACAGTTCATATTTTAGCATTTAGTTAAAGCTTTAGCTTCAAAAGTCCTGTTTTAGCACTAGATGTCTTTTTAAAAACTGAACACCGAGTCTAAAACCCTTTCCCACACGCTTTAGACTGTACATGTTTTATTGTGGCAGAGTACACAGAGCCCATCCAGTGATTATTTAAAGAACAGGGGTAATACTGTTACCCCTTTTAGCTGAGCAATTAATATC
Organism: Lepidochelys olivacea; assembly: GCF_965140295.1. NCBI lineage: Eukaryota > Metazoa > Chordata > Testudines > Cheloniidae > Lepidochelys > Lepidochelys olivacea. Next base: position 82,621,125 of record NC_140415.1, on the reverse strand, counting down.
ATTATTTAGTGTCAGAAAGGGTAGGGGAATCCTTCTCCTTGGACAATTAAAAAATTAATGAAAAATTTTCTAAAAAGTGTTATTTAAAAAGGGAACAAAAGTGTTATTTTAAAAGGTCCTAATAAAAGAATGACAAAGACATGGAATACTGTGATCTAACCAACTGTTGTAACACTTCACTATGTAGAGACGGATATGTTTGTAAATGATCCAGCATCTTAGATATTCTACTACAAAAGCGGAATACTGAATAAAAAGAGAAGTTACTTATTTTTCATTAACACTTTGCCATATATCCTCTATTAACTGTTCTCTTCATTTGTTTGCTGTGTTTTTCTCCTGAGCAAATGAAAAGGTTTCATTAAAGCAAAGCCAAATACTGTCAGTGGCAAGAGGGCTGCCAACCTTGGCTGTGTTAGCAAGTCAGTTAAGCTGATTTGAATATTAATACTTCATAAATTCCAGCTATTTGTAGCAGCCCTTTTCCAATAGCTCTTTATTGCCTATGAAAAGGTAGGTTATACAATTCCAGCCAGTAATCAAAAGGCAGAGCAATCACCCATCTTTATCTTTATAAATAGCACAGTCCTGTGAGACACTGGAGCCTCCATCTATAATAGCCTCCTCTTAAATTTACAGAAGCTGCTCTTGAGATTCCAGAAAGGTCAGTCTTTAACTTCATCAAACTCCCATGTCCTGAAGATTTTATTATAAGAACACTAACCATGAACACATAAAATAGAGCTTTCTTGTTGGGTCTGTACAAGATTGTCAGAACCCTTTTTTCAGAACAGATGTTCTGAACCTGTGTGAGACATCTGTTGTGCACATCTAGAATAGTTTATCCTCTGTACTTTATCATAAGGTGTGAAACAAATGCCTCTGATCACTGAGTCCTGCTGTTGCTGCCACGGCAGTAAGTACTGTGGAAAATTCTCAGAGTGGTATTTATCCATAGGCTAAGTACAGTTCTGGGTAACATCAAAGTTTATCAAGTGGGTAAGTTTTTACCCTCCATAGTTTCCATTGCCTTTCTGAGCAAGTCTGTAGCATTAGCAACTCATGATTAACTGAAAGACTATGAAATTACAGTGTATTGAAATTTTTTTTACTGTATCCTTAAAATAATGAGACCATGGTCATAGAAAAAAAGAAAAAAAGAATGATCCTGACTCTTACTTCCTAAAAGTTTGACTTACATCATTGGTTAAATAATGGCAGACATATTAAGAGAAACAAATCACTCATCATCTAGAGGAGGACGGAATCATGAATAAGGCTACATTTGTCATGGAACTCATGGAACTCGTGACTTCCAGAAAACTCCGTTACATTCTCTGCTTCAGCCCCAGGAGCTGCCAGACTCTGGAGCTGGCAGCCAGCGGGGCCTGGCAGGGTTTCAGTGACAGGTGACAGAAGCAACAAGTAACAGGGGCCCCCCTGCAAAGTTCCAGCAACAGGTGACAGACTCCTGAGGGGGCCCTCCTCAGGGTTTCAGTAACGGGTGACAGCCTCGCATGGAGGGAGGAGGAACGCCTCGGGCAAGGGGTTGGGGGTGTCCCATTTTCTCTTTGGAAATATGGTCACCCTGCAGCTCCCAGCTACCGTGGGCAGAGGGGGAAACCATGGAGCTGAAGCAGCAAAACCCACAGACTGGTAACTGCTTCCGTGAATTTTTGTTTATTGCCTGTGACCTGTTTGTGACTTTTACTAAAAATAACCATGACAAAACCTTAATCATGAGCAATAAGATATTTTTCATAAAGAACAGATTTTTCCAGAAAAAAATTATTGCTTTTTTGGAAAGGATGAAGGGAATGCAGTCTATTTAGTAGTGTATATTTGGACTAGAGAAAAGCATTTGTTACAGTATTCTAACAAAAGCTTACTTTTAAAATGAACTCAAATTAGTTTGGATATGTCATGTGCCCTAAAAACTGTGCACAGATTATTACCGTACACAGTAATGCATTAAGTTGGGGTGGGGTATGTTAGGGCTCAAGAAGGATCAGTGTCAAGTATAGCCTTGTTTAGCATCCTCACTATCTTGAGGAGAGTAAAGAGCATGGGCTACATCTTGATCTCCTGTTCCACAACAATAAAGCCCTACTCTTGCATAGGCAGGGTCTGCCTCACTGATCTTGAGGATAGCCAGAAGTTTAGAAAAGGTGCAGAGAGATTCCACAGCATCTCTGCATTAGGGACCTGCGGAGTTGTTGATTAATTCCTTGACCACTACAACTGTTCTTCCACTTATCCTGCACCACCACTCAGGCTTTGTAGAGGTTATTTCGAACCGGGTCTGCATTAACACATCAAAACTGCCACATGGGGAGAGGACCAGGAATTGGAGTACTGTTAATGGGCAGAATCGCAACTCCATCCTCAAAGCAGCAAAAAGATTCTAAGATAGCATACAAACTCATCCTTCTAAGGGTTTAGCTTGTTGGTAACAAAAACAAAAAACAGAACATAAACCTCAGCCTAAAATTTCCTCCACTGAGCCTCACTGTCCCTAAGGATTGTCTCCAGGACCTTCTTTATCCCATTTCCTTTAAGCCCTAGAACCCAACTACCTTCATCTGGGTGGAGTTTATAAGCAAAACCGACCACAGTGAGTCAGCAGAACTTCAGCAGCTTTATACAGGGTTACAGGAACTGACCAGTGTGTCAACAAATGAACCCCCTACTACAAGGACAAAACTGCCCTTTCTCCTGTTGTCTATGCAGTCTTTTTTTTTCTGCTCCCACTTTGCTAGGCCAGAGGTTCAAGCCCCACTGAAACCATCTGCAGGGGCTAATAGCTTTATTTCAGAGCTATCAATCATTTCCTCAAGGGGGTGTCTGTTTGGAACCTTTGCTGACTCAGCTGTCAGTTAGCGAGACACCAACCCCATGCTGGGTGAACTGTTGCGTACGCTTCCTCCAGTCACTCCATAAAGGGCACAACAACTGCCACATAAGGGAATGGAGCAGAAGCAAGCTACAAGACTCCAGGCAGTTCATCCATAGGCCAAAATAAATGTATGAAACCGATTATAAAACCTAGTTGCAGAATAATTTCAAACACTAAATACAGTAGTAAAAATCAAAGCTCGTTTATGAAAACGAGGGCTAAATTCTTCAGACAAATTGGTCATCATGACTAGTTTGCACAGTTCTGAAACAAAACATTAACTGATTTTGAATTAGACTGGGATGGGTTTGTATGAAACCCAGGGCATTAGATTTGTTCACAATCTACTGCAGTTGAGTATAACAAACTATTTTTTCAGTTCTACTCAGTTTACTTGCTTCCTTCTTATGAGCAGACAGATATATCCTGCAGCCAGTGAGACTAACTCACAACAGATTATTCAGAATGCAGGAATGGAAGGTTATACACTTCTGATCCAAACTCCAGTTGATAGGGATAATTTTAGCTCTACCAAATTTAACAAGTATCTTCTCCATTTTTTATTAAATGTAGATATATCAAGTGGTGAGGGTAGGAGAATATTGAAAAAGTTGTGATTCTTCAACATCCCTAAAAGAACAAAAAGATGAGCTTTGGAAACAAAACGTGCATATAAATATACTTGTATTGATATTACAATAGTTATATTGATAAGAGTATTTCCTTTACTTCCTGCTAGTAAATGGGAGAAAGAAGCAAGATGACTGTTGCCCAATGTTACTGGCCGAGACCATACAATACACTAAAGACCCAGATCCTCAAACGGTATGTGGGAACCTAAATCTCATTGAAATCACTAATTCAGTTTTTTTGGGTGACATTCTCTTCTGCCAGCAAAACACAAGCTATGGGAATTTTGTAGCAGAAAGCCCACCTGCAAACTCTGTTGTCTGCATGAAGCCAGTTAACTGGAGTTTAAAGCTGCTCACACAGTCTGTGGTGTACGCACCTAGCGGTGAATTTGCCATCAGACATAGGGGGTACACACTACACACTCTGCCCAAGGGATCAAATCAAGCCTTGAGAATCGTTATGGTAGCAGATTTATTGAATATGTATTGGTGTGTAAGCTCATCAGGGTAGGGACCACATTACTATGAAATGTTTTCATATATATTATTCAGATTTCCAGGTCTGTCCACCAGTAAGGCCACTTACTACAATCCTATACATTGGCTCAGATGTACAGTTTATGTAATGCTTAGAATAATGGTATTATCCAGCCAGATAAAGGAACAGGTTAGGAAGGTAGTTTTGTGTAGCCACACACTCCAATTGGTTCATGGTCATTTATTTAGGTAAAGCCATAACTTTTTATGACTACTTAGATTGTGGGAACTTTTTATTTCAGAAGATAGCAGTATTAGGTCAGTATAGACTTGTTTTAAAGAAAAAGATTAGGCTAAAGGATCGTGTGTTATTTTTACATATCTAATACAAGGACCATTAGAAAATTATGAAGTGAGCTTTAAAAAGCCTGGACTGTGATTAGCTTTTATAGTTCCATGACTATGCTTTAGCCTTATGACACAGTTCAGTCTTTTCAAGTAGGTGATTTCCTCTCATGGCTTGACTCTTCCATTTCACACTGATAGCTGTGCTAGAAATATCTTAGATTAAATAGCTGGGCAAGTATCATTTTGTGAACAGCAGTAAACAGCTTGGGCTGGAAGATTTCAGTTACAAAAATAATCTGACAAATCATTTGGGGAGGAGAGAAGATAAATGAATGGCAATAAAACATTGCATTTGAAAGAAGGGAGGAAGTAACATTTAAAAACCATACAGTTTATCAAGCTTTTAAAACTAAAATCAAAGGTGACATTTTCGTTGTGCATCCCTGCCAGAGGTGTAGAGCCCGATTTTTGGAGTGTTGAGATCAAAGGTAACTGCAGAAGCTCAGCACCTCTGAAAATAAAGCACTTTGACTTCCTTTCCTACTCTCACCTTTGAAATTTTACTCTACAAATATGTCCATTAATGTCAACCAACAATCCACAGATGCATGGAGAACAGAATAGTGCAGTTGAGTAAAAGCATGAAGAAATTAGGGCAAAATTTTCTTCTCATTTTTGTTCCCCTAGGCACAAAATTGGATAATTAATTTTTAATCAGTTTTAGAATCTCACTAAACATACCAGACAATCCAATTGTGCTGATTAACAAGTCTCAAGTGAAAGACAGCAATTTGATTCACCTTGTGCCTCACTTCACATGCAAGCACTCATTTATATGACACTATCTCTCAGTATGCTTTGGGGTGTTTTTTTTAAACTTAGGAAAAAACATAAGTGGGTTTTTTAAAAAAATTAACATTTTTAAAGGCAAAATCTATAAATTCAGCAAGTATATACTAGGTACAAATAGGCATCATTGGTAATATGAATAAGTTTATAAGGATCCTCTATAGTGTTTTCTTTTATTATTCCTGATTGACCTCTCTTGTGGTAAAATCATTGGGATGGACCCATTGAAGGGAAATCTCTGTGGAGTTCTCATAGTGTTTCCTCCAATATTTTTCCCTATCTGTGGGAAGGGGACAGGGTTTAGTTTTCCCCAAACCCTGGCAGTACAAACAATGGATCCAGTCCACAAACCTTATGGTTCTCTGGGATCTGCTGGAGGTTGAGGAGACACTGCTCAGGCTCTCGGGTCCCTATGGCTTAACCTGGCAGTGTGGCTCCAATGGTTTGATTTTACTAACACTCAATCAACTCCAAAAATGTATATGCATAAAAGATATTGTTGGAAATTTCCCCCTCCTCACTATTGCAGCTAATATAAATGTATAAATATTGAAGAAACAGAATAATATTTCATGAGATATTTATAGCACTTTTGTGCACAGTTGTTGATTTATATAAGTGGACTTTACTCTGCTAGACAGCATGATTAACATAGCAGCCTCTTCCCTCGCCTCCCCCTCAAAAAAGGGTAAAAATAGGTCAGTGATGTGGGACAATGGCTTCTTAAACTCTTCCTTTCCTGCCCCGAGCCACAAGCGTGGTGATCATTCTTCAAATTTTAGAGCACAAAATAAGTTCTCTCAAAAACATAAGCAAATTGGGCCATACTCTGCCCTTAATCTTGGCACCAAATTTCCATGACATCTATGGGAATTTCACAGGCAGCAAAAGCTAGAGTAAGAGCTATGGTAAATAATAGCTTTTAGGATTCTCCATTCCACAAATACCACAAGAGTAAGAGAGACAGTAAATGTTAACATTTTATTTGCTTTAAACATATAAAGGTTATACAATTCTTTTAGAGCCATCTTGTGGGGAAAATAAATCATTTCAAACAATACATTTACTGTAATTTTTATTCCTAAAAGATCAGTATTTTATACCTAAAAGATCAGTGTTCAATAGTTTTTTCATCTCCTAAAAAAAAAAAAAAAAACCAACAACAAAAAACCAAAGGTTCTAAAGTTACATTCTTGTTGTAAACGTTATATAACAAATTTTAACCCATTTGAACATGAAGACAGTGCCTTCAAGAAGAACAATCGTGTTAAAGTTTAGTTCCAGCTACAAAATATATAGCAACAAATTACAGATGTTCCTTTTTAAATTACGCTTTTAGGCTAGATTCCAATCAAATTCCAACATCAGTGCTGCAGAAGTTTGCAACACACTTGAAAAGTTTTTTCAGGGCTTGCTTGGCTTAATGCAGAAACCAGATGGAGTTTATTAAATCTAGTCATAAAAGGATTAAAACAATCTGAGGACATTTCTAGAAATAATTAGCCTTCAGTAATCGAAACTGAAAGAGTTTAAGATTTTTTTTTCCAATTTTAAATGCTGGTAGTCTCCCACTAGCTGTGAATTACTGTAAACCAATCTTTTAGATCATCTCATTAACAAATTGACAGATTTCTTTATAATTTTGAAAGGAGCAGTGACCCAATGATTGCTTCCATCTGGAACTTGTAGTTGAAGTACAGAACATTAAAACAGGATTAGGGAGTCAAAAGTCTGGAATAATCAAGAATCAACGTAGTCCACTTCAGCTACACAAAATAATTAAGCCTAAATTGTTGCTTGAGCTACTTGGTTTGTCTACTGAATAAGACAAGCATTTAGCTTTTATTCTAAAAGACAAACAATGTAAACATGTAGTCCATCTATTTTATACTACTGAAATTCTCTATTAAAATAGTTTAATTTATGCACAAAGTTAAAGCATATTATCACATCACATTTACCTCAATCAATACAAAAGTGAAGCAAAATATCACAGTACTCTTTTACAAAGTGAACAATCAAGAGATTTCACAGAAATGTGCACTTTTTGGAGAAGTGTAACAATCAGTGGATATAGTACAGACTAACAGGCACCTCTGTTAAGTTTTTTTTTTTAAATAAATAATAGAGCATCTGACAATAAAAGCATCTGATGGTACTCAAGGTCTTTGACAGCTGTGATTAAACAGAACACACTGGCACCCAGACAAATTTTGCTAAGGCAAGCACAAATACGCCAACTTTTAGTTTTATAGTTCTACTGAAGTTAGTGTGAGAGTGTGCACGCATGTCTGCTTACAACTTTAGTTCTTCCTTAAAGATGACAATGTGCTGCTCTTTCAAAAAGCCCTCTTTATACTTTGGAAAGGAGCCCTGATTCTGGAGCACTTGCCTTAATGATGTTTTGAATTTCTTTGAATTTTGGATGGTCTTTATCAGCTACCAGCTGCAGCAAGATGGCCTCACTAGTGGTAACTATTATTCCAGTGCGAGCAAGACGCTAAAAGAGAAAAGAACAGAGACAGGAAAAGGTGACACCCTTGCAACTGTGGATAAGCACATACAGTATACCAAATGGAGAACACTTTTAAAATATTCACTAAACAAACAATAAAACCTGTGCTGTTTTGCCCCCAGTATTTACGGATGGGAAGGATAAAACCAGGAGGCCAGTGAGAATTAAGAGCGGTGCGGGGAGGAAAAAGTCAATTCCATTTTGTTATGGAATATTAAGGGGAAGGACAGTCTTGGATTAAAGAAAAGGCATGGTACTCAGAAGGGTTTCTTTCTCCAGTTCAGATCTTCTATGTGAATTTAAGCATGTCACTTCCCTCTACGTGAATGTTTTTCCATACATAAAGTGAGGATTATACTCCTCCCACAACACAGCAGTTTTGAAAAGCTTATCTCATCCAGTGTTTAAAAATTTGAGATCCTCAGATAAAAGATGCTATGTAGGTAAGACGCATTATTATAAAGAAAATAAGTTAGCTGCTACTGACGCTGAATTTCCTTTTTCAGAGGTTGTTAGATACCATCCAATACCCTGTTCATGAGATTATACAGTGCCCTGGAACCAGCAGTCTTGTGAAAGTAAGAGAGGAAGACTCTTTTACAAGCCTTAGCTGTTGACTGTAATTCACTCATATTAGTCAGACAGCAATAATTTTTATTAACAATGCAAAGATTATACTTAGCCTGTAATGGGACATTTACACAAAGAACTCTTCTGAAAGACTATAAAATGTTCTCAAGATAAAAGTTAAAATTGTTAGGATTAAAAGAAACCACCTATATTTTAAGTTATTTCATACAAATACAATTAAATTCAGTAATGTTCTGTCTAGCTCCAAACATCTTGCAGTGCATGCAAACCCTGGAAGGCTACAATTGCTGTCTGTAACAGCAGGATATTCTAATGTATCCTGGAGAGAGGCTGGCTCCCTCTGCTAGGCCAAAGCTCCACAGCAAAGAGTTATTCAGCTGTTTGGTGACTACATCAGATCCCTGCCTCACTGATATTGTAGATCCCTATTCTGGGTCCTGTCTACCTCCCATGCCCACTATTCCCATGGAGGGGACAGTGGGTAGGAGAGGAAATGCAAAGGAAGTGGACTTTCCAGGCTTGGTCTCTATTGTGAGCAGTGGAGGAAAAAAGTACCCTAACCTGTTATGAGGGGTTGGGATCTTTACCCCTTGGTAGCTAGTTTAGGCAGTTGTGGGATACGCATCCCTATATTCATATCCCCCACATTATTGTCGTAATCTTTGTACAGGGGAAAATCACTATTTTTAGCTAAGTGTCTTACCTTATACAGTAAGCATGTAGTTTGTAAAACAACAAACAAATGCAGATTGTTTCCTTCAAGTTAACACTTTCTGCACGAGAGCATGGCTGTAGGTTTTAATCTTAAATTGCAAAAAAGAAGTGCATTCTCCAGCACTGTAGTGAATAAGTAATCCACATGAAGGTCACACATATTTTTCAGTTAAAGATTTTAAAATATATTGCCGGTAACGTTTCATAGAGTATTTCTCGGTGGAAATGTTCATTATCTAACAACAACAGATACATTTTCCCTGGGTCATATACTTAAACAGATACAAGCAGCAAATGAAATAGCCGAATTTAAGTACCAAACATGTGGACTTGAGGCTCCCGTTAGAATTCCCAAAATGATTATCAGAGCACTAACTATTAGGAGAGAGTTACAAATCGGAGCTGGAATGGAATGAAAACTGGTTAGGGAAAAACAAGAGACTCACTCACACTTAAAAGCAAAAACAAAAATCCTTATCCAAAAAATGCAAATGATAAAGCACTACCAGAAATACATTTCAGAAGTATAGCTGAAATCTGTGTTCATGTCAGTAATGCATGTGTCATTAAAACAGAATTGCAACAGAGAGTGGGCTGTTAAAGAAATACATTTAAGAGAAGAAAACGCTGAGGGTAAAATTCACCCTGTGAAGAGGTGAGACATAATGGTCACTATCTTGTGGGCTTAAATGGTTCTGAAAGTAGCATACGCAAAGGTATATGCCTCTTCTCTATAATGGCTAGTAAAAGTGTAAATGACCTAGCTTTGCATTAGCTTTGCAGATCTGCTTTAGGAAACCATTAACCTCTTCAGCCCAAGAGGCAAAACTGTTTTTCCACAGAATGGGCTATTAAATGTCTTAGGAAAAGACTTGGGCACATCTACATGTACAGCGCTGCAGCTTCGCTGCTGCAGCGTGTCCAGTGAAGACACTGTATGCCGACAGGAGAGAGTTCTCCCACTGGCATAATAAAACCATTTCCACAGGCTCTCCCACTGACATAGCGCTGTCCACACCATCGCTTATGTTGGTGTAATTTATGTCACTCAGGTGGTGGTTTATTCACACCCCTCAATAACATAAGTTTTGCTGACATAAGCTATAGTGTAGACATAGCCTTAGGGCTTGTTCACACTACCACTTATGTCAGCAACTGAGGAAACTAACAGGAGCCTCAAGATAGCTTGAGTTAGCATTCAAAAATTTTGCTGCTTAACTGATTACTTATACTTGTTCAAGCATAACAAAAATCTAACTTATTGTAAAACAAATGTCTTTTAGAGCTTTCTTCATGATGGCAAAAAAAAATCTCAACATGCAGGACTGAATTCTAAATGGGGCTACATAGATTTGTATATATCTAAAAAGTAACAACAAAAGAGGAGACCACAGGATGAAAGTTGTCTTCTTCAGCTTTGACTACACTCACGTTTCATGCAGGATTCTCCTTGATCAGAATCTAAACATTACAGGGCAGTCACCCCATCATGTGGAAGGAGTAATCTGCACAGAGTAGAGCAATGCAGACAGGGCTGAGGGCAGCAGAAAAAAAGGCTGACACTAACATTGGATAGAGTGAAGACCTATTCCTGTTTTTTGCCAGAATGTGTCTCATTATACAGAGTACAATCATTCTGACGTGTACATGGGTCTAATTTGAAAATTTTAAATGCACTGTACACCAATAATTTAGAATCAAATTGTGTTAAAGTGTCTACATAATAGCTTGTAGTTCTACAGTACCCTCTACTAGAGGATCTCAAAGACTTGCGAGCATATCTGAAGTAACACATATTAATGAATTAAATCTACACCACCCCATGGGATAGGTAAATTTAACCTGTAAATCCAGTGAAAGGGAAAAAAATTGAAGGCTTTAAATATTTCTTCTTATGGTGTATTTAGCCTAAACCAGAGGTTATCAAATGTTCTGAAATCATGGAACACATCTTAAGACAATCAGTCCCTTGATCATACAACATTCCTGTATATGCCTTCCTGTTTCCTGGTCCCCATTTCCTCAGCCATGGTCCCTGAAGACAGCATTCAATTCCTCTCCCCTATAATATTAAGCAGCAGCCCTAATATAGGCTCTTCGTTGCACAAAGGAAACTAGAAGCTTGTAGAGGTGGCTGGAAGTGGAGCCAGTAACATGTAACCTGTAAGCTCTCCACAAAGAGCCAGGAAGTGCTCTCTGAACTACATTTTGAGAACCACTGACATTTACCCCAAACTCCTCAAATAAAGAAAAGTTATCTAGAACCAATTAATTTGTCTGAAGTGCCCTTCTAGGAGCTTTGAGTGAGTGCAGCTATCTACTTTTTTATAATTATAATGGATCTATTCTGACTGAACAAAATCCAGGACTTGTCCAGGGCGATTCAAAATCTATCACAATACACAGAACTGTGATTTGTGTGTGCATGCGCGCATGAAAGATATGTGTTGTTTGTTCTAAGCAAATGTACAGAAACAGCAAAACCACCAAAATTTTGGTTTTTTCTGTTGCCGTACATATTAAGTAATAGTAATACTGCATTAGTTTCCAGATGAGTCTGTGACTTATTTTTCTGATAGTAGTCCTTGTGCATCATATGCATTATGTGGCAGATTTCATTAAGCTCGCACTTAATCAAAAAGATACTGCATTTTTATCAAATGCTCAATACTGCTGACTTTACTTAAGCTCTGAGGTTCTAGGAGACATAGAATAAAAAAAGGAGTTGCACACCTTCTAGGTGACTGGCACAAAGTTATGGAATTATTGTTCGTTTTAAGAGTTTAATTTTCAACTATTCTGCTAAAATCCAGAGCAAAAATTCCCATGTTCAGTGCAGATACAGTTCTCTTTTCCATCCTGGATTTTTAACACAACAGTGAAGCTTGCAAGCTAGTTAGAGTACATTGTTTTCAATAAAACCACCATGAAGTTGTGTATGAAATGTAGCTGCACTTTTAAAATTTTCTAGCTTTATGTACTGTCACTTCTGCAACATTTGTAACATATTCAGTTGGACTACCAGAATTTTTCTAATTGTGATGATGAAACTTTTTAAAAATCTGGACTTTAAATCTTTTTAGCTCCTTAGAGGCAAGTAGGAGTTTTACTGAATTTGCTGCCTTTTTTATTTTTTTTTTTTTGCACATTAGAAGGCACTTCAGAACTGGAGCCCCTTTATACTTTGAAGTGAAGTGTTTAACGGCAGTAGCATGCCGAGCAAAATACCATTCTGAACTATAAAAAGTTGTATAGTATTTTTATACAGTTTCATAGAGAATTCTGTCTTACGAGGTCACCCAAGGGGCCACGAAAAGTCAGTAGTTTTTTAAAATATCCAACATTTCATGATAAGCTCCCAAATTCTGACCTGATGTCCCCAACCCTGTGCTCTGCATATAGACACGTCACCAAAATGTTTACGTTTTTTAAAAAATCCTGGCCCTCCTGTTGCATGGTGACCTATTCTGTGGATGACTACATGACTAACACCTCTCACTGAGTTAGTCACTTGCTGTAATGCTTGTGACTTTCTCAATGGTTTGTAACAATAAGAGAACCAAACATAGAACCAAGATGTAGAAGAAAGTCTGCCTAAATTATGCATGTTACCTCAAGGGCAAACATTCTGTCCATCATACTTCTTGATGAGGTAGCATCTGCTACAATGTGAACTTCCAGACCTCTGCCAACCAATTCCAACGCTGTTTGCTGGATGCACACGTGAGTCTGTCAGAAAAATACCAGCATTATAAAAGTATTTACAGGATTACCTGGAACTACAGTACAAGATTAAATTAGGGATCAATCCTATAATTTTCCCAAACATTAAATTAATAATTAATTCAATGGGAGTTCTGAATGCAAACTGCATAATTGCAGGATCTGGCCTTGTAAACTCGATTTATATCTAAGTATCTTATGAGATTATCCGCTCTGAACAACTGAAATGATCACAACTTAACCTTTAAGTGGTATCTGGACTATAACACTGATTTGCGCAAAGACATCAATATATAAACACGTTTTCAACCATACTATAGTAATAATACAGTACTATAACAAACAAGTACATACTTCTACTCCAAACAAGACAACACTGCGGACTCCAGGAATATCTGCTAATGCAGCTTCTACTTCTGGCAATACCATAGAAAATTTTGTTTTTGGAAGCACAAGTTTAACTCCTGTTAAATCAATTTCTTGCACGGTGCTTCCAAGGCCTTTGGGATACTGTTCTGTCACAATGACTGGAATTCCTAAAATCCGTGCACCCTGGAGCTGCAAGGAAAAAAAAATCCACAAGAATAAAACAGTTATTTAAGCATGAGAGGAGTGAACGTACAATATTTAAATCTGGACTGTATAAGACACCAGTCACTGGTAGTATCTGTGCATTGATGATAATTTGCAAATATTTTTGTAGTGCAGGGGGAGGGGGAAAATCAGTAAACCTACCAAACGTTGTCCTACACTGATGATATCACCAAAATATTTGATAGCAGGTCTGAATCTTTCTTGCATATCACAACAGAAGAATACAGTGCTTGAAGGTGTCAGGTTGCCCAATGTAGTTATCTGAAAACAAAAATACAGATTTAACATCACCGTTTTAATTCAATTAAATTTTTAAATGATTAGTAAAAAAAAAGGAGGAGATTTCTGGAATGAAAAATAGTTTTTTTAAAACTATCAGCATATGGGTTGAATGCATACTGAAGAACAAGAAAATTAGGGGGGAAAAAGGACCTTTAAGAATTTTATTTTATTTTGTTCATTTGTTTTTAAAACTAACATGTGGCAATCAATTAAATATTGACCCAGACATGCAGCAGTGTTGCAGTAACCAACAGGAATCCACAGTTTTATCAAGTGAGAGATGCACTCAGGACAGTTTAAATACACAACAAGACTTGTATACTTTAAAATATAACTGCCAGTCACCGGATTTAACCTTTTGACAAACATACATCCAATTCTGCAGCCACAACTAAAGGGACATTACTTAAACAAACTTCTCACAAAACTGTTTTACCTACTAATGTTACAAAGTAAAACTTAAAAGCGGTATAACTGAAAGTTTAAAATAAAATTCTCTTTCTATATACTTTGTATGAACTCATTTTCTTTGGTTCCACAGTATAGTCAATGTCTCCTGTTTGTGTGGTCCTTTCACCTTTCAGATAGTTTACTTTTGGGTTTGCTTTGCTGTTCACCTTTACAAAACTTGTAGGCATCCTTTCTGCTTCTTTATGATTCTAAAAATGGCTTCAAGCTTTTTCTAAATATTTTTCTATTTCATCTTTCAAATATGAAATATCAAGGCTGTTTGGTCCTCAATTCCTTCTCTTTGCTGGAGAATCTTGGCCAGATGTTTGTAAGAGGAATGGTGATGTTACTGGGGCAGTACCACAGAGGCCACACTCATCATACCTTCCCCCTCCCCAGTTTCCTCCATAAAAGGGGTAGATATACTGATTCTTAATGGTAATATTCTAAATGTATAAGGATTCCCTAAAGTTGATTTTGAAATGGAATATATGGTGACCTTTGTGAAATTAATGTGCCGTCTTAGTGCAGTCCACAGTGACCATAACATTTTGTACAAACAGCAGTCTTATGGTATGTCTAAGCTGCAATAAAATGCCCACGGTTGGCCCAAGACAGCTGACCCAGGCCAGTCAGGGCTGTTTTATTGCAGTGGAGACATACCCTCGGAGGCCAAAGCTTGAATCAATCTGAAAAACCAACTACTCCCTAATACTTAGGTTTTGTCTAGACTAGGATTTAAAGGTGTGTGTAATTTGGTAATCTAACCATTTTAAATCCTATTCTAGGCAGGGCTCTAGAGGTGGCTATTCTAGATGGGCAGAGAGAGCTGCATCAGGTTACAGTGTCATGTGACATAAGGTCTTTTCAAGATCTTGCTGGGGACCATCTCCACCAAGACAGCAGCAAGGGCCTGATATTCCTAAAAGGGATCAGGAGAGGGAGATGGAATCAAGAATTAAAAAGGTTTATTGGTTTATTTGTTTGGCATTTTTTCCCTTACAGTTCAGCTTTTAAAAGAGCGTATTTTAGTGCTGATAAAACTTGACAGTATGGTGGCTGGAGCCTTCAAACAACTGAACATGTATTTCATGATTAGCAGCAGTGTAAATTTGGCCACATTGCATTGGAATCCAGAGTTGGAAGGATCACCTCTAGGAGCAAGATGATAGCTTGTTTTACACGTCAATTTACTCTTTGTCCTCTGAGGCTTTTAATAGCACCAGTAGTGTAATGGACACTAAGGGCTGCACTAAGGTGATATGCTAATTTCGCATAGGTCACTATAATAATGAGTTTTTAAGTCTATTTTTGAGATACTGTAAAGCACTGTGACGTATAGAGTACTTGATTTGGTTATGAAAGAGAATAATGTTACAAAATAATGGTTTCCACATAAATGTTAAGACAAAAACCAAAACATTTTGCCAGCAGAAGACATTACTCATGACAATGTTCTGTTATACATACTTTGTTTCTGTTATTACCATTTATAAAACTGGAAAGTCAAGCATCCAAAAGCTAGGAAATGCAGAATGAAGGTTGCTTGTGCATAGACAGTATGATGGAGTCTTTAACTGTATAGTCACACTATTTCACCTTCCAGGACCCCCACATCCATCAGTGCATATAATGGACAGTGCTCAGGGAATGAGGCAGTTGTTCAGTATTTCATTTTATCCTCTTCATACAATGTGTGGTCCCAAGCTTTGTTTACTGCACACCATGCAAATTCTTCACTGAATACAGCATTATTAATTTCCTCACAGGCTTTTCTATTATACTCACCACACAGAAACATTATTGAATTTACCTTGACAACTTCCCTGTGAAATAGGAAAGTAGTAGCTCCATTTTACAGACAGGGAATTAAAAGATAAAATTGAAGCTGGAGAGGGGAAGGCTGGCAGAGCAGGCAGAGCAACCCAGCTCCACGTCCCTGCAGCTCCTAGGTGGCGGAGAGGCACAAGCGCCAGCTGCTGCAGCTCCCATTGGCCAGGAAGCACAGCTAATAGGAGTTGTGGGGGTGGGGCCTGCAGGTGCAGGCAGCATTGACCTCCCCCCCCTCAACCCCTCTGCCACCTAGGAGCTGCAGGGCCATGACAGTGGGAGCACCCCACCCCGAGGTAAACATCCTCCCACACTCCCAACCCTCTGCCTCTAGCCCTGACCTCACACACCCAAACTGCTGCTGCTGGCCCAGGGGCTGCCTGAGTCGGGCAGTCCCTGAGCCAGCACCAGCCACTACAGAAGTCATGGAAAGTCACAGAATCCATGACTTCTGTAAGACTTGCAGCCTTGTGTATAACTACTGGTAGACAATTAAGAATTTGACTGGCTGACACCCTGTATTGCAACAATGCAGCATGTCTACATTAAGAATTTACATCAGTGTATGTATACCAGTGTAAGTAAATGCAAGTTTCCCTGATAGACATATCCTAATCTGAAGTGTGTAAAGTAGCTTTCAGAAAAGACCATACAGAGACAAAATTAATACAGAGCGAGGTTACAACCCTTCTGAACTTCGGAGGGATGGAGGAAGGAATTGA
Source organism: Lepidochelys olivacea (assembly GCF_965140295.1). Lineage (NCBI taxonomy): Eukaryota > Metazoa > Chordata > Testudines > Cheloniidae > Lepidochelys > Lepidochelys olivacea. The sequence continues at coordinate 82,604,502 of NC_140415.1, read as the reverse complement.
ATATTTCAGTAGAAGAAACCAGGCAGTGCTGTCCCTTTCTGAGCATTAACTGGTACAGTAATCAAATTTCTCTTCCTTTCCCGATGTCTAAATATCTATCACAATTACAATGAGTTTATGGAAGGAGATATCTGAATGGCTGATGATTAGGCTATGCGTATGATAAAACTATACAAGTTAAGGGGTCAGCAATTTGTTGTTATTGGGTTTTTTTAAATCATTTTATTAAAAAAAATTAGGTATCTAGTGCAACCGCCCTCCCTATCACACTCGTGCAGATGAAGGACTTTTTTCTTTGACTAACATTTCCCAGTTAATCCGAAACATGCAATTATGACTGTATTAGACCAGAGGTTCCCAACCTGAGATCTGGGAACACTGGCTGCTGGTTCAAGGTGAGCTGGCTGGTCACATGGTGATCTTTCCACCTCATTACCAGCTGCTAAATTACATTCAGAAACAGCTAAGATACATTAAAGATGTATCTAATAATGTATCTAATCTGCTCTAATTTTACCTTTTCATCTAAACAATTACATGAAAAACCTCAGAGATGTAATGGCATCACCAATGAGAGGGCAGGCTGCCCACGAGACTGCTGCTGTACTAAAATGTGATCCACACAATGACAGCGTTTGGCAAGTCTGTATTAGACTAAAATGGAGTAATATGTATATGAGGTTTAACAAGAATGTATTACCAGATATCACAATACTGACTTTTCAAGGTCAAGATAAAAATTATGGCCCAGTTCTTCAAAGAGATGTGTGCAGGGATGTCAAGTTCAAGATAAAAGATATGCCCTGGCCCTGCTAAGAAGTGAGTGTGGGGGATCCCACTGAAGTCAATGGTTTCAACATAGGGAACAACCAGCAGAAGTCTTTGCAGAAGTGAGGCCTGTACTTGCGGTGGAAGGAGTCTTATCTGTGTCATTAATGACACTTTAAATTATTTAAACTAATCTTAAAATCCTGTAGTTTTCTTGTCACAATTTAGCTGCCTATTTTGTCTTTAACTCAACTCAGAAAGGCCTCACTGGTCAGTTTCATGGAGGGGACCTCATCTTTTCATGTTTCCAACTCAGCAGTATAATGTCACTTTAAATTAACAATGGCTAGATGACTGAAGTCTTTTTCTATCCCCAAACACACAGTAAATTTGAGGATGGAAAATAATTCAGACCTCTAGACATTCCTTCTGTTAATGTTTGTTCCACATAGTATGTTTTCTTGCCTAGTTCTGACTATACCAAATGATGAGGTTTCCATCACTTCCTTGGGAGACTTGGTAAACAAAGGAACAGATACTAAGAGGGGTCTTTGACACATGAGCAAAGGAAATAACAAAAAATACATAACATTCTGGGTGTAGGGAACAGTATTTAGTCGTAAAGCAGTGGTTGTCAACCAGGGGTGCATGTACCCCTGGGGGTACATCAACTCATCTCGATAATTGCCTAGTTTTACAGCAGGCTACATAAAAAAGCATTAACAAAGTCAGTACAAACTAAAATGTCATACAGACAATAACTTGTTTATACTGCTCTATATACTATACACTGAAATTAAGTAAAATATTTATATTCCAATTCACTTATTTTATAATTATATGGTAAAAATAAGTATGCCATTTTTCAGTAATAGTGTATTGTGACACTATTTGTATTTTTATGTATGACTTTGTAAGCAAGTAGTCTTTAAGTGAGGTGAAACTTGGGGGTACACAAGACAAATCAGACTCCTGACAGAGGTACAGAAATCTGGAAAGTTTGAGAGTCACTGAGAAAGAGGGAGTCTGACCTGATAACCTGCTAGGGCACAGGACTCTATTAAGGCTAATTTATGAATAACATCCCAAAAAGTATTTTCTGGTGATACAAAGAATAGCCATATTCCAAATAATAAAAATTATTCATTTTTTACATTGCATTTCCAACTCATCCAGAATTTCTGCCTGACAGAGAAAAATTAATTGACTGCAGCTAAAACATGAACATTCCTCTCCATATAAAATTCAATTTTCATTACTGAAAAATGGTTGACTTTTAAAACTCCCTACACTGGAAAAAGAGAAAAGTGATGCAATTTTGTTCTGAATGCAGTCATTACAGCACGACTGGCATAAATCTCTGGTATGCATGAAGATATCTTACTATGAAAAACACGTACTATATCTGTCTAGCAGTCTGCTATGAAGCCAGTGAGTTACTATCCTATAATTTATCAGAAGCAGGACTGAATATAAAACTGGGGACATATAATGCATGGTACAAAGCTCTGGCACAATAAAATTTGTAATTAAAGATTAATCTTTGTTTTCAATGTTGAACCCTGACCCCAACCTCAACTCCACCTTAGCACAAATTAAGTTGAAAGAAAAGAAAAGAAAAGAAAAGAAAAGAAAAGAAAAGAAAGCACAGGTTGTCTATTTCAAATGACAAATGTTTACTGTTTTATGTACTGTACCACCTTTGGGGAAAATATGGTCTGATTCAATGACAATAAAACCAAGATTCAAGCGTGGCTGTAAGATACATGTGTTTCTGTGAAGTGCATTAGGTTACGGGCTTAATAAGATAAATGTATCCATATAATATGAAATGTAGGTTTGCTGTATTGCTTCCTCACAGATTTAGATTTTGCCTGGTCCGTTCTTTACTCTGCACTGAAGTTTCCCTCAGACATTGCAATTACAACGCTAGTCAGAAAACATGGCACTCACAGACACTGCTATGCAATCCTTTTTATAATCTGTCTTCTATATTGCGTCATATTTAAAACGAAGACATTTATTGCAACATGTGGAAGCTCTGAGATTTCTTGAGGATAACTGTATTTATCATTTAACTATTTGGGAAATAATAAAAGTGATAACTAATAAATCCTCTCTCTAAACTCTGGTCACAACTGTAAACATAGAATTCTACATGCGCATGTAAAGAGAAATTGGGGTTATATTCCTTCAACATTCATTTTCCAACAGAAATTTTAGAACAGGTTACATAAGAGAGGGGTGGCTACAGGAGGGGGTTTCAACAGCCTGTGTGGACTTTAGAGGGAAGCAGGCAGTGGGTGTGAAAAGGGGTGTGTGCCTGAGAGAGAGAGGTGGCTGGGGGCTGTGGCACTGGAACAGTTTTTACAATGAGGATGCTGGATGCCATTGAAAAAAAACTGTGAAGCCTGTATATAAGGGAAACCACTTCAGCACCCCCGGGGGGTGTGTCTTAAGGAGACCTGAAGCGCGCTGGGAAAGTCTTAGTTTAAAGGAATGGGGGGTGAGGGGAAACCAAGGCAGGGCCCCTGCAGGCTGAGAGATGCCGGGAGCGCACTCATGCAGACAGGGTGCGAGGCGTGCGCTTCAGAGAAGCGAAGGAGTGTGAGTCACCCCCATGTGCTTCAGGGAGCCCATAACTCCGAGCGAGGCAGGCACAGGGAGGGCGGGAAGCTGTGGGACGGGAGCTGGCCCTGGGGTCGCTCTCACCTGTATCTGCAGCGGCACCAGGCGCACCTTGCAGCGCTCGCTGACCAGGAAGCCCTTGGGCAGGTCGATGTACTGGCTCCACTCCTCGGCGAAGAGCTGCACCACGAACTTGCGGTGCATGTCGAGCTGGTCCCCGTAGAGGCTCAGGAACTTCTGGATCAGCAGCTCGTAGCCGGCGCCGTGCGGCACGGTCGAGGGCCGGGCGAAGACCGAGAAGCAGAAGAGCACGGGCACCGAGCCGCCGCCAGACCCGGCCGGGCAGCAGCCCCCGCCGCCCGCGGGAGGAGCAGCCGCCGCCATGTTCAGGGGCAGCCGCTCAGGCGCCTCCCTGCGGCCCAAGCTGCCGCAACTGCTGCTCCGCCAGCCGCTCCCGCTCCCGCCCCCAGGCAGACGGGCGGCCCCAAATCCCGGCTCCTGCTCCGCCTCCTCACCATGAGGCCCAGCCCAGGTGCCCCGCTCCCAGCCCAGCGGCGTTTCCCCCGGCTCAAGGGCTCTTCACCCTCAGCCCGGCTCGCTCCCCGCCTGCTAGGAGGAGCCGAGGCCCCGGCCTGGCCGCGCCGCCCCGCTGCTGAGGCAGGCCCTCTGCACGGGGCTGGATGAGCGCCCGAGGACCGGGCCCTGCCGCTGCACGGCCCCAGAGGGTCCCCTGGGGCGGCGCCGCGCTCACCTCAGCTGGGCTGCCCTGGCGTCCACGCCTCAGATCCGAGTGCAGGATCGGGGCCTCGTACTGCAGCGCCGGGCCCCACCATTAGCACTGAGAGGACGACGCAGATAGCAACCTTCCCCTTTTGCAACTAGGTGCAGTCTCCGCCACGCAAACGTGACCATCTTGGCTACTGCTCAGGACTTGCTACCGCCTGCCAGGGTTGCAAATCAGGAGGGATGGGGGTTTGGTCGAAAACGCTCACGGTTTGCTTCCTCCTTGCTAATGTGCCAAATTGATTGTACTGCCTGGTCCAGGGGTTGTGAATCAGGAGGGATGGGGTTTTGTGGTCGAAAAGACTCACAATTCCCTCCCTCCTTGCTAACGTGCACAGTTGATGTATTTGATGATTGAGAGGTGCGTGAAAAGGGAGGCAAGGTTTGGGGTTTCGGAGCATGCCCATGAGCCCAAGGTAATACCAGAGTGGCCCCTTTGATTTTTTTCACTGGCTTCATCCTTGGTTATTTCCAATTACTTGGCTGCCCATGCACCTATCACTGGTCCAGGGATGGTTGTGAATCAGGAGGGATGGGGGTTTTGGTCGAAAACACTCACAATTTGCTTCCTCCTTGCTGCTTTTATAATTTGCATTGTACACATGGACACAAATACCGAGAATAATTTTTTTTCAAATAAAAAACATTTATTATAATCTGATATATAAATAAAAAATATTTTGGTTGCATTATGTTTTGAACAAGAGGCATTTAAATATAATGGGTTTTTTGTTGTGTTTTGTTTTTTTGGTAAAGAAGGGAACTATGCACATTTTTTGCAGTTGTACTCTTTCTTCTCATCAGTCAGGTAGTCTTGATTGGTTCCTTCTGTAATGCATGGTATAGATGTCCACCTCTCGCAAGAATCACACTTGACCTTTGATAAGTAACCGTTGATTAAATTTAATCACAAAAGTTATAATAACAGGTTTCAGAGTAGCAGCCGTGTTAGTCTGTATCCGCAAAAAGAAAAGGAGTACTTGTAGCACCTTAGAGACTAACAAATTTATTTGAGCATAAGCTTTTGTGAGCTACAGCTCACTTCATCGGATGCACATACTTTGCATTCACTCATGCTATTCCTTCCATATGTCAGCATTACCTAACATATATGCCTGTCAGCATGATGAAAATGTTTACTGATGTGGAATTTTTATGGCATTTATTTCTCATACAATTCTATGTTTCTTGCCATCGTGCAATCCTCACTTTCCTTTTCACAGTTGACAAGGTTGCGGTATATGCAGTAGTCCTCCACGCTTTCTTAAAAATAAATATATGAAATGATGAATATGTTACAACCAACACTGAAAATGCAAATCTTGATTTATTAATTAATGTCAATGTTAATTTATTTTTTAATGTCAATATTTTAATCCAGTCACTGGTTTGAACGTATCTTTTTCTTTTTTGTGAGTCATATTTTCTCAAATTTTTACCGCACCGGTATATAAAACTACAAATTTAATTCAACTGGTCAATCAATAGCAACCATTCACCCCATTCAAATTTTTGTGTACTTAAAGATATTATTGATTCATAGTCATCATTACAGAACCAAACCTGTGAGATATCCCACTTTAGGGGTATTAAGATAACTGTCTGCTATGTGACATAATTCCACTCTTCCTGTTATCTTCACATGTGCCTCATGAGTCCACAGTATATGGTAGAAAGTAATTACCTGACTCCTACAACACATGATGAAAGAAAAGGCACAATTTCAATAATATTTGATGAATCAATCCCATTAACAAATACATGTTTAGTGGTACTTAAATATACCTCATCACTTATCCAGCTTCTCGGTTTCAGGCAATGAAAGGAAGAGCCATACACTTTTATGTTTCTCACTTTGGCCTCCAGTCTCTCTGTGTGTTTGGTGATCATTATAAATTTGACTAGAAAAAAATATTAACACATATTACATGCATGGTAATACAGTTTCCTTTTTCTCTGTTTTACTACTGTGAATGCCGCCACTTTGTACATGAAAACCTTTAACAGTTCCATTTCTGAAGTATGTTAATCTGTTTAAGGGTATGTCTACACTACGAAATTAGGTCGAATTTATAGAAGTCGGTTTTTTTGAAATCGGTTTTATATATTCGAGTGTGTGTGTCCCCACAGAAAATGCTCTAAGTGCATTAAGTGCATTAACTCGGCGGAGCGCTTCCACAGTACCGAGGCAAGCGTCGACTTTTCCGGAGCGTTGCACTGTGGGTAGCTATCCCACAGTTCCCGCAGTCTCCGCTGCCCATTGGAATTCTGGGTTGATATCCCAATGCCTGATGGGGCTAAAACATTGTCGCGGGTGGTTCTGGGTACATATCGTCAGGACCCCGTTCCCACCCTCCCTCCCCCCGTGAAAGCAAGGGCAGACAATCATTTCGCGCCTTTTTTCCTGAGTTACCTGTGCAGACGCCATACCACGGCAAGCATGGAGCCCGCTCAGGTAACCGTCACCCTATGTCTCCTGGGTGCTGGCAGACGCGGTACGGCTTTGCTGCACAGTAGCAGCAACCCATTGCCTTCTGGCAGCAGACGGTGCAATACGACTGGTAGTCGTCCTTGTCGTGTCCGAGGTGCTCCTGGCCACGTCGGCTGGGAGCGCCTGGGCAGACATGGGCGCAGGGACTAAATTTGGAGTGACTTGACCAGGTCATTCTCTTTAGTCCTGCAGTCCTATTGAACCGTCTTATGGTGAGCGGGCAGGCGATACGGACTGCTAGCAGTCGTACTGTACCATCTTCTGCCAGGCAGGCAAGAGATGAGGATTGCTAGCAGTCGTATTGTACCATCTTATGCCAGGCAGGCAAGAGATGAAGATGGCTAGCAGTCGTACTGTACCATCTTCTGCCAAGCAGCCATGAGATGTGGATGGCATGCAGTCCTTCTGCACCGTCTGCTGCCAGCCAAAGATGTAAAGGATAGATGGAGTGGGTCAGAACAAGAAATAGACCAGATTTGTTTTGTACTCATTTTCCTCCTCCCCTGTCTAGATCACACTGCAGTCAGTCACAGAGAAGGCGCAGCGAGGTTAATCTAGCCATGTATCAATCAGAGGCCAGGCTAACCTCCTTGTTCCAATAACAACGATAACTTTGGTGCACCATTTCTTATTGGAACCCTCCGTGCAGTCCTGCCTGAAATACTCCTTGATGTACAGGCACACCCTTTGTTGATTTTAGCTCCCTGAAGCCAACCCTGTAAGCCGTGTCGTCAGTCGCCCCTCCCTCCGTTAGAGCAACGGCAGACAATCGTTCCGCGCCTTTTTTCTGTGTGGACGCCATACCAAGGCAAGCATGGAGGTCGCTGAGCTCATTTTGGCAATTAGGAGCACATCAACCACCACACGCATTATCCAGCAGTATATGCAGCACCAGAACATGGCAACGCGATACCGGGCGAGGAGGCAACGTCAGCGCGGTCCCGTGAGTGATCAGGACATGGACACAGATTTCTCTGAAAGCATGGGCCCTGCCAATGCATGCATCATGGTGCTAATGGGGCAGGTTCATGCTGTGGAACGCCGATTCTGGGCTCGGGAAACAAGCACAGACTGGTGGGACCGCATAGTGTTGCAGGTCTGGGACGATTCCCAGTGGCTGCGAAACTTTCGCATGCGTAAGGGCACTTTCATGGAACTTTGTGACTTGCTTTCCCCTGCCCTGAAGCGCATGAATACCAGGATGAGAGCAGCCCTCACAGTTGAGAAGCGAGTGGCGATAGCCCTGTGGAAGCTTGCAACGCCAGACAGCTACCGGTCAGTTGGGAATCAATTTGGAGTGGGCAAATCTACTGTGGGGGCTGCTGTGATGCAAGTAGCTCACGCAATCAAAGATCTGCTGATATCAAGGGTAGTGACCCTGGGAAATGTGCAGGTCATAGTGGATGGCTTTGCTGCAATGGGATTCCCTAACTGTGGTGGGGCTATAGACGGAACCCATATCCCTATCTTGGCACCAGAGCACCAAGCCGGCGAGTACATAAACCGCAAGGGGTACTTTTCGATAGTGCTGCAAGCTCTGGTGGATCACAAGGGACGTTTCACCAACATCAACGTGGGATGGCCGGGAAAGGTGCATGACGCTCGCATCTTCAGGAACTCTGGTCTGTTTCAAAAGCTGCAGGAAGGGACTTTCTTCCCAGACCAGAAAATAACTGTTGGGGATGTTGAAATGCCTATATGTATCCTTGGGGACCCAGCCTACCCCTTAATGCCATGGCTCATGAAGCCGTACACAGGCAGCCTGGACAGTGGTCAGGAGCTGTTCAACTACAGGCTGAGCAAGTGCAGAATGGTGGTAGAATGTGCATTTGGACGTTTAAAGGCGCGCTGGCGCAGTTTACTGACTCGCTTAGGCCTCAGCGAAACCAATATTCCCACTGTTATTACTGCTTGCTGTGTGCTCCACAATACCTGTGAGAGTAAGGGGGAGACGTTTATGGCGGGGTGGGAGGCTGAGGCAAATCGCCTAGCTGCTGGTTACGCGCAGCCAGACACCAGGGCGGTTAGAAGAGCACAGGAGGGCGCGGTACGCATCAGGGAAGCTTTGAAAACCAGTTTCATGACTGGCCAGGCTACAGTGTGAAAGTTCTGTTTGTTTCTCCTTGATGAAACCCCCCGCCCCTTGGTTCACTCTACTTCCCTGTAAGCTAACCACCCTCCCCTCCTCCCTTTAATCACCGCTTGCAGAGGCAATAAAGTCATTGCTGCTTCACAGTCATGCATTCGTTATTCATTCATCACACAAATAGGGAGATGACTACCAAGGTATCCCAGGAGGGGTGGTGGAGGAGGGAAGGAAAATGCCACACAGCACTTTAAGCACAGCACTTTAAAAGTTTACAACTTTAAAATTTATTGAATGACAGCCTTCTTTTTTTTGGGCAATCCTCTGTGGTGGAGTGGCTGGTTGGCCGGAGGCCCCGCACCGAGTTCTTGGGCATCTGGGTGTGGAGGCTATGGAACTTGGGGAGGAGGGCGGTTGGTTACAGAGGGGCTGCAGTGGCAGTCTGTGCTCCAGCTGCCTTTGCTGCAGCTCAACCATACACTGGAGCATTCTGGTTTGGTCCTGCAGCAGCCTCAGCATTGAATCCTGCCTCCTCTCATCACGCTGCTGCCACATTTGAGCTTCAGCCCTGTCTTCAGCCCGCCACTTACTCTCTTCAGCCCGCCACTTACTCTCTTCAGCCCTCCACCTCTCCTCCCAGTCATTTTGTGCTTTCCTGCACTCTGACATTATTTGCCTCCATGCATTCGTCTGTGCTCTGTCAGTGTGGGAGGACAGCATGAGCTCGGAGAACATTTCATCGCGAGTGCGTTTTTTTTTCTTTCTAAGCTTCACTAGCCTCTGGGAAGGAGAAGATCCTGTGATCATTGAAACACATGCAGCTGGTGGAGGAAAAAAAAGGGACAGCGGTATTTAAAAAGACACATTTTATAAAACAGTCGCTACACTCTTTCAGGGTAAACCTTGCTGTTAACATTACATACATAGCACATGTGCTTTCGTTACAAGGTCGCATTTTGCCTCCTCCCACCGCGTGACTACCCCCTCAACCTTCCCCCCTCCCTGTGGCTAACAGCGGCGAACATTTCTGTTCAGCCACAGGCAAACAGCCCAGCAGGAATGGGCTATACTGAGTGTCCCTGAAGAAAAGCACCCTATTTCAACCAGGTGACCATGAATTATATCTCACTCTCCTGAGGATAACACAGAGAGATAAAGAACGGATTTTGGTTGAATGCCAGCAAACATACACTGCAATGCTTTGTTCTACAGTGATTCCCGAGTATGTGTTACTGGCCTGGAGTGATAAAGTGTCCTACCATGAAGGACGAAATAAGGCTGCCCTCCCCAGAAACCTTTTGCAAAGGCTTTAGGACTACATCTAGGAGAACCGCAAATGCCAGGGCAAAGTAATCCTTTCACATGCTTGCTTTTAAACCATGTATAGCATTTTAAAAGGTACACTCACCAGAGGTCCCTTCTCCGCCTGCTGGGTCCAGGAGGCAGCCTTGGGTGGGTTCGGGGGGTACTGGCTCCAGGTCTAGGGTGAGAAACAGTTCCTGGCTGTCGGGAAAACCGGTTTCTCCGCTTGCTTGCTGTGAGCTATCTACAACCTCCTCCTCATCATCATCTTCTTCGTCCCCAAAACCTGCTTCCGTATTGCCTCCATCTCCATTGAAGGAGTCAAACAACACGGCTGGGGTAGTGGTGGCTGAACCCCCTAAAATGGCATGCAGCTCATCATAGAAGCGGCATGTTTGGGGCTCTGACCCAGAGCGGCTGTTCGCCTCTCTGGTTTTCTGGTAGGCTTGCCTCAGCTCCTTCAGTTTCACGCGGCACTGCTTCGGGTCCCTGTTATGGCCTCTGTCCTTCATGCCCTGGGAGATTTTCACAAAGGTTTTGGCATTTCGAAAACTGGAACGGAGTTCTGATAGCACGGATTCCTCTCCCCAAACAGCGATCAGATCCCGTACCTCCCGTTCGGTCCATGCTGGAGCTCTTTTGCGATTCTGGGACTCCATCATGGTCACCTGTGCTGATGAGCTCTGCATGGTCACCTGCAGCTTGCCACGCTGGCCAAACAGGAAATGAGATTCAAAAGTTTGCGGTTCTTTTCCTGTCTACCTGGCCAGTGCATCTGAGTTGAGAGTGCTGTCCAGAGCGGTCAGAATGGAGCACTCTGGGATAGCTCCCGGAGGCCAATACCATCGAATTGTGTCCACAGTACCCCAAATTCGAGCTGGGAACGTCGATTTAAGTGCTAATCCACTTGTCAGGGGTGGAGTAAGGAAATCGATTTTAAGAGCCCTTTAAGTCGAAATAAAGGGCTTCACTGTGTGGACGGGTGCAGGTTTAAATCGATTTAACGTTGCTAAATTCGACCTAAAGTCCTAGTGTAGACCAGGGCTAAGAAAGGTGTGGTAACCAGTTACCTTTCAGAATCCATTGCTTGTCTTCCACCTCCTCCAAAGCATGTCATCAAAATTGTCATCAGCATCACTTGAATCATTGTTTGAAACATCTTGCCCTACATACTTCTCTTCTTCCATTGCTGTGACCTCTATGTTTTTCACTGTGCTGTCATGGGATACAGTGCCATCCACTTTTCTAAAGTCTTCTGTGGGTGTTTCTGGTTCAGTGTCACTAACTGCAATTTCAGTTCCGATTTTTCCCTCTGATGTGCTTGCAGCAGCTAATGTTGGTGGCTCTTTAAATGGTTTTAAGTGTGCCATACTGTACATGGTTCCTAACCGTTTCCCTAAGATGGTTTGTAATTTCACTCTCTTACCCTCAACAGCCGTAATTTTGTATGGTCCAATATACCTAGGTTCCAGTACTCCTCCTTTTCTTGTTCTCTTTCTAGCATTCAGTAACAGAACAGAGTCCCCAACATCAAATGTTATTTCCCCATATTTAGAATTCTTTCTTTTAGCATAATGTCTTTGTCGTTTTTCTTGTGCTTTAGAAATGTTATTTAGGGCCAGTGCAATGTCAGGATCATGTCTCGATTTCATATTTATGCTGTACTCTTTGCAGAAATCTTCCCCAAACATATTCATATCTGGGATCTTTGTAAACAAATGGAGAAGGGATTGTATTTGTAAAATGAAGACACACTGAATGCCATGTATACATGAAAGGTGCTGGTAATAACATACACTTACCGTGTAATTCTCTGAGACTTCTTCTTGAAACACTAGGTCAGCACAAAACATTAGTCAAAAGGGTGAAATTTTTGTTGTTGCGTGTACTTTAGTTTGCAAAGAAAACAAAATAGGGTCAAGTAATTCATCCCAATTACTCCCATTGTCATCAACCATCTTCAGCAGTGCTCTGTAACAAATGCTCATTGATTGATTGGTTTGTTTAAAAAAAGAAAGTCATATGTGCGGTCTTGACTGAAACAGATCAAACATAATCAAAAAGGTGTAATACATAATGAAAAAGACTTTCCATGTAACACATTGCTTTTGAAGATTTTTTTGTGAGTTACATCTTCTTGCATAGCACACTCTACTTACCATTAATACTGTAATATTCCCACCCCTTCACTTACCTTTTTATGGATTTATTAGCGTTTTCAGCCAAGCCATTGGTTTATGCGTGGTACGGGCTGGTGAAGCTACGTTCTTTTCTCAATCTTTCACAAATATACAGGTTAAACTGAAAGAAAATAAGTTACACCATAAACTTACATATAGACTTGTGTTAAGGAATGTTCCTTTGTGTATTTGCTGTACTTTTATGTGTAATTAGCAACAGGAATAGCCCATCTTTTAATATTTGTTTTGGAAACAAGTCGTTGCGCATTTCTTTGTTAGATATGAAGACACCGAAAAATAATTTTATAGAAACACTGACGGTGACCAACAGCAGTTTATTTAAAAAAAAAAAAGTATGGTGATTGTTTGAGATCAATGGGTGACCTGAGAGTTAGTTTGACTACATAGTACAAATAACCAGAAAAAAACCAGTCATTACCTTATTATTGAATTCCGGACCAAGATCTGTCAGTATCCGCTTTGGGCATCCACGTCGAACAATCATTTTGTACATGCCCTTTGCCACTTCAGATGCTGACTTACTTCTAAGTGGAAAGGCTTCCACCCATATGTCGTAAGCAGAGAATGTAAAACCCACTTTTAAATACAGAAGAAAAACCAAACAAACAAAAAGAAGTACAGGAATGGGTTATGGAAAACCATCCAAGAGTAAAGCTGAAGAAATATCCCCAGCCAGTGCAAAGACACAATAGCGGTAATTGCTGCACTATGCTGTGCCACTTGTATGCATTGGACTCGTTTCAAAATCAAAGCCTCATTGTATCGCAGAAATAACAATGGATAATGATAAACAACAATGTGTCTGATTCCAAAATTCACCTTTATGCTTTTCAATTTAATTCCTTTCTCTCTTTCTGGCAAGTCAGACATCGTGCAACCTGGTTTTGATAGAACAATATGATGATATTAACATTTCGTCATGGAAATAGTATTGCAAGGGAACAGAGTTCACATTTGCACACCAAATATATTTTTATATTTCTTTTATACATTTTGAACTTCTATTTCAATTGTAAATAGCGTTCTTCAGGATTTAGTTTCATTACTTTACATACCCAATTGGCAATGTCTTTTGTCATCCCTGGCCAATAGTATTTTGATGTCAGCATATTCCTCATTTGGAATATTCCTCGATGTCCACCCAATAGACTGTCATGATATCTTTCAAAGAGTTGTAGGGTAACCTTTCTTCCTTTTGCAGAATGGAACAATGTCCCCTCTGTTGATCATAGAAGATGGAGCACGGAGGATGATTAAGGTTTCTCGGGGCCCTGAGCCAGAGCAATTGTTGGGCCCCTACCACCCTGTCCACTGGCTGCACCACCTATGGCCCTATCCCTTTCGTCCTCTTCCTCAGGATCTCAGCCATGTTCCACCTAGGCTCCCCACCATTTTGCCTGCCACTTCATCAGATGCATGTAGTGGAAATTCCCAGAGGCAGGTATAAATATACAAGCAAGAATCAGGCTAGGGATAACGAGGTTAGTTCAATCAGGGAGGATGAGGCCCTCTTCTAGCAGTTGAGGTGTGTACACCAAGGGAGGAGAAACTCCTTTTCTAGTTGGCTAGCCATTCACAGTCTTTGTTTAATCCTGAGCTGATAATGTCAAATTTGCAAATGAACTGAAGCTCAGCAGTTTCTCGTTGAAGTCTGGTCCTGAAGTTTTTTTAGCTGCAGGATGGCTACCTTTAAATCTGCTATTGTGTGTTCAGGGAGGTTGAAGTGTTCTCCTACAGGTTTTTGTATATTGCCATTCCTAATATCTGATTTGTGTCCATTTATCCTTTTATGTAGGGACTGTCCAGTTCGGCCGATGTACATAGCAGAGGGGCATTGCTGGCATATGATGGCGTATATTACATTGGTGAATGTGCAGGTGAATGAACCAGTGATGGTGTGGCTGATCTGGTTAGGTCTTGTGATGGTGTCGCTGGTGTAGATATGTGGGTGGAGTTGGCGTCGAGGTTTGTTGCATGGATTCATTTCTAAGTTAGAGTTACTATGGTGCGGTGTGTAGTTGCTGGTGAGAATATGCTTCAGGCTGGCGAGTTGTCTGTGGGCAAGGACTGACCTGCCTCCCAAGGCCTGTGAAAGTGACGGAGGCATGTAGGTAGGAATAGCAGTCAGTAGGTTTCCGGTATAGGGTGGTGTTTATGTGACCATTGTTTATTAGCACTGTAGTGTCCAGGGATCAGGAGAGTGAGTTTGTGTGTGTGTGTCCCTGGGAAAAAAAGGGGGGGGGTGAGAGAGCCTGGATTTGTGCTGGACATGGCCCACCTTGATTATCATGCACATTGTAGGGAGAGTGGTCACTTTGGATGAGCTATTACCAGCAGGATAGTGAGTTTGTGTGTGTGTTTTTTGGAGGGGGGTGAGGGGGTGAGAGAACCTGGATTTGTGCAGGAAATGGCCCAACTTGATTATCATGCACATTGTGTAGAGAGTTGTCACTTTGGATGGGCTATTACCAGCAGGAGAGTGAATTTGTGTGTGGGGGCGGGGGTGGAGGGTGAGAAAACCTGGATTTGTGCTGGAAATGGCCCAACTTGATGATCACTTTAGATAAGCTATTACAAGCAGGACAGTGGGGTGGGAGGAGGTATTGTTTCATATTCTCTGTGTGTATATAAAGTCTGCTGCAGTTTCCACGGTATGCATCCGATGAAGTGAGCTGTAGCTCACGAAAGCTCATGCTCAAATAAATTGGTTAGTCTCTAAGGTGCCACAAGTACTCCTTTTTTGCGAATACAGACTAACACGGCTGTTACTCTGAATACTGATGAGTGTAATATAAGTGCCTCGCTAGTTAGACTGTCATGAAGAAAGTTAACAGGATAAAGAAAGCAGAATGCTTGTTTACTTAAACATAAAGGTTTATATAGACATAAAGGTATTTAAAAGATACAGAAAGGTATATCATCTTGGTACATTACTAGGAAGTAATTGCTACTAATCTCAAGATATTATCATTGAAATCCAAACACCACTAATGAGATCACCAATTATATGTGCAGCCTTCGTAGCAATCTAGCTTGAGGATTTATCTGCATAAGGCTCTTTGTGCAAAAAGATGTTGGGATAGTTGTGGATGCACTGACTTATGTTGTTGAGACAATTGTAATAGTGGTAAAATGTTGCAGGTATTCCTACGAAATGTCAGGAAAGGCCCAATAGAAGGGATATTTAAAGGGATATGAAGAAGCAGATTTGAAAATTAAAAGGCAGAGACGTTTTTATTTTCAATGTTTTGCTCCTAAATTCCTGTATTTAGGACTATTACAGTAAATAGAAGGGAGTAGAATGTACCCATAACAGGTATGCAGGGGATTAAGAATGAAATGGAAGTATATCAAGCTGGGAGGAATTGCAAATTCTTTGGAGGATAGGATTGAAATTCAAAATTATCTGAACAAACTGGAGACATGGTCTGATGTAAATGGGATGAAATTCAATAAGGACAAATGCAAAGTACTCCACTTAGGAAGGAACAATTAATTGCACACATACAAAAATGGAAAATGGCTGCCTAGGAAGAAGTACTGTGGAAAGGAGTCTGGTTGTTATAGTGTATCACAAGCTAAATATGAGTCAACAGTGTAAGACTGTTACTAAAAAAAGCAAACAGAATTCTGAGATGTATTAGGAGGAGTGTTGCAAGTAAGACAGGGGATGTAATTCTTCCGCTGTACTCCATGATGATTAGGCCTCAGGTGGAGTACTGTGTTCCGTTCTGGGTGCCACATTTCAGGAAAGATGTGGACAAACTGGAGGAAGTCCAGAGAAGAGCAACAAAAATGATTAAAGGTCTAGAAAACACGACCTATGAGGAAAGATTGGAAAAAAATGGGTTTGTTTTGTTTGGAGAAGAGAAGACTAAAGGGGTCATGATAACAGTTTTCAAGTACATAAAAGGTTATTAAAAGAAGGATCTGTAGCTTAGGTAAAAGAAGCATTGCTGCAGAATAAATGTGGAAGATGCAAACACAAGAGTAAAGTTATTTATGGACTAATAGTGATAACTACTCAAGGAGAGCCTAAACAAAATAAGTTACATTATTAAAGGTTAATACCTGAGGTAGAAAAGGAAACAGAGAGGGAAAATGAGGGATCTCACCCACTCCAGAAGCTTGAACTTGTGAGGCTTCCCAGGCAATGGTGATAGCTCAGAGTCTTGTATCAGTCAGGAGTAGATGAAACCCCAGTGGAAATGAGGCAGAATTTGGGTCTATGCACGCATCAGAAAACTTACTGGAGGGTGAGTAGATGGTTTTGTAGAGAAAATACAATGGTTCAAGGGAGGACACTAGATTTGTTTATGGGTACACTGATGACTCAAGGAATTTCTTTAGGCTAGACAATAGGAGCTGATCACTTTTAACTATGGCTGGTGTTCCTTCAGGGGGTTAACAATGAAATTGGGCTGCTTCAGTATTTTGGATATCAATCAAAGTTTCGCTACTAGAATTGGTTTAACTGCTGAGCTGGGTGTGTGCAGCATAGGTTCATTAACATCTGGAGCAAAGATCTCCCATGATGCCATTGTTCCCTGCTTTTTTGGTCCCAGAGTACTGTGCGGTTCTCTTTTTTCCCATTCTATATGCTAATGTGATGTCTGGTTGTTCCATCTTTCATGCAGATGAGGATAGGGGAGTGGCCTCTGTTCTCCATTCTGTATGCTAATTGAGATGAGTCTGTCACATCTTTAATGCAGGTGAGGATAGGGGAGCTGCCTGAACTTGTCACCAGGGATCTAGGTGTGTCTTACACCGCCATTCACTGCTCTGTGCAAGTTTTTTCTCTGATCAGTTTTGGTGGGGGAGCGTCCTTTCATGAGTCAGACAGAGTGGATACTGTGCCCTGGTTCCCAAGAAGACAGGTATTATCTGTGACATAATTGAGGGCGTTGAGCATGAAATGATCTTTAACAATATGTTGTGACTACTTACATTAAAGAAATCCATTCCACCTTGGTTTAGGAGAGAGACCACTCACTGACCAATAAGAATCTGGTGTTGCAGATCCCCATAGTGCAATTATTTTTTCTTCTCCATTATAAGTACAGCTTTTAATTTGGTGAGTTTTGCACACAGATGCAGAAATGTGGACTTGCGCATCCAAAATTTCTGCAGCTGCTGCTCATGACCCCAAGCCTTCATTGTTGCAAAATTTCCAGTAAATTTCTGCCCCCTGCTCACCTCCGCCCCTCCCCCACACACACACTGCGATTTGTGCAAAAGATTTTTGCTCTTGGGAAGGATGTAAGATGACAGCATATGATACACTTACTGAATATTTGTGAATCAGCTTCTACACACAAGCAATGACATGTGAACATGGGATTGTAAGGGCTGGAGTCACTTGCGAGATAAATGCAGCAAAAGGCAATCCTAAAATTTGTGAAGTTATGAGACTTCACGTAGACAAATAGTGATGAGACTCTTTTAAATACTCAGAATGTGTGATGCAGAGTTTGATGGAATGTAGGGAAATTATTTCACTGCATCAGGTCTCGTGTAGCAGTAAAGTAGCACCAGGGCAGAATATTTTTATATTTTTGGTGGCATCCAGAAAAGGTCCAAAAGAGCATTGCTGTGGGAGTGGATTTGGGGTCAGTACCAGGTTTACAATGGTGCGAATGGCACATAGCCAGGTCTGGCCCCTCACCTGGGGAAGTCTAGCACACAGGCCTTGCTATGTGAGCAGCTCTCAGCCAGCAGGTTCCACTCGCCTGTAGGAGGCTCATCACCTAGCAGCTGGGGACCACTATGCGGGCTCGGCAGGGCTGCTGGCCACAGGGCCAATGGGTGTGGGTGGGCTGGGTGAGATCTCAGGAGTCACGTCCCAGAAACCTGCCCCGCTCCCCAGCATTGCTCCAGCTCTGAGCTGTCTCTGCTGCCTGGGACCTGTGGGGCCCCACCTTCCTTCCCAGGGGAAGAGCCACCTGGGACTGGTGCAGAGGCTGGGCCAGTCTCAGCCAGTCACAGGGGACAGTGCGGTGGGGCTCAGCTGGGTGGGTCCTGCCAGGCATATGGGACCTGAGGGAACCTGGCCCAGGTAGGCTCTGCTCCTGCTCCAGCTTGGCTGATTGCACCCTCCCAAGGGGCCGGAGTTATCCTGCCCCAGGACCAGCTCTGGCTGCGCTGCCAGCTCAGCCTGGCGGACACAGTCACCTCCCATCAGGGCCAGCTATTGTGGCTGGGGGTCAGGGTGTGGGAGAGTAGGTTTCTAGTGGGTGTGCGGGGGTGCTGGGCAGTGGGGGGTGGGAAGATCTGTGTGTGTTGGGTGCTGGGAAGTGTGGGGGGTCTGGGCGGGACACTGTGCAGTTGTGGCGGTGGGGGGCACTGGGCAGTGAGGGGATCTGTGGGGGAGGCTCTGGGCAGGGAGGTGCAGGGTGCTGTGCAGTTGTGGGAGGGCTGTGGGGGGTGATCAGCTAGGGGGGCACTGGGCAGTGAGAGGAGCTATGGGGGAGTTCTGGGGGGGGGCTGTGCTGGGCATAGTGGTCTGTGGGAGGGCACTGGGGATGGGGGTTTGTGGGGGTCTCTGAGTGGCGTGGCACTGGGTGTAGGGAGTCAGAGGGATGCTGGGCAGGGGGGGTCGCATGATGGCAGCGCAGGGCCGGGCTGGCCAGTGTGCATCTGGCAATTCCCAGTTTGTAAACAGTGCCCTTGTACTGGGCTGTGGGGAGCGGGGCTGTCCCTGCTGTGCCATGACCCGTCTCCCATTGCCCCCGGCCAACTCCTCGCTCTGAGGACTCTGTGGGGGCCCACAAATATGTTTAGCACTGGGCCCACAAAAGGTTAATCTGACCCTTTTTGGGGTGCAGGCTCTGGGATGGAGTTGGGGTGCAGGAGGGTTGCAGGCTATGCAGCGTTTGAGTGAGGGATGCAGGCTCTGACCTGGGGCAGGGGATTGGGGTACAGGAGCGGGTCCAGACATGGGCTCTGGGAGGGAGTTAGCAACTCAGCATGTTATATAAGAGAAAGGAGCTGCAGTGATTTCATATAGACATAGAAACTGATAGAAGACTCTTTTACATATTCAAATGTGAGGTACAGAGTTTCCGGGGGTGGGGGTGGGGGGGTGTCTATACAATATTTCACAGCATTCCGTCTCCTGGCTGTAGCAGTAACCTAGCCCTGCAGCTGCGGTGTCTGAGCATTGACAGTCTAGGCACTGGGAGGCCTGGGCCTTTAAGAACCCGGCCCCAGGAACCGCCCCCCCGCCTGACATGCAGCCTCCTGTGAGGAGAACGAAACACGCCTCTGCACCCCCCACGCCCCTAGATTTGCGAGCACAGCACGCGGCTCAATCCCACGGGGCCACTGTTCCCCTCTCCCCCCCAAACGGGGGTTCTGTCCCTCCATAGGGTCCGGCAGCGTCTCCCCCCGGGCTTAAACCCGGCCCCCACCCCCGATTTTCCCCTTCAGCCCCTCTCCTGCAGCTACCTACAGTAGCTTGAGCCCCGCGGCCAGTAAATTTCTGCTTCCTGCTCAGCTACTGACTGACACACACACACACCCACACACACGCTGTGATTTCCCCCCCCCCCCCCTTTAACTCCTCCAAAGAGGAGGCAGCAAATCACAAGTAGAAGTAAGGGCAGAGAGAGGGCAGTGGCAACAGCGAAGGTTACTGAGCATGCTCAGTTCGGGTGAGCATGCTCCGTGCACCCAACGTAGAGAATGGGGGCAGGGAGCTGTTTGTGTCATAATGTGGAATTGCTGCCAGGGCTGACTGCCCTGAGCTCGTGTTGGCCTGTGTCTAGCACTTGTTGGTAGTGCCTAAAAGTCAGTTTTATAACTTTATAATCCTTTACAAAACCTGATAATTCTTTGAGACTATTCCTATTTGGTAATTACCTCAAATGGATAAAGGTATTTTATGGAGTGAACACATCCTATGGAGTGCTGCTGGCATTAGATCTGATTACCAGCCAGTAAAGATAAGATTTATCATTACATAGTGAAATGGAAAGTATGAAACAATCTGATACTTAAACAAAAATTGTCCTTTATCTGCAGTGTGTACTTCAGCGAGGATTTGCTGCATGTTTAAGGCTTTAACAGTATGGAGACTGTAATATTATGTGTGCATATATAATAAATATGCCATTGATATGGCCTGAAGACTGCCTGTGTTTTAATTCTTTCTTTTAAAAAAAAAATGCTTTGCAGCCTGAGCTTTGACTTTGATTTAGATTCAGGACAGTTTTTCATCGTGTCATGATGGACATATATGATAGGTTAATACATTTTAATGCAAAATACAGTCTGATAAGTTTCCGATGGTCATCCAGTTCAAAACAGTTCACAGACTTTACTGAATGCCTCTCTAAAATACACATGTTGGAAATCTGTGACTGTGTGATATACAATTATCATAATGCTCAAGAACTAACTTGACTGCAAATTTAGCAGAGAATAAATCTTATGCTTGATTAAAAAAATACAGTTGCTAGCAAATGTAGTCCTTCAATTTTGTATTTTTCCCTGTTGATGGTAAATTGTCACATTTGGCAGACACTAAAACAGCCTTAACTGATTAATGAAGACCCCATTCAGCAGCTGTTTTTAGTGAAAATTCTACGTTACAGGAGCAGACATTCAAACTGATGTTCTGATTCTCTGTAAGCAGAAGTTATACCAAAAGAGTCTTAAAAGTGTATCAAGATACCGGTCCAAAACATACATTGACTCTGTCCTAATTTTCTCCCACTAAATTCAGCAAGTTTGCACAGACACTAATGAGGTCAGAACTTAGACCACAATATGACTAATAACGGCCCATTTCTGCCATCCTTACGTATGTTGAGTTAGTACTTACATAAGTAGTCCCACTGAAATCAATAGGATTGCTCATATGAGTAGACACCACTCCCTGTGGTAAAGAGTGGAAGAATCAGGCCCATAATGATTAAAGTAATGAATCACATGGATTAGCAGGGAAAGAAAGAATGGTCTAGTTTAGTGGAAACCGCAGCTGCCTCTCTGTGATCTACATGGCTTAATTTAGATAAAGATTTTCTCCTAGCATACATTTAAGGTTCAGTGCAAAAGTATGAACACAATTCCGCTATGTTAAGAGAACATAAAGCCAACATATCAATGTAGCATATCTAAAATGTATCAATCATTTAGCATACTTAGGATCAACCCTTTAGAACTAATGTCATCTGCAAATATTTTCTTAGAGCAAGGGACTTAGAAGCAGGCACCCTTGACTTTGATTTCTGGTTCTGCCACTGATCTACTATCTGACATTTGCCAAGTGACTTAAACTCTCCATTCTCAGGTTACATAGCTGTACAGTAAACATAATAGTATGTTCCTTACTGGGATGTTTTGAAGTTAATTACAAGTTATTATTTTTGTTATATTAGAAATACACATTTTGAGATGAGTTTCAAAGTCTGTGAAGAACATGTAGTCACGCCTGCCAACTAGCCAGTTGTTCAGGATTTATTTTTTAATTGCTTATCTAGGCTTACTGTTCTGCTGATACAGTTAATGACTACAGCCAGTCACTTAATACTATTAAGTAGAAGCATTTGAACTAAACAATTTTATGGGTCAGTCAGTTAGCTTGAATCAATTCCAGTTCTCCAAATGAAAAAGGTGACAAGTTCAATAATCTGTGTGAATCCTATTTATCCTATTTGAATTAATCAGTTTTCGTTGATCTTAATCTGTGATGTGCCATTTCTAAAAATTATAGCAGCTTGTCCTCCGCACTTTAATTGTTTCCAGTTTTAGTATTCAATATCTAAAGTCAACATCTTTACTTACCCGTCACTCCCAGATTCATATATAAAGGTTAGAGCTGTGTCTGCCCATATTTACCTTAGAAGCTTCTAATTTTCTGTGGGAATTTAATTTTCATATTATGTATTTGAAAACCATCAATTTGCTGAATGGATTCTCAGTACCAGGGGAGGGAACTGACTGTTGTTGAATAAGCCCTAAGAAAGAAGTAAGAGACCGCAACAGAATACCTACATTATTATTTATTATTTATTTCTTTTATTGTAGTGCTTATTGTAGTGTCATGGAGCAGGACTCCATTATGAGAAGAAACACAGAACAAAAAGATTAAGCTCTTTGGGGCAAAGACTCACTCTATGTATAAGACAAGAGACAACAGATGGATACAGATAGAGTTATGGGGAAGTACAAGGAAATAATGAGACAATATTGGTCAGCATGATATGCAATGGTCTCTGCTGCACACCAGCAACCTAGCCATTGTCAAGTTTTTTGTAGGCTTCATGGCAATGGAGAGTTTTAAGGAGGGTTTTGAAGGATCATAATGAGATAGTTAAGCAGGAAGGGCAACATGTGAAAAAGCATGAAGGTGGTTGTTTGAAAAATTAAACAAGAGGGCAATGGAGGTGGTCACAGATCCAGTGTGGCTACCTTTGGTGACAGCCCACCAGATCACTTTGTGAGAATCCAGTCTCTGGATCCCTGGGTGTTTTAAGCCTCTGGAGTCGTAACAAAGCCCAGGCACCATCCAAGTCCTAGGGTCCTCAAGGGCACTCTTGGAATGCAGAGCTCTACCTAACACTCCTGCCTGGGAGCTGAGACCTCACTGTCCCCTGCCCCTTGGAACCAGTAGTGATTCCTCAGACTCCTGTAGCTTAAATACACCCACTGCTAGAATCCCACTGAAGATGTAAGCCTTGTGCAAGGGGCTACATGGTAGGTATAGCCAATAACATACAGACACGTTCCACAGAATTCTAAATCATTATTGCTACTTCTTTGATCACATGAGAATTACACAGATCTATTAAAAATTATAAACCCTGCATGCATTTCCCCTTATTCTAGTTCATCTTTCCTTTGGTTGTCCTTAGAGAATCATCTGTATTCAGGCAGGCAGGGTCCACTCCTTCCCCTGACTTCATCCAGCTCCTGCAGCAACTTCCCTCATTTAAGCTGGTGTGACATGTCTGAAGAGAAAGACCAAACAGAGCAGCTTCTGCCCTTTATAGCCTTCCAATCTCCTTTGTCAGGTGACTCCTTGGTCAGCCTCAACAGGAGACCACAGAATCCTACCAAGTAACTTCATTGATAGGTGACCTCTCCTGTGACAAACCAGTTCTCTTGGTTGAGAGCCGACCTTTTGTCTAGAGAGAGAGTACATTTCAGTGGCCAAGCCTTTAAGTCAACAACCTGAAAGGCTGTTGCTTTTGCTCCTAGATCTGTTACCTCTGTAGAATGTACTAAAGGTCAAATTGATAAAGAAGCCACCTGAACCCTATCAGAGCAGGAGTGCATGTAGCTAGGCTTTGCTTGTTATACATATATTTAGTAAACATAATTATGCAGATACCACTCTTCCCTTGTGGTTCCTTCATGTTACCTATGTTGTGTAAAGAGGGGGAGTCATTAGATCTGGGATTATTGCTAGATGATTAGGTAGTGACTGTGGCAAAGAGAAAAAAAAGGTAATCTCTGCTTGGTGAGACTAATGTGACCTTTCCTGGATTGTGGAAGGTCCCCACTTTGGACCTTCAGAACCAGAATTTCTTAACCTTTAAGACATGGGAAGAAATCACTAAAGTAATAGATTTCAGAGTAGCAGCCGTGTTAGTCTGTATTCGCAAAAAGAAAAGGAGGACTTGTGGCACCTTAGAGACTAACAAATTTATCTGAGCATAAATGTAGCTCACGAAAGCTTATGCTCAAATATATTTGTTAGTCTCTAAGGTGCCACAAGTATTCCTTTTTTTTAAAGTAATAGAGTGTTTGTGTGGGATTATTTTTGTTATAATTATTTCTTCCAGCATGGATATTGGCATAATATTATGCAGTGTGCATCATGTATTTTGTAGATTTAGTCTGATGTTGTATGTTTTAACTGTATAAAGTGCCTAGAGCCATTGGTAGACAGGTCAAAGAAATTGAAATAAATAAATAAAATACAATGAGCAGGAAATATACTGCTGCCAGCCTTAAATTGAGGTGCTCATTATATTGCAGCCCTAAAGCTAGAATCCAGAAGTGGATATTTATTATATAGAAAGTAGTCATTTCTATTAAATTATTTATTGCTTATCAATTGATTATAAAAAGGTTTATAATTTTATGTCTCTGAATTCTCAACTGGTGCTGACTTCTTATTCAGATACTGAATACTTAACTGCATGTGAAAAGTGGGATTATCATATCCTTCCATCTTCCCAGCATCACCTTGTCTCTCCTAATGCTGTGAGTTGTGTATTTACATTATAGTTCTTTAAGGTGTGAGAACCAAATATTGCTTCTTCCTGTGGGCTGTAAATCAGATGAACAAGTGCAGTGGAAAAAGAAGGTCCTGACCCTTCAATGAACCTCATGTAGCAGATCCCTGTGCAGAGCCCCCAGTGAAATCCCTCCTTGTTAATGGGGCCATCTGAACTCTCTGTTCAGAGTCAGGCCCGGGAGAATAGAGATCCCCCCCCCCAAATATGTGGGTATTCTGATAGTTTTTAATGAATATCTAGATATTCATGTAAATCTGTACTATCATGAGATGCATATTCCTGTGAATACATACAATATGCTGGCAGAAAGTACTGGGAGACCATTGTCTTTTAAAAGCATTTGTCATATGATGAGCTTACAAATATAATGTTTGAGGCAAGTTAAAGGATGGGGGGAAATGATTAAATCTGATATATAGCAATGTGATTTTCTAGTGGAAGGTTTGACTATCTGAAATGTTTATGATAGTTGATTGCCAATGAGATCACTTAAGGGTGCAGGTATTAAAGGGTGCAGGAGTTGCTCCCTGAGAATATTCTCTGAGCATGAGGCCTTGCCCATTGATGTAGAGATAGCAAGAGGACTCTAAAGCTAACCATGCTCAAAGTCCCTCCATATTGGGAGGAAACGGGTAGGCCAGGGAAGGGTCTGGGCTTAGCCAGAGACATTGTACTGAGACTGAGAGCTACTTACATCAGGGGCTGGGCAGGCTCCTGACTGTGCCAGAATGTAGGGAGCAGTGGCTAAGAACACCACTTCCATCCAATCTTCTTCCATTCCTGTCCCAGTGTAGGAAGGAAGAACAGTGTCCTTGGTCTCTAGTCTGTACCTTCAGATTATCACCCTAGGAACTGAACATGCTGTTCTGAGAAGGAGGACTGCTGGGAAGAGATGGGGTCCGCCTGACCAAGAAGAGGAAGAACATAAATTGTGCATCAACCTGCCAACCTGGTGAGTAGAGCTTTAAACTAGCTTTAAAAGGGGCAGTGACAATTGCTACCAGGTAAGCATAAAAAAAGCAACCTTAACAGAGAGTTAGATGTTTTGGGGTGGCAGGGGGGAAGCATGGAAAATTACGAACAACAATAGGAAAATCAGTGGAGGAATCTGTTCAGCATCTTAGATGTCTACACACAAATGCAAGGAATATAGGAAATGAACTGGATGTATTAGTACATAAGTTGAATTATGATTTAATTGGCATCACAGTGACTTGGGAGGATAAATCTCATGACTAGAATATTGGTATAGAGAGCTATAACTTGTTGAGGAAGAATAGGCAGGGAAGAAAGGGAGGAGCTGTTGCATTATACATCAAGAATATATAACTTGTTCTCAGGTCCAGAAGAAGGTGAGAGAAAGACCAGTTGAAAGTCACTGGGGAAAGATAAAAGTTGGAAAATATGGGTGACATCAGGATAGGGGTCTACTATAGGCCATCAAATCAGGAAGAGGAGGAGGAGGAGGCATTTCTAGAACAAATAACAGAAATATTCAAAACACAACACCCTGTAGCAGTTGGGGACTTTAGCTACACAGACATCTGCTGGAAAAGTAATACAGCAAAACACAACATTTCCAACAAATTCTTGGAATGTACTAGGGACAACTTTCTGTTTCAGAAAGTGGAGGAAGTAACCCAGGGAACAGCCATTTTAGGTTTGATTCTAGCCAACAGGGAGGATTTGGTTGCTAATCTGAAGGTGGAAGACAATTTGGGTGAAAGTGATCATGAAGTGAGATAGACTTCATGATCCTAAGGAAAGGTAGGAGTGAGAGCAGAAGAATATAGGACTTCAAAAAAGCAGACTTGTCTGGAACTACAGGGGGAAATGACATGTGAAGCCTGGCATGGCAGATTTGATAAAGCCCAATAAGTTGGCTTTTAGACTTTGATAATAAAAAGTCACTTTGAACCAAATTTCGTAGCCCTCAATCAACCAAAACTCCCATTGTTGTCAAAAGGAATTTTGTTTTATTCTGTTGTTTGTATACCATGGCCATCAGAGTAGTATCAGAATTTGTTCCTTTGTTTTTCCTTTTGGCATACAGTAACTAAATCAAAAAGAGTGGTTCCAGCTGTAATTGATATGTCATGGAGAATAATGAACATCAACAAATATGAACGTTGTAGAAACTATGGAAATTAAAAATGGAGCTCAGAAGAAAAGAGATTTCTCGTTTCTGCTCCTCCACTGTCAGGGACCATTCTCATTTGTATCTATTTTTAAAATTAAAGACAATTACTCTATACTTCTTAATTTGCCAGTTCTTAATATTTTATCCTGCAGATGTAATTTACAAACTCAAATGCTCCTTTAAAGGTTTTTTAACTCGATTCCTCTTACATCTGCCTGACAAATGTCTGCATTATCAGCTATTCAAAGAATGAGGTTTTTATTACTCCTGAGACTGACCTATTTAATTCATGAAATCCTTGATCCATGAGTGAGTGTGCATTAAATTAAGATTTACTCCATGCCAGATTCTTCCACAGGATTTACTTTTATTTTTAATGGAGAAACAGAATGCAAAGGAATTAAGATGCCTAGCACAGAGAAAATTTGAAATTGTAGGAGTAGATCACCCTGAGAGAACAGAATCTGTGGCCTTATATTCCATGCAGGTCTGAAACACCTGTGTAAGTAACAGATTATGTTCACGGTAGTGAGGTCTGAGTGGCAGCCATCTCCTTCTGCAATTAAGCATCCAAGTGCAACTGAAACATTTAGAAGTTATTTATCGTAAGTATGCGCCAATGCAATGAATCAATCATAGAGTATCAGGGTTGGAAGGGACCTCAGGAGGTCATCTAGTCCAACCCCCTGCTCAAAGCAGGACCGATCCCCAATTAAATCATCGCAGCCAGGGCTTTGTCAAGCCTGACCTTAAAAACTTCTAAGGAAGGAGATTCCACCACCTCCCTAGGTAACGCATTCCAGTGTTTCACCACCCTCCTAGTGAAAAAGTTTTTCCTAATATCCAACCTAAATCTCCCCCACTGCAACTTGAAACCATTACTCCTCATTCTGTCATCTGCTACCACTGAGAACAGTCTAGAGCCATCCTCTTTGGAACCCCCTTTCAGGTAGTTGAAAGCAGCTATCAAATCCTCCCTCATTCTTCTCTTCTGCAGACTAAACATCCCCAGTTCCCTCAGCCTCTCCTCATAACTCATGTGTTCCAGTCCCCTAATCATTTTTGTTGCCGTCCGCTGGACTCTTTCCAATTTTTCTACATCCTTCTTGTAGTGTGGGGCCCAAAACTGGACACAGAACTTCAGATGAGGCCTCACCAGTGTCGAATAGAGGGGAATGATCACGTCCCTCAACCTGCTGGCAATGCCCCTACTTATACATCCCAAAATGCCATTGGCCTTCTTGGCAACAAGGGCACACTGTTGACTCATATCCAGCTTCTCGTCCACTGTAACCCCTAGGTCGTTTTCTGCAGAACTGCTGCCGAGCCATTCGGTCCCTAGTCTGTAGCGGTGCATTGGATTCTTCCGTCCTAAGTGCAGGACTCTGCACTTGTCCTTGTTGAACCTCATCAGATTTCTTTTGGCCCAATGAACACTATTTCTTATTCAGGGCAAAAGAAGAATCAACACACCTCAAGAAATAAAAATAAAATTGTTTCTTGCTTTTCTGAAAGTTTTGTGCTGCAGCTTTCTTGGCCTTTTCAGTGATGCCACTATTGGGGGGCAAGGCTTGTATGACTAATTGTTCAAGGATAGGTTATAAAATGAGGCCAGGTCTAAAAAGTAAATAATTGAATGGAATTTTTGTGAATATGGAGAGATATGACTGGATATGTAGGGCCAAAACCACTCCTGGTATAATTCCATTGAATTCAACTGAGTGAGAACAGCAGTGTCAATAAAAACTTCAATACTGTTCATGAGATAATAGCATTTGACTTTTCTGGGTGATGACTGGCTAAAATCCTTCTCGTGTCCAATAATCCTCAGAAATTAGTTCAAGCGGAATAGTAAAATACATTTTTTGGAATTTAGAAAAGAAAGCAAAACTCTGAAGCACCCCACAACGTGATAGTCACATGAATACATTGGGTGTTTTATTATGTTCCTTACAATTAATGCTTTTCTCATTGTTCTAAAACAATCAGGAAAATTAAAACTTGTGATCAATGACTTAAGACCAAGCTTTCATTTAATGTTATGGTATATCCTAATACTGTTACTTGCTTATTTCTGTAATACTTTGACTTACATACAAATGATAAAACCAGAAAGATTAACATTTTGCTAAATACATGTCATTTTTAAATATCATACAAGAAGCAGAAAGGTCTTTGAAATAACAAATACACACAAACTGGAATGGCTACAGTCTCCAGACTCAGACTCTTTCAAGTTTGTACCAGAATAGCGTAACAGGGTCTGATTCTCCAGTCTAATGCAGTTCTGCTGATGTAAAATGGCAGTGAAGCAGTGGTGAGTCAGCCCTATTATCTTGAACATGAATATCCCAACAAAAACATTCCATTAATGACAGATTACAGATATTTTCATATGACATGTGAAACCTTCTCCTCAGACAAATTAGATAATGCCCTTCACAATGGAAAAAGGGGCAGAGGCACCACGTTAAAAAAAGGTGGGGGGGTTCATTTTATGATGAAATATGACTTTCTAGATGTATATGATCTCAGAAACAAAACATTATTACCATGCTTTAATGTACTAACAGGTCACCTATCGGATTATCTCCTAGCCTTGATCATTACTCTAATGGAAAAAGAATCAGCTAAATTTATACCACTGGCCTTGTTGCTAGCAAAATGTAGAATTACAAATATTTTTATAAAGCAATGCTATCTTTCCGTTTGTCTTCAGATTAAAGATGTCATGCACAATCTACCATCATAAGCAAACAAGAAAAATGTGGTCTAGATGAAATTACTATGAAATGGGTACATAACTGGTTGAGAGACCATTCTCAAAAAGTGGTTATCAATGGTTTGCTGTTAAATGGAGATGTAGTATTTAGTGAGGTTCTGCAGGGGTCCTGTTCTGTGGCTGGTACTAATCAATATTTTCATTAATGACATGGCTAACTGAGTGGAGAGTATGCTTATAAAAACTGTGGATGACACCAAGATGGGAGGGGGAGGGGTGGCAAGCACTTTGGAAGACAGGATTAGAATTCCAAATGACCTTGACCAATCGGTGAATTGGTCTGAAATCCACCAGATGAAATTTAGTAACAAGTATGAAATACTACACCTAGGAAGGAAAAATTAAATGCACAACTACAAAAATGGGGCTAGGCAGTAGTAGTGCTGAAAAGGATCTGGGGATTATAGTGAATCACAGATTGAATACGAGTCAACAATGTGATGCAGTTGCAAAAAAGGCTAATGTCTTTTGGGGGTAATTTAACAGGAGTGTGGTATGTAAGATGTGGGACATAATTGTCCTGCTCTATTTGGCACAGGTAAAGCCTCAGCTGGAGTACTGTCCCCAGTTCTGGATGCCACCTAGAAAATAATAAGGTTATAAGAAATAGCCAGCATGGATATATCAAGAACAAATCATGCCAAATCACCCTAATTTCCTTCTTTGACCTGGTTACCACCATAGTAGATAAAGCAGAAACAGTAGACATGATATACCTTGATTTTAATAAGGCTTTTGACACAATCCCTTACAACATTCACATAAGCAAACTAGGAAAATGGGGTCTAGATGAAATTACTATTAGGTAGGGGAACAATTGTTTGAAAAACTGTACTCAATGAGTTTGCCATCAAATTGGCAAAGTGTATCTAGTGGGGGGACACAGGATAATAATTAATGACTTGGATAATAGAGTGGAGAGTATGCTTGTAAAATTTGGAGATGACAAGCAGGTAGGAGGGGTTGTAAGCACTTTGGAGGACAGGATTAGAATATAAAATGACCGTAACAAATTAGAGAATTGGTCTGAAACCAATACGATGAAATTCAATAAAGACAAGTACAAAGTACTTAGGAAGGAAAAATTAAATGCACAGCTACTAAATGGGGACTAAGTGGTAGCACTACTGAAAAGGATCTGAGGACTATAGTAGATCACAAATTGAATGAGAGTCATCAATGTGATACAGTTGCAAAATTGACTAATATCATTATGTGTGTATTCAGAGAAGTGTTGTATGTCAGATACAGGAGGTAATTGTCCATCTCTCTTTGGCAGTGGTGAGGCCTCAGCTGAAGTATTGTGTCCAATTCTGGGCACTTTAGGAAAGATATGGACAAACTGGAAAGAGTCTGGAGGAAAGCAACAAAAATGATAAATTTAGACAATCTAATCTGGGAGGAAAGGTTAAAGGGCATGTTTAGTTTTGAGAAAAAGAAAACAAAGGGGGGACCTGATCATAAGTCTTCAAGTATGTTAAGGACTGTTATAAAGAAGATGGTGATCAATTGTTCTCCAGGCCCACTGAAAGTAGACTAAGAAGTAATGGGCTTAATCTGCTGTAAGGGAGCTTTAGGTTAGATATTAGGAAAAACTTTCTACTCTAAGGGTAGTTAAGCACTGCAGTAGTTACCCAGAGAGGCGGTGGAATCCCCAGCATTGAAGGCTTTTCAAGCACAGGTTGTACAATCACTTGTCAGAGATGGTCTAGATTTACTTGTTCCATCCTCAACATAGGAGGCTGGACTTCACAAGGTTTCAAGGTTGCTTCCAGCCCTATATTTCTATGATTCTATTAAAATTGTGTGTGGGTTTTTTGGGGTGGGGAAGAGGGGTTTGTTTTTGGTTTTGTTGGGTTTTTTTGGGGGGGGGGTGCGAAAGGTAGCCATTTGTGGGAAAGGAGTGATTTTGGTTAATTTCCTGTTCAACATTTTTTTAAAATTGTCATAATGAGACTTTTTACACTTACAAAACCAAAGAGTTTTATCTTCTGGGCCAAAATGATTTTTTATTTAGAAATTTAATTGAATGTATAGTTATAAACTCTTTTTTATTCCACGCATTTTCAATTCATGAAAATTTTTGAAATTTTGTTTTTTCTTCCCAAGTTGGGATGGGAAAATTTTTCAAAATCTCGAATTTGTGCAGGTTGGGAAAACCATTTCCTACTCTGTTATATACTGTGCATGACCTTTTCTTTCAGATGTGGACCTCACAGTGACGGTGCATGACTTTGTATCTTCAAGGTTGGTGTCAGGGTTCTTTTCCCACTCTGAACTCTGGGGTAAAGATGTGGGGACTGGCATGCAAGACCCCCTCAGCTTATTTTTACCAGCCTAGGTTAAAAACTTTCCCAAGACACAAATTCCACCTTGTACTTGAACAGTATGCTGCCAGCACCAAGTGATTTAGACAAAGAATCAGGGAAAGGACCACTTGGAGTTCCTGTTCCCCCAAAATATCCCCCAAAGCCCTTACACCCCCTTTCCTGGGGAGGCTTGAGAATAATATCCAAACCAATTGGTTACAAAGTGAACACAAACCCAAATCCCTGGATCTTTGGATATTGAAAAAAAAATCAATCATTTCTTGAAAGAATAATTTTATTTAAAAAAAAAAGAAAAGGTAAAAATCCCCTCTGTAAAATCAGGTTGGAAGATAACTTTACAGGGTAACAAAAGATGCACAAAACACAGAGGAACCCCCTCTAGCCTTAGTTTCAAAGTTACAACAAAACAGGGATAAACCTCCCTCCAGCAAAGGGAAAATTCACAAGTTGAGAAAACAAAGATAAATACGCCTTGCCTGGCTGTACTTACAATTTCTGTAATATGAGAGACTGGTTCAGAATGGTTTGGAGGACATGGATTGATGTCCAGTCCCTCTTAGTCCCAAGAGTGAATGAACACAGAAACGAACCCAAAACAAAGCCTCTCCCCCCACCCAGATTTGCAAGTATCTTTGTCCCCATTGGTTCCTTTGGTCAGGTGCCAACCAGGTTATTTGAGCTTCTTAACCCCTTACAAATAAGGAGGAATTTTAGGCTACCCTTATGCTTATGACAGTTGGATTATCGTAATGTGTTCCGCCTTGTGACTTTTCTTGATGACTTCAATACAGTGCTCAGTAGCGCTAGATACCCCAAACATATTACACTGTACTAGTTTCTTCATTGTTGCACATACTGTTTTTAATATATTGTATAAATCTCTATCTGGCCTCAGTCTTTATAGACAACCTCTCCTCCCCTATATCTTCATGATGATTGAGGTCAGTCACAGAGCTCAAATTAATGTTGGAATGAGTGTTGGAAACCTTGTGGAACAGCAATTTTGGTGGAAGGTCCTCAATTTTGGAGTTTTGCAGGTCTTGTGACCCTGTTATGATTTTTTTAATCTTTAGGGATCAGGTCAAGGCCTGTCTATTTAGCTAGAATTTGTCTTGTGCATAGGTCCAAATGGGTGCGATCTCCTGCTTAAAGGTAATCCTGCTTAAATGATGACCCATTTACTCACACTGGTGAGCAGTCATCCACACAAGTAGCCCCACTGGTTTCAGTGGGACTACTCACCTGAATAAATGCTCACCGCTGTGAATAAAAGGGTAAAAGGCCTTTTAATGCAAAAGTAGAATCTTGTAGCCAACTCAAAAAATGGCCAGTTGTAGCCTCAGCTATCCATCGCCTACCAATTGGAATGAAAACCCGAAACTATACAAAAACATCCTCAGCCTCACTAACAAATACGTTTACTTAGGCTGAGTAACTGCAATTAGAAAAAATGTATTTTTCTTAAACATCTGTCATCTGTTCATTTAATAGGACAAAAAATGCTCCACTTTCATAACTCAGATCTGTGTTTTGAATGTATACTTTGTGTAAACTGTTGACTTGACTGATGTAAACATAAAAAATGTCACCACAGTGAGAGTTTGCAACTGATTATAAACATCTCCTGCATCAGTGAAATAGGGTGTCTGATCTGGAAACCAATACAAATAGTTTGGCCACTTACGTTTCTATTATACACACAGTAATCTCATTAGCTTTGGTCACAAATACATAAGTTCCATTATGAAATACAGCTATCTACCAAAATCTATTATCTGGCCATATATCAAATGGAAAACTTACGTAAGCCATTTTCTTTAACACTTTAAAAACAAACGTGTTTCCTTGCATACAGTAAACACTGAGAGTTGTGTTTGAAGGATCACTCACCCTTTTGAAAATTGTGGGTATCTGCACACAGCAGGTCATTTTGAATTAAAGAGCAGAATTAATCAGAACTCTTTCAATATCAGAATTCAGATAATATGCATCAAGGCAGTCAATCACCCTATTGCAAAATGTGCTTAAAATATTGTCTGTACTCAACACTGAATTTAAGATTTTTTTCCTTTTGGCTTAGATTGAGTCATTAGGCTGATTCTAGACAGCAGGTCTACACTAGAACGACTTTCCCAATATAGTTACACTGGGACAGCTATACCAGCAGCCCCACTTCCCTGTGGAGACGTAGTTCATTGTGGCAAAATAATGCAGTTCCCCAAACAAACTAAACTGGCAAAAGGACATTTTTGACAGGATAAATGCATTTACTCTAAAGCTCTTGCTGTTACAAAAATGTTGTTAAGAATCAGGCCTCTAACCGATATTATCCTGGTAAAAGTTTCTTGTGTAAACCTGGCCAGAATAAGGGGGATGTGTAAATTGCACCATCCTAGGAGAAACTCAGGGTGGTTTTGCATCTCAGAGAGGCCTCTTGCTGTAGGGTAGGGTCAGGAGTACTTTGCTATAGCCCTCCTTTCTTGTACCCAGCCAGCTCCACCATGGCTGTGCCCAATACCTGCTCATTTGTTTGTTGGGGGCAAAGGGTAATATAGCGCTCCCAGAACATGCCCTACCACTTCTGCCTGGAGTCACTCTCTGGGCACAGTTAATTCAGCCACTCCTCTGCCTGGCTGAGTAGCCAGAACCACAATCTAGGCTTTTGTTGAGCCAATAAGATCTTCTACATGGCAAATTGGTTCATGTAATGGCATGACTTTTGCTGGAATTCTGTTGTTCTCTAGTGATCCCAGCTAACAGATAGCCCCTGGAAGGCTGTTGCTAGCCAGCCTAAGTTAAAGCAGCCTTCTTTATGTCAAGCATAAATCAGCCCTGAGAGTTGTTGGAGCATGCAAGGTAGTGTACATTCAAATAGCGCAATGGTAGGACCTTTTATTTTTTTAAGGTCCAAATCAAATTTGTAATCTGAAAAAGGACTGCAGAAAGGCAAAGATTACATTTTGATCTCAAACAGTATTTGTACTGTACATTCTAGTATAAACATTAATAACACGACTTCAACAGACTTCTAAAGTTAAAAATAAAAGAAGAAGATGTAAATTGTAAGCAATCCATTTTAGACTACGACTTTCAGGTGGTCTTTGTGCTGCAATCATACCAGATAAAGAGATGTTGTGTCCAATGCTGAATAGCAGCAGCAGCATCACTATATTTTGAACAATGAGGAGTAGAAGACTCAATTTTTGTAAAAGTCTGTAAATATCACACCTGATTGACGGACTAATTGGAGAAATTTGGCATAACAGGAAGGTTCAGGAGAGGAGACAATCTAACCTAATATATTTTTTAAATCCGCCATCTGTCCTCTGTGAGGCGCATAATGTAACCAATCCCAAAACAAAACTTTGTCATTAATCCTAAATCAGACTGACACTAATACAGTTTATTTTAACTTTTACACTTTATTTTAAAACTCTTAAGAACAGTGTTTTAGCATGTATGTCTAGAATTTTAAAATACCTTCAAATAATAATCCGAATCAGTCATTAAGAAAACAAGGCACCCACTGGTTAATTAAGATGAATCTTTTAAAGAACTAATATTCTTGTTTTATACATTTTTTTTAATGTTCTAAGAACAATTTTTGCCCTCAGCTGGCAATGACTTCCAATCCATTTGTCCTAACTACATCTGAGTGACACTACCCAACAGACCAGGACTATGCACATCAATGCATGGATATTTTTATCCAGTGCCACAAGTGTGCTAGTTGCTTTACCAGACAGTATACCCTGCCCTCAGAAGTTTACAGTCTAAAGAGACAAGGTACAAATGAAGGAAGGGAATAGATGGCAACAAAAAGGCATGCTGCTGAGCAGTGAAGCTACCACACCTTTCGTTAGTTCCATGTTTTGTTAAGAGGATTTTTTGATGTCCAACTCTCTTCTTATTTATCTTGTTGATGTTGCTTTGAGGGAGCATTATGATCTGTAGGCTTTAGGCATGTGTGCGTTTAAGATTGGATTATGGAAAACAAGGTCAGGAAGAGGGATGGTTCCCCCATGTATGGAAGTGAATGGAAAAAGCCAGAGAGATCACCATTGCCTTCAACGGCTTTGGCCTGGGCCCTTAGAGCAGTAAACTTGCATCTTGCATGTGGACAAGGAATTTAAATATGCTGCAGAAGGTAAGTGGATTAGGAATCAGATGAGGACAGAACCAAGATCCAGATGCCATGTGGGAAGGAGATAAGAACAATGTATGCTGTATGCCTTCCATGTATTGAAACTAAGCAGCTTAAGTCAATGTTTTCATAGAGCAGGAAAATTATAGTTTGTGGTTTTTTCCGTACCTTTCTTCAGTTCCTTTTTAATTTTAACATTTTATAAATAATCATTTGGCTTTATGAAATTTAAAGGAAAACTATTAAGTACAGTAAAATAGATGTTAGTCTCAAGCAACAATACTAACAGTAGTATATTTTTCCAATATAATTTATTTGTGTATATTATTATTTTTCTGTAACTATCACTCATTCATGTCTGATATAGAAAATAGGTTCAAGACGTTCATACCCCAAATCACAAAGAAGATACATTTTAAACATGTTTCATAAGTAATATAAAGTATATTTGGTGTTTCAGGAGATAGAAAATTATTAGTGTTCAGTGACGATCAAAACTGAAAGGTGTAGTGAAACTTCTGAATCCAAAAAGATATGGCTGCAAAATATCAAGAATACAAACTACATAGAAATATTACTTAGTGCCTTTGTTGCTTCTTACAAAGTAGTTATCAAATCTGTTAATTTAACACTAATTAAAGTTTCAGTTGCCCAGATAAGATCTTGTCATGAAGTTCTTTGGTTAATGGAACATAAGATTTTTTAGAACTGTATAAAAAATAAAGTGGATCAGTGATTGCAGATAGATTAAACCCTTCCCTCACCAACCGAAATTTTTGTTGTTTGAAAGTTCCTGTCATTTCCATTGTTTCCTAGGGGAGAAAGAAAATTATTTAAGGTTAAGTGGAAATATTTAATGCTTTTTCTCTTGTCTGCATGGACACCTACCTTCTTGACTTAAGTGTAAGGTTGGTTTACCCAGTGATGACAAATTTGCAGTCCATCCCTTAAGTAACTGAGGCCCAATCAAGACTAGCGTGAAATTTCCTGCTTATGTTCCAAAACCACAAGGAGCAGAGCAAAATCGTTTCTTGCTGACTGACAGCTCCATGGTGACAACAGTTAACCCTCCCTCCTATTCAATCTGGGTCTTAGCCCTTTTATTGTTGCCTAGGCTGGGCCACATTTCGAGTTTCCTTGTCCCTCTATTAAATATTCTTCTACACACAAACATATATGTCTCTCTAATTTATTCTCTTACTCTCCCTCTTCAGGGACTGAGCCACAGAACCCGCATGCTGGCATGGGGCAAGAGTTTGAAACAAGAGGGAAGAATGTTGCAAACTATATTTTGGATCTTGCAACTGTAGTATCAAATCAAAGGCTTTATAGGAGAGCCCACATTTGACTGAAATAGCCCAGCTTCTTAACTACTCTGCATTTGTGAACATTTATAAAGACAAAATTTAGGAAGATGTTCACAAAGTACAGACTGTCACAATCAAGAGCCTCTATTTATAATGTAAATGAGCATCTCTGAATTCCCCCAATAAGTTCCCATACTAATATCCAGAAACGGAAGATGGAAGAGTCATATTGGATCATCCAGTCCAGTGGTTCTCAAACTTTTGTACTCGTGACCCCTTTCACATAGCAAGCCTCTGTGTGCGACCCCCCCCCCTTATAAATTAAAAACACTTTTTTACATATTTAACACGATTATAAATGCTGGAGGCAAAGCGGGGTTTGGGATAGAGGCTGACAGCACGCGACCCCCCCATGTAATAACCTCATGACCCCCTGAGGGGTCCCAACCCCCAGTTTGAGAAACCCTGATCAAGTCCATCCACTTGCTATGCAGGATTGCTCTCTACTAAATACTTTGTAATGTTCTGCCTAGTCTAATTTTTAAAATCACTCCTTCCTGGCGAGGGAAGGGGGGGATAAGGGGGAGGGAAATGGGAATGGTAGGTTAGTCAGAACCTCATATCTGTCTGTCAGGAAATTTTTTCCTCCCTATTTAGCCTGGTTTGCTTTTCTAGTTTCATCCAGCTACTCCAATTTATAACAATACATCATTCCTCTCTTCCCTTGCTATTAACACCCTTCAGAAATTTGTAGCATTACCTCTTGCACCTTTACTGTTGCTTACACAAACAATACACAGTTTGCTCTTAACCTTTCCTCCAGCCTCCTGATAATATTATGTTCCTTTCAACTCCCTTCAATTTGTCAAAATCTCTCTGGTAATATGTGCTCAGAATTAAATATACTATTCCAGGTGCAGGAGCATCAGAGCTATATAGAGAAGGTTTGTTAACTCTGCTCCAATACAGGATACCTTGGCATTTTTGTGGCTATGTCACACTGCAAATGCACGTCTAGTTCGCTGTCTACTATCACCCCTTCTCTTTCAGCATTACTTCTTCCCAGCTCTCTCCCTTCCATTAACTATATAGATTTCAGGTTATTTTCCCAGATGCATTAGGTACCATTTATTAATCTGAATATAATTTGTTATTCCCTGTCCATGTTTCTAATCTCTGTAAATCTCTTTGTATTATCTCCGTCCTCACAGCTGTACATGACTCCTCCCAGTTTAGCATAATGTGCAAATTCCATTACTATGCTGTATAATTTCCCCTTTTAGATCATAAATGAAGATGGTAAATAGGACTGGTCATACGGTCAATCTGTGCAATACACCATCAGATACCTTCTCTTCAACCCACCATATTGCCTTTTATGATCTTTGTCAGTGTTCTGTTCACATGTGATATTTGTGTGTCCTGCACAATAAATGTAAATTACCTGGAGTCTTAAAAATAGTGGGCAAGCATAGCCTGGTAGATATGTCACAACTTGTTCATACATTTGTTCTAAATCTAATGACTTATTAGGCTTCAAAGTAACAGAGACCATTCCCACTTTTCCTTCATGATCTGTGAAAAAAAGTTTAAAATTAGTTATATGCTACATAATCTGGAAATTTTCAATCTTAGTGTAACCTGACTTTAAAAATCATATATTAATATACTGAAAATTTGTCTGATTAAGAATGTATGTAGTATTTATGTTTCAATCAAACGATAAAATAGACACGTGAACACACAAAATGACAAAAGCTTTACTGGAATAAATGTGGAATGACTACATTACTCTTATGTACCAGAACCATAAGTGAGTTATGTAGGCAGTCTCAAATGAATTCCTTATACTTCATCACCATATCGTATATTTTGTCACAAATTTTATAGGGGAAATTATTATAGGAATGTCTGAGAATAACTTAAGTACTGGCAGAAAAGAAAAGTTATAACTAGATAGCTTAGGTTTCTAGAACTTTCTGTAATATTTTTTCTGTTTAGGATGACTGCATTACTTATTAGCAAGGCTACAATTTAGTCATGGAGGTCATGGAATCCATGACTTCCAGTGACCTCTGTGACTTCAGTCCGCCGCCTGTGGGGGGCAGGGAGCTGCAGGGTACCCCTGCTGCCTCTAATGGCAGCAGGGGTACCCACAGCTCCCTGCTCCCATGGGAGGCAGGTGCACCCCACAGCTCCTGGCCACCACGGGCAATGGGGGGACCCCCCAGAGCTGCAGGCAGCAGGAGTACCCTACGCCCCCCACCTGCTGCAAGCTGCTCTTACCCCCTGCACAGCTGCCCCACTTCAAGCAGTGCTGGGACCCGCAGCTCCCCATTTTGTCCCAGATATTTTTAGTAAAAGTCAGGGATAGGTCAAGGCTTCCTTGAATTTTTCTTTTGGCCATGACCTGTCCGTAACTTACTAAAAATATCTGTGATAAAATCTTAGCCTTATTATCCACTCACAGGTTATGCAAGCTATTCCAGATGAGTGCCTCTGCCACTCTGGAGTAAAGCAGCCACCCTAAACTCATAACAATAAACCTTTTTATATCACCTTGCAATTATGTGGTCTCTTACTTTTAATACACAGAGGGCGGCTGCCATTAAAAATTCAGTATTTGCCAAAAGTTGTCCCACAGTGGCATGTGAGATATTGCAATTATTCCTTTTTTTTAAAATTTGGGTAAAAATTATACTATTTGTTGGCCAGTGTTGAACATACAATGGAGACCACTGTAGACAGAGTAGTCCTGATTCTCAGTTACAGTAAGGCTCCTTTACATTGCTCTTTCAGAGTAAAGGGGCTTTAAAGTGTGAGTAAATTAAACTTGCACCTACTTTCAAACCTCTTTAACCTCCCAGTGGGGTGTAAAGAGGCTGTAGCATGAATGGAAATCAGGCCCAGACCATTTTCGGCAAACTTTTTTTTTTTGTTTATTATCATCATACTGTTTTACATATTTCATTCATTTCTTTTTAGGTTCCCAGGGAAATTCTCCCTCAGCACTAGTTTACTGGACTGCGTTAAAAGATGAAAGCAAACTAGCTCAAATGCTTAGTTTAATGTGACTTTTTT
Source organism: Lepidochelys olivacea (assembly GCF_965140295.1). NCBI lineage: Eukaryota > Metazoa > Chordata > Testudines > Cheloniidae > Lepidochelys > Lepidochelys olivacea. Next base: position 82,564,211 of record NC_140415.1, on the reverse strand, counting down.
TTTAATTTAAGTGATTAAAAGTTCTTTGCTTCCTCACTCTGTTGAAATGTTTCTATTTTTCCATACAAATGTCTGGGTTTCCCAGATACCATATTAATGATGCTCAGAGGATTAATTCAAGTTATGCAGTAGTCTCAAATTCATGGCAAAATAACCTTTATAACAACAATACAACATCAAGTTGTCTCTCTTATATTCCACATAAATCAAAGTACAGGGTTAAATGGCTGATCCACAATCTTTTGTTATCTGAGCTCTTCTTAAGAGCTTTTTAGAGAGCTGAATATTAAATAGCCAAGTTAATTAAAAGTGATTGTATAACTTTGTAAAGCAAAAATAAAAGTTATGAGGAATAGAAGCATGAATTTAATGAAAAACCTCTAGAAATAAAAGGTTCTTACCTGGCACAGGAACACCATATACATTGGCTTCCTGTATGAAGTCCAACATACCAATGACATCAGAAACTTCAGTAGTTGCAACATTCTCTCCTTTCCATCTAAATGGAGTCGGGAGTGGAGAACAAAACACTGTACCCTCATGAAAACATATGGGCATATTGTACTCCTGATGGATATTATGAGCTCTTTGGGGGAAGCTAACATTAATATTATTATTAATAATAAAATAATAATAATAATAATTTATCTTATTATTGTGCCTAGTAGCCACAGTCATGGGCCTTGACTCCATTGTGTTTGTACAGGACCTAGCACAGTGGGGTCATGATCCAAGATTGGGGCTCCTAGGCACTATAATAATACAAATTAATAATAGTAATATTACCTTTTATAGGAATTATGAGTACATTGGTCTAAATATACCCTACATTTGTTCTAGCATGTCCAGTTAATGTGATGCTCTGATCACCATAAGAGTAAGCTTTGCTAAAACAGCTGCATTTAAAAATAAATAAATAAATAATGAAAACAAGTAAATCCTATACTAATCTGAAATAAATTATTTTCAACATTTATATCCAGCTAAATCTACCAAATGTAGACATCTATTTTGTTTGATACATTTCCCCACTTCTCTACTTCAGTGTGCCAAGTCTCCTTGCCCACCATTTGCTAGAATGCTCATGAGAAGGATCATGAGGAACGTTGAATGAAAACCTGCCACAAAATGAAGTTAGGTATGGTTGCATGCTGCTCACAAAATTAAACACTAGCACTGTTATATACTTCAAGAATGGATATGAACCAGAGACACTTGGGAGCGAGGAGAGGAGCAAAACAGGTCAAGCAATATTATCCTATCCCATGCACTAATGCTTTTTAATAAGGACATAGTGATTGTACCTGTAGGTATCCCCAATCCTATCCAAAAAGTAAAGAAAATTCTCTTGGTCTTGAACCATCAGATCCCCTGTATTGAAATAAATGTCTCCCTTCTTAAACACCTCGCAGAGTAATTTCTTTTCTGTATGTTTCTTACTCCCAGCATAACCAAAGAAGGGATTCTTTGCATTCACTTTGGAAATAAGAAGACCAGCCTCACCTACAGAGAAAAGTTAAGGTGAATAGTGATGTAAGATATCACAGGATAGTTCATGTTAATGTTTACATTAATGTTAATTGAGTACATATCCTACATTTACAATATTAAGATACTAGATACCCAACTCGACATGGTGGAATTAGCCTATGAGACCAACAAACAATAGTGTGTCTTCTGCTCTACTGCCTTGCACCTTCTGTAGTCCTTTGCAGTTGTCCAAGGTGCATATAAACTGCTGCCAAATAGGAAAGATAGTGTTTTACATTACATAAGATCATAAGAATGGCCGTACTGGATCAGAACAATGGTCATCTAGCCCAGTATCCTGTCTTCCGACAGTGACCAATGCCAGGTGCTTCAGAGGGAATGAACAGAACAGTTAATCAGGTGCTCTGTCCCCTGTTGCCCATTCCCAGCCTCTGGCAAACAGAGGCTAGGGACACTTCCGAGCATGATTTTGCACCCCTGTCCATCCTGGCTAATAGCCTTTGATAGACTTATTCTCCATGGACTTATCTAGTTCTTTTTTGAGCTCTGGTATAGTCTTGGCTTTCACAACATCCTCTGGCGAAGAGTTCATACAATGCACTGTCAACCTGTGGAAGAAATACTTCCTTTTGTTCGTTTTAAACCTCCTGCCTGTTAATTTAATTTGGTGGCCCCCTAGTTCTTGTGTTATGAGGAAGAGTAAATAACACTTTCTTATTTACTTTCGCCACACCAGTCATGATTTTAGAGACCTCTATCATATTTCCCCCACCTTAGTCATCTCTTTTCCAAGCTGAAAAGTCCCAGTCTGCTTAATCTCTCCTCATATGGAAGCTTTTCCACACCCCTAATCATTTTTGTTTACCTTTTCCAATTCCAATATATCTTTTTTGAGATGGGGCAACCAGATCTGCACGCAGAATTCAAGATGTGGGCATACCATAGATTTATATAGAGACAATATGGTATTTTCTGTGTTATCATCAACCCCTTTCCTAATGATTCCCAACATTCTGTTTGCTTTTTTGACTGCTGCTGGACATTGAATGGATGTTTTCAGAGAATTATGCACAATGACTCCAAGATCTCTTTCTTGAGTGGTAGCAGTTAATTTAGACCCCATCATTTTATATCTATAGTTGGGATTATGTTTTCCAATGTGCATTACTTTGCATTTATCAACACTGAATTTAATCTGCCATTTTGTTGCCCAGTCACCCAGTTTGTGTGAGATCCGTTTGAAACTCTTCGCAGTCTGCTTGGGACTTAACTATCTTGAGTAGTTTTCTATCATCTGCAAGTTTTGCCACCTCACTGTTTGCCCCCTTTTCCAGGTCATTTATGAATATGGTGAACAGCACTGGCACCAGCCAGACCCCTGGTGGACACCACTATTTACCTCTGTCCATTCTGAAAACTGACCATTTATTCCTACCCTTTGTTTTGTATATTTTAACCAGTTACTGTTCCAGGAGAGGACCTTCCCTCTTATCCCCATTAACTGTTTACAGGATAAATATCACTACACAAGATGCAAGGCAGTGGAGGATCAGACTCTGCTCTGTTTTAGAGATATCACTTACTAAAGTGCACCTGCCAAGAAAGATTAGATCTCACATTTCTTAGTGAATTATAATTGTCAGCATTAGTTTCCTTTTAATACTCAAAATAAAGTACCTAAGATTTGCAAAAAATGTATGTCTAAAGCTAGGTATTAAATCCATATTTAAATAGCCTGATTTTCAAGAGTACTGAGCTCCACAGCAGTTTCCATTGAAGCCAGAAAAGTGGATTATATTTATACAGAATCAGTTTTCTTTCTTTGCCAATTAACTTATAAAAGTTAACCAAATCTATTTTCAGAAAATAACAGACAAGTTAGGAGAGGAGGAAATAAGTCTGCTTGTTGCACATAGAATGCATGGGTAGAATACTTCTATGGACTACTAGTTCGAAACACAAAGTATACAGCGCATTCCTGGAACGGTTGGTTGTGTCCCTGAGCATTCTAGGGTTACCCATACACACAAGTTTTAATTGTAGGGTCTCACATTTATTAAAGCGTTTTCTGAACAGTAAAACCAGAGGGTTACATTGTTCTAGCAGAGAAAAGTACTCCAATAAAAAATATACCCAAAAGGGATAGAAAACGTTACAAGGAGTTTAGGACCAAATCCTGGAGAAAGCATAAAAAGACTACATAACAGGGTTTTGCCTTGCTTTTCTTAGATTCATAAAGTTTAAGGCCAGAAGGTACTACAGGCGCATCTACTCTAACCTCTTTTATATCATAGACCATTAATTTTACCCAATTACCCCTGTATTGAGTCCTATAACTTTTGTTTGGTTAACACATAACTTCCAGAAAGGTAGTCTCCTTATACATGTATCAGGTAGTCTCTCAATCTTTCTGATAAGCTAAACAGAATGAGCTCTTTTAGTCTTTCACAGTAAGGCATTTTTTCCAGCCCTTTAATTATTTTTTGTATCTTCTCCAATTTTACAATATGCTTTTTAAAATATGGAAATCTGAACTGTATACAGTATCTGTCTCATCAATCACTTATACAGAGGTAAAAATCATCTCCCTAAACCTACTCACTGCTCCCCTACTTATATAGCCAAGGATTGCATTAGCCGTTTTTGCCACAGCATCGCACTGAGAGCTCACAAGGAGTTGCTTGTCCACTGTGAAGCCTAATATCTTTTCAGAACCACTATTTTCCCAGATACAGTTAGAACTTGTCAAAACTCAGAATTTCATTGTCTGGAAAATTCTGACACTTAAAAAGGTTTTCATTCTGATAAATTTTGAAATTTCAAGCAGAAAAGAAAGACCATCTTTTCCCTATTCGTGCTTTTGTCCTTAGGCAGTCTACCATTAAACAGATTGTGCTTCTAAAGCCTCACATGTTTAAAAATGTACCACTTCAGGTCATTAAACCTACTGATTTTGTAGGCAGATTGTTATAGGTTATTATTAGCTGATGTTGGTGCTTTATCACTTGTAACACAACAATACAGTTCATTTAAAAAAAAAAAAAACACCTGCAAGTTATTTATAGGGTGGACATATCCTGTTATAATGAATGCTTACCTTTCTTAACCTTCTCACACCAACCATGCCTATTTCTAATCGGTTCATCTTTTTTAAAATCATACTTGATTAAGTCAAAGGGGAAAAAAAGCTGAAAAGAGAAGAGAACAGATGAACCATCACTTATTTATAAACACAGCGACATCTGGTGGCAGCAGAAGTAAGCAATGAAACAATTTTATGTATGGTTTCAGAGTAGCAGCCGTGTTAGTCTGTATTCGCAAAAAGAAAAGGAGGACTTGTGGCACCTTAGAGACTAACCAATTTATTAGAGCATAAGCTTTCGTGAGCTACAGCTCACTTCCTCAGATGCATATCGTGGAAACTGCAGCAGGCTTTATAATTAGAGCATAAGCTTTCGTGAGCTACAGCTCACTTCCTCAGATGCATATCGTGGAAACTGCAGCAGGCTTTTGTATATTTTGTATTTTATGTATAGCATTCAAATCTTTTTTACCTAAATGTAGAATCCAGTTTTATGTAAATACAAAGTGCACAAGATAAACTTATACTATTCACTGAAGAAAAGCAACATCTGATTTTAATAACTCTGTAACATTAAAAATATCTCAAGAACACATATGTAATCTCACTTATTTCCATACAGCATCCTGTGGTACAACTGTGGCCCCTATATACCATTGGAGCAGTGTACCAGAATCAGCACCAGGATGTCATAATAATAGAATCAGATCTGCAACTTTAGCTATAGTATTTGATAGTGGTGCCTGCTACAAAAACTACTCCTGGAACCAGATCCTTAGCTGGTGTAAATGACTGTAGCTCCATTTATTTCACTGGAGTTATGCCAATTTATTCCAGATGAGGCTCTGGCCCACAGTTTTTAGCATTGCTTGCTCGTGAGAATGCTTGAAGTTGTAGACTGTGGAAGTATTGTCAAGAGCAGATTAAAATGTCAGAAAAGGATTGTAGATGAACCAAAAGCAGCAGTCCTTAGGATCCTAAAAACTTTCACGCTCACTCAGCACTACAGTATGGCTCTTAGGAAAAGCCTCATTTTGGTAAAGCTGCACTACCTGAACAAGAAGACTGGGAGCATTCTACTTCCCTAAACGTCAACAGGGAGGGGAGCATTTCCACTACTATACTTCTTTATGGACTGCAGCTTCTCCCTGCTGGGCACCAGTCCTGTTCAGTGGGCCTCACATCCTCCTTTTGGGTACTGTCCACTCCTGAGAGCATAGGGACAGAAGTTTCTATATTCCCCCGATCACAGACATTGCTATTCTGATTGACCCCCTACATAGGCTGCACACCAGAGTTGAAGCTGGGGTGAAAGGTTCTTGGGACCTCTTGCATAAGACTAGACAGAATCTGGCCATGGCTGCAGGACTGGGCCCCATATTCTTCCCAACATTAAAAACCCAGGTACGCTGTTTTCCACTAAATACTCAGGACCTGATTCTCATTTACACTAAGGGCTTGTTTTCACACTAGTGCAACTGCACCACTGTAGCACTTTAGTAAAGATGCTCCTTTGTCAACGATTAATCCACCTCCCCAAAGGCTGTAGCTATGTCAGCAGGAGAAGCTCTCTCATCAATGCAGCACTGTCTACACGGGGAGTTAGGTTGGTATAGCTATGTCGCTCAAGGGTGCGGATTTTTCACACCCCCTGGATAACAGATATACCGATACAGATTTGTTGTGTAGACCTGGCCTAAGGGCCCTTTGCAAGTAGTGTAAAGTGGTTTTCATGTAAATGATAACTTGACCCAGAGTCTTTGTCATCATATGGACAGGGTGCATTTCTTATCAGATATTCACTTATCTTTCTGTGCATTCAATTAGCCTGCCTCCTTACTCTCCTCATCTTCTTTCTCCTAAAGAAGTGCATCAGTAGTTCTTGTAAAAGTAGGACTAACAAAGGATTTCTGGAAATCTTTGCAGAAGAAGTACTGACAGGACCAGTGTGGGAGAAACTAATTGCAAATATATATTTTAAAATCACACAGCACTTTTTTTCACCAGCAAGAAATACAATGTAATTAGGGAAATGGGATTAGGAAGATGTCTCATGTAATGGATAAGATGCTAAAACATAAAATGCTCATTTGACTTCAGTTAATTTGACTGAATAGTATATGATTTTATCATCCCTTAACCTGATCAGACCACTATTCATTTTGTTGTCACTGATGCCTGATTTTTTATAGCAACCACTAATTAGCACAGGGGACAATTTAGAAAGAATCAAGTCTGTGGTGGTTGGATGCTGGATTAGTGAATGCAGCCACACATTATTCACACCTTTTGTAATATGAAATTGAATGAGACTGGGACTTAGTTATAAACTTTACTTTTTGAATTAGACATATTGAAAATGCTTTATAATGTAAAGGGATGGATTTTGGTAGCAAAGCAACTGACTGCATATGAGAATTCAACTGTCATCAGGCACTCAAGTACAACCTTGTTTGAGCAAATCTGTTTCACTGACAGAGGAAATGTTGAGATTACCTGATTTCCCTGACCAAAGATGCATCTTTGCATCCAAAATGCATCTTTGGATCTCACTACGACCCAGAGCAAAAGAACCTTTGTTTAAACACCTGGTCTAAAGGAGAGTACCTCTTACAGTGCGCTACTGTGTATCAGCCCAAGGATCTAAAGACTGGACACATGAACTGAGATTTACTGAACCTACTCATCAGCATCTGTAATACTGTAAACCTGTCTACATGCAAGCTGCTTTCCTTCTGCATTAAAGTTTGTGAATTGGAGTCACCGTGGCAAAGCAAGTGGCACTGCATCATACTGCTGTGGGTACAGACCTAAATTTGTTTCATCTTGGCTATTTCAAATTATGGGGAAAGAAGGGCTGTAGGCAAACATTACTGTATTATTCTACACAGTGTAATGCAGTGGATCATTCATCTAATTTAACTGTTTTACTGGATAAATAAATATTATACAACACATGAACCTTTCAACCAGATAAATTGCAATCTGACCATACTCTGTATCACCACTTCCCTGTGATTATGTTGCTCTGATATTATTTAACTATTTAAAGTACTTATATGGCCAAATTACCATAGTATCTGAGCACCTCACAATCTTTAATGCATTTATCTTCACAATACCCCTGTGAGGTAGGGAAGTGCTATTATCCCCATCTATAAAACGGGTGATCTGAGGCACAGAGAGGCCAAGTGACTTACCCACAGTCACACAGAAAGCATGGGGCAAAGCAAGATATTGAACCTGGGTCTTCTAGGTGCTAAGCTAATACCCTAACTACAGGACCATCTTTTTTTCTAGCTAACAGTATCATCATAATGTCACACCGTTGCTTTTTTAAATACAATATTTCAATTCAAATACATTTTTAAAATTGTTTAAAAATTATTATATTTTAAACTCACAGTGGACCAGTAAAAATATGCATCAGCTTTTGCCTTTGGTTTGGTTTGTCAGCTGGAAATTTTACAGGAAATCTACTGCTGAATACCCTGGTAGATGTTTATAAAACAAACTGCTACATTTGTACACTTGTCTGCACAGGGAAATAGCCCAGAATAGCTATTCCACATGAGTTCCCAATGTGAATGCTTGTTCCTTACTAAGGCTGCCTTATACTAAGGTTATATTATACTAAGGTTCCCAGCTCACTTACACATCCTCGTGCGAGGTCGAAGAGAGTTAGTACGAGTATAAATAGTACTAAAGCAGTAGCCATGATAGCACAGGGAACATCAGCAGAGACACAACCTAGCCATGCCAAGTACAAGCCCACCTGAAACGGGTAGCTAAGCTGTGCCACCGCTGCCTGTGCTACCAGGGCTGCAGAATTATTTATATTCATGCTAGCTTGATGAGCGTGTGTACCTGCGCTGAGAATCACACTTCTGTCTCCCTCGGGGTAGACACAGCCTAAACTGTGCTTTCATTTGGTTTAGGTTAATCCACTTTGTGTGGAGTAAGTGTGTCCACATGGGGAACTAGTGCAGAATAGCTATTGTATTTTTAGTTCACACCCTAATTTTATTTTGCAATAGCTTTCCTTTGTATACAAGCCTTAAGATTCAGGATCCACCATCCAAACAAATTCAAAGACTTAACTACTTTCCTTCCCTAGCACAGTTGCCCCCCTCCTCTTCCCTGCAGACTAGTTTAACCACCGGGCAGCGAAGCTTTCAATGAACTGGAGCAACGGAGCCGTGTGAAGTACTTCCACCGGCAGGGGAGCAACATGCACACAGGGCTTGTTGTTCTGGTTGCTTTCTGCCTAGCTGTGGAACTGGTGACTGGGGAACCCTCCAGCTGATCCTGCAGTCTTTGTGCATTGCTATCACTGGCAGTTTTGCCTCCAGGATTGGGGTCCTATAATATCATTGAATTTAGGTATGCATCCGATGAACTGAGCTGTAGCTCACGAAAGCTTATGCTCAAATAAATTGGTTAGTCTCTAAGGTGTCACAAGTCCTCCTTTTCTTTATACATTAACTATGTTTCATAACGACAAGGCCTTATCTATGATGAACTCTGAACCATGTATGAAAACAGAGTTTGAACACTATTTAACCCTGTTTGGGCTAAATTGTTTCTCTTCGTGATTTGGCTAGCCAGTGACAGGACCAACTATTTAAAAAAAAAAAAAAAGCCTTGCAAAGAACATATTTGGTGCTAACCCAGAAAATACTGGTACAGTAAGATATTTTGGAATATAGTGGCAGTATTAGACCATGCTTGTCAAAAGCTATGTGAATAACCTCACTGTTAAAAGAGCAGGAGTGGTACTAATCTTCAGACATGTTTTAACCTTTGCTGAACAGGGAAAGATCATAGAAGCTTCTAGTAACACTGTTGATAAACGCATTAAGCATTTGTGCTGTTAATATTGATTTCCAGAGGCTTATAAATATCTGCTTCAGCTAAAACTTGACATGAAGTTTTCTTGTCATGTTAAAAAGTACCTGTTCTGTTATTTTAAATTTTAAGATTACAAACAAAAAACAAACTCCACTAGAATTGGGTCAGTTCTGAAATAGTTTGTTCTGTGAAAGAAAGGCAATAAGCCTCAACAAAATGCTACAATGTTTTTTGATTGATTGCCACAGTCAAGCTTTCCATCAGAATAAAAGGTTAAATTATTAATTTAGCACCTGATTCTGTCATCCATTCTCATATAGAGTAATGCCTTATCATGCAAGCAGTCCTACTGATTTCTAGGAGAACAACAAAACAAGGTATTACACAGAATGAGTCCTGGAGAAAGATTCAGGCCTTTACAATTTTTTTTTAAACTAAAACACTGGCAAAAAAAAATGTTACATGCAAAGTTCTGAATACAAATATTTAGAAGCTGATTTTTAGGTAGATAGTATTTGTACTCCCTGTTACCACTTTTTATGATGTATGAGTTCTCTTTCCCCTCACTCCTGTTGCATTTTCTCTCTTGTAGCCTGGGGTACATTTTAAGGGTAATGTGGAGTGTCTTTTCCATGCATCTTTGATCAATATTAATGGAAGTCTCATGCCTAACTCCTTATGCATCACACAAATCATATATGCATAAAAGGTCTGAAGCTGCTGTGTGCATTCCTGTTCAGAGGCTTCTGCAAATTTTGTTTCCTTAGCAGATATAGGCTCCCATTTTCTACTGCATTAATTCTATTCACCTGAGACATATAGACATCCTTGTTTTTGAAAAATCTGTTTATACAGATGGACTGAGTAACTGTGCCTTCAAATATATCAACAGGACCCACTGTACCTAGAGATTACACAGTACAAATAAACTAAATTATTCCTAGACAAGAACACCACTTTCCAGTTAGCATCTCACATCCAGTGGCTCTTTGGATACATGACACACTACTACAGCATTCACCCTTTTCTTCACACAACTGAAAATATAATAAAATATGATTTGGCTGACAGAAGATCATCACTATCAATATTAATTCATTTACTTCTGTCTTCTCACTAGCTTTTCTGGTTGCTAGCATTGTATCTTTTGCATCACCTATAATTTGGCAAGTGGAACATCAATCACACATTAATCTTTGCCTCCTTGCTTTAGGAGAAGGCAGTTAGTGACAGAAAATTCGCTTTCATTATCTTGGGAGCCTGTACCAGTCTTGCCAGCTTTAGCATCTGCTGTCTCATCTGTCTGTATTTAATCTTTAGATACTGTTCCACACTCATCACTTCAACATACAAATATAGGAACTGCCATACTGAATCAGACTGGTGAACCATATAGTTCTGTGTACTGCCCGATAATGGCCAGTACTAGCTGCATCAGAAGAAGATGCAGGGAAACTTACCGTGGACAGCTATGAGATAAAGTGTCCATAGGGGATATGTTTTCCTATTTCTCTCTCTATCCCCACAAAGTGGCTGGTTTATGCTTGCAACCATGAGGTTTTATATCCTATTGTGATGGGGTGTGCAAACCCGCTTTGAGCTCAGGCAGTCTTACCCCACCACACCTGTAAGGCATACCAATCTGGGAGGAAGAGCCTTAAAAGGGAAAAGCCTTGAATACTGAGGGGTTTCCTAAAAAATCTCTACCTATTCTCTATTAATATTGTTTTGCACCGGATTCAGTGTGAATGGAAAGGCAACGAAGTGAGAAAAGACACTAGAGCCTCCAACAGGTAGAAGTCAGAAAGAGAAATTCCTGGGTGTGGTGGGGGTAAGACAGGAGGCCCATTGCAAACGTGCTCACACGTGATTTTCTTTTCCCATCCTCAACTTCTCTCTCCTTGTCCTAATTCCAATTTAGGGAATGAGATCTCAGAGAGTATCTGAGAAGCTCTCTTCTTCCCATTCATGGGAGAGAGAAGTAGCATGTGTGTATTCAGTTACCCTACTTGGATTTTATGTATCACTTAAAGTTATGTCTGTCTGCTCCCACCAGCACAACCGTATTAGCAGAAAGGTGTGTAATAACCATTAGGACTCAATGAGGCCTCTTGTATACACCACAAACATGTTTTTCCTCAAATGATTTTCAGCTAGCTTCCAATCTGTCACATCTGACACACTTTTCAAAGTCATAGCCGCTCTCCTTGTCACGCTTTGAGATGTCCAACCAGTGACACTCAAAGTGGAATAAAACCATGGCATCATCTACGCTTCTGAAATATAGTGTTTGCCAGTCAGTGATTTGTAAGGGTTTTGTTTGTTTATTTGTTTTTAGGAAACCCCTCAGTATACAAGGAAACTGGCCCAGGGTATTATGATTCAGAAACTATTTGTATCAATCAGTATTCAACTGCAGTGCAATCAGAAACACCAAAAGAAAGGAGCAGTGTGAATGTTCATTCCCCTGCAGTTCAGACACTGCCCCCATACTTTTTTTTAAATCCAGAGGAAAGAGTGTAAAGTAACAAAAACCATATCTAGTGACCTTTTACTTTTGTAACATTCATTCCTTCTTGCCCTCTCCTACCCTTTGCTTTTTTTTCATCCATTGCTGAGAGAAGTCTAACCAAAGACTCTTACTCAGGTGAATAGTACCAGTGCCATAACAGAGTGGGGAGCTATCCGCTGTTATGAACAGGAATGTGGCAGAAAGAGAAGTGAGGGAATGACCATTTTAAGATGACTTCAGTAGGCCTGCTTATATGGGTAAGGGATGTAGGGTCAGGCCCTTAGTTTGTAGATTCTTGCTTTGTCTTAGTATTTTATACATCACAGGGAAAAATCAAACATGCAATGTGGCTCCACAAGAAATATTCCCTTCAAAGAGAAAGGGAGCATCATTTTGGAGAGGCTTGGGAGGTGAGGGGGTGGAGACAAGTGTACATATTTTGGACTGGATCGTCCCACTGTAGAAAAATCCAGGGGAGAGAGTTCTGGAAGAGGAAGCATGTGCAAGAATATCCCTTCAGAATTCCTCCCCAGTCATTCTCTTGAGGTGTCAGATAGGTTTGTCTTCCATATGGGACCCAACAAAACACCTGGAAAATACTGAAGTATTCAAGTGCAGCCAGTGTAGTTAAATCAAAGATCCTGTGCCTCTGCACTAGTGACTAGATTCACAAAAGGACTTAGGCGCCTGCCACTGCAGGAACCTAAATCCCAGAATCAGGTCCCACAGGTATTCACAAAACCCTGGTCAGCTGCCCCTGAACCCTGTAGGCCTGAACCTAAAAATCGCTCAGCACCTAAATTTTTGCAGTAAAGTTTCCTGGGCACCGACATTTCTACCTCTGAGCATAAGCACTGCAACTGCACGGCAAGCATCCAAATGCCTAAGTCCTCATAAATTCACAAACCAGGAGTAGGTAGATAGGTGTTCCTCCACCTAATTCACCTGCGGGGCCTGATCTAGAAAGCAAGCTCCGACCTCAGCTACTAGATCAGGCCCCTAATAGGCAATCTCATACAAAATAAGGGAGATGGGGGAGAGAAAGTCCCTCACAACTTTTAGCCCAGTGATTAGGGTAGTCATCTGGGATATCTCCAGTTAAGTCTCCCCTCCATTTGAGGCTGAAAAAGGGTTGAACAGGGATCTGCCACCTTTCAGGTGAATGCCCTCGTCTAGGATATTCTGATGTGGGGCTCCCTCGGTTTCTCCTGTTGAAGCTGTTGTACTCTGACTTTTTTAATTATTTATCCATCAACATTCAGTATCATGACACCTAATTTTCTTTGTGAATCTAGCCCTTAATGCAGGTTTATTTTCTGGAGAAGAAAGAGTTTGAGCAGTATTTTAAAAAGACAATATAAACTAATTTTGAAGGCAGAATAATTGCAGAGCGGCCATTTCCTGTTCATGAGAGGTCTTGCATTCTTCACATTTTCATTTTTGAGAAAGGGTGAGGGAAGATGATTTCACAGTTATATTATCAAATTAGATAGATACTTTGATAGGGCACAGTAATGCCAACCGGTTAGAATTTACAGCAGAAATGTCTGTAGACATTCACTATCCAGTTGCAAAAATAAATAAATAAAATTAACAGAATTTTTAAAATGTGGATTGCAGCAGTATCCTTATTTCTAGTGTATTGTGGCTAATTCAAGTCGTATGACTAAACCACAGAGGAGAACAAATAGCACCTTTACTTTATATTCAAGAAAAAGTATCAATCTTCCTTTCTGGGTATATAAAAAGTACCATTTTATTAATGTATGAAACAAATATAAAACAACATTCCACACCTTACATGGTTTAAAGACTTGGGGGGTTGGGGATAGAAGGGCACAGAGGGAAATATAACAACTCTGGGCCTGATCCTGAACCAACCAAAGATTACAGATGGAATTTTCAAATGCGCCAAAGTGACTTAGGAACACAAGTCTCATTCTAAATCAATGGGATTTATGCTGCTAAATATTTAGTTGCTTTTTAATATTCCATACTATGGGTGTGCTGCTCTTGATTTCAAGAAGAGCAGGACTGGGCCTCAATAATAGTACAAGGTTAAATTGGCTGCCTAGTGAGTAGAAATTCTGAAGAAGACACCTATCACTTAATTATCTAAACCCTTGGATGCAACTTTCTTAGAGACAAATCTCTCCAGCCATTTAAAGGAATGATGTTAACAGGAGCCACAGGAAGATCCATCTACTGTCGTTTTCTAACTGGGAGATGGTTGTTGTGACACTAGGTCTTGAGGGAGGGTGAAGGAAGGGGTTTACAAAAAATAAAATTAAAAACAAGAACCCAATGAGAGTGGAAGAATCTCTCACACAATATAAAGAAAGAACCCCTCCACCTTTTCCCCTACTGAACTGTATGGGAAAGTCTAACAGAATTTATTATAAAAAGGACCGTCTTTCTGTAGAGTTATTTAGCAATGGAATTTAATAGAAAATTTTATCCCTGCTATAGAATATCTATCCAGGATCAAAAAACTAGAGACAAATGATCTAATTTTCTATTAAATTCCATAGGGTTTTAGAGTAAATTCTATAAAATCCTATGGGTTTCATCTCTATACAAAAGTCCTAACAGTTAATAAAGGGAAACAGAAAGACTAAACCTTCAGTACCCATCTTGCAGTTTTTACTTTTCTTTACTCAAGTCTGCTTTACAATGCATTGACTTTAACCATCAAAAAGTTAAATATTAACATTACACTGATCTGTGGTGTAATTGATACAGCTTTACTCAGTTGACCTTAGCTTCAAATGAATTTATTCAGACTTTAAAGAGGTAGTGATAGCAATAAACATGTCTGTCCAGATTCAGAAGCTTTCTCAAATGTCACTTAGCCTCACAAAAAAACACTTATTAAGCTGTTTGCTCACAACTTTCAAACTATGAGATGACTATACTCCTTTATAATTTTACAGCTTGTCACCACACAAAAACACCCAATAAATGGGAACAGATCCAACGTGAAAGTAAGATGTGTAAGAGTCACGCTGATAGTACTCCAGGAGGCCAGGGCAGCCAAATTTTAAAAGTGCTACCAACATGATCAGCAGCAGCCTGTCTCAGGAGCTACACTTAGGGTCCAAACCAATTCATAATAGTTTCATCCATTCACTTAGCCCTGGGGGGGGGGGGAATATCGATATAAGTTACGCAACTTACGCTACATGAATAACGTAGCTGAAGTCGACGTACTCAGATCGACTTACCATGGTGTCTTCACCGTGGTGAGTCGACTGCTGCCACTCCCCTGTCAACTCCACCTGCGCCTCTCGTGGCACTGGAGTACAGGAGTCGACGAGAGAGTGCTTGGGGGTCAATTTATCACACCTAGACTAAACGCGATAAATCAATTCCTGCTAGATCGATTGCTGCCCGCCGATCCAGCGGGTAGTGAAGACATACCCTTAGATTAAGGCTTTTTAAAAAAAATATCTGAACTATTTACATGGATAACTTTTTTTTGCCGTTTCTCTCCATATACTATAGCGACTGATTACATACAGTGTATTGTTGCACTGGGCCGTTACAATATGGCCCACGGATTTTAACAGATATTTAAAGGCTAATTAATTCTGGCATCTCACCTTTGTTGCAGTATCCTTCTGTAGAAGCAGTTTTAGGTTCTTCTATAAAAGTCACCCAGGAATTCACCCTCCAGGCCTGTCTATACTAGAGATGTTTTTTATCAAAATATCCCACCATCACCAAGCCTGGTTAAGTTCCACTGGTTTTAACAATGTTAAGAGGCTTAGTACAGAATGGCTGCGTGCCACTAAGCCTGTGAGCATAGTGTAGAGTTCAAGAGATCCACCCAAATTGAACTTTTCAGGATCCTTTTAAAATGGGGTTGGGGAGCCCCGTGTGGGCTTGGATGATCAAGTTCTATGCTGACCTCAGCATACAACTGTAAAGGCACTCTCCACTTACTTCCAGAACTCCTCCTCACCTCCTATTTTGCAGGGAAGGGATGATACAGGTGATGTGAGCGACCCTCCCTCTTCCCAATCACATATTTTATTGTCTAAGCTGAGTGAAATGCCAACACATGCACCATGCAGTAAATAGTGAAAAGTAAATTTGATTTATCTTTCCAGTTTTAATCTAAAGTAACAAAATAAATGTTACAGACTCGGTGGATTTTGATTTTTGCCATGTGACGGGGTATGAACTTTTTGTAACTCTGACTTGGCCATGTGACTGGAGACAGGAAATATTTCTTAGCATTCCTGTATATCATTCTTTTGTTCCAGTCAAGCTAATATATTAGTGTCCTTTTTATCTTTTAAATTTAGAAGTATGGAAAACCAACTTGAGGTAAAATGGCCACACTGAGTTAGTCATGCATTATTGTAAATTTCATTGCACTAGTCACTTTACCCATAATCAAGATATTATAGATGATATAGTAGTTTATCTTTATTATTATTATTACTCAGATTTATTATTTTAAGCTGAATATTTGTACATTAGTGTATGATAAGTGTATTCTTTGAAACCCTAGCCCTGAATATTACTGTCCTACTAACTCCATGGAGAACTGTATTCTTAATCGTGCAAGTCTCTAAACCAAGGGCCTGTTCCTATGGACTGCCCCAGTGTTACTATCTCTCATGATTTTATCAAGTCTCATGATCTTTGGTGTTTTTCGTAGTGCCCCAGGTGTTGGAATCGGATTGCATGAAAAGTCCAGCTTTCTTTATGAAAAAAGTTGCGTCCTCATGGTTGTGGAAAGCTTCAAAACATGAAGCAAGCGCACCTTAAAGTTTCAGAAAAATAGAAATGTATGGTTTTTAAAAATAATCTCATGACTTTTGAAAGCTTGGGGTTGGCAGTACTGCAGGCACCCCCAGGAAGCATGCTGCCTGTAGATATTGTTCTTCCACAGTTGAGTAGTTGAAGCCACACAGCAAGATACAGCAGAAAGGAGCTCCTGGCAAAATATCCCTGGGTCTAGATAGGGTAACATGGAGTGGAGAGTACTTGATCTCCAATTCCACACCAGGCTCTGACCCAGAAAATAAAAGTTTGAAGACTGGGAAGTAGATGGACTTGAGACATACAAGCATCTACAGACTCCTGATGAGCAGAGAGAGCATGCAGGTATACCTCCCAGTCTTCAATCTTGTACATATATTTCACTGGTTATAAATCTGTGATGCATTAAATAATTGTAATCTAGGCTCTTGCCTAGTAACAAAGATTTAGAATGCAGAACTGAACAGAACTTTCTTGAAACTTTCAGGATGATGGAGTTTCACTCATTTAGACCTTGTCTATGCTAGGAAATTTTAAGGGAAAAAAAATCCCACTGGTGCTGCCATTAGCACAGGTGAGAGCACTATATACACATGATTTTGGGAGCATTGAACAGTGTCAGTTAAACCTGCAGTAACTAGATCAAAAGACTTAGGACTTGATTTTGCATGCTCCATTCCCACTGACTTTAGCCTCACTTCTTCTGATCTAGTTACTGAATTAAGAATCACATTTATCCCCAACCCTCCTTCTAAAATAAAATATTAAATAGTTACCTTATAAAAGAAATTAGTACGTCCCACAGATCCTATTTTCCCAGTGTGGTTCATGAAAGAAATGTTTCCTTCAGTAGCCCCATAAAACTCACACATTTTGATGTCACCAAATCGGCCTAAAAATTCTCTCCATACATCACTCCTTACTCCATTTCCAACTGCCAAGCGAACTTTGTGATCTTTTTCTCCTTCTTTCTATGAAAAGAGAAATTAAAGAAGATTTTAAAGAATAAAATATTATAATGCATGTGTTTGATTGTAGCAGATGTTACCAAAAAAAATATGTACAAACTTTCAGACATCCAACAGAAAGCAAAAGAGAAACTAATAAGTTAAAGTAAATTACAGTGCATTTCTAATGTTGTGAACTATATCTAAGATACAGCTGTAGTTCAGCAAACACTGAACCAGTGTCATAAATATATGCATGTAAATTGATTGCAACGGTTAAAATGTTGCTTAAATGAATATTTAAAAAAGGATACTTGGATTAGAGAATATGAATATATGCAGGTTTTAGAAAAATTAACCGAACATTCTTCTCTCTAGAACAACTTTAAATTAAAAATTGATGTTGGGGAGAGGTTAGTAAAATGAACAGGGAAAAGCAGGAATTGCTTTTGTAACAGATTTACATCAGGAGAGGTTATCAGTTACCTCCTTGTCCTTTCAAATGCATTATAACTTTCATGAAATCTTGGTTGCGTCTCAGGCAATTACAAATTATGAGCATTCCTGTCCTGATTAGAGCATATGATCCATCTCCTATAGCATCTTCAATATTAAGACTTGCAACTAGGGCTGTTGATTAATTGCAGTTAACTCGCGCAATTAACTCAAAAAAATTAATCATGATTAACCGCAGTTCAATCGCACTGTTAAACAATAGAATACCAATTGAAATTTATTAAATATTTTGAATGTTTTTATATACTTTCATATATATTGTATTCTGTGTTGTAATTGAAATCAATATATATTATTTGATTCAAATATTCACACTGTAAAAATGATAAACAAAATAAATATTTTTAATTCACCTCATACAAGTACCTTACAAATGTAGATTTTATTTTGTTACATAACTGCACTCAAAACCAAAACAATTTAAACTTCAGAGCCTAGGCTATTAGCCAGGATGGGCAGAGATGGTGTTCCTAGCCTCTCTTTGCCAGAAGCTGGGAATGGGCGACTGGGAACGGATCACTTGATGATTACCTGCTCTGTTCATTCCCTCCGGGGCACCTGGCATTGGCCACTGTTGGAAGACAGGATACTGGGCTAGATGGAGCTTTGGGCTGACCCAGTATGGTCATTCTTATGTTCTACAACTGCACTCAGTCCTACTTCTTGTTCAGCTAATCACTAAGACAAACAAGTTTGTTCACATTTACAGGAGATAATGCTGTCCTCTTCTTATTTACAATGTCACCAGAAAGTGAGAACTGGCATTGCCATGGCACTTTTGTAGCTGGCATTGCCAGGTATTTATGTGCCAGATATGCTAAACATCCATATGCCCCTGCATGCTTCGGCCACCATTCCAGAGGACATGCCTCCATGCCGATAACGCTTGTTAAAAAAATAATGCATTAATTAAATCTGTGACTGAACTCCTAGGGGGAGAACTGTCCCCTGCTCTGTTTTACCCTCATTCTGCCATATATTTCATATTATAGCAGTCTCGGATGATGACCCAGCACATGTTATTCATTTTAAGAACACTTTCACTGCAGATTTCACAAAACGCAAAGAAGATACCAATGTGAGTTTTCTAAAGATAGCTACAGCACTTGACCCAAAGTTGAAGAATCTGAAGTGCCTTCGAAAATCTGAGAGGGACGAGGTGTGGAGAATGCTTTCAGAAGTCTTAAAAGAGCAACACTCCAATACAGAAACTACAGAATCCGAACCACCAAAAGAGAAAATCAACCTTCTGCTGGTGGCATCTGACTCAGATAATAAAAACCAACATGCGTCGGTCCGCACTGCTTTAGATTGTTATCAAGCAGAACCCATCATCAGCATGGACGCATGTCCTCTGGAATGGTGGTTGAAGATGAAGAGACACATGAATCTTTAGTGCATCTGGAATGTAAATATCTTGGGACTCTGACTACAACAGTGCCATAAGAATGCCTGTTCTTACTTGCAGGTGACATTGTAAACAAGAAGCGGGCAGCATTATCTCCTGCAAATGTAAACAAACTTGTTTGTCTGATCAATTCGCTGAACAAGAAATAGGACAGAGTGGACTTACAGGCTCTAAAATTTTAGATTGTTTTATTTTTGAATACAGAGATTTTTGTACATCATTCTACATTTGTAAGTTCAACTTTCATGATAAAGACGTTGCACTACATTACTTGTCTTAGGTGAATTGATAAATACGATTTCTTTTGGGGGTTTTTACAGTGCAAGTACTTGTAATCAAAACAAATATAAATAGAGCACTGTATACTTTGTATTCTGTTATAATTGAAATCAATATATTTGAAAGTGTAGAAGACATCCAAAAGTATTTAAATAAATGGTATTCTATTATTGTTTAATCACACCATTAATCACAATTAATTTTTAATCGCTTGATAGCCCTACTTGCAACCTTTTTTTTTTTTAAATCTCAAAATTTTGTTCAATGTTTCTTGGACTATTTTAGCCTCCTTATTCACTGCAATCTCTAGTATTGCTAGCTCTCATAATTTTATCAGGAGAATCACAATATTAGGCATTTCTCTTAAAGCACCAGATCCTGGATTCAGTTGATTACATGAGAATCTCAGCTTTCATTTAGAAAAAATTTCTAGTGATTATGGTTGCAGGGAAAAGCTTGGAAATGTGATCCAAGTGTATTCCAAAGGTGCAAACATTAGAAGGCAAATAAAAAGAACCCAACATTTTTTATTTTTAAAAATCTCATGATTTTAAAGCTGAACTCATTTTCTGAATGTGTGGGTTTGGCAATACTGAATCCCTGCAAGTGAGCTGAGAGCATGAATTAAATATAGGATTTTATGAGAGACAACTATCAAATACATAGTACTGTCTATCTGCTAATAAGTCTAGAGTGAAACTGCAACAAAGAAAGGCATACAAAGAATGTATTGGAGACTTGGGGTATGTCTGCACTAGAATAAAAGATCTGTGACGTGACTGTGACTGGCCTGGGTCAGCTGACTCAGGCTTGTGGGATTCGGGCTGCAGAGATAAACCCTGCTGCGCAAACATTCAGACTTGGGCTGGAACTTGGGCTCTGGGACCCTTCCCCTTTATTTGTTTATCATTAAATAAACTTTTACTTGATTTCACTATAAACATATCTAAGTGCTATATGTTACATGGAGCAGTGATCCAGTGGATCTAGTAAACTGGGGTGTACTGTTTTTTTGGAAACAGCAAATCCCTCATCCACACTGCTGGGTGCCAGTAGAAGAGACATTGTAAACACAGGAGAGATCAAGCTCCTGGCCCTCACTTTCAGTGCAAGCCCGACCATGGCTTGGAGCATCCAGTTCGGGGAAAGCCCAGCTTTACCTCATGGCCCTGAGCTGGAGCATGCTCAGTTGCTCTGTAGGGATGATGCCTGCAGAGTCTGATCAGCTCTAGGAGCTGTAAGAAGCTCAAGCATGTTCGGTGAGAACAGAGTCTTCTTCGATTTTAACTCCTCTAAGCATGTGCAAACTGCAATTTTTTCCAAAGACCTGTAAACTCATCAAATTCGGGCACATTTTCATGGGCACAGCAAAAGATCACACTCCAACTAAATTTCAACTCACTGCTTCAAAGCATGGGAGCCCTACCACTGTTCAAAGAAAAAGGTCACCAGAATTTTTTTTTTATTAGGGGTCAAACAATGTATTCCCTCCCCAGCTTTGATCTTGGAAATGGCTGAAGTGTTTTGGCTGAAATTAAAGTCAGGCTGAGGCAGATATATAGCATGTAAAATTTCAGCCCAGACTGTTGAAGCTTGGCAATGTTATAAGCAATTAAAAATAAGATTTCAATCATGGGGAAGCGTAAGACTGCCTTAATCTTACCTCACCTTTAATACTATTTATAGACAAATCAAAATCTAATGCATTGCTGCATTCTTGATAAGTGATGAACTGAGGTCAGACAACCCTACTAACAGTGGCTGCTTTAGAAAACAGGGAGGCAATTTCAAGCTCTTGCCATGCATATTATTTGGAGCTCCATTGTTAGATCTCAGAACACTATGGTAGAGAAAATGAGTATTTCAGTTCAGAGTTCACTTGAAATGTGTATTTTTTTTTTTGAACTGTGGAAGTTATATTACACTGTGTGTGTGTGTGTGTGTCAAAAGTGCACATTTTTCTTCTCCTCCCCCCCTCCTCCCCCCGTTCGCTTTAAGAATGGATAACTCATTATGAGGGAAGAGCAAAGTCTTTATTAGTTTTGGGAACCCCACTTCAGTGAACCAGAAATAAATCCACATTTTGTACATGTTGGTATCTCTTACCATGCAAGTATCTAAAGCATCCATCATCCTGTTACAATCCCTGTTCCATGCAGCTGGCTTTTACCACATCCATGTTTTTACCTTCGCCTACTGCTCAGTGACCTCAATTTGCAGTAAGAATTATGTAACCACTGATTCTATAAAGTCACACACAACTTTGCTCTTTTCCTACCCCTGCAGCTCTGTGATCTTGTTTCAACATGTGATTCATTATTCAGCATGATGGACCTGATGGAAGGTGTTACCAGTAACAATAGTGTCTAAATACAGCAGTGATGCAATAAGTGCCTGACTTAGTAAAATTTGGATGTCATATCACGTAT
This sequence comes from Lepidochelys olivacea, assembly GCF_965140295.1. NCBI lineage: Eukaryota > Metazoa > Chordata > Testudines > Cheloniidae > Lepidochelys > Lepidochelys olivacea. The sequence goes on along the minus strand of NC_140415.1, from coordinate 82,541,923 downwards.
CATAATGTAGATCTTCATACATCTGAAAGCTACAATGAGGTTTTACATGTATTTTAAATTTACCAAATATTGAAGAGCTTCTGACTACCACTATACTTTGAAAAAATGTGTTTAAATGCCATCTTGAATTTCAGTAGAAAAGCTTTGTGATTCATTTTGCTTCTAGAAAACTATTCACCCTCTGAGTGCTATAAAATTGAAATAGATAAGTCCATTTGATTTAAAAGTAGCAACTATTTTAGAATTGGTTATTTTTCTTTCCATTTCATTGCTACACTGACATTAGTGTGTCAGTTGCTGAACTACAGTTACCCTTTGCTGAGGTCATTGATTTCTCAGTCATTCAAAAGTAAAGAATTCTGGTAACACCCCACTGAAAACAAAACAAAGAACTCCTTTCACTGAGATAATTTGTTCAACAATGAACAGAAGAGAGAGCGTAAAAAAGTATACATAGATTGAATGGCTTATTCATAAACCAAGGGAAATTGAAGCTCTTTAGAGATCAAGTTAAGATATAGGTAACTGTTTCCATTTATACTTTTCAGGAACAAAGACAAAGTTGTTGATGGTATGCTGAAGAACAATTTCACAAGGAACCAGGCTCTGTTATTTCCACCAGTGCACATCCAGAATCAATAATCTCAATCCTCAGCCTCATTATGGTGGCTTTGCACTGCTCCATTATGGCCCTAAATTCAGTGCACCTAGGCCCCACAGGATCTTTCCTTCACAGGCACGTTCTCGGGAGGAGAAGAAACACAGATACTGCTGGGGATCTGGCCCAATGTCTCTTTGGGCATGTCTACACTTACTGGTAGATTGACACTGCTGCAATTGATGCAGCAAGTGTTGATTTAGTGGGTCTGGCACGCTAAATTGCTGGGAGAGCACTCTCCCATCCATTTGTGTACTCCACCTCCTTGAGAAGCATAAGGGAAATTGACAAGAGACACTCTCCCATTGACAGTGCAGCATAGCCACCACAGTAAGTGGCTCTAACTACGTCAACTTCAGTTACGCAACTTCAGTTACGTGAATAACGTAAGTTAAATCAATTTACCATGGTAGTATAGACCAGCCCTTTTTGGCTGCAACTTTAAGGCCATCAACAGTAAAAGACAGGGCTGCTAGATTTCAGGAAATGTTTTTCTGAAGTATCTAGCACTTCCTGCAAAGGGACAAAGGAGTCACATTGAGGTACCAAAGCCCAATGCTGGAGAGTGACCTTTCCTAAAAGTGGGGGCTGTCCTAAAAGAATCCATTCAACCATTCCTGCAGTCCAGCTTCCCACACTTCAATGATTGAATTAGATTTAATTGTTGAAGTTACAAGGCTTGTAATTTAGTCAAGTGCATGATGGGCCTCTTAAAAAAGTTTCCTGGAGACATTCTGTGGACAAGGAGTGCAGGTGGAGCTACTGGAGAACTCCTGCATGCTAATGAAGTTGACTTCATGTCAGCTCTGAATTGGCCAGTGTAGCAGGAAGTGCTGGATTGGGGTAGGCATAGGCCATTGGATCCCCACTAACAGATCCAATGGGTGAGAGCTCCTGATCAGAGGGTGAAGGGCCAAAAGGCTATTCCTGTTCACAGAAGGAAATAGCTGGTCACAGAAGGTTTATGCTACAATCCCACAATATGCTCCAGCACAGGGGTGTTTTTGTTTTCACCCTCTCTTTCCCCAACCCATGCAGGACCAGCCCTAGACCAAATGGTGCCACCTCCATTTGTTAAATTTCTGAATAACTTACAGCATCCTGAGCCTGGTGCCCCCCAAAGCCATTACCCCAGGCAGTGACCTGGGTTGCCTGACCCTAAAACTAGCCCTGAACCTATGTACAGAATTCCAGAATTTTTGGGAGTTTCCAGAATTCCACCGCATACAAACATACACAAACCCTTGGGACTAATCTTCAACTGGTGTAAACCAGCATAGTTCCAAAAATCTAGACTGAAGTCAGTCTGGATCCTCAAATGCTATAAATCAGTGTATCTGGCCTCTTCAATTTCATCCCAATGTTTCCAATTGAAATATCAGGAAGTCTTCTGTTCGTACAACTAAAGAAGTGTTAATGCAAGTTGTTTACCTTTGCTTTCATACCATGTCAAAAACATTGTAAATTACCAATTGATTAATGTTAACTCCTGACCCTATTAGTGATGCTAATAATCATCATCCCTTGTACTTGCTAAAAAAAAAAAATTAATTATGTCTGTGAATCTTAAAATGAAGGACAGATCACATGAGATTTACATTTTTATATTTACAAGGTAGCTTTATAGAAATCATGCATATCCACACTATATCCATTAATGTTTTAAATTGTGTGCTACACCATCAGATGTTACTGTCTGCTGAGTATATTCTTAATGTATAAAGCTATTGCCTTAAAAGATTTTATTCTCTAACTGTGCTCTTAAATCTAATGATATTTTTCAATAGTAACTTAAAACTCAGTCCCGAGCCTGGCTTCAGTAGGACTCTTCTGCTGAGAAAGGCTTGTAGAAATGGGCCCATGGTTTGGAAAATTATCTCCCAGCATTCTGTAAAATTACTCTTAGTATCTGTATTCCTTCTAAAGATTTTGTATCATATTAAGAGAAAAATGATTATAGATCAAAGATACAGAACTACAATTAGACCATATTTTTCCTGTTAGTACATGAGTACCTGGTTCTTATGATATTCTGTTCAAATTAAATTTTTAGAAAGGGAGTATACTCTAGAGGTAAAAGTACAGAACTAGAAGTTGAGCGTTCTCGGTTCTGTTCCTGGTCCAGCCATTGACTTCTGACCATAGGGCAAGGTATTCTGTACCAGTCTATACCTCTATTTATTCACCTATAAAATGTGGTAATATTACTCCATCTCATAGGGTATTGTGAGAGGCTGAATAGATTAACATTCCTAAAGTTATTAATTACAGGTATTATGGGCAGCACCTAGATGCCACAGTCTCGATCTAATAAAGACACATAAATAGATGTAGTCCCTGTGGCAGAAAGCCTAAAATATAATTCAAGGCAAAAATGCAACAAATGAGTGAAACAAACACACACAAACAATAGGAGAGAAGGAGGAAAAGTGCAATGGTGATAGGACTGTATTGTCACATAGTTCAGATTCATATGGAACTGCTTTAAAGTTCTGAATAAACTAGGTAACAATAGAAACATTTTTAAAGGCTTAAAGATCCTCAGAGGGTTCTATAAAAAGTAAAGTATTCATGATTCTGATATTCAGATATAATCAAAGATTAGCTTTGGTTAATTACAACTGTGATTAATGGTTCCCTGAGGGTTATAAAGATGGTATTTGTGAACTGATCAAACAGAATATTTTAAATCCAAATATTTAAATCCAAATATTTAAATCCAAATGTTTCCCTGAACAGTGATTTGAGAGAAACATGGATTTGAACTCGTAACTTTATTTTTAAAAATAAATATAAAGTTACAAGTTCTGTTTTAAATGCAGCCTAAAAACAGAGAGAGGTGAATGGAAATAAGGTGTAAATTTTTAACACCGAGAGTAATTAACCATTAGAATAATTTAGCAAGGGTTGTGATGGATTCTCCATCACTGACAATTTTTAAATCAAAAAGGGATTTTTTTTCCCTTAAAAGATATGCTCTAGGAATTACGTGGGGAAAGTTCTATGGCCTGTGTTATACAGGAGGGCAGAACAGATTATCATAATGGTCCGTTCTGGCCTTAATATATTAAATTTTTTAAAGTAATAATACACAAGAAAGCATGTATGAATACCAAATAGCTGGATGTCTCTTGAGAGCCTTTGGCCAAGTTCCTTTAATCATATGACATTTACTGGTACTTAGTGCAACTGAAATTCTGGAAACAGGTTTCTCCTTTATGAATGTTTGCTACATTTTTGTAGTAATTAGCTAACAAGTCCAGATCTGCTTTATTATTGCTAGATACCCAGACAGCTGGAATCTTCCTCAGCCATTCTTTCTTTCATAATGTCCTTTTTATTCTAAGTAAGCTGATAGGTCACTGATAAATGAGACTGTCATCTATAATCAACAGGATATTAAATGAGTGTGGAAGGAACTACATGACTGTAGTAATATAAAATCTTACTTAACATCTGCATTAAAAATCCCAAGAGACTGGATTCTCTGTTCTACCTTCCTACTTTGGGTTCAGGAAATGATGAGCGGGAGGGAAGCGAAGATGACTTTAAGCTGTCTTGTAAATTCTGGTCCTGGTGCAACTAAGCAGTCTCAGGGCTGTAACAATCCTATATGGGCCATTACATCTGCAAAGAATAATAGATAGAGTACCAACCACTCCCATTCCCAGCTCTTCTGCTGGGTGCCAGGTGGGGAAAGAACAGAGCCAGGGAACCACAAGGAGATAATCTGCAAGTGTTGTCCCACTTCACCATAAGGTGCAATTAGGAAAAGAGTTTTGTACTGAGAGAGAAACATACAGAGGGATAAAAAGGAAAGGCATCTTGACTGTTGAAAACAGTCTGTAAAACTCCCCTGAGATAGGTCTCCTGCCTTTACCCAAGATCTGAGGGAGTGTACACAGAGACCAGAAAAGTGACAGAGGTGCAACAAGCCCTGTAACTGTGATACTCACCAATTCTCAAGGCATTGCTATGTTGTAATCACTCACATTTTATATATAAACACCCAACAACCCTCAAAACTTTAAACTGCAAGATACTTGCCAAACCTCTACTAAACTTGCAGATGAAAGCATAGGTGCTGGAACTAGGGATGTGGTCGCACTCCTTACTGTAAAGGTAACAACAACCCAAATACATGGTTTCCACCTTCAGCACCCCCACTATAAAAACTGTTGCAGCACTACTGGACAAGAGTGATGCATTCATTCCTGTTCTTGTGTTATTACCTTGTCTAACATAGGACCATGACATACCTTCATAGCAAGTGGAGTTGCACAGAATGAGGAAATGCTGTCCACCCATTCTTTCCCTCTTCTTCAGAGTCTGTGAAGCTCCCTTCTTTTACAGGGATCGCTCTCCATACTGTGGCAAGGAGTGTTAGCTCAAAGATGTCTGTCCACTGTCCACTGTTCTCCATTTTAACATTTGAATTTCCAGCAGGGAAATGAATGCTGATCCTATCAGCATTAAAACTTACTTGCCTTTCCCTTCTGTCCTAGACAGTTCTCCCCATGTCTAAAGCTTAAAGAGTATGCAAAGCCTATATAATGAACTTTCAGGTTTTTCTCAGCCTTGATGTTGTTTAAATGATATTCTGACTTGTGGAACTCTTGTACTGATGGGGCATCTGTTGCTAGGTAGAAGAGGTCATTCCATTATCCACTGGCACTTTCTCCTGGGTTAAATCCCTACAAGAAATCTAAATTTAAAAAAATGTTGGGGTTTGAAGTATTCAGTACTTAAAAATGAGACCTATAGATACTGGCTAAGTTTTCATCTAGATCTCTACTTCACAACAGTCTAATTAGAAGAAAGGTATGGCTAATGACCCTGGATGCTGACAGTATGTCTACATGGCCCCGCAAAAAAATCCTAGCAGCAGTGAGTCTCAGAACCTGTATCTACAGAGAGAGGCTTGCACTACGGTGCTGGTCTGTAAAAGTAATTTCAGACCCTACAGGAGAATTGGGAGGCAGTAGCTGACCCGATACCATACTCCATTATGAGATTTGTCAAAGCACTTAACCCTTTCAACAAAGAGGTTTTCAATGGAGCCTGACAGCAAGAACACTTATTAGTTTTATGACTAACTTTTTTCATTAAAGTATCTATATTAGTACATTAATACAGATGCCACTCTCTAGCTCTCTGCTGCACTTACTAAAGTACACTTCTATTGAGGAGATAAAGAGGCTGAGAGAGGAGCTTGGAACAACAAAGCTGCATAGACAACAATTGATTAGGAGCTCTAGCAAAAGTTGCACATTTCAGGCTCCCTTGAGTGGAGAAGGGAGATCTGGTGACTGAGGTATTCTTGTAACAGGTGGCCTTTCACACGTCTGCAGGTTGCTAAAGCACTGCATGCAGAATAGGGCACAGGAAAGCTCTCATTGCAAAAGTTGTTGCAGATGTGTGAGAAGAAGGCAGCAAGTCAAGAGGCTGGAGCGGAGAAAAGGTTTGTTCACAAGAGTCAATGCTAGAGAAAAGACACCAAGAAAAAACAAATAGAATATTAGGGTTGGAAGAGACCTCAGGAGGTCATCTAGTCCAACCCCCTGCTCAAAGCAGGATCAACACCAACTAAGTCATCCCAGCCAAGGCTTTGTCAAGACAGGCCTTAAAAACCTTTAAGGATGGAAATTCCACCACCTCCCTAGGTAACCTATTCCAGTGCTTCACCACCCTCCCAGTGAAATAGTGTTTCCTAATATCCAACCTAGACCTCCCCCACTGTAACTTGAGACCATTGCTTCTTGTTATGTCATCTGCCACTACTGAAATCTTCAAATATTTAGTGCAGAACAGCATGACAACAGCTTCACAGGATGGAGATCAATGATGAGTCCTGCCTGTACACATCTCAGTCACAGGGGTTCCTACTACTACTCAAACCAAATTGCTTTCAGCAGCCTCAGATGCCAGGACAGACAGTGAGTCCCCAAGCCCTGGTCTACACTAGGACTTTAGGTCGAATTTAGCAGCATTAAATCGATGTAAACCTGCACCCGTCCACACAATGAAGCCCTTTATTTCGACTTAAAGGGCTCTTAAAATCGATTTCCTTACTCCACCCCTGACAAGTGGATTAGCGCTTAAATCGACCTTGCCGGCTCGAATTTGGGGTACTGTGGACACAATTCGATGGTATTGGCCTCCGGGAGCTATCCCAGAGTGCTCCATTATGACCGCTCTGGACAGCAGTCTCAACTCAGATGCACTGGCCAGGTAGACAGGAAAAGAACCGCGAACTTTTGAATCTCATTTCCTGTTTGGCCAGCGTGGCAAGCTGCAGGTGACCATGCAGAGCTCATCAGCACAGGTGACCATGATGGAGTCCCAGAATCGCAAAAGAGCTCCAGCATGGACCGAACGGGAGGTACGGGATCTGATCGCTGTTTGGGGAGAGGAATCCGTGCTATCAGAACTCCGTTCCAGTTTTCGAAATGCCAAAACCTTTGTCAAAATCTCCCAGGGCATGAAGGACAGAGGCCATAACAGGGACCCGAAGCAGTGCCGCGTGAAACTGAAGGAGCTGAGGCAAGCCTACCAGAAAACCAGAGAGGCGAACAGCCGCTCTGGGTCAGAGCCCCAAACATGCCGCTTCTATGAGGAGCTGCAAGCCATTTTAGGGGGTTCAGCCACCACTACCCCAGCCGTGATGTTTGACTCCTTCAATGGAGATGGAGGCAATACGGAAGCAGGTTTTGGGGACGAAGAAGATATGAGGAGGAGAAGGTTGTAGATAGCTCACAGCAAGCAAGCAGAGAAACCGGTTTTCCCGACAGCCAGGAACTGTTTCTCACCCTGGACCTGGAGCCAGTACCCCCCGAACCCACCCAAGGCTGCCTCCTGGACCCAGCAGGTGGAGAAGGGACCTCTGGTGAGTGTACCTTTTAAAATACTATACATGGTTTAAAAGCAAGCATGTGAAAGGATTACTTTGCCCTGGCATTTGCGGTTCTCCTAGATGTAGTCCTAAAGCCTTTGCAAAAGGTTTCTGGGGAGGGCAGCCTTATTGCGTCCTTCATGGTAGGACACTTTACCACTCCAGGCCAGTAACACGTACTCGGGAATCATTGTAGAACAAAGCATTGCAGTGTATGTTTGCTGGCATTCAAACATCCGTTCTTTATCTCTCTGTGTTATCCTCAGGAGAGTGAGATATAATTCATGGTCACCTGGTTGAAATAGAGTGCTTTTCTTCAGGGGACACTCAGAGGAGTCCATTCCTGCTGGGCTGTTTGCCTGTGGCTAAACAGAAATGTTCCCCGCTGTTAGCCACAGGGAGGGGGGAAGGTTGAGGGGGTAGCCACGCGGTGGGAGGAGGCAAAATGCGACCTTGTAACAAAAGCACATGTGCTATGTATGTAATGTTAACAGCAAGGTTTACCCTGAAAGAGTGTAGCCACTGTTTTATAAAATGTGTCTTTTTAAATACCGCTGTCCCTTTTTTTTTCCTCCACCAGCTGCATGTGTTTCAATGATCACAGGATCTTCTCCTTCCCAGAGGCTAGTGAAGCTTAGAAAGAAAAAAAAAACGCACTCGCGATGAAATGTTCTCCAAGCTCATGCTGTCCTCCCACACTGACAGAGCACAGACGAATGCGTAGAGGCAAATAATGTCAGAGTGCGGGAAAGCACAAAATGACTGGGAGGAGAGGTGGCAGGCTGAAGAGAGTAAGTGGCGGGCTGAAAAGAGGGCTGAAGCTCAAATGTGGCGGCAGCGTGATGAGAGGAGGCAGGATTCAATGCTGAGGCTGCTGCAGGACCAAACCAGTATGCTCCAGTGCATGGTTGAGCTGCAGCAAAGGCAGCTGGAGCACAGACTGCCACTGCAGCCCCTCTGTAACCAACCGCCCTCCTCCCCAAGTTCCATAGCCTCCACACCCAGATGCCCAAGAACTCGGTGCGGGGCCTCCGGCCAACCAGCCACTCCACCACAGAGGATTGCCCAAAAAAAAGAAGGCTGTCATTCAATAAATTTTAAAGTTGTGAACTTTTAAAGTGCTTTGCTTAAAGTGCTGTGTGGCATTTTCCTTCCCTCCTCCACCACCCCTCCTGGGCTACCTTGGTAGTCATCCCCCTATTTGTGTGATGAATGAATAAAGAATGCATGAATGTGAAGCAACAATGACTTTATTGCCTCTGCAAGCGGTGATTGAAGGGAGGAGGGGTGGGTGGTTAGCTTACAGGGAAGTAGAGTGAACCAAGGGGCGGGGGGTTTCATCAAGGAGAAACAAACAGAACTTTCACACCGTAGCCTGGCCAGTCATGAAACTGGTTTTCAAAGCTTCTCTGATGCATACCGCGCCCTCCTGTGCTCTTCTAACCGCCCTGGTGTCTGGCTGCACGTAACCAGCAGCCAGGCTATTTGCCTCAACCTCCCACCCCACCATAAACGTCTCCCCCTTACTCTCACAGATATTGTGGAGCACACAGCAAGCAGTAATAACAGTGGGAATATTGGTTTCGCTGCGGTCTAAGCGAGTCAGTAAACTGCGCCAGCGCGCCTTTAAACGTCCAAATGCACATTCTACCACCATTCTGCACTTGCTCAGCCTGTAGTTGAACAGCTCCTGACTACTGTCCAGGCTGCCCGTGTACGGCTTCATGAGCCATGGCATTAAGGGCTAGGCTGGGTCCCCAAGGATACATATAGGCATTTCAACATCCCCAAACGGTTATTTTCTGGTCTGGGAATAAAGTCCCGTCCTGCAGCTTTTGAAACAGACCAGAGTTCCTGAAGATGCGAGCATCATGCACCTTTCCCGGCCATCCCACGTTGATGTTGGTGAAACGTCCCTTGTGATCCACCAGAGCTTGCAGCACTATCGAAAAGTACCCCTTGCGGTTTATGTACTCAGCGGCTTGGTGCTCCGGTGCCAAGATAGGGATATGGGTTCCGTCTATAGCCCCACCACAGTTAGGTAAGCCCATTGCAGCAAAGCCATCCACTATGACCTGCACATTTCCCAGGGTCACTACCCTTGATATCAGCAGATCTTTGATTGCGTGGGCTACTTGCATCACAGCAGCCCCCACAGTAGATTTGCCCACTCCAAATTGATTCCCAACTGACCGGTAGCTGTCTGGCGTTGCAAGCTTCCACAGGGCTATCGCCACTCGCTTCTCAACTGTGAGGGCTGCTCTCATCTTGGTATTCATGCGCCTCAGGGCAGGGGAAAGCAAGTCACAAAGTTCCATGAAAGTGCCCTTACGCATGCGAAAGTTTCGCAGCCACTGGGAATCGTCCCAGACCTGCAACACTATGCGGTCCCACCAGTCTGTGCTTGTTTCCCGAGCACAGAATCGGCGTTCCACAGCATGAACCTGCCCCATTAGCACCATGATGCATGCATTGGCAGGGCCCATGCTTTCAGAGAAATCTGTGTCCATGTCCTGATCACTCACGTGACCGCGCTGATGTCGCCTCCTCGCCCGGTATCGCTTTGCCAGGTTCTGGTGCTGCATATACTGCTGGATAATGCGTGTGGTGTTTAATGTGCTCCTAATTGCCAAAGTGAGCTGAGCGGCCTCCATGCTTGCCTTGGTATGGCGTCTGCACAGAAAAAAGGCGCAGAGCGATTGTCTGCCGTTGCTCTGACGGAGGGAGGGGCGACTGACGACATGGCTTACAGGGTTGGCTTCAGGGAGCTAAAATCAACAAAGGGGGTGCCTGTACATCAAGAAGTATTTCAGGCAGGACTTCACGGAGGGTTCCAATAAGAAATGGTGCACCTAAGTTACCGTTCTTATTGGAACAAGGAGGTTAGCCTGGTCTCTGATTGATACATGGCTAGATTTACCTCGCTGCACCTTCTCTATGAGTGACTGCAGTGTGACCTAGAAGAATGAGTCCCCTAGACAGGGGAGGAGGCAAATGAGTACAACACAAATCTGGTCTATTTCTTGTTTTGACCCACTCCATCTATCTTTTACATCTTTGGCTGGCAGCAGATGGTGCAGAAGGACTGCATGCCATCCACATCTCATGGCTGCTCGGCAGAAGATGGTACAGTACGACTGCTAGCCAGCCTCATCTCTTGCCTGCCTGGCAGAAGATGGTACAGTACGACTGCTAGCAGTCCGTATCGCCTGCCTGCTCACCATAAGACGGTTCAATAGGACTGACTGCAGGACTAAAGAGAATGACCTAGTCAAGTCACTCCAAATTTAGTCCCTGCGCCCATGTCTGCCCAGGCGCTCCCAGCCGACGTGGCCAGGAGCACCTCGGACATGACGATGACGGCTACCAGTCGTACTGTACCGTCTGCTGCCACAAGGCAAGGGGTTGCTGCTACTGTGTAGCAATGCCGTACCGCGTCTGCCACACCCAGGAGACATAGGGTGATGGTTACCTGAGCGGGCTCCATGCTTGTAGTGGTATGGCGTCTGCACAGGTAACTCAGGAAAAAAGGCGCGAAATGATTGTCTGACCTTGCTTTCACGGAGGGAGGGAACGGGGGCCTGATGATATGTACCCAGAACCACCCGTGACAATGTTTTAGCCCCATCAGGCATTGGGATCTCAACCCAGAATTCCAATGGGCAGCGGAGACTGCAGGAACTGTGGGATAGCTACCCACAGTGCAACGCTCCGGAAGTTGACTCTAGCCTCGGTACTGTGGAAGCGCTCCGCCGAGTTAATGCACTTAGAGCATTTTCTGTGGGGACACACACACTCGAATATATAAAACCGATTTCCAGAAAAACCGACTTCTATAAATTCGACCTTATTCCGTAGTGTAGACATACCCCAAGATTGGATTCTTGGGGTTCCAAGTTATACCTATGAGCAAGTGAAGAGGAAAAGCTCCTCATTTACTATAGGTCCCATTGGTACCTATAGGCCATCTCCTGTAACTGCAAATTTCAAAGATTTTCACCCAGCTATGGTTATTTTTAATTTAGTATTGGTTTTAAAGAATATTGTACTTCCAGATGTGATAGATGTTAATTAGGAAGTCTTTCATGTACAGCAATGACAACCTTGTCCCTTTAACCCACATACCAGCACAGAATTTTTTTCCTTGTGCAAGCCAGATTTCTATTGGTGCTAAGATTTTTTTTTTTTTTAAAAAGTACTCGTTAGTGAAACTAGAGATTACACAGTAAACAATTTCACTCACTTGGAAAATATTAATGAATGTATCTCTACATGGAATAACAGGTTTTTACTCATACTATTTATTTGTATAAACATGTTTCTCCTCCAGTTCTAACATGGCAAACTATTACAGATTTTCTTCCAACTACAATCTAATAAACTTTAGAACGGATTCAGTTTAGAAGGTTAACTCTTTGAAGATAAGTGTTAGGATTTTCTTTATCTGACCAGCAAATTAAGTAAATGGTACATTGGTAGGAAGAGTTTAGGATGTGCCTGTGCCAAGGAATTAGACATGTATGCCCATGTTAGTAGGAGCTATTTAATGGAAGTGTGAGTTCATGTTGGTACAGAGAGGGGAAACTCAGCCCTAGAATGTGTAATCTCTCCTCAGTGTAGTAGTTATTGTTGTGTCAAATTCCATATGAAGAAAAACTTTGTAACTAAAATTAAAATTTAAAAAAACTAAGGCTCCATGGAGCTTGTAATTCCTTAAATTATCCATCATAAGAAAAGACTTGGCTGTGCCTGTGTTTTAGGCTATGAAAATAAACCTACCATTACACAGGAGGTGTAAAGGAAAATGAAATAAAATCAAGCAGCACTCTTCAGCAAAGTCAAGCAACTGAGGGATGGAAAGAGGGGAAACTTAACTGTCTGAGAGGATAGTTGCTGAACTTGTAAACCAAGTAAGGAGGGGGGTGAGGGAGAAACAGAAAAGCATGCTGTAGAGGAACCAGCTTATACATGGTCACCTTCTTGGTATGTTTGACTTCCAGTATAGTCCTGGGCCCAATTCTTCAGTGTACTGCATCCTGTGCAATAATTTGCATTTGTGTGAAGTGAATATAAGAAACTACCATTTCCATCTGATCCCATTCTGACAGCTGGGGAGCACTGGCCAGAGGACTCACAGACCATGCCTCTTTTTCCCCAGGAACATCCTCTGTGCTGGCATACAGGAGGGAGGAGCGGGGTTGGAGCTAGAACAGTGGTTCTAGCATAAGAACATAATGGCCATACTGGGTCAGACCAAAGGTCCATCTAGCCCAGTATGCTGTCTTCCAACAGTGGCCAATGCCAGGTGCCCCAGGGGGAATGAACAGGGCAGATAATCATTAAGTGATCCAACAGAGGCTAGAGACTCCATCCCTGCCCATCCTGGCTAATAGCCACTGGTGGACCGATCCTCCATGAACTTTAGTTTTTTTTTTAAACTCTGTTATAGTCTTGGCCTTCACAACATCCTCTAGCAAGGAGTTCCACAGGTTGACTGTGCATTGTGTGAAAAAAATATGTTCTTTTGTTTGTTTTAAATCTACTGCCTATTAATTTCATTTGGTGACCTGTAGTTCTTGTGTTATGAGAAGGAGTAAACAAAACTTCCTTATTTACTTTCTCCACAGTCATTATTTTATAGACCTCTATCATATCCCACATAGTTGTCTCTTTTCCAAGCTGAAAAATCCCACTCTTATTAATCTCTCCTCATATGGCAGCCATTCCATACTCCTAATAATTTTTGTTGCCCTTTTCTGAACCTTTTCCAATTCCAGTATAATCTACACCACTCAAAGATTCACATGTGTAAGGAGGAATCTTTAAGAGGTTGGCTCCACTAGCTTTAGGGCTGCTTTGTACCACTGAAGTGCAGTCAGAGCATGAACCAAAATCTGGCTCTCGTAACATGTGCACACTTCATTTTAAAACCTGGGGCCGCAAGTGTCAGAGCCCCGGTCTATAGGTGCTAAAAACAGCAGTGTAGACATTATGGCTCAGGCTGGAGCTTGAGCTCTGAAGACCAGCCCCCGACCTGGGCTTTAGAGCCCAAGCCTGAATGTCTGCACAGTTGTTTTTAGCACCAACCTGAGTCCATAGACCCAGACTCTTAGACTTGCTACCATGGGTTTTCAAACACAGTGTAGACATTTCTTCAGATTTTGACTGCCGTGACTTAAACGTCTTCATTAGAAGTGAAACAGAGTCAATTTATAGGCCAACACTCCTGCACTATTCAGAGGTTACATTAGACCCCCAAAGGTTACTATTTTGAGTTACTATAGCCTTTGCTAGGGATTGTAGCAAAGCTACGTGAAAACTAAAATGTCTGATCCAATGTCCATTGAAGTTAATGAGAATCTTTCCAGTAACTTCAGTGGTCACTGGATTGGGCTCTAAAAGTAAATTGTTAATAGTGCTGAAAAATAATCTTGGCTCACATTCATCTCCTGTTAACAGAACCCACTGTTGAAGTCAGTGCTGATTATTTTGAAAGAGCACTGACAGAGGATTGGATTAGAAAGGAGTTTTCATGTTAATTTGGAGGTATTACTATTAATAAATATCTCACCATATTTTCTTAAAATCTAAGTTGCTAAACAAAATCCACAAAATGACAGGGAAATTTACTAATTGTATATATTTTTGGAGTCCCGAGAACAATTTAAAATAATTATTGCATGCAAGGAGGAGATTTTCAAAGGCACAGAAGGCAGTTATGCATTCAGCTCCCGCTACATTTTCCTGGGCATTGGCTGCCAAACTCCCCTGGGTTGTTTTGAAAGTCCTGTTAAATAAAGCAAAACCACTAATTGCAAGTGTCTTTGTTCCATTAAGTAAAGAGAGTATTTATCTATTTAGATAACTGAATACTAAACATTTAATAAATAAAAACTGTTCATGGTAACAAGCCACCACTATGGTAAACAATGGTCATTTTAAAAACAAAACAAAAAACTCAACTTAAAATTGTGTATGTTTTGGTCCTTAGGAGTTATTAACAACTGTCACAATAGGATTATCTGCAGCTCACAACAAGCATAAAGGTGGCAGTCGTCAATATCAGCAGAAACAATTTTAGGCTCCATCTACAAAGACCAAGAACTAGGATGGTTATATTTATTTTAAACTCAGTTTGACACACAGTTTCCCTGCATAGTTAAGGACAGAAACCAAGTAATGTTATAAATTGATTTTAGAAATTATTTTATAGCTTAGATTCACTCTGTTTTTCCCTGTCCAGTCAAACTATGATTAAATTCAATTAATCTGAACCAGTTATAAATGGTGTTTATAATTAGTTCTGCAAACTTTGTTCTTAGTCCACTGCAGATGGGGCCTTAGACAGCGATACTGTATCAAAACAAGCATCCTAAAGTTAGGACTAAAGTAGACTGTGATTCAGGCAGAAGTGATAGTTTGACACTAGTTAGATAGCTGCTCTAGTCAAAGAAAGTTTGTATGTCTAAAGAAAAAAAATCCAAATCCACAGACATGGAGTCATGATAAAGTCTTAGCTGTGAGACACTTTCACTTATTTGCTCTCAAGATAAAATGCGACAGATCCACATGCCACAGGTATGCTATTTCTGTACCACAATCTAAGCACCTGGTCTCCATGCTACAAGGATATGTCTACAGTGCATCTGAGTGAGCCTCCCAACCCAAGTCCACAGACTTGAGTTGGCAGGGTTCATGCCTGCAGGCTAAAAATAGCAGCTGTGTAGGCGTTCCAGTTTGGACTGAAGCTCAGGTCTCAAGCCTGGGAGGTGTGGCTTGTGAGCCCAAGCCACATCATCAAAACACCATCTTTACACAGCTATTTTTAGCCCCAATAAAACACATCTGTGGGTTGCTCCCAAACACAGTCTAGACCTACCCTGAAGGACTTAAGAAGAATTAATTTATACAAATTATTCTGAATACAGAAGAGCCTTAAGTGTCTGATTCTCCATTGCCAGGCACCTTATATATTCATTTACACCTGTGGAAAAAGGATATAAAATACTGCGGTTGTGCTTGGATAGCACTTTACAGGTACAAGTAAGGAAGAATCCACCCCCAACTTTATTATCCATACATCAAATAATGAAGCCAGATCTATTATATAGAGGTGTATTTACAGAACTCTTTACTATGTCATATGCTAGATACAATTTTATAAAAACCTAAAACATAGGTTCTGTTCGTTAATGTAAAGGGTCAGATTCTGGGCTACTTTACAACCAGTGCAATCCCACTAAATGCTTGTGACCACTGACACCAGAGTTTACCCAACTTCCCTAATGTAGCAAAACTTTTCAGTTTTGCTCAAATTGCTTTTACACACTGAATTAAAGAATCAGGCCCATATTTTCAGGAGTATACATGCACTTGTGTGTACATCTCAGTCAAAATCCCTGACTCGAACATGCATTTTTATTTTAAATATTCGAATCTTCCTTATTTTACTCTCTGTTTAAGCAAATCAGAAAGTTCTTTTAAGACATGCATAATTTAATGCCCCGGTTTTAATACCACCACTGAATGCAGCTTCCAACTAAAATGCTATATCAGCTTTTAACCTACGTATGTAATTTATGAGAGCTAATAAGACTTATGTACACAGAGTGCAAACCTAATATCTCTAGTGGATGGTAACAAATTGTTTCCTATATTATGTCAAGTGTACTTGATTTTTTGGACAGAATATCTATATATTCCTTATACCTAAGACACTGCTGAGGACTTAATTATGCTAAGTTTTTCGGTTTCTACATAGCTGGAAGTTTTGGTTAGTGACCAACATGCTAAAGATACACGGCTGGATTGTGGATAGTCACTAGTCTGCCCAGTTGGAGGTCAGATATGAGGCCTTCCAGACCTGGGAGCAGTGTGTTCACTCTGCTAGCCAATTCATGGTTCTTCCCCTTTGTGGAAGTTATTGCAGATGGGGACACCTCCCCCTAGGGACTTTGCAGCCACAGAAATCAGGAACTCCCATTTTGCCCAAGTGTGGCATAAGGACAGGAAGAGGGAAAGGCTCCCTCTTCCCTCCATGTGTACTTCTAGAAGGGGTAGACACATTGGTCTGCACAGTTAAGGCTGAAAATTCTAAAGGGCAAACTAATAGGAACTTGAAACAATTTTCTCTTGATCCTTTGAACTGTATTGACCCCTATAAAACCTTCAAGAACAGAGCAGAGGGATGGCCTATGTGCATGCATGTTCCACAAGCCAAAATAAAGCTAGTAGGGCCGAAAGTAGGCCTACAAAACTTGACAGTGTCTATTTAAGTTGATCACAAGAACCAAGATTTTGAAAATGCATTAATGTTAACGTAGGTACTCTAGACTTACCCTTGGCTAAAGTTTGAGCATGAATATTTTCTTTTCCAAATAAAATAAAACTGATTCAATTTTTTCCCCTACATCTTTAAATATGGTATCAACTCCTTGGTGCCAGTTCAGTTTGCCCAGAACCAATCTATTGGCAGTCACAGACGCAGCAGCAACCTTGCACGGAAAGAGGGGTGGAGGGGACAGATTTTTTTCTTTTAAAATTACTTTTCACATTTCCCTTTTAATGTAAATACAGCTACAACTGCTAGCATGCAAATAAAGTTTAGTGAATAACCAAATGGTAGGATAACCATCATTTTAATTCCACTTACCACAGGCTGGTTGCAAAGATAACGACAAAGCTCTCCAATATACTGGATAACAGTCACATTATACTTTTTGCAGTCACTCCAGAATTGACTAGCTGAGAATTTCTTTCTTAAGACGCAAGTTGCACCTTATTAAGAAAATAAAAACAGGAAACACTGGTTTTGTGAACTTGACAAGAATGCTGCTTCAGGTACCACAGAGTCATGTAAAGGTAAGAACTTTGATTCAAATACAAACGACATTCTCATGTGTTTGTTTTACGGACAGGTCTAAATTCACAGACCTTGTCCATTACAGTGAAATGTGTCAGTGGGGGAGTCACAGAGCTCCAGCAATATTTATGCTGGTGTGTTTACACAGCCTGCAGACAGTTAAACACGTGCATAACTTTACACATGAGAATAGTCCAATTCTACAAAGTTATGGATCTGCTTAACTGTAAGCCTATAGCAAGTTTAAGACTTTAAAAAGAACAGCTTGTGTTTAGGGTTGTTATCCTATAAATGTGTGGTCTCCTCTTGGCCCCAAGGAAGCCCTGCAAGTGGCCCATTGCCTCACTTTCCCCTCTTGATTCCTCAAATAAACTCAATACAGCATTTGAAATGTATAAATAGCCCTGTGGGGAGAGGGCAAGGGGCATTATTTTATTACCAAAAGTCCCGCTACCATAAACCAGAATCCCTCAGTGCAGTCCAAACAGCAGATTAGGTCCAACAGTCCAACACTAAGTGTGGCTCAGACATCCCTCATCTTGCTTCAGCCCAGCTCCCAGGTACAACTCTGGCATCTCACCCCGCACCTCGCCTCACCTCAGATGTTTATCTACCCTATTTTCTTCCCGGATAGGGTTCCGGCTCTTGCCTGGAGATATCAGCAAGGTTGTCGCTCCCTTGTTCCCCAGCCTTCAGCCCTCTCTGGTCTTCCGTCTTCAGCTGTCTGGCTCAGCATCTCCCTCTACTGCTCGCAGCCTTCAGCCCTCCCTGGTTATGGCTCTCTAGCCTGGAGAAGTTTGCAGGTGACCCCAACTGCCTTCACCAGCCTATTATTCTGGGTTCACTGCCTAAACTGGGAACTCACACCATTTCATCCTTCACGGGCATCTCCTCGCTGAAGCTCTCAGCCCAGCCCTGTCCTTCCTCTGAGCTCTTTACTCTCAGGACTCTAGACACTCTCCCCTTTTAAATTCTGGGTTCTGAACTCTCCTTCTAAGCTTTCCCTCAGGGTTGGAGTTCCGAATTCCCTTCTCAAGCCTCTGAACTCATTTTTAACTCCCAGGGCAGCCCCACCCGCCTCATTACACCAACACAGGCACACCTGGACTGCAACAGGGGTTCTGAGGCCAATTTCATTTAAGGGCCTGTTACCCTAATGCCAAAAACAAAACCGTGGATGAACAGAATTTTACTTAATTTTCTAAAATAAAAGTGGACAATATGGACCTTACTGCAGTTTCTTAAAAAGAACAAACAAACAAAAAAAAACCTAGTCAATGGAATCACAAAACTGGTTACAATTATTTCCAGATTCATTTGTTTTTTGATTTAGAAAGGAAGATACAAGCCAAGTCTAATTAACTCCACTGATAACGATTCTGCACTGTGTTTTAATGCAGTTCTAAATTAATCCCCTCTTCAATCAACAACGCTATAAAATAAAGTGAGCCTACCCAATTTAATACATCCAGCAATGCCAAGGACAGAAGCTGCACTGTGGTAAAGAGGGAGAGTTATATAAACAGTGTCATCTGCAGTAGCACCAAATGCCCATAATCCAGCAGCTCCTTTTAGGATCTGCAGATGACTAATAACTGCAGCTTTTGGTAGACCTGTAAAGACATAAAACTATACATTACAGAGAGGTCAACATTCACTTTTGTTGAGTACATGAGTATCCAGTCTGTTACGAACTTCAACAACACTAATATTACCTACCTTTCTATATTCTAGAGCCAATTTTTCTGCTAGCCACTTAGCTAAACAGACATCTAAGAACTTGTTTGCAAGTTTAATGTGGCACTAGGTCTGTTGGTCCTATAGAAGTAAGGGGTATGCAAGCAAGTCATAGCTGCATCAACTCACTGCACACTGGGTCATCTGATTCAACAACAGATGGACCAGGATGTGAAGCAATATGAAGGAGCTCCAGGCCTGATGTATAGTTAAAATAGACAAGGTAGGTGAAGTAATATCTTTTATTGGACCAACTTCTGGTGACAGACAAGTTTTCAAGCTTACGCAGAGCTCTGCTTCAGGTCCGGGAGAGGTAACCAGAGTTCGGGTCCTATATCCATATAACTATGTTGCTCAGCAGTGTGAAAAATCCACACCCCTGAGTGATGTAGTTACACCAACCTAGCCCCCTGTGTAGACAGCACTAGGTCAGTGGGAAAACTTCTCCCATCAACATAGCTACTGCCTCTCAGGGAAGTGGATTAACAAAGCGGAAGAGGAGAGTTCTCTTTCATTGACTAAAAGCATCTTCATTAAAGCACTACAGTGGCGTCAATGCAGCGTTTTAAGTGTAGACATGCCCAGAGTGTCAAGCTAAATACAAGGGTAGAACAGATCCAGTGTCTTTATTAAGTCCATGATTTTTGGTGTCTAGCAGAGTTATGAATTTAAGTTCCCTTTCCTTAGAGGACGAGGATTCAGAGGTCAGATATGCAGTGATCATTTTGTGAATAGTGTTCATCCAAGTTTGTGTCTTTTATCATTTTTCTATGCGAGTTCCTTTGAGAGCGCAGTGATTGTCCGGTTTTTCCCCACGTAGTTATTAGGGCAGTTGGTGCACTGGATAAGGTTCACCACATTGGTATGATAGGCATGGGTAGAAACCATGGATCTTGAGAGCAGTTGCATAGCTAGGCGGGGAGCGGGGCAGCGGCCGCTCCCCCACCAAGCGGAAGTAGAGTCTTTTTAATTCTTTGGCGCCTTTTTAATTTTTACTCTCCCGGCGGTGCTCTGGGTCTTCAGCAGTACTTCACTCGCTCCAGTGGTGGGGGGGGTCCTTCAGCGCTGCTGGGGGAGTACTAGCGGGTGGCACCTTTTTAAATCTACGCTCCCCCTGTTTTCTCCGCCTGGCTATGCCACTGCTTGAAAGGTGTGTTGTGGGGGGTACTGATCCTCATAACAGTGAGGACATATCTGCAGGTTTCACATCTGGTGTTATAGTGGGGGATGGTACTGCTTTGAGCTGGTATGTCCTAGTGTATGGGGAGCTCGCTCGCTTCTGATGACAAGCTTGGCGAGGCTAGGGGGCTCTTTGAAGGCCAGAAGAGGGAGTCTGGGAAAGATTTATTTGAGGATGTGGTCCCCATCAAGTCTGGGGTGCGAGTTTCATGATTCCCTGTGTGGGTTTTAGTGCAGGGTATTAGGTGACTAGGGTTGTACAGTGGGAGGTTTGTTTCCCCTCCCCATATTAAAGCAGGTTCTGTCAGATTATTTCGGTAGCCCATTCCATCATGTGATCTACTTTTCTGATGGAGTTTCCTTGTGTGGTGAAGGTGATTTTAAGTGTGTTAAGGTTTGTACCTGGACTCTGTCCTCAGTGCACATTCTATGATATCCGAGTGCCTGGTAGATAAGATTTCTTGGTGTGTTTGGGGATGGTTACTACATGTGTGAAGGTAAGTGTGGCGATCGATGGGTTTCCTATGTATAGTTGTCTGTAGGGTTTCATTGCTGAAGCGGATAGTGGTGTCCAGGAATTTGATGCTGGTGTGGTAGTACTCTAGAGAGAGTTTCATGGATGGATGGTTGACGTTATGGTGGAAATCTACGAAATCACAGCTGTCATGCTTTGCTCCATTTCATTTTGGTTTTTCACACACAGCAATCTATGTGTGGACATGTAGAGTTTCTTTGAAACCGTACGAGGGATCCTGCTCGGAGGCAGACTGGGGAAGTTCTAGACACAAGCACTACAGTGAAGCTGAAGCAGAAGCTTTATAAACCAACATCATTTTCCTTATTTCTAATCCTTGTTCAGTGTTAGAAGAAATTAGCTCTTTCTAGGATTCTTTACTATCATCACCTGACACTGATTTCATGGCATCTCTCTCCAGTAAGATTCAAGGGCTTCCCTGCCTCTGCTTGACACCCCCAATCCCAAAAGCTAGCTCCTTAGAAGATGTGGGAAGCAGTAAGATATTTGCCTTCTGAAAAAGAGTTCTAAAAACTTTTTTCTCTTTCTTGTGCTCCTGGATGAATGCTGTTCTCACATTAAACAACGACAGCTGATGGTGCTCCAAACTCAGAAAGACAAGCAAAGACTGCATAATTGATCTTAAATATACAAAATTAAAAACCAATTAGGAGTTTATATTAAGTAATCTGAGCACGTTTATACAGCTGTATTTGGGGTGAGAGCCACTCACAAGTACATATCGTTTCCAAGGATGATCGATTAATTATACACCCGCAGGACAAAAAAAAGATGTTCCATACTGATCAGATCAATGGTTCATTGAGTATTTCCTCCTGTCTGGCTCTGACTGTGGCCTCTACTTGACATTCCAGAGGCACACAAACCTGCCCACCATACTGTACCTACCAATAGCTCACTGTGCAGTGCTTTATGTGAAGGAAAGATTCCTTCCTTTAGGAATCAGCCTTCACTCTTACTTTAACATGCATAATCACAAATTTTATTGAACAAAATAATCTAACACTTTGAAAAATCCATCCACAGATTTTTTGCTTTTGGATTTCCCCTGACTAGATTCCAAAAGATGTTTAAAAGCTGCACAACATTTTATTTCCTTTTAACTTGGCCAGAAAATCTAGACTATTAATTATAATCAGCAATCATGTGTTCTTGTATTATAGGAAAGCATGAAAAGGATGGCTGGATTTGTTTGTACTAGATGAATCAGATTGCACAAGACATGATTTTAAACATAATGATTCAATTCCCTCTAAACTTTTATTCATGCTAAATAACTGCTCTTCTTGCAATCACACTGTACTTAAAAGAGATAAAAGTTTCAGTGTGCATAGGCTACATACAATCACTCAAATTTTCTTACCTCTGTAAGTAACTAAACTATATTAGATTAATTCTGGGCATTGCATCTTTCCACCTCAGCTTCATATGGAGGCCTTAAATGACACTGAGAACTAGGTTACAGACTACCTAGGGAAGTCTATAACATGATTTAACTAAGAGTATTCAGAACAAAATTTCTATCCACAGTAGCAAGCTCTGCTATATTTTTTCATCACTATTTCAAACATAGTTAATCTCTGAATAATGTTTGCAACAGTTCTGGTTTTTTTAATTACTTTAAAAAACAAACAGAATTTAGTTCTAAAATAAACTAACGTATGGTTCTATGGAGGCAAATAAAAATCAATAAAATAATTATGCTTGGGCAGGGAAAACAAGTTGTAAGATGCAAGTTATTTTTAAAACATCTCATGACTGAAACCACAAGTTAGTTTTCAGTTGAATAAGAAACACCAATCTGTTTAACCTAACATCATGATGCTGCTTTTTATGCCACTGATCAGAGTTTTTTTTAAAAGTCTTAACTTCTTAGCCACTGGAGCAATGGTAATGAAACCAGCCATCTGTTTCTAAACTAAAAGGCTAGTAACTTAATCCTATTTTCGGTCTCTTTGGTGACCTGCATTCAAAGCAGCTTAATGAAGACCCACTTCATAATAAGTGCATAGTAACTTGTTCTAAAAGGATGTTGTAAAGTTCTAGGTGTACACATTAACTCTACAGCTGTGTTACAGAATCACAAAATATTAGTATTATGTTTGCAGTGTTGACTAGCAGGCACCAGTAATAGTAGCTATTTAATAAAAGGGCATAATGCCCTGCCCCAGGATTTAAGCAATTCGGCTGGGCAGGGAAAAAGGAGCTACCTCTGCGGGATCCCCTATGCCAACAGCCTTGGAAACGACCAATGCCTTTCTTGAGCTTCTGATACCTTCTCCTGTAGGCTGAAGTGAGACATTTAGAGTGTCTGATACAGACACATTAACTGATGGTTTCATAAACAGTTTCAGGAAATGATGGAAACATGGGAAAAAAAGAGCTGTACCTGTAGTTCCTGAAGTAAAAATGTAGAGTACAGAGGATTTGAGGTTGTTTGCAGAGCGGAGGTTAACTGGTACACAGTCTTCAGATGCAGTTTCCAGTTTGTCTAAAAGGGTATTAACACTTGGCAGAGTGCAGTCTTTTGTCATTACCCAAACACCAATATCTTTTTGGAGGCTAGGAAGAATCTCCTCTAATGTCCCAAGCATATCTTAAAAAATAACAACAACATTGTTACCTATTTTATAATGTATTTACAGAAAGCTAAACTTAAAGCAAGTTTTTCAATGTTTTAGAGTTATGTTAGCAAAATACAAGGAGCCCGATTCACCTCTGTGAGAGTAAGGGAATATAATCAGGTGCTGGTGCCCTGTGGGTCGGGTGGACTTCATGTAGAAAAGGACAAACAATGGTACATACAGTTGCTGTCACTCCCATGCTTTAAATTTTAGCCAGCACTCCATGAAAACCCACTAGCAATAACTACCATCTCTTGGCCACACCCAGTCTTGGGTAGTTTACAGTCAAGTTTCAGATGAGAAGTGTAGTTAATGTTTCTCTCCAGATTTCATCTGGCAAGGTAATCTGCCTTCATGCATTGCAGTTTAGTTATGGATACTTGGGCTGGTCTACGTTGCAAAGCTAGGCCAGCTTAACTATATTGCTCAAGACTGAAAAATTTCATGCCCTGTGCAATGTACTTATGTAGACCTAAGCTCTGGTATAGGCATAGCGAGATCTGTGAAAGAATCTTCTATTGACTTAGCTACTGCCTCGGAGAGCAGAGAACCCCTTCCGTCGCTGAAGTAAGTGTCTACACTAGTGACACAACTGCAGTGTTTCTAGTGGTCTGCTTAATCCAAAATTATCCCCTTGCAAATGGCATGGCAGAAAGCAGCAACAGATGTCACCATTCTCCAAACATACACAGACTACAAGTAAAAAATGAGCCACTACCATGATTTATTGTCTCTTGTGTTTCTCATCCCCAGAAATGTTTGCAATTTTATGGAATTGGTGCCAAAGCAGCATTGGCTTATTTACAGAAAACTATTTTTCCTGTGTTTATGACTACTAATTTAGCTACAACTAATCAGGAGAAAGATCTTGGCATCATCGTGGATAGCTCTCTGAAGACATCCACGCAGGGTGCAGCGGCAGTCAAAAAAGCGAACGGGATGTTAGGAATCATTAAAAAAGGGATAGAGAATAAGACGGAGAATATCTTATTGCCCTTATATAAATCCATGGTACACCCACATCTTGAATACTGCATACAATACTCATCTCAAAAAAAGATATACTGGCATTAGAAAAGGTTCAGAAAAGGGCAACTATAATGATTAGGGGTTTGGAACAGGTCCCATATGAGGGGAGATTAAAGAGGCTAGGACTTTTCACCTTGGAAAAGAGGAGACTAAGGGGGGGATGTGACAGAAGTATATAAAATCATGAGTGGTGTGGAGAAAGTGAATAAGGTAAAGTTATTTACTTGTTCCCACAATATATGAACTAGGGGCCACCAAATGAAATTAATGGGTAGCAGGTTTAAAAAAAAAATAAAAGGAAGCTCTTCTTCACTCAGCGCACAGTCAACCTGTGGAACTCCTTGCCCGAGGAAGTTGGGAAGGCTAGGACTATAACAGGGTTTAAAAGAGAACTGGATAAATTCATGGAGGTTAAGTCCATTAATGGCTATTAGCTAGGATGAGCAAGGAATGCTGTCCCTAGCCTCTGTTTGTCAGAGGGTGGAGATGGATGGGAGGAGAGAGATCACTAGATCATTACCTGTTAGGTTCACTCCTTCTGGGGCACCTGGCATTGGTCACTGTCGGTAGACAGAATACTGGGCTGGATAGACCTTTGGTCTGACCCAGTATGGCCATTCTTATGTTCTTACTGAGCATAAAGAACACTAAGAAATTGGTCACTGATTTTATGGTCATTCAGAATTTCAGGTATAATTCTGATTTTTTATTTTTCAGTGCAGTAGTCTTAGAAATAAATTTACACTGAGTTCTTAATGTATTTGAGAAATGTCAATTATATTTAAACTGCAGACAAGTCAAGCAAGAAGGGGGCTGTGGTCATAAGACTACCCTATGGTCTAATCAGGCAATCCTTTCTAAGGGGAAAAATATCATAGTTACAGTCCAATTTAAACTGTCATTTAGGATTCAAGAATGGCAGAAAGGCAGTGGTTCCCACTTCCTAGACTGAAGCACATCTTCTTTATGTTATTCCAATTAAGATCAAGCCCAGACTGAAAATATCCTTGATTTACTGTTTCCACTTCTAAAATTACTCAGTTAACCTAAAGTTTGTTTCTGTGTACGGGTTTGTTTTTTTCACCTAGTATTGAATATTAATACTGTGAGTTGGTTCTACAAAAGACTTTTCAGTTGCACTCTGGTATTAAAAATTTGGAACAGTATCTGAACTGTTTGTAGCCATTTGTTATCTTGAAAGATTCCAGGTTAGATAGGAGAGCACAGCAAAAAAACCATAAGCAATTTCCTGAAGGAAAAAAAGACAATCAGAAATAGCTAAATATTTTCCTAATATTAAAAGAGCCGGAAGCCTTAGATTAATTCTGCATCATGCATGAACAATGTGAGCTGAAGATAAACTCTCCGTTGTACTAATATATTTCCAAAGAGCACTTATACCAATGTAAAAAGATCCAAGACTATGTCCAATGTTGATGTATTGTTTAATGCACACTGAATTTCTCCACCAGATGTTTTTTAAAAACCTGATGCTCATTTTACACTTGTATTACCCATATGTCCGGAATAAACAGCTCTCTTGGAAGAAATGCAATACATCATTTCTGGTGGTTCCTGGTACATGTACATAAGCAGATGGTAAAGCAAGTCACAGGTTGTGAACTTAAGCTCTCTCTATTTTTCTTAGCAACATACTAAGAAACTTTTAGGGTTTGTTTTGCAATGAGTTATTATTATACCTAATCTTTAACTATAATAGAGTAAATAGCAGTCCTGTGTGTTGTTTACACAATACATGCTGAACAAACATACATTAACTACATGACTTCCCTGGGAAAATTCATGCGTTATTGAAGGTGGAGATCTCCCCCACGCCCTGTTCCTTCTCCTGCTTCCCTACGAACAATTGAGCAGGTTTGTGACATGATGCAAACAACCTGAATACATAAATAATTGTTAATTGTGACATTCGAATAATAGACAATACACCTTTTGGTTCTAAACTACCATCCTGCATTGCTAGTCATACAAAAGGTTCTCTATTTTTCTGAGCAAGGAAATAATGCAATTATTTATTGGCAGGCAAATATGAACCCTCAGTAATAACTGACAGAAATCAGATTATGAGATCAACGTGTACTGAGCAAAATCTTAGTCAGTTCATTCAAAAAGTTTTATGAAATATTGCTGACAAAATATTTGAAGGGCACTCTGATGCATATGCTAAATAAGCTGTGACAATCCAGGTAGCCACCAATGATCCTTTGAACAATAAAAGGCCAGTCCCAAACTCCCCATTTTTAGATGCATTCCCTCCATATACTTAGTTCCCTGTCAAAAAGGCTCTCTGTTCCTGCTAAATTGTGTTCAGCAAAAGCCATAGGTGCTGGAAGTATGGCAGCACCCTTGGTTTGAAGTGATTTCCATTATACACAGGATTTGGTTCCAATGGCTTTCAGCTCCCCCACTATAAAAATGGTTCCAGAACCTATGGCAAAAGCTTGTAGGAGTCATCAGATGTAGCTAAGAATCTATGTTGGCTGCCATGCCTCCCTTGAAATGCACTGAAGACCATGCAAAAGATTCTAGAATGTGTACAGGAACTACAAATACTTAGCATATACTACTGATCAAACACTGGGATGTATCTGAAGGAGGCACGGACTCAGGTAGGGGACCCAGTGAGTTTCCAGGAAAGGGAAAAAGCAAGCAATCAAAATGGAGAGCCAAATCCCATCTTGGAACAGTCCATAAGAGTCCACACTGCATGTCTTTAACTCCGTGCTGCTCTGGATGTCTCATAATTCTTATTTTTATCATTTAGTTTAAATAATCAAGTTAGGTATTAGATAATAATTCACATTTATTTTATCAAGAAAACAATTTCCCCTTTAAAAGCTGATTAAGGATTCTGCTGCTTGTATGTCATAGTAGCTGTTCTGAATTCACAAGCTCCTGAAAATATCTCACTCATTCCCCTTCTCCAGGGCATTCATAGACTATGATCTAAATTCATTCCTAGTTTATCTTGACTTCTGCCAGCATAAACCAGGGTTCAGGAGCCATAGCGACAAAACTTCCACAAGGGCACACAGCAGTGGCAGAAAGCAACAGAAATTTCCCCTCTGCCAGGAGGCTCCTAGGCAGTCAGTGAAGCTAGGGGGAAAAAAAAGTGGGAAACACTGGTCAAAAAGGAGCCATAATCAGAACAGCTAGGGGATACAATTCTGCACATCCCCCTGAGCAGCCTGAGTTGTCAGGGGCCACTGACAAAGCAACCCTCTCTCAGTGGAAAGCCCCAAGCAACTCCAGAGCTGGAAATACTGCATGTACTGTCAACGGTTAAACCCTTGGAAGGGTTCAGCTACCATTACAGGTGCCAGGAAGTTCCATGTTCACTTTCCTGTGCTAGCTGGGGTGACTCTGGTACTACATCTATGCTGTTAACACTTACTGCGTCCATACAACTTCCTGCAGTAAGGGATACAATTTACAGTTTTTGTCAAAAACTCTCATTTAGCCTAGGTAGGACTGCATGATTTGGCTCTTTTAAGGATCAGATTCCACTGCCCTTACTCATCTTAAGTAGTACCTTACTACTCACTTTGTCCTTATAGTTTCAATATAGGTAAGGGTGGCAGGATCTCGTAAGTGAGCAGAAGTTTCACAGAAGCGAATTTCCTCCTTCCACTCTAACACTAAATACCATCAATCCAGCAGGATTAACTGTTTTAAACTATTACATTGAGATATTTTATATATATATTGAATAAGGTAAGCAGGGAACAAGAAAAATGTAAACTCAATAGGTCATTATTAGAGATGGTTGGGAATTTTTCAACCTAACTTTTTTTTGGTGGGGGGGGGGGGTCAGAAACTGTTAACTGAAACTTTCAGACCCATTTTCTCCCACCTCCCAGGTGAGAGTCTTCCACCAGGCTATGCAGTCAGTCTCATCCCGTGCCCCCCACTCACTTAGTTATTTATACAAAGTGAAACAGCCCCAACAAGAGAGACTGAAAGAGCCCTCACATTAGAATAGTCAAAGTCTGGTGGTTACAGCCCTCCGTTGGAATGTAGGAGATCAAGCTCCTACTTGGCCTCATTTGCAGGGTCTCCCTCATCACAGGTGGGCATCGTAATCACCAAGCTTTTGGCTATTCTGGGGGTCTCACTCTTAAAACTTTGAAAAGATTTAGTTTCATCACAATGAGGAGCAGGAAAATTTTTGAATGGGATAGGAAAACTATCTGCCACCTACTGTAGTCATTATGTGTTTTGTGATCCTGCTGAATTTGCATTGCTGGTTCTCATTTCAGTAGCTTGCGTAAATAACACTCTTCTCCACTCATATTTTTCAAACACCCATACGAACAGTAGTACAAAACATCCAATGAAACTAAAAATAATCAGGGGGAAGTTTTAGGATTACTTTTAAAAATAGAAAATCACCACTGTAGATAGCATGAACAAGGAAATTCCACCAATCAGGTGAAAAGGGTACAAAATCCCTCTCGCAGCCTAGTAAAGGCACAGCAATACGTAGAAAACCAGAAACAAGGCACAGAGTGCAGGTAGAGGTAATAATTTTAGAGATGGGACAAAGCTGCATATTTAGAGTGTAAATTTTGAAACACACACGCTCCAACCCCAAAGATCAGAAATGTTCCAGTCTGAGATTTTGCTTAGTTTTTTAATAAAGATAAAGAGCCGTTTGCAAAAATTAGCACCTGGATTTGGATGCTGAAGCTGTTTACCAATCAAGCTCTGGTTTTGGATATGTGGTTTTGGTTTGGGGCCCTCTCTCATAAAAACTAATTACATTGTACAATACATGCAAGTCAAAAAAGGAGTTCTATCTCCTCTGAACACTCAACAAAAATCCACCCATAATTTGGAAGCTAACAAAGTGAGCTACCCCTGGTTATTACATGCCATCTCCTAAATGTTAGTTGTCTACTGTAAGTCTGTAGCGGTCTCATCTCATCTATACCACACAAATAACACAAAACTTTTTAAGACTGTCAGCTGCTTGGGTTAGGAACTATATCCTCATAAGCCTACCGCACAAAAGGGACCCACTCATGATTTGTGAGCCTCTTGGTGCTACTTTAATACAAACATTACATTATCTGTCTAAACCAGGTCTCCAAAGAAAGGAGGTGGGGAGAAATGCAGTGTATGAGGTTAAAGCATGAGTATACAAAACAAGTATATACTGTACCTGCTCCCACAATGAGTATCTTGGGCTCACAGTTCCGGATAGAATGCAGAAGGGACCTGGAGCGGACGTTGAAGTTGAGGAAAGCCACCACACAGCCCAGCTTGGCCACTCCAAACCACACATGAATGAAGTCAGGTTCATTGCTCATCAGCAGGGCCACGGTATCCCCCTTTTTCAGCGCTCCCTGTTGCAGGAAGACCTGAGCTACCCTGTTACTCCTCCTGTCCACGTCCTGGTAGGTGTGAACATCTCCTTCATAGACGATGAATGGCTTGTGGGGCTGCCTTTCAGCTTGTTTCACAAACCTGTCCAGCACCGTGAAAATCTTCCCTCGCAGCCTGTAGATCTCCATGGTCAGCCCATATTTTATCACTTTCAGCAGGTATTTAAGGTCGTGCCAGAAGTAGGGGAAGAGGAGTTTCTGGATGAGATGCAGGGAGACGATCCCAGCTGCGGCGCCCGTTACCCAATAGGGTAACATCGGAACAGCCGGAGCAAACAAGCTGCGGACAACAAGCAACAGCTGTAAGCGCCTCACCCAGCAGTACTGGGGTGCTTTACTGGCGCCCCTGAGTCTGGAGAGACGGGTCAGAGTCCAGATGGGAGAGTCCGAAAGGAAGCTCAGGAACTCCGGCAGCTTTCCCCCAATGAGCAAGCCGGGGGAACCCGGGGCAGGAAGAGACGCGCACGAGCGCCTCAAAGAAGCTCAGAACAAGGCAACAGGTGGAAGATGGGCATCCCCGCAGCAGGACCCACTGACCAACGCGAGCCAAGAGCTCCTGCCCCCGGGGTCCCACCAAGCGGAGCGAGCCAACACCCTCGGTCAGTCTCTAGGCAGAGCGAGGCAAGCTCCCCGCGCTGCACTTCAGAGGCTCGGCGAGCAGAGGTGGCAAGAGCGCCCTGTCCTCACAGCAAAAGGAGGGGAACGCGCCGCGCCGCGCCTACGGCACCCAGCGAGCACAACGAGCCCGCGGCCCCCCAAGGAGCGGAGCGGGACTAGGGTCCCCAGCGTTCAGCAGGCAGAGCAAGGTGAGTGCGGGCCCCCGGCCCCAAGACCCACTGAGTGGAACAAGCTTCTCCCCTACACTCCCCCGGGGCTCCCTGACGAGCGCGACCTCCTGCCTGGGGCTAAGGTCAGACAGGGACTTGCGGAAAAGGTGGTGGGGAGCCTCGGTACTGCGCTCCTTGCTATACCCTCTGCTGCTTCGTCCCGCCGGGAGCAGCGTTGGGGGACGGCTCTTGTATATAACACAGGAAAGGGAGCCGCCCTCTTCCGCCCCCGGCTCAGGAGCTCGCTGGCTAGCCGGGCACGCTACTTGGCCCCGGCCAAAGCCATTGCTGGAGCTAGTGAGTAGAACTGGGAGTCGGGACCCCTTGCAGAGCAGACGGGGCGAGCAGCGGGGTTAGGCTGCCTACAGCTCTCACTCAAGTGAGACAAAGGTGACTAGTGTTACCATATGTCCCACGTTACCAGGAACCTTCTGGCTGTAGCTCTTTCCTGGGACATGCAGTCATAGTGCTGGCCCCTCTATTTGCTTCAGCCCAGTGCCCCCTTCCTCTCCCAAGCCCACAACCCTAGAGCCCAGCTACACATACATATCTCAACCCCCAACCAGTGATCCCACAGGTACACTATACATCACAAAGGGTACTGGGTTGTTGGGAAAGGTATCTCACAACCTTCTCTCTTCCCCCTCTCCCACCCCCTAAAAAAACCAACAGATCTTGGGAGCCAACAGAGATGGGATTTGTATGTGACAATCAAATTTCTGGTCCTCCTGGTTGGGGAGAGAAGCTTGAAAATGTGACCCAAGTGCACCCGAAGTTTAGAAAACCAGAAGATAGATCAAAAGAACCCAAACCTGTATTATTTAATAATGTTATTATCTGGATGTCAGTCACCTGATTTTGAACACTTGGGGCTGTCAATACTAAGTCCCCAACAAATCCAGTGGCTCCCCAGTACCTCACCCAAGTCTCTTCAAACATGGCAGCTCCCCCTCTATCTCCTTCAAACACCTTACTGCAGTCATCTGCCTCCTCTCAACCCAGAGGCTCCCCCAGCCCCTGATTGCTCCAACCTTCATCTGATCTGAGGCACACCTCTCCACCAAACTCATTTATTCTCAGACTCCCCAGGGAAGCAGAGTGGTTGCCTTTCCCTCCCTCCATCAAGGGGAGGAGGCATACAGCTCCCTGGCAGAATTTCCTATCTAGGTTGTACTGAGGAGGCTCAGTAACATCTACTGATGCTGCTGCCCTCACTCTGCCCTTCCTTGGACTCAGACTGCTGCCTGCTCTTCACAAGGTTTAAAAGGTGGCAAATCGGGGGCGACTGGTCAGGGTCTGAGAAGGGGGTGGAAATTTACTGGCCAGATGGTCAAGCAGCTGTAAGTAGTGGCAGGAGAGGGGCTGAGGGGCAAAATCAGGGAGGAGGAGTAGGAGCTTGGGATAAGCCCAGGGATGAGATGCTGTAGATCATGTCAGAAGCCAAAATCTCTGCACAGGGAGAACATCTGGGATGGGGAGAAGGGGTAACAGTTATCCCAAGGGGATGAGCCACCTGCCGTGTTTGCAAAAATAGGGATGGGGATCTCAGTCTTACCATGTAATAAAATTAATCAACTGAAATATTAATAAATTCCTTAATTTCTCATTTTTACCATGTAATAAATTTAAATATTAATATTGTACTTACATGTCAGTGCTGGACCACTAGGGTAGCAAATTCTGCTGGGTATGCAAAGAAGGCCATACTTACATGGTAACTGCTACTGGTGGGAAAATGTGCTGGCTGCTGTTTTTGCCCTCTTCTCTGGGCAATGAAGATCTTTATGGCCCGCAGACTGATCATGTTAGACTCTAGTTCTGCCTTTTAGGGTATTGTGCACATTGGGCCTGCAGACTTTGTTCATTGCCTCCTGCCAGGCTAGAAGCTCCTGAAGCTGCACGGCGGATTCTGTGGTTTGCCCCCTTCCCTGCCATTTGTGTGTAACTTGAGAACATAAAAACATAGGCTGCCATATGGGGTCAGACCAATGGTCCATCTAGCCCAGCATCCTGTCTCCAACAGTGGCCAGTACCAGAGCTTCAGGGGGAGTGTACAGAACTAGGTAGTTAGAGTGATCCACCTGTCTTCCCTTCCTGACAGTCAGAAGTTTAGGGTTGCCTTGGGCATGGAGTTGCATCTCTGACCATTTTGGCTAATAGCCATAGATGGACCTATCCTTTGTCTCTTTCTTCACTGAACCCAGTTATACTTTTGGCCATCACCATCCCATGGCAATGAGTTTCACAGTTTAACATGCTATTGTGTGGAAAAAGTATTTCCCCTTGTTTGTATTAAACCTGATGCCTATTAAAAAAAATAAAATAAATAGGGTCAGAAGCCACATACCTGAAAAGGGTTGGGTTTCCTATGCTGGAGAACACCCTACAGATGTGGCCACGGAAACCCAGAGCATACGCAATTTCTGCTCACTGGCAGAAGGGCTTCTTCACGAGCCCAGCTTTCTGTTTCCTGACAGCTACTCTCCTTCCCTTCATCCTGCCTTCCTTGGAACGTCTTAACCAGACAGTTTCTCTCCCACTCTGTAACCCCTACAACTGGTGTGTAACTACAGCTATGATCTCTCTCTTTCTGAACAACAACCCATCCACACTGCCTACAAGTCCATTCAGCCACCCTATCTCGCTCGCTGCAACACCTCTGCCAGCCTTCTTGCTCTTCTTTTCTCCCTCTCTGCATCCCAGTTACTCTCACAGCCTGCAATCCACCCTGTGGTGTGCTGCTCTTCTCGCTAGGCATGGAGGAGAGCTTGTATTGAATACTTGGTTTTATTTCAACATTACATAACTTTTACACAACACAACCAGAACCTGGGTTGTCAGCAGCCTGCAGTCCAGAGCCTCACCTCTCTCTTCCAAAACCACAGCTGCTCTACCAGTTTCCCTTTTTAATTAAAAAAAAGAATAGGGTTGTGCAGGCTTTGAGTGCATATGTAGCTCTGCAGTCATAGTCTTTTCTTTTCAGTGGTAGTACCACACATAGTCCATTTTTCAAGGCATCTGCAGAAATTGTTGTAAGGCAGAAAACATCAAAATATTATAGCCACTCTATTTCTATCTCCCTGCCAGCCACTCATACATACAGGCACTCACTCTTCCACCCTACCTGCCATATCTCACTCAGCCACTGTCCCTTCCATCTCTGCAACTCTGCTGCACTCATTCTCACTCTCAGAAATCCACATGCTCTTCCTTCCGTCCTATCTATCCCTCAGCCAGTCTGTCTCTCTCCCTGCAACCTATTCAGCTACTCTCCTTCCCCCCGACCCTTTCCTTTCTCATCAGGGAAGGAAGTTAATAGGCTGCTCCAGCAATTATCTAGAACTTAGTTATGTATAAAACTTTTCCTACAAACTACATCTTAGTACAGCTTTAGATAAGAAAACTGTATTAACAAACATAGAAATAAATTGACACCCATTTTCAAATGTTGTGCCTAATTAGCACACCCAAATGCTACATTAAGACTTGAGTATGGAAAATAGTATGTATTGGCTTGGCTTGGGTTGTACCTTATGGATTCACGGGGTATGTCTACAAGGCATAAAAAACTCACAGCTGGGCCAGATCCTCTAACTCAGGCTCCCAAGTCAATATCCACACAGTGGTTTTTAGCTGTGCAGCATGAGCCCTACAAGCCCAACTCAGCTGACCTGGGCCAGCTGCAGCTATGCCACAGGTCTTCTGTCACTGTGTAGACATGCCCACATAGAACTGGGTGAAGTTGGGGCAAAACAGATGCAAAACTCTATTATGGTCTCGCAGTAGGAAGGCCACAGTTAAGTTTTCATCAGAGTTTTCTATTTTACAGGGTCTGTATCTCTGTGTCTCGCTTTTTTTTTTTTGGAACCCTTTATATATAAACATGCCACAAGGAATTTAAACCAAAGATTCATCACTAATGGGTATGCAATGATCTCCAATGTGTACTTTGTGTTTGACAGGTGTTGGTTTTTCAGGAACACTGGAAAAGCCTGATTTTTTCCATACAGCACTCATGATTTGCTGCCCTCTGCTGTTACCTAAGTAGTAACATCAGAAATAGCCAGCCACTCATAATTCCCTCCCTCCAGTTTATCAGTATAACAGCCGTGTTAGTCTGTATTCGCAAAAAGAAAAGGAGTACTTGTGGCACCTTAGAGACTAACCAATGGTGCCACAAGTACTCCTTTCCTCCAGTTTATGTGCATACTTGGGAAGAGTCACTACTGCACTAGTTGTCATGGTGACAGCTGCCTTTGGTAACTGGTTTTCCTCAGACCACCATAACTTTGGTGCAAAGCAGGGTCCCGGGAGGAACAATAATGAAAGCACACTGGATTTGGATAAGGTCCTTCTATGCTCCTTTAGGGTTGTACTGCGGTAAGGGTTTTAAAGGGTAATTGTTGATAACTTTCCTCACAAAGGTTTACATTAAAATAAGACAACACATTACAACTGCTTTTCCTGTGTGGGTGTGTATTGTTTATATATACTGCTCATGAAAAGAGGGCTTTCTGAATATTTACCTTTTTTAAAAAAGCAGGACATTATACATTTTTCATCCCTACTTAGTTTTCTGTTACACAATTGAAAACTAAACAAAACAAAACCAAATCCCCCCTAGAAAACATTAGAAGTTGCAGTAAATTGAAGTTGCATTAAACACAAACATGTTATGTTTGAATAGTTAAATGTAATTATTTTCAATATATTGTTCAACACAGCGCTATGGTGAAATGTGGAGCTTTACAAAGATGAAGGCAACAGACTATACATTGAAGACCTAAAATGTGTAAGTGCTTTATTATTTAAATAGCACACATATAAAAGATTTTCTTTCTATTAAAAAAACTAATGAAATTCTCAAAACAAAAATTCTTCATTTAATGTTAATTAAGATTGTTCTCATCAATAAACTAAACCATAAAAATTAGGAAATACAAAGCTAAGGATTAAAAAGGTGGATAGTCAAGCACTCTCAAGTTAGGAAATGCCAGAATGAACATTTGCTATGCAACCTTAATTCAGCCCCTTGTGTATATACATTATGATACAATTACATGGTAGGTACAGATCACATACTGTTTTTCTACAAGACCCCTACCTCATTCAAGTGCATAGGACAGATGTGCTCTGAGGATGAACTGGGGTTGTGTAGTGAAGCAGTCTATTGTGGGTAGGACCCACACCTCATTTATTGCAAAAGTTGGAAGGTTTGTATCTACTGCAGGTACTGGGACAGACACACCCAAAACTAAAGGCCCACCCCCTCAACCAAGGGGGAGGAACAACAGAACCCAGGCCACAACTTAAGTCAGGGGACAACAAATGCAAAAAAAGGAATAGGAGAGTGGGTCATTAGTTGAGAAACAGGGTCCTGGATGGGGACACAGAGAAGAGAATCTTGAACAGCACCCACTGCTCCTCAAAGGAGTCTAAGGACCCAGTGGACACCGCTCAAAAGAACTCTTCCTGGAGAAGTGATACAGCAAAAGACTGGAAATAGACCCCACAGTGATAGAACACACACACACACCCCTGCGCGATCAAGCTTCCTCCTCCTGGTCTTGTGAATGGCCATCTTGGCCAGTGTCAGGAGGAGGTTGACAGAGGTCTCACGAGTTTGTGGGGCCATGGATATGGTGTGCAAATATAAGGAGGTATGCAGAATAATAAACCCAGAACCTCAGCAGGAGGTTTTGGAGGAGCCAGAAGAAGGGTTGCAGGCTGGCACTTTATGTAGATGTGTGCCAGCGTCTCCCTCTTGCCACAGAAGGGACAAGTGTCAGGGGACTCTATAAATGATGCCAACCACACACCTATGCTCATGGCATGTTAGGGTGAAGTACAGGCTGGCCCACTGGGGCTCCCATCCTCTGCTGGGTGCAGCAGGTCCCGCCACCTGGTGTTGGTAGGAGGACACAAAACAGTGAGGAAGTGGATGGTATGGAGTATGTGTGTGTAAATATGTTAGTGGGGCATAGTTCAGAGAGGGACCAACTAGATGGAATTCGGGCTGACTCAGGTGGTGTGTCAGAGGGGTTTGTGGGGTAGGGGCTATGGAAGGTTTGTACTGAGTGAGGCAGGGGATTGCAGGAAGAGAAGGTATAGTCTTGTGGTTAGGGCAGTTGAATGCCTTCCTGGAGACTTCAATTCTTCCTTCTCTCTGCCAACACTGAGTTCCTCTGTGATGTTGGACAAGTCACTTAAACCAAACTTTATACAGACAGTCACTTCTGTAATTTTGCTCTCCTACCTGCACCCCTTCTCCCCTCACCAATCTCTCTCTCTAAGAAAGAAGCTCTCTAGGCCAATACCATTTACAATGGTTTTATTCTTTTTGTGGAGCTCATCTGTAGGTAACAGCCTAAATATTTGATTGTAGGGAGGCTATGTGGCCTGAAGAGTTGTAGCTGCACAAATATTATTCACCTCAGTGAAGGGACCTAATTGTTGGACTATGGGATACATTTTTCAGGTCCTAAGAATTCTCTCTCAATATGGCATTTTATATCCACTTTGCACATGTGTCAATGACTATACAAGAGCAGTGAAAAAATCAGGCTCTGATTAAGGGCCAGTATGAATTCCCATTTGTATCGTAAGATGTGACTACTAATTTGCACTCTCCACTGTCCATGTTTGAATACTGAACTCCACAGTTGTACGGTGGTTGGAGAAAATATATTTGTATGAAAAACACTATAGTTAATGTTACAATATTTATTTACCCACTGTGTGAGTTTTTAAAATAGTGCTTTGGTTTATAACTTTAACTCTGGAGTGAAGGTCGCTTTTTAATACATACCCATGAGTAGTGTATACCTCAATAGCATTCATCACCCTGTATTTTTTTAATAGGTTTCCAGTACCCATTTAGGGCTTATGTCCTGTCCTCCATCCCCATTTCAGTTGGTGTCAAGGTTTGGTGCCATCAACCATTTTTGAAAAAAAATTTTTGATTATTTTTTATTTTTGAATAGGGAGTATGTTGCGTGCTTGTGCTTGGATATATTTGGTTGCTTGTTTAGAGAAAAAGGTAGAAAGGATACAGTGAGAGAGCTTAAAGATTAAAAAAGAAGGCTTTGGTAAAGTTTAGAGGAAAGAAAGGTTGTTTGGTTAGGTTTAGGTTTAGTTTGGCATGTTATTAAAGAATACAAAAAATTGAGATTTAAAAGGTGTATTAAATATAAGGGTAGGTTAAGAGCATTTAAAAGAGTTAAATAAAAGAGAAAAATACAAAGAGGTAAAAAAACACACATGGCAAAAAAGGGAATTTACTAAAAGCAGAGACTGTTTAGTAAGCATGTGGTAAAAATATAAAGGTTGGTTAAGAAAAGAGCATTTAAAAAAGAGTTAAATAAAAGAGAAACATATAAAGATAGGTTAAAAGTAAGAACAGGGCAAGAAAAGGGAAAAGAAAGCCTCTTTGCAAAGGGAAAGGATAGACAGCACACGGTTAAGTCAGAGAGAGAGATCTTGCCCTACCAACTGTTCCTAGCGATAGGGAGGAATGGGAGATGGCTCTTGTTTAAAAAATCTTGACCTGGTTCAGGAAAATAGGATTGGTTCAGGAAAATGTATTCTATGACACAACTGTAGAACAGCATCTGATTGGTCTGATCCAAAGGTGGAGATAACTAGCCTGAGGGGCTGTGAACCTTGGAAGCTCCCTCTTTCCCCAGGAATAGTTGGTAGGGCAAGATCTCTCTCTCTCTCTGACTTAACTATGTGTGTCTATCTTTGCTTTGCAAAGGGGCTTTCTTTTCCCTTTTCTTGCCCTGTTCTCACTTTTAACCTATTTTTATATGTTTCTCTTTTATTTAATTATTTTTAAATGCTCTTTTCTTAACCTACCCTTATATTTAACATTTTAAATGCTTTTCTATTAACCTCCCTTTATACATTTTACTATGTGCTTACTAAACAGTCTCTGAGTTAGTAAATTCCCTTTTTTGCCATGTGTTCTTTTTTAACCACTTTCTTTTATTTAACTCTTTTAAATGCTCTTAACCTACCCTTATATTTAAAACACCTTTTAAATTTATCTCAAAATTTTTTATTCTTTAATAACAACATGCCAAACTAGGCCTTTAAAACCAGAAATTTCAAACATTCATTTTTTAAATAAATTGAAATACAACTTTTTTATTTTTTCAGAATTGCCAGTGAACTAAACAATCAGTTATTTGCTTAGCTCTGCTGAGAAGACTGTTCACTGTTCGTTGGAAGAAAACTTGACTGTTATAAAAAGGGCATGGATCACTTTCACAGCCTCAGCCTTGCTGAGGTTCCTTTCCATGCCCACAGAAACTGAGGGCAAGGGGACTCAAGAATTCATGTAAGCTAGAATCTGTGTCTTAGGTATTAATATAATGAAGGGGGGGAAAGCATCAGATTTATTATCTTAGCAACAAATGATATATCAGATTTGGAAATAAATTGTGAAGAAGAATTGGAATGCAGTTGGGACTGCATTTTTTTAAAATTAAACACAGATGAATCTCCTCTAACACAAATAGCCTTCCAGAAATAGCTACTTACCAATCAAATTGCAGATTTAAATGTCAAAGTTATGTAAATATAAAATGTGTTCTTCACATGTCATGGTTGTGTTCCAAGTTATCTGAATACTTGCAGGAAAATTCAAACATTGTTGCAAAAACTGGAATTGTCCAAAACTGTGTATATTACACCTCATGGTAGGACATGCACTGAAAATACATTAAGAATAGGCATTGTTTTATTATTAGCTAAAAGAATAAGAGAGGGAGATTTTCAAACACACAAATAAAGTGGTAGGTACCCAATTCCTATCAGATCGGAATGGCAACTTTTGGCAGTTGTGGCTACCTGAAAATCCATTTCTACCTAAGCTTAGAAACAAATTCTGACCAATATAATAAATCACATAAGCCATTATTATATAATGCACTTGCACTAATACAGAGGTAGTCATGTTGGTTAAAGTTTTGTAGCTCTTGTTTATTCCTTCATCTTTCAAAGATGGTTCTTACTTACCTTTTTTAGCTGCATTATAAATTGATGTACTACTGTCTTAATATAAACAAAAGCCCATGTTAAAGTGACTTCTTCCATCATCACAGCTTTTTGTATTTACTTTAGAGAGTTTTCTATATAAAGAATCTAAAAAGCCACACAAAAGAATAGAGTTAGTATAGCTAACTGTTCTGTAAACAGACATATTGTACTGTATATCTGCTTCCTTCTCATAAAACACAATGCTAAATATAATATTGTTTTTAACTCTTTAAAAGAATTTAAAAGTAAATATTGAATATGCTGCTATAAAGATGTGGAAAGTGAACTGCAAAAAGTTACATTCAGAATAAATTACTTTAACTAAGGGCTTGTTTACCCTAGGGGTTTACATCAGATTAAGTTGAGTTAATCTGGTTTGAAAACACTTGCATACACACAAAAGTCCATCTGAGCGCATTAACTTTGCATTTCTCATGAACCCTGGAGTCATCTTGCCAAGTGCACTATGTTTGTTGTGAAACAAATTCGCTTGGTCTACTGTTCATGTGTACGCAATGCTGCTGAGAACCACTTTGGCAGTCCTCCAACAACTATCTAATAATGCTTTGCAGGCAACCATTACTGACCTGTCTGTTTACCTGTGTGACGTCCACTGCTCTGCTGTTAAGGTGACAGGATGTCTCCTCTCTATTTCAAACTGGCACAAGGCCAGATTTTGCCTATTTGCTCCTGGATTCCAGTATATCAGCAATGATGGGAAACTGCTACAGAGGCATCACATCACACCTCAGGCAGCTTGGAGCCATGCTGAGGCCCTAGATCTCATCACCATCTTGGGTGAAACATTGGTGCAGGAAGCTGTTGTGGCCAATCATTGAAATAAAGATCTGATTTTGGACATTGCAAAGCAGATGTCCGTGAGGGGACATGACCGGGATGCCAACCAGTACCGAATATTGAGCAAGTAGCTCAGGAGGATCTACATTAAAATCAGGGATGGCAAGAAAAAAAATCCTGCACGGGACATGTAACCTGTCCGTTTTTTGAAGAACTGGACAGAATTTGCACAACTACACAACCATGGAACCCAGAAAGGTTGTGGTACCTGCTGCCCCCTCTCTTCGCTCAATACCCCCAGCCTCTGAGCATGATCAGCAAGACTCAGAGGATGAGAATGAGGAGGCCAGTGAGGAGCTATCCCCTGACAGCCAGGATCTTTTTGGGACTCAAGATCCTGATGCCAGCCATATAGAAGGCCACCCTGATTCCTCCCTTGCAGCAACAGAGCCTGAGTCCCAGCCAAACATCCATACCAGGACCCAAGAGGCAAATCATCTGGCGGGAGCTTCAGCATGTGAGAACCTATCTTTACAATTTATTTGCATCATGCTATATGGGCATGCTAGCTTCTGTTATGGGTACCCCATGGCAGCTGCCATTTTAGGTGGATGTGAGCTAGAAGCATTTCCAAGTCTGGAATATGAACAACCAACTGTGTTTTTTCATACTCCCACAGTCAGGGTACCTACAACAGCAAGACCCTCAAGGATAGGGCCTTATCAATGGCCAAGCAGCTGGACAATATGAGAAGGCAAAAAACAGAAAACTCAGGATAAAATGTTCAAATCTTATGACAGTGTCCCAAAGAAAAAACAAAATGGCAAAGAGATGGGAGGCAGCATTTGTGGGTGGAGAAGGAAGAAGTCAGGGAGCTCTCCCAGGAGATTGTAGCAGTGGCCAGGGACAGCATGACAATTTCTGAGGAAAGCATTTCCATGACCAAAGAGGTATTGGAAAAATACACAGGGAGATTCAGAGGCAACCCACAGACACAATACTAAACCAAACTGTAATCCTGTAAACCAGGACCCTGCCATGTTCTTCAGGCCCTGGATAATACAGAATACTGGGAATATCAGAGAGTCCAACCCATCCTCCTAGCTCTTCTTTGCCTTATCTCTCAGCGCACCTCTGCTCCTCTTACAGCTCTGTCATAAATGTAAACGGAAGGGGAAACCCCTTTAAAATCCCTCCTGGCCAGAGGAAAAATCCTCTCACCTGTAAAGGGTTAAGAAGCTAAAGGTAACCTCGCTGGCACCTGACCAAAATGACCAATGAGGAGACCAGATACTTTCAAAAGCTGGGAGGAGGGAGAGAAACAAAGGATCTGTGTGTCTGTTGGTATGCTGCTTTGCTGGGGATAGAACAGGAATGGAGTCTTAGAACTTTTAGTAAGTAATCTAGCTAGGTATGCGTTAGATTATGATTTCTTTAAATGGCTGAGAAAAGAATTGTGCTGAATAGAATGACTATTTCTGTCTGTGTGTCTTTTTTGTAACTTAAGGTTTTGCCTAGAGGGGTTCTCTATGTTTTGAATCTAATTACCCTGTAAGGTATCTACCATCCTGATTTTACAGGGGTGATTCCTTTACTTCTGTCTACTTCTATTTCTATTAAAAGTCTTCTTGTAAGAAAACTGAATGCTTTTTCATTGTTCTCAGATCCAAGGGTTTGGGTCTGTGGTCACCTATGCAAATTGGTGAGGCTTTTTACCAAACCTTTCCCAGGAAGTGGGGTGCAAGGGTTGGGAGGATTTGGGGGGGAAAGACGTGTCCAAACTACATTTCCCAGTAAACCCAGTTAGAGTTTGGTGGTGGCAGTGGTTATTCCAAGGACAAAGGATAAAATTAATTTGTACCTTGGGGAAGTTTTAACCTAAACTGGTAAAAGTAAGCTTAGGAGGTTTTCATGCAGGTCCCCACATCTGTACCCTATAGTTCAGAGTGGGGGAGGAACCTTGACAAGCTCCATGGATACTTCATTCCTCTCTCTCAGTCCTCAGTGGGCAGCTGCAACGAGGTTCTTTTCTCTTCTTGACCACAGTTGTCGGCGGGGGAGCTCCATGGGTTCTTAACTCCCCTCTTCTACTTCCTAGGCTTGGTGTTGCAAGGTGCTGGGTTTTTATGCATCCTTCATCCTCTTGTGAAAATGGTGTTGGCTGCTCCCTCCTCCCTATCCCTTCCCCACCTAACACCTCTTGGGTCTGGAGGGGAGGGAGAAAGAACTGCTCCCGTAGGGACTAAAATTGCATTACTCACATTAAATTGAGCGAGTTGGCAACACTGTTATGGAAAAGGATTGGCCACTTTCTGCATGTGGCTGAGATGGTAAGAGAGGGGTCCACACACAAAAAAAATAATCACAGAGGTTGTGTGCTTGGTTATGGTGGCTATTAGAGTGTTGTCAAAAATGGAAAAAGTTGGAAGAGGGGAAGGTTGGGGAAGAAAAACTTGTCAGGTTGAGGACAGGACATCTGGGGAAATATCGTGCATTTGAAAAAAATTATAATAACTATACAGTGCAATGTGTAAAGTTATGAA
This sequence comes from Lepidochelys olivacea, assembly GCF_965140295.1. Classification (NCBI taxonomy): domain Eukaryota; kingdom Metazoa; phylum Chordata; order Testudines; family Cheloniidae; genus Lepidochelys; species Lepidochelys olivacea. Next base: position 82,498,789 of record NC_140415.1, on the reverse strand, counting down.
TGATATGATTAGTTTTGTTAGTGGTAGTACATCTTTAAATTTCTAAGTACTTTTGCTGCGTGCAGAGTTCACCAAGAATTTTGTTCTCAGAGTTGCTTGTAGAGTAGACTCCATGAGAGCTTAGCATGTTACTTCACTTTTGTATTTTCTTTTTGATTTCTTTAATTTCAATTTGAATGGGAAAGTAAAAATTCTGGTAATGAGATTGGGATTGTAAAATGACAGAAAAACTGAATGAAAGTTAAAGAGAGTGGGAACATTCTTCTTCTTCTTAAAAAGAAAGCAAAGTAAAAAAATGTAAAATGGTCCCTTCTGGACAAATGTAATGTTTCCAATTTAATGGAAAAAGGAACAATTTAAGATATATGTTCAAGCTTCTACCCAGTATTTTTATACAAATGTTACTACAGACCAATGCAAGAAGAACAATCTAACAATGGTGGAAAAGATGAGCAGCTTTCAAATGGAAAGTTCTGTAAATTTCACAGCCAAAAACTTTCAAAAATTATTTTTGTTAAAGGTGATAGAAGAGTGGTACTGCAGTCTTCTAAACAGACTCCTGTATTCATTCTCTACTTCTGCAAAAAAAAAAAAATCATTCATTTTCTTTTTCTGGGGATGAATCCGAGGCATGTAGCCAAAGAGATTTGTCTGTGGGACCCTTACTTCATTTTTTTGCAGAAATTGGAAGGTATGTAGCAAGCGAGGCAGGGGATCAGAGGAAGAGAAAGGATAATCTCATGGTGAAGGCAGTTGAGTGCTGCCCTGGAGAACAGATTCTATCCCTGCTTTTGCCCTGTGATGGTAGGCAAGTCACTTCAACCATACTTTTCACAGATGGTCACTAATTGTATGTTCCTTATTTTCAGGGTGCTATACTTGAGACTCTTGGATCTGACTTGAGAAACACTGACATTCACAGTTGAGGTGAATGATGAACACACACATTAAATGTATGGAGTCCCCTTCCCAAAGCTGACTTGCTTCTTCTCATTAATCCCACCAGTCAAGGATAGATGACTGTGGCTGCTTCTATCTATAGTCTAGCAATGAGACTAGATCTTTACCTCTGCATTTAGTAGTGAAATAGATTAATCGTAGTTCCATTAAGGTGAAGTGCATATCTTTTTTCACATCTGCTAAAACTTTCAGCTTAATATTGAAATTGTTGATATACTGTGACCTATCAAACTATCCTACTGTGGGTAAGTACTTCTAATTACTGATATTTTCATTTCTTTGTGAGCGGAGCAACTTTCCATGTTGTCTGTGTTAATTTTTAACTTTTAAATCTTTCCATAAAGTGATCAATTAAAATAGCTGGTTACACTCAGGTATGCATAAAACTTCTTAACATTATTTAGATATTTGTTGGATTAGCTGTCAGTAAATCTTATTGTGTAACTCTGGAGGTAATAATTCTTGGGCAGCTAAAAGTTTAAACATATTCTCCTATATGCCTCATACTGTTTACCGTTCAGATGAAAGAAGACTCACCAACCATTAAGCAGATAGATTGCTATACTTGGGACCAAATGCAGCAGCCTTGTGTAATGGAATAATATTTCAATCCTTTGAATTCCCTTTATCATAATGGTTTATATTGATTTTAAAGCTCCCTAAAGAGGCAGGTAAAAAAAATGGTCATTTCTTGAGTTGTGGATTAGGTAGTAGGACAAAGGCATTTTATGAAGCAGATAGTATTTTTTTTTTTTTTTAGGGTTACCCAATGTGCTGAGGAAGGGAGACAGAGACAGATAGGTCCCAATAATGGGAGACTAGGGGCAGGGTGGACTAAGGGCGAGATATGGGATGGTGATAGGGACCAGCTGGAGGAGGGAAAGAACAGCGGAGTCTGTGCTAACTAGAACACACTTCTCAAAAGCCTGGATTTGAACCCAAGATTCCTGAGTCTCACAATTCATTTGGTAGCAAATGTCAGTGAAATCCACTGATAAGGGGTATGTGTGTGTGTTTCACCCCCCTCTGGTATTGGTCCATATATTCAATTCTTCATTCTGATTTAGGACAAAAATAAATTGAAGTGTCAATTTCCTGCAGAAGAGAGATTCCAAGTTTGACAGGTCTACTAGTAAGACAAGTAAGATTAGAAGTTTGTAAGACAAGATACCTTACAGCTTCCAAGTCAGAATTCATTAATGTTTGTGAAGTGTTCTGATAATACCATGATAGGGGGCAGATCATTTCCAAGCAATCAGTCAACATGATTGTTATGCAAGTGTCTGGCACACTTGACTTGTTATCTTGGATCTACTGAATCATTTATACACTGAAAATACATTTAAAAGTGCTAAAAACGAAGTGTGCAATTCTTCCTAGAAACACAAATGAGAAAGCTGACCCATTATTGAAGTTTAGCAGTTATGTTTGGCTCAGGGCACAAATTGTGGAACAATGTAACAATTTATCCTTGACACAACCATCTGGATCAGTGCTAGAATTTAAAACAAAAGCTAATAAGCAAAGTCCTTTAGCTGAAGGAATGATAAATGGTTAGTGTTTCCTCTATAGATTTGTATCAGGAGAGCATGCTAGGTATATCTGCATCCTTTCAAGATGGGTTTACCTTGGTGAGCTACCAAGTTTTCATGTGATTTCAGGTTATTCACATTCCTACTCTACACCTGAATTTTTTAATAATCCTTACAATAAAATCAGCCTGCATCATCATCTGGTAGCAGAATTTTATGCTGTTATTTGGCCTGTCATTGTCCTATTTGTGCATTTCAGTCTCTCAGAAGCATGGAAGCATGAATTAAATGTGTTGATCAGACAATAGTCAAATATATTAACATTACAGCATAGTTTACTGGTTAGTCTAAAATGGAATTGCAACAACTTAAAAATCTAAGGAGTTACTGGACTTCTGCAAATTTGAGAGAATTAGGATAGTACTGTTAAAATTAGTATAGAATTGTAAGTTACTGTCTGAATCATTATATCAGACTACAGGCTTTTATACAAAATGGACTGAAATTCTTCCTGGCTGTGCAGAAACTGAACATTAGATGGTGAAAAAGGTCTTGTATTAACACTCATCTTTTATAGCAGAAATTGCCTTATGAGAACTATTAGTTTATAAGATTAACAACAAAACTGAAGAACTGTCATTAGAGAAGAATGTATCATCTAATGGAAGACAGATGTTAAATGGGAGTTATATGAGATTGCTAGGGAGGAACATGTCTGGTTTCACAATGCTTGTCCATAGTTTGTTATATTGCTTTAAGACCAAGAAACTTTTAAAAGCCAACACTACACAAAATTAATAGAGCAGAACATTGCTATTCAATGCAGCAAATTTCTTTATAAAGATGGTTAAATACTTCAGAGAAGATTTTATTAAAGCAAGGTATAAATAATCTCCATATGATTAAAACATCTATGGACTTGTATTGACTTACACCAGGGATGAATTTGGTCTTCAGGACTAAAGCATAGATTTCCAGGAGCCTTAACCAAGAGGCAGTATGTTGTTGCACTGTCCCGGGAGCAGCCCAGGAAGCAGAATGAAAATTAGAGTCAGATGCTACCTCTCAGTTTCTCCTACTGCACGGGTTGGGGCATATTCCCTTAGCTGTATACCTGGTGCAGCATTTATCCCTGTACAGGATCCATGAAGGGGGAGACTAAATCCAAACAAAATGTCCCCCTTAAAAAGGCCTCCAAATCAACCTCAGCTAGCAGAGTTCCTAGTTCTCCTATTGATCTAAGGAGGCAGGGTGGTTTTCTCTCTTTCCCTGAGGTGTCAGATCAGGAAGGGGAGCTAGTTAACCTAGTTCACAAGGCTCTTAGTAAAGAGCAACCAAACTTGTAGTAATAAAAAAAACACCCTCTAGCCTCAGGTAAGTCAAACTACTTACCTGTGGCTTACAACTAACAGCATGACTTCTGGCCCCCTCATTCTTGCCCAACTTCATTTGTATGTAGCCCAGACTCCATGTGAGATAGTGCTTTTGTTTTTTCCCAGGCCATCTTGGCCACAAGCTGCAGATTATTCCTTAAAGAGGCAGTACACCCCTCCACAGTCCCTCAGCCCAGCAATGCTGGTTGGAACACTGGAGGGTCAGACCAGTTTTCTGTCCTCGCCCACCCATATACATAGCGGGAGAGCATAGCAGTTCTGCATCAGCAGTTCACAATATAAGTGGCCCATGCCAGGGAACAAGGGCACACTTACTCCCCTGCACAGCTGCACAACTTGGGCCATGATCTTGCCTTTTGTCCATAACTTGATATGAACTAAAGTACAGATATCAGAGATATGTCTGAAGTGGTTTGTCTCAAGTCATTACTGATTTGGGGCCAGGTTCTACCACTATTCCTCAAACTGAAGCATGTCTTGCTTCTCACGTAGTCACACCAGCTGCTAAAGGAATAAGTTACTCCATGACATGGGTAAGGGTGACAGAATCTAGCCCTAAGAAATTACCTGCAGCGCTTAGCACTTGCAGCTTCTTCTCCCTTTGCTTTTTGGAAACTTGTTGGAGATCACAAAAAAAATAAATTATAGAAAATGTTGATAATCTGGGGTTCTTGGAGTGGTTACCAATCTCATGAGCAGGCACTGAATCTTTTCATCATATTGAATTTCTAAGCGAAAGTGCAGTTAGAGCTATCCTCCAGAGGGTTAGAACATGGTGTTTTACCTTCTATCCCTCAGGCAGGCCTAAGATCCCAGCTGGTTTTTAGTTTGCCTCTGTTCTCAGACTGCAAGCTTTTATGTCCTAACTTTAAATTGAACTTCTGTCATATTGTGCCTCACTTGTTTGTTTTTGCATCATCTTTAAGCTAGCAGACCTTCTTTTTGAGCACCTCATTGCCCTTGAACGTATTCTATAAGGAGTTCAGTTTACCTTCAACTCTTTCAAGTTGGTATCCAGAATGACAGTTAAATTAGCTGTTTTGGTAGTGATTTTCCTTTTTGTTTGGAAGATGTAGCAAAGGTGGGGGTCGGGGTGGGAATCACATAAATGTAGAACTGCTTGTCCACGCATATTCTTTTTGTCCTTTTGTATTTTGAATGCAGCCAAATTTTCAGAAGTGTACACTCATTAGAGTACCCACCATGAGACACTGTGTGTGAAATCTTGGCTTCATTGAAGTCAGACAAAACTCCCATTGACCTCGGTGAAGACGACCTAGGCCGGGGTCGGCAACCTTTCAAAAGTGGTGTGCCGAGTCTTCATTTATTCACTCTAATTTAAGGTTTTGCATGCCAGTAATACATTTTAATGTTTTTAGAAGGTCTCTTTCTATAAGTCTATAAAATATTACTAAACTATTGTTTTATGTAAAGTAAATAAGGTTTTTAAAATGTTTAAGCAGCTTCATTTAAAATTAAATTAAAATGCAGAGCCCCCCCAGGACCGGTAGCCAGGACCTGGGCAGTGTGAGTGCCACTGAAAATCAGCTCGTGTGCCTCCTTTGGCATGCATGCCATAGGTTGCCTACCCCTGACCTAGGCTACTATGCCTGACTTTTCAGCTGCCTCCTCTTTTTCTTTGTTGCTGCACTGAAAGTAACAGGGAAGAGGGCTACACTGAAGCCATCAAAGAGCCAGAGGGAAAAGGAGATTTGGGTAGTACTGAGATACAGAAGTATGCCAAATGTGGCTACCATGGGTGGCACCGCATATGTCCTAGGCCACTTCATCTGTCACCTTGATACAATAGCTTCTATCAGTGGTAACACTGTGAACAGCGGGAAAAGGAAGATGTAGCAAGACCCATTCTCCAGACATCTGCTACACCTTCCCCACATATGCAACTCCCTAGATTCTGCTGAAAATCTGTCTGGGCTGCTGGGAAAGTAACTTTTTATTGTGTAATTATATATTTTGGGGCATCTTGGTTTTTGAAGACTAATGGGAACTGCTAGAGCATAGGAACTCCTGGTTACATTATGCTCAGCATGTTGGTCACATTGCTCCTTCACCTCTCCTCCCCCACCCTGCACTCCTTCCTGTGAGATTCCTCTAAATCAAATCCACTTATTTTTATTGCAGCTGCACTTCTTGCAGTACTTTACATTATGGCATAGCCCATAATGCATACAGTAAAGTTGTTTAGTGCTTGATTTTCAGACGTTTGAGCTGTTGCAACTCCCATTGACTCCATTTGGAACTGCGCATGCTCAGCACCTCTGAAAATCAGATGCTTAAGGTAAATTGAATTATATTGTACCCTCTTGTATGAAATGTAAATGAGACACCGTTAAAGAGTTTCCTCACCACTGGCACAGCCCCTCACGGCTAGGCATGGCATAGCAGCTCTTTCCCCCCTCTGGTGCTCCCTGCCAACAGTCGCTCCAGTGGTTTCTCTTTCTATAACGCAGCCTTTTGGCCTAGTCACAGTTTAGTCACACCCGTTTTTGGGGTAACAGAGGCTAACACATAACAAATGTCCAATCCCTCTGTCCACTCCACCAGCCTTGATGCCAGGCCTAGTGGTTCATGTGCTCTTTCCTCAGAGCTTCTAGTCACCCATCCCCTCCTCAGAGGGTTCACACCACCTCACTGGTGCCTAGTAGACAAACCCAGGGCCATTATGTACATTGGATTCCAATGTAGGGGGCCTTAAGATAAGGTTCAAGCCTCAAATGCCTTGCTCCCACCTCCCTAGACTTCTTCCTACCATCAAGCCTGTAAGCAGGATTCTCCTACAACCTCTAAGTTCACCCTTCTTGTAGGGCTAGGGCTCCCTCTGATCCCAGAGAGTGACTTGCAAAATTCCTACCTCTCTCCCTACAGGCCCCATCTTTTCTTTTTCTCTTTTTTTATGGTGAAGCAGACTTGACTGAATAGTCTATAGCCTTATATCCTTTCACTCAGCCCTGTGTCTTTCAGGTAATGTATCAGCACCTTTTTAATAATACTTCATTTCCCCCAATGTTTTTACTAAATCACTTAATATATTTTTTTTTTACCTGAAGATGTTTGAATTGCTCAGAAAGCTTTTCTCTTTCTTTATCAAAGCCTTTCTATACCAATAAAAGGTGATCAATTGTTTTCTTCCACTGTGCACTTAGTCCACCTTTGTCTTTTTATTTGAAAAAGATTTTTGTTTAAGCCACAATGGCCATTTAGCAGTCTAAACAAAAACATTTTATTAGTCCTTTCCAGGCCCTGAAGTATATCATAATCCTCAAATATAGGGCACAATTCAAAAAAATCTTTTTCCATTAGTCCAAATTTTTTGTCATTCATCTTTTAAATTTTTCTGAACTAGTCTTTTGAATTCCTGTTTACTCAATGGGTATTTCTGTGTCAATCTTTCCATTACTTACAGCATTTTTAGCTAATTTGTCTGCTATTTTGTTTTCTGTTATTGTTATCTCAGTATGTGCTGGGATCCAAGCTAATGCTATATGTATCCGCATCTGTACTAACTCTGTTATTAAAAATGTAACTTCACTGATTAAATCACTTCTACATACTGAGTCCCCTTTTTATTGCTATAAGGCCTGGGATTGAATTTGAAAAAATGATTGCTACTGCTGGGTATACAGCCCAGATCCAATTTAGTGCTAGCATTATTGCTACTAGTTTGGCTGTCATGACAGCTACATAGTCAGATATACTTTTAGACATTTAATAATTTTATTAAGATGATGTTGAAGTAAAAAGAAAACGGTACAGAGTTTAAGCATAGAAGTTTCTGGTTATCAAGGAATAAGGTACAGATTATCAAGGGGGGTGAAATTCTGTTTAGGAATGGGTGGTGTAAGGAATACATAATCTGCAATCTCGCCGATTGGGGGTAAAAGTTTAACAGGTCAAAGTACAGACATTGAGATATGAGGGTATGTTGTTCATATAATGGCTATGTTCAGGTGTGGAGTATAATGAGTGGATATGATGAGGATGGATTTACCCTCATTTGGTGGGATTTAATGTTCAGTGAGTTTATGGTTCCAGTTCATATGCTCCAATGGAAAAAGTCTCTCAGTCCCTTTCCCCTAGTTGATGCACGATGTCGTACCGGCTCACACCTCCTGGTACTGTCAGTGGCCGGTGATGTTTATATTATCTTTGCCTTCATTCTTCTAATTTGGCCATATATTGCTGATGTCTTGGTATCTTTGTTTATCCACCCACAGTACTTCCTCCAACTCTCTTTGATTTTTTTTTATAATTCTTTGTGTTATTACCTTACTACTTTTATACTTCATTAGAGCCTCACTATCTTCTTTTTTTATAGGCTTTGTTCCTTTCTTTAACTGCCATTTTGCACTTCTCATTCAACCATGAAAGTGAGTTTATAGTTTTGGAGTACTTCAATATCCTAGGTATGGCTATAGCAGCTGCTGCTATTAATCCCTTTGTTACATTATCATTGAAATTCTCTATGTTGTCACTCACACAATGACTATTCACAAATTCAGTACATTTACTTGTAAATAGCTCCCAATTAGCTTTCTTCAAATTCCAGGCAGGTAATTTTTAATTACCTTCAGTCTTGAAAAGTAATAAGTATAGGGAAATGTTCACTCCCCATTCCTTCTTCCCAGTGCTTAATTTTGTAATAAAGAGGTGCTGGGGCTCAAGCAATTTTTTTACATTCATAATTGATGCAGCAAGCCCAGAGGTGCTGGAGCTATAAACTGCCAGGCCTAGAGATGCTGGGGCTCAGCCTTGGCACAAATTAAACATTGCTTCCTCCTTATATATTTCCCAGTTGCATTTATTTGCAATATCTGCTACTATAATTCCCAGGTCTAAGCAGAAAAAACTACCATCTGCTGTATTAAATTCTGAATGGGTTAAGGAAGCACAGAAAGGGCCAATTAGTGTGATAGGCCTCACATGAGAGGATTAGGCTGGTAGAGCAACCCCTGATTGAAGAATGAAGGTCACCTGAGTAGGTATGGGGTGGGCTAGGATAAAACCAGGAAGCTGGCTTAAAAAAAAAAGGGAGAGTCTGTAATTACTTTATTGTGTATTAGGGAGGGAATCTAGGAAAGAGTAGGATCCTGGCCCTTAGGGAAGGGTTTACCCTGGAAAGAGAATGGTGGGAGAAGAAAGCTTGTGGGAGATGAGTAGGTAGTAACCCAGGGAGTGAATAGCAAGGTTGGGGACTGAACAGATCTCAGCTGAGTGTTCTAGGTTCCCTGGCTAGAATCTTGAGTAGCAAGTGGGCCCAGGTACCCTACCAGCCACCGACAGAGGCATTGCCTGCCCAATGTGTCCAGTGAGACTATGTGCTAGAAGGGGAAACTACATAGTGACCTAGCTGGAAGATAAAGAGGTAGCTGTAGCTCTTGGAGCAAGAGAGGGGCTGTAAAGTGAAAGAGGAAACCTGTGGAGAGACAACAGGGGAAGTGTTGGACTTGGAAGAGCTAATCCCCAGAGCAGCTAGGAGGTAGTGCTACCCACAGTGAGTGAATATCCTGTGACAGGGTATCCCTGTTTAAAACCATTGGATTGTTTTGATCAGTGAACTTTTCTAAGCATGCACCAGTTCTATCAATTCTCTTACTTCCCCACAACTTATGACTATTTGGGTCACCACACAGCATATGGCCTTCTAACATTCTTCCCTCTTTCTTGTAGCTCTGAACTTTCTAATTTCCCACATGGGTTAGAGATACTATACATCCTTAAAGATATACAACTTTTCTGCATTCGGATTGCAACACCATTGTAGTCTAGGATTACCTCTTCATTCTCTGCTAGGTAGTTTAATCTTTCCCTTATGGAAGTACAAACACCACCTCCTCTTCCTAGTTTTTAGTCTTACCTAATGGCAAAATACCCTGAAATTTGACATGCAAGCTTTTCAGCAAGCCCTATTTCCTGGATACATAGGCTATTTGGTTTTAGCTTTCATTTCCAGGATATTTTCTTTTAGTCCTTCAACATGTGCTATTTCAGCAAAAGACTGAGGTCCCCATGCTAGTCATATTTAATCATTCAACTTCATTCAAAATTGCATGAATATGCTCCATTGACAAGTTGCTAATAAAAGTATTTTTTCACTGTCCTTTGCTAGAATTTTCCTTTTTTGATTCTCTCCCTCCCCCAGTTTGTGATGTAGTTTGTCACTTCTATCATTAATGCAATAATTTTTTTTCTCTATTCTATTCTATATCACCACCTAGACCTTCCACAGTTTATCATATTCTTTGCAGAATGAGGTTGTCCGCAGTTCCGTTTCCTGCGCTGATTCTCTTCCTTCCCCACCTGATGCTTTGAGAATCTCCTTATGGCTTCTGTATAAGATACGTTAATTTTTCTTTTGTATCTCTTTAGCTTGCCTTGCTGCAATATATTTTCTACATGCTACACTGTGATTACCACCACAATTGCTACGTTTGACGTGTCCCTTCTATAACATTGTAGGCATATTCCAATATTTGTGATTCTGTTCATAATAAATTGTAAATCTGCAATATTGATTTACAATTCTGTATTAAAGCTTGCAAACCGTACCTTGCAAACTGCTCAATTGGCTTTGCTTTCTCTAAATTGATACTTTATCTCACTTATTATTAAGATGGACGCTTGTAAAACTAAACAGCTTAATTGTCTCTGCTTTCTCTGTATTGGCACTTTCCATTGATTGTAATTGAGATTGATGCTTATAAATGTAAACCAATCAATTAACGTTACTCTCAAATGGTTATGTTCAATTGGCTCTACTTTGCAAACAGATACTTTGTAATGGAGATTGACATGCTCGTTTGTAACACCCATGAAGAACCGCGAATTGGAGCGACACTCATAGAAATGTCACCTAGAGACTCCCACCCTCTATAGCTTGGATCAGGAATGTTAAACGGGGAGTCTCAAATAAAATAACACTCGGTGAAATGAGAAACGTGTTTTTATTAAAGTAAGGAACGTATGTGAATGAATGGTGGGTTTTGAATAATCAGGGAAGTGCCAGCCTAGGAATTTAACATCAATTGGCCGAAGAAGACGTCAGGTGGAGACAACCAGAGAGCCCCACCGGAGGGCAAACTGGGATCCACCCGACCAATTCAAAGGATGAAGAAAGCTGATGAGCACCTGACAGCCGTCCTGGAGCAGTCATGACTAACAATATGACAAAGCAAATTCCACGGACTGGCATAGGAAGAAATTCCTATAAAAATGGACACTGAGGACTGAGAACTTTGAGTCTCCAGTTCTGCCACTACCCTTTAGGAGCATCGGATGCACATCTGACATGGACTCGGCTCCACTCTCGTGTACAGGTTACCTGGCCAGTACTCTGTCACGAACAACTTCTAGGCTGGTAGCTATAAACCCCTATGCAGAACTGGTATGAATGAATGAAAATAATATATATATATATATATATATATATATATATATATATATATATATATATATATATATACACACACTTAAGGAATAAGTAACGATAGGACAGTGTGAGTTTTATATTTCTTTATTATATTTACAATAAATGTGGCATTTTGCCTTGTCTCTTTAATAAGATCCTGCTGGTTTTTATGTTATTGGTATAACATTTTGGTGGAGAATTGTGAAAGGGGGAATATTGGCGAAAGACCTCAGTTATTGTAAATATTGGTGTGCACACCGCCAGCTCTAGTGAGCTAGGCATTTCTATTAGGTTAACCAGACCTGCTGGCCTCTGAGAAGGTAGCAGGGGACCTGCTGGCCTCTGAGAAGGTAGCAGGGGAGAACAAGCATAGATTAAGCACTGAATAAAATCAGGAGTGATAGAAAAATTAAAAATTTGTTAGAATGTTAAAGAAAAAACAGCGTAAAGCAGTATGGAGGGAGGAATGAAACCGCAGGGAGCTCCAGCCTCAGCTTTCATTAGAGAAATTACACCTTTCAAACAAGTCCTCCAAAGATATGGACATAATCCATGGACTGAACAAGTCCTTGTAGATGTCTGTACTATATCAGACCTAGAGGATAGATTGGCTCAATACATCCTCATGTACAAACCTTCTAGTGCTGCCAAACGAGACGCAGCAGCTATTTGGCTATTATGGGAGGCATGTAATAACAGTTACCTCCGCCTAACTACCTGTAAAGAAAATAAAATTTCTCTGCAGGAAAAACTAACCCAATTGGAAAAAGGGATAGAAAATTGGAAAGTGGTGGCAATAAACTCACAAAGCCAGATGGAAATAATAAGAGGCACTGCAGGAATACAAAAGTAAAGAAAGATTCCTGACAGAGCAAACTACTGCATTTAAACAAATAGAAAAAGAAAACCAAGCCCTAATTAAAGAGAATCAGGTCCTACAAGGGATGGTTAAAAAGCTAACATTAGAACAAGGCAGAACTCCAGTAAACCACAGTTGTTGTGAATCTATTATCAAACAGCTTAAATTGAAATTGGGCTTTGCCACCCCTCAAATCGCGGCTGTTAGCCTGCCAACCTTAATCTAAAATCAGATTGCAGGGGGGAAGCCTGGGATCACTGGGACCCCCAAGGAATTTGGGAGAAAGATATTTTGGAAGACCTAAAGGAAAGTCCTTCAGCCCCAGTGGCTGCTTTAGAACGGCACACCATTACTACCCCCAGGGTGGACGCTGAGGGAAGGGGTAATGAACAAATCACAACTATCCTGGTGTCAGCAGCAGACCTAAAAGCAATGGCTGACCACCTAGGTACACTAAATAGGGAATCCTTTTCCTGGTGGTGTACCGATGCCTTCCTATTAGCCGGGAGGGAGAGATTAACCACTACAGAGATCTACCAGCTTATGGGGATATGCGCAGCTCCAGAAATAAGAGCCACACTGGACTGCATTAGGGTAGAAGAAGCTACCAATGAATTATCCCTAATGGCGATTTTCAGGGAACAAATAGGCAGGAGAAATTTTATAGCCCAAGCTGTAGCTTCAGCCCAGGATCCCAATGAAGACCCAGAAAACTATCTTACTCGATGGGCATTAATGCAGGTGATGGCTGGTCTAGTAACCGTGGCTGGCATTGCCAATTTATATACCTTACCATTCCCCATCTCCTCCCTGAGAGATTGTGCCGCGTCACTACCACCATATTATTCAGGGAAACTGGCTGTTTGGCAGGATGGCCATCCTTCTACTTTAGAAGAATTAAGGGGGATGGTGCAGCAAATTACCACACATGCAGGACCAAAACCTAACATTAAAAAAAGAAAGAATGGCATATGTGGCTGCCATGGAGCCAACAGTCACCTATTCAAATGAAAGTGGGGAAAAGGGAATTTTAGCACCCCGTGGAGGTTCCTGGAGAGGGAGGTCTCGAGGACGGGGAAATTATCATGCAGGAGGGAGGTTATATCCAGAAACACACCGAGCTCAAATAACTGAGGAGAATAGACCACCTCAGGGATGTCCCGATAAGCTCAATCCAGATATGCGTCGAATGATGTGGAGATTGTTAATGCAGCTGGGAGGGGATCGGGAAAAATGGGACAAGGCTCCTATGGCTGATATCATGAGGGAAATCCTAAGACTGCAAAGCCAGCAGAGGAGGGTATCTGGGGTAACCACCCCAAGCGCTCCTCCGATGGATTTGCCTCCTCCCCCTGCAGAGGATCAAGAATACTTCTAGGGAAGCCCGCTGAATGTCGAATCCCCACCTGGTATAGGAGCACAGCAGTGGAGATTCATAGGAAAGTTAACATGGGATCCAGGAGGAAGACCCCACATATACATTCAGCAGGGAGACCAAGCTCCTACCCTAGCCCTGATTGATACCGGAGCCTCAGTCTCCTTAAGTAAGGCAACCCCCCACAATGGCAGGAAGGGGCAGGAGGTAATCCTGCAGTCATTTCAGGGGAAACCCAGTATGGGACAAGAATGGACACAAGTCCCTTTCACAGTACAAGGTTTCCCGTTCTCAGTGCAATGCTATAGCACAACTGGGAACTTAATTCAAACAAAATACATGACTAACGATGTAATTCTAGGAACAGACTGGTTGTTTAAAAACAATATCCTAATCGATTTACCCCGGAGTGCCCTGTGGAGGCTGGAAGCCCTCCCCCCCTTTTTTATCAACAGAGAGCCAAAACAACGTGGTTTCCAAAAGAGGAGACCGATCAATTGTAGCCCTCACTGCCCAACAGAAAGAGGAGTGGCGTGCAAAGTTTCCCGTGGTCTGGACCCAGAAGAAAACAGATTGTGGTAAAATCAATGCTTGTGTCAAAATTATAGGGGAACTAATACCGCCCCAGAAACAATACAGGTACCCCAAAGAAGCTGAAGCACAATTGATCCAGATCATCAAGGACCTGGAAGAACAGGGCGTTATCAGGAAAACTAACTCTCCCTTTAATGCCCCTGTGTGGCCAGTCATAAAGGCAGACGGACAGTCCTGGCTACTAACTATTGACTACAGGAGGATCAACAAAGGAAGCATACCCATGGCTTCCATCCTGGCAGATATGACACAAGTTATCCAAAAAGTACAAGCCACCTCCAGGTACTTTTCAGTTATAGATCTGGCTAACTGTTTCTTTGCAATACCCTTACACCCTGATTCACAGGACCGGTTTGCCTTCACCATAAGGGATCAGCAATACACATTTCAACGCTTACCCCAAGGATTCCAAGACTCTCCAGCTATTGCCCACAGACATGTGGTAGATATGCTGGATCAATTAAGTCCAGCAGATCGACTACTCGTTTTTTCCTATGTGGATGATATTTTGGTTTTCGGGGAACTCCAGAGGCAGGTACAAAGGCTTAGAGAGGATGTCCTCACACTAATCCAGGACACCGGCTTCAAGGTAAGCCTGGAAAAAGCACAATTGGTGCAAACCCAGGTCAGTTACCTAGGGATTATCATTGGTCAAGAGGGAAGGCAGGTAGATCAAAGGAAGGTGAGGGCATTAATTGAAATGCCAGCTCCTACCGATGTACACTCCTTAAGGGTTTTGCTAGGGGGATTCAACTTTTTAAGGCCCCATATCTATAAATATGCAGAGATCACCCTTCCTTTATGGAAATTGCTTAAGAAAAAGACACAATGGGAATGAGGTCCAGACCAGGATACCGCTTTAAACACCTTAAAACAAAAAGCCCTAACCGCCCCTGCTTTGCGCTTCCCGGATGAATCAAAACCATTTGTCATCCGGTTAGCAGCTAATGAAGTGGCCATGGCAGGTATCCTCTTACAACAAAGTGAGAACTAGAAATTGATACCCGTAGCATACGAATCTAAGAAATTGCAGGGAGCTGAATTAAATTTGGACACTTGCGAAGGGGAGTGCCTGACAGCAGTATGGGCTGTTCAATCCTTTGAGCCGCTTACCGGCAGTGCCCCAATTACAATACAGAGCACACATACACCTCTGAAATACATCCTGTCTGGAAAGTTGATAGGAGGCAGGGTATCTAATACCAGGATGGCACAATGGACCCTAACCCTGGTAAATAGAGGAGTTCGGGCTGACACAGTAGCTAAACCTGACATGCTGACTCATGCTCTTATCGAAAGGGGGACTAAGCATGAATGTCCACTAGTTACACTAGAACAGAGAATCATGCAAGCCCAAGCGCCCCCCCTTGAAGAACTAGATACAGTGGGTCGGGAAAGACACATTTGGTTCACCGATGGCAGTTCCATGGTGATCCATGGTAAAAAGAGAATCAGATATGCAGCCATAAATTTAGAAGAAGAGGTGTTAACAGGGTATTTAGATCAGGGCTCGGCACAACATGCCGAACTCCATGCAATATATCAAGTTTTAAAACAGTATGCAGCAGAAAAATGCCCCAAAACTGTATACATCTATGCTGACAGCAACTATTGCGTGAATGGAGTGCAATTTTGGATGTTTGATTGGCAAAAGAACGGCTGGAAAGCCGCGGATGGTAAAGAAATAGCGTATATAGAGGAATGGAAATGGATTTATGCCTGGGTTACCTCTCATCCCAATCAGTTAAAAATCAAACATGTAAAGGCACATGGGAAAGGCTCAGCAGCTGAAACCATCTGGAATAACCGTGCCGATGCTATAGCCAGAGACTATGAAGGGATAGCAGCAGTAACCCGAAGGCAGGAACAGAAGGTATTGGGATCAGTCCACGTCCCAGGAAGAACTGAAAGGCAGGAACTAGTGAATATAACTCACCAATTCATGCACGAAAGAGTGGAGGGGACTCTGGGAAGGTTGAAGCAAGTGGCAGAATGGAGGGGGATGAGAGATGATATAGAAACATGGGTCAGGAACTGTGTTCAGTGCGCCAGAGATAAAGCCCAACCCCCATACCAGCCTCAACTGCTACATCAAAGAAGGCTGGGTCCCTGGCATAGGATCCAAATAGATTTCATTGACAAATTACCACGAAGTAAAGAAGGATTCCAGTACTTGCTAGTAATCATAGATTCGTTCTCAGGATGGGTCGAAGCTTTCCCTACTAGGGACAATAGCGCTCGTATAGCGGCTAAGAAACTATTCTCTGAAGTAGTTTGCAGATATGGGACTCCTGAAATTATTGACTCAGACAACGGAGGATCATTCGTGGGAAACATATTTATCCTAATGCTTAAAGCCTTGGGGGTGTCACACAAACTCCATGTTCCATACAGACCCCAGTCCTCAGGACAAGTGGAACGAATGAACAGCACTATTAAAGAAGCTCTCAGGAAAGTTGTGGACCGCACCGGTAAAGACTGGCCTGAGAAGCTTCCACTAATACTGGCAGCTATCCGCAGCAGCAACAGGCTGAGAACTAAAATACAGCCTTACCAAATCCTCTTCGGGCAGGCAATGAGGCTGGTCAGTAACCCTGAGCAAACATCAGATACGGAGATAAATGATCCGCTCGGAGCTCATGAGCACTGGCAGTGGCTAAAGCAGCTGCAGGAAGATAAAGCCACCTTACAGCATAGGGTGAGCCAAGCCATTGAGCTCATGAATACAAGAATGGAAAACAAAAAACCTGGGGACTCACTATTATGGGAGCCAGGGGATCAGGTAATGTACTTAAGGCTGGGCAAAAGGGATCACACACTAGAGTCGAAGTGGACTGGACCCTACTCCATAGTTGATCGCCTCAGCCCTCTCATTTATCGCATAGACAAGAATGGGAAATTAAAATGGGTTCACCTTTCACAACTCAAGCTGTTCTCATGACTTAATCCTCTCACACTGTAATTGTATTTTCAGACACAACACCCTGATAACAGTTGTGAACCAGGACCTGCAGACGTGGTGCGTTTATTTTCATTCCTGCAGGCACGAAAGACTGCTGCTTAAAACCGCCAGCTCTGATCCTTATCAAAAGGGCAAAACAATGCCTCCAATGAGATGGAAACCAGAGCTGCAACAGACTCGGCAGCCCCCGGTCTGGATCAAAGCGTTAACCCTACTTACAGTGGTGAACACAACACTCAGGCGCTTCCATGTCCATCAATAACAATGATATCCATGCTCCGGGATACATGGGACAAGGTAAATCAATTCTCACTGCCTTACTAATACATGCACAAGCCAACAAAAGACCATGGCTTCCACCACAAGAGACAGACATTCACTTAAGATGGGTTGATTTAAAAACTAATCTCACATTAACAACTTTAGGGGAAACACATGTATATATTGGAGAAGGGGAACTGGGGCTACAAGTAAATATCTCAGTCACCGCAGGAAGGAAAAAATATTGGATGGTGGGGGTACGGACGGCAGGATATGTGGGAGATATCACCATACTTTCAGACTACCCCTCGCTCCCTTATATATGGGAGGGGTTTATAAAATCAGAGGACCTTGTAACCGTAATTGTAGTCTACTGCCCAAGTCACACACATGCAATGACATTCCCAGATGGGTGTGAATGGACTTGGGAAAAAGAATATGTGTTTATAAGAAACACCCCGGTACAAATGGCAAAACCAGCATTATTTAAAACCCAGACTACCCCGGTAAAAGCCTTGGTGAGCCCCCTGCTGGTAAAAGTAAGAATTGATATGGATTGGACACGACTAAATGTATCAAAAGTAGAGCCCAAGTGTATGCCTTTTTCTCTCCCCATACTATTAGCCTGGATAAAGACACATAAGCTGTCCCCTCCAGATACCCCTCACCCCAGAACTAAAAGAGACATTATGGATACCATGCTAGGCGGGTTCGGAGCAGGAGCAGGACTTGCCAACTCAGTAGATTTGAAAACTATTAAAAACAAATTAAACTCTCTGGCTCAACTACAGGACAACCTGATACAAAAACAAGTACATGCCAATGTAGACTTGGTCCAAATTGGTCTGGGCAACTTAAAAGCACAGTGGAATCTCTGGCAATGGCTCAATACTACTACATGGCTTATGCACAAGAAAAGTTTAGACATAGGAAACCACACGGCCATAGCCATGGGATGCACTGAAATGCAGATACTTGCCCTAGTCACGTTGGAACATGAAATGTTCTGGGTCATATAGGGAAATATTAAGGTTTTGATGCATTTGGTAAAACAAAGAAAGAGATCTTTATTTGACACTTATCAATATGACTGGATGCAGTACGTTTCCAGTAGTGTAAAACCAGACTTGTTAATAGGGGAAATTGTTGTCAAAATTGCACACCGACGGTCCCTGGAGGCAAAGGTATGGAAGGTTAGCCCACTTCCTATATTACACATGGGATCCTTCTGGCTACCCCAAACCTCGAGCCAGTGGGCTGGGGAGGGAGGGAAGCTATTGGACACTAGAGGTTGTACCGAATGGACTCCTCAACAGTGGGTGTGTCTCACCTTGCCTGTTGCTCCAGAACCTTGTAGTAAAGACACCTCATTACGATCATGTATATGGGACGAATTGGATAATGAGACCAAAGTATTGTATAATGGACAATGTGTGTGTATTAATTCTTGGGAGGAAGTATTCTGGGAAGACGGGAGTGTTAGCAGTCCTCCAGTAGATGAATGTAAGTGCAATGTAAGTGCTATATTCACTAAAAGTCACACATACCATTTACCACAGCCAAAAAAGTCTCAGCTAACATTAAATGCGGAGTTGGCTGAATTCTCCATTGACCTTGGAATTCAATGGCATGACCTTACTGATAGTCTAATAAGAAGTAAAGAAGTGACACATTTTCTAGAACAAACAAATGATCAGGTGGGAAATCAAACTATTCATATTATACATACCAATGGGGACATGTTAAGAATTGCCACAGCAGAGAAACAAATAACAACTTATCACTGGTATGATATATTCTCTGGATGGTCCCCAACCACCACTGGTATCAGTAATGCTACATCCCTTGATAATAGTTTTATTATTAAATTTTATCTGCATAATCGGAATGTGTGGTATGGGGTTTTGGATAAAAAGAATGTACACTCGATTAGAATCGCAGAGTCAAATAGCCTCACAGTACCTCCTCTTGAACAGGCTACATAATAGGTGACACTGACGATTATCTGTATATCTTAGTGTCAAAAGGGGGATTATGTAGGCATATTCCAATATTTGTGATTCTGTTCATAATAAATTGTAAACCTGCAATATTGATTTATAATATTTATTAAATCTGCATTTATAATTCTTCTATTTGACATAATTGTAAATCTGCAATTAAATCTGCATTTATAATTCTTCTATTTGACATAATTGTAAATCTGCAATATTAATTTACAATTCTGTATTAAAGCTTGCAAACCGGACCTTGCAAACCGCTCAATTGGCTTTGCTTTCTCTAAATTGATACTTTCTCTCACTTGTTATTAAGATGGAGGCTTGTAAAACCAAACCGCTCATATTGACTCTAAATTTATACTTTCTCTCACTTGTTATTAAGATTGACGCTTGTAAAACTAAACAGCTTAATTGACTCTGCTTTCTCTGTATTGGCACTTTCCATTGATTGTAATTGAGATTGACGCTTATAAATGTAAACCAATCAATTAATGTTACTCTCTCAAATGGTTATGTTCAATTGGCTCTACTTTGCAAACGGATACTTTGTAATGGAGATTGACATGCTCGTTTGTAACACCCATGAAGAACCGCGAATTGGAGCGGCACTCATAGAAATGTCACATAGAGACTCCCACCCTCTATAGTTTGGATCAGGAATGTTAAAAAATGGGGAGTCTCAAATAAATAACACCTTTGTATGATAAAAGAAAGTCAATACCGAAGGAATGTTAAGAGACAGGGAGTCTCAAATAAAATAACAACACTCAGTGAAATGAGAAATGTGTTTTTATTAGAGTAAGGAATGTATGTGAATGAATGGTGGGTTTTGAATAATCAGGGAAGTGCCAGCCTAGGAATTTAACATCAATTGGTTGAAGAAGACGTCAGGTGGAGACAACCAGAGAACCCCACCAGAGGGCAAACTGGGATCCACCCGACCAATTCAAAGGATGAAGAAAGCTGATGAGCACCTGACAGCCGGCCTGGAGCAGTCATGACTAACAATATGACAAAGCAAATTCCACGGACTGGCATAGGAAGAAATTCCTATAAAAATGGACACTAAGGACTGAGAACTTTGAGTCTCCAGTTCTGCCACTACCCTTCAGGAGCATCGGATGCGCATCTGACACGGACTCGGCTCCACTCTCGTGTACAGGTTACCTGGCCAGTACTCTGTCACGAGCAACTTCTAGGCTGGTAACTATAAACCCCTATGCAGAACTGGTATGAATGAATGAACGAACTATATATATATATATATAGTTAAGTAAGGAATAAGTAACGATAGGACAGTGTGAGTTTTATATTTCTTTATTATATTTACAATAAATGTGGCATTTTGCCTTGTCCCTTTAATAAGATCCTGCTGGTTTTTATGTTATTGGTATAACAACATTTTCATAGAAATGCTCTTCCCCACACTTACATCTTGTTTTCCATTTACAAACTGTTGCTATGTGGCCATACCAATGGCACTTACAACACCTTAAGGGAGGGGGAATATATGTCTTGGCTTCTGAATAACTGAAATCCTATTGTTACTTTCTCAGGCAGAGTCCCTCCCTTAAGTGTTGTCAGTACAGCTGTGGATGGCTTGCTTTCTCCTCTTTGTTTTACTGACTTACTAACACTTAACCAAAATCATAGGAGAAGATAATCTCATCATTGCTCAGCTCTAATGGCACACCATACCTTACCCCCTTTTATTTCAGGGGAATACTTTAGAGCTGGCAACTTTCCCTAGCATTTTATTCTTTAGCAGTTTATCAGTTTTAACATTCAACTAAAGCAGTGGTTCTTAACCGGGGGTGCATATGCCAGATTTTTTTAGAAGGTAAATCATCAAAAACACAAATTAAGCACAGGCATGTAAGTACAACTACTTTGTTTCATCAGACCTATGTATGTATTAATATTACACATTTAACAATTACTGTAATATACAAACAGATTTAAAGAACTAACCTACTTCAACAATTTTTGATAAGGGGTGCAAGAACATATTTTGAGAACCGGGGGGGGGGGGGGGGAGGGGGCAGGCTGCAGTAAAGGTTAAGAACCACTGAACTAAAGGATTACTATCTCACAGCCTTTTAGCTCTTACCCTCTATTTTTCTTTTAATCCAGTCAACCACTTTCACAAGGGTTAACAGCACCTAATCTTCTTTCTTTGGTTAGGGATCTTAAATTAGCATCATCAGATTCTGCTTCTACTCCCCGCCCCTTGTGTCCATTCGCCCTTTCTTCTAATCTTCCATTGCCCAGCCCAAACCCCATCTGCTACAAACTTCCTCTCTTTAAACTAAGGGTATGTCTACACTACAAAATTAGGTCAAATTTATAGAAGTCAGTTTTGTAGAAAGCGTTTTTATACAGTTGATTGTGTGTTCCCACACAAATGCTCTAAGTGCATGTAGTCAGCGGAGTGTGTCCATAGCTCCGAGGCAACCGTCGACTTCTGGAGCATTGCACTGTGGGTGGCTATCCCACAGTTGCTGCAGTCTCCGCCGCCCATTTGAATTCTGGGTAGAAATCCCAGTGCCTGATGGGGCTAAAACATTGTCGCGGGTGGTTCTGGGTACACATCATCAGGCCCCCGTTCCCTCCCTCACTCCCTCCGTGAAAGCAAGGGCAGACAATCATTTTGTGCCTTTTTTCTTGAGTTACCCGTCGCCATACCACGGCAAACATGGAGCCCGCTCAGCTAACCATCACCATATGTCTCCTGGGTCCTGGCAGACATGGTACTGCATTGCTACACAGCAGCAGTTTATTGCCTTTTGGCAGCAGGCAGTGCAGTATGACTGGTAGCCGTCATCGACGTAGTCCTGGGTGCTCTTTTAACTGGGTGCCTGGGCAAACATGGGAGTGACTCAGCAGGTCATTTCCCTTGTTTCGTCTCGTGGCGATTGAGTCCTACCGGCAGTGCACTGTCTTTTAACCTCCAGCTAGCAGAAGATGATGGCTAGTCGTCATACTGCACCGTCTCCTGCCGAGCACCCAGGAGATGATGATGGCTAGCGGTGATACTGCACAGTCTGCTGCCAGCAAGATGTATAAAGATAGATGAAGTGGCTCAAAACAAAAAATAGACCAGGTTTGTTTTGTATTCTTTTTCTCCTCCCTCCCTCCTTCTGTGAAATCAACGGCCTGCTAAACCCAGTTTTGAGTTCTATCCTTGAGGGGGCCATTCAGTTTCTCGCAAAGCCACCCTCTTTGTTGATTTTAATTCCCTGTAAGCCAACCCTGTAAGCCATGTCGTCAGTCGCCCCTCCCTCCGTCAGGGCAATGGCAGACAATCGTTCCGCACCTTTTTTCTGTGCAGACTCCATACCACGGCAAGTATGGAGCCCGCTCAGATCACTTTGGCAATTTGGAGCACATTAAACACCACAGGCATTATCCAGCAGTATATGCAGCACCAGAACCTGGCAAAGCGATACCCGGCGAGTAGGCTATGTCAGCGCGGTGACATGAGTGATGAGGACATGGACACAGACTTCTCTCAAAGCACGGGTCCTGGCAATGTGGGCATCATGGTGCTAATGGGGCAGGTTCATGTGGTGGAACGCCGATTCTGGGCTCGGGAAACAAGCACAGACTGGTGGGACCACATAGTGTTGGAGTTCTGGGACAATTCTCAGCGGTTGTGAAACTTTCGCATGCGTAAGGGCACTTTCATGGAACTTTGTGACTTGCTTTCCCCTGCCCTGAAGCGCAAGAATACCAAGATGAGAGCAGCCCTCACAGTTGAGAAGGGAGTGGCAATAGCCCTGTGGAAGTTTGCAATGCCAGACAGCTACCGGTCAGTCGGGAATCAATTTGGAGTGGGCAAATCTACTGTGGGGGCTGCTGTGATGCAAGTAGCCAACGCAATCAAAGATCTGCTGATATCAAGGGTAGTGACCCTGGGAAATGTGCAGGTCAGAGTGGATGGCTTTGCTGCAGTGGGATGCCCTAACTGTGGTGGGGCCATAGACGGAACCCATATCCCTATCTTGGCACCAGAGCACCAAGCCAGCGAGTATGTAAACCACAAAGGGTACTTTTCAATAGTGCTGCAAGCACTGGTGGATCGCAAGGGACGTCTCATCAACATCAACATGGGATGGCCGGGAAAGGTACATGACGCTCACATCTTCAGGAACTCTGGTCTGTTTCAACAGTTGCAGGAAGGGACTTTGTTCCCAGACCAGAAAATAACCGTTGGGGATGTTGAAATGTCTATGGTTATCCTTGGGGACCCAGTCTACCCATTAATGCATGGTTCATGAAGCCATACACAGGCAGCTTGGACAGTAGTCAGGAGCTGTTCAACTACAGGCTGAGCAAGTGCAGAATGGTGGTAGAATGTGCATTTGGACGTTTAAAGGCGCGCTGGCGCAGTTTACTGACTCGCTTAGACCTCAGCAAAACCAATATTCCCACTGTTATTACTGCTTGCTGTGCACTCCACAATATCTGTGAGAGTAAGGGGGAGACGTTTATGGCAGGGTGGGAGGTTGAGGCAAATCGCCTGGCTGCTGGTTTCGTACAGCCAGACACCAGGGCGGTTAGAAGAGCACAGGAGGGTGCGGTGCGCATCAGAGAAGCTTTGAAAACCAGTTTCATGACTGGCCAGGCTACGGTGTGAAAGTTCTGTTTGTTTCTCCTTGATGAAACCCCCAACCCCTTGGTTCACTCTACTTTCCTGTAAGCTAACCACCCTCCCCTCCTCCCTTCGATCACCGCTTGCAGAGGCAATAAAGTCATTGTTGCTTCACATTCATGCATTCTTTATTAATTCATCACACAAATAGGGGGATAACTACCAAGGTAGCCCAGGAGGGGTGGTGGAGGAGAGAAGCACCAGGAGGGGTGGTGGAGGAGGGAAGGACTAGGCCACACAGCACTTTAAAAGTTTTAAACTTATTGAATGCCAGCCTTCTGTTGCTTGGGCAATCCTCTGGGGTGGAGTGGCCGGGTGGCCGGAGGCCCCCCCACTGTGTTCTTGGGCGTCTGGGTGAGGAGGCTATGGAACTTGGGGAGGAGGGCAGTTGGTTACACAGGGGCTGTAGTGGCGGTCTGTGCTCCTGCTGCCTTTCCTGCAGCTCAATCATACGCTGGAGCATATTAGTTTGATCCTCCAGCAGCCTCAGCATTGAATCCTGCCTCCTCTCATCATGCTGCCGCCACCTTTCAGCTTCAGCCCTCTCTTCAGCCCACCACTTACTCTCTTCAGCCCGCCACCTCTCCTCCCTGTCATTTTGTGCTTTCCTGCACTCTGACATTGTCTGCCTCCATGCATTCATCTGTGCTCTGTTAGTGTGGGAGAACAGCATGAGCTCAGAGAACATTTCATCACGAGTGCATTTTTTTCGCCTTCTAATCTTCACTAGCCTCTGAGAAGGAGAAGATCCTGTGATCCTTGAAACACATGCAGCTGGTGGAGGGGAAAAAAAAGAGACAGTGGTATTTAAAAAGACACATTTTCTAGAACGATGGCTACACTTTTTCATGGTAAACCTTGCTGTTAATGTTACATACACAGCACATGTGCTTTCGTTCCAAGGTCGCATTTTGCCTCCCCCCGCCACATGGCTAGCCCCTCCCCTCTCCCCGTGGCTAACAGCGGGGAACATTTCTGTTCAGCCATAGGCAAACAGCCCAGCAGGAAGGGGCACCTCTGAATGTCCCCTTAAGAAAAGCACCCTATTTCAAACAGGTGACCATGAATGATATCACTCTCCTGAGGATAACACAGAGAGATAAAGAACGGATGTTGTTTGAATGCCAGCAAACATACACTGCAATGCTTTGTTCTACAATGATTCCCGAGTACGTGCTACTGGCCTGGTGTGGTAAAGTGTCCTACCATGGTGGATGGAATAAGGCTGCCCTCCCCAGAAACCTTTTGCAAAGGCTTTGGGAGTACATCCAGGAGAGCCGCAAATGCCAGGGCAAATTACTCATTAAACATGCTTGCTTTTAAACCATGTATAGTATTTTAAAAGGTACACTCACCAGAGGTCCCTTCTCCGCCTGGAGGGTCCGGGAGGCAGCTTGGGTGGGTTCGGGGGGTACTGGCTCCAGGTCCAGGGTGAGAAACAGTTCCTGGCTGTCGGGAAAACCGGTTTCACCGCTTACTTGCTGTGAGCTATCTACAACTTCATCATCATCATTTTCCTCATCCCCAAAACCTGCTTCTGTGTTGCCTCCATCTCCACTGAAGGAGTCAAACAACACATCTGGGGTAGTTGTGGCTGAATCCCCTAAAATGGCATGCAGCTCATCATAGAAGCGGCATGTTTGGGGTTCTGACCCGGAGCGGCTGTTTGCCTCTCTGGTTTTCTGGTAGGCTTGCCTCAGCTCCTTAAGTTTCACGTGGCATTGCTTCAGGTCCCTGTTATGGCCTCTGTACTTCATGCCCTGGGAAATTTTCACAAAGGTTTTGGCATTTCGAAAACTGGAATGGAGTTCTGATAGCACGGATTCCTCTCCCCATACAGTGATCAGAGTCTGTACCTCCCGTTCGGTCCATGCTGGAGCTCTTTTGCAATTCTGGGACTCCATCATGGTCATCTCTGCTGATGAGCTCTGACCAGAGTGGCAAGCTGCAGGTGACCGTGCAAACAGGAAATTGAAATTCAAAAGTTTGCGGGCCTTTTCCTGTCTACTTGGCCAGTGCATCTGAGTTGAGAGTGCTGCCCAGAGTGGTCACAATAGAGCACTCCGGGATAGCTCCCGGAGGCCAATACCGTCTAATTGCGTCCACAGTACCCCAAATTCGACCCGGCAAAGCCGATTTAAGCACTAATCCACTTGTCAGGGGTGGAGTAAGGAAATCGATTTTAAGAGCCCTTTAAGTCGAAAAAAAGGGCTTCATCATGTGGACGGGTGCAGGTTTACATCGATTTAACGCTGCTAAATTCAACCTAAACTCCTAGTGTAGACCAGGGGCGATCAGCGGGTTATCTCAAGTGCCTATACACAAATGCACGAAGCCTGGGAAACAAGCAGGGAGAACTGGAAGTCCTGGCAAGGTCAAGGAATTTTCATGCGATTGGAATAACAGAGACTTGGTGGGATAACTCACATGACTGGAGTACTATCATGGATGGATATAAGCTGTTCAGGAAGGACAGGCAGGGCAGAAAAGGTGGCGGAGTTGCACTGTATGTAAGAGATCAGTATGATGGCTCAGAGCTCAAGTATGAAACTGCAGAAAAACTGACAGTCTCTGGATTAAGTTTAGAAGTGTGAGCAACAAGGGTGATGTCGTGGTGGGAGTCTACTATAGACCACCAGACCAGGGGGATGAGGTGGACGAGGATTTCTTCCAGCAACTCACAGAAGTTACTAGATCGCACACCCTGGTTCTCATGGGAGACTTCAATCACCCTGATATCTGCTGGGAGAGCAATAGAGCGGTGCACAGAAAATCCAGGAAGTTTTTGGAAACTGTAGGGGACAATTTCCTGGTGTAAGTGCTGGAGGAACCAACTAGGGGAAGAGCTCTTCTTGACCTGCTGCTCACAAACCGGGAAGAATTAGTAGGGGAAGCAAAAGTGGATGGGAACCTGGAAGTCAGTGACCATGAGATGGTCGAGTTCAGGATCCTGACACAAGGAAGAAAGAAAAGCAGCAGAATACGGACCCTGGACTTCAGAACAGCAGACTTTGACTCCCTCAGGGAACTGATGGGCAAGATCCTCTGGGAGAATAACATGAGGGGGAAAGGAGTCCAGGAGAGCTGGCTGTATTTTAAAGAATCCTTATTGAGGTTACAGGGACAAACCATCCTGATGTGTAGGAAGGCATGCCCCTTACTGAATGAGGGAGGCAACCTAGTGACAGAAGATGTGGAAAAAGCTAATGTACTCAATGCTTTTTTTGCCTCTGTCTTCACGAACAAGGTCAGCTCCCAGACTACTGCACTGGGCAGCACAGCATGGGGAGGAGGTGACCAGCCCTCTGTGGAGAAAGAAGTGGTCCGGGACTATTTAGAAAAGTTGGACGAGCACAAGTCTATGGGGCCGGAAGCACTACATCCGAGAGTGCTAAAGGAGTTGGCGGATGTGATTGCAGAACCATTGGCCATTATCTTTGAAAACTCATGGCGAACCGGGGAAGTCCCAGACGACTGGAAAAAGGCTAATGTAGTGCCCATCTTTAAAAAAGGGAAGAAGGAGGATCCTGGGAACTACAGGCCTAGGGGTTACAGTGGACAAGAAGCTGGATATGAGTCAACAGTGTGCCCTTGTTGCCAAGGCCAATGGCATTTTGGGATGTATAAGTAGGGGCATTGCCAGCAGATCGAGGGACGTGATTGTTCCCCTCTATTCGACACTGGTGAGGCCTCATCTGGAGTACTGTGTCCAGTTTTGGGCCCCACACTACAAGAAGGATGTGGAAAAATTGGAAAGAGTCCAGCGGAGGGCAACAAAAATGATTAGGGGACTAGAACACATGAGTTATGAGGAGAGGCTGAGGGAACTGGGGATGTTTAGTCTACGGAAGAGAAGAATGAGGGGGGATTTGATAGCCGCTTTCAACTACCTGAAAGGGGGTTCCAAAGAGGATGGCTCTAGACTGTTCTCAATGGTAGCAGATGACAGAACGAGGAGTAATGGTCTCAAGTTGCAGTGGGAGCGGTTTAGGTTGGATATTAGGAAAAACTTTTTCACTAGGAGGGTGGTGAAACACTGGAATGCGTTACCTAGAGAGGTGGAGGAATCTCCTTCCTTAGAAGTTTTTAAGGTCAGACTTGACAAAGCCCTGGCTGGGATGATTTAATTGGGGATCGGTCCTGCTTTGAGCAGGGGGTTGGATTAGATGACCTCCTGAGGTCCCTTCCAACCCTGATATTCTATGATTCAGGGCTAACCCTGGTTCCTCCTCAAGATGGGATTCATCAGTAACTGGTGTTGACCCACCTTCCAGGTGTGGCCAGGAACCTTAATCATGCTTTCTAGCTCCAGCTAATCCTCCTCATGCCAGTGTAGGGTAGATACCCAATCACAAGTATGTATTGATACATCACATGCAGCCACCTTTATTGATAAACTTCATGTAGTTAAATAGAAATATCACCTTGATGCTTCTAATTTATTGTGGGATTAAGTGGTATGTTTAGTTGATGTCTCCAATGTGCTACACACAGAAAACATAAGTTCAAAGTGTTGCTAATTGCATTTCATGAACATTTACACGCAAACTATATTTTGGTTAGTTTTGCTGTCTTTTTCTATATGATCATCAGCCTGTGATGTCTGTCTGATCAACTGGTAGACTTGGGAATTGGAAGACGGAAATCTTATTTAAATATCTTCAAGCTCTAGCTTGGTCATGAAGGGACCAAAGAAATGTAGGTAATAGTTGTTAATACTAAGGCAAGTACAGACATTTATGAAGAATCAGAATTATATTACAAGCTGTGACCGCCAATTTCACAAATGAGTTTCTTGCCAAAGAATTTCAGTTGGACTTACTATAATAAATTTAATTATATCTCTATGTAAGTTATCTTGTTGCATACTGTAACTTATGCCAAGATGTATAATTTTTAAGGAAACACCTAAGTACAGTAGCCAAGATTTTTTTTTTAAAGGGTGCCTCATTATGTTTCTAAGTCCATATTTAGGTACTTAAATAAAGAGCCTGATTTTTTTCAGAAGTGTTGAGCACCCAGCCGCCCCCAGTTTCCTCAGCTTGTAGGCAGGGGCTCAAAGTCTTGCCCCCCCCACCCCCCCCCGCACACACACACACACACTTCCAGAGAACCTCACTATTCATGAGCAAAAGTCAAGATGAGCTGACCTATGTTTTTTTATTTCCATACCTAGTGCTGTGTCCACTGAAGCCAAGAGCTCCATGTTAATCTGCGCAAATTTATCTGCAAAACACGCTGACCTCTAACACCCTGGAATACTTGACACTACATCAGTGTGGAGGCAATGGGAATTCAACAAATTATCCGTAGTTCTGACAGGTCAGCAGATGATTGCAACTCTACTGACATCAAGGTGGATAACCCCTTCCCACTGTTGATCAGTCTGGGATCTTTGTCATAAGTGCTCTAGCCATCTTCCTTCATGTTTCTTCTGTCTCAGGCCATCTGTAAACCAAGATAATCTGCAAAGAAGCTAAGAAAAAGTGAGATAAGAAACTCCACCTCAATAACCATAAATATCATTTATAGAGGTATGGTGCCTGGTTGGCTGACTATTACTACCACTAACAATTAATAGTGATTCTAATTAGCTCAAAAGGTTTGCAATTCCGTTACTTAATCATCTAGGGCCTCATCCTGCAAAAGGTCATATTTTCTGCAAGGAGATAAAGAAAGGCACTCAGCCTCTCTGCAAACTCTTCCCTTTCCACCATCCCCCAAGTTTATTCCACAGTGGTCTGCTGTGGCCATATCTTCAGTTACTAGTCTGTTATTCAGCATGTAACGGCTTGTAATTTAAATAACAGTTCCTTTAATATGTTCTTTAAAATGTGGTTTGGGTATACAGAAGTTTCCATTAAAATAAATTTACCACACAAATACTACTACACTGTTGTATTTGAGATACAGTAGTTATGTGCTATTTTGATTATAGAAAAATAAGACCCTGATCCTTGGAGGTGCTTTTATTAATCCTTGTCCTGCTGAGCAATTGAACCTCTCATTGACATCAATTAGAGAACTTCCAGGATTGGGCTCTAACTATGGATTCTCTGAAAATGTAGTAAATGTTGACTTTTCAGTGGAGACTACTGTAGAATATACAGTATAAAACAATTTAAGAATGGGATAAAACTTAATAGTCAATAAATGATTACCAGCATTTGAAAATGAGAACTTTCCAAAACATACTTATGTCTGTCTGGTATTAATCTCTCTCTTTTCTAGGATATTTTATATGGGATCTGGGCTTCACCTTGCCCAGAAATCTGGGGTCTGATCTCATTTTAAAACCCATATATTTGATCCTTATACTCAGTCTTTAGTTTGGCTGGCTATAACTTGCACGGTCTGTGTTACTTTATCCCTATTGTATGAGATTGCATTTTCAGTTCTGGATTGCTGGACTGAACTCTAGAAACAAGAACTTTGTTCACCTTGTAGATCTTATCCTCCCTGCCACAGTTGTTATATGAAAGTATAAAAATGCTGGTGGTGTGTTTTTTCTCTTGCTATTTCACCACTTTGAAAGGTGATAGCATCTCTCCACTAAAACTGGATCTTTGTGTCAAACTGCAAAGTTCAGGCAATGTTTTAGAAGAAGACCCAGGGTTGTAGGTTTCCTGAGCCGCCCCCTAGGTGGGGGAAGACATGGTCTGTTCTGTATCCACAGCCTGGTCCATGCCTTCCACCTCCAGGGCCTACAGAAGCTCTCCTAAACTACGGGTAATCCAGCATGGAGCATGCTGGGGCACGCCTTCCTGTGCCACCACCAAGGGCTCTGAAATGACCAGCAGCTTTTATCTCCACCCAACAGGCCTCCCCCAAGACCTCTCTGAGCTGCTGTTCTTTTATCAGAACCTCCTCAGGACCTGGAAGCTAGTCTCAGTGACCAGTCCATAATAGACACCAAGGGGGAGAACATGCTAGCAGAACCCCCGTTACATAATCCACAACTTAGTGTGCAAGTGGTAGAGCCCCCTTTGATGCACAAGAGGTTGGTCTTGGCTGGTACCATCAGACTGGGAAACCTCCTGGCCTATGACAGCAGGGACTGGGTGGACCCTGTGGAGATTGGCCAGTGCATGGGTTTGTCCAACCCATGCATTTCCCATTGTGTGCTCCAGGAGGTGAGGGCAGTTCTGCCTCCTGCTTCTCTTGATTTCCTTGAGTGGGCCTAGTGGGAGGGTGATCTCCACCTGTCGCTCACCCCTGGCTCTCCAGCACTCACCACCAGTCCCCTGCCCAGCAAGCCTCCCCAGCCATCCCTAACATGCAACCTAAGTCAGCTGAACAACATCCAGCAAGCCCACCTCTGAACTGCTCTCAAGAAACCTCTGAATGCACTTGTGCTTCACACCATCTATTTACTCATCTTTGTGTCCCACCCCAACACCAAGTGGCAGGACCTGTTGCCACCTGAGGAGGATGAGGAACCCTGGTGGGCCACTTTATACTCCACTCTGGTTCCATAGCCCACCAGGGATATCAGCTGACAGCTCCTTTGTTGGTTAGTATGCATAGGCATGTACCTCTTACTGAGGTTCTGACTACTTCTCCCTGCACTTCTTGATCTATACACTCCGCATCCGCAGCCCCACAGTCACAGAACCTCCTTGTCAACCTCTTCCTGACATTGATCAAGAGGGCCATCTGTCATACTTGAAAGAGGAAGCTAGACAGGGACATGCTCAGAGACTCTGGGATCTATTTCTGGTCCCACATTTTATTACATCTTTGGGCAGGGTTCCTCTGAGTGGTGTCCACTGACTCCTTAGACACCTTTTGAGGAGCAGTGTTGTCTGGGGTTCTCTGCTAGATGTCTTTCTCTCTTTCTTTCTCTCCTCTCTCTCTCTTCTCCCCCCCCCCCACCCGCATTCCCCCCTGCTCCAATCCCTCATCTTTGACCTCACTCCCATTCCTAGGGTATTTTGTTTGTTTGTTGTCCCCCCATTTGTTGTCCCAAGAACTCCATTGTAGCCTGGGCTTAGTGGATCCTTCCCCTTAGCTGTGGGGTGGGTCTTTAGATAGGGGCAGGCCTAGACCTGCCTGCGCCAGTAATGCTTATGACATGCTCCTCATGGTCCAAGGCAAGACAGACACAGATGGAGGCTTGCCAAGCCATCTATTAAGCAGCCTCCTCCACTTGTGGTCAACTGGATCAAGCGCTCTTGCATGATAGTCAGGGATGGGTGATGGGGGTTCCCGCCCACCTATCCTCCATGCCATGTGGCAGGGTGCAGGTCCACTGTTCAACCTGTGCATATACATTTCTGCCGCAGATTCCCTTCCTGCTGGAGAATTGGAGTGATTTAGAGGCTAGAGTAGCTGACTGCTTGCAGAGGTGGATGGGGCTGCTCTGGTGCCTTCCCCTGTGAGGGAGGGCATTGATGCTCAGTCATGTGGTTATGTCTATGGCTTGGCACCAGTTCAACACCCTGAGTTGGACCCCTTGCCAACCTCTAGTTAAAGAACTCAGAGGTTTTCCTAACTGGGGCTGCACTCAATCTCTGTGGGTGTCCCGAGCCTCCCATTGTGGGAAGGTGGACAGGGCCTGGTCTGCATCTGCAGCCAGGGGTCCACACCTTCTGCTTCAGACCCTGTAGAGACCCCTTTACAGTGCAGGTAGCCCAGCAGGGAGTGGGATGGTGAATACCTTCCTCCCCTCTCTCTGAGACAGCTAGCAGCTATTTTATCTCCACCTGAGAGGTCTTCACAGAGACCTCTCTCAGCTGCCAGTCTTTTACCAGGACCTCCTGAGGACCTGGAAGCTAGTCTAAGTGACCAAATTTGTATCTGCCACAGAGGAAGAAGATCTCCCCTTTGAATCCCTGCTACACAAATGCCATCTTCATGTGTCACTGGTGGAGTCCCCTTTGGTGCATTGGAGGATGATCCTGTCTGGTATGACCAGACTCTGATACCACCTGGACTACAATCCAAGTGACTGGTGGATCCCACAGTGCTCACCCAGTGCATGGGGCTGCCTACCCTGTGTGTCTCCTGTTGTGTGCTTCTGGAGGGGAGGGTAATCTTGCCCCCTGTTTCTTTTGCTTTCCTTGACCATTTCATGCAGAAGAGTGCTCTCTGCCCAACCCGCACACCAGGCCCTCTTGTTTTTCTCATTGAGCCCCTGCCCCATGAGCCCACAGGCCCGTCCCATAAACAACCCAAGACTGCTGAATGCCATCCAGCCCGTCCAATGCTGAACTGCACCCAGAGAACATCTCTACATGCTCCTGCTCTATACTATCCATTTCCTTGCCCTCATGTCCTGTCTCAATATTAAGTGGAGGACCTGCTGCCACCCGTGGAGGGTGATGGCCTTGGTGGATAAACCTCTAACCCACTCTGGTTCCATCGAACACTAGGGATATTAGTTGGCTCCTTGCTGCATGTGCGGCTAGTGTGATTTGTGGAGTCCCCCCAAACCTGTCACTTCTGTGGCATGATGGAGACCCTGGAGCATGTCTATGCAGAGTGCGCTAGGCTGCAGCCTCTTACTCAGGTTCTGGTTGCACTGCCACGTCACTTGCTTAGTCTCACACACTCCATCCATGGCCCCACGAAATTGCAAGATCTCCTCCTGGCACAGCCCAACATGGTTATCCACCAGACCAGGAGGAGGAAGCTCAGTGAGGGAGGTGCTTTGTAACTGTGAAGCCTGTTTCCATTCCTTCATCACATCTCTAGACAGAGCTCCTCTGGGCAGCATCTGCTGGCTCCTTGGAGTCCTTTGAGGAGTAATGGGCGTTGTCTGGGGTTCTCTGCTCTGCATCCCCTTCTGAAACCCTGTCTTTGAATCCTTGATGTGCACTCCCTTCCTATTTTTTTAACTTTGTTGTCCCCCAGAATCAGTTGATTTCAATGTTCTTTTCTGGCCCTCCCCCTCTGCAGAAGGGGTGGCCCTTTTGCTTTTGTAGACAGTGTCCTTTTGGGGGAATTGTCTGGTATATGGAGACCAAATAGGCCCGTGCACTGAATGAGGCAGGAATCTCTAGAATAAATAGTATGTGATAATGGAAATAAAGTCTGTTATCATAATGCATGCATATACATTAGAGGCCTGAATAAAAGTTGCACAGGCAACCTTAATTCTAGCATTTCCTAACTTTTGAGTGCTTGACTTTGCAACCTTAATGTTCTTTTAATATAGCTTTCCTGTGTAACTTCTTGGGTTTTTAAAAAAGCAAACTGAAAACAAAACCCCCAAATTCCGTCATGTTGCATTATATTGAACCCCCATGGGTCATCAGCAGGGTTGGAACCTTTATATCCACTGCACACACCTCTGGCACTTGAGCTCACTAAGTAAGTGGTAGAGTAGATTGTCACCCTATATGTTGACCAGCAATAAGGGGAAGGTGATCCACGGGTCTTGGCAGTGGGTTTCACAGATACTTGCTGATAGCAGAGAAACTGAGATCCATAAATCTTGTGTTCCATTCTAGGCTCTTGAGAGAAGTCTGCCTGTTCTCCTCAAGCTTGATTTCTTCTGCCCCATTCCCTCAAGCTACGTTGCTCACATCTGTGAAAATGTCACACTCTCTGTGAGGTAGTTAGGTCAACCTAATCCCCACTCTTGACACAGCTATGTCAATGGGATAAATCTTTTATCAACCTAACTACTGCCTCTTTGAGAGTTAGAGTTACTACAGTGATAGAAAAATCCCTTAATCACTGTAGTGTCTATACTACAGAGCTATAGCAGTGTTGCTGTAGTGTAGATGTGCCCCCAATCTCCTTGTCCAGCTAGTCCCAGTCTCACTAATAATGACTCTGACTGGCTGTATCTACCTCCAGGCAGAGTAGTGGGTTTAAGCAGGATTTATAAACAGGCAGGAGAGGAATAATTCGTTCTCTTGGATCACATCTCAAAAATATATTTCTTTTTAAATTGTCACTGATGACCAGCACCTTATTGGAAAGTGACATGCTGGATAGGATGATCACAAGGACCAGTGAAGATAGAAGTAAATAGAGACCTAACATAACAATTGCTATAGGATCCAGCATTGGCTTTCAGGCTACATCATATAACATCCCTAAGTACTTTAAAGAAAATTCCTATAAATTGTTGTGAAAGGGAATTTTGGTTTCTCATTCACCTTCTACTCTGAACTCTGTCTTTAAAAAGTGAAGCAAAACACACTTTTTTTCAAAATTTAAATTTAAAAAAGATGCATTATATAATAACAGTTAGATTACACAGTTTCTGGGCTTGTATTATAACAGTACCCTGCATTTGGTCTCATTTAATGTGACCGAGTGTTAGAAATAAGCCCAGGCCAACATGTCAGCTGTGAATGCCCCAAACTTTGGAGGGATCAGAAACGAAACCAGGAGCTGGATCCAAATTTCACAGCTAGTCTCTGTCTCGAGAATAGGATGAACCAAATCCCTGGGTTTGCACTCTTGGACTTTCAAAATCTAGATCCAATTTTTGTGGATCAAGACCATCCTTTTAAGCATGTACCAACGCCCAATTGTACACACTTTGTACGTTATCACTTCATTTCTGTATGGCTTCAAGATTTCTAAAGGGAAAATTTGCCTGAGACAATGGGTAAATATTTCAAAAGCACCTTAATAAGTTAAGGCACTTTGGGAAATTTTACTCAATAGCTATCTATGCAGAGCATTAGCATGCTACAAACTATAATTATAAAATTATTAAAGTGTGAGTGGCATCTAGTATGAATCTGCCTGTGCTTCACAGACCAGATGAAACTTTTGCATGCATACATAGTACAGCACCTTTTATTACTGAAAGGTAAATGATTGTTTTCATCTAACTTTTTTACAATGATTCTCAATAAGCATGATAGGGCACGTCTTAGCAGAAATTTCACAACATGCTTAGTCTCTTTCAATCAAGTTCTTCTTTGCCATTCCCTTTTACCATACCCTAAAGCAGAGATATGAGAGCAGTCTTCTCATAGACAAGATCTACTGAAAGGAAATAAAACCTTGCATGCTTCCAATTTATGGATGCAAATTATTTGAAGTGGTTTAGAGTATGCAAATAACTCAAGTTTGCCATCAGGCAAATAATGGCTCCTCTTTTAGATAGTTCCATATGCAACTTTTTATTTTGCTTCTGATAATGTGCATTTCATTTAAAGAGGGGCAAAATGCCTGGCTGAATATCTCTGAAAAAAGTTTCTTTAATCCTACTTTGGAAAAGGTTTTATTGGGGCAATGGGCGGGGAAGCTGTTCTATTAATTTAGATGGAATAAATGGGCCCCATGTTAACATGACTCTGTCGCTGTCCACCATTCAATAATGTTAAACAAGGTTTAGGTTAGGGTTTGGTACACAGGGCCTGTTTAGTACCATGGCAAACTCATCATTACAAATCCTTTTAACTTTTTATTAAAGACAGAGAAAAGAAGGAAAAAGAGGTAAAGCATTTGAAATGTGAAATATTAAATAAGGCTTTCATTTTAACGACATCTCTTGTTCCCTTTCCCCTTTAGCTGGAGATCTTCTAGTAGGAACCCCCATTTGACAGTCTTTCAGATGGTATAAAAGTTGGTAGTAACTGTCCTTTTGGGGAAAAGGAAGTTGTTAGTTGAACTGAGCTGGAGCTGTTGTAATTGCTGCTGCTGTTAAAGTCTGATTCTGTTTCCTAAAAGACAAATATACACAAAAGGGGGAGTGAAAAGCAGCTTCTGTCTTTGTTGACTTGCAGCCTCACTGCTAAAGAAACATAGGCATGGCACATGTTCTTATCAGCCAATCAAAGACCTGGCAAACTTGTACCAGCACTGGGCTGTTTTGGACACTACTATTATCTGCCTTTCTGGTCATAGGCTCACAGCAATGTTGCAAAAATATACAATCCTGGCAAGCTAAGCCAAGGGGAGTGATGGGCTGAATAGCCCATCCCCTCATTATTTTGTTCACCAATTAGGCCTAATTTTTGACACACCAATTTTGGTCCATTGATTTCTGGTCCCTCATTTATCTTGTTCACCAGACATGATTTTAGCATAATCCTTAAATTATATAAGTAGGCTTCTTTGTCTGTAGCAATCCAGACCTCTCTCCCTTTTGTATGTTTTCCCATCAACATTTGTTATAGGTTATTGTGATATTTTATGAACTTTCACTCACTTTTAACAGTGGAGTTCATAATTAGGGTAAACTTGTAGCCCAATTATTACCATTGGTCTGAAGACTGAGTTTTAGCTGGTATTAGAGGTGGAAGTTTCAAGGACT
This sequence comes from Lepidochelys olivacea, assembly GCF_965140295.1. Classification (NCBI taxonomy): domain Eukaryota; kingdom Metazoa; phylum Chordata; order Testudines; family Cheloniidae; genus Lepidochelys; species Lepidochelys olivacea. Next base: position 82,461,544 of record NC_140415.1, on the reverse strand, counting down.
GTTGGGGAAGAGTCAATATGCCAAGAGTTTTCTTGTTTTAAACCCTTCTTCTCAGTCTTGGCCAAAAGATAATGGTTAAGATGCTCAAACAGTAAATCTAGCATGTGGGTTGGGGAGGAGGATGCTGTTAAAGAGAACATACCTAATTTACAAAAACTAAAGTATTCAGTCCCAGGGAAACTCACCACATTTATTGCCTTCTTACTTAGAGGGGTGAAGCTTTACTTCTATCAGCTGTTGCAGAAACATCCAAAAGCATTAAAATATCATTTCACATTATGGCAGAGGTTTGTTTGGGGGGCGGGGAGGGGGGGAATGTCTTACCTTTTCACAGAGCATGAAAAGAAAGCTGGAGTTTATTGGAGATCCCCAGACTTATTTATGTAGGACATAGCTTATGTAAAGTTATGGATGACCATTCAGCATTATGTTGATTAATCAAGAGCAGATAAACAAGTTTATGAAACTGTTTAGCCAGTTTGATTTCATAAGTGGAGTTAAAGAAAACTAAGTCCACAAGGTGGAAATACATCTCTTTCTAAAGGAGGCTGCATCTTTTACTTGCATGTAAATTTAAAAAAAAAAAATCACATTTTGAGTCACAAATAAAAAATATGTAGAGATTCATGCTGTATCTCAGGAAATTCCCTTGAATGAACAGAACAGGGCAATCTGGCACCGGCCGCTGTCAGACAGGCTATTGGGCTAGATGGACCATTGGTCTGACCCAGTATGGATATTCTTATGTTAAGCATTTATACTTCTCTGATTACCTTAGTATCAGGGTAGAGGGGGTGCCATCTTAACTGTCATTACACATAGTTTTTGTGCATAAATATAATTTAGATAGTTACTGGCAAACATTTGTTTTTTTCATTGTATTTTATGGGTTGTGTGCATTATGATTTTTAAAAGCACTTAATTTAACATTTTCAAATGTGTATGCCTAAAATTAGGCATTCAAATCCATATGGAAGCTAAATGGACATAGAGGTATTCAGCCTTTCTGAAAATGTGCCTCCACGTGTTTTAGGTGTCCAAATTTAGGCACCTGCCTTTGGAAAATGTTGGGATTAGAGCCCAAGATAGGCCCAAAAACTTGAAACAAATTAAGGTTTTTGTAAGTAAATGTCAGAGACTGTGGATAATTGAAAGGAAGTAATTTCTTTTCATTTAAAAAGTATTCATGTAGTTTTCACCTCAAACTATTAATATACTTGCTTGCCCTCTGAAAGCGAAAAGGCTCATGGGCTTGGAATTTGCATTTCCCTTGTGTCTGGAGTAGCTTAGATTTTTGCATGCTGCAAGAGCTCTGTCTTTTTAGGGCCTTTAGGGAGGCCTCAGAAAATAGTTTTGGATGGAGTAAGATGGGATATACTTTGCTGCTGGTACTTATTATCTGATAAGTTAACTTTTATTATGATACAGAGTGATGCTCCTAGTGCTTCAGCCTTTAAAATATATTTTAAATAGAAATAAATACATAAATAGTTAAAATATGAATGTCATTTGTGAAACTCCATGTGTTAAAGCTTACTGGCTAGTTAAGGGAACAACAGTAACGTTCTGCATTAAGTCACCTTATGTTAACTGAGGTGATCTAAATTATTGATAGCATTGTTAAAGGACAATTTCTTAACCTAATTTATTTTGTGTGCACATTTAAAAAATTTTTCAAAGCAGCTCTTATATATCCTGGTCACTCTTTTTCTGAATTCCCATTCAGTGAATACTTTCCAACAAATTAATAGTACAGTAGAACCTCAGAGTTACGAACATCCCGGGAATGGAGGTGGTTTTACTCTGGAATGTTCATAACTCTGAACAAAACATTATGGTGGTTTTTTTTTTTTTTAAGTTTACAATTGAACATTGACTTCATGCAGCTTTGAAACTTTACTATGCCAAAAAAAAAAAAAACCCACTGCTGCTTTTAACCATCTTAAATGCAATAAGCACAGAAACCGTTTCCTTACTTTGTCAAATTTTTTAAACTTTCCCTTTAGTTTTTTAGTAGTTTACATTTAACACTGTACTGTACCGTATTGGCTTTTTTGGGTCTCTGTTGCCTGATTGCATACTGCTGGTTCCAAATGAGGTGTGTGGTTGACCAGTCAGTTTGTAACTTTGGTGTTTGTAATTCTGAGGTTCTACTGTAGTAATAAGTATTTCTTTGTATTACTGTAGGGCCTAGGCGCCCTAGCATGAGTCAGGACTCTACTGCATTAGGCACTGTACAAAAGAACAAAGAGATACCTCAAAGCTTACTATCTAAATTCTGCTTTTGATGATCCAAAATAGGGACTTGATAATAGGTGTTAATAGGCATAGCGCTTATTACCGTCTCTGTTCCCCTTGACTTTGGCATTGACTCTTCTTGTTGTCACACCATATCTCTTAATCTTTAATGAGACTATGTCTGACATTGAGCACTATACCCATTTGTGGTTGCAGGATCATGCACTATGTCTGAAATGATCAAACACCCCCAAAGCATAAATTGGAAGCTTACTCTTTGTATGGTAAATTGTTTTAAACCTTGGGTAACTTAACTTTTAAACTTGGTGGTTTAAAATGTATGTAAAATAAGAAAAGATGTCCTCCTATTGAATTCGCTAATTGCCTTGTAATTCTGTTACCAGTTCCTTCTGCATGTTTTAATATGTAATATTCTGCATAAAAAGCATCTAGTACAATAACTTTTGAAATGGTACCTGCAAACACTTCATCAGAAGCTTTTGCCACACTTACAAAATATAAAAAATTACACTACAGTAGCCTAACTTATAAGTGTGGAGTTTTTTGTCCATAGGCCTTGAAATATATCTGCATGAAATTGGAAAACCATGGTGGCAACACTAGAAATGTACCAAATCTTACTGTTCCTCCTGAAAGTTGATTGTTTCATTACAATCTAACTTCTTTTCAAACATTCTTTTCTAGTCTTGTAACATTCATTCTGTCTTGTAATAGTGTTCACAGTGACTTATTAAAATAAACATGTGAGTTTACACCTATTTGTTTCTGGATGATAAACAGAACAGTGAATAAATGAATAGCTTTTGTAGATGGAATATAGTCTTGCACAGCCATTCCATCTGGCTTCTGTCCAGGGGTGGGTTGATGCAGGATTGAATAGTCTTGATTATTTTTCTTTGTCTAACAGAGGCAGAGAAGGTGAAAAGAAAACCAATGAGGGAAGGAAGACAGACAAGCATTGCTGATAACCTGTGTACAACCCCCACCCTCATAATTTACTTAATGAAGATTACACAAATTTACCAGATTTTGTATAGGCTTTCACCATTTGCCTTTGGGGAGCTCCCAAACTATCTAGTCAATACTGATTTCTGTGCCTAGTGGTGCTGATTTATAGTTGTGTGGTATGTATATAAAACTTGTGAACATTATGTGTATTATTTAGGGTTTTGATACTTACTACAGGAAAGTGCCAAATATTTTACATAGTGTAACCAGTTCAGTGCTCTGCTAACCCCATGTCATGACCTGGAAACTCATGCATTTTGTAAAAGAATACTGTCTACCCCTGAGATTTGTAGAAAGATAGCCCTGATGCTGCAAATTTTATAGGACTCAGGAATAGGGTACACAAGGAAGAGAGTTAGGAAGATTAGTGGACCATTCCTCCACTTTTCAAAGACACCATAAAGTATATGGAAAGTGAGAATCCCCTACAAGCCTTAAGATCATTGCCCCTATCCTTAGTTTTACTGGGCATTACCTCCACACACCTCTTCCCTCCACTTTTGAGTGCTGAGAGCCACCTCCTCCTCCCATAAGACTCATCAGGATTGTAGGGATTCAAGGGTGGTCCCTAATAGTCTTTAGTCCCCAACAGGTCTACTCTAGCACACTGTGGAACTTTTGAGATTGTGTTGGCTCACTTAGGACTCAGACTTCTAAATCTGTGGGACAATCTCAGAGGAACATGTGGTGACCAACTCAGGGTTGGGCATGCTAATGCAAAGCCCAAGACCCACAGCCGGTTGTGTGCCTCCAACAAGCTAAAGGCTTGTGGAAGCTTAGTAGTTGCCTCTTAAGGTAATGGGTACCCACTGAGTCAGAGGTGACAAGTCTTCTAAGACTGAGTACAGAGGAGAAGCCAAGTTGAGCAGAACAAGGAGCTCCTACACACGCCAAGAGGAGTGAAGGACTGACTCCCATCATGGGCCTGGGGAGCAGGTAGAGGGCTAGGACAGCACCTCTTCCTAGTTCCATTAACTCCCAAGCATCTTGCCAGCCACAGGTGAACCTAAAATCTAGTCATGAAAAAGAAAATGCACTTTTTGTAAATTTTGTTGGGGGGCTTTTGTTTTCTGTACATGGTTTCACTCTAATTTGTTGCTCTGAGACAAGCAACAGGGAAAACTGACTAACTGGGGGAAGCCATGCCTTTGTACATTTTATGGTACTTTGACTGTACAAAGTAAACCAACTGGAAAAGACTTTAATCTTTCAGTTATAGTTGTATTAGTCATAACAGTAGGTTTAAAAAAGATTCAGACAAGATTCTTTTAAGATGTCAGTGCCCCTTTAAAGAAAAATCTAAGGCAACTAAACTGGGTCAGCTAACCTCAAAAGCTTGAGCAGCCAGAGAAATACATCAGACTTTACATCACTCATTTGATGTTTATAGGGACAATTCCTAAAGAAACATTCTCATTCATCTTTTCTAATTATCTGTCTTCTGTTCCATGACCAAGGTCTTCCAGTCATACTTTTGTTGCTCTCAGATATACAATATGAAGATTCTTTTCATTTAAAGAATGTTTCTAATAGAAAACATAGTAACTTGTTCATCACATAAAATACCAGTTACATTTGCAGAATATCTGGCTTCTGCCAGAATTGCGTTATTTAACAACAGTTCAGTATGTTTAGATCATTCTTTTTATACTTTTCTGATGTTAGCTGTGTAGAGTTTTAACACTGGCAATATGAAATTATCCCTCTTGAATTCTAGTAGCAACATGAAGCTGCCCTGTTAAGGAGGAAATAAAAGACTCAGCTCAGTAAGGCCAAATCCACTATTACTAGTAATACAAAAATAGGTATTCAAATGGGTGAAAAGTTCTCATGCCATATAAAACATGTACGGACAGCTAAAAATAACAATGGATAGCAGTACTGCAGCTTCCACACAAACCATTTTTCATTCTTATTCTTCAGGGACCAACTCTGCCAGCAAGAGGGTAATTTAGTTTTTATGCCCATACTGGCTTTGATTTGAGACTCTTCAAAAACAATTTATATGCTTTTTATGCAAAGAATGTGAGAGTATACAGTACCTTTCTGCAACATTCAGAATGTCATGGATGTACCACTTACAGCCATATTTGACCAGAAGCCACCTTTTTGCAGATCTTTTCTCAAAGCAATATATCCCATCCAAGAAATTAAAAAAAAATATATAACTTCTGGATTGAATCCTTCATTCACTAGATGTCCTCTCCAGTGCTTGGAAGTTGTAGTACTTTACGTGCCTTCCTAAAAAAACAAAACATAATTCAGATATGGCACATTATTCAACTCAGATTACAGATAAGTAAATAAAAGTAATTACTGAATAAAATGAATGTCTGTTATAAAATGGCTTCAGTTGGAAGGGGAGAGCTGATTACCTGCTCGGTGTGCCTGATTACAATAATAATGCAATGAGTATAAGAATTAGATATTTAGAAGTAAACTTTCTTTCATCTTTATTTAAAAATCCAGACAAGCCGATATGTTTCCAATGCAGAAGTTCAAACTGTGGGTTACAGAGTACTTGCTGGTAGTCTGCAGAGAGCTGACTGAGTGTCTGGCACTGGCAGTCCTATTTCTATCTGCTAAGTTTTGTTAAAGACATTACAAATACAGTAAACACTTTCCTAATGTTACTTTTCTATGTAAACAATTGTGGTAGATTCTTCAGGGCAGTTGTAATCACAAATTCATGGAGAAGGACTGTATACAGTAGCAAATGAAGGGGAGAGGTGGAATAATCTAAGATGTGGTCTACGCTAAGGGAAAAGTTTGAAAACTTTTGATTTGTGGCTTTTTAAAATTTAGTCAAGGCTTTCCGTTAGTCTTCATTCTCAGACAGACTTTCAGGAAAAACTTGAACTCTTTTAATCCATAATGATTAACTCCCTCTCCTTTCCTTCCCCTCCCCTATTTCTCCATGCCCATTAAGTCTTCGGCCTCTTTGCTGAGACTGCTAATAAGTTTGCCAATTAGTTCACTCCACTGACAGCTTATATTATAGGAACCACAGAGACAAACCACAACACTTCACACAGGCAACTGACAAGCTGCCAGACAACAACTTTCAATCACTACCAAGCTGGGGTTGATTCTAACTGATTACCCAAAGTAACTTGTGGTCTAGCTTCAACATTGTTCAAAAGCCAGAGGTACTTAAGATAGAAAATTAAAGAAATACCCTTATTTCTAAAATATTTAGTGGTTATGAACCTTCTCACTATCCCTCTAGTCTGAATTCTCTTTAATAAATATAGAATAAACTCAATTCATGCTCAGACACTAAATTGCCTTCCTTGAAAATGTTAACTTCCAAAACTTTTAAAAGTGAGATCAGTTCACTTTACAATGGCAAACAGACACTATTCATCTAATCTTATCTAGGTTTTTATACTTCAGTATGTGAGCACCTCATCTTTTTCCTCAAACAAATATCTGTTCAAAAGACTTCTCCCGGTAGAGGGCACTGCTGTTCTAAAGGATTCTCTGGACCAGCACATCTACTCATGTTACAAAGTAGCACAAGTAGGGTGACCAGCTGTCCTGATTTTATAGGAAAAGTCCCACTATTGAGGGGCTGTCTTATATAAGCACCTCTTATCCTCTCCACCCCCATCCTGATTTTTCACACTTGCTATCTGATCACTCTAAGCACAAGGCTACTCTAACAGCTTTTAAAAGATGATTTACCTCGTATGTTTCCCTTCAGTGAGTGAAAAAGCTTTCCTCAATTCTTAAGTCCTTCCCTAACTTCTTTCCTTCCCTTTTAATAGTTACCCCTCTCCCTACAACTGATCAGTTTATCTTCTCCCTCATCTTTCCCTTCTCTAGTCCCTCCCTGTGTTGTAGTCTCATCCTGCTCTTATCTTAATTTGGGGATCATTTCTGCCTTTAAAACCCAATTCCTGTTGGGGGCAGTGCAGAACCGTAGAAAGCCTTCCAGAGCTCAATGCCACATGGGACAGAATTCTGACTCTTACATCCCTTGATGGGCTGTAGCGTACTTCCTGGCACAGGGCCCCATCACCAGGGCCATCTCGGCAGGGAAAGGGTGCAGGCCCTGGGACGTAGATGCTGAGTTTCTAAGTACCCCCTGGCTCTGCCCAGACCCTGCCCCTACAACAGCCCTTCCCCCAAGGCCCCACCTCTTCCCACTCAATCTCTTCCCTGTCCAGTTCCACCCCCTCCCACAAACATGCTGCACCCACGTTCATCTCCCCTCCCCAACGCCTCCTGATGCTGTGCATGAAGCATTTGATCTGCAGTAGGCACTGGGAGGAAGACGTTGATCGGCAGGGCCTGCTGGGGGGAGGGGGCAGTTCTGGGAGGGGGCTCCTCTTCTCCTGCCCGCCTCCCCCAGTCGTCACCTCACCCTGCTTGCCCTCCCACAGGGCCCCCCAAAGCACAGGTCCCAAGGCGGATACCCCAATTTGCCATATTCTAGGGATGGCTCTGCCTGTCACTACTCAGTGTGTTGCACTGCCTGGCCAGTGTATGTGGCCTCACAGTTACAAATACACACCAGGTTGTTACCTTTTCACCACATGTGTATTTAGTCCTTCGTTAAAAGGTATAACAGCCTTCAGTCCTCAGCCTAATCTCTCCTTCTGAGCTTCCTCTTGCTTCCTGTTCCTTCCATTTATATCCCCCATTACATTATTAACACAGTGATTACCACCCAGGTGCTCATAATCCCCCAACAGAAACTGTTTAATTGCTCATCATAGCTAAGCTTATAGCTTCTTCATGTTGCAGTTACATCAGTGATCCAGGTACTATAATAGTGACCTGTCATACACACTCCTTTCCATGTCCATCCTAATCCATGCCTTTTTGCCCCTTTGGGGGAACTTGTGCTTTAGGAAGCACTGGCAGGGAGCAACCCCTGAACTTCAAAAGTTTAGGGATTGTAATTTTGTCCTAAGGCTGCTATTTTACTGCACCTCAAAAGACTCAGGGCCCATGCAACAGATGATCAGGTTCTGGCCTCTCCTGGTCCTCTTTAACTCTCTTCTACCTCTGAAAATCACACATATACATTGGTTAACTGGGTCTATTTGAAATTCACATGATATAACCTTGGGGTAGGGTCAGAGTGGCTCAAAAACAGTAGAATGCTGCCTGAGGAGAAGATGGGGAGAGGTGGATGAAGTCCTTCTGAGGCAGATGTGGGAGGGGAATGCCCAAATATTATTTAATATAGGGGGAAACCTAGAGCTAACCATGACCTCATGATTGAGCACTAAACCCAATCCACTGTAATAAGACAGTCATATCCCAGCCTAAAAAACCAAACCACATTGCATGGAAATATAAACATCTTCTGGCCACTACATGTTATGTTCCTGAAAAATTCTCTCTAACCTCAATTCTAATCTGCTGGGTCCAGGTACAGTTTTCGTCTCTCCTTTGTAAAACATTGATCGTACTAATGGCACTCACTCAAAAATCACAATAAAAATCCCATGGTCACTCCCACTGATGACATATTGTGGGTATACTTGTGTTACAGTATCAAGGAGCAGGGCCTGATTGTGCTTGGTGTAATTTATAATGAAGAAGACAGTTCCTGTCCCTGAGAGCTAATAATCTAGATGAGAGACCAGAAGAAACAGTAGACAAAACAGACAAACTGGGTGTGGTTGGTTTGGAAGGAGGAAGTAATAATAAAACAAACCATTCAACAGAAATCACATCTTGTTACCTTCTTGTTTGTGCTACAATATTTTTTTATTTCCACCCTTTAAACTATATAGCACAGACAGCCATTATGGGATTCCAAGCCCACAGAAAGACTCTTGTTGACTTCAGTGGGCTTTGGATCAGGCCCTAAATGCTTCGGACAAAGCAAAACTGATATTCAGCAAGTTCTAAATTGTGTTATGAAACCCAATAACCAAATGCTGTATGTGAAATTGCATCCAGTAGTAATTCACTGATCTTATTATAATCTCAGTAATAAACCTGGAAATGTCTCCCATCCTGTCACTGAAGTAGATAAAGTCATCCTGGTCTATCACCATGAGATCCCCTGAATCGAAGTTCACATCTCCTTTCTTAGCAGTTTCTTTACTGAGGCTTCTTTATTTCCAGCATTACCAGCAAATGGGACTGTCACTTGGCCAACGAGACGGCCAGCTTCACCTGTACAGCCTGGGAACAAAAAAGACTGCCTTTATAGTAAAGAGATTAAAGCATAAAGTATTATATTAAAGCACCTTAGAAATACCAGACCCACTCTTCCCATCCTATTAATCTATAACTAGACTAGTTTATAGTTATTTTCAGATGAGGAGAAACAAGTGAATGGAAGGGGGGAGCATAGCATTACTTCCCTCTTTCCTAAAAACCTGGAGCAATAAGGCTTTTGTCACTGACCTGAAATAGCAGTTATTCACACAGCTCTAGGCATTTGTACATGAGGTGTTACAAAGTGTGAAGAAAGATGCTCAAAATCTGCTCACAAAATAGTATAAGAACTGTTCCTGTGTCTGGGTTTTCTTTTCATAAGGCAATATAGAAATGAATACATTCAGAGATGGAAACAATTATTGTTCCTCACCTGTGTGCACTTTTAAACACCATCCAAGTTCATCCTTCGCAGGTTCCTGTTTCCAGACATCATATTTCAGCAATTCAAAAGAATGCAAAAACTAATTTTTAAAAAATCACTTCAAGAAAAACCTGTTCAACTTCAGGGAATTTAACAAAAGGCCTCATCCAAACCCCATTTAAGTTAATGGAAAGTCTCCTACTGAGATTGTTATTTGACCAGGCCCCCAGTATACTAACATGATGTTAGTGAGGGAAAGCCTCACTGCTGTCAGATAATGAAGAAAGTCTTCATTTCTTGGCAAACAACATTCAAGATAAAGCTAGACAACAAAGAAAAGAAATCCAGAGTTTGTGAGTATTCTTACTCACAATATTTGTTAAAGCTATGATTAGAGGAAGAATATTGATTCTGCTTCAAAAAGAAAACACAGACTTGCTGTCCATTTCTAAATGGTGTGCTATTCATTACTGGAACACAAATCTTAAATATTTAAGATTCTCACAATAATTTCAAATTACATTTCCATATATCCCAAAAGTAGTGCAAGTCAGTTGGGTATAGTTGTTTGGTTTAGGCTTTCCTGTCTTCATCCTTGGTCCCACAAAGTTAAAATTGCTTAAAGAGCCAAACTATTATATATTCTATTATTCTGATGGTGGGAAGGCTTTTATGGCATCCCAAATTAAAAACAGAGCACATCATCCTGGAAATCATTAATCTAGTTCTGGTATCAATGGAGCTGATTCTTTACTATCACATTTTTTGAAGTATTTGATTGCACTTTAGTTTTGTGTTTCATATCGGTCTTTATGCCGATAAGAATAGTGGTTGAGATTTTTCAATGCATTATTGTTAATGGAAGATGTGTGGCTATATCCCCTGCACTGCTTTGAAAAAGACAACCAGTACCCTAGTATATGAGATTTTATGTGGAAAATATTTTGAGATTTACATTTTTCTCTTTTTTCTCAAAGAGTTTGAGGACCTTCTGGGTCTGGTGGTGGTTGTTATTTTCTTTGGAGCAGGGGGAAATAAGGCACAAAATAATTAAGTGATTTTATCAAAAGTCAAACAACAAATCAGTGTATAAGGTAGCTCTAGACCTATATCTCCAGATTTCCAAACCTGTGCACCAACCAAAAGTCTGCTCTGCTCATTATTTAATCTTACACTGGGTATCAGGCTTTTATCAAATAAAGTAGCATGTACTCCATGTGAAAATCACCTTGAGCGGATCTTGTGCATAGGCACTTCTACAGAACAAGGATATTTTTGCATATTTTAGTCCAAATTCATCTCTCAGTGACATCAGTGAAATCCTGTTGACTTCAATGGGATTACACTGGTGTGAATAAGATGAGAATTTGCCTTGGAATGGTTGTGGGAAGTTTTTTTCGTAAATCAAACTTTGTCATAGCTATGCTATAGCCATAATAAGTGTGACCTGCATGTAACCCCCTCTTTTCTTTACTATTTGTGCCTTTGGGAAAGGAGAAAGTTTGGCAGTCTAGAGGGAATGTGTCTTTTTGCCTTTGAGAAGATGCTAAGACAAGCCCCTGCACCTGTTTTATTTGTGTAGCTGACCAAAATAATATTTCCTTTTGTGGAGCCATGGAATTCAAATTTTTAAGTTGGCCAAACCTCATCAGAAATTCTTTCCAGACATCTTAGGCTATTTCCTGCAGTAATGTGCACTTGGAGATTTCTTTCATCTTCTGCCTGTGAACAGCCAAAGAGAAACATTCTGAAACTTTGATCATTGGTCCTATCACATTATTTTAGAGAACAGATGAAAACAGAAGTGATAATTCATGACCAACTCTGCAATTTATGAGACTTAGATACTACAGTAACAGACATTACAAATCTGAAAATTTGTATTCAAGAAGTTGGGGAAGCAGCAGAATGGCTTTTAGCTTCTTAACATACCCAATGTGATGAGATGCAGTTTTCAGCTCTAGGCCCCAGTTCAGCAAAGCACTTAATCATGTGAATAATTTTAAGTATTCCGAGTATCCTATTGTCATCTGAGGGATTATGAACATGCTTGAAATTAAGCAAGTGATTTCCTGAACCAGGTCATAGTGCTGCTCAGCACTTTGCAGGATTGAGCCCTAACACGTTTCTCATTTTAATTTTGAGGTCAGGAGACTGACCACAAAAGGGCATTGTGGTTACATATGGAATGGGATTCCCTATAGTGAGGGCACCATCAGTCTTCCTCACTGCTAATACTGGTGATAAGTATTAGGAGTGCATGCTTCCCTACTTTGTTCAACCAGCTCTGTTCTCTTCTTCATTTCTAGTTTTTAGATGTGTAGCAACCCAGCACACATAGATGTGATCAAACACAATTATGAGCCATTTGGTGGTCAAGATGGGGAGGAGTTCATATAAATATATATATATAATTACTCATGGCTCCTCTCTATCACATGGTCTCCAGTGGTAAAATTTCAGAGTAACAGCCGTGTTAGTCTGTATTCGCAAAAAGAAAAGGAGTACTTGTGGCACCTTAGAGACTAACCAATTTATCTGAGCATAAACTTTCGTGAGCTACAGCTCACTTCATTGGATGCAGTGGTAAAATTGTGTTAGAACACTCCTACAAAAGTGTCCAGTGCAACAACAGTAGAACATGTCAGACACAGTAGGTTTCTGAAGTTTAGCTCATTCAGAAAACATTCCCAAGTCCTTTCTAGTTTCAGTCACTTAGTCTTTGGTGTTACAGGCGAGCTCTATTCTACCCTTATTCATTCTGATCGGCGCATAGATGCTGTGTAAGCTTCTTGTAGACTAGTGCTGTCCCACAGAGTTCTCTGTCTAGTTTGTTAGGCTGACCTGGTCTGGTTTCTACATGGAACCAGGCCTATTCCATGGGTCTATTCTTTACTCTTCAGATTCCTATATTGTGCCCATCAGCATAGTTTCTGAGTTTTGTCTGGAAGCTGGGACTGCTGGTACGAGTTTCACTCAGAGGCATGGTACTAGTCTAATCCACCCTTTCCTGAAACACTCCACATTCCTGCTTGCTGGGCCACCTACCTTTCTGCATTCCACTCCAGTTCATGATGCATCAGCTACCATTTAGTATCTCATCCGATAGGTTTCTTTATTGTAGGGCCAGGTTAAGATACTTTCTCCTTATTCTCTAATACAAAAAGCCCCTTTGGTCCACTAGTCTGGACTAGTTGGTTACTCCCTTGTCTTTGGTGCCTGGACATCTGGGCTTACTGAAGACCCATCTGCTCAGGCTTGAGTTTGGGACAGCTGCTATCTCGATTTACATGCTCTTCTCCCTTTTTTGCTTGACGCCTCTTCTACATTGGGACCACACAGTCAGACATGTCAGCTAGTGGGCTGGCCTAGTTGCTCCTTTGTCTCCAGTACTTGGGCCAATGTCTGAGCTCTTCCAAGGAGCCCACACAATCTGTTAGGTTAAAGAAACAATAGAACATATTTAAATAGTTATAATTGAGGCCCAGATCATCCACCTTAGAACTGTATACCCTAGATCTTTACACAGTCAATCCACTTCAGTGGTAGAGATGACCTAGATGACCCTGGATTGCAAAACCCAGCCAGATGGTCTGATGGAACTCACCAGGAGGGGAATAAGGGAGCAAAGGAGCTGGGGGAAAAGCAGGAGCCATGAACACCGAGGTGGGGAGCAATAGCATCAGAACCTGAAGAGGCTCATTTGGAGAGAATAACCGGTACTGAGGTTTGGGAGGAAAGATTAATTAATTTGGAAGGTTTGTGGGGGGACAGAGTATTTAATGCATCAGGTGGTATCACAAGGTTGTCCCCTGAGAGTCTTTTCCAGCCTTAGTCACTGGCCACCACAACTCCAAATGATCTTAACTATGGTGCTTCATTATATCCCTTCAGCATGCCACAGTGTTATTTACACAATGTTTACAGTCAGTTACCCACTTCCCTACTTGCTTCTAGGAAGGGCAGTATAGCTAGTACTCCCTTCTTTCTAGCCCCCTACTCTTTTCCCTACCAGTTCCTTCCTGTCTACTTATATGGTCCCAGCTTTGGGACAGAGAGGGGGGCATTACTTCTACCCGGTCAGTCCCTCAGCTGTATTATCTACTCAGTTAATTGGCACTCTCTGACAACTGCCTGTCTTTTAATTAAGGCCCCAGTTAATGAACAGTGGTGGTGATTTGAGTGACAGAGTGTTCTGAGTCAGTACCTGACTCAGCACAAGCAGTTACAGGTGAGTTTATGTTTGAACTGGAAGCCAATTAATTCATAAGAGAAGAAGGAAGCCATCACTGAGAGGTAGTATTAGGAGTCAGAGTATTTGGTGATATGCAGAAGCTGACAGTTTTCTGTCTTAGTGTGGATATCGGTCACGGTATTATACAGGGTGTATAAAAGTTCCCCTGTCAGTGAGCTAAGGACCCCCAATTACAGCGACTAGCTGTCAGTAGAGCAGTCCTGGCACAGCCCTTAGCACAGGCAGGGAAAGCTATTGTTTACAGTGTGAGAGTTAATTGCTGCTTGAATCCCTGGGATAAGTTCCAATGGTAGAAATAGAAGTTTTGCCTGTTTACATGAGGGGCTCCACTGGTCCAGCTTTACGAATGGTTGTAATTGGGGCAAATCCCCAGTCTAGGCAAGGTCTAATTTAATGTATGTAGACTTCTGCAAATTTAAAATCCACCTTTTTTTGGATAAAGAATTGGAAGATCTAGCAAGGTGAAGTTGCAACTGAATTGTAATCACCCTGGTCCTGTGATGTCTTTTTATATGCAACCCAAAGCTGCTCTGCCTTTTTTTTTTTTTATGCGTAAACCAGTAAAGAAGTGTGAAAATTAACAACTCACAAATTACACAGGAATTACCTGCTTCTATTGTAATGATTTTGTGCTACAGTTGTAAACATAGTGCAGGAGACACCTGGCGTGGATATTGAAGTTGAGGAAAGCCACCACGCTGCCCATCTTAACAACACAGAAATGAAATCAGGTTCATTACTCAATATGTCCCTCTTTTTTAGAGCTTCCTGTTGCAGGAAGACCTGAGCTACCCTGTTACTCCTCCTGTCCAAATCCTGGTAGGTGTGAACATTCCCTTCATAGATGATGAATGGCTTGTGGGAACACTTCCCCACTTGCTGCATAAAAATATCAGTGAAATACTCCCTGTCCTTTCCCTGCTCTTATGTTTAATCTCATCTGCCTCCTGAAGAAGATCAGGTCTGCCCAGAAATATAGAAAAAATAACTTGAGTGACATACAGTGTTACAGCTCATGTGCCAGTTGGTGAAAGCCACATGCATAACATAGTGCTGGTAAAAAAAACAATAGCTATAAATATATTACTGATACACAATGATACATTAGTATAGTCAATAAAGGGTTTTAAAAGAGAGGTAGACTGAAACAGTCCGAAAAATTAGTTAATTGTAATCCATCAAGTCAACATGAAGGCTACTTCTAAATGCCATATGAGAATTTACAGAAAGTAGAAATACCAAGAACAAAAATGTAAAAAGGCAGAAAGGAGAGGAATAAAATTGCACAGTTGAATAAATCATGCAGGCCAAAAACTTGTCTTCTGAAAATGAAAGTATAACCAAAGTGATACTAACAGAATGAACAAAGACTTTGAAAAGTAAATGTAAAATGGAAATTAAGAAACAAGAATTTGAAGAAGAAATAACAAAATATAAAGACATACCATTTGTATTCTGAAACAAAACATTTTAAAATTGAGTCAAGGTTGCTGCTTGGCTGCATTTTCCAACAACACAAACCCTAGAAAGCAAGGGAATAAGGGGAAAGTCATTGGGCACCACATTTACACTCAGCTCTTATTCTCATCCTTAACTACTTCCATTCTACCTTACAGTCTGCATATCCCTACTCTCATCCTGAATAACTTATAAGCACTCTGGGACTCTGACTATTCAGATTAGTCATCAGTTCATGTGTGTGGCTTTAATTAATTATATTGGAAGTAGTTCTGCAGGTGGTTTTGTATTGGTGTGTGAAAAGTAAGTGAGGTACAGTATCAGACTGCAAATGATAAATGTGATGGGCTATCACCAGCAGGAGAGTGAATTTGTGTGTGGGGGGGTGGAGGGTGAGAAAACCTGGATTTGTGCTGGAAATGGCCCACCTGATGATCACTTTAGATAAGCTATTACCAGCAGGACAGTGGGGTGGGAGGAGGTATTGTTTCATATTCTCTGTGTATATATAAAGTCTGCTGCAGTTTCCACGATATGCATCCGATGAAGTGAGCTGTAGCTCACGAAAGCTTATGCTCTAATAAATTGGTCAGTCTCTAAGGTGCCACAAGTACTCCTTTTCTTTTTGCGAATACAGACTAACACGGCTGTTACTCTGAAACCTGTCATATAGCTCTCCAAGGTAATTGCAAAGCATTTATATTCTTTAATGACCAGATTGGTGACTAGTGGCTATATAGAATTGCTATTATTTTTTATTTAAATTATAGTAATTCCCAGGAGCCTCAGCCAAGACCATGAACCCTATCTGCCCCTAAGCATTTATTATTTGGCAGATTTTTTTATATGATCATGGTTGATTGAGGAGTTTTGAAGACTGATAAAGGTTATTGCAGAGCTTAGAGTGTGAAGATAACCACTGTGCAGTTTAGAAGTTCCACATGGACTGCTACAAAATTTACCATCTAGCCACCAAAACAGTCAATATGGAGTTTTAATATCTATAGCACAGGCACAGACTGTGTTTGTGGACTCCTCGGACAACAGGGTTAGCTAGCAGAGTTTTCAGATCTTACAATATCTGCAGAGCACACTTGCAGTAAATTCCACACCAGAAAGGAAAGCTCTTACATACAACATACAGAATACATATTTGTAGAAAAAAATAAGGATTCTGAACATGAAAATGTTCAGGCTTTCACTGCACACATATATATAACAAGTAAGTACATAGGCCAAAACATTTTCAAGTTATGAGTGGATTTTTAAAACCCCACAATTTTCAAAAAGTAAAACTGCTATTTTTCTAAGCCCTTTAATTTGTAAATGGCTTGCCTGGTTAACCTCAAATTTCCCAAAATGATTCTCCTCAGTTTTGAAACTAACCATGTAAAATTTCAGGCCACATTTTTAGTTATTTATTTATTTTTAGTTGGAAGGGACTCAAAATCAGGCCTAGAATGCCTTAGTATTTCAGTCACTTCTGTAATTCCACAAGACTCTACTTTCTGGTTCTCTCCTTAATGCTTCAATGGCATTTTGCTTGTGCGTTTATCTAGATTTGATCTGCTGCATTGACAGAAATAAACTAATGTGGTATTCCTAAGAGTCAATGAGCTCTGAGGTATTGTCCCTGGAGCCTAGGATTGGGCATTTTAGCAACTAATACAGACTAATCAAGTCATTCTTTTGTCATTTTATTAATTCACGGCCAAACTGATATTTTTGGTTCTTAAATTAAATGTATCTATATTTGTATATTTGCATTATTTTTTAAAAGAAAAATTATTGGTATTTTTGTCCTCTCTGAAACCTCTTAGGTGTGCAGGAATCTGATACACAGAGGACTGTAAAAAGATCTAGTTCACATTGGTCATGTCTAACTCATTCTATGAAAGTTCTATGTATTATATTGACCGGTTTCAGAGTAGCAGCCGTGTTAGTCTGTGTTCGCAAAAAGGAGTACTTGTGGCACCTTAGAGACTAACAAATTTTATTTTTATATGGCTAAATTTGTTAGTCTCTAGGGTGCCACAAGTACTCCTTTTCTTTTTATGTATTATACTGTGGATTTTACATTGACATTAGAAATTAAACATCAGACTGAGCATTATTGGCCTAAACATTTGAAGCATAAAACACTGGTGATCAGCCCAGTTACCTAAATTTAATTTGTTAAGTGGAAAAATAATAATTACTAGGCAGAAGTCTCTCCCAGTTCACAATTGGAACAGCTGCTACACAGGCTATGTTTGAAATATTACTCTATTTTTTAAAATTTTTGTTTTTTAACCCAGGCACTGCCAACAAAAAATAAGAGATTTCAAATAAATCATTGGTAGCTTAGTTACTAGAACTGATAACATTAGTTATTGTGAATACACTATCTGATTGATTTAGTATATTCCTTCTATACATAAATTGATGGTAAGCTATCCTGATTCTTGAGAATGTATTTCTTATTCCTAAGCAATCGCCATATGGTTTAGACAAACAATTTTCAACCTGTGTGCTATTCTCACTTTGACTACTTGCTATTACTTATTTGTGGTAAGTAATTGGCCACCAAATTTACATGCTATTATTTCTATTTCCGGTTTATTTTTTAAACTAGGAAATAATGTGCAAGGGAAAATGAATAGTGAATAAAGAAGAGCAAGTAATAAATATGAGTACTGATGACTCTTGTACACACACAAATACCCAGATGTGAATACATATATATGTATAGTATGGCTTACTCCAAGCGTTCAGATATTGTGAGTCAGGCTCTCCAAAATAATGAAATTGTGTTTACTCCACAATATTCATGCAAATACAGTAGTATTCACATGAGCGCCCATGAACAACAAATAAAACATGGTGAAACTAACCATCTAAGCAGAATTCAAATGAATGTTTTGTCTTTGCAATATTCAGTCAGCTCACCTGTCTTCACTGCATGCTGCTTTTGCTTAGTAGAAATCTAACTAGTTAGTAGTAGGAATGTATTTTTAAATCACATATACTGATTTTCAATTCTCACGAAGGGATTAAAACTTTCATCCCCCACTAGGCACAAGAATCATCTTTAGAAAATTGTATAAATTCAAACAAAGGAATGTTCAGATTCATATATCAAACACTAAGCTGTTTGTTTATATAGATTTAAGCAACAGTAAAAAATGCCTCTAGAAGAGCTCTATGCACCCTGAAATTTACTTAATCTTACAACAAATAATACATAATACACCAATGCACACTAAATGGTAGACAATATCACCAAACTAGCATTTCCTCACCATTACTTTGATTATTTCTTGATTAGTTTCTGGGATTAGGTTAGATACTTCCTGGATCTGCTCATAACTTCACAAGAAAGATGCATAGATAATCTGCATATGCTTATTTTATCCCACAGTGGAGATTCTCCAGTAGCTCCACTCCCACATGACACTGTAGGGAAGAGTGCATGGGCAGGCACATATAAATGTTTATACCTGTTCTCAACAAGTTCCAAATCTTCAGGCCTGTATTTCCCCAGCTTTGTCTCTGACTCTGAGTGTGTGATAAAAGAATACTGGAATGTTGTATGGAGGAATTTAAAGGATTTGTTTTGTACAGACACAAAAAAATGGGCCAGAACTCCAGCTTCTGAAAGTGAACATTCCAAATGGATTGTAAATTGAACTTGTCTAATTGGAAAATAAATGTGTAAAATTTGGTGATATGCATGTATCTTTCAGCTCATTTTTAATAAACATACATAGGGTGACCAGATGTATGTTTATTAAAGGGACAGTCCTGTATTTAAGTCATCCTGCAGATGTCCCGACTTTTTCTTAAAAACTGGCAAATTGTCTCATATTTTCTGTCGTTCACCCGCCCATCACCTGCCGCTGGCCGGATCCCTGCTTGCAAGCCACCTGCCCACCAGTGGTGAGTGGTGGGGGTGCAGTCCAGAGGCCGACGATGGGGGCGGGTGTTCAAGGATGGTGGCGGGGCAAAGATGCAGTGCATGGGCCGGCCACTCCTCCTGCTGGTCCATCAGCACAGGCCCCACTACATGCCAGCTCTTGGCCAGCAAGGCTCTGACACCCATTCCTGCCGGCACTGGCTGCACACTGCAAGCTGCGGTGGCTGGTCAGTGCGGGCAGGTGCCAGGAGGCAGCCAGTGATGTATCGTCTCTGCTGCCCACCCATCGGCCCTTTATGTGCTTTCCCTCTGGCTGTCCTCTCCCTGCTTTGCCCCTTCATCCCCACAGCCCCGCTGCTCCTTCATATCCCCCATAGCAGGGTGCGTCCCGCTCACAGCCCTGTGCAGAGAACCAGCCCCTGGTCGGAGTGCTCAGCTTACAAACAGCCTGGCTGGCAGGCTCTTTCCTTCCCCCACTGCCTCTGACTGGGCCGGCGCCCCGGGAAAGCCCAAAACCCTCTGGCCTTGGGCACTGGCCAGGAGAAGCCAAGCCCTGCATGTGCCAAAGCCCTGCACAGCACTGGCACGGGGAAGCCTCTCCTCCCCTCAGATAAGCTCTTCAGTGTGTGGTGGGGAGCAATTTCCAGTCTGTTCATGCCCCAAACCTGCAGGCTCCACAGCAGCCCCCAGGGCAGGGGCTTAGCACCCTCTTCGCCTGTTCCCCACCCAGGTTCTGCCCCTACGGAGCACAGGGCTGCTCTGTCTCCTAGGCACCCTCCCCTGCTGAGCCACCTCTCTGGCCGATTTCGCTGAAGCCTCTGCAGACAGGTTCGTTGGGCCCTGGTGCACAATGCATCCTTGGGCTTAATTCCTTCCTGCCCACGCTGTAGCCCAGGGACAGAAGACAGCTGGGTTATATTAGTGACCCGCAGCGCCTGGAGGTGCTAGCTGCCTTTTGACACTGTGCGCATAGGAAGGGACAAGTTGCTTCCAGCCACATGGGAGCGGTGCAGAGGGGAAAAGATGAGCGCTACAAAGATGCAGGCCAGGTCATCCCTTCCCCACATCCTGCTCCCCTGCAGATGGAAGCAGTTCCCATTCCTTCCCTCCCACCCTGTGCTGAAAGGCTGCTGCTGGCCACATTCTGGTGTGAATCCTGGGGTCCCAGCCAGGCATGGAGGGTGGACAGCACCAGGCATGGAGGGTCGGGTCTGTCAGTCATCTCCTCTGTATGAGAGGTGTATGGGAGTGTGTGTGTTACCCCTCCCCATGTGAACCCTGAAGCCTTAAAGATAAGAAGGTAAATAAAAAGAATCCAACTACGTAGTATTTCTTTTTAACACGGCCGCAGTCAACTTGATGTTAATTTGAACATTTGTATGATTGATTGCCATTGAACTCACTTGTATGTGAGTAATTTTACCAGGTGTCTTGTATTCAGCATAGGGAAATATGGTCACCCTAAACATACATGACCTGTGTTTGTACAAATACGCGTTGAGGAACAGTTATTCATATGAATACCTATGTTCACAAGCAAACAAGCACATTTATGCACAAAGAAGATTATTTGTTATTTTCCTGTTTCAAATGTGTAATCAAATGATAGAATGAAACCACACCATGTAACTTAGGTGGTCAATCACCCAAAAAATAATGAATATTAAATAGTAGCAGAGCTCAATTTGCAGATAATCTGTAGGGTGTAATTTGTTGAGACAAATGATTTAATTAATAATGGACAGATCTGGCAAAATGGTTATTGACTCACAGATAGCCTTTTGTCCTGTTCAAAAGCTAAATTTGTCAAATTGTTGATTTATGAATTGTTCATCCTATTCTAATTAGTGGACTTGTCTGGTTGTGGCACACAAATCTGGAATGTTACATTGGCCCAGTCACAGGGTGTGTTGGCCCTTGATGGAGGTTGGGTTCAGCTGCAACTTTGACAGGCTTAGCTCCTCTTCCCAAGTGAAGGGCAAAGATCATATATGTGGCACATGTGACAACGAATCGGGCCTACTGGGGGCTATGAAGGCTGCTTGTGTTCTGCTGAAGAGAGCTATTGCAGGAAGGGCAGACTTGTAAGCAAATGGTCCATTAAAGGGTGGGAAGAATGTTAAGCTAGAGCCTGTGAGGAAACTTAGGAACTTTCTAGAGCTTGTAGGTAGAAGGGCTGAGAGAGACCTGCAGGGAGCAGGAACCAACTAAAAAGGTAAGAGAAGAAAGAAGTCTGTGAGGAGGAAAGCCTCACCGAGGATAGGATTAAGAACCCTACATTAGGATGTGAGCCATCTACGAAGGCTGAGTGGAAGATTTGTATTGTTTTGAAGTTTAAGGAACCAGCTTCCTGAAAAAGGGGGAGTTACTGAGGAAAAAAAACTGCACTATGAAAGTTAATTCCCTGAGAAGGGGCAGGGACAGAGCTTGAAGCCAGACCAGGTAAGTCCTTGCTGTAGAGCGAAATTTCCAACTGTCAATTATGTAGGCAACTGAGTTGAGCCCATTGAGCCCATTGCCCAGGGTGAATTTGGCCCCCTGAGTTTATCTCAAAGTTATCTATAATGATCAGAAATTAATAAAAATCCAATAATTACTGCAAAAACTCTGAGATGAAGAAACTGACAAACATTTACACAGCATGACATCCTGTTAAACCCCGTAGGATGCAGTTAAGGAATGGCCATGACAAAAACCGAAAACCAAACCAAACAAACAAACACACCCTGCTGCTAACATTGGGTACTCAAGGCAGGCACATGGACTCCACATTTACATTCCATTAGCAAAGAGCTCAGTATCCCATTACGGAGTATTAGTGTAATACCGTGGTTCCCAAACTTGTTCTGCCACTTGTGCAGGGAAAGCCCCTGGCGGGCCACGCCGGTTTGTTTATCTGCCACGTCCGCAGGTTCGGCCGATCGCAGCTCCCAGTGGCTGTGGTTCACTGCTCAAGGCCAATGGGAGCTGCTGGAAGCAGCGGTCAGTACATCCCTCGGCCCACACCACTTCCAGCAGCTCCCATTGGCCTGGAGCAGTGAACCACGGCCACTGGGAGCCGCGATTGGCCGAACCTGCGGACGCGGCAGGTAAACAAACAGTCCCGGCCTACCAGGGGCTTTCCCTGCACAAGGGCAGAACAAGTTTGGGAACCACTGGTGTAGTATCTTGAGCCAAGATACAAAATCAGGACCGAATATAATGGAAAAAAGTCCGTCCGCCCCCCGACCCCCGCATCCTTGACAATAGCCAGCATTAGAATGTTACTCTTTCTGTCCTTTTGCATGCAACTAATCATTCTATCATCACATACAAAATCATTTTAAGTGACATGTTTATGAAAGAATGTATAGCTAAGTGAAAGATAATTTTTATTCCTAATAAATTATGTTAGTAAAAGAGTGCATTATCACTGATCCAAAACACTTCACCTAAATTGGCTACTTAGCAACTAATCTTTTTCTACTGAATGTAGTCTAAAGAGACTATGGGCTGGATTCTGCTTTTATTCATACCAGGGTAACTAAGGATAGAATGTAGCTTTACATCTTTATATATTTGAACTGTTGTTTTTTATAACTTTTTCAATGCATATGAAGACTGTTGGATAACACTTACATTTCTAGAATCTCTCAAGTGATTTATAAACCGGTAATGCATCTATCTCTTTCACATAGCCTACAGATAAGTGCTGCTCCTGTTTTAATGTATGTATTCATGCTGTAACTACAGATACATCATTTATTTTTTCACCATAACTTAACAATAGAAACAGTCACAACATCTGTGAGCAATTTAACATTTGAGAGAGAATACCATGGAATATCAAGGTCAATAACAAAAACACATACTGGATGGCTACTAGTCAGCAATCATATCCTGAACATGGCAGATGACTGGGAAGCTTTAATCCAAAATGCAGCAAAATACTGAGTTCATTTATATTATTATAGTACTAACAATGAACAAAAAAGTACAAACATTATTTTAAGTTAACTATAACTGTAAGCAGTGATGAGCTCCCAAAATCTTAACAACTGGTTCCCTCCTCACCCCACAAGGGCGTCGTGGCCCGCCCCCAACCCCCAGGACTCCTGCGCCATCCAACCCCCCACGTTCCTTAATGTGTCCCCCCCCAGGACCCCTGCCCCATCCACACCCCTCCCCTGTCCCCTGACTGCCCCCAGAACTGGGCAGGAGGGTCTCATGGGCCACCGTAGTGGGTGCCCACCCCTCCCTGCTCTGCCCCTAAGAGCCAGAGGGACCTGCCGGGGGCAAGGTGGGGAGTCCCAGTGATGCTTACCTGGGGCGGCTTCCGGGAAGCATCCGGCAGGTCCCTCTGGCTCCTAGGGGTGGGGTAGCATAGCTGGGGGGGGGAGCAGGGGGAGCGGCCGCTCCCCCCACTGATCACATCAAAAGTGGCGCCTTAGGTGCTGACTCCGTGGGTGCCCTGGGGCTGGAGCCCCTACGGGGAAAATTTGGTGGGTGTAGAGTACCCACTGGCAGCTCCCCGGCCCAGCTCACCTCTGCTTCACCTCCTCCCCTGAACACACCGCCCGACCCTGCTTCTCTGCCCCCCAGCTTCCCGTGAATCAGGTGTTCGCGCGGGAAGCTGGGGAGGGCTGAGAAGTAGGCAGCAGCTTCGCACTCAGGCCCAGGGAGGCGGATGTGAGCTGGGGAGGGGAACGGTTCCCCTGCATGCCCCCCGGGTTACCTGCTGTGGCCCGGGAAGCCCTCCTCACGCTCCCCTGCCCCAGCTCACCGCCGCTTCGCCTCTGCCTCTGCTCCACCTCTGCCTCCTTGGGCCTGAGCGCAAAGCCACCGCCTGCTTCTCAGCCCTCCCTGGCTTCCCGTGAATCAGCTGTTCGCACAGGAAGCTGGGGGGAGGGGGGGCGGGAGGCGGGTGGAGAAGCAGAGTGGGGCGGTGCATTCAGGGGCGGAGGCAGAGCAGAGATGAGCTGGGGCAGGGCGGGGAGCTGCCGTGAGTGCTCCAGCCCCGGAGCACCCATGGAGTCGGCACCTAAGGCGCCACTTTTGGCTGGTTGTTAAATTTAAAAGCACTTTTAGAATAACCGGTTCTAAAAGGGCTCCTAAATGTAACAACCGGTTCCAGTGAACCAGTGCAAACCGGCTCCAGCTCACCATTGACTGTAAGTGGTTAGTCATGGAGCTGGTTGAATAATATTAAAGAATGACCTATAATTAGATACATTTTGCAATGTCATTCAAACTATTTCTTCCTGTTCACTCATTCTACTTATGCAAACCTGAAATACTTATTTGGGGTTAGCTTCTGCTTGGTTTTCATGTGGCTGCACAGTGGTGAAGAGGAAATTATGAGCCTCCCCAATTTTTGCACAGCTCATGTAAGAGCTGGCCAGAATTGCAGTCCATACTCCTAGGGATTACTTCCTCACTTCTCTTCAGAGGTTCCCAGTGCCCCAAAGGGGAAGGGAGAGAAGTAGAGAGAAGTCAGAGCCATGTTTCAGCTCCCATCGCACCCATACTCTCTGGCAAGCGGAGGTGGCAAGCCACATGAAAAGAAATATGCTACACCTCAGGAAGGCCTAGATCTGTGTGGGAGCTCTAGATATGACCATTGAGGAGCTCCACGAGACATTTGTGCTCCACACTGCCACAGCAAAGGGCTATTAGGGTCTATATAGGTTCTTGTACATGCTCATCACCGTAGTGTATTGTGCAGCATGACCAACATCTGTCACAAGTTGTTTGACTCATTCTCTCCTCAGGGGGAGTAGTATGCACAGTGGAGTGTCTTATTTTAGTAGGGTTTTTTAAATCTACATGTTATGCATTTATGTTAGAGAAGACAAGCCCAAATAAATGCACCTTGCACTTGGAAAGAAGGTGGGGAGTTTTGTGATGGTCCTTAGTTCCTGGGTGGTTCATTCCACAGTCATGGACTGACCCTGAGAAAGTTCTGTCTCCCACACAGACAAGTTTACCCTTATTGTAGAGAGTTCCATTATGCCAGAGGAGCAAAGTTGTTAATTATGGTCTTCATCCTGTAGTTTTGGATAGTCTTTGAGAAATCTTGGGCTCAGGCCATGAAGCACTTTGAATATAAGAATCAAGATCTGAAACTTGATTAAATATTCTATAGGGAGCTAGAGTAGAAAGTAAAGGACAGTTTTAATTTGCTCACAGTAACCTCTGTTGCTGAGCAGATGTACAGAATGTTTCAGTGTTAGTTGGAGTTTCCCATGGGTTGACGGCTTCATGCTCAGGTATACTGCATTGTTGTAGTCCATAGGTGTCAACTCCATGGGTGCTCCGGGGCTGGAGCACCCACGGGGAAAAATTAGTGGGTGCTGTGCACCCACCAGTATCCAAGCATCAACCGCCACCCCACCTCCTCCTTCTTCCCCTCTGCCTCCCCTACCGCGCTGCATCCCCACTCCTTCACCTACCTCCCACTGTTTCCCACCTGGCCACCTCCAAACAGCTTTAGCAAGCTCTGGGAGGGAGGGGGAGGAGTGGGAATGTGGCGCGCTCAGGGGAGGAAGTGGGGAAGAGGCGGGGCCGGGGCCGGGGATTTGGGGAAGGAGTTGGAATATTGCCAGGGAGGGGGCGGAGTTGGGACGGGGACTTTGAGGCTAGTTTAATGTAATGGCTCCTGTCATATCTGAAATATATAACATAATCGGAAAGTTCTTGGAGAATAGGTAGTTGCTGCTATAGTTTAGATAGCATAAACATCTCCACTATAAACCTTTTTTTCACCTTTTGGACAGAAATTTTCCCAGTTCCAATGTCTGCTTGAGTTTTGGGGGGTTTTTTGTTTGTTTTTTATGAAGTTAGAAAGAATATACTTCATCCATTTTAAGTATGAGCAGAAAAGTATACTATTCTAATATTTCAACCTTATTCCAACAGCTCTGCAGCTGAATCAGTTGGGGTAAGAAAGTTAAAATCTGGTATGTATCCCAAATACATAATGAAGAAGGAAGGTGGGGGGAATTCCCATGAAGGAAGTGGGATTGAGCTGTAATAGTGAGGCCCTGTATCATAGAATCATAGAATATCAGGGTTGGAAGGGACCTCAGGAGGTCATCTAGTCCAAACCCCTACTCAAAGCAGGACCAAACCCCAACTAAATCATCCCAGCCAGGACTTTGTCAAACCTGACCTTAAAAACCTCTAAGGAAGGAGATTCTACCACCTCCCTAAGTAACCCATTTCAGTGCTTCATCACTCTCCTAGTGAAAAAGTTTTTCCTAATATCCAACATAAACCTCCCCCACTGCAACTTGAGACCATTACTCCTTGTTCTTTCATCTGCCACCACTGAGAACAGTCTAGATCCATCCGCTCTGGAACCCCCTTTCAGGTAGTTGAAAGCAGCTATCAAATCCCCGCTCATTCTTCTCTTCTGCAGACTAAATAATCCCAGTTCCCTCAGCCTCTCCTCATAAATCTTGCACTCCAGCCCCCTAATCATTTTTGTTGCCTTCCACTGGACTCTTTCCAATATTTCTACATTCTTCTTGTAGTGTGGAGTCCAAAACTGGACACAGTACTCCAGATGAGGCCTCACCAATGCTGAATAGAGGGGAATGATCACGTCCCTCGATCTGCTGGCAATGCCCCTACTTATACATCCCAAAATGCCATTATCCTTCTTGGCAACAAGGGCACAGTGTTGACTCATATCCAGCTTCTCATCCACTGTAATCCCTAGGTCCTTTTCTGCAGAACTGCTGCCTAGCCCCTCGGTCCCTAGTCTGTAGCAGTGCATGGGATTCTTCCGTCCTAAGTGCAGGACTCCACACTTGTCCTTGTTGAACCTCATCAGATTTCTTTTGGCCCAATCCTCTCATTTGTCTAGGTCCCTCTGTATCCTATCCCTACCCTCCAGTGTATCTACCACTCCTCCCAGTTTAGTGTCATCTGCAGACTTGCTGAGGGTGCAGTCCACGCCATCCTCCAGATCATTAATGAAGATATTGAACAAAACCAGCCCCAGGACCAACCCTTGGGGCACTTCGCTTGATACCGGCTGCCAACTAGACATGGAGCCATTGATCACTACCCATTGAGCCTGATGATCTAGCCAGCTCTCTATTCACCTTACAGTCCATTCATCCAGCCCATATGTCTTTAACTTGCTGGCAAGAATACTGTGGGACACTGTATCAAAAGCTTTGCTAAAGTCAAGGAAATACATGTCCACTACTTTCCACTCATCCACAGAGCCAGTTATCTCATCATAGAAGGCAATTAGGTTAGTCAGGCATGACTTGCCCTTGGTGAATCCATGCTGACTGTTCCTGATCACTTTCCTCTCCTCTAAGTGCTTCAGAATTGATTCCTTGAGGACCTGCTCCATGATTTTTCCAGAGACTGAGTTGAGGCCGGCTGGCCTGTAGTTCCCCAGATCCTCTTCCTTCCCTTTTTAAAAGATTTGCACTACATTAGCCTTTTTCCAGTCGTCCGTGACCTCCCCCAATCACCATGAGTTTTCAAAGATAATGGCCAATGGCTCTGCAATCACATCCGCCAACTCCTTTAGCACCCTCGGATGCAGCGCATCCAGCCCCATGGACTTGTGCTCATCCAGCTTTTCTAAATACTCCTGAACCACTTCTTTCTCCACAGAGGGCTGGTCACCTCCTCCAAATGCTGTGCTGCCCAGTGCAGTAGTCTGGGAGCTGAGCTTTTTCGTGAAGACAGAGTCAAAAAAAGCATTGAGTACATTAGCTTTTTCCACATCCTCTGTCACTACGTTGCCTCCCTCATTCAGTAAGAGGCCCACACTTCCCTTGACCTTTTTCTTGTTGCTAACAAACCCAAAGAAACCCTTTTTGTTATTCTTAACATCTCTTGCTAGCTGCAACTCCAAGTGTGATTTGGCCTTCCTGATTTCACTCCTGCATGCCCGAGCAATATTTTTATACTCATCCTTGGTCATTTGTCCAATCTTCCACTTCTTGGAAGCTTCTTTTTTGTATTTAAGATCAGCAAGGATGTCACTGTTAAGCCAAGCTGGTCGCCTGCCATATTTACTATTCTTTCTACACATCAGGATGGTTTGTTCCTGCAACCTCAATAAGGATTCTTTAAAATACAGCCAGCTCTCCTGAACTCCTTTCCCCATCATGTTATTCTCCCAGGGGATCGTGCCCATCAGTTTCCTAAGGGAGTCAAAGTCTGCTTTTCTGAAGTCCAGGGTCCATATTCTGCTGCTCTCCTTTCTTCCTTGTGTCCGGATCCTGAACTCGACCATCTCATGGTCACTGACTTCCAGGTTCCCATCCACTTTTGTTTCCCCTACTAATTCTTCCCAGTTTGTGAGTAGCAGGTCAAGAAGAGCTCTTCCCCTAGTTGGTTCCTCCAGCACTTTTACCAGGAAATTGTCCCCTACACTTCCCAAAAACTTCCTGGATTGTCTGTGCACTGTTATATTGCTCTCCCAGCAGATATCGAAGTCCCCCATGAGAACCAGGGCCCTTGATCTCGTAACTTCTGTTAGTTGCTGGAAGAAAGCCTCGTCCACTTCATCCCCCTGGTCTGGTGGTCTATAGCAGACTCCCACCACGACATCACCCTTGTTGCTCATACTTCTAAACTTAATCCAGAGACTCTCAGGTTTCATACCGGAGCTCTGAGCAGTCATACTGCTCTTTTATATACAATGCAACTCCCCCACCTTTTCTGCCCTGCCCGTCCTTCCTGAACAGTCTATATCCATCCATGACAGTACTCCAGTCATGTGAATTATCCCACCAAGTCTCTGTTATTCCAATCACATCATAATTCCTTGATTGTGCCAGGACTTCCAGTTCTCCCTGCTTGTTTCCCAGGCTTCTTGCATTTGTGTATAGGCACTTAAGATAACTCACTGATTGTCCTGCTTTCTCAGTATGAGGCAGGAGTCCTCCTGTCTTGTGCTCTCCTGCTCGTGCTTCCTCCCAGTATTCCACTTCCCCTCTTACCTCAGGGCTTTGGTCTTCTTCCCCCAGTGAACCTAGTTTGAAGCCCTCCTCACTAGGTTAGCCAGCCTGCTTACGAAGATGCACTTCCCTCTCTTCGTTAGGTGGAGCCTGTCTCTGCCTAGCACTCCTTCTTGGAACACCATCCCATGGTCAAAGAATCCAAAGCCTTCTCTCTGACACCACCTGCGTAGCCATTCATTGACTTCCGTGATTCAACAGTCTCTACCCGGGCCTTTTCCTTCCACAGGGAGGATGGACGAGAACACCACTTGCGCCTCAAACTCCTTTATCTTTCTTTCCAGAGCCACGTAGTCTGCAGTGATCTGCTCAAAGTCATTCTTGGCAGTATCATTGGTGCCCACATGGAGAAGCAGGAAGTTGTAGCGATCTGAGGGCTTGATGAGTCTCGGCAGTCTCTCCGTCACATCGTGAATCCTAGCTCCTGGCAAGCAGCACACTTCTCGGTTTTCCTGGTTGGGATGGCTGATAGATGACTCAGTCCCCCTAAAGAGGGAGTCCCTGACCACCACCAGGAAACACAGGACAAACTTTTGAAGTAGCCTCAACTCAGTGTTAACTTATGAATGCACAAGTACTAGGCAAACACAAAGCTTGTGCTCAGTAATGCTTAGTTCTAGGGCTATCAATTAATCGCAGTTAACTCAGACAATTAATGCAAAACAACTTAACTAGATTTAAAAAATTAGTTGTGAATAATCAGTTTAAATTGCACTGTTAAACAATAATAGAATACCAATTTAAAATTTATTATAAATATTTTTGGGTGTTTTTCCTACATTTTCAAATATATTGATTTCAATTACAAAACCGAATACAAAGTGTACAGTGCTAAATTTATATTATTTTTATTACAAATATTTGCACTGTAAAAAGATAAACTAGTATTTTTCAATTCACCTCAGACAAGTACTATAGTGTAATCTCTTTATCATGAAAGTGCAACTTACAAATGTAGAATTTTTTTTATATAACTGCATTCAAAAACAAAACAATGTAAAACTTTAGAGCCAACAAGTCCACTCAGTTCTATTTCTTGTTCAGCCGAGTGCTAAGTCAAACAAGTTTGGTTAAATTTGATTTAAATTGTGGTTAATTGTAACTTTTTTATAATCTTGTGATTAATTGTGATTATTTTTTAATTGTTTGACAGCCCTACTTAGTTCATTGCCACCTGCATTTGCTAATGCCATCTGCACTCCATTTGTGCACAGTTATATTATGTATATGTAAATTCTGTCATTTCTCCAAATGTGGTTGTTTGCAAAATGTTGCATATGTAGCTATTTATTTATTTTATGCAAAGTAGTATACATGCATACAGAGGCCATATTTTGAAATTTTGGCCTACATGTCCATCCTGGAGACATGTCGGTTATTCATGGGGAGCAAGCAAGCGTACAAAAATAAAACCAGAATTAATTTTTTAAATAGCTAACAACTTAAAAGTCACAACAATTATTTAACCAAGGAAGCCAGAGTAAACAGCAACCAGGACACCAATTATTGAACCACACAGTCCAGAATCAATTAACCTCTGTAGATAATCCACTTTGTATAGTCAACAATATTAATTTAATGTTAGTACCCAGTATTGCTAGCTTTCAAAAAGACACATAGTCAAGCAAAGAAAATATTCTTCCTTACCTTCCACTGTCTGGAAACTAGGAGATAAGCCAAGAATCTGGTATCACTCACAGTAAATGGCAGTGAAGCTTTCTTCCTTTGGCTTACAGCTTGCAAATAAAGTCCAATTTGGTTCTGATTCTTTTATTTCTCTTTGAACTTCCTTAGCTTTTTTTCTAATTTTGAATTCTTCTGACTTTGTCTCAGATCATGGTCTGAAATTCAGAGATGTCTCCCAATTGCAGCATTTAAAAAACAAACTCTCACATAGTTTAGCTATCTGCTCTACAGTAAGAGTAATGAAATTCTACCATGTTTTTCCTACGTTTCTGCGGCCTGATCCAAAGCCTTCAGAAGTCAGTTTAAACCACTGTTGAATCAAGACTATAGTGCTCTGGGATCTCCTTTAGGAAGACTTGAGAGTTTCTAATAAATGAAATCTAGGTTTATATTCTAAACTGTTCTTTTAAGATAAATTATTGGAAAACTGATGAGTGTTTCCCTGGATAAAGTCTGCAGGATTTGTCCATTAACTGTGGAGTTATCAACATAGCTACATATTTACTTGACAAAGTCAATATTCTGAAAAGCAGAGCCATTTTTATATAATCATTTTTCAGATTGTAACAATTATCCATTTTATAAAAAAAATACGCTGGGAAGTTAATTTTTCCATGCATATGAAGTATAAATGCTGAACGTTGCATGTATACATATACATATGCCTAACAAAGAGCCATCCAGTCAGATCCCAACAGCACATTACTAATTTACAAAAATGTATATACATGTGTGTCAAGTGCATTAAAATGCCATATGAAGTGTCTCAGGAGGGAGGGGAGACAAAATATACTATAGTCAGCAATGAATAAGCCAATGAGAAATCTTTCACATGGGCTATATTTCAAATAGGAATGGTAATACAATCTGTATTTTTGGATTAAATGTTACACATTTTATGAGGGTTACAGATTCTGTACATAGTTTGGTAAAGGGAGGATTAACCACTTTCTCCCTCAGCAAGGAACATTACACATCTGTATGCCCTTATTTTCCAGAAAGCCCAGCCACAAGGGGTAATATGGCTGGGTACAGTTGTAGTAAATGTTCCATCAACAGAGACTATAAAATGAGTGAGTTTGAATGCATTGATAGTTTTGTGTTAATTGAATCTAGAAACATATTGAATTTGGGATTATGTTTAAAGTCATTGATTAAGTGTAGGCTTTGCTAAACTATTTTGGACCATCTTTATTATATTATTACTTTGCATTGTGCTAGGGCCTAGTCATGGACAAGGTCCTATCATGCTGAGTGCTGTACAAACATAGAATGAGAAGATGGTCCCTATTTCAAAGAGTTTACAGACAGGGCCAGCCTTAGGGGTGAATGACCACCTGGGGTGCTATGGCCCATGCGATGTCCAAGCTCAGTGGAGGGGATGGGTGGAGTGGGCTGGCTCCCAGTCGGGGGAAGGGCTGAAGTTGCAGGGGGCATCATGCTCTGCGTGGTGTCCTGGCTCAGCAAAGGGGGCAGGTGGGTCAGGCCAGCCCCCGCCCGGAGGAGGGGCTGAAGTTGCAGGGGGTTGCCATGGTGTCCTGGATTGGCAGAGAGGGTAGGTGGGGTGGACCAGTTCCCAGGTGGGGCAGTCTGCACAGGGTGCCATTTTCCCTAAATTCAGCCCTGTTTATAGTTGTTGAACTTTGTTTTCATGAAAACCGTTTTTTCATGTAGAGAAATTCTAGCTATGACCATGACAAGTCTTTCTACTTTAACATCTGGCCTTTTACACCCTGAGTTTAGTAAATTAAAACAAAGGGTTGCTTAGTTTAAATGAAGGGGAAAAGGGCTTTTCGTAGCTCACTAATTTCTATGCTGACCCTTGATTTGTTGATTTTTTGCTCAGTCATGGCTCCTTTGACCTGTCACAAGACAATATTTTGATTTATTTTTAATCCACTTAAAATATCAAAATTAATCTTTTTTTTTCTGAAGCTGGTGAACTGTGGTGTTAGTGCTATGGGATGCGTATAAAGTTAAGAGCCCTCAGATGTTTCTCTTTTTATATCCTCCATAAGCATAACAAGCTGCAGTGGCACAGGAGCCAGCAAACAAAGCTGTAAACAGGGGAGTTTCAGTGGGAGTTTGAAAGGGGAGTTTGTATTGTGGTGTTTGTTTGGGATTTGTTTTTGCTGTGGGTGGTGGTCTTGTGGTGTGGTTTGTGTTTCCCAGAATAACAGGATGTAGGTGGGAAGGCTATGACCGATACAGAGGCAGCAGTGGGAGTGACCCATGTAGTGGAAGACACAATGAGGATGACTGAATGTGGAAGCTGCGGTATGTACATGATCCTGGAGGGGGTACCTGGTAAGAGTTTTGTCTGCATGAAATGCCGTCTGATAGAGCTGATGGAGGAAAAGATCTGAGGTTTGGAGATACAGGTGGAAAGTCTGGTTGAGTTTAGGAAGGGGTTTGAGCAGATTATGGAGCAAAGACATGAGGTATCTGAAGGGAAAAGCTCAGACTTGCAGATGGAAGCAGGACTGGGGAATTCTGAGGGGAGACTGGGTGAGGAAAGTGGTCAGTGGAAGCATGTGACTAAAAGAACCAGGCAGAGGGCTAGTGAAGGAGAAATAGAGCTCAAGAACAGGTTTGCAGAGTTGGAAAATGAAGAAGGGGCTCAGCAGGTAGTCAGTGAAGGTGGAAGGGCAAGGAAGAAGAGAAGAGTGGCTAGTCCTATAGGAAAAGGGGAAGAGTCAATGGAGACTGCACCAAATACGAGCCCCAGGAGGATATAGGATGGGTTGAAGAGGATTACAAGGGAGAATAGGAATGGAAAGAACTTGCAGCCAGAGGGAACAGGGGATAGACTGGAGAATAGCACCGTCACCAGGAAAAGGCAGGTCTTCGTGATCGGGGACTCTTTACTGAGAGGAATAGACAGGCCTGTAACCAGAGCTGATTCAGA
This sequence comes from Lepidochelys olivacea, assembly GCF_965140295.1. Lineage (NCBI taxonomy): Eukaryota > Metazoa > Chordata > Testudines > Cheloniidae > Lepidochelys > Lepidochelys olivacea. The sequence continues at coordinate 82,427,551 of NC_140415.1, read as the reverse complement.
GAATAGAAGGGTATGCTGTCTTCCAGGTGCTAAGATACAGGATGTAGACCTGAGGTTGAAAAGGATCCTGAAGGGAGCAGGAAAGAATCCCCTAATTATCCTTCATGTGGGAACAAATGATACAGCTAGATTCTCACTGGAAAGTATTAAGGGAGACTATGCTAGGCTGTGGAAGTCACTTAAGGAAATCGAGGCTCAGGTGATCTTTAGTGGGATTCTGCCTCTTCCTAGAGAAGGACAACAAAGATGTGACAAGATTATGACTATCAACAGATGGCTTAGGCAGTGGTGCTATAAGGAGGGCTTTGGGATGTCTGGCCATTGGGAGGCATTCATGGACAGAGGACAGTTCTCTCGGGATGGACTTCATCTGAGTAGGGAAGGAAATAGACTTCTAGGATGGAGGCTGGCACAACTGATTAAGAGAGCTTTAAGCTAGGAATTTGGGGGAGATGGTTGGGAGCTGTCTAGATAATCTCCACGCTGGATTTTAGCATTGAGAGGGAAGAAAACGATACAGCCATGGGTAGGAGAATGTATATAAGGAGGAAGGGCAGTGTGGATACCAGTCTAATAGGTTATACTGGCTGTAGAATGACCGTGCTAATAGGGTACAGAATGTGAGCGAGGCCAAACAGCAAAAATTAAGATGTTTGTACACCAATGCGAGGAGCCTAGGTAACAAAATGGAGGAACTAGAGCTACTGGTGCAGGAAGTGAAACCAGATATTACGGGGATAACAGAAACATGATGGAATAGTAGTCATGACTGGACTACGGGTATTGAAGGGTATGTGCTGTTTAGGAAAGACCGAAATAAAGGTATAGGTGGTGGAGTAGCATTGTATATCAATGATGAGGTAGAATGTAAAGAAATAGGAAGCGATGGGATGGATAAGACAGAGTCCGTCTGGGCAAAAATTACATTGGGGAAGAAAACTATTAGAGCCTCCCCTGGGATAGTGCTTGGGGTGTGCTATAGACCTCTGGGATCTAATCTGGATATGGATAGAGCCCTTTTTAATGTTTTTAATAAAGTAAATATTAATGGAAACTGCACTATCATGGGAGACTTTAACTTCCCAGATATAGACTGGACAACGAGTGCTAGTAATAATAATAGGGCTCAAATTTTCCTAGATGCGATAGCTGATGGATTCCTTCATCAAGTAGTTGCTGAACCAACTAGAGGGAATGCTATTTTAGATTTGGTTTTGGTATGTAGTGAAGACCTCACAGAAGAAATGGTTGTAGGGGATAATCTTGGTTCAAGTGATCATGAGCTAATTCAGTTCAAACTGAACGGAAGGATTAACAAAAATAAATCTGCAAGTAGGTTTTTTGATTTCAAAAGGGCTGACTTTCAAAAATTAAGGAAATTAGGGAAGTTGATTGGACTGAAGAACTTATGGTTCTAAAGGTAGAGGAGGCTTGGGATTACTTTAAATCAAAGCTGCAGAAGCTATCGGAAGCCTGCATCCCAAGAAAGGGGGAAAAATTCATAGGCAGGAGTTGTAGACCAAGCTGGATGAGCAAGCATCTCAGAGAGGTGATTAAGAAAAAACAGAAAGCATACAGGGAGTGGAAGATGGGAGGGATCAGCAAGGAAAGCTACCTTACTTGAGGTCAGAACATGTAGGGATAAAGTGAGACAGGCTAAAAGTCAAGTAGAGTTGGACCTTGCAAAGGGAATTAAAACCAACAGTAAAAGGTTCTATAGCCATATAAATAAGAAGAAAACAAAGAAAGAAGAAGTGGGACTGCTAAACACTGAGGATGGAGTGGAGGTCAAGGATAATCTAGGCATGGCCCAATATCTAAACAAATACTTTGCCTCAGTCTTTAATAAGGCTCAAGAGGATCTTAGGGATAATGGTAGCATGACAAATGGGAATGAGGATATGAAGGTAGATATTACCACATCTGATGTAGAAGCGAAACTCAAACAGCTTAATGGAACTAAATCGGGGGTCCCAGATAACCTTCATCCAAGAATATTAAAGGAATTGGCACCCGAAATTGCAAGCCCATTAGCAAGAATTTTTAATGAATCTGTAAACTCAGGGGTTGTACCATATGATTGGAGAATTGCTAACACAGTTCCTATTTTTAAGAAAGGGAAAAATAGTGATCTGGGTACCAACAGGCCTGTTAGTTGACATCTGTAGTATGTAAGGTCTTGGAAAAAATTTTGAAGGAGAAAGTAGTTAAGGACATTGAGGTAAATGGGACAAAATTCAACATTGTTTTACAAAAGGTAGATCGTGCCAAACCAACCTGATCTCCTTCTTTGAGAATGTAACAGATTTTTTAGACAAAGGAAACGCAGTGGATGTAATGTACCTAGATTTCAGTAAGGTGTTTGATACCGTGCCACATAGGGAATTATTAGTTAAATTGGAAAAGATGGGGATCAATATGAAAATTGAAAGATGGATAAGGAATTGGTTAAAGGGGAGACTACAATGGGTCCTACTCAAGGTGAACTGTCAGGCTGGAGGGAGGTTACCAGTGGAGTTCCTCAAGGATCAGTTTTGGGACCAATCTTATTTAATCTTTTTATTACTGACCTCAGCACAAAAAGTGGGAGTGTGCTAATAAAGTTTGCGGATGATACAAAGCTGGGAGGTATTTCCAATTTAGAGAAGGACCGGGATATCATACAGGAGGATCTGGATGACCTTGTAAACTGGATTAATAGTAATAGGATGATATTTAATAGTGAGAAGTGTAAGGTTATGCATGTAGGGATTAATAACAAGAATTTTAGTTATAAGCTGGGGGCGCATCAATTAGAAGTAACGGAGGAGGAGAAGGACCTTGGAGTACTGGTTGATCATAGGATGACTATGAGCCGCCAATGTGATATGGCTGTGAAAAAAGGTAATGCGGTCTTGGGATGCATCAGGAGAGCTATTTCCAGCGGGGATAAGGAGGTTTTAGTACCTTTATACAAGGCACTGGTGAGACCTCACCTGGAATACTGTGTGCAGTTCTGGTCTCCCATGTTTAAGGAGGATGAATTCAAACTGGAACAGGTACAGAGAAGGGCTACTAGGACGATCTGAGGAATGGAAAACTTGTCTTATGAAAGGAGACTCAAGGAGCTTGGCTTGTTTAGCCTAACTAAAAGAAGGTTGAGGGGAGATATGATTGCTCTCTGTAAATATATCAGAGGGATAAATACCGGAGAGGGAGAGGAATTATTTAAACTCAGTACCAATGTGGACACAAGAACAAATGGATATAAACTGGCCACCACGAAGTTTAGACTTGAAATTAGACGAAGGTTTCTAACCATCAGAGGAGTGAAGTTTTGGAATAGCCTTCCAAGGGAAGCAGTGGGTGCAAAAGACCTATTTGGCTTTAAGATTAAACTCGATAAGTTTATCGAAGAGATGGTATGATGGGATAACATGATTTTGGTAATTAATTGATCTTTAAATATTCATGGTAAATAGGCCTAATGGCCTGTGATGGGATGTTAGATGGGGTGGGATCTGAGTTACCCAGGAAAGAATTTTCTGTAGTATCTGGCTGGTGAATCTTGCCCATATGCTCAGGGTTTAGCTGCTTGCCATATTTGGGGACGGGAAGGAATTTTCCACAAGGGCAGATTGGAAGAGGCCCTGGAGGTTTTTCGCCTTCCTCTGTAACATGGGGCAGGGTCACTTGCTGAAGGATTCTCTGCTCCTTGAAGTCTTTAAACCACAATTTGAGGACTGCAATTGCTCAGACATAGGTGAGAGGTTTTTCACAGGAGTGGGTGGGTGAGATTCTGTGGCCTGCGTTGTGCAGGAGGTCAGACTAGATGATCATAATGGTCCCTTCTGACCTTAGTATCTATGAATCTATAAGCTCAATAAGCAAATTGCACACAGTAAAAGGGTGTGAATTCAGTAACTGCTTGCTGCTCTGAACTTAGAACACCAAAGCAGCTGCAAATCAGAGTCTTGCTGAGGTTAAGGGGGCTTTCCTTATGTTTGGAGCAAGCAGCAATAGCTTGAGACAAAGCTTCGTTTATGTCAGGATACATGAAAGGTTTGTTTTAGTCCATAATAATAATAAACATAAGAAGTTGTAGTTATGGGAATTAATCCTAAATTATTAACATTAAAAAAATTGATAAATCTGTCCTACAGTAAATTATGGCCTCTTGATGATTTCAATGGATAATGCAAATGTCAGCTCCTTTGTATTTGCCTGTCCTAATATTCAGAGCTCTGTAGTCTGGCACAGCTCTGTCCTATCTATCCTCCCCGAAGAGTTAAAAGGAAGAAAATTGATTACAGCTGTGCTAACCAGCGATTGACTCACACCAAAAATCCAGATCTAAGCAAATTGGAGCATGTTTGGTGTGAAGTTGAGCTTCATGGTTGGGCCTTTATTTCTCTACTAGGCTGATGCAAAATTCCAGTTTGAATCATGACCTGAACTTGAGAAAAACATGAGTCTACTCTTGTATTAGAACTTGATGGTTTAGGTCTGTGTCTGAGGGGATGGGCTGGACTGCCAAAAATGATCCCGGCCCACAACATCAAGGTTATCACTATTTTTACTCCCCAAGTAAGAGCTGGACTTTGTGTGGTGCTAGTGTGTGGGAGGGAGGCAGTAGTGACTCATTGATTAATGCGCGAAGCCTTCCTCCTGCCCTTGCATCTGTCTTGCTGAGGCCATGCACAATAGAAATGAAGTGCAGGGATTACTCCTGGGGATACAATCCGTCCCAAAAGAGATGGGAAGGAAATGGGCATTTCTAGACACTCCTCCATATGCAAAAGGATAATGAAGTGTATGCACTTCTGCTCATTGGAGAGGTATGGGGAGAGACTGTGCTCTAGGATACACAGTTGTGTCTTGGAGTGGGGTGATACAGTTCAGCACCTTACTCAATCTGTTTCTGTTGAGCACAAGAGAAACCTTTTTGTATCCAGGGCATAGATGTTACAACAATCCACAAGCTCAGGGTTTATTTTTTTTAAACACTTTGGTAATAAGCAAGCCAAATTAGTCGCAAATTCAGTGTTGAAAGCTAAACTGGAATTATACATTATCCCCTCTAGTAGCAATCTTCTGACTAAAAAGGAATAAAAACTTGTCTTTATTGCACTGTGAACTTGCTCTCTCTCTCATTTCCCCCTAACTACAGCAACTGGTATATAAGGCAGATGGATCCTCCCAGAGTCATACACATCTGACAGAGATTTGTTTGGTAAATGCCAAGTAACCAAGAACAGCCATTTCTGAATGGGGGATAAACTGGGGTGGACTAAAAGGAGCAGACAGAACAGCCATATTGGCCTGAGGAAAAATAGAGTACTAGTAGTAGTAGTCCACTGGCACATCTCCCCGCTGACGGTCTGAGCTTAAGCCAAAGCTCTCACTCTGCTCCTCCACCACCTTCCAAAAATCTAAGGTGAGTGTATTCTGTACCCATCACATATGAGTACAAGAACATCTAAGAAAAGGTGATTCAGTTCAGCTTGGTATTTCCCTAGTAACACCAGCTGTAAGTGTTTAAATTCTTATCTTTTCTCTTTTCAAAGATCATTCAGTGGACATTGACTAGTTCAGAGAAGTAACGGGACTTTGGTTTTGTTCAACTGTGTTATTGGTGTTCGTGACAGCCACCTGGTAACAGATTTAGTATTAGCAGCTTCAGAGGACTAACATGATGACATGGACTCCATGTCTGCCATCATGTACCTTTCAGTTGCAAGTGTATCAAGTCCACTGGGACATATCTGTCTTGCCAGGGTGGGAAAAGACTCACAAATCAATTGGTGACCTCTTAGGATGGTGAAGAGGTTTTCACACATCCAGATGCAAGAAGTTTTTTAGATAAGTCAGTACCTGTCTTCTTGTGTGGCTTTACTTTCTATCTTTCTAAAATATTTCATTTCTTTGGAGAGATTGGTACTATAAATCTTTTGCTAAAACTTTTAGCTGTACTGTTTTACTTGATTTTGAGCACAAAATCAAGGTTTCTTTCCTTGGACTCCCTTCTTGAGTTATCTTCATTTTAATATAAAATAAATGGGAAAAAAACTAAATGTTTTGATTTCCTCTCTAGCTCCACCTTTCTCTGTTTCTTTCTGTGACTCTGATTATTTTACTGTACACTTAGGAATGACATAGGTAAAACTGATTTAGGAAAGCTACTGCCTTTCAAATCCTGGGATGTCTTATAAATATTTTTCCTGCTCTATTTAGCAGTCTGCCAGAATGTTAGGTTTTTTTGACTACCTTATTTCCTGTACCTCAGAACTGATGGTCTGTGTTATGTTTGGGTGATCTAATTTCTGGAGGCAAAAGATGTATGTCACAGCTCTGGAAAATATTGATGTTTTTTTTCTCCTTGCTACGCTTCATACTAAACCATTCTAGCCCAAAACATACAAGCTTGCTCCAAAGACACAGCACCAAACAAGCTAGGAATGCAATTGTGCATGATGCAGTGATCTCATGCTGAATGTTATCTATGACTTCAGCAATTCTGCTGTCTCCATTCCTTGTATACTAATGGATTTCATTATGAATCAGTGGAAGTCTACTACTATGTTTTTAGATTTGCAGCTTTAGGTATCTATATACCCTTTTTTTAAATGCACATGCATAACTGTCAGTGATGCTAACAAGTGAAATGTACATTTATCAAGGGAAATATAGATTTAGTACTCTCCCTCTCAAACACTTTTAAGTTCATAATGAAGCCCAAGCCTACCAAGTGAATAGCTGCAACCTTTGGGCCTGATCCTGCAAATTGTTAAATATATTCTGTGAAGTCCTGAGGGTAGGTTCCACTAAGATACTTAAGCACCTAAACCCAAGAGTTAGGTAACTAAGCCCCAATTTTAGACTCCACTGCAATCCACAAAATTCCCATTGAACTCTGTAGGCACCTCAACTCATTTGGTGCCTACATTTTCCAGGTGAAAGTTCCCTAGGTGCCTAAGTTTTGGCCTCTGGTCATTTGTGTTGCTGCCCCCTTCTAGGCATCCAGATGCCTATCTCCTGCCTAAAGCTCAGAGTGATCCATGAACCAGGGGAAGACAGACCTGAAGTCAGGTGGCTTAGGCACCTAAGGTGTTTCTTGAAGGAATGAGTTAGGGACTCGCCTTGCTTTACACAAATCATCAGGAAGAGGAGATGGTAGTGGTGTTACCACTACACACTTATAACTTTTAGCTCAGAGTTCAGTGCACTCTCCTGCTAGGATTTGAACAGGGGTGTCTCACTTTTCTCTGCTTCTGCCAGGGAGTAGGAAAACTGAACCTGGATCTTCCACATCCCAGTTGAATGCTGTAACCACTGGGATAAAAGTTATAAGGTGGGTACTGGTAGCAAAACCACCTCCTCTTCCTCCAGCTGCCTTCTGGGGAGCAAGGCCTGGAGCAGTGAACTGCGGCCACTGGGAGCCCTGATTGGCCGAACCTGCTGACGCAGCAGGTAAATAAACTGGCCCAGCATGCCAGGGGCTTTCCCTGCACAAGCGGCGGAACAAGTCTGGGAACCACTGCACTAGAATATGCATCTTTAACAAACTATTTGTAATAATTTTTCTAGGCTGTCTTAATGTGGATGGTCACCTGTTGTCTAGTGAAATACAGTTTTATACGTATCACTGCAAGAGAAGTACAAAGGGAGAAGAAAACATAACTTGGTTTAATATTGATCTTCCCTGGTTGAGTTTGCCATGTCCTGTGTATCTCTAGTCTCTGACAAAAGTTATGAAGTGATTGCTTTAGGCAGCCTCTTACTGCTGTTCCAGTGCAGTGTTAATTAAGGAAAGAAGAAAAGCTGTCATGTCAGCTGCTGTCAAAGTGTTGTGAGATCTGGAGGGATGGTGTCTTGTGTGGCTTCCCTCTGCTTGTGTCCCTTTTCATCTGACCTAGATTGTAGGTACGAATATTTACTGTTGAAATAAAGGAAATGGAAAACCACTTTTACTCACTGGTGTTAAGTGACTATTTATGGTTTCCACCTCTTTAATATCTAGACTTATGTTTATCTTTTCCTTTTTGTGGCTGGTTGTATGCTCTGCTAAGCACCTAACTATTTTGAATGCTGGAATTGTTTTCATTATTTTATGTTACCTTTTTCCTACCCAGTGCTAGGTCCTTACTCTTTACATCATTTCCTGCTCATAATCCCTTTCGTCTGTAAATTTACACTGAAAGCACTAGAGATCTGGATGATTCCTGTTCATTTAAAATTATGTTCCAGCTATGTTCTCCTTTCCCTTCAGGGGATATTGTGGGGTTTTAAATTGAAATTTAACTTATCATTTTGTAATATCATATGCAGTCTTACTTTTTGAATGGAATGATTAGATGTAAAGCAGTGACTAATTACATCACATGAAGATGTTTTCACTCTGATGGTTTTATTACCACAACAATGGTAGTAACCCAGCAGCTCTATCATTTTTATATATCATTTGTATCACTCATGATAAAACAAACCAAATATTTTTGGTGCATGCTACTTTACGTAAAGTATGAACAGGGGTGTTGCTAAGTGCTCTAAGGATTCAATTAAGGGTTTTTTCCAAGTAGTCTTCTTTTCATTAAATATTTAAGATTATTCAAACATGCAAACAAAAAATCTTACTTAGAAAAACATCACACATACTTTGCAAAGGTTCCATTTAAAAAAAAACAACAGGTTGCTTTGAAGGACTTTCTTGTGATGCAGACCAATATAAACACAAATCCAGATGTGTTAGCACAGTGATGTGAAGAAAAACTCTCTAGTCTTTATTTACAGATTACAGCAAATATTTTAATAAGAGAGAGTGAAGAATGTTGACATTTCACCACTTAGGCCTCCATCAGAACAATGTCCTGAATGCCAAAATGTCAACATTCCTTGCAAATTTTTCTTCACATCAGTGGGCTGGGACAAACATCTGGCATCTTTTTTTCATCCTTCATTGCTGTTAGCTATTGTGTATATGAAAATGGGGAGGTGTGGCATCACAAGCACAGATGAACTTCTTTCAATAGGTCCTCTTTATTCAGGTGTATCCTCAACTGGTAGGAAAAGTTGAGTCTAACCAAACTCCTTAGATTAAAAACAATTTTTTCTTAGTTGTCTATCACTGTTTTAATATACTGTAATATCATAATATAGGATGAACACGGTTTAATTAAGTCCTCAACTGTTGTGTATATGACAGTGCTATAAATGAAACAGTTCCACTGTGCCCAAGCAAAGCAGCACTCACCCCTCTTGGGGACAGGTACTAGAAAATTAAGCCTGTTTTGCTTGATCTAAATTCTCTTTTGAGAATAGCAAATAGCCTGCCTGACATGCTCCAGTCCTTCTGCAAGAGTTTCAGAACGCTGTACCAGATCCTGTTACTACCTCTGGAGAGGGCTTCACCTTAATCTGAACCTGAGATGCTCAAGAGAAGATCATAGCAATACCAAAAAGGAATGGAAGTCAGAACTCTGAGTTCTAACATTAGATTAAAAAAATACATAAAGAATAGTAAAAACATAAGTTATCAAATGAGGCTACTGAAAAAGAATGTCAAAGCAGTTGTCCATGCTAGAAAAGTGAGTGGAGGTTAGGTCAGTATGTAGTGATTAACTGTTGCAAACACTCCAGCCATCGGGGTGGTGTATTGGTCAAGTGAAGTTACCATCAGAAGTGAAGTGAAGTTACCTTCAGAGTATGCAGCGGATGTTGGGCACATGAAAGACAGAGAATGGACAGCAGAGCTACCTGTATCGCTCAGTTACTTCTCGGGCTTCCATGAAAACCATCTTCATTCCCCAAGCTTTCCTTTTGTTTTCTTGATGTGATCAGCTGGTATACCTACCCTGTTCCAAAACAAAGTCTGCATGCACTGTATAGGTTCAAAACTCATTCTTATCCTGGGGTTTAATGTTATTAATAGGGTAACTCAAAAATAAAATGAACTTCAGCCCAAATTTTGTCCTAGCATTCCTTCCTTAGGCCTGCTCATCCCATAGGAAAAGGCTTCTATTTATTTGAAGAAGGCTTTGATTTTTTGTATAGGTGTATGATGGGGTGTTCCAAGCTCCCACTAGACCTGAATGGGTTAAGGAGAGCCTATGGGTGCAATCAGCCTTGCCCTGATACACCTGCAGTAGGTGTCAAGCCTAAAGGGAGTAGTTCAAAAGGGCTGAACTCTAACTCAGTTGGAGGTTGACTAGTAATGAGAGTAGATGGTTGGCTTTGAGTATTCAGTAGGTTAGCTTTCTGCTGAGCCTCAGGACTAACTGGGGGTAAAGGAGCCAGCTGAAGGGGAAGCTTACTAAGGCCCTAGAGATAGCCTAAACTACAAATCCAGCTCCAAGGAGGAGAGCTGAGGAATTCTTGTCATAAGGTAGGAAAGCAGGACTGTTTGAAATACAGTTTAGCTGCTTCTAGAGAGGGTTGGAGTGACTTTGAGAAAACACCTCAGTAACCACCTGGGAAGAAACCATGATGAGCCATAAATCCACAGCAACATTCACAGTTAATCATAACTGTGTTTCCATTTGCAATCCCAAATTTGAAAATGTATCCCAAGGTTATTAATGGACATATAAATAGTCCTGAACTGGAACTTAGGATCCAAACCCCCCTAGAGAAGAAGACCTGAAACCAAACTTGGCAGCTCAGGCCTATTTTTACTGTATAGGTGACTTAAATGATAGTGATCTACCACTTTCTCCATCACAACAAAACTAATGCTTGGTTTGCTTTGTGAGCTATTGTTTGTAGAGTATATTATGTAAAGTACCTTTCCCTGTGCCTAACTCTCTGTGTGTACTAGTTGGACTAGCACAAAACTGAAATCAAAATTTAAAAAACACATAACTTCATACTACATTGTAGCAGTGTGAGTTACATTTATGACTTGGCCTAAAATGTATCCTGTGAATGCTGAGTACTAAAATCAAATGATTACTGTCCTGTGAAAAAGCTGAACTGTTACATTTTCCCTTTAAATAAATAACAACTGTCTGGATGCCTGAAGAGGATGTATCCCATCTGGCCCAGAACCCAGGGAATAGAGATGTAATGTATATTGTGGCACATCGGCCCACATAAAACTGTTATTCTGTAACACAAAGACGCTTTCAGAAAAGTGAAATTCAGCTGAATTATGTACTTTAAAAGCCTACCATGCTTTATAGTGTGGAAAGAAAACAGACCATCCCAGGATGGGTTTAATAAGCCAGTTACAATACCAGCAGGAATAATACTAACATTTACTCACCACTGTGTTTCACAGGCAAAAAAACTTTTATGGGCGGGGGGAGCATGTACTCCTCTAGCCCCCTACTTCAGTCACATGCATTACAAATGTAGGTCGATTACTAATCAGCATCAGTATCTGCAATGGACTCACTCACTTTCAGCAACCTCTGACCTTTACATGTTGTAATATAATTTTAACTAAAAATGGGAGAAGGGCTATAATCAATAAAAGGGATTGTTTTAGAAATAAGAGGTTCAAATTAAGAAAAATGCAGATATTCTGCCTTGTAGAGGACTTGCTTACAGTTTTTGAACTGTGGGTACAAAAAGCATGATGTAATTTCACTAGACCTTTAAACAGTGTAAAACTGTTTGACTGGTTGTGTGAATATCAGAAGAATTTATTATGAAACAGGCATAAAGAAAAAGTTGCTCTTATGGCAGTATATAGAATGTGGTCACTTTCTTTATACTGACATTTTGTCACTCTCATTGACATCAGCCCACGATTAAATAAACTCTAGGGCAACATTGTCCATGAGCAAATACATTCTTAAATGAAAACATGTAGCACTGAAATTCTTTTTATAAAAACATATTGAACATAATAGAAGTTTTCTTGGCCAAAAGCAGCCTCCAGTGGAGCTTTGGTTCTCTAATTTGGAGGCCTCTAACACGACCAGTTTGTGGGAAATAATTTCTGCATTTTGTTCACCTTGATATAAATGTAAAGGTACTTGGAATAACTGAAATCTGAAAAGAATGATCTTTTTGATAAATTAGGGAAAAGTTCCTCTTTATAAATCTGGGATTTTGTTATGTGTTCAACAGCCCACAAGGAATGAGGCTATGGCCACACCTACCCAAAGCTAAGGAGCTTTGGCAGAATTACAAGAACACTAGAGACTAGTAATACTACCAGTATATGCACTTACTGAGGAGCTGGACTGCATTTTTAACACCGATCAACCCCCATACATGCTGAACAGTCTGCCCACAGAAGGCACCCAGTCAGTTGTCTTCCCTGGAGTGGAAATTCCCGCAGACCATCATAATCTCTCCAGCCTACCCCCTACCTGAGTGACCCAGGTAGAGATAGTACTACAGGTGACCCTAGAGATCCAGCTTGTGAGTGTTGCAGAAGGGATAAAAAAGGCACTAGGTGGAAATACTGGGTTGTCTCTTGTCACAGTGCACAAAAGCATCCAATAAATAATCTAATCAAATGAAAGAACAGCTTTGACCCCATCTGCATAAATGTGCACTTTGCACTTCCACCTGATTTTTATTTGCTTTAACTTTGCACTGTAAAACCAATAAAAAATATATACAGAATTCCTGTTAGATGAAAAACTTCTTAAGTTGCAGATCTGTCTCAGCATACATTTATAATAAAATAATTACAGAAAACATAGTCCAGTCATTCAATAAATTTCATTGGTTACATAATATTCCTTTCCCTCCACCAAGCCCTGGTCTCAAGGTAGGAACTCAGTTATTCCTAATCCTGCTTCCCTGCCCTGTTGGGGCATTGTGTAGAGGTACCCTCTGTGGCTGTTAACATTTAGAATGTGTGTCTACTTCTGCATCCCACCCAGTAGTATGACGCTTTCCCTTACTCACAGATGTTGTGCAAAACACCCCTTATGCATGTTATAGGTACTTACTGTATGTCTATGTAGCAATCAGAGGTTTGATTGCAGTGTGTGTAGACATACTTAAGATAGCTCAAACAACAATAGCAGTGGTATGTAGCCTCACAGACAGCTGCTCAGGCTGCACAACCCTGCCTGGGATCCTGCATATGTACTCAAGAGGTTAACTCATGCTGCTGCAGCTTCACTGCTATTCTTATTCAAGATAGCTAGATCAAAACTAGCTTGGGTGCGTGTAATGGAATGCTAAATTGTATTAAAAGAAAAGGAGGTGGCACCTTAGAGACTAACCAATTTATTTGAGCATAAGCTTTCGTGAGCTACAGCTCACTTCATCGGATGCATTCAGTGGAAAATACAGTGGGGAGATTTATATACATAGGGAACATGAAACAATGGGTGTTACCATACACACTGTAATGGGAGTGATCACTTAAGGTGAGCTATTACCAGCAGGAGAGCGCGGGGCCATTTCCAGCAGTTGACAAGAACGTCTGAGGAACAGTGGAGGATGGGGTGGGGAAATAAACAAGGGGAAATAGTTTTACTTTGTGTAATGACCCATCCACTCCCAGTCTCTATTAAAACCTAAGTTAATTGTATCCAGTTTGCAAATTAATTCCAATTCAGCAGTCGTTTCATGTTCTTTATGTATATAAATCTCCCCACTGTATTTTCCACTGAATGCATCCGATGAAGTGAGCTGTAGCTCACGAAAGCTTATGTTCAAATAAATTTGTTAGTCTCTAAGGTGCCACAAGTACTCCTTTGCTTTTGTGAATACAGACTAACACAGCTGCTACTCTGAAAATTGTATTATATTATTCAACCACGAGGTGGTGATGTGTATAACATACCTTTAGCTCACAAAAGCCATTCCTGGCTGTGCATTAAAGGATCTTATCATGAATACAGCTGGTGATCCCTCTGGGAGGGAAGCTTTGTAGCCAATCTGTCTGGTAAAGGAGCCTGATCTGCTAGTAGCAGTCCTGCAAGGAGTATATGGCATAATGTCAGAAGTACAGGCTGCCTAACTGGTACTAAAATAGAACAGAAGGAGCAAAGCAACAAGGGTTGCAGGATGGATCTCATCAACATGCCAATCTTCATTGTATCAAAGAACTTCAGCTTTGACAGACCTTCAGAACGGACACACTTGAAGCAGTATTTTTGCAGCATTTTGCATTACTACCAAACTCCATCAGGAAACTGGAGATACCCAGGTATCAACTTTAATGTAATCTATGGGGAAGCAGGCAGCATAGGGACCTTTTCAGCTGATTCCTATTTTTGCTAGTAAATCTAGCCTCATAGCACCATGGAAAAATACCCCTTTCTGTTAATGAACTCTGCAGCCTGGAGGGTGAGTTTGGAGGTGGGGGCAAATGATAAGCATGTGGGGCTGATCAGTGACCCTTAGATTTGCATGGGTGGGATTCCCAAATTGTATATCAGTAACCTCCTATGCACTGCCTAGCTTTGCACCCAGCCAGCGGCATCCTCTCCATAGCAGTCCACACTTCAATAACAGCAGCCCTGACAGAAGATTTATCAACACTAAGCTAGTTAGTTACCAAGTGGTAGATATTGGGGATGGAAGCTTCCAGATGGTCATGACCACATACTACTTGATACTGATGGGAACTCTCATGCTGGTGTTCTGCTTCTGAAACTCTGGGGTGAGCTATGCACAGTTCTCTAGGATGAGGAGTTATGTAGCCACTGCTGGTCATCCCAGTTTTGCAGCACTATCCTTTCCACCAGTTGATGGTGCTGGTTGACTGACCCCCACGAGGAGCACTCCAGGGAGTGAAGCTGTTCCAGGAAAGAGTCATGCAGAGTGGAGTGAAGCTGCTCCAGGAAAGAGTCATGCAGAGTTAGCTAGGCAATTTAGTCCTCTTCCTCCTCCAGTAGTACCTGCACAGCATCATGGTGGTAATGCAGGTGGCTGTCTGCCAACTCCTCCAAAGCCACCGTCCTGCATTTCTGTCAATACACCTGGAGGACCCTGTTCATATTAATGATGGTCAGGATTCCCCTGTTCGGTAGTGCCTCCTCCATGCCACCTGAAAGCAGTCTGAAAATGGCTCTGGCCTACTAAAATCACATGAATTATGGAATACCAGAAAAGGAATCATGAGAGTTTGTTTTTCTCAAAGTCCCAAATTCCATAAGTTTCTGATAGGTATCACACAAAGCACCATGAGAAAAATTCCAGAATACATTGAGCCTGGTTGTGGAACTTTGCTCCAGGGGGGATCTGTCCCAAATGCTGAATGATTATCTGAAAAAGAGCTCAGAGGTGCATGGACCAGAAATTTTCCAGGGAAGCATATTAAGCTGGCATAAGCAAACTGGTGCAGATGCACTTTTTCATTATAGTTATACTAGTGTAATTAATTATAGCAGAAAAACTTCCCTGGGTAGTCAAGCCTTTGCAGGATCCAGGCCTAGTTGTGCCAGTCAGTGAATAAACTGTCAGAAATGACAGTTTAGTGTAGTATAATTTATATTTATATTCCATGCAAAAAACTACCCTGCTAAACTGGAATAAAGTTAAGAGTACAGTACCTTTGTGATTTTTTCTCCTTGTTGCCCCTCATGCTTGCAAAACTAATTCATTATCCTCCTTCAAAACCCTCCTTAAAACTTCCCTCTGCCATGAAACATACAAAAAACTTGGCAACGACTAGGCTGCTGGTGTGGTGAAGCCACAGCTTAATGTTCTGACCAATATTGTTTAATTTTTTGCTTGTACTTCTCCATCTGTCGCATCCAACTGTTGTCTCTTGTTTTATAGTTAGATTGTAAGCTTTTTGTGGTATGGACCATCTTTCTGTTCTGTGTTTGTACAGCATCTAGCACAATGGGATCTGGTCTGACTGGGGCTCAGAGCCACAGTGGTAAAACAAATATAATTAATAATAATGTATTGTAAAAACCCTGTATTATTAGCTGTAAATGCGTCTTAACCAAGATTTTTTTTCTGGGAATTTACTTACTTCTTAAAATACTCTTGCTTCCTGGGCTGCATGCAGTGCAGAACAGGCCAGGGGTTCCAAAATAGCTGAGCCCCCCTGCCTGGGTTTTTTGGAGAAGCTGGATGTATGTATCAATAGCTATTAGCCAGGATGGGCAGAAATGGTGTCCCTAGTCGCCGTTTGCCAGAAACTGGGAATGGGCAACAGGGAATGGATCACTTGATGATTACCTGTTCTTTTCATTCCCTCTGGGGCACCTGGCATTGGCCACTGTCAGAAGACAGGATACTGGGCTAGATGGACCTTTGGTCTGACCCAGTATGGCCGTTCTTATGTTTTTATGTGTGGTAGGGGAAAGGGGACATGGGTTCTTCCCCCCATGGCAATGACTGTCCTCCCATATTCCTTTTTCCAAGCCCCATGTTCTACTCCTCTGTTCCTCTGGGTTGTACTCTCCAGTCACCTGCTTCCCTCTAGTTTGCATTACTGGAAGATGAGTGTGCTTGACACTTTGCAGGGGATAGTCAATACCTCCAAGGATCAGGCACTTAGTCCATCTGAGTTTCAGTTTCTCCATCAGTTAAATGGGGATAATGATATTTTGCTACTTCATAACTAATGTTTATAAAGTGCTTTATATCTGCAAAGTATTAAGTCCTCCTGGCTCCCAGCCCTGTGCTTTATCCACTAGACTATGTGGCTTTTGGGAGAGTGCCACCACCACCACCTCCTTTTCTAGTAGCTTTTCCAAATGTCACAAGTATGCATCTCTGACTAAAATTTCCTTTTTTGAAGGCACATTTTGTACAGAAAATTTTCCACAACCTCCATGGGTATGCTTTTCAGGCTTAGTGTTGGTAATTTTCTGACCTCCTTAAGCAATTTAAAATCAATACTTTAAATGACTTTCAAAATCAGGGAATATATATAGTGAAAAATATTTCACCAATTCTTTTCCACCTCTATCAGGTATCTAAATGTGATTCTACATGCTTAACCATAGACTTGGGGCCTTATATCTGCTTTGTAATTTATGACTACATAAAGTACAGGGAGTCTATTATAAGTCAGTAAACTAAAGGGGAACTTTGTTGTTATGTCTGTCTTTAAAGTAAAAGAATAAACCTTAAAACTTTAAGGTTCTTGGTATTTAATCTCCAGAATTACCTAGCATCTTCAGGTGTATCACTAAGGAAAAAATCCAGTAATTTTTTTCTATCAAAGAAATCTGAGCCAAAACATGCAAACCTGGAGAATATATGATATTTGAGAGAGGGTTTTGTGTCATCATTAATGGCTTGGAAGTGGGATGGCATTTTACTGAAGTCAGTTTTAAGTAATCTACTTGAATATTTACTGTGATTACTGCGAAGGTGTATGTGGAACAGTTAAGCAGTGAGGACTCTATCCTTTCTGTAGCATGAATTGCAGACTTACAAATACAAAATTAGCAACTCTACCATTTGAACTAAATGAGACTCCCCATTAACTGCGAGTATATTTGAAGTATTTGTATCTCTGGATGAACAGACTGACTTGGATAAAGATCTGATTTGAGCAATCACACAAAATGCAGTCTGAAAACAAACATATCAGGATTTAAAAAAATTGGTAACCTTTTCTTTTCAATTTTTCTGTGCTTCCTGATTTTGGCCACAACAAGAAATAGAAATGTACTGCAAGAAAAGTTATCCCCTCCAAACCAAAGTGGTTTGGATAAGCAACTTTTGGACAGTTATCCCAACTGAATTTCCCAGTCTTGTGATGTTTATGCAGAACTAGACATCCACTTTTCATACTTGCAATCACAAATGAGCAAGACCATGAATGCTCTGTAAAATAAAGAGACAGTTTTTCTTTTCAAATCCCATTTTTCTATCCTTTCTGCAAAACTCTTTATATTTAAGTTTCTTGCAACTTTTCATTTACCACCTCTCTCCATTCCCATTCCCATCCCAACAAAATACCTATTATCTTCTTCAAAGCTTCTCCTTTCCCATTTAGTTTTATATTTTTTACTTTCTTGGGAAGGACAGGAAATATTAATAAATATTTTAGTAATCCTTCCCCACTCCAAAAAAAAAAAAGGAAAAGAAAGAGAGAAAGGCTTGTGTGTATAACATTTTCCTAGAGAGCCTCTCTTTTTTCTGGGAGCCAATCCTCCATCTCAGTAGAAAACAAGGAATGTGGGTTTGTGTTTTTTTCCCCCTCATCTATTTTTATTCCTTTCCTCCAGAAGATATTTATTTATACTTCCCTCTTTCTGTTCTCAAAAGATACATTGCCTTCCATGCCCCGTCCCACTTACAGATTTCTATTTCCATTTTCTTTATCTATCATTTATTTCCTCCTCCTTTGTTCATTTTTGAGAGTTGTGGCTAATTAGCCAATTACATTGATGAAAACATTTCCCAGTTTTCTTCTACAAAAGATTGAGGAGTTGATGCATAAGTTTCAGTCTGTCTCACATGGGAAATGGAGCAACACCACCACGGGCTGTATTCCAGGGAAAGTGAAAGTGTGAGAATTTTCAAAACTGAGCCAGAGGTATTCAAGTTTGTGGCCACTGCCTAGGCTAAGCTATGGATGTTCTTATGGAAACTTATAAGAAAGTTACTTTATAGCTGGAAACTGGAATAAACAAACACATTATGAACTATTGTGGCTTGCAACCACGGCCCTGAATTGAGGCAGCCTAGAACATATTACTCTAGCCCATTTCCTACTTGCTTACCCCACCCTTTTTTGGGGAGGAGGGGGTGCTTACCCCAGGGACTCAAGAAGGGAGTAGTCGGTGTTGCCTACCACTAAGAGACTCAGGAGAGTACTTGGACTGCCCCATGAATTGCAGGTGCAAGGAGGGATTCTTGAGAACTTCTTCCCTATTGCACTACACCACAAAAATCTGGACAACATCTTTCCTCTAACAGTCTCTCAGCTTTGTGACTCAAAGCCATATGTGTTGCTTTGCTTTTTGTTACCTAACAATCTTTTAAGAAATCCATTCTTGAGGAAATGGACAGAAAGCTTGTCTGGATGTTTCTTTTTGTATAATGTAGTGACTATTCCGTTTACCTGTCAGTGAGAGAAGGGATTTAATGAATCTGTGACCCACACAACAGTGTGGGAGGAACTTAAATTGGTTTGCTCTGTGTATTTGAACAGTCTAGGCAAATATGGAACTTCCTCCTCCTTCACCACAAAAGGGCCCTGAAAATGGATCTGAGAAAAAGTGTTTCTAGAAACTTGTTCTTCAACGTATAAAAAGGAGAACATTCTTCACAGTGAAGGGGAAATTGAAGGATTATGGCATCCTGAGAGTTAGGACCGTTAAACCAGACTTATTTTCATGCCAGCACCGCTGGCACTTCCTACAGTAGTTTCAGCAGCCGAGTGTGGAGCCAGCCAGAAGAACAGAGGAATCCAGCCAGGAAGACAGCTACAGTCCCAGATATTGATACTGGAAAAAATACATGCCAGAACTTGGCGTCCAGGTCTTGACTCTTGCCAAGCACACCCTATGAGTGGCCACACATGTATTTGGCTTCCACAGCAATGCACACTGAGGAGTAGAATGAAAACAGGAGTACCGTAAAATCCATACTACCAGCAGTAAAAGGGGGGCTATCAAAGAGTCACAATTCTAAAAATGTCACATGTGGACCACTTTTCTTACCTGATGAACTTGCTATCAATTCTTTCAGTAGTTTGAATACAGAAAATGTTTTGGATAATCCAGGTAGGGCACACACATTACTAATATATTTGAGGAGCATTGTTTTGTAGGTAAATCCCAGGATGGGGAGTCAGGACTACAGCTGGTCAGGAATTTTGACACTATTTTTTTTTAAATGCTGACTCAACATTGACAGGAACATATAAATCTTCATGAAACTTTTAAGGGAAGTATGGATGGAATTTCTGGTCAAAACCAGAGACAGACAGACAGACACGCACACACACATATACATACTTTAATGGAAGTTAGGCACCTAGGCAATTTTCAAAAGTGTCTATGTGCCTGTCTACATTTTAGCACCTAAATACCTTTAAAAACCTGGTCCAAAATCTGGCCCAAATTAACATGTAATCCATTTGAAGTCAGACTCATTATAACTCCAGGCCATACTTTGAGTGGCAAGCATATAGGCAGCTCAACTGCACTGCCACCATATGCAAGTAGCTACAGACAAGATCAGAGGTGCTATTTATATTTGTCCTCCACTTTACTGCACCTGCAACAGGTTTATATTGTGAAAATGAGCACCTGTATTGGTGGAATGGATCTTTTAATACTTTGAACTCTAAATGGTCCCAGACCAAAACCCAAAATCCAACTTGAGAGATTTCAAAACAAGAACCCAAATCCAAATTTTGCATCCTGGACTCATAACTACTTTAAGTTTAAAAGTTGTAGATTTCTGAAGTCCCTCTCTCTGAACATGACTTAATCTCATTTGTCATCACCTATTCATCCCATACCCTTGATACCCATGTCCTTAACTCCACTCTAAAGCCTGTCCCCCTAACCCTCTGCCCTGGCCTATTGCTATGTGCTTCCTCCACTCCTGTTGCTGTGCTCCCATATGCTTTTGGATGAAGTCCCACACTGACTTCCTGCACTACAGGCTTCTAAACAAGTCCTTAAGAGCTTTCCAATCAAGCGTATATATGTATATCAGTCAAAAGTTATGGGACTTCAATCCTGAATGATTCAGATTCTGAATGATTCAAGACTATTTCTGATATATTGGGAAGTTCACCAGCAGACACCACCACAGATAACATCAGCAACATTTTTTCATCTCTTTCTCCTGATGCAACAAGGTGTGACATAACAGCAACTTTAAAGTGATAGTCTGAAACTATATAATGTCAGCTAGCAGAAAACCTCATGCTTAGGTGAATGGTTGTATGTTTATATAAAAAATCCATTTAAAGAAAACCAATTCCAGACTTCAAGATCTCATCTGCGAAGGGCCCTCTCCTCATCCACTCATAATCATAGAGTCATAGAAGTATAGGACTGGAAGGGACTTCTAGGTCATCTAGTCTAGTCCTCTGCACTCATGGCTGGACTAAGTAATAACTAGAGCATTCCTGACAGGTGTTTGTCTAACCTGTTCTTAAAAACTTCCAGTGATGGAGATTCTACAACCTCCTTAGGCAATTTGTTCCAGTGCTTATCTACCCTGACAGTTAGGACTTTTTCCTAATGTCTGACCTTGTGATCCAGTATGACCCCCAGATCCCTTTCCGCAGTACTCCTTCCGAGGCAGTCATTTCCCATTTTGTATGTGTGCAATTGATTGTTCTTTCCTAAATAGAGTGCTTTGCATTTGTCCTTATTGAATTTCATCCTATTTACTTCAGACCATTTTTCCAATTTGTCCAGATAATGTTGAACTTTAATTCTATCCTCCAAAGCACTTCCAACCCCTCCCAGCTTGGTATAGTACACAAACTTTATAAGCATACTCTCTATGCCATCTAAACCATTGATGAAGATATTAAACAGAACCAGGCCCAGGACTGATCCCTATGGGACCCCACTCAATATTCTCTTCCAGCGTGACTGTGAACCATTGATTACTCTCTGGGAATGGTTTTCCAACCAGTTGTGCACTCACCTTAAAGTAGCTCAATCTAGGATGTATTTCCCTAGTTTGTTTATGAAAAGGTCATGCAAGACCATATTAAAAGCCTTACTAAAGTCAAGATATAACACATCTACCACTTCCCCCTATCAACAAGGCTTGTTACCCTGTCAAAGAAAGCTATTAGGTTGGTTTGACAAGATTTGTTCTTGACAAATCCAGGTTGACTGTTGTTTATCATGTTACTATCTTCTAAGTGTTTGCAAATTGATTGCTTGATTATTTGCTCCATTATCTTTCCAGGTTCTGAAGTTAAGCTGTCTGGTCTGTGATTCCCTGGGTTGTCCTTCTCCCCATTTTTATAGATTGGCACTATATGTGCCTTCTTCCAGTCCTCTGGAATCTCTTCCATATTCTGTGAGTTTTTTAAGATTATTGCTAATACCTCAAATATCTCCTCAGTCAGCTCTTGGATATTCTAGGATATATTTCATCAAGCCCTGCGGATTTGAAGACATGTAACCTGTTGAAGTAATTTTTAACTTCTTTCCCTATTTTAGCCTCAGATCCTACCTCATTTTTACTGGTGTTCACTGTGTTAGATGTTCAATCGCTATTAACATTTTTGGTGAAAACTGAAACAAGAAAGACACTTAGCACTTCTTCTGTTTCAATGTTTTCTATTATTGTCTTTCCTCCCTCATTGAGTAATGGGCTGACCCTGTCCTTGGTCTTCCTCTTGCTTCTAATGTATTTGTAGAATGTTTTCTTGTTATCCTTTATGTCTCTAGCTAGTTTAATTTCTTTTTGTGGCTTGGTCTTTCTAATTTTGTCCCTACATATTTGTGTTTGTTTTATATTCATCCTTTGTAATTTGACCTAGTTTCCACTTTTTTGTAGGATTCTGTACTGAGTTTCAGATAATTGAAGATCTCCTGGTTAAGACAGGATGGTCTCTTGCCATACTTCCTATCTTTCCTACACAGTGTGATTGTTTTCTCTTGTACCCTTAGTAATGTTTCTTTAAAAAATTGCCAACTCTCAAACTATTTTCCTGCTTTGACTTGCTTCCCAGGATAGAATCCCCCCATTGTGTAAGTATGGCCTATGTTTTTTGTTCCTAGATGTATTAACCATATTAAAATGCATATTATTTGGTTTTTGCCCAGTTTACCAAGTGATCCAGATCTCTCTGAAGCAGTCACCTGTCCTCTTCATTATTTACCATTCCCCTAATTTTTGTCATCTGCGACTTGATCAGTGATAATTTTATGTTTTCTTCCAGATCACTGATATATGGTTCAATAGCATACAGTTAAGAAACATGGGATCCCACAGGAAACATACCTGATTGATGATAATTCTCCATTTACAATTACATCTTGAGACCTATCAGTTTAATCCATTTAATATTCTAGTTTTTTAATCAAAATGTTAATGTGATACCAATTCAAACGCCTTACATAAGTCTAAGTATATTACAACAACACTATTACCTTTATCAACCAAACATATAACCTTCAAAATAAAAAAAAAACCAACTCCACCAAGAATGGTTTAACCATATCTATCTTCATAAACCCTGTTGGTTTGAATTAATTACATTACCCCCCTTTAAATCTTTATTAATAAAGTCCCATATCAGCCATTCCTCTCTCTTGCCTGGGACTGATGTTAGGGTGACAGGCCTGTAGATATCCAGGTCATTCCATTATTTTTTTTTAGAAATTGTCACAACATTAGCTTTCTTCCAGTCTTCAGGAGCTTCCCCAGTGCTCCGTGTATTGAAAATCAATATTAATGGGTCAGCAAGCTCCTCATCCAGCTCTTTTAAAACTCTTGGATAAAAGTTATCTGGATCTGTTGATTTTAAAATGTCTAACTTTAGTAGCTTCTGTTTAACATCATACAGAGATACTAGTGGAATGGAAAGAGTGTTTTCTTCACCATATGATGAGACTGTATCTCCTTTCCCCCAAATACAGAACAGAAATATTAATTGAACACTTCTACCTTATCTGCATTATTAATAATATAATTATTATTTATACAATTAATAATATAATTATACCATTTTCATCTGGTAAAGGACCAGTACTATTGTCAGAATACTTTTCGTTCCCTATATATTTTTAAAACTCCTTATAGTCCTTAATTCTGCTGGCCAGAGATTTCTCCTTGTGTCACTTCACTTCCCTCATCAATTTTCTACAATTCCTAACATTCATTACTATCAGCATCCCCTTTTTTCCATTTGTTTATATAGTTATTTATTTTTTTATTATATTACAGCTGCATTTACTTCTTCTCTAAGCCAGGTCAATTTTTTTTTAACCAGCACGGCCTTCTTCCTTGATTATGGGTTTGTGACTTTGGGGACATTTAGTAAGGTGTTCTTAAATGATTCCCAATTATCAGTTATACTTTTGAATTAAATTCTTTCTCCCACCTGATTTGACTCAGTAGTTTTTAGCTTTGCAAAATTGGCCCTATTAAAGCACTGTGTGTGTGAGAGAGAGAGAGAGAAAGAAAGAGATAGAGAGAGAGAAATAACCGGTTTAGACTTTATTATGCTTGCACATTATAAATGTGATGATCACTTGTACTTAAGCTACCATTAATTTTTAGTTCTGTGATCAGTTCCTCTTTATCTGTTAGAGGAAGGTCGAATAAAGAATTTCCCTGTGTTGACTGCCACACTTTTTGAGTTAGGTAGTTGTCATCTATAATATTTAGAAATTCCAAGGATGTTTTCATACTGGAAGCATGAGACCTCCAGCGTATGTAACTCAGACTGAAGTCCCCCCATGACCATGCAACTTTTCCCCCAGCACATTATAGATAGGTGCATAAGGAGGTAGTCATTCTGTTCTCTAGTGTGACTTGTGGATCTGTAGCAGACACTAGAAAGTACCACATGTTATGCTTTATCTGTGATGGACAGTGTTTTCTGATGTTATCAGCTAGTGTTTAGGAGACGTCACCTCTGCTCACCCTTTGTCCAATATTTCCCCTGGGCCACAGTCACACCCTGGAGTGGTCTGCCTTTTGGTGGGTGTTGACTCAACCCTCTGATCAGGTCACCAGCCTCTACTCTCTCCAGGGTGACAGAGTCCCAAGGAAGACATGGGGTCCCCCACCCTTTTGATTTGCGATGGGACCTTGAGTCCATCTATTGACCCATGTGGGTGTCCAATACCAGCCTCAGGATTCTAAAGATTTTTACCCTCTCCTTCCTTTCCCAAAGGGGAGAGTCTGGAAGTGAAGGTTTTCATGTCATTCTTAACAAGGGGTGGGGACCAGAGGTAGGGAGGAGAGGCTAGGCCCTTCCATTCCACTGAGCTCCATCCCAGGGCCCTGTAAGATGCACCAATATCCAGCACTCAAGAGTGCTTTATGGCTGTCTCCATGGGCCACTTCCTACAAGCCACTCTCTTGCCAAAGTCTTACAGTTTGCCTCAAAGAAGTAAAAGAAAAAGAGAATAATTAACCCTTCAGTCCCTTTGGGCTTAGCAGGCAGGCTCTTTCTCTTAGGAAAAAGGCCTCTGTAGCACATTTCTTCAAGACCTTTCAGGGTAGGTGTCTCTCCCTGTCCTGTCAGGACCCTTCTGAACTATCTGACTCCTTTTTAAGCTCCACCTCCATCTACAGCATGCTCTCCAGATGGGGCTAGGTGAGGTCACCTGGGCCCAGGGTTGCTCCTTAACCACTTCAGTTCCAGGGCCAGGTTTATATACCCCCTGAGGACATTGATCCATAAGCTTCAAAATCATTTTCTTCTGAGTTATCAGTGACTTGGAAACAGATAATGCTATTTTTGACAGTGATACTCTCCCTCCACTTTTGCCTACTCAATCCTTCCTAAATAACCATTGATTTTAACATTCCAATCATGCAACTCATCCCACCAGTTTTCAGTAATACTAACTAGATTCAATTTATGCTAATATGTGAGCAATTCCAATTGCTCATTAGATTCCCAGGCTCCTAGCATTGCTGTATAAACAATCCAAGAATTTCTTCTCTTCGTGCCCTTTGGTTCCTTGATTACTGTTTTCTCAACATCCCAATTTTTTGCTAACAGTGTTCATATCTTCCATCTTCTTACCCTCCCCTCTTGGCATTAGTTTAATTCCTTCCTGATTATCCTAGCCAGCTTGTCCCCAAAGAGATTGGCCCACTTTGTATGGGGAGAGAAGGCTGAATGGTTTGAATGGCCTCCACCACCAGGGCCAGCTCTAGGATTTTTGCCACCCCAAGCAAAGAAATTTTTGGCCGACCCTGCTTTTTTTTCCATGCTCCCCCACCCCCAGCTCTGCCCCAACTCCTCCCCTTCCCAGCCCATTCCCCAAATCCCCGGCCCTGCCTCCTCCCCCGGGCATGCCGCATTTCCCCCCCACCAGTGCTTCCTGCGGCTTCCCCCCTACCCCCCGCAACCCACCGCCCTAGCTCATCTCCACTCCACCCACTCCCTTCAACATGCCATCGCTCTGCTTCTCCCCTCTCCCTCTTAGGTGAGGGAGAGGCAGCGTGTTCAGGGGAGCAGGCGGAGCGGAGGTGAGCGAGGGTGGGGGGGAGTGCAGGAAGTAACGGGGGAGGGTAGAGGAACGGTTTCCTGACCCAGCTCACCTCTGCTCCACCACCACCATCTCCCCCGAGCGCGCTGCTGCTCAGCTTCTCCCTCCCTCCCTCCCTCCCTCCCTCCCAGGCTTGCCGTGCGAAACAGCTGTTTCACGTGCGGCAAGCCTGGGAGGGATTGGGGAGAAGTGGAGCAGCGGCAGCATGCTCAGGGGAGCAGGCGGAGCGGAGGTGAGCTGGGGCAGTGGGGGCACATTTTCTAGGGGCGGCATGGCCGGCGCCGGAATGCTGCCCCTAGAAATGTGCCACCCCAAGCACCTGCTTATTTTGCTGGTGCCTAGAGCCAGCCCTGTCCACCACTATTAAAGGGGAACAAATGTTCCACAAAAGCCAAACTCTACACCACTTATCTAGCCAATGATTCACTTCCAGAATCTTCTGCTTTCTGTCCTCCTTTACTTGTGGGACAGGAAGGATCTCAGAGAAGATCACATGGAGTTTTCTTCAGCACACTTCTGAGTTCCCTGAAATCCTCTATTATCTGCAAGATGTCCTGCAACACAGTGTTGTTGGTGATGGTTCAAATCAGCACTAATGGATCCTTACCTGTCAGCTTCAGAAGCCTATTCAATCAGAGTGACATCTCATGTTTTGGCTCCAGGAAGGCAGCACACTGTCCTGTTATCCACCTCTCCCTTATAGAATGTTCTTTCTATTCTTCTACTATTGGATCTCCAACACAGATTGTCTGTCTACCTTGGACCATTAAAGAATGATTTGCAGGCAAGCTTGATTTTCTAGAGGTTGGGCCATGCTGTAATCAACATGTGTCCTGTACATCTCTCTGTTCCTTTAGACCTCCTGGATCTTCAGAGACATCTTCCATAGTTTCCATGTTGAGGATCTGGTATTGATTTGAAACTTCTAGCTGTGTGGAATTCATCCTGCTTCATTTCTCTCTGGTGGCCACAGCTTATCTACCCTCAACTGTCTCCAACCATGAAGGATGATGCTGTGACCTTTTGGTCCTTCATCCTTATTCATTAAATTAACATACCCCCTACCCTGTCCCTTCAATCCACTGAATCATGTAATTGCTACACAGTCAATTCACTTCTACCCATTAAATCAGTACACACATCAGCTTAACTTTGGTTCACATTTGGAATATTGTTTTTATTTTATTTATGTGCAACCAGAAGGGCTAGAAACATTTTTTGTTTATGTAACCGTTCTGCCCGTCAGAGTTGGCAGCAACAAGGGCCAGGTTCAGTATCTAGGGGTTCCATTCCAATACACAATGCAAAACTGGCTTGAGCCCCCACCCAGTGACCTGGGACAAATATATACCACCAGCGCTGGGCGCCTCTAAGAGGCAATACTTCCCCTCTCACAAGCACAGAGTCTGAGTGTAGCAAAAGCCTTTTAATAACAGAGAGAAACAATGTGGCATTATGTTGGGGAAACACCACCAACAGAATTCATAACACAACCCATGAGCAAAAAACCCACCCCAAGCAATTTGGGGCATGTCCTTTCCCTTTGGTTCTTGAGTCCAGCAACCCAAAGTTGCCCAAAGTCCCAAAAGTCTTTGTCCCTGGTCAGTGCAGCACCAGAGCTCAAAAGTTTATCTGCAGAGTTTTACCTCCCAACCTGGGTGGAGATGTGGGGGGGGCTTAAGGGGCACCTTACGTGGTCCAAAGCCGATTGCCCCGCTGGAATGTTTAGAATGTAGATAAGTTAGGTTTGAAAATGAAGTCACCCAAGTGCCAGCCACTTCAGATTGACCACTTTTGGTAGTTTTTGTGTGATCTCAGAGAGGCATAAGTGCTGATCCAGACCAAAATTGCAGTAGACACTCAAACATGCAAACTAGAAGATGTGACTGTTTTCTGGAATTTAGCTTGTTGTACATAAAGTTTATTTCCAATTATTCAGTAGCTGTTGGTAGCTATTTATTGCCAATTATTCAGTAGTTGGTAAATGTGGTTTTTTTCATGGACAAATGCTGCTCAGTAACCAAAGGCCTGATTGCTAAAAACAGAGTGCCATTTTTGCTCCCGGTTTGCCTACAATCCTATCTACAGATATTTTGACTATCGACTTGGCGTAAGGTTCCTTCTGTTCAATGAAGATAAGTCAAAAGAAAAGGTGTTTTTGCATCAAGGGTACTACTTGACCAAAACAAATATTCTTTATTGTTGGGAACGAAGCCCTTGCCTATGTCTGGGAAGTAAAAAAATAGTATATCTACCACTGTAGGATTTATCTTCACTGTACAAAATTCTCACTGATAACATTATTGGTCGAGGGACAGAGGCAAGCCAAAATACACAGTTTGAGTCTTGGCTTACTTATTGCCTCTTACATATATTGAGTCTAATAAAGGATGTGAAAATATAGCTAGAAATGTACCTCCTTTACTTTTGTAAAGAACTGACACTTACCTGAAAGAGGATGTAAAATTATTGTTATAACAGGACTGTGTCTATTCAGATCAGGTTGTTAAACAAATCCATACAGAAAGTGTGAGATTACCTACCTAGAAAATTGTTTAAGTGCAATTTAACTTCTGCATCAGTGATGTTGTCTCAATATGATACTATATTGAAATGAGACATAGCACTCATTGTCTGAGCATTCCAGTTAAACCTACAAACCTTGTTTGTTTGTCTGGCTCATGAGTCATTGGGGACATGTTTCAGCCAACCAGACTCAGATCTCTGTGAATGTCCAGGGATGGTTTCACAAAATAAGAGTGATATAAAATGTTGTGTTACTTGTCAGATGCATGACAAAAAAGTGGTAATGTGGCACTGTTGGTACCCAATTATTTTACCTAATTGTGCATGAGGAAAGATTGCTATAGACTGTGACCACTAATGGGACACTTCTCTCCTGAGCGCCTCCTAGCAGCTGGGTGTGGCACTGCAAAACTTTTCCTTGCTCCTGGTGCAGCATGTAGCTTGCTGACCTGACTAGGTGGCTCTTCAAGGGCTCAGCCCTCTGCCGAGTCACACAGTCAAAAACAGACCCCTTCCAGGGTAGCAAAGAGTTCAAACTGTCAGCCCTCAATAGAGTCTTCATCTCCATCTCTGGGCCTTTAAATCCCACCCTTCACTTAGACTTCTAAAAAAACCTTGTCCCCTTCTCAGGACTTAGGCCATTTTTAGGGGCGGGGTTGGGAGGGTTACTCAGGCCCACCACTACTTCAGGTCCCAACTCGGGGACCCTATGAAGAGCAGCCATCTACTGCTTCTTCAATTAGTTGCTGCTGTATTTCCTTAGCCCCTTGATTCTTACCACCTGGTCCCATTCCTCTTACCCATTACTTTAGGGTTAAAATTCTCAAGTCCTCTCACTCCCATGTCCAATAAATGCAATCCATGAAGCACTTGTGGCCAGAGAGGTGGCACTCTTTCTCACCCCTCTGGTCCCAGCCAGGAACTGCCCTCCTTTCATCTGAGCCTGCTGGACTCTGATTGGCTGCTTTCACATGACCTCTCTAAGCAGGCATGGAGGCCCACCTGCTCCTTTCTGGGGCAGGGTGGATTAGGACTGTAGGGCCAGGTACACTCTGTCACATGGACCTTTTGAAATAGCACTAGTGAACTGCCATTATGTATCACTGAAATTGGTTACTTGAGCTAGAGGCCAGAAGCAACCTTTATTTTCTAGGTTATTTCCAAACAGTTCTTTTAAATAGTTTCCATCATAAAGGAAATCTGAAAGAACATCTCTGACAACTGACATCAGTTCACATCTATGGCATCTAGAGAATTTCTGAAGGAGAGGATATATTAAGTACAGGCATTCTTCTATTTACTTTCCTCAAACCAACAAGGAAATAGAACATTTTAATTAAGTTTCGAAAGATTGTTTGAAAATTGCTAACCTAGAAGGAAAGCCCTGAAATAATTTGCTATAGATTACTTACAGAACTACAAGCAATCCAGATGCCTCTATTAGGAATCAGGGTCTCTGGGCAACTTAATGAGCACAGCTGACCTGCAGTAGACTGCCTGCTTGGCTACATCACCTGACTTGTGGGAAGAGTCAGCAGACCGGCTCTTAAGCTCAGCACCAGAAGTTTGGTAGCCATTCAAAGCATTTGCCCACAGCTGTGATAGTGCCTTTACTTGCTTGTTCCAGCCCTGCTCCTGCCTAGTCTTGCTCAAGTCTCTGACCCTTGGCTCTGATTCCAGACTTCTGACTCTGGCTCTGACCCGTGGGTCCTCCTATTCCTGGCTACCGACTCTTGCTCTAACCGCTGAGCACAACCATCCTGATCTCTGATACTCTAGCTCTCTTTCAAATCTGTTGTACATGGAGAATGCGAAGAATATGTTAAATTATATTCTCAAGTTTAAGACTGATACAAATATACAGCACAATTTAGTATAGCAGAATGTACAAAGCAGCTAAATGGGATGAAACTGCCCTACAACCAGACAGATAATAACTGGCATGGTGGGATTTTACATCCATATTCTGTGAATAATTAAGGGTGTGTTAGTCTTCAAATGCCCCCACCTTCTGCATAATCCTCAAAGATCTCTGTGACTTGACAATGTCTGAGCAAAAAGATGAAGTAAGAAGGAAGGAAATTGAAGTATTGCTGTCAGGGGCCCGGGGCTGAATGCCACTGATGCAAAACGTGACTTTCTTGTGTTCACATGCCACAGATACAGCAAAAACTAAGAAATTCTATTCTGCTCTAGCACCTACACAGTCCCACCAGCCAAACTCTTCATGGTACATTATCTGATTAACCTGGATTTCATCCATTAGATAGCCGAGCTGACCATTTCTTGCTTTGAAACGCTTTCAGTATACTTTGCAAATAATATTGGTCAGATACAATGCAGTCTTTCTGGAGCTTTGGTAGAAGGATAAAGGCTTCACCTTGTAAAGAGTGTCCAGATACTGTAGTGATGTGTGTATCTTAAATTCTAAGAATAATAGTGATTTAATGGAACAAAAATTAAGATATAATAAAGAGTGTACAGACACATGCTATACATAACTATCTAGCATTCCAGTGTGTATCTTTGGAAAGAGTTCATAAATCTGGATTAATAAGAAAAATACAATCTATGTCTAGTGATCCACTTCATTACAACTCTGCCCGCTCCTGATAGATCTCTCAGGTGAGTCGACAGTATCACATCATCTCAGCATCAGTAAAATATTACTGATAAGTCTAACAGGATGAGCAAATACCATGGGCATGAGAGCAATATAAACGCTAAGAGAGAGTGAGAGCAAACATGGACACTTGCCCATTGTCCAAGGGGAAGAGGAGATAGTATAAACCAAAGGTAGTCAATGTCTGTGTCACAACAAGGTTTAAAGCTCCATTGCAAGGGATCTAGGCTGTTGGCAGAATGTGGTGCTGTTCGAGATGGTTCTTCATCTTTCCCAGGAATGAAATGTTAGACACAAGGTGGTGATTGGCAAGATAGTTTATGTCAAGTGATGTCTTTTGAGTACTGGGTGGACTATTGAGGTTTGGAGTACCTTGCTGTTTTGTGGTCTCTCACCACTCCTCACACTTCCCCAAAAAATCTCTAGAACTATAACAAATTCCTTTTTGATGTCTCCCTGTAAAACACTTTGACTGTCTGTATCCTTTGATATAATCTTCCACTAAAAAATGTAGTTCAGTATTTAAAACTTTTGCTAATCAACATTCCCAGAATGCAGAGGTACGGTGTATAGGTGTTTCCTTTTGTTAGTGTTCACATCTAAGGATGGTCCCTTAGAATTCAGTGCATCAGACTAACATTTTCTATACCCGAGTTTCCTTTTTTTTTTAATGAATGGTTACAAATAATGAAAATATGCATAAGTATATTAGAGCACAGACAATATGGTCTTCTATTGGAAGAGGTGAAGAGTCTCAGGAATTAGAATAGTGGATGATCTTGCAGGTATCATAGGACTAATTCAGGGTGAGATTGGGATGTTGTGACAGTAAGTTTCAATTCTAGAGATGGTCAGATATTGTAAATACATTATAATGAATATTCCATTGAATTTGTAAGTGAATTTGCTTTGATTGTGTCCTCCTCCCTCCCACCCAGTGCCTTTTTGCATTTGCTTTCTTATTTTTATTCAAATTATTCTATGAATTTTATAGGAAGAAAGTTTACAGGCAGAAATGTTTTAAAAAATAGTAGATGTAAAGTGAATATTTGTAGACAATAGCTCTTAAATTTGAAGTTGCGAATATACACAGAGAAAACCTGAATTTTAAGAGTTACACTCATGCCATCAGTAACAGAAACATATTATGTAGCATATATATCAAAATTAACCTACATGGTTGGAATTTGATTTTGAATACCAAATACTCACAATAAACTCATGAATGAACTACAGATGAGGAGACCAAGGCAAATATGTTACATGATTATTTCCCTAAGACCACAAAGGATTTCAGTATCAGATCTAGAATTAAAATTCAAGAATTCTTGTTCTCAAACTTCGGGATCATATCACTTATGTATGATGGTCTAATATTAATGGACTTTTAATTAAATACTCATTTTTGCTGTATAAAATAAACTAATTCTCCATTTCAGTTCATTAAGCAAAAGATATTTTAAAGGACATGGGGTTCTGGAGCTCTGTTTCATACTACTAGATAACACACAGATCATCCAGTCTTAGCAGTCAGTCATGGTGCAGAATCCACCTGCTATTTTATAGCTCTGATAACTAACATTTATCAATATTGTTTAAGATGTCTCTGTATATGGTAGAGGGATTAGTTAGAAACCACTGCAGCAATGACAGTTTGCAAGCAGAATGAAATAAGAATCGGCTCTAGTTTTAATGCCTTAAGTTTTGCTTTGGCAGGTGGTCTGACCATCATGAGACAACAATTTCATGGTAACAATGTAAATGAGAGACACTTTTTCTAGCCCATTCAACAATTTCATGGTAACAATGTAAATGAGAGACACTTTTTCTAGCCCATTCATCCCTAATGGGATGTTTGTACCTTTATGAGCACTTTACAGTACAAGAGAACCATAGTGTAAACACACCTTTAGAGTCTTGCTTGTGCTTATGGATGTTTTGTAAACTGTTGACCATATTTAGTTGCAGTTGATTTATACAGCATTATACTGCATGATCTGTCCCACGACAGAACCTCCCTGGGAGGATCAAAAGTTTTAGCGTTTGGTCTAAAAGACAGATGTTACCAGGAAGGTGCTGCAATGAGTCTTAACCCTTAAACAAAGAATGATATAACCTTTCCTTATATTTTCTTAGGAATGAAAACAGCAATTATTTTTATCTTTGCAAGCACAGATGTCTGTAAATAATGCAATGCTTGTTTCCTGCGAGAAAGAGAAGATCAGTCCATCTGGAGCTGAGGGGGAATGAAACTATGAGACTATGTAAATCTGTAGTTAAGTAAATGTAAATTATATGAAAAAGAATGTTATTACCGCTCTGCAGCTGCAGTTGTGGTCAATTGCTGCATTAACCTTTCCTGTGTGTTTACAGGATGATAATATGGGAATTGATTGTTAGCAGATATGAAGTACATTTCATGATCCTTCTCCAACAGATAACAGAAACTAAAAGAAGATAAAGTAGAAATTATATTGAAACCATGTAGCTATCTCTTGTCTGAATGGGTGGGAGGATAAATTTGGAATACATGTATGCTACAATAAGCACAGTGGCATAGGAGGTAATTGTCCATTACCACATGATAACGCAACATAATCCATGTACTTTATTGTGCTTGAAAATAATAGCTCAAGTACCTCAAACTGTTTTGTTGTAGATATTACAATAGGTGTAAAAGTGCACTAGACATTTCCTCTGCAGCATCCTGAGCCAAAACTGGCTAATTTTACAAGCAAAATATTGTTTGGGTGGCTCCACACTAGTTACTAGCGTACATTTGTCCACAACACAGAATCACCAAACAATTTGGGTCAGTTGAATGACTCTGCTGAAGACTGGAACAGCCAAGCTGTTGCAAGTCAGGATATAAAGGCATAGTTGTAGTGAGTTACTTGCATAGTCCATGTCTGCATGCCAGACACTAGCCAATACTCTGTATGCTTCATAGTCAGGAAAACTACCAAAATTCACACCGAAATTCTGGTTAATAAAATTCCTCCCCAACAAAAAGGAAATTAATTAAATTCACCAGGTGAGTCTGATTTTCTTTCTTCTTGTATTTTTTTTCCTTTTGAAATAACTGCTTACATCTAAACTTAAACACCACTGGCAAACAAGGCCTTACCTCTACCTAGAAATATCTGTAGCAGCTGTGTCTAATGATTAATGGGAGACTGCATAAACTGTAAATGACCACGGGGTTCTTTTACTTCTCTGTAACCAAAGACATGTGGGTTAATAGTTCTCATTGATACCAAAATTAAATTGAATTGTAATGAACCTATTCTGGCAAAACAGCTCTTGTAAACCCATCTTGCTTCCTCAACATATTCTGGAAAATCCAAAAAAAAGAAAGTGAGACAACCCTATTTTAAGTAGTTTTAGTAAATGCACAGTAGTTATCTCAGAACTGGATCCAATATTTATCTTTTCCACTGTGCCCCATTCTAGAAGCCTACCAAGGAGTTCTTGTGTTAGGTCTTCAGTGCCAAACATGAAATTAATAGATTTTAATCTGGAAGGGTCA
The DNA here is from genome assembly GCF_965140295.1 of Lepidochelys olivacea. Lineage (NCBI taxonomy): Eukaryota > Metazoa > Chordata > Testudines > Cheloniidae > Lepidochelys > Lepidochelys olivacea. Next base: position 82,392,843 of record NC_140415.1, on the reverse strand, counting down.
ATTGTGATCATCTAGTCTGTCGTCCTGCATAACACAGGCCATAGGACTTCCCTCTACTAATTCCTGTTTCAAGTCAAATAGTGTGCTTGAACTGGAGTGTGTCTTTCAGAAAAACATCCACTCTTGATTTTAAAATGTCAAGTGATGGAAAATCCACCACAGCCCTTGGTTAATTCTTCAGATTGTTAATTACCCTTATTGTTAAAAACTGTGCACCTTGTTTTTAGACTGCATTTGTCTAGTTTCAACTTCCCCATATTGGATCTTGTTATATCTTTGTTTGCTAGACAAAGAGTCGTGTATTTGTTCCCCACATAGATAATGATAGACTGTGATGAATTCACACCTTAACCTTCTCTTCGTTAAGTTAAATAAATTGAGCTCCTTGAGTCTATCACTGTATAAGGCATGGACAGATTCTCCCCTTCCTTAACAGTGTAATTAGTAGAATCACCATTGAAATCCTGGGCAATAATGTAAATCAGAGGTGCAAACAGAACTAGTCACATAATGTTTCCAGGAACAATTACAGAATTCAGTTTTGTTCTGGTTTAGTCATATCAGAAATATGAATCAAAATGAGCCATCAGATCATCTCTTTTCACCTTTCAGGTGAAATAATTAACGTGTTTGATTTAAAATTCCCAAGCCTTTGGGGAATTCTTCACAATAATGTTCTCATCTCTGGTCACCGCTATTTTCTCTCAAATTTCATTCACCTTTACACAAACACATAATGAAAGAAAGTAAGTACCATCTGAGGAACAAAGAAAGTTATGCTGTTCTATATATGCTAGATAAAAGATATCTGAATTAATTGTACCATGGATTATACAACAAAATATCACTTTATATTGAGCTGGGTAACCCCAGAAACATCTGGGTTCATTTTTGAGGTATGCACCCAGTCCCATATTTTGCATATCTTTTTGCTAAAATTATTTTTTGCTTTGGCATTAGACTAATAGTGTTAAAACAATACTTTAATTAGATGACTATTTTGGCATGCACAGCTCTGCTTACGTCAGAAGCTCTTTGCCAACTTTTTAGCACAGCACAAAACTTATAAATAACATTGCGCTCTCTCATTCTGCTCTCTCATAATATAATTCTGAAGAGAAACATAAACAATCTGTACATGTTTATTAATGTAGTAATTAAATAAGATAAATGTTAGTAAGCAGATCTTTTACAAACATGCCGAGTCTCTCATGCTGAGCATGGGACAGATGAACTCTGCCTCTGTCCCACAGCCCATGCAAACCATGAAAGTCTTCCAAAAATGTACAGCTAAAATGTAAAGCACACACAGCCATAAAAAGCAGTAAAATGTACAAACTGTCTAGCTGTAAGAGCTAAAGATAGCTGGAAAGATGTTTTTAACATACAGGTCTACTTATAGTCATGGCCAATAGAAAATGACAAATGTAATAAATTGTGGAGTCTGTCATTTTCTTTCTATGGCAAGGCCATTGTTTGTATGTGTATTTGGGCCTCTGGCAGCTTACCACTCGAAACCAGTACAGGCATGCACTTAAGGCAAATCCACCTATTCGATTCATAGATGTAAGAAAGGAAAAGGACATATTTGATCATGGAGTTCATCTCCCTGCCAACACAGGACTGTTCTCTACACTACATTTTCTAGAGTTTTGTCCAGTCTAGTTTAAAAGGGCTTAGATAGTGAGGCTTCTACCACTTCCATAGGGAGATTATTCCCCAGCCTAACACTTCTTCTTGCCAAAAAGCTTTTCTTAGTGTTCAACCTACATTTTCCCTTTCTTAGCTGTATCCTGTTATTTCTAGTTATGCCCTTGTGTATCGCAGTAAATAATTCCTCTCTCTTGGCATTTACATGCTTCAGCTATTTACAGACTGTTACCATGTCCTCATTTAGTTATCACTTAATCAAGCTATACATACATATTTCATATTTAGCTCTTCATATTTTTCCTCATAAATCACAACTTCCTTTGTAATTTTTGTTTTTCTTCTTTGTAATGCCTTCAGTTTATCAAAAAGAAAAGGAGTACTTGTGGCACCTTAGAGACTAATCAATTTATTTGAGCATAAGCTTTCGTGAGCTACAGCTCACTTGCATCCGATGAAGTGAGCTGTAGCTCACGAAAGCTTATGCTCAAATAAATTGGTTAGTCTCTAAGGTGCCACAAGTACTCCTTTTCTTTTTGCGAATACAGACTAACATGGCTGCTACTCTGAAACCTTCAGTTTATCAGTAACTTTTGGTAATGTAGTGCCTAGAACTGATTGCAGTCTTCAAGGTGTGGTTGTACTAGAACCATGTAGAGAGAAACTATTACTCCCAGACTTGCAGTGAGATTAATGCCTTCACATATGTGGCTCATAACTGCGTAAGCCTATTTTGATAGTAGTCTTATTTAAATATCTATATAGTACGTACATAAGATGGGGTGGAGTTTAATATTATTTCAAAGAAGAAAGGAAAAGTGGGCTGAGAAAGCAGAACAGAGGGAACAGAATGAAAGAAGAACAAAAGACAAGGAGAGGTTTAAAGTTAGACATAATAGAGAAATAAGCTATTGAGTTAAGAGAGTCTCCATCTTACCAATCTCCAGCATTCACTCATTGCAAAGTATTTGAAATCAGGGGACTGATCCTGCAAATACTAAACATCACATATAGCTGAACTCATGGTAGTGAAGACTGTACTTATTAGTAGGTGTTTGGAGGATCAGACTTAACACAGTAACTGTAGAAACTTGTACTAAAGAGCTCTATACAGAAATATGCATGGGATCAGTTTAATGTACAATTAACCATCTTCCCCTACCAAATAGCATCAAGGCAACTCATATTGTACATTGGACTACACATGTAAAACATTCTAGCTAGGATTTTCAAAAGCACTCATCGTTGGTCTAACTCTGCTGCCATTGAAGACAATGGAAGTTTTACTGTGCACTTTTTGAAATCCCACCCACCACCTACATTTTAAGTATAGTGGCTAACACCATAATATTAAAACAGTGACCTTATTGTAAAGTCAGTGTGAAGCAGACCAGCACAAAAAGGAATCTAGTGTTTAAGAATCTGCCCTGAAATCTTAATTTTATTCCTACTTTCAGATATACAATTATAAGAAGCACAATTCACTTTTAGACAGTATTTTAAAATGTGGCTAACATGGAATGGCCATCAGGTATCATTTCTATTTTTCTCCAAGATTGAAGTTAGAGTAAAGTATCGTAGGTGCAAATGGAATAGCTGAAAACAGCAGAAAAACTGTGACAGTATTAAGTCTTCCAAGTGTTAGGTGTTGTTTAAGTTATACAAAGTGCCAAACAGGAGAAAATCAAACAACAGCTGTATGAGGTTGTGATGGACTCACCATGAAGGAGAGTTGCCCTAACAAAACAAAGTTTCCAGTTCAAATGATGAAAGAATCATAGAAATTAGAGATGGAAAAGATCTATTAGGTAAGCTTTTCCTTTACCCTGCCAGTGATTTCTTCGGTCCACTTCTAAATTACTCAAGCAATAAGGCTTCCACCACTTTCTTGAGCAAACTCTTCCACATCAAACTGTATTATACACTAAACTGGCAGGAAATATTACTTGATATATTCTTCTCCTTGCTCTGAATTTATGGTTTTGTCAATCTGTCCATGTATCCTTATTTAATCTTTCCTAATATATCATTCCCTGCAGTCACTTAATGATTTATGAATGCACCTCTCTGAATCCTCTGCAGTTTGTTGCTGTTTTTCTGTTGTTGAGGAGTTTAGGGCTGTATTTTCTATGTGTGGTCTGTGCAGTGCCATGGAAAGAGGATCTGTTACTTCCATAGGTCTGGATATGATGCCTCTGTGAGTGAAGCTCTATATGAGCGGGTGATTACAATGTTTAACTGCAAGGATAAAAATTGTCCACGGTATGGAGGGTCAGTATAATACCCCTCATACTACCTGAGCCCTGCATTGAGGCTGTACAAGGGACCCCAGGCAACGTGGTCCAATGAGTTGCCTGCACACTCTCTGCATACTATAGAAGAGGGATCTGTGCAGAGTGCGATGAGAGGGGTGGGATAAGAGAGGTGCCATAGGAACTGTGACTGCATGGTGGTGATGGGGAGCTTTCATTTTCCCAGTTGTTTGTCTGGACAAATTTGGATACATTTATCAGAGTCCATACAAATAACATAAAAACTGTAACAAGAAGACATCCTATAAAACCCAATTTTTGTTACAGTATTTAGATACTCTGCTTATAAATGTCGTCTTATCTACATTTATACATGTGTCTTTTATTAGCAAAATGCTGACTAGCACTACTTTTGAATGACTGAGTGTTGAGATTGCTTGGCATCTCTCTCAATTCAATTTTGGTTCAGATGAACAGTGTTCAAAAGTTACCACAATCTGATGGGTGTTCAGCAGCCTATGTGAAATATTGCTCATTCCAGCTCTCAGGTTCATGAACACCCTTGACACTGACTCCTCTGGAAGTCTTAACAGATAAGCTAACGATCCAACTGCATGACACTAAAGTAATTTCTCATCCACCATTCATGATTTTATAGACCTCTATTATATCTCCCCTTTGTTGTCTCTTTTCTAAGATGAACAGCTGTATTCTATTTAGTCTGTCCATGTATGGAAGCTGTTCCATACCCTTGCTCATCTTTGTTGCCCTTCTCTGAAACTTTTCCAGTTCTACTATATCCTTTTTGAGATGGGGTGACAAGAACTGGACACAGAATTCAAGGTCTGGGCAGACCATGTATTTACATAGTGATATTTTGATATCTTCTGTCCTATTTTCTATCTCTTTCCTAATAGTTCTTAACATTCTGTTATCCTTTTGACCACTGCTGCACATTGAGCTGAAGTTTTCAGAGAAATGTCCGTGTTGACTCCAAGATCTCTTTCTTGAGTGGTAACAACTAATTTAGAACCAATCATTGTATACGTATAATTTGGATTATTTTTTTCCAATGTGCATTACTTTGCACATATCAATGTTGAATTTCATCTGCCATTTTGTTGTCCCATTACCCAATTTTGTGAACTCCCTCTGTAACTCTTTGCAGTCAGCTTTGGACTTAATATGATTTTTTTCAAGATAGTTATCTGCAAACTTTTCCACTTAACTGTTGACTCCCTTTTACATTGTTCATTAATGAATATGTTGAACAACAAAGGTCCAAGTACAGATCTTTGGGGGATCCCACTGTTTAGCTCTCTCCAGTGTGGGACAGGACAGTATAAAACATTCTCTGCAGTGATGAATGATGCAAATAATTCATTTAGCTTCTCTGTAATAGTCTTCTCTTCTTACTGTTAGTTTTTTCATCTTCAGCAAATTGCTTCTCAAACTCTTTCTTGGCCTGCCTTATTATACTTAATCTGTGCTCCTTCCTATTATTCTCAATAGGATTTGACTTCCACGTTTTAAAGGATGCCTTTTTGCCTCCAATGACCTCCAGTACTCTGCTGTTTAGCCATAGTGGCATTCTTTTGGTGCTCTTATTGTCTTTTCTGATTTGGGGTATGCATTTAGTCTGAGTCTTTATTACGGTGCTTTTAAATAGTCCCCATGCTGCTTGCACACATTTAACCTTTATGACAGCTTGTGATGGGGTGTCCACCCACACTTGCCCTGAAGGAATTAATGTAGGCTAGGAAGGGGGCCATTTAACCAGGCCATAGCTGAGGGAAATCAGGTGTTTTAAAGAATCCCCTGACTGAACAATGAGGAGGAACGAGCTGGGCTGGGTTTATAAAGACAGGAAGATGGTAGTAGAAAGGAGGCTGCAAGGAAGTGGTCTGCAGTCCCTCCCTGGGAGAAGGGGAGGTGTGTTGGGGCTACAGAGGCAAATAGCCTACAGTTACTCCCTGGGAGGAGGGAGTTTGGGGGCTGGCAAACCCAGAAAAGAGGGGAAAGCAAGAGAGTTAGGAAAGGCTCAGGGAAAAGGCAGTAAGGTTTGGGATGGAACAGACCTTGGCTGCTGACTAGAGGGTCCCTGAGCAAGAACCCAGAATAGAGGGCAAGCCCAGATTAGCCTACCAACTACTGAGAAAGTGGCACCACTGGGCACTGAAGGGAAAGACACCCGAGCCCATTCCTAAGAAGAGACTTTGATACCCTGGAAAGGGATTGGTTGGAGGCCAATGAGCCACAAACACAGAGCATCTTCCCTCACTGAGAGCCAGGAAGAGAAGGTAGGTCATGTGGTGAGAGGCAGAAAGGAGGTGTTGGACCTAGAATCAGATAATCCCCAGAGGAGGCTCACTAGTGGTGGGCAGACCACATGACCCAGCTCCTTCTAATTTCTGGCTAACAAGCATCTTCATTTTTGTGTAGTTCCCCTTTTTAAAGCTACATGTTACCATGTTTATAACCTTTTCCAGTCTTTCCATGTAGGAAAATTGACTGCTAGCTAAAAAGCTAACCTATTGGAATGTCTCCTATTCTCACAGCTTCCCCATACACACACACACACACACTCTTTCTCCCTCTCAAACCATGTCTCTCTCTTTTTCTTCCCATCTATAAAATTTAATTGTAAGATATGTACTGTGTACATGTATAAGTAAAAAGAGGTCTGGGAACCAAAATGAAGAAAATAAGAGCATTAGTGTCTGGGCAGCAAAAAAACCAAAAGGCTATTTTGAGTACACACTGAAAATAAAGCAAGCATCATCAATCTTTCAGCCCTGCCAAGATGCGGCAAGAGCAAAACATCCTAGCAAACTTTATTTTCTCTGTTTAGGGAATATTGTCAATAGTTCTCATGGTCCATTAGTAGGAAAGTATTTTATCATACTCTATCTTCAGGGTGGTTGCAAAATGTAGTGGGCACCATTCAATCTTGGAGCCTCATTCTCCCCTAGTCAGGCATAGCCCATGTTGTTTACACTACAGGCTTCATTTCTGTGTTTTCCAGATCAGTGTTCCAAAGGGGTTTCTGGTTTGACCCACCACTCTTCCCCACATTGTCAGAAGCTATGAATTCCACCCTCAGAACCTGTGGATCCCCCAAGATCTATTAGAATTACAGGTCATCTATCCATATAACTTGTGCCTCCATACTTAGTCTGGGGTACCAGAGACTTCCTGACTCCATCTGCCCCTCGAACCCCATAATATAGAGGGGCATTCCACCACCCATAATTGTAAAGAAGGGTAACATACAGGAACCTGCAAATCCCAGCTAAATTATATGTAAACCAGTTCAGCCTAACAAAACTACATGTAAAAGCATACTGGAAACCAACCTCCACACAGAAAACGTCATAGAAATCTAAATTCAGAAATTTGATGCCTATCCAAGTATACAAGGGACTCCAGGAAGTAGGGTGACCAGATGTCCTGATTTTATAGGGACTGTCCCAATTTTTGGGTCTTTTGTTTTATATAGGCTCCTATTACCCCCCCCCCCCACCCCGTCCCGATTTCTCACATTTGCCATCTGGTCACCCTACAAGGAAGCCACATGGCTCAATCTCCCTCCTCCTTTTTACCTGGTGGTATTTTCTTGTGGAGAAGGACTGGTAACCTGCTACCAGCCTCAGTGGCATATTTGGTGGGTGTCCTCACCTTCAGTGTCTTTGGAAAGATGAAAGGCAGAGCTAGTAAACACTAAAATTCTGGGTGGTATTCAAGGGATGTGATAAGCAATCTTCCTCCCACATGGGAGCAAGGAGTAGCACAGAGCTGCTCCCAAAAGGCTTTTTTCTAAATGACTGAAAGAAGGCATCTACTCCCTCTGAGTAAACAAGTCAAATTGACTCCTTACAATCCTTTTGAGACTAGACCACATGTGGTAGGCTTAGCAAGTCAGAGAATCAGAACCGATACCTTGTGTAACCAGTCACAGCCAGCAAATCCATCACAATATTTGATAAAGGAATGTGAAAATTTATCAATATATTTTCACTAATTTTAATAGCAACAAAAATGTTTAATGAAAAAGCTAGATTTCATAAAATTGTTCCAATTATGTTAAAGCTTTGCAAACTCAAAAACAAGAAAATTGACCAATATCTACATTATGAATATTTAGCCAGCTTTAAACAGGCAAAGCCATAGATAAAATTCAGGGGCCTGATTCCTCAATTTACCTGTCTGATTTAACCCTTCCTTTGTAAAGCACGTTGAGATTGATCAAGGAAAAGGCGTAGATTACCATTTTTTATTGTTCCCTAGAATTCTGCAGTAGAGGCAGTCTAGGGAAGAATATTACTTTTTCCTCAACACTGGCAAAGGTCAAATTTCAAATAAAAGAAAGAAACAGTCCATTAAGAAATTACAAATAACAAAACAATAATTTCTAGGCCTGTCTGGCACCTACATATAGTGACTGGCGCTCTCTAAATATGATAGAGTAGATGTAGTCATGCAATGTTTATGCTACTCAGTAAATAATAATTTTAAAATTTCCATTTTCTCGGATCCAATTTTTGAAAGGATTTTGGCATGAAGTCATAGGCTTTATGTGTCTTGTTTTTGTTCACATATTAGGGACTTATATATTCTTTCACAGATAGCACTACAGGATATATGGGGAAAAGATTTGGGTGATTCATTAAATGCAGGAGTTTGGCAGCACATATGGGGAAATATTTATAAAGCAGCTCAAGGAATAAGAGTGCAACAAATTCAGGTTAATATTCTTCACAGAACCTGTTGTTCACTATCCACATTTTATGGGGTTGGATTACAGACAGATGCTACATGTTGGAAATACAGCAAATTCATAGGTGCTTTTTTTAATTGCATTGAGTTGTCATAACTTTAATAATGATGCTGTAATTTTCTCAGTTCCAAGTCTTTGATGGAATAAGCATTCATAGAGATGCAGCTTTATAAAAAATATTTGAAAGCAGCTTATTTTTAACTTCACAATTTAGAAGCATACTTAAAGAGCAGGAACTGCACTCCAGCCATTAAGAAAAAATGTCAGGACTTGATTTCTAACGAGAGCTGTAATATCTTTTGGGTCAGTAAAGAAGTCTCTTCTCCAGGGTGGAATTTTTACCCCTCATGATTCCTGACAAGTCATCTTTGCCAAAAAACAGCATGGCTCTGGATTTTCTCTGAGTTAATTCATATCATGCATATCATAGACATAATAGTATTACCATTTACAAATTATTTGGTTCCCTCACAGTCAAAGTGATGACAACAGTAAAGCATGGCCATGTCATTAGTGTTAATGAGAGAACAGGTTTGTTTAATGTGAGAATCCAGTTAGACATTTTTGAGTCAAAACAGATAATGAACAATATTTTTCTTTGAAAAAGCTCTATTAACCCCTTCTGTGCTGATCTTCTGATCCAGCTGTTGCACTCCATTGACATTCATGGAATGTTAGCATATACCTTGTGCTATCAGAATACAGGAGCATAAGGAATGCTATGCCATGTTTAAATAACAGAATAGTATCTGACAGTTACTATTAGCAGATTCTTCAAAGAAAGAATCAGTTCTTACCCGTGGTAGAGAATTATGCCAAAACGTCAGAGAAGTACTTATGTCACACTGCAGACATTACTTTGTATTTAATTAAAAAGAGAGAGCCCAGGTTTCCAGTGACTCTATGCCCATTCCTTTATTCAACAAGAAGAAGATGTGCTTTTATTGCCTTCTTTTAAGTAAAATCCTAAAGATTTGTTTTTGTTAGTCAAACCTTTTACCTTTGCAAACTCTCTCATTTCTGATTCAGTGGTGTCACAATAATTTTAGTTTTACTTTAGGAAATGTAAATTTTATGGCTTGCCCTAACTAGCAGTGTAAGTATTTTTAAATGATATTGGAGAACTGATAATCCTTTTTATTTATTTATACTGTATAAAAAGAGAATTAATTAGGCATTTGCCTGTTTGTTCTCAAATAGACTGAAGCCATTACAGTAAATTCCTCAGAATCAAATGCAAGTGACATAAAAATAGATCCCAAGAGGATGAGTGAAAAGAGATGGCCCGCCTGTAGCCAACCTACACAGCATGCATAAATAGTCTTGGAGCCATCAGTGGGTCAGAACAGTTAGTGGAGATGTTTGCCAAAGAGCCAGATGCTGCTGTTGGAAAGATATCAGCAACGTCTCATGTGTAGGGCCATGGGTACTGAAGAAGGAGACAAGACAGCAAATAAGAAAGAGTTCCTGGAGCTTTGATCCCTTTCAGAACTGTAATTCACATGACAATACTTGGTAGATAAAAACTGGGTCTTTGTTTTCTTATTCTGTGGACCCAAAGATTACTCAGTGTTAAGAGGTAGAGATCATATTTGCAGGAGGCTTGGAATTTTGAGAAGGTAGGAAAAAATGTGAAATTAAACAACTGAAACTGATTTGCACTGAATATGAGAACACATTCCCAGCACTTTCAGAATAAAATGTGTTAATATTCTGACTGCAAGTACGCTTCAGCAATGACAATAAGCCAAAAAAGCTACACTCAACATCAATAATATTTTCCTTTGAGTTATTTTCTACATGATAGTCTGCATATAAACACTATTTGCTGCAAACCAAACTCTACATTCATATGATGTATCCATTGAAGATAGGCAATATAGCTGAAGTTCACTGGTGAATAAGTCTTGATTTTAAGTCCCAAAACTTCTTATAGACAGAGCTGGTGGAGAGGCCAATAGTAAAGATTGCCTAACAATTTCCATAATAAGCCTCTGTTTTCAGTTGCTTATAACTTTGCCAGTATTTAACTCACTTGACTGACATTTCCAATGCTTGGTCCCTGGCTGGTTTTATTATTTTTAAAATTTTCATCAAAATGGATCAGCTATTTCTGAGAATGAGTTTAGGAAAAATAGCTAGTTTTGCTAATGTTAACTCCAAATGTTTCACTGAAGACCTCTGTTGGCTCCATGGTTTAGGGCAAGAACTTGAAATTGGAAGTGGGAAAGGTAGTACTAGGGTCAGAGAGCTGACTTCACTGTCTCAATGAAATCCATCCACATTTACAAATCTCTGAATATTGTCATTTGCACATGCTCAGTAGAGCTTCAGAGAGGTTGCAACTATGTGTGATCATGCTTCTTGTCTCCATTGACCTTCCCTCTACATTGAGCATACTCCAGATCCCACGAATCTGAACTCCTTCAGATGGGACATGGCAGCAGCCACCACCCCTTTGTTCTGTGAGAAGAAGTGCTATACTGGGAGCCAGGAGTTCATGTCCCAGCTCTTGTACTTACTGTTATCGATAATTTTATGCACTTCACTGCCCTTATTATTAAGCAAGACCTCATATCCCTGATCCCCATTTTTACAGATGAAGTAATTGAGATGTTGCACAAGGTTATAGCAGGCAGAGCTGGGAATGGAATAGAACTATGTCTCTAATATGGCACACCAATGTCTCACTCACTTAGCTATACTTCCTTTCAGAATTAATGTGTAAGATCTATGTACTTGCCTATGCTGTCTGTAACTGCTAAACCACCCTCCTCTCCAAAGCCTGGAATAGATATCAAGAATCCTGAGTCCCTGCTATCTAACAAAGAATTGCATAATCCACTGGGAAAGCATATGTGTCACCCTCCTCAAGTGATTGGTCCACACAGAAGATGACAACCTCCTACTATCGTCAGCTACTCCATTAGTGCAAGTGGTAGAGGTCTGTGAAAGAGATCTAAGATCATGGACCCAGAGCCTGCTAATGGCCCATGTGAAGTTCAGTATAATTTCACATAATGGCATTTCTGTTTTTTAAATTTTCTTTTTCAAGAAAAAATAGGAAATTGTATAAGAAACACTATGTTTAAAGAACATTAAGTTTGCAAAATCAAGCACTGAGAATTAGGAAATGTTAGAAATATGGGACTCCATGCGACCTTATTTCTGCTGTCTTGTTGAGGCAGAAGATTATAAGAAGAGGCAGAGGTTATAAGGAGAGCAAGGGTGTTCTGTTGTTTTGGGGCACTAACCATAAACCCAGGAGAGCTGAGCTGTACTCCTGTGTCTCTCAGAGACTTCCTATGTGATTTTCGGCAAATCTGTCACAGTGAAAATGTATAAAGTGGCTGAATTAAGATTGCATGGGCAACATTCATTCTGTCATTTCCTGACTTTTGGTTGCTAGACTTTGAAATCTTAACATTCTATAGAAGTAGTTTTTTGTATGTTATTCACAATTCTCCCAATCCTAGAAACAATCCACCCACAGAATTCCCATTGACTTCTTCAACTGGAGTTCAACATGTTAAGTATATTCAGGTCTGGGCTCTTTACTTTGTAATAATAGCAGAGATTTTTGAAAGGTTTTTTGGTTCTTCTCTTTTTCTAAACAATAATTGCAGTTCAGTTAGTATTTTCATCATAGCTGAAACTACTAGATTACCTTTTTGTTTGACTGATAAAAATGTATACCCTCCGATAGAAGTATACTGTGCTACTACAACAGAGAGAATCTAGGAAAACCAAGTAAGTCAATCCTTGTGTGTTGGATCTCTGTTTATTTTCTTCATGTTTAAGATTAGTTGGGGTGTTGTTTTACTGTTACTAAAGACTGGTCTTGGCACTTGCATTTTCCCAAACTAAATTAAGATTATTTTACAACAGTGAGAGCAGAGATTGAGGAAACTGCTAAATTAATTCACTGATTTTTTTTAAACAACTTTGGGTTAAGGCACAAATCCAGGGCTTCCACTGAAAAGGAAGGCAACTTCTGAAAATGTGTCCCCAGGTGTTTATTAAATATGTGTAAACTATGTTTGCAGAACAGTATACACACAAGATACTAAACCATGTAATCTTTCAAATTATCTGTTAACACAAATGTTAATATAAACCTGACATCAGCACTAGTCTAAAACTTTAGTCACTGAGAGAAGACTGATTTACATTACTGTCTAAATCATGTATCACTAAATTATGGTTTGAAAAACATTACACAACCAAGAGTGTGTCTGTGTCTCTCTGTGTGTAGAAAAGACCTAGGTAACATTTTTCATGCCGTGAATATCTATTTTTAGTTATTAACCTGATAAATAAGCTGCTCCTACAGGTCATGCTCCTACCCTGTGTCATGTAGCTGGATCTCCCATCTCAGGTAGTTTCAATGCCTGTTACTTTGATAATTATAGAAGTGTCACTTATTCATGTGTTACTTTTAGCCCATAGCAATGTTGTCCACACTAGTACTATGAATTTACTTATCCAGGACTAAGACATTCTGAATTGTCTGTTCAGAATAGTTCTCAAATGCAGAATCACTATGGGCTATGTCTACGCTTGGGAGCTGGCAGGTGCAATTCACAGCTCACATAGACATACCTGTGCTAGCTCTGCTCCAGCTAGTGCACTTAAAAATAGCAGTATACCCAAGGTAGCACAGGCAGTGGCTCAGATTAGCCACCCAAATATATAGCCGGGGAGTCCATTCCAGGCAGGTGTGTAGTTGGATGGTTAGCCCAAGCTGACACCCGTGCTACTCCAGTTACACTAATCTTTTTAGTGCCCTAGCTCAAACAGAGCTAGTATGTTACATCTACATGAGATGGGAATTACCCCTCCAGCTTCAAGTGTAGATGTAGCAAGACGTAGCAAGTTCTGTATGGGAAAACACGAGGCCATAAGTGTTGCTATGACATACGTTGTCCGTACCTTTCAAATTGCTGTCATTTAAACTGGATACTACACACAATTAAGTTTTTACTATTACTGAGTCAGGCTTCTACATTTTCCTCATGCTGTAGCTTGTGTGTGTCTATGTCATAACTCAGACTGAAAAATCTCATTCTCCTTGTCTTGTGCACATATGTTGCTATGGACAGTGCCAGGGTTTTAAAAGAAAGGTGAGGGGATCACTGATAGGCAGCTCACAGAACATTAGGGAGGCCCTGTATTCTTTGGTCAACCTTTTTTGAGGCCCTTGCTACAGTGATACATTATACAATGCACAAGTACATACCTAGAGTCAGCTTCCTCCTCCCGGTCCCCTAGGAGAGGAGGAAGCTGACCCCACATAAGGGACAAAAATGAATCATACCCTGCAGTTCTTAAACAAGTGTTTGAAACAGTCCTGTCTCTGTAAGGAAATAATAGGGAATAGTACTTCTCCAGCTTCCTCACACTTCTAGTGTGAACTGGGAGTGCTATGAACAGCTGCTTTCCCTTTTCTGTTGCAGCTGCGCAGCTTCTTGCCTGGCCAGCTGCATCACTCCAGAGAGAAAGTAGCTTTGGCTCTTCTATTGTCTGCTTTCCTAAAGCATTGTGAGACCCCCAAGGAGTGGAGCATTAACTACTACTGCCACATCAGGAGAATTCCTGGCAGGGGGAATTGTAGATGGTTTCTTCCCTCTCTGTGCCACCAAAGCAATGCAAAAGAAAGCACAGTATCTACTCCAAAATATTGACCTCTTCATCTTTTTGACATAATGTGTTTGGCCCTCAGGACACCATGAGGTTAGCAGTATCCCCAGGAGTGAACTTCAGTAGAGACAAGGGAATAGCACCAATTCTTTTCTTCAGTTTTGTACCAGAATTTTAACAAGGAGCTCTCCTATAGGGTTTGTTGTTAGAGGGAAGTCCCTGGTCCTGCTCCAATCTCTCACAAGTAGGATTCCAGTCTTTTATAATTTCTTTCCTTAACCGTGTTGCCACTGATGTCAAATCCTATGTATCTCTCTTTGGTAAAGAGATGTTTTATACAAAAGAATATCCAATGGACTGCTCTATTTCTAGTTTCATTAATGAAGGAAATTTCTTTCTTTTTCAACGTAAAACATTCATTACAAAATAACTTTTTGGTGCTTTATATTTCTGGGAATCTCTCTAGCTGATTCTTTCTGGCCTTCACTCATTGTTTGGGTGAGACTAACTACCCCTTCCTACTGTTTGTGGTAATTAGCATTGTCCAAACAGTGCTTAAGAACGCTTTATAATGTCTGGCCAGAGAACCCTTACCTTGGCTAAAATTTACTTACATAAATTAATAGGCAAATACTTATAAATAACAAATTAATTAAAATCAGTTTGTGAATATTTTCAAATTGTAACTGTATGTGATGGCATTATAACCCTATGGGGTACATGGGGAGACATTTTAGACCAGAAACAACCCGTTTCTGCTTTACAGTTTTTTTAAAAAAGTGGTTCTAGGAAGAGTATAGGCATGAGTACAGGCAATGGTCAAGAAGGAACAGCTGTTTTCCTCCCTTCAGTGATTGTCTGACGTGAAGGAAGGCAGGTGTGCTTCTGATCCAGTCAGTTGGAGCAGATGGACTTCCTTAGGGTATGTCTACACTAAGAAATTAGGTCGAATTTATAGAAGTCAGTTTTTTAGAAATCGGTTTTATATATTCGAGTGTGTGTGTCCCCACAGAAAATGCTCTAAGTGCATTAAGTGCATTAACTCGGCGGAGTGCTTCCACAGTACCGAGGCTAGAGTCGACTTCCGGAGTGTTGCACTGTGGGTAGCTATCCCACAGTTCCCGCAGTCTCCGCTGCCCATTGGAATTCTGGGTTGAGATCCCAATGCCTGATGGGGCTAAAACATTGTCGTGGGTGGTTCTGGGTACATATCGTCAGGCCCCCGTTCCCTCCCTCCCTCCATGAAAGCAAGGGCAGACAATCGTTTCACGCCTTTTTTCCTGAGTTACCTGTGCAGACGCCATACCACGGCAAGCATGGAGCCTGCTCAGCTCACTGTCACCGTATGTCTCCTGGGTGCTGGCAGACGCAGTACTGCATTGCTATACAGCAGCAGCAACCCATTGCCTTGTGGCAGCAGACAGTGCAATAGGACTGGTAGCCTTCATCATCATGTCCGAGGTGCTCCTGGTCGCCTCTGTGAGGTCGATCAGGAGCACCTGGGCAGACATGGGCTCAGGGACTAAATTTGGAGTGACTTGATCAAGTCATTCTCTTTAGTCCTGCAGTCAGTCCTATTGAACCATCTTATGGTGAGCAGGCAGGTGATACGGATTGCTAGCAGTCCTATTGCATCATGTTCTGCCGGGCAGGCAAGAGATGAGGATGGCTAGCAGTCCTATTGTACCATCTTCTGCCGAGCAGCTATGAGATGTGGACCATCTGCTGCCAGCAAAAGATGTAAAAGATAGATGGAGTGTATCAAAACAAGAAATAGACCAGATTTGTTTTGTACTCATTTGCAAACCACCCGTCCCCCGTCTAGGGGACTCATTCCTCCAGGTCACACTGCAATCACTTACAGAGAAGGTGCAGCGAGATAAATCTAGCCATGTATCAATCAGAGGCTAGACTAACCTCCTTGTTCCAATAAGAACAATAACGTAGGTGCACCATTTCTTATTGGAACCCTCTGTGAAGTCCTGCCTGAAATACTCCTTGATGTAAAGCCACCCCCTTTGTTGATTTTAGCTCCCTGTAAGCCAACCCTGTAAGCCGTGTCGTCAGTCGCCCCTCCCTGCGTCAGAGCAACGGCAAACAATCGTGCATCTGAGTTGAGAGTGCTGTCCAAAGCAGTCACAGTGGAGCACTCTGGGATAGCTCCCGGAGGCCAATACCATCAAATTGTGTCCACAGTACCCCAAATTCGACCCGGCAAGGCTGATTTAAGCGCTAATCCACTTGTCAGGGGTGGAGTAAGGAAATCGAGCCCTTTAAGTCGAAATAAAGGGCTTCATTGTGTGGACAGGTGCAGGTTTACATTGATTTAACACTGCTAAATTCGACCTAAAGTCCTGGTGTAGACCAGGGCTTAGTCTGATAAGGGGATGTTAATGGTTGTTCTCCATACAAAAGAAAGAGAGATGTAGTTAGAGGAGGAAGTGCTCTAAACACCACATGCTGGGGAAGGTATAGACTCAATTATCTGTTTAATCCATTTAATGTTCTGAATTTGTTTTATGCTTACTAGCTATAAAAAGGAAGCAGTATGATTCAGTCACTTGGGATATAAATACTGTTTGTCTAAGTAACTAGAGGGGGAGTAAAAATATCAAATTGAAGAAAGGGTATTTTTACAAAATAGAACTGTTGCGAGCTGTCTTTCTCATTGCCAGACCCTGAGACTTCAATGCTGTGTTGTGAAACAGATTGGAATGTGTATGTCCTTTTGGCACTACCTCTGGTTGGCAGTCAGACTGCTCCATTATTTTCTCCTTCTGTCTGTAGCTATAACTATTAAAGAGTGCGTGCTTAGGAGTGAAGAGACCAGATACCGATTTGTAAACTTTACTCCCTCTACACAGTATCATTAGGTGTCTTGGAATTGTTTCTTTGATGTTGACTGCAGGACACTAGCAGCCATGAAATGTCCGATCAGGCTGTTTGTAGAGTCAGTGGAATGCCTCAGCTCCCTGATATTCTGGTCACTTTATAACTTCCCCTCCCTCTGGCTTCAAAGAGAACTGTGGACTGCTAAATCTGCAGAGAGCCTGCGTACTTGTAACCAATCCTCATGTTCTAAAAGGTCACTCAGAATGGCAACCTTTATATATGATCCACTTCATAATGCCATAATAAAAATTATTACTATTGCTTGTGAAACAAAAGTAAAAAATGTGTACAGCTTCCCTACCTCCCACAAACATGCAAACACAATCTACTTATCACATCATTGGGATTCCTTGAAGAACACCCGAAGAAGACCTTATTAGACATATTGAAGGGAAGCCATGGAGGGACCATTTGGAGTTTGGGAGATTAGTGTAGCTGAAGATATTACTCAGATAATGCTCATTTCTTTCAGATGCTAGTGATCCATACATCACTGACTCTTATTTGTATTCATGGAGCATGTATTTTGAGGTAGTGGTTTTTACTGATTGGATTCACAGCATATGCCTGTGCTGTACAGCTGAGTGTCATGTTGTTACAAAGTAGGAGGTAGGTAGCAACAATGGGTGGGATATGGGAATTTTTTCTTCAAAAAATCACACAATATAATTTTCAGATAAAGAAGAGCCCTTTGTACTCCAGCTGTGCCAGTGATATAAGCACAAAAGTAAATGTTTGGTTTTGAAATAGAAAGTGGGTGTGGTGTTAATGACTTGAGTGGAATGTGAATGTAGAGTTTTCCCAGGGACCTAGGGATTGAATCTGATCTTGCTTATGCCAGTGTAAATTAGAAGTAATTCCACTGAAGTCCACACAAATATAGTGTAAAACCGGTCTAAGTGAGATCAGAATTCAGACTCAAGTCCCTACATACTGAAGGGGAAATCTTTTTATTTTTGGCTGCAGTTTTCCAGACAAACACAGCTGCTCTTTTATCCTCTTCAATGTGATAAAACTGTAGCCAAGCAAAGAAATACGCTGTCCAAAGACTTGATTTTTTTTTAAATAATTGAATGCGATTAAGATAGTAAATTAATTATGTCAGCTCTTGCAAAGCAAATTCTTGCACTTGCAGCTTTGACATTCCAGAGATGAATGGTACAATAAATATCCATAGCCTATGTGTATCCAGCAAATACAGTGCCTCTGTGAAGAAAAGCTACATGTGACATCAGTCCAACAATAGAGTACCATCAACTAGAAGGTGGGACTTTAGTGGTGAGATCACAGTATCTATCAGTCAGTTTTCTCCAGCACAAGTATCATTCTGAAAGCTGTGCTAGTTTTGATAGCTGCATTTTTGAGAATGGAGTGGGGGTGATGGGGAGCCACATTAGCACTCAGTGTTTCACAGTTTAGAAAGCTGTAAATGTAGCAAGATAGCTAAGCTTGAGTCTCAACAAACTTTCCTTAAAATTGAGATTCTGGAAATCCAGCAGGCTGAGTTGATCTCTTGTTCCCTCATGAAATCAAAAACTAAAACCTGGAAATTAGAGATAAAATGTGAGTTGAGAAAGAGATCATCGTAACTCACATAGAAAAAAATTAATCACTATTGGTCACGATGCTGCTCTGGGTCTCTTAGATCTCTGCATATTCCCCACACCCCACTGAACAATATTTCTAAGGATAACATGGTACCCTTAGATAACCCCTTCATGTTGTTTGCCCACAAACCTATCGCTATGAAACAATTTTTTAAACAATATGTACCTCCTGATATATGTCAGCTTTTTGTGTAGCAGTAGGAACTAGTGCAGGGTTGGTATTAATTAACCTTTGTTTCTGTGTAGGGTATATAGACAGCCAGTGAAAAGAAAGAAGAGCTGAATGATTACATTTACCAGTTTTCTTGGGGCTGCAATTTTATGGCTATTTTGGGAATGAAGATAGAAGTGGCTGCTATTTATTTAATAAAGATTCTAGTAAATTCCAGCAGCTGAACATGTAATTAGTCCATCTGAGATAAAAGTGGATATTTTCCCATGTCCATACTTTTTTTACTACATTTATACCCATCTCAATTCAATGCAAAGCTAACATAAGAATACAGCCATATTTCATTTTTTAATTGCACATGGACTTCACATTTTGACTTTTAAAAAAATTGTAAAAATATGTAATAGTATGCTGTTCTCAGAGGACATTTATAATTGAATTATAGAGTCTTGTTTCTGATCCAAGCTGCAAGAAAAACATTCTCATTTGCAGTTCTTTAACTGCCAAGCACTCAAATGGAATAAGAAACCAACTGGAATAAGAGTGACTAATTTAGTAAGTACTTTCTGGGAATAATTATGACATTTTGCAAGCAACAATTCTATATTTTTTTAATTGGGTTCTTTAATTCCCCCAATAGAAACATCCTTGCTGGAGTTCCTAGACAACTTGCATTTTTTGTTTACAATATTTTTTTGTTTGCTGTTGGTACTCTGGACTCTATCCTATATGTGAGAAACTGAGAGCCCTCAGCTCCCATTGACTCCAGTGGGAACTGATGATGTTCAGCATCTTGTGGTTTGGAGCGTTAGATGAATTATACTACCCGTGAGCACCTTTTGGCAAACTATAACAGAAATGCAGTACATGCATCTAAGTGGGTATTCACCCACAAAAGCTTATGCTCCAATACATCTGTTAGTCTATAAGGTGTCACAGGACTCTTTGCCGCTATAACAGAGATGTGTTTTAAATGTTTTCTTAATAAAATGTCTGATCTGCTGAATAATAAAACTAGGGTGACATCATGAAAAAAAGACTTCTTCTCAGAGGTAGTCATGTAACTTAATTGGCTCAATGCAATTTGCTCATTCATATTTACCCTGAGACTTACCCTGAGAAATTTCAGCCCCTCCAAATTTTTTTAAGAGTTACATATTAGTGATGATAGGGGATGAGAATGAAATGGCTCTTTCAACTTTATCTGTAGTGTTGTGGTGCTATTATAGTTGTAATGTCCCATTTCCCATGGCAATAATCTAATGCCTTTAGAGGAACAGTTTTGTATTGATTCACTCAATTACTGTGTGGAAAAATTGGGTGTTCTTTCTTAGTATCCCTTAATTACAGAATGTTAAGCCAATCTTTGACTACAAAGGGCCTGATTCTGCCACCTTCGTTCATGTTGAGTAGTACCTTACTCTGTGAACTGTCCCTTAATGGAGTAAGGAGCTACTCAGTCTGAGGAAGCATAGCAGAAATGAGCTGCTTTGGTGCATTTCATTGATGTTGATTAGACCAAAAGATACAAGGATTATTCAGAGTACCTTCAGGTAGGAAAGGAAGTATCTTTCTGGCTAGTGAAAAGATTACCTTGACCTCTTAGATTTCCCTCTATTACTTATCCTCTGTGATACCCCAGTACTGCTTGCAGCCATTGCTATTTATCTGCGCAAGCAGGGTGGACTGTGAGTGCGCCTGAGAGTTGGGAAATTGGCCAGAATGGGAATAGTAGTTATAATCTTCATTAATTTACTGTAGTTTACAGAGGACTTTTTCTTATGCTTGCTGTTTTAAGGGTTAAACTACCTCTATACTTTTAATTAACTTCGTTTATCTTCAACGAGCAAATTAACTTCTGCAGTGAATGTAACTACCACAACGAAAAAACCCTCTAATGAAAATCAGATATCAGCTTAGAGGTGTGTCTGTTCAATGTAGAGATCTTAGTTCCATTTAGTACAAGTTCCAACAGGGCATGAATGTTAGGAAATAATTTTGTTTGTTTGTTGCCTGCTGGCACCCTGCTCAAAGCTATAGTGTGCATACAGCTACTTTTATTTTCATTTTGGATTAACTACTTATCAGAAGGTGGAAGAGCAACAAAACTGATCTAAGGCTGGGATTCACTGAGGGACTTAAGCCTTTATAATGCTGAGCAAAATTTAAGTGCCGAGGAAGTTTCAATGCCTACTGGGTTAGGTGGCAGTCAAGCAGTGGACCTAAATTTGGGACTTGGGTGCCTAAATCCCTTTGTGAATCAGGACCTACGTGTTTTGTTCAGTTAAAATGTCTGCTGAGAGCATAATATATAGTCTGCTGTGCTGGGCCAATATTGGCATTATGAAGACATCATATAGTTATGTAACATTGGGTATGTCTATGTTGGAGGGGCTAATGGAACATACGTAGAGCTTGCTCTGTAAAGTGCTTCTTAGTGTCCTGGACTCCCTCTGAAGTCTGTGGAAGTTAATGGTACTGAGTACCCTTCAGGGTCAGGCCCATTCTTTATTTGCATATCTCTGTACCTACAGAAATATTCAAAGGATAATTGAAAGTTTGATGAAAAAGCAAATGGCAAATTCTATAAGCATGAAGAGAGGGGAGAATGGTATGTATGAGACTATGCATATGTCTAAGCAATTTTAGAATCCAAGTTGCGGCCCTACAGGGCATAGTCTGTGCAATGTGGATACCCTCAAGAGTATTGTTAAAATTCTAGGCTATTTAAAAATTACTCAGGCCGGGAAAGATAGACATGCACACAGACCTCAAAGTGCTGTTCAATCTCAAGGGCATTTAAAACTATCTTATGGTAAAAAACCTTGTTATGACTAAACAAAATAAACTTGAAACATGCCTGGGAGCAGAAGGAAGAAAAGAATGGAAAGGGGTAGGTGACCTGGCTAAGTGAATTAATGTAGAACAGTGATGTCAGCCTAATGACTGCAATTGACAGGATCAGCCAATTAAGCTATGAGATCTTTCTTACTCATTTCTGTAACTTCAACAACCTGTAGTCCCATTAACTTCTCTGGCACCTCTCAGATAGCCCAATGAGAGTGGGGAGAAAATATAGCATGGGAAAGACCTCTCTGCAATTTCTTCTTCAGTGATGGGTCAGAACTTGTGGTCCTTGAAACTCCAGGCCCTGTGTAGCAGGGACAGTCACAGGCCCCTATATAGCTTGAGAGGAAACCTTTTTAAAACTGACTACCATGGGAAGAGAATGAGGAGAAAAACAATGATAACAAGGGCAGGATTGATGAGGAGACTTAAACTTCAATATATAATAATAAAAATCTTGAATCACAGAAAAAAGTTAAGACCCTTATTCTGAGCCTTTGAAGTTCTCCTGTCCTCAACTGAGAATTCATTTTGCTGAGAGTAAGCTGTGTTTAGTTCTCCAGATGAACTAAACAGCATATTGATTTGAATGACAATTATTGTATGGTATTGTTTTGTTTAAAAACTTCAGTAAGTGTGTATATTTTAAGTGTCCATGAAAGGAGCCAGATTGACAGCATGAGAAATTAACGTATGAAGAGATGCTGGCCTCATTCCAGGATTAGAATGTGAATGAATAGCTGAATAAGAGCTCTGTGGAAGTGCAACAGCTTCTCTTTCTCACCAACAGAAGTTGGTCCAACAAAAGATATTATCTCACCCACCTTGTCTCTCTAGCTTTCCATTCTTAACCTTAATTTGTTACATGCAAAACCTTAACTAACTTTGACAAAACAAAATCAATCCAACTAAAAATGTCTCATAGTGTTCCTTTTGAGGGATTTTTTTTAAATCTGAGAGTAGGTACTTATCAGATACAACAGTTTGTGTTATAAGAATTTTTCACTTTTGCAAGAAAAACTCCAAACTGGATTTATTTTTAGTCCCAGGTCATAGATTCATAAAATCATAGACAGGTAGGGCTGGGAGGGATCTCAGGAGGTCATCTAGGCCATCCCCCCATCCCCATGCAGAGGCAGAATTAAGTGTAGTTCATCTAACCTGGTTTAAAAAAACTCCAATGATGGGAATTCTACAACCTATGTTTAGAAGGCTTGGACTGTGTGTGTTTAACCTATGAGAAATCAGTGATATTACGTGAATTCTGCACGTTTCTAGTTAAGACTTGAGCAATCTCTTCTTAGCAATCCATGAATAAAAACCAGCCACCTGGAGTCAAGCAGATTAACCACCTGAGGTGTTTCTTGTGAGAATGAGTTGGCTACCTGCTTCATTCCACAGAAGACAATGGGAGGGGAGAGGATGTGGTGGTGTAGTCTAGTGGTTAGCACACCCACCTAGGAGATGGGAAATCCTGGGCCCAGTTCTCCTTCTTCAATCACTCTCATTATTTATCAACAGTGGAACAGCTTCATCAGGACAGACTGAGGGTATCCCATATCAGAATGTCCCATAATTCAGTGGTTAAAGCACTCTCCTGAGAGGTGTGGAAGACCCCTGCTTGAATCTTCTTTCTGGAAGAGAGGGAGAAATTGAACCTTGGTTTCCCACATCTGAGGCAAGTGCTCTAATCTCTGGGCAAAAAGTATAAAGCCACCACTACCAACTCCTCCTCTGGCAGCCAGATTTTGACTGGGACCAGATCCAGTGGGCAGACTCTAAGTGGTTTTACCAGATTAGGCCCTGCTTGTTACTTAGGTGTTTGGCAACCTATCTTTCCCCAGTTCATGAATCACTCTGTGGATTAGGCAATAGGCAACCAAACAGCTAGAGTAAGGCAGCAGTGAGCATTCTCAAAGATAGAAACATAGGCGCCTAGGGAATTTTTACCCTGAAAATGCAGGCACCCAGTGATTTTTGGTGCCTACAGCATTCAGCAGGAGTTCTGTAAATCACAGAGGAGCCAAAATTGTGACTTAAGTGCTTAAGTACCTTTGCAGATCTGGGCCCTAGATCTTAATGGCATCACCAGTCCCCTGAGACATCCCAGAATCACCTACGTGTCAAGGATCTAATCAGAATGATTTTTCATTAGTTTATAGACTAAAAAGCAAAATTAGATTTGATTTGTCTTTAGCTCACTTTATAAAGTGGGGTTTAGTCTATGAGATAAGAAAATAACTATTTCTCTTTACACATAACTAACCTGAGATTTTTCATTCCTTTGCAGGCCAGAACAAAAGTTTCAAACCCTTATTTTTAGACTGTACTACTAGTCAATGGTAAGTAGAGGCTCTTTCCAGCTGTTAAATTAATGATAGTTCATATTTTGTGCTTTTGAGACAAGGCTAAGTCATACTGTCACTCTTAACTAGTGCAAGTGCTGATAAAACTCCCATCAGGCTTGCCTGAAAGAAATTATGATGACATTTATCGTTTTTAATCTAAACCAAAGAAGCTTTATTAAAAAAACAGCTCTTTAGGAAGGGTAAATTTAACTTTGCATACAGAATTTGACTTGCTCTTTTGTTCACAGAGTAATGTATTCTCATACATTCAAGGAAATTAAAGTCTAGATAAGATTTCAGAATTAAAGGCCCTATCCAGCAGCAAATATTCACTGCCTTCCCAAACTTCTAAACCCCAGATAGTCTAAGATCCTGGCTCAGTGGGAGTTGAATAGGCAGGTGGATTTAATTAGAGACCTACAGTGAAATCCAGTTTAAACAGAAACACCTCCAGATTTGCAAGTGATGGATGTGGCTGGGAGGTAGAGAGCTACTGCGTTGTATACCTACCATGCTGAAAAACTACTTCAAAGCTCCCTCTCTCCATTTGCAGCAGTGAAGCAAGTGAGTTTCTGCGTGATCAAGGTCTATCTTTAGTCTACAGCTGGCAGTGCAGTTCATCCCAAATGGACAGCCAGGGAGAATCCGACTGCCCATTATACAAGAGGAAGCAGGGGCTTTTATAAATATCTTTCCCTTGCCGTCTTCTGGAATGGACCTGACACCCATTATGGCACAATATTGTGATGAACATCAGTCCAGTTTGCACAATCCTACTCTATGCCAAGGAATCTAACCAATTACCTAAAGAGGTACAATGCTATGTACCCCTATTGCCAGTCTTTAGAGCCATCCATTAACCCTGCTGTTTACCAAATTTTATTTTCTAATGGAATGAAAGGAAGAAATCTTATTCTGAATCCCAGAGCATGACAAGTGACTTTTAGCAGGCAGTTTAGTCTTCCTGTAAAATGAAACCAATAGTCTCATAAATTTAGCTGCCTGATTATTTTGCCTTCTTGGCAGAATCGTAGCGGAATAATCAAAACCTTTTATTCTTACAACAAAGTCTCTACTTTGTAGAAAGAGCTGGATGGAAGTTTTGTTTTATCTAGGTTAACTTGTAAATTCTTCTTACATTTTTCATTTTTATTACTTGCCCAAACATTGTACTGAAAATAAGGAAATCTGCTATTATTATTAAAGGCACTGATAAAATTGGATAGAGTAGAATATAAATGTTGTTCTTGGTTCTGTAAAAATGGCCACTATATTCAGCTACTTTAAAACAAAACAAAAAAAAATACATTGATTGTATTTCACGCCCTGGACTTGTTCAGACCAGAGTGAGAAATGAAATTGGAATAAAATGGTACGAGATAAGGTATGTTCTGGGTGACTCCAGAGAACTACAGCTACAGTAAGCACGTGCAATTTAGCTACAGTTAATGTCAGGGAGCTAACTGGTTAGAACAGTGAAAATCCAGAATTCCCAAAGGTGCTTCACAGTATTGGTTACACAAGGTATTTTTAGGCAGACTTTGGCCTTTTCCTTAAAGAGTTCATACCAGGCATTTATTGGAACAAAGGGGAAGAGAAACTGGACAGGCTGAGAAGTCCGTGGGAGGGTGAGGAATTAAGATGATTTTCACATTTTTTCTGGCAGTTGGATGGAAGAAGTTCTCTCTTTAACTAGTTTTTATCTTGTGGTTGTATAAGCATCTATCACTATAGTATCTGCATATCTCCCAAGTGTGTGTATTTTTTTAAAAAAAAGACCATAATCTCCCTCTTTTCTTTCCCACCAAGTAGGAGTAAAATGCTTGAACAGAGTTAAGGGTGGACATTTGAGTGAGTGTATAATGTGTATAAGATGTTCAGTTTTGAACACAATGCTGTTATTAATCTTACTTCTTTTGGGAGTTAGTTCCTTAGTATCAACTCAGTAAAAGATTTGTTTCCTCCATTCAGGAGTCCCAACTAATGTCTGATCTACACTAATGTTGTAAGTTGATCTAAGTCACATTACTTCAGTTACATAAGTCGACTTATGTGACTTCACCAGGCCCGCTAAATCAACACCGCTGCATCGATCGCAGCAGTGCTGATTTAGCTGATAATGTAGACATGGCCTTATTGATCAACAATTTCATTATTCCAATGCAATGTTAGTTATCATTGGTTGTTCACGGTCATCAAAGGAGAGAAGGCAATTGGGGCCAGTCCTATGGTGGGCTTTGAATATGAGGACAGAAACCTTGAACTGGACACCATATTCAGAGTGTCCTTGTGATATGCTCATGTTCTGTTGTTTAGAAGCTGGACTACAACATTTTGTGCTATTAGGAGGGTTTTTTTAAGGGCATATAGCTGATTTCTAGATTGCAATGATCAAGCTGGAAGGTAGCAAATACATAGATCATGGTGGCTAAATCTGAATCCAGTAATACAGTGCACACTCTTCTGGCCAGTTGTAGATGGAAATGGACCTTTTTGGGATCCAGTAGTAATGAAAAGTCCAAAGGAAGCCAAAGAGTGTGGCCCAGCAAACTGATCATGGTGCCATTTATCGTGGAAGGTGCAATGGAAAAAGTGACTTTCAAGGTACATCCCTTGCTCACCAGTGTCATTTCCAAATTGCCTATTATCTTTAGTTAGCTGGTCTTAATTCATTGACAAAGCCAGGAGATGGTGGTGTTTATATTTGAAATCAGAGATATAGAGCCGGTTGTTGTCTCCTAACCCCTTACTCTTCATCTCATGTTTTCTGAACTTCTCCAACAGCTACATATAGATGCTGAGTAGCAGTAATTGCTTTGCTGCATTGTTTTCATCATGACCCCAATATCTTCAAGCTCAGATAAGGTGTAGCATACAGCATTTCAGCAGTTTATCTATCTTTGCTGTAGAAAACATTGGCAAATAAGCATCTGCTCACATTGTGTGAGGGGTATAGCCAATTGATTATCAGCTATAGTCATTCTCATTCTGTTTCTAAATATTTTTAGTACAGTTACAGACAAAGGTAGAGCCTGAGGTAAGTATTTAATGCCTCTTGACACCCTCATCCAGCTAGAAACTCAACATTTTGAAAACAGTTTTTGTTCTGAGCCAAGCAAAATCTATTCCTGTAAGATTCTGCAAAGCTTTAATTATTTTACCTAGACCATTTACAACCCACAACAAGAATAAAACAGCAGGAAGTTAGTTTTCTTTTGGCTTGGCCAAACTCCAAGGTGATGAATTTTTTGTTAAAATTGGTCTATTTTCCTAGCTAGTCAGGCTGAATTTGGAAAAGCATCCTTACTTTCACCATAAAACAGCAGAAAGGATGTTGTTAAAATTATATTTGTGATGCTCAGTAGCAACTTTGTTATAGGGCCTCAGATTAGGCAACTAATCTCTATAATTTGGTCTGATACTAAAAATCTGACAATATTTTAACAAACAGAAGTTGCTGACTTATCCCTCTGTAAGTACTTTTCCAGCTATATCTTTTGAAATATGGAAGCAAAATAAATAAATACAAATTTATATTAGCTTTTAACATTTAAGTACCTGTTTTGTTTTATTGTTAATGAGTTACAAAGAACTGAGTAAGAAGCACTCTATGATTTTTTGGCCAAAAAACCCCCTCTGATTTAAAAAAAATTCTGTTTAAAATAAACAGACAAACATAGCATATGTAATGAGCTCAGTTAGAGATTGGCTTGGGACCCAAATATCTGTCAGTACCACCAAGCATTTTCTCATCAACAGGGTACACTACTGCTGAAGCGTGAAGGGGGGGGGAACAAACATTAAGGAGGGAGAAATAAAACTACATTGTATGTTAAATGTTCTGGGAACTGGGGAGGAAAATGTCATGGTGTGTAGAGCTGTTTATGAATCATCCTCCTTGGATGTATTGTATGTTTACATATTAGGTGAAAGTATGGTATCAAGTGTGTATATATGTTCTAAATTTTTGGGCGGATTTTTGTTTTGTTTTTGTTTGGGTTTTTCTTCCTCCAGAAGAAGTTACTTCCTATGCTGTGGTATGTTAACTTCTCAACATTAGTGAGACCCAGGAACCAGTGTCATTAAGCCAATGCCAGATCGCAGATGCTAGGTATTACAACATATATCATAAATAATGGCAGAACCAAACTACAGGGATACTTTATGAGCCATATCCAACCCAACAGAGAGGATTCAAAGGACTAACAGATGGTGAAGACATCTGAGATAAAAAAACAAAAGGTAAATTCATTTTTAAATACTAACATTGTTTCTGTCCTTTAGATAGAAAATTGACAGTATTATTTAACATTTTAACAATCTGAATTTATTTTGAAGACTTGAGTAGGAAAAAGACAAGCATGTTTGTTAATGTATTGATTATGTTAGAGCTACGCAACTGGTTTCAGAAATAGTTGGCCGTGATTGTAGCAGCACAACAATCTTCACCCATGTGGAAAATCTGTTTAAATTAACATGAAATTATGTTTACGTATGCTTGAGCCCTTTATTTTCCTGAATGAGAACTTTTCTTTCTCTTCTATATATAAAAATGCTGTGTGATGACAAGATTGTGATGGACTGGGGACAGTAAGACTTTATGGCCTTAAGTAAGGCTATAAAGACAGTAAGACTATAAAGAGATTGGTGATTAAATATATTTGCTTTCATCTTCAAATCTAGCCCAGGCCAACAATTATTTCAATTGATGTTACCAGTAAGCAGTCCAGTGTTCAGAATTAATTCAGTTCAAATGGAAAGAGATTCACATAGAACACTACTACAACTGAAAAGAATGAACACACTTCTTGGTGACCTCAACAAAGAGGCTGTGAATTGAACGGACATGGAGACTGAACTACATTTTTTGTATCTTTTATATCGTTATGCCTAAAAAGAACAGGAGGACTTGTGGCACCTTAGAGACTAACCAATTTATTTGAGCATAAGCTTTCGTGAGCTACAGCTCAAAGCTTACGCTCAAATAAATTGGTTAGTCTCTAAGGTGCCACAAGTCCTCCTTTTCTTTTTGCGGATACAGACTAACACAGCTGCTACTCTGAAACCTATCCTTATGCCTAGAGAGTTTGGGTCCTTTTTGGAATAGAATTAAAGCGCATTAGTACATTCTTTGTCAAGAATTTGGCACTTCTGCTGCCCATGATGTACCAACTTTGTGACTGAATAGAGAATTTCATCTCTAGAAATATTATTAATCCAGGAACAAAGTAAAGTTTAACATATATAAATTACCTGGTCTGGATGACATGCATCCTAAGGTACTGGAGAAATCAGTTAATGCAATCACTTTAGCAGAGATAACTATTTCTGAAAAATTACAGACAATTGGGGGAATGTCACAGGATGAGCTGGCCCTTTAACAGTGTTGGGACTCAGCTTCACCTGTGCCAGATGTAGCTCATCTCCCTGGGTGGAGGGGATGAACACAAAGATCATGTAATAGGCCTACTGAGAGATATAATGGCAGCCTGTAGTCATTCAGGCTCAAGGAGTTGCTCCATTAAAAACTGGTTGCACAGCTGGGATAGGCAATAGTGAGGTGGCCAAGGCTGGGTATGTAGGAAGAGGCCCTGGGAAAGAAAGACAAGGCATTTGGGGCTAGAGGGAAGAGTGCTCAATTATTTAGAGTTCCAGGGCCAGAAACTCATAATACTGGGTGGACGCACTTGCATCTGTGCTGCCAGCTTGTGGGGTGGTACAGCCACCTTGTCAACAGTGGGAAGAATTGATTAGAACCAAGGAGGACTGGAAGCTGAGTCCAGATAAGAGCTAAGAATTGCTGAGGAAGGCTTGTGCCTGGCTAGAATCTAGGTGAAAGACTATGTTGTGTTTCTTTTTAATTGACTCTGGAAGGAGTGGACCTTTGTGACTTAGATGGGGGGAGGGAGGGGTAAGAAATCATAGAATCCTAAAAATGTGGAAGCTGGTGGCTGACTATCTAAGAGGGGAAACTGAGATAACACACACAGAAAAACTGAGACAGTGGACAAACCTGCAGCTGGACTGGCTAATTCCCTGCCATAGGGAGATACCAAGAGATTGCAGAAATGAAAATATAGCACTGATTTTTTTTTCTAGAAAAGTCAGTTTTCCCTGCTTTTTGGTCAAAAAATATTTTGGTGGGAATTTTATGCTTTACTGGTGATGGTGTAAAGCGCTTAGGTTGACTTCAAACTGTAAGTTAGGGGAAAAAACCCTAAAATGATAGGGAAACATTTATGGAGAGTCCCATAACAAATAAGAGAAAGAATAGGAGAATTCTTGTGTAGAAACACAAAATATAGCAATAAGTACAACATTTTATGTGCAACTGTATTTCTTGATCTTTATTGCACCCCAAAAAATGGAATCGTTGACATATCAGATAAACAAATTTGGAGATATAA
Organism: Lepidochelys olivacea; assembly: GCF_965140295.1. Classification (NCBI taxonomy): domain Eukaryota; kingdom Metazoa; phylum Chordata; order Testudines; family Cheloniidae; genus Lepidochelys; species Lepidochelys olivacea. The sequence goes on along the minus strand of NC_140415.1, from coordinate 82,362,251 downwards.
TACTGTCAAGGTTCCTCCCCCACTCTGAACTCTAGGGTACAGATGTGGGGACCTGCATGAAAAACCTCCTAAGCTTATCTTTACCAGCTTAGGTCAAAACTTCCCCAAGGTACAAAATATTCCACCCGTCGTCCTTGGATTGGCCGCTACCACCACCAAACTAATACTGGTTACTGGGGAAGAGCTGTTTGGACGCGTCTTTCCCCCCCAAAATACTTCCCAAAACCTTGCACCCCACTTCCTGGACAAGGTTTGGTAAAAAGCCTCACCAATTTGCCTAGGTGACTACAGACCCAGACCCTTGGATCTTAAGAACAATGAACAATCCTCCCAAAACTTGCACCCCCCCTTCCTGAGAAATGTTGGATAAAAAGCCTCACCAATTTGCATAGGTGACCACAGACCCAAACCCTTGGATCTGAGAACAATGAAAAAGCATTCAGTTTCTTACAAGAAGACTTTTAATAAAAATAGAAGTAAATAGAAATAAAGAAATCCCCCCTGTAAAATCAGGATGGTAGATATCTTACAGGGTAATTAGATTCAAAAACATAGAGAACCCCTCTAGGCAAAACCTTAAGTTACAAAAAAGATACACAGACAGAAATAGTTATTCTATTCAGCACAATTCTTTTCTCAGCCATTTAAAGAAATCATAATCTAACACATACCTAGCTAGATTACTTACTAAAAGTTCTAAGACTCCATTCCTGGTCTATCCCCTGCAGAAACCAGCATATAGACAGACACACAGACCCTTTGTTTCTCTCCCTCCTCCCAGCTTTTGAAAGTATCTTGTCTCCTCATTGGTCATTTTGGTCAGGTGCCAGCGAGGTTACCTTTAGCTTCTTAACCCTTTACAGGTGAGAGGAGCTTTCCCCTGGCCAGGAGGGATTTCAAAGGGGTTTACCCTTCCCTTTATATTTATGACAAATACAGACAATGCATGCTTAATATTTACATCTAGTATAAAGAACTAAAACTTCATAAAATGGGAAGGAGATAAAGATTGATAGAAAGTACAGAAGAAGTGAGAGCACACAGCATTGAGAGAAGTACTAAAAGACAAGAAAGAAAGTTACACAGCAGTAAACCGAAGAAAGAGAAGAAAAAATGGAGTGAAGGAAGATAAAGAAAAGAATCTCACATTAAATGTACATAAAGTTTGATATGTTTGTGTGCACACAATGCTATTAAATTGAAAGGAAATATGAATTGGTATGAATTTTGTTTTTCAGCTCAAAAAACCCCCACTCATATAAGTCAATCCAGTTCTGACTGAGACTGCCATCAAGGTTGTCAATTAGTTTAAATTCTTATGGTGTTTTTGTTTTATTTTTAATAAAGACAGTTTTGTCCATTGGGAACTGTTCCAAGAATGGGGCCACCAGTATCGTATACATTACTAACAAGCCCATCAGACTGTAACAACTCTCAGTCACTACTCATCTAGGCTTACTCATATTGAGAACCTTTTGCTTTCACATGCTGTCATGTGCAGTTCTTACTGACAAAGAATACTGTAGCTGTATCCTACTATATAGCACTGTGGACTTTTTTCTTCCATCAAATTAACTTTCTGTTACTCTTTTAACCTGAATGGCATTCTTATCTGTCACCCACTTATTCAAACAGGTCTTTTTGTAAAGTATATCACACTGTCTGAAGAAATCATCAGTTCCATGGGCTTCTGAAAATAGTCCTTTTGAATAAACTGTGACATTTTAATAATTTTCAGAGTCTGTCAAGTCTTTAGGCATCTCTTTCTTGCCTGTCCAAGAATAAATCTAGTAGTAATACCTCTCACTTCTGACAAGCCTCACCAATTTCTTTGACACTTCATGGAACTAGATTTCTTTATAGAAGAACAATGTTTCTTGAGACACTTCATCAGTAACTACTGGTTTCCATGTGTTATCTTTGACAGTATCACCCTGTTGAGTTAAATATTTGACATTTGTGTTTATAATATTGTCTTTATTATGGCTTTTACTGCTTCTCTCGCCTTCAAACTTGATCTGGTGCTGGCACCAATAGAAATATTTTCATTCTGAAAAAGGGTTCTGGTTCTTCTTACCAGTAGTAGTTAGTTCCTTCAACAGGAGTGTTTCTTAAGTCCTGTAAAGCTGAATAAACTCACAAACATGTGTATTGTTGGTAATACTCACCACAGTTTTGGATTCTCCGATGCTGAGTGTAAATGATTCCTTACAGCTTTTTTGAAAGCCAAAAACCCCATCTTGTGAACAGAGAAGGCCAAGAACATATCCAGCACTGACCAATGAGTTAACTCCTGTCTGGAGTTAATGACATTTTGAAAAAAATGACTTTGAGATCCAGTAGATTCTGGTACATGTTTATGATGGATTTGGTAACTGTTTTGAAATTAAAATGCCTATTAAATATTTTAAAACTAAATAGTTTGCAAATGTACTAATTGTGGTGACATTGTCCCCAACCTTATTTGCATATCTTAAATATATCGCTAATAGCATCTCTGAAGCTAAAAAAAATGGTATTGTGAATCATCCAGTAATTCTACGTAGATTTCATAGATTTTAGGGCCAAAATAAACCATTATGATTATTTAGTGTAATCTGCATAGCTACAGGATTTTCCCTGTTTATTTTATATCACCTGTAAGTATACTAGGCTTTTCAGAGTAAGTGCTGGTCCCTGCCCCGAAAGTTTATAAACTACTGATGGATTTAAAAGACAAGTGTGTGTAGGTCGGTAGGTATGGGAGCAAGCAAATATATTGGTTACAGATGTATAATTACATGGATACTCAGTACACACATAATTACATCTTGGTAGTTCAAATGTGTTTATATTTTTAACATTTCTGTGTGAGGATGAACTTATTCCAGAATCTTCTCCTTTCCTTCCCTTCCCTTCTCTTTTCTTCTTCTCTTTTTCCATATTCAACTTTTGTTTTTTTATCTCATTTTAGTTCTTTTTGTCTTCCAAGTATTGTCATATCTAACTTACACGTCCAACAACAAATTATATATAATGTATGTGCCCAAACTGAGTCACTGTATACCTTATTACTGTAACTCTTGTCCTTCACCCCATCTCTCCACCATTTATGACCCTCTTGTTGCAACACATCTAAAATTAGATTGCAAGCTTTTTGTGTCACATTTTGTCAGAAGAACTGAACACCTGGAACTCCAACTAAAGTTAATAGAAACCTTCTGGAAACGTTTATGTATTTCTGTAAAGTGCCTAACACAGGTTTAACCACACACAGACAGCCACAAAAAGACAAAGCAGAGTAAACATTTTATATAGACACTCATCTTTTATGGATTGCTAATAAGGAATAATCATCAATTTGTCAATCAATAACCAATAATTAATTAACAACTTGTAGTTGAAAGGGGTCAAAATTACAACTATATGTTGAACATAGAGTTTCTATGAGTTTCAATCAGTTCAATAATTAAAACCTTGAATAAGTCAGTTTTGATTGGATTTATTAAATAATCAGTTAGTTACAGCACATAATTGAAAGAGGCACATAGTTACCTACAATCTGAGTTCCTGCAGTCTCCGACAGTCTGCTCCTACTCTGTTATAGAAGTTCTAACTACCTGCTGTTAGCCTGTCATAATTATACCCCTAGGTTTTTGGGGTGTCTGCAGTTTTTGATTTCTAGTGATTCTGTATTCTTACCCAAATATATCTTGTTTTTAAATACACTTCAAGACTTCTATCATACTGCGTAAAGTCCTAACTGTGTAACAAATGCTGCTTACTAATTTTGTCAGTATGTTATATTTATATATATTCCTGTCTATTGCAGTTAGGACATTGCTTGGTCAGTCAGAAGAGCATGGCACTACATTAAAAGGTCACTATATCTTAGCAAGCTTGTATTTTTCCTTTCTTAGTATAACCATAGATGATTATCAGAGTCTGGTTCATGATCAAGCTATAGACCTTCTAAAAGTCTGGTTCATAGGCCAACAGGCTTAATTCTGCAAACTCATACCTTCACTCACATAAGTGCAGTTGGACTATTCAGGTGAGTAAAATTATCTATTTCTGTACTATGACCCTGATCACCATAACAGCATCTAATGCATAAAGACAAAGTTCTTAGGCCCTGGTCCTGCAATAAGCAATGTCCGTGCAGACTCCTGTACCTAATGCAAAGCCCCTTGAAGTCAAGGGGGGCTCTACATAAAGCTCATTCCAGAATCAGGGCCTTAGTTTGTATATGTCTAGTGCTTGTACTGTTTAACAGACTCTTTTAGTATGTGCTTAAAATAAGTGTAATTCAGACAAAAAGCTAAAGACACACATGGATTTCTTTAAAACATTCTTTAGTCAGTACTATATACTGACAATGCTATTGCTATATGGGTATGTAACAAGTTTCAAGCCATGGCTTCCTGGAAAAGCCTGGAATAGTTTGTTCAGGGAAGTGTTGATTCAGGAACCAGCAGTGGTTGAGGTTGTCATTTTGTTAAATATCCCAAGGCAAACATAAAGAGGTTCTCTGAACTTAATCTGCTACATGGTGGTCTGTTTTACGTGTGTGCTTTATATTATGTCCCAAATAGGAAATTTTACTTTGAATTTCTTCAGAGTATTCTCTATCACTATGCTTTAGAATTTAGGAGTAGTCAATAGGCGTACCATGGGCCCAATCCGAACCACCACATGCTTTTGAACGGACCCCCCAAATCTTTTTTTTACTTATTTTTATCATTATTTTTATTATTATTTTCTCTGGAGTCTGGACCTTAACGATACCTTGACCAAGGAATTTGGACCTTGGCAAAAATAATTTATTACCCAGGTGTTGAGTTACCTGGTGCCTTATTTCAATTTCTCCAGTTTGGTGTTAAGTTAATTTGATTTTCTATTCTTTCTTAAGGTGGCATGGGGAACATTGCATATTATGGAGGCACCTGTCATGGTTCCATAGTTAAGGCTGAGTTTTGCACTTGAACCAGGGGTTCAACCTGTTTGATTTATATGAAAAATACAGTTTATTCTCCCCAAATTACCGCACCTACTCTGTGGGCGCAGAAAGATTTTTTTTTTTTTTGAGAATCAAAAGCAAATCAATCGACTTAGACTTGCAATTAATTAAAAAGGGTCCTTTAAGAAATTTAGCCATCTTGTCAGAATTTTTTTGATCCTGAATAGTCTTAATAATGGAATAATTCAGACTTCAAACTTTCCACATAGTTAAAACTCACTCAAATATTGCGCATATGCATTTTGAAGAAAAAAATTAGGATTAATGGTCACTTTTTTTCCATTATTCTTCATTAGAGAGTTTTGTTCTTCAGCAGACCTGTTAGTAGATTCCACAAAGAATTGGCTCTTCAGCATGGCTGCTGGCCTTATTAAGTCCTTGTTTCTCTCAGTGACTTATCTTATTTTGTTAATGTATCCCTTGACTCTAGTAACCAAAACCACACTGCGAGCATCAGCAGATTCAAGAATACTCTTCTTTTGATTCTTGTGATGTAGGCTTATACCTGTTCAAGGACAGTTAACATTCTGACAAGGGGTCTCTGTGACTTGTGTGACTATCTGCAGGTACTGTACATGGACTCAATTCCTCCCTACAAAACTAAGGACTATAGTGTATGGTATCTGATTATTGGTGAACATGGAGTATCAGGGAGTCTTTGTCTCGTGGTTTATCATACAGGCCAGTGGAGTCCACATTTTCAGCATATAGGGTAAATGTACTATTTCAAAAAAGTCAAAGGCTAGAAGCAGTACTTGAAGTCAAATTCTCTTTCCTGTTGAGAAGTACAATGGGAGGAGAGACCTCTTACAAATTCCCTGCTGGAAATTCCCCTGGACCAGGAGAGTCACTAGCAGTCACAGTGCCGGCATAGCTGATTCCTGCACATCTCTCCACACAGCCTATGGTGCAGGAGGTGTATCAAGCATAGATAGGAGTGTCAAGGAGTGGCTGGTGTGCACTACACCCTGGTTATCCTTAACTGGCATATCATCCCTTGTGAACCTTAGCCAGCTGGCAAAGTCCCAGGGAAGGAACAGCAGATGCTCCGAATGATGCTGGGCCATTTCAGACCTTCTTCTGTGACTGCAGGGAAAAAGTTGGAGACGTGTCATCCTTTACCACCTCTCTGTAATGGCAGGGCTGATTCCAACATTTTGGTTTAAAAGTTGCAAATTGGGGCTTAGGGAACACATTTGTAATTTGCAATCAAATATGTTTTCTTCTTAGCACAGTTCTTTTAAGAGCTACAATTTAGAGCAAACAGGAATATATTTTGAGTTGACCAGGATATATGAGGTTGCATAGTTAACAGATGCAGTAAAAATAAACCTTCTGACACATTAGGAAATAAAAACAACAGCAAGGAGTCCGGTGGCACCTTAAAGACTACCAGATTTATTTGGGCATAAGCTTTCTTGGGTAAAAAGCTTATGCCCAAATAAATCTGTTAGTTTTTGTGGATACAGACTAACACGGCTACCCGCTGATTCTTGACACCATTAGGAAATAAAGTGCTGACTGGTGAAATGAGCCTCATGGATACAAGTGGAAATTCCTAGGTGTCTAGCTGAAAAATCTATGAATTCCTGCTCCTGCCCTATAAGGGATAAGCAAAGGGCACTAATTTGCAGCAATTGGAACTGTCTATTATCTGTTTTCATTGTAACAAATTTTACAATTATACACAGAACCATTATATTTCATATTTGTATTATAGCATAGCAAATAAGTTATTGGGGACATTGCTAGAACTTTCCTATAATTTTTACCTTACAATAATATTTGCTAATTTTCTCTTCCCTGACATATTTTTTAAATGATGTAAATGTTTCATTGCCATGCCATGTTTAAAAAAAAATGAAAATGCAATAGTCCATAGAAATTAATTAGGAAACTTCTTTTCACTAGCTCTGCCACACTTTTGCCTTGACACTGCATCATATATTTGTTAAAGAACCATCCAGAGAATATAACATTGCTTGGTGTTGTGTGGCTCTCTGAAAGAGAATTGTATGTGCGGAAATGGCAAAAACAATCTGGTGCATAATTAGGACCATAACTCAGAATTTATTCTGTATGTGTGTGGATTTTGTATGTAAAATTCTAAGTGTTATTTTAACATTGAGGTTTTTCTGTTTAATACAGAGACTTTTACGAGTTTTGGAAAGTACTTCGGCATTGAATTAGGTAATTCATTTGTGAAAACACAGGAGGCAGGGAAAGAGAGAGAGGTTTAAATAATGTACCCTCATTGGCACCATACGGAGGCCAAAAAACGCAGTATACTTAATGGTAGGTGACTTGGCCGTTGATTCTCCTGGAAAATTGTAGGTGTGGAGTCAATTCTGGTAATGTGCCATGAAATCAATTCCAGTATACCAGCTACCATTGATGGTCCAGCATAGACACAACAGGAAGCAAACCAATATGACTTTTTTTCAAAGTATGCTTGGAATACTTTGAAAGTACTAAAAAACACAATCTGCTAAAAACTTTTTGGAAGGGCACATTGCTGACCCTGCAAATCCTCAGCACTGGATTGTTTGAGTATTTTGAATATCACAATTTACTTGTCTATCAAGACATGGTAGGTGAGATGAAATTCAGTCACTAGTCTAGTAAATATTTTAGAAGGGAATTAATATGGAAAGAATGTCATCTGGTGAGAAGTGGGGAAGAGACAAAGATGAAGTCTAGATTGTCTGCTGTAGCCAGTTTCTGGTGATCACACAAGAATGTGGGGCAGACATTCAGGAAGCCAGTTATAGCATTCTGATTCTCTAGTGGATCTATGCCATCCCTGACCCCTGGAATAGTTATCACAGTCTGAGAACAGCTGTTTAGTTTTTCGGGAGCCACCTGCCAGCTAGGGATTTCCAGAGCACAGCAGCAGCACTCCAGCCATGCTCCTTCCCCTCCTTGTTATTCCATGAATGTTTAGGGGCTGACTGTGTTATCTCCACGCTGACAGGGACTCCCTGGAGGAATCTATAGCTATGGAGGTCTGGCCAGTTTCTGGCCCCTTTGTTCCGAGTGATTCAAGAGGGCTGGACTGGACAAGAGACTCTGGCTCAAAGTGAATAAATAGACTCTGCACTGGGAACCTGTTGTCAAAATTGAAGATATCTTCTGCTGACCTCAGAGCACCAGTTTAGCTTGCTCACATTCCCTTCACCTCATCCTGTTTTTGGTCAGTAAATCTATATCATTTCACATCCACTGGTTACACTCTACCCTTTGCTTTGACTCACACCCAGCCCTTCTTCCTTCTGTTGCTACACAGACAGCTCCCAGAAAGCAGTGTTTTGCAGCATGCAAGGATATAGAATCTCCAAGCAAATCTCCTCTGTAGCTTTCCCCCATCCTGTTGAGTGGAATCATGAAAGTCCTATTGCTTTTAGGGCTTTCTGAGCTTGTACACGCAGGGTGAATGGTAGGCGCTGACTCTCAGTAACTGTCTTGGCTGAATAATGGTGATTATGCAATAAGAAATTTTGTAAGTTAGTAATTTTGTGCTTTAACTATAACAATTTAGTGGAGCAAGAACTGGAAGTTTTACCAGTCCTGGACCTAAGCAACTTGATTTCAGACATTGCTTGACCTCTGATATTTAATTGCAAGAATTCAGACCTGTTGTAACTATGTATGAAATAAGGGGTTGTCTACATTTCCCACTGGATCGACTGGCAGCAATCGATCCAGCGGGGGTCGATTTATCGCATCTAGTCTAGACACGATAATCGACTGCCGAGCGCTCTCCCGTTGACTCCGGTATTCCACCAGGGTGAGAGGCGCAGGCAGAGTCAACGGGAGAGCATCATCCGTCAACTTACCGCAGTGAAGACACCGTGGTAAGTAGATCTAAGTAAGTTGACTTCAGCTACATAGCTGAAGTTGCGAAACTTAGATTAACCTCCAGCGTAAACCAGGCCTAAAACTTCAGCAGCAGATCACAGAATGAACAATGTACCATACTGTTGTTTTTTCTGTATGTAATTTATGGTTTCCCTTGTAGCATCTCGAATGCCTAGGTATAAAAAATTCAGATCTGATATTTTTATGATGTCATGATGAGACCAAATAGCTCAAGGGTAGTTCTCATAAAGAATTATTTCAGAAATCTGCTTCATATTACGTTTCATGGTATAGTTAGAGGTGGGCTTTTTGTGTGTGTGTTGATAATATAGATGTGAAATACCAAAGTTTTAAAATATATCCCAATTGCTAAACTATGATATTGTAATATTAAAAAGAGAAAAGAACATTTACCTAAAGGAAAAATAAAATGAAATATCTATTGCCCCCATTAAAATCTACAATTTGTGGGTGAAAAGAAAAGGAGTACTTGTGGCATCTTAGAGACTAACCAATTTATTTGAGCATCAGCTTTCATGAGCTACAGCTCACTTCATCAGATTCATACTGTGGAAAGTATAGAAGATCTTTTTATACACACAAAGCATGAAAAAATGGGTGTTTACCACTACAAAAGGTTTTCTCTCCCCCATTTTCTTTCCACCATGATTTCAACAATTTCCATCCCACCATCAACCTCAGCCTGGTCCAGTGCACACAAGAGATCCACTTCCTGGACACTACAGTGCTAATAAACGATGGCCACATAAACACCACCCTATACCGGAAACCTACTGAATGCTATTCCTACCTACATGCCTCCAGCTTTCACCCTGACCACACCACACGATCCATTGTCTACAGCCAAGCTCTGAGATACAACTGCATTTGCTCCAACCCCTCAGACAGAGACAAACACCTACAAGATCTCTATCAAGCATTCTTACAACTACAATACCCACCTGCGGAAGTGAAGAAACAGATTGATAGAGCCAGAAGAGTTCCCAGAAGTCACCTACTACAGGACAGGCCTAACAAAGAAAATAACAGAATACCACTAGCCGTCACCTTCAGCCCCCAACTAAAACCCCTCCAACGCATTATTAAGGATCTACAACCTATCCTGAAGGATGACCCAACACTCTCAAAATCTTGGGAGACAGGCCAGTCCTTGCCTACAGACAGCCCCCCAATCTGAAGCAAATACTCACCAGCAACCACATACCACACAACAGAACCACTAACCCAGGAACCTATCCTTGCAACAAATCCCGTTGCCAACTGTGCCCACATATCTATTCAGGGGACACCATCACAGGGCCTAATAACATCAGCCACACTATCAGAGGCTCGTTCGCCTGCACATCCACCAATGTGATATATGCCATCATGTGCCAGCAATGCCCCTCTGCCATGCACATTGATCAAACTGGACAGTTTCTACGTAAAAGAATAAATGGACATGAATCGGAGGTCAAGAATTATAACATTCATAAACCAGTCGGAGAACACTTCAATCTCTCTGGTCACGCGATTACAGACATGAAAGTTGCGATATTACAACAAAAAAACTGAAAAACCAGACTCCAGTGAGAGACTGTTGAATTGGAATTCATTTGCAAATTGGATACAATTAACTTAGGCTTGAATAGAGACTGGGAGTGGCTAAGTCATTATGCAAGGTAACCTATTTCCCCTTGTTTTTTCCTATCCCCTCCCCCCCCCCCCCCGAGGTTCTTGTTAAACCCTGGATTTGTGCTGGAAATGGCCCATCTTGATTATCATACACATTGTAAGGAGAGTGATCACTTTAGATAAGCTATTACCAGCAGGAGAGTGGGGTGGGGGGAGAGAAAACCTTTTGTAGTGGTAAACACCCATTTTTTCATGCTTTGTGTGTATAAAAAGATCTTCTATACTTTCCACAGTATGCATCCGATGAAGTGAGCTGTAGCTCATGAAAGCTTATGCTCAAATAAATTGGTTAGTCTCTAAGGTGCCACAAGTACTCCTTTTCTTTTTGTGAATACAGACTAACACGGCTGTTACTCTGAAATTTGTGGGTGGTAGTCCAGGGATAAAATTAATACAAACAATGTTTTTCAGTTTTTAACACATAAGTCCCATTGAAATCTTCCAGTAAATAGCTAATTAATTATTAATTAAAAAGGACAATACCTAAGAACTAACCCCAGATCCCTAGAATAATAAAGTAGAACTATCCTCAGGATCAGAACTGGGTGAATACTGCATAAAAGTACTTGCAGACATTCCAAATATTCCTTGATATTATTCACAAACCTTCTTGTTTGTTGTCTGTAAACATTCACCAGAGTAATTTTGACTGCAAGAATGTTCATGAAAACAAAATTTTCACAAATATATGTGTGTTGATGCAAAGGTTTGTGCCAAGAGACTTATTCAATCCCTTTTGTTTATAAGTCTTAGCCATCTCATCAGGGAGCAGAAACATTATTATATAGCAAATACATAACACAGGGCAAATTGCAAATTATGAACTGCAGTTTTTCAGAGAATATTACAAAGAAACTCTATGCTGAAATTTTCATAATAAATGCATTGAGTTATTTCTAATTTGTAAAAATCAGCCTAATTTATGATTTATGAACAAAAAATGCTAGTTTTTCTATGAATAGTTTGCCTCGCTCAGTTCAGCATATGTTCTGAAACAATAAATCCAACTTTGCCATATATAAAATTTATTTAAGCAATGACTCCAATTAACAGGCTTTAGACAAATTCTCTCCATTTTCCTCAGTTGCTCCCACAATACATAGTTTTCTATTGTATTTTATCTGAAATTTTGGTAGGTACAAAAGTGCCACTGCTGTACTTTATACCAAAAAAAGCCCCATTTTCAAGATGGACTGTGCAACACTACTAACTGGTCAATCATTGTTCTGGCCCATTCACCCACTGTGGATGGAGACCTGGTCTTATCTTGCACTTTCCTCAGTGCAGTATACCAGCTGCTCTCCCAGCCTTTAAAGAGATGTTATTACATGTTTTAGCCCATTTTATGATCCCACCATAACATCTGGCCTGTTGGGAGATGGGAATACTGCAGCTCAGGTTTCAGCCGATTTTGATATATCACTACCACATGCTCATCTGTCAGACAGCCCACCAAGAATGAAAGAAAATCAGGATCTAATATTCCTGTTTTTTCTAATGTGAAAAAGAGAAGTAGATAACTTCTGTGCAGAAAAAAATTAAGGCCATCGTAAAAGTATTTTAATTTTCTAGTTCACTTTTAGACTTAGGTTATGATGGAGAAATCACATCTTTTCTGGGGTCCGGGGAGGGAGGGGAAGCTAAGGAGGGGAGCTTGTCCTGCTGTGAAATCACAGCACCTGATTCTGATCATAGTTACACCGGCATAAATCAAGAACAACATTGACCTAATTTCAGTTGCTCTAGATTTACACTGTATGTGAGAACAGAATTTGTCCCATAATGCTGATCTGAAGGAGAACTCCTAATAAAGAATTTCTGTAATTGTAATAACTTCTGTGGCATACTCTGATGTCACAAAAGGTATGATACCTTTGCTCAGTCTGTACATGATCCAGTAAAAAATGCAGTTGGGTTGTGAGGGTGCAAGCTTTTATTTGAAATCTAATATCTGAAATAATAGTAAACAATACAGAACATTACTGGTTAAGTACATTTTCTTATTTATTTTAGTTGTCGGCATATTTTTCCTTTTCACATTTTCTACAATGCACATAAGTACAGGCAGTCCTCGGACTTACAACACAATTGGTTCCTGAAAATTGCATTGTTAGTCGAAACGTCATAACTCAGAACCACAATCCACTCCATTGCAGGACCGAGCATTGTAAAGTCGAAACCAATGTCGTAAGTTGAATCAGGATGTCAGTTCAGAAACATTGTAAGTGCTGTTTGTCATAAGTCGAACATCGTAATGTCGAGGACTGCCTGTATTTTTTTAGAATCTTTTTTTTTTTAAATTCAAATACAAATGGATCCCTACCTGGACACTTTACCAGCTACAACATGTATTTAGTGAAGCTAATGAACCCCGCAAATACACATCCCCCTTATCAACAATAATATTTCATGTCTGAGTAATATCCTTTTTTAAAAAAAGTCTTAAAATAACTTGACAGTGTTAGTCTTGAATTTTTATAGTACAAAGCGGGTTTTGACAAGAAAACTATGTGTTACAGCAAATTGATGTGAATGAGCACTGATATGAAAGATAGCAAGAAACATTACATGAGGCAGCTGAATGAAGAAAAAAAGTGAAGAAATAGGGCTTTAAGAAACTATTACAAAAAGAAAAGAGGCAACAAGAAGTAGGAGTATACAGTTTTGCTAGCTTCCATGATTTTATCATGTTTCACAATATTTAATGTTTTTCTTAAAGCTCCAGCTGCTGGAATCAAGAGATTGCATAAAAATTGCAACTTTCTTTTTAAAAATAAAAAAAGTTTCTGTCCTCATGGTTACAGAGAAAAGCTTGAAAATAGGAAGTTGCTGCACCCTAAAGTCTCAGAAACCAGAGGACTAATAAATTTAGGGTTCTTTCATTTTTATTTTCTAAATTTTATGTTTTAAGACAATTTTGTGAGTTTTGTGTCCTCACTCAAGATTTCTGAATATTTGGAGTTAAGAACATAAAAATGGCCAGACTGGGTCAAACCAATGGGTCATCTAACCCAATATACTGTCTTCTGACAGTGGCCAATGCCAGAAGCTTCAGAGGGAATGAATGTTACAGGGCAAATATTGAGTGATCTATCCCCTGTTGTCCAGTTACAGCATCTGGCATTTAGCGGCTTAGAGACACCTAGAGTGTGGGGTTGCATCCCTGACCATCTTGGCTAATAGCCATTCATGGACCTATCATTCATGAATTTATCTAATTCTTTTTTTGAGCCCAGTTATACTTTTGGCCTTCACAACAGCCCCGGTAATGAGTTCCACAGGTTGAATATGCGTTGTGTGAAGAAGCACTTCCTTATGTTTGTTTCAAATCTGCTGCCTATTAATTTCATTGGGTGACACCTGGTTCTTGTGTTATGTGAAGGGCTAACTAACACTTTCTCCACACCATTTATGATTTTAAGGGCTTCTATCATATCTCTCCTCAGTCACCAAGCTGAAAAGTCCTAGTCTTTTAAATCTCTCCTCATGGAAGATGTTCCATACCCCTAATCATTTGTGTTCCCCTACTCTGTACCTTTTCCAGTTCTAATATATCTTTATTGACATGGGGCAACAAGAACTGCATGCAATATTCAAGGTATGGGTTTGATAGTGGCATTATGGTATTTACTGTTGTCTTATCTATCTTTTTCCTAATGGTTCTGAACATTGTTAGCTTTTTTGAATTCTTCTGTACAGTGAATGGATGTTTTCAAAGAACCATCCACAGTGTCTCCAAGATCTCTTTCCTCAGTGGTAATAGCTAATTTAAACCCCATCATTTTGTATGGATAGTTGGGATTATGTTTTCCAATGCATTACTTTGCATTTATCAACATTGAACTTCATTTGCCATTTTGTTGCCCATTCACCCAGTTTTGTGAGATCCTTTGTAATTCTTTGCAGTCTAGTCTGGACTTAACTATCTTGAATAATTTTGTATCATCTGCAAATTTTGACACCCTAATTACCCCTTTTCCCAGATCATTTATAAATATGTTGAACAGCACTGATCCCAATACAGATCACTGAGGGACACCACTATTTAAGTGTCTCCAACTGTGAAAACTGACCATTTATTCCTACCCTTTGCCCTGGTCTACACTACGAGTTTAGGTCAAATTTAGCAGCATTAGATCAATTTAACCCTGCACCTGTACACAACCAAGCCATTTTTGACGACTTAATGGGCTCTTAAAATCGATTTCTGTACTCCTCCCCGACAAGGGGATTAGTGCTGAAATCGACATCGCCGGGTCGAATTTGGATTAGTGTGGATGCAATTTGACGGTATTGGCCTCTGCGAGCTATCCCACAGTGCTCCATTGTGACCACTCTGGACAGCACTCTCAACTCGGATCCACTGGCCAGGTAGACAGGAAAAGCCCCGTGAACTTTTGAATTTCATTTCTTGTTTGGTCAACGTGGCAAGCTGATCAGCACAGGTGACCATGCAGATCTCATCAGCAGAGGTGACCATGGAGTCCAAGAATCTCAAAAGAGCTCCAGCATGGACCAAACGGGAGGTACTGGATCTGATCACTGTATGGGGAGATGAATCCATGCTATCAGAACTCCGTTCCAAAAGACGAAATGCCAAAATATTTGAAAAAATCTCCAAGGGCATGAAGGACAGAGGCTATAACAGGGACCCACAGCAGTGCTGCATGAAACTTAAGGAGCTCAGGCAAGCCTACCAAAAAACCCAAGAGGCAAATGCCCGCTTGGGGGCAGAGCCCCAGGCATGCCGCTTCTATGATGAACTGCATGCAATTCTAGGGGGTGCCACTACAACTACCCAATACCTATACGTGGATGCCTGCAAGGGATGAGAATTTTGGGGATGAGGAAGATGATCGCATACACCAGGCAAGCGGAGAAACCGTTCTCCCCAACAGCTAGGAACTGTTTATCAAGCTAGAGACAGTACCCTCCCAACGCAGGCTCCCAGACCTTGAAGGCGGAGAAGGCACCTCTGGTGAGTGTACCTTTGTAAATATAATACATGGTTTAAAAACAAGCATGTTTAATGATTAATTTGCCCTGAAGACCTGGGATGCATTCGCAGCCAGTACTGCAACTGGAAAAGTCTGTTAACATGTCTGGGGATGGAGTGGAAATCCTCCAGGGACATCTCAATGAAGCTGTCCTGGAGGTACTCCCATAGCCTTTGCAAAAGGTTTCTGGGGAGGGCAGCCTTATTGCGTCCTCCATGGTAGGACACTTTACCAGAGCAGGCCAATAGCATGTAGTCTGGAATCATTGCATAAGAAAGCATGGCAGCATGTGGTCCTGGTGTTTGCTGGCATTCAAGCAACATCTGTTCTTTATCTCTCTGTGTTATCCTCAGGAGAGTGATCTCATTCATGGTCACCTGGTTGAAATAGGGGGATTTTATTAAGGGGACCATTCAGAGGTGGCCGTTCCTGCTGGGCTGTTTCCCTGTGGCTGAAAAGAAATCATCCCCACTGTTAGCCATGCCGTGGGGGCTGTGAAGCGATCATCCCAGAGAATTGGGTGTGTGTGGGGGGGGTTAGTTGGGCTTGTGCTGCACGTTAACCCGAAAATATCAGCCCCTCCTTTTAAATGGCCAATGTGTCTTTTTCAGTTTTAATCTCCCTTTTTTTCCTCCTGCAGCTGCAAATGTTTCAATGCTTTAACTAGCATCTCCGTCCCAGAGGCTAGCGCAGATAAGAAGGCAAAAAAAAAATGCACTCGCGATGAAATGTTCTCTGAGCTCATGCAGTCCACCTAAACTGAAAGAGCCCAGCAGAATGCGTGGAGGCAGACAATGGCAGACTCCAGGAAAGCACAAAATGAACGCGAGGACAGGAGGGACGCATGAGAGGACAAGTGGCAGGAGCAACAGGAGAGGTGGCGGGATCAAGAGGAAAGGTGGCGGCAGCAGCATGATGCAAGAGGCAGGATGCAACATTGAGGCTACTGGAGAATCAAACTGATATGCTCTGGCATATGGTTGAGATGCAGAAAAGCCACAGATCGCCACCGCAGCCCCTGTGTAACCAACTGCCCTCCTCCCCAAGTTCCATAGCCTCCTCACCCAGATGCCCAAGAACATGGGGGAGGGGAGGGGGCACCCCGGGCACCCAACCACTCCACCCCAGAGGACTGCCCAAGCAACAGAAGGCTGGCATTCAATAAGTTTTGAAGTGCAGTGTGGCCTTGTCTTTCCCTCCTCCCCCACCCCACCCAGTGCTTCCCTTCTCCCCCACCCCTCCCAGGCTACCTTGGCAGTTATCCCCCTATTTGTGTGATGGATTAAAAAAGAATGCATGAATTTGAAACAACAGTGACTTTATTGCCTCTGCAAGTGGTGATCGAACGGGGGAGGGGAGGGTGGTTAGCTTACAGGGAAGTAGAGTGAACCAAGCTGGGGGGGGGAGGGAGGGAGGGGTTCATCAAGGAGAAACAAACAGAACTGTCACACCATAGCCTGGCCAGTCATGAAACTGGTTTTCAAAGCTTCTCTGATGCGCAGCACACCCTGCTGTGCTCTTGTAACCGCCCTGGTGTCTGGCTGCATGTAACCAGCAGCTAGGCGATTTGCCTCAACCTCCCACCCCGCCATAAACGTCTCCCCCTTACTCTCACGGATATTGTGGAGCACACAGCAAGCAGTAATAACAATAGGAATATTGGTTTCGCTGAGGTCTAACCGAATCAGTAAACTGTGCTAGCGAGCTTTTAAATGCCCAAATGCACATTCTATCACCATTCTACACTTGCTCAGCCTATAGCTGAACAGCTCCTGACTACTGTCCAGGCTGCCTGTGTACGGCTTCATGAGCCATGGCATTAAGGGGTAGGCTGGGTCCCCAAGGATAACTATAGACATTTCAACATCCCCAGTGGTTATTTTCTGGTCTGGGAATAAAGTCCCTTCCTGCAGCTTTTGAAACAGACCAGAGTTCCTGAAGACGCGAGCGTCATGTACCTTTCCCGGCCATCCCACGTTGATGTTCGTGAAATGTCCCTTGTGATCCACCAGTGCTAGCAGCACCATTGAAAAGTACCCCTTGCGGTTTATGTACTGGCTGCCTTGATAGGGTCCCAAGATAGGGATATGCATTCCGTCTATTGCCCCACCACAGTTAGGGAATCCCATTACAGCAAAGCCATCCACTATGACCTGCACATTTCCCAGCGTCACTACTCTTGATAGCAGCAGCTCAGTGATTGCACTGGCTACTTGGATCACAGCAGCCCCCACAGTAGATTTGCCCACTCCAAATTGATTCCCAACTGACCAGTAGCTGTCTGGTGTTGCAAGCTTCCAGGGGGTTTTGCCACTCACTTGTGAACTGTGAGGGCTGCTCTCATCTTGGTATTCTTGTGCTTCAGGGCAGGGGAAAGCAAGTCACAAAGTTCCATGAAAGTGCTCTTACGCATGCGAAAGTTTCGCAGCCACTGGGAATCATCCCAGACCTGCAACACCAGTCTGTGCTTGTTTCCCGGGCCCAGAATCGGTGTTCCATGGCATGAGCCTGCCCCATTGCCACCAGGATGGCCAAATTGCCGGGGCCCGTGCTTTGAGAGAAGTCTGTGTCTATGTCCTCATCACTCTCGTCACTGTGCTGCCATCGCCTCCTCGCCTGCTTTTGAAGGTTCTGGTTCTGCATATACTGCATGATAATGCGTGAGGTGTTTACAATGCTTGTAACTGCCGCGGTGATCTGAGTGGGCTCCATGCTTGCCGTGGTATGGCGTCTGCAGGAGAGCAGAGTTTCAGGGGAAGCGGTGGCTGGGTGACCACTTTTGCAGACCTACTGCACCGTCTGCTGCCAGGACACAATAGCTGAGTGGGCTGCATGCTTGCCGTGGTATGGCAAGACAAGAGCAGCCAAGCAGAGTTGCAGCGGAAGTGGCCCTGCGAGACCACCAGGAGAGCAGAGTGGCAGCGGAAGCAGTCGTTCAATGACGGTGGTTTGCAGACCTATTGCACAGCCTGCTGCCAGGACACCACAGCTGAGCGGGCTGCACACTTGCCATGTTATGGTGAGACAAGAGCAGCCGAGCAGAGTTGCAGCGGAAGCGGCCCTGTGAGACCACCAGGAGAGCAGTGGCAGTGGAAGTGGTGGATGACGAAGGTCATATGGAGGACCTGCGAGGTGGATTCATAGCATCAGGAGAACAGGAGAGCAGAGTGGCAGCGGAAGCGGTTGTTCGATGACAACAGTTTGCAGACCTACTACACCGTCTGCTGAAAGCAGAAGGACGCCCGCATGGAAAAAAAGCACGAAACGATTGTCTGCCGTTGCTTTCATGGAGGGAGGGGCAACTGACGACATGAACCCAAAACCACCTGCAACAATGTTTTTGCCCCATCGGGCATTGGGAGCTTAACCCAGAATTTCAGTGGGCGGCGGAGACTGCGGGAACTGTGGGATAGCTACCCACAGTGCAACTGCTCCGAAAGTCGACGCTAGCCTCGGTACTGTGAACGCACTCCGCCGACTTAACGCGCTTAGTGAGGACACACACAATCGACTGTATAAAATCACTTTCTAAAAAATTAACTTCTATAAATTTGACCAAATTTCATAGTCAGTGGCAGATTAATGATTTTGCCACCCCTAAGCCCTGAAATAATTGCCTCCCCAGCCCCATATGAACTTGTTTTAGTTTTTTTACAAATTCGTTTGAACCCACCAGCAGCTCCCAGCGGCCCCCACCCCAGCTCACCTCCGCTCTGCCTCTGCCTCCTCCCCGAGTGCGCCGCCGCTCTTCCACTTCTACCCCCTCCCTCCCAGGCTTGCCAGAAACAGCTGTTTCCTGCGGCAAGCCTGGGAGGGAGGGGGTAGAAGCAGAGCGGTGGCACGCTTGTGGGGAGGAGGCGGCAGTGGAGCAGAGATGAGCTGGGGTGGGGAGCAGTTCCTCTGCCCCCCCCAAGGGTTACTTCTTGCAGCCCTCCCCACACACACCCCCACCCAAGCTCACCTCCACTCCACTGTCACCTCCTCCCCAGAGCGCACCACCACCCCTCCACTTCTCCCCCCTTCCTCCCAGTGCTTTCACGTGGCAAGCCTGGAAGGGAGGGGGAAGGAGGGGAAACGCAGTGCGCCTGGGGGAGGAGGTGGGGCCGGGGATTTGGGGAAAGGGGTGGAATAGGAGTGGGGGGGCAGAGTTGGAGCGGGGGCTGGGGGTGCAAGCACTCACCAGCGCTGGGTAAAGTCGGCACCTATGGGTATTATAAATTTTCTGCCCCTGCAAATTTGCCGCCCTAGGCCTAGGCATTGTCGGCCTAGGTGATAATACGCTGCTGTTCGTAGCATAGATGTACCCTGTTTCATGTCTTTTAACCAGTTACTGATCCATGAGAAGACCATCCCTCTTATCCAATGACTGCTTACTTTGTTTAAGAGCCTTTGGTGAGGGACCTTGCTAAAGGTTTTCTGAAAGTCCAAGTACACTAGATTTACTGGATCACCCTTATAGACATGATTGATGACCTCCTCAAAGACTTCTAATAGATCTGTGAAGCATGATTATCGTTTACAAAAGCTGTGTTGACTCTTCCCCAAATTACTGTTTTCATCTGTGTCTGATAATTCTGTTCTTTACGATAGTTTCAGCTAACATGCCTGGTACTTACCACCCTTTAATTGCCAGGATTGCCGCGGGAGTTTTTTTGAAAAATTTGTGTTAAAGGTTCTCCACGGGGGGGAGTGGAGAAGCAGAGTGGGGCGGTGCATTCAGGGGAGGAGGTGGAGGCGGAGCGGAGGGGAGCTGGGGCGTGGTGGGCATGGAGCGGGGAGCTGCCACACCCACCAAATTTTCCCCTTGGATGCTCCAGCCCCACCTGAGTCAGCGCCTAAGGCTCCACTTTTTGCCGGTTGTTAAATTTAGAAGCCCTCATGGGACAACCGGTTCTAAAAGGGCTTCTAAATTTAACAACCGGTTCCAGCAAACCGGTGTGAACTGGCTCCAGCTCACTACTGGATGACCTTGAAAACTGGAGTAGTAGAAATGTGATAAAATTTAATAGTGCAAGGTCATGCACTTAGCGACTAACAAGAATCTTTGTTATAAGATGGAAGCAATTGAGGAGAAAAAAGATTGGTGTGTATTGGTCAATCACAGGATGACTATGAGCTGCCAAGGTGATGTGGCCGTGAAAAAGGCTAATGCAATTCTAGGATGCTTCAGGTGAGGTATTTCCAGTCGAGCTAGAAAAGTAGTATTACCATTATACAAGGTACTGCTGAAACCTCACCTGGAATACTATGTGCAATTCTGATCTCCCATGTTTAAGAAAGATGAGTTCAAACTGGAATAGGGACTGAGAAGGGCTGTTAGGATGATCAGAGAAATAGAGAACCTACCTTATGAAAAGAGATTTAAGAAGCTTGGCTTGTTTAACCTAACAAAATCAGTGATGGGGGGGGGGGATTTGATTGTTCTCTATAGATTCATTGAAGGGTTAAACACCAGGGAGGGAGAGGTATTATTGAAGTTAGCAGTCAGTGTTGGCACAAGAATGAATGGGTAAACTGGACATCAATAAGTTTAGGCTTGAAATTAGATGAAGTTTTCTAGTTTCAGAGGAGTGAAATTCTAAAATAGCCTGCTAGAGGGAGCAGTGGGAGCAAAAAACCTAACTTGTTTTTAAGACTGAGCTAGATAAATTTATGGAGGGGATGGTATGATGGGATTGCCAGCAATGGCAAATGGCCCATCCACAACTGCTATTAGCAAATATCTCCAATGGCTGGAGATGGGATGCTAGGTGGGGAAGTCTGTGAGTTACTACAGAGAATTCTTTCCCAGGCGTCTGGCTGGTGGGTTTACCCACATGGAAGGGTCTAAACTATTGCTATATTTGGGAATCAGAAACACATTTTCCCTGAGCTCAGATTGTCAGAGATCCTAGGGAGTTGTCACCTTCTGCTGTAGCATGTGGCTTGCATCACTTGAACTAAAGTAAATGGTGGATTGTCTGTAATTTGAAGTCTTTAAATCATCATTTGACGACTTCTGTAAGTCAGCCAGAGGTTAGGGGTCTATTGCAGGAGTGAGTGGGTGAGGATCTGAGGCCTGCAATGTGCAAAATGTCAGACTTAGATGATCATGATGGCCCCTCTGGCTTTAAAATCTGAGTCTAAATAATCTCGCTCAGATCATGCACCTTTAACTTTACTGCTTAATTGTCCTGCTAAAGGCAATATAAAATTCCTTTCAAGAGGAAAAATTATGAATGGCATTAATTCTAATGTATGGTAACACATTTTGGCAGTATCACTATCTTCTTACTGCGCTCTACTTGAAGTTGTTGCATAATGGACTTTGTACAGACTAGTCTTACACCTCTTTTTTTCACCATTCAGGATAGCGTTTGCCTTGCTGGTTGTGAAGGAGTGGGGGGGGGGAAACTTCCTAAAGAAACATATTTATAGTTATGTAGGGAGCCAGGGTGGCTCCCCTCCGAATCAGAGGGTAAAGAGCCACCCTCTGAGCCTGAGTGAGCGGGGCCAGGCCAAGCTTCCGCCAATCCCCAGAAGGGGAAGGGTGGGACAGGAAGTACAAAGGGCGGGGCCCTCTGCCCAGTGAGGGGAGCACCAGGGAGGGAGACAGACACAGGCTGCTGGCTGCTCCCTCGTGATCCTGCTGCTGACCCAGGCGAAGGCCTGGGCAAGGAGGAGCCTGACCGGGGGGAAGGCCTGTGGCAACCAGGGCTGCCGGCCGCTGAATACCCAGAGGACCTGGAGGGGCCCGGGCCAGCATGAGTCCAATACCGAGGGGGTGCGGGGGTGGCCCGCAGCGAAATATCTGGAGGATCCGGAGCTGCCCGCAGCGGAATACCCGGAGGAGATGGAGGGACCGGAGCGGCCCACCTGAGAGAGACCGGGTAGGAAGTAGCCCAGGGGCCCAACTACACCGTGGGGTGGGTGTGTTTGGTCAGCGGGTGCGGATTGCCCCGCTGACCCAGCGGCGGGACCTTCGCCTCCCGCCACTGTCAGGGCCCTGGGCTGGAATTCAGTGGAGTTGGGTGGGCCTGCGTTCCCCTACCCCGGCGCTCCCCTGCCAGAGGGGTGCACTACGGACTCCGGCCGGCGCTCCCCTGCCTGAGGGGCGCGCTACGGACTCTGGTCGGCACCCCTTCCCGCTGATTCCCCAACGCCCGGGAGGTGGGGCCGAGGCCTGCCACGGAGACCATTGCTCTCCATCGCCCCTAGGGGCTCGGAGGACCGACCGACGCCTGTCACAAGTTATAACACATTTACAAATTCTAGCCATGTCAATATCAGATACAATACAATAATCATTATAAAAGTGAGTTTTGTTTATTTTTAACTTCTAGAGAGAAAAGGTGGCTATGATTAAAATATTGGAGTGGAATTTGGGAGTGTAACGGGACAATAAAATTGGACAAATAGTTTATTCCCCAAAAAATGCATTTTTGGTCCACCCAAAAATATTGATGAAGTAGACCCATAGTTTCAGGTGATGAAACATTTTTCATGGTCAGCTTGTGTGTGTTCTCTCCCTTTATAACCTTTAGCCCAGTGATTAGGGCATTTTCCTAGGATATTGGAGACCCAGGTTTGAATCCCCTCTCTGGAGCAGAGGCTTGATCTCAGGTCTCCTTCCTCCCAGGTGATCATCCTAACCATAAGACTCGAGGCTATTCCCGTGTGGTTTACTCTCAACCTCTCCTATTAAAGTTGTTCCAGTTTGTATAAATACTTAAATATTCATGGGGCAGGGGGAGGGAATGCTGTGAAAATGACTCTAGCCTGGTAACTAAGGTACCTCACCTGGGAGGTAGGAGAGGTGGAGTCAAATCTTCTCTGTGCCTAATTCAGAGCAGGGATTTGAAGCCACATCTCCCAGGTGCATGCCTTAATCACCAGGCTATTGAGTGTCTCTCTCTCTCTCTCTCTCTCTGGCCCAATGAATATCTGAGTCTTGACACAGAGTGGACAACGTCAACAGGAGAGAGAGTGAGAGTGATCCACACTGGAATAGCCTCTAGTCTTGTGATTAGGATGCTCACCTGGGAGGAAGGAGACCTGTATACCTGCACACATTATCTCATCCCTCCAGTTCGAGTCTTGTACAATATCTGATAACTTTATATGCAGTATTATCATATGAACCTAAAATGTGTATATGCACACACCTCTGCAAAGCCTTAGCTTTTATTTCCTAAAACAGTCATGTGTAGCCAAATAATAAGCTTTCTGTTAAGAGTTCTCTTAATTCACCTCATGAGCTCAACTGTGCTAATTTATACACAAAATCCCTTAGGGAGTTTTTAGTTTTTTGGAAAGTACCCTTCAAACTTGGAGAGTTTGGCTATTTGTTATTTCCTGCATATTTGATAGCAATATACAGTCTGTTTATTCAACAACAACAAAAAACATTAACAGCACTTATTATTATCAAGCATACTTCATAATGCACTCATGGAAATATGTCAGTAGTAGAATACATTTTAGGTATTTTTAAACCGTGGACATTTTAGAAACCACTTTTTATATAAAAACATAACTTCCCACTAACCAATAAAAAAAAAGATAAACAGCACATGCATAATAACACACTTGGAATAGATTTTAGCTTTTTCTAAGAGTTTAAAGAAACTCCTTAAACTCTTCTTGGAAAACACAGTTCATACACCATATAAAATGTTCCTTTACATAAGAGAATGATGCTCAAGACTTGGATTGCCATTTAGGACTGAGGTCATCTATCAGACAAATATTAGATATGGCCAAACCTCCTGGAATGAGATTCTCCAAATGTCTGGAACTATAGCATTTTGAGTCCCCAAAGTTAGTTTGAGTTGGTAAACAGTTCTTGCTTTAGTTTAAGCCCGTGTCTTATTACAAAGAGTGATCAAGCTTTTTTTTTAAGTTATGTACTTATAGCTGAAATTTTGAACAATTTATCAGCATTGATCAACATTCTTAAGATAGTATTTGAGAACACATTGTTACAATCGTACCACCAAAGTTGGGACCCTGATAAATACATTTTCCCTGGTTTAGAGACAAAGACTTCCTATATTCCTTCTGTTTGCTACTTCTGTTACTATAGGAGCCCTGCAGATTTGGAGGTGCCTTTGCCCCTTGGATCATATAAACCCTCCGGGCTGGGAAGTCTTGCTCAGTGATGAATCTACATTCCTATAAATTATTGCTGAGGAACTCATAGGGTGAGCCTGGTGGACATGACCTCCTTTCATGATTTATGCATTTGTACTCAATTATATGATTTGTGAGTACAAATAGAGAACAAAATGGCTGTGGGCAGAGGGTGGGGAGCCTATCCAGGTGTCCAGTGTGCTGCCCAAAAAAGTTAACCTACTCCCCAGAGCAGGACTGGAACCCTGTTTTTTCTCTTTCCACATGAGTTCCCTAACCACCAGGCTGTAGAGTCATTCTCTTCCCACTTAACCACGATGAGTATTCAAGCATTTTATTCAAAGTGGAACAGTTTTGACAAAAAGTCTTTTCCTGAATACCCTAGTGGCTAGGGCACTCACCTGAGATGGTGGAGATGCAGGTTCAAGTCGCTGCTCCAAAGTGGGGATTTGAACCTCCATTTCTGACCTCCCAGTTGAGTACCCTAGCTCTTGGGTGTAAAGGGGGGAAGCATCACCCCCCCTTTTGCAAATGGCGTCTCAATCACTTTATAGCTCTAATCCCAAAATGGAAACATTTTGTTTTGAAAATGTTTAAGTTGTTTGTTTTGTCATTTAGACTGAAACAATTCTCTGAAACCAACCTGCATTTGTAGAAAAAAAGTTCTCTGAAAATGTTCTCCTGTCTCTAGTACTGAGCTCATTCCAGAAGCCAATGGCTAGAGGAATAGGGTTGCCTCAGTTAGCAACCCTCAGGGTGTGTTTCCATTACAGGTGCTACAGCAGCATAGCTGCAATGCTGGAGACTAGTCTCCTGCTACACTGACAGAAGGGGTGTTTCCATTGCTAATAAATCCATCCCCTCCAGAGGCAGTAGCTAGGCTGATGGAAGAATTCTTCCATTGACCTAGCGGTGTCTAAACCAGAGCTTAGTTTGGCTTAACTATGTGAATTTTTCAACCCCCTGAGAGACTAGCTAGATGAGCCTAAATTTTAAGTGTCGTCCTGGCCTCAGTCGCCTCTTTCCAGTCTCAGGGTGGGGAAATGAAGGCAGCAATGGCTTTTTTTTTTCTTTTTCTTTTTCTTTTTTAAATCTAAGGCACCAACATATGGCTGGCCCTGTTTGTGGGAAAGGGGGTAATTTGGCCCACTGTATTTATTTTTCATTATAATTTGTCTTTTGTTTTCTTTCTTTCTTTCTTTCAAAGTGGGGTGGCGTGGAAGGAGGGAACAAGGCTTTTGCTGTCTCATTCCCAGCTTTTCCCAGATCCCCAGAAGCTGTCCACAGGTCCTCCCTGTGAATCAGGATCTGCAGCTTCAGAAGGAAGGAGCTAGAGTGGGGCTGGGACAACTCTATGTACCACCATCGCACATTCAATCCCATCGGGATTCCCGATCTAAGACTATGCTAATGCGGTCAGCATTAATTTAGGCAGACTCTCCACCCACAATGTCCTCTGGTTGATTAAAAAAATTATGTGGTTCATAAATTATTTTGAAGGTAGCATTTTAAAATAATTAAAAAGGAATTTTAAAAGAGTAGGATTAAAAAGCTCTTGAAATGAAAGGGGAGAGAGAATGAGCTATATCAATATAACTGTGCAGATCTGTGATCCAGTTGTCTCTGACAACTGCAAAATTGTGAAAAAAAAATGTCAGTCAGAATTACAAATTATAGTTGGCAGCATTACTATACAACATTTAAAATGTTATGCTTCATTCCACAATTAATTCCTGTGACATAATTTATGAGAGGGACTTTGTCATCATCTTTGCTCTTCTGTGAATGATTAGAAGACTTTTTTTGGCACATCTCATAGACTGTAGCTGTTGATACTATAAACAAGAGATACTTAAAGACAGATGTCCAAAGACTCCACAAAAAAAGAAAAATTCCCCTTACATTCTTCAAGTACATCTTAGCAGCTGCAGTAGTTGGCATTGGCTATGAGATCTGTGCAACATTAAACTTTATGGTTTTCTAAGCATTTCAGGTACTATTTTATACCATTCCGTTGTATCAAGCTTTCCATTATTTTTGGCAGTACATCCTTAGGAATGTCTGCTTCATTCAAAGGCAGTGCTGGTGCCAGCCTTGCATTGGGAAAAGAAACTGAGATCGAAGAAAAATATTATAAAAAAGGGACAACAACAAAAAATCTTTCACAAATTCACCCTCTCTTTCAGAAGATGGCAGTTCTTGTGGTATATTTGAATACTTGGGAAATGCAGTGACTACATTGTATTTGCCAGCATTAGAAGCTTTTCAGCAAGCTTCATTCACGTAGGTGCTTTATTTAGTTGGCTAAAATACTGAGAAAAATCTGAACAGTTCTCAGAGACAGAAAACAGTCTTCATTCAGTCTAAAGAAAGCAAAAAAATAAATAAATAAATGGACATCTGTCACTGAAGCACCTGCTTTGGGCCCATCCCTTAGAAGAATGTTTTGGCTTAATAAATTGTGTGATGAACTAAACTACTGATAGTTTGGATGATGTTTAAAGTACTCTGTTTCTTAGCTTGATGTCTAGACTTATAGTCTGAGGTCAGCAAACAGACTTATTTAGCAGCAATGGGTTAGATTGTGCTTTTAGGAACAGGCCTGAGTGAGAGGTGGTGTAGGCAATAATACCCCAGGAGTAGCCCCAGACGGCACTGTGTCCCGACACCACTCTCTGACACAATTACCTCACCATTTATCCCTTGCTTTTGGTAGGGAAAGGGTAGTAACTTGCAGATATACATGAGAAGCAAATTGCAACACCCCTGCACTACCTCAGCTGCACCACTGTAGTGGTCTGGTTGGGAAGTAACAGGAACATCACACCTTCATACACCTGTGTGCTCAGACCCAAGGTCCAGGGAGACCATTAAGGATGTAACTATGTGTGTGCAATTTCATCAGCTATGGGGACGTGTTCTTTCTCCATAATCACAGTCATAATCTAGCCTTAGATGGCTATTAGCAACCAGCGAAGGCCAGATTCTGCCACCCTTCCACATGTTAAATATTAGCTTACTCCATGAGTAATTATGTTGAAACAGTAGGACTACTCATGTAGTTATGTGTACTTGTCAGTTTGAATAAGGGTGGCAGAATCTGGCCCAGAATGAAGCAGTGAAATCTGAAAGCTGCAGGTAATAGTTCAGATGGGCCTCATTAGGGGTATGATATTTATTCTTCATGGAGGGCAGAAACTCCCATTAAAGCTAATAAGTGTCATGCAGGATGAGAACTGGGTCCTGTGTTATGCACTAGATTGAACAGATCCTGAACAGAGATTACGTGGACCTGATTCTCTTCTCATTGAAGCCAGTTCTACACCAGTATAATTCTACTCACTTTGGTGAAGTTTCTTCAGATTTATACATGGAAGGGGAGAACCAGTTCTGACATAAATTGTTATCCTGTGACAAGTGGATCTTTGAGATTTTGGTGTAAAAAGGAGCTTACTCAAAATTTCTGAAAAACTAGATAAATTAGCTACCAGCAAGAGATTTACAGGGCTCGCCTATATTCTGTCCACCCATAATGAATATTCATGTAGTGTATGGGAAAGCAGGATCTGGGACTAAAACGATTCAGTCACCTTTCCTCTTTAATTTATTTTTATAACTTCAGAACCTATCTATGTCACATTCCTCTGCGAGCATTTGTTATTAATCACATTTGTTATGGTAGTGCCTAAAGACCAGCCAAGAACGGGGCTCCATGAAACATAGTAGATAGTCCCTGTCCCAAACAACTACAATCTATCTAGACAAGATAGACACAGGGTGCAGAAAGAGGTATAACACACAAGCAAAGTGAACAATGTGATGACAGCAAATGTCATGTTAGGTCCATGATTTTTTAAAATTTTGTTTATTTGTTTTGGGTGTGTTTAGTTAAGAGGGGATAAGCTAAATGGAAAGAAAGAGGAGACACTGAAGGAAAGAGGGTGAAGAAGGGCAGGTCTGAAGAGAAGCTGAGGTGAAGAGACTGTGAGGGAGGTCAAAGGAGATGGTTGGAGCAAACAGTTAATCAGCGCAGGGCAAAGAAAGTCCAGTCAAAACTATAGAAAGTTCTCCAAATGTGCAGAGGTCCCTGCTTTGGATGCTTCTGGTCCTACAGGCTGGAGTCTCTGGTTGGCTCCACTCAGTAGATTTCACCCTAGATTTCACATGACAAGCAGGAGGGGAGTCACTACCTGGGTCCTTGTGCCTCCGGAGTGTGTGTGGGAGGTCTTCCACACACAGTTTTGTATCCTGTGGGTCCCTAGACTGACTTTAACATGATTTCCATGCTTCAGCTATAATGAGCTATTGTATTTTTATAAAACAAGTGTTTTTTTAGACATTGAATTGGATGTAATTTCTGTACATTTATTACTCATTGTTAGGATTCATCATCTACCCTTGAGAAGCCAGGGATCTAACATTGGGGATTTGTCCAGCTAACAGATGTAAATTGTAACAGCGATATTTAAAAAAAAATCATGCTATATAATATTAACAGATTTATTTAGAAAAACATTCATGTTTCAGACACATTGGCCTTGTCTGCATAATTTAAATTCTCTGAGATTGGTTTTTCATGTGGTTCCCTTCTGACTGGAAGCATTACTCTTTACGATAACTAATAGTTTGTTATGCTCACTTGCTGCATCATGTCTTATTTAGTTGCAATGTGTAGAGTGCCCAACCATCCCTTATACAAACAAACAGAAAGGGGTATGGAGACATCTTTCACACTCAGAGATGTCATATCATCTGCTTACCCCTATCAAAGTGGAACAGATGGTCCCATTTGTTTATCTGAAACAATGCTGCAATAAAAGATAAATTGAAAGTTTGTAAATATACTATAACCATTGAAATACGGTACAGTATAATAAAGATCACTGCTCCCTTGGGGCCAAATTCTTTCCCCTTACATCAAATAATATCTTATTCAACAAGTAGTTCTAGGGAAATGAACCGGACTACTGAATATGAATAAGAATAGCAGAATCAGACCCTTGATAGGTATGGAAGTATCCAAGGAAAGACAACACTGTCATTTAGGGCTGGACAAAATTTTCCACTGAATATGTTTTTCAACAGAAAATTGGGGTTTTGAGGAAATGACAGTTTTAGCAAAAAGTATTTGCTTCTGCAATTTTGGGTTTTGTCAAAAAACACACACACATATTTAGTCTGAAAAACAAAATATTTTTATTTGGAATGCTACTGCAGTACCTTATAGGAGTTGTAGTTTGGTTTGCTCATGTCCCCATTCTCCTCTATCTGCCAGGCTTCCCTGACAAACTACATCTCTCGTCTCTCTTTTTTCCACTCCAAGAAAGGTGACTATGGGACAATCACAGTAGATGTAGTTCATTGAAGGAGGCTGTTCTATAAAGGAGAATGGGAGCCTGGCATGAGGCACCATGCAGCATTTCCAAATTGAAATAGTTTCAATTTCAGAATTTGAATTTCTACCGAAAATTTGAAATTTTCCATGCGAAACTTAGACACTTTTTTTTCATTTTTGTCTAAATCTTCTGCAGGTGAAAACAAGACAAAACCAGCTCTACTTAGTTGAGGGTCATATTTTCCAATCTTGTGCTCCAACATATTTGTGTGTGTAAAATCCAGAACACTTGTATGGAATATATAGATGTGTATTTTCCCATCTTGCAGGTAAATGAGTGCTCAGTTACAAATACAAAATGTGTAGGCCAATCTGGAGGCCATTTTTAAAACGTAAAATATGTCCAGGATCATTAGAGGATGTGAAATGCTGCTTGTCCATGATACCTGAATGCATAATTGTACTTGGTTTAGCAAGAATTTTTATGCTAAGATTTTTCCATAAGCTTTTGTGTTTATTATTTGGAAGTATTTTGTTAACTTGATTCAAAAGAAGTAATAGAACTCTTAATCTCAGGCAAGTCTACCATGGTACAAACTTGAGGATATGCAAGTATTTTATGGAGTATTATGTACAGCAATGAAAAATGGCAAAGGTCAAATGACTCCCTACACATATTGGATTGCTCTGTGTTTAACAGTGTACATATATGGATCTCTGTGCAAAGAAACAGCAAGAGTGAACTTCTGCTATTTTTAAGGACTTGAAGGATCAGCTATATTCCATTTTTCACATGTATCCTTCATATGAAACTTTTTATCCCTTTCTTAAGACATAGGCATATTAGTTCTTAAGAGACAACAAAAATGTGAAGAAAAAGATGGGGAAAAAAGAAGAAAACAAATTCCAGACAATTCATCTGGCTAAAAAAATGGAATGCATCAAAAATGTAAAAATTCTACATGGCTCAGATGCATGAGGGGCTGCTTATACACACAGGAGTTTTAAAGTCATCTATACTTTGCAGGAACTGAACTCCAGACGAGCAGCATAAAAAGCATTTCCAGAACTTTAAGCCTCGGTGGATGAATCCCCACCTCTAAAACACAATGTTGCAACTGTCCTTGATTAGACTAGAGTCTAGACTTACCCTTGACCATACCTTAGAAACCAAGTTAGGGAACTGTAGTTAAACTCTGCTTTTAATACATTCCCAGGTAACATGCTTCTAACATGGTTTTGCAGCCCAGTGTTGGTGAGACTAAACTATGGCAATATTCAGTTTCACACCAAACTGATTGTCCAAACAATGTTAGAAACTAGCTGAGACTATGTTTAAACATGAGCCCCTTAACTCAGTTTCTAGACCTGTCTAGATGGAGCCTTTCTTCCTAAGGTCTCATACCCATTAAGTATTAAGGTCAGGCACGAGGATTTCCCAAAATATCTGAGTGGTTCTGGATTGTAACCTCACATACCACCACCATCTGATGAAGACCACCAAGATAAAGGCTAGGAATTATGTAATCCACAGTTATGTAATCCCCAAATTAACTAGAGCCAGTTGGAGAGCAGATGTTCACACCTTGCAGACAGCTCCCTCAGCCCTTATCTTCTCAGCAGCTGAACGCTGCACTCCACTATGATCAGGTAATGAATATATGAAACTTCTTGACATGCAATTGAATGCTGCTATGAGAATTGTCACAGGAGTGATGAAGTCAACACTGACAGGCTGGTCCCATCCTCATGCATATCTTACTACCATCTCTCTGAAGAGAAGAAGCAATAATAGGAGAATACAACAGCACAATAATGAATGCAGACTTGCTCATCTATGAAGATTTCCAGTGCTCCCCAAGATGTCTCCATACATCCAAGAATTCCTTCTGGTAATAGAGCTCTCAAAACCTCTGGACTGTCACCAAAAGAAAAGTAGCAGAGACTATGGGAAAACAGGGGGGTCAAGAGTCAGGACTTTATAACAGATCCTACACCAACTACCTACCTTCACTATGCTATTATAATATGGACCACAGTGAACCACATAAGAGGTGCATGTGGGCAATTACCTACTAAACAAGTAGAAAATGAAGGACAGCTCAATATGTGAATGTGGAGAAGACATCCAAATCATGGAACAATTAGTGAACCACTGCCCTCTAAGATCTTTCTCTGGAGGGTCAGGCTTGATTTATTCCATTGTACTGAAAGCCGTAGAGAAGATGACAAACTTGAATGTCAACCTTTAATGTTGCTTTTAAAATTCATCATACAAAAGAAGAAACCCATTAAATATAACCCTTTGTGATATGAGACCACATCTTAACTATCCAGGTGATTTTTCATTATTACCGTCTAAAAACATACCTCCCCCCAAGGGCTAGATAATGCATGTGTTGGAGGCAGTATGGAGGCATCTCCTGCAGTTCCTCAATGAACAGAGGTCATGCTATACTATTACATTCCTGTTGAGGAGTTCAGCATATTCCCATTTCAGCCAACATTGTCAGACAGCTCTACTGGCCAACATGTGGCGGGACAAACCCATTACTTTATGTACTCTTTTCTTTCAATGGGTTTGAATTCAGCCCAAAATAAGTCTTCTTAGAAATGTTAATCTTCAGTACACAGAAAACAGAGACATAAAATTACATAAATACATTTATCACACAGAGTTTGGTCTCATAAAAGCCAGGAGTGGAATCTTGGTCCACTGAGGTCAATCACAAAACTCCCATAGACTTCAATGGAGCCAGGATTACATCCCAGAAGTCTATGGATCATCAAGGGAATCTCCTCATAGACTCACACTGAAGTGTATTTATGAAAAAGTTTTATGGAAAACTATAATACCTCTTTGGCAATATCCATGCTAACATAATTTGGTGCTTTACTTATGGACACACTCTTTTTATTGGAAAAATTCATACCAAACATTTAACCAGTGACAAAGAGGTAGCAATGGTCAAACATAAGCCAGAATGGTGAATAAATAAGGTGTTTTACTTAGCTATTGATAATTCTCTTTAAACTCTCTTTTCAGCTGGTACTCTACCTTTCCCTATCAATGCAATAAGCCAATGCTTCTGCACCTGGGGAATGATCTATTTGGATGAATATCAATTATATGTAAACTGTATATAATAGTTATTGGAGAATAAACCCCAAAGAAAGGTCTTGGGTTAATAGTATCTTTACAGTGGTAATCACTGTATATCTCCTTTCACGCAGTTGGATATGCTTGGGAAGAATACTGACAAGCAGCTGAGAAAATAGAAGACTAAATTTTCTTGGCCTGTTTCTGTAAAAATATAGCTCTTTGTGTATGGTTTTTTTTTAAATGTAGGCTTAATAAATGACCAGATAAATGACTGGATGTGCTGCTGTAAATTGATAGAAGACTCTGAGCCAGATTCTCTCCCCTCCCATTCCAGCAGCACAAAGAGACAAGAACCTGGCAATTTGAGAATTTCCCAAGCATGGGAGAGTTCTCATATGACATAAAGCTGGCTTAACCAGCATTTACTCATCCTGCACTGGTCTTGATGTAGGGAGCATGCTGGGTTGGGAGGGAGCAAGGCTGAACCATTGCGGTGTTTTGGTTAACCTCAGCTGGTGAACGGTTTCCCGACAGCATTTAGAGGAGTCTCCTGGCTGCTTTAATCTGAACTGAGATCAAGCCAGACAGAGAATCAGGTAGTTCTCACCAACTGCATAACAGTCTTACATCTCTGATATGCTATCTGGGTCTCACCCACCACAGAGGATCTGGCTGTCTCTGTTCAGAATTTATCCTTCAGTGGGCAATTATTGCATTCATTTACATTTTAAAAAGTGAGTCATTGAGAGTGATGGAAAGCATTAAATGTCAGAAGTCACTGACTTTAAACAACTGAAATGGGATACAAATGTTTCAATGAGAACAAAAAACAAACAAAAACAAAAGCTTTTCCTGCATTTTGTTTAATTACATTTCACAACACATTCTTTAACTACTTCTTTTTGTTTGGATAAAGTAGATTTTTCACAAATTTTTAGTTATAGGGAAAATAACTTGGTGAGTGTGTGCATATCCCTGCAATGGCTTATTTACAACTGGCATTGTATGCTTTTATTGTGACACTATGATTTTTCCCTGCGTTTTTTTATTTAGTTTCAACATTTTTTCTACCGTTTGAGAACTAAATGGATTGTAATATTTTGAATGTGAGAATAAGGGAGGGGGGAAAGGATTGTTACTTACTTGATCAGAGGAGTTTTCATGAGGTGGGCCTTGTGTCTCTCAGGTTGCGAGAAACTGAGTTTTCAATCTGCAATAAAGGCAAAAAAAAAAAAATCTTTGACCGGACTCTCCCAAGAGGCTAGGCTTTTCAAAGATTCAGCAATATTTTTTTGGCTCTCCTTCTCCAACTCAGGGAGGAATTTCATGCAAATTTCCTGAGTTCATGTTGAAGAAGTCAGTTATTGGTGATCATATAAATTTGTAAACTCTGAATGTATGATATATTTTAAATGAACCTACCAGGTTGGCCAAGTAATGGTGCTGACCACAATTGTACGAAACTCAATGGATTCTATTTACGTGAATTCTCCTAACCCAAAACAAGTGGCTTAGGCTTGCACAAACCTCCAAATTCCAATCATCTCTGAACCTATCATGAACCTCTGTGATATTCACCAGTCACTGTACCCTTATGGTATGGGATCTTCTTTCCTTTCGTACACAACCCATCCTCCTAACAGACTTCAGGGCTTCTTACATTTGATGTTTTTTGGAAGGCAATGAAACCATCTGCTTCCTTCCTCCTCCCAGGATCTTTAATGGGCATCAGTTGGACACTTATCCCATACTGTATCTTTGTAAAGGAGCCATGCTGTAGGCCCACCTAGTCAGTGAACGCTCTTACTCTCACTTCTGCAACAAGCTAAATGAGCTTGGGACCTGAAAGACACCTCAGAAGTCCCTAAAGGGTAGCTAAGAAAATCTTCTCTACTCCTGTGAAGCTTGAACTGGCAAATTGATTTGCCTACTTATGTCATTATGTTAGGGTCTCTTGAAAACATTCTGAGTGTGAAATTAGGATTTTCTATCCTGTGATAAGGGGATGCAGTGAGAGCCAAGAATTTTGGCAGTGTTGTTAGAAGAGTACATTAGAGTCACTGTTTCTACAAGGGATTGTCTGGGATTTGAAAGACTTTAAATTTGCAAAATAGGCCTGGAACCGTACAGGGATTCTAGATTGATTCTAGATTGATGGGTCTGATTCTGCAAACCAACTTCCAGGAGCATCAGATGTGCATCTGACAAGGCCCTGCTCCCTCCTCATGTCCAGGCCACCTGGCCAGTGGCTTGGCATGAGCAACTCTAAGGCTGGCACTGCATTTAGCCGTATGGAGTGAAAATCTATCAACTGCATGAAAAAACTTGTACAGATACAGACAGACATCTTCCTTTCCAAATGCAAACAGATGGACATCGTACCAAAAGGACTGAAGTATGCATCCGATGAAGTGAGCTGTAGCTCACGAAAGCTTATGCTCAAATAAATTGGTTAGTCTCTAAGGTGCCACAAGTACTCCTTTTTTTTTTAGATTGATGGTGTGCATTTTGCTTTCAGCAGATAATATACTCTCAATACCTGGGAGAATCATGTTCAACATCATCCCGGAATCTATCAAGAAACAAACAGATCTCCAAATTAGAGAGGAACAAAAAGATTTTAGATCTTTGAGATCATGCACAGACAATATTGTTGTTCTCAGAACACACTGTGGAGTTGCAAGCACCTCTTGTGAGAAATATTTTTGATCTCCTGAAGGCTTTTCACAGCATACGCAGAGACAGATTTTGGAGAATTATGGCAAGTTATAGAGTACCAGGAAAAATAATTAGAATCAAGGATCTCTATGATAATGCCAAATGTGCAGTCAGAGATCGTAACAACATCAGCCAATGGTTTGTAGTGACAACTGAAGTAAGTCAAGGGTATAGTATGTTCCTACTATTGTTTGCACTGGTCATGGACTATGTCAAGAGGAAAGTAACACAAGAAGGCAACCTAGGAATTGTAAAGATAAATGAATAAAGCACAGTTGGATGACCTTCTTTTTGCTAATGACATAGTCCCCCTTAGTTCAACATAGCGCTTAATGGAAGAAAAGACCCAGCTTTTGGCAGACACAGTAAAACAAGTTGATTTGTTCATCAACAAGGGGAAGACAAAATATATGGCTATCAATGTCCCAAAATAAGCCATCAGAGTAGATGGAGAAACACTAGAAGTAAGTCATTTAATTTTTCTAGGCAGTGAGATGTACAATAATGATACCATGCTAGATGTCAAACAACTAATATCAAAAACAGCAAACAACTTGCATAAACTTGAAAGTATTTGGAAAAGTCACATGACTCGTGCTTACACCAAAATATGTGTTCTATTGAAACGTGAGCAATAGAGAAAGAAGCCAGGTTCTTCAACATTACACTCAGAAGCCTGAACAGACCCGTACAATAGCCTGTGCACCAGAGAGCAAGGGAGGATAAAATAAAGAAAGAAATCAAGAATAGATAGTCAAGTGACCTTGAAGCATCTTGAGTCAGTGCTCGTGATCAGAACTTGCATTCACTAGTCAGGTGCCTGTATAATCAATATATGTGGCAGGCATAGGTTTATTCAAACATCAAGCAAAAAAATAAGATGTGTCAAGGGCAGGAACATGCATCATGTGACATTGGAATAAGAACTTTAATTGAAAAAGACTGAGTGAAGGGACTGAATTAACAGTCTCCTGGAAAACAAATTACAGAATTAGAGAGTCAGCCAAATTGTTTGTTAGGGTGGTATAAGTAACATTGGATAAATCCTTAATTTTTATCTCATTCATGACGTAGCATGATATAGTGCTTGTTAATCATTTGTAGTGTTTTTTTACTCAGAAAACCATAAAGAGTATTTAGAAATCCTCAACTCTTTTTGGTTAATTACTCAAAAATACATTTAACTTGTTCAGCAAACTACAATCCAGACTTAAAACCCATTTTATAAATAATTGGAAATTGAGATGAAGCTAAATAATCACCATATGTCTGGTCTTCAAGTTCTCACTTGAGCATGGATCATGCCTATTACATACAGGCCAAAGTAAGCGGTGGAGTGAAGCCAGAGGGTATGTCAACACTGCAGTTAACACCTGCTGCTGGTCCATGTCCGCTGTCTCAGGCTCATGGGGCTTGGGCTACGGGGCTGTAAAATTGTGATATAGACGTTCAGGCTACAATGCAATTTTACAGCTGACATGGACCAGCCACAGGTGTAGAATAGACTAGGGTGACCAGATGTCCTGATTTTATAGGGACAGTCCCGATTTTGGGGTTTTTTTTCTTACATAGGCACCTATTACCCCCCACCCCCGTCCTGATTTTTTACACTTGCTTATCTGGTCACCCTAGTATAGACATACTGTCACTGATCCCTGGGGAGCAACACAATGCAGTCTGCCTCAGAGGCAGAATGCCTTTCAGCTCTCCTGCAACAAAAGTCAGCATGACTGCTGCTGCCCCTTTCAGGGGGGCAGTTTGTTTCCCCCTGTTGTGATGGTCTTGGTCCTAAGGCTGGTGAATAGAAGTGGGTGAATCCCTAGGAATTAGGAACAGAGTAATTCCTGCATTCCTCAAATACAGGAACTATGTTTCTACCTAGACTGCAAGGATTCTTTTGTCCTCCCCCACCTGCCCCATATTCACCTATGAACCAGGCACAATCTGGCCCTGAAGGAAAAATCCCATGCAGTACAGAGAAATAGAAAGTACAGAAATGGCCAAAACCAACTGCATAAAGGGGGAAAAAAACCCAAACAGATTGATTATGCATGAAAGAGAAATTCAGGGTAAGAAAATGAGGCAAGAACAGAATAAGCTAACAAATAAGAAACAAAATTAACCTCGCATATTTTTTTTCTTTCAATCACTTTTGCATGAGCAAAGGCTGCAGATTGTTTTCTTCAGTTATAATTTTCTCTCTTTTTCTGTTTTAATTGCATTCATTGTTTTTTCTTTCTTTTGTTCATTTGGTTTTATGCGCTTTTTTGTTTCTTTATTAATCTAGCCTACTTCTCTGATGTCTCCTTTGATTTATTTTATTGGTTTAGTTATCTCTTTCTAACTCATTTGTTCTGTTCTGTCTATTCTGTTTCTTAGGCTATGTCTACACTACAAAGATAAGTCAACCTATGTTAGGTCGACTTACAGCCAACATATTCATTACTGCAGTGGCTGATGTCCACGCTACCCTTCTTCTGTCGGTGGTGCGTATCCTCACCAGGAGCAGTTCTACCTACTGAAGAGGGACGGTGTGGGGACTGAGAGCCAGGGCTCTCAGCTCCACATAGCTCCTCACCGGGAGCCCACCTACTCCCCAGGGCTTCTCACCTCCACATTCCCAGTCAGAAGTGTAGGGGAGCAGCCCAGGCTTCTTGCCTCTGTGATCCCAGCAACCCAGAAGCTGGCTTTCTTGTCAAATTGACAAGAATTACAGCCAATATCAGGAACTCAGTGTGTACACAGACACTGCGTTGCCCCTAACTACACTGACATAAGCCCTACACCTCTTGCTGAGGTAGTTTTATTATGTCAACATAGCAGGGGAGTTATGTCGATGGGAAGAGCATTTCAGCGTGTTCGCCACTGTTGTGTCGACAAAAGCTGACTTTTGTCAACAAAAGTGTGTAGTGTAGATAAAACCTTACTTTCATTTTCTTTTGCATCAGTTTTGTCTGCTGACAGTTCGGTCCACTTCCCCAAGCCAACTAATCAAGTTCAAGCAAAAGGGCAGAGACAGTAGCAGGCAAGGAGCAAATACTATTAAAGTTTTTAGAGAGGAAACCAAAGTATTTAAACCTGGGAGAACCAGGATCGAATCAAATAAACTGTGTCTACATTTTTAATACTTTCTTCTATTAAAATTTGAGCATAAACTAATAAAATTCTGCTTTTCAAAGGGCACAGTAGCAAAGGGAATATTGAAATCAAATCCAGCAAGACAAATAAATCAGATACCCCAGAACCAGAGTTTAGACATAAACACATTATGTTGGTGGAGAACATGTTCAGCCGGATCAGTTTGTCATATTACAAACAAAAAGACATTCCAAAAGGTCAGAAAAGTTTTATACAATAAACCAGGGAAATTTAACAAAATGACAGAACCCTAAAACTGCTTGTTTACGAATAAATAATTGGCATACTAGAAAAAAAAATCATTTAAGCAAATGTGTGATTCTCTTAAATAGACTCTGTTTTCTAGGGCTTTTCTACATGTTGTTTTTAAATTTGTTTTTGCATCCTGCATTGTTTATGTTACCTTCTGGGGAGAATGAAAATCTTGACTTTTTTTTTTGCCCTTTTCTGTTTTTAATAAAAACATATCTTTCTCAATTCTGTTCCTCATGTAGCATGACCCAGTGTTTGTGTGAGGCTTGTAATTTCCAAATTGTCCAGCTTCAGACTTAAATATTTGCTTCTATCAGGAGCTCTGACCCGACTTCACAGGGAATATTCATCTAATTCAAGATATATTTAGTGGCAGCCTGAAAGTGGAGCCACAGCAGGAAAAGATAATCGTGTTACCTTCCGTAACATCTCATCGGTGGAGGTTCTGAAGGCAGTAAGGGCAGTACGTAACATCATGTGTTAAAGGGAACCTTACTGCTATTGGTTGGTTACAGCCTGTGCAGTGTGCTTGGCCTCACTTTTTCTAGATAGTAATAATGGTTTTTATAGGGAGGGAAAGCTTTCAATAACCCTTAAATATGCAGTAATCAGCCCTTTCCTCAGGAAACCATCTCTGGGCACCAGCAATCTCTGTAACCCCAGCCCTGTCTCTAAACTTCTCTTCATGGGGAAAAGTCAATTGCAGAAACCTCAGTTCAATATCCCTGATCTTTTCTGTGTTGGCAACTGCATCGATACAATAAAGTTGGCAGACTCAGTAAAAAGCCAAGACCAACCGTAATGCTAGGAGGAAGGGCAAGTTTAGAACCAGAGCTCCACATACACCTTTCTACATTAGCCAGCAGAGTGTGTAGCCAGTGTCATTCTGTCCCATACGGCACCT
This sequence comes from Lepidochelys olivacea, assembly GCF_965140295.1. NCBI lineage: Eukaryota > Metazoa > Chordata > Testudines > Cheloniidae > Lepidochelys > Lepidochelys olivacea. Next base: position 82,322,141 of record NC_140415.1, on the reverse strand, counting down.
CAGTCACACACAAAAATGAGGAACCCCCTTTGATACAGTGCACTTCTGCACCTCCCCTTTTCATGGCTGGTGGCTGAAGAGCCACAATCTGGGCATTATATTTGCTTGTGTACTTTAATGTATGTATTTTATATTTATGAAAGGAAGGAAGAAGAGGGATATTTTACCAAACTCACATAATCTATCATGTACTTCCTATATCTGTCGTAAGGCAAAACCTGGCCTCCTGAAATAGAAAATAAAAAACAAAAATAGCACTCAACAGGAGTACTATGGTGTCTATACACAAATGCAAGAAGCATGGGAAATCAGCAAGCAGTACCGTTAAATGATGAAGATTATGATCTACTGAGCACAATAGAAACCTGGTGGAAATAGTCTCATAATTGGATTGTCAATGTAATTAGACAGAAAGGAAAGAACAGGTGGAAGGATTGTACTATACATGAGATTTTCAAACAAGGAAGGAGCCTCAGCCACACATCTCCCATTAAAATTAAGTCAGTGAGATCTGCTGGGTGTTCAGCACTTTTAAAATTCAGATCACTTATTTAGATGCCTAAAAATGAATTTAGGAGCCTAACTATAGGCACTCATTTTTCAAAATCTTGGGCACAGCTTGCGCCTTAAACTCAGACATTACATAGCAAGTGAGGACTTTCTGAGTGACAAAAATAGAGAGGGATGAGTGAGAACAAGAGTAATGATAAAGTTAAGCACGTCTTAGCGGTTATGCTAAATTAGTTTTGGTTGGTTTGTATTTCAAAGATCACTTCTCACAGGTTACACAACATTAGTGGATTTTGAGGAAGAATTTGAATGAGGATAAAAAGGTGGTTTAGCACAGAGTATTTGTGCATATTTGTGGGGAGACATGGGAGAAAGTGCAAATGAGGGAGTGGGAGGAGGTACTAAAGGGAATGTGGGGAATACAAAAAAAAAACAAGGTCAGAGTTATAGATTGAAGCAGAGTGGCCTTTCAACCAAGCATAAAGAATTTACAATGGTGAGCCAATGGAGGACTGCAAATGGAGGAGTGACACAGTGTGAACAATGAGTATAAAGATGATTTATTTTGGACAAACTGAAGCTCGGCAGGGGAAATGCCTAGACGACCTGAGAGGAGGAAGTTATAGTAGTCAATGCTTGAGATGTTCAGGGTGTGGGCAAATGATTTAGGATGGGAAGGAAAACAGATATTTTTAAATGTTGTGGAAGAAGAAGTGAAAAAACATTTGGTCACTTCCTAATGTGGGGGCAGGAGTAGAGGGAGGAGTATGATAAACCATAGTTGCCTTGAACTGGGTGACCGAGAAGATGGGGATGCTATCAACAGCAATGAAAAATGGAAATAGAGGTGAGGATTGGGAGGGAACATTGTGAGCTTGGTTTTGGTGATGTTGAACTTGAGATGTCAATGAGTCATCCACATGAAATGTAATTAGATGCAGGGATTAAGAGAAACAAAAAGAGCTTTAAAAATATATAAGAGGAAAAGAAGTATTAGAAAGAAAATAGGTGTAGTAAAAAGAGAAGAAATTCTAAAAATAACTTTTAAAAGTAGGCTTGTCTGTTTGATACTTCTAATGTACAGTAAGTAAAGTACTGAATAGGATTTTAAGAAAAATATTAAAGTAAGTCAAATTTGGGGCTTAAGGTATTTGATGGTTTCTCCCTAAGTAAGAATATAATGTGGCCTTAATATATCAGTTCATTTTCCATCCCACAAAGTTTACTAATCTATGATGCTAGGAAATGACATTTTTATTGCAAAACCTCTGCTACATGTGGGGTTTTTTTCCAACTTCCGGACATGTAGGGGTTGAGTCTCCATTCTGTTACAGGTTTCAGAGTAACAGCTGTGTTAGTCTGTATTCGCAAAAAGAAAAGGAGTACTAGTGGCACCTTAGAGACTAACCAATTTATTTGGGCATAAGCTTTCGTGAGCTACAGCTCACTTCATTTCCACCAGAATGAACTCCATTAGCAGAGTTTCACAGGCATAAATGTGGTATAATGAAGTGCAGACTTAGAAGCTCAGATTGCCACACTATGCGATTCTTCTCATTTAAGTATGGCTAATACCCACTAAATGCATAGCCGCAGTGTGACAATAACAATTACTTCAGCATGTTTATGATATCAGATTCTCATTTGAGAAAGGTTTCAGGGTAGCAGCCGTGTTAGTCTGTATTCACAAAAAGAAAAAGGAGTACTTGTGGCACCTTAGAGACTAACAAATTTATTTGAGCATAAGCTTTCGTGAGCTACAGCTCACTTCATCGGATGCATCACAAAAGCTTATGCTCAAATAAATTTGTTAGTCTCTAAGGTGCCACAAGTACTCCTTTTCTTCATTGGAGAAAGTATTTCATTGTGTACTATAGCATGTTTTCAGCTACATAAACGCAGTAATGTATTTTAGAAGTTCCTTATGTCTGATCATCATTATCTTTCAGCATTTCCTGTCGCATGTTTATATTCATTTAGCAGGTTTATTTTGTTTAGACCAGAGCCAGATCTTGTCCCATTGAAGCCAACAGGAATTTCACCAACAATTTCAGTGGGAGCAGGACTCAGTACTATATATGTATGGATAGAAAAAGTCAAACTTCTGGCTGAGAGGAACTGGATAACTCAGTGGATTCCCAGTCCTGCAAAGTGCTGAGGGCTTCCTGGAAGGTGATGAGGTTGCTTAGCATCTCAGCTAAGGCTCTGAGCATCTCACAGGCTCAGACTCATAGTCATTTCCTTTTTTTTCTAGGTCATGATTCAAATCAATCCATGACAGTAAAGAATGAAAATTGCTACCATTGGAAAATATTTGGTGGCTTTTGTGACTTACATTACAGTAACTTGTACCAATATATAAATTGCTCAAAGTACCTTCCAAAGGTGGAGAGTATTATTCTCATATTGCCAGTGGGGTTGCTGAGGCACACAGCTGGTTAAGTGACATCCACGATTCACGCAGGAGGAGTCTGTGGCAGAATCTGGAATAGACCCCTAATCTCCTGACACACTGTTCACTTCTTCAGCCATCAGACCATGTTGCCTCCCTGGTGTAGTTCATTCTAGTGTGGTGTCCACATCACAGAAAACACCCTTTATTAGAACTGCCATTAACTGACAACCTTGTTTGCAGTCTCAGTAGAAACACTCAAAACAGAAACACTGAAGACATTAAAACCAGACTCAACAAAGTACAAGAAAATATTTAGTAAGGAGTAATCCTGCTTTGCCAGAGGAATGGACTTGGTGACCTAATCATCCTCTTTCTATTGTTAATCTTTGATTCTCTGCATGGAACTGAATTACTTTCTCACCATGAGAAATGGTACCTTCAGGTGAAGGCTGCCTGAGTCACAATAATAGGGTAGTATGCGGAAACTTGAACTGGTCTTGAAATTGCTGTGGCTAAATGGAGGACTGTGGTCTCCAGAGCTGTCGATTTGGAACATACACCAGCACTACGTTTAAAAAACAAACAAATGCTACTCTGTGTGATAAAGTAAATCTATAATGTAGGCTTAGTTTAGCATCCCCTAATATATAAATATTCTTCAATTTTGAAACTGCTTAAAATGTAGATTTATAGCTGTTAATGCTGGTGTATGATTGCCACTCCTCACTACTTACAGCTCAGAGCTGTAAGGTGTTGAGCTCCTTTAGCACCTTCAGCTTTAGTAGGAGTTGAAGACGTTCAGCACTTTGCTAGATTGGGCCATAAGACAATTCTTTCTCCAACACTTGAGAAAATGCAATCCTACAGGATTGACTCCCTGTATTTTACTTATTTAAAACTTTGGCTCACGGAGAGAGTCTCAAGAGAAACATTTTTGGATCTTGGGAAACAGGAATGAGACAGTCAATATAATGCAGGGCACTCAGTCTAAAACAGCAGACGTCACTGAGCAATCAAAATCTCAGTTCTTTACACTGACGAGGCTTCTCAAGATCAGAGATCAAAAGCTTTTTAAAACTAGACAATGTTGGTGTCCAGTTTAATAGAACAGATAGTTTACTGCAGCTGTTGGGCACTGCAGCTCAAAAACATAGCCTCCCATAGACAGCTTTAACCCTAGGAATGCTGAAGATTTTGAATTCTCCAATGTGAATGAATGTCTCCCCTCCTTAACAAGTTTACATTTCCAGGACAGTTATTCACGGTTTTTGAATACAGTAACTGGAGACAGAAACACTAACAAAATCTCATCTAAATTGGCTGTGTACTCACTATCTTGGATGATTTCAGGGTCAGTAAGACAGAGGTGATAAATGAGCTACAATGCTTGAAAACCAATACATTCTGAGGCCCAGATGGGATTTAGCCAAGGTTCTTAAAAGATAATAAGGAGGAAAAATGTAGTCTGGTGGCAGTAATCCTGGAAAACTAGATTATTATGAAAGCAATTTTGGAAGTCTACAGGAGGAATAAAACTGACACATGCAACATGAGGTAAGCAATGTAACAGAAACTAAATTAAAAAGCAAGTGTAAGAATACTAATAACAAATAGCCCCAAGTATAAGAGCACCTGCTGAATGACCACTCTGGGTAATAAATACACCTCTCTAAGGGACCCGTCTCATCTTTGATTCTTCAGTGGTAGTTTTCCTAATTTGAAAATCAGATGTTCATTTTTAGTTTATTTTTTTCAGTTTCAATCATTATCATCAACAGCTTCAGGAAGGGTAGATTAAAGCCTGTCATTGAGCCTAAAACTTAGCTAACCTGGGACTTTCAAGATATCTCAGCCAGAACATATGGAAAGAGAAGGGAAAAAATTAAAATTGCAATACAGTGTGCAACTCGCCATACAGACTGATACTGGACTTCCAAGAAAAAGAGCTCTTTTCATGGTCCCAGGATGTATTCTGATTAATGGTGATGACTGTATACAGGAGCTCTAATTAATAGTAGTGGAAAATCACAGTTGAAATATAATTCTGAAACTCAAAATGTTTTTAGTGCGCTCTATACCACTGACCTCTCAAAGTCATTAGTAGAGCTGAGTGGTAATGGGATTTTCCATTCTGTGACAAATTGTGAGATTTTGAAAAAAAAAAATTCATTCTGTAGAAGAACAAAAACAACAAATCTCAGAACTATGAGCAGAATGGTTCCAGGAGAATGAGCTGCCTTGTAGCTCAGAAGACAAGCTGGCAAGAAACCAGGCAGGGTTCCGTCAGAATTTTGTTAAAATTGAAATTTAGGTGCAATGTTTCAGTTTCAACAAAATTACATTTTCTCACAGAAAAATATTATGTTGGAAAATTTCCAACCAACTCTAGTCATTGGGTCTATGTGGTTTCAGAGCACCACACAATCATTATTGGGTTTTATCATTGTACACCTGTATGAGGTAGGGAAATATTATCCCCAATTTACAGACAAGGAACTTGGTAAGGGGTCAGATTGTGACTTGCCCAACACCACACAGCAAGTCTGGAATTGAACCCAGATCTCCTGACTCCCAGACCAGGGCCTTCCTTCCCAAATTGTTGCTTCCTCCAGCCTAAGTTGTTGGTTTAAATTTTCTTAATGCAATAAAATATAGAGAGAATATTAACAAATAGAATAAAGGGGAAGTGGATAGCAGTGATGATAAATTAGTAGTTAAAATGCAAATAATTGATAAGGAATGCTAAAGATATTAATGAAAAATCCATCACTGGTAGGGTTTAAGAACAATAAGAATGTTTTTTTAACATCAGAAATGAGAAGAACCCTATCAATGGTTATAGATCCATCACTGGATGGAGATGATAAAGTTGTCATAATGATGTAGACATGGCAGAAGTATTCAATAAATATTTCTGTTCTGTATTTGGAAAGAAGCCAGATGACTTATTCAGAGACCACAATGATGATGAAATACTTTCCATTACAGCGATAACTAGGGAGAATGTTAAACATCATCTACTAAAGTTAAACCATTTAAATCAGTTGTTCCAGATCATTTTTACCCAAAAGTTTTTAAAGAGTTGGCTAAAGAGCTCTCTTGATCATTGAGGTCATTTTTCAACAAATCTTAAAACACTGGAGGAGTTCCAGGGGACTGGAAGAAAAATAAAGTTGTGTCGATATTTTAAAAATTATAGGTCTGTTAGCTTGACTTTGATCCCTGGCAAAATTGTACCACACAACATTTGGAATAAAAAATTAGCATACTACAAAATCAGTGTAACATGGATTTAAAATGACATCTCAAAATGTAATTGTTAATGGGGAATCATTTTTGAATAGATGTTTCTAATGAGATTCTGCAAGAATGGATGCTTGGCACAATGCTATTTAATATCTTTATGCATGATCTAAAAGAGAATGTAAAATAATTTCATATAGGGTTTTTAGATGACCTGAGGACTTGTAGAGTGGTGAATAGTGATATGGACAAGTCACTTAAAAAGGATGATCTGGATTACTTGGTAAAATGGGCTGAAACAATGTGGTAAAATGGGCTCAAACAAACAATGGGGTCAAACAAACAGTTTTAATGTGCCAAATTTAGTCATACTTCTAGGAATAAAGAATGTAGGTCATACTTACAGGATGGGGAATTGTATCCTAGAAAGCAGGGACTGTGAACAGGACAAGGGTTGATGATGGACAACCAAATGTATATCAGATCTAATGTATTGTCAAAGAGTTAAAGGTGTTTATAAACTCTCCAATATTCTTTGCTTTGGGTTATGTTTCTACTGAGACCCTGGTTCTACTTGATTCTATGACAAATGCCCAAAAGCATTAATTTTAAACTTGAAAGTTCATTGATAAAACACAAAAAAGAACAAGAGATTAAAACAAGCATTTATACTGAAACTGAAATTGAGTGATTATGCAAAACAATCAAAACATTTAAAGTTTTGCCTTTTGGGGGCAGAATATTAGTCTCTTATTTTCAGAGCTACCTTTCCTTGATGAAAAGGAAAGGATTAATTTTACATTCAGTCCTGGTGTGCAAAGGGTATTTACTTCTCTATTTCTAATAGACAGATACAAGGAAGGGGAGAGAGAGGATAGAAAACGTGGGGGAAATATGATTTTTGTTGTCTCTGGAACACTGGATGGCTGGACAGTCACAAATAGATGCTTTGGCTGGCAGGTCAACCATGATACCTGCTGCTTGGATCCTGGATCATTCTTTTTGTCAGGGACATCGTCTGTTTGGATCCTTTCTTCTTAGACAAGGCAGGTTTGGATGAATGCACTATAGTCGATTTTGGGATTCAATGAAAAGCGAAGAGAGTGAAAGAGATGATCAGAGGCAAGTGGGGGAGGGCATAAAGCAACGCAACAAGAGAAGGGAAAACAATACAGGATTTTAAGTGCCTCTGCGGTGTAGGGAATTAGTGGTCCCCACTGAAGGACTGAGGACCGGATGTCATGGTAATTTGATGACTTTCAGCACTGACAGGTGAATACAAAGTTCCTTACGCAAGAGCAAAGCCAGCTGGCCTTCCTCTTGTGAAGAAAGTCCTTAGCTTGGTCTGCTCCATCAGTCTTGAGGGCAAGGAAGCTGCAATGAGATGCAGTGCTGCCAGGCTGGGATATGAGCTGGAGGAAGATGATCCTTTTTTTTCCAGTCTCTTTATAAGAGCCCCCAAAAGGGTAAAAGTGGACAACATATTTTATCCTCATTATTTTGTACCAATTAAATCCATTTCCATAAGGCCAAATTTGGCATAAGTAACTTTTTTCCCACATTTGCTTGTTTACCAAGTATGATCTCACATAGTCCTTGAATTATGTCAGTAGGTCCTGGTTGTTTAGACTAATATAGTTTCTCTGTCTGGTTTTCTTTCAACTATTATAACATTCATCATCAAAAACAACTTGACCTATTTTTCATGGTTATAGTAACATCTTATGAACTTTCACATACTTTTTACAGTTGAATTTAGGGTAACTTTGTAGGGTCCAATAATCACAAAACATCCCAGTGTGTGATGCTATGGCCAAAAAGGTTCATACTTTTCATGGATGCATAAACAAGGATATAGCGAGCAGGGAGATAGTATTACCTCAGTATTTGGCACAAGTGAAACCACTGCTGGGATACTGTGTCAGTTCTGATGTCTACATTTCAAAAAGTGTGTTGAAAAGTTGGAGATTGTACAGAGAATAGTTACAAGTGTAACCCTTCTGCCAGGCCGAGTTGATAGCAGCAAGGGCCAGGTTCAGTACATAGGGGTTCCCTCTCAACAACACAATGCAAAACTATCTCAAGCCCCCACCCAGTGACCTGGGAAAATCTTACACACACCCCAGATGCCTCAAAGAGGCAATACTTCCCCTCTCGCAAGCACAGAGTCTTGGTGTAGCAGAAAATCTTTAATAACATGAGGCAAACGACATCAGCATTAAATTGGGAAAACACCACAACTAGGGTTCATAAACCAAACCATGAGCAAAGACCCGTCCCAGCAAATTGGGCCATGTCTTTTCCCTTTGGTTCTTGAGTCCAGCAACACAAAACTCACCCAAAGTCCCAAAAGTTCAACAACCCAAAAATCACTCAAAGTCTCAACCCAAAGGTCTCTGTCCCTGGTCAGTGCAGCCCCAGAGTTCAAAAGTTTATCTGCAAAGTTTTACCTCCCAGCCTGGGTGGAAATGGGGGGGGTGGTGTTAAGGGGGACGTTACATGGTCCGAGGCCGACTGCCCCACCTCTCCTTGGGTTCTGCTGCAGCCTTCACCACAAGCCACTCCACTCTGCTCCGCAGCCGTCCCGCCAGCCGCTCCGCTCCACCAGCCAGGATGGGCCACTCCAGCCATCCTGCAAACTGCTCTGCTCCACCAGCCGCTCAGGAATATAGCTTCAGGTCCCCCCACTACTTAGCACAGCACTCAGTGATTTCAGCTCTTAGTAATTTTAGCTCTTTAGTGATTTCAGCTTGTAGTAGGGAAGCCTCAGTGGTGGTGCACCATTAGCCCAAAGCGAATTCAACTCAGCAGCCTGTAACTAGACTCCTAATGAAATCAAAATTAGCTCTGATATTCCACAGTGGACAGAGGTGGTGGTGGTGGTGGTGGTGGTGGTGGTGGAATTGGTGTTTCAGACCCTCAAAACAGGCCCATACCACCAAGTACAAATGCCTGTCCCCAGCCTCTCTCAATTCACTGGGTTTTTTGAACCCATGTACCTTGTCTAGCGAGTGCTACTTAGTTGATGGCAAGTCCCTCCGTCATAAAACGGTTTCACTGTCCTTGATTCACATAATCAGGGTAACAACAGCATTATTCTTCCTGCCCCAATAATAGAGAAACTGGGGATCCCACAGCAGCCAAAGTGACCATTTGGGCTGCTGTGGGCTCATGCTAGGCAGGGTGGGTGTGCCTATGTAAACAAGATCAGCCCCTGAAGTTCTTTTCCACAACTTGCAACAATTCACCCCCAGATGTCAGGGTAGAGCTCATCCTGACTCTGCTTACACAAGTATGATTCAAAGACTGGAATACATGCCTTACAGTAACAGATTTAAGGAGCTCAATCTGTTTAGTTTGTCAAAGAGAAAGTTACAGTGTGACTTGATCATCGTCTATAAGTACCTACAGAGTAAAAGGTACCTGTAGAAGAAGGCTCTTTAGTAGACAAAGGCATAAGAGGATCCAGTGACTGGAAGTTGAAGCTTGACAAGTTTATACTGGAGAAGAGTTGCAAATTTATCAGTTCTCCATCATTTGAAATCTTTAAAACCAGGTTTGGATATCTTCCAAAAAGATACGCTCAGGTTCAACCACAAGTCATTGGCCTTGACGCTGGAATCATGGAATGAATTTCTGTGGCTTCTATTATGCAGCAGGTCAGACTGGATGATCATATTGGTCCCTTTTGGCCTTACAATCTATGAATATTTATGCTATAGCATATGTAGCATCATCTTAACTTCACAATATTTGCCCTTGCTTCTCTAAATTAAGGGACAACACCCTGTCTCTTCTTGGAATATAAGTATTGTCAAATCAGTAAGAGGAGTGACCTGAAGCTAACATGAGTACAAATTATGGCCAAAATTTTCTGTTGTTCCCAGCGTGACACTCCAGTGTGTTCAGAATCTGCTGTAATTAGTGGGAGTTTTGCCAATTTAATGACTACAGTATCAGTCCCAAAAATAATGATTCCAAGAGAAGGACTTGTAGGGAATGAAAAAGAAACAGAAGAAAGATAAAGGTATACAGAGGAGAAGAGAAAATGAATAAATAAATGGAAGCTGAGAGCAATGAGAGGGTTCATCCAAAACATTTTGTAAAACTTAGTAGATTCCAATCTTGCAATGAAAGAAAAGAAGAGCTCAACCCAGGCTGCAGTTTGGATCAGGACATAAGCTTTTGCAAAGTTCAGGTGTGAGCCAGATCAGAAATTCCCCAGTTTGAAAGTGATCAGATCCAGGGGTTTTGTATGGTCCACTTCTTTACATAGATCACATATGATAAAGCATTGAAAAAGAAAAGCCCAGAGAACTTGTGTAACTTGCTAAAACAAACTAGTGGAGGAAGAGCACCACTTAAAGTAATCTAAGGGATTATTGTTCCCAGAGTAAATAAATCATAGAACTCCTATGATCAGTAATGAGAGTTATTCATTTAAATCCCTCTGCATAACCATAGGATAATAGCCTCTTTGATATGCAGTGACAGTAAATCCATCCCATAATGTTTCATGCCTCTTTTCAAAAGCCCCGCCAACCCGCATGTCTGCCATCTGTGACAGAAGCATGGATCCTGCACAGCTCTGCACTATTGTGATGAGCATTGCGAGCATGGGTGCCTGATCCTGCAGTATTTGCAGAGCTGCCAGAGGAGCCACGGGGAACATGACAATTCCTTCCAGGCTAGCTAGAATTGCATCGTTATGCAGGTATAGGATGATGAACAGTGGCTAGAGGACTTTCAGATGTGCATGGCCACATTCCTGGATGTGTGTGCAGAGCTTGCCCCAGCCCTCCAGCGCCATAACACTAGAATGAGAGCTGCACTGATTGGCAATTGCTATGTGCAGGCTTGCAATGTCAGATTGCTACCGATCAGTCAGGAATCAATCTGAAGTTGAGAAATCCACCAGGGGGTTTGCTGTGATGCAAGTGTGCAGGGCCATTAATTGCATCCTGCTACAAAGGACGGTGACTCTGGGCAATGTGCAGGACATAGTGGATAGTTCTGCAGCAATGGGGTTCCTGAACTGTGGTGGAGTGCAAATCCCTATTTTGACACCAGACCACTTTGCCCCTAAGTACATCAACATAAGGAGTTACTTTTCTATTATATTGCAAGCGCTGGTGGATCACAGGTCTGTTTTACTAACATCAACACAGGATGGTCAGGGAAGGTGCATCTTTAAGAACACAGGCCTGTTCCGAAAGCTGCAAGCAGGGACTTTCTTTCCAGACTGGCAGATTACCACTGGGGATATTGAAATGCCAACAGTGACCCTGGAAGACCCAGCCTACCTCTTACTCCCATGGCTCATGGAGCCGCACACTGGTTACCGCAACAGCAGCAAGGAGCACTTCAGCTACAAGGCTCAGCAGGTGCAGAATGACTGTTGAATGTGCCTTTGGCCATTTGAAAGGCTGCTGTGCCGTCTACTCATGAGATTAGATCTCAGTGAAAAAAATATCCAAATGGTTATAGCTGCTGCTGTGTGCTTCATAATATCCGTGAAGCAAAAGTTTCCGTCCAGGTGGAGGTCAGAGGTGGAATGGCTGTCTGCTGATTTTGAGCAGGCAGATACCAGGGCTATAAAAAGAGCTCAACAGGGAGCTATATGGCTCAGGAAGGCTTTGCAAGACTATTTTAACAGTGAGCCACAGTAATGTGTGTTGCTGTAGTGTGTTCTGCCTGGGTTTTTTTGTTTTGTTTTTTTGCATCCCGGTACGAACCTTGTAACGAGTGCTCTGTGTGTAGTAATATAACATTGCAAATGCATCGATTGCTATTATCTGTGAACAATATCAGCCCTGACCAGCCTATGTTGTGAACTAGATTAATTAAGTTTCCATAAATAGACTTTTATTCCAAACCCATGCAAATAGACACATTTATAACTAAATGAAACTTTATTAATACAGGGAAAGGAACCTTTGAAGGGGAAAGAACAGTCATTTTCATTTCACAAACACATACACCAACCATATGTCTCACAGGTCAGTGTATGTGTGGCTGTGATTGTTTGTACTCTCCCCCAGGGTGGAGTGATAGGGGTAATGCAGTGGCCCCGGATACCACTGGGAATGTGGAAGGGGCGGGGTAAGTAGGGAGGTCCCAGAATGCTGTTCTCTATGGGCTGCAGATGGAGGCGAACACAGGTCTATTGAACCTGAAGGTCAACCAGAGTTTCTAGCATGTCTGCTTGCTGCTTGAGAAGTGGTAGCATCTCCTGCTGCACATCTCTTTCCTTTTTCTGTGCTTTTCTCCTCTCCACTCTATCCCTGTCCATTCTGTCCACGAGGGTGATCCTCCAAGCCCTGTGCTTGGTATCTGAAGCACCAGAAGCTTGCAGGATCTCTTGGAACATGTCACCCTGCGTCCTCTTCCTTCTCCTCCTCATTTGGCTGATCCGCTTCACTGATGTAGACAGAGAGGCCCTCCAGGCCATTTTTTGCTGCAAAAGATAAAATGCACAGAGGTACTATTGTGAGTGTATTCACAAGATAAATGGGTGTACTGAACTCACTCCCCTTGATCCACACAAGTTACAAGCACTACATAGAGCAGAGCAGTAGTCCCAGCCATGGTGCGTATGGCCCGGGGGAAGAGGAGGAAGGAGGCAAGTTGGGACAATAAGGGCTGGGGGGTAGCTCAAGGATATGAGTATATGTGGATAGAACAATTGAACTAAATACTGGCACCGTTTTGCACAGGTGGTACTGATTTTAGCTGATATCTCACTCCTGAGGATAACAGAGACTGAAAGGGAACAGCTCTTGCAGGCGCCTGGCTGCAGACTGGGTCCGTATGCTGCTAGCCTGTGTGCTGCAATGGTGCCTGCTGAAGTAATTGCTGAGTGGCATGGGAAAGTGTCCTCCCACAGCAGAAGAAATAAGGCAGCTCTCCCAGAAACCTTCGGCAGAGGATGCAGACTACCTACAGGAAAATTTCCTTGAGATCTCTATGGAGGATTCATGGGACATCCCAATGCACATAAACAAACTGTTCTGCAGGGCCCCCTCTGCCTAACTGAAGAGGGGAATGAGAAGCAGAGAACAACTCTGCCTCTACTGGTTATTTCACTACCTCTTCTAGCATGGTTAAAAAGCATAAATGAATAGATGTGTCCATCAGTTCATTATCAATATCAAAGCAAACTGCAAACTTCCCAGAGGTTCCTTCCCCCTGCATTTAGCTCACCTGTGCTGGACATTATAGGGTCTGGCTCGACTGCTCTGGAGTCAAAAACAGGTCCTGGCTTGCTGTGCCACTGGATCCCCTGATTGCCTGTCCCCCATACTCCTCCTTCTCTTCTTCCTCTTCCAACACCTCCTCCTCACTGTTCATGCCAGAGACCTGTGACTCTGGCTTGTCCGAAGTATCCACGGGGTTCTTGGGAGTGGTGGTGGGCGCTCCGCTGAGGATGGCATGCAGCTCTTTGTAAATAAGAGGGTTAAAAGGTGTTGAGTTAGCTGTCATTATATCACTGTTCAAAAAGGTTTGAAACTTCTCTTTTTTGACTCAATGTAGCTGTAATAACTTCTTTAGCATTAATGAAAATTAAGTGCATCCAAGGAGAGAACCAAATTCTGCTCTGAGTTTTTCCATGTGCAAATCAGGAGTAACTCTATTAAAGTCAGTATTGGTTTTCCAGATAAACCAATCTGCCCATGACTCATTTTTATTCACATTGCCATTTTCCACTACATATGCTTTCAGTGTATCATACCTGCTTGCCCTTATTTATTTATTTTGGATGGATGGAGCTGGCAAGATGATAAAACCTATTGGTACCCAGTGAAAGTAAATTGAGTTAACTGCATTTACAGTACTTTGAGAGTAGGATTTGAACCAGTTAAAGCTTTTAGTCATTTGTGTGTGTGTGTGTGTGTGTGTGTGTATAGAAAATTAATATCCCCCTTCTGCAAAAATAAGGTTTAAATAATTTAACAGTTAATGGGAACTACTTCAGCTCTTAATAGCATGAAGTCCAAATTTTGATTGCTATTTTCCTTCAGTGGTTCAAAGCTATCCAATGGTTCAAAGCAGGAGATGTCATTCTGAATGAAAATCTCTTACCTCAAATTAAAAAGTTTTGTGTAGTCACCTAAATTGTAAGTATGGTGCTCTTCCTTGCTTTATCATATTCATTATATTTGCCAATCAGGTTTGAATATGGGACTGTAGTTGTGTATTGGGGGATGTTACTGAGCTTACATTAAAAGAGGCTGAACTTAGCTCCAACTGGCTGACGTAAAATATTTGCACATAGAAGTTTCACATTACAGATTTTAAGCTGATCACTCTTAAAGGACTCAGTGAGTACTGACATACATAAAACTTCAGGAAAGGCTAAAATTAAGGTTAATGAAGTCTTCCAAAGAAACCTGTTATATCTGAGCTTGTGAAGAGAAAAGAAGGGAAGTTCATTCATCCTCCATCGCTCATCAAATGCAATGGCTGAAGAATAAATCTTAAATCGGTTTTTTGTTTCAAGGATTGTCTTTCCAGCAAGACAAGTAACTATGTTTAGACAAGGTGATATTGTGCTTTTTTTCATATTTCCATGTAAGGGGAAACAATTATTTCGGTTGTGGATGAAAAAAGATATTATCTCTTCATGGACCTATTCCTATGTAGCTTAAAACTTGGTTTTAAAATCCTAGGTAATCAATGTCTTGAAAGTAAATCAACTGAAAAAGTTGTCCTCTCTTCCTTTGTTTCTTAGTATTGGTCAATTTCTCTACACAATGTTAAAATGTACTTATGGCAATGGATATTAATTAGTGTGATGGGGCATCTGCCCCATACTGGTGAAGAAAGGGTTAAAAGCGGCCCTGGGAAGGCTGCGCAGCAGACAGCCAATCAGTGAGGGCTGCAAGGAACAGCCAATCAGGGCAGAGCAGGCCCATTTATAAAGAGAGCTGCGGGACTTAGAAGGTAGTTTTCTCTTGGGAGCCTATGGAGAAAGGACTGGATTTCTGAAGGGTGGATGGAACTGCCAACACCCTGGATGGAGCAGAGGTGGGTTGGGGTGAGTGCTTGAGCTCTAGCCTGACTGGCTGAAAGACTGAAGCCCTGATACATGGGCAGAGAAGGTGCCTAGGGCTACAAGGAAGTGTCCCAGGGAAATGGATGGCTGGGGTTGAAGGAGATACAATGTGTGGCTACTGTATAGAGGGCCGCTGGGTTAGAACCTGGAGTAATGGATGGGCCTGGGTCTTCTCCCTTCCCATGCCACTGAGAGGAGTGGCCAGTGAAGGGCTGCAGTTTGCCACTGAGGCAAGTGGCGAGAACCTTGGGCTGCAGTTGGCCAGGGAGGCGAGTGGCTGGACAGAGGACTGCTGCTCACCTCCCCCCCAGAATTGAGGGAGAATGGAATTTGTCATGGCTGTGTCCTGAAGAGGATGCTGCAATCCTTGAGGTGACACAGGTCTGGAGAAGAATTTATGGCAATGAGACACCACCAGAGGAGGATGCCCTGTGAAAAGACTGAGTTAATTGCCAGCATACCCAGCAGGAGGCACCATGGTGGTGAGTCCCGGCCCTGTTACAATTAGTGAAGAAATTTGTCTTGGGGCTTATCATCTGGGCATCTTCTACCAATCAGACTTAATTACAGAATATAATTAAACTAATTTCTCAATAACCACTCCTAACCCCTATTCCCTAATATCACTAGGGTCTATCAAAACTAGACCAAAGAAATAGGTTTTATATTGTCCTCTGAGGCATGCCAACCCAGGCTGTATTGATCTACCAGAGGAAGCAGGTTCCAGAAACCAGCCTCTTGTCCTGAGAATACCGTGCTACCCATTATTGAAGGTTTGGTCTCTGGAAATGGCAGTGAGGTACTTACAGGATTATAAATATTATGATTGGACATAGGGAGAGTGACAATTCTTCAACTGGCAATGCAAATAATTGGCAATAGTGCCAATGTGCACAGTTTTTTATTGCAAGTCTCATGATATTTTTTGTTTTTAAGCCCAGAAACTTGAGCTCTATGATTATATAGGGATTTCAGCTTTCATTTTTTAAGTACATTTCTAACACTGGTAAAAATCTATAAACAGGAATCTTTCTGACTCAGAAATCAGAAGGCAAATAAAAAAACCCAAAATTAATTTTAAAAACCACTGATTTTAAAAACTGAAATAATCTCAGGATTTTAGGGGCCTGATTCATGAATGCTTAAGGGTGGGTACTGGAACTGCATCCAAAATCATTTGGATCCTATGATGGAATGTTTACCCCACACAGACCCTGAATGGGTGAATGTGGACCTGAGGGGTGAATTATGTTACTTGGCTGCACCTGAAGGGAGAGCCAGGCTTAGCTGGTCATGAAGCCCAGCTAGCAGGAGCAGGCTGGTTTGTATACAGAGTGAAAGTATGTAGCAGAAGGGGTGCTGCAGGTACAGAGGCCCCAGTTCTCTGGGAATAAAGAGGTGGTGGGGAAGAAGCCCTGGGATCCTTGCCTGACTAGAGAAGGTTGATGAGCACCCTGAAAGAAGAGGAGGATTTGGATTGCCATGGAGTGAGAACCCTAGGAGGTGTTCTGTGGTAGCACAAAGCAAGGGGAACTTAAAAGGTGCACGCTTGACAAAACTGTGCTCTAATATATTTTAAGTGCAACAAAATACTTTAGTGGAGATGATCAGAAAATGATGTTTTGAAATTTCTGAGAAATGGAAAATATTGACATGGAAAATTTTCCATGTCCATCTCTATACCAGACTATAACAAATGAGAGAACCTAATGAACAAATATACAATTTAGTCAAGAGATTGCAAAAATATCCAAACATGCCTGAGCTATCCAGAATAGACTCTTCAGCAGAGAGATGTTGGGCTTGAGGGCTTTACAACAGACTCTTTCACAGACTACTCAATATTAGTGAGGTGTAATTCTCTTCAGTGAGAATTAAAACTCCTCTGGTTCACAGTGTCCCCTAGGGACAAGTGGGAACTCACATCAGTAGCAAAAAATTGTTTTTGTAGGTTGTTGCTCTCCAGAAACAACTGGTGAGCTTTGTTGCCAACAAAGATTGTGCAATTAGAACCTGACTAACTATTCTATAGATTTCACTGTATTCCCCCATAGCTGCATAAACTCTACAATGATAAGCAAAAATTAGTGAAATATTCTTGTCTGTAATATAAGAAGATATGAGTCAGAATACACAGGTGGAGGGAAACTGAGTGAGAAGGTGACTTTCTAACCACAACCACATTTTAAGTGACCTAAGTAGCCCCGTGGTTTTAGTACAGGGTTGGGGTTTTTTTGTTTGTGTTTTTTTTTTGTTTACTTTAAGTCAATGACCACTTCTGTTTGGCAACTGATTTTTGTGAGTCCCTTGAGCAGTAATTTAAGAGAGGTTTCACCATACTATATTTACAAACAGGAATCCTGTTACTGGCTGCTGAAAAACAGATCTGGGGTGGAAAGAATCATCCAGTGCACAGCACAATTCACCACACTGAGAATAGAAATTTTGGCCGATGAAACAGTGATAAGCCCCTTACAATTATGAAAAATGCTACATAATATTCTATATCTTTATAGAGCAAACAGGATCTTGGTTTTAAGAGGTTGGGTCAGATTCACCCAAACTGGTGCAAGGTTATATGGGTAAATATCACCACCCCTATACTAGCTAGTCCCCTGAACTCCACAAAGAATCCACCTTGAGGAAGAGAATGTGAGGCCACTATTCTTGCTTAATTTCTACTGGATCAGGACAGAAAAGTTTCCATCTGTCTCCTGGTGGAGGCTGCAAAGATGACCTGCTGAACCAGAACATCCCCAGTTGCTCTGGACATTCCACTCCCTGACCTTGAAAGATGCAAGGGACTGGGCAGGAAGCTGGGTTGTGGCTGATTTGCCCCACCACAGTCTTACCGCTGGTTGTACTTTACACTGATCAAGGGTTTATACCAACAGAAATTGGTATAGAGCCTGGCATGAATTTAGCCTCTTGTCTGAAAGACTCGCATAGTAATCTTATTCTCTGCACTTATTCAGTGCTTGTCATACATAGATTTAAATCACTTTCCAGAGCTGGATGAGAATTATTACAGAACTCTTTACTAAAAATCCTACTTACTGTTCTGATGAAGGAATATGATTGAATGATACTGAGTCTCTGCACACACACACACAACCACCACTTCCTACCTATAGGATGAACTTCAAAGGACAGGACAGTGTTTTTATACGGTTGCAATAAACTCAGTGGGGCTAGATTCTCATCCTAGTTATACTGATATACATTCAGAGTCACTTCATTGACACTAGTGCAACTGAGATCAGACTGACTCAGTGACGGTTCCATTGTTACCACTTCATAACAGTCCTCTTTAAAATATATATATATATATATAAAGATGGATGTGATGTTCATATCTGCACTTTAATCAGAGAATGAAGGCATTTGATTTAAGTGTAGCAGTGAAATGTTAAAACTGGGTCAAAGAAGCCTAAGATCTTTCTCTGAATTCAAAACACACAGTACGTGAAACGTTCTATCCTAATCTGTAAGGGGGAAGGGGTGTAACTAGCATTTCCTCTTCTGTAAATTTTCAGACTGGAATGCAATAGCACATCTGTATGGAATTAACATGGCATCTCTCCCTGGTACACACAGATTCATGTGACTGCACAGCTAAAGGCTGTGATCTTGAGTCCTGATTTGTTTTACCTAGTAAAAACATCACAATTGATTGTACCTATTGGGTACAATAATTAACAACGATATGATCTTTCTTAAAAAAAAAGAGAAGTTGTCAGCCAGCCATGTACTAGTTTTAGCACTTACATCCTGTATTTGTGCTTCAGAGATGCTCTTCAGCAGGCTAAACACCAAACCAAACATTTACAGTTTTAGTCACTGCTAATAGATTCAGGACAATCAAGAAAATAGTGTTATACTTTATCTAAATCATATCTTGGAACACTTCTGATTTTCCAACATCCCAGTTGGTATTCAACTGGTATAAGCGAGTTGCTTTAAAAGTACAGGTTTCAGAGTAGCAGCCGTGTTAGTCTGTATTTGCAAAAAGAAAAGGAGTAGTACTTGTGGCACCTTAGAGACTAACCAATTTATCTGAGCATAAGCTTTCGTGAGCTACTATGAAGTGAGCTGTAGCTCACGAAAGCTTATGCTCAGATAAATTGGTTAGTCTCTAAGGTGCCGCAAGTACTACTCCTTTTCTTTAAAAGGACAGTTGGTATGTCTGATAGAAACATTCCCCACAGATCTTTGGGTGTGATTTCATCATTGCATTATACCAGTTTGACACTGGTCAAGCAATATTGAAATCAATGGAATTACACTAGCATAAAACTGAATTAATGCAATGGCAGAACAGTCATATGTTGTACCATTAAAAGTTAATAATGTATTCCATAGAGATTGAGGAAAAAATAATAGATGTATTTATGCAATCTTTTTAAAAAGTCACATCAACTACCAATTGGACTTCACATGTTGAGTACTTGCAGATTTGAACCCTATATAAATTTACTATCTGACAATATTTAAATGTGCAAGTGGGTCAGAAGTTAGATTTAATCTTCCTTGGGAATGTGTTCATCTGTGTACCCAGGGACTGTCACCATAGTATTTGTGTACTTCAGTTTGTCCTCAAGATATTAAACAATCAGATTCTGCCCAGAATTATATCCCATACACACCTACTGCAGTCAATGAGGCTGCAGTGTGTATAAGTTAAGGCAGAATTTGGCCCTAAAATGCCAAAATCCTGACAATTTTCACCTCATATTGTACTAGGAAAAGGTAAATTTAAGACATTACTATTTTATTTGTTCAAAATCCTCCTAATTACATCATGTTACTACCTAGCCTTGGGCTTACAGAGGATTTTCTGGACTGCCTCCAAGATCTTAGATCTGTGACACCACAGAGTCTAAACAGGCAGAATAGTGTTTGTGTGATACAGCTGCTGGGACAATGAATGCAACAGTGACATTCAGTGAAATAATGGGGGAAATAGAGTTCAGGCTATTACTCCGCATCATGTTATCTAAACTTGTGTAAAGTCAGGGGTATATTATTTCCTTGATTCTTTCAATTGAAACTTTTATGTATTTTTAGCTTCATGCAGCATAGAAAAGCCATGGAGTGTGGCGCTGAGGAAATTCTCAAGTTTTTCAGATGCCCAGTGCAGTCAATACATTGGAACATGTGACTTGTAACAATAATTTCCAGAACTCTTCTGCTGATCTAATTTTACCCAACATCAAGGATTATCTTGAAATTACAAGACTTGGCCTGAATGCAAAAGGTGATTATTGAGCTGATTTTAAAAATGCTGTAGAGTAAGTAATAGGCATAACTCTGTGTGGATACACCACTAAAAATATAGGTTTGAACCCCATGGTCTCAATTCAATGAGATTTAGAACATTTACATTCTTTTTTAAGAGTATAACAATGAGAAATTGAGTTAGCAAGCAGTAACTACAAGAAGCTCACTATTATTTGATTAAAACCTGATCAGGCAAATTCACTGCCCCATTTCACTCCTGTTGCACCACTCAGGGACTAAAAACACCCATAGCATCCAAGAGGGGGAGTCCCACACTGTGAGGGAGTCTCCAGAGGGGGAGAAGTCAGTGCAGCCAGACCTACATCACCCATCCCCATTTTTTTGTGTGCAAACGATTGATTATGGACTTTACCCTTAGATAGAGGCACTACAGCTGAGCAATTCCTTTGTGTATTCTACTTTTTTGTAGAACTTGACTCCTTTCAAAATAGACAACTCTGTAAAGTATTTGAGTATTTAATGGGATGCTGCTAGCTGCCTGTTTCACTTGAGTAAGTATAAGCACACAGTATCCCTATAGCAATTCCCATTTTGTGCATTTAAAATCTGTTAACTCTTAATGGAAAGATGTGCTGCATTTCTCTCAGCAGCACATATGAAGGGCAACTATTTCCATCTACTGATGGACTTCTAAATTAAGAACATTACACATTTGATCTCTCACTTACAATTACTCTGCACACACAAACACTTATAAATGTCAGGTTTTTATTTTCATCTCTAAAAAAGTGTGGAGTGTTCATATGCAAAGTAACCAGTCAGTGCAGGACAGATTCAGTATGCAGTAGGATATGTTAGTACCTAATGTACATTAAGCTGTCACCCTCCTTTTTATCATAAACAGGACCTGTGTGCAGCTGCATTAAGGATATGCATAAATGATCTGGAAAGGGGTAAACAGGGATATGGCAAAACTTGCAGATGATACAAAATTACTCAAGATAGCTAAGTCCCAGCCAGACTGTGAAGAGCTACGAAAAGACCTCACAAACTTGGGTGACTGGGCAACAAATTGCAGATGAAATTCAATATTGATAAATGCAAAGTAATACACATTGGAAAACATAATTCCAACTATACATATAAAATGATGGGGTCTAAATTAGCTGTTGGAATCATTGTGGATAGTTCTCTGAAAACATCCACTCAATGAGCAGCAGCAGTCAAAAACAAAGAATCATTAAGTGACTAGATAGAAAATATATTACCTCTACATAAATCTGTGATATGCCCACATCTTGAATACTGCGTGCAGATGTGGTTGCCCCATCTCAAAAAAGATATATTGGACTTGGAAAAGGTTCCAAAAGGGCAATAAAAATGATTAGGGGTATGGAATGGCTTCCGTATAAGAAGACATTAATAAATTGGACTTTTCAGCTTGGAAAAGAGATGACTAAGGGAGAATGATTGTGGTCTATAAAATTATGACTGGTATAGAGAAAGTAAATAACGAAGTGTTTACTCCATCTTATAACACCAGAACTAGGGGTCACCAAATGAAATTAATAGGCAGCAGGTTACAAACAAAAGGAAGTATTTCTTCACACAATGCACCATCAACCTGTGAACCCTTTGCCAGAGGATGTTGTGGCCAAGAATATAATAGGGTTCAAAAAAGAACTAGGTAAGTTCATGGAGGATAGATCCACAAATGGCTATTATCCCTGCCCATCCTGGTTGGTGTTCCTAACCTCTGTTTGCTAGAAGCTGGGAATGGGTGACAGGGAATGGATCACTTGACAATTTCCTGTTCTGTTCATTCTCTCTGGGGCACCTGGCATTGGCCACTGTTGGAAGACAGGATACCGGGCTAGATGGATCTTTGGTCTGACCAAGTGTGGCTGTTTTATGTTCTTATCTAAGGTGCTTGAAAATATTATGCATCACAAAACTCGATTATCTCTCTTGGTAACTGGCAGGACTGTGGAACAGTCCTTCAATATACTACACACTTATTTATTATTATGATGTATTGACTTATATCTTTTTCTATTGTAGAAAAATGCCTAGAGGCCTCAATGACAAGGCCCCATTTTGATAGGCACTGTGTAAACAATTAGTAAGGTGGTATCCTTTCTCTGAAGACTTGTGCTAAGATGACACATACCCAGGATAGAGAAGAGAGGCAGTCAACATATATAAAAATTGTATACACATGTATAATACATTGTTTAATTTAATACATGCACATCAAATACAACTGGCTACCTCTAACCCTATACATTTTTTCTGTTTTTTAATTGTATTTATTTAGGACTGCATCCACTCTGCCACTGGAGAGGTTCCAAAACAGGTAACGGAAATGGTGTGGTTCTGTTGCACTGGGGCAGGAAGGGGAGCAGGGGCAGGAGTCCAAGGGGCCATGTGGGGTGGCATAGAGTTCAGTTCTGTATAGGGTTATCACATCATCTCAGTGCCTTTTCCTCACACAACACAATGGTTTCCAACAGATTTTAACCCAGTGGCCCCCAACTTTTTACCTTGTGCCCCTTCTCCCCTCTATCTGTGCCCTTCCCCAGCCATGGTTGGGAGCGGTGCCAAGGTTGGAGCCACAGCTGATGCTGGGGCTGGAGTTGTGGCTGGGTGGGAGTCAGAAGCCAAGGCCAGGAGCAGGGGCTGAAGCCAGGGATGGGGCCAAGGCTGGGAGCAGAGTCGCAGACAGGCAGGGGCTGAGACTGGGGCTGCAGCTGGGAGCTGGGGCCATGCCTTGTGGGGGGGAGCCAGGAGCTGGGTGGCACTCCCTCCCAGCTTCCAATGGAGGCTGGCCTGGGCCGTGCTATGCCCCCTGAACTTTCCTCTATGCACACCTAGTAGGGTGCACCCTACAGTTTGGGGACCACTGTTTTAACCATAGTGTCTTCTAGTCCTATAGGAGCAGCTGTTTAGTGAACGTTCTGGGGTATATGTATGTGGATCTGGTCCCTTTTGGTTATGCTAGATACTGGCCCGATTGGTCATGGTGTCTTTTCAGCACATGCTAGTAATTTTGAATCTTTGTTTTATCTGGAGGCAGACTGTATAACTGAAAGTAGCCATTTTCCAATGCATTCAGTTTCCATGTCATTAGCATTTGCACCAGTTTTGGCTGCCACATTATAAAATAAAGAGGTATGGGTTATGGCCTTCCATTTTAGCTCCAGTAACTTGTCATTGTAACATCATCTTTGCCAAGTTACTGACTTCTGGATAGGCTAATGACATATTTTATTCCCAGTCCTTGTAAATTTGGGAGAATGTTCACTGATGAACTGAAGTGTGCAGTTTAATTTGATCTGAAAAGTCCATGTGTGGTGAATATAGAAACTGATGATTACAGATTTACTTTGTATCCTCTTGTTTGATGTCTGAAGTACATGGAACAGCTGTGTTATCAACTATCCACAAATATTAATTTCTATTCCTCTACAATAAACCCACTACTTGATGCTGCTGTGATCTGTGCTACTACTAAGATTTCCTTGTGGAGACTCTGTGGCATTAGCAGATCTCACACTTTGCTACGCTTTAATTTTTTTTCTCATGCCAACCTAGGCTATCACTTCCTTTTGCCACTTTTAACATTTTTCTTTCTCACAATCTTACCTGTATTCAGTGTTTTTGTTTTGTTTAATTATCTGGGATAGTACTATCTTTCCTTTGATCGTGAATCCACCCATTTCAGTTTTAGTGGTTTCTTTATGGCTGAGTTTGAGTTGCATTGTCCTGAGGCCATGCTTATTACTATATTATCCTCACTGTATCTTCCTTTATGGTATCGTCTTTTTGCTTTGTCCATAGGTAGATACTCATTGCTTAGATGCCTTTGTGCTTCTATCTCATCTTTCCTCTTCTGCCTCTTGAAAGGAAAGCATATCCACAACTTCTTTTTCTGGCTTATAGTTGGTTTTCAGTTTACACTGTTGCAGTTTAAGCAACAGCCTCAGAATCACTGGTGTACAATACAGCAGCTTGCTATTATCACTGCTAAAGTCTTTTCATTTTGCATAAATCTAGTGTGTACTTCTGCAAGTACTTTAGATCCATATGTGTTCCCCTATTTCCCTTTTCATCAGCTCCACCTTTAGTCCTGATTGCAGTGTATCTCCAGGTAATTTAACCAGATGGATGCATCACAATGGCATTGAGGAACAGTAGATAAGACACTAGGACTCAGAGGTAGGTTCTCTATTGCTGATCTTGGGCAAATTTAAGCTTTGTACCTTGTTTTCTCTCTGTAAAATGGAAATTATGATCATGTTTAATGTGATTGTAAGTCTACAGAAGAAACTTACTGTACAAGATTGTTACTAAAAAGAAAAGGAGTACTTGTGGCACCTTAGAGACTAACCAATTTATTAGAGCATAAGCTTTCGTGAGCTACAGCTCACTTTGCGAATACAGACTAACACGGCTGTTACTCTGAAGATTGTTACTGTTTACTCTAGCTTAGAACTGCTTCCCTATCTCTTTTCTCCACCCTCCCACCCCATTCATTGGGTGAGTCTCACTTTTTCTCCTAGGAAAAACAAACATTTTGTTTCAAAGGATTAGTTACAACCCACTAGACAATTAAATTAATTTAAAGTATATTCTTTAAGTTTTACTTTTAAATGATTTAAACATGTACACAGCAGCTATGCAGACAAATGATATATATAAATATCCTATCTGTTATAATAAGAGATAGAAATCCAGTATTTTGTGCTCCAAATGTATTTGTAAACTAGATACTGTATAGGATAGCTCTCTTTACATGAGTGGAGTATCTCACCTATCTGTGGTGATCAATGTAGCTTCACTGAAGTAAAGAGAGCTATGTCATTTCACACCAATTTAGGATCTGGCCCAGAGTGTGATGTAGCAGCATTATAACCATATCCAACATAAATGCCTACTTGTGTAAGTCAGCTCCAAATACCAGTGATGTAGGCAGGTGCATGACACTGACCATGCATATGTAACATCTAATTTATTTTATCACTTTAACATATACTATTTTCAAACTTAGTCTAAGTTTTGTGTTATGCTCCTAGTATACTTTAATGAATAAATATTGGAAGATCAAAGTAGTGCAGACCTGCTGTAGCATTAGCAAAGTGGGAGCAAGGCCAGGCCATGGGTAGATCTTTGAAGCCGCAAGCTTTTTTAAAAAAATTATTATACAGTGAGGACCAACCAGATCTCATTCATTTGGGCAACTTTTTAAAGCAAGTTTTAAAGATCTCCATATGGCAATGAAGAATTTGCAAAGTACTAGTACAGTGGTGACAAACAGTGTGATATATGAAAATGGGTAGGAAAACCTAACGTAACAGTGGAATTGGCAAGTTCATTTGACAGCAAGGGTAAAACAAATCATGAATTCTGAGGAAATGGTCCTGCAGAAATGTTTAGATATTGGTGAAAAGGGGTAAATTGACTCACTTTAATACCACATTATTTTTATGTCACTGTTTTATAATTCTTGTGAATGTAAAGTTACATGTGTCTAAATGGATAACTAAGCAATAAGGTGTTGCTTTCTCAAGTATCACCACATCTATACTGCCACTAATACCACCACACCAGTTACCAGTTTTAACAAACATGTCAGTGCTCCAAGACTGTTAACAGGGACAGAGATTGATTGCAAGAAACAATGGCAACATCACCACAGATGAGTGCAAGGGAGAGAGAAGGGATAAAGTGAACTTAAGGAAAAGATATCTGCAAAATCAAGCTGGGTTTATAAAGAGACTAGTCAATTAAGTTGATTGGTCGAAGACACACCTCACCTCTGTTTACCAGAGCTGTATGTATAATCAAACATTCATGTATATTAAACATGAAGATCCCAATTCTGCCACTCTTACTTGCATTGAGGAATTGCCTTGCTCTGCAAGTAGCTCCACTGCAATCAATAGAAGGTTGTAGTCTGGTTCTGATCTTTTGTATAAAGTTGTATTTTCGTTATTTCACTGTCTCTTTTGTTCTATGTCCCTTCATTGGTTCTTTCTACCATATACACCAATCCTCATGTGTATATAGCAGAATCTTTTCAGTGTCTTTTTCTCTTTTTTTTTTCTATTAATCTCCTTTCCTTCCTGTTTTGATTAATGTCTACCTTCTTGTCTCTTTTTCTCACTTCCCTCTTCTGATGTTTTACTAGCTCCAGGGCAGAGTGGGGTTAAATCATGAAAGACTCAAAGCTTGAATCAGGTATTTGAGGTGAAGGGGGAACCAGTGGAGGGACTCCAAGGGTATATCTACATGGCAATTAAAAACCCACAGCTGGCCTGTGCCTGCTGACCCAGGCTCACATTAAGGAGCTGTTTGTTTACAGCATAGATAGCTTGGAATCAGGCTGCAGCCCAAGCTCCGGGACCCTCCTGTCTCACAGGGCCCTGGAGCCCAGGCTTGAGCCTAAGCGTGAACATCTATACCACAATTAAACAGCCCCTTACCCGAGCCCCATAAGTCTGAGTCAGCTGGCATAGGCCAATGTTGGGTTTTTAACAGCAGTGTAGACATACCCCAAGGAGGCTGCTGCGCTCAGGAGTGTGAGCCAGGAAAATATTCAAAATGCTGTTGTCAAGCAAGGTTGCAGTACACAAGGTCCTAAATGAGGACGTTGCAGCAGTTAAAATGGAAATTGTGTGGTGAATGAGTTCCAGCTGTGTGGACAGAGAAGAAAAGGCCCAAATGTGTGGATCCAGCTAGAAGACACAGATGACATCTAAGTTACAGGCTTGAGTAACCGCAAGACTGGTGTCTATAGTCTTGGAGAAGGAAGGGGATGGGCAGGAAAAGTTCAAGAGCCAAATTTTGGCCATGTTGATTTTAACACCTGGACATTGACAAAGGGATGTCAGAAAGACAGGCTGAGAACTCATTTTGGGCGGGGGGGAGGGGGAACTAGATTTGAGTCCTTGACACACTGATAGAAAAGAAAAAGAAGACTTGTGGCACCTTAGACTAAAATTTATTTGAGCATCTGATGAAGTGAGCTGTAGCTCACAAAAGCTTCTGCTCAAATTTGTTGACTTGTGGCACCTTAGACTAACAAATTTATTTGAGCATAAGCTTTCGTGAGCTACAGCTCACTTCATCAGATGCTCAAATAAATTTTAGTCTCTAAGGTGCCACAAGTCCTCCTTTTCGTTTTGCAGATACAGACTAACACGGCTGCTACTCTGAAACCTAATAGTAGTCATGCTTCCACATAAGAGCACTTAGGGGCTTCTGAAAATTCAAGCCTAAAGGTATGTCTACACTAAAACTTATGGCTGACCTGTATCAGCTAGCTCAGGCTGCAGGGTTATAAAACAGTGTAGACATCTGAGCTTGGGCTGAAGCCCAGACTCTTGAACCTGGAGTTCCAGAGCCTGGGCTCCAGCCTGAGCCCAAACATGTATGCTGCAATTGTATAGCTCCACAAGCCAGCTGATACCACCCACTTGTGGGTATTTTTTATTGCAGGGTAGATGTACCCTGTGTGACTTTGGAGCCTAAATCCAACATTCAAAGGCACTTAGCACCTAAGTCTCATTGAGAATCAATAGATAATTCCTAATTTGCTCTATTGAAAGTGGGAGTAATCCACCAAAAACAACCTGACAGACTTTCTGGGACTGAAATATAAATCTCTAATTTTGATGTGTTTGAAATATAATTTCACAATTTACCTCTTTCAGTATTTTTCTTTTGCTCAGTACCTTGCACCCTACTTTAAAAATACTTAGGCTTCCCCTCATACAGTATAAGAGTCCTTTTAGGGAAGGGAAACTTTGAGTCACTGACAGTCTACTTTGATAGTCATCAGCGTGTTCCTGTTACACCTCTGGTGGCTAGGACAGTGATGAAGCTCCTCCACTCCTGTCTGCTTCAGGCAGTCTTTCAATGGTTCCCCAGCTGTGCCCCAGGTTTTTCAGCTTGGCTTCCACAGCTCTTGATATAATCATATCAAAGACTGTCAGTGACTCAAAGATTCTCTTTCCCAGCTTCAGCAATGGTATACTGATATCCTGTAACAGATGAATCTGGAAGGAAAAGAGCTAGACAAGTAGTAGCTGAAGTTCTATGCCATATCTTACCAATGGTGACACAGTTCATGAAATCTTATTTCCTCTCTGAGCAGAAAACAGACAAGTGTAAACTTAGATATATCAAACATTTCCAGTTGAAACTGTTCCATTTAAAACTGACTATTTTAGGGATGTACTCCCCCCCCCACCTACTTGACTTTTTCCAAAAAAGGATCCTTTACTGGGGAAAAGAGTGGGAGGCGTTAAGTGTGTATATATAGTCCTAGTTTATCACCACTCTGAGAAGAGTGGAAAGTTTAATTTGTCATACTATTACTTTGCCATGTTATTTTCAGGTAGCCTCATTTTCACTTGCCTTCAAGTGTCCATCTTACTACTACTCTGGTGATGGAATCAGTTTCCATCCAAAGCACATGACTGATCCATCTCCAGTGCCTCCTGGAAATGATGGTGCTCAGATCCTCTTGGCTGCACTGTCAGTGGAGGACATAATTATAATGTCCTAGCTCCAGAAGAACTAGACCTTTGACAGTATTTGGTTAGCAGCACGGTATTCTTCCCTACATTAATTTGAAACAGCAGTGATTCTTTCTGTCTCTGAAGGCAGACATTGTCTCCAAAGGTCCCTTTCTCCACTTGGAAAGGTGTGACCTAACCTCATACTGAAAGACAGTTTTTACTGCAAGGGAATAATCCTCATCCCTTCCATGGGCCACCAGCCTGTATAATTCTTGGTGGTGCCCCAAATGGGTCCAAGCAGAGCCACCCCCTCCATAGGAGGGATTGGGGCAACCAGTCTGGGCCCTGCACTTTGGGGGGGAGGGGGTGCCCATGCTTCAGGGGGCCTGGCACTGGTAGCAGTGAGCAATCCAGCCCCAGCCTGCTCTGTTCTGGGCTGGATTGCTGGAAAGAGGCAGGGCAGGACCAAGCACTTGGGGGACTAGATGGGAGGGAGGGCTGGAGTAGAGGCAGGGGTTTGGGGGAAGGGGCTGAGTCACTTGCTGCTGCCAGCACCAGCCCTCCACCTCCCAGGCCACTGTGGACCCTGCATCCCCATGAAGCACAGGGCCCCACAAACTGCAGAGCCTGATGCCCCAGTCCATCCTAGGGACAGGATGGCTCTGAAAATTTAAGCCGAAATATTGGTGGAGCTGGGCCCATGTTCCTGACTATTGGTGGAGCACAGGCCCATATAAGTTGCTGCCTATGATCCCTTCTCCATCTCATCCCCACCTGAAAACAGAAGTAAAAATTTTCAGCTCTGTGCAGGTAGCCAGAAGCTACTTGGAAAAAATCCCAAGGATATAGCAGTAGCCATGATAGTGTGAGAAGTCTCCTCAATAGCATTTTAATCACTCAAGACTGTCATAATAAATTAAGAAAACAGCATATCCCCCTTTTACTATCAGAGCAATGACAAATGTTTGTAAACAAAAAAAACAACCCCCCCCCCCGTTTTTAGGTTGGTCAGACTCACAAACCTTTAAGGTGAATCTAGGCTAGTTTTTGAGCACTTGTTCAATTTTCAACAAATTTATGGTTTTGGGTGGAAACCAAGCAAACAGACAAGAAATCAGGTAAACAAGCTGATTCTTGTTTTGATGTTTGAGATGTATTTGAAAGCAACCTCAACAAGCAGGAAAATCCAAGCAAAGTAAAGAAAGTTTTGCAAATCTTAACTTATTATCCAGGCCTTCCAGAGAAGTCACCAAACTCTCATATAAATACACAAGGTTAAAAAAAGACAAAAGATGAAAATCTGATTCGCCTCTAGAGCGCTACAGTCCTGGTGTCCTCATTTAACTGCCAAGGTTTAGCTACTCAACCGCACGCCTCCTGGAAGAATAAACATTCATTGTCTGGGCTCCTCAACGCAACTGCTCCTCCCGCTGGACTGAAATTAGAACAAAGTCAGGCAAAAGGTCACGAGTGGAAAGAGAGCAATTACATGCCCTTTTCACCGCGGGTAACTGTCCAATTTCCTCAACAGACCTCAGCTGCAGGACATCTCCCACCACTGAAGGGGCTGCACTGCAGTTCCCGCCTTGCTGGCCAGATAACTAACCCCAGCTGCCCACCTCCCCCAATGGCAATGCCCCTTATGTGATCAGGTCTGTGGTCTTGCTTGGGAGGGTCGGTGCGTTCGAGATCCACTTCTGTGCCTCAGCGAGAAATCAATCCCCTTCGGGGGCAATTCTGCACCGACTAACTCTGCACACGTCGCTCTAACTCCGCGGCACCCCCACCCCGGCACGTGGCAGCAGAGGGTCCTCGCTACGAGAGCTTGCTTAGGAAAGAAAGCGAGGGACCAAGGCAGCTCTTGCAAAAGCAAAAGAGCCCCCGCCACAGCGCCGTCTCCTGAGTGCCCGCGGCACCGCCCCGAGACACTGGGGGAGGGGGGCGAAGTTATGGAACCGGGGAGCAAGGGGCCTGAATGAAACGACTGACACCCCACGAACCCCTCTCCTGCCTCCCCGCCCCTCCTCCTTCGCATAACCTCATCCTCGCCCATCCCTCCCCCTACGACTTCCTCTCCCCCACAGCCCCTCCTCCTTCTCCCCGTCTCTTCCCGCTGCGCCTCTTCCCCCACCCTGTTCTCAGCCCCTCCTTCTCCTCCCCCTGGCTGCAGCCCCCGCCCATCTCCGGTCTCACCCGCCCAGGCCCGCGCCCTCCTTGCTGCGCTCCCACGTGCTGGGAGCTGCGAGGCTCCCCACTGACTGACAGGCAGGCAGGCAGGCGGCCGCCCTGCCTCAAAACCCTCCAGCGCCTCGCATCCTTCAGCTCGCTCCTCCGCAGAGCGGCTCTCCGGTCCGCGGCTGCAGCGTCCGGGGGCCCCTTCGCCTCCCTGGCCTCGCCGCCTCTCCAGGATCCGTCTCTCAAACCGCCTGCTCCTCGGCCGGGATTGCTCTGCCCTCGGCACAGCTCCGGCGCAGCCTGCCTGTGCCTTAGTGACTCCTCGGGGTGCCGGGAGCTTCGCGGGGCCGGTCTGAAGCTCACCTCGGTCCCTGCTCTTTTGTAAATACAAAGCACGTTGCGGAGTGATGCAGCGTGGAGCCCAGGGCGCCCCGGCGCGTGCTCCCGCCGCGGCTTGCTGAAGGCGCTGTGGAAGAGGCGGCTGCGGTACAGTCCCTCCCGGGCAGGGAAAGAGGCAGCAGCGGCCCCCTGGCCCCCCAGCTGCCGAGTGCTGCGCTCTGAAGACGCCCCCGGAGTGGAAGTTTCAGTGCTTTGCACCCGGCCTCCCTCCTGGTCGGGGTTTCGAGCTGTCCAGTCGCAGGATGGGGAGACAGCGGGGGCTTTGCCCGCAGCTTTATTGCTTGTGGCTGGGCTGTGTCGCGCTGTGGGCGCAGGGAGCAGCCGGGCAGCAAAAGCAACAGCAGGTCCGGCCCGTGGGGGGAACAGACGCCATCTACCCAGCCTCGGAGAATCGGGAGGACGGGGCAGGGGCCGCCACCAGCCGGGTCCGCAGGAGAGGACAGCAGGATGTGCTCAGGGGGTAGGGAAGCACTTCACCGCAAACGCGCTTCCATGCAGCTCACAGCTACTGCACACAATGCAGCACAGCCACCCCCGGGCAGCCCCTTCCCGCTCACCTCCCTGCAGTCCACAAGCAGCGCCGTGTAACCCCTTTCGTTCAGTCCACAACTACATCGATACACCTCGCAATCCCGCCCGGCAGTCCACGCAGCCCCAGCCATGCAAGCCCCAATCCCCACCACCTCAGTGGAATCCATTACCAATCTGTGTAATCCCCACACAGCTACCTTCGCGCAGTTCACAGCGGTCTCCGTGTAACCTCTCCCCGCTTCAAAACCGCTGCTGGTGGCTCTCGTGTTTGTCTTCATCACACATGACATTTCCTTTCAAACTCACTTATTAGTCCAATTTAATGTTGTTGTTTTAATTCTCAATTGTGGCCACGATTTTAAAAAAAAGTACCCTCAGATACTGTGATTATGTTTGAAAAAATAGTTGTTTGCTTGTAAAGGTAAACGTGAAAAGGTGGTGCTAATAACAAGTAACAAATAGGGCTTCAATTTTGTGATCGTGGGTATTACAGCCTTAAAAAAACTTTGAGGTAGACTTTGTTTTGCACGTTAAACGATGTGCTTGCAAAAGAGGATGGTTTTGTTTGGTTTGAGGAAGAATTTGAAGGGGGAGGGCTAGCTCAGTGGTTTTAAGCATTGGCCTGCTAAACCGTGGGTTGTGAGTTCAATCCTTGAGGGGGCCATTTAGGGATCTGGGCAAAAATTGGGGACTGGTCCTGCTTTGAGCAGGGGGTTGGACTAGACGACCTCCTGAGGTCCTTTCCAACCTGATATTCTATGATTAATTTCGGTTTAAGGTGGTGGTGGAAGGTGCTTTTTCTTTGTTTGATTTTTTTTTATTTTGGGTTGGAGGAAGGGGAGTTTGTTTGCTTTTGTTTGGCAGTTCATACAGTTTTTGTTTTGTTGTACCTGGACTGTAGATTCTTTCCCTTCTGCATATCTAAAAAACCTGGATGTGCCTTTACATTGACCGACATTTTTGTGTGCACATTTATTTGTATGTGTGTGACAGACCAAACGTGTGTGGCTCTAGATTCCACTCCTACTGTTGCCCTGGATGGAAAACGCTCCCTGGAGGAAATCAGTGTATTGTTCGTAAGTGTCTGACTTTAGGTTTTTACAGTCTCATGGGAAATAATCTTCTCTGAATTTTTCTGCTGCATCCAGTATAAGATAGTGGAATATATCTTGTAATTCATTTTGGCAAGTTCAGTCTTCTAGGTTACACTTCAAAAACGAAATGGTAGATTTAGTGGCTCAGAGTTCCCATAACCAAAACCTTAGGAATACCCTAAACAAAATACAGTGATGCATGGATCAATTTAGTTTAAAAAAAATAAAAATCATTAATCGAGTGATCAATACCAAAAAAAGAAAAATGTCAAGCAAATGGGATCTGAAGTTTTCTAAAACTTCTGTGGTAAATTCGGTATTGCAATATAATGATATAATAGGAAACTTTTTAATGTGTAGGGGTGTTCACTTATTTTCCTCCTTGTCATTTTTAGTTGTGTTTTAATTGCTATAAAGCATGGAGGCTCAATAATTATTGCACTGGCCATGCTAAATTTTGTACTGATAGATCTGGCTATTGTTGACATGGCTTGGCAAAAAAAGGAGAGTCTGCTGAGCAGTCTACTTAAGAAAAATTGTCTACCTAAAAAGGAAATTTAAGGGTTTTTGTCTGTTAAATTACTGTCAATTTCAGAAGTGTGCTTTTTGTTCTTTGAACTTCAGCTTTAATGAAAACTTCACCTACTCATCCTACCCTTTGACTAACCTGTGTTATTTTCTTACCTAATAAATATGTCAAATTTGCAATTCAAGAACACATTGCTCTCCAGTTCTGCTGTGATGTGCTTTGTAATGCCTCCTCTGACAAATCAAACATTCAGTGGGGGATGGGAGGAAAATATGTTGGCTTGTAGAAGTTAGAGATGGAAAAACCTGCCATGTCATTGAGGCCACTGCCTGGCAGCACATGACTACTGGTGTTTTCACTTTTGTTTATTTTACATAGTTAAGTCAGTCTTGTTAACATTATCTCCAACTATGCCAGATATCCTTGATCTTAGGTTCATAGAGTCATAGACTTTAAGGTCAGAAGGGACCATTATGATCATCTAATCTGACTTCCTGCGCAACACAGGCCACAGAATCTCACCCACCAACTCCTGTAACAATCCCCTAACTTATGTCTGAGCTATTGAAGTCCTCAGATTGTGGTTTAAAAACTTCAGAGTGCAGAGAATCCTCCAGCAAGTGACCTTAATGTTTTACAGGCAAAGGATAATTAGAAATTCAGAAAACAGCAATACCAAACTAGCTGTTGAATAATGGGAGCACCTGAGTGTGCTTAATTTAATGTATAATTTATGTACGGTATATAGGGACAAATTTTAAAGGTATTTGGGTGCCTAAAGATGTATCTGTGGTGCCCCATGAGATTTTCAAAGCCCCCGAAAGCCTAATTCTCATTTGTAATCTTCAAAAATCTGGCCAGTAGTGCATACTAAGGGCCTGAGCCTAGAATCTATTCACATGCTAAACTCGAATTTGACTTTTATGTGACTCATTTGCTCAAAGGGCCCTATCCTGCTCCCAGTAAACTCAGCGATAAAAGTCCTGTTGACCTCAGTGGTGCAGAAATTGGGCCAAAATGACTACGCGATTGGGTAAATGGTTAGCACATGATGCTGTTTTTATAGATGTTTTTGATAGTTTAGGAACATATTTCTACATTCATACTCATACTTTTGTTGTGATCAGAGACTCCTTTAGAACACTTTGTAGTTACAGCCTTTTCTGGCCAAACTAAATGGCTATCTCCACTAGCAGTACCCCAGTGGAGATTCATCTTATACCAGCAAAGAGTTCTTTTGCTCATATAGCTTATACCAGTTCCCCAAATGAAATGAGCATTGTTAGGTTTTTGTTTGTTTTTGTGTCCCCGTCGCCCCCCACCCCCTCAACTCTAATGCGTCTACATTGGGGCTTTTTGCCAGTTTTAAAAATATAAAGAATTATGCCCCTAACCAACCAACATTATACTGGCAAAAGTTTTTAGTGTAGACCTGGCCTTGCTCAGGAAATTGAGCTGGCCCATTTTTCTGTGGGTTAATGAATGACTTAAAAAATCAACTCTGGGTCTCTGGTATTGGCCATGTGTTGTAATTCAGATGCCTGACTCTTACTTTTCAGTTAGCCAATGAAAAAGGATTATGTTTTTTGCATTAATCAAGGCGATATTACTAATTTTAACAAAACAGTGAATTAAAGTGAATTCTCTCTTCCTCTCCCCTCCAATGGGAATTTCTTCAATGATTTTTGTTTCCAAATCTGCTCCCTTAGATAGTGATATTTGTTCAGCTTCTCCACCCTCAACTCCTATAAAAGAGTTGGTATCTATATAGTCTGATTTTTGAGTATCATCAGACTGAAAATGTCATCTTTCTGAGTCTACTGGAGTGATAAAGATGAATAAGTTTTCTGTGAAGAAAATCTCTTCAAGGTTTTTGTTGTGGTAACTGTCTGAGGACAGTAAAAAAGAAGAAGCACAAGCATGTGTTTATGGCTCAAATGGCACAAGAAGACTCCTTTTCCAACAAGGTCTTCTTTCAGCTTTCTTTTTATTTGGCTTTGCTGTTATATTACCAACATGTCAGGTTAGGAGCTGATTTCTCTCTGCTTAGGTAGCTTGGAAAAGAGTCTCATGAGGTGGAACTATTTAATTTACCCATCCCAATTCTTGGGAAACCATGAGAAACCTATTTACTGATAATATGTCGGGTGGAATTTAGCATGGGGGTTATAATATACGTGAGGATTAGTTGAATTTTTGGTAGGCTATATTAACAATGTCTTATGTATTCCTTGAAAAGAGTTAATTTCAGCACGTATTACACCAAGACATCACACTGCATTGCAACTTCTATCTAAAAGTGTTCATCGGTTTAGAAACTATAATCCGGTTATTTGGTTAGAAGGTCTGAGTATTTCCATTATTTTGTAATGAATACATCCAATTACAGAGGAGACGCTGTACGTAACATTTTTCTGATTCAAATTCATTGAAGCTTAGGTCAGCAGAGGGTAATGATGTGCAGGGACAGTATATTCATAGATGGAAGTGGGAGGTTTTTGACGTCCCCCTGTGGTGCACCAGGTAACCAACTGAAGAAAGGTGTCCATGGGCTGAAAATGTGAACTAGGGGTTGTGTGACTTTAATGGAGAATTTCAGGGGGCACACGTCAAGCTAGGCAGGATTTTTCACATTGATAAGGAGCTTCTGTTTTGAGGGGAAAGTTGGTAAGTCTCCTAGAGAGAACATTTTTACTTGGCTAATGGAGCAAGAAAACAATATACTTTATTTTTGCTTTGATAAGTTAGATTTCTTATTTCATTAACACTTTTTTTTTTAAGTCAGAATCCAGGATACAAAATAAATTTCCTTTGCTTTCTTCCATCTGGAAGAACAGAGTTTCTGTTTCTTTCCCACTCCCACAAAACTAATGGAGAGGTTAGGCCTTCGGAGATGTGGGTCTCCAAAGAACCATGGGAGCTGAGGTCATCCACATGTGGACTCTACGTGTGTAGTGTCTCTCACAAGAACTTGTTCTTCAATGGTATTTGTGTAGGGTGCTGCTCCGCTAATGTGCTGGGGCTCATATTCCGTCCCTTGTACAAAACCCCCCACAACATTTACTTTGTCTTAATCAGGACAGAGATCATGATTGGGCCCTTAACATTTTCATGCTTGTTTAGTTCTGTGAGTGGAACATCCATTAGAGTCGGTGGGGAAATATGCACGCATGAAGATGGCAATAGATGGTTAATATTAGCACAGCCCATTACATAACATTTACGTACTTCCCAGAGAATTTCATAAAACTACCATCCAAATGACAATATGGAAGTGTTTGCATGTTTGTCTGATTTCATTAATTCTTTACAGGAAGGTTTATTTAAAGAGATAATACCACATCTGATAGACCCCAAATACGAACGCTGTCCTCCCTCAAAAGGTCAGCTTGACTTTTAAAATCCATCCTTAATCAGGAAAAAATAAGTAATTCTCCAAAATAAGGTCTGAAATCATTTTAAAATTAACATTTGTTTTAAATACATGACCCAAACAAAACCCATCCAATAACCTGAATTTGTAATATGTATTGCTTTTGTATTTAGTGAGCGTGAAGTGCAGTCAAATCTCAGTTTCCTACTTGGATTGTCTTTAGGTCATTCTGTCTAAAACTTATAGTTTTTACTCTATTCCATTGCTTGTTTTGGAGGCTGTTGTTTCTAATTAGGAAAAAAAAAAGTGTGTTCCTCCTCCCAATTTTGGAGAGCTATATTTTGGCCCTTTCCATCTTCAGAGTGTTGCTTTGCATTTGATCACAGAAATGGTTTACCACAAATCAACTCTTTGTACTATGTTTGAGTTTTATTTTGGCATATATCTAACATTGTTTAACTGCATCTCTGAATTGAGCAATTTTCTGGCTTGGTTCAAGGCATTCATGTTTTCTGACTTCTCTTTCAAACAGTAAGTTACGAGTTTAGTTAATTAACAAGCATTTCTTTTGTAATTTAATTCTGAAAACATTCTTATTCACTGTTTTCTTAAATGCTTTCTTCCCCAGCAATTTGTAGAAATAGTTGTGGTGATGGATTTTGTTCCCGTCCTAATATGTGCACGTGCTCCAGTGGACAAATATCACCTACCTGTGGATCAAAATCTAGTAAGGACTTACAATATTTGCATTGCTTTTAGAGATCTCTCTTAAATTGATCTATAATAAGCATCCATTTTTCAAAAATACTTCAATGTATAGAACAAATACCTTATAAAATACATAGTCATCACTATATACAGACACGTAATTTATACTTACTGCTTTAGTTCTATCAATAGGCATTGCTCTGAGTGATATGACAAAAAGTGGGCATATTTAAACACACACAGATACCTTGAGTACATGCACATCTTGTAATACAATTTTCTAATTCTGAATTTTTGCATGAAAAGTTGGTTGCAAAATCCCTCTAGATGTTTAGGAGTTGCAAGTTGTGCCATATATTATTGGAGAAGTTATTTTCCCTAGATTTTGTTTTAAATGTCTTGATAATTTGTCACACAAATGTAGGCATATATACAAATTCTTTAAATGGCTATGTGTACATGTTTTTGAATGACACTGCTGTTAGCCACTTTTGGAAACCCATTATAATATTAAAATTAATCTGTATATATGTGTTCCATTGTAGTACAACAGTGCAGTATCAGATGTATGAATGGTGGTACTTGTGCAGATGACCAATGCCAGTGCCAGAAGGGGTACATTGGAACTTACTGTGGACAACGTAAGTAACTTCTCTGTTTCATGCTTAAATTTGACAAGCAGGGACCAATCCAACAGTCCTGGCTTATGTGTGTAGCTTGGAGTTTATAGGAGAGCAAAATAATCCAATTCTATACATAAGGTTACATATGCAGAGATATTGTGCCATGTCTGAGGATGTAATACAGAAGTCCCTTGCTATATGGACCAGGTTGAGCTGCATCTACACTCCTGTCATGAGTCCTTTGCACCTCCCACAGAAAGATGTCAAAAATTACATTAATTTGGAAAACAATAAAATGATTAAAGAGAGATTGATTTGTGAGGAAAGATTAGAAGAACTGAATTTGGCCAACTGATTACTAATTAGCAGAGAATCTGATAACAGGTTACAAGTATTTGAGAAGTGAGACTGTTAATAAAAGAGGAGAATTGTATAAGGTGGTCTGTGGGTATGCAAGTAGAGGTAAACCAATGAAGTAAAAAGAAAAAGTAGTTTGAATAGCAGGAAAAAAATCTATGATGGAGACATAAGTGGAAGAGCATCCTAAAGAAATAGTGACAGCCCCATTGTAAGCCTGGGCAAAGCTCTGGAGAACATTCTGTGGGCAGCCTTGCATGTGTCATGTGATACGTTGGATGAATTTTCACATTTTTGATAAAAAGAAAAGGAGGACTTGTGGCACCTTAGAGACTAACCAATTTATTAGAGCATAAGCTTTCGTGAGCTACAGCTCACTTCCTCAGATGCATATCGTGGAAACTGCAGCAGGCTGATTTTGGGGTACTTTTCCCTTGAGAATTAGATAGTTCTAAAGGATCGTTGGTGGCAAAAAGTGCTTTGTTTATTGCTTTAAAACCTAGGGCTTAAACCCTAGAGAGTCTTACTCAGGCCAGTCAATGGGAGTAAGCTTGGATCCTTAAGCACTGATCCTACAAAGAGCTGTGCATGGGCAGACCTCTGGGATTGCACAGAGCACACTGGAGGATCAGTGCTTTAGTTAGGGCTTGAGGATTTGGCTTCTAGACATAGGATTGAAAGTCATGTTTAAATTATAACATGAATATATTTAATTTAAACCATCATTGTGTTTTGAGATTTTAAAAAACCTTCTTGTTCCACAAAATATTGTAATTCATCCACTACGTGCTATAACAGCAACATAGAAGTTGCTTCATTTAATACATGGGACTGACATCTTGAGTGAAAAGTAATTCAGTTTAGGCCTTGATAAGAAATACAAGCTTTATCACGCTTCTAGATAATAGTACATTTTTATGTGTTTCCCTTTGTGATGTAGTGGTCAATCAAAGTGTACTATATGTGCATTTTTTCCAATTTAAAAGATTTAACAAAGAGTTGTTTTGGCACAGGGTAGTCAAGTGCTTTTATAACCTGTCCTAAGCTGTGGGGACCTGAGTTGGAAGACTGCCTAGAAACTTTAAGACCAAAATCTCTCTTTGCTGTTGCTCGGGCATGTTGTAAAGACAGTGGAACTGTCCTGTAGTTGCAATCTGTTCTTTCAGAGTACGTGATATTTCTGCGCAAAGCTGTACAGCCTTGGAAATAAGTGAGGCCTGATTTAAGCAGAATTGCTTTAAGGCACTAAAATTAATAATCTTTTCAGTATAACAGGTGAACTCTCTCTTTCACAGTCATATTCTGTTTATAAATGCTTGCTTTCCTAGAGGCCCAGTGAAAATTCTTGAGGGCTTAAAAAGGAAAGGTTGCTCTGAGGGAATTGCTGTATACCAGCAATATCACGCATTTTGCTAGGAAGTTCATACTTCATTGTTTCAAGAATATATATGACATTGATTGGATTCAGATGGATTTATAGGACACTCATTGTTTGATTCACACAAATTTGTACATGGTGTGCATGTGCAAATTGTAACCCATCAGTAGATTTACTACTGGAGAAGGCAGATGATATTTCTTCTGCATTCCATTCTAGTGATCTACACCAAAAGTAGATCGCTTTAATTTCTGACCAGGACACCTTAGGTGACTCACTAGTGGAGGCTACCTGGAGATATGATGAATCATTGGATCTCCCTGGTGTCCTAGCCATGCCCACTTCTGGCCAGCACTACCTACTTTGGGGGTTGCACTGTCTGTCTGCATACTTGCTGGTAAAGTCGGAGTTTCTGATACCTTTGCCATTATAAGCACCACATCCTAGCAAACTTGCTGATGTTGGGACCCCACAGGCCTGGGATAACCGACGTATCCCAGGATGAAATATAATGATTATAGCTTTAGTTTTTGGGAAACTAGTTTATTTTTTTCCAGAAAAATCATTTTTTTAAATATATGAAGACTGAATGAATATATAGAGGTTATGCAATTAGCTTAATTGGGAAGGATTCCCTTTCTAACTTTATATTGGTGTCTAACAAATGGTACACCATGATTCTGTGGTGCAGTAAAACTGCTTTGATTGGTCCAGCCACTTGAGGCCTCGGCTTACGTAAGGGGATCCTGTAGTGCTGTGGAACTGCAGTAGCGGTTTGTACTCCACCTCTTTGCCTCCCCTCAGTTGCCTGTACAGGAGTGTTGCTGGGGAAATGGGATGGCTCAGGAAGACACTTGTGCTCTAGCAATCCCGGACTGCCAGAAGGGCTCCTGGGAACCATTAGCAACCAGTGGAATTTACAACAGCTTTCAGGCTGCTTTAAGTCTTGCCTGAGAATAAACTTTATTTGTCAGCCTCAGAAGTGGGGAAACCCAAAGTCGACTTTAAGCCACCTTTGCCCACATACCTCCCATGCTGCCCAGGAGTTGAACTAAAGACAGAGTTCCAAGCATTAAAATATGGTTCTACTCTAAAACCAAAATATGTAAAAGTGGCATCTTTTCATTGAAAAAATGAGATTGTTATGTGTTTTCAAGTTGTCTACTAATTTTATGGCAGAAATAAATTCTTACTACTATTTGTGCCTGTTAGTGCTGCGCAGCCAGGCCCATTATTTAGCAAAGCACTTAAGCCTGTGCTTAATTTTAAGTAGCTACTTAATTCCATCCCCATTCAGCAGAGCTTTTTAACATGTGCTTAAAATTAAGCACATTTAAACAGGTGCAAACAAAGGTGGAATTTGGCCTGCAAAATCTTTATTACTAGGGACGACATGTAAGAAGAAAAGAACCCAACATGGATTTCAGGTCCAGATTGAGTTTGTAGGGCAGTTAGAAAATCATTTTTACTTGTAAATTGAAAGAACTTTAACATTAGAGCTCATCAGAAACCAATAAAAAAGATCAAAATTTTTTTCATTGAAATTTGATTTTCATCAAAGATTTCCTACCATCTCTAATAAACATGGACCCCCCATATGCTATTTTTACAATGGCACTTTTCAGATTTGATCAATATTTTAAAGAATTTTACTTTTTAAAAAAACTTGCGAAACTAATCCTAATTATAAATTCTTGTTTGGGATTAATGGGTAAACCCAATTTGATCTTTGTATAGCTAATAGTTTTTGAGTTCTGAATGAACAAAACATCTCCCTTAGCTTTATAGTAATTATGAAAAGTTTTAGTCTAAAGTTTTTGAGCAGATTTGACTGAAAACTGTCTTTGAGCCTTGACTATCTGCTGTTCTGTACTAATGCCAATGAGGTATATTTATTTGTTAATTTATTTTAAATAGATTACAAAGATATACTATTAATATTACATCAGAATTTCAACTTTTTTCAAACACAGCTGTCTGTGAAAATGGTTGCCAGAATGGAGGACGTTGTATTGGACCCAATCGCTGTGCATGCGTGTATGGATTTACTGGCCCTCAGTGCGAAAGAGGTAAGAAAAATAAGGAGAGAAAGGAATAAACAAATTTGAAAGCAAGTTTATAATAAGCCTTTTGTTCAAAATATTTTTCTTTCCTTTGTGACTGTAGCATATCTGGTTGGCAAACGGAAAATTACAATGCTTTTGTTGTGATTGAGAAAAAGCTGTGTTCTTATAGATTTCTCATTATCTTTTATCTAAATTCAATAGACAGTGGGCCAAACCCTACTGTCAGTTACCCTGAGTGCGCTGGGTCAGATCTGTTGATTGAACTGGAACCATAGA
Organism: Lepidochelys olivacea; assembly: GCF_965140295.1. Classification (NCBI taxonomy): domain Eukaryota; kingdom Metazoa; phylum Chordata; order Testudines; family Cheloniidae; genus Lepidochelys; species Lepidochelys olivacea. The sequence continues at coordinate 82,279,663 of NC_140415.1, read as the reverse complement.
ATTGTTACTGAGCAGAATTTGGCCCAGTTTTCCATACAGTAATTGTTTAAAGAAAATATATAGAGCTATTTATGCTGATGTGAGAGTGCCTTAAAGAAACATTTAAAATAAGAAAAAATGGATAAATTATAATAACTGTCTAAGGCCATGATTCTAGAAAGCATATCTATCCAGGAAAGCACATCTTTAGGTGCTTTTCTGAATTAGGACCTAATTTAGTAATTTTATCATTTTACTATTATTACTGAAGAAGCCATCAGCTTATTTATTACAAGGATAGAAACGTCAGTCCTAGCCATGTCACTAGCAACAATGCTGGAAGTATTTAGTACTAAACATAAACAAAATTGTTTTTGGTTGAATTTGAACTATAATTGTCATGTTAATCTTGAAAGACAATAGTTCCATATATAAAAATTTAGAATAACGGGAATCAGGTGATCAGTTAACAGGTTTACAATATATTTCCCTCTCAAAATATGTTATACTTCAGTTTACGTTGCAGATGACAGCTAGGAGTATTCTCTTTATTTTTAAACCACAAGGCCTTCAAATGAACAATGTCAAATATCCCTGCCAAATACTTCTGATCTGTCAGGCAAACAAAAAGAACGCTAATACTAAATTGAGCTAAAAGTGAAATGTCACTCAACATACTTTCTAATTTAAAATGTTCTTGAAGACTGCTTTTCAAAATAATCACTAGAATTGTACGTCCTTTAATGTTATCCTGTCAGCATTCATTTAAGTTGATGCTGGTTTGCTTGGCAAAAATAATGTTCTTTGTCTTTCTCTGGCCCAGTTTATTTTCAGTGTGTTTGCAAATAACTTTTCTCATCAAAAAGCATAATGAAGAAGAGAGCAACAGAGATGTGAAAAGCTAATGGCTAGAATGCATTATCCTACCCCCTCATTAAAATACTCAATAGGATTGCCCTTTATAAAGTAGTGGCATTGTGCCTCAAGAATCTTTGATCATCCTCTGTTGTTTTAAACACCTAAATTTAGGAGTTTGCTCTCCTGTAGAGGCAAGTACTTAGTTCCATTTGCGCAAGGGAGATGTACGTGCATTGATGGGGAAAATAGACTTCTTAACTTTGAGGTTCATACTGGGGTTAAATTCAGACCTAGTATAAGGAGGAACAGCTTCCAGGGAATTATTTGTTTCAGCTTCAGTATATATATAGTGTTCAAATGTGATTAGAAAACACAGTATTTTACCACTTTTATATATCTTACACTTATTTGACACACACTGCATGTGTAACTTACATGCTAAATGGGTAGAAGTGTAGCAGGAAAAGAAACTGACACAAGGGGAGTAATATAGAGCAAGCCCTGATTCCTGCTATTCCTGACTTGTTTTATATACCCACTGAAAGGCAAATTACTAGAGGTTACAATACTTTGCCACAAGCAGCAGAGTGACATAAGTGATGAATTTGGCTCTTTGTGTCTAACTGCCTGTTGCTGTCAATCTGAATATCAGATTTTAAGAGTTACCACTATTAGATTAGTGTTTGGTATTATAATACATTACTTATCCAGTAAATCCCATGGGGACTATGAACTCCAGACCTAATTCTGGTATATTTTTGCTTTAGACTAATTAATGTGGAAAGTAATATGAAGCAGCAGTCTGTTGGGAATTATATTGATATATGTACAAATATGTGGAAATCCTCTTCATTGGGTAAAATGTGTGCACTTCATTTATATTGGATTTTCAAAGGAGCCTAAGGGAGCTGAGCATCTCAGCTTTAGTTCAGAGTGGAGAAAACTCATATACAAATTTAATGGTTCAGGTTATACCCAAGGGACATGAAGCTGTTATCTGAATAATAAAACATTGTTTTTGTTGCATTGGGGGGGAGGGGTGCTTGTGTGTGAATATTGTTGTTTGGTTTCTCTTGAATGTAATAGCCTTGATTCTGATCTTTCTTATGCTGGTTTCAGTAGAATGCCAATGCCTTCAAAGGAATTACTCCTGATTCTCACCAGTGTGAGATCAGACTAAGACGTTCTGAGGACCAGATTCTGCTATCCTTACTCGGAAAATAGTCCCATTGACTTCCGTGGGATCCTTCATGGAGTAAATGGGCCAAAATCTGGCTGTGAAGATGGTTTTGGATTTTTTTTTGTATAGATTCTATGAGAGGAAGATGCTCCAGCTTATGTATTTACAGTTTCTGTTGAGTTTTAGATGTCAGTCCCAGAATCTGCTTTCTGACAATTCATTAGAAACTTTAGATTCAGATTTTCAAAGCCACCTGCGGGATTTGGATGGATAAAATTTAGACATCCAAATCTTTTAGGTGGCTTTCAAAGTCTTAGCCTGAGTGTACAGGAACAGAGAGTGACATGCCAGATAGGGATGACAATATCACCTGAGGTTTTAGCCTGCAGTATATAACTGACCAGCAAGAAAATTAGCTTAATTAAAAATTTCAACCATAGTAATTGTGTCCAAATTCTGCATTCTGTTACACTGCTGAAAGTACAAAGCAACTCCATTTAAATCAATGGAAGGAACTCTGAGCAGAATTTTGCAACATTGTTATATATTCTGGAAGTCATGAAGACTTTCTTCTAGCCTGATGCTGAAAGCAGAACCAGTATCATACTATTACACACTTTCCTTTGCTCATTTAATATCAACAAAGGTCTGACTGTGTGATCCTAATCTGACATTAATTGCTCAGTCTAAATGCATGCTTTCTGAGTAATATAATATCCTTATGTGAACAGGCAATATACCTTATAGGTGTGGTGGCATATTTTTGATCTGTGGTTTAAAGCAATCCTGGTAGATGTTTCTGAAATAATTAAAGATGGAAAAAACAATTGTGTATCGGTCTCAAGGTTTATTTTAAACAATGTATGTCTATGGATTAATGTACTTTATATTAGTAAAATTAAACTGGGGGGTGGGGGAAGAAACACTTCCTGAGGAAAGGGGAGAGAACAATGTTTTCAGGCACAACTTTAAAAATACTTGGAAGATATTTAGAATTTGTAAGTCTTCTCATTATGGGTGAAATTCATCAAACCGTGCCTAGGGATTGGTGGGAGTGGACAGAATCAAACCCCCAACTCAGTGAGCAGATTGCATGGCAGAAGTGCAACCACTGTGTGGCCAATATTCTAGCCTATGGGCTGGGATAGCAGTTCATTCTCCTAGTGCCCCCTTGTATGGATGTTTCTGACCATGTTGTATACAGATGCCATGGGCACATAGCTCACCCTCCATGCTCACCTTCAGGCTGATAAATCTGGCATTGGCAATGAGCCCACCTCTGTAGCATGCAAGAGGCATCTAGCTCTCCCTGTTGGTCTGCTCAGTCTGAGCCACTGTTATTTAGGGGGTATTGGAGAACTTAAGTGGTACGTGAGGACCGTCTGGAAAAGGGGAATTTCAGCCTGTGTTAATGGTAGATATGCTTGCTGTCTTTCAAAAAGGTTTTCCATGAAATATGAATATTGAATCATCTATTCCTGTAAAATAAATAAATAAGGATGAAGTCATGAGCAACAGTATTGCTCATTAAAAATAGTATCCCCAACATATATTTTGGTCATTTTAAAATTATGGGAAACATTAATCTCATGTGGTTTCTGTAAGCTAGCATACACAGAACTCTGTAAAATATAATGCGTGTCTGTTCTTTTCAATGGCAATTTGCAATTTTACATTTTTTCCTTTAGTAATAAAATAAAATTGCTTTACAACATGATGAAAAAGGCCTGATTCTTATGTACAGTGGTGGTAGTAGGCACCTTAATAATAGTTCACAGTAAAACAAACAAAACAAAACTCTGTAGTTTGCTTCTGAAACAAGCTTTTAAGCAACAGTCCTTAATTTTTAAACTAAAATGTTATAGTTAAAGTTTAGATGAACTTCCCTTGTAAATCACATTAGAGTTTTAAAAGACTTTGTCTTGTTTACTTTTTACATTACTGTATTTTCAAATGCATAGTTTTTATTGTTCTGTAAATTAAGGTCTTTTAAATTAGGTATTTTCCCCCTAATATATAACACATGTAGCTTTCCTTCAGATTGGCCTCCCAGACTCAGTTATATGATAAAACGTGACTGCTTGTTCAGCTATCTGGGCTCCTAGCAGACTAATTTCCGGGCTGGAGACAGGAGGCTAAGCAGTAACTAATGACTGGCATGATTACAGTATTTAACTTGAGACTAGCTGCTGGGATAACAAGAAAGCAGAACCTGTTTTGGAGAGCCTGCCTTATTTTCTTCTGATATATACAATGACCTTTTGTACTTACTATCAAAAGCTGTTCTTGTGGTCAACTCCTCCTCTTTGGTTTGTAGTCACATTATGTTCAATCTGTTGGAAAGTTAAGGCACTTGATTTTGTCTGTTGCTTAAAATTGAATGAGTTATGAAAAGGTTATATACTGAAATAAATATTCTGCCCCCAGTCTCGTGTGTATGTATGTGTAAAATAATTCCCCCCCCCATTCAAAGCCCCAATCCTTATTGTATGCACACAAGTGGTTTTTACTCATGTCAATAGCCCCACTTACTTCTGTGAGACTACTTGAGAAAGGATTACTTGTATGAGTAAAGGTTTCTAGGGCCAGGCCCTTCATTCAAAGGAAGCTTGCATCCTTGTATTTCTGCATGCAGTGCTGTCTTTTAAAATTAATTATCTGGGAGGTATACAGGCCCAAATCGAAACTCAGAGAGTCTGAGGGAAAGAAGAGATGCTGGTTCCACTGTGGGCTACAGGGAGAAGGAAAGTGCGCTGGCCCCCTACCAGAGCACTGAAGAAAGAGAATCCTCAGGCTATGGTGCTGTTATGGAGGCTCACTGTGTGTGGACATGGTGGTGCTGGAAGGGATTGGGGAGTGGGAGTCAGTGGAATAGGATAGAAGTAAATGCCTCTTGATTCTTATGTGGTAGGTCGGACTGAAGTCTTCTATGAAAGCTCCTGCTTGTCCTACAAAAGGTATATCAAAGAGAGGGTCACACACCAGTATTCCTGATGTCTTTTATGGTAGCAACAGCATGGGAAAGAGAAGCAGTTCAACAGTGTCAGTGGATGTGGTGAAAAGTCCTTTTGGAACCGTTCGGAGGTCTTGGACTTTGGACTTGTTTAGAGCCTCAGAGATCAACAATTCTGGAGAGCCTGCAGCCACACAGATGGCAAAAGGTTAATTTTCAAGATACTTGTGTTAAATGCTAGTCAGCAATGCTATTGTACTACAGCTCAAGAAGGATATGTACTTTATAAAGTCATTTGCTTTATCTAAGTTGCCCACCATTGATCTGTCTCGCACGCATATGGCATCTGCAGAGCAACATTCTAGAGATGCAGTTGTAAGTCCATAAGCCATTTCAAGGTCTCCTCTGTGGTGCTGGGGATAACATCCATTTCACCTTTGAATCCATATTTGCAGCACTGCATTATGATGTGTTTGACGGTGTGGGTGTTCTCACCGCAGTCGCACAAAGGGGAATCTTTGATTTTCCACATGTGCGTGAACTAGCTGGGTCTTCCATGGTTTGTTTGGATGCAGTTCAGCGTGTTCCAAAGTCTGCATGGCAGGTTGAAACCAGGAGGGCAGCTGGATGGGTCAGTAATAATATGCTTGTTTGGAATGGTGGATGAGTTTCAGGTACTTTGCCATTGCCTGGCCGGATCCAGAGACATGAAGTGGTCGTATGTGGTCCATAGAGATTTTAGCAGTTTCAGGAATTGTTGGGATATGTTGTCCATAACCTGCCAGATGGAAAGCTCAGGTAGTCTTTGGCATGTTTAAGTTCTCATGCTGTGCCTATATCTTGACAGATAGCTGGAGTTTTGATGCTTGCTAATACAGAAAGCCACAGAAGTGGTGCTGATTTTATAGTTTCTGTGAAGATTCACATGGTCTAATTCAAATACCTGTCCACAAGTTGGGTATGGCAGCTTCTTGTCCACACCAGTGCACAGTACTGTGCAACTGAGTACACCAGTAAAGGCTGATGTTTGTAGTAGTGGGGCAGTTGATCCCCAGCTTGTTCCTGCTAACTTTTGGATAATGTTGATGCAAGTCTTCACTTTGGAGGCTACTTTTCTTGAGGTGGTCAGTGTGCAGTCAAGAATGACACTGAGATATGTTGACTTTGGGCATACTGCACAGTTTCACTACAAAACGTAACAATTAGAGTGTTTGTGCAATTCTGTTGTCAAGGTGGAAAGAAGAGACTAATGATTTGCTTGAATTTGATCTCAACTTCCATTTTTGCAAGCACTCCACCATGATCTTAAGGTCAGATGTAAGGGTTACTTCAAATTCTTTAAAACTATGGGCCTCATTTGTGAGCGCCAAATCAGCAGCATACGCAAACTTCTGCACTGTCACTTCAGGCATATCTCTTGTGCAGACATTGAAAAGTGTGGGAGCAAGTACAGAGTCTTGCGATAGCCCATTACTCAGTGTGTGGCTTGCTGGTTTGATCTCTGAGGTATATGTACATCCTTCGGCTGCTAAGCATGGGATTCAGCCACTGGAGAATCCTCATGCATTGGAGAATTTTGGCCAGTTTCAGTAGCAGTCCGTCCTTTAAGACTGAGTCATATGTCACTGACCGATCAATGAAAGCAGTACCAGTCGTAAGTTTCACTGGAGTCTGGCCTAGATGTTTGTAGTGAAGGCCAGGACCTGGTCAGAGCAACTTCTGTGCAGTTGGAAACTAGCTTCCTCCTTGGGTTGGCTGGCTTCCACAGCAGGGCCGAGTTGGTTCGGAATCATAATCTCCATCATTTTATAGGTTGTGCTCAAGAGGGAGATTCTCCTATAACTAGAAGGGTCATCTGCAGGTTTTCCAGGCCTTAGGTGTGCAATGAGCTTGGTTTTTCTCTACACACAGGGATTTTTTTCAGGATGCTGGTGAAAAGCTGCATCATCCAGTTCAATGGCAGTGGACCCAGAATATATGAGAACTTGGGATCGATGCAGTCTTTTCCCAGTTTTGTGACTGCAATGGTTGCATCAATCTCTTGTGAATGGTCCAGACCAGGGGGATGATGGAGTGCATGTGGATGTCACCTGCAGGAGTTGATGCCAGGCTTGTCTGTGATATTGATTATCTATTGGCTGTTTTGAGGTCTAAAGATGTTTAGCAATGATGCCATTAACTTTCACGTGTGGCCTAGTGGCATGTGCAGGATTTGTAGGCCCCCGGTGTCTTAGCAGGTTCCAGGTGCATTGTCTTGAGCGTGTGAAGTTTAGACCTTCTACACATTCAAGCCACCATTTCCAACAGTGATGCCAGGAGGGCTTGTCCAATTTCTGGGTCTCTACAGTCATCATATTTGTGCAGGAGCTCTTGGTTCTCTGCAGTCCGTACAATGGCCTGTGTCCCTAGGGGATGTTATCCTTTGTAGTGGGTGATTAGGAGCTCAGTAAAATGGTCAAAAGTTTTCAGCATTGGGGGAATGTGGGAGATTGTATTTTCAACAATTGTAGTGAAGGTGGCCTGGTCTGCTTTTTGAGGTTCCAGTGCAGTGCCAGTTTTGAGTAGAGAACTGGGGTTTGAATGTCACTAGGGATTAGTACTGGTCTGTGCTGGTTGTTTGGAAAATTGTCAAGGGCCATCTGTGACGCAGGTATCGGTGTGCCTATATCGTCTTTAGAGATGAACATCAGGTCAGGGCAGCTCCCACCATCCATTATGAACTATGAGCAGGTTTAGCACAACCAATGTTATAATTACCAATAGGCTAATTCTCTGTGCAACAGGAGGCACTTTTTATTTGCATTACTGTAGCACCTACCAACCTTACTTGAGATAGGAGTCTCATTGTGCTAGGTCAGGGGTCGGCAACCTTTCAGAAGTGGTGTGCTGAGTCTTCATTTATTCACTCTAATTTAAGGTTTTGCGTGCCAGTAATACATTTTAATGTTTTTAGAAGGTCTCTTTCTACAAGTATAATATAGAACTAAACTATTGTTGTATGTAAAGTAAATAAGGTTTTAAAAATGTTTAAGAAGCTTCATTTAAAATTAAATTAAAATGCAGAGCCCCCGGGCCAGTGGCCAGGACCCAGGCAGTGTGAGTGCTACTGAAAATCGGCTCTCGTGGGCACGCGTGCCGTAGGTTGCCTACCCCTGTGCTAGGTGCTGTAAATACACATAGTAAGAGTCAGTCTCTGGCCCAAAGAGCTTATCATCTAAATAGATTAGACAGGCAAAGGAAGTATTATTTTTTTCCATGTTACAGATGGGGACCTGAGGCACAGAGATTGGAACTTGCCCAAGGTCTGTGGTAGAGCAAGGAATCAAACCCAAATTTCTCTAGTCCCAGCTCAGTGCTTTAAACACAAGGCCATTCTTCCGTTCTTCTTAGAATGAATAATATTTGCTGGCACAAATATGCTCCATGAGCGACCGTGTGACCAGTAGTGAAAGACCGTTTGAGCAGAAAAGGAGGAGAGGATAATATGGAAGACTTTTTTGTACTCAATGATGTCGTCATGTGCACCATGCTGCCCACCAGCCAGCAGTAATATTGTGACGGCTGCATACTTGCCTCTGGTGTTCCACTGACTTTTTTTTTTTAAAATGACTTCTGTGTGTGTGTGTGTGTGAGAGAGAGAGATGGTGATTTCAGTGCATAATAAGCAGAACATTTACCAGCTGTAGTACAGTGACAGTTAACATACCAGAAAGAAAAGGAGTACTTGTGGCACCTTAGAGACTAACCAATTTATTTGAGCATAAGCTTTCGTGAGCTACAGCTCACTTCATCGGATGCATACTGTGGAAAATACAGAAGATGTTTGTTTTTATACACACAAATCATGAAAAAATGGGTGTTTATCACTACAAAAGGTTTTCTCTCCCCCCACCCCACTCTCCTGCTGTTAATAGCTTATGTAAAGAGATCACTCTCCTTACATTGTGTATGATAATCAAGGTGGGCCATTTCCAGCACAAATCCAGGGTTTAACAAGAACCTCTGAGGAAGGGGGGGTTAGGAAAACAAGGGGAAATAGGTTACCTTGCATAATGACTTAGCCACTCCCAGTCTCTATTCAAGCCTAAGTTAATTGTATCCAATTTGCAAATGAATTCCAATTCAGCAGTCTCTCGCTGGAGTCTGGATTTGAAGTTTTTCTGTTGTAATATCACAGCTTTCATGTCTGTAATCGCATGACCAAAGAGATTGAAGTGTTCTCCGACTGGTTTATGAATGTTATAATTCTTGACATCTGATTTGTGTCCATTTATTCTTTTACGTAGAGACTGTCCAGTTTGATCAATGTACATGGCAGAGGGGCATTGCTGGCACATGATGGCATATATCACTTTGGTAGATGTGCAGGTGAACGAGCCTCTGATAGCGTGGCTGACGTTATTAGGCCCTGTGATGGTGTCCCCTGAATAGATATGTGGGCACAGTTGGCACAGTTAGTCTCTAAGGTGCCACAAGTACTCCTTTTCTTTTTGCGAATACAGACTAACACGGCTGTTACTCTGAAACTTAACATACCAGGTTTATCTCTTTCAAGTTCGTTTTATTTGCATCTAGCTGACAAACATTTGTATTCAGCTGCTCAGTGGCTGAAGCTCTCACCACCTCAACAAGGGAAGAAGAGGGTGCTCTCTAACTCTGCTTTTACCAGAGGAAGGGGAGCTGTGCTCTTTCCTTTATTTTATTCTTTGCAACTGCTCCAATCTTTGAATGGCTGGAAGGTTTCAAGACCAGGCTGGGAGGTCTGTGTAACTGCTGCTGATACTGCTGGCAAAGTTTATTAATTTCTTACACTATAATTTTCTCCTTTTGTAGTCCTGTGACTGGATATGTGCAGGGCTTTTGCTTTATTCAGCAGTGTTTTCTATGTGAAGGACTATGTTTAGAGTTCTTTGTATAGCTGCTTCTGGAACAATTAATTCATTTTTTCTTGAACTATGGTTAATTTATTTTGGAATACCATGACTGCTGATCTCTGAGAAAGTGGAACCTCTTTTCTACTCTTCTTTGTGAACATGCATTAGACAGCACCTTAATTCTTTTGTCAATACAGAGCTTGCCAGAGATGCCAGATTAACACTCCTGGAGACCTAACTCCTCTGTCTATCAATGGAATTGGTACAGAATAGGAAATGGGAGAGCAAGATTTTCTACTCTTTTCAATCTGTGTGCCTCAATTCTGACTTTGAGGGACTACCTCTGAGGGTAGTTTAGTCTCCATCCCCATTTAGTCCTTGGCCTCTGTGCTGAGAATGCCAAAAATGTCATAGTTTTCATTAGAACATCACTTGTTCAGCAGGAACTGTACAGAGGACCCCAATTAATATTGTCCACAGAATAACCACCACAATGATAGCCTCAATGAATTGGATTCATTTTAGTGACCTAGGACCAGATTTGTAAAGACATGTTTAAGTATCTGACTCAATCAGTGGGAATTAAGTTCCTATATAATGGGGCTGTTGATTAATCGCGATTAACTCACACGATTAACTCAAAAAATTTATCACGATTAAAAACATTGTGATTTTAATCATGCTGTTAAACAATAGAATACCAATTGAAATTTATTATATATTTTGGATGTTTTTCTGCATTTTCATATATATTGTATTCTGTGTTGTAATTGAAATCCGTGTGTATTAATTTTGATAAATATTTGCACTGTAAAAATGATAAACAAAAGAAATAATATTTTTCAATTCACCTCATACAAGTACCGTAGTGCAATCTTTGTCGTGAAAGTGCAACTCGCAGATGTAGGGGTTTGGTTTTTTTTGGTTACATAACCGCACTCGCAAACAAAACAATGTAAAACTTCAGAGCCTACAAGTCCTCTCAGTCCTCTTGTTCAGTCAATCGCTAAGAGAAAAAAGTTTGTTTACATTTACAGGAGATAATGCTGCCCTCTTGTTTACAATGTCACCAGAAAGTGAGAACAGGCATTCACATGACACTTTTGTAGCTGGCATTACAAGATACTTACGTGCCAGATATGCTAAACATTCGTAGGCCCCTTCATGCTTCGGCCTCTATTCCAGAGGACATGCCTCCATGCTGATGACACTCGTTTGAAAAAAATGCGTTAATTAAATCTGTGACTGAACTCCTTGGGGGAGAATTGTATGTTCCCTGCTCTGTTTTACCCACATTCTGCCGTATATTTCATATTATAGAGGTCTTGGATGATGACCTAGCACATGTTGTTTGTTTTAAGAACACTTTTTTGCTGCAGATTTGACAAAACGCAAAGGAGGTACCAATGTGAGATTTCTAAAGATAGCTACAGCACTAGACATAAAGTTTAAGAATCTGAAGTGCCTTCCAAAATCTGAAAGGGATGAGGTGTGGAGCATGCTTTCAGAAGTCTTAAAAGAGCAAAACTCCGATGTGGAAGCTACAGAACCCGAACCACCAAAAAATAAAATCAACCTTCTGCTGGTGGCACCTGACTCAGATGATGAAAATGAACATGCATCGATCCGCTCTGCTTTGGATTGTTGTTGAGCAGAAACAGTCATCAGCATGGACATATGTATTCTGGAATGGTGGTTGAAGCATGAAAGGACATGTGAATATTTAGCACATCTGGAACATAAATATCTTGCGATGCCGACTACAACTGTGCCATGAGAACGCCTGTTCTCACTTTCAGGTGATCTTGTAAACAAGAAGCAGGCAGCTTTATCTCCTGCAAATGTAAACAAACTTGTTTGAGCAACTGGCTGAATAAGAAGTAGGACTGAGTGGACTTGCAGTCTCTCAAAATTTTACAGTTTTATTTTTGAATGCAGTTTTTTGTACAGAATTCTACATTTGTAAATTCAACTTTTATAATAATGAGATTGCACTACAGTACTTGTGTTAGGTGAATTTAAAAATACTATTTCTTTTTTACAGTGCAAATACTTGTAAACAAAAATAAATATAAAGTGAGCACTGTACGCTTTGTATTGTGTTGTAATTGAAATCAATATATTTGAAAATGTAGAAAACATAAACAATGTTTAAATGGTATTCTGTTATTGTTTAACAGTGCGATTAATTGTTTACTTTTTTTAATCGCTTGACAGCCCTACAAAATACCTTTAAAATATGGCCCCTAAATGTGGAAATTGACCTTATCTCCTTGATTATTCCCTGAAAAATTATAGTTCCAGTGTTTCTGAATTTATTTAGCATGTGCTCTATAGAAACTTACCTCCTGTTTCAGGCACTTTGAGAGATTTTATGAAAAACAGAGTAACAAAAGAGAGCAAATGAGTGTAACCCACTCCCAAAGTCTAATATTTTCTGTACTCCATGTATTTTTCCTGTATTGGCACAAATATATCAAAATGCTGAAAGAGAGGGGGAAATAGGGGAAAGAGAACAAAGGAATGGAATGAAGATAAGGAGAGAAGATAACTGAGGGGATAAAAAGGAGGAAAGGCGGCAGGAGAGAGGAAGAGCAGAAAAAAAAAGGCTAGAATACCAGAATGTAGGGAAAAATCAGAGCAATCAAGGGAATATGTGTTTCCCCATTGTCCTTCAGCAAAAGGATGAGATTTCCACACCGGCTGTAACTCCACTGATGACTCTTGAGAGATCTTTCATGAAATTATTGCATTGTTTTCCTGGTCTTTAAGGGATTAGAAATTTGTAAGAAAAGGGACCCAGGTATTTCAAAGATCCAGTTGAGGCTTTTCCCTGTTATAAAATGTCATAGATTCATTGATTTCAATGCAGCTATGACAGTTTACACCAGCTGAAGCTCTGCCTCACAATAGATAGGAGTGTGTCTCCTTTGTCCTCTTACTTTCTTCTGAGAGTTGCTTTTTCTATCAGCAGCAAGAGCAAGTAGAAAATCACAGGTGTCAAGAGAAGAAGAAACAGGCAGGAATTGAATTTAATGGTATAAGCATGTCAAATTAAAAAAAAATTGAAGAGCTGCCTTGATATAATGTATCTAAGTTTTATACAACATAAAAATAATCTGCAATGATAGAATATTCTTTCTGCTGGTTTCTTTCATAGTTTCATCATGTCAAGCATCACGTGATGCCACTGGCTTCTATTAATTGATGATTTCAAGATGTCTCAACTTATAAAGACTATAAGAGTTCGTGTAAATTTAACATTTGTTTTCCGTTTTCCCTGTACCAGAACAGAATGAGAGAAAAATTACATAACCTAGCTACAGTAAACTATAGAGTAATACTATACAGATTTCCAACATACACCCAATGAACCACCTACAGCCCCTACATATGGACATTCACGGGGGAACACTTTACCATACAGTAAGGCTTGTTATTCCGATTGTGACCACACAGTATTATATTTAGTATCCAGTATCTGAATTCTTCCACAGTAATTGGAGGCCAGAACAGCATGAGTACAAAGTAGGAGTGAAACACTACCATTTTGATTTAGTAGTGTTTTATGCCCACAACTTTGTACAGGTGTGGATGGCTATACATGATGCAAGATAGTGGAGAATCATGTGTGTTTTCTCTCCTAACCCAAATTTGTCGACCAGTATCCAAGACGTTCCTAGCATAACCCCATCTAGATGATTTGTTAAGACACTCACTATAATATGCACTTATTAGATAGTTATGTTAACCTCTTTGATAATATTATTATTTATGGAAATGATGACAGAACATTTTTCTGTTGCTTTAGGTATGGTTGGATAACTTACTAACAGTATTTTAGGCCTCCTTCACATTCTCTTTTTGGTACTTCTGAATAATGTGATGAAATATCCAGTCACAACCAGATCGGACGTGAAGTACACATTTGCCTTTTTAAAACATACCTATTCTAGTGTCTCGCTTATTTTGACATAGATGTAGGCAAGATATTTGGCAGAACTGGTTGAATAATAAAAACAGACCCAGTAATATTTTGAGAATAAAAACACAGAATTGGTCATTATTTGTTATTTGTGGATATTCAGATGAATCCTGGTCATTTATGAAAATATCTGAATATCAAATGTTTCATGAATCTTAGCAAAGTTGATTATGCATCTGAAAATGTGTTATTCATAATTTGTTACTCTCCTGTTAAAAAAGAAATTTGAAGTATCCAGGCAATATCATGTGACCAATCATATGACAAAAACAAAGACTAAATACTCAAAGTAAGCAGTTTATATAAACTAGTAAATTGAAAGTTATTATATGAAGTGATTTAGTGAATGAATAATTAATATATTTATAGAAATCAGGATTGTTTCAAAAACTATTCTATAACCAAAAAGGGGCTAAATTTATTCCATAGCACATATTAGTCTTACTGCAGTAGTGTCTATTGGAGGTGAGGGGGGAGCTAAAACCTGGTCAAAATAAACCAGAACTTTCAGACTGTGGTCCAGCAACCTATGTAGAGACAGGAAATTCCCTTCCAGTGTGAGCCTCAAAAAGGATGTTTGAGATGGAACAGATTGGCGGGAGTCCTTTTTGGGAAGAGGTACTGGAAGAGCCAAATGTATTGGTCTTTTTGCTCCCTAGAGAGAACTGTATGCTCAGGCTGTCTCTTTTTGTGACTTGTCTGGAATTTAGAGAAGTCAATGCAGGGCCAGATTACTTGACTTCCTGGCTTTTCTGAATTTTAAATGTCATTGGTTATTTGCTCCAGATTTTTATTCTGTAAGTTTAGCAGCTGTAAATGATAGGAATATCACTGAAAACCTGAAAGTTCAGTGCTATCAGAAATGTAAAAAATGTCTCCTGCAACACACAAAGCATGCTATTAGTAGGATTCCTGCTGCAATTGCTATAGCTCTTGTTAGTCTATGCATAACTTCAATAAACGAGAATATTGCAGATCAAGTAATGTGTTTAAGAAAAATGGTTATTTAAAAATGCTTATTTAGCTTCTCATGTGAGTCTTTTTGTATAGTGGATTTTTGAAACATCTGATCCCCTTGTAGGGATTAGCTGGGCAGTTTAAATTAGCCAATAGAATTTAATAATACCAAAGCAGCTTGAAGGATGAAAAGCTAAACAGATGTAATACATGCAAAGAGATGAGTAGAGCCCTTCATGGATTCAAAATTTGTATCTGCGTTCGATCTGAGATCTGCAAATACGGTCTGTGGATATGAAGTGGATATCTGCAGATTTGCTGGGCTCTAGAGATGAGAGATGAAATACTCCATTATACAGCAATGAGCTGTTAAAATGGGAAGAAAATGAGGTCTAGAATCAGACTGAATAGAATGAAAGCAGGCAAGATAAAGAATAAGGAGCTAGATGAAGTAGGAACCAACAGAGAGAGAGAAGGTCTTGACAAGTCCTTTGGCAAATGAAGGCTTCAGCATTTAAAGCCAGTTCACGATCAACTTTCAGAACATTAAGGACTGAGTAGGGTAATATTAACCATCAACACATTTTAGAAAGTTGTAGTGATGTATTGGGTGAAAACATAGAGATACTGCTAACCTCTTTGAGGTGTTAAAAGAAGAGGGGCAAGAACTTCAGATAAGAAATTGCAGAAGAAAGGAGAACAAGGGATAAACAGGACTAATGCTTATTAGATTTTTAATGGACAGTGACAAACCAGTATGAAGTAAGAATGCGGCACAGGAAATATTCTTGGAAAAGCATCTTCTTAACTAGCAATTGAGTGGCCCAAAATAAGTGGGTATTTTTTTCTAAAGAGATCTTGATGGTTTAAGAGGGAAAATATGCAGATTGTTGTTGAATGTCCTTCAGATAAGACATAAGTAAATTAAAATGAGGAAGCTTGAGTGAGTGTGTATGTGGTATGTTAAAGAACAAAGGGGGTATAACAATGCTTTTGCCAAACAGATGAGCCCACTTAATATAAAAAATTCTGGATATTTGTTTTGCAGAATTAACAGATTTACTTGTAAATTCTCAAAGAATACATTCTGTACCTGGAGAGCAAGTGCTGCAGTTTGCAGGATGATTTGCTGTATTTTCCAATACATAACACAGAAGCTGAATTCCTTCTTTAAGTGCACAGTTCATCCCAGTCGTAATTATGGAGCCATGATTGGAGTCCATAGTGAAAGAGAGAAATACACACAGTAAAAAGTGCTTTGCTAGCCAGTGCTCATGAGTTTAATTCACAACAACCTCACTATTTTACAAGAAAATCAAGTTTAAAGGACTGTTTAGACTGCTGACTTTGTTAGCCTGGTGGTCATGAACATTCAGTTTCTTTACCTCAAATATAGTAGGCATCCAGTAGGAATTGTAAAGCTACAGCCAACTGTTAAGAAGTTTGTGTACCAGCTAGTCAACTTGTCATACTTCTAAAACTCACACATGAATTTATTTTTACTTTCTAATATTAATATTTGTATTACAATAGTGCCGAAAGACCTTGACCAAATTGGGGCACCATTATTGTTGGGCTGCACATATACACAGTAAGAGACTGTCCCTGCCCTGAAGAGCTTACAATCTTAATAGACATGACAGATACAGCAAGTATTGTTATCCTCACTTTACAGGTGGAGAACCAAGGCACACTGAGATTTAGTGACTTGCCCAAGACCCCCCCCCCATTTCTCCCCCCAAGTCTGCGACACAGCTGGGAATTGACCCTGCTCTTCTGAGTCCCATTCTAGTGCTTTAAACACAAGCCACCCTTCTTCATACAAAATGCCTGTCTGACTCTCTCTTGCATAAGTACAGCAATGGAATAGTTGCTTGACAATGTATTGTAAACATAATGGTGCTTTTAAAATTCTAGTTTGGCCTTGATGCTAAATATAAAAGTGTTGCTGTTATGCACAGATTTCTTGTGCATACAGGTTAATACTGTATCATAGAATCCTAGAATATCAGGGTTGGAAGGGACCTCAGGAGGTCATCTAGTCCAACCCCCAGCTCAAAGCAGGACCAATCCCCAATTAAATCATCCCAGCTCATCGTCATCCCAACCATCCCATCTCATCATGGTTGTGTTTGGACATCTTTCTTGAGTTACAGAAATGTATGGCTAGAACAGACATTGAGGTCATCTAGTCCATCCCCCTCTCTGAGGCAGGACCAAGTAAACCTCGACCATCCCTGACTGGAATTTGTCTAAGCTGTTCTTAAAAACTTCCACATCCAGGGTTTCCACAATCTCCCAGTCCATAGGTAACCTGTTCCAGTGCTCAACTGTCCTTATAGTAAGAAAACTTTTCCTAATATCTAACTTAAATCTCCCTTGTTGCAAATTCAGCTGATTACTTCTTGTCCTACCCTCAGTGGACGTGGAGAACAATTGTGCACAATCCTTTTTGTAACCTTTTACATATTTGAAGACTTATCATGTCCTCTCCCTGTCTTCTCTTCTCTAGACTAAACATGCCCAATTCTTTCAACCTTTCCTCAAAAGTTATGTTTTCTAAATCTCATAATTTTTGTTCTCTTCTGAGCTTCTTCCAATTTGTTCACGTTTTTCTTAAAATATGGTGGCCAAAACTGGACACACTACTCCAGCTGAGGTGTCACCAGTTGTGACTAGAGTGGAACAGTTACCTCTTGTGTCTTACATACCACCCTCCTATTCATAATCTCGTAATGACATACATTGGAAGACACAGAATCATAGATCTGGAAGGGACCTTGAGAGGTCATCTAGTCCAGTCCCCTGCACTCAAGGCAGGACTAAATATTATCTAGACCATCACTGAAAGGTGTTTGCCAACCTGCTCTTAAAAATCCCCAATGATGGAGATTCTACAGCCTCCCTAGGCAATTTATTCCGGTGCCTAACGACCCTGACAGGAAGTTTTTCCTAATGTCCAATTTAAACCACCCTTGCTGCAATTTAAGCCCATTGCTTCTTGTCTTATCCTCAGAGGTTAAGAAGAACAATTTTTCTCCCTCCTCCTTGTAACAACCTTTTATGTACAATAACTCCTTGCTTAATGTTGTAGTTATGTTCCTGAAAAATGCAACTTTAAGCGAATCCAATTTCCCCGTAAGAATTTATGTAAATGAGGGGCGGGAGGTAGGTTCCAGGGAAATTTTTTTCACCAGACAAAAGACGTGTGTGTGTGTGTGTGTGTATACACACACGTGCACACACAAGTTTTAAACAATTTAATACTGTACACAGCAATGATGATTGTGAAGCTTGGTTGAGATGAAGTCAGAGGGTGGGATATTTCCCAAGGAATCCCTTACTGCTAAATGATTAACTGTCACTCAGCTGAGCCCTTAAGGGTTAACCAGTTAATGTAGCCTCACTCTACAAGGCAGCACGAATGAAGGGAGGGGAGACAGTGTGGCAGACAGAATCACACACCCTGTGTGTGTGTGTGTGTTTGAGATGCTCATTGTCCCTTTAAGTACATTGCCTTTTTGAGTAGATCAGCAAGTTGAGACAGTAGCTGCTGCCAGCAAGCTCCCTCCATCCTGAGGCCTGTCATGTGTCCCCCCTTCTCTATGGAGATGGGGTAAGCTGGGGGGAGGGGGACACCCTGACATTAGCCCCCCATCCTTCTCCCCACACAGCGAGCAGGAGGCTCCCGGGAGCGACTCCAAGGCAGAGGGCAGGAGGAGCACATGGCAGTGGGGGAAGGGACAGCTGACAATTGATAGACTGCTGGGCGGCTGCCGCACAGGGAACTTAAGGGAGTGGGGAGCTGCCGGTCCACCCTGGTTCCAAGTCCCCACCAGCTAGCTCCAACGGGCTGCTCTTTCTGCAAGTAGTGGACAAAGCAGGCGGCTGCCAAACAACGTTATAAGGGACTTTATAATGTTGTCATTGCGCAACTTTAAACGAACATGTTCCCTAATTAATCAGCAACATAACAATGTTAACTGGGACGACTTCAAGTGAGGAGTTACTGTACTTGAAAACTGTTATGTCCCCTCTCAGTCTTTTCTTTTCCAGACTAAACAAACCCAATTTTTTCAATCTTCCCTCATAGTCATGTTTTCTAGACCTTTAATAATTTTTGTTGCTCTTCGGTGGATTTTCTCCAATTTGTCCACATCTTTCCTGAAATGCGGTGCCCAGAACTGGACACAATTAGGTGAGGCCTAATCAGCACGGATTAGAGCGGAAGAATTACTTCTTGTGTCTTGCTTACAATACTCCTGCTAATACATCCCAGAATGATGGTTTGTTTTTGTTTTTGTTTTTTTTTTTGCAACGGCGTTACACTGTTGACTCATATTTAGTTTGTGAACCACTCTGACCCCCAGATCCCTTTCCGCAGTACTCCTTCCTGGGCAGTCATTTCCCGTGTATTAGATGACTTCTGAAGTGTGTTCTATTTGACCCTGTTCTTGAGATGTGAATGTCTTTCGTATCATTTGCTCAACAACTATTTTTAGCGTGCTAGCTCAAGCAGAGTTAGAGTGAGTCTGTCCATCCATGCTGGAAATCATACCTCCCAGCTGCAGTTTAGGCATACCCTTGGGGTTTGATTTTTTTTCCTGGGTATTGGGTACCCTAATTCCAACTGATGTCAAGGCAAACAGCAAGTGCCCAGTACTGCTGAAAGTCAGGCCAAGTGTCTCAAACTGAGCACCCAAAAATGGAAGCACCCAGAATAAGTGACCACTTCTAAAAATTTTGGCCCTCCTGTTTGTTTGTTCTTTCAAGTTTACTTGAAACTTCCAGGTTAGTACATTAGGGCATTAAAAGATGCATGATTAAGCCCTACATTCTGAGCTTGTAAGATCTTTCTTCAGACTTCTTCCCACAACGATGATGGATAGACTTGTATGCTATCACTTTAGGTGCGGTTAACTTAGAGTTGCTGTTGTTGTGCATCTATGTTATGAGGCAAAAGCAGCAGTTTCACCATTAGCTTGGGGTCAAAGCAATTCTATCAGTACTGTGGATACTTCATCGTCAGTGGATTTATAAAAACGTTTCCCTATGATCATAATTTAACTTCACAGTTTAATGCATGAAAATTTTTCCCACGTGTTCACAGCTTTATGTTTATGTAAGTCTTCATTTCATTTTCAAGTGTGGTATGGTAATATTACATGTCCTATACAAGTGGATGATGACAAAAGCATTCATCACTCTAGTCAGTGGATGAATAAATATATCCATTACACTTACTCAGAGTTGAGGCAGCATAGATTTGGTAATCAGTAGTTTAGTATAGCCTTGCAATGAACACGGGTGAACGCCTTTTTCTCTTCTTAGGAAACAGGTGGTTAATGTCTGTTAGGACTAGTAGCATATTTGAACAGATAACAGTAACTACATAATTTTACATTTCTCCCATACTGTACTGATTCTTAACTTGTCAGAACTAATTAGGATTAAGTGGCCCAGTTTTCAAAGATGCTGCATACCTGCACCTCCCATTGAGTTTAATGGGAGCTGCTGAGCACCTTTGAAAATCAGGGCATAATATAACTACCAGGCTATTCTTAGGCCTTTCATTTCCCTCAGGAAGGCCTAGAGAATCTCTTCAATTTACTGGACTTTCAAAGAGTTTGAGTTCAACTCAAAAGAGAAAAATCCATGCAGAGCTGATCTCCAAGCTTTCCCTTACATCAGGGCATAGGTGCTGGGGGTGCTACCACATCCCCTGTCTTGAAGTGGTTATCATCATATACAGGGGTTTACAGTTTGGTTCAATGGCTCTCAGCACCTCTACTATACAAATTGTTCCAGCACCCCTGCATCAGGGAAATCCTGAGTCAGAAAACCAGGAAGCTTAGTCTACAGATTACTCCTCAGAAAAGTCTTGCTGCTCTCTCTCTTTTTTTTGGACAGGCTACAATTCTCAGGCCTCTGGGAGCCACTGCCTTCCAGGCCTACACTAAACATCTTCCTTTTGTTAGGAAGACTGTCACCCTGAATCCTGCTTCTTCCTTTCCATTTTTCTATTCCCTTCATAATTAATCCTTTATATGGGTTGGGCAGGATTGTCTCTGCTTCCATCCCCATACAGTATGCAGTTTGCAGCATCTACTCTAGTTTAGGGATGAGTAATTCCATTCCTCGGTTCACTTTGCATTACCGAGTCCTGTTCCATGGGTTGTTCACTGCTTACCAGAACTTGGCCTTATAGTCATATTTTTGAGGATCGCATCTGATGTACAGCTTTGATCTAAAATGCTACTTTCAATAGCCAGGATATGAAACTGCGTCTGCTCTTTCCGTAATGTTCTAAATCTAAGTTGCCCTGCCATATCTGATAAGACTATGAGAGAGTATTTAATCTGTTTCATTTTTTCATACCTTGAACATAAAATCTAGAAGAAAATTAAAATGAGATCTCTGTTAATTTTATGACCTAATTTCAACCTATTAGTAAGGTAAGCGGTAGATCATACTTCAATACATATTTTAAAACATTTATAACAACTGTCACATCATATCTATATCTCTCATAGCAGTGCATTGCCCAAAAAGTTGACTGCTTCTAAGTATTTGCCTAATTCCATCTTAATTTGGAATATCTGTAGTAAATGGAGAGTTAAGAAAGGCCTCCCAACTTAACTAAAAACATCTGATTATAAGAAAATGTAACAATGGAAGAGACATTTTCCAGTATAAAAATTCTACCATTTGAAACTTGAAAATGTTTTCTTTTCTGAGAAACTACTACTTTCTGAACTTTGGCAGACTGAAAACCTGAAGATTAGTATCCCAAACAGAAAAAAAATGCTGTTAAAACTTATACTGTACAGGTATTTCTTATTGACTGCTGTATGAAAAAAATACTACATTTTAAAGCACCTATTAAAGGAAAAAGTTCAAGCTCCATTTCAGAACTAGAATAAGTTATACAAATTTGTCAGTTGATAGAAATCTAATTTTCTATTTACTTGTCATTTAATTCTTTAACTTCCTTGAACATTGGTAGAACAGTAATTTATGTTCATACTTTTTTTTTATAGTACCCATGTGATAATCAGCCTCTTTATTTTTCTTATTGTAAGGACATATTCTGCTGTGCAACTTTGTAGCACTCTGGTGATGTAAAGCTCCATAATGCCTCCATAGTCCTGCCATTGGAAGTGTCCTGGCATGGCTTAGAGCTGCTTTAGTTGCTCCCATGCTACTACACATCCCACTTCTCAACTAGGGATTGTGCCTGGAATGGAGGAAACAGTATAGCCATGGCATTCCTGTGTGCTGGCAATCCCCAACTGCTGGATCTTTATGACAAGTGGCTTTCACCAGTCATTGGCCCGATCCCAGCTAACCCTAGGATCAGGGGTGATGCAAAGCGCTCTCTTGCTTTCTTGTGCTCTCATGCCAAATGCAATTCAGACATAGCCTAGGATTGGAGTCACACTGTTACATATATTTGCCTAAATGATAGTTCAATTCATGTCTATTTGCATAAACTGAATTGATGTGGACAATCTACGTTCAGTAAGCATTCTTACAATCTATAGTAAAATAAAGACCATTGAAAACTAGAGAGCTTCTTATTAGTCACTTGATTGAGCAAATATAATTTAAATTTACTGGTCAAACAACGCTTGTTAATTTAATTATTTGAGCTTTTTAAACTAAAAGGTGAAACTGCTCTGCTTATGTAAATAACAGTTCAAGAGCGTTCAGCTCGTTAAAACCAGAAGAGTATTTGGTCCACAAGAGTTTATCTCCAAAGCAAGCTTCTCTTTATCCATGTATATTTTTTACTAGTCTATCTCATATACCCACTCCCAGCCAGTTATGTGGGGGTAGTTTTCTCATAATCTAAATTAAGTATATTTGCCTATAATTATAATAAGTTGAATCATGACACCCTGAGCACAATATCTTTAGAGCTACATAGAGATTTGCATATAATGTGTGAAAACTGTTATAGGTCTTTATTGTTATAAAACATTTCTATACTGCCGTAAATTCCCAGGGTGCTTTAAAAACACAAATAATCCATGTTTCCTGCCCCAAAGTGCTTACATTTTGAAGAAGACAAATACAAGAAAAGATATACAAGGACATGTCAGGGGAGGAAGGATGTGGGGTTTACTGAGGGGGGGGGGAATGAGAAAACTGAGAACAGAAGCTTGGACACAATCTACCTTTATTTAAGTCCTATGGAAAGATTCTTACTCACTTCAGTGGAGTTGGATCAGGCCTCCTGTGAAATACCAATGGGGGAAGGGAGGCGGGAAGGGAGAAAGAGCATTTGGATTTGGGAGGTATTGTTTCACCTTTGTATTGGCTTATAATGGAACTTTATATCTCTGTAGAAATACTGATGCACCGATACGAAGCTTTAAACATGTTCAGGCTGCTATTCTACTAAGTTACTATTCTAACTGAATGAGTAATTCCATGCTTGTCAGCAGTGCCCGATTCTATTACAAAGTTGTAAAGTGGAAGTGGAAAAAGTATAGCCAACCGCGTTATGAACTGTGAGTGTGCGCGTGTCTTGTGGTGTGTTTGAGTCTGAGTGAAGTCACTTTATGCTCTCTAGTCTTTGCTTTACAGTTATTTTCAATATCAGTAAATAGAGGATTTTGGACTATCATTGGAAAATCCAAGATAATTGTAAAGCTCAAATTGTCTTTTAGCAGAAGGGGGTTTCTGAGGAAAAGTGTCTCAAAGAATTCAAACAAAGTAATATATTAGTAGTGCACCGATTGGAATTTCAAATTATATACCAAAGACTAACTTTTACTTAATCTGACCAAAATCCCAGTGAAGCTACTGGGAGTTTTGCTTTAGTAGAAAATGCAGATTTAGGGCCACTGTTTGGATTTAAACACTTGTCTATATTTTTGCAACCCAAATGTTGTAGCATTGCGCTAGTACATGAGAACCAGAAAGGGAAACTGACAAGTACAACATAAAAAGTGAAAATGATTAGTTTGTTTTTGTTGTTGAAGTTGGGGGGGGAAAGTGTGAAAAGTGAATCGAGTATAATGACGAACAATTATATTGGATTTTAAAATGTCTTTCAGTTTTCATAATTTTGTCAGTGAGCAGTAACCTATGTCTCTTTAGTTTATTATTTTAACTGTACCTCACTTTAAATTTGAAGTTTAATCAAGGCATTAAAAGTTTTTTAAATTTGGTCCATTTTAAATTCTTGAATTTAAGAATGTCTCTTCCTTTACCACTGGTTAGAAAGCTATCATTACTTTTTAGAAATTTAGAAAGCATTTAGAAAGCTATCATTAATAACTAACAATCTATAGAGAAGAACTGTCCAGATGTCTGTTTTAGCATGTAGTGAGATTGAACATGTCTCCTGTGGGGTAAAAGCAGATCAGTAACATTGTTCTGAAGCTTGGAAAATACTGTGTTTTAGAGGGAAATCTGATTTCCTCCACTTCAGAGTAATAGGTTAGGGTATTGCAAAGGTGACATGTTAGCTCTTCATAGACCCAATTTGGTGAATTCAGAATTGTCTCCTTTTACCTTTTGTCCTACTTCCTGATGATTATCAACAGTGGTCCTACAGTCCCACTGAAGACTTTACATGAGCCTAATTGATACACACTGGAAGATCCTGTTGCATCCTGTTGTAGCATTGAGGCCAGTGGTTGCAAAATGAGGAAAATGTCCTTATTCCTGTCAGTAGAAAGGGTGTTGTGAATAAAAAACACTGACTGCTGTTTCTAGTGAACTATCCACTGAAACCAACAGAATGTCAGGATAACCAAGTTATGGTAGGCATCTTGGGGAATGTTCCTCTTCCAGCTGGACATGAGACTTTGGCAGCTGTGAAATAGTTAAGTCCCTCTGTTTTTTAATTTTTTTTTTGCATGAAATTAATGACTTTGCAGCTGCAGGACTTTGTTTAGAGGGTTTCTAGTTTGTTTTTGTTTTTTAAAATGTATATTTTCTCTAGTTTGAGCAGGATTTGCTATTGAAATAATGTTTCTCTTTTTTTTTTTTTTTTCTTCAAAAAATTTGTGTGAAAGTTGAAGGAATTCTCACATTGGTTAGAGCCAGGCATAGTGAAGTTGGTCTGTATAAGACACATGCTAATTCACCTAAGTCTTAACCCACAAAACCCCTGATATTTTAGTGTAGTGCCTTACTTGAATAGAGGCTCCCAATCATGCCTAACAGTGCCAAACTGTATGCTGACTAATATGGCCAAATAGGGACTCAGATGTAAACGTCAAACTCAGTTTTCACTTTTGACCTAGCAAGGATTTGAATATAGGTCACCAGTGGTAAAAAAAAAAAAGCAATAACTTTGAATCACTGGTCCACCTAGCAGGAAAATTTGAATAAACTACATACAGTTGCTTTTGTGTTTTGCAGCTATGGTGGGAAATGGGGGGGGGGGGGGGCAGATTAAAGTAATTGTCCTGACTGCTGCTTTACACCTGAATAATTGAAAAATGTCCCAATGTGAATCTCTAGGTTCAGAGGTTCTATGAACAATAAGTGTTAGGGTGTTCACTTAGTGGTACTGATTCTGAACACTCTTACTCAAATGTGTAGTCTTTAATTAAATAAGTAGCTATGTTGTCTTCAGTGGGACTACTGGCATGAATAAAGATTTGGAGGGGATTTCTATATTCTATCTTCAGTATTCCAGGTGCTCGTTCTTTGTGCAGTCCTTAAAATTCCACCTTGCCTACTGGGGATTTCCAATCTTGGAGGGTGAATTCCACTGAATAGCATTGAGTTCCTAAAAAAACCAACACTCTCCCTGCAGAATAGGTGGCATTTTAAGTCTCCAGGATTAAATACATGGTCCAAAGGAAAGATTCCCATCCCCAATCCCCAGGGGCATAGCTAAGGCATTGCCCTGTTCACTATTTGGAATATCAAGTAATTCAAGGTTATAATGAACATTGGTCTGATTGTGCAGGGGCTGTGTTTTGCTAAGCAGTATCTTATTTTCTTAGTGGCAAATCTTGGCTTGTGAACCAAGCCTGAGTTACAGGTTTTTGTGCGGGGTAGGGAGGTTCAGCAGGGGTAGGGGAATGGAGGAATCCATTGCCATGGCGTAGCAGCATGGCAGCTGTTGTTGCACAATCAGGGTTACAGTGGATGACGTTGCTGCCATCTCCCACTCTTCAATGTGATTTGGTTGATAGTCCGGCAGATCTCATCAGTGGAGCTTATTTGGATTTATTCTGGTGTAGCACTGCAAAATCTGACCCAAGGAGCTTTACAGACTTTTTAGCAGAAATTTATCTGAATACATTGGTGGAATGTTTGCTTTCCAATACGTAGAAAAGAAATGTTGACAAAGGATAAAGCTTACCATGAAAAAAATATAGCCTGGGTCTATATTCTCTCCTGTTGAGACCTCCATAATGGGGATCCCCATTAAAGGAAGGTCTGCAGCAGGTGCAGCCAGGGAGATTCCTTGATGGTGGTGTACTTGTCCTGCCATGGATATCTGGGGACCATTGGGAGCCAGGACCAGTGCAGAGGCACAGATTCTTTGCAAATGGCCTTGGCCTCCCTCTGATCTCCTGGTATCCTCAGGGGTAGGGGCATGCCTGACGGACTGTTCTGCGGGCAGGGAGACCTCACTCCCCAGACAGAATGTGGGTTTTGTTAGATATTATGTGCATTGCAGTGGCACCTGGGAGTCCCACTGTGGGCCAGAACCCCAGTGTGCTAGGCATAGTACGAGCACAGAACAAAAAATACGCGTCCTTGCCCCCAAAGGGTTTACAATCTGAGTTTAAGACCAGAGATGATAGGTAGACAGACAGACAGACACATGGGGGAGCCCAAGGAAACAATTACACAGTATTGGTCAGCATGATAGGCAGTGGACCCCACACATCAAATCCTTAATCTTAGAATAGTATGTAGGAACTGCGGTGCGGTATAGGGGAACTTCGCAGAGATTTTCTTCTTATTTCATACTCGTCTATGGGCTCTAGCGTGTGTGTGCGTGCGCGCACGCAGGCAAGGGGCACGGTGGTGGTAATCAAGCCCTGAGCTTGTTTTAGCACACACTTTCTTGTGTGTTAGCTTATGAATTCAGTGTTCACTCAGTGTATCTTGATTATAAGGCAAGACTTAAGTCAGACACACACAGTATATAGGAGCAATTATAAAATGATAGCAGGAGTTGGATGAAGGATGTAAACTTAAAAAAAAAATTAAAGTTCTTGCTGGAGCCAGGATTGAGAGAACATTCTTTTCCAAGGATAGAGACTTTGATTCCAAGCATGAAGCACTTTAGCGCTCATTTTATGATTCTGCAGTTCCATACGTCAAAAGTTAATTTCATAGCAGTTATTTCTTCCCTTTATTTCATCATTCATGATTTTTAGTTGGGCTCAAGAGCAAATATTTTTTTACATTTCTCTGCTTTTTTTATATCTTCACATTTAGAAAAAGTTATATATATTTTAGATGTAAGTTTTATATGTAGAAATTTGAAAGTGTGTATTTTTGTTCAAAAACTAAGCCAAGCTCAAACTAATAAACGCAACATTTTTTTTGAAAAAATTATTTTTTCTTGACACTGTGCCAAAATATTCCTCATGTGTTTAGGAAAAAAAAAACTTTCTGATCTGCAGATGATATTTTGAAAATTGTAGTATCCTTCATCTACTTAAAGCTGACATAATATCAATTTACTAAAATGGATGTGCAAACCCTAGAATGTTGTTTTTGGAAAACAGTTACCTTCTTAGTTCCAGCAAAAGGAAAATGAGAATGTGCTTCGAATGAACCTGACAGTGTGGTAGAAACTGTAATTCTGCTAAAATCTATAAAGCCCACATATACTGCTGCATTAAATATGTTTTTTCTTTAAATTAAAATTCTCTCCCCGTTTTAATTGCAGTACATGTGTTAAATTGCCTAATCAATCACAGACATCCATTTGTGTGATGGAAAGTATTGCATCACAAAATACAGTCAGAAACAGTCATGTGGGATTGCTAGACTGGTAGTAAACTTAAGCTGGAAAATGAAATTTGTCAGCTGTATGGAGGAGTTTATGCCTTTGGAATAGATTTGTTCTATATTTTAAAATGTTTCAGTTGATTTAGCCTTTTAAGATATCAAAGTTTTATACTGATCTGTAATAACTTTTGTTTCAAATAATATTTTACAGAACTCAAGTGATTTTTCCGGACTTAGCTGAGTTTTTCAATGTTCAGAATGTTTGTTTAAAATGAATTGTATTAATAATTGTCTTTTATCTGTATCACAAACTTAACTGCATTAAATGTTTAAATTAAGAGTTTAGCATGTAGAATTGCTGAAAATCAGCAAACCCTAAAAAGGGAGACCTAATATTCAAGTTTTGGTTTATATAAAATTCTTAGTCTAAATAGTTGTACTGCTCGGAGACTTTTAATTTCTCTTGAGGAAAAAAAAATAGTCCTGCCAAGTTTCTTTCTTTTTCCTAGAGACGAGCTCTTATTTTCAGCCAACAATCTTTTCTCCCCAATTTGTTGGATGTCACCTTTTGAGGGGAAAAAAAAACAACACTTTTTATTTATATGAGGCCTAAACCAGTACAATCCATCAAACTTCTTGTTCTAAATCTTTGAAACCTCCCTCATGGCACCTCCTCAATGTTTGCAGCTCAGTCTTACTGCAAAAAACAAAAACAAACCCACAAAAAAACACCTTTCCATATTAGAGTAATTAAAATATCAAAGGAAAAATAATTTTAGATAATCTTTAATAAAACAAACCTTGTTCCTTTCTAATGTTTAAACTTGTTTTTGCAAACTGCAGTTTGTGATCTGCAGATAGTGAACTCAGGCTGTACATGAAAGAATATTTGCATATGCATAAGTTTCAGATTCATTGTCTAACCTCAGTTACAAATGTATATATCATCAACCCCTTTTTCCTTGCTCAGATGAAAAATTAAGCAAGGCCAGGCCCAGTTTCCTCAACTTTTAATATGAACATAAAAATTCTGGTTAAGTTGTCAACCCTCCCCAAATCCATGAGAGAGTCCCAAATTCTGGTGGTACATTCCTTGGCCTGCTGACCTTGCTTGCCCCGCAGTTGAGTTGTGAATTTGTTTCATATGTTGTGATGTTATGACATTGCAGGATGACTGAGCAGTGTTGTTCAACACACATCACAGTGGGGTTAAATTAACTGACTGGCAAAGAGACCATGCAAGTCCCTGTCTACTGCAAAATCCCTTCTATATCCCTGAGCAGGTGTTTGTTTGCAGGTAGCTGTGTACAGAGACCTCTGCCCCCTTGACTTCTGTGGAGCTAGTTTACACACTGGCTCCATACATGAACATAGGGAGGAGTGTTGGGACAGATTGAGGAATGAGAGCTACTACATCCCATGTAGGGTTTACTGTAGCGGCAGCAACTGCTACTTTAGCACGTAATAACAGCCAGGTAGGGTCTGCATCCCACAGCCTCTTAATTGTATTTTTCTCTTCCCAAGCATGGATTTCATCCTTCCACTCTGCCAGTATGGATTTAACTACCAACACAGTGCCTGGTGGTACCTGGACTCTGTAAGGGGAGTGAATTTCCCCCAGTGTGATTACTTGTCCTGTGGAATAAAATTAAGTGTGAGCCCTAATGGTGAGCCTGGTGAAGTGCTCTGCCACCCTTCAGTCCTGTCTAATTTCTGGATGCTTGAAGCATCTGTTTGTTATCTAATGGCAGTAATATGTGGGAGGGAGCTCTTGGGAGGTCCTTGGAGCCTTTGGTACAATTCTGTCTCCAAAATGAAGGGAGGGTTGAGATTTCCTTGCTCATCCCCTCCCTGGTTACTCCTAAATCATGCCTGTCAGACAGGATTTATCTCTGGGGATTATTAAAGTCCTTTTGAAGGGCAAATTTGGTTTAGATCTGGAATGGAACAGTTTGTATGAAGTGACAGTAATTTTTTTTAAGGTAGCGATGTCCCAGAGTCCCTATACAAGGCCTCGATTGCATTTTTGTATTGCATATACTGAACACTAGGCTTAATATTCTTAGTAAATCTTCAGAAATAGAAGTGTAAACATTTACAGCCAAGTACAGTTAAATATGTTTGTCAAGCCAGGCTACCTCCCTCTTTAGTTATTGTTATAAGAAAGTGATTGTTTAAATGAGAGAGAAAGTTAGAGAATCTGCAGTGAGTTCCTCAGTAATCATCTCTAGCACAGATACACCCTGTTTACCAGGGTTCTCATAAGCGTAGGCCCTAAACCACAATTCACTTCACATGCCCTATGGGACCCTGTTAGCATCAATAATCTCGTGTAGATGCTGGGATCTGCCAAAGAAGGGTCAGTTGCAGGGTTCGGACCTATATGGGAACAACTTATTAAAATATTGTGAGCACATCCATGCCGAGAAGAGGGCTCTATGCTTAGGTTCCCCCCAAATAACTTCTAATGGAGACTTTTTAAGTCTGTGGAGTGTCATTTATTTACTCTTTCACCTGCTCTTTCCTCCCTCCATCTTGTTGAGGCAGGCAGACATTTCTTTGTGGCTATTTAGGAGGAACGGACCATAATTGCTGGACAACAGCAATTAAACTGGGGAACTCATCGCCAGAAGAGGCGTCATTGCAACCAAGAGCTTAACAAAATTAAAAAAGGATTGGATATTGATATGGGTATCAAAATATCCAGAGTTGTCATAATTAATTGCAACAAATTTTGAAAGGCATATTAAACCTTGTGCTTCAGTGCTTAAGCCAATCTCTTCCTATTAGAGACCATGATGAGACCAAATGAGGGGTACACATCAGCCTACTGTGGGGTTCTATACCTTCCTCTGCTGCATCTGGTACTGGCCACTGTCAAAGACAGGATACTGGACTAGATGGACCTTAGGTCTTATCCAGTACAGCAATTCCTATGTTCCCCACCATTAGAACAGACTTGGGTGTCAGGCAGGTTTATTTAAATAGCACAGAATTGATTTTTAAAATCCAATAAAATTCTAAGAAAAATATTTCTACATCTGTGTATATAGAGACTAATTGGGTATGTCTACACAACAAAGAAAAACCCACGGCTGGCCCGTATCAGCCTGCTCAGGCTGTGGGGGTGTTCTATTGCTGTGTGGACTTCCAAGCTCAGGGTGTAGCCTGGGCTCTAGCCCAGAAGTCTACACAGCAATGAAAGAGCCCGCGAGCCCAAGTTGGCTAGCATGGGCCAGCCGTGGGTATCTAGTTGCTGTGTAGACAGGCCCATTGAGTTAATGCAGAATGCACATAAAGAACAGTAATGCTGTTGGTAATTTCAAAACAGATTTATAAGTACTGTATGCTCCTTCCATTTTCTCCATTCCTGTGCTTTCTATGCCAAGAAAAGCTCTTTTGTTTTTAAATTTACATTTTATTTATAATTTTAATCATTACAGAAGTTTTGTCAGTTTTCAAGTCACAATACATACTGAACTCAGACAGTTTTCTGAGACAAAGAAAACCACGAATAATATACATGACAGGAGTAAATCACCTTCTCTCACCAGGGCATTTAGACTTTAAGTAGCAAATAATTTATAGCATATGTTCCATCAGCGCTCTCTGGCAGAATTGTTCCAGTAGCAATACTGAAAACGGAACAAATGAAGAAACACCTAACAGTAAGACTTGAAAACCCACATGGAAAATCTGATTAATGGTTTTGTAGACTTTTAGGGCCAAAAGGGACCATGATGATGATTTAGTCTGACCTCCTGCGTAACATGGGCCATATAACCTCACCCAATAATTTCTGCGTCAAGCCCATAACTTTGGTTGAGCTATAGCACATTTTAGAAAGACACCCAGCCCTGATTTAAAAACTTCCCATGATGGATAATCCATTGCCTCCCTCAGTGTGTTATTCCAATGTTTTATTACCGTCATTTAAACATTTGTGCTTTGTTTTTAGTTGGAATTTTGTCTACCTTCAGCTTTCCACTGTTGGATCTTGTTTATGACTTTCTGTTAAATTAAAGGGCCATCTATTAGAAATCTCATAGTTATGTAGACACTTGTAGTCCACGATCAGGTCATCTCTTGACCTCCTTTAGGATAAATTAAGTAGATTGAGTTTCTATAGTCTCTCACTATAAGGCATGTTTTCCAGACTTTATATCCTTCTTATAGCTCTTGTCTGAACATTTTTCAACATCTGTTTTGAAGTGTGGGCACCAGAATTGAACACAGTATTCCAGTAGTGGTCTTGTTAATGCAGTATTCAAAGGCAATACTGCCTTCCTTCTCCTATCTGATATTCTCCTGACTATGTATCTAAAGATGGCATTCCTCTACTTAGCCCCAGAATTGCACTGAGTGCACATTCTCATTTGGTTATCTACTATTACCTCTAAGTCCTTTTCAGTGTCACTGCAATTTTAGAATGAAGTTAATTCTTTTACATGTAATTAGGAGTCTAATTAGAACAGAGTCAGACCTGACAGCCACTGGGGGCCGTATAGATGTTAGCATGATATCTAATGCTTGTGCCCTAGTATCCAGTGATATGGCATAATGGTTGCTTCTTGCCAATAGAGAACTCTCTGGTAAAAACAACTTGAGTCCCATAGTGATTTGGGTTGCCTCCTCTAGGTTTCTCAATACATTACTCCCCTAATATCCCCCATCCTCTCACCCAGTCTCTCTGTGTTCTGGTCATAATCCCGATCTCCTTCCCCAAACTCCTCCATGGGAATGAGCCCGCCTTAGCTATAATGTTTGAGCAGTGTAGGGTAGGTGAGAGGATTTACATACCGAACCTTTAGGTCTTTTAGGAGAGAAGTGGGCTCCTAATTTACTTGAATAAGCCATGAGTTTAGCAAAATTAAATATTAGTCTGCTAGTGTTTGTGGGGGCCTGCAGCAGCCCCACATTCTCCTGAGGAGAACAGAGTTTTACATAGCAAAGCTTGTAATTATACTTCTGTCCATATTATAGTTGGTCCACATTATCCAATGTGTCCTCTTTGAAAAGTTTACTTTGGGGCACTAAAGTGACATACATACCAGACAGCACCAGCCCCCAACCATACTAATCTGTATAGAAGTGCTACAACAAGTTATGACAGTAAGATTTAGCAGACCTGATGAGAACTAGCTTTCAAAATTGAGACATCTAATAAATTGTCACTTCAGCGCACTAGAGATGGCATTCACCCCTGATGCAGCGGGCCAGGGCAAGACCATCCACACTGCTTAAACTTTGCAGAGGCAGTCTGCACACTGAGTAGCCACACAGGGTTGCTTATGTGCTCCACTGCAGGTCATGGAAATGGTTTCAATGCCAGCCCTGAATAGGCTGTTGCAGAAGGTTACTTTATGGGCAATTCAGAGATTGAACAGGGGATGGGCTGTATATCTATGTTCCTGTAGATGCAGGGACTCCAATACCTTGCACAACGGGTGCAGAAGGGCTGCAGCCAGTATTCCAACCTATTAAAGCAGTGGTTCTCAAACCATGGGTTGGGACTCCAAAGTGGTCATGACCTCATTTTAATGGGGTTGCCAGGACTGGCATTAAACTTGCTGGGGCCTGGAGCCCCCTTCAGCCCCGGGCAGAGGGGCTCAGGTTACGCCCCCCCCCCCGGGGCTGAAGCCCTTTGGCTTTGCCAACCCCTTCACCCCTGCTCAAGGCACTAGGCTTGAGTGGGCTCAGGCTTCAGTCCCCCCTGTTGGGATCCTGTAGTAATTTGTTTTCAGAAGGGGGTTTCAGTGCAATGAAGTTTGAGAACCTTGGCTGTGGGGACTTATGCAGCAGCCACATTAGGTTCCTTACCTCCACAACCAAAAATCCAAATGCTCAGACTTTAGTTAGGTGGAAGGAATTTTACCCTATATTTGATGAGAACTGTTTCCATTGTTCAATGGTAACCCACTGCTCAGTGTGTTATATATCCTCCTTTTAGTGACTTGTCCAGAGAGGATGAGAGTCTACTGCAGCTACAAGAATTATTCATTTATCTTGAGTGAGAGAAATTCATGCTGTTAATGTTGCAGTTCCCAGATTTTGTATTTGCTGATGAGCCAGCGTGGCGCTTGTTACACAGGAATTAATCTCTTAGCAGCAATGACCCTTTAAATTACTGCTGTACCTCTGGTATGATGTCTCTCGTTTGATACCATCAATGACGACAATACTTTGCAGGTAATACAACCCCATTCTGTTTTCACCTCATCACAGAGTGCTTGTACCTTTGGGCACTCGCATAGTCTGATTCAGTTTAATTATGTAAACCGTATTTTTCCACATAGGGTGGCTCATAGATATTCCTTTTTTCCACATACTTATTTTCCACCCCCCATGCCCTTTTAAGACAACTTTTCAGCTCCACATGTTTCTGAATCTGGTTGGTGTGGAGTTCTGATTGTTCTGAAGTCTCAAAGGATTTTTAACCATATTACTCCTGGTCATTTCTGTCATGACTAGACCTCATGCAGAGCAATGCTTAGGCTGCTGACAGTCAGAACGCAGGCACACATTAACTCAGCTTTTGATGCAGACATGAGTACCCATTTAGGAGTAGGCTATACCTCTTTCCTCAAACATGGGGATAACTGCACTGAAGGAGGTGAGAGGGTAAAGTGGGTTCTAGCTGGGGTATCTCTCCCTCCAACATCCCCTGCATCCAGAACTGTTCCAGGGCAGGCCCCCATTACTCTGGAGGCACTTGGACTATTGGGTCTTGGGGGAAGACTTCAGAGAGAAGCCAGCCTGAGACTCTAGCCAGCAGCAACAAGATCAGCCAAAGCAGAGACCTCTGGACAGTCAGAGAACTCTGCAATTTTGACTGTACTTTCTGTGCCCTGTGCTGATTGGCTGTTTGCTCCAACTCTCTACCACCTCCTTCTTCGCAGTCAGTTAACCCACAGCTTCACTCTATACCTGCCCCTCTTACCCTCTAGACTCTGCCCAGCCCCCCTTCCTTTCCCTGTTCTTTCCATTTAACTTATCCCCTCCTAGGTTAAGCCAACCCATAACAAAAATCAGAACTGCCATGATGTTTGCTGCCACCACAGAGTGCACACTCCTTCCCCCACCCTGCATGTGTCTTCTCTGTTTAGATTGTAAGCGCTTTAGAACAGGGACCATTTACTACTCTGTGTTTGTACAGTGCCTTGCACAAGGAGGCCTTGCTCCTGTGGCCCTTAGGCACTATCATTATAAACAGGATTAATAATAATTTTCCCCTCATTTAAAAAATAATAAATGCAGTTCTGGTAGTCATTTTGTATATAGCAGTATTTACAATTGGATGTTAGAATGGAAATCTGCTCACTAAAGTAATAGTGTTAAAACCTCTTGCTGTGTATATGAAGAACATTGCCTTCACATGCCAAGGAGACTATATTTTGTTATAGCTCATACTCTATAATTAATTGCAATACCTGTCTTTGTTAAAGAGCATATTATTTTCCACTGGTGAAATCCTGGCTCCATTGAAGTTAATGGCAAAACTTCCATTGGACTTTAATGGGGCCAGGATTTCACCCCATATCTTTACATTCTTATTTTCGGAACAGTTCTGTTTTTCTTCGGATAGCATTTGTATTTTCACAAAGTAACCTGATCATCGACAATGATTTGAAAGCTGAAAGCAATGTACCATGTGATATTCCCCTCAAGCTGCATGACACCTGCACAAACTTTCATGAAGGGAGTGCACAATGGTAACACATGATCGAGCTCTTTCCTAATCCTTAGCCTTTAATTAAAATTCAGGCAAGATTCACAATGAATTCATGGTACTGAAATCCCTGATGGGATTTATGGAATTTGTCCATATTTCAAATATTAGTCATTCCTGTATGAGTCTATTGTGTGACAAGGTCACTGTCTTCTCTTATCAATCATCGAGGTATATAACTTGTGTGCATTTTAAGAAAATGCAACAGTCATTGGTTTGACAGGGAAGAACTTTGGCCCTCAGTAAAACTGAAACTGTTGTGGAGCTGATACACTCAGTATTTTGGAGGAGAGGGCAGACTGGGACCTTTTTAATGTCTAGCACTTCCTTTAGATAATGTAGGTATTGTAGCCAAAAAAAGTTGCTCTGTGTATTTGAGTATTGAAGAGAAGGCGGGGTAAGCATAAAAGTCTTAATATTTTAGTATAGTTATTCACTTGAGACTATCTAGGTGGATGCAAAAAGAAAAGGAGTACTTGTGGCACCTTAGAGACTAACCAATTTATTTGAGCATGAGTTTTCGTGAGCTACAGCTCACTTCATCGGATGCATACCGTGGAAACTGCAGCAGACTTTATATACACACAGAGAATATGAAACAATACCTCCTCCCACCCCACTGTCCTGCTGGTAATAGCTTATCTAAAGTGATCATCAAGTTGGGCCATTTCCAGCACAAATCCAGGTTTTCTTGCTCTCCACCCCCCCCCCCCACACACACACAAATTCACCTCCCCCCACCCCGGATGTTCTGGTTTAACTTGGATTTAAACTTTGAGAGTGGTCAGTTTGGATGAGCTATTGCCAGCAGGAAAGTGAGTTTGTGTGTGTATGGAGGTGGGGGCGGGGGGGTGAGAAGGCCTGGATTTGTGCTGGGGGTGGCCCACCTTGATTATCATGCACATTGTGGGGAGAGTGGTCACTTTGGATGAGCTATTGCCAGCGGGATAGTGAGTTTGTGTGTGTGGTTTTTGGGAGGGGGGTGGGGGGGTGAGAGAACCTGGATTTGTGCAGGAAATGGCCCAACTTGATTGTCATGCACATTGTGTGGAGAGTTGTCACTTTGGATGGGCTATCACCAGCAGGAGAGTGAATTTGTGTGGGGGGCGGGGGTGGAGAGCGAGAAAACCTGGATTTGTGCTGGAAATGGCCCAACTTGATGATCACTTTAGATAAGCTATTACCAGCAGGACAGTGGGGTGGGAGGAGGTATTGTTTCATATTCTCTGTGTGTATATAAAGTCTGCTGCAGTTTCCACGGTATGCATCCGATGAAGTGAGCTGTAGCTCACGAAAGCTCATGCTCAAATAAATTGGTTAGTCTCTAAGGTGCCACAAGTACTCCTTTTCTTTTTGCGAATACAGACTAACACGGCTGTTACTCTGAAATCTAGGTGGATGGAAATCCTCTACCCTCAGACTTTTCTTTACCCCTTTATATCATAATTTAGGTCCTGATTCTGCAAAGACTTATGCACACATTTAACTTTATGCACTGTGAATACACGCAGTGAAGTGAATGGGGCTAATCACAATATAAACCATATGGGCCTGATCCTTGGTGCAAAGGAAATGTAAAGTCATCTTAAATGGGCAGCTGAGAATCTCTGTTATGGGGGAATCCTGGGCTGGCATAATCAGCTGTCACCCTCTTTCAGCAACACAGCCTAAGGGATGTGCCACAGGAGGAGTGCGTATGGACAAATTACCGTTGCTTTCTGTTGGTCTGGAATGGCTCCTAGAGGATTGTTGTAAATCAACATAAATTTGAACAGTCCTGAAATGGCTCTGATTTACTTTGAGTGCTACAAGGATAAGGGGAATACAAGAGTGACTTTGAGCCACATTTCCTCCACTCCTCAGTCCTGCTCTCAGCACGGTGGATCTGTGTCTATGCTTTTACTTGTTAAATGTAAGGTACAAAGAAGATCAGTAGTAATCTAAAATAATCTCAAAATGAAATGCCATGGCTTTATTTCTAGAAGAATCCAAAATACCGCATAGATATTATGGGGATAATATCCCTATTGTCCATTGCTGTATGAAAAAGGAGGAATATGCTAGTTGCTAAATTATACATCTGGTTGTGACAGATCATATAAATATTGAATTCTTATCCATAAATCACAACTTGTGAAGACAAGGTTATGCAAATCATTACAAACAAATGGGATTTAAAATGAGGAGGTTACGCTTTCTTTACTAAATGTTGTAATTCACCAACTTGATGTGACATCTGTAATTGCATATTTGCAAATGCTTGTCTTTTCCAGTAGTTCATCAGCATAGCATGTACAAGTTCCATTTTCCTTATCACTTCTGTATGAAAATAAATAACTGCATGCTTCTCACAGAATGCAATCCAGTTTAAGTCACTAGTTTGTACTAAGTATTTCAAATGGAATGCTAGCTGTGTGACTGTTTCTTGCATGACCTCATTTGATCTGAAGTGAGCCCATTGGTACCAGTGATCTAGATTTTCCTCTGGTAAATTGTAATTAATTTGCTCAGCAACTGGAAATCCCAATACCAGATCTCCTAGGAGTTAATAAAATGGTTTGTTTTTTTATTTTTAGCTTTTCATCTATTACAGTATTAATTTTACAGCTGATTTTCATTCGATAATCTAAAAGCTCAGTTTTGGGGGGGATGAACTCCCTTCATCTTTCAGCATCTTTCTCAATAATAGCTAAAATCTTGAACTGGCATTTACTTATTTTTACAAAAATTAGTGCTTCTTGTGGAAGGTTTCCTATTACGTCTGCATACAAGACCATGATTTAAATGTCAAAGATCTGCTGGTATTTTCTTTACATTGATATCTGTTGGAAAAAAATTTGTTCCCTCTGTGCTATGTGGGTCAGTTGGTTGAGGCAACATTGTGTTTGCATCAGACATTCCCTTTTTCCATTCTTCTTTTCCAGATTATAGAACAGGCCCCTGTTTCACTCAGGTCAACAACCAGATGTGTCAGGGCCAGCTGACTGGCATTGTTTGCACGAAGACTCTTTGTTGTGCAACCATTGGACGTGCCTGGGGCCATCCTTGTGAGATGTGTCCTGCCCAGCCTCAGCCCTGTCGTCGTGGCTTCATTCCTAACATCCGCAATGGAGCATGCCAAGGTAAGGCTTTTGATTTGGCTGTGCATGGTTACTGCATCGTGAATGTTGTCTAGAAAAGCTCATATTCACCTAAAACCAAATTACTGTTGTTTTTGTGCAGTGTTTGTTATTTCATAGATTGAGATTCCATGAATCTCAGAAATAATAAACACAGAAAAATTATTATGATTGCTGTTGTTCACAAAATTCTAATAGTCCTGGAAACGCCAAAGTTTTAGCTGGGATACATGCACCTAATAATGAAACCAATGGTATGGTGGGGAAAATACAAACCAAAAGAACATAATGAGAGACAAACACACAGGGGC
This sequence comes from Lepidochelys olivacea, assembly GCF_965140295.1. Lineage (NCBI taxonomy): Eukaryota > Metazoa > Chordata > Testudines > Cheloniidae > Lepidochelys > Lepidochelys olivacea. The sequence goes on along the minus strand of NC_140415.1, from coordinate 82,240,773 downwards.
TGTCTCTCACATCCACCAGCCATGGTATAATGCTAGTTACTGAAACCTGAGTGTCTGTCTCACTCTGGCCTTTGATTAAAGTAAAAATGCCCATGTAACTCTTCTAACTTTGAGTTATGTCTTGAAAAAAGAACTGATGGCCTCTTTGTTACTGTTGAGCAGTTTGCTCTGTAAAATGGTGGTTGGGGTCCTAGTTCTTTATCTTTGCTATTTACTTACCTATTTGCACAACCTTGGGGACACATAAACCACCAGTGGCTCCAACTACAAGATCTGTCAGTCAGTTGGGTTCAAAGGCTGAAGAGTGCATTAGCAGATGCAGTACCAAGAACATTGCTTTGTGAATGGACAGTAGCCCCCTGTGTCTTTGACTGGTAAAGAATGGTCTAAGACCTGAGAAGTCCTGTCAGACTCCTTGTCTGATGCACCATTCCTTTCTGCCTTTTCTCTAGCAATCAGTTACTGATTGTTCCACTCGCAGATGACCTCATATATATGATTAGGGCAGACATATCAAGAAAGCTTCTGTCTTGCCTGCTCTCTGTCTCTTCCTTTGATTGACTTCTTAAGCTACATGCAGTTTGAATGAAATGGCTAAAGATAGCAGAAATTCCAGATAATTAGGAGGTTACTTCTTTTCTGTTGCATAGGTGGTGGTAGTCTCAGGTTGAGATATGTAATGAATTAGACTGTTGTTTCTGTACTTTTCCTGCGATTCCTAGCAGCCAAGTTGGCAGAAATACTCTCCAGAGTACATAACTTCTGTACATTTTCTCTAGTTTGGCCACAAGGCACAAATAATACAGGATCTTGTTTGCGGTCAGTGTTCTAGGACCCCAAGGCAATCTCTCTTTCTGACTGTCTGGGCAAGTATCCACAGCTAGTGTGAGGTCTGACTCATTATCAGATCTGAAATCAATTGTTACTACAATACATGCATGGTTACAATCTGACAAGCCACTCTGACTGCTTATTGCATTGGGTATAAAGTGTTTCACAACTCTGCTTATAGCATGTAGTAATGGCACTTTACGACCTTTGGAAAACCAGGGTTATTCCTGTGTTTGTGATTGTGAATTGGGCTTCAGATTTTGTCACTGAAATATGTATGTCTCCAATGAAATCCTCAAACCCTACAGTCAATATGCAGCACCAAGAAGATGACGACACATGGATTTCTTTCTGTTTCTTTCATGGATTCTTATAATCATTGTATGCACTTTTACTTTTTGTAAAAATAGCATAAATGGGTATAGTCTATTAAAGACATGGGGGAAGTTTGTTACTGAGGGGAATCTCAAAATCAACCACATACACTGATCTGCCTGTGGGTGTCAATATCTTGTAAGTCTTACGACTTCCCAAAGCCATTTCAGAAAACGTGATTGGGTTGCAGTGGTCGCTGTACAGACAGATCCCCAGATGTAACTGAGAGAATGCCTAACACCGTACAAGAGAGAATGGTTATAACTAGGTGTAGCGAAGCGATGAATCACCGGTGCGGAGCCTCCTGCTGGTTGTCCTGGGAATTAGCTCTCCAGCCCTGGAGCGCCCTCTGCTGGCCAATGTCCTACTTGCCTCAGGCCCCCATGTCCCTCCCAGATCCCGGTGCCCCTTACCTCAGGGTTCTGCCCTCTGCAGTACCCCCACAGTCTCTGGATCTCCCCTCCACAGGGAACCCCCAACCCTCTATCCCCACCTTGACTCAGTGGCTACTGCCAGTCATCGTTTAGCCCCCCACTCTCTGGGGCAGACTGTGGTCCATAATCCACTCATCACTGGCAAGGAGGGTTTGGACCTGCTGCCTTTCCCTGCAGCCCAGTACCTGCTTTGGCCTTTCTGTCAGGCTTGCCCTCGCCCTCAGCCCTGCCCCTGTACCCTGAGCTCCCAGGCAGCCAAGTCCATCTCCCTCCAAAGCTGTCCAGCAGCCCTTTTATAGGGCCATCTGCGGCCTGATTGGGGCGTGACCCCAGCTGTGGCTGCTTCCCCAATCAGCCTAGCCTATTGGCTCCCTGGGGCAGCCCTTTCCCAGGGCTGTTTTAACCCCTTCAGGGCCGGAGCGGGTGACCACCCCGCTATACAAGAAGAACTCCTTTCTCTAAATAGTCCAATATAAATACTTCAGTCAGCCAATAGAATGATTAAAGGATTAGGAAACTTGCCTTCTAGTGATAGACTCAAGGAGCTCATCTATTTAGCTTTGTAAAGAGAAGGGTAAGGCATAGGGTGACCATATTTCCGTATCCTGAATACGGGACACCTGATAAAATTACTCGTATTCAAGTGAGTTCAACGGCAATCAATCAGAATATGCAGTAGAACCATTCAAATTAACATCAAGTTGACTGAGTCCCTGTTAAAAAGAAATACTGCATAGTTGGATTCTTTTTATTTACCTTCTTATTTTTAAGGCTTTAGGGTTCGCATGGCGAGAGGTGACCCACACATCCCTACCCGCCACCCCACACACACGGGGAGAGGTCTCACACACACACACTCTCTCTCTGGTGGTGACCAACTGTCCCGGCGCTCTCCGCCCTCTATGCCTGGCTAGGCCTCCTGGACGGACCCACCTCTCCTGGTACCTGGCGCCACATCTTCCTAAGGCAACGTGTGGGGGGCACACAAGGTCATATGCCTCTTCCCTCCCCCCACCCACCCCCCGGTTTCTGTCAGGGTTCACACAAGAATGTGGCCAGCAGCAGCCTTTTGGCACTGTGCGAGCAGGATGGGACGGAAGGGGGGGGCTGCTTCTAGCCACAGAGGAAGAGGAGGTGAGGAAGGGATGACCTGGCCTATGTCTTTGTAGAGCTCATCTCTTCTTTCCCCTGCCATGTGGCTGGAAGCAGATTGTCCCTTTCTGCCTGCACAATGTTGAAAGGCAACTAACATCTCCAGGCTGCTGATGGTCATGGACATAAGCCAGCCCCCTCTGGCTACAGCATGGGCAGGAAGGGGTTAAGCTCTAAGGATGCATTGTGCACCAGGGCCCAAGGAACCTGACTGCAGGGGCTTCATGGAACCTGGCCAGAGAGGTGGCTCAGCAGGGCAGGGTGCCTAGGAGTCAGGGTCCTAGAGCCCAGTCTCCAGCCCTAGTCCAAATGTCTATATTGCAATTAAAGAGCCCCTTAACTCAAGCCCGCTGAGCCCAAGTCAGCTAGCACAGGGTTTTTAATTGCAGTGTATACATAGCCTTATTGATGATGTGGGGTGAGACAGCTTCCCATCCCAGCCAGGAAAGGGGGTTAAAGAGCTCCTGTGGGCACAGTCAGCATCTGCCCAGCACATCTAAGAGGCCTGTCCAGCCTGAAGGGGGTGGATCCTTAAAAGTGAGGATTCAAGCCCAATACCAGGTGGCATTCAGAGGGAAGCTCTCTAGCTTCACAAAGCAGAATTTGCTTAATAGGAAAGCTGCTTAAAGAGCCTCCGCTGCCTGGATCTGCCTGGAGCATTTGAAGAGGCAGAGGGATCATCTTTACTTTGTTTTCCTTTTTAAAGCCTCAGACACACTTGGTGTTAGGAACCCATCCCCCTGCACAGAGACTGTTTACCTTTTGCCTTGCAGGGAACAGCAAGGTGAGCCTGGACTGCTTTTATTTTGTTTATCTTTTTCATTTGAACTCCTTTTGCATCTAGAAGGGTTGCTTCCCCAAGCTTCACAGCTGGAGGCCCACACCCCACACTGCAAACCAACTCAATATCTACATCCAGCGAGGGACTTCTGGGATGAGAGAGGTGCTCACCCTCACCCTTGGGAGCACCCTAGACTGCAGTGGTTCTCAAACTTTTGTACTGGTGACCCCTTTCCCATAGCAGGCCTCTGAGTGTAACCCTTTATAAATTAAATCACCACTTTTTAATAAATATCTTTAAAAATATAACACCATTATAGATGCTGGAGGCAAAGTGGGGTTTGGAGTGGAGGCTGACAGCTTGCAACCCCCTATGTAATAACCTCATGACCCTTTGAGGGGTTTGAGAACCCCTGCCCTACAGGTTCAACCTGACACAGTGGCTGTACGAAACATGAGCTTTGTTGAGAAATCATTGAATTCACTGAAATCCAGTCTAAATAATCCTCATAAGTAATGAAGAAGTTTTATATATGTTCTAAAATCCCTAAAGATGAGAGTTGAGGGTGGAAATGAAAGGGGGCATGAAAGATAAGACCAGATTAGTGATTTCTAATTGGGAGTGCCACTATTTGCCTCAGGAGGACTCTTCCTGTCACACACACACACACACAAAGGTCAGAAGAGATAGCACTAATCCATTTCTAGCTTTATTTAAGGATTGTGAGAAATGAAATTCTCCTCTTAAGTAGGTAATTTGGCCACTGTCATAAGAAAAAATTAATGGAAAAACTGGACACCGACCATTAGCAACTGATACATTATGATATAGAGGCTCTTTGATGTAATGGGCACTATATAAGGACACAGATTAGACAAATGTGGATGAGATAGACAGATAACCCATTTGAAGGAGTTGGAAGGCTGCATGGTGAGAAAGTTACATGAAAAAACAAAGAAAATCAGAACTTGCCAAGCCTGAAGATCTGGAGAACAAATTTACCTTATGAGGATCCATGAGTCAGCAAAGAATAACATCAAAGTCCCTGGTCCAGACGGAGAGGGAATTGGCTTGAGTACTAACTGAGGAGCTGTCCTCACTTATTACTAAATTGTATCAACAAGTGTATCACTAACTTCTGTAGGCTTCTATATACAGCTGTTAGCCTTTCTGAACTGCTAACCAGTTTTATCCTTATTTATATGTGAAAATTAAACGAGAATAAGTTATGGTGTGCACTTCCAAAGACTGGAGTTAATCAAGAATAGCTATCTAGAATAACCCCATGTAGGCAAGCCCTTACTTAAAGAACAAATAGCTATATCTATCCGAATATATATATAATCAGGGAAGTAAGTGCTGATCCAGATTATATGGTGTTAACTGATGTAATTTACACAGTGAAGGAGCCAAAGGCTGAGGTTGGAGCAGGAAAATCAACAAGAGGTGTAAAATAAAGCAGCCTGCCTTTATTTTTATATGACTGTGGGCCATTCATTTCACTTCTTTATGCTCGTAAATAGGGATAAAAGCCTAGCTGGCTGGCTAGAGAGACAAGGTGGATGAGGTAATAATTTTATTGGACCAACTTCTGTTGGTGAAAGTGACAGGTTTTTGAGCTACACAGAGCTCTTTTTCAGGTCTAAGAGAGGTACTCAGCTGGGTGGCTGGCATTTTTTGTGGATTAATCAGTTATGTTTGCAGAGTGAGTAGAATGCTATAGATTTATGTATTCATTCATTCATTAATGATACCATGGCAACCTAAAGAGGAATTTAAAAATAGCCCAGATCTTTAAATCTCCCCATAGCAGTTCTTTTTGCTTCAACAATAGGTTTTATGACTGATGTTTAATTCAGGAGAAGACTGAAATGGCACCTGTCATGTTCCCATGAGATCAGATAGTCCCTCATCCAAAGTATTCAGACAAGAGACAGTCTTAGTTGAAAATATTTTCTTGCCATTACTACATGGCTGTGCAGCAAGGTAATGGCAGGAATCCCATGCTGGAAGATTTCTCAGCTCCTCCCTACATTCCTTAACAGTCCATTTTTTAGCTACTCCCTTTCCTCTTCAGACAGTGATTCTTAGCACCAGGGAGAGGAAATAGAGAGCTCCTACATCTTTGCCCCACTACTGAGTGGCTAATCCAATCTCAAGAGTTTTCTCAAACATCTTCCCTCCTACTGCCCATTGTTCTTATGAAAATGGGAAGGAGCTGCAGGAGATGATATGCTGAGTAATGATATAGTGAGAATACATCCAGTCAGAGATGGCAGAATACATAAAAACTTCAAATTCATGATGAAAAACAACAGATATTAATTTCCTGATAGGTCAGTTCTGAAGAACTGCTGTGTGTGTTAGTGACTCTCTTAAAATAGATGTCCCCTTACCTGGGACTCCATCTGGCTCCCATTGAAGTTAATGCCATAGCTCTCAGGATCAGACCCCTAGTAACTGATAATACCTTAAATTATTAAAACAAGAAAAAAAATCTGTGATTTTCACCGTTTCTGCAGATTATTTACTTTTGCATTATTTTACTCATCTAGCACACACAGAAAAGGCTAGTCTTTTCAACTGTATTCTAGGCCATTTAGCATTCTGGTTCTCAAGCACCGGGTTAATTAAAAAACAACCAAATCTATTTTCATTTAAATTAAAATATAACATTCAGGTGAATGGTTTTGGGTTTTGTTTTTTTTTTTTTAAACAAAAAAGTTTTACTAAACAGAAACAAACCAAGCTTCTTCCCCAAAATTTAGGGTCTAAATCAGAGGTGGGCAAACTGCTGCCCGCGGGCCACATTTGGCCCGCGGGACTGTCCTGCCCGGTCCCTGAGCTCTTGGCCCGGGAGGCTGTCCCCCAGCCCCTCTCCCGCAGCCTCAATTCACTGCTCTGCCGGCGCAATGCTCTGGGCAGCGGGGCTGCAAGCTCCTGGGGCAGCGCAGCTGCAGAACCCAGCCTGATCGGGTGCTCTGTGCTGCGCGGCTGCCTGTCCTAGTACAGCCACGCCGGCAGCCAGCGGCGCTCCAGGTAGCGCGGTCAGGGAGCAGGGAGAGGGGGAGTTTGGAGTGGTGGTCGGGGGTGGGGGTTTGGGTAGGGGTCAGGGCAGTCAGAGGGCAGGGAACATGGGGGTTGAATGGGGGCAGGGGTTCCGGAGGGGTCAGGGAGAAGGGGTGGTTGGATGGGGCAGGGGTCCCAGGGGAGGGGCAGTCAGGAAGGGTTGGATGGGGCGGTGGGGGTTCTGGGGGCGGTCTGGGAGCAGGGGGGGTAGATGGGGCAAGGGTCTGTGGGGGGCAGTCAGGAAGGAGGGGGGTTTTGGATGGGGAGGCCGGGGAGGCAGTTAGGGGCTGGGAGGCCGGGGGCGGTCAGGGGACAGAGAGCCGGAGGGGTCAGATGGGGGCGGGGGCCAGGCCATGCCTGGCTGTTCGGGGTGGTACAGCCTCCCCTAACCGGCCCTCCATACAATTTCTGAAACCCGATGCAACCTCAGGCGAAAATGTTTGCCCGCCCCGGTCTAAACTATCTGACAGAATTTCTTCAAGTATATTTGACAGAGCCTCCATTTCCCTAAGCTTTTTCTTTTATTTGTAGGGTTCGCTGAGAAACTGTCCACTCATCAGAGACAGAGGCCGAAGTTGGCTAGATTTTCAAAGGTGCATGTGTAAAGTTAGCAATGCAAATCCTGCACGCGGTTACCACTTACTCAGAAAACTCTGAAAAAGCAAAGAACCTTTTTTCACTTGCCAGATATTATCAGACCCTGAACACATGGAAACATTCTACCTAATCTTTAGCATATTGAATCTCTTGGTATATACAACTGTGCCTAAAGGATAATTCATTTAATTTTGTGTTTATGGCACCAAGAATGCTTTTTATTCATTTGGCCCTCAGAAGCATGAACAGTTGGGGAATGAATAATGTTGAAATTAAGGCATAGTTAAACCTGGCTGACGAGGTAGAACGAAAACACTCAAACCACCCGTCTATTTGATCACAAAATTGTAGTGTATGCAGACAAATGATTCCCATGGCTTAAAATGGTATTCAGAAAGTAATTCACTGAATTAGCCATTTTAAGAATATATTGTATTAACTTTGCACTCTCTAGTCTTTCCAGATTCCAAAAGGCTAATTGCATAATTCTGAAAACCCTTATTTGGACAAGCATGGGGAGGGGGTTGTGTGATGTGAAATACAAGTAGTAGTCTCATTGACTTCAGCTACTCCCATAAAAAGGAACTACTTGCAGGATTAGGCCTCTAGGTTGTATTTCTTGTAACTAACAATGGTGCTTAATGTATTCATTCACTTTATATTAAAAATGATTTTAAACAATTCCCTTACAGTGAAAATATAACACCTACCCCACACATTTGGATTAACATCTTTCCTAGAAGTTGTTGAACACGTAAGCCAGCTCATGTGATTGAGGCTTTGCAGGATCAGTACCTCAGTTAGCAAGACTGTATTCATATTTCTTCATTGGACATGTTTCCTTCTTTGAAAAGCAGTATGCGGTGTAAAATAACCATCCCCGAGGTGGTTTTTCTTTTCTCCCCTTTCAAAAATAATGGATTTTTTCCCCAAACCATTAAAGTTGTAAGTAATTAATGGAATTACTTGAATTCTAAAACTTTGTTCAAGGCCAGAGAGAAACCTTTTCTGTTTCTGGAACTTATTCATTTCCTGCTGCTACTGCAATTAATTTATAATTACTTAATATCTTTGGCTTATAAAGCAGTGAAGTGTACTCTTATGAGATTCAAACAGAGATTGTCTTTGTGAAGGCCACCAGTAAACTCAGATATTGCTGTTTTCAAATTAATCTGCTTTTTAACCACAAGTTTGCTGAGGTAGCATAATTTAAACAAGCAGCAATAACTGACGGGGTGCATTTATATTCAGCATCTTAAGTTCATTTTGAGGCATAAGTGTCAAAGGCCATATACAATAATTATGTGCTGGAGGAGGCTGCTGGGTAGGTTTGGTATGAGTGGAACTTATCTTCTCTCTGGATGCTGCTTAATCATACCTGCCAGGTCTGACTTCCCTGGACTCACGATTAGAAGGGACAGCTTTGCTTTCCAAATAGATCAGATTGCACTAAGTGATGTTTTTTTAAAAAGAATGTTCCCAGGAAGGATATGCTGGAACCCCCTACCCTTATAAGAGCGTCAGCAGACCCACAATCTAAATGATGTATTTGCACACTGCTATGTGAAATAAACTCAGGACAGTTACCAAAAAAAAGTATAAACACTTCCAGCAAATGTACTTAAAATAAGTTTGTTTGCCAAGGAGTGTTGCCTCCTTTCTTGGTAATGACAAACTGCTTTTACTTAAATGGTAAATCAGATGACTAGATCCCCAGATCAGTCACCCTACCTATCAACAACGCAGCAACCTGGGGTCATGAGGCTGAGGTTTTTTTTGTTTTGTTTTGTTTTGTTTTTTTGGCGGGATGGGAAAGGAAGAGTCTTTGTTAAAATATTGGCAGTGCATCACTGGAAAGAGTAGGGTCAGAGGAGAGTCAAAGCCAAATAAAATGGAAGTCAATGTGAAAGAAAGAATGAGGGAAAAGTAGATGCTTTTTGGAACCAGTTTTTTCCTTTTTTTAAAATACTTTTATCTTCCTAGTGCTTGATTTAAATAGCACGAACCAAAAATAACAAAACTAAAAACCTTCCTCCCACAAACAGAATAGGAGGCTGGCTGGCTGGCTGTGTATGGGAAACAGGGAGGTGACTGTCCACTGAGTGCTGTTAATGTGCAAATTAAACCAACTGAAAAAAATTGTGGAAAATATTTCCCCCCCCCAAATCCTTTCAGTTATAATAATCCTAAAGGGTTCTTTTAACAGTAATATCTAAAACTTCCTTTTATCTACAAGTGGCAAAGGGTCATGTGGCACCTTATAGACTAACAGACATATTGGAGCATAAGCTTTCGTGGGTGAATGCCCACTTCGTCGGATGTCATGCGACAAAGCGGGCATTCACCTGTGAAAGCTTGTGCTCCAATACGTCTGTTAGCCTATAAGGTGCCACAGGACTCTTAGTCTGGATCTGTAAAAGCGGCAAACACGGCTACCCCTCTGATATTAGATACAAGTGAGATTTTTAAGTAGACAGTGTACTTTTAATATTGCTGGCTACTCTGAATTCTGTATTTAAATAATTGAAGGAGTAATCTAAAACTCACCCCAATGCACATAAAGCTCTTTGGTGCCTGGAGGCCTACTGGCCCTCATTGTTATGGCTTGTTTGGAAAATTGTCCTTGATATTTTAAAAAAATTGATAAGTAGTAGAAGCATCTGGGCTCCACATCTTCTACAGAAAAGGAGGCTGGTGGTAGTATGAAGACTTATTGTGACAAAAAGGATTATCTCAAATGCTCTTGTCAAAATCCTAAAACCAGTCCTTTGCATAGTGGAGTGATCAGAGTCAGAGAGACAGGACAGGGCAGGCCCATCCAAAAATGCTAAAGCCAACTGTGGGTATCTGACCTTAGTCTATGACTGCAGACAAAGGAATACCCTCTAACTTTTGAACTTGAACAAGGCTGGTGTATAGTACTTTGCTGTTGTAGAGTGAAGAAATTTGCACAGCTTTTACATCTGCTTATCTGTTTTTTTTGAAATAATAAAGCAGTTTGTTTTTCAATTCCAACGTCTTTTATAATCACTAAGTGTTCTGTTCTGCTGTATGTGGGTTATACCCACATATGGGCTAGGAAACAACATGGGTTTGGACTCAGTTTCCTTCTCATTGCTCTCTCAGCAAGGAGCTGGGGAGGAGCATAGTTGCCCCAACCTTGATCCAGCCTACCTTCTCTGAACCCACAAATATGGATGTCTTTTGAGCTCCTATAGAGGAGTATCTGAGATTTTTGGAAACAAAGGTACCACGTAATGGAAATGCCTCCACGCAGTTAGGATCTGCAGGTTTTCACTCCCCAGAATTCACAGAAGTGGAGTGGAGCCTTTGGGCACTTAATCAAATTGTTTATTGTGAAAGAATTAATAAACATACAACTGCAAAATTTCATAGAGCTATAGTTTAAATGAACTTTTGAAAGGAGAGCTGTGAGAGCTTATGAGAGGCTAAGTATCTGAATGTATACATCATGCATTAGCTTGAAGCCTGCTTTCCCTACTCTCCCCCCACCCCCGTTTGATACAAAGAGTTCCTCTATATGGCTCTGGCCTACACTGGTTAGTTCAGAGAGATCTCTGTAAGTTACTCTGTATTATTTTAACTACTCCTCTGATCTAGCAGTAATAAATTCAGTCATTGGGGCTGTGCTGATAGTAATCTACAGAAATACAGGATGTTTTTGTCTATATGGAAAATGCTTTACATCTGTGGGACTATTGCACTTTAAAAGTATAGCATTGTAATCGATGTTTTTGAAAAGTTCTTGGCTCATACCTTATTGTGTATACTGTAAATAATTTTTTTTGCAGTGAATGAGCTTGTAATGACTAAAGTTATGGTCGTGATGTTGGTTCTCGTATTTCACAGTCAGGATATATGTTTTTTGTACTATGTTGTAATGAAGTTGGGAAGAAAACATAGTTTAAATTGGAAATAGTGCATGTTAAAGCACAGTAGAAATCTACTATAGATGAACTGCAAAGGAAGAATAAAAATAGAGTAAGTTTATATAAAAGTACAATTTAACAACTGTGGAGCTCCACAGTAACAAGTCTGTCAAATCTAGCAGGCCCTGAATGTTGCATGCTTAATCTAATATATCACAATGTATAGTTTAGGGGAAAGGGGAATAAAGCATGGGTAAGGGTCAATGCCAGACAAAGTGGTCTCCAAATTCACGATGAGATGCAGAAGTGTGGTAATGCAAATAATGGTTATTTTTCAGAATATTTTCAAAGATGGAGCTGTCCATCTGTTTATCACAACTGTAATTCAAGCAATGTCTGATTTCAAGCAAACTACTGTTTTCTCTTGATAGATGTTGATGAGTGCCAGGCTATACCAGGGGTCTGTTCAGGAGGAAACTGCATTAATACAGTTGGCTCGTATGAATGCAAGTGTCCTGCTGGTCACAGACAGAATGAGGCAACTCAGAAATGTGAAGGTAAGTGTATAGTGTCTGAGAACATTCCTAAATGGTGATCATTGACTCAAAGTAAAGTGTCTCTTTGTGGTGTGGTTTTAGACACTTGTACAGTGGATCATGACTGGAGACTGGTAAAAAGAGAAAAAAAGTTTGCAAAGTTCTGGGTTTTACTACACAGCATTTTAGCTGTGTTTGATGTAGAGAGGCTCTACCGGTTGTACTTGTGCTGTGCTTTGTCATCCTCATTGGGTTCATCACATCATATGTATCTGCCTTGTTCTTCGTACTTTCTACTAGATAGTTTGGCAGCTTACCTGACAAACTCAATAAAGCAGAAAATAATTCTGTTCCAAAATTTAAAAAAATTAAGGAGAAAAGACTGAATGTACAGCATTTGGAAGCAATTGTATTATCATGATTTTTTTTTAAGTTTAAAATATTCTAGTTTTAATGGATATCATCAACCTACTGATCATAGTAACAGCTGATTTGATACTATGTAGAGTTTGTATTAAAGAAGGGGGTGGGTAAGTACAAGTCCCAAAGGAGACTACATACTTTTAGTGCAGTGGAGTTTAATTTTTGCTTTAATTTACCAATCCAGTTGAGACTCAGACATTGTTGGTATTCTACAAATAGAGTTTGCTTACTTGGTGAACACGTTGATTGGCTAAAAGCAAAAACTTTTTGAAGTTTCAAAGCAGTGTAATGGAAAATTGTTAAGTGTATATAGCTCTAGTGCCGTATATAATCTTAACAGTTCTAGTAATTTATGAACTGTTCATCTGAGAGGTGTCACTGTAGTTTGTACAGGTTAGATGTTCACAGCAGTGAAATATGTTTACAGTTAAAATTATTGCTTGATTTTTTTTACCTTCTGATGCACATCAGTTTTATTTCAATATTTATTTATGTGAATTTACTGTTACGACGTGATTAAAAGAAACAAGAACATTAGAACTTTACTTGTTCTAGCGAACATTTTCTTAGAAAGCAAAGGCAACTTTACTTTCAAGTCTGATAGTAGAGAAAGGGCGGTCTTTTGGTTTGCCGTTAGGAGGCAGTTTAAGTAAGCTACTAGATTCTTTGATACTGAGTTGAGTTCATTTAAAAACAAACAAATGTGGTTAGATGTCTATGGCCAAATGTTGAAGTAGTCTTAGCTCGGTAGTTTTGCTTGCAGTCAAATACAGGGATACAAAATTCAAAGAGCAACACTATCAATTTGGAAATCACATTTCCATATGAAAATTCTGTGTCTATGTTATTATACAAAATATTTAATGTTATTAAAAAGACTAAAACAAAACAAAAACAAACAACAAAAGTTAAAGGATTTTGTTCCCTCTGCTTTTCCAGTTCATTTATTTTATGCATTTGACAATATTTTCTGTATAGCCAGTTTTCCTCTTTTGTTGGTGGTCAGTTTCACTTATTTTCTCCTGGTCTTCTAGTATGATGCCATTACGCTCATGTATTGCTTTGGGAGATGCTTGTGTGCATTTTCTTCCCCAAGCCCTTCAAGAAAGTGTTAACCAATAATATTCAGAGTTGCTGTTGTTTCTGAATTTGGAGCTAGCCAGGCCTTTGCTTGTCCAGGCCCCAGCACCATGGCTGAGAAGCAACAGGAGCTGTGTGTATGTATTTTAGGTTGCCCCTGTGCAAATGGCCGGGGAATTCGAGAACCCTGGCCGGTGGACCAAGGGGACCTCCCTTTGGACCACAGAGACAAACAAGGATCAGGGAATATCAGGAGCCTTGTAGGGTATGCCTACATTGTATTGTAAACCCAGGTCTGTGGGTCGTGGGCTTGTGGACCTGGTGTTTCTAAACCTGAACTTGAATGTCCACCTGGGCTTTGTAAACCTGGGCTTACAGTTGCTGAACTTGGGACTTACAGCCATGCTATTGTACAACACATGCCTACTGGGTGTGGTGTTGTGTCCCATCTAGTGGCACCGAGACCACTTAGAGAGAGTTAAATGAGTCTGCTCTACAGCCTTAGCTAATAGCAAGTTGGCTTTTTGCTTATGCTGTCGAGGCTCAGGCACTAATCTCCAGAGGTCCCTGGTTCGACCCCGCCTGCCGACGACTGGGGTCTGCTGGCGTTACATTATCATGTCCATGCTGCATTATGCATACCTTCGGACTCTGATCTGGTTTTTTAGCTGCAAAATTACAGGGCTTGGACTGATATTGCAGTGGGACTTCACAAGAGCCAGGCTTCATCTGGGTCTGGGCCAAGAGGAGCAACAGGGATAGCCTGACTCTAGAATACCTGGGTTTTCTTCACAGAAGCTGTGAAACAGCAGCTGGGCAAAGCAAGGAGCCAGGTGTTGGGTGTTTGTTTCCTGGGAACATGCAGGAGTCTGGGGAGCAGGTGGAGCGTGGGGTCAGAGGTTTGAAAGTCAGGCTTTGCCTTTGCCGGCCTGCAAAAATGTGGGTGGAGGAAGATGGGTGAACCCAAGAATATTTGTTACTGTGGGTCTCAACCTGCCCAGAAGCCTGTTCAGAACAACAGTAAGGAGGAGAGAAAAAAAAAATTCTGACTCCATTTAAATCAGTGGCCAAACTCTCTTTGGCCTGGGCTACACTGGGGCAGGGGGGCAGGGGGTTTTGAACTCCGCTTACTCCTCCTGCGGAGGTGGAGTACAGGTGTCGGGTAGTGAAGACGTACCCTTTGTCTAATGTGGGGTCAGGATTTTACCTTGGGTATTTTATTTAATGGGCACATTATTTCAACACTTAATTTTTTTAAAGTAGTCACTTTTAATCGTTTCAATTCAGTGTCCCCTGTATTGCAGGTGCAAATGAGAGCATTTATGTTGTGATGATCTGGAGTTAGAGAATAAAGTAAAAATGTATAGTGCCTATTTGAGCAAAGGAAGAGAACAAATCTATCAGGTAATGGCCACATGTGAAAAGTTTGGTTTAAGCGACTTGCTACCATCATGCAGGAATTCTGTGGCAGAGGCAGGGATAGAATGCAGGTTTCCAGGCAGCATACAGCTGTCTTAACCATGAGACCATCCTTTGTCTTCCTGCAGTCCCCTGTTACATTCACTACACACTTCCCAAATTCTGCAACCAAAAAGGGAAGGGCCCTACAAACAACTGTCTCCTTCACTACAAAACCCTTATGCATCCCCAGAGCTAATCCATTCTGTGCACTGGAAAAGTCAGGGATCCTGTGGAAAAAGTAGTTTGTGATTTGTATGTGATTGTATCCTAATGCACATGCGCAAGGGAGGGGGCGAATGAAAGTTGCCCATGCAGCCTTAATTTTGACATTTTCTCCATTTTGAGTGGTTGACTTTGAAACCTTAATAATGTACTTTTAATGTAATGTTTTGTGTGCAATTTCCTTGTTTTGTTTTAAAAAAAAAAAAAAAAAACTGAAAAAACAGAAGTTCTATTTTGTGGCAACATATTGACACCAGCATGATTCATCAGCAAGATTGGAATTTTTAGATACCTTACACACATCTCTGCTTTGAGCTAATGGATAGTAATGGTGTGGTGTTATCCTCTGCATGGACAAGCGCTAGAGAAGAATAATACACAAATATACATCAGAGATTTTCACAAATATTTGCTGTCAGCAGAAGAATGGTGAGACTCAGAAATCTTGTGTTCCATTGCAGGCTGTGAGAGGTATGTATTTTTGTGGGTACAGACTCTTCTGTCCATTTGCCTAAGCTTGATCCTTCTGCTCTGTCCTCTCCAATCTGTTCCTGTCTAGTCTCTTCTCTACTCTTGGCTTCTTGCCTACCCAGTCCCAGTCTCTGCTTTTCAGGCTTCTCATCCCATTCCCAGCTTCCTAGTCTTTCCTTTTGGACTTGCTGTCCCAATCTCAACCCAGTCTCTCCCCCTCCCCACACCAAGTCCCAGTCGTCTTGCCCAGTCAGTCCCAATTTCCCCCTCCCAGCTCTTTGTTCAATCTGTCTCTCCCTTCCCCCACAATGGCTTCCAGACCCTGTCTCCCTTACTGGGCTTCTCATCCAATCTCAGCTCAGTTTTCCTTCTCTTGGACTCCTTGTCACAGTCTCTTTGCCCACTCAATTTCAGCTCTTTCCCCTGACCTCAGGTCCTTGTCTCTCTCTCCTCCCCCATTCCCTCACCACTGGTTCCTAGTCCTGGGCACCTTGTCCAGCCAGTCCCGGACTCCCCACTTCCCTCCAACATCTGATCTTAATGTTCCCTCCTCCTCCCATGTCCTTCATTAGGTCCCAGTCCCAGCCCAACCAGTCCCAGTCTGCTCTCCTCACTCCATCTTACAAACTCGTGTCCAGCCAGTCCCTTGCACAACCAATCTCAGTCTCTCTCTCCAATTTGCAGTCAGTTCTTTTTTGAGTGTTTGCTCATGTCCATTCCATGTTAGGCATGTGTTTGCCATGTACACTATAGCTAGAGATTTTTTCTTCAGTGGTATCCATCGGATCGGCTCTAGTGCCCTCTGGTCTGTGTGCTTATGCGCTGGTGTAAGGGGTGCCGCTGGCCATGTGCCCTCTCAGTTCCTATTTACTACCCATGATATTTGCTGGAATGTCTAATCTTGCTTCAGCAAGGCGCCTATCAGTGTTTTTTTGTTCTCAGTTTCATAGTTTAGTTTATAGTGTATATATTGTAAATAGTATTTGTGTAAATAGTTAGAACCCTCTCCCCTTATCATTAAGGTGCTTTCTTTGCCCCAGGGAATGGGCATGCCCTGGTCCCTGGGCTTCAAACCTTGTGCCTCCTGTGGCAAACCTGTGCCCATGAGCAACCACGCTCCAGTTGTCTGAAGTGTCTGGGAGAATCTCATGTGAAAGACTGCTGGCAAATTTGTTGGGACTTTAAATCTTGCACAAAGAAGGATAAAGTGATTAGACTTAAGGCTATCCTAATGGAAGCTGCTCTTAGACCGATTTCAGAACTAAGCTGCTCAGATCTGGCACCGAGTACTTTGGCCTTGGTGCGAAGCACTCCTCTGGCACTGTGCACATCCTGGCACCACTCTCCATCTCCGGTGCCGAGGAAGAAACGTAAAAAGCAGCCTACCGACAGAGGGTGCTCACCAGTGCCAAAGAAAGGCAAGCAGAGGGAAGGCAGTGGAGTGTGACCTGCGTCGGGTCACTCTTCCAGCCCGGTCCCATGGCAGCACAGTTGACTCCACTGAGATTGTTGAGTCTGGTGCTGAACCTCCTGCCGACGCCAGGAGGTCATCACAGCACCAGCGGGATTGTGATGCCTTCAACCTCACATGCCTTCGTTGCAGCCAGAGACTTAATGTCACTCCCAGTCCCACTGACCCCATTTAGGTCAGCTCCGGTGACTTTGAGCAGAAGGGAACATAGTGCTCCGAGTTTCTTCCCAGCACCAGGCTGTCTGGTACCCTTTAGAGAGAATCAATGTCTTCTCTCCTCTTCAAATTTCAGAGTAACAGCCGTGTTAGTCTGTATTCGCAAAAAGAAAAGGAGTACTTGTGGCACCTTAGAGACTAACCAATTTATTTGAGCATGAGCTTTCGTGAGCTACAGCTCACTTCAAAGTCATCCCTGGTCCGCCAGTGGTCACCAGGCATCAGGTCACCGGACATCCGCCAGTGGTCAGAGGCAAAAAGAGGTACTTCTCCCCTGTGGTTGTCTAGAGAGGATTCTTCATTTGAAGAATCTGGCCTTATGTTTAGCTTAAGAGCTATCAGTATCCATCCTACATGCCGTTGGACATCGGTGCGGGTCCCCATGCTGTTGCCTGGCCAGGAGGACAATGGTCTATGCAATGGCCATTCTGGTTTCCCCAGGATCAACTAACCTTTCCATTACTGTTATTCTTCGAGATATGTTACTCATGTCCATTACAGAACCCACCCTCCTACCCCTCTGTTGGGGTTGGTTGCCAAGAAGGATGAATACCACCGAGGGAAATATCTCTGGTAATGGCGCAAGTGGCATGCGCACACCTAACGTGGAATGGACATGAGCAACAGATCTTGAAGAACAACAGTTATGGACAGGTTAATAACCATTTTTTTTTCTCTCCAACCATTTCCAGTCCCAGTCTCACCAGACTCATTGTCTTCTCCCCTGCACCTGCTCTTACTACCTCTGTGTTTGAATTAGATGGCTTCCTCCTCCACACTGCCTAGGTGTCAGCAGAGAGGGATCATTGAGAGCACAGGAGAAGCAAGCTCCCTGCTCTCAATTCTGGTGCCTGGCCCCACTCCAGCCCACAGCAGCTGGGAGAAGTCATTCCCAGGAAATTTCTTTTGAGTCCCTCAGCTGGAGCACGCTTTGTCACTCTGTGGGGATGGTGCATGCACAGCTCAGTCAGCACTGAGAGCTCTGAGAGGTGCCAATGTGCTCATTATGACTGCAGTAAAAAGCTCAGAAGGTTCTAAGCTCTAGCAAGTCTCTACTGAGCATGTGTGAACTGTGATTTTCAAAAGCATATAATTTTGTGAAAATCTGCCCAAATTTGGCAGGGTTTGCAAACAGCACATCCCTGACACAAAGGCTCACCCCTGCCAAACTTGAAGTCCCTCCAGAGGGGTGCACTAGATGATTCCAGAGAAAAGGTTGCCAGAATTTTTTAACATGGGCAAAACAGCATACTTTCCCCTAGTCTTGTTCTCAGAAACAGTTGAACTGTTTTGGCTAAAATTTTCCCAAAAAATTCAGTCTGAGACAGACACGAAGCATAAAATAGTCTGAATGGATAAAGTTTGAGGAAATTATAGGAAACTGAAAACAGGAGTTTATAATGGGAAGTGTTGAGCAACCATAGTACTTGGTAGTGTTGACAGCCCCACCTATTAAAAATATTATGGGATATGTGAATAGAAACAGAATTATTTATGCTTGTAAAAATATTGGCAACACAGTATATTTTTTCAATGCCATCCAAGCCATCTTTAACAAGTCTCAGACAATAAGTAATCTGCCCAAAATCCAAAAGTATTTACTTGCAATCATATCACCAACAAATATATTAACATTAGAATAAACAATCAGAAATGTTGAATAGAAAATTTGAGAAAACTTGAACAGACTAATCTTCAGCTTGTCAATTGAAAAATGGAGTGAAGACAATTAAATGCTAAACGAATATACATTTTGTTTGGATATTGTGCCAGTTAGAAATAGTGTGTTTTGTTATTGTTTATAGCCATCTTGCCTCCATTTCTTTTTTAAATTGCTGAGTGGAGGCTTTTATTCAATGTAAGGTTCTATAATTTATGCCTGTGTACATTATACGTGAAGGGCAAGATCCTGTATTCCTTGCACACCTGCAATACCCAATAAAATCAGTGGGAGTTTTAGGGTGGACAAGCAATGCATTATAGGGTGGAAGGGAATGGAAGGCCTGACTCCTATGTTCAGTCTGGCAATACTCCCCTGGGAGCCAGTGGGAGTCTTTCTCAAGAAAAGGCCACAGGGAGAGGCCCAAAGAAGGTATTTTTAAAATGAAAAGGATAGCACCTGAACAAAGATAACATTTGTTGGTGACCATTATGATACAGTTTCAGATCAATGAATCAAATCTTGGTCCTCGCAATGTCTGCTTCACAGAGCCTTCAGCAGCTCTGTATTGTGCCCAGGCTCTGTAGCTGTTGATGCTTCTGCAGATCCTGAGGGGAAGAACCTCACTTTGAGTGTGTCTGCTGGCACTCACAGCCACCTCATCTCCAGGAGTAATGTCACAGACTCCACACGCCACCGTGATAAATATGACAGTTAGGTCGTTGGAGATGATGAGCAGAAGGTGTAGTGCCTCCCCAATATCTTCCTAGCTGTCTGACTAAATGGGTCAGGCAGTGTCCCAACATGGCTTTTCAAAAGTGGAGCTGTCATCCAGGACCTCACATAGGGCTTCTTCCCTGTGGCCCTGACTGTCAGGATAGAGAGAGAATGCTTCTGCTTAATTCCCCTCCACTAGTCAAGGTGAGGATTTGTTAAATTTTCTGAGGACAAGGCCCCATTCTAAAGCCTTTCTCCACTCTGCGAGAGTCACAGAAAAAGTTAACAAATAGATTAGATGTGGCTAAAGCCAGACCTTAGTGGCACCCATTATTTTTAGTTTAAACTAGACAATGAATTGATAATACTGTATGTATGCATCCCCTTTACTATCAATTGGAATATTATTATCTAATTGCTCTTTGTACTAATACATTTAGGATTAGATTGAATCCCATTTTATGGCATCTTGTCACTGGCAATTGAGGCAGAAGAGATGCAAACAACTCATTCTTGACAAACAGTAAATAACTAGTTTCAAAATGAATATGTGCTAATGCTTGAGGTCACATTTTAAAGAAAATGTGTGAAGCTGTTATTTTGTTGTGTACTGCGCTCACTGTAACAGATGTGAAACACTGAAATCTATCAATCAGAGTTTTGCATGAGGGAGGCGTATAAAGTGGTTATATAATGGAAAACATTTGGGGTTTGCTGTAGATTTACAATCCAAATAGTTAGTGAAACCATATTGTAAACTTATTTGTAGAAGTTAAGATATTAAAGCAAGTTAATAAGCTCACAGAAAAGAATCACTTGCAGATTGGGTGATAAGTATTCCCTGAAAAATAGTTTCCCCTTTTTCTTCTGTTTAACAGAACAGAGTAAAACAAAACCAAAAAATTCTCATTATGTCAAACAGTAAAAGGAAAGCAGTTTATGTATCATTTTAATGTTTAAACTATTTTGTTGTGTTTTTTCATTCAAGTCTGATCACTTGCTTAGTCGTGTCCCCCCCCACCCGATGTTTCAAAAGGATATGCTTCTTTAAAATGACCTGTTCAGCATGGCATGGGGTCGCATTTTATTAGCGTCTTGGATGCCAGTGTATACAAATACTTACATGAGTTTATATTGGCTGATTGTGGGTCAGAAATCTGAACATGTAATGTTTGTGCCTGGCATCAAATAAAGTATACTAATGCCAAGAGGAGAACTTGTTCAAGGATATCCCTGCTTGTTAAGAGGGCAGATAAAACATGCTTTGCATTTTGCTCCTTTAAATCATCCAAAGCTCTTTTTAATATTTTTTTTAAAAAAAGGCTATTCAACAATTCTCCCAGATAAGGTTCACAAGGACAAATGAATGAACTTGGTACAACCCTTTACTGTATATGGTGTTTAAATAAGGGAATATAGGCAGTTTAAGTCAGTGTACATGGAAGAACTGAAATTAGATAACAGTATGTGTGGTTTGAAGCACCTGTTGTTATTTCAAGTTGAATAATCAAAAAGGTTTTATTTCCTACCTGGCTAGCAGCCCACTGTACTAAGGTGGAGAGAAGGAAGAGCCTGTCTACATTAGAGATATTTGTGCTGGTGTAATACATCAACATTGTTATGTTGGTGCAATTTTTTGAAATTTTCCTAGTGTAGACAGAGCTTAACATTCTAGCCCTTTACTCATCTTTGATCGTCCACACATATTCCACACTTGGGGTGCAAGCGCCCCATGCATACAGGATCAGATTATTTTGAATAGTAGTGCCCATTGGAGCCACTCCTTCAATATTCTTGCCCTCTGCCTTCCCATAGCACGGGTAAAAAAGATGGGGCAACTGCAGCTCATGCTCAGTTTCCTCTTGCCTCCTGTGTCTGCAAGACAGAACCACAATATCAATGTTCTTTGCTTATGAAGTTATTGGTTTTCAAGTTTGAAGTTTCACTAGTTAAATTATTACGTTTTCTTTGATTATTTCATTTTTCACTGCAGTTAAGAGCAGTGTAACAGGGGTGTTGGACGGCCAGTCAGCCTAGTGGTTTGAGTACTTGACTTCCTGGCCACTGCTTTTGTGGGGAAGCTGGCTGGATGAGTGATAGAGAGAAAAGCTATTCTGCTGCACTACAAGACATTCTCCTTTGCAGCAGGAAGCCCTTGACTAGGCTAACATATAGAGCCAAATGGAAGCGATTCTCTGTCTGGGCAATGCAGTGTCAGCTTTCACCAGTAACAGCCCCAGTACCTGTGGGGCTGTGGAATATTTCACCAGTAACAGCCTGAATACCTGCTATAATATTTACTCCACTTGAAACAAACCAGACTTTCCTTTAGTTCAGTTTGGGTGCATCTCCAGTGATATCCCCCAGTAATCCTCCTCTTCAGTGATGCATTGTTTTCTCACACTCCAGAGTGTTGAGATTTTTCAGAGGGCTTCCACGTATGTTTCCACCAGTTTGAGAGCCCCTCCTTCATGAGACCTCAATCTGGTTTTAATGGTATTGTTGAGTTCCCCATTTGAACTTTGGCTACATGCTGTTCTGCTATCTTTCCATGAAATTGCCTTCCTGGTGGTCCTCGTGTCTGCAAGATGGATAGGAGAGATTCAGGCTCTCACAGCAGGCCCACCATATACAGGCTCAGTCAGGCCTCACCCAACATTTCTGCATAAGGTGATCTCAGACTTTGACATCAACCAACCTATTCACCTCCTGTTTTTCTTCCCCAAAACACATCCCTCTCCAAGCAGAAATAAACTCTGCACACTGGATGTTGTGAAGACATTAACCTTTTGTTTGGACACAACCAGACCATTCAGATGTTCATCCAGACTCTTTGTGATGTTTGCTGAAAGGGTTAAGGATCAACTGGTATCCACATGGAGGCTAGCTAAGTAGGCCTCAGACTGTATTTAGACTTACTATACCTGAGCCAAGAAAGAGTCACCTGGACAGGTCAGCGGTAATTCCACCCATGCCCAGGCAACTTCTGAAGCCTGCCCCCGTATCAGAATAATGCAGAGCAAAACTGTAGAGTTCAGTCCTCACATTTTTCCCTGCTGCAAGCTTCCCTGCTGAATGGGAAATTTAGTAGGGGGGTCCTCTTTCAATGGGCCTCCTCTCACCTATCTCCTGACACTGGTATAACTGCCTACCTATCGCCAAGAGCGGAAGCTATGTGGACAGTTGCTTGAAGAAGAAATAATGATTACTTACCTTCCTGTAAATGTACTTCTTCAAGTTGTCTGTTGTCCACACAGATTCCATGTCCTGACTTCCATTCCTGCTGACCAGTACCTGTTCTAGGCCTTCTTATTGGTGAAGAAACTGAGTGCGGGACTGTGGCCTGAGTTGGCCACAGGAAGTGAAAGGGTGTGCAGGGGGTAGGTGCAGTCCCACCAGACACTGCTATTCAAAAGAATCGGATCTCATGCAGAGATGTGCATGTGCATCAAGTGCGGAATCTGTGTGGACAACACATCTCAAAGAGCCATAGTTTCCTATAGGGAAAGTAATCATTATTTCCTGGCACCTGACACCCTGAAAAATAGAGTGCATATAACAAAAAGTTATACACTTTAATTTACTGTAATATGAACATTACAAAGAGAGTTTATATTTCTATAAAAACATTGGTTGAAGGGGATAGCTTACTGGTCCAGCATATATGTTTTGACATAGAACCAATAAGCTCAGAAAGGTCACTTGTTCTTTTGGTTCAGTAAAAGATATCACATAGTCCTGTCTCCACCTCCCACCCACAAGAACTGATGCAGGTGCAAACATTTTCTTACAGCGTTGCAATTTATAGCTCATTGGCTTATGTTTTCCGCTGAGTAAAATGATCACGAGGTGGTAAGGAAATAGTTTAATAAAATCTCCTATATGTAGTCAGGCCAGTCTTTGGAATGATTTTAGTTAACAGAGTCATAGCATCAATTTAGCCTGTGTTTTGGGACTTGAGTACACCTTTTTAGTTTTTCTTTTCCCTCTAAGGCACTACAAGATCTGGACAAGTACTGATTAATACAGGGCAAAGTCCTGAGGTTTTTATTCTGGGCCAGATCATCCCCATGGAAGGGCATCTTGGAAGGAAATCTCCCTTTGTGCTGCTCTACCCTTCCTATCATCATCCATCAGAAGGCAAAAGGGAGTTGGTTGTGGTTTTCCCCTACAGAAAAGACTATGTGCATCAGCGCATCTGCTCTGTCCCCAAGTAGGCACTGGCTATGTGACTGGGCATGGTACCAGGGAGTCCCTGGCTGCAGCATCCCCAATGGGGAGGAGAGGTTGATGCAGAAGAGAAGCTATAACCCCACCTTTATATTATCTTCCTAAATAAGCTCTGTGGGGAGACGTATGTGTTCGTGTGTGTGTGGAATTTCACACAGCAGCCTGGTGTATTAGGGGAAAGAGATAACGTATATTTACGCTGCACATTTCTTTCAGCAGCGTGAAGAGTACATATCCTATATGCCCCCCTGACATGGGTATAAATAGCAGTGTAGATGGTGAGGCTCTGCTTGGGTGAATAGCGTACATCCTGAACCCTGTGGATATGTACCTACTCATCCAAGTAGTGCCTTCCTTAACCCCACCCCTCCCCCATCTATGCTGCTTTTTTTTTAACTATGGAGTGTTCCGCTGCTAGAGCCTTTTCCCATCACAGGGGAAAATTCCTGTGGTGGGGAAAGGCACAGGCAGTTCCCTGTTGCTGATCCTTTCCCCACTCCCACAGCCTTTCACTGACATGTGCAGTTACACACTGCTGTGTGGATGCAGCCTGCTTTTGACTGTGGCATGTAGCTACATATGTCCTACATGCCATCATCGATGGTAGCATGTAGACATAGCCATAGTCTGAGGGGCGGGAGGGATGAAATTGATGCATGGGAGGGACCAGCGATGCACAGATTTTGTGGGTGACAATCCATGCCTCAATCTTTACTCAGGCATTTCTTGATTAAAATTCCTTTGGCTTCAGTGAGAGTCTGAGTAAAAAATGGAGTGCCCAGTCCTACTGATGGTTACACCTGAAGTTAATGGAAGTGGTCATGTAAGCCCTGGTCTACACTAGGACTTTAAGTCGAATTTAGCAGCGTTAAATTGATGTAAACCTGCACCCGTCCACACAATGAAGCCCTTTATTTCGAATTAAAGGGCTCTTAAAATCGATTTCCTTACTCCACCCCTGACAAGTGGATTAGCGCTTAAATCGACCTTGCCGGCTCGAATTTGGGGTACTGTGGACACAATTCGATGGTATTGGCCTCCGGGAGCTATCCCAGAGTGCTCCATTGTGACTGCTCTGGACAGCACTCTCAACTCAGATGCACTGGCCAGGTAGACAGGAAAAGAACCGTGAACTTTTGAATCTCATTTCCTGTTTGGCCAGCGTGGCAAGCTGCAGGTGACCATGCAGAGCTCATCAGCACAGGTGCCCATGTTGGAGTCCCAGAATCGCAAAAGAGCTCCAGCATGGACCGAACGGGAGGTACGGGATCTGATCGCTGTTTGGGGAGAGGAATCTGTGCTATCAGAACTCCGTTCCAGTTTTCGAAATGCCAAAACCTTTGTGAAAATCTCCCAGGGCATGAAGGACAGAGGCCATAACAGGGACCCGAAGCAGTGCCGCATGAAACTGAAGGTGCTGAGGCAAGCCTACCAGAAAACCAGAGAGGCGAACGGCCGCTCCGGGTCAGAGCCCCAAACATGCCGCTTCTATGATGAGCTGCATGCCATTTTAGGGGGTTCAGCCACCACTACCCCAGCCATGTTGTTTGACTCCTTCAATGGAGATGGAAGCAATACGGAAGCAGGTTTTGGGGACGAAGAAGATGATGATGATGAGGTTGTAGATAGCTCACAGCAAGCAAGCGGAGAAACCGGTTTTCCCGACAGCCAGGAACTGTTTCTCACCCTGGACCTGGAGCCAGTACCCCCAGAACCCACCCAAGGCTGCCTCCTGGACCCAGCAGGCGGAGAAGGGACCTCTGGTGAGTGTACCTTTTAAAATACTATGCATGGTTTAAAAGCAAGCATGTGAAAGGATTACTTTGCCCTGGCATTCGCGGTTCTCCTAGATGTACTCCTAAAGCCTTTGCAAAAGGTTTCTGGGGAGGGCAGCCTTATTGCGTCCTTCATGGTAGGACACTTTACCACTCCAGGCCAGTAACATGTACTCGGGAATCATTGTAGAACAAAGCATTGCAGTGTATGTTTGCTGGCATTCAAACAACATCCGTTCTTTATCTCTCTGTGTTATCCTCAGGAGAGTGAGATATAATTCATGGTCGCCTGGTTGAAATAGAGTGCTTTTCAGGGGACACTCAGAAGAGCCCATTCCTGCTGGGCTGTTTGCCTGTGGCTAAACAGAAATGTTCCCCGCTGTTAGCCACAGGGAGGGGGGAAGGTTGAGGGGGTAGCCATGCGGTGGGGGGAGGCAAAATGCGACCTTGTAACGAAAGCACATGTGCTATGTATGTAATGTTAACAGCAAGGATTACCCTGAAAGAGTGTAGCCACTGTTTTATAAAATGTGTCTTTTTAAATACCGCTGTCCCTTTTTTTTTCTCCACCAGCTGCATGTGTTTCAATGATCACAGGATCTTCTCCTTCCCAGAGGCTAGTGAAGCTTAGAAAGAAAAAAAAACGCACTCGCGATGAAATGTTCTCCGAGCTCATGCTGTCCTCCCACACTGACAGAGCACAGACGAATGCGTGGAGGCAAATAATGTCAGAGTGCAGAAAAGCACAAAATGACCGGGAGGAGAGGTGGCGGGCTGAAGAGAGGGCTGAAGCTCAAATGTGGCGGCAGCATGATGAGAGGAGGCAGGATTCAATGCTGAGGCTGCTGGAGGACCAAACCAGTATGCTCCAGTGTATGGTTGAGCTGCAGCAAAGGCAGCTGGAGCACAGACTGCCACTGCAGCCCCTCTGTAACCAACCGCCCTCCTCCCCAAGTTCCATAGCCTCCACACCCAGACGCCCAAGAACGCGGTGGGGTGGCCTCCGGCCGACCAGCCACTCCACCACAGAGGATTGCCCAAAAAAAAGAAGGCTGTCATTCAATAAATTTTAAAGTTGTAAACTTTTTTAAAGTGCTGTGCTTAAAGTGCTGTGTGGCATTTTCCTTCCCTCCTCCACCACCCCTCCTGGGCTACCTTGGTAGTCATCCCCCTATTTGTGTGATGAATGAATAAAGAATGCATGAATGTGAAGCAACAATGACTTTATTGCCTCTGCAAGCGGTGATTGAAGGGAGGAGGGGCGGGTGGTTAGCTTACAGGGAAGTAGAGTGAACCAAGGGGCGGGGGGTTTCATCAAGGAGAAACAAACAGAACTTTCACACCGTAGCCTGGCCAGTCATGAAACTGGTTTTCAAAGCTTCTCTGATGCGTACCGCGCCCTCCTGTGCTCTTCTAACCACCCTGGTATCTGGCTGCGCGTAACCAGCAGCCAGGCGATTTGCCTCAACCTCCCACCCCGCCATAAACGTCTCCCCCTTACTCTCACAGATATTGTGGAGCACACAGCAAGCAGTAATAACAGTGGGAATATTGGTTTCGCTGAGGTCTAAGCGAGTCAGTAAAGTGCACAAGCGCGCCTTTAAACGTCCAAATGCACATTCTACCACCATTCTGCACTTGCTCAGCCTGTAGTTGAACAGCTCCTGACTACTATCCAGGCTGCCCGTGTACGGCTTCATGAGCCATGGCATTAAGGGGTAGGCTGGGTCCCCAAGGATACATATAGGCATTTCAACATCCCCAACGGTTATTTTCTGGTCTGGGAATAAAGTCCCTTCCTGCAGCTTTTGAAACAGACTAGAGTTCCTGAAGATTCGAGCGTCATGTACCTTTCCCGGCCATCCCACGTTGATGTTGGGGAAACGTCCCTTGTGATCCACCAGTGCTTGCAGCACTATTGAAAAGTACCCCTTGCAGTTTATGTACTCGGCGGCTTGGTGCTCCGGTGCCAAGATAGGGATATGGGTTCGGTCTATGGCCCCACCATAGTTAGGGAATCCCATTACAGCAAAGCCATCCACTATGACCTGCACGTTTCCCAGGGTCACTACCCTTGATATCAGCAGATCTTTGATTGCGTGGACTACTTGCATCACAGCAGCCCCCACAGTAGATTTGCCCACTCCAAATTGATTCCCAACTGACCGGTAGCTGTCTGGCGTTGCAAGTTTCCACAGGGCTATCGCCACTCGCTTCTCAACTGTGAGGGCTGCTCTCATCTTGGTATTCATGCGCCTCAGGGCAGGGGAAAGCAAGTCACAAAGTTCCATGAAAGTGCCCTTACGCATGCGAAAGTTTCGCAGCCACTGGGAATCGTCCCAGACCCGCAACACTATGCGGTCCCACCAGTCTGTGCTTGTTTCCCGAGCCCAGAATTGGCGTTCCACAGCATGAACCTGCCCCATTAGCACCATGATGCATGCATTGGCAGGGTCCATGCTTTCAGAGAAATCTGTGTCCATGTCCTGATCACTCACGTGACCGCGCTGACGTCGCCTCCTCGCCCGGTATCGCTTTGCCAGGTTCCGGTGCTGCATATACTGCTGGATAATGCGTGTGGTGTTTAATGTGCTCCTAACTGCCAAAGTGAGCTGAGTGGCTTCCATGCTTGCCTTGGTATGGCGTCCGCACAGAAAAAAGGCGCGGAACGATTGTCTGCCGTTGCCCTGACGGAGGGAGGGGCGACTGACGACACGGCTTACGGGGTTGGCTTCAGGGAGCTAAAATCAACAAAGGGGGTGTCTTTACATGAAGGAGTATTTCAGGCAGGACTTCACGGAGGGTTCCAATAAGAAATGGTGCACCTAAGTTATTGTTCTTATTGGAACAAGGAAGTTAGCCTGGCCTCTGATTGATACATGGCTAGATTTACCTCGCTGCACCTTCTCTGTGAGTGACTGCAGTGTGACCTAGAGGAATGAGTCCCCTAGACAGGGGAGGGGGGGAAGCAAATGAATACAGAACAAATCTGGTCTATTTCTTGTTTTGATCCACTCCATCTATCTTTTACATCTTTGGCTGGTAGCAGACGGTGCAGAAGGACTGCATGCCATCCACATCTCATGGCTGCTCGGCAGAAGATGGTACAGTACGACTGCTAGCCATTCTCATCTCTTGCCTGCCCGGCAGAAGATGGTACAGTACGACTGCTAGCAATCCGTATCGCCTGCCTGCTCACCATAAGACTGTTCAATAGGACTGACTGCAGGACTAAAGAGAATGACCTGGTCAAGTCACTCTAAATTAAGTCCCTGCGCCCATGTCTGTCCAGGCGCTCCCAGCCGACGTGGCCAGGAGCACCTCGGACATGACGATGACGGCTACCAGTCGTTCTGTACCATCTGCTGCCACAAGGAAGGGGTTGCTGCTACTGTGTAGCAAAGCCGTACCGCGTCTGCCAGCACCCAGGAGACATAGGGTGACGGTTACCTGAGCGGGCTCCATGCTTGCCGTGGTATGGCGTCTGCACAGGTAACTCAGGAAAAAAGGCGCGAAACGATTGTCTGCCCTTGCGTTCACGGAGGGAGGGAGGGAACGGGGGCCTGACGATATGTACCCAGAACCACCCGCGACAATGTTTTAGCCCCATCAGGCATTGGGATCTCAACCCAGAATTCTAATGGGCAGCGGAGACTGCGGGAACTGTGGGATAGCTATCCACAGTGCAACGCTCCGGAAGTCGACTCTAGCCTCGGTACTGTGGAAGCACTCCGCCGAGTTAATGCACTTAATGCACTTAGAGCATCTTCTGTGGGGACACACACACTCGAATATATAAAACCAATTTCTAAAAAACCGACTTCTATAAATTCGACCTTATTCCATAGTGTAGACATACCCTAAGTGTTTTCAGGTTAGGGCCACAGGGAAGGACATCTGAAACTGGCCATCTATGAGGAAATATCTGAAGAGAATGTGTGTATAGAAGGAGGATTCAGTTAATAGAGTGTCCATTGTTTTAATGTTACTTTTTATTTAAAATATTATACAAAACTGGTCTCACTACTGAGTAGAATCACAGAATCATAGAATATCAGGGTTGGAAGGGACCTCAGGAGGTCATCTAGTTCAACCCCCTTCTCAAAGCAGGACCGATCCCCGACTAAATCTACCCACTCCCTTCCCTTCCCCTCCCTCAGTATGGAAGGCCAGATGAAACATTACTTGCTGACTTAAAAAGGGCAAAACTTACAATCCTTATCCAGGCAAAACTCCAGTTTTCAATGGGAGTGGTAGGAATGTAACACTGACTATTCAAACCTTTTTTTAAAACAGTAAGCTTTACAGCTATGAGGGTGAGATTTCAAATTCTCTGCTATATATTTTGGCCTTAAGTATTCACATGTACTTTTGTATTTTATTTTTTTAAATTTTATCTTCTGGCAGCAAGAATTGGAATAAATAGGAGTGTTCATGTCATGCTTTTTCTACCTTAAATGTATATTTCCCTCAGCTGTGTTGAGGACTAAATCCATTTATTTCTTTGCTAGACTATTACTTTGTATTACTCTCCTGTGTTTCTTTTCTAAAAGATCAGTAAAAGATCTACGTTTTGTTCATAGAGTATTTTGGGAGGCCAGAGCTAGCAGTTCTTACTAAGGCAGAACTCACATTGAAATAAATGGGAGTTTTCCCTGAATAAGGATTACAGGGCATACACAACAGATAACTACATAAAGAGACCCATTTGTAAATGCAACTATCTGTGCGTGCCTACATATACCTACATTCTGTACATAGCTTGGACACCTGTTTGGGGGGATTTGGCCCATAACATTTACATAGCACAGGGTTCTAATTTTTCTTATTTATTTATAGTCTTTATAGTATCTCAGTAGCTCATAAACATTTACAAATTTATCCTCACAACACCCTTGTAAAGTAGGGAAGAATTCTCCTCCTCCTCCTCCTTGTTTTATAGGAAGAAAAACAGGCAGAGACGCAATAAGTGACTTGCACAAGGAGACATGGAGAGTCTGTGGTAGAGCTAGGATCTCCTGAGTGCCAGTCTGGTACTGTAACCAGACAAAACTCCTTCCTATTTCTTTGGCATAAGCTTATTGATCTGCAATATATTAGGTGTCATCTTATGGCTAAAATTTGTTTTTATTTTGAAGACTTCCAGTTTATACATGACCCTCATTTTAAAAAAGAGATACATTTGACTCATCTGGTGGTGCTCATGGAAGTTACACATGTGGGTCCCGAGGAGAATGTACTCTTTCAGAGCTAGATTCTGCCTACTACTTCCATGGTGTTCAGTGAGGGGGAAGGGGCCCACCGCTTATGTGGACCACCCTGTTTGCCTGGTGATCTACATAAGTGGTGGGCAGAATTACCATACTTGCACTTAATGAAATGTAGGCACTGTACCCTAATTACTCCCTTGCAGGTGGGAATTCACCTCATCCCTTGAAGGAGTGTAGCAGTTTGTCCTCCCCCCACCCCGTCCTCCCCAGTATACTAGGATGCCGTAGGAGGCAGAATGCCACTGGTGTTCTTCTCCCGCTCTTGTGTGGTGTGGTTCTGCACCACTCACCCTGCAGGGCCAGGCCCATATGCCACAGACTAATTCTCTTGATGAAACTTGATACCAAAATGTAAACAAGCCTTTTAAAGAATAAAATTCTATTTCTGTTTTTCCTTCCTTGTATAACATACCAGTTCATTACACTGTGTGTGTTAAATTCAAACTTGACAGTACATTAGATGAGGTAGAATATAGCTAAAACACTTCCACAGCAGCCTTTTTCAGCATTCAGACATTTCTAAGACCCTTTTCTGATACGTTTGCCAAGATATTCATCATATCCTGCCTACTGTAAGCTTTACAGTAAAAAGCCATGAATTCTGTACGACAAGTGGCCGGGCTGTTTTCTTTGGCAGACAGATATCCTATTAATGCCTGCAGCTGGGATGTTTGCTGCACACGTTTAGAGCCAGGTCTTAACGGAGTTTGCTCAGTTTTATCTTCTTCGGTGCAACACCAGAAGGGCAGGCACTCAGACCTTAGGTTTGTTTCATACTTACAGCAATGTCCTCTTTTACAACATAAGTAGCATTTCCCCTAAAGCCTTAATTTATGTTTGTTCTATTGTGAACTGTGCAGCTCTTCCAGCCAACCAGTCTACTGGACTTTCTGAAGTAAAATCTTAAAATTTCCAGTCAGTGAGGAGGAGAATGATGTGCAGTCTGCCCCCAGCCTTCTAGCTCCTTGCCCTGGTTTGCCCAGTCTTCACACATTCCCTGCAGACTGGCAGAGCAGAGCTCCCTGTGTGGGCTGGGAGCAGGGGAGTGATAAAGCATAAGTATCTGGCCAGTCCTTTCCTATTCTCCTCACAGGGCCACGCTCCAGATTCTACCTCCTCATTACCTGGAGGGAAAGTGAGTCCCAAGCTGTAGTTAGAATTACAATAAAGGGTACAAAATTGTATAGCCTTTTAAAGGCTATGTTTATTGCACAGTAGAGATTTTGTAAGTAGACGGTGCTGCTTGTTAAAGTAGCAGCAACCCACCTATGTAAGATAAAGTAAAAATGAATGAGAAACGCCTAAGTTTCAACAAGCGCATGTTTTTAGAAGGTAACATTATACATGTAATTCAAATTATTTCAATCAATTTCTGTGTGTCACAGGTCTTTCCCACACTAAGTCAGCAAAAAATAAAAGCATCCTGCAAAAGACTGCTGCAGGTTTGGAGGTGTCTGTGAACGGTGCCAGACAGATAGTCCTGGACAGTGAAGTCTTGTATCTATTTGCAGAACCAGCACAGTAACAAAGATGGACAGTGTAATTTTCCTCATGCTACACTGCCATTGTGCTGGAACCTGATGTGCAGGGTTTGAGAGAGTAGAGAGCTTCTCTGTCCATGCAATCTGTGACATCTCTGCTGAAACTGACAACACAAGAGGAACTCTATTCAGAAAACATGAAAAAGATCCTTGTGGATGATTTGTCCTTGCCAGTTTTCCTTTCTGTCTGTCTTTGTGACATGGTGCCTTAATTTTTGTTTTTGTAGAGGGGATTATCATTCTTGTTTTTAACCAATTATCAGTTGTGATAGAAATGCACTGCTTGGAAGATACCAAGGCAAGACCTGCAGCCGGTTCCAGTTCTGCTATGATTTACACACATGGTTTCATTTCATTGGATTAAATCGGATGGTAACCCATTCGCCACATCATATATTTGGTCATAATGTAGTAAATTTATGCAAGATTTTGTAGATTTCCTGGGGGAATTACTTGGTTTGGATTTATACCACCATTTGGGATTCTGAAACCTCTGTGGTGATGTCACAAGTGAAGCTATTATTTCTTAGAAAGTTTTGATCTGGCAAAAATGACTTTTTTCTTACAAAATGCCTAAATCTCTACAAAGTGTGGATACCATGTATATTATAAGATGCCAGTTAAAAATTGCCACTGTAGGTTGGGTGCTTTGTTAAAATAAAAGACAATACCAAAGTACTGGTATATAAAATCTAACTGAAAACAGTAAGTGAAAAGCAATAAAAATATGTCTAATAAATCTTTGCTCTTAGTGTTCTTTTAAAGCTTAAAGATTCTTCCTATTCTGATATTCTTTTTTTCCATTTGACAAATATTTTAAACTATATACCAAATGGATTATAATTCATTATTTTATTTATTTATTTATTTATTCATTCATAATAATTTATGTAGCTGTTTTTGGTAGTCCCTCAGTGAGGTGTTGGGTCCTATGCAGAAACAAAGGACGATGCAATCTCTGTCCTAAGAGTTTACAAGCTAGCTCTATACTGTTTGTTTTATTACTGGTATAACAAAAGCCTCAGAAATTACGTGATCTTCAACAAAAATACAGTTAACAGCTGCTGCTGAATCAGCATAGGAAGCACAAGCAAAAGAAGTATTAAAAATATTTGGTCCAATTATGCCCTCTTCCTTCTTTTCTGCATGGAGACATGGGGTCAGCCACTGAGCTATGGGAGGAATAGGGAGATTGTTCCCCAGTCTGCCCTGCAGAGTTCCATAGAGAAAAGCAGTAAAGCACAAGGCTGTGTTTGTTTCTCGGTTGTGAAATACTGGATATATTTATAATAGTTTTTTCTCAGTTGTGGAGTAGTGAATTTTTTTAAAATCTGATATTTAGAATGTGGTGAATAATCACCACAAGTAAGGAAGGCAAGTAAGTGTGTTCAGTAAATTTATCATTCGAAACTATGGTGAGTCCTTTAAAGCAATATTTTAAATAGCCTAGTTGAAAAGATTATAATTTTTCACTTCCTCTGGTTAATATTCATAGTGTAAAAATGCAATAAAGGTCATATGATCCTCTAAGATATAAACTATGTGGATGCTTTGATGGTAGAGCAATGATAGCTGTAAGGAGATGTCCCTTGTACAAAAAAAGTACCTAAAAATCCCCTGAAAATTTTACAGTGAACATGTTTCACCATGTTTTTTATTGGTTCCTTCACAGTACAACCATAGTAAGGCTGTGCATTTTTCTTTCCAGGTACAGTATGAGATTGTACCCTCCAGATCAGTGGCTCTCAACCTTTCCAGATTACTGTATCCCTTTCAGGAGTCTGATTTGTCTTGTGTACCCCCCAAGTTTCATCTCACTTAAAAACTACTTGGTAACAAAATCAGACATAAAAATACAAAAGTGTCATAGCACGTTGTTACCGAAAAATTGTTTACTTTCTAATTTTTACCATATAATTATAAAATAAATGGATTGGAATATAAATATTGTACTTACATTTCAGTGTGTAGTACACAGAGCAGTATAAACAAGTCATCTGAATGAAATTTTAGTTCGTACTGACTTTGCTAGTGCTTTTTATGTAGCCTGTTGTAAAACTATGCAAATATCTAGATGAATTGATGTACCCCCTGTAAGACCTCTATATACCCCAGAGGTATACATACCCCTAGTTGAGAACCATTGCTCTAGATCCACATTCATGCATGGAGGATTCCTTTGCGTCTCCACCTAGTGTGCTGTCATCCCCGTGACTTTGTCCCCACACTTCCTTAATCCCATGGGCACTCTTCATTCGTCTGGAGTCTCCACAGTGGCAAGGTTGAGGACTGGATAGAGTGGGGGAGATGAGATGCACATTGTACACTCATTGGGCCCCCAGTTGTGTTTCCGTAGAAGAGACAACACAGCACAGGGCTAGTTTTTTCCACGTTACTCCCCCTCCCCCATCTACCGGTGCAGCCATGACTAAGGAACCAGAGGTATTGCATGGGTCAGAGCCAGTGCAGAGCAATATGGATGATCCCTGGAGCTCTTCCAGGTTTGGGGCTGGGTCTCATGACTTTCTTTAGTGGGAATGAAAATCCCAAGTCCTGAAGGGACTGTATGGGGGACCTCTGCAAATTGATCCTCTTTGAGAGTTCTTTCTTCATAGCTTCTTCCGCATACTTTATGAGAAATGATCTGGGCCCAAAAGTTTGTTTTTTGGGGGTTTGTTTTATGGGGTAAAACTCTCTTAATGTCACTTTGCAACCAAGAACTTAAATGCAGACTGAGCCAAAAACACCAACGTTTTCCAGGCTTTGGGTGGTGCAAAAGCCACAGAGTTTCATATGCTTTCAACTGGAAAACATAAGTCAGCCCAAGTTTGTTGGAAACTTGGCCCAAGCTTGCTCAGAATTCATCCCAGGTTTAATGTGAGCCAGGTTTCAAGTTTATTACAAAACCTGAAACATGGCAATTTTAATTTGGCTGCAGGTTACATTTAAGAGAGTTACTCAGAACTCCAATAACAGAGGTCACCATAAAAAAAAAAATCAGTGTGGAACTAGAATTACAAAACAACAAAAAACAAAACCACTACCACCAAAATGCCTATCTTAAAAAAATGTTAAGGTTGCAAAATGAAGCACTCAAAACTTAGGAAATACTTGATACTTGAAACTGCCCCCTTGTACCTATGCATTATGATGCAGTCTTTACTTACCTGATCACATAGTAGTTCTTCCATCCCAGCCTACTCCTCTCTGCTGCTCACCTCTCAGCATTACAGTCAGACTGTCTCCTCCCCCCCATGTGTGGGCGCCAACCTGGGGAGCATTGAAAACACAAGTGTGTGTTTAGCCCTTAGCAAATGCTCTCAATTCTGATATCCAGCACCACATCACTCCACAAGCTTTGCTCTGTTGAAAACTTGCTCCATTAACTTGGTGATAGGTCAGTTCACATGCGATGCGACCACTGCTTTCAATGGGACTGTTTGCATAACCAAAGATTAGTTCTATGAAAGGATGTACAAAGATTGAGTCCACTCTTCTGAAGATTACAGTACAGTTTCTTTGAACTACTTGAGGCTTGCAAAGCATCAGGAGTGCAGCTGGATTTGGCTAGCTGAGAATTCTCACAGAATGGGGAGCTCTTAGCAGGTGCAGAGCCATCATACTTGACCCCTATTCTGCCTTCCCATGTTCAGCCCTAGAGCAGGGGGAATATTTGGAGTAGGGCTGAATGGTGCTGCATCTCCGCTATGCTCAGCTGTATTATGGTCCCAAAGTGATCACAGCCAGCTGATGTGAGTTAGAGCAGCGTCCAGACTGCTTTAACCTACTTTAGGATTTAGGGTGGCACAGAACTGGAACATACAAGGAAAGCTGGCACTGTGTGATCAGCCAGCTTTAAACAGATGACCTGTTAGTGCACTGCAAACCACAAGTGCTCCATCGACCACAATTTTTGTACTATTGCAGTACGTTATTAAATCTGAGCTGCATTCTAACTGAATGTAATGCCCTTCATTTTTTAAAAAAAATCTCTTCTATGAAAAGCATTATATGCAAGTATTATGTTAATCACCTGCTTCTTCTTCTTCGAATAGATATTGATGAGTGCAGCATCATTCCAGGGATCTGCGAAGGTGGCGAATGTTCTAACACTGTGGGAAGTTATTTCTGCATTTGTCCACGTGGCTATGTCGCATCTACAGATGGATCCCGCTGCATTGGTAAGTACATCCTTCTGTGGGATCTTACGGCATTCTCAAGCCACTACTGGCCACTACTGTAGCTTAGAAGCAGGAGGTGGGGCTATTGGCTGAAGCTCTCCTCTAATGGGAACTTTTGCTAGGGGATCCACACTGTACACAGGCACGCTGGCTTTTCTGCCACAAAACCTAAGTCTGTTCACAGTATTCACAGTCCTGTTTAGAGTGCCACTGCAGGGCACCAGCTGCAGAGTTGGAGACTCTGCATGGCTCTCTTATGGCCCAGGACCCTCAACCAATACAGTAGAAATATGTTTTGGGTTTTTTACAGTTCTGTGCATCTGCAGCTGGGAGCAGGATTTGACTCTTAGCTAGGAAATAATAAGCCACAGTTGTGTGGACAGACATGAGAAATTAGAATCACACTCATTGCTTAACTCTGCTTCTGATGAAGTCAAAGGCAAAACTCACCTTGGTTTCAAAGGAGCAAGCTTGAATCCTTGCTTAATATTTCAAAGTCTGCCTTGCATAGGCGTACTTTACCTTCTGAATGCCAGCATTAGAAGTGCACTCATGTAAACTTAGAAGACGTCTACAGGAAATGAAATGAATTGCTATTTCATTTGGCTTGAGTGGCCTTTTTCCATTTGTAAGAATAAAACAAAGATCAAATGTCATTAGGTTAGAGCTCTTTGGATCTGACTTTTCAAAAATCTGTTTCTGTCCTTTTTAAAATATGTGTTTGTTTTTAGATGTGGTAGTATGTGTCATGGATCTTTTCACTATGTTTGTTTTACAGCTGCATGTATGCCAAGCGTATGGTTTTAAATGTAATGTTGACTTGGCTGAAAATATCCTTTACCCTGTGCAATAAACCATTAGCTGTTAACCTACCATCATGTGTCACTTACAGTGTAATTTCTTGAGGTAGTTGTGACACTAAGAAGTAGAGTAGATGTTACATTTTCAGGCTCAGATCCAGCAAACACGTAAGTATGTGCATAACTTTGTGTTGAGTTGTCCAATGATGGTAAAGTTTCTCACACACTCAAGTGTTTGCAGGATTGGGGCATAATTTGCTTGCAGTATCTAGGTGCAAAATAAGTGAAGGGCAGAATGGCAGCCCATTCTATTAATTTAGGCGGAATCAGTGGTCCTAAAGAGTTAAAGGATGACTCGGTCACTGTCCTGTATTAAACAACATTAGACAAGGTTTGGGCTTTGATATACAGAGACATCAGCCTGCTTAGTACTTAAACAGAGCCTTTGCTGTGCTGGCAAATACATCATTAAAAATCCTTTTGATCTTTTATTAAAGATGCAGAAAAGATGGGAAAAACAGTTAAAGCATTTGAAATATAAAGTGTTAAGTATGGCTTTCATTTTAAAAACATCCCTTGTTCCCTTTGGTGTTAGCTGGAGAGAGTTTTTAGAAGTGCTCCCCACCCACCCTTTGTTTGACAATCTCTTAGATGGTAATAACTATCCTGCTTGGGGAAAAGCAAACAGGTTAGTTGAACTAGGCTGGAGCTGTTGTTGCTGTTATCAATAAAGCCCAACCCCATTTCCTAGAAGACAGAACAAGACATACACACACAAGAGGGGATAGAAAAGAGCAGCAATGATTAAAACTATGCAGCTTGTTTCTGATGTTGACTTTCCCGTGTAATCTTGCTTTTGGAAAAGCCCAGGCATAACATGCTGTCGTATTAGCCACTCTGAGGCAAGGCAAATTTGTACAAGCATTGTGCGCTGTTCTTTTCTGCCTCTTGTGTTGCAGGCTTATAGTCTTGCAAAATATACAGTCTTGACCAGTTTAGCTGGATTTTTGTTAGAAGGAAAAAGTAGACTGATAGAAAAGACAAGAAATAAGGTGAGGAAGGAAGAAGCATACACAGGATGTGTGTGTGAGGAAAAAGTCTTACATCCCAGCTGAAGCTGGTGGAAGTGGCAGTGTCATCTGGGTTCCTCTTTTGGCCTGTCTAGTCAGGACATATTTCAAGATTAAGACAAAAACGATCTGGCAGTGTTACAATAGATGCTGGGGTCCCAGAAGACAGTGGGGCAGCCATGATGGTTGAGCTTGCTCCTTCCCCTTGTTTTAGTCAGCAAGTGTTGCACTTGTACTCCATTGACATTCATCCCTTCTTATTTTCATCCCAAAGTCTCTTTCTTAAGGATCTCAAAAACAAGTGCTGGGTAGATTAGCCCACCCCCTTATTATTTTGTCCACCAATTGTGCCTAGTTTCTTACACACCAGTTTTGGTTAATTGATTTCTGGTACCACACTTCTCTTGTTTGTCAGACCCGATCTTAACTCAGCCCTTGAGTTATATCAGTAGGCCTTTTTGTTTGGACTAATTCAATCTCCCTTTTGCACCTTTTCCCATCAACATTGATTGTTATATTCTGATATTTTATGAACTTCCACTCACTTTTTTACAATTTCACTATTAGGGTAAATTTACAGTTATTACAACAAGCCTTATAACTGTGAATTAACCTTTTTCTGTCAATTTAAAATAGACATTTGAAACCATTGGAGCAATTTTGGGTTCATAATTTTCTAGAATTTATTTTTAATCAAAATACCAAGTTATTTTTATGCAAATACCTATTTTTCCATTCCTATTGGTCTTCTTAACTTTCCAAATTACTTCAGTAATGCAACAAATCAGTATTTCAGACTGTGGCAGTAAAATAGTTCACTGCTTTTGAAGAAACTAGGGTATCATAATCATTGGAATGTCATATGCTGAATAAACCAAGCATTTTTAAAGGATAAATGCTCTTGTTTTATATTGTTTCCACTCAACTCAATAAAAATAAAGACAGAAGTCCAAATTTTACCTTCAGAAGCACACGTGATTCCCAATGAAGCCAGTGAGAGCTGCATATTGTGTGTGTGTGTGTGTGTGTGTGTGTGTGTGTGTGTGTGTAAAAATTTCCTTCTGGCTTGAGTTCTAATTTGGAAAAATAGGATATCCAACTGCAACAACTGCACTTTCTCCATGAAGAAAACTTATTAACACATCTTATAAAGTAAACAGAAGAGTCCTTATTTTCTCATTCTTTTTACTCTGGAAAAATTATTTGGCTCTTAAATTATTAGAGTTCATATTAAGTGAAAGAAAGCCTTCTGCTAAAATTAGATTTAAGAGAAGCCTGAATGGTACTTCAACAGCCAGGTGCAGTGTACTAAGTAAAACTTCGCTACATGAGAAAGTTGCTGACGTTGAATTTGTTGCATGAAATATTAATTCTTTGGCTTGGATAGGAATAAAACACACAGGAAAGTGTACTTCTAGGAGTTCGGTACTTCTGTACTTGCTACATGGTCTGTTTGAGCGGACTCAGGAGACCTTAAATCCATTACTGATAGAATATGACTTTAGATAAGCCACTTATCTTCTGGTCCCTCAGTTGCTTCACCTGTAAAGTTTGTCTCCAAAATATTTTTTTCCCTGATTGTGCCCTAGGAACAGGCAGTAGAGAGGTATGTTATGGAGAACAAGCACATATGTGCCCACACACACAGCTAGAGGGCATGGGTGCTGCTACACCCTCTGGTTTGAAGTGGTTTCCATCCTATACAGGGTTTAAAGTTTGGTTCAATGCCTCCCAGCACCCCCACTATAAAAATTGTTCCACCAACCCTGCATTAGGCTTGGTTCATGAAACTTTCAGTCTCCTGAGATCTATCAGAGACTGTGGTCATCACTGCCAAGGCCCTGTGCTGTTTCTTGTCCCACTTCCACTTCTAGCTATGCTTTCATACTAAGCAACATAAGCCCTTAGTCTTCAAGATTAGACAGTCAATATAGTTTTTAAGTGCTTAATGATTATAAGTGTGGAACTGAGTAGTCTTTTTAACTTGCTGCACCAAGTAGTTGGAATGAGGTATTCTTAAAATTATAAATTTCGTGTTTTAGGAGAAACACGAATTGCCATTTTTAATGTCATATTTGTTTGCTTCAGCTTGTACCTTTCTATTTTATAGTGCTGTATTGGTTTTTGGTTGTTTTGTTTTTTGGCTAACATTCTAAAACCTTATTTGAGGCTAAATCTGTAGCCTTTACATTTAAAAAAAGAAAACTGAATAAAGCCCCTAAAGTTCAACTGAACACTCAAAGAATATCTTGATAATAGGTCTTGGCGTTTAGAAAGGCCCTGTGAATTTAACATGACACTGTCAAGACTTAAAATTAACACTCTGGACATTACCTCACTGTGATGCTTACATGAAGCTCAGATTTTATGTCAGTGTTTGTAATCCTCCATCACTTCTGCACATTTTTTGCTCCTGCTTATGTTTAACTTGGGAAAACAGTCTGATAAAAATTCACAACCTGTTTCTGCTGCCATTACTCACACTGAACAATACTTTTTCTTTGCTAATAGTCCTATTGCTTTTGGTGGGACTACTTATAGAATAAGATACTATTCATTGTGAGTAAAAGTGGTAGATTCTGTCCCTACATATTATATCATATATTACTTCATGAAAGAAACATCAAGAGCCACATTTTAAAAAATCTTAGCGCAATTACTCTTTTTGTTCGGACAGCTGCAGTTTTTCTCCATGCACGATTACCTGTGTCAAGCCAGTTCTAGAAAATGTATGCACATTTGTAGTTAGTCAGTGGAACTTCTTTGTGAGTAGAGCAAGGAAGGTTTGACACATCTTTTGCGCGAGTAATTTAGATGCATAGTTTTGAAAACTTACTCTATTATTAGTTCCAGTTCAATGGCTCTACCTGCCAAGTAAGGGTGTAGGGTGTGCACAGGCTTTATGTTGGGCTAGATTGTGCATCTGCAATACTCCCTTTGTAAGGGACAGCATGTAAATGCATTGCCCCAGGAGCAACACAGGGAGGAAATCATGCCTTGGAGGCTCCAAAAAGTAGCAGATCACTACTTGCTGGCCAGCAAGTTAGGCTGTGGAGCCACCCACTTCCTGGCCATATACTGGGGGAGGGAACAGCAACCATACAATATTTGCTTAATTCTAAATGCCCAGAGCAAAGGTCTGGGGAGGCTGCACAGGTTTGTTTGTGTATGGAGAAGCAGGGTTTCTTACTCTTCCCTATATTCCAGGATACCTGTACAATGTTCTGGCTAATAGAGATTAAATATGTGGTCATTTCCTTGAGGAGTCTGTGAAGGAACTTGAGGGGTTTCCTATGGCTAAAGTGGAAGTAGTGGAAGATGAGTTTGGTAGCAACATTTTGGATTAACGCAAGATTACTGTCACTGAAACATTATGGCATTGCAGTAAACCGGTTGTTAATAAACTTTGTCTGAATGTATTGAAATTTGTTTTTATACAGCTTTTCAATTGCTTTTTTTTGCTATTACTCCTAGTGTTTGCAGTCATTGGGGCAAATTTCTAAGGGACAGTTCATATTAGTGTGTTTTTTTTTAATTAATGTCCAGATCAAAGGACAGGCACATGTTTCTCCAGCTTGGTGAATGGTCGCTGTGCACAAGAACTTCCGAATAGGTTTACCAAAATGCAGTGCTGTTGTGAATCTGGTCGATGCTGGGCCATTGGATCTGTTCCTGAGATGTGTCCTGTGAGAGGCTCTGGTGAGTGTTTTTTGCTGCCCATTCCAGTTATGACAGAGGTTGTTGGAAGCATTTTAAACTACTTTAAAATCAAAGCTAAAAAAAAGTTAGGAGTTACATTATTATTCATTTTTGTGTTTTCAATATGGATGTTTCCATCTGTGAACCATTTTTTCTGGTCCATTATTACTTAGGACCAGTTTCTGTAACCTCCTTTTTTTATCATTGGAAGTAGTTCTTGTGAATTGAGGAAGATTTTGTGGTCAAGCTCAAAGAGAAAATGAGTCTGAGGATCCATAGTTCATTACAATGTAAAGGAACAGATGCTCTCTTTTTCTATAGTTTCATGTTTCTTTGAACTGGTAATGTACATGACATGAGTATATCACTTAATCTCTCAGCCTGGCACTCACATAGCAACTTTCCACATTGGTGGCGTAAATATGTTTTCATTTTACCCATGCTAAGATATCTGCGGGGCAGGGATTAGCATACTTTTTTATCCATTCCCTGCCAAAACTACACCAAAGAGCTAGGAGTAAATTATAACATGTCCTAATATTACTGTACATGGTATTAATTAAGTAACTCCTGTTGTGACTGTGAAAGCCTCATAAACATAAGAGTAGAAGAGAGAAGACAGTAAGTTCCAAAACCAGAAGTTGGTACTTTATTTTTTTCTTATGATACAGAGTTCTATAGTTCAGCATCATCTTTACACACTGAATTAGGCAAGACTGTTTTACTGTATGTCTCTCTCTGTGTTCTTTTTTTGTAGATGAATACCACAGACTTTGCACAGATGGAGTTCCTGTAGGAGGTGGTTCCAGACCTGTTGGACCAGGAGGCAATGGATTCCTTCCTGGTGGAAATGGGAATAGCTATGGCCCAGGAGGAACTGGATTTATTCCCA
The DNA here is from genome assembly GCF_965140295.1 of Lepidochelys olivacea. Taxonomy (NCBI): domain Eukaryota; kingdom Metazoa; phylum Chordata; order Testudines; family Cheloniidae; genus Lepidochelys; species Lepidochelys olivacea. Next base: position 82,197,929 of record NC_140415.1, on the reverse strand, counting down.
TTCCAGGTGGCAATGGCTTCTCCCCTGGTGTAGGAGGAGCAGGTGTTGGGACTGGTGGCCAGAGTCCCACTGGAAATGGTGCTATCATTACTGGGCTGAGTATGTTTCCTTGTTTATTTTTGGTTTTTTTTTCAGTTGTTTCCCTCTATTTTTGATTGATGAGTTATACCTTTATTGCTTATTGCTTGTGTTTCTTAGGCTTTATTCTGGAAATGAGAACATCTCTTTGAATACACATCCTTACTAATGCAATTATAGTCTTTCATGACGGTGGATTTTCTAGAGAGTTTAAGTCCCTTTTTTCCCAACAAAGATCACAAAACAGACATGTTTAATTTTTCTTTATTTGGGTAACAGAGATTAGTTTTCTTATTGGTCCTTCATACACTGTAACTACCTCTATCTTTTACAATCCCTTTGTTTACAGTTATGATCACCTTTTACTCAATTAGCTCCTCATTAAGTTGAATGCCTGTAGTGGCTTTAACTTCAAACTTCTGTACTATAGCCATTCATTGTCTATGTAACCCACACACCTTTTGGGTGCGGTGTTCTGTCCCATCTAGTGGCACCGAGACCACTTAGAGAGAGAGATTAATGAGTCAGCTCTACAGCCTTAGCTAAGAGCAGTATGGCTTTTAGCTCATGCAGTAGAGGCTCATGCATTTAGCTCCAGAGGCCCTAGGTTCGATCCTGCCTGCCGACAACTGGGATCTGTTAGTGTTACATCTACACATTTGGTAAAAATATAAGTTGAAGTAATATACACGTTATAAATTATACAGTGGTGTGATACATATATCATTCACATTTCTGGATCGTCTACAGTCTAGCCACTATTCCCTCTACCTGGGGCTTATTCTAGGACTCCAAACCCATGAGCAGCATCAGCTACCCAGGATTTAAAAAAAAAAAAAAACCTGCCAGAAAATTGTCCGCCAAATTCCACTTTCCTGAATCAGTTTCAGTCCCCCAAATTTCCAACTACTGGAAGTGGGGACACTAGATGGGGAGGGCTCTGACTTACTACGCAGAATTCTTTCCCAGATATCTGCTGGTGGGTCTTGCCCACATGCTTGGGGTCTAACTGATCACCATATTTGTGATTGGGAAGGAATTTTCCCCCAGGTCAGATTGGCTGAGACCCTGGTGGGGGTTTGCCTTCCTCTGCAGCATGGGGCATGGGTCACTTGCTAATTTAAACTAGTGTAGATGGTGAATTCTCTGTAACTTGAAGTCTAAAAACCATGATATGAGGCTGTCAGTAACTCAGCCAGAGGTTAGGACTCTATTTCAGGAGTGAGTGAGGTTCTGTGGCCTGCAATGTGAAGGAGGTCAGACTAGATGATCACAGTGGTCCTTTCTGACCTTAAAGTGAGTCTGGCTTGAAACAGTTTTTTTTAATAAATAAAAACTTTATTTTGTTCACAGTCATAAAATCTATAATCCTGCTACCCTGCAGGGGTAGAAGAGGAAGTTTCATTCCAGAAGAAAGAGAATTCCAGCCTCCCAGTGGGAACCTAACATTCGCTTCTGGATCCTGAAGGATCTGAGGTGTCAGTTTTTAAAGCCCCCTCCCCGTTCTATATTTTTATATATAGAAAACCCATTACGTTATTTTTGGAGGCGTTTTACATTTATTAGTTTTAATTTTTCTCTTCCTCTCAGAATTCGACTTAGCATGATTAAAAGTTTACAGAGAGAGGGAAACAAGAAATAATTCAATAAATGCTTTAAAAATTATCTTAAACATTCCTAATATAGTTTTTCTGTAACATGTAGAGCATATACAAAATATATAATTACATGGTGTGATATTAAAGCACTCATTCAGGATGACCTGCACATCTCCCTTGTTGCAACTTGTGAGTAAAGCAGTCATTGCAGATTCATGATGCTAAAACCTTTATACCACGCTGTCATGTGTGGCCGGTACATATAAAATCTGTATGGTAGTAACATCCATGCGATACACTGTAGACCTGTTTTATCAAGCAGCTTTGAATAACTTACTTGCATACTGTTCACCAATCCATCGCAGTCAGTATTACTAGCATTCCAAACTACTGAGCTATCAGTACTTTTGAAACGAACTGCTAGAGGAAATCTTTCCTCCTTTTTCTTCCAAATGTGGAATTTTCCCTTCCCCCCAAAACTTATTGCTTTGGCCCAAGGCCTAGGATGAATAATAATCAGTTACTAATGCTTTCAGCAAATGTTGCAGGATCAGGGACTCGGTACAAAACAGTGCATGGAATATTAGGATAAATACACCATAAGTAATAACGTCATAGTAATGAATTACCTAAATCCAAACCCAATGATTCCTCTCTCATCACACATTCGATGTAAACAGTGTATCATAACCAAGGCCATTTGTTTAATTTTTTTCTAATGTTAATTTATGTCTTTGCTATCTTACTGTCCTATCAATAGTTCTTGGAAATAATTTTTTTTAAACTTCAAAGAATACTTAAACTCACTGATTTGTTTAAAAAAATTGTTAAAAACAATTACAGATTATGTTGTCCATGCCTATTTCACATTCTGATTCAATTTTCTCATCTTCTGTAATCTGTTTCAGCAATCCTCAATCAGACAATAGATATATGTAAACACCACCCCAATCTCTGCTTAAATGGACGCTGCATACCAACAATTTCCAGTTACCGATGTGAGTGCAACATGGGATACAAGCAAGATGCAAATGGGGATTGTATAGGTAAGTGTAAATTTGTACAGTCCAATATTTAGTTTTTAAATCCTTTCCTATTTCATTTTTAAACCCATTTCTCTAAAAATGAGATTTTAATTTTGAGTGCATTTTATTGTTTTCTCCACAGAATGTTGTTAGTATTATTGGTCCTTGTGAAAAATAGTGTTGGAATCACAATTCTTTGTGCTGGGACAATGTGTAAGTTTTAAAGGAACAAGCTTTTCGACCAAAATTGCTATGTATCTCAGTAAAGAATAGATCTTTTTGTTTACTATATGTTAGTGTGATTGTTGGATCACTGTACATGTATCCTCATACTTTGTGGGCCAGATTCTGCTCTCATCTATACCAAAGTAGGTGAGAGCATTATTTGGTCCTGTATGTGTGTTTTACTCACTCTTGAATGTGAATGGCAGAGGGTTTTTGTAAAGATCCCAATTCATTAACAGAATTTATATACAGACTTAAATATCAAATGCATTTACATTATAGATCAAAATACTTGAAATTATCTGTGAAGAACTGAATTCAGCAGGATGTGTTTTCCCTTCAACTGCTGATGGCTTCACACACTTTTAAAAGGCAGAAAGAATGTATCTCCCACTCTATTTTAGTGGTTCGTGATGTCATCAGTTCTTATAAGGAAACACAAAACATGGGACATAACAACTACTAAGAAGAATTCTGTTTTCAGATATGTTGTTCGAAAAAAATATTTTTAAGTTTTAATCATTATTTCTGTGCCACTGTGTAAGAGAGAAAACTAGAGACAGCTATATGTGAAAAGATTCATGTCCCATTAGGGGAGACACTTCAGTTCATAATGGCAACAAATCTTACTGCTAACATATGTTTTCAGTAATTCCCAGAACACAGGACAAGAAAGGGGTCCTCTACAAAGGAGTCATCTTTTGCCTCCAGTCTTGCTCTATGTATTCAGGATCCCTCTCAACCTGTCTGACTTCTGTTTGCTTACTGTGCAAAATTATTTCAATTACAGACGAGAATAAGTCATAAGTGGAGTGTGCAACAGCTCCTTGTGCCTCTGTCCTGGCTGGCAAGGTGGTTATAGAGCAATTTTTCTGGCATAATTAGGATTTACAGGAAAGTATCCAGGGAAGGATATAGTGGGAGATGCACAGAACTCCCCACCTTGCATCCCTGGCTGAGAGGATTTGGAGGGTTCATACTGTTGCTAAGCTTTCCTGCCCTGGATACCAACGTGAGTCTGCATAGTTGGGATTTGGATGTCAGGAATTGGTCTCTACTAGCTAAAAATAGGGGTATATTTTTGTGTTCATGTTGTAGTGGAGATTCCTGAAGGTTTTTCATTTAGCATCTGATCCTGTACCATTAAAATCAGTAGGAGTTTAACATTGACTTTAGTGAAAGCATGTTCAGACCCCTAGGGAGTAATGCTGAAATATGCTGAGCACATCCTGAAAGCTGCTATGTGCCCTGAATTGATGGATAGTTAAGGCCAGAAGGAACCACTGTGATCAACTGTTCTTTGACTACCTGTAATACATAGGCCATTGAATTTCACCAAGTGGTTCCTGCATTGAGGCCTTAACTTCTGAATTTCTATTTGGTGTGATTTGAGGGGGGGAAGCATATGTAGGGGAGAATTCGGTCTAAACATATGTTCTGTTAATTATTTGGGATGTATGGTATAATTTTTTACATTTTTATTAATATTTTGCCATTCACTCTTAAATGAAGAAAACAGAGTTTTGTACTGGCAAAAATCTGAAATGACAGCTACTCCAGGGATAGGAGTTGCATAGCATTAAAGGTCTATCCAGACAGCAATTCACATGATGACAAACTGTCTGGAGTTTGTGATATATAGTTGTTACTACAGCATGATCTTGATAAAAGCTTCATAGTTCATGGGGGAAATTATCCTTCATGAAGAAACACACTGAAATAGCAAGAGAAAATATTTTTCACACAACTTTGTACAAGCCAAGACTAAGTGCAGTGTCCAAGCAAAGTTTCATTCATCTTTGAAATTCCTTTCTTGCTGTAATGGTAAAAAGAGTTTTACTAAGACTGTCAACACTTTGTATTGTATATCAGCAACTAATGCATTAGGAATAAATAATTATAATAACAGTTAACAATAACAAAGGCCTTGTCTAAGAAAGCCTGTAGAGACACAAGCAGAGACCTTTCTATTTACAGTACACATCTTCCCATCGTATCGTAGAGATGTTAGGACTGTTTTTTTCAAATGTGCTGAGATTTCACTCTGGCATATCAGGTATGAATACTGGAAAAGTCACAACAAGGCCCTTTATTTTTGCCTGGGCTTTGAAGTGGGTGGAGGAATTGTGCTATAGGTTATATAAAGGGGTGTTAGCATTTGATTATGAACTGCTATTTGATAGTAGGGGTGAGCTGATTGAAGCACATATTGAGTTTTGTATAATAATTAGTAGGGTACTAAAAGCATGTGGGTGAACACTTATTTGTTCTAAATCAAAAGAAAATAAACTAAATAAAATAAGTAAACTAAAACAGAGCTACTTTTGAGGTAGATGGTGGAGTTACTCTTATCAGGCCTGCAGTTCCCACCACAGTAGAGTTATGGTGGGTGGTGTTTGATATGGAGATATATGGAAATATATGCTGTACAGTTTTCTTGCTTTATTTAAACATTTCCTCATCTCTTATCAGAAGAAATTGTCCCTGAAAAAGTGGACGTGAAGTGGCCATCTGTGGTCTGGGTTGCCCAGGTGGATCTAAATCCATTCCTGGATAGTGGGGTTATTGACCAAGCGTGTGATATGTGTTTGTATAGACAGTTGGAATCCTATGCACCTCTGTGTCATAACATCACCAAACATGGATGTTCAGAGTGCTAAACTCTACTTGAGCTGTTAAGACCTGATTCTCCTTCCACAGCAAGTTTAGGCTGATGTAACTCCATTGACTTCATTGGAATTACTACTGATTGTTGCCACTGTAAGAGGAAACTCAGGCCTTTAATGAAGTTTGTTATAAAAATTAAAATACACGCTACTTAAACCACTCATACACACAGGTGGATTCAAATATTACTTCAAGTAATATGAAACTGAAGTAAAATGATCGAAGTATCATCACAGACAGCTCAATTGCAGAAGTGGTCTGATAAGTGAATAAATTTTGAGTTGCAGTAAGATGAAAATAGAGTCAGATGGTGACAAAAACAGAAGATGCTATACCATTTTTAGGAGAATCCCATACAAAATCAGAAAATGAGGAAAGATTAGGTGTTGTGACAGGGTCGGGCCAGATGGCTATAGGAGAGTAATTTTTTGCTTAAAAAAAAAAAATAGGTATTTTTTTATTTGCATAACACACTTACAAAACAACAGCATATGCAATGTGTAACACAGCAACCAATCACAATTGTTTTCTCATTAGCTTCAGGGGAGGGAAGTGTTCAAGCTTGCCTGGGCCCAGAGCGGGGGGCTTCCTCGACTCTCGTGGTCTTCCACCCTTCCGAGTTATGTGGTGGTCCAGAGCAAGGGGGCTTCATCGACTCTCAAGGTCTGCCACCCCCTCGAGTTACCTGGCGTCACGCCGAGTGTCATCAACAATTCCCTCCTCTGAAAGCACCCAACAAAAGGGGCAGGCTGTGGGGTGGAGAACCCGGGGGGGGTGGGGGAGGACGGGCATGTGCACCCACGTGTGAAAGGACCCCTCTAAGGTGGTGGTGTCTGCAGCAGCAATGGCTGGGGCTGGGTTCCCTTACTCTCTCACCCAATCAGAGGGTCAAAACAAAGGGAGCCGGATGGGGACACTGAGCAGAGAGCCTCGGACAGCGCCCACCGCTCCTCAAAAGCATCAAGGGGGTCGGTGGACGCCGCCCAGAGGAACTCCGCCCAGCTACATGAATGGACCAATGATCAGAAAACGGCCCCACAGTCACAGGACACTCCATCGGCCAACCTCTCTCTGGTTTTGTAGATGGCTGTTTTAGCCAGGGCCAGGAGGAGGTTAACTAGGAGATCCTGCGACTTTGTGAGGCCGTGGATGGGGAGTGCATAAATAAAAAGGTGAGGGGAAAAATGCAACCAAAAATGTAATAAAAGATTTGTGAGAAGCCGGAACAGGGGCTGCAGCCTGGCGCACTCCAAATATACGTGCGCCAGGGTTTCCATCACACAGCAAAAGGGACAAGTATCCGGGATGGGGTTGAACCGCGCCAAGTACATGCCCGTGCTCACAGCTCCGTGAAGGAGCCTCCAACTGATGTCCCCGATGGGCCTTGGACCCAAGGTGGAATATAGGCTGGCCCACCAGGGCTGCTCTCCCTCCAAAGGTGGCAGAAGGTTTCACCACTTTGTGTTGGGGCGGGACAGTAGGGTGAGGGCGTGAAGGGTGTGGAGCACGAGCGTGTATAGATGTTTCTTTGGCGTGGTTTGGAAGCGTACCAGCTGCAGTTCATGCAGCCGGCTCGCAGTAAAGGGGTGAGGGGGTCGATTGAGTCTATGGGGCAGGGGTCCAATTAAAAGGTCCGGCAGGCCTGGGGTGGACGGGGCGTGTCCTCAGGCAGGACCCGATCGAGGTAAGCTCTAACAGCGGGCAGCAAAGCGGCCTTCACCTGCTGAAGTATGCGCCGGGGGGTATGAGGTCTGGAGACCCCCATGCACTGAGCGAGCGTCAGGTGATCCATCCAGTCTTCCCGGTCGTAGTCCAGGTCTCCGACTCTCGTGACTTCTGCCAGGATCAAGCTCTGGTGCACCGAGCGGGACTCCGCCACCTGCACATGGAGCTGGGGGTTGTGTAGCAGGGACTCCGCGAGGAGGTCTGCCCCCTCGGTGGTCGCCACGGACCTGGTCGTTAAAAACAGTTTCCAAGTCCGGAGGAGGTCCTGGTAGAAGACTGGCAGCCCGGAGAGGTCTCGCGGAAGACCTCCCAGACAGAGATAAGAGTTGCCGGTCATATTGGAGCCCTCGGATGTGGCACAGGATGGTGTGCGCCAGTATGCTCCACGCCGAACTGCCTGTACCATAAAGGAGCCTCTGTAGGGCCTGGAGGTGGAAGACGCGGACCTGAGTGTGCAGACACTTCAGGCCCTGTCCTCCCTTCAGGGGTAGATGAACAACCCCTACAGGGGCCCAGTGCATTCCTAACCAAAAGAACACCAGAATCGATGTCTGGAGGTTGGTCAGGAAACCTGGGGCCGGGACCAGGGTGTTGAGCCGGTACCAGAGCATGGACCAGACTAGTTGATTAAGCACCAGCGCTCTCCCTCAGAGGGAGAGACATCTGGAGTAGTCCCGTCCATTTCCGGAGCCACTCTGTCACCCTGTCCTCTAAGTTTTCCCAGTTCTCTGGCGGAGAGGGATGCATGGCAGAAAGGTAAATGCCGAGGTAGAGCAGTGGACCTGTGCTCCACCGGACGGTCTGAAGCGCGGGTGGGAGGGAGCTCGCCTGCCGCCAGTCTCCTACCGCCAAGCCAGAGCTCTTGACCCAGTTGACCCGGGCGGAGGAGACTGCCGAATAGAGGGCCTGGCAAGCCTCCACCCGCGCCAAGTCGCCCGGGTCCTGGACCACGAGGAGCACGTCATTGGCGTACGCCGACAGGACCAGCCGCAGCTCCGGCTCCCGCAGCACCAACCCTGTCAACCTCCTGCGGAGGAGGCAGAGGAAGGGCTCGATCGCCAGAGTGCACAGCTGGCCCGAGGGGCGGCACCCCTGCCGTACTCCTCGCCCGAAGTTGACCGGTTCGGTCAGGGTCCAGTTGAGCTTAACCAGACACTCTGCGGAAGCGTACAGCACCCGGAGAAAACCCACAAACTGGGGTCCGAAGCCAAACGCCCGCAGAGTGCTCAGGAGGTACCCGTGGTCTACCCTATCGAAAGCCTTCTCCTGATCTAGTGACAGGAGGGCGAATGACAGACCGTCTCTACATCCGAGTTCCAAAAGGTCCCGAACCAGAAATAGATTATCAAAGATACTGCGGTCCAGGACAGGGTAGGTCTGGTATGAGTGGATCACATCCGCCAACACAGACCCTAGCCGCAGCGAGATTGCTTTCGCTACGATTTTGTAGTCCACGCTGAGGAGCGAGACAGGACGCCAATTTCGTAAATCGTGGAGGTCCCCCTTCTTCGGCAGTAAGGCGAGCACAGCTCGCCTGCATGAAAGAGGGAGGACCCCGCTCTGCAGAGACTCAGCCCAGACGGTGACTAGGTCTGGGCCGAGGACATCCCAAAACACGTGGTAGAACTCCACGGTCAGCCCGTCCATGCCTGTAGGCTTATTAGTGCGCATACGACGGAGGGCTTCCGAGAACTCTGCCAGAGTGAGAGGCAACTCTAGCCGGTCTCATTCGCTTGCGCTGACCGTACGGAGCTCCTCCCAGAGCACTCTGCAAGTGCCAGGGTTGGTCAGATCTGGGAAGAAAAGACTTGTGTAGAAGGCTCGGGCCCTCCCACACATCTAGACCGGTTCCGTGAGGTGGGTGCAGTCTTCTGCCAGGAGGCAGGTGATGTGTTTCTTGGCCCCCCTCGTTTTCTCCAGAACATAGAAGAAGCAAGAGCCACGATCCATCTCCCGAAGGAGGCGGATGCGGGATTGAACAAAGGTGCCCTGGGCCCGATGGTCCTCGAGGGCCCGGAGCTCCTCCCGCTTCTCCCGGCACGCTCCACAGAGGAGCGGGTCTTTGGGGCTGGCGGCCAGACGCCTCTCCAGCTCTAAGACCTCCCGTTCCAACTGCTCTATCACCGCATTTCTCCATCAGCTGGTGCCCTGGGTGTAGTCGTGGCAGAAAAGCCTGGTGCGCACCTTCCCCAGGTCCCACCATTGCTGCACCGAGGGAAAGGCACGCCGCTGCCCTCACCAGGCCAGCCAGAATTCCCGGAAGGACGTCATGAAGCCCTCATCTAACAGGCTGTTGTTAAAATGCCAGTAGGCCGGCTCCAGCCTCTCCGCACAGAGGGAGGCTGTCGCGGTGGCTAGATGATGATCAGAAAATCATCATCTGGGGCCAGCCGAATGCTGGAGGAATGGGCTCGTGAGAGATGGAAGCGTGATAAATAAATGCGGTCCAACCGGGAGTGGCTCGACCGATGGGCTTCCACCCAGACAAAGGTGAACATGGAAGTGTCATCCGGGTGGTGGTCACCCCAGATGTCCACGAGGGAGTGATGTTCGACTATCTCCCGGATGGTGGCGGCGGCGGCCGGGCTCTGCTCGGTCCCCAAGTGGTCTTGTTCGTCAAGGATGGTATTAAAGTCCCCTCCTAGGACCAGGCACTTGTGAGAATCTAAGGTGCCGAGGAAAGCGGACGCCCGCTGGTAGAACTGCAGCCGTTCCGGGCCCGATGTCGGGGCATAGACCTTAACGAGGTTAACCACGAGCCCCTCCATACGGACCCAGAGATGCAGCAGGCGGCACGGCCTTGGCAACCCCTAGCACCTCGAGCCGTAGGTCGGGGAGAACAGGGTCGCCACTCCAGCCTGTCGAACCGTGGCATGGCTAAAGTAGACCCTGTCCCCCCACTCCAGCCATCAACTGTCTTCGGCAGTCGGGTCCGTGTGGGTCTCCTGCAGGAAAACCACAGAGTACCCTCCCTCCCGAAGGAAGGAGAGCACCTGGGACCTGCAGAGAGCCATCCTACAACCCCGGGTGTTCAACGTTGCGATGGTGAGAGGTGTCATGGGGAGGGTCGGGGGGGAGGGGTCCTCACTGGCAGGGACTCTCGCATCTCCCAGCAGGCCACGCAGCAGTCCGTGACCCATCCCGTAGGTGAGTAATTGTTCACAGAAGATGTGGACCCACTAGTAGACTGTGGCATCCTGCTTCCCCGTCCCTTTACCCTCCTGCATGAGGGCCCTTGTGGCCCGGAGGATTTGAGAAAAGTCCCCCCATCGCTGGAGAGCAAGTTGTACCTTGTTGCGGGAGCCGCGGACATCCTCTAAAAACTTCCGCAGCTCTCCTCGCAGCTCATGGGGGGGTGGGGTTACGGTTTCCCGGTTGTTCCCCAGTAGGGCCCTTGGTGCAGCCCTGTGGTCCACTAAAACGGACAAGCAGGGTGCGGACCCCCGACGGGGTGCCTGATGGGCTGGAGCTTCTAGGCCCACCTCAAGCTCTGGGGCGATAGGGGGCGGTGGAGGGAAAATAGCAGCTCCTAATGGGTGGGGGCAAGAGAACACAAAGACCGCTCCCTGGCAGTCCTCAGTTGGGAAAGAGAAGGAGACAGCCCCGGGGGCGGCAACGACATTGCAGGAGGTAAATTGGGTGGGGTGGGGGAAGGGGCAGACGTGAGGTTCTGGGTTTCGGGAGGCAAGCAGCTGGATGGTGGCGCCTCCCGATCAGGCTCAAGAGTTAGTGGGGTGGGGAGGGAGCTCTCAGTGACACTGGGCGCGCGCTCTGTGGTGGATTTAGCGGCCACAGCATGAGGAGGTGGATTATCTTCTGTAGGGCCCCTGCCCAGGAAGGAAGTCAATTGCTCCGCACCAACGCGGGGTGCCCCGGCGACTCGTGTCCCGGCCGCGTGGCGCCGGCTGTCACCTGAACAGGCTCGGTGGTTGTCAGTGGGGTGCCATCAGCGGCTGGGTTGGTGGAGGAGTCCAGGGGCTCCTCGGAGGTGGGAGCAGAAGCAGCAATTAAGGGGAGGGAGCATGGGGAACAGAGGGGTGGAGTGAGGTCCCCCAGATAGAGATATGCTGGCAAAAGGTCGTCCTCCCCCTGGGCAACCGGGGTCAGATCTAAGGCCTCGATCTCCTCGAACATGGAGGAGAGGACACTTTCCGCCACCGTGGGGTTCTCCCCACTGGAACCCGCCATGACGGTTGCCTCGGGGTTCACGGGGGCTTTGGGTAGCGTCAGGACAGAAGGGGCTTCCTCGAGGGTCTCGGAGGGGAGGGTCTCCCGTGAAGGGGAGACACTACCCTCCGGTGTTGCCATGTCTTTCCCGGCTGACACTGGTGGATGGGACACACTCATGGGCAAAGCGGAAGGTTCGGCATCTGTGCCCACTTTCCTAGTCTTCTGGGGGGCCTCCACCTCGGGTAGATGAGGCGGAGCTCGAGCCTTCTGCTTGCCTGGCTTCTCCTGGACTAGGGCTCAGCCCTCCATGGCATCATCTGGGGGCTGGTTAGCAGGGGTCGTGTCAGGGGGTAAAGGTGATGGCTCAGGGACTTGTGGGTGGGACAGGTGGGGCAGCATAAGGGAGGGAGGATTCTCCCTGAGGCAGGCTCTCTCCCATGTCTGGTGGTATCTCTGCCCCACCCTCCTCCATGGGCCCTGCTAGATTGTTAGCAGTGAGGGCAGGGCTCTCCCGCTCGTCTGGGCGTTGTAGGGGAGGTGCCCCTTGGGCCTGAGCGGGAGTAGCGGTGGTCCAAAGAGGAGGGGGGGCAGGTTCAGATACTGGGCGGCCAGGGGCATCGGCAATGACGGGGCCGATGTCCTGCCGGGTCTTGGGGATCCCAGGTGCCCCTCCTTGCCGGGCTAAGGGGCAGTCCCTCCGGACATGCCCTGACGCCCAGCAGAGGTAGCACTGGGCTTCCCCTGCTTCCCCTGTGGAAAAGTACACCTGGTAACGGGCCCCCTGGTGGGGGACTAGGAAGGACCCTTCGAACGCCACTCCGTCACGCACCGCCGACGGCAGTAAAAGTTGCACTTGCCGGCGGAAGGAAAAAATGTGACGGAGGGTGGGGTCCTTGCAGCCCAACAGGAGAGGGCTGATAACAGAAACAGGTTTCCCCAGGGTGGAAAGGGCAGGTAGCAGGGCAGCATTGGGGAGAAAAGGAGGGACAGAGGTCAGGACCAGGTGGACGCCCAGGTCCTCTAGCGGCTCTAGGGGGACAAACACTCCCCCCACCCCCCGCCAGGCCCCTCTTCACTGCTTCCTGGGCGGCAGCCTCTGATGCTAAGAAGAAAACGACCTTTCCATACATTTTGGAGGCCGCCACAATGGCCGAGGGCCCCACCACCCTCACCAATGCCCGCACGTAGGTCTGCACGTGGAGCGAGGCGGGCAACAGGAGGCATCGGGCACCATGCTTCCTTGTCCTGGTGGGAAAGGGGCCCCAGCCGCTCTTGACGGTGGCGGAGGCGGTGGGTGGGAGAGATGACGAGGTGGCAGGCGGGGGGGGCTGCCGCTGCCCGGGCATACATTCTGGGGGCTGAGGGAGGGACATCCGCAGAGCTGGTGGAGGGGGCAGCGAGGGAGGATGCTGTGGTTGGTGGCGGGGCTGCAGCAGTGGGGGTGGCCCCTGCCATGGAGGGCCTGGTGGTTTTAGCGGGGCTCTTCCCCTTCTTCTTGCCCTGGCCTTTCCCGCTGGCTTGGGGGGCTTCCCTAGAGTCTGGAGAGGCGATGAGCATGGCAGCGGCGGAGGTCACTCCGGTGCCCTCCATTGCCAGTGCCCCAGCGGTGGCGGTGGCAGGTGATTAACAGGAATTGGGGTCAGGTAGAAAGTGACAAGCTGTGGGGTGGACAGTTCAGGGGAGGGGGGGGCCATGAACCACCGTACGCTTGTCCAGAGAGTCCTGTCTGGTTGGCTGGTGCTTCTGGCCCACGCAGTGGAATCAGGGCGAGCAGCTGAGTCCAGAGGCAGATGTTAGAAAGCCAGCAAAGATGGTGGAGTGGGGGGGTGAAGATCATAGTATGGGGGTTGGGAGGACACAGATGGATTGGGGGGCAGCTCCGTGCCACATCCCCTGTGCCACCACAGACGCAATTAAAACACAGTCAAACTCCCCCCCACGAGAGTATAATTCAAAAAATTACTCAGTCTTACGGCCCCCTTCACGATGATTTGTAGTTTCCCTGGGTGATTTCTTCTCCAGCTTGTTGGCTGTGTACCAAGGCTTCCAGCGGGCCGAGATAAGAAAGGAATTCCAAACAGACAGCAAAACGGCTGGGTCTGGGGGTTTCCACTCCCCCCTCCGGATAGCAAAATCGGCAATCTTCCCCCCTCTCCCCCGGGGGGGTTCAGCTGAGGCAAATAGCTGAGCTCGAAAGCAGGCGTGCGGGGGGGGGGGGTGCTGGAGGCCGACCAGCACGTAAACGGCAAGAAGAAAAAGCAACAAAAAATCAAACCAAAACAAAAAGCGTCTGGCCCGATCGGAGGGGGGAACTAAGGCAGGTTCAAAAAGTAAGAAAAATCCAGGCCAGGGGGCTTTAGGAAAGAATAGAAAGCAGATAGCTGGGGAGCAAGCAAAGGACGTCCCGTTTCCCAACAGGGAAGGTTCTAGAATAATCAGGAACCTTCTGGAGACCATTAAGACAGGTTGATTAGAACACCTGCAGCCAATCAAGAAGCTGCTAGAATCAATTAAAGTAGGCTAATCAGGGCACCTGGGTTTTAAAAAGGAGCTCACTTCAGTTTGTGGTGTGTGTATGAGGAGCTGGGAGCAAGAGGTGCTAGGAGCTGAGAGTGAGAACATGTACTGTTGAAGGACTGAGGTGTACAAGCATTATCAGACACCAGGAGGGAAGGTCCTATGGTGAGGATAAAGAAGGTGTTGGGAGGAGGCCATGGGGAAGTAGCCCAGGGAGTTGTAGCTGTTGCACAGCTGTTGCAGGAGGCATTCGAGACAGTTGCATTCCACAGGGCCCTGCGCTGGAACCTGAAGTAGACGGCAGGCTCGGGTTCCCTCCAAACCTCCCAGCTCCTGGTCAGACACAGGAGGAGTTGTCCTGGACTGTAAATTCAGAAAAAAGGCCAAGCTGACGGCTGCTGTGAAGCTCCAAGGCGAGCAAATCCACCAATAAGTGCAAGACCCACCAAGGTAGAGCAGGAACTTTGTCGCAGTGTATATAAGAAGGATTTCAATAGGGTCAAGTCCATCTAGGTGTTAAAATCTCAAAATGCTAATTGGAGGCTTCATTCTGCACTGATCTACATTTTGAGTAATTCGGTGGATTCCAGAGGGATTGTACAGGGTATATTGCAATTAGCATTAAAAAGTCAACAGTTACCAAGCAGAATTATCTGAGATCTCCTGCTTGAAGTATAGCAAAACAATCACAGTGTCTCAAATGCTATATTTCAGAGTAGCAGCCGTGTTAGTCTGTATCTGCAAAAAGAAAAGGAGTACTTGTGGCACCTGAGAGACTAACCAATTTATTTGAGCATAAGCTTTCGTGAGCTACAGCTCACTTCATCGGATCCGATGAAGAGAGCTGTAGCTCACGAAAGCTTATGCTCGAATAAATTGGTTAGTCTCTCAGGTGCCACAAGTACTCCTTTTCAAATGCTATAGTTAACTGTTGACTGTTGAATGCAAATGCTGTATGTCAACCAAGAGTTTGAACATGGGACTTTAAGTGGGAACTTAACAGAATGAAATATCCGTGCATAATGATATACATTAAATTAAATTAAGCTAAAGGACTTGTTCAAATCCAATTTGGATTCTCTTCTGGTTACTGAAAGAACAGGCTTGGGGCATTGGGAACAGCTACATTTCACTGTATGGGGTAAGGTTAATAATACAAAAATGAACACTCTTTCCAGACTATTATAATCTGTTTGGCTCCTCACCCAGGGAAAACCCCAAAGGATATTTTAAGAAGTTCAGAAAATTATTAAAGAATTTTCGTGGGGTAAGGCAGAAAAAGAAAGTATGACTTTTTTCAAAATGGTCCTGCCAGAACAAAAGGGTAGGTTTATACACAACTTCCAGTCCTCCAATTATATTGTACAGTTTTCATCATGAATCATTGTCTACTGTTAAAAAGATAAAGTTCACAACAATCCTTACTGGACTGATACTGAGCAGTCTAATGGACCATCAGTTCCTCTTTCTGAATTGATAGAAATCTGTGTTGTAGTAACACTTCCTTGTTATCACTGTATTTGCAAAAACATATTCAATAAAATGGTAAAAATATTGTAGAAGCATCAGTAGCAACACCACAGTTACAGTTGTGTTGAGATTTGTACTTACAGGTGGATTCAAATACCTGTATTTCATACTTTTTTTGTCCTCTGATTTGGCGCAATAAATGTTCAGAAAACAATCAAACTTTCAATAGAATATTTTAGTGAAATTTTTGCTCACTGTTGCCGATTAAATATTTAAAAATTGAGAGATGTGGGCAACAGAGGGAGTTAGTTGAAGTTGAAAAGGGAAAATGATGTGGGGAGTATACATGATGGAGGACTTTATAGTCTGAATGCTTATTTCCTTGCGTTTGACAATTTGCTTTGGTGGGGATATCCATTCTAGTAACCTGAACTCAAGGTTAACTTTTTTTTTTAGAATATTTTTAGCCTGAGCCCCTTTTATCACTAGCATGTAATAATACAGGAAAAACCCAGATTCATATTTAAATACAAGGAGTCATCTGGCACACATGGACTGAAAGGGATTTTCTAAGCTTAAATCAGTTATTTCATAGGGGAGTATTGTTTTCCTTCTCTGGGGTTTATGAATTCATTGATAATGAGAGTAGTTGGTAATGCATATGAATTTGCTTTGACAGTTAAGCAACTGACAAGTTTTGCTGAGAACTTTATTCTAGAAAAAAAAATCTTTTTTATACTAGAAACCATAACAAAGTAGAGGAGTATAGTGTATATATTTATAAATTGCTCCTTTCCTCCTCTCTACTAGGGCAGGACAAATACATAATAGAAGTTGTTGGAATTAGGATGTTAGACAAAACATTCATAAGAAACTCCAATTCAGAGTTTGACATACTATCAGTAGATCTACAGTTGAGGGGCTTTGTTCTGAAGAAATTATGAGCAATCCTTCTGGGCAGGCTGGCTGAGCACTGAGCCAAAATATCCAGAGGATGGATTGGTCCACTGCACATGGAAATAAAACATTCTTTATGGCCAAGAATTGTAGAGTTGCCTCTGAGTGGGGAGCTCATGTAAATACATACAATTCTATTCGAGGACAACAAATGGCTTATCCAAACATATATAGACTGAAAAGCAGTTACAGTCACTGCTTTCTATATTCTTTCTAATTCCTTGATTTTTTTCTCTTTTCTTCATTTTGCTTCGTTCTTTTGGCTTTCTTGCAGCGATGCTATCAACTGCACATTCAAATGTGAGTGTTTTAAAGAGCTAAATGCTTTTTGCATGAGGAGAAGGGCTGTCTGAATCCTTCATTTATTTTTTTCTTTTATTCTTTTTGCTATTTACCAGAGGGCCCTAAATTCATCCAGCCAAAAATATTGCTATAAATCAACTTGCTAAAAGCACTGTTCTGTGTAATCCAATATCTGTCTGAAATGTAGTATGTACTTGCAATTATTTACAACAATGTGAGCATTCACTATTGCATCCTGTGCAGTGTGTGTTCTCGCTTGTGCCTTAGCTAGTAGAAAAGCTCGACTGCTGCGATTTTCAGCCTCAGAACAACCCTAGAACAACACTTGTATGTTGTGGAACTCCAACAGCACATGTTCATTTAGAAAATGGATAAAAATAAATCACCTCATTTATTTACCTTTCCCATTCCAGCCAGTTACTTCCAACGTGTAATGAACTGAGATTTACTGTCAGATGTTATTTACAAAGTCCAAGTTTGAGATCATTTGGAAGGCAAGCAAACTACATCCCACCTAAGAGCCAGATTGTATCTGGCTGCTCCCAGGTGTGAAAGTGTGGGTAAAGGATACAACTAGACTTCCTTCATCCTTATGTTGGGGGCCTCAATAATCAGGATGCGGTGCACAGATATTGCTATCTCAGCTGGAATTCCTCTAAGGAGTCCTGCTGCTGTGTGGCCCTTCCACACACTCCCATAGTACATGCCATGTCTTAAAGCCATAATCTGACCTAAACTGTGTCTGTGCTGGGTAATACTCTTCTTTAAGTGCTTAGTGCTTGCTTGTTGCGTTGTAGGCACCTTATTATTCAAAAGAAAGAAAATAAGTGGTTGTTCAGTTAAACAATTGAATGTGAAGCTGAACAAAGGATTTTTCCCTTCTGTTAGGCTAGGAGTTTCAAATTCTTCATAGATTTCTTTTTCTCTTCTCTCTTTTAGGATACATTTAAGAGAGAGAAAATACTATTTGTATTCCCTTCCTTTTTGAAAATGTGATTTCTTAGTTAGACTAAGAATAGGTGTGTGTGTTTAGGGAAGTAATAATTTTGCACCAAGAATAGGCTTCAAACTTCAGTGTTTGACTGTTAATTACCTTATTTCTTCAATCATAAAATGCTGTGCTTGAAAGAAAATCTATGCTGTGAAATCTCTAATCGTCTTATTTTCTGCTGCCAGCAGATGTTGATGAGTGCACGTCAAACCCATGCACTAATGGTGATTGTGTTAATACACCTGGATCCTATTATTGCAAATGCAATGCAGGTTTCCAGAGAACTCCTACCAAGCAAGCTTGCATTGGTAAGAACATTTGTTTACACTTCTGCATACTCTATCAGATTCTATTGGAGTTCTGAAAATAATTATTAGTGTTCTCTTTTTCAGTAAACCATGACAGTGATGTAATTGCTTTTTAATTACAGTTGAAATGTTGGCCTACCCTTGAGTTAATTCTGTAGATACAATAATGGTTTAATTTTTGGTCTTTGCTGTTCATCTTTTCCTTCCGGTGACCCAGTTCACTTGGCTAACTGGTTTAAATTGGAGAATACACAGAAAATTAAGGCTATGCATATTTTAATAGACTAATTATTGAACATCACTATAGACTAACACTGTTCAATAGTCTTATAGCAGCATAATGAATGTTTGACAGTATAAAGCTATATACATACTGGGAGAATGAGGTCTTCTCATCTTCAAAATGTTTCTTTCTAGGTCATATTTACTGTCAGGCTCTTTTAAAAACAATAGCTAGTAATGTGTCACTTTTAGTTCCTTGATGGAGAGTCATCTGATGGAAACCGTGTAAAGTGCTGTGAGGTACAATGTTTTCTTAATATTGTTTACTCATTGAAACTCCTAGGCTTTTTTTAATGATGTGTTTCTCTCTCACTTAGATATTGATGAATGCATACAAAATGGCATTCTTTGTAAAAATGGCCGGTGTGTGAACACTGATGGAAGTTTCCAGTGTATTTGCAATGCTGGGTTTGAACTAACTACAGATGGAAAGAACTGTGTTGGTATGGAGCGCTTGTCTTTATATAAGGGTGAAGAGCCAAAGAGAGACTCTGGTTTAAAGTTTCTAGAAGTTACATTTCACACAGTATTTTTGATCTTCAAAGATGGAATTTTGTGAAATAAGATCTGGTATGAGGTGCCAGAGCCTCACTGGGGTCAAGTTGACAGTGTGAGGAGCTGCACCAAGTAGGTGGTTTATGGAGCTGCACCATCCCAAAGGGAGTTCAGGAAGGAACTGACCTTCGCAGGGTGCAGTCTCTCCCTGAGTGACCCAGTGCATAGGTGGGTGTGGCTGGAGTAGAAGGGGAAGTGAGGGTCAAAACTGTGATCCCATCTCCTCCACACCCCTACTTGCCCCCTTTAGGTTACAGTTCACCTCTGGAAGAATATCAAGAAAGCAGTCCTTGTGTTGTCCTGAGCAAAAACCCTGCAATTGTGATAGGTGTTTGTAAGGGTAGTACAAGCAGTAAGGCTTCTTGCCTGCTTTCCCCTCCTCCTAATTTGCACCAACATAAGGGCTTGTCACGGTTTATCCCCATAATGGGCTAGTGGCCTATTCATGTTTCTGAACTGTAAGTTTCATATTTTTAGATTTTAAACTCTGGCTGCGGGGGCTGTGTCTTGGTAGGAGTTTGTAGCGCACGTAGCACATTTTAGTTATTGCTGCAATAACTGTAATCATAATACATTTAATATAAAGGCATTTAGATGCTATAATATATTTATATAATTTCTTGTTAATGACTAGGAAGAAGGTTATACTTGCTGGTTCCTTCGTATTTAAACACTTAGCATAAATTGTTTCACTTTCTGATAATTTCTGATAGTCACACAGTTTAGTACAGAGTGGACCATGCAATTCCTGTTGACAGGGCGGGGCAGACTCTAATATGTGATGCAATCCACAGGTAATAAGATTTTCTCAGGAAACAGCATGTCTCCCTTTAATCCCGTAGCCTGAGTTTTACTACTTTGCCGTATTAAAGAAGATGGGTATTTTTATTTCTGTTAAAAAGTGTCATGAGAAACTTGCAGCTGCAACAAGCTTTGAATTCTTTAAGATAGTTGAACTTTGTTCTCCCTTCTCTTAAGGGAAGAGGAGTCACCATTTACTGCCAGGCCTTCTCTGTTGAAATATTCAGGGTAAATGATGTTCTAACTCTGATGTTTTGCTGCTTCTCTTTCCTCAAGGCTAAAGGGTATAAGTCATTTTCTGTGCTCTGTTTCTGCAGATCATGATGAGTGTACCACCACCAACATGTGTTTAAATGGGATGTGCATAAATGAGGATGGTAGCTTCAAATGTATCTGCAAACCAGGGTTTGTCCTGGCTCCAAATGGGCGTTACTGTACTGGTACGTATGATTGTGAGATAACGCATTAGGACAATCTTAATTGAAACCACCTTTTCCTGTCTAGTGAATCATGTAAGAATGCAAATCTTTTGTCACATGGACTTAATAATTTTCCAGTATCTTGCTAGTTTGGTACAGTAGGCATCTAAAGCTGCCTAAAATACTCATTGTAATTCTAGAAAGAAATTACAGAACCATGTAATAATGGTGTGCAAGATACAGTGGTTGTATGAATGACAAATTGGCTTGTGAAAATTTGTGGGAAATGTAGCTGTAATTTATTCTGTAAAACACTTCAAAAAAGAGTAACAAGAGTAGCAATATGAAAAAGCTTCAAAGGTTTTACTTTTTATGAATATTCAAAAGTAAATTCCCACTTCATTTGCTTGTTGCTCTAGACCAGGGGTGGACAAACTACGGCCCATGGGCCAGATCTGGCCTGCCAGCCGTTTTAATCCGGCCCTCAAGCTCCTGCTGGGGAGCGGGGTCTGGGGCTTGCTGCACTCCAGCTGGGGAGCAGGGTTGAGGGCAGCTGCACGCAGTTCCCGGAAGCAATGGCATGGTCTCCCTCTGGCTCCTATGTGTAGGGGCAGCCAGGGGGCTCTACTCTGCATACTTCCCCTGCCCCAAGTGCCACCCCCGCAGCTCCCATTGGCCAGGAACCACGGCCAATGGGAGCTGCAGTGGTGATAACTGCAGATGGGGCAGTGTGCAGAGCCACCTGGCTGCGCCTCCATGTAGGAGCTGGAGAAGGGACATGCCACTGCTTCCGGGAGCCTCTTGAAGTAAGCAGCACCCGGAGCCTGCATCCTTGAGACTCTTCCTGCGCCCCTACCCCAGCCCTGATCCCCCTCCTGCTCTCTAAACCCCTGGATCCCAGTCCGGAGCACCCTCCTGCACCCCAAATTTCTCATCCCCAGCCTCACCCCAGAGCCCTTAGCCCCCTACGGCACCCTGAACACCTCATTTCTGGCCCCACCCCAGAGCCTGCACCCACAACCAGAGCCCTCACCCACCTCCCACACCCCAGCCCCAATTTTGAGAGCGTTCATGGCCCGCCATACAATTTCTATTCCCAGATGTGGCCCTCAGGCCAAAAAGTTTGCCCACCCCTGCTCTAGAATTACATAATGTTTATTAGGACACCATCACGTAGGGCTAAACACAAGCTTCTTTGTGGAGAAAAGGAAAATTTTGAACATTTAAAGAATGGAGCCTAATCTAACTCCATTTAAAGACAACTGTGGAAGTTGGATTGGGCCTTCAGTAGAAAGGTATTTAATGACCAAACTTGTCTGTGAACATTTTTTCTTTCTGTACTAAAATTGGAGCTCTTATGTGAATCTGGTTCCTTTTAAAATAAACCTGTAGCTTTCCAGTTCACACTCAAAGGTTATTTTTAAGCTGTCCATTTAGATGAAAATTAGTATGACTTGACCATAAAAAGATGAATCCACACTTCTTTTTTTCAGTTGCACAGATATACACTGTCTGCAGACAAAAGAAAAAATGTAGGGTTAAACCATGTAATTTAAATCAAATTTTAGAGAAAGGGGGAAGAGAAATCCTGACTTGTTCTTATATTTCTGAGTTGCAAATTACCTGTAAACTTGCTGAGAATAAAGAAAACAGGGAAAAAGAAAGAGGCTGCCTGAACTAATGAATGGGATTCATGAGCAGAGGTTAGCTGGCTTTGATTTAACTCAAATGTGGTATGAGATTGGTATTGAGTAACAAAGTGTTAGTTCATAAAAGGAGAAGACTTCCTTTCCTTACTTCTTAAATAGCACAAATAAATTGTCAGGCTTGAGAGAGCAACAAAACTATAGTCTTACCAGGTTTTGAATTTTAAAAATCAGTTGTTTTTATTTTAAAAAAATGAGAAATCCCCATCACCATGAAACAACTCCTAAAAGATTGACTGTGGTATATTAATGGTTGCTACAGGACAATGTTCTAGTACTGAACTTTATTACAATATAATGTTTTGTCCAACCATCTCATAGTGAATTCAGTACTTCGATACTGCAATAACAGGTGTCTTAGAAAAAACGAAGTGAGATAAATCAATATTGGTGACGCTCCATTTAGAGTTAAATAGAAAATCCAAATTGTTTCATTATACGGTACTTCACTGTGAAAATTGCATTACTGGCCAAAGTAAACCTCTCTTTACAGAGTTTGATCCTGCACCTTTGAAGTTAATAGGAGTTTTTTGTCACTGACTCCACGGGGAACAGCATCATGTCCTTAGTGAAGTTAAGTGAAACACTGGCTTTGCTAAAAGACAATTATACCATAATTATCTGTATTCTAACTTCAATTTTAAAACACAATATTACTGTGAAATAAATGGCGGAAAACAAAGTGAAAAATCTGCAATTGACAAGCTAAATATAGAATCTCTGATACCTCTAGACTCCACATTTTTTCTGAAAGTTTGTTTTAAAGTATATGCCCTTTGGCTGAGACCTTGCATATCAAGTTTAACAGGGAAATGCTAACAATCCCTCAACTACTATAGTACCAAGAAGCAATGCTTTAATGACATTTACTCAAAAATAACAATAAGTGAATTATGTTTCCCTCTGGGCAGACATTGATGAATGCCAGACGCCAGGAATTTGCATGAATGGTCATTGCATCAATACGGAAGGTTCTTTTCGGTGTGAATGTCCACCAGGCCTGGCGGTTGGGGTTGATGGCCGTGTTTGTGTAGGTAAGTGAGACTTCTTCAATGAAAAGCAATTAGGACTTCTTATTATGATATATCAAAGTATAATATTTTAAAAAAATCAAGACATTCTTCTTGTTAATGTTGACATTTGTTGTTGATTAAAATAATTAATTATGTAGGATTCATTCTGCCACATGGTTGATAGTCTGTGATTACGGGATCTGTGTCTTTTTAAATACATTTCCATTCCTGAGTCAGTATTTTCACTTGTACATCTCACCCTTTCCTCTAGTGCTGGTCACTTACCCCAAATCATTGGAAAAAATAAACCACTTTGGTCAGGGGAGGGGAAGGAGTTGTATTTTTTTGAATATATTGTTTCTCTCATTTTCACCTCTTTATCTCATCCTATGAAGATCAAGTAAAGCAAACAATACTCCAGCAGGAGAAATATAGTAAGTTATCATAAAAATGCAACCTAAGTAAACATGATTTTATATGGACTCATAAATATTTCATAATCACTGTGTTTGGTGGCATGAAATTATGCTGCACAATGTGCTGAAAATTAGAAGATAAAAAAGATTAAGGAAAAAACTGAGGTTCTCTGTTCTTAAACTGAGGGTATCAAATAATGTAGCTCTCAGCTTCATCCAATGAAAAATCTTATGATTACTAACAATCCTTGAAAGAATGAATTCCTCCTTTGAAATACATGATTTTTAGTGGCCCAAATCAGGTGTGTGTGAAGTCTGAAAAATCATCATCATCATCATAGAAATTAGAGATAGAAAGGATGTGGTAGGTCATGCATAATTGTCCCTGACTGTGTAGTCTCCAGTGATCACTCTAATCCAGCTTTAACTCAGTCAAACAATCCTTGTCCTTGGGAAACGTCTGAGTCTCAATGGTATGACTAGAAGCTGCGAATAATGAGAGAAACCAAATCTCTAAATCTGCTGTGGAGAAGGAGCGAACAATTCCATGCAAGAATTCCTCCTGAGAATTAGTCCTGCATACGGGAGATCATTGGTTTAGGGGAAGTCCATTTGCCCATTGTTGTGTATGCACACACATATGGCTTATAAACTAACAGGAAATAAACTAAAAATAACACAATACTGTAAATGTGCATGTTCACTGTGCTTAATGATGTGTGTTGGAAAAATGGAAATTTAGATAATTATTGGGTATTAGCAGATGTTGTCTGATGGCTTTTTATCAGCTTTCTTTTGTGTAGCTCGCTGTTTGCTATTACCGAGGGATCAGATTGGAAGAAGAATGTGGTGGTACTTCACCAAAGCTGTGCCCACAATCTCAAAATAGCCGGATGTTCCTGCTAAAATAATCAGCAGTGAAGTAGTTAATTTAGCCAACATTTAAATTGTCATAATTATGCTTCTAAGTTAAGATAAATGTAGTTGAGATAAATAATACAGCAGTTATCAGCAAACTTAGAACTATTCAATCAGATCAAGGATAAAGAGATATAAAGAACCAAGGTTGAAGCATTCTGTTCTCTGCTGGAATTATGGCCCTGTAGAGGTTTCAGAGTAGCAGCTGTGTTAGTCTGTATTCGCAAAAAGAAAAGGAGTACTTGTGGCACCTTAGAGACTAACCAATTTATTTGAGCATAAGCTTTCGTGAGCTACAGCTCATTTCATTGGATGCACATTATAAGCCTGCACAACTAAGAACAATCCTGACTCTGAACTGGGCCCTGGGGTTGGGATAACACAAAGGTGGCTTAAAACTAATGTTCGCTCCATATACTGAAGACGTAGCCCATTATTCCTACCTGCCTGTCTACAGACACAGGAAGATTGTACTGCATCAGTTAATATTTGGAAGGGTATCTCTATAACCATAAGGGCTAAGCACTTTTATATTATTTTAAAACAAAAATTTTAATTCTGCAGAAGCTGGGGGATTACCAAAATAAAACCACTGCAGTGTTCCACCAAGTACCAGCTCAGTCTAACCCCTTCAATTACAAACTCCATTTAGAAACTCCAATAGGAAAAGTCTGCATGGTGCAAGGAGTGAAAGGAAGTTCATGTGAAAAGCAGAATGTTCTTTTACTCTATTTCTAAATGAGAATACTAAATATGTACTGTATTTTAATAAATGCAGGCATTTTATTATAGTTAATTAAACCTATGCTAAGGTTTAAACCAAGAATTAAAAGTAAGAATTGTTCTCACTGATGTTGCAGCCATGATATTTGCTTATATCATGTTAATGAATATTGCCAATAAAGTACTGAAATGAGCACAGACAGCCTGAGATGGTAAACTCCCAGCACCATTCTTATTGTGTTAGGGATTTCACAATTAGGGCACAGTTGCAGAGCCAGCTTTAAGTACGAGCCAGGCAGCAACTTTTTGTGGTCCACACATTTTGGGGCTCAGGCCGGTCTGATCTCACACTCTGGCAGTGAGACAGTAGTGGGAAGCAACCCAGTGTTCAGTTTTCTGTGCTCTCCTTTACCTCCCACCCGCAGCGTTCCGGCAGTTTGGGGCTTTTACAAATTGTAAGGCCAGCTTGGCACAGTATTTCACATACAAGCATATACAGCTGCACATATCTATATAATAAGATTCCTTGTTTGGAGAAGAAGGAAGGAGGAATCTTATGTAATAGCTTTGTGCTAGCTTGTGGTGAATTTGGACTAACCATCAGTCTAAAGAAGACATTGATTATGGCACAAGGTCTCTTGACTGCACCAGAAGTTTTAATAGCACCATGATAGAAATTGTGCACAAGTTATGCTATTTGGGAGTTACTGTATCGGATAACTTATCTCTAGATAACAAGATTAATTCTGGCATCAGAAAGGCGTGCACCACGTTCGGCCAGCTGACCAAGCACGTGGGAACTAACATTGAACACCAAGATACAGGTTTACCAGGCTTGCGTTCTGAGCACACTGCTGTATGGTGATGGACTGCCTCCAGCAGGCTTCAGCAAAGGCTAAACATCTTACATACCTGTTGTTTTCACTGTATTCTAAATATGAAGTGGGAAATGTCCATGACACCGAAGTACTTGAGAAAGCAAAATTGCCAAGCCTAGTCATCATTCTCAAACACGTATCTCTGCTGGCTTGGTCATCTGCATTGAATGCATGCTTTCCAAAGGATCTCCTTTATGGAGAACTTGCAGATGCTCTAAGGCTACTAGGCCAACCTAGACACAGGTTCAAGGACATTTTGCAAAAAGAATTTGAGAACGTCAGCATCAAGCTGGGAATATTCAGTTAGCACAGGTTACACCGGAGGACTGTGCTGCAGCAGGGAGTCAGAGACTGAAAAAAAGTGGTTGAGAGAGAGAGGAAAGTGAAGAGAGCAAAGAGGAAAGCACAACAGGCCTCAAGTGCTAGTAGTGCCCTGGTTTCATCCCTCTGACCCTGCATCTGCATTATCTGTGGCAAGGACTGTTACTTGAGAATTGCCTTTTTCTAGCCACTTGCGATGCTATAGCATGGCACACAGTAACTGAATGGCTTTGGAGCTTTCAAGATGGGCTGCTGCTACTTACGATGAAATTCCAGAATTGCCACTTTGTGTCACTCTGAAGCCCAGAATGTCTATTCAGTCAGTGTGAAGTAATATAAACAGCTACATGCATGGTTCAGAGCTCTTTTTGTTTAGAATATCCTCAGATCCTGTCATTGCTGGGATTTGCAATCTGTTGCCATCCAGGTTTTAAGTTGTTGGCTATTTTGATTTTATGAATTACAGCTGTGTGACAGCTACGGAAAGGCATCTATCTATGTCATACCAAGAATTCTAGACAATTGTGATAGCAGAGGTAACTCAACTAATCAGTACTCTTACTCTCCAGTTGATTTGCATAGAGTAATTTCATTGGGTGTATGAGGGAGACTGCAGAGATGAGGGATTACTTGGCCCAACTGCCACTGTTCAGCCTATGCACGAATCAGCACAACTCTGCGAGAACCACATACACATTTGACCACCTCACTCATAGAGCCATACCTATGGGTTATCACTAGTACCTCTTAAAGATATACCATAAATATTACAGTTTCAACAGGAAATGCCCTTAAGATGCCAAGAAATCATGAAGCAGATTCATGACTCATTTGGGAATTTCAGTTTTACAAAAAGATGATATAATTGTTCCAGACATAAAGTAGGTTATTTCAAATAGTGTGTAACAAAAATTTCATTCATATGTAATCCTCTGGATAGAATTTCAAGGAGCCTGTATGGTGTTTAGAAAGTTGTATTCCAGGATCAGACACAGGAGCTTTCTATCTGACTATGCTACATGATTCATTGAATGATCTGAATAATATTATTCAGACATTATAGCTCCCAGAAAAGTATTTGTAATCTGAAAGTTATCACATTACATAGGGCTGATTTTATTTTATTTTATGTTAGTAGTACTCACAATGTCATAGGCATTTTGCTGAAAGGTGCATCAAAGAACTTACAATCAAAAGGCTCCTTTCTGCCACACTTACACTGAGTACTATCTTGCTTCAAGAGTAATGTCACTGAGTCTGATGGGACTTTTCATGGAGTAAGTTACTGTACAATTAAACATAAGCATGCAAAATCAGCCTCCAATGACAGATGAGTTTGGAAAGAACATACACCACAGACGGGAACATATACTTGGAATGGGAACATTCAGATAACTATTTAGAGCCAAATTCTGTTCTTCGATGCAGGCACTTGGCTTTCAGTGGCTTATAAGTGAACCATCCTGGGTACAGGACAAAATGTATCCCTTTCACTGGATAAGATTCTGATTTCAGTTTCTTATTGAAAGAATATTCGTTCATATCCTTCCTAGTCTAAGAATACATAATTATTTCTCTGCCTCACCTTTCTTAGATACTCACATGCGCAGTACATGCTATGGAGGAATCAAAAAAGGAGTGTGTGTCCGCCCTTTCCCTGGGGCAGTGACAAAATCTGAATGTTGCTGTGCCAATCCAGACTATGGCTTTGGAGAGCCATGTCACCCATGTCCTGCCAAGAACTCAGGTAAAGTTGCATAATTCTTCTGATCTCACAGCTAACATAGACTAATAAGTCTGATTCAAAGCAGATTCATAGCATTTGTTTTCAAGGTAATCTAAACTTGTAGTATTTAATGTGAACAAAAGAAGAATGTTTTTCTATGTTCTTCCATGCACAGTGCTGTGTAGAGTGACTTCAGACCTGTCCAGACTATGTGAGAATTCAGGGAGTAGACACCAAGCTCTAGATAGATGCAGCAGGGCCTCATAATTATCTTTAAGTGTAGGGTGAGCCAGAAGAGGTTATGTTGGATAGGAGAAAAGGTACCTTACAGGCGTTGGACAAGGAGCTGTAGGTTCCCTAAAAAAATCAGTCCAGTGTAAAGTACAGTCACTATTCAGTTTTGGTAGTGGGGTTGATGTTCAAACCCCCCCCTTTTTTTTTTTTAAATAAGAACTAGTTCACTCATCTTTAGTAACAGGAAAATGCAGAGAACATGAAGAAACAGTTTATTTGCCACAAATTCCCCTTGAAAACAGTATTCATATCACCATATTTTGGAGAACAGTCCATGTTGCTTTCTGGGGTGACATTGCCCTGTTGTGAAGCTGTCGAGGAGATGGTACTTTTGAGAGGATAATACCATAGTTTTCCTTTTAGTGTTTCATTCATGATGTCACAATTTTTATTCAAGTATGTACTTGGAGGTTTAGAACTAACTTTTTTTATACAACTTTTGTTTCAATTGAGTAGCCGAATTCCATGGCCTGTGTAGCAGTGGAGTAGGCATTACTGTGGACGGACGAGGTAATGTTGCATTTTTTTTCTTTATATATATGAGACATGAAAAATAATGAAAGTAAAACAAATATTCAAAAGTATAATTCAGCATTTGAATTTTTCATAAGATACAAGTGGCTAAAGGCTTTTTTCAAGATATGGTATGTTGTTTTAAATATGGTACAACATTAAAATAAATCAAAGGTTCCTAAGAAAGGATGAGAATTGTTCCCATCCAAGTCAGTAGTAAAACTCCCATCACTTCAGAGGGAGCAGGATGAGACCCTACTGGAGTACTTTCAGCAATAGAATCATAGAATCATAGAATATCAGGGTTGGAAGGGACCCCAGAAGGTCATCTAGTCCAACCCCCTGCTCGAAGCAGGACCAATTCCCAGTTAAATCATCCCAGCCAGGGCTTTGTCAAGCCTGACCTTAAAAACCTCTAAGGAAGGAGATTCTACCACCTCCCTAGGTAACGCATTCCAGTGTTTCACCACCCTCTTAGTGAAAAAGTTTTTCCTAATATCCAATCTAAACCTCCCCCACTGCAACCTGAGACCATTACTCCTCGTTCTGTCATCTGCTACCATTGAGAACAGTCTAGAGCCATCCTCTTTGGAACCCCCTTTCAGGTAGTTGAAAGCAGCTATCAAATCCCCCCTCATTCTTCTCTTCTGCAGGCTAAACAATCCCAGCTCCCTCAGCCTCTCCTCATAAGTCATGTGTTCCAGTCCCCTAATCATTTTTGTTGCCCTTCGCTGGACTCTCTCCAATTTATCCACATCCTTCTTGAAGTGTGGGGCCCAAAACTGGACACAGTACTCCAGATGAGGCCTCACCAATGTCGAATAGAGGGGAACGATCACGTCCCTCGATCTGCTCGCTATGCCCCTACTTATACATCCCAAAATGCCATTGGCCTTCTTGGCAACAAGGGCACACTGCTGACTCATATCCATAGTATAGCGTAGTTAGCATTTAAAAAGAATACTTAAATAAAAAAGAAAATGTTATTTCTGTTCAATAGTGTAAGCTTATGGGCCTAGTTTTATCATTTTACAGGCTCTGATTTTTAGTGTCTTGCTGAAGTTGTAAGTAACGTGAAGTGCGTAAGCAGAGTTTGTAAATTCTCTGAGATGAATACTTTATGGTTTACTGACTGTATAAGCTCCACCAGTGCCACTTGGTGAGACTGAAAATCTCACAAGAGAAATAACCATTTTCCGCAATGCTGCAGTTTCGAACTATGGGAATTTGTATGAGGTCCTCTGTGGAGGTTACAGTCTTTGTTCAGTACCTAAAGGCTGTAACTCCTCACAAGGGATATAAGACCGATTGTAGTCTTTGCAAGGTGCCTGCAGAAGATTAATCTCTTCAAAATGGATTTTAATTTATATTTTATCCCTGGGAGGCCTGAACAAAATTGTAACCTTTGCTGTGGATCTCATACAAGTGAAAACAGGTTCGCAGAGGACCCTGCTGCTGCTTACTCTGAGGAACTTGGCTTGCTTAAACCATCCCCCAAAGCAGGGGAAAACTGAACCTCTTCAAACCGGAACCTTCTAACCCAACCAAAGCAGTGTTATCCTCCTCATCTGCTCCCTTTATTGAGAGCAGGCAGGAAATCCCTCTTACAGACAATTCTCATTCCTAGTCAAGTCCATTTGTCTCTCCATCCTAGTCATACTGACTTTTCCACACTGCAGTAACAGTCACCCAACCCTGCTCCCTTCATTCTATTCATGATCAAGGGACCTGGTTGCTCCCTGAAGACATCAGAAAAGTTAGGGCATAGGTGGGTACTGAACTTCTACCAAAAAAAACTCTCTTAAGGGAAAAGGATGGCCTGGACCTGTTAGGGGAAATCTGTGCTGCAGGGAGGTAGGATGTAGCATGAAATGTGCCCAACTGTTCCCCAAGATTTAGTCAAGGTTAGTGAACTTTGGTTATAGATTTGTAATAACACCATAAGTAGACAAGATTCCACTGATTTAAATTTTCTTATGAAAGCTTTGGATATCTTACAATCTTTAATGCAAGGTTAACAAAGTGTTTGAGTATGTATCTGTGTACACGTAAATTGCAGGCCAGATACTGATCTCAGATCATAGAATATCAGGGTTGGAAGGGACCTCAGGAGGTCATCTAGTCCAACCCCCTGCTCAAAGCAGGACCAATCCCCAAGTAAATCATCCCAGCCAGGGCTTTGTCAAGCCTGACCTTAAAAACTTCTAAGGAAGGAGATTCTACCACCTCCCTAGGTAACGCATTCCAGTGTTTCACCACCCTCCTAGTGAAAAAGTTTTTCCTAATATCCAACCTAAATCTCCCCCACTGCAACTTGAGACCATTACTCCTTGTCCTGTCCTCTTCTACCACTGAGAATAGTCTAGAACCATCCTCTCTGGAACCATCTCTCAGGTAGTTGAAAGCAGCTATCAAATCCCCCCTCATTCTTCTCTTCTGCAGACTAAACAATCCCAGTTCCCTCAGCCTCTCCTCATAAGTCATGTGTTCCAGACCCCTAATCATTTTTGTTGCCCTTCGCTGGACTCTCCAATTTATCCACATCCTTCTTGTAGTGTGGGGCCCAAAACTGGACACAGTACTCCAGATGAGGCCTCACCAATGTCGAATAGAGGGGGACGATCACGTCCCTCGATCTGCTCGCTATGCCCCTACTTATACATCCCAAAATGCCATTGGCCTTCTTGGCAACAAGGGCACACTGCTGACTCATATCCAGCTTCTCGTCCACTGTCACCCCTAGGTCCTTTTCCGCAGAACTGCTGCCTAGCCATTCGGTCCCTAGTCTGTAGCTGTGCATTGGGTTCTTCCGTCCTAAGTGCAGGACCCTGCACTTATCCTTATTGAACCTCATCAGATTTCTTTTGGCCCAATCCTCCAATTTGTCTAGGTCCCTCTGTATCCTATCCCTGCCCTCCAGCGTATATACCACTCCTCCCAGTTTAGTATCATCCGCAAATTTGCTGAGAGTGCAAACCACACCATCCTCCAGATCATTTATGAAGATATTGAACAAACAGATGCACCATTGTTAATCAGCACCAGTGTAAAAGAAGTTTAAGTGAGATAACAATCAGGCCCGGCATCCTTGTTGTCCTTTCCAGTGTTTCTGAATGGATCTATATAAGCCACAGGAATCAACATATGGAAAGAGTAATGTTTTGTTTTGTTAATGTGGAAAAAGTCCTGGATCCCATGAGATGAAATGTGCAAAGAATGGCTCTTCGGCCCTGAATCCATAGTCACTGCACTTAAAAAATATTTTGTGTTAGAGGCATTTCTGTGTGCAACTATTCCAAGATAAGATGTTTCACAGCATTAAATGTGTAATATAGCTGCATTAATTTTCTCTATTATATTGATACAGATATTAATGAGTGTGCATTGGATCCTGATATTTGCTCCAATGGAATTTGTGAAAACCTACGTGGTAGCTATCGTTGTAATTGTAACAGTGGCTATGAACCTGATCCCTCTGGAAGGAACTGTGTTGGTAAGTTATTTGAGGTATTAATTAATTATTAATGATTAAACTCACGTTGATTTTAGTGGAAGCAGGAGAGGGCCTTTAGTATGTGAGAGAAGTGGCTATTACCTTTAGCTACAATGAGAAAGCACTAAATCTCTTTAGAAAATCTACCCCTTTCAGTCTGTATATTCAGGAGCAACCGGTACTCTATGGGGACCACAGCATGAAATAAATGTCTCCTGAACCTCCTCTTCTGGTCTTCAAACAACATCCCAACCTCTCCAGGTTTGTCATCAGAAGCAAGCTCCCCACAGAACAGACCATACCAACTCAAAGCAGCACCAGACTCTGACAGAACAACAGATGCAAAACCTAGAGACACATCTCCAGTGTTGCGATGGTCAACACCTCCCACATGGGTCCTATGAAAGCCTATCACAATATGTAGTGTACCTCATCCAGTTCACTAAATGCCCCAGTAACAAGTATATGAGTGAAATGAGACAATCACTATGCTCTCTAATGAATTCACACAGAAAAATGCTAAAAGACAAAAACACCATATCGACTGTGGGTTCACCTTTTCACAAGGTGATCATTCTATATCTGACCTCTCAGTCCTCATCCTTAAAGGAAACCTGCACAACACCTGCAGATGACAAGCCTGGCATAACTTTGATAGACACTAAAAATCATGGACTGAATAGAGACACTGGTCTATTACAGCAGTCTATAACCCATTTAAACCACACACCTCACCCTGAGCTTTTCCCCCCTTTCTCCTTTTCGCCCATGACTGGAGAAGGGTTAACTGGCCACTTCCATTTGAAAGGTCCCATGAAATACCATAGAATCATAGGACAGGAATGGACCTTGAGAGGTCGTCTAGTCCAGTCCCCTACACTCATGGCAGGACTAAGTATTATCTAGACCATCCCTGACAGGTGTTTGTCTAACCTGCTCTTAAAAATCTGCAATGATGGAGATTCCACAACCTCCCTAGGCAATTTATTCCAGTGCCTACCCAGCCTGACAGGACGATTTTCCTAATGTCCAACTTAAACCTCCATTGATACAATTTAAGTCCATTGTTTCTTGTCCTATCCTCAGAGGTTAAGAAGAACAGTTTTTCTCCCTCCTCCTTGTAACAACCTTTTACGTACTTGAAAACTGTTGTCATGTGTTAACACTAAACAACCTGTTCTAGCTTGTACATAGCAGTGGCACTCTGTGGACATTTCCCAGACCTGAAGAAGAGCTCTGTGTAAGCTCGGAAGCTTGTCTCTCTCGCCAACAGAAGTTGGTCTAGTAAAAAATATTACCTTGCTCACCTTGTCTCTCTAATTACTTAATTGTCCTTTTTTGCTTCTTTTTAAAAAATTGTCAGTTAAAGAGGGGGATAGAACTTTTCTTTACTGTAACATTAACCTTGAGAAATCAAGCAGTCAAAACACAGGAAATACCAAAAGGTTGCTCCTACGGTTTTAAGTTGCACATACATTGTATGAGAGGAAGGATGGCTTTGTTAAAGCACTGAACTGGAACTCAGAAATGCTGAATTATTTTCTCAGCTCTGACACAGACTTCCTGTGTGACCTTTGGCAACTCACTTGGAGTCCAATTCAATGTCCACTGAAGTATGTTGGAATCATCTTATTGGTTTTGACTGAAATTAGATTAAGCCCTTAATTTCTCTTACATCCCCAGCTGTATAATAGCACTTTCTTCACAGGAAAATTGGGAGGATAAAGTGTTTGTGAGGTGCTAAAATACTACAGTAATGGGAATCACAGAATAACTTTTAAAAAAATAAAATTTTATATTTTTGTTTTCATTGTTAAGCATAAGCAGTTTACAGTTATAATGTCTGTTAATGTATATTATAGAAGATTTGCAAAAGTCTAAAGTAAGGTTAAGGAGCAACATTAACTTTTGGGTTTTCTGGATTTTTTGGTGCTTGGCTTCCCAGCTTTAATGTTAGCTTGTGGTAATATATCTGCTATCAGTCAGTAGATAGGTAGAAATATGTACACTCATGAAACACTCACGGTTGCGATATTTCAGTGTGTGATCAGTTGGAGTGTAGCAGAGTATTTTTTATACGTGGATATTAGTGTAGGTGTTTCCTACCGTACCTTCTCTGATAGCAAATATTTTGCACAGAAAAAAGGAATAGCACAGTGATGCAACTCTTAATGAAATTTGGTTAAAAGCATGTTTAACATCACTACTGGCTGCCAAACAGACAAATCCGAGTGCAATAATCATGGCTGTTTATAAACAGCCAAATATCCCAAAGTCGCCATGTTCGCCGGAGGACATAAAGCTGTGCTTTCCTGAAAAACTGATATATACTGACAAACTAGTTGTGACAATTCTTAAGTGTAACATAGAATATGGGGTAAGAGGAATTTGAAGGTTTATTAACTTCTTGAAACCAAGTATTGGCATTTCTCCTTGTTCAGATACAAATGCGGAAAACTGAATGTGAGACATACAACTGCTGCTGAGAGTACAGTTAAAATAATACTTGGAGAAAAGGAGGGCAGACTTGTTCATTAATGTGTCCACCTGATCTTTTCCAGACATTGATGAATGTTCAGTGAACAGACTGCTGTGTGACAATGGCCTGTGTCGAAACACACCTGGAAGCTACAGCTGTACATGTCCAAAGGGTTATGTATTCAGCAGTGAGACTGACACGTGTGAAGGTAAAAATGCTGAAGTGGGAGCCATCTGGATAGTGTTGATCTAATCAGTGATATTATAGTATTGGCATTTGAGATGAGCAGAGAAGACTCATGGTGATACAAAACAATGAAGGGAAGGAAAGGCCTATATTATGGTATAAATCAAAAAATGCATCTTGTCATTGCTCTCAGTGGAATTATTTTAGAATGATGGGGCATGACTGAATTTCCTCCAATATAGCCAGTTCATTTTCTACACAACAGTATGTTTTGTTAGACAGAATACTTTGAAGAGAAAGTTTAAAGAAAATGCACATTTATCTCTTGAACATTCTGTGAATGCAGATCTCTGGTTTGTGGCCTTGATAAAGGTGTTTGTTTTAGTTCCAGAAGTCCAGTCTTCCTCATCTTCCCCGATGTTGAACAAGAGAATATCATGTAGGGCTAAATCCTGCTACTATTGATGTCAATAGCTATATTTCCATTGTATTAAGTGGATCCTGGATCTGTGCCTTACTGACTATTGATATTGTTCTTTTATTGCTGCAAAATATGTATATTTTTAAAATTGTCATTGCTCTCTGCCCTGAATGATACAAATATCACACAATATCACAAATGATACAATTAAGAATATAGCCACTGGAAGCTAGTGAGAATGTTTTGTGTCCAAAATCAATTTTGCATTAATTGGGCTGACAAATGAAGTTGGTGCAGAGGTGTTAATTTCTGTTTTATTTTGAACAGAAATGTATAATGCTACCAGGAATAGTGGAATTTTGGTAACTTTCAGTGTTGTTTTTGGGTTGGCCACTTGAATTATACAATTCAATATTATCACAGTAAGGGATTTTTCACTGTGAATTGCCCTTTTCCAAAGGGAATGGTTTGCAAGTTGAAGGCGTCAGCTTTGGAATACTTAGAATCTCATGAACCAGTGGTTCAGTTCCTGGCAGGATCAACTCAGTCCCTTTCCATTCAAAGGGAATTGTGTTCCATGCAGTCATTGAAAACTGAAGTTCTGTCTGCTCTCATTGTGTGTTAAAGATCCAACTGCACTCTTTTCAGAGTAGTCTTTTCCTATCAGTCATATCCAGGGATTTATACTGTACTGATCCCTATGCTGTCTTAGAATACTATACACAGTATTTAGCTAAAATTTATTCTTGAGAGTTTTAAGCTTTCATATTTTTTAAAAATAGTTTTAGCAGTGAAAGTGATTTTTCTCTCTATGCTTAATATTCTAGAGTCTTGAGTCTGCTGCAGACAGACATTATATTACCAAGAGAGATGTTACATTTGCTTCTTCATCTTGATATTTAACTTCAAAGCTTAACTCTGACCATAAACTTGCTAATGTATTGAACAATTTACCGGGACACAAACAACTGAGATGAAATAATTGAAATGTAATTATAAAGGACATCTCCATCCAGTTTGGGTTTTCAGTCTGAGAACATAACAAGACACATTACCATATTAATTCAAAACAAAACTAGGCCTATGATCTAGGTGTCACTGTATAAAATTGTGATAGGGTTGGATTTTCAGGGGAGCATTCAAGGAGATATCAATAGAAGCCTGAGAGTCATTTCCAATCATCAAGAAAATTCAACTCATAACTCTAAAGAATGGACACTTTTTAACTTGTATCTAAGTTTAAAAGGTGCATTAACTAAATTAATGATCAGTTTAGCCAGCCTGCATCAAATATAAAAATACAAATAGTGAGCAAGTTTGATTTATTTAAACTTATACAACACAGTGCTTCTGACTATAATTCCTGGTATAACATTTCAATATAATAGGGACTTGGGGTATAAGGAGATATTTCACAACTACAGCAAGCAATGTCTGATAGGCAGGGGAGGGGAAGTGTGCAGACAAAATTGTAGCCCAATTAGTCGATTGTTATGTAAATTAAAATGTACTTGTACTCTGCCACTGAAAGAAAAATTATTTGAGTGATCATTCAAGATTCCTTAAAGTGATAACCGGTCACAGATAATTTTTTGCTCTGGGGATTCTAATGAATAAACTAAACTCCTGTTTGTTTACCTACAGCAACTTTGAATGTTCATAAGAAAACTTCTACATATTCATAAGTAAGCAATATATCATGATAGGGACTTGCTATGGTTACAGTATTTATGCTCCCCTGAGTACCAAGACTACATGGGGCTAGCACTGTTTGTTACACCAAAAGGAGCTAGGAGAAGCTAAGGTTGTGGCCCATCCACCCCTTTCAGATCAGTCACCAGAGCTGGTTTGCTACTTGAGGGAAGCACATCCTTTACAGAGAGCAATTGTGATTGAGTGGCTGTGCTGTCATGTGCAGTTTCGTGAAGTTTTGTGTCTCAGTGAGACGTACTTCTTCTGCACTGCCCTCCACAGTAAGCAATCTTTGTTTGGTGGGGCACATTTGACCCTATAGTATTGACTACTGCTGTTACATATGTTCTATTTTAAAATTAATGTAAATTTTGGAATGATCAGTAATGCTATTTATTTGGAATCTAATAAACCCAGAATATTAAAGATATTTCTGTCTACTTCCCCACTTGGTGAAACTGACTTGGTACCTCATTCCCCAAAACTTCAGGTTTAATATAAACCTGAACTTTTGGGGAAGTTTTCCTTCTGAACATAATTATTTTAATCCAGACACCCTAAAATATATTTTGTCTACAGCAGGAGCTGAAGTGTCTTGTCAGTTATTGTTAATACACTTTTGTGTGCATATTAAATTATATACACATGCTTTATGAATGATCTGTTTTATCCATCTAAATCCCATAGTTAGAATGAAGTTTAGATTTAGCTGATTAGGCAAAAATGATCCAGTAATGGTTTGCATAAAGCTGTCTATGAAACTATATAAAATCTATTACACTTTTTCTAACATTGAGAGGCTTGGCAGTTTGAGGAATAAATTCATCTCACTCTTTTTTTTTTTTTCTCCTTCCAAATTCTGTTTTCAAAGAAATGGTAAGCAGTTCAGTTTACCTTACTAGCTGTAAAGTTTTGCTCTCAATAGTAACTGGGTCATGCTTTTACATTACTCAGATGCATGCTGTTCAACAATATATAGTTTTAATTAATATAACTTTCAGCAATAACCATAATGAAACATTAAAGCCTGTGTTGTTTTGTATTCATAAGCAAGTTATGAAAACTTCGCAAGTTGTTTGTTGTTGGGTTTGTTTGTTTGTTTGTTTGTGCCTTGAGAATCTGTGAAAGTAGAAATTTTTTACAAGCTCTGTGGTTTAGATTGTGTTTCCAGAAATATAAACCAGGCGTGCTTTGAAGTTTATTTCGAGGAATGTACAGTGGATTGTTTCAATTTTGGTTCTATGACACAATATATATATGTACCATACTTAAAGAAAAATATTTGTTTAAAAATGGTAAATATTTTCACATATGTTTACTTTGCATTTTAAAAATTAAAAGAATATTATCAACTTAAAGTCACATTTCTGTGGAAATATCTTACTTCCTATTGTTACAATTAACAGATAAGATTATTACAACAAAGAGGGAAAAACATTATTTCCTGTTTGTTTACTTTGTGCATAGGATACTCATTGACCTCAGTTCAGCAAAGCACTGAAAATGGAGTTCTGCACATTTGAGTGCCTTGCTGAAAGGGGGCCCTTGTAATTTTTCCCCTGTATGATCATTTAGGCTATCAGTCAGTTTGTTATGCAAACAGTTGTATATGTGATTAACTTTCAAAATGAGTGGTCCTGTTGACTTCAGTGGAAGTTAAGCATGTGCTTAAGTGCTTTGCTGAATTGGAGCCAAAACCATGTCAAATGCACAAAGTAAACAAACTGGAAAAAAATAGAGATGGGGTGGGTGGGTTTGTGTTTTGAAAAGCTCTAGCACTCTGGTGGTTTAGAATAGGGACTCAAAATTTGGCAAACAGGTGGCCTTTATGCCAGTACTGTGCCTTCAGCTATCCCTGTGAAAATCTGGACAAATTATAAATGTTAGAAAAATCTCAGTTCACACATGCTCAATACAGATTTCTTAGATTTTAGCACCTAAATTCCCGGGATTCTGTTAGTACTCAACATTCCCCAGTCCAGGGTTGAGAGGAAGGACTTTCCCTGCAGTTGCAGCTCAGGGCTACTGAGGACAGGCTAGGTCTTCATGTCTGAACTGACAGGAGAGATCCTATTTCTTTTGTGTTCTCAGTGACATCCTTGCTGTGCCCAGGGAGCATGAAGGAAAAAGATGCCCTCTTCTAATACAGAGGGGACAAGAACCAAACCCGAGGGAGGTGGGGAAGGGTAGCAGGAGCAGTGGGAATAGATTGGGACAAGAAGCCTGGGTGTGGGGAATATAAACTGGAACTGGAGGCTGACAGAAAGGAGAGGGAAACTGGGATAGGGACCGGAAGTGAAGGGTGGAGACTGGAACTGGCTGGGAAAGGAGACTGAGAACCAGTGGGTAGGGAGGAGGTGAGACAGATCTCCTAAAGAAATGCGATGCCGTAGGGGCAGAACTGTGACTGGCTTGACAAAGAGATGGGTACAAGGAGCCTGATGCTGCAGGAACAGGACACAGATTGAATGAGAAAGGAGATAGGGACTTGGAGCCAGTGAGGATGGGGAATGTGGGTGGTAAGAGTGTTTGTGTGCAAGTGGAGGAAAGTGTGGGGAGAGAGAGT
Organism: Lepidochelys olivacea; assembly: GCF_965140295.1. Classification (NCBI taxonomy): domain Eukaryota; kingdom Metazoa; phylum Chordata; order Testudines; family Cheloniidae; genus Lepidochelys; species Lepidochelys olivacea. The sequence goes on along the minus strand of NC_140415.1, from coordinate 82,158,493 downwards.
TTGGTATAGGAGCCAGGAGGGGTAGAATTGGGACTGGCTGTGCAAGGAAACTGGGGACAAGGTGTTGGGATGGACTGGGAATGACTGGGCAAGGAGATTGGGATGGGAGAAGTGCAGAAGGGTGAAACTAGGACTTGGTGGGCAAGGAGACTGGGATTGAGATATGAGACCTGAGGAGTGGAGACTGGAACTGGCTCTGTGAGGAGCATGGGACTAAGACAAGGAGCCAGCGGAAGGAAGAGATAGGTCTGGGACAGAAACAGCTTGTAAGGGACAAGTAGAAAATGTCACACTTGTGGGGAATAATCAGAAGAGTCTGCCTGCTAGAACACACTATTCTCCAGAGCCTGGAATGAAACCCAAGATTCCTGAATCTCACTATTGCTTTGCTGCCAGCAAATATCTGTGTAACCCTCTGGAAGCTTGTGTGTATCATTCCTCACTAGTGCTAGTCCATTTAGAGGATGGCAACCTACTGTTACCATCAGTTACTTCTCTAGTGCAAGTGGCAGAGGTTTGTGTGCTGGATCTAAAGCAGGGGAGGGCAAACTACAGCCCGTGGGCTGGATCTGGCCCGTCAGGGCTTTCAATCTGGCTTGCAAGATTGCCAGCCCCATGGCACAGCGGGGCTAAGGCAGGCTCCCTGCCTACCCTGGCCCCATACCGCTCCCGGAAGCAGCCAGCACCGTGTCCCTGCAGCCCTTGGGGTTTGGGCAGCAGGGCAGAGGGCTCTGTGCACTGACCTCACCTGCAGGTACCACCCCCCACAGCTCCTGATGGCCAGGAATGGGGAACTGTGGCCAATGGGAGCTTGGGAGTGGTACTCACAGGCAAGAGCAGCACGCGGCGGAGCTGCCTGTTCCCCTCCTCCCCCCCCCAGGAGCCACTGCGGGAGTGGTGCGGGCCAGGGCAGGCAGGGAGCTTGCCTTAGCCCTGCTGCACACCGCTGCCACCCCGGAGCCGCTTGAGGTACGCGTGCACCCGTACCCCAACCCCCTGCCTTGAGCCCCCTGCCACACATCTCCTGCACCCCAATCCCCTGCCCTGTCGCACCCTGCACCCTTCCTGCACCCCAACCCTCTGCCCTGAGCTCCTTGCCGCACCCCTCACCTTTCCTACCACCCCAACCCCCTGCCCTGAGCCCCCTTCCATACTCCACACTCCCTCCCTCACCCGAAACCCTGCCCCAGCCTGCATAAAATTTCCCCACCCAGATGTGGCCCTCAGGCCAAAAATTTTGCCCACCCCTGACATAAAGGTTCCAAATTCGCTGATGATCTGTGTGGGTATCAGTATTATTGCAGATGAAGGAATTTGTTTTTTCAATTTACTTTTTTAAAAACCTAGGAAGTTGCACACAAAAAATATGTTAAAAGAACATTATTAAGGTTGCAAAGTCACTCAGAGGCTAGGAAATACTAGAATTAAGGTTCCTGTGCAACCTTAATTCATCCTGGTGTAGTGCACATGCCTTATACAGTCACATACTACATATAGGTTGCATACTTTTTTTCAACAAGACCTCTGCCTCTTTCAGTGCACAGTATGGACCTACTCTAGGGATGAATCAGGTTGTTTAGAGAATGAGACTGTTGTCTATAGGAGCCCTGCTTCATTTGTTGCAGAAGTTGGAAAGTGTCGTGAATGTGGAAGGCTATTGCAGGAAGAGGAAGGGGGGGTCTCATTAAGGAAGCTGAATGTTTCCATGAAGAATTGGATTCTATCCCTGCCTCTGACATAAAGTTCTTGTGTGATGCTAGGCAAGTCACTTAAACCAAACTTCATGGATGGCCACTAATTGCATGTTCCTTGGGTGCTGACTTCAGACCGTTAGTCTGGTTTGCAGAAGTTCTGAACACTTGCAGCTCACATCAGTGGGAGATGTGCTGTGAACATATAAAGTGCTCTATAATGCTAACTACTCTGAAAAATCAGGCCGTAGGCATCTCAAATTGAGCACCTACAATAAGTAGAAACTTTTTGCTTTATATGTCTGGGCACATCTACACTTCATTGTAAACCCGAGTCCGTGAGACCTGGGCTTGTGGACTCAGTGTTTCCAAGCCCACGCTTGAGCATCCACACTGCATTGTAAATCTGAGTTGATAGTTGCTGGACCCTCAGTCTCACAGTCATGCTAACGTGTCCGTACTGTACTATGCAGACCTAACTTGGGGCTGTGGGTTGACATGTGTGCATACTACAAAATGATGGGACTTGGATCCAAGTCTCAGTAGGACTCTGGGTCTGAACCCACCCCCTAGCAGGATCCTAGGACCTGGTCCTGAGTGCTTGCAGACTGATTTGTGAGGGAACAAAAAAAGGACTTGGGTTCAGACCTGAGTCAGAGTCCAGGTTTAGTGTGCAATGTAGACATGCCCCCTGTGCCTCAGTTTTCTAGCTATAAAAGGAGGGTAATAATGTCATCTTTTATCTCACGAGGGCATTGTGAAAGTCAATTAATTAATATTTGCTGAAGCATTGAGATACTCGAGTGGTGTACACTATAGAAAAACCCATGAGGAAATTAATAATTCACTCTTCAGAGCAGGGTTTGAATAGTGTGCAGTAAATAAGATGCAGGGCTACACACCTACACAGCAAGAATAAAACAAAATATTGAATAGCTGTTCATCAAGTGGGCGCTATCCATCCTGGTGCACTGAATGAGGCAGGGTTCCTAGGGAACAAAATAACATGTGATCATGTAATTAAAGACTGTATCAACAGTGAACAGTATGCACAACCAGTATGCACAAGTGCGGCAAATTAATGTTGCACAGGAAAACTTAATTCTGGCATTTTCTAACTTTAGAGTGCTTGTCTATGCAACCTTAATGTCTTCAAGATTGATCTAATAAATCAATATATATTGAATATGTGTGTGTGTGTGTGTGTAATATACATATATGCATGTGTAGTATACTATATTAATAGCAAAAAAGAAGACTGCTCTGTTTCTCCTAGTAGTCCTTTGAAAGGGAGAAGCTACATGTCCTCACACAGTTGAGATACCCTCATCTCCCTATTTGTTTTTTCAGTTTTAAAGAATGCATAGCCATTGAAAGCAAGGTTCGCAGAAGTACCATTACATGCAGGTTGTCCAAAGTTAGTTCTATCTTGGGACTCATTTAGCAGGTGGTGAATATTTAAGATATCTCCAGTATCACTCTGTGATCTGCCTCCACCAAATTCCTTGTTCCTGCTAGTCATATGGGAACAAGAATATTGAATTTATTCTCAAAAGCAGCTGCTCTGTATACTAACATAAAGCATTGTCACTATTCAAAAACAATTCATATCAAGGGCCAAGTCTTGATCACTTTATTTAGTTGAATAGTCCCATTAAGTAAAGAGAGTGGGTTTTGTCCCTAAGTACAGTATGATTTGGGAGGACGGAGAGAGAAATCAGTTTCCTAAAGGTTTCAGATTTCTAGATGTGCTCCATCATTTTAATAACACAGGTGATTCAGTGAATAGTTTAAATTCATCATTGTTCTTATGACCTCAGAAGCCCATAAACAGATAAATGTGTAGAGAAATGAAGACTTGATATGGCATACTACACCAAATAGAAAATGAAACCTTTTGTACTACTTCTATAAAATAAGTGGAATAGTTGGTTTTCCCTTGAAAATCAGCCATTGGTACGTTTCCTGTTTCCAATACTTACCTCTGTCCTTTATTTAATTTTTAATTAATTTGTGTCAGGCTGTTTTAGGTTTATGGGCTTGGCATTACTGTCACTATTTGAGAACATAAGCATGGACCCAAACTGTTTAATTCCTGACCCATGACAGGAACTATCTGTTAGGATTATGAGTCTGATTTGATTTAGGATCCAAATCTAAAACAAAATTGGTGAACTTCAAAAAGACATAATTGGTGGTTGTTAGGAAGAATTTGCTGTTGTTTTTTTTTTAATTTAAAAATTAATTTAACTTTTTAAAAAAGGCTAATGCTGACAGCAGGAGTCTTATTCTTACATGTGGACAGGCTTTAAAAAAATCCATGTGGGTGAAAGTGAGAAGGAGAGTAGCTGGAGTGGAATACTATTTAGAGTATTACAGTTTGTCTTCTTTCTTGAGCACTTTCCAGGACTATGGAATTGCAGCCAGCATTGTAATACTTTGATTCTGACAAGGTTTTCTTAATTCTTCCAAAGCCTCATGGAGCCTAGATGACAGAAACAATAAGGCCTTTGTTTGTGCACAGCGTGTTGTGCCTGGGAATGCATTGCTTTCCATGGAAAAAGGGTTTTGATTTCTCACAGGACAATTGTAAATTATTCTGGAAAATGTTTTAGTCCAAATTCTTGGAAGTTTCTGTCCTTGTAAGAAAGTGTTAATTAAATAACACTTACAAAATATGCAAATACTCCTTTACATATGCACATACATACACAGTGCTTGCCCGAGCATACTCTGTACCTCATCAAATAAATAAATAAATAAGCCAGATTTACGAGACATTCTGGCATATTGTGGTTCATGGCTTCATTTATACAGCACAATATTTTCCAGAAATGCATGGCTGTCCTAATGGTACCTTTTTCCTTCTGGATTATAGATATAAATGAATGCGAAATCAGCCCGTGTGTCAACAGTGCCTGCAGGAACAATCTTGGCTCTTTCAATTGTGAGTGTTCACCTGGCAGTAAACTGGATTCTACTGGATTGATTTGCATTGGTGAGTGTATAGATAGTTTTATTGTTATTAACACAAAGGGAATTGATTACACTGATTAAAGAAACTGAGAAATAAACAAGAGAGTCCTGGTAATTTGTACTTGGTAGTAGACTAGCATATCTGACTGTGAGGCATTTTGGATTTACTTTCTGAATAACATTGCTCAAATCCAGACCAGTTTGCCTGTTTCCTTCGGAGCAGAGGATACTAACATAACAATTTCATTGATACTATTTCACCTACACAGGTACAGGCTGCTACGGTCCATGCATTTTATGATTGGTGAGAATCAATGGGGAGGTTTTAGGTCCATTATTGACAGATATTGTTGTTGCTTCTCTCCAAGAGAGCTAGATGTCAGTTTAACCAGTGGGTGGTTAATCTATTGCTTATACAGCCATAATTAAATGATGTTGGCCTTCCCAATTACTGCACTGCCTCACACCTTCCTTTTTTGGGAAAGGATATTAAGTAGGACATGTCAAGACAGTTCTGGATTCATCTGGAACACTCTTCCTGGATCTTTGTCTATCCGGTAACAGATATTGCTATGGTTTGGGGATAAAATATGTATCATATTAGTATCAGTGATTGATGATCTCCAGGTAATGAAAAAAAGTCAAGTGTCATTAATTTTGTTAGATTTAGCGGCAGCCTTTGAGATGGTTGATCACAAGGTGTCATTCGCATAGCTGCAGAATCTGGCTTTGGGGATATTCACCAATGGCTCTGTTCCTACTTTTCTGAAAGGTCTGAAAGCATGGTGTTTGGCAGACCCACATCCACCTCAAGTGCCCACAAGCTTCCATTTTGTCACCCCACTTGTGCAATATTTATTTGAGGCCAGGAGGGGATCTTGTGAGAGGAGTTGAGCTGGAGTCCCAGTGGTGTTAGGATGACACAAAGCTCTAAGTCTCCAATTTGTTTGATCCTGATATAACAGTTTCCTTGCCTTTCCAGTGCCTAGCTAAGATAGGAACCTGGATGAGAAAGATTTGTCAAACACTCAGTCCAGAAAAGACAGAGATGATACTGGTTAGCAGGGAGAAGGAATTTAAGGAATTGAGAAGAGTTTATGATCGTTCCTCTGATGGGTTGGTGTGTCCACCTCTTAACCTTAGATTACAAACCTTTTTGGTATCTTTGGACCCTGGACTTCTTAGATACCCAGGTAGCAGAAGTGGCTGCATTTTGGGCTGGGAGGAGAGGGCGCATCTGTGGTTAGCTAAGAGGTTGTGTTCATTCCTTCATGTGAACCTCACCACACTCATCTGTGCGTTTTTTCTGATTATTTTTTAAGCTTTCTCATGTTTCCAGATACAACACTGATGTGACATAATTAAGGGCCAATACTTATATTGATTTGGACCTTACTACAGAAGTAGTCCTGTTGATTTGTTTAGTATTATTTGGATAGTGAAGTCTGCTTAGCTTCAGTAATTGTGGCAGAAACTGGCCCTAAAGTGAACGGAAGACATTGTTTGGAAAATGAAAACAGACAAACATTGGTAGGAGGAGCCAGATATGGTTTAAACAATATATACATACATTCAATATATTAATAACTTAACCTGAAAGTGAGCATAATGGACCCAATGATGAAGTCCTCAAACTTCCACTGACTTTGATCTGGGTTCTGTCTGTATCAGGATTTAGACATTTATGTAACGATTAGAGTGTTTATGTAGGAGCAAAAGGGGTTTGGAGGCAGAGCAAAATTGACAAGTATGGATTTACAAAATTAGGACCTAATCCTATAATTTTTAGCCAGGCAAAATTGCCATTGGCTTCAGTGGTGTTGCAAGAAAGGCAATTTGACCTTGGTTATTCCTGTGTAAGGATTACAGGACATAAGCTCTTTTATTCTGAAAAAAAACTTGATAAATGCTCTTGTCAAATATAAGTAGGCTTGAAAGGATTAGATTTTTGTAAATGTCTTGTAGATTTCAGTAAATGTCTGTAAACATCTATTTAACCCTACACACACACAAACCAATGAAAAAATATTTCCATTGATGATGATCGAAATTTACAGACAGACAAAATAAAACTGCTGCCTGAGAACTTTAGAGTTTGATTTTAAGGATATTTTGTATATTTTTGACATCTGCTGTTGACAATTTGTGTATTAATCATTGTAATGCTTTAACTTTTTGAATCTCAGCATCTGTCATTAAATAATTGTCTGACCCCCACACCTGTGAAATTTCCTGCAAATATGGAAATTGATAAAAACTGAAAAAATGCTTAAAATCAATATTATCTGTCAAAAATTCTGCCAAACCTAAATAGACGCCGTTTCAAAAACAAATAGGCTAATGAAACAACTTTTCCCCCTGACCTCATGCCTACAATGAAAGGCCTGGGTCCTGAATGTATCAATACTCTCTTGCCCCATTGTTCTTTGCTGTGTGCTCCTGTCAGCTTTAAGAAAAGGAGTACTTGTGGCACCTTAGAGACTAACCAATTTATTTGAGCATAAGCTTTCGTGAGCTACAGCTCACTTCATCAGATGCATACTGTGGAAACTGCAGAAGACGTTATACATTAGACATCAACCCCAACGCCCCTACTCCACCCGCACCACACTGACAACATCCTCACCTTGTGTGGACTGGGCCGGGCTGGGGTTGGTGGTGGGATGGAGGTTGTTGGGGTCGTGGTGGGGTTCCTCGGGGGCTGCTTTTCCATGGGTCCGGATGGAGAGGATGTCGTCAGTGTGGCGCGGGTGGAGTAGGGGCGTTGGGGTTGATGTCTAATGTATAATGTCTTCTGCAGTTTCCACAGTATGCATCCGATGAAGTGAGCTGTAGCTCACAAAAGCTTATGCTCATATAAATTGGTTAGTCTCTAAGGTGCCACAAGTACTCCTTTTCTTTTTGCGAATACAGACTAACACGGCTGTTACTCTGAAACCTGTCAGCTTTGACACTAATCATAGAATATCAGGGTTGGAAGGGACCCCAGAAGGTCATCTAGTCCAACCCCCTGCTCGAAGCAGGACCAATTCCCAGTTAAATCATCCCAGCCAGGGCTTTGTCAAGCCTGACCTTAAAAACCTCTAAGGAAGGAGATTCTACCACCTCCCTAGGTAACGCATTCCAGTGTTTCACCACCCTCTTAGTGAAAAAGTTTTTCCTAATATCCAATCTAAACCTCCCCCATTGCAACTTGAGACCATTACTCCTCGTTCTGTCATCTGCTACCATTGAGAACAGTCTAGAGCCATCCTCTTTGGAACCCCCTTTCAAGTAGTTGAAAGCAACTATCAAATCCCCCCTCATTCTTCTCTTCTGCAGGCTAAACAATCCCAGCTCCCTCAGCCTCTCCTCATAAGTCATGTGTTCCAGTCCCCTAATCATTTTTGTTGCCCTTCGCTGGACTCTCTCCAATTTATCCACATCCTTCTTGAAGTGTGGGGCCCAAAACTGGACACAGTACTCCAGATGAGGCCTCACCAATGTCGAATAGAGGGGAACGATCACGTCCCTCGATCTGCTCGCTATGCCCCTACTTATACATCCCAAAATGCCATTGGCCTTCTTGGCAACAAGGGCACACTGCTGACTCATATCCAGCTTCTCGTCCACTGTCACCCCTAGGTCCTTTTCCGCGGAACTGCTGCCTAGCCATTCGGTCCCTAGTCTGTAGCGGTGCATTGGATTCTTCCATCCTAAGTGCAGGACCCTGCACTTATCCTTATTGAACCTCATGAGATTTCTTTTGGCCCCATCCTCCAATTTGTCTAGGTCCTTCTGTATCCTATCCCTCCCCTCCAGCGTATCTACCACTCCTCCCAGTTTAGTATCATCCGCAAATTTGCTGAGAGTGCAATCCACACCATCCTCCAGATCATTTATGAAGATATTGAACAAAACCGGCCCCAGGACCGACCCTTGGGGCACTCCACTTGATACCGGCTGCCAACTAGACATGGAGCCATTGATCACTACCCGTTGAGCCCGACAATCTAGCCAGCTTTCTACCCACCTTATAGTGCATTCATCCAGCCCATACTTCCTTAACTTGCTGACAAGAATACTGTGGGAGACCGTGTCAAAAGCTTTGCTAAAGTCAAGAAACAATACATCCACTGCTTTCCCTTCATCCACAGAACCAGTAATCTCATCATAAAAGGCGATTAGATTAGTCAGGCATGACCTTCCCTTGGTGAATCCATGCTGGCTGTTCCTGATCACTTTCCTCTCATGCAAGTGCTTCAGGATTGATTCTTTGAGGACCTGCTCCATGATTTTTCCAGGGACTGCGGTGAGGCTGACTGGCCTGTAGTTCCCAGGATCCTCCTCCTTCCCTTTTTTAAAGATTGGCACTACATTAGCCTTTTTCCAGTCATCCGGGACTTCCCCGGTTTGCCACGAGTTTTCAAAGATAATGGCCAATGGCTCTGCAATCACAGCCGCCGATTCCTTCAGCACTCTCGGATGCAACTCGTCTGGCCCCATGGACTTGTGCACGTCCAGCTTTTCTAAATAGTCCCTAACCACCTCTATCTCCACAGAGGGCTGGCCATCTCTTCCCCATTTTGTGATGCCCAGCGCAGCAGTCTGGGAGCTGACCTTGTTAGTGAAAACAGAGGCAAAAAAAGCATTGAGTACATTAGCTTTTTCCAGATCCTCTGTCACTAGGATTCCCTCATTCAGTAAGGGGCCCACACATTCCTTGGCTTTCTTCTTGTTGCCAACATACCTGAAGAAACCCTTCTTGTTACTCTTGACATCTCTGGCTAGCTGCAGCTCCAGGTGCGATTTGGCCCTCCTGATATCATTCCTACATGCCCGAGCAATATTTTTATACTCTTCCCTGGTCATATGTCCAACCTTCCACTTCTTGTAAGCTTCTTTTTTATGTTTAAGATCCGCTAGGATTTCACCATTAAGCCAAGCTGGTCGCCTGCCATATTTACTATTCTTTCGACTCATTGGGATGGTTTGTCCCTGTAACCTCAACAGGGATTCCTTGAAATACAGCCAGCTCTCCTGGACTCCTTTCCCCTTCAAGTTAGTCCCCCAGGGGATCCTGGCCATCCGTTCCCTGAGGGAGTCGAAGTCTGCTTTCCTGAAGTCCAGGGTCCGGGGCAAACTTTTTGGCCCGAGGGCCGCATCAGGTTTCTGAAATTGTATGGAGGGCCGGTTAGGGGAGGCTGTGCCTCCCCAAACAGCCAGGCATGGCCCGGCCCCCGCCACCATCCGACCTCCCTGCTTCTTGCCCCCTGACGTCCTCCCCACACCCCAGGGACTCCTGCCTCATCCAACACCCACTGTTCCCTGACGGCCTCCCGGGGACCCCTGCCCCATCCACCCCATCCACCCTCCTGCTCTCGGCCCCCTGACCACCCCCAGATCCCCCGCCCCTAACTGCCCCCCGCCACCCCATCCAACCCACCCCCCTTCCTGACTGTCCCCCGGAACCCCTACCCCATCTGACCGCCCCTGGACCCCTCGCCCCGAATTGCCCCTGCCCCTAACTGCCCCCTACCACCCCATTCAACCCCCCCCTCCTTCGTGACTGCCCCCCGGGACCTCTGCCCCATCCACCCCCCCGTTCCCCGACTGCCCTCCGCCACCCCATTCAACCCCTCCTCTCCTTCCTGACTGCCCCCCTCCCGGGAGCCCTGCCCCCATTCAACCCCCATTCCCTGCCATCTGACCGCCCTGACCCCTGTCGACGCCCCTGACCGCCCCCCGAACTTCCCTGCCCTCTATCCAACCCCCCACTGCTCCCTGCTCCCTTACCACGCTGCCTGGAGCACCAGTGGCTGGCAGCGCGGCTGCCCCAGGACAGGCAGCCGTGCCACGCAGCACAGAGCACCAGGTCAGGCCGGACTCTGCAGTCCCACCGCCCAGAAATGCTTCTCTGATATGACAGTAATGTGAAAGTGTATTGATAGAGTGAAAAAGAGACTCTAATGAGACTAAAATAAATAGACAAATACAGATATATTAGCATGATACTGGTCTCACACCAATTTTACTTTGGTGCTACCCCTGATTTATGCCGATATCAGAGATCAGAATCAGTCCTTATGACATGAGTGATCTGAGGGTTTTTTCTTTTTTTCTTTCCCTAATGATTAAGGATAAGATGAAGCCATGGATTCTGTGACTTTCAGAGCCCTCTGTGATATTTTCCACTCAGGGCAACGGGGCTGGAGCTGTCAGTCCATGGGCCAGAGCTCCCAGCCACTAAAGGTGAAGGGGGCACCCAGAGCTGTCAGCTGCTGCAGGCAGTGCAGGCCCCAGGGCTGTAGCAGAGGCCCCAGAGCTGTCAGCTGCCACGGCTGCGGGTGCTGGACCCCCCTGCCTCCCACACCAGGGCTAGGGCTCTCATGACCCCACTCAGGGCTCAGGCTTCAGTTGTCCCCCTGCCAGAACCCCGGCCCGCTGATGATTTTTAGTAAAAGTCAGACAGGTCACGGGCTTCCGTGAATTTTTGTTTATTGCTTACAACCTATCCATGACTTTTCCTAAAAATAGCCATGAGAAAATCTTAACCTTACTAATGATGATAGAAGTTATTTAAAATGTAATTGTTACACATCACATGGCATTTAAGTGAAAATGTACAACAGTTGTGTTAGAATAATGCTAACGATATAGTACCAAAGCTAATTTTATTGTTTTAGTGCACCACTCCCAATGTATGCCAGACTGAAGCACTGTTGCTGAATTTCGCTATCACCCTAGAATGAATGGGTCCAGTTTATCTGTTCTGTGGAGTGGGGACTTTGGTCTCTAAAGGATGGCAGTTCTGCAGCTATCATAAACACTATGTTTTAAAAAGCTGCTTTTACTCACTGGTTCATTTTACTTTCACATTAATAGTATTCCCAAATGAATGTATCCAGGGAGGACAATTTTGTAAATGGAGTTGTAGTCAGTCACCTACTGAGAAAGGAGAGTAGTATTTTTTTTTCAAGATGGTGTACTTGACTGGTGGTATAAATGCTACATTGCCATTTTGAGAAATGTACATACAATAGGGATACTGTCATTTGTTCTCTTTGAAATAACTTTCTATGCACTTCTGAGTTATGGTTTGTGAAATTCTGACACCGGTCAACCATAGTGCACAAAGCAGTAGGCTGCCATCTGCCTGTAGCATGGATATTTATTTATTTCAAGGTAGAATCAAAGAGATGCGAGTGGCAGAAAGAATGCTTTGATGCTGGGTAATAAATAACTTTCTCACCAGAAAAAAAGTCAGTGACTATCCTTTGTAAATTTTGTCTCTGCAAGAGAGATTGTGTAAAATAAAGGAAATTAACTCATAGGCTGAAATAAGGTAAGACCAGCAGGTTTTGGCTGGAAGATCCAGATGCAGCTGGTATGAGGAAAATCACCTGCTAGCTGTATAATTTAAATCATTTTGACAATAGCAGTTTCTCAGATATACCACCAGAACAGTATTTGCTGGAGGATTTCTGCCTACAGTGGACAAAGGGATGCAAAATGCTTCTGATAGTGCTACTAAAAACAAATCTACACAAAATTCCTCTAAGGCAATCTCTTCTACACCTTTTAAAGGGCATGGCCTCCAGCTATTAATAGGCATGACAGGGTGAAGGACCCTGATTCCATTTTCCCCACCTGGGGTGTCTAGGCATCGTTGGCAGCTCTAACAATACCGCACAACTTTGTGTTCTGGGAGCACAACAAACAATGGGTGAAATCCTGGTCCTATTAAAGTCAATGGCAAAATCCCATTGACTTCAGTAGGGCCAGGATTTACTTTGATTTTAAATGGATATAGGAAACATCAGAAGCTGGTCTATAACATTTTCTTTATGCCTACCCTTTTGAATATTTAAATCGTATTTGTGCTAAGAAAAATGTTATGACATAAGTTAACATCCTCTAACCATAGATATATTAAAGATTAATATTGGAGCATAGCGGTGTAGAGATAAATAAAAATACAGCTTAGTTCAGAGAAAAGTAGAAGAAATTGAATAACTCTTCCTTTTTGATAAATGTTCTTTCACCTTAAACAGATTTGAAAATAAAGTCTTTTTTTGGTTAACAGCTCCCGTTCTTTTCTAATCCACTGCAGATAGTCTGAAAGGAACGTGCTGGCTGAACATCCAAGACAGTCGTTGTGAAGTAAACATTAATGGTGCTACACTGAAATCAGAATGTTGTGCTACTTTAGGAGCTGCTTGGGGCAGCCCTTGCGAGCGATGTGAACTAGGTATGGTTCTAGGCTGTAATGTCTTCCAGCTTTCAGGGGGAAGGATAGATGTATCACTGGGTAAAATAATGGTGCCTCAATTGAATCATCTTTCTCATCAGAGTATTTTCAGTAGAAGAAGAATAAAATGAGAACAGTTGGTTAGTGTAACTTTTAACCCTCACTGTGTGAAACCCTTTGTAAACCATGAAGTCCGCCCATAAATTACATTTTTAATTGATTTCTACAAGGATGAGTTTTCATTCTCCCCATAGCGTGCCTGTGTGTGGGCAAGGTGAAGGTAGCAAAGAAGAGAAATATCTAGTGAAAAATCTGTATTCCTTCGGTTTCTTGAAGGGTCCAAAAATGCAGGTATTTAAAAACAAGCAACCTTTGTACTGACTCTGTTGCTGCTTTATACAGGGTTGTTTTAGCCATCTTGGTCCCAGGATGTTAGAGAGATGAAGTATGTAAGGTGATATCCTTTTTTGGACCAACTTCTGTTGGTCATAGAGACATACTTTCGAGCTTACACAGAGCTCTTCTTCAGATCTGGGAAACTAACTCAAACTAAGTTAAATACAAGGTGGAACATATAGTTGAGCATAAGTAGTTAACCATTCAGGGTGAAGTAGCCTGCTAACACCCCTCCAATCATGGATGGGGTGGGGAGGAGGGAGGCAGCTGGGGGAGGCGGGTTGTTAGTGGATTATAGATTGTTATAATAAGTCATAAATCAAGTGTGTCTATTCAGTCTGTGATTCCACCTCATGAAGTGTTCACCCATGGCTGATATGGTGTTTTTGCCTTTTAGCATTTTCCAGTGAGAGTTCTTTTGAGAATGTACTGAGTGGTTTTTGCCTTGGTTCCCTTGTTTGGATATCTTGGGAAACATGTATAAGGTTCTTGGGGTGGATTCTTGGGGGATGAGTTTGTAGAGTTTCTCTTGGAGTTGTTTGGGGGAGGATTTTATGATATCCTTAAATTCCTGGTTAAATTGTGGTGTGGGATCTTCTCTGAATTCTTTATAGTAGGTGGTGTCAGAGAGTAGTCTTTTAGCCTTGTTAATACAGTCATCGCGGTTGAGGAACCCAGGGACACCCACCATATCTGGCCATAGCAATCTTACTGAAGGAATTTTGGGACTCATAGAAACCATCTTCAAACCACTCAACAGACAAAGGGCCAGTTTCCTCCAGGACACAACTGACTTTCTCCACAAACTCCACAACATTAACAACCTCCCTCAGAACACCATCCTTGCCACCATGAATGTCACCTCCCTCCCTGCACCAACATCCCTCACAATGATGGCATCGCTGGCTGCCTCAAATGTTTACACGACAATGGACAATTCTTAGATAGCCAGTGCAAACACATCGCCAAACTCATCCATTTCATCCTCACCCAGAACAATTTTACATTCGACAAAAAACACTTTTGGCCAAACCATGGGAACAGCCATGGGTACTTGGATGGCTCCGCAATATGCCAACCTCTTCGTGTGCTGCCTTGAGGAAGAATTTTTGGACAAATGCACCATGCAACTACTGATATCGTTGAGATGCATCAATAATATTTTCATCCTCATTTCCACAACAACTTCAACAGCCACCACCCATCCATTGAACTCTCTCTGGAATTCTTCAACAGAAGCATCAGCTTCCTGGACATAACAGTCAGCTTCAACAATGGAACCCTGCAGACAACTACATACAAGAAACCCACATACACACCACAACATCTGTTTATCTAAAACCAGGCAGTCAGATACCACAGAATATGTTCCGAGAAAGTCAGGGATATACACCTTAACACACTCCAAACCACCTTCACCAAGAATACTCCACCAGAGAAGTAGATTGCATCATGGAGCAGGCCACCCAAATACCCTGAGGGAAACTATTTCAATACAGAAATAAAACCCTCTCTGACCACGCACTCCTAGTTGTCACTTACTACCCCACATTGGAACCCATATGGGGTAGCATCAAACAATTACAACCCATACTTAATGAGGACCCCATCCTGAAATAAATCTTTCCTGAACCCCTTCTTTTGGCCTTGAAATAACCCTCCCAACCTTTCCAAGCTCATCATCAGAAACAAGCTCCCCACAGACCAGGACACACCAACTCAAAGCAGTACCAGATCCTGACAGAACAACAAATGCACAAGTGGTGGGCATATCTCCACTGCTACATTGATCAACACCTCCCTCAACACACCTCTCAAGATCAATGGGTACAACACATGCCTATCACAACATGCAGTGTACCTCATTCAGTACACAAAATGCCCCAATGACAACTATGAGGGTGAAACCAGACAACCATTACGCTGCCCCCCGACCTTTTCCCCCTTATGACTGGAGGGGTGTTCATGGACTATTTCACCTTGAATGGTCCCTTGAAATGTGTGTTAGTGACTTATGCTAAACAATCTGTTCCACCTTGTGTTTAGCTGTGACACTGTGAATATGTCTACACTGCAATTAGACACCCAGGGCTGGCTCATGCTAGCTGACTCGGGCTCATAGGGCTCAAGCTAAGGGGCTGCTTAATTGCAGTGTCGATGTTCAAGCTCAGGCTGCAGCCCAAGGCAGTGACCTTTCCATCTTACAGGGCTCTACAGCTCACCCACCTTGTTTCTCTACTATTGCTGCTTGCAAAATAGCATAATTTCTAAATCTCCGAGCTTAATATCCTCTGGGACTGGAGATTGAAAGCAGGAATATTGTCTGAGCTCCCGATGTGTGAAAAAGGAAGGATCACAGCAGTTGCTTTAAGGAGCAGGACAAATGGGAAAGAGACAGAATTAATTTATATGCCCTTCTATCATTAAGCTAGTCATGCCGCTTGCTATTGAGATAACATCAGGGCATTTCTGCTCTTTCTTTTTAAATGAGCCCTTAATACTAAGAATATGCCACTGTTCCACTTTGTTAGGCCCTTAGTATAAATTTGAGGGGGAAAAGGTCACAACATTTCAGATTATGATTAACTATTAAAGTCGTATAATTCTGAAAATAATTGTTCCTTTTTTTTTGTTTCCAGATGCAGCTTGCCCAAGAGGATTTGCCAGAGTTAAGGGAGTTACCTGTGAAGGTGAAGTAATTCTTTCTTACTCAGGAGTGGCACACTTTATCCGGTTTAAAAAAAAAAAAAAAAGAGGATTCATTACATCCCTGTTGTTGGAGAAGTTAATCAAATTGACATTTGGTGGCTGCCATTACAGTCAATGGTGACTGTTGGAAAGTGTTGCCCTATCCTAAGGTATTGGAGAAGCAAAGGAAATCAAGGAAATTTCTGTTCAGATGATACAGAGCAGATGGAAACTTGATGGGTCCAGCACCCTCGGTTTCCCCCTAAATAAACAGAATCTCTGTTACTTTATCCACCCTCACCCCCAGTGCAGGAGACCTTTCCACAAAAAAGGAAATATGGCTGGGGGTGTGTTTATACCATGGTGATTCACAGGTGTTGGAACAGCCCCCAGGTGGCTGCCAGGTGTAAGAAAGAACAGTCTTCAGATCCTAGTATTGTATAACTGAAAATGTTTTGATTGCCGTGACATAACTTTAAATCCTCAATAAAGCTGTAGCTACCTTAATAAATTAAGAATGCAAATTTAAACTTCTTTTTATGCTTCATTTCACATCAGATGTAAATGAGTGTGATGTTTTCCCTGGTGTTTGTACCAATGGACGTTGTGTTAACAGCAGAGGATCATTTCACTGTGAATGTCCAGAAGGCCTGACGCTGGATGGAACAGGTCGAGTGTGTTTAGGTAAAAACATGGTCACCTCTTACTGTTCCTTAGCTCTGTGACTGACTTCTCATGTTCTTTGCACAGTTTAAAATAGTCCTATAGTTTCTGGAATGCACTGTTCCTTGAAAGGTATTTTTTTTAAGTTCATGTTTATATTTTAATTTGTGTCTGTTTAATACTCAACACTTCCGCCAGCTTAGGGAGGTCTATATAAGAGGTGCTAAAGATAGACATATCTGGTTTAGGGCTTGTTTTCACTGCAGTGTTAGCTCAAGGTCTAGCTTGAGTGTTGCCTCTACCCTGACTCCCTTGCACACACAAAAATCGCTCAGATGAAGAGGAGTTTTAAACTTGAGCTAGCTGGCCGGTCATAGGGTATGGGTTGAAGCTTGAGTACTGCTGATGCTCATGCTAGGAATGCAGTTGGGATGCAGCAGCTCTGTGCTGCTAATCCAAACACTCTGTGCTGCTCAAGTGTTGTTTTGCGGTATGGCTGCTCTCACTTGAGGTAGGCTTATCTGAAAGGAGATGGCTTGTCTTTACTGCAGTGTTAGATCAAGTTTTTAGATTTCAGCATTTAGTCAACAGAAGAAACTGACGCTCTGACACAGAAAAGAAGACCTTTAGGTATCAAAAAATGTAAACCTCTGTGCTTTAAAAAATTAACCAGTTGAAGCTATATTATTCATTGCTTCTGTTAACGCCTTCTTTCTTGAATTAGTTGCAAAGCATGTCACACATGTGGCTCACAGGGGCTAAGGAACTCATGTTCAAGCATAGTAGTTACAGCGAAATCAGCACATTGTTCTTCCTTGTGGCTCAGAAGGAAATACTAAGTTTAATACATACTGCAGCTATTGTAGGCATGTGATTTTCCTAATCAATGAGTCAGTGTTAACATTACATTTTATAGTTTTCTAATGGCCAAATCTTGAACCTGTTAGCAAATCCTGTGGGATAGGACTTTGTCCCCTAGAATTGCAAAAGTGATGGGACATGTAATTTTTATCCGCAGTCCAGAAGTAGGGCATGGCACACCCTTGCAGAAAGGTCATAGCTTATACTTCTGGATTAGGGGAAGAACAGTGGACCTGATCTGTCTCTGCCTCGTGTGCAGTGTGATACACATAGAGCCACACTGTTTTAGGACACCTAGACCTTCTGGAAGATTATCAGTTTCTATCTGGAAATTCAGGTTCAGAAAGCATCATTCTGCTTTTGGCAGAATACGTTTTCAGTGCTCGGTAATCTGCACTGCCTGGCTGTCTGTTT
The DNA here is from genome assembly GCF_965140295.1 of Lepidochelys olivacea. Lineage (NCBI taxonomy): Eukaryota > Metazoa > Chordata > Testudines > Cheloniidae > Lepidochelys > Lepidochelys olivacea. The sequence continues at coordinate 82,140,574 of NC_140415.1, read as the reverse complement.
CCAGGTGGAGTGTAAGGTAATGATTTGACCTATAATGTCCTAAAAGTCTTGGGACCTGCCTACCTGAGGGACAGCCTCTCTCTCTCTAGGTCATATTACCACAGTTATGATCAGAAAAAGCCTTTGATCTTGATTCTCCCCATTGTAAAAGATAGGGTCTGCTTGCAAAGCATTCTCTGTAAAGGACCCTTTCCTTTGGAATGCTCTGTCTCCCAAGGTCTGAAATAGTCTTCATATGTTGATATTCTTGGCATGCTATGAAGCCCATCTGTTTTCAGGATGTTGATGAAGGGCTGAGAAGAGGCAGTTGAAGGTGGGATTTGCTTGGTGGGGGTTTTAGTCTGTACTGGTCATGTGAATGATGCGATCTAATGATGTAGGAGATGGGGTGTGCTGCTTTGGTTAATTTTTACTTTATACCTCCTTTATTATTATTGTTTTTAAATGTCGGTCCATGGTGCACAGAGCTTTCAATGTGCTCCATTTGGTGTGGAGTTTATATAAGACTGACATCTAAATAAATAAATATAGAAACTCTTTAGAACTCTACCGTAAGGAAAGGGGCCTGTACCCATATCTCATCATGGTGAGTTGTAGAGACTCACTGCAGCAATTCCAAACACTACGAGGGGAGGTCCTGGACACAAGGGTCTCTGTAGCTTTTGTATACTTTTGGTCCTGATTGCATACATATGCCTCAGGGTGCTGTATTAAAAACAGAGATAGTATCAGGAGTTGGATATGAAATCTGAAGTTGTTCCAGTAGAAATGAGAATATTTTTCAATGGATAGAAAAGGAACATTTTTTTCCATTAGAGAACCTGCATTTTACATAACCGAGAAGCTATAAAACCTGCATTCATATGCCCCAAACTCTTGTATCATATTAAATAAGACTTTTACCTTGTAATTTAAATGGACATTTATTGGCAAAAGCTTGGCAAAATACAGTAATGGACTTAGGTGATTTGTGATTAAGTACATGTTTAAATTAAAAGTCTGAAACATTTTCATGCCACACTCTTCACCTCTGTCCAACAGCTGTGAGCTTCACACTGCTGCTTGCAAATTCCCTGTTTGGAAATGGAACGGGACCAGTGGATGCAGATGGGGAAACTGGCAGCCAAAGAACTGTGCACTTTGTATAGATTCTGGAGTTTGTGTGGCTTTAGTGGAGTTAATGCAGTTCTGGTGGCTGAAGTATGAAGAGCAACATTTTTACTATTTTCTAAGAAAGGAAAATTATTTTTTAAACTGAGCATTTTGTAGAAACCAGCTGATTTTCCTTTTTGGATTTTTGGCTTAGAGTGAAAAATGCATGTAGTTAAAAATTGAAATCAGGTTTCTGGCAGGTACCAGGAAAAATAATTTAAAATTAATTATTTTATTTCAATTTTTAGAATGTCTCAGCATGGATGACTGTGGCTTTCTAAGAGATTGTCCAAAGTGACATGCTCCAGTAGTTTTAAATTGTCCTAGTTTTTCAGCCACTTTCAAATTTGTGAGCTTATAATGCTTTTTGGAGGGCTCTACTGCTTTATTGTTATAGCCTTACATTTGCACTTCCTGTACATTTCTCCTAGGGAACTCCCATTCAGTTGGGAAGTAAGACAACCAGAATGTTGTTATAGCAGCTCAAAACATATTGAATACATTTAAAAATGTAATATCCAAAGAGAGAGAGAGAGAGAGAGAATTAGAAACAACATCCCATTTGGGAGTGGAGGTGGGGGACTTAATTAAGAGGGAAAATTCCACTTGTCAAGTCCAGGAAACAACAAAATAAACCTGTGCTGGGCAAGTCAATGGACTCGGGCAAGAGAAGTTTTCCTTAAAATTATTCCAGTATGGTACATTGGGGTATTGACTTGCCTTGGAGGCTGTGGACTGTTGATGAGGGTATAACAAGCTGGCTTACAGTTTCTGTTACCAGGTTTAGGGGGGTTTTCTTCATAGAACGATATTTCCTCTGATATAGTGAACTTGAGAGAATATATATTTTATATGTATGCTTACTCTTAGTTTAATTTTTGTTTGTTTAGGGAGCTCCACATCCACTCTGGCCATTTATATAGGTTCCTGCTGGGGAGCTGAGCTCTTTTGAAAATCTGGCCCTTAAAGCTTGATTTTTTACAGGACATGTGTAGAATGGTTACATGTATAATAAGCTCAAGGACAGGGAGGGACTGCAGTATTAATGGGAGCACTAATGCTCAGCTGCTTTGTCACTCCTGCATAGAAGCAGATGTAAGACTAGAGCAAGAAGTGCACTGCTAATCTTCTCATTAACTGGATAAGCAGTACACTTAGGATGTCTCTGACATGCCCATGCCCTATACCCAATCCATTTTTATCACAGTAAGAGATCAGCAGCAAAAGCTTTTGAGACTTATTTTCAGTCATTTTAGAGGACTCTGCCTAGTGTTTAACCACACTTGCACCTATGTGTACTCTTCACTCAGGCTTGAAAGTGCAACCCACCTTGCACTCCCTACTCTGCATCACACCTGGATTTGCAGGATCAAGGCCTTCATATTTTCCTTTACTTTAAGAGCAGTTGCCATGCTTCAAGGAATTCCCCTCCACCCCCCATTAAAGACTGAAGTTGAGCAAGATGGCAATCCTGTTCATTCTATGTTAGCTGTAGTTCTATTTATGCTATTAGTTAGCAGCAGCTGATGTGAATAAGTAATTTGCTTTTCAGGGGGAGAAGGGGAGTTGAAGATAATGTAGAGTATCTAAGGGTGAGGAATTGTTGGAGCGGGATTTGAGTTTTTGCATTGCCTGATTTGCTGGTAGTAGTTTATAGTGAATTATATGTTGCACTTTAGTAATTAATTCTGGGCATTAAATCTATTGTATCTTTAAGTTATTTTCACTTATAGCATGTGGCTTGGTGCTCTTTTTTTTAGCATGTGTATATAAAAATCAAAGCTTTGATAAGAACTCAGATATGCATATAGTGAATGTTAATGTATCAAAGTAAAAGGAAATAACTCAAAATCTAATCTAGCAAATATGTTTGTTTCTGGTATGGACTTCCATTTTCCCATATTTGTTTGCTCACAGAAAATCAGGATGTGTGTGTGTGTAATTGGCATCTTTATGTAATTTTGTACAGTAGGTTTGGCTTAGACTTTTTTCCATGCTTGGTAATGTTATTCCCAGCATCTGTAGGAAAGGTTACAAGGAGCAGTTTGATGCTTGCAATTGGTGGATGGAGGTGAGAACTGATAGGAGTGACTTTGATTTTAAAACAATATATATTACAACCTTATCTTAAGTCCACCACTTCATTTTGCCAGGGTTTAACCAATAAATGCCAGTTTAAATTACATGGCATAAGTCTTCTGTTAGACTACCTAGGCAATTTGGGCTACATGATGCATTCCTGAAGTAAGTTTACTTGCTGCAAACTGCTTAATGTACTACAGTGGTTTTAATAAAAAGAAAAGAAGTACTTGTGGCACCTTAGAGACTAATCAATTTATTTGAGCATAAGCTTTCGTGAGCTCACGAAAGCTTATGCTCAAATAAATTGGTTAGTCTCTAAGGTGCCACAAGTACTCCTTTTCTTTTTGCGAATACAGACTAACACGGCTGTTACTCTGAAACCAGTGGTTTTAATGAAAGCAAGTATGTATTAGCAATGTGGTCGCTCGGTCGCATGAGCAGAAAATAATTATACATCTTGAGGGGTCATGGAAACCATGAGGATTACATTTCCAGTTCTTACATTTGTGCTGTAAATTGTTTTAAATCAAGATGCTTATACAGGAAATTTACACAGGAAATTTATATTATTTTGAAGGATTTGCATGGAAAATATATCTATAACTCATCTGTGTCATTTTTAGCTCTTCCATCTTCTCTCATCAGTCCTTCATTTCCCCTGTTGAGCATTAAAAAAGCCAGACAATGCTTATTAAAACCTAATTCCTGGTCTAGTCTGTCATATGACCGATTCATACAACATATTTTGTTTTGGAGCTGTAGATTGGTTTTCTCTCCATATCAACAGCGCTCTTTGTATCCTAGTCTGAGTTGTGTTACTTACACAGTGCATTTGTCTTCATGTTTTGCCTTGCACACTGAAACTGTCCCCCTTTTCTGTAGAATACACAGTTTCTTAAGGTCTAACCTAATTCCCATTGATGTAAATGAGTATCTTTCCATTAACTGAAGTCAGTGACAAAAGTTCTATTGGCCTGAATGGGCATAGGAGCAGGCCCTTAGTACTTACACTATTCTGCAGTTGCTAAATCATACACTGGTACTGGCAGAGTTCTGGAATGCTAACAGAGCATTGTCACAGATTTGTCCATCAGGTTTCAATTTGGATGTTTAGAAAAGTAAATCTGGGAGGAATCTGAACTGGAAAGGGAAATCAATAAAATTAAATGCAGGATTATGAGTTCAGAAGAGTCAACCAGACCTTTTTTGCTCTGTTGAAATAAATAAAGATGTAGGTTAATAACAAACTTTGGAATATGCTGTTATGTATTTTCTTGAAACTTCTATAACTCAATGCAGAGATTTGATAAGCCCCCTGCCGTGCCCTTTGGGCTTATACAGCTAGCCAGATACCTCTAGGAAATGGGTATTTCCAGTATGCTTGGAATCAGTACGTATATGTGGATGTCTTGGTGATGACGAATCTTTCAGTAAACTTCTGAACAATATCATAGAGGCTTACAGTAGCGTGTTTTCAACATTTCTATTACGAACACTATTTGTCAGGTATTCATGACTTGCACTTAAAAGTTCCCCTCCAGGCTAGAAATGAACATTTAGCGCTTAGCTATAAAATGCGTTTTTTATATTGATTTAATCCTTTAAATTAAACAACTTTCTTAAAAAAAATTTGAGTTATTTCTTGGCATGATGAAAAAATGCATAAGAAATTTGTGAAAAGAGGGAGACATTCTGACATGCTTTACTGGGAGATTTTTGGCATGTTTGGTGTGTATAACACTGTGCAGCTTATTTTTAATGGGTGAAACAGGTAAGCTTGGAAAAACGTACACATGCACTTTCTGCCTTAAAATACGCGCACACACACACACACAACTACATATGTAAATTAGAGATGTAATGCTTCTCTAGATAGTATAGTATGCAGATGTAGATTTTGTAGGTCCAATTGGTGTATGTACCTTTTTGGTAGATCCACCCATTTGGATACACATTAGAAAATTTGTCCCTAAATGTGAACTTCCATTAAAGTATTTTAGGGTTTTGTTTTGGGTTTTTTTTTGTTACTACTTTGAGCTATTAACACAAGGCCAACAAAACCTAGCAGAACCTGCACCAAATTTTGCTTAAACCTGTATCTAAAATCTTCTGAATTCTTCATGGTATTAATCCAATATCACCAATTTTAAAGAATAGCTGATTTTTACTATATATGCCATACCATATTTATAAATTAGAGTATCTTTGAACCGTGAATAAATATACTTCTGCTTCCTACCAAATACACACAAACAATCAACGGAGCACATTCATATCATGGCAACACTATATCTTGATGTTGTAATAATGCAAAGGTACATTTGCATTTTCAGAGTAACAGCCGTGTTAGTCTGTATTCGCAAAAAGAAAAGGAGTACTTGTGGCACCTTAGAGACTAACCAATTTATTAGAGCATGAGCTTTCGTGAGCTACAACTCACTTCATCGGATGCATACCGTGGAAACTGCAGCAGACATTATATACACACAGAGATCATGAAACAATACCTCCTCCCACCCCACTGTCCTGCTGGTAATAGCTTATCTAAAGTGATCATCAAGTTGGGCCATTTCCAGCACAAATCCAGGTTTTCTCACCCTCCGCCCCCCCCCCCACCCACACACAAACTCTCTCTCTGCTGGTAATAGCCCATCCAAAGTGACAACTCTCTTCACAATGTGTATGATAATCAAGGTGGGCCATTTCCAGCACAAATCCAGGTTTTCTCACCCCCCCCCCTTTCCTGGGGAGACACACACACACAAACTCACTCTCCTGCTGGCAATAGCTCATCCAAACTGACCACTATCCAAGCTTAAATACAAGTTTAACCAGAACGTCGGGGGGGGGGGGTGTAGGAAAAAACAAGGGGAAATAGGCTACCTTGCATAATGACTTAGCCACTCCCAGTCTCTATGAAGTGAGCTGTAGCTCACGAAAGCTCATGCTCAAATAAATTGGTTAGTCTCTAAGGTGCCACGAGTACTCCTTTTCTTTTTGCTAACATTTGCATTGAAACCTTGTGATCTGCACCTCTCTGGAGATACTTTTACTCAGTGTGAAACAATACAAATCTAGAAATCCATCAATAATGTAACATTAACAACAATACATATGCATCTGTGTAGTTCGTATGATGGAATAGCAAGCACGCATGTTGGTGTCTCAAGCACAGATCTGATCTTGTACTCTCTCTCCCTAGAGCTATAAAAGGCTGAACATCATGCATGCATAATTCAAAAATAACTGTTTATAGAAAATTCAATAAATTTAGCAAGGTTACTCTGTAACATGGTATAATTGCCTTTGTTGTATGAAATGTGCAGATATCCGCATGGAGCAATGCTACCTGAAGTGGGATGAAGATGAGTGCATTCAGTCTGTACCGGGCAAGTTTCGTATGGATGCCTGCTGCTGTGCTGTTGGTTCTGCTTGGGGCTCAGACTGTGAGGAATGTCCTAAGTCTGGCACCAAAGAATATGAAGCTTTATGCCCTAGGGGACCTGGCTTTTCCAACAGAGGAGATGTTCTAACTGGCAGGCCATTTTATAAAGGTAAAATCCATACTTCGCTGCACATAGCTTACTGGAGTTGAAAATGGGTGTTATTTGTATCTGTCAATCCTTAAAGGGAAAACACCAAGGTTTGTATGATTAGAGATGTTATCAATTATATAGCATTAAAATTAAAACATAACAAATATTAGTTCAGATAGTCATCTCCTTCCCCTCCATATGGGGAATGTGTTTTGTGGCAGCATTCTGGATATACTGGAATGGGGGTAAGATGAGAGTCTGGGAAGCCAAATCAAGGCAAGAGATTAGGACGTAGTCACGGTTCTTGAGCATGTGAGTGGAGAGGGATGGATATGTTTTGGAGATGATGTAGAGGAAAAACCTGCAGGATTGAGCAACAGCATCCATTTTGGATGAGAAGGAAAAAAGTGGCTGAGATGATACTGAAGCTGAATATTTTGGTTTGAGAAGATAGTGAAGACAGTACCAGCAGTGATAGAGAAAGGAAGGGGAAGGCCACTGCCCTTCCCCTCTGCATGCTGCCTAAGTGGCTCTTGCTTCATTCTCAGACTGAGAGGGTTGGAAACTGCCTAAGGAGCTGGAGATGAGATATTTATTGATGCCCGAGTGAGGCCTGGGTTGGGGAGGGAGAACTGTGGATTGTTACATTCTTGGAAGGTATATGTGTGGCCAGAAGTGGGGTTAGGGGGGATGGAGGTGAGAGGTAAAAGAGGACAGAAACACTAGTTTCTCCCTCCCACAGAAAATTAAAGACTTGAAGTAATAAGGATATTCTCACCTTTTCTATCCTGATTTCATTTTTATGGTGAGATCATTCTGAAATATTTTTGAACAAGCAAAGCCTTTGTCATGAAAAAAAACATATTGTTTGGAGGAACTTTAACATTTTGTCATTATGCATAACCATTCATCAGTTCTGATATTTAATTGTTACTGTCCTTACTCAGGTAAAACTATTAAATTCAGTGGAAGTTAGCCTGAACAAGGATTAAGCACTAGTATTTTGTCCAGGATTTAGCTCTGCTTTTCTGTGCTTATTGTTTTCTCTTGTACTTGTACCAGCACTTTCCTCTGCACATACTGATGTCTCCAGGCTACAGTTTGGTTCCATAAAATGGATGCTTCTTAGTTAAGGGTATTCATCCAGTAGAATGGTACCTATAAGTAATGTGTAGTGCTCATCAGAATGTGTTTAGGGCCTGAGTGGCTCTTGTGTGTACACAAAGAGCCTCTTTTATAAGCCCTGTGGAAGGTCTGTTACAATTGCAGTCCCTGTGCTATGGAGAATGTGAGGACTGCTCGCTCCATACATTGCAAGGGACTATTTTGCCCCAACGAGGAGTGAAAGTATGGGACTATAACCCCCGCCATTCCACTATACTAGTCTGCAAAGCTGCTAAAAAGTCCTCATTTGCTCTGGGAATCTTGGAAAGAGTTTCAGGGAGCCGCAAACTTTCTCACCAAGTTACACCTGGGCTGGCATGGCTCCTCAGTGCTTCTTAGGCTGTGTTTTATAGGCACAGTTTATTGCACAGGGTTTCCTCATTCCCTTTCCTGCTTTGTTTTGAATTCACAACCTCACAGTGGTAGCTGAAGTTCAGTTTCTAAAAAAGAATGACTTTCAGCAGCAGGAATGAAGCAACAATGTCTTACGCACTGCCAGGTTTATTTTGTGAGATAACAAAATGGTGTTCAGTATACACTGTGTAGAAATGAATGGGAAATTACCACTCTTGACACAGTTTCCTTGTTAATCATTTAAATGTTCTGTTTTATTTTTTTTTTCATAGATATTAATGAATGTAAAGTGTTCCCTGGTATGTGCATGAATGGCAAATGCAGGAACACAATTGGAAGTTTCAAGTGTAGATGTAACAGCGGGTTTGCTTTAGATATGGAGGAAAGAAACTGTACAGGTAAGTCTTACATTTTCCCCGGTGTTTAAAGGAAGCTGCATCCATTTTGCTCACTATCCAGACCTTGCAGTTCGTGGGAGTTTTCCCCTAGTAAGAAAGGCAAAATTCGGCTGTTAGTGTGAACCTCTTGAGCTTCTCTTTCAGTGAGGGATTCTCTAATAATTGTGTCTTCTGATTTATTCTCATACACCAAAACTTTGTTAAATTACTGTTAAAGTTGCTTGAGTCAAACTCCTTGAAATGAAATCACTAAAATTCAAGAAAATCACCAGTTAAGGCAATATTAACATCCCTTACCACCTAGGCATCGTAATACCAGGTGGACTCAGAGACTCCTTACTTCCACCACAAACTTACTTTCATTTGCAAAATGCAACCACTCAAAATGCTTATGTCCAGTTCCTTACAATCATGCTCACATATGACATCAGGCATGATACTGACAGACATATAATATGTATTATTGGTACTTAAAAAAATCTGAAGTCAGAGTTAAGCTAGTAAGCTTGTGTGATTGAGGACCTGGATGTGTGCATTGTGAGGGATTGGAAATGAAAGCGGTTTTATTCTGGAGCTTAGGAATCTCTGTGTGTGTGTGTGTTTGGGTTGTTTGATGTGTGTGTAGTAAGGCACGTGAGGTTGGTCTGGATGTTAACGTTCCCTTTCCTGGTGTTTTCCTTGGTTTTCTAGTGATTGTATTTTTAAGTTAATGAGAGGTCAGAGAACATTTTTTCACAAAAGTTTTTTTTTTCCCACTTTTTCATCGACATTTTTTTCAGATGAACATTTTCTTTCTGACCAGCTCTAGACTTAATGATCTTTTAATGTGTGTTTGTGTTTTAAATTACTAACAAAATGGGATTAGTGGGCAAAATCTGCAGGAGGCCAACCGTGCAATGACATGAGAGGCCCACTGCAGTGAATTTCTGTCCTGCAGACTTCTGCATGTGGTATATGAATTACTGTTGTGTTACACAAAGGGGAGCGAGAGGAAATGAAATGGAGGAAAAAGGGAGAGGATTTTATCCATGGTGGAAGTGTAAAAAATGTGTGAAGTGTTCAAAGATTCCCTCTTCTCTCTGTCTCCCCATGTCCCTCCTCATCCCTGCCTCCCCAGCTCCATGTGTGTGTCTGCCTCCTGCAACTCCTCTATAAACACTTGAATTTGTGCATTCCTAGTTCTCTGAACCACCTATCCAGATACCTCCTCTCTACAGTTCCCTGACCACTTCCATACCTGATGCCCACAGCCCCCATTGTGTCCCATATGCTCTATTCCCGTCTTCTTCACCCCATCTTCCTTGGACCTCATGGAGATCTACACCAGTTCTCTGCTTCCCAATCCTCCACACTTCTCTGGGCCTCTTCCATTAATCAGTTCAATGTTTTCATCTATCTATAACCCTGTTTTCTGATTTCTTTTCCACTTGTAAACTTTTTATAATTTTCCATTGTTTTACACATTTTTACAGTATTTAAAATCATTTAAAAAAGAGACTTCTGTATATTAAAATAATTAATGGGACCAAGGACTGAGGGTATAGTGGAAAGCACGAACCAGGGAGCCAGTCTGGGTAGAAGGATTGGAGAATCGGGTGAGGCAGTTGGCTAATGAGAAAGGCAATGGCCATTGGGCTGAGGAGTCAGTGAGGAGCATGTTGCTCAGCTGTGCTCCCCAGTCCTGCACATCCTGGTACCCTGCATCCCTCACCCTGTTGTATACCCTCTTCAGACCAACTCCTCAACTGCCCACCTTGCTTCCCTGGCTCCTTAAATGGAGCCCTTCCAATCCATTAATGCTTCCACCTTTGTTTTCGACAAATGTGCTGTGGTTCACTGGACCAAGCTGCATATTTAGACATGACTAATAAAGTACAGCAATCCAAAAGAGACATTAAACTGCAAATCTAAATGTGAAAGGAGTCATTTTAACTTCCTAACTTCTAAAGAGGTGAACCAATATACTTACAACTTTCTAGAAAATTAACTTTCTATCTAGGAGTAAGTACTGTGAGTTTAGATATTCCTGATTTTGCTTACATAATATATGAAAGTAATCCCCATATTACTGTAAATCGAGGGCTTTGGAGCTGTGCTCCGGCTCCGCTCCATCTCCAGGCAAAAACCTGCAGCTCCACTGCTCTGGAGCAGCTCCGCGCTCGGCTCCAAAGCCCTGTGTAAATCTCAATGCCTCTTTAGCTATAGAGTCAACTGACACCTCCATAATAATGACAATCCCAAGAGGGGTGATGATAATTAGAGTTTTTCTATAACTTTGCAATTCTTGGTATGGTGCCTATTGCATAAATATCATGCCATCAAAAATATGATCCGAAAATGATACCTGATGGAAACCCACTTGTCACAAGGTTTCAGATCTAACTTAGATTTCTGAAGTCACCTTGTTCCAAATCTTCAAGGACTCAATTTATCACTGAATCATTCTTTTAAAATATTAAATGAAATATTTGAATGGCCACGAGTACACTTCAGATTTCACTGGCATGAGTCACTTCTCCATTTGCATGTAAAGCAGGATTCACTTTAAACTGTTTGATTTTTTTCTCTTCATTTAATGTAAAATAGACATTGATGAGTGTCGTATCTCCCCGGACCTCTGTGGAAGTGGTACCTGTGTCAACACTCCAGGCAGCTTTGAATGTGAATGCTTCGAGGGCTATGAGAGTGGATTTATGATGATGAAGAATTGCATGGGTAAGCGTTGTCAGAATGTATTGCAGTCCTTCTATTTACTATTTTGGAGCCTGATATTTTAAACTATGTGCACTAATGCACACTTAATTAGTATCCATAGTTACTGTGACTGCATGTATAAATCAGGTCTGACCATGCACAGATGTGCAGTTAACGGTACAAATACCTGTATTGTGCATGCAGTTATGGTAATCGTCTACATGAATTAGGTATACAATTCCCTGCACACATTTTTGCACATGCACATATTAAGGAATCATAGAAATATAAATCTGGAAGTGCCTTCATGAGGTCATCTAGTCCAGTACCCCAAACTGAGGGAGGAACAAGTACCACTAGACCATCCCTGGCAGGTGTTTGTTTAAACTGTTCTTAAAACCTCCAATGATGGGGTTCCACAATCTCCCTTAAAATTCTATTTCAGTGCTTAACTATCCATATAGTTAGAAAGTTTGTCCTAATATCTAACCTAAATCTCCCTTGCAGCAGATTAAGACTGTTATTTCTTGGCCTACCTTCAGTGGACATAGGAAACTACTGATCACCATCCTCTTTATAACAGCCTTTAACATATTTGAAGACTGTTATCAGGTCCTCCCTCGGTCTTCTTTTCTCAAGACTAAACGTGCCCAGTTTTTTAAATCTTTCCTCAGGTCAGGTGTTCTAAACGTTATTAGTTTTGTTGCTCTTCTCTTGACTCTGTCCAATTGTCCACATCTTTCCCAAAGGGTGGTGCCTACAACTGGACACAGTACTCGAGCTGAGGCCTCACCAGTGCCTACTGGAGTGGAACAATTACCTCCCATGTCTTACTTACAACACTGCTTTTAATTTTCCTGAGAATTATATTAGCCTTTTTCTCAATTGATTTTTATTTCCTAAGTGAAGTACTTTGCCCTTGTCTTTATTGAATTTCATCTTGCTGATTTCAGACCAATTCTCTAATTTGTCAAGGTTGTTTGAATTCTAATCCTGTCCTCCAGTGTGCTTGCAACCCCTCCCAGTTTGATGTCATCTGCAGACTTATAAGTATGCTCTCCCCTCCATTATCCAAGTCATTAATTAAAATATTGAATACTAGTGGACCAAGGACTGTCTCTTGTGGTACCTCACTAGATACATCCTCCCAGTTTGAGAGCAAACCATTGATAACTACTCTTTGAGTACAGTCTTTCAACCACCTATGCACCCACCTTATGGTAATTTCATCTAGGCCACATTTCTGGAGTTTGCTTATGAGAATGTCATGGAGGATTGTGTCAAAAGCCTTACTAAAATCAAAATAGGCATCTACGGCTTCCCCCCCATCCACTAGGCCAGTAACCCTGTCAAAGAAGAAAATTAGGTTGGTTTGGCATGATTTGTTCGTGACAAATCCATACTGTCTATTACTTATTACCCTATTATCTTCTAGATGCTCACAAATTGTTTGATAATTTGTTCCAGTATTTTTATAGGTATCCAAATTAGGCTGACTGGCTTATAATTCCCCTGGCCCTCTTCTTCTGTCCCTCTCCTTCCCCGCCCAAGATAGGTGTTATGTTAGCCCTCATCTATCCTCTGGGAGTTCTCAAAGATAATTGGTAACAGTTCTGAAATTGCTTAAGCACCATAGGATGAATTTCACCAGCTCCTGCCAATTTAAATCCATCTAACTTTCCTAAGTATTCTTTAACCTGTTCCATCCGTACACTGAATTTACCTAAATATGTTGTTTGGTTAATACTCTGATTGGTGAGCATTCAAACAGAAATTGTCTTTGCCTGCTTTCTGTTCCTTTCAGAATATCTCCTTCTGAATGATTGAACTTCATAGTAATTTCTTACAAAACAGGAGAGTAGAACTCATTCAAGAGCCATTACTGTACAATTTAATTGCTTACCATATTACAGGAGGCGGAGAAGAGCAGTAATTACTTCATTTTAGCCTCTTTGTGAGCCTCAGAATCTGAATTACCTCCTAATGCTGACAGTTGCTTTTCCCTTCTTTCCCCCTTCATTAAGTTCCTTAAATGCCTGTCATGTTTCCTTTCAGACATAGATGAATGTGAACGTAACCCTCTCCTTTGCAGAGGTGGCACTTGTGTGAACACAGAAGGCAGCTTTCAGTGTGACTGTCCTTTGGGACATGAGCTATCACCATCACGTGAGGATTGTGTGGGTGAGTTTGTTACCTGAGGATGGCATGTATCTGTGGTATAAAAGCTCCTTGTGACTGACAAGGATGTGGCTCCAGGAATATCTACACATTCCTGTCCTTCCTTGTTTCTGAATTCCTTCAAATTGAAACCTCAGGACTTGACACTGAAAAGTCCTCAGTACACTAAGCATCCATTGACTTCAATGGGAATTGAGGGCACAGAGCACCTTGCAGGAAATGTTCTGCACTTCACAGGAGTGGACTTACAGAAATTATAAAAGAATCTTGTCAACTTTCAATTAAAATACATAAAAGCACAGAGTAAACTGCACAAAAATTGGTTCCTTTAGGAAATGTAGCTCTCCTCTCCATGTGCGTGGAGTACATTTTTGCTTTTTCACCTCTTCTATGAAATATCACTTGTTCAGTTGCAGTGTTGTTTTGTTACGTAGTTACCTCCAGGGATAATTTAAAGTATAGTCTCCGTCCATGCTTCCTTAGTGGCTCTGGCATTCCAGCAGCCATTTTTGAATGGTAAGTAATTGAACTGAGCAATTCTTCTTTTTCAGATATAAATGAATGCTCCTTGAGTGATAATCTCTGCAGAAACGGCAAGTGTGTGAACATGATTGGAACATATCAGTGTTCCTGTAACCCCGGATACCAGGCCACTCCAGATAGACAAGGCTGCACTGGCAAGTGTTGAATGCCTCCACCTTCATACTTTTATGTCATCTCTCTTTACATTTAATTTCCTGTTAAAACCAGTCAGAGCCAGCTTTTGTCACTATCCAAAGCAGCAACTCTTGGGACCCTCTCTACTCCAAGAGTTATGAAAAGAGCAGATTGTTTCAGTTTAAATACAGAGGAAAGAAGAGTGTGTTGCCATGCTGCAAAACCTCTGCACAACAGTGTGAGGAAAAAGCATTCTCATGATACTAATCCAGTCAAATCTCAAAAGATTTAGCTAAAGTCCAGATGGTAGTGGTCAATTTTATTCACTGATCAAAAACAGCAAGGGGTCCCATGTCACTGCTTTTGTTACTGATTTGCCCCATTATCCCCTTCCCCATCACATGTGGTACATACAGTTTTTTTTAAATGCAGCACTGTCACTGTAAATACTTTGATGGGAGAGTCTTTCTGTGTTTTATAACTGCGATTCTGTAGTTTAACCTTTGTTTATAGCACTACTGAGTTATAATAATTGGTAGTATGCATGTACTGTTAGGTTACCTAACTGAAGGGTTTTGACACAAATTTGTGGTATGGTTCAATGCTTTCACCTAGAGGTCTTATTAGAGTCTCTCAAATTTTCTTTCTACAATGTCTTCTGGTACCTTGTTTCCTTTCAAGTTCTCATCTTTACTTTCTTTGAATATTAGAGCAAGAAAATCAACAAATATCAACAAAAACAATGCCTAAAAACAGTCACTTGCTTCTATAGATAAAAATGAGTCATGAAGGACGGAGGGCTAACTAAACTGTACATCAGTGATATAAAGTGAGAATAGAAATTCAGAATGAGCTCATTTTTTAAAATAATTCCCTTGCTAAATAAAATGGCAAGCAAAGATGACTTCTCCTTGTGAAAACAGAGTTGTCAAATAATGTAGTCCAAATATTATTTTCCCAGATATCGATGAATGTGTGATCATGAATGGAGGCTGTGACACCCACTGCACTAACTCAGAGGGCAGCTATGAATGTAGTTGCAGTGATGGCTATGCTCTCATGCCAGATGTGAGAACATGTGCAGGTAAGCGAGGGGATAAAACAACATTATAGTATTTTCATGAGACTTCATTTTAAAAAATTCTTACATCATATCTTGCAGCAAAACAAAACATATTATTTTAGCAGATCCTTATCTGTATGTGCTGTACAATGATCTACTTTCATTCCAGATATTGATGAATGTGAAAACAACCCAGATATCTGCGATGGTGGGCAGTGTACTAATATTCCAGGAGAATATCGCTGTCTTTGTTATGATGGCTTCATGGCTTCTATGGACATGAAAACCTGTATTGGTAAGTACCTACAAGTTATATTTTAGCAGTTATGTTGTTGTGTGTATTTCCTGATGAATCACTACAAGCAGAATCAAATTGTGTAAGAAAAAATTGCTGAAAACAAAAATTTATAGTTTTGCTTAAGAAACAATCTTAACTGCTTTCCCCTGAAGAGAAAATATTTTTTTAAAAGTCTTTCTTTAAAAGTGAGATTAATCTAATTTGGGTCCATTAACACTAAAATGCCTTACTCATAATCTAAGTATTACTGCACGGTATCACTACCAGGCAGAGGTAAGGCTGTCTGGGTGCTTTGACTCATCATTTCCATAATGTAACAGATTTGAATTTCCTGAAAGTGGTACCTTAACGCTGAACTTCCTGGGTTTGTAATGCTTGGTTTGGGATAATTACATCATCCCTTAATTTTTTTACCCGTAAATTACTGATGTATACTCTCAAATTTAACTCTGTTTTAACAGTTCTTTCCAGTTTTTTTGATAGGAAGGTGGGGTGGGGGGAATACACACGTTCATAAATTACATACAGAAAACCTGTGAAGATTTAAGGGTACAAAGTTATGCACTTAAAATTTAGGTGATGCTGGAGTTAAGGTTGCCTATGTATTCCATTAACTGAACTACTGAAACTTATACTAAGCAATCATAAGGGGTTTTGTAGTGAATTTATTTATTCAGTTTGATTGAATTGTAACAATAAGGAAGATCGTGATGACGTGTTTTGATATGCAGAGTCTTAGTAGCCTTCATTGTATACATATGCTAGCCTTCTGAGAGAGGAAAATAGATGAAAAGTATCAGTGACAATAGCTCTATAACAGGGCGATCTGCTCCTTTAATAACCCAGGAGGGAGGCAGGGAGCAGCTGACCCTACCCCAGAGAGAAGCCACACAGACAGGTGCTGGGAATCAGATGATGCAGCTGATCCACACCTCAGGATTGTCCCACACTCTCATCTGGAATATAAAGGAGAGCTCAGCCATGAGGGGGGCGTGGGGAGAGTCAGGAGAGAGGATAATCTCTGGCAAACTGTCAAGGTTCCTCCCCCACTCTGAACTCTAGGGTATAGATGTGGGGACCTGCATGAAAAAACCCTCCTAAGCTTATCTTTACCAGCTTAGGTCAAAACTTCCCCAAGGTACAAAATATTCCCCCCGTTGTCCTTGGACTGGCCGCTACCACCACCAAACTAATACTGGTTACTGGGGAAGAGCTGTTTGGACGCGTCTTTCCCCCCAAAATACTTCCCAAAACCCTGCACCCCACTTCCTGGACAAGGTTTGGTAAAAAGCCTCACCAATTTGCCTAGGTGACTACAGACCCAGACCCTTGGATCTTAAGAACAATGAACAATCCTCCCAACACTTGCACCCCACCTTTCCTGGGAAATGTTGGATAAAAAGCCTCACCAATTTGCATAGGTGACCACAGACCCAAACCCTTGGATCTGAGAACAATGAAAAAGCATTCAGTTTTTACAAGAAGACTTTTAATAAAAAATAGAAGTAAATAGAAATAAAGAAATCCCGCCTGTAAAATCAGGATGGTAGATATCTTACAGGGTAATTAGATTCAAAAACATAGAGAACCCCTCTAGGCAAAACCTTAAGTTACAAAAAAGATGCACAGACAGAAATAGTTATTCTATTCAGCACAATTCTTTTCTTAGCCATTTAAAGAAATCATAATCTAACACATACCTAGCTAGATTACTTACTAAAAGTTCTAAGACTCCATTCCTGTTCTGTCCCTGGCAAGAGCAGCATCCAGACAGACACAGACCCTTTGTTTCTCTCCCTCCTCCCAGCTTTTGAAAGTATCTTGTCTCCTCATTGGTCATTTTGGTCAGGTGCCAGCGAGGTTACCTTTAGCTTCTTAACCCTTTACAGGTGAGAGGAGCTTTCCCCTGGCCAGGAGGGATTTCAAAGGGGTTTACCCTTCCCTTTATATTTATGACACAAACAGAACTGGAGACTGCAGGCCGGCCCCATGGAGCCACTCTGGGTTGGAAAGGGCCCTCCTAGCAGCTGCCATAGGACCCCCCCAGTCTGAACCCTTAACCAGACAGTTGCTAGTACTGCTTTTTGTATACTTTTCTCACTTTGCTTGGGAAAACAATAAACAGGTCACTGAAGAAAGGGACTGAAACCTAACCAGATATTAAATCTATGTGGAAACCCTTCATGAAGACCAAATAGGAAACCTTTGCCACAACTGCTCGCAACCCATGAGAGTTCCCTAGACATATTAGGGCCCCCTCTTCAATCCTCTCTGATTGGGACTCCTCCACTGAGACCCTGGAAAATGCAGAAGAAGTCCTGCATTGAAGTCCCAACAGATCAGAACTACAGGGATACATCTGAAAATCCCTGGAAATCTTACGGGCCAGTTCACTTCCAACTTCCCTCCCACCACCCCTATTTAAAATTGTGCCTATTGTAATTTATACTTATTTTATTTCTTTCAAAACGAAAACAGAGAAATCACCAGCAATGCCTTTTTATTCTCACCATAGTAATTCCCTTCATTGGCATACCCTAGTGTTACCATTTCATTTAAAGGGAGGTATAAAAATATTGGGCAATATATTTGGAAAGTTCCATCTCCCCTAACATTACTGAATTGTTTAGTAATATGAATCACGGCATCTTTATGAATTTCCTCATTTGACTGTTTGCCATTTACCTGGTTTTAATGCTTGTCCTAATATAGAGGATTTGCTGTACCTCATAGTTATAAGCCACATTTTAATCAGGGGTAAATGCTTTCATTTAGATTTTACTTATGTTTCAATTATTATTTTAGTTTTATTTTTTCTAGTGACACTCTGAGGCCTAAAATACATTCTCACATATGTCATTCATCAAAATTTTAAATGATGAACAAACCTGTGAAAACTGAAGTCAGTTTGCAGATAATTCAAGACTACAAATAGGGCTACATTTGTTACATAAATTGTTCTCTGGAAGAAAGTCTTAATAGCACGGTTACAGTATGATGTTCATGTCTGAGTGTTTTTAAATTGATTTTACATTATTCTTTTAACAAATAATCAATTTCACAGTTAAATATTCAACTCTTTTATCTATTTTGAAAATGCTAATGTAATTGTGCAAGAGTATCATCTCTACCTCTTTAGAGAATTGCAGAAATGAAGTGAGGAACGGTTGAAACGTAGTGTGTTGAAGACTAATATTACCTGTCAAATCTCAAGTAAACCTTGAATATTTTACTAATAGAATTATTGATTACTTCTGACTTTGATTAAATTCACCTGAAGGGTGAAAATATTTTCCTAAAATAGATAATGCTATTAAATGGCTGTAATATTCAAGTAATAATTAAACTATATCTGCAGATGTGAATGAATGTGACTTGAATCCCAACATCTGTATGTTTGGAGAGTGTGAGAACACCAAGGGATCCTTCATTTGCCACTGTCAGCTAGGATATTCAGTCAAAAAGGGAACAACTGGATGCACAGGTACAGAATATTTCCAGCATTTGTGTTATGCATTATAATTGTTATATTTTATCTTCAAAGTTTTAGTCTTTGTCACAGTGGGTAGCTCCTAAATGGATTTCACATATATACGTGTATGTATATTTCTGAGATGCATACATGCATTAGTTTTAGAGAAAAATTCTACATCAAGTAAATCTAAATAGCAAGAATAAGGTAAAAGGAGAGAGAATAAAAGAAGGTAAAGAACAGAAAGTGAAACCACATGCAGTCCTTTATTGAACCATCCTAGCAGCTGTACAGTATTAAAGTAAAACAGACTCATATTCTACAAATCCAGTAGTGGAAGAAAATCCTTCCCCTGGCTACAGAGCAGCTACTATGCTACACTGTTTGATGGATGCTATTTCAGCCTAATGACTCTCATCCTACTCTCTATGCATTGTCATGCCGGAGGCTTCCATGACACCTACCCATCTTACCCTCCATTTTTCTGCTGCTAAACATCATCCTTTCTACTGCAAATGGGGATGTCCATAGCTGCATAACAGGCAACTGGATATCTCCAAAACTGTACTTCTTAGGAAAGTTGGCAGTAGATACTAAATGGAAGCAAAGTTTTGATCACAAAAGAGGAGGGTTTCCCTGAGTTATTGTATCAAATAGAAATTTCAGTTTGCTCTTTTACTTACTGTTTTTTGCAATGTTTGGTTTTGTGCAAGACTGACATTATTATGGTATGTATAAAACTGAGAAACAGAGATCTTCTGGAATGTACATTTTTGTTATATTTGAATTATGTCTGTTTTTAAAGATATTTGTTTTTCTCCTATTTATCAATTATTTGAGTCTAACAAGAGTAACATATGGTCTTAGATCCTCACAAGTGCTATTAATAGGGACCATTTTACATATTTTTGTCTCTTTTTTTCTAGCGGAGTGTAGTAAATACTTTTCTGTATATTCCACAGCCGTCACCCACTTCCAGGAACTAAATATTTTTTTCCTATAACTTGGCCTTTTGGGATTTTTTGCGTAATTGTCAAATCCTTTTTATGAATAAGATTTGCATGTATGCTCAGAGCTCTGATGGGCACATTTTTAAACAAATACAAATAAATAACATTTGTGTAAGATTACATGAATATCAAATAAAAACCTGATATTGTAGGAAATAACAAACCCAGTTTTAATATGTATTTGCAGATAAAGAAAAACCTGGAAATAAAATAGACTATATACTTTCCAGTAACACAAGCTATAAATATGAAACAATCTGCTTAAATCATTATACAGTATTTTTATTTTGAAACTATGCAACCGACATATGCAGTATGTTAGAAAAACATCACAAGTCAAATTTCCAGTAGCCTTGGCATTGAACTTTTATTGATCAATTTTTTTTTGCCTTCTTAGATGTGGATGAGTGTGAGATTGGTGCCCACAACTGCGACATGCATGCCTCGTGTGTTAATGTCCCAGGAAGCTTCAAATGCAGCTGCAGAGAAGGATGGATGGGGAATGGCATTAAATGTATTGGTGAGTGTGTAATTACTGATGCATTTGTTTGGCTGAAAAGTTTTTAAATTGGACTCACTTGACTGTTTGAAAAAAATCATTTTATTCCTTCACATGTAAAGATCTATGGGCAGATAGAGAAATAGGATTCTTGTATTTCATTTATTTTTTTTTTGTTCTGTGAAGAAAAAAGTTTGCTTTCATCACAAACTCTTGTCTGTCTAGCAGTTTACTTTAAACAACTTAATATTAAATGATTCAAGTCAGAATACTTATGTTGGCTTACAATATTGGAAAGAAATGGAACACTTTAGTGCAGACATCTTTTGATGCATGTCCAGCTTTTGTAAGCTAAATTCAATAAATTATAGAATGGAGGATGAATTTAATATTTTTTCCAAAGCTTACGAGTAAATGTCAAGATGTGTAAAACGTTAAGTTCATTAAAAACAAATGGAAGAAACAAAATGTTGTGAGATTCTGGACCAGTGACTCAAAGAAGATCAGTTTCTATAAGTGAAAGGAAACTTAAAACCCATCTCTTATTGTTCTTTTTCTCTCTCTGCCACTGGTGCTGAGTCACCTTGGGCAAGTCACTTCAGTTCTCTGTGCATCAGTTTCCCCATCTGTAAAATGAGGCTAATGGTACTGACCTCTTTTGCAAAGCACTTTAAGATTTATGGGTGAAAATTGCTGTATAAGAACTAGGTATTATTTTATTATTTATTTAAAAGATAGCTCTTACTATTATAAGACAGCACTACATGCTAGATTTACAAAGGTATTAGGCATCAGTGGATGCAGATAAGCACTAAGTCTGATTTATAGAAGCCCCTTAATGAATTGGGCGCCTAAATTCCACTGATTTTCACCCGCATAGGTGCTTTTGTAAATCTTGCTCAGGTGACTATCAGTGTCTTACGGTGGCTAAATACCTTTGTAAAACTGCTCCGAAAGCTCACTGCGGTTAAGCCATTACTGAGAAGAAGGGAAAGCCCCTCCCCTGCAAGCTTTTTTGTGCAAATTATTATCTGAAGTTTCATTGCATCAGAAAGAATTGTTGTTCTTTGAGTTGCAGATGTGTGCTTCACTTGCCAGATACTTTTTTCCTGCAACAGTTCCCACCAAGGTGGCACATGCACCCTGCTCCTCCTCAAGGCCCCTCCCTATGTAAGAGCGGTGCCGCCCTGACTCCCCTTAGTTCCTCCTTACTGCCAGTAGCCTAAGTCAGAGCTCCTTGTGTAGTTCTCTCCTCATGGTTTATTACCTGCGTCACAGCTACTGGTTGGGACTTTTTTAGTGGAAATGTTTAATAGGAGTCAGTACCTGTAGCATGGTGTAGTGTTAGTTTAGTAGCACATATGCAGCATTCTCCAGGTTTTAAGCACTGTTTTGATTCCAACTTCTCTAACAAAGTACCAAAATTCAAGTTATTTAGGGTATGTGTCATTTGAACTGCAATAGCTTGTGCTTGGAACCACTTCATTCATGCATATAAACTTTATTGTAAGAGGAAAATTTTAAATTAAATCAACTGTATATTAACCAAGTATCTCCTACTGGTGTACAGCATTGGTACAGGTGCCCTCCTGGCTATAGTAATCAACTTTGTGGTTTTTGCTGTGTATCAGCTAACAGATTAATTGCGTGTGCAGCATATTACCTGCTATAAATATACAGTTTTATTCTTTCTAATGTCTTGGTTTTCTTCTGCTGTACAGATCTTGATGAATGTTCTAATGGAACCCACAAATGTAGTGTGAATGCTCAATGTGTGAACACTCCTGGGTCATACCGTTGTGCCTGTGCTGAGGGATTCACTGGAGATGGATTCACTTGTTCTGGTAAGGAAGATCTAAGAAGTTTCCTGTAAGGGTAGTGTGGATACTGATTTTTTTCCCATTTTTTAGAAGCTTTGCAAAATTAGGACTAACTCCCAAAGGTGGAGAGAAGATTGTAAGAGCCTCTGCCATACAAGATGCAGGTCAAGATCCCTCCAGATCATTCAAGAAACTTGCTAGTGTGACCCACATACCTCCTGCATGTGGTGTTCTGTCCCATCTAGTGGCACTGAGACCATGTAAAGAGAGAGATCAAATGAGTCTGCTCTACAGCCTTAACTAAGAGCCAGTTGGCTTTTAGCTCATGCAGTAGAGGCTCATGCACTAAGTTCCTGGTTCGATCCTGCCTGTCAATGACTGCGGTCTGTTGGCGTTACACTAATAGAGACTCCTGGCTCTCACTTCAGCTTGTGTACCAAATCTGCAGGTGGCTGATTGGCTAGTGTTCTTGTCTACCCTACCCTCCTCCTCCTCCCCGCCCATCAGCCTGCTGTCACCGGTAAACTCTCTAGCCAGGAGCACACGCCGCTCCAGCTCCCCATTACACATCCTGTCCCTGTTGGCAGGATCCCTGTTGCAGGGGCTGCGGAGGGCAGCATCTGTTTTCTCTTTAGTATGCCAGTTTGGTGAGGATTTGATCATTATCATATGAAAAGGTTTTTTTAAGTCAGGTTAGAATTGAAAAATATATCATGTTTGTTCCTTTGCATTTGCTAATAGTTGGCTTTGAATTTCTGTTTTAAGAATGAACCTTTTCTCATATGGTAACTGAAAATCATCTGAAGTATTGAAGATTATCCTGATTTTATATTTAAACACTGATGAGATCCTGTGTTTGCATGATTACAGTTTTGTCACCCCTTCCATGCATAATATAGACCTGCAGTAACATCTGTTTTCTTTTAAGTACTAGCATATTTTGTCCTGCTATGAGTGCAGGGGACTGGACTAGATGACATCTCGAGCTCCCTTCCAGTCCCATAATTCTATGATGTGTAGAATATGCTATAACGACTAGAAAGTAATGTTACTGCATGCTATACTTTTCAACTAACCTAAATATAGACCCAAATTTACTTCCATCCTAAATAGACACTGTCTTCTTTCTGTTTATTATGGTCAGTTGTTGACTTCATAAGTGCAAAATCATTAAAATATTCTTTTAATTGTAGTAGATGTAGTTGTAGTTGATAAATCTGTGGTTTTAAATCAATGTTTCCCCCCTTCTGTTTATATGCTTTATTCTGGGTCATTCTCATATATTTTAAAACCTAGTATTTTAATATTTTGTTTTCATAATTTTGAGAGCGAAGCATTAATGAATAGAACGAATAAGCTGGATTTAGTATCTGGGTTCACTTAGTCTGGGTGATCTGAGTCATTTTTCATGTGGTTACACTGACTGCACTCTTGAACAACATTCCGATATATATGAAATGTTTATAAATCTAAATGATGCTAGCAAAACAGTAACATTTTAAAGGCCAAATATTGAAAGAACACCTGCAAAAATTAGCGTACTATGATATATGCCCTGAAATGATAGTTTAAACCCACAGACCCCACTGGTATTCAGTTTGTATATGCAAATAGTGTTTGTGTACGTATCATTTGCTCACACAGTTAATAGGGTTAAAAAATTGTGTGGAAAAGACAATTTACATTTGCATAAATAGAGATTTTTCATTTTGAAAATTTGCCTCTAGAAGTGCCTTATCTGAATAAATATTTCATTAGTGTATTTTATGATACACGTTTATGACTTCAGAAATAAAATATCCACCTTATTGTTTGTCAGAACTTGCCACTATTGGGTCTGGAAAACTTACATTGGTTCAAAATTAGATACTGTATGGGAAAATCTATTAGTGAAAATGTGAGTACATGGAGACCCAATGGGGTAAAAGATATTGGAAATAGTTGTTACCTTTTGTTTTTCTACATTCTTTTATATTCTGTCTTTGAATGGTGTATCTGCTTTGCTTTATATCAACAAATGTTGAACAGAATTTATTTGAATGATGAATGGGAAGAAACAGACTCACACTTGGATTATAAAATACATCACAGAAATTTAATGGCTGCTTACCTCTTCTCCTGCAGATATTGATGAGTGTGCAGAAAATGTTAATCTGTGTGAGAATGGACAGTGCCTGAATGTCCCTGGTGCATATCGATGTGAGTGTGAAATGGGATTCACTCCAGCTTCAGACAGCAAATCTTGCCAAGGTAAGTTACCAGTACTTCAACCTTGTTTTCTGAGTTTGGATTGGCTGCTGTGAAGGAAACCACAAGAAGTGCTGGAAGAACCTCAGCCTGGAAGCAGAATACACACAACATGCTGCATATGCTTCTCCAGCAAGGATTATGTTGCTGCATGAATTATGGTGAAGGTAGCTTTCATCTCTTATGAAGTTTTCCTGGTCTTGAGCCAAGAAACCTGGAGTAGAGGTTTGGCTCAACAAGTTTGTTTTCCTTATTCAGTTCTCTTGTTTTTGTCTAAGTGAACAGTTTGTGGAAAAACTCTGCTGACCACTGTTCTATTTAATACATTTATACAGGAAATATAAACTATTCTGATCACCACTCTATTTAATAAATGTATACAGGAAATTTGAACTGTGCTGTTCACTACTGTGTTTAAGTTACAACAATCCTAAAATTTCTCTTTGGAATTTTTCTTCTACCCGCTTTCTCTCTGTCGTATGTACTCTATTGTCTGAGACATAACTTTTAGCTGACAGTGATTTCACTCCATGTAGTGGTCTGAGGTCATCTCTCACTTACTATAACAGAAGTGTATGCGGACTCTGTTGTAGACTGATTTCTGTGTACTGAGTGCTCCAAAACTTTTTAGATCTTGTTTTAAAACACAAACATGTTAGTAGAACCTCATGACATCTTGGAAAGTGTAAACCTCTTGAAGAGACATCTAAGACCAGATTTTTAAACGCATTCTCTAAAATTGCACCCACAATTTTGCACATGCAGACCCCCATATATATACATAAATCAACTTTTTCAGCAAACATGTGCTACTGAATATTATTTTTGTATTCCGTTTAAATTATTTTAATAAATTATACTAAGGTTAGGCCTTAAAATAGGTTGTCAATTTTAGCTTTAATTTAAAATAGGTATATTTTAAAATATAAACCTGTATTTAATTTAAATTAAATTCATTTTTATTTTTTATTTTTAATTTTCAATTTTCATTCACCCTGAGGCACATGTGCAGACATATTAAAACAGCCTGGACTTGCATTAATTTGCCTTCTCCATTTTCCAGGTGTTTATGAAACTGGGTTGAGCCTATGTCCATGTCTCCAGTTTGCTCTTGGAGGTTATATCTACATGACAGCTAGACACTTGCGGCTGGTCCATGCCAGCTGACACAGGCTTGTGTGGCTGTTTCATTGCTGTATAAACTTCCTGGCTTGGCCTGGAGCCTGGGCT
Organism: Lepidochelys olivacea; assembly: GCF_965140295.1. NCBI lineage: Eukaryota > Metazoa > Chordata > Testudines > Cheloniidae > Lepidochelys > Lepidochelys olivacea. The sequence continues at coordinate 82,114,720 of NC_140415.1, read as the reverse complement.
CTAGGACCCTGTGAGGTGGGAGGGCCAAACCCAGAAGTCTACATAGCAATGAAACAGCCCGCAGCTCGAGCCCCAAGAACCTGAGTCAGCGGGCACAGGCCAGCCGCAAGTGTCCAGCTGCTGTGTAGACATATCCATAGTGTTTCTGGAAAGATGGGAACACTATGGGTATGTCAGCTCAGGAACTAGGGAGTGGTTAGCCTACTGCTCTCTACTTGGTGTACTTTGCATTCTTTCAAGGGGAGTTTGGTGAACTTTACACACATGCTTACCTACATGTGGAAACTAGGAGAATGGCAAATGATCAATCCCTATAATTTGTATTTGTTTAACAATGTGCTTTTCTTTTCTTTTTTCTTTTTTGTATATTTCTAAAAAGTAATTTAATAGTATTTTGATTTTAAAACTTTCTTTTTCATTTGGAATCTGGGGGATTAATTCCTGATAGCACAACTTTTCTTGCCAAATAGAAATACTGAACGTTCACTTTATATCTGAAGATTATTATAACAAATATGACAGGAATAAGAGATGTGGTGTCTTTAAAGCTACTCTTCAAAAATTCCTATGTTTTAACTTCTAAAGTATACAAGCAGTGCATCTGATTTTTCCAGAAATTCTATTAGTGTTTTATGTGTTTTTCGAGTGTTTTAGTTGTTCTTAAGATAGTGGACACTACTATTATGATGATTTGTAACTACTTGCTCTTCCTCTATTCCTTCAGATATTGATGAATGCATCTTCCAGAACATTTGTGTTTTTGGAACCTGCAATAACTTACCAGGCATGTTTCACTGTATCTGCGATGATGGCTATGAACTGGATAGAACTGGAGGAAACTGTACAGGTATAGCCAGTTCCATACAGAAATGTGGCACGTCTTTCGAAGAGGTGTTTAATGTACCAGTTCATCTATCTTTGCATTTTCCCTGCTGGATGAACATGGTAAAATCAGTTGATGACTAAATGGGTACATTTTAAACTATTTTTAAACTCTTTTTAACTATGTACAATTAAAAGATTCAAGCTCAAAGAATAGTTTATTTAAGAAAACAAGTACCAAAAAAAACACAAAAGTTTTTCTCCTATGCTTTCATCTATATTCCAGACTTAGTCACCCTTTCCTTCAACCTACATACTTCTCCCAAGCAGAGTTTTTTGTTAGCATGTATGTGTAAACATTCGTGTGTGTGTGCACGCACGCGCACGTTTTTAATAAAAATAAAAGAGTATGAATATGGTCGTTCTTAAGTATTCATATACAATTTAATTAAGATACTAGCTGGATTTATTATAAAGATTCAGAAAATATCTCTGGTAGTGGACCTCAATCCTGGCTGAGCTGTTTCAGCAATCCTTCTTTCAATCTGGTACTTGTTCTCTGTTTGATAACTGCCAGATGTGGACAAATGTGCACTAAGGAAGTAAACTTTTTTTTAAAATGTTCACTGTTAATTAAAATGTATGGAACATAATTCTATAAACATATATGGTGCTTTGCAGACATACAATTAAACATGGTCCATGAGGCTCGTCTGTTCCAGTTTAGACAGACACAATGCAAACACTTTTAAGTATTAGGGTAAGAGTGGGAGCAGATTCTGTAAAGATCAATGATGAAAGGCTAAACAAAAGAAGTGAGTTTTAAGGAGGGATTTGAAGGAAGACTTTTAAGGAGGGATTTGAAGGAAGACAAGGAAGTTCCTTGATGCATTGGAAGAGCAGTTGTAAGTGTGGAGGAGTAACATGAATGCTTCATAAAACTGAGAATGGATAAAGCTTCTACAGTTTATTTTTAGAAGTCTGGACCAGACTGTTCTTGTATTGGAAGTGGCACAGAAATCAAAGTTTTATAATAAGTTTTTTTTTTTTTTTACTCACACTTTTTTTAAAAACGGGAAAGGGGGGCGATGCAGGGTGCAGGCAGCAACAATGTCCGATATAGAAGGTGTTGCAATGGTGCAACTTAATGAGTGGGGAAAGCCCTCCATTGTGCACGGCAGACACAATCATTCTGTTATAACGGTATAATTCGCACATTGTCATGTTCTGTACAGCTTAGATACTTCAAGTAAGAGTGGACCCTATCTCATTCATTTTATTTTACATTCCATTTTCTTGGATTGCCTCAATTATTATTAAAAAATTTATTTGAGCATAAGCAAATAAATTTGTTAGTCTCTATGGTGCCACAAGTCCTCCTTTTCTTTTTGCGGATACAGACTAACACGGCTGCTACTCTGAAACCTCTGTTTGCCGATCATATAACTGTGATATACTCCTTATATGGATTTCTCAGACATGCTACTAATATTAAGAGTAATATTTTGATGAGATCTATAATTAGAAAGAACTCGTACAACATTGTAATTTTTTTCAAACACTTTGGGACTTCCAGCATTTCCTTATTTACTCAGTACTAGAAATTATATAACCTAGTTTATCCAGTCTCCAGTTAACCAGGTTTCCTGGTTAATTAAAGCTGTATTATGTCCTCTGGCAGAAATTGGTACTATGCATTGCTTCCCCCATTGGACAAAGTGCTATACAGCAGAGGCCTGCAGCGGGACTGGGATCCTGCAGGACCTGCTTCCATAATAGTGGGAGTGGGTAAAATGTATTTTGTTGCAGAAGGGATTAGGTGGGCAAAAAAAAAAGACCAGTAATTTGCGGGAAAACACTTTAAAACTTTCAATACTTAAATTTAAGTGAGGTTTAGAAAGAGGTTTGATGTCTATTATACGGAGTTAAAGTATTTTTACATGGTTTAAGCAAGATTTGTTTTATTCTTTTAGTTGTAAAAATTGTGTCTGAATTCTATTTATATATTAACTGACCACTTTTGTTTTTTGTTTAGTAGCCTCAGGGAATCGGTCCCTCTTACGGGGTCTATGGTTTTTGCAGGTGGGAGTGGGATAAAAATGCAAGAAACAGTGTGGAAGTGGGAGAAACAGGATTGAAAAAACAGTCCCATGCAGAGCTCTACTATGTAGTGCTATACGTTATTTTGGTTAAATTAAGAAGTGGACAAAAGTAATGTTTCTATTAAATGTGTAAGTGTAGAAATTGTTCCTGAGTGTTTCTAGAAATGTCATTGCTTCAACTTCAGCTAAAAATAAGAGGTTTATCTTTCTCTCTCTCATTTGAATCATCCCCTCACATCGTTCCCCACATCGTTCTTCCATTAAATCAACAGATTACAAATGTAGCTTTCCCATTTTAGATATTGATGAGTGCGCTGATCCCATTAACTGTGTTAATGGTCTCTGTGTGAATACTCCTGGGAGGTATGAGTGTAACTGCCCACCAGATTTCCAGCTGAACCCAACTGGAGTAGGTTGTGTGGGTAAGTGAAAACTATTTCACGTAAGTATGAACAAGAGACCGCAGATCCAGAGGCCTCTTGTACTGATACTAGATCATTTGTAAAGATAGAGGGCCACATTTTGCCTTGTTTTGCATCCTGCTCAAAATCAATGAGGGCAGATTTTGGTCCAGAAAATCTGAATCTGTTACTGTCATGTTATATATCAAACCATGCTCCTAAATATAGATTTACCAGTTTTAAATACTGTAAACATTGTCCATTTTCTTAAAATACATTTTTTTGTATATACCAGAGTGTTTGTTATTTTCATTACTGATTCCATTTTCTGGATGGACCCATGTTTTTGATTTTAGTAATTGAGTTTTAAATCCAAGAGTTCTCATGGGGCTGATGTACACTTCCTCTGAAGTAGATTTTCAGGACTTGGCTCACTGGTGTGCTTAAACCTATATTGGAATTAGAACTGCATGTAGTAGCCATTTGGATTGAAACCAACCTGTGAAAGACACACTTCAGTGCAGTTTGTGTAATTCTCTCTGCTTTACTCTGGCTTAAAGTAAGCTTAAGTTTACTTGTCCCTTTGCAACATGATATAGAAAGATAGTCTTCTGATTACAATATTTACTGGAAGTCAAGCAGTTCAGGTGCTAGTGTAATGGGTGTCACAGACTTTTTGTGTGAACTTGGGCAAATCATTTAACCTTTCAGATTGGAAATGTCACCAAAGGCCTCTTCACTTTGCTTTCTGGGGATGTCTTGGGATTTTTTAAAAAAAATTTGTATCTATAGTAATTTTAAAAAATGATTATGTTTGCTATTGGTCTAAGTCAAATAAATAAAACCTGATTAAAACTTTTGTTAAAGAAATGTGAAATTCTGTCGGAATGGATTCTGCTGCTCAGCTCTTCCCTCGTTCTACTTTTCCCTGTAGAATTCAAAGGGGCTCACTGTCATTGCTCAGGGTACCAGGCCACCAGCAGAACAAGTTGGCAGCTCAGCTTATCCCAACCAATTTATTTTACAGTTTCAGGCTGTGATTTTCAAAGGTACCGAAGAAAGTTAGGTACCCAACTCCCTTTGAATTTCTGTCAGATTTGGTTGCCTGACTCCACTAGTTTATTTTGAAAATCCCAGACTCAATTTTTATTCATTTTTTGAGCTGTTGAAATCTAATTTCAGCATCTAGTTCCCCTTTCCATCTCGTGAGCAGAGGACTCACTAGAGCACTGAGAATCTAATCTTCTGGGTCCTCTGGTGCAGCACATTTCTACTAGGATACCTCTGGCCTTCCTCAGCCAGAGGCTTCTGTCAGGCAGCTTTTCAGAAGCTTCTGAGGGTGAGTCCTGCCCTGCCAGTTGCCAGCTGACCCTCAATCTGCCAGAACACGGGGCTTTCAGTTGGATCTGTGTTTTGGGGCTCAGCCCTCCTCTCGAACTACAGCTCTGGCATGGGGAACTTGAGTAAGAGCTCCAGGATTTATCCAGAAACATTTTCAAAGGGGAAGAGGACCTATACAGCCTGTTCAGGGGTAACTCCAGAGTCCCCCGTGCACCCCACCACCTAAAAAACCCCAGAAGCCAACACCCCCGACTGAATAGCTAACTTGTAACTTTAAAGAGCAAATGGGAGAAAAGTCAAAGTTTTTAAATCTTTTTCATTCCCACTCTGAGGAACCGTTTGCTGAGTCTTTTCTCCTGCACAAAGACCTTTTCACAGTATTTTCTGTCAGACTCACTGCCTCTCACACAGCCTGCAGCATGTCTGGGTGTGCAGAGAAGAGAAGAAGCAACTCTGACTGCAGTCTGCTACTTCTTTGAAGCTCTGTCTCAGGCATCAGCAGACAGGGAATTGCACATATCCTCACTTTTCTGGTACAAGGGTTCCAACTCTCAGAGGCGGGAATGAATCTCTCCCTGACCTCCCTCAACAGTCTGGACTGCTGGTTATAGCGAAAAGAACACTCCAGGGAGTTTGTACCCAGACTAGAAGTACCTAAGAACTTAATTTCCTATGCAGCTGCACCTGTGTAGGATTACAGAAGGGTAAGTGAGAAATCCTTTTGCATGGGTAAAATTAGATCAGTGTGCTACTACGGGAAGCACTTTTTAAAACAAGGATAGCCCTTTGGTGTGGAGAAGCAATAGTTCATTAGAAATTCACTAATAATATAAAATCATCATCATCATCCTTCCTCATTTTCCTTCTCCAGCAGCTCTTCTCCTGGAGGATTAGCTATCTGATTCATACCATGAACTCTAAAGGTGGACACTCAGAGCTTTTCCACCTAAGTACTGTGATACTATAACCTGCAAGATAATACCCATAAACAGACCAAACAGAGGAAGAAGTTCTCAAAACTAAGGGAAAATATCTTCCTCTCCAAATAAAGTTGGATACAATGTTTCCCATGCTCTTGATCTTTGAGGACATCATAGGATCTGAATGGGAACTGGAGGATAAAACTAACGTTAAAGAAAACATAGAATTTTCATGAACTGTGGGAACTAGCGCAGATAGCAAAAATCAGTACAGGTCTAATCTCATCAGAAAAATACATTGTTCACCTTTCAGAAGGATTTTTTCCCCCAAAAGATCCCATAGACCATATGAGAGAGGGTACTCTACACAAATATTTTTAATTCTCACCTTTTGAATATAGTCAAAAAGATTCCCTGTAAGAAAGATTTACTTGGTGGCCACCAAATGGCTCATTAGTTTAAGGGTGTGATTCTCACCTTGGGTATGATAGGTCCAGGGTTCAAATTCTGGCCAAATCTTCACAGCAGTATATAGAATATTAATTCTTGGCAGTCAGTGTGATTTACAGAAAGAGCAATGTCCCCAGTCTCAGTGGCTACACAGAAGCTATCTGTATGCCTGAATACAGCAGAAAATCAACCCAAGTCATCACAGGAAGATGAGTCCAGAGGATGTGCTGCAACCTAACCCAATTTATATTCTGAACTCTTACATATACACACTGTGGAAGCAAGCCTTACAGGATGGGGAGTGTAACTGGAAGACAAATAACAGGAGTTATGGGACCAAGAAAAAGAAAGCGTCATCCTTCTTAAATGCACAGTTTGTGCTGTAAAATGTCTACAAATTGCCTCAAAGGATACCACTTTCCAGTTCTATTCAACAGCACCACCATTGGCGTGTCTGAACAAAAACCAGAAATGAGCCATAATTCAAAGCTCTTCTCAGAAGCAATGGAAATAATGTCTTTGACAGAAAAGAATCTTGTGTTTTGCAAGGCAATTCATGTGAAGGGTAATCTGAAACCAAAAATAAGAAAAAAAGAACCATGGTCATCCTGATAAATCCGCACTAATTTTTGGACTTGATAATGCCAGCCAAAGCACCTGGAGAAAAGATTAGACCAATTGAATCAGGGGCCCATTCTTCATCCTGAGATGCTGAGACCATCTTTGATTGAAATTTTATGCACTAAAAATGAAGTGTAATTCAACGGGAATTGTCTGTTAGGGAGATTGATACAGTTTTGGTATCTAGACAGGACTGAACCAGAAAATTCAATTTATTTAGACATCTGGGAAACTGTTCCATGAGACAGTCAAGACTTCATCTGCAAGGTCTCTAGCGGTAACACAAAGAGGAATAGTCTCGGCCTTATCAGAGAAAATTTGCTGAACAGTATTGTGATCCTCATACAATGCATTTACCAACTTCTATAAAGTGGATTTCTGTTTCTCCGTAGAGTAATCCTTTAGTGGTAAAGTGCATCAGGGGCCAATGCCCAAAAAATTATTTGAAATTACAAAACTTATATGAAGGGAATTTATATTTGTCTATTATTCTACTGAAATAATAAATAGTAATGATGATGATTGTTTGATTTCTTCCTTCCCTACTCTGATTCACTACTTGCTGTTTCCCCTTAGTGAAGAATGAGGGGAGAATCTACGCAGCAGAATGGAAAATTTTTTACCATAATTTTCTTTCTATTCCTTCCTAATTCTACCAACCCTAGTTGTTTTAATGGCCAAGCTATAGTTAGTAACAATTTTTTTTTAAAGTCTAAAGGAACACTACTAATACACAAAATTTCCTTAAAGTTAATTAATGCAGTTTCAGATTGTTGTCTTGCTGCCAATAACCAATTGTTGAAGAGTTTTGAAAGAGTTTGAAGCACTCTTCTGGTGGCTTGAGGTGAAGGGTAGGGTTGTGTCCTGTATTCCTGCCCTCAAGAGCAACACTGGCCCTCCTCTGAATTCTGCAGGGAAGAATCATTGCCATTCATGGAGCATAAAAGGGAGGAGCTACTAACAAAAAGAAAACTCCGGTAAGAAATTTTCCATTCCCCATATTAAAATACTGGGAATAGTAAAAGTGCTATACCAGTATATGCTGTGAATTTTGAAGACATGCAAACTGGTGTTTAAGAACCTTTAAGAAGAAGCAGCAGCTATATTGACCATCACCTTCATTACTCTTGATACCCCTGAATATTAATGTGCATTAGCTTTTTTACCTTACCAGTAACTCAGAAAGATACAGCAGCCAGGGCCTTCCATCCACTAGTAGCAAGCTTTAATATGATTGTTTGATTGTTCCTTCATCCAGGCTGGAAAGTGCAACTATAGCTGAATGTGTTTTACATGTAGATAATCGTGTTGGCAATTGTTACCTAAAATATGGACCCCGAGGGGATGGCAGCCTATCCTGCAACACTGAAATCGGCGTTGGAGTCAGTCGCTCCTCATGCTGCTGCTCTTTGGGGAAGGCCTGGGGAATCCCCTGTGAGACTTGTCCCCCTGTAAACAGCAGTAAGCATTTTTAAAAATTTTCTTACAAAAGGTGCTAATATGAAAAAGTACTTACAATAATTTAGTGTATGACAATAAACAGACTATTAAAATATCTGGCAAATTACTTCATAAGCTTATTCTCTAACAATCTTATTGTTGAAGAAGGTCTCCATCTTATTCTCAAAGGTGATGCATAGGCCATGGATCTCGGAATCAAGAGACCTGAGTTTTGTTCCCAGCTCTGCCACTGACTCGGTGCCTGTTCCTGCACCAGTGAGGTCAATGGGACCAGAATCAAGCCATCACTGGTGACCTTTGGCAAATCACTTCACTTTTCTGTGCCTCATTTTCCCTTGCAAAAATGGGAATAATGGATAAAATTTTCAGATGTTCCTAAGTAACTTTCACACTTAGGTGCTCTTAAAATTTTATCCATTAACTGCACTTTTGCAGGTGAGGAATACAGGTACTTACATCATGCTTCTTATCCAGAGAACTCCAAGTGCTTTATAAAAGTGAGCATCATTGAATAAAATTTTTCAAAAGTGCCTCAGTAATTTTGCCCAATGATACTTACCTTTGAAAGCACTCGAGGTTTTAGGTATGAATAGTGCAATGTAACTACTAAGCATTATTATTTTTATTATTTATTAAGTTATAATACTATACAGTCTAATTTTAACAAATACTCATCTCTGTTGTACAGTAGTAATAATTTCTAGGCCCTAGTTAAGATGGTAGCCACTTTCTACTGGGCATTACGCAAAGAAGACACAGTTCCTGCCTTAGAGGAGCTTACAGGTTAAGGCCTCGTATGCATGGTTACCAGTGTTATCTTAGACTTTCCAAGATGGAAGCCTATGCACTTCCTTGACTTTATACACTATGATTAGTCCAGTGAAGTCAATGGGACTATTTGTAGTGTGTATGTCATTGCAGGTCAGAGTGCTGTTAGGTTAAAACAAGTTAAACGACAAGGGGCAGGGATCGTGTTTGTGCACTATATTTGTACAGTGCCTAGCACAATGGGGTCCAGGTCCTTGACTGGAGCTTCTTGGTGTTACTGTAATGCAAATAAAAAATAATTATGGCATTTAAAATACCATTGAAATTATAAATTATCCTTAATACCAGTGTTTTATTCTACAAATAAGTAATAACCCTTTTTTTCCTCTAGCGGAATATAATACTCTGTGTCCAGGGGGTGAAGGATTCAGACCAAATCCCATCACTATTATCTTAGAAGGTGAGTTCATCCTGAATAATGGCTGTTATGGTTGCAACTTGACAAAAGGTGACGTTTTCAAAAGTTTTCACAATAGGAGGATCATTGATGAAGTGTTCACATTCATTGAATCGGAAAACCACTTATTAACATGAATAATACTAGAGTGGCAAATTCAAACTGGTGCTTGTGTGAGCAGTTACCCAATAAGGATACTCAAAACCCATTTGAGTAAGTAAATTTGGTGTTTTATAGGTGAAACAGATTTACATATATTTTGTCCACCTCATTTATTATACAGGCCTTCAACATTTGCCCCCCAAAGCAAAAGACAACCTAACAAAAAATATAGTTTAATCAATAGAAGGTTAATGTTGCTGCAAACATCTATCATAGAGTGAAAGCCTGGTCCAAGTGAATTTCTCATGCACTTTCAGCATGCAGAAATGAAGTGTTAGATAACAAACTCCCATAATCAATCATGGAAGCTGAACTCCTTATGTTCATCATGTTGAAAATTTGCTACAGAATATGTGGGATAATCACATTCCCTCTTCCCTTTGATAATAAAGTACAGATTTAGAAGGAAAAAACCCCAGTGAAGATTAACAGTTACTAGCTGGTAACATTCCAATGGGATGGTTAAGATCTCTTGTTCCTTTACATTTCAGAGTGAGAATATGGCCTTTTCTCTCTTTACAGATATCGATGAATGCCAGGAGTTGCCAGGTCTCTGTCAAGGTGGAAACTGCATCAATACTTTTGGCAGCTTCCAGTGTGAATGTCCTCAAGGCTACTACCTCAGTGAAGAAACACGGATCTGTGAAGGTGAAATTCTGCAGTATCTTGTCCCACACCAATACACACGTTTGCAAATATTTTGGTCTTTCAGAGTTTTTCTCCGGATGCAGAAAATTTCATGCATAGAGAGTAGTTGATTGCAGATTCATTTTCCATACAGAGTGTAATGGTAATCTTCATAGCTATTATGATTCCCTAATATATTGCCTCTCTCGTTTGTAAATACAAACATACGTTTGTGGTACTGACACTAACAAAGAAAACGTGTGTGCAACTTCACAAGCTTCACCTTGTGATGTTTCCTCGTATTTCTGTCAAGTGGGAATGTTTGGGGGGATTCATGTTAGGGTTGATCTAAGAACTGGAAACTCCTCAGAGCCTGCTGTTATCCCATCTAGACCCTGTGTGATGATCCCTTGCTCCCCTTCATCCTTAGATCCATTACCCCTCTCCTGCAGATAGTAGGAGGTGTACAGGAGTAAGACTCCTTCTGAGTAAGTGCATCAAACCTAGACAAATCTTATGAGGCATATTGTAGGTTCCCCTAACCCCATCCCCATAAGCTGTGTAGGGAGCTTGTCAGGCCCCATCAGCCTCTCTAGCCCTTAAGAGTCTCTTAGCCTACCTCCCCTCCAGAAACCTTATGTGGCTTATCTCAGGCCCTCTACCTCCATGGTGACTTTTTGTAGTAACCCCCCTCATCCCTCATTTGGGGGTTGGACTAGATGACCTCCTGAGGTCCCTTCTAACCCTGATATTCTATGATCCCAAATCCACCTCCTACCTCTGCAAATACTAGGAATCCCATTCATTCTGACAAGTCTAAACAGGATAGTTATTCCTTGCCCAACTACGATATTTAGGTTTTTAAGGCTTATTAAAGCCTATTTATGCTTATCGAGTGTGGTGGATCCCTGCGGTTGAGGGAGTTTTTAGGGCCTTAACAAGATGCCTAAGGCTTGCAAGGGGATGGGATGTCTCGAGCATGTGTCCCAAAGTTTTCAGGGTGCTGGTGGGCATTAAGACTTAGAAAGGGGCTCCAGACTACATTCTTAAGTCTATAGGAAGGGTGAAATATCAATAGTTCTATTGCCTTATTGCCCCCCCACCCGCTGCCACATAATCCTGTGTTCATCTGTTCCTATGCTCCCTTTAATTTTCTGTCCCTACTCCCCACTCTGCCAACACCCTTCATGTCTCCCTTCTACATTGCCCTCTGCTCTGCTGCTTCAGTGTCCCTCTAGTCTCCTCCCAAGCCCCACACTTGCATCGCCAGTGCACTTCCTAAAAAGTGCACAATGGGAAGAGGTGAGGTGTGGAAATAGTGGTCTAGCAGGGGCTTGTGAGGGCAACATAGCAAGGAACATTCCTCCCTTGAGTATATGAATCCAGTAAACTTTTAATTGTCTCCCATTTTCTATTCTCAAGCCTGGCTGTGGTGGAAATAAATACATTTTAGAAGAATAGTTTAGCTAGTGACAACCTTTTAAAATATATCTTATTTTATGTACAATTTGTCTGATTAACTTCAATGGTATTAGACAAATTTTCCCTCAGGATTGGCTTACATTTTGAGGTCTGTCTTTGCATGGAAAAGGGACAGAGACTTATTGTTGTTTTGAAATCAGTGCTTAGGTCTCTGCAATCATTTGCTGGCATACTTTAAACTCATTGGAGCCATTCTGATGTTAGTATTTAAATGTTAATAAGTTGGCAAATGAGAGTTTAAGTAACTAAACTTTGTTCTTTTGTAGTAGATCTCAGCTAGGTAAATTCAGTAAACTACGTTTTATTTCTCCCCTTCTTTGGTTTTTTGGGCAGATTTTTTGCTACCAAGTTTCAAGAATGTTAAAAGAATTTTTAACTGTCATGATCACTTCTGTTTTAGGATGTCATAAATAAGTTACCGCTTCTTCAAATCATTTCAAATTTGTTCGGAAAAATCCTACTACAACTTCTGACCAGCCTACCAATTCTGAGGCCAGCATTCCTTTATTCATTGCGTTTAGGTGAAGAGTGAAAGCAAAATTGGGTTTGTAATGGAAGCTCTTATTTCAGACGTAGCTATGGAGTATGCTACGCTGGTTACACACCACAAAGAAAGATAAGACCTATATCTTAATGAGGTTACAATATCAATGTAGCTGTAATGTGATAATGGAGGGTTACACACAATAGGGAAAAAGATAGGGTGAGGAAGGACAAGGGTTACAGCAACAAGATTATGTAGTTATTCAGCATATGCATGTGCATTTCTAAAAATGTGTTTTGAATAGATATTGATTTTCTCCTTTTAGCCACCACAGTAGAAGTGAATCTGAAGGAGGGATTTGAATGAAGAGAGAGTTATGGGTTGGTGGACCACAGTAAGGAGTTAATTCCTTACATGAGGGGTGGCATGGAAGCATGGTACTGAAATGCCTCTGGAAGTGGCAGGCAAATGAAATACTAAGGCTCACATCATTAGTGGAGTAGATGGGACAGGAAGTGACTCAGCTTCAACAAATCTTGAATTCTTGACAAGTGCTGTCTTCCACTTCAGGGATTGGAGGAAATCAAACATACAGGAGAAAAATAATACATTTCAGCTGCTGCTACAAAAGCCTGTTTAAATCAAAGCTGAGCAGTTTGCTGAGCTTCTTTGTTATGTTGGAGTAGTTTAATATGGACTTATTCCTTATAATTATTTAATTGGGGTTGTTCCTCTTGTCTCTTTGTGAACTGTACTTTTTCATTTGTTCTCTCTAGATATTGATGAGTGTGTTGCACATCCTGGTGTCTGTGGCCCTGGGACCTGCTACAACACGCTAGGGAACTACACCTGCATCTGTCCTCCAGAATACATGCAGGTGAATCGAGGACACAATTGCATGGGTATGTAAAACTTGTTTACCTGACATGCTGTAGTGATCAGAGCTGTTTTAGACCTCATCTGGCTGCTTAAAATCTTCCCTGCAAGAAGGCTGACTTTGAAATCTTAGACGTTTATAGCTTCCTTTAAGTGCCTTATCAGAACATAAACTTAAATGATTGCAACTGCAATGCTTAAAAGCTCTTGAGACGATATCACCTTTTCTAACCTTTATTGCAAAACTGCCACGTCAGATATCCATGAAAGAGTGTGGTGTTGTGTTCTCTAACAGAAGTCAGAGCTTTTCATTTTCACACATAATTTTTTGTATGTATATTTGGCTTCCAGCTGGTGAGTCTGCTAGAAAATGGGTCTTAAGAACAGCTATTTTTTTTTAAGTTTCTTTGCAATTTTTCTCTTTTCTAAGGCATCTGTGACCGAATGGAGATGGAACTGTATCATCTTGAGCAAATACACTCATCTAAAGTAATAGGGAGACAAAGTATAATTTAATTAAGGTGATTTAATCTGTAGGAAAAGTTTTTTTTTAATGTATGCTGCTTGCACTCTCAGGGTCACTCTGAGTCAGAATTCATGAGTCACAGTGGCTAGGTCAATAGTTGAAGGGATTTGACTTTTGGCTGAACTACTTTGTTGGTTACTGCAATGGGCCAGCTTTTTCTGGTGCACCCCCTCATGTCCTAGGGTCACCCTAAGGCAGCCTGCCTTAGTTTCCCCTTTTGGAATGTTCAAAAAAAACTTCTCATAGGTTTTTTCTTGGTCAAAAATGCCCCTCTTTGGGGACTGGGTTTATTAATATAAAATTTTACTGTAGAGGCTGCATGGTGAGCTTCATGGTCTGCAGAGAAAGTGACAAATAATTATCTTGTCTTGGACCCACCCACCGTCAACCTAGGCTTGATTTACCATGAAGGCAATGGAGCCTTCTGAACCGGTTTCGTACCGGACGTGGAATTTGTGCTGCAGCAGAATTTCAGTGGCATTTTAGAGACAGTCCACTATGTCAATGTGGGCAGCCACAAACTATGACACACACATAGTTGAGGACTGCACAATGACTCAACTTCCTGGAGGTCTTCATGCTTTGAACCTCATTGATAAGAACACTGTGGCTTGGCTTGACTGGATTGCATATTCCAAATAAATATAAACAAACTAAAACTCAAAATCCCAAATCAAGTCAATTCATAAGCCCACCCAACACAAGGTTTCTCTTTCTCCTCCCAGGCCTCCATGCCTGGGGCAACTCCCTTGGTCTTGGGTCTTCCCTGAAGGAGCCTTTCCTCACTCCTGGAGGGACTACCACAGATTCCTGAACTTCTCCATTCATTGCAGTCACCTGCTGCCCTTTATAGGGAATTGTCTGATTCAACTCAAGTATACTTCGTTCTGTAATCAGGGTTGGCTGGCCCCAGTCCTCCAGCCCTTAAGGGGAGAACCACCCTGTTGCAGTTACCTTGTAACTCTGAGTGTTTTACCATGTAGATATGAGAAAGAGCTTTTGCTATAGAAGCTACAATGGAACCTCCTGTGAGAATGAACTGCCCTTCAATGTGACCAAGAGGATGTGCTGCTGCACATACAATGTTGGAAAAGCCTGGAACAAGCCTTGTGAGCCATGTCCAACCCCAGGAACAGGTAAGACTTCCCCTAACAATCCTGTTACATTAACTTCCACATCATCTTAGTTCCCTCTCTGTATCAGTTAGTGTGAGTTTCAGTTAAGATTATGCCATTGTCCAAAGGGAATGCAGAGTGATGCTATTCATGTTAGCTGCCAGCAACAATACTTAATCTTCATGGGCTAGACTTGAGTTCAGGCATCTGCCATCATGATCCCAGGAACAGGGTGGCCATGGTTGAAAGTCTGACATGGTACAGTAATGGTGTTGGCACAAAGCAGCTGCAACCTCCTCTCTGACCTAAAGACAGTCAGTGTTGCCCAAATATTGAGCAGTGGTGGATGTGGCCAAGAGAGCTGGGTGATATGACAACTCCGTTCATCCTGGCTGAAGCCTCTTCCAGGGAGGTGCCTAGAGAGCTCATGACATGAATTAAAGATGTTCCTGTTGGCTGCAGGTGGGAGTGAGGGCAGGCAGCAACACCAGTATCTGACCTTCCTTGGGTGAGTTGTCCCCAAGGGAGTAGGAAGGTGTTGATTGCATCCCCCATCATTGGCAGAATGAATCTGGCCTGGGGGCTACAAGGACCACACAAGTTTTTGTTTTAGGTAGAATGGAGCACACTGCTGTGAATTTGTTAATTTTGGATCAGTTGCGTTCTTAATAATTGCCAAAGCACTCAGAGCCTTGTGTAGGCGCTTTTATGGACATAAATCTAATTATAATTGAAATTAAAATATGTGTCTATAACAAATTGTAATATAAAAAGCCACAAGGTACATGCCAAAAGGAATGTCATGAGCAGTGCCTTTTTTCCATGCATGTACGCTGCCATGTAGACAGCTGCAGAATTCTCACTTGTAAAGCTGCTGCCTAAATTGCCACCCAGAAGGCTTGGAAGAGAGATACGGTCATGCAGTGACTGAGGTGGCCCAAGATGTAGATAATACGGTGATTTCTGGAAGAGGTGCTGCAAGAGCAGAGCCCCTACTCCAGTGGAGTAGCTGAGCTCAGCAATGCTGGCACCTCCTCTAGCTGTGGAACTGCTAGACAGATCTGCTATAGACTGCTAGTCTAGATATATATATCATAGACTGCTAGTCCAGATATAGACTGCTAGACTGTGAGGGACATTCTCTTGTAGACTGTTAAAATAGTGGCAGGGCAAGTTTGCTGTGGGGCTGGGCGTGCTGTCTCCTCTCCTGTCTAACTTAGAGACTCTGCAGCTGGGAGTGTGCCACCCCTATGGTATTCCTGTCTCCACCAGAGCACAGGCTCAGCTCTGGCAGAGTTTAGGAACTCCATAATGCAAGCTCCTCCACCTGCTTGGTTTTCACTTTAACAGTTTGTTGAGTGCAACCCACTTCTCAGGCATTCACCCACCATCCCAGACCTGACAGTCTGTAAACTCCCTCTCCCTGTCAGCTGCTGTTACATGTTCCCCTTGGAAGGAGAGGAGCTCAGAGCCAGCTTGTGGTCACAAGCTGAACAGTGAGACTTCTGTGAATGGGAGAGAGGGTAGTGGGGTGGAGGGCTCTCTGCTATGCAGAGCCTTACCACGTAATTCTGGGAGCTGCATAACCTATGTCTAATGTGCATGAACAAGGGGCCTTGGTCATTTGTCTGCTTTGTGTATTATCTGATGTTATTTTCTCAGCACCCTGCAAAACTAGTAATCAAATAGAAAGACCATAGTGCATTTGTCAACATGATAAATTCCCACCAGAATACCTTTTTCATCCCAGTGTATGGGATTTCAGGAAAAGTGCAGTTGAATGTTTTTTGCATCCCATGTTTTTCTGAAGCTCAAAATGAGGAAGGAACGACTTCCTGGATTACAACACCAGCAGGAAAATCATCAAACCTATAGTAATTCGTGGAATGCATAAACAAACACCGACATTCAACAATCGAGCAGAGGTCTCATAATGTATTGGGATAAAAATAATCACTTGTATAGCAAAAGACGCCTTTTATTATGTCATTGGTTTTGCCCCTAAATCAGTGATACTCAATCTGCAGTTGTAGTGCTGCATGCATCTTTAGTGGAGTCCATATAACTGAAGTGGTCTTTTTGTTTGCCTTGTCTACCACATGGCGAAGGACAGAATGATACCCAAATGGATCAGAACCGCTTGGGACACCCTGTCCTACAAGCAGCCAGGAAGGAGCAAAAGGGGACCGAAAGGAGAAACGCTTTCCTTCCTTCCTTCCTTTCTGTAAGCAGGAGTATGAAGAATGAAGAGAAGAACTCTTCTTCTAGCAACCAAATGTGCGAAATGAAAGCAAGCATGAGAGATGAAATACTGTGTTACAGTCGCAGAAAACAACTGCAATAAGATCATGATAAAAATATAGTTTCACAGTGTCAGGATCGCATACATAGAGTATATATGGCTGTGTGGACACCATTGAACAAGAAAGTGTCTCTGTAGCTGTTCTTAAATGCTCTTTAAAACCTCTCTGCCTGGGCAATTCTGCAAATAGTTACAGAGTTAAAATATCTCTGTTTCAGGACTTTGCCTGGTTGGCTTTTCTCCTTTAGATGTTTTTGCCGCAGTTCAAGACATTTCTGAACCTCTAATTCCACTAAGGAAGGAGTTTGTGTGGGGGGGTATCAAACACAAATTCCAGTTGTAAATGGTTGAATAGCTACAGTTATTCTGAGATAATGAGTATGTTCTGAAATCTGGGTGTAGGCTGCACATCACAGAAGCAGAGGTTATGGTGCATTGACCGTAACCAGCTTGCTGGCTTCAGCCCAGTAACTCATTAAAAGTGTTGTTATGGTTTGATGAGAACTATATTGTTCCTCTCAATGAGCTCAGCCTTTACATCTTCTCTTTCTGAATAACTCTTATTTTTTTGTTTGTTTGACAGCTAGTTTCACTCTCTCATGTATTTGAGTAACAAAGATTATATAGTTTAATGTTGCACATGCATGTGAATCACATCCATTAACATTAGACAGGCCTCTAACCTTCAAAAATAAGTGCTCTTGTAAGTTTTTACCCTCTCCGCCACTTCTCATTTATGACCAAATTGTATCTGATTAGTTGGCTCATCATTTGAGGTATAAGTAAATCATGAGGGACTAGTTACTGTTAACTCTTGCTGTCAGTTTTACTTGATCTTACTGTCTTTATGAAATGTAATGTAGTAATAAATTTAGTATATGGTATTTGAAAATTACATACAAAAATCTAAATTTAAAAATGTTAAGGTTGCAAAGTCAAGCAATCAAAAGTTAGGAAATGCCAAAATTAAGGTTGCCTTTGCATATGCATTGCAAAAGTCTTTAACTATCCAATCACATACTATTTTTTCCTGCATTATGCCTGCTCTTGCCCTGTGCACACACAATGCTTCCAGAGGCCCCCTAACAATCTATTAATTGTTTTCACTTTCAGATAGCTGGTCACCAGCAAAACATTTAGAAAAGCCAATTTCAGCTGAAAGCTTAGGGCCAAATTAAGATTCCAAAAGGAGTTAACATGGCTGCCCCTGGGGCAGCCTCGATTTGTCCCAAAGTTTTCAGATGAAATTGGCTTTTCTAAATGTTTTGCTGATGATCAATTATCTGAAAGTGAAAATAATAAAATTTAAGGCCACAAGGGGACCACTGTTAGGCTTCTTGTATAGCCCAGGCCGTTGAATATCATCCAGTGACTTCTGTATGAAACCCCAAAACTTGTGATTGAACTTGAACATGGTAAAAATTTGAAAAGCATTGACATGACTGAGTCAATAGTACTAAGGCTTCTCAGTGCGTAAATGAGCGTACATGACTTAGGTGCTATTGCAAATTTAACCCTTTGTCTTTTAGAAACATACTACTTCTTGATTTAATGACTCCCAAGTGATGGAGAGTCCACCACATCCCATGGAAGGTTGTACTAATGGTTAATCAGCCTTAACTGCTGAAAATTATGCCTTATTTTCCCATAATGTTAGTAGAATGGAAACTTAACACCAGAAACTATAAATCAGTTTTCATTTTAATGCTGATGTAATGACTGAAAGAAAAGCGTAGTAACATTTCAAAATTAAGTGTCAAATTTTGCCCTTAAATACATCAGGAAATGAATAGGAACTGTATGTTCACATCCCCAGGGCAGAATTCGGCGGTAACTATTCAGACAGTAAAGTTATTTTGTCCCAGCTCCGCTATTTCACTGCAAGATGCACGAGGCTACCAGTATCAGTGTTTTACAGATTTGACATAGTGAGAGAGGCTTCTTGTTGTGCAAAACTACGCATGTTGATCAAAATGGGTCCATTTTTCCCTTTTAAAAGTTCACCATGTATTGTGAAGGTTTTCTTATGAACATTGCTGTGCTGGTAAAGTCTTATTGACTCAGAGGGTTAATAAGAAATATTTTACTAACAGAGGAGGTATGCTGTCACACCCTGCACTAATTGATTCCATTAAATGCTGGAAAAAAGCTTACTTACAAGTAACTGAATTAATCTAAATATATTGCCACTGCAGTTCCACACTGTAGGATTTACATGCCTAGCCCTGAAAGCCATGGCTCAACAGATAATAGTAAAAGCCATTAGGGTTATCTACATCCCTCATCCTCAAGATGCCCTGGAAGAGAGGGAGTAGTAGTCCCCTATCTCTCCCTGAGTTCCTTGCCATTTAAATTACAAAAATCTCTGAAGAGGAAAGGAGAATAGGAGAGACCAGTGTGGAGTGTTGGCCAGAGTTAATGTAGTCAATGAAAACTAGTTACTGTTAAGTTACCTTCAGTTTCCCTAGTAAAATTGCCTCTGTAGATCCTCAACTGTAGGAGATTAGAAAGTAGTAACAAATCTCAAGAAGTAGGCTGAGGAGTGCTACTTAAACAGAAAATGAAGGCCTGCTCTCCCAAACTCAACATCTGATATAGCTTCAAATGGAGCAAATAATGATATATAGAAGTGTGAATGAATTTCTGAGTGGTAGCTGCACTTATTGGCAAATTTGCTTTTAAATTTTACTTAGAAAAGCCGCAGTAGAATTGACTGGAAGTGCTCTTGGAAAGCTGAGGAAACTTAAAAAATAATTATTGAGGGACTTATACATATTCTTTACAAATGCATAATTTATTTCATGTTTAGCGGAATTTAAGACCATATGTGGGAATATTCCTGGCTTCACCTTTGACATCCATACTGGCAAAGCTGTTGGTAAGTTTTACTAAATGTATTTTCAACAAGTAATGTTTTGCCGCATAGTGTGTCATAGCAATATAATAATACTGCTATGAACTCTGTATACCAACTGTATGTAATAAAACTCTTAATTCCATCATGGAGTTCTGGTGACATCATGAATTGCAAGAGTATGTGGTTTGTTCAGGTCACTAGAACTCATGTTTACTTGGATTTGTAATTAATGTAATTTTAATATAACAGTTGTATGAAAAATTCTCCCTTCCTGCAACTGGCATTTTACATGCTTTCCTCTCTCCCTTTGGAGCTGTATAACCTTCTGCATTTCTCTGCTACATCCTGACAATTTCAGAAAAGTGCAGTAAGTTTAGAATAAGATTTTTATTATATATCTCAGTTTTTATTAAGTATTTTTCTAGTGCCATGTCTTCTTATACTGCTATCATTTCCTTTCCCTCTCCATCCCAGTATATGGTTACAACTGATACACTTTAAAAGAATAATTACCTATAAGAAACTTCCCTCTTGAGTTTCTTTGGGACTTTTCTGCATTCATAACACTTTATATACTGGAAACAGATATTTAATGTTCAGTGTTATCCCATTCCCGTATCTCTTTTCTTCCTTTTTCCAGCTTCCTAACTGATTGATTTAAATCTATAATCCAAATCTTGAGCTTCTTTATTGAATATCATATAATTTATTTGCCCCATCATTCACAACAGCAGCATGTTTAGGGTTTTTTCTACACACACACACACACACACAATTTTTAATACATATATAATATATATTAAATGATGCTGAATAGCTGCAAGCAGAGTGAAATATAGAGAATCCATGGGGTACATCAAGCCATACAATACTCTGTGTGACTAATGCATATTCACTTTCAGATATTGATGAATGTAAGGAGATCCCAGGAATCTGTGCAAATGGTGTTTGCATTAACCAGATTGGCAGTTTCCGCTGTGAATGTCCCACAGGATTCAGCTACAATGACCTACTCTTGGTCTGTGAAGGTGATTTGAATGACAGTTTTTTTCTGTTTTGTCCCCACAAGCATGCTTATTGTAAAGGAGAGCATCAGGGCATAATTCCAATGCTCTTATACCTTAGGAGGAACAAGTTGTGGGTATTCTTTCAATGGTTATCTCATAATGACCATAGGAGGCACTTGTCTTTAAAAAACAAATGTATGTGCTAGCCAGTTTTTGACCGTTTTTGTTACATTGGTTTTCACGAAACCTGCTAAGTCTTAAACATGTTTCCTTAACAGTCACTTCTCCTTTCTAGGCCAGGCATTGTTTTGTTTTCTTATTTACCTTTGTGAGTGAATTTAGCACTCCTGAATGTGAGAAATAACAGCACTGTCTTGAACATCACGCTTTTGCCAATGCATCTCATTTTTGATCTACTCTTCCAGTACTCTCCTAGGCAAAGACGTATTAGTCATATCCAGTTGTGCAATGTTGTTATGACAATAAAACATGGGAATTAAAATTAGATCACTGTCATAATTTTCACTTGTGCCCTAACCTTGGATTTGAATTCAAGTCTGGAGGTGAAATCCTGCCTCTGTGGGAATTTTGCCATAGGCTTCAGAGGAGTCAAGGTTTCACCCCATAAGATTAGAATACTAACACACTGCATCACTTTCCTAGTGTTTTAATTAAATTATTATTTTGTTAATTATATAAAGTTACATAGGTATATTTATGTACCCAGATATTAATTTTATTTATTTATTTATCTACACAGACTTTTACAGTTCCACTGTCAGCACAATGCAGAGGGGTATTAATTTAGATGGAATATACAGCCCCAAAGAGTCAAAGATGGTAACTTGGTTGTGGAAACTGCTTAATGTTAAAATGTTTTAAACAAGGTTTAGGGTTTGGTACACAGAGACCGTAGACTGCTTAGTTCGATAGCAAACACATAGGTCAGAACATGTCTCAGGATTAGGATGAAGAAAATCTGGGGTCTGAAGTGATGGGAGAGAGAGCGGGGCAGCCATGATGGGGCATCCTTCGCCTTCTCTTGTCTTTTCATCAGCCAGTGTCACAGTAACCCACTTTTGTCCCCCATCTATTTTTTTTTTAAAGGATCCATCCCCTCATTATTTTGTTTACCAGTTAGGCCTAATTTATAACACATCAGTTTTGCTTCATTGATTTCCAGTTCCAGGCTTTTTTTGTTTACCGAGCATGATTTTAACACATTCCTTGAGTTATATCGGTAGGTCTTTTTGTTTGCTTTTGTACCTTTTTCATCATAGGTTTTGTTGTTTATAGGTTGTTGTGACATTTTATGAACTTTCATTTACTTTACAATTGAGCTCACAATTAGGGCAAATTTGCAGACCAAATTATTGCAACATAATCCCTTTTTTATGAACCAGTTCCACATCAGGTCAGACTTCAGTTCATAAAATTTCAATTATAAACAAGAATCTGATTTTACTTTGAGCATATACAGGGGAGAAAAGGCACTTGGTTATATTTTAAATTGCAAATATTGCATTTTTTTATTTTAAAACTGGAATTTACACATTTTACTTAATTAAATATTACAAAAAATTACAGTAAAACCTTTCAGATATTAACAAAGCTAAAAACTTGCAACTTTATAGCTAAAACAAAACTTAGATCTGGTGCTGTTATATGTTTTAAGATGTTTAAAAACAAACTGGCTTTTATTACTTTTTTGGCTGTATGCCCAGAATGGGTTAAGATGGAAAAAACTTTCTTTCCTTTTCCTCCCCCGATTACACAGTTAAAACTATTTAAAGCTGCACATTTACACAACTGTAAAAAATTTAATGCACGAGTGGTTAAACTTGCTTATTTGGGGAAAAACTTTACCCTGATGGCATGTTTACCTAAGTATGTTGCCTTTTTTAAAAAGAAGCAACAAAATGATGTCTTTGGAACTGCTTTTGCATTCATGAGCCTTTTGCAATGCCCAAGAGTGGTAAAAATTTGCAGGCATTTTTAGACTATGACAGACCCTGCCCACCTGCTTCATCAACATTTGTGAGGACAACATGGTCATTGTGGCTAGTTACCCCAATAAGGGGATCTAACCTGTAAACACTAGCATCGTCCTATCTTACATGCACAAAACATCAATAATAATTACTGACATTAAAAACTAAACAGGAAAAATAATTGCAAAACCCAAAACAATCACAAGAAGGTTTGGTTCTGCAAAACTCCGTGTTTTGAGGGGCTTCTTGAAATTTAATTCACAGTCAGTGCAGTAGCAGCGCTGAATTAAGCTGGCATTCTGCTAACAGGAGGGTTACCCAAGATGTACTTTTAGTAAAAATTGCTACACTACAACTACACTTCATTTTTGCCTCTTTTAAAAAATGCCTTTACATTAAACCTTTGAAGTTTTTACCATTTACAAAAACTACAACCCCTAAATTAAAAGAAAAAGGGAAAACAAAACAAAGCACTTGTAAAAAGGTTAAAAAATGAAGTGCTATAAAACAATTGAATAACCCTTTAAAAAAAAAACAAGATTAAAAGCATGCAAAGCAAACTGTTAAATTACATTCTGATACTACTGGGGTTTTCCTCTAGTTTAAGGCTGATTTTTTTAAACACATTTTTGACAATTTAAGTTGTTATACTGTAAAAATATGGCTTTTATCCAAAATTGGCAAACCTTTTTCTTTCCCTGCTGCCTCACGTTTTGTACACCCTTTGCAATGTACACACACTTTCTCGTAAGGGTTTTTTAAATACACTGTTTAACTTCTGCATTGTGTCAAGAACTTACCAGTTTTTTTACACATTTTAAATTCCTAGTTTTGTTTATAAACCCTTGTTTTTTAAACCAACTTTAAAATAATTGTCTTTTTGCCAAGTTGCCAGCTTTTTGAGTATGTATTAACCCTTTAGACTCACACAGGGACATAAAATGTATTAATTTAGATGGAATCTATGGACCTAAAGAGTCAAAAGTGTTAACATGACTTTTAAACTGTTCAGCATTAAACAGTTTTTAAAAAGGTTAGGGTTTGGCATACTGACCTTAGTCTGCTTAGTACCATGGCAAACACACCATTAAAAATCATTTTAACCTTATCTTAAAGATACAGAAAAGACAGAAGAACAACTAAAGAAATGTAATGTGTTAAATAAGGCTTTTAGTTTATTAACACACTTTGGGATATTTTCCCTTTATCTGGAGAGAGTTTTTAGAAAGAAAAAAAACCCTTGTTTGACTGGGTTTTTTTAAGATGGCATTGAAGATGGTAATAACTGTCCTTTTGTGGGGAAAAGAGAAATATTTAGTTAAAATGGGCTGGACATGTTGTTGTTGCTATTGTTATTAAAGTCAGATTCCATTTCCTAAGAAGATAAAACAAGACAAATATACATGAAAGGGAAAGCGAAAAGAACAACAAAGAGAAAATGCAGCCACTGTCTACTGTGGTTGCCCTTCACAGTTTCACTTACAACCTTACCACTGGAAAAGCACAGGCACCACATATGGTCTTATCAGCCACTCCCTGACCTAGCAAACTTGTACCAGAACTGGGCTGCTTGGGGCACTGCTTTTTGCTGCTTCTCTATGGGCACAGACTTCAGTTGTGTTAAAAGATATACAGTCCTGACCAACTAAGCCAGTCTCCTATTAGACAAAAGGAACAAGGAGAGAGAGTGATGAAAGAGAAGCCATAAGGTATAGAAGGAAAAGGACTTTGGGGTGAGGGAGGGAGGACAGACAAAGGACAGACAGTCTCACATGCCAGATGCTGTTTGAGATTTAGCTGGAGGTTCGGTGTCATCTGGGTGTCTCTCTCTGGCCCGGGCTGATCAGGACATCTCTCAGGATTAGGTTGAATCCGATCTAAGGTCTCAGGAGATGGTGGGGATAGCAGCCATGATAATGAAGCTTGCTCCAGTTGCCAGTTTTTCTCCCAAAATCATTTTTTAAGGACCCAAAAAGGGATTGGTGGGTGGAATAGCCCATCCTACTTGATTTATTAGTTAGGCCTAATTTCAGTTGATTGATTTTCAGTTCTGCACTTTTTTTGTTTACCAATTTTTTACATAGGTACCCTGAGTTATATTAGTAGGCATTTTTGTTTGGACTAATATAGCCTTTTTTATTTGCTTTTGCACCTTATTTCATTAACATATGTTGTTATAGGTTATTGTAATATGTCTTGAATTTTTACTTTTTATAGTTAAGCTTACAGTTAGGGTAAATTTGTAGGCCCAATTATTGCAACAGGGCTTAGATCCATAAGGTCTGATTCTTTCCTAACCCTGGTTTTTCATTGTTGGAATTCTATTAACTTCAGTTCATTCTGTTGACTGGCTTACACTGGTGCAAGTGAAAGGAAATTCAGGATCAGAATCTCCATTCTCCATGTTATCCTTCCATGGCACTAAAAATATCTGTACTCTAGACCAAATAAATATATTGTGGCACTTGACATTTGAATTAGGATTCTTTATGTTTCAGATATTGATGAGTGTAGCAATGGAGACAATCTCTGTCAGCGAAACGCAGACTGTATCAACAGTCCTGGGAGTTACCGCTGTGAATGTGCTGCAGGTTTCAAACTTTCACCTAATGGTGCCTGTATTGGTAAGAAATCAGTTGATTCCACTGCTTTGCTTGAATCCATTTGTATCTATCACATTTACATGTTTCCTGTCGAGATGCAAGAGAAACTTTTTTTTTTTAGTTTGCTTTTCAAAACTATGTAAAAACTTTACGATCTAGCCATATTTCTCTGTTCATAATAAGAAGAAACTCTATGAGATTTTAAAACAAGTTTCTTGAGGTCAAGCTATTGCTAGAATATTTTTAAGACCTCAAAATGTATAGACAAAAGGAAAGTTCCTATAAAATCAGTTTTGTAATGATTCTGTTTTGGTTATGAATAATTCTGAGCATGATTTAAATAATTTACTAACTTTGTAAAAACATGTTTGTGAAAAATGAATGATAAAAATCTATGTCACGTGTTTTATATTTTTGTTGTAGATCGCAACGAATGTTTGGAAATTCCTAATGTTTGCAGTCATGGCATGTGTGTGGACATGCAAGGAGGTTACCAGTGCATCTGTCATAATGGTTTTAAGGCATCCCAAGACCAAACCATGTGCATGGGTATGGAAGGGATATGCTTTGAGTTCTAGACAATGGAATGTATTTAGAATTTGAATCGTATTAGGAGGTTATATTTCTATTAAAGTACTGATTTCATATATTAAGTATCAATGAGACAAATTAGAATTTCCTTTAAGAAAGTGCAAAGTGCTTTGAAGTAAAATATGCTTGATCCTTGTTTCTTCTTCAGGGCTACACATCACTGAATAAAATATAAAATCAGTGTTCATAAAGATGTGATGATGAAGTCTTCATATTGAAGGGCACTTAATATGATTAAATCCCTATCATTATTGTGCTCTTATGGTGATGTGAAAGAGATGTCACTAAGATACATAAATCACAGAACCATAGGTTCTTGTCCTTGACCTTTTGGTCTGTTTGGATTTTTAGAATTGTAGACATTATATTATTATGAACAGGTAATGCATGTATGCAGCTCCCTTTGTGTCACTTTTTGGTTAATGCTTTGAGAAAACAGCCAAATATAGCTTCTGCAGCTTTTGTAAATAAGCCTCGTGTAAATTCTGGCTCTAACTAGGAGTTCAGTGTCCCTCTGGAAATATAGGAAGTATTCCAATTTTCTTATTATACAAATATTGGAAACTTCTTCATATGCTGCTGTGTCCTTGTGTATCTTCCTTTTCTCAATTTTTTCAGTTGAATCACATTCAAATTATTTGTGCAGGGTACTTGGCAACTGACTTGTTCTAAGTCCAAATATCCAAACTTTGATTATTTAAAAAAAGTAACAGTAACCTTTTTCATAACTCTCATAACTTTAAACTAACAGTTTTTAAGGTTTCAAACATAAATCCTGAAAACAACTGCATATAGTAAAAATATCCCTATGATCCTGCCAACTCTTACAAAAAATTTCAAGTCTCACCTTCCACACTACAAAAAATAAATTTAAAAATTCTGCAAAATAATCATGAAAACTGCCATTTTTTCTTAAAAATACACTAGAAACTAATACTTGAATAAAGAACCTTTGCAAGATCCTTTTGTGTGCATACCATATTAACAAACAACTGGGAAGACAAGTTCCTGTCTACAAATTTATTTGTCTTTGCAGATGTTGATGAATGTGAACGCCATCCATGTGGAAATGGAACTTGTAAAAACACAGTTGGATCATATAACTGCCTGTGTTACCCAGGATTTGAGCTCACTCATAATAATGACTGTATGGGTAAGTACTTTAATCCAGTACTTCAATTTCATTGCTGCTACTTTGGTGTCACATGGGGAGGTATTTAAAGAAACTTAAAAAACCCCTAAACCATAGTCGAAACTGACCAGGGTACTAGCAAAGGCAAGGAAGTACAGAAAATGATACTGTTACCTCCTTTGTGCCCTTCTGTAGATAACACTTTCTCAACAAATCATTATTTTGGATATCATTGAAAGAATTTTCTTGTGTCATTCTTTAAAAAGATGCAAGCCCTGACTCTTTGGTGCACTGGAACTGCTTTGCTCTGGTCCGATAGTGCAAAGCCGTCCCAGCCACTGGAGGATTCCTCTATGTTGAAAAACCTTCGAGTAGTGCTGCCATAGTGGCTTTTGTGCCATCCGCCTCTTGGCTTCTGGCATAGAAGGAAAGGAGGCATGACTGATATTCCCTTACACTCAACTGATCCCCAACTGCTGTGACGGTTCCTGGGGGCCATTGGCAGCCAGCATAAATCACATCAGGGACTGGTCCAGCATCTTCAGCGGTTGCAAATATGGCTCAAAGTATCTCTTGCCTCACTCCCACTGGAGACTTGTGCTGAGCATTCTTCAGCTATAGCAATGATTCAGGGCCATTGCTGAAAATGATACTTCATCTCAAGTTGTATGGCACTGTTCCTTATTTACAATACAGGATGTTTGCCCAATGCATTAATAACATCTAAATAAGTGGTTCTCAGTAGTCCCTTGCGTCCCAGTCACCACACAGCTGTGGCCCATGTGACGTTCTCCGGTCTGTAAATCGGGTGAGGTGGGAGGGGGACCTGACCTGGGTGCAGAGCCAGCAAAGGGTACAAAAATGGGTGGCACAGGATCAGGCCCAGTGGTATCAGCCCCAACCCCAGCAGGATCGGTCCCAGAAGCATTGGCAGGAGACCAGGATGTTCAGCACCCCCCTACTCTGCAAGATCGCAGGTCCAGTGACCTCAGCTGGAGCAGGCTCCCTGGCACCAGGTCTGCAGTGGCAGGTGGACAGGGTGGATTGCATGTGTCAGAGTACAGGTGCAGAGTGGGTGGTGCAGGGGTGGGAGTGCTAGGGCTGTGGGGGTCGCAGGCAGGGTCTGGGGCAAGGGGTGGGAGTGCAGGGAGTTAGAGATGTGGGAGAGGGTGCAGCTGGTGCATGGGGGACAGACTGCAGGTGGGAGGACTGGTGGCTGGGGGCAGTCCTTGGGGGAGATAGATGCTGGGGGCAGTTGCTGGGTGGTGGGGGGGGGGCTGGATGCTGGAGGAGCAGTCCCTGGGAGAGGTATTCTGCCCTGGAGAGGGCACCCTGTCTCTACAGGGCAGGCACATTTGCCAGCCCAGTGTTGGGGTCTGAATGCTGGAGGAGCAGTCCCTTGGGGTGGGGGACGGGGGAGAGGGCTGGATAAATCCAGGGCAGTCCTTGGCTGTGAGGGCACCCTGCACTGGGCAGTGCTCTCCATCTTTGCAGGCAGGTTCTGGGAGTATGCCCTCTGGGCACTCAGACCAGCTCTGTGGAAGTGAGGGTGGCAGTACACCATGCCATGCTACCCTTACAGTAAATTAATTAATTTTAACAGTGAATGTTTTGACTTATTTTGCTAAATTAAAATGCTCTTGGTAGACATTCGTCAGTGTTGAAAGAAAGGTACTATATCTATTTGAATCATATTGCTGTCATATAACAAATACGAAACCTTATTTTTTTAGTAGTATATATATTGTGTGGATGCGGCCCACATAACACATAGAGAGCTGCATGTGTGTCCCACAATGTTAAATAGGTTGAGAACCAGTGATTCAAATAAATAATTTTCTTCTTACAATTGTGGTTTTTCTAAGTTAGCTCACTTCGGTACCTCTTTTCATTCATGTTGATACATTGCAAAAGTGCTCATGATATCACTGCCTACAAGTTAATTTTTTTCTTTTTGCTTAAGTCACAGAACGTTCTTCTGGAAACTTGGGTTCTGGACCCCTTATTATCATTATTATTATTATTAAGACTTCCTCCCCTCCCTTTATACTTCCCACCTCTAGACTAATAGCTTGTCACTCGCCCACCTCAGATTTTCATAGCTGAACTTCCATGCCAGTGTGAAAGAGGGAGTGCCCTCAGTATTAGGGAAAGAGGGAAACACCAGTGCCAAGGAAGCAGTCTCTATTGGCCTCCCAAACTCTCTTGCCCTCCCAAGATTACTTCATCTACCCACAGTCACTGAACCCATTTTTTTATTTTCCACTGCATGCATCCAATGAAGTGGGTTTTAGCCCACGAAAGCTTATGCTCAAAAAAATGTTAGTCTCTAAGGTGCCACAAGTACTCCTCGTTCTTTTTACAGTCACCACTGTTTCCAGAGTACAGCTAAGTTTTTGATAGTTTTCTATAACCATGGTTCCTGGATCATCTTTTTTAAGAGGGAGATTAAAGCCTTCCGGGACTGGAGAACAGAGTAGGTCAGTTGACATCCTCTCCTCTAAGGGGAAAATAAGAGCCTTCACACAGGCTGAACAGAGGAGAAGAAAGTCTTTAAATTCCTTCCAACTCCTGGAGAGAACCAAAACACAGTCTATAAATCATTTTTACATCCTTTTCTCCTCCAGCAGAGGGGAAAAAAGCAAAACTTGCTGCACATGGGCAACAGAGAATGCAGCTTTAAACAGAAGAAAATCTACAGCACTGAACTGAAGCCCCTTCCTTTTGTGTGGCAGAATGGCTGCTGATCCACTCCCAGTAGCCCCAGCAGCTATCCTCCTCTCTCATAATGGCTCCATGCTGTTTTCAAGGAGGCTAACAAGCTCAAGTTGATTCATAGCCCGGGGTCATTCATTACTATTCGCCTTCCTGCCCTGGAGCCCCATGGCATTCTCCCTCAGCCATGCCCCTGTCCACTGAAGGACAGCATAGCTCATCACAAGGAGATAATAACCAACTACAAATATCTGAATGGAATAAATAGCATGGAAAGAGAAGAATGGTTCCTGAGCTGTAACCAGTAACACAGAAATTGCCATATTGCATCAAATCAGTGTTCCATTTAGTTCAGTATTCTGTTATCAACAGAAACCAGTATGAGATGTTTCAGAGGATGGTTGAAACCTCTGCAGTAAGCTATAAGGATTATATACCTGAGAGAAGAGTGTTTAATCTTCAAGTCTCAAATTAAAATATTTTTAAATAACAAAGAGTAAGTTGTCTCTAAACCAACTAGAATTAACAGCTAGCATCTTATTCTACCTGACACACACACTTTTCCTTCCATCCACCCCATACTTTCCCATCTGCACTGTCCTTGTTCACATGTCTTTTTAAATCTATGTTACTAAAATGGCTCTGTAGAGCTAATTGGGTATTTCACCAGTGCTCAGTCTCCCACTTGTTGTGGTCTCCTGAACTACAGAATCAGCTTGCAGGACGCAGGATGATTCAGTGCTGTCTGCAATATACATTTTCAGAAATGTGAAAAATAATAAAACAAGTTCAGTGAAAACATGAGCACATCTAAAACGCCAGATGAAATCCAAAATGCCCCATGTAACATTTTCTACTCTGTGCATGAAGTTAGTATCACACAAAGAGTCACTTGGCAGCAACTGAACATCTCCAGATGCAGTAGCTGATGTAATGCTGCAAGTTTAAAAATTGTAATACCCTATAAAAGGGGGTGTTGTTTAAACAGAACATATGCCTTAATGTACTGAAGTGAGAGTTACTTTCCACTAGCTGTCAACTGTTCCCTTGCTGCTCAGATTTGTCTCTTCCATGGAATTATATATTGCAACTTTAGTGTGTTTATACCATACTGTATATACTGTGTCTGCATATACATTCTAACTGTTAGGCCTCTTGGAAAGGCTCAGCCTCTCTCGTTTATTTACAGATATTGATGAGTGCAGTTCCTTCTTTGGTCAGGTGTGCAGAAATGGACAATGTTTTAATGAAATTGGTTCGTTCAAATGTTTATGTAATGAAGGATATGAACTTACTCCAGATGGCAAGAATTGCATTGGTATGTACTAAACCAACCAGAGATTCCAAACTTCTCTGACTTGAAATAATCAAACTGTTGGCCCCATTTAGAAGTAAATATTACAATCTGAATAGCTAAGATAGAATACTGAGAACAAAAGACTTACATTAAGAAAATTGGTGGCAAAAGTGTGAGGGTTTAGAATAATGTCAATTGTTTTCCTTTCCCGAGCTCGCTTAAGTCGATGAAGTCAGGAAAGAACCTATAGGCTCATAAAAGACAACCCTCTGGCTTACATCTCTGTTGTGGATGACAATAATATCAGCCATTGTTACATAAACATAAATAATTCACTGTTGCATTAATTTCAAAATTTCCACATCCTTATATATTCTATTTATTCTTTTAAGATACTAATGAGTGTATGGCACTTCCTGGTGCATGCTTTCCTGGTACTTGTCAGAACTTGGAAGGGTCATTCAGATGCATCTGCCCACCAGGATATGAAGTGAAAAGTGAAAGCTGTATTGGTAAGGCTGTTACTGTTACTTCTGAATGATTTACCAATATAGCAGACTATCTGGTGCAGATTTGATGAAAAACATGTAAATATTGTTGATGAAAAGTCTCTTCTATTTTAGCAAGTCATGATGACAAGGAATAAGCAGCAGTCATCAGCAGCTGTCCTTTTAGCCAGCAGGCAAGATATTATGAGCTGTAGTGAGAGAAAAGGATGTAAGGACTCAATGTTTTTCATTCATCCAAATTAAAAAATATTTTGTCTAATGCTCAAAGAATTTCCAGTCTTTCTTTCTTTTCCTAATCTTTTTTCCAAATGAAAAAGAGAGACTATCTACTGAATATATACAGTGATTACAAAAATTATAATTTTTGGCAAGCAGTGCATTAAACGGCGATTCGAAGTATCTCGTATCATAGAATTGTGACGTTTAAAAATCTTAATAAAACTATTGAGCTACTTTTCCCTATGGAAACAGAGTTTTCTGAATCAGTTTCTCCTAACAGATGTTTTCTGTTTTTGAGTCTTACAGCCCGTGGGAGCATATGCATCAAGATTTCAATCCCAAATTCATAGCAGAGATGGTGAAACAGATCTTTGTTTCAGTTTTAGAAGAATAACTTTGAGAACCCTGTTGAAAATCAGTTCAACGCTTTAACGTCACCTTTCTTTTCTTGTTTTGTGGAGGAGAAATACAGAACTCTGCTCCAGTGCAGCAGCAAATTGAAACCATAGTTACCAAATTAGAAACAATACCCAAACAAGTTCAGTCCTCATCAGGAAAACTAAGAAGAGGGCTAGCATGAACCTAAAAGTAAATTTATATATATTTATATATATATGTTAAAATTAATCCTACAGTATCCTTACTGAAAGTCTTACTCAGGGAGAACGCCTACTGAAGTCAGTGGGAGACTTGCTCAAGTAAGGTCTGAAGAAAACCTCTGTTCATACTTCAAGATTCGGTCTGTAACAATTTAATCTATCTAAATCTAGGAACAGTGGCAGATGTCAAAGACACTGTAGATTTTCCTCTTTTAAAAGTATGATATATTTTCTAAGATCACAAGTTTTTCATGCAAGTATCATTCTACATTGTTCAGTTTGCCTGCTGACTTCGCAGCTCCTTTTGGCTGCTGCTGCCTATATTAACAACTGAGTTTAAGATTAATCCAAATCACCTACAGTTATAAAATCCTTCTAAATGAAAGTTGTTGCGTCCCAGGAATATCACTGTTTAAGACCATGTTTAATTTCCTCTCAGTGTCTTGTATGTTTTTGGACAACACCACAGTAAAACTGTAAAATATTCCCTTTAATCAACTTTCAGTTCCAACAAAAAACAGAATTGCATATTCCTACTTTCTTCATCCTGCCGTGTTAAAAAAATTCTGTTAATATCTTTTGCTTGATATAGTGTCATTTTTATTAATATTTTGACTAATATCACAATATTTTGTAATCAGTTTATTTTATGTTGCTTTTCTAATGTGCAGCCGCCTTTGTAATGGTTACTGTATTTGAAATTTGTCCATTATTGCTAAATTCAACTCATTTACACCTGTGCAACTAGAGTTCGATGTGTAAGTGAAGGCAGCGTTACTCCTGGGGGGTTCTGTACCAAACCATTACAAATTCTGCAAAATTCTGCAGATTTTATTTGTCAAAATAATGCAATACAATCACACCAGTTTCAATTGTTTTGGTAAGTTTTTTTGAACTACAATACAGAAAAAATGTCATAATAACTATTCAGTATTTCCTAAACACATGAACGTTAAGTTACAAATACTTAGTAACTAGTACCCTCCATTCCAGTTATAATCCTGGATTTTCATTTAAATTACATTAGAGAACACCAAACAGAAAGAAAAAAAAAAAGTAGAATGTCATTTTAAATTGCTCAGACTTTCACACATGAAAGTCATACAGTTTTGCTAATCATTGTCCTGGACCTAGCTGGGTACTTTGAGAAGTGCTTGGTTCTGATTGTCCTGACAATTATTGACTGCTTGGTAAATGTTTTATTTGCCCTCAAAAGTCTTTTTTATTTTTAAATGGGTAAGTAAAAATCTAACCCCATTGTACCACTTTGGCACAGGAAAAAAGTGAGAAAGTGCATAGATCTTCCTAGCTGATTCCCTCACTGTCATTTATAAGGCTTTATATCACTCTGGCAATGTAGGGCCTTAAAACTTCTACAAGTTTTTATGCTCCTGGGGGAATTACTGAGAATGGGAACAGTTAACTAACAATAGAATAATTAACAGTGTTACTATGCAGACAGGTTGCTACATTTCTCCCTCAGAGAATGAGATCAATTAACCATCAACAACAACATTAACAATGTTTTTTTTTAACAAAAGCTATTTTCTTTAACTTATAAACAAACAATTTTCAGTAACATGATACTAATATTTAATTGTTTTTTCAATTCTCAAGAAGTTACATTTTACTAGGCAGGCAGACTGCTACACTTCTACCTCCGGGACAGAGCCTTCCTCCTGGATACCCGGCTCCGCACCCCGCAGCCACAGTATCAGGAGAGAGGGACAGTGTCTCTCTCACTTGTTGGCCAACCCTGCCCCCTGACGGTGATAGTCTCCCCCACAGGCACGCATGCGAGTCCCCCTCCTCCCACAGTGATTTGCATCTCTGAAGCTGCTCCAGGCACCCTAAGCTGCGGGGAAGAGACTCGTGTCCCCCTGCAGATTTTCTTTGAATTTTTCTGCATGAGGGGAACAGAAATATGAGGGCCATATGAATTCTGCTCCCCTGCATTGGTGCAGAATTCTGTCAGGAGTACAGTGTGTCTCCATGCACGTGCAGTTATATCAGATGATGTACCATAAGTCAGTAATTGTAATTTTTTCTAAATGTCATTAGTTATCATCATTCTCTCTCAAGACCTGGAGAGCATTTTGAACCTCTAATAAGAAGATTTGATTTGACTAGAAGTTTACAACATGCATGACCCCTGTGAGAAGCAAAGACTAATGAGGGGAGTTGGTCAGGCTTTTAGGTTGACCAGCTGGAAATCCACCCAGGCCTGCAAAAGTTCCAGACCCATATTGCTCATTGAAATAAATGTGACTCGGTATCTGTTTTGTAAATTTTATTAAAACTGTTAAGCTAAAATCAAATCAAGAAAACATATCACCAAAGAGAAGTTATTAATATTAAAATAAGAATCAAATCAAGTCAAACCAGAAACAGTATCATATGATGAGTATTCTATGATGTTAGGAACAGCAGTTAGATCTATGAATTCTACAGTTGTTTGAGAAGACTTTCCCAATTGAGAATGTCTGGCCTTCCTAAGAAGTGCAGGTAATGGCTATCAGCTTGCCTTTTGAGGGTTTGGATCTCTCTAGTTCTATGCTGGAGAATCTGAAAAGGACCAGAAACACAAGAAGATCCCTAGAGTTCACTCATTTCACCTAGACTTAATCTTTTAAAATATGTGACTACTGGGAAATTACCAAAATAATCCATTCTAACCAGGTGATCATGTCTTCCCAAAGTTGAGTATGTCAACTCTAACTTTGCTGCATGAAATTGTGAGTTCATATCAAAACACTCGTTCCTTCTGCTAGGAATCTCAGTACTTTTGTCACGTTTCACCGTTCTGCTCACCATTTCTTCAATGCCATTATGCATCTGTGGCCAGAATACAACTTCTCTAGCTCTCCTTTTTGATGTGGTCATTCCAAGGTGATCTTTGTATATTCATTCCAATGTTTTTCTTTCCCATCACTCTGTGGGAACCACAAGCTCTTGCGAGTGTATCTGCCATTACTTAGTGGAGTCCAGGTTAGAACTTCAGGATCACATCATAGTTCTGTATTTTTTAAAGTAGTCACAATATCCTTGATGGTGCTTCTCCAAGCCACTTTTTGTGTATTGCAATCAGAGATTTATGATTACTTTCTGCTTTGAAGCTATGGCCATAAAATTGTGAAATCTAGTACATCCATCTGCCAGACCTAATGTCTCTTTTTTTCAATTTGCAGATATGTCTTCTTTGCAGCCATTATAGGCATACATGCATACAAAACTGGTAATCAGTTCCATAACACTTTAATAGTACTACTCCCACCCCTCCTTTCAAGGAACATGTGGAGAGTTTGTTGTCTTTCGGGGGGCCAGAAAATTGCAGCTCTGGAGCTGCTATCAGAATGTTGTTTAAATCATTGTACTCTCTTTTGTGCTCTGGCATCCGTGCCCATTATGGTATCAGTGTTCGCTTTCATGACTGCTAGATTCTCTAACATCTGTCTCATAAAGTGAAATATTTCTGGAGTCTAATATATTCCA
This sequence comes from Lepidochelys olivacea, assembly GCF_965140295.1. NCBI lineage: Eukaryota > Metazoa > Chordata > Testudines > Cheloniidae > Lepidochelys > Lepidochelys olivacea. The sequence continues at coordinate 82,078,791 of NC_140415.1, read as the reverse complement.
AAAGGCAGTTTTAGGAAGCAGTATCTGCCAAATGGTGTGTTGGAAGTGCAGTTCTCCTTTGTTCCTATGTGTGCTCCACCATAGAATGTGCATGTGTTCATGCGCTCTTGCTCAGAGATTTTGGTTAGCAGTGTCCGCACCTGCACTCTTTATATCCTTGGATTGTGATGCAAGGATATATAGGGAGAGGCAGACATACCGCTGCTCCAGTTCCTTCTCAACTGCCCTTTACTCGAGACAGAGCATAGTGGTGTCCACTGTGAACTTCTCAGCTCTTATCTTCTTAAGAAAATAAGAATTTTCTTCCTAATTGTTGTTATTTGCTTTAGCATGTGTTTGTGTTTCTGCCCCTCTCCCCTGATCACTTTGCAGTCAGGGTCTTCTACCCTCACTCTTGTTGTCTACAACCTCCCTGCTTGGGTTATGCCAAAGATCCAGGGTTTCAAACCCTGCCAGAGCTGCCACAGGTCTTTCCCCCTCAGCAAAAAGCATCCCAGCTGCCTTGGAGAGTCATAGGTCTCATCTAAGAGCAAGGTCTGCACGAGGCTTAAAAGCAGATCTCACAAGCTGAGGGAGGATAGATTGACGCTCCTCCTGATGGAGTGCTCATTGAGACCTGTGGGGGGTTCCAACTCCCTTTCCCCATATCTTGGCCTCGGTCACTTAGTCCAGACTGGTCACTTCAAAAGACCATAAGGCGGATTCGGAAGTGAAACACTCAGAGGTAGAAAACCCATTCCCCGGAGAGAGACTCTCCAAAAGGGGAACGTCACTTCTTTAAGACACGGAGCAAGGAGACTTTGCGTCCCAGTATGAATACTGCTAAGGTTTCTGCAGGCCCCAGTACCAAGATACCAGTACCCAACAGAAAAGACTTTTGGTATGCCTCGTGCTGAGATGTCTTCTAACAAACTACCGTGAGTGGCACCATTGTTGGTACTGGAACGGGAGACCTCTAGGAGACCCCTAAGAAGCCTTCTTCAACCAGTGCTCCAGTACTGCTCTTCTATGTATGCAGCCACAAGGAGCACATTGACCTTACCTCCACACTGCTCCCAATACTGTCCACCTCAGGTCACATTGCACTCAGACTGTAACTTTTCATTATCCCCACTGCCATCTCAGGTTCCCGTTAGCACTGTGAAAGAATCATCGAATATTAGGGTTGGAAGAGACCTCAGGAGGTTTTGGCCCAATCCTCCAATTTGTCTGGGTCACTCTGGACCCTCTCCCTACCCTCCAGTGTATCTACCTCTCCCCCCAGCTTAGTGTCATCTGCGAATTTGCTGAGGGTGCAATTCATCCCATCATCCAGATCATTAATACAGATGTTGAACAAAGCTGGCCCCAGGACTGACCCCTGGGACATTCCGCTGGATACTGGCTGCCAACTAGACATCGAGCAGTTGATCACTACCAGTTGAGCCCAACAATCTAGCCAGCTTTCTATCCACCTTATAGTTCATTCATCCAATCCATACTTCTTTAACTTGCTGGCAAGAATACTGTGGGAGACCGTATCAAAAACTTTGCTAAAGTCAAGGTATATCACATCCACCGCTTTCCCCATATCCACAGAGCCACTTATCTCATCATAGAAGGCAATCAGGCATGACTTGCCCTTGGTGAATCTATGTTGACTGTTCCTGATCACATTCCTCTCCTCCAAGTCCTTCAAAATAGACTCCTTGAGGACCTGATTGATGATTTTGCTGGGTACTGAAGTAAGACTGACCAGTCTGTGGTTCCCTTTTTAGCCCATGTCCCCATTCAGGACATTTGCAGGGCTGCTGCATGGTCTTCAGTTCACACGTTCACCTCACATTATGCGATCGTCTCCCAGACAAGGGAAGACACCGGGTTTGGTAGGGCTGTGCTCTTCCCTGAGAATTTGTGAACTCCTTCCCACCTCCAACAGATATAGCTTGGAATCACCTATTGTGGAAAATAAAAAAGCAATCACTCGAAGAAGAAAAGACAGTTTACCTTTTCCATAACTGGTGTTCTTCGAGATGTGTTGCTCATGTCTATTCCAGATCCCGCCCTCCTTCCCCTCTGTCGGAGTTGTCTGGCAAGAAGGAACTGAGTGTGGGGGAGCACACAGCGCCCCTTATACCGCACCATGGAGGCACCACTCCAGGGGTCGCTAGGGGCACTCCCCTATGGGTATTGCTAGGGGAAAAACTTCTGGCACTGGTGCATGTGGCGAGCATGCACACCTATTGTGGAATACACATAAGCAACACATCTCAAAGAACACCAGTTATGGAAAAGGTAACTGTCTTTTCCTCTCCCATGAAGCCCTCTTAGTAACAGAGGAACCTAGGTTTCCCTTCATAAGGAGTACCCAAAAGGATCCCTCTGGTACCATCTCACCATTTTGAGCCAGAGTGTCCTTAGGTTATCCTGCATCCCAGCATACAGTCTTCTCCCGCTTGGTACTGATACCGCCCCACTGCCGATCTCTGGGTCTTTTTAGTAGGACATGGGGAGGATAATTCCTCAGATTGGGATTTTTCCATCCAGGATTCTGCCTCCATTGCATTCCAACTCCATTCTCTGGAGGTAGTGCCCATGCCATCCCTGGCAGGAACCCCTGTGAAGCCCACTCCCTTTCTTTATGCAGCACTTCAGTGGGCTTTCTGAACCCATGATCTACAGACAGACTGGTATTATAGGATATCTCCCATAAGAGGCCCCATCTTTATCAACAGACATAGGTACCATACGAATCTCCTCCCCAGGACGAGAGGAGCAGGAGTTAAAGGTTTAGAAGGTCCTCCTCCTTACCTGATGAAGTGTCTATGGCCCCAACTCAACACTCCCTATGGGGCAGTATGCATTCCTCCCCCAGGACTAGGTCATCTATTAATGAGGTTTTACAATCACCACCCTGTACTGTATGGCAGAGTCCTGCTACCATCATGCCTAGTTGCAAGAGAGCAAACAAAAATATTATGTACTGGCCAAGAGACTAGAATGTATTTTCGCCCATCCCACCCCCAACTCCTTGGTAACGGATGCTGTCAACTAGATCAGCCAATAAGCTTATTCCAAATGGACTCCCTAGGATAAAGAGCTTAAGAGTCTGGACCAGGGGCGGACAAACTTTTTGGCCTGAGGGCCTCATCGGGTTTCCAAAATTGTATGGAGGGCTGGTTAGGGGAGATTGTATCTCCCCAGCCAGCCAGGCATGGCCCGGCTCCCCCCGGAACTCCTGCCCCATCCATCACCCCCTGACCACTCCTGGAGCCTCCACCCCTGACTGCCCTCTGCTGCCCCATCCAACCCCCCCCCTCATTCCTGACTGCCCCCCCCGGGACCTCTGCCCCATCCAACCTCCCTGTTCCCCGCCCTCTGACCGCCCCAACCCCTATCCTCCCCGACCTGACCACATCCCCGAACTCCCCTGCCCTCTATCCAACCTCCCCTGCTGCGCTGCCTGGAGCACCGGTGGCTGGTGGTGCTACAGTCACGCTGCTCAGAGCACCGGGTCAGGCCACAGCTCTGCAACTGCGCTGTCTGGCTGCCCAGAGTGTTGCGCTGGCAGCGCACTGAGGCTGCGGGGGAGGGGCTGGGGTCTAGCCTCCCAGGCCAGGAGCTCAGGGGCTGGATAGGAGGGTCCCATGGGCCAGATGTGGTCCGCGGGCCGTAGTTTGCTCACCTCTGGTCTGGACCATCTGGGCCAAAAGAGGTATTCATTGGCTGCTCTCCAGTTTAGGGTTGTGAATCATCAGGCCTCAATGGCAAAATATGATTCTACAGACTATGCTAAATTTACATATTTTAGTGACTACCTGTCACAAGATCAAACAGAGCAGTTTCAAGCTCTCATCTTGGAAGGCCAGATGATTGTGAAGACTTCCCTTCAAACCTCCCTCAACGCAGCTGAAACAGCCTCACATTTGATGGCAACTGGCATCATCATGTGATGAGCCTCTTGGCTACAATCCTCCAACTTCCCCAGGGAGGTTCAGAATACAGTGGAGGACCTCCCTTTTGAAGGGTCTAAGCTCTTCAGTAGTGACACCAACAGTTCACACCACTCCTTGAAGGATTCCAGGATGACTCTGTGATCCCTTCGGATCTATATGCCTACAATAAAAAGATGATTTAGCAAATCGTAGCTTGCTCAATGTTCTCAACCTTTTAAATACCAGACCTCTACAAGATATGCAGAATTCTTACAGACGTAAGAAGAAGGGGCCCTCTTCAACGGTGACCTCCCAGTCTGCACCTTCCATCAAATGGCCATTTTGATAGCATGGTCAAGGGTCATGAACCACCCCCTTTTCTGGATCTCATGTTGCATAAAACCACTCTCCATCTGCTCTTTGTGGACGATCTCCCCTCTACCTGCCTGGGAACTCATCACATCAGAAGCTGGATCCTAGAGGTGGTTTCCACAGGATATTTCATTCATTTCCATTCCATCCCCCCTGCCCATTTCCCTACCTCTTCAGGGACACTTCTCACATGGGTCTCCTAAATCAGGAGATTCAATCTCTACTTTTGGGAGTGACTGAGCCATTTCCCCACAAAATTTGTCAGAAGAGGGTTCTGCTCCAGGTACTTCCCAGTTCCCAAAAGGAGAGGAGGATGGAGGTTGATACTAGACCTCATAACTATGTATATCTTTTTATCTTTTTGCAGCCTTTCAAGATATTGACCCTAGCAACATTAATTCCATCCTTAATTCCACATTGTCCTCAACCTTTAGGCTGCACACTTTCATGTAGCTAAGCACCCATCTCATGGTTCGTTGTTGGTACAGAGCATTACCAGTACTGTGCCTTCGCCTTTGGCCTTTCAGCTGCTCTGAGGACCTTTATAAAGGTCCTCTCTGTCATTGCAACTCAACTGCAAGGGGACGGGGGAAATAACCATCTTTCTGTATCTGGGCAACTGAATCCTCCTTGAGGTCCAGTCAGAAACAAACATGGCCCTAGTCTTATTTTACATTCTGGGCCTTTGTCTAAGCCTGGAAATGTCTACCCTAACACTGGTACAGCACACAGACTTCACTGAAGCCACTCTGGACTTAGCCACCAGAGCATACTTACCTGCAAAAAGGTCTACCACGGCGGCCATGCTTATCTCCACTCTACAGCAGAGCCCAAATCCAAAGCAAGGGCTTGCCTGCAGCTCTTAGACCACGTCAGCCTGCATGTTTGTGATGCTCCATGCAAGACCTCACCTTCAGTGCTTTCAGACCTGGCTCTGAATGGTTTACATCCCCGTCAGTCTTTTCAAGTGAGTGACCATACCTCCAAGAGTTCTCTACTCTCAGTTGGTCCTCTCAGAATTTGTGAGGGAGTTCCATTTTTGCGTTCGTCCCCATCAAGGGTCGTCATCACTACGGATGCCTCTCTACTGCATTGGGATTCCAGGCTCCACAGCCCACAGCAAACTGACTCCTCAAGAAGCTTGTCTCCACATCCATGTTCTAGAATTCAGGGCAGTTCTCTATAAGTGCCAGTTTTTCCTCCACAACATTGAGGGCCGCTCAGTCAAGGTAATACTGGACAACAGAGCAGCAATGTACTATATAAATCACTTGGGGAGAGGGGGGGAGCAAGATCCTAATACTTATGTGCAGAATCACTAAGACTGTGGAACTGGAGCGTATCCCACTGCGTCGCTAGCTCAGTGGTCTACCTTCCATGCCTGCAAAATGTATCAGATTCCCTGAGCAGGCACTTTCACCAAGCGCAGTTCCTGGAGCTGCTTCTTTCTCTGCAAGTGTCATTTTGCTTTCCTCTCCCAGGAGGTCTCCTGATACAGGACTTGAGCACCATAATGCACCCCAATCTGTCATATCTGCACCCTAGAGCTGTGGTTCTCAGGCATAGAACTGGGCCGCTATCCCAAAGTGCAGTCTGTACTCCTGAGTAGTAGATAACCAGTCATGAGAAAAACCTACCTGCAGAAGAGGAGGCACTTTCAAGTCCGTTGTAAGCATGAAATGGGGGGTGGGGGAGTCAATTTATGAGTATGCCAAGGTGCCAATTATATTTTTAAACCTGAAGTCTAACGAATTAGGTTTGCCACTATATAATCAAATCCAGTAGGATAACCCCTTTTTATTGGGTCCAGGGAGCGTTAGTTTACTAGATCAACTTTTAACTCAAACAGTATTTCTCAAATCAGGACTTGCTTATTCTTAACCAACCAACAATTTATTAATTCACCCAGAACCACAAAAATATGTAATCAACCGTTCACCACTCAGATATAGACACAACCAATTGTATATACCACACACACAGTACAGACCTGCAAGAAATTATTACACATAAGAGTTGAGGCTCAGAAGTTATATTAAAGAACCATGCAAATTACCAACATTTCTTATTACATTTACTTATCAACAATTCTCAATTATTTAGTACCTAACACATCACATATCCAAGGGTAGATTTGTCTTTAAGGCACTTTGAAGAGTGTGGTTACTTCTGTTTGACTACATTAGTCCAAAAGGGACACGTTTTGAATATTAAAAATGATTGCTTAAAACAATTCTTTTCAATCTCTCTTAGGTCAATTTTCTTGGATTTATAAAGGAGTTAAAATCTAAAATATGTTTACTTGAATTCTCACTAGAGAGTGTAGACTCGGCAAGATAACCTACAGTTATTTATATTAACAAACAGAAGGGGAAATACATTCAGTCTTTGAAATGAAATCTCACCACTTCTTCTTATCCTCTTAACCCTGGGATGGGGGAAGAGTCCTTTCCACACAGCTGGTCTGGGCATCTGTCACATTTAGGATTGTACAGTTTCTTGTGTTAGGTTCTGTCAGTTCTTTTAAGCATATGGTGAGCTCAGTTTTATATACCCTAGTTTCAGGGTTTGTTGGAGGGGGACACCCTCTTATTCCTACTGGATACTTGCCACGTTAGTGGTTAGGTTTTATGCAGTGTAGTTGTAGCCATGTCAGTCCTAGGATATTAGAGAGACAAGGTGGGTGAGGTAATACCTTTTATAACAGGTAATACCAGCTCATGTGTGTTACCTGCTTGTAGAATGACTTATCCACTTCCTCTTCCTGATTTGGTGGTCTAGACCCCCACCAGGATATCGCTACTGTTCTTTTTCCTTGTTATTCTCACCCAGAGACTCTAGTTAGGTCTGTCACTCACTTTCCCTTGGACCTCCAGGCAAGTGTATACGTTCTTGATGTACAGTGCATCACTTCTTCCTTTTTTTCCATACCTGTCCTTTCAGAACAAGCTGTATCCTCAATGCTGATACTCCAATCATGGGAGTTGCCCCACCAAGTCTCTGTGATGCCAATTCAGTCATAATTTTCTTCATGTACCATGACTTCCAGTTCATCCTGCTTGTTTCCCATATTCCTTGACTTTCTATACAGACATCAAAGATATTTTGCAGATTGCCTTGTTGCTTTTCTTTTTTGCCTTTTTAATGCAGTTGCGATTTCTAGACCCTTCTCCAGAAGTTAGCTCCTTCCCCTTGTCTTTGTTACTTGAGCCTAGATGTGCGTTTCCTGGATTTTTGTCACCATATCCCATAGGACCTAGTTTAAAGCTCTCCTTATCAGGTTAGCCAGACGACGTCCAAACATGCTCTTCTCAGTACTCGATAGATGGAGCCCAGCCCAGCATAGTAATCCTCTTTCCTGGAACATCAGCTCATTGTCAGAGAAGCAAATGCCGTCACACTGACACCACCTGCATTGCCACGTATTTACTTCCACAATTCGATGGTCCTTGCCTAGACCTTTTCCTTCAACAGGGAGGATGGACGAAAACACAACTTGTTCCCCAAACTCTTTCATCCTTCTTTCCAGAGCCATGTAGTCTGCAGTGATCCACTTACGGTCATTCTTGGCAGTATTGTTGGTGCCCATGTGGATAAGTAGGAAGGGGTAGTGGTCCGAGGGCTTGATGAGTTTTGGGAGACTCTCAGTCACATCCTGAATTCTAACTCCAGGCAAGCAGCACGCTTGTCGGGATTCCTGGTCTGGATGGCAGATGGATGATTCTGTCTCCCTTAGGAGAGAGTCCCCAACCACCACAACCCTTCTCCTCCTCTTGGGAGTGGTGGTCGTGGAACCCCCATCCTTAGGACAATGCATCCCATGCCTTCCAGTCAACGGGGGTCTTCTTCTGATCCCTTCCCTCAGGTGATCCTATCAAGGCATTCTCAGCAGTAGTACCTGTGCAGAGAGCCTGAAAGTTGCTTACCTCTATCCGTGTTGAGGGTATATTGGTTCTCCCCTTTTTCTTCTTTTCGAGGAACATGCTCCCAATTTTCTTCCTTGTTCTTCAGTCCCCCCCATGCTGCCTTCTCCAATTCTTTGGCATGCTGTGCCCGCAATACCAAATCCTGACTTCTCTCTAAGAAGTCTTCATTTTCTTAGATGCAATGCAGGGTTATTACATAGGTCTCTAGTCCTCTAACCTTTTTCTTCCAGTATGGAGACCAGCTTGCACTTTGTACAGACAAAGTCACTTCTATCGTCCAGGAGAACATGGCACATCCTATGCAGGTTTCAACAGCCAACCTCACTATCTATATTTCCTGCCTTGTAATGTATCAAGAGCCTCTTCAGATGTATTTATTGCTCCCAGAAGCTTGAAAGGCAAAATCCTGTGTGGGCTCTCCCCCCAGGCAAACTCTCTCCATTTGCTTCTCCTCTGTTCATATCTTACTTAATAATTAGAACTTAAAAAGTATTTGTAGTAGAGTAAAAATTCCTTTATTTTTCTTTGTTTAACTTATAACATGTTTAAATCCCACATGTTTAAACACACCTAGTTGTGTTTTTTTTTTAAAGTGATTGAAAGTGAAGGGTTTAAAAGAAACATTTGTATATACTACAAATCAATAGTGGCTGCAGAAAACATTCATAAATATTAATGTGTGCATGTGCCATGGGGACTCCATTCTTTCTGAAGTCGGGCAAGAACATTTAGAATGCAGTTGCACGTTTAGACTCACTCAGAACTTGGGGAAAAAACACCTTTTTAAAACTCTTCTTTGTTTCATGTTTCCAAAGAATCTTTTTCCTTGTCCTAAAATATCTGCCCCCATTGTGGTTTGAAAACATTTAACGTTTATAGTATCAATAAGACGTGCCCAAAGTGACGTCTGATGGCACAGGAAGGATACAGATTCAGAAGACAAAAAGCAGACCCTGTTAGAACTGTACGGGATAATGAAAACCAATAAACAAGTGGAAAATTTCACATTTCAATCACTATTTTAAAAAGGAAAGAAGGGGGAGCTTTAATGTGTCTGTTTTGCTGCTTGAACAGAGTACTGAGTGTGGCTGAAGTCAAATCTTTTCAGATATCAAAGAAATACACAAAATTGATGCCAGGTGGGCTAATGATGAATCTTTTCTCCTATTATTTTGCAGATATTGATGAGTGCAATGAAGACCCCAACATCTGTCTCTTTGGCTCCTGCACTAATACTCCAGGAGGCTTTCAATGCATCTGTCCCATAGGCTTTGTGCTGTCTGACAATGGACGAAGGTGTTTTGGTAAGATGCAGGGTTAAAGCATGTTATCACTGACCGCAATAGTTAACAGAAACTTTGCAAGAAGAGTGGGGACTCTTTAGTAACCTCGCACTGGTCGTCAGGATTGTTGCCATGTCATGCTCTTATTACAAGTTTATTATGTTAAAACTAAATTGATTAGGTCCTCCCAGTAAAATAAATGTTTGTCACATGGTGCACCATGCTCTACGGAAGACAATAAATCTCTCTTACCTTCTGGTACAACTTAGCAATACAACCAACAGTCACTGTGCCCTTTAATCCTTTTTATAAAACTAAAGAACTCATTGGTTCTTTTAAGGGTGGATTCCCTGCCCAGATGGGCTCCCTTTGTGGTTATAAATAGCATGGGAGGCACAGTGTCTAAGCTTCTACACTGGCTTCTACACCTTTCTCCCCACAGCCCCTAGCATTGGGATGCCATTCACCTCTGCCAAGATGGTGTACTGTCCTGCTGGAACCAGCACTGGGCCAGGGTCTAGAGCAGACAATCATGATTAGCACCATGCTCTGCTGCATCCAGCAAATGCTAGGCCAACAGGAAACTTGCCTTCAAATTTTGCAAGAAATCCTTTTCTTTGTGTACTCCAAAAATACTACTTTACTTGAAGGAAAACTACATTTGAGTCTGGAGCTCAGTTCCTTGTTCCCCAGGCTGAGGAGCTGTAAAGGCAGAAGTGGAGGTATTTTTTGCCTGTGTAATGATGGTTCCTGCTGTCCTGCAGAGGGTGAATAATGTGCAAGAAAGTCTTAGACCTGGTATACACTAAAATGTTAGGTTGACCCAGCAATGTTGCTCAGGGATGTGACAAATCCACATCTCTGAAGGGCGTAGTGAAGCCAACCTAACCCCAGTATAGACAGTGCTAGGTCTACGGAAGAATTCTTCCATTGACCCTAGCTACTGCCTCTCGAGGAAGTAGATTACCTACGACGATGGGAAAATCCCTCCCCTCAGTGTAGGTGGTATCTACACGGACGTGCTACAGCGGCACAGCCGCAGCACTACGGTGGCACCGCTGTAGTATTTCAAGTATAGACAAGCCCTTAGTCCTCACTTCAACACTGAATGCAGCAGACAGCAGTTGTGGATAAAAGGGTTGGTATCCTGTTGTCTGGGTGGGAGATGTATTCTCTAAAATAATGGTGAAAACTCAGGCCTAGAATTATCACTTTCATTTTCTGATACTTCCTTCTCTAATCAGGCAGGAGTCTGTCATATAGAATGTGTGGGTTTTTTACATACCTAGCTTATTACTGTTGCTTTTTTTGTTTGTTTTTCTAGATACCCGGCAGAGCTTCTGTTTTACTAACTTTGAAAATGGGAAGTGCTCTGTCCCAAAGGCTTTCAACACCACCAAGGCAAAATGTTGCTGCAGTAAGATGCCAGGAGAGGGATGGGGTGACCCTTGTGAGCTCTGCCCCAAGGAAGAAGAAGGTATATATCATGGTTTATAATACGTCTAGGAAAAGACTGAAATGTAAAGTCAAAATAGTGCCTCTGCACAGCTGTAAATTAGCTTCCAGCAGTAGTTCTTGTTGCTTTGGGACAGGGGGAAAGGCAAAATGTGGGTTAGTGCCCAGAAACACAAAAGCTGTCACTGCATTTGGTTTGTTACCCTACTGTTTGGTTTACAGTAAACAAACTGAGGGAGAAGCGTTAAATGATTATGTGCTAAGATAGGGTTACCATACGTCCGTATTTTCCCAGACACGTCCAGCTTTTTGGTTCTTAAATCACCATCTGTGAGGAATTTTTAAATATCTAAAAACGTCCGGGATTTTGCATTATTATTTTTCCCCAAAGAAGAGTTGATCATTCAAGAAAGAAAGTGAATGTTGATCACTCAAGAGAGTGCCCGCTTTTCCCCCCTAGCTCCCAGTGCTTGCGCCGCGAAACAGCTGTTTTGTGTAGCGGGGTAAGGAGGAATGTGGCGCGCTCAGCGGAAGAGGCGGGGCCGGGGATTTGGGAGAGGGGGTGGAGATTTTGGGAAAGGGGTTGGAATGAGAGCGGGGAAGGGGTGGAGTTGGGGCAGGGCCAGGGATGGTGGGACACGAGCAAAATTTCCCCCCTGCATGCAGTGTCCTCTTTTTTGAATGTTCAAATATGGTAACCTTAGCTAAGAAAGCTGCTCTGTAGACTATGACACAATTACTCAGGCTTAATACTAGTAAAGGATGTTGCAGTTGAAACTAGCAAGAAGGGAAAAATGCAACTCAATAACAGGGAAAATATATGGTAAGAATATCTATCCAAAGCACACTCTTTTTCATTGGTGTTAATTAAATTTAGCTGCCTTAATGGGTTTGATTACTTTCATCTATTTAGCATGTTTGTTTATAATTGTTTAAAATGTTCCTATACAGTTGCTTTCCAGGATTTGTGTCCCTACGGCCATGGAACCATCCCTGGGATTGATGATACACGGGAAGGTATTGCTTTGTTTCTGACACTGCTTAGAAAATCTTTAATTCCCAGTTAAGTGAGGCGCTATTGGGTAATGCTGTTTTGTTCTTTCTGGTAAAGCTTTTTTTTATTTTGTGTTTTTTTGTTTTGTTTTCAAGGGTGAAAGAAGTTTTGGAGCACTGAGCAAACTTACAAGATATATTCTATTTTTGAAACTGCATAGTTATATTTTGGCCCAAGACATATAGAACAAGATGCTTACTTTTTGGTCATTTCCTGCTTTTCATTAGAAATGTAATATTTAATATAAAAATAGTCGAGTTCGACAGCTGAAAGATAATAGTTTACATAGTTTTCTATTTTTCAGATGTCAATGAATGTCTTGAGAGCCCAGGCATTTGTTCAAATGGTCATTGTATCAACACTGATGGATCGTTCCGCTGTGAGTGCCCAATGGGATACAACTTAGATTACACTGGAGTGCACTGTGTAGGTAAGTACTGATTCTACATTAGGCAGACTGTACATTGGCAAGGATAGCAATGCTTAAAGTTCATAAACTTAAAATACCACTTAGCCTGTGTCCCAGTTCTCTGAAGTTTGTGTTTTATTTATTTCATCCTAGATACTGATGAATGTTTGATTGGCAATCCATGTGGAAATGGCACATGCACTAATGTGATTGGTAGTTTTGAATGTAACTGTCATGAAGGGTTTGAGCCAGGCCCAATGATGAATTGTGAAGGTAAATCATGATTTCCTCCGTTTTACCTCCTCTTTTTCTCTTATATTTAAAGTATTTTATTTTCCATCCAGCGTTTGCACTATCATAATGTGTGTATTGGGTTTTTATTACAAAGTCAAAGTTATAAGTTAAAAGGAATGTCTCCTCTTGAAATATGCCAATGAAAAATAAAGTCTAGGGTTCTGAAATGAGCTGTGTAAAAGAAAATGTTGCAAAAATAGCACTTTTCATGACCTAGCTAGTGTGTGGTGCAGTGTAACTCTGCTAACATTCCTTTTGAAGGAAAAGTTTTCTCCTCACCCAGCTCTAGAGAAATATGTTACCTGATAGAAGTGTTTCTAAGAATAACTGAACCTCTTAAATTTCCTCATCAATAGATTGTAACGGCCATTAACGTGGCATGTGAGTGCAGATAAGTGTGTTCATTTTATTAGTCAAATACGCTGCTTCTTAGTTTTTCCCAAATTTTAGGGTGTGGCCTGCAGAGATGGAGGGAGAGAAGGGACATAGATAGGCTACTCAACTGTTCTCCAGAGTCTCAGCTTTAATTTGAAAATAAGGGTCTAGCTGTTATAGTCGCAAAGAAAACCTTGGAAATGTGACCAGAGTGTAATTGGTTCAAAAGTGTTTGCCTGAGTTTGCAGAGAACCTGACACGATAGCTTTGGAGTGTGACTTGCCCCATTTATTTCAATGGGTATTAAGTCAAATGCCACTAATAATACTTTACTTGTCAACATTAACTATTTCATTGCTCAACAAAACATGTAAGAAAGCAGAGAGAGAGGATCATATTATGAAGATCTATACATTTTGGATAGGCCTTTAACAACACATGGTGGGTCTGAAGGAGGGCATGATTAGTTTACTTTCCTGAATAGGGACTCAGCTTTCAGAAGCTTTGGAAATGCTGGCTTATCACATCCTTGAAAAGACTGTCTATTGTAAATAGTTCCATATAGTAAAATCCCAGCCAAAAACAAAACAAAACAAAATACAAAAACACCTACAACTCTAACCTTAAAGGTGGCTTTAGAAGTGTATATGTTAAAAAATGCAATATATATGAGGATACCCTGGATACATTTATTTTTTGTTTATGCTGCCTCAGAAATACACAAAAAAATTCCCAGAATGAAGCATTGATTTCTAACACTTTTTAGATGGTAACACAGAAAATACGGGTATAAAGAAAGTTCCAGTGGTGCTATTACAATTAAGCTGGAACATAGCATTCAGTCTCCCTTTTCCTTACTATTCAGACATAAACGAGTGTGCTCAGAACCCTTTGCTGTGTGCTTTTCGGTGTATCAACACGTACGGTTTCTATGAATGCACCTGTCCGGTTGGCTATGAACTGAGAGAAGACCAAAAGATGTGCAAAGGTAATTAACTTTAAAAAAAGTTTTAGAAAGTAATGGCTATTGAAATGTAATTTTTCCCAATACCTGTTACCCAGTAATAGACAAAGTACGGTCAAAAGTTTTTCTTCAGTGCATCCTGTATCCAGCCTTTTTAATAAAATGTTGCAGCAGGACCTACCATATGATGCACCAAATTGATACACTCAGCATTGTGTCCAAGACAGAATATCACCTGGTGGGCCCTTGTTGTCTCCACTTGTCACAATAACTTAGATCAAGATGGAGCATTTCATGCTGGAAGATGTCCTCTCTGTAACAGTGTTAAAGATGAAGGTAGCTGGTATTTGCTTGATTATATGCAAATTACAAGGGATCTCAGGGGCTTTTGATTAATTGCAGTGCTCACATGCCTCTCCCCACCCCCCCAACCCTCCCAAGTAGCCTGTCACCTCGTTTACTCTTAATAAAAACAGTTTGGGGTTAAGAAGAAAAATAAAAATAATATTTTCTGAACAACAAATACTAGTTGTCTTCTACAGTTGAACCTATGAGAAAGCATTCAGACTAGGTCTTTATTTGAAATACAACATATACTACATTTTTTTTCAGACCTGGATGAATGTGCTGAAGGTCTCCATGACTGTGAATCAAGAGGCATGATGTGCAAAAACTTGATTGGCACCTTCATGTGTATCTGCCCTCCTGGAATGACCCGTAGACCTGATGGAGAAGGCTGCATGGGTAAGGCTTGGGAAGGGAACACTTCACATATTGCTCCAATATTAAAATGAAAAGTTTATAATATACAAGTACATTTGGAAAATAACTAGTCGGAGCATACTATGGTTAGGTGTCAGAATTATATATTTCTTCGGAAAGTAATTGAGATAACCAGAGTCATATTTCTCTCAAGCAATCCAAGCGTGGAAATTTTTAAATACAAAGAGATACAGAAAATTTACTCTGTGTTGTACTGCTTGACACTGGAGTATTGGTATAAAGTTGTTACTCTGACTTTGAGACAACTCCGGTTATCTTTTGGAAAAAGCCAACTCCTTAAGGGATATTATTATCCTTTTGTGACTTGGTTGTTTTCTGCATTGAAACACTAAAGGGGATAATTTTTTGCACAATTTTACCCATCCAAACCTCCTGCTAAAATTGTGAATTATTGAATTGTATGCTAACAGGGAGACCTCCAAAGTCATAAATGGCAGCTAGGTGCTAATTAATTACACTCTTTGCTACTTGACTGTGGTTTAGACGTAGTAATTAGAGGCACAACTACTCAGAACTGTATCCGTAATATTTTGTAGGCACAAAAACAGAAGTACGGATTGCATCTGTGCTCAGCTACATATACCCAAACATCTGTTCGTGAGGATGGAGACACAAGGCCTCTTGAACCTTCCACTTGACAAGTCTATCCTAACCCTGTTCCATCCAGTCTTTCCTTATTTTAGGGCTTGATTCTCTAATCTTTACAGTGAGTAATTCTTACACTAGAAGTCCCAGTGATCTCGGGACTACTTACCATAAATAAGAGTTGCTGAATTTGGCCCTTAAGACTATTTTTGTTTCTTTTTTTGTGTGGCCCACCTTTGCTTTCAGTGTATAGGGTTGTAAGAATTAAGTCTTAAAATTACTCTGACTACCCATGAAAGCGTTTAATTAGTCAGCCAAAAAGCATCTCTTTTAATAGTTCTCTAAATAGGAATAATAAAAGTAGAATTATTGTAGGTAAATAAGAAATTATATATTTGCAAAAATCTATATTAATAGTAGAGAAATTATATTTTATGTAGGTTTCAGAGTAACAGCCGTGTTAGTCTGTATTCGCAAAAAGAAAAGGAGTACTTGTGGCACCTTAGAGACTAACCAATTTATTTGAGCATAAGCTTTCGATGAAGTGAGCTGAGCTCACGAAAGCTTATGCTCAAATAAATTGGTTAGTCTCTAAGGTGCCACAAGTACTCCTTTTCTTTATATTTTATGTATCCAGCTTTTTCAGAGTTAAGGGGTAACAATCTAGAGCAAAATACAAACATTTTGTTCCAGCCATCAGCAGCAAAGAATTCATAGAAATTAAAAACCACCCACAATTCAGAATAATTCTCTTATCTTAAGATGAATAGGCAAACAGCTTCCCTTGACCATTACTGTAATTTGTTTAGAGGGAAAATAGATAGCCAAGTGCTGCTGTGTCTGGAATCAGAATTTTTCCCTTGTAATACTGCAAATCCATTGACATTCTGAAGCTTTCTGTGTTGACAAATACTGGAATTTATCTCCAAGTTTAAAAAAAATAGTAATTTTTTAGTTCTCTTAAACATCCATCCTGGTAAAATCTCTCCTTACAGAATTCCTCTTATTTTATTGTGCATTCAAGGAAAACAGTCTTCTTGAATCATAAAGCATCAGTCTGTTTGCTAGTAAGAAATCAAGAATTGTGCCTTTATGAGAGAGATGGCTGTTGGATTCAAACCTACCTCTGTTTTGCCCTGAGCAGCCAAACCTTCCAGTGTTCTTTTAAGCACCTATGGAAATTATGGTATCAATTTGTTTTTTGCAAGCTAATATGGGAAAAGGAAGGAGCAGACACTTTGGGATTATAAACCCTATTTTAGGAAAGGCGCCTAAGCACATACTTAGTTCTTACTGACTTAAGCACATGCTTAGGTGCCCTTCCTGAACCGGCACATTTTATAGAATCGTGGTCATGTGACATACTCTTTAACTATTAACTTTCTGTTTCCTAATGGCTCTCACTATTTTATTTTGAATGACTCTCTTCATTAGTGTATTAAATTTCATTGTAATGCTAATTGCTAGACAGAGTTGTAGTGCAGTTGGCTTATGCCATGGTTCATTGAAAACTTACTATATTTGGTAGAAAATTGACAAGGTTTATCTTTCTAAGTTGCTATATTTTTCCATACCTCCTTCAAAGCACATAGTGTGCTGAGTTCTCAACAGAAGAGTGAACATCAGCTTTTGGAGGCTTACTCAGCTGTCTTTTGGCCATACAAATGTATTAGTTACCAAAATGTTTGAATTTTTTTTGCCTGCTGATTAAATAACTCTGACAAACAGGTTTTTAGTCTGTCAATTCAGATAAGTTTTAAATCACATTTATTGTGTGTATATGTGTGATATTTTTGTAAAGATGAAAATGAATGCCGTACCAAGCCAGGTATCTGTGAAAATGGTCGCTGTGTGAACATTATTGGAAGCTACAGGTGTGAATGTAATGAAGGATTCCAGTCAAGCCCATCAGGCACTGAGTGCCTTGGTAAGTTGATTTCCTTGGCATACATTTCCCATTACATGAAAAAGTATAAACTCAGTGCAATAAAATGGAGGTGGAATATTTAAATAAAAAAATAAAAGCACTGCTTGCTAAGATTTCTACCAATAATGCAGACCCTGAGTACTTCACACATCTCTTGGCTGTGTGTATAACAGATTAAATAATGATCCTTGATCTGTTTTTCAGGATTAAGATAAATTGAGTTTTCAAAGAGAAAACAATGATTTATTTTATTTCTGGAAAAAATTATAATTAACAGTCAGGAAAAATGACATCAAATGGTGGTTTCATGCCAAAGGAAAATAGTTTAGCATCAGCCTTGCTTACCCTATATGCAATGTTAAGTAATAAATCTCACATTAAGAGCAAAATATTTCTAATTATTCCATTTATGAGCCAGATACTGCTGCTACAGAATTTGAATGTTAGATCTGTTCTACTGTACAGTTTTGTGTAAAAGATATATGTACAAGCCATTACTTTTCAATAACTATTTTGATCAGTTTTTTCCTCATTCACTGTTTTGCTAAATGGAGATTATTATAGTATGAACATTTAAAGTAAGGACAGGAAATGTTACTGGCAAAATTCTATATGTCATAGGCTCTAATTTCAGTCTGTAAATGAACATTTTAAATAAATTCTAAACAATTAAAAGGGAGGTGATGCAAACTTGAAGGATCTTATGCCTGCTTGGAAACAATAAGAAAGTTTTAGGATAGTCTAATAACCTAAAGAGGAAGGCAAATGAATGCAGACACTGATAACGGGGGAGAGGGGCAGGAATGGTTGATGAAGCTATTATTGCATGCTGAAGAAAGGAGAGTGACTAAAGTTGTTGACTGTCAGGCAGGGGCTTAGTTTGTTAGATTCTAGTAACTTCTGGAAGACAGAAGAGCATCTGATAATATCTTGGATTTTTTCAGTCTTCATACTGTTGAATTCACAAAGGGGTTTCCCATGTTAACTAGTAAAAATGAAAGCTACCATTCAACAGAGCAAACAACTGGTTATTGTTTAATACTTTTGGTATTACCAGACATCAGTGTATGAATTTATCTGATTCAAAATGCTTAATATTTTAAGAAGTGATACGGGAAAAAAAGCAATTGAATGAACTGAAGTAATGAAACCAGATAATTCCTCTAAAGCAAACTACAATGATTGTCAAGAATTGTTGAGATATAAGGATTTATGCTTCTCCCAAAAAATGCAGAAAATCAGTTTCTTCAAGAGTAAATGTGCCACTGAATGAAACTGGGTTTCATGATCCTGCTTGTGAAACATTTTCAAGGGAAATGTCTTCATCCAAATGTAGTTGCAGTGATAATTTAAGTCCCTGTTCTAAACCTACGAGCAGATCTTCAGCATCGATGCAACCACCATCAGCATCATGACTAGTTGGTTGAACAGGTGGACTGATATCCCTCCTTCCCCATCCTACACAGGATTCCAGGCTAGCTAAAGAGGGGAGTAAGACTAGGTGCTGCCACATCTGACTTTTAGGCACCCTGCTGCCTAATGGAATCTGCCGCTCTCACTTAGGCACCTAGGCTGTCTATACTGCACATGGGAAAAGTTAGAGCAGAGTCCCCCATTAACTAGCCAATATGATATGCTGATGAGAGGGATGTGGCCTAAGCCCTGCCCCTCAAAGAGAGTTAGATGCTTAAACAGGAGGTGCCTCCCTCCAATTGGGCATTTCAGCTGTAAACTCTCTCCTGGATTTAGGGCTGACCTGGCTTAGGTGCCTGAGGTAGAGGAGGGTATGTGATGGTGCTTTTAGTCAGTTATTGCCAGTGGGTAGGGCACTCACCAGAATGTAAGAGACCTAGATTCAAACTCCCGTTCTGCCTGGTGTGGAGAAGGGCTTGTGCCCCACCTCCTAGGAGAGTGCCCTTGCAATGGGATACTCTGGGATGGGTCTCTTCTCCATCTCTCCTGTTAGGGCACTCACCTGAGATGGGGGAAGACCTGGGTTCAAGTCCCTACTCCAGTGAATATTTAAGTATTTATTGGAACACCACCACCCTCCTCTCAGCATACCTACTGGATCGAGCCTTGAGGATTAGGCAGGCAGGGGAATGCCTAGTTTGTGACTCCCACTGGGGCTTAGGCGTGAATGAGGTGCTAGGCGTCAGGACTCAGGTGGCTTTGTGCATGCCCAGCAGCAGAAATGTAGGCACTTGAGGTGTCTGTCAGTGGAAACAATGTCTAGGGACTTAAGGAGCCTATAGGGCTAGATAGCAGCTGGGGGGGGGAGGATTAACGATCTAACTTTTGGATTTAGGCACCTAAAGTAGCAGTTAGGTGCCTAAACCTCTTTGTGGCACTAGCCCTCTGTCATTAAATTTGCATCCAACTACCATAAGTACTTGAAATTTGCATTGAGAATATGGAGACCTTTGCTCAACATATCAGATCAGTGATCTCTGTAGTTCATGACATCATCCGTATCAGGCTCCCCCATTTAACCTGGCATTAAAATGAAGGTGCTGGTAGCAGACTAGAAAAAAGAAGGCATCTGTGCATCTCTGCTTGGATGGCTAGGTGGTAAGAGCCAAGAAAAAACACCAGATGAGGGAAGCCCTTGCCAGGATATGCTTTCTACTAGAGCAGTGTTTCCCAAACTTGATTAGTGACCAAATGGAAAGAGGATGGCTCAGGCTATTAATCACAGTCTAACATCAATCCCAAGGAAATACACTGCTCTTTTGAATTAAATATATGAACAGATATTTTCAAAAATTTACATTTTGGGAGAGTGTTCTTGGTGCTGTTTCCATTCAGTGCTTTTAGGGTCACGGTATCACTGAATGCATTGTGCTGGGTATTTCTTTATAATTAAAGCCCAATACATTTGCTGATCAGATTGTGCAGTCTTGTGTCAGAGTTCAGTTTAGTTTAAGTATGAATCAAAGCTTTGTATGAACTCCAGGTCAGAATGTACTCAATGAGCTCTAGCTTTCAACATTTCTTGCACAATACACCTATTTAGTAGAGCAGTAGTTGACTTCAGTTATTTCTTAGTTAGAATATAGAAGAAAGTGAATCATATTGACATTATCAGCGTATGGCTCCACAGTAGGAAAATTCAGTCACAGGTATAAAGTTTTACTGATATTTAAATTAGTTAAGCATAAGCAGAATTAAAATTGATAGCCATAGGCTTTAATCAATGTAACTGCACTTGACTTTATTGCCTTCTGTACAGTTTTTTGGACTGACTGAAACCCAGTAAGATTTCAAGATAGCTAAATGTGGACTGTAATAAAATTATGTGGGGGAAAAAACAGTGCAATGATTGCTTGTCTTTAGTAAATTTAGTTAGATGACTATGGGTAAAAAATTTCAAAAGCACCTAAATGATTTAGGAGCCTAAATCCCATTGAAACCCACTAGCAGTTAGGCTCATAAGTCGTTTACGGGTTTCTGAAAAATTTTCTGTATAGCTACAATTATTAAAGCCAGTTTTCATAAAGTAATCAAAAAATCCTTTCTCCTTTAAACAATGGATGAATACGGGGCTATTAGGTAAAGGCTATAAAGTAATTCCCTAAAGGACTGAAGTAATATTCAATAAAATATATAAATACTTTACATTTCAAATTATACCCCACACTAAAATCTGCTGCTCAGCACAGACTTTATTCCATGACTCAGGTCCACCTTCTAGCTTCATGGTAGCTATGACACCACCACATGATGTATGCTGGGATATCACAATTAGTTACCTAATTTCCTTAATAAATATTCGTAGGTCCCTCTTTAAAACAGTGAAATTCAAAAGCTTTAAGTCAGGAACCTCTCTTACCTAACTAGATACACTGTGTTTACAGAAAATAATTCTCTTCCAAGCAAATTGGATCTTGTTAATCTCTCTAAAGTTGCTGTATTACAGGTTATATTTTTTAATGAAGAGACCATTTAATATCACTGTGTAATTATAGCTGGTGGTTCAAATTAAGGGGAACAATAAAGGCATATCTAAAAAACCCCCTAACTTATGCAGGGAAGTGTAAGTTATAGCTCTTTGTACCTGCTGATTCTATTCCTCAGTAGATTTGCACAGACGATGATCAGGCAATTTGCTGTCACCTGTCCTCCCTCACAGTAACTAACAGAACAAATGTAAGATTGAGTAGTGCCCCACCAGCAGAAACCGTTCATCTGAATCAGTTTAGCCCTGTGTCTTTCGGGGTTCCCCAGCAGAGAACAAGTTAAAATGTGTTCTGTTCCTAAACGTCCCTCGTGGTGGATTTTCTTACACTGCTTAGGGGTCTGATGGAGATACTATGCTTCCACAAGCCAGTGCAAACCAGGAATGCATATGATCCATGGTGTATCACTTTTAGTAAAATACACCTGATTTTTACTATGAAAGGAAATATTTTGCCAGTGAAAGAGCTACTTTCAGAGAACAGCCTGCAATAAGGAAATCCATTCCATTTTAACTAACAAATCAATCAGATGACACTGGTCCTATTACTAGTGTCAGTATCGTCTGTGTAAAAATTATGCTAATTGGGGGGATATTTAGCATGCTAAGACCATGTTTACACTTAAGTTTGCCAGTTTATTTTATCATTCACACAAGTAAGCTGCTCTGCCAGGTTCACTGGGGGATGCTCCAGGATGTATTATTGTGAGACATTACTGATACCAGGTCTCATGTAACCACTGACTCACTTGGGGAAGCCCTAGCAACCCTTTAAGAGCAGTAGATTGTCAAAATATTTTTAGGGTAAGGTAAGATAAACCATATTAATATGCTAAATGCTCCCCAAAAACTGGTTGCTATCAGAGTCACTCAGCACATAAATCTGGGCTCATTGCAGTTTTCTTTTCTAGTTCACTTTTAAACGCATTCATATGCAACAATAATGGACCATAATAGTATCAGTGAGACTTCCTGTTTAATACACATCCAGCTCACATTCTTTCTTGACCCCTCCACTCTCTCCTTTCAGATAACCGCCAAGGATTCTGCTTTGCTGAAGTTTTACAGACAATGTGCCAGATGGCTTCCAGTAGCCGTAACCTTGTCACCAAGTCAGAGTGCTGCTGTGATGGAGGGCGAGGCTGGGGTAACCAGTGTGAGCTTTGTCCACTGCCAGGAATCACCCAATATAAGAAACTGTGTCCACATGGACCAGGATATACAACAGATGGAAGAGGTAATTGTGGGAAGAGGTAGAGGAGAGGAAATAGACAAAGATAACACAGAAAGTAACATGCTTTCTTAAATCTCTGAGATATTTAGCTGAAGTTACCAGCATTTCTGAAGTTTACTGCAAAATTGCTCAGCTTCGTGTTTTCTACACATTCAATAATAATTTATTTCATATGCTTTTCAATGGGCAGCACCTACAAATCCTTACCTAGTACCTGCTGTGGGAATATTCACATAAGCAAGGATTTGCAGAATTGAGTCCTAAAGCAGGAGACGACGACTAATAAACTGAAAGGCTAAAAGTTGTCGAGAACAGGGGTGGGCAAAATACGTCCCGCGGCCCAGATCTGGCCCGTCTAACATTTCTGTCCGGCCTTCTCTGCCCCTTGCGATCTCAAGTCCGGACCGCTAAAAGTCCCACGGCACAGCGGGGCGCTCAGGCAGGCTGCCTGCCTGCTGTGGCCCCACACTGGTCCCGGAAGCGGCAGGCTGCTGCTAGCATGTCTTTGTGTGCCCCTTGCGGGGAGGAGGAGACGGCTCCATGTGCTGCTCCCAGCACCATCCTCACGGCTCCAATGGGAGCTGCAGAGGTGGTGCTTGCGGGCGCAAACAGCATACGGAGACCCGCTCCCCCACTGCAAGGGGCGCACAGAGACGTGCCAGCAGCAGCCTGCCGCTGCCGGGAGCGCCCCACTGTGCCGCTGGCTGGGAGCTGCCTGTGGTAAGTGCCTCCTGGCCAGAGCCTGCACCTCGCAGCCCCTTCCCCCACCACAACCCCCCGTCCCAGATCAGAACCCCCTCCTACACCAAACTCCCTCCCAGAGTCCACACCCCTCACCGTCTCCTGCACTCTGCACCCACCTGGAGCTCCTCCTGCACCCATACTCCCTCCCAGACCCCGCACCTACTCCATTAATATAGTAGAAATGTGCGGCCCATGACGACTTACCAAAATTCGTGGAGCGGCCCCCCTACGAAAATTATTGCCCACCCCAGTCTAGAAGCTGTTACATGCTACAAAAGGTATACACATGAGCCAAAAGGCATCAACAACTGAAACCTGCAGCTACACAATAGTTTCATTGTACGATCTACATATTTCTTCAAAGAAAGCATAAACGTGTTTTTAATTCTTACGATTGATTTGACTTTCTTTTAACATAATCTAAAGAAAATTCACTTCTATTAAATATAGACATTGTGTAAATTAAGTTTGCAGAGCTGGAGCTTGGTTTCTCAGTACATTAGCAAGAGAATTAGGTTGGACCAAGTTACAGAGTTCAGATCCAGATGTAGAACAGAATTTAACAAAAATATGAAGGGTGATTGGATTGGGCCCATCTCTAATGACAAAGTAAGGAAATAGGAGTTTGTAGTAGAAGCATGTTGGTGGAAAAGTAGGTAGAATATTAGGGTAAAAAAAAGAATCTGTATACACCCAGTACTGTTTCAGTGTCCTGTAATTCCATCAGGGTCAGCAAGCTGGAGTTTATCACTGAGAACAAGATCATTTTATCACCTCTCAAAAAAGGCAAATGAGAGAATTTTAAAACAAAAGGGGAGGGTAATGAGCTTGGTTTTAAAAATTAGATGTTTCTAGATTGAATTAGACTGCAGATGCTACATTCATATGTGATACTAATGAGCTTCTGCTTAATCATATTTTAAAAGGTGACGTGTATATTTCTTCTCCAGATATTGATGAATGTAAGGTCATGCCAAACCTGTGTAGAAATGGCCAATGCATCAACACAATGGGTTCCTTTAGATGCTTTTGTAAAGTTGGCTACACCACTGAAATAAGTGGGACATCCTGTGTGGGTAAGGTTATCACTGTAATGTTTAGTATTTTTGCTAATCCAACAGATTTTTTTTTAAAATGAAATGTTTATTTTCTTAGTGAAATTCCCAGGTAAATTCTTTAAAGCCTCAGAATACAAAAATTCTCTCTTCCTCTCTTCACAAAATATATTTTAGTCTTCACACTTAGTTTTAGGGAGCCTTGAGACCTGATTTAACATATTACAGTTCTGCTAACCTAGTGATATTTCAGCAACAACCTGAATGAGATACCACTGAACTGGCCACTAACCAGACAAATCATGGTTTGGGGAATAAGCTTTTGGCACGTAGAGGCTAATAATTAATTGCTCGAAAGGACATGTCAGGAAGTTACCATTAATTAAGACTAAAGGGACCACAGAGTGGCCCTGAGTGAAAGGCTTTGTCTTTAGAAATTAGTTTCACTGTTCTAGCTGATCCTCAAAGCAAATGCACTATTGCTTCAGTTATCCACCCTCTCAGGTTACTTCAATGGTAGCTTGCATCTGTAAAGAAGAGGACAATTAGGAAGCAAGGAAAGAATTATAAAAATAATTTGGAAAAATTAAGAGATTTATTTGTGCAGCTGTTCAGTAGCATCCTTGTAAGTAAATGAATATTTTTTACTAATTACTGATTCTCCTACTTAGATCTTGATGAATGCTCCCAGTCTCCAAAGCCATGCAACTTTATCTGCAAGAACTCAGAAGGAAGCTACCAGTGCTCATGTCCCCGTGGCTACATCCTGCAAGAGGATGGAAAGACATGTAAAGGTGAAAAAAGTTGTCAGTTACATCTAGATTCGTTATTTTATGGGATGGCTACTTTATAAATACTAGGACTGTCAAGCAATTAAAAAAATTAATCATAATTAATCACACTGTTAAACAATAATAGAATACCATTTAATTAAATATTTTTGGATGTTTTCTACATTTTCAAATATAACACAGAATACAAAGTGTACAGTGCTCACTTTATAATTATTTTTGATTACAAGCATTTGCACTGTAAAAAAACAAGAAATAGTATTACGTGAATTAAAAAATACAAGTAATGTAGTGCGAAGGAGTACCTGTGGCACCTTAGAGACTAACAAATTTACTTGAGCATAAGCTTTTGTGAGCTACACCATTCCAGGGGACATGCATCCATGCTGATGACAGGTCAGGCTCCATAACAATCCAAAGCAGTGCGGACTGACGTATGTTCATTTTCATTATCTGAGTCAGATGCGACCAGCAAAAGGTTGATTTTCTGGTTAGTGTTCTAATTTCGTGTTCTGTAGTTTCTGCATCAGAGTGTTGCTCTTTTAAGGCTTCTGAAAGCATGCTCCACACCTCATCCCTCTCAGATTTTGGAAGCCACTTCAGATTCTTAAACCTTGGGTCAAGTGCTGTAGCTATCTTTAGAAATCTCACATTGGTACCTTCTTTGCATTTTGTCAAAGTGTTTTTAAAATAAATAACATGTGCTGGGTCATCATCCAAGGCTGCTATAACATGAAATATATGGCTGAATGTGGGTAAAACAGAGCAGGGAACATACAATTCTCCCCCGAGGAGTTTAGTCACAAATTTAATAAACACATTTTTTTAATGAGTGTCATCAGCATGGAAGCATGAAAAGGCATATGAATGTTTAGCATATCTGGCACATAAAGACCTTACAATGCCAGCTACCAAACTGCCATGCAAATGCCTGTTCTCACTTTCTGGTGATACTGTAAATCAAAAGAGGGCAGCATTATTGCCTGTAAATGTAAACAAACTTGATTGGCTGAACAAGAAGTAGGACTGAATGGACACTTGGGCACTGAAGTTTTACATTGTTTTGTTTTTGAGTGCAGTTATTATGGAACAAAAAAGATCTACAATTGTAAATTGCACTACAGTACTTGTATGAGGTGAATTGAAAAATACTATTTCTTTTGTTTATCATTTTTACAGTGCAAATATTTATAATAAAAATAATACACACTTTGATTTCAATTACAACACAGAATACAATATATATGAAAATGTAGAAAAACATCCAAAATATTTAATAAATTTCAATTGGTAGTCTATTGTTTAACAGTGTGATTAAAACTGCAATTAAGTTTTTTAATCATGATTAATTTTTTTGAGTTAATCACATGAGTTAACTGCAATTAATTAACAGCCCTAATAAATACCCTCAACTCCATGAGGTGATATAACAGCTGCAGTTCCCAGGGAAATCTCTGGTCCAAAGTCAGTGGTGATACAGAAGGTGGTATATGTTGCATGTCAAGTATAAGTCGTGTACAACTTTTATACCAAGTTGAATGCCAAATTAATGGATTTGAAAAAAACGGTAGAATGACTCAGGAAAAGCCTTGCACTAATTCCAACTGCAGGAGGAAGCTAATGCTAATTTACCTGAGGTGCATGATGATCAGAAAATGAGTGGCTAACAGGCCTGATTTGCCACTTCATTACACTAGTTCTACATGTGTAACTTTTTGTTAACAGAGTAGAGAATCAGGGACAACACTATTTAACTTGCTCCAGCATGTACTTCCCTGATGAATATGGATTTATGCTTCAAGTGATAAAGAAATTAATATTAAGTTAAAAAGGAAGTACTTTCACATGATGATCTTGTTTAAAGAGAACAAACATGGTTACATCTTTTTCACTGAGTCTTACTAAGAGAAATCTGCTACTTTCAGATCTTGATGAATGTCAGACCAAACAACATAACTGCCAGTTCCTCTGTGTCAACACTCTTGGGGGCTTCACTTGTAAATGTCCACCGGGCTTCACTCAACATCACACTGCTTGTATTGGTAAGAACACGTTAACACTAAGTTTCTGTACATTTCTCTGTTATAAAAACAAGGGCAATATTTAATATGAGCCTATTTATTTTGTACCACAGATTTATTAATATACAGACTATTTTATTTCTCAGTAGTTCAAAAAGGCAGATAATTATGAAAAGCAAAAATATCTGAAGCTCATCTACAATAAGCATTTTTGTAGTGACTATTTGTAGGTAGTTACTGTATATTAATTCTAAATGTACCCACATGAAGACAGAGGTAAAATATTAAAATCTGACTTAATCAAAAACAGATTAAAGAATTTTTTCTTTCCCTTGATAGCTACAGATGTCTTTAAAAACTTTAGCATATATATCTTACCAACTAAAGCCATCCTCATGTGTAGTGTACACAGTTGGGTCAAATGTTTAGAAGACCCTCCTTTTTCCTCACCCAATCTGTACCTGTATTTTGCACCAGAGACTGAATCACAGTACAAGCACAAATATTTGAGTATTTATGGCTCTAAGTCTGCAAATTAAGTAATTAGACTGGCAAGTTTAGTAGGTGCAAACTACACCTACAAAAAGGTATGAATATTTACCCTGTATGTGTAACCTCTTAACCCCATCCCTTATGTACTTTCTTTCTCCTCCTTTATCTGTATAAATATTTTTTGTTAAAAATCACTGCATTTTTTTCTAGATAACAATGAGTGTGGTTCACAGCCATCACTTTGTGGATCAAAAGGAATCTGTCAAAACACTCCTGGAAGTTTTAGCTGTGAGTGTCAGAGAGGCTTCTCTCTGGATTCTACTGGATTAAACTGTGAAGGTAAATTCTGAAGGCCATACATTCTCTGCTCAGGCAGAAATCTGCAGTTCGTTCTTATATGAGTAGTCCTACTGAAGTCAAATGGAGTATTTGCGTGAGTTGCAACATCAGACACTTAGCCTTAGAGCAGACAAGGAAAAAAAAACCAGGAATGTAGTTCAGAAGATTTGTATCGACAATTTACTTACCCTACTGGTTTGTTGTGCACACTCACAGTTCAATTTGCCAGTAGTAGCATAAGCAGAATCCTGAGTACTCTGCCGCAGAACAACTACTAAACTTCTCAGCTGCAGCCCCCACATTCCATTGCAACAGTAATGTATGCTCTCTCCATAAAATACCCTTCATTCCTGCCCCCACACCTCTAAACACACCCAGTTTAGCTCATCATTGAAAATACTCAAAAGACACATATAACAATTATTTCTGAAGCTAAGGTTTAAAGTTTTGCTCTCCTGGCAGCCCAGCTTTACTCCCTTAGTCTCAGCTCTCATGTTATCCAGGCAGCCCATCTTAGAACCAGCTTCCCAGCCTCTCCTCCCATGTGCACCAAGGAAGTAGTGAGCAATTTATCTTCTCAGTTACTATGCATTTTTTTCAGGCAGCCTAACTGCTTGCCTACACTCCTGGGAGCAAGCTGGACTCCAGTTCTGGCTCCATGGAGCAGTGAAAATATTTAACAGAAAAATTTTGGTTTCAATCAATTTCGCAGCTCAACAAATGTTCAGTTTGGAAATTGTCAAAACACCACATTTTGACATTTTTAAATGGAAAAATTTCTGTTTCAAATTAGAGTAATTTTTGTAAATGGTTTAAATTCAAACAAAGTTTCAGTTGACCCAAACCAACATTTTTTCCAATTTTCTCTTCCCCAAAATATGATATTTCAACTTGCCATCCCCATTCCAAATGGAAAACAATTTCCTGACAAGCTCTAACCGAAAACCAGTTCCTTTGTAGGAAAATTAGAGCATAGGTGGCAGCTGCAGCCAGATCTCAACAGTGCAGCAAACCGAGAGTATTGGTGCCTGATGGCAGCAAAGTGAAAAGTTCCACGGCAGAAATGCTGAATTCTCTGGTATCTTGGAAACATGCCAAATTCCATGGCTATTATTTTAGGCTCTCTCCAGGCTCAGGCAGGTGACACTGCATCAGTAAATTTTAAAAAAGTGAACAGATTATAATCTTCACAACCGTAAGCACTAGAAACATTCTATTTTATATGAAAGTTGGGATTTTGAAGCAGTTTTCCACAGGAATCTTGGAATATGCATGGCCCAGGGGTAGGGTTTTAGCTTGAAATGTGTGACAATAAAATAAAGCAACTTTTTAGAATATGATAAAAAGTGTTTTCCCAGCCACTGTTTATAAATGGCTGGAATAGGAAGAGTCAGACATAAACATGTTAAGGTGTTCTAAACCAATGTTTCACCCCTTTTTTCTACAAGATAAATGTCACGTGAGTGCTCTTTTTTGGTCATAGTGAATATGATGCTAACCATTTACTTACACAATGTTTGGGATTTTTACAGAGTAATACACAAAAGCTAGAGCAATTAAAAGACTGCAGTGTCAATCACCACAAACAATATTTGAGTTTCAAGCACCGCAAGTCTGCCTCAAATTTTTGGAGATCACGAGTAGTAAATTACATTTCTAATTACAAGATTGAGAAATATAATTGGGAGTTTGATATTCTAGTGAACACAGTAGACATTTGTTAGGCTGCTTACAACTTGCTGTTAGGTGAAACTTTTAATTAATGTGCATATTTTTTAAAATAGGAGACTTTCATACAGAAAGAAAAGGAGTACTTGTGGCACCTTAGAGACTAACAAATTTATTTGAGCATAAGCTTTTGTGAGCTACTGCTCACTTCATGTGCATCCGATGAAGTGAGCAGTAGCTCACGAAAGCTTATGCTCAAATAAATTTGTTAGTCTCTAAGGTGCCACAAGTACTCCTTTTCTTTTTGCGAATACAGACTAACATGGCTGCTACTCTGAAACCTTTCATGCAGAAGTGTTTTCTTGCCTTCTCTTTTCCCTTATGGCCATCCCCTTCACCTTTCTTCGCACGTAGCCCTGAAAACTTTTAATTTGGCTTTCCTCACTGCGTATAGGTAGACAAATTAGATTACCTCTGTGCTTATTTTACATGTTTGTATTTCTAAGTGCCTTTCAGACTAGCAACAACAACAAAAAGTCCTTGCAAAGCAAGTTATTGGAAACTGGATGTATGCCCTCTTGTGACTGGCAGTCTAGAGAAGTCTTGGCACGTAGTCCCAGTTCTGGAGGAAGTTCTGATAATATTATTTAATTATTCTAAATCTAGTTCTACAGAGTTTGTGGAAGTCTGCAAGCAGTCCTGCAAATTCCTGCACACTTCACTCACAACTGCCACTCGTAGGTTCCCCTCTATTGAAGCAAAACATCCCAGATGCATTACTATGTTCAAAGGCATTGTTTTCAATTCAGATAGCATATTGGAACATAACATGCTGAAGCACCTTTCATTAAGAGCTTCTTGCCTGTTCGCAATTAAAAAAAAAAAAAAAGTGGATTTGCATCTCAGATGCACACAATGGTCATAAGGGTAACATTTCCAAAAAGCACCCAAGTGACTTAAGAGCCTATGTTCCTGACTCACTTTTGAAAAATGGGACAGACTCCCAAATCATGTAGGCACGTCTCAAAATTTTATGGAGCTCCTGGACTCCATGGGACATTGAAAACCCTGCAATTTGTCCTACGCGCATTCAATGTTTTTCAAGCTGTTGGATCGTTTATACAGCAATTACATAACTTGATAATCTCACTTAATGGATATAATAGTTATCTGAAGGAACACAGTTATTGAAGACACAAATCTTAAAGAGAACATCGGGACTGTGCCCTATAGAACCCACTCCTGCTAGGTACTGAACATCAGCCTCCCAAGAAACACTCAGCACTTTGCAGGATCAGGTCCTGTGCATGTATCCAACACATACCAAACACACCCTATGTAGTTACTGTGGATGGGCCCAGTCTTGCAACTCTTATGAAAGCAAATACTTCCATTAGCTTGTGTAAGGAGCCAAATTACAGATGCAGCTTCAAGCTTGGGTGAAGAATCTTCTATGGATAGAGTATGGTCCTTTAATTATAGTTATTGAAATAAGTTGTGTGTGGTGGTTGCGTGGGGTTGGTTTGCTTACTTGTTGTAGGCAGTTTGTGTAACCATTTCTTCTTCCACATTTTATTTTTTTTTTTTTTGACGGGGGAGCAGATGTGAATGAATGTGATGGAAACCACAGGTGCCAACATGGCTGCCAGAACATCCTGGGTGGCTACAGATGTGGGTGCCCACAAGGATACATTCAACATTATCAGTGGAATCAGTGCGTGGGTAAGAACGATCTCCTTTTGACCCAGACGTTACATAACAACGACGAAACACTTAGATTTTCAAAAACCCTATGAACATCTTTTAGGTTCAGAGGTACCTACATTAAACTTGTGTAGATCCTCTCTGACTTACGAAGTTGAAAGGGGTATAGTTACATCAAATCATGTCAGCTGACTGTTACTGCCTTGCAAGGGGAGGGAAAGACACAAAAATTCAAGATAATTTCCACGGAAGGCCTGTAAAGCCCTTGCTAGGAAAGAGTTAGCACTTTAGTCAATAGCTGTAAAGTGCTAAACAGACACAGATAACCACACATGTACAAACCTTTCAATTGATAGAATAGCAGCAAAAGAAGCAAATGAAATTAAATAAAGACAAAGATTAACCATAATGAGTCATCCCCCCGCAACCCCAAGCACTCAGGATTCTGTAAAACAGAATTAGCAAGAATACAATAAAAACGTAATAGAACACCATATTTTTCAAATACAAAGACAAACAGATGATATGATCCATATTTCTTTTAAGGGCAAGAAAGATGATCAAATATAGGGTCAGCAGTACCCACTCAATAATACTTTTGGGAGAAAAAAACTTTTTTTAATAGTGGGGAGGGATGAAATTACAACTTCACTTCTAAATCACGGATTCATATCTATCTCAAGGTTTGTAATGATCAAGAGATTTTCCTTATGGAAAAATCCTATGGATAAAAGCAATATGGCTTAATGTAAATTCTATAGCAATCTACAGAAATGAGTACAAATGTCACCTTTCTATGTGCTTTTTTTTAAAAACCATCCTGCAGCAGAAATTAAAAAAAAAAAAAAAATTATGCCAGAGCTAGATGTCAAAAGAAAATAAGAGATAGTTACAAAAAGACCTATAGAAAACTAATAATAATTCCAGAAGGGTTACCATTTGATACCCATTTGTTTGGTAATCTATGGCAGTGGTTTTCATTTGTGGACCCCTCAAATATTTCGTATGAAGGTGCGGATCCCTTCTTAGATGTAGTCTGCAGACCCCCAGGGGTATCGCAGACCACAGGTTGAAAACCACTAATCTGTGGTATAGGGAATGAGTTGGTGTTTTCAGTCTAGTAGAGAAGTTAAGAACTGGATGTGAATTACTAAAGAGGCAGTTATTCTAGCCATTTGAAATACTTTGGTTCAAGGTTTGAGTATATTGGCGGAGCAGTGCATTTCCACAGCCCATTCTGTATTTGTTCTCATAAGAAACAGAGGATATTCACATCCAGGACTGTCAGGCCAATAGTCACACACAATTAACTTTTTAAAGAACCAAAGATGCATAAAGTATATAGCATTTAATTTAAACGATAAAAAGGATCTCAGAAATGCTTATATTGAGCAGATTGTTAGTTTTTCAATTAGTTTTAATGTATCCACTTACAATAAAAGTTTACATTTTTATAGTAAACGGTGTTTTGTCTGGCACATCACCAACCGGAAAGCTCTATAAACAGGCATTTCTGATCTTCATTGATCGGGTTGGCATGGGCCAGCAGAGAGTTGGGGCCTGGAAGGAGGTATGGAGCCCCGCCCCAAGTGCTGCCTCCACAGCTCCCATTGGCTGGGAACTGTGGACGATGGGAGCTGCAGGGGCAGCGCCTGCAGGCGGAGGCAGCGCACAGAGCCACCTGCTGTGCACCTAGGAGCAGTCAGGGAGCCACCTTAGGTGAGTGCCCCCTGAATCCTGCCCCGAGCTGCTTCCTGCCCCCAAACTCCCTCCCCAAGACTGCACACCGCACCCAAGCACTACACCCAAATTCCCTCCCTCTTAGTTAACTGGCATTTTTCACTTACCGGCACCTCCCATTCCCCTAGCATGCCAGATAAAACAACTTTTACTGTATATTGTAGATAAAACAATCAAATAGCATGAAAATAGGATTCATCATTATTTCACATTGTTTTATAAATTACGAGAATGGATATGCATTACATGAATGGGAAATTTAAAAACTAGTGTACAAATGACAACAAAAATTATTTTTAAAATACCAAAAACTTCAATTTTTCAAAGTCAGACATCAGAACAGCAAGAAAGGTGTAAGGAAATGGGACAACAACAATGTTCAGTTCAAGAGAATTCACTAGGATCTGGAAATGAGTACTCTAGATTTGAAAGAGCTCTGAGAAACTTTCAGTATCTAGTGAGGAGAGTTATTTAAGATTCCAAAAGGGAGTAGAAGAACCTAATAAAGTGGGGGAAACCTAATAAAAGTTCATTCACTTTAACCTCTCTTGATGCATTTATAGTCTCTAGCTATTCATGAACACTCCATTCATATGTGAAATCAGTTAGGTTCAAAAAGTTTAGAGCTTAAGGGACCTTGTCAAATTTTTTTTGTGGGGAGGGGTTTACAAAGAATTGAATCATTTCCACTGCTCTGCTGCTGCTTTTTGTATAGCATGTTTGTCTCTCCAGTGGACATTTTGAGTATATCATGATTTGACTATTGTGGAAATAGTTTGAAAATCCAGTTTAAAAATTTTAATGGGACTCTCAAGTATGGTAAAGAGTCATATCATCATATGCTTTAAAATGACCTAATATAGATCTACAACAACAGGATATACCAGAGGGAAGTGAAGGTGCAAAAAAGTGCTAAATTCATGACTATTTTTAAAACAGTCTTTTAAGTATTACTTCAAGTATTATTCCTACACATTGCAATTTCAAAATTATTTTTCTATAGAATCACTTCATGTGGTGCACCTCAATGTAAACGATAAGATTAATTTCTATTGCATGGTAATTTGTCTGCATACCACAGCTGCACAGACACAGAGAAATTCTTACTGTGTTATAAAAACAACTTTTTCTCCCTTGTTCATTTTGTTGCTGTATATCTGATTTAGTTTCCCAATTAGGAAAGACATTCCACATATAAATGTCAGATCTAATTATATCAGAACAACACAACCTGGTTACAAATCTACTAAAAGCGCTTTTGTTGGCAACATTCCAGCTCTGCTAAAAATGGCAATAAAATACCAAATTAACTTGTGCCAAATGTAATTTCTTGAAGCATTTTTAAAACCATGTACTGTTTAGGATATTTTAATGAACAGAGATACAGTATATCTGTAAACATACGTTTAACATGTTCATGCAGGATTCTGGTTACACCTAATTTCTCTCCAGTGAGATACAAAGTAAATTGTGATCAAGGATTCTAGAGTCATGTGAAGCTTGCCCTACCAATGTATCACTCTCTCACTGAGGAAAGATGGCCTTGTGTGTTAAGGCACGGAATATGAAATTTCTGGTTGTGACTTGCATTGTGTATTTAATTGGGTCAGTTATTTGCTCTGTGACTCAATTCCCCAGCTGTAAAATGGGGATGTTAGTATTTTCCCTACTTCCCAAAGATTTTATAAGGATAATCCTTGGGAAGCACTCCAATACTGCAGTGATTGGGTTAGATACATACCTAGACAGACTGACTTCCATATGCAATGGATGAACATTTGGTGACTTGCACAACAATCCATGCGGCAGATCAGAATGATACTGCTGGCAGTCTCTTCTGAGAGTTTCCAGAAAATCCAGATGAGGATAATTTACTTGATTATCCCCCAGTGTGCTCTCTTTTTACATAAGGTTTTACTTATAGCCTGTCAAAACAAATTAAAGAGAAGATGATGAGATGCCCAAACAGCCATCCCATTAATACTGTGTGTGTGAGAGAAGCTCTGGTTTCTTTCTTTTAGAATATTCTAAATCCCCCACCCCCTCCTGCATAAAATAGTTAAGATCATCCAAGTCCTGCAATAGAATTATGGGTGAAGCACTTCGTCTTTGCATGAACTCAAATGGCTTTATTTTAATGGTTGAGGAAACCACAAAAATACTCTTCTCCACTACAGATTTATCCTCACCTAATAGTATCCTTGGGGGAAATGTGGTGTTGGTGGAAAGCAAAAAAGAACAGCAAAGAACATGATCCTGAACTAGCTGAAAACATCTCAGTGGAAATTTGAGTTTATTACTTCCAAAATACAGATTTGAGGACCTCTGCAGCATTTGATACCTAGCTACCGTCAGAGATGGATCAGTGGTGTAGTAATTTCTAAGAAGGAGGCTGAGCCTGGGCTAATTTGAATGTCAGGGGGCGAGGGGAGGCTTACAGCTTGCATTTGTAGTAAGAGTTATAAGTTGGGAAGGACTACATTTGGCACATGCCCATGCCCTGTGTGGGGCATTAGAAATTCTAGCAATACATATTTTTCCCTCCCTGGACATCATAAGCTGTTTATGACTACAACCTGCCACGATGGTATCTTCTCAACTGGATAAACAATCGTTTATTTTGCTTATTAGATGAAAATGAATGTACCAACCCTAGTGCTTGCGGCACCGCTTCCTGCTACAACACACTCGGAAGTTACAAGTGCACTTGTCCATCTGGATTTTCTTATGACCAGTTCTCTAGTGCATGCCATGATGTGAATGAGTGTTCCTCCACTAAAAACCCCTGCAATTACGGCTGTTCCAACACAGAAGGTGGTTATCTCTGTGGCTGCCCTCCTGGATACTACAGAGTTGGACAAGGGTGAGTCTCTTCCTCCCTCTCACAAACATTCTTCCTCCCAACACTTATGATGATTGTATAACACATTGTAATAAGTGGTCACCATAAAAAGCAATGGCTATCAAAGTAAGGGCTGCAGAAAACGCAGCTGGCAACAGAACTAGTGCAGGAGCACACAGGGCCTCCAACAACTCTGCATGCTACAGTCCATACAGCCCTATGGCAGTCTCTACAGTAGGCCTGAAGAAGGTGGATTTGTGGCAAAGGCAAGCCAGGAGATGGCTCGAGGCCAGTGTGTTCGAGCTAGCTGGTGGGGGCTTGGAACCAGGGTGGACCGGCAGCCCCCCATCAGCTCCCCACTCCCCTAAATTCCCTGTGCGGCAGCTGACCAGCAGGCTATCAATTACCAGGCAGTTCAGCTGTCCTGCCTGTGCTGCTCCAGCCCTCTGCCTTGGAGATGCTCCCAGGAGCCTCCTGCTTGCTGTGTGGGGGGAAAGTGGGGGAAGAGAAGGGTGCTAATGTCAGGGTGTCTCCTGCCCCCCCCCCCAAACCCCAGCTCCATAGAGCAGGTGGGGACACGGTAGGGCTCAGGATGGAAGGAGCTTGCTGACAGCAGCTGCTGTCTCAACTTGCTGATCTACTTAAAAGGGCAGTGTACTCAGAGTGGGGTCAGCATACTTAAAGGGGCAATGCGCGTCTCTCACTCACACACATGGTGTATGTCTCTGTCTCTCTCTGCCATGTTGTCGCTCCTCCCTCCATTCATGCTGCCTTGTAGACTGTGAGGCTACATTAACAATGTGTTAACACTTGAGGGCTCAGCCGAGTGCTAGTTCATCATTTAGCAGTAAGGCATTCCCTGGGAAATATCCCACCCTCTTACTCCATCCACCACCTCAACCAAGCTTCACAGTCATCATTGCTGTGTATAGTATTACATTAAATTGTTTGTTTAAAACTTATACTGTGTGTGTGTGTGTGTGTGTATAAATATTAAAAAAA
Organism: Lepidochelys olivacea; assembly: GCF_965140295.1. NCBI lineage: Eukaryota > Metazoa > Chordata > Testudines > Cheloniidae > Lepidochelys > Lepidochelys olivacea. The sequence continues at coordinate 82,041,860 of NC_140415.1, read as the reverse complement.
TAGTCTTTTGTCTGGTGAAAAAAATTTCCCTGGAACCTAACCCCCCTATTTACATTAATTCTTATGGGGAAATTGGAGTCACTTAACATAGTTTCACTTAAAGTAGCATTTTTCAGGAACATAAGTACAACATTAAGTAAGGAGTTACTGTAGCTGTCATTCCCCTTTTGGTGGCAGTACATTGTGTATTTGGAGCACTTTTACAAATGGAATGGGGATATTCCTCATCTAATTGTACCTTTCCTTCATCCTATAGATGAGGGAACATCTATACAATGATTAGTAAGGAATATCTATTGCACTGATCAATCCAAAGACAAAGCAGAAAAAAGAGAGAATGAATAATACAAAATGAATATAATAGCCCATTAGCTTCAAATAGTAGTCAGAACATTTACTTTGGATGCCAAATGTCCTGTTGGAGATCTATTCTTTGTGATGTATTAATGTTCTGTGTATTGAGAATTAGGGAGCTCTATAATGGTCTCTAGCAACAGATAACCATCCTTTTTTCAGCATGTTACACTATACAGGACAAATTTTAAAAAATTATTACACGGACATCCTAGGGGGAAATAGAGCTATTGTGTAACAGTGCAAGGGATTACGTGGGCTTTTCCCCCATCTAAATGAGGAGGACATAAAACTGAAGTTAAAAGAAACATGTTATCTGTCTGTGAACATTTTGAGAAATGGGTCACTCATATGATCATCCCTATTCAACAGCCATTGTGTCTCAGGAATGGGATTTAACAAAGGCCAGTACCTCCCTCTGGGTGGAGATGTAGATGAAGAAAATGCTTTGTCCCCTGAAGCATGTTATGAATGCAAAATCAATGGTTACTCCAACAAAAACAGCAGGAGGAAAAGAAGTGTGAATGAAACTGAGCAAGCGGAGGTGAGTGAATACCATAATAAACTAGCTAATATATATACTTAACACTGTCCTGGAATCAGAACTACTCCATGGTATGTCAAACACAACACAGCTGACACAAGGAGGAGTGAAGTTCTATTACCATAGTCATTTTGAAGTTCCAGATGACTATCTGTGCAGCATTCTGTAGTCACAATAGTGCAGGCTTATGTGGCCATCGAGTTTTTAAATATGATGATTAGCTTCTAAACCTGAGCTATTTGTATATGTGCTTAAGGGTAAATTAATCATATTGTGATGTAATTGCCAATACCAGAGAACCACTTCTGGATCAGGCTCAAGACTTTCCTTATGTGTTAGTGTATTTTTGACAAATGGAAATGAAGAGATGGGATCAGTGGTTGACTCCCACCACAGGATGTATTTTGGGCATGTTCCCTTGTTTTCGTCAATTTTTATTGAGGTAGCAAGAAGCCTTAGGGCAAAAAGCATACCTATTAGGTTATGTAGCGCTAGTTTGGGAGACAGACTGCCCATTACAGTGGAGCTTCCCCTACCCCTTACAGCATCATGCAGCAAATCAGTGGTTATCTGTATTCCAGGATGTTGTTTTATGCCAGTAATGAGAAACTACTGATTTGGTTTAAAAAAAAAAAAAAAAGCAACCAAGGGATATAAGTCTTCTCATAGTTTTTACAAGGGCTCTGATTGCAGATGAAAAGCATTATGGATGATTAAAGTAAGTTTTTACTGCTAGATTTACATAAGGTAGTAGTGATTAAGTTTCTTACATAAGCAAAGCTTGGAGCGCCTCAGCCAGACCACAACCCTGACATAAGGAGTTATTATTCCCACTCTTTGATCCACAAAAGGTTGGTCATAGCATAGAAGTGGCCTCGACCACTTCTGGAGAGGAGGGCTGTTGCATGGCATTGTTCAAATGTTGATCCATGGATTGGCTTTGATGGCAGTTTCTGAAGAGCTTGTTAGTGCTGCCATCCCTGCCTTACAAGGGGTTGTGTGTGGACTCGGCCTTAGTGACAAGAAAGTAGAATGTGGAATGAAAACATCTGAATTTTACCTAAATATCTCAGCAAAGAGGAGAGCCTTTTGTGCATGTCTAAGATAAAACATGCTTTTGCTAAGGAGTCCCATGAAATAGTGGCAGAAAGAGGAGAATAAATTTCCTCATTTAGATCTGGGGGAGGGGGTAGTATCAGTTAGCCACATTAACAATTGTAAGAGAAAAGTGGTTTCTTGGACTTAATACTTCTGATGATGATGATGTACAGTTACCTGATGACAGTATGGTACCACCTAAGTCATTACTTCACTCCTATCTAATGTGTTCATCTTGTTACCAAGCTATCCAGTTATTTATGTTCCATTCATAGCAGTGGAACATACAAGCACCTTCCAAAAACGTAAAAAATCCCCTCATACAGCATTCATTTCTCATCTAGTTCACTGTACCCTAGTCTCGTTACTATAGCTCTCACATGGCAGTAAGCCATATTGTTATCTGGTGCTATTAGCCTTATGTGAAATCCCCTAATTTACTTTGGAATTTTCATAGTAAATACATATATTTTGTTTAAAAAAAAAAAAAAAAGTTGGGATTGGCTGGGTCTTGTTGACTAGCCGCATGCCTGAGGTTCAATGAACAACTTGTCGCAGCACCTGCAGCCACCCTCAATTTGCTTTGTTTAATCTACAGTGCATAATAGTATGTAGTGTGATAGGATTTGACCCTTTTTGAGGGCACCCTGTTATAGATGCAGAAGGACTTGAACTGCTAACATTCTGCTGTGCAGCATGAGAATAATGGGTACCCCAGTCATTTCCTGAGAAGTAAAGATCTATCAAAAAGAGAGAAGCAAGAGAAAGACTTCCCAAAGAAGTCGCAGCCTTTTATAGCTCTTTCATTAGATGAAGAACAGTTTTCACCGACAACCACCAGCCTTTTGTTATAACAAAACTATTAGATTAATTTATCTCTCCCCCACCCCCAATCTGTATTCACATGAAACACACTGGGGCAAATTCAAACTCCATTTGTGTTACATCAAAGCAAAATTTCCCCCTTTGGGAGGATCAGTTTGCTAGTAGTGCAGATTTTTTTTCACTACTCTTGTCACTGGCAGCTGCTGAACATAGTTTCTCAAATGCCAGGATGTAGACTCTCACTGAAGCTTCTATACAGAAAACATTGTTCAAAGAACTTCCAGTATAGCAGTTCAGGGTTCCATTCTGTTTCCATACTCTTTCACAGTGAAGTTTGATCAGGTATTAAGAACAGGTTGGAAATATTGGGATATTTGGTTGGGATATTTCCTGTTTCTTTTCTGCAGAGTTAAACCAGGACTTTTTTTGGAGCAAAAATGAGATGATGTAAACTCTGAGGCAAGATTGAAATCTGAACCCTCTGTGGATTTGGGGCTGTAACTTTAATTATTCTGTAAAACCTGCGTGAGAAGCCTTAAAGATTTACAGGGTGTGTTATGTGGAACTGAGTAGTTCTCCCAGTTGGAAAGGATTTATAAAGGGCTTCTTTCACAGCTGCAGTTTTTGAGAGAGGAATTAAACTGTTACTAATCAAACTCATTAATTTGCATTGCTTTAGGAATAATATAGTGTGTGTGTGTGTGTGTCTCTCTCTCTCTCTCCAACTATCCTTTTCTCTTTCACTTCAGATTGAGCAGATTAGCTTGGAAAGCTTAGACATTGACTCTCCTTTGAAGATGAGGTTGAACTTCTCTGAGCTTGGTAACAAAGAACACATTCTAGAACTCATGCCAGCTATACAGCCCCTTACCAACCATGTCCGCTACATCATCTCCCATGGCAACGATTATGGCATCTTTCAAATCCATCAGAGGGATGGATTTAGTTACCTGCACACAGCTAAGAAAAAGTCAGTGCCTGGCACTTACACACTGGAAATCACTAGCATTCCTCTATACAAGAAGAAGGAACTAAAGAAACTGGAAGATAGCAACGAGGACAACTACCTCCTAGGAGAGCTTGGAGAAGTGCTCAGAATGAGACTGTGGATTGAACTCTATTAGCCACCTCTTCTAGACTTAATCCAGTTCTTGAATCACTTCTGTTCATCTATTTATCCACCTGAGCATGTCTACTTTTCAAAAGCTTTAAGGAGTCATTGGACTTAATTTTTTAAAAGGAAAAAAAAAAGACCTCTATCTTTCCACCCTGCCAAGACTACAGAATGACCCTTGCAGGAGGAATGACTGACTCTGCCATGGTCAAAAGTTTGATTACAAGGGCAACCATGGTTACTGTATCCTTTATATAACCTCAATTTAAAGTATATTAAAACTAAAGTTCAAGAGGTCAACACATGGCACTAAATGGCACAAAAATGTGAACAATTTTTTCCTGTTAGCAGTCTGTAACACTTTGGGTATTTTGCTATAGGTGCTAATTAAAAAAATATAGATGTTTATTTATTTTAATGCAGTAATATATGGAGAAATTACAAACTATGTAAACAAAAGGGAAACTCGTTTTTCTTTAGATTTATAAATTTGAGCTATTTTAGAGGTATTCTTAAAAAAAATCCAGTAGATTTGAAAAAGGTTTCCTTTTGTGTGCCAGTTGTCCAAATACTTTTAAAAATACATTTCCATGCTATTACCAGTGCTCTTTCAGCTCTGACACCACCCTCTAAAAGACATTTAAAAGGATGCTTCAAAAACATTGACTAGTCAAAAAAAAAGTCTTAAATTACAATATTAGTCTCTGTAAAGATGATTCTCTCTCACTGCCTGTCATTAGGACTTTATTCTGTATCAGCCACACGAAATAATGGGAAGCTGAGGCACAACCACTGTAGCAAAATACCTTGACTGCTTGTGATACCATTAGCATTGCAGGCCAACCTGTACTGTATTTCCTTCCGATAACCTCAAGGTACCACATGTGCTACCACAACACCTCATTCTCACAAAAGGTGCTCTACATACTTGCATTACTGTAGGCAGCTGAAAAAAAAAAAGTATTTCCTTTGAAGGGAACACCTGATGTTTCACTCGGTTTGGTGCTGGCTTGGATTAATGGTGCATTTACTAGGATTGAGCTGTTTCAGGACTGCCATATGTGCAAACTAATTACGCAGTGCAGACCAGGAAAATATATTTGAAATCATTTTTTTTTAGAACTTTCATTAATACTGTAGTTATACACCATATGCCTCATTTTATCCTAGCCTATTTTGTAAGAAAGATGTTTGTACATGACATTTAGTTTTCTTTAGCAATTTTTTTTAATGTTGTACCATTCTGTGTTACATGTATGTCTCCATGGTGCTTTTTTTTTTTTTTTTGACAGCTGGTGCCTGTAACTCGTCATAGAACAGAACCTCATTATGTGAAATAGCCAAAGCACATGCAGACTCCAGGTTTATTTCAGTCATGTAGCCATGCTGACTAAAGACTAGTTACAAGTTACACTCTGTTGGGTTTTTGGGAAGGAGAACCCTTCTAAATTTTAAATCAACTGTTTGTGAGATTTATATTTTTTATTTGTAGGTCTGTATCACTATGACAACACTTTTCTTGCAATAAAGCTTATTTTGGGGTAGGTGTCTTGAATTGTACATGTATTTTAAAAGAGAACACCTGCCCACCTGCATAGTTGGATGGGGTCACTAATGAATGGCAGAAACAGCAGTCCATGTAGGTGCATTCTTCCCCTGGCTTCATACTAACTAGGTTCGTCAGGACACACTGGTAACTATGTTAAATATTCTGTCCTTGCACAGTGTTAAATTTATCCCACAACATTAGAAAAACCTAATTCAAGTCTGTCTCCCTTATACTGCTGTCCATCGGGAGTAAGTCCAGTGAAATCTCACACTGACTTTCAACCTTTACCTATAAACTCTGGGTTCAGTATTTGACCACTACAATCTCAATTATTTTTAAACAATGCTTCATAAGTGTACAACATTATGAATCTAGCTACCTGATTCTAGGACATAATTAAAGAGACTTGGATACTTAAGTCCCAAGATCAGGCACCCCTAGTAATAACAAAACCCCACTTTGTCTGCCCAAAGAGGTGGCAGGGTTTGAACAGGGATCTTTCTTCTCATTGGCAAGGACTTGAAGCAAGGGCTCCCACATCCCAGGGCAAAAAGTTAGGAGGGAGGTCCCCTACCCACTTGCAAAAAAGTACACAGGCATCTAACTCTGAGGGGTAACAGCTGAGAATCCCAAGCAGAGATACACACAAGTGCAGATTAGGTGCTGTACTCCCTGAGAAGGATCAGGTTTAGGACACATCCTCCCCTAGTATCTCCCACTGACTACCTTTGGCAGGGAGCTGCCTAGCGTCCTGGCTTCTGTGAATCCCATTTTAGAGGTCTGTCTTATTTGCTGTATAAGGAGCCTGAGTGCCTAACTTAGGCTTTCTAAATCTCAGTGATTTTTCTAGGCACTAGCATCCTAAACTCCTTCAGGAATCTAACCCAGATCCTCCTGAGCCAGAGACTAGAACATTCCCAAAGAATCCATTCCAAATTTTACATAGAGCAAGTGCATGCTTGGTGCTTCAGATAATACAATTGATGGAACATGAACATATGGCTGGACAGTAACAGCAGCAAGGATGGAGGAAAGCAGCATGAGACAGAGTACTGGACCGAGAATCAGGAAACCTGGATTCTGTTACTGTCCTACACTTTTACCCTGGGCAAGTTCATCTACATAAAGAAACTACTGTGAAATAGGGATGGGTGGGAATTTAGATAGCTATTCCACAATAGCCTCCCATGTGGATACTCTTATTTTGCACTAAGACTGCACTGCAATTTAATCCAGTTCCAAAAGTTAAAGTTCATTAAACTACACATGGACACTTTGTCTACATGGCAGGGAAAAAAAAGCGTGTTCTTAACTTGTTTGCTAACTGGGCTTTAAGAAATGGCACTGAAGACAACAGCTCAGCTTTTAACTTTTGTTAGTAAAGTTCAGTCCCTGAACTGCTAGCCAAAATTAAAAAGCTGAGCTGCCATATCTTCACTGCCATTTTTAAACCCCAATTAACATTTCTTTCTTGCAGCGCAGACATATTCTCAGTGTGGAATAGGAGTGTCCACAGCATGAGCTATTCCAGGCAACTTCCTCAAGTAGCTAAGACCTTAAACCCTGTAGCTCAGATTTCTCAGTCTCTGAAGTACAAATGACTTCAAATGGAAGATGAAGAGACTCCACATCTTGCAGCACTAGCCCTACTTACCCTCACTGCTACTCAGAGAGAAATGGAACTTGGCTTTTATCATAGCATAGCTTTGACTTCTATAGTGCCATGGTTATTCCTATATTAGATGTCTAATTCAATAGTATTTAACTGGTTTTCACTAATATACATAATTGGTCATTTCTTTTCCCTAAGTGTACCATTTATTTCTAATATAAGATAGTGAATGGAATCAGTAATAACAACAGGTAGTAAAATACTGCATGAACAATGAGAATATTAAATTGCTTTTCCCAAGTGTTGGCACTAATACTGTTTGCAGATTGTTTAAGTAAAAGTCATGACAAGTTTAAGAAATCATGCACTTAAATTTAACTCTAGGGAAAATAAAGAGCCAGGAAGTACGGGAGAACCGTTGTAATAAATATTACCTTTTGCCAATTAGCTGCAAAGAATGATTGAGCTATTTACTCTTGGGATAGTCTTTCCTAAAATGTGCATGTGTTCAGATCCACGTGGCAATTGTTAGTACTGCAATTTAAATACTGCAGTATGAAATTACCTGGAACCAGTTATTTAATACTAGCTTTGGATATATTGTCATGGAAGCTGTATTAAAATTCAAACCTGCTCCTGGGAAGAGTGATTGAAATATACACTAGTGAAAGCCCATCTGAGGCTTTGCAAGTATATCTAGTGATACTGATATTACCATTCTTTAACTAGTTTCCAAGAAAGCTACTCATGCTTCCAATGTGGGAACTCTCCAGAAGTGCTTATTGCAGTAAGAGCCAAGAGTGTGAACCATGGAGAGTGGTTATCTTTTGTTGCTGATCGCTATTGCTATTTGCTTTCCATTATTAGCATTCTTGTTAACTGTTCCTTAGAGGATACAGCATTTAAGCATTAATGTATTTTATATGCACTACAAACACTTTGGGCTATATAATATGCTCAAATAGTGTATTTTGCGTGGTCACCAAGTGAATAAGATTTAATTTTTTTTTTTTAGGGGGAAAAAAAGAGTACCAAATTCTGAGCTCATTTTCCTATGTAAATTTTAGGTAACTCTACTGATGATACAGTGGGCACAAATTAAGATTCTTACCTTTTTACCAGTAGAGAAGATATAGCAAGCTTGGGTCAATATTCTCTATCCTTATAATGGGGCATATGGCTAGAACCAGGAATATCTTTAAACAAAAAAAAAAAAAAAAATCCATTAACTGCACATACTATATTCCAAAGTTACACTGGTATAAATTAGCTCAGAATCTGTCCGCAGTTATTTTAACACCCACCCACACTTAATGCTAGTGTCTTTTCATTTTCAAATGATCTCTAAAAGTGATGGGACGTGATTAGCTATAAGCTAATGTAAAATGTCGATCCCCTAGAAACCTATAAAAACAATAATGCATGCAGTTAAAAGCAAGTTGAGAATCTCCCTGTTATCTAAAGGAAGTTGCAATATTATACATGTGTTGGCAAACTGGAGTAAAGTTCTGGGCCACACAGTAGCCTGGTCCCACCAACAAGAAATCGGTCCATTGCTGAGTGGTAATCTTTACCTACAGCGAGCAAGCAATGCTGTGTCAGAGTTGTGTGTTTGTTGCTGGGGTTTGTTTGGTTTTTACACACACACCACCTCCCCCCCATCCCACCCCACCCCCAGCTGAATTTTACATTAAAGCAGAAATTGTAAAATGCACAAATGTATAATAATCTGTTCAAAAGCTGCTATAAAATTGCAAAGGTCTTTTCAAATGTAGGCATTATCCTGATTTTACAGATTGACAGGCTTAGGAAATTGAGGCACAAAAATGTTAAGTCACAAGACAACCTAGGACTGGAGTCAGGACTCCTAGGCTCCTGCTGCACTCACTGGATCAATTCCTACATTGGGTAGGGAATAGTAATTTACAAGTATGTCAGGTTTTTAATGCTGGATGAATTTTTAAATCCTAGGGCTAAAGAGACTCCTGTATATGAAACACAATTACAATGTGGAGGTTTTGTTAGATATCCATCAATGGCAGCACCATATCAATCATTGCCAGCTTTCCAGGTCACAGAATCAACAATATCATCAGAATTCCTCCTTCATCTCATGTTATTTCTAGCCCCAAAATTCACTCTAAGATCTTGTCAGCATCCCCTAACTATTTACCCACCCCCGAGGGAAAATCTATTAGGAAGTTGCCAGAACGCTATTTCAATTCCTGTGTCAGATAATGAACTCTGGGGAGGGGAGCTGAATTGTACCCGAGAAGATTTACTAGTAACAACAGGATCAAGGAAAGGCGCTGAAGCCCCTTTAAGTATTTCGTTTTGGACCAATGCACCAGGCTGACATCTGAGTACTACATGCATGTCCTCCAGGCCTACAGTACTTGGAATAAATACATTCTGGGCCAGCAGAAAAGCCAGAACTCTGCACATCTGTTCTAAATTTAATTTTCTTCCACTCCCATTAAAGTCCTAAACACCAGGTTGAATTTGGAATAGAAACTCTGGTGGATATCAATTTTAATCACTTGGAACTGTGCACGCTTCTGTGAGCCCGGCGCTTCCCTCAAGATTTTTTTCTGGGAGACACTTTTCAGCATTGCTGCTTTGCACCATTCTTCTGTTTCTGCAATCCAACCTTATTTGGAGCAGTAACTTCATTGCAGCTTTCCATGTCCTATCCTGCCGTTCTAGGCTAAAGTGGTAGATGTGAAGAGAGGCTTTTAATTAATAAAAATATGTTGGCATCATGTAGGTTTTTAACATCCTGGTGGCTGGATCCTGCATCACTGAAATCAATAGGACCTTCACCATTGACTTACATAAGCCCAGGCCCCTAGTTCTCTCTGTATGGGGATGATGACAGGAAAAGTTCATATTTCCGTTATATTCTTCTAGAAATACGCTCACCATTAATAAAAGTAATCCTCTTTAGTGTTAGCTACTGCCAACCTGAGTTTCAACTGGACGGAGCAGGCTGTCAGAAGACTATCAATATTCTTCAGCAACACCAAAGGATTTTAATCAGAACAGTGAAGTAATTTTAATTAGTGGAAAATGTAAATGCTTTCATGGACTGCTAGAATGGTACTTTAATCTGTTAGTACAGTATCTATTTTTAAGAGTAAAGTTATTTTATTTATTACTATCATCAGCATGCTTATAATTCTAATGGTTTGCAGGGTCAAGATTTAATTAACTCCGGGCAAAATTTGGATATCTGTGATAAAAGTTGGAGGTAAATATCTGGATTTCCAGGCTTTTAGGCCCAAATCAAAGGTATTTAGGCACCTAACTTGCAGGAGAGCAACCAAACCGGATCTAAGACGAAAGATTTGAAAAAGTCAGACATGTTTAGTCTTGAGAAAAGAAGACTGGGGGGCATGGGGGGGAAGAAGCCTCATAACAGTCTTCAAATGTGCTAAAGGACTGTTATAAAGAGACCAGTGATCAATTGTTCTCCATATCTACTGAAGCTACGACAAAAAATAAGGGGCTTAATCTGCACCAAGGGAGATTTAGGTTAGATATTAGGAAAAACTTTCTAACATAAGCTCTAGAATAGGCTTCCAAAAGAGGTTGTGGAATTCTCGTCACTGGAGGTTTTTAAGAACAATTTGGACAAACACCTGTCAGGGACAGTTTAAGCATACTTGGTCCTGCCTCAGCACAGGAGGCTGGACTGGATCACTTTGAGGTCCCTTGCAGCCTGACATTTCTATGCTTCTGTTATTTAAGGTGTTATTTAAAGTATTTAAAGTTGAACCACCACGCAGGTACAAGACTGATTTTTTTAATACCCTCATTACTCAGCTAAATCAAAACAGATTTTCATCAGGCCACTGAAAGTCATCAGCTTTGTCAATGGTTTATCTTCTTGCCTAATTTAAATTTTCTACATAGAGTTTGGAACAACAGCTGATCAAGAGATCTCTCACATATTTTATTTATGAAGTGAGCTGTAGCTCACGAAAGCTTATGCTCAAATAAATTGGTTAGTCTTTAAGGTGCCACAAGTACTCCTTTTCTTTATAGGCAAAGTATTGTTTTCACTCAGCACTTACTTTAAAACAACAAAATAACTGCTTCATTCTTTCTCCTCCTTTTATCTTTCTGGAAAACCTGGAAAACTTCAGCCAAAAAATGAAAGTCTGAGAAAGTTATGAACAACTGATACAGAGCAATTTATAATGAAAACATTTAAGCAGCATGGGGCTACCATTACATCTATAATGCCCTAGTCAAGAGATGGTGGTAGGAATGTGATGAATGGGCAATAGCCATCTACAAATATCTGAAGTTTAATTCTTCATCCTTGATGTTAACATTTAACAAAATACAATGGGTTATTTAGTAGGATATAAATATAAGTAATATGGTGACATTATTCAACAAAAACTTTCCGTTGTTTATCAGAAAAAATTTCCTGACAGGCCTTTGAGTGTGCACGATCACTTGTGTGTACAAATGATAGTTTCTATGTGCAAATAAACTGCAATCAATTTTGCATGTGTACACAAATATGAAAGAAAATACAATTGATAATGCATTAAGAATGACTGTGCAAGTGCTTTTTGATGGAAAACTGAATGCACCCAAATGCAACTGGATATACAAGCCTATGAATATTTGTCAACTCTAGTTTTAAAAGGGTCAATTCTCTGAAAATCTAGTTTGGGGAACAACATATATTGGCAGGGGAAGGATACACTAGGACTTCTCTCCTACAGACCATCTCTAACTGCTATAAATCTATATTTTCAAGGCCATTAACTAGGACACAGTAGGCACCACTAAAGTCTTTTTTCTTTAATGCATATTATGTATAAGGCCCTTCCTTTTTGGTTTTTATTTTTTCCCGGGGAATTTAATCAGTGTTTATTACTACAATAACAGATGAAAATTGGTGCAAAAGCTATTGATTTTTCTGGGTAAATATTGGGGTTTATTTTGGTGGGTGGAAGGACAGGGGAAAAAAGTATTCAGTAGATTAATGCTTTGATGAACACAATTCAATGTGGTTTGCTGCAGAACTAAAACAACTCAAAACACAATGCCACCTCTCACTTTAAGAAAACAATACATCTCTAATCCCCAAATAAAATTTTTCATTTGAATAAACAGTTTACTGTTGTAGACTTAGAACTATTAGCCTATAAATATTTACATTTAATAATTGGGCCACACCATTTGCAGCGCATACACTCAACTTCATCCTTTTATCCTGTTTTTGTTTTTTAAAACTTTTGAATACTTCCTTGTGTTCTAGAACATGTTCTGATACAGATTTTCATTTTCTTCCCATTTTAGTGTTTCAAATCTGTGAACTGTTATCTGCTAACTGGTTAAAACGTGTACATGGTTGGCATGAGATTCATCAATACTCTCAGATGTGCACGCACTACAGAGCTTGCGTGCATGCCTGTTTGTTTATTGTGTGCATCTTCTAGACTAATACATAGCCTTATTTCAACAGGCAGCTTTGCATATACACCGACTACTGTATTATTGTAATACACATATTTCATGCAATGTATTGTATTTTCCTAATAAAACAAGTTATTTTATATATACATGAATGATACAAAAATAGGGTGAAAATCGGGGAGGGGAAGAATACTTTTTGTAAAACCCGGGATTTTTTTGGTAAAAATTGGTTTAAACTGAAAATGAAGGAGCTTAATTATGTGCCAGCTCTCACTGCATTTCAAATGGCTTTAAGAGATTTTGAAATAGTAAATGTTTTCCCCTCCCCCCATTTTTTGCAGTGTGTGGATGATCTGTTATTCATCTTGTTTGCTTATGTTTTTTCCTTATTACCAAAGAAAGTGTTGAAAAAAGCAGCAAGACTAACGTGTACTGGCTGCCTCTACAAATAGCAGAAAATGAATGCTTCGAAAACAGCACATATTAGTCATTCTGGTTAGTGAAGAAAGCACCCAATTATCTTTTAGTATGTAATGTAGACACCTTCCCAAAGAAAACATGAACATGCTTTATAGACAGAAAGGGCCTGAGCCTGTACCATTGACATGAGTGGAAATTTTGGCATTAGCTTCAATGGGAGCAGGATCAGAGCCAGAGTTCTTAAAAACAGTAATGAAAGTTTAAGACATGATTCCAGAAAAACACAAGTCAAGGGAAAGTTATCATCAAGATGATTACTGCTGTCTAGTTTGTGTGAATTTGTGTTACGAAACAAGAGCAAAGGCCGTGAATGAAGAGTGAAAAAGTAGGAGAAGAACGTGCGTCCACTCACTTTAAAAGGTCAGTAGCCCAACCTAATCTTCATCAGCAGAGCTACTCAGACCCACAGGATCGCCAATGGGGGCTCAGTATGGGAAGTGGTCAAATAGCATTATAGCCATTGTCTACTAAAGGTAAGTCTTCTGCAAATACTGCTCAAACTATTTCCCTTTCTAGGAATTGTTTCTGGTCTGAGTTATGTATGTAACACAGAATTTCCATCAGAATTTGTATATAAAATACAGAAGTATAACTCACTGGATCAGCCTCTTTCAGGTTAGCCACCTCTCAAATGGGACCACATAGTGCATCATACTTCAATGGTCAAGAAGAGGGGAATACTGAAACAACAAATATTAATTTTAGGGAACACTGATTAGGCAATTTAGTGTCCCTCTCTCCTGCATACAAAAAACCAAGGAGAAGGATAAGCAGAAAAAGGAAAACCATCTTAAAGATACTTTTTCCCAGGCCCTCAAAACATTCAAGGGGATTAGGATTAGGATGTAAGGGAAGAATCAGTGATGCTCAAGATCCACTCAAAATCTACAGTTGTACATACAGTCAAAGAAATGGAAGTTTCTGCTAAAATGATCAGCCACTAAATAATTTAATGTTATTTATATGGTCATCATTAGCCTTCAGGGACAATATGCTTCAGAGGAAAAGGGGGCAGTTCACACTTCTTAGAGATAAGGGCAGAAATAATCTGCAAACTCAGTAAAATAGCACTTCTACTGGTCAGATTAAAAAAAAAATTTAAATCATTAGGACTATAAATAACTCAAATAAAAGCTTTGATTCAGGAGAAGTTGATTGGGTCAAAAAGGAAGGCTAGTACACACCATTATTTACTAGCTCAGCCAAAGAAACTTCCCTTTTACATACAGGCACATTGTAATCTAGACACCCCTACATCACAACAAAATACTCACGGAGTTTTCATATCCGAAGGCTTCAGTTTTATGCTTGATCATTAAATTACAGTGTACACCGTCTGATTTGTTGTCAGACACTGATATTCAGTCACCAGTGAGAAAATTACCTGAACTTCTTGTGCCTATTAAAAATTTAAAGCTAACAAGCAACATATGCCCCCTGAATACTTATACAGTAATAAATCCCACCTCAAACAGATGCATTACTGTATATATGGAAGCCTGAAAACTATTCTCCATAAGTAATAAGAACATAAAAACGGCCATATTGGGTCAGACCAAAGATCCATTTAGCCCAGTATCCTGTCCTCTGACATTGGCCAATGCCAGGTGCCCCAGAGGGAATGAACAGAACAGGTAATCATCAAGTGATCCATCCTGTCGCCCATTCCCAGCTTCTTGCAAACAAAGGCGAGAGACACCATCCCTGCCCATCCTAGCTAATATGCATTGATGGACCTATCCTCCATGAATTTATCTAGTTCTTTTTTGAACCCTGTTATAGTCTTGGCCTTCACAACTTTCTCTGGCAAGGAGTTTCACAAGTTGACTGTTCGTTGTGTGAAAAAATACTTCCTTTTATTTGTTTTAAACCTGCCGCCTATTAATGTCGTTTGGTGACCCCTAGTTCTTGTGTTATGAGAAGGCGTAAATACTTATTTACTTTCTCCACATCGGTCATGATTTTATTGATCTCTATCATATTCCCCCTTAGTCATCTCTTTTCCCAAGCTGAAAAGTCCCAGTTTTATTAATCTCTTCTCATATGGCAGCCGTTCCATACGCCTAATAATTTTTGTTGCCCTTTTCCAATTCCAGTATATCTTTTTTTGAGATGGAGCAACCACATCTGCACACAGTATTCAAGGTGTGGGCATACCATGGATTTATATAGAGGCAATATGACATTTTCTGTCTTATGATCTATCCCTTTCCTAATGATTCCCAACATTTTGTTAGCTTTTTTGATTGCCGCTGCACATTGAGTGGATGTTTTCAGAGAACGATCCACAATGACTCCAAGATCTCTTTCTTGTGTGGTAACAGCTAATTTAGACCCCATCATTTTATATGTATAGTTGGGATTATGTTTTCCAATGTGCATTACTTTGCATTTATCAACATTGAATTTCATCTGCCATTTTGTTGCCCAGTCACCCAGTTTTGAGAGATCCTTTTGTAGCTCTTCACAGTCTGCCTGGGAATTAACTATCTTGAGTAATTTTGTATCATCTGTAAATTTTGCCACCTCACTGTTCAACCCTTTTTCCAGATCATTTATGAATATGTTGATTATTATGAATATGTTGACTGGGCCCAGTACAGACCCCTGGGAGACATCACAATTTCTCTCTCTCCAGTCTGAAAACTGATCATTTATTCCTACCCTGTGTTTCCTATCTGTTAACCAGTTATCAATCCATAAGAGGACCTTCCCTCTTATCCCATGACAGCTTACGTTTCTTAAGAGCCTTTGGGGAGGGACCTTGTCAAAGGCTTTCTGAAATCTTAGTACACTATATTCAATGGATTCCCCTTGTCCGCATGCTTGTTGACCCCCTCAAAGAATTCTAGTAGATTGGTGAGGCATGATTTCCCTTTACAAAAACCATGTTGACTCTTCCCCAACAAATTGTGTTCATCTAGGTGACTGACAACTTTGTTCTTTACTATAGTTTCAATCAGTTTGCTCAGTACTGATGTCAGGCTTACCGGCCTGTAATTGCCGGGATCACCATTGGAGCCCCTTTTAAAAATTGGCGTCACATTAGCTATTCTCCAGTCATTTGGTACAGAAGCTAATCTAAATGATGGGTTACAGACTATAGTTAGTAGTTTTGCAATTTTCTGCATTTGAGTTCCTTCAGAATGCTTGGGTGAATACCATCTGGTCCTGATAACTTATTAGTTTAGTTTATCAATTTGTTCCAAAACCTCCTTTAATGACACCTCAGTCTGGGACAATTCCTCAGATTTGTCACCTAGAAAGAATGACTCAGGTTTGGGAATTTCCCGCACATCCTCAGCTGTGAAAACCAATGCAAAGAATTCATTTAGTTTCTCCACAATGGCCTTATCGTCCTTGAGTGCTCCTTTAGCATCTCGATTGTCCAGTGTCTCCACCGGTTGTTTAGCAGCCTTCCTGATTCTGATATACTTAAATTCTTTGCTATTACTTTTTGAGTCTTTGGTTAGCTGTTCTTCAAATTCTTTTTTGGCTTTCCTAATGATATTTTTACACTTCATTTGCCAGAGTTTATGCTTTCTATTTTCCTCACTAGGATTTAACTTCCACTTTTGTGCTGGAAATGGCCCAACTTGATTATCATACACATTGTAAGGAGAGTAATCACTTTAGATAAGCTATTACCAGCAGGAGAGTGGGGTGGGGGGGAGAAAAAACCTTTTGTACTGGTAAACACCCATTTTTTCATGGTTTGTGTGTATAAAAAGATCTTCTGTACTTTCCACAGTATGCATCTGATGAAGTGAGCTGTAGCTCACGAAAGCTTATGCTCAAATAAATTGGTTAGTCTCTAAGGTGCCACAAGTACTCCTTTTCTTTTTGCGAATACAGACTAACACGGCTGTAACTCTGAAACCTTTTGAAAAGATACGTTTTTGCCTCTTCCTGCATCTTTTAACTTTGTTGATTAGCCACAGTGGCATTTTTTTGTTCTCTATGTTTTTTAATTTGGGGTATACATTTAAGTTGAGCCTCTATTATGGGTCTTTAAAAAGTTTCCATGCAGCTTGCAAGGATTTCACTTTTGGCACTGTACCTTTTAATTTCTGTTTCACTAACTTCCTCATTTTTGTGTAGTCTCCCTTTCTGAAATTAAATGCTACGGAGTTAGGCTGCTGTGGTGTTTTCCCCACCACAAGGATGTTAATATAATTACATTTACGGTCACTATTACCAAGTGGTCTAGCTAAAGTCACCTCTTGGACCAGATCCTGTTCTCCACTTAGGACTAAATCAAGAATTGCCTCTCCTCTTGGGGGTTCCAGGACTAGCTGCCGGATACCAGTCTAACAGGTTATACTGGCTATAGAATGACCGTGCTAATAGGGTACAGAATGTGAGCGAGGCCAAACAGCAAAAATTAAGATGTTTGTACACCAGTGTGAGGAGCCTAGGTAACAAAATGGAGGAACTACAGCTACTGGTGCAGGAAGTGAAACCAGATATTATAGGGATAACAGAAACATGGTGGAATAGTAGTCATGACTGGAGTACAGGTATTGAAGGGTATGTGCTGTTTCGGAAAGACCGAAATAAAGGTAAAGGTGGTGGAGTAGCACTGTATATCAATGATGAGGTAGAATGTAAAGAAATAAGAAGCAATGGAATGGATAAGACAGAGTCCGTCTGGGCAAAAATTACACTGGGGAAGAAAACTATTAGAACCTCCCTTGGGATAGTGCCTGGGATGTGCTATAGACCTCCGGGATCTAATTTGGATATGGATAGAGCCCTCTTTAATGTTTTCAATAAAGTAAATACTAATGGAAACTGCACGATCATGGGAGACTAACTTCCCAGATATAGACTGGAGGACAAGTGCTAGTAATAATAATAGTGGATGGATTCCTTCATCAAGTAGTTGCTGAACCGACTAGAGGGGATGCCATTTTAGATTTGGTTTTGGTGAGTAGTGAGGACTTCATAGAAGAAATGGTTGTAGGGGATAATCTTGATTCAAGTGATCATGAGCTTATTCAGTTCAAACTGAACGGAAGGATTAACAAAAATAAATCTGCGACTAGGGTTTTTGATTTCAAAAGGGCTGACTTTCAAAAATTAAGGAAATTAGTTAGGGAAGTCAATTGGACTGAAGAACTTATAGATCTAAAAGCAGAGGAGGCCTGGGATTACTTTAAATCAAAGCTTCTTCAGAAGCTATCGGAAGCCTGCATCCCAAGAAAGGGGGAAAAATTCATAGGCAGGCGTTGTAGACCAAGCATCTCGGAGAGGTGATTAAGAAAAAGGAAAAAGCATACAGGGAGTGGAAGATGGGAAGGATCAGCAAGGAAAGCTACCTTATTGAGGTCAGAACAGGGATAAAGTGAGACAGGCTAAAAGTCAAGTAGAGTTGGACCTTGCAAAGGGAATTAAAACCAACAGTAAAAGGTTCTATAGCCATATAAATAAGAAGAAAACAAAGAAAGAAGAAGTGGGACCGCTAAACACTGAGGATGGAGTGGAGGTTAAGGATAATCTAGGCATGGCCCAATATCTAAACAAATACTTTGCCTCAGTCTTTAATAAGACTAAAGAGGATCTTCGGGATAATGGTGGCATGACAAATGGGAATGAGGATATGGAGGTAGATATTACCATATCTGAGGTAGAAGTGAAACTTAAACAGCTTAATGGGACTAAATCGGGGGGGCAGATAACCTTCATCCAAGAATATTAAAGGAATTGGCACCCAAAATTGCAAGCCCATTAGCAAGAATTTTTAATGAATCTGTAAACTCAGGGGCTGTACCGTATGATTGGAGAATTGCTAACATAATTCCTATTTTTAAGAAAGGGGGGAAAAAAGTGATCCAGGTAACTACAGGCCTGTTAGTTTGACATCTGTAGTATGCAAGCTCTTGGAAAAAATTTTGAAGGAGAAAGTAGTTAAGGACACTGAGGTCAATGGTAAATGGGACAAAATACAACATGATTTTACAAAAGGCAGATCGTGCCAAACCAACCTAATCTCCTTCTTTGAGAAAAGTAACAGATTTTTTAGACAAAGGAAACGCAGTGGATCTAATTTACCTCGATTTCAGTAAGGCATTTGATACGGTTCCACTTGGGGAATTATTAGTTAAATTGGAAAAGATGGGGATCAATATGAAAATTGAAAGGTGGGTAAGGAATTGGTTAATAGGGAGACTACAGCGGCTCCTACTGAAAGGTGAGCTGTCAAGATGGAGGGAGGTTACCAGTGGAGTTCCTCAGGGATCAGTTTTGGGACCAATCTTTTTATTACTGACCTCGGCACAAAAAGTGGGAGTGTGTGTTAGCCGACGGCCAAGGATGTTTGGTGAGGTGCCAGCTATGCCTGTTTATACCATCCGTGACTTTAACCGCTAGGACGTACTGTCCCTTCGCGGCGGGCAGCCCGGGCTAGGCTGACGGATGCCCCAAGGTCCTAACCACCCGTGACTTTAACTGCTAGAGCTCAGAGCTCCTTCGCAGCGGGCAGTCAATACTGACTGACAGGTGCCCCAATGGCAGCACTAAGAGCCTCTCCACACCCGTGACTTTAACTGCTAGAGCTCAGAGCTCCTTCGCAGCGGGCAGCCAGGATTGACTGACAGGTGCCCCAAGAGTTTGCCCCGTGGAGGCGGCACAACTCAACGCTAGGCTCTTAGTACTCTCACCTAATGGCCAGGCTTTAGAGCCAAAACAGCTGAGGTTCTTTAATTGTGTTGGCTGCTTTACAGTAAACCAGAGAAAACAAGTCAGGCTTATGCACAAATAGTTACCAAAATGTATTAAGCTAGATTCTAATCATGTGGTTACAAAATTGCTAGTGCCTACTTATTTAAATGTAGAGATGTTACACACAAACAAGTTACAAAACACACACACAACCACACACACAAACAAGTTACAAAACTGAAGCCACAATCCCAAAGAAAGAAAACAAAGTATAGAGCTCTATTTCAAAATATGTGTACACTAAAGATAGGAGATCAGGTGCGGGTGCTTCTTACCCTCCTTGCATCTCTTGATTCCAGCGGTGCCAAGCCAGGATCAGTCACTCAATTCCACGGAAAGACGAATAAGGGACAAGGCGTAGGGACCCTCTTAGCTGCAGAAGCCTTGGGAGGCTGTCACTTATCTGACCAGCAGATAGATAGTGAAAAGCACTCAAAAATCATGGTGCTGTAGGTCCCCTACTTATACCTCTGTACTCCTTTATTCTCTTTCTCCTTTCTTATGCCAAATTGAGGCTGGTCTGTCTGGGTGACGCCAGCTTTCGCAAGAGTAGTTTACACTTGCAAAGGAGAGAAACAATAAGTTTCGACTACTGGACATTTCTTTTATCAGGGTAAATATTTTCCCACCTAGGATGTTGGTGTGTGTGTGCATCACGCTATTTAGTAGGGGCTAAGAGCCATGTCTGTCACAGGGCCTCTGCCTGCTGTGAGCTTAATCGTCATATCTGTTCCCAGAGGCACATTGTAGCAGCACACCTGTGCTTTCACAGCTTCAAAGGCTGTGCTGGAATATATATTAAGTGCCCTGTTCCGGCTTCCTCCTGTGTTTCCAGCAATGCTGGTCGGGGGTGGGGGGCGGGGCGGGGCTGGCTGTCTGGCTACAGTGTGCTAATAAAGTTTGTGGATGATACAAAGCTGGGAGGTATTACCAATTTAGAGAAGGACCGGGATATCTTACAGGAGGATCTGGATGACCTTGTAAACTGGAGTAATAGGATGACATTTAATAGTGAGAAGTGTAAGGTCATGCATTTAGGGAGTAATAACAAGAATTTTAGTTATAAGCTGGGGACGCATCAATTAGAAGTAACGGAGGAGGAGAAGGACCTCAGAGTATTGGTTGATCACAGGCGACTATGAGCCGCCAATGTGATATGGCTGTGAAAAAAGCTAATGCGGTCTTGGGATGCATTAGGCGAGGTATTTCCAGCAGAGATAAGGAGGTTTTAGTACCGTTATACAAGACACTGGTGAGACCTCATCTGGAATACTGTGTGCAGTTCTTCAGGTCTCCCATGTTTAAGAAGGATGAATTCAAACTGGAACAGGTACAGAGAAGGGCTACTAATACGATCTGAGGAATGGAAAACTTGTCTTATGAAAGGAGACTCAAGGAGCTCGGCTTGTTTAGCCTAACCAAAAGAAGGTTGAGGGGCGATATGATTGCTCTCTATAAATATATCGGAGGGATAAATACCGGAGAGGGAGAGGAATTATTTAAGCTCAGTACCAATGTGGACACAAGAACAAATGGATATAAACTGGCCACCACGAAGTTTAGACTTGAAATTAGACAAAGGTTTCTAACCATCAGAGGAGTGAAGTTTTGGAATAGCCTTCCAAGGGAAGCAGTAGGGGCAAAAGACCTATCTGGCTTTAAGATTAAACTCGATAAGTTTATGGTGGAGATGGTATGATGGGATAACATGATTTTGGTAATTAATTGATCTTTAAATATTCATGGTAAATAGGCCTAATGGCCTGTGATGGGATGTTAGATGGGATGGGATCTGAGTTACTACAGAAAATTCTTTCCTGGGTATCTGGCTGGTGAATCTTGCCCATATGCTCAGGGTTTAGCTGATCACCATATTTGGGGTCGGAAAGGAATTTTCCTCCAGGGCAGACTGGAAGAGGCCCTGGAGGTTTTTCGCCTTCCTCTGTAGCATGGGGCACAGGTCACTTGCTGGAGGATTCTCTGCTCCTTGAAGTCTTTAAACCACGATTTGAGGACTTCAATAGCTCAGTCATAGGTGAGAGGTTTTTCGCAGGAGTGGGTGGGTGAGATTCTGTGGCCTGCGTTATGCAGGAGGTCAGACTAGATTACCATAATGGTCCCTTCTGACCTTAGTATCTATGAATCTAATCTCCCTGAGCATTTCACAGTCACTATTTCCATCCTGGTCAGGTGGTCAGTAATATATCCCTACTGCCAGCATGGAATTACTACCCCCAGAGATTCTAGGGTACAGTTTGGTTCATTTAAGATTTTCCTTCATTTGATTCTATGTTTTCTTTCACATATAGTGCCACACCCCCACCAGCGTGACCTGTTCTCTCCTTCCGATATATTTTGTACCCTGGTATTATGGTGTCCCACTGATTATCCTCATTCCATCAAGTTTCTGATATGCTTATTATATCAATATCCTCATTTTATCCTCATATGAGGCACTCTAGTTCACCCATCTTATTTAGACTTCTAACATTTGTATATAAGCACTTTAAACACTTGTCACTTTTTTGCTGTCTGCCATTACATGATGTAATTGAATGAGACTTTTTCATTTGACTGTTTTTCATCAGATCCTACCCGTATTTTATCATCTTCTTCTCCATTAATCAATCCCCCCCTAAGGGATGTCTCTGTCCGAACCACGTGCTCCTCCCCACCTGTCGGCTTTCCCTCAGCCCTTAGTTTTAAGACTGCTCTATGACCTTTTTAATTTTAAGTGCCAGCAATCTGTTTCCATTTTGGTTTAGATTGGGCCCATCCTTCCTGGATAGGCTCCCCCTTTCCCAAAAGTTTCCCCAGTTCCTAATAAATCTAAATCCCTCCTCTCTACACCATTCTCTTATCCATGCACTGAGACCCTACAGTTCTGCCTAAGCGGCCCTGTGCGTGGAACTGGAAGCATTTAAGAGAATGCTACCATAGAGGTCCTGGACTTCAATCTCTTACCTTGCAGCCTAAATTTGGCCACCAGGACCTCTCTCCTATCCTTCCCTATGTCATTGGTACCTACATTGATACCACGACCACCGGCTCCTCCCCAGTATTACACATAAGTCTATCTAGATGTCTCAAGAGATCTGCAACCTTTGCACCAGGCAGGCAAGTCACCAGGCAGTTCTTCCAGTCATCACAAACCCAGCTATCGATGTTTCTAATGATCGAATAGCCCATTACTAATACCTCTCTCTTCCTAATAATGGGAGTTCCCTCCCCTGGAAAGGTATCCAGTGCAAGAAGATACCACATCATCTGGAAGAAGGGTCCCAACCAGTGATGAGCTGCCAAAATCTTAACAACCGGTTCCCTATAAAAAGTTCTGATTTAAGGGATGTGCCCCAGTATGTATTTTTTGTAACAGTTACCATACGTCCGTATTTTCCCAGGAGGAAATTTAAAAATTCCTCCCGGACGGTGATTTAAGAACCAAAAAGCCTGACCTGTCCGGGAAAATACAGATATATGTTAACCCTGCCTAAAGTTCTTTTTTAAAAAGATGGGCCTGAACTAGAAATGAGCTCCGTTTCACATATGTAGGTCCCCGCCACTCCCTGGGGGTGTGCTAGGGTGACCAGATGTCCCGATTTTATAGGGACAGTCCCAATTTTGGGGTCTTTTTCTTATATAGGCTCCTATTACCCCCCACCAGCGGTCCTGATTTTTCACACTTGCTGTCTGGTCACCCTAGGGTGTGCACATGTGTGGGTCCCAACTGCTCCCTGCCCCCCTCATTGAAGCAGGTGTGCAGGGTTACTGCCCTGGGAACTGCAGGGCACCAGCGGGGCCAGCCGGAGACAGGGGCGTGGGGCAGGGCTAGCTGGTGGCAGGGGGTGCAGGGCTGGCTGCAGGCCAGGGCAAGGGGTGCAGAGCTGGCTGGAGAAAGGAGGGTGTGGGGTTGGCTGGAGGCAAGGGGGTGTGGGGCTGGCTGCGGGCAGGGCAGGGGGTGCGGGGTTGGCTGGAGACAGGGCAGGGGCTGACTGAAGGTAGGGGCTGGCTGCAGGCAAGGCAGGGGGGTGCAGGGCTGGCTGCGGGCAGGGGCTGGCTGCAGGCAGGGCAGGGGGGTGCAGGGCTGGCTGGAGACGGGCTGGCTGTGGGCAGGGCAGCGGGTGCAGCAGGGGCTGGAGACAGGGGCTGGCTGCGGGCAGGGCAGGGGGTGCATGCAGCAGGGGTTGGCTGGATACAGGGCAGGGGATGCAGCAGGGGCTGGCTGCAGGCAGGGAGTGCAGGGCTGGCTGGAGACAGGGCAGGGGGTGCGGGAGTGGCTGGAAAGAGGGGCAGGCTGCAGGCAGGGTCTGGCTTCGGGGGTGCCTGGAGACAGGGGGTGCAGGGCTGGCTGGAGACAGGGCAGGGGGTGCTGGGGTGACTGGAGGCAGGGGGTGTGTGCGGCAGGGGCTGGCTGCAGGCAGGTGGTGCGGGTGTGGCTGGAGACAGGGGCTGGCTGCAGGCAGGGGGTGCGGCAGAGGCTGGCTGCAGGCAGGGTGGTGGGTACTCACGGGGAGAGCAGCAGGACACAGCCCAGGCCCCACCAGGCAGCATTGGGAGCCCCAGGGCCACGGGAGCAGCAAGAGGGCTTGTGCCCAGGGCCAGGCAGCAACCCACATGGCTCCCACAGCGCAGCGCCCCCGGCAGCTGGAGGAGGAATTACATCACTTCCGGGCCGGAGCCCATCAAAGCCTCAGCACCCCCTGCAGGGAAGCGGGTTAACAACCGGTTCTAAAACTGCTTCAAAATTTAACAACCGGTTCGCGCGAACTGGCTCCAGCTCACCACTGGTCCCAACTATGGGATCATTTCCTTCTGCTCCAGCTGTATGTTCTTCTTCCCTGAGATGTTTATCCTCCTCAATAGCACAGAGGCTGTCAGACTGGGTGTGGGACCGTTCTACTGTGTCCCGGAAAATCTCATCTATGTACCTCTGTCTCCCTTAGCTCCTCCAGTTCAGCCACTCTGGTTTACAAAGCCTGTACACGGTCTCTGAGGGCCAGGAGCTCCTTGCACCGAATGTCAAGGTTCCTTCCCCACTCTGAACTCTAGGGTACAGATGTGGGGACCTACATGAAAAAACCTCCTAAGCTTATTATTACCAGCTTAGGTTAAAACTTCCCCAAGGTACAAACTATTTTTCCTTTTGTCCCTGGACTTTATTGCTGCCACCACCAAGCGTCTAACAAATATAACTGGGAAAGAGCTCACTTGGAAACGTCTTTCCCCCAAAAATCCCCCCAAGCCCTACACCCCCTTTCCTGGGGAAGGCTTGATAAAAATCCTCACCAATTTGCATAGGTGAACACAGACCAAACCCTTGGATCTTAAGAACAATGAAAAAGCAATCAGGTTCTTAAAAGCAGAATTTAAATTGAAGAAAAAGTAAAAGAATCACCTCTGTAAAATCAGGATGGTAAATACCTTACAGGATAATCAGATTCACAACACAGCCATTTAAACAAAAGAGAATCCATCGCATATCTAACTAGATTGCTTACTGACTTTTTAGAGGAGTTCTGACCTGCATTCCTGCTCTGGTCCCAGCAAAAGCAACACACAGGCAGAGACCCCCTTTGTTCTCCCCCCCACTCCAGCTTTGAAAGTATCTTGTCTCCTCATTGGTCATTTTGGTCAGGTGCCAGCGAGGTTATCTTTAGCTTCTTAACCCTTTACAGGTGAAAGGGTTTTTCCTCTGGCCAGGAGGGATTTAAAGGTGTTTACCCTTCCCTTTATTTTTATGACTGGGCAGGTATTCGTACATGCTGCGTTGGGTGCAATAAACTGGACAGCCCCCCATTCTGTTGCTGAACTTCTGCCTGCATTATCTTTTTACTCCTGAAGCTCGTTCTTTTGTTGTTCTTTTTTATTAGGGGGTGTTTTGGGTTTTAAGTTTAAAGAATGGTAAGTATCTAGCCCCTGCAAAACACACACACACACACACTCCCTGTGTAAACTCCCTCGCAAAACTCCCATTAGCCATTCCTGTTCACAGTGCCTCTGGTCACTAAGGAGCAGGTTTTTTAAAGCCCTGGCCTTCCTAGGTAGCCCACCCCTGGTTAAGGGTTGATGGGTGCAAAAAGGCTTAGGGATCAAAGTCTTGTTAGGAAGCTCTCAGCCTTGCCTAGGTCATCTGTATTGGACATAGGCTTTTGCTTCAGTTCACAGTTTGACATGACTGATTGTTTGTTTGCAGCTCTTTTTCCAATACATTTTAATTGGTTTACATGTCCTGGTGGACACCAACTTCTTCCTCTAACCCACTTGGTTGGATTACTCATTGCAAATAATTTATCTAACAAATGTAGGCCTTTCTCTTTTCCCAAATTATTTATGGATAAATTATTCAAAATAAAAGCTGCTTTGACAGGACCACCAGAACATATACTCTCAGATACTGTGCTACTGTCATTTTTGGGAAACCTTTGCATGCCAGAAACCTTCTTGTAAATAAAAAGCTTGTTTACCTGGATGTTCAAAAATAAAGGGTCATGCATACCAGCAAAGCAAGTCAGTAGGATTTATTTGCAAGAACACTCAGGGATACTTTTTATGGGGTCACAAGTAGAACTGGAGGAATCATGGTGCCAGATTTCCTTAATTCTCTTGCTATTGAAGAAAGCTTATCTGAAATGCAACAAGGCTAGTAATTTGTTCCTCTCTATATCTGAAAATTTGAGATTTTTGTTTAAAACAAAACACAAACAAAAAAACAACATGCTGCACACAAACTCACTCTTTTGTTTGCCTTTCAGCACATGAACCACTTGCACCCCAGTCGGCTCTACCCCCAGCTACGATGGGTTTGTATCTTGTTCAGCTGGCTAGGTAGATCACTCCCAAAAGCCTTGTTGCACTCAGTACCATCAAGCAATATTTATGTCATTGCTTTTACACTTGAAGCGTTCTCATGCCTTAGAAGAGGAATGCTTAATATCCCTGAAGCTCAAAACTGTACACAAGTCTGACTGCTCTAAAGTGTCCAATAACTTCAACACCCATACTGTCTTCCTGGTGGTGAGCTATGGTTTTGTCCATTTTGACATTGCTTTTTTTAAAAGTGATATTCAATTAAGCTGCCCCATGACCCACTTTCATCCCAGGGTTGTAAAACCTTATGTAAAATAAATAATTACAAGAGACATTTTGGGGAAATGAGTAAAAGTATTTGGCCAATCAAGACTTAGGGTTGGTCTACACTACACAGTTAAATTGACATAAGGCAGTTTATGTCAACCTAATTACGTCAGTGTTTACATTACAGCCTGCCTCCCACTGATGTAAGTGCCCTACTACACAGACATAACTCCACCTCCACGAATGGCATAAGGCTTACAAGCTTAAGCTTACATAAGGCTTACGTTGGCGTAGTTAGGGCGACACAGTGTCTGTGTAGACATTGCGTCCCTTACATTGGCTGTCTTGTCAATTTCATGGCAGGAGCCATGAAAAAAAAAAAACTCCACAAGAAAGCCCCTGCTCCCCTGGATAGCTGGACCCAACACCCAGCTGTGAGTCAGGATGAGAAGCCCAAGCAGTCCCCCGCTCTCTGGGAGCCCCACAGCCTTGCCAATTTCAGGGCTCACTAAGCTGTGAAATTGACAAGGCTACCTGGCTCCAACAGAGAAGCTGGACCCCGCTTCCCAGTGGTGAGAAGCCATGTGTGGCTCCCTCTCTGCTCCTGGCAGGGCATGGGGAGCAGGCAGCCCACCTGAAGCCTGTGAGCCTGTAGGGCAGCCAGGCTCCCTACGCTGCCCCTCGGAGGTCAGTGGAAGCATTCCTTGTGAGGACACACAGCACTGACGCAAGGAGAATAGTGTGGACATTACTGCAATGGCTGTAAGGTTGACTTAAAATGTCAGTGTCTCTCTACACTACAGATCTAATACCCAACTCTCAAGATGCCAATTTTTTCAGCTAATTGTTTCTCCAATGACGGTAGTGCTTTAGCTTCACTGACCTGGTTTGCTAAACCATGCCATGCATTTATGGTTTCCCCTGAGAAAAAAAGCTTTCTGGAATCTGTTTTTAATTGGTTGCT
Organism: Lepidochelys olivacea; assembly: GCF_965140295.1. Lineage (NCBI taxonomy): Eukaryota > Metazoa > Chordata > Testudines > Cheloniidae > Lepidochelys > Lepidochelys olivacea. Next base: position 82,014,084 of record NC_140415.1, on the reverse strand, counting down.
CTACAGTTTCCGTGTAGGTCTCTATCTTAGTATTTGCTTTACAGTGAAAAGATTAACTAGTGGGTTTTACATCACCAATGCCTACTTAAACTTGTATAGTCATTTCCCCCATTTTTCCCTCTTTGGAGAACAACAGTGTCATGTTAAAGATTTCCCAGCTCATTCATCCATCCTGGCACCAGCTTTTATAGGCTTCATATCCTTATACTGGCGATGATGAGAACAGAGCATAATTAGAACAGCGCCATTCCTTCTGTAATTGGAAACAATAATGGATGTTTGGCTATGTAAAACCCTATAGTCAGAGACTTGTAACACAGCTGTAAAAACTCATTGAAGCAAGCGAGCATATAAGGTCATTGTGGAGTTATGTAGGGATTTTCTCCCCAAAATTCAAATATATATAATTGGTTCAACCACTGTAAAGTTATATAGCTCTTTTTTTTTTTAATTTGCCTGTTTAAAAAGAATTCATTCACAAACAAATTCAATTAAAAAGTAATTAAATTGGTTTCTAATGGAGCATAATCATTTAAAAGAAAACATACTAGGACAAAGTCTTTTTACTATGGTCAAGATGGTGCTTCAGAATCAGCCATTGTTGATGCACAGTACATTTTTAACCCATCTTCCAAAAGGATTGTGTACATGGCCAGCTGTCTATCAGGTCAACAATCCATGATACTATTAAAGATTTAGTCAACAATATGTAATCAGAATGAGGGGTTCATTTAGGTCGAAGAGGAGTTTTAAATCCTCTTCCAAAAATATTTAAGCTATTCAAATGAAACTACATATTAAAAACAATGTTAAGTGTCTGCCTTCTGCTTGAGAAACTCTGGGAAATTCAGAGTTAAGTATGGCAATTCAATTCTAAATTAATTCCCTTAGCTGCATGATATTCTAGTAGATCAATAGTGCCCATCTTTTGGTAGAACTGTGGAATTTCAGGGCTAATCTGTTTAGACAAAAATTTCTGCTGTTCTAGCTCTGTTTGTCACTATCTTACTGGCAGGGCTATTACTGCCGAACTGCAAGAAAGCACACTGTGTTGCCCAACACGCTTCCAAATGCTTTGTAGCAGGGTGGATTTGATTTAAATCACTAGTCAGAAAGACTTGATTTAATTATGGATTTTTACATAAAAGTGCCTTCTTGTTGGTTGTTATAACCTTAATACATATTCTTCACAGGTAGAGGAACTTCATTAAAATATTCCCAAACTGGGTCTCTTTTATGGCGTGCTGCCATTATAGGTTTTCCCTTCTAGTGAGAGAATGGTATGGTAGATCTAAAATCAATGAAGGCTACACTCAGAAAGACTTCTGGAATATGCTGCTCAAACAGTTTCACTTTTGTTTTAACTGCCTGTCCCTCCCTTCTCACATTTATCTCTAGACTTCTTCCCCTTGTCCAGATCTATTCTGCCTCCAACAATCTTGTATTCGTTGAACTTTCTGGAACTTTGCACTTTTAGAGAGAGGTAAGGGATTGACTCGTACACAAATCTGAAGAGGGACGATAGGGTTGAGGTCTGTTATTTCTCACTTCTATATATTTAATTTATTTATTTAAAAACATTTTTGCTGTTAACAAGCATGTTATCTCTGGAGAGACAAATCCACAGTTTGAGAACTGCAAAACTAAGCATCTCTGATGGTATCGTCTAGACTGAGCACTGAGTCCCATTGGGTAGACAGAAAGATTAACCTAAATAATCTACACAGAAGCCCCTGGAACCCCATAAGATTGGGTCGCTAATCCATGAACTATTGGAACTCGTTTACAAAACTTTTCTTAAACATTACATGAATATATTGTCTCATTCTACAGAATTAATAATCCCTATTCCATGATGAGATATCGGAGCTATAATGTATCTTAATTAAAACTATGTTTAGATATACTTTTTGAGGGAAAAACTTTTTCTCAAAAAAATCTGATTTTTTTTACATTTTTTTTTAAATCATTGATTTTTATCCACCCAGCTTTGTAGGGATGGCCCCTTCTGAACCATATACAACATTTCAGGATTATAAAACTCTAAGCATTTCATGTTACTCACAGGAACATCAGAATGGCCATACTGGGTCAGAATAATGGTCCATCTAGCCCAGTATCCGGTCTTCCGACAGTGGCCAGTGCCAGGTGCCCCAGAGGAAACGAACAGAACAGGTAATCATCAAGTGATCTATCCCCTGTTGCCCATTCCGCTAGGAAAACCATCCCTGCCCATCCTGGCTAATAGCCATTGATGGACCCATCCTCCATGAATTTATCTAGTTCTTTTGTGAACCCTTTTAGGTGTCTTGGCCCTCACAACATCCTCTTACAAGGAATTCTACAGGTTGACTATGCGTTGTGTGAAAAAATACTTCCTTTTATTTGTTTTAAACCTGCTGCATATCAATTTCATTTGGTGACCTCTAGTTCTTGTGTTATGAGAATGAGTAAACAACACTTCCTTATTTACTTTCTCCACATCTGTCATGATTTTATAAACCTATAGCATACCCCCTCGTTAGTTGTCCCTTTTCCAAACTGAAAAGTCCCAGTCATTTTAATATCTCCTCATATGTTCCATAACCCTAATAATTTTTGTTGCCCTTTTCTGTACCTTTTCCAATTCCAATATATCCTTTTTGAGATGCGGCGACCACGTCAGCATGCAGTATTCAATAAGTGGGCGTACCATGGATTTATATAGAGGCAATATGATATTTTCTGTCTTATGATCAATCCCTTTCCTAATGATTCCCAACAGTCTGTTCGCTTTTTTGACTGCCGCTGCACATTGAGTGGCTGTTTTCAGAGAACTATCCACAATGACTCCAAGATCTCTTCCTTGAGTGGTAACAGCTAATTTAGACCCCATCATTTTACATGTATAATTGGGATTATGTTTTCCAATGTGCATTACTTTGCATTTATCAACATTTAATTTCATCTGCCATTTTGTTGCCCAATCACCCAATTTTGTGAGACCCCTTTGTAACTCCTCGCAGTCTGCTTTGGGGCCTTAACTATCTTGAGTAGTTTTGCATCATCTGCAAATTTTGCCACCTCACTATTTACCCCTTTTTCCAGATCATTTATGAATATACTGAACAGCACTGGTCCCAGTATAGACCACTATTTACCTTGCTCTATTCTGAAAAATGTCCATTTATTCCTACCCTTTGTTTCCGATCTTTTAACTCAATTTCCATGTCCTCATAACTAAATGAAGTCCTCACAATGTGCCTTTGTGAACTGTCTAAACACAGAAAGAGAGAGATCCAGGACCAAGAGTTTCTCAATATCAACACCTCATTGAGAGCTGGACTGCATTGGGACAGCCTCTAGTCTAGCACCTCTATTGGTGTCAGTAGTACATGGCAGAGGCTAACTGCACCAGAAATCCATTTAACCAAACAGACACATTCTTTTATGTCTGTTAGCCACAAGATGCAAAGAAAATTATTTCTCAGTATCCCACAAAATAATAAAACCCGTTCCATCTTGGTACAGATGATCTTTGGCAACACAGTAGCCATCCTGGAATCCAGTTGTCAAGCCAAGAGGAAGTCAAAGAAAAGTGCTGGAAAGGAAACTTGATAGTTACAAATAATTTTTTCAGCTGGTGAGAACACCAATGTAAGTTTTAACAAATGTGCCCACTTCAAAATACAAGAGTTTGTAGAATATGGAACTAACCACACATTAATCTCGTTTTCTTCTGAAGTGGGTTACATCTACCACTTCCTCAGTCTAGACTCCTTTCATAGGATGAGAAACAACACCTGCTTCATGGAACATTGTATAAAAGAATATGGTTACTCATTATCAAATTATTGATGTAAATTCAGCATGCTTAATAGCATTCTCTTCATTGAAAGAAGTTGGAGAACATCCAGAAATAGGCGAAAAGACAGAATGTTACACCCAAAATTGTATTCAAGAGATTCAAAAGCAAAGTTAATCTTGATCAGGACATATGCTCTTGCAGAAGATACATTCTAGAGGAAGAAGAAAAATGCAGACTACAATAGGCCAGCATTTGGAATGAGCATTGCCAAACCACATAATCCAAAGAGCATAATTCCCACACAACTGAAGCTAAATAGGGAAAAAAAATAAATATTTCCATACTAGCTTGTGGGACAAATGCCGGTGAAAAAGGAAAACCTAAAATGGACCTCAAGCATTTTTATAGCTTGGTTATGGATAAAACAAATTCTTCTGCAGAAACCACCACAAATTTTATTATTTTATATATACACATTTTTATATTCTTGAAAGATGCTAGATCAGAAGTGGGCAAACTTTTTGGGCCGAGGGCCACATCCGGGTGGGGAAATTGTATGCAGAGCTGGGGCAGGGGGTTGGGGTGCGGGAGGGAATGCGGAGTGTTGGAGGGGGTGCGGTGTGCAGGAACGGGCTCAAGGCAAGGGATTGGGGTGCAGGAGCGGTGCGGCGTTCAGGCAGGGGGCTCAGGGCAGGGAGTTGGGTGCAGGAGGGATGTGGGTGCGGTAGGGGGCTCAGGACAGGGAGTTGGGGGGCAGGGTGCAGGAGGGGTTCGGGCTCCAACCTGGCGCCGCTTACCTAAAGCTTCCTGCATACCTGCCCTGACCCCACGCGGTGCCACTCCGGGAAGCGGCTGGCACCATGTCCCTGCGCAGCCCCCCACAAGGCTCTGCACGCTGCCCTTGCCACGCCTCCAGGTACCTCCCCCGAAGCTCCTATTGGCCACAGTTGCCTGTTCCCGGCCAATGGGAGCTGCAGGGGTGGGAGGCGGTGCCTGGAGGCAAGGGCAATGCATGAAGCCCTCTGCCCCACCCCAGGCACGTGGTGCCGGCCACTTCTGAGAGTGGCGCAGGGCCTGCAGCACCATGAGGGGCAATTGCGCGGGCCGGATCCAAAGCCCTGAGAGGCCAGATCCGGATCCAGCCCGTAGTCTGCCCACCCCTGTGCTAGATTGAGGTCCCGAAAAATGAAAGTCACTTATATATCCACACACCAAGCATATGATGGGCAGAGTCAAGGCAGCAGCTTTGCAAGCTCCCCCTACTGCTTGGCAGAATTTCCTAAACCTAACGTAGAAGGAAACTCTTCCAGGATTAAAAGGGTCGTTCAATCTCATGATAAATCCCTTTCAGTCCTTGGACTCTGCTGAAACTACCAACAAAGATGTCTGCTATTAATAATTGAAGAAGTTTGGCCCAGAAGCGGACACTAGCCTCCTAGAAATTGTTATCAGGTTTTGTCAGATGACTGCAACTTTCAGTCACCAAGTACTGGAGTAGCTAACTAAAGGCAAATAGAATGTCAATACATCAATTTAGAAACAACAATTTAGAAACTTCCTTCCCTCTTTTCTTTTATGTATCTGGGCTCAACCAGAAGGAAAAGCATATTATGAGATGATAAAACCCTATATGCTTCTCTCCAAACATCAAGAAATCCTCTCCAGAAAAAACAAAATCCTACCACAGAGTTGACTAAAAAAAAAAAATTTTCAATTTTGTTCTTTACAGAATACATTTTTCTTTTTTAAAATAAACCTGTTTAAAATGAAACCTGAAAGTAATACAATATATGTTAAGACCTAAAATTATAATCTCTTAAAATATTTAAGTAAAAAACAAAATATGCTGAATTCATGAACTTCTACCAAAAACGCTTCGTTAAAGGCTGCTAATTTTAAAAGTTTGAAGGACAGCCTAAGTAAAGTAGGTTTCAGAGTAACAGCCGTGTTAGTCTGTATTTGCAAAAAGAAAAGGAGTACTTGTGGTACCTTAGAGACTAACCAATTTATTTGAGCATAAGCTTTCGTGAGCTACAGCTCACTTCATCGGATGCTGTAGCTCACGAAAGCTTATGCTCAAATAAATTGGTTAGTCTCTAAGGTGCCACAAGTACTCCTTTTCTTTAAGTAAAGTAGGAGACTGTTCTCATCTTCAAGAGACTTAGAAGAGTAGGAACGTAGGCCCAAATCACTTTCATTTAGACATATTTGAAAATATTTCAGGTCAGCCTGGGAAAAATCAGTTTAATTCACTTACTACAATTAATCCCTGTTTAATAAATCATTGAGTTGTAAATGTGAAACATATTTTGATAAGATAAGTTTATGTACCCAAAACACTTAAGGCTGAATTGTTTTAAAAAAGTTTAGGTTTTGTGTGTTTGTTTAAATTCTAGTTACCATCCTAAGGCAGCTGGATACAAATAGTGAGCCAAAAGTTAATCAGTCACCATTTTCTAACATACTATAAATGTACAATAAGAATCTGAAGCTATACACTGAAGGGTTAATGTCTAGCTATTCCACCTGGAAGCAGGCGGGGCACACCCTGACTGTTTCCTAGGAGCAATGCACACATTGCTCTATCCAAGGACAAGGGCTAGATATGAACCCTGAGAACTTGATTGTTTGGACAGCAACTGTGGGAGGTTTCTTTAGCCTGGGCTCAAGGCCTGAGAACCAGGATTGTAGTAGATAGAGGATGGTAACTAAGCATATGAATCAACGTCATACATTCCTTTGTGTAGCAGTGTGTAATGCTTAGGGGGAGAAATATAATAAAAGGAGAAGGTGGAAGGCAGGGGGGGCAGAACAGCCCATCTCCGCTGACCAGCCTGTTTGCTTGCATAAAGCTGTGTTCTGTCTCATCACTGAACCGCAACAATACACTTTCCTAAATAAAGGTATATAGTTTTGTGTAACCTCTTAGGTAGCAAAATGATGTACCAAATCTAGTGTTAAAGCCTCTATTTAGATGTAAATCAGTATGTTTTAATAATTATATCAACCAATGAGAATGTGCCTTTCTTTAGAAAAAACTGAAGTGCAAATGATAAAGTTGATTAAAATTAACCATTTAAATCAAGACTCTCAATTTGGTGATTTAAATCGCTGATTTAAAATTCCCTTGATTTAAAATCAATCCAGCCTGCCATCACCAAAATAGCTCAGAAAGCTATATACAGAAAGAGAATCTATTATGTTTCTTTTGGCACACCTAAGAGTGAAAAACTACATGTCCAGACACAAAATACATACAGATTCTATTTTGATGTAGACATAATAAATAGTGAAGAGGATAATGCAACTGACCAAAGACAAAACAAGAATTCTCCAGTGTCCAAGATTCAGAGCAGAAATAAAAAGACTCCCTTTTAAAAAAGAGAAAGCTCCTGATAAAAGCTCATTAAAACCACAACAGCAGCCTCTATAATGCAAGAGATGTCAAAGATTCCACAACTAAATCATCCCTTAAAAAAAGGAAACAGTTTAGAAAACAATGAGAAACAAGCTGTATGTAGCCTTTTGAAGTCCAATGCATTTACTTTTTAAACCTTTTCATGAGCCCTAAAATTAACTTTAAAAAGTTAGATTAGAAGCTGTGGAAAGTGAAGTTTTTTTAATTCTCCCCAGAACAGGCACATCACAAGGAGCAGTAGAATAAATCTGCGGACAGTTCTCTATCAACATACCTCAACCCTTCTTTTGGCTTGATTTTTTACAGGACTTTAATTAATGAAATATTAGTCATTCAGAGCATATTGTTTAATACAAATTCAGAATTAAATCCCCTTTATAACAGGTATATTACTTCTTTCATTCTTTAATCTATTATGTAGTCTCATACATAGAAGTCAGGCTAAACAGATTTAAACCAAAGGATTTAAATCACTATTTTTATCATGATTTAAATCAGCAAGCAGGAAACCTTGATTTAAATCAATTTTAATTGTGTTTTGTATTTGTACTTCAGTTATTTTCCCAAGGAAAGGTTTATTCCAATTGGTTGGTAACTATTAAGATGTTGATTTACAACTAGTCTTTCCACTAAAACTTGGTGCTTCTTTTTGCTAACCAGGAGGATATAATGCATCTATACACATTTATTTAACCAATTATATAGCTTACCTTACATGTATTCAGATTCTTAAATTTTTACATGTTTATGTTAGAAAATGGTGAACGAAATTTCTTATTTACTAAATGATTAATTTTTATAATAAAATTAATAAAAATTAATAAAAATATGTTAATTTCTATTTGCATGGATATTCAATTAAACATACACAAATATTGCATTTTAATTTCTTTTTATTTAAAAACTATGAACTTTTTTCTCTTATGTATCCAGAGCTTTTATCAAACATGTTTTGCATGTAAAACTGATTTATTAGACAGTTAGTGTAGTACAGTGAACTAATTGTATCTGGTCACCATGTACTTCAAGATTTCAGAAGTAGTAGGTCATCTTCTCGCCCCTAGTTTTTATTCATAGATTGGAAGGGGAAAACAAGCTTTTTCTGCTTCGTCAACTCCCCATTGGTTTCTTAAATTGTAATGAACTAGTCATTGAACTGAACTAGTTGAATAAACTGAAATGAAGAAAATATTCTCTCTGCAGAAGATACTACTGCTGTCAAAAACTGGTTTAGCACTCAGCAAACTGGTTCCAGGAGCATAGCCAGTGACTTCCATCAGTTCAGTGACTTGACTTTCTTTAAAACTTTTGTCAGAAAACACGTACTACTTAATTTTTTTTTGTATTTTACTTGAATGATTTTAATATTGTATAGTATATATACAAACACACACACACTGTATTTTTTAGAGAGAGAGAGAGAGAGAGTCAGTAAATAAACGTAGGCCTTAACAGGGGATGTGAATTTCAAATAGTGCATTTGTAAATAGGTGTATTTAAAGGATATTTTTAAAAATAAATCAAATAAACTCAATATTTTAAAAATGGATTTTTATCCACCTTGGCAGTAGCTTAAGTAATAGCAGTCACATTTCCAGGAGACATTCTCTCTCCTAGAGTCAGCTCTAAAACAATTTCTTACTCTTCTACCAACTTCCAAAGAAACAGGACGGAAGCCTGTCAATCACATTTCTCTGGATTCCCTAGATCAGCCATGACAACAATTTAATGAACCAGGTACAATAAAAGCCTTATGTACAAGACTGGTTACATATCTGGTAACTGACTAGTTTTTATTTCAGATTTCAGTTGAACTGAAGTACAGCTACAGAAACAATTCTCATTTGAAGGACTAAACTACTGAGAAAGGGATATTTAGATCTAAACTTTGGACTGCAATAACTCCATGGAGGTGGAGATAAAGGCATACTGCTTCCACGGTGAGATTTTCTGCCAATCCATGAGGTAAATTTAAACAAAATACAAAGACCATCATCCAGAGAGTCTAGCAACTATCCGCTTCCTAAGAACTGCACACAGCAGTGCTTCATCAGTTACACAAACAGCATTTTCTAGGCTGCCAGCGCCAAGCAGGGCAGGTACCAATCTTTCCAGAGGATTAAGAATGCATTTCTCTAGATCACAAAACAGAAAGAGAAACAGATGGGTCAGCGTGCCATCAGAGGAGAAATCAGCGATGTGGAGTCTGCACATATTCTTAGTACAACTTGTTTATTTTACACTGTATATACACACTGATCCTTAAACAAAGGTGGTTACTAATGGCACGCCGGCAATGCCGTCTTTCCAAGCTTTCAGCCAAAACATAAAGCCCAGTATGCAGGGAGTAATTTTACCTCAAGAACTGACACTAGTTAGAAAAATCAAGGCAGAGAGCAAACTCTCTTGCTATTTTCCACAGCTCTCCCAAGAAAACTCACCAAGACCACAGCATTTTCTTCCAAGGTTTATTAATTTGTTTAAATGCAAAGAAAAAGAATGTCAAGACTGTGCAACAGCACTGCCTGCTGGCCACTGCTGTAACAATATAAACTACAGTTCTGATGTAGAATTAATTTATTCCATCCCACTAATATCCTCTAATATGGAGAAATATTCTCAGATTTACTTACATTGATTTTACAGATCTCTATATAGATTTTACTGAATTTGATGAGTACATTATTTTCTTCTCCCTGGACAGACTTGGGAATTACACAGCTTGAGTCTTACCTTTCCCATGAAATGACCCATTTTAATGGGCTAACAATACAGTTCTAAACCATTTTTTAAAGGAAAAAGTAAATTCTTTTAAAAATAGTATTGGTTTAAAAAAAAAAATCACATTCAAAGGGAGGGAATATATTCCTGGAATTTACATCAGGAGACTGGAAGTCAGGATTGTTGAGTGTTGTTCCAAAATCTCCTCCTCCCCCCCCCCGCAATTATCTTATTTCTCTGTGGCTCACAGTAAAATGAGTATAATCCTACTTACCTACCTCCTTCTCAGGGATATTGTGAGCATTAATTTAATCTCTACAGCATGCTAAGACTCCGAGATGTAAACAGTTATAGAAAATGGTTTATTACTATTAGTAGCTAAAGTAAGGCTCCCCTAATATAAAAAGGGAAATAGATACAAACTTAGCAAACAGCCATAGAAGGGTCGATTGCCTATACCTGTCACAATTCTGTTTGTTAACTACCATATTGCTGAGATTATAGTAATACAAGATGGTTTTGTTAATACTGTTTTATCCTGGGAAAGTTAAATTTGTTTACGATGTCTCTGGAATGATGCCACATAGAACAGATATATTAGCAAAGTAGACAGTAAAACATAAATGAATGCTAGAAAGTTGTGTGTCAGGACAGAATTAGTTTTGTTTAATGACCTAATGATTTCAAGGTCAGCCAACAGCTCAGTATGGAAAAAATCAGATCTCTGTTTTCTGGTTAAATGGAGATGCCCTGGTTCTTGGAGTTGCTGAGCACCCACAACTCCGATTAATGAGAATAAATAATTATTTGTATCATGGCACCCACAGGCCCCAGTCAAGAATGGGGCCCTATTTAGCTTGGTGCTGTATGAACATATAGGAAGGAAAAGTCCCTTCCTCAAAAAGCCAGTAATCTAATTTCAGACAAGATACAAGCGAGTGTAAACAGAGATGTTTGGCCTCCAGCTGCCAAAACTTAAGTGTGTTTCTGGTCATCCTTACTATATCTAAGAGCATATTATTGATAGCTGGAAGAAATGAGGAGATTTTAATCAGAGTAAAAACTGTCAGAATGACCACTCAAGCATCCAATAGTAAGCAAAATGAAATTCTATATAAGGTTACCCAAAAATCCCATGGGAAACCCACACTTCACTCTGTGGGTTAGCCTTGATTTCACATAATACAGTGAATGGCTGTTGTTGGTTTACGCCATAAAATGTCATTTCCTTTGAGGTACAAGAATTGTTGGCAGGAACTATATTTTGTTTTACTTTAATTTCTAGGTTATGGTTGCTGAAATTACTGTTTCACTACAACCAATGATGCTTTGAGTTTGTGCTGTTGCAATTTACACCCATATTTTGGTTTGTTTTTTACCACTAGTATTCATCACAGATTAATTACAGTAAAAAAAAAAAGCCTGACATTTTATAAATCACACGGGCTAAGATTGGATCAACTCCATTCTTTAACACACACACCCCTCACATAAATACCTTTTAAAGCGGTATTAAAGGAAGTTATGGTACAAAGGAACAGTTCAGAAAACTTTTTAATTAGCATCACCATGGTTAAAATATCACAGGAACCTGCATGATCCAGAGGATTAAACATACATGGTTGGGAGAGAAGAATTATTGAATTCTAATACCAGCTGTACCACTGACTTACCATATGGCTCTCTCCAAGTCTTACCACTCTGACTCCATTTCCACATCTGTAAAGACAGGCATAATACATTGTACTTTTACAGGTGGTGCAATAGTTAATATTTGTAAAGCACTTAACAATAAAAAGTGGTACACAAGTACTGCATGACTAAAAATTACTCTCATGCTTAAGGGATTGACAGCAATATAAATATTATTCGCTCAACTGCTGTAGGACTTCTGTTTTGTTTTTTACGTTTTCACCTAGCCAGAACATGGAGCACTTCAAGGTGAAATGAGAAAAGCCTATGTACGTCTCCTGCTCTCAGAAATTTATTTTCCATTTGCCTCCTTAATTGTTTCTAAAGTAAAAATGCTTCGCAAAAGAACTGAAAGAAGATTAATCCAGGACTGTGGTTGATAGTCTTTTCGCGGACTCCAAGGTCAGAAGGGACCATTCTGATCATCTCATTAGCCCTTCTGTAGCACAAGCCATGGAATTTTGCCAAATAATTTCTAGCGCAGATCTTTTAGAAAAACATCCAATCCTGATTTTAAAATGGTCAGTGATGGAGAATCCATCACTGGCCTTGGTAAATTAATTCCAACAATTAATTACACTCACTGTAAAATAATGTATGCTGTATTTCCAGTCTGAATTTTTTCTAGCTTCAACTTCCAGCCTGTGTGTTATGTTATACCTTTCTTTGCTAGACTCAAGAGCCTATCATCAGATATTTGTTCCCCATGTAGGTACCTATAAAGTAATCCTTTAATCATTCTCATGAACCTTCTTCTCTGAATGCTCTCCAATTTATCAGCATCCTTCTTGAACTGTAGGCACCAGAACTGGTAGTCTATCACACCAATGCAAAACAGAAGAAAAATAACTTCTCTACTCCTAGCCAAGTGTCCCCCGTTTATGCATCCCAGGATCACATTAGCTAGCCCTTTTGGCCATTGTGTAGCACTGGGAGCTCAGGGTTCAGCTGATTATTCACCACAACCCTCAAATTTTTGTTTCAGGGTTTCTTCTTTCTCGCTCTATAAAGGTATTCTTAGACCAGCTCACCAACATTAATGAGGTTGGAATTAGCCATTCGAGACAGAATTACTGCCAAGCCCTTTGAAGAAAATAGAAGTTTTGACCATGTGAAGTACCCTATCCATCCTTTATGACTGAATGTGGTATCTCACCAAGAAGAATAAGAGAAGGCAACGAAAAAAAGAAAAGAAAAGGTATCTAATATATTCCTTTTCTCCAAGAATATGCAGTCACAACTATTAAAGTTTAGAAGACTACTGTATGTCTAAAATTTATTCTAAATACTACAGATTATTTATTCCCTCGCATGCAAAAGAGACAGCTTATGTCGACAGGGAAACTATGCATACACACTGGAAGAACCGCAAACAAAGTGAACAAATTTAATATTCTATGTTGCAGTCTCACCCTCACTCCTTAAATAAAATAACTTAACACAACAGTGCCATCTGGTGTTGCAAAGTATAGTCTGAATTTCTGAAAAAAGAAAAGGAGGACTTGTGGCACCTTAGAGACTAACCCATTGATTTGAGCATAAGCTTTCGTGCGCTACGGCTCACTTCATCGGATGCATACTGTGACTAAGGTGCCACAAGTACTCCTTTTCTTTTTGCAAATACTCTGAAACCTGAATTCCTGAAAGTAGATTCTCCCAAGAAGTGTGGTTCCTACTACTTCCAGGAAAATCAAAGATGTTTACTTTAATAATGCTATCAGAAACTTAGTTATTGATTGCATAGTGCCAATCATGTGTTACAAAGAAGAGGTCCCTGCTCTAAAGAGCTTACAGCCTAATATTTACCCACTCTCATGAGCACTGGACTCCATTCTTCTCCACGGGAAAGAGGAGTCTGGTGGCACCTTAAAGCAGAGATGGCCAACCTGAACCTGAGAAGGAGCCAGAATTTACCAATGTACATTGCCAAAGAGCCAGAATAATACGTCAGCAGGTCCCCCCCCCCAAAAAAATCAGCTCCCCCTCTCCCAGCACCTTCCACCCAGTGGCAGCTGCACTGGTCAGCATTGCCCCCCCCCCCCCCGACCAGCTGTTTCATGACATGCAGGAGGCGGGGGGTGGGGGGGAGAGAGGAGCGAGGGCATGGCAGGCTCAGGAGAGGGGGTGGGAAGGGGTGGAGTGGGGGCAGGGCTCATGGCAGAGCAGTGAGCACCCCCCAGCACACTGGAAAGTTGGCATCTATAGCTGCAGCCCCGGAGTCCGTGCCTATACAAGGAGCCGCATATTAACTGATTAAACTTGGTTTTATGCTGGAAATGGCCCACCTTGATTTTCATACACATTGTAAGGAGAGTGATCACTTTAGATAAGCTATTACTAGCAGGAGAGTGGGGTGGGAGGAGGTATTGTTTCATGGTCTCTGTGTATATAATGTCTTCTGCAGTTTCCACAGTATGCATCCGATGAAGTGAGCTGTAGCTCATGAAAGCTTATGCTCAAATAAATTGGTTAGTCTTTAAGGTGCCACAAGTACTCCTTTTCTTTTTGCAAATACAGACTAACACGGCTGTTACTCTGAAATATATTAACTTATGAAGAGCTCCAGAGCCACAGGTTGGCCACATGTGCCTTAAAGATTGAGCTTTTGTGGGTAAAAAACCCATTTCTTTAGATTCATGAGTGAAAATTACAGATCCCAAATAAATCTGTTCTGTAATGTCCAGGCATCTGAAGAAGGTTTCTTTACCCATGAAAGCTTATGCCCAAATACATCTGTTAATCTTTAAGGTGCCACCAGACTCTGTTGTTTTTGTGGACAACAGACTAACATGGCTACCCCTCTGATATATGAGAAAGAGGGAATTCCAGGCCTTGCTCGTTAACACCATGTGTTTATCCCCAGTATACTGATGTTACTAAGTTATTTTTTATTATATGAAATTCTTTAGGAATTTTGTAAGTATAACACTCATGCAACAATATATAATGTTTTGCACTTACAGAGCACAGCACCATAAGAAATTATCAAGACTATACAAAGGAGGTGAATGTAATTATCTCAGTTTTCCACATGGGAAGTTTTTAATCTTTCTTGGTGAGAAGTCTCTGGCTATACACAGGGTTGGGTTTTGTTGTTCTGAATAATTAAAAAAAAAAAAACCATTTCCTTCCCTCCCCCAATTTTATAGCAGCCTACATTTTAGCTTTTGAACACCACAGAAAACAGAACCGTATACAAGAAAAAAGAATAATCCTATGTAGGGGAGTGAACTTGTTATATACTCTCCTGTTAATTAACAGCCAACCAACTACTATTTAGTTCATCTGGTGCATTCCAAGGAAACACACTGAAGTAGCTATTCAAAAATATTTAAAAAATAAAAATCTACAAATTAAAGTAAACCAGGAAAGGGTGATTTGATTTAGCAGTATCCCCAGGCAAGAATTAGGCAGGGGAGATCCCATGATCACGAAGGTGGTTTTCCCAGGGTGAGGCTCATCCGTTGCACTGCGGGTGTGCTGACCTTTGCGATTTCCCCAAATGCGTGAAACTCGACTGCATAATTTGTGGTTAGTTATACCAGAGCCAGGGAACCACCCCCACAACACACACACAAACTTGCCAAGATCCTCGGGGACAGCCAAATCCTCAGAAGCACTTGAGCTGTACTCAGCGCACATGAAGGGAGTGGGGAAAGGCATAGAGAGCTTTCCATAACACTGCGCCTGAGGGCAGCTACAGGCTAGGCCTTGGTGCAAGTTGAAGCAACCTCCACGCTGCTTTAATTTGTGCTGGCTAGAACTCCGCAGCACAGCACCATCTCCCACCACTCTTCCTCCCCAGGGCCTCACCCACTATGCCAGCGCGGGCAGCACTGAGCTGCCTAGGCCCGCTCGAACCTGTCAGAAAGGGGAGTCGCCAGCTGACCCTCTTTAAATCAGCTTCCCATGCCCTTTGTGCAGCAGGGCCGGCCCAGGGCGTTTTACTAACAACTTGCCCCGTGCTCTGTTAGCACGTTCACGCTGTGTACTCACCATGGCGGCTGCTTCTACTCCCTTCTTTCCCTTCGCAGCCTGCCCGCTGCGAGCCACGTGCGGCTCCCGCCCGCCTTCTCCTGGGCGCTCCGTTGTTGGCTCTGCCCCTTTCTCCGCAGCTCTCCTTTCCTTTCATCCCCACTACCACGCACTGTGTTCTCATGCCTCTGCCACTGCCCTCCCTGTTACCCCCGGGCACTTGTCCTCTCCCCCACTTACACCCACCGTCCCTCCACAGCCCGCACGCGCCCAAACTCTCCCCCCCGCTGCAGGAGGCGGCGTGCGCGCCCCTCCAGCAGCCCGGAGCACCGGCCTCTGCTCCTGCTCCTCGTTGGGGGAAGGGGAAGAGGAGGTACGGGGCTGGCCGGGTTTGCTCTGCCTCCTACTTCTCCAGCCTTCCCTCCCCACGTGGTAGAAGCGGGAGGCGACGCTTTCCGCGCCGCGAAGGAAGTCGCTGTGAAGCGAGACAGCGCCGAACCCCCCTGCCCCCGAGAAATCTCAATGGCGGAGATGGAAGAGTTTAAGGGGCTGCTGGGCTTCCTCACCGCACCCAGTAGGGGCAAGAGAGGAACCACCGCCCTCCTCTGAGCAGCCAGGCTGGAGAAGGGGTGCGGCTGTGCGACCCAGCCCCTCAGCAAGATTTTCAGCAACTTTTAAACGGAGGGCGGAGGCTGTAGGGCAGGGGGTTCTCAAACCGGGGGGGGGGGTTATTACATGGGGGATCGCGAGCTGTCAACCTCCACCCCAAACCCTGCTTCACCTCCACCATTTATAATAGCCTTAAATATATATTAAAAAGTTTAATTTATAAGGGGGGCGGTGTCACACTCAGAGGCTTGCTGTGGGAAGGGGGCACCAGTACAAAGGTTTGAGAACCACTGCTATAGGGACTGCCTAGCCCTCAGCCACTGGCAGGTACTTTACCTTGCGGGCTTTCGATGACTCAAGCAGGGGTTGCGGAGTGCTCCTGCTCAGCCACGCAACAGCGGGGCAAGGAAGTGCCCACTGCCCTACTCTGTACAGCTCCCCCCGTGACACTTTATGGAGGTTATATAATGCCACGCCTATGCTTGTAGAGAACACTAAACTTTAGTTTATGGTCAACTCACTGCCTCAAGTAGGGAGAGGTTTGAACTACACTAAGCAACTGTGAGAGGGAAGCTGTAGACAGGACTGGACTTATTGGGTGGGAGTTCACTACGCAGGGCACTATGGTCAGGAAAGTAGTTCACAGCATCAGCATCTCTGAGTTCCCAGCCATCAGCCTCTGCTCCTTGGCCACCCAGCTCTGAAGGCATGCCACCCTCAGTGCCTGTCAAAGTTCCTTCCCCACTCTGAAGTCTAGGGTACAGATGTGGGGACCTACATGAAAAACCCCCTAAACTTATTTTCAGCAGCTTAGGTTAAAACTTCCCCAAGGTACAAACTATTTTACCTTTTGCCCTGGGACTTTATTGCTGCCACCACCAAGCATCTAACAAATATATAACTGGGAAAGAGCCTGCTTGGAAACATCTTTCCTCCCCCCGCAAATCCTCCTAAACCCTACACCTCCTTTCCTGGGAAAGGCTTGATAAAAATCCTCACCAATTTGCATAGGTGAACACAGATCCAAACCCTTGGCTCTTAAGAACAATGGAAAAGCAATCAGGTTCTTAAAAGAAGAATTGTAATTGAAGAAAAAGTAAAAGAATCACCTCTGTAAAATAAGGATGGTAAATACCTTACAGAGTAATCACATTCAAAACTGATAGAGAATCATTCTAGGCAAAACCTTAAGTTACAAAAAGAGGAATATACATTCCATTCAGCCATTTAAACAAAACAGAATCTAACGCATCTCTAACTAGATTGCTTATTAGCCCTTTATAGGAGTTCTAACCTGCATTCCTGCTCTAGTCCCGACAAAAACATCACACAGACAGAGAGAACCCTTTGTTTCCCCCCCCCCCCCCCACTCCAGCTTTTAAAGTATCTTGTCTTCTCAGTGGTCCTTTGTCAGGTGCCAGCGAGGTCATCTTAGCTTCTTAACCTTTTACAGGTGAAAGGGTTTTTCCTCTGGTCAGGAGGGATTTAAAAGGTGTTTACCCTTCCCTTCATATTTATGACAGTGCCATACTGCTGCTGTCACTGGCCAGGTCTTCAGAGCTAGTTGTCATCCAACAGTCCTGGCTGCAGTGTTTTCCCCAGGAATTGAAATTTGGGGTCAGGGCTGATGAGGAGTGAGACTGTGAGAGTGAAGGTGGGCTGTATAGCACCATAGTAAAAACAGAAAAATGTTTCATGACCATTTTATTAGATTTAACTCATGTTTTAAAATCATCACACAAAATTAAAGTTAGCTACTTAAGCCTTCTGTGAAGCACTACATCTACATCCTTCTTGGTTTCTTGTTATAATTTTGCACAACTCTATTAATGAACTTCTTGAATAAATGTGTTCATCTTTAGTGGCTTCTTGTGGGTCCGGTACTTCCATTCCTTCAACTGATATGCTCATTAGTTCATTCACATGATCAGGCAGAAGATGACTTCTTTCAGAACACAAAATTCTATTCAACGATGAAAAAGAACACTGAACCATAGCTGTTATGACTGGGAGTAGCAAGAGATGAATTCCTACTTCTTTCATCCCAGAAAACAGCATAAAGATTGGGTCGAGCAACTAGTGATGATAAAAAAAGAAGTTGAAGTCAAATCTTCATTAATTCGTGGTATGATATTCCACTCTGTGTTCAAATTCTCTAATCTGTCCTGAGCACATGGCAGCCCCATTGCTGGTAGTGCCTCACTCTACTCAACTGTCATGTTTTATAGGACAGGAATCTGTAAAAGCTATGTAAAGGTTGAGTAGAATCTAGAAGTCACTGTTGTAGATTTTTAAGAATAAAGTCTGTGTACTTTTTCAGTTGTCTGAACAAACATTTCTTGTCCTCTTCACTTAAGGATTCAATATAAATGCCTTCATTAGCCAACTTCTGGATGAAGTCTTTGCTTCTTCCAGTACGTTTTTAATGGATAGCTCTCTGATTGAGCCAAATGTAGCTTCTATTGCTGGACAAATATCTACTACTGTTGTAGCAAATGCCTGGATGGTTTCAACAGTAGACTTACAAGAGAGAGAATGGCAATAATCTTCTTTGAACATAGTAGCAAAAGTAATCCACCAGCCTCACTACTTAGATCCATCCCATCTTGGTAGACACATTCCAAAGCCAGTAACAACGGCTGGAGTAATTTTAAGACAACAGCCAACGATCGCTCATGAGAAAGCCAGAGGGTTTTCCCAGGTTGGACTAATTTGAACTTCAGTCCCAGTGTATTTTCCAAGACACTCAGTATTTTTGGACTCTTGCTGAAAAAAAAAAAGAATATAATGACATTAAATTTATAGCTTTTTAAATGTCTTTTGACGTGTCTGCAGCTCATACTAGCGCTAGTTGGAGTAGATGGCCTCTGCAGTGTGTATAGGAGACATTAGGGTTACACTTTTCTCTGAACTATGCTTGTTCTCCACAATGTCTTCCAGAGCAGTTTGCAGCTCCATCAAATACACAAGGAACCATCTGTTTGGGGTCCAGTCGACAAGCATTTAACTCTTCTAAAATGTGGGCTGTCACAGATGCAGCCGATGTGTCTTTTATAAAACTTGAACATCTAGAAATGCATCTACTGGCCTACCTCTATCAAGATAACGTACACAATAACAATACTTTGTGTCCATTTGCATCAGTGCATTTATCAGCTGCAATTTTTTTGCATGTGGTGAGAAAGTTCTTCACTTTTTCAACTGTTGAGTCTCACTGTTTCACCACATGCCTCTAGCAAGTCAGTTGAGTTTCTTGCCGAAAGATAGTGAGCATTTGCTGGTCTTGTTCGGAACCAGTGTTCAACTTCAGGATGAACAAGTGACAATGCACTTAACATTGGCCTCCAGTTTGTAGTGTGTGGTATCTCTTGCTTAAATAGCATGTATGATGCCACAACCATGTTTGTTCACATGAACTGTGTTGTGTCTCCAGTATTCTTAACAGCCTCATTAACACTCACCGGTGTTGTCCTTGGTCAGTGGAGACTCAGAGTTCAGAGATGCTTTCACATGAGTTCACCTCCCAGGTGCGGGGCAAGAAGGCATCTTGCTTGTTCCTTCAGCTGCTCACAGTTCGCTCTGGCCACTGTTGTTCGTTGTGCTACCATTCACTCCATTGCTCTGTTGCCATTGACCCTGTGCTGTAACCTTCTGCTGCCACCTGTGACCTCTGTGAGTTGGTATCTTGAGGTTCCACACAGAAATCTCACTGATTTCAGCTGAGCTCTCAGTGGGAGATCTGGGCCATCTCTTCCACAGAAACACTGTCCCACAGCAGGTCTAAGCACTTAGACCTGATCATCAGTGATTTCAGCTGTAGTGGTCACTTAACAAAACAAAAGATTATCTATGGAGCCTAATCAGCTCTGTCTTAAAACACGGGAGAGGCACAGATCAAATAGTACTTGTGACTCATGCAGACCATCAAGCAAAACACCTGTCCCCACCCTCTCTCGATGCCCTCAATCAGCACAGTAAGTACAGTTCTACTGCCCCTTTACTCATACAATAAGAAAATTTCATTCCCTCCCCGCATTCAAGTGATTTGTAACCCAACCCCAACCAAAAACTATCACTTGGGCAACACAGCTGTTTGCTGGATACCTAGGTAGACTAGGGGTATGTCTACACTACGAAATTAGGTCGAATTTATAGAAGTCGGTTTTTTTGAAATCGTTTTTATATATTCGAGTGTGTGTGTCCCCACAGAAAATGCTCTAAGTGCATTAAGTGCATTAACTCGGCGGAGCGCTTCCACAGTACCGAGGCAAGCGTCGACTTCCGGAGCGTTGCACTGTGGGTAGCTATCCCACAGTTCCCGCAGTCTCCGCTGCCCATTGGAATTCTGGGTTGATATCCCAATGCCTAATGGGGCTAAAACATTGTCGCGGGTGGTTCTGGGTACATATCGTCAGGACCCCGTTCCCACCCTCCCTCCCCCCGTGAAAGCAAGGGCAGACAATCATTTCGCGCCTTTTTTGTCTGCTGCCAGCCAAAGATGTAAAGGATAGATGGAGTGGGTCAGAACAAGAAATAGACCAGATTTGTTTTGTACTCATTTTCCTCCTCCCCGTCTAGATCACACTGCAGTCAGTCACAGAGAAGGCGCAGCGAGGTTAATCTAGCCATGTATCAATCAGAGGCCAGGCTAACCTCCTTGTTCCAATAACAACGATAACTTTGGTGCACCATTTCTTATTGGAACCCTCCGTGAAGTCCTGCCTGAAATACTCCTTCATGTAAAGACACCCCCTTTGTTGATTTTAGCTCCCTGAAGCCAACCCTGTAAGCCGTGTCGTCAGTCGCCCCTCCCTCCGTCAGAGCAACGGCAGACAATCGTTCCGCGCCTTTTTTCTGTGCGGACGCCATACCAAGGCAAGCATGGAGGCCGCTGAGCTCATTTTGGCAATTAGGAGCACATCAACCACCACACGCATTATCCAGCAGTATATGCAGCACCAGAACATGGCAACGCGATACCGGGCGAGGAGGCGACGTCAGCGCGGTCCCATGAGTGATCAGGACATGGACACAGATTTCTCTGAAAGCATGGGCCCTGCCAATGCATGCATCATGGTGCTAATGGGGCAGGTTCATGCTGTGGAACGCCGATTCTGGGCTCGGGAAACAAGCACAGACTGGTGGGACCGCATAGTGTTGCAGGTCTGGGACGATTCCCAGTGGCTGCGAAACTTTCGCATGCGTAAGGGCACTTTCATGGAACTTTGTGACTTGCTTTCCCCTGCCCTGAAGCGCATGAATACCAGGATGAGAGCAGCCCTCACAGTTGAGAAGCGAGTGGCGATAGCCCTGTGGAAGCTTGCAACGCCAGACAGCTACCGGTCAGTTGGGAATCAATTTGGAGTGGGCAAATCTACTGTGGGGGCTGCTGTGATGCAAGTAGCTCACGCAATCAAAGATCTGCTGATATCAAGGGTAGTGACCCTGGGAAATGTGCAGGTCATAGTGGATGGCTTTGCTGCAATGGGATTCCCTAACTGTGGTGGGGCTATAGACGGAACCCATATCCCTATCTTGGCACCGGAGCACCAAGCCGGCGAGTACATAAACCGCAAGGGGTACTTTTCGATAGTGCTGCAAGCTCTGGTGGATCACAAGGGACGTTTCACCAACATCAACGTGGGATGGCCGGGAAAGGTGCATGATGCTCGCATCTTCAGGAACTCTGGTCTGTTTCAAAAGCTGCAGGAAGGGACTTTCTTCCCAGACCAGAAAATAACTGTTGGGGATGTTGAAATGCCTATATGTATCCTTGGGGACCCAGCCTACCCCTTAATGCCATGGCTCATGAAGCCGTACACAGGCAGCCTGGACAGTGGTCAGGAGCTGTTCAACTACAGGCTGAGCAAGTGCAGAATGGTGGTAGAATGTGCATTTGGACATTTAAAGGCGCGCTGGCGCAGTTTACTGACTCGCTTAGACCTCAGCTAAACCAATATTCCCACTGTTATTACTGCTTGCTGTGTGCTCCACAATATCTGTGAGAGTAAGGGGGAGACGTTTATGGTGGGGTGGGAGGCTGAGGCAAATCGCCTGATTGCTGTTTACGCGCAGCCAGACACCAGGGCGGTTAGAAGAGCTCAGGAGGGCGCGGTACGCATCAGAGAAGCTTTGAAAACCAGTTTCATGACTGGCCAGGCTACAGTGTGAAAGTTCTGTTTGTTTCTCCTTGATGAAACCCCCCGCCCCTTGGTTCACTCTACTTCCCTGTAAGCTAACCACCCTCCCCTCCTCCCTTTAATCACCGCTTGCAGAGGCAATAAAGTCATTGCTGCTTCACAGTCATGCATTCGTTATTCATTCATCACACAAATAGGGAGATGACTACCAAGGTATCCCGGGGGGGGGGGGGGGTGGAGGAGGGAAGGAAAATGCCACACAGCACTTTAAAAGTTTACAACTTTAAAATTTATTGAATGACAGCCTTCTTTTTTTTGGGCAATCCTCTGTGGTGGAGTGGCTGGTTGGCCGGAGGACCCCCACCGCGTTCTTGGGCGTCTGGGTGTGGAGGCTATGGAACTTGGGGAGGAGGGCGGTTGGTTACAGAGGGGCAGCAGTGGCAGTCTGTGCTCCAGCTGCCTTTGCTGCAGCTCAACCATACACTGGAGCATTCTGGTTTGGTCCTGCAGCAGCCTCAGCATTGAATCCTGCCTCCTCTCATCACGCTGCCGCCACATTTGAGCTTCAGCCCTGTCTTCAGCCCGCCACTTACTCTCTTCAGCCCGCCACTTACTCTCTTCAGCCCGCCACCTCTCCTCCCGGTCATTTTGTGCTTTCCTGCACTCTGACATTATTTGCCTCCACGCATTCGTCTGTGCTCTGTCAGTGTGGGAGGACAGCATGAGCTCGGAGAACATTTCATCGCGAGTGCGTTTTTTTTTCTTTCTAAGCTTCACTAGCCTCTGGGAAGGAGAAGATCCTGTGATCATTGAAACACATGCAGCTGGTGGAGAAAAAAAAAGGGACAGCGGTATTTAAAAAGACACATTTTATAAAACAGTCGCTACACTCTTTCAGGGTAAACCTTGCTGTTAACATTACATACATAGCACATGTGCTTTCGTTACAAGGTCGCATTTTGCCTCCTCCCACCGCGTGACTACCCCCTCAACCTTCCCCCCTCCCTGTGGCTAACAGCGGGGAACATTTCTGTTCAGCCACAGGCAAACAGCCCAGCAGGAATGGGCTATACTGAGTGTCCCTGAAGAAAAGCACCCTATTTCAACCAGGTGACCATGAATTATATCTCACTCTCCTGAGGATAACACAGAGAGAGAAAGAACGGATTTTGGTTGAATGCCAGCAAACATACACTGCAATGCTTTGTTCTACAGTGATTCCCAAGTATGTGTTACTGGCCTGGAGTGATAAAGTGTCCTACCATGAAGGACGAAATAAGGCTGCCCTCCCCAGAAACCTTTTGCAAAGGCTTTAGGACTACATCTAGGAGAACCGCAAATGCCAGGGCAAAGTAATCCTTTCACATGCTTGCTTTTAAACCATGTATAGCATTTTAAAAGGTACACTCACCAGAGGTCCCTTCTCCGCCTGCTGGGTCCAGGAGGCAGCCTTGGGTGGGTTCGGGGGGTACTGGCTCCAGGTCTAGGGTGAGAAACAGTTCCTGGCTGTCGGGAAAAACGGTTTCTCCGCTTGCTTGCTGTGAGCTATCTACAACCTCCTCCTCATCATCATCTTCTTCGTCCCCAAAACCTGCTTCCGTATTGCCTCCATCTCCATTGAAGGAGTCAAACAACACGGCTGGGGTAGTGGTGGCTGAACCCCCTAAAATGGCATGCAGCTCATCATAGAAGCGGCATGTTTGGGGCTCTGACCCAGAGCGGCTGTTCGCCTCTCTGGTTTTCTGGTAGGCTTGCCTCAGCTCCTTCAGTTTCACGCGGCACTGCTTCGGGTCCCTGTTATGGCCTCTGTCCTTCATACCCTGGGAGATTTTGACAAAGGTTTTGGCATTTTGAAAACTGGAACGGAGTTCTGATAGCACGGATTCCTCTCCCCAAACAGCGATCAGATCCCGTACCTCCTGTTCGGTCCATGCTGGAGCTCTTTTGCGATTCTGGGACTCCATCATGGTCACCTGTGCTGATGAGCTCTGCATGGTCACCTGCAGCTTGCCACGCTGGCCAAACAGGAAATGAGATTCAAAAGTTCGCGGTTCTTTTCCTGTCTACCTGGCCAGTGCATCTGAGTTGAGAGTGCTGTCCAGAGCGGTCAGAATGGAGCACTCTGGGATAGCTCCCGGAGGCCAATACCATCGAATTGTGTCCACAGTACCCCAAATTCGAGCTGGGAACGTCGATTTAAGCGCTAATCCACTTGTCAGGGGTGGAGTAAGGAAATCGATTTTAAGAGCCCTTTAAGTCGAAATAAAGGGCTTCACTGTGTGGACGGGTGCAGGTTTAAATCGATTTAACGTTGCTAAATTCGACCTAAAGTCCTAGTGTAGACCAGGTGTAGACCAGGTGTGAATGTAAATACAATCTGGTCCTGAAGCCTTTCCCCCCAGCCCATCACTAGCTGTCAGGGAGGGCTTATTTAGACCTTGCTTACAAATCATAATTTGAAATTAGTAGGTTGGCCAACAGCACCAAAGTGAATGCACTGACATGGTCATAAAAAAACCCCCAAAAAACAGCTGTATAAGGAAGCTAGTCTATGGTAATACTTTTCAAATCTATTACACTTTTTTAGATTCATGTATTTTATCACACACTGTATATGCTTTTAAAGTGTGTATTAATGTTTCAATTTCAATTCAGATTTCCAAACAATCACTGAATTGACAACACTACATGTAACTAGTTCACAAAACGGGGGGGCGGGGGAGGGTTGGGGAAATTCAGGGCAGGCATGTAGGGAAATCCCTGCCTGGCTGTTTGCTCAGCAAGTGCTGAAGCAGCCCCTGGTACCTAAAAGGAGCAACTGTAAGCAATCCACCTGTGGTTTGCCTTGACTAGGAAAAGCTGTCCATGTTTAGGTTTGCCTTGGTTAACAGCTATACCTGATCTGAACTTGACCTTTTTCCTAGTGTAAATGCAGAGCTTCAGTTTAATTTTAACTGGTCATGTGCTACCCTGGATAGTCACCTAGGACTGCATTGATAAATACATACATTACACTGCTCTTGGGAGCAGCAGCAGACAGCTGTTATTGGTGAGACAGGAGACACCTGTGCTATGCTATCACTTCTAAACCACATTTTGCTACAAGCAGTAGAGCTCTGCTGCCCAGCTATGGATGAAGGTAGGGCCAGAGCACATTGTCACTACTGGGGTCTCCAGAGCCTACCCAAAGGAAATCAGTGAAAATCATGCTGCTGCCAAGCTTCCTCAATCTTAACGAACATTTTTTAAAAAGCAGTTAGATAACCTAACCAAACCATTTAAAAACCTCTAATGTTAGCCAGTTATCAGAAGCATCGGGGCAGAGTTTATTTACAGAGCTAATAAAATAAACTGAAAGATGACACATATGAAAAGCAAATTTTATTTAAGTTTTTAAACCACCACAACCTGGTCCCCACAGAAGGCAAAGGTCACAGCAATAATCTTCCTTTTCCCCAGATAAACTTTTTTTTTCCCTGCATAGGACAACTCCTTAAAGCAGTTCTCTGCCCTATGAATCCAACAGCTTTGGTACCTACCATTTTTCTGTAGAGGAGCAAAGAAATTTGCAGACAGCTTGAATTCTGCACCCCAACAGAAGAGTAATTGTAAAGGGCAAAACAAATACTGCTTTGCAGTTCACCTTTAACTCAGTTCATATACCTCAGACAGCAACTTTGTGTAGGCATGGGTTGATTGCATAGATCTTGAAAATGGATCAAAAAAGTATTTTATTTCCAACAGTCAGGAACTATTTCAACAAAGTAAAGGCACAGGATAGGTGTATTCTGGATTCACCAGGGATTCTTTTTGCAGTAAGAATTCTTGTTCTCATCCAATCATTCATACTAGGAATCGGAAAAATTCCAAAATGAATTAAGAAGGCTAAGTCCTCCAGCTCTCTTGGGGGAGTCATGGCTTTGAGAGCTCAATTATTTGCCTGGCTTCTTTAAAATAAGATGAGGAAAATAAGAGTTCTGATTCTTATTTGAGCTTTCTTAGTTTTCCAATTAGAAGCTTAGAAACTTGGGAAGTTAACATGACAATTTAAATGATAGAGATAAAATTAAAACTCATGAGCAGGTAAATAAATTAATGGTCTCTTCTCTCTATATTTTCACTAGAAAGCAATGAAAACGTAGCGTTAAAACACAATAGAGAGAAAGGGGTAAAATGGAAATATTGGGGGTTACTCCAAAGAAGTCTCCAGTTTGTCAGAAAAAAAATATTTAGGAGTTGCATCTAATACGTTCAGAGGCAAAGAAACAAAAAAGCATACCTATTGTGAGTACATTTTCAAGTATCTAATATCACATTTAAACAAATAGATTACCAACATTCTATATACTGGGGTAGGTCTGCATTCTTTCTAGTGGACTTTGAGGAATGTACAGTGTTTTGGTGGGGGGGTGGCAGGGAGAGGAGTTATTTTGTGTAAACATATCTTCCCTTCAAAGGTTTGGCATTCGGCTCAGTAAGGTTAGATGCTATTCCTTCTAAGCCAATTGACATCATTAACTTGGTAGAGAGTAGGTCTGCCATTTGACACCACCACCAGTTGTGCCCCCAAACCATTCACTGGCGGCATGGTAAATTAGAAATATTATATTTAGTGTAATAGCGGTCATCTGACATCATTACAAAATTGCAGTACACAAATTCACATATCAGGAAAGGACTGAAAATACTGCAAACATTTTTCAATAAAAATAGACTATGTTGGACAATTTTATTGAAGTCACTTCCTTTTATTGCAGTGTCCCCTTGTACAAAGTAGTAACTGCAATATTCAATGTTAAAACATTAGAAAAGCATGTGTGACAGTTACAGTACAGTATTATCAAAATATTACATTTTCAAACCCAGTGGATAACTAAATACCCAACCAAGCTCAAATCTTTAAATTAATTCCATAGTTCATTTTTAAATATGTAATGTCAGGAAAGCATATAAAAAGAATGTATGTAAAAGAAAAGAAACCTAAATACAGTCAAACAAATGAACAAAAAAATAAATAATTGATTTCTTCAGCTATGGTTGCTCCTTCTAAACTCATAAAAAGAAATTTCATCAACAGAAATAATGCAATTGCCATGCGTTAATGAGAAATTATATATTTCAAGTCATTAACAATGATTGGAACTTAAAAAAAATTTGGCTTCAAAATCAAAGTTTATATAGACTAAATAGAAATCGGAATGACTGTCACTAGCTAATATCTGTTGCTCACAATTACTAGTAACTGTTGAAGTTTATTAGAGTGTTACAATAAATCTTGAAACTGTTGATCTGGTGTCTAGTGTTAGTGAAGTTTTGAGAGTGCATATGTGAAAAGCATCCTACATTATTTTACAGACTACAATTCCCTCCCCATCCCCAAATGCATATTTAGATATATTTTATATAATTTTATACACATATATGCATGTATGCACACACTTCATTTGGTTCCTGCATTACAGATAACAAGCAATGGTTTCCTGAATGGACAAAACTTTAAATAAGTGTACCTGTGCACATTTTCAAGATAGCAGCACTAAGTTCATGCCTTATTGTCCATCTGTTTAAAAACAAAACAAAACAAAAAGAACGAAACATGGCAACGATTCCATGTTCACTGAATAAGGAGACATCCCTACCACCTCAACAAGCACTGCAAAACCTGTAACAGACACAATGAGGCTGTTACATTTTTTTTCTGTAATTAAACAGTACTATTAGAATTTGTTTGATTATAAATTGTGTCTTAACCAGGCCCATGTTAGCATTAATTTACTTTGTACTCGGCAGCAAAACATGCTGCTTTTAAAAAATTGAAACAATTTAACCAATTCAGATCCAGACTGGTAGAAACCAAATGCAAAAATGGAGATTTTGTGACTTACCAATGACCTGACTACAGCATGCACTGTGGATAAAGCGTAGAACACATCTCCAATTGTCACTACTTCACGCTGTATCTTACTTCACAATGACTAATAGCTTTGTCCTTCAAAAGGAACTATGAGTATTTAATATAATGCTATGTTAAGCATAAAAATAAACCTTTTCTAAGGATCATCTTCAATGAAAATCATTGAAACACTAGCAATGTGACCCAGTAACATTCCCAGTACTAATATCTAGAGGTTGCAAAATGTTTTAGGCAATCCTTTCCTGAAAAATATATAGGAATTTAAAAAATAGTTCATATTACTCACCTTTGTACAAAGGCTCAAGTGAAAATTTTTATTTATGTGTTAGAAGACTAAATTAGAAAGTAGTCAAAACATACACCGGAAGGACACAAAAATTGGCAGTTTTTATTAAACATGAAAAATGTGTAAAGTATCATGTATGATGGTCTAAATTTCTAGATTAAGCCTGAGTATTTATTTAGTAAGACTAAATGTGAGGTCTGACAACTGAATGAACTGACCTAAAAACAGCTCCCCTAATAACCAGTGGTCCATTTAACCATTTGATGAAAGATTCCAAATTTTAGTTTTTACATTTTATATTGGATGGTGTAGCGAGATTCCACATAGTGTTTACAGTATTCTGTTAGATGGCATCACATTGCTCATATTTGCTCCTTCAAGCCTTAGGTTAACACTTTCTTCAAATAAACTAAATGACACCAAGATCTGAAGGCCAGGAATTAAGACAGGTCCTCTTCTTTAAAAAACCTAAAATAATCCAAAAAGCTATCTTCAGCCTACAACAGGAATACAGTTACATATTAGAGCTAAAGACTGACACACTAACCTTCACCAAGGTAGCCAAAGTTATATGCATCTCAAATTTTGAATGGAAAGAAGGGCACAATGTCAAATCTGAGAAAAAAAGGTCCTCCCATCATTTGTCTAGCGCAATTAGTTTTAAGGGTACAAGTTCAGTAGTACAAAGTCTTGGACAATAACATTATGATTTTTTTATTCCAACTGACCTGCCCTACCTTTGTTTCAAATCTAACAGGTATCATTAATACATTCTGAATAGAAAACACAGTACTAAAAATAATAGCTTGATGGAAGACTGAAAAGCAGCATTCATTTTATTGCAAGATGGAAGAGACTAGAAACTAAAGGACGTTTGAGCTAAAGTCTTAGTTGAAGGCAGATGTTGACATTCTATCTAAATGTACAAAATTGGGTGTATAGATGCAGTTTGGTTAATTTCAGAAGGCACCTCAAGGCTAAAAGGCTTTTATAAATCTATAATCCTTTCATTGATCAAAAATAAAAACACTTATTGCTGCTATTCAAGTAGCAAAGAAAAAGCTTGTTTTGTTGTTCTTCAGTCTAACAAGGAATCCTCCCCCATTAAGCAAGATTAAGTTATAGAAGAATTTGAATAAAACTGAAGATTTCACAACTTTAGAAATATAGTGACTTTCCTTGTGTGCTTTCAAGTCAGTAGAACAGTGAAAGAAGTGTCACTTTTTGCCTTTGTGATGTTAATAATCTTAGTCACTCTCTTCCAGGCACTGAAGTACCATTTCATCACAGTTGCACGTTGCGCAGTGTTTAGGAATAGAAGGTAAGAACACTCTGATGATTCCCACGAACGAGAAGGATTGGTGGCAGGTCTTTTGATAGAACCTCTAACCAGGCCATGTATAGTGCACTAGATACTGCACCTTTTCGTGCAACTGGCAAACTCCTACAATTTGAAGAACAAAGAAAAAAGCAAATGGAAATGAAGAATGGTTTAAAAAGCAAGTCAGACTACTAGTAGTACTGCATAAATACAAAAAATACAATTTGAAATAATAAAAAGGTAGAAATTACTAAATGTTTAATTCTAACCCATTTCATAACCTTTTCTGTTTTTTAGACTACATGTAGTCAGTTCACAATCCTGAGTGCAAAGAAATTAATTAGTTCTGAGCCAAAACTGTCTTTAAAAAAAGACACACTCTGCTACATGGACTCAATTGTAACTTTTTTTTTTGGGCAGCTCAAGTTTCACCTTAAGTCTACCCACTCCTGAAATTTTCCAAGGGTGGGGTTGGGGAGGTGATGGAATCAGCATTTCACTCTTGTGGCTTCATTCAGAATGTTTCTCCAGGCGAGGAGAACCACAGTCACTCTCCAAATCTTGGCCAAGATAATGCTTTTGCTTCAGACTGCAACAGTCTATAGTCACATTCTCTGCCACCAGCCCCTCCAGAGTATTGGTGGAATCCTTCAATTCTTGCCTCACTGGAAACAGTTAAATCTTTATTTGTATTGCTCAAGTTTCATCTTTTTACTGCTTCAGAAAGCACTGAAACCTTACATGACTTTGTACAGAGAGCAGGATGTGTGAAATTAAAAAATTTCTATACTGAAAAATTTGTAATCCAATTGCACTGTAAGTGGGGATGACAGTACAAAGAATATGCAGAGACAGGTATGATTCAGGCAAATGGGATATATGGTAGCTGTAGATAGAAGATCTTTGTTTTTAAAGAGCAATTTGAAGGCAATGGAGAGCAATTAATACACAAGCAGCAGAATGCCTGTAAGTGTCACAAGCCAAATTACAAAGCATTCTCTCTCTAATTCTACCTTGTACTCTAAAAGACTGTACCTAGGATAATACACAAAATAAGTTGTATTACCTGTGTAACCGATATAGTAATAGAGTTACTGTATCACTGTGAAAATAGTATAAAAACAGTCAACCTTTACTTACATTACAATTACATTAGCTGTGCTTGAATGTTCTTTCAGCAACTCATTTAACCTAATCTGGCGGTAGCTCTGTAATTAAAAAGGAAAAAAAATATCAACCCAAACTCGTTAGGGAGATCTATTCATTATTTCAACAATCCAGAATCAAGTACAATTCTTATTTATGCAAGAAATGTGCAAAAGGAGGTCAAAATGGATTGCTGTGTTGTTTAAAATAGTGTATCATTCCCTCCAACTTTTAATAAATCACTTGGGTTTGTAAAGTAAACATATGTCCCTTCTGTCCAAACTTCTACCCGCTTAGTTGCCTAGAACAAGAGAGGTTGCTGGATTCCTTCTAAGGTTCTGTTCTTGAACACTCATGTCAGTTTCTAGCTAGCAACTTATAAAAGTAAAGCCCTCACCCCGAGAGATTTCTGGCTGCTGGAAGGGAGAAGAAGATTCCTTCCTATTTCTGTATTCCCCACAGACATCTACATCCTAGAACCACCTGTTGTGAGGTTCCACTACTCTACCCTCCCTCAGCATTCTAGATATTGCTGTGCTGGCCTGTGCCTGCTATCCAAGACTCCTGTACTAATCCACCCCTTTCTCAAGTCACCATTTTGGGTTCTCATCTTCCTCTTCTCCTCCCAGCTCCAGCACCTGCTTCTCCAAAAGTCAAGTTTACCTAATTCTTGTATTTGCTCTGCTTCCACAGGATTCTGAACAGCAGGAGTAGACCATAACAGCTGTTAGTCTCCCTGTGTTTATATTTGCAGAAGCAATCAAACTGGCTACAGACTCAGGAAAGAACATTGCATTGGTCCATACCCACACAGGTTATCTTTTTAATTATTGGGACTAGAAATCCCTTTTAAATTAAAATTTCTGCAGTTACTGATGACTTAGGCCCCGCGGGGAACATTTCCTACTGTCCAATGATGAATGAGCAAGTGGAGTTTTCAAGCCTTTTCCCACCTGAATTCTCTCACACCACACCCACTTTGTAATAGAGCAAAGAAGCTTAAAAAAAAAAATCAACTCATTAAAATGGGGTATATGGGACACAGTAGGATCACCACTCTATCAACAGCCAACACAATAATTAAAAGTTATAAAGGGATACCTTAGTTTTGTAAAGCTCAAGTTCATTATCTGTTATTCTCCAAGGCTCATCTTCTTTCATTTTATCTGCAATGTCTTGTTCTTTATCATCTTCATGAAGTCTGAATGGCTCAACCATTTCTTCAAAAGCTGCAATACTAGAAGGATTTTTAACCAATATTCACATTAAAAATAGATACTGTTACTCTTTTCTTTGCATGTGTCAACTGTGATTTTCCATGCAACAGAAAAATATTCCTAAATATAAGTCAACTCTTGTATGGTTTGTGATTAACTAGTAGAAGTAATGTCAACTGAAATTCTCATTCCTGTGTTTTGATATTAGAATTTTAAGCAGCTGTTAACTATCAAACTTAATAGTGTGGGAACTGTCTTTTAGATTTCAAAATTTACATAAAAATTGATTTGTTTTTTCTAACAATCTAGACTGAAGATCATTAACAGAGAAGGAAGTGCCATACTAGCTTCAACTCCATATAGAAATGTAAGAAAAACGTTTTAAAAGAAAATTATAAGCTTCAAGAGGGAGAGTATCATCCTTCTAGAAATTTGATGATATAAGGAAATGAAGAAGCGTAAAAAACAAACACCTATCAATTTAACTCAAGTAGATATGAGAGAAATTGGAATTCAATTACATTTTGATGACAAAAGTTTTGGTTAAATACATTTTACACTTTTATTATTCTACGTAGATCACACAACACATGATCTCAGAGTGAAGAAATCAAACTAACTCCATGGGTCACCAGTATTAAATGAGAACAAAAAAAAAACAAACCACAAATACTTCTGTTATCATGCAGTCACTATAAACTCTATTTCTGTGCTAAAAAACTATCTGTAGATACTTCACAATTTAGTAAAATTCACTGCAGCATGCGTCATAAATACTGGAACTCAGCACATTCTGGACACACTCACTCTTACCCCAGGCATGCTTCTTACCTAATGGGGATATGAAAAGGTGACAGACAGACGAACACCATCCAGAAATTTCTGTGGGAATTCCCAGCAGCTCACTTTAGAGTAACTTTAAATCCACTTTGTGTTACTGGACAGGCACAAATGGGATTTCATAGGGCAGAAGACCTGGCCCAGTACATTTATCATGGATGGGTCATACTGCAGAGATGCCTGAACTCTACCACATCAGGGGCCATTTAGGGAATTTGCTCAAGACATGCACAAGGCTCATATTTGCTGTGCATATTAAATTTATCTGAGATCAAAAATGTCCCTAACTGTACAGCTAAAGATAGAAAGCTAAACAGCCTGATTTTCAAAATGGTTAAGCAGTTCCTCCATGGCTGAATTTTAACACTCTGTACTTTAGGCACCTTTGGAGTTAAATTCTGCATCACTTTGTGCCAATTTCTGCTGTAAATCCCTGAAGATTACATACATGTGTCTCAAAATGCTTTACCTGCCCCCAACCGCTGTCATATCAATTAGGATATTTAAAAGACAAACACTGTTGACAATCTAGGAAGCTATATAGTTTGCTCATCTACAATATATAGTTTCAGTATAAATATTTTATCAAAAAGTTTCTGATAATGAAATACTTATCCATCAAAATAATGAATATGTACAACTCATTTTAGGAATTCTAGACAAATATTTCCAGCACCTGCCAGGCTATGTTGAAAAGCAACTGGCTCAGATTACTCTGCTACAAGAATTTTCAAAAGACATTTGGACACACATTTTATAACTTTTATACACTGGACAAGATTTCAGGTGGAAGATGAAGCTCAATCTTCTGATCTCTTAGGTCTTATAGGACATTCCATCATAAAATGGCACTAGCAGTATTAGGAATCAACTGCAGGCAGCCAAATTGTTCAAGCTTGAGAAACAGAAATATTTAATGATTCTTTGGATAAGAAAATTTCAGCAGGACTTGGATTTTCTCATTCATTCACTGAGCTGATTAATACTGACATACAACTGATTTAAAGATCAGGCTATACACATCATTTTGGGTTTAGAGATGTATATGACTATGGATAAGATAAGCATACACTAGTTTTATCTCCATTTCTACCATCTTTCAATTAGGGTAGAATTACTGTAGTTAACTCATTTTGTTGGAATTAGAATCTAGCACTTTTGTGGTATCTCGCTAATTAGGAGATTCTAAACCAATACTGAATTCGTGGCACTAGGAGCTCCCCACCTGCACTGTTCTCTGAAAGCTTATGTCTTTGTAACCATGTAGTTTACTTATCAAAATACATACGTAGAGAATTATATGCTTTATGCTTTTTGTGTTAAACAGAAAAATGAAGAATGCAACTAGTAAATGAGGTGTCTTTCTGGAACATTTTCAACTCACTTTTCCTTCTTTGGCTTTGTATTAATGTCTCCAAGTACCATGATGTCTGAGAAGTCTATCCGAAATTTGCTGAGCAGAGTAGCCATCCTAAATTTCAAAAAATTTAGATATATATTATATAATATATTTTGTCAGTTAACATTTTTATAGGGCTGTTTTTACAGAACAAAGAGACATCGACATTCACTCCAAAAGCGATCTAATTTGGAACTACACAGGTAAGCATAAAAACAGAGAATGAGGCAGGGCAAGAGTTTCTACAAAAATCATACAGATGCTCTGTTTAGACATTGGCATGTCTGGACAGCTCATTTAAAAGTATGCTTAATACAAAGTATTTAAAGTTTTTAAGGAACTGAACACTTCACTGAAAACTGCCCATAAAAAACAGACACCTGAACACAAAATAAATGTTTAGTTTGTGATGTGTTTATCACCAGACGTTGGGATTTCCTGCAACAAAAATTACATGCAGTCTCCATATGTTTAAGAGTAATTCAAACAAAAATACTGCTTCATCAGAGGTTGCAGGAGGAGATTTAGCTCAGCCTTATGTACTTAAGCCAACACAAAACTTTTGGACAACAGAATCAATCCATCAATCAATCATTCTCATTACGCCAAAAGGTTCATATACCATAACTTATTTGTAAACCAGACAGCTGTTTTACAGAACAGAACCAACAGATTTTCCAAACTTTTAATTCCCATCACTAGAAATGCAGCATTAATTTTCTTTAAGTGTTAGGGTTTTCAGAAAAATAACTAGGGGAACTTTTTAAAAAATAAAAATAAATTGCTGTAAACAAACACACACACTATAGTAATGCTTTCTGAGAACTAGTTGCCTTTATATAATCATACCAGGATGTACCTGAGCATCCCGAACTGTCTGGAACATAGTACGCATTGGGGCCATACAAAAACCTTTGCATGGCACCAAATATTTGGAGCAGAGGTTATAAAAAGACTGTAGTCTCAACCTCTTCAGTCCTTCTGCTAAACCCAAGAGTCCTATGAGAGTAGAACTCTAAGTAAAAGAAGAAGATGGGAGAGAATTGTGATTATGTAGAGGTTCTTGAGGCGCTGTAGTTACTATAATAATTTTCTTCTTCTTCCAAGTGGTCTCTTTCTTGTTAAATTTTAAGCAGGGACTGGTGAACTGCCCTCCAAAAGTAAACATCAGATCTAAATGCCACATTAAGAGGTTAGTGGTGTGTTAAAGTGTGTACAGAATTTCAGGCAGCAGCCTTACAGATATCTGTGATGGAAACATTGAGATATGCCATCAGTGCCACCGTAATTCTGACAAGAGCGATCTTTAAGGCCCTAACGTACCTTTCAGTTTCTTGAATGCCTTCTCATTCTGTTCAAGGATATTTACAGTACGGGTGCAAAAATTTACCACTTTTTTTTTTATAAGCATGTCCAATCTTAAACTAAATAGTCAAACTCTTCTGTAATCACCCTTGACTGTCCTGTATTACTTTTTAGGGAAGGAATGAGAAAAACTTGTAAATATCCCACAGTTCAGTAGACCTGCCTTAATTTAAGGCCCAATTCTGTGACCTTTTCTTACTAAGTTGAGCTAGGGCTACCAATTTGAGTCCCTGTTTCTTTACCGTATTAAATGAGATATCTGGCACCTATCCATTTTGTATCTAGGTGTTGCCCTAACCTAACAGACTATTCTAACCTTGCAGAAGTGGGGTAGTTAACATACCATCATAATGGTTCTTAGACTTATCTTGTGAATGCAAGTCAACATTTATGATCTGTTGTGGTTGGTCATATTAGTTTCAGCTCCCTTTAAAAACATAGCAAGAAACAAAGTATTTGCCAAATTGGAAAAAAACACAACAATAGTAAAGGCAACATTTTCTTTATGATTACATCTCTAAAGCTAAAAGTAGTTTAAAATGTTTCAAATGCTATTTGTTATTTTAAACAACATGATCATGTGCTATGTTAACTAGTACCAATAAATTAGCATTCAGGTACCTCCCAATTCAAGTGTAATAGGAAAAGGTCATTATTAAATAAGAAAAACATTTACCTATTGTGCCTGATTACAAAAAGTTCCATAATACCATAAATATTTTATTTAAAATTAAGGTTAACTTACGCTCGCCTGTCATGATCGATCCTGTTTATTTTTCCACCAATAAACACTCTGATCTTACAGTCTTTCCATTTTTTCTTGGTTGTCAGAAGATAAGGAATCAACAATGTCAAACCTGCATTAGACCACAATATTTAGAAATACACTGAGTAACTAATATGCAGTGTCAACTTTCTATTTAATAGTGTATAGCAACAATTTATATATGGCAGGAGCAAAGCTCCATGTTTGTCACAGAGGTCATGGATTCTCTGCTGCGGCCGGTGCACCTGGCCTAGGGGCTGCCTGAGCAGCTCGGGCAGCCCCGGGCCAGGAGCACCGGCTGCTGCTGTGGCAGTTTTGGCCACCTCCGCCCCTCTCCGCCTCCCAGCAGCAGGAGTTTGGGTGTGTGGAGGGGGCTCAGGGCTGGGGTGTGAGGCGATGAGGCTCCCGGGAAGGGTGACAGCAACCCCCCGTCCCTCCCTGCAGCTCCGATTGGCCGCGGTTCTCAGCCAATGGGAGCTGCAGATCCGGGGCTTGGGGCGGAGAGGAGGCAGCACATGGAGCTAGGAGCTGGGGTTGCCACTTCCCAGGAGCTGGGTAGGGAGCCTGCCCCAGCCCCACCAACCCCCCCTCCCCAGCACAGTCCATGACTTTTACTAAAAATACCTGTGACTAAAACGTAGCCTTTGGCATGAGTGATACCCATTACCAAGTGCTTTTATCATCATTACAAATTATCTTACCCCCATCATCAAAAAGCCACCAGACATCAATAGTATTTTTGCCTTGTTTCTTCTGAAACTGAGAGCTAGCATCAAGAAGTCTTTGGTCAGCCAAGTTTAAAGGAGAACGTGGGCCTTTCGAGTCTAGCAAATTGAGAAAAAGAGAATTTGTAAAAGATTT
The DNA here is from genome assembly GCF_965140295.1 of Lepidochelys olivacea. Lineage (NCBI taxonomy): Eukaryota > Metazoa > Chordata > Testudines > Cheloniidae > Lepidochelys > Lepidochelys olivacea. The sequence continues at coordinate 81,976,627 of NC_140415.1, read as the reverse complement.
AAGAAAAACTGTGGCTTAATCTCAAACACAGAATTGTAGTATTGTTAAATCTAACGTCAGTACTGGGCAAATTTGTTGAAACAATAGCAAAGAATAAAATTGTCAGACACATGGAAAAATATAAATTGTTGCGCAAAAGTCAACATGGTTTCTGTAAAGGGAGATCATGTCTTACTAATCTATTAGAGTTCTTTGAGGGGGGTCAAACAAACATGTGGACAAGGGGGATCCAGTGAACATAGCTTACTTAGATTTCCAGAAAGCCTTTGACAAGGTCCCTCACCAAAGGCTCTTACGTAAATTAAGTTGTCATGGGATAAGAGGGAAGATCCCTTCATGGACTGAGAACTGGTTAAAAGACAGGGGACAAAGGGTAGGAATAAATGGTAAATTTTCAGAATGGAGAGGAGTAACTAGTGGTTTTCCCCAAGGGTCAGTCCTAGGACCAATCCTATTCAACTTATTCATAAATGATCTGGAGAAAGGGGTAAACAGTGAGGTGGCAAAGTTTCCAGATGATACTGAACTGCTCAAGATAGTTAAGACCAAAGCAGACTGTGAAGAACTTCAAAAAGATCTCACAAAACTAAGTGATTGGGCAACAAAATGGCAAATGAAATTTAATGTGGATAAATGTAAAGTAATGCACATTGGAAAAAATAACTCCAACTATATATACACACAATATAATGGGGGCTAATTTAGCTACAGCTAATCAGGAGAGAGATCTTGGAGTCATCATGGATAGTTTTCTGAAGACGTCCAAGCAGTGTGCAGCGGCAGTCAAAAAAGCAAACGGGATGTTAGGAATCATTAAAAAAGGGATAGGAGAGTAAGACGGAGAATTGCCCTTATATAAATCCATGGTACACCCTCATCTTGTATACTGCGTACAGATGTGGTCCCCTCATCTCAAAAAAGATATGCTGGCATTAGAAAAGGTTCAGAAAAGGGCAACTAAAATGATTTGGGATTTGGAATGGGTTCCATATGAGGAGAGATTAAAGAGGCTAGGACTTTTCAGCTTGGAAAAAAGAGGAGACTAAGGGGGGATATGATAGAGGTATATAAAATCATGAGTGGTGTGGAGAAAGTGAATAAGAAAAAGTTATATTATGGGAATAAGTAAATAAGAACTAAGGGCCACCAAATGAAATTAATGGGTAGCAGGTTTAAAACAAATAAAAGGAAGTTCTTCTTTACTCAAAAAGAAAAGGAGTACTTGTGGCACCTTAGAGACTAACCAATTTATTTGAGCATAAGCTTTCGTGAGCTACAGCTCACTTCATCGGATGCATACTACTTTACTCAGCGCACAGTCAACCTGTGGAACTCCTTGCCTGAGGAGGTTGTGAAGGCTAGGACTATAAAAGGGTTTAAAAGAGAACTGGATAAATTCATGGAGGTTAAGTCCATTAATGGCTATTAGCCAAGATGGGTAAGGAATGATGTCCCTAGCCTCTATTTGTCAGAGGGTGGAGATGGATGGCAGGAGAGAGATCACTTGATCATTGCCTGTTAGGTTCACTCCCTCTGGGGCACTTGGCATTGGCCACTGTCAGTAGACAGGATACTGGGCTGGATGGACCTTTGGTCTGACCCAGTATGGCCATTCTTATGTTTTCCAATATTTGTATTGTTAAAAAAAATTCTGACTTTAAAAATATTTATTTTCAGACTTTATAGTTTGTTTAAATGGACTTGTAAAAATGCACACTGAGATAAGTTTAAAGAGTTTGCAGACTTCTCCAGCTAAACCTACTGTTCTGAAAGATTAAAAACTAAACAGGAACAACAAGCAGACCTTTGGTAGATGAGCACAATTTGCAAGACCTTCTCTCTCTCTCTCTCTCTACACTTATAGCTCCATCAATCTGATCCAAACATCAAAAAAAACATACTTCAGAGCAACAGTGGGTGCTGCTCCATGCATCTCTCATACTGAAGAAAAGACCTGCTGCTCTTGTTTCACCAAAACACATCTGTAGGTTCTTTAATATTGTCAAGTTTTTTTACCAAGACAAAAATCGTAGAAAACTACAACTTCTGAAGTATTATTTTAATTTCTTACATTTAAAAAAAAAAAAGAAAGAAATATATAGTTAAATGCATTAAGGAAGTTAAGATTGTAAACAGACTCCATTTTGATGCTGAATATGTATGTAGTATTTTACGTACAGAATAAGATGTTTTGCAGGTTCCAGGGCTTAGAAAAATTTTACAAAACATTTAGTTGCTGTAATTAAAAAGGTGGAATTTTTAGTTAGATAATGAGGCTATAGATATAACTGAGAAAGAAACTAAAATGACTTTCTGAATAAACCTAACAGACACAGAAGTGAAATGGATGGATTAAAAAACAAAACAAAACACCTTTCTACCTCCTTCTCAGTCAAAATTTAGATTTGGATACAGCAGCCAGCCACTTTACTTGGTATTTAGCTTCTAAGCCAAAAGGTATGAATTTGATTTTACAAAACCCAAAAATATTCCTGATGTGAACTAAAATTGACTGAATTAATACATTTATACAGAGCTTGAATTAGGTCAGTACACAATGGTACAAAGCACACTGGCACTTCTCCCAAGCCACCATCTTGTGCTCCACAATCTCTGCTTTCATTTAAAAGAGGTAAGTTCTCTAGTGTTTATAATTCTGAAGAAATCCTCCCTTCACATTTGAGGTTAACTGATTAAGCAATGTTTGCCTGACTCTGTGGAGAGCCTGGAACAATAATTCTGAAAAGTTGAATAGTCCCATTCATTTCACTGAAGTATTCACTAAGATGCCCAAAGTATAATATTGATAACCGTTTCATTGCTTGTGGAAGCATAAAGTAAGCTGCATAGTTTACTGAGTGATGTCTCAAATATTATAATGATGATCTTATTAAAATCTATACAGAAAGGAAAGAATTAGAAGTTTGGCACCAGGACTGAGCAGCATTTCAGAGAGTACAACTACCTTATTCCTCCCCTCCACCCCAAATCAAGGAACCCAGAGAGGCATGTGAGCCCCACCAAGGAACCCAGCAGACCTCATGGACACATTCAAACCCCACTGAGGCAGAACCAAGTTCAGGAAACCTCATAAGCATGCACAATCAATCATATTTTGAACGTATGCACATCTAGTATGTGCACTGCTTCTGCCAATTCATGTGAAGAAAGCTTATTTTGTGAGAGGACTTAAGAGTACCACCACCTTTTTCTACCACCACAATTTGACCCCTGAATTTCCTAATCCAAGTTAAACAGATATCTAGGATACCATCCAATGGTTGATACTCTATATATAAAAGGAGTGAGAAAAAAGAAAATGGAAGGTAGCAGTATGGAAAAAATGGATTGTAACAAAAAGATGGAAATGCCTGCCTTTTTTCAACAGTGGTTGTGTTGGAGTCTTGCCATCTTCTTCCTCCTCTGGAAAATGTTTATAAAAAATAAAAAATAAAGGTTAATATCCTTTGTGGAGTTAATGAAGATAAAAGTAGCGTACACATTCAGAAAATGACACATAAAATGAAGCAGCACACCGTGAGAAAATAACCACAACATGGATGAGGATTAACATATCCTGCAATAATGATTAGCTCTTTAAAATGTGTTAATACTTCACATAGCCATAGAGTTTGTCTTCAAAAAAGGACAAGAAAAACATTTCCTCCATATATGAATGCAAGGTGTCTTGACTCATTTTTAAAAATGTTCTTTTAGTGTGCATTTAATTAAATGTTCTAGTTTAAGCCCAACATTTCTTAACCTTGGTGGCTTAGAGTTAAGCTTGCATATAAAGATTTGACCAAATTTTCAAGAAGTTCTGCATTCCTACAGTTCTCATTATCGCTACAAAAAATGACAAGCTTTTTATTTAGGTGCCTAAGATCTTGGAGCCTTACTTTATGCATCAAGGTTTTAAAAATTTTGCTTACACTTTCTAAGTGACTACTCAAGTAATATGCAGACAGTGTAAATGCCTGGGAAGGCCAAGAGAAAAAAAAAACAACATTGTAATTCAACTCTGTAAAAAGAACGGTCCAATCTCACAGCTCACTAGAAGTTACCTTTATGCAGACCAGGAGTTTTTTCACTGGATGGTAGAGAAAAAACCTTAGATGTGTCTGTTTCAGTCTTTTTGCTATAGTCCACATTTACTACAACATCCTTTGAACTTGGAGATTTCTCTTGAGAGGACAGTAATTCTTCTGTGACGAGATAAATGATTAATATTGATATCATTTCTGATTGCAACATTAAACTTACTTTTAGCTTGTAAAAATGATGTTTTATGGATAATTAATGATATAATAGATTAGAAGAAAATCAACTGGAGAACAGTTGGAGAAAATCAACTGTTTTATACAACTTCATGAACAGCAACAACATGTTACATACATAGAAATTCTACCTCTGAAAGTAAGAATTATTTTAGCTTAGTCCCAGATTATACCTTTTCAAATTCTATAGGCATTGAACTACATCACTCTGTAGACACAGAGCTAATTCACCTCTATGGAGCTGGAGAAAATAAGGGGTTTGAATCCTCATATTTACATTATGTCAAATTGTTAGTATGAGAAAGGAACTGAAACCTGGGGCCTTTGGTATAAAATAGATCCTAAAAATTTATGATCAATTTCTATCTCAAGCTGAGCATTTTTCCAAAAATATTAAAAGTCACAATACTATAATTCCATAAAATTGCTTGCTGAAGGTGGCTTGTCCAAAATCTAGTGAGTAAGAACATTTCAGCAGACAAGAACCTCATTTCAGCAGACAAGCTCAGACAAAGGCCTTTTTGAACAGAAGATGACAATAATAGAGGTAGTTAACTATTGACGTAATAGAAAAAGGCACAGTAATGTTAAAAAACCTGGTCAAAAACGGATTTCTCAGCTAGAAGTTATCAGTTAAGTCAGCAATGGCTCCAGACAATTAAGACTGCCTTAAGTTTGAGACCAGTGGTAAAGCTGTCAGGAACATATGATCCCTTCCATGAGGTATTAGATTAGTGAGGGGTGGTAGAACTGCCTACTATGAAGATTGCCTGACACTTCCCACTATAAGACATAGTCCTCAGTGGCTTATAACTAAAGCTATGTTTTTGTCATGGGTATTTTTAATAAAAAAAAGTCACAGACAGGTCACTGGCAGTAAACAAAAATTCACTGCCTGTGACCTGTCCATGACTTTTACTAAAAATACCAGTGAATAAAAATTAGAGGGGGAGGGACTGCCCGGGGCCCCGTGGGTTTGGGGGGAGGGCAGCCTGGCTGCTTGGGGCAGCGCCCGCAGGTGGCAGCACATGGCCCAGGACCCCTGTAGGTGCTGGGGGGGATTAGCAGGGCTGGCAGGCTCCCTACCTGGCTCCACCACTTTGTCACCCAGCAGCAGCAGAGAGTTTGGGTGTGTGAGTGGGCAGGGGGTTGGGGCACGGAATGGGGTGAGGCGGGCTCTGGGAGGTGCTTACATGGGGGGCTCCCCGGAAGTGGTGACATCCCCCTTGCTCAGCTGCTAGGCGGAGGTGTGGCCAGGCAGCTCTGCACACCACCTCCACCCAGGGCACTGTCCCCGCAGTTCCCATTGGCCACAGTTCCTGGCCTATGGGAGCACAGAACTACCTGGCCACACTTCTGCCTAGCAGCTGAGCAAGGGGGATGTCACTGCCTCCAGGGAGTCTCCCAAGTAAGCACTGCCCAGAGCCTGCTTCACCCTGTCCCGTACCCCAACTCCCTGTTCCCCTCACACACCCAAACTCTGCTGCGAGGGGGGTGCGGTGGCCCAAGACTGCCCCAGCAGTGGCCAGTGCGACTGGCACAGGGGCTACCTGAGCTGCCCCTGAGTCAGGAACACCAGCTGCTGCAGAAGTCATGTAGGTCACGGAATCCATGACTTCCATGACAAACTCGCAGCCTTACCTATAACTTTACCAAACTTTAACTGTTTGGGCTAAAGTTTTCCATGCCAATTGTCTGCCTCAGAATGAATTTTTTGGGAAAGTTTTAGGCAAAATGGGTAAGCCACTTTAAAAGAATGTGACTAGGGGGAAAATAGGTTGTTTTGACCATGTTAATTCTGTCAAACTTTTATTTGAAAGCCTCTCGTGCCCCTCTGCTTTAGAGTGGCCTTGAAGTTTGGCAGTGGATGGCCTTTTTGTTAGGGACCTGCTTTTGCTGTCCTCTACGAAAATCCACCCAAATTTGGTCAAGTTTTAAGATTTTGACAAATCTGTTTGCACAACACATACTACTTAGATTATAGCAGCTAAATTCCATGAAGATTTAATCTGCACTGGTCACACTCCAGCCTAGGGATGAGAAGGATTTTCCCTACGATTGCAGCTCTGAGCTGCTTTAGACTGGAACCCAGTGGGTTGTGGGCAAGACTGAGATTGGATGGATCCAGGTGGTGGGAGTGAAGACTCAGAACATAAGAATGACCATACTGGGTCAGACCAAGAGTCCATCTAGCCCAGTATCCGACAGCAGCCAATGACAGATGCTTCAAAGGAAATGAACAGAATAGGACAATCAAGTGATCCATCTCATTGTCCAGTCCCAGCATCTGGCAGTCAGAGGCCTAGGGACACCCAGACCCTGGTGTTGCATCCCTGAACATCTTGGCTAATACTCACTGATGGAACTAGCCTCCATGAATTTATCCAATTCTTTTTTTAACCCCGTTATAGTTTTGGCCTTCATGACATCCTCTGGCATTTAGTTCAAGGTTGATTGTGCATTATGTAAAGTACTTCCTTTAGTTTGTTTTAAACCTGCTGCCTATTAATTTAATTAAGTGATCCCTGGTTCATATGTGGTGTGAAAGGGTAAATAATACTTCATTATTAACTTTCTCCATACAATTCATGGTTTTATAGACCTCTATCATATTCCCCCGCACTTAGTCATTTCTTTCCCAAACTGAAAAGTCTCAATCTTTTAATCTGTCCTCATATAGGAGTAGGACTGGCTAGGCAAGGAGACTGGGGACAATAAGCTGGGTGTTTGTGGGGTAGACAGGAAGCCCCAAGGGTGAAAACTTGGACTGGCTGATCAAAGAGACTGGGATGAAAACCTGAGGAGTGGAGACTGGAACTGGCTAGGTGAGGAGCAAAGGACTGGACTGTTAGATGTGGGGTGGGGAACGGATAGGACAAGGGCAGGTTGGAGGGGACGGGGCAGCAGGGATCACACTCGGGGGGAATGGGCAGAAGCTCTGTGGTAACTAGAGCACACTCCACTACCGAGCTCAGAATGGAACCGAAGAATCCTGAGTCTCACCATTCTTCTCTTATCAGCAAATATCTGGGAAACCCTCTGGCAAAATATTTTATCTTTCCTCTAATACTGGTCCACACAGAATATGACAACCTACTTCTGCTATTAGTCGCTCAGTTAGCTCAAGTGGAAGAGGCCTTTGTGGTGGATTTAAAGGTTCCAACTCTGCTGATGACCCATTTGGTGTCAGTATGACATCACATGATAAAATATTTTTTATTTTTTAACCTAGGAAATTATACACAGGAAAACTACACTAAAACAACACAATTAAGGTTACAAAGTCAATAAATGCCTGAATTAAAAATGAAACCCTGGGATAGTTTTTAATTACATCATCTAATATCTAGTTAAGTGCTTGATTTTGCCACCTTAATAATGTTCTTTTAACATAATGTTTAATACAAATAAAAACTAAGTCTATAAACTACTTTCTTTGAATCACCATTAATTTTTTGCATTAGAAATGTATTATCTTTATTGTTTCCTATTTATCCAATGCAGATGTATCATCTCCAGGCTTTTTATGTCACTGGAATGGAAAAAACTTGCCATGAAAGAATCCAAAATGTCTTTGGTCATGCAACTTTTGTTAAATCAAGTTAAATTTTCTAGACTGCGGATACTTTTTTAATATGCAATATTGATTTTCTGGCCCCATTTGAGTTTGAACATATATTAGTAAAATATTAAATCCTTGGGGAAATTTAAGTATGTAGGTGGTTACAAACTGAAGAAAATAATGTATGTAGACCTGTTTCTAAAAGAAGTTAGAATACGAAACATAGAACATTTATCATTAAAAGCAACCCATCAGTAACAGAAGTCATATCTACTCCATCTAGTTTTATTTTGTACAAGGTTAACAGAAGTATTTTTAAGTTGACAAAATATTAAAAGTAATTATAAACACTAAATCTCTATATTTTGCTTGTAGGCATAACAAACAGTTTATAGAACACTTAACTGCGTAAAATTTGGCTGTTCTATTTTTCTCTTTTTCTAGGAGGCAAAATAAAGCGTACCTTGTCCCTGAAGGTGAGAAATATCCAAACCTTCCTTTAGGCGGATGACAACTACACCATACTGAATGTCAAAGGCATCACTGTAAAAGGGTAAAGAAGTTGCATTTTTGTCGTGTTCTCTTTTTCTTTCTCAACAATCCCAATTGAGATTTTTCTCTTGGACTTAAGCTTCATGTACGTAAATTGTACTTCACAGATTTTAAGTCCCAAACTATTAAGCCACTTCAGAAGACTGAATACCATATGCTGAAGTGTAATGGACAGCAACTGTCTCCATTTCACTTCGTTTCTAATATTGCAAACAGTGATCAAATGAAATACAAACAAACCATTCTAAGCTCCATGGGAAAGGTGAAAGCGTGTGTGTGAAATTTAATCCTTTTGAGCAATACAGGACAATTTTTTTCACCAGAAGTCCCAAAATATTTTATAAGAGATCCTCTAACTTGACAACTACAAATTCCAGAGCGGTCTCTGAAAACTATAGGCACTGAAAGAAGTTTCAAAAATACACAAAGTAACAATTAATGAATGCAGTGTGCATGGAATTTAATGGTAACTATTTTTTTACAAATTACAGCATTCATAATAAAGAAGTCAGGTTTCAAGACAAGTTCTAGCTGACTCTGGTTTCCATTATGTGTAACTTACAGGAAAAAATTCTCTCCTTAAAAAAGCAAGAAAATTAAGAGAACAGACTTTCTTAATGAAAAATTAGGCTGTAAGTCTGATTACAAGTTAGGAGAGTCCAAATCAAAGTTCCAGTAACAAAGGAGCTTACCCATATTGCACGTTTTATTTTTATTTGACATTAATACTTAGTATATAAAATGTCACAGCAACAGAAGACATCCAACCAATAATGGCAAACACTTCTTGAATCTCTGTTGCACAAACACCCTAAATATAGAAGGCTATTTCTTCCAACACAAGTGGATTCACAAGCTCACATGGAAATCACCAGACAATGGAAATCACCAGACAGACCATGTATGTATATTTAAGAGATGGGCATCTTCGTTGAGGGATATCAGAGTTAGCAGAGGAATAGATGTTAGCCGAGATGGAAAAAAAGAGCAACACAGGCACAAAGCAGTTCAAAGGCAAAGAAATGCAGATCAGATTCCACCTTGCAACTGTTCCAGTGTTTTACAGGACCAGACTAAAGAAAGTCTGGAAGACACATGGTCAAATTGGAAGATGGCAGGAGAAATAGTGGGCCACCAAAAGAAGGCAGAAGAAAGATGCATGGATTATATCTGGAACATGGGCAGTGACTGACTAAAAGAAAGTTCTGAAGGCAAAAATGTAACAGTGCAAGACAGGTAGAAATCTTTGAGGCTGATGCAAGATACAGAGAAAATTACAAAGAAATAAAAAGAGATGCAGGCAAAATAACAATGCCTGGGCTCAGGAGAAGGCTGCAGAGGCAGCAGCACAGAAGGGAGAGTACAAGCAGCACAGAAGGGAGAGTACAAGCTTTCAAATAGTGAAAGACTTCCCAGGAAAAACCAGACTGTCAGAGGTCTCTCCATGGACAGATGCTGAAAATGCATGACAAAAAATCTAGAGGCTTGAAAGAAGATTTCCATTCTATATTAAGTTGTTCACAACTTATGATCACGCACAGGGTCAAGAGAAATGCTAACACTAAGTTAGAAATAGCAGAGTGATCAACAACACCTGATGAAATTAAAGCCACCAGAGGCCTCACATCGGGGAAAGCTCCTGGGGTTGACAAAAGTAATAGCTGACCATCAATAATACCTACCCACATTGAAAAACAGCACTAGAGTACTAGATTTACTGAGGCGATTTCAATATTAATTATTTAAAAATGATGTTTGGGAATACTTGGAAACAGTTCAAAGTTTTTAGATGAATACTTTGAAATAGCAATGATTACACTCTGCTAGAGGTACAAGCAGTTCTTCAGATTATATATTCTTGTTTACTGTATTTGGTAAAAAGAACAGTTCTGCATTTTGTACTCACTGAAATAAATTGATATAGGTTTCCACATCCCTCATGTCAGCTTGTTTCCAATCTTTCTTAAATCCAACAACAAGAGTGTTTGGTCTCATTCGACCCAGACCAGCAGCCTAAGAACAAAGCCAATCAAGCATTTTTAAAATACTAAAAAATATTATATTAACTGAAGGTAAAATAAGAAAATGTTCTTACTTGCACAAAACAATTTTTTTAATAAAAGCTTTATAGTAGTAGAGTGAAAATATTGCATAATTATGATGCAATTTCAATATGCATGCTTGAAAGTGTAAAATATAAAATGCAAAAATGTCTGTACTCTTCTGAGGCCAAATCACCCATTAGCTCAAACAAAAGTGCAAGAGAAGGGTACCTGCATTAAGTACTGTCCCCCATCTCTCAAATCCTCTGCATGTACTGGTGCATAGAAGGCCTTCATTTTGTTTTTAATAAGCCACCGCTGATATCTGGCCAAGTCAGCTGACAATTCTTTAATGGCTTGTCTGCGAGGGCCCTTCAAAAAAAATGTACTACTATTAGTCCAAAATGCATTTTAGAATAATCACTACTGGTTATTTTCTGAAAAATAGATTTCCTTTGTACAGTTACATGAGTGCATTGATAATTAACCCAAAATCAAATCTAATACACTTCAAGTTCAAAAGATATTTTTGTCACTTCAAAACAAGAGACCTATCAACATAAAGTAAAATTGACTCAGATGGCAATAATAGGTCTTCCTTTCTTAGATACATGTTCCTGTGCTTTACTGGAACAAGAATTCTCAAGCTCCAGTTGCTTCACCAGCAGGCTTGTCCTCTGCCATAAAAACAACAAGGGTATTTTTGTTTTGTTTTTTGTAGCAAAAAATATAGATATAGGCATAGTTACAGGTTAAGTACACATCAGGTTTTGTGTGGCTGCTTGTGTCCCAGCAAGTTTAACTGAAATTGGTGATCTGTTTTAATTTCCATATAAAGATGCTAGTCTTCTCCCCAATGGCAGCCACTACCTTAAATAAACCCAGATCTCAGCCACTTCTGATGGGGTCCTGTGGCATGCAGTTGTTTCCTGCCAGATTCACTAATACATGAAGTAGTTCACAACAGAATCTGGTTAGTTAATCCTGGAGCACCTCAGATTACAATGGCAAGGTGAGAGGCTCAGCCACTCTGACAATTGCCTACAATTTAAACACATACTCCTTCCCCCCTATGAATCCTCCCTTAACATCTACAACTAGCTGGACCCTTTGCCAGTCTTTTGTAGTTGAGTTAATTTGACTCAATTACCATAACCCCTTCAAAACTCGCTGAACTTCCATCCTGCTAACAAACCCTCTTAATTCTTCAGTTTTTAAAAATCACTGCCCTTATCAGAATAGTAAAGTGTTCTGTTTAAAAACAGCACTGAAACAAAACTTTGAGCTTGAAGATTTTGACTCCAGTGATTTGAAGGGAGCACTAACCCAAACTGTGGGTATCTTTAGCTTTGGAGAAAAGCTTCAAATACAAAACAAAATTTAAAAATAAAGATCTAAAGAAAATAGTCTAAACGTGGTAATTTACACTGGTATTTTTACAGAAACTCAAGAGAGTTAGGTGCCCAGCACCTATTAAATTTCAATAGGATTTGAGTGCTTAAATCTGGGCTCTGATGCTAAGAGCCAGGTGGGCAGCTGTGAGGAACCGCAGATGGATCCTCCACCTGCTCTGAGTGGGGGGCCTGCTTGGGCCCCACACCCAGGTCAGGTGGAGGGTCCACTGCCGCTCCCCACAGCTACCTGCCCAGCTCTTATCGTTTACAGGCTGCAGCTCCGAGCTGTAGGGAGGCTGGGTCCCTCCACCTGCCCTGGGCAGGGTGCTGGGACACTGGGCATGGGGCTTCTCAGGCCCTCTACAGCTGCCAGCGTGGCTCTCCCCAACCTGGCTCCAGCCGGAGGAGAGGGGGGAGGTGTGGCTCGGAGCCGCAGCCCAGCCATGGTAAGAGCCAAGCAGGCAGCTGTGGCGGCCCCTCCACCTGCCCTGGGCATGGGGCACAAGTAGCCCCCAGGCAGCTCCACAGGTTTCCCCCTTCCCTGTGGGTAGGCCAGCCAGGGAGCCACGGTGGACCCTCCACCTGCCTGCAGTGCAGTGGGGGCGGGGGGCGGGCTGAGAGCAGCCCCTGGCAGTGTCCCTGTCCCCCATGCTCCCTGCCCAGCCAAGGGCAGGTGGAGGGTCCACGACTCCGTCCAGGCTCCCCACAGCTGCCCCCAACCAGGCTTCTTCCTTAAGTTGGCATGTTATACTAAAGAAGTAAAAGCAAACTGGATAACACGGAAAGCAAATATCAACCTTATTTAGCCAAGCATGCTTTACCCCCCAGGATTAACGAACTGAAACACTGTTTATCTTTAAGCATCTTTGTGTCCAAGACTGTTCATTTTATAAAGTTACAAAATTATTCCAGGGGAGGAGAAAAATCTAGCAGTGATGTACATATTAACATTTTGAAGTTATCTGCTATGCTAGCATTTCTAAGGCTTGCACGAAATTACAATATACTTTGTGCTATTATGAAAGAGAAATCCCATGAGAGGTTATCAGTAAATCTCAGCTTCCAGAGAAGTGGGAAATTTGACACTTTACATTTGAGAATAATAGAAGTAGTTATGGAAAGAAGCCAAGTTAGCTTATTTTTTTAAAATGCAGAAAAAATACTTACCATGTGTATATGACCACAGATCATCAAACCCACATTTTTTGTGAAAGCATGGACAAGATGAACCAAAGCAGGACGTGAGTTTGGAGCACCTGTCATAACAAGGCATTGAGGCCTAGAGTTTTAGATTTAAAAGAAGAAAAATTAGAATTCACTTATTTCCTTTGTATTGATAAAAACAACTTTTAAGTAATTTGCAACTGACTTTAGAATTGTGAAGATACATATCTTCACAGATCTCAGGATTGCAAATGCATATATTTGGAGTGAGAAATGGGGCATATTAATTACATTATGGAAAATTTATGTAGCATTGACAACCTTTAACAACCATCAATTCTTTTTCCCTGCCTGCTTATTTCATCAGAAACCAATGAATGGCAATATCTATCTAAATCCGATACATTTCAAGGAAATATGTGGACAAATTGGAGGAAGTCCAGACAAGAGCCACAAAAATGATTCAAGGTCTAGAAAAACATGACCTATGAGGGAAAATTAAACAATTTTTTCCGATTTTTTCAGTCTGGAGAAGAGAAGACAGAGGTGACATGATAACAGTTTTCCAGTACCTACAAGGTTGTTATAAGGAGGAGAGAGGTAAATTGTTCTCCTTAACCTCTGATGATAGGACAAGAAGCAATGGGCTTAAATTGGAGCAAGGGTAGTTTAACTTGGACTTCAGGAAAAAATTCTTAACTGTCAGGGTGGTTAAGCACAGGAATAAATTGCCTAGGGAAGCTGTGGAATCTCCATCACTGGAGATTTTTTAGAAAAAATTTAGAACAAACCTTTCAGGGATGGTTTAGGTAGGGCAGGAGACTCGACTAGATCACCTCTTGAGGTGCCTTCCAGTCCTGTGATTCTATAAATTTTACTGAATTTGGTATATAAAAGTACAGAAACAAATATTCTTCAAACTAATAAGGAAAAATCACTCTGTTTATCTGTAACTTTCAGATTCTCTTTACGTAAACAGTCAAGATGTTTAATAAAAAAGTTAAAATAAAGAAATTCAGACAATAAAGCCCAACGTTCTGTCAAGTTACTGAAGTGTCTGGCATGAGTGATGTGACCTGGCCGGTACTAAACCTGCTGAATAAGGAAGAGTGGATTGTAATTGAACAAGAAAACAAAAATATGAATGCCTATCAGCACAGGAGTCATAAGATCACTTGTCAACACCTTTCATTTTCCCTTTTGTGGGGAAAAAGGGAACACAGCACAAGGAGTAATGTTTGTTTTCTCTAACTTTCATACACAGAAACCCTGACGTAAAGATTTAGCTAGCCCTCATTTTGATAGCTATATTTATACAATCACTACATCCACAAACCAGCAAGCTTCCCCAGTCAAAACAAGTAGGTAAGTCTCAATCTTGCCAAGACATAACAAATGTCTGGGCGGGGGGGGTTTTTTGGTTTTTCTTTTTGTTTAAAAGAACCAATAGCAACAAGGGTTGTCATTTTAATACCAAGTCATTTTAATACCAAGGCAAGTCAGTCTTATAACTGACTGTTCTAAATACCAAAACATTCTCTACTATAAACTAATTAGCATTTGAAATAAGAAAAATTATTTCCTACCCTAGAAAACAAAATCATAAAAAGTATTTCCAATCCAATCTTAAAGGCCTGCTCATTAGCAGAAGTATGTTCACTCTTCACATTAACACAAGTAGGAAACCACTTTTGGAAATAAACGTTTGATCTAGGCAGTTAAGTGATAACTAAATTGATGTATAAAGTCAAATTCCACTGCCAAATTCATCCAGTTTGCATATTGCTGACAGTTACAAAATTATCTTAGTTTATAAGTTAAGAAGCCTCTTACATCTTCAGCAGTAACAAAGAATTTACAATCAAAACTCAGCTGCCAATTTTGTTGTTTATACACAACACAAAATAGTAGCCAACTTATTTTTTTAAGCTATATTAGCTCAGCAGTGATGACAGCGTTTCAGTGAAGTAACCAGAAACTTAAACACACAGGGAGACATGTCATTTTAATATTTTATAAAACCACGTTCATGAGACTAGCAGGATTGCCTATTAGTATGGTTGCCTGACACTTCCCATTATAAGACTTAAGTTTTCAGTAGTTTATACCTTTGCAAAATTAACGGTCTGGGCTGACATTTTCCATGTAAGGCTGATTTCCATCCCCATAACTAGGGAAACCTTCCACGTCAGGCTGATTTGTTCTGAAAAAATTCAGCCACTGCAGTGGAGTCATTTCCAAGAAAAAGGTTAGAGACATATATGTTGTTTTCCTCATTTTATTCCATAATATAGTTACTCCACTATGGAAATATACTAATTATTCCAGAATAGTTTTCACATAAGGAACTATTCCAAAATAGCTATTGCAGAAGAGCTTGTTCCACGATAATTATTCAGGTCAGTTTTCCCATTATCCTAATCTTACCACCTTGAAATCACACAGTATTTTCTCATTATATGCTCCCTTCACATATGGGCAGATTTCCAAGGAATTAGCAAGATTTCTGCATCCCATGGCTGCAAATCCTCCAAGATTGTGTTGCTGTTGCAGTCTTTGTCAAGAATGAACATGCTGCCAGAGGCAGGAGTAAAGGGAAGCTGAAACACAGCCTTGTGATGGATGTTCCTGTCCCAAGATCCAAGCATGTGTTAGAATATCTTAGACTTAGAGATTTAAAGCCAGACAGACAGTTTCAGATAAAGAGTTGTGGATTCTGGAAGCATCAAAACCCTGTTTTGCTGAGTGCACAGTTTAGTGAAAAGAGATTTTTCTAACTTCTACACTATGCCTCGAGCATGAGCATATCTGTTACCTGAAATTTTTTATATGGTCTTCCACGCCTGTAAGACGAACAGAATGCTGCAGTGCACTTAGGTAAGTCAAGGCTTGTGTAGAGGATCCCCAGTTCACATCTGTGGGAAGATTTGTTTTAAAAAATTTAATATTATGCCACAAGTTATTTTGACTAATATAAACCATTTTCTCAAACTAAAAATTTAGTGTCTGATTATTTAGCTCCAACATCAACTGAAAATTAGGTAAAATCAAATTAAAATTAGAGTATATTCCTACTGAAAGCAGGCTAAAGTAAACCCAGCTTGTGTTTAAGTTAAGGGAAAAAAACCAGTTAAACTCTACTGTAAAGAGGATAATTCTGTAATCAAATCAAGTTTTCTAGATAACTAGACGTTTCATATTATACAGTCAAATTTAGAAGTTACTTAAACTGACCTATTTCAAAGAATTCTATGGTGTTTGACAAAAGCTATGAAATCTTTGTACAAATAGGTTTTGTAGCTATGCTACTCTACAGCAAAAGGAAAATTTAGCAAGGTAAGCATAGTTTGTCTGTTGATTTAAAACTAAAATCATGACGAAAAAACTTGGGTTAAGAAACTATCCTTTTAGATTATCACTGTTTAAGAGAAATTGAATGCCTACAGTGTAATGAGTTTACTAAAATTAAATAGCTATAGAAGTCTGGTCTTTCATGTTCTCATGCAAGCAGTCCAATTTTTATAATTTAAATAACTACTAAGTAGAATTTCAATTCTCAAAAGCAGAGTGTGGACAAGTATGGGAGGGGGCTCAGGGCTGGGGTAAGGGCGGCACTTACCTGCGGGACGGGCTCCTACCAGCATGTCCCTGTGTCTCCTAGCCAGAGGGCTCTGCGCACTTCCCACTCCCACAGGCGCTGCCCACAAAGCTCCTATTGGCTGTGGTTCCTGGCCAATGGGAGCTGTGGAGCCAGTGCTTGTGGTGGGAGCAGCGTGCGAAGCCCCCCAGCCACCCCTCCCCCTAGAAGCTACAGGGAGGCACGGAACTGGGTGGGGAGCCTGTGAGCTCCACCCTGCGCCTGCGGGGGTCCTGTCCCATCCCCCAGAGCAGCCCCTCGGCTCAAATTTTAGTTAGGGGCATATAGTAAATGTCATGGACAGGCTTTAAATTTTTTTTTTTTTTTTTTTTTTTTACTACCCGTGACCTGTCCATGACTTTTACTAAAAAATACTGGTGGCTAAAATGTAGCCTTACTCATAACTCCTCCAAAACGCACACACTACTTCCTCTCAAATTATCTTTGACAGATCGAGTACATTACCTTTCAAATCTATATAGTTAATGTATGTGAGATGCTTCTCTCTTATATTGAGAATAGAGTTTCTTCTGTAATTAACCGTGCAAATAAAATTGTAAATTTAAAATACAAAAAAACTACAACATTTAACAAAAGTAAGTAATCAGAGTTTCTCAAATTTGCCCAGATTTTTTTTAAAATTGAAAATCACATACCTACCTGGTTTCTTGTAAGTGACATAAATATAGAGTCCAAGGACTATGACATATGTTAGCAATGCTGCCCACCAATTAATGACGAACATCACTATGCAGCAGAGAATCGCTCCAACAAGAGAAACCCACATATTGTAGTACTTAAAAGCAGGACGCCAACCTAATCAAAGCACAAATACGAGAAGTTAAAAAATTTGAGAGAGAGAAAGCGCGAGCATAAAAACATATTAAAAATTCTGGCACACATTTATCCTTAAAGTTCATCCAACAACTTCTTGCAATATTTCAAAGAAAGCTTCATCTATGTTATTAAGGACAGGAGCAGAAATGATTATATGACAAGTATAGGTCACTTTTTAAAAGGTGGAGTTTGACATTATTTCTGTGCTAGATATTCCTAGCAATCTGGTGAGTGCGAGTATTTGGCACAGAAGTCCATACATTACTCAAGTTTGATTTTTGCTCTGTAGTATAACCTTTAGAAGATGGTACAGCATGAATCACAATGCAAATGACTGCATGCCATGTTAGTGGGTGCTATCCTTTCAGTTCCGCATTATCACTCCAGTTAAGCTAACTACTTTTAATGTTTTTATTTATTTGGATAAGAGCAACTCCTGAGCATTGAAAGAAAAAGGACAAATATCATATAGCCGGACACATTCAGGAAGAAAGTGTAACTGTCAAAGAGAAGTACTGAGGCTGCCAGAGTTTGACACCATGAGTTGCTGACGGGCTGTTCAGAAAGAGGTATAAGGATCATCTATTCTTATAAAGACAGCGGTGACTAATGGAGTGTCTTTAGGCTTGGAAGCATTAGATTTTTAAAATCGGTAAATATCAGTAAACATCTATTTCACTGTACACACACAAACTGACAAAAATATTTCCACTGATTATCATCAAATGTACAGATAAGGAACACTGCTTGAGAATTTAGAGTTTGATGTAAGGATATTCATTTTTTGTGTATTTCGACAGGATGTTGAGCATTTGTGTTTTAATGGTTACAAAGCTTTATCTTTTTGAATCTGTGTCTACTGTCGTTAATAGTCTGACCCTACCCCCAGATTCCTGCAACTGAAAATTTGAATTGATAAAAATTGAAAAATGCTTAAAACTCATGATTTTGCACAACTGACAAATTAAATAATATGCTTAAAAATAAAACACTGATTTTGTCCATATGAATTATGAAAACATAAAAATCAAATTCTGCCAAGAATATTAGTCTTTTAATACGGCTAACCTGCAAATACTGCATCATCATTTGTGATCTACACATATGCTTTCAGAAGTGAATATACCCATACAGCTTGACGTACAGAAAATTCAAAATATGGCTGCTTATTTATATATGTAATTTAGCAGGCTCAATTGTAAATAGAAATAGGATTTACATATATATGTGGGCTTTCAACGTATTAATTTCATCACTTGTGTGTATAAGCAATAGAATAAAAAACATGCGCACAAGGTTGCGCAAACACAAATCGAAGGCAACTTATTGAACATTTATAAGTTTGGCCCCAAACAACAAAGATGACTTTTTAAAAAAGGCTCCAACCTAAACTCAGTAGGCTAAAAACTGAAATAGAAATTCCTATTTATGTTGAATGAAATTCTTTTATAGGCATGGCATAGCAATACTTTTGTTACAGATAAAATAAAAATTGAAGCGTAACAGCTTCGCTGCTGTATTTCTTGCGATTAGGGTCATCAATTTTTAAGCCCTGGGGCAAAGGAAACAAATAAGAATACCATAAGGTATTATTTTCCTGAGGGGCAAGTAGTCTCTACAAACAGGATTTTTTCACCAGTATTGCTTAACTCCCTTCCCACCAGCATCACCACATAACCCCAGTGACACCCAGTGTCAATGGAAGGGAATTAAAGGACAGCGAGTCCTGGTCCAATGTTTTGTTAGGAGAAACCATCACTCCTTCCTAGAAGGGCCTTCCTATCTCATTGAGGGCTTTAGTTTTCTTATGGCTTCCTTGTTCCCAGGCATAGCTCTTGACTCCATTCATCACCTGCTTAATGAGCCAGCGTTTCACTCTCTCTCTCTCCCCTCCCCATAACAACCAGGTGTGACCTTAAGGCAGTTCCCTTAGAGACTGAGTCCCAGTCTCTTTGCCTAGTGAAGTTTTACTCCTTTGTAGTTCAGGCTAAGATGAGGCAGTAGCTGGGCACTCTCAGAGGTCAAGGAGATATGACGGGTATTCAGAACATTAGAAAATTCAAGCCAGTTATTCAAGAACCTAAACATGAAAATAGGCCATGTCTATACACAGGGTTTAATTCGCACTGTGTTTTACATAAGCAGCACTGACTGCATACACAGAGTCAATTGTTTTCTGATTCAATATGTATCAGTGTCTACATGGCTGGGACTTTGTGCAATGATAGCAACAACAGTACTGCCAGAATGCGGAGGTATAGAACACCAGGAGCAAATGGACAGGTCTTGGCCTTGTGCCAGTATTTGAACTGGAAGGTGATATCTGTTCTACATGAGCAACAGAGAACACACAGATAGGTCAGTTCTGGCATCATGCAAAGCAGCATGGGATAGCAGTGGGTAGCCTGCCAATCTAATGAGAATGAGTGATGTGTGCACATGAACATAAATTCACTGCATATTGAGTTAGTGGATTATAGAATACATATTAACTGACCAGTTAGTATGCTTTAAACCTTTGCATCATGTGGACATAGGTCATTCAAGTGTGTACTCAGTAATGTTAGTGTGGACTAAATCCTCCATGTAAACAAGCCCTTATGCTCCTAACTTAAAGCACCCATTTTTTGAAAATCCTGGCCTTAGTCCTTAAACCAGAGTTTTCAAAACAAACGGAGGAACAAAAATCAAAGTTCTCGTCACATTTTACATACTGCACCCACACACATGGCTTAGAATTAGTTGTTGGAAAGATTATTAGGAGGAAAAGACATCTTACTCAGGTTCCCAAGCTGTGACGGCTACAACCACAAGCCTCCCATATGCATCAGACGAAGTGCGTATTCACCCACGAAAGCTTATGCTCCAATACGTCTGTTAGTCTATAAGGTGCCACAGGACTCTTTGCCACTTTTACAGATCCAGACTAACACAGCTACCACTCTGATACGAGCCTCCCATAGTTACCAAAGAGGCTGCTCTAGTGTCAGCCTTAGGTGGGGGTTTGATTCGGCTAGTCTAGTAATTTTTCTAAGTTTATTTTATTAAATTATTGAATTATTAAATTAATAACTTCTATGCAGGAATACTTTGTTTCTACAGTAGCTTTAAAATGTGTTAAACCCCCAAATATGAAATTCCTACCTGGAGATTTTGCAAGTGAGGCATGGAATACAGAGAAATTAATTAAGGCATATGAAGCCAAGAAGAAGTTGGAGATTATTGGAGCAATGACATTCAATTCAGCTGTAAAAACACAAAGAAAAACAAATAGTTATTAAGCTTGTTATCAAACTGCTTTAAAAATCCCAGGGCCAAAAGTTTGCAACAAGGGCCTCCTTCTCTCTAGTGGAAACAGTAGATTTGTTAACACATTTTATTTTAATTCAGATCTATATAATGGTCTAATACCATAAACTGCTCTAAACAATTTCTCTGCAATCATTTCAACTACTACAGAGAAAAAACAAACACATAAAACTAAAATCTGCTTCAGAAATAGCCTGTTCTGCCACCAAAAATCACCATCACCCTTGTGTTTCCAGCCACACTCACTTTTTAAGGAGATTTCTAGAAAATCTGTTCTCTCAGTTTAAGAGTCCAAATATTAATATGTTCAATTATACCTTGATAAAGTCTAGTCTAATCATTTACCTCTCTCTTCCTCAGACACAGTCAAAGAAATAAGTTTAGTCTCAGTTTTATTTTCTCACAGAATCACGATAAACTTTGAATTTAAATGTTTCAAAACTTTCAATGTGAGTTACAATTCTTTGTGATCAATTAATGTGCAGCAGACATTTGTTTAAAATATTCCCTATTTAATTTGCAGACATTCAAGGAGTACCAAAGTTTTTTTAAGTCAAATTTTGTTTGCTATCTGACTACACTGTTTGCTAATTCAGGTTATTTACATTTTTTTCAAGAATTACACAATTAGCCCATGAATATTAAGTTTTCATTAGTCTGCAGTAGTGTTGGAATGTGAGAGGGAGACAGATTGCAGTTTAACAGAGGTCTGTGGGAGCTATAACAGGTGAAATCATATACCTGTGGGCAAATGGAGAAGAATATTTGCCTGACTCCCACCTTAACAGAAGACTGAAGCAAGGCTGTTACTGTTACTGCTGATGTGACCCTTTAATGGCGTATGTGTGTGCGGGCATGTGCGGTGCGGGGAGGGGATATCCTTCCTTCTGCAACTGTTGAGGCTGTCCCAAGAGTAAAGAGGGTCTTGGCAGATTCAAGTAGAGGTTTGGAATTTGAGACGCACCATCTAGGCTCCCTGTAACTCGTCTCAGTGCAACTGCAGACAGACAGAGAGGGATGCAGCCTCTGTCCTCCTCTGCACAGAGAAGAAAACTCACTCCCCTCCCCGCCCTTTTCCCTCCTAAAAGGATTAGGAGGTGGAAGAGTAGGGCTCTCCTTTTCACCTGGATAGAAAGCAGTAGTAGTAGCTATCACTAGTCATTTCCCACGACCACGAAGGACTGAAATAAAAAATACAGCTATTCAAGAACATGACACTTTAGTCTACTAGGACCCTCTTCATTCTAATGAAACCGCCAGACCACATGTGGCAGCAGTGATAACTTGGTCTTTCCTTCCTCCAACAGCCCTCAAAAATGCAGAATAAGCAAGATGGGGAAGACGTAAGAGTAACAGCAACAGTTTTTAACATAAGCAGTCCTGGAAGGGGCTAGAGGATGATGTGGAAGATCTTCTATCTGCCCTGCAAGGAATGTGTTATTACCTGGGCTGGCCCCCACCTCTGGCAGCACCAGGAGAATCTTGCACTTCAGTGGTTCAGTGGAGAGCAAATTTTAAAGTCCTCTATTTGTGCAAGCTTGCCCCTTACACAAGCACAGATTAGTGATGTTTTACTGTCTAGTATGTATGTATGTATGTATGTATTAAAAATCTGTAAATAAATATAAAAAGCTTTCACTTCATACAACAGCTCTCTATAGTAGACTAATGAATAAGAAGTCAATACAATAGGGTTGGGAAAGGATTAAAAGAAAAATCTGATTAGCTAAAAGTCTGAATATTAACTGTTACCTTCCCACACTAGTTGAGACTGAGGCCTTGTCTCCACTACCAGGGTAAGTTGACCTAAGTTACGCTACTCCAGCTACATGAATAACGCAACTGGCGTCAACATAGCTTAGGTCGACTTACCGTGGTGTCTTCACTGCACTGCGTCGACAGGAGATGCTCTCCCATCAACTTCCCTTACTCTTCTCAGGCAGCTGGAGTACTGGAGTTGACCGGAGAGCACTCTACTATCGATTTAGTGGAAGACCCGCTAAATCCACACCAGCTGCATTGATTGCAGCAGCATCGATCTCCCCAGTAGTGAAGACAAGCCCTGAGATGAATCTGAAGTAACTTCCGAATATGTGGGAGAACAATCCTCAAACTCCATCCACTGAACAGGTTTCCAAACAAGCCAACACCAAAAATTTTTAAAATAAAATTCTATCTCCAAGACTCCATGGACCCTGTCATCCAAGCAAAAGACAGTACAGCATTTTACAGCACAAAAAGAATGCATTCAAAATTTTTTACTCCAATTTAAATTAACTAACCAATTAATATGAATCCAAGAGCAATCAAGAAAGTCAGAATATATCCTCGTAATGGTTCATTGTTCTTCCCATAGCCTTTAGCAAACATGAGAAGACCTGGATAGATATTGTCCTTGCATAAAGCCTAAGAAAGAAAATACAAAAGTTAGCAAGGTTTAATTAAGATAAATTTTACATGAGATACACACTAATGCATTCAATGAGGGCTAGTGTTGTCTAGTTAGAGCACGGGGTTGGGTGTCAGGACATGCTGACTATTCTTTACTCTGCCTTTGCATTACTGTGTGATCTTAGGGTATGACTTCACTACCCGCCGGATCGGCGGGCAGCGATCGATCCAGCGCGGATCGATTTATCGCGAGAGGCGCAGGCAGAGTCGACGGGGGAGCAGCAGCAGTTGACTCACCGTGATGTCTTCACCTTGATAAGTCAATCTAAGTACGTCGACTTCAGCTACGTTATTCACGTAGCTCAAGTTGCGTAACTTAGATTGTTTCCCCCCCGTGTAAACCAGGGCTTAGAGCAAGTGACCATTCCTGAGTTTTCACCTCTATCAATACAATGAGGATAATATTTTCTCTTTTGTAAATCACTGACATTTGTCACGGGACAGCAGTAAAAAAAGTCACAAAATTAATCTTTTTTTTTTTTTTTAAATACTGAACCAGGAATTTCATCAAGATATGGAAAATATTCTCAAAGCTACTCTCTCTCTCTCTGCTTTACTGTAGTGCTTTTCTGTCAAACCTTTCTTATCCTCCTTCGCTATCTGGCTTCCTGCTGCAGGGTTCTTGGGTTTGGGGTTTTTGTTTGTTTGTTTTTGTTTTTAAGTGTATGGTATCCTCGCATGATCCTCAAACATGAAGCATTCCTACAGTAACAAAACTGTAGTTATTACACACACACAGCTGGATGGGGCATTATATTTAACTCTGGGAAAAAATAAAAAAAACACACCCCACAGAGCCCTTTATTACATACCTCAACACCACAAGTGAGAGGAAAAAATGTGTACCAAAACAGGACCTTTCAGCTCCAGCAACTAATCAAGTGTGAAGTCATTTATAAAAAGATATACAATACCCATTTCACAGTCTTGCTGAGTGTTTGGTATAAAAGTTCCCTGGGAAATAAGTTTTACAAACTCTACAATTTTACTCAGTTATTGTTACAATATCTTTAAGCATTCTGAATTGCAACTAACTGCAGTGCATTAGCTCCAAAAAGGAACCATCAGTAGATATGGAGGATATGCAACTACCAACAGCATTAAAAATTAATTTAGTGCTCACTAAAAGGAGTCAAACTATCAGCTTCTCTATCCACAGAAAAGGTACAGCAAAGAGCGGAATAAACCACTCCATATTGCCAAGCAACATTCCCTTAGCTCTGACCTAGTCGAACCACCAACAAGTGACAACCTCTTAACCAATTCAATCCATGGCCTCAATGCAAGGACAGCCAACACTATCACCACCTAAAGCAGTAAACTGAATACAAAACTCTGCACTGTAAAATAATTACGTCATCACTTACTGCATAGTAAACAACTCTGGGCTTAAGTCTTGGCAGGTAAAAGCTTTCCAATTTATCTTGAAGTCTAAAACTTTAAGGGCCCTATACTCATATGGAAGAGGCTGCATATGATCAGCAGCACCACAAATCTGCATAAGATCTCATTGTGGCAATATTTTTTCCTTAACTTCTAGATCAAACACATTAATCTTTGGTTGCTTCTTAACAGTTTACCTTGCTTTTCAACAATAGGACATTTTAAGCTGACCTTGAATATACCACTGAGCTGTGGTAAGCAGGATTCTTTCCCAAGCAAGTGTCAAGAGCTTCTGCAGAATTGAAACCTTCATTTTTTAGCCCATCTGGTTGCTAAAAAAATTTCAGGTCACATTTTGAAGGTTTTGTGTAGTGCTTTCTTCCAGAGAGTCTGTGCAGACAGGTCCATTGCCTCTGCTGCTGCTCATAACTTAAGGCTACGATTATGTCACGGAACCAGAGATTTCCACTGACCTCCATGACATTTTCTGCCCTGGGACTGAAGCTCCCAGCCAGCCCTGCCCACGCAGCTGCCCAGCCGCTGGCAGGTGGACCCCTTGCAGCTGCCCAGTGGTTGCAACCAGGGCCAGTGGCTGGGGGACCCTGCAGCTGTCAGTTGCCTGGGGTAAGGGCACCCCGCAGCAGCCCAGCCCCAGGGGTAGGTGGACCCTGGAGCTCACACCCATGACATTAGTAGGGAACATGGGAGCCCCAGCAGCAGTGAGTGCTGAACCCACCTACCCCTTTTGTCAGGGATATTTTTAGTAAAAGTCAGGGACAGGTGATGAGCTGTTATTTTCCATGACCTGTCCCTGACTTTTACTAAAAATATCTGTAACAACTCAGCCTTACTTAGAACTTTGTCACACTACAACAGAGTGGAAAATGACCACACTGTTGTCAGTTTTAACTGCTGCTATTCAGAGTTCAGTGGGCAGTGAAACTGTTAAGAATGAAGTCAAATTGAGTCTGTTGCTTCTTGGCAAGCTTTGACACCAGCAGAGGTGGGCACAGGAATGAATCACTACAGAGGAATCTCAAGTGATATGAATCAAGACACTAATATACAAAAGTTCCCTGTTCCCAATATTCCAATTTAAAACTGATTCAAGTTCTTTTGTTATGAAACAAAGACATTATATCAGCTTACCTGAAAAATCTTAGGTGCACTCACTAAAGATGCCAATGCGGAAGAAAGGGTGGCTGAAAAGATGCCAGCAGAAATCAATGGTGCAAATCCTGATACCATGCTCATTACCTGAAAGCAGGATATAAACATTTTAATTTATTTTACATGTACCAAACAGAATGGACTGAACAAACATCTCCCTCTAAATAAAACAATTTTAATAAAAAAACTAAAATTATGTAGACAAATGTTTAGTTGAATGCCTTCAGAACTGTTACAATTCACTCAACACTGTCTGTAGAATTTTGTCTCTTACTTCTGCAACTCCTAGATTTTTTCAAATACCATTTACCGTTCAAAGTATGGAGAATATTACAGGACAGTATACGCTGGCTTTTTTATTCCAACTCTTTTTTTTTTTTTTAAGTCATATGTATGATTTCTTAAAACAGACTGTTAGCTGCTCTGTTCAACCAAGTCTGAGCTCTGCAGCTAGAGAATCTGGTGGGTCAAATTTACCTGCATGCCAATCTTAAGTGCATCAAAAAATGTCTCATTAATGGTCTAAGGAAAGAATTCACTTTCCTATTAGTTACATCAATAAGAGCAATCATAAGTCAAAAGAGAATGCAATTTTAAGAGAAGTATTTTAGCTGTTTATAAAATACTGTATTTTATAAGGTGTGGCTTCAGACATAGAAATGTTGTCCATTTGACAGAAATTTCTGATACCTAACATCCTGAGGAAGAGAAAGTCGCATTGTTGAAGAGCTCTCCCTAATATTAGTCTCAGATTTTAGACTGTGGAAGCTACACCTGGAAGGTGACCAGCATCCTGGAGACTGAACCTCTTAAAATTGATAAATAGGGAAACTTTCAGTTAGACTCTTCCTCATGGAAATTATCCCCACCCTTCTCAGGAAGATCATCCCTGCTTACACAGCTGCTAGAAGCTAGGGGGAAGAACTGTTTAAAAGGAAGAAGGTTGGTTTGTGGAAGGATACTTGTCCGTAAGACTGAACAAACGGCGTTTTCCACCTAAGGCTAGAGGAACACGCAATTAGCAGAAACAGAGAAGACACTAAAAAAAAAAAAAAAAAAAAGAGGGCCCAGGTGCTGTATGGGAAAGAAATCAAGTTGTCATAGTAGCTAATAGAGGAGTGTTATGACTAGCAGTAGCAAGCAGTTAGGCACACAAATCCCCACCTCCCCACCCCATATATGGAAGGCCAATAGAAAAAAAAAAGCCAAAAAATTACAGGGAAGTCTGACTGAGGAGTGAAAGAATTAGAGCCTCACTTATATGGCCTGAGAGAGAAAACCAAGCAGAACTAAGAAAAAGCCCTAGTCCTGTGGTACTTAAACTTGGATGGAGGAGAAAGTATAAATTCAGGCTTCCCCTTTCTCGTGAGAAATAAGAATAGAGAAGGAAAAAACAAAAACCACTCCCCAAAGGTCTGATTTCCTAGGGCTCTGGGGTCTGTTATTTGGTGGAAAGGGGAAGGAAGAGAAAATAAGAATCCCTAAATGTCAATGGATCTAATACTTAGTTTGCTGGAGGAAAGAACAGTACTAACGTGGCCATGAGATCCACTCCCAGTTGCTGGTGTTCATTAGAGCTTCAGCAATCCAGTGTTTTAACTATATGAGGTCCAGTCTGACAGAGGAGACAAAAATTATTTCCCTCCCAGGTCCAGGAGCTTGCAATATCTGTGGATGGTCCAACATTTTCTTGCAAACATTTATTTCATAGATTCTAAAGACCAGAAGGGACCACTGTGATAATCTAATCTGCTCTCCTGCATAACACAGGGCATAGAACTTCCTTGAAACAATTCTTGTTTGAACTAGAGCATTTATGTTAAAAAAAAAAAAAAAAAAATCCAATCTTGGTTTAAAAATGGTCATTGATGGAGAATCCACCACAACCTTTGGTGTATTTTTCCAATGGTTCATTACCCTCACTGTTAAAAAAAAAATTGCACCTTATTTCCAATCTGAATTTGCCTAGCTTCAGTTTCCAGCCATTAGATATTGATATGCCTTCATCTGCTGGATTGCATCTTCAAACATTTGTTCCCCATATAGGTACTTACAGGCTGAATCACCCCTTAACCTTCTCTTTGTTAAGCTAAATAGATTGAGTTTCTTGAGTTTATCATCATATGGCACATTTTCCAATTCTTTCAATCTGTCTCGTGGCTCTTCTCAGAACCATCTCCAATTTATAAACATCCTTCTTGAATTGTGCACTTTGGTAAGTGCCTCTAATTAATCTTCCTTCTTTTTGTCTTTCAATTCTTCCATCTTTCTTCAAAGAAATAGGGCTAGAAATAAAAGTAGTAGAGGACCAAGCAAAGATTATACTTTCAGGAAAGGTGGCCAAAAAAAAAAAAAAAACCCAAGAATACAGCCTGGAATTTTATCAAGAGAGAGTGAGGAGCATGTGCACCTCTCTGCTTCCTAGTCACTGCAGCTAGAATGCTCACTGAGAGATAAGTTATGTCCTAGTATGGTAAAAGAGGGAATGTATAACAAAAAGCTTCAGTACCTAATCAGGAAGACAAGTAAGGAGATGCTACTAGGATGTTACCTAACAGAAGACTAGAAGATTACCAGAACTTGTTTTTAGTTAGGCAAATGCTACTCAGTTTAAAATAAAGATGTGATAGTTATTACAGCGCATTAAAGATAAAAACACAGAAGATAGCAAACAAGGTAAAACTCAGTATTTACAGCTGAAAAGAAAGGAGTAAATCTAAAGACACACACTTTGGTACCATGTGAGAAAAATAAACTTTTGCTAGCTCCATATATCCTCAATGCAAAGGATTCTTTTTGAGTAAATTTAAGTTGTTTGTTAATTGCACTAACTATGCATTATGATTGCTTAAACAGATTGTTAGTGACCAACAGTTAGTCTCTACCCAATAGCTGTATGATGCCTAACATTTTAAGTTTGCAGTTTCAACTTAGTTCTAATAGATCAAGTATCTACATTAAATAAAGAGGCCATCATCACAATTAGTATACTGTTTGCAATCTCAGACAAATAAGGAATATTTTCAATGAATAGGTCATGGAAAAGAAATCTGCCCATAGTTAGAAATAATTCCGTGTTAACATGTAATCTTTCCATTTGTAGATGAATATAATATACATCCTCCTGTGACATGACTGCTTAATGGAGGATTTCCAAGATGCAGTGCTGTTAAATCAGCCATCTTTCATGTGCTGCCCTTGAAATCTTCAGATTGTACCAGAGGTCTGGCATTTTGGCTGGATCTCAAGTTACTCTCCAGTATATGGCCACAGTTTGGTAAACACAACAGCTTTTTCCTTCCCCCAAGAGATTGCTTTTTTACAGGAGCTCATTTATATATTTCTTTCATTATAGTAGGTCATACAATACTTCTAAACAAGAGATATAACAAACAGCTAATTTCATTCCAATGGCTCTTTATGATACAAAGATTTTAATAAACTCTTTTGAAATTCTTGTTAATTATGGCAAAGATGCTACTTTAAAGGCCTCTTCAGTCATGACACCTCACAAAAAATTACAAGTGACAATGTAAACAAGTCAGGAACTTTTTGTCCTGTATGTTCTCTCACACTGGTATACAATAATGCCTAAGGAAACTAAGATGTGAAACTACATATTTAAGAATGGTTACAACTTAACACTGGAGCTACTGTTCTGTGCATAAGACAGACTGAGACCAGTTGAAGACAGACAGACTATTGTACCTTTGATAACATCTTGAAAATCTGATTGGCATTTTCAGTCACTGGGCGAAACCCAACATTTGTACCTTTCAAACACAATATCAATGTCAGAATGAGACCATTCATCACTTGCACTGAATGAATACTTTTTTCATCCTAGAAACCTTACCCTAGTTTAGTGACCAGGGGAGCAGTGGGGTGGGGAAGGAAATCTGTTTCAAATTTTAACACTGTGTCCAAGTGTACAGATTGTTTTTACATTCATAATTTATGATGAAGACTAGAAACACCTCCCGTAATAGTTCATTGTTTAAAGGAAGAAATGAAACTAAAAAAATCTTCATGCATTGTGCATATTTTAATGTACACTTATCAGGTATGTTTTATATATAAGCACGTGTTAATTATAGCTATATGTTCTTGAAGTTCAAATGCAATTTGATTACAAAGTAATGAAACTGCCATGCTCCCACAAGTCATAAAATTACTGTAAGGGTCATTACTTGCTTTGGAAGACACTTTAGCTGTTATGAAATTAGAAAAACTTGGTTCTAGAACACAAATTATCACTTGATCTCAGAAAATGGAGTTTAGGCATGGAAAAGAAATTGCATGGAAAAGATTGCATGGAAAAGAAAGCTGATGGAATAAATATTGCAGCAAATAGGTTAGAGAAACAATAGAGGATTTACAGATGTGAGTTTCTACATTATAGAAAAAAAGATTAAAATAATCATTTTATTAAAGATCAAGCATCTCACTTTTGAAACTCCAATATATTTACTGGTAAGGATGACAGAGAAGTCTTAAACATATTGAAAAATGACTGCTGATATATTAGCAAATTTATTAATTTTCCTACTGTGTTACTAGGCACTTTGAATTGTCTTGAAATATTCAAATTCTTGTATGGAAGGGATGAAGCTGTACACCACATATGATTGGGATTCAGTTTATTTACCATCACAAAAACTAACTACAGATGTAATACTGAAACAATCACATTCTGTAAAATCACTATTTTAAGCTGGTTGAAAGTTTGAAAGGTTGAAAGTTCATATCAAGTAACTTAGAGACAAAAAAAAAAAAAACACAACCCTTACAAGAATGCTTAATCGTCAAGGAAACAAGCATTGCACAAACCCAGGATAGTCAGTATTAAGGTTAAACTTGATCCAGAGGTTTATGTGGGAGGGAATCTACTAACAAAGGCTGATCACCTCTACCTTCATATTTCTTTCCATCCAGTTTAAATTGTTTTGCCATTCAAGGGCCTTCAGTCTACCACATCTTCAGGCATTCAATATAATTCTGTTCTAAATTTCTATTTTCTGTTCACTTTCCAAGCTGTGATCTACCTACATTTGTGTACTGTCTATTATACTCCTGGAGGAATTCTTTCCCAAAAATAAAAAATTCTGCAAAACTCTGCATATTTTATTTATCAAAACAACACAATATAATCATGCCAGTTATACTTATTTTGGTAATTGATTTCAAAAGATTTGTCAGCAAGTATGTGTGTAACAATACAGACAAAAAGATTCTGATAATTTGGGGGGGGTGGGGCAAAGATTCCTTACTCGGCATATTAATACAGAACTTTGCCTAATTAATTTAATTTACAATACAGAACAGCACCTGTCAGAAGCAGTGCAAAGGCTTGTGGGGAGTCAGGGGCAATGGACGAGTTGACTGAGAAGAAAGAAGCCTAGGAGTGAACCTGGAGGGTGTTGGGTGTGGGTCAGAGGTTTTTCTTTTCAGTGGAGGAGTGGGATTGTTAGGGTTTTGGGAAGCTTTCCCCATGCAGACCTTGGCTGACCCCAAGCCTCTCCCATTCAGTCAGGCACTTTGCCCCTGTCCCTGCACCCCCCATTCCCATGGGCCTCTGCAGCCCCTCTCCCCCCCATCCCCAGGCTCAACGCTCTCACCCCACTAGCTCCTAAGCCCATTCTCCAGGCTGTCCCCTGCCCCACTAGCCATTCTGAACCTCAGTGTGACCAGCCCCCCAGCAGCCCTGTGTGCCCCACTCTGTCCTAACCTGGCTCTGCGGGCAGAGTGCTGTGATGAACTCTACTCCTGGGGGAACTCTGCAGCACTGGGCATAGAATTTTGTATTTTCCTGCATAACATACATTTTGCCGAAGAAGAAGTGTTGCAGTTCTGCCTTTTTCCCCACCAGAGGCCGCTGTGGCACTAGAACGTAGCATGAATGCAGCTGCAGCACTTAGGCAAAACTTATTTTATGCGGGAAAATACAAAATTATGCAAGACAGATGAATTTGCGCAGAATTCCCCCAGGAGTACTATTACTTCTGAATATTGGACATTTTATTTCTTACTCAAATGTTGTGCGGTTCTCTCTCTCTCAGAGACATTGATACAACTCATTTTAATGCTAAAAAAAATCTGTTAGAATCCCTGCTACTTGCATTATATAAATTTCAAATACATAATAAATAGCTAATAAAATACATTTCAACTTCTATTTAGTTGAACAAGAATTCATTATTAGGTAGTGCCCAGCTCTATCCGCAAAGGATTCCAAAGCCAGGGAAAGACCTCCTTCCTAATTTAAAAAACAAAAAATAAAAACACTAGAGAAATCTATGACCTAATTGTTTGAATTGGAACTCTTACAGGATACCAAGTACCAAAGCCCAAAATAACTCATCTACAGGGTAATTATGGAAAGAGTAGTTCTCTGTATCCTAGGGTTGAAGACACTACAGGCTTGTTTACACTTACAGCACTGCAGCGGCACAGCTGCGCTTCTCCCATCAGGGTAGGTACTTTGCCCCCACAAGAGGCGGAAGCTATGTTGAGGGAGAAGCCCTCCCATCAACATATACTGACCTAACCTTTGGTATAGACCATACTAACTACGTCGCTCAGAGAAGTGGATTTTCCATGCCTCTGAGAGATGTAGTTATACCAATATAAGTTTGTAGTATGGCTTATTGCGGCTCCTTTGCCAAGAATAGATGCTTCAAGTTACTCTGATGCTGATTAGAAGAATTCGGAAGTCCATTCCAAATCTGAAAGTGATAATGTCCAATTCAAAAATCATTTTTAAAAATCCAAAATTCAAAGCTGAATTTAATGGAGGAGACAGCCAAACAAAATTACTTGGAACAAACATCTAATAAATTGATATTATTTCTAAGCAACTTATATGAAAGGGAAAAGGAAACTATGATTAGTGCCTGAGATAGCTGTCTATTATTCATACCGTTTTCTGTACATGTTCACACTTCAATGTAAATTAAATTATCAAATGGAAGACCAATACAAGCAGAATTTTAAAGATCATTTTACTTCAGCAACTAAGTTATTAAAAACAAAAAATGGTACTTGTTTTACTGTTGCCTTTCTCAGCATGACAATCACACACTGGCCAGTTTCACTTTCTTAATGAGATTCTCATTAGTTTCATTTTCTAGTGGACATGCTGGGTGATGCCAACAGAGCAGGGGGAAGTGTTTTTTAAGCACATTTGGAATTTTGAAGAACTTAATGAAAATATTCCTGTTTTTCTTAGATTTTGTAAAAGTCTCTATTATACTAAAGTAAACAAATCGAAGTTGAATGCTGCTCTGAAGAATTGGATTCTATCCCTTCCTCTGCCACAGAGTTCCTGTGTGATGTTAGACAAGCCTTTTAAACTAAGTTTTTCATGGTTGACCATTAATTGTGTTCTGCTCATTTTCTGGATGCCCAGATTTGCACATGTATTGAGCACTCATATTACAACTTTGAATATACAAGTGCTATAAAAATGCCAAGTACGCTGAAAAAAAACCATCAGATCTCAAATAGGACACCCAAAGTTAGTTGACAATTTTGGCCTTAACATCCCAACCTGCTCAATAGGGATAATAGTACTACCTCTCACAAGAATGTTATAAAGACAAATTAATTAATGTTTGTGAATCACTCAATCAAATAATCTGGTGAAAGCACCATTGAAATGCCATGAGGAAATTAATTTTGTATTCAGTGAAATTTTTGGATAGTGTATGTAATAACGCCTGGGCTCACATATTAAAAGGTGGAGAAATTTTAAATAAATTATCTGTTCATTTAATGAGGCAGGGATCCACTGGAAAAAATAGTATGTGATCATGTAATTAAAAACAATCATAATGCATATGGCACAAGGGGCCAAATTAAAGTTGCACAGGCATCCTTAACACTGTTATTCCCTAACTTTCAAGTGCTTGACTTTGTAACTGTAATGTTATTCTAACAGTTTTTTGGATGCAACACGTATTTATATTAAAAATAAAATTGAGGTACCAGTTGTGACTACCAAGATGAGGTCTGGTTATCGTGTACACTTTACACAAGCCATACATTTTCTACACTTAGGTAGATTTTCACTGTGACATTTCACACAGGTTGTATGTCCCTTGAATGCATTTAGTTTGATTTCTTTTTGTACAATTTTAATACAAAGTGACCTACTTGTATTTAATCAGTGTTGTTGTAGCCATGTCGATCCCAGGATACTAGAGAGAGAGAAAGTGGGTGAGGTAATCTCTTTTATTGGACCAACTTCTACTGGTGACAGACACATGCTTTTGAGCTTACACAGAGCTCTTCTTCAGGACCAGGAAATATACAGAGAGAGTCACAGTTAAATACAAGGTGGAACAGATTGTTTAGCATAAGCAGTAAACACATCCTTCAAGGAACCATTCAAGGTGAAGTGGCCCATTAACAGCCCTCCAGTCACAGGGGGAAAGGGAGAGCAAGGGACTCTGTGCACATTTCCTAGTCTGAAGAGCTCTGTATAAGCTTAAAAGCTTGCCTCTGTGACCACCAGAAGTTGGTCCAATAAAAGATATTACCTCACCCAACTTGTGTCTCTGATGTATCTATGATAGTCTAACTCTTTTTATTAACAGAAAACATTTTAGCAAGATTTCACTGAACAGAAAAATTGGCAGAGATCTATCTTGAGTAGATCTGTTGCTACAGGTAAGTTTTTTAAAACTATTTTAGATATCAGGTCTTTTTAGATGTGTTAAATGCCGATGTGCAGCAGACACATTGAAAATCTTGACCCTGGAATTCACTTTCCCCATGCCCATGAGAACCTACATTTATTTATATTCCAGACAAACTGCAATGTTCATTGTTTTTCTTTGACATTCGGCAACAGGCCGGGTGGGGGGGGGTGGAGAATTAGGCTGTAGAATGAGTAATTTTGATGACTGAATCGTAGAAAATTAGAGCTCCATCAGGCATATTATTGTGATTACTGACCATTTTAAAAAGGACACCATTAATTTAAATTTTAAGTGACATTTCTGTCTGAAAAGTAACTGGCAATAAAATTAGTTTGGAACAGATTGGCAGAATGAAAGTTGCCTGTATTTTCAATTGTGTGTATTTAAATAGCACTGTGTGTTTCCTTTAGGATTTATCTATATGGGGAAGTTGACCTGCATAATTATTGTAAATATGCTCACTTCAAAGTTGAATTGTTTTGCATACAAATATATATCTCCAGTATAGCTCCTGATGCAGATAGTGTTCTGGATTAAAGAAAAGTGACTTTATTCCAGAATAACTACTCCACTCACACAAGGAATTAAAGGGCTTCTCTACACTTACATTTTATAGCGCTCTAACTTGCTGGTTCAGGGGTATGAAAAATCACACACCCACCCTGACCACAGCAAGTCTGAGCGCTTTAAAGGGCTAGTGTGGACAGGTTCCGAGAGCTGGGAGCCACACTCCCAGTGCTCTGAGCTAATCCCCTCGTGGAGGTGGATTACCAGGAGTGCTGGGAGACCTCTCTCCCAGCATTCACGCGCGACCACACTCACACTTCAAAGAGCTGCTGTGGGAATGCTCCCCTGGCAGCACTTTGAAGTTTCCAGTGTAGCCATGCCCAAAGTCATGTATTCCAGAATACAGCGTCCACACAGGGAAGTTACTCTGGAATAGTTATGCCGGTCAGTTTTCCCTTATAGGCAGGCCACTGTCCCCTCCACACAATCAATTTCACCTGTTTGTGGGTTTTTCACAAAGGAACAGGGAGAGAAATAAATATAGCAAAAAATAGGAAAAATGATTGTAAAGTCACAAAAACTGGTGTGCGTATGGGGAGAAGGAAGCACAGAACTAACCTCTTAAACGCATATGCTAAATTTCAATTTAATGGGTTTCCCTTTAAGTATGGTAATGATTTAATTTTTTAAAAAGATAAACATTTTTAAATTTTTCCTTGAACTCAAACATATCCTGGGAATATCAGCATGGTAATAAATGTTATAACTTAAATTAAACCAAGAATAAGGATGAAGATAGGAGAAAATTTACTTAGAAAAGTGAGGGAATGAACAGCAGTATTACCAAAAAGCTTTTCACTTGTTAGAAGATAAAAGGCAAGGGATAGTTAAAGTTAATGACTGCAAAAGCTCTGTTAGGTTGCATACACCTATCTGCTAGAAAGGTTTAATGGCTCAGAACTTTAAACCATGAACGTTCTGAAACCTACCACCCACACAATTTGCTCATGTCAAGAACAGGGATCTACTCCAATTATAGTATCTGGAGATAAAAGTAAAATTCTTTAGTACAAATGTACCTTGCCATTCATGTATACAGAACAATGAAAATGCCTCACTAAAGAAAGCCTTTAAGAGACACACATGAAACAACATTTACCAAAAAAAAAAAAAAAAAAAAAAAAAGGGACTTGTTTCCTAAAGAACAAAAACGTATTCTAGACTTTCCTTACATTTACAGTAGATGGTCTATATTTTAATCTAGGCTTATTTCACAAAATTTACTATACTCAATAAATACCACCTTTCCCCGCCCCTCCCATCCCCCAAAAAAACATTCAATTGATGCTCTCTTAAGCCTTAAAGCGTCTCTCACCTGGAAGTCATTCCGCAGACCATAGGGACACTGTGTCTTCTGACAAGATGAGAAATCAAAATTTAACTTGCAAGCGGAAGTAGTGCAATTCGTCAGTTCGGTAATGATGGTGCTATTGATGTTACCTGTGGCATCCCGAACAACACAAGAACCTAGTGTGGACCCAAACAAAATACAGGTTGTCCAGTGGCAATTAAACAGTCTATTAAAAAAAAAATCTATGTCAAGTTCAATTCTCTTTTTTTTAGGAAGTATATTCTAACGGTTCAGCATTAGAAAACAAGAGCATTTCCTTTAAATTACTCCTGACATTTAACAAACACACGTATGCTTCATTTTCTTGGATGGAAAAGTAAACAAGAAAACATCATGCATTAGTTATTGCATAATGTTTTAGCAATATCATCAATACAAAGCACTTGCAGTTCAAATGTGTACATTATTTTACTTTTTAATACATTAACATAAGCTATCGGCTTTTGTTGGCTGCATCTCAAATAAGCAGAGAAATTCTATAAAAAGATTTACTTAATCCATAATTAATAAAAGTAAAGAAACTAACATAGAGAAAAGTTAAGATTATAAATATCACC
The DNA here is from genome assembly GCF_965140295.1 of Lepidochelys olivacea. Lineage (NCBI taxonomy): Eukaryota > Metazoa > Chordata > Testudines > Cheloniidae > Lepidochelys > Lepidochelys olivacea. The sequence goes on along the minus strand of NC_140415.1, from coordinate 81,939,672 downwards.
AGTTTTAAAATGCCCATATTATTTTTGTTTTCCTGTGCTGTGCATGTCAATTTCTTGGGCAATTTTTATTTACAACTGGTATTGTATACCCTCATACATGGTTCTGTTTTCACTCTTGCTGTTCTCCATTTGTTAGTTTTCATATTATGAGTGCTCAGTCACGTTTTGCACAGGCAATACATTTGCAATTTTATTTTCTCTTTTCTGGAAAAATGTTTTAAAATGCTGTTTTATCATCTACATGAGTTTAAAACAAAAAACAAAAAACAAAAACCCCAAACCTGTGACTGAGACTGGCCTGATGGGGGCAAAGGAGATGTAGGTTGAGTGGGAAGTGCCACCTGTTGGATTGCTTTGGGGCTAGAGTTTTACTGCTGGTTTTTGGTTTTGATAGTATTTTAATAAAACCAGGAGGCACCTATATAAGTACCTTTGTTCTAAATTACAAAAAGTTTTACACACACTTTTAAATCATCATTTACCATTTTTTAAAAAGGCAGTCTAGTCTAACATAGTCATGTTATTGAAAATGTGATGTCGTCCCCCCACACACTAATAGTTTTAGCTAGTCAGGCTGTTATAACTTAGTCTGAAACTGTCTATATATTCTCTCTCTCGCTCGGATATTTTATACTGGCAGGTGCTCAGAAAGAAAATTTCCTTTCACCACCTGTAATGCCATTCTTATACACTCACTTCAAAATTTGCTTGTTTTGAACAAAAATGCATTATTCAAGTTCTCCATTTCTCAATAACTCAAAATCAGCTGATGCCATAATAGTCTGTACATATTAAGTAGCTTGTTAAGATGCCCACTGCAGGCCAGCTAATTTGTAGGATTAAGAGTAACACAGCTGACCCAAAAAAACAAAAAACAAAAACAAACCACACCACTTAGTGGGCAGTAACAATAGTAAATAAAAGTTTTGAGGGTTTTTTTTTTTTTTAAAACAAACTCACTATCTTTTCTAACGAAGTTTCATCACTCTGATAGCTGTAGTCTTTAATTCACTCAAGATTATAATTAATCATTTGTGATGCCCCAGCTAAAGGCCAATAAGAAATACTGTGGACAGTACAAAGAATAAGTAGATCAGCATCCAGGTAATAAATGGAGTTACACCTGTTTAACAAGAATAAACTAAGCTATTAATGAACTCAGTTTCAAAAACCCTGCTATATAAAATATGCAGATCTCTACTTTGACATTTATAGCTCTTTTATCTTTAGCAAAATGGTTATTGTTTAACCTTCTATATGTAATTACTGGAATTAAGTTAAATGGATCTTGGCTAATGGCTAGTATCTAGTATTTAAGGGAAAACAGATTTATTTAATTAGGAGTTTTAAAGACTGAACTAAGGGAATTCTCTTAGTCTTTACTGATCTGCAGATCAAGTTTCTTCAAAGAAAGAATGACAAGAACGTTTTAGGAATGAAAGAAAACACAGCATGTGATATCTGATGGCTTCTCCTCTGAAAAGGAAATATTTCACTGGTATATTACCTCTGAAAGTTACCAGAATGAGATTTAAATTTCTAAGATGATGCTCAGTGATTTCAATTTATTTTTTTGTTGAAATATTTCTGTATATATCAATCTCTCTCAACCATTTGGGCTGAAATTTTCCATGCCAATTACCTGCCTCAGGCTAACTTTTTTGGAAGATGTCAGCCAAAACACTTAAGTAGTTTGAGAATGAGATTAGTGAAAAATACACTGTTTTACCCATATTAAAATTTTCACTGATCTTTACTTTGAAAAGCTCTAGAGCCCCCATGCTTTGGATAAGGGTCTCAAAGTTTGGAAGGCGGTGGTTTTTGCATCAGAGATGTGCCTCTTTTGCTGTCCCAAAGTTCATCAAGTTATAAACCTTTAATAACAAAAAACAAAAACACCAGTTTGCACAATTTAAGTAAAGACTTATTAGATGATTGCAGCTGAATTCCACAAAGATTTCATTTGCACTGGCATGCTCCAAGCTCAGAGCTGAACAGGACCTTCCCCACACTTGCAGCTCTGGCCTGGGTACCAGAACTGAAACCTGGGAGTCCGCTGCATTCTCAATAGTCGGTCTGCTGTCACCCAGGCAGCACATAGGAGAAAGCTGCCTGATTGAAATGAAGAGATGGCAAGAGCCAGACTGGAATGGGACAAGACTAAATTGGGTCTGGGAGTTGGGGGAGAATGGGACAAGAAGCCTGAAGAGCGGAGACTGGAACTGGTTAGGTACAGAGAATGGGACTGGAATGAGGAGCTAGAAAATGGAGAAGAGTCAAGGACACATTGAAAGGGACAGGGGAGAATGGTCTAGGAATACTATAGCTCCACCTCCAGAGGATGGAATGGAACCCTTGCTTAAGTGCCACAAGTCTGTGCGGTGGATCTAAGAGATCCAACCATGATGAACCATGTCCATATGGTTGCCACATGATAGAATTTGTTTTTCCAGTTTGCTTTTATAAAAACCTAGGAAAATACACACATCAAAACGACATTAAAAGAACATTAAGGTTGCAAAGTCAAGCACTGAAAAGTTAGAAAATGCCAGAATTAAGGTTGCTGATGCAACTTTAATCTGGCCCCTCATGTGTATGCATTATGATAGTATGTGTTCATGTAATTAAAGACTATTTTTTCCCACAGTACCCATCCTTCATTCAGAGCACAAGAGGGACTGTACTCTTGGAATCAGTTAGGGTTATGTAATGAAGACGACATGTTGTTTGTAGGACCACTGCTTCATTCGTTGTAGAAGTCAGAAGGCAGGTAGTGAATGAGGCAGGGGACTGCAGGAAGAGAAAGGAGTTAAGACAGTTGAATGCTGCTTCGCAAAACTCTATTCTATTCCTGCCTCTGCCACAGAATTCTGATGTGATGATGGGAAAGCCACTTAAACCAAACTTTTCAGAGGTACCCACTATCTATGCTTCATTTTCTGCATGCCCAACTTGATAGCCTGGGTCTGACTTGCAGAAGTGCTGAGTGCTCACAGTTGCAGCTAAAGTCAATGGAAGCTGTTCTTCAATATGTGAAGTACTATATAATGCTATGTACTCAGATAACTCAGGTCCTAGGTGTCTGAAATTGGGTACCCAAAATTAGTGGATAATGTCAACCTTAATCTTTGTTCTTCAATTCCATATCTGTAAAATGGGGATAATGCCACCTTTCATCTCTCCAGGGCGTTGTGCAAATTAACTAAATGTTTGTGATGCACTCAATTACTATAGTGATGGGCACCACAGAAAAGATCAAGCACTCAAAAGTTAACAAATGACGGAATTAAAATTGCCTATGCAACCCTAATCCTGCCACCTTGCATATATGCATGATGCATCTTCCAAAATACGTCTACACTGTTTTCCTCATCATGGCTCCTGTGTCTTATTCAGTACCCAGAATAGCTAGCTGCCTCCTCAGCCAGTACTATCTATTTAACTTCCTTTAGTCCTCCTCATTTAATATATGACCCAATGCCTTATTTACTGCACACCATCCACATGTTGCACTGAATACAGAGCAGGTTTTGTTTTCTAATGGAGCTTTCTATTGCACTAAGCACCACAGTACTTCACTCATTAATAAAATGTGTTTTCAGAACACCTACACCCCCCACATGTATCAGCCCCATCAGACAGGTGCAGAGTCGAGAAAGATGTTAAGACCAAGATTTAACAGGCTGTTCAGTTTCAGATGCCCAATTTTATACATGGAGTGCCTGACTTTTTCAGACATGCTTAGCACCCACAGCACCCTCTGATTTCAACTAAAGTGACAGCAGCTCACGACTGCTGAATCATCAGGCCAGGCTGATTATCCAGGAAGTAACAAAATTAGCCACTTCTAAAAATCCTGGTTTAAATGACTTGTCTCACAATTAGGGATGTAAGAGTTTAACCAGTTAACCAACAATCTTGATGCTTATCGGTTTCTGTTAATGGTTATACTCTGCCCAGGGTCCCGGCTGCTGCTCCTCGCCTGGGGTCCCTGTTGCTGCCCTGCTTGCCCAGGGTCCCTCTGGGCTGCTGTCTCGGCTGCCGGTGTCCGTCCCAGCTGCCAGCCTCGCACGCGAGGTCCTGGCTGCCACCCTGGTGCTGCCCAGGATCCCGGCGCACCCGGGGTCCCTCCAGGCTACTGTCCCCATGGCCAGGGTCTATCCCATACTGAGACCCTGTGAGCGCTAGGATGCTGGGCGGCAGCAGGGTGGCAGCCAGGACCTCGGACACAGCAGCAGCAGGGACTGCTGGACACAGCAGCAGCAGCAGAGCCCTGCCTAAAACGTAACACTTCCCTCACCCCTAGTTCCCCAGGTAAACATTTAACCATATAACAGATAGAATTTTAAGGGTTACATGGTTAGTTTTTACATGTTATTTACATCCCTTCACACAATACATAGGAAGCCTGTGGTAGAGACCAGGACAGAACCCAGTTTTGAGTCCTGGTCTCCTGCCTTAACAAAAAAGGCTATTTTTCACTTTGATTCCCCTTGCATCATTCACAGAAGTTGGAAGGTGTATAGTGAATGAGATGGGGGTGGGGGGCGGTCCATTAGACAAATCACCTAATTGATTACACAAAGCTCTGCCTCATTCATCACCCATCCTTATGCAGACTGAGGCAAAGGGTCCTTGCATAGACAATCATAACTTTTGCATTTCTTAACCTAATTGTTTGGTTTTGCTAACATAACATTCTTTTAATATAAGTCTTGTATTAAATTTCCTGGTTTTAATAGGAGATGGAATTCATGTTTTTCCATCATCACATGAAACTTAGGTTTTAAAATGAAATGTAGGCATACCCTGTGACAGCAAGTCTCAGACTGAGGCTTGTGCCATAGCGCTAAAAACAGCAATGCAGATGTTCGGGCTCAGGCTGTAGCTTGGGATCTGAAGCCTAGGGAGGAAGATGGGCTTCAGAGCCAGAGCTCCAGCCCAAGCCACAACATCCACACTGGTGTTTTTAGCATCATAGTGCAAGTCTGAGTCTGCAGATCCGGGCACTGAAACTCATGCCACCAGTTTTAAAATGCAGTGTAGCCAGACCCTTACTGACTTTCACCATCTCCAACACATAATCAAAAGGGTTTGAACGCAAGACCTTTAGATTCAGATTCACAGCACAGAACTCTACTTGATCTAAAAAGGAGGAACAGATAGCAGATAGGCTATTATTCTTTATGTGGAACAGCCACCAGAAAGCAACAATAATTTGGCATTGAGTTACATAGATGTGCTAGTCATGAGAATGTTATCGAAGTTTAAAGGGCTGTAACATGGGTGGATACCAAGGGTTAGAGCAGCAGCAGCAGCCGCCAGAGATTTGACACATTAATTCTGAAAGACTGCGTAGCTAAGGAGATGAGCCTTAACCTGTGAGCAACCTGGGTTTTTTTCTGCCAGAAGTGATGATATGCTTAATATTTAGTGTTGTGAAATATTAAGGCCAATCAACAGAACAGGTAATTGAATTCATGGTCTTCCATTGAGCTCAGACTCCCAGCCCAGTGGGCCATTCCCTAGATTAAGGGGGGCGAGGGGAGGAGGAGGAGAGGAGGAAGAGGGGATAAAAAGAGTGGCTTCTCAGTGAGGCTTTGGATCATGCCCAGTGCAGATGAAATGTTCAAAGCATTAAGGACAAGTTCTACTCGGCATATAGAAATAATGATTTTCTGGGGGTTATCCCAAACTTCAGTCAAATCTGGGTGAATTTCCCCCAAAAAACTGTTAGTTATAGGTATCACTATACATTCTGCCTATAAAGCTAAAAATATAGCTACAGCAAAACATACCTCAGGAATTAATAAGTAAAAAAATCAACTATTTACCTACAGATATCGCCATTCCTATGTAAACCAATGTGGTAATTACAATGGCCAACAGTGTTCCTTTAGGTATGGCTGATTGGGGATCCTGAAAGAAACATTTAAATGAATACTTGCAGTACAAGTAAATATGCAAACTGTACATTAAGCAGTAATATAACATACTACTTACTGCAAGATCACCTGAGATATTTGCACCAGCCAGAATGCCAGTTGCAGCAGGGAAGAAAATAGCAAATACAGAAAAGAAAGTTTCACCGTCTCGGAAATCTGGTCCAAAATTCTCAGTAAGTATTTCAGCTGTTAGAGAAAGGAATTTTTTAAAATTATTATCTTATACTGTGTTTGTATAGGATCTCAATATTTACCAATTCCACCTAAAGCAGTTATGTGAAAGCAAATAAAAACAGTCAAACTAACCATGAATCAAGATCATATCATTTGCATATAAAATTACGGAAATGTCTAAAATGGCAATATTTTATACTTGGAAACCCTAAGAATGTCTTTCCAGCCTCAAAATAATAAAGTCAGCAAAACAGAACAGAAAAATCTCTTAAAGTAATAATAAAAATAAAATACCTAGTTCTGACATACTGAATACAATTTAAAATGAAGCTAAGGATGAAAATTACCAGGTTTAAAGAAGTTTTAGGAATGTGAATACGTAAAGTGTATGGAGGAATTAGGAAAAACTGGGCTATCCACAATGAAACTTTTTTGGGGTTAGAACTCTCTCACTTTGCAATACTGAAATACAAGAAGTACAGCAACATAGAACTACATTTCAGCAAAAACGTGAATTTTTTCTATGAAGCTGTTTGTATTCAAGATATTCAGTGTTATAGCATACCTTTATAACCAAAAAAGCCTTTAACCTTCTTGTTATCCAGTGGAATAAATGTTCCTATGATAAAATCACCAATAGCAAGTAGCAGGATCACCAGCAGAGTAATCTGTGCCTGAAATTTTAAAAATTACAATCAAAGTCAAGTATCTACCATATAGTCTGTGAACTGAAAGACTTGGTCCCAATAGGTTACAAAGATTTAAAGTAAGTCCATTTTCACTTATTACATTCAGATAAGTCATGTGGAAAACAACAGGACAAAAAAAAAACCAAACACAGGGAGGAAGAGTGAGCAGGAACTCACACATTTCTAAAAAGGAGAATTATGAGAAAGTTAAGAATTAAACTGGCCTTGAATAAAAAGAGATAAGTCCTAATAGTCTGGGACAGTGAAATGATCTTTACTAATGTCTACAACTAGGTGTAAGCAATAAAAATTGATTTCTCCACATATTCTCCTACAAACTGCTACTGTATATAAATAGTGATTAAGTGACTACGATAATTAATAATCATTAAGTTTTTTTGTGTGAGATTTCAACACTTGATATTACTGAAAAATCAAGGTTAAGCACAGTGGTTTTACTTTAGTTGTTTCAATCAATTCAGACTAATTGCATGAGAATCAGAAAATCAACATAACTGGGTTGCAAAAAGTAGAGAGGAAGATTTGAATTCAAAAGAGTTTTCATTCATTTTTCTAACAAAGTTTTGCAAACAAACTTGATTTTTAAAAAGTCAATTTTGGGGCACAAACTGCTTGACAGCATCATGACTCCTATTGTTTGAATAATTATATTTTAAAATATTCCACAGACAAAAAGAGAAAGTTTTCAGCAATATGCTGTTTTGGAATTTTACAGTTGAATTGCAAAGGGGAAAAACAAACAGTTTGCTGTGCCCTTTGAATTTTCATAACAGAGTACACGATCTGAGCTGGAAATCAGTCATGTGATAAGATCCACTCATTCCACCACAGTGTTAGGCTCCCCTCTGCTTGATTGCTGCAGCAAAATGCGAGGACTTCAGAAGGTTAAATCCTAAACTGAAGCTATAGAAACTAAGTTGAAAAAATTAAGACCACTACAGAAAAAAAAAGGATGTTTGTGGAGATCAGTCCTACAAACAATCTGATATAGAAAGAAGGCCTGCTCCACTGCAAACGATATGTTCAATGATGAGAAATAAAAGTTCCAGGTATAGAAGCTAGTTTTCCTTTTCATACATTGGTATCCACTGGTCTTGCCATTACCCATGGGAAGCAGGGAATAGTAAAAAGCCAAATCCTATAGAAGGAAGTATCAACTATAAAGCAACAAATCCCTCTACGAAGAAGGAGCACTGCTTTTTTTTTTTTTTTTTTTTTTTTAAAAAAAACACACATTTATTTGCTTGCTTTGTTCAAATTTCAGGTGGCCAGACTGCAAGTCTCATTGGTCAAAGTCTTGCTTTTCAGCCCAAAACTTTAATAAACTCTTTGCAGAATACACTTTAGTTTATCTAAAAGCGGTCTTACAAACCGACCATGAAAAGCACGTAGTCATTTTATCTTATCGCCAAGAAGAGGAGTCTCAAATTTAAGAGTCCACTTCACATCCAATGCTCAAAGTTTATTCATGATATTTGGACCTGAATATGTAAGGAAAATATGGCTCTCATTTCAACTCATTTGTCTGTCCATGCACAGTCAGGTCATGCCCTCAAATAACCTGTTCTTCTACAGAAGAACTGAAGATGGGATTTTATAAGACAGAACTCCCAAGTCATTTACCCTTACAACTGAACTAAACTGCTATACTGAAATATGGCCAGGCATCCACTGGGGCAGTGGTTCCCGAACTGGGGTTCATGAACCCCTGGGGGTTCACAAAATGTTACAGGGGGTTCTCAGGAAAAAATTCCTGAATGGTGGACAGGCAGCATGGGACCAGCAGCCCAGAGCCCCTGGACTTCCAAGAGCTAAGCAGATCAAAGCGAGTATATCTATCATACTGAGGAGATTTAAACTTCAAGACTCCTTATAAGAAACGGAAAGGGAGGTGGCTATTTTTTGATGTTTTTAAAATTAAATAGGCAGCTTGTGTGGTTTTTAAAATGATTAAGAAGAACAAGTTTAAGCTTTGTTGTAACATGCATTGTTTGCCTGGACTGCTCAAGACCTGAATGCTTGTGAAGGAGGAACTCTTTGAGTTGGCTGCTTAAATACCTTCATACTGTTTCACGTCTGATACTCCTTGAAGAAGCATAGGAGCCTTGTCTTATAACAGGCTTATTCTAAGTAATACAAGCTACGAAAGTGTGATCTTGGAAGAGTGTTGCTTTTTTCATAATGTAATAATAATAATAATAATAAATAAAGTGTGTAATAAGCATGTCATAAAAACAAATTTTATATTTCCAAGATCACTGCTTTTATAATTTATACTCAGGTAAAGGAGAAAATCCCTGGAAATATTCATTTTTAGGAGGGGGTTCGCGAGACTTGACATTTTAGTGAAAGGGGTTCACAGGTTGTTAAAGTTTGGGAAGCACTGAACTAGGGGAATATAAAAAGGGTCTGCAGAAAAGGGTTTACAGTTCCATGTTTCTATTAGTCTCCTCTGTACAAGATTGACAAACCAACAGGGTTTGGGGGGGAGGGAGGGGCATAGTTGTCTGCTGCTATGACTCTGATTAACAACCCCAATGATGGAGAACTGAATCTTTAGGTAAACAGGGTTTAATCCCTCAGGGAGGCCATCCATAAGAAGGTAGATTTCTCCAACAGATTCTGAGGGGATTTAGACCAAGGTCTACATATTATGTAAATGATTTTTACCAAATGCTCTTCCTTGCTCTAGATTTTAGAGATTTGAAAAGAAAGAGTACCACTCAAAGGTACCCATACTTGTGATTTAGACTCTCAAGCTGGAATATCAATCTGTGACCATCAAAGGGATTTAGGGCTCAAGGTAAAGCAAAGCATTCAGAAACAGATTCTGGAGTTTGCTATCGGTTTATTAGCCTAAGGAACTAGAATCTGGGAAATCAGTGTGGTTTTTCAAACCATTTTGTGAATTAGCAGATGGATGTCCACCCACACAAGTGGTCTTCCATGCACCAGAATGCCATTATTGAGAGCAAAATATTAGTACCTTGCTGTTGTTTTAAGTTGCATATAAATTTAGATGAAAAGTGTTTGGAGAGCAGATTATCATCAGAATATTTAGTTTAGCTCCCACTTGTCTGCTGCCTCCTTCTGGTAACTGAGCCAATTGGCCGTAAGGTAAGTCATGCCCAGGGTACAAGTTGCTCTGACAGGCAGGCTCCGTTCCTCCAGGAAAAGAAATATTCTAGTGGTCTGGTGGTTCAAGTTTGTTTCTCGATGGCACAAACATAGTATGTGGGCATGCATATACCATAAGCCATTGTTGTCCAGTTGTTATTTTTGCTGTGCAATGTGAAAATATTGCTAGATATTTTAGTATGATGGCTTCAAAAGTTTTGCCGATTACTTTGAAGGCACTAACAGAGATTGAAACAAGTTAATGGCAAAGATTCAGGAGTTCAGCATTGTCCACTGGACTTGTTTGTGCACAACACTGACATGAATAAGTACAGACTAACATGGCTACCACTCTGAAACCTATAAAACAATAGACATTGAAGACTACCTGAGCAGAGTACTGGAAAATGATTATAAACTTCATTTATATACATTAATAAAACTATTTTTCAATAGAAATTGAAATGAAGTGCTTAAAAAATTAGCTCAAAAATTGGCAACATCCAGAGAACATACTAAGAATTTGAGGTTCTGTTTTGTGTTTAAGTTCTTTGTGAACTGCTGTTGGCACTGCTACTGGATTACCTGGAGAGACATTCCCTTTCCCTGGATAAGCTACTGCTAAAAATGCACTTAAAATGTACTAAGGATACCCTCTTTCTTCATCTGGACTATAAAGATCACATCAGCTTGGATAACACGGTCAGGAATGAGGATATGCCAAATAATATGTACATCAACACAATATTGCCATTTTCTGTAACTAAGAATTCACAGGAAACAATGATGACCTGATCACCTACCATAAGAGGGAAGATATGATTTTTGAGATCTTTTGTGGTTAAGAATGTAGATCAATTCATTTCTTGAGTGATTCAGGGAAGATATTAAAATGGCAGATGGCTAGGCTGCACTGACACTGTGGGGAGGCATACAGAAGGGACACTGGGAACAAGCAAAGTAGAAGGTGTGCTAAATTGCTCAGACATATCTAGTAGAAGATGTGGTAAAAGTGGCAAGCTGGGCTAGGGCAGGCCACAGCGACTGCCCCACCACATGTATGAAAAGTAGATTCAGCATACAGAATCCTCAATCTGTCTTTAAAAGGAAACTTGGTCTTCTAATTACCAAAAATCTAGTTCATTTGAAATTTCCAGCATTCAAAGAAAATTCTCACTCCATTGCAAATGTTTGTAGAGATCAGTGGGTCTGAAGTTGCTCTTTCAGGTTGAGGGAATGTAAGCTAAGATCAGAGTATGGTGCAGTAGAAATATAAAAAAAAGTCAGGCAGAAGGAAGAGATGGGAACCTAAATTTCATTGTAGTAGACTGAGCAGGTCTAAACCCATGAATAACATCCAGATTAATAGCTCTCCAATGAGAGAGAAAGAGGACAATTTATGTGGTTACCTAACTGTATTATCTACCGAGTTGTGGACACTATCCATATTATATGCTGACTGTAAACCTTTATGTGTGTGGGTCTCTCTCTGGCTAGCTTGAAGGGGTGTTCCCCTTTAAGAGCTCCCTTACAGCAGGTGGGTACATAGGGGAAAGATTACAAGTACGTACAGAAAGGGCAGGAAACAGTTGGGGCCAGGTTAGGACTAGGTCACTGAACTGCCCTTTTTGCTGTCTGGAAAAGTGGGGAGATATTTATAACCCATGCAGACTGGTAGATACCCTCTGTACCAGGATTGGGTTTGCAGCACTCACTCTTTGTACTAGCCAAAAGAACTCTGTTCCCTTTTGACCCACTGTGGGTATTATGCTAGTTGCCCCTTTCCTTTGGGAACTAGGGAGGAAATTTTCCTCACTGACATGGGATGGGTTGGGTATTTTTTCCTTCCCCACAGCTGGTCTAGGACTCAGAGCACTGGAATAGGGAAGTTAGGTTGTAATGTTGCAATTAATATGTAAAACTTGTGGCAGATGTCCAGTGCAGGTACTCAGTATAGATGGAAGGGATACAGTTATTGGATAAAACGGATTGGAAAAGGATTTGAAGTAAAGCTTCCCATAAGGGAACTGAGTAAGAGGGGCTGGGGGCTCCTACATCTCATCAGCTGAGAGCTGGCCCCCCTCCTTTTCCTGACCTCCTTTAAAGGAACTGAAGAAACAGCAAGGAGCCAAACCCCTCTTTCCTACATTCTACAATTTGTTGCCAGGTACTCTCAGACATAATAACTGAATACATTTATGATCTATTTAAACTACATCCATGGCCTCTTCTTTTTATTTCCGACAGATAGAGAGAGGTGTGTACTAAAGTACAAATGTATATTAAAAAGTAACAGAATCTGGAACAGAACATACATAATACGATTATTGAGCTCCTCTAGGGTCTTCATACAAGTAGTGTCACCATTTTAAATTTTAGGTCATAGTTACTTACTTTTGCTTCCCATTCCATTCCTGCTACAGAGATACCTAACAATATAAGTACTGTGATGGCTCCTATAATTCTGATGTCATTCATCTCATCCAACATAAGTGCATCATTTTCCTAGAAGAGAACAATTTTAAAGACAATTACATACAGTGCAGAATGTATTTTTCCTACTACACAATGTAGAGGGAGTAGTGGTTTAGAAAGTGAATAAAAATAGTTTACCTTTATACCATTGATTCAAACCTGCTGATGTCGGTAAGCAAAAAATAGGACCAGCTGAAGATTGTTCAGAGGCTTAAATGAAATAGCTAATGGCCCCATTCACATGAAAATGAGTGAACAGGCAGTGACTGCTTTCAACCAACAGAACGGATATCAGCCAGCAACCTTATTGACAGGTTCCATAAAGAAGCCAGTCACAGAACTAACATTCACAAGTTACTCGTTGCTGACAGCGCAAACCCTTCCACAATGCCGTGCCACTACTGCTCTTCATGATATAACTGCTTTGTAGATAGGGGGTTCACTGTTTCTAGAGCTTTTCTTCTGGCACTTCTTTAGTAGTAGCTTTTTTCTACTAATATGTCTAAGAACTCAATTACCATCACTTAACTCTATATTACACCCGACTTCTGAATGTATGAGAGCCTGTGTGACATCTCTGGCTGCTGCTGTTGTGAAGGAAAACCTTAACTCATCTTCCTACCAATGCAAGATCATCCTTTGTATTACATTTACAAAGGTTCTGAAGTATCTAGGGGTGTGTGTGTGTTTTTTTTTTTTTAAACTAGTTTTAAATGTCCCCAGCAAAGAAACCTCCACCACTTCCTTTCATAGACTATTCTACAAACTAATACAATTTAGAATTGGAAAATCCTTGCTGGTATTCAGATGGCATTAAGAAAAGGAACATTTACACCCCCAGCCCACTCCTCTCATACTACTGTGAATAACTACTCTTCTTCCTTAATGTTTACACCTTTCAAATATTTGTAGATTTATGTACCCCAGCATCTTTAGCAGTTATTTGCCAAATTATATACATTTAGCTCTTTAAACCCTTAATCATTGCTGTCACTCATCTGAATTATATACAATTTGCCAATAGCTTTATGGTAATGTATTGCCCCAAACTGAATAATCTATTATATGCCAGGTGTGGTTATATCACAGGAAAGAGAGAGAGACTGATTATATAAGCTCCCTGTCACTATGTGTACTGATACCTCTGTGTATACAACCCAGAAAATGCACTGGCCTTCTCTTGCTGCCATATTGCTGCACAGACATGTTCAGTATTACTCCCAAGTCTCTACCTACATTACCACATTCCAGGTTCTCTCTTCTCATTAAGCATGAATTTTATGATTTTTCTCAATCAACTTCTGTCCCAGGGAAATGAGATCGTACTTGTGATTTTTAGTTAAGTTCATTCTATTATTTTCTGCCCATTTTTAAATCTTTCTAGATCCTTTAAAAGAAGCTTGGGAACATTCTACTAGACAACCATACATTTTAAGCTTTAAAAGGACTGCTTGACAACAACAAAATGCTTATTAGTAACTCATATTTCATCAGCCTTTTTTCTAAGCTGTCAATTTGATTTTTATTACAATTTTAGCTTAGTCCCACTCTAAAAAGGCAAAATGCAAAAAAATGTATTAATATCAAACTGAATGTCATCATTCAACAGTGTATTAATATGAGAAGTAATATTGTAGCACATCCTAAAACCGTATCAATACATGCTGCTGTTAACCGTAATTAATAAAAATTAGCATAAAGTCAGGGTAGTCATACAGATTAGCAAATGCAATCTATTTACCTGCAGCAGTTCTACAACTGTCTCTGCAAAACCAACCACATACATAGCTACTGCAACAGCATTAGCAAATGCGAAGATTAGGCCTATTGCGCCACCGAATTCAGGTCCCAGGCTTCTGGAAATTAAATAATATGCTCCTCCTAAAGAAAAATGATATGAAAATGCTTTAGAACTCTGGACAGCAACTCTGGACAGCAACAGAGCTGTAATTATTCATGTGGGCAAGAAAGTCACTAGCAGCAAGGAAATTCTTAAATCTTAGGCACTTATGATAATACAAATAACAAATCTCAACTACTTTCCTTATTTCTGTTCAAAAACTCAGTATGTAACAGATAGTGACAACTTATATCTAGAGATTATACTTCCCCAAGTTACTAAAATTACTTAAACCTGGTGCTTTACATCATCACCTGAGACATGCATTCACCAGAAATGCTTTGTCAGTCTTACTGTTCAAGCACACAACTGATTTGGAATTTTACAGATACTTGCTTGTCTGAACAGGCAAAACTATTTTGAAGGATGGAGGAACATTGAATGCTTTGTTACTTAGACACACTTTTACCTATAGATAACATGGAAGTAGACTTTTCCTCAGTGAGGACTTGTGCCTCTAACATGCACTGAAAAAATTATGACTTGTTTGTAAATCTGTTTATAAATACATATTTGGTATGGTGTTTGATTTTTTTTAAATAATCCATCAGATACATTGCTCTAGATTAGCATAAACATGCATATATAGTCAAGAAATACTATTTTGTTTCAATTATTACATGCTACAAAGTACTTGCTCCCTAGGCTGTTCAGAGCTACCCTGAAAGCAGCTTGGCTTTACACCCATTGGGAACAACAAGAGATGGCCATTCTGAAAGGAGAAGTTTTGGCTACTAACAGCCACATGAAGCTTCATTCCTATCAAAAACTGGAGGTTATAATCATTTTAAAAAGAGGACAGATCTTCATGGAATTCTCTGCAATATTATATTATATCTAAAAAAAATTTCAATTAGGAAGCACAACTTCAGATCATTAATCCTAAAAAAGTTCTTCAAAATGTAACCATTGCATGAGATTTCAGCAAGTTTGTACTACATGAAAATTTGAAGAATCTTCATTATAAAGATCATTTGGGACTAAAACATGGTTCAACATTTCTTTTGGCCTTCCCCATCCATCAATTTTAACTCCAACTAAGTTAACTTTACTTGTACATTCTCAGAAATTTCATTTTGTACTCAAAACCTAAGTGCTATAATTTTGAGGAGGCCAGCTATGGACCTGACAAGTCTGGGCATATCTTTCTAGATTTTCAAAATGTGGCATTAAGTGAAAATCCCCTAATTTGCAATAAGAAAGAATTTCTAAAAGATCTGTTTAAAGTCAGACAGCCCTTTAGTTCTCTAGTATTAAACAGGTAGAATCTATAGGAAATGCTGGAAATAAATATTGACTGGTATAGCACACAACTTGATAGAAAGTAGTCAAACCAACTGTGCAGAATGACTTATTTCTTGTTACCTGTCTAGAAAAAAGAAATTCTCACAAATACAAGAAATCCAAGTACAACAGTATATTAACATATGAATTCCAGAAGAATGAACACTGAAAACAGTTATATCTGATAAAATCCTTTGTTATCCAGTTTGAAATATATTCTCAGTGTCTTAATTTCCATGCACAAAAACTTTTTAAACAGAAAATGGGGCACTGGAGGCTAGATGGAAGAGTAACATCTGGGAAAAAAAATAGCAATTTAAAGAAATTTGACACTACAGAAATGTATGTTTTAAAAAAAAAAATTGCTCAATGGTTTAAGAATAAGTCTGCAGGCAAACAACACACATTCCCTTAATGATATCTCCCTATACTGGCCTTATCAGCAAAAGGTAGCCTTTGCATGTCATATTTCTATATTTTAATACTGACCTCTGATTGAAAATTTGTCTTTTATGTCTTTCAGCAACAATCTAACCTTTTATATAGGGTTTCATTTACTTGGACACAAAACAAACAAAAAAACCCGAAAAACAAAAAAACCCAACCTGTATCCCACTTAAAGAATACAACTTTTGCAAGGAAAAAATCCTCAAATTTCCATTTCAACACATAATTGGAGGTATGGGGAAATACAGAGCAAAACTCCATTAATTTCACAGAGTTGCAGATAATGGATGTTTTAAGTTGAAGATCTCATATTCTGAATCCAGTAACGTGTCAACTTCAGACTAGGAAATATTAACTACGTGTGCCTAAAAGGATCAGATGGGGGAAGAGAAGGAATAGATTTAAAAATAAATCCTAGAGTCTACATTCTAGGTTTGGAAAGATTAATATATGTAAATGGGTTGTAAACTACACTCTGGTTCTTTTATTATCTGTAAAGTACTTTAGCGCTCAGATTAAAAACAGTTTCTTATTACAAGACACAGGGTATGGCACTATTACCAGAAGCCTTGTCACAAGCATAAAATTGTCATTTGTCATTTAGCTGTTAATTAGAATTGACACATTTAACACTGTTCTCTTCTGTGTATTAAAGAGTAAAGCTATATTCTTGCTTCTCTCTTTAATACACAGAAGAGAACAGTGTTAAATGTGTCAATTCTAATTAACAGCTAAATGACAAATGACAATTTTATGCTTGTGACAAGGCTAACGTTTAGTTGTTGGTGTTCCTGCTATGTCTTATTTGCTCTGCAATGGTGGCATTTTTTGGTTAGTCTCTAAGGTGCCACAAGTACTCCTTTTATTTTTGTCTGTATGTCTAATCGTGAAGAGTTTTTTTTGTAACTGCTACTGCTTTACTTTGTTACTGGTTTTTATAATAAAATGGCTGACTGACTACTGTGATGAAATACTTTTGGAGCAGAGTAATCACCAGTGAAGTCTTTCCCTGCACCTTAAGCTCTTACTGAAATTATTTTGTAGGTACATAGTTGCTGGCTACAGGACAAGCATGCATGCTAACAAAAATGCCAGTCTCAAACCAATACCCTCTGAAGAGAAAAGCATTCAGATTATCTAAATGGTAACTTTTCAGAGCAATTGAACTTCTTTTGGAAGAGTCTTCCACCATAAAATTATGTGTTTCCAGGAACTTGTATAGTTCTGAAGAGAATAAACTGAAATACATCCTACTACAGGACAAAAACAGATGTTTTCTGAAACCATAAATATGTTTTTACCAGGAAATACATAAATCTCATCCAATGGATTCATCTATAAGAAAGAGTTAAAATTGCTTTTATTTAACCAAGCCATGTAACAGAAGTGGGGGATATTTAATAGCATACATTTTTGAAGGAAAAATACTTTTTTTTAAAAGACATCATTACTGAGCAAATATATGAGCATTTTAGCCACAGTTAAAGTACAAAGAACTGTTTACAAAAGTAGTTTTACCTCCTCTTACAAATCCATTGGTAGCTATTGCTGAAGTAGACATTCCTGTGATAGTTGTCACAACAGTTGCCATTGCAATAACCAAGACAGAAAGAGCTTTGAAAAGAAAAAAATAGTTACAATATATTAAAAATTAAAGCTAGCTTCAGAAAAATACACGTGCCTTGTACTTCATTGTGTCAAACTTAGAATCATAGAATATCAGGGTTGGAAGGGACCCCAGAAGGTCATCTAGTCCAACCCCCTGCTCAAAGCAGGACCAATTCCCAGTTAAATCATCCCAGCCAGGGCTTTGTCAAGCCTGACCTTAAAAACCTCTAAGGAAGGAGATTCTACCACCTCCCTAGGTAACGCATTCCAGTGTTTCACCACCCTCTTAGTGAAAAAGTTTTTCCTACTATCCAATCTAAACCTCCCCCACTGCAACTTGAGAGAATGTACTTTCCAAACAGGTTTGGATAACATTAAGCTAGGCACAGCTCTTGTACAGGTATGGAAGAAATCTTCTTCTCTACTCCACCACCCAGAGAGCAGGGCAGCTTTGCTCCCTAGAACCTGCTACAGAGGTGAGGCTTACTGTAGTCCAGTTCCGGACTAAGCCATCAAGGCTAAATTAAAGTATAGGTGTTAGCACATACACTCCATATCTATCAATCTCCTTTTCAGACCTAAGCTAAAAAATATGTAACTTTCACTCTGAAAAACTATGAAAGAGGAGTCAGATTAGACATTCTAGCAAGTTTTTCATTTAGCTTCTTAAGAATTTTATGATCATGCTGAGTAACAGGCGACATATCTGTATTATTCAGCCCCCCTTCCCCAATTGCTCTAAATGCGTTATCAATGATCCATGATTGTAGAAGTTACCCTGTCTCCATACATACAACTGCATTCGCTAAAACTAAATAAGATGTCACATTTTTTAAAATTGTACACATACCTATCCCAGCCTGTCCTACAATCCATGACAGTCTGATGAAGAGCATCACCCCCCAAATATTCAACATACATCGTACCTAGGAAAACAAAACACAAGACATAATATCTTCTCATAATTGCATGGTTTTAACATATACAAAGAGTTATTTTAGCTAGGCATTGCAAACAAAATGTATTAAGCCTACAAATAAATTCATACTTAAAATTTTGAATGGATTAGTTGCTGTAGCAAAACCCTTTTTTCCCTCCTAAAATGTTTTATGACTGAGTGACATTTTTAGGTATATACAAGAGTTACTGGTTTGGTTGGATGGAGTTTTTCATCTTTTATATCTTGGGAACAAGGAATTGTTTTCTGATCACAGGTTTCTTACCCACTCTATCTAGATCAGGGATGGAAAATTACACTGATTCAAGAACTGAAACCTAATATTTTTGACCTAGACCAATTCCAGAAAAAATGCCAAATTGGTCACAGAGAACAATGAGTTTCTCTTCCTCACTAGAGTATACACCATTGCAAAACTGACAATCCCAACTTTCTAATGGTCTATTGGAGCACCGGTTCTAGTCCTCTGCTGCTTTTGTTGTCTTATGTAGTGTCCTTTGTTCCTCCTTTGTTTTCAAACAAGGACAGGCACAGTTTAGTTATGGCAAGAGCTGGAAAAGCCTCTGGAACAGGCCATATTGCTTCTTCTGCAACTCTGTCATTCTGAACATTTTGTTTCAGAATCCTACTGTTCTGCACTCAAATTTTTTTTTAAAAGGCTTTTATTACCTGTGTGTGTTTTGATTTTGTTTTTTTTAATTTCTCAACAGAATAGTATAAATAAAGAATTTCCATTTTGCAGAATTTCAGTAATAAAATTAGCACAGAGTCTTAAAACAGATAAACAAACATTTCACAACATTGCCAAAAGAGAACAATTTAATTAACAAGTGAGTATATACTGGGAGACATGTGCCTCTCTTCAAATCCCAGGAGCTCCAAGAACAAGCAGCATGTCTAGGGATTTCCCAAGATTCAGAAAGCCAATTCAAAGGCCTTTCAGTGAGACATAATTGGAGTGGAAACACAGATGCATAGCTGGGCTCTAACTATTTGTCTGAGTAGCATATCCCAAGTAGACAAGAATCACTAAAAAGCACGGTTCTGAGGACTTTGTCCAAGATTACAAAGCAAATCCTCAACCCACTGTGGAATGTAGAGGTGGGTCTTCCAACAACCTTTTAATTAAAAGTTTCTGGGGGAAAAAAGTGTGCATTTCCCCAATATATATTTCTGGGAGGGGGAGTTTAACACTCATTTCAGGACAAGATTTAAACAAATGCGTTACACACTGAAGCACTAAAAAGATAGCAAAGATTACTTTTCAATACCTCCCCTCTAAATTTTTTACTTGTTTTTTAACCTTTGATTCAATTATTTTTAGCAAAACAGATCTGCAACTGACCTTTCATTCTTGCTGAAAAATACACTCACTCAAAATATGTAAAGTAACTGGCAAGGTCAGTTATGTATTAAAAGGCTTGGCATACTATGTATTTACTTACCAATACACCTTTTATCCAGCCAAACTTGACTATTCCCTTAATGTCTGCAGTATAAGTAGCATCAGCTTCCCCAGGTGGAGTCCCTTCTTCTCCATTTGCATATCCATCCTCAAAAGGTTCCTGCAGAGAGGGCGGGAATTTTTAAATAAATTTTAAAAAGTACCTCTATATCCTTTAGCAAGTGTCCAAAAGGTGATTTCAGAACTGGACACTCAATCAAATTTGACTCAGACGTCATTATTAGTAAAAGTGATCACAGACAACAAATTATTAATTTCTAAGACCACATCTATGTAGTGTTCTAGTCACAATTTGTGACTATTGTACACATTTTCATGCTTCAGTAATTTTTACAGTTTGGATATTTGAAATCCCTACAAAAGATGTTTAAAATAAAGTATGTTTTTACTTGAGGCAGTGAGTAAGTCATGCCACTGAAAGCTTACCATAGTAGTTGAGCAGTACCTACAAATATTAACTGTAGTTATAATCAAATTAGTATCAATTTTTTTATTGCAACCATGCAATCTATTACTGTGTAGATTAGTGCAAGCATGTTATTCAAATATTTTTCCTAGATTTATAAACTGTCTTCATACGCCTTCAATCTGATTTAAAAGATTAAGAAACACTCTCGTAAAAGGACCAAATGGCACCTTCATCATCATTTAGTTTGACCTCTTTCCTAAACACAGGCTATAATATTTCACCCAATGAAATATTCCAGCAGCAGAGGCAATTATTCTTCCCTACTACATAAGTGAACACGACTGCGCCCAATAACTTGTAAATGAACTCAGAGGATCTCTTTCAGAAAAGACAGCTAAACTTGATTTAGAATTAAGAAAATGAAGATGATGAATTGATCACTTCTTTGGTAGTCTGTGCAGTGGACAATTACCTACACTGTAAAAAGATTGTATCACTTACCAAGAAAGTTTCCACACAATAATCAACTCCCCTCTAAGTCACACCCAATCCCCTTTTTAAACTAAAAAGAGAAGAGAGATGGGTCTTGCAGAATGCCCTGAAGATCCAACACTGAGTCCCACAGTGCAGACGTCCTTTACTATTGCCTAGCACTCAAAAAGAATGTTGAGTGACCAAGTGGTTTTGCTTTAGATAACTAGGTAAATGTTTCTTTTAGTAAGCATAAGAAATATTAAAAGTAATACCCAAGGAATACAATAAATATGAGGTACATTAGTAACCTAAGATACCATCTTGGCCACTATGGATGTAGAAGCCCTCTACACCAACATTCTACACAAAGATGAATTACAAGCTATCAGGAACAGTATCCCCGATAATGTCACGGCAAACCTGGTGGCTGACCTTTGTGACTTTGTCCTCACCCACAACTATTTCACATTTGGGGACAATACATACCTTCAAGTCAGCAGCACTGCTATGGGTACCCACATGGCCCCACAGCATGCTAACATTTTTATGGCTGACTTAGAACAACGCTTCCTTAACTCTCATCCCCTAACATCCCTACTCTACTTGTGCTACATTGATGACATCATCATCTGGACCCATGGAAAAGCAGCCCTTGAGGAATTCCACCACAATTTCAACAATTTCCATCCCACCATCAACCTCAGCCTAGACCAATCCACACAAGCGATCCATTTCCTGGACACTACTGTGCTAATAAGCAATGGTCACAAACACCACCCTATACCGGAAACCTACTGACTGTTATACTTACCTACATGCCTCTAGCTTCCATCCAGTGCACACCACACGATCCATTGTCTACAGCCAAGCTCTAAGATACAACCGCATTTGCTCCAATCCCTCAGCAGAGACAAACACCTATAAGATCTCTGTCAAGTGTTCTTAAAACTACAATACCCACCTGCTGAAGTGAAAAAAACAGATTGACAGAGCCAGAAGAGTACCCAGAAGTCACCTACTACAGGACAGGCCCAACAAAGAAAATAACAGAACGCCACGAGCTGTCACCTTCAGCCCCCAACTAAAACCTCTCCAGCGCATCATCAGAGATTTACAACGTATCCTGAAAAATGATCCCTCACTCTCACAGATCTTAGGAGACAGACCAGTCCTCGCTTACAGACAGCCCCCCCCCCCCAACCTGAAGCAAATACTCTCCAGCAACCACACAACAAAAACACTAACCCAGGAACCTATCCTTGCAACAAAGCCAACTCTGTCCACATATTTATTCAAGTGACACCATTATAGGACCTAATCACATCAACCACGCCATCAGGGGCTCATTCACCTGCACATCTACCAATGTGATGTATGCCATCATGTGCCAGCAATGCCCCTCTGCCATGTACATTGGCCAAACCAGACAGTCTCTATGCAAAAGAATAAATGGACACAAATCTAACATCAGAATCATAACATTCCAAAACCGGTAGGAGAACACTTCAACCTCTCTGGCCACTCAGTAAAAGATTTAAGGGTGGCAATTTTGCAACAGAAAAGCTTCAAAAACAGACTCCAGTGAGAAACTGCTGAGCTTGAATTAATACGCAAACTAGATACCATTAACTTGGGTTTGAATAGAGACTGGGAGTGGCTGGGTCATAACACATATTGTATCTATTTCCCTACGTCAAGTATCCTCACACCTTCTTGTCAACTGTCTAAATGGGCCACCTTGATTATCACTACAGAAGGTTTTTTCTCCTCCTGATCTCAATAGCTCATCTTAACTAATTAGCCTCTTACAGTTTGTATGGCAACTTCCAACTTAGATTGTGTACACACACACACACACACACACCCTATTTATCTTCTTACTATATGTTCCAGTCTATGCATCCGATGAAGTGAACTGTAGCTCACGAAAGCTTATGCTCTAATAAATTTGTTAGTCTCTAAGGTGCCACAAGTACTCCTGTTCTTTTTGCAGATACAGACTAACACGGCTGCTACTCTGAAACCTAAGACAACTATAATGTTTAAGGATGACCACTACAGAAATGATCCTTAATACTGTTCTTAATACTATGCAACATCAGTGTCACCTCATACCGTGTTAAGAAAGAAGCTTGCATCCCAAATTACCTCCAAAAAGCACTTTACAAAGTATAGGCTCAGGCTTGCTCTCAACGAAGTGAAGAGCAAGACTCCCTTTGCTTTAACAGGAGGAGTAGGCTCTATTATATGCAAGACACATTCAGTTTCAAAGGCTTTAACATTATGAACTTAAAACACAAGTCAGGAAGTTAGGGGTCTCACAATGAACTAACTTGTCCACATAGCAGAAAGGTACTTTATAGTCCTACCTTGTAAATAGTGTTTCAGCAAAAACAACTAGTGAAAAATCTGTGGTGCTGCTGGTCTATAGATTGCCCCTTGGCTGATGTCAGGCTCTTGACTGCTAGGAGGAGAGGCTCATCTGCATGCCACTACTCCACACCAGTTGAAGACGACAAGGGGCTTGTCTACACTTACATTTTATAGCGCTCTAACTTGCTGGCTCAGGGCTGTGAAAAATCACCCCCCTGACCACAGCAAGTTTGAGACCTCTCCCCCAGCGCTCACACTCTCACTTCAAAGCGCTGCTGCAGAAGCGCTCCCGTGGCAGCACTTTGAAGTTTCCAGTGTAGCCATGCCCTTAGCTTCAAACAGCAACGAAAAAACTCAAATACACGAACTAGATAAACCACATTTGTACATCCCAAGGTAATGGAGAAAATAATCAAGCAAACACCTAGAAGATAATAAGGTGATAAGTAACAGTCAACATGGATTTGTCAAGGACAAATCATGTCAAACCAACCAAATAGCTTTCTTTGACAGGGTAACAAGCCTTGTGGATAAGGGGGAAGCAGTAGATGTGGTATATCTTGATTTTAGTAAGGCTTTTAAAACTGTCCCGCAAGACCTCATCATAAACAAACTATGGAAATACAGCCAGCCTAGGTGGAGATACTAAGGTGAATGCGTAATTAGTTGGAAAACCATTCCCAGAGAGTAGTTATCAGTGGCTCACAGTCAAGCTAGAAGGGGATATTAAGTGGGGACCCACAGAGAGCGGTCCTGGGTCCAGTTCTGTTCAATATCATCTTCATAAATTATTTAGATAATAGCACAGAGAGTACACTTAACAATACCAAATTGGGAGGGGTTACAAGTGCTTTGGTGGATAGGATTAAAATTCAAAATGAATTGGACAAACTGGAGAAATGGTCTGAAGTAAAAGGACTAATGTAAAGGAACAATCCATTGCACACATACAAAATGGGAAATGACTGCCTAGGAAGGAGTACTGCAGAAAGGAATACGGGGGTCATACTGGATCACAAGCTAAATATGTAACACTGTTGCAAAAAACAAAACAAAAAAAAAAACAAAAACACACCATCATCATTCTGAGATGTATTAGCAGAAGTGTTGTAAGAGACACCAGAAGTAATTCTTCCACCTCTACTCCACACTGATAAGCCCTTAACTGGATTAGTGTGTCCCATTCTGGGTACCACATTTCAGAAAAGATGTGGACAAACTGAAGAAAGTCCACAGGAGAGCAACAAAAATGATTAAAGGTCTAGAAAACATGATCTATGAGGAAAGACTGAAAAAATTGGGATTGTTTAGTCTGGAGAAGAGAAGACTGAGGGGAGACTACACCTGGGGGGGAATTCTGCACCCCCGCGCAGAAAAATGGGGGAGCAAAGAAATCTGTGGGCGAACGCACACCCCTTCCCCAGCAGCCCAGGCAAGTCTGCTGGGAGTAGCCAGCAGCAGATCACCATGGGGGGGAACTGCATGTGCGTGCGTCCATGGAGACATATTAAGGGGGTACGACTGGGCGGGTGCCTGCATGGGAACCAGTGAGAAAGACTCACTCTGTCCTTCTCGCTCACTGTTGCTGCATCCCGGGCTTGGAGGAGTAGGGCTGTGTGAAGCAGGCTGTCCCTGAGGCAGAGCAGAAATGTAAAAACTAAGCAGGCAGGCTGCTAATGTTCCCATTTTTAGTTAATTGTTCCCATTCTTAATCAATTAAGGATCCCTTACCTTGCAAGAGTGATATAAAGGAGGCTTATTGTAAGTGACAGTAACGGAATCCTCAGTTAGGCCTTGTCTACACTGCCACTTTGCAGCGCTGCGACTTTCTCGCTCAGGGATGTGGGAAAAACAAAAACAAAAAACCTTGAGCGCTGCAAGTTTCAGTGCTAGTAAAGTGGCAGCGTAGACAGTGCACCAACACTGGGAGCCACGCTCCCAGCGCTGGTAGCTACTCCCCTCACGGAGTTCTCCCAGCGCTGGTGCCACGACTACACAGCCACATTAAAGCGCTGTGGCAGCGCTTTAAGGTTGCTGGTGAAGACATAAGGGTATGTGCTTTCTTTCTCACTTTTTTCCTCTGTGCCAGAGAGCGCACAGCTCAGGATCTATTTTACTTATCCATTTAATTAAAAAATAGATATATAGATATAGATATATATGCAGGACAATGATTAGCAAAACTGTATGTGTAAAAGTCTGAGCAATTTAAAGCAACATTCTACTTTACAGAACACCAAAATAGAAGTAATGTAATTTAAATGAAAATCCAGAATTATAACTAGAATGCACGGTATTGGTTACCAAGTATTTGTAATTTAACTTCCATGTGTTTAGGAAATGCTACACAGTTATTTGTGATTTTTTTTCTGTACAGTAGTTTAAATAAATTACCAAAATAAGTGAAACTGGTGTGACTATATTGCATTATTCTGACAAGTAAAATATGCAGAATTTTGCATTTTTGGCACAGAATTCCCCCAGGAGTAGAGGGCATAACCTTTTTTAAGTTTGTTACAAGGTGGAGAGTGAAAAATTGTTCTCCTTAACCTCTGAGGATAGGATAAGAAGTAATGGGCTTAAATTGCAGCAAGGGCGGTTCAGGTTTGACATTAGGAAAGTCTTCCTGACTGTTAGGGTAGTTAAGCACTGGAAGAAATTGCCTAGGGAGGTTCTGGAATCTCAGTCATTGGAGGCTTGTAAGAACAGGTAAGACAAACACCTGTCAGGAATAGTCTAGTTATTACTTGAGTGAAGAGGATTGGACTAGATGACCTATCGAAGTCCCAACCAGTTCTACATTTCTATGATTCTATGATATTACCCAAAGGGAAGGGGGCACTTTCAGCCGGATGTTCTTCACAGAAAGGTAATTACATAGCAGAAATCATCTTTTCCCTCCAGATGTTAGAGCCCTTCCTCTAAGAAATCACAATTTTTCTGAAACAAACATCAAGTCTAATATCTATACTAGGACTACTAGTATCCCCGTATATCACCAGGCAGCATTACTCAGACCTACAGGGGGATACCTTGGACCACAACCCCTAAGGTTGTGCTCTCCAGCTATAATCCTATAATATCAAGGGAAGACAAATTACCAGGGTGCCTGCATAGCAGATAACTAGAAAGAGAATTTGCCTCTTTGGAAGTAAAGACAGAATAATTCCCTCAAAGAGTGCTTTTAGAGCACAGTAAGAGGGCCTACACAGGTAGGCAGGGCAGAGTGGCTAGTGTGCTATAAATTCACACCCTAGCTTACTCCATACTAATTTCCCTGTGTAGACAAGCCTTTAGGCTCCAAACTGTAAAGGGTGGTCTAGATCAAGTATTCTTGAGCACCCTGAAATTATGGGAAGAAACCCCAGTTGTGGCGGCTATGGCTGACGCTGCCTACCTCCCCCTCCTCCGAGAGTGTTTTGTTGGAAAAGAGGACTGTCTCCATCTTCTGAAGTTCTAGGATTTGCACAGAAACCAGCTCTCAAATGCCAACATTTACTGATAAGCCAAGAGATGCTAAATTTCCAAAATATATTAGTAGGTTCTATTTTAGTATGACTATATCATCCATTGATAGTAATACCTATCTATCATGAGCCTATTTAAGAGCCAAGATCTTAAGTAGGAGTCCTAGATATTTATAAGCAGAAGACTTTAACTGAGGAGATTTGGAAGGAAAGGGTCCACTAACAGAAGGATCACAAATACCATAACTCAAGCCCATCTAAAGTGATTAACACCATAACCCTAATGGATCACTTTCCATTTTAGTTCTTTCTAGGTGTCATGAGTCACCCAGTGGAGACTGTGCTGATCTTTAAGCCAACTTTAAGAACACTTTACACTACCGAGTGGCATAAAGAGGCCCTCGCTGAAAATATTTAGGCCCCTCCCCCGTTTTTGTTTTTTTTTAAATAACGAAAAGCAGAAAGACAGTAAGCTTAGATTTAAAGTGAACACCACAAAATTGGCTCTGGATGTCTCAGTGCCCTACAAAGAGGAAAGACTGGATACTGTACTAGTGAGCAAGCTCCCCCAAAGCAAAAAATTTTGCACTGACAACAATAAGGAACTCATTATCTGATGTAATTCACGCCTGTGTTTATTTCAGTAACTATGCTGCTTTGTGATGGGGAGGATGGGGCCCTCTAATACAAGAGGCCAGGAAAATTGCCACCATCTGCCCTAATCTAAGTTCTCACCAGATTTCCAATGTCAGAAATCTGTTTTCTCCCCAGACCTCTTTTGGGCCCCTCTGACTAAAGTGAGTGACCATGGCAGTGAGTAGTTTGAGCAATGGCAGTGATCACATTTCTATTTTAATACTCTCAGATATGAAGCTTAGAAAGCCATCTATACATCTTAAGAGGATTCCTGAACAAAATGTTTTAATAATTGAGTAAGACAAAAATGAACTCTTCATCATTGCTCTGAAATCCATAATTGCCAAAATTACTATGTATAAATACTTTTATGCAGTCTTTTGTTATAGAAAAGCACAAAACTGCTTGCAACTTATTTAATTTTAAAAATCAAAACAAAAAGGACCCAGGTGTTTATATTATCCAAGCAGTTTTTATGCTTTGGCCAACAGAGGACCATCAACATTTGATGACCTCTTTTGCTTTCACACACACACAAAAAAAAACAACGCCCTGTTTCTAATAAGAAACAAAAGAACAGAGTGTTATTGAAAAGATCGGGGGAATTCTAAGAGGGGAGAAAAAAGAATTTTCAGGATTTTCAACTGTCCCACAGTACTCAAATCACCAAGCACTCCCCTGAATTTACAGTGGACTACTTTTAGTGTGATTTTATCAAATCCACACTACTTTGTTTTATATTTAACCATATAGGAATTACAATTTAAGTTTAATCTATTGAACATATTTATATTCTCAGAATCCTTTTAAGACTAATAAATACCCTCCATCACTATTATGTGCAATAAACTAAGTAAGTTACAGCAATACCACGGCTTTCTCATCTTTTTTTGGTAGATTCTACAAACAGCTGAACATTTAAGAACTTTACTAGTAGAGCCCTGTGTGGATACAAAAATGTGGATCTGCATCTGATCTGCAGCTGCCAGAATCAACCTGCAATCCACTAGCTGTCTTTTACCTGTATCTGCATCCACACCCCTGTCTCACAAAAGGATAGTGTTGGGTGGGCGGGGTCTCTAGGAGAAGGGGCGGCGCAGGGTGGAGGGCTGGGGAGAAGGGGCATCACATCACGTGCTGCTCCCAAGGGCTCAAGAGCAATGGTAGTAGTACATGTTGCAACACAGCAGGGCAAAGAGGTGGGGTGCCAGAGCCCCACCCGCTTAAATCCCCGCAGCTAGGGGCAGGCCCTGTTGCCCAGGAGCGCGGCCCGTGCTGCTGGGCCGGGCCATGGTGGGGACGCTGGTGCTGTCCGAGGAACCTGACCTGCTAGACAGGAAGTGGCGCGGCAAGTGGGTGCTGGACAGCCCCGACTCCAGCCTGCCACCCAGCCCAGCCACTGGCCCTGAGCATGCTGCAGCCCCCAGGCTGCCCAAGCCAGATGCCACAGGATAGGCGTCGCTGGCGAGTAGAGCTTTGCGCGGTTGTATCCGCATCCGATCCACTATTCCCAAAAATGGTCCATGGATATCTGCAGATTTGCAGGACTCTATTTACTAGCTTTTAAACCAATTTCATGGTCCTCTTTTTTTTTTTAAAAAAAGGATCATAGCTAGCTTTTCAGTGAGTTATGAACTATCAAGTCAGCACTAAATTATGTATATTATGAATAACAGATTGAAGTTTTGTCCTGTAGGTCTTGTCCTTCTCTACTATGTAATGTTCTGTAGGGAAGTATTTACAAGTACATGAATTGTTTAAAGGTTATTGTTGGTTATCAGTGCCAGTGGGTGCCTTTTTAATAATGCACAAATGAGAACAGAGAGACATTCTGAAAGTCTGTGGGTGCAAAAGAATTCCACTGTTTAAGAAGCCAAGCACAGGCTTACTATTTTTCATGTTACAGATTAAGAGTTTGTTTACAGGGGGAGTTAGTGTGCAGCAAGCCAGGGTCTGAATCTACAGTGCACCAGCTGATAATGCATTAATTCACCGTGTAGACAAGCATCCCTACTGGGCCAGGGATGGAAGGGGCTTCCTCATCCCCTGCATGGAGCAGCCGGGGCTGAGTCAGGATCATACCCACCCCCATAAACCTCCACTGGCTGCAGGAAGCTCTGCCTTCCCCCCCCTCGCCCCCCACTTCCTGCCCCCATTACTCCTCAGCCATAGTGGGTCACTGTACAGCTGTTCCCCCATTTGCTCAACCCCGTGCACCTAGACCCCACCCCCTTGCACCCAGAACCCTCCATCGAGTCCTCCGTTCCCCAACCTCCTGTATCCATCCCCCCCACTGATCTCAGCCTCCAGCTTCTGGACTTGCACCACTGCACCCAAAGCACCCCCTACTGAGCCCCCCCAATTGAACTTGAACCAATGAGCCCTCCATACCCAGACCCCCACCCCACTGAGCCCCAATCAGCTGCACCAGACCTCCACCCCACTAAGCCCCTTTCCTTCAGCACCTGGACCCCCTGAAGAGTCCCCTTCCCCCTGCACCTGGAACCCAAATGAGCCCCTGTGCATAGACATGCACCTGGAGCCCCCACTGAACTGCCCGCACACAGATTGCCCCACTCAGAACCCTCTCAATCCACGCCTGGATCCCCACACACTAAGCTCCTCCACAACTGGATCATGCCAGGCTGAGCCTGCCTGCCCATACCCGGTGTGCCTGGCACAGAGGGGCAGGGCCCCGGGGTGTTTTCTGGGAGAGGGTTGGGTGCAGCGTCACCGCCAAGTCCTTGTCATGGGGGAGGGCGGGAGTAATTATTAAAGGTAACATTCCATCATTATGTACTGTAACTAGTACTATTTTATAAACCATACACATTCAAACAGGATCTTAAGAAGTAAATCAGTTACTCATTATTTACCAGCTTCACAGGTGAAATCTTCTTAGCATATGCACAACATGCTTCAGATGGCATGTGATCAGGATGAAAAAAAAAGACTTTAATCTCAAATCAGTGAAACACCTACAGGTAAATGTTTCTATTTCAACATATCTCCTCTGCACACTCTCTCTCATCCATTGAGCCCCAGATGCACTACACTAAGGTGAATACAAAATCCTGCAAGTAATCTGACATGCTCTTGGTGCTGATAATTCCATTAGCTGCTGAAGAAAATCTTGGATTAGAGAATGTATTTAAAAAGAAAACTACATATTAAAAAAATTGATCAGTTAAATAGAAAAATATCTTATTCCACATAGCAGCTTGGATTGCCATACCAGAGCAGTTTCGTCCATCAATGGTATTGCCAGATGCTTCTGAAGATGGTATAAAAAACCATGTCTTGGAAAGTTACAAATAACATGCCAATAAAGGAAGTCTCTTTCCAACCCTTCCAAATTATTATTTTAAAAAGTTACAATTATTGTAGTGCCAAAGGATCAACTGAGAACATAGAATCATAGAATATCAGGGTTGGAAGGGACCCCAGAAGGTCATCTAGTCCAACCCCCTGCTCGAAGCAGGACCAATTCCCAGTTAAATCATCCCAGCCAGGGCTTTGTCAAGCCTGACCTTAAAAACCTCTAAGGAAGGAGACTCCATTCTAAATGGAGGGGCTCCATTCTAAATTTTTCGTACCTACTCAGGTCTTACTGTTTGCTGCACTGAGGTATATAGGTTAATTATGCAATGTATAACTAGCCAAGCTCAAGAAGGGCTTATATTCAACTTGATGGTATCTGTCTGGCTGCCTGCGACTAGATGGATTGACTGGATGCAACGTTCAAAAGCTAAGATTTCAAGGAATGTTCTAGGCCAGTGATACTCAGTCCTAAGTGGTTCAGGAACCAAATTAGAAATCAACATTACCCAAAAGTAGCATGAATTCATTGTTTCATTCACTATGTATTCATATTTAAAAACAGTATGGCAGGGGATTAGTTATATCTTCCTAACAGCAAAACGACTGACCAAGTATTATTTTATCAACTACAATTGGTTAACAACATAGTAAAAGCATCCTGATTGGTTAATAATTAAAAAAAAATCACATAGTGTTTTAACACGTGCTGCAAAGAGCTGCAGGAGATATATTAAAGAGCCACTTGTGGCTCGCAAGCCTCAGTCTGAGTATCATTGGACAGAACCCTACTGATTTGGGACTGAAAAAAAATGGAAAAACAGAAAGGGGGGGGGGAATATGAGGGACAAAAAGCCCCTGCAAACTCTTGAGCATAACCACAGTTTCAAGCATCTCTTCAGTTGTCTATAGATCAAAAAATTGGTTGATGATACCCAGCAACACTTCCCAGCACAAGACCTCGATTCATTTCTGGACCATCATAGGACCTAATCACATTAACCATGCCATCAGGGGCTCATTCACCTGCACATCTACCAATGTGATATATGCCATCATGTGCCAGCAATGCCCCTCTGCCATGTACATCGGCCAAACCAGACAGTCTGTACGCAAAAGAATAAATGGACACAAATCTAACATCAGGAATCATAACATTCCAAAACCAATAGGAGAACACTTCAACCTCTCTGGCCACTCAGTAAAAGATTTAAGGGTGGCAATTTTGCAACAGAAAAGCTTCAAAAACAGACTCCAGTGAGAAACTGCTGAGCTTGAATTAATATGTAAACTAGATACCATTAACTTGGGTTTGAATAGAGAGACTGAAGTGGCTGGGTCATTACACATATTGAATCTATTTCCCTAAGTTAAGTATCCTCACACCTTCTTGTCAACTGTCTAAATGGGCCATCTTGATTATCACTACAAAAGGTTTTTTTTCTCCTGTTGATAATAGCTCATCTTAACTAATTAGCCTCTTACAGTTTGTATGGCAACTTCCACCTTCTCTGTATGTATATATCTTCTTATTATATGTTCCATCCTGTGCATCCAATGAAGTGGGCTGTAGCCCACGAGAGTTTATGCTCTAATAAATTTGTTAGTCTCTAAGGTACTCCTGTTCTTTTTGTTCATCTCTGCTTACCCTCCCAATAATTTAACATGTTGACACATTAAATGACTTCTCTCCCTGATAGAAAAAAGAATGGCGGCAGGAAAGAAAATATGCAGGGGAGGTGCACACAGCCTGTCATAAATATAAAGGGAAGGATAAACACCTTTAAATCCCTCCTGGCCAGAGGAAAAAACCCTTTCACCTGTAAAGGGTTAAGAAGCTAGGATAACCTCACTGGCACCTGACCAAAATGACCAATAAGGAGACAAGATACTTTCAAAGCTGGAGAGGGGGAGAAACAAAGGGTTCTCTCTGTCTGTGTGATGTTTTTGCCGGGACCAGAGCAGGAATGCAGGTCAGAACTCCTGTAAAGGCTAATAAGCAATCTAGTTAGAGATGCGTTAGATTCTGTTTTGTTTAAATGGCTAATAAAATAAGTTGTGCTGAATGGAATATATATTCCTGTTTTTGTGTCTTTTTGTAACTTAAGGTTTTGCCTAGAGGGATTCTCTATCAGTTTTTAATCTGATTACCCTGTAAGGTATTTACCATCCTTATTTTACAGAGGTAATTCTTCTACTTTTTCTTCAATTAAAATTCTTCTTTTAAGAACCTGATTGCTTTTTCATTGTTCTTAAGATCCAAGGGTTTGGGTCTGTGTTCACCTATGCAAACTGGTGAGGATTTTTATCAAGCCTTTCCCAGGAAAGGGGGTGTTGTGCTTGGGGGGATATTTGCGAGGGGGGGGGGGGAAGACATTTCGAAGTGGGCACTTCCCCTGTTCTTTGTGTAACACTTCGGTGGTGGCAGCATTTAACCTAAGCTGGTAAGAATAAGCTTAGGGGGGTCTTTCATGCAGGTCCCCACATCTGTACCCTAGAGTTCAGAGTGGGGAAGCAACCTTGACACAGCCCCTGCAATGTGAAGGTAGATATGGAGTACACAGAACCCCCCCCATATGGGGGAAATGATTGGGGGAGCCGGTATTATGGAAGGGGGGAAAGGTGGACACAGAGCTCCTCACATGGGGTGAAGGGGATAAATGAGTTCACACAGAGTCCCTGCCAAGAGAGGATAACAGGGGATTCTGAAATGGATGGAAGGGGAACCACAAAGAACTCATGGTATGGGGGGGGTGGGGCAGGACAGACTGGAGTACTTGATATGGATGAAGGGCAGAGTAGGGGCACACAGTCCCAGTGATGGGGGAAGAAGGAAGGACCCAGGTATGGAGGAAGGGAGGCAGGCATGAGGAAAAAGGAAAGAATAGGGGTGCATAC
The DNA here is from genome assembly GCF_965140295.1 of Lepidochelys olivacea. Taxonomy (NCBI): domain Eukaryota; kingdom Metazoa; phylum Chordata; order Testudines; family Cheloniidae; genus Lepidochelys; species Lepidochelys olivacea. The sequence goes on along the minus strand of NC_140415.1, from coordinate 81,906,014 downwards.
AGCCCTGGGCATGATGTACAGTGTGGTGCCCAGGTATGGAAGGGGGAAATGGAGGGCACAGAGAGAGCTTGTGGAGAGGAGAGAAAGAGATGGAGAAACAATGATCTCAGCCTACAGAAGCTACAATAAATGTGGCCGCCAAGTTATACATCCTAACATTATTTGGATTCTTTTTGACCACTACAGCACAACGAGCAGAGGTTTTTATGGAGCTGCCTACTGAGACAATTCAGGGTCTTTTCCTTGAGTAGGTACAGTTAATTTAAAACTCAGCAATGTGTATGAATCAGTTGTGTATTATCTTGCATGTGCAACATTGAATTCAGTCTGCTATTGTGCTGCCCATTCACCCAGATTTGTTGTGTGTCTGGAGTTCTTCATGGCCTTCGAGTCTTGAAGAACCCAACTTCATCTGCAAGTTTTGCCACCTGTGGCTTGTGTCCCTTTACAAAATATCAATATTAAAAGCTGTTTCTAATATAGAAGCACTATTAAGATTTTATTGTGCTAAAAATTAAATAATTTATTCCTTAACTAGATTTTAATCCATGACAAATTTTAACTCTGAGTACTAGCAAAAGGAAGTTTGATCACAGTATGTCTTTACAAAATGATGTTTCTTTTTCTTAAAGTAAAGGTTTTATTCTGCTTCCTGGATGTTTTATGGAAGGTCTTTTCAGAGAGGAAGAGGGCAGGCTTGAGGACAACGGCAAACATGCTTAAGCCCACTCTCCACCCACCAACGTACATCCTTGCCTACAACTTCAACAGTATTAGGTGAGGTCTCCCAACTTCTGGACTCTACTCAGGATCCAAAGACACATCCCAGGCAGTGAAGAATCCCCTTAGTCTGGTCTCTCCAGGTACCCATTGCTCCTCTTCTCTGTGCTTCAGGTTTGGAGAGTGATGGAGTTGCCTGAAGCCAACCCCACCTAGCACCTGTTGTTCCTCACCTTCCTTTGGGCCTCTCCCAAAGAGTGATCTCAACTCCAGCAGCAGCAGCTATGTCCTACTACATCACTGGTAAACATCCCCATGTAGTACCTGGGGAAACAGCAATTACAGGAGTTCCCTCACAGCAGTGTAGGAGGATCATCATATTTACGCAGGAAAGAGGATATTCAATGGACATCATCATCAAAAGTGCAAAGCAAGCCAGCTGGGTGAGATGTGGGGGGGTAAAATGGGACAAAAACAAAACCCCACTATCCTTTCAGTTTTATAAATATTAGGTAAAAATTTTCAAATAGAATTTTCAAGTTGACCAGGTATCTTTAAGTGAAGGGACTTTGACGCATCTAAAGTACAACTATATAATCACAATTAATTATTCAGGGATGATCTCTTCTTAAATTACAAGATTAGCTATTTACCCTAAACCTCCCATTTGTTTATACAATTTTACTCCAGTTCCTTAACAGGAGTACTTGTGGCACCTCTCTCCAGTACTCTCCAGTCAGCATAATTAAACCACCCCCTAAAAAGCAGCAGTAGCTATATCGGCAGAAGAAACACACCACCACCTATGCTGGCTAAATTTATGTCGCTCGGGAGGGGGTCCCACTCCCCTGAGCAATATAAATTTTGCCACTTAAGTGGTAGTGTAAATATGGCCAAAAATTCCAAAACAGAGCAGAAAGAGATTAACTGTGAATAAAGGAGAAGAAAGTCCTTTCTAAAATATTTTAGGAGAGGGTGAGAAAAAAACAACACACTCACTGTTGTCACATAAGAAATCCTGTTGCAACTAGAAAGAAAATAATAATTTAAGATTATAATATTTGATACCATTATTAAAATAGTTAGGTTAATTGCACTGATCAGAACTGGAAGTTTTTTAGTCAGTTATAAAACACAACTACAATCCTAAATAAAACTTCAGAGTTAAGATTAAACTTAAATTGAAAGTATGGAAAGGCATAATTGAGACATACAAGCAACCACAGCTCTTCCCCTCCATACTTACATTCTAAAATTACTTTTTGTAAAGCAATTTTTCTAATAGCTTGAAGAAGTTTACTGCTAGAAGCTGAGGACATCTTGCATATGAAAAAGTCCTGCTGATATCATGACCACTACATTAACATCCTCCCAACCAAGACTTTGGGGGAAGGGAGGAAAGTGACTGAAGGGTAAAATAAAATGAAATACCTGGAGGGATTTTAAAATGGAAGGCTAGGCTCAGTTTGTGGGTGAAGTATTAAAATGTTCGCCAAAGAATACTGAAATCTATTGTAAAACCAAACAGATGTCATACTTTGCATTGCTCTGTCACCACATTAATGTTTGAACTTATTCAAGTGTTATAAATTGCCTGATCTATACCGAAGAGGAATACATTACACTAGCTTTATGTTTAAATGATCCTCATCTAACTGGTGGTCCTGGGAATCTTAGAGAGAGGGGAATACTGCTTTCAGTATGTCATATGTCTATCTGGGAACTTGTGAAGAGGTCTCTGTGGATAGCATGAAAAAGCTAAATTTGCACAACCATCTAAAAGAAAGATTTACCACTTAAAATCTGTATTTAAATGACTGGCTTGAGACTTCTACCAACTCATTTTGGATACTTCTGTTCCAGCCATGAGATAGGATTAGGAAGAATATGAGAAATGGATTAGTAAATTCCTATGGCAGAGCAACGTCTGTTTTTTCAGACAGAGGGACACCAGCAAGAGCCAGATATGGCCTGCAATACCAGCACACATGAAAATAGGCTGCCAGAACCTGAAAATCACGTGCACTCCATTAGTAAAGTTTTCCAGCCTTGGCTGGATATATCTATCTGTTGTAATGGAATAGCAAGGCATAATTGTTTTAAAGGAATTCCATGTGTGTGTGTGTATTTTAATGGAATATATATATTGCAAGCTAATTCCCTGGGATAATTACTCAAGTCTGAAGATGTTCTCAACACTATGATATTTCACCTTTTGAGACTAAATAGTACAACATGTACCCTACTATTGTCTGATCAGAAAGACTGTACTCCACCATGTTCTGGAAGTGGAACCAAAGCCCTTGAAGAAAAGCTGATTTCCTGATAGAATTAAGTACAGTGTTACAAACATTAACTGATGTTTTTATACAGCTGAGACAGAAGAAAACTGAAGAAAATCTGGCAAAAAGTACAAGTCACTGTTGCCTCTTTGGATCAGGCTTTTTTAAATATCTAGACATAGCTTCAACCTGCAGACCTAAGTGGAAGTGAACAGACATTACTGAATACCTACAGAGATGGAAAAAAAAATTTCTACAAGTTTTATTAATTTAGATGTTGAGTATAAATCTCAAAATTGGGAGTAACAAAAGATTTCCATGCAGACAACAGCAGTCTGGGATTGTTTTTAAAAAAATATTGTAGTAGCAGTAAGAGCAAATCCTCCCAAAAGTGGGTCAGAGTCTCCAAAATAAAAGTTAATTGAGCATTCAGGAACCAGAAATGCAAAGAAGTTGTTATAATTCTCTAAGAGATGTTGACAGAGACTTACAGGGATGGAGCAGATTTATAAGCTTTTGACCAGCAGATTTATAACCTCTAAACTACTTAGCAGTATTGCTTTAACAAAAGTCGGGTTTAATATTAATTATTCCCCCAAGTTTCCTAGCAGGCTAGTAATGCTGCCGGTAGCATTCCTGGCAAAGTATGGCAATTTCCTTCTGTACTTGTCAATCCTGGTGCTAAGAGTGCTAATCCTATAGATTTAGCAATTGTTCCCATTTTCTTCGTTTTGACCAAAATGTCAGTCTAACCTAATTCTGCTTGAGACAACTGATCCTGAACCTCTGGGGAGAAGCCCAAACTCCTGCTAGTATGATCTAAAGACTGTCCAGTAGATTCAAACATTCAAAACTGCCCAATAGACTGCTCTAAAAGCTACTGTTCAAGTCTTTCTAACACACACCCAAAAGGGCTGCCCACAGGACTTCAGCAAGAGGGACACTATCCAGAAGCATTCTTATTTCTTAAGTGGATGGGAAGGACCCCAACAATCACAGTGGAACAAATCAATACTGAAGGCTGAGACTCCACTGGTTATGATAAATTTTGGTACGAATGACATTGCTTCGGATGACACTTGAAAGGTCTCAAGGACTTTGTAAGAGCTGAAAGAAAAGAAAAGTACAAGTGATTTTTGATATCTTTCCTGTCCCATCAATGACAACAAAAACAGGAGATACTGCAGGTAGGTTGTTAGTTATGCAAGTGCTGTAAAGTAGAGTTTTGGTTTCATAGAACATTGAGCCTCTTATATATGGCTTCTATCTCAGTAGAAGGCAAAACAACTTCTGAGTGACAGAATAGCTAAACTAGTCAGGAAGGTGTTAAACAGAGCAAAGTACACAAACATAAGTGTCTCAAGGTATCATTGTGTCAGTTCAGACACAGGACCTGAAATGTTTATAGACGGATGTTAGGGTCTGTTACAGACCACCAGATCAGCATTGAGAACATGACAAACAGCTCTTTCAACTTCTGTAATGTATAAATGTATAAAAAGAAAAACTACATTATCATGGAGGATTTCAACCTGGGGTACATATGCTAGAGTTCCTGTGCTGCCACTCCTTGGAGTTTCTTAAAAAATTAAGAAGCTAGTAAACTCAACTCAGGGTAATTCTTCATTAAACTTCACTGTGATAGAGAATGATGAACTAACCACCAAATTATAAAGTAGCAAGTGCCAGTGATTACAACATAACTACATTTATGTGCCAACCGAATATAGTTTCGATCAGTATTTTCTATACTTGGCATTTTGAAAAGGCCAATTTCCTCATGCTGAAAGGAATTGTGAGTAAAAGTTTAAATAAAACAATGTGAATGATAATAGGAAGTTGTATAAATCCACAATTCCAGTGTCACTAAAGAAGACTTCTTTGGTTAAAAAGAAAAGTGGAAGGACTAGAACTTTCACCCAAGAGTTTTAGTAGCCATTAATATTGATGTTTAGTTGACCAATGGAAACAATCCAATGGATGGGTGAGGTGATAAAACAGAGAAGGAACCACTACTATGAAAACTAGGAGTGCTAACAAGAACACAGATGTTTTAAAACTCATTGGAGTCTCTAGGAATTCTTATTTTACTGAGAAATTGAAACAATACAAAACCTGCTAACCAATTACATCATTCAAAAGCTTCCTAGCCATGTTTCTGGTGATTGCTGTATTATTCACAGAGTTCCCAGTACCAAATTATCCTTTCAAAACAAAGTACTGTTTCACAGGAATCTGAGCTCCTCTTCATAAACAATGCTCTTAATAACCAAAGGCATTAAGGCAAAGCTCAACTCTCAACAGCCAAATAAATACTGGGATGGTTTGACCATGTGACTAAATGTTTTATAAAGTCGAAACTACCTATTATAGAAGATTTCACCTGGCATGTGTTCTTTATGCACAGATTTTAAGTCAAATGACTTGCACCAGGAACATTGCTAAACATTATAATTCATGTTACTGGTCTCAATTGTGATTAGTTTCTCTTCATTTTAAGTGGAAGTGTAATGCAATATTACAACAGTATTGTCTCAGTCTCCTGAGCAGTCAGTAAGAAGTAGAGCAAAATCCACTAACTGATAAAAGCAAATGCAAAGAGTTGTCTGCAGCGACAGTGGACAAGTTACCCACATAAAAGTGATCTTTTAAGAGCACACACTGTTCTTAATATTTGGCTCAATGAACATTAAAAGGTTTCCTTTCATCTAGGATATTAACTACCAGATGAGGTTTAGCAGCCACAGGACCAAAAATCTTGGTTTTAGGGTATAATTTCTTCCCTACAACTACTTATTTAAAATACACTAGCAGACTTTTTACTTCATCTTTTGACCGCAGTTTCCACTGATTTAAAGATGTTAGCTTTGTGACAAAAAGAACAACACTATTTTAAACTGAAAACAAGCATTGCTTTGACTAAAATTAAGTGATTTTAAAATAGGCAGAGAGATAAGAGCAATTATAAAATTTAAAAGTTCAAATTTAAATCAAATCCAAGGATTAACCCGCTACCATCTCTGCGATCAGCAAATATTTTGCAGCCCACAACTCAATACCATTTTTTAACAGAATGAGTATTAAGGATCCTCTTGTTTTGGAAAGATAGGATATTTTACAAACACTTGGTAGTCATTTTTATTTAATTATTTCTAAAAGGAAAACAGTGATCAGTTTTTAGAAGTACTAAATATCCATTCACATTTTTCCCAAGTTTACACCAAGCTGGTGAAACTGTGGCCACAGTTATTCAAGAACCTTGGCTCAAATAATAAGTCAGGTGCTATTCATCCTAGTGGGATATCCAGACAAATTGCTACTGAGACATTGGATTTTATAAAAGATGATAGGTGCCTCCTGTATTACTCTTCCTCACCATCAGCACTAAGTCTTAAAAAAGGATAAATGCCCATTGAAATGCTCATTAGCAGATCCTGTCAACCAACCAAGAAGATAATGGATTTTCTCTTCAGAGTCTGGATACCATCTGTTTTTCTCCCACACAGAAAAGGATGCAACAGTTCTCTCATATAAAAAGGTCAAGTAGAAAAATGAGTGACAATCTAGAATGAAACAGCAGCAAAGACTGCATGCACTTAGAAATCCATCCTCCATGCTATGCAATTTATCAAGTTATTCTGAAGCTGAATATCTCCAGTTGTAATCCCTTGTGAAAGCACTGTGCACTTAAAAAAAAGCACAATGCCCAGAAGAGATCATCCCAATGTTTAAAAAAAAAAAAAAATAAGAGTTGGGAAGAAGAGGTAGATATTTTATAAGGAATGGGGAGCTGACTGGGAGGCAGCTGAACAGAGAAAGAATCCAGAGGTGGAAGTAATAGACTGTTGTCCTTCAAAAAAATAAAAGGAAGTGAGATTAAATGTCATTTAACTGAAGATACTATCTGTGCCAGTTCCTCATTCCCGAGTCTTAGCTCCTTAGGGAAAGTCTATCATTCATGCACTAAACTCTACTACTGCACTCAAGAATCACATTCTAGAGTATGATCAAAACCCAATGTCATGGCTTGGCTTGCCATCACTTCCCGTGCCCTCTGAACATTTCTTCATCAGCAGAGGAGCTCTCACTAGAGACTGTGCTTCTTCAGCCTTTGCTCTAGCTTGTTAGAGTTCCAGGGGAACTGTTATTTTTTTTAACTGTCCTTTATCTTCCCTTCGAGTCAATTCTCAAACAACTATACTAAACAGAGGCCAAAGCTTTTGAGTGCATGTCTGTGGTGTTTTGACACCTCTTTTCCCTCTCAATACACAGTACAGAAACATTTTTACTTGCCATCTCACTTCTTATTTTTGTTTCAGGGTGTTTCCCCTCCCCTCCCCTCAGGTTGTGGTTTTGTTTTGGGTTTTCTTTTTGGCATTTTCCTAATGCCACATCATGAGATGTATTTTTCTTTGGACATTTCAACATCAGTCCCTTCCCGGAGGTCAAGTTCAGAGCAGAAGCATGGGAGTAGTGAGCTACCACTCACAGAAGATTGTGCAAGTGTTCGAACTACAATCACACATGCTCCACTGAGCTCAGTTCCCTGTCAGGGGGCCTCAAATGCCCTACTAGGCTTCTTGGACTGAGCTCCTTCTTGACTGGAAGGGGGGAAAGAGTGTGGTCCTCTTCCAAGTGTTCCCCCTCACAGTAAATTACGCTGTACTTCATGATGTGATCCTTCCTTTCATGCTTTGATGAGCAGTGAAATAGTTGATGAGGACATATCCTCGGGCATCAGAGTCAAGAGGACTACAAGAACAGATCTCAATGCTTTTGTTTCAGGTTCAGACAGATATCACTGCATTATTTAATCTTCAAAACAGGGACTGAGTAAATTTTCACAGCCAGTGTCACAAAACAACAGGTTTCAGAATAGCAGCCATGTTAGTCTGTATCCGCAAAAAGAAAAGGAGTACTTGTGGCACCTTAGAGACTAACAAATTTATTTGTTAGTCTCTAAGGTGCCACAAGTACTCCTTTTCTTTTTGTGGTCACAAAACACTTTTCTGTACAAAAGCTTTAGATCCGGGAGAACAAGGTGGCAGCTCAAAAGAGGTGGCGAAATACAATGCTGCTATGTACTCCCCTTATTCCTAATTAAAGCCTGTCCTGTTCTCTGTACACTAGTATCAGGTATGCTATTTGGTTCAGCACCTATTTCAATTCAGTGACTACCAAAGCATTTGGCACACAAATTCCTGGATGGTCCAGTATATGAGTAACCTCTCTTCTTTTACAGGTACAGTATAGCATTTAAGACTGCTTAGAACCTTTAAACCTTATTAGTGCAACAAAGTGTTAGAATCAGACTACTCTGATCATTGCATGTCTACCTCACTTGACCACATTATGCATATTTGTGGCCCCTGACAAGCATCACCCAATGCACTAGAGAGAGATCAGAAACACCTGCAAGTCCTGCTTGAGGCACCCAAGGAAGATTTTTTTGTAGGTCAGTATGGGAGCCAGGCTGAAAAGCTTCAAAGGCCAAAGCTTTAAACTGACGCTTAATGTCAGTGAAGACAGCTACGCCTCAGGACTCAGTTCCAGTAAAGCCCACATCAGCACAGACCTCCCTTCCATATCCCCCTAATCCCAGTTGTCTAACTGTCCCACTGAAATGCCCAGCACTAACACTGAATTCAAGGGCTCTGTCATGCAACTGCTTAGATACTTGGAGTCTGTGGTAGGAAATTTCAGTTTACTGAATGAGGCACAGCCTTCTTACAAGAGGCTCACCTAAATCAAGGCAAACCACCCCTCCTATATCAAACAACCAGTTTACATCAAGGAATCCTAATTTTACTCTCCTGTATTCTCAAGCTTGAAGTGCAACAGAGAACAAGAAGTCAGGTCTCACTGGATGTTCCAGGTGCCGCAGTCACTCCTGATCCTCCAATATACTACCACAGATTCCCACGGTACTAATTTTGTGTTCATCACTCCATATTAGTGGAGAGTTAGGATTTCTCCATGCAGTCAGAATGGTTTTTTTTTGCCTCCACTGATGTTCACAGTTGGGAGAAGGGGAAAGAGGAGAGAGGCATTCAGCATATAAAGCTCTGGCCTCAACCCCAATGTACCAGTCCCTCTTATACTGACGCTTCACAAAGCCCTTTCAAGGCTCCCCCTTGAATAGGGGCAGGATGAAGACAGTAACTCACCCTATTTGGACTTAGATGAGTCAGAGGATCCTGATGTAGTCCTATCATCCCTACTATAGAGGAACAGAAACCTTGACTTTACAAGGGAGGACCTCATTCTCCACCAAACCTCTCCCCAAATTCTTACCAAAGTTGTCCAAGATAATTGTTGAAGCCAACACAGTAATCTACAAGGGCCATAACTGAGGTACCCAGGAATCCCTATGAAATATGAATTCTGCCCTTACACCCATTTTGAATCAGGTGACTGACTTCTCCCACAGCTGCCTCAGTCCTGAAGGCAGACAGAGGGGAGAGAAATAAAGCCTACATAGCCAAAAGTCAGGTTAAGCTTTGTAAGAAAAGCACTATCCTGGTCAATTCTCTTATCCTCAAAGGCACACACCTGACTTATCTTGAGGAATGGGCAATATTGGATACCATATATGGTGACAATGGACACACAGACAGCAGTGAATGCCCAAACGTCTTCAAGCACCTGGGTTCCTAGAAAAGTTCCAGAGAAACTGGGTATCCACCTTAGATCAGAAAAAGGCTGTTTGGGGAGCATGTAGAGTGTTTACAAGAGGAAGACAAACATAGCATTGCATTTTCTAAGGCCTGCATCTCATCCCAGGGGTCCTTCCTTCCAGAGTAGGATAAGGTAAGTTTTGCATCAACTGGCTTCCAGTGTTTGCTGAGCCTTTAGTCAGCACACCATTACCTGGACCTTATTCTCAGAAGCAGACTGGAAGCCTTTTACTCCCAATGATCCCTGCTCAACTCAGACACAGACATTGTTCTGTGGGGCTATGAGCTTAGGTTTCAGAAAGCCATCCTGACTGCATGCATTTCAGTTCCCCCAAGCCCCATATCTCCCTCTCCCCACAAAAAAACACCACAATGTTTTTGTGTTTATCAATACCAGGAAGAATTGCTGCAGGGAAATCCAATCTGGCCTGGCAAAGAGCAATCAAGGCAGTGCCACCAGGTGAAAGACAAAAGGGGGTTTACTCTAGATATTTCCTGACACACAGTCCTCAGGAAACTGCATCAATATCTAGCCAAAGAAGTTCAAGGTCACTACCCCAAGAACCATCACCCCTTTTCTAGATAAGAGAATGACTGTACATCCTCTGGACTTTGAAGATGCTTACAAGCATATAGAGATACTTCCTTAACAACAGTAGGATTTGCTGAAGTGAGAACAGCACTGCCAGTTAGGTCTTGCCTTTGGCATAAACTGCCTTTTTTTTTTTTTTTTTTTTTTTTAATTAAATGCATTCTTATCCTGTGTAGATACTTGGACAATTGAGGGATTAGAGACAACACTCTGGTGAGTGCTGAAACATCAATCTGTGTTACTGCAGGGGTGCTGGAGTTGTTAGAATTCAAGACTGACTGCTGGGATTCTGGTTGTTATTGGTAGGGCTCCGTGTCTGTCACAGAGGCTGCGGAAGTCATGGATTCCTTGACTTTTTGCAACCTCCATGACTTCTGCAGTGGCCAGTGTGGCTGGCCCCGGGGCCAGCTGATCAGGTGGCCCCAGAGACAGCCACACAGGCGGCTGCTAAGGCAGCCCCGGGCAGCTAGCCCTGGATACCACCCGACCAACCGCCGGTGAGGCCGGACCTGGGGACTGCCTAAGCAGCAGTCCTGGGGGCGGCCAGAGCAACCACTGCTCAGCAGCTCCCGCGACAGTTGGTGCCGCTGGCCCCAGGGCACCCCCCACCCCAGAGCAGCACCTCCCCCCGGGAACCTCCCAGAGCAGCGGCCCCCCCACCTAAGATTTAGTCAGGGATTTTTATAGTACAAGTCATGGTCAGGTCATGGGCTTTTACTAAAAATACCCATAACTAAATTATAGCCTTAATTATTGGGATTCAAAGCCTTCCAAGTAGTTTCCATGGCAGATCACTATTAAAAGGCTTTGAAGTGGACTTCAAGGTCCTAATGGAAGAAAAAAATACAAGTACTTTCACATCACATTTGGATAGCTAACAGACTCTAAGCCTCTTTAGCATGATAGGAGACAAGAAGCAATATTTAATTTGAAATCCATTCCTAAGACACCTTTTGTCCAGACTGTAGTGATGACATATTTGTACACCATGAGAGGAACTATGAATACAGAACTCTACACACTGAGAACATGGTCTATCCAGAAACAGTAGCTGCACATCAGATGTCCTGAAAATGCAAGCAGTCAGAACCTTTAGAGACCTAGTATTACAAAAGGTGGTCCTGGTTCAAGTAAACAAAACAAAGACACCAGGTCGCACCTGCTGGAAAGAGCTTTATTTTAGAATATGTTCAAAACTGCCACATACATGGCAGAGAAGATCATCATCATGCAATTGATATTACAGATTCTTACAGGTGATCCTTAGATAAGGAAGAGACAGCATAGCTTTGACTAGTCAGGGACACCAGAGAGGAGTTTCCTTACTACTGACCCCTACAAGCTGCCAATCTCATGGCATGAAGGAGACCGCATTAGCAAAGAATGTCTTCACCTATAGATTTCCTTTCCACTAGCCCAACTCACAACATAGATCCTGCAATACTCAGAAGACAAAATGCTCAGTGACCATATACCGGCCGGCCCAGACAGATTTTCACCTATTACAGATAGTTAAAGGCAATCCCATCAACCTGAGAATTTGGACTCAGATCCCCCAGCCTAGGGGCTCTTTCCGTGACAAGGCAGAGATCATTAAGCATAAAGAGTAACATTTTCAAAAGTGTTTAAATAACTTAGAAGCCTATATCTTCCCATTGACTTTCAATGCCACTTAGACACTTTTGAAAACATTACCTGCCAATTCCAAGCCTACTGCCATTTTCAAGGTCATCTTCCATACAAACCTGTAACTCCAAAGAGAGACAGTTTGCAGGGAGGTACAATCAGGCCCAAGTGGACTCCTTCTACTTTAGGGATTCTCAAGATTTTTCTTTCTGAACACACCCCCCTCTCCCCAACATGCTATAAAAACTCCATGGCCCACCTGTGTCACAACAACTGTTTTTCTGCATATAAAAGCCAGGGCAAGCATTAGGGGGGTAGCAAGCAGGGCAACTGCCCAGGGCCCCAGACACAGGGAGCCCCACAAAGCTAAGTTGCATAGGCTTCGGCTTCAGCCCCAGATTGCGGGGCTCAAGGCCCTGGGCTTAGCCCCATGTGGTGGGGCTTCGGCTTTCTGCTCTAGGCCCCAGCAAGTCTAATGCCAGCCCTGCTTGCCAGACCCCCTGAAACCTGCTCGCAGCCCCCAGGCCCCTGGTTGAGAATGACTGCTCTACATAGCTCACAAAGACTACTGGTTCTCTACCTGCAATCCCAACTGAAAGTCTAAACTCCATCCTAGTTTGACAGCTATTACAGACTAACACCTTAGCAACCCTGGCCATCAAGTTAACATTGGGATTGACACTTTTTTTTTTTTAAAATAAAACTCCCTATGCCATCTGATTATTAATGTGGTCCTGAGAAAGCTGACAAAACTTTATATTGACCCATTCAGTACCTGCAAACTCAGGTTTCTTCTATGAACGTCAGTTTTCTGGTGGCAGAAACTTTAGGGTCTTAGGGTCTCTCAATCTGAGCTATTTGGCAATTTACCTTATGAGAGATTATAGGATAAGGGAGTGCTGCAGACTCTCCAGAATGCCTCTCCAGAGGCAGTATTGGAAATGCACATTCACTGGGTGTTTTTTAAAAAAACAAAAACAAAAAAACAGGGGTACTTCTTCCATGCTTTGCCAACAAAGTTAGTTCTACCAATGTGAGACATTGCTCATAGAAGATTGAGTGAATATTCAAAACACATGTTCTCTTGCCTCAGGTTCCCTTCACTGGAGTCCAAATACATACATGGCCTCTGTGGAGTGGACTTCCTCAGGGTATCATATGATCCACTGAGCTTCTTCAGCTTCACTTCCCTTGGAGGGGGCTCAGATGCCCTATTCGACACTGTGGATATATCTATTCCACAATTAAACACATGGGGGTTAGCCAGTGTCAGCTAAGTTAGGCCAGCCACGGGAGTTTAATTGCAGTTAGCCACAGCGTGTTAGGCTCCTTCTTGAGTAGGGGTGGAAAAAAGGGGAAGTACTCTCTCAAGCCCACTAACCAGTGATGCCAAAAAAATGCTGTCACAGTGTATTGTGCAGATCTTCATACTATGAACTTCATTCAGTCTTCAGCTTAGAATTTAGAACATTTCACCTCATGTTCTTCAAATCTCTCTCCCTCTCCCCCCAGTGGCATATACTTAACAGAACTAGCTCTTACATGGTTTTAAGGAAAAACATAGTGAAAGTCAGACAACAACAAACAGATCCACAGAACAGAACTTCTCTGCAGTTTTCTTGTCAATCTTTCCCCACCCACCCAATAACCCCTCATTTCAATTCTGGATCTATGTTCAACAGGGACTAGCACTTATGCTAAGCAGCATTTTAGTGATAGGTATAGGGACAGGCATGAGAGCCGTGAAGTCATTTTTCCTAACACCCTATAGTAACTCAAGGGGAAGAAACTGTTTTAAAGGATCAAGTCACTAATCAGATCAGCAAAGGACATACTCATCCACCCAAAGTTGAGCTTGGCTATCTCACCCACCCTCTGACCTGTCATTATCTGAACACAAAAGTCTGACAAATTCAGCATGTGGCACCCTCTAGGTCTATTTCAATATGAGACTTGGAACACAACAGAAAGCAACTCATCCATTTGAATTTACTAATTCCTAGTGCTCACTACCTCAGTGATAAGGGTATCTGAAGCTGAAAACAGCTCTAAATTACATGTGAGCCTTTGTTTCCATTAGTAGAAAGTTAGGCTGATCAACTCAAGTATCATCCAGACACCAAACCAGTGCAACTGTTCAAATAACCATGAATTTTATACATCAAATAGTTTCAGGTGTTACATCTTTCCCCCTCCCCCAGTCACACAAATTATAAAAACCACAAAAAAAAAAACTTTTAAAATGTGTCTTCCTCCACCCACCGAGTGATCTATACCAGAACCACACAAGCAAAAAAGGAAAGAATGGATACAAAGTATTGTAAAATATAATAAACTAAAATAAGACAAGACTGTTTTCCCCCTCTAATCTTTCAAACACCGCAATACTGACCTCAATGAGTAGGTCTACACTGTAGCTGGCAGAAAGATTACCAGCGCAGTAGACACCCTTGTGCTATTATAGTTCAAACCTGTACACTAAAAATAGCAGTGTGGACACTGATGCACAGGCAGACGCTCAGGCTAGCCACCTAAACTTGGACTCACCCGATTCCCTAGGTCTATCTCCACCAGTGCAACAATGTCAACACTTAAACTAGCTCAAGCTCACCTAGTGCAAGTCTGTTTACCCAAGCCAAGAGGCTTGCTCTCAGCTGTAGAGCAGACATACCCAAAAGGCACAAGGACTATTTACATGAGCGGCACTACTAAGTTTTTGTGTAAGGGAACTGTTGCCCCCTTACCAAGGGTCAGTGGGGGTGTTTTGGTTGGCTAGCTCCCAGTACTAAAAGGGGAAGGGTCTATGGGAAATCAGGACCCTGAGACTGACAGTCCCCAGGAACAATGGGGAGAGGCCAATGCTCCAGCTCAGCCTGAATGACAGGGCGGGCAGGATAATCAGGGAGTCAGGAGGCCAGGGATCTCCCATCCTCCGTGTGAACTGGATTGGCCTGGGTCAGACAGAGTGGGGCCGAGCTAAGGAGAAAGCAGGGGCCCAAGTTGAGCTCTGGAGCAGAGCTGTGCCAGATCCAGAGGGACCAGAAAAGCACCCCAGAGAGAGCGCAGACCCTGTCCTGGGAGCAGAGCTGCAGCCCCAAAGCCAGAGGCACGGCCTAGAGAGAGCAGACTTGCCCTGGGAGCAGAGCTGTAGCAACCAGAGGCAGAGGGGCCAGAGAAGCAGCCCAGGGAGCTGGAGGCAGAGCAGCAGCAGCAGCGCTGAGACAGAGCGGCGGAGCTGGGGCTGGAGCAGTCTGGAGCTGGGTGCGGTGAGCAGCTGGAGAGAGCAAGGGGGACCCTGGCTAGCGGGCCCAGCACAGGGAGATGCCTCAGCCAAGAGGCTCTGCAGGCCAGGCTTGGATTGTAACCTCGACAGGGCGGGGACAACACTGGGAAGAAGGGTCCTACCACTTAGAGCGTGTGGCCACCACCAGAACAAGTGTCCAACCCACAGCATCCCTGCAGCACAGCCAGGGCCTGAGAAGGCGGCCTGGGACTTACAAGGAACAGACTGTGAACTGCCCTGACGTTCCAGAGACATTGTTTGTGATGTTCCCTGCCACAGAGCGGGTTGATGTGTTTCCTTTAACCTTTCCCATTTTTTCTTATTCTTTTTAAAATTAATTGTTGATTAAATAACTTGCATTTGCTTTAACTTGTATGTAATGGTCAGTGGGTCAGAGAAGTGCCCAGTACAGAGAGAGTACCCTGGAGTGGGAACACCCTAGCCCTGTCCTAGGTGACCACAGCAGGGTTGGGGGTCGAGCCCCCCAGGAATCCTGGGCCCAGTCTTTTTGGGGTTACGAGGACTCTGCCAGACAGGAGAGTGGAAGGGGAGTCCTCAAGGGCAGGGAGGCCACTGGCTAAAGGAAATGGGAGCGAGGACTCAGATCCTTTCGCTAGCCCACTTCACCAGGGTAGTGCAGAAGCCAGGAAAGTTCCTCACAAGGGCGGGACTATTCCCCTGCTTACATTTGCCATGTCCACATGTATATGAAGATAGTTACAGTTGTTGTGAGAATCACAAGTTATAATTTTTAACTGTATTAGATTAATATACCTTTTGAATTACAAAAAAGCTGGAGAACACCCTTCACTGATTGCATACTTGAACATGCAGATGTAATAAAGACATTGTCTAGTGATCTGAACCCATGACTGAAAGTCAGAAGCACCTGAAATTGGGGGGAGGGAGAGGTTGTTTATTTTCGTAGGGTTTTAAAAAAACAAAAAACAAAAGACAACAGGCGAAACTGACAGGACCACATTGTGCCATCTGTTTCTAAACTCCACACCCCAATGATTTAAGAAACGGCAGCACTGTGTGGCCTCCAGATGGGTATATAATTGAAGCACGTAGTTGTGGTATTTCTAGAGAAGTAAAGACAGAGGCATTAGATGCAGTTATACATAACATATACATGTATTTAGAATGCCCAAGTTCCTTTATCAGACCAACTACTTCTGTCAGACTTACAGAAAGTGAAACGGTGAGGGTATCTCTAAAACTAAGGATGATACTTCCCGACCTGACAGGAGAGTTGAGAGGATTTACTTGCTACTATCTATTAGGTGCTTTGAAGGTGAAGCACACTGAAGAGCTAAATATTATTTAATGTGCAGTGTTCCAATTCTAACAATTATCTTTTCATACATTTGTAATACCAGATTGTTCAAAATTAGAGGAAAACACATATTACCTGTACTTTTTCAAACACATAACTTGTTATTTCCATATCAAATTTCTTTACAGACACTTGTCTACACCAAGCAACAAACTCATGACAAGTTTTAAAACTATTAAATTTGAGATTTTTGCTTTTTTTTAAAAAAAAAAAAAAAAAGCAAAGCATAAAAATAAAAATGGTTAAGTTGTGAAGTACTATCTACCCATATATATCCCTGCTCCCTCCCTACCCCCCACCCCGGACCAAGATAATAACTCGGGTAGCATTTTACTAAGATTTCTAATAAAATGCGTTTGAGGGATCATGCTTGTTTAGAACCAACATGCAGTTTCACCCCAAAATGTAGCTTAAGGAAGTTGAAAAGCTCAGGAAATCATAGGCTTAGAATTAAATTGCTTCTTCAATTGCTATGCTGTAATCAAAGCTGTAAAATCCTACCGAACCTCTGAGGTTCAAATTCTAAATTTTATGGTTTAAATTAACTTGGATTGTGATGGAAAGAATATTTAAGCACTATCCCTCTTCCTATCCCCCCCAAAAAAGAGATTTTTTTTTCTCCACCCTACATGTTGGACCAATACCAGATACCACACACACACTCTATATGTTGTATTCATGAAAGAAACCAAAACAATGGTAAATGGCCACACATGTTCCACATTAATTTATAAACAGGATTCTAAGAGAGAGATACATGAATGAGAAAAGACAAGAAAGATGATAGGAACAACAGTAATGTTTACTTGCTACAGATAAGACAGAAAATACACATACAAAATAAAGTTTTATGAAGGAAACAGAAAAACATCACATTTCAAAGAAGTGTGTTACATCACATTTCAAAGTAATGTGTTAGTGTTTACATTTGACACGTGGAAACTTCAGCACTTTTGGTGATACAGTGGTCTATTTAAGTGGCTCTAGATCAGAGGTGGGCAAACTACGGCCCACGGGCCACATCCGGCCCGCGGGACCGTCCTGCCCGGCCCCTGAGCTCCTGGCTGGGGAGGCTAGTCCCCAGCCCCTCCCCTGCTGTGTCCCCTCGTCTACAGCTATGCCACTGCCACACGGGCAGCACTCTGGGCGGCAGCGTGGCATGGCTGCCAGACATGGTGCTTTGAGCAGCATGGTAAGGGAGCAGCGGACAGTTGGATGGGGCAGAGGTTCGGGGAGGGAGGCATTCAGGGGACAGAGAAGAGATGGCAGTTGGATAGGGCTGAGATTCTGTGGGGTGGAGGCATGGGACAGAGGGTTAGATAGGGGATGGTGTCCCGGGGCGGTTAGGGGCCAAGGAGCAGCGGGGAGTTGGATGGGTGGGGGAGGAGGCCAGGCTGTTTGAAGAGGCACAGCCTTCCCTACCTGGCCTGCCGTACAGTTCTGCACCCCGATGTGGCCCTCGGGCCAAAAAGTTTGCCCATCCCTGCTCTAGATTCAAGATTTTAACAGGACTCAACAAACCTGCTCTGAACTGCATGAAACACAGCAGTTGCCTCTTCCCACTGCCTGAGGTCAAATGTTTGACCCTATCTATTTTTTATGAAGTTATGACTTGAGAATTATACCATATAATTTGTTCACAATGTGTGTTACTCCTAGTAATCTTTAGCAGGAGTTATTTAATGCATGCAATGAGAATTTTTAAATTAAGTACACAAAATTCAGAAGGAGTAGCTCAATGGTGCAGACTATATGAGCTAGTGCCAAATACAATGCAGCATGAATTTAAAATAGGCTAAGCTCTAAAATTAATTTAGGTGAAATTCTATTAGAAATATGAGAAAATGAAATAGATACAACTATAGCTTTGTGGTATGCAGTAATCAGTAGTACAAAGGGGGGAAAGTTACTGAAGACAAAACAATGCTATTAAGCACAACTGCTAATACAAAGCATTGAGAGCTAGGATGAAAAGAGATCAGAACACACAAGTTTCCTTATTTTTATCAACAGACAGTCTTGGCAAATGCGGATTACTTTCTGTTAATTTTTACCTAGACCAGAAATAGTCTTTAATTAGTATTTAAAATTCAAAAGTCTCTAACCCATGTCCACATACCAACCAAGAGGCAGTTTCATTCAGCAAGATATCAGCATCTGAAGATATTCAGAGACTATAAAGCCAGGATGGGCCATTGCTATAATTATCCAACCCCATAAACTTCCCTTGATTTCTGTTTGAACTGGGATATCTCTTTTAGAAAAGCACATCTATATGCTGTGCAGAAGCTTTAACCATTATGTCTCCAATAACATACTGACTACTCCAAAATGTGGCAGAACCTTACAGTTCTGAATTTAAAGTCTTGTTATATCTAGTACCCAGTAGAATTTAAAGGAACCACTGAAGCAGACAGACAAGAAAGAGACTCAATTACAATAATGAATCTGCCTTCTCCTTCTCTACCAAAACACTGTTGAATTCAAAATAAAGGGTAAAGAGTGTTCCATGTGAGCTCTTCTATTTTTTGTGTAAGGTCAGTAGTAACAGCTTTGATGATCTAATGACATGCTGCACTTGGGAGTGGGAATCTCTTACTTGTAATTACCTTTTCCCTATCTACCCGATCATAGATTCTCCTCTCAGCTGCAATAAAACCATTTCATGTATAAATTGTGACTGGCTCCTACTGCCCGGCGTCCCAACTCCTGCATACCTTTAATATCTTTGCATGACAAGTTGTTGCTGTTTCCGTTTTCTTCCCAACATAAATCCACATTTATCTCAAGCCGGCTCGTTGTCAACGGGAACAGACACCGAGAGGGTGAGGGGGCGGGGGGAGAGAGAGGGGGGGTCTTCCAGTTGTTTCTCCGTTAGCCAAATTCAGACCGGGGGAGGGGGAGCGAAGGCTTCCTATTTCAACCCAGCGGCCCCTGCTCAGCGCAGATCTGAGTTATCCGGCCCCCACGTGGGAAGAGGAAGGAAGCGAAGGGCTCTGAAGCACCCGGGCTGAGGAATGGCGATATCTGCAGTCTCTTACCTTGTCCAGCTCATCGTGCAGCTCGGCTAGGCTGGGTCGGATGAGCTTCTCGCCCAGCTCGGCGGCCGTGTGCCGGTAGTGATCTATCCTGGGCACGGCGTCCATGGTGTTGTGGCCGAAGGTGCGCAGATAGTAAGTGTTGGTGTGGGTATCGTAGTGATGATGCCCCCCGGAGCCGCCGCCGCCCCCGGAGTGGAGGCTGCCCTCGCTCAGCACCGTGTCGCCGCCGTTCTGGAAGCTGACGCCGCCGCCCTCCAGGCCCGCGCCGGGCTCGGCCGGGCTCTCATCACCGGCCGATGGGTCTACAAAGTTCACCCGAAACCTGCCCTTGGCTTCCTCGCTGCCCTTCACCGCTGCGCCGCCCTGCCCGCCAGGTTTCTGGGGCTCGTCCGCCGCCGCCCGGCCAGAGCCCTCCGCCACCAGGTCCACCTGGAAGCGGCTCTGGCTCGGGGTGGGACCCAGCGGTCTGCACAGCGCATCCCCGGCCGCTGCCGCCAGAGACAGCCCCGCTTCTGGCTCAGAGTCGGCAGCCGGCGCATCCCCAACGCCAGCCGGCAAACGCGGCGTTTCCTCAGTCCCTCCAGACCCCGCTGCTGCCTGCTGCTGCTCCCGGGTGGAGCCGGACAGCGGCTGTTTCCCCTCCATGTCTCCGGCTCAGGGCGCAGCGAACGAGCGACAGCCCCGGCTGCCTCTGGAACCTGAGCGGCGGCTCCGCTGCTTTAAACGTCCAACCACCAGCCGGGCTGCCCCGAGACCACGCAACGCGCCGCGCCCGCCCCTCGGCGCCTCTCCCCTCCCTCTGCCGCAGCGCCAGGTGATGATGATGCTGCTACTGCCGGGGCGGCTCTTCTCTCTCGCCCGCCCGCCCGCCCGCAACAAGCCCCTAACCCCGGAGAGAGGGGCAGCAACAGCCGCCTTGCGGAGCGCTCCGCACCGGACCCCGCCCCCTCCTCCTCCTCCTCCCCCGGCACCGACCGGGCGCCCCGGCTGAGGAAACACGCGGTGCCCGCTCCCCACTGCGCTACCTGACCTAAACCCAGAGCCACCCTGCCGCCGGCGAGCGGCGATCCCCACACCCCGAGCCAGGGCCCCACGCCGCGGCACTGACACCCCGAGCAGGAGGCGGAGCGGCGCTCGCCCAGCCCCAAAGCACGGACAGCGCCGCGCTGCGAGCAGCCGGCAGAGCTGGCCGGGCGCAGCCAATCGCCGCTCCCCCGCGCGGCTGGGTCTTTAAAGCGACACGAGGCCGGGCCACCGGCGGAAGTGGTTCCTTCCCAGTTCTCGCCCTCGGGGGCTGCTGGCGGCCCGTCCGCTGGGACTCGCTGGCCTTCGGGCCCAATGGGCCTGGCTCCGCTTCTCCTTCCCGGGGCGGGGGCGCCGCCTGTCTCGGAGGCTCCTCCTGCACCGTCCCGCCGGCCGCGTTGCGGCAGCAGGAGACAGCCCGTTCTGGGGCGGATGCTAGCGCCGCGACGGCTGCATCCGCCGCCGCCTCGGAGGGAGGGGGGAGGCACAGGCTGCGATCGTGCGGCCCAAGCAGCCTCATCCAGCCCCGCCCGGTGGCGCCTGGTGCCGGTCCCGGCCCGCCCCCGGCCTAGCCTCCCGCTCGCCTGCTCCCCCGGTTTGAAAGTTATCAGCCCGCCGGCTGTGAATGTGCAGGCTGCGGCGCGGTGGGAGATCTCGCGAGAAGAGGCAGAGGCGAAGCTCTTGGGGTGACGGGGAGGTATGGGCTACCCGAGGCGGGCGGGCGGGCGGCGGCTGCAGACCGCTTAAAGTAGGAAGTGTCGGGGGTAGGTCAGGGGGATGCTAAGCAGCAGGAACCTGGGGGTTTGCGGTAATTACAGCCGTTTTCCATGTCCACGCCACCCTTCTTCTGTCTGTGGTGCGGGACGAGTCCTCCCCGACGGGAGTGCTTCCACCCACTTCAGCGGGGCAGTGTGGGGGGCTGAGAGCCCAGGCTCTCACCTCCCTGCACAGCTCCCTGCTCAGTGGTGCTGGAACACTTTTTATAGGGGGGATGCTAAAAGGCAGCTAACCAAACATAAAGCAGTGGTGCCTGAACTTTTTACCTCACACACCCCCACCCCTTCTCTGTCCCCCCAAGAACTGGGTCTGGGAGCAGGGCCGTGGCTCGGGGCGGGGGAGACACGGACAGAGATAAGGGGGCTGGCAGCTGGAACCCCAGGTCGGGGGGGGGTGGTCAGTGGTTGGGACTCTGGGCACAGGCTGGGGATACTGCAGCACCCCCTGTATGCCTATGTCCCCACTAAGAGCTCAGCTACCCCCTGGGCTCTCAGCTCTGTGCTTCTGGGAGCTGGGCTACTGCTCAGGCTCCCCACTGTCACTCAGGCTCAGAGCTGGGCTGCCCCCCCATCCTCCAAGGCTCTTGGCTTCCTGCTTATAAATTGTCTGCCCTCTATAACACTGAGAGAGAGAGATGCACAGCTGTTTGCTCCCCCAGGTATTAATTACTCTGTGTTAATTAATAAGCACTTTTATTAAGTATAAAAAGTAGGATTTAAGTGGTTCCACGTAATAACAGACAGGACAAAGTAAGTTTTTTTTCTGAAGCAGAATAAAACAAAACATGCTAGTCTAAGCCTAATACAATAGGAAACTGAATGTACACCCTCAGAGATGTCCCAATAAGCTTCTTTCACAAACTAGACTCCTTCCTAGTCTGGGACAAATGCTTTTCAGCCCAATGCTGTAGTTTATGATCTGGGTCCAGCAATCACTCACACCCCTGTAGTTACTATCCTTTGTTCCAGTTTCTTTCAGGCATCTCTTTGGGGTGGAGAGGCCATCTCTTGAGCCATCTGAAGACAAAATGGAGGGGATTTCAGGGCCTTATGTTCTCTCTCTTGGGCAGAAACCCCTTTGTTCTTCTGTGCAAAATCACAGCAACAAGATGGTGTAGCCACCTAGCAAGTCACATGTCCATGAATGATTCAGCTTTTTGGAGGCTGCCATTGTTTACCATTGCCATTGGAGGCTGCCATTTGGAGGACGCCATTGTTTACGTGTTAGTTTGAACATTCCCAGGAAAGCTCAGATGTGGATTGGCATCTCCCAAAGTCCATTGTCAGTTAAGTGTTTCTTGATTGGGCAGTTACTCAGAATAGTCCTTTCTCAAGAAGCTGCCAAATGCTTCACTGATGTTACTTAGAATCAAACACATTGAGATACAAGTACATAGCCAATATTCAAAACTTCAAATACAAAAATGATACACACATACAGACATCATCATCATAACCAGCAAATTACAACCTTTCCATAAACACCTTACTTGACCTCCTTTGTACAAGATTTGGTGCAGCTATAGGACCTTGGTTGCAATAATGATCTATACAGTCACAGTTCATGTCAGTAACGTCACAGAAGGGATGAAACAGGACCAACTGGCAACACCTTCTATACTCAGACTTGGAGGGGAGACAACAGGATGTCCCACCACCACAGTCACTAACTACCACTTACGCAGTGGAGGAGAGACAGAGGGGTAAATTAATTTTTTTCTACTTCTGTATTATCAAAAAATAAAACTAGATAATGAAGGTTTTCATTATTTTTATTTTCCTTTACAAACTCTCACTAATGCAAATTTGAAATCTAGTGGCTTCTTTGGGTTGAAGATACCGGTTGTCATTGATACATAGTTTTGCTGAATTTAAATGTCAATACCGTAACCTTAAATGTCACCTGGAAACTCACAGCCAGCCAGTGCAGAGCATGGAACACAGGTTGAATAGGCTCACATTCAGATACTCCATTTATCAAACAGGCTGCCACATGTTTCATCAGCTTTGGTTTCTGGATGGTTGTAAGGTGCAATCCCCAAGTAGAGTGCACTGCTATTATATTATTATAAAAAAGAATTCCCAGTAGAGGATACCCTGTAATCTCTGTCATATAGGACAACATTCAAACACAGTAGATATTTTTTGCAAGTTGGCAAAAAATGATTTAGGTGCTTCAATACTACAGTGATGAGAGCTGTTTAAAAACCTGAATGCATAGATGGTCT
Source organism: Lepidochelys olivacea (assembly GCF_965140295.1). NCBI lineage: Eukaryota > Metazoa > Chordata > Testudines > Cheloniidae > Lepidochelys > Lepidochelys olivacea. The sequence goes on along the minus strand of NC_140415.1, from coordinate 81,882,427 downwards.
TTTTTTCTGTTTGTATTTGGGTTGATAGACCCAAAAGAAAGAGGTGTGAATTATGACAATAGCCACAAAAAAAAAATCTTAGTTGTTTTTAAAATGTCAGTCTAACACCTGTTTAGGACACTTTCTTGATAACTGATCATGGCAAAATGTACTATTCCTACATCTGAAAACTATTTTCAAGATAGGACTGATTGCAGCTTCTCACAGGCAGTCTGAACTGAGTAATTTGAAGAAGAGGGTAGGAAATAACATCTTTGGCCAGTTCTGAAGCTCCTGGAAAATGGCTTGACACAACATTCAATCTGTGACATTGTAAATGCAAAATGTTCTTTAAAGGGCAATGAGAAATAGGACTGCTACTGTTTATTTTATTCAGTTTTTCAAGATGTATAACTTGTTGCTCTTATTTTAAAATAATAATAATAAAAGGCCCAGACGCAGCAATGAGTTGTGCATGAATGAAAATGTCTGCCTATATGTAATTCATTGAAAAATCAAGGCCTTCATTTCCAGAGTATGATAGTCCAAACCTCCTACCCAATTATATTTTTAAAATTTTAAAAAATGTTTTTACTTTGCGCACAAAAGTCTGTAAGGTGCCAGACTTCATTTTTCAGTTCCTTCACCTCTAGATGCATTTAACTTCTCAACAACAAATTTGGTGACAATCCAACAGGCTATCCAAGGCCAAAAGGGACCATTGTGATCCTATAGTATGACCTCCTGCATAACACAGGCCTACAACTTCCCCAAAATAATTCCTAGAGCAGATCTTTCAGAAAAAACATGAAATCTTGATTTAAAAATAGTCAGTGATGGATAATGTGCCATGATCATTGGTATATTGTTCAATGGTTAATTATTCTCACTGTAAAATTGTATATTTTATTTCCAGTCTGAATTTGTCTCACTGTACCTTTCAGCTATTGGATAGTATTATGCCTTTCTCTGCTTGGTTGAAGAGCCTGTTATTAAATATTTGTTCCCCATGTAGGAACTGATAGGCTGTAATCAAGTCACCCCTTATCCTTCTGTTTGTTAAGATGAACAGATTAAATTCTTTGAGTCTATCACTAAAGCATGTTTTTTTAATGTTTTAATCATTCTCATGGCTCTTCTCTGAACCCTCTTCAATTTATCAACGTCCTTGAATTGTGGGCACCAGAACTGGACACAGTATTCCAGCAATCGTCACAGTAGTGCCAAATACAGAGATAAAATAACCTCTCTACTCCTCCTCAAGATTCCCCTGTTTACTACATTCATTTTTTTGGCACATTGTCACACATTAGGAGCTCATGTTCAGCTGATTACCCATCATGACCCCCAAATCTTTTTCAGAGTCACTGCTTCCCAGGTCAGAGTCCCCCATCCTGTAAGTATGACCTACATTCGTTGTTCCTAAATGTTTACATTTAGTTTAGCCATCTTCAGATGCATATTATTTGCTTGTGTCCAGTTTACAACGTGATTTAGATCGCTCTGAATCAGTGACCTGTCCTTTTTATTATTTACCATTCCCCAATTTTTATGTCATCCACAGACTTTACCGGTGATGATTTTATGTTTTCTTCCAGGTCAGTGATACTACTGGAAACACACCTATTTGATGAGAATTCCAATTTCACCATTACATTTTAAGACCTATCAGTTGGTCAGTCTTTAATCCATTTAATGTGTGCTGTGTTAATTTTGTACTGTTCTCGTTTTTTATTCAAAATGTTATGTGGTACCAAGTAAAATGCCTTACAGAAGTTTAAGTATATTACATCAACACTATTACCTTTATCAACCAAATTTGTAATCTCATCAAAAAAGGATATTGAGTTAGGTTGGCCGTATCTATTTTCCATAACCCATATTGATTTGCATTAATTACATTACCCTCCTTTAACTCTTTATTAATCAAGTCCCATATCAGCTGCTCCATTAGCTTGCCCGGGATCAATGTCAGGCTGACAGGCCTATAATTAGATGGGTCATTTGGTTTAGCCTTTTTAAAAATTGGTACAAGATTACCTTTTTCCAGCCTTCTGGAAATGCCCCAGTGCTCCAAGACTTATTGAAAAATCAACATTAATGGTCCAGCCAGTTCTTTTAAAACTCTTGGATGTAAACTAGCTGGACCTGCTGATTTAAAAATGTCTAATTTTAGTAATAGTAGGGAGAGAGAGCCTGAGAGACAACAATGGATTCAAAAGATGGGGATACTGGTCTTTTCTTAATTCCTGTCCATCAGAGGACTTTGCTGGAGGTGAATCTAAACATAGTTTGAGTTTAGTCCACAAAGCTTGTCTGTAGTCCATAAACATATTTTAGGCTTAATCCACATAGCTTGGTTTACATCACATATCTTCAGCTTCGTCTATAAATTTGTTGATGGTCTCCAGTACTTCTTGAAAGGAACAGATAATAAAAGACAGAATGCAGAAGATTTCTTCCAAAATCCATGGGGTGAACATAACAGAGTAATTGAGCTGAAAAATATAGTAAGCTATGGTGAAATTCTGACTTTGTTCAATGGATAAGAGTTTGAGAAACACAGTGGATGATGCAGAGAACAATGTCAGTATAAAGAATCTCAGGCTAGGTCTGGGAGAAACCACAGGAGCAGTGTCTAGTTTTTTTCTCAGCAATGTTGACTTAAGTTGTTCAAGCCAATAGCATGACATTCCCTTTTAGTAGCAAGGATCTCATTCACACATACACACACAAAATCCCTGCACCATGCATATTGTATAAACAGGCATAAATATCACATGATCACCTCCAAAGAACTTAAGGCATTTGTAAGCTATTTCAATTTGGAAATTATGATTATCACTAGCTTAATGCCTATTTCTGGTTTTTAAAAGCAAATGTTTTCATGTATATATAAAGAGGGGGTAACCCTTCAAGTCATATTATAGTCATGATACAGAACTGTTCATGAACCCTGCAATATATTAATTCATCATTAATCAATTTTTCATGTGTTAGAAATCAAACAGTTTTCATAGTACTTATTTAATAAGCTACTACAAATAAATATTACCATACATCATTTTTCATTTACAGTATTTTTATAGTAGCTTAATTGTTTCTAAAGCACTTAATACACTTTATACACTGCATGGAATATACAGCAAGGATTTAATTATGGATGAAATGCAGCTACCTCTTGGGGTGAATTCAGCAGTTATGTAACAGTGCACACAGAAACACTGCACAATAATTCAGAGAAGAAAGTGGTATATCCAGTTGAAATAGTTAATTAAATGTTTCCTAATACTGTTCCACTTACATTATTACTATAATGTACTGCAGGTATCGCTGGTGAACAAAGCATAATATAACACCCTAACATCTCAATGAAATCAAAATGGCATAATGCATGATTAAAGTTTAGAAAAGATTATTATTTTATCACAGTATTACATATAAAATATTTCTTCAAAGTGTGACACAGTGCTAAACATTTGTAGTGGTGTCACTTCAAATCCTGTCAAAGATTATAAAAACAGAACTAGTGAAAAATCCAACTTTGGTTGGAAAGTTGGAAAAGAAAGGAATGAACCAAAAATATGCACACATGGAAAAAGAATAGGACATGATTGGATTCTTATTACCAGACATATTTTGTTTTACCGTTGGCAAGAATCAGAAATACACTCAAAGTTAAAGTGGCTCTCATTATTAGCAGAAGACATGAAGAAGGAAATGAGGTTTCACATGCCAGACTATAAACTAATGAGCATGTAGAGGGAAATATGTGGTTTCTATGTTTGAAGTAGTTCAAAGATGCAGAAACTGCCTTCAGGAATGGCTATCTCTGTTAGTGGACTAAATGTCAAGGTTTAATACCAATATCCATTATTTGAGGCATGTAACTAAATGAGCAGCTAAGTTTCTTAAGCATTTTTTATTTAAAAAGTTATAATATTCAAGGAAATAATATTCCACTTTCTTTATTATAATTAAACCGTAAGATCTAATACATAAATATATCCAGTTACATTACTTTATATGGTCCTGATCCTCCATCCCTGCATCAGTTTTATGTTGGTGTGACTCCATTCACCACAATGGAGTCACACCAGTGTAAGACTGGTGTAACAAAATGGAGACTGAGGCCCATATATATTTCAGCCACATCTGATATCCTGAACTTGAGGATGTTGAGTATGGAGCACAGGTGTTTATCCCTGCATTCACCCCTTCTCCTCTCCCTTCCATTCCACTACAAAGGTAGGCACACATAGTATTCTGCTACTGTGTTCTTTATTTTGTACTTTACATCTATTGCAGACGTCTGTCCAAATGAATGCATTCAAAAATACTTTATTTCTCTTCCCAGATTACTGGATGAATTCCTGAGCAATTATCACATAGTCATGTGGCAACTTACCTGTATTTGTATTAAACTAATCCTAGCCACCAGAAAAAATATTAATTATAGCACCACACTTCTGAAAGATTGCCAGACAAATCCCATGATTAAGGCCCTCTGGACTGAAAAACTTTGGGAAAGCTGTATTACCAGCCAGCTGTAAAGGTACAGCAATTTATTTCAGGGTACTTGCTTGTTCTCTATAAGCTTTCTGATGTATCCTTGTATACATTCAGGCTTCCATTACCCCAGCTTGTACTCTTCTACATATACTCTGTTTTAGCCATTTTTTGCAAGCAGGCTGCTTTCAGGGGTGCCATTAAAAAGAATCTAGATATTATCAAAATTCATCTTCTATGTTTCAATGTTATCCTTTAAGGGAGATTAGCAATGTCCTCTCCCAGGAATTTCTTTTGATAATACTATAATAGCAGTACAATCTACTTAGGGGCTTTACGTGACATCCGTCAGGAAACCAAAGCTGATGCAAGATGTGGCTGCATGTTTGGTAAATGGAGTATCTGACTGGGAGCATATTCAACCTGTGTTCCATGCTCTGCACTGGCTGGCTGAGAGTTTCCACGTGAAAAGGTTCTGGTTTCTTTATAGTCAAACTGACTTAGCACCCAAAAGACCATCTCTCTCCCCCTACTATACCACCACAGTTGAGATCGACAAAGGTCTCCATGTATAATGTGGAGCCCCATGGTATAAAAGGCAGGGGGCTGCTGGCAGGGCACTGACTCAAGGGCCCTACAGCTATGAAATTTGTGCCCCTCCCTTGGTCTGCAATAGGATTCCTGCAAGGTTCAGAATTTTTCCCAGGCATTTGAAAATAGGGGGTGAACTGTTCAAATTAAGTTAAACACAAGGGACAAGCAACACACACTGCTTTTATTAGTCACTAAAATACATGGAATTTTGGATTTTTTTTTTTTGAGGACACCCTGCACGTGATTTCTTTGGGGATGGAGGACCCTGGGTGTTGTGGGACTTGGGCAGTTGTATTGGGGGGGGGGGGCGGCGAGGGAGTGTCAAGATTCTGAGATTCCATTCAGGGAGTCTAGACCCCTTGCACACCATTGAATACAGGTCCACAGGGATGCTGTGCCCCAGCATGGATAAATGTGGGGGAGGACGGACATGAAGCAGGACTGGTGAAGCTTTGCACAACTCTGGCAGCACAAAATAGTTGTAAAGCTTCCTGCAGCAAAGAATCTCTGGGTAATGTAGAAGAGTCACCATACTCTCCTACGCCACCATGCCTTCCAGCAGCTGATATAGAGGGCATGGCCAATGAAAAGGGGGTATGGTCAGGACTCTTTTACAGCCCAGTGAATTCCAGCTGCAGGAACTATTCCTTTGGATGAAATGAAATGTGAACAATTTCATCATAAAAGGAAAAAATAACATTACAAGCAATTGAAAGCAGAATTATAATGCAAATCTATACCTACACTGATCTCAGCCCCACAAAGCAAGGACAATGAGCTTTTACTTTACATAATAATGAGTGAGAGAAAACAGCTTGAGTTGAAATTCTTGTGTGTAATTATAGATGGACATTTTAAAACATACAATAGCCTCACAGTTTTCAGTTTTACACTTGTGTTCCTCCCACAGACTTACCCTGGACATTACTAACACCAAAGGCAATCAAATCCATTATAATCTTATAAGTAGTAGAAGCTGAAGGTATAAGTTTGTACTAATGCATTTGTTTCTCCTTGCTTTCAGTCCTTATCTTGGGAATACAGATTGTATTACCAGTATTAATTGTACGTCTTTTGTGTGACTTCTCAAGATAAGTTGGCAGGATAAGATGCTATGTAAATTATTGAATCCTTGAACAATGCTAAGTATTATAGTTGAGCTTTTTATTTAACGAGTTCTTGAAGGATGTTAGTGCTTAGGTAGTGACTCACCTGTATCTTTTCAAAGAATTGGACACTACGCTACTGAAATCACTGGCAAATCATTCCAAACTAGAGAAGCCCAGTAACATCCACTGCATAAGGTATGCAGCCATTTTCCTTCCATTCATGAAAAGTTTCATTGAACTTTTCTAGGATAAATTCAGGATTATCAGAGGGACCTAACAAAGCTAGGTGAACGGTCAACATGATGGCAGATGAAATTCAGAGTTCACAAATGCATATTGTAAGGAATAATTTGAACTACACATACACATTACTGCATTCTAAGTTAACTGTCACCACTCAAGAAAAAAGACCTGACTGTTCACTGAGCACAGCTTAATGAAAACCTCTGCTCAATGTGCAGCAATGGTTAAAAGAGAAAACACATGTAGGGTGCATAAGGAATGGGATAGGAAATAATACTGAAAATATTATAATGGCATTAAATTAAGGAATCCTTACCTGGAATTCTACACTGAGTTCTGGTTACCCTGCCTCAAAAGGAAATATCAGAAGTAGAGAAGGGTTTCAAGTAATAGGTGACTAAAATAAATAGAGGCATGTAAAGGAGAGGTTGAGAAGATTGCGGTTCTTTAATTTAGAGGAGAGAAATCAGAGAGGACATAAAAGGTATAAACAAAATAATGAAGGGATGGAGAAGATAAAATGGGCAACTCCTATTTATCCTTTCTCATAATATAAGAATGGGGCATTTGATGGAATTGAAAGGCAGAAAATTTAAAATTGATAAAAGAAAACGTTTTTCACATCATGCATAATTAACCTGTGGATCTTATTACCATAAGATCAAGCAAAAAAGTATTAGACATTTAAATGGAAAATGAAAATGTCAAGAGTTACATTACATGAAAATGTCAAGAGTTACATTAGGGATATAAACCTTTATGCTTCAGGATATAAACCAATTTCTAAGTGACATGGATTAGGAAAAAGAAAAGGAGTACTTGTGGCACCTTAGAGACTAACCAATTTATTAGAGCATAAGCTTTCGTGAGCTACAGCTCACTTCATCAGATGCATATCGTGGAAACTGCAGCAGACTTTATATATACACAGAGAATATGAAACAATACCTCCTCCCACCCCACTGTCCTGCTGGTAATAGCTTATCTAAAGTGATCATCAGGTGGGCCATTTCCAGCACAAATCCAGGTTTTCTCACCCTCCACCCCCCCACACAAATTCACTCTCCTGCTGGTGATAGCCCATCCAAAGTGACAACTCTTTACACAATGTGCATGACAATCAAGTTGGGCTATTTCCTGCACAAATCCAGGTTTTCTCACATCCCCCCCACCCCCATACACACACAAACTTACTCTCCTGCTGGTAATAGCTCATCCAAACTGACCACTCTTCAAGTTTAAATCCAAGTTAAACCAGAACATCTGGGGGGGAGGTAGGAAAAAACAAGAGGAAACAGGCTACCTTGCATAATGACTTAGCCACTCCCAGTCTCTATTTAAGCCTAAATTAATAGTATCCAATTTGCAAATGAATTCCAATTCAGCAGTTTCTCGCTGGAGTCTGGATTTGAAGTTTTTTTGTTTTAAGATAGCGACCTTCATGTCTGTGATTGCGTGACCAGAGAGATTGAAGTGTTCTCCGACTGGTTTATGAATGTTATAATTCTTGACAGCAATGCCCCTCTGCCATGTACATTGGTCAAACTGGACAGTCTCTACGTAAAAGAATAAATGGACACAAATCAGAGGTCTAAATTTTTCCCCTTGTTGAAAGCTGGGTAGATAATTGACTAAATATACGCCAACTTGCTCTTTATTCCCATTGACCTTTCTTTCATCTATTAGCTGCTTCATGTGAGTCATAGTTCAAGGATACCTTCACAACATATACTGTAAACAGTTTGTTTAGACCACTAGGTAGAAAATTACTATAACTGCAACTCTTCTTTATCTCATATATCAAGCCATAAAGCTTAGGTTTTATCCAGTTTCACAAATAGACACTTCAATTGTGTCTGAAAAACCATATGGCAAACGTATCCTCCTCACTTTGCTGTCTATTGTTATCATCCATCTGTGCCAAAAGGAATAAATATTATAGGCACTCCTTAATTTTCTTAGACATAGGCTGGAAGGAAATGTGTAAGAAATACTTCCCTACAGCTGTCTCTGGACATCCTCCGATTGTTAATCCTGGTTATCTTTCTCAGCTAACACATCAAAATTAGCAAACCTAAGAACTTTTCTTTTTCCACAGCAAAGCATTTTCTTGCTGCTCTCTCTTTGGATGTCAACAGCGTCTGCCAACAAGAATAGGTTTCCTCTTGTCTCTGTGTAGATATCTCCAGGAAGAGTATCTGAAGTTTTGTTTGTTTGTTTTTTGCATTGGAAATGACAATTGATTTTAACTTTTTTGGCACTATTAATTGACACTATAATGACAAATGTTACAATGTCATTCTTTGCCTAGCTGTCTGTCGCACATTAAAAGGATGCAGCCTTCTTTTTACAACCAAGTTTACCACCATTCCATTTCATTGTTATGGTCCTTCATTTGCATGATAAATTCTGAATCCCAAACTGTGATAATAAGAAGGTTATTTATTCTAAAACAGTTAACAAGTTACATTTCCTGCATTCTTATTTTGATTGTGTCTGTCATTTTAGGCCTTTATTCTAGAATGTTCCTGCAACTTGGGTCTTGACAGATTGAAAGGTAGTGATTCTCACAATATGATCATCAATATTGCTCTGTATAATGCTCTTTATTGTCCTACTCGGAGTTGGGTGAAATCTTGTGGATAGTGGGCATAACTTCATTCACCATAGATATGGAAAAAACAATTAATCTCCTTTATGGAATACATAGCTAAAATTATAGGAGCCACTATCCAAAATTCAGGCAACATGATGAAATCTGAATTATGTGCGTGAAGGGGTTTCACTAAGGAGTAGGTATTGTTGGATAATCTGCGTGTATGAGTGGAACAGAAGCAGCAGAAACACCAGAGAAGTTGAGAAAGAAGGGAACAAAAAGCTTAGGATAGAGAAGGAATCTAGTATGATCTTGAGAAAAAAGCTAAGGGAGAGAGCTTTTAGGTAAAGAGCTGGCTGGAAAGAGGCTTGGAACTGTGAGCAAAGAAACAATTCTTACTCTGCCAGGGAAACAGGACTTTATGTACATTCTTTGTAAATAAACTGGATTGTATCATAGAAATACCTGACTCCATCGTCATTTTTTCCTCCTAATGGAAACAACCCATAGGACCTCAAATTTTGGATAACTGCTAATGTCAAAGGTGTAACAGTATTAAAATAAATTGGTACGTAAGAGATGGTGTATTCAAATCTAGGCCCAATTCAGCAAAACGTTTACATATATGCTTAACTCCACCCCTATCTCACATGTGCTTAACTTTAAACACATTCATAAAACCCATTGGAGTCTAGCAAATGCTTAAGTGCTTTGCTGAATGGGGGTGGATTGATGAACAGGGGCCCTGGTGAGCACTGTATTTTACAATTTGGTACACTTCTTAATGTGGTGCAAAGGAGGAAGGTATTAAATGAGCAGGTATAGGTTAAGTGTTATACTATATAAAAGACATTTTAGAGGTTATCAGACAATGCTTTCATTGTTTCATTGAGGTTAAATTTTTAAGTAAATATGCATTAAATTCAACCAGGAAGTTGCAATCAGCAGGGATATACAAGCTGACATTCCCTAGATTTTTATGTCCAGGGGGTGGGCTCAGAATGCTCCAGTGTTGATGACTCAACAGTGGAATTCACTTCTCCTCTTGCTCTGACACAGCCCAAGTTTGTTAACCTTCAGGTACATTACAAAACTGATTTTTTCTACTCAGGTTGTTCCTGAATGGATAGTTTGAGAAGTGGATCTAAGGGAATCTTAAACTTGGATTTTTTTAACCATTAGTTATATTGATTCAATGAACACACACATGTGATTTTTATAGTTATTTATTTTATAATGTCCAAGAAAGACATATTATGACATTTTTATAAATTGAAAAATAAATCAATAGACATTTTACTATGTTACTGGACGATTTAATTTAATACTTGAATTGCATTTCATTGATGGAGTTCTGCTACTGATAACACACTGCTTTAGGCTATAGTTGGTTTGTACTATGCTTTTATTGTTTAAATATTATAAAGCTTATTTTAAAAGAACAGGAGTTCAGGGCTCCATGAAACTGCATCCCCAGTTTCTACATACAATTACCATGATTGCCTAGACAGTCAGAAATTATAATCAAGGTCCTTCATTTTTGGTTTTTATTTTGTTTAAGACTTCCTGGGAATCTATCAGTGTTTATTAAAAATTTAAAAATGGTAAAAATTGGTGCAAAAATTAACATAACAGTTTTCTGGGAACATTGGTAAAAGTTGAATTCTAATGACAGCTACTGCATATGATTACACCATGGTGACTTAAATATATGAACACCTATCCAAGATTGCTTTTTCATTAAAATATCATTTTGAGAATATTGCAGCAAGCAAAAAATAAAAATAGAAATTTAAAAACGGCATATTAGCTAAGAGATTGATTCACCATTTTTTCTCAGTTTGCAAATTGTTTATATTTAGGTATAATATTGATATGCCAATGACTGTGTTACAAGATAACAGGTGTTTTCTTTTCTTACAATATCACATGAGTTAATGCATTTGTTAACCATTTTTGGAAGGTAACACATCACTCCGCTCTTTCTTTGGCACTTTGTCAATAAGTTGATGAGGTGACAAGTCTGGTATTTGTCAACTATGTACTAAATTAGTGGTCTTATCAATTCATGAAAGGTTACACTGTCATCTTCACAAATGGAACAAGAGCATAGGCAGTATTAAATGTGTAATGAATATTAAAAGAAATTGCTACAAGCATGACCCCATAATGGGGTTGTCTGAAACCTGACCTGACTCATGCTGTGTGAAATTCACAACATTTGTTTCCACAAATACTTTTGTTTCAGAATATTAACATTTTTGATAGTTTTTCACCTTTTTTCAATCCAGTTATTGCTTCATTCAGGTCTATGATGACTTCTTTGTTTTGTTTTTAATACAATAGTCACCTTTCCTCCAAAATTGGGTCCATATTCACTAGGAAATGGGGCAAATTTTGTTTGAAATATGTACTGTGATGACATTTCCATTAAAAATGATTGTTGAATTTCTAATTAAATTTAATAAAATCTTTCAAGCTGTTTTGCATTTTAATAATGCAAAATTTTACAAATATTTTAACATCTTTAATCTATACCTTTGTGAACAAAGTGACCTTCCTAATGAACAAAGAAAGTCTTTTTATGTATCAAAGCTCATTTAAGTTAGCTTTTGCTTGTAAACCCAAATATGATTTGTTGAGAGTTCTACAGTACAAACCATGCTTTATCTTCGATGCTTGTGCAATATGCACAGGAAGGAAAGCTTAGGGCCAATGGCAGAAAGTTAAGAAGTCCATGAAGAAAATTCATGGTTCAAAGGGTTTTTTTGGAGTTTTGCAGCTGCTGTTTATATAATAGCCAGCTGTACCAAAATTCACATTTTTATCTGGCAAATGTCAGATTGTACATTAAACATTTCATACACCATTGGAAACACTGTCTTGATATCATCACCTGCATTTTAACTTGGAGATGGGTCAAAGTTGTGGGCTATTTTTATTAATCAAGCCGTGCTCTAGATATTAGGAAGAGAACAGTATAAAGAGAAGAAAATGCCTCAGACTGCTGATTTTTCTATCGTTCCATCTTTAATCTCATTTAGTTTTAACCAATATTGCAATTTGTCAGGGTGCTGCTTTAATCATCTTGTGGATGTAAATTGATCAATGCTAAATTCCCTAATTAATTTATCAAGTAAGACCTAGATGTGATTGTTTTATCTATTGCTGATCTTTTTTCTCCAGCTCTACATATGAAATATTACAACTATTCAAATGTTCTTCAGATATATAGACTTACTTGTTAGTAGACATTCTTGTATCTCATTCTGAATCTGAATAGCACATTTACATAAGTCTACAGCTTTGCGTACATCTTGTGTTCATAAGACTTGTCTCTAAACTTGAATAAACTTTTTTCACACCAACAAGTTTGCAGATACCCATTGCAACGTTCACCTAAATATAGCAAACAAAACACATACAGGTACTGAATAGACAATACTGTTAAAAAGGGGAAAGAAAGCACAAGTACTTTTGTATTAAAAATCTCCCTATGAAATATGAACTTTAAGGGCCTTTTTTTGGAAGGGAGAGAGTTATTGATTTTCTCTCCTCTAAACTGTTTCCCCCTTAAAGACACCACAGCAGAGTGACCATCCTGCCAGTCACAGATGGCTGGAGTCAATATAAAGGACAATTTGAATGTTTGGTTTTTATGACTAACAGACTGGAACACTGAAAGAAAATGAGGATTTCTTAGCTAAATATTATTAGAAATGACTCATTTCTTAATTATATATATATTGTAATATTGATTTGGGCAGTACTGTACTGGAAAACTACCACAGTGTATGCCATTGGTATACTTCTTTGCAGAAAGTTATAACCAGTTTGGTAAGTAGCAGTCAGTCTTGTGTTGCCTTTTGAACTTCACTCAGGAAGCTGTGTTTGGTATTTCTATCTACACTAAGAAAAAGTTAAATTGTCCTACACCTCAAAAGATCACAAAAGATTCTGGAGTACTTAAATCAAGTGATGTGAATAGTATTAACCTTTACAGCACTGAGTGTTAGGGCCAGGCCATGGGTGGCCTGTGGGCATGGAATTAACCTCTCGGTATTGGTGCCAAAGATCAGAGATCACTCTGTGGCCAGACTAGGTCAAAACCACAAAGTCAGAGTCCATTACCAAACTGACAGAATGAGGCCAGAATTGGGGTCAGGCCTGTCCAGGATCTTTCACCGATGGTCTTAAGCTGGAGACAGTAAACCAGGATCAGAGTCACCAGAGTTGAGTCTAGATTAAGAACTGGGAGTCTGCGATCAAGGCGAGTCTCAGTGAATAGTAGCAACCAGGGTCTAAAGAAAAAGTACACCAGAGGTGTGCATTGCTCAAACAACCCCCAGCAATGGCTTCCTGGTTTATATGGGGACTGCCAGCCAATCAAGGAATCACAGAAAGCTGTCACTCATGCCTACTAGGATGGGACTTCTTGGAGGGTTCAGCCTCCCAGTTCCTCTTGGTGGCAACTGAACCCTGGTTGTGATAAGGAAGCAGTGCTTCCCTTGAACCCCACAGACTTTGGTTCTAGACCCATGGGCTCTTTCACTGAGGACAAATAGACTCCTGCTTTTGACTGAGGAACAGATTCAGAGACAACTCTTCTAGTCCCTCTTTCCTCCTCTCCCTGTCAGGATGAACCCTGCTTCCACCCCTCCTCTTACTTTCTCCCCCTCCTTCTTCTTAAATCAACAGAAGCCATTTTTTCCTTTTTGCCCACACACTAAGCCACTTGCACAAACACACTTCAAGCAGGCAGAGAGCAGTATTCTCTGCACACATACTTCTCTGCACCAATCTGCTGCTGGTTCCATGGTGATTCTTCCTTAACTATGGACTCATCTCATGATGTAACCTGCTTCCCAGCTTCAGGATCCTGCCTGAGGAAGTGGTCTGAAATCTGTAACTAGGAATGTGACATGGACATGGACATGTCTGTACTGCATCCTGGAGAAGGAGTAGAAGCTTGTGGGGTCCAAGCAGCAGGTGGCACATCAGGTCACAACAGACTCCAATCGAGAATCCTGATCTGATCCTACCTCCCCATACTAATAGCTTAGATACCCTTCTTCCTGCATAGAGCCCTCTCCCACTCTATTAGCTGCAATTATAACTACCCTATCCCAAGGAGGTAAAATACCTGGATTAGCCAAACTAGTTAAAAGCTAACTCAAAGAGTACTTTAGTTTTATTGCTCCTCTTTCTTTCAAGAAGCTGCACCAGTTTACTAAAGTCTTTGTCTACTATCACTCTCTTAATTATCTGTGTGCCCTCTAATAAAGGAGCTCAGCATTACTATACTGGGATGTGGAGACCATCAGAGAGGGGAGGTTTGGAGCAGCCCATACTTCCCTGCATGTTAGAATAGAGAGGTGATTTAGACAGGGGTCCACCACAAAAATGGGAGTTTTGATACTGACTTCAGTGGGACCAGGATTTCACCCTTATTCTTTCCCTTTCTTGAGGAAATGCACCAGAGTTACTCTGGCTCTAAACTTGCATGGACTGTATAAACCCTAGAAAGGCAAAATGGTCAGAAGAGCTCTGGAAATGGAGAGCTCTTTTGAATAAGTATTCTCCATCCTCCTCACTCCCACATTGTATACTCCACAAGTCCTCATGGCAAAGTTTTGCTTTTAGTGTTTGTTCTGCCTTTTCATGTCTAGCTAATCATTCACTCAGACAGGTCAGGTGTTGTCTGAGCTTATCTATCCCCAAAAGTGATAGGTGCGTTTTGCTGGATCAGGCCCTATATTCTTATCAAGCTCACAGATATGTGCGTAATACGTTTTTACAGATTTTTTATATCTGTACTTATGAACCAGGAGTTTTTCCCTTGTAAATATTTGCCTCTGCACTTAACAAACACTTTTCAAGGACATTCTTGAAACGAAGGATAAAACACCTCAAGAGGCTATTTCCTGGTTAAACAATAAAAAAGACAGTGTTTTCCAATACCACTAGCTTCCAAATACTATCACCTTTTGTATTGTGTTTCTTAATTTTGTCATGGCAACACAGCATCTCTTAAAGAGTCATCCAATAGCACAAGTTATCATCACAGTTCTTGAAGTAACTGATCCTTTTGTGGCCTCCACTTAGGTCTCAGGCCTCTTGCCATCATCTTGCTTGGGCAGAGTCTTACATCGCTCTTTCTAGACACGGGAATTTAGGCTGCAATTCCTCTTGCAATTCACTGTAATCACATTAGCAAATCTGACTTTAGTTTAGCACCTACAGTCCTGTTTTCCCAGAAGCAATGACAAGGGTAGCCAGTGACCAACTAGCCATCAAAAACACAAAGTATTATTTATTCAGAACAAAAGCATTTCAGAGAAAGCATATCTTAAAAACAATCAACAGCTTACATGCAGGTTTAGCTTTTTAGGCAATCATCCATGTTCCACATGGAGATCCTGATAGGAACAAGTACTTCAGATCCTGTCCACAGAGTTTGTCCCCTTGGTCAATTCTTGGATCAATTGGGAGTGATGTTAGTCTAGATCCACAAAAGTACTGAGGCACCTAACTCTGGGGTTGAAGTGTCTAAGTCCCTGTATTAGGCTCCACTGTGATCCACAAAACTCCTTCCTAACTCTGTAGATATCTAGATTCACTCAGTGCCTAAGTCTCTAGGGTACAAGTTCCTTAGGCACCTATGTTTCTGCCTCTGGGTATGCGCACTGTTTCCTCCCTCTAGGCATCCAGATGGCTATCTCCCATCTAAGCCCCAAAGTGATCCAGGAACCAGGGGAAAAATAGATGTTCACTAACCTATCTTGTGTGCAGGGTCCAATCTGGTAAGCATGCTTAGAAGCTGCCTACCAGATTGGGTCCCATTCAAAAATATCTCTGCTGGAGGAGGAGAAGGTAGTGGAGCTG
Source organism: Lepidochelys olivacea (assembly GCF_965140295.1). NCBI lineage: Eukaryota > Metazoa > Chordata > Testudines > Cheloniidae > Lepidochelys > Lepidochelys olivacea. The sequence goes on along the minus strand of NC_140415.1, from coordinate 81,866,512 downwards.
ATGTCTACCTTGTCCACTGGTTTGAGCACTCACCTGAGACATGGTAAACTCAGGTTCAAGTTGCCCCTTTTACTGACAGAAAAAAGATTTAGACAGGAATCTCCCACCTCTCAGGAGAGTGTTTTAACCATCGAGCTATGTGATATTCTGAGCAAGGGCTCCCTGACTCTGTCCTGTTGAAGCAGTTCCCGTTACAAGGTGGGCACCACTTCCTCCTCCTCTGGCCACTTTGTGTGGAATGAGGCAGGCACCAGGACTTAGGCACTTAACCCCCAGGCAATGACTTAGGTGTTAAGGGTATATTTACAGTGCAGAAAAGACCCTTGGCAGCAAGCCTCAGAATCCGGGTCAACTGACTTGGGTTTGCAGAACTTACACTACAGGACTAAAACTAGTGTGTAGAGATGCAGGTTTGGGATGGAGCTGCACTCCTAGACCCCCACCCCCTTGGTTTTCAGACCCTGGGCTCCAGGCTGAGCCTGAACCTCTACACTGGTATTTTTAGCCCCATAAAAATAAAAATTGGTTTGTGTTCTTAGACATCTTGTTTTTGCAGTGTAGATATTTCCACAGCCATCTGACTCCAGAAGAGGGGCTCCCTACTCTGGATTGCTATCAGAGAAAGGTGCCTATCTCCACAAGATGAGTGGGGCTTAGAGACACTCCCCCCTCCTGTGTCTATGGTATTTCCCACTGATTAGTTAAAGTGGTTTCCCATTTGGCATGTTGGCTTTAGTGGATTGTGTTCTTAGCACCTATCTCTCCCCATTCATCGTAGAGGAGCCTAGGCACCTATCTCAGGCTTTGTGGATCCCAGGCTTGTTCCTGTGATTTTCTAGGCACCTAAAAGTTAGGCATTGTGATGCACAGCATTGCAACACCTAAGTCCCTTTATGTCAGGGTGGTCACTTTTAGTTTCTTAAATCAGTGCAAACTAGTCTATCCAATTTCACCCTCAGTGGGTGGGGAGAGGCTCCTCCAGACTTGTTAGCTGCTGAGGGATTTGTAGTGACCTTAATCCCTGCAGGAAACCTCTGTAACTCCCCAAGGAGCCAGAATACAATTCCTACATTTATAAAGTTGATACAATAGTCTTTGAATATTCCATGTGTCCATAATATCTGTCACAGTTATATCATGTATTTTTCTTATTTTCTTACATATTCAATTTATATTTTCTATTGGAAGCAGGGGTAGTCCCCACTCTGCTCTGAACAAAATGTACACACACTAGGCTAGACCCTCAGTTGTGCCCCCCATCAGATGCAGGCGGTATGGAGTGGGCATAGCAGGGTAGCAGAAAGAACTGCTACAGTTTGTGTAACTTAGAGGAGCCCTTAGGCATTAAGTGTTCCAATGACTAGAGCCATCTTACCCATAACCCACACCTTCCTTAGCTGCAATGAGTTGGGTGAACTTGTAGGAGTAAAATAAAAGCTGACCCAAACTTTCATCCAGAACCCTTTTTGAAACGCAAAATACTTTGGTTAATCCTTTCAAACTCATTGTTTCAGTTTTCATGACTGCCCATTCAGGTTCTGAATCAGAACTTGGCTACTCTTTTTTGACTCACCAGAAACAGGAATTTGTAGAAATCTTGCAAGAAACCCTGTTATAATATTTACAGCCTACTCTTTCAATCTTAAGAAGTTATGGTAATTCAGATAAGCATCTGTTGATTTCCACTGCGAAAAAAACCCTTTGATATACCACTATCACTAATTCAAGCTTCTTTTCATTCTAAATGACCATTTCCTCAATAAAATCCCAATTCAGCTTCTTAGTTATGCCCAGAGCACTCTACAGTTAGTGTCAGGGAGCTTTCCAGGATTGGCACATGTTAATGTGAACCCTCTCTTTCCTTTTGCAAGTTGGAAAAAATCCCTTTAATGATGCTCCTGGAACACACAAATGGAGAAACAAGTTCCAAGGTAAGTACCAAAGTGGGATTTACATATGATACGGTGTTGGATTATCAATGAGCCAGTGAAACAGCTTGATTTTTTTTTAACTGTAACAAAAATGAAAATTGTAGTTTCCAAGTCCCAAATTCTACCCTCAGCTGCTTCAGCATAACTATCAGTAGCATCAATGGACTTGAGTATATTTATGTAATGGCAGAAAGTTTCACCAAGAAAAGACAAGAAATTCACATTTTAAAAACTTTTTTAGGTTGGGTAAGAATTATTTCAAAATATTTATGAAGCACTGTATAACAGTGAAGTCCAGGAGAAGAGTAGAATACAACACTCGTCTAGAATGGCAACCAGAATAGTCAGGATTTAGCATGTTTCTTTCACACTCAGAAGAGGCTTGACAAAAAATATTAGTATTCCAAATATGCCAACGGAGTGAGCCAATTTCATGGATTCAGAGTGTATAAGGCCAGAAGGAGCCACTGTGATCATCTAGTCTGACCTCTTGTATAACACAGGCCATACAACTTTTCTAAATTAATTCCTATTTGAACTAGATCACATCCTTTAGAAAAATATCCAATCTTAATTTAAAAATTGCCAGTGGCAGTGCAGTTAGACTTGCAGATCAAAAGAGCCAGGTTTAATATCACACATATTAGAGATGGTAAACAGGACAGGGTTTTGATATTACCCAAGATAGGCATCCATAAATACAAGTCAGAGCCTAAAATACTCCTTTGGTGTAGCCGTCGGCAATTCAGAACTGTAATTATCATAAATAGCCAGCGGATGTCATTTGCTTTGTAAGCCAATACAGCTGAAGGCGTATGTCTCTGGCACTGAAACACTTTGATTATTAGCACATTGGGGACAGGATTTTCTTACAGCTAGGAATACATTTCTAGGAATGTACAGGAATTAGATAAAAACCCAATTATATTATTGAAAATTGGAGCTCTGCACCTAATTTCCCCATGCACCATATGGAACATTTACTCTTTAGCTGTAGTGCAATATTTGTGAGTGCTTAGCAACGTTAGTAAGCTACTTGAAAATGATTGTTAAAGTCAAAGAGGCGCACACGGCTTGAGTTCTATTACAAACTTGGATGGAGGATCTAATTCCTGCTCCCACTAGCTGTCAATGCTATTGACTCCAATGGAAGCAGAATGAGTCCCCGAAGCGCTGTAGAATAAGGCATTTAAAAATAAGTAGTCAGTGCTAAAATGATCTATTAATAAAACTATTACAGCGAAATAAGACACACATTTCCTTCTACAAGATGCAGTTTCAATTCAGGGGTGTTAAAATTCAGTGTTAAACCAAGAAACCCGATTCAGCAAAGCACTTAAACACATGCTTAAGTACCACTGAAATTAAACATGTGTTTAAGAGCTTTGCTGAATCAACATCTAAATGGCTAAATACTGCAATACCTGTTTTCACAACTACCAATACGGATGCCATGCTCTCCTTCCCACACATACTTATACCTGTAAATAAACACCTCTAAATTTGCTGTCTTGAATTTGTACCCTCTGGGTTTTCGGTTCTATTTGGTTTATTTTCCATGTGTAAGGAATAGGACAAACCATCACAAATGCAGAAGAAGCTAGTTACAAATAGCTCTTTCAGGCAGAACTTTCAGTATTTTAAACTTCTGCTGGTTTCTGAACCATGAGTTAGTTTAACCCTATTGCTATGACTCAAATGTGAACAACTAGTTTATATATCCTTTCTTTCTATACTGAGGGCATTCTTATATAACCATCTTTAACAGTAGAATTCATATCACACTCTACAAGAAAATCCTTATCTTAAATAGCTTCATGAGTTTGTAGATTCTACAGGGGAGGAATACATTTTCTGCGCCCAATTTCTTATATAAAGCTGTAGCCTGTCTGGACTTTATTAGACATGATGTTTGGAGCTTCTCTTTTAAATAGATGATATAGCTCTCTTAACATATGTTATCATACTGTGACAACATTACTAAATTATACCTTTATTACCAGACACTGAAGACAAATTATGAAAATTGTGGAGAATCTTACAGATCCTTGTGAAGGGTGCTTTATATGCTGTACAATGATTTCCTAACAAACTGTTACTTAACTTTTGCTTCTTTTCTAACAGTGTAGACACTGTGTGATCGCACAGTGAAAAAATCTGCAAGTGTGAGCACTGAAAGCCGCTGCTGGAAAAACAAATGGAAATCATAATGAGTGCTGGAATCATCACTCAGAAACAGAACAATTCTGGGAGAAGGTAAAAGAACCTACGTTAGCTTTGGGTCTAGGATGTTATGTCCAGAGCAATACTGGGGGCATTAGCCACCCAAAGCAGGTCAGATAGTGATAGAGCCTGAGAGACAGGAACACATGCTTGGCATCCTTTTATTTTTGCTTAACGGGAAAGTCACCTAGAACTGAAGCGCATAGGAGCCACACACTGTCAGAAGTATTAGCAAGCACTCAGCAAGGTTGATTGATCAGGAATGAGAAAACTTTTAGTTCCTGTTGAGGGAGCTATCTCAGAAAGGTCAATTAGATGTGTCTGGACTTAATCCAGATGACATGGATCTATAGGGACACTTTAATACCATGGGGTTCTGTGCACTTTCAAACAGCTGCTTTGATTCACCCTACATGTGACCAGGTAGAATGATCCCACACTTTAGAGTCTGTTGGTCTCATTCTCCATCATATTTATAACAGTTTTTCACAGGTGTGGTTCCACTTATTTCAACAGGGTGGAAAATCAGGCCCAGTTTTATATATTTGTAAAGTGCTTTAGGATCCTCTAAGATTAAAGGTGCAATGTAAATATAAGATAGATAAGCATGGTGATTCTGAGCAGTACCTACTGGTTGCTCAATTTGTTGCCTGTGCCGTCCCAGCACTGAAATGATTTATCTGAGAATGCTTTGCAATAAATTCAGGATGAAAGCACTATAAAAAAATCACATTTTATGCTAAACATGTAATAATTTATATAACTATTAAACAGCAAAGTTCTTATTGCTAAAGTACAATAATGTAGCTTTTTTAATTGTATCAATTATTTTGATAAAATGTTATCATGACTTCACAATTATCAGCCACTATTTTATAGTGCCATCAAAATTTGCAATAGAATTATTTAGATTGTAAGCTGTTACACAGGGACTTTCTACTACTACTGTATATGTACAGGGCTCTGTTCTTGTCTGATCTTTAGGCACTTTAATAAACATTATGATGATTGTGATTATTAATAATAAGATGCTGAAAATGGGATGGCATGCAAATTATAATAGAAATTACACATTCCATTTTCAACCACAAACACTAAACTACTTTAGTTTGAACCATATTACTAGAATATAGAAAAGAGATTAATTTAATTTAACCTATTAGAAAGAGCTGTTTTAATGTTTGTGGCTAAGATTTTCCAAATAGGAGCCTAAAGCAAGGATCCTAAATCCATATTTAAACACCTAAATTAGTGGCCTGCTTTTCCTCAGTGGGAATTGTGGAGTACTTGGCACTTCTGAAAATCATCTTAAGGAGCAGTGCATTGCTGTGCTGTCCCCAGTCAGCTTGGGAAGAAGACTGAGAGTCAGGGACTTGCTTGCCCACTATTCCAAAGAGGGAGTAAAATGTGCTCTATCTATACCTGGAGCAACCAATGCTCTCTGATGTATTGCACAGTTATGCTGCTGAACATGTTATCAAGGTTCTTCCCTTTCCCGACCCCTGCCAACCACCTGTGAGGAGGAGGAGAAGCAGCAGATAACTCCATCATTTGTGGAGCTTCCTTCTCCTCTTGCTGCCCATGATATGAGTCTATGTGAGAGCCTTGTACCCCCTTATACCTTTTTGCTGCTGCACTAGCAAGGCCATGATTTGGCCCTTAGGCTTTTGCACTGACCAGCTGGATGCTGTTTTCTTTCAACATGGATAAGGAATTAAGTCTTTCAAATCGGCATGTATGAGAGAAAGACTACTGAACTATGGTGGCATATAGAGTCACAGACTGCTTTTGATCCATACATAGAGCTCCCATTGACATCTTTGGGAGTTCCCAGTGTGCAGCAAGGGAGATATATGGCCAACATTTATCAAGGAACAAGGTGGTGATGATAAAGTGAAGTACTTTGTAATTATGATAGTTACAGTTATATGGCAGAATGGTATTTCTAGGAACCAGGGGGGGAAAAGAAGTTAGAACAGGGGACTGCGATGGGAATGAGGACTCCTGGGCTCAATTCCCATATCTGCCACTGTCTGACCTTGAGCAAATCACTTGTGCCAAAACTTTCAAAAGTGTCCACTAACCTAGCAAGCCCATTTTGAGACACCTAGGCTCTTGTTATAAGATGGGAAAAATTCACAACTCTCATCCACTTCAAGAAGAGTTTCACGACTCTGCACCTCTGCGAGTCAGATGCCAGGCATCTTAAGCAGAGCACCTAAAAGTTCAGTCACCCAAATTTAATGTACACTTTTGACAATGTTAGCATCATCATCTCTATACCTCAGTACATGTGTCTGCAAAATGCTCCTGATACTTCAGAGAGATGTTATGAAGCTTAATTAGTGTTTGTTAAACACTTTGCACTTGTCTGATTTTCTTCTAAAGATCTACAAAGTATGTTATCATAAGCATATTTGGAAAGTGGTGCTTAGCAAAGACGTTTTTTACAGAGATGTTTTGAAACACAGCACAAGTTACCCATTTATACAGGTTTCAGAGTAACAGCCGTGCTCAGGCATTGGCACCCTGACAGCAGGATTGTCTGGCTATGTAGACTCCCTCCTCAGGCCCTATGCTACCAGCACTCCCAGCTACCTTCAAGACACCACTGACTTCCTGAGGAAACTACAATCCATTGGTAATCTTAATCGCAAGAACTCCCCTTGGGTGGAAGGTTGGAGGACTGCTTCTGCCAGAATCCATGTTAGGGTTGGGGTTAATTCTGTATGCATCCGATGAAGGGAGCTGTAGCTCACAAAAGCTTATGCTCAAATAAATTGGTTAGTCTCTAAGGTGCCACAAGTACTCCTTTTCCATTTACACATTAATTCTAGTGTTAATTGCTTGGTAACTTGATATTACTATAACATAAGATATTGATATTTATAAATCAGGTCAGCTTGTATTTACTGGAGTTAATTTTATGAATCTGAGCCTATTCGTTTTAAGTTTCATTTGTATAACTTCACTTGTCAGTGGATTTTATTTTATAAGATTAAAATTTAAAACTTGTGCTTTTGATGTGTGTACAAGAATTTATGACATCCCTGAAGACTGACGCTCAGCTTGTACATAGAATAAATAAGTTAGAGTCACAAGTTTAAGGCCAGAAGGACTATCAAATCATCTATTCTGACCTCCTGTGTATCACAGGCCAATAACCACCACATAATCACCCCTGTACCAAGCCCAACAACCAGAATTAGACCAAAATATTACAGCCTACAGCAGTGTTTCCCAAACTTTTTTGGCCATGGAACACTTTTAGCCTATTATGGAACACTTATAATATTATTTTGTAGTGGTCTGGTTTTCAAATAAAAAATTGCATTATTTATGCTCAAATATATTTTATTTATAAAACCAAGCAAAAATACAAATTTAAAATAACTTGAACTAACAATTTCTAACTGGAAAGTGCGTATGAAGTAGTACAAAAATCAAGTGCAAGAGTCAAAATTTAAAACAGTGTTCTACTTTTAAAAAACTGTTTTTATATATACACAAACACCAAATTAGATTTTTACTATGAAAATCTATTTTTATAAACAGAAATACAAATTTCGATTTAATGGGATTGGTGTTTCTGCATTTTTCTATCACAAATTTGCTTAATATTAGGAATAATGCTGGAAAGTTGAATCCTCATGTGAGGCGCAGCATCAAGTCTATTCCTATATTTGGTTTTTGTTGCAGTATAATATGAAAATCCCATCTCACACAAATAAGTTGTAGCAAAAGAAAGGAGCACTCAAACTACACGTTTAGCCACATTAGGGTACTTTTCTATTAGGCTGCTCCAAAAATTATTCAGCAGAAGATCCTTAAACTTTTGTTTCCAATCAGAATCAGAAATTAAGTCAATTAGGCTTTCATAATCGTGTGCAGTAAAGCCTACTGGTTTGGCTGTAATTACAAATGGATTTTGAACCCAAGCATTATCATCAGTAGTTGTAGGAAAATATTCTAATAAAGAGGCCTGCAAGTCACATAAGTGCTGTAAAATGGTGCTGGAAACTTCTTCATGGACTGTAGAATTTATTTCAGTCAGAAATTCATGTAGTGTAGGGAAGCAGTCCAAGTTATTCCGTTCTACAGAAGATGCCCAGAATTCCAGTTTCCTTTTTAATGACGAAATTTTATCATTGTAGTAAAAATGGTCACAATCTTTCCTTGCAGCAACAGATTAATTTCATTTAATTTTGCAAAAATATCTGCAAGATACGCAAGTCTCATTAGCCACAAGGAATTTGTCAGACAGTCATTAAATTTTCATTCTGAATTATCTGAAGTGAAGAATACCAGTAGTTCACTACGAAGCTCAAAAAGCCTCACAAGCACTTTTCCTCTGGATAGCCACCTCACTTCGTATGTAAAAGAAGTGTTTTGTGCTGACTACCCATTTCCTTGCACAAAATTTTAAATAACCTGGATTGAAGTGGTCGAGATTTGACAAAATTGATAATTTGTACTGCTTCATTGAGCACAATTTTCAGATATGCTGGTATTTTTTTAACTGCAAGTGCTTGTCTGTGTAGAACACAATGGCTCTTAGTGCTTTCTGGTGCCACACTTATGATTCGCGTTACAGCTCCCTTAATCTTCCCAATCATTGCCTGAGCACCATCAGTACATACATCAATACATTTTCCCCAACTAGTTTCATGCTTTCTGATCAACTTGTTGATGCAGTTGAATATTTCTTCTCCAGTCGTGTAGCTTTGCAGAGATTCTCATAAGAGCAGGTCCTCTTCAATAATATTATTAAATCTATATCTATATGTATAGTAGCACAGCAAGTCCTGAAATGTCAGTGGACTCATCTAGCTGCCATGAATACTCGTGGCAAATTTTCAGTCGGCAAACTAGCTCTTTTTCTATGTCATCGGCAAGATCTTTAATACGGCATGCAACAGTATTATTTGACAACTGTACAGCATCAATTCTTTTACCAGACTGCTCGCTCAACATGCACATTACAATATCTTTCGCACAAGGCTTGATAAGCATTTCTCCAATACTGTGAGCTTCTCTGGCAAGCGCTATATGGTAACTTACTAGATAAGATGCCTCTGTTGCACTTTCATTTTTTGTTTTAGCAATTTTAATCATTGAAAGTTTACAATTTCCAAGTGAGTCACGCTGCCTCTTGAAAAAACTTATATCTTTGTCTTTGTATTCAGCATGCTTGGTTTCCAAATGCCTATGAAGTTTAGCAGGAGCCAATGAACTATTTTCTAGTATTTTGTTGCACATGATGCACTGCGCATCAGGAACATCTTTATTTCCAACACACGTAAAACCGAAAGACAAATAACTTTCATCATACTTTCATTTTGGTCTTTTAACACCTGCTTCTTCTTGTTTTTTGATATACTTCGGTGGAAATTCTTTCACCTTGGATAACGCACTAGTACTAACAGATTTTTCAGCAACAAAAGACTGCAATTGTTGATTCTCACTTTGAAGTGTCAGAATATTTTGCTCGTTTATTTCGGCCACAGTTGGAGTACCAGAAGAACTTGCTTTTCCTTTCAAAGTTCCTTCTTTAAGCCACAAATCCATGGTGATTAGGTTTAGTAATAATATTTAGAAATACTGATTTTTGTCAAATTTTGTTCGTCACAAATATTTATATTGTTTCGAGTGAAGCTAGTTTAGTTGTGCTTATTGCACACACGGTAAAGACCCACTGGTTTGAACGTGTTGAGTGAATATGTTATATTCAATATGGCGTAAAGAGAATGGTGTGTGCATATCGCTGCAGTTCGCGCAGCCTCAAGCAGAAGGGGTACTACGTCACTAACTGAAACGTGCCCGAAAGGGGTAGACGTCAACATGCTTGCGTGCCACGTTTTCTTTACACCATGATATTCACGGAACACCTATTCACATTGTGTGGAACACCAGTGTTCCGTGGAACACAGTTTGGGAAACGCTGGCCTACACGAAACTAGACTATTATGTGCCACAGGCAGAGAACAAGGGAAGCCAAGATGCACCAATTCCTGAGGCCTTTGCAACGTCAGGGAATTAATTTAGTGAGATATACTCTGATGATCCTAGCAAGTGATCAGCACCCCATGCTGCAGCGTTAGGTGAAAAAAAAACCCATGTCTCTGTCCAGCTGGTTTTGGGGAAAATTCCATCTCAACTAAATATGGTGATCAGTTAGACCCCAAGCATGTGAGCAAGACTCACCAGCCAAGCATCTGAGAAAGAGAATTCTCACTACTACCTGGGGTGACCAGACAGCAAATGTAAAAAATTGGGACAGGGGGAGCCTATATAAGAAAAAGACCCCCAAATTGGGACTCTACCTATAAAATCGGGACATCTAGTCATCCTACTAGCACCTCAGAGCACCACTCCACCCTGTCCAGTGTCCAACCATAAGCATCACTGATACTTCAGAGGCAGAAGACAAAAAAACCTCCAGAATACACAATTCCCTTCCCAACGCCTACAGGAGACCAACTGAAGCCCTAAAATATGAGATTTTAGGAACACAAGCCATGAATCAGAAGGTTGTGTCTTTTGCTTTTTACCCAGCAACAAGAACATGAAGAAACCATGCAGGCACAGCTGGGTTCCAAATACCAATATTTACTAACTATACACAAACATGCAGGGCCTACCTATTTACATAGTGCCGCTCTGACTAGTTTCTGCACTCTTCTAAAATACACAGTGCCTTGAGCACCACTCATAAAATAGGACTCACAAACTATTTAAAGGTAAATAACTATTCCTATAGACTACAATGTATATCTCAGTCAGTTGCAGTGGAAGATCACCCACAGTTTGGCAATTTTAAAAAGTATGGAGTTCTCCAAAGTTGAAACACCTATTCACACTTTTGGGTGTGTAAATAAAGAAATAATAATCTGGACTATGCTTGCAAAAAGCCACAATTATATATTTATAATTACAATATATATATTTGCGTGCTCATAATGGATATTTGCATAAAAAAATAGGTAAGTGCATACTCAAGAAGCTATTTTTTATCTCTGAGCAGGCATAACTTAAGTGCCTATTGTTTTAAAACATTGGGCTTTCTGTAATCTAACAGAAGTCTGGGTTAAGATTGTTAGGAATTCAATCTACAGAACAATTCTCTCAACTGTTGTTGGGCTTGAAGGGATTTTTCTATGCTACTAGAGATTGACCAAGACCAAGATCAAGCCTCCTGTATATCATGAGTACCACTACAGCCTTCCAGGAACCAAAAATGTAGATTACTTTTGGTATCCACACCAATATATTCACATCAAATTGAGGGGGTTGGTGGGGGTGTGGAGGTGTCAGACTATGTGGCTAAAATCAAGTGAGTGCCAGGAGCTGGGAGTACTGGTGCCACGCATAAAGACCTCAGACCATTCTGTGATGGGTTGGATCACAGAAAACCCCTTGGGAACTGCGAAGTGATATGCTGGGACTACCTCTAAGCTGTTTTCTGTGCCAACTTGGGACCCCAGAACCTTGCCTGCTTGAGCCAGACATGCTAGCCTGCTAAAAACCCAGACCCAGGTCTGAACAATGTTCCCCAAAAGCTGCAGGCTTAACTGAAAACAGCTTAAGAAGTGTTCCTGTCTCCAACACTCAGATGCCCAGCTCTCAATGGAGTCCAAACCCCAAATAAATCTGTTTTAGCCTGTATAAAGCTTATAAAGGGTAAACTCATAAATTGTTCGCCCTTTATAACACTGATAGAGAGACATGCACAGCTGTTTGCCCCCACCCGCCAGGTATTAATAAATACTCTGGGTTAATTAATAAGTAAAGAGTGATTTTATTAACTACAAAAAGTAGGATTTAAGTGGTTCCAAGTAATAACAGACAGAACAAAGTAAATTACCAGACAAAATAAAATAAAACATGTTGCACAGGCAGAGCGGCACCAACATTCCTCAAATGGGTGATCTGTGCGAAGTTGCTGTGATCACTCACGCCTTCCTCCTTCTGATGTGCCCTGACGCCATGGTGAGGAACATCGCGGACAGCACTCTGCAGGATGCCATCAAGAAGTGAATCGCCAGGATCCCCTCCAACCAAGATGTCGCCACCTACCTGAGTGGCTCGCTGGAAGGTGAATTTGGAAGAGACAGGGGAGACTTTGCTTCACTCTGGACTCGTGCCTGCAATGCTAAGCAACAACTGGAGAAGCATATTGGCTGGGAGTCCTGGTGCCACAGGTGAAGAATAGAGATCACACTATCATCACTCTGAGAGCTAGAACCATGCTGGAGAGGACCCTGAAGGATGACATCCGCTGCCAATAGGTGGAAAACCTGAAACGGAAGCTGGATCAGGGCAAGGCATTCGAAGTGCAAGTGGGACGCCAGCAACCATTTCTTCCTGGGGGCAGTTTCACCCGATTTTCTGACTGGAGGTTCATCCACAGGGCCCAGTTCAACTGTATCCCACTGAACAGAGCTGTCCGCCATGGGAATCGGGACAAGCGATGCAGGAAGTGCAGCTACTCCAACGAAACGCTACCCCACGTCCTGTGTAGCTGCAAGCCCCATTTGAGAGCTTGGCAGCTGCAACACAATGCCATCCAAGATCACCTGGCCAGAGCCATCCAGCCATCCATTGGGAAAGTTGCCGTAAATGCTGTCATCCCCAGAACCGAGAGCCAACTGTGTCTGGACATCATCATCACGAACAAGGACCGGCAGAAGATCATCCTGGTGGACGTAACAGTCCCGTTCAAGGACAGGACCCTGGCCTTCCATGATGCCCGAACTTGAAAGGTAGAGATATATGCCCCTCTGGCTGAAAGCTAAGGTTTACCATGTCCAGACACACAAACTGATTGTTGGAACCTTAGGTGCATGGGACCCCAGTAACGAGCGAGTGCTGAGAGAATGCAGAATCGGTCAACGGTACGCTCGGCTGATGCAGCAACTCATGGTGTCAGAGGGACATCTACACAGAACACATCACTGGACATTGGCAATACCAGGAGGGATGAGCTGGAGTGCCAATGAGAAGTGCAGTCAAGAAAGTAACTCAAATACTTTCCTCACAGATTGTATTTTCTAAATGGACAACCAACCTAATTCTCAATTACTGAGGAACAATCTCCACTCAATGATATATTTTGCTTTCCACAACCAAATCTCCGTACAACTTTTCATGAGTGATGTACCTGAGTATTTGGATTCTAGTATCTAAACACTATTGTTAAATCTATTCACCTAAATGTGGGTTATTCCTGATTATGTACTCTATGTATCATATGAATTTTAAAAACAAACTTTGTATTTGTGGATAATCTAAGCATTATACCCAGATGTACAGACACTCTTTTCTCAATCTGAGTATTATATAATTTTTTTAACGTTAGCTTTAATAAAAATTTTAAATCTGTTCTTATCAGTTTAATTACTGAGGCAGAAACTGCACCTTCTAGAAGACTCAACTTGCTATCCTGAGGAAGACTACAGCTTTGAAGATGGATTCTACTGCCTCTGCTTTGGAGACTCCAGGACAGACTGAGAAGACGATCACTCCCTTGCCAATTCCAAAGAAACATTCAACAGCTGCTCGGACCGCTGCTGCTCCATGGAGTGCCCATCTGGGAACACCCTCAGAAGAACACGCTCTAAGAAGACCCTCAGCACTTCCAGGACATTGCAGATGAGCAGCATCAATGGGAAAGCAGCGCCTCCTTGAAAAAAACTTGTGGAGACACTACTGCAGGGAGATCTTGCACCTCAAGGATGGCCTTCCAGGACATCACAGCCTGGAGAAACATCATCATCTCACCTGCTTCTCAGGAGAAGGATGCTATAAGGAGAACTTCTCCCACTTCCTCCACTGCCCAGGATCCTAATGCTGGTCATTGTTCTGCTGTGCTGAAAGGTACCCCAACCGGTGAAAACAGCCTCTCCTCAGAGACCAGCCTCTCCTCAGAAACCACCCAGTGGGACCTCAACACCTCACTAGATACCTGCCCAGCTGAACCTCTCCATACTACTCTCCCAGATCAAGAAGAACCATCTAGCGAGTCCACTGATACAAGTGAAGCCCATCCAACAGAGGGAGAAGAAAGGGAGAATAATTGCATCTATCTCCAGTATCCCATCTCTACGGACACACTCCTCTGCCCCTTCTGCTATCTGATCCAAGGATACATTAGTGGTCTCAGCAGAGACCTCAAGAAAATCCATAGCAAGCAAATCGCCTTCCAGTGTGTCCTCTGCGACCTGCCTTTTGAGACACAGAAGAAATGTAAGTTACATCAAGTCACGTGCAAAGGACATCTCACATCAGAAGAGTCAAACTCTACCAGTCTATGTTGCCGACACCCCATCTCTGCTCTGAATGCAGAAACATACCATATGCTCCAGCTCTGGCTTCTGACTGCCCACATACTTCGGCTACTGCATCCCAGCCAACTCCCCCCCAGAGCCAGAGCATGAAAAGGTGGTCCAACTATCTACTGAGAGAAGGACAACCCCTGTCCTGGGGACCACCAAGCAAGATACTACCACTGAAAGAGTAAGTGCTGCCTCAAAAATCCCTAAATTGGACCCCGCCAAGAGTAGGATTGGCGCTTCCTTGCAGCTTACGCAAGGCAATGCCATCTCCAAATGGCTTAGTGCTTTCTCACAGAACGTCCAGCACGATGCCATTATCGGAAGGGTCAGCGCTTCCGCACATGTAACTTCACCGGACCCTGTCCTCGGGAGAGCTAGCATCACCGCACAGGCTACCCAGTGAGACCCAGCCAGTGGAGGAGCTATCTCCGCTGCTAGGACCACGCAAGGGGACCTCACCCCTAGGCGGACACTGCATCAAAACCCCCCCAGAGCAAACTCACCCACAGAAGGATCAGCATCACTCCAGAAACTCCCAAGCAAGATTGCAGCCCTAAAAGGGCCAGTACAGCTGCTTCCAAAACTGTCCTTCCTAAAAGGGCAAGGGCTGACCTAAAATCTGTAAGGGAAGACACTGCCCTCATTCCAGAGATCACACCTCAAGATCCGACCAAACGGAGTACTCAACACAGGGAGGAAAACAGGCAACAGGCTAATCCCACAGCAATTTTCCAGCCTGAGTCCAGGGCCATCCTTAGGCATACGCGGCTGCGTAGGGCACCCAAAAATTTGAGGTACCACTGGGACAGCAGGTAAGAGCAAGTCGGCTCCCATACACCCAGCATGCGCTGCAGTCTCCTTAGGCAGAGGCCATATTCACAGAGCCGAATGCGCCAGTGCCATGCATTCTGTGTGAGGGAAAGGATACGGGGGTCTCTGCAGGGAACTGTGACTCTCCGCCGCTATGAGGTGGGCCAGGTGGTTCAGTATTGTTTGCTGCCTCGTCCCTCCCTACCTGCCCTGGGCTGCGATCCCGGGCTGCTACAGTGTTTGCTGCATACAAAGCCCAGTGTATGTCAGCAATGGGAAGGAGGGGTGTTCTTCTGGAGGGTCTGTGGGTGGGGGTGGTGGCTGTGCCCCAAGTCAGGCATGGGGCACCAGTTTAATAGTACTGCTTAGAGCCCCATAAATCCTAAGGATGGCCCTGCCTGAGCCTGTGGAGATTGAGCAGCCAGAGGAGCACCAGCCGTTGGGAAGGGCTGCCACAACATGGCAAGCCGTTTGGATAGAGAAGTTGGCAAGGACAGCCTCCTTCGATGACTCTGACCTCCTTGAAGACAGACTCACTAAAGACTTGTCTGCAGAAAGCATATCTGAGGGAAGGGAACTCAGGAGAACACACCGATTGCTCACAGAACTCCTGCATGGAGACATAACACCCACCACCACCACAGGAGAGAGGCCAGGAAAAGGAACATCAGTCGCCACTATGACCCAGCAGCAGCATCAGATCCAGAAGCTCTACCGGTCAAACTGCCCTAAGGCTATGAGAGATCCTCAATGGGCCCTCATCTTACTTCGCAATCCCCTCAGAGATACTATTCTCATACTTCAAGGGTGTATTTGACCTTGTAGCTCAAAACGACGTGCAGCGTCCAGAGTGCCTTCATCCTTTACCTCGGGTTGACTGTGCAGAGGCCCTGGAACAAGACTTTACATTGTTATACCAATAAAATAAAAACCAGCAGGATCTTATTTTCCAGTCCCTGGAAAAATCATGGAGCAGGTCCTCAAGGAATCAATTCTGAAGCACTTAGAGGAGTGGAAAGTGATCAGGAACAGTCAGCATGGATTCACCAAGGGCAAGTCATGCCTGACTAATCTAATTGCCTTCTATGACGAGATAACTGGTTCTGTGGATGAAGGGAAAGCAGTGGACGTGGTGTTCCTTGACTTTAGCAAAGCTTTTGACACGGTCTCCCACAGTATTCTTGCCAGCAAGTTAAAGAAGTATGGGCTGGATGAATGGACTATAAGGTGGATAGAAAGCTGGCTAGATTGTCAGGCTCAACGGGTAGTGATCAAATGGCTCCATGTCTATTTGGCAGCCAGTATCAAGTGGAGTGCCCCAAGGGTTGGTCCTGGGGCCGGTTTTGTTCAATATCTTCATAAGTGATCTGGAGGATGGTATGGATTGCACCCTCAGCAAGTTTGCAGATGACACTAAACTGGGAGGAGAGGTAGATACACTGGAGGGGAGGGATAGGATACAGAGGGACCTAGACAAATTGGAGGATTGGGCCAAAAGAAATCTGATGAGGTTCAACAAGGACAAGTGCAGAGTCCTGCACTTAGGACGGAAGAATCCAGTGCACCGCTACAGACTAGGGACCGAATGGTGAGGCAGCAGTTCTGCAGAAAAGGACCTAGGGGTGACAGTGGACGAGAAGCTGGATATGAGTCAACAGTGTGCCCTTGTTGCCAAGAAGGCCAATGGCATTTTGAGATGTATAAGTAGGGGCATTGCCAGCGGATAGAGGGACGTGATTGTTCCCCTCTATTCGACACTGGTGAGGCCTCATCTGGAGTACTGTGTCCAGTTTTGGGCCCCACACTACAAGAAGGATGTGGAAAAATTGGAAAGAGTCCAGCGGAGGGCAACAAAAATGATTAGGGGACTGGAACACATGATTTATGAGGAGAGGCTGAGGGAACTGGGGATGTTTAGTCTACGGAAGAGAAGAATGAGGGGGGATTTGATAGCTGCTTTCAACTACCTGAAAGGGGGTTCCAAAGAGGATGGCTCTAGACTGTTCTCAGTGGTTGCAGATGACAGAACAAGGAGTAATGGTCTCAAGTTGCAGTGGGGAAGATTTAAGTTGGACATTAGGAAAAACTTTTTCACTAGGAGGGTGGTGAAACACTGGAATGCGTTACCTAGGGAGGTGGTGGAATCTCCTTCCTTAGAAGTTTTTAAGGTCAGGCTTGACAGAGCCCTGGCTGGGATGATTTAATTGGGGATTGGTCCTGCTTTGAGCAGGGGGTTGGACTAGACGACCTCCTGAGGTCCCTTCCAACGCTGATATTCTATGATTCTATGAAAGGTGAAAAGGCAAAATGCCACATTTATTGTGAATACAGAAAGACTCATAGTAAGCAGTTAGTTAGAGCTATAACATTCCATTCAATTTCATATTTATTCACATATTCATTCATACAAACACACACACACAGGTTCTGCAAGGTTGTTATCATAGTTACCAGCCTTAGAGTTGCTCATGCCAAGCCACTGGCCAGGTGGCCTGGACATGAGAAGGGAGCAGGGCCTTGTCAGATGCTCATCTGATGCTCCTGGAAGTTGGTTTGCAGAATCAGACCCCAAAGTTCTCAGTTTCTAGAGTCCATTTTTATAGGAGTTTCTTCCTATGCCAGTCTATGGGAATTGCTTCATCATGCTGTTGCTGAATCAATCAGCAGATAGCACATTCCTGACGGCTCCGTGCTGCCAGGTGTTATCTTGTTCTTTGGTTCTCCCATCGTTGAGGCTGTTGGGTGGATTCCAGTCTGCCCTCCGGGGGTCCTCTGGTTATTTCCACTTGATGCCTTCTTCAGCCGATGGACACTGGATTCTTAGGCTGGCACCTCCCTGATCATTCAGTTATTATCCACACCAAGCTTCCTCCCACATACATCCTCTATCTCTATTTTAATCACAATTGTTAACAAAGCGAGATGAATACAACAAAAGGGCGGGGAGTCTCTGGGTGCTGTTTCTGTTGTTACAGAGTATTGTTTTGAGTCTCTCTCTGCGTGAGTAGTTGTTGTTACAAAGAATTGCTTTGAGAACAGACTCTGTCTTAGAATGTACTAACACAATTTGCAGTTTGCAAGTTTCACACACAGAGGGAGAGAAACAGTACCAAAAACTAAGAGACCTCTTAATTAGTAATACCCTGGAATTTAAACTATGGGGAATCAAACTCATTTGTGATTTTAATACAGAACTTCTTTAATATGATCCAACAACATTACGGGAAGTAGAGACCAGACTTACAAAGACGAAAAACAAAGCCCCAGAAAAAGATGGCATTTACTATGACATCCTGAAAAAACAGCTGCCTGGTATTAACTGCACTTTTCAACAAATGCAAACAGTTCCACTGTACTCCCAGCTCCTGGAAGAAGTCTATGATGGTGCTCATCTACAAGAAGGGCCAGCAAGACGACCCCTGCAACTGGAGATCCATCTCTCTCTGCTCCATCATGTACAAACTGTATGCCAGCTGCCTCACGGCTAGGATCACAGACTGGTCGGTGAATGGAGGAGCCATTAGCTCCACCCAGAAAGGCTTCATGTCATGAGAAGGCTGATCTGAACACAACTTTGTCCTTCAGACTGACATCCACATGGCCAGGAGGACACGGAGGCAATGTGCCAAAGCATGGCTTGACCTGGCTAATGCTTTTGGGTCGATGCCCCACCAGCACATTTTTGCCACGCTGCGAGAGTTTGGGATGTCTGAAAACTTTCTCCAACTGATCCGGGAACGTTATGAAGGCTGCACCACCACCACCCACTCCATGGAAGGAGAGACACCTGAAATTCCTATCCATAGCGGTGTGAAGCAAGGTTGTCCCCTCAGTCCCATCATTTTCAACTTAGCCATGGAGCCCCTCATTTGAGCAATCTCCAGCAGTCTTGGCTTTTTTGACCTGTATGGCAACGGCGTGAATATCCTGGCCTACACAGATGATCTGGTCCTAATCGCAGCCACCCCGAGTGTTCCCAACAAATGCTCGACATCACCAGCCAGGCTGCCAACTGGATGGGACTCCGCTTCAAAGCTGGGAAGTTCGCATCCCTGCATATCAATGGCAGTAGAAGGGACTCAGTCCAGGTGACGTCTTTTCAGATCCAGAGTGAAGCTATGATCTTCCTCGAGGACAGGCAAGCGTATCAACATATCAGCATGCCCCCGGGTTTCTGCATCCAGCAGACACCTGAGGATACCATCACAGAGATCCTACGAGATGTGGCCAGGATCGACTCCTCCCTCCTGGCACCGTGGGAGAAGATCAATGCCTTGAACACCTTCCTGATCTCCCATATCTCATTTGTCCTGAGGGAATCTGCCATGGTGAAGGTTCCTCTGAACAAGGCAGACAACACCATCCGGCAGCTGGTGAAGAAGTGGTTGTTTCTTCCCCAGAGGGCCAGCAATGAACTGGTATACATCTTGCATAGGCAGGGCAGCAGAAGAGAAGCGATGAGAAACACAGTAAGGAAAGTAAATGAAATACTTCCCTGATAGACTGTATTTTCTAAATGGACAACCTACCCTAATTCTCAATTATTGAGGGACAATCTCCACTCATTGATCTATTTTGCTTTCCACAGCCAAATCTCTGTACAATTTCTCATGAGTGATGTACCCGAATACTTGGATGCTAATATCTAAACTATTCTTAAATGTATTCACCTAAATTTGGGTTATTGCTGATTATGTACTCTATATATCATATGATTTTTAAAAACAAACTCTGGATTTGTGGATAATCTAAGCACTATATCCGGATGTACAGACACTCTTTTCTCAACCTATGTATTACATAATTTTTTTTAACATTAGCTTTAATAAAATTTTTAACTTTTAGAAAGATTCCTGATCTATGCCTCTGTCTAGGAAAAGGAAGGCCCTTTTCAAATGAGTGTGAAGCCAGGGTGATAAATTTTATTTAAGTTATTATCACAGGTAATATGAAATGATGCACTCCAGAACAGGAAAACTATAGTAGGCTTCAGTGGGGGTATAGGAAAATCAGCATCACCTAATAATAGTACTACCAAACTAAAGCAATGGCTCTATCAAAGACTTTCCGAGAATACTTCAGAGGATTGGAGGGCAATTAAATCTGAAAAATTGTTTTCTCTGCTCAGCTGCTGGCCCACATTTGCTGACTTGCAGCAAGGTGTTGGACAGAGCCATGATTCAACACCCTCTTTCCTCTTTGCTCTATCTGTGTTTGCTGGGCGACAGTTTGTTATGAGATTTTTAGTATATTTGCTCATGGTTTGACTTTTACAGATTTTTCCCATTCTTGGCTACCATTTTTAAGCAGGTCATATGGCATAGTTCACTCAGCTGCTCTGAATAGCTTGCTATGAACTTCTGTCTTGCTTGGAACAATGGTCTACACAGCCTATCATGGGAGGACAGTGCTGGAAGAGGGGTGCAGAGAGGGCTGACAAACCTTGCAGTGTCCAGAGGGACCAAAGAGGGGTTGGGAAGCAGCCACTTGTGCTGTGGTGGCAGAGCTGGAGGGGAAAGTGACCTCTGCCATCGTGTGATGAGTCATCTCTTCATTTCACAACCAAAATGGTAGTGTTCATAAAAATTCAGAAAGCTTTTTCCTCAGCTTCTGAGAATACTAAACCAGCCATTGGCTGGTAAAGGTAACAAAAAGCAATATGCATTGGGAAGAATTCTTCTTTTCTCCCTCCTTCTGCACCTTCTCAGTTGAAATTCCAGAGTCAGAGACTTGTTGCAGAGGTTTTGGGATCCTGACAAAGCCTCCAGGTTCCTAGTCCCCATCTCTGGCTTGCACAAGGCCACTGAGGCAGTATTCTTCTCCCTTCCTGCTAGTTTTAGATTAATAGATATTTAGGTCAGAAGGGACCATTATGATCATCTAGTCTGACCTCCTGCACAACGCAGGCCACAGAATTTCACCCACCACTCCTACAAAAAAAACCTCACACCTATATCTGTGCAATTGAAGTCCTCAAATCGTAGTTTAAAGACTTCAAGGAGCAGAGAATCCTCCAGCAAGTGACCCGTGCCCCATGCTACTAGCCCCTTGCTAGTTCTTCAGCAACCTGGTGCCAGGTACCTTGGTGCTGTCCAAAGTATCTTGGTTCTGTCCAAAAGAATCCACCTATCTGTGCTGGAGCAGATATTGGCACCGTGGTTCTTTTTATGGGCATCTACAACCCATTCATTTCCTCCCAGAACTGATTTTCCAAATGAATGATAGCCTGTTCGGCAAAACATTTGGACACCTCATTTAAAAGTACAGAGTTCAGCTGGGACTGCATCACCTCTTTGCTTCAGATATGCACAGCTGCCCAGATGTCTGCCAAGACGCAGCTGGCAGCATGCTCATACAATAGCTTCTTCTGAGACATGCTGCAAAAGTGGTTTTGCTAACGATCATAAAGAAATGGATACCAGTGAGAAATAGCACACTACGAGATCTCTGCTACTTGTACAAGTAAAGAGCTTAAGAAAAGTGTGACCTTCTTGGGCCAGAAGAGCATAAAACCTGTCCCCTAAGCAGTGTGTATTTGTGCTCTGGTATGAAGAGCACTGTGGGGACAGTACTAATTGCACTATCTGCGCTATTATGCAGGCACTTGTCGTCTGCAATGGTGCTGTCATGCTGGAGGTAAATGATGTGGTGGTTAACCTAGGTTGGTGTAAGTGCCGTCCAAATGGTGGAGTGAACACCTGTGCAATATTGGGACCCATATTGTCTATAACACTTGGTGTATTTCAGACTAGAGCTGTTTGCAAATTTTTTGACAATTTTTTTTAAATCAGAAAGATTTCTCAGGTCCAGGATGGAATTTTGAGAAAGACACCCTGGAATAGCCAATAACCCCATTGTTATGGCACTCACCTGGGAGGTGGGAGATCCAGGTTAAGTCTCTATTCCAATTCAGGCAGAGTAAGGACATGACCCTGGGCCTCACACATTTCAAGGGAGTGCCTTAACCACTGGAGTGGATCCAGCTCTGTTTTTTCACCCATTTCAAAAGGCCTAGTTTTTCTTTGCATAAAACAAATTCATTTCAGATAATCACCTAAATGTTTAGGTGTTTATATATTTTCAATCTGCAACGTTAGGTTGAAAATCTAATTCTGAGCATCTTTAAATCATGGTTATTGTAAGACCCCAGTACTTAAAGCCAGCAGCAGCTTTCATTTCTAGTCTCTCTCCTTATCAGCATCTCTTTGCAGATGACATAAGTATAAAGAAGAGAACAGCTGTATTTTTAAGAGAGGGAAAAGATGGTTTTGTGGCTAAACTACAGGGAGATATAGGTTTGACTCCATCATGGACTTCGTATTTTACCTTTGACAAGTCACTCAGCATGTCTCTGCCTTATCTGTAAAATGGGGATAATAATATTTCTCTTGGGAGGCTTAATTAATACATATTTTGAAAATACTTGGAAATTCTTGGATGGAAGATACTGCAGAAGTGTCAAGTGTTATATTACAAAGCAGTTTTTCAACAAACTAATGTAATTTACTGATCATAGCTGAGTTTTAAGCTCTTTCCATCCTCCCTCAACTTCAATTCTTAGCCTTCAAACTCAGTTCTGCTTTGACTTGAGATTATGCATGCAGAGGAGCACACTAATGCCATTATTACATAATACTTCAGAAATGCTCATATCTCTCAACAAAGATACAGCTCATTCACACACCTTATGCAAACAATTGCTACACAGGTGAGAACATGTACTGCTATGTTTGAAAAGGCTGTTTGGATGAAGTCGTCATGGCCCTTCCCAGGCCAATACAATCAAACCCTCCCCCCCATAAACTGTTTTCTTCTGTTCCTCGGGTTGGCAAGATGCTGCTACTTCACTGCTTGTGGGAAAGATCTGCACAATGAAAAACAATACCTTGTTCATGTTCAAGGTTGTGTTGACCCCTATTGCATACACCAGTTGCAGCAGATATTATGACTGATTAATAGTTTCTAAATAGCTAATCCAAATGATGTAGATTATGAGAATCTAGATTTGAATTAATATGTAATCTTGTAAATCTTTGCACACCCCACCATCTTCATCACAATCTGCATCTGGTTGCAAGAAAAATATCCCAGAGATCTTTCTTTTTGGATTACCACCCATGCAAAGAGAACAGACAAATTTGTTTTCACAAACCTTCACACATGGAAAGATTTAATTTTTATATTTAATTACAGCCTGACAAGCACTATTCTGCAGGAAAGAGCAAAGGTGACCAAAACTGTTCGTTTATCAGTGGCAGGGCAACAACAAAGATTGGGGGGGAGGGATATCTCAGTGGTTTGAGCATTGGCCTGCTAAACCCAGGGTTGTGAGTTCAATCCTTGAGGCGGCCATTTAGGGATCTGGGGCAAAAATTGGGGATTGGTCCTCCTTTGAGCAGGGGGTTGGACTAGATGATCTCCTGAGGTCCCTTCCAACCCTGATATTCTATGGCACTTATGAAAATGAGCTCAGATCTGGATTCCTTGTGCTTAATACATACTAAAGAATCAGAAAATGTCTTTGTCAGAATGTTGCCAAATTCATAGTTACATGGAAGGCTTCTACCTGCAGCACAAGAGACTCGACCTCGTAATAATTTAAAATTAAGACAATTTCCTTAGATGTCTATATTGTAAAACAGAAGAGATATTCCAATGAAAGAGTGAGAAACAAATATAACAGCTGAAATACTGGAAGCATTTCTCTATTCCTCTACTGTTCTCTGCTCCTTCTCCATTTCCAGCACCGGTACTTTTCCTGTAACGCTGCTCATTGGCAGCACAGCTTTGGAGTGTTTTGGCATGGAGTAGTCTGTTTATTCTCCCTGGAGACTGTACATAGATCATAAGTCCTTGCTAGCATTCTTAACCCTTAAATGTAACTCACAGTGTTCACTTTCTGAGTTACTATGCCACAGCAGCTGCAGTGCTGGAACGTGGGGAGAAGGAAAACATTTTCAAGTTGTCATGTGGGGAGTCATACACTTTTCTAATCCCATAATTCTTTCATGGGATTTGCACACACAGCTCTAAATCATCCCCAGTACTTTAAAAATGTTCAGTTTAGTGGACATCAATGTCATCATCGCTATTTACAAAAGAAGCAGGCCACTGCCCTCACTTCTATTAAGGAATGCCTTGTTCAACTCAGATTAGTGACAGCTGCCACAAGTTTCCTTAAATCCAGATTTCTGTTGTTTCTCTGTGTTTGCTTCTTGGGAGAGTTGGTGTCTACTTCATATTTTATTCTGCTACGGTATGTAATGAACTGGCTCACCCCCTCAATATTACAGCATGATGCAATCTAAATGCTGATGATTTTATGGTAAGTGCTAGATTATAGATTTTTTGGAAGTGGTTTAACTATACTAACTACTGTACTAATGACGTTTCTCACTTTTACAACACTTTCCTTGTCTAGATGTCAAAGCACTTTTTAAAGATGAGTAAGCATTATTATTCCTATTTTACAGGAGAGACTTGCCCAAAATAACACATCATTCATAACACATATGGGAAGAAAACTCATGTGTCATGTTTCCTTGTTACACACTCAGTCCACTAGATCAAGATACCCCTTTATGCAGGAACCATTCATGGATGATACAGTAATGCTGAAATGTTACTTGGAGTTTATCTGCAATTTTAGAATGTCTGGCATTTATTTTTGACTGAGTATATTTTTCTTGTATAAAATAGGACATTGACTTTTTTTGCTTACAATTCCTCTTTTTGTCTCCTTTTCTTTTACCCTAATACTGCTTTTACACTACTGATGGCTTAAGGCAGGTGCTTAAAAGATGAAACAAAGAGTAGGAATAAATGGTCAGTTTTCACAACTGAGAGAGGTAAATAGTGGGGCCCCCAGTACTAGGACCAGTGCTGTTCAACATAGTCATAAATTATCTTGAAAAAGGGGTACACAGTGAGGTGGCAAAGTTTTCAGAAAATAAAAAATTATTCAAGATAGTTAAGACCAAAACAGACTGTGAAGAGTTACAAAACTGGGTGACTGGGCAACAAAATGGCAGATGAAATTCAGTGTTGATAAATGCAAAATAATGCACATTGAAAAACATAATCCCAGCTATACATACAAAATGATGAGGTCTAAATTAGCTGTTGCCATTCAAGAAAGAGATCTTGAGTCACTGTGGATAGTTCTCTGAAAACATCCGCTCACTATGCAGCGGCAGTCAAAAAAGCTAACAGAATGTTGGAAACCATTAGGAAAGGGATAGATAATAGGACAGTAAATATCATAATGCCACTATTTAAATCCATTGTATGCCCACACTATGAGTACTGTGTGCAGTTCTGCTCACCCCATCTCAAAAAAGATATATTAGAATTGGAAAAAGTACAGAGAAGGGCAACAAAAATTATTAGGGGTATGGAACAGGTTCCATATGAGGAGAGTTTAAAAAAGACTGACTTTTCAGTTTGGAAAAGAGATGACTAAGAGGGGATATGATAGAAGTCTATAAGATCATGAATGCTGTGGAGAAAGTGAATAAGGAAGTGTTATTTACTCCTTCGCATAACGCAAGAACCAGGGGTCACCCAACGAAATTAACAGGCACCAGGCTTAAAATAAACAAAAGGAAGTACTTCTTCACACAGTGTGGAACTTGTTGCCAGGAGATGTTTTGAAGGCCAAAACTATTACTGTGTTCAGAAAATAATTAGATACGTACATGGAGGATAGGTCGAGCCAAGATGGTCAGGGATGCAATCTCATGCTCTGGATGTTCTTAAGCCTTTGGCTGCCAGAAGCTGGGACTGTTCTTTTCATTCTGCATCTGGCATTGGCCACTGTTCGAAGACAGGATACTAGGTTAGAAGGACCACTGATCTGAACCAGTATGGCTGTTCTTATGTTCTCTGGAGATGTGTTTGATTGTATTCAGTTTATTAGAGACACGTTTTGCAATTCTGTGTGAAAATCCAATAAATATACAGTAATTAAAAAGGAGATTATGAGATTCTAGAAACCCATTTGCCAGCCTGTTAATGAAAGGACACTTTACATACTTAAATATTTGCCAATATAATCTCTAAAAGGTTGTGGCAGTTCTTAAGCTCATCTACTGCGATGTTCCATTGTCAGTTAGATCCAGCGTCACCCCGCTTATTCAGAACCTGAAATACAGAACGTGGAACTTGGTACATAGTGCTGACAATAAAGAAACAGCTTTTGTTACTAATCTGACAAACATTTTACCAAGCCCTGGATACGTGGCTTAAACACATTATTTCCGCTAGTTACCAGTGAAACCACTTTTAAACTCCGATAATTTTGATGATAGACTGCATTGTGTAATTGACAGCAGTTGGAAATCCTTCAAGTTTTCTTCAATGAGAGATTACTACTTAGTGCTTATATAGAGCTTTACATTTTAAAACACTGTACAAGCTAATTATCCCTGAAAACACCACTTCTGAGGATATTTTTCACATTTTGCACAGGAGGACACTGAGCTACAGATAGGTTAATCACCTTTCCCTGGTCCCACTGAAGTCAATGGAGGACGGAGTTTTAAACTACTTGCCCAGAGTCATACAGCAAATACGTGGCAGAGCCACATGAGTGCTTGGCTGGCTCCCAGTCCCATGCTCAGTCAGCTAGGCCATCTTCCCTCTCTCACTTACATTGCAGTATGTGATTCAACTATAGATTTATTTTGCCTTCTGCTTTTAAATGGAATGAATGTAACATTCATGAAAGTGAGTCAGGCACTGTATAGGATTCCCCACTCAGTTACACTAGTGCATCCAGGCTCAGGAATTACATACAGTTTTGGGAATCACTGACAGGAAGCTGCCAAGCATCCCCAATTGTATCTGAGCAGTTGATCTGTGATGTACATAGCTAGCGACTAATATGAGATCATTAAACTCTTGTTCACAGCAGATTAAAATTATAGTTTGAACTCAAGTCTACTGAGATATGATGTTCGTGTATTAGGTAACAAAACTCTGGGCTTTCTATAAATTTCTTGATGTCTACATCAATACCAGGCCATTTTATAAAACAACTTCTATTGTGGCTGTACAAACATTAATTTAACACTAAAATAGGCAAAATTACAGGGATTAGTTGATAAGAATGTTATATGAAGTTTAACTAATTTGGCAATCCAGCATTTTTCTCTATATCTGGAGTATACTGGGCCACTTACATACTGTAAATTATGTGACTACTACATATTTTAAGGCTTGTAGGCTAATAATGTTGCAAGGCTGATATGAGAAAACCTGGATGTTATATATTATTTACCTTGCATAATTAGGCTCTGGATGACAAAGAATACCTTTTAGGTAAATGAATAAAAGGTGGAGGTTATAATACATGTATATTCCATAAGAGATGATCTTTTTCAGGTTGTGTGTGGGAGATTCTGGCTATTATCCAGGATGACTCAGCTGTTGTATGGCTTTTGTGAGTCAGTGACAACTTAAGTGACGTAAATATAAATTACAATCATAACAAGCAAATACTTCTCTTGAGACTTCTACTGTTCCTTGTGACCCTTGCTGTTACTTTGCCCTAAATTATACAAATGTTCTGAAGACAATACCTTTTATTCTATTATTATTTAAGTAACTTACATTAGGACTCTCTTTCGGTTAGTGTGTCTCATGTATTGATGCAGCAACAATGATTTAACTGATCAGCTGCTTCCCTTTTCACATTGTTTTGCAGAAAATTGTCTCCAGATTAACAATAACCATAGTAAAGATGTGACTATATCTCATCACCCTATTCACCATGAGTCCAATTTTCAGCCATCAGTACCTACAATATAAAATGAGGTTCCTTGAATTAAAATTTAGAAGTGGGATTTTTAAAAAGCTGCTAACATAGTTCGATGCCCAACTCCCACTTCAAAGTCCCATAAGTGTTTTTGAAAATCCTATCCTAGGTACCTAAGACTGAAAATTGGGACCCTTAATGATAATAAGCTCCAAGGGTTAAATTGGACCACTTAAATAGTCCATCAAAGGGACTGTCTATACTATCAACACTACCTTTAATAACCCAGTACTCCCCAGCTGATAAGAAAATAGTTTGATCTTGTTTGAGTAGATGGTAAAAACCTCTGTTAAAACCCATACCATGCTGCAGAAGTATATTGCCCCTCTGATTTATAACAAACAGCTGGAGTTAAGATACATTTTAAAGCACAGAAATCAACCTCAGCCTTCTTCCCTCTATTATCAAGGATGGACCCTTTGTTTCAAAGTGGGACTTTTTCTGGAATATTCCATAGGCTAGAAGGAAACGGTAGGTTGTACTTGGAATTTATGCCTTGGAATTTTCCCGTTTCTTTTCCAGTTTCTCCTCCTTTGATTTATAAGATCAAAAAGCAAACTAATATTTTGCAGGTTTCAGCGTAACAGCTGTGTTAGTCTGTATTCGCAAAAAGAAAAGGAGTACTTGTGGCACCTTAGAGACTAACCAATTTATTTGAGCATAAGCTTTCATGAGCTACAGCTCTAAGGTGCCACAAGTACTCCTTTTCTTTAGCTCACGAAAGCTTATGCTCAAATAAATTGGTTAGTCTCTAAGGTGCCACAAGTACTCCTTTTCTTTTTGCTAATATTTTGCAGTAAGCACAGCAATTAAGTTAATGGCCTGATACTTTGTTTTCAGTTCTGATATACTTCACAGGCAGTGGCATATGCATGGTAATGTAGCTTGTCCTTTGACAGACTGCCGAGGTGGTACGTCAACACGCAGGTGTATGTGATATGCCTTTCACTTCACTGATATGCTGCGACAGAATTTTGCAACCCTTCTTCATATTTTAGATAAATAATTTCCAGGCTGATCCTCTCACACAATGACTCAAAAAGAACTAAAAGAAATCTGTATCCATTTTTTTTCATTCCAGGAATCTGAAGTAAAATAAAATAAAATAAAATAAATGGATTTTTCAGTAAGTTCATGAGGATATTCATGGTGCAAAGTGCTTCTTATCTTTTGAAACCTCAGTTTACTTATCTGAGCAACAGGCCTACTGTTTCCTTTTAAGTGGCATGAGCTATATGGGAACAAGATTCTATTTATCTGAAGCCACCGAACAATTTCAAAGGGAACTAAAATCCTCTAGGTTTTCCTTAAGAAAAGCTCTGTGGAATGGAATAGAAAATGAGAAGGAATTTGACCCATCCTATGAATGTAGAGAATCATTCCTGTCCCCGAAGGCCCAAATTATTCTCTTAGCACATAGTCCAGTAAATCTGCTGTACGCTTAGGACTTTCACGGGGACTGTGACGAGGATACTTGCCCCTACCAGTTACAGCCTCTGTTCCAGCATCTCCTGAACCTGCTGTGCCCTGTCCGCTGGGAACAGGGATAAATAGCTGATGAAACTAGGTTATTTCAGAATCAGAGGCCCCTTCCCAATCCCCTCTGTGTGCTAGGACATACTGAAATCCTGCAAAGCACACTTCACCAGAATGCACCCCTTGCATCATGGTCCCTTGCAAAGACGGACTATGCCATTTCTGATGCAGTCAGGGTTTTCTGAGTACAGCACAGGGTGGGGAGGCCAGGAGTTGCCCCATGTGTATTCCATGTGTAGTCACTCTGGTACTTTCAGTCCATTGGGAGCAAACTGCCAATGCTTCCTTTACATTAGAAAAATATTATTAGTCTCACAAGAACAAGAAGTAAGGAAAAAGCATGGAAAGGCTGTGAGAAAACATTCCTACATTACTGCAGATTCCAGTACTCTGCTCAGATCCACGCTCCTGAGTAGCTAGAGTTGGGGGGGGGACGGGAAATTTTTCAAAATTTTGACTGATTTCCATTCCAAAACACAACTATTTTTCATTGTTTTAAAATTTGTCATTAAACTTTTTCAAAATAGTTTTTTTATCCTCTTTCTTCCCCCTTTTCCTTCTGCCACAGAATGCAACAGAATGAATGATGTCCAGGTTGAATTTTATTTTTACTCTTTTTCATCATTTTTCCTTTGGCCACTTTTTCAGAATTGCCCACACTTTTGCAAAGTTACAAAGGAAGAAATGCAAAAACAAACAAACAAAACAAAAAAAAACCCCAAAGAAAAAAGAAAAGTAAAAACATATATCACATATAATTTCTTCTATTCTGTGGGGACAGAAAGACAAAGCAGGAGAAAGGGGAAATATATATTAAAAAAACAAACAGATTTCTGGTTTTGACAAAACATATATTTTTTTAAATGGTAGCTTTCTGCCAAAGTTTTCAGTTTCAAAAATAAGCCATTTTTCATTGAAGAAAAGATGTAAACAAAAATTTTTGATCTGTTCTATACATAACACATTTGTCTTAGCCCTGGTCTACACTGGGGCAAGGCGGGGGAATCGATCTAAGTTATGCAACTTCAGCTACGTGACGTACTTAGATCGACTTACCGTGGTGTCTTCACCGCGGTGAGTCGACTGCTGCTGCTCCCCCGTCCACTCTGCCTGTGCCTCTCGTGGCGCTGGAGTACAAGAGTCGACGGGAGAGCGCTTAGGGGTCGATTTATCGCGTCTAGACTAGACGTGATAAATCGATCCCCGCCGGATTGACTGCTGCCCGCTGATCTGGTGGGTAGTGAAGACATACCCTTACTTTTCAGCACAGCTCTTATCTGTTTCTCCCTACAACCTATATTTAAAAAAATAAAAACAAAACAGCCTGTCATACTGCAGTCTCAGTTTTGCACCCCAGTTAAGTACAGCTTCAATGTCCAAGGTCAGACTTAGACTCAGTTAAGAATCAGGGCCAATGAGTGTGACCTTCTTGCCTTTTCTGTAGTCAACCTTACTAAAAGGCCAGCTTCTCCTTGAAGGATTATATATTTATTCTAAGTGAATAGCTTCCTGGACATATTTTGCTCTGCCATATGCACTCTGTTGTGTTCCCTGTAATAAATATTTAGAAAGCTGATATTTAGAAAGTTGATATGGTAGAATAGCGAAGCCATTTATTCTCATCCAAGAAGTTACTCAACAAGACAAATTCTCTTCAAATGTGACGTGTTCATGAATTAATTAATGCATTTCAAGAGTCTTCTGTGTTAGAAATGTGCCTTGTTCTTTACAACCTGTGACCAAACACTTTCAACCTGACCAGATGATTTGCTCTGTTGACCTAGGGCAGGTTTAACTCAGTGCACAAGCACTAAAAAAAAATGTTCTTTTAATAACTTCCTTTGTAGGGGGTCAGAAGGAATCTAACATTTTCTCTTTTAAGTCAAGAACATCTTAATTTCAAAAGGACAATGTCATCTCTCTGTGTGGACTCTGTGCTCCTGGAAGGTGAAAAAGTCACAATAAAGCATGAAGCAGCAGACTTTTGTAAACCATGTAGTGTATTTGTTTTGGTGCCCTCATTTTGCGGGAAATACATGTAATCAGGTTTATTTTTTCCTGAAATGGACTCCAAGCCAGAGAGAGACCTGGGGAGCTGCAGTTAGTTTCTATATCTTTATAATTTTATAAGCGTGCACAGATTTTTCTGGACCATTTGGAATGAGGAAAATAGCTGCCATCTTGAGGCTGAGCTGCCGTAGTTATGTGGAACTAACTATTGAAGCATTGGTTTATTCATGGAAATTGTTGATCCACTTTAGGGAAGATGTTAACACAGGTGACATATCACTAGTTCATACCTTGATGTGTGTGAGATGAATTGGCCCAAAAGTACATGTATCTCTACTATAAGACTATATTGACATCATAAGTTATAACAGCCCTTAATATGACCATGTTAGATATCTGCAGAGATATTGTGTCTGTTACTTTAGAGAAATATCTTAAAATGTTCCTTTTTAATTCAACACATGATGTACAGCTCTAGTAGATCCAAATGCAGATGCACCAGACAGCAGCACAAAAGGAGCAGATGTGGAGTAGAATGGCAGGGTAAATGTAAAGTTTTTAGGCAGCAATATTGAATGTTTGGAGTGAAATCAGTTCTTGATTTCCCCATGACTGCTCCCTGTGAATGGCTGTTGGTCGTTTGGAAGGACCAGCATTGTTCTCACCTCACACTAGTTAGCCCTGCGGTCGTCTAGCTGCATAAGTCTTCTTCCTTCAGGCAAGTACTATCTCCCTCACAACTTCCATAGCAATGCTCCTTACAGGAAACAGCAAGATGTTTCTCTGTGACAGCAGCAGCAGAGAGGAAGATGTTTTTGCAACCAGTCAGAAAAGGAGTAGAGACCCCACAATAAAAGTAAAATAAAATCCTTTAAAAATAAATCAATGAGCTCTCACTCTCTCTCTCTCTCATTGTGACTCTCAATTATGAAAAATTAGTACAGCCACTTTCTAAAAATTAGCGAAAGAGGCAGTCTAAGTGTAACCAGAGTACCTTCTTAATCATTATAATTATTATTAAATAGATGTATCACAAAAGAACCTACAGGCACTAATCAAGATCCGGGCTTCATTGTACAACCATATAGTAAAAGACAGCCCTTGCTTACAAGAGCTTACAATCTAAATAGACAAGACAGATGAAAGGTAGGAGAAAGGAATTATAATTTCCATTTTAGAGATGGGGAACAGGAGGCAGAGAAAGATTAAGTGACTTGGGTCTGGGTCACACAGGAAATTTACCGCAAAGCTAGGAACTGAATGCAGATCTTATGAGTCTTGGTTCAGTTCCTTAGCAAGGCTATTTTTCTTTTTGATTATTATTTATAACAGATAAGGGATCATCTTTCTGTTCTGTTTGTACAATGCCTAGCACAATGGGGCCCTAGTCCATGACTGGAGTTCTTAGCTCATCTTAATTAATTAGCCTCTTAGAGTTGGTATGGCAACTTCCACCTTTTCATGTTCTCTGTATGTATATATATCTTCTTATTATATGTTCCATTCTATGTATCTGATGAAGTAGGCTGTAGCCCACGAAAGCTTATGCTCAAATAAATTTGTTAGTCTCTAAGGTGCCACAAATACTCCAGTTCTTTTTATGGATACAGACTAACAGGGCTGCTACTCTGAAACCTGTACAAATAATGATAATAATGACATAATAGACTCAGACCTGGACACCTTTCTTTACATGAGTAGTCCTTACTCACCTGCAAAAGTCAAGGGCACTGTTTGCATGCATAAGCACTACTCACACGGAAACAAGTATTTCAGGACTGATACAGACCCCTATATCAGTCATAAAAATATAACAAGAGATAACAAATCAAGGGAGAACAGAAGTGTCCAAGATAAGAGAAGCATGAGGATTATAAAAGTAAGATTGAGATAAGATTGCATATGTAAAATCTCAGGGTTTAAAAGAACTTTAAGGTAAAAGAGTAAAAAAAAGTAGCTAGTGAACTCCATCTCTTCATTCTAGAATTAAAAATGATGTAGAAGGAAGATAGATATGCACTGAATTAACAACCTGACTGCCAAATTTCAGACAGATGTGAATTCAGATGGCAAAGTAACCTCTGAGGAATAAGAGTTATAACAACAACTGACCCTTAAAATGAAAGCTGTACCCATAGTTCTCAGCCTAGTAGTCTGAAAGTTCTGGCAATAAGCACTTCTTTTTGTGATTAAACTCTGAAATATATCTGTAAATAAAGTGACTTCCCTTTTTTTTTGTTTTGATTTTAAAATTAAAGCTAACTTTTCTGGGCCTATTGCTGCAGTGGCCACCATGCTGAAGACAACATAATGTTATTTTAATATTAGCTGTAGAATATTTGAATTAAAATAGCAAACATTACACAAATACTAGTGCTCTGATTCAATTCAAAGACACATGAGACTTTTGATATTCATGAATTCACATATTTTAGAAATAGGTCTGCATGATTTGGTTGAATATGGGCATTCTAGCTCAAATATCCTATATCAACATCACTTGCCAATCCATAGGCAGTCATTTATTTGCTTGTTATAATCCAATAATGAAAAAGTTAACAAATAATGAGACTGGTTTGTGAATGTTGCCCAAAACCTAAAGATGCCAAAATGTACATTAATCAAATATTACTTTTAATACTTGCTAATATATATATTACATGATTACATACTATGTTTTACCACAGGAGCTTTGCCTCATTCTATGAACAGGGAATGAATCAAGGATGTGTAGTCACTGAAACTACTGTCATGCAGAAGTTCAAAGGTGTGTAGTGAATGAAGCAGGGAAATACACAAAGAAAAATGATGGTCTCAGGGTTAAGGCAGTTGAAAGCCACCCTGCCTCATTGGATCTTATCCCTGCCTCGGCCACAGAGTTCCTATGTGATGCTGGGCAAGTCAGTGTAAACAAACTGTTTACAGGTGGCTGCTATAGGTTCCTCATTTTCTGGGTGCCCAACTTGGGTCTGATTTGATTAAGGTCTGAGCACTCAGCTGCAAGTGAGGGCACTGGAAGCTGTGCTTTGAATGTATAATGTGCTATAAAATGCAAAATACTTTGAAAAATCAAGTCCTAGGCTTCTCAAATTAGGCACCCAAAATGCTTTAACCTCTGCCTCAGTTCCCGATATGTAAAATGGGGATAATAATAGCACCTCACCTCATGAGGTGTTGTGAAGATAAATTCATTAATGCTTGTAAAGAACTAAAGGCCAAACTTTTAAAGGTATTTAGGCATGTAAAGATGTAGATAGGTGCCCAGTGGGATTTTCAAAATCAGTGTGAAATCAAAGTTAGGCAGCTAGGAGCTTTTGAAAATCCCACTGGGCACCTATCTGCATCTTTACGTGCCTAAATAACTTTAAAACTCTGTCCCCAGGGCACTACAATGACAGTGCCACAGAAAAAGCCCATGGAGAAATGAGTAATTCTGTATTCAGTGCAGGGTTTGGATGGTGTGCAGTAAATAGTGCACAGGCCACACATTAAATGATAAGGATAAAAATATTAAATAGCAACCCATTGAATGAATACCTTTCATCCTGTGCACTGAATGAGGCAAGGGTCTGGGGGGGTAGGGGGCGGGGAGGGTGCAGGGAAGAAGAGCATGTGATCAGATAATTAGAGACTATATTGTAATGCACAAGCACTAAGGGGTTGAATTAAAATTGCACAGGCTATATTCATTCTGGCATTTCTTAACTTTTGAGTGGTTGACTCTGAAACTGAAACATTCATTTAATGTACTTTTTAAGCATGTGTGTGTATGCTTTAAAATATGTTTCAAAATTGTTACGTTACATGTATATATATATTATTTTAGTTTTTGAAAAAAGATCCGTAAAATATGAATAGAAAAATAGAACACAGAATATTTATCATGAAGTTAATTTTTTGTTTGCTAATTTGCCTATCCTCTGAAATCATCTAATGCAAGAAGTGTGAAATTTTAAGCATACAATCATCCTGATTTAGTTTAAGAGAAGAACTGTTACTTATATATGTGTGTTTCAGAGTAGCAGCCTGTATTTGCAAAAAGAAAAGGAGAACTTGTGGCACCTTAGAGACTAACAAATTTATTTGAGCATAAGCTTTCGTGAGCTACAGCTCACTTCATCGGATGCATTCAGTGTGTGATCCAGTTACTGACTTTGGGTTTAGGGACAGCATCATATAAAATCTTAAACAAAAGGTGAAAGTACAGTGTTGACCTATATCACAAAAAGCCTTATTTAGGCATGATCATGTTTGTGTTTTTGGTATAAAGGCATGCATTGTTCTTTACAGTGGCCTTTAGAAAGGCCTTTGAGCTGACTGCTTTTACTGCTGATGTTTGCACACCCAGGCTACAATGAAAATGAGTTATTGGTGCACAAGGGAAGGAGGCCTTCTGCAAATACAAACCTTAGGATTAATGTGCTCTACCCTTTCTGAGCATCCGTCAAACTACTCATAAATACTCAGACTAAACTTACTTCCTGGTCAACCAGCTTCTTCCCCTCTTCTCCTTCCCACCCCCAAGAATATTATATGCAAGAAAACAATTCATTTTTCAAACAGCTTGCTGTGTTAAGGGTAGGGTTTTAGGACTGTGAGTGTGGGTGCGTCCTCTGGGCCTGATGGGCCTTATCTATACTAGGAAAAAAAGTCTTTTTCCATTGAGCTTTGGTTTAACTTGAGTGAAACCCCATCTTAACATCAGTACAGACAGGCTGTAATTTGCGCTGCTAAAATTGAGCTAAAGGTGTTATAAACTGTGTCTACCTTGATTATCATACACATTGTAAGGAGAGTGGTCACGTTAGATAAGCTATTACCAGCAGGAGAGTGAGTTTGTGGGGGGGATGGGGGGAAGAAAACCTGGATTTGTGCTGGAAATGGCCCAACTTGATTATCATACACATTGTAAGGAGAGTGATCACTTTAGATAAGCTATTACCAGCAGGAGAGTGGGGTGGGAGGAGGTATTTTTTCATGCTTTGTGTGTATATAATAAGATCTTCTACACTTTCCACAGTATGCATCAGATGAAGTGAGCTGTAGCTCACAAAAGCTTATGCTCAAATAAATTGGTTAGTCTCTAAGGTGACACAAGTACTCCTTTTCTTTTTGCGAATACAGACTAACACAGCTATTACTCTGAAATGTGTCTACATAGGTGTTAAGTGGGGTTTGCAAGAGAGTTAAGCTAGCTCAGGTGAGGTAACTCAACTGAATTCTCTGACACACCTTTTTTCCTAATGAAGACAAGGCCTTAAAACTGCTGTCTGCTTCTTAGGGTTTGTCTACATGGGGAAATTGACTGGCATTATAGTGGAACAATTATTCTGTTGTAGTTATACTGGCATAACTCTCCCGTGTGGATACGCTATTCCAGAATGAAGTAGAACAATTGCTCTGCTTTTGAAGCTAGACAAGCTCTTAACCTACAATATCCCTGCTGCCCACACAGAAAGAAATGCAAACCTACCTCCCCTCCCAAAAAAACAAACACAACAATTTTCTTGTTCACTTTGTTCATTTGTAAGCAGTAAATCACATTTACAAAGATATCTTCGGATTTCATCTTCCCCCACAGGATGTTCCTGACCAGGAACCAGAGTGTTGCCTTCTTGACCTTATTATTATCATAGTGCCCAGGAGCCCTTTGTGTTAGGAGCTGTACAAACAACAAAAAGACAGTCCCTCCCTCCAAAGTGCTTATAATCTAAGTAGAAACAGCATGAGAGTTCACTAGAGGTAAAACTCAGACACTAATGAGATGGCAGCAAACAAGAACCTAGATGGACATCAGTCTCAATACCGACACATGAGACTGTTAAGTCATGCCAAGAGAAAATAGATGCTGAAGATATTTGGACCCTATATTTTCCAGAACTGTGAAAATACTTTATTTAAAATATCTACATCCAAACAATGTCTCCACTATCAGTATTTTTGTCCCTCCGAGGCCATCCTAGCTTAGTGAATGGGAGAAATAAGAGGTAAGTAATTACAAGTTTTGCTGGTTCTTAAGCTTGCTTATGCTTTACTTGGGCTTGGTCTACACAAGCAACTTATGTCAGTGTAACTGCATTGTTCAGGGGTGCGGATTTTCCATACCCCTGAGTGATGCAGTTATACTGACCGAAGTCCTGGTGCAGACAGTGCTATGTCAACGGGAGAGCTTCTCCCATCAACATAGCTAAAACCTCTTGGGGAGGTTTAATACCTGTAATGATGAGAGAATCCCTCCCATCAGTGTAGGTAGCATCTTCAGTGAAGTACTACAGCTTGGTGCAGCTCTGCCACTGCAGCATTTCAAATGTAGACAAGCCCTTAGCCCTGGTCTACACTAGGACTTTAGGTCGAATTTAGCAGCATTAAATCGATGTAAACCTGCACCTGTCCACACGATGAAGCCCTTTATTTCGACTGAAAGGGCTCTTAAAATCGATTTCCTTACTCCACCCCTGACAAGTGGATTAGCACTTAAATCGACCTTGCCGGCTCGAATTTGGGGTACTGTGGACACAATTTGATGGTATTGGCCTCCGGGAGCTATCCCAGAGTGCTCCACTGTGACCGCTCTGGACAGCACTCTCAACTCAGATGCACTGGCCAGGTAGACAGGAAAAGAACCGCGAACTTTTGAATCTCATTTCCTGTTTGGCCAGCGTGGCAAGCTGCAGGTGACCATGCAGAGCTCATCAGCACAGGTGACCATGATGGAGTCCCAGAATCGCAAAAGAGCTCCAGCATGGACCGAACGGGAGGTACGGAATCTGATCACTGTTTGGGGAGAGGAATCCGTGCTATCAGAACTCCGTTCCAGTTTTCGAAATGCCAAAACCTTTGTCAAAATCTCCCAGGGCATGAAGGACAGAGGCCATAACAGGGACCAGAAGCAGTGCCGCGTGAAACTGAAGGAGCTGAGGCAAGCCTACCAGAAAACCAGAGAGGCGAACGGCCGCTCCGGGTCAGAGCCCCAAACATGCCGCTTCTATGATGAGCTGCATGCCATTTTAGGGGGTTCAGCCACTACTACCCCAGCCGTGTTGTTTGACTCCTTCAATGGAGATGGAGGCAATATGGAAGCAGGTTTTGGGGACGAAGAAGATGATGATGAGGAGGAGGTTGTAGATAGCTCACAGCAAGCAAGCAGAGAAACCGGTTTTCCCGACAGCCAGGAACTGTTTCTCACCCTGGACCTGGAGCCAGTACCCCCCGAACCCACCCAAGGCTGCCTCCTGGACCCAGCAGGCGGAGAAGGGACCTCTGGTGAGTGTACCTTTTAAAAATACTATACATGGTTTAAAAGCAAGCATGTGAAAGGATTACTTTGCCCTGGCATTCGCGGTTCTCCTAGATGTACTCCTAAAGCCTTTGCAAAAGGTTTCTGGGGAGGGCAGCCTTATTGCGTCCTTCATGGTAGGACACTTTACCACTCCAGGCCAGTAACACGTACTAGGGAATCATTGTAGAACAAAGCATTGCAGTGTATGTTTGCTGGCATTCAAACAACATCCGTTCTTTATCTCTCTGTGTTATCCTCAGGAGAGTGAGATATAATTCATGGTCACCTGGTTGAAATAGAGTGCTTTTCTTCAGGGGACACTCAGAGGAGCCCATTCCTGCTGGGCTGTTTGCCTGTGGCTAAACAGAAATGTTCCCCGCTGTTAGCCACAGGGAGGGGGGAAGGTTGAGGGGGTAGCCACGCGGTGGGGGGAGGCAAAATGCGACCTTGTAATGAAAGCATATGTGCTATGTATGTAATGTTAACAGCAAGGTTTACCCTGAAAGAGTGTAGCCACTGTTTTATAAAATGTGTCTTTTTAAATACCCTTTTTTTTTCTCCACCAGCTGCATGTGTTTCAATGATCACAAGATCTTCTCCTTCCCAGAGGCTAGTGAAGCTTAGAAAGAAAAAAAAACGCACTTGCAATGAAATGTTCTCCGAGCTCATGCTGTCCTCCCACACTGACAGAGCACAGACGAATGCGTGGAGGCAAATAATGTCAGAGTGCAGAAAAGCACAAAATGACCGGGAGGAGAGGTGGCGGGCTGAAGAGAGTAAGTGGCGGGCTGAAGAGAGTAAGTGGCGGGCTGAAGAGAGGGCTGAAGCTCAAATGTGGCGGCAGCGTGATGAGAGGAGGCAGGATTCAATGCTGAGGCTGCTGCAGGACCAAAC
The DNA here is from genome assembly GCF_965140295.1 of Lepidochelys olivacea. Taxonomy (NCBI): domain Eukaryota; kingdom Metazoa; phylum Chordata; order Testudines; family Cheloniidae; genus Lepidochelys; species Lepidochelys olivacea. The sequence goes on along the minus strand of NC_140415.1, from coordinate 81,826,678 downwards.
CAGTATGCTCCAGTGCATGGTTGAGCTGCAGCAAAGGCAGCTGGAGCACAGACTGCCACTGCAGCCCCTGTGTAACCAACCGCCCTCCTCCCCAAGTTCCATAGCCTCCACACCCAGACGCCCAAGGATGCGGTGTGGGGGCCTCCGGCCAACCAGCCACTCCACCACAGAGGATTGCCCAAAAAAAAGAAGGCTGTCATTCAATAAATTTTAAAGTTGTAAATTTTTAAAGTGCTTTGCTTAAAGTGCTGTGTGGCATTTTCCTTCCCTCCTCCACCACCCCTCCTGGGCTACCTTGGTAGTCATCCCCCTATTTGTGTAGTGAATGAATAAAGAATGCATGAATGTGAAGCAACAATGACTTTATTGCCTCTGCAAGCGGTGATTGAAGGGAGGAGGGGCGGGTGGTTAGCTTACAGGGAAGTAGAGTGAACCAAAGGGCGGGGGGGGGGGTTCATCAAGGAGAAACAAACAGAACTTTCACACCGTAGCCTGGCCAGTCATGAAACTGGTTTTCAAAGCTTCTCTGATGCGTACCGCGCCCTCCTGTGCTCTTCTAACCGCCCTGGTGTCTGGCTGCACGTAACCAGCAGCCAGGCGATTTGCCTCAATCTCCGACCCCGCCATAAACGTCTCCCCCTTACTCTCACAGATATTGTGGAGCACACAGCAAGCAGTAATAACAGTGGGAATATTGGTTTCGCTGAGGTCTGAGCGAGTCAGTAAACTGCACCAGCGCGCCTTTAAACGTCCAAATGCACATTCCACCACCATTCTGCACTTGCTCAGCCTGTAGTTGAACAGCTCCTGACTACTGTCCAGGCTGCCTGTGTACGGCTTCATGAGCCATGGCATTAAGGGGTAGGCTGGGTCCCCAAGGATACATATAGGCATTTCAACATCCCCAGTGGTTATTTTCTGGTCTGGGAATAAAGTCCCTTCCTGCAGCTTTTGAAACAGACCAGAGTTCCTGAAGATGCAAGCGTCATGTACCTTTCCCGGCCATCCCACATTGATGTTGGTGAAACGTCCCTTGTGATCCACCAGAGCTTGCAGCACTATCGAAAAGTACCCCTTGCGGTTTATGTACTCGGCGGCTTGGTGCTCCGGTGCCAAGATAGGGATATGGGTTCCGTCTTTGGCCCCACCACAGTTAGGGAATCCCATTGCAGCAAAGCCATCCACTATGACCTGCACATTTCCCAGGGTCACTACCCTTGATATCAGCAGATCTTTGATTGCGTGGACTACTTGCATCACAGCAGCCCCCACAGTAGATTTGCCCACTCCAAATTGATTCCCAACTGACCAGTAGCTGTCTGGCGTTGCAAGCTTCCACAGGACTATCGCCACTCGCTTCTCAACTGTGAGGGCTGCTCTCACTTTGGTATTCATGCGCCTCAGGGCAGGGGAAAGCAAGTCACAAAGTTCCATGAAAGTGCCCTTACGCATGCGAAAGTTTCGCAGCCACTGGGAATTGTCCCAGACCTGCAACACTATGCGGTCCCACCAGTCTGTGCTTGTTTCCCGAGCCCAGAATCGGCGTTCCACAGCATGAACCTGCCCCATTAGCACCATGATGCATGCATTGGCAGGGCCCATGCTTTCAGAGAAATCTGTGTCCATGTCCTGATCACTCACGTGACCGCGCTGACGTCGCCTCCTCGTCCGGTATCGCTTTGCCAGGTTCTGGTGCTGCATATACTGCTGGATAATGCGTGTGGTGTTTAATGTGCTCCTAATTGCCAAAGTGAGCTGAGCGGCCTCCAAGCTTGCCTTGGTATGGGGTCCGCACAGAAAAAAGGCGCAGAATGATTGTCTGCTGTTGCTCTGACGGAGGGAGGGGCTTCTGACGACACGGCTTACAGGGTTGGCTTCAGGGAGCTAAAATCAACAAAGGGGGTGTCTTTACATGAAGGAGTATTTCAGGCAGGACTTCACGGAGGGTTCCAATAAGAAATGGTGCACCGAAGTTATTGTTCTTATTGGAACAAGGAGGTTAGCCTGGCCTCTGGTTGATACATGGCTAGATTTACCTCACTGCACCTTCTCTGTGAGTGACTGCAGTGTGATCTAGAGGAATGAGTCCCCTAGACAGGGGAGGAGGCAAATGAGTACAAAACAAATCTGGTCTATTTCTTGTTTTGATCCACTCCATCTATCTTTTACATCTTTGGCTGGCAGCAGACGGTGCAGAAGGACTGCATGCTATCCACATCTCATGGCTGCTCGGCAGAAGATGGTACAATATGACTGCTAGCAATCCTCATCTCTTGCCTGCCCGGCTGAAGATGGTACAGTACGACTGCTAACAATCCGTATCGCCTGCCTGCTCAGCATAAGACGGTTCAATAGGACTGACTGCAGGACTAAAGAGAATGACCTGGTCAAGTCACTCCAAATTTAGTCCCTGGGCCGATGTCTGCCCAGGCGCTCCCAGCCGACGTGGCCAGGAGCACCTCGGACACGACGAGGACGACTACCAGTCATACTGCACCGTCTGCTGCCAGAAGGCAATGGGTTGCTGATACTGTGTAGCAAAGCCGTACCGCATCTGCCAGCACCCGGGAGTCATAGGGTGACGGTTACCTGAGCGGGCTCCATGCTTGCCGTGGTATGGCGTCTGCACAGGTAACTCAGGAAAAAAGGCGCAAAACGATTGTCTGCCCTTGCTTTCACGGAGGGAGGGAGGGAACGGGGGCCTGACGATACGTACCCAGAACCACCTGCGACAATGTTTTAGCCCCATCAGAGTGTTCCATCGTGACTGCTCTGGACAGCACTCTCAGATGCACAATTGTTTGCCGTTGATCTGATGCAGGGAGGGGCGACTGAGGACACGGCTTACAGGGTTGGCTTCAGGGAGCTAAAATCAACAAAGGGGGTGTTTATACATGAAGGAGTATTTCAGGCAGGACTTCACGGAGGGTTCCAATAAGAAATGGTGCACCGAAGTTATTGTTCTTATTGGAACAAGAAGGTTAGCCTGGCCTCTGATTGATACATGGCTAGATTTACCTTGCTGCACCTTCTCTGTGAGTGACTGCAGTGTGACCTAGAAGAATGAGTCCCCTAGACCGGGGAGGGGGAGAAGCAAATGAATACAGAACAAATCTGGTCTATTTCTTGTTTTGATCCACTCCATCTATCTTTTACATCTTTGGCTGGCAGCAGACGGTGCAGAAGGACTGCATGCCATCCACATCTCATGGCTGCTCGGCAGAAGATGGTACAGTACGACTGCTAGCCATCCTCATCTCTTGCCTGCCCGGCAGAAGATGGTACAGTACGACTGCTAGCAATCCGTATCGCCTGCCTGCTCACCATAAGACGATTCAATAGGACTGACTGCAGGACTAAAGAGAGTGACCTGGTCCAGTCACTCCAAATTTAGTCCCTGCGCCCATGTCTGTCCAGGCGCTCCCAGCCGACGTGGCCAGGAGCACCTCGGACATGACGATGACGGCTACCAGTCGTACTGTACCGTCTGCTGCCACAAGGCAAGGGGTTGCTGCTACTGTGTAGCAATGCCGTACCGCATCTGCCAGCACCCAGGAGACATAGGGTGACGGTTACCTGAGTGGGCTCCATGCTTGCCGTGGTATGGCGTCTGCACAGGTAACTCAGGAAAAAAGGCGCGAAACGATTGTCTGCCCTTGCTTTCACGGAGGGAGGGAGGGAATGGGGGCCTGACGATATGTATCCAGAACCACCCGTGACAATGTTTTAGCCCCATCAGGCATTGGGATCTCAACCCAGAATTCCAATGGGCAGCGGACACTGCGGGAACTGTGGGATAGCTATCCACAGTGCAACGCTCCGGAAGTCGACTCTAGCCTCGGTACTGTGGAAGCGCTCCGCCGAGTTAATGCACTTAGAGCATTTTCTGTGGGGACACACACACTCGAATATATAAAACCGATTTCTAAAAAACCAACTTCTATAAATTCGACCTTATGCCGTAGTGTAGACATACCCTAAGTGTCTGAGTTGTTGTTCTCTCCCCCTCCCCCGTTTTTCTGCATTTTATTTAGTGAGGCTAACTGCAGAAACAAGTAATTGTTATCAGTAGAAATACAGTCGCTGTATGTATCTGTATATGAAAAGCTGCTGTGGCTGCACTCAGCGTTCCTACTGGTGCAGAATCCAGTGCTATTGATGTTTTCACACCAGAGACAGAGCAAATTGTTTATTCACGTTCCATTCAGTGTCTGGTCCTCCAGGAATCTTTACTCCATTTAGGAAAGCTAAACAGACCTCTTGTGTCCCCTGCCTTTCCCTTCAGTGCTGAGTATAAGAAAGGATTGCTTGCTACACAAGCAAGAGCGATGTAAAGAATTTATATTACTTGTCCCTCCCACTGACAAATTCCCTGTTTCTTTGTCTGTCCGAAACTGAAAAAACTGGGACAACGGGTAAGATGCCTGGAAGATGACTGTTTTTTTCTGAGATTTTTTGACTCATTTTCCATCTTCCTGTGAGCAATTTTTTCAAAGAATTTGAAGTATTCATCCCACTAACTGATTGATATTGTTGAAGGGAAATCATGGAGTGCAATGGCTCAGAGCCAAAATTGATTCATACCCAGAAAACCATTTGGAATTACAAGTATTCTACTCCACTCATTTCCAAAACCAACATGATAATATGGTCCTGGAAAAATGATACGCTAAATAAACCTTTCAACTATATATCAAGATAGGTATTCTCCCTCTTCTTGTTTGGCTCACTGTCAATGCAAATTACAGAGAATAAAAGAAGTGTCTGATTTCTAAGGTTTAAGTAAGGTCATGGGAGCATTTAAGAACATCTATGAAGTGATTATCCGTGTGACTCAGTGGTTACACATATTTTTACTGATATGTGCCTAATTGTTTTTACAAGGAGAGGTTTAGAACTTAATGATATTAAATACATGCTGAAGCTTAATATGACTGTGTAAATTGCAAAGGTAAAAACAGTTTTCAAAATCTCTGAAGAGCATAATGCAGGAGTATTATTTAAATCTCTCTGCAGCAGATTGCACATGTGCTGGCAATATTTCTTATTTACAGGAACTCCTGATCATGCTGGCAGAGGTATGCGATCATAATGGATTTCAGGAGGCTACATCTGACAAGCAGTTTCCAAAAATAGATAGTAAATAAAATACATAATAATTAAGACTTTGCAGTTACATAGAACTTTTTTATTCATGTAGCTCAAACTTGAAAGAAAAGTGGGTAAATGTTATTAGCTCCATATCACAGATAGAGAAAGAGGTGACGTGAGGATGGGGATGGGGGCTTTGTGCTTCTGTGATCCTAAGCTAGCAGAAATGCCTCTAGGGGGCTTTTGCAGTTGCTATATATTAGAAGTTGAGGCCGCTTTAACTTATATTGTGAGCTTCACTGGCCCTGGGATGTTCCAGGATGGGGCATGGAATGCAGAAAAATGGCATAAATCCACCTGTGCCACCCTTTTGGGTAGTGTGCTAAAGCTCAGTGACACCTAAGGATCTGGGCTTTGGTTTTGAAGCTACATTTAAAATACACAAGAAATACTTTCTAACATAAATATCTTTGGGAGCATCTTTCTGTTCTTATTAGGAAATTTCAACAGAAATGACACACAAAATTCACACACAAAATTAGCCAAGTAAATTCTATAATAAAGGTGAGAAGAGTAATTATATATGCCACATACTTCCTGCTGATGTTACACTGGAAACTGTATGCTGATGTTTGACAGCCGTTCAATCCAGAATGAGTCTAATAAATTCAGAGACTGACATTACTTAGATAAATCACAGGCACAGACTGCCTGCAATAATGTCATTAGTTTTAGAAAATATATCTCTACAACAAGGCAAAAAATTAGCAATTGCACACACTTAAATTATTCCGATAGCCACCAGTTCATTCCAATTATTAATATCCCGTTAAATTGACATGAAAGAATTAAAGGAATTACTGTGAATTTACATCAGTGTAATAATGGAGATCAGAGATTGGTCCATAGACAAGACTGAAGTATCTGTGTACCAGGCTGAGATACCACTTTTTGGCATGATGCACCTGAATTAATATAAGCCTATACTTTGTCTGCCACAAACATAATTTAGTTTCACTGATATGCAGCAGCTGTCAGTTTCAAAAAACAGGCTTAGTACAGCCACAATCATAACAAAACATGACCTTGGCTTACATACAGTAGCCATGGTAGCAACAAAAAGGACACTTCCCACAATGAGTTAGGGGGAGGGCTTTTCTCTCAGTTTCCCATGATTAGGTGACTCAGTTATATAGCAAGTCTGAGAGAAAGTGTCCTGCAATCAAATAAGGTTACTCTGAGACAAGCAGTTTTGTGATGGGATGAGAGGAACTTTGCTTGTCTCATATCTCTAGGGAAGGTCCTTAGCTTAGAAGTTACGATTAAAGCCACTTTTAGCATCAGGAAATTGCATCACTTCATTCATTTACCAAAACAGCAGGGTAGTCTGATTAGCTGAAATTTTTTCTATATTTCCTGTGGGTCAGAGCAGGGGATTGGGAGTCAGGTCTCCTGGGTTTTGTTCTCAGTTCTGCCACTGACTTGCTATGTGGTCTTGGAAAAGTCTTTCTGTCCCTTTATACTTTTCTCATGTGTAAAACAGAGATAATGCTACTTACTTCCCTCCCACAGATGTTGTGAGGCTTAATTAATTTTCCTCGTAAAATGTTTAGAGATGCCTTTCTGGGGTTACCTCTAGAGGGTGCAATAAATGGCTCCCTTTTCCAGTTTAAATTACTTGGCTCTTTTGTATACTCTTGGGAGATCCAGAAAGCACGCGGGAATGAGAAACAAAACCAGGATGTGATCAAACAATTTGACTGCCCTCTCACTGGGTGAGAAGGGATATACATGAAGAAAAAAAATAGTGACCTCTGAGGGAGTGTATATACAGTGGCACACACTACTTCACAGCAGTCCCTTAAAGCCCAAGTAGGTGAAGAAACATGGACTGAATTCCACCCTCTCCCCCAAACCTACAGTCAGGCCACAGTACAGCAGTCTTCACAGGCTAAGCCCTGGTCTACACTAGGACCTTAGGTCGAATTTAGCAGCGTTAAATCGATGTAAACCTGCACCCGTCCACACGATGAAGCCCTGTTTTTCGACTTAAAGGGCTCTTAAAATCGATTTCCTTACTCCACCCCTGACAAGAGGATTAGCGCTTAAATCGGCCTTCCTGGGTCGAATTTGGGATACTGTGGACACAATTCAGCAGTATTGGCCTCTGAGAGCTATCCCAGAGTGCTCCATTGTGACCGCTCTGGACAGCAGTCTCAACTCAGATGCACTGGCCAGGTAGACAGGAAAAGCAATGCAGTACCACGTCTGCCAGCACCCAGGAGACATACGGTGACGGTTACCTGAGCGGGCTCCATGCTTGCAGTGGTATGGCGTCTGCACAGGTAACTCAAGAAAAAAGGCGCGAAACAATTGTCTGCTGCTGCTTTCACAGAGGGAGGGAGGGAACGGGGGCCTGACGATATGTACCCAGAACCACCCGTGAAAATGTTTTAGCCCCATCAGGCATTGGGATCTCAACCCAGAATTCCAATGGGCAGCGGACACTGCGGGAACTGTGGGATAGCTACCCACAGTGCAACACTCCGGAAGTCGACGCTTGCCTCGGTACTGTGGAAGCACTCCGCCGAGTTAATGCACTTAAAGCATTTTCTGTGGGGACACACACACTTGAATATATAAAAACGATTTCTCAAAAAACGACTTCTATAAATTCGACCTAATTTCGTAGTGTAGACATTCCCTAAGAATAACAGTCACTGCTCGTCCATACAAGGTGTTTGGTCACTGGATCTGTGTAGTTATGAAGCTCCTGGCGCCACCTCCAAATCGGCACAGAGCTTCGTTTAGCAGCACACGGCGCAGAAATCCCCCGGCCTACCTATTTTCATGTGATTCAGGCTTATGTTTAGGCTCAGCTCGGCAGTCAGCTTGAAGCAGCTCCAACAACAGGCGGCATGTTCTGCTTACAGTTTGGCCCGAGAGAGTCACAACCCTATCCTTGCAACTAGAGCTGGATGAATAATGGGTTTTTTGATTAACTGGCAATTCCAAAACAATGGGAAAAAATTGTGTTGGGTTGAACTGAAAATGAAAGAATTTTTAAGTTAAATCAAAAAGTCAGAAACAATATTATTTAGGATCCAGTAAAGTAGTGTTTGATTTTGACCATTTTTAAATTGTTTTTGATTTTTAAAAAATAAAATTAAAGGAAATTTTGAATGAAAAGTCATTACAACCCAGAAGTGAAATGTTTCCTTTTTAAAAAATATCAAAATGAAACTTTTTTTTTTTAACCAAAACATTTTGGCAAAATCAACATGAATTTGCAAAACATTTTGGTGTCATGGAGTATACACTGCTGAAAAAAGTTTAAGTCAAAAATTTTCACCCAGCACTACTTAGAGCCCACTTAAAAGTCTATTCAGTTACAGAACTAATCATCAGGGCCATAGCTAATGAGGAATTTCAAGATCAACTGGTCTGTATTCCTTCATTGCATCTTTTTTTGGAGCGATGATCCTGCTAGCAATTCCCCCTCTCATTGGAGGAGCAAGGGAGTTGCTAGCTGGAAGTGAGGAGATGAACCTTTGGCTGATTTCTGTCTACCGAGGCTGTTACACTCCCCGCACGTAATCTGACTCCAAGGACGTCAGAAGTCACTGACTTGGGACCCTTTAAACATCCCTTAGATATTAAGTATCAGAGGGGTAACTGTGTTAGTCTGGATCTGTAAAAGGAGGTGCTGTTGTCATTTTATATTTTTTTCTCGTGTTAGTCTATAAGGTGCCACAGGACTCTTACGTATTAAGTGTCCAGTTAAGAGCAGCCCCTTTTAGCTCTGACCTAGTTGCTATGTAAACAAGGACCTTCCAGTAATTCATTCTAACACGGCAAGCAATCAGGGACATTGTGTGACAGTGTGGAGGAGGCCCTCTGTGATGATAATTTCTGTCTGTGAGATATTCCCCGAAGGGTGACTTGGTGGTACCAGGTCACTGTGGTGATTTGTGCAAATATTTTCAGGTACATCTACTGATCAGGGCTTATGGACTCTTTCAGGCAATATGCTTTTCCTTCACTAGCAGTTCTGCAGAGTCAAAGCAAACAGCACATTCATCAGCTAAAGGTCAAAGCATTTGGCCCCATTCCTTATAGGAAAAGGCACAATGGTTATGTATTAATTGTCATCACTTGCGGGTGGGAGGTTTCCTGCGAATGGAAGCTACATGGAATTTTCTATGTTTTGGTGACTGCAGGAAAAAAGCTCAAAAACATGAATCCTGAAGGCCAAAAACCAGAAGGCAAATAAAAAGAATATATATATATATATATATATATATATATATATATATATATATATATATATATAGTTTTTTAAATAGCATCATTTCAAAACCAATCATCTGACTTTTTAGCTTCTGACTCATGATTTTTGACTGCTTGGAGCTGGCAATAGTGGGTACTGCAAAGCAAGAGGAGCTGATAGTAACACATGGGGACTTTTTGGTCTCAGCCCTAGCTTGAAATCCAACCTAGACTAGTAGTGGCCAAAAGTTAATACTACCAGTTATCCAGATCACACGTGCATTTATTGGCTCCTTTGTCCGCAGTCACTGAAGACGGGACATATGCCGTATATGTATGCAGAATGAACTACCTGACCTCAAGGAATTAAAAAATAAATAGACACACTCTTCTTATGCCATAGTCACTAGACTCCTCTTCTGGCCCTTTCCCTTGGCGGCTGTAGAGGACCATGCTCTTCTGCACTGTGAATCCAGTGACTGTCATAAGTAATTACATTCACTTGAAAAAAATTAAAAGAGTTGTCGTTCTCTCCCCTAGCACTAGTAAGCGTTAACATATCCTACTGCATTCTGACATAAACAAATGAGATCACTGTTTCATCTTGTTACAACGAAAATGTTTTATTTTCTCTATCTGTTTAATGAGAGAAAAATAAAAGCAAAGTGATTTAATTGTGAACAAGCATGTAGCATTCTAATTTGTTTGACTTGGAGTGCATTAAGCTTCATGGTGGCCATGCTCGGATGGAGCAAGAAGAAGTTCAGACTCTGCTTAACTTGCTTGTTGTTTCAGGAGTGTATACAAATTTCAATTTCCAGCTAAGTCACACATCTGTGCTAGCTTGCTATTTGACTGGAAAGTTAAATTCACGTACCATCATCAGGTGAAGGCACAATGCCCAAGACCTAAACCCTTGATAGGTCACCTACAGAAAGAAATTTTGCTCTCATTTAACACATAGTAATGAGTCAACCGCTGATCTACACTTGGAAGAAAATATTGTGACAATATCAAGTGTGACTAAATGTTTTCTCTTATGGGTTCTTTAGCTTTGTTTGCCAAGTGTCACTTTCAAAACAGGGATCTTGCCAATAAAGTATGTAGGCTGAAGGGATTATTTTAATCTACGCTTTTCTTTCATAGGAAGTAGCCTTTGTTTGCCATAGGTTCTAAAGGGTATCATGAGTTTACCATTACTTGCTCGTATATCCTCTATGAGCTGGATCCAACGTCCACTGAAGTAAAAGGAAAGAGCCTGTAAATTGACTTCAGTGGTCAGGGCCGGATTAACTCCCTTGTGGGCCCAGGGCTATTAGATTTTGTGGGACCCCTGTATACAAGTCTTTTCCCTGGGAGGGAGTTTGGTGCAGGAGGGGGCTAGGGCAGGGGATTGGGGTGGAGGAGAGGGTACGAGGTGCAGGGTCCGGCCAGGAGGCGCTTACCACAGGTGGCTCCCAGCTAGTGGCACTGGCCTCACGCTGCTGCTGGAAGCGGCTGGCTGCTAGCACATCTCTGCAGCCCCTGAGGGGAAGGGGACAGCGTGTCTCCGTGCGCTGCCTGCGCCCACAAGTGCCGCCCCCATAACTCCCATTGGCAGGGAACTAGCCAACGGGAGCTGCAGAGACGGTGCTGGGGGCGAGGGCAATGCACAGAGCTGCCTCTCCCCTCTCCCTCACTCCCCGCTAGGGGCCACAGAGACGTGCTAGCAGCCGGTTGCTTCCGGGAGCAGAGTGGGGCCATGGCATGCAGGCAGCCTGCCTGAGCACCCCGCTGCACCGCGGGACTTTTAGAGACCCAGAGTTGGATATCGCTGCCTGTGATTTATTTCTGCGGGGCCCCCCTTGAGCCAAGGCCCTAGGCTGCAGCCTCTAAAGTCCCTGCCTTAATCCGGCCCTGTCAGTGGGCACTGCATCAAGCCCCAGTTCCTTTAATAAAAATAATTATTTTAAACTGAATTGCTAATACCCAGCTCTTAGTGCTTTTCACCAGTATCTCTCAAAGCACTTTACAAAGTCAGCATCGTTCTCCTCATTTTTCAAATGGGAAAAATGAGGCACAGAAAGGGGAGGTAACTTGCCCAAGGTCACCCAGCACGCTACCAAAACTGGGCTGACTATAGCTGAGCACTTTCACACTTAGTGCATGTAATACACATCTAGAAGCCTAGCTGACCTGACGGCCTATCTTTTGCACAAGGCCAAACCAACCTTAAGCAATAGCCAAATGTCCTGTCCGAAAAGAGTCAGTGAAGAGATAAGGCCTTCCAGGGACTACACCAACCCAGCAGGGAGCAAGGGGGTGGAGGTGGGTGGAAGTTCTTAGCCTCTCTTTCAAATGGACCTACCAGCCTCAGTAAAAATGAGGCCATGTGATTGCTGTATATTCCTCAGGAAATGGATTTCAGGGCACTGAAGCACTACAGGGAGGGGTGTCAATGTAAAACCCTGGGGCAGACAGAAGGAAGGTGTTTGTAAGGGAGCATTCTGTCAGGTTGTCCTTTTCTGTATAAAGAACATTGGATCTGACCTAGGTCCATCCTGCCCAACAGCCTGATCCCAGCAGTAGCCAGCACCAGCTGCTTCAGAAGGAAGGTGCAGGCAGCTCTGAGCTAAGCTCCAGTCAGGGAGAGTCTTTAGCTCAGTCTCTGCAGTCAGAGGCTGGTTCATCCCCTGAGGCAGGACAGGTTAGAGCCCTTCAAACACCACAGGAGCTTTTAAAATATTAAGTTTAATTGGACAGCCTTGTTATCCATCTCAATGTCTAATCCCTCTTAACTCCTGTAAAGTATTTGTCCTCAGTGATATCTTGTAGCAGCAAGTTCCACAGGCCACTTGTGAATTGTGTGAAAAAGCATTTCCTCTGCACAGTTTTAAATATGCTCCCTGTCTTGCTTGTGTCTCATGAGACAGGGAGAATAGCAGCACCCGGCCCACCATTGCATACTTTTTCTTGGGCCCTCTCCTCACTAAGGGAACCTTCACAGAAATGTGGCAGTTCCTAACCAGGCAGGAGAGCTGTTCCTCTGAGGAATGCAGTGCCATCTGGCATGCTCCAAGAGGCAGCATGCACTGACCTGTGATGAAGTGTAATGTACTAGCTCAGAGGAAGAAGTGATGTGTAGAGTGAACACCTTGGTGGGTGGGTCTCTGCCTGCAGCCTCACTGGATAGTAATAGCTTTAATTTGTGCAAGAAACCTCAGCTGAGGTACAGAGTTTATTTGTGGTATTGGAAGTAAACAGGCAATATTTGAGACAGCGCTCCTTGGAGCATTCTTCCTGGGGGCTGTGTATGGGAGGGACAGCCTGACTGAGAGTTAAAGGTGATCTGCAAAAGGGAAAGAAATACTGGGCTTCTGTCCCTTTTTACTTCTTTCCAACAGAGAGAGACTGGAAGGGGATAAAAATAAAGAATTATTGCTCATTTCTTACATTAGAAATTCAGGTCGTCTCCCCTGAAGGACTATGGTAACTGGAGAACTAGTGACGTGACAAGAGATTGAAAGCCAAGCCATTGTTATGGTACAATAGTCCAGCCCAACATGACACAAGAAGTTTGTGGTACTGCCAGGAATATAATAAATTCTCCTGGGTTCCAGTCCAGTGCCCCAGCCCCAAGAGAACGCCTTGTTCCTCTTACAACTCCCTTCCCCTCTCACTATCCATCTGGTGACTGAGTGAAGCAAGGGGCCTAGAAAAAAAGCAGTATGTGCTCATGTAATTTAAAGACTACCATCGTGTATGCATACAAGGAAGCAGAGTTAAGATTGTAGAGGCACCCTTAATACAGGCATTTCCTAACTTATGAGTGCTTGACTCTGCAACCTGAACAGTTAAAACCATTACACTCAATAAACAGTGTTACCCATAAATCCCACTAATCTGAATTTCGTATTTTACACAGGTCAGAGTGGAGAACTGGGAAACTATTCACTTTGTTTTTCTTTGTGTGTGTTGTTTCTTACAGTTGACCTATGGTCATGATGTTTATTTCTTTAAAAGGAACCAAAATATAGCAAAGTTAGTTCAAGGTCATCAGCACCCTAATATAAACATCTCCTTCCGACGACATAATCTTCACAAAAGAGAAATTTATTTATTCACTGCTTAGTAAAAGCTTAATCATTTACTTTCTCTACAGTCTTTCCATATATCTGCCACGCTTTAATACTTGATAATTCCTTCTAATACTCTCATTTTTCAGTTCTGATAACAGCTTAAGTTTCTGGGAGTTGTAATTTTTAATTTCATGCTCCCTTGCTTGTGTGTTTTAGCTGTTTTTCCCACTACACACCCGAAGTGTATTGTTTACTGACCTGCCTCTTTGAGAAATGAAGCTTATTATTTTTAATGCACCTGAAACATTCATCCATGCAACTCTAATTTATTTCCTGGTTCACTGTTCATTCTCATCCACTTGTATCCAAAGTGGAATAAAACTGAAGTGAGGAAACATCCTGGTAATAAGCCAAGTGCTGCAGGAAAGCAAGGTACCCCTCACCCCCACAGAATCTATTCCTAGTTATATTGCTCTAATTAAAGACCAAATGCAAAAACTCCTTTGTGTTTGTGCAGTGTTTTCACCTCTGATTTGCTTTCCTCCAGTGCTGAAACTAATTATTAGCAAGTCTGCACATACTGGGTGACCTCATCTCACAATGTAAGTCTCTGAAGCAACAACAATATAAAAATGGAACTAAGTGATAAAGGCTGGTGTTAAATCAGCAGAATTATTTGTCCTAAATATATAGAGAGAGGCACCAAGAGCACATATCAACTGTTAATGTAAATGAAATAAAGAGTGGTTCCAGTACTTTTATACCTGTACAGCACTGTATATGTGTTTTTTAAATAGTGTACTGTGACAGGGTCAGGCCAGATGGGGACAGGAGAGTAATAGAAGGCAGATATATTAGCCCCAGGCTAACTAGGTCCCTTTTCCCTGGGTAAGGTAACAGGGAAGGTTTCAGAACAATCAGGAACCTTCTGGAGACAATTAAGACAGGCTGATTAGAACACCTGCAGCCAATCAAGAAGCTGCTAGAATCAATTAAGGCAGGCTAATCAGGGCACCTAAGTTTTAAAAAGGAGCTCACTTCAGTTTGTGGTGTGTGTGTGTGTGAGGAGCTGGGAGCAAGAGGCACTAGGAGCTGAGAGTGAGAATGCATACTGTTGGAGGGCTGAGGAGTACAAGCATCACCAGACACCAGGAGGAAGGTCCTATGGTGAGGATAAAGAAGGTGTTGGGAGGAGGCCATGGGGAAGTAGCCCAGGGAGTTGTAGCTGTCGCACAGCTGTTCCAGGAGGCACTCTAGACAGCTGCATACCACACGGCCCTGGGCTGGAACCTGGAGTAGAGGGCGGGCCCGGGTTCCTCCCAAACCTCCCCACTCCTGGTCAGACACAGGAGGAGTTGTCCTGGACTGTGGGTTCATGAAAATGGCCAAACTGAGGACTGCTGTGAAGCTCCAAGGCGAGCAAATCCGCCAATAAGCGCAAGACCCACCACGGTAGAGGAGGAACTTTGTCACAATACGTTTGATTAAACATTTAGCTTATCCTGTTAAATTTTTCTCAGACTTTACAAAATGACACTAGTTTCCATCTCAAGAGCAATAAGTTTCCTCTTCTTACACAGAATCTTGTAACCTGATTTTATAATACTGTGAGAAATTTCATAGTAAAGTACAAGATTTAATTTTTTTAAAAGCAAGGTGTTTCTACCAGGCCTTATCCTTTAAGGTGCTGAGCGCCTGAGAAGAGTTCATGTCCTTTAGCTCCAAATGAAGAATGATACTTCGGGGTACTTTGCCCCTTGCAGGACCAAACCATCGAGTGTATTGCACCATTTACATGGGATACTGATTGATGAATACCGCAGTATGAGTACAGCTTTGGATCAGTATTATGAACTCTTTGAATAAATGACGTGCTTCTCTGTGTTATTGGCTAACTCTATACTCAGGGCCAGCTCTAGGTTTTTCTGCTGCCCCAAGCAAAACATTTTCTGGCTGCCCCCCCCCCCTTTTTTTTTTTTTTTAGCTTTTACACGTTTGCACTTCGCAATGTTTTTGTTTTGTTTTTTGACTGTTTAAAATTTAAAAAAATGAAAACAGAGAATTTGTAGTTAGTGAAATAAAACAATTTCCTACGAGTGTGCTCATTTACTCACCGGGCCGGCCATGGAGTGAGCTGTGAGCTATGTCTGCCTGGGCAGAGCTAGGGCTGCCCCTGTGCCGGAGGCCTTGGCATAGGCAGGACGTCAGTGCCGACCCCAGGGCTCACGTGGGCCGCGCGGGTCAGACCAAGTCATGCTGCTGGCGGGGTGCCCAGCCTGGCTGTCGCTGCCGAGTAATCAGAAGGGCCTGGAGCTGCGTGCGAGGCACCGAACAGCTCTGCCTCCTGTCTCTCCTTCCCCGCGAACCCGCCCGGGGACTTGGCGCTGCCCTCTGGAGCTGGGTGTCGCAGCCCTGTGCTGGCAGGAGCAAGCAGCAGGCATGGAGGGGGGGGAGGCTGCCTGGTCCCTCCAGCCAGGGCACAATCACCTTCGCTCCCCCGGCACCAATCCCAGTCTTGCTATGACGTGGGGCCATGGGCAAGGCTGCTACAGCCATTTCAGACTGGGATTGGCGCCGGGGGAGCGGCGGTGATTGTGCCCTGGCTGGAGGGACTGGGAAGCACCACCCCACCCCCAACGCCCGCTGCTTCCTCCTGCCAGCACGCGGGCGTGCTCGCGGGGAAGGAGGCGAGACTGGCTCTAGGCACCAGCAAAGCAAGCATGTGCTTGGGATGGCCGGAACGCCGCCCCTGGAAATGTGTTGCCCCAAGCACATGCTTGCTTTGCTGGTGCCTAGAGCCGGTCCTGTCTATACTTATAGAAACCTTTCTGTTATGCACTATTGGAGTGTTTAGTATGTGAGTAGATGATCTAACCAGCCCTTACCCTGTTTCCGATCCAGAAACCCATTTAAAGAAAAGGGTAGGAGAAAGGAGTAAACGTATGAGAAAAGTTTCTGATTCAAAGCCTGTTGAAGTGCTTTGCTTGATCAACGTGTAGGTGATGACTGGCCATCTCTTGATAATTCAGTATTTTTTATAGTTTGAGATGACAGACTTAGGTTTTGTACAAATGTACACAAACAGCGTCTATCCCTGATGACTGCTCAACCTTGCCATTATTAGTCGGCTGATTTCCTGGAGTTGTTGTGGCAGAAGTGGGTTTTCAGGAGAGATTTGAGTGCACATTAGGAGAGCTGGGGGCTGTGACTGACTTGCTGTGCAACCTTGGGCAAGTCATGCAACCCCTACGAACCACATCTGCAAAATGGAAATATGACTACTGCGCTATCTTTGTAAAGCACTTAGAGTTCCTGGGATGAACACTATTATTTGCAGGATATGAGAACCAGATTTGATGTGGAGTATCCTACTAGACCATATGCTCATTTCGGAGGACAAACACTTACATGTCCCAAGAAAACCAACAAATGTTTCTTTTATTTAAAGAAAAACAGGACTGAAGTTGAGGAGAATTTAGATGCTTCAAATATATACAGATTGTAAGAAAGAAAGACTTTATACCTAACAGGAGGGCTGCGGAGATTATTTAGTTAAAGGACCTGATCCTACACCAACTGAAGTCCACTGGAGTAGGACTTTGGTCCCAATGTCTGCAATGCTTTGAAAAGGTATGTAAAGCAGGGATAGGAGAAGCATGGGCCAAATCCTGACTGCCAGACACTTTTAAACGGACCATGAAATCTTTTTACTTATCATTATTTTTGAATTATTTTCTCTAGAGTCTGGACCTTGACTATATTTGACCACGAAATTTGGACCTTGACCAAAAATAGTTGATTGCCCCGATGTAAGTGTTACTGCTACTTAGTTGTACTGAAATTTTCCCTTTCTGGAGCACTCTTTTGAAGAGTATTAACTCTGACTCTGTTTATTTTTCTGCTGGTATGTTTTTAGACCAGTTAAGATTGATTTGCTCAAAGGCTTTTTGTTCACAATGGGCCCGATCCTGGTGCCTTCCTATGTCAGAACTTCAGTGAAATTGATGGAAGTTCTGACTGAATAAGGCAGGCAGGATTCAGTTGTTCATTAGTAAGAGCATGTGCATGTAACTTTGCATATAAGCTGTGGTATTCTAATTAAAACTTTGACAGGGGCTTTGAAGATGCTCCAACTGTACCCTGCTGGAGGGGGGTGGGCAGGAAGGGGGAAAGCATTAACTTGCTGGCTCTGCCCTTGCTTTTGGTTTATGGTAATTACTTTATTATATTCTGGCACGAATATCTGACATATCATCTGTGAGTCACAAAATACAGTAACTTGCTGTTTTACAAGACTTTAAAAGTCATTCGAATGGTCAGCCAGAGACTACAGATTGCACCCAATGGCAGTGACACTGCAAGGTAGTGAGCAGCCTCAACTCCCCTAGAAGACAGTAGGAGTTGCGGACGCTCAGCACCTCACTGGAGTGTTCAGCATCTTACAGGATTGAGCCCCATGTGAATGGCGCCCCGTTAATGGTCTGATTCCCTCTGTGTTTTCTGATGTAACCTTGTACATGCACAATAATATGAGGGCCTTGGCAAATACTCACTGTGCTGACATAACTCTTCATGTTGCTGTAGTCAAGCGGGGAATATGTTACAGCTCACCAATTAGTGGCTGGAGGTGAATTCATGTGTTATTATGAACGGCAGCTGATACAGATTCTTCTATGGTTCAAATGGTAGACCTGGTGTCCTTGTAAGCAGGGGGTCTTGCTTCAAGTCTTAGGAAGAATGGATTTGTCCTCTGTGCAGAAATGAATTACCTTCATGGACTACATTATATGAGTGTGGCCTTGTATCTTAATATGTTCTAGGTTGTGCTATTAAGGCACAAGCCTGCGCTAATGGCATTGTACCATATTAGAGGATCAACTCCTCCCAGAGCTCCTCAGCATGTAGGGAGAGTGCTCTTTTAGTGAGGTTTGGCATACATTCTTCTCTGTGGCTGGCCAGCTCTGTGGGTTGATGGGAATGGTATTATGGCCACTGCTGTGCTCTGTTTGGCATGGCTTGCTTGCCCAGGAAACAGTGCTTGTGCTCCAGGAAAGTGCTTGGACTAAAACTGTGACTACACCACATACAGCTTTCCAGACCCCTTCAGCATTCTCACGATCCTCTTATGAATTTGAGCAAAGGGCAACCACAATATGGTCCTAAATTGGTAACCATTTCTCTTTGTACAATTTCTTTTTCCTCATCCAATTATTTTCATCATCTTGTCTGTCCAAGGTGGAGCATTAATGGATCTTTCCATTTCCTTTTTGACTCAGCCCCAGCTGTGAAAGAGTAAGGACCTTGCTTTTTCCCATGGATTGCTGTCTTAACGTCCATGGGGAATTTTTCTTGTTTAACTGTGACTATCCCACAGTGGCTTGTCTAGATTGTTTGCCTTTTTTTATTGCTGTAAACTTTACTAAACATTAATAAAATTTATGCCAGAAAGAAACTTGAGAGGACATAAAAAGAAAGGGCCCACACTTATTTATTGATTAACAATAGTCCCGCAGACTTCTGAAGTAACCTGCTAGCACTCCCTGATTAGAATTCCCACAGTGCCTGACATTTTTTTCTTTCAAAATGCAGCTGCTTAGTTACAGGCCTGTAATATTTTTCCTCTTTATTTTGCAGCTTTTTCTCTGGCATTCTTTCACTGCTTAACTGAGCCTGCCTGCCTCCCTCACCCATAGTTTACAACATGGAGTGAACTTTCTTTGTCACGGAATCTATCCAGTTTCTCAGCAGCCTTTATCTTGACATTATGGGCATTTGGTACTTCTGTTAAATACTTTTGAGGGATTTTAGCAACCAAAATAGATTAGGACTTAAGTTGTGCTACCAGCTGCTGTATCTTTATTTCACTGTGCTCTAAAGCTTGTTCCAGTTGCTTTATCTTTTCATGCTACAGTGAAATTTGAGTAGGCAATTCCAGAATCAAACAAAGCTGACAGACTCCCTCTCCCACTGGTGTGAGATCACTAAAGAGCTCCTCTGTAGAGCCCTCTTCCAAAATAAGCAGAAAAGAAAAAAGAGAGGGTCTTATCAATTTTAATTTGACTTGGCATAGCTGAGAAGTTTCCTTTATATCAAATCACCACATTTCTCACATTCTTAAAAAAGGTGAAAAATGGGTTAGTTACAGCTGGCTCTGACAGTTGCAGAATCTTTCTGGCACGCTGCTGCAGTTAAACTTACACCAAACTATTTCTACTGAAGTTTATTTGAATTATTTACCACTGAATGTTTTGGCAGTGAGTACGTGAAGACATCATTACCATTATTGCATGCTGCTAACCCCCAAAATGATGCTGAAAGGAAGGCATTTGTAATTGAGCTTGAACAATCCCTAATGTGTACAGTAGAATGAAATTTGATCATTCTAGGATTTGTCAATTTCTCTAATGGACATAAAGGGGGAGATCTGCAAAGGCATGTGTGGGAGAGAGGCACCTTTTCATAAAGAATATCAATAAATTATACTTGATAAATACATTAATATATAGTTAAATATAATGGTTTGAGCTACTGTATTAATAATAATTACATTAATATAATGTATGTAAAAAGTGAGAGATTTTTGGTTTTGGGCTTGTGTGTGTGTGTAAAATATCTTAAATGGATATTCCAGGAGAATAATATTCTATTTATAGTTTGGCAAGCAAAGTGTATAGCCATCCATTTGTGGCAGCGCTTGTATGTGGACTTCCAGTTGAGTCAGATCAATGCATGTCATTAATGCGCACACACATTATGTTTCTTTTTCAAAAGGGTTTCTGGTTTTGAAAGACCATCATGTATTTTGGTCAGAGTTAAGGCTGTGATACTGTGATGAAATATAGATTTATTTGTACTTGGTAAGATTAATGGCCAACATTTTCAAACTTGGGTGCCTGAAGTTAAGCTTTTAAGTAAATGTGTCTTGATTTTCAAAGATCTTGAGAACCTCCCGTTCTCACAGACTACAGTGGGATTTGTAGATACTCAGCAAGTCCGAAAAGAATAACTTAGGCCTTTACTTAGGTGCCTTGATATGGATCTGAAAGCCTAACTTTGAACGTTTTGGCACCGTCCTTATCTTATGTGGGAAATTTAAAACCGATTAACTCCTTGACTATTCATTTCCTTGTGCTTAAGTTCATAAGTGATACGATAGGCAAGTACACCATCATTGCCAAGGGGCAGATTTTAAAGGTATTTAGGCACCTAAATTAATGGCAGTTAGGCATCTAGCTGCTTTTGTAAATGCCACTAGGTGCCTATCTGCATCCTTAGCTGTCTAAATACCTTTAAAAATCTAGCCGTTAGAGAACATAGCTACTTTTTGAAACAAAGTGTTGTGATTTCAGAATTTCTGAAGTTTGTATTTACTTATTTTTTTTTAAAACAACCTTCTGGGAGTGTGTGTTGGGGGCTAGGGGGAGAATAGGTAAATGAAGAAACATTTTCTAGCCCTTTACGGCAGCTTTGCACTGGTATCTGGGTACACAGAAGGTGTAAGGTTGGTGGAACTGGATAGTGCCATGGTAGCACCTTTTACAGCCCATAACTCCCATTGACATCAATGGGAACAGGACTGGGCCCAAAACTGTCACCAAAAATTGTTAATACTTTGTCCTAATCATAGGTTTTCCCCAATCTCCAAGTATAATGGGCACAGAAATATTCAAGGAAATGTAAATATATGCAAAATATGAAGGGATAGTAATCAGCTATCTTAAGCAAGATGGAGTCAAAGAAATATAAGATTTTTTTTTTAAATGATCTATAAATCAGCAGTTTCTGCAAAGTCTGAAGAAAATTCCTTTGCCTTCAGAGTAAGTCCGGTAAGTTTCAGGCTAAGTTAATATTCTAAACCAAAATGATAGAAGAGCAAATATAGGGAAGCTGGCTGCAACCTAAACTATGAAGAGGCAAGAATATTATGGAGGTGGGCATACTGTGGACACCTCTGGCACCAATACTGTACTTGTATAGATACAGCCTTCCTAGCTGTGAGGAACTTTAATGGCAGAGTATGACAGTCACGGATTGTACAATATGAAAAGGGGGGAAATCTTTTAATGACCTAAAGGAAAGTAACTCATCAGCTGTTGCAGTTTAATAGTTTCTGGGCCCTTGATCTTTTCCCTGTTTTTGAAGCCAATTAGTAAATAATTTGTATGGCTATTTATTTTTGTATTGAAGTTGTACCTAGGAACCCCAGTCCTGGACCAGGACCTCATTGTGGTAGGTGCTGAACAAACACAGAACAAAAAGGCAGTCCCTGCCCCAAAGAGCTGGCAACTGAAGTGAACAGAATAAATGGAACTCTTCCCTGATGATGTGATTGAATCAATGTTTAACTCCACAACAGCATCCCAGAAACATTGTTTATCCTCTAAGCAGTACTGGTCTAGGTGTCTCTGACGGTGGTTGGGGAGACAGGAGGAAGGAATCCTCCCAATGAGCCATGGATTAATATTTCTAAAATACTCCTCCACTATAACAACAATCTATTTCTGCTGCCAGTCTACACCTCTTCTCTGCACCTTGCCCTGGACTCTGCCTTGCAGGGAGCCTTGCAAAACTAGTAGTTAGTGACTCAAAGGCTCACACATCCCTGCACAGCCCAACCAGTCTAGTTTGTCTTGTGCAGTGTAGAAGCACACCAATACTGTTGAAAGGGACAGCTCTGCAGCTGCAAATACATGGGCTAGATTTGCATTAAATAATCATGTAACTTCCTATAACATATTGTACTTCTGCAGAAAAACAATGGACTTGAAACATGACCCTTGCACGTCTGTTATTGGTGAGACTGTTGTGTATGATGTTTCATAATGCTACTGAGGATATTAGGCAAGGTCTTGTTTAATCTTTCATCACAGCTTTCTTGATAAGAGAGAGATCAGCACATGCAGTGGTCATTCTCATTTCTTGTAGCAAACCTCCTGCCCAACCCCACAGTACTTCCATACCAAATTTATAATGAGCACGTGAAAATTTCAGTACTACAGGCTGCCTGAAATAAATTACTCAAATACACATCTCACCTTCTTAAAATGAGATTAGCCCTTGAGGCTCAGTCTTCCTGCTGTTTTCTTTTGAAAAAGTTACTTATTTCCATGGTGCAAAATTACTGGTTTCAGAGGCATTAAGCTTTTCTGCAGATCACATTGTGAGCTCCATAACTATATGCTATTTGCTAGGTGATTACACTGAAATGTATTGGCGTGCATTACTCATAAAGGTATACTTAATACTTTCCATAGTACTGCCTTATAAAAGCAACACAGTCTGCTCCAAAAATTTCAAGGGCCTCAATAGGGCCTTTATCTGTGTGAGCACTTTTATATAAACCTTATGAACACTATCTACAAATGCAAACCCCATTTGTCCAAATGGGGACAGGCGTTAGTGTGTGTACAGGTATTTGCATACTCTAAGTTGCAAATGGAAGCCACTGTATGAAATCACGTGGTGAGGGTGCACCCCAGAAGGCTGTATGGAAATATGTTTATCAATGTATATATGACATAACTGGAATATGTTTTAGGCTACATATGCCATTTAACATATCTCTGTAAAGGTTATGATCTACTGTATCTATTCATCCTATTTGTATGCATTGTCATTATCGTATTTGCAATTCTGAATATTGGCTGTATACTTTTTTGATTTTAAATAACCTTAAAAAGGCATTTGGTCAGCTTCTTTAAAAAGGAGTTTGCAAGTTAAGTGCCCAATCAAGAAGCACTTATCGCACAATGGATCTTGGAAGGCTCCAATCCACATAAGAAGCATACATGAGGACGTTCAAGGTAACGTGGACAATGGCTGCTGCCTGTAAAAACTGAGTCATGCATAGACATGTGACTTGCCCATGTGACTCCAAAACTCCATCTTGGAGCTGGACTTTGCATAGGAGAGAGGAGGGGGTATCCACCCACAAGAGAAAGTCTATTTAAACCCCTGGGAGGCCCCTCCATTTTGTCTTCAGCAGGCTAGAGATATAGCCTCTCCACTCCCAAAGATACCTGAAAGAAACTGGAACAAAGGACAGTAACTACAGATGGTGTGAGTGATTGCTGGACCCAGACTAGAAGGAGACTAGTCTGTAAAAGGAAGCTTACTGGAATTCCTCTGAGGGTGAGGTTTTTATCTGTATTCAGTTTTCTTACTGTATTAGACATAGACTTGCGTGTTCTATTTTATTTTGCTTGGTAATTCACTTTGTTCTGCCTGTTACTACTTGGAATCACTTAAATCCTACTTTCTGTATTTAATAAAACCACTTTTTACTTATTAATTAACCCAGAGTATGTATTAATACTGGGGGTGGAGGGCAAAAGACTGTGCATATCTCTCAGTGTTATAGAGGGTGAACAATTTATGAGTTTACCTTGTATAAGCTTTACACAGGGTAAAACGGACCCCACTGGGAGTTGGGCATCTGAGTGTTAAAGACAGGAACACTTCTTAAGCTGCTTTCAGTTTAAGCCTGCAGCTGTTAGGGGATGTAGGTCAGACCTGGGTCTGGCTCTGCAGCAGGCTAGTGGGTCTGGCTCAAACCAGGCAGGGCACTGAAGTCCCAAGCTAGGAAGGCAGGGAAAGCAGGGGCAGAAGTAGTCTTGGCACATCAGTTGGCAGCCCCAAGGGGGTTTTGTGATCCAACCTGTCACACACGCCCTGCATTTCTACTTGAATCTTCAGTCACAGTCTGTTGCTTAATCAGTTAATTTCTATAAATGAAGCTTCTAATTACTAAAAAAAAAAAATCCTGATCACATCTTACAAAATATTTGAGTTTTATAAACTATTCAATGTCCCAATAGACATACCACATACTGCAACATCAGGGGTATCTGAAGGAATGCGGCAGGGCCACATTGTCTAGAAATCCAACCGATTTTAATGTAGCCAGAGTTCTAACAGAGCAACGGCTGACTCCCGCAGAGCTGTAAGCAAGCAGCACCAGCCACCAAAATAACACTTTTTGTTTCAGTCCTTTCCCCCCGAGCCTCTCTCAAACCACACCTGCCTGCAATCCAGCTAATGGCCTACTACAATACCTTTTTAATACAGTATTTATACTTAGTACTTTATCATACTGGTATTGAAATATCCCCATAGCATATTTTCCCCTTAGCCAATTATCCTTATATATAAATTATTTCTTGTCCTTTTACGCCTTCATGCGAACTGCCTCAATATTCTACTCTACATCGGGAAAAAACTCTCCAAAACAAAGATGGATCAATAAGCACAGATCTGAACCAGCTTTGAAAAAGTGTTGACTTCATCTTGTGTAGCCAGGTGAAATGAAAACTGCAACAGAATGTGAAATGTTTTCTAATGTCTACATCTAATTAGAAAGCGTAGATCTTTAATATATATTAAGTGTCTTATAGACAATAAAATGCTTAATTAACAATGCAACAAGAAGGAATTATCTTGACATTCTGTCAATGTTGCTTGAGACACATCATATTCAGTACAGCATATAGGTGTGTGAGTGATACATTATGACCTGGAGGCCATGAAACCAGGAGTCTAGTGGACCGTCAAAGAGAAACGATTCCAGAGAAGTCCAGGTGAGAAAACCACACTAACAGCAGCCTAAAGAGTTCAATTCCAAGAGCTGCAGCATTTCAGCAGATTACAGCTCCTGTTACAGAAAGGCAGGAAGGCAGGCATCCATATTCCAGTACATCCAGGACTTTAAAGACCCTGGGTTCATTCCAGTTTTAGGATGGTGACTAGACTAGAATCACACTAGTGCAAAGCTGGAAAAAAAAGAGTGGTGAATCAGCCCTTTGGCTATGCTACAACTTCAACTGTGTCAAAGGACCCAGTCAACTCCGTACACAGCTACAACATGGTTCCACTACTAATGTGGATGGGATATTAACTGTTTCCCTGAACTCTGCTAAAGCCTTGGACACATCCAAGTCTTTAGCAGAGGTCAGGAGAATATCCCTGGTTCGATCCCATCTGCATTACAAACTGGAACAATGTTGTATCCAGGTAGGATTTAACATGCTTTGGGGAAACAGTTAAAATACACCATTTCATAAACACTCCAGAATAAAAATCATTTTTAGGGGGAGATATCACTGATATAACTGGTCACCATACTATGGTTGAAATTGTCGTGTATATGAGGCCAAAAATTGACACCACCACCTTGAATTGCACCTATATGTCACAAGCATTGGGCATATGTGCTCAGAACAGCTCTTCCCATTATAAGGCAAACTACTACATTCTGCACTTGATGTAGTTTCATGCTATTTTCAAGGGTGGCCCCAAGTAAATGTGTGCATATCAGGCCATTTTAAGATTAGAGCACAACAATGTAAAACTCTCCTGGTTCAGAATTCTTTTTGCAAAGTTCTAGAGCTAAACTCCATTAATTTTAAATAATGTAATTTCACTTACATATTGTGCACTTGTATATTAGTATATTTCATTAGCACCACAGCACTCTTTTTTAAGGCATAACAAAGCTTACTGTTCATAATAAGGACTTCCTTTTGACATGACTCACACCCTTGGAAGCTCCTTTGAATTGAGTGGTGTTGCATGGGGTATAAATTTAGGAAATTTGGGCCCAATTCTCTCCTTTGTTGTGGCCCATTTATACCACTCAGGTGGCAGAGAGGGGCTGAAAGATTATGTAAGTGACACTGGGGGAAGACATTCTACATAAGAGGCAGCCGCGTAGCCCGGTGGAGGGAACAGGGGGAGCGATAAAAAAAAAAGGCCCCACCCACTGCGGCGCTTTTACTCACCCTGCGGCGCTCTGGCAGCAGGCCCTCACTCACTCTAGGCGTCTTCGGCACTGAAGGTCCTGCCGCCGAGGTGCCTCTGAAGACCTGGAGCGAGTGAAGTTCCTGCCGCTGAGGTGCCGCCGAAGACCCGGAAAGGTCTGCCAGGTGATTGAAAGCACGGCAGCAAGTGGCGCCTTTTTTTTTGGATGACTCCCCTTGTTCCCTCAACAGGGGAAAATGTAAAAGGCGCCAAGACATTGACAAGGCACCACTTGTGCTTAGGGGGGGGAGCAGCTGCTGGCCCACTCCCCCCCTAACTACATCACTGATAAGAGGGGATTCCCAGTCAGTGTACAGCAGCCACTGTAGCCAGAGACTGAAGCTGTGGTTCTAACTTATGCCAGGGGTTGGGCAGGTACCTTACTGCCCTGAGAATAACTCCATTAATATTTACATCCTATTACATATTTCACTACATGATACATTGTCACAGTTATTCTATACAAATGGTAATACACAGAATCATTAAATAAAGAAGTACAAAATACTCCTATATTAAAATAACCTGGATACAAATCACACAAAACACCCACAAAAGCATGCAAGTTCTTAATTAAGAGATTCTCAGAACCTTTAATACACCTTGTAGCAAGTAATATTGCAGCATAATACTATATGTAAACTCCTCCACTAGCCAGAGATCACTGATAAAAAGAGGCAATCCCTGTGCACAATGACAGTGTAACTTTCAAAAATGACTTTGACAGGACACCTACACTACCTTGTATTTATAACAACACTAGGGCCAGATCCCATTCCCATTGAAGTCAATGTGAGCTTTTCCATTAAGTCCAATAGAGCTGGATTTGGACCCACGTGTATTATACGTTGGCTGAACTGTTCAATTTACATCTCTTCTAGATTACAGGCTCCTCAGGCCAGGAACTATGTCTACTTTTATAACTATACAGCACTAAGGACGGTCAGTGCTCAGTTAATAATTTATAGCACCACCACCAATTTAAGGATGTTGGACCATATTCCCAGGGATAACTGAAGCAGATGGAATTACATTGGAGTTGAATTTGGACTCTTCATCAGCCTTAAATCCTTGCTATTATGGCTTTGAGTTCCAACCTTACTTGTGTCCCAATGTAATTTTTTGTAGATATTAATTAAAAAGGCTTGACCCAGCTCACAAAATGACTGATGAGCAACCTGAAGTAGGATGAAGCAACATGCTTATAGGACCAGATCTTCAGCTGCTTGATTCTTGGCCCAGTCCTGAGGTCGGTTACAGCAGCCTAAGGGTTACTCTAACAGATACCAGCTCACAACAGTTTCCAAGGGACCATCTGATATGTTATAGCCATACCTTCTCCTCTCCCTTGTCCTCTGGGGACTCCTCCACAAGGGCTAGGGAAGATGAACCAGTAGCACCACAGGAATAGAGTGGGCTTAAATTTTGGCCTAAAGTTTCTCATTTTAATTCACCTTCACACTCAGTTAAAAGGTTTACTTAATACACAAAGAACCCCATTTGCTATATATAAGCCCCGTGGCCTGAAGCTCTAGAGGATAAGGAGCTCTTTATTCCCATATATTGGTGAACCAGTGAAGAATGGCCACAGAGCTGCTTCATCTGCATACCCAGAATTCCAGATGGACAGAATTTCAGATGGGAAGGAACTCTCTGCCCCAATCTATTGGTCAATGGGAGATGGTACTGCTACAGCAAGAGTTTCCTTTATATAAGTTTTCTACTCAGCATCCCTCCAGTGACACTCTGGGAACCACCATAACAGTCCACAAACTCAAAATGGGGTAGCTGAACTAAATAGAGGAGGAAATTATAATATTTGGACCCAGAAGTGAAGGAGATACACAGAGGGGAAGCTGATTGAAACACAGTTATCTGCTGTTGCCAGAACAATAAAGTCACTACAATCAGGAACAAATGGAAGCGAGGCTTTACACTGAGTACAGATGCTCAACCATTTAAAAGGGGCAGAACATCACATTCCACCATCTTACTTTAAAATACTTCCAAATATATATGCACATTAGGGCTTACATGGCTAATATAAGGTTTCAGAGTAACAGCCGTGTTAGTCTGTATTCGCAAAAAGAAAAGGAGTACTTGTGGCACTTTAGAGACTAACCAATTTATTCGAGCATAAGCTTTCGTGAGCTATGGCTCACTTCATCGGATGCATACTGTGGAAAATAAAGAAGATGTTTTTATGGTCTGTGTATATAAAAACATCTTCTGTATTTTCCATAGTATGCATCCGATGAAGTGAGCTGTAGCTCACAAAAGCTTATGCTCGAATAAATTGGTTAGTCTCTAAGTGCCACAAGTACTCCTTTTCTTATGGAAAATATAAAACCACTATACAACCTAACTAAAAGTTTCAGGTGACTTTCAAGTTTTAATTATTATGCCATGGAATAGCAACTCACTAGCTAAACAATTTATAAGTTCTGGTGCACCATTGGTTTTGCACTCTCAAGAGAACGTGGTGATGGTGCGTTAGCATTGTCCTGTACAATGGGAACAGTCAGTGATAAGGAATCAACTGGATCAGATAGCAAAATTTCTCCCAACAAGTCATTGAAAGTAAGAGTTCTGACAGGAGGGGATTTGACTGGAGGAACAGAAAATCCCACTGAAACATCCCCAGATTCTGGTACTTGTCAAGGCTGCAACTAGTTCATATGTCATTTACAGAAAGTACCATCAGATAATGATAAATCTCATGGTGTTGAGCATAGCTTGGGATTTGGCTACATGTTAGGCAACATCAGGACAGAGCAGGTCCAAACATGTACACAAAGTTTGCTTTGATAAGAAGAGTTTCAGCTGACTCCTAGACAGTAACAAGCGCTGTGCTCCTGTAGATAAGCAAGAAATTGTCCAAGTTCTGCTGATGATTCAAAACAGATTTGTTAGCCTTTAAGGCATATTTAATTGTCTGTAGAAAGCATTCCACTGGTCCATTTGTAGCAGGATGATATGGAGCAGATCATATTTTACTTAATTCCATTTGAAGCTAGGAACCTCTGAAATTCTTTGATAGACCAAACTGGCTAAACAAGATATGAAGATGTCCAATGGTCTTGGTAAGCTAGAATGGAAGTCATTCTGAAAACTTCTGGCCATTTTGAATGGGCATGCATGATGAACAAAAACTGCCTGGTCCTCTCCTGAGCCTCCACCACTGGACCCAGCAAAAGTAGAAGGGGCCTCACCAGAGTACACTGAGCTCTGCTGCTGTCCTCTTCAGCGTCAACAACGAGCCTTCTGCATTGACTCCACATTCAATACAAAATTTCATGAGTGAAATCTTGGCCTCATTAAAGTTAAGAACATAAGAATGGCCCTACTGGGTCAGATCAAGGTCCATCTAGCCTAGTATCCTGTCTACCGACAGTGGCCAGTGCCAGCTGCCCAGAGGGAATGAACAGAACAAGTGATCCATCTCCTGTCGCTCATTCCCAGCTTCTGGCAAACAGAGACTAGGGACACCATTCCTGCCCATCCTGGCTAATAGCCATTGATGGACTTATCCTCCATGAATTTATCTAATTCTTTTTTGAACCTTGTTATGGTCTTTGCCTTCACAACTTCCCTTGGCAAAGAGTTCCACTGAGTGACTGTGTGTTGTGTGAAGAAATACTTCCTTTTATTTGTTTTAAACCTGCTGCCTATTAATTTAATTTGGTGACCCCTAGTTCTTGTGTTATGAGAAGTAGCAAACAACACTTCCTTATCTACTTTCTCTACATCAGTCATGATTTTATAGACCTCAATCATATCTCCCCTTAGCCATCTCTTTTCCAAGCTGGAAAGTCCCAGTCTTATTAATCTCTCCTCATACGGAAGCCGTTCTGTACACCTAATCATTTGTGTTGCCCTTTTGTGAACCTTTTCCAATTAATGGGAGTTTTGTCCTATATGCCCCTTTCTGTCTTTCACTCTCTCTGAGCCTGATCTGGTGAGTAGCTTAGTGTTTTCAATTTCTACTTTCTTCAGTGAGAGTAGAAGCCACTCAGCACTTTGCAGGATCAGGCCATAGATATAGATGTATAGCCAATGTATATGTACATAGGGTACAACACACATCGGTTTCCTATACTGCAATTAAGAAAACCAAAATATTGCAATGTCAAGCAACACAAAATATACACATCTCTCTTAACAACAGGAGCAGTCCTTACATCAGGACTGTACTTGATAAGGGCCAAATTTCAGAAGTGTTAAGCGCTCACAAATCCCAGTTAAAAAAAAAAGACTGAAGAAATTCAGGTGCTAAGCACTTTTCAGTGTTTACCCTACTGTCCCAGTCCAGTTCCCTGGAAGTCAGTGAAAGAGATGCCTAGAGGCTTCAATACGAGTTAGAGCAGGCCCCAAGAGAGCACATAGTGATTGTTATCTCATCTTAATAAGTTTTCAGAACAGCCTGAGGTATATACAGTCAGTTATCAGTTATTAAATAATAACCATGGAAGCTAGATTTGGTCAATGGCTTCAAGTCACATACTTTTTATTCCTAAGGAAAAGGCAAGAAATTGTAGGATTATGCAGTTCCTACAAATCAAAACTAAAATGATGGCTGCTTCACCTATAAACCAACCTACTGGTCATACAAGTCTGCCTTCCACCAAGTACCTCAACCAGCATCCAGAAAGCAGATCAGATACAACATACTGGATCACCAGTATCATGTAAAGTAAATTTCCCTCAAAGTAAAAAATGAAATCATGCACCATACATCCTAAAATTCTCCTTGCTTTACATACGCCAGAAGTGTAACATAACTAATGATCCACTAAAGCAAAGACTCATGGCACTTAAATGTCAGAGAGGCATAGAGACAAAACCACCACGAAAGGAACACAATAGACCTTTCTGAGAGAGTCAAAATAATATAACCTATAACTTCATGGAGGGAAAAAAAAGAGTTACAGGGTGAAACTGTGTAAGAATTTAATAAACTGTAACCAGTCCACTCAAGTAGTCCTCCAGAACTGCGAGCAACTCAAATACTTCTATACCAGGTCTCAGCATCAGAGAAATCCTTCCCTTTTTCTGGATCCTCCCTCTCAGGGTTCTCAGATACTATAACTGTGGCCGTAAGTTTTTCTGATTAATCTAGTTACTAACAAATATAAGAGTGTGCTCCAAAGCAAGCTCTCACCCATGCTGATATTGGAATGCATAATCTAAATCCAACTCCTGTGGTTGCCCACAAACTCACTCTGCAGTCAGGAAATAAAGAAATTCTGGACTTGCCAAATGTAATAACTCCTTTCTGCCTTGCAGCCTTATTCCTTGTTCTAAGTCAACTGAAGGTTTTGAGAACTGTCCAGCTTGTAGGCATTTCAGCTTACTTCCTCTGGAGAAGCTGCAGGCAGATTCCAGTTTAATAGATCTATTGTTATTCCCTATCCCTGGGGGTCTCAGCAGCTTTTAAAAGATAATATTTTAACATTTATATGGCAACTTTCATCCCAATGTACTTTTAAAACCTACAAACAGCACCATTGAAATGCAGTTACTTTTGGGGTCAGCAGCTATACCCAACACAACAGCAGCGGAGGGAAAATTTTGGCATGGGTACTAGGACAAATCCCTTCTCTTATGATAAATGCCATGATATCTTTAATATCCAAGCTGAGCAAACTGAACCTTGGTTTTTAAGGTTTTGCCTGAAGGCCCTATACACACTGAAAATGGGTGGAATGTATTAGGCTAGATCCTGGGCTGCCTTACTGTTCCCATGCCAATAAAGCTGCCTTAAAGCTGGTACATACAGCCATCAAACCCCAGAATAACTGGGTGGAGTAGAGCTGCCATAATGGCTCCTACACCATCACTTCTTCCTGTGGCCAGGAAAGTGGACATAGCCAGGGTGTCCCTACCCCCAGGAAGCCATGGTTGCTGTATAGGCCCCTTGGAGCTATAGACAGCTGGTGCAACTTAGAATGCCTTTGGACAGCTTTAAATTATGTTTAGGGCATTGGACTGGGGCCAGGGAAATGCAAAGAAGAACTGAAGCCACCTTCATGTACCCTCCAACTGCCACCCCCCATCTCCATCCAAAGCAATACCAAATGCTTCTCAGATGCAACTCAAGATCTGAGTCATTTTACCTATCTCAGATGGATGAACAACTGAGTCAGTCCTGTTGGAATTTGAACCTAAGACCCCAGGCTGTCCAGATAATACAAACCAGGGCTAGCCTGAGGTCATATGGGATCCTGGATGACCTTTAAAACCATCCACAAAAGTGGAAAACTCCACCACTGTAAATCCTACCTCAATTTTAGGGGCCTCTGGGAAATAAAAGCCCAGCTCCATACTGTAGGGATTCTCAGCACCCTAGGAAGTTGATCCTCTGATTATTTTCCATGTCATCTAATTGGTAGCTATGCCTTCTCTGATCAGCTCACAAAACTACAGGATCTTATTTCTCAAGCCTAACTCGGTCATTTCTGATTCATGAACAAAACTGTCCCTTCAAAAAGTTTTGGTGTCTGAATGATCTCTTGGTTGCTGTACATAATTAATTCCTTTACTCCTTACAGATTTTCCTTCAGCTGAAGGGCCTTTAAGGGAAGCTCTATGAGGAGCATGGAATGGTGTGAGCCAGTCTTACACAGCACATAAAACAATTTTATCTCACTTAAACATTTACTGTATGCAGTGTTGGTCCCAGGATATTAGAGAGAAGGTGGGTGAGGTAGTATCTTTTATTGGTGAGAGAGACATGCTTTCAAGCTTACACAGAGCTGAAGAAGAGCTCTGTATAAGCTTGAAAAACTTCTCTCACAAACAGAAATTAGTTCAATAAAATATATTACCTCACCCACCTTGTCTCTCAACTATTTACTTTAGCCCCACTTTTCTTTTTCACCCTTTGCTTCTGGTATAGAGCTTCATGCTGAGAGGATTTTTCTCTGAAGAAGAACCCAAAATTCCAGGTGGTAGGGAACTCTCCAGTTTCCTCTAAATGGTTATGTTTTCCCAATAGGATCTCTTAAGGAACTCCCCTAAAAGATATCTGTGAGAAGGAACACATATGCATGGGAGAGGGAGAGGAAAAAGTGGTAAGAACCATAGTAAAAGAGTGTAGCTGAAACATACCGGCACAATGGGGGAGAAGGGAATAGAGCCTCCAGTTCTCTTTATGTGGTTTATGTAAGGGCTGGGAAGTATTGTGGTCCTTGTGCTCAAGCCAGTGCAGATATTGCTCCCTAATTACTTCCAGGGACATATGATGCTCCAAAGTGGAAAGGGAGTATTAGAAAGTCAGTGAAGCAAAGGCTCTGCCCCCACACCATCCCTACACCAGCCAGGAAAGCTGGCCATACAGGTCGGGCCGGGGAGAGGATGCTGCACCCATTAGAGAAGTGCAAAGGTTTGTGCCCATCGCCATGCATTGGTGAGCTCTGGCAGGCATTCTGCCCTTCTGGGGCAATGCATTTCTGCACTGCCCCCACCGCCCCCAGAAACAGGGCTGTGTGTACAGGCACATTGTAATCTAAGTGGAGGGGTTTGCATGAGTGCTATCAACAATGGAGACTGTGGTGGAGAAATCACAAGTGTTTTGTTATCACTCTGTCATCTAGCCCTTCTGATAGACGCCTCACTGCAGGAAAACAAATTTTCTAGTGTAGATCAAACCAAGGTGATTTGAGAGCTTACAGTACAAGATGAAGTACTCACCTAGAAAAAGACTTATAGAAACTGGACAGGTAGAGAAGGAGACACTATGTGAGAGAATTAATAGGCTAAATATTCAGAACACTGTGCACAAATTATAACACAATATGTGTACATGAATGCATGCCCACTTTGCACATGTAATTACTATGATTGTGTATGCATCAATGACCAGTTACACATTAACTGGCTATTTGCATTCAAAATGAGCACAAAATCGTGATAATTACATGCCAAAATTAGACCTACAAATGTGCATGAAGTGCACACACATAGTCTTGAAAATGTCTCATCATGTACAGACACTAGTGTCTGTATAGTTAAGGTCAAAGCTAGCTCCAATTCTGTTAGATAACAAATTTTTTCTCTGGACAAAGTTCTAGGTTATTAGGTGTGCGATACTATATATCTTATCTTCTAAAGTCAAAATAATAAGAAAAAAAACCCCAATGCAATCAGATAAACAATTCAGGCTGAGTGCTGTGCATTGTACCAGCAAGCTCCAAGAAGCTTCTGCCTTAAAAAGGCATCTAGAGTGCTCCTGGTGGAGCAATATGGTACTGCATGGCCCCCAGCCCAGGACAAAAATTAATCCCTGGGGGTTTAAATCAGAATAGGAGAATATGTTGAGGCAAACAGTTTTGAGGTCACAGAAAGTTATTGTAACAGTTACTGTCTTTGTTAGATTGCTCACACACAGTACTGCACCAAAATAGTAGGGCATATGATTGTCTTCTCACACCAGTTTTACATTGATACAACTCCTCTGACTCCTGATTTACCCAAATATAAGTAAGAGGAAAATCAGCCTCCAAGCATCTTTCTACAGTGTATGATCTCAAGAAAATGGACACTTTGGCATGGGGAATTGTACATGAACCATTTTTTGAGAAAAGAGGATGTTTTATGCACAACTGCAGTACCCATAAATTGTTCCCATCTGCTAAGTTAATTTAAGTAGGATCCTTATATTCTTTTAAATCAAGCTTATAATAAACTAAATCACCACAGCATATGTAAAAGGAAAATCCCATGTCACTGATGTTCCACAGTAAGAATCCCATTGACTTAACAGGCTGTAGATCAGACCCCTACTTAATTTCTTAGAGCCTGATTTACTGTTTGTCTCTCATGCAAGCCACTACTTTAATCAACCACAAGTGCGTGTTCCCAAAGGGCTATAGTTTGGCAGAGTACAGTCCTTCTGTCTATGGGGTCATGTAAAATGTTGAGCCTTGGATGTACTAGTAATAATGAAATACACCTCTCTGACCTCTACTATATGAGCCAACTCCACAGCAGTGACATAGTCATGGAAATAATGTGGAGGTATTCCTTGTAATATTTCAGTGTTCTAACTTACCATTTGGTCAGTTCTTGGTGGCAGTTTAGGGCCAGATTCTGCCATCCCTACTCATACTTATTTTCAGTGGGACTACACACAGGATAAACAACTATTCAGTGAGAGTACTGGGACAAAAATTGGCCATTAATGGTTATTCTAGTTTATATCAGAAGTACATAAGCTGTACCCCAGTGGTTCTCAAACTATTGTACTGGTGACTCCTTTCACACAGTAAGCCTCTGAGTGCAACCCCTCTTATAAATTAAAAACACTTGTTTATATATTTTACACCATTATAAATGCTGGAGGCAAAGCGGGGTCTGGAATGGAGGCTAATCGCTCGTGACCCCCAGTGTAACAACCTTGTGACCCCCTGAGGGGTCCCGACCCCCAGTTTGAGAACCCCTGCTCTACCCTGAAGGTTTCCATTTATTATCATCTCTAATTGCTCCACAATAAACTTAATTAAAACATTATTAGCTAGATTCTAAGTATGTTTTTAAGCCAGTTGGCAGCACTCAGTTGGCCTGTGCTGGGGGCCAGTGCATCTTCTGAGTTAGAGCAGTTTCCCGGACCCACTTATGAGATTCTGTACAACCCAAAATCCCAGAAATACTGAGAGCTATGAGTGTGTCCCTGCATCTCCTAATCTGATTTTATATAGGATTTAGACTGCCCCTGTATTGGGTGAATTTTCCCCAACTCACTGAGGCCCCTTTATGGTCCTTGTATACTGCCAGAATGACATGCAGGGGCCAGAACCCACCACTTCAGAGTGTGCTCTGCAGTCCTTAGCCTTGCAAAAGTCCTATTGATACCTTGAAGTCTAAGTGCTCATCTACACTATGGGGTTAGGTCAAATTTTGCCGCATTAGGTTGATTTTAAAATGAATGCATCTATACAACCAACCCCATTCCATCAATCTAAAGGGCTCTTAAAATTGACTTCTGTACTCCTCCCCGGCGAGGGGAGTAGCGCTAAAATTGACCTTGCTGGGTTGAATTTGTGGTAGTGCAGACACAATTTGATGGTATTGGCCTCCGGGAGCTATCCCAGAGTGCTCCAATGTGACCGCTCTGGACAGCACTTTGAACTCTGATGCACTAGCCAGGTACACAGGAAAAGCCCTGGGAAATTTTGAATTTCATTTCCTGTTTGGTCAGCGTGGCGAGCTCAGCAGCGCAAGTGATCATGCAGTCCCCCCAGAATCGCAAACGAGCTCCAGCATGGATGGAAAGGGAGACACTGGATCTGATTGCTGTATGGGGAGAAGGATCTGTGCAGGCCAAACTCCGATCAAAAAGAAGAAATGCTAATATATATGCCAAAATCACAAAGGGCATTGTGCAGAGAGGCTACAACAGGGACACACAGCAGTGCCGCATGAAAGTTAAGGAGCTCAGGCAAGCCTACCAAAAGACAAAGGAGGCAAACGGTTGCTCCAGGTCAGAGCCCCATATATGCCGCTTCTATGATCAGCTATATGGCATTCTAGGGGGGAACTCTACCACTACTCCACCACTGTCCATGGACACCTGAAAGGGGGAGTCTCATGTAACAGGGAGGAGAATTTTGTGGATGAGGAAGAGGAGGAGGAAGAAGAGGAGAATGTGTAGAAGGCAAGTGGTGAATTCGTTCTCCCCAGCAGCCAGGACCTTTTCATCACCCTGGAGCCAATACCCTCCCAAGGCGGGATCCCCGGCCCTGAAGCCGGAGAAGGCAGCTCTGGTGAGTGCACGTTTGTAACTACAGTACAGGGTTTAAAAGCAATAGTGTTTAATGTTTGATTTGCCCTGAAGAATTGGGATGCATTCGTGGCCAGTACAGCTACTGGAAAAGTCTGTTAATGTGTCTGGGGATGGAGCGGGAATCCTCCAGGGACATCTCCATGAAGCTCTCCTGGAGGAACTCTGAAAGCCTTTGCAGAAGGTTTCTGGGGAGGACTGCCTTATTTTGTCCTCCATGGTAGGACGCTTTACCACATCAAGCCAGTAGCAAGTAGTCTGGAATCATTGCAGCACAAAGTATGGCAGCAAATGGTCCTGGGTTCTGGTCTCATTCAAGCAACATTCGGTCTATATCTTTCTGTGTTAGCCTCAGGAGAGTGATATCATTCACGGTCACCTGGCTGAAACAGGGGAATTTTTGTAAGGGAACAGTAAAAGGACCCCGTTCATGCTGGGTTATTTGCACTTGGCTAAAAGGGATCATCCCAGAGAATAGCCACGCGGTGGGCTGGGGGGAGGTGCGTGCTGCACATCTACCCAAAAACCGCAGCCCCTCCTTTTAAATGTGAAGTCCAACTGGCATTGCTTGCTATGGGAAAAGATGGCAATGCAGTTTGAAACCATTCCCACATGTTATGAGGGCGTAAGAAGCCAACCTTGCGTACCAAAAGGCTTACCATGGCTGCCTGGAAACTGAATTCTGTTGCCCAGTTGTGTGTGATGTGTCACCATACTGGCAGGTGCTCAATATAAAAGGCAAAATGCGACCTTTTAGTAAAGCACATGTGCTATCTGCTGTGAATTGCTTGATTCACTGTGAAAGAGTCTCCCTTTTGTTCTCAGAAATGTATCATCTTAAATTTTACTGTCCCTTTTTAGCTCCCTTGAGGTGCAAATGTTTCTATGCTCCCCCATCATCTCTGTCCCTGAGGTTATCGCAAATTAGAAGGTGAAAAAAAACGCACTTGCGATGACGTTTTCTGAGCTCATGCAGTCCTCCTGCACTGATAGGGCACAGATTAATACATGAAGGCATTCAGTGACAGAGGCCAGGAAAGCATTAAGTGAGAGCGAAGAGCAGAGACAGGAGGAGATGCTGAGGCTAATGGGTGAGCAAACGGACATGATGAAGCATCTGTTGGAACTGCAGGAAAGCCAACAAAAGCACAGCCCCCTGCTGCATCCATTGTATACCTGCCTGCCCTCCTCCCCAAGTTTCATATCCTCCTCACCCAGACGCCCAAGAACATGGAGGGGGGGGCGGGGGGGACGACCTAGCCACTCCAATCCAGAGGATGGCCCAAGCAAGAGAAGGCTGTCATTCAAACAGTTTTGATTTGTAGTGTGGCTACAATAAGCAATGTGGCCTTGTCCTTCCCTCCTCCCGCACTCCACCCCACCCAGGCTACCTTGTCAGTTCTCACTTTTAAAAAAAATTCATAAAGAAAGAATACATGGTTTCAAAACAATCATTACTTTATTTCCTTTGCCAGCTGTGATCGAAAGGGGGAGGGTGGTTGGCTTACAGGGAATTAAAATCAACGAAGTCGGTGGGTTTGCAGCAAGGAGAAACATGCACAACTGTCACACTGTAGCCTGGCCAGTTGTGAAACTGGTTTTCAAAGCCTCTCTGATGCGCAGCGTGCCTAGCTGTGCTCTTCCAATCACCCTGCTGTCTGGCACCAGGCGATTTGCCTCAACCTCCCACCCCGCCATAAACGTCTCCCTCCTACTCTCACAGATATTATGGAGCACACAGCAAGCAGCAGGAACAATGGGAATGTTGGTTGCACTGAGGTCTAACCTAGTCAGCAAACAGCACCAGTGAGCTTTTAAACATCCAAAGGCACATTCTACCACCATTCTGCACTTGCTCAGCCTATAGTTGAACTGCTCCTTAGTACTGTCCAGGCTGCCTGTGTATGGCTTCATGAGCCATGGGAGCAAGGGGTAGGCTGGGTCCCCAAGGATAACTATTGGCATTTCAACATCCCCAACGGTAATTTTCTGGTCTGGGAAGTAAGTCCCTTCTTGCAGCTGCTCGAACAGCCCAGAGTTCCTAAAGATGCGAGCGTCATGCACCTTTCCCGGCCATCCCACGTTGATGTCGGTGAAACATCCCTGGTGATCCACCAGTGCTTGCAGCACCATTGAGAAATACCCCTTGCGCTTTAAGTACGGGTTGGCAAGGTTGTCCAGTGCCAAGATAGGGATATGCATTCCATCTATCGCCCCACCACAGTTAGGGAACCCCATTGCAGAAAAACCATCCAGTATGACGTGCACATTTCCCAGAATCACTACCCTTGATAGCAGAACGTCAGTGATTGCACTGGCTACTTGGATCACAGCAGTCCCCGCAGTAGACTTGACCACTCCAAATCGATTCCCGACTGACCGGTAGCAGTCAGGCATTGCAAGCTTCCACAGGGCTATCGCCACTCGCTTCTCAACTGTCAGGGCAGTTCTCATCTTGATATTCCTGCACTTCAGGGTGGGGGAAAACAACTCACAAAGTTCAAGGAAAATGGCCTTACACATGCAAAAGTTTCACGGCCACTGTGAATCATCCCATACCTGCAACACTATGCAGTCCCACCAGCCTGTGCTTGTTTGCCGGGCTCAGAATTGGTGTTCCACTGCATCAGCCAGCCCCATTGCCACCATGATGTCCCAATTGCCACAGCCGTGCTTTCAGGAACGTCTGTGTCCATGTCCTCATCACAATTGTCCTCGTGCTGGAGTCTCTTAGCCCAGTTCTGCACATACTCCAGGAACATGCATGAGGTGTTTATGATTCTCACAACAGTAACAGTGAGCTGAGCGGGCTCCATGCTTGCCATGGTAAGGTGTCTGTACAAGTAACCCAGGAAAAAAGGCGTGAAATGATTGTCTGCCGTTGCTTTCACGGAGGGAGGGAGAGGCGACTGATGACATGTACCCAAAACCACCCGCAACAATTTTTTGCCCCAACAGGCATTGGGAGCTTAACCCAGAATTCCAATGGGCAGCGGAGACTGCGGAAACTGTGGGATAGCTACCCACAGTGCACCACTCCGTAAGTCAATGCTAGCCATG
This sequence comes from Lepidochelys olivacea, assembly GCF_965140295.1. Classification (NCBI taxonomy): domain Eukaryota; kingdom Metazoa; phylum Chordata; order Testudines; family Cheloniidae; genus Lepidochelys; species Lepidochelys olivacea. The sequence goes on along the minus strand of NC_140415.1, from coordinate 81,786,625 downwards.
GTATTGAAGACACACTCCGCTGATTTAATGTGCTTAGTGGGGACATACACAATCAACTGTATAAAATCGATTTCTAAAAATTGACTTCTATAAAAATCAACCTAATTTCATAGTATAGACATAACCCTTATCAAAGTCTTAGGGTTTGTTTCTAAAAGACTGCAGGATCAGGACCTTAATGGAGAATACAGAATGAACAACACACACAGTGGAAATTCTTCAAGAGCAGCTGTTGCTGCATAGGAGAAGTTTGAAAAAACCCTATTTTGTTCTGAAACAATTCTGCTTCTGTATTGTATATTTCCTCTGTTTTTCTTCTTATTATCTATTACTACAGATATTTTTATGAAAACTGAATCTTTGCTTAAGGGTTCATCTGCCCTTTCTACTTATTACCCTCCAACATCCTAATCTTTTGTTCGTGACATCGCTGTAGGGCTGCTGTGGAAATTATTATGCTGCCAAAAAGCAGAGGACTATGACTACAGGTAGAGAACAAACAGAAGATCTCTTGAGAAACAAAGATCCTTTTTTCATCCAAATATTTTCATTAATAATGAACGAAGGAATGAAAATACATGATATTTTTCTAAGGAGTGGCTGCTCTTTTAACCAGGCATTTGGCAAGAGGAAGTGTGAAAGGGCCCTGTCACTCTGAGAAAAAAGGTTTTTAAACAAGGCTTGGCAGTTTGCTCTTATGATCAGTTTGCACTTCTTGATCATTTTTATTCTTTGCAGTCTGCAAGCACCAGTTTCAGGAAGAGTCACAGATTGCCATTTACTGCACATGCTTTCTAAAAGCCCTCCAAAAGGCTGTGTCATACCCCGATATGCCTAGAAACAGTAGTGCCAATCCCAAACATTCAAAAATCATGAGTTTTTTAAAAAAGCAACACGTTCTGCAATATTTTGATTTGACTTCTTGTTTTTGAGCTTTTACAGTACATTTGGGTCATGTTTTCAAACTTTTCTCCACAGTATCTAGCTCCATGAGGGCTAGATGCTAATTTTATTTTTTAATTAAAAGTTGAGAATCTCACCTAATCACTTGACTCCAGGAACTGCAGCTTTTAAGGAAAACCCAAATATGAGACTCATGATAAGAGCTGGTAACACTAGTAAATAAATATAGTTTTTCAGATAATTACAGGTCAGATTAGGTAAATTACAAAACCAGCCAACTTTGGAGACAGAGCAGAGTCAGACCAGTCCAGGGGGAGTAACTGGAGGGAATGAGGGATAATTGCTCTCCAAATACCTGAACACATATGTTAAATGTGCAGGCTGCATCCTCTCAGCTCTTCTAGCTGGTGCAGAAGACATGGTCCCACCTTCTCCTTTGGAGAGGATTGCACCCTTGCTGGTTCAAAAGGGAACAGTTCCTTTGCTCCACTGAATGTCAGAATTGAGATATACCCAGGGCCGGCTCCAGGCATCAGCTTTGCAAGCAGGTGCTTGGGGCAGCATTCAGATCAGGGCAGCAGTCCGTGTCCCACGGTGGCAATTCGGCAGCAGCTCCACCGCTCTTCCCGCCGCTGCAGCTTTTGGCAGCAGCTCCACTGCTCTTCTGGGCGCGGCGGCAATTTGGCAGCAGCTCTGCTGCTATTGTGGCGGCGGCAATTCAGCGGCGACTGCTTGGGGCAGCAAAATTGGTAGAGCTGCCCCTGGATACACCTCACCCTTATCGGAAGTCCAGGAACAGGAAGGGTGGGGGACAGAGAGGGTATCTTGCACCCTCCCCCCAGTACATTTGTGCCAGAGACAATCAGGGAGGGTAAATACTGAAACAGTGTTCTAACAGAGTATCTCTAGCAAACAGGTTAAAGAGAACTTCATAAGCATGGTTTGAGGATGAGTGAGAAACATTTTAACTTTCATATCACGATCAGGTTCTAATCACAAAAGTGTTGTATACTACTTACCTGTGTGCATTACCTAGCTAACAAAGAGGAGCTTTGCTCTGAACAATTGCTCTGCAAAAATAAGCTTGTTTATTGTCTTTCATTGCTCCATCTCACATATGCTCAGTTTATAAGTAAAGATTTGTTGTTTCTAGCAAAATATTGAAAAGCAAAATATTTCAATTCTGAAATGCTGCCATGATGTCTTGTGGGACTTGGAGTTCAAATGCCACATGCTTCAATTCTCCTCTTAAGACTGGGCTTACTGGTTGGACTACATCTTCCACGATGCAACACGGTCTTCCCTGTTGGTGATGGGAGGTGGTTCACCATATCAGTCAGATGGTCACAGTGCATCATGGGAGATGAAGTCCAGCTGGGAAGTGTGGCACATTAAGAAGAATGGGAGTCTGAGTTACCTGAATTACAACTTCTGTGAGGCACTGTGGTAGCATTTCAGAACCAGAAATTTTTTCAGTTTGAAATTGGAATTTTCCTTGGTATCCAGACAATTCTTCCAAAAAAAATAAAATAAAATAAAAAATTGAAAATCCAATTTGCTGTTGAGAAACAGTTACAATTGAAATATTTCAACCAGCTCTACTAAACGTTTTTGGCCCTAAGGTAAATAGAAATGAATCACTACACATAAGTTTAGAAAGAAGCTGCCATTTTAAAAAAGTTTTCATAGTAGCACACACACTTCAAGTTATAAAGGCAGAAGACAATGCTGGTATTCTAGGTTTTCAGAAGAACAACTCACAGTTTGTAAATTTTTACTGGAAATATAGCACAAAAAATTCATTTTCATCATGTTTTTGTGGTATTTTCTCAGATAAATTTTCTTTCTACTAGTGTATGACACCTCAAAAAAAACCCAAAAACAAAAATTAATTTCTCTAATAGAGGGACAGATCTAGGAAAAGGAGAAAATTGTTTGATGATGCTCATTACATTCAGGGGGATTGATCAAGTAATATTATGCTCTGCAGGGTAGAGGATGGTGGTGTTAAGTAATGTTGAATTGTTATATTCTTTGAAGGCTTTTCCTCCAACTTATTTGGAAACCTTCTATTATTCACATGAATATGGTATCCAGTCACTAATAAACCTGTGCATGCATTACTGACACTTTTGATAAAAATCTGCAAGTAGAGACAAATAATGCATTAAGTATTCTCCCTGGAATGCAGACTGCTGGTTCTAAAAACAGAACACAACAAAGGTTATTTTAGATTAATGGGATGTTTGCTTGACTTCTACAGTATTTTGCAAAATGAAAAAAGATAAAAACTACTTAAATTCTAGTAGATTATGATAGGACCAAGGAGCCTCAATCACAGGTTAGGATCACACTGCTCTAGGCTCTGTATTAACAAGTAAAATAGACAGTCACGGCCCCACATGCTTACAATCTAGGATTGTGACAAGACCAAACAGGCACATAAAGAACAAATGGGGTCATACTGGGTGGGAGACAAGATAAAAGGAAAGATGGGCAATTATTTTTCTATCTCTAGTACATGAGAAACACTGTACTTCTTATTTACCACACATAGCATGAAGAGGGAACACAATCAACATAGTACAGAAAAATAATATCCTGTGTAATAGACAGGCTGGTTACTGACCAAGTTATCTGAATCAAAATCATCCATAAACTGTGTCAATACACTGCTGAAAACTGTCGCCACAAGCTGGCTATTTTTTGAAGCAGAACTAAAGACTATTCACAGCTGGCTATACTCTATTACAGAAATGCAGATTAAGCCATGTTTGAAAGCATTATGAATAATACATTATTTTAAAAGTACAAAGTGAATATTGTAATCAGCTGTCAAAATTCAAGAAGCAATTTTCAATCTATGGGCCAGATTATTCCTAGCAGTTGCAAGGGATTTCAATTTTTGGAGTGGGGAGAGGCTGTGCTGGAGGAGGGCCTTCATCTCCTGCTGTAGTGGTGATAGGGAGGGCAGTTTTAAATTCTGTCTGTTGCTCCACAGAAAGCATTGAAACTGCATCTGCCTGCAGATTGGAGGATGGATTCCATTCACTCCAACCCTCACATAGTTTCATGCACCCATTAACTCAGGCTTTGTACAGAGAAAGGAGGAGGGAGTGTGAATGGTGGTGGCTGAATTTCACCCTTCACAATGTTGCACAGATCCAAAGACAAATAAATACCTGCCAATTGCAGTAAGTCTCTATTCCATTCATAAGCCTTTGGGCTAGATAAGAATTTCAAATCTAAACACTCCCCAACAGCTCTCATCTGTAGTTAATGGCAGTGTCCTATATTTGGCATCTTTAGTGACTAAATAAAGCCTTGAATGTTAGCAATATGGGAGCTCTAACAGTACTGCTTCACTCTTATCATTCATATCTAGTAAATATTTATTCACCTCATAATTAGGAGATCCTGCAGTTCTTCCTAAGGGAAAAACTGCCCTTCTACTAAATTTAATGGAAATTGTTCTTACTCAGGTAGAACAGAATTCGCCCCATACGTCCACCCTCTTTTTGTTGTTGTCGTTGTTGATGTAAATTTTGGAAAATCTCCTACAGTGTGTTCTGAAATGTAGTAGTGGCATAATTTGTCCTGTAATCATGCAATTTTAGGAAAGTGAATCAGGATTCCGGTTCTAAAATTCTACACATCTTTGTATTGTTCCTAAGATTAAAAGCTGAAGGCCCTTAATCCATAGTGTAGTTAGTCCCTGCGGTGAAGGTAACTATGCCACAATATGCCTCCAGGCATCTGGGGAAATAACAACAAGAAGAAAAACAACAACATTGTTTCTGAGTTAAACATTCTCTTTTCTGTGTACAGATATTCATTTTCTTTCTCCAAGCTAAAACTTTATATAGCTTTTCAAAAAACATATTTTGCGATGGCTTTGATGGATATGCTTATCTAAATAACCAGTGCCTGACTGCAGTTTTACACACAAGTATTATATTCTGTAAAATCACCAATATCTCATGTAGAAAGAAAAGGAAGAGTACTTGTGGCACCTTAGAGACTAATAAATTTATTTGAGCATAAGCTTTTGTGAGCTACAGCTCACTTCATCAGATGCATCTCATGTGTTATTGACCAGTCAATAGTCAGTTGTAACAATAATGTCCTTCAGAACTTTACCCTGGGCTCTAAACTTTGCCAGATGGTTCATTACGCAATTGGTATAAGATCTAAATACTAGCTAATATTGTTTAGATATAGTCTGGAGCCTTCAGTGTAAACAATTAGGACACAACCTTTACAAAGACTAAGGATTATTGTCTGAATTCACAAAAAAACATGACAGACCACTTCTTGGAACACTGTAGAAGCAGGGGAAAAACAATTTACCAGACACCACTGAAGGGCATTTGGTTTCATCACCTTTATCTCCTTTTTCTCCCTAAATAGATAGTATGCAAAATTTCACCACATACAATTATGGTATCAAGAGTGATGGCTTAAAAATGAGCCATACACCTAATACAACATTTCTGGTTTTCACTGCCAAGCATGATGAATGTTCAGAGAGTGAAATTTCATAAATGGGGATGGATCAATACTGGAAGAAAGCATTCTCACAGGGTGAGTCTATGTAAACAGATTACAAAGAGGGCTTCACACACACAGTTTGAGGAAGGGTGGGAAGAACTTTTTTTAACCTTCACATTGTGATCAATTAGTTCAAGACCCAAGAATGCAGGCTTTTTACAGCGTTTCCCCCTATTATGTTTTCTGTAAATCACTGGAGATTAAAATGTCCCCTTATTTCTCTCCTTTTCTTTTTGAAAGAAAGTTGATGTTCTTTAGAAAACAACCAATTGTTCTTTCACAAGTTCCCATGCCAAGTTTAGAAATCACAGCAATGATGTGAAGCAAAGTCATTTCATCCCACCTTTTATTTTTCAAAAACATGAAACAAGAAATATCGACATTGTGCATGGAGGGCGAATGAAATTCACCCCTGTGCAGAGAATCAGCCCAAGGCCTACACACTCACTGAGATCTCACCTCAAATTCTGAAGTTACCCTTACTCACTTTTTATTCCTTACTCAGGGAAAGCTCATCAACTCCCATTCTGTTCTAAGAACTGAGTAAAGACTTTCTGGAGAAGGATCATCTCTGTGTTATGAGCTTGTGTACAGTGTCTAGTACAATGGAGCCATGATCCATGATGAATCCTGGTCACATGCCATCTGAGTTACATTGCGCATACGCTAAGACAACCATAAATGACTGGGGCCCCAAGGAGCCATCATAATGCAAAACAACAACACACAGAACACAGACCAATTTTTCCTCAGCGCCTACGACATTTTTACAATGTTCTCTTTATTTTGGTAGCTGGGTTTCTCTTTCCCTCTGCCTTCCTTGGGAAAAAGATGGTGCTTACAACCTGTACTGTAGGCCCCTCTCCTCAGATGGTCTCCATCAACCCAGACAGCAAGACCCCCTGATTTTGGTCTTCCATTTTGTAGCTCACAGAACTGCTTCTAAGCATCTGGTCCATAGGGCTCTCTCCAAATTATGGTTAGACTCAGCTAGCAAAAACTTTTAGCATGGTTACAGTATGGACAGGTCTTTTTTTTTTTTTTTTTGGCTAGAGATTAGCTTGAAGTGTAGGTTGGTTAGCAGGTCTTGGGGAAAAACAAATTCCTACCCACCATGATCAAGGGGACTATTTTAGCAACAGCGTAGCCATTTGCAGAGTTTCAACCACAGCGTGGCAGAGCATAACTCCCAACTACACATGTCTAGAAGTGTCTGTTTACTAGTCATTGCTATTTGACTTCTTCATCCATGTATACAAAGCAATCCTCGGGGGTGTTTGGGTAAGCAGTCCCTAAGTCTTTAGTGTTATGAGAACTTTCTCCTAACAAAAACTATTTTAACTGATAAAGTTTGCTACTTTTCTGATGTGCAATCGTGAGTGGGATATCACAGGTGCTGCATATTTGCAATACCTCCGGAGTCTCGCAGATGAGCTGAGAGGCAGAAGGTTTTCTGAAAGCTGTTTAACTATTTACGTTCATGTCAGCAAAAAGTCAAGTATTTTCTTATCACTTTCTAGGGGAATCTGAGATGCCTTAGGATTTAGGACTTTTTTATTATTATTTGAATAAAAAGAGGGCTCAAAGAAAGACATTGTCGATATGGTTGAGGACAATGTTTTTGTGAATTAAAGTGAAAACTTGATTAAAGATATGTCTCTTTGGATTGTTTATGCTCTTTGGAAAAAGCAAGTTATCTCCAAGTCATCATGTCACCTGAGACTCCTTCTTTCTATAAAGATTTTCACCAACTGCCATCATGCCTGATGGTTAGGGCAGAGCTGGTCGGACCACATCCTCCCTGGGTGCTGCTGAGCTCAGTCAACAACCCACTCATAATCCTAGCAGATATTTCTGCTTCTTAAGGCCAAGGTAGCCTTTCCAGATCTCATATTTAAAACAAAGCAAACCAAACCAAACATACACAATTTGGAGCAAAACATTTATTTAGTGATAACAACTTAGGCACTTCATTCATTCCCAGGAATAAATCTGCCTTTCATTTTCTTATAAGATAATGTTTTCCCAAAACTGTGGATTTGAAATTCCCCACATATTTCTGAAATGCAGGGACAAAAGGACTGGATTCAAGACAACATCCCTCTTCAGGAAAGCATGTAAGCACATACTTAAGTCCCACTGAAGTTAATGAGAGAGAGAGAGAGAGCACATTCTTAAGTGCTTTCATGAATCAGAGCCAGAATGGCTGTCTTACAATAGGTAGTCAACACTTCACCCCCTCCCTCTCCTGGGATTTGGCTTTAACAACAATACAAGAGTTCAGTTCAAACTTTTCCATAGGCCTGAATGCCCTCAGGGTTCTTATCTCAGGACTGCTCAGATTGCATAATTCCTCTCTGTCACCTAGACACTGGCACCTCCCTTACATTTGGGTGGGGAAAGAAGCCCCCTGGCTCAGTCAGACAGCAGAACCCCCTTAATTCTTTTCCTCGGAATCAACATGTGCAAACAGGGCAGTGATTCAGACAAAAATTGCAAGCTTATTCCAGAATCAAAGTCAATTATGAGTTCTGAACATGAATTGGAAGCTTGTTCTATAATTGTGGGTAGGGAGAACATCTGTCCTGTACTATCTGTATTTTAGGGCATCCTTACTTGCGCCAGTATCTTGAGATCTGTATCCAGCAAGAAGCCATTAAGTAGTGGCTGATCAGTGTTTTCAATGACCAAACATGCTGTGGCTCAAACACTGATACTGTGGATTTTGTTCCACAAATAAATCACCTTTGCTTGTGTTTATTGGAATATATATGGAAGGGCAGGCCATAACCATGGAGACTAGATTCCAAATGCCATAGTTCCAAATTTTTCCAATTTATGTGGAGGACAAGTCAATAAATCATCAGGTTGTGGCCTTACAGAGCAATTAGTAACACACAAAGAAAGTAACCTAAAGAGATTCTGGACAAATATTCTATGAAACTTACAGGTAATAAACAGTACTTTAAAAGCAGTGTGAAATTTTTCCGGCAATCAGTGAAAAGATTTCAGTACTAGAGTAACATTCAAACAGCACAGGGTCCTCATGGACACTGATACCACATTCTTAGCAAATTAAGGTGTCTTACAGCATGTATACCTTTTAAAGAAACATTGTTAAGTATTGGACTCACATTGGCTCCTGATATTTCATCCAAACCTTAACTATAGCTCTGCCACTGCACTACTGAAATTGTCAGTGTTCAATTTTTCTTTAGATAATTATCTATTTTATAGTTATCTCAGCTAATCCATATATTACTAGTTTCCATGTGGACAAACCAGGTAGAGCCATGCTAGCCAATTTTAATAGGTTTCAGAGTAGCAGCCGTGTTAGTCTGTATTCACAAAAAGAAAAGGAGTACTTGTGGCACCTTAGAGACTAACAAATTTAGTTGAGCATAAGCTTTCGTGAGCTACAGCTCACTTCATCACATCATCACTGAATGCATCCGATGAAGTGAGCCGTAGCTCACGAAAGCTTATGCTCAACTAAATTTGTTAGTCTCTAAGGTGCCACAAGTACTCCTTTTCATAATTTTAATAGCACTTCTTGCAGTATCATACCTCAGATCCATGCAAATTATATAGGTGAAAGCAAGCCCTTCACATCTCTTGTAAATTAGCTTTGGGCTGCATTGCACTGAAACTGAAATCTCCAACAATTTCATATTCTTAAGAAATGTGTAAGACTAGCTTATTTTGCATAGCTTTGCTCTGTATGCATATGCAGTACATATGCATAGATAGACCTGTAAATATTGTACATTTACAGTTAAAAGAGGATATCTGGAGGTAAACCCAATCTCCTCCCCACTCTATACTTGGAAAAATTACTAACATTATCCCAATATGTGCTACTTCTCTCATTTGTAAGAAACTGTAACCATCAATCACAGACTGATTACTAGCCAGGTCTTAATGTCTCCTTTTTTATTAGTCAGTTTAAATAAGTACTTTATGCCTGTCTTTTCTCAGGTTCTCTTTTCAAAGAAGAGGTATTAAACAGTATATTAAGTACAATGGGAAAGAACTAAAATAAAATCAGGTGAGTATGGGTTCATGAGGATAAATATTTTTAGGAATAAAAAGCCTATTACAAAGTCCCGCCCAAATGGCATTTTATCCTAAACAAAAGTCTGCATCGAAGGTAAGACTTTCTCTGCAGCTCCAGATTTTCTATTGATATAGATACAGCATTGTATTAATGCTCCTCTGGATTCTAAAATTTTGATATATAATTATTTCATTCCAGTTTTTATATCATACCCTGTAGATATTCAATGAATGCAAAGACAGCCTATGTATAAAATAATATAGTCTTAATCACAATGTTTAAGAGTGAATGCACGTAGCTCCCACTCACTTCACTAGCTCTATGACTGCACATCTCTCAGCTAAATTTAGCCCACAGATTTTACTATAAGATCATTGCAGGAAACAAAGGGCCCTCCCATGTTAAAAGCCACAGGAAGGGACTTTTTGCAAAAGAATCTCCAGGAGAATTCCCTCAGAGAGATTAACGTACATCATTGGATCTTGGGATTGGAGTGTTTCTCCTCCTCCTCCTCACCATGAAAAAGCCACCTTCTAAATCTGGTTGATCCTCAGCATCCATGATAGGTGATGGCTATGCAGCTTCAATATAGCCTCATTACCACAGAAGCTCCTGAGGATTCCAAAGGGCTACGCAAAATAAGTTAATGCATCCTGGAACCATATTTCAAGGTAATGTCTGTGGGGTTAGAGAGTGGGGACAAAGTGAACACATTTCCCAGCCCTGGCCTGTTCCCTCACTCATCTCCAAGTCCTTCTCCAGAACTGATTCCGGTCTATGCAGAGAGAGTTCATGTGGTTGAGGGAGGAGAGGAGAGGGTGCCATGGAGGCACTTAAGCCACCTTATGCAGTGAGCGGGGTGATGCATGGAGGAGAGACAGATCTGATCCCGAAGTTCCTTAGTCCCTTTCAACAAAAATCTATGAGAATTTTTAGACCCTCCCCGGTGAGTCTAGGCCTTGTTTTAAATAGATCATTTAGGGTTCTAAAATGTCTCTGAAGAAGAGTTCCTTACAGAAACTCCCTTGTTTCTTGATCATTGGCACAGAATAAAATTGACAAACACAATTGAGCCTTTTAGTTAGTTTCCTGTTGTGCCAGTTTTATACTCTAGGCTTGCCTCCCAATCATTTGTTTATTTTGTGGCAAACTAATTAAATAGCAAATAAAAACCACACTTTTTTTTTTAAGTTACCTTGATCTCAGACTGGGGTCCTGGTCTGATCCAATTAGTTAAGATATTCACATTGAGTCTCCTTCAGGAGCCTCCCTTGTGTTGTTTAGAATATATGCCAATTTTGAATTCATCTAAATAATGTGCAGTCGGAATAGCAGAAGAATGAGAACAAGTTCAGAAGGGTGCAGTTAAGTTTAAAAAAACCTGTCCATCCTCGTTTACTAGCTTCAGCGGGGTCTGGAAGTTGAAATACTGAAATACCCCGGGGAATGTATTTTTCTTCTGACACAGCTGAGACTAGGAAATCCTGGAAATCTCATGAGACTCTACTCCTGTGAGATTTCCAACTCAGCTTCCAAGCCAGACACATCTGAATCCCTACGCTACTTCTCCAGCCCAGATCCTGGACCGGTAGAGTTCTGCCCAGCACCAATTTTCAGATTATTTTTCAGCAGCTGGAACTGAAACCAGCTAAGACTATTTCCCAACACTGCTGGAGTTCTTTAAATGGAAGATTTTAAACACTCATTGTCCCTTCCTTTAGGCCTAGAGTAGTGGGCACGGGGACTTTAAAATGCTGTTTCCCCAGATTCCTGAAATGTGATTTCACTAGAAAATACATAGAGTATTTAAAGTGAAGAGCAAGTTTGTAAAAGGGGAAGGCTAGTGGCTCCCCTCAAGGCAGTCAGAGCTGTCATTCAAACCTAATCGGAGAAAGCTCTTGCCACCCTACTCCTCTAAGTGCTGTAATATCTGATGACGATCCCACTAGTTTTCTATCTGCAGGTAATTGATGGTCATGTCCTCAAGTTTCATGCTTTGACCTTTCTTCAGGTCTTCACCCCCGTGAGCTATCCAGCACTGCTTGCTGCTGATAGGTCAGAAATAGCAATCTATTTGAGGTGGATTCACTAATCTTTTACCATGCTGAATTCTTCTTTTCCAGCTCTTATTTTTGAAAATTTGTTATAGGAACATTCTAGACAAACTTAATTCAGGTCCTTGGCTAATAAGTCCACAGTATACTCAGGAGCAGGGGGTGCAATGGGCTGGAATGGCCATGTAGCAATCACAGCTGGGGCACAGGAAAGCCACATTACTTGCATCTGCACCATCATAGAAAATTCAGGCACTGCAGGGAGAGAACTGTTTCTCACGTCTGTCCCACAACTTAAGTTATAGCCCCAAAGAAGTATTCCCTTCCTTTAAGCGAGCAACACAACAGCAACAGCATAGTGTGTACCAGTTTTAAGACCATCTTTCTCCATCATTACATTTTTGGAGGGTGTGAATTTTTAAGCATCCCACACACTTACAGCATAGCAGCTTACCATACAATGGGAAATTGAAGTCTGATATTTTCCCCTCAGCTGACAACCTCAAACCTTCCTCCCCCTTTGGGCTTCTCTAGGAAGCTTGAAAAACAAAAAACAAGCCCTCAGATAATGAATAATTTTCAGATTAGAACACGTATCAGGAAAATACTATTTCTCTTACTTTAAAGTGAATCCAGACAGCAATTAGCTCAACATCTCAATAATTGTTCTCCCTGACACCTACTTGGGCTCTGTCTTCCTCTCTGAGGCAGTGGTTTACAACCTATGGTCCGCAGACCTGTAGGGGTCGGCAGACTATGTCTAATGGGTCTGCAAAAGATTGTCATCACCATAGAACAGTGGTTGTAAACCTGTGGGCTGCAGACCTATGGGAGTCCGCAGATTATGTTTAAGATTTCCAAAGGGGTCCGCACCTCCATTTGAAATTTTTTTCTTCAAAATGAAAAAGGGTTGAAAACCGCTGCTCTAGGGCATTCAGCATCACTTACACAGCTGAGTTGACTTCAGTCACTGTCATGGCCTCACTGAAAGTCCTGAGAAATCCCCAAAAGTCTCAGTCTTCGGCCAGATGTCTGAAGCTAACTAGATATGATTGAAAGCAGTCATGTCATAGGAACATAAACTGGATTATTCTATCATTTCTTTAATTCAGTTCCGCAATGAGACCGATACACCAACATTAAACCTTAATGAATCCCATCTTGAGACTCATACATCAGACTGAAAATTCCCGTTGCCTCGGTTATCTCATTCGTCCCCAGCCTAGTTCATGGGTCCTGCCCTTTGCTGCTGGTGGCAGTGCAGTGCAAATGAAAAATCCCAATTTCTAACATTCAAGGCCTTGTCAACAGTGTGGATTTTCTGAAATTTTCCCATTGTTGCTCAAGAACTAGCATGGCTCCATCAGTGCTAAAGATGGTCGTAGTGCTAGTGCAGACTGGATGACCGTGTATTTACCACCTGCCTTCCTACCCTGCTCAGAGTGGGTCCAAACAAGTGGTAAAAATGCAGATGGTTGGTCTATATCTACAATGTTATTGCAAATCTCCAGCCTAAGCAAGGCCTTAGAGATCAGGAGTACTTCTCCATTCCCCAACATACGGCCCTGTGTGTGTTAGAAGTGATGAAGTGAAAATGAAAAAGGAGCGGGCAAGAGAAAACAGAGCAGTAGGCTATTAAACCGCTCCTTGTCTGAGCAGGGGTCAAAAATATAGCTCAAAAGCAGGCGAGAGGGACATACACAATGGCTTATCTTTGTCAGATGTTGGATCCATTAACTCTGATGAGTCAGTAAAATCCACTAAATCTTACTCAGAGCTGGGGAACAGACTTGCAAGAAACTCAGGAGTGCTGCGCTATTCTATTAAGTCTATAAATGCAAGGTTTATATTCCGGGCTCATATGGCCTCATCCATTCCCCATTGTAGACAACTGAAAGATTCCCATTGACTTCAGTGGTCTTTGGATCAGCTTCCCAAACTGCAGGAAAAAAACGCTGACATAGAATCATGGAAATGTAGGGCTGGACGGGACCTTGAGAAGTGTTTAAGTCCAGCCCCCCTGCACCGAGGCAGGACCAAGTAAACCTAGACCATCCTTGACAGGTATTTGCCCAACCTGTTCTTAAAATTCTCCCTTGGAAGTCTACTCCAGCGCTTAACTGTTCTAATACATAGAAAGATTTTCCCAGCATATTTTCTGAAAGTGCATAGAGGATTTATCACTTATTGGTTAGACTGGGAATCTTCACTCCTATGTGTTATTCTTGGCTCTGCCACTTGGCCTTCAATATTGTTGACCTCTGATGAGACAAGCCACCTAACATTTACTAGTTTGTCATATATCTGTTCTCAGTCAATCTCAAACCAGGATTTTCTTCTTGTGAATACAGGTGAGTTGCATCATACGCACATTTAACTTATACAAATTCAACTATACACACTCAGCAAAAAAAAAAAAAAAGAAAAATAACAAGATACCTGTAAGTAGTGTGGACGTATGCCCCAGAGTGAGCGTGAGATGGGAGACGTGAATCTGCTGTTCCCTCAGTCGGTCTCAGTTCCCGCGTGCCTCTCATAGTGTGAGCATCTCGCCGCGCTGAGTGTGATTCTAGTGTTTAAAAATACTGTACGTATTTTTCGTACAACATGGGCCCTAAACGCAAGCCAACTACCTCATCTGGTGCTCAACTGAAGAAACAGAGATCTGTTCCAACACTGTAGGAAAAACTGGCTGTGTTGGACTTATTGAGAGACGGCAGGTCAGTCTCCAACATGGCACATAAATATGGCAGCAACGAATCTAGCATCCATGCCATCAAGATTCGAGAGAGAAAAATTCGTCAAGCCGTGGCATCAAGTGCTCCAGTAACTGCTAAGGTGACGAGCCAGGTGTGTGATAAGACTTTAGTGAAGACTGAAAAGGCATTAAACTTATGGCTGGAAGACATGAACCATAAACGTGTGCCTATCGATGGCAACACGTTGCAAGAAAAGACTCGTAGCCTCCATGCGCTGTTCAAACCTCCTGCTGAAGGGGGACAGCCTTCTCATGAGAAGGAATTCAAAGCCAGCCAAGGTTGGCTTAACAGTTTTAGGAACCGCTTCAACCTCAAAAACGTGCAGACTACTGGTGAAGCTGCATCTGCCAATGAAGAGGCAGCAAAAGCCTACCCTGAACAATTAAAGAAAATCATAGAAGAAAAGGGCTATCTTCTGGAATAAGTTTTTAATGCTGATGAGACTGGGCTCTTCTGGGAAAAAATGCTCAACCTCACTTACACTTCGAAATTAGAAAGACAAGCCCCTGGCTTCAAAGCAGCTAAAGACCGTGTGACTGTGTTGTTTTTGTGGCAATGTGGCTGGGCGTTTAATAAAGCTGGGCTTGCTCTACAAGGCTGCAAATCCCCATGCCCTAAAAGGCAAGAACAAAAATCTCCTGCCTGTGTTCTGGCAATCAAATAAAAAGGTTTGGGTGATGGCAGCATTATTTCTGGATTGGTCTCACAAGTGTTTCATTCCAGAGGGCAAGTGGTACCTTGAAGAGAAAGGACTTGACTTTAAAGTGTTGCTGATCATAGACAATACTCCTGGCCACCCTGCGGCACTCCGGTTTGCGCATAATGATGCTGAAGTCATCTTTCTCCCCCCCCAATACCACCTCCATCCTCCAACCTCTCGACCAAGGCGTGATTCACTGTTCAAGGCTACGTACATGAGGCTTACGTTCTCACGGATACGTAGTGCAATGGTTGCTTATCCCAATCTTAATGTGATAGAGTGTTGGAAGTCCTTCAACATTGCTGATTGCATCACTTATATTAAACAGACAATGGATACAATCAAGCCTGAAACAGTCAACGCATGTTGGCGAAACCTATGGAAAGAATGTGTGAATGATTTTAAGGGTTTCCCTGACCATTGAAAAAGAAGTGAAATGCATTGTTCAGGTGGCTAGGCAAGTGGATGGTGATGGCTTCATTGACACTCTTGGGGAAGAAACTGAAGAATTGAGAGCCATAGAGAAACAGTGACTAACGAAGAGTTAGAGGAACTGATAAAATCGTCTACAGAAGACGAAGATGACGACGGCGAACAGGAAGAGCCAGCAAGTTGGAATCTTCATAAATTTCCTGAAGTGTTCCAAGCAGCGAAACACTTGAATGATTTAATTTCTGAATACAATCCCTCTATGGAACGAAGCATCAAAATCATACGTACGGACGATTTGAGACCGTATCAAGAAATGTTTGAGCAGCTCAAGAGACAACAGTGACAGTTGCTGATCACCATGTTTTTCAAGGAAAAACAACCAGCAGCAGATGAGCCTACACAATCACCTTCTCGAGCTGAACCAGAGCCAACCACTTCGTCTATGACTCGCTCTCTGTCACCCAAGCTCTCCATCACCTCTGTCTCCTGGATCGATATCAAGCCCTGATGACCCCCTGTAATTACCCCCGTAATTAAAAATACAGTACTGTAAAATTATATTTTTCATATGTACTCTTTATTATATACTGTGCATTACTGTATACATTATACATATTACTGTACAGGATTGTATACACAAAACCATGTACAACATACTGTACTTTATGGGTGATTTAAGGGACTTTCAAGGGTAATTTTGACTATATGCGATTTTTGCCTTACACACTGACTTTAGAACCTAACCCCCATGTAAGATGCGACTCCACTGAAACAACAATTCTGTTAATAACATGTCATTCTCTAATGCTTGTGGCATGATAATTTCTTGTATAGTAAAAGTGCTTAGAATTGTATTTTGTCACTTCTTTTAAGGGAAGAGGCTGTTGTAGAACAATCTGCAGAAAAGGAGAGTGAGAAACATGTATGAGCCAGAGGGCAAATGGCTTTTGCTGAATTCCACAAGAATCACTGTGGTTTTAGAAACCATAATACACTCATTTATTCTAGTAATGGAGCCAGAGACAGCCTCCCACACACATTTCCATACTTGGGTGATGTTTAGATTCAGATTAGAACCTGGATCTAAATTTCTGGGCCAAATGATGATCTGCCTCTGTACAGGTGCACAAGGATTATGGCGAGGGCTCCTCTCACTTCTATGTGACTCAAGGGCAGATCACATTAGCAGTTGCTGTAAGCAGAAACTGCTTGGACCTTGCTCTCCCTGGGAAGCAAATCATGCAGGGCCAAAGTATTGGGGAAGCAGTCTGCACTATCCTGGGGCACAATCTCTCCTATTGCCCTCTCAGGAGCAGCGGGGCTCAGCACTTCCCCTACACAGAACTTTGTGCAAATTACACAATTTAGCCTCCTCTGATTTGAGCCCATCTCTAGTTTTCACCCTAACTATATACTTAGCTCTAAATCCTCTCTTAATAGCTAGAGAGGGAGAGAGAGAGAGAGAGGGGAAACCTGTAGGGGGCTTACAGCCACAAGTCTCAGATATTCCTCAGAATAGTTCAACTGATATAACGTTAGCAGCAGGTTACTGAAAGAGATTTACCATGAGCTCATAAGCTCTTTAATCATCCATAGAATTTGGGTAAAGACTTCAGATTTGAATCCACATTTCTCTCCCACTCTGCATTTTACCACATAATCCTGTCAGAACATCTAACATAATAATAACTGTTTCACTGTATATAGAAAGTGGACTCTGTTGGCAGTAGATGTGAATTATGGTGTTGTTGGACTATTCTGTATAATATGCTGTTACAAAGGTCATATATTGCACTTGAGCCACATACAGAATTCCCATTGACATAAATAGGATATGTCACAGTCTAGCACAGTCTATTTTTACTTGAATGGTTTATTGTGTGTGTGTGCAAAACATTGGATCTGGAAAATGAAAGATAATAAAATTAGATTAAAAGCCTAAGGAGTTTCTAATCATTAACACAATTTTACTGTGTTATTGATAAGAGATTATAAAGTAACCCCTACTTCCTGAAAATAGCATTGTCCATAAAAATAATAATATTTGAGGGTATTTGTTTGGTGCTCGTCTATTCCTACAGCTCATTCCCCAATTGAGATAATATTACTTTGTGACATCACAATGTGTTATCATGGAAAGGATTATGATATCACAAAAAGGATTATTACTTTAAATAAGGAAAAAAGTAGAAAGAACAGATCTACTCCTAAGTACCAAAGACCTTCTTATGTAACAATTTCTAACAACACAAGAAGCAGAAGAGAAACACAGAAGTTGCATGATCCATAACCAGAATTATCTTCAAAAATTTTCATGAGATGTGAATGGGTTTTTATGTTCCCAGTATCAACTCAGTGGGCCTGATTCTGCTCTGAGTTGAACCAGAGCAACTATTTTAGTCAATAGCTTTACACCAATGTAAATCTGGTATGAGATCAGAATCCTATCTCAGTTGCTTTTTTGATTGGTGATGGTGGGTTTCTGTTTTTGTTTTAAGGATTTTATAATTCTGCTCTGCAAGTTCATTCCAGGCTGAAGTGCAGTTTGAGCCCGTTAGCAAACCTCATTCAAAAGTTACAAACAAAACAAAATCAAAACCAAAAACCAAAACAAACAGTTTGTCTCCTTTTGAAAGTTATTGAAGTGCCTGGGGTGAGGCATTGACCAAGGTTCTCTCTTGGACCCATTGTTATCTAAGCCCTTACATCATGTGTTTTTTTTATTTTCTCTTGTTTTCAAAAGTAGTGTTGAAAACTACATGAAGTTAACACAGAGACCCACTGTGTTTAAGTAACTTTAAGATTGTGACACACACCACCAACAGGAAGGATGATGAAAGCTGTTTATTACTTTCTCTGGAACCTGCTCCCAATGAGCTTCAGTACTACAGTGGTATCAGAACAGTAAGTGATTACAAACACCTTATGTGCTCTACCACCTCATCTACTGCAAACCAAATAAACCCTGCACTTCAGTCAATGCATTGTACACCTACAATTACATGTTTTAAATAGCCTTTAGGTGAGCACATCCAACATGAATTTTGACACAGTCTGCAAACCAAAGACTGCTATTATAAAGTTCTGACTATTGTACACAATGAAATTTGCTCTGTTGGGCAGCATATTGTAACACAGGAGTACCTCAAACTTGTTATGATGTGTTTTCATCATCCCCATGTGGAGGAGGCTAAATCCTGTAATAACCATGTTACTGAATGCTGCTAAAGCCACGTAAAGACCAGGGGCATAGTTCATCAGTGGCATAACCAGGCACAACTCCTTGGCCTTCAGTGAAGCTGCCCCAACTCGCATAATGGTGAATTCACCCAGGATTTTGTATTGTTCCTTAAAGTGCTTATAACAGGTTTGGATTGATCTACACTGGCAAGATTAAGCACAAATCTATTACAGTCCACAGCCCAAACATGGAAACGTGTACTGCAGAGTGGTCATAAATGAAAGTTGGGCACATCCTGTAGAATGCAATTAATGTTATGGAGCATTGCAAACACCTGGAAGATATTAAGGTGATAAGTAACATTCAGCATGGATTTGTCAAGAACAAATCATGTCAAACGAACCTAATAGCTTTCTCTGACAGAGCAACAAGCATTGTGGATAGGGGGGAAGTGGTAGAGGTGGTATATCTTGACTTTAATAAGTCTTTTGATACTGTCTCGCATGACCTTTTCATAAACAAACTAGGGAAATACAAACTAGATGGAGCTACGATAAGGTAGGTGCAAAACTGGTTGGAAAACCATTCCCAGAGAGTAGTTATCAGTGGTTCACAGTCATTCTGGAAGGGCATAACGAGTGGGATCCCATAGGAATCAGTTCAATATCATCATCACTGATTTAGATAATGTCATATAGAGTACACTTACAAAGTTTGTGGACAATACCAAGCTGGGAGGGGTTGCAAGTGCTTTGGAGGATATATGATTAAAATTCAAAATGATCTAGATAAACTGGAGAAATGGTTTGAAATAAATAGGATGAAATTCAATAAGGACAAATGCAAAGTACTCCACTAAGGAAGGAACAATCAGTTGCATACATACAAAATCAGAAATGTCTGCCTAGGAAGGAATACTGTGGAAAGGGATCTGGGGGTCATGGTGGACCACAAGCTAAATATGAGTCAACAGTGTAACACTATTGTAAAAAGAGCAAACGTCATTCTGAGATGTATTAGCAGGAGTCTTGTAAGCAAGACACCAGAAGTAATTCTTCCGCTCTACTCCACGCAGATTAGGCCTCAACTGGAGTACTGTGTCCAGTTCTAGGTGCCACATTTCAGGAAAGATGTGGAAAAACTGAAGAAAGTCCAGAGAAGAAGAACAAAAATGATTAAAGATATAAAAAACATGACCTGTGAGGGAAGACTGGGAAAAAAAAAAAGGCTTTATTTAGTCTGGAGAAGAGAAGACTGAGAGGGGACAAGATAACAGTTTTCAAGTACATAAAAGATTGTTACAAGGAGGAGGGAGAAAAATAGCTCTTGTTAACCTCTGACGATAGGACAAGAAGTGATGGGCTTAAGTTGCCGCAAGGGGAGCTTAGCTTGGACATTAGGAAAAACTTCCTGCCAGGGTAATTAAACAGTGGAATAAATTGCCTAGCGAGGTTATAGAATCTCCATCATTGCCGATTTTTAAGAGCAGGTTAGACAAACACCTGTCAGAGATGGTCTAGATAATACTTAGTCCTACCATGAGTGCAGGGAACTGGACTAGACCACCTCTCAAGGTCCCTTCCAGGTCTATGACTCTTGATCCTATGCTCTTTTTGAGGTTTGTCAATGAATGTTCACCTCCCATTTCTATAAGTTAGGAGCACTGAGGAACAAATGCATTTCACTTCACTCTTTTCAGACTGAAGGATTTTCTAGGAGACACCTGTTTTCATTTAAAACATATGAGAGAGCTGCCCTTGACTTGCAGACTGTGTTAGCAACACCCAGACACAGTGACTAGCCCTTCAGCAGCTGTCACTGCTTGAATGGAGTTTTAACCATTTAATAGGGAATGATGCCCACTTTATTTAGCAAACCTTGTCAAACTGTTCAAACTGCTCTGATAAGCCTGAGTTCTTTCTACTCACCACCAGCACCACTTTGTCCATAACCAGCCTATTTCCAACTCAGTGACTAACTCCCTCAACACTGGCTTTTGTACCTTACAAGGCCTATCATCCCACTTTACTTCTCTGTGTTATACTCCACTCCCTGTTGTGCCAGCTGATCTGCTCTTGGGCACTACTCCATTCCCTCCACGGGTCAGTCTGTCCATTTCACTCCTGCATTTTCCTCCAGGCATAGCCAAATCTCAGGGTTCAGTTTCTACCCTAGCAACCTCACAACGCATTGTGTCATAATACAATGATCACTTTTCCTACCTAGAAACATTTGTGGCTTCTAGCCACACCTGCTGGAGGGGTTGATTAAGGACAGAGTACAGTTTAACTAGGAGTTTCTTTGCTATAGCTGGTTTATTGCATTCTTAACATGACTTAAGCCTAGATTGCCAGGTGTTAATGTTACTATGGTTATACTGACCTCTAGGGGTTTAACTTTCCATCACAGAGAGTCTTTATCTTCTCCTTTAATTCCAGATCAGTGATGGAAGCTTCCTGTTTAGCTTGTGCCAAGTCAACCCATAGCTTTTCACTTCTCTAGCATCTCTCAGTTTCTGTAAACACAAGAAAAAACATGGCATTAAAACAGACACCTGAGGAAAGAAAAAGTACACACCTGGCTGGTATTAGAATTGTGTTGAGTTCACTTTGCAAATAGCATCAACTTAGATGCAGGGGCACCTTCAGGAGGCTGAAGAAAGCCCTGTGTAAAACATGCAGACTCTTTGAGGTCTGTCATTTATAAAAAATGGAGAAAATACGGTAACAATTATATTGGGTATAAATGCTTATATTATGAGTCACGTTCTTCTAGTTTCATTCATAGGACTAGTCCCTCTGAAGTCAGTTATAGCCCCTAAATTGTTTTTCAAAGATTTTCTTTCCCAAAATGGGTAATAGACAAAGCAATTGTCAGGGCTCAGGCATTTACCAGCATTTTTCCTTAGCAATTCATATTTTTTCAGAGATGGTGAGTTGCATGCAAAAACCTGGCAAAAACCTCAAATAAAAGTTTGGTTGCTTTAAGCAATGTCAGTGTTGTAAAAAAAAAAACACAACAACAACAACAAAAAACCCCACAAAACACCCAACAACATATTTTTGTGCTCTCAAATATGAAACAACTGTTCAAAAAAAATTACACTGTTGCATTCCATAGTCTTGATTTGGGAATTTTGGTGTACTGGAAACAAACTTTAATCTAATTACACAAGCTATTGAGCACATGCAACAAATGATTTCAACAAAAGCTTCCAACATTTTTTTATTGTGGGGCACTGGCATAACTAGTAGAACAACGTATTCCATTAATTAAAACATCAAAACATATGAAGAAGAAGATAGATATTTCTCTATCAGATTTCTATTTTCTGCCCCTCAGCTGCATCAGCACTAGATTATTTTCTCTCTCATATTTAAAAAAAAAAAGTTTGCTCAAACTTTCCAAAAAGTTTACTTTCAAGCAGAGACCAAGGTGAAAGTTTTGAAAAGTTATGAGAGCCTGAAAACCATCATTCTAATCGAAATACTCAGACAATGACTGTCGCTATAATTATTGCTGTCACTAGCCCCCCAGCTACAATCATAACAACACAGTCTATCAGGGTCAAAAACATACTGTCTAAATTTGGAAATATATGCTGGCTTCAAGCCCTAAATGGAACTCCCCCATTACTGCTTTTGCTGCATCTGGAATTGCCAGATAATCAGGAAATCCGTGGGTGGGGAGTGGGAAATCCTATATTTCTAATCTGATTTGATAAGGAATTCCACTGTGGAAAATCATAAAAAGTGCCTTCCATGGATAGGTACAACAAAGAAAATAAACAACAGATTTAAAGTGACAATGAATTGTTGAAAGAAAAGGAGGACTTGTGGCACCTTAGAGACTAACAAATTTATTTGAGCATAAGCTTTCATGAGCTACAGCTCACTTCATCGGATGCATGCAGTAGAAAGTACAGTGGGGAGATTTTATATACACAGAGAACATGAAACAATGGGTGTTACCATACACACTGTAAGGAGAGTGATCAGGTAAGGTGAGCTATTACCAGCGCCGGGGGGGGGTAGGGGGGAGTGGCAATTCTTCAACAAAAAAACTTCAAAAACAGACTCTAACAAGACTGCTGAATTGGAATTAATTTGCAAACTGGACACAATTAACTTAGGCTTGAATAAAGACAGGGAGTGGATGTGTCATTACACAAAGTAAAACTATTTCCCCATGTTTATTCCCCCACCCCACTGTTCCTCACACGTTCTTGTCAACTGCTGGAAATGGCCCACCTTGATTATCACCACGAAAGGTTTTTTTGTTTGTTTGTTTTGTTTTTGTCGTCCCCCTCCCCCCTTCCCCTGGTAATAGCTCACCTTACCTGATCACTCTTGTTACAGTGTGTATGGTAACACCCATTGTTTCATGTTCTCTGTGTATATAAAATCTCCCCACTGTATTTTCTACTGCATGCATCCAATGTGAGCTGTAGCTCATGAAAGCTCATGCTCAAATAAATTTGTTAGTCTCTAAAAGGTGCCACAAGTCCTCCTTTGCTTTTTGCGGATACAGACTAACATGGCTGCTACTCTGAAACCAATGAATTGTTGAGTTGTATCTGGAGCTTCTGCCTCTTTGCTCTTATATCACAACCTTGCTGCATTATCTTCTTTGATTAGGTTTCTTTTTGTGGCTTAACAAATGTGCAACTCAGTTCAGTTCTGTATTTTGTCTTATCACCACACTGTAAACAAGCTACTACTTTTTAGATTTTTGTTCCTTTTAATTATTATTTAAACATATAAAAAAGTAAAAATAAGAACACTGGTGGTGCTTCAGCACATTTTGTCTTATTGCAAAATTCTCCTCTTAAATACCCCAGTATTTATCAGGAGTAAATCTATTGAGGTAAATGGATTTACACCAGTGTAAAATTGGTGTAAGAGGAGAATCAGGACCATGGTTATAGAATTAAAATTGAACACGAACTTGGCCATTCTAACCATCAACATAAAATACACAAGAGACCTATTCTGTGCAATTTGGCTGCTTTGAAATATGGAGATAACTTGAACTGAATGGGCAATCAGCAATAGACTCAGGTATGAAACTGGAATTATCTGCACCTCTGACATTTGCAGAGAAGGTAATACAGCCTGGGGCCTCCCGCTTCCTATGTGGTACCCAACTCACAGAGAGCTGTCTGAGTTCCCAGAAAAGGGACAAATGTGCCATAAAGAAGTGAGTGACCTCCACATGGGGTTGGGGAAATCCATGTGCAGAAGGTCCCTGTAGTCGGCCAGCTCTCAGCCTGGGCTCAGCCATCATCTCTTTATGTCCCTTACCCCTAAGTTCTCGCTGAACCCCTACTCCTGGGCAAACTCACTGCTCCCTGCAGGAATTGGGCTCATTCCCAGGCTCCTTTCTGAGTCTAATCACCACCTGTGGCCAGTTCACCTCTTTAAGCTCCCCTTCTCCAAGCAGAGTATGCTCTGCAGATGTGCCTAATTGGCACTGCCTGAGTGTAGGGATGCTGGTTAGGTTTGCTGTCAGTGGGATGGTCGTATGTCCTGTCACAGTCCCGTGTGTATAATATGAGCGACACAGAGCCCTAGCTTCTCTTGGTTTGTGTCACAAGCCACAATAAACACAGGAATAAACAATTGGGGCTTAGTCCTACAGGAGTTCCATATGTTAGAGAGCTAACAGGATCAGGTCCTATATATTAAAAAAAAAAAAATCTTAAAAAGCCTTTCCTCATCAAAAAGGCTGAAAAAGTAGAGAGCAGCACAAATGCAGTTCATTTAGAATTCACTTAATTTTTTTAAACTCTTGTCTATAAACATAGGGGGATTTTAGCCAGTAGCTCTAAACATATCCTGTTGCTAGGTGCAGTCTAAAACCAAATCCCAGAGCTGCCTCAGCTCATATTAGAGTTAGCAGTACACTGACACAGCTTAATGAGCAGCCAGGAAGCTGTTCTCCACTTCAGTTCCATTTTCCCTAAGGCAGACAGCTACCTGAAATGCTATATGAAGCAATTTTGTAGTTTCGAGCCTCACCTTTATAAGCATGTTATAAGTTGCCCAAAAAACCCAAAAACTTAAGTGAGTGATAAGATGAAAGAAAACAAAAGATTTGAATTCACAT
This sequence comes from Lepidochelys olivacea, assembly GCF_965140295.1. Classification (NCBI taxonomy): domain Eukaryota; kingdom Metazoa; phylum Chordata; order Testudines; family Cheloniidae; genus Lepidochelys; species Lepidochelys olivacea. The sequence continues at coordinate 81,761,880 of NC_140415.1, read as the reverse complement.
AATGTACTTATTATAGCTGGTTGTGAATTTTCTGACAAAACAGAGTTTCCGCAGAATATGCCAATTCTTTGAACCTGAAATGTTTCACAGAAACAGCTTAAGTTCGACAAACTTTTCTCAAATCACAGGTGAGGAGGATGGCAGAACCCTTTCTAGTTTCCTGGCAGGCTCTTAAGGATGCCAGAGTTTCTAGGGTCCGTCACACTGGGGCCACCCTGCCACATGGATTGCCCTGGGGTCAGGGACCCCAGGGCTTGCAGACACCCAGGTCATCTGGATTCCTGAGTTGCACAACTCCGGAGTGGAAGCACTGGCAGCTGCAGAGTTAAATTGAATGAATAGCTATGGTGAAACTGAAAAGGATCATGTCAATTTCAGTCTGCAGCTGCTGAGATCCAGCAGAGCATATATACAATAGTTTCAGAAACACTGTGTGTCAGTGTTTCCAAGAGGAAAATTTCATGGCATTTTTGGTTCACAAGAAATTTAAGAAATAATTGATTTTGGTCCAAATCAGAACAAAACCAAATTTCAAAGTATAGAGATTTCCTGTGAACTGGAAACCCTGAGTTTTGACCAGCTTCAGTGGCAATAATGAAAAATACTTTATAAAGCACTCTGCATCGCAAGCTCTTATACTATAACATGATAAACTACTACATTCTGTTTTCAAATACACAATAAATAATCACATTCTTACATTTATACAAATGTAAGAATGATTTATTTACTAACTGTGTAGCCCTTTCAATCCCAGAGTGCTTTACAATCTATACATGATTGCTTCATCCAGATGGCAACTGCCCGAGAGCCCAGTTCTGCCCAGAGCTCTGCAGGATCCCCTTGCAAGAATCAGGGCTGCTGTTACAGCTCATAGCGATGTGATAAAGCAACTCAGATCAGACATGGAATTTGTCCAGGACATTGAGTTTGAGATCTTTACTTTATGAAGAGCACCATGGAATCTCTAACAACCACACCTGGCCAGGAACTTTATAAAGCAAAATTTAGCACTGTGATGCCTCCTTGCACAATACAGGGACTACATTTCAGTACTGATTCAAAAGGGTCTGTTCTACTTATGTATCTTTATTAGGACAATCTCCATGGTATCAGATAGCGCCACCTATTTTACAGCATCACCGATGTATAGATTGTGTCTATGCTAACCATCCAATCTAAAATTGCCATCCATTGTGACTAGTGGCAAAGGTCCACAAATGTTAGCAATGGTGGAAATGTTAATATAGACAAGAAGTTCGTGGTTACCAGCATTTTAGCCATCATGTCCTTTATAATTCACACACACAATCCTTCCCCCCCTTTCAAAAAAAGAAGGGGTTTCCTCATATTTCTTAGCGAAGATCTAATAAATAGAGGAGTCTTTAGAGTGAGCTCTCAGATTACTAAGAGGTTTTTTGTTTGCAAAATATACCTCAGTATATTGCCCATGAATAACAAACTAAATGATGTCAAAATAAAAATGAACAAATTTTGTGATGTATTAGCCTCTTTTAAAAAGTTCGTTTGTCACTAGTGTTGCTAATTCACAAAACCAACTAATTCACATTGGGTCTCTTGGTCAGTAGCATTAGCAAGGTTATTCTGTAGAAGCTAAGCATGGGTTTACTGTTTTCTTTTACCTTACAGGGACAAAAAGATATGGTATCATATAAAGTTATCTTTCCAAACAGTGCATGTTCCACTCATAAATAAATGCCTGATTCATGGCCAGACTGCAATACGCTTACTCACACTGAGTAAAACCTTATTCCTTGCACCGTTCTAACCATTTCAAGGGGCCTACTAGAAGAGGAAGGCACTACTCAGTGAGAGTTTGAGTATCTCCAGTCTGTCCCTACATAGCGTGTTATGCAGCCTCATTCCTATTGATTTCACCCCTATTTCAATGGAAATTCAGGGTGCTCAGAAGATTGGGCCCCAAATGACTTGTGGTTAGGCTCCATGTCTGTCACAGAGATTGAGGAAGTCAGATTCTTCAGTGGCTGATGTGGCTGACCCTGGGGCCCTAGAGCCAGCTGCACTGGCCGCTGCTTGGGAAGTTCCAGGCAACTGGCCCGGGGGGCAGCCAGAGCAGCCGCTGCTCAGTGGCCACTGATAGCTGGACCCCCATCCCATCCCCCATCAGCTGCCCCCCTGGTCCTCACAGAGCAGTGCCCACCCCCTCAGTGCCCCCGTCCCCAGCTAAGATTTAGTAGAGGTATATAGTACAAGTCATGGACACGTTACGGGCCATGAATTTTTGTTTATTGCCCATGACCTGTTCATGACTTTCACTAAAAATGCCCATGACTAAATCGTAGTCCTACCTGTGGTTCATTCCTTTACTATAAGGGCAATACACAATTAGAATGTTTAAATGTACGTATTGGAATCTTTGTGAATAAAAACACTTGAATCGGCTGTTTGTGAGAAATCACTACCTTTCACAAGTAAACAAATGGCAACTTGTATTGTGGCTATTTTCAACTCATGTTGTATAAATATTGATAACAGTTTGATTTTGTCATTTCACTTGCTTTGCTTTATTACACCATGGGTATGCCTATGATCACAGAGGAGCCAGTTCATCTCTAGATTGACTATGGAATCAGTGGAATTACAATATGAAAGCATATGGCCCAGGAAATTCTATATTTGCATGGCCAATATGCTATCTCAGATTATGCTCTCACAAGTCAAAAAGAGCCAATCTAATCATTACTTGGATGGAAGATCTACAACCTCCCCTCCCAGTACTAGCAATGTTGATAATGGTGATTAAATAGAGAATATCCTTTCCTCTAAGGAAGTACTGAACCAATGTCCTACCACAACACTAGGTGCCTTCAATGAGACATAAATCTGAGATCCTGACCATTACTACAACAAGGTCCTGGTCTACAGTTGGGATTCCTAAGTAAATAATAATAATAATTAGAAGTGACTGAAGATTCCATGGCACTTTTTATAAAAATAGAAGGGTTAGTTCCAACATCCTAGCCACGTTTCAGTTTAGTTAATATATAGTTTGCTTACCCAAATTCCCCATGCAGATTCACTTAGATAGGGTAGTCCTTCCTTCTGCTTCTAAACTGTTAAACAATTGCTATGTTCCACACCAGATGCAACTGCATCTAAGTGGCAGGTGAGAATTCTCTTGTATCTATTTGGCAAGATTCTCAGTTCTAAGAGCAGGATCTCACTCATTTTAAAAGCACTTTGAGTACCTTTGGTTTGAAAGGTCTGAAAGATTTGAATAAATTTTTCCATATCATTTCATATTAGCTTGATAATAACTCTGTATTTGCACTACATAATGAAATTACATAATAAAAGCAAAGATGCAACAGTCATGCATAGTGTTCTTTATATTACATGGGGCAAATCCTATACTCAGTGCACAGATGAATTAAATGGGCCATGGACAGGGTAAGTCTGTGGTGGTCACAGGTGGAAGGAATCTTCCTCCTCAAGCTACAAAGTAGCACTACTACTCTGTAGTCACTGTTGCAGCTTCAGGGCTGCAACACGTTTCATGTCTTTTGAACTCCTGCTGCTATGACCCATCTACCACGCTCAGACCAGACCCACCAGCCATGCCCCAGCTCCTTCAACATCCCCAACATACTTCAATGGAGGGACCACCTGGGGAGCTATGCGCCAGAGGATGCAACAGGTGTGTATATATTGTGCAAACTGCCCATATTCCTCTCACCGTGCAGCAGAACTGCCAGCCGCCCTGCAAATGGATGTTTAGACAAGATTAGCCACATATAGATTCAGGTGAGCTATTAAACACAGTCATGCTTCCAAACCTGATCAGTTACCCCCATAAAATGACTGTAGTACTTCTTTCATATACCATCATATACCAAATCAAAGCACTGTGATCAACAGCAATCTAAAATAGAGTCATAAACTGCTTTTATTCACCCCAATATTATGTGATTCACCTTTATAACTTGCTGCCACTTGCACTTAACCTTTGATTTTGCTACTGGAATATTCTCTGCAACATTAGCCAAAATAAACAATTCAAGTACAGCACAATCTTTCCCATATCAGTTTACATTTTCACTCATTGAAACACATACTCCCTTTACTTTTACACAGGCCATTTCCTGTTTCCTCTTGCTGGACAAGAGAGAGCTAATGCACCTTGGTGAGCTTGCCATGTTCTATTAAATTAATACAATTATCTTCATTATCAGATTCCTTCCCCCATTAAAAAAAAAGTTGGAGTCTGGTCTGTAATGAAAGGGCAGATTTTTAAAAAATGAGATGTTTCTTGCATTCCCATAAACTGTGCCTCCGATTCCATCTATCCACACACATGGGGAAAGGACGACGAAAAACCTGCACTTTCATCTCCAGAAAACTCAGGCCTTAGGTACTACTAGTATTAACCTCATGAGGTATGTCATGTTTGAGCCCAAGCCCCATTTCCATCCACACCTGCTAGACGAATGGGTCAGAGCCCAAATCTCACTGTGACTCAGAACCAAGTCCTGCCATTTTGCAGTGTGGATGCAGGTCAAGCTGCAGATCTGAGTCCAGTAGCGGATTAGCCACTGGGTCAATGTGGCCATGTGCCCAGGGGCCCCAGCCAATTGGGGAACCCTGGAAAAATGGGCACCCTCACATGCTCCGCCCACCCGGTGCTCCTGCCAGGGATTGGGGTCAGGGCGCGGAGGCTTGAGCATGAGCACTGAGAGGGTGGAGTGAGGCAAGCACCTGCACCCCGATCCTGCTCCCCGGCAGGAGTGCTAGAGGGGTCTGCAGGTAGAAGGGGTATGGAAGGGTCCCCAACTTGCTCTGGCCCAGGGCCCCACAAAACTAATCTGCCTCTGCCTTTGTCAGAAGGTCTATATGTAGTGCAGCACCAGCATGGACATGTTAGCATGGCTAAGAGATGTGGCTCAAGCATGGACTTGGAGCCACAGAGTCCAGAAGCTTGGGTCCCACAGACCTGGGCTTAGTTTGCAGTGCAGACTCTCTGCAGGCCTGCCATTGAGGGACAAACACCACACACTTACATAAGACTAGTACATGACAAACTAAGCATATTCATGTGGCACTGTCAATATGCCAGTGCCACTCAGACACAGAAAATGAGGCCTAAAACCAACCTCCTAGTCTCCCTCACCCTAAACACAGCAACTGACACTTACAAAACGCATAGTGAATCTGGACTAGCACAAAATTTCACACAAGATTGGACCATTTTCAAAAAGTGGAAATGAATATGAAAACCTCAATTTTAAAAGTTTTTGGATTTCATTTTCAATTTTTCATACATCATGTTATATATGTTGTATATGTTGAACCCAAATGATGAACCCAAGCCCAGTTTGCTAGAGACTGGATGTATCAAATCTTTATTGATGTTTCTGTGTTGCATTAACACCAGATCAGTTCAGTGTTAACAAGAAGCTTCTTATTAAGGATGTGGGAGAGAGTTGAGGCTCTGTCTTTCTCCAAGCTACAAAACGAGAATTAAATCATTTTTGTCATGGTATCTGTGAAGGAATCAGATGGCTTCTTTTTTTCCCTTTTGCTTCCAAAGAGGTTTTTTCTGTGAACATAGCTTATTGAATAGTACGTGAGCATTGTAACAGGGCTTGTCCTTGTAAAATATCTGTGAAACTAGAGAACACCTTCCTCCTTCCCCATTTCCTCCCCCAAGTAAACAGGAGCACAGCTTAGGAGGAGTGGATGGCTCAGAAAATCGGTAGTGGAACATAGAGCTTTCCACCCCCAAAGCCCCCAAACTGCAACTGCACATGGACAGGGACCCTACTGGGCTTTTTGTTAAAACAAAACAAGGCAGAGTGGTGGAATGCTGAAAAAGTAAGAGAAAGAAAGGAAAATTATTGCTCTCTCATTTTAAAGGTGCTTCAGTGCTATTAAATGCCTCTAGTAATGCACATTTAACTGACTGGGGGCCTTAACTAAGGGGTTCTTTAAATAAAGTATCCCTAATTTAAATGTCAGAGAAAAAACCCTACCTATATATATGTACAAAAATATGAAATAGTTGTAACTTTAAACCAACTTAACTGACTTTATTCAAACTTGAATAATTTTCCTCCCTCTCCAAGAGCTATGCAGCATGATGGAATTAACATTTACAGCTCTGTCCATTTTTTAAAATGTAAGGGCAAACCTTTCAAGTGAAATATGTGAAATTGGTATATTTTTTTCATGCACACAAATACCTGAACAAGTTTTGCTGAAACTAGAGTAGTCACTAACTTGTGAATTATGTTTATGCATACAAATGAGTAGCTGGATTTTTTTTTTTTGTATTGTTCATTCCTGAGTGGTTTAGGTCCACTTAAAGATACACTATCAGGTATTTTAATCCTAAAAGATATATGAAGACTTTTCTAATTTACACAGCACAGCAATGTGTACTAGAGGAGAATCATAGAATATCAGGGTTGGAAGGGACCCCAGAAGGTCATCTACTCCAACCCCCTGCTCGAAGCAGGACCAATTCCCAGTTAAATCATCCCAGCCAGGGCTTTGTCAAGCCTGACCTTAAAAACCTCTAAGGAAGGAGATTCTACCACCTCCCTAGGTAACGCATTCCAGTGTTTCACCACCCTCATAGTGAAAAAGTTTTTCCTAATATCCAATCTAAACCTCCCCCCCTGCAACTTGAGACCATTACTCCTCATTCTGTCATCTGCTACCATTGAGAACAGTCTAGAGCCATCCTCTTTGGAACCCCCTTTCAGGTAGTTGAAAGCAGCTATCAAATCCCCCCTCATTCTTCTCTTCTGCAGACTAAACAATCCCAGCTCCCTCAGCCTCTCCTCATAAGTCATGTGTTCTAGACCCCTAATCATTTTTGTTGCCCTTTACTGGACTCTCTCCAATTTATCCACATCCTTCTTGCAGTGTGGGGCCCAAAACTGGACACAGTACTCCAGATGAGGCCTCACCAATGTCGAATAGAGGGGAACGATCACGTCCCTCGATCTGCTCGCTATACCCCTACTTATACATTCCAAAATGCCATTGGCCTTCTTAGCAACAAGGGCACACTGCTGACTCATATCCAGCTTCTCATCCACTGTCACCCCTACGTCCTTTTCCGCAGAACTGCTGCCTAGCCATTCGGCCCCTAGTCTGTAGCAGTGCATTGGATTCTTCCGTCCTAAGTGCAGGACCCTGCACTTATCCTTATTGAACCTCATGAGATTTCTTTTGGCCCAATCCTCCAATTTGTCTAGGTCCTTCTGTATCCTATCCCTCCCCTCCAGCGTATCTACCACTCCTCCTAGTTTAGTATCATCCGCAAATTTGCTGAGAGTGCAATCCACACCATCCTCCAGATCATTTATGAAGATATTGAACAAAACCGGCCCGAGGACCGACCCCTAGGGCACTCCACTTGACACCGGCTGCCAACTAGACATGGAGCCATTGATCACTACCCATTGAGCCCGACAATCTAGCCAGCTTTCTATCCACCTTATAGTGCATTCATCCAGCCCATACTTCCTTAACTTGCTGACAAGAATACTGTGGGAGACCGTGTCAAAAGCTTTGCTAAAGTCAAGAAACAATACATCCACTGCTTTCCCTTCATCCACAGAACCAGTAATCTCATCATAAAAGGCGATTAGATTAGTCAGGCATGACCTTCCCTTGGTGAATCCATGCTGGCTGTTCCTGATCACTTTCCTCTCATGCAAGTACTTCAGAATTGATTCTTTGAGGACCTGCTCCATGATTTTTCCAGGGACTGAGGTGAGGCTGACTGGCCTGTAGTTCCCAGGATCCTCCTTCCCTAGGAGGAGGATTTCTAAAGCACAGCAACCTGTTGCTCACAAACTGGCCGACGTACACCTTGTTACAGCAAACTAGAAGTTCCCCAGTGTGCATTAACACTACATTAATGTGGTCTCTAGAGAACTTTCAGTTTGCACCAACAGGGTCTATATGGGCCAGTTAGTGCCAAATATGTTGGTGTGCTTTAGAAATCACAACCCTCTCATGCCCGTGGCCATGCCCTGTAGACAAGTTGTACGAAAAGGTTTGATAGAACCCAATATTAACAGAATTGCCTTTATGACATTTTTAAAGGGTCAACGAGAACAGCTTTTGTCTGGATACCTATGGTATGGTACTAGCATAAAAGACAAGAAAGTAGATCTAATTATTTGCTGATAATCTATTTTAATTTTTTTAGCTGAAAAGAAAAAAAAAAGCTGTAACCAAGAGCAAAAATAGTGAAAAGTATATTTGATTCTGAAATTTGTCAATAATCTAAAGTTACCTTAGTGACATAGGAAATATATTTTTATTATTTTAATCTGTCTGTGACTCTTTATTAGTAGAAATGAAAAACAAACCAAGTAACAGATTATACACTATATTTTACTATTATGCATAATACAGGCTGCATATTATTCTTGCCTTATTTCTGTAAATAGTCCACTGATTTCAGTTACACTGCTCATGTGAGTAAGGTAACCAAGATTTAGTCTTGGCATGAAGCAGAATTGTATATTTTTGCATACATAACTTGATTCAAGAGAATTTGCATGATTATTATATTTTTAAATATTTAATATTTATATTTATAATATTTATAAACAAACAAATATTTGGCACTAGAAGAAATATTTAAATAAGGATCAAAGTGACTAAAATCTTTTCCGGATGGCCTCATTTGACTCATTCCAAATGTAATGCCCCAGTTATATGTTTTCCCTTGTAAGCCTTCTGAAAAAATGGCTGAATGCAAATGTCCGTAGAAGAATACAGAAAAGAAAGGGATCATGTCTTTTTATTTTACCCTGAGGAGTGTTAAATGGTGGCGCCATGCTGGCAAGTCCTGAACCCTTTTCTCTCTTTCCCATCGTTATTTTGCATTTTGTGGCACCTGCTGACGCAGTCAGCTGCCAGAATCACTCCTGGCACCACGCTGCACAAAACAACAAAGAAATCAAATGCATGAGAATGTTGGCTTGTCTGATACACTGAATACACAAAGAACAACAATACTGTCTGCACCATGCCAATAGCTAAAGCATCTCACTGAAGCATGGCAATTTCTCTCTCTCTCTCTCTCTCTCTCTAATTTAACGGTGAGCTACAAAGGGGATAGGGAAGGGCGCATATATGTCCTTTCCTACACCTTTGTAATATATAAATCAAAGATTTTTCCCTTACTCCTCCAATCGACGGTATTCTGGGGTTTTTTCCACAATAGTAATATTAAGTCATAGCTTTCATTTCTAATATATGTAGATAGTAAGCTTTTCAGAGCAGGGACCCACAGTTACTACAATGATGAGTAAGGCTAAGATTTTGTCATGAATGTTTTTAGTAAAAGTCACATACAGGTCACGGGCAATAAAGAAAAATTCACAGAAGCCTGTGATCTGTCCCTGACTTTTATTAAAAATATCCATGATATTACCCACGATAAAATGGGGAAGCGCTGGGCTGCTGCAGGGTGGCTGGGAGCTTCAGGGCCTCTGCCACCCATGGGGGCTCAGAGTTTCAGGTTGCCTCCTTCGCCCACAACAGCAGCCGGAGAGCTGCAGGGTACCTCTGCTGTCCATGGCGGCTTGGAGCTTGGGGGCCTGCTGCCTCTGGCGCTGGGGATGCCACTGCGGGAGGTGGCGGGACCCTGCAGCTCCCAGCCACCGGGGCTGAAGTCACGGATTCCGTGACTTCCGCAACCTCCATGTCAAAAATCATAGCCTTAATGAGGAGCGCGGTATAAGAACCTATTCAGACCAGATATCTGTTTGTACAGCAAATAGCAGAATGGGGCTCTCATCCATGACTGGGGCCTCTAGGCACTACCATAATAGAAATAATTAATAACAGTTTTCGTTTCTACTGGGAAACTCTTTGGAAGCCTGTAGAACTAGCATGAGACAGGGATATCCCGTTATGGTGTGAACCTCAGCAGATGTTTTCCCAGTAGAGAGAGACAATGTGAAGTCTGTGTTAAAATCTTGTGTGTTTTGTATTAAAATCAATGTAATGGAGTTTCTGTCCAAAACACAGTCAAAATAAAGATGGTCTCTGGGTGAAAAGAAAAGGAGTACTTGTGGCACCTTAGAGACTAACCAATTTATTTGAGCATAAGCTTTCGTGAACTACAGATCACTTGCAGAGAACCTGCCTTAAGTCCTTGTGCATTGTCTAAGCCCTGCTTAAACATTTAATGGCCTATGAACAAAGTTTAATAAGTACCACCAGAATTGCCAAGAGAGAAGACGGTACTTTTTATTAAGTGCAGGAGTAGTTAGCTAACTTTTGAAAGCCCTGCTTCCTACTGGGTCATGTACAGTGGTTTCGTACAGGTATTAACAGTCACTCCCATACAAGTGACATGATAGTTATCCTTAGAACAAGACCATCTGCACTGGGTGAATTTCAGCTCCTGGGAGAGATGAGAAACCTGAAGCTCCAGTTTCAATCTACTGAGATGTCACGGTCCCACTCTAGTTCTTTGGTTCTCCAGCAAAAACAGGAGGATCTGGTATTTCTGAAGTGAAAACACTTTTAAAGCACAACACTATTGAAGCCACCTTTACACACCATACAAAAATATAGCAAATATCTAATTTTTCTGACAATGGCTGTTCATCTTGCTTTGCATTTTAGAAGGGAAGACAAATAATAACGTGCATGAGCAAGCATATAATGGGTGGTTACAGAAATGCAAGTGGACCCCTAAAATCCAGGGTATGGCTCTGCCATGAAAAATGCATGGTATATAAATATGTTAGTTTTGATCCATAAGGCCCTGACTCAGTGTGTGCATAACTTAAACAGATTCATAGTCCCATTGAAGTCAATGACATTAGGTATCCTGACTGAATCAGGGCCTAAAGGGTTTTGACCCTGGATATTTGAAAGACCATCTCTCTTATCATGCAATATGGCAGTTATGACCCTTCGAGGTGCTTGAGCTAATAGTCCCAAATAATTTTAATTGGAAAGGGCTGGCCTACAGGGTGTTCTTGGCAAAGGAACCCAGCTCTAGAATTCTCTTTCCATCTCAGCTCAGCAGAGTCCAGATTGAATCAGAACATTTTGCAAGACCCACCTGTTTGTACAGCCCCTCCCCTGTTGGAGGAGAGGGGAGAATGACATGGAGACTAGATCCTGGGAGTGAATATGCTGTTTTATGAGTTCTGGTTTTTAGATCCAACAACAAAAGCACTCATATAAACAAAATTCAGGCGATTTTAGCACCTACTTATACTCTTTGCTGAATAATAGGAAAAATATTTTTTAATGTAAAGAAGCTCCTTGTTACGTGGTTTGTGATGCGAGAGGTAACTGGTTTAAACAGTCTGGAGGGGCCAGTGGAGAACAAAATAATCACAAATCAGGACTAGTCTAAAAAGTGTTTCATGTTTTTCCACCTCATACATGCAGTGTGAAAGCTTATTGCCATGAATAGTCTCTGGAGAAAAAAAATGGTTTAATATCATTCCAGGCCATTTATTGTTTGGGGGGGAAGGAAAGGAAGAGAGTATGGTGGCAAAGGAATGGTGTTTTATAAGTAAAACAATCCCTGTAGGATTACCCACATCCTGAAGGGCTGCAGATGAGCCCCAAAGCCTTTTCACAAGAGAATAAAGGAGTAAAGGCAGTTTCACATGGTGACCTTTCCCTTGCTTGTCAGCGGTTGGCAATTGGAAAAGCTGACAGGACACATCATGCAACACTTCCTCCAGGGAATTAAAAAAAAACCCACAACAACTGTGACCAAAGGCTCCATGTACCATAAATAAATATTTAGATAGTTACTCTGCAGAATGTTAGGCCCAAATGGTAGGACAAGGCCTCCAGCGTTTAGGTGGCAGAGCTGCACTGAATTTGGTGGCAAACTGGCAAATTGTGTGGGAATGTAAAGGAAATTCAAAATTATTTGCTAATCTTTGTAGCTCCTAAGGCAGGGGAGGGAGGCAGGCAATACCAGAAGGAGCAGGGGCACTGTCTTGATGGCTGACTGCCTTCTACTGCTGCAGAAGATGCTGTGGAATAACAGCTCTAAACTTGTTTTCGGTGCTTATTTTCAGGGTTCTAATATCATAGAATACCAGGGTTGGAAGGGACCTCAGGAGGTCATCTAGTCCTACCCCCTGCTCAAAGCAGGACCAATCCGCAACTAAAGCATGACAGCCAGGGCTTTGTCAAGCCTGACCATAAAAATATTTAAGGAAGCAGATTCCACCACCTCCCTAGGTAATGCATTCCAGTGTTTCACCGCCCTCCTAGTGAAAAAGATTTTTCTAATATCCAACCAAAACCTCCCCCACTGCAACTTGAGACCATTACTCCTTGTTCTGTCATCAGCTACCACTGAGAACAGTCTAGATCCATCTTCTTTGGAACCCCCTTTCAGGTAATCAAAAACAGCTATCAAATCCCCCCTCATTCTTCTCTTCCGCAGACTAAACAATTCCAGTTCCCTCAGCCTCTCCTCCTAAGACATGTGTTCCAGTCCCCTAATCAGTTTTGTTGCCCTCTGCTGGACGTTTTCCAATTTTTCCACATGCTTCTGGTAGTGTGGGGCCCAAAACTGGACATGGTACTCCAGATGAGGCCTCACCAATGTTGAATAGAGGGGAACGATCACGTCCCTCGATCTGCTGGCAATGCCCCTACATATACATCCCAAAATGCAACTGGCCTTCTTGGCAACAAGGGCACACTGTTGACTCATATCCAGCTTCTCGTCCACTGTAACCTCTAGGTCCTTTTCCACAGAACTGCTGCCGAGCCATTTGGTCCCTAGTCTGTAGCAGTGCATGGGGTTCTTCCGTCCTAAGTGCAGGACTCTGCACTTGTCCTTGTTGAACCTCATCAGATTTCTTTTGGCCCAATCCTCTCATTTGTCTAGGGCCCTCTGTATCCTATCCCTACCCTCCAACGTATCTACCTCTCCTCCCAGTTTAGTGTCATCGGCAAACTTGCTGAGGGTGCAATCCACACCATCCTCCAGATCATTTATGAAGATATTGAACAAAACCGGACCGAGGACCGACCCTTAGGGCTCTCCACTTGATCCCAGCTGCCAACTAGTCATGGAGCCATGAATCACTACCCATTGAGCCCAACAATCTAGCCAGCTTTCTATCCACCTTATAGTCCATTCATCCAGCCCATACTTCTTTAACTTGCTGGCAAGAATACTGTGGGAGACCGTGTCAAAAGCTTTGCTAAAGTCAAGGAACAACACTTCCTTTCCCCTCATCCACAGAGCCAGTTATCTCGTCATAGAAGGCAATTAGATTAGTCAGGCATGACTTGCCCTTGGTGAATCCATGCTGACTGTTCCTGATCACTTTCCTCTCCTCTAAGTGCTTCAGAATTGATTCCTTGAAGACCTGCTCCATGATTTTTCCAGGGACTGAGGTGAGGCTGACTGGCCTGTAGTTCCTAGGATCCTCCTCCTTCCCTTTTTTAAAGATGGGCACTACATTAGCCTTTTTCCAGTCATCCGGGACTTCCCCGGATCGCCATGAGTTTTCAAAGATAATGGCCAATGGCTCTGTAATCACATCCGCCAACTCCTTTAGCACTCTCGGATGCAGCGCATCCGGCCCCATGGACTTGTGCTTGTCCAGCTTTTCTAAATAGTCCCGAACCACTTCTTTCTCCACAGAGGCCTGGTCACCTCCTCCCCATGCTGTGCTGCCCAGTGCAGTAGTCTGGGAGCTGACCTTGTTCGTGAAGACAGAGGCAAAAAAAGCACTGAGTACATTAGCTTTTTCCACATCCTCTGTCACTAGGTTGCCTCTCTCATTCAGTAAGGGGTGCACACTTTCCTTGACTTTCTTCTTGTTGCCAACATACCTGAAGAAACCCTTCTTGTTACTCTTAACATCTCTTGCTAGCTGCAACTCCAAGTGTTATTTGGCCTTCCTGATTTCACTCCTGCATCCCCAAGCAATATTTTTATATTCTTCTCTGGTCATTTGTCCAGTCTTCCACTTCTTGTAAGCTTCTTTTTTGTATTCAAGATCAGCAAGGATTTCACTGTTAAGCCAAGCTGGTCGCCTGCCATATTTACTATTCTTTCTACACATCGGGATGGTTTGTCCCTGTAACCTCAATAAAGATTCTTTAAAATATAGCCAGCTCTCCTGGACTCCTTTCCCCCTCATGTTATTCTCCCAGGGGATCCTGCCCATCAGTTCCCTGAGGGAGTCAAAGTCTGCTTTTCTGAAGTCCAAGGTCCATATTCTGCTGCTCTCCTTTCTTCCCTGTGTCAGGATCCTGAACTCAACCATCTCATGGTCACTGCCTCCCAAGTTCCCATCCACTTTAGCTTCCCCTACTAATTCTTCCCAGTTTGTGAACAGCAGGTCAAGAAGAGCTATATATATATTCAGAAGAATAAGAGGAAAGATGTTCCAGTAGTTAGGCCACTAACCTGGGAATCAGAAGACTTGGGTTTAAATCTGCTCTGCCACAGACTTCCTGTGTGACTCAGATTCCAAGGCCAGAAGGGACCCTTGTGATCTGTCAAATGGGGATAACTGTGCTTCCCTACATCATATAGGGAATATTAGAATTAACATATAAAAGATTGCGAGCTGCCCAGATATTTCAGTAATGGGGACTGTGACAGATATAGCCACCCCACATAGTAGCTTTGGAGTCCATTGTTTTAAATGAATGGTTTATGTATGACTGTGTTCTATTCCTTAGGGAAGGACTAACTAAGAACAGTGGGTGATTGTAGCAGTCTGTACCATTATGTTCACAACTTTCACAGAATTATGAAACATTTTGTACAAAGTTTGCCTTGTGAGGTATCATTTGAAAACTCAATCTGCTGAACATTATTGGCCTTGTAAAATGTGTGTACCAACATTGTATGTAAAGTTATAAGATTTTACTGTAATATGTTCCAGAGTTAGAAAGGCAGGCCCAAACGAGTTTTCAGAGACAAAGGCATCCCCGCCAGCCCTTAATAGATTGTCACCTGCTTAAGTGTCCATTCTCTGGCAGGGGGAAGGCGCGAACAAGAATTTTACATTTCATCACAGGATGGTTCAAACCTCAGGTCCACAAGAGACAGTTTGTCACCATGACACAGCAAGGATGTTTCTAACACAAGAAATTGAATAATAAAGAGGGGAGAAAAATGCTTGACCTCACGCTCCTTCATCTCTGCTCATGACATCAACAATCCTTGAAGAACTGACCTTGTGGGTGGTGGGAGGGTGTTCTGACTGAAGCAAACCAGTATAAACTACTGTAAAATTAGGGTGAGAAACCTTTTGCTTTTAAGTTCACTTAGCTTGTTAAGTTAAGCATTTAGTTTGTATTTTATCTTTCTATTTTCTTTGTAACCAACCCTGACCTTTGTGTGTCATTACTCGTAGCCACTTAAAATCTCTTTCTGTAGTTAATAAACTTGTTTCATTGTTTTATCTAACCAGTGTGTTTGGATTAAAGTGTGTGGGAAACTCCATTTGGGATAACAAAGCTGGTGCACATCATTTTCCATTGATGAAATGATTGACTTTATATGAGCTTGCATTGTTGATCAAGGGGCTGGTAATACAAGGCACACATTTCTCGGGAAATGTCTGGGACTAGAGAGTCTGCTGGTGTTCTTCTGCAGAGTGGTTCATGAGTGACTAACTAGTGGTACTCAGTGCTGTGTAGCTGGGAGCAAATCTCATGCTGGAGGCTGTGTGTTACTGGCCAGGAGTGGCTGTTCACCTGTAAAGCAGTGTAAAAGGCACCCAAGGTTGGCGAATTGAGGAGACAACTATTTAGCAGTCCATATGGTCACAGGGATGATTAAAACAAATCACCCAGGCTGTAAACACTCCCCACCCCTAGAGGCATCACCTCCTGGGAAGGTTCGCATATACTAGTTCAAACTGGATTCTCCAATGCTCAACAAAGAAAGGATTGCTGGATAAATAGCCTGAGTTTAAATTGACTCAAGGACTTTCTGATTCAGCAGATAGACAGGACCTTGTGTCCACAAGGAATAGGGGAACAATCCTCGCAGAGGGTTGGAAGGATTCAACCTATTAAAGGAAGTTTAGACTTGAAATTAGATGAAGGTTTCTAACCATCAGAGGAGCGAAGTTCTGGAACAGCCTTCCAAGGGAAGCAGTGGGGGCAAAAGCCATATCTGGCTTCAAGACTAAGCTTGATAAGTTTATGGAAGGGATGATATGATGGGATAGCCTAATTTTGGCAATTATTATACTATTATACTATAATTATTATACTACTGTTAGTGGTAGATATGCCCAATGGCCTGTGATCTGAGTTACTACAGAGAATTCTTTCGTGGGCGTCTGGCTGATGAGTCTTGCCCACATGCTCAGGGTTTAGCTGATCGCCATATTTGGGGTCAGGAAGGAATTTTCCTCCAGGGCAGACTGGCAGAGGCCCTGGGGATTTTTCGCCTTCCTCTGCAGCATGGGGCACGGGTCACTTACTGGAGGATTCTCTGCACCTTGAAGTCTTTAAACCACGATTTGTGGACTTCAATAGCTCAGACATCAGTTAGGGGTTTGTTACAGGAGTGGGTGGGTGGATTCTGTTGCCTGCGTTGTGCAAGAGGTCAGACTAGACGATCATAATGGTCCCTTCTGACTTTAAAGTGCATGATTCTATGACTGGTACATGACCTCTGGTAAGTGTATAGGAATTTCTATTGATGTTTTTATATGTTTTCTCTGTAATGCTTGTACCTTAAGAATAAATGAAGCCCACAGTAGCATTTGACTTCAGAAAGGGGAACTACACAAAAATGAGGAAGCTAATTAAAGATAAATTAAAATGTACAGTCACAAAAGTGACATGCCTGCAAGCTGCATGAAAACTTTTTAAAAAAAATCATAATAAATCTCAAATTAAATGTATAATCCCAAATTTAAAATAAAAACATAGTAAAAACCAAAAAAAGTGTCACTTTGGCTAAACAAAGTAAAAGAAGAGGCTAGAGGCAAAAAGGCATCCTGTAAATTTGGAAGTTAAATCCTACTGAGAAAATATAGAAAGGAGCATAAACTCTGGTAAGTCAAGGAGCATAAACTCTGGTAAGTCAAGTGTAAAAGTATAATTAGGAAGGTCAAAAAAGAATTTGAAGAGAAACTAGCCAAAGACTCAAAACATTTAGCTGTTAGTTTTTAAGTACATCAGCAGCAGGAAACCTGCCAGATAATCAGTGGGACCACTGGATGATTGAGTGCTAAAGGAGCACTCAGGGAAGACAAAGCCATTGAGGAGATGCAAAATGAATCCCATGCATCAGTCTTCACTGCAGAGGATCCCACACATGAGCCATTCCATTAGGTGACAAATCCAAGGAACTGTCTCAGATTGAGGAGTCAATAGAGGAGGTTTACGAACAAACTGATTAATTAAACAGTAATAAGTCACCAGGACCAGATGTTATTCACCCAAGTGTTCAGAAGGAACTCAAATATGAAATTTCAGAGCTCCTAACTGTGGTATGTAACCTATCAACTTCTGTACCAAATGACTAGAGGATAGTTAATGTGACACCAATTTTTTTAAAAGGCTCCAGAGGCAATCCTAGAAATGACAGGCTTGTGAGTCTAACTTCAGTACCAGGCAAAATTGGTTGAAACAATAGTAAAGAACAAAATTATTGGGTGCATAGATGAACACCGTTGGTTGGGGAAGCATCAACATGGCTTTTGTAAAGGGAAATGATGCTTAATCAATCTATTAGAATTCTTTAAGGGGGTCAGCAAGCATGTGGACAAGGGTGATTCAGTGCATATAGGGTACTTGGACTTCAGAAAGTCTTTGACAAGGTCCCTCACCAAAGGCTCTTAAGCAAAGTAAGCTGTCATGGGATAAGAGGGAAGGTCCTCTCATGGATTGGTAACTGGTTAAAAGATAGGAAACAAAGAGAATGAATAAATGGTCAGTTTTCTGAATGGACAGTAGTGTCCCCCAGGGGTCTGTTCTGGGACCAGTGGTGTTCAACATATTCATAAATGATCAGGGGAAAGAGTTAAAACAGTGAGGTGGCAACATTTGCAGAAGATACAAAACTACTCAAGATAGTTAAGTCCAAAGCAGACTGTAAAGCATTACAAAGGGATCTCACAAAACTGGGTGACTGGACAACAAAATGGCAGATGAAATTCAATACTGATAAATGCAAAATAATGCACATTGGAAAATATAATCTCAACTATATGTACAAAATGACGGGATCTAAAATTAGAAAGATCTTGGAGTCATTGTGGATAGTTCTCTGAAAACATTTGCTCAAGATGCATTGGCAGTCAAAGAAGCTAACAGAGCATTAGGAACCACAAGGAAAGGGATAGATACTAAGACATTAAATATCATAATGCCACTATATCAAGCCGAAGTACATCCACACCTTGAATACTGCGTGCAGTTCTGGTCACGCCATCTCAAAAAAAGATATATTAGAACTGGAAAAAGTACAGAGAAGGGCAACAAAAATGATTAAAGGTATGGACCAGTTTGCATATGAGGAGAGATTAAAAACAGTGGGATTTGTCAGCTTGGAAAAGAGTCAACTAAGGGGAGATATGACAAAGGCCTATAAAATCATGAATGGTGAGGAGAAAGTGAATAAGGAAGTGTTATTTACCCTTTCACATAACATAAGAACCAAGGGTCACCCAATGAAATTAACAGGCAACACGTTTTAAACAAACAAAAGGAGGTACTACTTCACACAATGCACAGTCAGCCTGTAGAACTCGTGGCCAGGGGATGTTGTGAAGGCCAAAACTATAACAGGGTTCAAAAAAAGAATTAGGTAAGTTCATGGAGGATAGGTCCATCAATGGCTATTAGTCAAAATGGTCAGAGATGCAATCCCGTGCTCTAGGTGTCCCTAGACTCAGATTGCCAGAAGCTGGGAGTGGATGACAGGGGATGGGTCACTTGAGGATTCCCCATTCTGTTCATTTTCTCTGGGGCACCTGGCATT
The DNA here is from genome assembly GCF_965140295.1 of Lepidochelys olivacea. Lineage (NCBI taxonomy): Eukaryota > Metazoa > Chordata > Testudines > Cheloniidae > Lepidochelys > Lepidochelys olivacea. Next base: position 81,742,901 of record NC_140415.1, on the reverse strand, counting down.
GGCCACTGCTGGAAGACAGGGTACTGAGCTAGATGAACCATTGATGTGACCCAGTATTGCCATTCTTATGTTCTCAGAAAGAGCTATGTGGTAACTTATAACTGTGGGCAATACATTGGTCATAGCCTCTGGAGGGAAAGCAAAGCACAGGTGCTGGCCTTTTAGGCACACTGGCTTGCTGGGAATATCACAAAGTAGATCAGGAAGCTGTGCAGACTTTAAAACTCCTGCTCAGGAGTGAGTGAAATGTATCTCCACCAAGGAGAGGCAACAACTGGGAACTAAAAACCTTTAAGTGGATGCCCTTGAGGGACCATGGAGGGTGGAACAGGTGCAGGTACCCTGAAACTGTGATAGGGAGTAGGTACCTCATTATGTGAGGTAAGAAATGTAGCATATTTAGGCTCAGTTTTTAAGAGCTTATTTATGAAAGACACTTTTTCAAGACAGCCTAGGGCCACAGCTATGATTGGTGTTAGCAACCAGAGTAGCTGTTATTTCCTTTAACTTTGGTGGCATTATCACAAGTTATTTTCCATCAGAAGTCAAAAGAGCACCTGTCTAACCTCAAACAGCTTTGGACCCTTTTAAGGATGAGTGGCCTAACATGAAAGTCAGCTGGCTTCTCCACCAGGGCATTTAGTTAAAAAGGTTGCTGATTCTTAAGACACAGGTGGAGTTTGACTTTCCCTTTATGAGGAACAGTTAGTCCTTTCATCAGCAATTTCACAATTTACAGGGATAGCATTCTTTGTGCAGCTTGGGGTTACCTCCTTAAGGACTTAACTGAAACATTGCTAAAGGGTTGAACAAGGTCAAAGAAGGCTGCTGCTAGGAGAGAAGAGACACCAGCATGCATGAGGTACCTACAACATGTCTGGGATTATCTACGTTTTGCCACAGGGGCAAAAGGATTTCTGAAATGTTCTGCAAAAGAATATATAAATTATAAAAATATCACTAATAAAAGCTATATCAACTAATATAAATAAGTAAAAGCAAACAAAAATGTACAGTATCAAAAAGGGCAGTTTTTGTTCAGTGGTCAGAGAGTGCCCTTAGAGATATGCTTCTTTCCATGGTAAGGAGAAAATTTCTACAGCACTACAGTATGTCATTTTCACAAGACTGCACTTATTTATTTTTAAAGCAAGCATTGTGCTTCACATCACGGATAATCAGGATGTGTCAGACGTTAGTCTGCAATAGCTGATCAAGTCTTCTTTGGATGGTGGAACAGGCAAGATGGATCAGATATTGAAAAAAGTTTCTTAGTAATTAAATAAAAATATATTAGCTATTTCCAGATCTGTCTTGTCCCAAGCCTTATTACAATTTGCATGTAACCAGGCATAAGGAGGACTAATCATAGGATTTCCAGTCATTTTAAATAGACTTGATGGATTTGAGGAGAAAAATGTTGTATTATAGAGCAATCCAGAAAAGCGATAAAAATGCCCATTTGGAGGCGATTAAGACATTTAGAGAGAAATCCACCCATATGTTGTTGCTCATCGTTAGAAAGCAATATAATTTTTGTATACATTTAGTACTGCATCTGAATAATTCTCTCATACTGAAGATTCACTGACACTAACCAGAGTAGCATTTCAATCTTCTGGAATTTTAATTGCCAAACGGATATTCAAAGCTTGGTAGGAGGTCACATTTTTCATCCATTGGTGACCAGCAAGAGAAAGAATGGAATTGGGTTACAAATGATTTACAATCAGTTTATTCTAGCAGCTCCAACTATGCTTTGTGAGATTTCAGTTTCTATAAAACAAATGCTGTCTGCAAGTTGGACTATCCTGTTCAAAATAACCTGTGACTAGTCTCAACATTTTGTGTCCAGATGTCCTTTTCTCAGCTGATAGTACGAGGACACCACATTAGCTAGTTAAAGGCACTGATCATCCCTTCCCTCCTCATGTACTGTTGAATCTAAGTTTGTTTACATACATCCAAAGGAAGAAACTTTTCCCAGAACAGGTGAACAAAGTACCAGTTATTTCAGTATTGAAATGGAGTTGGATACAGGATTTCAACTTGCAAATTCTTTGCAAATATGTACGGAAGAGAGGACCTTGTCAAAGAGCTTTTTATCATAGGAGTACATCTTTAATTATAAAAGACACTCTAAGTTCAGGAACATCTGGCACCCTGTCAGCTGGAGTGGGAAACTGATACCTGCTGGAAAGGTCAGGCCACTGGCAAGGTTTATTGTATTGTTTTGTACATTTCTGTTTTAATGAAGGATTTTGATCAATGTCTGTATGACTGCATCCAACATGAGGAGTAACGTCAGTGTTAATGATACTTTACAGCACAACAAGTTCTTCCATTAGACTTGCCCAGTTCTTTTACAGTGATTAAATATTTGAGAGGTTCTTTCCATTTTAAGTCATAGGTTTTTAAAAATCACAGGGCTCAAAGGATTCCAGGTAATCCATCATCAGAATGAGAAAAACAAGCTAAGCCACTGTCACCATGACCAGCACACTCAGTGAATGCCATCAAGAACTCTCTTGGACAGAAACACAGATATTTGAAAGCTATAACGTAAAATGTCTTTGTTCTTGTGTCATATATAGATAGGGTTTAGTGTGCCATACGTTTCTGAAGAAGTGGGAGGATTTCAAGTTTTATCAAAGCAAAGCTTTAACAATGGTCTTGGTTTAGCAGACCAATCCTGTTGATCATTAATCTTGTTAAGTAGGTAGGAAGTACTCATCACTGTGACCTGTATTTAGCGATAGTTTTTGATTATTATTGATCTTTAGAGTTGCATAAATGTGGTGACTAATTGTCAGGAAATGCTGCCACTAAACTCTTTTTTCTTGCCCATCAACCTGATCATGTCCCTCTCCCTTTTTGAATCCCCTCACCAGCTCCCCATCCACTCCCACATCATCTGTAAGCGTCTCACCGCCTATAAGCTCTACAGAATTCTCTCTCCCCTCATTCATCCTTACACATCAAGTTTTGCATTCTCCTTGTTCCCTGCACTGTGCCAACATTTGCAGCTTTGCCCAGCCATTTTTGTCAGCTTCTCATACCATCCCCTGTGCCTTCTTCCATATAGCCCCAGTAAGCATGTAAACATGGAAAAACTTCCCTGAGTTCTTCCACAACTCCCCCTACTCCATCCACATTTAAATCCCTCTCAGATAGCCATTCTTGTTGTGCTGCTGACAGCAATTTGAGTTGATGCATAGGTACATAAATTGCCTATTGTTCCCTTTCCCTTAACTTCTGTCTAATTGTCTAGCTGTCCTTAGATTGCGAGCTTCTCAGAGCAGGGATCATCCTTCTCGAGTGATCCTTCTGCTTAAGTGCATAGTCGGTGCTACAAAAATAATAAATAATAATTCACGACAATGACAGAGTGTGAGCTTAATGTCAGATGACAAAAAAAGAACCTTTATTCCAATTAACTCCTGATGTATCTGAAAATAAATATGCTTAATCTCTAATAGCAGGACAGTACCCACCAGGCTGAGGCTTAAAACTGCCAATGTCTGGATGATTCAGTGGAACTGTTATTGAGATATAGAGCCTCTCCCCTTTGGTCCAAGATGGCAGAGGTCAGAAGTAATTACTAAGGACCTACCCGTCAAGACACTTAAGCACGTGCAGAACTTTAAGAATGTAAATAATCCAATTCACTTTAACGTGACAACTTGCATTCTTCAAGAAATGTACATACAAAAGCACTTTGCTAGAATGGGAAAGATGGTTGGTTATTTGTCATAGGTTAAAAAAGGGGGAAGTCATGGATTTGTAATAACCATGGCAAAGTCATAATTTTAGTTAAAAAGTGGGAAAGCTGTGACAGGGTATTTTAATTAAATTTTATGTCATGCGAAATTATGAGAACAAACAATTTTATGGTAAAGTAAAATTTGACAATCCATTTAATGTTCAATATTATAAAACCATTAAAAAATCCTGGTAACTCCCCCATACTATGCTAAACAAGACAAATACCAGACAATCAAATTAGTAAAAGTTAATGGAGGAGTCTTGCCTGAGTTTCAGGCTGGCAGGGGAAGAAAAGGCCAAGTCAGTCTCCCTTCCCTCCGCCCCCCGTCCCAGAAATCACGGCAGTGGCAAACCCACAGTTTAAGTAATAATCATGGGATGGGACTTGATGAAATGAGTTGGTGGCCTGAGTCCCCTCTGTCAAAACAAGTGTGACAAAAACAACTTTCCGTTCCCAATATCTAAATTTCAAAATGAGGTTTAAGCCTTAAAAACCTAGTGTCTAGACTCTAAAGATTTTTGAGCTGGGGCTGGTTCACCTTCCAGCTCCACTGAAGTTAGCCACAAGACTCCTATTGACTTCAAAGCCAGCTGGATTAGATCCCCTGGCCAGCTGCAATCTTACCAGGCTGTTTGCTGATGATGTCACACCACTGACTCATCAGCATGCTGCGAGTTAAGAATTTCCAGTTCTGGCTGTTGGCTTGCAATAAAGGTCCTGCAAGTGGCCACTGAGCATCCTAGCAGGGAGGAATGTGATAGAAAAAGTAATATTGGAGCTAGGACTATTGGGGGAGAAATAGAGGCTCATTTAGCCTAACCAGGCACGCAAGGCTATAGGCATGGTCTAAGAACCTGAACAGAACCCAGGCCCATCCACCAGGGAGCTGTAGCTACTATTTAAACTCCACTTCTGATTAAGTATTGTTAATCACAAATTACTGAAGACCCTAAACAGAGTAGTAGTCCATTAGGACCAGCCCTGTAGATGCACATTTACTCATCTGGGTTACAGAGTAGCAGCCGTGTTAGTCTGTATCCGCAAAAAGAACAGGAGTACTTGTGGCACCTTAGAGATTAACAAATTTATTTGAGCATAAGCTTTTGTGGGCTACAGCCCACTTCATTGGATGCATGCAGTGGAAATACAGTAGGACGATTTTATATACACAGAGAACATGAAACATGAAATGGGTGTTATCATATACACTATAACGAGAGTGATCACTTAAGGTGAGCTAAGAATAAATGGACACAAATCAGACGTCAAGAATTATAACATTCAAAAACCAGTCAGAGAACACTTCAGTCTCTCTGGTCACTCAATTACAGACCTAAAAGTTGCAATATTACAACAAAAGAACTTCAAAAACAGACTCCAATGAGGGACTGCTGAACTGGAATTAATTTACAAACTGGACACCATTAAATTAGGCTTGAATAAAGATTTGGGGGGAGGGATAGCTCAGTGGTTTGAGCTTTGGCCTGCTAAACCCAGGGTTGTGAGTTCAATCCTTGAGGGGGCCATTTAGGGATATGGGGCAAAAATTGGGGATTGGTCCTGCTTTGAGCAGGGGGTTGGACTAGATGACCTCCTGAGGTCCCTTCCAACCCTATGATTCTACTGGGAGTGGATGTGTCATTACACAAAGTAAAACTATTTCCCCATGTTTATTCTCTCCCCCACCCCCCACTGCTCCTCACACATTCTTGTGAACTGCTGGAAATGGCCTATCTTGATTATCGCTACAAAAGGTTGTTTTTTCCCCTCTCCTGCTTGTAATAGCTCACCTTAACTGATCACTCTCATTACAGTGTGTATGGTAACACCCATTGTTTCATGTTCTCTGTGTATATAAAATTGTCCTACTGTATTTTCCACTGCATGCATCTGATGAAGTGGGCTGTAGCCCACGAAAGCTTATGCTCAAATAAATTTGTTAGTCTCTAAGGTGCCACAAGTACTCCTGTTTCATTTGGGTTAGACATTCAGTTTAACTTTTCTACCTTCTCTTTGGAGCAATCACCAACTGCTACGTACAATTTATGAACCTTTATTAAAATAAAAACTGCTATTTAAAATAATCTGTATTTTTATATCCAGGGCTCAGATTAATGAGAGGGGTTTTTAGCTACAACTACACACACCACAGAACTGCTGCCTGAATTGCTTCAATTGATTTTCAGTCTGAGTTTAACAGAAACCGGAGTTCAGATGGGCTGTTTATACTTAGGAACTTTTCAAATACAACTAAACCGAGCCACACTACTATGCTGACTGCTCCTAAGCACACACCAACTCATTATAAGACCTTCACTCCTTGAGGGCCAGAGTGTGTCTAGCCCAAGCACAAGAGTTAAAATCACCCCTGTGCAGAGAACCAACAAAAGTCCTATGCACAGTCCATACTCACAGGAGGCTGTAAACGGTTCACAGGCCTTGTGCTAAGCTCGCTGTTCAGGGATGAGTTTCACTCCCAAGAATAGGTGTAGGGGGTCCAATAAGTCTCTCTTCCCCCTCACCCGCAACCCTTGCATTCACTGCCCAGGACCAAGCCACAGTTGCAGCGTCTGCATTCTCACAACTGTATATACTGTGCCTTGATAAAGGTCTCTTGGGACCCACACCACTCTTCCTTCCACCGGTGAAGCTGGCTGGCCACAGATAGGCATGCATTCTGCATCCCGATAAGAGGCCTCAGGGAGTAGGTTTTCACAGTAGTGTTAATCCAGGCTCTTAGTCAAGTGTTGAGCTCTAGGCCTCTTCCCATCCGCACACAAAAACCTCTCACCCAAGTTAAATACCTGGGTTAGAGCCCTCATTCTGCTTTCTCTTGGGATCATGGGTGGCGAGTTCTATAGGTCTGTGGTGCCCGGGCACCAGGAATATTCCTGGCCTGGTGGCCCGGCTCCAGCACTGATTCCCACCTGCCCCCCTGCGTGCTCCCCGCCCTGTCTGCCACCCCATGGCGATTTAAAACAGCACAGCGGGGCTGAGTGGCTTCTGCGCACTCACTCCATGTGGCTGCCGGCACATCCTTGCAATCTGTGGTGGGTGGGTGGGGCTGTGCCGCTACGCACTGCCCCCACCCCGAACACCCCTGTGGCCAATGGGAAGCTGCAGGGGCGGTGCCTGGGGACAGCAGCACGTGGAGACCCCGCCCCCCCTCAGCCTGCCCCGCCTAGGAGCCGCTGCTGGAGGGGGTGCCCCAGGTAAGCACAAACCCCCCCCATCCACTTCCAGAGTCTGCACCCACACCCCATCCCCATACACCCCCTCCGGCTCCCAAATTTCCTCCTGCACCCCCACACCCTCTCACCCCAAAACTCCCTCCCAGAGCTTGCACCCCCACCCGCTCCTGCACCCCCTACCCCAGCCCAGAGCCTGCACCCAGCACGTAAACTCCCTCCCAGAGCCCGACCCCTCACACGCCCTGTACCCAAACTCCCTTGAGCCTGACCTCTCACCCCTTCTGCACCCAAACTCCCTCTCAAAGCCTGCACCCCTCCTGCACCCCAATCCCCTGCCCCAGCCCAGAGCCACTACCCAAACTCCCTCCCAGCCTGCACCCCAGACTGCCTCCCCCACCCAAATTCCCTCACAGAGCCTTAGGCAGGTTGGGGTGGGGGGCGAGTTCTGGGCACCACCAAAATTTCTACAAACCTGCCGCCCCTGCTTTGGATGGTAACCCATCCACTTTGCAGTGAAGACACAGGCTAAGTCACTCAAGTTCTGATAGTCCCCCGATGCCTTCCCAAAATTCCCCCGACTGTGCTCTGGAGGACAAAATTTCTCTCACAATTCACTGGGAAAGAATCACATTGCCCCTCAGCTTACTGCTGCACAAAGAACCATGGAATATGCTTCCAGCGCTCCTAGTGACACACACAGGAGAACACAGCACTAGTAAGAACACAGTGACTGGGGTATGGCTTTGCAGTGTGGCTCTCGCACTCAGACTAGACTAATCCAGACGGCAATCACTCAGGTTAATTTTGCAGCGAAGACATATGCAGAGAGACATGAACTCGCTGGGTTGCCATTCTTCTGACATTGGAAGTGCAGCTTTCTCAAACAGGTACTGAGATACAGGTGTATGTAAATCAGAGGATGACCGTTTCAGAACAGCACACCGGTATCTTCCAGCAACTTACAGCCAGCTTAACCACTGACTGAGGGACAAAGCAGACATATGGAACTTCCTTCCTTGTTATGACATCATAACTTTTAGTATACTGAAAACCCATGGTATACAGTCCCACATATAACAACAAATAGGATTTTGTAAGTAAACTATAACAAGTGTGAGAAAGTGAAAGGTGAAACCCAAGGATTGAAGTGAGACACTACCACTAAGGGTATATCTACAAAGCAAAAGCTGTGCACAGACTAGCCTACCTGAGCTAGCTTGAATCCAGCTAGCACAGGTAACAGCAGAGAAGACTTCAAAGCAGGCTAATGAGCCAAGTACTGTCTTCACTGGTGTTGTTCCCATGCTAGCTGGATTCAAGCTAGCTCCTGTCTCTACTAGGATCTTACAGTGAGACAACTAACCTGTATTAACTAACTCCCATCTCCTTTTTTGTCAGTGAAGACAGAGCCACAATTGAAAATAAATTCTTTAAGCTTCCCTGTCAGTTTGTGAACTTCTTTCTGCTTCAGCTCACCTCCACAAGGTATAAATCAGGGTAGAATTCTACCCTATGTGTTTTATACTCAAGAACACATTTGTCAAAAGAAATCAGCAGGGTTGCATGTAGTGTCAGTCAGGACAGAATCTAGCCTCTTGTGTGGTATACCTATTGTGGTTTCTTGTTTTCTCCCTAACAGCCTGGGGAAGTCGGAAGGTGTTATTACATGCAGCACTACAGATGTTTGATTAAATCATTCACTGAGTGCTTCTTCTGCATGATTTACATCCTGGCAGAGCAATGACACCAGCACATCACTGTACCAATCAAATGAATCCAAAACAAAAGTGAATCATTTGCCTAGAGAAAGCAGCAAACAACCAGAAACAAACATGGATAAGAAAGGAGCATGGCCTATCAGGCCAAGGGAAAACCAAGACATTACTCATGTTTATTCCACATGAGAAACAGCTCTTCGTGGTGATCAGTGAATTGAAAATATACCCTGCTTGGCCTCTCCCAATGTAGCCCAAGGACAGGAATAGATTGACATAGCCAGGCTGCAAATATTAACAGCCAAATTCCAGGCATGGGTAAGAAAGAAGTAGGAGCACAGCAAAGGAAAGTGTTTCTGTTACTGTATGAACTCCAATCCCTCAAGAGACGGTAGCTAAATCAATGGAATAATTCTTCTGTTGAGCTATTGGTGTCTCCAGTGCAGGTTAGGTAGACCTAACTACATCACACAGTGTGCAAAAGTTTTCACATCTCTGAGAAATGTTGCTAGGTTGAACTAAGTTCTAGATGTAGCCCAGGCCTTATAGTCCATTTACCAGCGAGTCCTCCAGTGTTTCTCTTGCGGTCTTCCTGGTACATTGTAGTATATATGTTCAGTGTTATCCAAGTGGAGGCTTTTGTGCACAACCAAGTCTGGTTACAGGATGCAGTCACTGACTACTTCATTTGTTTCATTTCTCAGAAAACAGTATTCCATTAGTTTTCCTTCTGTCCTAAGTGCTCTTAAAATGAAGCAGCCAGAGAGTAGATGGGAAAGGAAGGAGGCATCAAGCCTTCTCATACAAAGCAGGGCTTTTGGAGAGTCACTCATCATCTTTGGCTACCGTCTTGTAACCATTTTCTGATCCAATCAGGATGACAGCTGAAGCTATTTGGAATAGCAAGAGTGCACATGTCCACTGCTGCTGTTATAAGGTTCAGCTTCTGAAATTATTATTATTTATATTACCATCATAGCACCTAAGAGCACACTGTGAGAGGTGCGGTACAAATAGAGAACAAAAAGACAGTCCCTGCCCTCCAAAAACGTAATTAGGTTATAGCTGCAGATCTACAGACTACAGGACAGGGATTAATGCCGGGGTTTGGCTTGACCCAAATTGACACTGATCTGGGAAAAGTCTCTAGCTGTATTTCTTCCTTGCAGCCTTACATTCAATACACACAAAACCAGACAAACATACACAAACAATAAGTAGAGTCATCCCAGGCTTCTTTCTATTCAATAGAACTCCAATTGCTCTTTCCTCGCAGAGGAGCATTTTGTTGGTGGTGGTGGTGGTGATTTAAAAAGAAAGTGCTTAATAGGCTCAGCTGGGGATACTTCTGTGAGCTACATCTAAATTCTGATGGGGAATTAATTACTGAAGCCCAGATCCACAAAAGGATTTGGATGCCTATCCAAAATTTAGGCACCACTGAGATCCATAATGGAACAATGTCAACAGGTGGCTTTTCCGCAGTTTCTTATCAGAATATTCCATAGCCCAGTGGTTAGTGTGCAAGTGCTGTTCAAATCCCTTCTCTTCACCAGGCAGATGGGGAAATTGAACCACAGTCTTCCACATCTTGGGTGAGTGCTCTAACAACAGGGCTAAAAATTTATGAGTGTGGCACCTCCTCCTCCAGTGTTTTTGCAGAAACTGGCTTAGGCACCTAACTTCAGGAGAGGGTTCCTAGCTGTAGAACCCAGGCAGACATAGGTGCTTTCCTCCAGCCTGAATTTAGGTGCCTAACTCCTGAAAGGACAAGGCTTAGGACACACCCCTTTTGTCAGCATCTGCTGTAGATTAATTTACGTAGGGAGCTGCCTAGCTTGCTGGTTTTTGTGGATCCCATTCTTGGGCATCTTTCTCCCCGCATTCGTTGCATAAGGAGCCTGGGCATCTAACTCAGGCTTTGTGGATTCAGTGATTTTCTAGTCACCTAAAAGGTGGACATTGCAGTGCTGAGCATTGCTATGTCTATATCCCCTTGTGGCCATGGACTGAAACCCCAAGCCATTTTCTGTCTTGTGCGGGGAGGGAGAAATGGGTCCCCTCCAAAAGACACCAGTGAGGTGGGAGCATCTAGGATTCATGGTTCCCACCAGGGGGTGTGAAAAAGACTTGTACTCCCCATAAGGCTTCAGATTGCTTAAGATAGCTGGGTCCCTTAAAGAGCAAAAAGTCTGGCAGTAGTGTTTATGCAGGGTACCAGTGGGAGAAAACATTAGAGACCTGTCATGCATACATGCACTGCGGATACCAAAAAACTGTTGATAATGACTCTGTGGTTTTTGAATTTGAAGTGCACATTAACAATATCACATAATGCCTCCTGAATTAGTGGCTAAGACCTGCCTTCCTTCCCACTGAGACTGTTAGACTTTCTAAAGAAGCATTGGAGTGGTACATAACCTTTGCCGCAGAAGGGTTTGGACTGACAGCTTGCCAGGAACTTGAGAGCTGCATGTGATTTGCACATGTTTTGTAGATTTTTCAAGTGCTGTGAGTGTACACAGATCTTTACAAAATATATAGAAAAAAGGAAATATGTTATAAGGATCAATTGGAAGACTGACACTGCTTCTCTAAAAAGAAAATCTGGAAATCCTGTTTTATTGATGTGGCAAGGTGGAAAGGGAAATAGGAATGTAAGGCAACTATGTTTTCTTGATTTATTTAGATTGATTTAGAAAGTTTCTCTTCATAATTATAAGTGGGCTTGGCAGAATGGGATTTTTTGTGATTTTGACAGATATTGATGTTTATTTTTAAGCATTCTTCAGCTATTTAAAATTTCAGATGTACATAATTATGGATTTTAAGGGTTTTTATTTTCAGTCAATTTAAGTTTTCACAGTTGTTGGAAATTATGGAGGACTCAGACAATAATTACTTAATGACAAACATTGAGATTCAAAAAGTTAAAGCTTTATAATTGTTAAAACAAATTGTCAACATGACATGTCAAAACATATGAAGTAAATATTCTTAAATCAAACTCTAAGTTATCAAGAAGAATTTTTCTTACATTGCCTGTCTGTAAATTTCAATTATCATCAATGGAAATATTTTCTTATCAGTTTGTGTATATGGCAAAAATCAACATTTACTGACAAAAGTCTAATCTTTGCAAACCTAAATATAAGCACTTCCAGGGAGACTTGCAAAAAAGGCAACTCTTAACCCTAAATTGCTGTAATTGCAGAAATTTATAGAAATCCAATACATTTCTATAATAAATTTGAGGTGCATTTAGGCCTCATCTTTTAATTCAGCTGAGAATGACCCTGCCAACAACCTGAATCTTGTCAGTTTTAAAGTTTCTGAACTACTTGTCATATAAATCACTAAGCTTCATGAACGGATATGATCAAAACTTGGAATTTCTTTCCTGCAGGTAATTCTGATATTTTTTGACATTTGTCTTTGTCCAGAATCAGGACAAAGTCAAAATATAAAAATTTTTCATGGAATAGCAAGTTCCAAAAAATTTCAATTTGGAAATAGTGAAATGGTTTGTTTCAACATTTTCTATCAAAACAAAATATCTAGACATTCCTGAATGGAGACATTTCATTTCAGTTTGCTGAACTGACTCAAAATGTTTCATTTCAAGTTGATTAAAAAAAACAACCACCTATGTTATCCTAAGCTATTGCAATGCCTCATGGGAGCTATAGTTCATTTTGCTCATGCTCCCATTCTACTCCATGGGCTGGGTCCCTTGGCTAGACTATGTCTTGCATGATCCCCATGGTCAGAGACTCCCATGGTGCACTGCAATGGATCAACTAGACAGGAGACCACAGTGTATCATGGGAGATGGAATCCAACAGGCCTGGGGATTTTCCTACATAAAGTTTTGATTTTTGGGAGGGGGATGGGGGGGGGGACAAAAAACATTTTCTGTCTAAAAACCTTTTGATAGGAAATTTCTGAGCAGTTCTATTCTGTCCAACCCTGAAAAGCCCCTCACACTTCTACTTCTTGAGCATTTGTAGAAAAGCTGCAAAGTGTGAAAGATCATTTGACTCTAGCTGCCCTTTAAAGACCTTCATTGTTGCTTTTTTTTTTTTAAAAAAACAGGTTTCCTCATCTTTATTGAAATATTTTTTTCTCAATTTGTGGCACGTGTCCTGATCAGTTTCTTAAGACTCTGGCTGCAGGGTGGGGAAGGGCAAGGTTGTGGGGTCCCAGCTCCCCACCCCAAAATCATAATAAATAAGACTGGCGTCTGCAGTTTGGGGGTCCAAAAGTGAAGCTGATTTGGTGTCATGTGGGGGAGATGCCCTTAACCTGAGGGGTGTGGGTAGATGGGACCCCACACCGCCAGCCCTCTGCATGAGGGGGGCAGGGCAATTTGGGAAGGAGAGGAGAGGAATTTTCCCAGAAGCTGGAGATTCAGGCTGTTCAGGTGTGATTTATTATCTTTCAGAAATGCAAGGCCAGAGCAGCTTGTAATTTGATAAGCATATCAACAAGTCACTCCTTCTGAGTGATCTCTTCCAGAAGTGGAACAACCTCCATGAAAAACTTCCTGCCGATAAGCCTCAGACTAGTACACTTATGATTGAGAGTCTGAGTTAAATGAATGGAGACAATTCATCTGCCTTTCAGGGGAAAGATGGGGTGTGGTTTCATAGTCTGTCTTTACTGCTATTCAGACTGTGAGGAATTCTTATTTTGATTCGAGCCTTATTTTGATTGGGTGCAGCTTGCAAAAATTCTGTAATTAATGGGTGCCTATTTGTAAGAGAGAGCAATCATGCTGAGGCCTCTCCCACCCCTTTGTCTGGTTCAATTTTAGGTCCCAATCCTACAAGAACTTATGTCATGCTTAACCTTACACACTGTGAATAGGGAAACTATAGTCAATGAAACTACTTGCAGCGCATATGTAGCCCACTCATGGGGATCCATTGATCACCAAGAGTGGCAAAGACCCCTTTTTCCTTCCTTCTCACTGAAGGATCCTAGCACCAATAGGTCCCAGGGTTCTTTGCACTCAGTGCCTCCACCTAGTGGCTGGGTGCATAAACTAATAGATAACCCCTACTTTCTCTGGGACATTACAATTTATAAGTACAAGAAGTCAAGGATCATTAGATAAAGCCAAACATGGTTTTATTCCAAGGGCAGGATAGGGGTAAATTCAAAGAAGAGAAAGGGAATAAGTACAGAACTCAGATACTTGATTAACCAACCAAATCTCACAGCAATTAGCACTAAATGCTTATAAATGACAAACCAACAAGAATGTCCACAAAGTCTCCTTACAGGCCTTAGGTCGGTGATAGTGTGGCAGGGCAGCTGAGTTTGGGGCTCAGTCTCTCCTTTGTGGGCTCCAAGTCAGTCTCTATTTCTCTACCTAAGAGAGACAAACATGGCATTTCCTCCCCTTCTAAGACAAATAGCAACTCTGAGACTGCTTATCTTTGGGATGCTTTAACAACTCTCTACAGCCAGCTCTCTCCACAAACCTGTCACTGCCCAGGGTCAACTCACATTTACAAGTAATCCCAGGCTCTCCAAGGTCTGTCGTTGTTCACACAGGCACATCTCAGGCTCTGGGACAGGAACTCCTCATCCTTCCAAACATGGGTTTGTCTGGGAGCAGGGCACATTCCAGGGCAATCCCACCCAGGCACAGGCACTCCTGGGCCTGCAGTTGGCTGTCCAGCTTGTCAAGCAGACCCCAAGCCTCCATGGGCTCTTTGTCTCCTTTTCAAGCACATGAGGAAGGAGCCTCAGATTCAGTTTCTGTCTCTGGGCTGCTCTTTGTGGGAACTGCTTCTGCCAAGTCCCCAGACTGGCAACACGTTACACATAAAATTAAGTGTTTGGAGGATCAAGGTCTTAGGCAAATTTTAAAAACAAACAAAAGCCCCAAACTCCCCCCTCCCCCACATGATATAAAAACACAAGTTCCATTGACAGTCAATTGGATTTGTGCTCCTGTGTCATATAGGTGCTTTTGAAAATCCCACCCTCAAAACATTCAGGGTTTTGTATTTGACACTTATATTATCATGGTATTATACTGATAAATTACCATCCAATTTCAATATTTTACACAGATTGATGTTTTTCATTTAAAATAATTATGCATATTATAGAATGGTTGTAGTATACAGATAGGCAATCACATTGATACTGAAAACATCTTTCAGGTTATTAAGCATGAAAGCAATAACGATTGGTCTGCCTTTCTAGAATGATTGGGCTAGTATCTCTCGCAGTATTTATATTAAATATTATCTAACAAAAGATGCATTATAATATTTGAAAAAAACTACAGATAAAAGTAGTTTAAATATAACTTTGTTATTCCATTTCTCTAAAATCAGAACATAAAACTAGGGAAACAATACATAGTATTAAGTTTATTGTAAATAATAAAAATGTATCATCGCTACATAGTAAAGCCAAGAATACAATTTTTAAAAAATAGTATAGGGCCAGTTTATGTTCTTAGTGGTGCAAGTTAATGCTCTGTCAGTCTGGTTATTGCCAAAGCTCAGAGGCTGTGTATGGTAGCAGCATGAGAGAGTTCGATCAGAATTTTCATATGTGAGTGTCTCAAGTTAGGCACCTAAAAAGCTATATTTAGGCATTTAAGTGGTGTAATTTTAAAAGGTATCAAGCACATGCAACTCTTGTTCACGGAAAACACTGAAATCAACCAGTGTAATTGAGAGCTGAACCAGCCCTAAAGGTGGGATCTGCAAGAGTGCTTCAGACTGACCTAACCCTGATCCCACTGAAGTCAGTGAGAATTTTACCACTCTCCCCACCCTTCCTAGGGAGGACTTTGCAGGAAACTCTGCAGGCTGAAACTTACAGTGTTTCCTCTCTGCTGCCCAAGAGCAGCCCATGCAGGGGATGATAAGTCCCTAAATTATAAAACAAACCCATGAAATATATTTAAAAAATGACTTACATGAATTGAGCCCTTTTCAGACCGTCAGAAAATTTCTGTTAACATTGCAGTACCCTGACAGACAACCCATGCAATAAGACAATAGGGTAACTATGCTGAAAAGTGCCAGGCACAGAGACAAAGGGGGAACAAGGAGCTCCAGAAGGTCATCTGAAATGCCCACAGGATGCAAAAATATAACAGGAGGCCATAGAACAGGGAAAATGTGGTGCTGGAGAGTGTTGGCATAGTGTGGACATGCAAAAGTGGTTTAATTACAGCGGTCACTGTACATTAGCATAACTTGCATCAATAAAACTCTGTAGTGTAGACAAGGTCTAAGTATATTACATCAACACTATTATCTTTATCAACCAAATTTGTAATCTCATAAAAAAAGATATCAAGTTACATGGGATTTATTTTTATAAACCCATATTGATTTGCATTAACATTACCCTCATTTAAGTCTTTATCAATCCAGTCCCATGTCAGCTGCTCTGCTATTTTGACTGGGATAGAGCCCGGCTGATAGGTCTATCATTATCCAGATCATCATGTTTACCCTTTTTTCTTCCAGTCTTCTGAAACTTTTCCAGTGATCTGAGATTTACTCAAAAAAAAACAAACAACATTAATGGTCCAGTGAGCTCCTCAGCCAGCTCTTTTAAAACTCTTGGATGCAAGTTATCTGGACCTGCTGATTTGTCTAGTTTTAGTAGCTTTTGTTTAACATCCTCAAGAGATAGTAGTGGAATGGAAAGTTATCACCATATGATGAGGCTATAGCATCAGTTCCCCCCCCCCCAACTCAGAACAGAAATATTTATTGAATACTTCTGACTTTTCTACATTATTATTAATTATTATTCTACCATTTCCATCTAGTAATGGACCAATACCATTTTCAGGATTCTGTTTATTCCTAACATTTTTTTTAAAAAAACCTCATTATCCTTAATTCTTAACTTCTTATTCGCTTTCACTTCCCCTCCAAACCAAGTTGGTTTACCCAGCATGACCTTCTTCCTCAATTGTGGGATTGTAACTTTTTGGGCATCGAGTAAGATTTTCTGCATGATTCCCAATTATAATTCACATTTTTCTCGTTCTTCCTCACCGCTGATTTGGTTCATATTTGTTTTCAGCGTTGTGAAATTAACCCTATTAAAGCACTAAGTATATATTACTGGTCTGGACTTTGCTTGCACATTATTAATGTGATCAAGTCATGACTACTTATACCTAAGCTTCTAGTTTTGTGATCAATTCCTCTTTATCTGGTAGGATAAAGTCTAATAAAAAATTTCCCCATGTTAGTTGTAACACTTTTTGAGTTAGGAAATTGTCATCTACGATGTTTAGAAAGATGTTTTAGTACTGGCAGCATGACACCTCCAGTAAATGTCACTCAAATGGATGCCCCCCATGATCACATTTTCCCCCTATACATTATGGATAAGTGTGTAAGGAGGCGGTCACCCTGTGTCCTATTGTGGTTCGGTGGTCTGTAGCAGACACCAACTAATACCCCACCTTGTGCTTTATCTGTTAGGACATTGATCCCATAAGCATTCAAGATTACTTTCTTCTCAGTTATCAGGGACTCAAACAGATTACACCATTTTTGACATAGAGTGCCTGACCCCTCCTCCCCTTTTGCCCTCTTGATCGTACCTACGTAGGTTATAACTATTGACTTAAACATTCCGGTTGTACAAATCATCCCACCAAGTTTCAGAAACATCAACTAGATCAAATTTATGCTCAAACGAGGAATTCCAATTTCTCTTCTTTGTTACTCAGGGTCCTAGCATTAGTGTACACACAATGTCAAAATTTCTTGTCTTCATGTCCTTTGGTTCCTTGATTAGTTTTGCTCTCAACATCTTGGTTTTGTGCTGAGCACTCATATCTTTATGGCTCACATCTTTTTACCCTCCCCTTTTGCTATTAGTTTAAACCACTCCTGACTACTTCTAGGTTGAATTCCAGTAGGTCTCAGTGAAATAAGTGGCAGAATTCCAGTAGGGTCAAGCCATTAATGGGGAATTTCTCTGTCCTTTTCTCTTCTTGCATAATAAATATTAACTAAGTAAAACTAATTTACATTTAATGAGGGAATCTCCATTATTCCTACTTCCCTCAACATTTGAGCCATGCCAGTGACTTAATTACAGTTACTACAACCATGGTGCAGTTTCTGGGATTTGATCTGATTGATATTAGCAGGGCACTTGAGAAGGGAATCAAAATAATAATTGATACTATGCTCATTCTTCTGATTCTGAGAAACGCTGCATTGTTGTGGAAATATTGGGTTCTAAACGTTAGTTAAAAAAAGAAAAAAGCAGCAAGGTTTTGGCAGTGGAATATCCATACAGAAGTCTGACCAGCAGAGAATGTCTTAATTTGGTTACTGGTACATTTTTTTCCTAATAGTTATTTTGTTACAGGGTCCACTCACCGCTGTGGTGCTTCCTTGTGAGTGCGTCTGGGGATTCATTCTTTCCATATCCAACACAGCCTTCTGCCACTCTCACTGCACACCCTGCTGCCACTCTCTCTCTCTCTCTCTGTGTCTCAGGGTGCTTTGTCTTCATGGCTTGGCCGTCCAGCCAGGTCACTGTGTGTTTTCCCCCTTCCCAGATATCAAAGTCTCTGCCTCCAAGATGGCAGTCTTCCGTTCACTGCCCAAACTGTGCCACTTCCCCAGTGGCTGAGAGGGGAACCTGGACCCACCCTATACTCCAGGTTCCTCTAATCAACAGCCAAGGTTTGCACCATCTTAAACCTTGCTGCCTTTTCCCCTGAGCCTTTTCCTACACGCTCTCCACCTAGTCTCCCTTCTTCCTCTCTCTACTGTCCAGAGGGTAGCTACAGGTTCCTACACTGCAGCCCTCTTCCACTGCCAGCTTCCTAGCTACATCCTAGCTCTGCTTTTTCCTTTCTAACTGGGTTCTATTATTATTCAGAGGTTACTTAGGCAGCTATTTCCCCTCAGCTGTGGCCTATCTGGTTAATTGGCCTTTCCTCAGTCTCATTAACCCCCTTCTAGCCTGGTGTAGAATGAACAACCCACCACATATTGAAAGGAAGAAAAAGCGGATTTCATTTAGGACAAAGTTTTTTCATGTTTCCTTTTATGGAATTAAAAGGTAAAACTATCTTTTTTAAAATGACATCTAAAGCATCCAATCAATAGAATCCTACACTATTACATTTCAGCAAGAGTGCGCTAATTAAGGGGGGTAAGTACTGCTTAAATGAGGTAATTGCTTATTGGGACAACAGCAAGGAGGGGAAAAGGGGGCAAAAGATGTTACTGCATCTGTAAGGAGAGAAATGATAGATAATACTTTTAGCTGTCCCAAATCCTCAAACACCACTATTGCCTACTCATAAAAACAGACAAAAGAATCCTACAGCCTTGGAAGCATTCACATTGATTCCTGCTCAGCTACTGTCAGACTGAACCAGGAGATGTAGTCCTGAGAGGAAGCTGCAGGGCAAGTAATGCTTAAGTGCAGGGCCGTCCCTACCCGTATGCAAAGTACGCAACTGCATAGGGAACCAGGAAATCTGGGGCACCAAATTTCCTGGTTCCCTATGCAGCTGAGTGCTGCTCCAGCCCCTGCTCTGCCTCATCCCCATGCCGCCCCCCTGCGCTCCACCCCAGCCCCACCTCTTCCCACCCCTGCTCCGCCCCAGCCCTGCCCCCACTCCACCCCTGCTCCACCCTCACTCCAGCCAGCCCTTCCCCTGAGGACTGCAGCAGGGGTCAGGTTCCCTGCACTCACCGGTGGCAGTAAGTAGAGCAACCCAGCCCGCTCCGCTCCTCTCCTCTCCCCTGGCTTACAGCCACGCCACCAACGAGTGCTGCGGGCCGGTTCCTTCCTTCCCCACAAGACTGGGAGCCAGGGTAGCAGAGCAGGCTCGGGCCAGGTCACTCCACTTCCCGCAGGAGGTGGCCAACCCCCCGCCCCTGCAGAGGCCTGGGACCAGCTTCCCCCTCTGGAGGCTCCATAGGGCACCAAAATGGCTAGGGACAGCCCTGCTTAAGTGGTTTCTTTTCCTTGTGCTCTCCAAGGTGATAAAGCTCTGATCAAAAAGTTATTCAAACAAAATAAAAAGGGAGAAAAAGGGTGGAAGGGCAGTATAGCCTAATTTCTAGTTTAAGTAGAGGTGTTCCCAAACCAAAACTGATTGCAAACTTACCCAGACTTTGAGAAAGTTTGAATGTGGATCTGGACTTTATGGCTATGGCTCATCATTAGCTTAAAGCTACAAAGCTTAAACCAACAAAGCAGGAAAACATGAAGTATATATAGGCTAGCATTTTATTAAGCAAGCTGAAGCGAAATTGAAATGGTCAGAATAAACAAGATCAGCCCTGCTGATAGAAACTCAACAATTTGGAGATTTGTTCAAACCAGGTATGCACACGTGCATGCGCACACAAACATGCAAACGCAAATCTTTTCAATGCAACACCTGGTTTAGAAAACCAACCCATCAAATGTTTTATTTGATCATGTAAATGTTTGTGTAAAGATTCAAGCATAGATGTGAAAAATTTAATGAGCAGAAGTGACTGTATAATGCGGGTAATTATGTTTTCAGGTATTTCAAAGTTTGGGGTACAAACAGGGACATTTATATATTCATAAACTTTAAGACCAGAAAGGGCCATTGTGATAGTTTATCCTGATCTCCTGCATTACACAGGTCATATGATTTCCCTGTATAAATTCCTGCTTCAGTTTCAATGACTGTGCTTGTACTAGATCATATCTTTTTAAAAAATTCAATCTTGATTTAAAAATTGCCAGTGACAGAGGATCCATTGTAACCCCTGGTAAATTGTTCCAATGGTTAAATTTTCTTCAGTGTTAAAAATGTGTACCTTATTTCTAGTCTCAATTCATCTAGCTTCAACTTCTTGGCATAGGATTTTGTCTGCTATATTGAAGAGCCATTTATTGTCAAATTTGTGTTCCCCATATAAGTTCTTATAGACTGATCAAGTCACCCCTTAACCCTCCTTTTGATAAGCTAAATAGATTGAGCTCCTTAAGTCGTTGACTATAAGGCACGTTTTCTAATCCTTTACTCATTCTCACGGTTCTTCTCGGAATCCTCTTCAATTTATCAACATCCTTCTTGATGTGTGGACACTAGAACTTGCTTTTTTTTTTTTTATTATTGGAATACCAAGTGCTGAGTAGAGATAATATAACCTCTATAGTTCTACTTGAGATTCCCCCAATTTACACATCCAAGGTTAGCATTTTAGCTCTTTTGGCCCCAGCATGACACTGGGAGCTCACTTTCAGTTGATTATCCTCCATGATCCGCAAGTGTTTTTCAAATTACTGCTTCTCAGGATAGAGCTTCATCCTGTAAGTATGGCCTGAATTCTTTGTTCCTCCATGCATGACATTACATTTGGGTGGATTGTTTGACTGTATCCAGTTTACCAAGTGATCTAGATCATTTTGTGTCAGTGACCTGTCCTCTTTATTATTCATCATTTCCCCAATCTTTGTGTTCTGTGCAAATTTTATCATGTTTAGTGAGTTTGTTTTAGCCACTGGATTACACTATGACCAAGAGTCAAGGCAGTCTGGATCCTATTCACAGTTCTGCCAGTCTTCGTGTGACAAGACTGCCTCTCTGTACCACTTGTTCACAATGTCTAAAATGGGGATATAGCATTTTACATGTGGATAGGTAGCACTTAGATCTATGGTGAAAGATGATATATTATTGCTAATCTTAGAAATATTTCTATTGTGCGATGAACTATTGCTTGCAGCAGTGTAGCAATACTAGGTGCTACCATAATACAAATAAATTATGGCCTACCACTAAACATATTTCAAATGTTAGCTCATAATCAAATCATCAGCAGGAGTAGTAGCATGCAGTATAATTATTGTAAACACTGTATTTTATTACTTGTATGTTTTGAAACCTACCTCTGGCTGATTATGTATGCTGGTGGGAAAAGGACCCCATCTATAGTCTTATGAAAAAACTCCAACTTCTTCTTGACCTTTGTTCTTCCTTTTTCTACTCTGCATGTTATGAAATATCACACTGCTTCCTCTGCAAGTATTTTAAATGCAGTATCAGGCAGAACAGTCTTTCTTAACTGCTGACCACCAAAGCTTCAAATCTGAAAGGTTTTAAAACAATAAGACTGGGGAGTTCTGACTGTGTGTTTCTCCTTGCTTTTCAGTTTGAGAGACCATAATGGATTACTTGGGGGCAAGATGCATGCCTAGTGTTATGCAAGATTAGAACGACAAGCAAGGATGCTAGGAGAAAATGGGAGTATAAATGAATGTCCTCGGAGACAATAGAGTAAGTACTTAATAGGCCAGATTCTGCTCTCAGTTACAACAATCAGGGCAGGTTCTACAGTTTTTGCCGCCTCAAGCAGTGAAAAAAACTGCCGCCGCAGATGGCAAAAGTGAGAAGCTACCGCCGATTTGCCGCTGTGGCCGGCGGGACAGAGGAGCTGCCGCCAAATTGCCGCCCCTTTCTAACTGCCGCCCCAGGTACCTGCGTGGAACGCTGGTGCCTGAAGCCGGCCCTGACAACAATGTAAATCTGGAGTTAGCCCACTGATTTCATTGGAGTTATTCCACATTTATACTGGTGTAACAGAGTCTCTATTAGCCCCCATAGTTAGTGGGAACTCTAGACCTGCACAAATTGAATGTGCGTCTGTAGACGGGAAGAACAATTAGTTTTTCCAACTAATCTATGCCAGTTATGGAGAAAAATGGAGGGTCTATGAAACAATGTCTCCAATCTACCAAAAGTGCATATTTTACAGACTTTCCACTTTCTGCTGAAATACAGCCTATTCCCATATCATATTGAAATTGCATTCGTTCAAAACTAGAGGTAATTCACAGGCCAAGGGCTTAATGGCAAGTGCACAATGTAAGGAGGTTTTGCTAAAAACACTAAAAATAATTAAATAAAAGAAGGCAGAGAGGAAGGTTTAAGTGCCTCTGGAGCAGAGGTGGAAAAAATACAGCCTGCAGGCTGGATCCGGCCCGTCTAAAGTTTCTGTCCAGCCTGCCATGACTAACATTTCTGTATTTGTGATCTCCGGGCTGCTAAAAGTCCCAAGGCTCAGCGGGTCGCTCAGGCAGGTTGCCTGCCTGCCGTGGCCCCACACCACTCCCGGGAGTGGCTGACTGCTGCTGGCATGTCTCTGTATCGCCATGCTTGTGGCATCTATTGCACCAGTGTGGCAACAGCTGCTTGGGTGAGAGAGCAGGAAAGGCTCTGCACAGACATCTCTAACTTAAATCCATTCAAAGTGCAAGTTGTTCAACCAACTCATTCAACCCAACCAACTTACCGGAGTCCTGTGGTGATGAGGAATTGGTGACAGGACAAAGTCACAACTTTGCACTCACACAGTTTTAAGGTGATGGTCGTTCTCCATAGACTAGGGCAGATATGGAGCTTGTATCCTTCTGAAGTGATGGAGCAGCCTTTTTAGGTACAGCGCTTCTCTCCCCAGGCCAGGGAAAGGGGACTAAAAAGGAATCCTAAACACAGCCTTCCCTTTCCGTACCTGTTAGGCTGCCACTCCTGGCTGCTTATCCAACTCAGCAGTCAAAATAAAACAAAACAAACTGGCATTTGGGTCATGGAATGTCAGAACTCTTCTTGACAATGACCAAAGACCAGAATGAAGAATATCCCTATTGCCAAAACACTGAAGAGGTGTGACAGACATCGCTGTCCTCAGTGAAACCAGACTCACTGATGAGTCCCACTCTTGAAGAGGTGGGAGTAAGCAATGCCTACTACTAGATTGGCAAGTCTAAGGATGAGCCAAGACATTCGAGGTTTGATTTTACCATATGATCTGACATTGTCTGCAAGCTTGATTCGCTCCACAAGGAAGTCAATGACTGACTTATGGTGCACCACATGAACTTGTCCAGAGACCAGTATGCCACCAGTATCCGTGCCTGTGCGCCAACAATGACTCATACAGGGAGGTTAAGGAGATATTTTACGAAGATCTCATCAGGGTCATCAGAGGGATGCCACCCCACAACAAACTCTTTGTCCTTAGAGGCTAATGCTCACATGGGAGCTGACTCTGACTCATGGAACAGGGTGCTAGACCATCATGGCATTGGAAGGACAAACTCCAAAGGCCAGCTACTTCTCTCCAACTGTGCCACATTCTATTTCGCTGTTACCAACACCATCTTCCAACAGGCTAATAAATATAAGACAATGTGAATAAATCCCACTTTGAAATGGGTAGCACATTCTGGATTATGTAATTGTAAGGTTTAGAGCAATTAAGAATGTGCACATCAGCTGCTCTGAGAGGAGCTGAATGCTGGTTAGACCATCTGCTTGTAAGCAGCATCAAATCACTACACTTCTGACCAAAGCTCCCAGAAGACACCTCAAGCCACTAAAGAAGATCAATGTGGCTGCCTGAAAGACCCCAGAAAACAAGAGAAGTTGGAACCAGAGGTCCTAGGAAACTCCACAGATGTTGATGACAGAGAATATGGCATCGAAGGTTCTTGGCTTTGTAAGGTGGAAATATCAAGATGGTTCAATGAAAATTACCCTAAAATAGACTGGCTACTGGAGAATATGCATAACACATACAAGTACAATATCTTGGACAAGAAATCAGCATTGAAAAAGGCCAGGTACAATCAGGCCAAACATACACTATAAACCCAATGAAGGATAATGAACTACTGGTGGGTGCAGAAGGTTGCAGAACAGCAGGAAGTGGCTGACAAATATGATGCAAAAAGCCTTCTATGAAGGTCTCCATGCAGTGTATGGCCCAAAAATCCAGTGGTACAGTCCCCTGTCCTCACAGCAGCTGCTCACAAAGGCTATATTCTCTCACTGGGCAGAGCACTTTGATAGTGGATTGACAGTTCAGGAGAATATGTCCAACAAAGCCACTGACTCACTCCCGCAGCACTTTGTCCTGGGGGAGCTGTCCATGGCCCCTTCTTTAGATGAGGTTATTAAGGCCATCAAGCAGCTGTCCACTGGCAAGTCTCCAGGCCCTGACAACATTCCACCTCAAGTGTACAAATGTGGACATGGAAACTCACCAGCCTTTTCAAAACTTTATGGGAACAGGGTACTGTGCCTCAGGAGTATAATGCTTTCATAGTCCAGCTATATCAAAATTATGGAACCATATCTAGCCGTGACAACCATTGCAGGATCTCACTGCTGTCTACAGCAGGGAAGATCCTTGCATGGGCTGTCCTCAAGAGGACTTGGTGTATCCAGAATCACAGTGTGGCTTTCATGCTGGCCATGGCATAATGGATTTGATTTTTGCAGCCCAACAAATACAAAAGGAGGCTTGTGAACAGAACAAAGATCTGTACATGATGGTTGTTTACCTGACCAAGGCCTTTGACATGGTAAATCGCAAGGGCCTATGGAAACCGCCTTCATAAATTTGTCCAGAGAAGATGATTGTTCTCATCTGCTCATTTCATGATGGCATGATGGCCAGCGTGACAGAGTGTGGTGACTCATCAGAACCTTTCCCTGTCAACAACAGGACCAAACAAAGATGAGTAATGGCTCCATTCCTCTATGCCTTTGTCTTCTTGGCCATTCTCTTGTTCACATTTCTGGACTTTTGGCAGAAGCATACACATCTGGTTTACATTGCATGGGGTCTACTTAGCCTACAACAACTCAGGGCCTGCACAAAGGTAATTAAACAGCTATTAAGAGATTTCCTGTTAGCTGATGACTATACCCTCATTGCACACATGCTCAAAGACATTCAGCTTATCCTGGATCACTTTGCCTGCACCTCAAAATGCTTCAGTTACAATCAGCCTGAAAAAGACTGAGGTCAGGTACCAGCCAGCACAAGACCACCAGTACCACCAGCACCATTATCACAATTGACAACATACCCCACAACAGAGTCAGGAAATTCTGCCACCTGGGTAACATACTTTCCAGAAATGCCAGGTTGAATGATGAAATTATTCAGCACCTGGCAAAGGCCAGCTTGGCATTTGTCAGACTCATAGATATTAAGGTCAGAAGGGACCATTATGATCATCTAGTCTGGCCTCCTCTCACCCACCCACATCTGCAATAAACCTCTCACCTATGTCTGAGCAATTGAAGTCCTCAAATCATGGTTTAAAGACTTCAAGGTGTAGAGAATCCTCCAGCAAGTGACCCGTGCCCCATGCTACAGAGGAAGGCGAAAAGCCCCCAGGGCCTTTGCCAATCTGCCCTGGAGGAAAATTTCTTCCCGACCCCAAATATGGTGATCAGCTGAACCCTGAGCATGTGGGCAAGATTCACCAGCCAGATACCCAGGAAAGAATTCTCTGTAGTAACTCAGATCCCATCCCATTACAGGCCATTGGGCCTATTTACCATGAATAGTTAAAGATTAATTAATTGCTAAAATCATGTTATTCCATCATACCATCTCCTCCATAAACTTATCAAGTTTAATCTTGAAGCCAGATAGGTCTTTTGCTCCCACTGCTTCCCTTGGAAGGCTATTCCAGAACTTCACTCCTCTGATGGTTAGAAACCTTAGTCTAATTTCAAGTCTAAACTTCCCGATGACCAGTTTATATTCATTTGTTCTTGTGTCCACATTGGTACTGAGCTTAAATAATTCCTCTCCCTCCCTGGTATTTATCCCTCTGATATATTTACAGAGAGCAATCATATCTCCCCTCAACCTTCTTTTGGTTAGGCTAAACAAGCCAAGCTCCTTGAGTCTCCTTTCGTAAGACAGGTTTTCCATTCCTCGGATCATCCTAGTAGCCCTTCTCTGTACCTGTTCCAGTTTGAATTCATCCTCCTTAAACATGGGAGACCAGAACTGCACACAGTATTCCAGGTGAGGTCTCACCAGTGCCTTGTATAACAGTACTAAAAGCTCCTTATCTCTACTGGAAATACCTCGCCTGATGCATCCCAAGACCGCATTAGCTTTTTTCATGGCCATATCACATTGGCGGCTCATAGCCATCCTGTGATCAACCAATACTTCGAGGTCCTTCTCCTCCTCCGTTACTTCTAATTGATGCGTCCCCAGCTTATAACTAAAATTCTTGTTATTAATCCCTAAATGCATGACCGTACACTTCTCACTATTAAATTTCATTCTATTATTATTACTCCAGCTTACAAGGTCGTCCAGATCCTCCTCTATGATATCCCCGTCTCTCTCTAAATTGGCAATACCTGCCCAGCTTTGTATCATCCGCAAACTTTATTAGTACACTCCCACTTTTTGTGCTCTGGTCAGTAATAAAAAGATTAAATAAGATTGGTCCCAAAACCATATTGATCCCCATCTTTTCCAATTTAACTAATAATTCCCCAAGTGGAACCGTAAAAAATGCCTTACTGAAATCGAGGTAAATTAGATCCACTGAGTTTCCTTTGTCTAAAAAATCTGTTACTTTCTCAAAGAAGGAGATCGGGTTGGTTTGGCATGATCTACCTTTTGTAAAACCATGTTGTATTTTGTCCCATTTACCATTGACCTCAATGTCCTTAACTACTTTTTCCTTCAAAATTTTTTCCAAGACCTTGCATACTACAGATGTCAAACTAACAGGCCTGTACCCAGATCACGTTTTCCCCCCCTTTCTTAAAAACAGGAACTATGTTAGCAATTCTCCAGTCATACAGTACAACCCCTGAGTTTACAGATTCATTAAAAAAATCTTGCTAATGGGCTTGCAATTTCATGTGCCAATTCCTTTAATATTCTTGGATGAAGATTATCTGGGCTCCCCAATTTAGTCCCATTAAGCTGTTCAAGTTTCGCTTCAGCCCCAGATATGATAATATCTACCTCCATATCCTCATTCCCATTTGTCATGCTACCATTATCCTGAAGATCCTCATTCGCCTTATTAAAGACTGAAGCAAAGTATTTGTTTAGATATTGGGCCATGCCTAGATTATCCTTCACCTCAACTCCATCTTCAGTGTTTAGTGGTCCCACTTCTTTCTTTGTTTTCTTCTTATTTATATGGCTATAGAACCTTTTACTATTGGTTTTAATTTCCCTTTCCAACTCTACTTGACTTTTAGCCTGTCTCACTTTATCCCTACATGTTCTAACCTCAATAAGGTAGCTTTCCTTGCTGATCCTTCCCATCTTCCACTCCCTGTATGCTTTCTGCTTTTTCTTAATCACCTCTCTGAGAAACTTGCTCATCCAGCTTGGTCTACAACTACTGCCTATGAATTTTTTCCCCTTTCTTGGGATGAAGGCTTCCGATAGCTTCTGCAGCTTTGACTTGAAGTAATCCCAGGACTCCTCTGCTTTTAGATCCATAAGTGCTTCAGTCCAATCCACTTCCCTAACTAATTTCCTTAATTTTTGAAAGTCATAGAATCATAGAATATCAGGGTTGGAAGGAACCTCAGAAGGTCATCTAGTCCAACCCCCTGCTCAAAGCAGGACCAATCCGCAACTAAAGCATCCCAGCCAGGGCTTTGTCAAGCCTGACCTTAAAAACTTCTAAGGAAGGAGATTCCACTACCTCCCTAGGTAACGCATTCTAGTGTTTCACCACCCTCCTAGTGAGTTTTTTCTAATATCCAACCTAAACCTCCCCCACTGCAACTTGAGACCATTACTCGTTCTGTCATCTGCTACCACTGAGAACAGTCTAGATCCATCCTCTTTGGAACCCCCTTTCAGGTACTTGAAAGCAGCTATCAAATCGCCCCTCATTCTTCTCTTCCACAGACTAAACAATCCCAGTTCCCTCAGCCTCTGATCCTAAGTCATGTGTTCCAGATCCCTAATAATTTTTGTTGCCCTCTGCTGGACATTTTCCAATTTTTCACATCCTTCTTGTAGTGTGGGGCCCAAAACTGGACACAGTACTCCAGAGGAGGCCTCACCAATGTTGAATAGAGGGGAATGATCACGTCCCTCAATCTGCTGGCAATGACCCTACATATACATCGCAAAATGCCATTGGCCTTCTTGGCAAAAACAGCACACTGTTGACTCATATCCAGCTTCTCGTCCACTGTAACCCCGAGGTCATTTTCTGTAGAACTGCTGTCTAGCCATTTGTTCCTGGGTCTGTAGCGGTGCATTGGATTCTTCCGTCCTAAGTGCAGAACTCTGCACTTGTCCTTGTTGAACCTCATCAGATTTCTTTTGGCCCAATGCTCTCATTTGTCTAGGGCCTTCTGTATCCTATCCCTACCCTCCAGCATATCTACCTTTCCTCCCAGTTATGTGTCATCGGCAAACTTGCTGAGGGTGCAATCCACACCATCCTCCAGATCATTAATGAAGATATTGAACAAAACCGGACCGAGGACCGACCCTTGGGGCACTCCACTTGATACCGGCTGCCAACTAGTCATGGAGCCATGGATCACTACCCATTGAGCCCAACAATCTAGCCAGCTTTCTATCCACCTTATAGTCCATTCATCCAGCCCATACTTCTTTAACTTGCTGGCAAGAATACTGTGGGAGACCGTGTCAAAAGCTTTGCTAAAGTCAAGGAACAACATGTCCACCGCTTTCCCCTCAATCACAGAGCCAGTTATCTCGTCATAGAAGGCAATTAGATTAGTCAGGCATGACTTGCCCTTGGTGAATCCATGCTGACTGTTCCTGATCACTTTCCTCTCCTTTAAGTGCTTCAGAATTGATTCCTTGAGGACCTGCTCCATGATTTTTCCAGAGACTGAGGTGAGGCTGACTGGCCTGTAGTTTCCAGGATCCTCCTCCTTCTCTTTTTTAAAGATGGGCACTATATTAGCCTTTTTCCAGTCGTCCGGGACCTCACCCGATCGCCATGAGTTTTCAAAGATAATGGCCAATGACTCTGCAATCACATCCGCCAACTCCTTTAGCACTCTCGGATGCAGTGCATCCGGCCCCAAGGACTTTTGCTCGTCCAGCTTTTCTAAATAGTCCCGAACCACTTCTTTCTCCACAGAGGGCTGGTCACCTCCTCCCCATGCTGTGCTGCCCAGTGCAGTAGTCTGGGAGCTGACCTTGTTCGTGAAGACAGCGGCAAAAAACACACTGAGTACATTAGTTTTTTCCACATCCTCTGTCACTAGGTTGCCTCCCTCATTCAGTAAGGGGCCCACACTTTCCTTGTCTTTCTTCTTGTTGCGAACATACCTGAAGAAACCCTTCTTGTTACCCTTAACATCTCTTGCTAGCTACAACTCCAGGTGTGATTTGGCCTTCCTGATTTCACTCCTGCATGCCCGAGTAATATTTTTATACTCTTTCCTGGTCATTTGTCCAATCTTCCACTTCTTGTAAGCTTCATTTTTGTGTTTAAGATCAGCAAGGATTTCAGTGTTAAGCCAAGCTGGTCGCCTGCCATATTTACTATTTTTTCTACACATGATTTGTTCCTGTAACCTCAATAAGGATTCTGTAAAATACAGCCAGCTCTCCTGGACTCCTTTCCCCCTCATGTTATTCTCCCAGGGGTCCTGCCCATCAGTTCCCTGAGGTTGTCTAAGTCTGCTTTTCTGAAGTCCAGGGTCCGTATTCTGCTGCTCTCCTTTCTTTCGTGTGTCAAGATCCTGAACTTGACCATCTCATGGTCACTGCCTCCCAGGTTCCCATCCACTTCTGCTTTCCCTACTAATTCTTCCCGGTTTGTGAACAGCAGGTCAAGAAGAGCTCTGCCCCTAGTTGGTTCCTCCAGCACTTGCACCAGGAAATTGTCCCCTACACTTTCCAAAAATGTGCTGGATTGTCTGTGTACTGCTGTATTGCTCTCTCAGCAGATATCAGGGTGATTGAAGTCTCCCATGAGAACCAGGGCCTGCGATCTACTAACTTCCGTTAGTTGCCGGAAGAAAGCCTCGTCCATCTCATCCCCCCGGTCCGGTGGTCTATAGCAGACTCCCACCACGACATCACGCTTGTTGCTCATGCTTCTAAACTTAATCCAGAGACTCTCTCAGGTTTTTCTGCAGTTTCATACCGGAGCTCTGAGCAGTCATACTACTCTCTTATATACAATGCAACTCCCCCACCTTTTCTGCCCTGTCTGTCTTTTCTGAACAGTTTATATCCATCCATGACAGTACTCCAGTCATGTGAGTTATCCCACCAATTGAATTGAATTGTTATTCCAATCACATCGTAATTCCTTGACTGTGCCAGGACTTCCAGTTCTCCCTCCTTGTTTCCCAGGCTTCTTGCATTTGTGTATAGGCACTTGAGATAACTTGCTGTTTGTTCTGCTTTCTTAGTATGAGGCAGAAGCCCTCCCCTCTTGCACTCTCCTGCTCATGCTTCCTCCCGGTATCCCATGTTCCCACTTAACTCAGGGCTTTGGTTTCCTTTCCCCGGTGAACCTAGTTTAAAGCCCTCCTCACTAGGTGAGCCAGCCTGCTTGCGAAGATGCTCTTCCCTCTCTTTGTTTGGTGGAGCCTGTCTCTCTGCCTAGCACTCCTCCTTCTTGGAACACCATCTCATGGTCAAAGAATCCAAAGCCCTCTCTCCGACACCACCTGTGTAGCCATTCGTTGACTTCCACGATTCGACGGTCTCTGCCCAGGCCTTTTCCTTCCACAGGGAGGGTGGATGAGAACACCACTTGTGCCTCAAATACCTTTATCCTTCTTCCCAGAGCCACGTAATCTGCAGTGATCCACTCAAGGTCATTCTTGGCAGTATCATTGGTGTCCACGTGGAGAAGCAGGAAGGGGTAGCGATCCGAGGGCTTGATGAGTCTCGGTAGTCTCTCCGTCACATTGTGAATCCTAGTTCCTGGCAAGCAGCAGACTCCTCGGTTTTCCTGGTCAGGGCGGCAGATAGATGACTCAGTCCCCCTGAGGAGAGAGTCCCTCACTACCACCACCCAGCTCCTTCTCTTTTGGAATCAAAAACCTTAGTCAGCCCTTTTGAAATAAAAAACCCTAGGCGCAGATTTATTTTTGTTTGTCCTTCCGTTCAGTTTGAACTGAATTAGCTCATGATCACTTGAACCAAGGTTGTCCCCTACAACCATTTCTTCTATGAGGTCCTCACCACTCACCAAAACCAAATCTAAAATGGCATCCCCTCTAGTCCGTTCAGCAACTACTTGATGAAGGAATCCATCAACTATCGCATCTAGGAAATCTGAGCCCTATTATTATTACTAGCACTTGTCCTCCAGTCTATATCTGGGAAGTTAAAGTCTCCCATGATCACGCAGTTTCCATTAGTATTTACTTCATTAAAAAATTAAAGAGGGCTCTATCCATATCCAAATTAGATCCCAGCGGTCTATAGCACACCCCAAGTACTATCACAGGGGAGGCTCTAGTAGTTTTCTTCCCAAATGTGATTTTTGCCCAGACGGACTCTGTCTTATCCATTCCATCGCTTCTTATTTCTTTACATTCTACCTCATTATTGATATACAGTGCTACCCCACCAACTTTGCCTTTATTTCTGTCTTTCCTAAACGGCACATACCCTTCAATACCTGTACTCCAGTCATGACTACTATTCCACCACGTTTCTGTTATCCCTATAATATCTGGTTTCACTTCCTGCACCAGTAGCTCTCGTTCCTCCATTTTGTTACCTAGGCTCCTCACATTGGTGTACTAACATCTTAATTTTTGCTGTTTGGCCTCGCTCACATTCTTTACCCGATTAGGCACGGACATTCTACAGCCAGTTTGACCTATTAGACTGGTATCCACACTGCCCCTCCCATTCTCCTACCCACGGCTGTATCCTTTCTAACTTTGTTTTCTTCCCTCTCAATGCTAAAATCTGGCACGGAGATTACCTGGACATCTCCCAACCATCTCCCCCAAATTCCTAGTTTAAAGTTCTCTTAATCAGTTTTGCCAGCCTCCATCCTAGAAGTCTATTTCCTTCCCTACTCAGATGAAGTCCATCCCAAGAGAACTGTCCTCTGTCCAGGAATGCCTCCCAGTGACCATACATCCCAAAGACCTCTTTATAGCACCACTGCCTGAGCCATCTGTTGATCATCATAATCTTGTCACACCTTTGTTGCCCTTCTCTAGTAACAGGCAGAATCCCACTGAAGATCACCTGAGCCTCAATTTCCTTGAGCATCTTCCCCAGCCTCGCATAGTCTCCCTTGATACGTTCCATCGAGAATCTACTAGTTCATTTGTTCCCACATGAAGGACAATCAGTGGATTTTTTCCCGCTCCCTTTAGGATTCTCTTGAGCCTCGGGTCCACATCCCGTATCTTAGCACCCGGCAGACAGCACACCCTTCTATTCTCTGGATCAGCTCTGATTACTGGCCTGTCTATTCTTCTCAGTAAGGAGTCCCCAATCACGTAGACCTGCCTTTTCCTGGTGACGGTGCGATTCTCTGGTCTATCCCCTGTTCCCTCTGGCTGCAAGTTCTTTCCATTCCTACTCTCCCTTGTAAGCCTCTTCAACCCATCCTGTATCCTCCTGGGGCTCATATTTGGTGTAATCTCCATTGACTCTTCTCCGTTTCCTATAGGACTAGCCGCTTTTCTCCTCTTCCTTGCCCTTCCACCTTCAGTGACCACCTGCTGAGCCCCTTCTTCATTTTCCAACTCTGCAAACCTGTTCTTGAGCTCTATTTCTCCTTCACTAGCCTGTCTTTTCCTCTGCCTGGTTCTCTTAGCCACATGCTTCCACTGTCCATTTTCTTCACCCAGAAGTCTCCCCTCAGAATTCTTCAGTCCTGCTTCCATCTGCAAGTCTGAGCTTTTCCCTTCAGCTGCCTCATGTCTGTGCTCCATAGTCTGCTCAAACCCCCTTCTAAACTCATCCAGACTTTCCACCTGCATCTCCAATCCTCGGATCTTTTCCTCCATCAGCTCTATCAGGCGGCATTTCATACAGACAAAACTCTTACCAGGTACCCCCTCCAGGATCATGTACATACCGCAGCTTCCACATCCAGTCATCTTTATTGTGTCTTCCACTACATGGGTCACTCCCACTGCTGCCTCTGTATCTGTCATAGCCTTCCCACCTACATCCTGTTACTCTGGGAAACACAAACCACACCCAAACACCACCACCCACAGCAAAAACAAACCCCAAACAAGCACCACAATACAAACTCCCCTTTCAAACTCCCACTGAAACTCCCCTGTTTACAGCTTTGTGTGCTGGCTCCTGTGACACTGCCTGACTGCTGGCTACCTGTAGAGGACCCCTAGTCAGAGAAGCCCCACCCCCTAATCAGCACAGAGCCCCTACAAGCCTCTACACATACAAATATTACAAATACAAATATCTTCTCCTCCAACAGAACTCCCACTCAAACTCCCGTTTTCAGCTCTGTTTGCTGGCTCTGGAGGGAGAGCAGAGTCTGCCTCAGAACCAAGATAAAAATCTCTCTTGCTGTTTTATTCACCTCACTACTCTACGGCTGTGAAACACAGATGCTGTACTGATGCCACATCAAACAGCTGGAGAGCTTCCACCTTCACTGCCTAAGATCCATCTGCAACATCAGGACAGGATCCCCAACACCAAAGTCCTTGAAAGGTGCCAAATCCCTGGTATCAAGAGCATGCTCATCAGGGCTCATCTTCACTGCATCAGACAGGTAGTCCTCTTGGAGGCTTCCTGTATACTGAAAGTTATGCTCTACATCCAAGTGAGCATGGGAACCCATCCTCAATATAAAGATGTATCGTCAGATATAAAGGCAACTCAAAATATGCAAGATAGACATTAAAACGTGGAAACTCGTTGCACTGGACAGACCCAGATGGAGACGTCTGTGCCATGAGACACTGACCATTTTTGAGGAGTGGCGTGAGGTCATTGCAGGAGAAGGGACCCAGTTGTAAGACCAGTGCCTCAAACCCTCCCTGCAACAAAGATTACTCTTGCAAGACATACAACTGCATTTCCAAATCCAGGATCAGACTCACTTCCCAGGTGAGAAGCCATAAAAATAAAAACCCAGAACTCAAGTCAGCTGAACACTCATCCATCATATTAACAGGAGATTCCAATAATGAATATGTTGAACTGCACTGGTCCCAGTACAGGTCCTTGGGGGACTCCACTGTTGACCTCTCTTCATTGTGAAAACTGACCATTTAGTCCTACCTTTTGTTTCCTATCTGTTAATCAATTATTGATCCCTGAGAGGAACTTCCCCCTTAGCTCATGGCTATTTAGTTTCCTTAAGACCTTTAGTCAAGACTCTTCTCAAAGCTTACTGAAAATCCAAATATACTATATTGACTGGATCACCCATATAGACATGCTTGCTGACACACTCAAAGAATTCTAATAGATTGACAAGGCATGACTTCCCTTTACAAAAGCCATGTTGACGCTTTCATAACAGATCGTGTTCAGCTACGTGTCTGATCATTCTGTTCTTTACTATAGTTTTTACCAATTTGCCCAGTACTGAAGTTAGGCTCATCAGCTTGTAATTGCTAGTGTTGCCTCTGGAGGCCTTTTTAAAAAAAAACATTGGTATTGCATTAACTTCCATCCAGTCATCTGGGACAGAGGCTTGTTTCAACAATAGCTTATATAATACAGCTGGTAGCTCTGCAATTTCATATTTGAGTTCTAAAACCTTTTGTATTGACATATCAGTGTGGGATTTGTCACCCCCATCAGAGCTATTCTTTTTGGG
Organism: Lepidochelys olivacea; assembly: GCF_965140295.1. NCBI lineage: Eukaryota > Metazoa > Chordata > Testudines > Cheloniidae > Lepidochelys > Lepidochelys olivacea. Next base: position 81,707,625 of record NC_140415.1, on the reverse strand, counting down.
TATCTGCCCCACATTCTCTGCAGTGAAGACTGATGCAAAGAATTTACTTAGGTTCTCTGCAATGGCCTTGCCTTTCTTGAGTGCCCCCTTAGCACCTTTGTCGTCTAGTTGCCCCACTGCCTGTTTGGCAGGCTTCCTGGTTTTGGTGTACTTAAGCAATTTACTGATAATTTTTGCATCTTCAGCAAGTTGCTTCTCAAATTCTTTATTGGCCTGCCTTGTTATACTTTTACAATTAACCTGGCAGCGTTCTTGCCCCTTTCAATTATCCTCACTAGGATTTGACGTCCAAATTGTAGAGGATGCTTTCTTTGCCTCTAATGGCCTCCATTGCTCTGCTTTTTAGCCATGATGGCATTCTGTTGATCCTCTTAATGTCTTTTCTGATTTGGGGTATACATTTAGTCTGAGCTTTTATTATGATGTTTTTAAATAGTCCCAATGCTAATTGCAGGCGTTTAATCCTTGTGACCGCTCCTTTTAGTTTCCATCTCACAAGCACTCTCATTTTTGTGTAGTTCCCCTTTTTAAAGTTGCATATTACCAGGGTGGATTTTTTTTATACGCTTCCCCCCACTACACAGATGCTAAATTTAATTACATTACCGTCATTATTACTTAGTGGTTCAGCTATAGTTACCTCTTGGATTAGTTCCTGTGCTCTCTGTAGGATTAAATCAAGAATTGCCTCTCACTTAGTCAGCTCCAGGACTAGTTATTTCAAGAATCAGTCATTAATAGTGTCTAGACATTTTATCTCTGCATCATGCCTTGAGGGGACATTTACCCAGTCAATATGGGCATTGTGGAAATCACTCCTTATTGATTGCGCTTTCTGTTTTTGTAGCCTCTCTAACCTCTCTTAGCATTTCACAATCACTGTCACCATCCTGGTCAGGTAGTCTGTAATATATTCCTACTGCTATACTCTTATTATTCAAGGATGGAATTTCAAATAGACAGAGATTCTATGGTGCAGTTTGTTTCATTTAAGTTTTTTTACCTTATTTGACTCTATGCTCTCTTTTTATATACAGTGTCACTCCTCCACTAGCTCTGTCATCCCTCTATAATTTATACCCAGTATAGCTGTGTCTGCTTGGATTATCCTCATTCCACCAAGTTTCCATGATGCCTGTTATGTCAAAATCCTCATTTAAGGCTCCGCATTCTAGTTCACCCATCTTCGTATTTAGACTTCTAACGTTGGTATATTTTGTCAATATTCAGTTGTTTGTCTTCATGTATTATATCTAAATGGGACTCTTTCATCTGACTGCTCCTCACTAGCTCTGACCTCTTTCCTCTCATTTTTAGAAGAATATAGAGGTTTTTTTCTTTAATAAATTCATTCCTAAGGTCTGTGTCTGCCTGAACCGTGTGCTCCTCGGCACTTGTCATCTGTCCCCCAGCCCTGAATTTAAAAAAAAAAAAAATCCTTTATAGCTTTTCTAATTTTACCTGCCAGCAGCCTGGTCCCCCTTTGGTTTAGGTGCAGTCCATCCTCCTGTATAGGCAACTTCTTCCCCAAAAGGTTCCTAATAAATCTACATCTCTTCTCCCTATACCATCGTCTCCTTCATGCATTAATACCTGACAGTTCTGCCCATCTTACTGGCCCCACACATGGAACTGGAAGCATTTCAGAGAGTGCTATCATGAAGGTCCTGGACTTTAATTTCTTACCTAGCAACCTACATTTGGCCCCCAGGACTTCTTTCCTACCTTTTCTTGTGTCATTGGCTCCTACATATATCATGACCACTGACAGCTTCCCAGCTGTACCTATCAGGCTATCTAGATGTTTCATGAGGTTTGCTACCTTTGCACCTAACTGGAAATTCACCCTGCGGTTTTCCTGGTCGTCACAAACCCAACTATCTATATTTCTAATAATTGAATCCCTGCCTACTATTACCTGTTTCTTGATAATAACCGGGGTCCTTGCCCCCGGGAAGGATATCCTAAGTGCGAGAGGATAACATGACATCATCTGGAAGGTGGGTCCCAGCTATGGGATCATTTCCCTCTTCTCCAACTTGATGCTTTCTGGCTATGAGACTTTCATTCTCCTTAACAGCACTAGGGCTGTCAGACAGGAGGTGGTATCGCTCTACTGTGTCCCTGAAAGTCTCTTCTCTGTACCTCCATCTCCCACTGCTCATCCAGTTAAGTCTCTCTGGCTGGGGTACTCTGTCTCTGAGGGCCATGAGTTGCTTGTACCACCTGTCCATGAGGCAGGTAATCATGCACAAACATATCCTCTCTCTTTTATTTATTTATATATATATGTACACACATACACACACACACGTACACTCTGGTTGTGCACTTCTAGAGGTGCCCCTACTTAGTGGATGTACATTTTCCTGTACCTCTTTCCTAAGTCTCCTATAGTCACTACTAACAACTATCCAGTGGGTTTTCTTCTCCCTGGAGCTGGACAAGCAATGTCTTTTTGCTCACAGTAAGGAGCATGTTTACTTTTTCTTTTACATTACTGGGCAAAAAGCAGCTCATGACTCATTCCAATACAGCAAGCAGTGACACAAATCTTCAGCAAATTTACTCAATTTTGTATTTAGTTTGTTTTCTTAAATTTAAAAGTCAAAAGTGTTCACTGGTCACTTTGTCATGAGCCCAAAGACTGAATGTCATCTTATAACAAAAGATCCAGTAGTTACCTTGATAAAAAGCGAGCTGGCTCTGAGCTCTATCATCTTTCCCAAGCTTGACTAAACTACAGGATTTTTACGAAAAATAAACCAACCCCAAAACTTCCCAGTAAATTACTGATTTGTTACTGAAGGATACCTCATAAACTTTAGATCAAGGTCTAAATATTTGTTTGCCCGGACAACTCTTTCTTCAAGAATCTATATTCCATGAAAGACATGAAAGACTCATGATCATTGCACTATATATAGTATAGCATCTTTCACTTTACAAGCTAGTTTATTAAACTTCACAATATCCCCCTGAAGTATGTGGGCATTATCCCAATTTAAAGATGGGTTAAATAACTTCCTGGAGCTGCACAATGAATCCCTGGCACAGCTGGGATAAGAATTTACAGGTCCTGACACTCCTACCCCTTCTCAAACCACACAGAATCACAAACATTGGGTGTAAAACAGATTGAAAATATTAAATCAGACTAGAAGAGAGAAAAAAAAAAAGATCAGAAAGAGACTTTATGGCAACACTGGTGACTGGCTGATTTTTAATCTGCAACCAGAGCCAGAAATCAACTTCTTTTAGTGAATTAGTTTATCAAACTGACAGATTGATCCATTGTGATACGTCTTGACTGTTAGTTGAGGTGGCAGCTCAACTGACCCTTGTGGAGTAATTAGCTGAGGATAAATTAATCTGTTCTCAAATCTGCCCCACCCATCTTTCAAAAGTTCTGAGCCTTGCTTTTCAGAATGTATTTTGTACAGTTTGATTTGGTTTTCCTTGGAGCTTGAACAAATGGTTGCATGTCCTTCTACTGGTGAGATTACTTTACAATTAATAAATAAAAAAGGAATAGTTAACTAAATATTCCTGAGTGAAAGTGCTGAGTGCTTTGGACGCATGTCAAACTCACTTCATTAATGCCAGATCTTTAGAATCTTTGTGTGAATGTTCAGCAGGAAACATCATTTAATTAATTTAAGGAGACCAAATATTTATTTTTTTGCAATACTAACCTTAAAGAACTACTTGTACCTCAGGCAAAAGGAATTTGGCACAAATCTCTTTATTTTGTTTTAGTTAATATAAAAAGGGGTGTGTGTGAGATGTATTCACATTTTTTTTTAATTGGTTTTCTTGGTTCTCCCAATATATACCAAAACATAACTGGTCTTTGGCATGTACTGTTTTTTCAAATGTTCCAACACATGATGAAAGTTGGAGGCAACTTGATGCTAGTTGCCTCCAGCTATTCCTCTAACCAGGATACTCAGCCATATAGCTCTGACTTTGTTCTTTCAGAGCATGCAAGCTAAAAAAATATATTAAAGAACGTTTTAAAATTATGCAAAGCATTAAAAAAAGCTAGACTGGAAAATCTCTCAAAAATCCTTATATTCACATAAAAACATATTGGATGCGCTGCCCATTATGCAAAACCAGAAGTGAAGTATCCTGTGCAAAGAACAAAAAAACAGTGTTCCCATTTCTGTTTTCTGACACTTATTGAAGTTTTGGTTCTACTTTTGGAGGTTAAAAGTTAACTTGATATTTTTCTGTATTCCATTCCACTAGGCTTCCTTTAGGCCTGATTTAAAGGCAGTTTGTCTTTACACACTCACAGTTTTGCAGACACAAATAATTAAGGTCAAAATTAAAGGAGTAATTCTTGACATTTTGGGGTTTAGCTATCTGCTTGCATCCACACAAAAGATAGTCATCCATCTGAGAGATGTTAATTATGGCAGTAATTACTAAGAGGAAAGACAGATTGTAAAAATGTAATTCTTTATCTCCTCCCCAAATAACCTGTCAGCTAAGAAGGGCTGAACACAGCTGCCTCTGCTCATCAACAGTTATCCTGGTTGAGACAGAAGTGGATTGCTAAGGAGTAACACAAGTGGTCAGTTTCTCTGGCTATGTTTACACTAGAAATTACTTCCCTATAATTTACATTGCTCAGGGATGTGAATAATCCACACTCATGAGTGATGTAAGTTACACCAACCTAAATGCCGGTATGGACAGGGCTATGTCGGTGGGAGAGCTTCTCCTGCCGACATACCATCTCTCATGGAGGAAGGAGTTAAGCCAACATGCATGCTCTCTCCCAATGGCTTAGACCATCTTCACCAGAAGCGCTATAGCAGTTCAGCTGCACCACTGTACCTGCTGTAGTATAGACATCTCCTCTGTTGGTCTATTTACATCAGTACAAAAGGAATGCGATGTGGGTGTGAATGGCTACCAAGAAGAATGGTATTACTGTATTTTACAGCCACTTTGCGCTGGGGTAAATGGCCTCACAAGGTATCAGGCAACAGATAATCCCCAAATTTTCTCTACCACTGTAGTCAAAGTGCTGTTCAGTGTTCCCAGCTCCTGTTGCTCTGCAAACCTGGATTTTAGGGATAGCTTTCTCTTTATTATTTTTCATTTACAACATGCCTGTTTCAATAATAATACAGCTGATTGGCAACCAACAGGGGGTGAGCTGTTTGTGGAGGTGATTGGAGTGTGGATAGTGCAATATCGTGAAACAGTGAAACTCAGGAGTTTCGCTTTGTGGGGTTCATGCCAACTTTTCTTATTTGTTATGGCTTGTGGGTCTTCACAAGCCCTGAGTTTTGGATTCAAATTTTTAATTGGATGAAAATAAATAATTTGCATTTGTAATCCACAAGTGAGTGTGTTTTCCCGGTTCTTCTCCATGCCTGCTCCATCTAGAGCATGAATCACTTACAGCCACCACCTAGAGAACATTGGCTGTTCAGCTCAATCTGTAGCAGTTTGTGCTTTTAGCTATAGAGGTCTTTGGCTTAATCCCCGGTGACGGCAGTGATCACACACTCATTTACGTGACAGTCAGAAGTTCCACAGGCATTGCTAACTGTTTGGAAACTATGGTATCAAACCAGCTGAAAGTAACCACTGAGGTGAGCCACCAGGACTTTTCCCATTTTGTTTCTTTTTGATTTTCTAGGGGTTATATTTTCTCATTTGAAAGGTCTAGCTGTATATTCCTTCCCCTGTTCCTATCCAAGATCTCAGCTAGGCTGTATAAGTAGTTGATTTTACTGTAAAATTATTTCTAAATATTTTTTCTGCAATGAGTTTCCACTTCCCTGAACAATGTACACACATCAGGCCAGTAGCGTTGGATTTAAGCATCCAGTACAGTACCTGTAAGGTTTAATTGTTTTGCAATATCCTTGGGGTGAGGGTTAGGACTTCCAGTATAGCGACTTCCGCTAGTGCTATTTCTACTCAACACTTGCTTGAAATTCTTTACATTTTATTAAAGACTCTGCTTGGTCTTTCCTTGAGGGGGCTGGAACCAGGTGGTAAGGCTGCCATCATAGGGGTGTTGTAGACTGTTTCTCATGTGTTGAAGTATATTCTGACATCCTGGTGTACTTTTGATTGATGCTACCCAGGGACACTGAACACTACAAGGGCAGAAAAGGCAGCATGCTCCTTTGACTCAGGTGAACCAGAAAAACCTGCAGAGCATGTGCTTTTTCCTTTTTATATGGGGATTTGAGATTAACCAACAGCAACAGGTTGGGTTTTTGGTAAAACCTTAAAATTAGAGGGGAGGGGGAGGAAGAGCAAAGAACAACGCTCTGTTTCTTAGACTGCAGAGGTTGTTGATCCAAACTACTGAACTCCCACATTAGAGCACAGATTCACTCAGTGAAGATGCAGATGTAAAGCATCTGGTAATGGGGGGCAGTTTAGTATAAGGCTTCCCAGATAAAATCAGCCATACAAAAACTGTATAGAAGTTTAAGTATGCTTGTGTAAAGGCAAGCGGAATACAAAAAAAGGCACACAGCACTTAGGGCTTGTCTGCACAGTAGGTTAGTGTGCACCAGAGGGGTATAAATTCTAGTGCACACTAGTATATCATGCACTAACTAGTCTGTGCAGAGCCTGCTGGTGCACACTAAAAATGTCTGTACTGCATGTTAATGTAGGCCCATTTCAAACAATGCTATATTAACACACACTAGGGATCCTTTGTAGTATGTGCCAGCAGGGTCCACACAGGCCCATTAATGCATGACATGCTAGAATTTACACCTCTCTGTTGCACACTGGTGTACCATGTAGACACACCCCATATAGTGAATTCACATGAACCATTTAAAAAAAAAAAAGTGCATCGGGAAAAACCTTCCCAAATATCCTAATCGTAAAGCTACAACTATTGGTCAAGAACTCTCTCAAGTCCAGATTTATATATAAAATCCCATTGTGCCTTTACATGGTCTCTTTTTACCCTTCTTGTGTAAAGAGACTATAGGAAAAGCAACCTTTATAGAAGACTTATACAGCAACTCTTACTGGTCTCTTAGATAGATCTTAACCTAATGGTCAGAGCAGCTTTTAAAAATGTAATAACCTCAGAGGGACATCCTTGGGGAAGGAACCTTATAAGATCCTAACGCTCTCCCTGCCACAACAATCATTTTAAGAGTGCTGTGATCTCATGGGAGAAAGTGTATGGTGTTACTATCGTCACAAACTAGCCACAGTTTTGGATTTAATTAATCTGTGGGGGCCCTTGAATTGAAAACAAAACTTGGCAAACTCCAAGGGGCTGGGAGGCCTGTCCCAAGAAGTAAAGAAAGTGGCTCTTGCAAAATAGCATGATAGGACTTCTTGGCTCCTGTGATGCTAAGTCAACAAGGCATAGGAAGGCCACACTTTTCAGCAACAAACCTTGGACTTTAGTTTTAGGGTAGCTGAGCATGCTCAGAGTAAGGTGAATTAGTGTGATGCATATGTAGCTCTCTTGCTGAGCCTCCAGAAGGACCCAGCTCATGAAGTACAACACAGACACTGTGTAACAAATTCTAAAATGTCAATGGTTCAAATAGCTTTTATCCCTTTATGTGCATTTCATAAGCAATTTTTGGATGTTTCTTTCAGCTATTGACAGACAACTGTGGCCTGCATTATCCCCAGAGTTAGAAACAAAATAAAAGGCTGCAGGCAAGTCTTGGAGAGATTACACCACAGAGAAGGAGCAGCCTTTGAGACAGGCAAAAGCCTTCACTGAACCACAAAATGTCCACTTGTGCTAATCTCTTCCAGGGTTCATTTGGACTAACAAGTATCCAGAGATGCTGGTTGTGTAACTGATGTAAGAACTTTAAAAATGTGCCCTACCCATATGTAGGGCAGATCCCTCCAGACATGGAGGTATGTGGAGCTTGTCAAACTGGTTTTGTCCCCTTCTCTAATCTATAGAAAGAGCAACGCAATTCCTTGCTCTTCTTAACCTCCACCCTCAACCTTCACCTCATCAACACTCCCTTTCTTCAAAGAACTTTTAGTTTCTTAAATATACATTTTAAAGTAATCAAAGCCAAAGAACAGTTTAAGCAAAAGATGCCATACCATGCAGTGTCTCCATTAAATTGTACTGATGGTTGAATACAGACTACATTTAATTGGGTAGCACACAGAGCTACATTCTTCTGGAAGGAAATTATCCATACCCTCTCAAATTTCAGTAGTTACAAAAAAAGGCTTCCAGCCCTTGAATCACATCCTACAAAGACACACTAAAATGTTTAATCACGCTAAGTAGATGTCCCATTCGGTAAACCTAAATGGCATTCTCTTGCATAACGTCAGTAAAGCTGAATCCAGGAATGAAATGCTCCCCAAATTAACTGATTGTCTATATATACAGAAGCGCTACTCTGCCAACATTCTGGCTGAGTGAGCCAACATTTCTGTTCTTATTTCACGAAATAGAAATTCTCTCATCTGCCGGTTCTGCTGCTCAAGGGCCAGGGCAAACTATTGACAGTTCCAAGAATGTGGGTTTCCCCTCTCCTGTCAAAAATTCCAGTCCCACTGCTGATTATCCCACGTTTCCATCACAATGCAGTCCCACTAACGCATATTTGTGGTCCTGGTCCAGAACCACCTTTTCTACGCATGGGAGATCTTCCAAGATCTTCCAGCATCTCCTCATTGTCCCAGTCTTTTGTTGTGCTTTTGCTTATAAGTCACTGCATCTCCCTTCTCCAGATCAAAAGTAGCCTTTGAAACATCTGCTACCATTGGGCACCACCATTTGCTGGCAGCAACTTCTGCGAAAAAGAAAATGGCTTCTTTTTAGAGAGGCAGTATCAGTTATTAGGGAAAGCAGGATCCTTATCTTCTGCAAGTAATAGCAAGGCATGACACCAGCCTGGGTCTTGTCCAGGATGAATTTCCCAGGCCTAGGTCATTTTTTCTCAATCCCAGAGTGGTCAGACATTCTGATAATGCAAGCATAGAGCTACACAGTGAGTTGTGGCGCTATGAATCTCAGGATATGCACCTAGATAGCTGTACTGCATATCACACCAGCTGTGGCCCCAGCACAGACATGGGGATTGACAGCAACATGTGGCCTTGCTGCAGTAGGTTAGGCTACCCCACACTGATTAAACCATGATTGCTTAATTCATGGTTAGCATTCAAAGAAGACATGGCCTAAAGCACTTGGGATCGTCAGATGAAAGACACTATGAAATTCCGAGTCTATCCCTCTAACCCTCAAAATCATTGGGAGAAAAGGAAGAAAACATACTTTATTTTGCATTGAGGTTACAACTATATTCATTTGCACTGTTTATACCACCTAGGTCAGACACCACAAACCAAGCTTGATTTAAGGCTAAGCAAAGCAATCATTTATTTAAATTGCCAGCAGACTCAAACATCCTGACTAAAACAACAACAAAAACTGACTTGTCCGATTTGCATCAATCTATTTACACCAACATGCTGCTCTAAACACAACACTGCTGCTCCACTTTTCAGTTCCCGATTCTTCCCCACCCAGTCAACACAGCAGCAGTGAAAGGTCTGATGTCTTGTTAGAAAACAATTCACCTGTGGTGATATCAAATGTGAATGGCCTCAGATTAACATAGCTGTTTTATAGTAATTTCCAGTTACTAAAGTTGGCTATATAAGGAAGTTCTACGCAGGGCCGGCTCTACAGTTTTTGCCGCCCCAAGCAGTGAAAAAAACTGCCGCCGCAGATGGCAAAAGGGAGAAGCTGCCGCCAATTTGCCGCTGTGGCCGGCGGGACAGAGTAGCTGCCGCCAAATTGCCACCGTGCCTGGAAGAACTGCCACCACAAGCTCCTCCATGGAACGCTGGTGCCTGGAGCAGGCCCTGGTTCTACATAAGAATTACTTTAAGTGATCCTGCACTGGGATGGGCTAGAGGATCTAACAGGACTTTTCCATGCCTAATACCTATGATATTGTGATCGGCTGGTGCAAACATAACTTTAGAAAGCATTCAGGTAAAATTAATTGTATTTTAACACCTTTGGCTCCACATACGTGCTAGTGTTTATGCACTTTCATGACAACTAAGAATACCTTTCTTCAAACAAGCTTATTCTCATTAGATCCCCTGTTCTATTTAACCACTAAAACATAATAGGCAGTGCATTTTTGGGCAATTATTGCATGCCTCGGATGATGTTTAACCACCCAGCAAGTACAATAATCCCCTAGAAATGCACTAGTTGAAATATTGTATCGCTATTATAGAACTGAGATCACAAAAACGTAAAGGAAAACAGTCTGAATGAGCATTGACCTAAAAAGGACGCCATCAATAGCCAATCAGAAATCTTCACTTGAGTACAGTTTTCTGAAGCCATTACATAAATTTATAAAACGGCCTATGTGTTTTCAACACTCTGACTGGTCAGAGCTAGTTCAGCAGATTCAAGGCCCAGCAAGGTGGTGTGCATATGGGAGGGGGGCAAGAGCGTGGTGCATGGGAAGTGTCTTATTCTCCATTACCGGAGCTGGTTGAAGAAGACATGGGCACAATGTAGCTCTATGTGCCATTTGCTCAACTCTAGTTCCAACTTTGTGGAACTGAAACCATTTTTTCAATACTAAGTGAGTTACATACTCTTCAATAAGGGCTATGTCCATGCCAACTTTCAAGCTTCCTTTGTTTTTTCTCATCACCCTATTTTAAAAAAGGGTGGGCTAGAAATTCAGCCAAGGAAAGGATTAGATTTACTCTGCCATAACGTGAAACAAATGGCTGATGAGATTTTGTTCAAGTTTTCCTAATATACTCATCTTAAAGTGGAGACCAAGCATGGAAAACTTCAGCAAAGGAAATGTTTTGTAACGTTAAGAGCATATAAAAACAAGCAGGGGGAGGAAAGGAATGATAATGAAGAGTTTTGCAACCTGAACAATGTGTTCAGCGGTTTCTATCAGCATAATAATAGGAAAGTTGTTTAAACTTTTTCAGTGGAGATTTAATTGTTGAAAAATGCCCATTTTCTAATCTTATTCGCTGTTTTCACTATTTTATGCGTGTCCTAATGGTTTATATAGCAGGCTTTACCATTCGAATGGTACAGAACTAGAGACTTTTCTGTTTGCAGAGTGGTTTGCGAAACATTGTAGGAGGGAGACAAACCTAATTGGGAGCTGTCCAGAAAGTAAATTTTGGTGTTTTTAGAAGCCAGCCATAATTAGTTAGTTGCACAAGTCTCAGATATCCCTTCTAAGAGGACCGTTCCATTTGTGCCAATATGTATGATGGTCTATTATGTTTAGGTGTCAAGTCACCACTAGTCATGATTGTAATCTGTGCCTAAGTGGTAAGAGCAGGCTGTGGATGTGTGAGAGAAAAAGCAACACATTGTTATAATAGTGTAACATGGGTCTGAATTTGGAGGCAAATCACAGGGGATATCTGCCTTTCAGGTAGAAAAGAGGCAGAACTTGAGGGGAATGAATATAAAAGGGATTTGTTTGAGGCCTCTGGGGTTCTCATATTTCATCTAATTAGCAGAGTTTTTGCTGGCTAGTGTCACCACACAGCATTTTACCCAGCCCTGTTCTGGACCAACCAGTTCTGGAAAGGACTGAGAACTATATTACACTGTAGTGAAAAGCCCAGACCTTGAAAGTAGTTATCTTTCCTTCCCTCTCTTTCAGAGTTGGGGCCCAATCCTTGCATGCCATTTACTTCCCAAGGAACAGTATCACAAGGACCTCTCTCCCCTTCATCCTTCAGTTTCACTCTTTCAAATATCTCTATCAGCTTGTTCTATCTCCAGTGAAAAGAACAAGACACCTATATAGAAAAAAATGAGACTTTGCCAATAATTTATAATGTTGGAAAATAAACATTTGAGTGCAACTCCTGTGAACTTCTGCTGATTTTGCAATCTGATTACAACCCTGCAGATATTCATAATGGGGACCAAATCTTGCTTGCCTTACTCAAACACTGCCAGAAAGCCCCGTTTTCACATACACAGGGCAAACTTGGGAATAACTCTGAAATCAGTGGGCCAGTGTAAATAAGATAAGAATCTGACCCAGTGGAATTATACTGCTGTAAAACAGAGGAGAATCAGGCCTTTTGATTTCAGTGGGGCTTCTCATGTGAGAAAAAAGAACAGGATTTGACCCTGAGAATCTTGTGACACAACGTTCCAGGAAGCAGCCTTTGTTTGCACACACTGTGGCTCTTTTATTTATTAATATGTGCACCCAACAATGCCTATTGTCTCTTTTCATATTAGAGGGTTGTCACATGAGCAGTTCAAGTGACACCAAGGATTGCAAGGCGAAGACAAGTGGTTCTCTGGCTCCAACGAGAAATGCTGTTTATTTTAATACATTAATACTCAACAAATGTCTTTTCAGATTAAATCACCCACATATTTTTAATTAAAAACCACCCAAACAACTATGTTTAACAAAAAGTTAGTTTTCCCACCTAAACAAAGGAGTGGTTTGTTATTAAGATGCAGGAGGCAACATCTCCTTCTAACATGGCAATTAACTGAGTTATCTGATTAGTTGAGATTCTGATTATAGGTGCTCTCTTTCTACCCCATACTTGCAACTTGTAGGGGGAAAATAAAAATATTTAAGTGGAACTTTGCTTTGCTGTTTTTAAAAATCTCTTCCTTCTTGTACTTCTTCCTGGCATCATTTAGTCTCTCCTGAAAGAAACAACATGCTAAACTTTTGATTTTTGACGAGCTCTAGCATAATTTAGTTTTATCAAAAGGCTGTTCACTTATTTGTCACATCAACCTATAACAATCCTTTCTTTGTATTCTGACAAATGCTGATTTCTCCCCATGGACTAGATGAATCAATTTTGCATAACCACATCTATTATTCTATTCAGGAGAGACTGGACACTTGGAAGTGATATCAGGGTAACTTGAAATTAATACAGCTAAACTTTCAGCTTGTTTTATAACAAGCAGTAACCTGACCCCTACACATTTTATAATGGAATAAATAAAGAAGAGTAGATGGGAGACAGAAATCCAAGGAAATGATGACATCCGTTTTTATGTCACCAGGATGCCCACCTTCATGAAAACATACTACAGTGATGCCAAAGTGACTTTGGAGCCTAAGTCCCTTTTTCAAAAATGACTGACTTGGGTTCAGACACTTAAATACGTTTTCAACATCTAACTAATTGATGTCAATGGGAGTTAAGTGCCTAATCACTTTCAAAATATGGCCCATAGGAGCCTAAGCCCCACTGACTTCCAAGGAGACTTAGGATCCTAAGTGCCATTTTCAAAAGCAGGTTACTCACTTAGGGTATGTCTACACAGCAACTAGACACCTGTGGCTGGCCCATGTCAGCTGACTCAGGCTCGCAAGGCTATGTCATTGCTTTGTATACTTCTGGGCTTGGGCTGGAGCCCGGGCTCTAGGACTCTGTGAGGTGGGAGGTCCTGGAGCTCAGGCTCCAGCCCGAGCCCGGAAATCTACACAGCAGTGAAACAGCCTTGCTATCTGAGTTGCGCAAGCCTGAGTTGGCTGGCAGGGGCCAGCTGCAGGTTTTTCTACATACTCTTTGAGCTATTTAGGTGCTTACACACATTTAAAAATGGTCCATAGGCTCCTAAGTCACTTACATGCTTTTGAACATTTTACCCATATGCTTGTTTTAGTTTTTATAATATTGTATGATCTATGGCTCCAGAAAGGACTTTGAAACACCAAAGGAAATGTGTAGAATATTCTTTGTTAGTGGTCTGTGGCCCCTGCTCTACTTAGCCATGTCCCAAACACACACAGCTGTGCAGTATTAGTGAAATAGTGCTTTGGGGGCTCCCAGGAGATGGTCACACAGCACTGACTCCTCCCCGTCTGAGTTTTTGGAGCCTTCTGTTCTATATCACAGAGGGTTAAATGAAAGCAAGAGGGCATGGAAGGGCTCAAAACAACCACAGAAGGAGGAGGCTGGCACTCCGGGTCTACTTCTGCTTTCTGAAACCCCCCAGAAGCACCACTGCACCCATGGAGTTCTATGGGGCTATGCTGGGGTAGAGGAGGTGGCATAGAGCCAGGGAATTAGCTGCTCTAAGTAGGATGAGTGTCTAAATCAGCAGAATTACCACTAGAGAATGAACCAATAGTGAATGGTACTCCTGGCCTCTACTCTGTGCCTAACTTATAGGGGGATAGAGTGAATGCATGACAAGGAGACCCTGTCCAATGACAGCACAACTCCTGTATGAGCAGTTCAGGCACAGAGGCATTGGGAACTGAGCAGAAGAGGACTTTGAGGGACTGGTTTTCTATGCAGATGCTCCAAAACACATGTGGCCAGATTCCCAGCTTCTCAGCCCAGCATGCGCTGCAGAGGTTGGGGAAGGGAGGTGACAAGAAGATGGCTTTAAGCCAACTCTGCGTTCCCCAGATTCTTTGCAAGTTTGGTGCCTAAGGGTCCGATTCTGCTCCCATGGAAGTAAATACAGTTTGCTATTGACTAATCTGGAAGTCAGACCAGGTTCCAGAATTACTCATGTGCTATACGTTTGCAGGATCAACCCTTAGTATGCAGGTTTCAGAGTGGTAGCCGTGTTAGTCTGTATCAGCAGAAAGTCTCTAAAGTGCCATAAGTGCACTTATGATCTATGGCTCCAGAAAGGACTTTGAAACACCAAAGGAAATGTTTAGAATATTACTCCTCGTTCTAACAAATTTATCAGAGCATAAGCTTTCGTGGGCTACAGCTCACTTCATCAGATTCATGTAGTGGAAAATACAGTAGGAAGATATCTACATACAGAGAGAACATGAAAAAATGGGGGTTGCCATACCAACCCTAACGAGACAATCATATGGCAACCCCCAATTTTTCATGTTCTCTGTGTATATATATATATATATATATATATATATATATATATATATATATATATATATATATATATATATATATATATATTCCTACTGTATTTTCCACTACGTTCATCTGATGAAGTGAGCTGTAGCCCACGAAAGCTCAAATAAATTGGTTAGTCTCTAAGGTGCCACAAGTCCTCCTCGTTCTTCCTTCGTATGCAATTATTCTCATTAACTATGCACAGCAACAGAATGAAATTGCAAAAAATGTTCCTGCACTAGTCATAACTATACATTAAGGTCCTACACACCAGGAAAAAAAATCTGTTGAAATTAAGCATCTCCCTTAGGATTTTATCCTGCACCACTAAAGTCACTGTGACTTGTACCACTGACTTAATAGGTGCAGGATCAGGCCCCTTACAGTTAAGATTATTCCATCACCCTGTTAGGTAGGACCAGTTAGCTGACAAGGAAACACAGTGGCACCCAGTGGCCAAATGTTTTTTTTCTTAAATGTTCTCTTGACTTTTGTTCCCTTGCTTTGCGATCAAATTTCCATATATAGTTATGCTAAAGGTTGCAACATTAATATGATAAAACCCAACTTTAAAGGAAAAACAGTAAAATTAAGTGTTCTTTGTAAAAAAAAAAAAAATCCCTGCTTGTAAAGTACTTTTGGTCTCTACTTGATTAATAGGCAGCTTTTTTTCAGCAGCTATTAGGGAGATTGCCAGTTCTAATGCAATGTTGAAAGTTAATTAAAATGAGAATATTGAAAGTACAGGTAGTGTTTTTTTCTTTTAGCGAAATAAGCTGAGCAAGTGGGGAGCCTGCTTCTATGCCAGTTGCCATTTCCATTCATTCAGCTTTGTGAACTTGGCAAATTTACAGACAGCAATTAAAAAAATACATACAACTCTGCACTTCTCGCTTGGCCCAAAGTTCTCACTGGCATGGATTTGAGCTCCAAGTAATTATTCAACCCAACTATATTAATTTGGTAACACATGAGAAATGTCTCACATAGTCCTTTCTTACTTCTGGAAAATGTATATCTTTCTGCATCAGGCGGCATGCAATGTTCTGGGGATATCCACTCCGGAGTCCTGAGCAAGGCACCAATCCTGCAGTGAGAATGAGATCCAGGCAGCAGATCCCTTGGAAGCCTGCTGATATTAATAGGACTTTGTAGAGATGCATAGGTGTCTGCAAAGGAGCTCATTGCAGGATCAGGGACAAGGATTTAGGAACAACCAGGAGAGGCTTCCTCATGAGAATCCTTCACAGGTTTCATACTGAACCCAATCAATGCTGGGACTGGACAGAACTTTGGATCTTTGCTGTATAGATACTCGTGTGGTGCAGACCTACTTATTAAAGTTTGTAGGCCGAAACTCTACAAGCATTTGTGCATGTGAGTAGCCACATTGAACTCAATGGTGTTATTCATGTATGTAAAGTTTCTTACCTGCGTAGCACAATAGGCGGGGGGGAGAGAGGGATGTCACAGTTATGTATCTTACTCTAGAGTCTCAGTGCTTTGATTTCAAGAGCTCTGGGATGTTTTTAAATAGGGAGCCATACCTCAATTTACCAAAGTAACTCCTCTTGATTTCCAAATAAGTCTGTTTTCAAAGAGGACATTTTTTAAAAAGTGCCAGAATTGCACTACTTACTCAAGCAACATTTGCTCTGGAATCAAAAAAGTAAACACCACGTTAGGATGCATGAGGAACAAGATAGGATTGAAGGAATGCCTCAGTCTTAGAGAGTTGCCTAGCTTTGCGTAGCACCATATGTTACCCTGTCACTGCTTAGGCCATAAACTGATGTTTATGATGTTCTGCAAATTGGTAAATATACACATTAGTTAGCAATATTTTGCATAAAATGTCACGTGGAGCTACACAAAACTTGGTAGCTATGCTTGAGTAATCCTACAGCAGGGATATAATTCCCTATTACATTCCATACAAGGGCAGATTAGGGTTTGTGGGGCCCTGAGCCAGAGCAAGTGCTCCTGCACACACTCTTGCCGGGGAAATGGGGTCAGGGCCTGGGGGCTTACCCCACCCCGCATTCCTGCCAGGAAGTAACGCCAGGGCGTGCCTGCCTGCCTTGTGCTCCAGCTGTGGAGCGAGGGCTTGCAAACCCCCATGCCCCGACCCTGCTCCCTAGCAGGAGCACCAGGTGGCCGCAGCGAGTCAGGGTGCAGGGGTGCCCATTTTTCCAGGGCTCCCCAATGGGCCAGGGCTCCTGGGCCTAGGGCTCATTGGCTAATCCACCATTGATTCCATATGATGGCTAAAAAACCAAAAAAACCCAAAAACCAAATCAGGGAGAATTATTCTCCATTAAACTCTGTACAACTTTTCAGGAAAATCAACACAATTTAAATGCAATACATATGTGCCTCAAGTATTACCCCACTACCATAGTGGTCACATGGTTCCATCCTGCACTCCCTTTCTAAAAGGTCTTTCAAAGAGCCTTTGAAGTAACCCTCCCCCACATCATAGCTACAGAGCCACATGGAGTTAAAGGAGGACTCTGGGTGGCGCTAGGAAGGCAAGCTGACAAGCAGCTCAGAAGCAGCACGAGGTGGCTACTATCCTTGCCTCTACTAGTTTCTGTGCTTCCTTTCCCTGCAACAAAGATGAGCACTGGATTATAGCTGGTCAAAGGGGGAACCCATTTCAGAGAGAAGGGAGTGGAAGAGAAACAAAAGAGCACGTGAGTGTGAAAGAGAGGAAGAGATCGATAGGGCGAGAGCTAAGAAAAGGGAGTACACTAAAGCAGTAGATCTCAAAGCCGGTCCACCGCTTGTTCAGGGAAAGCTAATGAGACAATTCAATTAACACTAGGATACCAAGGGAGGAAAAGTCACTTTTGTAGCCAATGACTTTTTGCAGTGAAACTCAGAAGTTTCATCACAAAAAGAAAACCACCTCCACAAGAGGTCTACAGCTCTTACCGGTGATGTGCAAGTGAAGACACATTCTTCCTGTTTACACAGCTTTTAGCCTCCTCAGGATATCCCACAGTGCCTAGGTGACCACTCTGGCCAGCTGCTCTGCTGCCAGGTAAACAGACATCCACCCCTCCCCTTGTAAAGCCCCAGGAACTTTGAAACTCCCCTTCCTGTTTTCTTGCAAGCGCTCACTTATCTGGCCAGGTGACAATGCCTGCTCTACAAAGCAAATGATTCCCTGCTTGGAGCAATGCTGACTTATCAGTGTTTGGGGAGAGGAGGCTGTGCAGGGACCCAGGATGCCCTGCAATCAGGCTCGCCCCGCCTTCCCACAAGACCTATTGTCAATATGGAGAGAGCTGCATTGTGGGATAGCCGCCCTCAGTGCACTGCTCTCATCGGTGACGGAAGTGCTGCAAATGTAAACACTCTCTGACGCTTGTGGAAGTAAGTGAGTACACAAACCAGCGCTTTTCTTTCAGCGGTTCACTATCACTGGTTAAACTGACAGCACAAAAACTCTGCGAGTGTAGACATAGCCTAAGATTCTGGGACAACAGTTCCTCCATTTGCAAAAAGTGCTGTGAGATCTTTAACACCTAGAATTAGTTGGAACCTTAGTTTTAATGCCCCTTCCCATTGTGCTGGAGAATTAAATCAAATCAGTGCTGAGTCAAAGGAAAGAATTCTACCTACTAAATCACTGCAACACATCCTGGAGCACTTTGGTCTCTCATCCAAAGCCTGACCAGGTTCAATTCTACTTAGCTTGTGAGAACTAATGAGATCAAAGCCTGAGATGACTGACTATAAAGTACAGTTCAAAATAAAGCTTCTGAAATATTTCAAATGCATTAAAACCCACAAAGAATTAGCTGATCAGATATGGGAAGATATTGACACCTAGCATAGTATACTGCCAACACCCTGAAAAAAATTATTCAAGAACTATCCCTTATGCCTGACTCATGTAAGAGGACAATGTATGGGCAAGCATGATGTCATATGTGGAGACGGTTTTTGAATAAGTTACAGTATGAATATTGTTTTATGATCTGAGAAACCTGTGTGATCATGTTTTGTTCTTCTATTAGAAGTTTATTGTGTAATCTTTGCTTTTCTTAAATCTCTAGTATAAATACAAAGGTTGCATGAGAAGTATGACTCAGGAAATTAGGATAGACATTTGAGTTGAGATTTTCATAACTTGATAGAGGATTTAGACACCCAATACGAAGATACATTGAAAGGTTGAGATTTTCAAAGCTAAGTTTTAAGAGTCGATAAATGGCCTCAAATTCTTTAAAAAGAAGCTATATGAAAACTGTTGAAACGCAAACTCTGATGAACAAAACCTTAATGGACTCAATTAAGTCCCAGTGTAATAGTGTGCCCAAATTAAATCCAAGATCTAGACACCTACAAAGGTTGAAAAGTTTATATCAGGTAAATATCTAAATATCTGAATTTTGCAGATCTACCCATTTATAAACAAACTAGATTTGACATTGCAACCCATATTTATTTACTTTTTTACAAAACATATGACAAAGCTATCTGTCTGAGCTTTTCAGAGACAATGCTTTTGCTCAGGGGTCAGTAAATCTAATTACAAAGTCATCTGACAACTGCTACTCAGCTTCTCAAATATACAAAACTGAAGTTACAGAAAGCTTTAAGACTGATGAGTCCTGGGCACAAAATGCTCCATAACAAAACCTGTGACCACCTAGGAATTTCTCAGTTGTCATTGTGCTATGCACAGTAGCCTGCTGGAACTTCATGGCAGCAGCGGGAACAGCAGCAGGAACTCAGATCCTCCTCCTCCAAAGCACTTAATCTAGAATCATAGAATATCAGGGTTGGAAGGGACTTCAGGAGAGCATCTAGTCCAACCCCCTGCTCAAAGCAGGACCAATCCCCAACTAAATCATCCCAGCCAGGGCTTTGTCAAGCCTGACCTTAAAAACCTCAAAGGAAGGAGATTCCACCACTTCCCTAGGTAACCCATTCCAGTGCTTCATCACCCTCCTAGTGAAAAAGTTCTTCCTAATATCCAACCTAGATGTCCCCCACTGCAACTTGAGACCATTACTCCTTGTTCTGTCATCTGCTACCACTGAGAACAGTCTAGATCCATCCTCTCTGGAACCCCCTTTCAGGTACTTGAAAGCAGCTATCAAATCCCCCCTCATTCTTCTCTTCTGCAGACTAAATAATCCCAGTTCCCTCAGCCTCTCCTCATAAGTCATGTGCTCCAGCTCCTAATCATTTTTGTTGTCCTTCACTGGACTCTTTCCAATTTTTCCACATCCTTCTTGTAGTGTGGGGCTCAAAACTGGACAGTATTCCAGATGAGGCCTCTGTGACGAAGTGGGACTGTTCTTAACGTTTCCTCTGAATATTGTGGAGGTGCCTCAGTTTCCCCTATGCAGTTCTTAAGTATCTAGGTGGTGGGGTAAGGGTGTATAATCACGGCAGAGCCCTAGAGGGCATGTGTGTGCAGGGGTCTGGACACAGACAATGGCCGACACCCTGTTTCCTGGCAACTGATGGCCTGGGCCCTTCCCCCCTGCAAGGTGAGAGCTAAAGCCTTGGAGAACAAAGGAATCAGGTGACCTCCTGGCCCAGGAAAGGAACAAAGCCCAGAGGAGGAGGGGCTGGAGGGAGTTTCAGCTTGGGGCTGGCTGGGACATGGAGTGAAGTGCAGTCGTGGTTGTCTGGCTCACTGCCTCCCAGTAGACCCAGCTGAGGGGTCCAGTTCTCTGCACCTACAAGCTCTATGTTAGACCATGTTCCTGTGGTCTAATAAACCTTTGTTTTAATGGCTGGCTGAGAGTCACGTCTGACTGCGAAGTTGGGGTGCAGGACCCTCTGGCTTCCCCAGAAGCCCCGCCTGAGCGGACTCGCTGTGGGAAGCGCATGGAGGGGCAGAGGATGCTGAATGCTCCGAGGTCAGACCCAGGAAGGTGGAAGCTGTGTGAGCTGTGTGTCCTGAAGACAGGCTGCTCCCAGAGAGGAGATTTCCCCAGAGTCCTGACTGGCTTCATGGGGAGCAATTCCAGAGCATTGCCCAGGGACTCCGTGACAACCAGTACTCCAGATGAGGCCTCACCAATGCCGAATAGAGAGGAATGATCACATCCCTTGATCTGCTGGCAATGCTCCTACTTATACAGCCCAAAATGCTATTAGCCTTCTTGGCAACAAAAGCACACTGTTGACTCATATCCAGCTTCTCGTCCACTGTAATCCCTAGGTCCTATTCTGCAGAACTGCTGCCTAGCCACTTGGTCCCTATTCTGTAGCAGTGCATGTGAGTCCTCTGTCCTAAGTGCAGGACTCTGCACTTGTCCTTGTTGAACCTCATCAGATTTCTTTTGGCCCAATCCTCTGATTTGTCTAGGTCCCTCTGTATCCTATTCCTACTGTGACGGGTTGGATTGTAGAAACCCCCTTGGGAACTGCCACCTGATGTGCCTAGACTACCTCTGAGCCTGCTTGCCTGGCTCAAACCAGGCAAGGCACTGAATTCCAAAGCTGGCAGGGAAAACAGGCTCAGAAGTAGTCTAGGCACATCAGGTGGCAGTTCCCAAGTGGGTTTCTGTGATCCAACCCATCACACCTACCCTCCAGCGTATCGACCACTCCTCCCAGTTATGTGTCATCTGCAAACTGGCTGAGGGTGCAATCCACACCATCCTCCAGATCATTTATGAAGATATTGAACAAAACCGGCCCAGAACCAACCCTTGGGGTACTCCACTTGATACTGGCTGCCAACTAGACATGGAGCCATTGATCACTACCTGTTGAGCCCAGTGATCTAGCCAGCTTTCTATCCACCTTATAGTCCATTCATCAGCCCATACTTCTTTAACTTGCTGGCAAGAATACTGTGGAAGACCGTATCAAAAGCTTTGCTAAAGTCAAGGAATAATACATCCACTGCTTTCCCCTCATCCACAGAGCCAGTTATCTCATCATAGAAGGCAATTAGATTAGTCAGGCATGAGGAGATTCACCTTTAGCTGTTTGAAGTATGGGCCCTATGGAACAGAACTGAGCATTTCTAATTCAGTTCAGTTGAGTGGTGCATATACACACTAGTAATTTCACTATACTTCAAACTGTTATCATGGAGTCAATGTAATGAAGTGTGCAGACAGCCTGGATGTGGAATCTAAAGAGGAGTGGGAGTCAAAGATGGTCCACCCCAACATCCAGTAATGGGCCTGAGTGACATGAAAAGAGAAGTCAGGGATTTCAATCACGTTATACACACTTAAAGAATGGATTTATTCTCCATAAATTATTGGTTGGCGCTCTCCCCTTCAAGTCAACACAAATTTTGCCACTGAGCAAGATTACGGGATTAGCTTGCACAGCTGCAGAATGTATTAATGGTCACAAATTATCTAGCACTTTTCAAGTTCAGCCACAAATATTCAAGAGACTGAGTGCACTCTGCATAATTAGTACCTGATCCAATGCCCACTGAAGTTAACAGACTTCAATAGGCTTTGGATCAGGACTCTTTTGCAGACTGTTATTTTAGTGATCACACAGTGAAAGAAATGCACATATTTATTTCAGTGTTATACACACACACACACACAAACATCCACATGCTGTGTG
The DNA here is from genome assembly GCF_965140295.1 of Lepidochelys olivacea. Classification (NCBI taxonomy): domain Eukaryota; kingdom Metazoa; phylum Chordata; order Testudines; family Cheloniidae; genus Lepidochelys; species Lepidochelys olivacea. The sequence goes on along the minus strand of NC_140415.1, from coordinate 81,685,158 downwards.
TTAGGATGTGTAATTGTTTAACATAAACACAGCTACAGCACATGTTCCTTGCATGTTGAAATGTATATCTAGATATCACACATTGCAAAAAATAATCCCCAAAATGTGCAAAGCCAAGACCTGACTTCCCTCCTTACAAGTGCCTTTTGGGCCTGCAAAATAAACATAGGCACAAAGCTGAGCACTTGCACCTCTAACTGCTTAATTTTCATCCACAGTGAAGGAGAAGAAAAGCATCCTGACACTGGATGCATTAAATTGCAGTGGAAAATGAAGACAAGGATTGGAAACCCCATTGCACAGGACTGCTCAAAAATACTAGAAAATGCACTGTACAGAATAATCCTCATTAGCAGGGAGATGGAATGGATTATTTCATAGGTCTTGCACTGATTGTTGATCTGGCAGTACTAGCTGATTATTCTGATACCACCTGAACAAACATCAAATCCATCCTTATTTAAGGTTTTCCATGACCTGCATTATCTTGTTTGTGTTTCCAATATTGTTTTATGAACTACTTGATGGAACAAGGCTGAAATACAGACAAGGCAATGCTGTCCATGAAGAGCATTCCATTTTATGTTGGAAAACTGCCAAAGTAGTCTTAAAATGAATAATTATATCAAGTTCCAACCATGAAAAAAATTCTTTATAAAAAAATATTATGAACTCAAGGTGGAGATAGGAGAGTTCTTTGACTAGCACTGAGCGGGGCGATTGGTTGATGGAGATATAGATGGTTCAGCTGCCATTGGAAGAATTATTTGAGAAGAATGCCTGTACTGTCAATTTGATGGATTCTTGTACTGTTGGACCACAAAGGGATATTTGATGAGTGGTACCTTCCAATTCACTGTGTCAATTACTCATGCACAGAAACTCTTTACTCACATTTCTAACGGCACAAAAAGAGATGGGGCAGTCACGGTCACGCTTCCAGCAGAGAAGTGATCTGACTCTCCCTGCTGACAGTCACCTCACCTGCCCTTGCCAACCTGATCCATTTCCAGAGGCACCATTTCTGGCACTCCAGTTCCCAGTTTCAGTCAGCTCTTCTCCCTTCCTGGAGCAGCAGCCCCAGGGCTGTTTCTCTGAGCCGTAACCCCTTGCTCCAGGGATTCATCACAGTAGCTAGTTCACTCCAGTCTGACTTTCTCTAGTGTGTCTCAGTCTATCCATAGGGACCAGCTAAGAGTTCTTGGCCCAACTCTAATCCAATACCTTATCAATGATCTGGTAGAAAATAAAAATAATTGCTGATAAAATTTGCAGATGAGAAAAAAATTGGTAGCATTGTCCCTAATGGAGATGACCACAAAAAGATGAGGATTGCCTGAGAAAGTGAACCCAGTAAAGCAACATGCATTTTGATATAACTAAATGCAAGGTAAATATTTAAGAACATAGAATGTAAGCCATGTTTACAGGGTAAGGGACTGTACCTGTAAAACTGAAAAGGACTTGGGGTCAAGGTAGATAACAAACGGAAGATAAATCCACAGGGCAATGCTGTCGCAAAAGGGGAAACACAGTGCTCATGTATATATGAACAAGAGAATATCAGATAGGAAGATGGAGGGAATATTGGTGAGACCACTAGTGGAACTCTGTGTCCAGTTCTGGTGTCCACACTTTGAAAATATATTGAAAAACTGGAAAGGAAGAAGAGCGATAATTCAAGGTCTGGAAAACCTACTTTATAGTGAGAGATTTAAGGAGTGTAATCTGTTTCGATTATTGAAGAGACGTTTATGAAGCAATTGACTAATCTGAATAATAAACAGCCATTAACACTTCAAAAAAACCCACTTTACTCCAAATAAATAATAAACTACATTTGCTGAACATAAAATATCACCCTGCCAGGTCAATTAAGACACTGTATGTTTCAAACTACATGCCTGAGCTATTTAGATTTTTGTGCACTGAACTGGGATTTTTAAAAATTAATTGATCCACCTCTTTGAAGTATCTGAGATATATTAGGTATCACACATTGCTGAAGGCTGAAAGATCAAATCCCATATTGCTTAAAGGAGGCACTCAGAATTCTCTCAACTGAACAATTCCCCTCTGTTGCCCTTATTAGTTTCTGCTAGTAATTACTGACTTAATTTTTAATTTATGAAAGAATGTTGACAAAGTTCCTAGCAAATTGGACTGAAAATGAACAGCTATGTAATTGGAGATAAAGGAGAGTTACATAAAAATGTGAAGCAGGAATATTAAGTGCATTTCCAGCTCAGTTATACAAAGCATCTTTCACATTACATATAGGTCCAGATTCTCAGCTGGTATAAATCAGCATAGCTTTATTGAAACCATGGCTCTTTGTAGCAACTGAGGATCTGGCCAATCTTTTTAAAATCCATATTATACTTATTATTAAAGAATTCTGTAAAGTGTCAAATTCTGGCTCAGTGCGGAAGCACTGAAAGGATCTGTTTGAAGACATGTCATGCCTTAAAGTTTCTTCCTTGGTTGACGCAGCCAGGTACTACAATGATGGGCATGTTATGGATAGATGCTTAATTAAAAATAGAGATCTCTAGTTCCTCCTAGCAAAAGAGGTGGGTTGTCTGACCTGGACACCAGAGGAAAGCGACTATTCAATTGACAAACTTGTAAGGACTTCTCTCTACAACCAAACTAAAACAGATAGTATGGAAGCTGAACTTCAGTTACCCTGGGATGGACCCATCTCCTGTGTTTGCTGTGTTGGGCAATGTCATTCCCTCAAGCCTAAATAAAGGTATTTCAGGTGGACAGAGTGTTACTCCACCTTTGAGAAGCCACCAGGCTTGGACAGCTGTATAATACAGAAAACAGGTATTGCTTAACTGCTACCAAAAACAAAAGAATGCACTGCAGCTCAGGATGCAAGGGATCTGTGCAGTGGATTCAGGTAGGATAGAACACTTAGATCCAATTCTGCAAACACATATGTGCTTAACATTATGTATGTAAGTAGCTCCATTGGTTTTAATGCACACATATGCAGGAAGTTAAGCACATACATAGTCATTTGTAGGATCCATGTCTCTGTAAAGAGGCATGACAGCAATAATTGGTTTTCTGCTCCACTGTCAACATATGCCTGGATAGGGAACTTGGAACAGCCACAGGACTTTTAGGTTCTCAGTCACTATATGCATTAATAAATTATTTCTGTTGAAGCATACCACTTTAGAATTTCAAATAATGAGCATAATAGGCCTGATCTAAAGCCCATTAAGTCAATGGGTTGTCTTCTATTTATCATCATTTGGCTTTGGACCATGGCAATAAGATTTGCTGTTCACCTCCATTTTTCTTTACCCACCTTTTGTTATCTGTATATTATTTAGGGTTTGTATTTGATATTTTTCCCACATATATATGCTGTTTTTCAAAGAATTCAATAAGAAAGTTGCAAACTCTAAACAATATAATTTGAGGAAAATTTAATTTTGCTGTAATGGAAAGTCCACTAATAGCTGACGTCCAGAGCACTATAAACTGGAGCATAGTTTGAATTGTTGCTTGAGAAAATATCATTAGTGGCATTTTATAAATATTTCATGACTTTCTGGGATTATTTGTCTATGAAACCTTACGTTATTTTGGTAAATAAAACATAACCCTTGGGTTATTTGGCCAGGCTCTCTAGATATTTATATCTGGTTGTTGTAAAAGGATTTTTATTTTATTTTCCTGTTCATGTTTATTCATTCTGTAGTATTAATATGGACTTTGGTATGAAGAACAGTTACATATTATACTGAAGAGTATTTACTATTCCACAGTCTAATTTGACCTACTGAACTAATTATCATTTTGCTTCCTGCTTTTGAAGAGGAGGCTATTTAGGATTCTTAGTTTTAACCTTCATGGAACTATCCACATTTGACTCTATCTGAAATCCATGGAGGTTGGGGGTTGTCAGCACTTGACAGAAGAGGCATTCAGGGTTAGACTGTGCCTGTTAAGTAGATGAAACTCTGAAATGAATATATGTAAGTCTCCCCACCCCCTCCCCCATTACCAATTACCTGTCTTTGAATGCCAGATACATACACTTCAAAGCAACAAAACCAATAGTCTTGATGCTGGCCTATCCAGTACATTTAATGTCTCAACAGCAGCCAGGCAGTTCTCAATTTTGTATTTTTAAAAGGAGAGAGAGGCCTAAGCTGTAGAGTTTGGAATCAGATCTGATCTTCTAAATTCATGGGTATTTGAACCTGAGCTTACAGAAATCAGTCACAGTATTCTTCCCTAAAGTGGGATATTTAGATTTTTGATTTGGGGTTAGAAATCTCACTATTAAAAGTATGAATCAGAAGTAGCACTCTTAGTGTTCCAGGTAGAGAGAGAGAGAGAGCAAGAGGAGCTCACCTGAAGTGGTGTTTTATGTACCCCATTCTCATACATATATTATATACATATTTACATGCATTTCTAATATGGCCATCACCATGGAATCTAGATGCCATTTACATATACAAAATATTAAATTTACTCCAGAGTAGCATTTACATGAATAATCTCATTGAGCTTAATTGGCTGACTTGTCTGAATGAGCGCTGCTAAACAGACCCCAGAACTACTGAGTGGCCTGGATTATATAGAAGGTCAGACTAGATGATGATATGGGTCCCTTTTGGGCCTAGAATTTATGAAAAATAAATAATTACAGAATCTAGCCCAATATGAAGGTGAAAGTGTAGGATGGAAGGAAAGAGAGAATAGAAGGGAAGAATGGAAAAACAAGAGGCAGCAACTTTTAAGTTAGATATTTTGATATATTCATTTTCCCATATTTTGTTTTATTACTCTGACAGAAAAGGTGTGAGCTGAAAGGAGGAGAACTCTACGTTAGGCTTTGTGCTAGGGATAGATGTTTACTCCCTTCCTTCCCCATCCTCCAGGAAGTCCCTGACCCATGACTTGATCAGGGAATAAACATACAAAACTTCATTTTTCATTTTTGGGAAAAAATTAGAATCCCAGCATTTATTTTGCATTCTTGGTATTCTTGTGCATCAATTTTTGGTCACCTAAAAACATCCATTTCTCAGGTCCCCAAATATAGGATATACATACAATATTCACATTTTAGGTCTTTTAATGAATTCATTTTACTCTAGGAATAGAATAGATCTATTTTGCCATGCTTAAGCTATCAAAGTAGATTTTACTGCCCCTGGAGAAAATTCAGCGGCACACACAGTTTTAGAATACAGACAAAAAGGGAAAATTTTCACAAATTAATAATAACTTGAAAGGAAAGGTTAAAGGTGACCAAAAGCACAATAAAAGCAGAGAGGTTCTATTATTCTTTCTGTGCCAGAACTAAGATAGTTTTCACATTCAGTATTTGCACTTAAAATCCTGGTGCCCAGGAGCTAAAAGGAGAATATGTGGCACATATTCTCCAGCATGCAGATAAAACAAGATGCCACCTTAATGACTTGCTACATTCCATTGTGCCTAGATAATGGAAGTGAGGATGATATTTCAACCATAGGTATGAATGTCTTGCTTTTATAGTCTTCTGTCAAATCATTAGTGCATGGAGCCAACCGTACTCCAACCCCTCTGACTGTACAGAATGGTGTAGAGCAAAACCACAGGAAATGCTGTGGTAGAGTTCCTGGATAGAGATGCTGTCACCGTACATAATTATTTTCCCTTCAACAGGAAGTTTGCATGCCAAAGAGCCATACAGGAAAATTGGGCCTAGCCAGGGACTGTAAGGGAAGAAGTCAGGGAACAACCATTCTGTGGAATGTTACTCCCATTGAGGATTAAAATCCCCATAAAAAACAAAAGATTTGGGTTTCTTAAAGCATCATTAGCTACCCACCTCTCACATACGAGTCACATAGGGCAACCTCTAACTTGGCCACACAGCTATTTCTTTTCAAAGGCAGTAGGCATAAACTTAGGGGTGGCTCAAAAGAAGGTTAGGACCAGGGTTTCTCAGGCATCCCTGTTCTCTGCTCCCTTTTCCTGTCCAATCTCCTATTTCCATCTGCTTCCCCACTAGTCCTGAGAAGAGAATACAGCCCCAAAAGATCAAAACACCACAGAGGTTTTTAAACTAACTTATTTCCCTCTGCATATTATGTGGGAGAAGACAGGGGCTGGAATGATTAGAAGAATTAAGATCAGATTCTAAGCAATGAAAGGAACTAAATTATATGCATTATAAACAAAGTAATTGTGTGTGTGTTTACACTATCTGAACAGTTGATTCATCTTTTAAAAGAGAGACACCATGCAGAAAATTAAGGTCCAGATTCTCAGATGATATAGATTAACATAACTCTCTTCAAATCAACAGAACAGCCAGTTTATACCATCTGAGAGTCTTGCACTAAAAGTTCAGTAATAATAATTACTGTTTCTCTAAAAGTCAGAGTTCCCACAACCTCCAAAGGTGTGGTTATCACAGCTGTCCAATCTGACCTTTTCCCCATGAGAACAATTCATTTGCACAGACCATTTACAAGGCAGAATGTTACCTTATTTCAAACAAGAATATGTGGAATATATGCAGCATCTCTCCAAAGGAGAGCGCATTAATTTGTGAAACATGAAAGAGGAGATGATGCTGTAGGAGAGACAGCTGGATACTAATGTCCTCCAATGTTTCAATTTACACATCTGGGGGTATCAAGACAAGAGACTTTTCAGAGGGTCCCAATGAGTGACACTAAACCAGGTTTCCATGAATTTTATCTCCTTCATAACAGCTGACTTAGGACAGCCCACTGGATCCGATTTGCCACTCACATTGTTGTAAATCAAGAGTTAGTCTACTGAAGACAATGGAGTTAAAGTAGTTTTACACAGTTATACATGAGAGGACTTATCTTCAGAAACTGAGCACCATTGCCACTGTTTGTCTGCACAGAACGAGCATCTTCACTTACTTTCATTCCTTAGAGAAAGTAACCACTGTGCCTGAAGAACAGCAAGTACCAGTTCATCCTTTCTAAATAATTCCCTTTGCTTACATGGCAGACTCCCTTTCTTTTTAAGCCATCTGGCAAAATTGGTAAAAAGTATATTTAAACAGATCTTTGAACAAATCTTTGGCTAACATATGCAACATAGTGGTCAAAATTCCTCCCCACTGTAGTCTTATTGGATTAATAATTTCTCAAATATTAAATTTCAAGCCAAGGTGCCAGCAGTGGCCACTTTTAATTTGGTATCTGACCTCCCTAGGTCCGGCCTATAAAATTAAAAAAAAGTGTCCAACATACCTGCAATAACCAAAACTACAATGAGCAAATTTCAGATCAAGACCTCTTCTTTGAAGAATATGACTAGCTCTCTCACATTTGATACAAATTTGCAAAACCTGAAGTAATTCCTGTAGTCTCTGCCTAACACTGCAGAACTATTATTGGAGCAAGCAGAGTGGGACAAATTCCTCCCTGGTGTAACTCATACAGAAAGACCTAGACAAATTGGAGGATTGGGCCAAAAGGAATCTGATGAGGTTCAATAAGGATAAGTGCAGGGTCCTGCACTTAGGACGGAAGAACCCAATGCACAGCTACAGACTAGGGACCGAATGGCTAGGCAGCAGTTCTGCGGAAAAGGACCTAGGGGTGACAGTGGACGAGAAGCTGGATATGAGTCAGCAGTGTGCCCTTGTTGCCAAGAAGGCCAATGGCATTTTGGGATGTATAAGTAGGGGCATAGCGAGCAGATCGAGGGACGTGATCGTTCCCCTCTATTCGACATTGGTGAGGCCTCATCTGGAGTACTGTGTCCAGTTTTGGGCCCCACACTTCAAGAAGGATGTGGATAAATTGGAGAGAGTCCAGCGAAGGGCAACAAAAATGATTAGGGGACTGGAACACATGATTTATGAGGAGAGGCTGAGGGAGCTGGGATTGTTTAGCCTGCAGAAGAGAAGAATGAGGGGGGATTTGATAGCTGCTTTCAACTACCTGAAAGGGGGTTCCAAAGAGGATGGCTCTAGACTGTTCTCAATGGTAGCAGATGACAGAACGAGGAGTAATGGTCTCAAGTTGCAGTGGGGGAGGTTTAGATTGGATATTAGGAAAAACTTTTTCACTAAGAGGGTGGTGAAACACTGGAATACGTTACCTAGGGAGGTGGTAGAATCTCCTTCCTTAGAGGTTTTTAAGGTCAGGCTTGACAAAGCTGGGATGATTTAACTGGGAATTGGTCCTGCTTTGACCAGGGGGTTGGACTAGATGACCTTCTGGGGTCCCTTCCAACCCTGATATTCTATGATTCTATGATTCCACTGCTTCAGGCTTTGGAAGATTATACCCAATAAAGGTGAGAGACAAATTTTAAGAGACCATTGAAACTTCAAAGAAGTGGACTTCGCCTGAATTTTACAATAGATTGGCTAGTGGAGGAATATTGGATAATTTTTTTCTAAACTGTATAAACTGAACCTTGAGAGGTCATTACCAAATTAAAGGTGGCGACTGAAGACACATTGTGAATATTCAGATATTAAATTTCAACCCAAACTGTTTGCTCTTAAATGTTAACACACCTGTCTTGTATATGCAGTATTTTCAAAAGTTCAAATAAACTACCACTACTACTTTTAGGCAAGTATTTGAAAGAATATGTTGTAGGGAACATTCAGCAGAAGAAAAATGGATCTAGGCAAGCACCTGGTAATCTGCCTTCCCCAGAACTCCCTGCGTTTGAACCAACTTAAAGAGTCAGGATTGAAGTTAGCACAAGTAACTAGAGAGCCACCCAGCTCTTGCACCAATAGGCAAATTCTAGAGAATTAACACCCTGTTACTATCCAGAATGTCAGGATCAAGGTGGCATTCTCCCCCATCCCCGCACACACACACACACCCCACATCTAAAAAGAGTTAAATTCCTCAGAGATATCCTCCCATGAACATTTTCTGTACTCTCCTTATACCTGATTCCATTGGAGCAAAGGGAGGAGACTGCATATGACTTTCAGAGCAGTGCACAGGTGTGATGATGTTGTACATGAGCAAAAAGTATTAATGCTTCAGCATACCCCTTCAATCCGCACTGGCAGATGGCGATAAGAAATGGAAAATTACAAATATGTGAATTTTAGAGAGCTATCAGTAATTTTACCTGGGAGAAAAATTAAGAATGTGATTTACAAACTGACACTACAGACGCTCCCCGGGTTATACAAGACCCGACTTACGCAAATTCACACTTACGGAAAAGTTCCATAAGCCAGAAATAGGATTTTCAAGTTGCAGAAATTTTTGCGTAACGTATGGGTATACATTTCCAACTTTCACAAAATTTGAGTTACGCAAGGCTTTCCAGAACGGAACAATTGCATAGGTCGGGGGACGTCTGTATCCTTAAAAGTGCTGCTTCAACTACGGCAAAAGATTTCGGGTTATGTTTAGAACTAGAGGTACATCCTGAATGTGACTGAGGAGGTACAGACACTCCCTTTCATATATTGAAATTACACAGGTAGAGGACCAAGTGAGCTGGATGGATGGAAGGAAGTAGGGACCCCAAAATTGAACTAGAGAGCATCTAAAGCTGAGCTTCCAGTGAGTCACCAGCAATTTCCCTAATGAATAATGCTTCAAAGCTCATCAGCTGGAATTCTCAGAAAGACTCTGGAAATCTAGTCCCAGTTGCAGAGGATAAAAGAGCTCACCTCCCATTTGGGCACCAAAGGAAGTGGCCAAATTTTCAAAAGAGCTCAGCCCACTGGAATCTGAGCTCTTTTGAAAACTTTGCTCTCATCACAATGTGAAATGTAAAAGAGGATTTGGATCACAAGCCGAACTCCAGTAAGCTAATTGGAATTCTGGATAAAGACTGTAAATGCGATGAGTAAGTTGGCGTCGTTTTTATTTGTGCTTGGGCTAGTTGGCTGCCAGAGACAATGGAAAGGACTAAGCATTGATTGGTGCATTAAGCTTTCCACCAACCTGGCCCTGAAATTTAACCACTGGCCAGGTGTCCCATAGTTAAGGTTAAAAAAAATTCATGCAGCATGTAAATAAGTAAGGCAACAGAAATTACTGCAGAGAGCTGTCAAAGTGCCTTTCATCAGCTACAGAATCACAAATAAACTTGAACAATAGTGTCTTTGATGTTTTGCTAAAGCCTGAAGAGAGACTGAGAAATGTGAACCAAGAAACTCACCCAGTCTCAACCAACTAATAATTAAAATCACACTTGTTTACCTCTCTACATTGGTTAACTTTGTGTTTCTTGCTCCCTATCCCCCACCCCCCCACATACACACACATTTTCTTCTAATAGCAGCTTGTTACAAAAGTCAGCATTTTAATTTATATGGACCTGATTCTGTTCCCATTGAGTTTGATGGGAGCAGAATCCAGGCCTAATTTTGGACTTGTAGTTTATATATAAAATCTTGCTATCTTTATTCAGTCAAGATTTGCCTAAGTTAGGACTGCAAGATTTGGCTTCCTGTTTATGTACTGTATTTGACAATGCTCAAGGGTTAAATTGAAATGATTAAGGAAGAATTCTATTTATACTCAGAACACAAAGACACCAGGAAAGTGTAAACTTCATTCCTTACCCTGGTTTTGCTCCTCTCTGGACTTCCCAGCTAACAATAACCAGCAGCAGAGTTGAAATAAAGTAAGAACTTACTTTTTCAAATATGGTTCCAAATAAGATAAAATATGACCATAGTCATAATATACATGAATTAGTTCCATAAACAAGAAATGGAACTTCCTCCCAAAGTCCGTTTATGGACTTTTAGAAGGAAATGAAAGAATGATGGAGTGCAAGTTGTACATATAGTTGACAAAGCTCCGTGGAATAGCTTTCCAGAAAGCTTGAGACAAGTGCATATTCTAGGACCGAAAGTTACATTTCTATTGTGTTGCTGTCAGTCACTTTCACCCAGCAAAGGTATGCAAACAACTCTAGAAACTCAGTAAAACGAACAACCAAAAATGCCTCCACCTTATTTAAAAAAAAAAAAAAGTGGAAAAGAATAGTTTTTTTAAAAAAAAAGCCTGTCCAGCACCCAATTCCAACTGCTCAGCTTTTCAGAGTTGTTCACAGATAGTTGGATCTCATTTCAAGTATAAATCTGGAAGCAGCCTTTGCTGAGAGCTGAAGAAAAGTTTCTACCTCCTCTGGTCAGAGTTTACTGAAGGGCTCAGTACCTAGATTACAAGGGCACGTGTCCCGAGTGAAAGGTAAATCTAACTGTGTTTAACAGGTTTTTTCTACTGGGGCAGTATCATAAAAGATTTTGTCTAAGGGAAGGATAAGTGTACCCAAAAAGTTAGGATTATGGATAAAGAAAGAACTAACAGTTATGGCTCATCCTAAGGGTATTTTTGTTTTGTTTTCCAATAAAGGGTCACCCAGATGTTTTTTTTAAATATTTGTATTGTGTATAACCTGTTTCAAGTTATTTTCTATTCTATTCAAATATATTCTCTCTTAATCGCTCCAACTCTAACAGCTGAGAATAGTTCTCTGGACTGTGAAATGGCTGCAGTAACAGAAGGGGGAGAGCCAAACCTGACTGGCTTCCAAGCACACTACTAGGTATTCAAAGAGGGATCAAAGAGATGCCTTTTGTCCATGGAGATTTTAAAACTCCTAAAATAAGGGTCACTTGGGTGATAGCAAAATCATCTAATCAAAAGGTCCGACAGCTGATTGTTAGGAGAAGGAAGGCTTCACTTATCTTCACATCCAACTTTCCTAATATTGTGTTCTGAAATGAAGAGGGAGGTTATAAGTGACTGAAGAAAGGCTCATGAAGTCACACTTGCTTGGCAGTCCAAAAGATGTTCACGTACTGCATGTATAACTAACTCTGAGGACAGCTATAGTCTTTCTTGTAATTCTAAGGAAGGAAACACTGTCCACAGTGATTTGAAGGTGACTGGATAAGATTGAAAGGTCTTGATCTCAGTCACAGCAATTCAGTACACACAGATGACAATGTACTATGGGATTTATATAAAACATGATTATCTGTAATCCCTGAAGCAAAATAAAAAAGAGTAGAAGGGATTAATCAAAAATGTTGAAGGTTTGCTTTTTACTTACGGGCTTAAAATGATGCTTTTCCACAATTCCATGGGTAATTTACTTCTGTTCCCTGATTCTACATTGTACTATTGACAAATGGAGGAAAGGCTTGTCTTTTGCCAAGTGATATCTGTTTACAAAGTCCATACTTTTTTTCTTTTTATAACAAGTGTTTTATCTTTTTTCCTAAAAACAAGCAAACAGGCCACTAGCAATAAGCAACCCTTAAATAAGAGATACCTTTGTTGCACGGGAGGCAGTTAAATAAAGAGGCAAAATAGATAGATTTCAGCTTCCAATTTCCAAGGAGTTATTTTATATATTTACTTTAATGTAAGAAATTTTATACATTTACTTTAATGTTTAACTTGATTATACTGCCCTTTTAAGATCCAGAATTGTTCAGCTATAATATCACCTGAACTTAATCCAAAACTCTTTGGCATTACAGGGAGACTTTCTGCTGTGTTTGGTGAGTTTTGGGTCAGGACCACCTCAACTTGATGAACATTGTCATCTTTTTTGAGGGTGCGGGGGAAAGAAATGTTTCAGGCTATGAAATGTCTAATAGATTGTTCCACTATCACAATTGTGCAGAAGACGGAAAGTTTATTTGTTATGTTTTAATTATTTTTAAACATATGTGAAACAGCTAGGTACTTTGAAATATAATTTCATAAGTGCCCAGATGGTATTTATTCCCGATGGAGTGTTCATGCATTTTTTTTGTTTAATAGAATCCCATTGTGTGAAAAAGGGCACATTGTCTGGAATGCTTACAGTTTTACATAACATAGGATGTGTGAGGCTGCCCTTCCCACCTCTCAAGTCTTCTGTACCTGGGAACAACAAAAAGACCCTCTATTGCAGCATAGTGATATTTTTTCTGGTCAGGCATTGTAGACAATAGATTGTTACAATGTACAATAGCGTGTTACAATGCTGCATTCAGGGGAACATGCTCTAACTGAAGGGAGGAGATGCTATTGTCATTTCATTGTGACCTTTTTAATCTCACCTCCTCATGCTCCCAGACTCATGCTTGTTTCCATGGTACTGATCTGATGTTACAGCTGGATCCTGTCCCCATTGTAATCACCAGGCCCATAGGTGGTTTCACATTGCAATGAAAAAAACAAAACAAAATAGGCACATGGCTTCTCCCATGTGAACACATCAGATTCCCATAAGATTCTAAAACAGAGACCAAATTAAGAGAGAGTTTCTTATCTCCTAGCAATCATTTGAGGCTAAACCGGCCTGACTGAGATTCTAGCAGCAGTAGGGTCTATTCTTACATTATGCAGCCAATGCAGGGGTCATTTTGAATTGATATTCACTGCTACAGCATTCTGCCACTTCTGATAAATTCTGAAGAAAATGAGTCTAAGTTTCCAGTAATAACAATTAAGTTTCTAGCCCCTGTAGTTGCACCAGTACTCTTTGAATGTGAACTGATGCCGTGTTTTAGAGCTATTCTTTCTCTCTGCAGACAATAGCTCTAAGAACCTTGAGAGCTGCAATGTAATTACTAGGCTACAGGGTTAACAGTCTACATGTCAACATTGTTTACTCTGTTACTGCTGATCAGACTAGTGGAAACATCTCTAATTACCTGGAAATCATGTACAGACTTGTGTGTTGTGGGTGCTGATTGAGATTACCTCCCTAGTGAGCCCTCTGGTGGGAAGGTTCCAGCTCAGGAGGTAGCTTTCAACTTGCCAAAGGTCTCAGCCTCTCTCAGTTATCCTGCCCTTTGAAACATGTGACAGTGATTAGAACTGGGGAGGGGAAACAAAATTTGTTCCATGGGAAGGTCCAATATTTCAACATTTATTTTCATCCCATAAGCACTGCAGCAGCTGAGCTACAGAGAGAGTGCGCTGTATCATGGAAGACCTAGTACAACAGGGAAGCAAGGCCTAGAGAGAGGAATAGGGGCTTGAGGGACCAGAACTACAACTCCCATGAAGGACTGCAGCCACTCAGGCAGACACAGATTGTCAAAAGATATTTTGTTTCGATTTTGCCAATGGAAAATTCTGCTAAAATTAATCTTCTCCCATGGAAAATTCTGATTTTCTGACAGGAAACATAAGTAATTAGAAGTGTTTAGACCAGCTTTAACAATGACCCAGATGAATACAAAGCATCACAGTACACATAGCAACAGAGGCAGAAGCTAGAGAAGAATGCTCAGCTTCACTGCTGTATCATTTCTTCCAGGAGCACATGCAGCCTGTATGCAATTAACCATTTCATTGCCACATTTTCAGTTGGGTACTTGGACATAATCATGTGAGTTTCAACATCTTGACATTTCTTGCTGCCATCTGAAACAACAATACAGCATAATATGGGCTTTTCCAACTATTTCATGTTCAAAAACAAAAGCATAGCAGCCCTGGAACTGGACCGAGTCTTTGGAGATTACCCTATACCCACCGCTGGTCATAATTTCCAAGCCACAGAGCAAGAGTTTTCTATTCTAAGCCTCAAATCCGTGTATCATATAGCTAGATTGCAGCTAAGGACTAGATTGTGAGATAATGATACGCTTGCGAGGGGACGGACTGACACTGTTGCACTGTCTCCAGGGCAGCCCAGAAGAGAGATTGTGACTCTGCTCCCCTGCTGCTCCAGGAAGAGAATAAATTGTACCAGATTTCTAGCTGGCACAATATACTCTGCCTGGCACTCTGGTGCAGCTATGCGTCTGGGCATACTTAATGGTAGAGGCAAGGCTCCACCACCCCATCATGTTCCAGCCTCCCAACTGCAACTCTGAAGAGCCTGCTTCTCTTCATGATGTGGGAAGCTGCGCCAGTGGATGCAGAGATTGTGGCAGGGCAGCAACCTCCCAAGCACCCCCTTGTAGCCAGAGGGGACACTACAAGCATCCTGCATTTGTTTACCCTCTTCAGGGATCCTTAAATAAACTCCACCAGTTCAGAGTCCTTAAGACATTCCACTTCTGGGCCTAATTAATTTGTATAGAAACACTCAGTCCTGGGGGGCCTTTTCCTCCCTTGCCCCCCCCAAAGAGAACCTTCTCCCCCAGGCTACTCCCAAGCTTTCGTACCTGCAGTCCTTTTCCCTTAGTGTCTGACACACAGTTCTGGAGCTTCTCCCTTTTTCCAGGAGCTGAGCCCAGCCTTCCAGCTTCATTCTGGTTCTTCACTACATTTGGCAGGCTACCTCCAGCCCTACCTGGCTGGCATCATTTGGTTCCTGAAGTCTCAGGCTCTCCTGCAAATTTCTGCTTTCTGGAATACAACAGGAGCCTTCTAACTCTCTACAGCTTCATTCTGCCACAGCTTCCTCTAGTTGTTTCTTTTTTATGGCAAAGCAAACTTGATTTAATAGTCCATAGCTATAGTCCAACTATAATTCCTCAATACTTAGCAGTTTATATTCTCTTGCTCTGCCATGTCTCTTTCAGGTAATGTAACAATGTCTTTTTGGGTATGAATCTATCTGCTGCCCTGACCGGGAAAACCGAGAAGTCTGCTGCTTGCCAGGGGCTAAGATTCGTGATGTGACGGAGAGACTGCCGAGACTCATCAAGCCCTTGGATCACTACCCCTTTCTGCTTCTCCACGTGGGCACCAATGATACTGCCAAGAATGACCTTGAGCAGATCACTGCGGACTACGTGGCTCTGGGAAGAAGGATAAAGGAGTTTGAGGCGCAAGTGGTGTTCTTGTCCATCCTCCCCGTGGAAGGAAAAGGCCGGGGTAGGGACCATCAAATCATGGAAGTCAACGAATGGCTACGCAGGTGGTGTTGGAGAGAAGGCTTTGGATTCTTTGACCATGGGATGGTGTTCCATGAAGGAGGAGTGCTGGGCAGAGACAGGCTCTATCTTACGAAGAGAGGGAAGAGCATCTTTGCGAGCAGGCTGGCTAACCTAGTGAGGAGGGCTTTAAACTAGGTTCACCGGGGGAAGGAGACCAAAGCCCTGAGGTAAGTGGGAAAGCGGGATACCGGGAGGAAGCACAGGCAGGAACGTCTGTGAGGGGAGGGCTCCTGCCTCATACTGAGAATGAGGGACGATCAGCAGGTTCTCTCAAGTGCTTATATACGAATGCACAAAGCCTTGGAAACAAGCAGGGAGAACTGGAGGTCCTGGTGATGTCAAGGAATTATGACGTGATTGGAACAACAGAGACTTGGTGGGATAACTCACATGACTGGAGTACTGTCATGGATGGTTCTAAACTGTTCAGGAAGGACAGGCAGGGCAGAAAAGTTGGGGGAGTAGCACTGTATGTAAGGGAGCAGTATGACTGCTCAGAGCTCCGATACGAAACTGCAGAAAAACCTGAGCGTCTCTGGATTAAGTTTAGAAGTGTGAGCATCAAGAGTGAGGTAGTGGTGGGAGTCTGCTATAGACCACTGGACCAGGGGGATGAGGTGGAGGAGGCTTTCTTCTGGCAACTCGCAAAAGCTACTAGATCGCACGCCCTGGTTCTCATGGGTGACTTTAATTTTCCTGATATCTGCTGGGAGAGCAATACAGCAGTGCATAGACAATCCGGGAAGTTTTTGGAAAGCGTAGGGGACAATTTCCTGGTGCAAGTGCTAGAGGAGCCAACTAGGGGGGGAGCTTTTCTTGACCTGCTGCTTACAAACCGGGAAGAATTAGTGGGGGGAAGCAAAAGTGGATGGGAATCTGGGAGTCAGTGACCACGAGTTGGTTGAGTTCAGGATCCTGACACAGGGAAGAAAGGTAAGCAGCAGGATATGGACCCTGGACTTCAGGAAAGCAGACTTCGACTCCCTCAGGAAACGGATGGGTAGGATCCCCTGGGGGACTAACATGAAGGGGAAAGGAGTCCAGAAGAGCTGGCTGTATTTCAAGGAATCCCTGTTGAGGTTACAGGGACAAACCATCCCGATGTGTCGAAAGAATAGTAAATATGGCAGGCGATCAGCTTGGCTTAACGGTGAAACTCTAGCAGATCTTAAACATAAAAAAGAAGCTTACAAGAAGTGGAAGTTTGGACATATGACCCGGGAAGAGTACAAAAATATTGCTCGGGCATGTAGGAATGAAATCAGGAGGGCCAAATCACACCTGGAGCTGCATCTAGCAAGAGATGTCAAGAGTAACAAGAAGGGTTTCTTCAGGTATGTTGGCAACAAGAAGAAAGCCAAAGAAAGCGTGGGCACCTTACTGAATGAGGGAGGCAACCTAGTGACAGAGGATGTGGAAAAAGCTAATGTACTCAATGCTTTTTTTGCCTCTTTCTTCACTAACAAGGTCAGGTCCCAGACTGCTGCGCTGGGCATCACAGCATGGGGAATGGATGGCCAGCCCTCTGTGGAGAAAGAGGTGGTTAGGGACTATTTAGAAAAGCTGGACGTGCACAAGTCCATGGGGCCGGGCAAGTTGCATCTGAGAGTGCTAAAGGAATTGGCGGCTGTGATTGCAGAGCCATTGGCCATTATCTTTGAAAACTCGTGGCAAACGGGGGAAGTCCCAGATGACTGGAAAAAGGCTAATGTAGTGCCAATCTTTAAAAAAGGGAAGAAGGAGGATCCTGGGAACTACAGGCCAGTCAGCCTCACCTCAGTCCCCAGAAAAATCATGGAGCAGGTCCTCAAAGAATCAATCCTGAAGCACTTACATGAGAGGAAAGTGATCAGGAACAGTCAGCATGGATTCACCAAGGGAAGGTCAATAGCTGGAAATGGCCCACCTGATGATCACTTTAGATAAGCTATTACCAGCAGGACAGTGGGGTGGGAGGAGGTATTTTTTCATATTCTCTGTGTATAAATAAAGTCTGCTGCAGTTTCCACGGCATGCATCCGATGAAGTGAGCTGTAGCTCACGAAAGCTCATGCTCAAATAAATTGGTTAGTCTCTAAGGTGCCACAAGTACTCCTTTTCTTATAGCCAAAGTTGATGTTTTGGGATATGTACGTCCTTTTGTGGTGTTTTGCGCTAGTATTCTATTTACAGAATAAAAATTGCAGATGGCTTTCACACAACATAGTACACTTTAAACACAGATAAAAATATCATCACATTCAGACAGCTGCAGCGGCACAGGAGCCAGAAACCAGAGCTGTACACAGGGGAGTTTGGGAGTTCTGTTGGAGGAGAAGGTATTTGTAGGACTTAGGTGGGAAGGCCGCGACAGATACAGAGGCAGCAGTGGTAGTGACCCAAGCAGTGGAAGACACAATGAAGGTGACTGGATGTAGAAGTTGCGGCATCTACATGATCCTGGACCGGGTACCCGAAAAGAATTTCGTCTGCATGAAGTGCCGCCTGATAGAGCTGATGGAAGAAAAAATCCAAGGTTTGGAGATGCAGGTGGAAACTCTGGTCGAGTTTAGAAGGGGGTTCGAGTGGATGATGGAGGAAAGACATGAGGAGGCTGAAGGGAAAAGCTCAGACTTGCAGATGGAAGCAGGACCAAAGAACTCTGAGGGGAGACTGCTGGGTGAGGAAAGTGGACAGTGGAAGCATGTGACTAAGAGAACCAGGCAGAGGAAAAAAGACAGGCTAGTGAAGGAGAAACAGAGCTCAGGAACAGGTTTGCAGAGTTGGAAAATGAAAAAGGAGTACATCAGGTGGTCACTGAAGGTGAGAGGGCAAGGAAGAAAAGAAGAAGAGCAGCTAGTCCTATAGGAAGAGGGGAAGAGTCAATGAAGATAACACCAAATATGAGCCCCAGGAGGATACAGGATGGGTTGCAGAGGATTGCAAGGGACAGCAGGAATCGAGAGGACTTGCAGCCAGAGGGAACAGGGGCTAGACCGGAGAATCGCACTATCACCAGGAAAAGGCAGGTCTACGTGATTGGGGACTCCTTACTGAGAAGAATAGACAGGCCTGTAACCAGAGCTGATCCAGAGAACAGAAGGGTGTGCTGTCTACCGGGTGCTAAGATATGGGATGTGGACCTGAGGCTCAAGAGTATCCTAATGGGAGCAGGAAAGAATCCACTGATTGTCCTTCATGTGGGAACAAATGATACGGCTAGATTCTCGCTGGATCATATCAAGGGAGACTATGCCAGGCTGGGGAAGACGCTTAAGGAAATCGAGGCTCAGGTGATCTTCAGTGGGATTCTGCCTGTTACTAGAGAAGGGCAACAAAGGTGTGACAAGATGATGATGATCAACAGATGGGTCAGGCAGCAGTGCTATAAGGAGGGCTTTGGGATGTATGGCCACTGGGAGGCATTCATGGACAGAGGACAGTTCTCTCGGGATGGACTTCATCTGAATAGGGAAGGAAATAGACTTCTAGGATGGAGGCTGGCAAAACTGATTAAGAGAGCTTTAAACTAGGAATTTGGGGGAGATGGTTGGGAGATGTCCAAGTAATCTTCACGCCGGATTTTAACATTGAGGGGGAAGAAAACGAAGTAAGAAAGGATATAGCTGTGGGTTGGAGAATGGACATAAGGAAGAAGAGTAGTGTAGATACCAGTCTAATAGGTGATACTGGTGGTAGAATGTCTGCACCTAATCGGGTAAAGAATGTGAGCAAAGCCAAAAACAGCAAAAATTAATATGTTTGTACACCAATGTGAGGAGCCTAGGTAACAAAATGGAGGAACAAGAGCTACTGGTGCAGGAAGTGAAACCAGATATTATAGGGATAACAGAAACATGGTGGAATGGTAGTCATGACTGGACTACGGGTATTGAGGGGCATGTGCTGTTTAGGAAAGACAGAAATAAAGGCAAAGGTGGTGGAGTAGCATAGTATATCAGTGATGAGGTAGACTGTAAAGAAATAAGAAGCGATGGAATGGATAAGACAGAGTCTGTCTGGGCAAAAATCACATTTGGGAAGAAAGCTACTGGAGCCTCCCCTGGGATAGTGCTTGGGGTGTGCTATAGACAGCCGGGATCCAATTTGGATATGGATAGAGCCCTCTTTAATGAAAGTAAATACTAATGGAAACTGCATGATCATGGGAGACTTTAACTTCCCAGATATAGACTGGAGGACAAGTGCTAGTAATAATAATAAGGCTCAGATTTTCCTGGATGCGATAGCTGATCGATTCCTTCAACAAGTAGTTGCTGAGCCGACAAGAGGGAATGCAATTTTAGATTTGCTTTTGGTGAGTAGTGAGGACCTCACAGAAGAAATGGTTGTAGGGGACAACCTTGGTTTGAGTGATCATGAACTAATTCAGTTCAAACTAAATGGAAGGATAAACAAAAACAGATTGTGACTAGGGTTTTTGATTTCAAAAGGGCTAACTTAAAAAAAATTAAAGGTAATTAGTTAGGGAAGTGGATTGGACTGAAGAACTTGTGGATTAAAGGCGGAGGAGGCCTGGAATTACTTCAAGTCAAGGTTGCAGAAACTATCAGAAGCCTGCATCCCAAGAAAAGGGGGTGAGGGGGAACAAAACAAAAAAAAACCTCATAAGCAGGAGTTATAGACCAAGCTGGATGAGCAAGCATGTCAGAGAGGTGATTAAAGAAAAAGCAGAAAGCCTACAAGGAGTGTAAGATGGGAGGGATCAGCAAGGAAAGCTACCTTATTGAGGTCAGAACATGTAGGGATAAAGTGAGACAGGCTAAAAGTCATGTAGAATTGGACCTTGCAAAGGAAATTAAAACCAATAGTAAAAAGGTTCGATAGCCATATAAAGAAGAAGAAAACAAAGAAAGAAGAAGTGGGACTGCTAAACACGGAGGATGGAGTGGAGGTTAAGGATAATGTAGGCTTGGCCCAATATCTAAACAAATACTTTATCCTCATTAAAGACTGAGGCAAATGAGGGTCTTAGGATAATGGTAAGATGACAAATGGGAATGAGGATATGGAGGTAGATATTACCACGTCCAAGGCAGAAGCCAAACTCGAACAGCTTAATAGGACTAAATTGGGGGGGCCCAGACAATCTTCCTTTAATATTCTTGGATGAACTGGCACATGAAATTGCAAGCTCAGTCGCAAGAATTTTTAATAAATCTGTAAACTCAGGGGTTGTAGCGTATGACTGGAGAATTGCTAACATAGTTCCTATTTTTAAGAAGGGGGGGGGAAGTGATCTGGGTACGGCCTGTTGGTTTGGCATATGTAGTATGCAAGGTCTTGGAAAAAATTTTGAAGGAAAAAGTAGTTAAGGACATTGAGGTCAACAGTAATTGGGACAAAATACAACATGGTTTTACAAAAGGTAGATTGTGCCAAACCAACCTGATCTCCTCTTTGAGAAGGTAACAGAATTTTTAGACAAAGGAAATGCAGTGGATCTAATTTACCTCGATTTCAGTAAGACATTTGTTACAGTTCCACATGGGGAATTATTAGCTAAATTTGAAAAAATATAGGGATCAATATGAAAATTGAAAGGTGGGTAAGGAACTGGTTAAAGGGGAGACTACAACAGTCATACTGAAAGGTGAACTATCAGGCTGGAAGGAGGTTATTAGTGGAGTTTCTCAGGGATTGGTTTTGGGACCAATCTTATTTAATGTTTTTATTACTGACCTTGGCGAAAAAGTGGGAATGTGCTAATAAAGTTTGTGGATGACACGAAGCTGGGCGGTATTGCCAATACAGAGAGGGACCAGGATATCATACAGGAAGATCTGGATGACCTTGTAAACTGGAGTAATAGTAATAGGATGAAATTTAATAGTGCAAAGTGTAAGGTCATGCATTTAGGGATTAACAACAAGAATTTTAGTTATAAGCTGGGGACGCATCAATTAGAAGTAACAGAGGAGGAGAAGGACCTCGGAGTATTGGCTGATCACAGGATGGCTATGAGCTGCCAATGTGATATGGCCGTGAAAAAAGCTAATGCGGTCTTGGGATGCATCAGGCGAGGTATTTCCAGTAGATATAAAGAGGTGTTAGTACCGTTATACAAGACATTGGTGAGACCTCACCTGAAATATTGTGTGCAGTTCTGGTCTCCCATGTTTAAGAAGGATGAATTCAGACTGGAACAGGTACAGAGAAGGGCTACTAGGATGAGCCAACGAATGGAAAACCTGTCTTACAAAAGGAGACTCAAGGAGCGTGGCTTGTTTAGCCTAACCAAAAAGAAGGTTGAGGAGAGATAGGATTGTTCTCCATAAATATATCAGAGGGATAAATACCGGAGAGGGAGAGGAATTATTTAAGTTCAGCACCATTGTGGACACAAGAACAAATGGATATAAACTGGCCATCAGGAAGTTTAGACTTGAAATGAGACGAAGGTTTCAAATCATCAGAGGAGTGAAGTTCTGGAATAGCCTTCCAAGAGGAGCAGTGGAGGCAAAAGACATATCTGGCTTCAAGACTAAGCTTGATAAGTTTATGGAGGGGATGATATGATATGAGAGCCTAATTTTGGCAATTAATTGATCTTTGACTATTAGCAGTAAATATGCCCAATGGCCTGTGATGGGATGTGTCATAAATATAAAGGGAAGGGTAAACCCCTTTGAAATCCCTCCTGGCCAGGGGAAAGCTCCTCTCACCTGTAAAGGGTTAAGAAGCTAAAGGTAACCTCGCTGGCACCTGACCAAAATGACCAATGAGGAGACAAGATACTTTCAAAAGCTGGGAGGAGGGAGAGGAACAAAGGGTCTGTCTGTAGTCGTCTTGGCCGGGGACAGAACAGGAATGGAGTCTTAGAACTTTTAGTAAGTAATCTAGCTAGGTATGTGTTAGATTATGATTTCTTTAAATGGCTGAGAAAAGAATTGTGCTGAATAGAATAACTATTTCTGTCTGTGTATCTTTTTTGTAACTTAAGGTTTTGCCTAGAGGGGTTCTCTATGTTTTTGAATCTAATTACCCTGTAAGATATATACCATCCTGATTTTACAGGGGGGATTTCTTTATTTCTATTTACTTCTATTTTTTATTAAAAGTCTTCTTGTAAAACACTGAATGCTTTTTCATTGTTCTCAGATCCAAGGGTTTGGGTCTGTGGTCACCTATGCAAATTGGTGAGGCTTTTTATCCAACATTTCCCAGGAAAGGGGGAGTGCAAGTGTTGGGAGGATTGTTCATTGTTCTTAAGATCCAAGGGTCTGGGTCTGTAGTCACCTAGGCAAATTGGTGAGGCTTTTTACCAAACCTTGTCCAGGAAGTGGGGTGCAAGGTTTTGGGAAGTATTTTGGGGGGAAGGACGCGTCCAAACAGCTCTTCCCCAGTAACCAGTATTAGTTTGGTGGTGGTAGCGGCCATTCCAAGGATAACGGGGGTAATATTTTGTACCTTGGGGAAGTTTTGACCTAAGCTGGTAAAGATAAGCTTAGGAGGTTTTTCATGCAGGTCCCCACATCTGTACCCTAGAGTTCAGAGTGGGGGAGGAACCTTGACAGGATGCTAGAGAGGGTGGGATCTGAGTCACTACAGAGAATTCTTTCCTGGGTGTCTGGCTGGTGAGTCTTGCCCACATGCTCAGGGTTTCGCCGATCGCCATATTTGGGGTCAGGAAGGAATTTTTCTCCAGGGCAGATTGGCAGAGGCCGAGGTTTTTTTGCCTTCCTCTGCACTGTGGGGCACGGGTAACTTGCTGGAGGATTATCTGCACCTTGAAGTCTTTAAGCCACAATTTGAGGACTTCAATAGCTCAGACATAGGTCAGGGGTTTGTTACAGGAGTGGGTGGGTGAGATTCTGTGGCCTGCGTTGTGCAGGAGGTCAGACTAAGGTCAGAAGGGACCATTATGATAGTCTAAAGCAGGGGTCAGCAACCTTTTAGAAGTGGTGTGCCGAGTCTTCATTTTTTCACTTTAATTTAAGGTTTCATGTGCCAATAATACATTTTAACATTTTTTAGAAGATCTCTCTATAAGTCTATATATTCTATAACTAAACTATTGTATGTAAATAAGGTTTTCAAAATGTTTAAGAAGCTTAATTTAAAATTAAATTAAAATGCTGATCTTACACCGCCGGCCCGCTCAGCATGCTGCTGGCCTGGGGTTCCGTTCACCTAGGCCAGCAGCAGGCTGAGGGGGGCCTGCGGCTGGGACCCCAGCTGGCAAAGGGGCCAGCAGCCAGAGCCCCAGACCGGCAGTGGGCTGAGTTGCTCAGCCCACTGCTGGTCTAGGGTTCTGTCCGCTGGCTCCTGCCAGCCAGGGTCCCGGCTGCTGGCCCTGCTCAGCCCACTGCCAGTCTGGGGTCCCGGCCCTGTCCACATTTGCTAGAACCAGGGAGATGTACCTACTCTTTCTCTTCCTCTCTCTGCACTGAGATGAGGGTGGGAGTGCGCTGAGAACAGGGCTAGGGGTGAAGGAGCAGGCTGGGAATGTGGGGGGGGGGTGCAAGAGCTCCTGTTCGGTGCGCAGGGTGGGGGTGGGGAACGGCTCACGGCAGGGGGCTGGAAGGGATATGCTGATTCCACCCCCTTCCTAAGGGCCGTCAGCTGATCGGCCGCAGGGAGGGAAAGAAGGAGGGGCAGGAACCCAGCACGCTGGGGGGAAGGGAGGGAGGGGGAAGCTTGCCTGACCTGCAAGGAGAGAGCGGTGGGCAGAGAAGAGCAGGCCGGGCTGGATTTTTTATGGCACGCTGCTGGATTTTTTATGGCAGACAGCAGCATGCCATTAAAAATTGGCTCGCGTGCTGTCTTTGGCACACATGCCATAGGTTGCCAACCCCTCATCTAAAGTCTATGATTTTCACATTAGTAACTGATCCAACATATGGACTAAAATTGGCACATCATTAATGTGAGTGTATGTTAAATAAAATTACTTGAAACAATATTTTGAGAACCTTTCCCCAGATTAATATGTTGGAAACAATGTGGAGATTAGTTTTGGATCCCCAGTCACACACTGAACGATTCCTCAAAGATAGTAACCCAACAAATATATCCAAATTTAGCCCCTTGTCCTGCAAAAGAGCTCCATTCCATTATTTCCATGGGGCTCCATCCATATGGGTCCAGGTCCAGGAGTGGAGCCTCATTAAGGATATTGCAGAAACCAATCCCATTAGACCCATAGAGGTGGTTAGGGACTATTTAGAAAAGCTGGACGTGCACAAGTCCATGGGGCCGGACGAGTTGCATCCGAGAGTGCTGAAGGAATTGGCGGCTGTGATTGCAGAGCCATTGGCCATTATCTTTGAAAACTCGTGGCAAACCAGGGAAGTCCCGGATGACTGGAAAAAGGCTAATGTAGTGCCAATCTTTAAAAATGGGAAGAAGGAGGATCCTGGGAACTACAGGCCAGTCAGCCTCACCTCAGTCCCTGGAAAAATCATGGAGCAGGTCCTCAAAGAATCAATCCTGAAGCACTTGCATGAGAGGAAAGTGATCAGGAACAGCCAGCATGGATTCACCAAGGGAAGGTCATACCTGACTAATCTAATCGCCTTTTATGATGAGATTACTGGTTCTGTGGATGAAGGGAAAGCAGTGGATGTATTGTTTCTTGACTTTAGCAAAGCTTTTGACACGGTCTCCCACAGTATTCTTGTCAGCAAGTTAAGGAAGTATGGGCTGGATGAATGCACTATAAGGTGGGTAGAAAGCTGGCTAGATTGTCGGGCTCAATGGGTAGTGATCAATGGCTCCATGTCTAGTTGGCAGCCGGTATCAAGTGGAGTGCCCCAAGGGTCGGTCCTGGGGCCGGTTTTGTTCAATATCTTCATAAATGATCTGGAGGATGGTGTGGATTGCATTCTCAGCAAATTTGCGGATGATACTAAACTGGGAGGAGTGGTAGATACGCTGGAGGGGAGGGATAGGATACAGAAGGACCTAGACAAATTGGAGGATTGGGCCAAAAGAAATCTGATGATGTTCAATAAGGATAAGTGCAGGGTCCTGCACTTAGGACGAAAGAACCCAATGCACAGCTACAGACTAGGGACCGAATGGCTAGGGGTGACAGTGGACGAGAAGCTGGATATGAGTCAGCAGTGTGCCCTTGTTGCCAAGAAGGCCAATGGCATTTTGGGATGTATAAGTAGGGGCATAGCGAGCAGATCGAGGGACGTGATCGTTCCCCTCTATTTGACATTGGTGAGGCCTCATCTGGAGTACTGTGTCCAGTTTTGGGCCCCACACTACAAGAAGGATGTGGATAAATTGGAGAGAGTCCAGCGAAGGGCAACAAAAATGATTAGGGGTCTGGAACACATGAGTTATGAGGAGAGGCTGAGGGAGCTGGGATTGTTTAGCCTGCAGAAGAGAAGAATGAGGGGGGATTTGATAGCTGCTTTCAACTACCTGAAAGGGGGTTCCAAAGAGGATGGCTCTAGACTGTCCTCAATGGTAGCAGATGACAGAACGAGGAGTAATGGTCTCAAGTTGCAGTGGGGGAGGTTTAGATTGGATATTAGGAAAAACTTTTTCACTAAGAGGGTGGTGAAACACTGGAATGCGTTACCTAGGGAGGTGGTGGAATCTCCTTCCTTAGAGGTTTTTAAGGTCAGGCTTGACAAAGCCCTGGCTGGGATGATTTAACTGGGAATTGGTCCTGCTTCGAGCAGGGGGTTGGACTAGATGACCTTCTGGGGTCCCTTCCAACCCTGATATTCTATGATTCTATGATTCTAGACCTGTTATTGACGTTAACAGGGTTCCTCACCGAGCAAGCAACATGGGGAAAAAAGCTTCAGGATTTTAGTCTGGCTACCGAGTAACCTCCAATCTGAGGTCACAGTGCAATGAGAGGGGAGAAGAACTCTTTTTTCCATTACCACTTGTACATATTGAACAATGGTGTTTGAGGGGATATAGAAAGTACTGATGATGGAGAAGCTGTCTTGTGGGCTTAAGAAAAGGGCCCAGAAAACTATCCTCTTGTGTAGCTTCCATTGTATAGGTATGCCTGTCTCGTTTGAGGTAGTTAATCATCTTCCCAAAATGGACACCATGTAAATTAGACATTTCTTGTTATAATACATATGGATGAGAAAACAAGTGCAATTATAAATCAGGCCTAATAAATATACACCTTTATCTGAAACTGCTTCTTGTAGTAAAAGCAGACACTTCATGAAAGCAGCTGAAGGACTCTCAGTGTGGGCTGTGTGCCAATACTATATATCTTTGAGGTAACATTTCTTTCTTTTAATATACAACTCTAGGGACCAAAGGCAGCTCTGGTGTATGCAGGCACTACTCCACTGAAATCACTGGAGTAGCATCAACTTAAAGCAGGGTTGAATTTGACATGGCTTGCTTTGTTTGGCACTACCCTGTCAAAGCTGTAACAATAATTGGATAACAATGATTGCTCATCTGACAGGATACATTCAAAGAAATAGGAAGTAACCTTTGTACTGCTAAAATGATCAATGGCTTATAAAAAAACCCAACACATTAAATCTACTGATTGGGGCCCATTCAGTTCTTGGCTGGCAAAGTGAAACTAGTGCACATGTCTGTCTTTAAATTAGACACCTAGGAGGGTATGTATTGTGAGTGGCATTGCTGGTGTTGATGTAGAATAAGCCAAGTGCAGTACTGGGTGGCTGGCAGATGGAGGATGGAGTATGTTTTGCATAAAGTGCCCAAACATCAAGGGTCACCCAGAAACTGTTCTTCATTGTGAAGATTTCTTATGCATTCAGTCCTTGCATGGCTGTGCAAGAGCAGCATCACTTTTAGTGGGCCAGTTACAGAGACTAAAAAAAGGAATGCTAATGAATGCAAAACACTGTCCTGCTGGTCCCCCTCATGGAAAACTGGTACATACACCTCAGTGAATTCAGATGGCAGCATAGGTATTATTCCTCCAAAAACTGCCACCCTCAAAGGAAGTCTGGTTTGTCATTCTATTATACACTTTTAAAGGCTATCCAATGACAAGTGTTCCAAGTAGCTTGATACAAATCCAGGTGGTTGAGCTGGTGTAGACACTCCCAGTTATCTGCAGGACAGTGTTATGCAAGTGTTAAACCAGGTGGTGAAAGTGTGTCGGGGGAACTTTAATTTACACACAGAGTTCAGACACCTTTACAACTCCTTATGCGCTGCAGACGTGCCACTGCCAGAAAAAGATGGATCAATTTGTATAATCCCAGAGTCTTTTACAGTATGCCTGCCGTGACCAACTACCTGACAAAAAATTATTTAGATCACAGTTGAGCTAGCAATTAATTGCATCAATTTACACTTGTATGACTCAATTATTTTGCCTTTGTCTAACTCATTACACCAACCTTTACCCAAGTGATTATTGAGCCAATATGGTTTTTCAGATCACTGTGGTGCGGCTGTAAGAATTTTGGGCCTGTCCTCTTAGTCTATAAACTCCAGCGATTGGTAAACATGCTTTGCCTAAATCTGAACATTAAGCATCTAACAATTTGAGTCCAGTTCTAAAATCACCAGCTTTGTGTTTTACTAAGTGGAGACTGAAAAAACAAAAGAGTGGGGGAGAGAGAAATTCTAAAAGAATGACTAAATAAATGCAGCATATATACTGTATACAAGGCGCCCACTTGTGGCAGTCCAGGGCTTAAGGATGGTATTCTAATCTCATAGCCAGACTTTCCTTTAAAATGTGTTGGTTTATTTTCCACCCACATTGAATCAATCCTGAGGGGAAATGAAAACCATGAGCTCACAGAAAATGAATATTTACAATAGTTCTGTGGGCTCAAAAGTAGTCTGTGAGGTTCACCAACCTTAAACAGAATTCAATTTTATATGGCTGAGAGACACTTTTCTTTCTTAACTGATCAATAGCAAAAACCTGTTTTGCTACTGTATGCTCCCAGACGAAGTGCTTTTCTCTCATACCTCTAAGCAGTCTTCCCCTCAAGCACTTGAGAGGAACTAAGAGCTAGATCAAGCTGCTACCATCCTTGATGAAAAGGGTGTGCTGAGGTGCACCATTTTAATGGCAAAACCAACAAGGAATACTTGTGGCACCTTAGAGACTAACAAATTTATTTGTGTATAAGCTTTTGTGGGCTAAAACCCACTTTATCAGATGCATGGAGTGGAAAGTACAGTAGGCAGAATATATATACACACACAGTACATGAAAAGATGGAAGTTGCCTTACCAGTCAGAAAACACTTCAATCTCCCTGGACACTCAGACTTAAAAGTGACCATTCAACAAAAAAAAAATTTCAAAAACCAGACTCCAATGAGAAACCACAGAACTGGAATTAATTTGCAAACTGGACACCATCAAATTAGGCCTGAATAAAAACTGAGTGGATGGGTCACTACAAAAACTAAGTTTCCCCATGCCAATTTCCCCCCTACAGTTACTCACACCTTCTTGTTAACTGTTTGAAATGGGCCACCCTGATTACCATTACAAAAGTGATTTCTCCCCCTGTTGGTAATAGCTCACTTCCACTTTACTTGAATTGTCTCATTAGAGCTGACCCTCCACTTGGTAAGGCAACTCCCATCTTTTCATGTACTGTGTATATATATTCTGCCTACTGTATTTTCTACTCCATGCATCTGATGAAGTGGGTTTTAGCCCACGAAAGCTTATGCACAAATAAATGTGTTAGTCTCCAAGGTGCCACAAGTATTCCTTGTTGGTTTTGCTGATACAGATTAACAGCTACCACTCAAACCTGTCACCACTTTAATGGCAGTTTCTTGTGCTTGAGTCAGGCTCTGTGGGCTTGGTTTATCACTTCACTGTGGCCCCATTAGGCCAGTAGCATAAAGGGACTATAAAGTTGGAAGAACCCAAGACTGGGGAAGTCTCATGGCACAGAAGGAGCCCCTGCATGGTATCAAGCCAGTATAATTACTACATGCCCATGCTCTGTCAGCCCCAAGTCTAGGGGATTTAGCTGGTGAAGAATATGCTCTGGCTATTTCTGACCAGCACAGTGGTCCCTTTGGGACCTAGGCAGCCAGGCATAAGTAAGGTCTAATTGCTAGTTCAGGTACAATTTAAAGTCTTAAATTATTTCCAGACCTGGCAGGGAACAGTCTATATATCCTTAAATGTGGAAGACATTGCAGAAGAGGAACACTTGATCCTGTATTTTACAAGTCCTGAGAAGCAAATTTACTCTCTAGTAAAGAGAAGAGCTGGAGTCAGTTGTGAAATGGTGCATCACAGCATGGCATCAGTTTTGGCTAAAACAAAGAGAAGGGCTCTGCTTGAAAGTAGATGGGGAGATATGAGAAAGCTGTTGCAGCTGCCTGACCTGGAATCTCTTATGGATGGATAGTTAGTATTGCATTGGCACCAGTCCTTCAATTTACCGATCTCATATATTCATCCTGGTGTCAGAATTGGTTGCAGTCAGCACTTAATTTTAAAATACAAGATTGAGGGAGGGGAAAGTATACACCACTCATTTTCCAGCCAAATCTCTGGGAGTGTACATATATAAACTATTCTGAATTGGAAAAGATGTAAAACTGCCCAAAACCAGTATGTTAAAGAGTAAAATAACTTCTCTGCCAAGGGAAAAAGAAGTTTAAAGAGATATGGCTGTGCTTTTATTTCCCAATACTTAAATACATTTCTAGAGGTTCACTTTAGGTGTTAA
Organism: Lepidochelys olivacea; assembly: GCF_965140295.1. Taxonomy (NCBI): domain Eukaryota; kingdom Metazoa; phylum Chordata; order Testudines; family Cheloniidae; genus Lepidochelys; species Lepidochelys olivacea. The sequence goes on along the minus strand of NC_140415.1, from coordinate 81,654,667 downwards.
GGGCCTGTGTCCTGAAAAACCTGCTGGTACATTTCAGCCCCAGTTTTACATTTCTTGACTTTAGTGGAATTCCTCTAAAACCCCAAGTATGTATATTTATGTACTGTAGATGGGAAACAATTAGATATTGACTGAAAAATTCCAGATAAATCAGCATTTTTTCTAGTTTAAAAAAAAAAATTAAATCGCAACCAAACCCATTCATGAAATAGGGTTAGTTTTGACAGATCTCCCAACTCAAAATGTTAAAAAAAAAAAATGTTGAAGACTTTTTTAGATGAAGAATTCTAATATTTGGTTCAAAATGACCGTTTACAAATTTAGTTTAATTTCAACTGACTCAAACGGAAAGTTCAGTTTGTGACCATTTGAGATTTTTGTCCCAATTCATGAGGATAAAAATGTTCAAACTTTTACAAAATATGGGGGGGGGGGGAAAACTGTTCCCCTACCAGTTCTAACATACATAAACTGATATTAACAAGATCAGATTTAATAATTTTAAAAGCATTAATAGCAATAGAATTGTTTCCTTTATTTGCTGTTTAAGATCACTGTAAACATTCAAAAGAACTGAATTCTTTGTAGCTTTACAAAAAAAAATGCATGAAAGAGTTACTAGACATGCACAGTAGATACGTTTTTTAAATGTCCAGTATCAAAAAGTTTAATACCTGCAGGCCATATACTACAATAAGAACTCACTCAAGTATATGTAAATTACTTGTATTAGTCTAAATTAATAGCATTTGTGAGAAGTCAGTCAATACATTATTGTATTTTTGCCATTCAAAGATACAAGTCAAACCAATGTTCTTGCAGTTTTGAAAAATAGCTGATATTCCCTTGTTCATACTGTGACTGAGTCAACTTACAGCACAATTTTTTTGAAGCTATTTATAAACTACAAAAATGAATTTTGAAAGGTCCCACTTGTTCAATTTCCAATTGGTCATTCTACTCTCTCAAGCTAACCAGAACCAATCCTACTTTAATTTTATGCATCTCTCATACAAACTACATCCCAAAATAGTTCTTAGAATTATAGGATATACAGCACCACTATTCCTTCAGTCTAACCCCAGGTGCTCCTGAATGTTTCTTACACATTACAGTTAAAAAAATTTGCTTCTGTTCTAAAGCTGCAGAATGGAGAGATTGTCTTTGGTCTGCCCTGCATGATCTGGTCCCCTACAGCAGGAAGGATCAAAATGTCTCGATAATTAAGTATAGCAGAAATTGCTTGACATGAGATCCCTGGTCCTGAAACTATGTGTTTACTGCGTCTGTTTGATTATGTGCAGGTGATAACTGATGGTTACATTTGGAAAGGACACTTCGTGGCCAAAAAAAAGGAGTACTTGTGGCACCTTAGAGACTAACCAATTTATTTGAGCATAAGCTTTTGTGAGCTACAGCTCACTTCATCAGATATAAAAAGTGGCCAAAATTGTAGTGCAGTGAACTGGAGATTAGAAGTGGCTCATACATGCATGAAGTGAGTTGCATGAACAGGTTTTATGAAGATATTTAATTTGACTGTCAAAGTACAACTTTATGCTTGATCTTCCCTGGCTATCTGAAAGACAGGAGTAAAGGCTAATGGATTATATGGCTCCATTGCCTAGTGAGTAATACTATAGATTTACAATACAATAGGAATATAAATCCTGATTATCCTCTTCCTTACAATTTGTAGACTCAGTCAAACTCAGTGCTGCTGAAAAGGAAGGGAGCTATAAAATAACGTTTTTTCTCTCCAACTCCTGGACCAGCAAAGAGCTGAAACAACCTCCTGGTGTGACTCTGGGTTTGTCTACATTGGAGCTAGAAGTTGTACTTTCCCACTCAAGTAGACACACTTTTGCTAGCTTTGATAGTTCACTAAAAATAGAAGCAAGAGAAGGGGCTAGCTGCCCTCAATATGATCTTGTCTCAGTACCTAAGTATGTATTTCAGGTGGCTAGCCCTCCTACCACTACAGCTACACTTCTGTTTACAGCATGCTAGCTCAGAGTTAGAGCCAGACATGCCAAACCCACGGAAAAAAATTGGGCTTGTTTTTGGTTTAAGGTTTGCTGGTTGGCTAGTATCTTGTTGGGCTTGTAGCTTTTTTTGGGGGGGGGGGGGAAGAATCGGCTCCCAGCAAGCAGGGGCAAGGGCAGGGCTGGCCCACAACATTTTGTCACCTGAGGCGGGGAGCTCAAATGATGCCCCATGCCCCCTCACTGGGGCCAAAACTTGGAAGGGTCTCAGTTCTGCCTTCTTCTAGTGCTCTGCTACCTACCCCAATAAAGGAGAACTAACAACTTAATATGCCTTGTTCAGAAATTTTAAATAACACTGAACTTTTCTTGTTTGCATAGTAAACACTGGCATATTTATTTGTTTGAATAATCAAAGTGGTGCTTTCCCTGCCTTCTTGGTTCAAAGATTTGAACTGCTTCCTGAAGGTCCACAGTCTGGGCCAGCTCATGCTCTATTGAGATGGCTGCAAGGCTGACCAGCCTCTCCTGTGTCATTGTGGAGTGTACAGGTATTTTTATTAACTTCAGCTTGGAGAAGCTGCATTCTCCACTGGCAACTGTTACAGGAAGTGTTAGAAGTATGCGCAGAGCAACAAAAGCATTTGGAAAGAGGGTGGTCATCTTATTTATGCACATATATTCCAGAACAGCCTTTGGAGTTGATCCTGCTGAAATGCATCTTGAAAGGGCTTTCAGTTCATCACCTAAATCACTCACATCAATATTGCACGTCATCATGTGTCACTGTCTCTAGTGCCCTGTATTGCTGGTGTAGGTCTTCAAGTACAGTGAGGAGTTTTGGAATATCATACAACATCCCAAATGTACTGCTGTGTTCCTTGAGCTGCATGAAACGTTTAACTGACTGTATTACACAATCTAGCACCTGATTAAAGAATTCAACTTTGAATTGTTGTTTGGGGTCTCTTATGGGATTATCCCAGGCCTCATAATCAAAAGGTCTTCTTTGGTGACTCTTGTATTCTTGAATGGGTGGGAAAATAGCTTCAGTGTGAAGTTCCTCTGCCAACTTCTGTGCACTCTTCAGAAGGTTTTGAAATCCCTCATCTGACCAGTAAGACTCTAGGTATGACTTTGCTTTGTCCAGTTGTTCCATTGGTCCAGATATATCAAGGTCAACACCTTGAAGTCTCTTGCTTACAACATTTATTTCAAACAGTATGTCATGCCACAACACTAAGCCACACAGAAATTGGAAGTTATGTATGTTTCTGGTTATTCCATTTCCCTCTGCCACTGTTCTCCAATGAACAGTTCCTGTCATAGCATTATCCTCCATAATGGTAACTATGGCATCATCTATCCTCCCAATTTGGTGGTTGATAGGCTTTATTGCCTCCACTCGATTTTCCCATCGTGTGGCACTCAGTGGTTTCAGTGTCAGAGAGGATGTTTCTAGCTGTTGCTTCAAAATTTGCCATCAATGAGTTGATACAGAGAAAAAAAATGTATATATACACACAGATGCTTTGAATTACATTTAAAAATTCAGCAGCCTCACTAGAAGCTGATGCTGCATCACTGACCACAAAGTTCAATGAATGAGAACTGCATGGGACAAAAAAAGCTCGAGGGTTTAACTCTCAGATCTGTGTCTGCACTCCTCTGTTCTTTCCTCTCATGTTGGCACCATTATTGTAGCCCTGACCTCTCATGTTACCTATTGCAATTCCCCTTCCAGCTTTCTGAGCAGCACATTTGTCATACCAGCTCCTGTAGTATCAATGTCAACAAATTCTAGAAAATGCTCTGAAAGTCACCATTGCAGGGACAGTTTCACTAGGTTCTGAAGTTGTTACAAAATGCACCATTAAAGTCATTTGTTCCGTATGGCTGATGTCATGTGTGCAGTCCAGCATAACAGAGTAATATCTTGCTGACTTCAGATCAGCCACAATCTTCTGTTTGACTTTTGTTGCCAGTAACTGTAGGATCTCATTTTGAATTGTTTTTCAAAGGTAGTGGTGTGTGTACATTTCTTGTGTGGTGACTCTCCCTAGATGCTCCTGGAGTACAGCATCAAACTCAGCCATCAGCCCCACAATTTTAAGGAAGTTTCCATTGGTTGGCACATACAGCTGATCTGAAGTGCCATGCAGTGCTAGGTTTTGGGTAGCAAGCATTCTCACAATGGCAATGAACCTTTTCAGAACATTTTGCTGGTAAAGAGACTCTGATGCAATCTTCTCTTGATGCTGATCATCTATGGTGCTCTATAACCTTAGTCTCATCTCAAGCTCTTTCCACCTATGGAATGCTCTTTGGTGATTTGCTTCCTTCTCAGGGCATGCCAGATTTTTCCAGTCCTTTGTTCCTGTAGAACCCAATGTGGCTGGAACATTAGACTGGCAGAGTTTGCAACAAACACAGTATGCAGCATTTTGGGTTTTTGAGTACATAAATCATGGCCTCTCTACTTTGTCACCACTGGGGATTTCACGCCAGTAATGTGTTGGATGGAAACTTCTATTTTCATTGTCTTTGGGGAACATGAAGTTTTCCACTTGCTGTGGCCCATGTAGTACAAGGAAGTCCCTCAGACTACTGCTCAAGTGGGTCCACAGTCCTGGATCATCTAGACTTAAGGAACTAAACTCAGCAGCAGCTGTTCAGCTGTTTCTTGCACCTCTACCACACTCTTCTCTGATCATGCACATTCATGAAGAAAAGTGTAGGTTACATCCATTTGAGATGGAGATATGGATGCTGCAGTAGCTGCCAGGTCACCTGCACTCTGACTAACTGGGGAAAATCAGGGATCTCCTCACCACTCACATCCTCACTGGGACCAGAAGGCTCACCGTGAACATTTGTGTCTATGTATCTCAGGAGAGCTCCTTCCTGCTTAGATAGAAAAGCTTCCTTTGATTTCTTTTTTATGAATGCTTCCCCAGAGGGGCGTTTTCTTCTTTCACTCATGACTGCTGTTCTGTGCCAGCTATAGTAGCTCTCAACACTCAATTGAAGGGACAAATAAGCAGGCTGGTAGCAGGGCCTGAGTGAGCCATCAGCATCTTAAGGGCCTAACTGGCTCCTACTACTTAAGTTGACTGCCTGTTCTCCTCAAAAAGAAAAGGAGTACTTGTGGCACCTTAGACTAACAAATTTGAGTATAAGCTTTTGTGAGCTACAGCTCACTTCATCGGATGCATGAGCTGTAGCTCACAAAAGCTTATGCTCAAATAAATTTGTTAGTCTAAGGTGCCACAAGTACTCCTTTTCATTTTGCGAATACAGACTAACACGGCTGCTTCTCTGAAACCTGTTCTCCTCAAGTGGGTTCAGGGAAGCAGCAGGAAACAGGAAGCTTCCTGAGAAGCTGGTACTAATCAGTCCAGCCTCCTGGGGGTGCTAGAGAGGTACATAAGAGGCTCCTCCTCTCTCTCTGCAGCTCCTGCTGCTTTCTGTTATTCCCTCTCACCTTTTCTCCTGCCTGCCAGTTATGTCTCTTGTGCCCTCCTTCCTCCAGCACAGCACTCCACCACCTCTGTGCATCTAGATGCCAGAGAATACATATGCACCAGCAGCAGACAATTTTCTACACTCTGGGTCCTAGAGGCACCCCCTGCCCCCCTCACCCCCCACACACAGTCGCCTCAGTTTGCCTATGGTAAGGCCAGCCCTGGGCAAGGGCAGGGAGAGATTATCTTGATTTTTGGTTTATTGTGAAAGTTGGGGTTCTTATGTACCGCATGAAAGTTGGCAACTGTGGTTAGAACTGGCATGTTTACTCAAGCTGAAAAGTACATCTTCCAGCTCCTTAGAGCAGTTGCAGGGCTGCTCTAGGTTATGCCTCCTGTACATCCAGCAGCTGCAGTGGCCAATAATTGGTCAGACTACTGTGCACTCCTCCCTGCCCCCTCTGATCTTCTTATGCTTCCTGCATTAATGGGTGGCATAGAACCAGCTACGTTGTTTTTATGCAACCTGAGGATTCCATTGTGGCAGGAAAAATGCTCAAATGACCTTTCAGGGCAGCTTTCTCCCTGGTCATCACTGACTTGGCTGTGAGAATAGAGACTTATAATTTGGTAGCACTTTACACAGTGTAAGTGACTACACAATGTGCAAAGCAGCCAGGAATCTGGCCCAAGAGGTCTGTATCAATGGGTTTGTATTATATTGGTACCACACTCTGGCAGTTTCTTGATTTATGAAGGGCATAAGTTTTTGGTATATGATGTAATCTACATAGTTTATGCAGCTTTTAAAATTTTAACATTCAATTTTAGGAATTGTTTCCCCCTCTCACACACAGCGCTGTCAATGAGATGAAGCACAGAAAACACCTTGGAAAAGTAGCTTCTTGACCTACTATTGGAAATCTAGACACATTTTTCCATAATAATGCTTAGCAGTTCCCAACACCCTCCCGCCTTAATTTTGATATAGTTGCCCAACTCATTGTGCTAGGGCAACACTTTAGGTTTTCCCAGCTTTCATCAGTAGACACACAGGAATATTGCACACAACAGCAGCAAACAAAAGTGTGCACAGACAAAAACAGAGCAGTGGCTCTGTAAAAATGATCCATTTCACAATATAAAACAAAGAATAACCTTGGCGTGGCTTTTCAGAAACAGGCGGGGCTTTTCAGAAACAGGCAAAGTACCTACTTCTAGAAGTTCCCGCTGAGGTCTTTTAGACCTAAGCATTTTCAGACTCATAATTCCCAACATGTGCAGCTCTATTATTGGTACCACTTCTGCAGGGCCGGCTCTAGCATTTTTTGCCCTCCCTGCTTTTTTTCGTGCCCCCTCGCTCGCCCCCGGCTCCGCCTCAACTCCGCCCCTTCCCCAAATCCCCGGCCCCGCCTCCTCCCCCGGACGTGCCGAATTCTCCCCCCCACTCCCCATTGCTTCCTGCGGCTCCCCCCATCCCCCGCCCTAGCTCACCTCAGCTCCGCCTACTCCACTCCGCCACTCCTCTTCTCCCCGCTCCCTCTCAGGCGGAGGAGAAGCAGCGCGTTCAGGGGAGCAGGCGGGGTGGAGGAGAGCGGGGGTAGTGGAACCGCTCCCCGCCCCAGTTCGCCTCCGCTCCACCCCCGCCGCTTCCCCCGAGCGCGCCGCCGCTGGGCTCCTCCTCCCTCCCAGGCTTGCAGTGCCAAACAGCTGTTTGGCGCACGGCAAGCCTGGGAGGGAGGGAGGGAGGAGAAGCGGAGCGGCGGTGGCGCGCTCAGGGGAGCAGGTGGAGGCGAGCTGGAGCACATTTCTAGGGGTGGCATGGCCGGCGCCGGAATGCCGCCCCTAGAAATGTGGCGCCCCAAGCACCTGCTCCTTTTGCTGGTGCCTAGAGCCAGCCCTGCACTCATGAATCTGTAGTAAACAAAGTTCAGGTCTCCATGCTTATTTTGAGACCTGTCTCCAGTGCAGCCTGCAGGGCTGCTACTAACCAATGGGAATTACAAATTTGAAAAGTCCTGGTGCAGACACAGCTCTAAGGCCTGATCCAGATTTCACTCAGGTCTTGTCTCTGCTGGGAGGTCCGTCCCCCCCCCTAAAACTTTTGGTTTTTTTAATTTAAAATTCTATCTGTGAGAATCAGGAGTAACTACATGAAGTCACTAGAAACAGATTCTACATCTGATATGTGTATCCATATTAACAGTTAATAAATGACCTAAGTAGAGTTACTGTAGAAGCCCAAGGCCCATCAACAAGCCACCTTCTTTAAGTGGCTTTTGATTTGGGGCTCTCAAAATTGTTTTCTTTTGCTGTATTTACAGAATAAGACTGACTCTTCAGAGGTGACATTTTCATTCCTGTGGAAGGTTTGCAGTTTCCAATACTGCTTTTCTAGAGAGACAATGACCAAGATTTTCAGGACTAACTAGTGATTGGGGTGCCTAAATTGGGGCACTTTAAGGGGACCGATTTTCAGAGGGCAGGTGTAGAGCACATCCTGAAAAGTTGGGCCCATTTAAGGTACTCAAGTTGGAGGCACACATGCACACCCCTGTCCCCAAAAAGGAAGCAGCCAGACCCTAAATAAATAAAATTAAATAAATATATAAAAAAATCACTAATCACAAATCTTGGCTGATGGTAGTAATTAGACATCAAGGTGGGATAAGTACTTTAGACATACGTATATCATAAGAATTAAAAACAGACTGCAAGAGGCAGCACTGAGTATAGGGGATGGGATAACATGAAAAAATAACATAGAATTTTAGATCCCATCTAGAGTAGGAAAAATTGTCACTAACCTGTACACCAAAAATAATTCTGTTTCCGAACATATCCACTAGGATGCATACGTATGTATTGCATCACTTTTTTCTCTCCAAATAGTTGGATGGCATAGTTGATGGGAGTTAATAACTGCTTAGAGTTCATTTTTTTCTTTGCAGGAAATGGATGAGTTATGTCTTCACTGCAAAAAGGGTGTGGGGTTTTTTTTGCATCAAGATGCTATGCAGGGTAAAAAACACTCTACTGGAGAGAACGCACTGCCATTTTTTACCTTGATGTGGCTATATCGAGGTAAACCCCAGATTGGGGGCAAGGGAGGGTATGGAGTTGTTTTAAACTAGATATATGGAGGTAAAAACTACTTATGTTTTTTTTTTTTTTAAAAAGGAGATAGCTAATTCAAGACAGCTATCTCAATATAAAGCAGCTTTATTTGTTTTTGTAATGAAGACATAGCCTGAGTTGCTTGCAGTAACACTATCATGTTTATTTGTATGTAACAAGTAATTATTTACTGAATTGACATTGATTTTTATTTTTTAGCATTTTATTGCTTTAAATACTCAATTGCAAGAAATTATTAGTTTACACTTTATTTTTCTCTGTTTAAATGTTCAGAGTTGCAGGAACGTATTGGAAGCTCAGGCAATATTATTTAATGGAATTAGACATGGATATTCAAAAAGTTAGAACTTTATAACCATTAGAAGTCAAATTATCAACATCATGTCAAAAGATACAAAGTAAATATCTTTAAAAATCAAACTCTAATAAGTTCTCAAGTAGTGTTTCTTACTTGGCTATCTATAAATTTCAATTTTTGGTAGAAATATTTTCTCAGTCGTGTGTGATTTACATTTACAGATAAAAGTCTAATTCTTCCAAGCCTATGTATAGCCAAGTGACTGTTATCCAATAAGTATTTACCATTTACGTTTTTTAAAATGAAACTTTCAACTAACAAGTCCATTTTTCCCCATATGTAAGCCAGCCTGTTGTGTTAGCATTAGCCATTTTCTGAGTGTCTAGAATATTTTGCAGCCCTGGAGACAGTGCATTATTTCATCCATTTGTATCTCATTTTATTATAGCATGTGTGTCACCAACACACTATAAAACTTTTAGGGAAAGCCATTGTGTTTAGTACAACTACAACTAAGAGTAAACTAATTGCCACCGTCCTCAAAAATGCTGGAAGAATATATTAGAGCCTCACTGGTGCAATTGAGCCAGTGATGTACTAATGGGAATGTTTTTCCTTAAATTCCTTAATGGAGACATGTCCTGAATCATGATGCCAATAATCAAAGCCATTAGGACATTGCATCTGTGCTTTCAAAAACAATTTTAATTAAGATCTAGTTTACTATTTCTTCACTACTGCTTGTTGAAGGTATGGTGAGTGAGGTAATATCTTTTATTGGTCCAAGTTCTGCTGGTGAGAGAAAGAAGCTTTCGAGCCATACAGAGCTGGTTCTCTCAACAACAGAAGATGGTCCAATAAGAGGTATTACCTCATCCACCTTGTGTCTCTACTATCCTGGGACCAACATGGCAACAACTCCACTGTATACACATTAAAGGTATGTTCTGTTGCTTCTGCTACTAGGACAATTTGTCCTACATGATCACACATGGAAATGACAAGTGGTGAAGTGGTAAAAAAAATAAGAGAAGTGAGTAAATTAACCTAAACTAAACTCCATCATCTCCAAATAAGAAATGGGAGAACTCCATTTATCCTTCACTACTCTACTGGAAGTGACCCCTCTCTGGGAAGAGAAAGCTTGGAACAAGGAGAGAGAGAGTAGAGTTGGGAACAGCAAAAAAAAAAAAAAAAACACAACACATGAACTAGAGAGAAGAAACAAGGAAGAGAGGAGATCTGAAAGGGAAGGAAGAATAGAGAATTTATAACCAAGTTTCAAGTAAGGAAAGTAGAATTACATGATAAACAAAGTCCCATCTGAGACATAGAAATCCCAGTGATGAGAGAAGAGCCATATGATTTTGCATTGGTCTTGTTCCCCACATGCCCACCTGCTCCAGTTATCAAATGCATGTCATTTTCCTGTGTATCAGGATAGGCATTACTTAGAAATCCATGAGAAGGGAAAGGAACATTAGTATTACTTTATTTACAGCTATTATCAGAACTGGTTAAGTTGTACATAGGTGTAATCTCTTGCATCTGTCAAAGTCATTTCAATGATGTGGGAGTGTGGGGTCATAGATCATGTTTCTTCACAGCACTGGGCAATTTTCTAATCTTCGTTGCTGAGGTTTTTCCTCCAGCATTAAAAAAAATCCCTATGATTAACTAAAAAAAAAAAAGCCATTCTTGTACTATAAATAATAGTTATAATGCTTACTATATGATTCAAGTCTCCTAACTGGAAGTTATTTTCAGTCATGTTGGGGGGAGAAGAGAGAGACTTGAAGCATGTCATGGTATCAAAGAACTTATTAAAGTTCAACATCCAAGGGGTTTTCTATCTAAAAAGTGGCTGATAAACAAAAAGATATCACATGTATTAAACATCAGTTGTAAGCTTGCAGCTCTTTGATGCAACAGAATGGGATTAGAAATTTGGGGCCTGATTCTCAGTTTCCCTGTTGTAAATTTGGAATAATGCCCTTGAAGTCAGGAGCATCACACTGGTGTTAACTCAGTGTGAGGTCAGAATCAGATTTTTGGAAAGCATCAGATTCATAAATGTACTCCCTTTTATGTGGCTATGATAAATGACTGGCATAAAAATAGGTAGCTTTCTGATTAAAACTGGAAGTAAATCCAGTCAAAATGAAAATGGTTATAATTTTCACATATCTAGCATACTGTTTACTGGGCCAGGTCCTTGGCTCCAATCCATCCTACTTATGCCACTCCAGCAGCATTGTGTAGGGGAAGTTATAGCTATGTTGGCTCTATGCCACTTAACTCTGTCCCTATTGCTCCCCATCCAGGATAAGCAGCATTCCAGGAACATGGTGTGGGACAGCAGCTGAAGCACCTTGCATTCCAGCATTTTTGGAGCAGCAGAAAACACTCCTGGAGTGTTGCAGATTGCATAGGATATAGCCCCATAAGTAGGGCCCTATCGTTTTTCATGGCCATGAAAAACATGTCACGGATGGTGAAATCTGGTCTTTTGGGTGCTTTTACCCTATACCATACAGATTTCACAGGAGAGACTAGTGTTTCTCAAATTGAGGGGCCTGACCCAAAGGGTAGTTGGAGGGGGAGGGCTGTCACAAGGTTATTTTTGGGGGTGGGGAGGGTGGATCAAGGTATTGCCACCCTTACTTCTGCGCTGCCTTCAGATCTGGGCAGCTGAAGAGCTGTGACTGTTAGCCAGGCACCCAGCTCGGCAGGCTGTGCCCTGCCAGCAGCAGCGCAGAAGTCAGCGTGGCAATACCATACCATGCCACCCTTACTTCTGGGCTGCTGCTGGCGGTGGCTCTGCCTTCAGAGCTGGGCTCCCAGCAGCGCAGAAGTAAGTGTAACCGTACCGTGACCACCCCCTATAACAACCTTGCAACTCCCCCACAATTCTTTTATGGGTCAGGACCCCCAAAATTACAACACCATAAAATTTCAAATTATAATAGTAAATTTCATGATTTCAGCTATTTAAAAAATCTTATGACCATGACATTGACCAAAATGGACTCTGAACTTGGTAGGGCCCTACCCATAAGGCTGCTCAGATTTATACTGAGGGCAAAAGTGATCACCAAAATTGGGCAGAAAGCCACTTTTTCCCTGACCCTTCCCTTTGGGTTCTATCTATCTTAGCTGGAACCCTTCATGTAACCAGTCTTCTCTTCGTAATTTTTCCTTTCTTTGGCCAGGCAGTCTAAAACAATAGAGCTTTCTACCACCTTGAGAACATAGTACCTGAGCAGAGACTTAACACCCAGTCATCAATGTCATTTTTATATGCACAGCACCTGATACCAATGATATTAGGGAGACCTGGTGGGGGAGAATATCTTAAAGGACCAACTTCTTTTGGAATTGACACTGCTACAACCACATTATATTAAGCAGGATAAGAATTTAAGCCACTGTAGATAAAGTTAGTATGAGCTAACAAAATGTCACTGAAAACTATACCCCACGCTGTGCATGCCTTTTCTTAGTGAAGGCACTGATGACTAGGTAATATACATTAGCATAAGGATTAAGAAATTAAGAACTCAAAAGTTAGAAAGCTTCCAAAGTTAAGGTTTCTCCTGTAGACATGTTGTACACCTTTGGACCTAATCTTTACCCATCTACTGTCACAATAGAAGGCCCTGCCTACAGCAGAATTCATATGGTCCTGCTACATGGTAGGTCTGAAAAGTGATTTTAATAAACATACAAGTATCACTTTTCACAGCAGATGTACTCAGTCCTGGCAAGCCTAGGGACAAATTAAGCCCCGGATGGGGGGTTGGGGGAGGCAGCAGGGACCAGGCTCCAGCCTGCTGGTGCTTCCCTGAAGTCCCATGGCCAGGGCACAGGGCCTGGGGATGGAGCCTGAAGCCATGTGGCTGGAGCCTGGACTTGCCCCTGCGCAGCTGGAGCCTGGGAATGGAGCCCAAAGCCCCATGTCCAGAGCCTGCCACCCCAGGGCTGAAGCCCAAAGCCTGAGCCCCACCACCCCTGCGAAGGTGGGAAAATCACAGGCTGCCTGCTTTTCCAGCATTGTGCCCCAGGTGTCTCCAGAGGGGGACAGGGCCCAACCCCTGCTGGTGGTCCCAGCAACCAACACCAAGGTGCTACTTTACCCCCTCAATCACAGTCCAGAAGGCCATGGCTACAAGAAAAGCCCCTGGTGGCCACATTTGAGAAATGCTGACTTAAGTAGTAGAGTTTAGGGCACCAGTGGGACTAGTGCATCTGCCACAATAGGCAGAATGAACTGGCCATTTCCCAATGCAAAGTACAGCTGCAGGACCAATTTGGAATACTGTAGCCTCCCAGTTGAAACAGAGATCAAGGGGCACCTCTGCTATTACTCCATGGTCCAGGAGCATTGTCTAGTGATCTCAGCCTAGGTCAGAGAGCCAAACTCTGAAGTTCCAATCTTGGCTCTGCCACTAACTGTATGCTGGCTCTGCCTTGGGAGTGTTACTTAACATCTCTACCTCAGCTTCCCCTTCTGCAACACAGGGGTAATAGTACTGACCTCTCAGGGCTGCTGTGAAGAATGAGAACCTAGTGTCTGAAGAGTCCTCTGTGTAGTGTAAAGTGCTTTTATTATGACACACAAAGGGAGTAGGCTTCACTTAGATTCTGCAGGCTCATATCGATGCTGCAGAAATGGCACAGAATCTATAAAAACCTGCTTCAGAAATAATTTCTGAAGTGCCACAGAACTCCAAGAGCACTGATCACAGGAGGCACAGAATGGGAAGTAAAACAACTTTATTTTCAAATATGAAAGTAGAACTCACTGTACTAGCAAGAGTAAAAGCTTGCTTTGAGTTATAAACTGAACAAATTTGATGTGGAAGCCACTGAGAACAAACATGGATCACCAAGAAAGGCCTCATTTTTAAACACACCTTGTCATGCAAGACTGTAATTAAACATATCAAGCAACTTTGAGTGAGTTTTTCCTTCAAATGACAAAGATTTTCTTCAATAGGATAAACTAGAGATTTGGGCCCAGCCCACATTGTGAAGAGATACAGAACTCCCTGTCCTGTGATTACATTAACATGCAGGCCCTCCCTTTTAAGTCTCAATATTTCATTTAAGGAGTCAGTGACCCTACATGCTTATGGGAGGTGAGACATGTGTCCATGCGTGATAGAGCAGCCCCTTCTTGAGCACTTTCCTGCTGTACTGCATCTCTCTGGGCAGAGACCAATTGAGGTGCCCATGTTTTCCACAAAATGTAATAAGGCGACCTGGCCTAGGGTAGCCTCCTGCATCAGAGCACTGTATGACAGATGCATCTGCCTCAGTTTCCCCTCAGTCCAGCCATAAAAATAATACAGTTCCTCTCATTGTCCAATTCAAAGTCCCACCTCTGGGCATGGCTTAGTCATGTACACATAAAAGTCCATAGAAACCTCATGGTAAAGCAAGTGTCCCCAGTTCTGCTGTAAAACAGAGATACAGCAGTTCTCTCTGGGGACCTCACTTCCAGCTCATCCACCTGAGAGGGGAATAGAGACCAGCAGCACTCAGTTCCCAGTGCCTTTCTGCCTTTGGTCCAGGGCCCCACTCTCCTGAAAGCAACCAGCATCATGACTCTTCAACCCAAAACACAGTCCAGTGCCTGAGCTCTGTCAGATATATCTATACTGCAGCTGGGAGCAAGCCTCCCAGCCTAGGTGGACAGACTCATGCCTAGCTTGGCTGTAGCTAACACACTAAAATAGCAATATGTATGTCATGGTTCCAGCAGCAACTCAGGCTAGCCATCCAAGCTCAGACCAGGGGATTAGGCAGGCTTGAGAGCCTGAACTACAGCCCAAGCTGCAACATCTACACTGCTATTTTTATCACAATAGTTTGAGCCCCACTAGGACAAGTCTGGCTACCTGGGCTTAGAGCAGTGGTTCTTAACCTAGGGAGCACGCACCCCCAGAGGGTGCATGATGCCCTTTCTGCGGATGCAAGACATGCCAGATTTTTTTAGAAGGTAAATCATCGAAAACACAAACTAAACACACGCATGTAAGTACAACGACTTTGTTTCATCAAACCTATGCATTTATTATTATACATTTTTTAATGATTTCTGTAATATACAAACAAAAAATATATCTAGGTTTAAAGAACTGACCTACTGCAACAATTTTTGATAAAGGGGTGCGAGAACATATTTTGAGAACCAAAGGGGTACAGGCTGCAGTAAAGGTTAAGAACCACTGGCTTAGAGACTCACCCCCAGATGCAGTGTCAACATAGCCTTTCAGCCTCCCAGCTCTGGTTCAGGAAAGTCAGCAGTCTAGTCCCTCCCTAGTCTCTCAATCAATTCCTTGCTGTTTACATGGAGGTCCTGCAGAGCTTCCCACTCTCTGCAACTGCCTTGACTCTCCCAGGTAGTTCTCACCTGCTCTGTTCCACTCCTTTGCGCGGGTGCTGTGCTGTGCCTCGCCCATCCCCTTTCCTTGCACCCTCCTGTGTCAGACTGCTTTCAGACTCTTCCAGTCTCCCTACTATAGCCCAGGTGCCTTCTTTTAAACTCAGTTTAAGCCCTTCTGTTAAGCAGCTAATCAGTCACAGGTGCACTGGACCCTGCTTCATACTAAAGGGGCTAATCACCCCATGACACCAAGATTGCCTACTTGGAATGGAATATGGCTCTTCCTTTGCAAAAGTCTATTCTAATTGCCCCATGTAAAGGAAAGCTGGCCTGCCTGGCTGTTCAGTCAGGGCCTAAGATTTTTGAAAGCAACCCTCCCCAGACTTTCTGCTTGGGAAACAAAACCACTAAATAGTACTGTTCTCAATGCTACATCTTCCATGGGCTGTGCGTGACTCCTCCATTGGGGGAGGCTTTGTGCACCCAGCCTGTGGCCCCAATCCTAGTCCTACCCCCATTCAGCCTCCTCCCCAAGAAGCCTCATCCATACTCCACCCCCAGCCCCTCTCAGCTCCCTTCCCCCACCTGCCAGCTGGCCAACCGACCGCTCATGCACCTCTTTGCCCCTCCCCTGGTGCCCCACCTACCCCTCACACCTCTTTGTCCTCTCCCACAGTCACCCTGCCCGTGCTTCTTTGCCTCCTCCCCGGTCTGCTGCTCACACCTCTTTGCCTCCTCCCCAGTCCCTCCCCCACCTGCCACTCATGCTTCTTCGCCCTCTCCCCCAGTTCTCCCCTCTGCCCACTGCTCATGCCTCTTCGCTCCCTCCCGCCCGCCACCTGCCCACCTGCTGGCCACTTGCACCTCTTCAACATAGTTACCGTTGCTCATGGAGGTGGTTTTATTATGTCAATGGAAGAACTCTCTCCCACCAGCATAGAGCATCTACATGAATGATCTTACAGCAGTACTGTTGTAACCTTGCAAGTGTACACATGGTTTTAGGGCAGGGATTGGCAACCTTTGGCATGCAGCCCGTCAGGGAAATCCGCTGGTGGGCCGGGATGGTTTGTTTACCTGCAGCGTCTGCAGGTTCGGCCGATCACAGCTCCCAGTGGCCGCAGCTCGCCATTCCAGGCCAATGGGGGCTGTGGGAAGTGGCGGCCAGCACATCCCTCGGCCCACACCGCTTCCTTCATCCCCCATTGGCCTGGAACAGCGAACTGCGGCCAGTGGGAGCTGTGATCAGCCAAACCTGCGGACGCAGCAGGTAAACAAACCGTCCTGGCCCGCCAGCAGATTTCCCTGATGGGCCACGTGCCAAAGGTTGCCGATCCCTGCCTTAGGGTATGTCTTCACTGCAATTAAACACCTGTGGCTGGTCTGTGCCAGCTGACTCAGGTTAGCAGGGCTCAGGCCAGGGAGCTGTTTAATTGTGGTATAGATATTCAGGCACAAGCTGGAGCCTGGGCTCTGGGACCCTGTGAGGGGGGAGGGTCTCATAGCTCAGGCTCCAGCCTGAGCCCGAGCCCATGTTTCTACACTGCAGTTAAACAGGTCCTTAGCCCAACTCAGCCGGCACGGGCCACTCGAGGGTTTTTAATTGCCGTGTAGACATACCCTTAAACAACATTTATATAAGTCACAGTCCAAAAACTCATACTTAGCCTACTAACTAAACTCATTAACAATGTGCCCTCTAAGGCAGTTTACACTGTAGTTTGGACTTGGACTTGGACTTGTAGTCTCTCTTGAAATATCAATGCTACCAGGGCATGCGCAGGAATCTAAATTTGACCCCTTTTGGAGGGATACGTTCTGTACCCCTGTGAAGGCCCGTGGCTGGAGGAGCTGTCAGCTTCTACCGCTGCCCTGGGGCCAGAAGAGCTCGCTCTTCTCCCTCCCCGGACAAAGCCCCAGGGCTGGGAGAAGCTCTTGCTGCCCCCATTCCCCGGGGCTGGAGGAGTCCGGTGCCCACAATGATTACGGGGAAGCCCATGCCCCTGCTTGCCCCTCTTGTGCATGCCCCTGAATGCCACTGTTGTCTTGAGATGGTAACGTCATTTGTTCTGCCAGTTTAATGTCCTGGGGTTTGGTTATCATGACCTGTGGTGGTTGTTGCCTTTCTGAGACCTTCTCAGGCAAAATGGCAAACTTAGTGTCCCTTACTTCCCTTCCTTCTGGAAGGTGTAGAAGGTATTGCCTATTCTTCCTCAGTATATGTCTGTCTGGGGTGACAACTTCGTAAGACTACAGACAGGGCCAGATTACGACATTCTGAGGCCCTAAATTATGTCAAGTGTAAGAGGCCCCATACCATAAAAAAATGAATTTCTTATTTTCACAGAAAGCACACTGAATATATAAACACAAAAGCTTTATGTTTGCATATATACAAAGGTGAAGTTGTAAAAATAGAACAATAATCTTCATTTTCAGCAGCCCTCTCTGTAATAATGACATCATGATAGAAATAAATTTTAGACAAATTCTTTGAACTAATTGCATATGTAAGTAAAGTAGAAATAAACAATACAATATAAAAAATACAAAATAAACAATTAATTGTTGGGAATTTTCTTTTGCTATACTATAAAAATACAATGTATTATGCATACAGTATGTGATTTTTAAGTCTATATTAGAATTTTTACATAGCATACGACCTATAATAAAATATTATCTTTCATGCACCAAACCCAGTGAGGAGAAAATCCCAGACTTCTTCTAGGCAGACATCTCTCTTTGCAGTCGTTTGTCTATCCTCTGTCTCCCCCAGGACCACTGATTAATCTGAAGTAAACACTTGGGACACACAGAGTGACAACAAGCTACATGCACGAAAGAGAAAGAAAGCATTTACCAGAAAAAAGTCTGGTAATCTCTAGACAGGCATTGAGAAAGTGCCTGAATATATAGGCAAACAAATATAATGAATATTATAGGCTTTAATAGCCGATAAATCATAGCTGCACATAGTTTGAAATAACTTGCTCACCAAAGTACTCAGAATATTTTGATATATATGTATATCTTTCTTCACTGCTCTCAAAATCCTCTATTTATCCTTTCGTCAGCAGTCTCTGATATTTACTGTGAAGGTTCCTGAAACTGACAAAGGAAAGCCAACACAAATTTATCCTCCTCAAGATCCACTTGACCCAAGTCCATAAGACGATCACCTGCAAACTCAATCATGTGCAGCATGGATAGCGCATGAAGCAGAAAATGGCGTGCGCACTAAATACACTATCGTACATATGTACAGGTCAAAAGAAGAAAGAACACACTAATATACAAGTATGAGCTTGGCAGGATTGCTTCATGACATTGCAGTCTCCGACCTCACATTTTCCCGATTTTGTCGGCAGTGAGATTATTTATTTATTTAAATAAGTTATGAAGGCATGGTCAGAATTTTACCAGAAGCAGCTGGCCAATAAAATGCTGCCTTAGGAGACTGATAGCAGATTTACATGTAGAAATACTAATTTTACAAGTGCAATTATCGTTATTTTTTTCTCAGCCCTGTCCTGCTGCCTGTCAATAATGAACAATTAGTGAAGGGTAAGAGTAGGTAAGGGTATTTGTGTAGCCTGATGTGTATATTTTTGTCATATTTGAACAAAAATGTATATATTTAGAGAGAATCTTCTTTTTCCCATATCTCCTTTATTTATCAACCGATTTCGATAAAATTTGAAATGGAGTCAGTTTTTTCTTTTTTAGAGGCCCCCTCATATTGCATGGCCCTAAGCTGTAGTTTAGCTACCTTATACTTTATACCTTAATCTGGCACTGACTGCAGGACAACCTCATGTGACACCACAGCTCTTTGCAACCACTGATTTCCACTGCATCATGTTCATGAAGTGGTGCGTTATCCGATATCTATTGTTATGTTTCTGGCACACCACACTGATATGTGTTGTGCACAGTAGTAACATTGTATTGAATGCTGGGTAGTTATGCTAAATTCTATTACTTGTGATTTGTGTTATGTTTTTTTCCAGAATGATGTTAACATCCCATAATAGTTTGCAACATTTGCAACAGTTTGGCACAGCCAAATACAAAACCTATCAGAAGCAACATGTATGAATGGTATTTCCTGGTACCACTAGGGAATGCTGTCATGACCTACTGATACCTGGAACGTGGTAGTCAAAGCAAAGATAAGGAAGGTACAGGATTGTATCAAAAAACAAGTATAGACTGGTGGATGACTTATCAAGTGCTCTCTAACTTATAAACAGGTTTAATTTGTACTACAAATATAGCTAGACTTAGGTACCTAGTTTCAAATCAGATCTCCTGTATAAGATGAATGCCATCCTGTGCAACTGATTGCTTCCTAGAAAGAATGGTATGGATGGCTCATTTTCATGTTGCAGTGCTTTGTCTTTAAACTGATTAAACTTGGCTATTTGGTCTCTCAAATATTTTAAATATAAAACTGTAAATGTAGTCAAACAATTGGCTACACTTTAGTCAAAAGGTGGCCTTTTTTGTTTAAGCTGGCCAGCATTCATGGTGCTACAACACTCATCTCTAGACTCATCTTCAGTATACCCTCTGCCTGGGGAAAGTGCTAGGGAGGAAACTGTAGTCTAGGAAGTGTTGGGAGTATTGATATGTTAGTACTCATTAGTTAACCTTAACTCTAACCTTCCCTAGATCCTATTTTCCTGCTCCCAGTAACTCTCCCTTTGTTATATTGTTACTTTGGGATAGTGTCATTCCTTTGCTGTGGTTTGGGTTGATGTACTTCATTGTTTCTTGTGTAGCGGGTAACCGGGTCTATACTCTGTGCCAGCTGTGGTAGCATTATTCATTTTCCTAAGGGACAGCAGCCCTTGTGTCTCATGCAAATTGAGGGGTCACCTTGGTTGGAGGTACCAGGCTTCACAATAAAGGACCCTCTCTGCCCTCTGGAGCTGGCAATAGCAATTGGGAATTATCTGCATGAACTCCAGCTACATTCTATGTGTTATGTATAGCTGTACTGAAGGGCGGAGGAATAAACCAGAGCAGCTTGGAAGAGCTGTGACTGTGACATGAGGAAATCTGGTATGAGTCTCCCCCCCCCCACATTTATTTTAAAAGCCAGTGGGGCGTTAAAAGTTTATTTAATTGCCACATACAACTCATAAAAAAACATTCCTACCCAACCTGTAAATCTACTGATGCTTGTAAAAAAGCTACTTTCAAACAATAAGGCTTTCTTCAGCAACTACAAATCAAACTTATTCGGAGTCATAAGATACCATCTATGTTATATATTGTTCCAATATGTTTTGAACCACAGTTATAGCTTTATTTTTCCCCCTCCATTAGGAGAATCACCAGTCTACCTTCAAATGTTTAACTCACTTTGATGTTTATTTAAAAACAAATTAATATTTTGTGCAGTCATGCAAGGCTTTTATAATGTCTGAGAAAATTGGGGGAAAATAAATCTACATTCCAGTTTTTTTTAAAAAAAACAAACTCCTCTAAATAATATTTCTGAGTTGTCAGTCTAAGCCAGGGCATAATCAAACTGGCCTTTCTCTATCCCATCAAGTCCATCAGCCCAGGTGGAGGTGGGCATACTCCTGTAGGGGTCTAGGAGAATTCGGAAGCATCGGACAATGAGAATGCCTAAGAAAATAAATAATAAGATCACAAAGACAAATGTGGTTTTCTGCTCCAGGGTCAAGCTAGCGTCTCGTGGAACATTCCCAGGAGGCAACAAAGTAGAAGTGATTGGCTCTCCTTCCATTGTCCAGGGAAGCTGAAAGAAGTAATCCCACAGTTTCCTTATTTTCATCATCAATTTGCTGAGGCCATGGTAGAAGTCACTTAGATGCACTTGTGTTATCTGCAGGGGAAGGGGAAAAAAATTTTAGCTATGAAAGCACCTTATTTTTGTGTGTGGTCTCATCTGAACACAGAGGGCATATGGGAAAGAACCCTATGGTTGTTTCCATTCCTCTATTATTGTTTTCTGAACATGTTTATTTGTTTCATAATATGAAAGGCCTAATATTACTGTTAAATAGCATGAACAGACATCTTGGCTATAAGATGGCCAAGTACTGGGCCTAAATGTGATTGGAGTAGCTTCCTGATCATGTACCATTTGGATTGATATAGAATTTTCCCTATCTTCAAGGGGAAGTGTCAGGGTGCCAATCACACTGCTCAGAGAACACTGCTAAAAGGTAAGCTACCGAAAGAACAGGTCTGAAGCAGACTGTGTCTCATTCCACCTGGGAGAAGAGTGTCATTACTGTGCCAGCAGTTCTGGAGGAGGAGGGTCAGAAAATAATATAATTTTTAACACCTTTCATCCATAATGATCCCAAAGGTACCCAGATGACACAAACAGGGATCTTTTACATACAACTGAAATGCAGACACCTCTGAGCTGGATGCTGGCAGCCATTCTGTTCCCATAGCACAACATGGCATTTATAAAAGACAGGGAAAATAGCTTCTTCATTTGAAACAAGAGGAATTTTAGGGAGGCAGTTCAGTCTCAAATGTAGCCCAACATATTAGTTAATGACCTTACCTCATGCTGAAATTCAATCTGTGATCTTTTAGTAAATACAGTGAGTCAGGAGCTAGGTTTCATATTTCACAGCATGCCGTAGTGCCGTGTAGTGTCATCAGGTCAGTACTGACTCAGGGCCAGATCATGCCATCCTTACATATGGCCCCAGTGAAATCAATGAGTAAAGTGAAGTATATTCAAATGGGTGCCTAAATGTGGCTATAAGAATGTCCCCTACCAAAATCATCGCCAGCACTGCCTACAGTACTTACATTTCTCTTAGTCTCACCTCAGGCATTGGCAAGGCCTTAACATATCTAGATTATAAAATCCATATAAGGTATGATGGCTACAGGTTATCCCTGCTTGTCCCCAATTTAGCACTATAGGCTACAATCGGTGCACTTCATGCAAATGGTAAGAAAAGAGACTGTTTTTAAACAAAATCAAACCTGGACTAGGAGGAAGGACACAAAATTGTGGAAACAAGCAAAACTTTTATGTTGCCATTTAAATCCATTGAGAATTAGCTGTCATTTACAATGGAGACTTGGTCAGTAATGACTTACAAGCACATGTCAATAAAAATAATTACCACTAAATGTGGTATTGAGAAAGCAGTTATATAATTACACATGAAGCATAATTTTAAAACCACATATACTTCAGATAAAACAATGGAAGAGGTAATAAAAGAACAAATGTCACAGCTGTACAATTATTAATGCCCGATCCAATGTATAACTGAAATGACAGAACGATATAAATTTAATTTGTTGTTAATTTCATATCTTTGAAAGTATATTTCCAGCTACCAGCTGATGAAAAATTCATGAGCCTCGCTAATAAAAAGAGCTGTAACCTTAGGCTCAAGCAGTTTAATAAAAGTGTCAAATCTTAGATGATACATGGAGGAAGAAATGTAACTAAAGTCCAATGATAAATCTTGTTATAAAAACACAGAAATTGAGACACAGGATTATAACATTTTGAAAATGATGCTATAATGAAGGTTGAAGACAAATGACTGCTACAAAAAAACCCTTCATTTTAGTCACCAAAGCCCTGAGTTAGCAAAGCACTTCAGTGCATGCTTAAGTCTCATAGACTACAATGACTTAAGAATGTGCTTTAAGTTAACCACAATATTAAATTCTTTGTTGAATTGGAGCTTGAAAGTCTCTCCTAAAACTACATTTTGGAGATACATTTTGTCATGCTTGCTTTCAGCACAGATTTGAGTAATTTAGGAAAGGGTTGGAAACATACATTCAATAATGTGCAATCATCTAAAAATGGGCTAAGGATTTTGGGGTCGGTGAGAAATGGGAAATTTTCACCTGTCAAGAAAGTTCAGATTTTTACTGTACTTGAAAAACCTCATTTTAAACTTAGCAGGTATATATTGCTCAGTAAAACACAAATGCTTTGTATTCTTTGAAGAAACCTGATTTCAAAATCATTTGATGAATTATTAAAGATTGTGTGCTAATTACTTTCTTTAAGGATTGAACAGGCACCAAAAATGGGGTGTGTGGTGAATGACTGCAGATGCAGAGATGGGTTGGGTAATCATTCTCATAGCCATAACTGGTTTCAGTTGATTTTATGTATCAACAGAGGTGTGAAGCATGCTTTGGACTCGGCAGCCATTCAGCCCCAGACTGCTCATTATCATGCTATAACTACATGCACCAACAACGGGTCTCGCCTTAAGTTCATACTGGAGTTCACTGGAGCACAATGGGGCTCTGATCCTAACTGTGGCCACTGCAATATAAAAGTTAAATCCAACAACAAAATGTTGCTAAAATGAAAGCAAAGTGCTTATCTTTCACATCATTTACAAAACTCACCTTTCTGAAAGCAAGGAAACAACTACATAAGGACCTCAGAGATCTTACACTGCCCATAGCGCAAACAAACATGTAGGGACAGACTCTCAGCTCCCAGTCCAGCTCCTTTGCACCATTCCTGAGCAACTGTGAGTTCCCTTTGTGTAGGAATCCCTGGGTCTCAAGGAGATGGCTAAGTGATTCTAGCAGCTTCCTACAGCACTCTGACAGTGTGACTCCATTGGAGCTGTGTACCAGGGACTCCTCATGGCAACATTGCCCCCAGTATAGAGGGCTACAGGGAAATGCTAATACAACCTCAAGTTGTATTATCTTCTCTGGGAAACACCTGTGCATCCATCCCATCCACAACCTACCCTCTTCTCCTCCAGCCTGCATCCCCTTTCCCAGTATAGATCCTAGATCCCTGGGGAGATCTTTGGGGGGCCTGGGAGATGGAAGGTATCGTGCCACAGAAGTACCCAAGCAACTTTTCCACATAGTTCTGAGGAGTTCTGTGCCTAAAGGGTCCCTTTCATGTTCAGATTTTGGGCGGGGAGTGGCATCTTACACTGCAAGCTTCTTCGAGCAGACTGTCTTTCTACTTGTTTGTACAGCACATAGCACAACAGGCCTTGATCCCCACTGGGATATGACACAAATGATATTATCATCTCCATTTTAGAGATTGAGAAATGGAAGTAGAGAGTGATTAAGTGACTTTCCAAAGGGCCCAAAGGAAGCAGAGGAGCAAAGTCAGTGATTGGAGCCAGATTTCCACTTTTCCGTTAGCCACAAGACCATCCTTCCACCCCTCATTACTTTTCACCTTCTTGTCTATGCAGTGGTTTATGCAACATTGATGCTAATGGTGTAAAACTCAAATAATGATATTGCATAAGTATACATTGATCCAGAGAGGAATACATTATAGGCATCACAGAAAGTTATGACTGTAGTGGCAGCTGTCAGATGATCAAAACAAGAGTAGGACTGTGGTGATCTGAATATGTTTCTTATTGTTGATTTTAAAAGCCAGCCAGAGCTAGGCCAGGTTATTACCTGGATTAGAGATCCCCAAGGGAAAAAATATTATAAACAGAGGTTTGTCTAAGCACCAGGCAGCTGTCTATATGACTTAAGTAGAATTAAGACTGATTGAGCAAACCGATTAGCCTTTAACTCAATAAGTAGCTTTTAGAGGTAAAGGCATTCAAGTTCAATTTCTTGTTGAAATGATTTCCTCACCGATATGAATAATCCTTCATTTAATGAGTACACAATTGAATACCTTTCTGTCCACATCCGGCTCTGTTGTTACCATTCATTTTTGCTAACATGCACATAACCATTAGCTCGTTTTATTATAGTTCTGGCTGAGATGGCACTTTCAATCTAAGACACTTGGTTATAGTAGCTATACATTTTTTAAAACAAAAGAACACAAATGCTTATGATTAATGCCAGCCCAGAAGGTTTTGTTTTGTTTTTGTGGATTAGGCAGAGATGAAGAAATCAGTGGAGGTCTGGTTTAATGGAATACATCATTTTCCTTGAAACAATAATTGAAACGTACCAAGGACCATGTTATTGCCACATAGGGACTGAACTTTTATTTCAAACAAGTCAGGAAACAGAATTAGGGTTACCACAGCCAGCTTAACTCTGTCCCCTTGCACATTTGAATGACATTAGGATCTCTCACTCTTTTGGACAGTCTCTCTCCATTGTTAAAGTTGTGGCAAGGTTATCATTATCAACCAAATTTTGACCTCTCCCTAGTTTCACCCAGACTCACCCAATCTACAATGACTGGACATCTACTCTGGATGCTGTGAACCTGTATATCATTGCTGGTTCAGTTACCTATCTCATGCTACAGAAACCACCTACCTGAAAATCTGAAGGTGAACTGTTAAAGTTTGAGGTGCCCCTGCAGGAGTCAAATCACCCAAGTATATTGAGTTGAGTAGGTTACTAGCTTTGATACAGATGCACTTACTGAATACATGAAACTGCTTTAGAAAGTTGGGACGCAGGCTACCAGGAACATGCAGCCAGAGTTAAGGTCAGTGCACATTAAATCAGCATTTCCAGGCTTTCTAACACTCGGTTTTGAAAAAGGCAAACTTTCATTGAAAATTGTCGTGTTTTTTAATGATTTCTTTTTAGGGTTCATGGCAAAGCTTCTTATTTTGAAAACAATATAACAGACTAATGGAGTCAGGCATGGTGGCGTGCGCCTGTAATTCCAGCTACTTGGAAGGCTAAGGCCGGCAGATCGCTTGAGCTCAGGGGTTCTGGGCTGCAGTGTGCTATGCCAATTGGGTGTCCATTGCCACTGGCAGCCTGGCCAGCGAGTGGCTGAAGGAATGGCTAGAACACCTCAAATGGCATATTGTGACCGGTGCGCCCCCTCTGAGGGCTGATCGATCAAGAGGACAACAGAAAGGAACTGTTCTTTTTTTAAATGTCACTCTTCCAAAACCACTGTGTTTGTAACTGAATTGGACTTTGCACTGTTATGTTTAAACTCCACCTTTTTCTATTACCATTTATATAAAATACTACTTTATATAATTTAATATAGGATTTGTGTTTGTTTTATGAAAGACTCTTGTAACGTATATGTACAAGAGGGAACCTGAAATCTCAATTTGCTGACTTTTGTGCAATTAGAATCTCACCCTTTACCATTCAATGTGTTGTGTTTTTTGCAATTATTATACATTTGTGTATAAACACTGCAGTGAACAGAGTCAAATATTTGCAAAACCGCCTAATTTTTGAAACACAGTTGATGTTCGGTAGCAAATGAAATTCTAAGCTAGACCCCCACCTATGTAAATTGAAGTAGGTCCACTGCGGTCAGTGGTGTTCCACAGATTAACACTAGCTCAGGATTTGGCCCTTTGTTTCTAGGTGTGATGAAGAATGCATAATCTCCAGGCTTTTAAAGACATCAGCAAAGGAAATTCAGAGATAAAAATTCTGGAATTATTATTTTTATATAACTTCCATATAAAATTCCCTTTCCACAGACTAAAAATGAAATTCCAGGTTAAATGTATTCCAGGTTACATTGATCTCTATTGTTTAATAAATCACCTGCTATATAGTTGTTTTATGCAAATTACCTAAAATTAACAGGCAACCCTTTAAAATGAGCTGTATCAGTGGAGGAAGCTGACCCGCTGAAACCATATAGATATACAATTTATAGAGTTTTGACCCACTTTGACATATGCCCTTAGTTACACCCATGCAAACTCACTGACTTCATTCTTAAGGGCAGAATTTGTCTCTGTGACTTCACCAGGTGCCTCACAAGTATGCATAATATCATGTAAGTATATGGATTTAATGGCACAAGTGGGTTTCCATTATGGCTTATCTAGTGTAATGTAAATCATGTGATTACATGCAAGACCTAAGTTGTGTCACAGCCACATGTACTATTTTTCTATACTATCCTTTCTAGTTTAGCAGATTAATCACAGCATTTCCTTACATAGAAACACCACACAAGCTTCTTCACACTCAAATATCCCTATTCTAAACATCTGCACAAAGATTTTTTTCCATACGCTCACAACTCTATTGTAGTGATAGACATATCAGAGCCACCTGGAATACATATGACTTCACAGAAATAGCCACTAAATTGACAAATTGTATTAAATATGCCCACTGTGGTATCTACTTATGCCTCACAACCCTCATGTACAATATCGCACTTTGACCCTGACAACAGTCACTGCACAGTCTGAGTGTGACTGCAGTGACTCTTGACTTACTTTATACTGCCTCACCCTCTCCTATTTATGAACCCAGGACCAGCAGATTGCCACTGGCCCCCATGCACGCACACATCCTCGTCTTCTTCCCAACAGCTTTTAGGGGCAGAGCCTCTGGTGGTCTGGCAAGAAAAAGACCACATAGTGCAAGAATCAGTGACTGACTTTGTTAAAGCAACTTGATGGAGTTAGTTGGATTTCAGGGGTATTATCATTATATTACTATAAAAGGAACAGTACTTTTTCTTTGGCTGCCTCTCCAATAACACTGTGCACTGTAATTATGTTGAATAGTATATTGTAATGTTTAAACTGCACCTGTATCTTTTACCTTAGATGAACAGAAGTAGCATTTTGTATTACTGTATATATGCTGCGTGTATTCATTTAATGAGACACCCTATTGTAATGCATATGCACATAGGGGCAAAGTTACTGGGGGAACCACTTAGTGCCACAATTAGCAACTGACTTTGTCGAAGTAACTGCTCCCTTTACTGGCTAATTGGATTTAAACAAAAGGAACAGCATGTGAGAGTCAGCTGGTATAAATCAGCATAGCTTCAATGGATTTACACCATTTGAACCCCATACAAAATACACTATTTCCTTTTCCCTTTGTCTCCATGTACTTTTCCTTCTAAAAAGTTTACAGCTAGCATTGTAGCTAGCAAAATTTACAAATGCTAGCACTGTAATTCTTTCCCCATTGCATATTGCTAAGGCATGTCCATAATATATTAAATGTTAAAGCCCTTTAAGCTAACATGTTATTAAAATATTTGATTAGGCTGGATCCCACTGGGAAAAAATAATCCTATTACAGTTACAAATCTTTCCAGATTAAGAAATCTGCTGCTCAGTGAGACTAATATATTTTGCATTCCTTTTTCCTTCATTAGTAAAGGTTAACTTTGTTAACCTTAATGAACTTTTCAAAAAATAAATATAAAAAACCAGTAAAGGTCACTATACTTTGTATTAATTTATTTTAGATACATTTAATTTTCATAGGTTTTAGATCTCCATGTCACAAATTCTTACCCTCTATCCAGGAAATATTGCATATAAACAGTATTAACCAGGCTTGTAAAATATAAAGATTATTTATTAAATAAATAAGTAAAATGGGCATACAGTTTTTGTTATACAAGTACCTTCATCTAGTAGAGAGAAAACCCGACCCATTTCCTTCTGCAGCTGTTACGGGTAGTTACAGGTATCTTTAGTTTCCATTCTTCTTTACCTTGCTCGCAATGTAAGTGCAAAGTAGCAGGGACTGCAAAGAACCGGGATGAACACCTAAAAGCACTAGAGCTGCCTTTAAAAGGCTTAGACTTTTACATAAAAAACAATGTTATACAAGAATGCTGTTTGTGTGTTAGAAGTAATTAGTTGACAATACTGTCGTTTCTTTGAGGCGAGCTATGATTTCAGTTCTGCCTCAGCAACTCTTCAGTAGATTCTGCTTCACTGAGTAGAGCAGCAGCCTAGCAATCTGTCTGAAACTGTCTTCAGGAGAATATTAACACTCAAAAGTAGTTCAAGAAATAAATAAAAAATCACAGGGCATTCCCGTACCTTTGCTAAAATTAAAGCCATAAATATACCAGTATTTCTCTTTTTACTGTAAGGATTGCTGTCAGTAATCTGGCTTTTTTGATGCCAAATAGCATTCATCAGCCAATCTGATTACTGTTTGTGACCTTCAAGAAAACTCCTTAATTAGAAGACTTTTAAAGAACAATGTGTGAGAGTAATTCTGGGCTACATTTACTATATAAAAATAACCTGATGGCAGTGGCATCTGGCCATCAACATAGCTGTTGCTTTTTTTTTAAACTTATTTCTAGCATTTCTTTTTTTCTGGAAGCCGTAGTTGTTTTCAAGTCATGTGCAAAAGCTGCCCTTAATAAAGTAGCTACTTTATTTGAGGGGAAAAATACTCTGTAAAGCATAATGGTTCTTATTTTCCTTCCTGAAAGAAAACAACACTAGTTTTAAAATGGTGTGTCAATTGATTTAAATACTGGTTGCGCCCTGGTTTCCACTTTTTTTTTTAGGGTGATCAGGGGTGGGGCAGGGGAATGGCTGAACAATTTATGGTTAGATCGGGGCATTTGTGCCACTGCCCTGTTTAGGGGGCAGTGTGAAACCCGTGCCCCCAGCAGCATCCTAGGACAAATTGTTTCCCATCTAAGGCATAATCTGTTTCCCAAGGTGCTCTGATGGTTATTGAGGGAGCCCTTTGTGGTTCCCCTTCAACCCCTGCAGGCCAGTGTAAGGACTACATGCAATCTGGCCCTTAATGCTTTGTCTGATTTCACCATAGTAAATATATAATATCGCCACTAATTCATCACACACAAATGCAAAATTCCACATACACCGCTATAAGAGCCCTGTGGCTCCAGGTGGGGAGGAACAGCAGCATGGATGCAGAAACAGCGTTTGTACTGAGCTTGAGTCCTGGTCTACACATAGCTTTTGTACAGGTATATTGTTATTTCAGTTATGGGTGTGGTTTTTTTTACTGAAAGAGTTATACCTGTATAAGCCCTAGTGTGGATGCAGTTAAACTGAAATAACAGTGTTATATCAGTAGAGCTTATTCCCCTTGCTGTACAGGAATAAGCTATACCAGTATAAACCTAATTATACCAGTATAACTGTGTCCACACTAGGGTGTTGTGCTGCTTTAATTATACTGGAAAGTGGTACAACTTACACGTGTAGCTAGTCAAGGCCTTACAGTCTTGGTAGCACAGAGGTAGTACACTACTGCCTCACTGTAAAAAGAGCCCAGTTCAGGACAGCTTTGTGATTCCCAGCAACGTTATGTGGGTTATAGGGAGGTACTTTGGTGTTTTTAAAAAATAAACTGTTTCTGCTGAGCACTTCTTAGTGAATTATTCCCTTTGTGACACAGGCTTCAGCCTTCGTATACTAATCCACTCAATTTCTTTCCTAGCTAGAGGATCAGCATGAATACAAAAGATAAAGGCAGGAAGGAAGAGGCTTGTTAGATCCAAGAGGAAAACTGCAAGTGAGAGGCTGTTTTACTATATTAAACAAAGTTGTAGATATTTTCCAATTATTTAGAACCTGTCATTCTAGAATTTTTCTCCTTTGGTCTTCCCTTCTTTGTAGAGATTCACAATTCTGAACCCATGTATGCTCCAGTGAATG
Source organism: Lepidochelys olivacea (assembly GCF_965140295.1). Taxonomy (NCBI): domain Eukaryota; kingdom Metazoa; phylum Chordata; order Testudines; family Cheloniidae; genus Lepidochelys; species Lepidochelys olivacea. The sequence goes on along the minus strand of NC_140415.1, from coordinate 81,624,029 downwards.
CAGTTTGTGGCTAATAAACATGAGGACAGAGAGAACTGATGAAACAATGGGTTTAAAGATTCATTTTATCTTTTTTGTTTTGTATTTTATAAGTCTTACAAACAGATGACAACAGTGATATTCATTTAAGGTCCAATAAAGTCCATGGGAGTCTTTCCAGTGAGTTTACTGGGCTTTAATGCAGTGGCCTTGGATGTTATTGATATCAACAATGACATCACTGTGCTGTAGTTACCAAATTAACAATACCTCCCACAATTGTCCCATGATATTTACTATGGGCTTAAATCCTCATGTCCTTACTCTAGTTGTGCTCACACTTCACTGCACTGAGGTTTGCCGCAGCAAGAACCTCAAGATTTTTCTTTGTAACTATGGCATTGTAGAGCTGTGCTTGTGAAGATTACATACATCACATTTGGTGAAAACACTCTGCAGGAACAGCAATGTAAAAAAATATTATAGCCATTTTAGTCAATTGCTCTCCAGAGGTAATACTCAAACCATCCCACGAATTAATTCTAAATACAGTATTAAACTACAGCATCTCTATATCTGACTCTATTTGGTGTTCAAGGGATGTTCTTGGTGTGATTTTATTAATAGGTCTGAAGGTATCTTTTGAAGTTAGCTGGTTATTATTGCACAACCATTCCAAAAGGCTATGAAATACTAAAATGTCACCCAGAGATGGAATGAGACCTCTGCACCAATAGTTACCATGACTCCTCCACATCACTGGAAGAATCCTAATAATTTTGATTCACTCTTCACCCTGCCATGTCACTCAGAATGAGCTGTGCAAAACTGACAGATCTGAAAGTCACAGAATATTGAAAACATTCTGTAGGAACTCATCTAGAGAAGTTTCCGAGATATGCAAGCAGGTCTGAGACTACCAATGCTGCTGTCACTGACTGACTGAATCTTTGACAGTGAGCAAGAGAAAGAAAGAAAAAAAAAATCAATAGCCCATTTATCTCCAACTCACTTTCTCAAATATCTGGGCATTACAGACTCCTTTGCATTTAGACTCTACATCCATGTGAATTGACTGAAGGGAAGACAGAGAAACATGCTAATGCCTTGCTCTTGGTCTATTGCTCATAGCTATGTATCTTGTCAGACTGGCTGCTAGGCATGCATGTTCCAGCAGTGGCTGATTTTACAAGGTCTGTAGTGATGATCATTTAGGCATCCTAAAGCAGGACTGAGCACTAACCTTGTGTCAGACAAACATGTCAACTCTGACATTCTGAAAATAGGCTTTGTGTGCCAGATTCACTGAAATGGATGCAGGGAGATGCTACACCTCCCTGAGCCAGCTTTGCCCCCTCCGTGCTCCAAGTCAGATCCATCTTAAATGAGGGCAGGAGCTAGCTTCACAGCTACCCTTCCCTCATTGTTTTCTTGGGGGAAAGGGAGACGGGAAAGAAAGAGAACACTCCATTTTTAGGAGGTGAAATCCACTGGAGCTCCCCTGGCAGAGGCTGTGAGGGGCACATTGTTCTAGTGCAAAACTGATGACTCTCCCCATGTTCCGCCTCAGGCCAAGATTTTCTCCTTTGGGGCCTGTGTTGGCCACATACAGGCCCCTTAACAGAGGGGAAGTTGCAAAGTTTTTTGACACTTGCATCATCCTGGTCTGGTGGACTTTCTGTTGTCATGAGTCTCTGAGACTGGCATAGAACTTGAGCTAACCCTACAGTTCCATCTGGTAGCTTTTCTGGACACTCTCCTCTTGCCCCTCCATCCAGACTCTAAAACATTGAATCTCTTAATATTCAGGGGACTCAAGTGCAAGTTAAATAGAGCTGTAAATTATGGTTATAAAATGTCAAGTAAAATGCAATACAATTAACTTTAAAATAATTCATTATACTTACTCCTAGCATGCTTGTTACCTATTTGCAATGGTAGAAAAAGGATACAAAATAATAGGTAGAATTGGTCAAGAATTTTCTGCAAGAGTAGTTTTCAGATGATAAATGCAGTTTCAGACAAAAATAAAAAATTTCCCCAAGAAATTTGTGTTGTGTTCAGTTGTGCTGAAATTTTTCAATTTTCTGTCAGGAAAATCAAAATGAATTTTTTTTTCTGCTCGGTTCAATCTTAACTGGAATATTTCATTTTATTGAACTAATCTGAAACCTTCCATTTTGAATCAGTTCAGAAAAAATTAAACTGTATTTCCCTAGTGCATTGTGCTTTTGTGTTCTTCACAGTTTTTCTAAGCTAATGCCATTGTAATATTTTTCGTATTCTTAACTTGTTTTGATGTGAAGAACTACATTACTCTATAAAAAGTGGTTTAATGATAATTATGATCTATATTTATATGGGCATCAGACCCAAAATCAGTGTGCATTCAAAGACAGACACAAGCAGTTTTTAAATGTAACTATAAAAGCAATCTTTCATAGCCACTTTGATTTTGAGCAAAAATCCACAAGTGTGAGGATCTTAGCAACAATGTCACATTCACTGAGATTCAGAGACATTCCTGCCAGCTCTTCCACATGTGTAAAACTATATTTTGCATAAGTAAATTAATTTTTTGTTTTTCATTGAAAGTTGGCCTTTAGGCCTCTGGCTGGCTCAGACACCTGTAAGAATCTATCCCCTCTATGTGTTTTTCTGGTACCATGAGAATATTCTGGCACATATATTATAAACACTATGGATCACATTTTGGTTCCAAAAACAAAGCTGGAATTGGGATGTCTAGAGGGGCTTGGAGGACATGGAGTTTTCTCCCCTACTCCTTCCTCCCAGGCCACAAAGCTCTAGTCTTGGCACACCCTTAAGCCCTCTATAGAGCTGATTTTGAAAAGTATATCTGTATAATCATAGATCTACTTTCTACACTCCTGCTTCTTCCCAATCAACCACTCCATCCTGTTGTGTGTAGAAGTGTGTGTGCGCACGTGTGTGTGTATTTTCTTCTCATTATGTTATGGCCCTGTAGCTCCAAAATAACAGGATAGTTTAGGCACTTTTAAAGAAATATTTTGACCAAGTAGGCAGCAGCAGCTCATAAGGATGTATTTATTCTATTTATATCTATCTAAATCAAACATTGTTCCCTTTGAAGTCAGGGGGAAATTGTACCACCAAGTGAAAAAACTGTTCAGTGTTCTTTTCCTGTCCACATATGGAAAACTTATTACAGTTTTGCTAACACTCATGATTTTATCACAAGTCTCACAATATTTGGTGCTTTAATTAAAGTCCCAGTTCCTGGAGTCAGGTGATTGTGAGTATTTCAACTTTCATTTAAAAAAAATCCTTATGGTTGCAGCGAAAAGCTTCAAAGTGGGAACCCTTCAAGACTCAGAAAACACAAGACAAATAGAAAGAACCCCAAATTTATTATTTTGAAACTCTCATGATTTTAAGCCATTTGGGGGCTCGGGGGTAGGAGGGCTGATTTTTGAATGTGTGGATTTTTGAATGTGTGGAGTTGGCAGTACTGTATTAGTCCCAGTTATGGATGGATATATGGCCTGAAAGATCTTTTTGCAGCAATCACAGAAACATAAAAGTGTAGGGCTGGAAGAGAACTTGAAAGGTCATGTAGTTCAACCCACTGCACTGAGGCAGGACCAAGTAAACTGAGGCCATTCCTGGTAGGTATTTGTCCAATTTGTTCTTAAAAACCTACAATGACAGGGATTCCACAGCCTACCTTTGAAGCCTATTCCAGTGCTTAACTACCCTTATAGTTCAAAAGTTTTTCCTAATATCCAGCCTAAATCTGTTGCAGATTAAGTTGATTAATCCTTGTCCTGGATATGGAGAACAGCTGATCACTGTCCTCTTTATTACAGCACTTAACATATTTGAAGACAGTTATCTGTCTTCTTTTCTCAAGGCTAATGCTTTTTAACCTTTCTTCATAGGTCAAGTTTTCTAAACTGTTTATCATTTTTGTTGCTGTCCTCTGGACTCTTTCCAATGTGCCCACATCTGTCTTAAACTGTGGCACCCAGAACTGGATACAGTATTCCAGTTGAGGCCACACTGGTGCTGAATGGAATAGGACAATTAGCTCCCATATCTTGGGTAAAGTCATACAGTCATAGAGTTTAAGGTCAGATGGGACCAACAGATCCTCTAGTCTGACCTCCTGTATATCACAGGCCACCAACACCACCCACACACTAAACACAGCAACTAAAATTAGATCAAGATATTACAATCTATAGGAGACTGGACTATTATGTGCCACAGGCAGAGAATAGGAGAGATGGAGATGCACCAGTGCCAGAGGCCCCCACAATGGCAGAGAAATGATTATGTTAGATATGTCTGATAATCCAACCAAGTTAAGTGAAGAGGATAAGATATCAACGTGGCTTAGGGAAAAACCACATTTTAAAGTGAATTTATTCTGGATATTGTGCTTTTTCCCTTTCCTAGTTGACCTCCCTGACCATTTTATAGTATCTTAAACAGTCACCACTTTTATACCAGTCAGATTATAGATACCGCATCAATGAGACTAGTCTAAATCCTGTTTATATGGTCATCGTCTACCAAGGATCTTAAAATTTGGTTCAGGTAGAGGTGGGAATCCCATTCTATCTTCTCATTAAGCATTTTTATATACAGAGAAAGTTGAGGAAGGGAGAGGACAAGAATCACCATTGGGTGAGGTGAGCAAGACTGGAAGTTACCCAAGAGCCAAAATTTTCTAAGAGGTATGAAGCACTCTCTTACATTTTTGTTTGTCCATTTTAAGTTTAAGCAGGTATGGCCTAGGCAATAGTATTGCCAATTTCAGGCACTATTCATAAACAGTTCAATTATGGCACTTCTACAAAAATCAACAAAAATTCTTCCTGTTGCAAATCACATTGAGTTTACTGTTACCATTTTTAGAAAGTGCTATAGATGAGAACCTTAATCCAAACGTGATGTTTAATACACTAACTCATTTCACCATGACAGTTCAGAAGCTGTACTTGCATATTATGCTGCACTACTGATTCATTTATTTTCAACTTGATTTGCACTCTTTGTTTGTGCTGTAGGGGTATCAAACAAAAAGAGAGCTCCACAATATCATTTAAATAATTCATTATAAAATCAACATTTCAAACTGAATTTACTTTATTTGCATTCCTCTGTTTCTTTTAATTCAGCCTGGAAGTGAGGTCTAACATAACACAACACATTTCTGCTGCCAAAACAAAGATTGTAAACAAATATTAAACTTTTCTGCTTTCTCCTCCCTCAAAAAACATAGTGGTTTATGTAAATTGCTATGTAAAAATCTGAAAGCAATACAGCAGTGATAAATGCTGGTTGCACGTAAAAGGGTACTGGACAACCCATGACAGGCAGCTCTGGCAAAAAACAACTACTTAAAATTACAGCTCACATGTCCATGGCAGAATAAAAGGGCATGAATAATTCCATTTTTTCATTACTATGTTTTATTAACCAATGAACTAGCAATGTGAAATTTTACTACTATTGCTCTGATAATTAAAATATTGAATCAAGATCTATATCCTTAAAGAGAGCATTACAGCGTATTCAGTAAGAACTGTGATTTTGCTTCATACATTTCAATTATGTCAGCTAGTGTGCCTTCAAGCCGCGTTTTATGTCGAAGTGACACTGACACACACACACACACACACACAAACAGTAACAGCACTGAACAGACTTGATTGTTTAAAAAAATAACTCCTCCCTAACATTCCTAATTCCATTAGCTAATAGTCCCTGAAAGTCCTTTCGGAATAATATAAATAGCTTCATAGCATCAAACAAGAACAAAAGTGGGGGAGAGAGAGGTTAAGGGACAAAACACTGACTTTTCTGCTATATGATTTTTGTCCTGATTTTCAATAACTCAGTTGAACAGACAGCTACAGGTCAGAAATGAGGTAGGAGCGGTAGATATAGTAGATATAAGTGCTGACACATGGAGAGATTTGAATGACGGTATGTTTTCCTCCTTCAAGATTTCCATCTTTGTTGCAAGAGTTGTCCCTTTTCACAACCATGTAACCTTTGTAGGATGTGGGAGGAGGAGAGAGAAAGAAATGTCTCTAACAATAAACCCATTCTGTTGAAATTTTATGCAGTACTCCACATGGGTTTTGGCAGAGGATGCTGGTACCAGCCAAACGATTCTCCCCCACTTTCTAAAAAAATATTATTATTATTTAAAATAAGTCACTTACTTTTGGGGGTGGGAATGAGATGAAGGAGTCCACTTGCTGACTCTTCCAGAAATGCAAAAGGCCAGCTCTGCCCACATTGCCTTTTCTAGTTAAAGGGGACAGTGTCAACTTGAAAATCAGATTTATTTGAACAATTTGTATTTACTATATTTACAACAGCTGAGATTACCATAGCTGAAGGAGAATAGTAGGGAAATATTTTTCACAACTCATATATTTCAGTTGCAGTACTTTTGTGTATGATTTATAACAATAGTAGGTAAAAAATGAAGACAGAAATTTGTGTCATTTTAATCCCTCAGAAATAATAGGCTGTAAACAGTTATTGGATAACTTTCAAATGTGAACCCAGTAGCAGAGTTAACCTTAGGTGATAAAATATTCAGTTATTATCTTAGCTGAAAAAAATATTTAAACCACCAGTATGTCATAATTCTACATCTTATGATCCAGTCTCATAGAATTTATTTTTCTTTGAAACAGAATTAGTTCCATCAACTGAAGATGAAATTATATACGTGAAAGAGATATTTAACACTATTGATTGTGTCAAACACAAGAGAAACCTATTAACATTTGCCGTAACTTGAGTAAAATGTTTGCTGCTATTTATATCTATATATAGGTAAGCTTTCCTTTGAATGGTCCTTAAAGTATTAATTAAAAATTAATTTGAAGGGTCCCATAAAGAAGCTGGATGTTCTACAAGGACACGAACAAGGAAAAGTATGCCAGCAAATGTATAAACAAATCTTATATGATACTGCACATAAGAAAGTCTCTTTAGGCCTTACTTTGTTTTTTATATGCCAACGTAATGAATCTATTACAAGTCCATCTAAATATTTATATCCTTTGACTGGTGTTACATTATAACCACTAACATGAGAGTGAAATTCATAAAGATTTCTATTTTGAGCAGCAGTCATTTGTCCAGCCTTCTCCTGTGTTAGCATATTCCACTTCACTCATCCTTAATGAAGTCAAGCTGCATTTTAGTTGAGGTCTATCCTGCCCTGCTTTGAAGTACAATATATAATACAGAATCACCAGCAAAGAACCTAACAGCATTTACACTGGATTTCAGTAGCCAAACTTTTACAAAGTTAATCCCGTCAGGACCGTTGATGGGAGCATGCCCTTCACCTCCTCAATTCCCTTCCACAGCCTACTCAGCCTCAGCCCTCAGCACTGGCAGGCTTGATGGTTTGTTTGTTTTTTATCCTACTCTTCTAACCTCCAGCCAGAAGGGGCTGTTGTGCTTCCTCTGTCTGCAGAAGAGGAAAAACACCAAGGATAAACCCACACTCTTAAAGCCTTAGGATGAAAGGTTCACATGGGCTAGGAGAATCTGTCATTGTGCAGATGGGTTGGTGTGGCTGTGTGGTACAGATACACAGGTAACACATGAACTGGCATTGGTAGGGACTGGGTAACAGATAAGCTGGGGGTTGCAGATGTCCCGTGATCATAGGTACTGTGTTACAGATGAGCTGGAGGTGCTAGAGTGCAGAAGAACTTTGTGTTGAAAGAAGGAGGGAAAAGACTAAGTGGTGAAGGAGGGAGAATTGAGAAAGAAACCCAAACTGTAACTGAGGATGAATGAGTGAGAGAGATGAGGAGACCATAGTGGGAAGAATTAAGGAATATAAGTTTTTAAAATGGCAAAATGTTATCTCTTCTATACATAAAATGTTTGGGGAAATATTATATGAATTAAAAATGCCAGTTACCATAACTCAGGGAGAGGACTGGCTGCATAGGTGGAAGTCTCACCCGGATTTGTACAACCTACACACACTATATTTAATCCAAAACCTATTATCTTCCTGGTGTTTACTGTCAGTAATCAAAACAACAGCCTAAACTCTCTCCCTAACCATGGCTAAAGGTCTAAAGTTTCCCTGCATAGACCTCTCTGTCCTACTCCCTAGTCCCTTCTGTCTAAAGAGGCTACTCCCACCTCTCTCATCGTCCAGGTTGAGTTAATGGTGCTACATTTGCCATGATGGGTATGTCTACACTGCAATTAAAAGCTGACTCGGGCTCACAGGGCTCAGGCTACAGGGTTTGTTTAATTGCCATGTAGATTCCTGGGCTCGAGCTGGGGCCCAGGTTCTAGGACCCTGCAAAGTGGGAGGGTCCCAGAGCTCAGGCTGTAGCCTGAGTCAAAGTGTCTACACCACAATTACACAGCCACTTAGCCCAAGCCCTGCAAGCCTGAGTCAGCTGGCACAGGCCAGCCATGGGTGTCTAATTGCAGTGTAGACATACCCAGTGAGTCAGCAGGAATCAATCTCCCTGCAGGATTCTAACACCTGTCAACATGGTCAACAGAACAATCCTACCACCCTGCTAGGTTATGTCTTCACTGCAGAATTAATTCAAGTTATCTACTCTCCAGTTACATCTGTCGAGTGAAAGTAGCCATGCTGTGAAATAACACTTGAGCTGTTGTGTCCATAGTGGTGCTGCACTCACTTCTGCATAGCATTAAAACGTATTCCATGGTGCTGTGTCCTGCAGTAAGCTCATTTCCTGTATGAGTTCTTTCCCAGTGAATTGTGGGAGAGCTTGTCCATCCTTTCTGGGCACATGGGGCAAATTGAGGGGAGGCATTGGAGAATTAGTTGCACTTGAGTGGAGTTAGCCTGCATCCACACTGCAAATTGGTTGTGGTAGCAGCTCGTGAGTTGTGCTCACTCGAGCTTAGGTCTGGCCTACACTACAGAGTTAGCTCGATGCAAGGCAGCTTACATTGACCTAACTACAGGAGCATCTACACTTAAATGTCACTCCTGCCAATGTAAGTATCCTACTACGCCAACTTAATAACTCCATCTCCATGAGTGGCATAGAGTCAAGGTTGATGTAGTTAGTTTGGTGCAGCGTCAGTGTAGACACTGCGTAGCTTAGGTCGACTGTTACTGGCTTTCAGGCTCCGCCCCACAATGACAGTACAATTGATAGAAGAAGCACTCCTGGTGAGGACATGCACTGCTGACACAAGGACCAAAGTCTAGACACACACAAATGATATAATGCTGACATAAGCTAGGTCAACTTAATTTTGTAGTGTAGGCATGGCCTTAGTATATACCCCCGACCAGTGAGCCAACTTGAGAGTTAAAAGCACCACCACCCTCAAGTTAAAGGCCTTTTGTGTGTGGGTGGACTTGAGTTAGGAGCAACACTGGAGGTATAACTCGAGTTAACTTTGTAATGAAGACAAACCCTTATGGAGATAACTAGCATTCAGATCTTGTGATTATCACAAATTTAAAATGTTTAAAAAATGTTCCTGGCTGGACCAAATAGATTTGACAGAAGCATCATTCCTCAAAAAGATTATCTAACATACATGAGTTGGGTCCAGATTTTAAATTTAACATGGTCCAATCACAGTCACAGAAAGCGAAGGGTATGGTTAGACCCAGCCTAGATCCTTTAGCAGACTCCGTGCTAGCACTTTGATGAGCATTATTTTGTTTTGTTTTGGGGGGAGGGGGGAAGACCATCTATCTTCTGCACAGAGCAGTGTCTCAACCCATATACAATATACCACTTCCAGAATCCAGCACAAATACTTTAGTATTCAAGCTCACAGTTAGGTTTCAAGCTAAAGAAAGCAACAAGTGTAATTAAACCTGTATTTCAAGGCATAAGGTTATTTCCTGGGATGATAGGGAAAAAATTCCCAACCTAATATTTCATAGGTCTTGTCTACACTACAGACCTATATTGGTATAACTATGTCGCTCAGGCGTGTGAAAAATCCACATGCCTGTGAGACCTAATCCCCTTCCCCCACCCTACCCCATGTAGACAGCCTTATGTTGGCAGGAGAACTTCTCCCATCGACATAGCTGCTGCCTCTTGGGAAGCAGCATTAACTCTGCTGACAGGAGAGCTCTCTCCTCTCAGAGCAGTCTCTTCATCAAAGCGCTACAGCAATGCAGCTTCACCAGTGCCTCTGTGCCGACCCAACGTTTTAAGTGCAGACTTGCCCATAGCAAGGCCTATTTCTCCAGGAGCAATGGGGTGTGGTGGGGAAGAAGGGTGGCACTTTGTCTTATTTTGATGCACCTGAGCAGCAGAGAGCCATGCTGCATCTTCAGTACAGCTTCTCTGCCTCTGCAGAAGGAGCAGCAGCACTGTGCAAACCAGCTCTGAACATTCAACATGCAATGCAAACCAGCTCTGAACATTCAACATTCTGAACATGCAAACCAGCTCTGAACATTCTGACTCTTTCCACACACTCAAAGAAAAATCAGAGAATATGTGACTCCCCTTTTGGCCAGCCACTAGCACTAATTATGAGACTTCCTCCACATGGCCCAGTATTTTAATAGGGGCAGCCCTGGGGCTCACCAGGAAATCTGTCACCATCATCACACCCTCCCATGTGCAAGAGCTTCAAAATGTGAACATTGTGGATATTTTATTTTAAACCATGAAAGTCACAGGATCTGTGACTCTTGTGAAAAGCCATGACAAATATATAACCTTAGGGCCTCATCCTGCAACTGACATCAATCAGCCTTATTGTGCCATCAGTTTTAATAAAGTCAGCACTGAACAAGTAAATAATAATGAAAGGCCCGATGTTCACTTATGTGAGAAGTCCCATAACATGCCATCACTTTTTAAGCAGACCCTCCCCCAATAGTTTCAGCGGCATGAGTTGATCTAATGGGACTATTCACATGAGCAAAATTACTCACCTAAGTGTTTGTAGGATCAAGCCTAGAGAATTTCATCTCTTTTAAAGTCATCTTGCAATTTACTACCAGGTGTATTAAAGTGCATTACAATGAGGTGTCCCTTTGAAGACAATGGGACTGCTCATCATTTTAAGTTCTACACTGAGGACTTGATGTTTGCAGGATCAGTACCCTAGAGTGTAGTCTCCTCCGCTCAGGGACCATATCCTTATTTTGATTTGGAGCATGTCAGTAACTGAGTCAATGAGATACACATAAGTAAAATTACTTGCAGGGGTTTGCAGAATGGGGGAAATTCATAAACAATAATACATAAAAATAATAATCCAGAAAACCACATTGTGGGCAATATATGCAAGCTATTAACGCTATGGCAATCTTCATTTTGCATTTGCTTTCTTATTTTGTTTCCTTATAATTTGCACATAGTTCCACCTACACCCCAGTTTTTTGAGGGGAGAGCAAAAGGAAAAATGCTATCGCACTAAAGAATGGATAAACTGTGCCTTTTGCAGAGATTTGAAACTACCTTACTTATGATATAGAAATGCAATTTGTAGCACTAAGTGTGATGCTGGCAGACCAGGTACCAGCTTTCAGCAAGACTTTAGGCCTCAGCCAAGCACTGACAAATTCATTGCTGGAAACCAGTCCAGCTCACCCATGTGTTAGGATGGTTAAGATGGTTACTGGAGTTATAACGATGCCTTTAGTGTTCAGACTATGTATGACTTCTTTCCCAAAATAGGATTTATACATTTTCATTATAATGCTGCACTGGAAGTGTGTATATCTCTTCCAAAAAGTTGACAGGCGGGGTGCTGGCTTGAAAGCAAACACAGTACATCATACATTAATATTCTTTTCTATCTCTAATTCACATTTTATTTTAAAAGCATCTGAACACCAACTTTTATTTCAGTAGTATTTTCAATTTTAACCTCTCATGACCATTATCTGATTGTCCTCTTGCCTTTTATAATATACAGTGTACTTAGTTTTATTTTCTATGATGTTTCTATTTGTTTTGTATATTAAATGGTGGATGCCTAATAGACAAAAGTATTATTATTTTTGAAGGCTACATACACTTCATGTGGATCTGAGAAGGGTTACAGTCTTGTTTAATCACTGTTATAATTTAATCTAATCAATGTGAGATACAGTAAAAGTTCTGAAACTCTGTTACAAAGCTGCTTTAGATATAAATTTACTTTGAAGTACTCTGAACTTCAGCCTCCAAAGTAGAACATGAAAACTTCACGGAATTCCTTAAAGAGAAGCTGAACGATGCTTATCTTGAACTACTGTGTCTGACACGCTTTAAAGGATTGCTGCAAGGATCTCCATCAAAATGGCATGTCTTTTTACTGGGATTTTCAAAGCAACCTAAGGAAATGAAGTGCTCAGCTCCCATTGACTTTCAAGGAATGGGTCTACACACAGCTCATAAAGTTAAACATGTGCATCAGTCTTCGTAGAATTGGGAACTTGAAGGTTTATAGCTAGAAAATGTTAAATGTTTAGAGTTTAACAGCCATAAAACTCTGCCTTTCTCCATCCCCAGAACCCCTCCTCCAATCCCCTGTCCCTCGTCTCCATGCTTTCCCTGGAAGTTTGCACTCCATGTCATGACCTCCAGTGTCTTGCCACCCTTCCTTGACCTTTTTTGCATGTTCTCCATTCCTGTGCATCCCCATTCAGTCACCATGCTTGACTCTCTAGCCTTCTGCTATCTTTCCATGTATCCCTCTTTTCTATCTCCCCCAGAGAACATGGACTCCAAACCCTACTTTGATGTCATCCCCTTCCCAGTATTGCCAACCCCAAGAATGCAAAAATTATGAGTCAGATGCAAAAATATGAAATTTTTAAAAAATAATAGATTTTGGGTGCTCTTCAGCTGGACTACATCTCCCATGGTGCACCACAGATATGGACTTCCCAAGGTGCACCACAGCAGCTCACCAATAAATGAGACCATGGTGCATCCTGGGAGAAATAGGCTGGCCAGTGGGCCTGGCCCATACAGGAGAATGGTGGCATGAAGCACCTGCGCTACAATTACCATGAGACACCACAATTGCATTTCCCAATACAAATTTTTGGTTTTCAAACAAAAATTTCCAGGTTTTGATTTTTTGCCAAAATGGCAACATTTTCCATGGAAAATTTTGATGAAAACAATTTTTTAAATTTCCAGAGACATTTTGCTTGGAGGACAAACCTATTTTCTGACCAGCTGTAGATGGGAGAGAGATATGGGGGGATCTGACATAGAAAAGTGTTAATGGTGAAGCTATTGCCAGAGCTGCTAAACAAGCAGAGGAAAAGATTTAAGAGCACAAGATCCCAAAAATCCAAGGATGAGAGAGATTAATGAGGGAACAAATCAACTGTCTTAGATGTTGGCTACACTGGAGAAATGCATTGTGTTAACAAACATGTCAACTAACACCAAGTTAAACATGATTTTGTCCTTTTTGTGGACAAGGACAGTCATGTTTAAAAAAGGTCCTAGCTGAACATAGTTAACTCTAAGGTGGAGTTAACCATGAGAAGCTGACACATTTTAAAACACAACTTGTCTCATCTATGGTAGGTGCAAAACTATGTTTAACATCATATTGGTTAAAAAATGTTAGTGAACATGACATCTTCATCATCTGGACCCATGGAAAAGAAGCCCTTGAGGAATTCCACCATGATTTCAACAATTTCCATCCCACCACCAACCTCAGCCTGGTCCAGTCCACACAAGAGATCCACTTCCTGGACACTACAGTGCTAATAAACAATGGTCACATAAACACCACCCTATACCGGAAACCTACTGACCGCTATTCCTACCTGCATGCCTCCAGCTTTCACCCTGACCACACCACACGATCCATCGTCTACAGCCAAGCTCTGCGATACAACCGCATTTGCTCCAACCCCTCAGACAGAGACAAACACCTACAAGATCTCTGTCAAGCTTTCTTACAACTACAATACCCACCTGCAGAAGTAAAGAAACAGATTGATAGAGCCAGAAGAGTTCCCAGAAGTTACCTACTACAGGACAGGCCTAACAAAGAAAATAACAGAACGCCACTAGCCGTCACCTTCAGCCCCCAACTAAAACCCCTCCAACGCATTATTAAGGATCTACAACCTATCCTAAAGGATGACCCAACACTCTCACAAATCATGGGAGACAGGCCAGTCCTTGCCTACAGACAGCCCCGCAACCTGAAGCAAATACTCACCAACAACCACATACCACACAACAGAACCACTAACCCAGGAACTTATCCTTGCAACAAAGCCCGTTGCCAACTGTGCCCACATATCTATTCAGGGGACACCATCACAGGGCCTAATAACATCAGCCACACTATCAGAGGCTCGTTCACCTGCACATCCACCAATGTGATATATGCCATCATGTGCCAGCAATGCCCCTCTGCCATGTACATTGGTCAAACTGGACAGTCTCTACGTAAAAGAATAAATGGACACAAATCAGATGTCAAGAATTATAACATTCATAAACCAGTCGGAGAACACTTCAATCTCTCTGGTCACGCGATCACAGACATGAAGGTCGCTATCTTAAAACAAAAAAACTTCAAATCCAGACTCCAGCGAGAAACTGCTGAATTGGAATTCATTTGCAAATTGGATACTATTAATTTAGGCTTAAATAGAGACTTGGAGTGGCTAAGTCATTATGCAAGGTAGCCTGTTTCCTCTTGTTTTTTCCTACCCCCCCCCCACCAGATGTTCTGGTTTAACTTGGATTTTAACTTGAAGAGTGGTCAGTTTGGATGAGCTATTACCAGCAGGAGAGTGAGTTTGTGTGTGTATGGGGGTGGGGGGGATGTGAGAACCTGGATTTGTGCAGGAAATAGCCCAGCTTGATTGTCATGCACATTGTGTAAAGAGTTGTCACTTTGGATGGGCTATCACCAGCAGGAGAGTGAATTTGTGTGGGGGGGGTGGAGGGTGAGAAAACCTGGATTTGTGCTGGAAATCACTTTAGATAAGCTATTACCAGCAGGACAGTGGGGTGGGAATAGGTATTGTTTCATATTCTCTGTGTATATATAAAGCCTGCTGCAGTTTCCACGATATGCATCTGAGGAAGTGAGCTGTAGCTCACGAAAGCTTATGCTCTAATAAATTGGTTAGTCTCTAAGGTGCCACAAGTCCTCCTTTTCTTTTTGCGAATACAGACTAACACGGCTGTTACTCTGAAACCTATGATTATAATAAGCATCTTCTGAAATGCCATTCACCATACTATCTAGGAACTTTACACACAGTCAAACTATTTATATTGAAGCACAATAAGGATCTGAATTTTTCAGTGACTTGTAAGTGTGCAAGTTGAAATTCATCTTATACTAAAATTTCTCCTGTGAAAAGGGTAAATTCACTAAAAGGTAAAGAATGGTAAGAAGTATCTACTCCTTTATAAGATTGAATTAATGTCAGTACAGCCTCGAAGAAACCACAAAACTATACAAAAGAGTGAGAATTTAAACTCTGTGAACTAATAAAAGGAGGATATCACAATTTCTTTGTCAGGGATTTATAAAATTATAAATGATTGTTTCTCCTACCTCTTTGTCTTGTGTTTTCTTCACTGGTACTGGATTCTTTGAGCTTCGTTGGTTAGTATCAATTGAAATTACCTTTAAAAATCACATGTGGATAAAATGTTATTTGATTCTTGAATTTATTTAATTGAAATATTTTGCTAAGTTTCACAAGACAAAATACCAGTTTCCAAACTGATAAGCTGAATGTATTGTTGCATTTATGGCCTATAGTTGCAATTTCTAAAGAGTGCTGTGTTTTTTAAAATGAGACTGCATTTTGGAATATGTGATTGTTCCTCTCTGCATTCTCCCATTAAAAAATGTTTCATTTCAGGTTTGGTTGTTTGTTTCCTGTCAAAATGTTTTAAACCAAAGTTTTTATAATGTTGTTCCCATGATTAAGGTTTATCTTATCCAGTTTAATATTAAGCCACCAATATTTTATTTCTAATGATAAAATTGTGGAGAAACATCCACAGAGAATATGATTGTAACCCTCATACAATCATTTTCATGGTTTTAAAGAGAGAAATAAATTCTTTTTGACAGTTTATGTCCAGACTTCTGATGTGGGACAGATTCTTAGTCAATCTGTCTCATCTGGATAGCAGTGAGGGCATGATGCAGAAATTCAATAAAGCCACCAATGTAGCAACTGATGAAATAAAAAGATATCCCAGGACATGTGCACTTCACTGCCTTCACTGAAAAAACAGCCTTTAAATTACCATTTTATTTTTCTGCCACTGAATTTTGTATGCTATAGAGAGTGCTTCCTCTGTAAAAGCAGTTCTTAAGCATCTGCCCATTTTGCAGTTTTCATTTAAAATAGATGTTAGTAAATAGTGTTTCCTCACTAACTATTCCTAGATCAAACCACCCTGGAATTGACAAGACCCACATATTTCCTCACCAGCCATGTTTGGATCCAGATGTTTCCTCTCTAACACTGCCATCACTGACTGTATCTTGATTGTTTATTAATTGTACCTGGTGTTTCCATGGAACCAGCAGGACGGGAGTATTTGTCAGTGATAGTGGCTGAAGTGGTCAGTTTTGCTTTGCTTCCTGAAAGCTCTATTCAATGTTGAAGTAAACAGAAATTGTCATAACTGAATTTCAGATTTAACAGCCTGTCGAAACTCTAGAGCTTGTGGACTGGATCCTTGACTAGTTTAAATCAGTATGATGCCACTAAAATCAGTTGGAGTTAATGCTGATTTCCACCATCTGAGGATTTAGCTCTTTGTTTCAGCTCATCTGTAGAAAATATTACCACAAATGCACTAGAAAAGAGCCAAAATCTTGGTGTCAGAGGTCACTTTCCATCTTCAGTCCCTGTTTTTTCAGTGACATGCACATGCCCTGGGCTAACTTTTTATTTCATCAATTGCTACATTGGTGGCTTTACTGGGCATAGTTACACTGACATAGCTGCACTGGTGCAAACCATACATACTGCATCCATACAGAATAGGAAATATTACAAAAAGGATAGGTAATAAGACAGAAAATACCACAATGCTATGATATAAATCCATACCTAGAATACTGCATGCAGTTCCGGCTGCCCCATTTCCAAAAAGATACATTAGAATTGGAAAAAGTACAGAAAGGGGCAACAAAAATGATTAGGGGTATGGAACAGCTTCCCAAGCAAGGAGAGATTAAAAAGACTGGGACTGCTCAGCTTGGAAAAGAGACAACTAAGTGTGGATACGATAGAGGTCTATAAAATCCATGACTGGTGTGGAGAAAGTGAATTAGTAAGTGTTGTTTACCCCTTTACATAACATATAAACCAGGGGTCATCCAATCAAATTAATAGGCAGCAGGTTTAAAGCAAACTTAAGGAAGTTCTTCACATAGTCAACCTGTAGAACTCATTGCCAGGGGAAGTTGTGAAGGCAAAAAGTATACCTGGATTTAAAAAAGAATTAGGTAAATTCATGGAGGCTAAGCTTAACAATAGCTATTAGCCAAAATGGTCAGGGTGTCCATGCTCTGGGTGTCCATAAACAGCTGACTGCTAGAAGCTGGGACTGGATGATGGGGTGGGTCACTTGAAAAAGTGTCCTGTTCTGTTTATTCCCCCTGAAGCACCTCGTGTTGGTCACTGTCAGAAGGCAGGATATTGGGCTGGATGGACCATCGGTCTGGCCCAGTATGCCTGTTCTTATGTTATGTTATTATCTGTATAAACCAGGGGTTCTCAAACTGGGGGTTGAGACCCCTCAGGGGGTTGTGAGGTTATTACATGGGAGGTTGTGAGATGTCAGCCCCCCCCCACAAACCCCCGATTTGCCTCCAGCATTTATAATGGTGTTAAATATATTAAAAGGTGTTTTTAATTTATAAGGAGGTCCACTCAGAGGCTTGCTATGTGAAAGGGGTCACCAGTACAAAAGTTTGAAAACCACTGGTATAAACTGTGGCTTGGGTGGTTTGCACCCAGGCCTTTTATCCTGGTTTGAAACCAGACTGCAAGGTTAAAAAAACAAAAATTTACTGTGCTTTCTGGTGTTGCCCAGCCACCACTATTTCAATGACTTTCCCCAAGAAATGGAAGCTTGAGATTAGTCCGTTCATTTGTTGAGATGCAGGGACAGCTCTGTGGAGCCAAAGCAAGTTGCAGTTCATTGCTTTGTCAAGCTGTAACAAAATGAAATTAATAAAGCATTGGTCAGTTTCACTGCTCTTATTTGGAATTTGGCTGCAGGAAACTGTGAATAATCATTTCAATTTCATTGTTGTGTTGCTCCTTGAGAAATCTCTAAGCAGCAGCAGACCTCTGTTTCCTTCCATCTGTTTTGTCTGTTTAGGCACTGGTATTACTCAGAGGAAGCAGCTGCAAAGACTGAGGCTGGGAGAGGAGTAGAGCATAGGAAACCTTCTCCCCACATAGCAGGCATTTGGCAAAGGGAGAGAGAGAGTAGCAAAGTCACTTTCTCTTTGCAGAAGCCAGAATGATACAAACTTCACCGCCTTCAAGTGAGGGAACATGGAGTTACCTCTTCCTTGTATCATATTTACTGCCTTTAACAGACTTTGGGTAAAATCCTGACCCTATTGGGAGGCAGTGTATCCTAATGGATAGACCTGAGTTCTAGTCCCAGCTCTGCCACTGCCTCTAGTGGGTGATCTTGGGCAATCACTTCAGCATCCTGTGCCTCAGTTACCCCATCTGCAAAATATGGATGCAAAAAGCCTATATAAGAACTAGGTATTATTTTGTAGTCAATGGGAGTTTTGACATTGACTTAAATGGGGCCAGGATTTCACCTCTAACTTCAGATAAATTATTTGATGCTGACGCTATAAAAGAAAGAAGAGATGAAAAATGAATAAATAATACTTAAGACATTGCTACCAAATTCTTGTTGTAAATTGTTAGGTTAGCAAATTCTCCACACCTAGAAAACACACCAGGCTAGAAAGATAGGGGATTCCATTACCGATTAGCAAACATCAAAGAGATAGTGAGGTGGACGAACTATATTTCCTGGCCCACATGTTTTACTGCAGAGAATATATAAATGTTGGTTTGGCAGTGCAAGGCATTTCCCAAGAGAAGTCAAAAGCAGTTCTAGCCCATGGTATGCAAGAGGTCAAATTAGAGGATTACAATGGTCCATTCTGGCCTTTGAATCTATGAACCTTCAAACAAGCAAGTAATTGGTATTTCTAAAACTTGATTCAAAATAGCTTTCCTTCTCAGAATGCATCACTGAGCATATGTATCTCTGTTCAAGCTGATGGCCTGTGGTTTGCATGCTTACTAGAGGTCCAGTAGGTGAATGCTATACTCAAGAAGTGCCTGAACACAAGTACCAGAAGTGCCATCAGAAGCCATTCTGGCTCCTCAAGAAAGTTCTGGAACGGCATACTAGAATTTCCCAGCAGGACTCAAGCACTGTATAGCTCAAACATTCAACCTGAAGATCTGAACTGAATGGAATGTATGTTTATGCTTCATCAAGTATCTTAAACAAAAGTCTGAAGACCCAAAGAGAAGCCAAAATTTGCCACATATGAAACACCTTTTGGGGAAAGATTTGTCTCAATAAAATAGTGGAGCAATGAATGTAAGTATCTTTATCAAATAGAGAAACAATATTTTGGATCATGAAATTCATCATATCATATTAATTGTCTAATTTTATGGTACATTTTACTGTGTTTCATTAAGTGGACACACCGCCAACCAGAATATTTATGGGAGTAGCAAAAGGGTAGTTTTGTATTTGTCCTCTCACTATATTGTTCCCGAAGAGGACACCTCCTCATCTATTGTTGGCAGTGGACTACATCCACCCTGATCGAATTGGCCCTGTCAACACTGGTTCTCCACTTATGAGGTAACTCCCTTCTCTTCATGTGCCTGTATATTTATGTCTGCATCTGTAATTTTCACTCCAGGCATCTGAAGAAGTGGGGTTTTTACATACGAAAGCTTATGCTCAAATAAATCTGTTAGTCTTTAAGGTGCCACCGGACTCCTTGTTGTTTTTGTGGATACAGACTAACATGGCTACCCCCTGATACTTTACAATAAGAGTATTTCATAAATTAAACACTCTTTAATCTGAGTGGCTCCAGAGACTGAGTCTATAGCCTCGTTATAGCACTCACCTGGGATGCGGGAGACTGGGGTTCACGTCCCTACTCAGAATCAGGCAGAGCAGCAACTTGAAGCTGAGTCTCCCACTTCAAAAGGGCCCTGTTTGTCCCAGTGTGGAATGGGAAAATCTTGACAATTTTTGAAGGCAGTTCTATCTACCAAGCTAGAGAAATGTTCTGTGAAGACAACTCTAGCCATTAGTCGTCAAGGTCAGCAAGATGGCCACTAAGATTAATTGGCTCTGAAATGCCCACTGGAAATGTTTGCAAATATATTTTGGAGTCCAGCTATGCCAATACATACATTTCACCATTCAAACATCTGAGATTTTTGTGCTAGGCAAAACAGGTAGTTTCCTTTTATAAAAAAGCTGAGCTATGTGATAACACCCCCTGGGGTGCTGCACAGATAGGCCCAAATGCTTCTACAGTGCAGATGAGCTGTCAGGCACAGCATGCCAATCATGGTAATCAGGTAGTGTATGTCCTCCTACGCCAGGCCTTTGATAACTAATGCATATTCAACAGTTCTGTTTAAATAAATACAGCAACCCCTCTTAGAAACATCACTCTGTCAGAAATTCCCCATATGAAAATGGTCTAATCAGCCGTGAAATGATATCCATGCAGTGAGCATGTTGATTGGACAGGCACTCCTCTAATATTACCATCCCACTGATGAATCATCCTAGCCAACCCCGCTGTTAAAAGTGGATAGACCATTCAGGAAAACATAAAAGCTCACCTGCTATA
Organism: Lepidochelys olivacea; assembly: GCF_965140295.1. Classification (NCBI taxonomy): domain Eukaryota; kingdom Metazoa; phylum Chordata; order Testudines; family Cheloniidae; genus Lepidochelys; species Lepidochelys olivacea. The sequence continues at coordinate 81,603,140 of NC_140415.1, read as the reverse complement.
GGGACTTCACCAATGTGTCAGATGCTGGCTCTTTGAGGCAATCAATCTTTTCTTGTAATTGTCCTCAGTGAGGGTACTAAACATGGCACTTTGTCCTGCGTTCATACATTTTCTAAATAAGAGGCTTGCTAAAACTCCCAACTCCCTGCTGGATCCCTGACACAACCTATTAAACACCACATCTGCTCCAGCAACAGACTACCAAGCTAAAATCCTCCTCCCCTCAAAACATGAACCAGGAGTTACACTCATGAATGGCACTAGCCATTTTAAATTTGGGAAACACCTGCTTTATTTCCTCTCACCAATTTTCAGTCAAATATTAATACTGGCAAAAAAGCTGGTATTTATATTTGAACTGAATACAAAGTTTTAATAACTAGAGCCTGAGCAGTGAAGGAGACACTAGCATTTTCACCTCCATCAGAAAAATATTTTTAAAGAGGCTTGCATTTAAATCAGTTTAGCTATATTTTAGTGGCAGTAAGGCTATTTCCTAGTGCCTTTTTTCTTGTTCTCCAGGAACAAAAATAGACTGTAAAAAAGGAATCAATTTGGAGTCAAGGAAAGATTCCCATGACCTCAGTGGGAGTTGGATCAAGCCCATAGAGCAGTGCTTCCATGGGCTCCTCAGGAGGGAAAAAGAGTATCCCACTGGCTGAATTCCCAAAGGTAGATAATAAAAATACTTAGCTCACACAGTAATTTTCACCTGGAGATCTCAGAGGATTTCACAAAAGAAGATACGTATTATGCTCTCCATTTTGCAGGTGGGGAAACTAAGGCACAGAGGTGTGAAGTGATTTGCCCAAGATATTATACAGCAGGCCAGTAACAGAGCTGAGGACAGAACCAAAGGTCTCCTACTCTCAGCCCTGGTCTACACTAGGACTTTAGGTCGAATTTAGCAGCGTTAAATCGATGTAAACTTGCACCCGTCCACACGATGAAGCCCTTTATTTCGACTTAAAGGGCTCTTAGAATAGATTTCCTTACTCCACCCCTGACAAGTGGATTAGTGCTTAAATCGGCCTTGCCGGGTCAAATTTGGGGTACAGTGGACACAATTCGATGGTATTGGCCTCCAGGAGCTATCCCAGAGTGCTCCATTGTGACTGCTCTGGACAGCACTCTCAACTCAGATGCACGATTGTTTGCCGTTGCTCTGACGCAGGGAGGGGCGTCTGACGACACGGCTTACAGAGTTGGCTTACAGGGAGTTAAAATCAACAAAGGAGGTGGCTTTACATCAAGGAGTATTTCAGGCAGGACTTCACGGAGGGTTCCAATAAGAAATGGTGCACCTAAGTTATTGTTCTTATTGGAACAAGGAGGGCCTCTGATTAGTCTGGCCTCTGATTGATACATGGCTAGATTTACCTCGCTGCACCTTCTCTGTGAGTGACTGCAGTGTGACCTAGAGGAACGAGTCCCTTAGACGGGGGGGGGGTGGTTTGCAAATGAGTACAAAACAAATCTATTTCTTGCTTTGATACACTCCATCTATCTTTTACATCTTTGGTTGGCAGCAGACGGTGCAGAAGGACTGCATGCCATCCACATCTCATGGCTGCTCGGCAGAAGATGGTACAATAGGACTGCTAGCCATCCTCATCTCTTGCCTGCCCGGCAGAAGATGATGCAATAGGACTTCTTCAAGTTGCAGTGGGGGAGGTTTAGATTGGATATTAGGAAAAACTTTTTCACTAAGAGGGTGGTGAAACACTGGAATGCGTTACCTAGGGAGGTGGTAGAATCTCCTTCCTTAGAGGTTTTTAAGGTCAGGCTTGACAAAGCCCTGGCTGGGATGATTTAACTGGGAATTGGTCCTGCTTCGAGCAGGGGGTTGGAGTAGATGACCTTCTGGGGTCCCTTCCAACCCTGATATTCTATGATTCTATGACTGCTAGCAATCTGTATCACCTGCCTGCTCACCATAAGATGGTTCAATAGGACTGACTGCAGGACTAAAGAGAATGACCTGGTCAAGTCACTCCAAATTTAGTCCCTGTGCCCATGTCTGCCCAGGCACTCCTGATTGACCTCACAGAGGCAACCAGGAGCACCTCAGACATGACTATGATGGCTACCAGTCCTATTGCACCATCTGCTGCCACAAGGCAATGGGTTGCTGCTGCTGTGTAGCAATGCAGTACTGCGTCCGCCAGCACCCAGGAGACATACCGTGACAGTGAGCTGAACGGGCTCCATGCTTGCCGTGGTATGGCGTCTGCACAGGTAACTCAGGAAAAAAGGCGCGAAACGATTGTCTGCCCTTGCTTTCACAGAGGGAGGGAAGGAACGGGGGCCTGACGATATGTACCCAGAACCACCCACGACAATGTTTTAGCCCCATCAGGCATTGGGATCTCAACCCAGAATTCCAATGGGCAGCGGAGACTGCAGGAACTGTGGGATAGCTACCCACAGTGCAACACTCTGGAAGTCGATGCTTGCCTCGGTACTGTGGAAGCACTCCGCCGAGTTAATGCACTTAGAGCATTTTCTGTGGGGGGACACACACTTGAATATATAAAAACGATTTCTAAAAAACCGATTTCTATAAATTCAACCTAATTTCGTAGTGTAGACATACCCTCAGTCCCATGACCTAGTCACTGGAGTGGGAATTCTCCTCCCCTTTGTGGCTCCTTTGCTCCCCTCCACACTATACAAACAGGGGGGAGCATAAAGGTGTTGGTGAGAGAAAGCAAATTAAGACTCAGGCTGCAAGTTCCTCTTCAGCGATCTACTGCTCCTGAAATTTTATTTATCTGCAATCAGTGATGTGCCACATTTATCATAGATTTCAGACTAGTGCAAAATAGTATTTAATGAGATCCTGTCAGGTACTAGAATTTTATAAAGATTAGCAGCTGTCAGCACATTCTCAATAAATCATGCAACACTTTGTACCCTCATGTTTCCCTTTAAGGGCCATTGTCTGCGATGCTCCTCATGAACTGGAAAAATATTTCAGTTTGTTAAAAGAACTATATTTTTAAAATTATAAGTAGAATTTGGCTTTTGTGACAAACACTTTTTTGAGAGGAGACAAACTACGGTGCTATAAGGAGGGGTTCACTTCAGTTGGGCTCATAATTCTGCTGGCTTATTAGACAGGCTGTAACTTGAAGAACATTAGATATTCTGTACTCACCACCTCCCACACTAAAAGAATGTTATGGTAGCAAAGGGAGCAAGTCAAAAAATTAAAAAGTTATGGCTGCCTGTTTATGCCTACAGTGACTAATAAAAAATACAAAATTATTTGTGATTTAAAAAAATCTGCATGATGATGCACACATGGGGGCCCTGGAAACCTTAAGACTGTCCATCAGTTTTTGTGTATGGTAGTTCACATGACAGATTTAGAAGCCAGCAGCCAATCACCAGCAGTAAATTGCTGCCCATCACGCACAATTGAAAAATGAGATTTCAAAGGAACAAAGAAGTTTCTAAACGAGCGTCTCATTCTAGTCAGTTAAAACTGTAATGAGCTGGTTAGCACATATGTGTATTGCCACCTTCTGGATATAATTAGAAATGCTTAATGAGGGCCATAGATCCTTTATTATTATTATTTATATTATTGCAGTTCTCAAAACAGCTGAAGATTTCCCGAACGTTTATGTGGTATGGGCCTGTGCTTTTTAGAACATGAATTCTAGCTTCTCTGGCACTGCAAAGTGCTAAACAACCAAAAAGTCGGTAGCATTAGTGACAACCATAAAGTTCTGGGTAGCCATGGATTTATTACACCTAAACAATACAAATGAGTTTTAATACATGTAAGCGAGACAATCTGATGAGATTAAATTATTAAAAATTGCCTTTTAAAAAGATGTTCGTTAGAAGCAGAGGGTGCATCCTTAATTCACTGAAAACTTCACAAATGGAAAATATCCAGACTGCAGTCCCTTCTATGGTAAAATTACACCATAAATACTCCTTTGAGTCATGGCTCCAAATGTTTGGGAGCATTACACAGGAGTAGGTAGAATTCAGTAGGCGTGTCAGTGGTTCCTTTCTGCCCTTGAATACCTTTTCAAATACATAATAAAAAGAATCAGAGGGGAAAAGACACACCAGGCAAGATGGGAAACATTTAACATCTTGCTTTGAATGCTACATCAACATACATTGATGTTAAATGCTGAATGCAAAAACAGAGAGGGGAGGGGCAACTTGCATTCTCAGTTGATACACAGAGCTCCTGCTTCAAAGAGTAAGTGGAAGGACTGGGTGCATGTCAACGGTAGGAGGAAGTGATGGAATCAGAAGGTTCAGAACGGCAGCCTGCGAGAGCATGAAAGGCCTGAGGAAGATATAGTGACAGCAGCAGGACTTCCATTGAATGGAGAGCGGTATGATCAGTTATATGAAGAAAAGTTTAAAGAACAAAGTAAAAGAAGTGACTCTTTGGGAGGAGATGGGGAGAAACAAAATATAGACAAAACAGAATGACAGAAGTACTGGACATTAAAAAAGGAAAGTTAAAAACAGAGCAAATCAGATGTCATCAGAACGGAGGTAATTACTTTAATCTCATGTTGTGCTGCTTGCTAAAGAAGTTTGAAGAAAATTAGGGTCAAAGCAGTGGAATCCAACTGTGAAGTACAGAGAAAATCCCTACAAAGAATCTTAGCGATAACAGGAACTGTTCCATTTTGAGACAGCGTAACCAGTATGAGAGAGCTGGGAGTTTCAAAGTGATGGTCACATTTTCAAAAGTTATTCACAAGCACCACACATTTTCTTTTGTCTTTGTTTTAAAGTTTTCATTATCAATTAATTGTACCAGCACGATAATGGCAGCATACTAGAAATGACAGATGGCAGTTTCTTAAAGTGTCATTAGAAGATGTTATTGAATTAAGTTTAAGTATCTTTGGGGTCCATGGTATTAAATGAATGGTTTATGTATTCCTGTGAACCAGTATTGTATATAACCTCTCAAGGGAGGACATTAGGACAGTTGAGACACGGGGGGAGAGGTTCAAAGAACTCTGTTGAACAATGTGACATACATGAATGGACTTTTGGAACAAAACGTGTTTTCTCCAGGGGAATATCTGAAGGGAAGTGAATGCAGCCTTTTGAAACTATCCCTGCAGAGGGGATCAGTCTGTGGATCACCTGTTACATAAGGCCAGGATCAAAGGCCCAAGCTGTATAAAGTTAAGACTGAACTATTCATGGTTGAGCCGGTTCTGAACCTAAGACAGTTATGAACTTGTAACCACAAGGAAAAGCAAGTCATAGGTTTTTAAGGACTGACACCTACTAGAACCCGAAGGTTGAATTGGGGTGACCTCGGGTAAGCTTTTTAGCATCTGTGTAGGTTCTTTTCTTGTTTTTAATGTTTTCTCTGTAATGTTTTTACCTTATAAGCAACCACATTTATTCTTAAAGAAGTGTGTTAATTTATAATTGTGGGCCATCATATTGTACACCTGAGAGACCACCTCACTTCCCCCATGATACAGTCCGAGTTACCATCAGTGGAAGAAGAGCTGATGGTCTCCCTTGATGTAACAGAGGAGTTGGGGCAGCTAGCAAGGGCTCAGACTCTGCAGTGGGTTCCCACACAGGTCCAATATAGCCTAATTTGTCAGGTTTCAGAGCACAGTGCAGGGAGCTTGTGTTTGGCCTGGCCTTTACGAAGGAGTTAGGAGAGACTGAGGTAGTGACTCACGTATGGGGGCATTACTATTTGTATGAAGAGCTGCTGCTTGATAGAAGTGAACCGATTGAACATTAATAAAATCAAAGATTTCAATGTATTTGTACAGTGCTCAGCTCTCTCATTTAAATCAAAATAAAATTTTAAAAAATAAACCTTACACAGAACACCTTTCCCAACTTCACCTGGAAGTCTGCTGCATGTAAGTCTGTCACTGGCCCACTTCCTCCATGCCGCCTACAAGAAACTCTCTCACTTATACTGAGAAGTGTTAGGAGTAATTGGGAACAATTTATATTAGGAAACTACAAGGTGAAACCAACTCTGTGTTATTAGGATGTGAAGTGAAATTCAAGCCCTACCTGCTTGCCTTACAGACAAGCAGTTTCAGTGCTTCCTTTTTCTAAAGGCAGTCAAGAATGTGTTTGATCTCACTGTGAAACTACTTGTACTCCATAGAGTAGATATGCTCCTGCCTCATACACTCCAACTGTTCACAGTTTAATACCTCATTCGAGAAGAAACTGTTAGTGGTTTGAATTTTTGTCCAGAACTCAAGAAGTAGAGAATTCTGAGTCTGAATGAGTGGCATCCTTTTAAAAAAGTACCATCTACCCAGAATTTTGGAGCAACTGACACTGGGGATTCAGAGACCGCATTGGCATAGCAGACTCTTGACTGTTTTGTATGGTGATGAACTCTCTGAGGTAAAGAGAGTTATAACAGTGCTGTACACTACACAACTAACCTGACTCAGGCAGTTGGGCAACTTCAATCCTACCAAGTAGTATCACAGGAAGTACACGTCACGGCCACCCATTCTTGAGCAGCTGTCATTGTGAGCAAGGTGCTGAAAAATAAGCAGTGGTTCACTTCATCATGGTGACAACTGAGGAGAGAGGACAAAAAAGGTCCAGGAGAAAAACAAGATAGCCTATTTCAATTTTAATAGGGTGTCTGATTCATGCCTGGACATGTAAACCCATTGAGTATTAGAAATCTTTTACCTACACCTTGAGGAAAAAGAGCAACTAACATTTTTCACAATGTGTATTGAAGAAAAAAAAAATCCATGAGTTGAAAGGGCAAAGATGCCCTTACTGAAGACTGACAGACGAGGTTTCTGTACCATCTTTTTGGATTATGATGGAAAATGCCAGGCTGCTCTTACAGACAGGATTAGACATAGCAGCAGCTTACCATCTTTGCTGAAAATATTTTTCAGGTAGCATGCTGCCTGCCACATAGTAGTGGTACGAATAAAATTGACTGGAGACACACTCATTCTGTAAGAGATTGTATAAGACATAAAATACTGTTTCTGAAGTGATTTTCATTTGCTTGATTTTCTTCTCCTGACACTATCTCAGATTCTTGACTTACTTTTATTATTCAGTTTTTTTCAAAAGATTCATGAGGAGGGAAGAGAACTCTGACTCCATATGAAAAGACTTGCTCGGTGGTCTTCATCACTATATTATCCAAGCCCCACTTTTAAGCTATTTTCTTAGGGAAGAGGTCAAATATTCTAAATTTGAGAGAGAAAATAGGGCATGAGATTGAATGGTTTAGAGACACAGAGCAGCGAAGAAAATAAAGAGCTTGTTTGGGCCCACTTCTCTCTCTTACTTTGAGCTCTTTGTCCAAAAATATTGAAGTAGTAGGTTTCTATTTTCAGATAACAAGCTATGCTGTATCAATTCTATATACTAGTTATACAAATGGCCTGTGTAAGATACAGTAAAAGTTACACTCATTCAGACAAACTATTTAAAAAAAAATCTTAAATGAAAAAGGTTTAATTCTGTAGGAAAAAATGTTTATTTAATATTAATTTACACAGCCAATTATGGCAAAATATATTACTTGGAAAAAGGACAGGTTTTCTGGGTGCAAATATAATAAGTTGGCTAGACAGTATATGGCATACAAAAATGTTCTTTGAAAGCATCTACAAAAGATAAAGGCAGAGCAGTTCAAGCTGAAAATCTAGTGTTTAAGGCAAACAAAGAATTCATTGTTTGTTTTTAAAACAAACCTATTATCAAAATATTCTTTTACAATAACTTCTGTATTTTTGAATCGAGATTTAGGATTATCTTTGAGCATAGCTATGGGGTATCTTCAGCTATGAAGGACAGATATCAAAGATGTATAGGAGAAGTAGTGAATCAATGACACTTATCACACCATGCAGGATTCTATTCCTGCTTTGGAAAATACAGAATGGCAGAGCAAACAGTATGAATATCACACAGTTTGCTATATTAACTTGCGGTAGATGAAAACTGATAATGCAAGCTCCTATGTAATTTTCTTTCTGTAGCCCGGATGACTGTATGTAGATAAATGCTGGAGTAACTGAATTGTGTTATACTGAGTTGACGACACATTTTTATGCGTATGAAGTGCCTAATTCATTGGATTCCAGGGGAGTTGGCTTGGACCATACTTCAGAAAAAGTATTTAAAAAAAAAAAAAAAAAAAAAAGGTATGGAAGATGAAAATTCAAAGTTATTTTGGTCTACACCTTGGATATATTTGAGCATGGACCTATGCCCTTCCTTGGTCATTCACTTTTAAGATGTTTTAGAGCTACTCAGCAAGTTCTGAGATCATGCACACATAGGGGCTAACCCTGTGAAGTGCTAAATACTTCCAAAACATAGGCATCTAGAAAATACAGGGTACTGTCTCGACTGAAATGCAAAAGATAATATTTGTACCCTCGCCCCCTTTAAAAAAAAGTTATATTTGAGTAAATAAAATATTAAGTTAAGTGTCTCAGCAAATACCTATTAAGTGTCTTTGAAATGAAAATGCATTCCACCTGACAAATTTTAATGCTATTTGGCCCTGCTATAAATGTATCTGTTTGCATCTAATTCTCTTCTCATTAATTATACTGGATTATTAAAAACTGGAGTTGTTCATTTCCATGATTGGAACAGTACCTTCATTTTTTTAAAAAGAAAAAAATTACAGTTTACAGGTAGATTACCAAATTGCGCTGTATTCACTGAGGACTTGAATATTGGCAGAAGCTGCAATCTTTTCCTTCATATCAAGCTGAACAGAAAAACAGCATTCAGTGTGATGAGACAAGCTTCTTTCAAATGGTCCTGGGTGGTAAATGTTGTTTGTACATTCCTGCTATAGCTTTGGCTGCACTGTAGATCATTTGTCGACGGGACATACCAGTGAATGCGATATGCCAATCAGTCCTGTTGATATTCAGTAAATTCTTCTCCAGCACTTCACCAACTGTCACCAAAAGACCTGACCATCTTAGATTGTAGTCCTGGGGAGTGAGACTCTGAGCCTGTGTAATAATTTGAGGAGATGTTATTAAATGAATGAGATAAAGTGCCAGGTTCTAATACCCATATTCCCCTGGATTAGTCCTTTATGTGGTCAGTAGTCTCAATAATTTTAATAGGACTTCCTGAATAATAATATACAAAGGAGAAAGGATATTAGAATCTGACCCTAAAAGTTTGTCCCACAATAACTGGTTACATCTCTACTCACCCAACAGGTTTTCAGAGTTCTACATATTACATTCTTAGACAACCATTAGACATTCCCAGAGCCGGTATACAGCATGACTATTAAAATAAAGTTACCTTGTCATTACCAGAAAGTTATATAAAAAAAGCTGCCAAACAGATGTGACCAATAAAGTTACTTATATATTTAGTGATTTTCATCTTTCAATGGACTTTAAAAGTATTATAATCCTTACAACAACCCTGTGAAACAAGTAAGTATCCCATCTCAATGTGGAAAGTCAGGCACAGACTCCAAGCGATTTGCCCAAAATTAGAAGGAGTCCATGCCAGAACTGGGTGTCAACTCCTTAGATCACCATACCATACTAATTTCATTAAAATTACAATGGGCCACATTCTTCGCTCCTTGCTGTGGCAACATTCTCACTGACTCAATCAGTTCCTGTGTGTGCACTATCTACCTAAGTTGAAATACCCATACTGTGTGCACAACCTCACTAGATCCTAATGTCCTGTAGAAGCAATACACCATTAGATGACAATAAATGCCCGTACACTTGCTAGAATATAGCCAAATTCTGCCCTACCATTGTCATGAATGTTGTCATTGACAAAAGTATACAACAGGTAGTCTGTTTTGATGCAAGACCAAAGTTTCCTCTCCAGAGAATTAAATTAGCAGCAAAAGAATTGTTTAATAAGGGGATAGATAACTGTGACAGATGGTAATATGTGAGAAGCAGATCCCAATGGCTGAGAAGGAGGAGCCACCTGCGCCCAAAGCTAGGATGCTTACGACCACCCCACCTGCCCCCCCTCCCCACCTCAAAAAGGCAGTGCAGAATGGTGGTGGTCGGGGACTCCCTTCTGAGGGGAATGGAGGAATCCATCTGCCAACCTGACAGGATATTTCGGGAGGTGTTCTGCTAGCCTGGAGCCCACACTTGAGATGTTACAGAAAAGTTGCTGAGGCTCCTCTGTCCCTCCAACCACTACTTCATGCTGCTCATCCATATGGTCATGAATGACACTCCAGATATGACCCCGAGCAGCTCAGCAATTGAGTACAGAGCTCTGGGAGTGAGGGTGAAGGAGTCAAGGGCGCAGGTTGTATTCTTGTCCATTCACTCGGCTGAGGGTAAAGTCCTGGGGGTGGGGGCGGGGTAGGAGGGGAGAAGAGAGCTAATAATGGATGATCAAGAAGCCTGAGGTATTTCATGTCTATTTTGCTTCAGTCTTCAGCAAAATGGTTGATGGGTGACCTGATGCTAACGCTATTAGTATTAACAACAAGGGAGAAGGAATGCAAGCCAAAACAGGGAAAAAATAGGTTAAAAAATATTTAAATAAATTAGATGTATTCAAGTCAGTAGGGCCTAAGGAAATTCATCCTAGGGTACTTAAGGAACTAGTTTCAGCAATCTTAAAACCATTAGCAGTTATCTTTGAGAACTCAGGGAGGATGGGTAAGGTCCAAGATAACTGGAGAAGGGTAAAGGTAGTACTTATCTTTAAAAACAAGAACAAAGAGAACCCATGAAATTACATAACAGTCAGCCTAATTTCGATACCTGGCAAATTACTGGTACAAATGATTAAACAATAAATTTGTATGCACCTAATGGATAACAGGGTTATAAGGAATAGCCAGCTTGGATTTGTCAAGAACAAATCATACCAAACAAATCTAATTTCCTTCTTTTACAGCGTTTCTGGCTACTGACTAGGATGGAAGCAGTAGATGGGATATATTTTTGTTTTAGTAAAATTTTTATACAGTCTGACATTCTCATAAGCAAAATGTGGTCTAGATGAAATTACTATAAGGTGGGTGCACAACTGGTTGAAAGATTGTACTCAAAGAGTAGTTATCTATAGTTTGCTGTCAAACTGGGAGGGCTTATCTAGTTGGCTCCCACAGGGATCACTCCTGGGCCTGGTACTATTCAACATTTTCATTAATGACTTAGGCAATGGAGTGGGTGTATGCTGTAACACAGAGGCGGTTCACTACTCTGAGTCAGCAACTCATATCAGGTCTGACATGCTCACTACACCTGACACTCCATCATGATACATACCCAAAAGATGGCACGTAATAGATCACTGGAAAGCAATGCATAAGGCCAGTCTGCCCTAAACAAAGAAATGTGTGTTTGCTGGTCAGGCAGACAACGAAGGCACAGTTATATAGAAAGGTAAACAAAGACATCAACCCAGTGAGTGGGAGAGATAGTCTCTGGAGGGGATCTGGAGGGGATCTGAACTTCAACCAAGAAGTAATGGAATCAACTGATTGTATATAATTATTTTTTTATAAATGTTTATTGAGTAAGGTCTTTTATGAAAGTTAGGAACACACTGTTGATTAATATCATTATGAAATGTACGTATTAACACTATATGAAGAAATCTGGATACTCAATGATATTATGCTTTAAAGTCTGTGACCAAAACACAGAGAGAAATAAGTTTTTCCCCCAGACAGGAGGGAAGGTAGCACTGTTGAATCAAAACAAAAGAAGTCCTTTTACATATGAATCAGCAAGGGGATAGAAAGCCCACAGAAAGGGAAGAATAGCCAGAGGTCCATCCTGAGTCTGGGGACAAAACAGTGAGTCTGTGAAGATATAAGAAGAGAGAAGAAGCCATCTTGGCGTCCATCACTGGACAGACACAAGGGGCCAGAGATCTTGCAGGCTGAGAAAGACAGGTAATTCAACCAAGGGGGCTGAAGTCTCTGGGGCTTGAACGTAAGTAAAAAAAACCTGCTTAGGCAAAGATCTTTGACAGAAAGTCAGCCATGGATGGAAAGAAAAAGATTGGTAAGAAATCTACCTTGAACAAAGGTTGTGGCTTGTTGAGTTAAGTCTTAGCCACCACAAATTGTATTTTTACTTTTGTATGCAACCTGTTCCACCTTCAATCACTTCTACTTGGTACCTTTTAACCTAAGTCCTTTTGTTAATAAAAGTATCTTTTTTCACTATAATCCAACTCAGTGCTGTGTTTGAATTGAAAAGATTGTTAACTCCAGTTAAAATAATAAGCTGTGCTTTTGTCTTTTTAAACGAGCAAAAAACTTTATCAATTCTTTGAGTGTTCCAGAAGAGGGCTGGACACTTCACGGCCAATGGTTTGGAGGAAATATGGAACTGGGAGTGTGTTCAGGTCACCCTGTACATAGTAACCGAGGCCTGTGGAAATCAATGGGGTGCTGTTGTGTTGTAGGCAGGCTGCTGGTGTCAGAGTACTGAACCAGGGTTGCACAGGACATAGACACTTCGGGAACTGCGTATTTGTCTGCTGGTGTCTGGGGGGGAGCCACAGTACAAGAGCACTCAAGGCATCCAGAGTTAAAGGGTGGATGGTGACAACTTGTCACTAGTCCGGGTTGCACACCAAAACACGACAGCTTATAACATTTGTGGATGACGCCTACCTGGAAGGGTTTTCAAGGACTTTGAAGGACAGGATTAGAATTCAAAACAACCTCGACAATTAAAGAATTGGACTGAAATCAACACTATGCAATTCAGTAAAGACAAATGCCAAGTACTACACTTAGGAAGGAAAAAATCAAATGCACACTACAAAATGGAGAATAACTGATTAGGTGATAGTACTGCTGAAAAATGATCTCAGGGTTATAGTGGATCACAAATTGAATACGAGTCAACAACGTGATGCAGTTGCAAAAAGGCTCATGAGACTGACAAAGTTACATTTTTCCTTTTGGCAATCTGCACATTCCCCAAAGTTGGACAAAGTTCTGAAAAATTAAAATGAAAAAAAGATCATGGCAGTCTTCCATTGGATTCAGTAGCAAAACAGATAAACACCCACATCTGGGTGTTTTAGGTTTTCAAAACCTGAAACTGAAGTTTATATTCAGAACAAAAACAGTTTTGTTTAGCAATTTTTCATGGGAAAGTGCCTACAAAAAAATGTTGGGAAACAATAGGAAAAAATACTTATTCGTTATGTTTTGCAAAAGCTAGATGATGTTAGGTTATATTTGATTTGTGTCCTTTAAAGTGGATGAGATTAAGGAACATTGTATGAATTGTAGTTGTAGCAAGGTAGACCCCAGGATACTGGAGAGACAAAGTCGGTGAGGTATTTCCTCCATAGTGGTTGTTGCTATTGAATCTTGGGATTGTCTGTTTGCTGCTGACTGTTGGCAGTTTAAATACCATTTGTGAACTAAATTTTTTAAAAAGTCATTAAAGTTTGCCTCAAGTCTGATGTGATAGCTACATATTTTATAAATGAAGATCTAAATAGAGTCTAAGTCACATTGTTAAAATGCTAACATTTATGTATACAAACAAAATTTGCACTCACGCAGCTCATCTCAGCCAAACCTCTGGAACAGTTTTACTATTAATTGAAACTCTCAATACTTCTGTGGAGATGGCAAGTAAAGAAGGGCAAACCAAGGAATAGGGTGGTTAAGGTCCTTAGAAAAGGTGATACCGAATCAGTGGCAATGCTGGGAACTGAATCCAGGAGTGGTGAATCCCAAGTCCCCTAGACCAAGGCTACACTTTACTTAAAGTGACAAGACAAGGATCAGTTTTATTATTTTAAGTTATATGCAAAATAACCTAAAACCAAAATTAAATATGCTAAACAGAAGGTCTTAACCCAGCAAAACACCATGCAAGGGAAGACCCTTGCACTTGCATATAGGTTCACTGAAGGCAATAGGACTCCATGCTGGCTCAGCATTTTGGCCCTCTAACGTATTGTGGGATTGGGCAATAGTTTGTTGTGTCATTAAGTCACAATACAAATGCAAGCATTAGGGTTCAGAAACTGCCATCTGTCTCAATGATGGAAAAATATATTGACTCAGCAGTAACTTGCACAGCATCTTTTAATAATTCATTATTTTCAAGCATTCCCATTATTCTTTATTGAAAGCATTTTAAAATTTAAATTTCTTTCTTGGGCACAATCTAGACCTTTATGACATGGCTTTTGCCAACTGTCATCTTGGATTTAAATGACTACCTATAAAAAAAATCATGTTTGCAAACTGAAATGTGTGTCTACAGGTTGTTTTGGATTTTTTAATTTAAAAAAGTAATGAGACTTGTACAGTGTTTTTCTGCAAAAAGCTGTTAAACGTATTGACTAACTTTCACAACAGCTTTCAGGTAGACCTTAGCCTCATTTTATAAATGGAGAGGTAACTTCCCAGAGAGTCGGTGTTGGTGATGAGATTAGAACTCATGAGTTCTAACTCCTAATGCTCAGGCCATAAGTCTACCCCCGATAAAAGATACAAAACACCTCACCTGTTGAATGTATTCCAGAGGCACTGGTGTCGCTTGGGTAAAAGTTTCTAGATGAATCCCATGGACTGGATCTTCAACAATCAGACATCCAATGTCAAACCACCTGCAATGGCACACAAGTTACCCAAAGCTTTAAACAGTAAAGAACATCAACCAATTGAAGAATGACATTCTGGCAACGATGCAACTCTGGCAGGGTTAAAATCCAAGCACCATCTTCTACCTAAGCTATTAAAGGTAGTTTTGAAAAGTGTAATTGAATGGAGCAGAGTAGGTTAAAAAAAAAAAAACAAACACACAAATCAAAGCTCAGCACATTACCAAAAAAAAAAAAAAATCCCTTCACATCCTTGCCAAAGAAATCATATAAGACAAACAAGAAATGGGCCCTAATACTTCTCAAATTGTATTATGAAACTAATTACCTCAAAAATTATTTGTCAGTTCCATCTTTTCTTAGGAAAACAGTTTGTTTAGAAAACAAGTTAATGTGAATTCCAAAACAAGAGACTGTCACAACTGCTGAGAGCAGTGCTGGGAAGTACATTGTGTGTGAATGGTAAAGGAAAGCTGACCAGACTTGAGAATATCATACGTTATTAGATAAAAGGTACTACCTAAGCATAACATTACTAGAGAGTGTCAGTACCTACCTAAACGGCAAAGTGACACCTTACAGACTAACAGACGTATTGGAGCATAAGCTTTCGTGGGTGAATACCCACTTCATCGGATGCATGCCGAAGTGGGTATTCACCCATAAAAGCTTATGCTCCAATACGTCTGTAAGTTTATAAGGTGCCACAGGGCTCTTTGCTGCTTTTACAGATCCAGACTAACATGGCTACCCCTCTGATGCTTAGTACCTACCTAGTATACTCTCCAAATCAGTTGTCATTTCAGAACAGAACTAGTAACCAATTCCAGCTTTTACTTTACTATAAGTTTCTCACTTCTGTAGATTTAAGTGCAACTGTGGCATGTTTTTCAACTTTAAGTCTCATAAACCTGACAGAATTTAGCTATTAAGCTCTCAAGATTTTTTGAGCAGGAAACTGAACAATTTCATCAAAGCAAAGCCTGCCAAGACAATACCATACAATGACAGATTCTCTCCTTTCATCTCTCAAGTAGAATACTGCTAACAACTCTTTATGGGGCACCTGGACCCAATACAGAATGATTTTTCTCCCAGAGAATACATTTAAGCCTCTCACTTGTCAGGAAGCAATTCTGCGATGAAATTTTCTACAGATACAGCAGGCTGTTTCTCATGTATCACTCCAGTCCGACGCAAGCTGTCTATCCTTTCCTGAGCTCCCTAAATGACAACGTAATGAGTGGTTAGAAAATATTCTCTTTAGGTCACAACACAGCATAAAACTGATGGATGAATGTAACTTTTATTATTAACATACACCACAGATATTGTTCAAAAAGCCTTTGGTGTTGCATAATAAACAACATTTTGAAGTAAAAAATGCTTCCTTTAGAATCCCAAAAGTTACACGAACTGTGATAAAACTTTGGCAGTTTCAAATATGCTTTAGTTCATTACAAATCAAATTACTGACTTCATGTGAAAAACAACTAGTTTTATACTGAAAGAAATTTAAGACACCTTTACTTGTAATGGTGCTGAGTTTCACCATGGTTAAAGATTGTAAATGTTTCTATTACTCTCACATACATTCTCTAGCATTATGTTCTGGCTATTTAATCACCTAATTGTGTTAAAACTTTATCAAGTTAGTAACATCATAGGAGAATCTCTCCTTTAAAACTAGTATAATTTATTTTAAATAGTACTATCAAGTAGACAGAGGACCAAGAATTGATACACTGTGAAACTCTTATGATCTGACACAACATGCTATGTACATTTGCAGTCAGTGACCATGCAGAAAATTGACAATATATTTATGCTCTTTAGCTGTCTTTGCAACAGGACACACATGCCTGAGAGCACATTCTAATGACTGACGTAGCATAGATGACACCTATACACAAAGACAGTAATGAACAAGACAGCTTCCCCATTTAAATTTTCTGGGGAGACAAAGGTATTTCTCAGAGGATGGGACTGTTCTAGGTAAACTGCTCCGCTCATGGTCACTGATATTTGTAATATTCTCTGCACAAAACTTTCTATACTCCCCTTAACCCCTTACTTTTAATCCAGCTGCATAGCCCACAGGTTGTGGTGCAATGTTAGACAGTCCAGCTTCTCCTGTAACTGTGGCCATTCCAAAGACTTCTTGGAAAGCATCTCGAATGGCAGCAACTTTTACTTCTTTATTGGAGGTAACCACTATGTCCAGTTCTCCCCCCGATTCTACGAAGACAAAAATATTTTAATAGAAGCTAGTTCAAAATACACTCACATCTCAGAGTAGGCCCCAATAGAAATCAGTAGTCTCTTTCCCTATCATCCTCATGTACAACACACTATCCATCAGTACAAGTCAAGCTGAGTTTCTTGTAATGGGTACTGGAAACGGGAGCGTTGGTTAGAAGGAAATTGTTCCCACCAGCCATCTCTTATGAAGTAACCTCTACTTAGGAAATCTTTTAGGTGAAGAGTTAAGATTAAGCTTTTAAGTAAATTTTGCATTCAGGGAAGTCAATGGGAGCTGATGGGGTGCCCAGCCCTTTTTAAAGATCAGACAACTTATAGAAGCCAGAATATGGATTTAGAGGCCTAACACATTTTATTTATTTATTTATTTTAAATCCTGACATAGGTATAAATTCTGATACGTTTTGGTGATGTGGAAACTTGCCCACAAGCAAATGAACTGACACCTCATACTTGTTAACACTTATAAGACTGTAAGAGCCCAAAAGAAAGTAAGTTTTTTCCAAGTATATTCTTGAACCATGAGCTTCAACATAGATTGTTTAACTGGGTCCGCTTGTTTGCAGCTCTAATGGTTCCGCATCTTTGTAGTTGGTTTTCCTTCGACAGCTAACATCTATGAAATGTGGGTTGTATTTTTAATCAAGAAAATAAATTTTAAGGAAAGAATTTAAAAAAAAAAAAAACTTTATAGGAAACAATTCATATTTTTGAAAGAAGCCTAAAAATGACACATTTTCACCTCCTCCACCCACCACCACACAATTGTTTTTTAACTGCTTCTAAGAATATTTTAGATATTACATTCCTCTTATTTACACTAGCCAATCTTGGATAAGCTTTAATCCATCACAGCACCTTCCAAAAGTCCTTGCTGCAACATGCTTCACTTCTTAAGAACAGCTTAAAAACCCCGTCAATATAACATGTTGGTATTTTCAAGCAAACAATGCTGGACTTCAAGTAGTTTGGTTGGATGTTAATTTTCCCTTGCAAAGTATCAAATATGAGTACTTTGTACAAACACAGAAGATTGGAAAGTTGTTAGTCTGTTAAGCTGCCATTTCTGAGAATCCACTGAGAGCAGGAACAAACAGAAAATTAAAGCAACCTCTTAAAAAAAGGCCAACACAATGTAATGCTTTTTGAAATCCCCCCCCAAAAAAGCAGATGCTACAGACATCAAATAGTGCACCGAGAAAACGTGCTGATGAAGTCTGCAGTACTTACCCCAATATGTCATCAACAACAGCATTTACCACAATCAACATGAGGCTTAAAAATATTGGAAAACGAATAGTTTTCACCTTGGCCTATATTGATTTGTCAACCCTCAATTACAGGGAACAGTTTCTCTTTATTAGAAGCAGCAAAGAGTCCTATGGCACCTTATAGACTAACAGACGTATTGGAGCATAAGCTTTCGTGGGTGAATACCCACTTCTTCTTTATTCACCCATGAAAGCTTATGCTCCAGTACATCTGTTAGTCTATAAGGTGCCACAGACTCTCTGCTGCTTTTACAGATTCAGACTAACACGGCTACCCCTCTGATCTTTATTAGAAGTCACTGAAGGTTTGCCGGAATGGTGACAACAGGACATTCTACCCAAACCTTTTATGTTTAAAGCAAAAAATTCAAGAAGTAACTATTGCTCAATGGAATTTTATGTATACATCACTGAACATTAACAATTGTATTAAACTGTAAGGTACAGTAGGACAGAAAACTTCTGAGAACATCTTGATATGAATAAAGAATCAGGCACTATAGTTTAATAGGTATTTGAAGATTCAGCTAGGACTTGTGCAGGAGTAAACCCTAGTGGAATGCCCTGACAGCATAAAAATCTTCCAGGAGGTTGGTGCTAATGCGTTCTAGTCCAATAAACTATTCTATATACGGTATACTCTTTATTGTAGCAAGCACTGCATGAGCTAGATAGTGCAGCTTGTCAAACCAAAGCTATCGGGATTCAAGGACACACTCACAAATGTAACTATTTGGAAAGGAAAGCGATTCATTCCCAACATTATACTCACTGAATTCAACAGCAGTTTTGCCATTAGCTTTATTAAGAGGAGGACTCGGCCCTGGGTTTATGATCATTATTTTTCTGTAATGAGTGTGAGAGAGCACATGTTCACTCATCTTATATGCTATATAATGCTACAATATAGAAATAAAGGTATTATGT
Source organism: Lepidochelys olivacea (assembly GCF_965140295.1). NCBI lineage: Eukaryota > Metazoa > Chordata > Testudines > Cheloniidae > Lepidochelys > Lepidochelys olivacea. Next base: position 81,584,079 of record NC_140415.1, on the reverse strand, counting down.
GCAAAAAGCTATGTTAAATTTGAGGTTTTAACCACAAGTCAGGAAATTCAGAGTTAAGGTTGGCATGTCAAGTTTAGCTCTCCTCCTCTAAATTAGAACAGAGGCTTTCATTACGTGATTGCAAAACTAGTAACACATGCTTCACATCATAAGCAGAGCTGGCAGCGCCACCAATAGTAAAGCTTGCTCAAAGTCTTCCATTATAAGACCCCATTTTGAACAGATCACAATTTGGCCAAACTTCCAACTGAAATATTCCATGCCAAGTGCCTGCCTTAGGCTAAATTCTTTTTAGAACATGTCAGTTAAAACAGTTCAGCTCTTTCCAAGAATGACATAAGGGAAAAATATATTGGTTTTGCCCATGTTAAAAAAAATTCTTACAACCTTTCCACTGAGCAACTCTAGCACCCCCAGATTTGGAGCAGGGATTTGAAGTTCTGCAAAAATGGGGGAAATCACCCTGATAACAGGGATTAGCCTTTTGCTATTTTCATGACAACAGGAAGGTTACGAATTTATGTCCTGATCCTGCGACATACAGGGTTCCTCAAATACAAAAAATGGCAGCATACATAACAGTTAAAGTTCCAAGAACAACCTTCCCCTTTGACATAATTTGCGGTTTTTTAGAGAATTTGATACAACTTAGTACATGATATAGGCAATGTGGGCAAGTTCATTTGGTTAACTGAATCTTAAGTTTCCAAATTTATTGCTGCATTAGATAATAAATGCCTAGAGCGATATGATCAGATCCTGTGAAAGAGCAGTGGGAACCTTTAACTCTAGATTTCCTGAATTGTGTGTAATCAACATTTACTAGAGCTTTGGGGCTCCCTGCCCCCCAAATACTCTCTGCACGGCTGGTTGGCCTTATAAGTGATTTCATACCACACACACAATAACTCCTACTTAATGAGCAGATAAGCCTTTGTCACTTAAATGTGAGGCTCTCAATGCTATTGAATATTTATTATCTTTACGTATTTGAGCCAAAAAGACAAAGAATCTATAGGTTTGCATCCACTCCACCTAGGTTCCTGACGTTTTCAGGGTGAATTGGGGTGAAATAGTTCTCAAATCCATTATAAGGAACATATTATATATTCCAGACACCTCCAAAGTGCTGAGTACCATGAAGTCTCTCTCTGAATTCTGCTGCCAGCGATTCTCAAGAAGCAATGCAAATGCTGTATTTTTGGAGGAGAGGAGAAACATTCAAGTATTAGCATTTCCTCTTCATGCTTCTACAAACCCTTAAGTTGTGTTTTGTGGCCTTTTAGTGACTTTCGATTCTCACTTTCTGGTATCAGAACTATGCTGGATGATATTTAAGTACCCCATTAGGTAGGTTTTACTACAGAAAGTTGAAAAAGGCTGTACAATGACATTGGTGCATGAAAACTCAACACATTTAAATGGAGGCATACTGGATGGAAGATTCGTATAAGCAATTTAGATAACCTTAAATAAAAATCTTAAACATTTATTAAAAGTATAAGTGGCACACAAGAGAACTTTATCTTTATTTTTATCTATGTATTTTTTTTTCATACTAGAAGGGTGTGGTTAGCGAAATTCCTTCAAACTTAGTTAAAAATGAAATCCAATGGTCTTTACCGCAAAGCACAGTTGCCAACTTTCATGCGGTAAATAAGCACCCCGACTTTCACAATAAGCCAAAAATCAAGCTAATCCCATTTCAAAACAAGGCCAAAACAAGCCAATCCCTAAGAAACCCAACACTCTATGTGACTACATCCCCCTGGCATGCAGTCTGGGACTGTGGTGGGCCCACTCTGCACTCCTGACTCCCTCCCCCTCTTGTCTCTGCTTTCCCGCCCTTGCCAGGAGCTGATCGAAAAAAAAAAGAAGCAACAAGCCAAACACTAGCCAACAAGCAACTCACAAGCCAATTAAGCCAAAAACAAGTGTAATTTCTGCGTTTTCTTCATGGGTTTGGAATGTCTGCCACAAAGGCACCATTTTATAGTAGAAATAAGTCACTAGCCGGGTGAGTATTCCTTAGCCATTAGCATACTCATTGGATTACTGAAGGGACAAAAACAAACTTCAACACACTTGAGGCATGCAACAAGTTTTAGCACTAAACTACAACATTACTTTTTTTTTCCTTTTAGCCAAGAATAACTCTGTAATTAAAGTATTTTAAAGTTGCTGTACACTCTATTCTAAGATTCCAGGATGCTCACTGTGTGTCACTCTGAAGCCCAGAATGCCTGTTTAACCAGTGTGAAGCAATGGAAACAGCTACAAGCAAGGCTGAGAGCTCTTTTGGTTCAGAACATCACCAGGTTCAATCATCACTGGGCTTCAGAGTTTACTGCCATCAAATTTAAGTTCTCAGCCATTGTGACTTTACACATTACATCCATGCACTGAACAGCTAAAATAAAGGCATGTATCCATCCTTGGGGGGGCCATTTAGGGATTGGAGCAAAAATTGGGGATTGGCCCTGCTTTGAGCAGGGGGTTGGACTAGATGATCTTCTGAGGTCCCTTCCAACTCTGATATTCTATGATTCTATGACATGCAAAGTCTTACAGCATTGTGACAACAGAAGTAACTCAACAAAACCACCACTCTTACTCTACAGCTAATTTGCATACAACAATTTCATTAGTTGTATGAAGGAGACTACAGGGATGGTGAATTACTTGACCCAAATGCCATACCCATGGGTGGGCACGGACTTTCAGTTACGAATTATTAAATAAGATTCCAAGCTCTTCCCTCTCCCTTCCCTCAGTTTTTGTATTTTCATATGTATCTATGCAGACGACTACAGCAAACAGAGAACTGAAGAAGTAGCTATAGGTGCCCAGATAACTGCTCACCTTCCAAAGTTTGCACCTGCAAATTTTTAGAGACACCATGAATGATCTTTCTGAAGTTAACATATTGTGCAGACATAGCAACCTATATATTAGAAGTCCAACCAACATTGGAATAATCAGTGTGATCCAATGGATAAGGCACTGGCCTATCCCTTGGACTACAATGTATATTTGTGTTCTATTCCCAGATCTACCACTAACCAGCTGCATCAAGGCACTTTACACACCTGTTTCCCATCCCATTCTTGTCTGTCCTGTCTATTTAGACTGAGCTCTTCAGTGAAGGGCCTGTCTCTTACTGTGTGTTTATGCCACACCTAGCACAATGGGGCACCAATCTCAGGTAGGACTTCTAGGCACCAGTGTAATACAAAGAGACAGTCCCTACACTGAAGAGCTTACAGTCTAACGAGAGGGACAAAGGGACAGAACATACAAGCAGAAAATTAAAGCACAGAGAGATTAAGGCTACATCCACACTATGAGTTAGGGGTGTGATTCCCCGGCTTGTGTAAACATGCGCACCCCAGCTCTTATGGAGCGATCCCAAGCATAAATAGCAGTGCAGATGTGGTAACACAGGTAGTAGCAGGTAGACACGCGGTTGAGTGCAAACCCACCTGAAACCAGTGGATATGTACTCGGCATAGCTCAGCCGTGTGTCCACTGCCACCACCTATGCTCCCACAGCGACACTGCTATTTATACTCACACTATCTTGACAAGAGCTAGCATGAGTATGTGTACACAAGCAGGGCTCATAGCGTAGATGTAGCTGTGTGACTTGCTCAAGATCACACAAAGTCTGTGGCAAAGCTGAGACTAGAACCCAGGCCCCCTGAGTCTCAGTCCAGTGCTTTACCCCAAGACCATCCTGACAAAACATCCAATTAAGATGGCAGAATGGGTTTTTAATATAACTTTCCAAAAAGTGCCTATTTTTGGAAATTATGGCACACTTGCTGAACCGAATCAGAGACATTTCAACCCCAAGTTTAACTGGGGAAGTTACAAATTGATTGCAAAGTGGGGCATAGAAAGATAGCAGCATTCCAAATGCAACCACACCACTAAAAGTCGGTGTTGTAACTTGAATCATGGCCCAACATTAAAACAAAAAACCTGTCTTATGTACAAAACTTGGTGTACACCACACTCCAGTACTGCTTTTAAATGATCAGTTTTATTATAAACCTGTACAGTACCTAAAAATTCATCTGAAGACTATAAGATCTCTTTATGTTTACGAGTTTTGTATGATTCACACTTACTACTCTATGGAAGTTTGCCTCAAGTACTTACTGATATATGGAGCCATGCCAGGATCCAGCGTGGTGATCATGGACTCTACTGAGTGTTTTGTTTTATCAAGCACCGACTTTACCATAGGATTTCCAGCTACACCCTACAAAACAAACAAATAAATAAGTAAATACTGTAGATCAAGTTTATTCTCAAACCTTCAGGCCTTTTCTTAAGCCTTGAAATATTACACTTAAAACAAACCTGGGACAAGAAGTTGCTTCAGATTTTCCATTCAAATAGAAGTCAAGACACTCAGTAGGCATCTAGGGAAGATGAATCCACCCTTTTTAACATTATGCATCTCAGGGCAAAAACCAGACAGAAGTGATTTAAAATCAGTTTGAGGCTTTGTAAAACTGATGTAAAAATTTGTGCCGTTGCAATTTTAGATTAAAATTTACACAGAACTAATGCTTTTTTGAAATGCCATTATTGGTGGTGTATCTTAGTTGAATTTTACACAAATGCTATATGCAAAAAACTAAACATTGAAAATTAAGGTCCTGATCCCGAAAAGGTTATTGAATTCAGTGGGACCACCCCTGTGCTTGCGAAGCATGTACATAATTGCGTCCAGAATTAAAGGCTAACATTTTTATTAAAAATCTTAGTGGTATGAAATCGTCGCTTCAAAATGAAAGTTACCTCAGTTTTAACAATTAAACGTTATTTAAACTTTCAATTGAAGTTATTGTGAACTTAAAAACAACCAACCAACCAACCACACACAGGCCAAAGTTCAGAAATAGAAGCCTTAACTTAGATTTCTAGGCCTGAATTTAGGGTCTTAATGTTGGCATTTTCTAAAGCACCTTTGCGATTTAGGCACACAGGTCCCACTGACTTCAAACTGCAAATCCCGATGAAAGAGGACAATGTGATCAAAGTATTTCAAGCTTTCTTGAAACGTAAAAGTTCAATATATTGAAAAGTAATGTTGGTTGCAAAAACAGCTCAAGCTCTTTTGCTTATCAATTTTGTATTGGAGTTTGTGGTGTTGTGCATTAAGGATATTAATGAAGCTCTGAATTTGTTGCAGCACAGATGAGCAATGTAATTGTGAAATTTTTCCTACTGAATTTCAGATCTCAGTTGGGGGGGCGGGAAGGAGATTTAACAATTAAACTAAGAAACAAGTACTACACCTCTACCCCAATATAACGCAACCCAATATAACACAAATTTGGATATAACGCAGTAAAGCAGTGCTCTGGGGGGCAGAACTGTGCACTCTGGTGGATCAGCGTGTCAGGCTCCAACACACTGCTCTGAGCAGCGTGTTAAGGCGGCTGGGGCCCAGGGGTTGGAGGTTCTGGGGGCGGGGCGGTCAGGGGACGGGGGTGTGGATAGGAGTCGGGGCAGTCAGGGGACAGGGAGTGGGGGGTGGGGGGTTGGATAGTCGGGGGTTCTGAGGGATCAGTCAGGGGCTGGAAGCGGCTATTAATAATGGAAATGCTTGAGGCCAAAGCAAGTTCGATATAATGCGGTTTCACCTATAGCGTGGTAAGATTTTTTGGCTCCCAAGGACCGCGTTATATCAGGGTAGAGGTGTACTATAACAATTTAAGACTATAAAATAAAAAGTAAAAAGAATCATACATGTAAATATATGATTTAAGTTATTTTAAATCATGATTTTTATCCACTGAAGAGAGACTGAGTTTTACCTTTTTTCTTGCCTAAGAGGCACATACAACAGAAAGAAAGAGAGCGAGAACGCATATGTATACATGTGTGTAAACACATCAATGAATTTTCCTCTTGCACCACAAGAATTTTGGGCTCTCACTACCATAGTAAATAAATTTGTTAGTCTCTAAGGTGCCACAAGTACACCTTTTCTTTTTGCAAATACAGACTAACACAGCTGCTACTCTGAAACCTACCATAGTATGACTTTTTTCAACTAGGGTACACTTTTCTGACCTTGCCACTAATGCTACTCCATAAATTCATTACTGAAAGGCTTTACTGAGATGTACATTAAACAACCCCTCTCTCTCGGTGACCAAGAGCATTACCTACTGTAGCTTGTCTAGTACCACTACCCTGAGACCAGAAGTCGTAGGGTTGTATTTATGCAAAGGTCCCTGGTATTGACTGTAGATGCTTTCACACCATGTAACTGGACTGAAACAATTTTAAACAAACATTAAGAGGGAGGGTTTTTTTTTTTTACCTTCTTGAAAAGCCAATGTGATCTATTTTTGTATAGTTCACCATACAGATTCCAGACAATACTGGCAACGTGCCCAGTGTTCCTCTGCCAAATAATCATAGGTGGAACTGCTTTCTACTGCATTCAAATTGTATTCGATTCTTATTCAATATGAATGCAAATACTGCTCCAAATCAGAGTGAATGCCAGTGTCACTCCAGAGCAGTTTATCAGACTTATTTAGTTTAGCGAAGGCACCAATGAAGAGTCAGCTCAGTAACACTGTTCGACAAAAGCATTTCACAAGCGCAAAAATACACAATAAAGTATAAAACCAGACTTAAAAGCCATTCTTCACATTTATATACCTACATTTTTGCTATAGTGAAAGGCATCTTATAGCCCAGCACATTTTCTCTTAGCATGAAGCACTTGTTGTTTATGTTGCTCAGTATATTTACAATATTTTGAGGAAACGTGGAATACTTTTAATCACTTTCCACAAAATACTGATTTTTTCATTTCTTTGTTGCAGATGGAGCACGTAAGTAAATCCACATAATTTATAAACAATAGCAATGGCTGCTACACGTTAGCAACAACGGTCAATTCTCATTCATTAGGTCACAAGATAGAATCTGTCTCTCCACCACCCTGTGCAGCACTGCAGAAGTAACCAGGTGCATTAATTTGGGGATCAGGGAGGTGGCTGAGGAAAGACATCTTCCACTTTTTTATGATCTGTCACACTGGTCATTGCTAGAGACAGGTATAAGGCTTGGCGAGATAACTGTCTGATTAGATACAGCAAATAAAATAGTTACTTACTCTCCAGTAACCGTGGCTCTTTGAGCTGTTATAGTCCGTGTCATTTCCATTGCAGGTGTGCATGAGAGAGGAAAGTTTTTTTTAATAGTTATGTCAGTCGGGAATGCACACGTTCCCCACATTACCTTGTGCTCCCAAAGGAGTGCATAAAGGGTAGGGTCGCCATGACCTTCCGTCAGTTCCTTGTAATTCAAAGTTTGTATTGCTGAGGACTCCAGAAAGAGGGACAGAGGGCAAGATCCACACTGATTACAACAGGTCAAAGAACCAGTGACTATAGGGTAACTGACTCTTCAAGTATGTGTCAGTGTAGATCCTGCTGCAGGTTACTGGCAAGCAGTATCCTCCCTGGATGGTAGGACAAAGGAGTTTTGGCTGAATCACTCAGACAGCGAAGTGCTGCTCTCCCAAAATTTGACATCTGGCTTTGCTACCATGTCAAGTGCATAATGTTTGTGTGACACAGTCAACTGTTACTGGGTACAAAAACAAGAAATCCAAGTCTCTGGAGAAGCAGCTGTATGTAGTGGACTACCCCAGGAAGTCAGAACTAGAGTTGTGGTTGAGCCTATGCTAATCAATCACTAATCTTCACAGAAACTGCTAAGAGCAGAAGGGAGCCCAGCTCACTCCAGTAGAGAATAGTCAATTCCAGGAAGGGTGTTCTGTTGCTTCCAGAAGGATTGCCTAGTGAAAGCTGGGAGTCAGGAGGTTGAAAAGTAACCCAGGAAGGTTAAAATGGAGCCCAAGAGATTCTGGAACATGACAGACCTTCGGAAAGGAAAAGTATCAAATCAGGAACAGCAGGCATGGGCTGGACCTGCTTCCTTTAAAGACTTCCCAAAGTGGGGGGGGGGGGGGGGAGTTTAATTGCTCTTGAAACACAGAGCAGAAACTCATTGATTTACTTTTAGTCCAAATTCTGTAACAAATACCAGTACACCTCTGTGAAGTAATGCTAGAGTCTTCAGCTTCTTCCCCACTATTTGTGGTAGTCAGGTCATCCTAGCTCACCAGGAAATAACCTGATGGCAGTTTAACACAAATTAGTGAGTTACTCCATATAGCCACCGTGTAAATCTCCGAGAGGCATGTTCCTGAAGCAGGCAGAAGATGCTATTTGTGCCTTGATGGTGCATGCCTTGGCATTCGGAGGGAGAGGATCCCCAGCCATTTGATAGCATCTGGAAATACTCAGTGTGATCCACTTAGAAATTCTCTGCTGCATTCTAGCTTGGCCTTTTGCTGCACCAAATAGGACTACAAAGAGGTGACACAACAGCCTGAGGTAACAGAGCAAAGCTCTGGAGACATCCAGAGTAGGCAGTTCTTCTCCCAACATTGAACGAAGCTTCAGGAAGAAGACAGGTAAACAGATTTGTTTAGGTGGAATCTGAGACCACTTTAGGGATGAACTTGGGGTGTGGTTTCAGCACCAGCCTGTCCCTACGGAAGCATATATAAGGCAGTCTGGCCATAAGACCTTGGAGTTCACTGACACTCCATGCTGAGGTAATGGCCAAGAGAAAGACAGTCTTGCTGGTAAGGGGGTGTTCTGAGCATTCTGACAGTGCTCCATAAAAGCTGTAGGAAGAGGACACAGATCCCAAGTGGGAATCAGGTCTCCGACTGGAGGCAAAGTACGAAGAAAGCCCTTGAAAAATATTGATGTCATAGGGTGTTAGAAGACAGTCTGACTGCCAGAGTGTGACATGCAAATACCATAGCAATGTGAACCTTAAGGGTATCCTTGTGTATTTTGGGAGCAGCATATAATCCAGGATCTTTTCAGTATTGGGGCCGCCACTAAGTCAACATTATTCTGAGTTGCCCATATAGAGAATCTTTTTTCATTTCAAGGATAAGTTTTCCTAGTGGAAGGTTTTGTGTTTTATATAAAATTTCTTGAACTTGTTGGGGGCAACGTCAGTACTCAACCAGCCAACAACAAAGCAGTCAGGTGCAACAACTGCAGGTTTGAGTGAATTATCGGATCTCAGTTCTGAAGTTCTGTCCAGGCACAGTGGCAGGCGTATGGGACATTCAAGAGCCGAAAAAGTCCTGACCACTACAGGGTTATTACGATAATCCCGGCCTTGTCCTGTTTGATCTTGGATATTATCCTGGGAATCAGAAAAAAGTTATGGGAAAGTGTATAGGAGTCCTTGAGACCATCACCTCTTCTGAAGCAGAAATGCAGACATTTAGTTTTGTCCTCTGTGACAAATGAGTCTATGACAGGAGTCCCCCCACCACTGACTGAATATTGTGTCTAGGATGGATTTCTCCAGTGGCCACTCAATTCTGGTCACTATATGTCTGCTCAAGTAGTCTACTAGGCTGCTGACCCATTGAAAGTGTTGAGCCACTGGGATTACCATGGTGACAACACCACCATATCCAGAACCTGATGGCTTCATGGCAAAGAGGGGATGATAGTGTACGTCTTTGCTTGTTTAGAGTACATTGCAGATGTGTTGTCAATCAGGATTTGCACCACGGAGTTCCACATAACAAGCAGGAACACTGTGTTGGCCAATCTGATGGCCTTCAGTTCCAGGATGTTCATGTGTAGTTCCCAAGACCACGTGTCTTGTATTTGCAGATATTCCAGGTAGGCGCCTCCAAGGAGTCTGTGATAAGAGTAGTCAGAGAGGGGACAGAAGGGCATCCCTTTTCTCACATTTATTGGATCTAGCCATGAAGCAAGCTGCCATAGGACTTGAGGCAGGAATGTGAGCCCTTTGTGCGTGTGATGTCTGGACCAGAGGTATATGGACCTCAGCCACAGTTGCAAGGTCTGTAAATTAAATATGGCAAGTGGCGTCATATGTTCACACTAACATGTGATGTTGTAGCCCCAGACACATATGCACTATGATCATCATCAGACTAGGCTGTAGATCATAAACCTCTGGCTGAAGTGACTGAAACTTGTCCTCTCTGGTGCCTGGTACTAGAAGTGGATCTAGAGTCTATTAAAGCTCTTACGAAGTCTATAGTCTGCAATGGTGCGAGGCATGATTTCTAGTAGTTTACACAGACCTACTTGAGACAATGGGGAAACACCACATAAGGCTGTTGCAGTATCCTGTTGAGAACTGCCCAGATCAGTCAGTTATTCAGGTATGGGCAAACATGAATTCTCTGTCATTTTAAGTGTACTACTCATACTACCAAGCATTTTGTAAATATTCTCGGTGCAATAGGAGTCCAACGGCTACAACCCTGTATTGATAATGAATGGGCCCCACTGTTAATCTTAGATACTTCCTGCAGGTTGGATGGATGGCAAAGTGGAAGGATGCATCCTATATGCTACGAATTATTCCTAAGCTCGAAAAGATAGAATGATGGAGGTAAGTGTTATCATCCTGAACCTGAGGAGAAATATGTATTTGTTGAGTCTCCTCAGGTTTTGGATAGAACAAAGACCTCCTATCTTCAGAATGAGGAAACACCGGGAGTAGAAGCCTTTTCCCCCAAACTCTATTGGGACCTACTCTATGGTTCCTAGACAAAGAAATGAGGCCACTTATATTTTGAGACTTTTCTCACAAGACCCTGCTACAGAGTCAGGGAAGGGGTAGCCAAGGACCATTTGATGTCATGACAGATAATACGTAGTAGAAAGTGGTAATGCGACTCTAAAGATCGTACTCTCTAGTCTAGGTCTAACGTGGCTCTCAACAGCTTTGTCAAATCTGCTAATACATCACAGGAGTGGGGTGCATTGCTTAGGAAGAGGAGGCTATCACACCATATTCTGTCATGATATTCAATCTGTGTGGGATGGTAGGATGGCATGCACTGTGAATGGTACATCTTGTGACATGGAGCAGAGGCGTAAGCCCCCCAGAGAGTGCAGGGTAGCTTTCAAGTCCTTCAGTCAGTGCACAGGACTGCCTGTCTGCATGCTGAACAGCCCTGAGCCATTAAAGGATAAATCCTCAATCATGGCATGCACTTTCCTCAGGATGCCCAATGCCTAGAACCGCAGTGCTCTGTGCATGGCCACTACAGTGGACATAGACCGATCTGCAATGTCTAAAGCACCCACTGCTGCCTACAACACAGTCTTGGACACCATTGGTGCTGGCGTTTCTAAATATGTCCTGAAGACCCTCTGCTGTCACAAGGGAATTTCACGGTGAACAGGGCGACACCCTTTCTTGTAAGTATCATAATCTGGCAGAAAGGGCTGGCTGTTCACTCTAGCTGTGTGAGGCTAAGCTGAACAGCATGACTTCCTCTCAGATAAATTGAGTAATTTAGGGTCTTCGTCCTTAGATGAGCTTTAACTCAGTTTCTACCTCTCTTGTACAAGTCACATAATTAAGGAGCCCAGGTTGAGGAGAGCGCAAAGGTCCTCAAATCCTGTGGGGGGCACCTGGTACTTCTTCTCAGCTGGTTTTGCCATTGGCATTACTGTGGATGGAGTCTGACAGAGCTTTAGTGAGGTCAAGCAGTCATGGGGAGGGTGATCATGACAAGACCAAAAGCTGAAAGGTTTTCAAACAGCTTGTGAGATTTCTCTGATCTGAGGACTGCTCAGACTGGAACACCCTGAAGTCATCTGGTGCCAGTACGGATATCAAGGATACAGTTCATCTAGCAACAAAGATAAGAGATTCTTTAGCAATAAGTTAGGGTATTGATGTTGCTCTGACCCTAAATCTGGTTATTTCTGGTATTCAGGCATTCGGGGTCTGGCCATACATACTGCTAGCAAGAAAGAACTCTTTCTTTTCTTTGGTTATAGAAATTGGCTTCTCAATGCCTGTGGTACTAACTACTACTACTATAGCACAGGAGTACAGCTGACTTAGTTGGATGTTGGTCAGTCTAATGCCAGTCTTGATGGGCCGGTGGTGTTTGAGATCGATAAGAGAAGCCCATAGGTCTCCCAATAGCATTGATTGCAGACCACAGGGGAGAGTTCTCTACTCAATGATGGAAAAACATGCCCAGTGACAGTGAAAAGCAGTAAACCTCTTCTGGGGCAGCACCAACATGTAAGGTGCTCACAGTACCAGAGTCTGTACCAGTGCCAGTGTCTCAGCACCAGTGATGGATCTAGTTCTGCCCTAGTCTCATCCCCCAAGGCCAGGGTTAACAACGAGGGATGTGTTATTGGAGCCAGGACTAGGACCAGCAGAATCTGCTGCATAGCAGTCTGCCCTTTCTCAGTTCTTGAGTCTGTACAGGACTTGGACTTCTCTGTGAATGCTTTGCAGCAGTCAGTCCTTGTGGGATGACAGTGAGTTTCTTCCTGAGAGTCTTCCTCTGTATTTGGAGCAATCCTTCTCAGTACTTCACTTCAACACCTGAGGTTTTGGTGCTAGCTTCAAAATTTATGTTGAGGGCAGCTTCAGTGCCAGGAATGCCTGTACCAGATCTTTCCATCTGTCTTCTCGGCACTTGTCTCAGGTGTCACCTGTCTGGCTTGACAGAGCCAATGTAGGATGCGGACTTGTTCACCAGTGGGATTCTGGAGCTTGTTTCCTTAAGATCTGATGAGAACTTTATGGACTGTTCCAGAAGATGGAATTTCAGGCCTTGCAACTGTGCATTATAACAGAGGACAAGCAAACCAAGTATCTGCTCAGAATATGCCATTCCCCAAGCAGAAGACAAATACAAAATTAGTCCATCGCAGGATAGACAGTGCTTAAAGCCTGCAGGTTTCAAATCTGTCATGTTAAGAAGCTCTCTACAGGGGTGTCTAACTAGTAAAGTTCAGCCTATATTGGTTAGATTACTTCGTGGTAGTTGAACATAAAAAATAAGTTGTAGTGCTGAAGACCTTGTAAGTTTTCGAAGTTTAGCCTGAGTTATCAACTAGTGGGTCAGACAAATGCCAGGCTCTACCTTGTTGTCACAGGCAGCAAGAAGGAACTGAGGGAGGGATGCAGCCTTCCTGCCCTTAATGCCTTCTGGTCTCATATGCATGAAGCTCATGTGCACCTACAATGGGATCCACACCAGCACATACTTGAAGAACTTACGGTACATTTTAGTCTGTTAAAAGACTTAATCCACAAATGGTAAAAGAATAAAACAATTACTTTTATAAATCCCCAGAGGCCTCCAGCAGATGCTTCATTCTGTATGCCAGCAACTCTGGGGTCTTCATTCTCCTCTGGGAAAGTTATTGCAGGGCCACTTCCAGTTCCAGGCACCAGAGAGGATGGAAAAGTTGTTTGTTGAGTAACAGGATTTGTCAAGACACCTGATAAGCAAAAACAAGCCACACACAAACATTCATGTATCTTACCACAATTAATCTGCTAAAGCAATATAGAGGCTGGAAATAAGAAAGCAGAAGCCAGCACCACATGACCAGCCAGTTCCCTATATATTACCAGCAGGTTTAGGAACTACTGCATTAGAGTATAATTTATGGATTCAAAATGTTATACTATAGTATCATTGTACAGCAACTGAAGTTTCTACGCTGTTCTGAACAGAGCCCGCTTATGTACAGTGGAGTTTGGCTACATGGGTTAGCCAGAGTAACCTTTTGTTTTAGTTATTTTTTTTTTCCCCCCAAACTTGTCTGTTCCTAGGGTTTCCCTGAAGTGACACTTCTGTCCTAGACCATGACTACTACTCCCCAAAGAGGCACTCCCACCTCTTTATACTCAGAATGAGTTAGATGTACCTGGCATAATACAGAAGTCAGCCAGCATTTCTCTACAGGGACGCAGGGTGAATAGAAAAATGCTGACACCCTACTACCCCTTATGTTACACATAAGGCCACTAATGAGAACTTGCCCCCATCTTACAAGACGGAACAAAATACTACCTGTGACTGAAGGTGCAGAAAATGATGGCATCAGCGGGGTCTGTGGTGCTCGCCCAGCATGACCTCTGGTAATGTCATAGGATGAAGCAATGGAAAATCCTGAAATGGGGGGTGCCGTGGGAGGTACAGAAAGGTTAGGGCCAGGAATACAGCTTGGAGGAGGAGGTGTTGAGAAATGGGACATGGTGCCACTAAAAGCTGAAGCAGTTGGAGGGGTAATAGGAGGTGGGGCAGGAGTTAAAGGGGGTGCAATAGTTGAAACTGTTGCAGAAGGCACAAATGGCAAAGGCGCTGACGACCTCATAGGAGGAAGTGAAGATACTGAGGGTGGTAGAGGTGTGGAGAATGATTGAGGAGGGAAAAATGGGAGAGGGGATATGTCTGGAGCAGTGAGAGAACTGGACAAAGCTGGGAGAGGAAAAATGGAAAAAAGAAAAGGCACTTTAATAAGAAATTATAATAGCTTTAAAATTCTTTACAAAAATATCTGAATAAGATACCTAAAGCTTTTCCGCAAAAAATAAGTTGTATGTAGTAATGATTCCAGTTACAAGTAAACTGTCACCAAAAAGTAAGTAATGCCCCATCTTCTACTGTGACCCCATCAGATGTCAAGCTAGACAGCAGCAGGATGGGTCAGTATTTGAATGGAGACTTCAAAAAGTGTCCTCACGTGCTGCCAGTTCAATAGGTGACAATCTTCCTTTGGAGTCACTACTCAGTTAACACTCCAACTTTGGTGCGACTTCAAAATCGTAACAAAAATAACTCATTACATTTTATGCCTTTTAGTAATTCAGAGGCAATACAACTACTGGAAAGTAAACAGATTCTAAGTATCGACTGGAGGGTCAGATGTTACTCTGAGGCTGCACAATTGTAACTGCATATTCACCAAAAAGGGGGAAATATAGTCTACAGAAAATGGTGCAAACACTAGAAAATCAGGCCAAGCAAGCAGGTAATTTCCCTACATGATCCTGCAAAATCTTCAGATTATCTACAGTACTAGCCAACTCTATTGTTATTCCCTACACAGCAGTCAAAGCCTGTATTTTCTGCGCCCACTCGTCCATAAAAATCCTAGACATACACCCACATAATTTCTTATAGAAGTGTAAATTTAAAAAGCCATATTCTTAAAAGATGTAGAAAATCATTTAAGTAGCACACAACTGGGATTAAGGAAGAAATTAAGTTCTTCAATTTAGTCTGGAGAAGTGCACTGCAATTATACACATTATAATATTGCTTTCACTTGGACTAATTGCTATGCTTCAAACACACGAACAAGCAAAACCCAGATGCTTGGAAGCTTCTTATACCTAATGAGACAGGTGTGGTGATGGTGGCGGCAATGGTGATACCAGCAGCTACTGCCCCTGATGTGCTTGGCGGGGGAGTGCCAGGTGGGGTTGTCTCTATTCCACTCTCTTCCATCATTTTTCTTCAGCTACAACAAACTGCAGAGAAACAAAATCTGTATTGAAAAATAAGACAAAACTATTTCAAACTGAATTACAAAGAAAGGAGTATGGTATAGTGGACTAGATGCTGGTTTGGGAGACAAAGAAAGTTGAAATACCAGCTCCAAAACAAATATTTTGAGGAGCCCTGGGCATACCATTTACTCAGTGTCCCGCACATCTGTATAATAAATATTCTTTCCACACCTTATACTATAGAGACAATGTTTCAAATTCGAAACTTCTCTGAAATCCTTACTTCTATAACACCTTTCATTTAAGGATATGAAATATTTTACAAACACTAAACCTCACAAAATCCACACAAAGCAGATAAGTACATATTCCCATTTTACAGACAGATAAACTAAAGCACTCAAATACAGCACTTGTTTTCAACAGGGTGCTGAGCACCTGAACTTATTTCTAAAGAAGTTGAGGTAGCAACTCTGTAAATTCAAGTGACTTGCCAAAGGTCACAAAGGAAACCATTGGCACGTCTGGGAACAAAACCCAGGAAATCCTGAGTCCTTTTCCTCTGCTTTAACTGTGACCTTGTTTATATTAGAAAACTTGTGCTGATGTAACTAATTGAATATAAAAATTTATGTTTTTATACCAGTGCAAGTCCCTAACACTGACACAACGGAAAACCGTTTTAAATTGCACTTAAGGGGACTTATTGCATTAAGCTTAAGCACAATTTAAAGCAGATTCAGTGTGTCTACACTAGGGGGTTACCCCCGGTGTAACCAGATGGATTTTTATAATGATTTAGCTGCAGCAGTTGATGTTTACCAAACAGACAAGCCCTGAGGCCACACTAGTTCTCTCCTGACTAATCTAATGAGAACATCAAAGCTTAAGGCTGAATGACAAACTGGTTTTCTTTCACAACCAGTAGAGGATAGGAGTGTCTTTCATCATGCTAAAACACTGGAAAATCCATTTTACCCCAAGAAACATGAAACCACACCCTTGCTTAAAAATCTTATTATTAAAAGGTAGCACAAAATGTGTGGGAAGCACGAGAGAGAGAGAAGAGATGGGAGAAAAACCATGAAAATGAATTCTCAACTTTCCTTTTCTCTCATTTCTGGATTTGTGTTCTACAGTACAAAAGGTACACCAGGACCCTCGCTAGAAAGCGGGATTTGGGATCCATGCCAAGTACTGTGTTATAGCGGGGACCGCGTTAAAATGAAATTACTGTATACAGTAAATGTCACATCCATAAAGTATAGAAAACCTTAAAAAAATAAACTCCTACTTGAAGGAAACAAGAAAAAAAAAAAGGGGTTGCTTTACTAGAGATTTAAAGTAGACATTACAATAAATTAGTCTAGTTTTTCTTTAAAAAGTCGGTGAATTGCTTTTGCTTCTTGCTGCTGTGCTGCTTCCACTTAGCAAACTGCAAAAGACTACATATCTGCATAGTTTTTATAGGCTCAACGGCTTGCGTCTCAAACCAGTCTCTAAGCAGGCTACGGTCACAGTTGACATTGGAATGACGTCCATTTCCTCTTCTTTTTCTACGGCGAAGGCCAATTCTTCAGCTTCTGGAATGTTGTTTGGTCATACTGCCTGAAGAATTTGGTCATTTGTTAGACTTTCAGCAATGGGTCAAAATTCTTCTGTTTCATCATCACCTCTTATCCAGGACTCGATATTTAGTGGCAGAACAGCTCGAGCCCGGACAGTTGCTGGCACAGCTCCTGCATCCACTCCATGTCTGTTCTTCCAACTTCCTCCTCTGTAAATCCCTCAAAGTCAAATTCCTCATCAGACTGTGATCTGCTTTCTTCACTCTCTTCCAGGAGCGGGTGGCCAAACGACTCTTTCAGTCCCACCATCCAACAGCAGTTTATCGTTTCAGCAAGTAATAAATTCCAGGAATTGCCGCCGGTGTAAAAGAAGTCTTTTATAGTCAACTTCTTCAGAAAATCGGTGACAGACAACTCACTTTCTATCATTTGTCGTACCAAGTTCCGTTGATCATGCTGCTTAAAAATGGCGATAACATCTTGATCAAGCAGCTGGATTTTGGAAGTCATGTTTTTGGGTAAGTATTCAACCCATATTGTACTGTCACGGGTTCTGAGTCTTTCGGCTGGAGGATGCACTGGACAGTTGTCTCACAAAAGAATGGCCTTTTCTTCTAAGCGTTTTGCCCACAAATGCTTTTGCACAGACGGGACAAATCTGGTGAAGAACCATTGTTCAAAAATCTCTGGTCATCCAGGAATTTTTGGAGTTCTTGTACGAAAACTGCAGGCAATTCACATCTACGTGATGAAAGCGCTGAGGCACGCAAGACTTTCCAATGCACAATGGTTTTAGTTTATGCTTGCCTGTTGCATTCACACAAACAATAAAGTAAGGCGATCTTTTGACTGTTTATATCCTTCTTTCTTATGTTCATCTGTTCTGACAGCCAGGGTTTTATCGGGCAACATTTTATAATAAATTCTTGTTTCGTCTGCATTGTAAACCTGTTCCTCTGAGTAACCCTCCACCTGTAAAATTTCCCTCAGCTTTGCAGGGCACGATTGTGCGGCGGCGTCAGCAGAGTTTTCCATGTCTTTTCTGAAATCACCATAGCCAACCTGAACTCGCCTTAAAATTGCTGAATTCGCCATTAAGTTCCCGGTCGAATTTTTCTGCTTGCATGGCTATAAGCAGACCAGAGATAGGAATGCCTTTCTACTGTTTTTGCACAAACCCCATGTGTACACTGCAGATTCAAGATCGGCATCATTCGCTAAGCAGGCTCGTTTTCTTTGAAGGCCATGCTCTTCATCCAGGTTATGAATGTAAGTTCCGAGCTTGTCAGCATTCTTTAGCCATCGACGGAGGTGGACTCGTTCATGCTAATCTTTGCCTGGGTTTCGCCATTTTTAAGTCGTTCAATAGCGTCCAATTTCTCCTGCACCGAGTAAGCCTTCCTTTTGCCCGACATTTTTGACATCTTTCTAAAGATAAATACAGTACTGTACCTGTAAAGTTTTATTACATGACATTTGTATGGCGTTCTAGGCCTACAGCAATCGTCTTAGGGCTTGTCTACACTACCGCGTGGGGTTGATCTAAGATCACATAGCTGACGGTGCATGAATAGCTGATGCTCTCCTGTCGACTGCGCTTGTGCGCCTCATTCTGGTGGCGTACTAGAGTCGACAGGAGAGCGCTCAGCAGTTGATTTATTGTGTCTATACTCAAAAAAAATTGTACTGTACTTAAATTTGGGATCCATCTCCGTGACTGCATTATATCCGAATTAGCGTTATATAGACACATGTTCTAGCGAGGGTCCGGTGTAATTAAAAAACAACAAATAATGTCTTGTTTCTCACAAGTCTGGTAAACCAGGCAGTTATTTGTCTCTTGGAAGAACGTTTCCTAAGGTAGCTATAATGAAATACAAATCCCATGTGAACTCATTATATGTATAACAAATAGACTGAGTCTTGATAAGACTTGTCTACAATATCCATTACGTCAGGAGCTATCAAGGTCTGCCAGCATATTCCTTTAACAAGGCACAGTGGGAAGGTCTTAGAAAATGTGCTAAAAATGCAATACAACACACAGATTTCCATTTAGAAAATTACAGGGGTTTCCCCCCCCCTTTTACTAAAAAGTCATATTCCATGTAAAAAACCTACATAGTCAGCTACTGATTTAACACTAAAAATGTTCACATTCTTGTTACCAAGCTGAGGAAGGTAAAATATATACCTACATATACACACAAAAGAAGGTATAGCAACAGTCAATTCTGACATATGCTCACATATGTAAAGCTCCTGAGAATAAATGAAAGTTTAAATTATACAAGGAACAGTTCTGTCGCCTCTGGAAAACACGAACAGAAGGCTTTGCACAAAAGGTTCAGGTGACAAGGAGGGAGATGGAATACTTGAGCCAAGTTACAGAGAGGCAACAGATCCATTTCACATCCACTAAGCAGTACTCTTCATGGCTGAGGTCCCCCAACATGGGGGGAATTCCCCATATGCCATTAGATCTACTGCCTACAAGCCAGCCCCTTTCCTCTCCAAATCAAAACCTCTCTCCATCCAAGAACAGATGAAGGACCTCTGAAGCAGCATTCTGCAGCCTGTAGGGCTATGGATCCTGTCTGCGGAATCTCTGCATCCGCCCCAGCCCTCTGCAGTGGAACTGCATTGGGTAGAGCCTTCCATTAAACTTACCCGGGCTGAAGTATTTTTTTTTTTAATAGAATGTTTTTAAAAAGCTAATAGCACAAGTTTATATTTCACAACAAAAACATTCCTAAAGCTCTTCCTCCTTCAATTACCTGCCAAAAATCAAATGTTGTTTTTATGGCTGTGAAGACATTAGCTACTCTTGAGTAAACAAGATATTCTCAATTCATGTCCTAGCAGACAAGTTTACTCCTGATGGAATTCTGCACCCCCAAAAAAATTAAAAATTCTGAGCACATTTTAAAATTCTGCATATGTTATTTATCAAAACAACACAGTACCATACCAGTTTCAATTATATTTGTAATTTATTTCAAAATACCTGTCAGCAAGTATGTCTGTAACAATACAGATAACAAAAAAGATTTATCCAGGAATAGAGAATTAAAGAAACCCCTAAGACAACCCAGTTCTGGTTTCTCAGTTATGCTTTTGTTGGGTGCCTCAGCCTGGGTATGTCACATGTGCAACTCTACCCTTCCAGTCTTTTAGTTTATTCCCATTTTTTCACCCTACCCCATAGGGTTTCCATATTTCCAGTTTCCAAATAGAGGACACTGCCTGGGTGAGGGGAGAGTTGGACAGGGTGCTGGAAGGGTGTGTGTACTGGGAGGAGGGATTTGAGGGGTGCTGGAGTGGGTACCTGGGGCTTCAATCTTGAGATGGAGGGGCAGTGTCACCCTGTCACAGTGGCATGGAGGCTGGTGCAGACCCAGAACATAGTGCAAGCCTGTCAGTCAGCGCCTCCCTGCAGGGATCTCCTCCTGCCCAGGGCTGGGAGCCAGGGCATGGGTGGGCAGGATCTGGCAGCTGCAAGGGATCAATCAAATGTAAATGCACGGGAGAGACCAATCACAAAGCAGACCAATCAGGACTCTTTCTGAGCTGCAACATCTGCTCTGCAAGAAACCCGGACATTGTCTCGTATTAGAAAAATCTGCCCGGACAGAGCATCGAGGATCAAAAAATAGGCAATGTCTGGGAAAACCTGGACCTAGTAACCCTAGTCACCTCCCCCTGCAAGACCCTCCCCTTTTACTCTCAGTCTCCTCTCCCAGAAAGCAGCAGCCCCTCCCTGCAACTCCCAGCTGTTGCTCCTGCCTCTCCCTGAGGGGTGCAGGTTGACAGCTCTGGCAAGTGCTGCACAGGGAGGGGGCCCAACCACACCCTGTGACCAAGTGGGACCAGCAAACCTGGGAACCGCAGTCACAAAGCTCATGGAAAAAAAAAAAACCCACAAGAATTGGTAACGCTGCAAGTATAACATGCTTCCAAATTAAACTTATCCACTCTCAGTTTGCACAGGTGTAAGCGATTACAAAGAAGCAAGACAGTGGAGAATCTGGCCCATAGATATAATTCTAGAACAGGGATCTCAAACTCAAATCACCACAAGGTCCACATGAGGACTAGTACATTGGTCTCAGGGCCACATCACTGAAACCTTAGATATGTTATAATAGCCCTACAGAATAGAAATGCTGGGGCAGATCCTCAGCTGGTGTAAATTGCCATAGCTCCACTGACTTCCACTGAACTCTGACAATTTACACCAGCCAATGATGTGCCCAGCTGTTTGCAGTGTTCCTGTTTAGCGCTCACACACGCTCTCCTTCTCTCTCTCTCATTGGAAATGGCCCTGAGAATCAGACCACAGGATTTGAAAAGAAAGTGACGGGGACAGTGGGAAGAGACAGAATGAGGGAACCTCACTGACATGGGGGAAGAAAATAATTGAGTCATACATAAAGAAAAAAGCTCCTGTCCTGTTCCACAGAACAGACAGATTTAAAGTAACTAACATCATTCACAACGAGTCAATTTACCTCCTTCATACCGCTGCCCCAAGAATCTCCTCCCACAATGAGTAGCTCAAAGACATCAGTGCAGATTGTATTCTTTACGTCCCCCACTAAATTACTGCTGAAGAAATGCAAAATGTAGCTGTACTGCAAGGATCCATTAATTCATATTTTACCTCTCTGCTCCTTCCCCGCCCCCATTCCAACCCCTTCCCCAAAGTCCCTGCCCCAACTCCGCCCCCTCCCTGCCCCTATTTCAACCCCTTCCCCAAATCCCCGCCCGGCCCCGCCTGTTCTTCACCTCCTCCCCTGAGTGCACCATGTCCCTGCTCCTCCCCCCTCCCTCCTGGAAAGTCCTAAGCACCACCAAACAGCTGTTTGGCGGTAGGAAGCACTGGGAGGTAGGCATAGGAGACCCCTGTTCTAGAGAATTAAAAGAGAGCAGGTATGGAAGAGTAAGAGAAACCAAAAGAGGGCAAATAAGGATTGAAGACTAGTCACCACACAACAAAGCTGTTGAAAAAGTCCTGAAGAAAACCACAGGGGCAAAGTGCCTATCAGGATCAGGCCCCAAATCCTTAGTTTCTACCAGCTTTGGCAGTGGCCTTTACTATTACTCCCAACTTTATATTAAAAAGTCATTTAGCTACAGAAACACCTCTCTTTCTCCTCGCTGCTCCAATCCACAAACCCATAATTCTCAGCAAGTAATCCTTGATGGTTAAACCCCCTTCCAAGCAAAGATTTAGTTTTACATATTTACAGAACCCTACAGTGAAGTCTCTCTTCCTAAGACTTCACTGTTTCTACATAACATACTACATTATAACCTACTGTCAAAAATAAAATGCTTGTCCAAATATATTAGCAACATGCATTGTGATATTTTATTTTTATTTACCACAAGAACATTCAATCAGCAGTGGATTACCAGTCATTAATGCAAATTAGTAAAGTCTATTTTAGGGTATGTCTACATTGCAATTAGACACATGCGGCCAGCCCATGCCAGTTGACTTCACCTGACAGATCTCAGGCTAAGGGGCTCTTTCACTGCCATATAGACTTCCAGGCTTGGGCTTGAGTGCAGGCTTGGCAGTCTACACTACAACGAAACAGCCCTGCATCCCAAACCTGGGGAGCCAGAGTCAGCTGGTATGGGCTAGCTGGAGGGTGGGGAAAAGGGATGGTTATTTGCATTGTAGAAATATTTTAGGGCATGTCACTTCCTCTGCACATCATCTGCTGCCTTTTCTCAGATTATTAAAAAAAAAAAAAAAAAAAAAGTCTGAACATAACCCACAAAACCGATACTTCCTATGTCACATCTATGGTCCTGAAGTTAACATAATAAAAAGCAAACAAGCCCCACAAACCAGTCCAAAAATATAAAACCCAAGAGACAAAGAATTACAAGCAGAGTCAAGCAAATGTGTAATTAGCCCAAAAGAAATTATGCTCCTGCCATCTAGAGGTTTGTGACTAAAAGTTCATTTCATGAGTCTTGGCCATGTCACCGAATTTGGAAAAGCCTCCCAGACTTGAGTGCATTCTGTACGAATTCATTAAATTGTGTTTAATAACTAAATTAATAACAAAAGTAGCATATTCCTAACAGGTTCTCGCTCTGTGGCTTTGTTTAAAAAAAAAAAATCTGTGTGTAATTTGCCACTAAAAAGAGTTCCATCAGTATAGATCCAGTTTTCAGAAGGGTTTATTTTAATACAAAACTCAGCAGGGTTAAGTTACTAAATGACAAGGGGGTGCGGGTGAGGAAAAAAAACTGGTCTATGCTAATGCTACCACTGTGGCCAGCAATGTCAGAGCTGCATCAACACTAAAACGATCATGGGAGCTTTTAACAAGAAGAAGAATACTTAGTACAGACGAGGTCTGTACCTCTTTGAGGTGTAACTATTTACTTGATTCAGAATGCAGAGCCAATACGACCAAGGAAGAGGGAGCTGAATTCTAGTCAGGTGTTAACTGACAATTTTGGGGAAAAGGCTAACAGCTTGATTTTCGAAGGTGAAAATCACCCACAACTCTCATTTGCTTCAGCAGGATGTGTGGGTATTTGGCATTTAGGAAAAAATCAGGCCATAAATTCTGACTGCACAACTTTTTGTCTTAAAGTGGTGATTATGTTAGAAGCAGAAAAAAAAGTTTCATTTTACTGATCAAAGGTTGAGCTTGCTGAGTTGACAATCAGAAAAAGTTAGCTTTTGATTTTTTAAAAGTAATGCGAAGTAACTGAAAAATGTGAAACCAAATAATTTACATATTTCTTTTTCTGACTAATCTTAATTTAAAATCATTTTCAGGTTATGTCCCAAAAATACGGAAATTGATAGTTAAGGAAGACTACCCAAAATTGACAAGGATAAAGTCAATTTCTAGAACTGAATCACAGTCTGCAGTGGTGCTATGTTTAAATGTTAACCCTTAACAAGCAGATTTCCACAGCTGAGTAGACATCCATGTTAACAAAGCAGAGTAGAATTATTCTGAGAGGCTCAGGCTTAACCTGAGAAGTGAATAAGCTCACTAATCAATTAAAATACCAGACTCAAATGTTACTTAATGCATTTTTTAAAATATGTAACAGGCAATGTTTCCATAACTAGATGTGAAAAGGTAAGATAGGGTTAACACCTAAAGCACTGGTTAAGCTCATTAAGCAGAATTTTTGTTAATACTCTCCTGATTAAGCAGCAGGTGTTGCTATCCATTATTAGGCCAATTAACTGCTAGGAAGGATCCCCAAATGAACAGCCATCCTGAATACACACATCCTAATTAAGGGATGTATAGGCACAGATATAAATAATACTCATTTATGAACAGCGGTGTTAGTCTGTATTCGCAAAAAGAAAAGGAGTACTTGTGGC
The DNA here is from genome assembly GCF_965140295.1 of Lepidochelys olivacea. Classification (NCBI taxonomy): domain Eukaryota; kingdom Metazoa; phylum Chordata; order Testudines; family Cheloniidae; genus Lepidochelys; species Lepidochelys olivacea. Next base: position 81,559,728 of record NC_140415.1, on the reverse strand, counting down.
ACCTTAGAGACTAACCAATTTATGTGAGCATCAGCTTTCGTGAGCTACAGTTCACTTCATTGGATGCATCCGATGAAGTGAGCTGTAGCTCACGAAAGCTTATACTCAAATAAATTGGTTACTCTCTAAGGTGCCACAAGTACTCCTTATGAACTGTAGGCCTTTTCATCTTCTAAAGCTATGGCTAAACTAGAGAGCTTACAGCAGTTGTGCTATATCGATGGGAGAAGCTCTCCCATCAGCATAGTGCTGTCCACACCAGTGCTTAGGTCAGTATAACTTATGTCGCTCTGGGCTGGCTTTATACATAAGTGGTACTGTAGACATAGCCTAAGTCTTTTACAGATATTAAGCCATTATTTCCCAGTCTAAATGGGTACCAGGTTAGTTTGGGGGTGGGAGTGTATGGGTAGAGGAAAGGATCAGTGCGGCTAGGGGAAGTTGAAGGACATCAGATTCGTACCACCCTATACAGACTGGAAACATATGGTTTCATCTGCTTATAAAGTGGGGAGCTGGCTCACTAAAATCCATCCTATTTACCTCAGACAGCCAACCTCATTAAAGGCCACAGAACAGAAACAGCTCACAGGTACTGGAATAAGAACTTAAGCTCTGCCACCCTGTCTCTCTCTTTTGTACCCCTGTGGCACTCAGCTCATTCTTGGACAAAGCAAAAAAAGATAACAAAAGAGACACAGCAACTATCAGAACATGCTGTGATGCCCATTTACAACTCAATGGGGTGTCTTCTTCAACATCAGATATTATAACTGAGTAATTAATCTTGACAAGCCTCCTGAAGAAACTAAGCACATGAGGTTAGTTCCATTTGACAGAAGAGGATCCCACACATTTTTTGAAATGCAGATGGGCAGGCCCCTCGGGTGACAGAGCATTGCTGATGTAAATGAAGTGCCACGTGGGCACAGGGAAGACCATGCACAGCAAGAATGGATGCTCGCTGACATGCTCAAAGCCGGAGGAAAATGCCAAAATCAGAACTACTTGAGTTTTTCTATACCAGTCCCTTTCTTACGTTTCTAGCATGATCAGACTACCCGTTTTCGAAACATTTGCTTGCCAAACTATGAGTATTTAACATTTAATCATCATCACTGTACCAACAAGACTTCAGATACCAGAGGGATAGGCGCTAAATATCAGACAGAAGAGCTGGCCTCTGTCCCAAGGAGTTTACCGTCTAGATCAGAGACACTATAGCACAAATGATTAATGAACTACAGGGCCAATCTTCATAGGATGCATAAATCCCACAATTTTTAAATGAAAGAAAAAGCCACCCAACTTGGGGGTGTAGGATACTAGATTATTCTCTATGACAGTAAGTTACACCGGCAGCACAAACAAGGCTGCAAACGTCCATGGGCAGAACTTGCAGTGAACCCCACGCCCTGTTAGAAAAGCCCCCTTCAGACGCCCCGCTTTTGCGTTGGTTTGTTTTTCAAAGTCATTCCTACCCCCCGGTAAGCAGGGAAGGAACAACGCCTGACGAGGTAACCCAAGTGCAAACCCACCTCGGGCGGCCTTCCTGAGCCGGCCGCCACAGCGCCCAGAGGCGGGACGATCTCTCCGGGCCTTGCACGCGCTATTTAAACAGCAGCCCCGACCGTTCCCCTTCTGTTCGTTCCGCAGAAGCGCCCCCCGATCCCAGGCTGCGCCCCCGCTGCCAGACTCTCCAGCGCCGCCTACAGAGCAGCTCCGCCCGGCGGCGGGAAGGACCCCGCTAACGGCAGCAACAGGCCCGCGGCGCGGCGTGACCCCGCCGCCGGCTCTGACGCGGCCGCCGGGGAGGAGACGCACCGCCCCCCACCCCCGCGCGGGCAGCCTCACAGAGCAGGGGGCAGCGCGCGAGCAACGGGGCGCAGACGCAGCGCAGGGCCTACAGCTCCCATGAGCCTTGGGGCGCACATGCGCAATGCCCGCCGCCGCGCCGGGTTGCCACGTCTCTCTGCCGCCGGCGGCTCTGCTCACGCTCCTCGGGGCCAGGCCGGGCCGCTCCCGCGCGCGCTGTCCGGCCTGGCGGCGGCATCTCCCACCTACTCTCACCTAGCTGCGGGTTGCTCCTTGGCCGGGCCTCCAGGCGCCACTTCCCTGGCGCGGTTTGCCCCGCGCCGCCGCTCGCTTCCCGCATCCAAAATGGCCGCGCCTGGGAGCTGGACGCCACCGCCTGCTGCCACGTTCGCCTGCGGCGGGTGGGGCCGGGCGGAGCCGTCTGCAGCGCGTGACCTGGGGTGGGGCAGAGCCCGGCCACGTACCGCGGGGTTCTTGGTGCCCAGCCCGCTGCCCTGGCAGCCTGGTCGCTACCCCTCGCCCTGCAGCGGGCATGTCGGGGTTTCTTCCTCTCAGCCTGCTCAGACATCTCCCTAGCGGAGCCCCGTCATGCCCCCACAGAGGTGGGGAGGGCATATTCGCGAAGCAGGGCACAGACCTTTGTACCCTCCCCAGCTCCCCCAAGTACGACAGCAGAGGCTGGTTGTGAACACGGGCAGAGGGTGGTACAAGTGGGTGGAATAGGATGAAGTTAAGGAAAAAGGAGAGGCTGTGATGTGCTGGCAGTCTGGGTGCTGGCTCATGCCAAGGCTGCTGGTCAACTAGGTTTTCCAGGCAGCTGGTTTTCAACCAGAACGCCAGGTCGAAAAGGGACCCTGGGGGATCTGGTCAGCATTGCTGAGCAGGCCGCTAAAAGTCCAGGGAGTGGCGGGGTAAGACAGACTCCCTGACTGCCCAGGCTCCTAGCCTGCCCTGGCTCTGTGTGGCAGCCAGCATGTCTGGCTCCTAGGCGCAGAGGCAGCCACCACGAGCAGCGGCACTGGCTTCGCAGCTCCCCTTGGCCAGGAACCACAGCTACTGGGAGCTGCCAGGGTTGTGCTTGTGGGCAGAGCTCAGAGGCCCTGTATCTAGGGGTTGCAGAACATGCCAGCTGCTTTTGGGAGCAGCTTGAGGTAAGCACTGCCCAGCCACAGCCCAAACCCCCTTCTGCTCCTCAGCCCTGAGCCCACTCCCACACCTTAGCTCCCTCCCACAACCCCTACCCTTCACCCTCTCCTGCAGTCCAACTCCATGCCCCAGATCAGAACTTCCTCCCAGAGCCTGCACTCTACGCCCTCTCCCACATTCCTGCCCCAGCCCTGAGCCGCCTCCTGCACCCAAGCTCCCTCCCAGAGCCTGCACCCTTTACCCTCTCCTGCACTCCAACCCCCTACCCCAGATCAGAACCCCCTTCCACACCCTAACTCCCTCCCAGAGCCTGCACCCCACACCTCAGCCCTGAGCCCCCTCCTGCACCCAAGCTCCTTCCCAGAGCCTACATCTTTTGCACCAATCCTGGGCCCCAGCCCTGAGCCACCTCCCATACCTAAACTCACTCCTGGAGCCCAAACCCCCTCTCACACCCCAAACCAATGCCTCAGTCCTGAGCTGCCTCCTGCACTCCAAAACCCTCATCCCTGGGCCCACCCCAGAGCCCATATCCCCAGCTGGAGCATGCACCCCAACCCCAGGCCTGAGCCCCCTCCTGCACTCCAAACCCCTTGGCCCCAGTCTAGAGACCCCTCCTGCACCCCAAACCCCTCATCCTCTCCTCAGAGCTTGCACCCCCTCCCTCCTGTACCCTGTCCCATCCCAGAGCCCCCTCCTATACCCTGAATCCCTCATTTCTGGTACCGTTCCAGAGCCCCTAGCTGGAGCCATCACCCCCCCCACACACACACACACACCCAAAGTCTCACCAGGCTGGGGCAAAGTGAGTGAGGGTAGGGAAGAGCAAGCAAAGGGGGGGGGGGGTGGAGTGGGCAGGGCAAGGGTGTTTGGCTTTGTGCGATTGGAAAGTTGGCAGGAAGATAATGGAGCCTGCAGCTGACTGAACCTGACAAACTGCTATGTTTCTCTCACTAGAAAGCTGTTTTCATCTCACAGACATATCTTGCAGTGATTAGTTTCATACACAAAGTTACCTTATGGCATTTTTTCATTAGTCAGAACTACTAAACAAAGCTATACACGTGTTTGGCTGTTCTGGATGTCAAACGTTCAAAAAAAAAATCAATATTTGTAGTCTGCTAGTTAAGCCAGAAAATGTATTATGAATTATAGGCAGTGGAGGTAGCAATGCCTGTAGTGAAGAATGCCCTACGCTTCTTGCCACAGGGTGACCCCGACTCCTTTAAGCATTTGGGTCTGGAGGACTACTTGCACACTATGGAGCATGTGAGACTCCTGGTAGAAGAGCTGGAGTGGCTGCTCACAAGAGGATAGGAAGTGTTTTAAGGAGTCTAGGGTGGGCTATGGGGAGAGACTTAGCAGAACCTGGGAAAGTCTAACAAGCTGTGCCTAGCCTGTGATGGGGGCAGAAGAGATTTTATTCTTTGTTAATAAACCAGACCCTAAGAAGGGATGTTATTGGACTGTGATAGGTATACCAACCCTACACTGGACTTGAAGGGTTAATGATTGCCTATGGGGGCAATCAGCCTTGCCCTACTACACTTGCAGTATCAAACCTGGAGGGAGGAGTTAAAAGGGCTGAACCTGGTTCAATTAGGGCCTGACTAAGAAGGAAAGCCCACCTATAGAGCTCAGGCAGTGAGAGAAGCCTGGCTGGAATCAGGAAGCTCAGTGGGGTAGCTAGGAGCCCAAGGTAGTTAGGAAAGAAAGTGTCAGGAAATGAGTCTACCCAAGATTTTGTACTGTGGTGGAAGAGCTTACAGGGAGTAGGAAGACTCCTGATGAGTGAGGGACTGCCCTGGGAGGTGGAGGAAAAACTCTCCTGCAGCAGGACCAGCTAGGTGGCAGAAAGTGGTAAGAAGCTCTTGGACAAGGCTCAAAGAGAGCATTGAGCTGATGCACTGAACAGGCTGAGGCAAAGGCCTAAGGCAGGGCAAGGTAGGAAGTGGTCTAGGGAAGCAGCAAGAGGGTCTGTGTAGTCATGGCTTGACTGCCCATTCAAGGGTCCCTGGACTGGAATCCAGGGAAGAAGAGAGGACCTGGGTTCCATTCCCCTGACAAGGTGTAAGGACTATTGTAACTCTCCTACCCCTATACTAGGTAGTCTGGACTCGGAGTGTCCAACATGAACTTGAAGAACTGTTTGTTTGTTGGATTACTGGTTTACCCTGGAAGGGATGGAATTTTGACTTAGCTGAAGGGGCAAGTCAAAAGGAGAAGCAGACCACCACAGGGCCAGAATGACTGCTACCGCGAGGGTGCTGGCTAGTGAATTGTAAGCTTACATGGACACATACAGTACTCCTTTGTAGACTTTGAGAAGCCCTAAGTGAAGGGATGCTCAGGTGGTGGCTGATTGTTACACTTGCCATTATAAAGATTCCATTTTCAGTTGCCTATAACTGCAAACCTTAAACTGAGCAGGCTGAAATTTTCCATACCAGGTGTTTATTGGGAAGTTCTAGTGTCTCCATGCTTTGGAGCAAGGGCTTGAAATTTGGTAGAAGAGTTGCCATAGTGTCAGGAAGGTGTCTTTTTTTGTTAACATGGTGAAAAATTGCCCAGATTATAAATCTCTGAGAAGTCACAGTTCAATAGAGGCTTGTTAGAATTTGCTAGCTAAATTATCTGAAGATTCCATCTGCACTGTATGATTCCTTCACAGCAGTCCAGACTGTGAAGAGGATACATGTAAAGAGCAACTGAACCATCCTAGAGCTGAACGGGCTTACCAGGATTGCCCCTGCAAGTGCTCCTCCAGGTTGCTGGTGGTGGCTGTCCTGCTGGGCACCAGAATTGAGAGCAAGGAGACTGTCTCTCCTTCAGCTCCCAACTAAAACCTCTTCAGTGCATCAAGGATCTACAACCTATCCTGAAGGACAATCTCTCACTCTCCCAGACCTTTGGAAACAGGCCAGTCCTTGCTTACAGACACCCCCCCCCCCCCCCCTGAAGCAAATACCAGCAACTACACCCCACACAGCAAAAACACTAACCCAGGAACCTATCCCTGCAACAAATCTCATTGCCACCTCTGTCCAAATATTTATTCAAGGGACACCATCAGCCACACCATCGGGGTTTTATCATAAATATAAAGGGAAGGGTAACCACCTTTTTGTATACAGTGCTATAAAATCCCTCCTGGCCAGAGGCAACATTCTGTTACCTGTAAAGGGTTAAGAAGCTCAGCTAACCTGGCTGGCACCTGACCCAAAGGACCAATAAGGGAACAATATACTTCCAAATCTTGGGGGGAGAGGAGGGGGGGGGGGAAGGTTTTTGTTTGTGCTCTTTGTTTCTGGGACTGAGAGAAGCCAGACAGAAATCCATCTTCTCCAACCCATCCTAATCCAAGTCTCCAATATTGCAACCAGTATAGGTAAGCCAGGCAAGGTGGATTAGTTTATCTTTTATTTTATGTGAATTTTCCCTGTGTTAAGAGGGCGGTTTTCTGTAACTTTAGGGTTTTGCCCAGAGGGGGATCCTCTGTGTTTTGAATCTGGATACCCTGTAAAGTATTTTCTATCCTGATTTTACAGAGATTAACTTTTTTTTTTAAATAAAATCCTCCTTTTAAGAACCTGACTGATTTTCTTATTGTTCCATGATCCAGGGGTTTGGATCTTTGATGATTTTGTAACAAATTGGTTAGGATATTATTCTCAAGCCTCCCCAGGAAAGGGGGTGTGTAGGGCTTGGGGGGATATTTTGGGGGAAAGACGTCTCCAAGTGGTCTCTTTCCCTGTTCTTTGTTTAAAATGCTTGGTGGTGGCAGCATACTGTTCAAGGACAAGGCAAAGTTTGTACCTTGGGGAAGTTTTTAACCTAAGCTGGTAAGAATAGGCTTAGGGGGTCTTTCGTGCAGGTCCCCACATCTGTACCCTAGAGTTCAAAGTGGGGAAGGAACCCTGACAGGCTTGTTCACCTGCACATCTATCAACATGATGTGCCAGCAATGCCCCTCTGCCATGTACATTGTCCAAACCGGACAGTCTCTACGCAGAAGAATAAATGGACACAAATCAGACATCAAGAATTATAATGTAACAGCCAGAGAACATTTCAATCTCCCTGGACACTCAATAACAGACTTAAAAGTGGCAATTCTTCAACAAAAAAACTTTAAAAACAGACTCCAATGAGAAACTGCAGAACTGGAATTAATTTGCAAACTGGACACCATCAAATTAGGCCTGAATAAAGACTGGGAGTGGATGGGTCACTACAAAAATTAATTTCCCCATGCTAATTTCTCCCTGCTGTTACTCACACCTTTTTGTCAACTGTTTGAAATGGACCACCCTGATTACATTGGCCTCATTACCACTACAAAAGTGATTTTTCCTCCCTTTGTATTCTACTGTTGAGAATAGTCCACTTCTACTTTAATTGAACTGTCTCGTTAGCACTGACCCCCACCACTTGGTAAGGCAACTCCCATCTTTTCATATACTGTGTATTTATACCTGCCTATTGTATTTTCCACTCCATTCATCTGATGAAGTGGCTTTTAGCCCATGAAAGCTCATGCCCAAAATGTTAGTCTCTAAGGTGCCACAAGTATTCCTTGTTTGTGCTCTCAGTGTTCCTCCATCTGACACCCAGCAAGCAAGGAGGAGAAAGGTTAGGAAGCTGTCTAAAACAATGTAATGGGGTAAGGAACTGGGGTAGGGAGAGGGAATGAGACAGGTGCAGGAAGGTGAGTGGATAGAAGCTTGGTGTGAGGGAAGGAAGGTTAGGAGCAGGAGGCTCTAGGGTTGCCAACTGTTTAATCACATAAACCTAAACACACTTGCCCTGCCTCCTGTCCCTTCCCCAAGGCCCTGCCAACTCCATCTTCCCCCCTCCCCCATTGCTGGCTCTCCCCCACCCTCCTTCACTCTCACTGGGCTGGGGTTGGGGTGCAAGTTATGGGCTGGGGGTTTTGGAGTGGGGCAGGGAGTTGGGGTGCAAGGTCTGGGAGAGAGTTTGGGTGCTGGAGGGGGCTCAGGGCTGGGGGAGGAAGTTGTGGTGTGGGAAGGTGTGTGGGATGCAGCCTCCTGGCTGGGGCAGGGGATTGGGGTGCCGGAGGGGGTGAGGGGTGCAGGCTCTGGGAGGGAGTTTGGATGCAAGAAGGGGCTCAGGGCTGGGAGAGGGTGAGGGGTGCAGGCTCCAGCCTAGTGGTGCTTACCTCGGGTGGCTCCCAGTTGGCAGCACAGCGGCGTGAAGGCAGGCTCCCTGCCATTCCCGGAACAGCTGGCATGTCCCTGCGGCCCCTGGAGGGTGGAGGAAGAGGTCTCCATGCGCTGCTTGTGCCCCGAGTGCCGACTCCACAGCTCCCATTGGCCGGGAACTGAGGGGGTGGCACTTCCCTTAGCGCTGCTGCACCACCGACCAGGAGCTGCCCAAGGTAAGTGTAGTCAGGGTGCTCTGCCCCCTCCATGTTCTGCTCCAGGAAGTGGCCAGCATGTCCCTGTGGCCCCTGGTGAGGCAGGGGACTCCGCACACTTGTCCCTGCCTGCGGGCACTGCCCCCCGCATCTCCCATTGGCCACAGTTCCCAGGGCTGCAGCAACATGCCAGTAGCTTCCGGGAGCGGTGTGGGTCCTGGACAGGCAGGGAACCTGCCTTAGCCCTGCTGCACCACCACACTTTTAGCGCTTAAAATGTCCCTGTTTGGCTTCAGTAGCCTCCGGCAGATAGAGCCCCATTCTGGGAGACTGTCGGTGAAACCTGGAGGGTTGGCAACTGTATCTACAAGAGCAGCAGTCTAGTCTTAGCTGTGACAACAGCTTGCTTTTAGCAAGTACAAGTACCCCTAGATGGGGTCTCTGCTGTTAAATAGTTTTGGGTTCAATCCTCCAAAGACTCATGCACATGCTTAACTTTATGGATGTGAGTAGTCCTACTGGCTTCTCTCTCTGACCACCAGTTATACAACATTCTCAAAGCTGTGAGATGCAGCTAAGCTTTACTTGCTATAGCAGCCATCACTTAAGAAGATTCCCAAAATTATGCTGTTATTGGTCAATTATGAGATCATTAATATATGAAAAGCCCCTCCTCCTTGTTTTATCAATATCACAATTACTATCCATATCACATAAACCACTCCATGATTCTAATCCAACTCTTTTGTAACCTATAGCAATAGCAAAAAATTCACACTGGCCTCCTACATGAAGTTCTGGAACCAGAACCAGTATGAATATGAAAGAACATCCGGTATTAGATTATTCCTGTATCTACAATAATGAAGAAGAGCTCAGTGTAAGTTCACCAGCTTGTCTCTTTCACCAACAGAAGTTGGTCTGATAAAAGACATTACCTCACCCGCCTCGACTTGCAAAACAACCTGATATTTTGGACAAAATATAAATATATACTAATGCCATTATGGTAGGGAATTGTAAAAAAAAAAAAAAAAAAAAAAAAACACCAAAAAAGTCACCACCACATAGCATTTTTATCTTTATTAAAAGCACGTACACTTAATGCAATATAGAATTCACAGATAAGAAAATTAAGAAATTCAGAGTTATGGGTCTTACATCAGTTGAAACGTAGTCCTTTTCAGTATAATTTAGTATTTTTATTCTTCAATATGCTAAAACTTTTATGCCCTAAAAGAGATGTGCAATTTGAGTGAGCTATAGTATACAGTGAGTATAGTGTAATTTCAGGTCTTTGATATGTATGTATATTTTCAGCCCTAGAATTACATTCAGATTCTATAAAGGTGCTTGATATTTTTGAAGAAAAAAAGTAATTAGTTTTCTGTTTTGACATTGCACTCCATATGCTTTATGGAAATATGCTTATGAATATGACATAACTGGAATGTGCTTTATGCTAAATACCTGTTGTGTGGTGTCATTAGAAAGCTTGTAATCTACTAAGTGTGTTCATCCTATTTGTTTGCATGTATTATTTCTATATCTGGAGTTAGGAGAATAAGATATAAACTTGTATCACTGATGTAAACATATTAAGTGGAGGCCATTAAGGGTGCTCTCCCCGTGCAGGTTCGAATTCTGCCAACTGTGCCACTGTGATGGGTTTGGTCACAGAGACTCCCCTTGAGACTGTCAGTCAATGAGATGGGGTACTACTGAACACAACCCTGCTGTCAGAACCGGTGCCCCTCCACTCCTGTCTTGGTGAGTTAGACATTACATTCAGCTCCAGCACAGACCCAGAGGCTGAGCCATGACACCTCTCTGCAGTTCACTGAAACTGAGCTTTACTCAGCCCATGATCTTCTCAATTAACAGGGACTTTCCCAGCACCCAGTGCTCAGCCTTTCTGGGAGCCTGAACCCAAAATAAATCCATTTTACTCTGTATAAAGCTTATACAGGGTAAATTCATAAATTGTTCGCCCTCTATATCACTGGTAGAGAGATATGCACTGTTTGCTCCCCCAGATATCAATCACTTACTCTGGGTTTATTAATAAACAGAGGTGATTTTATTTAGTATCGAAAGTATGATTTAAGTGGTTTCAAGTAATAACAGACACAAAGTCAGTCACCCAGCAAAATCAAGCGAAAACACACAAGTCTAAGCTTAATACATTAAGAAACTGATTACAGGTAATATCTCACTCTCAGAGATGTTCCAATAAGCTTCTTTTAGACTAGACTCCTTCCTAGTCTGTGCCCAATCCTTTCCCTGGTACAGTCCTTGTTAGTTCCAGCAGACATCTCAGGTGGTAAGCAGGGGTCTTCTCATGACTGACAGCCCCCTTTGTCCTGCTCCACCCCCTTTTATAGCTTTGGCACAAGGTGGGAATCTTGTCTCTCTGGGTTCCCATCCCTCCTTCTAAATGGAAAAGTACCAGATTTAAGATGGATTTCATCATCAGGTGACATGGTCACATGTCACTGTAAGACTCCTACTCTCCATTCCCCATCGGCTGTCCCACATGTACAGAGGAAGACTTTCAAGTAACTAAGGCCATTTACAGCCGATTGTTTCTGGAGCACCCTTAATGACCTCCACTTAATATATTTACATCAGTGATACAAGTTGATGAAGTGAGCATAGCTCACAAAAGCTTATGCTCAGATAAATTTGTTAGTCTCTAAGGTGCCACAAGTACTCCTTTTCTTTTTGCAGATACAGACTAACACAGCTGCTACTCTGAAACAAGTTTATATCTTATTCTCCTAACTCCAGATAAAGAAATACATGAAACATATATCTTATAATCTACTAAGTGTGTTCAGCATAATGACACCATACGGGGTATTTAGTGTAAAGCATATTCCAGTTATGTCATTCATAAGCATATTTCCATAAAGCATATGGAGTACAACGTCACATGTAAAAACAGACCGATTCTTCACTACTGTACTTGCACTTTGTGTTGCTACTTACATCTAGGTGAAGTGAGTGTAAACTGTTACCATTCTGCTCTTGTGGCATTTTACACTCACATTCGCTGGTGTAAATGACTGTCAAAAGATGTAATCAAGGCAGTAGTGAACCAGAGAAAAACAGGACTTGATTCTGAGCTCGGGTTAGAAAGATCACCTGAAACTCCATTGAAGTCAGTTCAGATGCACCACTATAAAACTGGGTGTAAGAGGAGTATACATGGGACTGCATGTTAATTTCCACAAGTGACATGATCCAAATTATCACATTTTAAACAAGTTAGTTATTGTCTCATCTGTGTTTAAAAAAAACTAGCACATCACATTGGTAAATGTGAGAATATACAAAGAAATCAAATATACTTGAACAGCATTCATTTTAGTGCTCAGATATTCATATACATTTTCATATTTGAATTTTTAATCACTGAAATGCATGCTACATTTTATTTCAATATACACAGAAGCGGAGATAACTGAATAACTTCAACTGGTGAACACTTAAATCAATAAAGGAAAGGCTGCACTGTGCATATGGCAGATGCTATTTTTACTCCATTATACTGTTACTTGATTTCTTAACATGGCAAAACATGCATTCCTCATAGTGGGTTACATATATGCCAAATCCAAAGTATTAAAATTATGCTTTTATCATTATCTTAGTACCGATAAAAGCAAAACTTGTATCTCAAATCGCCAAATAAAATTTGACCAAGGTTCCAAAGAAATTCTCAACTTTTGGGTTGAGAATAAGCAGGATCATGTTGATCCCCCAAATATTTTTTTCAGAAAGTTATAAGCACCTGAAAATAAATGACTTTGAATGAAGAATCTATCAGCCACATAGTGTTGCTTCTGCAACACTATACCCCGAGTAGTTAGCTAATATCTGGGGCCTTGCAAGTTATTGCTGTTTGGAGGAGAAATTGATAAGGGTCAGGTATTTCTTTGGTGCAATCCTGTTTATTTACAAAGAATGTACATAACGTTGTTGTTTCCTTGAACACAATACAAACAAAAGCATGAGTCGGTTTATTTGTTCACATTTCCAAGCCTGCCTTTCTACCCAGCACTGCCCTAAAAACTCTTTCAGGGCCACACGACTAGTGCTTCTCTTGCTGTCACCTACTTTCAGGTGGCTCTCTCCTGTTCTCGGTTTCCCTTTTTACACACGCACCAATAGACAGCTGCAACCAAATCAATCCCAGCCGCTGGGTTTGCAATCAGTCCAGTCCTTGGGTGGTGATTTCTGTTGTTTCAGCTATCACTACAAAAGCAAGCATTTAATGGTTCTCTCATTAGCCTGAATGGAAGGCAGTTAACATATCCATCAACTTCAACTAAGTTTGTGACTGCCCATAGATCAAAGGTTTCAGAGTGGTAGCCGTGTTAGTCTGTATCTGCAGAAAGAACCAGGAGTACTTGTGGCACCTTAGAGACTAACAAATAAATTTGTTAGCTCATAGATCAAAGACATGCTTGCTGGGAACCATCCAATCTCCAGCATAATGCTATTGAGTTGACTGAATGATTTCCCCCCCTGCACCCCGTAGGTAAAGATCTTGCATGCCTAACCCTTAGGAAGCCATCGAGAAATGCTCTGGTAATACTCACTCCAAATACAGCTTTGTTAACTATGCTAATCACCTACCCAGAGAAAGACAGTGTCCTTGAAAAGAAGCTCCCAAGCCTCCAGCAGCATATAGAAATAGAACTCTACATTTTAATACCTTAGTTGCAACCTTTCAAAACTGTTTCCACACATTTAAATCAGTCTTCATAACCCTTGTCATTCTAATTATCAAATGGTATGGTGAATACAATGAGAAATACCTGATAAAATGCATAACAAAAAGTTTGTCCTGGAGCTATCATCAACTGAGCCCTGGTCTACACTAGGAGTTGAGGTCGAATTTAGCAGTGTTAAATCGATTTAACCCTGCACCCGTCCACATGACAAAGCCCTTTGTTTTGACTTAAAGGGCTCTTTAAAATTGATTTCCTTACTCCACCCCCAACAAGGGGATTACCACTGAAATCTGCCTTGACGGGTCGAATTTGGGGTACCATGGACACAATTAGATGGTATTGGCCTCCGGGAGCGATCCCGGAGTGCTCCATTGTGACCGCTCTGGACAGCGCTTTTGTCAAGGTTCCTTCTCCACTCTGAACTCTAGGGTACAGATGTGGAGACCTGCATAAAAACCCCCTAAGCTTATTTTTAACAGCTTAGGTTAAAACTTTCCCAAGGTACAAACTATTTTACCTTTTGCCCTTGTACTTTCCTGGTTAAATATCTGTTAGATGTTTGGTGGTGGCAGCGATAAAGAGCCCACTTGGAAACATCTCTCCCCCCCTCCCCCCCAAAATCCTCCCAAACCCTACACCCCCTTTCCTGGGGAAGGCTTGCTAAAAATCCTCACCCCTTTGCATAGGTAAACACAGACCCAAACCCTTGGATCTTAATAATGAAAAAGCATTCAGATTCTTAAAAGAAGAATTTTAATTAAAGAAAAGGTAAAAGAATCACCTCTGTAAAATCAGGATGGTAAATACCTTACAGGGTAATCAGATTCAAAACACAGAGAATCCCTCTAGGCAAAACCTTACGTTACAAAAAGACACAAAAACAAGAACTTATTTTATCAGCCATTTAAAGAAAACAGAATCTAACACATATCTAGCTAGATTACTTACTAAGTTCTAAGACTCCATTCCTGTTCTGTTCCCAGCAAAAGCATCAGACAGACAGACAGACAGAGACTTTGTTTCTCCCTCCCTCCAGCTTTTAAAAGTATCTTGTCTCCTCATTGGTCATTTTGGTCAGGTGCCAGCAAGGTTATCCTAGCTTCTTAACCCTTTACAGGTGAAAGGGTTTTTCCTCTGGCCAGGAGGGATTTTAAGGGATTTCCCTTTATATTTATGACAACTCTCAACTCAGATGTACTGGCCAGGTAGACAGGAAAAGGCCTACAAACTTTTGAATTTCAATTTCCTGTTTGGCCAGCGTGGCAAGCTACAGGTGAGTGCAGAGCTCATCAGCAGAGGTGACCAGGACGGAGTCCCAGAACCGCAAAAGAGCTCCAGCATGGACCAAACGGGAGGTACAGGATCTGATCGCTGTATGAGGAGAGGAATCTGTGCTATCAGAACTCCATTCCAGTTTTCGAAATGCCAAAACATTTGTCAAGATCTCCCAGAGCATGAAGGACAGAGGCCATAACAGGGACCCGAAGCAGTGCTGCATGAAACTTAAGGAGCTGAGGCAAGCCTACCAGAAAACCAGAGAGGTGAACGGCCACTCTGGGTCAGAGCCCCAAACATGCTGCTTCTATGATGAGCTGCATGCCATTTTAGGGGGTTCAGCCACCACTACCACAGCCATGTAGTTTGATTCCTTCAATGGAGATGGAGGCAATATGGAAGCAGGTTTTGGGGATGAGGAAGATGATGATGAAGAAGTTGTAGATAGCTCATAGCAAGCAAGCGGAGAAACCGGTTTTCCTGACAGCCAGGAACTGTTTCTTACCCTGGACCTGGAGCCAGTATCCCCTGAACCCACCCAAGGCTGCCTCCTGGACCTGCCAGGTGGAGAAGGGACCTCTGGTGAGTGTACCTTTTAAAATACTGTACATGGTTTAAAAGAAAGCATGTTTAATGATTAATTTGCCCTGGCATTTGCGGCTCTCCTGGATGTACTCTCAAAGCCTTTGCAAAAGGTTTCTGGGAGGGCAGCCTTATTCCGTCCACCATGGTTGGACACTTTACCACTCCAGGCCAGTAGCACGTACTTGGGAATCATTGTAGAACAAAGCATTGCAGTGTATGTTTGTTGGCATTCAAAGAACATCCATGCTTTATCTCTCTGTGTTATCCTCAGGAGAGTGATATCATTCATGTTTCAGAGTAACAGCCGTGTTAGTCTGTATTCACAAAAAGAAAAGGAATACTTGTGGCACCTTAGAGACTAACCAATTTATTTGAGCATAAGCTTTTGTGAGCTACAGCTCACTTCATCATTCATGGTTACTTGGTTGAAATAGGGTGCTTTTCTTAAGGGGACATTCAGAGGTGCCCATTCCTGCAGGGCTGTTTGCCTGTGGCTGAACAGAAATGTTCCCCACTGTTAGCCATGGGGGAGGGGGCGGGGCTAGCCACGTGGTGAGAGAGGCAAAATGCAACCTTGGAACAAAAGCACATGTGCTATGTATGTAATGTTAACAGCAAGGTTTACCGTGAAAGAGTGTATCCATTGTTCTATAAAATGTGTCTTTTTAAATACCACTGTCTTTTTTTTCCCTCCACCAACTGCATGTGTTTCAAGGATCAGAGGATCTTCTCCTTCCCAGAGGCTAGTGAAGATTAGAAGGTGAAAAAAATAAACACACTCGCAATGAAATGTTCTGAGCTCATGCAGTCCTCCCACACTGACAGAGCACAGACGAATGCATGGAGGCAGACAATGTCAGAGTGCAGAAAAGCACAAAACCAGGAGGAGAGGTGGTGGGCTGAGGAGAGGGCTGAAGCTGAAAGGTGGCAACAGCGTGATGAGAGGAGGAAGGATTCAATGCTGAGGCTGCTGGAGGATCAAACTCATATGCTCCAGCATATGGCTGAGCTGCAGGAAAGGCAGCTAGAGCACAGGCCGCTGCTACAGCCCCTGTGTAACCAACCACCCTCCTCCACAAGTTCCATAGCCTCCTCACCCAGAAGCCCAAGAAGGCGGTGGGGTGGGGCCTCCGGCCACCCAGCCACTCCACCCCAGAGGATTGCTCAAGCATCAGAAGGCTGGCATTCAATAAGTTTTAAACTTTTAAAGTGCTGTGTGGCCTCGTCCTTCCCTCCTCCACCAACCCTCCTGGGCTACCTTGGCAGTTATCCCCCTATTTGTGTGATGAATTAATAAAGAATGCATAAATGTGAAGCAACAATGACTTTATTGCCTCTGCAAGTGGTGATCGAAGGGGGGAGGGGAAGGTGCTTCGCTTACAGGGAAGTAGAGTGAACCAAGGGGCGGGGGGTTTCATCAAGGAGAAACAAACAGAACTTTCACACCGTAGCCTGGCCAGTCATGAAACTGGTTTTCAAAGCTTCTCTGATGCGCACTGCGCCCTCCTGTGCTCTTCTGACCGCCCTGGTGTCTGCCTACGCGTAACCAGCGACCAGGCGATTTGCCTCAACCTCCCACCCTTCCATAAATGTCTCCCCCTTACTCTCACAGATATTGTGGAGCACACAGCAAGCAGTAATAACAGTGGGAATATTGGTTTCGCTGAGGTCTAACTGAGTCGGTAAACTGCGCCAGCGAGCTTTTAAATGTCCAAATGCACATTCTACCACCATTCTGCACTTGCTCAGCCTGTAGTTGAACAGCTCCTGATTACCATCAAGGCTGCCTGTGTACAGCTTCATGAGCCATGGCATTAAGGGGTAGGCTGGGTCCCCAAGAATAACTATAGGCATTTCAACATCCCCAGTGGTTATTTTCTGGTCTGTGAATAAAGTCCCTTCCTGCGGCTTTTGAAACAGACCAGAGTTCCTGAAGATGCGAGCGTCATGTACCTTTCCTGGCCATCCCACGTTGATGTTGGTGAAATGTCCCTTGTGATCCACCAGTGCTTGCAGCACTACTGAAAAGTACCCCTTGCAGTTTATGTACTCGCTGGCTTGGTGCTCCGGTGCCAAGATAGGGATATGGGTTCCGTCTATGGCCCCACCAGTTAGGGAATCCCATTGCAGCAAAGCCATCCACTATGACCTGCATATTTCCCAGAGTCACTACCCTTGATATCAGCAGATCTTTGATTGCATTGGCTACTTGCATCACAGTAGCCCCCACAGTAGATTTGTCCACTCCAAATTGATTCCCAACTGACCGGTAGCTGTCTGGCGTTGCAGGCTTCCACAGGGCTATTGCCACTTGCTTCTCAACTGTGAGGGCTGCTCTCACTTTGGTATTCATGCGCTTCAGGGCAGGGGAAAGCAGGTCAAAGTTCCATGAAAGTGCCCTTACGCATGCGAAAGTTTCGCAGCCACTGGGAATCGTCCCAGACCTGCAACACTATGCGGTCCCACCAGCCTGTGCTTGTTTCCCGGGCCCAGAATCGGCATTCCACAGCATGAACCTGCCCCATTAGCACCATGATGCCCACATTGCCAGGGTCTGTGCTTTGAGAGAAGTCTGTGTCCATGCCCTCATCACTCTTGTCACCACGCTGATGTCGCCTACTTGCCCGGTTTCGCTTTGCCAGGTTCTGGTGCTGCATATACTGCTGGATAATGCGCGTGGTGTTTAATGTGCTCCTAATTGCCAAAGTGATCTGAGCGGGCTCCATGCTTGCTGTGGTATGGTGTCTGCACAGAAAAAAGGTGCAGAATGATTGTCTGCTGTTTCTCTGATGGAGGGAGTGGCGACTGACGACATGGCTTACAGGGTTGGCTTACAGGGAATTAAAATCAACAAAGGGCGTGGCTTTACATCAAGGAGAAACAAAAACAAGTGTCACACAGAATGGCCCCCTCAAGGATGGAACTCAAAACCCTGGGTTTAGCAGGCCAATTCTCAACCCACTAAGCTATCCCTCCCTCTGCTATTTCAGGCAGGACTGAATCTCCATTAAAGTTTTCAAGGTGCCCCTGACAGACCTAACCAAAATGATTGTCGGCCATTGATTTCACGGAGGGAGGGAGGGGGGAGCAAATGAGTACAAAACAAATCTGGTCTATTTCTTGTTTTTATCCACTCTATCTATCTTTTACATCTTTGGCTGGCAGCAGACAGTGCAGTAGGACTGCAAGCCATCCACATCTCCTGGCTGCTTGGCAGAAGATGGTGCAATGGGACTGCCTGCGGGACTAAAGAGAATGACCTGGTCGAGTCACTCCTAATTTAGTCCCTGTGTCCATGTCTGCCCAGGCACTCCTGACTGACCTTACCGAGGAGGCCAGGAGCACATTGGACACGATGAGGATGGTTTTCAGGCCTATTGCACCATCTGCTGCCACAAGGCAATAGGTTGCTGCTGCTGTGTAGCAATGCAGTACTGCGTCTGCCAGCACCCAGGAGACATACGGTGACAGTGAGCTGAGTGGGCTCCATGCTTGCTGTGGTATGGCGTCTGCACAGGTAACTCAGGAAAAAAGGTGCGAAACGATTGTCTGCCGTTGCTTTCACGAGGGAGGGTGGGCGGGCAGGCGGGCCTGATGACATGTACCCAGAACCACCCGCGACAACGTGTTTTGCCCCATCAGGCATTGGGATCTCAACCCAGAATTCCAGTGGGCAGCGGAGACTGCAGGAACTGTGGGATAGCTACCCACAGTGCAACACTCCAGAAGTCGACACAAGCCTCCGTACTGTGGAAGCACTCCACCGAGTTAATGCACTTAGAGCATTTTGTGTGGGGACACACACAATCGACTATATAAAAACAATTTCTAAAAAAACGACTTCTATACATTTGACCTAATTTCATAGCGTAGACATACCCTAAGTAGTTCAGGAAGCACTTAATTTCCACTCCCCTCAATAGCACATTTATTCTTTGATTCACTCTAGTGCTAGTAAGTTCTTTAACTTTCTTGTTTCAGGTATTCTGCCCTGACACCCCCCACAATGCACCAACAACTACATCTAAAGCTGGCACAGGGTGAGGTAGCAATATGCAGTTAGGCAAGACAGAGAGCCACAGCGAGTGAGGTAATATCTTTTTTGGACCAACACGGCTACAACATGGCATACATTAGGCAGGACACACAGCTTACCACCTGTCTGAGGCAAGGGGGAAGCTCAGAAGGAACTGAGCATGTCTAAGGAATGATTTTTTCTCTGTGCTGTTCCTCTGCCACTTCTACAGAGAAAATTATAATTGCACAATCAAGCCCTTAGGGAAGTAGGCTTTTCAGGCTACTGTGCCCCTTTCAGGAGTCTGATTGGTCTTGTATACCCCCAAATTTCACCCCCACTTAAAAACTACTTGCTTACAAAATCAGACATAAAAATACAAAAGTGTCACAGCACACTATTATGGAAAAATTGCTTACTTTCTCATTTTTACTGTAATTATAAAATAAATCAATTGGAATATAAATATTGTACTTACATTTCAGTATACAGAGCAGTATCAAATGAATCATTATCTGTATGAAATTTTAGTTTGTGCTGACCTCACTAGTGCTTTCTATGCAGCCTGTTGTAAAACTAGACATATCTAGATGACTTGATGTACCCCCTGGAAGACCTCTGTGTAGCCCTGGTTGACAACAACTACCTTAGGGCTATATGGTGTTTCCTATCATTGCTGTATTTGAATGCCTCCCCAGTTAATTGGATTGCAATAGAGAGAGTCCTAGTGGACATCATAGAATCTTTAACTCTTCATCCTTCTCTGATTATGGGAACCTTAAACACTTCATAATTAAGTACCCAAGAGAATATTTTAGTCTCATTACTTTAACACTTTTTAAGTGCATTCAAATACATTAGCTACTTTTCTAACATTTTCATGTTCATTTATCTTTTTGCACTGTAGAGGGAGCTCAAGGCTTTATTCCTATCTCTGTGTGAGCTTTTAAAATCAATCAGAGATACTTTCAGTAGTCCAGGGACATCATCACTGTCAGAATGTTTTTTCAGCATTCTGAATCTCCCTACATTTTCAAGCCCAGCAGAGACACTGAAAACTCTCCCACTGGATTTAATTAGTGACATCTTTCCAAGGTGTAGAGCATTACCACATTGGAGGAAATCGGGGCGGAGGGGATGATTAACTAGCCAGGGTGCATGGACAGAGCAGAGCTTTCATTTCAAAGAAAATATTAAGCCTAGCTCAACAAAGGGGATTTAGGCTCAGTGTCGCAATGCCTAACATATAAGTGCCCTGCAGCCTAGTGGAATCTGCAGCCCCTAGTGAGGCACCCAGGCTCCCTATGCAATGCCTGTGAATTAGGTGCCCAAGAATGGGATTCACAGAAGCCAGCATGTTGAGTGGTGAGCTTCCTAAACTAGTCTGTGGGAAATGCTGAAAATAGGGGTGTGGCCTAATCCCTTCCCTTCAAAGGGAGTTAGGAGTCTAATTCAGGGCAAGTGTATACTTAAGACACTGCTACAGTGCAGCTGCACTGCTGTATCGCTTTAATGAACACACTCTACACCGAGAGGAGAGAGCTCTCCCATTGACATAGTTAATCCAGCTTCCCTAAGAGGTGTAGCTAGGTCAACAGAGAAGCTCTCCCACCGATATAGCACTGTCTACACTGGGTTAGATTGGTATAACTGCGTCACTCAGGAGTATGAAAAAATCATACCGATTTAGGTGGGTGGCATAGACCAGTGCTACTCAAAGTGATGGTCCACGGACCGGTGCCAGTCTGCGAGCCATCGGCTGCCGGTCTGCGTGCACATTGGGAAAAAAAATTGCCGGTCCCCCACATCAGACAACTTGAGAAGCACTGGTGTAGACCAGACCTCATCTATCTCTCCTTTGCATTCACAGCCATGAACTCTCTCCTGAAGGTAGGCAGAGGGTATGATGGCTCCAATGGTTCCAACCCTGTTGAGGAACCATGTGGGTATCAATATGATGCCACATGATGGAATTTGTTCCCCACCCCCTCCTGTTGGCTTATTTAAAAATTTAAGAGATTAATAAAATACATAAACAACCCACACCCTCTTAAATGAATGCTAAAGTTGCATAGTCAAGCGTTCAAAAGATAAGAAATACCAGAATTAACGTTGCCTGTGCAGCATATACTATTTTCCCACAAGATCCTGTCTCATTCAATGCACAGGACAGACAGGCTCTGGGAATGCATCAGGGTTATGTAGAGAAGGAGACTGTTGTCTTTGTGACCTTTGTCTCATTTGTTGAGAAACTTGGAAGCTCTGAACTTATTGTGGGTAATGAGAATACAGTGGGCCTAAGCCACCCATAACTAAAGTCCCTCCCTCTTAGCTGACATGGAGGTGCACCGAACCTAGGCCACAACTGAATACTAGGGTCAACAAATGAAAAAACAGGGATGGGAATGATGGTTATAGGGTGAAAATCAGGTAGCTGGAAGGGGACACAAAGCAGAGAGCCCCAGACAGTGCCCACAGCTCCTCAAAGGTTTCTAAGAAGTCAGTGGACACTGCCCCAAAGAACTGTGCTTGGAGGCATGACTGAACAAGGCAACAGAAATAGGCCCTGCAGTCTCAGAGTACCCCACCCCAATCCAACTTCCTTCTGCTGGAGTGATGGCTGGTCATCTTGGCCAGTGCCAGGAGGAAGTTGACTAGGAGATCTCACAACTTTTTGGGGCCACTGATGAGGTGACCAGGATTGGAAGGTCTGTAGTGAATGAGACCGGGAACTGCAGGAAGAGAAAGGACAGTCTCATGGTGGTTGAATCATAAAAACATAGGGCTAGAAGGGACCTCAAAAGGTCATCTAGTCCATCTCCCTGCAGCAAGGCAGGATTAAGTATACTTATACTAACACTTGTCAGGGATGGTCTAACCCAGCGGTAGGCAACCTGCGGCTCATCAGGGTAATCCGCTGGTGGGCCACGAGACAGTTTGTTTACATTGACTGTCCGCAGGTATGGCCACCCACAGCTCCCAGGCTGCCATGACACCACAGTATGTGTGTGTGTGTGTGTATGTATATACACACACACGCTTGTATTCCCCCTTTGAAAACGTCACATATAGTTGACAAGCTAAAAGCCAAAAGGTATCTTTGAAAGTAGATCAGTAAGTGATAGAGGGAAGAAGGAAAGCTTTTAAAAGTAGGAAACATCTCTTTTGTAAGTGTGTCAGGTGACAGTGGCTTTAAAACAGGTCATAAGAGGCACAGTCGAAAGGAAGAGCAAGGAAAAAAATATTGATCACTCAGTACACAAGTGCATAAAACAGTACAGTGAGGTGATTAATGAGGTCTCAGCAGACCAGAGGGGCTGATGAGAAATGGATTCAAATTGCTTCATTTTACTATTATAGGGAACGTCAGTAGATTTGTTTCCTCATCTCATCTGGTTAAGGAAAACGTCAGGCGTTGAATGTACAACATGTCATCCAATTAGCAGAAACAATAGTCGGGGCAGAGGTTTTAGGGAAAATACACTAATTCCTTTTACATGTAAGGTGTCAACTCCTGTTCCAAGTTACAACAGTGTATATCCAAAATAACTCTACTTACTCTCCTGGTCTCTAGAACCTATGCCTATCCTCCTGATTTTTTTCTCAAATCCCCTGATATAGGGTGTGCCAAATTTATTATGATAGAGCTTTAAATTAAATTAAAATTAATTTAATGTAATAAGGATGAGACTTGAGTAAATTCATTTGCTTAAGAACTCTGGCCAAATCCTGCTCCGAGTTACATTTGGGTAAATCCATAGCAACACTACTGAAGTCAATGGAATGACTTGGTAAAAATTTTAGGGGTGTTACAGTTATATGTCAGATTCTGTGTATTTTAAGTAATTATTCCCCACTACCAAAGGGAAATCAGTGGTCAAATGGAAAATCATCAATTAATCAGTAGAAATGATCTGTGTTTTATTAATATGCAAGGCATTTCATTTTAGAGCCATTTGTTTTTCTCACATTGTGGCTAGGAAATAGATATAGGTACAGTATTTCTTTCCATTTTCCTACATAAAGAGGAGGTCTCTAAATTATGCATGTGCCTGTGAGGGAAAAATTGCACACTGCTGTGGGGATAAGTAGACTGTTTAAAATGGAGCTGTTACTTTGCAGCTGTAAGTAGTGTCTGTCTTTACAGTTTTCTAAAAGCTTACTGGGATGATCACTTGGGGGAAACAAAAGTGTTTAAATGTACCCTTACAGAGTAAAGTGCAAAGGTTTGCAATCTTCTAAACTCTTTCCCCCCCAAGCAGGCAAAGTGTGATAATGCTAAGTTTCATCACCTGAGGGACTATAACTCTCAACTCCCACCTAAAACAACACAGTCAAAAAATTATCAACATCAGAGACAAATGGGGGGAAAAAAAAATCAGGAGGAGGCCCCTGGAAAGTGAAATAAAGCTTTAGAGAGCTTATATTAAAGTGACTTTGAAGAAAAAAAGAAACCACTATTCTAGACAATCACAGCTGGTAATACCTTGCACTCCAGAATTTATTCTGCTCCTGATTTCCAATCCTTTTAATCAGTTACTCCAGATGCAGCTTTATGGACCAGTTACACAGAAACCAGATCCTCTCCTCCCTTTTTACCACTGCTACACCGACCTAACCCCTACCCTGTTGTAGGGGGTTGTCAAGGTTCCTTCCCCACTCTGAACTCTAGGGTACAGATGTGGGGACCTGCATGAAAACCTCCTAAGCTTACTTTTACCAGCTTAGGTTAAAACTTCCCCAAGGTACAAACTATTTTACCTTTTGCCCTTGGACTTTATCGCTGCCACCACCAAATGTCTAACAAGTATATAACTGGGAAACAGCCTGCTTGGAAACATCTTTCCCCCCCAAAATCCTCCCAAACCTTACACCCCCCTTCCTGGGGAAGGCTTGATAAAAATCCTCACCCCTTTGCATAGGTGAACACAGACCCAAACCCTTGGATCTTAAGAACAAAGAAAAAGCATTCAGATTCTTAAAAGAAGAATTTTAATAGAAGAAAAAGTAAAAAGAATCACCTCTGTAAAATCAGGATGGTAAATACCTTACAGGGTAATCAGATTTGAAACATAGAGAATCCCTCTAGGCAAAACCTTACATTACAAAAAGACATAAAAACAGGAATCTACATTCCATTCAGCACAGCTTATTTTCTCAGCCATTTAAAGGCGTCAGAATCTAACGCATATCTAGTTAGATTACTTACTAAGTTCTAAGACTCCATTCCTGTTCTGTCCCCAACAAAAGCATCACACAGACAGAGAGAGACTTTGTTTCTCCCTCCCTCCAGCTTTTGAAAGTATCTTGTCTCCTCACTGGTCATTTTGGTCAGGTACTAGTGAAATTATCCTAGCTTCTTAACCCTTTATAAGTGAAAGGGTTTTTCCTCTGGCCAGGAGGGATTTTAAAGGTGTTTACCCTTCCATTTATATTTATGACAGGGGTGTATTGGGAAAGGAGGCAGCATGTCACAGATGGAGCACAGCTGTGCTCTGCTAGTTCTCAGCTGGTAGATGGTCCCTTGACCTTTGGGGTCCATAGTCAACATGCAGATTGGCCCACAGAATCAAGGAGTCATAACCAGTTCCCTGATGATCTCCCCCCATTCGCCTTTGCTGAGCACAGGAGAGAATCTGACCCCAAGATAGCAATTTCCTCACACATTCAAAGGACATTGTGGACAGCCAAAAGGGTGGAGCTAAAAGAAACAAGGAGGCTGCTAACAAGATGTTGATTCATAAAAATAGACAAGAAAATTTTCCAAATAGATAACTGTGCAAGTTGGCCCTATTTAGGAAAGGTCTGCATTCTTATCATACAAGACCCTGAAAACTGGAGTAATAGAAATGGGATGAAATTTAACAGTGCAAAGTACAAGTTCATGCACTTAATGACTAACAACAAAAAATTCTGTTATAACTGAGGACCTATCAGAGGAGGAGAGAAACTTGGGTGTACTGGTGGATCACAGGATGACCATGGGCCACCAATGTGATGCAGCTGTGAAAAAGGCTAATACAATCCCAGGATGCATCAGGAAAGGTATTTCCAGTAGAGATAGGGAAGTGTTATTACCATTATATAAGGCACTGGTAAGACTTACATGCAATTCTGGTCTCCCATGTTTAAGAAAGATGCATTCAAACTGGAACAGGTGCAAAGAAGGACTACTAGGATGAACAGAAGAATAGAGAACCTACCTTACGAGAGGAGAGTTAAGGAGTTAGCTTGCTTAGCCTAACAAAACAAATGCTGAGGGGAGATGTGATTGCTTTCTATAAATACTTCAGCGGGATAAATACCAGGGTGGGAGATGAGTTATTTACATTAAGTGCCAATGTTGCCACAAGAACAAATGGGTATAAACTGGCTATCAAGCTTAGGCTTGAAATTAGATGAAGGTTTCCAACTATCAGAGGAGTGAAGTTCTGGAACAGCCTCCCAAGGGGAGCAGTGGAGACAAAAATCATAACTGGTTTCAAGACTGAGCTTGGCAATTTTATGGAGCAAGTTTATGCCAATACAGAGGAGGAGGACTGAAATATCATACAAGAAGATCTGGATGACCTTGTAAATGGGAGTAATAGAAATTGGATGAAATTTAATAGTGCAAAGTGCAAGGTCATGTATTTAGGGACTAAGAACAAGAATTTTTGCTATAAACTGGAGACTTATCAGTTGGATGTGACAGAGGAGGAGAAAGACCTGGGTGTATTGAGTGATCACAGGATGACTATGAGCCGTTAATACGTTGCAGCCATGAAATAGGCTAATGCAGTCCTAGAATGCATCAGGCAAGGTATTTCCAATAGAGACAGGGAAGTGTTAGTACCATTACGCAAGGCAGTTGTGAGAACTCATCTGGAATACTATGTGCAATTCTGGTATCCCATGTTTAAGAAAGATTAATTCAAACTGGAACAGGTGCAGAGAAGGGCTATTAGAATGATCTGAGGAAAGGAAAACCTACCTTATGAGAGGGGACTCAAAGAGCTTGCCTTATTTAGCCTAACCAAAAGAAGGCTGAGGGGAGATATACTCAAGGTCTAATTGATTGCCATATTTGGGGTTGGGAAGAAATTTTCCCCCAGGTCAGACTGGCAGAAACCCTAGAGGTTTCTCGCCTTTCTCTGCAGCATGGGGCACAGGTCACTTGCAGGTTTAAACTAGTGTAAATGGTGAATTCTCAGTAACTTGAAGTTTTTAAACCATAATTTGAGGACTTCAGTAACTCAGCCAGAGATTAAGGATCTATTTCAGGAGTGGGCGAGTGAGGTCCTGTGGACTTCAATATGCAGGAGGTCAGAATAGATTATCACTATGGTCACTTCTAACCTTAATGTCTATGAGGTGGTATGATGAGACTGCCTACAATGACATGTAGCTGATCTATGACTAGTAGTAGCAAATATTCCCAATGGCCGGAGACGGGACACTAGATGGGGAAGGCTCTGCATCACTACAGTAAATTATTTCCCAAATGTCTGGCTGGTGGGTCTTGCCAACATGCTCAGCGTCTAACTGATCACCATATTTGGGGTCAGGAATGAATTTTCCCCAGGTCACATTGGCAAAGACCCTGGGGGGGTTTCTCGTTCCTTTGCAGCATGAAGCACAGGTCACTTGCTGGTTTAAAAAATGGTGGATTCTCTGTAACTTGAAGTCTTTAAATCTTTGATTTGAGGTCTTCATTAACTCAGTCAGAGGTTAGGGGTCTATTACAGGAGTGGATGCGTGAGGTTCTGTGCTCTACAATGGACAGGAGGTCAGACTAGATGATCATGATGATCCCTTCTGGCCTTAAAGTCTATCCTGGGAATTTATGCAGAAATTTACCTAACTTCCTCAAATACAATACTCCTGGGGGAATACTGCGCATGCACAGCATTCATGTTTCCCACAGATTTCTTTGCTTCCCAGCAGAAAAGTGACTTCTGACAGGGAAGCAAAGGGAAGTTGCAAAAGTGTTCACACACTTCTCCCCACGAGTGCAGATGTGTCCTTTTGGGCACCTAGAGCAGCCAGCAGAGAGGAAAATCACCATGGGGTCCTCCCTGCACCTGAACCATCCTGATAAGCCCCCCGTACCTAGACCCCCCCACCCCATTGAGCCCCCAACCAGCTGCACCCAGACCGCAACCCCACCAAGCCCCACTTCCCCAGCGCCCGGATCCCCCGATGAGCTCCACACACCCAGACCTCCCCATGCTGAGGCCCAACCACCTTCATTGGACCCCCCCTGCAGAGTCCCATTACCCCTGCATTTGGAACTCCTCAACAAGCCCTGTGCATCTAGATTCCACCACTCACCCAGAACCCCCACTGAGCTGCCTGGACCCAGATTGCCCCACATAGAACCCCACACAGCCTCTCCACACTTGGAGCCTGCCGGCCTACTCCTGGATTGGGGGCCAGGGCTGGGTGTGGGTGAGAAACTCTGTCCCTCTTGCTTGCTATTTTAGGGGGCCTGGCTGGAACAATTTGTATGGAGCTGGGGGGGGGGGAGGGAGGGGGAGGGAGTGGTGCTGAGAGCCACTGAACCAAACTCTAAACCATGTATATGATGGAAACCACTTCAAGCCAGGGGGTGCAACAGAACCCCCCAGCACCCCTAGTTCCAGAACCTATGCCTGGCATGGAGGGGCAGGGCCGCAGGGTGTTTCTGGGGAGGCCCGGCCCTGTTGCTGTGTTAGAATTGGGTGCAGCCTCATTGCCAAGTCCACGTCTCGGGGGAGGCCTGCAGGGTGATCTCCCACCTCTGTGTAGCCAGTGACCTGTGCTCCCCACTGCCATACTGGAGCCTCCATATTTATTGACTAAAATTCTGCAAATTTTATTTAAATATTGTGCATAGAACTTTTATTTTTTTGACACAGACTTTTTGGAGTAATACAAGAATAATTATAGAAGGACACAACAATCATCCATTTACCCTGGTATCTGGTCTGTGAGAGTGGCCAACAATGAGTACTTAAGAAGGAGATGTAATACATCCTTAATGCACTCTCCTTAATGACCTGGAAAGAATTTCTTCCTGACCCCAGGGGGGTGATCAGCTTGCACACTGAAGCATCGCTTTATATTGTATAATGTAACTACACAAGTGGTATTTTTATTCTTATAACCCATTTTAAAAATTACTAACTTATTAGTCTAAATAATATCCTGTCTGTGAGTTCTGCTAGTCTGTAAACATGAATATTTACAAAGCAGCTACAGATATTATTTGTGCATGTACTTTGACATACTTAACAAGGTTACAGTCAGAGCGGTAACTAAGTAAAACTGATAACTTTTTATGCAATAATTCTGCTCCCTGTGTGTATTTAAAGGAATAGCAAATTCCTTCTGTGATAAAAATCTGTTAAGTCCTGTTAGCCCTGGAGAGCCAACATTCATGGAATTCTAACTCTTGTCTTACACTTGACAAAATGGAAAAGAATAATTATATAAATCTTGCCACAATCCAGGCCCTGTGCAAAGACTGATGACTGAGCTAAATGTTGCTTCCATTTTGAATAATCCTATGAAAGAGGCAGTCTTCACCAGTGTGTAGTGCACATGAATTTTTGTTGTTATTCAAAAAAAGGTGGTAAAGCTTCATCAATGCCATCCATTGAGGCTGATGGTTTTTGTTACTTGTGTCAGTGCCTCTGAGAGATGGAACATTCTTGATCTTCACATAGGATCATAGAACTGTAGGACTGGAAGGGCCCTCGAACAGTCTTCTAGTCCAGTCCCCTGCACTCAAGGCAGGACTAAATATTATCTAGACCATCCCTGACACGTGTTTGTCCAACCTGCTCTTAAAATTTTCCAATGATTCTGCAGCATCCCTAGGCAATTTATTCCAGTGCTTAACCACCCTGGCAGGAAGTTTTTCCTAATGGCCAACCTAAATCGTCCTTGCTGCAACTTAAGCCCATTGCTTCTTGTCCTATCGTCAGAGGTTAAGGAAAACAATTTTTCTCCCTCCTCCTTGTAACAACCTTTTATTTACTTGAAAATGGTTATCATTTTCCCTCTCTGTCTTCTCTTCTCCAGACTAAACAAATCCATTTTTTTCAATCTTCCCTCATAAGGCATGTTTTCTAGACCTTTAATCATTTTTGCTGCTCTTCTCTGGACTTTCTCCAATTTGTCCACATCTTTCCTGAAATGTGGTGCCCAGAACTGGACACAATACTGCTGCTGAGGCCTAATCAGCGTGCAGTAAAGCAGAAGAATTACTTCTCGTGTCTTGCTTACAACACTTCAGCTAATACATCCCAGAATGATGTTTGCTTTTTTTGCAACAGTGTTACACTATTGACTCATATTTAGCTTATGAGCCATTATGATCCCCAGATACCTTTCTGCAGTACTCCTTTCTAGGCAGTCATTTCCCATTTTGTATGTGTGCAACTGATCGTTCCTTCCTAAGTGGAATACTTTGCATTTGTTCTTTATTGCATTTCAACTTGTTTACTTCAGATCATTTCTCCAATTTGTCCAGATAATTTTGAATTTTAATCCTATCCTCCAAAGCACTTTCAATCTCCCGCTCCCACCCCCGCAGCTTGGTATCATCCGCAAACTTGATAAGTGTACTCTCTATATCATTATCTAAATCATTGATGAAGATATTGAAAAGAACCAGATTCAGAACTGATCCCTGCAGGAACCCACTTGATATGCCCTTCCATCTTGACTGTGAACCACTGATAACTGCTCTTTAGGAACAACAGTAGTTATCCAACCAGTTTTGCTCCCACCTTATAGTAGCTCCATCTAGGTTGTATTTCCCTAGTTTGTTTATGAGGTCATGCAAGACAGCATCAAAAGCCTTACTAAAGTTAAGCTATACCACATCTATGGCTTCACCCCTCAAGGCTTGTTACCCTGTCAAAGAACTATTAGGGTTGGTTTGACATAATATGTTCTTGACAAACCCATGCTGACTGTTATTTAGCACCTCATTATCTTCTCGGTGTCTGCAAATTGATTGCTTAATTATTTGCTCCATTATCTTTCTGGGTACAGAAGTTAAGCTGACTGGTCTGTACTTCCCTGGCTTGTCCTTATTTCCCTTTTTATAGATTGGCACTATATTTGCCCTTTTCCAGTCCTTTGGCATCTCACCCATCTTCCATGACTTCACGAAGATAATTGCTAATGGCTCAGATATCTCCTCAGTCAGCTCCTTAAGTATTCTAGAATATATTTAATAAGGTCCTGGTGACTGGAAGACATCTAACTTGTCTAAGTAATTTTTTAGCTTGTTCTTTCCCTATTTTAGCTTGTTCTTTCCCTCATGCATTATGTCATGATGAGTATAATCAATCAATATCTCTGTAACCACAAAAATAGAATTACTTCTAGAAAAGTTATAAACACGATCAGCTGCTTCATTGCACTAGAGTCTTAAAGAAAATCTCTCTCTTTTTCCATGTCAAAAGGACATGGATGTAGAGCAAGATCCTGCACACTATTATCATAATCATGTTAGCTATGGAGGTATACAGGAACTGTAACATGAATGGAAAGTAGAATTTTCCTTGAAGTTTCTGATAATTATTGTAGATGGGAAGAAAAGAGCCAGAGGCTCTTTAATAGGACAGTTGTTAAAGTGCAGTTGATCTGTTTAAAAAATTATCCTTGAAATGCTGCTGAGGTCAGATATGCTTTGGTTGATCTGCAGCATAAATGCTGATCACACAAATTAAAGATGCTAAGGAGGCAATTTAACTCACTCAAATATTACAAAGATCATGACATTTTTGGGAAGTATATGTTTTTATGTTTGAGGCATTTCCTTTTCTTCTGTTCTTTGATTCTCAGGACTATGGATTACAATTTTAAAAAAAAATTATACATGAGGAGTGACTTCAGGATTTGGCTCTATATTTGGTATTGTTTGTTTAACCTGTTAAAGAAGAAACTTGAGTGAACTATCTTAAAGAATCTCAGTTAATTCCAGGGAGTCAGATGCAAACACCAAAAAACTTTATTTTCTCTCTATATAGAATTGAACTTGAACTCTTAACAGTAACCTCTAGTGACAGCCACATAATGAGTCACACAGCTATAGCCTGATCTCCAGGTTGGATGTTAGACTAACTAGCTACTATATCCCTCCTTAAAGTACACTGAAGCCCAACCAATCCTGAAAAAAACTTTGTGAGATGAAACAGAACTTTCCAATTAACACTCAGAACCAGATCTCACATTCCTGTGCAATCTAACTGAGGGGACAGTAAAAAGCCATCTCCAAGCACATTTGTCCACAGCCAGTGTTCTTCAGCCAGCTTAGAGGTTTCATGCCAGGATATGGAACAGAAACGAGAATGCACGTGCTGCTGGATGATCTCTTCATTTCTACGTACATGTAGTTTTAGGCTTTATACTGGTATTTTACATGGTTGATAAGAGGATGTTGTTATCCTGCCAAATAGATGTGTGGAGTCAAGAGAAATGCCTTGACATTATTTAAATCTTTCCTTGATGGTCTCAATGCTGCTCAAAATTAGACTGGCTGCCACAGCTCCAAAGGGACCACTCTGACAGCTAGGCATCAACAGAGTACAACAGGACTCCAGCTATGGCCCTTGTCTCCAGCCATGCCATGAAAGGCTCAAAAGAGGGGTGCTGTAGAGTTGGCTCTATTCCACCTAGAGATTTCCCTACACAAGCGGAATGCCCAGGGAGCCAATTAAGCCAACTTTATCTCTGCTTAGTGCTATTGGAGCAGTGCAAAGCAGCCTTAGTGGGGGCAAGGAACAGACCCAAATACAGTAAAAATGGCTGAGCTCTGATGTAATACTCCGTGGTTTAAATCCTGGCCCCACTGAAGTCAATGACAAAACTCCCATTGACTTCAATGCAGCCTGGATTTCACCGTATGACTGTTATTGAACTGACCACGTACACATAAAGCCTTCCACACACAGACCACTATGTGTATCTCTTGTGGTACTTCATGTGCCCCTAGAGAGAGGACAAACAGGACGGAAAAATCAAACACAACATTTCAAGTCTTTTATTAGAAAGTTTATTACATTAACCTACAAGCATGTTCGGTGATATAAATGGTAGTGAAGGGTAATATGATGAGCATCAGTCATCTTTGGAAAATAGAAAACATTTCAACATTGCAACAGTTTTTTTTTTGTTACAATCGAGATACAAGCCAGACACTGTTTGTAGGTTTTCTTTAAAAATATATATTATAATTCAATCATATCAAAGTGGAGAGTGGCTGGGGTAAAACATTGAAAATATAATAGTTAGGCCCAGTGCTATGGCACTAGTGTTAATTGTACCAAAAAGGGCAAGGTTTTCTGTCCAATGGTTAAACAAGCACCCATCAGTTTTAAGTCATTTAAACTGCTATATACACAGTCTTTAATATAAAGCATTTTTCTCAACTTTAGCTCTGTATTCTTCAGTATGGATCTTAAAGATGCTTTGTCCTATTCATGTGGCTCAGTGTAAGGGTCATTACTTGGAAACATAACCCTACTCAACAGTCCAGTTTCAGTCATAATATTTTGAAAATCAAATGCATTTTTAATAGTGTTCTCAGCAATATTTATGCTTTTATTAACCTTTATTTCATTAGTTTGATTTTGCAGATTGTGATAGAAAGGATAGTCACAATGAAGTCTGTTCACCCCTCAATCTGTATGCACAGCTCCAATTAAAATTAATGGGCGTTCTCTGTGTAAATGAAGATGAGGGCAAAGTTTAAGTGCAGCAGTATGTAGGGAGTAAAAGTCTCTGATACAAAAAGTCTTTCTGAGGTTCAGTGTTTTTCTAAATGGCTAAGAGATAGTTTGCCTAACTCATTTAAAATTTCAGGGATTATACCAAATACCACATTTTAAAACCAGATATTAACTTTGGGTTAAATTCTTCACTTTATTGCACTAGCAAACAAGCTTGTATGGACATTTATCCTAGCGTTTCATATTGCTTTCCTCTTTATGGGGTTCTGAACATATAAAAGACACAGGCGCCTTTTTCCATTTGTGCAAGTGGCAAGGCAGGATCTCTCCCCATAGTTCTCAAGAAGAAATCTGGAAAGATAACCAGATAATGCACCAGCATATACATCATATTCCTAAGGTGGCCTGGTATGGAGGTTGGGAAGAGTCTAAATTCCCCTTCTGAGTTCATGAACACACTGTGATCAGCAGCTGGGGCTCTTTGGCAGCTGTGAGATGTGAGCTCTGCTTGTGCTTAACAGAGCAGCAAAGTGCATTCCAAAGCATGTCTTCTTGAGGCACATGAGGAAACCTGTTCCGGATGGCATGATTGCTAAAGCAGGTGCTCTGGGAAAATTTCTGCTTCCCCTTGTTGCACCAAGCAGGTATTTAGCCTTTATTAATACCAGTAAACATTGATTGGTTTAGGGTTTTTAAATCAAAGATTATAGATAAATTTCTACATTTTCCAGTGTGCTTTATTCACTCACGTTAATGACATGCAGAGATTGTTTAAATAGAACGTGTTAATTGTCCAGACAACTGCGTGTGTGAGCATGTACACCCACTCACACACTGATGCATATTCACAAGTCTTTTATGTGACGTATGTATACTTATGTGGGCCAAATATAAGCAGGCGCAACTTCCCTTGGCCACAGCAGAAATGCCACCACATACAGCAGGGATGAATTTGGACCTGTATGTATGAGTATAGTTAGAGCATACACTATACCCCAAAGTGTCTGAGCAGGATTTATTGTCATGAGTGTTCGCTTGAATACATAATTTGAAGATGGGCACCACTTTTGGAATTCCTACACAAGTTAAAAACAATTTGAGCTATTCTTCACCATTGTATAGTATGAATGACAGGGATTTTTTTTTTTATGTTACAAAGAATAATTGTTCTATTGGCCATCAAATTCAAATTATACATGAGGTAAGAGGAGAGGACTTTGTGAACTCACAGTTATAGTGTATTGCATTTTCTATTTACAGTTTCAGAAAGGAGATTTTATTTTTAAGTTTTGATCACATGGTACAAACACATGTATTTCGATATCACTACATGTACTTGGCACCCCCCCCAAATCAATCGTTTACCTTAAGTGGGGTGTAAAGTGCTGCTTGATTTCTTAAACATCAGCATTTATTTTTACATCTATGATGTCCTGAGCTGGTCATACAACTTTTACAAGGATGTGCAATTGCCCAGGAAGTTCCAGTTTGTCCGCAAATCAGCCAATATTTATGTATGACACAAACATGGGGTGTAAATGGGCATCCCCATGCATCCACATGTGCTGCAGAGGCCTGAGCCCAGCTATGGTGAGGTCTTCAGGTGTACAGCTCTGATCTGTCACCACTTTAATGGCAGCAAACATCAGACAGACAGTATTTCCACTTCAGCCCAAGGAGGTCTTTTGTATCCAGAAATGTTTTTCCATTTTTCTCATTGAGGTTCTGTATTGTAGCTACTGTTCCTCCAGCCAAAGGCAATGGGATATCATTCTCTTCAGAGCCAATACCATCACAATGTCAACAATTCTTTGTCTTTGACTCTAACATAATCCAAACTTTCAGATACAGAGCCATAATGGCACCTACTGTACTGAGGCAGAGAGCATAAGAGTACCAAAATGCTTGACCAACCACTGTCCTTTATATCACATCATACAGTTCGGATGCGTTTAAAGGTAAAACTACTTGTGACTGGGTGCAGAGTCGCTAGTTTGGGAAGGTGAAAAAGGCTGTTTGAGATTATGGGCCATCAGCAGGATGCTTCACTAACATGATCAGCAGTGGTATCTTCAACAGTACCGATATATAACCTTTCATCTTTAGGTTTTGAATCTAACATCCCAATGAGATGAAACAAGCAGTCCAGACACCCTAGAGCTACTGTTTCAGACTGTTTGAAGATTCAGGGAGATGTCCTTGCAACAGTTTTAACAATTACAAATAAATAAAAGCTTGGACTCTGGAACACAATTCTGTTTCAAGGGGTGGATTCCATGAACAATTCTACTTCCACTGAATTGCAGAAGACATGGGGCCCTGACTATAAGTTGGCTACTTGGGAGACAGAGGAGAGAATGCCTTTGGGAAGGCTGGCCTCCACATGCAGGGTCAGGAGTGAGCTGAACGCCAAGCTAGGGGTCCTGGTTTTTTCCCCCTGCTTTCTTGTTATAAACATTATCCCTCAAGCAAAACACCTTGTAATTGTTTTTTTTTTTCCCCTGCTGATTCAATCCACCAGTTTACACTACTACCTAACCTGCTTAGCCCATCTCTGGTGGACAATAATATTATATCAATTATCACTTTTATACTCACCCCACCATCCCTTCCAAAGAAAAAATGTCAGTATTTCTTAACCAGACAAAATAAAGGCCAGCTGTCAAAAATGCAATAAACAGTGGACGTACAATAAAATATTTTGCAGTTATAAGCTAGAGCACTAGAAACATAGATACAAAATTTAAAAATGGAGATACAAGTTAATGAAACATGGGGTATATGAGTCAAGTTATTAGCAATGCAAAAGACCAGCTTAAGCATATTTTCCCTACATCAACTATAAAAAAAGGTGCCTTTTTAGCAAGTATGCACAGAGATTGTTCAGTCATTTCTAGGGAAAAAATTAATCAAAACACTACAATTCTTATTCTATAGTACAGTCCATATCACTACTTGTTTATAAAATTTAAACCTTTTCTTGCACTTCAAATTTACAGCATTCATCATTTTTGTTCAGTCCTTACACTCTCATTCAGTCCATTCTGACAAAAATAAACTGATTTCATTTACATATTTATGCAATAATTACTGATATGTTATGGATTATTACTTGTGTATGACAGGAATGATGGTCAGAACTGTAGTATATGGAGCAGTAATGTACCAAATGATTTGGCAAGGATGGGTGCCAAAGCCTACTAGTATGGGGTATCCATTGTTCTTCAGGTGTTGCAATAATATTAATGCGTGCAATGCTTTCATCACCTTCAAAACTACACAGGCAATGTATTTCCTTAACCAGTAGTAGACATGAAAAACCTGTGTTGAGTTTTTCAAATCACTGCAGCATTGCATTTGGTTACATCCCATCAGATCAAGTCTTTTTACACATCTTGACTAAAAACAATATAATCCACCACAATATGATGTGATGTGAAAGAAATCTGGCAATATCAGACAGTTTTTCTTCTAGGTAACAAATGAATCAGACTACAGACTGAAAGAAGTGGATATTTGGCAGGTTGTACAGTCCTTAGGGGCATCTCTATTATGAAACATGAGCCAGTGAAAAACAAACATGAAATCCAATTTCAAAGTAGCAGAAATGGAACTGTTATCAGAACTATTCTGCAAACTAATATGTTTAAACAAGTATACTACAGTGTAAATGTGTGGCATTGGTGTCTTTGTAAAAATAACTGTAATGGAAAATCTGATCAGGGTCTCTTCAGTTTGGCATCTATCCACATGCTGTATGTGTATATACACACCTCAGCTTGAGCTTCCTGTTTAACATACAGCAATTGTCTACAGAATGGATTAGGAGCCAAATATGGTGGCAAAGTACAGGAAGGAGCATAACCAAGCCACTGTTCTCCTTAAGAGTTCCACTGTGCCGTACAGTGAGCTTGAGATGTCATTCACTCCTGACCTCTTTCTCAGAGGATGATGGACTATCTCGTACTGGTAGCAAGTCATAATGGCATGGAATGTGACTGTTTTTTGGAAGATCATAAGGATCTTGGCTGAAAGGTCCACTGTTACTGAATGCGCCCTGGACAACACTCACGGTAGGTTCTGTGATAAAAGAAAACACACATATTTGGGCACTGGTAATAGCAAATGGGAGGAAAATATCTTCATAAAAATGAACAAGTCTTGCTAAATAGTTACTGTTGCTTAAAAGAAAGAACTTGTTCACTCAGCTTTAAATTCTGAAGTAAAGGGCATGTTGCTTAAAAATTTGCTGGCCTGGCATTAAAACTCCTCAGTTATGCAACAAACTCAATTGTGTGTGTATTCATGAGTTTGTAAGATGATAACACAATTAAGCAGAACTGCATGTCCTCTTTTCTTTTTGGGCAAGCTGCAGGAATCCAGGCTCCTGCTTAATCACACATTGGGCCAAAGTTTGGACTTCTGAGCAAAGCATCAGCAGTAAAAGGATATTGTGCAAAGCACCCAGTGGAAATTTGCATACTAATCCTCACAGACAGGTTGTAGAATACCATGCAGCTACTTGGCTTTCTCTCTCACACAGACTCATTAGTCATGTCCCAGTCTTCTTCATCCCACAGATCCCACTCTTCTCCGGGATGCCCCAGAGAGAGTCACCATGGAATAGACAGTCCTTAGCAAGACAGTGGACACCCTCATGGAATTCTAAGAAATCTCCACATAGGTACAGAAAGGGAGAGTTAGGTCCTTTGATGTATACAGCAGCTACATGTTCTTTAAATTCTGATCCTACTTTAAACAACTTTTTTAAACCATCTTTCATCAGTGGTAACTGTCAACGTGGACATTTTTCAACCTACTAGGAGAAATCCAAAACGTATAGTACAGATCCCCTTTAAGGGTTAGGACTAGTTTTTTAACCCATGTTGCTAATGTACTTTAGAATAATTAAGTAATGTACAACTAACCATACAGAGATCTGCTATTTTTCTTCTATTTTTCTCACAGTAATGCTTCTGACTTTTTAAAAGCATTGACCTTGTATATTAGGAAGAAAACAGAACATCTAAAATCTTAAAGTATTTCACTCCAGCTAGTAAGGGGTTAATGATCTTGTTGCCTATTCTGTATGAATTAAGAAAGGAAGGATGGTCTTGTGGTTAAGGCATTGGATGGGCAGTCAGGTGATCTGGTCTGTGACTTTAGGTAAGTTATTTAAATATTCTACCAGTATGTCACAGTTTTCTTAGGACTGTAATAACTCATCAGGACCTGCCATGGGAAAGGAACCAGGATCTGCAGAGTTACTGATAGGAGAGCTGGGGTCGGGGGACAGGATGCACATTGTCTGAGCACAGAAGCCACAGAGCTCTTCTCCCCCTGTTGTCCACCAGGGATAACCATATTCAGGACTGGACAACCTGGTACAGGGCTAAGTTATGTGGCAGTGAGAGGCTACTTATGTCTCCCGCTGCTGCTTGAAGGAGGGCAAGAATATGGCTCTTTCGCAGGGATATTTAGGTGGGTGACTTTTATTTGCACAACTGAAACTAAGGTATTTGAAACCATCTTCTTTGTGAATTGCTTCACGAGTTTGAAAAGAATGGGATTGCTCTTACATGAACATGGAGCTGCATAGAACCTGAAAGAGTATCAGTATTTTTTCAGTGACTTTGTTTGTTTGTTTTGGTTGAGCCTGTGTGGAAGATGTCTTCAGGTCATCTTTTTGGGGTGAGAGCGGTTAGCTCTTACGTCATTCTCTGGGGAGTCACAACCCTGTGGTCTGGTTCCGAGTTTACCAGGTACAGCCCTCTGTCTGGGCCCTTCAGTGAGTCCTCCCTCTTTCAGGGGCTATAAAGCAGTCCGAATAAAAGGAATATACTTCCCTGACCCCCTTTATTGTGTAAGAGAGAGGGAAGCAGTCTCTCAAGCCCTGCAGGTAGTCTCATTTCCCACCTCTCAATGTGAGCAAAAATCAGGGCTTAATCCTTGGGGTATTTCAACAAAGGATCAGCCCAGCTCATCTTCTTTCTCAAAGGGTTGAGCAGGTGTTTGCAAGCGATCAGTCAGTTAGTGGCACAGGGCCCCCAGTCTGGGAACACTAAGCCCTGTCTCTGCCTGTTCGGAGTGCCACCCCTACTGCTCGGAGTTCCTCCCTTTTAAGGGCCCACCTCCAGGCCTGACAAGCACATGCGGCAAACTGCAGTTGATTGGTACCACAGCAGTTCCTTAACCCTTGTCTGGCTGGTGGGGGCTCATCTGCCCCACCACAGCTTGATTCCTAACAATGAAGTTTGTACTTACCAACTTCATAAACATTCTTGTTGGCTGAAGCAGAGTTGCTGATCTCTGCATATGGGGAGTCCCTGCGTGCCGGTGACTTCATTTCAACATATCCACATTCTGAGTTTTTTGGCACAAGTGCTGGTGGGTCTTTAATAGTAGCATATGGATTTTCAGAGCTACTTAAAGAGCAGTTGCTTAAATTGTATTCTGAGTTCTTCATTAAATCTGACAATAGAAAAAATAGCACTGTAAATCTTTTGAATGTGCTGCGTAATGTGTAAGCATAAATATTGTGACTAAGTAAAGCAAAAACTTCTGTTCCAGAAAACGTTTGCCACCAAATAGATTGGCTACTTTGAGTTCTGCACAGTTTCTCATAAATCAATAACTATATAGAAACTTGTCATAATACTTCCTCAGATTTGTTTTACACAGTGATTAATAGAGTTACCTCAACTGCTCTGCTTTTTATGGGCCTGATTTTGCCTGGGGCGTTCCTGCTGCACAGTTCAACTCTCATTAAAGTTGGGTCCGGCACTAATTAAAGGTAATTTTCAGGATCAGGCTGCATCTGACAATTTTAGAACACATTTGCCTTTGCAGGTGCTGAACTCATGACACATAAATAACATTACAATTACTGAAGGGGATGAGCTAACAGATGACTCCTGTAATAATTCTGAGAGAACTGAAGGCAGGGTGCTTTTAGTGAGGGGCCATTTTGTTCTGCCAGTGCCTTCACTGACAACCATCAAGACATGCTAAAAGATTCAGCTGTTTTTCCTCGATTTCCCTAATGGTAGGGATGGAGGAGGAAAGAATGAGCAGGGGTCAGTTGGTTAGTCAGTTTGGGCTGTGGCTAAGGGAGTCATGTGTTTTCTTGGGCTGGGAAGACATTGTGAGAGTTTCTTCTGTCTTTGCAGATTTGCATCTAAGACTTTCAGAGCTTACTACTGAGGCCTGGTCTACATTTAAAAGTTAAGTTGACAAAACCACATCCCTGAGCACCGTAGCTATGTCAACCTAACCCCAAGTGTGGATGCAGCTATGTCAATGGAAGAATGTTTCTTTTGACCTAGCTAATGTCATTTGGGTGTATTCCGACACTGATGGAAAACTTCCTCCATTGGTGTAGGCCGCGTTTACACTATGGGATTATTCTGGCATAGCTACGGCACCTAGCTGTACTGGTATGGGCTCCATAGTGTAGATACACCCTGATTTTGGGTATGCAACTTGAGATGCCTTATAGGTATCTGACTTTCAGAGAGTGGATGGTCAGAGCTTTTCAACAACCAGGCCCTTTTAAGGAGTCTCAAATGAAGCACCCCAAAATCTTTCAAGAACATCAAGAGAATCCTTCACTGCCAGACAATATCACATATTGAAACATTATAATTGATTCCTTCAATTAAATTATATTGTATTATAGAAATGCTCTACAAAATAGCTGCTCTCGTCTATATACTTAACTCTCCCATTTTCAGACGCCTGGGAAAAAATGAGCCTTCCAGTGAGACTTGAAGGGTGATCAGAATTGGGCTATTTCAGACCAAGGTGGGGAGCAAATTCCATTGCTGTAGTGCCCTGACAGACTATACCCTGCCAGCTACCCCTCTCATTTATACCAATGGGACTCTACCTCTGCTAATCTCAGCTGTGGTGGTATAGCATGGGGAGAGAGATGGTCTTTCAGGTACTAAGCCATTTACAGTTTTAAAGGTCAAAACCAGAACCTTAGATTTCATCTGGAAGCTCACAGCCAGCCAGGGCAGAGCATGGAACACAGGTTAAATTTACCAGGTGGGCCATCACATTCTTCACCATCTTTATTATCCAGATGGATCTAAGATACAGCCCTATGTAGAAAATATTACAGTTGCGTAATCTTGATGTTGGTGGCAAAG
Organism: Lepidochelys olivacea; assembly: GCF_965140295.1. Taxonomy (NCBI): domain Eukaryota; kingdom Metazoa; phylum Chordata; order Testudines; family Cheloniidae; genus Lepidochelys; species Lepidochelys olivacea. Next base: position 81,518,911 of record NC_140415.1, on the reverse strand, counting down.
ACATGCACAATAGTTGCAAAGGTGGACATATGAAAAGACCATTTACAGCTTCTTGGCTGTAGATTAAATAATAAAAAGGGCATGGCCATTGCTGCAACTTAATCTTCAAGTGGTGGAATAAATATTTTCTGAAGGGTATGTGGTATCCCGTTAATGTGCCCACGTAATGCCAAGCACTGCGGGCTCACTTGTGGACACAGTGGGAACCACAGATGCTCTGTAATCTGAAACACTGCAGCATTATAACATTTAATTTTCATTGCAGTATTAACATGTTGCTGTCTTCTTGACCTTTTAACAGCTTACTGACATATAAAGGAGTTATTTTCTTTGTCTTATTACTACCAAAGCAGAACACATGTCTGACAAAAGTCTTCAGTTCACTCATGCAAGCTCAGTTGTGCCCGAAAGGCACAGCCTCATGCAAAACTATATTATCCTCGCAGTGGTAACTGGAGTATGATATGGGGAAACAGCTAAGAAAGGGTAATGGGCTACCTGCTTGTCACAGGATCCAGCAGGGGATTTAAGGGAATGATGTATCCTCCTTCCAGAAAGGAAGAGAGGCAAAGAAAAAGTCTCTGGGGACTGCAGCCCGCATTAGCAGGGGAGTTGCTTTATTTTGGTGTTACTCATGAGTTTTCTGTTTAACAATAAATTGTGCCAGGAGGCAAAGGTCCAAAAGATTTGGGTATTGCACTGGTTTCTTCCTGGGCTCATGAGATAACCTATCAGCTTACAAAGAGTCACTGCACTTCATATATTCTCTTTCCACAGAAACCAAGAATAATTTTAAATAGGACATGAAATAGCTGTGTATTTTTATTAAAATGTGTCAGAAAATAAAAATTCACCTTTCAGGGATTTTCCCATATATCCTCTGTCAAGCCCAAACGCACCTATGAAAAAGGAGAGTAACAAAAACAGAACATTTTGTAAATCCAATTGCAATTCTCTGGGAAACCATTCAAAATCTCTACAGAATTGTTTCATGGCTAATTTGTGCCTCACAGAAGAAATACCCCTACAATGAGAGCACAGATTCACTGCAGAAGCAGCGTGACTGTGCACCTATATACTGACTAACAATGCCTAGATTCATAGAGTTTAGGGCCAGAAGGAACCATTAATCATTTAATCTGATCTTCTGTATATCATAGGCCATTAAATGTCACCTAGTGTAGACCAGGTCTAAGTTAAATAAAAGTCTAAGTATATTACATTTACACAATTTCCTTTATCAACCAGACCTATTTTCCATAAAACCAACTAGATTGTCTTTAATTATATTCCTCTCTCTATGGGTAGTGCTCCACCGGTCCACATGGCCTTGACCCCTCTACTCTCAATCTGGCAAGGCTAACACCAGTGGCAATGTTAGCTAGCTTCACAGAAGAACCAGACTGTGCCTATACCTCACATAGGAAATGTCTGCTCTGCCATCCCTTCGATCCACACAGGGTAACATACAGCACCCTTTCTCTTTATATTTTTACCAAGCTCATTGAGGTAGCCTCCATGTTTCCAGTCTGCAGGCAGTGTTCCTGTATAGTCCAGAACTGCACCCCGTTTTCCAGGATCCACATTCTTAAGATTCACAAATAGCTGATTGTTTTTTGACTATTTCAAACAGACAAACAAAAGATAATGTAGACTGCAGCTGATTATAGATCACTAATGTTTGCACAAGATAATAATCGGGGAAAACAAAACTAAGTCCAATAAGGTAGTTTAAGAAATCAAATCCTTTATGAAAATGACTTGTTGAGAGATGTACCATGTAAAAGAAAACATTGAGCTAATACTGTTTGTTGATCTGCATAATGGTCACCACCGTTTTCTTGTTTTACCTTAGCAAGGGTCATCCTGTCCATGTTGTTGACATGAGGTGGGGTTGCACACTGTGTTAGGGTGTGATAGCTAGGGTTGGAGAAGTAGTGGCTATTAGCATTCCCACCATTAGTATGAGGAATGGTTTCTGAAAAGAAAGGGAGAAGAAAATGAACAATTTAAAGGAACGTGCTGTCGCCTTTTGAAGATACTTCCCTGATACTCAGTCCCTTCACTCTTTTTTCCCTCCATTGTCTGCAACCTTGGCATTAACCAGTTTGCAAAATTGCCAGCCACCAGCTCCACAACATTGTGTGTGTTGTTACTACTGTGACTGCCCCTTGGCTGCATTTTTCACACATACCTTCATCTGCTCTAACTACTGCAACTCCTGGCCTCCCAAAGCCCCAGCTTCTCTAACTCCTGAAGTTTTGCGAATACAAAAAAATGTGACAATATCAACCCAACTCTAAAACAACTCCATGTTGATTTCAGGGTCTAACTAAAAACTGCCCTCCTTGTTTTAAAACCCTTCATGGCCTTGCTCCAGCCTAACCCATGACTCCTGCCTCCTCTCTTCTCCCCACTCCCTTTACTTGTCTCATACTACTCTATTTCACTTCAAATCTCAGTGGAAACCATATCCTTTCACCCTTTCTTAAACCCCTTAAATATACAGCGGACCCTCGCTAGAGTGCGTGTTGCTACAGCGCGGATTGGCATATAGCGTGGTCGCGGCGATGGATCCCAAATTTAAATATATAAATTGGGATCCATGGCAATACGGTCCCCACGTTAACACGATACTGTGCATGGATCCCAAACCCCGCGTTCTAGCGAGGGTCCGGTGTAGTTAGCAGAGGAACAGAAAAATTAACCCCGGCACTGTATTACTTAACTCTGAAACATGTTTTGAGATACAATTTGCATGAAAGATGCTAGAGAATAAAGTTGTACTGCATGGTATGTGGTCAGCATTTTCCTTTGTTCAACAATACACATTTCTACTAGCATAGATGGGCTTTATATATTAAATGCGTAGATTAAAAAGGCTATATTGCACCACACACAACAGTTCACAGCTATAGACACTTGGAAAGATTCACTCAGAACTATGACTATGTGCTACTGACAGCTGAAAGGGGCTGCTGGGGCGGGGGGGGGGGGCTGTTGCTGTCCAGTGTGTCCTGAAAAGCTGAGCTGCTGACTAGACAGGAGGGACAGCCTACAGCAACTGGGGATATACAAATTCAGTGGATCCTTGAGAATCTCCCTCTTTGATATGGGACATCTTTGAAGCTTCATCCCCAGGGAGATTAAAACTGCTCCCACTGGTGGAACGCCCAAGGAAGGGTGGCACTAGAAACCCAAATTACCCTCCCTGAAAGCATAAACTTCCCTGCTCATAGTAGCAGTTACTGATGCAGAAAGGTGCCATCTGCACCTCCTCAAGCCTGTGGGGGCATTTATGTAGCCAGTATATGAGCTTGATTAAGAGAGGACGAATAGTTGTGAAAGTTAAGTGAGGAACAAAACTTGCAATTTTGTTTCCCCAACTGGGATTTACTTAGTCATGTGCCTCACACAGCTCTACTCCTACCTGAAATGGTGTAATCTGCATTGATGACCCTCATAGCGGGTGTATAGGTAACTGCTGGCATATGTGTTTCTTTCCCCTTCTGCTTGTGTCTATAAATAATGAATAGTGCTAGCAAGAAGAGGACAACCAGGACAAGAATAATGATTCCTGCGATAGCCCCAATCTGGTAGGAATCAGCAGGGATAGCAGTACTGGTACGGCTTAAACTGTTCAAGTTTCCTACTATGATCACACCAGCTGGAAAACAAACAGAAATGAAAACACATGGCATAAATTCATACAAGAATTCTAAAATGAAGAGTAGAGATCTGACTTCTATTGTTAAAACTCTCTTACTGTGTTCATGTCTAAATATTTTAAATATAGCTAGAGTTATGCCGAAAGCCTTAGGAGTGACAGCCCAAGCCTTACCTGGCCAATACTCTACTTTTATATGTCTATTTCATGTGGCTGAAAAAATAGCACTCTGCCCTCTGGCCAAGAAATACACAGTGTACAAAGTACTTGACCCAACGGCAGCTTTGTATGGCATTATCTCTGTACAACTCTTCAAAAGATATCGTCAAGTGCTGTGTTAAAACCAAGGATACTGTCCTAGCTCACGGTCCTTCCTTCCTCCAGTAAACTATCAATAAGTCATCTGATGATTAAGACTCATAAGTATAAATATTATTAATAAACAAGCAAGTCATTTAAATACACATCCCAGAGGGAATTCATTACTTATGTACATATGATATCTAAGAGAATTTAATCCATCAATATTTTACAGTACTTTCACAATCATTTTATTCTATGTCACTACCTTGATCACACCTTGCTCCTTTCCAGCCAGGGCTGCAATAACAAGTTCCTGTGACGTGGTCACAAGTTGAGTTGTTCAGACAGTCACATATTTGCCGGCAGCCATAACCGTATGTACCTGGGGGACACTCTGTGCAAAATAATAAAAAATCAAATGCACATCTTTATATTTGAACCTATGAATATGAACTCTGTGTGTAGTAAATGCTACTGAGTGTACAGATACACAGTATTAAGCACCCTAAAGATTTGCCATTGTAAAGCAAGTACATTTTTATAAGTGACCAGCAGGTGGCAATGTGTTATTGATGTTGGAGCTCTAGGAGGAAAAAAATAGCTTCCCTAACTGGGAAAACAAGCAAAATATTACGTTCACACGTGAATACCCGGGCCTGATTCTCCACTGCCCAGCTCCTTGTTTACATCTATGCAAAATGAATGTAAATTGTCTCCTAATCATAATGGCACAGGTTTAAAAGGCAGTAGAGAATAAGGCACTGTGGGCTAGATATACAAAGGAACTTAGGCATGGTGATCCTAAGCATTGCTATGCCTAACTTTTAGGGACTTAGAAAATTACTGTGATTCACAAAGCCTGGGAAATGCTAAACCAAGGGGTGGGTAATAAGTCCCACCCCTTTCTCAGAGATTGACACATGTCTAGGCTTCAGGGAGCGGCCTCTCTCTGCTTGGGAATCTGAGGGCTTGTCTACACTACCACGCGGGGTCGATCTAAGATACACAACTTCAGCTACGTGAATAGCGTGCTTAGACCTACTCACCGTGGTGTCTTCACTGCGGTAAGTCAACAGCTGACACTCTCCCGTCGACTCCGCTTGCGCTCCTTGTTCTGGTGGAGTATCGGAGTCGATGGGAGAGCGCTCAGTGGTCAATTTATCGTGTCTATACTAGACACGATAAATTGCCCCCTGCTGGATTGATCGCTGCCCACCAATGTGAAGAACATTACAGTTGCACAATCCTGATGTGGGTGGCAAAGACATGCACGACAGTTGCAAAGGTGGATATATGAAAAGACCAGTTACAGCTTCTTGGCTGTAGGCTAAATAATAAAAAGGAACTGGCCATTGTTGCAACTTAATTTTCAAGTGGTGAAATAAATATTTTCCGAAGGGTATGTGGTATCCCATTAATGTACCCACATAGTGCCAAAGCACTGCAGACTTACTTGTGGACACAGTGGAGCTTAAATTTTGTGAAGTTCTCAGACTTTTTGGGAAGGGGAGGATGGAAAACTAGTTTGCTTTCTTAATTTTTATTTATTTATTTATTGCAATTTAAGTCCATGTTTTATTTCCCCCCAAATTAGAGCTGATCAGAAAAGGGAATATCTATGACATGGAAAATTCCAACATTTAAATATTTGGTTTTGTTCCAAATCAAAACAAAAAGCCAAAATTTTGAAATTTTCCATAGGACTGATATTCGGAAACAATTCTATGCATTAACATCAAAACATTTTGTTTCAATAATGTCAACATTTTATAATATAAAATATTAAATATAATTTGTACAAATATGCTATATTAAAAATCAATGTTTTAATTTAATATAAAACTCAAAACAAAATGAATCAATATGCTAAAGTCAAAACAAAACATTTTCAGCTTATCAAAATGAAATGTTTGACATGGTCAAAATGAAACAAGAAAGTCAGAATGGTTTGGTTTGAGATTTTGCTGTTGAAAATTCCATCAAAATCAAAACATTCCCGCAAAACATTAAGATTTCGATAAAACTGCATTTTCTGAGAGAAAACTGTTCTGTCAAACATTTTTTGACTAGCTCTACAAAAAATGTTAGTTAATTTTACAAAACCAACATCTGTTATACCTAATGGAAAGCCTACACAGATGAAATTGAGCCCTGTGCAGAGGGCCTACCAAAGGCTTATGTACCGCTCAAGTCCTAATTAAACACTTAGAACAAGGCCTTGTGTTGATCTTCTGAACAGAAGCCAATTTCTGGGGTAGTATGATGTATTAGGCATAGAACCACCACTCTCCTGACAAAAACTAGGCCAGCACAATTGTGAGCCTTTGGGCCTCGTCCTTCTCTCTCATGTAACTTCACTGAAACCAATGAAGTTAAACCGGGATAGAACTAATATGTGTGAAAGGAGAATCAGGCCCTATGTATAGCAAATATAATGTGCCTTATATGCTTCCCTTTGGTAACTCTTTTGACTTACATAGAGCTATTCCAGGGATGAATTTGGCTCTCAGTCTTCCAGCTATTAGTTTTCATCAGGGTGTTATGATGGTAATAGTTATTTGGATTAATTTGTTATTTTTGTACTGTTATGTACATTTTTCTAATATTATGTCAAAGGCAGTTAACTATAGGTAGCCCAGGACAGCAGCTTTTTAAACATAGATATAAATGTAAATAAACAATCAAAAAGATTTAAAGAAAGACTATAAGTCTTACTTACTAATCTCTCAGGCTTTCAAAAGATGGAGAAACAACCTTAACATCACACAGGATAGAGTTAGGTCCAAACCCTGTGGTCACTACTCAGGCAAAACTCCGTTTGAAGTCAGTATTGTTTTGTCTGAGTAAGGACTCACAATCACAGTATTCGGTTTAGGGAGTTTTGCATTTGTTCCTACCATGCATGAATAATTTCTGCTTCCTACTCACTCTGTTCACAGTGTTTTCCCATGAATCCTGTGCGGCAGGTACACTGCCCCAATATGTGGTCACAATCAGCTCCATTCTGACACTGGCATATTAATGCACAGTCTTTCCCATAAAATCCCAAGGGACACCCTGCAGTGCAAAGGGGAGGACGGGGGGAAGAGAAGAGAATCTTCAATGAGGAATATAAAAGTATTATTATTACTTATTAAAAATCATTTCTATAGTGCCATTAATTTATACAGGACTTTATAAACATAATAGACGAAGAGCTTCTCTGCTCTGAAAAGTTTACTGTCTAAATGAGACAAACAGACAAGACAAAGTAACAAGTAAGGGAGGATGCGGGGATTGCTGATGATGAGAAGAAGGTAGGCAGGAAAGATTGCTGGAAGACGTTTTAAGGAGACATTTGAAGGAGGAGGGAGGGGGGACTTCATGCAAGAGCCCAGGAAAACTGTTGAATGATGAATGAATCTTTGGACATATTTGCTGCACAGTTGATGTTGAAACATTAACGAGTAAAAATATTGTATCTCAGCTCCTCACAAAGGTGCCATGTCACTATGAAGAAGACATATCACTGCAAACAGATCATTATTCACCAGCAGGAAGCAAAAGAACCATGATAGCTGACAGCTGAACCAATTCAGTGAATGTCTTCCACAGCTTTATCCATATGGCCCCATAATATGTGTTATCTCCTGCCGCTCTGCCATTGTGCTATTGAGAAAGGAGTGTTGTGACTTTAAAAAGCACTGCATGCAAAGCAGATTTCAGTGGTACTTTTCTGAGATCGAATATGATGAGTATACCTGACTTGAGCATAAGCCAAATAATAGCTATAAATGTAATCATATGATACCTGTAATGAGGAAAATGAGACAACATTCCTTCAATCAACAAAAAAATTATCTCAGACTTTGTGTGAACTATTGCTCAGAACTCATATGCAGATTTCCAGTCACAACACTTCCAATATCTAATTCATTAATGTCAAGTTCTTGGAGAGAGATCTCAGGTATTAAATGTATTAGTCACTCAAAAACAATTCCAGAGTGGAGTATAGAATAGTGAACTGATGAAGTTCCGGTTCTGGTTCCAGATAATATAAATAGTCATGCAAGTACCTAAATTATGTGTTGGTAAAGCTTGTTCCCTGTAATCTAATGACCAGAGAGATAGGAGACCTGTATTAAAATCACTTTACAATGCTGCTGAGGAGACGAATGTGTCTCTATGAATCATTGCCATTAGCAAACTTGAAGCTATTCACTTCATAGGACTTGATTCAGCCCTGGGTAATGCTGATGTAATCTTGGGTGCAGAGTGCCCAGTGGCAATATTCTTCCCAGAGGAGGTTCTGAGTGGGGAAGGGGTACAAAGTAACTGCAAACTGTCTTTTTGTCAGGGACGCACACCTAGCAAGTGCTGCCCAGAAGTGTATAGCTCTGGCCAGGTTGGGAGACCATGTCTGGGCACCTGGGAAAGCATTCATTCATTCATTCAGCACAGGCAAATGCCAGCTTCTGCTGCTGAGACTCCTGTGGACTCCTGGTTGTAACTGAATATTGCCTTCCTCTGGAGGAAACCCAAAGGGAAGGCAGTGGTGTGAAGATAGCCTATCCTCCTCCAGGGGTGAATTCCCCCTCAGATGCAGCAGCAGTCCCGACTAATATAGGTGGCTACTATTTTCATCACTTGTACCAGCTGAGGTGACATGAGACACATCCTCTGGATTAGAATGGCATAACAGTGTTGGAAAATAAGTGAACAAAGAGGGAGTATTAAAAGAAATGGAGGAAAATATTGTTATTAATTGGTAGTCACACAACAAGGTAAGTAGATCATAAGAGTCACTTACTCTGGGTACAATAAAGGCCAGTCCATCCTGGAGTACATTTGCACTCCCCATCATAGGCACTGCAGTAAGCTCCATTATGGCAATTGCAGGTGTGAATACAGTTTGGACCCCAATGGGCAGGTGGGCAAGCTAAAATATCCCAAATCAATTAATTAATTTCATCTGGTAAAGACACAAAGCAGCACTACATACAAATGTTTAAATTGTTCTTTTCTACCGTCTTCAGTCCGACCAATTTCAACCAAATCGTTTCCTAGTTTTTTCTTGAAACTAACTAGTGTTTTACCCTAGATAAGAACAAATGAAAAACACAAACAGGAAACAGGAATCAATGTGTGAGATCCTGATCTCAGTACAGTACTATGTGGCCAGTATCACTGGTTTCTCATAGTTCAAAAGAGGGAGTCATATAAATCAGGTTTTTTGATTGATTCTTCACTGTTTTCCAGTGACTGAACATTTTCACCCCTCCTGAATTCCACTGAACTAGATGGAGAGGTTGGGCATTCTAATCCTAGCACAGGAGGAGAATAAACAGGGAGAGAGGAACAATATTTGCACCCTGGCCCAGTTATCAATTAAATCCCTGCATTCCTCTCCCAAAATGTAATTTTATGGCTGAAGCAGGATGAATCAGAGATTCCATGGCTTAGCTTTAGTTTCTTGATTTGAGGCCTCTGAATTCCTCACTGGTCCCCATCAGACCATGAATCAATATAATCCTTCCAACAAACAAATCATTATAAATAGGGCCCTACCAAATTCATGGTCCATTTTGGTCAATTTTGTGGTCACAGGATTTTAAAAATCATAAATTTCATGATTTCAGCAACTTAAATCTGAAATTTCCTGGTATTGTAATTGTAGGGGTCCTGACCTCAAAAGGTCGCAAGGTTATTGTATGGGGGGGTCGTGGTACTGCTGCCCTTACTTCTGCGCTGCTGCTGGCGGTGGCGCTGTCTTCAGAGCTGGGTGCCTGGGCAGCAGCCGCCGCTCTCCAGCCGCCCAGCTCTGAAGGCAGCACAGAAGTAAGGGTGGAAATACCACAATCCCCCTAAAATAACCTTGCAACCCCCCTTCAACTCCCTTTTGGGTCAGGACCCCAAGTTTTAGAAATGCTGGTCTCCCCCCGTGGAATCTGTTTAATATAGGGTAAAAGTACACAAAACACCAGATTTCACGGGGGGAGACCAGGTTTTACAGTCCGTGACGCATTTTTCATGACCGTGAATTCGTAGGGCCCTAATTATAAACAATAAAGTGAAGGTTTTTGCACACACAACCACAGTTGCAAATATTATTGATGCAGGTTTAGAGACTGCTTTGAAAATAGTACATTGAATGAATTTGGTACTGAATGGTAATAATAGAAAGAATGGTAAAATGTCTCCCCAAATGCTAAATATGATATGTAAACAGCACTATAGAAAAGAAAAGTTAAAAGTATATATGAATAAATCAGATCCCATTGAGAGTAGTGAGTGCTATAAAAATTACCTCTTATTTTTTGATTAATTACTCTTCCAAATTTCTATTTTTAGCGTAAGTAAAGAGTTTTGTCATTTTTCACTGTGAAATCATTAGCTTTAAGTTACATTTCTGAATTTAAATACAGTCTTGTGGAAACAAAAATTAATATTTTACAGGAGAGAAGAAACAAATTAGGCAGTGGGGCTTGACCCCTGATTTTGACTATGTTAAGGGTAAGATAGTGTTTTCCCCTTTATATATGTATAACGTGTATTTTTGGGAACTATTGCCACAATCCAAATTTCATTTTATTAAGGAAATAAAAAAACATTTGCAAGAAGTATCTTCTTCCTTAAATCTCAATCCATTCTTTTTCTGAGGTTTCCATTTTAGCTGTGAACAATAATGATGATTTTTAAAAATTTCTGCATGAAGTTAGTGGTCAGCCAAAAAGGAATGGCAGGTCACGTGTAGAAAAAGGCTAAGGGGCTTCATAAAAGCCACCAGTTCAGATAGAAATTAATGGAACCATTATTTTCCATGAGAACTGATGGCCTTTGCACAAACCAAATAAACTTCCTCTCTTGTGGTCACAAGCACAGCCTTAATAGATGCCCCCATTCATGCTGTTGGCATCATTTTCTTGCATTGCTTCTGTAAGTACAGCCTCCTCTCAAACACTCATACCCCAAAAAGGAGGTAAGGAGTTGAAAAGAACAGAATAAGAGTCTGCATCCAATGAAGAATTTTGCCATTGACTTCATTAGGTCCTAAGTTTTATTTTGACCAGTAATAACAGCAGTGGGAGTTGTGGGTGTTCAGTGCCTCTGAGAATTTAGCCAATTAATGTTTTTTTCCCAAATCGATGAGACTTTGCATTGCACTGGGACACAGCCAGTTAACCTGTGCTAGTCAAGCCGTACGTAATGTAAATTGAGGTTATTAGGAGATGCATCTCCTTGGAAACTGAACAGCTTTCCCACACCTGCAGCAAACATTTCTGAATTCTGACATCTCTGTGTCTGAGACTGTCCCGGTGAAGCTATGTATGTACAGGCTACAGGATTGGGCCATCAAGTTGCTTTTGTACTAGGCCTTGCTACCTATGAAAATGCATGTGTCAGAAATCTAATGCCAGTGATTACTGATTCAGAAAGACCCAGCATCGGTGTCAGTAGGAAGCCCATATTTAATATAATAACAGATTGTACAAATCATAAGAAAAGTAAAATGTTGATAACATTTCTCATTGACTTCATTGGTACATGATCAGACTAATCTACAGACTGAACAACAAGGAATAGACTGCCATTGGAAAAAATATGCATCAATAAAAGCTACATCAATAAGGAACAGAGAGAAATCTGTAAAAATGATGCTAAATAAGAAGCCAGACTGCAAAAATCAAACCAAGAAAATGCTTTGAAAATTCAGAATGTTTAAGAAGAGGAAGGATGGTCTTGCGGGTAAAGGCACTGAACACAGGAGATCTGAGTTGTGTTTTCAGCCCTGCCACAGTCTTCCTGTGTGATCATGAGAAAATCACCTACCATTTATATGTCTCAGTTCCCCAGCTGTAAAATAGGGATGATAATAATGACAATAATACTCCCATAATTTAAAAGTGTGTCCTGAGGATACATTTGTTAATGTTTATGGGGTGTTCACAATACTAGAGTGATGGGGGCAATGGACGTAGCTAGACAGAGAAGGAAGGTGCATGACTGTTTAATCATGAAGTTTGAATGTTATGATAATGAAACTACTATGAAAATGTTCAAATGGATTTTTTATATGGGATTTAAAATGTAAAGTAGGTAAATATCTCTTAACCATATTACATAGGAGTCTGTATATATTTATTTTATTTATTTAATCTTGTCCATCTCTTTTTCTTATAACAAACCAAACAAATTCTAGGTGCCAATACAAGTCCTCGTCATTTATCAGTCAGTTACAAAGCATTTCCTCAACAACAACAAGAAAATTAAAAGGAACTGAACTTAGTCTACTCGTTTTAACAAGATATCTCAAGAAAGAAAAAAACTGGTACTTACGCTGAGAGCAGTCACTGCCAATCCACCCAGGGTAACATTGACAAGATCTGTCAATAGGATTGCATGTTCCATTGTTGGTGCATGTGCAAATTCCAGCACAATTCTTGCCAAATCTCCCACTAGGACACACTGTTAAAACATTTTAGTGAATTTTTCCGTAATTTATATTTGTATTGTTTCCCTAATACTTCTAACTGAAATCTGATGTCTTGGATCAAGAAAATTCCTATTTAGGATGATGCCAAAATAAATGCTGCTATAAATTCAGTCAAGCACATTTATATTATTTATTGACCAGCTATTTCCTTTACCTAGAGGGTCCTTTTGATAATGAGCATGATGTCTCCATAATTAGAAGAAAGGTATTTTTCATATGTTAGGGGCTATCTTTTCAACCAACTTCAACCTGCCTTCAGTTTCTACATTTACAAACTGCACGTACAAAACCAGAAACCACTTTGGAATAATGTGATCTGATAAGTCTAGAATGCACGGAATGAAAAAAATTGCCACACTTGGTCACTGTATCCATTGCAAGGGTCTTTATTACAGCATTTACCTTCATTACAGAGGGCTCCTGTGAAACCAGGTAAGCAGTCGCAAAGTCCAGTTACATGATGGCAGGGACCACTGCTGTGCACACACTGGGGGCATGCCTGACTACAACGATGTCCATAAAACCCAGGAGAGCAAACTGAAATCAGAAAGAATATACTGTCATTTCCTCTTGCATTTTCTACCCCACCATGTTCTATTCCTCTTCAACCACTAAATGGGTTAACAGTTAACCAGTTCAGAGCTGCCTTCCTGTCACTTCCAGTACTGCTCCATTTACTCCTTTTCTTTTTGCAAATACAGACTAACACGGCTGTTACTCTGAAACCTCCATTTACTAGGTGCATACTTGTTGAACTAGTGGTTATTGTTTTTTATCTAGTTCCAATTAGTGCTTAATCCTTGAAGATATCTAAGAAGATAAAAGTCCCTACCCTGAGGAGCTTACTACAGTCTGGTTAGTAACTGGTGACATTCAGGCACTTGAAAGGATGTTGTCACAATGGACTACCATACTGTAGTGGCACTGAAGAACAGCACTGAATGTGTTAAAGCCTATAATGACAGTGACTCAAATTCTGGCCTGACTCACACCCCGAGCAATCCCATTCATGTCAGTGGGGCTGCACAAGTTGTAATTCAGTGGCAGAATTTGGCCTAGCCATGTAGTCAGGCTATATTTTGCACCAGCCAAACAAATACAAACAAGAATATGACTCAGATCAAACCTATTTCCCTTTAAGCAGAGGATGAGAGGAATAACTTTCATGAATTATGTATAAAAAATATGTAGATTTGAAAATTAAAGGATAAGTAGTTGGAAAAAACATTAAAACACAATCCAGGACAATGGAGTAAGAGAGTTGTATCCTTAAAAGGAAAGACTTTCAATAAGGCTTTGCTATTATTGACGTCTCATTTTTTTTCTCACTTGTTGGACAAATCTAAATTACTTCAGCCCACTGGTGTATTGGCAGAAAGGCCCAGGTGCACCGTGTTTTCCATCGATTCTTTAGATTAGCCATTCACTAACAGTGCAGAGAGCTACACACCACCTCAGACCAGAAACACTGAGGCCTCCAGTTCATTTGGAGGCCAATGGTACTAGTCCCTTCTTCAGCAGAGCTGCATCACTAACCACATAAAGAGACTGAAAGAAAAAAGGCCTGTTGCATGGAATTTCTTTCTTTGTTTCTCTAATCCCTTATTTCCTGATAAATTAGCATATATTAGGTAATACTTCAAGTTTAGTGTCTGTTGTACAGCAGCAATTACTATTCACCAGAGTAACCTGGTATATTTTCATTATTTTAATTTAGTTCAAAATTCAGTCTCTTAAATGTACACTCGAGACAGTTGACTTGGTCAAATCCCTCTGGAGTGCTTCACCATTTTCAAGTAAAGCACTGTGTCAGTCATAAGATTTGACTTTTTACAGAAAAAAGCATTTGATCATTAGGCCCTGTATTTGTATGACCTTTTGTCTCCTTGGTCTCTAGACTGTGCAGGAGCCATTGGTTCTGAGAGCCATCTGAGTGCTAAACTGTGGAAGCCACTACACTTTGTTATACCCATAGTTCCAAGTCACTAGGAAGGTTTACATTTATTTAATGGGATAAGAGAGAAAGTCCTCTCATGGATCAGTAACTGGTAAAAAGACAGGAGAAAAAGGGTAGGAATAAATGGTCAGTTTTGAGGATGGAGAGAAGTAACAGTGGTGTCCCCCAAGGATTTGTACTGGGAGCAGTGCTGTTCTTCATTGAGCTGGAAAAAGGGGTAAACAGTGAGGTGGCAAAATTTGCAGAGAATACAAAACTACTCAAAATAGGTAAGCCCAAAGCAGACTGTGAATAGCTACAAAGGGATCTCACAAAACCAGTTGACTAGGCAACAAAATGGCAGATGCAATTCAATATTGATAAATGCAAAGTAATACACATTGGAAAACATAATCCCAACTATATATATATAAAATGATATAGCTGTTACCACAAGAGAGAGATCTTGGAGTCATTGTGGATAGTTCTCTGAAAACATCCACTCAATGTGCAGCAGCAGTCAAAAAAAAAAAGCGCTAACAGAATGTTAGGGACCATTAGGAAAGGGATAGATAATAAGACAGTAAATTTCATAATGCCACTATATAAATCCAGGGTATGCCCACATCTTGAATACTGCATGCAGATTTGGTCACCCCATCTCAAAAAAAAATATACACCAGACCCTCACTAGAATGCAGGATTTGGGATCCATGCGTGGCACCGTGTTAACGTGGGGACCGCGTTAAAATGAATTGCAATTAGAGTAATTAAATTTGGGATCTATGGCTGCGACCGTGTTATATGTGAATTCGCGCAATATAGATGCGCCTTCTAGCGAGGGTCCAGTGTATTAGAATTCAAACAAGTATAGAAAAGGGCAACAAAAATGATTAGGGGTATGAAACAGCTTCCATATGAGGAGAGATTAAAAAGACTGGGACTTTTCAGCTTGGAAAAGAGACGATTAAGGGGGGATATGATAGAGGTTTATAAAATCATAAATGAAGTAGAGAAAGTGAATAAGGAAGTGTTATTTACTCCTTCACATAACACAAGAACCAGGGGTCACCCAGTGAAATTAATAAGCAGCAGGTTTAAAACAAACAGAAGGAACTATTTCTTCACACAACTCACAGTCAACCTGTGAAACTCATTTCCAGGGATGTTGTGAAAGCCAGACTACAACAAGGTTTAAAAAGAATTAGATAAGTTCATGGAGGATAGGCCCATCAATATCTAGTAGCCAAGATGGTTGGGGTGCAACCCCATGCTGTGGGTATCCCTGGCCTCAGACTGCCCGAAGCTGGGTGTGGACAACACGGGATGGATCATTCAAAGATTGCCTGTTCTGTTCATTCCCTCTGAAGCACTTGGAATTGACCACTATCAGAAGACAGGATTGTGGGCTCAGTGGACTATTGATCTGACTCAGTATGGCCTTTCTTGTGTTCCTAGGTTCTTAGTCTTCTTTTGGGTTAACTAATTTACTGAAAAAGTCCTTTGAGAGCCATGCAAGTGATAGTAAAGAACAATTACACCACTTAACTAGAAATGCTTAGAGAATACTAATGCCACAGTAATGTCACGCATTTAATATTAGGGTCAACCATATTCATCATCTTTTTCTTCTTGAAATCCTGTCATTCCTGGGCTTTGTGACTCCATCTACTCCTGGTTATGCTCTTATCTTTTGATTGTCATTGGATGGGCCTTTCTCCTTTCCTCTTTCAATGGGGTTTCTCAGGTCTCCATCCTTGTCCCTTACTCTTCTCACTCAAAACCCTACCAGTGTATGATCTCCTTCAGAAAAAAGGCTACCATCTCTATGCTTATGACTCACAAATCTACCTCTATTCTGGATCTCTCTCCCTCACCTCTTCTATGGTACAAACAGAAAAATAAAGTCTGAAAAAGCTACGAAGGTGGTGAATAGTGATTAGTACTCTTGGATGGTTAAGAATTGTGCACACCCTATTATTTTTGTGATCCTGTTTTTTGCCACCCCACCTCAGCCCATTTGTTTGTCTCCTCTGTTATGCAGTCTTTTAGATTGCAAAACCTTTCATATTTATATGTCTGTACATATAGTCCATTTGTATGCTGTATACTGTGTTAGTGCCTAGAACAATGAGACCCTGATCTGGCTGGTATCTAGTTGCTCCTGCAACATAATAGTTAAATAATAGCAATAATTAGACTAGCAACTGCCATTGAACGCAGTGGGAAATGCAGATGTTCAGCGCTTCTGAAAATCAGGCTTCTTTTATTTAGTTGCCTAAATATGGATTTAGGACCCTGATATTAGGAACTTGGATTTGAAAATTTTGGACTTTGATTGTAAGACCCTTTACAATAGCAGTGTATAAATAATAAATAAAAAACATAAAACTATAGTAACAAAAAGAAGATGATTACTTTTGGGAACTATTTGATAACTGTACGTAAAGCACGTTTCGGTACACCTGTACATTAGCACAGTTAAAATGCAGAATGTGGGCCTGTTACATCAAACATTACCAAAACCACATAGTGTTATATGATACACATATTTTAAAAAGGAAGAAGGGATGAAAATTTTAAAGTATTGTCCTTACTTCTTTGACAAGTGGTGCCTCTGTATCCTGGTGCACATTCACAGATTCCATCATCTGGAGAGCACGAAGCTCCATTTTTGCAGTAACAGGACAATGAACAGTTTGGACCCCATTGGCCCTCAGTGCACACACTGTCACAGTGTATACCTGCAAGCCATTAAATACACAGAGATGTCACCAGCAACACCAGTAGTCAGATTCTATAGACCACAGATAACAAACAAGGGGGTGAAATCCTGGCCCCATGGAAGTCAAGGGCAAAACTTCCATAGACTTTAATAGGGTCAGGGCTTTCATCCCCTCTGCCTTTCCTGGACTCCACAACACTGGATCCCTTTATATTCCCACTTTGATTATTTGTGTGCAGGACTTGATCCTAAGCTCTACAGCAGGAAAGCATCTCTGCAGTTCTGCTTCCACAGAACATATGAGCAACAGAAGATCCTACCTTCAAGCTTCATTCCTTCTGAGCTTTTAAGATCAGTAAAACTGAAGTTAAGCCACAATGATTTAGGAACTCTTCAGGTGCTTAGCTTCAGCTTAGCAAAGCTTAAGACTTCTACAGGGCTGAAGCCCCCAATTAGCCAAGCCTCCAGTATTACAAAAGTTTTTGGTGTCTCCCATGACCTTTATAAAACCAGGCCTTGTGCACTCCTCATTTTCACCATGGGTATGTTCTGTGTACCAGCTGCAAAGAGAAATGAAATGGAAAAGTGCAAAATAATTCAAATGCGGCATAAATGGCTTTTGGTTCCGCTGTAATGATCATTCGAGATAGCAGAAGATCATTGTCACTGCTTTGTGAGAAAAATATACAAGACAAAGCAAGCTACTTCAGAAACTCCTCTTCTGAATGTAAAAATTCAGAAGGCCTGAGGTAATTTCATGTAACAATAGTGATCGGGACAGGGAATGACTTCTAATTAGTGGTGAGCTGATTACCACTAAGCCTCATACCAAATGGAAAAATGTAGAGCACACAAAAGGTTTCAAAACACACCATGTGAGCATTCCAAAATGCTTAGCTGCAACACAGTACTAAGGACATCCGTCATTCAGTGTTTTGTCTCTTTTTGGCACAAAACTGAATATGAAATTGCCATGACTTGAACCCCAATACAGAAACAGGCACAAATCATAATATGAACTAGTAATTAGAATCATAGACATTTTTTTCTTTGCAAACCAGCAACACTAAATCTAACTTTCCTGATTTTCTTTCTTTTCTACCCATTTCTGAAAAGTTCCCCCGCATGTTAAATGCCAGTAAGCAACCACTGTGGTACTCAGACCTTATTGTGTCTACAGAACTTTGCATTAGCAACTGACGATTATTGTAGTGCCTCTATTGAATGAATCATTTGGCTAAAGAAAAAATGGACTAAATCCAGTCACAAGTACGACTTGCTTTAGAAGTATTTCCAGCAAAATATGGTTCTGGTCACTTACTGTCACACTTTTCAAAAAAGGAAAAATAGTTTCACATGTGATATTTGAGAAAAATCTTCTAAAAACATTGAAAAGTGAATATCTAGTGTTAGTGAAATGCTGAAAATCCTTGAAAATAAATTACCCTATTCATCCATACTGGCACAGTGTAAACCCCCCCATCCCCACCCCCCTCCCAGCCCTGCAACAAGTGCCCTGCAAACTGCCTGAATCTAATTAAGGAATGAGCACCGCTCTGGTTAGAGGAAAGGTGAATCTCCAGATTCTTAAATCTTTGGCCTCTCTGTTAAGACTGTCAAAAAGGGGGCCAAAATAGTGCCAACAGTAGAGAAAACTTCTGTCTATTAGAATCCAGATACAGGTCACCTAACAGCCATAAGATAATAACAACCCTTCGATTAATATTGACCTGAAAAGAATTTTTATTGTCATGAGGTGAAAGAGTTACTGTATCTTAACAATACCACCATCACATTTGATTTTTTGCCTCCATAGGGATCTTGATTGTCCTGCTTTTATCTACAGTTAAGACACAAAACAACCAGCTTCTCAATAACTTGGGCCAATATTTTCAAATTTAGAAATTAACATTAGAAATTAACATTAGAAAAATAAGACCATAGTTAGGCACCTAAGTGGCCTGATATTGAGACATGTTAAGGACCCCCATTTGAAATCAATGGGAACTGTGGGATTTTAGCATATCTGAAAACCAGACCACTTAGTTAGGTGCCTAAATATGGAGTTATTTAGGTACCCAAATTTGAAAACTCTGGCTTGGGTTTATGAGTTTGTAACACCACCTGTCAAATACAACCAATTTCAGAATTAAATTGTACATTGTCTGCCTTAACTCATTTTGTTTGTGCATTATCCTTCATATCATACACTGCTTCACACAGTCATAGTGAACACATTTTTTCACAGAGTTTCAATGAGGGCAAGTTGAGTTTCAGTATACAGTGGTCACTAGTAGCAAGTCATCATTTACCAACAGCTACCACAGAGTGTTTCTGAGCTTATGTAGTCCATGAGTTATGAGTTATTACAACACGGCTCCTGTGATCTGCCCACAGAGAAACCTCTATGACAGCGTTTTTCAAAGTTCAGGTTGTGACCCAGTTCTGGGTCATGGCATGTAAGGCACTGGATCACCTTGCTTAGGTGACCCAGCGGCTCTGGTCAGCATTGCTGATCGGGACATTAAAAGTCCCGATGGTGGTGCTGCCCAGCTAAGGCAGGCTAGTACCTACCTGCTCCAATACTGTGCTGCACCCTGGAAGCGGCCAGCTCAAATAATTATGCTTTATTATGCTCAAATAAATTTGCTAGTCTTTAAGGTGCCACAAGTACTCCTTTTCTTTTTGTGAATACAGACTAACATGGCTGCTACTCTGAAAGAAAAAAAGACAAGCCCTGTCCCCCTATAGTGGTCATGGAGAAACTTCTGTGCAGAAAACCTCAAAGATTTCCTTTTCTTTATCCTCTTCCCATGTGTTTTCTGATGGGTGAAGGTGATCAGGTAGAGAATTATTTCAGGCTACTTAGCAAAGGAAAAAACATGGCATCTCAGATACTACTGTGCCATAACTGTGGGCAAATGTTGCATTTTTAATGGTGACTGATGTATTTGGAATTGCAATTTGCACAATATAATGCATTGAAACAATTCTGAACTTTCCTTCCGCTTCGTTATAAATGGAATTTCATTATATCTAAGTTCAGTATAAGGAAGGCAGGTTCCACTGTACTGAGAGGTAAAGGCATGTATAAGCATAGAGATACATATACTGATTTAATGACATATTGTATCTCTATCTACATATTTTAAAATATCTCATCTATTAGTTGTTATTTAGAGGAACACAAAAAAGAAATTCACAGGAAAATATAATTTTAATTTTTACATCTGTTTAAATTAAAAACTAATTTATTTTTGAGAGAAGGGTAGAAATTTCAAAAAGATTAAACAAAAAAGATAAAGAATTCTCCAAGCTCTGATTTTGTATACTACATTTCAGAAAAGAGAGCTAAGCTTTATAGCAAAGCTATGAACTGAGGAAAACAAGATTTTAGTGGGGTTTGCAAGAGATGTTTTGACATAACCTTAACAGGGGTGCCAATAATACACCTGATGATGAACAATTTGATTTAAAAATGTGAATTTTCTTTCTTATGCAATAAAAGTATTTTTGATAAGTTTGTGTGTTGCTTTTGATCCTGATAAGGAGATCTGTGAAGAAATGTTTTTGCCAGGGCTGTGGACAAAGAGCTCTTTGATAGCTTCCACAAGTTGCTAGGCAATAGCTGAATGGTGATGATAAACTTCAGCTAAGCAGCTCTGAAGAAATGCTCATGCATTTAATGCCCAGTGCTTTATGCCAAGAGCCTCACATCTAAATCAGCATTCCCTCAGCATCCGAATTGCATGACTGAAGTAAATAATTCTTCAGGGGTATCAGTGTTTTCAGCCATACTAGCAGAATGTTTACATACTCCATACACTGTACTTTTAATATTTTCAGAGTAAGTGATTCATCCAAATCAACCCACATTGAAAGCTCATGGCTTATTTATTTTTGTCCTTTAAGAGGAAAATTCCATAAATAATTATTTCTGATCTGTAGTGACAGAGGCAAAACTATTGTTCCCAGACACTGAGCATGCTCTCTAGCTTACTCATCCTCCGTTTGACTGAGGAAAATAGTCCAACACAAAATAAGATAAATACCACACTACTATGCCAGTGTATTTATACCCTGTGTGGCATATGGAGTCTCCCATTATATCCTTAAGGAACAGAATCAAGACCTGTTTTTAACCAACTATCACTCCTATACACTGGAGTTAATTCTGTCACAGAACACTGCATCTGAGAGCAGGATCAGGCCATCAAAATGTTCCATAAAATCTTGCCCTTCCATTGATTTCAGTGGGGAGCAGGATTTCACCCCTTGTTCTTATTCACATGAGAAATACTTTTCCTTAAACTTACAATACTTCAGTTCAAAAGAAAGCTCAGACTTGTGAGCGGGAAAGCAGGTGCATCCTATAATAGAGAAAACCAAGGAAAGCTTCCCTAATTCTTTACTAGATGAGTGAGTGAACACTGAGAAGGGAATCAGGTTGAGGTGAGTGCTTGATGGGAAGAGCACAGGGTGCAGAGGTGGACAGTCTCAAAGGGGGATATTGTTGTTGGGGATGCCTTCATTGTCTCCAGCTGAGAAGAGGGGGAGCTCTTGGTCTTCATTTAGGGGAAGCTGGGGGAATAGCTAGAACTTCAGTGTATCCCACTGGAGAAAATACAGGATCACAGAATTTTTCATATCAGTTCAGACCATTTGGAATTTCGATTTGCACAACGTAATGCATTGAAAGAATTCTGAACTTTCCATCAAGTTTATTATAAATGGAATTTCATTATATCTAAGTTCAGTATAAGCGAGGCAGTTCCACTCTATTGGGGGTTGGGGAGGAGAAGGGGCACATATAAGCACACAGGTACATATACTGATTTAATGACATGTTGTATATGGGGAAGGAATAAGTCTCCAGCCGCTTTTGTAGGGAGCAAGCCACCAACAACCTCTCTACAAAATTCCTGCTGAAACAGAGGCTGGTAGCACACATCTTGTTTATTTTATTAAAGGAAGAGCCCAGTCACGTCTAAGATTTCCCAGTTTTTTAGTGGGTGATCTTTTCTTTTCAAGGCTCTATTGTTTCCACACACTGCCACCGTGTCCAATGATACTTTACTTTTCAGTTACCACATTCTGAACAGCCACAGGAAAAAGAAATAAAATAACTTGTCTCCTTTTCTTATGTTAATCTATTGAAAGTTTGTTCTTAAAAAGAAAGCACTATTGCCTCTGTATATAGAAGGAGTCAGAGTGCACAACCCCAACAGGTCTGGGGGCACAATGAACCCACTGTAAAACATTATGGGCCAAAACAAAGTGTTATTTATTAACAAAGAGTTTATCAAACCATGTGTTTTGGAAAGTAAATGTGCTCTTTATCATAGTACAGAATTATCACAAATGTGTGGCAATATACGATTATGGTGATGGCTGTCAGTACGCTATAGCACTCACTGAGATTATGGGGATAGGACTCAGGTCCTTATGCTCCAAAATTACAGACACCAGTCAATTGAGCAAAACAAGACTCTCCTTCAGCTGTCAGCAGTATAGTGCCTATGAGACACAGCTAAGCATTATGATTCCATCAGGGTACTAGTGCTATACACACCATTTCTTACAAGTAATCTTTTTAAAGAGTCAGTGATCCTCTTTTCATCTACGCTGAAGTGGATCATTTTTTGCTGTTAATGTGGGGAGGGAAAGTCACAGAAAAAAAGACACAAAAGATAGCACACACTATGGGTGGAAAATTGATCTAAGCTATATAATTTGAGTTACGTTAGTAGCATAACTCAAGCAACATAGCTTAGATCTACTTCCCATGGGGTCCACGCTACGCTGTGTCGATGGGAGATGCTCTCCTGTTGACTCCCCTTACACTTGTCGTTCTGGTGGAGTACCGGAGTCGACGGGAGAGTGAGCTGCAGTCGATTTAGTGGGTCTTCAGTAAACCCACTAAATCGACTCCTGGTGGATCAATCGCCACAGGGTCAACCCACCGGTAAGTGGAGACAAGCCCACAGTATGCAAAAATGCAAACTGACTAAAAGAGAGAGAGAGAGAGAGAGAGAGTGTGTTCTAGTTCAGGCGTCCCAGAGGACCTGCTTATTTACATCCGTGAGGCAGGTTTTGATAATTATGGCAATTCACTTTTCTATTCAGTAACAAGTGTGGCTTCCAAAGTTATGTCAGGATCACATGGTAAAAACACAACACTTCCTCATTACAGCAGACACATATGGTGACGGACAATCTGACTAGTATCAGCAGGTGTCCATATTAGGGAAAAGCCACCAACATCCTGTCTGGCATAACATATGGTTGAATACTGTACATGTTGCTGGCATAACATAGACAGGAATTATTGCATCTGTCTTTTCCATAAGCCAGTGCTATTGTTTTGATATACATAGCATATTTCATAATCCCCAGTGCCATATAAGCCTTAAATTGATTTTTAAAATTGCATGTGCAGTATCAGTGTGACATGGTATTACTTCAGGATCTCCAAACATCTAACAAAATAGTGTGCAACACAG
The DNA here is from genome assembly GCF_965140295.1 of Lepidochelys olivacea. NCBI lineage: Eukaryota > Metazoa > Chordata > Testudines > Cheloniidae > Lepidochelys > Lepidochelys olivacea. The sequence goes on along the minus strand of NC_140415.1, from coordinate 81,495,304 downwards.
CAAAAGAATAATGTGTTATCACTAAGAAATAAGGCATATTTTAACTTGTCTGAAATAAAACCTTGTGCTTTTTACACTGTTTCAATGGATCGACTTGGCCTGCTACTGCCTGAATTTGCTAATTTTACTGGCCTGCTCCAAACTCCACTTTTTTTACGGCTGTTTGTGGAAGAGGTGAAATTAGGGGATAAGGATAATAGCTTTGTTATGTTACTGAAGTTGCTGGATAATGATTACTGAGAGGAACAACGCATAGTACCCAAGTGCATTAGGTTTAAAATGGTAGTTTATTGTTTATTTTAATTAGATATAGAGTACCCAGTGCTTAAGGTGGGAACTAGAAATGCCAAAAATATATACATATGTAAATTAATGTGCATGGACACATTGTACCAAATTTAATGGTCACTATTTAACAATAAGGTGTTTGTGTGTGTGTGTGTAAGTCTCTCCGTTTTAAGGCTCTCTTATTTTAAAGCACATTACTCTTTTCCACTGTCCTATTTCTTCTTCTCCATCCAAATGAAGGCATTAAAAAAAACATCAGAGTGAAAGATGGCAAGGTACAGAGGGTGGGTCTGTGCACAGAGGTCATCTGAAATGTGTGTGGGTGCTTCCCTTTTATACCATAATAATTCAACCGGCTCCTGGAATGCATCAGAATAGTGAGAACCCGAAAATAAGCCACTCCATTAATTCTAGCTGTTCTAAGCAGGGAGGGGCTTCTATATGGTGAACATTCTTAGTTTAAGTTCCAAACAGGGCTGGGTTCTTATACGGTGAGCATTCTTAGTTGAATTCTCTAAACAGGGTGGGGTTTCCTTTAGGATGAACATTCTTAACATAAACCTCTCACTGTGTAACTGCAGAAGATACCGTAGGAATAAAATAGATTTTTAAAAAATGATTCTGATTACTCCTTGAGCTTTGTGGTAGCTCATGACAATGTAATATCCAATAGTGAGTTTACAATTTTGTTCTTAAAAGTATAAAGACTTCTAGAAGCAAAACAATATTTTGGGGGCATTGTTCATATTAAAGGCAAACTTATTTATAAAAATAAATTAAATACTATCTTAATTTGTTGACATTCTGCTCAACTGTGACTTTGCCATAAGACCAGAGTATATGACAATGTATTGTTGCACTGCCTCAGGAGAAGCCAGTTTCCTCACTGCTCCTGAGAACAAGTAACTTGTACCTGGTCGATGTCTGGTGCAGTGACCATTCCCCAGCATGCTGGTGCAGCTCCCCAGCCCAGTGTGTTTTGGGAGGAGGAGGTCAAGCCAAGGACCCCACCCAACCCTGCCCTGTTCTGCCCTCTCCGAACCACCTGTCTGAAGAGGACACATAGTAGCCCTACTTCCCCACCATGCTACCCATGATGCGAGGCACACAAATGACCCTTAGGAGGAATAATGAAAACTGAGGAAAAGTGCTAACTACCAAATGTTACATGTATTTGCTGTGTACCTGTTCCCCCATAAATACTACAACTGCTCCCGACTTTAACAATTGCTTAGCACCCTCTTAAGATCATACTTTATGCCTCAAAATCAATCCATTGCATAATATTCCCCTGATGTACAAAACTGCCATATGAAAATGCCTAATATCTGCTTTTCTTTTAAAAGGGAAGACACAGACACAGTATTTTCGAAGAACTGATCATATTGGCAATAAAGTTGATAGCAATATTCTTTTTTAATATTAACAACAAGGGGAAAGGAACACAAGCCAAAACTGGGAAAGAACAGGTTAAAGAATATTTAGATAAGTTAGATGTATTCAAGTCAGTAGGACCTGAAGAAATTCATCCTAGGGTACTTAAGGAACTATCTGAATCAATCTAGGAACTGTTAGCAATGATCTTTGAGATCTCATGGAGTGTGGGTGAGGTCCCAGAGGACTGGAGAAGAGAAAACATAATACCTGTCTTTAAAAAGGGGAACTAGGGGCATGTCTACACTTCCATTAAACACCCGTAGTAGCCTCACTCAGGCTCACAGGGCTCAGACTGCTGGGCTATAAAACCGCAGCATAGATGTCTGGGCTTGGGCTGGAGCCCATGCTCTGGAACCCTGCAAGAGGGAAGGGTCCCAGAGCCCGGGTCCCAGGCCAAGCCCTGACATCGACACTGCTATTTTACAGTTCTGTAGCCTGAGCTCCATGAGCCTGAGTTGGCTGACATGGGCCAGGCACAGATGTTTAATTGCAGTGTAGACGTACCCTAAGAGGGCCCAGTGAATTACAGACCAGTCAGCCTAACTTCAATACCGGGCAAGATACTGGAACAAATTATTAATCAATTTGTAAGCACCTAGAGGATAATAGGGTTATAAGAATTAGCTAGCATAGATTTATCAAGAACAAATCATGCCAAACCAACCCTGGTGATGGGGCCGGCAGCCAAATCCCTGGGCACGGGGCTGGCAGCCATGGCCAGGAGCGGAGCCCCAGAAGCAGGGCTGGCACCCAAGACCCCAGGCATGGGGCCGGCAGCCATGGTAGGGGCTGGGGCCAGGAGTGGAGCTGGATGGCACCCCCTTCTTGCCCCCCGTGCCCCTCCAAATGTCCTCTGCGCCACCCTACCGGGGGCATGCCCCACTGATTGGGGATCTCTGGGTTAGATATTCAGAAAACCTTTTTAACTCTAAGAGTAATTAAGCTCTGTAACAGGCTTCTAAGGGAGGTTGTGGAATCCCCATCATTGAAGGTTTTTAAGAACAGCTTGGACAAACATCTGCCAGGGATGGTCTAGGTTTACTAGGTCCTGCCTCACTTCAAGCAGCTGGACTTGATGACCTCTCGGGGTCCCTTCCACTTGTACATTTCTCCTTGACCTCAATGGAAGAAGGATCAGGTCTGATATCTCTGTAAACTACAGAATTTGGAGTTTTTAATTCTAGCATATACCAGCTCAATGATCTCCAAATACATTTGGGACACATTTTAAAAATCTAATCTTCTTATGTTGTTGAGTTTCAGTATCTCCATTAATTTTTCATACACGACCGATCTGTTTAAATTGCTGTTATAACAAAAGCTATCCTCACCACTATTAGTCTGTTTACTCCCAACAGTCAAAATGTCATCACTAAAATGTGAATCTATGGCACAGCTATTTTAGAACCTCCTTCTAAAGTAGTCTTTTTTTTTCCATTCTAAATATAAGTACATTCATAAATAAGTGTGGCTGCCTCATGGCTGTCAGTCTGACCCATGGTGTGTGGGTGGAGGATTTTTTCAGACAGTATAAGAAAACTTCTTGTTTATAAGATACTGTATGTCTAGACACCTTGACATGTTGAAACTAGTCTCTCTTACACACACTGCCAAGATGACATTGTCAGGAAGACTCAATTTCACTCATAATCACGTGTGAGGCTTTTTTTTTTTTTTTTGGTAAATGTTTCTCATCCTTAAGTATAAAAAGCAAATTAACTTTGAAAGAAGCAAATATGCATAGTCACTGCCCTCTTTTCAGTAACTGGCTTCAAATAGGACTGGAGACTTGTGCTATGTTTAAGAGTTTTGGCCACAACCTAGTTTAGAATATTCTGTTTATAATTCTCAAGTCTCTAATATATTTTTATGGGAAGACCCGTTACAAAAAAGCTTGTCATGATTCTACTAAAGTCATTACAACAAATGTGTTATATTTTTTAAGTTTCCTTTTAAGTTTTATAAAATGATGTTGGCCTTTATGACTATTTGCCTCCAGATTAAGAGACTAATGGACAAATTTTCAGTTGGTCTTCCTACTTATGCCTGCACAATTTGTGAAGACATCCGATTACATGCACCAACCCTGAACACTCATGCTCACAATCAGGAACCGCACACACAATATGAGAATTTTTGTGCAAAAAGTTATTTTGTATGAACGTGACAAGTGAAAATTAATTTAAGCTCTTCAGCCAGTCAATAAATCGTACAGTATCCTATTTTTGTCCCCCTCCCCCCCGCCCCGGCACTATCACACACATTGGAATGATCGTTCAGGCAAGGTCTATGAATCCTTGCTCATTCCCTTCTCTCTCTCTGCAAGAATCAAAGCCTCACTGGCTTTGTCAGTGCCTCTCCTGACTGTAAGAACTAAATGTAACCGATCAGAGAACAGAAACGATATAATGCAAGTTATAACCAATTTCAACAGCTAACCAAAACATGAATTGCAAATATTGAGTATCAAATACCTACATTGAAATGTCTGTGATCTATCTACAGAGTTAAAAAACAAACTTATAAAATAAACCAAGTAAATTCAAATAGTGCTTATGTTTGAGGAAATCAGTCTTTTTGCAAACTTTCTGTGAGCAGGAAAATATGATATATCTTGTCAAGTGCTGCATCCTCACTGCTCCCCAGTCCCCCCAGAGCCTCCCGAACACCCGCAAAACAGCTGGTTGCTACGGGCAAGAGGCGCGGGAGGAAGCAGGGAGTTGCTGTTCCACAAGGCCGCCGGGGGGTGGGAGGCACTGGGGATGGTGGTGGAGGGGAGCTGATGGGGGTTGCCAGCCCAACCCTGGTTGCAAGCCTGCATGGCCAAACAACATTATAAGGAAACATTGCGCAACTATAAATGAGTATGTTCTCTAATAGATCAGGGCCGTAACAACGAAACAACATTAACCAGGATGACATTAAGTGAGGCGTTACTGCACAGCTGGTAGAAAAAATGGAACAAGAGTCTCATAAAAAATTTCTAAACCTCTTCTGTTTCACAGTGTTTGAAATGGACCCAGTTGTTTGTTTTTTGCAAGTTTCCACAACATTTTTATCATCAATTTTTTAAAATCAAAATCATGTTAAAAATAATGAACATTTTCATTTACTGAAAATATTTTTCTGCAAATAAGTGTTCAGTAACAATTTAAAATACATTTTTGACAAAAAAATTAAATAAAAAATCAGTACAAATGTTGCAGAAATGTTACCAAAATTTCAGCTTTTTTAAAGCTTATTTTTCATCAGAAAAACTTTGCGTGCAAAAAATTTCAGCCAGTTCTACTGACAACACAGCTTCTGCAGAAGCCATGATCCCACTGGCTGGCTGCCTGGTGCTTGCATGTTAGAAAGTCTCCTTGGGGGTGGTGCAGGTGTGGGTCTGAAATCAAGGCTTTTTCTGTCAGTATTATCTTAGATATCCACACAATTACTGACCATCTCTTGAAGGGACCATGGTGTGGAGGTTGGCTGCATTTTGTGACTTCCCCCTTCCACTCTCAAATGTATGCAGAGCCCAGATCCCAGGGAGCTCCACATTCCAAGGATCACATGAAAGGGAACACATGCCATGGAGGTGGCATTCCCATCTTCCTGTACTTCCCATCCTAGAAACTACCAGTCTGGATCTTCTCTGCCCACCAGAGCAAAAGGAATGATTGGGTCCCACCTTATTTAGGTTGTCATAATTTTTTTAACCCTCATACTAATCTTTACTTTACCTGACCATCCAGGGAGACAGCGACAGTAACCAGTGGTTGGATGACAGCCATCTGCATGGCTGCAGTCACAGCGTTCAGCACAGTCCATTCCATATGTGCCATCCTGTCAGAACAAAAAACATAGCTGAAACCATGAGAGCTAAAAAAGAGAGCTAGAGGAGAACAAGTTCTGATCAGTCCTCTCTCAAGCAGCAACAATCTTCCCTTTTTATACTTTAATCAGCTTAATTAAGGTAAAACACCTTTCTGGCTTTCAATAAATCAAAGTCTGTGGTTTTATTCTTTTATTGCCAGGGGTAAGAAAAAAAAGTTAATTAAATGCTTTTGACAGATCCCAGACAGACAACTCTTTTTGCAAAACAGTTATTGCAAGGTTAACAGCGGCACTGCAGCTTCCTTGCAATGTCCCTCTAATGGCCCTCAAACCTGACCTGAAACCTGGAGAGACCTTGAAGGAGGGAGTAATTCAGTTTCCATCCCGACTCAGTCTTTGACCTCTCTATTAAGATTGCCAAGAAGGATGCCACTTAGTGCCAGACTTTTATAATGAACTCAGTAGAAAGTAGAAGTATGGAAGCACAACTTTTAGCGTGCTGTGACACTAGGACTGAATTTTACATATACATGTTTTATAAACAAGCACAAACAGCCTCACTTTCTTTTTATTAAAATTCCCTTCTTTTGCATTACAGTAAATGCAACCTGACAAGGGGAAGGATGCTTACTGTTCACAAAAGGAAATGGGACAATTATGTAATATTATTTTTTAGTGTGGTAGCATTTCTGTGGACTGATGGAAAGCTGGTATATGATGGATTTGACATAAGGGGTCAAATTCTCCTCTAAGTTTCCCCAATGCAATTCAGATGACTTCCATTGGATTTTGGAATCCCAATTCTAACTGCATTTAGTTTCTGTTAAGTAGGAGAAGGTAAACTGATTTTAGAGACAATTCCCCATCAAGCCAACTCAAGAAACTGCACCAAGGAAAACCACTAGGTTCAACCTCCCAGAAGAAAGAAAAGTTTAGCAGTAATATGCAACTATAGAAAAAGGGGTTGGAACCAAAATGAAATATAAGGCAGAATAGGTAGTATAATCACACTTATGTGCCTGGCACCACCTGCATAAAAGAAAACAAGAAAAGAAATACACACAGCACCATTTAAAAAGCTAGTACAGTGGGATAATTTAAATACCAAGGCTAAACATATTGTCATAATAACATTAGAACTTGAAATGCAGCCTAAATCAAGTTTCATCTGCTGTTTCCTGATACTCATGCCTACATTAGAAAAGAGTTCCACAGGATTTGGCCATTTAACTACCAGTCTTTCAATTCCAAAACAGAACAACACTGCCCTGCACACGACTCAAGAATAAGCAGTGTCTTACTTATCTCAATAATCCATTTTAATGTAAGGGAGAAGAAGAGATTAAGGAAAGTACTTCTTTTGCATATAATCAGATTTGTGAAGAAAGAAAATCCTCAAATATATTCTGGAAAGGGGGTAATTTGTAATAAGACATAGCAGAAATAAGACTGCAAACTCACTTACTTTTAATATGAGCTGTAATTTTAGTAAAAAGATGTGTCCTATGCTCACTGGAATGACCAGCCTAAGTATACAGCCTGAAATGGTGGCTGAAATAATAAAATATTTTTTCCCCAGATCACACTGGACACAGGAAAACTAATGGGGTCTAGATTCAAGTTTAATAACTGTTGGAGATATGGGCAAAAAAACAACAACATTATGTCATATGCACTTCCTCTGATCTGTGGTTTTTGGGAGAAAGTATTAGTCAGGAGGATCAATTTAATAATGAATGTGTACATTAAAGTGGATCCAAATAACTAATTTACTTTCTTGTTGGCAAAAACATCTCTCACATAATAAAAGTAGAGGGGAAATATTTATGGATGGAAACTCTAATGGATAAATGATGTGTATTTCATAATATTAGTTTGTTAATTTTCAACGTTGTACTCAACACAGTCCCTGTTTTGAAGATTTTATAATTTAAACAGCAGGCTTAGAGAAGATGATCTAAGTGTAAGTGCAAAACCTTGTCTCTCTCTTCAACAGAAGTCCAATAAAAGATATTACCTCACACACTTTATCTCTCTATGCTTAGAGATAAGACATATGTAGAGACTTACATTCAAATTAGTTTTTTTTTATTCTCATGTTATGGAATTTTGAGATGGAAAAAGCATTTGATAAAGGTTAGTATTTGTAGGTGTCATTTTGCTGAAAATAGTGGACTGCTGTGGATTAGCAGCCTCGAAAGAGCAGCTTTCTCTTAAGGAGACAATATTGGAAGGTGCTAATGCAAGCCAATGCAAGTTGAGGGCATTCAGCATCTTGCAAAATCAAATAGACAAGGTTGTTTTAAAGAAATCTGAACCTGTTTTCTAGGAGCTTAATTCATATTTTTGTTGGAAGCATTGTATGTGCTTATATTGTTAGTACCCTATCAGTTTTCTGTTTGTACAGAATGTGTTTTCATTTTAGTATAAGTTATATTATATTGTTACTTTGTGGAGAAAATTAATTAAAAGCAAAACAGTCTCCCCAATATTTAACTCCTGATTGCTCCGAGAGCTGCATAGTCCAGACCCAATGAAGTAGCATAGGTTCGGCTGTTAGACATGTTGTAATCCAGCTGTTCACACTGCCATCTCATTGAAAATAATGGAACTAAGCAAAACACATAGATGTGGAAGTGGCGGGGTGGGGAATTTACAGGGGTCATGTGAAATTCAAATAATTCATCTGTAACTGAATTAACCCAAAGCTTCTCTTTATCCATAACTCCAGAAGAGAGTTGTCTTCACAAAACATTTTATTTTCATTGGAAGACAAGATTTCATTGGAAACAACTTTTGGATGATTTTTTTTCATTCTGAAATGTATTTGAAACAAAAAAAAAAGCAGAGAAAAAACAATTCTTTAAAAAAGATTCCCATGTTTTCATTCTGAAATTGTGAATTTCCCCCACCACGTCAATATCTGATGGTTTCCCATTTGCCAGTAGTAACATCTTAGCACTTAATGTCAAATGTGAAAGTGTTACTTTCCCTCTGAAATTAACACTTTCAAAGACAAAGTAACACTTGCACTTTTAACTCTTAACCCTTAAAATTGAAAGTGTTACTTCTAAAAGTGAAACATAATTTATTTAGCTCCCATTTTTTTGCTCTTTCCCAGCTGAAAAAACTGGGGAACAGTGAGAAAGGTCAATAGGGAACTACTTTCCCACATTTTATACATTGCCTGTGAGAAAACTGAAATTTCCCAATGGGAAAATTTCAAAAGGGGATTTTCCTACTAAAATGTTCCTGGGGAAAATCTCAGTTTTCTAGCCCACTCTAGAAAAACAATTGTACCAGAGGGAGAGTCTGTAGAAGAAAAAGAGAGAAGAGACAAACAGATTTGCAGGTCTCTGGAAGCAAATAAAGAAGAGATGGAGATAGAATTGGGGAAGCATAAGGGTGTGGGTCAACAGGCTGGAAGAAATTAGATGCAGTAAAGCTTAATGAAGAGACCACCACCTTTACTAGGCATTCTCCTGTCTGAAGTGTCTGACTCACAGTACCCCCAAAGATCTTGAGTAAAACTTTGTTCTATCTTAATTATAAAGTTTCCTCTGTTAAAACCCAGATTTTTTTGTGGTTCCCTGAGAGATTGCTTAAATATTGGAAGTAGCAGACAAAGCCCTGAAGCAGAGGAAGACAAGTTACTACAACAAAAGATTATGTACATCTGGTTGAAGGAGAGAGAAAGATTTTCATTTTGGTTTTATTTTCATGCTGGAAGACAAACTAACCTAGATAAACACATTCTTATATTCAGAGTAATTTTTGTTAATTAGAGGTTATATTTTTTGTTTACATGCTCATTTTGAAATATCGTCATTGAAATAGTTTGGGTGACTCCTGGTTTATTGTAACTAAGAGCAGAATTTGTCTCTAACTAAGCTTTTAAACAAGTTCTGAAACAGTCAGTGAAACATCTGGAGTAAAATTTTCAATATGAAGGCACAAAAAAGTATTGTACATTCATATATGCAGCTGAGGAGCCCCACTGTACTCAGTAGAAATACTCTCAGTTGGAAGTTTTGCAGGATTAGACCACTTATAACAGAACCCCTATAGCTCATCATTGAGTGAATTTTAATTACCTGGCAAGTGAGTTCACATTTTTCCCCTCTCCAACCTGGAGCACAGGTACAGGTTCCATCCAGAGCATTGCAAGCCCCTCCGTTAAGGCACTGGCAAGTTAAATTACAGCCAAAACCCCATGTACCACTGGGACAGTTTATTGAACAATCCACACCATGCCAACCTGCCACAACAAAAATGAAGTGTCATATTAAACAAGAACATGTTTCTCTTCCGTTGCTGGGAGGTTCCTCTTCTGGAATCTCTCAGTGATGCACAGCAGCAAGGATGACCATGTAGCCTATGAGAGAGTATTAGTCCTCCCAACTGAGGCCTTGCTCAAGTTCAAACAGAGGTGTCCTTGTGCACCTGTAACAGCTGTGCACAGCACACATTATAGATGGGTGTCAACATATGAAAGCAATTAATAGTACATCTGAAGGGAAAATAGGACACCTTGAGAATGCTCACTGAAATGCACTAAACTATTTTGAATTTTGCAAGGGACAGCATAAAAAAAGAAAATAGGGTCCCTTAGAAAATAGGGTCAGTTCTTCTTAAAAACAAAGTTACTCATATAGCTACTTCTATAGTAGTCTTTCTGATGGGCTCTTTGCAGACTACATTCAGTGCAGACAGAGCTATGGTGCAGGCATTACAGTGGTCTTGGCAGAAAAAAAAACAAAGGTTAAAAAAAATAGATCAGTGAAAGAGTTATTATGTAAGGTGGGTTTTTCCAAAGACAGATATGAGATGCTTCAGGAGATTCCCCACTTCCTTCTGAATATTTAAAAATAACCCCAGTATAAATTAGAAGATGCCTATAAAATGATGCTTCATTAAGTGATTAAGTCAGAAAAATGACTCAGGAAGTACACACTGAAGTAAGCAGAAAAGCAGAAAGCTTTTAAAAACATGCTACTGTACATCTATTGGATATAGCAGCCAAGTAGTCATATGCTATCATCGACAGTGACACAAGTTACGTTTCTATTTCTATACTCTGTTTACAGTAAGTGAGGGTAAAAATAACTGTACTGAATTTAATCAATAAGCTATTCACAACACGTGTTGTCATGAATCTCCCTTGTGCTCTGGATTTCTTACTGCAGAACTAAGGGCTTCATTCAGGAAAAAATATTTGTTGCAAATATTGCATTGTAATAATTAAAATATGGAAACACATTTTCCTACAATACTCTTCTCAGGATTTGTATTCTATCCCTTCACTCCTTACATTGCCTCCTAAAATGCAAGAATCATTAAAGTAAACAATTCCATGAAGAATCAAATAAAATTTGGAATGTTTCTAGTATGTCATATTCCCCAAACTCTCTCTGACCCACCCTCCACAAATCTGTCCCACTCCCCCCTTCACAGACTCACTGTCTTGCTCCCTGCTCCATCACCAGGGCTGGGCAAGAACATGGTTGTTAATGAAAAAATGTAGAGGAATTTGGGGGAAATAATATGTGTAATTACATGGAATATTTGAAAATGGAGGGTAAAATCCTGGTCCCACTGAAATCAATGGGATTTCACCCAGAGCTCTTCAGAAATACCATAAAGGGCTAACACATTGCAAGAGGGGTAGATATGATCCTCACCTTATTTAGCAGTTGTGTCAAACACTATTTTTGCTGTGACAAGTATCTGTTTAATACTTAGTAAAACAATTAAATCAGTTATTTTTTCATCTTAGTATTAATTATGTTGGGTAAAATTCTACCTTCTGTTCAATTCTCACAAGGCCCAAGCAAATGACCTTTGGGCAGGGATCTGAGGAAAGCAATACTTCTCCCAATCCAGCCATTTGGCAAAGAGCAGCTGCAAGTCCAAATCTGCCCACTGCCACTATTACAGCACATAGATTACAATAGTAGCTTGGATGCCAGCACACCTGCTACATGGAGGATTTAGGCCTACGAATCCCTGGAGCGGCAAATCAACTAGTCACTTTCCTGCTGATTCTGCCACACCTCCAAGACCCTTTCCTGTGCTTCTAAGAAGAGAAGCACTTTAGAGGAGAGCTCCATGGCACATACAAGGCGCAGGATCCCCCTGCTCAGCATTCTGTGGCCTGTCTATTTCCCCTGACCAATCCAGGAGCACAGCCAAGATGGTTATCCTGCTTTTAAGGTTTTCCCCACCTGCAGATGATGGGGGACAACCTCAGGCTCTCTGTGTGTAAGAAAATATCCTTACATGTGCCTTCACCTTGAATATTCCTTTGGACAGGAACTACATGGAGACATGAGGCAAGGCTGCAGAACCTTGTATGGGAGATGGGAAATGAAGTTCTTATCATGCTCCTTTCTATCTGCAGAACACATGGCTGGAGAATTTGCAAACAGTCTGAATCCCTGCCGTATATAGGCAAGTTCACTCCAACATCTGCTGTGGGAGAAGGTGAGCTGGGGCGCAGGTGGTACATCGAAGATTTGACAGGGAGAAAGTGCCAAGCAAAGTAGAGGGTTATGAAAGAAAGTGGGATGGGTGATACTGATGGAGGCAGAGCCAGCTGAGTGGGGATAAAGTGGGGGTGCCGAGGAATGAAGGAGCAGTACCTCGCACTAATGATGGTGACGCTGAGAAGGGGAGTAGGGTAAGTGTTGGGACTGGGTCAGAGAATGATTGGAGAACACAGGATTGAGCTGGAAAGGTGTGGGGGAGCCAAAGTGGAGGTGATGATTTTGGGGGTATAGATAGTGGTGTTGAACGGGCAGGAAGAATATCAGGTGTCCATGGTGGGATGGAGGCTGCAGTGACCTGGAGCTTGTTCAGATTCATGCTGATTTGGAGTGGAAGTAGAAAAGAAGTATACAGTCAAGTAGGGCTGCTGACAAGTAACACACTCACAAGGAAACCTACAGCAACTTATGCTCAGCAGCTCCAGAGAAGAGAGCAGCATCCTATCTTGGGGTGGGTACTAGTGATTCCCGCCCCCCTCCCCCCCCGCATCCACAACTCCAGTGTGACCTGCACAGAGAGCAATGTGAAGGGTATGTGGATACAAAGCAGAATAGTGGTGGCAAAGGCAAGCTGCCCACAATTGTCTCTGAGAAGATAATTTTTCCGTTTGTCACCTTTCTGAGCAGTGGAGGGAGCCAGCATTGTTATGGAGTTAGTGCCTGGCTCTTTTTTAGTTTAAGTTTAGTTTAAGTTTAATTTCTTCTTCTCTATTTCAGAAGCTCATTTTGATGTGTATAAATAACGTATACTGATGACTGATTACAGAGATGGGAGACTAATTTGTTAGGTACTCTGACCTGCTTTGCAGGTACAAGAACCATCCACCGGAGAACAGACGGCTTGATTTTTGCAGTCGCACACAGCAGAACAGTTTACTCCATAGGTTCCCGGAGGACAAGGAGTAGCACAATCAGAATCCTAAAACATACACAAATATATTAAAAAATTATTTGACAAAACATCAATGACAGTTCAAACAATAAAATATCACCAGCACTTTCTCTAATCCTAGATTTAACTGACTGTCTACCCCTTTCTGAGAGACTGACTGTTGTATAAGAAAATGTGCAGACCATGTCACATTCTAGGCTGTCATCAGGTCAGCCTGGGTTTACAGGAAAGCATTAAGCAAGGCTCTTAATACTCTTTAAATCTACAATAAGTATTTGTTTTACATTAGTTGATGTGGGAGAGCATGTCACATACCTGCCAGCACTTGGGTAACCCAATATTCAGTACTACTGTACAAAGAAGCAATTTACAAAAGCAAAGTGTAATGTAAAATGGTAATGTAATAGAAAACAATTTGGACATATACAATATTCCAAAAAATATCATTTGATTAAAGTGCTTTTTCTACTATACACAGTATTACTGACAGAAGAAAAGAAGTACCATAATACGTCTTCAAGGTTACATTTTTAGTATCATCAAATTTCTGTATAAGAACAAACATCTGTGAGAACCACTGAAATCAGGTATCATGATTTGTAGAAATAACTGTATTTACTGTAGATTTTTACTATAAAATAGTTACTTAAATCCACAGATTAGTGCTGCAACAGTCACAGTTCCCCCAATTCCTTTCTGTTGTAGTAGGTATGTATACCTTATTAGCACTTTTCCATTCTCATCACTACATTATTTTTAAGAGATCCAAATGCAAATTTTTTCCTTTACGAGCCTGTCCCACAAGGAGCTAAGCGACTCCCAACAAGTGACAAGCTGAATGTCTTGATCTCCCATTAACCTCACAGGAAGGAGTACACTCAGCATTTCACTGAATCGGGCCCTAACTGAAGGCAGGAAAAGAAAAAAATAAACTGTGAACTTCAGAATTATTTACCTTAAATCCAGGGGCACAGATGCATCTTCCAGTCACACTATCACAGTCAGCACCATTTTGGCAGCTGCAGATCTGTTGACAAGATTCACCATAGAATCCAGGAGAACATGTCTCATTACAGTAGAGGCCAGACCAGCCTGGCTTGCAGGAGCATTCTCCAGACATAGGGTGGCAGCTGGAAGAAGAAGATGAAAGGAATAAATAATTTGGGACTAAATATGACACCAAGATCCCAATGTATTTTTTTTTCAGAGAACGACATGCTGTTACAGATATGTTGTTTAAAGGATCTCATATACTGTGTATAAAGATATATATTTTCCCCAAACTAAACATACACAACACACACACAATTAGTATAATGTAACATAATACAACATAAAGACACATACTTACAAATCTATGTGTTTATTTAGTTTGAAAATAAAAGATCTATCTTTTCTATTTCTGTGTCAAAAAAACCCTAAGTACACTACAGTTAGCCTTCATGACCATAAATTTCATGACATTAAAAATATTTAAATGGTGAAAAATTCAAGCTTCCATCTATGCTTCTTGGTAATTCAGCTGTAACTAAAACATCATTATTTTTCGAATAATGGTTAAAATCAGCATCTTATTTTCTTACAAAGCCCATTTAGAAATATAATCGTTTTGTCTGAGAAAGATGATGAGTTTCTTTAATAAAGCAACATTCAAGGAGTAATATGAATGCTCCTCTCTTTAAAGCTGTGGTTGAGAAGTGTACAACTGGCTTCTTTCCAAGAAATGATACCAAATCACTTTCACAGGGAGAAGTTAGAGGCACTGTCAAACTCAGTGACCTTTCAGAAAGTGTCTAGTCTACACTGTACATACCTGGTGATAGACCAGCTGTCTCTACCTGAAACAGCAGTTCTATTGAATGGCTAGTTGGACAGCTGTTGCCTCATAACAAATGGACATCATCAGCTGTGCTAAGATATATGTGCTGGAAAAGTGGACACAATGGAGTACTCTGTGGCACTCTGGCAGACAAAGCACTTGCTTAATTCTCACCAAAGGAAAGTCTCAATGTCCAAATCAAATATATTTACAATAGGAAGACTGTTTAAAGATAGTCTTCTGGCACTGATTGAAGTAAAGTCCCCTGAAGTGTGCTGGAAAAAATGTGTCTAAGTCCAGACACATTAAATGACCCATGACATCAAGGAAGTTTTACATGCCTTGAGACTTCCTTCATTTGCTGTTTGTGTGTGTGTGTGTGTGTGTGTGTGTGTACACATGAATAAAACTGTGAGTTGTTTTTTTTTCCTATTTGAAGGTATGAAAAGTACCTATGACACTTTTGGGTGTTGAAAAATTAATAATCATCATCCTTAAAATAGTCGCAAGTGAAAATAGGGAATGTGGCAATAAACGTATATGTCTCTTTTTAACAAGGCATGACTAGTTTGTGTAAAACTGCTGTAAATGAGAGGAAAATCTGGCCCCTGATCTTTTCAACTGAATAGTAACTGAGAAGTTTAGAGTGGTCTATTTAGTGTGCATGGAAACAGATCAAGCCACACCAACAGGCTATGTGGTGTTTGCTGAGAATAGTCTGTATATTAAAATATTAGAACACCTGCAGGTAATTGGGGCTGGAATGGAAATATTCTCAAATGAAATACATGTTAACCTCAGGAAACACATGATGTAGAAAGAGAAGCAGAAATGTGTTCCCTGAGAAATAAGTTCCCTATACCTAATTGCTTTTCTGTATGCCTCCAGAGGCATTTTGGATATAATCCCCATATTTCTTATCACTACAGGAGGTATTCAGCGATATGGAAAGCATTCTCAACCCACCCAACAATAGGCAGCATAGCATGAAGAAATAAGATAAATATATAAAAAATGAAAATTAGTGGTGCAGTGATTTCAGGAAATAAATCCTCTGAGCTGCCTTTTTTTCTTTTTTAAAGAGTGTAGCATATGAGGCAGACAGAGGCATTGATATTCTGTGCCCCCCAGTGAGTATTAGTAAGGCATACTCGCACATATATTGATTGACACCAAAATTAGTATTCTGTAATTTGTAATTAGATGTAGGAAGCTGGAGCACTTTTGAAGTTTTTTGATGGTTCTCATGCAGTTAGCTTAATTGGCAATAAGATTTGTGTGTTAAGATAGGGAGGTAGAATAGACGTTGAGAGATGCTGCAAGTATTTCTGCTTTTTTTCCTGTTCATTTTTGTTCACAATTTATGGACATATATGTATATTTCCTATATAAGCACTAAAATAAATTTTAGTATATTTGGTAATAATATAGAGTAATTTAAGCCTGCAGTTTTCTGGCACACTTTATGCCATATATTTATTTCAATTTATAAAATGGTCTGATGAAAAATCTATGTATATCATAGAATCATAGGACTAGAAGGGACCTCGAGAGGTTATCTAGTCTGGCCCCCTGCACTCATGGCAGGACTAAGTATTATCTAGACCATCCCTGACAGGTGTTTGTCTAACCTGCTCTTAAAAATCTCCAATGATGGAGATTCCATAACCTCCCTAGGCAATTTATATGTACAATTCCACCCTAAAAAACCCATCCAGAAATACAAAATGACCTAATGTCAACATTAAAAACACTGTCAGCACACATAAACTGAATCCACCCCTCATCATCTCATCCACTCTTGCCTCAGAAAAAGCATGAGAAAATAGATATGCCCTGAAGAGCAACATACTGGGGCTGTATTAAACCTATGATAATGAATAAGTCCTGAGTCAAGGTCCCACTATTAAGAATGACCTTGGCATGCCAGGTTGAGTGTCCCAGCTGATCTCAACTGCCAGGATGAAACAATGATGAAACAGAAAGCCCTGACAAGCTTATCACATAAAAAATAATACAACTTGAACTGCATTCAGAAATGAACCGGAAAACAGGGCACTCTCTGGAGAGTAGGTGTAGCTTTCTCCCTGTAAGAATTACTACTAGGTAAGTGAGGAGCTCCATTCTGTACCTTCTAAAGTTTCCAAATGATCATCAGATGCCACCCAAGTAGAGGGACTGCTGTAATCCTTCCTCAAAGTGACACAGCGCAGGTCCATATCCAAAAGAACTTGCCAAAGGCAGTTCTGTCTTGCCAAAGGCAGATGGAAAGTCACTATTTGCTGACTCCTGCCATTTGAACCTCCAGAAGCAACTGAAGATCTAAAAAGACCCATAGTTCGTGAACCTGAGTAGCAAGGGCAGGCAAACCCCCTCATTAAAAGGGCTAGATATTACATTCACCAATTCTTCAGCTTGTTCCCGTAACCTTCTAGTTTTATTTCTGTCTTATCTGAGTTTAGCCTCAACCAGCTAGCTCTCATTCGTGCCTAGTTACTGGAAAACTGATCAGTAGCATCATTTGGTCTAAGACCAGAGAGACGTGCTGCACACCATCTGCATATGGCTGACACTGCGGCCCAAACTACTTCACAGACATATTGAGAGGGAGTAGAATACAACATTCCATGAGAGAGCCCTTGGAGTAGATGGGCGGTCTCCCAGTACTACCCTTGGAGCCATCTAGGACAGAAGAGAACAAAGTAACTCAAATACAACTTCATCCCCACCAGGGTCAGTAGGCATGTCAACAATATCATGTGGTCAGTATCATTCAAGGCAGCTGATGTATCTAAAAGAATCAGCATGGACGCTTGATCTTTGTTCATCAACAGCAAGCACCCTAACCCCTGGGCAATAGAGTCAGTCACTCTTTCTCTCCTGTTTAAGCTGTCCCACTTTGTATAGTTAAATATTCATTGTGCCAGAGCATGGGCGGCTGCTGACCCAGGTTTTGGGGGAGGCTAGCCCCCGGCCCCACCCCTTCTGCCCAAGGCCCCACCCCTCGCCTTCCACTACCACTCAAGCCCAGAGCGCCCTCACCATGGCCAACAGCCCCAGTTCTGGGCAGCCACCCCGAGCACCAGGTGGCACGGTCCAAGTGCCAGGGCAGGCAGTGCAACCCCAGCACCAGCCACCCCGAGCCAGGACAAAGTGCAGGGGGACTCTGCGGGCAGAGCATGGGCAGGGCCAAACCGCCTCCCTGCACAGCCTCCCCCAGCCTATGAGCCAGAAAAAGAGACTGACTCTGTAGCATGATTGTTAGAGCCAAGCAGAGACTTGAACCTAGGTCTCCTACTTTCCAGCTCAGTGCCCTAACCACTGGACTATTAGCTATACTGGGATGCATTAATTATTCTCTCTTTCTCCAAAATTCCCTCCTGGACCTCAGAGATCTTCCCTCTGAACTGGACACATTTCCATGAAAAGCTTCCGTTTTGACAAAAAACATTTAATGGAAAAAGTCCCAATCAGTTCTACATAGATATTCCCTGATGTGTTTATGTGAGAGTAAGTTCTTTCCCACCAGGCTGGCATTTAGTCACAGAAGATAGCCAGAAACAACTGTATCATCAAAAGTGGAAAGAAAGTATTCTTAGTGGAGCCTGTGTTTTTCCAATTATTATTCATAAGTTATCTGATTGCTACTAGTTGGTGGTCTTAATCACCCTCTGGCACGAAGGAAGAAAAAGTATATAAAAATGTCTTGTGAAGCCTGTGAATTTTTGCTTCCCTCCCCTCACTTTTCTCTACTCAGCTGTAACATGCACTTACAGACACACATGCTCCCACACCCACAACAGTGCTAAGTTCCATTTGATTTGTCATACAGAGGGGAAAATGCTCAAAAAAAGATCAGCCATATGCTGCTGTTTACATTTGAACATTTGTGATTTGATTTGACCACAAGCTGTCTTCCAGAGGTATAAATGAAGGAACAGCTGTGTTGAACACAAATCAGAAGTAATCCTTGAAATATCAGAAATGCTATACAATGCAATACTTTCCTGTCAAGCTAAACTTCTACAGTCGTCTTCAGTTAAAATTGCAGAAAACTGGCTAACCATAATTTATACACATAGTGCTATTAGGGCCAAATACTGCTGTTTTGAGTGCCAGACAAGGTGCAGGGAAATGGGGAGGGATTATGGTTTTTCTTACTCCTAAATTCTCTCCCCAACCCATAATTTACTGGATTTCACATCCTGTCCAAACAGTATTATTTCAAATCACATTTCAAGTAGATGGGATAAACAGAAGTACAAGTACACCAACATTCAAATACGTAAGTGAAATATGAGAGAAATGCAGCCCTTTCTTACATGGCTTGTCAACAGAAGTTATGCTGAACAATTTAAGCAATCCAAGAATTTATTTCTCACACCGCCCTCTCACAGGGTTACACAAACAGAGATATTCAAAAGGAGATTTTTTCATTAATGCCCAAGTGTACTTTAATGTCACTTCTAAATTCTGAACAAAGGCTTTATTTTTATGTATAAAAAATGTGCATCTCAGATACAAAACACAACATTGCTCTGTGTAAGAGTGCATCATTTCTGCAAATAGTTTTAACACAGCAATCTGTGACAGAAAAACATTTGGCATATGTACAGAAAACTTATCTGACATATTGTGTATTATTAATGGCATTATGAGTGACTGAATGCAGAATTATTGGAGTATTTCATATAGCCAGGTGTGCTTTATAAGAAGAAAAGCCTTGTCATGAGAATTATATTTTGATTGTATGTTATCTTGTTTTAACTCCCATCCCTCTCCTAGTATCCCCAGGGATTATCTCAGAATTTCTGGTTTATAGATTTTTATTACAACATGTTAAGGCTTTGTGGGTCCTGTAAATACAAATACAATGCAAAAATATTTGGCTCATGATTGCCTGAAAAGAGTCATGCAATGAGTTAGTGTGTTTCTATTGTTTAGCTCCTCTGACCCAATACTACACAGGTATGGAGAAATGTAAATCAGTCACAATGATGAGAATTCCAGATATATCTCATTAAAACAATCAGCATGCTTTCTCCCCACAATATATATATATATATTTGGCCTGATTCTCTGCTCCCATCAGTTTTATGTGTACGGGATGGTGTATTTCCATTTACTTGATTGGTGATACTTTTAATAAATAGTACCCCAGTGTAAGTGAAAGAAGAAGCAAGTCTATTGACCTCATATGGTGAAAAATATAAAGATTTATTTTTATATGTGGTAAATATAGACAAAGGCCAAGACCAGGTCAATATTTATCTCTTGTGTTAATAATCTTGATATTCATCTTAAAATCTGATTATCGATTGCTATTTAAAGAAATCAAATAAAGCTGTAAGCCAAAACAAAACAAAAAAAATCTGCAGTTCTTGCTCTGCTTGTTATTGTGTTTCTTGCTAGGATTATAAAAACATTAAACAATCTCTCTCTCTCTGAGCTTTGTGACTCTTAGCTGATTCACTTTTCCTGGAAACCTAAGGAAATTATTTCCTTATAATTTACTTTCTTGGTTAAATGTTCCACATGGAGAAAATCTGCTAAAAGATATAACAACATACCTGTGCGTGTTCTGCAAGTGACAGGGGCACTTTTTGTCACACTTGAGACCATAGACTCCCTCAGAGCAAAGCCTTGTTTCACAGTGTTCTCCTGTATACCCTGGATCACAGAGACACGCGCCACTAATATGATAGCATTTCCCTCCATTCATGCACTGACAGGTCTTTGCACATTGCACTCCATAAGAACCCACTGGACATTCATCCTGGCATCTGTGAAAGTCAGAAATATTAGGTTTACTTGCCTTAAATTTAAAACATTTTTGGAGAATCAATATAAAAATGTATCTTAGTTTCTGAAGAGTTTTCTCTAGATAGAATTCTTAAAATCATTATAGGTGGAGCTAGTAATTTTGCTTCTATTTAAGGTTGCCTAATACTTTGCACTATAAGCTCCTGTTTTCAATGGCTTATAACTTTGCCAAATTTTAACTTTTACATGCTCATCTGCCTCAGACTAAATGTTTTTTGGAAAGTTTCAGCAAAAACATGTTGTTTGTTTCTGAGTACAAAAGTTAGGGAAAATAGTTTTTACAATGTTAAATATGTCTCTCTCACATACACAAACACACACACACCCCACCTCTATTAATGGCTGGTTCACACAGGGGGTGACAACGTACTGACACTACCAGTTACTTCTGTAGCTCAAGTAGTTGTCTGTGCTGTGATCTAAAGCTCCTGATTTTGTACCTAGCTGATGACCCATGAGGGCTGCAGACCAGGAATGTAAATATAGTTCCACACGGTTTTTCAGTTTGTTTTTTAAAAATCCTAGAAATGACATTCAAAAACGTATGTTAGAAGAAGATTGAGTGGGATTCTGTGCTCTAACAAGCAGCCTGAGAAAAGGGTAGCTTTAAGCCACCTTTGTGTGTCCACGGATCCTGGGCTGCTCCAGTGGGTAGCGAGACCCCCAGCAGGCCTGTCTAAATTACAACAGGATCCTTGGGTTTCCCTAAGGACTGCAGCGCTGCCTGGTATCTCTGCACTCTGCCCACACACATTACACCAGGACTTGTGAAGGGGTCCTTGGAAGGCAGCCACACAGCTGTCTTCCACAGTGCTTGCATCAGGGGAAATCCACACCCAGCTGAATATGGGTCTTTGGGGGCCCCTTTATGCCACTCTGGCCCTTTTCTGCAGAATAAAGAGGCCAGAGCAAGGATCTCACCCATTATGGTTGCAATGTCAAACACTCAAAAGTTAAGAAACGTAAAGCAAAAGTCAATTCATCCCCAGTGTGAATATGCATTATGATACTGACTTTAGTTAAAAAGAAAAGGAGTACTTGTGGCACCTTAGAGACTAACCAATTTATTAGAGCATAAGCTTTCATGAGCTACAACTCACTTCATTGGACACATACAGTGGAAAATATAGTGGGGAGATTTTATATACCCAGAGAACATGAAACAATGGGTGTTACCATTCAGACTGTAACAAGAGTTATCAGGAAAGGTGAGCTATTACCAGCAGGAGAGCGCCGAGGGGGGGGGCCTTTTGTAGTGATAATCAAGGTGGGCCATTTCCAGCAGCTGACAAGAACAGTAGGAGGGGAAATAAACAAGGGGAAATAGTTTTACTTTGTGTAATGACACATCCACTCCCAGTCTTTATTCAAGCCTAAATTAATTGTTTGCAAATTAATTCCAATTCAGCAGTCTCTCATTGGAGTCTGTTTTTGAAGTTTTTTTTGTTGAAGAATTGCCACTTTTAGGTCTGTGATCGAGTGACCAAAGAGATGGAATTGTTCTCCGACTGGTTTTTGAATGTTAGAATTCTTGACGTCTGATTTGTGTCCATTTATTCTTTTAGGTAGAAACTGTCCAGTCTGGCCAATGTACATGGCAGAGGGGCATTGCTGGCACATGATGGCATATACAAAAGGTTCCCCCCCCTACACTCTCCTGCTGGTAATATTATCCTGATCACTCTTGTTACAGTCTGTATAGTAACACCCATTGTTTCATGTTCTCTGTGTATATAAAATCTCCCCACTATATTTTCCACTGTATGTATCTGATGAAGTGAGCTGTAGCTCACGAAAGCTTATGCTCAAATAAATTTGTTAGTCTCTAAGGTGTCACAAGTACTCCTTTTCTTTTTACGGATACAGACTAACACGGCTGCTACTCTGAAACCTGACTTTAGTTACGCAGTCACACAGTATTTGTTCTATAGAACCCCTGCCTCATTCAGTGCACAGGATGGACAAGGAATGAATCAGTAAGTTGCAAGAAGAGAAAGCCTGGTCTCTTGTGTTTAATGCTTCTGGACTGGGATTTTGGAGATCTGGATTCCCTCCTTTGCTCTGTCCCAGGTTTCCTATGTGATGACGGGCAAGACTATATTAATGTACAAACGGGTAAAACTAAAGTTTCACAAAATTTCAGAATTTTTGAGCACTTGACTTTCCTACCTACTTTTAATATAGTTTTTTGTATTAAATATGAATAATAAACACACAGTAGTAAAGCAATTTGGAATTAATTGTATAGGTGTGATTGTGAATATGATTCAATAGTGTCAAAATGTGGGAGTATGGCTCTGTCTTTAGAAGTAGGCTTGACTTCCTACCTCTAAAGAAGCCTTAAGACTTATTGCTTCTAAAGCACGGTGAACTTTTATTAAATAGATAGTATTTCTCCTTGGGTTTTAGCTGTGGAAACTGTTGCCAGTCACTGGAAATCCTAATTCTGCTTTACACAAATTCAAGATGTTGATGAAGGGGATGATACTGTCCCCTAGCAGGAAAGAGATTGCCAAATGGCAAGCAATTGCAAAAAATGTTATTTTCTCCAGTGGAGAAAGGCTGAGAAGGAGAAGAATTAATCATTTCTCCCAAGAAGGAACTTATACTAACTAATCTCTCAGGTTAAGTTTCTTCCTGAAAGGTTTAGCTAGATACTGAGGAGAGAGATGTAGTTTCCTGGAGCATGGTATGCAATATTTGGAGAGACAGAAACATTCCTCTAGGGACTCAAGTGAAGTAATGTAAATGGGAAGTCAGTGTAGCAGGCATTTTTCATGCTGTCAAGTCATTAAAAAAATACAGTGCTAGGGATCTGGGTCAGTGTTTCATTTTAAAGAAATTGTCAGCCTAGCAAAGGAAAAAGATAAAAAATTCAATTGTATTAAAAATAAACATTCAAGAGAAAAAACCCAACAAGGTCTGTAAATCTATGCAAAATAATGTTTAATAATAGATTAGGATAAATGCAAAGAGATTGGTGAAGGCTGCAGTTTCTATTTAGATCAACAATTAAGCTGTAAAAACCCATCTGTATGGAGTTGTCCCACCACTGTAGGACTTGTCACCCAAACACCTGTTAACTTCTTTTTAACATGGGTTTGCACTGGATGTGTTACATGTTTTTTTATGATTCTGAAGATGTGAGCGAACAGAGCCATCTCAGTTTGGGAGTTGAAATGATCCATTATGCAAATATGAGGATAGAAAAAGGTTTAGTCACACTTTCACAGCATTCATTGTGACCCTCTCTTAGTTCCCCCGTTGCTGTTGTGTTTCATTTAATGTGAAGCAATTTACTCTTTAAAAACAAAACAGGGCAGATTTCTAAAGGCTCTCTTATAAATTCTGTAGCCACTGGGATTTGTGAAGTGCAATTGGACATGATTTAACAACTTACTCCCACAAGAATACAAAGGGGCTGAACTTGTGCAGTGACTTCAGTGAGAATGAGAGGCATTCAGCACCCCTTGCGGGATCAGGCCCTGAAAGATCAATAAGGCTTGCATACAGGTTGTTATTTTTCCTGCGACAGCTGACATAAGAATAAAGCAAAAAGTCTATGCCCAACAGCGTTTGCTCTTTAGAACATAAGCTGGTTGTAAGGAGATAATTGAAGGTTAGGGAAAAAAATCTGAGTTAGGACCAGCTGCTACAGATGTTTTCCACACAACACTAGTGCTCTACCAACATATGATAAAATATATATACGGAGACCACTAACAGTTCCCTGTAATTCAGTCACATTAACTTTTCTAGGTTTCCGATACGTACAACACTGAACCCACATTAAAACCAGGGGAAATTACTCATCACCAGTAATTCTGTTTGTCAGACTCCCTCATCTCCTCCCTTCCTGCAGATGATTTCAGACAATCACAATTATGCCAGGAAGCAAGACAGTAGGCAAAGAATATTGACAGGTTGTAGTAGAGTGGAGTCTGCCCATATATATCCTTTGCCTTTCATTATTCTTTGCCTTCTGGCTTCCAGGTATACAGCACCTAATGCTGATTGCTCAGAATCTTCTACGAGATGAAAGACAAGGTGGGTGAATAAAATCCTACCTTTCAAGGATTCAAGCAGCACAAAATATGGCACTTGGTATGATTTCAATTCAGTTTGAAATAGAAAACTACAAGTATTGTGCGATAGAGTAGCCCCCACCTCAAGTGTTCTCCATGTCAGGCCATGGCATTATGTACCCCCGAAATGGGAGGTTGGGTTTCAAATTGCAATGCATCCTCTCCTGGGCCATTTTTACAGCCCGAGGGCTGGAATAGCAACAGTAGCGCCCACATGTAGAGGTTTCCAGTCACTAGATCCACAGCCTCAGACTTCTCTTCTGGCCTCCCCAAAACTATGTCCTTTGCCTTTCCCAGTTTGGAACAAGAGAGAGCCCCCTGGGCACAGTAGCCTTGAATCTGGACATTCTCTGCTTCAAACACAATGCCTCTTGGAATTGCACCAGGAATAATTTCCATCTTCACGACTGTGCCTTAAAGACAGCCCTGACCCCAAAGTAAGGAATTTGTAAATACCAAAACTCCTTCCAATTCCAATTCAGAAAGAGCAGTTTGGGTCAATTCATTTTTTATGTCATTAAGACAAACCTGACTTTCCATCTGAGGGAAAATAATTAAACTGGTCTTTAATTAACCCTAATGTTAAAAGTATCCCTGAATGGACTTCCGAAATGAAATCAAAATTAGGATTAATCCCAGCAGGGAAACTACAGAAGGGACCAAAGGGGTTTGTGTTAAAACACAGAAACCACTCTGACATGCAAACCTTTTTCATGGCTCCAGTTATTCATTTTATAGTAGTGCCTAGAAGACCCATTTTGCTAAGGGACTGTACAGACCTATAGTGGGAGGCAGATCCTGTCCTGAAGAGATTACAGTCTAAACAGATCAGACAAATGGAGAGAGAGAAAACTGTGGTACAGAGAACATCCACAGATTCAGTGGTAGTTGGGAGTGGGCACAAAACAACAACCCACTTGCCTACTCCTTTTCACACATACATGTCAGAGGAGGTTTGAAATTATCCCACAGAAGATAGTAAAAAATTATGAGCCTTTTTTTCCTTTGCTTCATTTATGTAGCAGCATGATAAAGACAGAAAATCAATTTCTGATCAAGAGATTACTTTTCTAAAGCCTCCATCAGACTTTCTTTCATGTAGCTCTTGAGGAAAAATTAACAGCTTTTTCCAAGAGTAAAAATCTGTTGAATTTTTGACACGTTTTGTAAAAAGACTTTTTTTGTTTTGAAGATGTGTCTATACATCTCGCTGTCTAGCACAAATACTGAAAAGCCAGTTTCCTGTTTGATCATTCTAAAACATATAACCCATTTTCCTGATGTACTTTTTAATAGACATTTCACTTGGGGTTTTTTAGAAAAAATATATGATCTCAGCTTCATGTTTTCAGTTTGTGCTTCTCTGTGTTTTATGACTGAACTGTTAAAAAGCAAAATGACACCACCACCTTATTAAAAGCCCTAAAGATTTTATGATGCATTTCACAGCAGATTGACCTTCCCACTGAACAGGTTACCATGCACAGAGCCAGGATATGGAGTGTTTCACAGCTTTACACTCCAGAGAAGATCAGAGAATATTTATTGATACAGGCCCTATACAAATTACACGATGTACTGACTGGTCCATACAAATGTACACAGAGAAACAGAAAGACAGATAGATAAATAGGGCCAAATCCTGAAATCCTTACTCAGGCCACACTGACACTCAAGTTATGAGAAGTGTTATGTACCCATGGGAGTTCCAGATGCACAGCACCTTCCAGGATTTGGCTAAATGAGAGATTTAGCTTGAGAACTTGAAGATTTGGCCAAGAGTTAATACTGTTTTTCTGCCTATTGAAGAAGGAACCAATTCTCTTCCCCAGTACATGAAAAAATAGTCTTCTTGGAGGTCTCATTCTGGTCCTCTTGTGTACCTCACAATCTTTCTATGATTGGCAGACTCTGCTTACTAATGGTGCACTTCAGAGCAGAAGAGAGATTCTTAACAGAGCTAAGTGGGGGAAACATGTTCAGCTCCTGCCCACCCTGTGCCTAGCTCAAGCCAGTGCTGTTAGTCCCTCAGTTTCATGAGCACTGATGGTGGGATTTTCAAAAATGCTTAGTGCTGACCTAATGCTTCTGTTGACATTAATAGAAGAGTCATTAGGCCAATACTGGGAGAAAATCCCACCTACATGTTTACTCACTGTGGTTATGCAAAAAAAGTTAAAGGAGAAATTTTGCAAAATGGTGATAAAGAAATCCAACAATATTAGACCAAATTTCACACTGCAATTTTTAAAAATTGCATTCTCATCAAGATATTTGTTTAGGAAAAAACCTCTTCTGTCCTCTAATGAAGACTGGTATCAATGAATACCCAGTGGGCTGTGTTCATAAATGACAGGTAAGGTGGCATAAACTGGACTTCCTTGAATTTAATTAGATCTCATTACACTCACTTAGACTCTATTAGACATACTAACATACATTTGCTGGTGTATAAGTGAGTGTGAGGGAGTCTAAGTTAGTGCAACTACCACACTGAAGAATCAGAAGAAGGTTCTTGAAGTTATAAATTGAAATAGGGAGTAGTCTAACACCTGTTCACACCATCCTGTGAGTAGGAACACAGCCATTACACACACACACACACACCCTTTGGGGGGGGGGGACACAGCAAGTCCCTCCATAGCTGGTCAACTGCTGTGGAGTAGCCAATGGGACCATGGCCTTCTGACTCATCCATACCATGGTGAGATAAGTAGCACCCTAGCAGGGAATAGTCCCAGCATGTTGGTAAGCACAGGGATTACAGCTGTCCCTGGACCCTATGCAGGAGGGCAAAAGATGGAAGGCTCTTTGCACCTCAAACTTCTGCAAGAAATAGACACAGTGTGGCCTATAATTGCTTCTGATTTGTAATTTATTTAATATTACAGCAAAATTTGAATCTCAACTGAGAAAAACAGAAGCCACAACTGTCTTTAGAAACACGTGTGCAGCATGGAGATTCTCGTGTATATCATCCTGTCTCTCATGAAGGCGGTTTGTGCTTTCATTCTGATTTGCCTGTGTCTGTTTAAATGCATGTAACACAATCTCCAGTGTTCTTTCACAGAGGCAAACATTTAATTTTGGCAACACTAATAGCTCTGGATTGGCTGTTTTTCTTCTTTGGGGTTGTTTATGTTTTTTATGGTTGGTTGGGTTATCCCCACATCCTGTGGATGCCTGCACTGGAATTGCATGTGGAATGTGGTGATTGTACGTATCATTGTTGGCAGAAATGCTATGGACTAACCCCAGTGATTAAGTTACTGTGGACTTCAGCAACTGGGTTGTGTACTGTTTAAAAGGTACGCAGGAAGGTGCTTCTTTCAGCACTTTCTACCCCTCTATAAGGGAAAAATGTTATTATGTTCACTTTTGCTATGAAACACATTTGAGGGACATTTTAACAGCAGCTAGGCAAAGAAAAAGATTAATTTCTTCTTTTGAATAAAACTGCTTTGAAAAAAAGACAGCTGGTAGCCCAGTTCAGAGACCAAATGGATCAATGCTTCTTCAGCTACCTCATCCTATAGCCACCATTGATCCATCTCACCCCATTCTTGGTTCTCAAACTATCTCATTCTGCAGACCCCTCAGTAAGGGGCCTGTACATTACTGGGGGTACACAGGCCACAGTACGAGAGTCCTTAAACTAAACCATTTCTCACAGGGACTAAAACATCTTTCAAGAATTGAACTGCCACCTTTACTTTTGATTCATTATCATTTGGTGACATAACTGACAAATCTATAAAACACTTTGCATTATATCACTGATAATATGCTTTTACCTGCTTCCTAGTTTTTCCTTTTGCTGTAAAATCCTTGGTACAATTTGGTAGAAGTGAGTTTTACTTACCGTTCCCCTGTGTAACCTGGACTGCAGTGACATTGTCCTGTTGCTGAGTCACATGTCCCTCCATTGTGGCATTGACACTCCTGAGAGCAGTTCTTTCCATAACGACCCTCTGGACAAGGCTGACCACAGACTGTGCCCTGTTTACAAACAGAATCTAAATGTTAGGCTTGGGACTGCAGCTGTGTGGAGAAGAAAAAGAAGAGAAGGGGATTAGAAAGAAGTGAGATTAATGGGATCTTGTATCATGGTGCTTATGCTCTTCTAGAAAAAGCCAGATTCGTTTTTAGCCTTAAACACAGAGTATGTTTTGCCAAAATGAAAAAAGTAATGCAACATTTTTGTTTTGGTCAAAAAATGAGAACCAAAAAAAAGTGCATTTGGGTTTCCATCAGATACACTCTTTTCAAGTAGAAAAGGAGGGAGGAGAAAAGTGGAGGAGGGGACAAAAACTAAAAAAATGTTTCAATTTTCATATTATTGTAAAATTCTATTAAATATTCCAAAGAAAGCCAAAAATTTTAATTTTGTGTGAAGTTTTTCGCAGAAAATATATTAGCATTTTCTGAGTAACTTTAACTAAAAACAAAACACAGCAAGAGCAATAGACATCAGTAGGGAAAGAAGATTGAGGGTATCAGCAATAAGATCACAAGGCACATGTGTACAGTTGGATGGCTTGGAATCTAAACTTTAAATGTTTCCCTTTTAATTATTTAAAAATTCCTTGTCACATCATTTTAACTCCCTTTCCACTGCCTGCCAGAAATGGTCACACAGGGTTCACTGCCTATTATTGTACGTATTATTTATTTGTTTTGTTTGTTTGCCCCTTTACTATATATAGACAATCTCTAACCACCGTGGTATCTAGCATGATTAAATTTGTTGGTTGTTGGATATAAACTGTTGAAACAATGGCCCCCATCCTTCTACAGAATTCTCTTCCTCATGTGGGGCTGGGAAACCAGTAGAGCCCCTCATGTTTGCCCACCTGGTAGGAATGGGTCCTTGCTGGTGTGAGGTGCAAAGGGATAGAAAGTCCATTGATCAGTTATGAAGCGGATGTTCTGATGTCACTGGGCTATGAAGGTGCCACCAGAACCTGCCCATTACCTACTTTTCTTTTAAGAGGGTAGCATCATATATTTGGAAACACACATGAAGGCCACCATAGGAGTATTTAATGGTTCAAAATGTAACAGTTATATCAAATTATATCCACAAAGACACGACTTCTGATCAAGTTCCAAAAGATGCTATTTGCATGCTGCAGAAAGCACATTTTCCTCTTCCCACTCTTTGAAAAGGTTAACAAGACAGTCCAGAATTTATATTTGATTTTGATCCCTTGTGGTGATACCATGTGCTAAAATACATTTCCTTTTGTTCCTGGCTTCAGTCAGACTGTCTTTGTTTTTCCAATTAAACTTTCTCCTGAAGTTGCCTGATATCCACAAACATGGACATTTACCCAGTTTATATTTATTTTAGAAAGCAGTTTTACCATCCATCCAGGTGGGCAGGCACATTCCCCAGTCACATGGTGACACACTCCTCCATTCTGGCATGGACATCTTTCTTCACACTGTGGACCATGCTTGCCGGGGGGACAAAGATCCTCACAGCTAAACAATTGGTGCATAATGAATATAATTGTTATTTATATGCAAAGTTCAGTCTCTCCCCCTCTCTTTTACTTTTTTTTAAACATATAATTCTTCAGTTTATAAATATGAAAAGGCAAGCACTCAGAAATAAAGGGAAATAACCTTTACAGGATCAATGGCATGGACATATGGAAATAAAATTAGCAATTAAAAAATTGTAAGTGTATGTATCTTTCCTTAAAGATACTTCTTTCTAGAAAAACCAAGTTTGGTCTTGGATTCATAAGTATGGACAAAGATTAAAACTCTCTGCTAGAAGGATTAACCCAATCGACTGCATTTTTCTGTGCTTAATTTTCCACTACAGGGCCAAACTCTGTTGGCTGAATTTTATAAAACTTGGACAAAATTTGGACCATGTTTTATGAGCCAAACTCATTCCTGCAGGTACAGGGATTGTCCCTTTTGCCTTCCAAGAGGCAGCTGCTTTGGCAGCAGAGTTCACCTTCTAAGCTGGGCATAGAGAGCAGCTCTATTTAGCAGCCAAGACTTGACATGAACTTCACTAGCAGAGACTCTTTAGGAAAAGCTCTGGATCAGGACACTGTTGTCTTGCATGGCCTTGCTTCCTCTTGGGCTAGTCCTGTTCCCTTATAGACTGTGCCAGCTAGTTTTCTACCAGGAGTTTGTGCATGCAAACAGAGTGCTGTCCATCCAACTATCTATTGCGTGTGTTTAAATACCCATTCATATGCCCCCCAAAATGTGAGCATATCTACAGAATGGTTTGAAAATTTGGGCTTAATCCTTAAAATTCAACCCCCAAATCTTAAACTGTTGACTGCTACCTAAAGCAGCCAGGGCATTAACACTCAAATTCTGGATGCATCAGCTCTGTCCTGATGTTCCACTGCAAGAAGTAGGCTGCAGATGAAGTGGTTAATTTAAACACAAATCTAAAAGCTGAAGTCAATTCTCAAACTTAAACTAAAACCTAAATGTAAACCATACTACTCATCAGTGCAGATTCATAACCTCAGGAATGCTTTTGTACAAAGTTGCTGGTGCTAACAGTGCAATAACTGTACCTTATCAAGAGCTTTTGCTGTAGCATTTTAATAACATTCATTTATAAGTATACAGAGGGACTTATAATGAGATATAAGTATTGGTAAGTTTTAAAAGAGGCACTTTCAGCATAATGTTCACACAGGTTACTAAATACTAAATAGTTTACCCTGGGGTTAGTGCCATGCCAAACCCACCTTCCCCACAATAAATAATATGCCCTCTACTTACAAAGCACCAGTATATCCGGGAGGGCATCTGCATTCTCCAGTCACATGATCACAGGTGGCTCCATTTTGACACTGACATTTTTGGTGGCAATCATTTCCATATGTCCCCTGGTCACAGCGTTCCTCACAGCGCCAGCCCTTGAAACCAGAAGCACAGTGGCAGGCTCCAGTGATGGGGTTACATAAGGCTCCATTTTTGCACTGGCAGCGACTACTGCAATGGGGTCCCCAGTGGTCACTATCACATGCTGAGGAAGTGGGAAAAAAATGTCATAGCACTTCTATAAGCATGCATCGTGCAATGCAGAAGACATGATGATTCAGAGATATCAAGATGGCTTTTTTTCTGACACAAAAATGGTAGTGGTATCCTTGTCGAGACACCCTCGGCTCTTCTGGGTCTTTAAGTGTTTTGATAGCCAGACAGGACTTAATTTCCTGTTTACAATTATATGCCTTAACCTGCACTTAAAATAATCTGAAACTTCATCTACAGTGAAATAAAGGTAAGTTCCAAACTCCTTCAATGCATTACAATGTGAAACTGAAATTATGATGATAGTGAATCATTAGTTACAGGGCCAAAGGGTCATATTCTCCATCTGGCTACTTACTTCAGTGGAAGTATAAACGAGAGCAAAATTTAGCCCATAATCTGACTCTGGAGCCATAAACATACATCAGAATCCCACAATGAAGTTATTCTATGTAAAGATGAATTCATTGTAAGAGGATCACAGTGCATGCCAATTTTTTAAATGTGAAACTTCCAACTAGTTTACTTACTTACAGCTATTTCCTTTCATGTTTTACAATACTGTTGATTGACAGTGCTGTACGCAAGGTAATAAACATTCCATCAAACAACAGACACTAATTGTTATTTGGTTAAACAGTATGGTGACATATACCACAGACAGTAAGGCTACAGTTTAATATTTTGAGTTAACCCAATTTGTTTTTATAATCATTCTACTATGTATTTTTTGTTTTCTACATTCTACTCCATCAGTAGTAATTATAGTAAACCCTTTTCAGAATCTTTTGTTTTCTCACCTTCAAAAGAAATTTTTAACAGTAAGGAATCATTTGTTTAAAATGAGAAATAGAAGTTTTCAATAACAAAACAGAAGATAAAAGGTCATCTACAGTTCACCAGAAATGTGCTAATCATAAAGGTCAAAGGATCTGCTTTTAATTTTTATGTTCTGCTGATAACAATAGTGCAGTGGTGAAATCTCAATTGCAATCACTGGATGCCCATACTCTCTCCTTAATGACTGACCACCATTGTTCACTCAGTCTTCTCCTGGGGCAGAGCAGCCAAGCAGAGAACAGACCTACTTTCTTAGAGCGAGACAAAAGAACTCAAGACATCTCCTTGGGGTAAGAATTGCTCTGCTATAGGAACTGATCACTCAGATTACACAAATAAAAAGGATTAGGGTCCTCTAAGGAATGTTTTTTTTCTGTATGGCTTGTGTCCTGGTTAATTCCTAAGAGCTATGGCATGCTTTGAAGTGACAGTTTCCTCTCAAACAGTATTTTCCTAAAAGGTCACTGGAACATGCATTCCTTAATGTAACTGTTGTTTATGTACACATACTGTGGCTAAAAATTTATATATATAAAATGAAGTAAAACAAATGTGTAATAACTGCACCTCTTTCATTTCTTCATTCTTGTCCCCCTCTTCCTCATTTATCTATTTAAATGTTCATTCTTATGTGCTCGACTACCTGTACAATGCACCACAATGTATTTCACACAAGATGTATGATTCCCTCATTATAGCTCATATTCCCTCATTATAGCTCACAGATAAGCCCAGTCCTGGCAATACAATATTTTGAAAATGCCTAGATGGAGGAAAAGTAATCCTCAGGCTGAATCAGTCCTCAACTTCGCCTCAGGAAACCAACTGTTCTGAGAGGTATGTATGTGTGCAGTGAATTTGTGAGACAGACAGATGTTCTCTCAGGACTGTATGGAGGCCACCAAATTCATTTTCTTTCACACCCCATCACGGATTTCATATTACAGTCCCGCTCCTGCTTCCAAATGAAAAGGACAATTTCAGCCATTCCTAATAGTGAAATTAAAAATAAACTTGAACGTTTTGGAATGTCTGAAAAACCCTTTGTGAAGAACTGAAGGATTTAAAATGACCATCACACAGCAGCTCTTTCAAATAAAATAAAATGAGCCATGTGCATCCCCCTGGTGGAGTTACATCAGGGTGAACTTGGCCCAACCTCTCTTAATATATAAAAAGCACCATCAGGCAAAAGGAAATTTATTTTTGGCTTACAGTTTGCAGCTTGTATTATTTTACCAATGGCTGGAAGTGGGATATTTGATGCAATCCGCCAACTTTCATACAGAGGTTTGGAGAGAGAGTTTAATGAGTCTCAAAGACATACAGACAGCCTTTGCTACTGTATACCTGCCACAGTAACAGTACCAGACAATATGCACAATGGCAGGAGTACCACAAACTGTATCATTTGTGAAGCATTGCAGGCCTTCTGCTCCCATTATAATACATTTTAACAGCTACATCATCAGACTGTTCTCTTAGGTTGTTACTGTCCCTTAGAGATCTACTGGAGTTAGCGATGAACATAGTGCGTCTCTGAACTTGAACTTTTCTCGACTATTTTATTGTAAGAGACATGTGCTGCACATTGTACGAAATTTTATTGGTTTACTGGTGTGATTTTCTCATTCTGTTTGCACGGGGCCTATTAAAATCAAAACCACTAGGTGCTCACTGTTTAGTTTTCCTGTCTCATGGTCACCCTCTGTAGAGAAGGGTGAGAGAGTGGGAAACAAAATATTGACTACCTAGTTATTTCACTATAGCATAATGCCAGAGTATTTTACCAGAACAATTACTGTTGTAAGGTAGTCTGTTACACTAGGTCTGTCACTAGTCTACTCTCTAACTGTGAGTTATGGGCACCACTTCAGAGAAAGTTGAACGATTCATGGGATTAAATAATATTCTTGCACAAGATAGATACATTGCATACTTTACTTCTATATATCACTCTAATCAATAAGGTCCCTCACAGGAAATTAAAATGATTTATCAGAAACAGATACTTAGATTACAATACACAAAACAAATATTGGCAAAGGGAAGGGGTAGAAATGCTTCCTGTAAAGAGATTTGTTTATTTTTAACTATCTTTGGAGGCTAAACTTACCAAATATTACATCAGCCTATTTCTACTTCTGCTTCATACTCAAAAACTAAGACAGGCTGGAAGTCACACAGCTGTTAATTTGGTAAAAAGAGAACTCTTTGAATTAATGAGCATCCTCAGGTTACAGACTGTCAGCTAGAGTTTAATCAGAATAGCCACTATAACGACTGTCCTTACTACTCCAAGGTCACACAGGGGTAGAAGAAAGTGCCAGCTAGAGACTTCTATCAAACCAAATTAGGGTAGTAAGTCATCTGTCACAGTGTAGGGCATAAGGGAGGGGGAAGAGAACCACACAGTAAAAAGAAATAAAAGTCCCATATTCAGAACTGTTTCAGCAGAAAATAATAAGACTCAGCACTAACAATTCAAGGAACTGATTTGAGTCCTATATCAAAGCAACTCAGAATCTATGCACCAATAGCTGCTGTCTCAATGGGTCATCACGTTCATTAGCCTCAAGAACTAAGTTGTGAGGTGTGTAATGTTAATGGTAAAAACTCGTTTCTTTAATGTGATTATATTAATGTATTATCATGGACCTCACCAATCAGTTGCTGATTTTGACAATAGTGATGTTCTATTTGCAAAGTATTTTCATCATTATTCCTAGTAGCTAGAGAATGTTTATTCCTTAGCTGGTGAAATCCTAGCTTCACTGAAATCAATGGCAAAACTCCCACTGATTTCAGTGGGGCCAGGAGTTAATCCCTGGATTTATAAGTAATGAAACAATATTTTTCAAAATATACTGGAACAGATCTTCACTGTCATAGTTCCATTGACTTCAATGGAGTAATCACAATCTGCACCAACAGAAGATTTGCCCCACTATATCCATATTGTATATATTTGGTTGATCTGATCTCAGTTTCATGGGCGCAGCCTCTTCAAAATACCAAACACCATTCCTGCACACACTATATGCAACCTCAGTTTTCTCGATTTTAAATAAAACACAGTTTTTCAGAGTTACTGTTCAAAGTCAGCTCTTTTGTGGGAGTCACAGGGGTCTTATATCCTACATCTCACATCGTGGGAAGAAACTCAGAGAAATGTTTGCCAGAAACTGCATAGTAGACTTTTTAGCACAGAAAAATATTTGGTGCCACTTATACGGTTTCTTCATCTGAGAATAATATCTTTTTAGTCCCCTACAGTATATCCTCTGTACATCACACAATGTTATAAATATAGGACAGAAAATATTCCTCTCAGAAGGCTCTTCGTAAAAGCGAAAGCATGCCTTTGGGAATAAGGGCATTATATTATATAAACCCTCATTTAAAATGCATCAGTATGATATGGAACCCTAAGACAATATAAAGTTACCAACATAAAAACAAATTATAAATGCTCTCTGAAGCACAGTGTCAGATGACAACTTTATGAACAGAAATGGTCCCAGAGCTTCAGCTGCAAAGAACCTTCTTCAAGGAAAAAGCAAAGGAAAAAAATGTGTGATGCAAATTGGTTCTATTCTTGGGACTTCTGTATGATACTTGAAGATTTAAAGTTGTGTATTTCATATTATAATAACTTTAATGCACATTGTTATTATGCTCGACGGATCTCATTTTTATGCACATGGCTTATCTAAACTGGTAGTGGCTTGCAAATTAGGAGGCAAGGTGTCCTGATATTTTACAGTGTGAGATAGGAATTTGTATCATTAGAAGTACACCTGTTTGGTTTTATAATTCTTATATTCCTTATAAACAAAAACAATGTGTCAGTCCAATTTTAACATTACGTGATCTCTGTCTCTCTCTGTTGATTGCTTTTGAGAAGTTAAAAAAAAGAGAAACATGAATGAGTCCAAGTTTATTCCTGACAAATCCACCTTGATCACATGTAATTCTGTGCTTCTCTAAAGAATGGCATATGATGAGAGCAAAATATGGCTATCAAATCAAATCAAAGAACATTTCAGAAGAAAATTCCCCTTAGAAACTCAACAAAGACAACTACCTTGCACGTACGCTATAAAGTTACTTTTATAATGTGATATTCAGGATGCAACATGTTTATGGCAAGTTATTTAAAGGTCTGACTTTCTTGTGGTTTTTTTTTTTTTTTTTTTTTTTTGCTAATGCTAACATGGATGTTAAAGTAAAGAATCACACTAAAATTAAAATTAAGATTTATTTTTCTTAGCATCTTTCTTTGTTCCTATCAGATAGGTGGTACTGAGATAATAACATACTATTTGCTTCTCGCCCATAACTGTTCCTGGTATTGTATGGCAAAACATTATAGTATGTATCTGGAAACAAGTGCCCTTTTTACTGCTGCCAAAAACAGAAGAGACCTTTATCAGAATACTAGACTAATATAATTTTAATCTCCTTTCCTGTGATGCCTGAAGTGATTGCACAAGTCTAACCATAAAACACATGCATGAAAATGTGTTTTTTCCAACCACAAATTTTGGGTCAGAGTGAGCTGCTCACTCATTTGGGAATGTAATTTTGGCAGCCAAAAATTTAAATAAATAGCAACTGTAAAAGTGCAAAATCTCATTCCCTGTCCCTCTAAACCACCAAACATAATTTCTTTAGCTGAGTTCAAAAGGGCAAGGTCAATGGTACATTAAGGTTGCTTTGCACTGCTCTAGCTGTGCAATAACTGACTTAACCAGCCTGTAGCCTGGGCAACATCTTTGACTCACACTTGAACCTCTCTCCTCACATTCGGGTTACATCTCAATCTTGCTGATTCCTTCTGCCTAACATCTCTAAGATACGTTATTTCCTATTATTCCACACAGCTAAAACTTTTGTCCAGTCTCTCATCGTCTCTTGTCTCAGTTACTGCGACATCTTTTTTCTCTGATCTTGACAAATGCAATCGGTGAGGTCCATGATAATACATATCCCTTCAGAATGCTGCGGCAAATATAATTTCTCTAGGCTGTCACTCTGACCATGTCACTTCTCTCTTTGCCTCCCTCCACTGCATGTCTCTGTTGCATCACACATAAACTATGTATCTTCGCTTTCAAGGTTCATTCACTATCAAGGTGTCAGCTCTTGCCTCCAAGTGGCCCAGGGTGCTAGCCTCCATTGGCAACTTGTTAACTTTTCAAACAAGTACCTTTGTGCTTTTTCCCATGCTGTTCCTCACACTTAGGAGGAGCTCCTCATAAATATACAGAAAGCTACTTCACTTTCCTTCTTCTAAACCCTCCTTAAAACTCTCCTTTGCTGTGATGCCTACAAAAACTTGACAACAACTAGGCTGCTGGTGTGCTGTGACTACTGCCTAATGTGCAGACCAATATTGTCTCACTGTTTCCTTGTACTCCCCCATCTGTCTGTCTATGTCCATCTGTTGTCTCTTGTCTTATACTTAGATTGTGAGCTCTTAGGGGCAATGTCTGTCTTTTGTTCAGAAGCACCTACCACAATGGAGCCCTGGTCCATTACCCGGGCTCCTAGGTGCTATGGTAATTCTTCTTCAAGAGACATCTCTGATATGAAAATTATCGATTGCGACCTCCCATCTTTATGATCATGACAGAGTTGTAAAATTTCCACTCTCCTTTGGCTACCAATCAATCTAATGATATTACCTGTGTAACCGTCTCTCTTTCTTCCTCTTCCTGTTTTTCCTGCAATCTTGCCTGATAGCGTGAGTGCTAGAAGAAGGTTGCTCTGCAATTGGAGAATTATGTGGCCACAAAAATATGTTATTCTTTTACCTAGGGTCTCAAGTAATTGTGCTCTTTCTACATTCATCCTTCTTGTCACATCTTCATTCATAGTTTTGTTTACCCTGCTATGTTTTAACATTTTTCTATAACACCAAAACTTGAATGCTCTGGATTCCTTTAAGTGTCCAGCTCTCACATCCATACAGGAGAGCTGATCATATGATAACTTGATATTCTATGATTCTATGATTCTATATGTAGCACTACTTCAGCAATCTAGTGCAGATGTGCAGTTTTTACTTTGAAAACACAGAAGTCTTTGGAAATTGTTAAATACATTTTTGCAAGCTCTACACTTTTCTTGGTTTCTTCATCACATCTTCTGTCTGATGTTACTGGACCCTGTAAATAGGGGAACTCATTATTCACTTGTTCTAGCACTTGACCATCAAGTTACAGGCATTGCCTACCTTGTGCATCACATTATTTACTCATTATAATAGTCTGTCTTTCTAACATTGTCATTCCATATTTCTTGCTGATATTGTTCACAGCAATAAGCAAGTTCTGAATTTCTTCCCTAGGTGAAGTGATACAAAATAGACCATCAGCATGTCTTATATCGACCTGCATGCCCTGATGGTGTTTTCTAAACTTTGCCTCATTGTACTTTCTACAAATAGTTGTGGAGATAGAATGCAATCTTGACTTACACCTTTCTTGATGTTACAATAATCAGATATCAGGCGGTAGCTGTGTTAGTCTGTATCCACAAAAACAAGGAGGAGTCCGGTGGCACCTTAAAGACAAAGAGATTTATTTGAGCATTAGCTTTCATGGGTAAAAACCCCACTTCTTCAGAGGCATGGAGTGAAAATTACAGATGCAGACATAAATATACCAGCACATGAAGAGAAGGAAGTTACCTCACAAGTGGAGAAACAGTGTTAACAGGGCCAATTCGATCAGAGTGGATGTAGTCCACTCCCAATAATAGATGAGGTGTCAATTCCAGGAGAGGCAAAGCTGCTTTTGTAATGAGCCAGCCACTCGCAGTCCCTCTTCAAGCCCAAATTAATGGTGTTAAATTTGCAAATGAATTTTAGTTCTGCTGTTTCTCTTTGAAGTCTGTTTCTGAAGTTTTTTTTGTTCAAGTATAGCTACTTTCAAATCTGTTATAGAATGTCCAGGAAGATTGAACTGTTCTCTCACTGGCTCTTGTATGTGCCAGTATTTTTATGTCTGCATCTGTAATTTTCACTCCATGCATCTGAAGAAGTGGGGTTTTCACCGACGAAAGCTTATGCTCAAATAAATCTGTTAGTCTTTAAGGTGCCACCGGACTCCTAATAATCAATAGTTCATAGTTCATTCAGACTGCTGCAGACTGTCCCCAATACAGGCTTCCTATTAATTATGTATCTTGAGAGTCAATATTAGATTCTTCAAGAATTTGTATCACCTTCTTGTGTTTGATTTTACCAAATACCTTCTCATAACTTACAAAGAACATATACATTTCCCTTTGTGCTTCTCACACGCTCACTTAAGATCCTCGGCAAAGACTGCCTCCCTCATGCCTACTCCTGGGCGGAAACCAAACTGACTTCTGCTAATTCTTGTCTCGAGATGTTGATGCAACTGCGAGCCAACAATTTTCAGCGAAACTATAAGCATGTGGCTTACTTGGCTTTATAATTAAATGCTGTTCAGATTCTCCAGCATTATTAACCTTCAGTCGAAGAACGAAGACTTAAAACAACCTGTGCTTCCAGTCTCCTGATCTGTGCTGAGTACAGCTTAGCCATAGCTTAGAATTTGGGCCAAGGTCTCTTCCCTTAACACAGACAGTGAGAAAAGTCCTTTTTTATATTTCTGGAACTAATGTGTTTGAAATCCAAGTGGTGCTGACTAGTAGCAGGTATGCATGAGAATCCCAAATCCAAACATCCTGAAGTTTAGAGTTTAAATCTAGATCCATGTCTGAACTTTGTTACTCAGGCCCAGCTCAAACACAAAGGAGCAGAACCCTTGTGAGGAACCATACCATTTGCAAGTGAATTAAAAATCAAGATGTAAATCCTCTTATATGTTGCATATATTAAAATATATTCAATGTACTGTCCAAAGGGTACTCTAAGATTACAGTATGAAGCCTTGGACAGGCTGTGAGTTATGCTTTATGTCTAAGCTTTAGGTAAATCACAAGCTTTGCCATACAACTGGATCGGTATTCTTTTGGGTTTTTCCTCTCCTTTGTCCATACGGAGGTAGTAGAGGAATATTAATATCCTTTAAGTAACATATACTATGGTAATATATCATGCAACTTAAACCTTGTAAAATGCATTTTGAATGGCTTTATATCCTACATTTCTCTGATTACAGTGTCTTTAGCCTATGGGGAATGCTCAGTCAGGTAAAATGCAAAGTACCAAAAAGGTACAATAGAGTACAAACTATTCTCATTGATGCAGTATTTTGGACACAGATTCTGAAATGTTATTATATGACCTAGATTGTGTCAAGAACAGTAAATGGAATAATATCCATGCATTTACATGGCAAAACCTAGGACAAGAATGACACTATGACCAACCTTATCCAATCCATTCTTATTACATAACTCAGAGTGCAATCTTGTGACTACTCAACTCTGATACCAGGGTTTGGTTCGTTGGATATTGAAAATAATGTCACTCCTTTCCTTTAGGCTACCCTCTGAGGATAGGAGAGTGAAAATTACTCTCCTAAGTTAAACTTGAACCAAACAACATTCAAGTTCACCCTAAATTTCAAATCAACAACATTCAAGTGGGTTCAAAATTTGATAAAAAGTGTAAGTCCATCCCTACAAGTGGCATCAAACCTGCATGTTACTAGGGTTTCAAGATGGTAAAATTTGGAAGCAGAAATCTCAGAAATCAATTTAAA
The DNA here is from genome assembly GCF_965140295.1 of Lepidochelys olivacea. Lineage (NCBI taxonomy): Eukaryota > Metazoa > Chordata > Testudines > Cheloniidae > Lepidochelys > Lepidochelys olivacea. The sequence continues at coordinate 81,454,028 of NC_140415.1, read as the reverse complement.
GGGCTATAAATCAAGGCCAGTTATGCTGAATATTCCACTCAGAGAATCTTTTAAAAGGCTTCAATTAATAAAACCAAGAGTTTATTCTCCGTATCATTTTTGCTATTGTGATCTGTATGGTTACCTCAGTCGGCAAGAACTACATTCTTTTGACAAATACATTCTTAATAATTATGAAGTATTAATGCCTTTTAGTAAAAGACTTATTTTTCCTACATCCCAGACACAGAAGTACTTAGTGCATTTTGTAGAACACAACACTTCCTATTAAATCTGGATTTCCTTTAGAATCTTTTGTTTCTATCTGATTTCATTTGTTACATTGAAGGCTTTCTACCCTGAGGCATATTTTTCATTCTTCCTTATTCTTCTGTATAAAAGATAGGATTTTTATTCAAGACTTTTTTTTAACTTTGTAAAAGCTTTTTGGTCTGTGAAGTGGAAGAACAATGAAAATGTGTTTTTTAGACTCTGTAGAGGACTGGAACCGTATGCCTTTCACATGCCATACATTTCACAAGACTCTTTAAAATATTTTGGACCTCAGAACGCAATGGTGGATAGCTGTTAAGGAAAAACACAGACAGACTTTTATGATAATTTTACTGTCCTACTGAGATGAACCCTACTAACAGTAATCATTATTGTAGAGAAGGTTAAAAAAATCATATGAATTGAGTATAGTATGTAATCAGATCTTGTATGCACCTCATTGCAGGACCGGGACTTAATTTTTTTCTGCACTGTATTTTGAAGTTCTTAATTTTTAATACAGTAACTAATCCTGTAGTCCTTCCCAGTGAAGCCATTGGAAGCTTTGTAGGAGTAAATAAGACAGTATCAGTCCACTTGTAATAGAACTAATCAAATAATGAAAAAATTGCTTTTGCAAATAATGGTTCACCAAAATTCACCACAAATTGTTCACCATCTATTGAACTGATCAAATTCCTAAACAAACAAAAGTTATTGGATAAAAATTGCCAAAATTTGCAATGAATATAGACCTGATTCGGGAAAGCACTTATGCATGACTAAGACTCCAATGGGACTTAAGCACATAATTCAGTACTGTCTTAAATTGTGGCCAGTATTTGCAGTGAATTATTTAACCAGTTCTAGCAATTCCCCCTGGTATGGAAATGATATTTTCCTTTTGGAACAACTAACTGTTTTTGCTCCAAATTGAATACAAAGAGGTTCACTCATATTTAGCACCCAATTCTACAACCCTTACTCACACGAAGAACCCTTACCCATGTGAGTAGTTCAACTCAAGTCAATTAGATTAAAGACAATACATTTATTTTGGTGTCAATGGGACTATTTCATAGAATCATGGAAGATTAGGGTTGAAAGAGACCTCAGGAGGTCATCTAGTCCAACCCCCTGCTCAAAGCAGGACCAACATCAACTAAATCATCCCAGCCAGCACTTTGTCAAGCCGGGCCTTAAAAACCTCTAAAGATGGAGGTTCCACCATCGCCCTAGGTAACCCATTCCAGTGCTTCACTTCCCTCCTAGTGAAACAGTGTTCCCTAATATCCAACCTAGACCTCCCCCACTGCAACTTGAGACCATTGCTCCTTGTTCTGTCATCTGTCATCACTGAGAACAGCCGAGTTCCACCCTCTTTGGAACCCCCTTCAGGGAGTTGAAGGCTATCAAATCCCCCCTCACTCTTCTCTTCTGCAGACTAAACAAGCCCAGTTCCCTCAGCCTCTCCTCGTAAGTCATGTGCCCCAGCCCCCTGATCATTTTCATTGCCCTCTGCTGGACTCTCTCCAATTTGTCCACATCCTTTCTGTAGTGGGGGGCCCAAAACTGGATGCAATACTCCAGATGAGGCCTCACCAATGTTGAACAGAGGGGAATGATCACGTCCCTCAATCTCCTGGCAATGCCCCTACTTATACAGCCCAAAATGCCGTTAGCCTTCTTGGCAATGAGGACACACTGCTGACTCAGATCCAGCTTCTTGTCTACTGTAATCCCTAGGTCCTTTTCTGCAGAACTGCTGCTTAGCCAGTCGGTCCCCAGCCTGTAGCGGTACATGGGATTCTTCCGTCCTAAGTGCAGGACTCAGCACTTGTCCTTGTTGAACCTTATCAGATTTCTTTTGGACCAATCCTCCAATTTGCCTAGGTCACTCTGGACCCTGTCCCTACCTTCCAGGGTATCTACCTCTCCCCTCAGCTTAGTGTCATCTGCTCACAACTTATTCTTGTGAGCAAGAGTTTGCAGGATTGAACCCAATTTTGTATTAATTTTAGCAAGTAGGCCATGAATCCAATCTTACGTTCTCTGATATTTTAAAATTCCTTTTTTGCTATTTTAAGTGATATAGACCTTTTAAAACAATTTTTAATCTTTATTTAAAATCTTTAGCATTTCCAGAAGTTAAGTTTTAATGTGGCCCCTTGAATATGTGCAGAGCTTCACCACTGACCGTATTAATATAAACAACATTCTATAAGTAAAATTATAACAGTGATAAACACTGTTTTTATGGCAACCTAAAAGTTAAACATATTTTTTCTCTTCCCAACACCTACTTACCAGACACCACTAGATCCCTCCAGACACACTAAACATATGCTTTAAAGATAATTTGGTAACTGTTGACTAGAAAGACACAGTCCTACCATGGCTCAAAGAAACATTTGTATATTAAAAGAGGTATGAATAAAAGGATAGATCTCATAAGAAAGCCTTTTCGTGACCATAATAAACAAAACCACATATTTTAACCCGGGGTATGTCATAAGTCAATTAGTTGTTTTAACTGATTTTAATACAGACACTAGCATTTCTAGTAATTAACTACACCATAACAGCTGATAAGAAAAGTAGTTATATTAAAAAAAATTATATGCTTCAAGGGAAATGTAAAGTACAAGGTAAAACCCAATGCCTTCAACAACCAGAGGCTTATATTTAAGGCTAGTATTGCTAAGTGAAATAAAGTGTGTTATTGAAATTGTTAAATTACTGTTAAATGTTTAGAAGAAAGATTGATTGAGACTATCACTTACACCTAAATGAACTCTAATTAAAAACAGGAATAAATTACTTCCAATGATTCATTGTTCATTTATTATATTTAATAGACAATGTTAATATATAATATATTTTAAAGCAAATTAAAGTAGAAATTATGGCCCTGATTCAGGAAGCATAATTATTCAGGAAGGTGCTTAACCATATACTTAGTCCCACTGGATGTAAGCACCTGCTTAAACCTTGTATAGAACCAAAACTCACCCAGTTATTTCTATATTTGGGTCTTGGAGACTCCTAGTATGTCAAAATTGGGGAAAAAACACATGGCATGCATTTAAAACTAACTTTATTGGAATCAGTGAACTATAAAACTATGAACAAGTTAAAACTTTCCTAGATTCAGAAGCACACTACATAGTACTTGTGTTGGGGTCTAACTGACCCCATGATCAAACACATTTTTTTAAAAAAAAAGCTACAAACTATACAAATGTCAGGCTCTAACTGACGCTATGTTTAGACAATGAAAATAGATAGCAACAGCAACAAAATCAAAGGCACAAACACAGGAAAGTGGCGGTCAATGGCCTACTACTTCAATGAAAGGGAGCAAACAAGTGATGTGTTCTGAACATACAAAGGTTTTACACATTGCACATTTTTATGTGTTTTTCTGTTTCTTGCTCTGGAACAGATAGAATCATAGAATATCAGGGTTGGAAGGGACCTCAGGAGGTCATCTAGTCCAACGCCCTGCTCAAAGCAGGACCAATGCGCAACTAAATCATCCCAGCCAGGGCTTTGTCAAGTCTGACCTTAAAAACCTCAAAGGAAGGAGATTCCACCACCTCCCTAGGTAACGCATTCCAGTGTTTCACCACCCTCTTAGTGAAAAAGTTTTTCCTAATATCCAATCTAAACCTCCCCCACTGCAACTTGAGACCATTACTCCTTGTTCTGTCATCTGTTACCACTGAGAACAGTCTAGAGCCATCCTTTTTGGAACCCCCTTTCAGGTAGTTGAAAGCAGCTATCAAATCCCCCCTCATTCTTCTCTTCTGCAGGCTAAACAATCCCAGCTCCCTCAGCCTCTCCTCATAACTCATGTGTTCCAGTCCCCTAATCATTTTTGTTGCCCTCCGCTGGACACTTTCCAATTTTTCCACATCCTTCTTGCAGTGTGGGGCCCAAAACTGGACACAGTACTCCAGATGAGGCCTCACTAGTGTCGAATAGAGGGGAACGATCACGTCCTTGATCTGCTGCAATGCACCTACTTATACAGCCCCAAATGCCATTAGCCTTCTTGGCAACAAGGGCACACTGTTGACTCATATCCAGCTTCTTGTCCACTGTAACCCTTCAGTCCTTTTATGCAAAACTGCTGCCTAGCCATTCGGTCCCTAGTCTGTAGAGATGCATGTGATTCTTCCGTCCCAAGTGCAGGACTCAGCACTTGTCCTTGTTGATCCTCATCAGATTTCTTTTGGCCAAATCCCCTAATTTGTCTAGGTACCTCTGTATCCTATCCCAACCCTCCAGCGTATCTATCACTCCTCCCAGTTTAGTGTCATCTGCAAACTTGCTGAGGGTGCAATCCATGCCATCCTCCAGATCATTCATGAAGATATTGAACAAAACCGGCCCCAGGACTGACCTGGATACGTACCAAAGCCATGTAGCATCAGAAACTTTGGCTCTGCAGCTAAGTTACCTATTACTGAAGCCAGAGTAATGACTCTGTCCACTGTTAAGGTGTTGATAGTTTCCATTTTTGACCCCCAGCACTCCATCTAACTAGTTGGGGAAAGAAACCCTACATCTTAAGCTGAAGATTCTCATTGTTTCTAGAGGGAAAAGTTAGACATTAATCAGACAAAGTTGGATTTAAATTAGGGGAATTTTAGACATTACAAGTAAATTACAAGTTTTGGTGAATCCCATAAGTAGAGCTGGTCAGAAATTTTCCAATGAAACAAAGTTTTGGAAAATGCTGATTTGTCAAGCCCAAAACATTTCACTGGAAATATCTGGATTTGAAAAACTTTCAGCGAAACCAAGCAGGGTTCCCACAGAACCCTGCCTGGATTCCTGTTAGGCTGCAGGGGACCCTGGTCTGCAGCTGTAGGGCAAATCCGCCAATCAGACTGCTCTAGAGTCCTGGACCCTGGCACTCCAAGGCATATATTGCATATGAGGTTATGGGAATGATGTGGAGGGATTCACTGAGCATTCTCAATGCAGACCAAAGCCTAGGACCAAATCTTTCCTTGACTAGCTGACATATAATTTAAAAGTTGTCACTCACACTTAAAATAAATTTTAAAATGACCCCAAATTCAGCTCTATGAATGAATCATCCTCTGGATTCTGTCATCCTTATTCTTATTGAGGAAAAGCTTCCTTATGAATTGTCCTATTGATTTCAGTGGAACAATTTGTGGACTAAGAACTATTCAGTCTGAGAAAATGTGAAGAAAAGGAATTTCCTAATTGCGTATCAGGAATCACTATTACAGCATATGCATACCTCAGTCACATACATATCCCACAGTGAGACTTGTGTGATCTATAACGCTATGTATTATTTCATCTGGATATCACTCTGTGTCCCCCAATCATGAAAAAAGGTAAAATAGCAAAAGGTAGAAACCACCAAGTGCAGATGTGTTGTGTTCATTTCTATACATCTAGACAGACAATTCTCTTAACTGATTGTCAGTTTTATATAATATACTGTCTTACATAAAACTGACTACCAGTTAAGAGAATTGTTTGTCTAGACGTATAGAAATGAACACAACACATCTTCACTTGGTGGTTTCTATCTTCTGCTATTGAGGAATTCGCAAATGAGGAATTTGTTTTACTTGTCAGAAATAAAATTAGTGTTTGCAGCGCACGCTAACCCACAAGGAATCAGAACTCACACTACCTGATGATATATAGTTTGTTCCCACGCCCATAAGTAAAACCTCTGCTAGTGGCAGAACTACTCTTACAAGAAAAAAAACTGCATATGTATGGCTCTTATTTTTATTTTCCTCTAATATTGTAACCACTAAAACTTACACTACTGTAATTCAAGTCTTCACTACAACTGTTGACAAAAATCAAGCTAATTAAAAGAAAATCAGAGGCTCTTTTTGTCAAATCTATTAAAATATTTTCTTGTTTAATTCACCCCTTCCTATCGTGATCAACCCTTCTCCTCTCGTAAATTCTGCCCTCACTCTGACCAAAGCAAACTGATCAGTTCATACTCTTGCAGCTTCATGAACAATTTTTCAAAGTGATCCTGACAGTGAAATGGATGTGCTGATTCACTAGCTCCTAGCTCCAAGGGATAGGCTCAATATGTCTTCTGTCCACTCAAAAGACATTGATCTGTCTATTGTGTCCAGTCAATAAATCTTTATTAGAATAATCTACTTCACATGAATGTCAGCTCTTGCACTGGAATGAAAATGTTTTGTAAATGTGCACCCTTTTAATCAATGTGGTATTTCTTTTCAGATTTATATTATCATCATCTCATTCATCTCTCTTCACTGAACTATACCGCAGGCAATACATTACCCAATGCATCATAATATGTTTGCCAAAAAGATAAGGTCTAAGGTCTGAAGAAAAAAAACCACCTATACATATGACAAATTCATCAAGGAGATCTTAGACATAGCAAGCCTGAAGTCTCTGCTCATATTTTACTCAGGGACTGGTAAAAAACACTGATATTTTTACCTGATTAAGGACGTCAGGATTTTGCCTATGAAAATAGACTAAATACTGGCATGCAGTAAAGAGCTCTCTCAATACAAGAGTTGATAGTCACAGTAGAGTAATTCCTTGGCAAGACACCTAAAGTAATGTAGGGAGGTTTAACACACAAACACGCGCACACGCACGCACACACACACACAGAGCCAATTCACTCACTCCTACTACAATGTGCAGCAAGAACAGACCTAATTATAAAAAGTTTGCAGTTGCCCAACTAGCAATCTAAGGAATTGGTGTTTCAATAAAGTTGAATCGTCTCCGTTCCTGGCCTCTCACATGAGTCTGTCACAGCATGTAGGGACCAAAAGTCAAGAACAAGGGAGACCGAAAAGAATCTCCTGCTTAGGGAGGGAGAACCCTTTGCCTGCAATCTCTGCAATAAATCAGGGAGGGGGAAAGCTGATGAACCTGTCCTCCCTCTTGCAAGGAAAGAAGAAGAACCAAGATCCCCACTCTGCAGGAAGGATGGAGAGGAACCAGCTGCTCAGAAGTGCACAGGATATGGTTGGGAGAAAAGACGAATTTCCTTCGGTGGGTTTTCCCCTGCATCTCTAGAGAGAGTGGATTCAAATCTGCATCAAAAGATCAAAAGTGAATTGGAGTCCCATGCTAGTCCCAAACGGACATGAGCTCATATCACACTGAGGTGAATTGTCAGTAATGGGTATGGGAGGAGGCTGCTTGCACAGCTGTTACCTGCATGATACCCGAATCCAGTCAGTGCAATCACTTTGTCATTTTTAGAGAGAACATTATAACACTCAGGAAGTCCTTGTCTACAATTACCACCCAGCAAGCCAAACAGTCACAGTAATACAGCAGCCCAAGACGTTTTGAAATAAAAGTTCTGTTAACAGAAGACAGTTACACAATTGGTAAATAACAGTCAAAATGCAAGTAGGGTTTGAAGAGGAAGAACAGGTGGAGAGATCCATTATGAGTCCAATTCTATCCCCAGACACAAATATGTGCAGCTCCCATATAAGGGCAGTGTTTGTCTCTCCTTAATAAAGAACTGTATTTTTTGGAGAGTAGGTTCATTTCTGCACCACTTACATAACAGGTTTTATTCTTGAGTAGAATGACCATGCAAATAAATTAAACACCAAATAAGAGTTTACCAAACAATAATTTACAACAAATTTCAGAATCCTAGGAAAATGTCTCCCTCTCTATTTTAGGATTTTATCCTGCCACCCATCTCCTCTGAATCAGAGCTTCAGCCATGCAAAATAAATTTGGACTTCATGGAGAGTCTCTGGCTGATCTGACTGAGTTCGATATCTAGGCATATATGCGGCCCCCATCACCACAGTATAATCTTGTTATTTTATAACAACCCAAAAAGTTTATAAAAAATAAATAATCTGCTATCTCTTTATATTATTTTATTGTGCCTTTGTTCATACTAAAGAAAATGCAAGTCTTGGGACTCCATGGATAATAATAGCTGAAAGTAAATTGGGTGAAGAGGGTTTTTTTAATGTTACGCAAACGCTGATGAAAATCAGGTTCAGTAGCTGTATTGTATTCCCAGTGTAATAGTGTTACACTCTATTATTTATTTGGTCTGATTTCCACTATGGGTCTGTTTTAAGAGGCGCTGTCTGTCAACACAGATGAGGAGACCGCACAATTCTATCATACTATACCTTGTAACAAACTGCACTGCTCAAATTAAACACTTACCCTCCCCACTATGCTGGCCAATAATAATGTTATTTGTTCCTAGAATGCCTATGAACAACTGAATCTTCAGCAGGACAATCCAATGAAAGCAACAGCTCATAAAAAAAGCTGGATATATGCCAAACCCCATGTCCCAAACATTGCTTCAACAGCATGTGAACAAAATACCCTCTTCCTCTTTAATCCTCCCTGGAAGAACAATAGCAATCTGAAACAAATTTTTAGCAGTTAAATTTAGCTGTATTGGTATGCAAAAACTTTTACAGAGCATCACAAATATCCCATTAGATCACTCTATTCAAGGTACAATAAAGGCTCTTTCACACTAGGTCTTTTGTATACAGACAGCACAAAGTATTTTCACTGCTGAAGCTACTATGACCAGCGGTCAGAGGCAATGTGCAGAGGCAGCAGCAGCAGCAGAAGAGAGTTGATTTGATACAAATACATTCAAAATAAACTATAACTGAAGAGGCTTGGGTCAAGGGAAAGTAATCCTGGAGAGTCTGCTGATGGGGAGGATTTATTCCAATCACAAATCAACAGAATCCTCAAGGTGTTAATTTAAAATTCCCATTGGCTACCATGGAGATAAATAAATTATATCTAATATATATAAGTAGATGTACACACTTCATACAGAACACACTTCATAAGGATTCAACTACACATGTTTCAGAGTAACAGCCGTGTTAGTCTGTATTCGCAAAAAGAAAAGGAGTGAGCTGTAGCTCACGAAAGCTTATGCTCAAATAAATTGGTTAGTCTCCTTTTCTTTTGCGAACTACACATGTGCAACTTTAAATTAAGCATGCTAGATAAAGATCAGGATAACATTGGCACAGTTTTATCACAATTCTCTTGATATTTGGTGTTGTGGTTGTGGAGAAGAACATGACCCAAGTGCACCCTGAAGGCTCAGAAACCAAAATGCAAAGAAAAGGAATCCCAAAAATAATATTTTTAAGATCTAATGATTTTTAAGTCAATATCATGATTTTTTGGAGTCTGATTCATGGTTTTGGGGGATTGTTAATATTATTTGCATAACAATTGTCACAGGGCCACAGGAAAGACTCCCAAGAAGAGAAAAGAGCAGTGAAAGGAGAAAGCAATTGCAACCATGCATCAGCTGGAGGCCTATAGTCTGGCAGTGCTGTCCAAAATGTGGGTGTAGCTTGTTGAGGAGGGGGCATGGCTAAGGTGCTGAGATGCCCTAAACACAGTGCATCCAATTAGCAGCAGTGGCTGGCAGAGCTCTTCTGGAATCCACCCTGTCTAGGGTGAATCCCTCCTTTCGTGCAAGGGGCCAGGCAAGAGTAATTAGCAATTCCCCATGCCAGCAAAAATGAATAAGGCTCAACAATAGTTGTTCATGAATATCTGGGGCGGGCCAGATATAGTGAAACTAGTTATAATGAAGAACAACTGAAGTCCCAAGTTGTTTCAGTACCTTCAATGCACTAATTAAAATTTTTATGATACAGCAATGAACCTCCACTTCTGTTTTTTGCAGAATAACTTCATTCTATCATCACATACAGAGTGTGCTTTTACATACAACAATCAGATTCTAGTGAGCCCAGAAAAAAAGCTGTTATTCAATAAAGCTATAAACCTTAAAAGGAGATATGGAGGAACACCTTTAATGTGAGTTTGCCCATAATAAATCTTGGGAAAACCTGATTTCATTACTCCACTACACTTCTATTTAAAAAAAAAAAAAAAAAAGACATACAGGTCAATCCCTGGGTTCCCCTACCACCAAAGCCATGTGGTCATAGTAGAGCTGCACCCAGTGCTGGCAGGCACCGGGCACCGCAGGGAACCTTCCCGGCAGGGTTTCAACTCTCTGGTACAGGGGTGGCCAACCTGTGGCTCCGGAGCTGCATGAGGCTCTTCAGGGATTAATATGTGGCTCCTTGCATAGGCGATGACTCTGAGGCTGGAGCTACAGATGCTAACTTTCCAATATGCTGTGGGGTGCTCACTGCTCAACCCCCTGCTCTGCCCCAGGTCCTGCCACCACTCCAACCCCTTCCCCCAAGACTCCTCCCCCTTCCCCTGAGCCTGCCATGCCCTCACTCCTCGCTCCTCCCCCACAGAGCCTCCTGCGCACTGCAAAACAGCTGATTGCAGCTGGCGGGAGGCGTGGGGAAGGGGCTGATTGGTGAGGCTGCCGATGGGCGGGAGGCGCTTGGGGCTGGAGGGGGGGCGGATGTGGGGCTACTGACATATTACTGTGGCTCTTTTGCAATGTTCATTGGTAAATTCTGGCTCCTTCTCAGGCTCAGGTTGGCCACCCCTGCTCTGGTACCACCCAGGTGGGGAGGGAGAACTCTTGGAGAAGTGCAGGGAAGTTCTCCAGGTCTCCAAATTCCCATGGCAGCTTTAAGAGCTGGGTGGGGAAGGGCACTTCAGTGCTGCCTGAACCTTCAATCTCTCTCTCTCTCTTTCTTATTCACACACACAGCAAAAGGGAGAGGAAAGTTGGAGAGACGTGGCTGGTAAGTGAAAAACAGTGAGGGAGAGTGAAATGAAAAGAGATCAACCAAGTGAAGAGACGGTGATAATGAATGTAGGATATGGAATGAACAAAAAAGGATACTGAGTCAATGGAGGAGGAAGCAATGGGAATGAGTGAATGAAGGGGTAAATGGGACGAGGGAGGGAATAGAGTAAAAGGGATAGGGAATAGGCAGAGGAAGAGACTAGTCAGGTTTAAACTTGAGCTTAGGCAGTCATTCTTTTTGCGCTCAGACAAGAAAAGTTAGAGGGAACCTTGATCAGGGCAAATATATTTACCTTCTCCAGCAATGGAGCCCTATCCAATCTGGCTAGTCAATGGGGCCAAAATTAGCATTTTTTTAATATTGGCACTTGCCGCTACTCCTTTGGAATAAATGAGAGAAATCAGACCACACACAGAGTTCTGACACATTCTGATAAATCAGAGCAAGCTCCTCCAACAGCGACCAGGAGATCAAGCATAGGATCTATGATAATTTCCCAAAGAAGGACAATACAGTAAAAACAACACAAGACAGGCAGCAGCAGGTGTAAACTTACCACTAGAGCAATTGGGACCCCCCCAGCCAGGCTCACACTGACAGGTGTTTGGAGCAATACAACGACCATGGACACATTTATCAGCACAGTGAGCTGTCAGAAAGAGAAATCAATAAAAATAAGAACATCTTGCACAAAAATAAAAACAAACAATAAAACACCACACAATAGCTTTTTCCCCAATCCAGCTGTTTTATTTTTTGTCTCAAATATCCTTTAAAAACATGAAAAATTGTTTTTAAATTCATGTTTGGTAGCCTCACCTGTGAGTCATTTTTCAGACTTAACGTGTATTTTATAACCATACAACTTATTCTCTAAGTTCAAAATCTCAAAATAAATTCCATTAAGGCTGCTCAAATACTATTTCATGCTAAGCTATGAGAAGATACTCTAAACTTTTGGAGAAAAACTCATGCCAGTTTTTGCTGCAGCAGTGAGTAAAACATGATTTTCTCTACACCACACAGAATACATCACAACACATCAGTACTTTAATATTTATCTTTATGAATGACTGTATGACTCAGAAGCAGCACGATGAAACAAACATGATCACTAGACAAATACAAAATGTAAACTTGCTGACTCCTCCTGCAATTATCATTGCCAACGCTGAGTAGAGCTGGATTAAATTTTTCATTTGAAACTTTTTTTAAACAATTAAGGGCCTTTTTTGAAATTGGAAATTTGTGGGAAAACTTTTCATTTTGACCAGCCCTAATGTTGAGTCTTTTGTGCGAGATGTATTCTAGTGTTTGGAGCACAGAAGTGGGAACCAGAGTCTTCTAATCCTGGGCATAAGACTTACACTAGGTCACCTTGGGCAAATCACAATCTTTTTGCTTCAATTTCTTCACCTATAAATTTGATATACATGTTACTTGCTTACCTACATCATGTGGTGAACGTGAATTAATGTTAATGTTCACAAAGCTCTTTGAAGATGCAAAGCACAGTGTAAATTACTATTGATGAAGAATCAGAAACAGTGGTCTAGCCACCAGAAGGGCATGAAAAGCTACATACCATTAGCATGGGATACTGGGAGGGAAACCTAGAGCAAGAAGGAAGCTATGGGAACCCAGAGCAGAGAGGGAGCAGCACAGAGAAGACTGGAATAGGGAGGGAATCAGGGCTGTTGTGAAGACATGTCCAGAGTAGGGATTGAGGTGAAGGCAGATCTTTGTTGGACAAAAAGACCAAACTGCAAACAAGACAAAGACATCACCATACTGACTGAGGGGAAGGGCTTATGTCAGTCACAGTGGCAGACAGGTAAATTAGTCCTGCCCTCCCAACTAACAGTGATGTTGTCTAATTCTTAGGCCAGGAAACTAAAGAAGCCTCATAGAATTGCCCATCATAGGTAGGGGTACAGGAGTTAGGGGTGGTAAATATTTAAGACAATGATGACTGACCACACCTCCCAGAGCTTGAAATCACTCTAGCAAAGAAAAACAAATAAGGAAAACTACATACACTGAAGGTACATCCCCAGGAAGGTCAGTTAATTTTTGTGTATATATATGTACACACACACACACACACATTGTGGGAATTTTTCAATTCAAACAACAGTAATTTCCAAAAGATACACATGGGATGATGATTCTCTCTGTAACATCTCCAAAGTCTGCCATTTGAAAGAAACATCCACAACAGAAACCTGATCATTTATACCAATGAGAAGTGAATCTTTGGGGGAGGAAAAAAGATAAATGGCTCAGCTGGTCTTTGGAAGAGGTTTAAGGAGGCTAAATATGAATTGGACTTTTGTTGAATGAGTGGAAAATGTGCATGTGTGGATAAAGAGGTGATTACTCACATACTAAACCCAAATTTCTATGCAATGGGGCTACATAGCTCTGCATTGGCCCCACTTTCATTATATCCCATTATGCACACTGTGAAATACATAGAAATAACACATACAAAAGTTTGTATTTGTTAACACAAGCCTAAATAATAATACCTATATAATATCTTTATAACTTAATACCTCCATAATACCTTTATAAGTAACTGCAGAGAAGTCTACTTACTAGACTGTTTTAAACTTATAAAGCTTGAGATTTACAGCCCCCATGAAAAGTAACTGTTATTTTAAAAATAAAGTGAATTTAGTGCTGGTGAAATATGCCAGGTTGCCAATCCTGCAGATTGAAGTCCTTTATCGATCATGTAGTTCAGGCTTCACCACACAGCTACCAATGTGTCCTTGATCTCAAAGTACCTCCCCTAACAGTGAGGATAGCTCAGTTTCCCTCTCCATTAGTTCTTTGGCCAATCCACTAAAGCTGTTAACAAGGATGCCATTAAGAGCCCTCTTTGATGGTGTAAATGGACACATGCCCATCAGGAACTGAATTAAAACCACTGCCTCATTTCACATAGATTACTGATTAACCATTGGATGGCAAAGACTTTGAGTCACTAAAGTCCAGAACTGATTCAGGTGACCTAGAGGAGAAAGACTCTGACCCAGATTCTCAGTTGTGCCCAATACCTGATGGGTACAGCAGAGGGGCACAAAGGAGCCAGTTGTGGCTCCTTGAATCTAGAACCAGCACTGGTCCTGGTGTAGTATAGAATAAAAGCAACCTTAGTCCACTCCACCAGCTGAGGACTACCATACTGCCTACTCTATGAGCAGAGACTATGGACCAACTGCCATTTTGAAAGAAATTCAAATAGGCTTTAAACTAATTTTTCACATCCAAAACTCCTGCTGACTCTTCTGGCCATTCCTTATGTACAAGGAATGCAGGATGAAGTCCATTGATATAAAGGATATTATATAACATGATTATTACTGCTTCCAAAATATTTTAATAAAGATAATTTAAAACATCAAATGAAAATACCATATTTACAAAATTCTACACAAAAGGAGATCCTCATGTAATTCTTTATTTTCAAGAGGTTATACTAAATTTGAGGAATATTTAAGTAATATAAGAAAGGCAGGATCATATTCTATGTGTGCCTAAGAAAGAAGGGAAAGGAGGGACATGAAAAATTTCTTAGTTAAGCTTCTTAAATCCAAAATTATATCCAATTCAAGAAATTTTTCTTTCCATACTCAGGACACTAATATATCCAAAACTGTTTACAGTCATAAAAATAATTAGTTGTTTCCCATATATCTTCTGTGGTTACTGTTGGACTGACAGCATCTGAACTCAAACCAGCATCCTTAACAGATGTTGTGTGAGGCAAAAAAATACCACATCATCAAGTTCTGGCATTTTAATACTCTAAGCTAAATTCAGAGCTGGCACCAAATAGAGCAACAGCATCTGCTCCAGTGGAAGGAAGTGCAAATAGGGGCATATTATCTGTGGAGGTCTATATTGTGTCAGAAAAAGAAGTAAGAAGACTTGCACTTGGCTGTGGGTGGGATATGACTTGGACTAGTGAAAAAGCTGAACGAGGCATCACATCAAGGAAAGAGGTCCTGTTTGCATTATGGCCTACTACAGACCTGATGCTAACATGTTGATGTACAAGGATTGGTGTAACTCAACATTGAGTCTGTCTGGTTCAAATAGCACCAAAAAGTCATTGACAGTAGTAAGCAGCATGCAGAAAGCACATTCAGCACTGCCAAATCAACCAATGCCAAAACAACCATTTATACGAAAAAAATGACAGTATTTTTCAAATGAGAACACATTGCTGGGTAAGCTCAGTGCTGCGTATTAAAACGTAAAAAGTGTTAGCCACATAGAACATTGCCATTTTTATTATTATACTGCTGCAACTGGTGGGTGGCAAACTCTCCATGCACATTTTCAGACATATCACAGGATCATACCAAGGTGAGGGGAGATCATACCAAGAGAATTAAATCATGTTTAGTGCATATAATACAGATCAACTTGACATTTTCAGACACTAACCACATTAGTCCTACCACCAGTACAAGCTCTCTAATTGATACTTGTCTGTTATCACTGGGGTAAAGACAGACAGTATGACATTTAGAGAGAAGATTGCAATCCAGAAACCTCCTTTTATATTAATGTGCTATAGTACACCACCTGTGGTGCAAATTTAGACTTCTCTTCAATTCCACCATCTACTTAAAATATTACACTTGAGTGTTGGAACTTATGTGTCTCATTAACCTTACACCTTTACTTGTGCACCAGGCCTGTCAGCTGTGAAACATAATCAGGTGAATCAAAATTTCTGAAAAGCATTTTATGCATCTGCATAGTAACTAAGAAAGTGATATGAAATTTCTTAATCATAAGCCATTATGGACTGTGTTTAAACAGCTGTGCATAGAGTTATCGGATGTCAAAAGAAGATGCTGAAGAATTCACTGCAGTAAATCTTGAAATAAGAAAGAGGGTTTGATCTTTAATACAAGGAATGCACAATTTTTGAAGAACTTTGTCAAATACTTGGAAAAGAATGAAACCTATATTGCTCAGGAATAGGGCTGGGTGAAAATTTTCATATTAAAATTTTTTTCAACGAAAACTGCAGATTTGGATCGACCAAATTGTGAATCTGCCAAATTATTTCAGCTGGGAAATAAATAAATAAATAAATAAAATTTTGAAAAACTCAAAGTATGTTTTTGACATATTTGAAATGAAACATTGAGATTTTTCAATTGAAAATGACTTCTCATTTTGAATGTTACTTCAATTTTTTAAAAATTATAGGTAAAAAAGCCCTTGAAAACAAAAAGTTTCATTTCAGGTCAAATAAAATGCATTGTTCATCCTGAAATGAATTTTTATTTTTACTTTTACAGTTTGCTGAAATTTTTGAAAACATTTTCATTTTGGGTCAACCCAAAACAACCACAACCACAACCACTTCTTTTCTTCAATATTTTGGTTCTGCCACTGAACTGAAAAATTGGTTATTTGCAAAACTCCAGTCAGAAATATATTTATAAAGGGCCAAATCCCCAAGACCGTACTTGGCAAAACTACATTTGAAGTTGAATGGCTAAGTCATGACTCTGCTGCCCTACAGGCATTGATCCAAGCTATAGCCCAGTTTTACAACTGGGCCAGACTCTGTGCCTACAGAGCAGTTAGTGGATATTGCATGTGTCTCTGTAGTGGCCACAGAACAAATCCTAGGTCCCCATCCCCTCTTTCACAGGCAGAGTTCATAAACCTGCCTCCATTGCTGTGTATGTCAATGTGATCACTGGGGAATGATGTTGGGGGGAAAGCAATGCCTCCCTAATGTCCCAGCATGGGGAGAAATGGGGAAACAGGTTCTCCTTGCTGACTGACAACTGACAGGAGCAAGGCGATACAGTACCAGATAACTGCCAAATGGAGCCATCAGCCCAGAAAGGACACTGCAACTGAGAATGACCCTTCTAAGGCAAAAGAAGTGACGAGGAGAAAGGGCTTATCCTTTACAACCTCTCTAAGCCACTACCAAAAGCATGTGGTGTTGGTGGGAGTGAAGGCAAACAGAATTCTGATCCCCAGAATCTGCACAGACAGCTCCCTGGAAGTTACTGTAGTCACTGAGGGGAAAGACTCCAAAGTCCCTGTGAGGAGAAGAGGAAGTAGGCGGGATCTGCAGAGAGACGGTGAAAGCTCTTCTGAAGTTCTGTGGGGCTCAACTGCGATCAGTTTTTCATAGATTCACAGGTTTGAAGGCCAGAAGGGACTACTGTGATCACCCAGTCTGACCTCCTTTATAACACAGGCTACAGAATGTCCACAAAATAATTCCTAGACTAGAGCATATCTTTTACAAAAATATCCAATCTTTATGTAAAAATTGCCAGTGATGGAGAATCCACCACAACCCTTAGTAAATTGTTCTGATAATTAATTATTCTCACTCTTTAAAAATTTATGCCTTATTTCCAGCCTAAATTTATCTAGCTTCAACTTCCAGACATTGGATCATGTTATATTTTTCTCTGCTGGACTGAAGAGCTCATTATCAAATACTTGTTCCCCATGTAGGTATTTATAGACTCTATTCAAACACCCCAAACCTTCTCTTTGTTTTGCTAAATAGATTGACCTATTTGTCTATCACTATAAGGTATGTTTTCTAATCCTTTAATCATTTTTGTGGCTCTTCTCTGAACCCTCTTCAATTTAGCAACATCCTTCCTGAATTGTGGACACCAGAACTGGACACAGTATTCCAGCAGTGGTCGCATCAGTGTCAATTACAGAGGTAAAATAATCTCTCTATTCAAGATTCCCGTTTATGCATCCAAGGATCGCATTAGCCCCTTTGGCCACAGCGTCGCACTAGGAGCTCTGTCATAAATATAAAGGGAAGGGTAACCACCTTTCTCTATACCGTGCTATAAAATCCCTCCTGGCCAGAGGCAAAACTCTTTCACCTATAAAGAGTTAAGAAGCTAAGATAACCTCGCAGGCACCTGACCAAAATGACCAATGAGGAGACAAGATACTTTCAAAGCTGGAGGGGGTGGGGGGGCAAAGGGTCTGTCTGTCTGTGTGATGCTTTTGCTGGGAACAGAACAGGAATGGAGTATTAGAACTTGTTAGTAAGTAATCTAGCTAGAAATTAGTTAGATTTCCTTTTGTTTAAATGGCTGGTAAATAAGCTGTGCTGAATGGAATGTATATTCCTGTTCTTGTGTCTTTTTGTAACTTAAGGTTTTGCCCAGAGGGATTCTCTATGTTTTGAATCTGATTACCCTGTAAGGTATTTACCATCCTGATTTTACAGAGGTGATTCTTTTACTTTTTCTTTAATTAAAATTCTTCTTTTAAGATCCTGATTGCTTTTTCATTGTTCTTAAGATCTAAGGGTTTGGGTCTGTGTTCACCTATGCAAAGTGGTGAGGATTTTTATCAAGCCTTCCCCAGGAAAGGGGGTGTAGGGCTTGGGGGGATATTTTGGGGGGAAGACATCTCCAAGTGGGCTCTTTCCCTGTTCTTTGTTTAACACGCTTGGTGGTGAAGCATAGGGTTCAAGGACAAGGCAAAGTTTGTACCTTGGGGAAGTTTTTAACCTAAGCTGGTAAGAATATGCTTAGGGGGTCTTTCATGCAGGTCCCCACATCTGTACCCTAGAGTTCAGAGTGGGGAAGGAACCTTGACAAGCTCATGTTCAGATGATTATCCACCTCGATTCCCAAATCTTTTTCAGAGCCACTGCTTTTCAGGACATAGCCCCCCCATCCTATAAGTATGGCCTAAATTCTTTGTTCCTAGATGTATACATTTGCATTCAGTTGTATTAAAATGCACATTGTTTGCTTGTGACCAGTTTACCAAGCAATCTAGTGACCTGTCCTCTTCATTATTTACCATTCCCCCCATTCTTTTGTCATCTGCAAACTTTATCAGTGATGATTTTATATTTTCTTGTTACCTGTGGTATTGGACATCCAAAATGAAGCTCATCTCCACAGAAGTAATGGAGGTGAGTGGCCTCTGCTATTTAGCCCACTGGTACTTTAGCCTGAGTACAATTAAAAGTCTAGTTCTGCCATCCTTACTTATTCTGCAAGTGGTCTCATTGAAATGAATGGATTGATTCTTTCTTTCCCCCCTAATTTTTGCGGGGGAGTTACTTAGATTTCACTTCTCCTTTAAACTAGGACAAAAATATGTCTTTACTCAGATAATCTACACTCCCAACCTGCTTGACAGAATGTATAACTTTGAGTTAGTCCTACTGCTGCAGTGATAATGAGTGATTTGATCTTAAAGAACACAGTGAGTGCCATCTAATTATGCATCAAGAAATATGATTGGCATCTGTCATGAGTGGGGTCTTCTCTCATTCTCTGTCTAAAGTAAAAACTGCTTTTATTTCTGAAAGCACAAGTATCTAATTTGCGGGTAACTAAAACCACCACTAGCAAACAATGCTAACAAAGGCTTTTCCACAGTGCTTTACTGGTATGTTTCCAGGGATGAATCTGCACTCCACAGCAATGGATTCTGGTCTCCCTCTAAAAAATTGAAATACGTTTTGGCTGTTGTAGCCAAAAAAAAAAAAACATATTGAGTAAACAGTTGTTTATGCTAGATCACCTAAGTTTTGATGATCAGGTTTCTCACTTGTAAGGGCATTATCCAGACATTCCGAAACAAAAAGTTGGCACAATTTCATTGAGATGACAATGGCGTTACAGAATAATTTAAGAATTTAGCAAGTTTTCCTTCATAAGCACAATAAGCATGTCAATTTGACAGGCAGAATCACTACAGATATTTGCTGGGCAGATTTTTCTAAATACATCCATGGCAATGGGTTTGGAATCTAATTTTAAGAAGCATATCATTTTATGGAACATGGTGTTCAAAGCAGGTCATAGAATCAGAAAAATGTAGGGCTGAAAGGGACCTAAGCCACATCTCCAGCACTGACCTATATGTAGAGAGCTGAGGAGATCCACCTCAGGGAGGAAAACTGAGGCAGTGCCACACTTTGCAAGCTGGGGGTGCTACAGGGAAGCCACACCCTACAACATTAACGTATTTCAGTGGTTAACTATCTTACAGTTAGGAATTTTCCCTAATATCCAACCTAAATCTCCATTGCTGCAGATTAAGTTGATTACTTCTTGTTAGTATATGTGCAAAGTGCCTCAGGTGACACATGACCAGGATTTATCACCAAATTTGGTCATCTGGTTGGATCATTAGCTTGCTCAGGCTAGGTACTAAAGGGGAGTGTGACGTGAATGCTGATCCATGCCCCCCTGGATTACTTCTTGACCTACCTTCAGTGGACATGGAGAACATTTCGTCACCATACTCTTTATAACAGTCCTTAACATATTTAAAGACTGTTATCAGGTTCTCCCTCAGCCTCTTTCCCTAGATTAAACATGCCCAGTTTTTTTAACCTTTCCTAATAGGTCAGGTTTTCTAAACCTTTTATCATTTTTGTTGCTCTCCTCTGGACGTTCTCCAATTTGTCCACATCTTTCTTAAAGTGTGGCACCCAAAACTGAACACAGAACTCCAGCTGAGGCCTCACCAGTGCTGAGTAGAGCAGAACAAATACCTCCCGTTTCTTTCATCTGTCACTCCTGTTAATACACCCCAGAATGAATTTTTTCACAACTGCTTCATATTGTTGGCTCATGCAGTTTGTGAACCATTATATCCCCCAGTGCCTTTTCAGCAGCACTACTGCCTAGCCAGTTATTCCCCATTTTGTAGTTGTGCATTTGATTTTTCCTTCCTAAGTGTAGTAATTTGCACTTGTCTTTATGGAATTTCATCTTGTTGATTTCAGACTGATAATCCTATGGAAAATATTTCTCATATAGGACAGATAGATAGTTGTTAGATACAAAGTTATTTTTATATTTGAATAATAAAAGGTCCTGGTAGTAAAAGTCAATAGTAATTTGCCAAGTAAGAATCAACTACGGGACTAGCGAGTGTTCATGTGGTACATCCCTAATCAAACAGCACAGTAAATCTGTGCTAGAAAAACTGAACCATACACAGTACAGATGCTTTCTCTCATTTCCATTTCCAAAATCCCATTTCTTGGTGGCAACAGTGGACAAAGGGTATGCTCCTGAGAATCCAAATGTTACCAAGGGAGGAAGTTTCACTCAGAACTATAATCCTTCAAAAGCCAGCCATGAAATGACATATGTTGTAATTGTTACTACTTTATGGCAATATATAGTGAGGTGCCAAGCTCCTCCTGAAAGCAGGATGGCAATGGAAGATAAGATGCTGTAAGAATTGTGAAAAACTCCCAGAAGCAGCCAGCAGCAGGTCTGGCTTCTAGGCGGAGGCGCGCAAGCAGCTCTGTGCGGCTCTCACGTGTTGGCCAGTGAGCCGATGCTCAGGGCAGGGCAGCACACGGAACCCCATGGCCCCCCCACCAAGGAGCTGGACCTGCTGCCGGCCACTTCCAGGGCGCAGCGCGATGTCAGAACAGGTAGGGACTAGCCTGCCTTAGCCGGGTAGCACCACCCATGGGACTTTTAACCGCCTGGTTGGCGGTGCTGACCAGAGCCGTTGCAACCCAGTGCCTTACATTCTACAACCCAATACTGGGTCGCAGCCCTCAGTTTGAAAAACACTGGTCTAGTATTAAATATGTATGTATTGTGTTGGAAAGGACACAGACACTGGTACTGTATGAGGTGCAACATGCCAGCTGATCATTAGTGAAAATCATGTCAAATGTATCTACTTATACATCTGAGGTCCAATTAGCTTGTCATCTGCATATGCACAACATCAATTGACTTCAAAGAGAGTTGCATGTGCACAACTGATGGGATAATTGAGCCCTTGGTAATTCAAGTTCCACAAGTCTACCTCCAAAGGGGAGTGAACCTAGCATTTTGATAAACACACAGAATTTCAAAGCAATACAAAGTTAAACTTACGGACACACATTTCCCTGCTTTCATAAAATCCAGGACAGCACTGAGATTTCCGTCTGTACATTGTTTTTTCTCCATGCCTGTAGGCAGTACGGTAACTGATTCTAATGAAAAATAAATGGATGTTACATTTATTATAATGGCTTTAAAATAAAACAATGTTTATTTTAGCATATTTAGGAACATCTCGGGTTGATACATAATACAAGAGAAAAACAAAAACAGAGATTTGGCTTTATTGGTTGATAAATTTAACAATATCAATGTTCCATTCTGAAAATCTGCCAATATTACCATCATAAACCTTATTTTTTCAGCGGCCAGTAAAATAGATTAAGCATGGTAAAGAATCACAGAAAGAGTTGCTTTTTTTTTTTATCATTAAACAAGCAACTTTATTAGAATAAGGAATATAGCTTTATCCCTAAAGCCTTTCTCTCTGCACTTTCTCTCTTCACTGTAGAGTTCCAGCCTAGAACCTTCCCAAGCTCTCTCTTGCCTGGCTTCTGACTACAGATTTAAGGAAACAGTACACATACCCTCACAACACCTGATCTAATATGAACACTGAACAATGAACAGCGCACAACTAAATGGCAACATAGAAGACACATGTTGTCAGTACAACATCTCCATGAACTCTGTATCACTTGTATTTCGTATTGTCAATATTAAACTATCTCATGCAGTATGCTCAAGGAGTAGTTACCCAACACCACCATAACTAATGGGTGTATCATATTGGGCAGAAGAAAAAGAATACTTTACAGCTGCTGAGGCCAGTTCTGAGTCACTCATTCCTTCCTTATTTTTTTTACTATGCATAAGAAAGGGATTTCCTTGAACAAGCCTTTTTTTCCCCTGAAGGCAATGTTCCCTTCCTTCAAAGAGGGCAGCAAGTCATATGCCTCATTTTACACCTCCCTCCAGTTACTCCTTATAGGAGCGGAGGGGTATCATTTTTTGGTATATCATACAAATCTTTTTTAACCTGGTCACCACTTATCAGATACACACCACATATATGATGGGTTGACAGACCCTGTGATCTTGACAGGGACAAATGCTATAAACACATATACTATTGACTGATTTAGACAAACATTTTCCAGATGAGCTGAACTGTAACTGCTAGACAGTTTATTCACTATTGTTGATGTACACTGTACACGACGGTCAATTTTTAACACATTAAATATATACCTTTCATACATTACTACAACAAATGAACAATTTGAAAGAATTGATAATTATAAATTACCTGTGTCGAGTGCATTTAAACCAGTTCAGTATGTCAGTACAGCTGGTGTAGTAAATTTGATCAAAAGGATGTGGATATGATTCTTGAACTGTAACTGAATAACTGAAGAGAAAGAAAACAGATTACTGAGCAAGTATATGTTCATAGTATTAATCTTTTTACAAAGAAAGATCAATCCCAGTAGATTAGCTGTAGCTAGAATTGATAACTATACTCAGGTCTTTGGGGGAGAGCCAATAATCCTTAGAAATATTTATATCAGTATTTAACAATATATGACTATGAACTTGGCTGTCCTTTTCCATCCAAGTTTGCCTTCACAGATGCAGACCTGCAGAAGAGAAGTTCCTTGAGCCTCCCTAAGAAACAGCTCTACACATTACACTATCAACTAAGACTGTCTCCTTCCTAAGGGTAGAGTCTATGACTGTCAAGCTCAAACTACTCTGTATGAAAATTTAGGAAATGGCATCAAGGAAGCACTTAGCACACTCAATGCTTTCTCTACTGTGCTACCAGAAGTAGGTGTAAAACGGAGTGGCAAGTTCTTCCCTGGGTGCCTAACAATCAGGGATAACAACTACAAAATGGAACACAGCTAAAAAAGGACAGGATTCATTGAATGGAAGGTTCTCTCATCATGATGGTATTTTGGAACAGGGAGGAAAAAGAAGGATGAGGCCCCTGCCTCACTACACTGAACTATGGAGTAGGCATCTCAAGTACTTAAACCAGGAAAGTGGAACACGTCCAACCCCAAGCCAATACCCCCCTCAGCAGTGATTATCAGTGTGGCAAGGTCCCCATCCTAACCAAAAATTGCAGATTTGTTACTTTGTACAAAGAACCTCAGATCTAGGTTCCTTTCTCACTGCCTTCTCCTCTCCAGGAGGGAGCAACACAGCAGGAATTCACCAATTATAACTCTAATACTGTAGATATTTTCATGGCCTGTGGAACAGGCTCTGAGGGAGGAGATGGATGGTTATCCCAATCTTCAGCCCATCTTGCTCTTACAGTGCTAGACATGAGTAGCTACACTACTAAGAACTGTGAAATGGAAGGGTTTATTTTGGTTTCTCTTTTGCACATGGGGCCATGAACAGGTCAGCTCATAGCAGCAAGTAGTTTATGAGGCATTATGAGTCTTATGTGCCCCAGAAGACCATTCACCCACTCTGCAGAAAAAGGGCCAGCTCCTGAGAGGTGTTGAGCACTCTCAATTTTGATTGATTTTAGTGGAAATTATGGACATTCAATAACTTGGAGGATTGGGTCCTAAGGCCTTAATTTGGTACCACATAAATAAAATAAAATAATCACCATCCTAACAGAAGCATATCAGTGCATACAATTTAGCTTTTGCTCTACATTTATTTTTTTCCTTAATATTTTCATGCAAGTTTATTAAAGATACAGACCACTAAGGGTTATTGTTGTTTGCATTGTTTTTTTAAAGACAGCCTTTCATTTTGTGCCAAATTTTCAGAACTTGGGAGGTCATATTTCTTTTCAAGAAAACTGTACCTGAAATTAGTTATGTCTATCAAAGAAAGTGATTGCTAGACTCTGATTTATTGAAGACTTTAATAATTCAAAGTGGATGGCAACGATAACTAACAATGTAATCATTTAGAAGTTTCTGCAAAATGACTGAGCCCTATTATGCTGTGAATTGTTGGTGATTGTGAGAAAAGTGTAATAAGAGAACTTACAGTTAACTAAAGAGTAACATCTGCATCAGTCATAATATTTTAATGTTCTTAATCCCAATCCTAACATTGTCCATCATTTTATGAAATGAAAAACAGCTAATTGCCATAGACTGGATCTTAACAACCTAATAAATTCTATATTATGCAGATATTAACAGATAGCCAAACATAAAATTGATTTCTGTTTAGTTTCTAAATGTCTACCATGTTGCATTTTCCACATTAAAAACATACAGCACAAGACACAGTAGTGTAATGGACAGATCCACTTGTACTGAGACATTTCCTGATGAATATTAAAGTTAAACAATGACAACTATATGTAAAATTGAAGCTCATGAGGAAGTGCAAGCTTGATTAAGAGGTGGACCAACCATCTTTAAAGAACAGAGTGAAGACACGAACTGAAAAAAAATCACAGACCTCACTAAAAAAAGAAAATTGTTCTGCATGCAGGCAGTGACTGCTCTGCTGGGTAATATATCTGACCAAATGGAACTAAGAATAGATTGTTTAAAGAAAAGTAATGTAAATCTGAAAAATCAGTTGTCTCAAGTGAGAACCAAATTGGAGAAATAAAGACAGGAGACTGAAATTTGTAATACATTTTCCTGAGGATATATCAAAGAAATAAGCTTTTAAGCAATCTCACTGAGCAGCTGGAGAGCCAAGTCTGGAGCCATAAAATGTGGTTTCTTGGCCAACCAGAGAAAATAGAGAGAGAAAATCTGCTAGGACTTTTAGAGAAATGTCTGAAAAAACTGTACCTGAAATCCACTTTGAATACTGTGAATGGAAAGCCTTAGAGGGATGATAAAGAGAATACTTATAGTTATGGTATGCTTAGATACTAAAATGACAGGAATCCTAAGAATATGTTGGATGATAATTGCTGACAGGGTGTGGAACAATTAATTCATGTAACAGTTTTAGGGGATAAAGTGTATTCTGAACCAGGCTTAGAAAGTACAGGACATTAAAGATAAGTACATTTTTTTTAAAATGGCTTTCAAAAAATACAGTTTTAAAGTTTTGTTTCCTGCCAAACTACAGGTACAGCCCAGTGGGAAAGTATACATGGTTTGGGACTCAAAGCCTGCAGAGAAGCCATTGGAGCAAGTGGAATCCATCTACATTTCAGAGGAGAAAAGAATAATTGAATCTTAGAAAACTCTTAACCAGACTGTTTGTGCTGGCAATAAATCAACTTTTCACTGAGTAATGGGATTATAATGTATGAAAGTGAAGGATACATTTTCTTCTGTGGTGCTAATTCCCTAGGTTGGCCACAAACATGTGCCCAGTGTGTGGCCAAATAGGGCCCCATACATTTGGTGTCTCTGATCAGTCAGTATCTATTCTCAGACAGCACCTACAATCTCCCCTTCCTGTTGTGATACTTACCTTGAGAGGGGACATTGGGAATCTAACTTTTCCAAGTGCCCAGAACCCACTCCCTGCTGATTCCTGCATCCTCCTAAAGACAAACAACTCTAATCCATCCAGCTGTCATACCCTGTCCAATCACATGTCATGGGGGTTACCTCAACTTCCCTGGGGCTCTGTACTTCTTATTTTACACAGGGCCAGCTCTGTTCATTCCTACTAGGATCTCAGTTCACATGTAATGAAGATTTTATTATTGGGCGGGCCTCTTACTTAAAGTGTATAGGAATGCCAATGACACAAGCAGTAATAAACTGGTAGCTGGTAGTTACTCTTTTATACTTATGTACCTGCTGTCTGTTCTGAATGGGAATATAAATGCTATGGCAATTTTCAATTTGTGCTTTTATACATTCTACCCACTCTCTAAGCCCCAGAAAATGGAAGGATGAATGAAAGTTGATTTAGAAACACTAGGCAGATTTGTTACATCTTTGTTTTCTGCAGTCTTTGATTATTTATCTTAAAGAAATGTTGCAGTAGATTATTCTTTTCTTTTTGTTTACATTTCTCTTGTGGCTTCCTTCAAAATCATCCCTAGAGCTAAAGACAGCACCACCCAACCCCCTCCTCCCACACCATATCGGACATAAAGTACTATCAGACAAGCTTCTGGCTTTATGCTTGGCATTCAGAAACAGGGTATTTATTCAGCTAACTACTTGATATATATCAGCTAATACAAGTTTTTGCATATTCTAACTTGCATGTGAGAGTTTAAGGCCAGAGAGTTGAAATGTTCCACATGAATCTCAGAGCATTTGTTGGATCAGGCCCTTAGAGGCCATTTTTGATAAACAGTCCATAAAGTGTAGAAATATCACCATAAGGCATGTGTCTCTACTAATGCTCGCCAAAACTCTCAACACTTAAATATATAATACAATTTACTTCTGATGCCGGAAGAATAACCTAATGATAATGAGACCATGAGGCATGGTTTCACTATTATAATTTTCATATTTTAAAAGAAGGGAAAACAAATGCATATTGTTTAATCTTGTCTTACCCAATGTGAACATTCTACTGGCAATTATCATGAAATTATGAAAGCAACGGACTAACTAGATTAATGAATTTATAGCCGTACATTTTAAATTTCTGAATCTCATCAAAAAATTAAGCCAACAAGTCTTAATTTAGATTCAGGGAAAGCTGAAAAGTAAAGAAACACCCTAATCATACTTGGCCCAATTCCAGTATGGCTAATTATATTCTGAATATGCAAATTCTCCTGCTGAGTTAATTGGATAAGGTATTCTTATTAACTTCTGTCCCTGTACGGTTGTGTAGTGTTTTTGGTGTCCTTATAATGGATGCTGCATCCTACCCCAGAGATGACTGCATTTAAATATAAAGCAAGATGGTCCTTTTTTTTTTTCATAGATTCATAGATATTTAGGTCAGAAGGGACCATTACGATCATCTAGTCTGACCTCTTGCACAATGCAGGCAACAGAATTTCACCCACCACTCCTGCAAAAAACCTCACACCTATATCTGTGCTACTAAAGTCCTCAAATCGTAGTTTAAAGACTTCAAGGAGCAGAGAATCCTCCAGCAAGTGACCCGTGCCCCATGCTACAGAGGAAGGCGAAAAACCTCCAGGGCCTCTTCCAATCTGCCCTGGAGGAAAATTCCTTCCCGACCCCAAATATGGCGATCAGCTAAACCCAGAGCATATGGGCAAGATTCATCAGCCAGATACTACAGAAAATTCTTTCCTGGGTAACTCGGATCCTACCCCATCTAATATCCCATCACAGGCCATTGGGCCTATTTACCATGAATATTTAATTACCAAACCTTTTACATATACATGGCCCAATTTTGCATTTTTGCCCTTGTAGTAACTACAGGATCCGATCCACAGTTCATTATTTTTGATCATTTTATAAAACACTTTAAAGCACGTGAAATGCCCTGTATAAAATAAATAATAAATATAATCAGAAGCAACTAAGGATATATCAGGTCTATGATGCTAATAGAAATATTACCTCTCCCAGTGGCTACACACATTTGGATCTTCAAGATTCAAGGATAATGTTGTCCCCATCCAGTGTAACAGTACAACCGGCAAGCACACAAGCCAGTTCAAATTAATAACCATCTTTTCAAATAAATGACCTGTAAAAAAAAAGATTTATATTAGGTCAAGGTAATATTCAAACTATAAACACAGGAAGACAAATTCTTCCTTGGTGAAAGTCCATTGGTTTCACCAAGTTAGAATCTGGCCCCAAACCGGATTATATAGGATAGCAGGCATTTAACAGCAAGACACATGGTGACAGCCTCGTAGTAGGAATATAAGGCTCTCCTTAATAGAATTCAAAATCAGAAATTAAATGTGAATGGGTTAGATGGCATTGAGTGAGCAAATGCACTATAGTTTCACCTCTGGAGACCTGTGTAGGGTGACCAGAGTTTATAGGGGCAACCCCGATATTTGAGGCTTTGTCTTATATAGGCACCTACTACCCCCCACATCCTGTCCCAATTTTTCACACTTGCTATCTGGTCACCCTAGACCTGTGTTGTCACAAGTGAAATTGTGTTAGATGGGCTCAGTTTACATACTAGTGGTTATCTGTCTATATCACAGAACAGACACACAAATTCAAACAACTGCCATCTTTAGCTCAGAAAAGACTGAAGACTGGAGGAGCAGGGATGTTCCCAATCAGAATGAAGATGCAATTAGTTGAGTATTGTCCAAAAGCGCAGACAGCACTTGTTCACAGAACGGCTCTAGGGACAAAGTATTTAGCGTGATGAGTCCCACAATTTAATAAGACCCAACTTCACTTTAAAAAAAACACAATAGAGTATAATGTGAAACAACTTTCTTTTGCACAGCATCTCTCATAAAAACTATATCCCAGAATTCTACATCTATCTATTTCTAATGGCTCCCCTTACTATGTCTGAGTGCTACACAATCATTAATGATTAATGAGGATTTTAGCCTCACAATACCCCTTTGAGGTAGTGAAATATCACCCCCATTTTACAGATGGGGAACTAAGGCACAGATTAGAATAAGAGATTAAACAAGGTCACACAGGAAGTCTATATCAGGAATGGAGCCCAGGTCTCCGGAGTCCAAGTCCAATGCCCTTTTCACTAGACCATACTTCCTCCTATTGACAGAATTCAATATTCTTATTGTTTATTATTTGTATTACTGTAGAACCTAGCAGACCTAACCATGGACTAGGACCCCACTTTGCAAGGAGCTGTACAAACACAAAACAAAAGACAGTCCTTGCTCTAAGTAGTTCACAAGCTAACTATAAGACAAGAGATAAGAAATGGATACAGAAAGAATGGGGAGTACAAGAAAACAATTAGATTATATTGGTCAGCATGATACACAGTGGTGTGTGCACACCAGCAGAGGAGAGCTAGGCAAATGAGAAAGATCTATATTTCAGATAAGATTGGCACAGAAATTATGTGAATAAGGGCAAAATCAAGACTGATCTTAGACCAGTGATGGTTGAATGCACTGTAAAAAGGGTGCATGTTCTGATCTTGGCTGTGAGAATAGACATATCCCACTGCATACAAGGGTGATGCTTGTGCACAGAGAGTTGAACTGGATCATATGCTGATAGCAAAAGATGAACATAGACTTATTTGGAAAAGGACTGTATCTTTAACACATGGAACATCCTACTAACATGCACATATCATCACAGTTAACATATTTTAATAAATATTATTGTCTACCCGGTCTGGGATGGTGAAACTGACAACAAAATCACAGGGAAAAGATGGAAGTCAGAAAAACAAACAAGTAACAATAAATAAACGTTACACTTTTTTTTTGTTTTATATATATATATATATATGAATCACATATTACTCAAACCTGCAAGATGCTGAACAAACCCCTCAATGAGAATATAGAATGTTCACCATCCCAGGAATTGCTCAATACCTTGCAGAATCAGACCCATAATTGCCATGTAAGTGCATAAGTTGACAATGTGGTGTTTTTTTTCAACCAATTTGCTTTAAGTTTTTTCAAGATTTTCTCACAGGTAGTTCCAAATTTTTGGTGTACTTCTAAATTTAACCATCAAATTGCTGTAAAAATCATTTTTACTGATGTCTGATATAAAATCCCCTTATGTAAGTCATAACTTTCTAGGCTAGTACACATTTCTAGGCTAGTACACATCCCTCCCACATCAAAAAACTCATCTTAAAAATAAACTGAAATGCTGCCCAATTGATTTGAATACGTTGTAGCTGAATTTTCAGCTACTGAATTTTAAAATACATACTGAAATGCTTTTAATGTTTAAGACCCAGCCTCTTCTTACTGTTCCCACAAAAGACTAGAATGAAGGCTGGTAAGCAGCAATTTGCCATTTATTCATAAACAATTACCTTAAATTAGAAACGATATACAGAGTCACCAATTCAAACAAAAAATCATCCATTTACAAATTGGAATTTGCTTTTTTGTGTAAAAGTAGAAATTAGACTAAACAATGATTTTATAGATGCTTTAAGGAAGACCTATTATAGATCTGCTATACTGGGCCAGATCCTCATTTGGTTTAAATTGGCATGTTTCCGTTGTAAGCAATAGAGCTATACCATTTTACTTTAGCTGAGGATCTGGCCCTGTATCCTCATATGGCTTCCTAAATCTGGGCAAAAAACAATTCTAAGATTGTTAAAGCTAACTTATGATGTAAGAATAAAGTAGCTTTCCCACCAAAGAGTTAATTTTTAAGTAATGAAAATATTTTTGGTAAAATAAATGTATCTGAAACAAAAAGTTTCTGAGTTGTTTCACTATGGAGTGTTTCACTACAAAACCTACTGACATATTATTTTAAAAGAGGAAAAAATGCACTGGAGCACGGCAGAAGCAACATGAAATAGACAGAGGTACACTTAATGGTATCTCCTTACGAATACAAAATAAATATACAAGCAGTTTAAGATAATGTTTAAAAAAATATCTAGGAAACATGCTTTTTTGGAAAAATTGTGAAGTAGAGATCACAGAGATTGCCCAGTTTTGCAAAACCTTCCTTCAAAACCCAGGCCTGACTGAAGACATTTCATGCTCTGGAACTGGTATTTAGTATGGAGTTCAGTTTAAAAACAAATAAAAGCAGCTGCATTTTCAAGTTAATAATACCAACAAAGTGGTGATTTCCTCCATTAAAATAGACACTTTTATTTATATGCAGACTGTATATTGTATTTCTCTCTCTCTTTTTTTTTTTTAACTTCAATAACTTTGCTTTTGGATACATTTAACAAATTTTAAAATATATTTAAAAAAAATCATTTGCATGAGCCCCCTAGTGTAAAACCTGATTGCATTCAGATCTTTTGCTTAATTATTAAGGAAAATCAAAACAGAAAATCAGTACAACTGATTAGCATTGCTAAAGTGTTTACATTAGCAATTAAAAAAAACCCCATAGATGAGTCATTTAACTCTTGCTGCCTACACTATGCACTGATGTGTCCTGCTCAGAGATCCCTGTTTGCTACTATATAGTGCAACAAAAGTCTCAACAGGTAATATTCTCAGTATTTTTCCAGTGCCCCCAATATGCGGTGTCTACCATATACAGTACAAATGATCTAACAGCTGAAAACATTCATGTTGGAATATGTTCTCTGTCTACATGTTACTGATTAGCAAAAGTATGTGTAAGTAAACAACTCATGTAAGAAGAGAAAGATCTTCTGACCTCATACAGATTTTTGTATAATTTATTACACTGATGTTGTAAAAAGCTGCTACCAGGCCTAGAGCTATAAGTAATTCCATTTAAATCCATGGTAAAGTGTTCCAAAGAGGTGAAGAAGAGCCTCCAGAATGCTCCCTTGTTGCCAGCAATATGTTTGCATATTTAAAACTGCAAAACTAACAAACAATCTAGGAAGTAAGATGTGAAGGCTCCACCAAGGCCATGTGTAAGTTTGCAGAGTAAACTTTAAAAGCAATTTATTTGACTGGTAACCAATCAATGCAACTCTTTCAGCATAAATGAAGTACCCGCCCATCCTTCATCAAGGCATGACTGAAACCAAAATAAATTCAACCTAGCAACAGTAATAAGTATTTCTAACCACATTTTTTCCTCAAAAGAATAGGTAGGATGAACAATGACCACCCAATAATTTACAACAGAAGGTGTTAGAATTTGATTGCCCCACCTCATTTTCTGTTACTAGTACTGG
The DNA here is from genome assembly GCF_965140295.1 of Lepidochelys olivacea. Taxonomy (NCBI): domain Eukaryota; kingdom Metazoa; phylum Chordata; order Testudines; family Cheloniidae; genus Lepidochelys; species Lepidochelys olivacea. The sequence continues at coordinate 81,421,480 of NC_140415.1, read as the reverse complement.
AGGCAAAACCCAGATTTGCAAACAAGCACCATTGTTTTCATTTTGCAGGATACCTGATGGAATTCCTTGGCAATCTGGTCCCTGATCCAAAGTTCACTAATGTCAGTGTAAAGATTCCCATGGACTTCAGTGGACTTTGGATAAGGCCCAGGGTCTAGACCCATAACAGGAATATGATGCTGATGCCTGAAACTGCCATAGGTTGTTCCCTCTGTCACTTACGTCACCTAAACAAGGATAACACGGAATATATATCTGGATGTATGTGTTTGCTAAATCAAACAAAAATAATTAATAATTCTTCTATGAAAACTTTCATCTGATAATCCCAAAGAGTTGTATAAATATTAATGGGCAAAGTTTAAGATGGGGGTATAAATAACCTATAAACTTGTATTCACATGAGTTACCAAGCAATTAAAAAAGTCTGTCTAGTAACCGGGTGAGCAGGTCCTGTAATTGCACTTTATATAGGGATAGTTAACTGTTACTATACCTGATTTGTGCACACAAATCTGGGGTTTGTAGATGTGCCCACTGCACCCACTTTTGATAATCTGGGCCTCATTAAGAAAACCGCATAATACCCCAGTAGTAGGTAATATTACTATACCTGGCAAGCAGTTAACTTTTTTTAAATTAAGTTCAGGATCAGAAGTAGAAAAAAGGAAAGGAAAGCAAACATTCCTCATTTACAGATTGGTAAATGGAGGCCCTACTCACGGTTCTCTGCTCTAAATACTCTGCTGCATAACAAAATGTAAATGTTGGGAGAGGTGGGGGACAAAAGCTAAAATAATGAAAAACATGAAAGCAGCAGAAGCTGCTCAAGGCAGTGGAGAAGTATTTTATGTTCAGCAGAATCAAATGCTGTTGGTGAATTAAGCGGTATTAGAACTGCAAAGCAACAGAGCTATAGTATGATACAACTGCTAACATGACACACTGGACTGAAGAGAAAGGAAAATGCTGATATAGTTTTCCCACTACTGTTGCAAAAGTACTTTTATCTCTGCAACATAAAACATGCAGCAGAAACATATAATTGAATTGGGAAAGGAACTTCCAGAAAAGGAATATCTGCTTTGTTATAATCAGTCAGATATTTTTTGTTCATTTCTGTCCTTTTGTACAGATACTGTATATTTGTTTTGGAAACTTTCTGACCATCTATTGTGCACTCTGTGAAACTGGTAAACTAGGTGCCAGCTCTTGCCAAAACTGAGCACTGACAAATCCATAGCTGGAAATCAGACCAGCTCTCCTGTTCAAGATAGGTGTTAGACTTGTAAGGATGTTTAGACTCTATAAAATGCTTGTAAGTTGCTGCATGCATTAACCTTACTTGTAATATCTATAGCCCATGCTGTAAGGTAATATGTAAGTTTTGCTTTATAACTGTAAAAATGCCTGCTCTGAACTTGTAAACCCAGGAGAAGGAGTGGTTCCCCGGCCCACCTTCTTGTCAACTTTTGGGAATGGGCCACATCCACCCTGATTGAATTGGCCTCGTTAGCACTGACCCCCTTTGGTAAGGCAACTCCCATCTTTTCATGTGCTATATATTTATACCTGCCTACTGTACTTTTCACCGCAGGCATCTGATGAAGTGAGTTATAGCCCATGAAAGCTCATGCCCAAATAAATTTGTTAGTCTTTAAGGTGCCACAAGGACTCCTCGTTGTTTTTATCAAAACTAAGTGCGTCATTGTGAAGCATCACAATACGAAGCCTGGGCTAATTGCCTTCTCACACCTGTAAAGCAGCTATGTGCAAGGAAGCCTGTCCCATCAACTTGAATTCTGGAAGAAGAAAATAAAGATAGCTGACGTGAAAATTCTTCATGTCTTTGCTGTTTGGACTCTCACTGGGCTGAAGCTAGGAAACAGAAGCAGAGATCACTAAGGTTCTGCTTTGGTCCTGCTTTGAGCAGGGGGTTGGACTAGATGACCTTCTGGGGTCCCTTCCAACTCTGATATTCTATGATTCTATGATTCTATGATTCTAAGGTCAACCTGGTTTAGCTTTCAAAAGATATTCAGTGCTGAGAGATTACTACAACTCTGTCACCTTTCGGAACCATAGACTGTAACTCATTGGTGTGTATATGTTGCGTGCTTTAACCTGTAAATAACTCCCTAATTCCTTTTTCCTAATCTTTTTCCTTAGTTAGTTTACCATAGGACTGTGTACAAGAGCTGTCTTGGTGTGAGTTCTAAGGTACAAATTCATCTGGGGTAAGTGCCTGGTCTCTAGGGACTGGAAGCAACTTAAATATTTTGTGATCTTTGGTGTAAGTGACCATTTATCACTAAATCCAGCTTGCCTGGGTTGCCAGATAGACTGCAGTTCCCAAGGGGACTGTCTGTGACTCTACGATAAGACTCATATAGTGATTCAGGAGTTCACATTTGTTACTGGGTTGGTGAAATCTAATTATAGAACATACCACCGGTTTGGGGGTGTCAGACCTGAAATTGGCACTCACAGTTGTGAGCCACTGCAGACAATGTGACACATTGCATTCCCTTGTATTACATTTGTACACAGCCATCCTGCTCATATGATAGCAGATGATGTTATTTTAAAAAGAAATAAGCCCTTGTTCAACATACTTTCATTTTCACATTGTGTTTATAAATTGTGCAATCAAATTGAGTATGGTGTTGGTGATTTAGGAGGTGGACCTCTTCTCTCTCAATCCCTATTGTTTAGGACTAAGCCAATGCCTCAGAATACCATTAGGTGATACAATACCATGCTCCTGTAAATGTCCCCAGATGAGAGACAGAACTTGAGTGTCATCTAAAGAGCTCATGGTACTTTTTGCCAGAATAGCAAGGTTAACACCAAATTCTATTGGTAGCTGTAATCTATGTCCTTAAATACCCACTTCAATTCCACTAGGGTAAGGTATTTTTTTCTTCCTTTCCTAACTCATTGTGTAGTGTTTAGTGTAACGTTAAATCATTTCACCCTAGAGGTGTTAGTTCTTCTGCTATATACCCCACTTGTTTGTAAAGCTCTTTGGGATAAGGCACAAAATAAATGTAAGGCAGCATCATGACATAGGGCATCTTTTTTAAAAAAGAGTCTTTCTTTGCCAGGGACACAAACCTTAATTAAAACAACAATAAAACCAAAACAACTTATCAAAACTTGAATTTGACCTCATCTTGTCAGCAATGATTAGTCTCATGCTAACTTGTGACTATGAAAAACCCAATTGTTTTTATTGATTACATTACAAAATTAATGGATGAAGAGAATGTAATGCAGTACATGTTTTATATGTGGAGTTTAAAAGCGAGTTTAATGCAGTGACTCAGAAAATCTTGCTTGTAAAACAAATATGAATTTATTTGCATATGATCATGGTCACATGGACTGTAAACTGGCTGAAGAACTGTAAATGAAGGTAAATATAAATAAATGGCAGCTTGTTATTAAGAGAGGTTTCTAGGGAGGCACCACTAGGATCAATGTTAGGGTCAGTTTTATTTAACATCTTTATTAATGATCTGGAGGGGAAAGGTAAATGGCATATTAATTAAATTCACAGATGTTACTAAATTGAAAGATATTGCAAACATCTGTGAGGACAGACAAATAATAGAGAAGTCAAAAATTCAGGCAAAAAATTACAAAATGAGAGTCATATTAGAAAAATGCACACATATATATCTGGGGGGGATAATCCAAAACAGAGATGTTCAATAGGATGAGAATACTTGAAAGGCAATAATGCTGAAAAAGACCTAGGGTGATATTGGATTGCAAATTAGATAGGAACTTGCAATGTGTTACAGCAGCCAAAAAGCTAATGAGATTTTGGGCTGCATGGGCAAACTATCATATCACAAAACAGGAAAAGAATAGTCCCTCTGTATATGGCTCTAGGGACAGCGTACTTGCTATACTGAGCACAATTTGGGCAGCTTCCATTTCAGAAAGATGGCAAACTGGAGGAAGTTCAAGAAGCATAAAAATTATCCAAGGACTCGAATGATGGATTCATGAGTGAAGATTATGAGAACTAAATAGCATAATTAGTTAAACGATGAGGGGAGAAAGGGTGTGATATGCATCTACCAGTATTTAAGGAGTGTAAACGCAAAGGATCAGCATGTGACTGGGCCTTGGGCAGTTGCATAAGGAGGGAAGAGAGAGTTACAAGAATCTTCCCCTCTATTGCCCCAATGCAGCAGTCAGACATGATCACAGTCACTGAGAACCCTCAAGCACAGAGACTGTGCCTTCCTAGGTTTCCCAGAAGCATGTAATCCCAAAAGGAGTAAGTCCATTTTCCTGTCTCCCCTTCTTGCCAAACATGGAGAGGCGTGCAGACTGCAGCTTCCCCATGAAAGCATGGGCACAATCTCTTCCAGAATTGCTCCATGGAGGTATGGCCTTACATTGCACCAACTTGGATTAGTACCTCCAAGGTATATTTTGAGCCCAAAAAGAGAAAGGAAATGTTTAAAGTGGTCTTAGGTCGTATAAGAAGGGATATCAGCCTGAAACAGAACACAGGAAAATTTGGGCTGATTCAGGAAATTAATAAAATAGTTGTGGTGTATGTCTTAAAAATAGACCAGACAAATAGACGATTATACTGTAATAGACCTCCATTACTGGGCAGATACAATTTGTTTTTTTTTAAGTGCCATGCTTAATTTTGGTGATGAAAAAAGTAAATAATGAACTAATATCTCTTTTCCAGTTTTAATATCTTAGATCATTTTTATTTTCCTGTGACAGGTATGGCATCTGAATGACCTGGGTAAATAAATAATTTCACAGTCCACATTTTGTGCTGTTTCTTGTAGAAACGTAGTTTATTTATATAGAAATTTTCAAACAAAAGAATCCAAAGCACCCTGCAAAAAATATGCAAAGGAGTCACTTCACCCCCTGCTTAGCTGCAGATACTTCCGGGGTGGAATGTGGTTAGCCAGTATGCACCAGCAACACTACAGAACAATTTTTTAAGAGAGGAAGTAAAAAATAACTTCTTTTGCGAGGTGGAATTTAGATGGCCAGAATGAAATGTAATTACTCAGGCTGGAATTCGGACGCTAACATGTTTAACCTCTCAAAAACTGCCCTGTGTGTCATCCAGCGCTGCAGCATGACCTAGGTGGCTTGAGTAGCACAGTGACGCCTAGCACCATGCCACAGTATTACTGTTGATTACTGACTCAAAGAAAAATACTATTTAATCATCAACACATTCTCCTGAAGTGCCTTGAAAGTCACGTATCCATATTTTGTTCAGAACTAATTCTGCTTCCTGTAGAAAATCAGATGAAAGCACAGCCCAAGATCTCATGTTTTTATTTCAAGTACGACTCTATAGTCTTCCAAGTTCACTTTGTGCCAAGTAATACCCCTCTGTAGGGGGAGTCTTCACAGGCATAAAGCTGGCAGAGCTGCCTCCTTCACCAGCTCCCCCTAGCACCAATGTGCTTGTATAAAGAGAAGGAGGAAAGAGCAGGTTGGGTTTATATCAGGGGCAGAAGGAATGTGGTGGAACCATAGGTTGAAGTGGTTTCCATCATATACAGGGTTTACAGTTTGGTTCAATGGCTCTCAGCACTATACAAATTGTTCCAGCATCCCTGGGTGGTACCAAACTCCACTGCGTCCTTTGCATCAGTAGCAGAAATTAGAGTGGGCCTCTACCTTCCACCAGGGTCAGGTGGCCAAAGATCAGAGAACCGGAATCTGTTCCCAGTCGTGCCCAATATCCACCACATCTGAGCACAGCTCAGACATAATGGAGAAAAGAGGCCTTAGTTTTTCAGGCAGGTTGCAAATGTAGGGCTTGATCCTGCAAACCCTTAGTCACATGAGGAGTTGAAGTCAGTGGAAATATTTGTGTAAGGACTGCTCACATAGGAAAGTTTGCAGGATGGGGCTCTTACACACATTTTTCAAACAATTGACACAAATCCCCTTTCGTCCAAGTGTGTTGTTCAGTTTGTTTCTATCCTTATGAAAGGCACCAAATAAAGTTAAACTGCTAAACTTTCTAGAATCCAAACTAAATTATCTGAAAAATCACAATTTTCAGAAGATTAAATACCAACTAGAATAGAAATCCTGAAAGCTCTTCTTTAATATCAAGAACATTACATGAGTCAAACAAAACTATATACTTATTAAATGTTGTGTATCTATTGTATGTTTCTGATTTATGTATTACTGGTATGTCATTCATTACTTCAAAAACAGGAAAATCCTCCAAAACTCTTAACTTTCCATCTTACCAAACTAAATGTTAAAAGAAGAGCATAGTCAGGAAGAAAGAAGCAATGTGTGATATGATGTAGGGTGGACAAGAGAAGAGAAAATTGTTTTCAAGTAAAACTAATGTTGATGTCTCTGTGTAAACACAGAGATCAAAATAATTTTCAGAGAGAACTAGGGCCCATATTACTGCAACATCCACACAGGCAGATCTCCACAGACTTCAGTGATACTCCACAATAGTACAGGGGTTTTCCTACACAGATGCAGTTGCAGGACTGGAAATGTCATTGTTTCCTAAGAAAATGGAGCATCAGATTACTTTGTCTGACACAAAGATGGAGATCCAGGATCAATAAAAAAGAAAATTAAACCATTACACTGACAGGGAACTTCTCTGAGGTACATTTGTTATGTTAGCAAAAATCTTATTGTAAGAGTTCAATATTCAGAATGCTATTTTTTCCTCTCTCTTTTCTACACATTACAATAAGGATATTTGTCAAACAATCAAAGTACAGTTTATACATATAACATTAAAATGACAGTGGAAACAAGCCAGCATTTTGAAGAAAACTGATTACTTGCAGGGATGGAGGAGAGGGAAAGTTGCCTTTCCTTTTCCCTGAAAAATCTCAATAGGAAGAGCATACACACACACTATAGAGATTGAAATTTTTCAGGGAAAAAGAAATGCAACTTTTCCTCTCCCCCATTCCCTGAAAGTAATCAATTTTCTTCAAAATGCTGGCTTGTCTCCACTGACATTTTAATGTTATATGTTCTGTGACTGGGAATGATTGAAGAGTGGAGGTATTGTTCTGGAATGACCAGATCTATGCTTTTAAAGAAATGCATGCTTTTAGTTTGTTATTCATGTATGTGAGGAATTGTGATTTAGTGGTTACAGCGTGGAATAACAAGATAAAGGAAAATTCAGTCTGGTCTAGCACCACGTGTCCCATCTTTAGCATACTCTCTGTCAGAATAATTGTTGAGGATAAATCTAACCTCAGATGCTTTGGGATTACCATCACAAAAAAGAAATATGAGATAAGAGTATTGAATTTCTGAATAAAACTATGAACACCTTGCGGTTGCTGACAAAGTTGCCCAACAAAATCCTGTGGTTGACCATGTACACTCATTCCTCAACTCCAGCTGTGCCAAAATCCTTATTTGTGCCTTCATTTCTTCTGATCTTGACTATTCTGACTCCCTTTTCTATGGCCTGCTCAAACTTTCCAGATTTCAGCATATGCCATTGGCAGCCTTCTCACCATATATAAAAGAGTACAACCACTTTGCTCGGACAACTCCTCTAGCTCCCTCTTCATTTTAGGATCCAATTCAAACTTGTCCTCCTTACTTTTAAAATACCTCTGCTATCTTGCTCCAACATTCTTTAAGACACTTTCTCTCTCTCCCCCCTTTCTTCTAGGTTCATCCACACATCTATCACTAGCTTCCTCTCTTTCCTTTACATATCTCATTATTGCTGAGGCAAGATCCTTCTTCTCTGCAGCTCTCACCAGCTGTAAGAGCCTTTCTTCTATACTCTCCATTCCTCCTTCAGTGACATATTTTCAAAATCTCATCTGTGGACACCTCATTTGCTTATGCCCTTTAATTTCACTCTACCTATTATCATATGTTTAAAAATTTAACTGTAGTACTGTTTCACTGCATTTAACTTGTTAAATCATCCAAGAAGACACTACACAAAAGAGAGTGTATTATTTTGACTCTGCATTCTTTACATATATTGAGAATATGGCTGCCACAAGCATATCACTGTACTTTGTTACAGAATTTAACATTCAAATGCTGTGACTTAAAACGAAAAAATATGTTAATTAACTATGAACGCCATCTCATTCTAAGAATCTATGAAATTTTTGAGCAGTTCAATGCATTCGTTATAAGCCTTTCTTTATATCTCTAGGAATCTAGTTCAAAGCAATCTATGATTCATTACAGAAGATCCCCCTCATGTCAGCATTATACCACAATATACTGATACAGAAGTCTGGGTAACCCAGAAATGTGTTTGCCCACATTGCCAAGAGAAAAGGTATGAAGAAATTAATGAGCATGACGTGCAATCAGGCACTCATTCACAAAGATTAAAATGGGCACCATTCCTTCTTTTTCCCCCCAAGGGAAACAATCTCTTTTGCCTCAGAATTAGAGTGACTAATATGCAAAACTGAAAGATCCTTTTTTGCTCCTTAAAATTACTTAACAAAACATTAAATATTAAAGGGCCAAATCCTGTTCCCATTGAAATCAGTGGGAATTTTGCCAAGAGATTTCAATGGGACCAAGATTAAGAGGCAGGATGTTACACGCTAGGCTGACTCACCAGCACTTGAGGTTCTTTTCAGTGCTTCTCTTTGCAAAAGCAGTGTGCTTGCTGCTAACTGTGCTGAATGAAGAGTGCTATAGTGAACAGCATTTGCACTTCCTAGATCAGAGCTAGTTATACCCATTTTCCCTGTATACCCATCCCCTTTCACTGCAATGTTTGTCTACACACTCTTGCCATCAGGCACCACATTCATGAACCTCTGTTTATGTGATGGTTGCTCTTGCATGCATCTTTGTCCCTCCTGGTTTACATGTGGAGTCACAGGCAAGATTCAGTTTTATTCTATGTGCTCTTCTTTGGAAAAAAGACACAGCTATAGCATGAGTCTTCAGTACTGAAAACTATATATCCCTATATGATCCTTGCCTGAAATCAGCCTAGACCTTTACATATTTACTTACTAACTTGTTTGATTTGCAAGGTCACATTCAAGCCTCATTAACATAGGGTGGCAACGTAAATTGGTCTAATTTTCCTAGTTGTGAGCCTTTAACACCTGCAGGCCAATAATAACATTAACAACTGGTTTGCTGTAAAATCAGCTGAACATTAGAAAATCCAGAGCCTCGCAGAGCTTTTTTTTAATCCTCCTTAAAGTAAAATATTGCTTTTTGTAGAATAAAGAGAAATGTTACTGAATAAACTTAAACTCTGGAAAATATAATATTGTTAATATTAGGGATTGGGAGTAGTAAAAGATTTCCATTCCATCAATGGCAAAGTAAACAACGTTACATATTATGCATAAAAATGCTTTGATAGTTAAGAGTGATTTAATATCAAAGTTTCCAGTTGTGATTTACATCACTTTCAGTTTTTCTCTTACTACAAAAAAAATTTTTTTTAAAGATGTCCCAAATCATTAAATCTTTACATCCATTTCCTTTCATGATGAACCCGACTCTGTTTTAAAAACAGAGCCTGGTTCATCATGAAAGGAAACTAATGAAGGCACTTGCCTTAGAAACTGTAACAATCAAAGAAAGACCCTTTTGGTTGTAATTAATATTTTTTTAGATAATTTCTCTTATTAAAATATGTTAATTTACTTTGGTTTCAGGTTATCTGAAACCTTTCTAAAAGTGAAGTCTGAAGCTAATTCCTGCTGCAAGCAGTGTAATTTGAAGCTAAAAGAATTGAGACTGCATCTTTATTAACATGAGCAGAAGGACTTAAATCCCAAAACCGTGATCCTTATATGACACATGTTGCATTCTTTAAATCTGCATCTCCTCTTTCCATTACTGGATGCAAAAGGGCAGCAGCACCAAAAGCATTCTGTCATTACAAAAATGGTCTATTCACAGCATTGTCTGACAAAGTACCTACATTAACAATGCACCCCATTCAGTGATCTGATTTTTACAGACATTTGTACACCAAATTCAAAAATCTCTATGATGGTGGGTTTAATGAGGTACTCTGTTATTCTCTGTAATAAAATTTAAAAGAGAGAGACAGAGTTCTTCAGCTTAATTGCCACATCTGTTATTTGGCACTTTACTGTGATTGACTGGAGTGTATGTGTCAGAGACTCTGCCAAAAACAGGCACATTGCATAAATAGACTTATAACTTATAGCCCAACTGGCATTAGCACCTTATCTGTTACGACTTCTACTGTTGGTCAGTTAAAACAATGCATCTATTGGCCCAGGTTCATTCTGTAAAGAGTTATGCGGTGGGTGGTTGATTTTTTTTTATTAGAAACATTTACTGGTTTCAGAAGTAAGGGTTATAATAATTTACATGCACATTTTATAAGATGGTGTCTAACGAGAGGAGTCAGCAATCCACAATGCCAAATGGGACTAAATTTCGTGTTTGCTTACAGTTGTGTAGCACTGTTTTGATGTGGTTGTAGATCAACAACCAAGTGCTGGGACAACAAAGAACTACTATATTACATTTTATGGTCTTTTATTCTTATTAATCAAGTTTGTATACAAAGATAGAGGATAGGAGGTGACACACATTAAAAAGGTATCAATCTTATTTCAGTAAATAATTTACTAATTAGAGACATGGTCCATATTTTGATTTTTTTTTCACCTCAGTTAGGTCACCATTTTCAGTTTGGGCACTGAAATGGCAATAAATCCCAATTACCCATTTTGGGAGGCCTAATGGCTAGTTTTCCTGCCTACATTTTATTTTATAAAACTCTGTGAACTAAGAACGGAGAACTATGCAGCCACCTTACAAATTTCAGTATATGAAGCGTATGATTTTTCTGCTCACATTGCTACTAAGCTTCAGAGAGAGAGCCCGGTTCATTGAATGAAGAGTCAACCTCTTTGCTTTATATACTTCTCCACTGTTCCATCTGATTAATCTTGAAACTGAAGTCTTTAAGGCTTTCTTGCCCTTGGCTGTTTGATGATATGAGATAGAGTATTAGGCTTTGTGCATTCAATCTTGAGAGCTCACTGGCTATCCAGAGCTGTTCTGATAGATGAGAAGGTTTCGGTGGGAATGAAAGTGGTACTGTCTCTTGCAACCTGTAGAACTGGGTGCTCACTTTTGGGATGAAAGCTGAATTAATTCTGCTACCTACTCCTTGTAAAAGGTACAACATCATGGCTGTATGATGCTCCCAGCTCTGACATTCTTCTTTTTGGATTTGATCAGAAGATTGAAGCTCCATTCGGCCCAATCTATCAACTTCCTGTTGAGCAAGTCTGCTGTGATGAAGTTTCTCTTTCAAATTCAGGGTACATGGGGAAGTGGGATTTTTCTCCATCCAGAAGAGTAGGGGAGTGGCCTCTTTCTGAAAAAGCTCTTCCCTTCTTATTGCAGAAGTATTGTCTGTCACTACAAGAATGTCTTTGTTGAACAGTTAGAGAACTCAGGGCTCCAAGGCTGTTTCATACTGCTCTAAGCTTCAGCTAATTTACATTGTGGCTAATGTTCCCGTGCCTCTCCACCCCGTAGTCTCTCTCCTGCTTCCCACATATGTCTTTTACAACACCCGCTTTTCTTAAAACTCTCCTTATTTCTGCAATTGGTGGATTTTACTTGTTTAACTAAAACACAGCTTCAAGATAAGCTATTCAATACTTTCCATATATAGTTCTCAAAGTGCCTTATAAAGAATGTAAATATCTTTATCCACATTTTACAAAGCAGGTAACTAATGCACAAAGAGATGGAGCCACTTGGCCAAGTTCACATAGCAGGTCAATAACAAAGCTGGGAATAGAACTAAAGTCTCCTGACTTCTTCTTTAGTGGTCTATCTATGGACCCATGCTGCCTCCAATACACTGTCCAGCCTCAATGAAAGTAGCCATTTGTGTAACACCATTATCAAAGTCATGAAATTTATGAGTTAGGGGCTTAATCCTGAGAGGTGCTAAGTGTCCTCAACTCTCATTTACTTCAACAGGAATCAGGAGAATTCAGTCAACTCTACAAAAGAGCCCTTTAAAGAAAACAAACAGGATTGAGCAGTGTCACGGAGTGTGGCTCCTCTCTTGCCTTCTCTCCACAAAAACTGCACAGACCCCCATGGTTGTGCCTTCTTGCATGTCTTTTTATTTTGTGTTCCCTCCACCAACTTCACAACAGTCCTTCTGCAACAGCCTACTTACAATATTCAGCTAGTTTCTGGCCCTCTCACTAGGCTCAGCTAGCCCTATTCCTCCCTTTCTCCTTCCTTCCTTCCTCCTTCTGCCTTTCCTTCCTGTGCCTTTCTTTTATCAGGCCGGGGCTGATGGGCAATTAGCTAAGCCGGGTAGCCTGATTGAGTAATTACCACCATCAGCTTCCTACTGGGGAATTAATTACTATTAGAGTGATCAGAGTGCAGGCTCACTTATTTGCATCCTACACTCTGTCACAGGGAGTATATGAGGAGGCAAAGATGCTTTTTGGGTTGCATTGTTTTCTGCTCTTTCATTTAATTATTTTTCCATTTACTTTTCAAGATGTTAACTACAGTGAATGAACTTACAACCTATGATGCCTAAAAGGAAAACCAGATATACTCAAGCTTTGGCATTTCACTTGGAGACAAATGCATCTGGTGCAAACAGGAGCAATTCTGAAAGCCCCTAAGAGATTCTGGCAAGGACAAGAAGTTGTTGTTGCATTCTAGGATGGAAGCTCCAGGGAAGCCCCTGAATGGCACTAATTTTTTACAGGTTGACTGCAGTGGATTCTAACAAGGAAACTACTTGTTCATTTCAAAAACCGACTATCAAAGGAGAGGAAGAAAGACAAGATTGGCTTGCATCTTTCCCCAGACAGTTCATTGCCAGAGGAGAAAGAGTGTTTCATGGATGCTTCCCAATATGACTTTGTTCAACACAGGATGATTCACTTTCTTAAAATGAGAAGACTGGAGACCAAAATAGGATTGGAAAATCTGAGATCTGCAAGGAAAAGGTGTGCATAGGAAAGTAAACAGTCTGAAAGGTCATAGGCATGGAGTCCTCAAATATTTTAGAAGAATGGGAAAGTATCCAAACTTTGGGATGCTTAACCAAACCACTGAACCTTTGAGGTTCGCCCATAATGGAAAACATGTTTTAAGCTTTTATGTTATTCATGCATAACACAATTTGACAAGAACTGTAGTTATGGGAAAAGAAGTCTGGACTTAAAATGTGTATTACAATTGCAGAAAATTAATTGAAAGTGTTTCAGTAAAGAGATTAAGTCTCATGGTGGCTCTCTAGGATGTAGTGGAGGGAATACATGGATGTTGGAGATGGAAGAAGCTACTGGCAGCAAACTGGAACCATTAGAGTAGGCAAGTATCTCAATGTATTCTCTGTGTCTTTTTATTATCAAATCAAAATGTTTCTCTTTATGTTTATTAATTATACTGCTATAATAATTAATAATATTATTCCTCTGTTGGTTATATGCAGTTTTGCCAGAACTAGTGAGTATGACTTTCATTTGGTCTGACCTCCCAGCATAAGAAATATCAAATCTCCTTTAACGTACCAAGGCTTAGCCATCATATAAATGTAGCACTGGTTCTATGGTAGCTCAGGGTAACAGCAATGGGCCAAATCTCCCCTTTGTCCCAGAAACTTACAGAATGTAGTGCCTTTCATCCATCACAGTGATGAAGCATAAATACACTAATACTGCTGTACATTTCCAGCAGACCTCAAGACTGAGAAAGAAGTTCAGCATTTTTTCTTTAATGTTCCATTAGAAGAGACCAATTGTATGGACTTTGCAAGCAACTTTGTAATGTTTGGATTCCACAACAGCATTTGTTCACACATTGTACAGTACATTAAAAGGGGATAATGGTCCTCCTGTTCTTCTCACTTACGTCAGTTACATTGTAACTCCATTGACTTCACTTGAGTTACTACATTTATTCTGGTATAAGTGAGAAGAATACCAGTACAGGTGCCTGAACACACCGAAGGAAAAAAAAAAATCTATGCCTCTCATTTTATTTCTAAGTTTTTCAATAACTAAAGAATAAAATCAAACTCTTCACAACAGGCAATCAATTGTCTTTACTAAATAAAGCCTACAGTTTAAAATATGTATTTCAATCTCACTGGCAGGTACTCTTCAGAAACAGTTGTTATTTACAGTATCTGTCTGGGGGGAAAAAAAGATTAAAAGATCAAGTTACTCTTCACTTCCAAACAAGTCAGGCCACAGCTGTACATCAGATTCTGAGCAACTGTTCCACATGCATACAACAAGGCTTCTGTCTTCCCGCAGGGTTTACTCAGGTCATCTGCATGTGGCATGGATTAAAGCAGCACTAAAGCTCTATTATAAAGTAGGCTAAACAGTGAGTTTATACACACAGTGCCTGTGCCACTGGTAAATTCCTCCATTTGACATTCTCATCAGAGGGGTTTCCATATACTGCATGCAGAGGAGACTGTACAAAGTTTAAGTTCCACTGGAAAAAAGTAAAAAAATGGTGTTTCATCCTGTGTATTTCCATGCTGCATTTAAATAAAGAGAAATAGGAGGGAGGAGCCTACTAAAAGGTCTTTCTGTGAAAAAACCTGCAAATAACGGCAAAGGAGTCAATGATCCTCTGTGTTAATAGAAAAGCAGAATTAAAGCCTTTGTGCAGTTTTCACTTGCAGTCACACCCTCAAATTTTAAAAATATGAGTTGGGGCAGCGGTGGGCTAAAATGGGACCGACTTATCTCAGTGGGACAATAAGCAACCCATCTCTCACCACCCCTGGCATTACCCAGAGGAACAGGCTGGATGTGGGAAGGGGTGGGACATCAGTAGGGGATTTCCTTCCTAGATAGATCAGGGGAAAAGGCTACACTAGCAGGGCCTTGCCTGCTGAGCTTCAGAACACTCTGGGATTGAGTTTAAGGCTCCAACCCAATTTCCCTCCCTCCTGAGGGACATCACAGCTGCTTGTAAGATCCTGGGACTGAAACTGAACCCTGGAGTCTATGGTGAGGGAGCTTCCAAATCCCCTTGCCCTTTTGTCATGTTACCTTCTCCACAGTTATGTCTCTTACCCATGTCAGATCCGTCTGTGAGCTGGAGTGCTCCCACCTGGTTACTAGATAGATTCCCAGTAAGTAACAGAGACCTAACGGAGTAGTAGCTTTATCTTG
Organism: Lepidochelys olivacea; assembly: GCF_965140295.1. NCBI lineage: Eukaryota > Metazoa > Chordata > Testudines > Cheloniidae > Lepidochelys > Lepidochelys olivacea. Next base: position 81,406,280 of record NC_140415.1, on the reverse strand, counting down.
AACTAAACAGTTAAAAAGGGCACACAGACAAAACACCAAATCAGGTAAAACAGATTTCTCTTTCTCAGGAACAGCCTAAAAACAGCAGAAACCTTGTTAGTAGGTTTCAGAATATAGTAAGCAGTTGGAAGCAGCTTAGAACATAATAAAGCAATCCTTTACACTACTTCCTATACTTGAATGGAAAGACATACTAAACTCTGTACTCCATATTACGCACACACAAAAAACCCCACTTTAAACCATAACAATCTCTTCTGTGGGGTGGTAAAACTTGGCTGTGTGGATTGATAATTCCAGAAGGTGTGTGAGATGAGGATAATGTCCTGCCCATCAAGTGACCGTGTCACTCAGAGTTCCACACAAATTATTACAGCAGTGTCTAGAACCCTGTTTTTCTTTTTTGTGTGAGCTACAAATCTTACCCTACAACAGAGACCCTGATTTGAAAGGTCACTAGATGTTGTTCCACAGTAGGCTTTAGTCAATGAAGACTATCCACCTCCCAAGTGGATGAGTGCATTGGCTGAGTACTCACCAAGGGGAGCAGTCCACTCTTCACCCACCCCATCTCCTTCCCCCACCCCCACCCCCGGAGTCAAGGATCAAGTAAAAAGGAGAGAAAAAGAGACAAAGAAAAAAATGTCCTCCTTTGAACTCCAGACTCTCTTGCCTACAGTGAGAACGGGGTCACCTTTGTCCGGGGCTTTGCACAGCTCATGCAAGTCTTTGCCTCACGACTGGACTGGAAAACCTTCTGCAGAACCAGCTGCAGTTATCCTCCAGGACTTGCTGCCTTCTGCCTGGACCCAAGGGCTGCTAGGAACTCCTGCAGGCCGGTGTTAGTTACAGCTCCCTGCACGGCTGGTCTCAGAGCAGTGTGGTGGGGGTGTTACTGGGCTCCCACAGTTCAGTTCCATCCCTGCTGCTCCACTTACAGAGACCCCCATTAAGGAGAGTAAGTGTCTCTGGTTCCCCAGGCCACTCTCTACAGAACCCCACCCATCTCTAGTGCTGTTGCTCATTCCCCTCTGAGGGGTCCTGCGCTGCTGAGTCTGTCACCCCTTCATGGTGGGTTTTCTGCTCTGCTCTCTGACACCTCCCCTTACACTTTTCCCTGTCTTTATGAAGCTTCCCTCCAGCCTCTCATGCTGTTTTTCCTCCTCCTGGCTTCCAGCCACAGCCCCTCATCGTGCCTTGTGCTGCTGTATCTGTCCTTCCCACAGCACACACAGAGGCCAGGACCTGAGCTGAGCTCCCTGACTGGCCTGGCTGCCTGGTCAATTAGACTTATTTGGAGTACCGGCTATTTCCCATTGGACCTGATCTGGAGCTCTCAGATTGGCCAGAGGTTCTTTCAGTTCGAGGATCCTGATTCCTTCTCAGTCCTTCCCTTGTCTCATTTGTATAGGGAGAGGGCCAACCAAAAAAACCCCACCAAGTTTTTGTAAGGGGCCAACTGTCCCATTACATTCCCCTGTGCTTTTCACAACTTACCTCCCTGGTTTCTAAAAATACCTGCCTGATGTATAATATATCACATAACATGTTGGGGCGGGGTGGGGGGACCCCAGTACAGCGGGTATCTCATTGTCCTTGAAAATCCATGCTCACCACTCTGCCCAAGCAGTCACTGTACCACACAGTTGAGTAAGGCATTAGCAAAGTTAATAATGTCCATGACCATGTTCATGGGGGGAATCAAAACATAGGATCCTGAAATGGATTATATACAATTGAGGTTAGGTATTGCGGTTATATTTCACCCCTCCTCTACACAAAAACACTTCCGCTCATTGTTGAGATACTGGGTTGGTAGGACAGTCCTAGTGGAGCAGGTGGGTCTTTCGGAGCCCTTAACCTGACTGCCTCAGAAGCCCCATCTAGCTCTCCCTCATCCTCATCACTTACAGGTTCATCTACTATGGCCACCCATTCAGGACAGCCTAATTCTGGCTCAGATTTTGCACCTGCTTCAATGGTGTACGTCTAAGGGACTCGGTTCTCCCTCTTTCTGCCACTATCACATATATTCCTGAGCGTACTGGGTTTGGCTGGGGCCCTCTGTCTTATTGGTTTGGGAGATAAGGGCATAACTTGAGCTGATCCCCATGTACTGCTCTCTCTAAACCACCCTTCTCTGGCCATACAGCAGACACGGGCAACTCTAGATGGTTGCATTTCAGCATTATGTAGGTCACTGCTTCCCATCTATCCCCTATTTTATTCTGGCTCCTTGACTTGGTGGTTCCCGTCTAGGACTTGGTCACCAGTGCTGATGATGGCTCTGTGAGACTTATGAACATAGTCCCTCTTCCAAGACTAAGCTGCTTTTTCTGACACTTCTCAAGCAAGGGTCACAGGCCAACATGAACTGCCAGTGGTGTTTGTGGATGCATTCATGCAGTCCTCAACTTCAACCTCAGGTCAAGCTGACTTCCATAACACATCGATGGGCAACTATGGATCTCTCCTAAACAACAGACAGAATGGCGCGTAATCCGTTAATGAGTGCAGATAGCTGCTGTTTGCCAGAACCAATTCAGGAAGCTGGTCTTTCCATCTCTGCTTTTGTTCAGATTGCATAGTCCAGAGCACTTTATATATGGTATGGTTGAACCTTTCACAATCCCTCTTCCCTGATGGATGGTAAGGGATTGTCCTACCCTTAGCAATGTGATACATTTTACACAGCTCTGCTATCCCACTGGATTCAAAGTTTCAATCTTGATTGGAGTGCAGACATGCTGGACATCTGTAATATACAAACCAATATTGTATCAGGGCTCTAGTCATTGTAAGTGCAGTCTGACCCCGTGTGGGTACTGCAACAGTAAACCATGTGAACATATCTGTCAGCACCAATACACTCTCACACCCATCAGATGGTAATGGCATTATCTGGTAATGTGTAGTCCAGAGCCACTCCCTCCAGTGGACTAGTTACATTTATACATCCTATAGTGATTCTCTCACAGGGACACAAGCCTTTGGACAAAGCACATCTCTTACAGTGCTTAGTCATTGTGCAATCTCTTGTGCCATATTGGGTCAATAAAAACTCTGTTGAATGACTTTTGTGGTATCTCTGGAACCAAAGTGTCAGGATGGGTCCAATGCATGGGTCTTCAGCTTGGAGCCTGCAAAAGTCCCCTACTGTGACCCAAATTTTTTTCCATTTGGTTCTGAGTAATTTTATAGCACTTCTGAGTCAGAGTTTGCTCCAGTGATTCTCCAGAGCCATCTTCCCGATTCGAGATTATAGGCCAAAAACTCATCTTCAGATCCTCTGCCACTATCATGAGGAAGTCTTTGTTATTCTCAATGTCTGGGACCTCTCCCCACTAGGTCAGGTATGGGACAGGACATCAACATTCTGGTTCAACCGGACAGATTTGTAATACAAGTCAAACTGGAAATCCACCAGCTGGGCTACCCATCTCTGTTCAGGATGCTGCCAGTCTGGGAGCAACAAGTATCTCATTGGGTTGTGGTCCATGAAAAAAAACAAACTTTTGGTACAGCAGATGATCTTTGAATTTTCCAGTCACCACCCACTTCATTGTAAGCAGTGTCAACCTGAATACATTGTAGTTCTTATTTCTTCTGCATTTCTCAATATCGTGCTTGCATATGAAATTACTTTTTCCATTCCATCTTGCTTCTCGCTGAGCACAGCTCCCAAGCCAAGTCTACATGCATCAGTGGTGAGAGTGAATGGTAAACTGAATGGTAAAACTTCAATACTGGGGGACTCATTAACTTTTCATGTAGCTTTCTGAAAGCGTTGACATGTTTGATCCCACACAAATGGTGGTAAGACCTCCTTCCTGCGTCTTCTTTTTGTTTGCACCACCAACTTGAATAGAGGGGCAGCAATCTCAGAGAACTGGGGAATAAATCACCTGTAATAACTCATATAGCCCAATGTGTGTAGTACTTCCCATGGATTAGTTGGCATAGGCCAGTTAACCAAAATTTTAGTCTTTTCTTCATCTACTCAGATACTGAGAGCCATAACTATGTGTCCTAGGAACTGAACTTCCTTCCTCAACAAACATTTGCTAGGCTTCAGTTTGAGGCCATGCTCTTTTAACTTGGAAAACAGTGTCCAACTTCTCCAAGTGGATAGAATCACAGAAATATAGGGCTGAAAGGGACCTCAAGAAGTCATCAAGTCCAGCCCCCTGTGCGGAGGCAAAACCAAGTAAACATAGATCATCTCTGCCAAGTGTTAGTCCAACTGTTCTTAAAAACCTCCAATGATGGGGATTCCACAACTTCCGTTGGAAGCTTATTCCAGAATTTAACTACTCTTATAGTTAGAAGGTTTTCCCTAATATCTAATCTAAATCTCCCTTGCTGCAGATTAAACCCGTTACTTCTTGTCCAATCTTAAGTGGACATGGAGAACTATTGATCAAAGTTCTGTTTATAACAACCCTTAATATATTTGAAGACTGTCTTCAGTCTTCTTTTCTCAAGACTAAACATGTCCAGTTTTTTAAACTTTTCCTCATAGGTCAGGTTTTCTAAACCTTTTATCCTTTTTGTTGCTGTCTTCTGGATTTTCTCCAATTTGTCCATATCTTTCTTAAAGTGTGGCGACCAAACCTGGACATATTACTCCATCTGAGGACTGAGGAAAATATAATTATGTTATCCAGATGTATAAGGAGAATTTCATAGATATAACTGCTCAACATCATCTCCATTAAGCATTGGACAGTGGCAGGGGCACTGAATAGCCGAAACAGCATCAGTGTCCACTCAAACAGTAGAAACCAGGTAGTGACAGCAGTCTTCTCTCTGTCTTCTGGATCCATTGCCACCTGGAAATACCAGAGGTGCAGTTTAATTTTGAAAAGATTTGGGTCCTTCACAAAACTTCCAGAGATGCTTCAATTCTTGGAAGAAGATATGCTTCGTTTCAGGGCACCTGGTTAAATCACCTATAATCACAGCAGAAAAGGACACCTCCACCTTTCTTCACCACTACCACAGCCATGGGAGGATGCCATGGGAGAGCAGATCCTGCATATCGCTTGAATTCCTGGAAGACAGCTGGGGATCTTCCTGTGTCTCTTTAATTGTTCCACTTCCCCCACAGGGATTTGATGGGTATTCGTGGTGTTCTGCACAAAATTGGTGTCATCTTTGGAGAATACATCCTTATGTTTTTCCAATCGCTTGACCAGTCATTGTACCTGATTTTCAGTTAGGTCCTCCTGTTCAATCTGTACTAGAACCTCCTAGTGTGGATAACCAGTGGCTGAGCCTGAAAAAGTCATACCCTCAACCTCCTGGGTGCGTAATACGTTCCCGGTGTTACTGAACACTACTTTTCCCACTGGGACTACTGTATTTGGCAAGTAGACCTCAGCAATGAGAACCCCTGGATGAAGTAGGATGGTCCTTTCACTAGCATTTAACACTATGGGTGGAATTTGTCCACCCTTACTTTGAGCCAAAGCATCAGCCACATATAGTCCGTCGGGCAAATCTGTTGCACAGGACCCTTCCACTGTCCCCTTACAAAAATAAAGGGCCAGATTCTGTCTTGTCAAAAAACCTGAGGGAAGGTTCCTCTTTTGGAGCTTCTCCCCACATTATTTAATGGAGAGGGGTGCCTTCCCTTCAAAATGGGCAGATAGTTTGGCCCCCAGAATCCCCAGATCTTGAGATATTGTCCAGAGCCATTTGTGCTGAGGCCCTGTGCCTCCTCTGCAGCTTCAGGGTCTACTGTCCTTCCACAGTCCATTTCCAGTTGATTTGGCAGGGCTTCTCCCATTTGCCACTGCCACTGGGATCCTCACCCTTCAAAGGGGGTAACCCACAGCACATAGATGGCTCCAGGAAAAAAACTGAATCAGCACAAGACTGCACTAAGTTTTTAGTGAATTCCATGCAGAGTTATAGGGAAAGAAGTGAACAATTGAAAGATAAGTGATTGGGGACAATTCCCTTCCCCCACTCTGACTTGGGTCAACTACTTCCCAGATGCAAAGACAAAAGAGCCCTCCATAGGGTTCAGAAAAGGAATGGTGACTCTGAGCAGGCAGATGACTCTCTTCCACACAGAAGTGGGAGTCCTACACACTGAAGATCCTCTACATGTGAAGCACTGGGATGCATGATCTGGTCCCAAATTTCTAGTTATTCTCTTTGTAAAGATTTACACATTTTCAAAGTTTTGTCTTTCTTGTAATAATACATCCCAAGAAACTAGAATAACGTAACTAAGAAAGTGATGAACTTCCCCATGTTATCTCAATGGAGTGTTAACTTTCAAGTGTAATTATTAGCCAGTAAGCCTCTAGGTTTACCTATGTTTATATGTGGCATTTATAATAACCGAACCACTTCATATATGTATGTATATGAAGGATAACATCTGAGAAATCCCAAAAGAGCCCAGAGAGAGAAGGTACAATCTCAGAATTTCCAGTTTTCAGAATACAATTTAATCCATTCAATGTCATGTAAATTATTGCCCCTGATTAATTGTATTGTAGCAGTTTTGCGTGAATTACACAAAGATAATTCCCTCACTTATTTTCAGGTATATACCACAGGCTTCGACCATACCTGCCCTTCTCTACACTGACCAGTCAGTTGAGGTCAGCATCATGACTTTTAACCCAATTGTTAAAAATTGTATTTAAACCAAATTCAGTATCTTTCAGTTCAGAAAAACCTTCAAAGAGCAACAAAACTGCTGCTCCAGCATACGCTCTCCATAGAAACTCTAGCATCCATACTGTTACTGGTCTCCTCAACACAAGATGATCATCTCATATACAGCCATGGGCTGTGGCAGAAAGCCACAAATAGGCTGTAAGGATTTAAGTATTAACTATATATATATTTATTAGATCTATCTACAATTATGCACACCAACTTTGGCAAGGAAAGATGACAAGTATTGAGGACACTAGATCTCAGATGTAAGAACATGCCAGAATTTATGGATATTGGCCTTCAAACCAAGAATATCTGATAGAAGGATCGTGAGATGTCATCACCACATTAGGGATAATTAAGAAGGCTGTATCTAACCAAGTACATTGCATTCAGGAGTCCACAGAAAACCTCTGGAGAACAAATGCCTGTACATTCTTACTACCATTAACCAGTTCTTCTTTGACAGTAATGGAGGTTCTAGAAGGCATGTAAATCCAGAACAGAACTGTACCCTTAAAGTTAACAGGGAAGGGGGAGGTAAATGGGCTTGTGTTCTTTTTTGTATCTTTGTGTGGTACAAAAAAAAAAAAAGACTTGAAAGGTTTTGTGGAGGGGAAGAGTGAGAGGCTAATTTTAAAAAATTACATTTTGTCTTTCACATTAGAATTCAGGTCTGATTTACCGCAGGAGGTTCTGGGGATATGTCTGCACTAAGCTATTTTACTTAAAATAGCACCAAGGTAAATTTGCTGGCAGCATTTTAGACAAACACTTAAGTGAGTGGAGAACTGGTGAAATTATGACATCAGAAGAGTCGAGTGAACACTGAATAACTGAAAGAGAAAGTTCAAACAGGAATTAATTCAAGGAAATTTTATGGCCTGGTATCATGCAGGAGGTCATATTAGATTATCACAGTTGCTTTTCTGGCCTTATTATCTATTAAAGAAAAATTTTAGTCAGACTGTTTAAAACTATCTGTTTTTTGCTTACTTAACTTTACTTACTTGTTTTTGCTATTTAACTTCAGTGACTAATTCTGCAGAGAGTAAGTCTTCAGTCAAGATTCAGCACTCCCACCCATTTAAGTAAAATATAAGAACTCATAATATGCATGCCTGAAGATACCCAGGAAGTCCCCCAGCAAAACGAGGGAAGACTGGATGCGACATTCCTAATATGTCTAAGATCTAAAAAAGAAAAAAAGTTCAGGTGTTTTTTATACATTATTTAAAAAGGCATAAAAGTCCACAACAAAGGAACTTTATTGTGCTCCCCTGAGAAAACATTGGAGTGTCCTTTAAGAAGGTGGGTAGTGGGTGTGAAAGACCAGCCCTATTCCTGGGTGAAGCTGATGATAAGTTTGTGAGTAGCAGAAGAAATCTTTCCACACAATGTGTTTATTATGCTAGTTCTGGAAAGATATGAGGCTTCTAATTCTGTTGGTAACCCCCAGAAAAACATGAAAATTAGTGCCAGATGCCAAGGGGCCAAGGGGAACATATTTTCTATGAATGTAGAACCAGGCTGTCAGATTATCTGCCCTGTTATGGCATTAAATTATCTATGTGAACATCTATATACAGTGACAAAAGCCAAGTGACACACAGTGATGGAACTGTTGCTACGTAACAACTCATCTGTTTGTGGGATAGTCAGACAACTAAGTTTTAAGCTCCCTGTCTTACATTTCCCTAGTTATAGGTCTCTATTTGCAAACTGATCTTCATAGGCAGGTGTCTGTGCCTAGCTCTTTGCTGGATCAGGGTTACAGCACCCATATTAGGACGATAAGTATTTTCCCTTTCCACATTCTGCTGTATAAGCAACATGTTATAAAAATGTCTCACTTTCCAGGTTAACATGACACTTTTTATGAATATTTAGATATTTATTTTTACATAGAAATTTTATTCTCTATTAGTTACTGCCTTTCACTAGCCTATCACTTTTCTCTAGTAGCATGGGTGAGTAGATTTGCAAACAGAAAAGAATGGTAGTTTTCTAGGGCAATTTAAGTGTGTTTGTAATGTAAAAACTTTCTTCTTTGACGCTCCTTGAAAGCAACACACTGGTGGCTAAAACAACAATACTACAGTACTGTGAATGTTGCTTGTACTGCAAGATCCACTTGTTAAGCATATTGGGCCAAATTCAGTGCACCCAAGCAATCCTTTTCTTCCCCTCCCACTTTCTGAGACATATTTTTGGTGCCTTTTGCTTCCTGAAAGTATTCCAGCTTCCATCTTTCAATGTCATAAAAAATATTATAGATTGCATGAGTTTTTCAAAGGGACTTCCAGTATTTGTGATGTCACTGAATATAACAATCTAAGTATTTTCAATATACCTGGAAATACCAAAAGAATTACATGGTGAGGGGAAAGAAGATATGAGGAAGGGGACATGCTGGAAAAGGAAGATTTTTTTTAACGGGGAGCTGAAGAGGTATTTCTATGATGAATGTCAACGGCCTTTAGGTGTCTAATTCCTTTAGCTTCTTTGAAAATCCCAGCCCTTATCTTTAAAATGATCTCTATATGCATATACCTTAATGCTCTTGTTATATTAGTATTCTGTTTTATGAATTAGTTATCCTTCTGGCTATGTTACACATGATTTCTCTGAAATGACAGACACAGACATCCATGCTAACAATAAAGCAATAGCTTGGAACTGAAGTATATAACTCATTGCCCAAGCAGTACCTGGGGTGAGCTAACATAAGTGTAAAGTGCCACTTTTAATAATCTAGCCACAAAACAGTATGTAGCAGAAATAATCTAGTGCACCACACAGTATCAATCAACACTATTTCAGTACTATGATCTACCTAAATTCATATACTACACAGTCAAAAACTTAAAGCTAGCTGCTGCTTTTTTTTTAACCTCTGTAAATAATAAAATACAAATAAATGTGGCCAGTGCTTTAAAACAATCACTTTGGACCTAAATTTGTTGGTACAAATATAATTATCACTACCTAGCATTAATTCCCTTTAGTTTAATCCTAGTAAAAAGGAGCATCAATGAAACAAATAAATGCCATTCTATGAACTTTGCTTTTCATAGTAATTCAATGAGATATTTGCTTTTCTATTTTTATGTAGTCTCCAAATAAAGAGACATCCCTGTTTTAAGTGACAATGACTTTAAAGACATTAATAGTGATGTTTTAAATAAAGGGGCTCTTATGCACAAAACGGTAATTATATGGGTAATTAAAATCCACTGCGGCAATAATGGTGCTCTGTGGCCTGCAGAGCATTCCTCAGCCATAGCACATACAAAGCTCACAGGCATCATTTACATACTGCTTCTAATAGAAGGGGAAAGCCCAGCTTTTACAGAAAGTCTGGCATAGTTCTAAAACAAGCAGTTTTAAAAAAATGGTTAAGATCCTTTTCTTGAAGGCTGTCTCCCACAGAATAAAAACAGCAGAGCTCCATACTTCGCAAACCTTTATTCTTCTAAATTATTCAGCTGTGCTAGGTCACAGTGATCACTCTTCCAGGAAGGTTTCTTCTAATCAATGGAAGGAATTTCTTATGCTGACAGTCTAGTCTCTCTCTGGCCCTGGCTGGGTGGAATCGTCACAGTTTCATGGGCTTATTTCTTTCCACTAAAAAGACTGACCAAAACATATATTTAAAGCATTGGGGGAGGAGCTAGTAGGGGGTCTGATTCTCCCCTCCTTCTTCCCTGAGACCACATGCGTCCCAGTGCTTCTCCTGGAGCAGTGTGGCTCTGCACTGTCCCTAGTGCTATGAGGGCATAGCACTAACCAAGAGAAAGCTTACAAAGTAGTGGGCAAACGTTATGATTTTTATTGTCATATGAATCACAGTTATAAAAATGGCTGATTTTAGTCATAGAACTTAATAATGATACTTTGAAAAAAGCCATTTGTAAATTACTCTGTCCATATAGAGCCTGATTGCCCACTCATTATGTTAGTGAGCAATTACACGTGCAAGTAGTGCCTTTGAGGTCTATGGTGTACATGTGAGCACTCAACCCTGTGAGTAAAAGTAAGCAATAGTGTTGCATGGGTGTAATACTGAACAGAACTTGGCCCTTTGGTTTTGCTGATATTTTATACATAAACAACACAATCATCTTCTACCAAGGCTCTTATGCTATGTATTTAATATTTAAATACTAATACATCTACTTTAACGTTTTTATGTTTCATTTTTGACAACTGCAAGAACAAAATACAATCGAGCATTCCTTAACTGAATCTATGTTGACACAAACTAGTACAAGCGTAAGTAATTTTGGTGACAGCCTCTCCCAAAAGCATATAAAAAAAGAAAACAAAAAGTTCTAATGACAGAGAATTGAATAAACAGGATAGATTATTTAATATACTTCTATTACCAGTTGCAAACATTGCTTTTTTCTTTCAAGTGTCTCCAAAATCAAGTATTCACTTACAAGAGTATAAACAAAGGGTAAAAAAGTGTGTCGTAATAAATAAAGTGCAATAATTTGCATCCATGTAATCTAAAGCTTTAGGACTCTTTATTCAAACCATTATTACATAGTATGATCAAGGTACAATGCAAAATATAGATAGACCACAAGCAACCTTGAGGAAGCTTAACTCCTTATGCTTCAGTGTTATATAGTAATGGAAAATAAAGATTAAAGAACACCCACAACACCAAAGATCTTCTTGAGAATCATATGTTGCCTTTGAGCTAAGTGTTTATGGGTAAACATGTTTCAAAAGAGGTTAAAGTCAGAGCTGGATCACAGGATCCAAAAAGGCAGTGAAATGACCAAGTATCATTACTCTTATTTATGGAGTAAGGCCAAAATCCTGCCGCCCAAGCTCTCAGCCTGAGAAACTCAGCTGGATACTGGGGAGCGTCGTCAGGGAATAGCGAGAAGAATCCTTCCCCAAAGGCAGTGGAGGAGGAACAGTTGTTTTTAAACAAATACATTTCTAATTGAAGGCCTTTCCACTCCAGCTGTCTTAGCCTAATTTTTAAATAGGCTTACAGTGGATGACGCAAGTCTGCTGCCTCTGGGGGCCAGAGCTACCACAGCGTACAAGCATTCTGGGATCTCGCTTCTTTTCTTGAGTTTTGTAATTCTGGCACATGGTCATGAATGTTTTGGAAAAGATTTTTAAGACAAGGGCTAAATGCTGCCCACAGATATTAGTGTGTACAACTCCTATTTAAGTTTTATTAGTGTAACATACATGTATTTGTGGGCAGATTTTTGTCCAAAATTTGCACTAGTGCTTATGGGGCATCTATAATAATTTGATTATATGGACTCAAAAGTATATTGTCGGGAAAAATTCTGCACTAGGAGGTGGAGGCACTAAATGACCAACTTGATCTTTCTATCTTTAACATCTATTATTCTATTTGTATGATTCCCATTCTAAATTTATAATTCTATATTGTCTATTATTTGCTGTCTAATATCTCACACTTCCAAACAGCAGCTGACAAAAACCATATATAAGAACTGCATCAGTTATGTCACTATAAACAGTTTAACTGCTGTAGACCTTCACCTCTTGATGATTTTTTTACATAAGGCTGCTTCCAATGTATTAGTTTCCTTGGGGCTACCAAGCTTAGTTTGACTATTGGCTTCAATAGGCTCTGATGCCAGCCAGCCATGCATAATGGCTTCTTTGTCTAGTTGTCACATGAACAGTTTTAGATTATTTATTTAGATTATTGTCACTCCAGGCTTAAACAGGAAGGCATGCTTTCACACAAATCATCCACTTCGTGGGCTCTCTTTGGCAGGAGCCCTGTGCTTAGAACTATTTTACTCCATAGTTTATCAGGATAGCTGATTACTAAAACCTTGAGAATAAAGTTTCAAAATCTCTCATCTAATTCAACCAATGCTTAATTGTATCCACCTGTCACAAAAACAAAGAGGCAAGTAGCATGAATTAGACAGCATTTAAATAATGATGCATTATCTAATTTCAAGGAAGAATCAAAACCCAATTCAAGTGTTAAACCATACGGATAATAAAAATATATACTGCAGTGGGATTAAAGAGCTGACTGAAAGTAACAACAGAAATAAAATTTAGAGGTGAATTTGGCAGTCATCCTTAATTCATCCTGTTGTGAGCATATTGCAGCAAATGTGGTCAGAAGCATCCCCCATTATTCTGAAACCACCTCAAAAATTTAACCACAATGGGGAGACAAGCACAGCATTTCAGCTACAAAACTGTACCTCTTTGTTTTACCAGTCTCTTCCTTACCAGGATTTATGTACCACTAATTAGAGTTTCAGGTGGTACATAGGGCTTTGCGTGGAGTTCATTCTAAAACAGTGTTTGGGAAAGAAAATACATCAAAGTCAAACTTTTCTGCCTCTAAAATACACAGCTCAAATATCTTAGAAAAAATTAGGAAGATAACACTTATATTGATTTTTTAAACAAGAAAAATACAGATTAGTTTTGTGGTGACAGAAATGTTAGTTTGTATTACATTCTCTAAGAAAGAAATCCATCAAATTCCCTTGCTGTGGATAGCTAATAAGTCTGTAGTAGAGTCTGTGACATGCTAGATGGTAGACAAGCAGCAAACATGAAGGAATCATTCCAGTGTACGCTGCTAGTGCATTGAAATCTATGAGACTCCATTAGGGAATAAACATCAGCCTTTATAAGAACAGAATTTTCTTTGGAAGACTGAGACCTAAAATATTGAGGACTGGACTCTAATCCCCTTACTCACTCTCTGAAATACCGTGCTCTGGAAGCACTACAACTGAAGTCAGTAGCGCTACTACTGGAGTGAGGTGCTGTTCAATTAGAGTAAGTGTAACAGAAACTAGCCCTAAGAGAGATCAGGGTGCTCAGCAGCACCTCACATGATAGAGTTCCAAGTGCCTAAAAGGCCTCGCAAAACAATACGACTTATCCCAACTCCAATGGTGAAATGTTTGAAACAACAATCTGTTTATTGTTTCCTGAGTTTAAACCAATAATAAAATAGTCCAGCTTCAGCCCATCTCATTCCACTGAAATGGCGCTCATCGGTCTCTAAATACCTCTTTCTGGCCAAATCTCAGAACCACTACTCCATCCTCATCCTCCTCAACCTGTCAGCTGTCTTCGACACCACTGACCACACTCTTCATGAAATCTTGTCCTCCCTTAGCTTCCATGATTCAGTCCTCTCTTGATTCTTTTTCTACTTTTCTAGAAGTATGCTCCTTCAGTATGCCATTTGGAGGATTTGCCCCATCCACCCTCCAATTTTCTATACGGGTTAAACAGGTACTTGATCCCCTTCTCTTCTCCCTCTTGCCTCTGGGAATTTCATTTGCAAATACAAATCCAACTACAATCTTTATGCTGACAATTCACAGATCTACCTCTCTACTCCAGATGTGTTTCCTTCTGTCCACTCTAAAATCTTGGCCTGTCCCTCTGACCTCTCTTTGTGGATATCTAGCCATTAGGTCAAGCTCAACATGACAAAAACAGCGCTCCTAATCTTTCTCTCTCAAACTGTCCTCACTCCCTCCTTTCTGAACCACTACAGACAGTACTGCCATACTCCCTGTTACTCAAGCCTGTAACCTGGGTGTCACTTTTGAGTCAGCTCTATCTCAAGTTCCTCATACCCAGGCTGGGTCTAAACCTTGCCAATTCTTTCTGCCACTGTCACTAAGATATGGCCTTACCCATCTATCTACACCACTAAGACTGCCAGCCAGGCTCTCATCACCTCACATCTCTATCACTACAACATATTTTTCTCTGGCTTGACAAATACAATCTTGCCCCCACTGGTATGCATTCAGAATGGTCCTGCAAAGATAATATTCTTAGTTCTTCACTTTGGCTATGTCACCCCCATCTTTGCATTTCTATCCTGGCTCCCCTTTCTCTATCACATCAAAGATAAACTATTTGCCATCACTATTTGCCTTTCACATGGATGTGATTTCTCATAAACTATCCAGATTTTGACTGCTGCCTCCAGTTGGCCAATGGTGCCAGCCTTCATCACTCACTTTTTATATTTTCAAACAAGCCCTTTTTTGCTTTCTCTCATGCTGCCATTCACACTTGGGAGGACCTCCTTGTAAACACCTGCAAAACCACATCATTGTCCTCTTTAAAACTCTCCTTTGCCCACACAAAACTTGACTGTTTATCATGCTGACCAAGGTTGGCTCATCGTTTGCGTGTACTACCTCATCGTTCTGTCCATATCCACCTGTTGTCTTAAATTTACATCATAAGGTCTTTGGGCCAGTGTTTGTAAAAAGCCTACCACGAGGATCTGATCAGGACTGAGGCTCCTGGGTGCTACCACAATATAATTAATAAACAACAACAACAGACACTCATATAGAGCTTCGCACTTTCAAGCTCCTTTACAATTAACTAATAAATCCTCTTAGCACCTCTATGAATTGAATAGTTAAAAAATTAGATAGAATTAGAATTATCCCCATTTTATAGTTAGAGAAACGAGGCAGAGATTAAATATCTTGCCTGAAGTTACACACTGAGTCAATGGTAGAGCCACGATTACAATTTCTGATGCCCAATCCCAGGCTCATTCCTCTAGAACTCCATTGCCTCACACATCGAGAGAGTTCAAAATTATTGTTTCAGTGCACATTATGGATCAATTTATTTGCTAATTAGATATGAAAGATAGGTACATTATTTAAATTAAATTATTACAAGAGCTGCAACTAGACTTGCCTGTCTAAATTTCAGCCTGAAGCTAATTTGTACATCTCACAGACTGAACTACCTGCAGTCATTAATAGATGTTTTGCTTGAGTAAAGACCAAATAGTTTGTCTGGGTTTAACAACAGAAACATTGACACAATTAATCAAACTGGATCAGCAAGGCCAATTGCCCTCCTAGAATGCTATCCCTATTTTTCTGACAAGATGGCTGTAATTGATATCAATAGTCTCAACTAATTGGAATAATGTTTACTACATGAAAATACAGATTTCTCTCACAATTTTATATGCCCAGATGAAAAGAAAACTGGCACAGTTATATATAAATTTGTGCCACATTGTTTTTAATTTATGTTTTTAAGTCTCTGAAAAAGACACGAGTAGAAATTATTAGAGATTAATGTCCTACATTAAATAGGTATTAGATTATCACTGCAAATCTAGGCTCAAATTCCATTATCCTTGCTGATGATGACCAGAACCTTGCTCCTCAATTAGTCCCACTGATTTCAGTGAGACTGTTTGTGGTATACAGTACTATTCAATGTAAGGGAACCAGACTTTGATTAGTAGAAAGGTAGTAACCGTGACAACTAGATGGTCAGATTCTGATGTCAATAAGACCATTCACTGAGTAAGGTGATACTTACGAGTGAGAATCTGACCCATAATCCTATTGTTAAAGAAAAGATTTATAAAAGATTTTTTATTACCACACTATATTTCATAAAAGATATAAAATTAATATAATTAATGTGTATTTTGTAATGTTTTGTACAGCAACAAAAACTATCACATATTCAAGTACTCTGTATTTTTTCCAACAGCAGCTTAGTTTCCATTAGAAAGGGACATCTGATAATGCCAGTGCAACAAAAAGGTATGAGACATGCTGTGTAAAACTTTTGCCCAGTAATTTGAATAGAAACTCAAGGGATACTTACCAGCTGCAGTCAAAAGCCCCCTCAATACAACTCTGTTTTTTGCCAGTTAAACTTAAATATGTTAATACATTTCCTGTGTTCCTTCTGTATCCAAGTGAACTGCTTTTGAGAAATCAAAACTAGCTATTTGCTTCATTAGATGGTTGCGCTCATTTATTAAATATGCCTTTAAAAAAAATGATCATCATAATGTCCACACTGGGCCAGACCAAAGGTCCATCTAGCCCAGTGTCCTGTCTTCTGACAGTGGCCAGTGCCAGGTGCTTCAGAGGGAATGAACAGAACAGGTAATCATCAAGTGATCCATCCCAGCTTCTGGCAAACAGGCTAGGGACACCATCCTTGCCCATTCTGGCTTGTAGCCACTGATGTACCTGTCCTCTATGAATTTATCTAGTTCTTTTTTGAACCCTGTTAGTGTCTTGGCCTTCACAACATCCTCTGGCAAGGAGTTCCACAGGTTGACCGTGCATTGTGTGAAGAAATACTTCCTTTTATTTGTTTTAAACCTGTTGCCTATTAATTTCATTCAGTGACCCCTAGTTCTTGCGTTATGAGAAGGGCTAAATAACACTTCCTTATTTACTTTCTCCACACCAGTCATGACTGTATAGACCTCTATCATATCCCCCCTTAGTCATTATGCTCATGGTAGGTGCTGGATGAACCACCCAGGAGACTGAAATTCCCAGTTTATCTACAAATTAGGAACAGCATATGCAACAGTAGTGTAAAGTTCCCTATATTTTCCTCTTGTGTGCCTGGTTTAGAGGAATCACCTCTAGGATCTTGTCTACTTATTAGCTGTATTGCACTACCAGTGCAACTCCACCAGTGATAGCAGTGGTGGAAGCTGTTATGCAGACAGGCAGGACTCAGGTATTTTTACCACTGTGTCATCTATGTTTCCACACTACAGCTTCTACTATTTCTACTGCATGTAGAGAATTAAAGCAACAAAGTTTGCTAATGTCGAGGCAGCCTAGATATGAGAGGATAATTCAGTACCCAGGACTTTTTATTCCTTGGTGAAATAAAACATAAAAAAAAATAAAAAACATATTCTAGTTTATGTAATGTAAAAACTTATTCAGGGAAAACTAGACTGAGATAACCAACTCATTTTACATAGACCACTGAAAGGACAACAAAGGATCATTTTTGGACAGTTATGGATTAGAATTAGTGAGCTAGAGGTGAAAGATTCACTTTCAATCCCATGAACTGTCCAACTCCCCAATTAAAGTTATTATTTTAAAATGTTAGTCGTTTCTCTTTTAAGGAGATTTGTTAAAGGGCAATCTACATTTCAAATTTGGTTGTATGACAAGAGAATATGGCCGTCCCAACTGTCTTTGTAGGGAAAATGATCTAGTTTTTACAATATAAGACCCACATTTTCAAGGTGTGCATGAGTGCAAGTTGGACACACGCAAAAGTGAAAATTTAGGCCTAAGCTCGTATTGTACATCCAATTTATTAAAAATCTTCTGTAACACCTCTGCTTGGCTGGCATATCTGACTTGAGACTGAAAATAAAACCTGCTACTCAATGGCTTTTAGAAGGAAACAGAATTAAGAACCCAGAAGACATGGATAATTTGCCCACCCAAATTGCTACTTTCATAAATTCTTCCTCCAGCTCAGTCAGTTACACCCTATACTGCACTTCAAAAAGAATGCACATAGTTAATTATGTATGCTTTCTCCCGGAATTGTGTTTTTGGGCACAACTGCCATTCAGGGTTGTTTACAATTAAATTGAAGTCTTAACCCAGCTTTCAGTTTCAGTCTCATATCAGATATGCCACTGCTCATTTAATGCATCTTTTAAGTGCAGGTCAGCAACAATTAAATTACACTTCTCCAAACTGATTTTTAGTTGTAAAAGTTGCTGAACAATAAAATTTTCCTGAAGTCATTGTTGGTCTCTCTTCCAAACTATTTGACATTGCCAAACATAGTTGGAAACCTCACTAAGTTTTACACACAATCTCTTTTATACCATGCTGATAACATATTCTGAATAGAGATTTTAGACCTTCAGTGAACTGAAAGGATTATAGACCAAATGTAGGCACCTAATATAGAGAAAGCATCATCGTGGTGAATGGCATAGGAACTACATTTATATTCTGACTTTAGGGAAGTATCTTACAGCTAGTAGCAACATCTTTGAAGAATTCATAAGATTCCAGACTAATTTGTGTTCTTAGTTCATTCTGGGAAATTCACCTATAGGCTATTCTGAAAATAGAGTTTCCTTTTTTATAGTGGATTTGAGTTTATAATTCCAGCTGAAGTCTAACTAAGGTTTGGAAGAAATAAAAATAGGGAATATTTACACTCCCAAAATGCTTACAGGATATCACACTAGTGAAAGTCTTTATGCAGACACTCCTGAACACAGTCAAGTTATAAAGCAGGTGTGCATTTTTATGAGCAGAACCTGCAAGTTTACGTCCACTTACACCCCCATGTCTCCTCCTGTTGTACAATTGTTTTCAGAATTACTATTAGAGATCAAATTAGTTCAAGGGTTCTCAAACTGGGGGTCGTGACCCCTCAGGGATCGCAAGCTTATTACATGTGGGATAGCGAGCTGTCAGCCTCCACCCCAAAACCCTACTTCACCTCCATCATTTATAATAGTATTAAATATATTAAAATGTGTTTTTAATTTAGAAAGGGGGTCACACTCCCTTTGCTGTGTGAAAGGGGTCACCAATACAAAAGTTTGATAACCACTGAATTAGTTGCTTATAAAAAAAGGCCTTTGAAAACCTTTTCTTTTCCCTTGTTCAGGAACAGCCCAAATGCATCAGAACCAAAGGAGCCGAGTCAAAGTCTAAGAGCCTTCAAAGAAAAACTAAACCTCTTTAAAGAAACAGTTTCCCTGCTACTAGTGTGGTCTGCCAACCATAGGCTTGATCCTGCACTGAAGTGAATGGGCGTTTTCACTGACTGGAATGAGTACAGAATCCAGTCCCAAAGGAGGGGGAGTAGGAGGATGCTATAAGGCATGAGGGAGGAGAGCTGGGGATGTACTGAGTGGAATCCCTACTTATCAGTTCACCCAGCAGTGATAACCCTAAAGAAAATTATGATTAGTCTGTTGCCTTGACTAATATGTAAAGTTATTAGCTTCCAACGAATAATTTTGAAGGCAAAGGGACAATGGAGAAAAAGTTACTCTCTGCAGAGGAAACATATTTAAATGTTATTTTCCCCTTGCTTTGACTTAGAGAAATTCTGTCTAAACAGTCTAGACCAATTGGATGTGTGTGGATCATAGAAGTCAGTTTTATTATTTGTTTAAAATAACAGTCTGAAACAAAATATCTGTATATTTACATATCACATCTGGTGTGGGTGCTAAAAGAAGGTATATTATCTATAGAGAAGAAATAAAAGGATTTTTTTAAGTTACTCCTTCACACATACAAAAATGAAAACAAGAGGCATCTGTATATCTAATTAGTTACCAAATCAGGAAAAAGAAGTGCTTCGGACTGTACCCAGTACTTTCAAGAAAGAAAGAATACAAACACATAGCCACTATAAAGAATAAACATGGCCCCTCAAACCAGTGAGTGTTTAAGGAGAACCCGTCTCCAAGGTTTCCACAAACTCAGCTCCCAACAAGTGGGGAATGGCACAGACTTCAGTATAAACGTCACACTTTAAATCCGCATCTGACCCTCTTCTGGAGTGTCGAGAACATGTGGCACAGCAGCTCCCCTGCATCAGGGGACCTGGCAAACATTAATGCATCCGCAAACATTGAGTAACTAATAGAATAAAAGTTTTTTTTTGGAGGGGAATCCAAAGTTGCCAGAGCAAAAAACAACAGCACTCCTGGGTAAAATGAACAGGAGTTCTTGTGGCACCTTAGAGACTAACAAGTACTCCTGTTATTTTTGCGGATACAGATTAACAGGGCTGCTACTCTGAAACCTGGGTAAAATATTCATGTTCGGAGAGGAATGGTGAGTCGAAAGTCGGCTGTAAACGACCCTAAGCGTGTTTCTCTCGGGACGAAATGCCCGATGTGAACCGCTCTCTAATCCACAAAGCGTCCAAAAGACTGGCAAGCGGCATATGAAGGCGATGGATGAAATCCCAGCCCAGCCCAACCTCAACTTGGGGGGATTTCCCCTACAACAGCAACACTTAGGGGGCTTTTACCGCGCTCCCGCCACATGCAAAGTGCTGGGGGAGCAGATACAAACCTCTTGGAAACTGAGCGCAGCCAGCCCAACCCCACGCGCTAAAGGGCAGCGCACTGCTGAGGGGCTGGAGCCCGGAGGTCGGGCACAGCCCCCCCACCCCTTGCCAAGGAGAGCAAGCAAAGCACCAGGCCCTTGCCGGGCTTCCTTACCTGTCCCTGGAGATGCTGAGCTGCACCCCAGCAGCGTCCTCTTCAGAGCTGCGCGCACCCCCCTGGCAGGGTACTTGCTGCGGCGCGGTGGCTCAGCCTACAGCCGGCTGCTCCACGGAGCGGAAGCCAGCATAGTGATTTGGCCCTAGGAGGAAGGAGGCAGGAGAAGTAGATCCCCTCCCCGCCGCACAGCGGGGTCCCCCTGGCCGCCGGGTGTGGAAGGCTCCCGGGATAGGGAGAGCCGGAGGGGGAGCTGAGCTGCGGCTGCTCCTGGGACAGTCACCGACCGAGGCGCTTCTCTGCCGCCTCCTGCCGCTCCTGGCTGGCACGTAGCGCGAGTGCCCCCCGCTGCCGCCCACGCTGTCCCGGGCGGGCTCCTGGAACCTGCTGCTCCCCTTTGTGACACCACAGCGCGCCTCGGCCAATGGCAAGTGCCCCGCCGCCGCGCTGGAGCGAGAGGCGTGGAGTTCCCAGCCCCAGGGAGAGGAGCCGGAGCAGAGGATGCTGCTGCTGTCTCCAACTTGGCTGGCCGGCGTGGGACAGCCCCCCGCCCAGCCACACATACGCTGCCTGGTGAAATGCCCCTCTGCCCCGCGGCAAGGAGCGCCCGCAGCCAGAGCGCCCCCCCCCCCGGAGCCAGTGGCGGGACACACGCCAGGAGATTTACAGGCAGGACAGAAAGGCACCCCGAGGCCGCCGTCAGCGGTAGGTACAACCGGCCGGCTCGCTGCGCTGGGCAGGCTGTGCTCAGCTTCGCACTCTCCCGAGCCTGAGGTTGGCCAGGGGCCGGACTGCTACTGGAGGCAAGTTGGGGCTGCCTGAGAGCTCCAGTGCCCGGCCCAGGCCCCAGGGCCCAACCGCTCCACTGAGGATCGCAGGGAAGCGCCAGACATGACTTATTGCCCAGACACTGAGGACCCACTTGCAATGGCAAAATGCCACCCAAGGCTCCTCCTACGTGGGGGAAGACTCCTCAGGGGTCAAATCAGCCAAGGGCTTTGCCCTGGAACTATGCCAAGGCACAGCAGGGCCAGGAATTTGGCCTACAGTATCTAGGGGGAAATCCTGGCCCCCTGAAAGTCAATGGGGGTTTTGTGCAGGCTTTCAGCCCAAGCATAGATGCAGGACAAAGCTACACAGGACTTTAGGCCCAGTATTTGTTTGTCATGGCTTGCGCTCTCTCTCTCTCTCTGTGATGGAGGAACAGGTTGTTACTTAGTACCTGCGCATCCCTGGTGCCAGCCAAGGAAGGAGCCAGTGGGCACACACATGCATCTCAGAAGGCCCCAGCCACCCCAGGGAAAGAAAACATACACACAATAGGAGGTGGGATTAGAAATAAGCCTTTGTACTGCAACATGACAAATGTTCCTATTCAGGAAATATGCTTTCTCGGCGCTCTCCACACCAGCATCCCCACCCTTTTTTAAGGCAAAAGATTGTGTTTCTGTTTTCTCCCTTCATTAAGTTCTCCCATGCCACTATATTTCAGGGGAGTTAAAAGATGCATCCTTTTCTCCCAAAATATTTTCAAGCTGTCAGAGGGTGAACCTTCTTTACCCTTCAAAGAGTAGGGGGTAGCACCGAAACCAAAAATCCTTTCATAAAAGGGGGCAGCCTGGAGTCACTACATCATACAGAGATGCCCAAACAACTTGAAGACTTCCAGAGGTAGGCACAATACACCCCCCAATAATGATGTGAAGTGCGGAGAACTAGCAGCTACTCTTAGCATGGTTTCTGCCCAGAAAACAATATTTTAATTTTATTTTGAATATGGTTTGGACAGATAATAAAGAAAGGCAGCGACTAAAATCCCCCAATACACTGTAATGTTGGCAAATCTCCTACCTACCAGTTATATATCTACTGTACTTATGACAAATAAGTAGGGTGCCTTTCTGACTTTGCACATTGGTAAGATATGTATAGTTTTTCATGCCAATTGAAGTGTTTATGAGTTTGTAAATAAAGTTTTCATTTTGGAGAGTATCTAGAAACTGAGTTATGAAAACACCACTCTGTATTGACAGAAGCGACCAAGCGAAGCCTTTGCGCTCTGTGGTTGAAGACATTTCTTTGAAAATAGTGCCACCTGCTGTTTGCAACAATCTTTTAAGTGTTGGTACCAAACCCCATTGCTTGGGCTCATTACAGTAATAAGATTAGTCCTTGCGTTAGACCAGGGGTCGGCAACCTTTCAGAAGTGGTGGGCCGAGTCTTCATTTATTCACTTTCATTTAAGGTTTTACGTGCCAATAACACATTTTAACGTTTTTTAGAAGGTCGCTCGCTATAAGTCTATATAACTAAACCATTGTCGTATGTAAACAAGGTTTTCAAAATGTTTAAGAAGCTTCATTTAAAATTAAATTAAAATGCTGATCTTACACCTCCGGCACACTCAACATGCTGCCGGCCTGGGGTTCTGTTCACCTAGGCTGGCAGCCGGCTGAGCGGGGCCGACGGCCGGGACCCCAGACCAGCAGTGGGCTGATTGGCTCAGCCTGCTGCCGGTCTGGGGTTCCGTCCGCTGGCTTCTGCCAGCCAGGGTCCCCGCTGCTGGTCCTGCTCAGCCTGCTGCCAGTCTGGGATCCCAGCCCTGTCCACATAGAGTAGGTACCTACTTCCTCCCTGGTTCTGTCCCGTTCTCTTCCTCTCTCTGCAATGAGATGAGGGTGGGAGTGCACTGAGAACAGGGCTGGGGGTGAAGGTGCAGGGTCTGGCCAGGAGCTAGAATGAGGGAGGGGGCTCAGGGTTGGGGTAGGAGGTTTGGGTGTGGAGCGCTTACCTGGGCAGCTCCCATTTGGTGCGAAGGGTGCAGGTGGGAATGTGTGTGTGTGTGTGTGCACGCGCGTGCAGGAGCTCCCGTTTGGTACTCGGGGTGGGGGTGCAGGAGTCAGGGCACGAGAATGGGGTGTGTGGGTGGTGCAGGGGTGAGGGCAGAGGGCTGGGCGTGTGTGAGGGGGGTGCAGCGGTCAGGGCAGAGGGCTGGGGAGTGTGGGCTGGGGTCGTGGGTGTGCTCCCAGCCCCCTGCCCTGCTCACGGCAGGGGGCTGGAGGGGATATGCCGATTCCACCCCCTTCCCCAACGTCCCCAGAGCAGAGAGCGCGCTGCGGCTCCGCTTTTCCCTCTCCCCCTCCGTAGCAAGGGCCATCAGCTGATCCGCCGAAGGGAGGGAGAGAAGGAGGTGCAGGAACCCTGGATGCTGAGGGAAGAAGCGGGGGGAGGGGGAAGCTTGCCTGCCCTGCAGGGAGAGAGCAGTGGGCAGAGAATCATAGAATCATAGAATATCAGGGTTGGAAGGGACCCCTGAAGGTCATCTAGTCCAACCCCCTGCTCGAAGCAGGACCAATTCCCAGTTAAATCATCCCAGCCAGGGCTTTGTCAAGCCTGACCTTAAAAACCTCTAAGGAAGGAGATTCTACCACCTCCCTAGGTAACGCATTCCAGTGTTTCACCACCCTCTTAGTGAAAATATCTTTCCTAATATCCAACCTAAACCTCCCCCACTGCAACTTGAGACCATTACTCCTTGTCCTGTCCTCTTCTACCACTGAGAACAGTCTAGAGCCATCCTCTTTGGAACCCCCTTTCAGGTAGTTGAAAGCAGCTATCAAATCCCCCCTCATTCTTCTCTTCTGCAAGCTAAACAATCCCAGCTCCCTCAGCCTCTCCTCATAAGTCATGTGTTCTAGACCCCTAATCATTTTTGTTGCCCTTCGCTGGACTCTCTCCAATTTATCCACATCCTTCTTGTAGTGTGGGGCCCAAAACTGGACACAGTACTCCAGATGAGGCCTCACCAATGTCGAATAGAGGGGAACAATCACGTCCCTCGATCTGCTCGCTATGCCCCTACTTATACATCCCAAAATGCCATTGGCCTTCTTGGCAACAAGGGCACACTGCTGACTCATATCCAGCTTCTCGTCCACTGTCACCCCTAGGTCCTTTTCCGCAGAACTGCTGCCTAGCCATTCGGTCCCTAGTCTGTAGCGGTGCATTGGATTCTTCCATCCTAAGTGCAGGACCCTGCACTTATCCTTATTGAACCTCATCAGATTTCTTTTGGCCCAATCCTCCAATTTGTCTAGGTCCTTCTGTATCCTATTCCTCCCCTCCAGCGTATCTACCACTCCTCCCAGTTTAGTATCATCCGCAAATTTGCTGAGAGTGCAATCCACACCATCCTCCAGATCATTTATGAAGATATTGAACAAAACCGGCCCCAGGACCGACCCTTGGGGCACTCCACTTGATACCGGCTGCCAACTAGACATGGAGCCATTGATCACTACCCGTTGAGCTCGACAATCTAGCCAGCTTTCTACCCACCTTATAGTGCATTCATCCAGCCCATACTTCCTTAACTTGCTGACAAGAATACTGTGGGAGACCGTGTCAAAAGCTTTGCTAAAGTCAAGAAACAATACATCCACTGCTTTCCCTTCATCCACAGAACCAGTAATCTCATCATAAAAGGCAATTAGATTAGTCAGGCATGAGTGGGAAGAGTGGAAGGAAGAGTGGGCCGGGCAAGATTTTTAATTGCACGCTGCTGTCCCCAGCAGACAGCAGCTTGCCTTTAAAAATTGGCTCGTGTGCTGTCTTTGGCACGCGTGCCATAGGTTGCCAACCCCTGCGTTAGACAAAAGAACATTAACAGAAGTATTAGCAATGAGTTTTTACTGAATTAAATAAAAAAAGTTAGATTTTTTAAAAAAAAAATCTATAATTGTTGTAGAATTACAAAGATTGCATTTATTCCTCTCCCTTCTGCCTCCTCCCCCTTACCCCCTTTATATGCTGAAAATTAACCACACTTTGTGGATCCCTACACAAAGAAATATTTCTGGCTAAGATAATGTCAGAGAAAAATAGACTGAGCTGAAGACTGTGAGAGAGTCTCAAAATGCTATGTCCAGGAACTGTCTTTTCCTTTGTGTGTGCGTTCAGTGCCCAACAAAATGGGTCCCTCATCCTTGACTAAGGTTAGTGGGCACTATCAGAATACAAATACATAAAAGAATTTTGAGACTGTTTTTTAAAATGTCCTCTTTTAGTTCTGGCAAAGTACAGGAACAGGAAACATCAGGTACAATTTTTGAAACCTGAATCATCAATACCAGTCAAGATTTGTGAAACCACAACAAAAAGCCAGATTTTATTACCTTCACTCATATTAAGTAGTATCACATGAGCAGTCCTACTGATTTCAATAGAGCTGCTTGTAGAGGTTCTTTTCAACATGTAAAAGTGGCAGACTCAGGTGAAAAATAAGTGACAAGAGAAATACCTAAAAAGACTGTTTGGCCACAGGAAATCCTTGATCTTCTGTCACAAGGACTGTGAGTAATAATGAATACTTTTAAAGTTATATTATAAAAAAAAAAAAAGGAACCTCCATGGTCACATTGTCTTGCTTAGAAATACCTATTTCCATTAAAATTGGTGTTTTATACTGATATCAACTCTAAGGAATTAAAAACACAACACATTATTAAATAAACAATGGTGAGAACTGAAACTCATAAAACAAAAAATAAAATGTTCATGCTGACATGTTGCACTTAAATATCCCTATAATGGCTAGATTTTTTTCAAAGTATCAGAACAATGTAGCACGTCTGATCATAAGCACTGAAGATGAAGATGATAAACTTTTGATGCAATGGTATAATTCATATTTAGTTTACTACCTACTAACTGCCTTTATGGGAGGATCTTTCCTGGACTTTCTGCTTTCCAAGCAGCTGATCTCCAGTTTGCGTTTAGACTGTTTGATCCTTCCGTAAGTGCATGACTTCATATTTATTTGGATTTTGAAACTCATCTTGTTGCAGTGTGTTACCTATTCTAATCCCTCCAAGAAATGGTAACTTTGCAGTTGAATTCTGCACTCATATGCATTTGCTAGCCCTCCAATTCTAATATCATCATCAAGTACAATTATACTGAATGAACACTTTATACTAGATCTTTAGTTAGCATTCAGAATTAAAATAATACTGACCACTGTTGATACTTTACCCCGTTGGAGAATTTACTTGCTCCTCCTCTTTACCCAGTCTCATGCATGCTTATATGGGTGTGATGGGTTCGGTCACAGAGACCCCCTTGGGACTGTCACCTGACATGCTGAAACTACCTCTGAGGCCATTTTCCCTGCCAGCTTGGGACTCCAGAACCCTGTCTTGTTGAGTCAGACACGCTACTCCATTGCAACACAGACCCAGGGTCTGAACCACACCCCCAAAGCTGCAGACTTTAACCAAAACTGCTCAACAGGTTTCCTATCCCCAGCACCCAGACACCTAGCTTCCAATGGGATCCAAACCCCAAATAAATCTGTTTTACCCTGTATAAAGCTTATACAGGGTAAATTCATAAATTGTCCGCCGTCTATAGCACTGAGAGAGATATGCACAGCTGTTTGCTGCCCCAGGTATTAATCACTTGCTCTGGGTTTAATAATAAACAAAAGTGATTTTATTAACTATAAAAAGTAGGATTTAAGTGGTTTCAAGGAATAACAGAACAAAGTAAGTTACCAAGCAAAAACAACACAAAACATGCAAGCCTAAGCCTAATACTTTTAAGAAACCGAACACAGGTAAATCTCAGCCTCAGAGATGTTCTAATAAGCTTCTTTCACAGATTAGACTCCTTCCTAGTCTGGGCCCAATCCTTTCACCTGGTACAGTCCTTGTTAGTTCCAGCTCAGGTGGTAACTAAGGGATTTCTCATGACTCGCAGCCCCCCTTGTTCTGTTCCACCCCCTTTTATAGCTTTGGCACAAGGCGGGAATCTTTTCCTAATGGAAAAGCACCAGGTTTAAGATGGATTCCAGTACCAGGTGACATGGTCACGTCCTGTGAGACCCCAAGCCTCCATTCTTTTCAGCCTGACTCACATGAGCACAGGAAGGCTTATAAGTAAACAGAGCCATTTACAACCAATTGTCCTGGTTAATGGGAGCCAGCAAGATTCTAAACCACCATTAATGGCCCACACTTTGCATAGTTACAGTAGGACTTCAGAGTAATACTTCATATTTCTAGCTTCAGATAAAAGAATGATACATTCATACAAATAGGACAAACACACTCAGTAGATTATAAGCTTTGTAATGATACCTTACAAGAGACCTTTTGCATAAAGCATATTCCAGTTATGTTT
Source organism: Lepidochelys olivacea (assembly GCF_965140295.1). Classification (NCBI taxonomy): domain Eukaryota; kingdom Metazoa; phylum Chordata; order Testudines; family Cheloniidae; genus Lepidochelys; species Lepidochelys olivacea. The sequence continues at coordinate 81,378,367 of NC_140415.1, read as the reverse complement.
ATAAGTGTGAATATAATGTATTTCCATAAAACATATGGAGTGCAACATGGCAATGGAGCAAACAGCAAAACACAGGAAAAGGAGATTCTTGCATTGAGTAGCACCTTCCTCCATGAATAGTCTGATTGGCTTTAACACATCTTGTCATAAATATAAAGGGATGGGTAAACCCCTTTGAAATCCCTCCTGGCCAGGGGAAAGCTCCTCTCACCTGTAAAGGGTTAAGAAGCTAAAGGTAACCTCGCTGGCACCTGACCAAAATGACCAATGAGGAGACAAGATACTTTCAAAAGCTGGGAGGAGGGAGAGAAACAAAGGGTCTGTGTCTGTCTGTAGTCGTCTTGGCCAGGGACAGAACAGGAATGGAGTCTTAGAACTTGTAGTAAGTAATCTAGCTAGGTATGTGTTAGATTATGATTTCTTTAAATGGCTGAGAAAAGAATTGTGCTGAATAGAATAACTATTTCTGTCTGTGTATCTTTTTTGTAACTTAAGGTTTTGCCTAGAGGGGTTCTCTATGTTTTTGAATCTAATTACCCTGTAAGATATCTACCATCCTGATTTTACAGGGGGGATTTCTTTATTTCTATTTACTTCTATTTTTTATTAAAAGTCTTCTTGTAAAACACTGAATGCTTTTTCATTGTTCTCAGATCCAAGGGTTTGGGTCTGTGGTCACCTATGCAAATTGGTGAGGCTTTTTATCCAACATTTCCCAGGAAAGGGGGGGTGCAAGTGTTGGGAGGATTGTTCATTGTTCTTAAGATCCAAGGGTTTGGGTCTGTGGTCACCTATGCAAATTGGTGAGGCTTTTTATCCAACATTTCCCAGGAAAGGGGGGGGGTGCAAGTGTTGGGAGGATTGTTCATTGTTCTTAAGATCCAAGGGTCTGGGTCTGTAGTCACCTAGGCAAATTGGTGAGGCTTTTTACCAAACCTTGTCCAGGAAGTGGGGTGCAAGGTTTTGGGAAGTATTTTGGGGGGAAGGACGCGTCCAAACAGCTCTTCCCCAGTAACCAGTATTAGTTTGGTGGTGGTAGCGGCCAGTCCAAGGATAACGGGTGTAATATTTTGTACCTTGGGGAAGTTTTGACCTAAGCTGGTAAAGATAAGCTTAGGAGGTTTTTCATGCAGGTCCCCACATCTGTACCCTAGAGTTCAGAGTGGGGGAGGAACCTTGACACATCTAATTACAGAGTAAAAGACTATTAAAAAAATCTGAATCTGTGTATTTGAAGAAAGTAATCTTGCAACTTTCTCTTTAAACACAGCAAAACATTGGTCACATTTTTTCTAGTATTCATCAACTTAGCTCTCTGCACTGATTTGGATAGAATTTATTGTTAGGATCAGAAGAGTTATCAGAATTTAGCCATTCACAAATATCAATTACCAATCAGACAAGAAAAGTGGTGCCACAAGTACTCCTTTTCTTTTTGCGAATACAGACTAACACGGCTGCTACTCTAAAACCAGTCAGACAAGGTGAGTAATATCCTGAGACCCATTCATTAGGCTACAACATTGCATATAATTACCAGCTGGTTTCACCAAAGAGCAAGATGTTCTGCAAGCTATATTTCCTTGTAAGAACAACCCCCACTGTCTTTAGAAAATACTCATTCTTAGAAAAATATTAATACTTATCGCTTTTATAGAGTTCTACATCTTCAAAGAATTGTTGCCTCTTTTTGACCTGAGCATCTGGTCAACTTTCAGGGCCCTGGGAATGTTCCAAATGAAAGTAGAAATCAGTGGAGTCTGGTATCTTCTTTGATGCAGTCTTGTTTATTTACAACAAATGTACAATGTTTCAGGTCTCTGAACACAGAATTAATCAAATAGCAAGAAATGGGTTCTTTTGCTCACAGCACCAAGATCATCATTTCAGCCTCCACCCTTGACCCAAAGCTTCGGGTTTCTCCTAGGACACCATGCTGCTGCTTCTGGCTGGCTGGCTCTCAGGGCTTGTCCGCACTATGGAGGCCACAGCAGCATGGCTATGTGCTGTAACACCACAGTGGGGATACACATTACAACATCAGAAGGGTTTTTTCTATTGCTATATTAACTCCACCTCCATGAGCAATGGCAACTAGGTTGAAAAAAGCATTTTTCCACTGACATAGTTGTGTCTATACCAGGGATTCAGACAGCACAGTGATGCTGCTCCAGGGTGCATAATTTTTCATACTCAAGTGATGCAGCTCTGTCAATCTACATTTTGAGTGTAGATCAGGCCTTAGTCACTCCCAGATTTGTTTGTTTCTTCTGCCTTCCCACACACCCCTGCCCTATCCAAAAACAATATTCAGCAAAAGTCCTCCAACTCACTCAGTTCAAACTCCTGGGTAGGTTCATAACTCCCTTTTGGGCAGATGAGGGGTGTTTCTGATTAATTCATCCTGACAGTTATGTTAATTGAAGTGTGCACTCACACCAAACTCAGAGGTTTGTGATTCATGCAGTCACCCCTACTTCTCAGCATAACAGTATTAACCAATCAACCCTCACAATAACCCGGTGAGCTCGATAAGTATTTATCCCCATTTTACAGATGCAGAAAATTTAGAGAGGTGAGTCAGGGCCAGAATCAGAATTACTTAATTCAGAACATGCTGGTTCCATTTTTGTACTCAGTACATTAGACCACACTACCTCTAGGTGGTTTGGATCATTTTTCTAATTGATTAATGAATTAAGAACAATGTATTTTTCCTTCTCCTTAACCAAAGAAGGGCTGTAACATTGTCCAGTTAAAACTCTAAATGTTTTGAAAATGTATTATGTGTAAATGCATAATTTTATAAATTTAGTTACCACAAATTGACTCAGTTTGAGTTTTAGAGAGACTTGTCCAAAATGCTACAATCATTTGCTCACATTGAGTTGCATAGTCTTCCCACACAGAGGTTGCCATTACAAAAATCAGCATTTTCAACAGCAGGGCAATCATGAAGTAATTCATCTTCTAAACACAATAGAAAACCACAGCATCTTAGATGCTACCATGTAGCAAAAGTGTCTTTTACTAACTTTTTAATGATGACTGCACACAGTGCACAAACCTGGGATCATTACAGGACTAAGAGTGAGACTGCATCAGGTCTATGCTCCAGCTGTAGTACTGGTATCTGGAGCTCTCAGAAACCCCTGCCAGCCCTGGCTTAAAAACGATCATAAAAATTATGAAGCTCAACTTTTTTGCCTTTGGAGTGGCCACACTACACCAAATGATAGACAGGTAAAAAAAAAAAAATCCAGATGGCCTTAAAGCCCACACACTAAGACTTCCATTTCAAAATCATACAAGTCAAACACAATGGTATCCTCCCACTATACTTGGCAAATGTTTCAGGAGCAAAGTATAAACACTTCCAGCAGAGGGCATCTTAATCTCAGTTTATTTGCCAAATAGTATTGACTTCATCCTTGGTTATGCTTATGACAACTTGTTTTTGCTTAAATAGGAAGACTAATGAATATCTACCCTATTATGCTTCTCTGCAAATGCATTCCCCTTGCTACAAAGATTTTATTATATAGTTTTTAGAATCCCCTACTTAAATTATTGATAGCATTTCACTGATATATAAAATACTTTTTGTCATGCTGAGTAGAACACAGAAGATTTTTTCCTATTCTAAATAGTCACATTATCTTCCATTACATATTGAGAAAATATACATTAAATATGCCTTTAAAATACTCTTTTTAAATAAATATATAGACAGATAATTAACATAGTATAGGAGATATTTGGTATGTCACAATGACAGAATAAAAGATCACAAACTTGGGTCAGAATTACTGGATGTTCATACTGCTGAGTTATGAATAAGATTGTCTGCACCTTTAAAACACACTTTTTTGTGATTCACACTGTGGTTTTAGTGATGATATTTTCCTTCATCATGATGGAACATGCTGAAAGTATGGTTTAAAACAAGTGTTTTTCTTAAACTAGAAATAAAAAATAATAAAAACAGGTATATTATATTACTGAGAAAAATACTAAGGAATAAATTCAGATCACAAGCATGAAATGATGATATTTTTCCATATAAATAGCATTTTTAAATGAATAGAATTTGGTTCCACTACTTGAGTTGCTGAGATAAATTGACTGCATGATGATGTCTTTGATCAAGTCTGTCTTTTCATTTAGAGAAAGCATTCAAATTATAATGTGGAACATCTGGTTTCCACATAAAGCTCAGAATTTACCTTCTCTTGTGATCTTCTTATCTGTAAGTTTCACAAAGGGGATATTCTCAGACCATGTTTTTGAATGCCTCCAAGAACACAGCATAAGAGTTACAAGGATAACTATGTAACATGGGACAGGAAAAAGGTGATGAGGGGCATTTTTAGCAACCATCCAGGTACTCAAGCCACTGCCAATTTTTGGGATGGAATATTGATTACTGTGCTTATTGCCAAGAGTAGCACCTATAAGCCTTTGTACCAGCCTTAGCATCACTAAGACAAAGCCAGGGGAGAGGTAGCGATCACAAGGTGTGGGCCTGACTGCGTCTTACCTGATATGCTGGGGTAAGCGTCTGTGAAAAACAGGAAGTAATTCTATATTTGACTTCTGGTGCATGTGTGTCAGGGCCCATGAGACTGCAGACTCTACAAAAGCACATCTGTATAACAGCTTAAAAAGTGCTTGCTTAGTGGTTTTTCTTTGATGGACTTCTTGATATAATTGTAGAAATCACTAACGTAAAAGGGTTTGACAGGTCTGAGGGATTTGGATTTGACCTTCTGGACATCTCTTGGAATCCCCAGCAACAGGCAGCTAGCTGGCCACTTGAACCTTGTTGTTTGAACACTCAAGACCCATCCAAAACATGGGTAACTATTGTTTGAGGGTGCTCTAGAACCTATTATGTTTGTATGTTCTTTAGACTAAATAAAGCAGGGATTTTCAGTAAAAGCATTCTGGAGAGAGTGCTGGAGACTAACAAAGTGAAGGCTTTAAGTAAAAGCACTTGCCTTTTTGATTTATGCCAGCCATATAGCAGATGGTGGTGCTGCATCTCCCTTGGTTTATTTCCTGATACTACCTCGCAGAGAGTAAAGTTACCAAGAGCTTTGGGTTTAGTAACCCTGGGTAACAAAGGGACTAACAGGAAGATAGCAGATCAGCCTGAAGAAGGGTGATAGTGACAGTCTGTTAAGAAAATTGATTTACTAGGGGTAGGACTTATCTATGTGCAGTCTTAGAACTGTGAAGAAACACGGATCAGAAACAAATACGGCCACTGTCTGGAATACCTGTGCCTGGAAGGTCTAATATAAAGCTGACAGAGTTCTCTTTGAGTTCTCCTTGAGTTCTCCTTTTATGCACATATGAGCAGCACAGGTAGTGATGCCAATAGTTAAGGTTACCCAATACTTACTATTCTACAACCCTGCTCTCGGTTGCTTATAACTTTGCCAGACTTTAAGCATTTGAACTGAAGTTTTCCATGCTGGGTGTCTGCCTCAGGCTGATTATTTTTGGAAAATTTCAGCAAAAGTGGTTCAGCCGTATCCCAGAATGAGATTGGGGAAAATACATTGTTCTACCCATATTTAAAATTCTCACAATCGTTTTATTGAAAAACTCTAGCACCTCTGTACTTGAAACTTGTCAGGTCACCCTGTGGTCTGGAACATGCCTTTTACTGTCCCTGTGAAAATCCATCCAAATTTGGCCAAGTTATAAGCTTCCGAGAATCACTTTTCTTACATGCTCAGTAAAGACTTGTTAAATTCTCCAGTGTTTCTGTCCGTACTGAACATGTACCAGCCCAGGATTGCAGAGGTCAAGCAAGACTTTCCCTAAAGTTACTGACGCCAGAGTCCAGGGACAGTTTCCCCTCAGTTCTCAGTGCCCTTTGCTCCTGTTCCCCCCGGCCAGGATCCAGGCAGCAGAAAGCTGTTTGACTAGAATTCAGAGGGGTAAGGTGCTGAGCAGGAGACTAGGAAAAGGTGCTGATGGAGTTTAATGTGGAGACTGGGGTTGGGATTGAGACAAGAAGCTGAGAATAGGCTAGATGATAGACAAGGATAGGCTAGAGAAGCCAGGGATGGAAGGGATCAGGATTTGTTGGGGTGCGGCAGGCACTGAGTCAGGAGGAAGCAAAGACAGAAGAGTCTGTAACCACTGGATGACACTCTCCCTCAGAACCTGGCATAGAGTCAGAGTTTAAGGCCAGAAGGGACCACAAGATCATCTAGTCTGGCTTTCTGTATAGATCACAGGTTACCAACACCACCCTCATGCTAAACCCTGCAACCAACCCCAGAATTCAGGAATCTCAAGATTCCTCTCCTGTCAATATAGCTCCACATAACAGAATTTTTGTTTTTCAGTTTGCTTTATTAAAAAGCCAGGAAATTAAAATAGTTTGTGTGTGTAAATAACATTAAGGTTGCAAAGTCAAGCACTCAGAAGTACAATCTTAATTTGGCCCCCTTGTGTGTATGCATTATATGATACAGTCTCTAATTACATGATCACTTCCTTCCCCCCCTGCTACCCCCCACCCCTGGGAGCCAGGTAACACTTCTGTACTTTGACGTATCCCAAAAATTACAGTTGGTATGATCCTTCAAACTTGTAGGATATTGGTGTGCTTTCTGTTACTCTGTTAAATATACTTTCCCTAAACATATTAATATCAAATCTCATCATGCACAGGGCCTAATCATGTCCTATTAGGTGATAACATGGTTTTGTAAACAATTTTGTAACATGACTAGGCCCTATTTACACTGAGTTATGAAATGATCTTATTCCTGTCCTAACAAGAACTGATTTTAAACGTGACTCTAGCTAACATAAGTTGAACTCTAGCGCAGATGCACTCTTAAGGGTTTTGTGATATGAATATATATAACTGACTTGGGTAGTGCTAGCAAACATTTGATACTAAGAGTCAAAGTTAGATGGAAGTAGAACACAGTAGATTGTCTTAAAGCACAGAATTCACCTGATCTTGACTGAGACTGCATGCAGTTCTAACCGGTCCGGATTCCAGAATGGGGTATTCTAGCTAACCTTCGCAATAAAGTTTGGAGATGAGAAATGGCATGAATGAGATTAGGCGAGGTTGAAATCATTCTGTAATTTTGAAGAAAATAGACCCCAGAGTAAGAATAACCATGCTGTGTTCCTACAAAGCAGCGTTTCCATGCTCAGGCAGAAGCTGTTTTCAGATGGGAGAGGAAGTAACATTTGTTTTCAATCCAGAGGATACAAAACAAGGTAAAGTACCATAAAGCACCATAGCAACCAGTCTACCTCCCTCTGCTTGTGCTTTTGGACTTAAGACCAGAGGGGCAGCAAGAAATTAGTCAGGTTGATAATAGGTTTGGCTCTTGAGTAATCAGGGGAAGGAAAAACAGAGAGACTGGGAAATATAGATAAAAAGGAATGAAAGGAAGGAGGGGAGAAGCAAGAGAAAAAATGGAAAAATATAGACAGTGGGGGAAGTAAGAAGTAAAGTGAACAGAGAAGAAGGAAGGAATTAGTAAAAAAAAAAAAAATAGAAAGAAAGAGAGAGAGAGCGAGAGCAAGCGTGCACGCACAGTGAGGGAGGATGGCGGCCTAAAGGCTGGAACACAAGAGAGAAGCAGCAAAAGCAGTTTTTGAGCTGCCATGTTCTTCAATGAAATCTACATTGTAGTTCCAGGCAGCTCAGACGATTTCCCTCATTCTGCCAAGGAAGTGTTTACAATCAGTCCTATATGCTTATTAGTATGAACATATTTGACTTAATTTTGGTCATCATTAGCAATGTATTGTTAAGATTATGTGATATCAGATAGAAATGATATAATTTTAAATCACTGACTGCTGCCATTTAACAGAGATTCTACTCACCAGTTATTTCTCCTAACATAGCTTCTTCTGTTGTGTTTATCAGTGGGGAACTTGGAGACAGACTGGAACTAACGGTCTTCAAAGAATTGTAGAATTAAAAAAAATCTGTTGAGGAAAAACATAAGCAGCCATAGCACTATCATCACTATCTATAATAATATGATCTGTCCAGACAAAAATAATTTCAGACTACTACATTCAGTGCTATATTTCAGACTTTTTGTACTGTGTAAGGGTTGCAGTACATTCTCGCTTTATCTTGAAAATGACCTTCCTTGACTTGATCATGAGTTACACATCATGAGTTACACATGAGGGACATCATCAAGTGGAAAATAATACCTGCTGTTGCTAAAGAACTACTTAACATTCAGTGCACAACAAAATGTGTGTGGTAGATAGTCACAAGCAGTCTTGTAAGATATATTGCATCAAAAAAATTAAATTAAAATAAGATAACTTGGCATATTGGATTTTGGAGCTATGCAACATCTACTGTATACAGAAAATCTCTTTAAATTTCAATGAGCCTCAGAAAGAGAAAAAGTTTCCCGTGCTTGTGCTATTTGCAATATTACATACCACTGCTGATCACATTCCTAATAACAAAAAAACCCTAAAAGACCTGACCATAAGAACAACTCTCTAAAATTAAAATGTAATATCGTATTCTTCTATGGCACCATACCAGGGTGGCTTACCTGTGGGCTGGAGAGCCTGGGCCTGAGCCAGCCCTGATTAAGATGAATCTCATCTGAGAAGGATCAGGTGATCCCAATACAGAAAGTAGCAGGAAACTGTAGGGAGAGATGGTTGAGAGAAGTAGTAGAAGCTGACAGAGGCTAGAGGTCTGGTAGTAAACTGGGGCATGCTCAGGAAACAGAAGCCTGAGAAACTATAGCTAGCTTGAAGAAGCAACTGCAGGGAGCGAGAATGGCTCCTGCAGAGACCTTGAACTGTGACCCAGCTCTGGGAAAGAGTGTGCGGAACCTCCCAACTGAGGGGAGAGAAACACTCAACTGAGGTTCACCAAGGGAAGGTCATGCCTGACTAATCTAATCGCCTTCTATGATGAGATTACTGGGTCTGTGGATGAAGGGAAAGCAGTGGATGTATTGTTTCTTGACTTTAGCAAAGCTTTTGACACGGTCTCCCACAGTATTCTTGTCAGCAAGTTAAAGAAGTATGGGCTGGATGAATGCACTATAAGGTGGGTAGAAAGTTGACTAGATTGTCGGGCTCAACGGGTAGTGATCAATGGCTCCATGTCTAGTTGGCAGCCGGTGTCAAGTGGAGTGCCCCAGGGGTCGGTCCTGGGGCCGGTTTTGTTCAATATCTTCATAAATGATCTGGAGGATGGTGTGGATTGCACTCTCAGCAAATTTGCGGATGATACTAAACTGGGAGGAGTGGTAGATACGCTGGAGGGCAGGGATAGGATAGAGAGGGACCTAGATAAATTGGAGGATTGGGCCAAAAGAAATGTGATGAGGTTCAATAAGGATAAGTGCAGGGTCCTGCACTTAGGACGGAAGAACCCAATGCACAGCTACAGACTAGGGACCGAATGGCTAGGCAGCAGTTCTGCGGAAAAGGACCTAGGGGTGACAAAGGACGAGAAGCTGGATATGAGTCAGCAGTGTGCCCTTGTTGCGAAGAAGGCCAATGGCATTTTGGGATGTATAAGTAGGGGCATAGCGAGCAGATCGAGGGACGTGATCGTTCCCCTCTATTCGACATTGGTGAGGCCTCATCTGGAGTACTGTGTCCAGTTTTGGGCCCCACACTACAAGAAGGATGTGGATAAATTGGAGAGAGTCCAGCGAAGGGCAACAAAAATGATTAGGGGTCTGGAACACATGACTTATGAGGAGAGGCTGAGGGAACTGGGATTGTTTAGTCTGCAGAAGAGAAGAATGAGGGGGGATTTGAGAGCTGCTTTCAACTACCTGAGAGGTGGTTCCAGAGAGGATGGTTCTAGACTATTCTCAGTGGTAGAAGAGGACAGGACAAGGAGTAATGGTCTCAAGTTGCAGTGGGGGAGGTTTAGGTTGGATATTAGGAAAAACTTTTTCACTAGGAGGGTGGTGAAACACTGGAATGCGTTACCTAGGGAGGTGGTAGAATCTCCTTCCTTAGAAGGTTTTAAGGTCAGGCTTGACAAAGCCCTGGCTGGGATGATTTAATTGGGGATTGGCCCTGCTTTGAGCAGGGGGTTGGACTAGATGACCTCCTGAGGTCCCTTCCAACCCTGATATTCTATGATTCTATGAGGTTGGGGCCAGGTGTACCCCAATAAATTGGACCCCATGTGGGGAATGTTTGTAATTTTCCTGGGGACTGTGCGAAATTTGTTTAAGGAACCTAGTGAAGGAGACAACAGGGGTGGAGTGCTGCAGAGACATACCTGGCCACGAGGGGGCACACAGGAGGCAGTAAGCAGCCATGGTGTTACTTATACTCCTCTTGCAGATGGGTAAAATGAGCCTTTGACAGGTTAGGTGACTTGCTTGAGGTCAAGCTGCAACTCATTGGGAGAGCTGAAAATAGAACACAGAAGTCCTGACTCCTAGTGCCCTACTCTCTAATATTAGATGACAATCCCTCTGATGGTATAAATATGCTTCTTTCACTTGGAATCCTGTGTACAAATCTCTTTAAAACCCCCGACCTGTAGTGATTGCCTAGGTTGACATTTTTTTGCTGTGCAGCCTGTGGGCAGAAAAAGGTTTGCTTGGTGATTTTTGGGCAAGTCACTTAACTCTCTGCTTGCTCAGCTGTAGAACATGTTTAATAGTAACTTGAGTCTTAGTGAATGTGATAAAATCTAATTAAGAACCATCCTGGTGGCCTGATGGTCGCACTTTGTTTGTATAACATTTGATTCTGTATCTCCCAACAATAATGCCTCCTGCACACTGCTTTAACTTACAGTAACCTCCCTACAGCTGCCAATGTGTTCCTCTGCAGTCCAGAATCCTCAGCAATGAGCGCTACAAGCACTCTCCGTTCCTAGCTCCAATCCCTTTCCTCCAATTCTCAGCTCTACTCAGGGCACACGCCCTTTGGCTGGGGCTGCATGATGAGGAAGCATAGGACTATTTACACTGGTCTTGTGCTGTAGCTGCACCAGTGGAATTTTCCTCTGTCCAGTTGCAGCTCTGATCAGCAATACACCCTACCCTAATTTAGATAAGCAAAGACAGAATAAACATATCACTAGAGTACTGCACTCATCCTTACTAAGATGTGAGCAACAATAAAGAGGGAATAGTCTTTATCTCAGTATTCTACAACACAGACATCAGAACCAATCAGACTTACATCAAGAATCCAGCTCCTGCTGCCAGAGCAGCTATTTACAATGTTGCAACAAGACAGAGGTGAGAAAAAAATGATGCCTGTGACAAATTGTCCTTGTGGTAATTGGTTACTTCATCACCAAAGTCAGCCTAATGCGTATTCTGGAATAAAATCATGAGCTCCGTTCAGCATACAGTCAGCATGATGGTATTATGCACTAAAGGACATGTATATACCTGTACTTGGCAAGTAAGCTTTCAGTTCAGTGGCTTTATTTTATTTCTCTGTGCTGCACATAAAACTATTCTGTGTTGTTTGAAATAAACCAAATCCATAACTATCTAAGGCTTGCATAAAGAAAGGAAGTATTCTGAGCTTATGCACCCATCCTGGTTATGCCATTTGGAGCAACGGAACCACAATTAGCAGACAATAAAACATAATAATCAATGAGGCATTCTTTACCACAGGCAACCACTTTGTGGTGCAGAAAATAAACTCAACTCCATGTCATTTACTTGCCATCAGTTTGTGATTGCTCTTATATTTGCAGATTTTGTAGAAACCACTCTCCATGAGCCCCACAAGCTGATTCACTGATTACCTTTGGGACCACAGTATCACTGCTCCAATAATTAGTCAGTAAAACAAGTGCATCACGTCTGCAAATAATTCAATTTCCCCATCAATGTAGGGTCCAAAGATTTCAAGTTTGCTTTCGAATTATGGTCTCCCATCTATAAATGGAATACATAGAATATCACTGGCCATTTTAAAATCAAGATTGGATGTTTTTTTAAAAGATATGCTCTATGAATTATTTTGGGGAAGTTCTATGGCCTGGGGCTAGTTTACAGTACATAAGTCCACATAAAGCAGCTTAAGTTGACTTAATTATGTCAGTGTCTACATTACAGCCTTCCTTCTGCCAAAGTAAGTGCCTAATTACACAGATATAATGTCGGTGTAGTTAGGGCGATGCAGTGTCTATGTAGACACTGTCCTTTACATCAGCTGTTGGCCATCTTATCATTTTCATTGCAGGAGCTGTGAAATTGACAAGAAAGCCAGGCAGCTAGAGCCCAGCTCCTCACAAGTTCCCTGGAGAGCTGGGTGGCTGGACCCTGCTCCCATCTGGGAGCTGGGACAAGAAGCCGCCATCGCTTTGGACCCCGTTCTCAGCTGGGAGCCGGACAGCCTTCTCAATTTCTTGGCTCACTGAGCCATGAAATTAACAAGGCTGCCTGGCTCCTGGTGGGGAGCAGGTGGGTGTGTGAGAAGTGAGGGCAGATGGACCCCACTCTCTGGGGGCGAGAAGCTCGGGGTAGCTTCCCCCAGGTCCTAACAGGGAACAAGGAGGGGAGAAGACCTGGATGGTTTCCCCTGCTTCCAGCGGTGAATGGGGAGCGAAGGGGGGCAGCTCAGCTCCCCACACTGTCCTTCTTAAGTCGGTGAAAGGGTTCCTGATGAGGACACACACCACCAACTCAAGGAAGGTAGTGTGGACATGCACCACCGCAGTTATATAGGTCAACTTACATTTCTAGTCTAGACATACAGGAGCTCAGTCTGGATAATCACAATCGTACCTTTTGGTCTTGAAATCTATTAATCTACTTTTCTCTCCCAGTTAACTTAAGGAACAAAACTATATCCAAAAAAATAAAGGTCACTGTTAAAATCAGATCCCCATTACAAAAAACAATCTGTGCTAAAATTAATTTATTATCCAAGTTTATTGCATCATACAGAAGTTAAAAGGGTTCTAAAACCCTGAAGAGAGGTGCAGAGCTCTTCTGCTGACTCATCCTGACATCAGGTGCCAGATTCTTTCATGGAGCTAGTTAGTTCTGCTGATTCATCCTGGTGACCAGGGTGGGCAGTACTTTTAGCTCCAACCTGCAAGTATAAAAGGGTCTGAGGGGCCTCAGAAGCAAAGGAGACCGGGGCATGGTTATAGGAGTCTTGCCAGTTTAAAAACCTCAAAAACATACAAACTAAAACTTTAGCATATGCATTTTAATGTTTTGTTGTTATTTAAATTAACAGTAAAGGAAAACCCCAGGCAAGAGGAGAATTTGGACCAGACTCATTACATGTTAGCAAAGCTACCTACTTATAATATATTTATGAAATTTTAGCTGAAATAAAAACTAAATAGAGTAACTTATACCCTGTTGGGCAAATTCTGACCTCCAAATTTGGAATGGAAATTGAAGGTGCTCAGAATCTTGTAAAGTTGGGCCCAATCAAAGACTATTTTTAGTGGCAAGAGGAACAGAAGACAGTGGAGTTACACCGTTGATGCATAGCATACTGTGCTTACCTACTAACTAATATTGTAGATTCAGCAAAGAACTCTCACATGTATAGAAGAGATTAAATAGAAACACACTAACAGGTTCTGTACCATTTAAATAGTCTGGAAGATTTAATTAATCTTGTTTAAAGATTTAGTGTCTTTTTTATTTGTCTACTGTGTTTATTTATTAAAGAAAGCATGCTGTGGGATTGCTTCTGTTGAACTGTAAATTTAGCTTAAAAAGGTTATTGATCCTCCTCACTAGAGAAATGTTCTTTAAAGTAAATACATGTTATATTTCCAGCTACATGTTCTTGCAGAGTTAGGAATTTAGAGCACAAGATTCATGTCTTGCTAGGAAAATGAATGTGTGATATGCTGTCACATTTCTTCCAGTGTAATTCTGTAAACTGATGTTTAATTATGTGCAAACCGTTATTTGATCCACCATCCAACTTAGTCTCAAATCCAGAATGCTCATTATCATCATTTTAAAAAAACATTGTGTTTTGCATTCAAAATTTCTTTATTAAGATAAACACAGGGGGCAAATGATGATCCATTCCCTTCAGAGCCCTGGAAGGCCTTGAATGCAGTGGAACTGATGTAGTTCTGCTGCACCAGGCAAGATAGACTAGGATGCAAGGAAATCACACAGGAGTCTACACCGCCACACCCAGAGCTGTGCTCCATAGAGCTTTCTTCACTGTAGCACACAGAAGGATTTTAGCGGGGGGACTTGCAAGTAGATCTGCAGCTCTGCACACGTCAAAGCAAAACCCCCATGGGGAAGAGGGTGATGCAGCTGCTGCAGAGGCTACAGAGGCCTTCAAGTTGCATAGCAGGTACAGAACAGTTCGGCTGCCCATCCCCAGCTTCATTGCATTTGTTTTAGTGGCTTTTATGTTGTAGTCATATTCCCCCACTGGGAACTTTTCAAGATCCCTTTTAGCCCTATATTTCTATGATTTTATGATCAATTTCTGACATTCTTCTCAGTTCCATCTAACCTTCTCCAAACTAAGTCCATTCAGCCTCTGTCACAGGTCAGGGCAACTGCATGTGTATTTCCCCTTTAATGGTCCAGCAAGGTCACCATTCTCAAGCTTCTGGCCCCTCCAGCCATTGCTTTTTTGGGTAAAAACCTGCATCTGTCTCCCTTTTGATCAGGGTATTTCCAGACTGAACAGTTCCCTGTCTTCACTGTGTTATTTCCAGCAAAAGATAGTCTGCCTAGGCAGGCTTGCTTTGCTTCTCTCCTCAGAGGTTGTACACAGTGGAATTGCCCCAGTTGTAAATTACCACACGGTTTTTTCTAAGCAAGCATATTTTATTCTTAAGATAAAAGCACCACAGAAAACATTAAAAACAATAAAAGGACCTACACACATGCTAATAAGCTTACCAGAGATACCCACCTCACATCTGCACAAGTGATTTGGTTGGTGCCAGTCCTTCCAATCCTTTCCTAAGGATTGGAGCCCTCCACCAGTGATTCTGTCTATTTGCTGGATCAGAACCAAGGCTCTGAGTCATCTTAAACTCAGGCTATTTATTCAAAAGTTCTTTCTTTGTCTGTTACCCTTGGAGACTCTCTCCTGGGTCTTTGAACTGTCCTTCTCAAACAGGTGATCAGCCTACAAAAGGTCCCCCCACTCAGGGAGAAGCTTCAAAGGCTAAGTTCATAGGTGGAGGTTTGCAATCCCCTCTTCCCCAGTACTTCCTAGGAATTTCACTTTATGCATATTGTCCCAAAAGATCAATCATGTTTATATATTATTCAGCATAGTCTTTTGAAGCTCACATTATCTCCCAGAGATTGCATTAATCCTTCTTCCTCCTAAAGAAGTTCCACACAATCCCACAATAGCACACAAGCATTTCTGTTTTCTGTACAAGGGATCCAAAGGTATTAAATGTAATTCAATAAGGTTTAACTGAATTCCATGAGATGTGCCCAGGATATTGTCATATCCATCACAATCTCCTTTTAACTGCAGCAGGCTGCTTAGGATGCTTTAGTTTATATGATCACCTAGATATACCACATTGCCTATATTGCACCCACTCTATTGTTTAATACCAAGGTCTGTATTTCTATGGCATACTGGAACAAAATCTTTCACAATGCTTTCTGATTTCTGTGGCTTAGTGATGCCAGGTACTGCAGCACATGAAAATTTGGTGGATTACTAGTAAAACAGCACCAGAGCAACTTTCTAATTTTTCTCCAAATTGAGTGTAGAAGGCAATAATATTATGGGAATGTAATATCATCTGTGAGGATGTGTTAATACTATAATCATTTTAAAGCTGCCTACAAAGAATAATGACAGGTTTCAGAGTAACAGCCGTGTTAGTCTGTATTCCCAAAAAGAAAAGGAGTACTTGTGGCACCTTAGAGACTAACCAATTTATTTGAGCATAAGTGAGCTGTAGCTCACGAAAGCTTATGCTCAAATAAATTGGTTAGTCTCTAAGGTGCCACAAGTACTCCTTTTCTTTTTACAAAGAATAACTTAAGCAACAGCAAAAGTGGTTAGAGAGACTTCAGAGTGCAAAATAACTACAATTTTTTTCTTCTTAATTGTGATTTTGTTGTTCTCCAGAAAATAACTGAAATTTAATTGTTGTCTAACCAGCTAACAGAGCCCCACTGTTGGGTTAGCAAACACCCATTTTTAAGTAACTGAAAGTGTATTTATTTGTCGTATATACTGACAATAATATCTGGAGGGGATAGATTGGCAAAGTGATAGCCTCAGGTCTGAAATATCTCCCTGGAACCACAGCTTCCAATCTTGCCAGGATCAGTTCAGCCTTTTGATGAGTTTAGTCCATGCAGTTGACTATATTTTGGATGAAATATTAAAAAGAAGTTTTTTCTGCTCTCCTTAGGGTGACCAGAGGGCAAGTGTGAAAAATCGGGACAGGGGATGGGGGGCAATAGGTGCCTATATAAGAAAAAGCCCTCAAAATTGGGACATCTGGTCACCCTATTTCTCCTTGGCCGATAAAGATCTCAAACGCTTTTCACCAGAGTCTTGGCTAACACTTTATTATGCTCCCATATTGTTTTCTGTCCTCTACCCCAGACAGGGTTGTATTTCAGTGGCATAGAGCTTGATTATGCTCCCATTGAGGTCAATGACTAATCTCAGTGCAGCAGGGGTAAATGTCAATAAGACCATAAATATTAAGTGGACATTGTTTCAGGGGAATACAGAACACATTTTTTATTTAGGCTCTTGTGGATAAATGTAAAGTAATGCACATTGGAAAAAATAACCCCAACTTTACATACAATATGATGGGGGCTAATTTAGCTACAACTAATCAGGAGAAAGATCTTGGAGTCATCATGGATAGTTCTCTGAAGACGTCCACGCAGTGTGCAGCAGCAGTCAAAAAAGCAAACGGGATATTAGAAATCATTAAAAAGGGGATAGAGAATAAGACCGAGAATATCTTATTGCCGTTATATAAATCCATAGTACATTCACATCTTGAATACTGCGTACAGATGTGATCCCCTCATCTCAAAAAAGATATACTGGCATTAGAAAAGGTTCAGAAAAGGGCAACTAAAATGATTCGGGGTTTGGAACGGGTCCCATATGAGGGGAGATTAAAGAGGCTAGGATTTTCAGCTTGGAAAAGAGGAGACTAAGGGGGGATTTGATAGAGGTACATAAAATCATGAGTGGTGTGGAGAAAGTGAATAAGGAAAAGTTATTTACTTGTTCCCATAATATAAGAACTAGGGGCCACCAAATGAAATTAATGAATAGCAGGTTTAAAACAAATAAAAGGAAGTTCTTCTTCACTCAACACACAGTCAACCTGAGGAGGTTGTGAAGGCTAGGACTATAACAGGGTTTAAAAGAGAACTGGATAAATTCATGGAGGTTAATTCCATTAATGGCTATTAGCCAGGATGGGCAAGGAATGATGTCCCTAGCCTCTGTTTGTCAGAAATGGATGGCAGGAGAGAGATCACTTGATCATTACCTGTTAGGTTCACTTCCTCTGGGGCACCTGGCATTGACCACTGTCGGTAGACAGGATACTGGGTTGGATGGACCTTTGTCTGGACCTGTTGGTCTGACCCAGTATGGCCATTCTTATGTTCTTATGTTACTAAGCAAAACATACTGCGTGAACTGTTCTGAAATAAAATCATTTCCCATCCAGGCTTTCGCTTTTGATTCAACCCAGCAGCTCAGGCAAGTATCATGGGGGAAGTATCAAGTTTAGTAGTTAAACAGATGCAGTAAAGCTCTCTGTCTCCCAAGTTGGTATGGTTATTATACAGTGAAAGAAGCAGCTACTGCCTCTCAGCTGGAAGCAGACACTGCAAAGACTTACATAGCTCACCTCACTGTCAAAATCTAAAACAGAGACAGTTATTATTATAGCATGTGAGTGTGTCCATTTGTGACTAGTTACACAGTAGAACTATTATTTTTGGAGTCCACTACTCTTTTCCCCCCCTCTCTAAACACACTGAAAACACAGCAGGCCCCAGAATATGCTATGATAATGAAAAAAAAATCCCACAACTAAGCCACTCAATGAAATTAAATTGTTTTTAACCATAGATAAATCAGACATAATAAGGACTGGAGGTGGAGTCTTGGAGGCTTTTAACAATGGCACTGCTGAAATACTATATATTTAATATAAGTATGTAATATGAGACCAGTTCCTGTCTAGAGAATTCCAATTTCCAGAACACAATCCATTGTCTCCTTTACATGCTCCACAAGACAACCGTTTCCCCTTCAGTGGGTTATTCCACATGTAGAGGAGAAAGGGGCATTTGGGTGTGTATGCTGTTTTTCAATGTGCTACAGAAGCCCTGAGCAATGTCAATCACAGTCATTAGATGCCACTATTCTCAGTTGCTATGGACCACTGAGTTTCTTCATTTATAAAGATGTAACATCTTTGTACAGATGTACAAAGAATAGATGGAAAGGAGAGGGAAAGACTTACAAATTGTGTATGTTAAATATAGCCTCTGTGTGTAAAACATATTACAGAAGTGCTAAGGAATTATTGTGTACGTATCATGGTTGTCCTTTAAGAATGAAGGGGCAGATCTTTAGCTGGTGTACATTATCACAGATCCATTGAAGTCAAAACCTCCTATCATCAGAAAGAAGAATAAAATAATCATTAAATAAATTACAATAAAATGTGGGCAGAGTACAATTTCCAATGATTCTTTGTTTATCTTTGTTTATTTTAAATCCCATCATTATACACAAAGTGCTCTTTAAATGTTATATATAACATTGCAGTGTAATTACTTTGGATTATATTTAAATAAGTTCTATTTATTATTTTGACATAGATCTCACAAGCCCATGCTGTCCCAAATGCCAAAATACCTTCCACAGGGTGCTTCTTACATCTTGCTTTGTGTAAAGAGTAAGTCTTACCCTTCAATTGTAAACTGCATGTGGCAACATTCTTGTCTTCTCATGCCCATAAAATGCCACATGTATCTATAGAGCTTAATAATACTAATAGCTCTTGTTAATACTTGCTTCAGAGCAAACTGGTCTGCACTGCTTTAAAAAAATTAATAAATGCTCTCAACCAAGATTACCTTTCATTGATCAATTATTGGTTCACCTGCTTTGAAATGAGAATTGTAGGCACTTTGATAAAGCTATTTAAAAGTTTCACAGTTTCACTGTTACTTCTCTTAGTGACTATGCATTTTCCTTTGAAATGTTACTGACTTTGTAACATCTTACAGTGATAGTTCTCAATGAATTGCAAAATCTGTCCTTGTGTATTGACAGCAACAGTACCCTGTTGGGGAGTATTTTTCTTCTCCGTCCACAGCAGTAGAACACCACACTCTGAACACTTCACTTAGCTCACTTGCCCTTTTCTTCACTAAGACCAGTAGGCCCTGCATTCTTTGCATTTATTTATTATTGCGTTCACATACATCGCAACTGCTTGAGAGCCTCTTATGTAAAAATAAGAACTCATACATCTCTCCAGTAGCCATCTTCAATTTTACAAGATTGTGCCACCACAAATGGAAACATAATCAGCATTTTAGTACTGGAAATATAATACAGCATAACCACAACAATGCCAATGTATAATTACATTTCAAATTAAATGTGCAATCAAAAATTGCAATGTACAATACTAAAATGACCAAGCTGGCTGGAGTGGGAGGAGGGAAGAGATGATCATGAATAATGCATCAAACCCACCTATAATTTATTTGGCAGTGATTAGATAAATGACTAAAAACAGAGAAAGAGGGTAAACACATTAATAAGGACTGGAGCATAAGCTGGCAGAAGTCTGTCTTATAATCATGAGATAGTCATCATCAACTCTGAGAACGTTCCAGTTGTCTTAGTAACTAATCAATGTCAGCACAAAAATCCCTAAGAAGAGGGTGTAGTTGGACTATACTAAGTATAGAGACTACTTCTATAATGTTATCTAGCTTTCTGAAGGCATCAAGCTTTTAAGGAAAGCTATTCTACTGTGGCTATTTTGAGCAGATCATCATGTTATTGAAAGAAAATGAATCAAGATTTGGGATGCTCATATATTATGAAAGGCATGTTTTTCTATAGATAAGAAAACTAGGACACGCTGGAGTAATTTGTACAGGTCTATTACTTATTAGATCTTGAGAATTAAGAAGAAATGGACTGAAGCTATTTAAGATAGTTAATATGAAAATAAGGGTTAACAACTTGAAATTCAGGCAAAAGGTTAGGATAAGAAATTTTAAGAAGAACTCATTTTACACAAACAGTGGATGGCGTTTGGAACAAAATGTCAGAGCCAATGAACTCACGTAATTAGTATACCAGCATATCAGTTCAAGAGATCACTGGGAAAGGAGGGAATAGGTTTGTGGGTACTTTTGGTATAATATTTAGCAGATGAATTTTATTGTCTGGGTTTTTAAGGGCAAGCCTTGATAGGCCGTATGTTATTTGTCTGACTTTTTAAAAGAGACTACGTAAAACTAAGTCTTCATCTTATTTAACCCAGTGAAACTCCTCTGAAGTCAATGAGATTCTAAGGAGTATAAATTGGACAAAAATTTGGCCTCTGTGTTTTAAAATCTGTTTTTAGCCTACGTGAATAATGTCCCAAGTTGTTTATACTTTCTACAGATGTCATATTCTGTTCTCCCTTATAATACTGCAGCTAATGGGGCTGCACCAGTGTATCTGAGAGCAGAATCTGGTCCATCTTTTTTTCCGGGGTAATATTTAGACATTTGCCCCACTGTTAGTTAAAATCCTGGGCAAACCTTCTTCAAGTGCATACTCTCTTATTTAGATTGCAAACTCCTTAGTGCAGAGATTTTGTATTCATTCTTATCTTTAAGATACCTAGTATACCATTGGCACTATATAATTAAAAATAAAGTTGTTTAAAAAAACCAAAAACTAGAGATTTTGGGTTCTGTAATTTTTGGGAGCTCAACTTGAGACACCTTAAGGGACCTAATTTTCAGAGGGTGAGCACTCAGTATTTTCTGAAATGTCTTTAAGATGTCTCAGATTAGTCCCTCAAAATCACTAATCACTTTGGAAAATCTTGGTCAGATTAAAAGAAAAAAAACACCACCACCACCACCATTTTCAAAGTGAAGCCTGTGATAAGAAAGATTTCCATAAATGGCCCAATTCTGTTAGTTTTACCCAATTTGGATAGTGCCCTACTACATGATTAGCTCCATTCATTGCATTCACAAAGGAAGGTACTATTCAATGTGAATAAGAATGGCAGAATCAGGGCTAAAAATATGAGTCTCAAGGTTAAAATGCTATGCAACTCTTTGGAAATGAAGAAATTCTTCACTGTAAAGGAAGAAATACTGCCGGTGACTGTCATGTTCAAACGCATATCCTGCTAGGCCAGATTTATGCAATAAAAGTGTGCAAAAGCAGCTGCATTCAGGATTTTTAGCATGAACATTTGTTATGTTTTAAAATATGATGAAAGCAATTAAAGCATATAAGTACTTTTTTTACAACATTCGATAACTAGTAATATAGCACAAATGATCACTTAGAATATGAAATATACATGAAATCCTCATAAAGTCAATATGATCAGAGCTGTTACTAAAAATTGTAAGTTCTACTGTCAGAATGAAAGATTTACGGAAAGGTTTGGAAGAAAAGTGAAAATCAGCAGTATCTTGTCCTGGATTTTGTTACTGCATCATAGTGTTGAAGCAATTTTTAATGGAACCGTGAATAAGAAAAATGGACAAATCCTCTGTCTATAATCAGGTGATAGTTCTGCATCTTTGCAGACATTTGTCCAGATTTTCTCTTATACTAAGGACTTTTTACTCTGTTCTAGAAGGGTCAAGGGCCTTAAAGTGGGTGCAAATTTAATTTTCCTGGTACAAGTGTAATATGTGAGAGCAGTGTAAAGCAGTGTAGATGAGAATCAGGCTTGCTTACTTTTAGAAAGATGGAGTCCACAGAATTTGGTTGCATTTGCAATATGAAGTTAAATGCTCAGTGAATTTATGCCTGGAGACCAGTCTGTAATGTCTTTCACCTGAAAATGACTTTTTCCAGGCCGTTAGCATCACAGAATTAATTCAAATTATACTTGACATGCA
This sequence comes from Lepidochelys olivacea, assembly GCF_965140295.1. Classification (NCBI taxonomy): domain Eukaryota; kingdom Metazoa; phylum Chordata; order Testudines; family Cheloniidae; genus Lepidochelys; species Lepidochelys olivacea. The sequence goes on along the minus strand of NC_140415.1, from coordinate 81,356,240 downwards.
AAAAGCAATTAAACAGCCACTGTACAAATTCTGAAGTGATAGTAAGTAGCTCCCCTATGTTATCACATAAAACCCATTTACTGTCTCTGTAGCCACCACCTGAAGGTTTTGTTTGCAATTACTTCTTGTGTAAGTGGTTAAGTGTTGGCAGAATACTAATCTATAACCCCTGTTTCCACTACCCTAGTCCTATCCCAGCATTATTCACTAGATAATCTGCTCTTTTCTAGACTCCTAAGTAGCTCTATTCCATCAAAATGCTCAATGATAGTTAGCCAGCTAAAACATAGTATAGAAAGTCTTATTCCTCAAAACTAAATGAGAACTGAATAGAGAGTGGGGGAAAATCATTCAGACAAAGACTAGATTGGCAGACTCATCTTAACATGTCTGGCATAAAAGAGAAAGGATGGAATATACCATCACAGCTCTTATTATTCAGACTTCTAGTCTACTTCCTGCATTAAGTGACAGTATCTGAGACAGATTCAACTTTGGTGTAACTCTGAATTTGGCTCCTTGCATTTTAGTTCAGCCATGAAAAGACCCAGGAGCCAGCTTGCTGTAGCCCTGTACCTTGTGGAGTCCTTTAAACCAGCGGAAAGTGTACACATACACTTTCCACTGGTGAAAAGAACCACATGAGGTGCAGCGCAATAGAGAATCAGACCCTGACAGTGTAGGTGCCCTTATACCCAAGCCAGGTCTGGTTACTATCAGAAATTACATGAGCTTGCTTAATTCTATTAATTAAATCTGTTTTGTTTAGACAAAACTTTTGTTTACACCTCAATAGCAGGAGTTTATTACAATTGCTGCAGCATATGTTTCTTTTGCAATGTGAAGGGTCGTGTTAATATATACTGTGGGCAAAATTCTACCCTCACTTACACCCAGGCAATCCCATGGACATCATTGGGGGGCCTGGATGTGAGGGTAGAATTTGACCCTATATGTGCTTGTGTAGGAATGCGTAGGAAATTCCCCTAGATTTACATGACAGGCAAAGTATTTCATGGTCATACCACAGTCATTATCTATGACGTTCCTGCACAGGCCGCGTGTGTTAAGGTGAATCCATCAAAAACAAATTCTTTAGATCCATGTGGAATTTGTCAGAAATTCTGCACTGTTCTTGAGGCTCAGATAAGAACCACCAATGTTCTTAGAGGCTAGTTTATGAAGTCCACGTTCATTGTCATATCAATATATATTAATCATGCCAAGTTAAACATTGTTCCTGTAAGTTTCATAACAATGACATGATCTACTTGCTTCCCTAGCAAGGTTATTTTTAATATCAGCATCACGGTCCATTGTGCAACTATAAATCCAGAACTGTTTTTCTTTGATTCCTTGGCTTGTCATTTGTGTAAGTGACTTCACATTCTCTTGCACTTTGCTTTAACTATTGTAAAGCAAGCTCTGTGATTTAACTCCCATAGAAAAACCTGTTTTTAGCAGAACTCTAATGAAGGGAGTGAGAGGTTTTAAACTAGATGGAGAGAAAGAAAGTGGCTAACACTTTAGTTAAGGGATGTTTTAAAAAAATGATGTTGAATTACAAAGTATCACCTGAAAGCACATGCAACCACCCCATGAATACCAAGTGAATTTCATATGATCTGAGTTGTTGCTATGAATAGTAAATCCTGCTGAGTATATCCAAGGCAAAATGTTCACAGAAAGAGTTAAGTTACATGTAATAATTGTGCCCTGGGTTTAATTACAGGGTTGCAGCAAAATAGCATTTGACTTGAAATGTAGCTTTGTGCAAGAAATTCAGTAACAAATTCTTTGTTGTATCCCTTGCCCATTAATACATAACTGCAGTATTACAGTACCTCCTACAGAGTCAGTGCTGTTTCATGACCAATTTTTATATGAACCCTATAGGAAAAAAGCTAATTGAGCCTGGTACTCCTGCATCATCCACATTAAGCACAGAGAGCAGTGTTGAAAGTCACACCAGGCACATTCTCAACTAAAACAGCTCTCACCATGGGTTGGCCTCCCAGTGCGGACAGAGCCAAATTGTGTTAATATTTTAAAAAGCATATTTTTACACCAGAAACTATAAGAGATGGGTGGAAAACATGTAATAATGTATTCACTGAGTTTGGTTCCTTTTTCATGAAGTATCCACAGGTTTTTTTGTATTAATTGTTCAAATCTTTTCTGTGAACAGGTTTATTCTATAGACTGTTTGTGAACTGGTCATTAAAGGTCAGATTGTGATTTGGACAACATGCCCATGCAAGAGAATAAGACTCCTCTCTTACACCTTATGCCAGCTACTGGGACTACTTCGAGAAAGCTGGGCTACTTGTCCATTTACTTCCTTCCCTGAGCAAGTGGTAGGGACAGGTGAACAATGGGCATTATAGAATCATAGAATATTAGGGTTGGAAGAGACGTCAGGAGGTCATCAAGTCCAACCCCTACTCAAAGCAGGACCACCACCAACTAAATCATCCCAGCCCAGGCTTTGTCAAGCTGGGCCTTAAAAACCTCTAAGGATGGAGATTCCGCCACCTCCCTAGGTAACCTGTTCCAGGGCTTCACCACCACCTCCAGTGCTGCAGTTCTGCCCCTTACTTGCTTACCAGAGTATCTGAACCAGCACTGTGGGTGAAAAGCGACAGTATTTAGCACTGGTATAGGTCACTATAAACTATTGCTCCCTTGTGTAGTGCTGTGCCTAAAGTCAGAATCCAGTCCTAAGACCCCTGGCTATTAGCACAGTTCAACTGGTCACCTAAATCACTACTGAATGCTACTTAGCTCCTATAGCTCTGTGCGAGAGCATACCCAGTACAGATGGAATCTCTGTAGACCTTTAGCTGTCAAATGCTAACAATTCATTGCTGAGCATGTGTGAATTGAGATTTTTTCAACGACTTATAATTTGACCAAAATTGGGCAGATTTTTACAGGGACAGCAAAAGGCACATCTTTCACACAAAAGTGCTAAATTTCAAGGTCTTGCTTCAAAGCCTGGGGACGCTAAAGCTTCTCAGTAAAATGGTTGCAATATTTATTTTAACATGGCACAAAATGTATTTTTCTTAATCTCATTCTCAGAAGTGACGAAGTTTGGCAAAATTATAAACAACTGAAAACGGGATCACAGAATGAGACATGAGCAAGCTTAACCATAGGCATCATCCATCTATAATATGATTTTCAGAAGTGCTCAGTATTGACCTAACTGATCCAATTCCACCCAGTGACTTTTATTAATGGTGGTCTGATTTTTTTAAATTAAAATCCCATTTATCTTTTAGTTTGACAATTGACCTGTTTTGTCTTTTAGAAGGTAAGCTCTTGAGGCAGAGCGCTTGCTTTTAGTTGTATTTGAAAGTGCCTAGCACATTGTAGGCACTACCTGAAATAAATTAAAACCAAACATAATAAAACTGTTACCAACAATGTTCCACGTGCAGGGCAGAATTTAACTAGACCAGAAACATATTCTTGGGCAAAATACTTCTGAACCATATCACAATATTGAAGGAAACAATCTATTTTAAGGTTGGTTACTTGGTGGAACAACACCAGACATTTCTTCCCTTTAGCCCTTCATTCTGGCCTTAAGAAAATTTCAGTCTCCTGGGGGTCATAGATATTCCTTTGACTCTTTAAAATGCATCAGTTATTGACACTTGTGATGATAAACCTGCTGCTCTATAATGGTGGTTTTAGGCTGAAAAGATTTTCTTGATTTAAGTAAACATACCAAACCAAATTATTTAAGTAACAATTATTGAACTGGTGGTTTCAATAGTCAAAAATTGGAATTCAGAAATTTTTACAAAAGCTTCTCAAGGCTTGAAATTTCTCTCACCAAAAATTAGCTTAATTGTCCAACTATTACAGTTCAATTTTCCTCAATCATTGTCCTAATTTATAGCCAAAGTAAATTGCTTGTGAATCTGATGTCATGCTTTGTCTGTGTTAGCAAATTCTAATTATGATAAAACCTAAGATTAATAGTAAAGGCACTTAAAATTTGATGCATCTCCATGAAAACTAGACAAATGTTTTAAAACATTCTGTGACTCATTAACAGCCATGCATTTCTAATTAACATGAAATATTACACTTGTCACATTTGATTGTCTTATTTCTAAGTCTTTGATTGATTTACAATGTCTAGGTTGCAGCACATCTGAGACAATTTTTAAAAGAATAAGATCTATACTGGCAATAACCTCTGAATCACAATTTTTTCCCCTCCTTTGGCAAATTCGAAATCTTTGTTCAGATAATAAAAAGTACCTTCAGGGCAAATTTGGTGACTTACAGCCTGTGCAACCTTTGATGAAGTCAACAGGATCTCAAAGTGTGTCTTCAGGGTCAAATTTGGCCCTTATTGTAATATGAGGAATCCCTTCAGAAAGCAAGACTGAATTACAGGTTTCTTACCTCACTCCATTTTCTGACTTCTTTCACAATAAATAAATAGGAACAAATAGATAAATTAATTAATTGAAAGTAGGTTCAGTCTGAGCTTGGGGTATTTGGTGACTAATTACAATAGCAGATTATGTTAACTTCATTAAGCAGATTCTTTTGTAACTGGAGCTGCTTTGATAGATGCCTATGCAACTCACTGGAGGCCCAATCTCTATGTTAAAAATATAGAATATAAAATACAGCGTGAATGGCTGCTCTTCCTATCTTGATGCAAATTGATACCCAGTGGCAAAGCACTTAAGCATGTGCTTAGCATTGTTGAAATCAATGGATTACTTATGTGCTTACCCTTAGCATGTGGCCCAGTGCTCTTTACCTTCCAAGACTGAACACCAAATACATAATTATATTGCTCTACTTTTTCCTAAAGGATCTTCTTACTTTAGTCAAAGTCACTTTCCCAATAAATGTGAGTCTCATTCTCTCTCTCAAAAAAGTTACCAAACTGAAACCATGCTTTACATATTTAAGTGCAAGAAGCCACTGCATGTGTTCAAAAGAATCAATGGTTGGTGCCTATCTACTGTATTATTGAGACTCCATTAGGCAGTCTGTTATTGACATTCCATCTCCGCTGACAGTTATACTGATGTGCCTGTTGCATACCAGCATTTCTTCTCTAGCCTATGGATTGCCTGACAGCATGATTCTTCCTTTTATTGTACTTACTTTGCTCTTCATGTGAAAAAAATGACTGAAGGAGAAAAAAAAAAGAAAAAGAAAGAAAAATGAGAGAAATGGATACTGATTGTCAGTGATGGATTAACACAAGAACCCACAGGGCCCATGCCCAGGGGCCTCTGCCAATTTGGGGGCCAACAGAACCAAAATGTGGCCCTGCCTCCTGCTACTCCTGTTCCTTCCCCCCACCCTACCCCCAAGGCCCCACCACCTGGCCAGGCCAAAAACCGGAGTCAGGCTGTGGTAGGGCGAGCATATTTCCTGCTCCACCCACTGCCCCTGCCCGCACCTGTAGGGCTGGCATCAGCGCTTGCCACTTTCAGCAGATCGTCACCCTTCCCCCCCCCCCAAATATGTGTGGAGCTGGCCTGAGAACTGCCACTCATTCCCCCCAAGCCTCTTTTTGGCAAAACTGGGCATTTGTCCCGTTTGCTCTTGCCAACTGATCAGTTGGAATGAGCAAACGAGACAAATGCCCAGTTTTGCCAAAAAAGCCAGGACATCCGGGGGAGGGCTTAAAAATGCCATAGAGAGTACACTTATAAAGTTTGCAGATGATACCAAGCTGGGAGGTGTTGCAAGTGCTTTGGAAGATAAGATTAAAATTCGAAATGATCTGGACAACTGGTCTCAAGGAAAAATGTAAAGTACTCCACTTAGGAAGCAACAATCAGTTGCAGACATACAAAATGGGAAATGACTACTTAGGAAAGTACTGCAGAAAGGGATCTGGGGGTTACAGAGGATCACAAGCTATGAGTCAATAGTGTAACACTGTTGCAAAAAAATAAAATAAAATAAAAACAAACATCATTCTGGGATGTATTAGCAGGAGTGGTGTAAGCAAGACACAAAAAGTCATTCTTCCACTCTACTCCACGCTGATTAGGCCTCAACTGGAGTATTGTGTCTAGTTCTGGGAGACACGTTTCAGGAAAGGTATGGACAAATTGGAGAAAGTCCAGAGAAGAGCAACAAAAATGATTAAAGGTCTAGAAAACATGACCTTTAAGGGAAGATTGAAAAAATTGGGTTTGTTTAGTCTGGAGAAGAGAAGATTGAGGGGGGAACGTGATAACAGTTTTCAAGTATATATTGTTACAAGGAAAAGGGAGAAAAATTGTTCTCCTTAACTTCTGAGGATAAAACAAGAAGCAATGGGCTTAAACTACAGCAAGGTTTAGGTTGGACATTAGGAATAACTTCCTGTCAGGGTAGTTAAGCACTGGAATAAATTGCCTAGGCAGGTTGTGGAATCTCCATCACTGGAGATTTTTAAGAACAGGTTAGACAAACCTGTCAGGGATTGTCTAGATAAGACTTAGTCTGGCCTTGAGTACAGGGAACTAGACCAGAAGACCTCTCAAGGTTCCTTCCAGTTCTACAATTCTATGATTCTATGTCCTACTCTTTTCGACAGTGCTCATCACTGCAACATCAGAATGCTACACAGGTAAATTAAATCTAGGTGAGCAAGATCCCTCATGAATTTCATGGAGTCCTTTGTTCTTCTACCTTCTTGAGTTTAGAGAGAGTTCTGCTTGATTAAAAATACACATACATTTCCCTCTACCCCAGGTGGACAAAAATCAGAGTTATTTAAAAAAATCAGAATTTATTTAAATACATTTTTAAATAAGTCTATTCAAAGTTAAATTTGTAAATAGGACGACTTATATCAAGGCCTACAAATAATCAAAATAATTAAATCAATTAATCAAAATAATTTTAATTAAATAAAAATCTTCAAGCAATAGATGTTGGTTGCTGAAATTTTACAGAAATGCACTGGTAGAAGTCACTGGCTAAGCACCTGAAACCAGGGTTTGTCGAAGTGCTAAACCAGCTTTTGACAGCAATAATCTCTTCTGCATGTACCAAGAAAATATTTTCTTCATTTCAGTTTGTTCAACTAGTTCACTTCAATGACTAGCTCATTCGAAATTGAGAAACTGATAGGAAGTTGAAAAAGCAGGAAAGCTGGTTTTCCTCTTCCAACCTTAGAATATAAACAAGATGTGAGGGGATGAGATCTATTAGTCTTACAATCCTGAAGGACATAATGACCAGAAACAATCAGTTCAATTCACTAACTACAGAGCATACTTCCTCAATTTAATAAATGAGTGTTAAATGCAAAACAAGTTTTGATAAACATTTTTCCATACATATCCAGCACATTTAAAACAGTGACATTTAACTAATTAACATTTTGAATGATATTTTTTGTGCATTTTAATTGAATTCCAATTTCCATCCCAATGCAGCTTGACACAAATCACAAATAAAAAATTAATCTAGTAAATAAGAAATTAGTCATTTGCCATTTTCTAACATAATTAAAAATACAAAAATTAATCTGACTAAAGGTATGTTAGGCTACATAAATGCTTAAATAAACATATAGGCATAGTGTGTCCTCCTCATTAGCAAGAAGGAGGAAAGTTAGTGTAAAGGCAATATTTAATTTTAAGTTAACATGTTTTAATGGTTACCAACCAGTGGGAAAAAAAAGGAAAAGCCACTAAAAAGTGTAAATGCAAAACAAAATTAAAAGAGATTTAAATCAAGGTTTCCTATTTGCTGATTCAAAATCGATCTACCCTGCTCAATCCTCCCCCTCATCATCCCATTTAGGATGGAAAAGCTTTACTTTAAGCTCTGGAAGTTCATTCCACAGTTGAAACCCTCACCCCTGACCAAAAACGCTTTATCTCCATCTCATCATTTAACGATGGTGGGGGATAAGTTTGCTAGTCTGCCTCCTTTGTGTGTTCTCTTTGGTTCCTTCAGGAATAACCCTTGAATAGTGTTGTAATGAGCTCTCTCTGCAGCCAACAGCAGCAGCATAGAAATACCAACTCTGCTGGGCTGGCCACTGTGCAGGTATGCCTGACACTTGCCTCCCGAAGCAAGTACTCTTCTCTCAGTTAAGTCAGGAAAGAAGGGCTTGCGGAGGACAGCGGAAGTGTTTCAAAGAGATACTGGGAGGACTTGGCGCGGAACAGAACACAGCGGCACCACACCATATACCAAGCCACAGCTGACTTTGAGGAGAACAGACATGCTCATGAGACAGAGAAGTGACAAAGGAGGAAAGAAAGGTCACAACAGCTCAGCCAGTGATTCCCTGCTGTTTTAAGCAGCCCTGAACAGGTTGCGGGGCAAACATTTGCAACAATCATAAATCAGAGCAGCCTTAAGCTGGCTCTAAATGATATTGGGGACCATACGAGCAGTCAAAGTTTAGGATTGTTGGATATAAATGGTATCTTTACTGATCTATCCAACTTGCCCTAAGTGATCTTCAGTTGGAACTAAGAATCAGGACCAGTACACTGAAATTTATGTAAAGAAAATATTGCTTAAAAATATATTTAACCCATAAGTATTCTAAACAGCACATATTCTTTAAAACAAAAAAACCTAATGGATCATGTTTGTCCTCAGTTAGGGGCAGCACAGATGGCCTGATCCAAAGCCTTGTGAAGACAATTGAAAGAATCCCACTGATTTCCAGTGGGCAGTAGATCCAATCCTGAGTACCCTGCTAGTGCTCAGTGACTTATAATCAGTAAAATAATACATACAATGATAGTCATCACAGTGATGAGCACAACAGGAATCATTACTTATAAAAATAAAGTATTGTCCCACCCACCACCAGGCTGTATAATGTATGTGTGACTACAGCTAAATGTTCTTGTGGTTATTGGACTACCAGGCAAAGGAAGTTCATACACAGATATTTCTAACTTTCACTGATGTAGGTCATTTAAGCAGGTAACAATATACTATACCTGACATTCATCATTTAAATCGGCATGCTGTGGTGTTTTTTTTTTAAATGCATTCCTCCGGATTCTCTTGCCTTGGGCTAGGAGCATTGATAATTATTTCTTGCAGTTATATCTTAATGCAAAAGTTCTCTCTCATCGGAGCAAAGTTTACCTCTCACACACACGGACCTGCTGTTCCTCTGCCCATTATTGTAATTCATTGGTATCTGTGACAGAGGTTTTTCTAGGATATGTTACTTTTTTATTTTTAAATTACTTGAGAGTTCAAAATCCTGCATTTGAAAGTGAGAACATGGCTCCAGGATACGATGGCTCAGTAGGTGGCATGTGAAACGATTTCATCTCAAATAGGGGAGAAAAATAGGCCCAGATTCTCAGCTGCACCCAATATGTGCTGAGGGCAGTTGTGGAGGTGAAGAAGAATGTGTGCAAAGGAGCCACTTGAGGCTTCCAAAATCTGGAGACAGCTTTATGCTGGGTCTAGCCCTGGCATAGTTTAGAACATTCCTAGGGCAGCTGGATATGTGCCCAACGAGCCAGTATGCCAGGTAGGGGTCACAAGCAAACAGCAGCTATCTGCCAATGCCCCCATTCTTTCCTGTCATACTCCCAAAAGGCATCTTGGGAATCAATAACAGAGAGTCAACTATGCTGGATGACTCCCCAGATAGCTAGTTCTGTCCAACTATGGTCTGGGAGTCTGGCCTATAGTTTATAGAATTGCAGTTTTCCAACACAGGACATTGTTTGACTCCCAAGATAGGGGGAAAAACTGTCTTTGGATCCAAGTAAACTACCCACTGACACCACGGGCTTTTAAAGGGAGGCAATTTTAAATTAAAACAGTGGGCGAACGCCTGCACTTTGGAAAAAAAAAAAAACATCCCTGCCCTGAACGACAAAAGTTTTAATGACGAAAATGCCAGCGTTGACATCGCTACGTTGGCAGGAGATGCTCTCCCGCTGCCAAAGCTACCGCCCCTCATTGGGGATGGTTTTATTTTGTCGTCAGAAAAGATCTTTCCTGGTGACAAAGGGCAGCTACACTGCATACCTTACAATGGCCCGGCTGTAGCAGCACAGCCTGAGACAGAGCCTGAGCAATGACTTCCCAGTAAAAGGAGCTGATGAGTAAATGTGAGAGTTTAAAGAGGGAACACCATATGCTTGTTCTCTCTGCCTCCCAGCATCCAGATGCCCTGTAGCAACACATCAAATTATAGGAGATTTCCAGCTGGTGGCCAGCCAGGACATACTGATGCCATTATGTTTATTTCTCTCTCATCTAAATAAACAAACCAAAAAACCCCCACACAATCACAAACTTCATTACCTACAATTCTTTTTTTACATAGCTCAGCTATGCCAAGTTACATTTAAAAAACAAAACCCTACATTAAAAGAACATTACAGCTGCAGAGTAAAGGACTCAAAAGTTAGAAAATGTGAGAATGAAGATTGCCTATGCAACCTTAATTCAGCTCCCCTCCGCATATGCATTATGATAGCCTTTAATTCTATTAGCACAAGCTATTTTCTCCACAAGCCCCCTACTTCATTCAGTGCATAGGACGGACAGTGCTTAGGGAATAGTAGTAGGTTCACTACTTAGTTTTACCCTCATTAATCTCTGTGCAGCCCTGCTCCTTATTTGCTGCACACCCTCCAAACCTTGCTCTGATGTCAGAATTAATAATTTCTTCCTGCACTTTTCTTTGGTGCTCATTGCTATAGAATCTGAGTGCTTCACAAGCATTCACAATGCCTCTGTGAGGGAAAGGACTATATTGTCCCAATTCTACAGATGGGAAACTGAGGTTCAGAGAGATTATGATAAAAAATGTCCTATAATTTTGGATGCCCAATTTGATAAGTCTAGCACCTGATTTTTCAAGTACTTTGCATTTTATAGCACCTTATATGTTCAAAGAACAGCTCCCATTGACTGTAGTTACAGCTCTGAATGCTCTATACCTCTGCAAATCAGACTACTGGGGCTAGAACCACAAAGAGGCAAAGATGCCACTTTAGACACCTAAGGTCAACATTTAGACACCACAGAGGTCAAACCCCCCTGGTCAGCTGCTGCCTAAACCTGTAGGTGCCTAAATCCCCATGGTACCCAAGTTTCTATTGGTGGGCATGTGCAAAACCACCTAAGTCTTGACAACACCGAGCTGCTTGGCACCTTAGCTTATGCCTAAACCCCAGCAGGATCCTCAAACTTGGCATTCTTCTGCTTATCGCAATCCAGTAGGTGTTCTGAGAACATGCCTATCAGATCTAGCCTCCCAAAAAACAGTTCTAGGTGGCAACCAGATCAGGAATTGTCTGGGCTGGAGTGTGCATGTATCCCTGAATACCTAGTAACCCAATGGTTAGGATATTCACCTGGGAAGTAGGAGATGTGTTTTCAAATCCCCACTCTACCTGATTTGGAGTAAGGACTTGAATTTGGGTGTCCCATATTCCAGGTGAGTGCCATAAACACTAAGCTATTAGGTAGTCTGGCATGTGACTCAATCTCTCCTGTTGGAGCTGTTCCACTTTGTACACATAATTAAATATTCACTAAGAAAGAGAGAGACTGACTGTATAGTTTGGTGGCTAGGGCACTCACCTGGGATATAGGAGATCAGGATTCCAGTCCCTGCTCCTCAACATTTCCTACAAAATGGCTTAGATTAGATGACTCCCCACTCATTCTGTGAATCCCTTGTTTAGGTACCTAACTCTCCCCAGGCTTTGTATTGGGCACCTAATTCAGGGCTGAGGAGTCCACTGGACAATTAGGTACTGCACCACTGAGTGTTGCACAGTCAAGTCCCTTTGTGTGCTTAGCCCCTCTTGTCTTAAGCTAGGCACCCAGAAAATGAGGAACACACAATTAGTGGCCAACTTTGATGAAAGAGATTTGCCCAGCATCACATAGTAACGCAGAGGCAGGGATCAAATCCAGTTCTCTAGAGTGGAATTTGACTTCCTGAACCATGAGACCCTCCTTTCTCTTCCTGCAGTTGCCTGCCTCATTCATTAGACCCCTTCCAACTTCTCAAAAAGTGAGGCAGGGGCCCTACAAACAAACAGTGTCCTTCACTGCACAACCCTGATTCAGTCACAGAGCAGGTCCAGCCAGTGCCCTGAATGAGGGAGGATCCTGTGGGGAAAAAAAGTACATGAACATGTAATTAAAGACTGTATCATAATGCACAAGGGGACTGAATTAAGACTGGTCAGTTGTTTGGCCACAATTCTGCAATACAATCCCAGCTTCTCATGCACAATTACCAGATTTACACACACAGTTTTGGTACACAGGTGTACTGCTGGAGGTGCACCATTCTATGCACATCTTGGACACAGACGGGTCTTTTCTTTTTAGAAACATACCTCTATATGGCTTCCTCATATATTGTAAATGCTTTTCTTCCACATTTAGTAATGATAATGATACTTGCCTCCTTTGTAAAGCACTTGTGATATACTGATGAAAACCACTATATGAGAGATAGCTATTATTAATTTTATTAATGCCTGGATAATTTGCTAGGTGCTCATAGCATCACAGAGGTGAGTTACTTAGTACCAAAATGGGCTAAAGTAGATGACTAATGCTAGGGAAGATTAATAGACTCCATCCTTAAAAACAACTGCTTTATTCTTTCTGTACATGAACATAAAAGTCAGAAGCAATACATAATCTAGAATATAGTCTTCATTTTTAAAATCAGCAGAGCCCCATGATTTATTCATATGAATATTAATAATAAGACTTTACAATATATGCATATTTATAGAGAGAGAGAGAGATATCTCAAATTCTTACCCACTTTACAGCTGGTAAACAGAGGTGCAGATACATACATTTGGTATAGCAACAAATCAAGTAAAGACAAATTTTCAAAATTAAAGGAGAAATTGAATTTTTTTTTTCATAAGTCAGAGCTTCTATCCCAATCTCCCACAAACACACAGATTGATTGGAGAGGAGTGTGGACTATGCCTCTCTTAAAACATTTCTTGATTGTGTTGTATTACTTTTTAAATCTAGTATTTATTGGAAGTGTATGTTACATAATAAACACACCCTTTTAAAATTATTAAAAACCCACTGTGGTATGTATTTGAAATACTCATGTTGGCCATACATAAAAGCAAGCTAATGCAGGGAGCTAAAAGAGAGAAGCTCTCTCTAACTAGAGGTCATGAGGACAGAAAACCATAACATGAATTCCTCGTTATTTCAAAACAGAATTTAAGTCACATATTATTTCAGGTATATGGACAGACGGACAGCGAGAGACTCCTGCACAATATCAAGATGCTTATGCAGCAAATTCTGCCATTGAGTCATAACTTCCCTTAGTTTTCAAAGGCATCCCATGTGCCAGAATGAAAAATAGTATGGAATCAATCTAATTTCAGATCTCAAGAACATGGTTTAAAAAGAGTAAACCTTAGTGATCCCTCTTATTCCTAAGGGTTGTACGGTACTGATGCAAATTCTACTACAAAACAAACAAACAACTCTTCTTTCTGCTTCTTCAGCACTTTCCCTCAAAGTATATCAAATCACTTCCCAAATATTAATGAAGCCTCACAACAATGTCACTGTGCAGTAGGTATTACAACCACGTTACAACCACGAACTGACTGAGGCACAGAGATGTTATGTGATTTACCCAATGCCACACACTGAGTCAGTGTCAAATCTGGGAGTAGAAATTAAAGGCCTAATTCATTGTTGCCCTGCACCTTGTGCAGATGTTTTTCCATCACTGTAAAATGGGTGCAAAATGCTATCATTCTGATTTGTGAGCATTTTACTTCCACTGGGCAACATTTAATTGCACTCCAATGGCCCTGAATCATAGTCCCTTGATCTAGCCACTAAGGCAACACTTTGTCAATGACATTTCAGGTCATTTACCACGGAGACAAAAGACCATATTCTCTCAGGTAGCAGAGAGAGGCTGGAAATTGGCCAGATCTCCCTTGTTTGTGATTTTCCTAGGATGAAAGAGACATCTATAGATGTACAAACTGGCTCTCATGCCTATACACCAACCAATCCTTGGCACAGAAGGTGAGAGGTGGGTGCAGGAGAATAACCAGAGCACTGCTGTGCTTTAGCATAATTTATGTTGAATAAATTGACTAGTTTAGAATTGGTGTGCCTAATTCCCGCAGCTTCCTTTGGAAATCCCAGTCATAGGGCCAAAAGTGTGCTATGTCTTTAACTAGAGTAGTTCTTGAAGCAAGGGGAATAAAGCAATGGCATGCCTCCCAAGAAAGCAGCTTGATTTCAAATGTTACTTAGCTTTTTCAGCAAGCCTATAATCCATGCTGAACATTTATTAAACCTTCTCTTCCCAACCTGAAGCATTCCTATATGCCTCAACCCTTCCCCCAAATTTCAGCACCATCTTATATGTTTAAATAAATATAAAAACTATATAAATAGAGTGCTCGTTTATAAGTTCTATTGTGATCCCATGTTACAATTCAAAAGGCCCCCAAATAAACCTTCTTACCATCCCTGCTTAGGCATGCTTATGCCTTACAAGTATGGAAAGCAAAATACCAAGTTCTCTCTCTATTTCGGAGTATGTGGATACCATGGAATAAACCTAAAATGACAGAGTTCAATATTCTGTTCGTCACCTTGACACAAAGTGACCAGCCCATGTCACCTACATTACATCTGCTGTTCAAGCACAGGAAACGACAGAGATTCAGGGAGATCCAGATGAGAGTAATCCTCAGTAGACATTAGTTTGTTCTTTTGATGCATTCCATTTGCCAATGAGGTAGGATTAGGCCACTTTCCTGGAGGGTCTTTTTGGTTACACAATGTTCAGATGAGGAGCAGGAGCTGAGTTGAGTTGATACCCATGCAGATATAAATCCTACTCCCCAAATAGGAATGATTACAAAGGGCAACAGAAATCCTGAGAGGAATCTAGCAAGGGAAGAGATAAAAAGGAAGGATATAAGTCTACAGCTTCTATTGCCCACTGGAGAGCACTTTTTATTTTTTTAATTGAGAGAACAAAGGGCAGTAAACCAACATATATCAGCAAACGAAACACTGCACAGCTATTTAATGTACCAAAAGCACAGTCAAATGCAACAGGCAGCCAGAACATTCCTGTGTTGAGACAAATTTCAGTAGAGCAAAATCATCCCCCCTGCTGGTGGAAGGGCCTAAAAGCTGGCAGATCTGGGCCAAGAGGTGGCGTTTGGTGGAAGGGGAAAGGAGAGCTTTCTCCATGGTATTGTCTCTCTGATAAAAATACTTAATCTATAGGAAGAAATTAATTGAACCCCATTTCTGTTAATTTGAGCCAATTTAATGAAGATTTAATCCTAACCTCCCAAGTACTTGATTGCTCCCAGATTCATATCATCCACTAATTTGGTTAGCATATTTGCCACTTAATCCTCCAAGTTGTTAATGAAAACACCAAAGAATACTGTATCTACAACTGACCCGTGGCAGACCCACCTGATGCCTCCTCTCAACTTCACACTCAACCATTAATATATTTGCACTCTGCCTTACACTTTCTAAACCAGTTGTATCACTTTTATAACAATCTTGTATTTCTTGTTTACCCGCAAGACTCATTGTATTAAATGTCTCAATAAAATTGAAATATGTACAAAAAAAGATCTGAAAAGGAGTTGTGGGGGCAAACTTAATTAGTTTTAAGAGGTAACTATAACAAACACCACCATGCTTAGACAGCAAAGGTTCGTAACACCTAGGTGTCCATGACCACACTGCATGGCCTTTATTCCAAGCATCTAAGAGCTCCACAGGGTTATTGCTGATCTGGTGCATTCAGGTTAATCGCAGGTAACTGTGAGACCACCACCAATCCAAGACAGGGCAGTGCCTCTTCCTGACCTCAATCCGATCTTCAGGGCTTGATGTGTGAGGACATTGTCTCTGAGGCAGGCAACATGACCAAAAAGGACCAGCTAGCAGCAGCCAACAATTACTTCAATCCTCTCTATGCCGTTTCTCAATGATACATCCCTATTACTGATAAAGTCACACCATCTTACACTCAGTAGTTGCTGTTGGCAATGCATATGAAAAGCATCCAACCTCCTGAGGTCCTGTTTAGGCAGCATCCATGTTTCAGGTTCATGTAAGAGAATCGGAAGTACACAGGTTTGAGAAATACATTCTTTTGTATATAGTTTCTCCTTCTTTTGGCTCCAGACACTATGCAGGTCCTTCATGGCTGAGGCTGCTAAACTAATTCTCCTTAGGATGTTTGGCTGGCTGCACCCGTTTGGTGACAATTTTTCTGCATAGATGAGTGAAGTCATCCACTACTTCCACAGTTTGTCCAGAAGCACAAATGACTTGTATCCAATTTTTGCATTGACACTCTGGACTTCTGGTTTTGCCCAAGAAACCTTTAACGCTAGGGCAGATGTCTTAGGCTGGAAGCAGTCTAGTGCATCTTTGAGATTGTGTCCTGACCAAAGCAGACATCATCATCCACATAATCCAGGTCAGTAAAAGAGGCTGAACCAACAGTTATACCAATATTTGCATAAATATGTTAAGGAGCCAATCCATTGCACAGCAGAACTGGTTTGGGGCCAGGACACATCTCTGCTTCACCCTGGATCTAGTGTGAATCTTGTCAGACCTATGGGGCCCCCAATACACCTGTGCCTCTGAGTCACTATGTAGATGTTTAAATTAGCCTCCGGGGTATATCAGGAACACTGATGCCCTGCAGGGCCTTCCACAAGGCAGCTCTGTCAACAGAATCAAAGGCTGCCTTTAGGTCTATGTATGCTACTTTCATAGGCTGTTTAAATTCATGCTGGATCTCGGATAAAAGATGGAAAGCAAGCATAGTATCTATTATGGATCACCTGGCCATGAAGCCCAATTGTTCAAGGCAATGGCATTTCACAAGGAGAAGCTGGAGCTGCACAAGAATAGCATGTAAAGTCTTTTTCAGGAGTAGAGTACTATAGCTACTTCACTCAGTGTATGGGCCTTTCCCCTTATGAAGTAATATGGTAATCCCTTTCTTTCACTCCACTGGCCTGGTACCTTCCCAGTAATCCAAGCCCAGACAAAAAGTTGTTGTAATGCTACACTTATATGCTCTATGGTGCACATGAGAAGTTCGGGCATTATGGCTGGTTATTGCTCAACTGTGCAGATTGTCATATATGGGGTCAAGAAGGAATTTTCTGCTCAGGTCACATTGACCGGGGGTGGGGTGTTCCATCTTCCTCTGCAGAATGTGGGTGTAAACTCACTCCTCATAGCCAGTCAGCTCTACCAGTCAGGGAATAGTGATGCTGAGCCATAGGTCCCTGTGCTCTTCTCTCTAGGAGGAGCATCAGATGCTTAGACCCTGCTTTCTATGCCAGGAGAAGACCTGGCTAGCCCTACAATCAGGGTTCGGGAATTGTTCCACTATTTCCCTGTTAAGGCACATGATGTTCCAGCCTGGAGGTGACTTTCTGTCAGGAAAGCTGATAAGCAGGATATGATTTTCGCTTGTATCTCAGAGTCTTATTTTGAATGCTCACAAAAAGCTGCAATTAATCTTACCTGAATAGCACCTCACTGCTGTGCAGTTCAAAATAAAGACTTTGAAGATGTCTGAAAGAGGCCCTAGAAACAATCACAGGGAACTAAAAAGGAGACGTAATCTAAGAAACATTGGAAGATATTCCAAGATATTCTGCGGAAAAGGACCTAGGGGTGACAGTGGACGAGAAGCTGGATATGAGTCAGCAGTGTGCCCTTGTTGCCAAGAAAGCCAATGGCATTTTGTGATGTATAAGTAGGGGCATAGCGAGCAGATCGAGGGACGTGATCGTTCCCCTCTATTCGACATTGGTGAGGCCTCATCTGGAGTACTGTGTCCAGTTTTGGCCCCCACACTACAAGAAGGATGTGGATAAATTGGAGAGAGTCCAGCGAAGGGCAACAAAAATGATTAGGGGTCTAGAACACATGACTTATGAGGAGAGGCTGAGGGAGCTGGGATTGTTTAGTCTGCAGAAGAGAAGAATGAGGGGGGATTTGATAGCTGCTTTCAACTACCTGAAAGGGGGTTCCAAAGAGGATGGCTCTAGACTGTTCTCAATGGTAGCAGATGACAGAACGAGGAGTAATGGTCTCAAGTTGCAGTGGGGGAGGTTTAGATTGGATATTAGGAAAAACTTTTTCACTATGAGGGTGGCGAAACACTGGAATCTCCTTCCTTAGAGGTTTTTAAGGTCAGGCTTGACAAAGCCCTGGCTGGGATGATTTAACTGGGAATTGGTCCTGCTTCGAGCAGGGGGTTGGACTAGATGACCTTCTGGGGTCCCTTCCAACCTTGATATTCTATGATATCTTGACTAACACACTGGACAGGCAAAGAGGGTTCTATTGTCACTGCCACTGAATAGCTTCCTTTGTGAATTTGAGCACTTTGCTTAGACTTTGTTGCCCTATCTCTACAATTAAGATAATGCTTATCTACCTCACCTGGTATGTGTGAGGGTTAATTTAACATTAGTAAAGTGCTCTGCAAATCTTAGATAGAAAATGACATAAGTGCAAGGTATTATTATTATTACAGCTGGATGAATTGGTGTCTGATAAAATAACTAACCTACAACTTGAAACAAATAGTTTTTGCTATGTGAAGCACTCACTGTAGTGATCAGTGCCAAAGAAAAGCCCATTAGAAAATTAATAATAGTCTGAGCTGGAGCATATGCAGCACAGATGGAATCTATAAAGAATCTAGTTACCAAACTAACAAGTCTCCACACTGAACACATGCTAATTGAAATTCCCAGAGGTTCAAAATTTGGCCAAAGCATGGGAGGGCTTGCGCTTCTCACTGCAACGGTTTTAACAATTTGTTATGGGCAAGACAATGTAAATGGCTGAACTATTTTTGCTGATTTTTTCTAAAAACAACACCCTTTCCTGGGGCAGACACCCAGCATGCAAAATTTCACCTTGAAGTACTTAAAGACGGGGAGAATTCTAAGCAACTGAAAACAGAGTCTTATCATAGGGAGTGTCAGACAGATAATCTATCATACCACTCCCAGCTTTACCTTTAACAAGGCCCGGATTCCCCAAGCTGCTCCATGTGGCCAGATCCCAGGGCTATCACCCCCTAGTCCCACTGACATCAGTTTGCAGGACTGGGAACTAAATGTTGACAGCAAAGTGGAAATATTAGTTTAATAACAGTCCTTAGCACTTCCATACAGCCTTGCCAACACTTTAACAAAACTGCTTTAGAAAAATCTAAAATGGTCCAACCATTATTTTTAAAGAATAGACCCAGCCACTGCACTATTTGGGGAAACCTTTAGGACTTGCTTTCAAATAATCCATGCAGGGTGAAGGTTACACTTTGTTTATTTTATTAGCGGACTGGAGCCTTCCCTGGGCAGGAAAACAAAGCGGAGCAAAGAACTTCTTTAAGGAGCAACAACTTAACACAGGGCAGGAGGCGGGGCGAGCCTGGAGATGTGAGTGTAAACTCCCGGGCACGGCGCGAGGCTGTGTCCGGCCGGCCGGGGGCGCCGAAGCGGTGGCGGGTGCAATGCAAGCAGCAGTGTCAGGAAGTTGCTGCTGGTCGGTTCCTGTGCCCCGGGGGAGCGGCTGGGGCGGAGCAGGCGCTGCTGTTGGAGCGGGGAGGGCCGGGCCGCGGCGCAGGGGAGCTGGAGGCTCCGTCCCCGGGCAGCGGCAGCCGCGTGAGTAGCCCGACGCAGGATCGGTGTGTTCACAGCTCCGCGGTGCCCCTGCTTCGCTCCGCTTGGGCCAGGCGCTGGGTTGTGTAGAAGAGGCCCCGGTTTCAAGCGACAGCGCAGCTGGAGTGAGCGGCGCCCGCTTTCCTTCTGGAGCCACCAGGCCGCTGGCGCTGGGCACCAGGGCACGCGGCGGAGTCTCCGCACAAGCGGGTGGGTGTCGGTGTAAGAGGCGGTGGAATAGCCCCGAGCCTGGGCCACGCAGGGGAGAACAAGCGCGGTCCTTCTGACGGGCTCGCGGCTAGGCAGTTCACTGCTTGGGGCCGCTGTGACGCTCCAGAGCGGAGCAAATGCTAGTGCAAAAGAGCATTTGACAAATGACTCTGCAAAAGGCAGCGAGGGGGGTTTTCAAAGAAAACTCACCCCAGACTCGGGGACCAGCACGTGTGTGCAGTGTTACAGTCTTCTCCCCACTAGTTAACAGGCCTGATTTAATTAAGTGCCCCAAAGTGATAAGTAATAAATCAGAAGTGGCTGTCTGGAGAGGCGTTGTGCTTCCGCCATTGATTTCATAGGCTCCCCCTGACTTGACACATCTACACCATGTTTCCACTAAGAATTTATTAGTCAGAGTTAAGTGCATTATTGCACCTAGGAGCCCCAGTCTTGAACCAAGACCCTAGTGGTAGGTAGTGTATAAAGAGAACAAAAAAGAGGGTCCTTGCCCCAAGGAGCTTACAATCTAAGCACAAGACAGCAGCCAATAGCTGCATACAGACAGACTGCTGGGGAAATTCCTGGCCGCGTGGCTGCCAGACATGCTGCTCTGAGCAGCAGGGGGGGGGGGGGGGGAAGGGGGCAGTTGGATAGGGCGGAGGTTTGGGGTGGGGGGGGCAAGGAGTCCCGGGAGAGGGCCAGGCTATTTGGGGAAGCACAGCCTTCCCTACCTGACCCTCCATACAGTTTTGGAACCCTGATGTGGCCCTCAGGCCAAAAAGTTTGCCCACCCCTGATGTAGAGCAAACGGAGGGGAGATACTGAAGGAGGGTTTAGAGTGGGAGGGGAAAAAAAACAAAACGTTCATAAACATTATCAGAAATCCTCCCAACAGTTGTCTAGCACTGGTGCAGCTCCACCAGTGACAGTCATGAGGTGAGTGCTAGTGTATACCAGCAGCATACATTTTTACCACTGTGGTCTGAATGGGAAATCTTGGCCCTTATTTTTACCAACGACATAAGCAGATATAACTACATGCACACAGGCAACTTGTTTGTCGGATAAACTTGCTTTTCAGTAGAACAGCATTCATTTTCTATAACCCAATACTTGTTTTGGCCGAATTTAAGGATGTATCAGTAAATGATATTGTAGCATGCTTCAATATGCATCTTAGTGTTACAAATAATGTTAAATAAATATTTTATACAATAGCACTTTTGATAATGTAGATGTTTCCAAATACACTTAGCCTTTTCCAGCACACTTCTTATACCTTGTCATTCATTATAAAACCACCACCTTTCTGGTTTTGCTAATAAGATAGTTACTGTACATATTCTGTATGTAAGCATATAAAGTACCATCACTAGTCAGTGTGATCAAATCCACAAAAAACAAATAATTTGTATTAAAATATAAATTAGATTACCCAATACTACAATTTCTGCCTTTAATTGATTTCTGTTATCAGCAGCTATGGTCAAATAACTTGATCACTGGCCACGGGAGAGAGCCATTTGATCAACAGGAAGATCACAATTTCGAATGAAATAAAAAAAGACACTGGAGGCCAAGTATTTTAAGAAGTAGAGGCCCACTGATGGGCACAAAGATGTGTGTTGTATGATTTTGCACACATTCAAGCAATTTGTGCGTGCAGACAGATGTTTAGCCATTTGGCAGTCCATTGTTCAATGTGTATTGGGGGGAGTTGCATACAGAAGTAGACTTGCAGTTCTGTGCAGAACTTGGATAATTTATCAAAATTTGTCCCTGAAAATAAAACCCATGACTGAAACGCACTTGTATTGTTCAGAAGTGGTTACTGAAATTCTAGCACTTTCTGTGCATTATATATGCTTTTTTTATGCTCTTTAGTGGTCTTCTAAATAACTTTATCCTCTACTTATTGCAATCAAAGTATAGGAATAGACAATCAGAATAAGCAAGTGGTAGCGTAAATGTCATTTGTAAGTGGCAAAGTAGGCATTTTGGTATGTCTATACATTTAACATATGCTTGCTTGCTTTCCTTCAACAGAACAAGCCTCAAACCTATGTATATTATTTGCTAGCCAAGTTATTAACAGTGAGAAACTTTTCTAATAAAATCTGACTTCCAATCTGTAGAGGATATTGAGAATTCAGAAAATATCTTCAAAAAGAAAGGAGGACAATGGGAAAGAAAATTCTTTAAGAATCTTTTCCCCCTTCTTGTAGAATGGATCACTTCACTCTGAGGTTTTATTTGATAGCTCAAATGAAGACACTTAAAATGTGCTTTTGAACTCATAAATCCTACTTTAACTAGCCATTATATACAAGATTGCATATCTTTCAGAAAGACAGCTGTGTTTCACAGCTATTACAGCAATATACTGTATGTCAGTATGCTTTGAATTTGGAATATATATCTGGTCAAAGTCAAGAATGTTGACTCAATATATTTTAGGGTGTAATGCCATTGTCTGCAACTAAACATAGGCCCTTGTGCATTACCATGAAATGATATCTTTAAGAAAATGCTACAGTCCTACAGCACTCCATCCCAGGTGAGATTAAAGTATTATAATTAAGGGAGGGAAGGGATGTGGGAGATGGTGCTGATTATTTTCAGAACATTTTCTATAACAGCGTGCAGAGATTTTGTAACATTCCCCCATTGAAGTAAATATTAAAATGGTGATACAGAATATGCTTATAATGAATGAATTCTGACATGAGAAATTGGTTCTTCCCTCAAGACTTTTTAAAAAAAAAAAAAAGGTGCTGTGTGCTCTTGGAAAAAAATAGTACTTCAAGACTTTATGAACTGGAGTATGTTTAGGATCTTTTAACTTGTTTAGAATTCCAGGAAAAATACTCCACCCCTACTATTTATTAACCTTCTGTCTGCAAAGGAAAGAGCACTCTACCAAGCCTAACATGCAGTACCCCTGCTAATCCACTACCACGCATGTCATGAGCGAAGACTACCAGTCATTACATCATTTGGGGAATCAAATAATGGGTCACTGGCAAGACTTTAAATATGTACTCACAAATGGTCAGTTGGCAAGTTCCTTTCATGAGCAGGGGCATCAGCAAAGTGAACCTGATAAGTCTGGTAAGTTTCACTGTTGCTGTTCATGATAAGTTGGGTAGGAGTAAAATGGACCAAATTGTGTAAATTTTGCTTAGCTGCTGGTCAGGAAAACTGAGCAGTAGCAGAGGCTGGGCAGAGAGATTCAGAAAGGAAGAGTCCCCAAAAATAAGAAAAGGAGGTTCCCAAAAATGGGGCTAGAGAAAAGGAAAACAATGATGCGGCTGGAGGAGGCTAATGCAAATGGAATAGAAAACATGGGGGAGAGGGGGAAGCATCTAGAATTGGGGATGAGGGAGGGAGGGAGGGAGGGAGTATAGAAGAAGTTCCCCCTTCCCTTCCCATAGCCAAGAGGGACTTTGTTGTGGAGCAAAAGGAGAGAGACAGGCACAGCAGCTTCAAATTTGAGACACCATATAAAAGATAGAGCCCCCAAGTAAGGTCCCTCAGCACCCTATGAGGATCCCACCAGTACCCCCATTTACAGCAACTGTTGGGCACTGGGTTTCCTCATCCCAGCACTGCCCTTTGTCTCTGCTTGGGGGACCATCCTTCATACCAGCATCTGCCAAGTTAAATAACAGGTAAAAGGGACCAGATTAACAGCAAATTCATTTTCATTTGTGACCAGAGCTCGGTTTGAATGAGGAACTCCAGAGGAAAGGCTATTCTAATACAGCACCCCGCTGAGCCACCAGTCTGTTTTCTTACAGTCAATGACTGCATGTTTTCCTCACTGCTTAGATAGAGCCTTCTTTCCCGCTTCTGTTCTTTTTACCATATTCAGTGTGTGGATCTAGATTTACAGGCCAAAGATCAAATGGAGAATAGTATTTAACTATTATACAATAGTTTCTGTAACAGTAATTGTTTAGTTCTGAGTTTTCTAGAACAGTCACAAACACACAAAGCTGTAATAGTGTTTGGTCAGTGGCCTATGGATTTCTGAACTGTGCTAACAGCCATGCTAGTGTGCAATAAAGAGAGGCAGAAACAGACTTTCTTCTTTTTGGCTATGCATCCATATTAGACATCTAGATTAGAGCAGCTGCAATCAGCTTTTATTCAAATTTAACATAACTTAATGATCCTGACAGGTTAACAGCGCAGTCCCTTGCATAGAGGTACTTGTGATTTGTCCAGGGAATCACGGTTGCTCTGTGTCTTGGGATCCTCGGTCTTAAATGTTAATCATTACATGTGCACACAGTATTCACAAACACTGCAAATGCACATGCAACTGCTGTAATTAACTGCACAGTTGGTTATGCACAGAGAATCATGAAAAAGTGGACCTTACTAGTCAGATCCAAATATATTCATAATTCTGGGTCACATACATTCAGAGCCATGGAAGTAGAGTACGTCAAGTGTCTTGAAGTTGAGATTATTGAAGAAAATGTCATTATTAAAAATACTAAGTTGAAAAAAGTCAGACATGCGTATCTTTTCTTTAGCTTTATAAACAATTAACTGGTTAAGGTAGTTTCAGGGTCACAGTTTATGCTGAAAACTAGGATTTATTTGCTGGAGAAGACTATTTATAGATTCGTCCAATGTGTCTTTCTGGAATGTAGTACTGGCCAAGTTTATCTTCCGAACATCATATTTGTCAAGTTATTAACATCTCTTTACAGTATGGAATAAAAGGGATTTTGGCATTAGCAAGCTCTTTTGCTTCTTGTTTATGTATTGCTGATCCTGAGAAGGATCTTTAAATGTCAGAAAGAGCTCTCAGAATTACTGTATTGAAAAGTTCTGCACTAATTGTTAACAATTTCATCATTAAAAAACGCCCACACAAAAATCCCACGCTACAGATTTTTCCCATGTTGAGTGTAACATGTGGGGCATCTGCACAACATTTTCCTTTGCCTCTTGTAAACGGAGGTAGGGGAAGGATTGATACAGATTGGACTTTTGCACTCTGCATATTAGTGGAACCAGTGCATTCTACCTACCAATGGTGCAGACCAGGCTTAGTGAGCTGCTTGGTCACATTATGGAATCCAGATACTATTCAGGGCAAGCATGCACAACAGTGCTACATCAGCGCAGCTGCACTGATGCTGCTGTAGCATGTCTGGTGAAGTCACGAGCGTCTGCTGCCGACATAGCACCAGTGTGGACAGCGCAAAACTTGCATCGCTTGAGGGGAGGGGGTTTCATACCCCTGTTTGACGTAAGTTAGGTCGACTTAAGCAGTAGTATAGATCTGCCCAAGAGTTACTTGAATTCTTGTATGAATTGGTGAGAATAGATGTGGCCCAATGATTGACGTTACGCTCTGGGGTATTTACCTTTTAGTAGTTTGCTGCTGACAGGAACTAGACTTTACATCCCCATCTATCCTTCAGCACATTCAATAAGCTATTACTTGATTTTATCCAAAACCATGTTTTGTTTCACCAGAAGGAGAATGAACTCAGAAGCCAACACAGAGAGCCTCCCCGGGCCAGATCCTCAACTGTTCTTCAGGAGCTATGGTTGCTCTCTGCTGGGCCAGTTCCCTAGCACAGGTTGGAGCAGCTATTCTAACCTGCATTAGCTTCCCCAAGGGACTATTTTGGCAACCAGGGACTTCAGGAGTCCCTGTACTGTGGCAGCTCTATACTATCTGATGACATCTTCCCCCAACCCCACAGAGGTGTTTGAGAGGTGCTGTGTGGCAGTACAGAATGGGTAGAACACAACCCACAATTGGGATCATTGACTTTAATGGAGTTACTTCCAATTTATTCAAGTGTAACTGCTGAGTAGGGCCCCCCCCAATATCTCACACCACATAAGCAAATAAATCAGAGGCCAGGGCTCCTGGTCGTCTTTAGGCTGTAAGTTCCATGGAAGGCATATGGGATACAAGTTTGATTTGCAATATAAATGTTGAATTTCCTTAGCATTTGTGGCTGTGTCTAGCATCTGTTAATAAGTAATGACATTTAAGCTCATACATCATATTTGAATTGCACATAAGTTAATATTACTACTTGTGGACTGGATGTTATGGAAACCACAACTCATAGGCTTGAGGAGTTGGCAGTGTAGTGATTCATTAGAATCAGTAATAATTCTGGTCAATGAAGACCTATTCTTGAACTCAGAAAATACTCTTTTCTTGGTTTCACTTAAGAAAAAACACAGACTTTTAAATATTATTTTTAATGACAAACTTGGTTGCTTGGGTGGTAGCAGAAGTATTTTGCCATGTTTTAAAATTAATTCAAATTAAATAGCTTGTCATTTTTATCTTGGATGCAAGTAGGTCCACATGCTGCATTTTATCATTCCAAACATATCCAGTGTTGGGTAGACTTTCGGTGCTATTGTGGACATAAAAATTCCTAAATAGGACTGCTGAGGCCAGTTATTGTCGGATTTGCACATTGCTAATCTTTCAAGCTCACCTCTTCAGTTATGTAAAACCCTGTACAAACAGATTGCCACATGGCTCAAGAGAAAAAGTTTCAGAGTAACAGCCGTGTTAGTCTGTATTCGCAAAAAGAAAAGGAGTACTTGTGGCACCTTAGAGACTAACCAATTTATTTGAGCATGAGCTTTCGTGAGCTACAGCTCACTTCATCAGATGTATGCCGTGGAAACTGCAGCAGACTTTATATATACACAGAGAATATGAAAAAATACCTCCTCCCACCCCATTGTCCAGCTGGGGATAGCTTATCTAAAGTGATCATCAGGTGGGCCATTTCCAGCACAAATCCAGGCTCTCTCATCCTCCACCCCACCCCCCCCCCACAAATTCACTCTCCTGCTGGTGATAGCCCATCCAAAGTGACAACTCTTTACACAATGTGCATGATAATAAAGTTGGGCCATTTCCTGCACAAATCCAGGTTCTCTCACCCCCCTCCCAAAAACCACACACACAAACTCACTATCCTGCTGGTAATAGCTCATCCAAAGTGACCATTCTCCCTACAATGTGCATAATTAAGGTGGGCCATTTCCAGCACAAATCCAGGTTCTCACACATCCCACCCACCCCCATACACACACAAACTCACTCTCCTGCTGGTAATAGCTCATCCAAACTGACCACTCTCCAAGTTTAAATCCAAGTTAAACCAGAACATCTGGGGGGGGGGGGTAGAAAAAAACAAGAGCCTATTTCCTCTTGTTTTTTCCTACCCCCCCCCCCAGATGTTCTGGTTTAACTTGGATTTAAACTTGGAGAGTGGTCAGTTTGGATGAGCTATTACCAGCAGGAGAGTGAGTTTGTGTGTGTGGTTTTTGGGAGGGGGGTGAGGGGGTGAGAGAACCTGGATTTGTGCAGGAAATGGCCCAACTTTATTATCATGCACATTGTGTAAAGAGTTGTCACTTTGGATGGGCTATCACCAGCAGGAGAGTGAATTTGTGGGGGGCGGGGGGGGTGGAGGGTGAGAAAACCTGGATTTGTGCTGGAAATGGCCCACCTGATGATCACTTTAGATAAGCTATCCCCAGCTGGACAATGGGGTGGGAGGAGGTATTTTTTCATATTCTCTGTGTATATATAAAGTCTGCTGCAGTTTGCACGGCATACATATGATGAAGTGAGCTGTAGCTCACGAAAGCTCATGCTCAAATAAATTGGTTAGTCTCTAAGGTGCCACAAGTACTCCTTTTCTTTTTGAGAAAAAGTTTGTGGCTGCCTATTATGGGGTACTCACTCAGTGGCTGGTAAGGGAACCCAGGCTCACCCACTACTCCAAATTCCAGCCCAGGGACCCTACAAAGTGCAACCAAGGTCTGCTCAGTCTTCAACCTTGCTGCTCCCTACTCTGCCTCCCACAGGTTTTCTTCCACCAGTGCCAGAATCAGGCAGGTAAGGGGACCATGCCCCCCCCTTTTTAAGATGGGCCTAATTTGGGGAGGCAAAAAGGCATTGCCCTTCCAAACTGCAAGGCTTGGGAAAGCATGGAGTGGCTCCAGCAGGGGTTACGCTTTGCAGCAGGGGAGCTGATCATAATGCTCTAAGTCAGGGGTGGGCAAACGTTTTGGCCAGAGGGCCACATGGGGGCGGCAAAACGGTATGGCGGGCCGAGTAGGAAAGGCTGTGCCCTGCAAACAGCCTGGCCCCTGCCCCCCTCCATCCCCTCCCGCTTCCCACCCCCTGACTGCCTCCCTTAGAACCTCCGACCCATCCAACCCCCCCTGCTCCTTGTCCCCTGACCGTCCCCTCCTAGGACCCCACCCCCTAACCACCCCCCAGGACCCCCCCCCATCTGCTCCCTGACAGGCCCCCCCAGGATCCCCATCCAACCCTCCCCTACTCCTTGTCCCCTAACTTCCCCCCCCCGGACTCCACCCAAACCCCCTGCTCCCTGTCTCCCCCCGCCAGGGCCCCCCACCCCCTGCTCCCTGAATCCTGACTGCCCCCCCCCCACAACCTCTGCCCCATCCAACTGCCTTTTGGGACCTCCTGCTCCTTATCCAACCCCCTCTCCCCCCATGCGGCTCAGAGCGGCAGGACTAGCTTATTGGAAAGCCTGGGAGGTGGGCGGGTACAAGCCGTGCTACCTGCACGGCAGCACAGAGGGGGGGACAGCAGGGAGGGACTGGGGGTTAGCCTCCCCAGCCAGGAGCCAGGCAGGACGGTCCTGCGGGCCAGATGTGGCCCACAGGCCATAGTTTGCCCACCTCTGCTATAGGTGCTGGATGGTAGCTGGTGGTAAGGGCAGAAGGAAGAGGAGCCGCACAGCTGGTTCCCCGGGAGCTATGTGCCGCCACTGGAGGTAGCGGACCAACTACCTGGGGGCAGAGGAGGGAATGCAGGAGTTAGGGAAGAAGGGGCATAGGAATCCAATTTTGGCCTTACCTTCCCCTTCTACAAAGATTCCAGGGCCTTTGTTTTCCTCTTCATTCTTCTCTTTCCTGGGTCCACCCTTCTCTCAGGGTCAGGTTCCTACTCTTTCCCTGGTTTCCCTCCTTTTCCCTCTAGTACACAGAGGGTGGCTGTAGACTTCCTTCCTGTAACCTTTTGTGTTGCCAGCTTCCTGATTGTATACTAACCCAGCCCACACCTGTACAGCTGAGCTTCTTTCTCCAATCAGGGGTTACTTCTTCAGCCTAAGTCCCTCATGTGTGGTCTATCATACTAATTGGCCCTTTCTCAGCTTCCTTTTGGTGCTGGTGTAGGTTGTAGGGTGAACACCCTGTCATACTGCCTAAGGACTTCTAGCCAACACTAATGGCACTGTGTTGTGTATCACAGTCACCTGGAACTTCGTGGTGAAAACAAGGATACAACTCAGATCCTCCTGCTACAGAAGACCCTACCAATTGAATTACAGGAGAATGTCTGTTAGCAGTATAGAGCATATGAGACACAGTTAACCAGCTGATTCCATCCAGAAGAAGTAGTGGAACACAATCACAACAGCCTGTGAATTACAATGTATTTCATCTCAAATGCCTTCTTTTGCATGTTTGTGACATGTCCAAATTCTTTTCCAGCATCTGAAAGTAGGCCATCGAATTATAGATTAACCACTTTTGCAAAATTGTGATTTAGCACATTAGACATAACTTCCCTTTTTTAGCAAATATAACTCTCATCTGTGGCACATGTTCTGCTTAAGACTGTCCTGGGAGCATAGCAAATTGTTTTTACCTTGCCTCCCAAAGAAAGACAAAAGTCCTAGACAGTGCAGTCAGGATGATGTGTCACTATTGGTACGGCTTTTCATTTAGGAAGGAAATTAACTAAGTTCAGATTCACAGTTCTTCCAATATATTATTTTGTTCTTGTGTGATGGGAGGGTCTGTTGGCCAAATTACCTCTCTGTAAAGTCTATTCTTCTTTTGAAATAACTGCTCCTTTAGCTTTAAGAAGCTGGACTTCGTGTTTTTCTTAACTTGCCTATCTAATGCATTGACTGAACCCTACTTTACAGTATTAATGATCAAAGTTTAGGGCACACTTCAACTCAGTTCTATTTAATAGGGTTTTTGGGATATGCTTTTCATACACAGCTGATTATTCCTTTTGCTCTGTGTTGTGCCCCACACTTACCACAGCTTTCAAATACATTCAAATGAAATATAAAGTTGTTATCTATAGTTAGCAAAAGCCAATGTAAATTTTGTCCAAGAACAGTAGGATTTAACTCTATGTAAAATGGGTGGGTGGTCCTAGTGCAGTTTCTAATGAATAGATATCCACAATAACCACCATCAGAATTGACATCTTTGCTGACAATCGTAACACAGAGGCCAAAGAATGAACAGACATGGAGAATAAAGAAGTCTCTCAATTCTACAGGTGATCCTTAGAAGCCAAGGTTAAGACTCATTGGTAGGCTATTATGGAGAAAGCAGTATTGCTATTCATGCTCTTGTATGGGTGAAAGTTTTCAGTATCCAGCATGGCATACTGCACCTGCAGTAACTTCACTGAAAAAAACCAAAACCAAACAGACCCTAAACCCATCAACATCTTTCATCAATTAGTTTGCTCTTGCAGAAAGAACAAGACAATTTGCTCGCCTTTAAAGTTAAATCATCTTGTCTGTAGTTTGTTGTTGTGTTTTTTTTAACTTGCTTCAGGAAGCATTATTTTAACATTCTGATTAGATACAGAACTAGTTTGATGGAACAATTTTGAGTAAGTAGAATATTTTGTGTCAAGCAAATCGGCAAGATTACAGCAGTTCAAAGCACAGCAGTTTGCGTTCTGTTAGTATTGTGTAATTCTTACTGGCATATGTCTAGTTGAAACATTAATGTATTTATGTCAGCATTTGTGTAAGAGAATTTAGCAAAGGCACTGCAGCAAGAAAATGAAATCTAAATTTTAAATAGAGCTTCTTGGGTTACATTAAATTGATAATATGGCCGCTGCATACTTTTTTTTTTTTTTTAAAGATTAACATGCGGAGGCTGTGAACACAGAAGTATTGTGAAAATGGTTTGCTTGAGTTTGTATTTCAGAACTTCCATGGAACCACCACTTCTGCCTTATTATTGGATTTTCTGAGCTATAGCTTAGTGAAAAATTAAACTATGCCATGCATGTAATTTCTGTTTTTTGTTTTAACAGGATAAAAGATGCTTTGGTTTCAGAGTACAGCAAAGCAGCTAGCAAAATATTCTTCTAGGCCACTATGGAAACGACTATGTGCAGCCACTACAAATATACCAGTGTTAACTTTGTTCACCAAGGTAAAAAATTAGTTTGTAAAGCCAGACAGGAAGGCCTAAATATCAGCCTTCCAGGAACTGTAGGTTCAAATAGATCCCAGACGGAAAGGCTCAGCCCTTCATCTTTTAGAGGTAGAGAGATTTAGTTCCATACAGCTTACTGTGTGGGCATCGTTTGGGTGAGACTCATAGTTTGGTTCTACTCTGACTCTATAGAAGTGGCAAGACGGAGTTGTCGGATTATTGTGCCTCAGTGACTCCTTAGCTAGTGGACCCAGTTTACAAGTTAAAAGTTCTTTTATTTAAGACTATGTCTGCACAATGGCGGGAGGGCGCTTCCCAGCTGGCTCTGCTCAAGCTAGCTTGCTAAAATTACAGTGGGGCCATGGTGGCATGGAAGGCTGCTTGGGCTAGCCACCCAAGTACAATCATGCCCAACTCCCACATACGTATTTGGATTGGTAGCCCAAGCTACTGCCGGTGCCGTCATGGCCACACTGCTATCTTTAGCACATTCACTCAAATAGAGCTAGCACAAGTGCCTGCTCATACTGGGAAGCACCCTCCTAGCTACTGTGTAGAGTAGACCATAAGTGGCCTGACCTGGGATTGGAAGGTAAGGCAAGTTCTTTATTTATCATAGATTATTATCCTAACAGAAGTGCTGAAGGCCAATTAGGCCCTCAATGACATCTGTGCAAAATCTGTCAGTGGGCCTGAAAAGGTTTAACATTAGTTCTATCGATGATGCACCAGGAGAAATAAAATCCAACCCATTCCCTCTGTGCTTTGGTGGCTCTGCAGCGTTAACAGGAGTAAAAAGCGATGAGTAGTCTGTATAATCTCTATCTGGTTCTGTGATTGTTCCTGTCTGCTGTACAATTAATTTTGCTGAGTGTAAACTAATTAAGGTGCTGGGATATAATTGGTTACATAATCATGTTACAATATGTTAGGATTGGTTAGTTAAATTTCAGGAAAATGATTGGTTAAAGTATAGCTAAGCAGAACTCAAGTTTTACTATATAAAACTATATAAACTGTAGTCAGTGAGGAAGTGGGTGGGTGTGGGAGGGGGAGATGGGAACAGGGGTAAGAAAATTGGAATCATGCTTTGCTAAAGGGGGAAATGGGAACAGGGAATGGGAGTAAGGAAGTTGGAATCATGTTTGGCTAAGGGTAGGAATGGGAACAGGGACACAGGTGTAAGGCTCTGTGGTGTCAGAGCTGGGAAGGAGGATACTAAGGAAGGAAACTGGAATCATGCTTGCTGGAAGTTCACCCCAATAAACATTGAATTGTTTGCACCTTTGGACTTCGGGTATTGTTGCTCTCTGTTCATGCGAGAAGGACCAGGGAAGTAAGTGGGTGAAGGAATAAGCCCCCTAACAAACCTTAACTGAGATCCTGTGTTCTTTGCAAAAGTATTAATGATCCCACTTCACTTTTCATAGGAAGAGGAGTTTCATTTGGTGTCTTTGGCTAAAGTTTTACCTTCTGTACATTGTTTTTGTAGCATATTATTTATTGATTTTGACTGGCAATCCCTTGATTCAAGGATGATCTCTACCACGGATTTACATGTAGGTCCTGAAAGGACTCAGGAGTCTTATACTGGTGCACGTATACAGATTGCAAAATGCTCTAAGATGAAAGTTTCTATGTAAGTGTAAACTGCTGTGAATTTTAAATAAAATGAAAAAAGTGTGAATTTGCTGAGAGAAGATGAGACTGGAGAGGCTCCATCATCAAGTAATGTTTGTTTTTTTCCCTACCCAACCTGGAAAAAAGTTAGATTATTTTACAAAGGTGCGGACTTTCTAGAAAAAGAAAAGTCAGCACTTGTTTCTTATCAGTGGAATGTGTGTTATATGAGGAAACATACTTTAAAGTCCCATCTCTGTCTCTGCCATCTGATTCAGCCCTGTGCTTTTTCATACTCCAAAGGGCAATAATGTAGGTAGTACTGGCATTAATTTTAGAAAACGCTCTTTTGCATGATTATTATGCATACATACTGATTAGCAATGTGAAATTCTGCGACCAAATTTCTGATAGCAAAGTTGAAACAGTTTTCTAAATTGGCCTCTTTTGTTGAATACGTGCTTAAAGTAACGTACTTTTCACGTCTCTCAGAACGTGTCATATCACTGGCATTTATAAAACAAGCTCTCACTAAACTGCAGGCTGCTTTTAATAGACCAATTTGTGATCTCTGTTTATCCCCATTCACCCCAGGCTTGTGGTTTCGGGTTTTGTTTTGTTTTGTTTTTTTAAAGTAAAGACAGAAGTAAGTATGAATGAGGCTTAGCATAAGTGAGAACGTATTGTATAAATAAAAACCTCTCCTTTCAGCCTCTTCTGTTGCCCAGCACATCTGCATCTCTCTCTTCTGTATTAAATTCAAATTCTGTTTGCAGCCAGGGCAATTGAGTACTTTCAGAAAGACATGAACATATATACAAGCTGCTGAATGTCCCATTAAAGCAGTTTAAAGTCTGTTTGCAGAGACCCTTGGCTAGTCAGAATTATTTCTCAGCATAGTTCCCATTGGAACTCAGTGCTGGCTTTATTAAAGGAGTAAAGTGCCATGACTTGCTTTGTTGCTTAGCACTTGTCCCCACACAGAGGTTGGAAACGAAATAGCTAGATAGTTTTAGATCCAAACCTTTACTTATTTCAATACAAGGCTTGGTTTATTTAACTGTAGTCCAATCAAAATAATTGAACTCTTAATCCAAAATAAGTGTCCCCGCACAGACTTGCATCAAAATAACTGAAAGTGTGAATTCAAACTGATAACAGCCTGGTCTAAATACAGTTTCCCAAGTTAACTTAAAGGTGTGATTCTGCATTTAAACTGGTGTAAGTTTGCATGTGGACAATCAGTTTAAACCTGATTCACGCACGAAAGCTTATGCTCCAGTACATCTGTTAGTCTATAAGGTGCCACAGGACTCTTTGCCAGTTTAAACCTGGTTTAAGTTGTGCCTGTAAATGTATACCTACACTGATAGAAGAGTATCCAAGCACTAAAACTGCACTGTTTTAACTAAGTCAGGTCTTAAACCACTTCAAATCCTAATGGTGCAACCTGCATGCTTAGACAAGCCCTTAGTAAGGAGAAATGGTGTGTCTGTTTGCCTTTCTGCCCCTACCAGCTCATTTTACCAGCTCCACTACCTTAGCAATCTTTCTTTTAGTAATAACCCATAAAGAGTTGAGCATCCCGTAGTTTAGTTTGAAGAGTCTAGTCTGTTACAACAGATTACATGCAACAAAATTCTGTCAGCCCTTCTCAATAACACATTTGGTCAGCTGATTCACCATCACCAGCTCTTCCACAAGTTACAAACAGCAGCAGCTGCACTCCAAACTTGGTGTCCTTTAGCACCTTGCATAGGGTTTCAAACATTAAGGGTGTGTCTTCACAGCCTAGTCTACCTACCCAAGCTAGCTTGACTCCAGCTAGCATGGGTAACAGCAGTGAAGAGAGCACAGCACAGACAAATGAGCCAAGTGTGTATCTAGGTAGGGTCCGTGCTGCGCTTGTATTACCTGCCCTGAAACTTATACCGCATTGTCTTCACTGCTGTTACTCACACAAGCTGAATTCAAGCTGGCTCTGGCAGACTAGCCTCTGCACACCTTTTACTATGTAGACATACCCTAATAAAGCTTTGGGGAGGGAGGAAAGGAATAGACATTTTCCATCTCTGAACAGTACTTCACACCAAAGAGACAGAACCATCATGCTTTTCCTCACTATATTTTGTGTTAAATTACTGTATGCCAAACAACATACACTGATGTGTATCTGGAGTCACTCCAGGGAAGTCAATAAAGTTTTCCAGATATACATTTGGGAAGTGACTGTAGAAGTCAACCCTATGACTATCCTATAACTTGTCTTCAGAACCATGCAGCTGTGTCAGCTTTTAGAACTTGCACCATTTCAAAAATATTTTTATTGTGGTCACAAATTAAAGGTAGAGTCAAAAATCTTAGAGGTGTTGACCGGATAAAAAGGGAGATTTTCTTTTTATTACTTATATAAAAAAGAATTTTTAAACTTGCAATCTATGCTGTGCTGATTAAAATGAGATTTTGAAAATGATGTGGCAATGAGGAGAGAACATGTGGAATAATGATAGCATGTAACTTGTTTCTAGGTATGTTTTATTGATTATTTTAAGATGATCTTCATATTTTCCTTTAGAACCCGTGCCCTCTATGTGATGAAGCAAAAGAAGTGCTTGAGCCATATAAAAACAGGGTAATGCAATACAGTACTGTGTATATTATAGAGAAAGAATAGTTAATCAGGGACCTTTCTTTGTAAAAGAAAAATTGCTTGATTTTATTTGCATCCATTAGTCTTTCATGGGCAACCTCTTCAAGAAAGTTTTAGCGCTGATTTCCATAAAAATTATTATTCAAAAGCATTTTCAGACTCTGTGGTTCAAGTAAGCATTAGCAAACTAAACCAATGAATGCAATGTTGCATCTATTTAAAAAAAACGTTTGCTACTATAACAGGGGTTCTCAAACTGGGGGCTGGGACCCCTCAGGGGGTTGTGAGATTATTATATGGGGGGGTCACGAGCTGTCAGCCTCTACCCCACACCCTGCTTTGCATCCAGCATTTATAATGGTGTTAAATATATAAAGAAGTGTTTTAATTTATAAGGGGGGGATCGCACTTGCTATGTGAAAGGGGTCACCGGTACAAAAGTTTGAGAACCACTGGACTATAATGTACATATATCTCAAGTTTATAATGCAGTTTGCAGCAAAACTGCTGTGAGGCAGGTCCATCAAATATTCTTTGCCCTGAGTCACTTGAAAGTACTTTCCCACCATCCTCCCCAACTAATATTCTGTCAACTGCGTGTAGTGCACTTTGACCAATTTTTGAACCTCAGTTGCTTGAATTTAGAGCAAGTGGTGCAAGCAGCAGTAGACACAAAGAAATGCTGCACCCATGAGCAAAACAGAAAATGTCTGTTGACCCACCTGCAGAAAGAAAATGACCAAGATCATATGTGGTACAGTTCCTCACTGGGAATCCAGGGACCCATGCGGGGCTAATATAGAGGCCTGCTGAAAATTTGACCCATTTTGTTAAAGTAAATCTGAAATTTGATGAAAGACAGCAGCTATTTTTATTAAAAAGTGTCCAATGTTATAAAATGTTTAACATTTAGTTCTTTTCTTTCAAAGGTTATTTTGCAGGAAGTGGATATCACCCTTCCAGAGAACTCAGTGTGGTATGACAGATATAAGTATGACATACCTGTCTTTCATTTAAATGGGCAGTTCCTAATGAAGCATCGGGTAGATGTTAAAAAATTTGAGAACCAGCTTGTGAAGCTAGAGTTTCAAAATGATGAAAACCAATGAAGGAAATGCAACCATTCTGACAGTGGATTGAAGGGATTTTGAACAAATGGTTTGAAACTGTTGCATATATTATCAAACCATATTTTCTTTGGAATGTAATGTACATATTTAACATTAAAATTTTAGTTATTTGATTTATATTTCATTTTGTAGTAATGATGAAGCCCATCTGACTGAATAGCAACTCTTCATCTGCTATCCTAGATGGTTTTGTTTTTCAATGAGAGAACAAGTGCTATTCCACCGCAGCAGATAAAATGAAATGCATTTTCAGATCATTAATACACCCTGCACTGACAATAAAGGAATATTTAAGTTATGTCTGTATGAAGCTTCTTCTGTAAGACTTTCACAGTGTATCCCCAAATGCTTATTTTGAAGTAGAAAGGAGAGCTGTTAAGTGGGGAGGGGGATTTAAAAAAAAAAAATCAAACTTATACTCTTGTATAGAATCAGAGACCTAGATTTAGTTGTTATTCACCTGTAAAAACGGAGTTTTTTTTTTTTTTTAAACAGTATGAACATGTTACACTTAAGCCTAAAATGTCTGCTTATGTTAAACTGAGAAATTTGAGCTCTTTAGTACTCAAGTAAAAGTATAAGTGAAAGTTAAATTGAACCAAGAGGGCCCAATTTTTCCTTGAAACAAGATTTAACACTGCAAACATGCCACTCTGTGCTACCTACCACCTTCATTTTACTCTCTGGAATTAAAACACCCTAAGAGTTTCCTTGTAAATCTGCTGGCATGAGATAAGATAGCTTCTCCCTTAGGCTCAGGTTACACTATTAAAAAGAAAACATGCTAGCATGTGGTTCTCTGCCACAATTAGGGATGCCCATGTCATACCAGGGCTTTTTCTTAATTTGCCAGGGGGCACAGAAAACATGATTCTCTAATCGTATTATGGGAACAGTACTTGGATTTAGGGTTAACAGTCTTTTCGGTAGTGTAGATTGGCCCTTATATTCTGTGACAGAACAGAGAAAACTGAAATTTTAGTCCCATCTGTGACATCACTGTATCTTAATTTAGTGACTGGCAAGTGTACTTGTATCGCAGGGGGTGAGGCAGCTTCTACTAGTGCATTTTTGCATCATACGGCAGAAAAGAATAATGTGGGTAGATGGAACTCCTTACATATATTTAAGGAGGAGGATGAATTGAGAAAGTTAATTGTTGTCCTTTAGGCTGAACAGGCTATAGTACTAACTAAATAGTATTGGAAAAGTGTGATTTTTTTTTCAGTCTATTTAATCAATCTGTCCAAACAAAAAGTAATGTAATTACTACGTTTCTGTTCTTCTCAGTTGTATCTGAGCACCTTCCAGAATTAGGAAATTAAACAAGAAGCCTGTCTATCAAAAGGTGGGTCTCTTCCTCATTCTCAATCCTTAGAAAATTCCAAACAAGGACACACATTAAGCACCAGACAGTCTTACCAAATTAAGATCAAGCATTCACTACAGAATTTCACACTAGTTTTCAGAGTCAACAGAACTTCAGAAACCTGTGCCCTCTCTCTGAGTCCTGCAGAAAGGTGGGCATCATTAATGAAAGAGGCAGGAATGTAATTGAAACTATATTAAATTAACAAAAACAAAACAAAAAAACCCACAGTAAAAGTATCTACTTAACCCAATAGCATAGTCTTGTTTTGAAAAACTCTCCCTCAACAACTCAGATTAGCCATTTGACGTAGAAGGTAACAGAAGGGCTTGTTACCTCATGAGTCTGAGAGTATACCCAGCTGTTGCATCTGTATAACACCTTATCACCCTGGCCTTTGATAAACTACTTCCTCCCCTTTTTATTCTTAGGTCCACTTTGCCACTTCCTCGGCCTTAATTCTCAGCTATCTTGCCGTGGCACGACCACTTACACAAGTGCAAAGTACAAAGGATATGGAAAATATTAGCACATCAGAACTTTGCACAGGTATAAATGATTGCACCAGGGCCAAATTAAAGGCATTGTGTCTTCTCTCTCACACACACCTCCCCCCCAACCAAATACACAACAGGTTTCAACATCCATTGTATCAAAGCACCCTTCCTGCACTGGATGTTGAAAAACAGGTCTGCCCCATCCATAGTCATATTCAACAACCGAGGGGGTGTGCTCAGAGGGGAAGTAATTTATTTGTATTTGTGCAAGGCCAGGGAGACTTTATAAAGTTTAGGCTACCCCTTAAAGAAGCATATTGAGAAGGAGCCTTTAAAACGTGGGTCTGAATTGCCTCTATGTCAGCACGCAAGTGCTAATTGGTTCCTTTCCAAAATATAGGAAAATTTCACAGAGCCAGAGTTTTTCCTGACTAATTTTTTTTGATAAAATAATAGAACTGTATAGTGCATTTCACCAGTAGATCTCAAAGCATTTCACAAAGGCAGAGCATTGTTACCCCTATTTTACAGATGGCATAGAGAAGTTATGTGATTTGCCCTGTATCACAAGGTTAGTCAGTGGCAGAACTTGGAATAGTCAACAAGTCGTAGCTATACCCGAGATAGCAGTATTTTCCCTTGTTTTTATTACATCTTCTGTGTGGGAAATCTCAGGAGCCAAAAGTAAACCTTTCTGATCAGGTCAGAAGAGGACGACTTGTCTGTGCCTTATTCATTCACATGGAGGGTGGGGAGTTTTATTGTTAACTACACATGGTATTTTTCTAATACTTCGTATTTTAATGTGAATGCTAACAAGATTTATAATAGCATTATTTCCATGGATCACAAATGAAGTTCTTATCTTGGGGCTAACTGAGGAGATGGAGGCTTCACAATGGTCAACCAGATTGATTTTATTTTAGGAGGTCCATCTAGCCCAGGGATTGGCAACCTTTGGCATGCGGCCCTTCAGGGAAATCCACTGGTGGGCCGGGATGGTTTGTTTACCTGCAGCGTCCGCAGGTTTGGCCAATCACAGCTCCCACCGGCTGCAGCTCGCCATTGAAGGCTAACGGGGGCAGTGGGAAGCGGCGTGGGCCAAGGGATATGCTGGTCACTGCTTCCTGCAGCCCCCATTGGCCTGTAACAGCGAACTGTGGCCAGTGGGAGCTGTGATCGGCCAAACCTGCGGACACTGCAGGTAAACAAACTGTCCTGGCCCACCAGTGGCTTTCCCTGACTGGCCACACGTGCCAAAGGTTGCTGATCCCTGATTTAGTGTAATAAAGAGGTTGCCTCTCTCCAACGCAGCCTCCTAGATAGGATCAGAGTGGATTCTGCATTCCTTGTGCTTTCCCCATACTAAATTTCTGTTGACTTAAATGGGAGTGTTGGGGATGCAAGGAATGTGGATTTGAGCATACAGACCTCCTGGATTTGAGAGAGAGAGAGATTTCCCTGATGACTAAAATAAAAGAGTACTTTCATCCATTTATCTTGGAAAAAACCTCCCCTTTCAAAGACTTTATTTTATGTATGAGATATAATGCTAAACACTCTACATTTACCTGAGAAAACATTACTACTTTTCCCTATTCTCACTCTTAGACTTAGTCTCTTACCAGAGAAACAAACATAAGAACGGCCATACTGGGTCAGACCAATGGTCCATCTAACCTAGTATCTTGGCTTCTGACAGTGGCCAATGCCAGGTGCATCAGAGGGAATGAACAGAACAGGTAATCAAGTGATTAATCCCCTGTCGCTCATTCCCAGCTTCTGGCAAACAGAGGTTAGGGACACTTCAGAGCATGGTTTTGCCTCCCTGCTCAAACTGGGTAATAGCTATTGATGGACCTATCCTCCATGAATGTATCTAGTTCTTTTTTGAACCCTGTGATAGTCTTGGCCTTCACAACATCTTCTGGCAAAGAGTTCCACAGGTTGACTGTGCATTGTGTGAAGAAATACCTCCTTTTATTTGTTTTAAACCTGCTGCCTGTTAATTTCATTTGGTGACCCCTAGTTCTTGTATTATGAAAAGGAGTAAACACTTATTTACTTTCTTCACACTAGTCATGATTCTATAGACCTCTATCATATCCCCCTTAGTCGTCTCTTTTCCAAGCTGAAAAGTCTCAATCTTATTCATCTTTCCTCCAAGAAAAAAACCTTTTTACCCTTGTCTGGCTGTACAGGCATGAAAACTGAGGTACATTTCAAATTACATGATGTGGGGCTGGCATAGGAGAAATAGCAGAATTAAAGTACTTTCCACCAAAGGAAACACTGCAGGACAAGGTGACTGAGCAACAACGAATGGCGGTCAGCTCATATCAGACTGTGGAAAAAGCTATGTCTCTGATGTTGCTGAGCGTTGTTACAAGATCAAGGATGATAAGGCCTTTGTGGAGAAACTAAATGAATTATTTGCATTGGTCTTCACAGCAGAGGATGTGCGGGAGATTCCCAAACCTGAGTCATTCTTTTTAGGTGACAAATCTGAGGAACAGATTGAGGTGTTAGTAGAGGAGGTTTTGGAACAAATTGATAAACTAAACAGTAGTAAGTCACCAGGACCAGATGGTATTCACCCAACAATTCTGAAGGAACTCAAATGTGAAATTGCAGGACTACTAACTGTAGTCTGTAACCTATCATTTAAATGAGCTTCTGTAAATGACTGGGGATAGCTAACGTGACGCCAATTTTTAAAAAGGGATCCAAAGCTGACCCTGGCAATTACAGGCTGGTAAGCCTGACTTCTGTGCTGGACAAACTGGTTGAAACTATAGTAAAGAACAAAATTGTCAGTCACATAGATGAACATAATTTGTTGGGGAAGAGTCAACATGGTTTCAGTAAAGGGAAATCATGCTTCACCAATCTACTAGAATTCTTTGAGGGGTCAACAAGCATGTGGCAAGGGCAATCCACTTGACAGGTCTGCAAAAGTGCAATGATGGTTGCAGCCTGTGATCTTAGAACATAAGAACGGCCATACTGGGTCAGACCAAAGGTTCATCTAGCGCAATATCCTGTCTTCTGACAGTGGCCAAGTGGATATAGTGTATTTAGATTTTCAGAAAGCCTTTGACAAGGTCCCTCACCAAAGGCTCTTAAGCAAAGTAAGTAGTCATGGGATAAGAGGGAAGGTGCTCTCATGGATTGGTCACTGGTTAAGAGACAGGAAACAAACAGTAGGTATAAATGGTCAGTTTTCAGAATGGAGAGAGGTAAATTGTGATGCCCTCCAGAGGTCTTTACTGGGCCCAGTCCTATTCAACATATTCACAAATGATCTGGAAAAAGATTTAAACAGTGAGGTGGCAAAATTTGCAGATGATACAAAACTACTCAAGATAGTTAAGTCCCAGGCAGAGTGTGAAGAGCTGTAAAAGGATCTCCCAAAACTGGATGACTGGGCAACAAAATGGCAGGTGAAATTCAATGTTGATAAATGCAAAGTAATGCACACTGGAAAACATATATAAAATGATGGGGGTCTAAATTAGCTGTTACTACTCAAGAAAGAGATCTTGGAGTCATTGTGGATAGTTCTCTGAAATCATCCACTCAGTGTGCAGCGACAGTCAAAAAAGTGAACAGAATGTTGGGAATCATTAAGAAAGGGATCCATCATAAGACAGAAAATATCATATTGCCTCTATATAAATCCATGGTACGCCCACATCTTGGATACTGAGTGCAGATGTGGTCACCCCATCTCAAAAAAAGCTATACTGGAATTGGAAAGGGTTCCGAAAAGGGCAACAAAAATTATTAGGGGTATGGAACGGCTTCCGTATGAGGAGAAATTAGTAAGACTGGGACTTTTCATCTTGGAAAAAAGATGACTAAGGGGGGTGGGGGGATATGACACAGGTCTATAAAATCATGACTGGTGTGGAGAAAGTAAATAAGTGTTATTTACTCCTCATAACACAAGAGCTAGGGGTCACCAAATGAAATTAATAGCCAGCAGGCTTAAAACAAACAAAAGAAAGCATATTTTTATACAATACACAGACAAGCTGTGGAACTCTTTGCCAAAGGATGTTATGAAGGCCAAGACTATCACAGAGTTCAAAAAAGAACTAGATAAATTCATGAAGGATAGATCCATCAATGGCTGTTAGCCAAGATGGGCAGAGATGGTGTCCCTAGCATCTTGTTTGCCAGAAACTGGGAATGGGCGACAGGGGATGGATCACTTGATGATTACCTGTTCTGTTCATTCCGTCTGGGGCATGTGGCATTGACCACCGTCGGTAGACAGGATACTGGGCTAGATGGACCTTTGGTCTGACCCAGTATGGCCGTTCTTATGTTCTAAGATCACAGGCTGCAAGGCACCATCACTGCACTTTTGCAGACCTGCCAAGTCCAAGGTTTTAACTGCTGACTACAGATTTGCTAAAGAGAAACCTAAGCAAGCTTCTGATGCCAACCTGATGCTGGCTCATTGTGGGGACAATGGAAAGAACTGCATATGAAAACAGAATTAGTTGTGCGTATTAAGAAATAGCCCTCCCACAAAAACATTGTGTCCCTGTTATTACCAGTTCTAAGAACACCACGTGTGAAATCCTGATCCCAGTGGCAAAACTCCCATTGACTTCAGTGCAGCCAGAATCTGTGTCAGATGTAGAATTTTTAAATGTCTTGACTTGCATGTTTGTTGTTGGGTTTTCTTTTTTTGGGGGGGGGGAAGGGAGGGGGCAGGGGAATTGATTAGTGACAGTCTAGCTTGAGATAGCACTAAAAGGACCTCCTCTCCCTCCATCTTAGTACTTGTCACCATGAAAGAGAAAAAGGAATAATACTTGAAATATTCCATGGCAACTTGTATTATTTATTTTGGATTTACGTACAGCGTATGACATCTTGTAAACACACTAAGCTCCCAGCAAGTGCACGCAGTCATCCACAATGATGTTTGGTAAAGAATAACTTTAAAATTAGAAGACGTGCTCCTGCTGAAGCAAAATTCATGCAAATTTGTGAAAATTTGCAAGGCTACTTTTTTTTCCAGAGGATGTTGACAAGAATGCATCTGCTCTGATATCCCTTGACAATGTGTATTGTAGAATGGCATAGTGGACATATCTAGTAACTTATTTGCCACTTACACCCTAGTTGAAAAACAAGCAAAAAAACCCTCAAACCACAACTCCCTCCTTCCTCCCCCTCCCATACCTATAACTAACAAATATATACCAATTTTTCATCATGCTCATTTGTTTGCATCTCCATCCCCTACCCTCTGTTTGTGTCATTAGACTGTAAACCCTGCCAGGCAGGGATTGCCTCCTTTCTGTGTTTGTGCTGGATCTTGCACAATGTGACCGCAATTCTAACTGTGGCCCTTAGGCCTGAGCAAAATGTAAATATACACTAATAGTTATCTCCCCCCTCCTGCCACATGCTGCAAAAAAAATAGAAGTTTTCCCTGGAATTTGGTTTATCCTTTCAGTTCCCACACTTCTAAATAGAGTTTTTCCTCCTTTTCTTTAATCTCTCATAACCAAAAAAGCAATGGGAATTAAGACAAAGGCTATATTTGAGCTTTTTATTCAATTCTGAATTAAAATGGGGGGAAAAATCCTGTTCCAGTTTAGGCCCCAATCTTGCAAACATTTATGCAGGTATTTATCTTTATGAATATGACTAGCCACATTGACACAGTGATTAGATTCACAAAGGGACCTAGGCACCTAGAAAATCACTGGGATTCACAAAGCCTGAGTTAGATGCTCCGGCTTCCTATACTTTGAATGGAGAGAAATACATGTCTGAGAATGGGCCACACAACAGGCAGCATGCTAGGTGGCACCCCACCTAAGCTAGCCAACGCGATATAGTGAGGAGAGACGGCCCCTTTCAGAGAGTTTAGCACCAAAGTCCAGGCTGGAGACAGGCACTTATTTCTGCTTGGAATTCTAAGCTGCGAGCCCTCTCCGGGAGGCTGGTGGCAATACAGCACTGCTGCTGCCAACACCTCATTTCTAACTTTTAGCCCTGTAGTTAACATGCTTACCTGGAATGTGGAAGACCACCTTTTCAAGTCCCACCTCTACCTGATGAGAAAAAGGGATTTAAATAGCCACCTGCAACCTCTGAGATCAGTGCTCCAACCACTGGGCTATGGGATATTCTGAGGTAGGGCTCCCTCAATCTCTCC
Source organism: Lepidochelys olivacea (assembly GCF_965140295.1). NCBI lineage: Eukaryota > Metazoa > Chordata > Testudines > Cheloniidae > Lepidochelys > Lepidochelys olivacea. The sequence goes on along the minus strand of NC_140415.1, from coordinate 81,311,606 downwards.
TGTTGCAGCTGTTCCACTTTGGATAAATGATAAATCACTGGAGCCATGCGACTAGATTCCCGGCCTTCTACACCCCAGGTGAGCATGCTAACCATCAGTCAAAAGAGTCATCCTCAGGCATCTCTCTCTTTCGCTGGCCCAATGGCTTTTTAATTATTTATCCAAGGTGAAACAGCCTCAATAGGAGAAACTGAGGGAGCCACCTCTCAGAATATCCCATAGCCCAGAGATTAGGGCACTTATCTGAGAGGTAACAGATCCCTGTTCAAATCCCTTCTCCTCATCAGGTAGAGGAGGATTTCAACCAAGGGCTCCCACATTCCAGTAAGAATCCTAACCGGTAGGGCACCTGCTCTCCACGCTCCCCGGCTGTTTTTTTTGGTGGAATTAGGTATTCTCTGAGCACACCTACCGGATCAGGCCCCACAGGTGAGTTAGGTGGCACAATGCCCATCTTCCCCCTGTTCAGGCACTGCACTGGAGATTAGGCTGGAAACAGGTGTCTAGATGTCTAAAGCAAGGCAGCAATGCACATACCCAGAGGCAGAAATCTAAGCACAGAGGGAATCTTCGCTGCAAAAACGTAGGCATCTAGTGAGTTTACTACCTACAGGGTTTGGCAACAGCTAAGCAGGAGTTTTGTGAATACCAGAGGTGCTTAAATCTGGGATTTATGGTCCTAAAACCCTGTGTGAATTTAGCCCAATGTGACTACAGATGTGGGTAAAGGTAACCCCAGCTGTAAATGTTTAGAGGATTGGGGCTTAAGTGTCTCCTTGACTCTCACAGAGCAACAGTTTCTACACATCTTTATTAAAAAAAATACGGCAGTAGTCTACAGACACTATAGTTACCCCAGTGTGAGTCTATAGTTCTTGGACCATTATTTTAGGGTATTGGGGTTTTTTTAAATTAAGGACACAGTGCTGAAGTTAGGATTGAGGTCGGGGCCTAGCTTCAGGAATCAAGTGTTTTAAAAACCCACACCTGTATATCAAAACCTAAGCTTCAATCCTGCAAGTTGAGGCACAAGTCCCTTTTCAGTGGGACTCGATGAGGGTGTAAGCATTTGATCATGTAGATCAGATTGCAGGATCAGGTCCTAGAAGTGATTTTTACTAAGGTCCCATCCTGTCAACACTTAAGTACATGCTTAATTTTACTCACACAAGTACTCCTGCTGAAGCCAAATGGGACTGCTCAGGTGTGTAAGAGTTTGGGGTCTAAATGTATCTATTTTTTTCCAAGTATATTAGTTATTTGTATTACTATATGCCTAGAAATGCCAGCCATGGACCAGAGCCTCAATGTGCTAGGCACTGAACAAATACAGAACACCAAGTCAATCATTGCCCTGAAGAGCTTACAATCTAAATACCTAACTGGCACCTTTGCTGCCCCCAATTTCACATGAGAGCATTCATGCCATTGGGGGTTATTAAAAAGCCTAGTGCTAAACAATACACCTAGATGCAAAGATTATTTTTTGCCAGTGGAAAAACAAAAAGCAAAACCCAGCAATCAAAACAAACATCTGCAGCAACATTGGTAACTAATTCATTTTTGTTTTCAGTATTCTTGTGTGTGTAGAAAAGCAACAAGACAAAGATGTTGAAAAACATACATTAGTGACCAAGCTTGTATTTTAGGTGGGCCCAGCTGTCTTTAAGGCCTTATAATTGTAGATATTTCTTTGAGAAAATTCATTGCTATCATAAGCAGGGACAACTCCAGTGAAGTCAATGGATTGACATACATGATCACCAGCGGTGAATTTGATCCAATAAGAAATCCCTTTATGAGCGATGGAATCAGAGGTACTTGTGACTGTAGGTTTTTAAATGTAATTTTAACATGTTGCAGTTCTCATTGACTTCAATGGGAGTTACATTTGCACAAAGGATCCACCAAGCTCTAGATGTGTTTTTCCATAAAATCTTTGAGAGCTGCCTTTTGTTCTGTGACTTTTCTAGCAGGAAAATTGCTACAGGGGTTCAGTATGTCTTAAATGGATAGTTGTTCACTTATGCTCAAAATTAAACATTTTGTTAGTCGATTTAGTGGTTAACTTTCTGTCCAAAGTTTGACAGGACTAGAATGTTAGCAAATAAAGATTAATGCTCTCTCCATGCAATTATTTCTCTTCTCTCCTGACCCTTCCTTCATCCCAGCTTCTGATGAATCAGGTTGCTTTGATTACAGTTTGTGTTATAAATTAGCACTTTAAAAATGAAAAAGCTTCATTACAAACATGAATTTATTAGTCTTCATAACATTCCGGTGAGTAGTTATTCCCGTTGGCCATACCTGGAAATGTTAAGTGACTTGTGCCCTGTCACAAAGGGAAGTACACGACCACAGCTGTTCCTGTATCCTAGTTCGCCCTCCCCATGTTGCCCCCCCCCCATTCCTCCTCTTCCAAGCCCTCTGGAGAATATTTATAGGAGCAATTCCACTCTGAAATTTAACACTATAAAAACAATACCTTCTTACTTACCAGACATGCTTCCCTTTGTGAATTTAGTCATCTCTGCAACACAAGTTTGTATTGCTTTATTACTTTTAATGCTGCAGAACCACACAGAAAGAATGGAGTAAACTGGATTCTCTTCTTTCTTGTGCATCATGCACAGAACTGTTTACTAGAGGCCAATTAGCTTGAATTCAGTGGAACTGCAGAGATGTAACTTTAGGGCATCATTTAACTGGCAGAAGCTTTATTGCAAGTGATGGTGCAATAAAGGAAAAAATCGCAAATTGACTCTCAGAGACCAGGCTGAGTTAAAGAACAATATTCACTTGTTTTTACTGCAAGACTGGGTATTAAGAGACAATGACCGCAGAACCTCAAGGCAGCATTTTCACAGTTGCATTTTAGAGCAGAATTGCACTTCCACGCTCTTTTCCTTGCACAAGGGTAAGCGATCAATCCCTTTAAAAACCAGTTACACACCCCACCCCTAGCTCCTTGCTCTGCGTTATGTATTTGTTTCTTGAATTGCAGAAGAGCCTGATGGCTCTTTATGTCTTGCTTTTCCTTGCACAACTTGGCAAATAAACCCGCTAGCCAAACCAGCCCCTGAAAGGCTACAAAATGGATTTGTGTAAATAATACATTGATGTATTTACATGCCTGGCCCTTTTATTGCTTGCTCGGCGGAGACGGAGATGCAGCAGCAGCAGCAGCAGGTCCCTTCCAGGCAGGGTTTGGTTTTCTGCCTCCTGGAGGCTTTGACCTGGTGGCTTCCCTCGGATGCGCCACCGCTCGCTGGCCACCAGGGGCCCCAGACACGCGCGGCTTCCCAGCCGCTCTTTGTCCTGCTGCTTCCCCCGCGAGCCCGCCTCCCCATCCCGTTCGGAGCGCGGGGCTGGAGCCGCGGGAGCGAGGCGGGAGACGCTGCCGACTTGTACAAGTGGCCGCCAGTCAGGAAGCACAGCCACGCCCCCGCCTTCCTCCCTCTCCTCCCCCCCCCCGCCCCAGCCCGCCCGCCTCGCCGGCCGGGCTGCTCCAGCCCCCGCTGCCGTTCCACCTCGCTCGCTTAGCAGGTCAATGAATAGCCCGCGGCTTGAGGCTGAGGAGCCCGGCTCTGGAATCGTCCTCGAATCCCTGCCTAGCAAACATGCGCCTCTGCACTTTCTCTGATTCCCCCGCCAGGAACGTAGCTGCTTGAGAAGTTGGAAAAACCGGGAGGACGAACAGGGGCGTGTAAAGCAATCCGGAGCTACAGACGGAGGGTGAGTGTGCGCGGCGTGCAGCGAGCTCTGCTCCCACCCGGGCTTAGTTCTCGGTGGGCATGAAGGGTGTGCGTCTGTCTCTCGGGGTGCAGGTTCTGGGAGCTGTTGGTTTCCCTAGGAAACCCCTAGAGGATGGTAGAACTCGCCCCTGTAAAAGGGGGCCCCCGCTGAAACTTGGTGGGCAATGGCAATACAAGCTGAAGTATTTATTGAAATGCTAATGCATGAAAATGTCCGTTGGAGGTCTCTCTTTAAATGATCCAGCTCTAAACCAACAATTAGCTGTTTGTTTTCTTGGCTGCCCCTTTGCCCACGGGTAACTCAGACCAATGTAGTTCATATTCCAAACCACAAGCAATGACAATATGGAGTACATGGGCTTTTTGATCAATAATAAAAACGTAAATAAAGTCACAGCATAAAAATGAAGCTAATAATTATCTGTACGGAAGTTATGTTTAATGAGGGTTTTTAGCAGACAGTTTTATATATAGTAGGGACACATACAAATAGGTTAGACCAGGCAGGATTCTGTAATAGTCTAGTCTCCTAGGTAATTATTGCAGTTTGCCTTTTGTATCTTACAATTTTAAATCAAGGAAACTGTTTAAACACACAACTGTGAAACAAGCAAATGTATATTATAGCCACACACTACATGTACATATGTACCTACACCCATATGCTACAAACACAATTTATATATTTAAATCATTGAAATGTACAAATAAAACTCGTACTATTGCAAACATTTGAAGTCGCAACACAAAATAAGAGCTACAGCACTCAAGGTTTAGTCTCATACTGCATCCCTAACTCATACTTGTATATTTTCCTCCCTATAGGATAGGGAGAGCTATGAATACAGTTTTTTATGGAAAAATATGGCTACAATATTCATACCTCGGTCTTCAGTTTATGATTTTGTGTGGGTCTACAGTATTTCTATGTTCATATGTAATATTGGACATATGCACAGTGGTTCAATTTTAGAATTCCTGTGTAGTTTCTTGTTGACTGCAAGTTTCACTAGTCTTTTTAAATATAGAGACCATTATCTGTATATATGTCTCTGTGCATGAACATTCATTGGGTGTACATATCACCTTAACTTCTCAGAAGCGTTATATAGTATGAATGTGGTTTTTGTTTGTGTGGGCATGGAAATATGACAGAAAACTCAATCTTGAACTATCCGTGGACGGAGGGGAAAGAAGAAGAAGGAGGCTAGCGATATATAATATGTGCGTGTGTTCTTCTCTGTGTGTGTGCATGCATCTGAGTCTGTCTGAGTCAGTCTGTGTCCATGAACTTTACAAGCATTCGGTCCAATACCATTCAGTGCACATTCCAGTTTCTGGTTTACAGCCCAGCAGCCAGCCAGCCAACCCACCTGTTAAAATATAACGTACATTCCAGCCAAAGCACTTGGAAAAGCAAAAAATAACAGTAAGAAATAATGTGTTATCTTAACGCAAGGCATGTGTATTAACTTCTGCCTTGATGTACCATAATGGAAAATGACGTCTGTGAGTATAAGCCAAATTGTATTTTATTAGAGATTTGGATTAGTGACTGGTCTGTTGGGGATTTATTTGGGCAGAGAATTGAGAGTCCACATAAATGAAATATAATTTGACACATACACAACTTAATTTTTACCTGGATAAGAATGCTGTATCTGTATCAGGATGGATTTCTACTTCTTGTTTTTCATAATATACTGATGTGTAATTTTAACTTTATTACCAGAAAAAATTGCAACAGAAATAAACAAGGGTTTATTCAAGTGACTGTTCCAGCAACTACAGTTAAGGCTTTTTCTGCAATTCCATTGCAAAACCAATTCTTCACACACTTAAAAATACCGCGCCCATTCTGAGTCTCAGTATAGGAACACCGTGTCCTTTTTTAAGACTTAGTCTTCATACAGTGGTTTGAAGATGTAAAGGGCTATGTACGTGTTAAATATTGCTGTCTATGACATTTTAAAAAATAGTTTGATTTAAATTTTAGAAAGTTTTTAAATGTACCAATTTAACACTCTTGCACTCACCTTTAAAAATGGTTTGAACATTTTAAAAAAAAGTTTGTCGAACAGTAACTCCATGGAGAAATCTAACCACTTCAAGAATCACTAAGCTGTGTAAAGCAAGGGCTATGTGTACACTGCACTTTTGTTGGTAAAACTGTTGTTGGTCTGGGGTGTGAAAAAACCCACATCCCTCCCTGATCAACAAAAGTTTTACCGACAAAAAGTGCTGGTGTGGCCAGCACACCTACTGACAAAGCTACCAGTCCTCGTTGGGGGCGGTTTTATTTTGTCGGTAGGAGAGCGCTCTGCTGCCAGCAAAGAGTGGCTACACTGCGTACCTTACAGCGGCACTGCTGTAGTCGTACACCTGTGCTGCTCTAAGGTGGATTGGTCCAGTTCTGGAACTGAAAAAAAACAAACCAGTGTTTCCAAGTCAATAAATAGCTGACGTATAATTATAACTGATAATTAACCAGGGTTTAGAGTGCCAAGCGAAAGCCGCTAGCCCTTTTTCCGCCACCTGTTACTTTGCACTTGCATGCATTTAAGTTCAGTACGAAAAGCGAAGAGGGATTGTGGGTGCTTGTCTGTAGGAAAAGTACAGCAGATGGAAAATTTAATACAAAGAAGGTGAGAAATAATTAATAAAATGTCAACTGAAGTAACAAGATGCACGTGGGTGTGTGCTAGACTGTAATTCATTAGTACATGTTCTACTTCCCATTATATTTTTCTTCTGCGTTCTGGGGCTAACTAGCTGCACGATGTCTAAGAAGCAGCAACAGAACTACATCCTGCCAACTTTTAGAATTAAGGGAAGACTCTCTCAATGATAGCAATCTGGATCTGTGTTCCTCTGCTGTACTCGCCTGTTTTTTTCCTACCTCATAATTTTTGTATCTATTTTTAAAATGCATATGTTTATGAAGTTTGCCACAATGAGTCTCCTGGGCTTACTCTTCTTGGCTGGAGCCATCTTTAGAGTAATAAGTCATCAGACCGCCATTGATCTAATGATGTACCTATTACTTGCTGTTCAGATATTGGCAAGAAAAAGAGTACGGTTCTAAATGTTTGCATCAAAAGGGCTAGGGGAAACTAGTTATATTGTATTTAATCTTTGCAAGCAAGCAACCGCATTTTCAAGTGTATATGTATTTTCTAATGATGAAATGTATATCTTAGAAAGAGTTTGATTATATCTGCTGCAGGAGACGGAGAAGTAATAATTTATATGAATTCCAAACCTGGATTCCAAAGTGTATTGAAGGAAAGAGAGTAGACTTCATATTGGTGGCCTTACCACCACTTTTTAATAGCAAAATACTGGATTTCTCCAAAATACTCAGCCTTTCCTCCCCATGCACAAAAAAAGGCACATTTTCAAAAGAGTTCTCTCCTTTTGTGTACCTACATAAAGTAGCCAGATTTTTTAATAGGGGTCAGTTTCCAACAGAAAAACACAGTATTCAGTGAGAGGTAAGAATTAAATACTGTAAGCAATGTGGTGAGGTCAGTTTTCAAAGTGAAAGCTTTGTAGACCTCTCTATTAAATGTAAATGTGAATTGAGGTGGTTGCATGCTATTTGAACCTCTTCTTTATTTCCTGATCCATTAATAGATTCTGGGTTAGAGTGATGAGGTGGGAGGTTCTGGTAGGATGGATTTTCTTCTCTTTTTACCTTGCCCGTTTTTGTTTGCCCTCCATTCCCTTGCCCCCACGGTCCCCTTTTCACTTTCCTCCTGCTCCTCCCTTTTTCTGCATGGTTATCACTCTCGTCTCATTTCCCTCTTTTTACCCACTCTCTCTCTTGCTTTCCCTTTTCCTTTTTCTTTACTCTGTTCCCTCTAGTTTTCTGCACCTCTCGTTGGTCTTAATCAGTTTTCTCATCATTCTAGCCCTCTCTGCTAGGTTTTACATCTCTCTCTCCCATCACTCTTTGCCCCTTTCTTCCAAGTTCCCCTTTTACTCTTCTTGCCTCCTTCATCTCTTCCCAGTCCCTCGATGCAGTTGCTCTTTCTTGCTGTTCCCATGCCATCTGGTGTGTTCACATAGCTAGTCCTGCAACACTTACTAGCAAGACCCTCATGACTCTACCAAAGCTCTTTGCTAAATTACCTCCAATGCATACTTAATCTTGGTTTCTAGCTGCATATGAAATATTTAAAGCTAATAAAGAATTGTCAGTGTTAATAAAGAAAAAGACTCTAGCCCCACAACGTAGACTATATCCCTTCTACTCTGCAATCTCCCCCACCTCAGGCAAAGGGATTGGCCTTGAATGGAGACCTGAAGGTCAGCTCCCAGGAACTCTCTAAGCGGTGAGAGGGAATGAATTTTAGAGCCAAGGACCTACCAGTGAGAATACCTGGTCTCCTGATTGTGGTTCATGGTGGCACATAGGAAAAAAGGAAGTGGGGGGGGGGCCCTCAGGTAGCCTTGACCCAAACCATTTAGGACTTTATAGATCACTGTCAGCTCCTTTGATTGCACTTGGAAATAAGTCACAAATGCAAATAGGAAGTCAGTACAATTTTTGGAGAAGTATTATAATACACTTCCTGTGGCCACCACTACCAAGCTGTATTCTGCAGCGGCTGCAGCATCAAAAGAGTATTTAAAGGTAGTTCCATGTAGGGTGCATTATAGCAGCCCAATCTGGAGGTTACAGAATGTTAAATTGCTATAGCCAGGTCCACATCACAGAGAAGTTGTTGCAAGCACCTGACTAGACCTATATGAAGTGAGGCACTCTTGGCCACCTACTGGGAAAACAGGAGTAGCTGGGATCCAAAATACCTCAAGGATAGTCCAGGGAAATCCCCATCAGTGCCAGAGAGAGGGACAAATTAATTCTCTTAGTCTGTGGGCTGGGCTACAGAGTTCGGGCCTTCTCTCTTTACCCACAATATGACCCCCACTGATGTGAATAGAAACGTTGTGCAAACCTTGTTTCTCTTACATCCCCTGTCCCACTTTATTTTTGCATATCTCTCTTTTTTTAATCATTTACTCCTTTCAGCAGTGATACATTGTAAGTCTTTTTACTATATATAAACAATAGCATAGAGAGGCCCAGTACAAGCATGCACTGTTGTGTTAGATACTGTGAAATCATCTGAGGAGGCAGTCTATGCCCCCTGGAGTTTCCAGTTGAAAAAGATAAGTGCCACATGGAGAGGAGAAAGACACCACACAGTCATTACGGTTATATAGTTGCAAAAAAGTTAGATAAAATGACAACCATCTCCATCTTCCTATTAACCTGGACACCTTACATTTGCTGATTCCCGCACCCCCCCCCCCCCCAGGTGTCATGGCAAGGTTGGGACTTGGAGTGGGGTAATGGCTTTATGGGGAGAGGGAGGGGGGATATCTCATATGTAACAGACAACATGGAAAAAGTCCAAAAATACCTTTGTGAGAAACTGACATGGGCAGATGAAACTAGTGTAGTAGAGGATACAGTAGCACCTCAGAGTTAGGAACATCACAGTTACGAACTGACTGCTCAAGCACACCTCATTTGGAACCAGAAGTACTGTACACAATCAGGCAGCAACAGAGATTTAAAAAAAAAAAAAAAAGCAAGTACAGTACTGTGTTAAATGGGAATGGAGGTTGTTCATAACTCTGAGGTTCTACTGTACTATTATGACAACAGCAGACTTGGGTCCTCCTTTGGTCTCTTCTCCTGCTAGCTTTTTTTGCAGGGGTGGAGCCAATTTGCTATTTTGTGGTAATTTGATTTCCTAATCCCAAGGCCTTATCTGTCAATCTAGATTGCATTGCCTCTGAGCTTCCCTCTGGTATTCTTGAGGCAAGTGAAGTGTCAGCCAACATCACCCTCTAGGGACTCTAACACTAGTGCTCTAGAATGAATGTCCCCCTCCACGCCCAACGTATTCTAGCCAAGTATTCAAACAAGTCTCTTAACTGTTTCCAAGACTGCTGACAGATTTAAGAGAATCCAGTATTCAGTGAGCAACTCACATAGTGTTTAGAGCACTAGGTGATGTGTCCACATCATGCTGTGTCATTTAGAGGCAAACTTACCTATTATTGAATGAGCTGGAGCTTTTTCACGGAAATTTTCTCCCATGTTCATCTCATATTACAATCTAGTCTCCTTCAGCACATTTAGAGCCAGACCGAGTGAAACTGGACTAAGTCAAAGAGACGTTCATCCCCTTTTAAGCTGGATCAGTCTCACCAAAGTTGGACATCAGTCTGAATCTAATTGCTCTTAGCCATGAAATAAACATATCTCAGTGCAAAAAAACATTCAACTCTGCTTCCAGGCTATACACCTTCAGAATCCACTTTGGTGACAAAGACAGTTGATCAGCACAACCTTGACCTTGACCTTGGGATATGGGGGACCATGGAGTGGGATTGTTGTTTTAGAGCCTGGGTTCTGAGTTTCTTGTGGTGATGAGTATGGAGAGAGAAGGATGCTTAAAAAAGAAAACAATCACAACCCCCGCCCCCAAACCATTTTAAACATATAGATTACTGGTCCACAAATAAAAGGTATAAACCACCCCTCACATTAGTCTAGTATCTGGGCACCTCACGCTCTTTAATGTATCTATCCTCACAACATCTCTGTGAGACTGGAAAGCACTAAACACTGTTACCCCCATTTCATAGATTGGAAACTGAGACAGAGTGAGACTGTCTCATCTAAGGTCCCACAGGAAGCTGTGGCAGAATAGGTACCTGTGTCCCAAGTTCCAGCCAAGAGCCTTAACCACTAGAAAATTCTTCTTCTCCTTATCTCTCCTCTTAGCTATGATGCGATCTTGTCTAAAATCTCTTAGGGGTGCATTGACAGATAGAAAGCCTACCCTTAGGTTCACTCTGTCCAGTGTAAAGGCAACAGCTAATAAAGCCACAACTATCCACAGTTTTTAGTCATTGATGAGGCAACCAGCATTTCTTGTACAACTGAAACTTGGCTGGGTAAGCTAAATGAGCCTCTCTTGACCCAGCTCTTTCCAATTAGATGCAACATGCACTGAGAGGGAGTGGTTAAGTTGTGTTTCCAATAGCCCAGCTAGAGGAGTTATCTGACTCTAAAAACAAATATATTTGATTGTGTCCAACTAGTTTGAGTCCTGGAATGGTGTTAATTTGGGAATAATTGTGGTGCACAGACTTATATTTTAGTGACTTCCAACTCCACGTGTGTGATGGCTCTCCAAAGAATCTTATGGCTGCCAAGACAACTGCGAAACTCTCTCACGTATTTCAGCCTACACCCACGGAGCGCACGCTGTCATGGTCAGAACATCCACTCTTCCAATTTGTAGCCAGGGCCATCTTTTGCTCATATGTTTGTGATCTTACGTTTTTCATTGTTCCACCCATGAAGACAGATGAACACAGTAGGCTTTCATATTTCTTAAAGGCACAGTGTTATACAGCAAGTAATTAACTCTCTCAAGGGGTTGGTAGGATAGTATGATTTTCTGTCCACAGCTATTGCTATTATGGCTTCTAAGCATATAGAAAAAGGAGAGTGAGGATTGGCTTTCTGTTAGCAGGATTTGAGAGTAGACTTGACAGCATGGGAGTAGCATGAAGAAAGTTCCCACATCAGTGGCAAATAGCTTAATACTTAGAGCACTGTTCCAGGTCCTACACTAGTGATAGTAAGTTTTGCTGAAGTTTTACTTTGCTGTGGTACTGTAGCTTTGCTGCTGCCAGGCAATTTATTATAAACCATTTCTGAACTTTTAAATGCAGACCACAGTTACGTTAATAAATATGTTAATGTATGTTAATATGTAAAATGTTAATAAATACATATGTTGTTGCAAACTCTTATTTAGCTGGGCACTGGATGTATTTTCTTTCTTGTAATTGCTGATTACCAACCTATGTCTCTCCCAAATTTCAGCTTTCTTTTCTTGTAGTCAGTCAGTTTGATTTCACTTATGTCACAAACTAGTATTATCATCATCACACTCTCTTGCCCGGCTGTGAAATACAATGTCTGACACTGAATTGTAGCATCTCTGAAGAAAGCAGACAGGAGGAGTGCACCAGTCATCAAATATATTCCTAATTACACCCAAATATTTTGATGATCAGCACTGAATGGGAAAGAGAACAAGCATACGTGAAAGAGGCAATGGTAATGTATGTATTAAGGAGCTAAAGCGGGGTGGGAAACTACGGCATGCAGGCCATGTCCAGCCCATCAGACCTTTTAATCTGGCCCTCGAGCTCCAGCCAGGGAGCGGGAGCGGGGGCTTGCCTAGCTCCATGCATGCCAGGGCTCCACATGGCTCCCGGAAGCAGCCGCATGTCCCCCCTCTGGCACGTAAGGGCAGCCAGGGGGCTCCACATGCTGCCCCTGCCCCAAGGGCCGGCTCCGCAGCTCCCATTGTCTGGGAACCGCGGCCAAGGGGAGCTGCAGGGGCGGCACCTGCAGACGGGGCAGCGTGCAGAGCCGCTTGGCTGGCACCACGCCTCCACATAGGAGCTGGGGGAGAAGGAGGGGGACATGCTGCTGCTTCCGGGAGCTGCTTGAGGTAAGCACTGCCTAGACCCTGCACCCCTGACCTCCTTCTGTGCCCCAACCCTCTACCCCAGCCCTGATACCCCTCCTGCAGTGCAAACCCCTCATCCCAGCCCCACCCCAGAGCCCACACCCCCAGCCAGAGTCCTCACCCCCTCCCCCAACCTGGAGCCCCCTCAGCCCCATCCCAGAGCACCCTCCTGCACTCTGAACCCCCCAGCCCGGAGCCCCCTCCTCCACACCCCAATCCCCCGCCCCAGCCCGGACCTCTCTCCCACACCCTGAACCCCTCCTTTCTGGTCCCACCCTTGAACCCGCACCCCCCTCCCATACTCCAAACCCCTCTGCTCCAGCTCCAGCCCGCTCTTACACCCCAAACCCCTCATCCCTGGTCCCACCCCAGAGCCTGCACCTCCAGCCAGAGCACTCACCCCTTCCTGTATCCCAACCCCCTACCCCAGCCTGGAGCACCCTCCTGCACCCTGAACTACTCATTTCTGGCCCCACCCCAGAGCTTGCATCCCCAGCCGGAGCTCTCACCCCCTCTCACACTCCAACCCCAATTTTGGGAGCATTCATGGCCCACCATACAATTTCCATACCCAGATGTGGCCCTCAGACCAAAAAGTTTGCCCACCCCTGAGCTAAAGCATCTTAAGTTTTCTGATCCTTGCTATTCTTTCTTTCTATAAATGCACAGTTTAGAAGAAAATCTCTTGATTACTGCCTGTCACAGATCCTCGGGAGCATCCATTTCTGAGCACCCTCTAGGACCGCTGGGTGGGGGCGGAGGGGAAATCCAAGCCTCTGCTGTGAATCACTTGGGATGTGTTAAGCTTCTGAAGCCTCAGCAGCCTGCCACACTGGTTCCTCCTCCCTTGGCCTTTCTGGCACATTTCCTGGGCACTGACTCTGTCTGTTACCCCATCAGAGAAATGGGGCTCCTCAGCCAACCTGCCCTAGCCTCCAAAAACTGTCACTGACACCGAAGATATCCCAGTTACTTAAATACACCTCTTTCCCATAGCTCTACCCCAAAGCTTCTGGTTAGGGTGACCAGATGCTAAATCCAAATATTGGGACCGTCGCAGGGGGAGTGGCTTTTCAATTGTTACATTCACCCGGCATGTTCGGCAGCGGGAAATAAATCTTGCTGATGAAGGAAATACCTGCCAACGAAGACCCGGACATGCCGAGTGAGCCGCTCCACCTGCCTGTCACGCCACCTAAGCGCAAAAAAAAAGAAAGGGCTACTGTGCCCAAAACAAAATATCGGGACAAATGGCGTCCCGGACATATTTCAGTCGGGACATGGGACAAACTGCTCAATATCGGGATGGTCCCGATTTTTATCGGGACGTCTGATCACCCTACTTCTGGTTGCAGTATAACTCTCTCAGGGGCATGCAGCAGTTATGAAGCAGTGAACACATATACACTGCTCCATCTAATATCTTTAATCTACTTAATCATGTCAAGTATAGAGGAGTTCAGATCATACAAAGCAACAAACACAAAATGCATGTCCCTGCCTCAGTTTCCTCAACACTCCAGGGCATTCTTGGGGCTGGGATTTGAGTCCCTTGGGTTATCCAGACTACTGGGGCCATATGAGCTCAGGAAAGTGATCAGGGCTGCCCTGCCCTATGAAGCTCCTGTATGTTGGGTGACCTCTCCTTTCTTGAGCCCATCAGCCAGCTTCTTTGACCTTGCTCTCTGTTTTGCCCTACACTTCCTTTTTCTGTCTGGTTTCCTCTGTGTTTCTTTATTTCAACCCTACCTGGTCTCTCTTGTTCTCCTCCTCCTGGTAAGTTTCCACTGGTCATAACTTGCACTCTCCCTCCAGAGGAACCAGGTTTTTTTTAGCATAACCTTTGTGAGGTCTAAGTACAGTTATTAACTGTTATTATTTCCTGTTGTCCGTGTCTGGTGTGTATCTGCTCTAGGGCCAGACAGATACATATAAACACAGATGATAAAGCAGTTTTTCAAAATACAGCTTTGCAATTTCAGTCAGAATTCAAAAGTTGTACTGATAGCCTCATTTCATCACACTATCTTGTGCTTACATGAATAAATACCAATAATGTTAATCGTATTGCTCATTTGTAATGTTCTGTTTTTCGAATATCTGACTTAGGGCTGAACAGTTGAATCTAGCAGTAATGCTAAAAGAGCGGTTTTATAAATTGAGGGTAAAAAACTAAAATCATTTTCTGAGCATAGAGGTCATATTCCTCACAAGTTATTCTTCTGGAAATATCTTTTTTTCTGAGACGTATAAACTGATTTCTTACTCAATTATTCTACAAAAACTAGGAGCCTAAAATCAGTTTTAATAATGGACAAGAGCAAATATGTTTTTCCAGATTCTGACAGACACTGAGCCTTTTTGTTCCCACTCACCCTCCTGGGTGTGTTGCCAAAAAGGCTGTACAAACTACTGGCAGTGTCTTACCCACGTCTGTCAGGGCACCCCCGATAGGAGTGCTTAGTGAAACACGTGACCTCAATAACAGTTGGATAAGGCCTTCAGCTTCTGAGAGATGCAGTGTTCAAATGCCCATAGTTAGATATATAATGAGACATTTTATTTTATTTCAAAGTACTTTAAATATTTTATTATATATTCATGTCACATTAGAGGCAGTTCAATAAAAGGCTATTAGAACGCAGACAGTTTTCTTTGTATACATTTCCTGGGGAGAGTTCACTACCATTAATACTTGTAACCTACACAGATTTAAAACATAGTTTCCTATATTCCTGTTGAATGACATTAGAAAAGACCAATAGACATCATAGAACTTGGCAAAAACAATTTTGTTTTTGCTAAAGATGGCTTCAGCTTGCACGTTGTGTGTGTCTATATAGAGACATATATAGTCTCTATCTATATAGACACACACACACAAATTATAGATAGATAGATGAATGCAGTAAGAGGGCCCCATATGGTTCAACAGAGAAAAATTCTCCCAAGGCTGTGTGGATGGGAAACAGCATGAGTGTATAGAAAATGTGTAGCAGAAGCAGTTGCAATTAGAAAAAATCCATAATAGTTACACATGCATAGCTGGAATACTTCTCAAGTAATATGAGCGAGGCTCTTCTGGTACAGCTGGAGCTGGGCATGGGCTTTTCTGTGTGTGAATACTGTGCTTTGAAAGCTCCTTTATGATTCACAAGAGCAGCTGCTTTAGAGCTGGAGAGGCTGCGGAGTTTTTGCAATTCATTTAATAGGTATAATGTAGACTGCTCCCATCTGTTTTGAAGATTTGGGAGAGTTGAGTATTGGGAATTTACTTGTTCACCAGTGGCAGTGACAAGGAAGTACACGGTGTTGTTATTCATTTAGGGTGAAGTAGTCCTTTCTCGACTCATTGAAAGTCTGTGGATCAAAGCTAGCAAGAATACCTGCTAAAGTCTACTCAAAATGTGAGTTGGCTTTAGTTGGGCAATCAATATAAATTTCGTAAAGTCTTCAGAAAGGTAGCTCGTACTCAAGTTTGCATTAAAAATGTTGAAGAAGATTCCTAAGCTGGAGTTTTTCAAGTATCTCCAATAATAGTAATATTTCAGATGTTAACACTCAATACAAAGTCTTTTCATCCCAGTGATTAAGTAAAAAAAGTAGGTTTTTAGGGTCTTCATTATGATTTTCAGTAACTGCTAACTGTTGTGGTTTTTACATTTTTGTCCCTTGGTATAACCTGAACACCAGAACCTGAACGTGCTTGTAATGTATTGTGTCCATCACCTGTCATTTTAAACCCACTATTTAAGTGGAAAATAAATAGCAGAGATATGATCTTCTCAGAGTGTCCACTTGGTTTTCAGCTTTGGGATAACATTCCTTATAGAAAAATCTTATAGAATTTAATGGGAATGAAACCAATAGGGATCTAAAGTACTGTAAAAATCTAAAGTGGAAAAGAGACCAGGAGACCTTCCTTTCTACAGTGTTTGTTTTGGTTGGCTTTTTGTTTTAAAACAGAATTGTATCAGAGTTATGGTTCTCTATTATATTTTATAGGATTTTCTACCCATAAGGGATAGATCATGTATTAGTAAATGTAAACAAAACAAGGGAAATGATGAGAGAGAGAGAGAGAGTGTGATTACTGAGAATCATTTATAACTATATATAAAGTTTCAGTAATGCAAAAGCAAAACACTTCCTTCATAAAAGCACCTGTATCTTGGATTCAGATTTGGCTAACATTTGTCAAAACACTTTTCTGACAAAGAGTAATCTCATATGAAATGCAGTTTTCAAGTTTCAGATTTGAGCTTTGAAAATCCCATGTTAGACTTGAACAAGGAGGTCATTCTCAATGGTGTAACACAAGACAGAAAATATCTCAGTTAAGATTAGAAGCCAAACTGATACATCTTGCCACCCTCTACTCTGTTGTCCATTGTGAGTAACTGAAAGACTCCATGGACTAACTGAGTTTCTCTCAGTCTCACAGTGTTAGCAAGAACACCCTTTTAGTCCATCATCCCCAGTTATATTTAGACAACTCAATTCCTCAATCAGAAAACATAAGTCATCCTGGCTTGTTCACTGTCGATGTCTTAAAATTCTAGTTAGACAGCAGTATTTTCATTGTGTTGTACAGGAACAATTGTCTGTGCAAAAATTACTTCTCGATATTATATAAGATGGAGAGGGATGGGCTTGTGGTATGAGCAGAAGAGTTAGAGAATCCAAGGTTCTGTGATCAGCTCTGACATCAGTTCTCCCTGTGGCTTTGGGTAAGTCACTTCATCTCTCTGCCTATGTTTACTATCTGTAAAATAGAGACAATAATACTGAGCTACCTCAGAATACTGTCAGGATGTATTAGTAAGTACTGTGAAGTGCTTAGGAGATGAAAGGCACTATAAAGTGCACAGTATTATCATCTGAAATCTTTGCTTTTAGAAATGTAATTCCTACTTACTCTACAGAATCAGTGGCTTTATGGGTTATGTTACTGTTGATGGGAAAACAGTTATTTGCATGAAACAGGATAAAATATTTTCCAACTTAGCTACCTTTACTGACCATATTGACTCAGATGGCCCAGCATATTGTTTTTTGTATCTTACTGACACATTGTTTTATTGAAATATTTCCTGTTCCCTCCTGAATGTGCAGCCCAAGTGTAATAATGAATTCCAGTGTTTTGAGTATAAACAGTTCCTTGTCACTGTTTAATGATTATATCCCCCCTGACTATTTACCAGATTTCTCTTTTTTTTCTTTTCTTTTCTTTTCTTTTCTTTTTTTTTTAAGATGTGTGACCTTTGGAAATAAAATGTGTGCTAAAAACAGTGTTTAAAATTTCACTTATCATGGATTGTAAATTGGCCTGTGTGTCAGAGAGAGGGGGAAAAGCATACACTTCCACAGAACTGTGTATATATATCCTCAAGTTTTTACAGGAGTGCCGAAAAGAGACCCAGAAATGTGCCTCTTGAAAGACTTCTTGTTATTAAGAAAAACCAAAATAAACATGAATATTGTAACTGCTAAGCAAAATGCTGGAGCAAAACAGAGCTTTTCTGAATCTGATCTGTTTCTAATACCACATTTGCTGGTGCCAGACTAAGACTTATTTTGGATACCGATAGAAACCATCTCCTTGTGCTAGATGAAGCAGTTGAATACATAGCCAAAAAGCCTGGGGTTATTTGGATGAGTAGGTGGAGGCATGCAGTGATTGAATTTGAATCTGTTATGAGAGCAAGTACTCATTCACTCACTAAACAAAGTCCTGAACAGAAATAACCTAAGCTCATAAATGTACACTACTCTGCACAGGTGGTTTGGTAGCTGTTTCAGTAACTTACAGAAATTTCTAGGCTCCCATTTTCAGAGGTAGTTACATGGATTAAATGCTTTATTCTCTTATATCCTTTTAAAAGAAGCTTTTAGAGGACATGTTACTAGTAGGGAAGCTTCTTGGGGCAAGTGACCTTTTAGTTAAATTTCAAATCCATAATCTTAGTCAAGATTAAACACATGACCAGATTTCCTCCTCCCCCCAACTCAGCCCCGATCCTTTTTTTATGGTTGAATTAAAAAAAAGTGGTCTGAGTTCTCACAGAAACCAGCATGGTATTAAACTCTGGTATAGATCACAGATAGGCAGTGATGTTTTACTTCTCATTTGTCTTGAAGACTTCCTATTTTCCTGCAAAAAATCTTGTGTGCTAAGAAGTGTGGGGCTGGCTCTGCTCTGCCCATGAAGCTTTCATTTGTATGCTATTATTGTACTGTACCTGTCAGCTGTCCTGAGTTTGTATGCTGCCTTGCCACATTCTCTCTGATGCTATGCAAGAGAATTGGAGAATAAGCACATTAAGGGGAGGCCACGTGATTGGTCTCTTGCGAAGATGTCCATTTCTGTGCCCTTCAGCATCCTTTGCTATATGGTGCCAGGAGCAGCATTGATGTAGTTTAATTTGAAGAAAGGAAAAATCATTGTGAACCATCCTCAAACCTGATGATAAAATGAAACCGCTCAGGAGTGAAACCAGTGCAAAAAGCACACCTGAAATGCTGTCTCCACTGACAGCAGCAGCAAGATTTGTTGACTTGAGTGTGGCCAAGATTTCACCCTTTGAAAGAGCTTTGTTACTTGCAGCAAGTAAAAACAGAGTTACCTAACAAATACCGAGCTAAAAAACCTGTTTGTTTTGTGAGAATGAAATAAACGAGTGACTAATAGTTGCGCAGATTAGTTAATATTTGTTCTGGCCTACATAGTGTAAATAAGGGTTTCCTAATGCATAAGATCTATGATTGCCCTAGGGTGCCTATTAGTATCTAATATCTATATATAATGTAGCTATTTGAAATAACTGTGGTTATTTAAGTATTTTATTCACTTGTATTTTGGGGTTTCCTTTTATGAACTATAATACAAATATGGCTGATAAAGTGAGTATGACCGGCGTGAGTGATGTAAAAGTTGGTACATAGGAGCAACTAATTCCATCTGCAACTTTATGCTGTAATTTTTCTTTAAACTACACTAGTGCTGTCATTTCAAACGTTTACAACGGGGAAATATTTCTCTATAGCTGATTAGTTGTTTTTTACCTCCCTCAGCCTCTGACATTGTCCCCAGTCATAAAAACGGACAGCTGCTGCTGTTGGCTGGAGACATTTAGTGTTGGAAAAATCTGTGCCACAATAGATGAAGGTGACAAAGTTTAAAATGATGCAACAGGCTCTGCTCCCTTAGGGAAGGCAAGGGTTAGAAATTTGAACACTTCTGGCTTTGGGTATGCACTAAGATGAGGGATTCTAAATCCGATCAGAGTATTTGGAAGGAGGGCATCTCCCAACACCTGACTTCCAGTCGCAGCACCACCAAAATTAATGGAAATAATTCCAATAATCCATCCACAAACCCTGTTCATATTTTCATATTTGTAGAAGCTTATTTTGAGCAACAGTTTACCACACTGCTTTTCACATACATCCCCCCTGCTCAAGTAGCCCCGAAAGATCTACATGGGAGACATGAACCTTCTTTTCTCCGATTCTTGACGGCTTCAGCCTCTCTCCCAGTCCCTTCCTAGTCCTTTTAGCAACTCTGTTTCAGTTTCTTTCCACCCCTCACCTGTCCAGAGCGTTCTGCACAGATGCCTACCTCAGTGTCACTGCCTCAGTTTATCCACCAGTTCTCTCTTTACATCCAGCAGTTTTAGTGCTTTTGACCTTCCAGCCAAAGCAAAAGTTCATCTGTTTTACCTGAGAACACAAGTCCCAAAACAAAGAACATCCTTGGCCATTGCCAGGACACAGTCTTCACCCCTCTTGACACAGTGCTGTCACAGGGGCCATTTTGCCCTCCTAGGCTAAGCAGTCCCTCAGTCCTTACCTCTTCCTGCAGGAGATTTTTCTCACCAGTCACCACCACTAGTACAGCCCTCCCTGTACTCAGGGCTGGAGCGCTGGGACCCTAAACGATGGGTCACAGTAGGTCCTAAAGACAAGACTAGTTTCATAATTCACTGGGCCAGTCCCTACTACTGCATGTCAGAATCTTCACTCTTCTCCACAGCTCACCAGTTATCTCTTCACCATCTCTTACCCTCCTCAGGGCTCCTTCTTCTCTCACCCTTCTCTAGGCCTCTTCACCATAGTCCCTCCTGGGCTGCCTCCCCAGATCCTTTGGTGAAGAGGCTCTTTCCAGGTCTTGCCCTCTCCCTGGTCTCTACCAAATTGAGTATGGAGTTACTATTCTATTGTATTGCAGTCACCCAGTCCTAGTTACATGTTCCCTTGAGTTCATCTCCCATCAGTGTCACCAAACTACATTACATAGAATGCCCACCTCTCTGACATGTCTACATATGACATTCCCCTCTGGCGTTATCCGGACCGGTGATCTGCTAGGTCAATCCAATCCTTGACTCTGGGAGCCAGCCTCCTCTGCTGTGAGAACCCCCACTCCTGGGCTGTTCACACACAGCCTCTGGCATGTAAGCTGCTCCCAGCTACTTGCAACCAAACAACACTAGCCAATATCTCCGGTCCCAGACACAACCCTAGGAACCTCCGTCTTGCAGTGTCCAATTATACCCGCTGGACACTGCAAGCTTATATGAGTTTGTCAATTTAACAAAGAAATTGATATGTACCAGGCTTTTTATCCCAAGGGGAGTCTGACATGCTTCAAACCAAACACACTGCTTCAGGTAGAATAAACAAATTTATTAACTATGAAAGATAGATTTTAAGTGATTATAAGTCAAAGCATAACAAGTCGGATTTGGTAAAATGGAGAAAAAAAAGCAAAATGCATTCTAAGCTGATCTTAACACTTTCAGTGCCCTTACAAACTTAGATGCTTCTCACCACAGCCTGGCTGGTTGCCCTTCAGCCAGGCTCTCCCCTTCGATCAGCACTTCAGTCACTTGGTGTGGTGTCTGTAGATGGAGGTGGTGGGGAGAGAGCAAGAGCATGACAAACGTCTCTCCAATGTTCTTTCTTCCCTCTTGGCTTTGCCCCCCGCCCCCTTCAGAGTCAGATGAGTCCCATAGGTTTGTCCCATACATGCCCTGATGAGGTGTGAACTGCCTCTCTGCTCTTGGAGGGTTTTTGCCTGGGCTTATGTTAAGCCATGAAGACACATTTTCAGCCTCATAACTATATACATGAAATTATAACCTATAACATTACTGCAACAACAATTACTGTAACATCACTATAACAGTGCACAGTGCGTCATGAGCCTTCTGAAGACACCCGACATGACAAACTGCATTGGATACCACACAATCATTTTACAAGGATGAACATGGGTGTGCTGGGTGTTCCCCTGAGGTACAGGGAGTCACACTGGCATAGATGTCTCTGCCAACTCAAGCATAAAATGTCCAAAACACCTTATCTTCCCTTTCAAGCCTTCTCCATTATCCCCATTCTTTCTCACAGTTCACAGCCTTGTCACAGACCCATAACTAAGAATTCACTTTGACTTCTGCCTCTCCCTTGCCCGAAACATTCAAGCAGTGCCCAAATCTTTCCAGTTCTTCCTCCACAACATCTCTAAGACTCCCTATTTTCTTTCTAACCCTACAGTTAAAATGCTTGCTCAGTCCTTTATTTCCCATCTTGATTACTCCAACTTTGTTCTCACTGTTTCCCTGACTGAACATGTTGCTTTGATCTTGTCACCTCACTCTTTTAGAGTCCTCCACTGAATTAAGTTTAAGCTTCCATCAAAGCCTCTTCCTCCTTACTTATCTTCATTTTGTATTGGGTTACATCAGCCTCACATCCTCGCTTTGCTATTTATGCCTGACTCGTTATACTGTTTGTTCACATCTCACACAGCAATTTCTAGGTCTTCTTCCATGATGCCGTACACGGAAAGCCTTTCCTGAACTCATCCACAAGGCCACTACTCAAGTCCACTCAATACATTAATGGGTCAGCTGGAATAAGCAGGGAAATCGTAGTTCATTCTAATGACATTACTAATATATAATATTTTAATCAGATAAGTAATTCTGTGGTAATTTTGCATGCAGTGATGTCATCTTGTCCTAAAATGCTGCTAGATTTTGAAATACGAGAACAAAATGCAGCTTCAGAGCTAACAAAGGGTAAAAGTCTGCATATGCATTGTTACTCATTACAGTGTCGGATAACAAACCACTTCAAACAGATTTGGTATTCTCAGACTCTGACTTAATATGACTTAATTATTCCCTTACTAAGAGGGAATGCCAAAAGCTAATGAAGGCTGTTGTTCAGCTCTGGAAACAGAAAAACCTACTCATACCATCCAGAAGTTTGGAAAAATCAAAGAAGTGAGGGTGAGCAAAGCCGGAGCAGTGCATAAGGAAGAGAGACTTCTCATGTATGCACTAAAAGTATATTGTGTTTTAAGATAGACTATGGGCTTGGTCAGCTTTCTTATTACAAAAAGAATGATAGTGTTAATTCTTCCTAATTTGTAGTCTGTGCATTGAATTATGTTAACTGTCTGAGGTGGCCTAAGTAGTGACACACAACTTTGTAGGAACATACTGTTACTTCTAAAAATAAAATGATACAGTACATTGAAATGGGCACTATTGATCTGTATCAGAGTGCTTTCAAGCATAATAATTGCAAAAGGCTAAGACCAGGTTTTCACAACTATTTCCTGTGAGAGGAGTTGTTATTTCCTGTGCATAGGTGATCAAATCATGACTATAACCCAGAGGTCGGCAAACTCCGGCCCGCGGGACCGTCCTGCCCGGCCCGTGAGCTCCCGCCGGGGAGGCTAGCCCCTGGCCTCTTCCCCTAACCTTCCCCCCCCCCCCCAGCCACACCACCAGCACTGTGGCCCACTGCTCTTGCCGGGCAGCACAACGGTGTGGCTGGCTCCGGCATGGTAAGGGAGCGGGGGGTTCTGGAGTAGCAGGCAGGGGGCGATTGGATGGGTCGCAGGTTCTGTTGGGGGGGCACTCAGCGGACTGGGAACAGGGCAGGTTGGATAGGGCGTGGGAGTCCTAGGGGATCTGTCGGGGATGTGGATAGGGGTTGGGGCAGTCAGGGAACAGGGAGAAGGGGAAGTTGGATAGGGGGTGGGATCCTGGGAGGCAGTTAGGGGCACGGGTCCCAGGAGGGGGTGGTCAGGGGACATGGTGCAGGGGGGCTGGATCGGTCAGGGATTCTGAGGGGGGGCAATCGGGGAAGGAAGTGGGAGGAGGCAGATAGGGGGTGGGGGCCAGGCTGTTTGGCAAGGCACAGCCTTCCCTACCCGGCCCTCCGTATAGTTTTGCAACCCCAATGTGGCCCTCCAGCCAAAAAGTTTGCTCACCCCTACTATAACCCATAGTCCAGGCTTTTTCTTTTTGCTGAATATAGTAAACAATTTTTAATGAATCCTAAGAAATTAACAGTGTGTACAGGCATTTCACTTCTCTAATTGTCTCCCCTCTGATCTCTAGGGTACAGATGTGGGGACCCGCATGAAAGAACCCCTAAGCGTATTTCTACCAGCTTAGGTTAAAACTTCCCCAAGGCACAAATTCTTTGCCCTTGGACGGTACGCTGCCACCACCAAGCGATTTAACAAAGATTCAGGGAAAGGACCTCTTGGAGTTCCTGTTCCCCCAAAATATCTCCCTGCCCCAAGCCCTTACACCCCCTTTCCTGGAGAGGCTTGAGAATAATATCCTAACCAACTGATTACAAAGTGATCACAGACCCAAATCCCTGGGTCTTAAGACAACAGAGAAATCAGTCAGGTTCTTAAAAGAAGGATTTTATTTTTTTTAAAAGGTAAAAATCACCTCTGTAAAATCAGGATGGAAAATAACTTTACAGGGTAACAAAAGATTCAAAAATACAACAGAACTTCCTCTAGGCTTAGTTTCAAAGTTACAAAAAAACAGGAATAAACCTCCCTCCCGCAAAGGAAAAATGTACAAGCAGAACAAAAGATAATCTAACCCGCCTTGCCTGGCTTTTACTTACAATTTGTAATACGAGACCCTTTTAGGATGTTTTATAGGAGAAGGAGTTTTCTGACCTGATGCTTCTCTGCTTCCCAAGAGAACACACCAAAACAAAGCCTCCCCCACCAAGATTTGAAAGTATCTTCTTTTCCCATTGGTCTTTTTGGTCAGGTGCCAACCTGGTTATTTGAGCTTCTTAACCCCTTACAGGTAAGGAGGAATTCTAGGCTATCCTTAGATGTATGGTTATGACCAGTCATTTCACTTCTCAAATTTTCTATATGTAACACACTAAAAATAGTTTTGGTCCCTTTGTTTGTGACTAGAATAATTGAAGACAAGGTGATTACATACTAATGAACTGTTAAAACCAGACTTAGGTTAAAATACTGTTCTGAAAGATGTAGGCATGATCCTGAGAGGTGCACAGTACCTGCAACTTCTGTTGACTTGAGTGGGATTTGTGGATATTTAGCACCTCTCAGGATTGAGCCTTTATTCAGCAGAGTCCTTACCATCAGTTAATTGCATCGAGGTGACCTAGAGCAGGGTTTCCTGCCTAGGGGTCCACTGTCTCCTGGGAGTTTATAGGGTTGATAAGGAGGAGCTCTTTATTTCCAAAGGAATTTTAAAATGTAGCAGACTCCTGGAGATTAGTAAATTCACACATCAAAACTTTTCTGTTGCATTCTTATGCCTGGGAAAAGACCAGAGTAATGACACTTCAGTGAGTGACCAGAGTTTCAAATGGTGTGTCTTTGCAGCCGTGTATTAGAATACAGATAAGGTCAGCAATACATAGTGCCTCATTAAGTGGGCAGTTTTTGTTTGTGGTCCAGATGATCTATTAAAAAAATTTGTTACTTCTCCTCCTCTATGGCATTTCACCTCCATTCTCTTTATATTTGGGCAGCTGCCCAGGTAACCAAAGAACCAGACACAGGCCTTTAAAGTGGACAGGAAGCCTCCATTAGAATAGGCTTGGGGAAACTTGTCCCTTTAACAAAGGTTATTGTGAAGGACATTGTGGGTTTTTTTTTTTTTTTTTTAAATGAGTTAGCGGTAAATGCAAATAGTGCATCTGCCCTTGATCATCCTTTCAATTTTTGTGGGTTTACAAACAGTTTCCTATTTTAAAATCTATATATTTTTTTTCTCTTGTGTTTCTGTGTACAAGACCCCAAAACATAAGACAAGCGAAACTGCCAACAGTGAAACTGACCCCAAAGTGCTGTCTAATGTACAAACTAAACTAAGATTTTTTCCCCCTCCTAATGTGTCAATTTCAAAACTTTAAAAGTGGTTCAGACTTCCCCATGAAAAAGGGCTGAGTGAGCGCAAGCATAGAAAATTTAAACACAAAAGGAATTATGAGGAATTAAAAGGAAGGATTAGAAGGAGTTTAATAACAGGCACTACCAGTGCCCAATAAAACTGTACTGTGGAAACTCGCTTTTCCACCGCATTTAGGAGTTGGTGGGCGTTTGGGGTCTGATCCTGACCATTGGTTTTGCCATTGAAATCAATGGCAGCTGGATCAGATTCTTTTTGGGAACTTTGCAAACTCTTATTTTGGCAGGATATATGATGTACCTATAGAAATTAAGCACTGTCATGTTGTATGTTCACTAGCAAAGAAGCATTTGGAGATGGATAAATTTGCCCAGTGGTATGTGTTTGAGAGAGTAATGTAGTCTCAGACACCAGCTGTTTTTTCTCTTGCCCTTATATCCTCGTCTCATGTCTATCCTTCTCTCTTCAGCTGACATTTCTCCAGAAGAAATGGTTTGGTATATATTTGGATGGGTCAAATAAACTCTGTGCTGTATCACTGACTTTTGCATAACATGGCTGCATGTTTCATTTCACAAACAGGTCTGAAGCAGTCATTGTTGAGCCAATGAAAAAACAGAGGTCTGTTTCAAAATTAAACTGGGTCTCAATTTATTTTATTACCATAAAAAGATAATTTCTCCTCGCAATCATTCCTACCATTTCCTGATTTGGCCTTTTTTGAAGCCATTCTTCTTTTCTGCTGAGACTCTGCTGCTGGTTGAGTAAAATGTCATTGTCTTGCTTTTTTTTAGGTGTCTGCCTTATCTTGTTACATGTTTTCTCTCTCATTTTTCTTTTGTCTCCCTATCTTCTCACTCTATCATCTTTGACATTCTCTGCCATCTCAGGGCTTCTAGCATCACATACTACTAGTACTTCTCACTTCTAACTCCCAGTAATTTCATGTCAGTCAGATGAATGCTGGAATTAGAAGCTGTCCATAGAGCCCTACTACTGCATTTTTCATGCTGACAAAGAGGCTGCTCAAGATGAATACAGCATATAAAGTCAGCTATATGTTCAGTAAACTACAGTAGACAGCATTACTCCTGTCCCAAGTCATACCCAAAAGCTTTGGTATACCCTGAGATATCCACAGTGCTAAAAATATATCTGCACAAAACTAAAGCATTAAGGGACAAATACTCCTGCTCTATCACCTGGCTGAAAGGGGCAAAAGAGTTTTCAGAGCCTTTGACAGGGCAGATCAGATGGTTTATATTCAAGATATCAAAGGTAAAGAGCTTGTCTCCTGCACAACATTCCCTAGGAGAAGTAGTTGCCATGCAGGTGGACACACAAAAATAGACACTCAAAAACAACACTGCAGGGTGGCCATCTCATCCTCCGTGCATTCTTTCCTTAATACGGGTTTCAGAGTAACAGCCGTGTTAGTCTGTATTCACAAAAAGAAAAGGAGTACTTGTGGCACCTTAGAGACTAACCAATTTATTTGAGCATAAGCTTTCGTGAGCCACAGCTCACTTCATCGGATGCATACTGTGGAAAGTGTAGAAGATCTTTTTATATACACACAAAGCATGAAAAAATACCTCCTCCCACCCCACTCTCCTGCTGGTAATAGCTTATCTAAAGTGATCACTCTCCTTACAATGACAGGTTTCAGAGTAACAGCCGTGTTAGTCTGTATTCGCAAAAAGAAAAGGAGTACTTGTGGCACCTTAGAGACAATTTATTTGAGCATGAGCTTTCGTGAGCTACAGCTCACTTCATCGGATGCATACCATGGAAACTGCAGCAGACTTTATATATACACAGAGAATATGAAACAATACCTGCTCCCACCCCACTGTCCTGCTGGTAATAGCTTATCTAAAGTGATCATCAGGTTGGGCCATTTCCAGCACAAATCCAGGTTTTCTCACCCTCCACCCCCCCACACAAATTCACTCTCCTGCTGGTGATAGCCCATCCAAAGTGACAACTCTTTACACAATGTGCATGACAATCAAGTTGGGCCATTTCCTGCACAAATCCAGGTTCTCTCATCCCCTCACCCCCCTCCCAAAAACCACACACACAAACTCACTATCCTGCTGGTAATACCTCATCCAAAGTGACCATTCTCCCTACAATGTGCATGATAATCAAGGTGGGATATTTCCAGCACAAATCCAGGTTTTCTCACATCCCACCCACCCCCATACACACACAAACTCACTCTCCTGCTGGTAATAGCTTATTCAAACTGACCACTCTCCAAGTTTAAATCCAAGTTAAACCAGAACATCTGGGGGGGGGGGTAGGAAAAAACAAGAGGAAATAGGCTACCTTGCATAATGACTTAGCCACTCCCAGTCTCTATTTAAGCCTAAATTAAAGGATGACCCAACACTCTCACAAATCTTGGGAGACAGGCCAGTCCTTGCCTACAGACAGCCCCCCAACCTGAAGCAAATACTCACCAACAACCACATACCACACAACAGAACCACTAACCCAGGAACTTATCCTTGCAACAAAGCCCGTTGCCAATTGTGCCCACATATCTATTCAGGGGACACCATCACAGGGCCTAATAACATCAGCCACACTATCAGAGGCTCGTTCACCTGCACATCCACCAATGTGATATATGCCATCATGTGCCAGCAATGCCCCTCTGCCATGTACATTGGTCAAACTGGACAGTCTCTACGTAAAAGAATAAATGGACACAAATCAGATGTCAAGAATTATAACATTCATAAACCAGTCGGAGAACACTTCAATCTCTCTGGTCACGCGATTACAGACATGAAAGTTGTGATATTACATAAAAAAACCTTCAAATCCAGACTCCAGCGAGAAACTGTTGAATTGGAATTCATTTGCAAATTTGATACAATTAACTTAGGTTACCTTGCACAATGACTTAGCCACTCCCAGTCTCTATTCAAGCCTATTTCCCCTTGTTTTTTCCTACCCCTCCCCCCCTCCCCAGACGTTCTTGTTAAACCCTGGATTTGTGCTGGAAATGGCCCACCTTGATTATCATACACATTGTAAGGAGAGTGATCACTTTAGATAAGCTATTACCAGCAGGAGAGTGGGGTGGGAGGAGGTATTTTTTCATGCTTTGTGTGTATATAAAAAGATCTTCTACACTTTCCACAGTATGCATCCGATGAAGTGAGCTGTAGCTCACGAAAGCTTATGCTCAAATCAATTGGTTAGTCTCTAAGGTGCCACAAGTCCTCCTTTTCTTTTTTCCTTAATACAATACTTCAGAGCTGATGCTCAAGCCATTGTTTTTGGGAGCACAATGTTGCACGTGCTAATGCCACAAGTCAGAAATTATTTACATGAAGAATTTTTCAGTTTACATTATATATTAGGCAAAATTGTTTTCTCTCTCTAGTTCTGTGCTGCTGATAGAATCCTGCTGTAAGAACTTTGGACCTTTATGGGGCTGAGAAATCGGAAAATATATGCATGCTTACTGGAAAAGTTTCCCTTTCTTCAACTATTAGGGCCACAGATCTAACTCATCCTGCCCATGAAAAGGGGTTGCTATTCAGCTGCTAAATCAATAATAAAGTTCTTTCTCTCTTGTTTTTTATAGTGAAAACAGTTAAAACTGTTTTACTCGTATTAAGAATTTAGTCTGTTAGAAGGGACGGTTTCATAGCCCTGGAAGTTTGGCAAGAGGGGTGTGCCCCTGCACAAGTGACTGACAGCTCTGAGTTCTGTCTCAGAGCTGCCCATAGTCTGCAGTCTCATAGTTGGTTTTATAGACCTTATTCCTTGAAGGAAGGAAATGTTGGGTAAATATTTTTTAGACATTTGCTCTTTCCCCAGGCTGTCTTGGATGGATGGGAAGTCCTAGTTTGAGAGGATTTCACATTTAGGACTTTGGTCCTAATTTGTAGGTTTTATTATTTCCTTTTAGCATACGTGCAAGATGAGCTCCAGATGGGCACACTATTAAATAAATCAAAATTAACAAATCCGTTGTCCCCACTGGAGCTAGCATACAGGGAGCCAGGCAAGTAAGAACAATACTTGGCAAGTTTTCAAATACTGTTGTTTTTCTTCAGTATTTTGGGTGTAAACTAATAAAGAAACTTGGAAAATGCATCTTTTTTAAAAGAGTAACTTAACTGATCCTCAAAACAGCTTTATGGTCCTGTCCTGTCCTATCCTATCCTATCACCAACATGGTGCATGCTGAAGCATCAAAAGGGAGCAGGTGCTGACTAGCCAAAATTTTAGGAGACCTGAACAAAAATATAAAAGTTAGGTGGGTGCTAATGTATTTTCTATGCAGGGGTATTCAGCACATAGTACATGATTCACCACCAGTACGAGAGAGAATAGTAGAGTGTTATGGAAACCTTTGAATTGCATACAGAATCAGAAATATAGTATTGCTTATAAATCCTTGAATTAGAATTCCAGTTTAAAGACTAATTAGTCTCTGGCACACACATGATGGGTTAGGTGAAGAGGTGGTTGCACCTTAAAGACTAACAGATTTATTTGGGTATAAGCTTTCATGGGTAAAAAAAGGGATTTTTACCCACAAAAGCTTATGCCCACATAAATCTGTTAGTCTTTAAGGTACCACCGGACTCCTCATTGTTTTTGTGGATACAGACTAACACGGCTACTCCTCTGAACTGGAAGTATTCACTGGGGAGGATGATTCAAAAATAGAGGCCTAGAGAAGGATGAAGTAATGGAGACCAGTCCACCTACTCTTATAGCAGCCAGAAGATTCTGAAGCTGGAATAGAGACAGAGAGAGAGAAAATGCTCTCTTTCAACAGCCAGAGTGCTATGCTGGATAGAAGGAATTTATCAATTTTTTTGATCAGAAATCTAAGTGGAGGCTGATAGGATGGAATTCCCAAACCAAGCCCATAGATCTCTCTCTGGTTGGAAATCCAGCACCTTCCTCTTTTCCAATAGCTAGAGAGTGGGAGGGAGACTTTTGGCATCTCACCACAGAGCTTGTCAGTTAGTTTGTAAGCATCTTTTCTATCAGTTTTTGGGTAGTATATTTAAGTCCTCTGGTTATTAGATGTCACAATTTGAAAACCCTTGCGTGTGGAGTGTACATATGGTGTGTCCGGCAGGCTGGGGCTGTGATGGGGGGAGCGATGGAATATATTAACAAAGAAAATTATGGTACTGAAAGAGACAGTAAAGAAGAAAGAAGAGAGTGGAGGAAGGAGAGAACAAAATGTATGAAAATAGAGAGAAGGAAACAGTAAGCACACTGATGACAACTCAGGGAACTATACACCATAAAAGAAAAGTGGAATGAAGTCAGAAGGGGAAAGAGAGAAAGTTAAAAGAATAAGTATTAAATAGAAAGCTGATTTACACTGTTGCAATTAAATACAGCATACTACAAATAGGCCATGATTTTATTCCTTTAAATTAAAGATGGGGGTGGAGGGGAGATCGAGTTGTGGTCATGGCAGCACAGATTATTTTTAACTCTGGTTAGCTTATTTACTTCTCAGGGATGGAGGATTTGGGAACCTTTTTCAAGACTTGATCGTTGTCATATAAATACTTTGTACTATGTTAAGTATTTTTCCATTTCATGTGCTGTTGAAGAATGTTTGTGTGAGATACTCCTGATGGTGAGAGCTATATTTCATACTGGAAAGGAAAGGTACCATATCATTCCACTGTTCCTGACCTGCTGATTAGTGAGGTAACAATTTGACTCCTGTTCTCGCTGCCCCTTTGAATTAGGTGTTGCCAGTCATTAAATATTGATCTGTTAGAAGAAGAAGAAAAAGAAAAACTTCATGCATGATTAGCAAGCCAAAAAAGTATCAACAACGTATTGGAGATCTGCCATTCTTTCTCTCTCAAAGAAATGAATAGCATAGGCACCCACTAAAAGTAAAGGAAGGATGCCTGTTTTCTTAGCACTATGTCATTCATATAGCACCTTTTCAAACTCCCCAAAGTCTTTACAAAATGCAGTGTTCAAATTGCCTGTTGTTGAAATTCGGCCACCACTGAGTGAAACACAAGAACTGTCTAACAGCTCACAGCAACAGAACTCAGCTGTTTAGGATAGAAAATGATTAAGAATACTATATCCAGTTTTAGCTCCAGGGGAAGTATGGTAAGTGAAAGTAATTGTCTAAACTGAAGGTTGGGCACAACACCAGGGTTCACACCCCTACTCTTTTATGTAAAATTCCCTGATCGTTGTCCATCCGTAGCCAAGACCTCAGGCAGCACCTTGCCTCCTAGTGCTATGCAAGAGTATTGAGTCAGTAGTGACTTGGAAAGAGGAGCTCCATATATTGAATTTCTACCATCACTTCCTTTGCCACTGAGATGTGGGAGCCTCCCATCGAGCAGGTAACTCAGCCTACCTTGTAAGATGGGACACAGGGTGTTGTAGTTTCTATTAATGAGCACCTGAGATCACTGTTCTAACATCTGTAGTTTCATATTTATCTTTGGGAAAAGGTCACATGGAAACTCATTTTAAGGTTGTACAGAAGACTGGGACCAGATTCTACTGAGATCCTGTCCCTTCCTGATGCTTATTGTAATATAATTACTTTGTACTATTTTAAGTATTTTCCCTTTCATGTGCTGTTGAAGAATGTTTGTGTGTGTGAGACTCTGGCTGCAAGTGGCCAACAGGGAATTCCCCTGGCACAGAACTCTCGCCTATTGGTGGAAAGCTGGCACAGCTTGAGGACACATTGTGGGAGGGGAGAACCACTAATCTCCACTGGCATGTGGTCTGTTCTAGTGGCAGAAGTTAGAGTAGTCCCTTAGCTGTTGTCTTATTGGGGCCAGCACAGATCTGCCCTCAAAGTCAGGGAGCTGAAGCCAACTTCCTGATGCCTTCTCTGCCCCAAGTCAATCTTGGGCCCATGAGAGAATAAGTTAAGCAGGTCTTTATGCTCTTGCTTTTTTGTATGTAAGATTGTTTAGTCCAAGAATAAAGATTTATGAAAACAAAGCTCTTCCTTAACACAGTGGAAATGCTGTAGCCTCTGAGACAGTCACAATGGATCCAACAAAATAACAGCTCAGCACAGATCCATTCTGTTGCTGGAATATACACTTCACAGCTTGGCATCTAGGTCATGCAGTGGTATATTTCATTTAAGTTACCACCATGTGTGCTGGCTCAGCTGCTAGATTTAAAGCAAAAAAGGAGAAGGGGAAGCAAGTGAAGCCTGCAGTCCCAATCCATAAACTAATTTGTACATTAATTTAGCAACCAGTGAAATTTATGTAGACAAACCTGTATAGCGGACATGCTCCAGGTAGCAAAGAAGCACTTTTCCATTCACTTTGTTGTGGCTTGCGGTGCCTCACTCAGAAAGGCTTGGGGATTTAAAAAAAAAAAAAAAAGTGAAGAGCTACCATACAATTTTAAATACATTATATACTTTTTTTCATGATTAGGAGTTTGTAGCCCTCAGGCATTCACCTTTGTGACATACAGCATCCACCATAATGGGCCCAGATTGTAACTGAGAACTCTGGCTGCAGCATAGAATACTAAACAAAAATAACAGGCTCTGCTTTTTTCTGGGCAGTTGAGGAGATTGAGGGCATGAGGAAAGTGGAGTTTTGAGGTAATATGGGATATTTCTTTAGTCAGTTGTTCAAACTGAATGACTTGATTTTATCACTGGATTGTGCTTGTTAGGGTGTTGGAGAGAGTGGACAGCTGTGTGTGTAATATATTTGGTCTGATTTGATATTTTAACTGCTGTACAGGACACCTAGCACTGTCGGACAGGCACTGTTTAGTTCCTTTTGGAAAAGACAATACATTAAGACGTTATGTCCTTTAATGTAAGGGGTGCACTTATTCTCTGGGGTGGAGAATGCTGCAGTTGTCTTTCTATTCTCGAAAGCACTCTTGCTAGCCATGCCACAAAACATTTGTCTTAATGGAGATCTCATATCTAACCCTTTTCAGCTGTAAGAAAAATTGCTGTGTTAATGGCTATCAGGGTGAAGGTGGCTTTGCATACAGAAGTGGGGGGCCTTCAGGATAACATGGTGGGCAGCTGAAAACACTTGGATGATTTTCCACCAGCAGGAGGAAAAATCTACACAGATGAGAAACAATTGAAACACTTATGCAATTAATAATTATAGTTTACTTCTGTGTTTCCTTGATCTCATATACTTGCAGCACAGACCTTAAGTGTAGCCATTTCTGGATGCCCATGTTCATTTGTGTTAGCTTTGAAGGGAATTACGCTCCAGCTCAGAAGAGTATACTTATTTTTGTTACTCTATTCAGATCTTTTTTGTAGCTCCTCATAACTAAGTGTATTGAGCTATTAAACAAAACACCTGTGAGTTGGAAGTAGTCGGATGGTAGAGTAGTTTGGGCAGTAATTAGACTTTGTTTAAAAAGCCAGAGTTATTTGGAAGAGTCAGGCACAACCTATGATTGGGCTGCTGTCTAATTTGTTCTGTTTGAGGACATTTGAGGAAACAGGTTTACATGCAGTAAAGTTTTGTGCATTATGTGCTCACATACTCATTGCAAATGCCTCACAAAACCATTTTTTACTCCACTAGCTTGACAGGCTACACAAGAGGCTACAGTGTGGGTTGAGGCCAGGAAAGGTCAAATCCAGACTAAGGTCTGATCTTGATTAGCTCTGAATGACAGTAATTGTCAAAGACTAAGCATGTGACTGTGTTTCAGGAACAGCAACCGATTGACTCTGTGCAGTTGTCCTTTTAAAACTTTTCAGGAATAAAAAAAGGATGACGTAAAGGAGAAAGCTAGTGACACAGTATCTGCCAAGTTATTTGGGAGAAAAGAAACTTTTTCTGAGAAGCAGAAAGTGAAATATAAAATATTAGAAGGTTGGAAGTCTCATTAAAAGTTTTCATGGCAAAACTAGAAACATACTGTGAAAGGGCATGTAGTGACTTTGTAGGACAGAAACTGCAAGTTATAATAACTGTAGGATTCAGAATGTCAAGTGGGAAGACCAGATTGAGAAATATTAGTGATGTAAGGCATGTGGGTAAATACCAAACAGCTGTGGCCTATGTGCTCTAGCAAAGGGGTTTTCAAACAATGTACCCCCATGGGGGAGGGACATGACAGGGTTGTTGGGGGGGCACAAGGATCTGAGTGGTTGGGAGTTTTTTCCTTGTTTCTTTGTGGGGAGGGGGGGCACTATGTACTGGTCTGATTTCCTGGGGTGCCCAGCCCCACCCCCTCATGCCTGGGTGC
Organism: Lepidochelys olivacea; assembly: GCF_965140295.1. NCBI lineage: Eukaryota > Metazoa > Chordata > Testudines > Cheloniidae > Lepidochelys > Lepidochelys olivacea. The sequence goes on along the minus strand of NC_140415.1, from coordinate 81,276,800 downwards.
AGGACAGGTGTGTGGAGGTTGGTTTTGCGTCTCTACTCCCTTGCCCTCTCAGGCTCCATTGCCATTGCAGAGCACACCTGGCATTGTGCCACCATCCTGTTTCCAGACAGCTGCCCTGGGAGCCACACAGCCTCACTAAAGCTCACTCCCTTTCTCCCCTCCCTCTCTGTCTCTCGCATTTGCCCCTCCCTGCCGTGGCTGTGCTGGGAGTCAACATGGCACTAGCAAGGACCTTACATGTATGGGGGAGAGGGGTGTCACCACACACAGGTTGCCACTCCAGGTGGTTGGGATTCAGGCAGAGTGCATGGGCGTCCTCCCCAGCATGTGCTGGTTGCATAGGGTTTCCTCCTAACAGGCTACAGGCTCAGCACTGTCTGGGTCCCCCTGTTCCCTTGTGCCAAGGCAAGCACAGGCATGGGACACAGGTCTCCCAAAGGGGTGTGGTGAAAAGTTTGGGAACCTCTGTTCTAGCAGATTGTCATAGGGTTTACCTCTAGCACACCCCTATTGGGGTGGTATAGGCACTTCCTCAGTCCCCACCAGGTTCCTCCTACAGCAGAGGTTACTATAGAGTCAGCTGGAGATAGACAGCCCCTCTCCAGACTACAAGTGTCAGGAAGGCAGTTCATCCCCATCCCCCCCCTTCAGTGGGTTAATGACAGTCGAAGTGAAAAAGGCAAGGTTGAGCAGTCTTACAGGCCCCTACTCACCCTGCAAGGCCAACAGGCCAACCATCTCTGAAATAGGGTGAGGTTTCTAACCCTTTGTTAGTCTAAGGGCCCAGGCTGAGCCTGAGCTCTGAGGAAAAGAAAACTAGAATAATTATCCCTCTGTTTATCCAGAGGGTCCGGCAGCAGCTTTCTAGGCATGGTAGGCAGCAGTTCATGCTCTGTGGGTTCAGAGGGCCCTGTGAGCTAACGCTGCATCCCTCTGATGCCACCATTACTGTGCTGGCATCCTTTCTTTTAAAGGCACCGCTCTTGTCCAGGTGCAGCGGGTCACTCCAGGCATGTCTGTGTTGCAGCTGGGAGTGAGACTCCCAGTCCTGGGAGACAGACTTGCACTAGTGGAGCTCAAACTAGTATGCTAAAAATAACAGTGTGGATGTTCCAGCTCAGCTGGATCTTGGGCTCTGAAGTGTAAGGGGTCGGGGGACATGAGAAACCAAGCTCCAGCCTGAGCTGGAATGTTCAAACAGCTATTTTTAGCATGCTAGTGCAAGCCCTGCTTACACACATCCATCTACCCAGGCTGGGAGGCTCACACCCAACTGTAGTATAGACATACCCATAGGTTGCACTAGGTTAGAGCTGATTGTGCCCAGAGGATCTCATCTCACCAAAGCCAGGAAGGGGTTAAAACCTGTCTCACCACACAGATTAAAATCTCCATTGCAGTGTGTGACAAGATGCTAAGGATACCCAGACCTGTAAGACACTGTGGTACCCTTCTCAGTGGGAACATTGCTGCAGCTGTGTGACAACTCCCTGATACATCAGCCTGACATCTGCCTTGCCAGGGCTGTCCCAGCCCAAACCTTGCCTAGCAGGTAAAAAACCATTAACTCCAGCCACTGGGCTCCGCAGGGTTCTCTGTGCAATGCATAGTCCCTATCACTGTACATTCACAGAAGATAGTAAGTTCACTGCTCCTTAAAAAAAAGACAGAAGCAGGAGCTTACTATCTTGACTGGCTTTAACAAACACTTCAGCTCCATCAAAACACTGGGTTGTTTTACTTTTTATTTAAACAATATTGTTAAATATATGTTTGTTTAACTAAGAGGTTTTAAGTGAGTTTAAGTATACAGGATAAAAATAGAAAAGGGTACAAACAAACAAAAGTAAAAAGCATGCTTTCTAATAGCTAGAATCTAATTGAACAAGCTATAGTCTTTGTTCAAGGTAGTTTTCCTTACCAATCTTCCTTTTCCAGCCCTGGCTGACTAACTTTTAGTCAGGATCCCCATGAAGTCCAAGATGTTAGTTTTCTGTGTCTCCTCACGTGAAGGATAACCTAGGGGTTCTCTCCTGCTGTCTTTATGGTCCTGTAAACCTTTGAAATGTATCCTTCTGCAATGTATCCCCCGATGAAGTTCCTTTTCCCTGCTGGGTGTGGAGGCCAGGCTGCCCTGGTGTAGACTTCATGCTGTCTTCTTCCTCACTGGTGATTTTTATCTCTTCCTACAACCCCAATACAGATGAATAGCTGCTTGAATTTGGTCACACCTGGTTTGAGGTGGTAGCCTTTTTCCTTTGTGTGGAGAAAACCTGTTTATTAACTCCCCCTGACATACCTAAAATACATGTTAGTTATAATTTCAGCACATCTGCATAATTGATAATGATCAAATGAGTTACTAGTTTTCCAATGGCACATTAAATGACACCTTTTAGATACAGATAATAATCGTAGTGAGTTGGGGTCCACTGAGTGGTCAGGCCAGCTGAAAGTCATTACTAAGATATTAGGGAGCCCCATATATTCTGGCATAAGGATGCTCTTAGGGTCACAAACTGCATTGACTTTCCCAGTCTATATAGCAGCAAAGGAATCCTTTTAAAGCACTGTGTTTGTCTCACACACACACACTCCAGGTTGTGGAAAAAGCCTCACTATCCTAGATTTTTTAGTTCACAGAGTTTGTATGGAAACACATTAAACTGAATTCACAGAAAAAACAAACAATTTGGACATGTAACATTTTGTTTTTATGAATGTCCGCAACAAATTTAAATTCAGCTTTTCAAGGTGCATTTTCCAATTTTGAATTGTCTTTTGTCACCTGGTATTTCTGTAGGAGCCCACAGAGGCTAAATCTATTCCACAGTAGCTAAGCCTATTCTATGCGTCGAGGAGGATCAAGAGCAGCCACTTTGACTCGTTTCTCAGACCTGTGTGGAAGGACTGGAGGAGATATGTCCCCAAAGACTCCTGAGGGGCCTGCCATCCACCCAAGAAGGCCAGATGAATGTAGCAAACCAAACCAGATGTCTTCTTCCTTCTCTCCCTCTCACCAGATGATAAAAGTACACTGAGAGCAGATAACATCCAACGGGGGGACAACAAAGAGAGAAAAGTCAGAGAGCTGTTGTTTCACTTCAGCTTGGAGTTGTACAAGTAGCACCTATTTGTGCTTAAACATGATTAGTGGTGAAAGATATCCACAGCCCTAAAATGGAAGAGTGAAATGTCAGAAGTGTGAAATCACACAAAACAAAATGGAGAAATTTTGTGGAAAAATTTTCATGTAACGAGGTCCTTGTTTTCACACTGCTCTAATATAAACACAACCACACGTGCACATGCGCGTGCGTGCACACACACGCACTACTTCTCCTCCTCAGGGTGGTGGTTTTTTTTTTTTTTCTTTCAGACAATCCACTGGATATTTGGTATTTTGGCTTTTCACAAAATTAAGTCTAACTGTTCAGAGCTTTGCCCATACACTTTGGAACCCACTAATTAAAAAAGCAGTGCCCCCAAAGGGCCTTTATCCAGGTGTGGCTCTCAGCAAACTATGTTGCAAACAAAATTCTCTGGAAAGTGCAAAGTAGATCACCTGCATGTTTTTCAAAGAAGCCATTTATAGCAAATACAGCTGCATGCAAATTGTTTTTATTTTTGTTACGTAAGTAGGGTGCAGCACTTCTCCTGAGATGTTCCCAATATAGCCTGGATGCTTGAGTGTTCTTGTATTATAGTCTCCACTATATTATGCAATACTCTGGTTTTGCTGGTAAAGCAGAATGTGTTCGAAAAAGAACATGCTAAGAGAACATTCAAAATTTATGTCTTTCATTTAAGTGAATTGTGTTGGACTCTGAATTCTAGCATTGAAACTTTTTTTATATATAATTTGTGGACAAAAAATCATCATGCTGTATATCAGTTTTCCTTACAGTCAGATTTTAATTTTATATTGTGTGTTTGTATATACAGTTATAAAATCCTAAAGATAACTAAGCAGGTAACAAGCCAGGCAAACCACCAACTCTAGGGTTTGTCCTTAAATATTTTATCAATTTAAAAAGGGTTAGGGTAACAAACCCTTTTCTTGTATCTGCTGTTCTATTAATAGATCAAGTCACAATAAAACATTCAGCACTGAGATTTGAAATCTTGTTCCTGAATTGCTGACCTCACAGTCTCTTTCTTTCACACATTTTTCCAGAGCATCTTTACCAAAACATTTTTTCTGGAAAACGATTGATGTTTCACTTTTCCAAGTTTTGAGTAATCTGTGCTAAAATCTAGTGCCAAAGGTGCCGGTTTAGTCCACTCAAAGTTTTGTTTTCACTGGAAAGTTCAGATATTTTAAGCCAAAAGGAATTACACTGATCAGCTAGTTTGACTGACTGCAGAAAAGAGGCCATAGAATTTCACCTAATAATTCCTGCAGTGGAGGGAATTATTTTTCCCTGCTACGTAAATGAACAATTTCAAGCCCAGTAACTTGTGATTGAACTAGAGCAGATCTTTTTAGAAAGCAATCTCATCTTCATTTAAAAACTTCAAGTGATGGAGAATCTTACACATCCCTTAGGAATCTGTGTTTACTTTCACTGTTAAAAATATGCATCTGATTTCTAATTTGAATTTTTCTATCTTCAGCTTCCAGCCATGGGATTTGTTAGGACATTATTTGCTAGATTAAAGGGCCTCCTAAAATCAGATCGCTTCTTCCTGTGTAGGCACCTTTAGACCTTGATAAAGTCACCTCATGGCCTTTTCCAAGAAAAGTCCTCTCTCTCCCCCTATCCAAGGGGGATTTATTCATCTGAACCAGACCAGAAGACAAATGGAAATCTCAATGTGGAGAATCTTTGCTGCATTGACTGCACCAGTGTAAACCTCGGTCTCAGCAACTTCTTTTTACCAGAGTGTGATTACCTGGGCAAACTAGTTAAGAGGTTCCTCAAAGGGTCAGCATGTAAAGTCAGGTCTATGGCAAATCTCTTTGGCTTCCTCCTTCATGATCGTTTCAATACGGTTACATTCTCACCAAGAGATTTATCATGTAATTCTGTCTCATGTAGATGTCTTTGGCTGAGAATTTAGAAAATGATGCACACGTAGAGCAGCTATTGTCATTTTAATTTCTCAGGAGACAAATTATTTGAAGAATCCTTGAAAAGCAGTTGCACAGTCCAATGAAAGAAGAGAGCTGTGGGTAGTCAATGCCTCTGATGATTGTTCCATTTGTTAGATATTTAAATGCCTAGCTTTTGGTATCCACCTTTGGAAATGTTGGCCTGGATGCTGAAGAATGGACCATTAAGGACAATTTTATGTCTATCTTTTGTTTTATTAAATTTAAGCTTTATCAGCCTTCTTAGAAACCCTATGACTAACTCCCCACTGTATTTTGAGAACATGCAGTTCTTTTTTAATCTTGCGGATGTGTCTCTGAAGCAATAATAAAGTTCCTTTTTATTGTTATCAAATGTAGAAATATTGATGTAGTAAATGCTGACTTCCTGTATGCCAGGCTGTTTGAGTAACCAGCTGTTGTCACTGCCACTGTGTCTTGTGTGGGGGAGGGAAGGAAGAAGTACTGTTTCCACATTAATGGAGATCAAATTGGTGCTGGTTTTTAGGTAATCTGGGCAAAATTCTCTACTGTAATCTTAGTACCTATAGGAAGAGCGTAGTTGAAGTGGACCATGCAGCTGAGATTTTTAACCTGGCAGTAGGAATTTATCCCTTAAGTCAGACTCCTCCCTCCCCCACCACTCTCAAACATAATTGCCACCAAAACTAATGTCCAAATGTCTGTCGAAGGTTCCAGAAACACTCAGTGTTGTGTTGCTTACTATGCAACAATCATGGCAGAGTAACCATGCAGAAGTCACTGTAGAAGTAAAGAAAATGAACGGATCCTTCTTTGGCAAGATGGCCCCATCCTCTGGCAGTGCTGATTGCTTCTTGGGAAGAGCCAAGCATTCTCAGCTCCTACTTACCCTGCATTTACCCCCTTAGAAAGGAAAGTAAAAACTCCCATTAACGTCCATGACAGCAGGATTGGGCGCACTGACTTCAATTCTTTTTAAAGGTACTCTGCATTCTTTGGGAGGCGTTTTTCACTATAGTGGATGGAGACCCAGGTTGGCATGTTCTAGTCTTTAAGAGGCACCGGATTACTTTATTGATTAAAAACAAGTTTTTGCTATCGGTTTTAACCATCTCTAAAGCACTCTTCACTGTTGTTTAAGTACTATTGAAATTATTGCAGTCAGTACAGCAAAGGAACACAGAGCTAGATTTTATTTAGTCTCTTACATGATCAGCCAAAGTGTTAGCTGAATTCTTATTGCAGGCCTTACCTTTTATGGAGATGTGGTAGCCAATCTTGCCACTCCCCCACCATACAGACTGCATTTTTAAAAAACAAATATCTGCCTCAAGATTGGAACATGGACCCTGCAGCAGAGTTTGAGTTTAGCTCACAGATTTAAAGTAAATTTGAAAAGGGGTTCATAAGTTTTGCAACATAGTAAATGCATGTGCACGCCAGATTTTAAAAAAGCTTTAAATATTTTAACACAAAATAGTATGACAACCAAATGAAGACAAACAAAGTTTACTGGTAAAAACAAGTGCCACAAGGACTCCTCGTTGTTTTTACTGATACAGACTAACTCGGTTACCACTCTGAAAAGTTTACTGGATTCATCTAGTTGCGAGCTAGTACATAGCAGCCAAGTTTAGTTGCTTAAACTCTAATTTCAGAATTATTAGTATTATTTCTAAAGCATCCACGGCTGTTGTGCTAAGTACCATATAAACATAACACAACGAGACAGTCCCTTCCTTTTACCATCTAAAGCAGACTAGAGACAAGAGACTACAGTACATAAACAGGGGAGAAAAAGGTAACAATGAGCTGATTCAGATCAGCATAAGTGGTCACACAACACTGGCAGTGAAATCCTGGTCCCATGGAAATCAATGGCACACCTCCCATTGACTTCAGTGGAGCAGAGGTTTTACTCCAAATGCCTATTGTAGGCATTTTCTAGGTATCATGGCAGAAATGCATTGTAAAGAGGGATTTGAAGGAAGGCAATGTGGTGATTTTGTGGATTTTTACAGGGAGCTCATCCTTATGAGCAGCACAGGAAAATTCCCACAAACATTTCTGCACAATTTTGGCAAATGGAAAATGAAGGCTGATATCATAGGCAGAGTGGATGTGGGAGTTGATGCCTGAATACCATGTAAGAGGTAAGGGTGGGGATAGGCCACAGAAGGGTCTTAAAAGTTAAGAAAGATCTTTTGTGTGTGATACATAACAGAAGGGGGACTGAGTCGAGGTATGCAAAGAAGGGGTGATGCAGTAGAAGCAACGAACCAGGAATGCAAATCATTGTGGCAGAGTTTTGAATGGGTATAAGTGGGGCAAAATGGCTTTTTTTTTTTTTTTTTAAAGTGCAGAGAGGAGGAGGTTGCAGTGGTTGAAATGCAACATGATGATGAAGGCTTGGATGGAAACTTAAGTTGGGTGGGTGGAGAGGCTGATCTTAGCGACAAGGAGTATGAAGCAGCAGCAAGGTTGAGACTGTCTCACTGTACAGAGAAAGGAAGGAGAGTCAGAACAACACCCAGATTATGAGCTTGAGTGACAGGGAAGAAGGTGGTGATGTCTATGGGGACTGAAAAAAGGGGGCGGGGGACGGAGCACGCAGGACGGAATAAGCAGCTCAGTTTTGACCATTGAGCCAGCAGTGACCATTTACAGTAGTAATGTCAGAATATAATATCAGCTCAGACTATCTTAAATGAGTGGAACAAATGCCTGGCACCTTGCATTTCCCCTTCCCATTCCCCCCAACCATCTGTGCACATGGGGTGGGCTATAAGAAGAGTTGCTTGGGGAGACGAGATGAGATGTATGCTTGGGGAAGGCGGAGGTCCCTGCCTACCTTCTGAGTGCTGGATTGATCACCAGGCTGGGAAACTTTTGTTTGTTCCTCTTTTTGCTTATGTTACCTTTCTTGGTGTTAGAGTAGCAGCCATGCTGCTGAATGCATCTCACTGCTTGTTGCTGGGTCTTGTTTCTGCTCAGTCACCCTACTGGTTTACAGTAACATTGATTTCTCAACTATGGGGGCTTTAAAAAGCAGTTACTTTTTAGGTGTTATTCACCTTAAATACTGGTGGGTCAGTCCAGTTGCAGTAGGTAACGCTGAGCTACCAGATTCCCTTCAACTTGAAATAGACTTTGGCATCATGTAAGTCTTGCACTTCGTATTGTATTTTTATTGTAACGTGTCTTGGATGCAATTATTTAAAAAATAAAAATAATACTTTTGTTAATTGCAACCTTTGTGGAAAAGCCTAAATAAATACTGATTGATGTAAACAGGTCAAATACTATTCCTGATAAATACATACATATGGCTAAATTTTTGTTAAAAAAGGAGGTTGTAAGAATAAAAAAAGTCAAAGAAAAACTACCTAGTGGGCATCGACACTGTAGTCAGGGCTTAAGCCACTGATAGATTTCACCTCTAAACATAAATAGCTCTTATTAATAACAGTAGCTTACAACTCTCACCAACTAGTGAGAGAGTGAAGCTAGTACTCCCCACCAGGTACTAAAGGAAGGCAATACAGGAGAAGTAACTCAGATAAGTTAACTCTTGTATCTACACTCTCAAATCACAAACATGTTGGAATAGCCAAACAGAATGCATTGTATTTACGTAGCATTTTTTATCCAAAGACTCCAAAATGTTTTTTTTCCTTCCTAGAATTAGGGCCAATTCATACCCTATATGGGGGGGGGGAGAACTGTGGAGGGGGACCATAAACTGGTAGTATTTCCTATTTATTATACTGCAGAAATGAGTGGGGAAATTAGCCTTCCCTCCCATGTATAGAATGGTCAAGAATATGGCCTCAAAAGGCTATCACAGATATAGAAGGACATGAGCATTCTCCGGGAACTTGAGGCATGTACACTGTCTGTGTTTATACTGTTGCCTGGGAAGGTGGGGCGGGGGAACGACAGAAAGGCAGAGGATGGGTTCTCCCTCTAACTCCTGTCTTAACTCTCCATGACAGCCCAGGTCTCTGTGACTGGCTTGACACACAGCTGAGGGAATGTTTTTTACACCGAGGGGCACCATTCAAGGTGATGACAGTGTTATTTACATGGCTTTTTCCATACTGGTAGAAGAGGGCAGTTTAGTGGCAAGTGGTAACCACTATCCCCCACCTATGTATCCCCTAAAACTGCAAAATCTCAGACCTGTGGAGTTTCAGTGAAAAGACTTGATGCTGCTATTTCCCTGCCCTCCACACCTTTGTTTTCAAGGAATTAATGTGAACCATTTAGTTCAGATTTGCAACTTTCTCATGAAATAGGTAAGTATTATCACCCTCATTTTATCGATGGAGAACTTGAGATACAAGGATGCTAAATGACTAGCTGAAGGTTACACAGCAGGTTTGGTGGCAGGGCCAAGGCTGATCTAACCACCAGAAGGCACTTCCATGTGTGCAATACTAACATTTTTCAAGGCACAGCAATAGTTTAACAACTCGAATCACAAGGCTAAGTTAAAACAAGAACTAAGTGATCAGACCAGTCACCATCCCCTCTTCCATGATAACCATCAACTGATTCCTCCAGCTGCAAAGGGAAAGAATAAGATATAGCAATAAGTCAAGGAGGCTGAAGGTGACACTATCCTGCCTTTTCCAATAACCCATCTTCTTCAAAACAAAAACAGAAGCAAAGTACATGCTTGCCTCTTTAGTGTGACCAAAAATCCTAGCTTTATTTCAGAAATTTTCCACTTGCACTTCTAGTTATTAGAAATTCTAAGCAGGGTTTGGGGAAATGAAGCAAAGACACTTTGGCTCCATAAAAAACGCCTCCCCATCTTTCTCTTATCTATTTTCTGATTTTAAAAGGCTGCTAATTTACACTAGTTAGCCAATGAACACAAATGGCAAATATTTCTGCATAGCAAGAAAATGTCTAGTCAGTCTGCATGTGGAACTCCCACGTACCTTAGTGAAAGTTCCATCACAGAGCAGTAGCAGAATTCAGCGCCAAATATGTGCAAACGCAGCACAAAATAAATGTGCTGATCCTAAAACTCATCCATTAAATCCATAAGAAACCCAGCTACTTCATTATTTGTATTACTGTAGCATCTAGGAGGCACCAAACTGAGAATATAAACTCTTTTGGAGCAAGAAATCTAAACAGACAGAGGAAGAAGAAACAGAGGCATAAAAGTGAAGTGAACTGCCCAAGGTCACACAAGATGAGTAGCAGAGCTAGGAATAGAACCCAACCCTTCTGACTCCAGAAGTTCAGTGCCCTTTCTACGCTTCTCCCCTGTTCATAGTGAACTTTCTACGTATACATATAATTAATGATGTACCTTGTCCTGCCAAACAAAAATTCCATCTCTTCAAAAGTCAGACCAAATCTGAACGTATACAAACATATAGCAGAGAGCAAGAGAGCTAAAATTAGATAGGGTATTTGTCTACCAAATTCTCTCTCTCATACACCAGTTGGAAAGTACTTCTGAAAATTACAGGCATGAAACCAATGCTGTAATTTGTTCAAAGATTGTGATAGGGATGACATGCAAGAAAATCCCCTTTTTGATTAGTTTCAAAGGCCATTCTGTATATATTGTACTGTTAAGTCTGCATCTAATATCGGCCTTTTCTAATGAGATTGAGATTTGGAGCTACTGCAGCTGATGGTTCATTTCAGATCCTGACCATTGCTGAAGTAGTGGCACTTTAGAATGGAAAAGAAAATTTTTGTAATACTTGCTGAAATGAATTAGAGACTGTGGCCCTGATCCTACAATGAGCACTGTATGGACACCTGTGCAGAGATCACTGCGTGATCAGGGCCTAACAGAGAAACATTCTAAATGTACGTTTTTTTTTTTTTTTTTACTGTGGGTTTGTCTACATAGCAGAGTTACCAGTTATTCCAATATAGTTATAAGTTTTAACCCCTTGAGAACATTATTATAGTGTAAAATTGGCTTTTTTGGTTTAGCTTTAACTCTTTCTCTTGTGACAAACTAAACTGGAAGAAGCCACTCATACTAGAGTTAATACTGATTAATCATCATGACTGATATTACCAAAGGAGAATCAAAAAATACTTGGTTTAAGAACATTTGCCTTGTAAAATGTATATGTCTAGGTTTTTGTCTTTGATTCCTTTTCTTTCTCCATTATTTCCTGGTCCCTGCTAAGGTTGAAGTGATCCACCAACTTTGCTACCAAAAAGGGGGCCTCTTAGTCATGTATGTACACAATAGAAGTCAGCCACAATAGCAGTAATCTTGGTACCACATATCACCTTCCTCCTCTAACTTTTCAAAATAATGCTATGAATTACTTTTGCAAACATATTTCAGTTTACGGAATGTTCACAAGCTATTTTCCCCCAACTCACTCTTGGCTTATGTAATTGGTCAGCTAAGAAACATGGCACTGTTTCTGCTCTCGGACTGGATGACTCCCATACCCTCAAAGAGCTTTGAAGATGGCCCCATGGCCACTTTAGCCTCACGTAGGGTGGCACAGACTTCCCTCAGATTTTTTTCTGAGGGCCAAACTGGGCCAAACTGTCAAGGAGATGGCAGGGTTGCCATGTTCTGTTCAGATGAGATGAGATGATGGGTTGCCATGTTCTGTTGAGATGAGATGAGATGATGAGAGAATCTTGGGTTTGGTAATCTTTTCAGTGAAATAGGATGGGGCCCCTCGCATTGGGAGGAACTTGGACCTGATGTTGGATGAAGGCAGTCTGGGTAGGTTAAATATTATTAGCTCTACATCTAATGAAAAAGTGTGGAAAAAAATGTTTTGTTTCATTCAGAATATACCATTTAAAAAAATTTTTTTTAAATGTTTCATTTCTGTGTGTGTGTGTGTGTGTTTTGGGAACTTATTGTAAAATTCCCCAACCTCCTTCCTGATAGGAAGCTAGCAGCCTACATACCACTAGGAGTCCCACATTGGTTCTGTCTATGGAACTGCACATCAGATGACTGAATTTGACTGAGTTCATTTTCAAGGTCGGGGCTCTTCTGTATCTGAGGCAAACATGACTAGTCCACTTCTCTCCGCTCTCTCTCTGTGCTTGTGATCTACCAAGTAGCCTGCAGGAGTGAACTGTGTCAATACAGTACTGTTGGAGTCATCTAACAGTGTCACAAGTCAGGCACCTCAGCTGAGATCAGCTTATGAAAGATGTTGCTTTCTCTCAGGACTGCTGTTTCACTGATCTGTGGGAGTGAGAGTCTCAGATGACTGACCATCAGAGAAAAAGGCACACGCGAGGTAAAAGGAGCAGGCAGAAAGTGCCCATTATTTGATCCCTGCAGGGGAATGGATCTCTTTGTACTGTATCTTCCAATGCCTATCAGGTGAGGAAATGCTGGGCATTTGGAGTACTTGCATCCAGATTTTGTTGTTCCACTGTACTGCTGGATTCTGAGAACAGAACAGTTTTTTCGTAACCATCTTGGCTACGGATATTAGTCTGAAAGTTGACACATTCAGTGCAACAGGATTTTGGATTGGGAGAATGTGAGATAGGCCTACAACCAATCCGTACAGGGCTGGCAATTGCCAGGAGGTTAGGGAAATGGGCTAGGCCAAGTGATAAATCTCTACAGGTTCGGATGGATGCCTGAAGGACCTTATAGAGCTCAATATTCAAGTGTTAGTTCTAAGCCTGGCTTTTAGAAAGGGACAGTTTAGGAAAATAGCAGCAGCAAAAAGCAGTCATCTCCTTCCCTCCCTCCGACTTCCTGAGAGAGGGAAGGGCAGAGATGTCTGTCACAGTTCCAGGCAACTGTATCTGTATTCCCTCTGTGGTCCTTAGAGGGCACTTCCTTTAGGTTCCAAGCTCCTCAGCCATAACCTTTCTTGGGTGGAGATGTGAGTCTCTCTCCCTCATGACCAGGGTTTTCCCAGGAGGTACAGTTCCCTGCTTGCAGATATTTCAGTGTAACAACTCAGACTGCCTAAACAGCATCTGCTCTCTGTTTTCTCATCAAAGGCTATGAATAGCTGTAATTGCCAGCAGTCACAAGTTACCACCTTAGAAGCAAGCACATTTATTCTTAAGGTAAAAGCATGACAGAGAAAATGTATTAAAAACAATAAAAGTTCCTAGGTGCATGCTAAAAGCTTCCAACGGTCTTATGGGGCCTAAGCAGGCCAAAGTCCTTCCAATCTTTCTCAGGGAGGATTGGGGCCTCCTTTTGACAGATAGTCCTGTCCATTTGCTGGATCAGAAAGAAGGCCCTGAGTCGTTTTAAACCATGCTATTTATCTGAGTTGAGTCCTTGTCTTTGTCTGTTGGTCTCTGGAAAATCCAGTTTGAACTCGTGTATGTGAGCCTCTCCAGATGGTGGTCCTTCTCCAGAGGTGTTACAGTCAGAGAGAATTTGCCTGATCACTCCCCTCACTGTTCTTAGTTCCTGGAGGAGCTGTGGTCACCTTCCCCATGGGATTACATATAATCCCTGGTTTACATTGATACATACATTTAACACAGTAAGATCTCCCAACAGGGTTGCAGGAATTTGCCATATCTGTTACAATGGCCACTGAAGCTGTTTGACCCAGCCTTTAAACGCTTGATGCTGGAGAAAGCAGCAACCCAGAGAAATTCCTCCCATGGAGTTGGGGGCAGAGATCCCTTTTGATAAATCTGACCATTGCCTTTGCCCATGTGCTGTTGTAAAGTGTAATGCTACCCACACTTCAGAACAACTGTGATAGGTACACTTAATACAAAATAGGAAATAAATCCATAAAATAAATATTGCAAGTGTGGTCTGCATGGAAATACTATGATGGAAAAACAAGTGAAAGTGGCTGATGTGTTTTTGTTTGATTGGTTTTTCTGTTGTCATCAGCAGTGACACAAGTTTGTGCCTACCGACACGCAAGCCCCACCTAGGTTGGCCAGAGGACTAATGCAATTGCTTTGAGACCTTAATAGCCCAACGTATTTCTTCTGAAATGAAAACAAGGTACTTGAAGTTATTGCAGTGAAAAAGCTGGTTTTATATTACAAGCAATTCAAACAAAATACTCTACTGTTGGCAGTTTATAAATAAATATAGGGAAAAAAATCACCATATCACACTTGTGATGGGATTATATCCTGCATTTTAAACTTTATCTTGTGATCAGGATGAAGCATTGAGTGGTAACTGCTGCTCTTGTTATGGCTGTCTTCAGCATTTCCTCCAGACAGGCTCCTGTGGAGGGGCAACATTTACAGCTAGTGCTTTGGCAATAAGGAATCACATGCCTTGATGGGCAGTGCTGCAGGAACTCATGATTGCGGGCAGGGGGAGGGGAAGGAGGAGAGGAGCAGCTGCCTGGGATAAGGTCTGGGCACAGACAAGACTGAGATACTAGCAGTGATGATAGATGCAGGGCTTTTTTTATTTTTAATAGTAACTGCAGTTGTTTGCCCTTTGTACTGACATTTAAAAAAAAACCCAACATTTATCCAGTATACTTGGAGTAGGATTCTTAAAAACAAATGTGTGATTCTGAGTTTTGGCATCTCTCATTTGGGGTGTAAAGTTGCACACTCAGACATGGAGAACGTTGTATTTGGATAACCTTTGCACAAAGCCTGAATGAAGATCTTCAATGTTCATTAGTTATGACAGAGTGAACATGCTGAAATTCTTCCTCTAAACTGTCATTAGCAAAGTGGAGGAGGGTGTGTTAACGCAGAAGCTTCAGTTTAGTTTTCACTTAAAATGCAAGATACATTTTTCTTCTTACTTCATCATCAGAACAGATCTCCAGTGCCCTAATTCCAAGTCTAGTTGAATGCTTACCTCAGGAGAGACAAATGAGAGGATGAGGTCTCGGCTGCAATAGCCTGTATCATTTCAGCAGAGCATTAGCCCAGTGAGAGAGTTCACTTTGCCTTGGCTTAATTATGAGTCTTCTCTGAAATGTTAATCTTATTTTAATCAGAAGATACGTGTTTACGGCCAGGTCTCCAGCTAGTGTAAGTCCATGCAGCTCCACTGAAGTCAGTAAACCTACATTGATTTACACCAGGACCTGGCCCATAATTTCATTCTGTTATTATTAATGTTGGTACCATGCTTTGAAAAGGTAAGCCACAGTGTAAGGACTAAGTATTCTTCCTCATTCATAATGCTGCACTAGCAGCTACAATTGACAGATAAAGATTATGGGTTTTGTAGTTTAGGGGTAGGTTTGCCAATTGTGACAAACAAAACAAGCATATCCTATCTTTGTCACATTAAGATATTGGAGAGCAGTGTTTTCCTATGACTAGATGCATTAGAAGCCCTGGTTAGTTGAAAACTGGAAGATCGCTGTTCTCATAAGTAGCTCAGGGGGAAGGTATTGGTTTTCTGAAGTATTTGTTTTTAAATCACAACAGTGGCACAAGATCAGTGTTGGTTGTTTATTTACCAGCCTTAGGCTGTTTGTGAAATGGTCAAATTAATTTATCTACAAAATGTTGTGAAATAAAGGTTCAGGCGTGTCTGCACCTAAAATGCTACAGCAGCACAGCTGCACCACAGTAGCCCCTCCGTGTCAACACTATGGCTGCTGGCGGGAGGGGTTCTCTCACTGGTGTAGGTAAGCCACCTTAGAGTTCATAGAATATCAGGGTTGGAAGGGACCTCAGGAGGTCATCTAGTCTAACTCCCTGCTCAAAGCAGGACCACTCCCCCATTTTTGGCCCAGAACCCTAAATGGCCACCTCAAGGATTGAACTCACAACCCTGGGTTTAGCAGGCCAATGCTCAAACCACTGAGCTATCCCTCCTAAGAGGCATAATTAGGTTGATGGACAAATTCTTCCATCAACCTAGCACTGCCTACATGGGAACTTAGATGAGCTTAACATCACCATCACTCGGAGTGTGGATTTTTCATGCCCCTGACCACGAAGTTAAACTAACCTAAATTTCTAACGTAGACCAGGCCTTAGTGTTTATGTCCAGATTTAGTAAGTGTACATGGCACATCTTAAGGCTCCCAATATTCAGAGTGGTCATATTGTTTTCAAACCAACGCAACATTAAAGTGCCACTGTCCCCTTGGATGTTGTGACCGATAAAGCAGCTTTTAGGAACTGTGCCACTTAGAGCTCTTATATCAGTATAGCAAAATAAATAATCCAGGTGCAGATGGAGCTTTCTGGAGCACACTCTTCGAGAGTGCTGTTTCTAAAATTACCTAGGTAAATATTCTTAAACAGAATACTGCTATCTGCCATTCTTTTCTATAGCATGGATAGGTAATCACAGTTTCTCACATAAGTTTGTAGATAAATTGATGTTTTTTTAAAAAAACCTATTTCTGAGGAGCATTTGTATTGGGACTACATAGTCCGTATATACAGATCTACAGAATAGATTGCTGATAGGGACGGATCCTATCCCCATCTCATGCAGCAGTTTTGTTAGTACAGGACCCCTCCTCAGCCACAGGGGTATTTTTCCTTATAAGAAGTGATCTACCATTTAGTCTTTGCTAAAACCTGAATAACTGGTGTCTTCAATAGGGTGGGAGGAACACATCAATAATTAGGGTCTTGAAGCTGCCCTCACTTACATAGCAGCTGTCACTCTGTTATTATGCTGTGTTACAGAGGTACACTAATCCTGCTTTTAAGAAGAAGTGGATGTAATTGCTGGCTGCAGTCCTTTAGGTGGTGTTCGTTTTTAAATTGTAATGTGTGTAGAATTAAGACATTTGGCTATTTCTCTGATGCCTGATATCACAGTCCCCTCCGTGTGAACATCCAGCAAGTTATACGACATTAAGGTAGTTGAATGGTTTCGATATTGAGGGCATGAAAGTGGAGTGGGGTGGCGGGGGTGGAAAGTGAAAATGGCTCATTTGGTATTATATCCAAGTCTATGACTAAAATAGCGACAACTATGGTGAGACATCAGCTGCAAGGAAACTTGCAGTCCTTCCAGTTTCTCTGTAAGAAGTTTCAGAGAGTGGTGGTTATATCCAGATAACTTTCATTGACGTACAACAGGGGTGAGCAAACTTTTTGGCCTGAGGGCCACATTGGGTTTCCAAAATTGTATGGAGGGCTGGTTTGGGGAGGCTGTGCCTCCCCAAACAGCCAGCCATGACCTGGCCTCCACCCCTGCCTCCTATCCAACCCCCCCCCCCCACTTCTCGCCCCTGATGGCCCCCACGGGACTCCTGCCCCATCCAACCCCCTCTGTTCCCTGTCCTCTGACGGCACCATGGGACCCTTGCCCCATCCACCCCTCCCTGACCGCCCCTGGAACCCCCTCCCCTGACTGCCCCCGACGCCCCATCCAACCCCCCCTCTCCTTCCTGACTACCCCCACCCCGAGGCCCCATTCAACCCCCCTGTTTTGCTCCCGCTTACTGCCCCGACCCCTGTCCACACCCCTGCCCCTGACCTCTTACTGTGCTGCATCGAGCACTGGTGGCTGGCGGCGCTAAGCTGCACCTCCCAGAGCACCAGGACAGGCAGCCGTGCCACCCAGCTGGAGCCAGCCACGCCACCACGCAGCACAGAGCACTGGGTCAGGCTGCAGCTCTGCAGCCCTGCCACCCAGAGCATTGCACTGGTGGCACAGTGAGCTTAGGCTATGGGAGAGGGGGAACAGCAGGGGAGGGGCTGGGGGCTAGCCTCCCAGGCCAGGAGCTCAAGGGCCGGGTAGGAGAGTCCTGGGGGCCGGATGTGGCCGGCTGGCCAGTTTGCTCACCTCTGATTTACAGTAGTTTTCTCTCAAGCTATCTGCACCCTTAAGTGAAGATTACAAAGTCGCCGTGTTATGACTCAAGTTTTGTTATGTGACTGGATATTTTAGGTGTTTGTTAATAAATCCAAAGCAAACATGGGGTTAGACCAGTAGGGCTATAAGAAAGTGCCCATTTTACCCAGGAATTACCTTTTAACCTGGAATTGCAGTCAACTGTCACCTGATAAACAATAGATGTAGTAACCTGCCTATAGGGGCACAAGAAACTGACCAGAAGATATTTCCCACTTTCAGGATTTTTTCCCTTTGGACTCTTGCAACTTACGCACTTTCTTCTCTAAAGAATTATAGATTTCAGTTTTCCTTAGAACAAAATATAATAAGATTTCATGGGGAACTAAATGGTTCGGTAAACTTATACTGGAATATGGTGCTTTCCACTGTAGTTTTGCTAATTCAATCCAGGTCATCAGTAAACAAAGGCTATCATCATCAGATGGTTCTGTCAGTAATTATGTTAGATGAGACAGGTAATATCAGTTCAGTTCCCAGTGGGCACTTGTTCACATTACATACCTGATAACTTAATTAGCATGCTTATTGGGCATTTCAGCAGCATCCAAGAATTTAATGGGTATGAAGAAGACACCTCATGAGCAGGGCTGTCAAGCGGCCATGTTTCACAAGCACTAAATCCACATAATTTTTCTAATTACATGAAAATTGGAAAATGTCATTTTGGAGAAGGACTCCATGTTGAGGAAAGGCTTGAACAAGATTGTGTGAATCAGATTCTATTTCTAGTTGATTTAGTCACCACTCTGAATCAATATTTTTCATTTAGGGTTAGGAGTTAATTGGAGATGAGATTGTAGCATTATTGTATGTGTGACAAAGTAAAAAAAATCACTGAGAAATATTTTACCCCAAAATCTCAAAGAACCCCAGATAAATTGACATGTATGAATAACAGATGGCAATGTCCAAATGGTCTGAGAAGTATAATTAACCAAGAGAAATTCAGCAGACTACTAAAATGCTCTTATTGAGGAAAACAAATGATTGCAAAACACGGTTTTCCCCTTAAATGCAAACTAAGATTTCACAAATTATGGATTGGGGGAATTTCTGAAAGCCAAAAAGTCAACCACTTAAACATAGGAGCCAAAGATTGCAAGTGTAAACAAGGAGAAAGGGCATGTTCATGAGGCCTAATTAAAAACTAGAAGGTGGCTGCCCTGTAGTTATCAAACTTGTGGAGTGAGGAAAGAATACTTTTGACAATAGAGAAGAAGTAGGGTGTACACTACCTGAGGGGAAAAGTTATTACAATTATCCCTCAAAACAAGGCAAAAAGGCATGCTTTCCTCCTGACTAAACAGGGGCCAAGGCAAGGATTCAGTGTCTAGGTAAATTCAATATTCTATTAAACTTCTAGAAAAATGCCATGACCAAAAAATAGTCCTTTCAGGGTGCCAGAATCAGCTGGATCATCTGTACTGTCAGTTTTCACCAGAGGTTTCAGAGATGTGAATACAAGTCAAACAATATTATGCAGCTGCGAAGAATGCTAGTATTTGGGGTGTATTAACAGGAATGTTGTATGTAAGACACGGGAGGGAAATGTCCCACTGTACTAATCACTGGTAAGGCCTCAGCTGGAGTACGGTGCCACACTTTAGGAAAGATGTGGACAAATTGGAAGAAGTCTAGAGGACAGCAACAAAAAGAAGATAAAAGGCTTAGAAAACCTGACCTGTGAGGAACGGTTGAAACAAACAGACAAACCTGGGCATGGTTAGTCTTGTGAAAAGAAGACTGAAGGGAGATCTGATAACTGTCTTCAAATATGTTAAGGGCTATTACAAACTGGAGTGTGTTCAATTGTTCTCCATGTCCACTGAAGGTAGGACCAGAAGCAATCCGTTTAGTATGCAGCAGGGGAGATTTGATAGATAGTAGAAAAACTTGCTAACTAGAAAGGGTAGTTAAGCTCTGGAACAGGCTTCAAAGGGATCTTGCAAAATACTCATTATTTGGAGGTTTTGCAAATGAGGTAGGACAAAACACCTGCCGGGGATGGTCTAGGTGTACTTGGCCTTGCCTCAGCAGAGGGGGCTGCACTTGATGACTTCTTGAGGTCCCTTCCAGTGCTACACTGCTATGATACTATATTCTCAAAGAGTAGGTCTGTTAGAGCAAGGACTGTGTTCTCTCCTTTCTCTCTGGCTCAGATCAAAGACTTGGGAGTTTATAAAGTCAAAACAGATAGAATTGGAAACTGAAGTTATTTGACCTTATGTAGGGACTGCATTGTTGTTCTCCAACCATGTTGGATTACTGCTGAATTTGTTTTAGAAACTTAAAACCTGAACATTAGTTGAACAAGGGATTATCATCCCTGTTTGTTTGAAACATTATTTGCTGATTTAATCTTTCTAGGCCCTGTCCTGACTCGAACAGGCTTTCTAGCTCCAAGTCTTCATAATTTTCACATTTCAGAGCTCTGGAAGCTTTGGAAGTGGCTTCTGTTTAGAAGAGACCGTGGTTCAGAAAAGCTTCTGCAAACAGCTGCGGATTGTCCTATTAGCAGCACAGAACCTTACACCCCACTTAATTGCCATGTGGGATCATCAGAATGACAATGGGGACAGTCCTGGGGTACACTCAGGGAGTCTCCAGAACATCTTAACATGAGGATGGGTTTGTGCCTGGCTGGTTTACATTGTTATCCAGAGACGTTCCTGAGGATCTGCATAGCCTCAAAGCAGGCTAACCCTGGCTGAGTTTCTTAAAGGGAGCGGTCATCTAAAGGGATGGAGAGAGGACATATATCCCTCTTGCCCACAAAAACCTCTACTTTCTGGGGTAAATGAAGAATAGGATGGGGCTTGATGGATGAGCTTTACTCCTTTCAGAACCCACAGGATCAAAAACCCCCATCCTCCAGTAGTAGGTTGTTCTTTACTTCGCACCAGTGCCAGGTCATAGCTCTAGGGAAGCAGGATCTCTAGATGGGGAGGGATGGAGAGGACTAGGTATGGCATAAGGAGTTGCAGGAGGCAGGGAAGTTATTTACATTAGTTTTTCCAGCCATCCTCCAGCCTTGGAGTTGCAGAGATTGAGCCATTTTCTCTTTATTTATTTTGCCCTTTTGCAACATGCTGACCTTCCCCTCCCCCCATACCTTTATAGGTTGGCCTGCCAAAGAGCCAGCATCTGCAGCCAAGTTCTAGTGTTTCCATTCTCTCTAAATCCATGGATAATTCTGCAGGGTTAATGAGGCTTTGTGATACACAGAATGGTGCAAACAGATGTGTTTTCTGAGACTTAAATGGATCTATAAGAAGATATTGGTTTAAGAGAATAACTAAAGAAATTTCATAACTATCATATCCTAAGACCTAATGGAACTTGATGGTCTTTGAACAATTTGGCCTGAGTCCCTTCCTCACATTGATAAAAGGAGAATGAATCTCAAGTAATAACCCAGATTTCTTTAATACATGGACATACAGAGAATAATGTTGGGGTTAGTATGCATCTCTTTTTAGGGGCGGGAGATCAGCAAATTGTTTCTCAAATTTATAGTGCATTAAAAATAAAATTTACATTCAGCATGCAACTGTTCCTGTGAAGCTCAGGAAGCTTGTGTTTAATGTGATCCTGTTAAGGTCACTAACGTTTTGCTTTCGATTAGTAGAAAGGTAGCTTTTGTAAACATGGTTAGTGTGTGATAGATTTCATAACCTTATATTAACCAAAATTGTTTTTGATTTCAGTTCATGTTTTTAAAAGCTTGTAGAATGTAAACGTAAGTGAACTATTTAAACAGTGTGAACCAGAGAGCATTTTCTGTGACATTTCATGCTGTTTTTTTCACCTTCAAATGAGAGGAGGACTTGAAAGGGAAATGTTCTAAAGCCAGAGTTGCCAGCTGCATCTCTCTTCAGCTGATCTTCATAATGGTCCCTTCTGGGGGTTAATTTGCTTTTCTCGTAAGCATCTGATACTGGCCACTGTGGGAGGCAGGATGCTAGGCTAATGAGACCACTGGTCTGAATTCTTATAACAGATGTTAGGCGACACTCAGTATTGGGGATACCTCTCAGGTAGCACAAAGGAACCAGGATCTGGCCATAGTTAGCCAGATTGAGAATTCCCACGGCTGGGAGGGAGTTCTCCACTAGTATAAAGCCAGCAGAACCAGCTCCTGCACCAAATACCCCTCCCCAAAGTAAAAGGTATATTGAGGGTGGATGGGACATGTCAGAAGTGGGAAAGAGGCAAGGCAGTCCTCAGCGAATCCCATAGAAATCCTTTGCCAGTGGCATAAGTTAGAGCAGTCCCTAGACTGCTCTACATCATTGCATGTGTAGGGCTGACACAGATGGCATAATGAGATCTGACAGCTTCTCAGTCCTATACTAAGCAGACTTCTGGGCAGAAGTCAAAAGAACACTATCAGGTTGAAATTCATACTAAAAATCCCCACTGTCACAATCACATTTCCTTACATTTCATTCTAATAATAATAGAATATTTTTTAAAAAAAAATTGACTGCCATTTTGTTATCTTTTGGCACTTCACGCAGCTTAGATCAGGGGTGGCCAACCTGAGCCTGAGAAGGAGCCAGAATTTACCAATGTACATTGCCAAAGCGCCACAGTAATACATCAGCGGCCCCCCATCAGCTCTGCTCCCAGCACCTCCCGGCCACTGGCAGCCCCACCGATCAGTGCCTCCCCCTCCCTCCCCACACCCCCCCGATCAGCTGTTTCCTTGCCTGCAGGAGGCTGTGGGGGGAAGGAGTGACGGCACAGCAGGGGAGGGGGAGGGGATGGGAAGGGGTAGAGTGGGGGGCAGGGCCTGTGGCAGAGCCAGGGGTTGAGCAGTGAGCACCCCCTGGCACATTGGAAAGTTGGTACCTGTCGCTCCAGCCCCGGAGTCGGTGCCTATACAAGGAGCCGCATATTAACTTCTGAAGAGCCGCATGTGGCTCCGGAGCCACAGGTTGGCCACCCCTGGCTTAGATAATAAAAGTAAACTTCTCTGTGTTTATTTGGCTTCTAGTAAGGTTTACTTCCTGCTTCTCATGATCTAGCACAATGCTGCAATATTTGGCTTGGAAGCATTGGAAGAGAATGTTTAAATTCAGACAAGCCGTTTTCATTTAAACAGGTAATTAAAATTAAGTTATTTTACTTAATTTTGTTAACAAAATGTCGGCTCCCATACCCCACATATAAAAAATGTTGGCCCTAATTTACTGAACATTCTCCCTTCCGATGATTAATAATAGAAGACTACTTAAAAAGTATTCCATGTAGCTTTGAGGCTTCCCATTATCACTGCCACTGTGCATGCTCACTGCAGAAAACTACGAGCACATCCTCCCTGATTGCATCTTTGGCAGATGAGAGGAACAGCAATTTCAGATTTCCCCTCATATTGCCATACACAGCAACACTAGCTGAGTATAGGGACCAGCCAGCATGATCGCATTTTTAAATATAGAATCCTCTTAAATGCAGTCTTTTTGGCATTAGGAACTATTTGTTATGAAAACACACAGCATAATTGAGTTTGGTATAAGATAGAACTTTGTTTAAAAATTATACAAGACCGATTTAGAATTTACAGCTCATTCTCATTAAGACAAAGGAACTCTTTTTGTTCTTTTATTAGTGCATCTTCCTGTGTGGAAGCAAATGCTAGGAGAGTATTTTTAGTCACTTTTGTCTGGAGAGTAAAAAAGGAAAGGAGTTTAATTTTATATTCCTTTTTTCTTTAAAGAAAAAATGGCTTTTTCATCTTCCAAAATATTTTGTTTAATTCATTTGCCAGTAAACATCAGATGCTAAACCAGTGCCAACTAAAATACTACAGGATAAAATACAAAGTAAGTTCTCTTTGGGGTGTGTGTGGGGGAGGGTTAGCTGGAAAGCTCACAAGATTACGTAGGCTGATTACACACCATTATTTTGAGACAGCACATATATAGATAAGTTAATGCAAGAGAGTGCTTTCAGGGAATAAAGTACTAAATAAATAAATAAAGCATAGCATGTATAAAGTGCCAACAGTGGGCTCAGCACTGGACAAAAGATTAAAAGAGCTGGCCCCCACCCCAAGGGGTTGATAAGCTAGTCTTGATACTAGACAGACGATATAAGGAAGAAGGCGCTATCTGTTCCATCCGCACCCAAATTCACACTGAACCTCAGTGCACTGCACCACTGTTAGCATCATTGTGAGCCCTCGCACAGAGAGGCTGCTAGCCTGCCTTTGAAGCACTATATTGATTAGACCTCTCAGAGCAGCATTAGAAGACCAACTCTCCAATCTTGCAGAGGCTTCCAAATGTGCTCAACTTTGTACCCTGAAAATAGTCCAGGGTTACTCATTGCATGAAGTTAAGCACATGTGGTAGGCAGCCTTTGCAAGATCAGGGTCTGTGTGGGAGTCCTCTCTCACAAATGTAAATTGGGAACAACTCACTGAAGTCCCTTGAATTTTATCAGTGCATAGCCAGCATGAATTGAGAATGAGGCCCATCCTTTGTAAAATTAAGTGTTTGCAGGATTGGGGCCTTAGGGATTAAAATAGTGGCAGTGGGCAGCAGTCCATCTGTTGGCCCAGTGGTAACGATAGTGAGACTTAAAAAAAAAAAACAAACAAACAAACCCACAACCATTTCCCTAGGTAGACAAGGCTGTAGTTGTAAATGGGGGATTTGACTCTGACCACTATTCCCTAAGTTTCCTCCTACAGTTAATGTATACTAATGGCATGCATGGCTTGCCGCATGCTAACTCACTGTGTGGGCAGGGTCTGACTCTCCAGCACACCACGTACTAACACTGCACTGTAGCAGCATCCACATGTATGTGGCAGGCTGATATGTTGTAGGTTACATGCTGGTTTGCTGTGCACTAACTTGCTGTGTAGACAAACCCTAACTAAGCTGTATCTACAGCCCATTGACTACAATAGGAATCTTTTCATATAAACTTCAACAGGATTTGAATCAGGTCCTAAATGACCTATTCTCTTTAAAATATATAATTGTTTAACTAACATTTCAGCCTCGCAGCCAAGTAGTGTAAGCGGGAAAGCGCTCAGCTGTAAAACAGCGTGGTATAAGAAGTTAATTTGTATCCTTTTCTTGGTGGGCTGGTTGTCTTTGTTTTGTTAGTTACTCCAAAGTGCACTCGTTTAGTTTCTCCCTTCAGCCTATAAACGTGAAAGACAATCTGAGGGCAGCTTCACAGAACAAGAGAAAATATGCTATATGGAAAGAATGTCGCACGGGGTCAGACTATGCCTTTCACTACAAGTGAAGGATCTGTTATCCAGATAGAGAGAGTTAGAGTCCTAGCAAAACATGCCTTCTTGTGACTTCTGTATGAACCCCTCTCTTGGAGGTAGTGGAGACCCCTTTCCTCTTCCCATACCCCCTACTCTCACCTCACCTCCTGTGCCATTAATGTAAGAAGAGATGTAGGGATATCTACTGTGACTCAGACAGCAGCTGCTGGAAGTCACAAGAGAGCATTTCATCAGAAAAACAGAGGTACTAGAGTAGTTTTATCAGAACACTTGAAGTTCCCCTTTAAGGGAAGTGCAATCACAGTAATAAATATTGTACAAAGAAGGTTGCTCTTATCCAGACAAGAATATTTACTAAATGGAGATTTTAACATCACCAAAAGTGGTGCATGGAGGTTTGCCATGTGACTCCCATTGAAGTGAATGGTGTCATGGTTAAATCTCCTCTTAGCACCTTGAGGCCAAAAATTAAAGCTTTGGTTCCTAAATCCACTTTTTAGGCAGCTATGTAAGTGATCTGATTTAGAGGAAAGAAGAGCACCTCTAGCTCCCATTTACTACAATGAAATTTGTGAACACCAGCCCATCTGACAACTGCCCACGTATGCCTAGGGATCTACACGAGGATTTAGTCACCAGAGATTAGGCACTCAAGTTTGAAAATTTTGTCCTTTTAAAATATACCTTTGAATAACAGAAATGTGCTATGTACATATTCCAAGTGACCTAGGTCTTGGCAACAGTAGAACCACATGCTTTCAGAAGACACCACCAGTTCTGCTTCACCCTCATCAGCCGATGCTAAGAAGCTTGCTTTAGTTATGAAACTTTATTATGGTGAGAAATGACACTTCCCAATTCATATAGACCTAATCAAAAGAAATGCAAATTATCCCAAGGTTGCCAGCTCTCACAATATTTTTGTCAGTGCTGCAGTTTTGGAACACTAACACTGGCCTCTTGTGTAAAGTTGCTAGGTTTCTGCCGGAGCTGTACCTGATGCTGCAGCTGCCAGAGGTCTCTGCTGGACACAGCTGCAAGGTGTGGGTTGCACTTCTTGCTACCGCAGCAGAGGCCACTTACTGCATCCAGTAGAGTAAGTCTGCTCCCCTGTTTGGGCTGAGCATGGGAACAGAGAGCAGCTTACAAATTTGTGAACTTGCCTGGTTGGCAATACAACCATTCCTGCTGAAATACCTAGGCACAGCAAAGTGAATTAAAGGTACAGTAGACTGGGGGGTTGCCCCGAGTTCAGTCATTGGTACAGGTGCCTGATGGAGCCAGTGGTATTTACGCTAGTGGCGTTTTACTTCCTTTAATTGGGGGGTGGGGGTAAGTTCTATCAGTGTAAATATCAAATTTGCCTATCTACAGCAGGCTGAAATCAAAAATCTCTGTTTCCCACCAGAGATGAGTCCTCGGCCTTCAATTCTGAATGTCCTTACTTTTGTCAGTTTTGACACCAATCATCATAGAAGTTTGTTTAAATTATTTTGAGCAGTAGGCAATAAAAAGGGGGTTAGGGAAACAACTGAAGAAGAGTGTTGTGTCAGTTCCTCCAATACAATCTCACTAAACTATTATCTTTGTGCTTATATAGTGATGGGAGGGGTTCTTCCATCACTGTAGTAAATCCACCTCCCTGAGAGGCGGCTGCTAGGTTGACAGAACAATTTTTCCATCAATCTAGTTCTGTCTGCACAGGGACTAAGATAACTACAGCACTTGGGAGTGTGGACTTTTTCATACCACTGAGTGATGTAGCTGGGTCAATCTAATTTTGTAGTGTAGATCAGCCCTAGGAGCCAGATAGGCCAGTTTTTCAAATGGCATCTAGACCTAAAGCTATAAAATTTGCAGGTGTCAGCCAGCTAGTTGCAAGTCTGTTGGCCTTAAATTAACAAATGTGTGTTGGGTATACAAATAAAAAGATTCCTATTGACTTCAGTGGAGCTGAATCAAATATTATGTGTGCAATAGTCAGGTGCAATTTAAGTAGCCTCTCTGAAGATTTGGGTTACAATAACAACATACTGTAAGGAACTTGCAGAGTGTAACTGGGAGCACAAACTACTCTGTTTTTCTGGATTGTGCTTAAGTGCTACACTCCTGGGACTTTATTCATGCCTGGGTTCCACCAGCTTCTGCCTGCAGAAACCCAGGCACCAGAAGGTCCATCCACTCAAAGAGACATTGCAGTGACACAAGACAGACACATTCAGACTTTCTAGTGTTAAGAGAACTAACAAAAACATAGCACCCCTTCTTTATACATCTAAAGAAAGAAAGACAAGCCCTGTTTTCTCCCCCCTTTTCAGGTCAGGCTAACGTTAACTCTGTATTTATTTCTGTTAATGGAAAACCTTTGAATAAAACTAAAGGGCCAGATTTGTAAAGATACATATGTGCCCTGGCCGTATAGTGGAATTCTCAGCTCCGAGTTAGCTGGCTCAGGCTACCTGCATTATACACAAAGAGTTGGGCATCTATGAAAGGGATACTCAGAAGTAAGCAAATTGAGCAGGGAACCACCTAAGCTAGCCAGGGGGCCAAATGCAAAGCGTTTTGGTCCAGATTCAAAGGTACTAATTAGATGCCTAATTGCCAGTGATCTGAACCTTAGGTCCCTCTCTTTGCTCAGGGTTCTCAGCCATGAAACCTCCCCTGGCACTGAGAGTGAGCTGCCTTTAGGCCCATTTCTCCTGAAAAACTAGAGAAATAGACCATCCCACCCCAGAATACCCAATAGCCCAGTGGTTAGGGCACTTGCCTGGGATGTGGGAGACCAAGATTCAAATCCCTTCTCTTCCTGACTTGAGCCCAGGTCTAGCTATGGGCTGTTCTGGAGTGGTGCAGGAGAGTTCCCAATCTTCCTTGTTGTTGCTGTTGTATAAACAATTAAATATTCACTGGGCCGGGGGGGGGCTACAACATAGTGTCTAGGGCACTCATCCAGGTTGTGGGAGACCTGGGTTCAAGGTCTTGCTCCAGATCAAGCAAAGTGGGGATTCAAATTTGAGTACCCTAACCACTGGGCTATTGGGTATTCTGGACACACACGCTAGCCCATTGGCTGTCTTCTGTGCAGGGTCTGCTGATGCAATAGGCATTCTCAAAGTGTGCCCACAGGATTAGGCCCCACTCATGAGATGGGAAGGGGCATATGATTTGAGAAGCTCACTGTGGCACCTCCATGGCTTTGGCCTACGCAAGGGCTCCCAGCTGCTGATTAGCTATGGAGTGTCGTCATGCATTGCCATTGGTGGAAAATTAAGTGCAAAGAACACTTAGGCACTTACTGGTTTAGGTAGTAGCTGAGCAATGGTTTTGCAAATGTTAGTGGGGCCAAAGTATTGGACATACAAGCCTAACGGTGTTTGTAAATGTGGCCCAAAGTTTGGCTAGTTTAAGCATTTATTCATTTGGCAAACATCATGAACTTTTTTCACTAGTGAAAACTTTATTTATACTTACATTTATACATGCATTCATATTTATTCAATTTGAACATTGCTATTTATACAGTTCTACTATGCCAAGGGGGGGGAGGAGGGGGAAGAAAAATAGTCGTCACATCCTCTAATTGAAAATGGTTTGAAATTCAGGGCATCCAAATAGGAGTGCTGATTTATGGATGGACAGGGACATTTTGAAAACATATGACGAATAAAGGATTTTTTTCAGGGATCTGTCCTGAGTCTGATTCTATTCAATATCTTCATAAATGATTTGGATAATGGCATAGAAACTACATTAATAAAGTTTGTGAACAATACCAAGCTGCAAGGGATTCCAAGCACTTTGGAGGGCGATTAGAATTCAAAGTGATCTTGACAAACTGGAGAAATGATATAGGATGAAATTCAATCAGTACTACACTTAGGAAGGAATAATCAATTGAACAAATAGAAAATGGGAAATGACTGCCAAGGAAGGAATACTCCAGAAAAGGATCTGGGGGTTATAGTGGATCACAAACTAAGAGCCAACAATGTAATACTGTTGCAAAAAAACAAATATAATTCTGGGATGCATTCAGAGGAGTGTTGAAAGCAAGACATGATACATAATTCTTCACTCTACTCAGCACTGATAAGGCCTCAACTGAAGTGAGGTGTCCAGTTCCGGGCACCTCTCTTTGGAAAAAGATATGGACAAATTGAAGGAAGTCCAGAGAAGAGTGACAAAAATGATCGAAGGCCTAGAAGATATGACCTATGAGGAAAGATTGAAAGAATGGGTTTGTTTAGTCTGAAAAGAAGACTGGGGGAAGGGGGAGAAGAGACCAGATAAGTTTCCAAGTATATAAAAGGTTGTTTATAAAGAGAAGCTTGTTTATAAATGGCCTCCTTAACCACTGAGGAAAGGACAAGCAAGGGAGATTTAGGTTAGACATTAGGAAAAACTTCCAAACTGTAAGGGTAGTTAAGCACTGGACAAATTACCTAGAGAGCTTATATCAGTCATTGGAGGTTTTTAAGAGGAGGTTAGACAAACACCTGTCAGGGATGGTCTAGGTCAGGGGTAGGCAACCTATGGCATGCGTGCCAAAGGCGGCACGCGAGCTGATTTTCAGTGGCACTCACCCTGCCTGGGTCCTGGCCACCAGTCCGGGGGGGGCTCTGCATTTTAATTTAATTTTAAATGAAGCTGCTTAAGCATTTTAAAAACCTTCTTTACTTTACATACAACAATAGTTTAGTTCTATATTAGACTTCTAGAAAGAGACCTTCTAAAAACATTAAAATGTATTACTGGCACGGGAAACCTTAAATTAGAGTGAATAAATGAAGACTCGGCACACCACTTCTAAAAGGTTGCTGACCCCTGGTTTAGTTGTTATTACTCAGTCCTGCCTCAGTGCAAGGTTTGGACTAGATGACCTGTTGATGTCCTTTCCAGTCCTACATTTCTGTGATTCACACTGAAGTGCCTTGTGCCACTGTCTAGTAGTAGTGGCAGTCAGTTCTCTCTAACATGCACGTTTATAAAATTGCAGTTAATATACAGTTTAGAGCATAGCAGCTTTAAAGCTCTGCATGTTCAGATCAATTGAGCTGAAAATTATCTACAGTATTCAAAACTAGTAAGATGTGAGCTGAAATAAAATCATCCTAAATTGCTCAACAATATCAATGGAATCAGCATTGCACTGCTATATGTTGTAAAACATTACAGTGAAATCTTGCAAGTATTACATAGAATGCCTTGCTCAAGAGATAAATATGCATAACATCTTTCTGTTTCAACATTCTCAACTTGTATCCCATAGCTCCTAGAAGTTGTTTTTCTTCAACACTGAATGCTGCTAAGTTAGGAGTTTTAACAGGTTTTTTTCTTTTAAACTACAGCACTGAATGTTATTTTAAAATTGTTTTCCAAATATTCTTAAACTCCCAGTTGATCCCCTGCTGATGTTCTTTGTGAAAAGTATTGCAGGTCTAATAATAATATATTGCATTTTTGTAATTCACTGTCCAACTTGTGTTTTATGCCCTCCTCCGGTGGACTTTTAGAGGATAACTGTATAACTACCAGCTAAGGGAGTTATATCTTGCACTCAAGTAGTAGAAGCTCATGCTTTTAAGTCTGGATGGCTTGGGTTCAATCTTTGGTGACTAGCTATGATGGAGGTTGCTACACTTATAATCCCTCTAATCAGATGTTCTGAACATGCTTTGTTGTAGGCAGAGCTAGCCTATAGTTAAGCAACCAAAAATTTAGACTGGGAAGTGTTGAAATGTTGGGAAGCCTTATAATTTTGCCAGTCTGGAACATCCATCTCAGGGATTGGGGGGAGGAAGAGTGACATAGGACCAGGAAACTGGGACAAGGAATCCAGAGCGGTGGTGGGAGGCAGTTGAAATCAGATGAGGAGCTGGGGTGGGTTAGGGAGACAGCAGTAGGATAGACATAAACTGGAGGGGACAAGGGCAGAAGGGTCTTTGACTACTAGAGACTACTCTGCTCTGGAGCCTGGAATAGACCCAGGATTCCTGACTCTCACAGTTCCTCTTCTGTCGGCAGATATCTGTGAAACCCAGTGGCAAAAAGTGTCTCATCCCCCTGTGGAGCTGGTCTATAACATATAGGATGACAACCTACTGCCTCTGCCATCACTTGCTCAAGTGGCAGAAGTCTGTACAGTAGATCTAAAGGTTCATCGGTAGGGTTGGAACCATGTGAGTTTCACTATGATTCCACATGACAATTTCTGGGGCAGTTCAGTTTTGCTATTTTTAAAAAACCTGGGGAAATACATACAGAAACTATGTTGAGAGAACATTATGGTTGCAAAGTCAAGTATTCAGAAATGCCAGAGGTCAGTTAATCCGGCCTCTGTGTGCCAATGAGTTCTTGACTTTGCAACTTTAACAATATTAAGGTAGCTAAGAATCCTGGTTCTTATTTTGTGTTTTAAGTGAAAATAGGCGCAGAGAGGTTAAGTAATTTGTCCAGGGTCGCACAACAGAAACCAGGCCTCCTGACTCCTGTGCCTGTGTTTTAAACATACAATCATCTTAGTCTCCCACTGCATATCAGAGCCATCTAGATGCCCAAGGAAGGGGTAAGGTGATAAATGAAAGGTAGCAACCAGGAAATTCTGGTTCTGAGAACTGTCAGGGAAGGTGAATGCAGCATTCAAACTGCAGCTGGGGTCAAACTTGCCCAGAGCTGTAGGAGAGTTAGAAAAAAAAGTCACAGAATGACCTGGAGCTTTAAGGGAGTTGTGCTCAGCCCCACCTGTGCCTATGGGCTGGGATGGTGAATAATACAGAGAATACTATAATAAGAATGGGTATAATATGACCCATACTGGGTCAGACCACAGGTCCATCTAGCCCAGTATCCTGTCTTCTGACAGTGGCCAATGCCAAGTGCCCCAGAGGGAATGAATGGAACAGGTAATCATCAAGTGATCCATTCCCTGTCACTTATTCCCAGTTTCTGGCAAACAGGATAGGGACACCATCCCTGCCCATCCTGGCTAATAGCCATTGATGGACCTCCTCTCCATGAATTTATCTAGTTCTTTTTTTAATCCTCTTATAGTCTTGGCCTTCACAACATCCTCTGACAAACAGTTCCACAGGTTGACTGTGCATTGTGTGAAGAAATACTTCCTTTTGTTTGTTTTGAACCTGCTACCAATTAATTGCTTTTGGTGACCCGTGTTATGAGAAGGAGTAAATAACACTTCCTTATTTACTTTCTCTACACCAGTCATGATTTTATAAACCTCAATCATATCTCCCCTTAGTCCTCTCTTTTCCAAGCTGAAAAGTCCCAGTCTTATTAATCTCTCCTCATACGAAAGCCGTTCCATACCCCTAATAATTTTTGTGGCCCTTTTCTGAATCCTTTCCAATTCCAATATGTCTTTTTTGAGATGGGACGACCACATCTGCATGCAGTATTCAAGATGTGGGTGTACCATGGATTTATACAGAGGCAATATATTTTCTGTCTTATTAACTATCCCTTTCTTAATGACTCCCAGCATTCTTTTCGCTTTTTTGACTGCAGCTGCACATTGAGTGGATGTTTTCAGAAAACTATCCACAATGACTCCAAGGTCTCTTTCTTGAGTGGTAAGAGGTAATTTAGACCCCATCATTTTATATGTATAGTTGCGATTATGTTTTAAAGATATAGAAGATCAGTGGAGTGGGCCTTGTCTGGAATACCATGTGCAATACCAATCTCAAAAATGGTCAGAGAAGGTTGAGGAGTGTGGAAAAAATCATATGAAGAGATTGAAAACATTAGGATTCTACCTTAGAATGAAGAAAAGTAAGGGAGGAGAGCAATATGGGAAGAAAATGAATGGTAGAAGGTAGAGTAGGAACTTCTGCTCTCTGTGTTTACCCAAGAGCAAGGGGATCTTCAGTGAAAACAGGCTAGGAAATCCAAAGCCAATAAAAGGAAATACTTTGTCCCCCACACAGTTTATCATTAGACTGTGGAACTCATTGCCCCAGGAAGCCACTGGGGCCAATAACATACAAGAGGATTGAACATTCATATGAAAAGACTATCCAGAGTTATCAGTTATAAGAATTTTTGAAAATATTAAACCTCATGCTTCAGGGTTTATGCTAGTCTCTAATCTGAGATGTAGATCCCACCATATGTGGCAATATTGCCTTCCCAGAAGCCAAGGAAGGTAAAGTATCTGCCTTAATCTCCCCACTCTGGTAAACGTACTGCCTCCCCACAGTGGTCCTCCAGCTCCCAGCACTGCTGGATCAGTGACATGACTAAGCGCTCCAGGTATATCACACACTTCCACCCCTTCAAGAATTAATAGAACAAGTCTAATGGAAACAAAGCCATCTCGCAGCTGTCCTCAGACTACAGAGATCTTCCACTGTTTGCTCAGGCTGCATCCTCCCCGGGCTACCTAACATCTTCACCATCTCTGGGCAGTAGTTCCTATTCTAGCTCCCTCCTGAGTTCAGCAGTTCACTTTCCCTGTTGTCACAAAGCCATCAAAGGGGGTTCTTCCTCCCACCCTCACTGAAGTCCCAGCCTCAACTCTCTAAGCAACTGCAAGCATCAATTCCTTTCAACACTGCTTAAAGCAGTACCCTTTCCCAGGGCTTCCCAGTTATCCTTGTGTCAAGGCTCAGGGTCTCCCAGAGCTGCCTTTCAAGCTCACTACAGAGAGCCAGCCTCCCTCTGCCCTTCATATCACCCACCTGACCTTTCTGCAAGGGAGCCTTCCATCTCCCTTCTCACTGAGATGAGCAGGCTTCCTCTTATAGGAAACCTAAATACCCAGTGCCTGAGGAGGAAGTTAACTAGGCACAGGTAGGGCTGAGCTCAACTCCCTTAAAGGACAAGCTCACCTTCTGGCAGTCCCCAAATGATATTTTTCAGAATGACATTGACATAGTTAAGTACTCCTGTTCTGCGATACACAGTCATATATGTTCAAAAAACATTAAACTGTCCTGAAATAAAAGTTTGCAGTTTTTAATAATAGCAAAAGCATATGAACATAAACTTCTTGTTTTTGTGTGACATATTTTCATAAAGACTTCTGGGCAAAATGGATTCATCTTCACCAGCAAAATTTGTCAGGCAAATTGAGGAGCTCCACTGAGGCCCTTAGAAAACATGATCTTATCAAGTCACGTAAGGACTGGCAAGAGCAATATGTGGCCTGGTTTCCTGTTTGGCCTTGAACATCACTAGCTTATCATTTCTCCTTGATGCTTAATGATAACTTAAAACAGTGAGCAACAGGTAGTGTTAGACTAGGGGGAAAGATTTTGGAGAGACAGATACATTTTCTGAAGGAATTTAAAAATAAATTAATAGAAACCAAAGCGCCCCCACAGATTTGTTTTTTGTTTTTCCATGACTAAAACACTCCTTAGGGAAGCCTTCTCCAGCTAACAAGTTAGTGTGTGTGTGTTTCCCCCCTCCCCCTTGGTTCTAAAGTCTCAAAGCTGATTGATATAAGTTTGAGTTGCATTTCTTGAAATGAATCAGAGGCTCCTGAGACTGTAAGATGGGAAAAGCGAATGCGTTTCCAAGCATATGAATACAACAGATGCATTATGTACTGTTTTTAATAAGGGTGCTGAAAAAGCACAAATGGGCAGTGTTTATGCAAGAGCTCCACTTCAATATTTGTGTAACTTTTGCCTCCTACTGCCTTACAGTATAAGAGCTTTTTTGTCTCATGGGAATCCATTCCAAACAACTCAGGGTTTCTACTGAAGCTCTGAAGAGATTCTCCCATGGTTAAAACTGAAAATCCACTATTGTAATTGAATTCATCAGCATGATGGTGCTTTATGGGTTTAAGAAATGAATTCAATTTATGCACAATAGTCAAATGTGCACTGAGGATTCAATGTATGTGCCCATTGTAAATTCAGGTGAGCTGTTGAAATTCCTCCCCTGGCTGTTGAGGCTGGTTTTTGACATCTCCATGTGTTTGAATAGAACTTAAGAGTCCGAGTGCCTTGCATACAAGTATTTCTGGAGTCCTGTAGTTTCTCTTAATCCCAGAGTTACAAGTCTCCTACAGGAGGAAAATCCTTCTATAAAGAAAAGCTATTTAAGTAACTGTTTGTTGTCAAGAATACTCAGCTGTTGGTGTAGCCTATAATGGCCTATAATTTCATTCCATACCGTGGATTGCCAACATGTGGTGGCTCTTGTGTCTAAGGGCCTACTGGTAGCCTCTGCATCGCATTTTGCCCCTTCATTGTAAAGGGTTGGTGGGGAAGAGAGAGAAGCTTCCTGATCTGTATATTGTCTGCTTTTGTGTTTGAAAAGCCCACAGAAAGGGGCTTGGAATAATAATTTTTTTTTTAAAAAAGGGTGCGGGGAGATAATACCACCAGTGAGCTGTATAGTACCACATGGGGTGGGAGCAGCAGATCAGGAAGGAAGGGAGTGTCTATAAGCTAGGGCTGACCTTTGCTGGAATAGTATCTTGTAATTTTTAGTAAGTCATTATGGGGAGAAGGATAGAGCCCTATGGCTAAAGCAGAAGACTAGGATTCAGGATATATGGTTCCTGGCTCTGCCACAGACTTCCAGAATAACCTTGTGTAATTTACTTAAACACTTTTGGGGCCTCAGTTCCACTCTCTACTTCTCTGCCTCAAAGGGGTTATTGAGATGTACTGTATTATTTGTTGTAAGGTGTTTCTAGTTTCTCAGAAAAAATGTTACATATAAGTGCAAAGTACTACCATAATTCAGCAGGCACATAGTAGTCACTGGGCACTAGGAGAACAGGAAGATTCATGGTTTGAAC
Source organism: Lepidochelys olivacea (assembly GCF_965140295.1). Classification (NCBI taxonomy): domain Eukaryota; kingdom Metazoa; phylum Chordata; order Testudines; family Cheloniidae; genus Lepidochelys; species Lepidochelys olivacea. Next base: position 81,240,901 of record NC_140415.1, on the reverse strand, counting down.
AGCACAATGGAAAGATAATTTTCTCAGTCGAATTTTGGTTAGATAGGAGAGGGGCAAGATGGGAATCAGAGTACAGACGAGGAAGTTGCAGTAATCAAGGCAGAGAGAGGAAATGATAGATTATAAACATTTTCTCAAGTGTGTCAATAAGTATACACTTAATGCCAGCTTTCATTAGAAATAGGATCAAGTCTAGGACTGCCCTCCTGGGGTTTCTAATTTCAAAGTTTGGGGCAAGTTTATCTCACTAATACCTTTTTCTGTTCATCTCGATCCTTTCATATGGTCTTGTCACTTTGTATTAGTACTGCCTTTCTCTGCAACTCCTGGCATCTAAAATAGTCCTTCTACCTCCTCAGTATTACATTTCTCATTAAATGCCATATGGAAAGACACATTTTCTTCCTTGCCTTTGGTCTTAATCTCTCCCCTTCTGCTAAGATATTTGTGGCCACAATGGAGAGATTTCCACATATTTTGGATGGAAAACATTCTGAATGAATTTGGGGTTTTATTGGCTATAAAGATTTATTGTTCTTCAGAATCAGCATTGACTTCAGCTTTGCCTTAGTATGTACCTCTCAGGACAATTAATCTTGGTCTTCACCTCAGAGTACAATATGTGCTTATTATTTAAGCCTGTCATTGTATTAATTCCAAGCATATACTGTGGGATGCAGTTTGCATGAAATACACTCCCCGGAGTACTGTGTTTGAGTCAAGTTAATTACATTTTAGATCTATGCTAGAATTGAAACAATTTTTTTAAAGTTATTCTCAAGGCCTGAATTAATGTCATTATCGGTTTTGTGAAAATGTTTTTTCCATTAGAAAAGTGAAAATTATTAAATTAGACAAAAGAATAGGGCAAGGTGGCTACACTAGCCTGGAATGTCAAGGCAGTGCTGTGCACAAGGATTTGAATTAACAATACAGATGGGAGTTAGCTACAACTAAGAGTTCTGGGTGCTTTAATAGTCTGCAGTTAGTTGCATCGTCTGGTGTTTCAGAAAATGCTCTTAAAAACTTATCAAATGGCTGATGGATGTGTTTGTAAAGGCTTGGATGGTCACTTTCTATGGAACGATAAATTTGCTGTTGTACATAATGAGGTCAGTGAAGCAACCAGAAGGGAAATATATAGTTCTGTAGCATGGATCTGTAAGCACAGTACCGTCTAGGCTATTTAAGTTTAATGAAGCAGCTACTCTGCTGCTGCATATTCTTGTTGAACAGTCTCAGCATGTATTTTATAACAAAAGTGTTACTGGTAATCGTGTCCCTGCACACTCTCCTTGGAAATCCTGTGGGTCCTATTCTCATAAGAAGTCTTCATCTTTTATGTGCTAATGGTTTTGAAATTAGTCATTTGCTTCATTTTCATTGTAAATGAGGATCAGAATGTGATTTCTTTCTTTTCCCTGTTCTCTGAACATTGAAACTACTGTAAGCTGGCTCATCAGCATCCACTTCTCTCTGGGGTGTAGAGTTTGAAAAGTAGCTGAAAATGATCCCATTAAAACACACACGTTCCCAGGCATTCTTTCCTATTCTTAGAAACCTGTCTAAGAAGGCCTGCATCCATTCCAAAGTTTGCATTGTACAAATGACATGGCATCACCATCACATCCTTGCATCTCCCAAGGTCTTACTGCCAAAGAGATTCAGTCAGGAGACTTCAAAAATTCAACAGTGACATTCCAGTGTCTATTCAAATCCAAAGAGATCCAGTTACATTAATTCATTATTTAAAGACACATTTCTAAAGGGCTCTTAAAAGAAGTAATTATTAATATTTAAATGCACGGTTTGATTCTTAGCACACAGTACTGTACAAATAATGGTGGCTGAAACATGAATTAAGTTTTGGTTTTTTAGATGGACTAAACGTTGTGCACAGACAGAAACACTTAGGCACGATACAAGTCTGGCTCCAATTTGCACAAAGAATAATGATCATTCATAGCACTTAAAGTGGTATTTTACATCCATGGATCTGAAGGCATCTTACAAAGGAAGATGGGGGGATGAGGGGATCATTCACATTCTATAGATGGAGAAACTAAGGTCTAGAGAAGTTAAGCCCAGACCCTCAAGAGGTATTTAGGCACCTAGCTCCAAAAAAGGATCAGGGCCCAAGTGGCCTGCCCAGTACTACATTGATTCAGTGACAGAGCTGGAAACCAAGTCTCCAGGTACTGTGTCCGATGTCCTATACATTGACTCACACTGTCTTGCCTTAAAAATCATACCTGGACATAATGAGCATCATTATGTGAAGCTGTAAAGAATTCATGTACAAAGGCTCTGTCGTCTTCCCTTATTGCTAACGTAACCTTTGCTTTGCAATTACCACTATCCAGGACAGCATATAAAATATATTCTAAGTGGTGGGAAAATGAGCCAAACATATGAGAGAGCCATATGCATGCTATGATTTTTACCTCTCCTTGTGGCATGAATTATTATTGCATGCAGGCTATCATTAAGTGTTTGTGTCATAAATGCTTGGTATTTGTTGTTTCCCTATTCTGCTGTGTTTGGTGAAGTAATGCGCTTAGCAATAATGGATTATTTTCACAGAGGGATTTCATAGAGTAGATCATCAACTACAGTACTTTCTCTTTCAAGACATAACACTGTCAGTTTGTGGTCAGAGGCAAGTGTCAAGTTAAAATGAACTTCATACATTCATTTGCAACACAGGCAAAAGAGACAGACAAAAGGTTCCAATCTTTTCATTTATCAACACCATGACTTTAAAAATCTACAGAGAAAAACAAAGGAAACCCTGTATATGCAGTTGCTTCCTAGATATGCACATTGCACAAGTTGTTATTTTTCAACTATAAGTAATATTTTAAGATTTCTTTCAATACCAAGAGGTAGGTAGCTTTGGGGGTTTATTTCTTTTTTTAAAAAAAGAAAACCCTCTCATTTCATAGAGATCAATATGATAGTTACACACACACATATGCCTGCTGCATTGTTATTAAATGCCACAATTTCTTGTGTGTGTGTGTGTAAAATTTCTAAGAAGATAAGGTGCTACTCCAACCCTGTTTCATTTTAATGGGATGTTGGTTGCCTGTAATTTTGCATTCACTGTTAACAGCCCTGCTTTAATAAATTGTTTTCTGATCTGTTCCTAGATGGAAATTCTGTATGAATGTGAAAACCATTAGCAGAGTAATTGCTGTCTATTACCATGACAACCAGCCGCTGCAGTCACCTGCCTGAAGTCTTACCAGACTGCACCAGTTCAGCTGCTCCCCTAGTAAAGACGGTGGAGGATTGTAGCAGTCTTGTGAATGGACAGCCGCAGTATGTCATGCAAGTTTCAGCCAAGGACGGGCAGCTTCTGTCAACAGTAGTAAGGACTCTTGCTACACAGAGGTACAGTAGTACCAAATAAAAAATAAACAAACATGTAATTGATCATTAAACTGTTTTAGCTAAGAAGTGCAGAAAGGGGCTAGAATTACAGCATTCAAGTCTGTGTCAGACAAGAGATCTTTATAAAAAAGCCAAACACACATACAGGCTCAGTCATACCTGTTTCTATGACCATTAAGTAAGAAGCTAAAATTCACCATGTTTAGTTTTCTATTTTAAGTCACACGCAGAAGAAGAAGAAGATAGACGTGTTGCTGCTCGCGTAAGATTTACTACTGTGATAATTGGTAGCTCGTCGCTATTATTTCATCATCATCACCTCTCACCTTTTATGATTAAACTCTTATTATACCTTCATGCAAAAAAAGTGTGGCAGTGGTGTCTGAAGATGCGGATGGTCAAGTGAATAAGTTTCAATAATTTCTCCCGATTTGTAGAAGGAAACTTCAGAATGTTACCCCTGATGACTTGTGCATGCTACTCATTACTTACTGATGAGAACACTCATTCCAATGATGCTTCATGCATGGGTTTCATCTCAAACACACATGGTCGCTGTCAGGGTACAGAACATTGCACACAGCGTTCCTCTCCCTCCCTCCTCACGTGCTGTTGCTAATACTGCCATAACACATTTTGTTCAGACTGCCATTCCTAAACCATGCCACGCGCTCTGACTCACTGAACCGGCAAAGAATCTGTCTCTCATGAAGATTCACGTGCAGGCTTTGTTGCCGGAGCCATTGCTCGTGGGATTGATAGCAGCTTTTCATGCTGTTGATGCAGACTGACAGATTATGTGGCAAAATATATATTTAAGTCATATACTTTTGAGACCACAAGCTGGGTGGTTTTTTTTTTTGTTCTCTTAACACGTTAGTAAGAGACTCCATAAGGGTTTGACAATATTCACACAGGAGATTTTGGGCAAAATTCTACTCCGTTTCCCTGGTGACTTTCGAGTAGTTCTGGATTTACACCAGTGTAACAGAGCACAGAATCACGCCCACTGCATTGTTTAAAGGGGAACGTTATTAACTTGCTGGGGTGTCATGTAAAAATGTGGTTTTTTGGAGTGAAACAATTATTCCTTTCAGTTTTTTATCAAACTGAACTTACTAGCTCAGATCTGCATTTAATGTCATAACAAACACCACTGGGTTTTGTTTCTTTTTAACTAAACAGAGGGCCGGATTGTCCCTTCTCTTAGGCCACCTTTCACTACAAGAGTGTAAAATCCAGTGAAGTGTAAAGGAAAACCCAGCCCTTTATACACAGGGCACCATTGAAGAACAGCCAGAGCAGGGGTGGTGGGCAGCAGCAACTCATTGCACAATAATGAGGAGGGGAAATCTGGGTCAGTGACAGAGACACAAAGGCATGATTCTTATAAGAAAGCCCTGTGAACCCAGAACATCCATACAGAGTTGGCGTTTTCAAGGTCTCAGCCAAAAGATCCACGCACATGAAAATGCAGCTTATTCAATTTATGTACCTTGGCCAGATGAATGTCTATGTTAATCCTGCTGGGATTTGAAACTGTAGGTCCAGGGAATCCAAGCATTTCAAGGTAGATACTTAGTCTACCCCTCTAGCATGTTACAGTTCTAGCATTTCAGGGATCTATTCCTCTCTCATTTGTTTTTCATGCATGTTACCGATAGTTACGTGTGTCTGAAGAAGGAAGAACTGAGTCCTTAAGGCTTTTGTAAGGGAGAGGTGCTCTTCCCCTCCCCCATCTGTGCCCTATCAAAAGTGATCCTTCTTTGGGCTGAGAAGAATCACACTGTTCCTTTCAGAACCCAATAATGGTGCTCCTTAGCTGGCCATAAGGAATTGCTCCAGATGTGTGGTGCTGCCTTCACCAGACCAGATCTCTTTAGTGCCCAGTCACATGTGGCTTGGAGACTCTGCTCATATACTTGGCAGTACATGGTGCTACCTGGAGGTCAGTTTGTGTCACAGGGTTATTGTTTCAGGCTAAATTAGAGTTTGTATGTGTGCACGCATCTTACCCTGTACTTCAGTGGCAGAGATCATGACTAAGGCTATGATTTTGTCGTGGAGGTCACGGACTTCTGCAACTTCCAAAGACCTCTGTGACTTCAGCCCTGGCAGCTGGGAGCTGCAGGGTCCTGCCACTGTGGGAGGTGGCAGGGAGCTGTAAGGTACCCTCGCCGCCTGAGGCAGTAGGCCCCCACGCTCTCAGCCACCATGGGCAGCGGGGGTACCCAGCAGCTCCCAGCTGCTGCGGGAGGACTGTGGGATTCCCACACCACTCCTTGCCGCTGGGGAGGGAGGCAGGGGGACCCTGTAGCTCCTCTCCACCAGTGGTGGCATGCCAGCTGGGGAGAGGAGGTAGGGAGGACCCTGGAGCTCTGAGCCCACATGGGTGGTGAGGGTCCCAGAACTCCCAGCCACCCTGCAGCTGTCCAGTCCCTACCTATTGTGTCATGGATATTTTTAATAAAAGTCATGGACAGGTCATGGGCAATACAGAAAAATTCATGGAAGCCCCTGACTTTTACTAAAAATATCCATGATAAAAATCTTAGCCTTAATCATGACTAGCGTCCCTGTAACAGGCATCCACGTAACGGGCATCCACTTTGGGATAGGGTTAAAATATACTCTGTTCCACTTAGAGATTTCTCCTGTAGTGCAGCCCCCAAAGTGTTTCCTGGTGTATTTCTTTCTCTACTTTGTGGGAAATGATAAATTTGTCAGTGTAAGTAAATTGTCTGTCTATTCCCTTCTCCAACGGTTAAGGACTTCCTTCCAGCTTGTAACTGTATAGACCAGAAGTAGCAGCAGTTCTGAACAAGAATATCAAAGTGCCTTCATTCGTTAGCCTGGGGATCATGCCGTATGCTAATGTATAAATCAGGGTGAACTCTAGACACACTGTGAACGTTCCATCTTGTTACGTTGGAACATGGGGTAAGAGAAATTAGGTGCTTTACAACCTAATATACTGACCAGCAACTTCCCTTTCTTGTTTGGCAGCCCTTTCAATGACAGGCCAATATGCAGGATCTGCCATGAAGGCAGCAGTCAGGAAGACCTGCTCTCTCCATGTGAATGTATGGGAACCCTGGGGACTATTCATCGCAGCTGCCTGGAGCGTTGGCTGTCCTCTTCAAATACCAGTTACTGTGAACTCTGCCACTTCAGGTTTGCAGTAGAGCGCAAACCCAGGCCGTTAGTAGAGGTCAGTAAATGAGCCATGTCCTCAAAAGCTTAGTTTTAATGAGCAAGTGATGTATGTTTTACACCAGGACCACAAAGCCTTTGCAGCGTCACTGAAGCAAAAGAAAAGCTGTGAATTTTGGGCATTGGGAGGTGGGGGCAGCAGCAGAGCAGGAATAACAAAACCTTCATTTTGAAGCAATCAGCTTGAGTGAGAAGAATGAAATTGATGGTTTTGCTTCACGGTAAACATCTCAACGAACATCATCTTGTGAACAGTTTGCCTCAAGTAGAAAATGCTGAATGATCATTTGGCTGGATTGGTAGAGAGCCATCTAGAAAACGGATTTTTTTTTTTTCCAATCTGTGGAACACTAGACAAACGTTACTTGGGATAATGAATATAGGTCAGGAATTAATTAACCCCTCTCCCCCACAAATCTGGCTTCTGTTTTTAGCCCCTAGAAAGGAATTGTTCTTGTTGGAGGTTTTACTTTTTAGCACTTTTCAGATGACCCTTTTGCTTCTTCTTGCCTGTGCACCAGACTACAGAGTAATATTGGGCAATCATTTTCCCTGTCAGTTAAAATGTAGCTATTGCAGATGACAAACTTTGTGGCCTGAGGGCCACATCTGGATATGGAAATTGTATGGCAGGCCATGAATGCTCATGAAATTGGGGGTTAGGGTGTGGCGGGGGGGAGGGCTCCGGCTGGGGGTGCGGGCAGGTGCTCTGGGATGAGACCGAGGGGTTTGGAGCGGGGGGATCAGGGCTTGGGCAGGAGTGCAAGCTCCAGGATTTGCTTACCTCAAGCAGCTCCCAGAAGCAGTGGCATGTCCCACCTCTGGCTGCTATCCGGAGGCGTGTCCAGGCACCTCTGTGCACTGCCCTGTCCACAGGCTCCGCCCCTGTAGCTCCCATTGGCTGCAGTTCCTGGCCAATGGAAGCTGTGGAGGTGGCGCTTGGGGCAGGGGCAGCGTGCGGAGCCCCCTGGCTGCTCCTACGCATAGGAGCTGAGGGGGGCACATGCCGCCTGCTTCCAGGAGCTGTGCAGAGCAGGGCAAGCCCCAAACCCCACTCCCCAGCAGGAGCTGGAGGGCTGGATGTGGCCCCTGGGCCACAGTTTGCCCACCGGTGGGCTATTGCTTACTGCAGTTGCTTAATTAATGTACAAAATTGCCTGGTCTTGTGGTAAAAAGCAGTCAAGATATGGGTTTGACTTGGCTGATAAGCTTGCGTCTCCCTTATTTTGACTTCTGAAAGACTGTGAAATTTGAGTCCCTTGTGTAATTAAAACTGAATTGCTTCAAAATGAAGGTTTTGCTATTCCTGCACTCCTGCCCCCACCTGCCAACACCCAAGATTCACAGCCTTTCTTTTGCTTGAGTGAAGCTGCAAAGGCTTTGAGTTCTTTATGAGAATAGTGAGAAACATCTTATTTCATGTTGTTGGGAACACAGAGGTTTGATCAAGTGCTGTACGTGCTTCATGTGTGGCTGATTTTGGATTAGTACTGTATGTTTACATGGAAAAACTGACAATATAAATGGAAAAAAAATATTTTTTCCCATCTAGTTCATAAGCAGCAGGAGGTAGGTTCTACATTCACTAATCTCATCATTTATCTGATAGAAATAAATTATATCGGCCCAATTGGATGGGAGTGGGAGATCTTCTCCAGGGACTACCAGTGATGCTTTGTGTTGGACCAGTTTTAAACATGAGGACACAGCAGCTTCTTTAGTCTTTCTTGAGTTCAGCAAAGCAAAGATCTTCTGCTAGGTTGTACATGTTCAGTATTGAATACTAGGAGCTATAGTTTTGTCAAGTCATAACAGGAGGGGGAGGAATCCTTTTTTCTGGGTCAGTCCTATCCCCTGTTTTCCAGTGGCTTGTCTGAGCAACTGAACAAGACTCAAGCCTCACAGTTTGAGAAATGCTGATTTTGGATGTTCCCAGGCTAATAATGACTAAACAGCAAAATCATCATCATTTGGCTATACTCAATAAAAGGTGACATTTTCTTATCAATCCACTCTGATCCTGAATCAAGCAAGGTGCAACAACATCGATCTGTTTGTGGTTTGAGGTCCCTACCATTGTGAATTTGCCTCCTAAGAAACAAGATGAATGACCTTGAGACTGTGTGAAACAAACAGCTAGATTTTAGGGTCCAACCTGTTTCAACTTTGTCCTCACTATGACTGCTCATGAAATTTTCATTGTACAAATGGAGTGTGACATTTTTCAGAGTTAATGATGAGGCACAACTTGAGAGCGAAATCTAACTCTTTCAGAGCTGGGGGAGGCTAGCTGTTTGATCTCCCATGCTGAAGTGACCTCTCTTTCTCTCTCTCTTTGACAAAAAGTAACCTTTTTTAAAAATTGTCTTTGGTTTCTCAGTTGAAGGAGAACCGAGAAGCAGGTCCAAGCACATTTCAAAGTGGTACACATTGTTAGTTACCGTTTACTTGATCTTTAACTACCACCTCCTTAGAGGTTTTTAATAGGGCGATCAACAATGATGTGAAGGAAAGGGTATAATGAATGCACCATTTTTTAAAATAGTTTAAATCCTCATTTAATCTCAAACCACTTTTTTGGTGTAAGATCACAATGAATTAAAGTTGGAAGGAACAAAGTAATAAAAGGGAAAATATTATCTGGCTTTTGAGCAAAAAGGACAAATCCAACTAGAAAATATCACAAGTTATCTTTATTTCTATTCATATCTTTATCATGAGTATAAACAAAGCTTAAAGTTTAATATATTGCTTCTTGAAAACAGTGCACATACCTAGTCTAACCTAATTATTTTTCTGTAAAGAAAAATTGAATCTTCTTCCCATTAGAAGAAATGTTAAACCATTTTCTTAGAAAGGAACTAAGAAAAGGGCCTGGATTATATCCTCCTTATTCATCCCTCTCCCAGCTTGAGCACTGCCTGTTATATTGCTTAACCATGGAAGGGAAATGGTTTAAACAAAAACAAACAGATATTTACTGTGTCTGAGCTGAAAGTTTCACACCCTTGAAGACCACTCAAGCTCTTAACACCCTAGAGAAGTTGGGGGTGGCAGGTTAAAGTGAACTGAGCAATAAGCGGTTTAGCTGCTCATTCCGCCATATTGCTCCCATGTGTAGTTTATTATTATAGCACCAGAAGATTTCTCTGCATTTGTAACAGTGTGATCAGAACAGCTGTTGGATTCACTAGATTTTTTCAGTCTTGTTAGAAATTTTCTTTTTTTTAAAAAAAAGAAAGAAACCAGATATTCCCTTGTTTGTCAGAAGATTGATTGGCTTCACCTTGAAAAACCTCTAGTATTACTCTGGACATGGAATAAATCCATTATGTGATAGTTGATGTGAGTGGATCTGATGTACTTTGTGACCAGCTGGAGGGATCTCAAACAAATGCATCATCTAATGGAACAAAAGTAAAAGTAAATTTACTTAGGATGTGATCCACAGAGATCCTTAGGTGCCCGAGTCCCGCTTGTCAGTACCACTGTGATCTGCAGAACTCCCACTTGGCAGCCACTGACCCACATAGGTCCCTAAATTCACTTGGTGCCACAGGCGCTGACTTTCCTATGTGCTGGGGGTACTCAACCCCCAGCTCTGCCCCAGGCCCCACCCCCAATCCACCCTTGCCTCTGGGCATGTGCACTGTTGCCTTACTCTAAATGCCTGGGTGCTTATCTACAGCCTAAGCCCCAGAGCGATTCACGAACTAGGGAAGGTAGGTGTGTGGGAGCCTAATCTTGTTGGCTGCCTCTGAGTGCGCCTATTGGATCAGGCCCCTCAGGAGAATTCACACAAAGTAGCCAGGGCAGAAGACCCTCCCTTATGACCATTAGCCTAGGGGATTAGGGTACTCACTCAGGATGTGGGAGATCTCTGGTTCAAGTCCCCATTACTCCTAGAAAAAAGAAGGGATTTGAATAGGGATTGGCCACCTCTCAGGTGAATGCCGTAGCCACAGGGCTTTCTATCCAGTAGGGGCATTAAAGTATGTGCTTCCTCCCCATTTCCTGCTCTGTGCTTGACTCTCTTAGCTTGTTGAGCAGTACATTTAGAAGAGAGCCATCGGGTCAGCTGAAATGTGCAATAAGTTATTAAGAAATAGGATTTGGAAAATGGAAATTCAGAAGAAAAGCTTCACATGATGTTTTGATCTTCCTTTTGGATCAAAAAGGCATGGCGGTATATTTCATGGTGGGAGAGATTAGATTTCCTCATTTCTTTTTCCTTTAAACAGACCCAGCTGCTTGATAAGAATTGTGTGAACAATTTAAAGGGCATTTGTTCCCTATAGGCTGTGAAGGTTTTAGCCACATTGAAACTGGGGCCTGTTTTCACACATTTCAGTTATAAAAATTAATGAGATATACAGTAAGTCACATGATGGATAAGTATTTTGAAGATGTTTTATCGTATAGAAAACTTTTTAAAGAGTGCCGAAGACCCAGCATGTTTGCAGTGCTGCTGGATAGCAGTACATAAGAGTTCATCTTGCTACACTGAAACCTCTTTGTACCTTTTTTAAATTACAGCTCACTGGACAAGCACACTATGAGTGTGCCCTTTTATATGTTGCTCTGCAGAACATCCAGGATTTAGTTTAACACCTTCGGATATTTAGATCAGACCCATGTAAGATTTTTCTCTTATTTCGTGTACTTTTCTCCTGCCTACATAATAGTCAATGCTGTATTTCCATCAGCACAAGAGACAGTTAATAATTCAAGGGAGCATCCTGGGCAGAGACATCTGTTCAAAGAACTAGCATTGTTTGTACCAAACTATTATAATGTTATGATAGTGAAGCCTTAGTTAGAAGAGAGACTGAGATTAGAAAATAATCCAATAGAAAATACAGGGAGCCACCTCAAACAGATTGTTAACTGTATTTAAGCAAAAAGTATAATGCATCAAGATTCTTCTGCTCAGTCAATCTCCAGCTATGTTACACTAAGGATATGTAACATCATCTTGTTCCTCTTGTGTCATTTTAATGCCCATCATTGCAACAGCAGTAGATGAAATACTGAAAATGTATCCAAATACTATAGGAGGGTGCAAGGAAAGCAGATACATTAGTGCATAAACATGGGGAGATTAGAAATTTAAAAGCATTTTGTGTGCACCATATGGATCTGAGTAGCATTGCCTTTAAAGCCCTGGAAAATATGCTAGTCAAAGTATATCTCATCTTAACAACAGAAATTTGGATAATGATGTATTCTGATTTACAGTTCTATTTGCTATGTTCCCTCTTGAATTTAAATTTACACTACACTTTGACTGTTGACTTTAGAAGTTCTTGCCATATTTTAAATCAGCCCAATTGAAATAGCACTTTAGATGTGTTAATTTTAAAAAATGAAACATAAAGTAAACAGTGTGGGCTAGTGAAGAATCAAGTAAAGATAACATGAGCATAGTAATATTGGATAGATGTGAACTTCTTCTCTGCCAGCCCATCATTAGCAATGGAGCTTGTGATAGGAAAAAACTAATTCTGGGCATGAAAGGATTAAGATGAGTTTGCATAATAATTAAAAACTTTTAGAAGCTTTGTGCTGAAATCTGAATTGACTTTCTGTGCAGGGCTTTGAGTCTCTCCCTCTCTTTTTATCCTTTGGGGTTCTTTCTGTCCATTTTATCTCTCTGCTGCTCAGTGAAGCAGAAGGCTAGTATTCAGTTACTGGAACAGAGGAACACCAGGAGATGTTTAACACAGTTAGCAAAAGGATAACTCTCAAGACCAGAAGGAAAATGTTTCAGATGCATAGTCAACAACAAGCAGCATTCAATTCATTCTGAAAAACGTCAGAGAATCTGTATTTGGCAAGACAGCATTAGGGCAAGAGAGCAGATAACTTCATTACATAGTTCTAAGGGGAATAAAGGATGTGCTGCAAGATTATTTGAACTCCTTTCAAAGAGAAGAAAAGGGAGCACAGAAAAAACTGGCTAGAGAAAAAGTGATCATGGACAACTAATATATTTGCCTGAAACAGAGATTGACTCAGTGTGCTAAGAAGCAAAGAGGGGTACAACAGCTAACCCTGATTAACCTGTACTAAGTAACTGTGCAGTAATAAGACACTGGGATTGAAATCCTGGCCCAGTGAACTCAATTGAAATTTTGCATTTCATTTCAATGGGACCAGGATTTCACCTCCGGGGCCTGATTCTTGAATCCACACAGGCAGTGCAAAGCAGCTGTAAACCTGGTGCTTTGGACACTTCAGAATTCCCCTTGAATAAAAAGAATGAGAGGTACAGTGCCATTGTAGCAGCTTTGTCACCTTCCCTCCCGCCAGACTCCTCTGCCATAGAGAGATGACAGAGGAAAAGGGTGTGGCGGGGTGATTTTATGTCCCAGTCATCCCCACCTGCGGGAATGGCCCCTTGGGGCCAAAGGCAGATAGGCATCTTTTTGAGCAGCATTGCAGTTTATTAGTAGTCTTAATTTATAACGAGTATTATAAAGAGAAATCTAGCTTAACATACAGCTTTCATTGACTGCTAAGGTAATAAACACTTCAGCACCCTAACTTTTTAAAAATTTTTTTAAATCTCTTCAAGTTGTATGTATACCGTTTACTAGCCACTCTCAATGGGGAAAAAGAAAAGGAGTACTTGTGGCACCTTAGAGACTAACCAATTTATCTGAGCATAAGCTTTCATGAGCTACAGCTCACTTCATCGGATGCATACTGTGGAAAGTGTAGAAGATCTTTTTATACACACAAAGCATGAAAAAATACCTCCGCGCACCCCACTCTCCTGCTTGTAATAGCTTATCTAAAGTGATCACTCTCCTTACAATGTGTATGATGGTCAAGGTGGGCCACTTCCAGCACAAATCCAGGGTTTAACAAGAACATCTGAAGGGGGGGGAGGGCAATAGGAAAAAACAAGGGGAAATAGGTTACCTTGCATAATGACTTAGCCACTCCCAGTCTCTATTCAAGCCTAAGTTAATTGTATCCAATTTGCAAATGAATTCCAATTCAACAGTCTCTCACTGGAGTCTGTTTATCCAGTGAGAGACTGTTGAATTGGAATTCATTTGCAAATTGGATACAATTAACTTAGGCTTGAATAGAGACTGGGAGTGGCTAAGCAAGGTAACCTATTTCCCCTTGTTTTTTCCTATTGCCCTCCCCCCCTTCAGATGTTCTTGTTAAACCCTGGATTTGTGCTGGAAGTGGCCCACCTTGATCATCATACACATTGTAAGGAGAGTGATCACTTTAGATAAGCTATTACCAGCAGGAGAGTGGGGTGGGAGGAGGTATTTTTTCATGCTTTGTGTGTATAAAAAGATCTTCTACACTTTCCACAGTATGCATCCGATGAAGTGAGCTGTAGCTCACGAAAGCTTATGCTCAAATAAATTGGTTAGTCTCTAAGGTGCCACAAGTACTCCTTTTCTTTTTGCGAATACAGACTAATACGGCTGTTACTCTGAAACCTAAGCAAGTCAGAGGCTCAGGCAACTTGGAACAACAGAAAAAAATAACTCTCGTATTCATTACAGAAGTCTGCTGTTACAGCATTTTTCTCTTCTGACTTTCCTCAACCCCTTTCTGGCTCTCTTGTAATACTTGAGTGTGAGGATATGAATGAGACAGGAAAAACCTGGGTGGAGGGAGGGCTCAGAATACTTACCAGAGAGGGAGATGCAAAAACACTGTGTCATTTACAAGGCTCAGGCGTGAAAAGAAATGAACTAGAGTAAAGGACATCAGATCTTACACTGCCCAGATAATAAAAAAAACCATTCTCATCAATTGAGAAGAAATGCAAATGGAGTGTATTTCCCCTTTAGGGAAGTAGCCCTAGTTTTTTTTTGCAATTCATCAATGAAAATATGCTCTATTACCTTGGTTAGACGCCATCAACTTCATCTACAGAGAATCCAGTCCAGTTTTCAAATAAAAAGCAGTTTCATCATTATTTTATTCTTCCTTCCCTTAAAACTGCCTCCTGCTTGATCCAATGTCAGAATTTACCAATGTGTCCTTTTTTGTGCTGTAATTTAATTGGGCAGACAGGCACAAATAAACAGATACTTTGCAAATATTTCCAAAAGGAGACATTTTTAGTGATTACATTGTCTTGTAACTCCACAGTATTCTTACTCAGCTCCCTCCAAATACTCAGAAAACATTCTCACTGGGAATGAGGCAAACCTAAATATATGAATGCATGAGGTTTTTTTAAATGGCGTGTGGGGGATTGGATACTAGCACTTAAAAGAAAGCTGAAGCACAGCCTTATAATAGACATATAGTTACAAACTTATATTTGAACAGGCTATTGCTTTGCCATAATAAAACTACATCCAGCTGCAAAGCCTTGAAACCCTTACCCTCTACCTCCAGAAGCACAGGCCCTCTATCAACTGCGTTAAAGGAACCTGTTTGTTAGTTGTCATCTACACACTTCCTAAAGTGAAACAATCCCATTGACAGTAACAGGTTCACAGATCTACATAGTGTCAATCTTTACATCAAAAGCAAAACACTTCCCATTGACCGCAACAAAAGGAGGGACTAACTACAACAGAAAATTGTTAACTTTGCCTGATTACAATCTGTTTTCTACAAGTATAGCTGGTATCTCAGCTTTCAAGGAGCATGAGCTGCTTGGAAGGTTTGCTGCTTTTTAGCTGAGGGGAAACAAGTATCAGGAAAAACAGGCAAAAATTCACATCAGGGTAGCTATTTAAGTACCTGCAAAAAGAAAAGGAGTACTTGTGGCACCTTAGAGACTAACCAATTTATTTTAGCATGAGCTTTCGTGAGCTACAGAAAGCTCATGCTCAAATAAATTGGTTAGTCTCTAAGGTGCCACAAGTACTCCTTTTCTTTTTGCAAATACAGACTAACACGGCTGTTACTCTGAAACCTGTCATTATTTAAGTACCTGTAACTCAAAAACAGCTTGGTGGATTTTCCTTGAAGGTTGTAGAATCTTCTTTGCCTCCAGAGTTAGTCTGGCAATTTTCCAAGCCAAAGTTATAGGGGAACCAAAATAGAGCTTTATAATGGAAGCTGGCTGCAACCTTAGGCCCTGATCCTGAAAACACTTAGGCATGTACTTAACTTTAGCCAAGTCATCTAATTGAAGCTAAGCATGTGAGTAAATGTTTGCCCAGTGGGAGGCCTTAACTCTGGAGAGGCTACTACCAATGCTCTTTCTGCTAGCAGCTGTATTTATTTAGTTTGCTGTTGCCCTCCCCCCCACCAAAGTATGCCTAAGACGCTACTTCCAGATATCTGTCTCCAGTTTCTGCTTATTTCCTTTTCCTAAGTGTAGGACTTCATGATCATGAGACATACCACAAAATGCCTAAAGCCCAATCTTACATTTCAGGAACACAGTTCTGTGTTTTGTAATGTTTGCTCTGACATGATGAAGTAAACCAATTAAGAGGAAACTTTGCCCATTTGCTCAGCTCAGGAGTCTGAAGTTTCAAATTATTTGATGAGGTCAAATCATTTCTCAGAATATTTATGTGGAAAGGGGATCTTTGGAAATTTCATATCGCTACCTGTGTGTGTGTGAAGTTTTCCTTTTAAATACCAGGGATTGTTTTGGAGCAAAATTATGCTAGTCAGAGATTTGTCTCATTGTAATCCATTAATTGGCTTGTAGACATAAAGTCCTCCAGGAGTGTCACAAATCCACAGATTCGTGGGTGCTGGAGTTTGTATTTGGATATTTAAATTACTTGAAATATGTGGAGTCACATGAAGCCAGTCAAGTCTATGTTAATTGAACAGCTTTGAAGATGACATAGCCCTGGTTTACACTGGGCGGGGGGGAGTATCGATCTAAGTTATGCAGCTTTAGCTACGTGAATAACGTAGCTGAAGTCGATGTACTTAGATCGACGTACTGCAGTGAGTTGACTGCTGCACCTCTCGCAGAGCTGGAGTACAGGAGTCGATGGGAGAGCGCTCAGGGGTCGATTTATTGTGTCTAGACTAGACACGATAAATCGATCTGCGCTGGATCAATTACTGCCCGCTGATCCGGCGGGTAGTGTAGACATACCCTGGCAAGGTAGATGACAACTTAAAATTCAACTCTGCTTTGAAAAGTAACACTGGAAAAATGGCACATTCATACACAAAAGATCCCTGAGTGTTGTCAGTCTGTCAGCATGCCTACTGATGGGATATAAATGTTTACTACTGTTCGCTCCTCTTTGCACAGTGGAGATATGAGGAAGTGGGTTGGATTCTGGTCCTTCTTGTGCATCAGCTGAATTGATTAGTACATTCTAATCACTTACACCTGTGCTGCCTAAGAACTTTTACATGTGTCACTGCGGGCATAAGACTGTAGGTGCTGCAGTAGCACAATAGAGTGGTGGTCTGTCTAATCTGGTATCCTGTCTCTGAGAGCAGCCAGAACCAGGTGGTTTATAGGAAGGTACAGGAAATCCTGAAGTGGGCAATTATTAAATAACCTTCCCATGGCAAAATGCCTTCCTAAACCTTGTCAGTTAGTGGTTGGCATATGATCTAAAGCATGAGGCTTTAGCTCCCTTCTAAAAAAAGAAAAAAATATAGCTCTTCTTTACTATAATAGAGGATGTTTTCAATTTCCATGTAAATGTTATATTTTTTTCTGAATCTTACTAGGCTGTTTGACTCAAATATAGTTTGTGGCACTGAAGTTCCATAAGCTAATTGTGTGTTGTATGAAAAAAAATTCCTCTTTATTTTTTTAATTTAATTTATGTATTATTTTCCTTGGATATCCCCTGGTTCTCGTATATGAACGGGTAAATGAGAGCACCCAATTACCTTCTCTCTAACATTCATTATTTTCTGTATTTCTATCTTATACCCTCTGACTTTTTCCCTTTCTACACAATTCCAGCATTCCTAGTCTCTCTTCATCTGGACGTCTCTCCAGGCTTCTGATCATTTTTGTTGCACGTCTCTGGACCTCTTCTATTTCAGCTATATCTTTTTTGAGATAGGGTGACCAGAATTGAGAACTGTATGCCAATGAAGACTTGATTTATTAAACTACACTCTGATATTTTCAGTATTATTTTCTAACCCATTCTTTATATAGCCTGTTTGTTTGCTTCTATAATTTGTCATTGCACATTGAGCAGAAGTTTTCATCGAATTGTCCACATGGACTCCTGGTCTTTTTTTCTTGAGTGGTTTCAGTTACTTTGGAACTCAGTAATGTGTACAAATATTTCAACTGATTCCTTCCAGTCTGCACTGCTATGCATCTGTCAACATTGCATTTGCATGTGCTATCATGCTACTCATTCACCTGGCCTCCTTAGGATCTTCTAAAGCTCCACATAATCTCTTCTAGTCTTTACAAACCTACATTATTTTGCGTCATTTGCAGATTTTGCCACTTCACTGTTTTCAGATAATTAATAACTATATTAAACAACACGCGTCCTAGTACTGAAGTTGGGGCACCTTACTCTTAATCTTTTGCCTGGCTAAAAACTGACCATTTATTCCTGATTTATGTTTTGTTTCTAGGCTGGTTCTATGAAAGTTCTTTACCTCTCCCCCCATGACTACCTAGTTTCCTTAAAAGAAAAGGAGTACTTGTGGCACCTTAGAGACTAACAAAAGGTGCCACAAGTACTCCTTTTCTTTTGCGAATACAGACTAACACAGCTGCTACTCTGAAACCTAGTTTCCTTAATAATCTCCTGGGAAGGACTTGGACAAAGGCTTTTTGAAAGTCGGTATCATATCCGCTGCTTCTTTAATATTTTGCTGACAAACTCCAAGAATTCTACTAGAATTAGAGGTGCATGTGTTTCCTTTATGGAAGCCATCCCGGTTTGGTCCTATCATATCCATCTAAGTGCTTTATAATTCTGTGTTTACATATCATTCGGGCAGTCCTTTGCCCTGCTGAACTTTTGTTACCAGTATATAATATCCTAGATCAGTGGTTCTCAAACTTTAGCAACCCAGGGACCCCCATTTTGATTTAAAAAATGTTGCAGACCCCAAACCCCTCCACTCAGCCCAAGGCCCCATCACCACCCCACCTCTTCCTGCTCCCAGTCCACCCCTGCCCCCTCCTCTTTCTGTCCCCTCAGAGCGTGCCCTGTTCCCGCTCCAGCACCTCCTTCACGCCGCTGAACAGCTAAGCTATTCCCCAGCATGCAGGAGGCACAGGGAGGGAGGGATGGGGACCAGTTGATCAGCTGGGCCAACAGACCCCCTGGAGTACCCTTGCGGACCCCGAGTTTGAGAAATGCTATCCTAGATTAAATTTGTGACATTGCCACTGCAAAAAAAATTTTTTTCTTATGACCAGAGCACACTAAAAAAATCTTTTAACAATTGTGTCTGGAAATTGACTTTAGTTTCTTGTGGCAGCTGTGATCTAATGTTGGATTGCACAGCGGGCAGAGTTGGGGTTGTGTGTTCTATTCCTGAGTTTGCATGGACTCATTAGGCAAGCCATTTAGTCTCTCTGTGACTTAGGGCTAGCCTACACTGGCACCGAGAGTGGCCACGGCAGTGCTGCTGTAGTCACGGCAGAGCGCTGGGAGAGAGCTCTCCCAGCGCCCTTAAAAACACATCTCCTGGGAGGCGTGGCTCCCTGCACTGGTGCATTGTCTCCACTGGCGCTTTAGGGCGCTGAAACTTGCTTGCTCAGTGGGGTGATTTTTCACACCCCTGAGCGAGAAAGTTGCAGCGCTGTAAAGTGCCAGTGGAGACAAGCCCTTAGTAAATTGGGGCTAGTAATGCATGCCCACTTTGAGATCTACAGCTAAAAGTGTGAATATTTCTTTGAACTAAACAAATATTTCGGTTCAAGCATGACCATTTCCGTGGAATCTCTCCCTTTTCAAGGGTGGGAATATCTACCATCCTTAATTTACTGTAGAAACCATTGAGACTTATTGAATCTTATTTTTTAAAAGCGCAAATCAAGCGCTGCAGCGCAGAGCTGACAGTACCATCTGGCCCTGCATCTCAGTCTTTCACAGCACACTAGCACCTCTATACCTCAGGGTCAAATAGTCCACTCAGCACTTTGCTGGCATCATTGTGCAGGTTTCAGTTTCATGAAAGAATTTGCTGGCTCGACTTTTGAGCTGTAAAGTAGGTTGACAGCGCACGTTTCCAAAACAAAAGACTGAAAACTAGATTCGAAACAGAAGCATATTTAGGAACAAGGGTGTGCTACATTGGGAGGAAAAGTGCAGTGACTGAATTCATGCAGCCACTACAGTGGATTATACATTTGCAGTTTTGGCTTCATAGTTCAGAACCAGCTTCTGAAATATAAAGCATTTACGCTATAAGACCTGCTTCTAACCTAACCCCTGGAATGTCCTTGCTAAATTAATAATTGCCCTGTCCATATTCTCTTCATCCAATACCCAGTTTGAGTCAATCTTTGCTATTTGTCCCACTGGACCAGCTGGGTCAGATAAGATGGAGCCATAGAGCTGGGTGTCATTAACACAGGGGTAGGCAACCTATGGCAAGCGTGTCAAAGGTGGCACACAAGCTGATTTTCAGGGGCACTCACCCTGCCCGGCTCCTGGCCACCTGCATTTTAATTTAATTTTAAATGAAGCTTCTTAAATGTTTTAAAAACCTTATTTACTTTACATACAACACTAGTTTAGTTACATACAGTATTATAGAGTTATAGCAAGAGACCTTCTAAAAACTTTAAAATGTATTACTGGCACAGGAAGCCTTAAATTAGAGGGAATAAATGAAGACTCGGCACACCACTTCTGAAGGTTTGCCGACTCCTGCATTAACATATGGAGGCAAAAACCCTAAGTGACTTCAAGACTGTGCTTGATAAGTTTATGGAGCGGTTGGTATGGTGAGACTCCCTACAATGGTGTGTAGCTGATCTGCGACTGCTAGTAGCAAATATCCCTAATGGCTGCTGATGGGACACTAGAGGGGGAGGGCTCTGAGTTATTACAGATAATTCTTCC
Source organism: Lepidochelys olivacea (assembly GCF_965140295.1). Classification (NCBI taxonomy): domain Eukaryota; kingdom Metazoa; phylum Chordata; order Testudines; family Cheloniidae; genus Lepidochelys; species Lepidochelys olivacea. Next base: position 81,220,310 of record NC_140415.1, on the reverse strand, counting down.
CCAGGTGTCTGGCTGGAGGGTCTTGCCCACATGCTTAGGGTTTAACTGGTCACCATATTTGGGGTTATGAAGGAATCTTCCCCCAGCTCAGATTGGCTGAGACCCTGGGGGGGGGGTTCGCCTTCCTCTGCAGCATGGGGCACGGGTCACTTGCAGGTTAAAACTAGTGTAAAGGGTGGATTCTCTGTAACTTGAAATATTTAAACCATGATTCGAGGACTTCAGTAACTCAGCCAGAGACTAGGGGTCTATTACAGGAATGGGTGGGTGAGGTTCTGTGTCCTGCAATGTACAGGAAGTCTGACTTGATGATCAAGGTGACCTTTCTGGCCATAAAGTGTGTGAGCCTATATGCAAAGCACAACCTACTCTATCTTTTCCTCACTAACCCTCCTAACATCCCCATGGAGCTTGCCTTCGCTTGAAGTGTAGGCGTTTTATACCTTACAAAAATTACACTGCACAGAGCAAACACTGTGAAGTGAGTGCGTGTGCCCCTGCGGCCCCCATCCTTCTTCAGAATAGGCCTCCTCTCCAAATGCCAGCACCACAGCCAGCCACACCCTGCTTTGATGGAATGTCCCAGTATGGCGCATGCCAGTATCACCACATCTTAGGGAGGGGAAGGCCTAACCTGAAGCAGAGTTTGAAATTATGTGCTGAATGCCCCTCACAGCATGGTTAACTGCAGACAGTAGGGGTATATCTACACTGCAGTTAAAAACCCATGAGTGGCCTAAGGCTCGTGGGGCTTGGCCTAAGGGGCTGTTTAAATTCAGTGTAGACAGATTCAGGCTGGAACCCAGGCCGTAGAACCCTGCAAGGTGGGAGGGTCCCAAAGCTTAGGCTGAAGCCCAAACCCAAACATCTGCATCGCAATTAAACAGCCCCTCAAGCCTTAGTCAGCTCGCATGGGCCAGCCACAGGTATAGAACTGCAGCGTAGACATACCTTTAGACCACAGGGTTGAAATAAAAAGAATTTACCATTTTAGGCCCTTACTTGGAGAGGTGGCGAACATCTGCAGTACCACTGAGACCAATGGGAGTTGCAGATGCTCAGCAACTCTCATTGTAGGTAACCTTTTAAACAAACAATTTTTGCAAAAATTTTTCAATAGGCACCTTTAAAAGGAGAACCCCCCACTCCTGTTCCCTTCAGTTTCCCGCATTATCCTTATGGTTTCTGATTACAGGAAATTGAACAAGATGAAGGTTATAATCAGTCATTTCTAGAAGCAACCAAAACGTAATCTGGAGCTGTTTGAATGTAAAGTTATAGCCTCTTATTTTATAATATCTTTTATACAAACTACATCTCAACATTTTAATGCTTAAGTGACCTTGAGATTAGGAGCTTGTCTACATTTGAAATGCTGCAGCGGGACACCTGTTGTGCTTTCGTGTCGACACTACCTACACCAATAGGAGAGGTTCTCCCATCGGTGTAGATAATCCACAGTCCCAGGTGGTGGTAGCTAGACTTCTTTTGCTGATTTAGTGCTATTTACGTGGGGATTTAGGTCATCTTAACTGTGCAGCTCAGGGGTGTGGATTTTTCACACCCCCGAGCGACATAGCTGTGTCTATCTAATTTGCTAGTATAGACTAGTCCTAGGACATTACGGGTGTATCTACATTAGAAATACTGCACTGATCTAGCACTGTAGTAGTGTAGACATTACAGTGATGGAAGGGGTTCTTCTGTCGCTATAGTAAATCTGCCTCTCCAAGATGTGGTAGCTAGATGCCATAAAAACTGTTGCCACCACAGCCTTATTTCTATGCCATTCTAACAAGATTTTACTGACACTTCTTTTGTTTCAATTCCCTTTTGCAGTGGCTAAGAAACCCAGGCCCACAGCATGAGAAACGGACTCTGTTTGGAGACATGGTGTGCTTCTTGTTTATAACTCCACTGGCGACCATCTCTGGCTGGTTGTGTCTGCGGGGAGCGGTGGACCATCTGCACTTTAGTAGTAGGCTAGAAGCTGTTGGCCTCATTGCACTCACTGTCGCACTCTTCACTATTTACCTCTTTTGGACACTAGTAAGTACTGTTAATTTAACTATCATGTGGTAGGGTGTGTCATATTCTATTACCTTTTATAGGATTTTTTAGAGTAATGGCTGAAGGGGACCCTATAGGTTTCATCCCAATTAAACTGTGCAGAACTCTTCCTTAAAGGTACTTTGCCTTTGGTATTTGGTAATAACTGACTCAGTGCACCACAGGAGATGGCAGGAGGGAACAAGCAAGCCTGAGGGGAGAAGAGTTCAAGACAGATGTTGTAGGTGTGAACGACTATTGACTGCATGGGGAAGAGAAGAGGGAGATTTAAGAGGGATCCTTGTATCCTAAAAATGGCGGCCACTTGGCAGTGGCACAAGCATGGTCTTCTAATTTGACTTCTGACTGCTATTATGCATACACATACTTTTCAAAGTGCTGAGTTTGTGTAAAAATTTAATCTTAGTAGAATATTTTTCAGATCCCTGCTTCTCTAGGCCCCATGTATTCTGCCATGGAATTTGCCACGGAATCCGCCACGGAATCCACACCTTGCTGCAGGATGGTGCTCCAGAATCTAAGCATTCATTTATATAAAAAATAGCCCCATTTTGAGCTCTTGTGATATCCCTCCAAATGGGAACAGAATGCATGAGTTTGGCTGTGCTAGAAGGTGGCTGAACCACCCCAGTGCAGTGCATCCACACTCGTGCTAAAAAACTCCAGTGCAGCCAACAAGCCCTAAGACAACACCATGTTGCATCACTGAGGCTGCAGGCAACCTGAAGCAAGCAATAGCTCTGGGCAACATTCATTCCATTTGTGGTATTGGCAGCCGTGTTACCGATTCTCAAGATTGCGGGCCAATGTGGGAGCTCTCCCAAGAAAACACAGGCAGCTCAGAAATGTTGCCCAAAATGTCTGCAGTTTCTCCCTTCTCCCTCAGTGCTGCTCTTTGCAGCAACTCACCAAAGGAAACAGGTAACATTTCCCTCTGGTAAGTGTGGCTTAATTCTTCAGTGTGTAAACACACTAGGCTGGAAGCACACTCAAAATTAGGCAGCAAAGTGTTTTTGTATTTGATGCTACTTCTCAGGCCACCTTACAGAGCTCGTAGATTTCAAATGATCACTAAGATACTTCTGTACTATACATCCAAGTCACCTTGAAAGCCCAACTGGGGCCTGATTTGTTTCTTAATTTCAGAAATAGTAGTAGGGGTTGGCTACAAAATAGTTTGGCTGAAGAATTAGATTTCATTATTCTTGGTGCATGGACTCTTGGGGATGCCCATTAAATAACTACTGCAACAATTAACTGCAGCTACTAAAAACGACTTGGGTAGGGCTATTCTTACCAATAACATTTAAAAATCACTTGTTTTAAAAAAGGGTTTCTCCTTTAGGGGTATGGAAAGAAGCGTGTGTGTGTCTCTTTCAAAGTTTGGGTAGGTGCTTAGATAGTGTGGTGATGAGCCTGATATCAATACCTAGCTCAATCAGTTTAACTAAAATATACCACCTTCATTGCACCATGGCCCCCTAGTTGTAGTTTTTCTACTGGGGTGGGGGAAGAGAAGGAAGGGGGGAAAAATCCACATCCATTTCTACTATATTACTCAGGGCAGCAGGAGGTAGATGTGTGAGGGAGGCAAAGTATTTCAGCTTACAGAACAGCAACCACTCCCATTTAGGAGGAAGTAAATTAAGTGGTTAGAAGAAGGAAGCCAAGTAGCCAGGACTGGGATCTTAGTGCAGCACTGCTACACAGAAGAGTTTGAGCACATCACTTAAGTGCTGTGTGCCTCAGTTTTCCCCATCTAGACTATGGCTGTAATGTTTCTGTACCAGACAGGGTGTAAGACAAATAGTTTTGTAAGGTGGCTTGACATGCTTAGCTGAAAGGCTCTGTCTATCTGCAAAGCATTTTAGAATACTTTTATTAGCAAGACAGTAAGTTCCTCTGGAAAGGCCAAGATTTTAAAAGCAACTATGATTTTGGCTGCCTAACTAAAGCGCCTTAAAAAGGGCTTGACTTTCAGATGGTATTGGCCACTCAGCTTCTGAAAATCAAGCCCATCCCAAGTGTGTGAAGCTGAAAACACAACACAAAAATCACATCACTTTTGAAAAATTTTGGCCCTCTTATCTTTACTCTCGCTACAGAGTACCATGCACCTCTGTAGAGCACTATATTGCAAATCTTCGTGTTAACAGAAAAGAAAGCACCATCAGCAGATCCATTCTAATCTGAAAGACAGGAACATAGGAGAATCTGCACTGCTCTGTTAGAGAGCCATGGAGGGAATATTCTTATCAGTGCAGGATAAAGTATATGTGCAGCACAGTGATGCTCCTTGGGATTCTGAGGAGGTTCAATAAGGATAAGTGCAGGGTCCTGCACTTAGGACAGAAGAACCCAATGCACAGCTACAGACTAGGGACCGAATGGCTAGGCAGCAGTTCTGCGGAAAAGAACCTAGGGGTGACAGTGGACGAGAAGCTGGATATGAGTCAGCAGTGTGCCCTTGTTGCCAAGAAGGCCAGTGGCATTTTGGGATGTATAAGTAGGGGCATAGCGAGCAGATCGAGGGACGTGATCGTTCCCCTCTATTTGACATTGGTGAGGCCTCATCTGGAGTACTGTGTCCAGTTTTGGGCCCCACACTTCAAGAAGGATGTGGATAAATTGGAGAGAGTCCAGTGAAGGGCAATAAAAATGATTAGGGGACTGGAACACATGAGTTATGAGGAGAGGCTGAGGGAGCTGGGATTGTTTAGCCTGCAGAAGAGAAGAATGAGGGGGGATTTGATAGCTGCTTTCAACTACCTGAAAGGGGGTTCCAAAGAGGATGGCTCTAGACTGTTCTCAATGGTAGCAGATGACAGAACGAGGAGTAATGGTCTCAAGTTGCAGTGGGAGAGGTTTAGATTGGATATTAGGAAAAACGTTTTCACTAAGAGGGTGGTGAAACACTCGAATGCGTTACCTAGGGAGGTGGTAGAATCTCCTTCCTTAGAGGTTTTTAAGGTCAGGCTTGACAAAGCCCTGGCTGGGATGATTTAACTGGGAATTGGTCCTGCTTCAAGCAGGGGGTTGGACTAGATGACCTTCTGGGGTCCCTTCCAACCCTGATATTCTATGATTCTATGATTCTGGGGGAAAAAAAATAAAATTTCAGTTTACTTCCAACAAATCAGTTTAATTTTCTCTATAATCCAAAACTGGCATATGGGTTATTTACACCACTACACCTCAGTGAACCAAGAGCTTAATGAACTGACAACAGGAGATACTTTTTTGGTAGAGAGGTTCTTAGGAATAGGGTAAAATTGCTTCCTTGCAAATTTAACAGCCAAAGTGTCCCAGAAAGACTATTGCTTTTCCTCTAAATTTAGTCAATATCTCTGTGACCTATACACAAAAAATACTTGTGTTCTCGAGTAGGAAGATCTGCATCTTGGGTCTGGAAGCCTTCTATTTAAGCCAAGAATTTAGGGCCAAATTTTGCTTTGATTTACATCCTGAGTGGTGCCTGACTTCTGTGGGATTGGATAGGGAGTATATCAGAGCATTATTTTAATCCTCTAGTTTGCAAAACAATGTAATTGCTGTTTAAAAATATTAAAAGTAAATGCCTATCTGAATGAGTTCACAAGGCACTTAAGTGAGCTTTGAAGCTGGATTCCCCCCAACCCTTGCTATCCAAGTCCAAAGACAAACAGATGCTTACTATGCCAGCGATTGATGTAAAATCATACGTTTTATGTAGCACCTCAGGAGTTCCACGTTGAAGTGTTCAGTGAAAATGGAGATATAGGCTATGTCTCCACTGCAAAAAGCTGTGTTTTTACACTAGATAACTAAGTCAGTGTAAAATCCTAGTGGAGAGAAGGCAGACATAGTAGCTAGTTGAGGTAAACCACAGGTGGGGGAATATAAGGTTGACCTTGATTACCTATACTGAGATAAACACTGTGTATGCCTTGTCTCCCCTAGGATTTTTATATTGAGATAGCTAACTCAAGACAGCTTCGAAGGAGACATTTGCATCACTTAAAATAAGAGTTATTTATATTCCCCAAATCCTCCTGGCAATCAGCCCTGGATGCTTACTTGCAGCTCCTAGAGTAAGGACATGAGTAGCTTCCTTTGACAGTTACGCAGCCCATAGACTGAATGTTTTGCAAGCTCAGTGTAAACAAACAGCAGTACCTTCCTACTGTCCCTCCCTCCCCCCAGACTGCGTGTCTCCTCCAGATATAGGGTCCTCAATTCACTCCATATCTCTTGGATAGCAATGACCTACAGAAGTGGTGCAGTTGCATAAAAATCAATGACAAATAAAGTGTCTGTCAACAGTACACAGGCAGTTCCCACCCATGGCTCAAGAGTACTATATTATTGTCATATATTACCAATACACTTCACAAATGAAGGGTCTGATACCATTGCCTTCAGTGCTAATGCATATAAGGTAATTGTGTGTGCAAAAACTGCTGACAGCTGTCAGTATCTACGCCACAATCACTTCTCTCACTACTGCTAGTGCATCTGTGTGAGAGATGGAACACAATAGCTTTTATCACAATGTTATTGCTAAACATGTATGTAAAGGCAGGAAGTGAAGTGTTCTGCATCCAGTTGAAACTGCAGTGGGTCTTTAGATAATGTTTGGAACCCAGTTTGATAATTTCTGGCTGAAAATGGATAGACACAAAAATGTGGGCCTTTCCTTCTCTTCTCAGAGGGGACCTCCACTTACCTCTCCTTATCCCTAGGGTGAGTTACTGCCATTTTCTATCTCCATGTTTTTTTTGCTGTCACTCACCTGCTCCCTTCCTTTTCCTGGCAGCCACTCAATCCTCTGCCTGTGCCTTCCTCTCTAGTCTCCTGCTACTCCCAGTCTGCTCTCATATATTCCTCATCCCCATAGCCTTCCTTCAAGTTCCCCTCTCCCCCGCCACCTCCGCAACAGTCTCATTCTTTGTAACATGTTCCCCCTCACAGTCTCAGACCTAGGCCACACCTAGTGAATAAGAGTGGTCATCTGTACCGACATTAATCTGGCTTCAAACTCATTCAAAATATGGAGTACTAGTACCTATCTTTACAACTGCAACCCCCACTTCCTCTTGCAAAATATGAAGGGAAACGTTGGCCATCTCACCTGAGAGCAGTCTGGTTTCAATTCCACTGAAAACAAAGGTGGACCTTTTTAATGCAGGTGAAAGTCATAAGCAAGCACCAGCTTTTCTGGAGATCCTGAGCAACTTAAAAAAACAACCCAAACAGCTCCCTAAAATGAAATACTCATGCTACCATGGTGAGAACTGGCAGTTCTGCAACATGGCGCATAACTACTGTATCTTCTGTGGAGTCTTGAGTCTGACACATTAATTGGGGGGAAAAAAAGGGTGGAGGGGACAGAAGCAGAAGAGCATAAGCCTCAGTCATTATGTATGTGCCTACCTGTGAGCTACCTGCTGATCTTCACAATGAAGTTACTACCAGTGTCTCAACTGTCAGCATTAAGCTGTATATCAGATTCATTTGTTTCCAAGTTGCTGCCAATAATTTAACTCTTACAGAAGTGGCTTCTTCCCAGATAGGGGAGCTAACTAGTTTGTAAGATTGTGCGGGGAGATAGGAATGGACTCTGGCCCAGGTTTTGTCCCGAGCAACTGCACTTCCCTGCTGCTGAAAACTTGTGATGCAGTCTGTGCAAGCAAGGTCTCTAGCTTCAGATTTTCTTCTCGCTACTGTTTTTATCCAACCATTAGGCTGGTAATACATGACCATAGAGGTCAGGAAAGGATAGGCAGGGATAGTAGGGTATCATGGGAGGATTAAAGTAGTAACAGGGAGTTCTTTGTTGGGAATGAGTAGACAGCAGCGAATGGGGATGGGTAGCACAGGGGAGCTGAAAATAAACATACTAGCATTCAGTACAATTCATTACAGATAGAACAGCAGGTCTCAAATTTTAGCAACACCCACTTTGATTTAAAATTTTTTGCAGACCCCCAAGCTGGCTTCTAATTTTCCCTGAGGGTGTTTATTTCTTGTTTCTAGTTTATTTCATTCTAGGACACCAAGTATTTTTAAAATGTATAATCTGTTCTCTCCTGATCTTCCACCAGGTGTCATTTAGGTACCACTGTAGATTATACAATGAATGGCGTCGGACCAATCAGAGGGTGATACTCCTAATTCCAAAATCTGTCAGCGTTCCTTCTAACCAGCAGTCATTGCTGGGCCTTCATTCAGTCAAAAGGAACTCAAAGGAGACAATCGTTTGATTTTGGCAGTTCTGCACTGGAGTCATGCACTAAATAGACTTTCTTAAATCCATGGGCTCTGATTCCATCCAGAACCTGGTACAGTGCTATTCCAATTTACAAACTCTTTACAGACGAAGAAATCATTGTTTTAATTCAAATCATGGATGCTGCAATCATATGATATTTGCTAAGCTGCCAAACATGTTTATTTAGCAGATACTGTATGGAATTCTACAAACTCATGTTAATACCTGCCTTGTCAATGATGCAAGCCCTCCTTTTTTATTATTGTTTAAAAATATTAAAACTATGATAATTAACAATGCAAAAACAAATTTCAGAGTGCTTTATTTTAACAGTATTATTTCTGTGGGTATCTGGACAGGAACCAGTCCTGAATATTTTATTTTACTGACTCAAAGGAGATGGCATTACAAGAAGGAAATTGTGCTACATTTAGTTTTATTTGAAGTGCATCTTATACTAATCTTGGATTATTAAAAATGTTTTTAAGGTGAGTTCTACAAATGGGCATTCTATTTATCATAAAAACCCATTAAAAAGCATTCTCTTCTATTTCTTGTTTGGTAGTGAAAACCTGAGAGAAAATATTTTTTTCTAATAAGAAAAATGCAAAATGTGTGAAAAAGTCTCTCACAGATTGCAATAATCTTCCGAGTCAAAAATATTTCATAAAGCAGTTCCCAAAAAAGGACTCAGTTACAGGGTTATTTCCTTTTCATTTGGAAGGAGCAAATTAACCCCAAATTCTGCACTAAAGTTACACTGGTGTAACTAAAGAGTGAGTTACTTTTTATTTACCCCCGAGCTAAATTTGGCCCTATTAATTAATTTTGTAAGGGGGACTTTGCATACATAATGAATTAGTAGATCATTAGACATTTCCTTGGAAGCCTGAACATGTCTTGCATAACAATTAGCCTTACTCTAGAAATGCTGAATTTTCAGCTTGACAGGTAAATTTAGTGGAGTATATAAACTCTCTCATTGTAGCATTGAGACTAAGGCTCTTTATAAAATGTAAAACACTACATGCTATTATGACCACACTGAATTTTGAATCTGAATATTAAGTTGTATTCCTGGATAGTATTTCCTGCTTTCAACCATCCCCTTTATTTTTATATTTTTAAATCAATTCATTCACTGACTCTTAGATTTTGGCTCTCACATTATGCAATAAGGGATATGTAGTTATGTGGGAAGACTCATTTTGTACTGAATGCTTCTACAGCTAAAAGCTATTAAATGCTGCTGGCAAGCTAGTGGTAAGTAACTTATTTGCCATTTTAAAATAAGGATTTCTAGAACATGATGAGGGTAATCCCACCCTGCTTTGTTTCCCACCCTGCGGAGGAATTGAAAAGTGGTAAAGTGTGTGTTGTGAGGAGGTAATGATTTATATTTCTGATGGATCAAGCTGATGCGGGTGTTTTGTCAGCCAAGATAGAGCTATTTAAATACAAAGCTCTAGCAAACAAACCCATCAGCCATGCTTTGTGCTGTCTCAGCTCACATGTATTTGGAGTTGTAATAATAGATTTTCCTTTCGACACTAATTCCAGTGATACAAGTATCTAATATTCCATTTAGTCATAAGCCCTCCAGGGGTATTAGAACTACAAACAGCCATCATTGCCTAAGTTTTCTATAATCAAATACCAACTTTGTCCATCTGTCACACTTTACCCTTCACAGAGAAATATGATCAACTCTCACTTGACAATCATTTTTGCTCTGCAGTCTGTCTACCTTTAATACTTTAGCACAAAAGAGACAGCACAATTAATGATATAGCTGGGATACAGTCTTCCCGCAATGGCACCAAGAAGGTAGGTTCCTATCATGCAGATATATTATTACATTTTGTGCCTAACATGCAAGAGTGGAACAGAGATCTTTGAAAGAGGCGGCTTTATATCCCGCACCCCATATTCATGAATCAGTGCTACTGAGGTCTTTTTGCTCTACATGCGCCAAAGCAACATTATGGTGCCTTGTTCTCCTCCAGACAGCAAGACAGTGGGGTGAGTGCTACTAATGTCACATTCCCACCTTCCTCTCTGGACCAAAGACCTAGCAGTCAGAAAGATCCTAGTGACCAGCTCTGATTCCTCTTTCTCTAGGAGTAAGTGATCTTTTCATACTGAATCACTGTTTGGATTGATGTAAATTCAAAATTGGTGTCTATTAAAACAAAAGTTATTAACAACAGCAACAAACTCAATTTTTTGCTTCTGAAGGGACTTTAAGGGTAGTAAATATCTATAGCACTAGCTACACTTAGAGCTAATGACAACACGACAAAGGCTCCAGTGTGCTATTACAACAGATCCAGTAAAGTAAAAACTAAATGCTAAGTACAACTAATAAAGAATGAGTGGTTTTGTTTCTTTTGTTAAACGTATCTCATTCTTTCCTTTGGCTGGCAGCAGCACAACCATGGTCCTCAAAAGGATTTTTCACCCATACCTGAAGTTGAGCTTCTCATTCATTTTCCAAGTAAAAATTCAGCCGAGGGGGAATGGTACATGATTTAAAATTGTGAACAGAAAACAACAATGCAACCCTACACAAAGTTAGAAAGCAGCAGGCACAAGTCAGCTTCATTTCTTCCTCTTAGACCCAGTCTTGCCCTGAAATTTCAGCAGACATAATGCATATTTAAAAAAAGATTAAATTTATTCCAGCAGTGATGCTAAATAGTTTTAAATACTGGAATCAAAACTATGTTATGCAGCTAAAGGCATCCTATGTTTTGTTCTTCTAAAAAAAGTATGAAATTTAGGGAAAAAATTATATTATTCATGACATTAATAAAATATACGACTATGGAAAAAAGTACTTAGATTGAGACCTCTGTAAACCAGCATTTATTATTAGAACTTCACTTTTAGCAAGTTACATATTAACACCACTGACCTTTTGAATGCAATCTGTGACTATGTAGAAATGTTCAACATTGTCAGATCATGCTCTGTTGGATGCCATTTCAAAGACAGACATGAGAAATATTTATAAGGCTGATAGTTTGTTTCAGAGGGACTGGGGGTAAGCGGTCTTCATCAGAGGGCTCTGACACATAGGAAGACTCTCCCCCCACTTCCCCACCCCCCCTTCAGCATTTTCCTTTATCAGAAACTGACAAGCAGTCAATTTCTTCTCAAACCAGCTCCACACCCAGACTGCCTCTCTTTGCAGGGCTGCTGGATAATTGTTTATCTATCCTCCACTTTTATTTCAGGCTCTTGAAAGCTGACTGGTCCCTGTTTCAGAATGGTGTGTACATGGAGTTTACTTTAAAAAGGGAGGGGAGGGAGGAAAAGAAGAGTGGTCTCACTTTTTCAGTTTCAGGATCTTTCCAATTTAACGAAAAACAAGAGATGTTTACGAACAGCTTGACAGCTCTTTGATGAGGACCAGTCTCTAGAGGACCAGCAGGAGGCAACTAAAAGCCTATGATAAAAGATTATTGTTGGTTCTGGGCTCCAGACATGGCTGGTTTATAAACTAATATTGCCTCCTAGTACATATAAAAAACAAGAAATATAAATAGGAATTTACCCCATATGAGATTCCCTTTCAATTAACCACACCTGTCCCCAACTACTCATACCTGCCTCAAAAACAGGGCTTTTGTGGGACCATTTGCTACCACTAATATGGTGCCTTTGTGAGCCTATTGCCCTCTAGTGGCTGACCCTGCTACTACAGTTCTCCATCAAGTATTAGAGGCCTATCTTTTAGAGTTGCCGGATCTGTGATCCAGCCTTAGCTGAGAGCACAATATATAACCTTGTCTATTGGCGGACATGAATTCACCACCACAACACAAACCATTTGGGGAAGAAAGCCTCCTGTATAACTCAAGTAGGAATTGACTAAGGGTAAGACACAAAGGAAGGCCTCAACATATCCAGAAGGGGAAGAAGGGGGGGTTAACAAAAAGAAAAAACATACTCCAATTCCCCATAATTCTTATCATACTATCAGATGACTGCTTTTCCTTTTCTCCTGTGGGCCTTGTGGTTATCTAGACTACTTAGAAGGATCTCAAACTAGAGATTCAACACAGGCAAACGCATCCCTTGTTCTGTCTCAAATCAGCCAGATTCCTCTGAAATATATTCTTTAAAATCTATGCTTTCATGGCTGTAAATACTTATCTGGGCAGTTGAGGTTGGCTCTCAGTTCTCAAATAGCAGGGAGCACCAAAGAAATGCTGGCTAGTGTCTCTGGTTCTAGGAGTAGAATTAGTCTCTACATGACACCACTAGGATGAATGCAGCAAGTTTATACAAAGATCTTTTGAATACAAGAGGGTAGGTATATTGTTCTGTAGGGTTCTTAAATTATTACAAATGGAATGTCATCTGGCCAGGACACTTGGAATCAATCCAAGTGGATATGTCCACACTGCTCTTTTTAGTGCTGTAGTGCAAGTCCCACGAGCTTAAGTCTGTAGGCTCAGGCTCTGAGACTCGGTGCCATGGGTTTTGGTTTGTTTGGGTGGGGTTTGCACTGTAGAGATACCCTAAGGGTCAGGTCTAATTCCCTTTTTCGATATGCAGTTTGGAGGTAATGGAAGAGGAGTGCTTGGAAAAAATAGGCTTTTATATGGCTGGCTGACTTGTCTAGCCATGATCATGTCTGCTATTGTTTTAATACTACATATGCTGTGGTGTGAATGAGAGTGTGTTTAGCATTCCATTGGCAGTCAATAAAGGTTTAATTAAGTTAGCTTCATTCTCTTGGAGCTTCACATGGATGGGATTGTTGTTGACCCACCATTTTCATAGCTTGCCACCCCCCGCCAAGCATTAAACTGAAGCATCACTGTTTATCCTATAAACTTATTAGCATGCATTTAGCCCCAGAAAAGACTGAAGGATGTTACTCTCTGTTCACATGTCCACAGTAAATGAGTATCTCTTACTGCTGAATTTACATGCATCACAGCACTGTTAACAAAAACAAAAGCCAACTTGTAGGATTGGAGCTGTTAAAGGCTCCAGTTTTAAAAGGCAGCCAAAGCACAGATCAGAGACTTGCTGACAACATCTAAAGTAAAACCGATCCCCTTATTCTGTGTAATGAGAGTTTATAAGCAAGGTATGTCTACACTTACCATTTAAAGAGCAAAAAGTCCCGTTTTTTTGCTAAAACTGCAGGAGCATCTATACTTGTTAATGACTTTTTGTGGTGAAACTCAGAAGTTTCACCACAAAAAGAAAACCACCTTCACGAGAGGCATAGAGCTCTTACCACTGCTCCTTTAGCGGTGCTGTGAAAGTGAAGACACATTCTAGCAGCGTAAACACCCTTTGGCCTCCGGCGAATATCCTTTAGTTCCAAAAGCGACCACTCTGGCCAGCATCTCCGCTGCTCTGACACACAGGACATCCGCCCCTCCCCCTGTAAGCCCCAGGAAGTTTGAAGCTCCCTTTTCCTTTGTTTACAGATGCGGGGGAAGCAGCCAGACAGCAGGAGGTTTTAAAAAAAAATGCCACAGAAGAAACCAGGAAGTAAAGGTGTTCCTGAGACAAAGCAGGGCAGGACGGGGCACTAAGCAAATGCCTTCCACTCACCCCCCCTCTTCCCACAAGACCTATCGAGAGAGTTGCACTTTGGGATAGTTGCCCTAAAGCGCTGCTCTCGTTGGGGATGGTAGTGTAAACACTCTCTGACGCCCGAGGAATTGAGTGAGTACACAAACCAGCACTAAGTTTCACCGGTGATAGTACAGTGCAAAAACTCCGTACGTTTAGACATACTCTTATACCCACACTCCCAATTTATGGAATGTGATTAATAAAAAACGAGGCCTATCATTCTCATTTTAAGTCCCAGTTGCATGTGCATTTTCAGTGTAATTTCTTTTTGTTCCCAATTTGGCCTTTCTTTGAAAATATTTCTCAAAATTCCAACATTGGTTCTCACTAATAGAAAGCCATTAAGTTGGTGGGGAGGAGGGAAGGATTAAGGGAAACTGATGTTTTAATCAAAGATGCCCTAATTATAAAATGGCCTTAGAACAACACTGAATCTTGGTGAATGATGAATCTTTTATATGGCTTCATTGATACCATTTTAAAAAAAATCATGGTCTGACTCTCACCAACCATTTCACAATCTAATGGGCACAGTAATCAAGAAATGCACTTTCTTAGAGAAGTCAAACTCTAGCCTTCTACCTTATAAACAGCCACTTATATACATAACGGGCCAGAAATACAAGATACCATTGGATAGCTGTTCGGTGTCTTGCATGAAGTGCGTTGGTAGTTTCAGTCATGCTTACAGCAGACCCATGAGACTCACCACCACAGCAGTCACTAAACATAAGGATCAGGAACTGAACAGCAGTGGACTAAGCCACTCTCACCACTAGAAGCAGCTCTTGCAGGTCAGGGTGGAGGCATGTTCAGAAAGTTCACAGGGTCACCGCCTGTACTGTGCATGTTGCATAGAAAACACAGTCCAGTCTTCAGCACAATCAATCCAGATACTTAGCATCAGCACACCTTTAACTGCCTCTTCAGCCCACCTCCAAAAAGGTGGTTCTTGAAAGTACACTGCAGGAGAACAGATACTAAAATAAAAGTTGAATTAGGCTAGCATGGAAACAAGTTTCAAAAAGTTCTGAGATTACAAAATGTCTGTAGCATAATGTAAACAAACATCCATGTAATATCCAAATGGTACTTTGCTATTACACCCAATAAAATATTAATGGCAGACTAGCATTAGAGGTGCAAGAGTGGGAACTTGCTATAATCCTCACAGGAATATGAAGAGGAAATCAGTAGGGTGCAACAAAAATATGAGTATAAACAAATTTTAGCAGGAGAGGAAAACTAAGAACACAAAAAGATTACAATGGAGGAGGAACTTGGTAAGGAAAGAGGAAGTCTAATGGTAGTTATCAAATATTTCTCAAAGCTGCGCTGGATTCGCTGAAAGGGAAGTGAGTTGCATAGTATGATTAAGATTTCTAAGGTTTTTATATTCCAATATGAAAATTCTGTAAAAATAAGGCTGCAGACTGCTATTGAAGATTTTAGTATAAAAACAACTTTGCATTAATTTCATACAATGCAGGTGGGGTGGTTGACAACTTAGTATGCTAAGGGGAATGGGTCTAAGATACAAAACTGTTCAGATATTTATATCATATAGAGAACTGTCAAAGTGAAATATGAAAAGCCATAAGCACCACTTACGCCTGAAAAAGGCTAGATGCAGACACAAGACATTCACTTCTCCAGCATGTGAATGTAGGTCCAAAATCTGTTTTAGTAATTTAGTAACTCTTGCCTGAATTGCACATATTCTATGGGCTTGTCTACCATAGCATTTTTCTTAAAATCTGACCATTACAAGCGTTACAGGATGCATCATAGGACATAGGCACTTGTTCTGCATACCGAAAAGCATGCTGCACACTTTACAGACACAAGAATATGGTTCCTGTTGTTTACAATATAGGGCCCCAAACCCATAAAACAATTATAAATATGCTTAACTAAATGCATGCAAGTAGTTTAATTGAAGTCCTGACCCAACAAGCAAAGGTGCCAGCACCCTGTGTATTATGAGTTTCACTGTTGTCTCCTACTTTGCTACTTTCCCTTGTTTCCATTGGAGCAAGAGAGAAAGGAAAATGTTTTCAAAATTAGAAAAAATGGATTTTTAGCCACAAAAATTAGCAAGTTTAGGACTTGAAACGACTTTCAATTTTTAAGCTGATTGGATTGCCAGTTGACATCCCCTTTAAGGAATGGGCAAAGTGACAGTTCAGTTAAAGTTTGGATTTTTTAGTATTGTATTATGTATGTCATCTAGAACCTACCTAAAATAAACCTGCCAGTCAAACCTTGCCTGATTCACACAAATAAGTCATGTCAAAGACATCAATAAGGTATAAAATATATACTTCACACTAAAACCAAGCTGACCTGTTAAGAGAACAAATTCTATATAACACAACACAGGAATTACAAGCTGCAACGTTGGTATTCTAGACATTATAATTAGTTACAATAAAGAGCAAAACATTTCAGCGTCTGGGCAATAACTCAACAGGAAAACACTATTCTAACATTCATGGCCTGTGTTCAGCAGGAAGTCAGACTATTTGATCATAGCAGTCCCTTCTGGATGTAAAGATCTATGCAACAGCCTCATGAGGCTAATTAGTACCTAAAAAAATTACTAACACTTAACCATTGAACTGAAGAAGAAAACAAGCAGAGGGACATTTTTAGCCCCATGTAACTTTCCTTTGCATTCTACCTGTGAGGGAAGATGAGCCAAGCCTAGAGAGAATACTAGAGAAGCACAGGTTGGTCAGATCTGTTAAGTCACACTAGGAAAAGCTAAAAATACAGATTAAAAAAAACTAAGTTTTGCCTTACCCCTATGACAGATCCATTATTTCTGATGGAAAGCACAACTTATGGGAGTAGCAACCAGTGTTAACCATTCAACCATCACAAAGTGAAAGTAATGAACAAATACAAAACTATGCACAACACTTAGAGGGTACTGTGGGGTCAGAGACCATTCTAAATTAGAATTAGCCTGCGTTAAAAAAAGATAACATACAATACAGCAGCAGGACAGAAAATAAAAGTAGGTGTTGTTGCATGTATCAGAACAGAATTTCTTCCCATTACCAGAACCTGCTTGCAAACTTTGTAACTATGTTGATTCTGGTGCTGAGCAGATTGGCTGTGTTGATTTATGTTGTTCCCAAGATGATCACAAGGTATTTGCTAGTGAACTAGAAAGTTAGCTTAAGATGGTGATTCTAAAGGAGAGGGCAAGCCAGCATCTAGTCCTGAAATCCATTTAGACTTAATGCACTTAGTGTGCCCTCAATCTGTTGTGAAATGAAGCAGGAACAGGTTACTCAGCCATGCAGTGCTGTCCCCCCCAAATGGGTGCTCTAATCCTATGCACCTCAGATCAGAGCTTTTAGGTAGCAGTGTCTGTTTGGCCCTTGCATGCGCATGCCACAGCCTCATGCCCTGCACCGAGGCTATATAGATGAAAGGATGAACTGCCCTCAGTTCCTTTCTACCATGGAGTCTGTTGTAAAGAACCCTGAAGCAGAGGGGAGACACGAGGGTAGTGGAGCACTCATAGGGGGACACATCTCAAAGAACCACAGTTTCAGCACAGGATGAGTAACCTTCTCTTTCTTCTTCAAGATTCAGAGTAGCAGCCGTGTTAGTCTGTATCCGCAAAAAGAAAAGGAGGACTTGTGGCACCTTAGAGACTAACAAATTTATTTGAGCATAAGATTTCGTGAGCTACAGCTCACTTCATCGGATGCATGCAGTGGAAAATACAATGGGAAGATTTTATATACACAGAACATGAAACAATGGGTGTTACCATACACACTGTAACGAGAGTGATCAGATAAGGTGAGCTATTACCAGCAGGAGAGAGGAAAAAACAAAACAAAAAACCCCCACCTTTTGTAGTGATAATCAAGGTGGGCCATTTCCAGCAGTTGACAAGAATGTCTGAACAACAGTGGGGGGTGGGGGGGAGAGGAAATAAACATGGGGAAATAGTTTTACTTTGTGTAATGACATATCCACTCCCAGTCTTTATTCAAGCCTACGATAATGGTGTCCAGTTTGCAAATTAATTCCAATTCAAGCAGTCTCTCGGAGTCTGTTTTTGAAGTTTTTTTGTTGTAATATTGCGACTTTTAGGTCTGTAATTGAGCGACCAGAGAGATTGAAGTGTACTCCGACTAGTTTTTGAATGTTATAATTCTTGACATCTGATTTGTGTCCATTTATTCTTTTACGTAGAGACTGTCCCATTTGGCCAATGTACATAGCAGAGAGGCATTGCTGGCATATATCACATTGGTAGATGTGCAGGTGAACGAGCCTCTGATAGCGTGTTTCCCATGGGAGTTCCGATCTAGGCGACTATCAAGCAGTACCCTCTACGCAGGGGTGGGACTTTGGAGTCAAGTTTAAGATTGAAGATGGAACAGAAGAGCCAAATACTGCATCAGAAGCTGAGGCATTAGACACTTCAGAGTGTTCAGCAAATGTATGAATGGACAGTCAAGCTACAGCTCCACATAAGTCTGTGATGAGAGCATTCTTAAGAAAGGATACTGAAATACAGAGTGATTGTGTAGAGTGAGTTAATATTCTAGAGGGAGGTTGAAGATCACAAGAGTGATAGCAGTAGGCAATTCCGCTAGATAGCCATTTAGAGTCTCTGCTTGGAAATTGGAGATCACTGTCCAGAATGGAGAGAAAAAACCTGGGAGATTGCCTCAAAGGCTTGTTCCGAACTAAAAGGTCAATGCCCTCTCAACATCAAGTATATTTTAATGTTGCATCTCCTTTATCCTAGTGTGGCATATGGAAGAAAACTGTAAGGTGGATAGGTTAATTTATGTGCAAGTCCAAAGATACCTTTGGCAGTAACTTGGGATGCGGTCAGACAGACCTTATTCTTAAAGAAGACAGGGTATAGCATCAAAGCCCCTCTCTCACCCACTCTGAGCAGAAATAATGGCTAAAAGAAATGCAGTTTTCGTAGACCGCTATAGAAGAGAGCAGGTTGCCATAGGTTCAAAGGAAGGCCTTGTAAGACACCCACGTACCAAGTTGAGGTCCCATGTTGGCATAGGGCATTTGATTTGAAGGAGGAGGTTGTCCAGTCCCTTGAGAAACCTCTGTTGTAGGATGAGCAAAGACAGAAAACTCTCTACCATACGATGGAAGACCGTAATAGCTGCCAAATGCACTTATGGATTTTAAAAGATAAACCTGTCTTTGTTAGTTCTAAGATATAATCTAATACATATGATAGTGGCAAAGATGTAGGTGAAAGATGTTTTAGGTCACACCAGTGTTTGAATCTCATCCAGTTTTGGGTATATGTGTCACAAGTAAATTGTTTCCTGCCATGTAACAGCACTTTATTTACTTCCTCAGAACAAGTTGTTTCTAACCATGCCAACCATTGATCAGGGACAGATTCTCTACCCAGAAGACCTGAAGACTGCTTCCTGGAGTCTTTTTGAGAGGCATTTCTTCTTCAATGCTCTAGGGGAGTGTTGCGCTAAGGAGGTTAAAACAGTTGACCTGTTGAGAGACCGCTGTAATGTGGGGGGAGTCCCCTCACCAGGGTCAGAAGCTGGCTCGAGCGAACGCTCCGTTATGAAGAGACAGTTTAAGTTGTCGGTTCTTTCTAACCAGACTTTAGTTGCAGACAGAAATTACAATTTTTTGGAACATGTGACTCCCCAAGGCAGCAGACACACCAGGAGTGTCCATCACTGCTCAGGATAGCCTCTCAGCACCATAGGCAATGTTTAAACTTGGAGAACTGGTTTAAGTTTTCCTGAGGGGAAGAAACAAAACAGGTGGAGGTACAATGGTCATTTTTTTTAAAAAAAAAATCTTATACTTTTAGAAGATAGCTGTAGTAATTCTATAGTTTTAAAAACAAAGCTAACCACCACAAAGGAAATAGAGAACTAAAACTATTAAGCACATGAGAAAAATACAGTAAACTCAACTCAGATGCTGCCGACGGTCTGTCGCAAGCAGACAATGGAGAAGGAACTCAGGGTGGTTTGCCCACACAGCTCTATATAGCCTTAGTGCAGGACACGAGGCCGTCAGCATGCACAGGCCTAACAAACACTGCTACCTAAAATCTGAGGGCACCCATAGGAACACTACTCGAAGCAGCAGCAAAGCCACTGGCTTCAGAAGTAGGCACCCTATCATGTCTCAGTGGAGTGCTAGGTACAGGGAAGAACATCTGGTCCTAACTCCCTTCCCCAAGCACTGCAGTCCGTTCCAAATGCAAAGTTACTCTTCTGAGCAGGGAAGCAGGAGTTTTTTAAATGTTGTCACTGGGGCTTCAAACTCCTGCAGATGTGGATAAGATTTCAGGAATTTATTGCTAAGCTAGGGGAGTCTCCAACCCTTCCAACAGCGCATCTGTAACAATCCTCCTCCTCATCTCCAGATGGAGTGCAAGTGACGGAGAAAACTGCACAGGGCGGAGGGTGTAAACAAGGTAACGAAAAACTCACTTCTCAGATGAAAGAATCCTTTGTAAAAGGTCTCTGAAAACCAAAGGAAACATCCACTCTACTTGGCTGAGGGAGAGAGTGAGGAAAGAATGGGGGAAGACGGGGGGGAGGGGGGGAAAATCAGTAAATATGCTTCAAATTTAACAAAGACAAAAAGAACTCTGCTTCCATTCCAATGGGCTGGAGAGATCTTGCATGCAACAGAGGAAACATTTTCAAAGAACAGGACCAAAAAAAATCTTAGCCATAAAAAAGCCTGGTACATTTAGCACTTGAAGCTCCTTGAAACTCTAAAGTTGACATCCATTTTAAGCAATGGGCACGTAGTAACAGTGCAAAGGTATCATTTGTTTTGTATATATTCTAGGGTCTATTTAAAATAAACCAGGGCTGTAAGCAATTAAAAAAAAAATCAATTGCAGGATTTCACTTTTAAATAATATAAATACTATTTATATAAATATTTTGGATGTTTTGCACATTTTCAAATATATTGATTTCAATTACAAACACACTACAAAGTGTCCAGTGCTCACTTTATATTTTTTATTATAAATATTTGCACTTTAAAAAACAGTATTTTTCAATTCACTTAATACAAATACTGTAGTGCAATCTCTATCATGAAAGTTGAACTTACAAATGATTTGTGTTACATAACTGCACTCAAAAATAATAAAACCAGAGCCTACAAATCCACTCAGTCCTACTTCTCGTTCAGCTGATCGCTCAAACAAGTTTGTTTACATTTGTAGGAGATAATGCTGCCTGCTTCTTGTTTACGTCACCTGAAAGTGAAAATAGGCATTCACATGACACTGTTGCAGCTGGTGTTGCAAGATATTTACATGCCAGATGGGCTAAACAGTCATATGTCCCTTCATGCTTCAACCACCGTTCCAGAGGACATGCGTCCATGCTGATGACAGGTTCTGCTCAACAACGATCCAAAGCAGTACAGATCAACGTATGTTCATTTTCATCATCTGAGTCAGATGCCACCAGCAGAAGGTTGATTTTCTTTTTTGATGGTTCAGGTTATGTAGTTTCCGCAACGGAGTATTGCTCTTTTAAAACTTCCAAAAGCATGCTCCACGACTCGTCCCTCTCAGATTTTGGAAGGCACTTCAGATTCTTAAATCTTGGGTTGAGTGCTGTGGCGATCTTTAGAAATCTTATATTGGTACCTTCTTTGCGTTTTGTCACATTTTCAGGGAGTGTTCTTAAAACGAAGAACATGATGGGTCATCCTCTGAGACTACTGCAACATGAAATATATGGCAGAATGCAGGTAAAACACAAAGCAGGAGACATACAATTCTCTCCCAAGGAGTTCAGTCATAAATTTAAATGAGCGCCATCAGCATGGAAGCATGTCCTCTGGCCTGGTGGCCAAAGCCTGAAGGGAAATACAAATGTTTAGCATACCTGGCACGTAAATACCTTGCAATGCCAGCTACAAAAGTACCATGTGAATGTCTGTTTTCACTTTCAGGTGACATTGTAAATAAGAAGCCAGCAGCATGATCGCCTGTAAATGTAAACAAACTAGTTTCTCTTAGCAATTGGCTAAACAAGTAGGAGGACTGAATGGACTTGTGGGCTCTAAAAGTTTTACATTGTTTTGTTTTAGAGTACAGTTATGTAACAAAAAAAATCTACATTTGTAAGTTTCACGTTCACGATAAAGAGATCGGTACATGTATGAGGTAAACTGAAAAATACTCATTTATCTTTTTACAGTGCAAATATTTGTAATAAAAATATAAAGTGAGTACTGTACACTTTGTATTGTGTAGTAATTAAAATCAATATATTTGAAAATGTAAAAAAAATATCCAAAATATTTAATACATTTCAATTAGTATTATATTGTTTAACAGTGCAATTAAAACTGCAATTAATCTAAATTAATTTTTTTGATGTAATCACATGAGTTAACCGTGATCAATCAACAGCCTTAAAATAAACCCATCAGAACAAGGATACCTTTTGCCTGTCTGACACAAGTAATGACTTCTGTCCACAGCAGTGGATCCATAAATAACTTGTTAATGAAAATTCACGTAGCATAGTAATTCTTATTTCAGAAATAAATCACTACTGTCTCTTTGCCTTTAAATACTATTCAGAGGTTTCTGCTATGGGCTTCCTGAGTTCTGAAAAACAGCTATTCTAAAATCAAACAGATGGAAACTTTAAAGAGAGTCATGAAATGGAAAGAGTCTGGAATGAGTCAACATTTGTCTTCACTAAGACATTAAATTTAGTTATAACTCACATACAGCAACTTTCATCCAAGGACCGTAACATATTTTACAGTTTCAAATACACTGAAGTTATTGAATTAAGATCATAGGAAACGTCTCCAGCCACTCAACTTCTATTTCCAACAGATTTCTGTTTATTACAGTAGCCTGCAGAAACTCTTATCACACAACAGCTACTTAATTAAAGACTGAAGTCAGAGTTAGATGTAGCAAAAGTAGCAAGGTTGGGAAACTTAAGGAAGTTCTAAATATTGATCCTTTGCAAAACTCATCTGACAAGCATTAACTGTCCTATTTGGGGCAGGCACTTTTAAACAGTTTACTTCCTTGCTCATTAGATAGTCCCTCCTTTGCCTGAGGAAACTTACTTCACATTATAATCGATTAGCATGCATTTTGTGCCTTCAAAAAGGCGGACAGTTCCCCCTCTCTCCCAGTAATGTCCATAATATGCAAGGTACTGAATGAGTATAAAAGCAGTTTCCCCTGAAGAGTTCCCTGTCCAAATATCGCTCTGCCACTCCATTGCTCAAGACTCCACATAAATAACAAAATATACAACATTTGAAAAAGTAGTTCCTTCCTTAACAGTTAGACAAGAACTCAGGATATTTTGTTTGTTTCTCCTGCAAAAAGTGAATAAAATAACTGACTCAAATAACAATTTAGGTTTATTTTCTCAGAATTTTTTTATACTATGCCAGATGCTTGAACAAGTCTAATTCAGACACGTTTGGATAGTTCCTTCCTTCTCCATGCAGCTGGGAGGCAAATCAAGTGGAAGCAGGAGTGAACACATAGGTATATTTGGTTTCATTAGAACTTATTAGTACTCATCCATTGTATTTAAAATGATTAAGGCTAAAGGGTTAATTAATTTGCCAAGAACAGAACAAATGCAACTTGTTTTATAGAAGTTACAGGACCAACCAATAAGAACATGCAACTCGCCTCAAGACCCACAGATCCAAAGGCTAAAAAGCACTTGAACTATATAAACCTTATTTCTGAAAAATAAAACCAGCTTCCATTTAACAGGGAATGCTGTTCTGGTTCAAATAGGAACCTGGCTGTATTAACATAGCAATAAAATATACCAGATTTGGGCTAACATGCAATTAAATCACTGAATAGTTCCTCATATTGTGAGGTAACCTACAGCTGTCAAGAAATGGCAGCCTTGGACAGGATTTACTGTACCTGTTATGTACTGGAGAAAAAAAAAGTCTTCACACATTAGTGCAAAAGAAATCATTCATGTGTTCATGCACATCACAAGTGGAACATGTCTACAAGGCTAACTACTAGATGTTAGGAAGTCAGGGAATAAACTAAGAATGACCTTCAGAAATAGTCCTGAGAACCATAGTCAGTGCAACATTGCACAGTGCTATTAGCAGTTAATTCACTGATCAGGATCTGTCCTAAATACATCAGCTTAGGTTAACTCTCCCCTAAATCAGTGCATATGTTAAGAGACTTTAATGCAGCAACCGAAGTAGTCAAGTGGATTTTAATGCAACTTCACTCCAGGATACACAAAAAACCTCCGTGTGAGGGAGCAAGAATCTTCACTTTTCACAAAACAAAAACTGCACTTGGTATATATAAATGTGACACCTTCCCTCCAACCATTGAGCTGGTGTCAAAAACTAATTTTTATTATGGTAAGAAAGAATTTAACATTTAAAAAACAGACTGTAGCTTGCATAAATCCAAATTTACTTCCAAAGCTTAAAACGGCTATGTTTTACTTCACGATGTCTATTCAGTAAAGTGAAACAACACTTTTACAAGTCATTATAAAGCTTATAAGGCAGTGGTAAAAATCTATAGGGAACATTCTGGTAGCAAGACTCCCATCTTGTGGTAGGATGTTTCACTGTGAAGTTCAGCAGCACATAACCACAAAAGTCATTTATATTCACTAGCACTTACCCTGCTAATTTAAAGAAAAAAACCTGAATATCTTAAGTCACCATTTTTAAAATTGATATTTACCACAAATGTTGATTTACCACAGCATTCAATAAATTTGTAATGTACTCAACAAGAAGCTCTCTTTACAAAAAGATTTTCAAATACCAGCTCCTATCCATGGTTTAGCTGGAAAACAGAACTACAGTTCTGTTTATGTAAAATTCCCAGTTCCATGGGTGCAAATAGCACAGGCTCTATGAACTTGAAGCCACGGAAATTTAATTATGATTTTGGCGTTTCAAGTTCTGCAAACAGAGCACCGATGGCTACATGTGGAATATAGTCATAATACTGGCAGTACAGAATGGAATTCCACTTTAATTGACACTGAGTGGGCCTTAATTGGAATACCCTTCTAGTTTCTGCCTCCAGCTTTAAAACTGTAGATAGCAAGTATAGATGAGGAATGTAAGTGACCATTTCCTACACGGAAAGAATACGTGAAGAGAGCGTGTTCAGTTCTGAAGAAAGCCAGACAGCAGAGAGATTAATATAAACATGGATCAATTAGCCCCATTGGTCAAACACAGGAAAAGTTTTAGACAAGTTATAAGATTTAGCAAGGAATATTTAAATTTATATAGACAAACCAATTTCCAAAAATAAATAAATAAAATTAAAAAAAATACTCCAAATTGATTTTTTCAAATTTACCCAAAACTCAACCCAAACTTTGTGTTTTTTAAGAAAAAGCTTAATTGATTTTGTTTTCAGGTCACTCCTGTGCTTTCCTCATTGTGGCCAGAGTTTTAAGAAGAAATTCTTAACTGCTATGGTAAAAGTTGTTCATAGTATTTCTAAGGAGTTATGAGTATGCATATTTGTAGTGCTTTATCCAAATGAAAACTTGAGTGTTTCCCCCATTACAAATATTATGTCCATTTTTTTTAATCGTAAGAACAGACCATGAGAACTACCAGAAATATTCAAGGCAAAGCAACTTTCAGGAACAGTTAAGGATAATGCATGCCCCAATAAAGAAGTGTTGAGTAGATGACCAAATAGAAGGACGTTTCACTCCAAATAATTCCATTGAGCACATTCATCACTGGAGGAAGATTTCAAGACAAACTGGCAAAACTTTTGACTGCCACTTGAACCTTTGAGAGTAATCACTTTTTACATGGATATCTGAAGGCCAGCTGAACCCTCTTCTCTGCATATCAAGAAACAACCAATCTGAAGTAGTTGCATGAATTATACAAGCCAAGTAACAATTTTATTAGCATAGATATTAACCTAGCCTCAATCTAGTTTAAGTATTTAACCAACTCATACCTAGTTTATGGCTCTCACTTCCAGGAGAGAGCGAACCACAGACAGAACGCTTGAATTCCAAACGCTCATTTGGACTTTCTGTAGTCTAGATCAGGGGTCGGCAACCTATGGCACGCATGCCGAAGACGGCACACAAGCTGATTTTTAATGCCATGCTGCTGCCTGCCGGGTCCCACCTGCCGGCGCCGCTCAGCCCACTGCCGAATCCAGGCCGGGATCCTGGAAGGCAGCAGCATGCCATTAAAAATCCTGCCCACCCCGGCCCACTCTTCTCTGCCCTCATCCCCCACTCCCTGCAGGGGCAGGGTGAAGAAACTTGGTCCTGCCAGCTGCTGCTGCAGGCAGGCAAGGTTCCCCCGACCCCCCACCATGCTGGGTTCCTGCCCTTCCTCCTCTCCCTCCCTGCCACTGATCAGCTGACGGCTCTTGCAAGGGAGGGGGACAAGCAGAGCCACAGAGCGCTCGCTGCTCCAGGGAGAAGGTGGAGAAGAGGTGGGGACAGGGCCGGGGGGAAAGGGGGGGGAAAAATCAGGGCATATCCCCCCGTGACCTGCTCTGGGCAGGGAGCTGGGAGCACCCCCATGACCCTAGCCCACACCCACAACCCCAGCCCCCTGCCTTGACCCCTGCACCCCCCCACGACCCCAGCCCTGACTCCTGCACCCTCCTCACACACACCCAGCCCCCTGCCCTGACTCCTTCACCCCCCACACATACCCAGCCCCCCCCATGCCCTGATTCCTGCGCCCTCCTCACACACCCCGAGCCCCATGCCCTGACTCCTGCACCCCCCATGTTCTCACCCCCACCTTGAGCACCAAACGGGAGCTCCTGCACCCCCCATCCCACATTCCTGCCTGCACCCCTCGCACCAAATGGGAGCTGCCCAGGTAAGCATTCCACACCCAAACCTCCTGCCTCAACCCTGAGGCATTCATGCTAGCTCCTGGCCAAACCCTACACCCCAACCTGCTCCTTCACCCCCTGCCCTGTGCTCAGTGCACTCCCACCCTCAGCTCAGTGCAGCGAGAGAGAGGAAGAGAATGGGCTAGAATCGGGGAGAAGGTAGGTACCCACTCTATGTGGGCAGGGCTGGGACCCCAGGCCGGCAGCCAGGACCCTGGCTGGTAGGAGCTGGCGGAGGGAACCTCAGACTGGCCGCGGGCTGAGCCGCTCAGCCCACTGTCAGTTTGGGGTCCCGGCCGCCAGCCCCGCTCAGACTGCTGCTGGTCTGGGGTTATGGCTGCCAGCCCGGAGTTATGGCTGCCAGCCCCTGGCCAGCTGGGGTACCGGCCACAGGCCTCACTCAACCTGCTGCCGGCCTATGTGAACAGAACCCCAGGCTGGCAGCGTAATATCAGCATTTTAATTTAATTTTAAATGAAGCTTCTTAAACATTTCGAAAACCTTGTTTACTTTACATATGACAATAGTTTAGTTATATAATATATAGACTTAGAGAGAGACCTTCTAAAAAACAATAAAATGTATTACTGGTATGCGAAACCTTAAATTAAAGAGAATAAATGAAGACTCGTAACACCACTTCTGAAAGGTTGCCGACCCTGGTCTAGATAAAGGCATGAAAAAGATTCTGGCCCAGTAAATTTCTAAAAGGGTGTCTGGGCGCAGCAATAGGGAAGCTTTCAGATTGCTGAGGAGCACATATTTCAGATGCAGAGGTATCTATGATTACATTCCACATTTCACCATATCTAGCCCTTTCCCCAATGAAGAGAATTTTAGCTTTCTTCCTAAAATGTGGAGACAAGACATGTCATATTAAAACAGCTTTTTATTTGTTAATATCACATAAGAAAATTTAAGCAAGTTACACTATCTTTAAAAACACAACTAGCATGTTTAACATGAAACATCCCCCTCCCACCCTTGGTTAAGAAACTAAGTAAAGAAAAAGGTACCAATAAAACAAGTTTTTTCTGCTTCCTTCATCCTCTGATGAGTGCTTACGTGATTAGGCTTTGTTGTTTTTTTTTTTTTAAAAAAGAAAAGCTTGTCTTTTCTATAAAAAAGTTTTGTAACTTTGATTGCGTAGTACAAAAACAAAGTCTTCAGTACAAAAGAATTCATCATCTTGTAAATGCCTTCCACTCCCCAACAGCACCTAAATATAAAGGGATCGACAGCAGATGGCTAGTCTAAATGATGTAGTCTAAAAACAAAAAAATACAACACAGTGGCATATTTCCCTTTTAACAAGAATAAAAAAAGACTGGCATAAAAAATTGAGGGGTCATTTTCAGACAGTACATAGTTCAGTGTCAACAATTCACATCTTGCAAGAGTTACAGATATGGTTTCTTTTACAAAACTTTCTTTTCGGTGACAAAGGAAATTAAGGCCATCAGACTTGCAGCTTAAAAACTCACATAAAAGAAATATAAAAATATTGTGCTTCTGCGAAGGCTCTGCTCTACAGGCAAGGATTACCATAATCTGAGGAAGCTGGTTGACTGAAGAAATTCACATGATTGCACAGCTTCTGTTAGCTGCCCTTGGGTCTCCCTGTTAGGAATAGAGAAAGTTAGCTCTGAAAAAAAAAATCCTACAGTTGAAGATTCAGCATCTTAAAAATGCCACTTCAAACCACTAAAACATGTGATACCTGGTATAGTCTAAGCCAAAAATCAGTCATTACTACAGAGCTCTAACTCAAAATAAATTACCCTCTGTAGCCAGAGGAATGCTAGGTATCCTCTCCTGGAGGAAGGTAGTGGAAAAAAAGGGAACCAGTAAAACACAAGTTTAAGGGTAATTATTATTTTGGAATGTGAAGCTAGATATTTGGTAAGTTTTGTGGAATGGGCATGAAGTACGATTAGTTTTTTCAACTGAGTACATTAAAGATATAGCTATATTTTCTTAAATTGCTAGGATTCTTTAAGGTACTAAACTGTACAGTCCCAGAAACATAGATGTGCAAGTAAAAAGTACTTCAACTACTGTTCAACAAAAATTTGAATCTATACTAATCCCATAAACAATGTTATGAGACTTGGCTTTCAACCAAAGAGTCTGGCAACTGAAAATAATATTTCCCACAGCAGCCATAACTCTCTTTATGGTAATATGTAGTATTCTGTAGCATCTTGTGCACTAACTTTACCTCTATATGGGTGTTCTGGTTATGAGCTTGGACTGATATTTTCCCAAAATTCAGTGCTCATGTGCTTGGCTTCTCATTTTTTAAATAAAAATTAGACTAATCTGCCCGTAACAAAATACCTGCTGGTGAAAAAGATCCTCTTCTTCAATTGCCTCAACTGCTTCTTCCTCAACTTCCTCCTCCTCTTCGCCTTCACGTAGAGTTGTTTTGAAGACAGTGGTTCTCTGAGCAACTTCCTACAATAAGAGTTAGGTTTTAGATAATAAAACAGTAACACTTCGTAAGTCTAGAGACCTGATGCTTCTAAACCAGGTGCCAATATTATGCCTACCCTGAAACAAAAAACCATTGCTTGTTCATCTGCGGCCTGAATAGACTTTATTCATATGCCTATACTATACACATTAGCAACACATACTAAGAAATGCGCTTTTCATATTGTTTTCCTTGTTAAGTTCCTCCAGTAGCTAAACGGACTCCTTTAGGGACTTTGGTCTAACATACGTTTTCTTTTAGACATTTCCTGCTCTAAGAATTCTCTCTCTCCCTGGAAGTCAACTGATTGTTCCTCAATAGATTAGTGTTCCCACAGTTCCAATATCTCTATAAGCAAATGCTACTGAGTTTTGGAGATTTAATTCAAGCAGAAAGTAAAAGCATTTCACCATAATGCCAGGAGGCAAGTTTACAAGACCAACCTTACTGGAAAGCCGGCCCTAAAACTATCTTCAAACATTTTTTTGAAATGCTTCATCTTTATTGGGATGCAACTTCTGTCCAGCACCTAATTTGTCAGTCCAGTAAGCAGTCTTTCAAGAAAGGTTTAATTATATCTAATCTAATTTACCTCTCCCTGAGAGTTTTTCAATGTAACTTTCACATCTTTGCCAGTGCCCCAAGAATTCTGGTTCTTCCAGATGAGGTCAGAGGGAGGGCTGGCAGTAACTCCAGCATTCGCAGCCCAGACCTGGAAGAGAAAGGAAGTCATACAGAGACCTGAACGAAATGAGTCTCAGTCACACAATACATCTGTGATTACGGCTAGTATGTGAGAGAAGTGGTTAGGTGCGGAAACTTCGTGGATTTACCCCTCTTAAAAGTGGAGGCCTCTGCGCATCTGTTTTACCTGTTTAAAAAAAACCCCACTTTTGTACATGCAGACTGGACAGTTTTAATGTATATCTTCATGTACAAGTGCATGGTCAAGGCTCAAGGTGCACTTGATGCCAATAGAGATGCTAATACCTTAAGTGATCTGAAAATATGACTAAAAACTGTAAACTCATTCTATTTGTGTTTACATTGCTTTCAAATGGTTTCACATGTTTATCAAAGCTAATTTCACTTACTGTAACAGCCTGGCCTGCCTTTAGTACATATCTTGAGGTATATTTGTAACTGACAGAAGTGTCTCCTATTTTTCTGATCATCTCCCAGCCTCCCATTGGTTGATCCTATGTACAAAGGGAAAGGAATTTAAGATTAAATTTACACCAACAAGTATAATTTCCTGCAAGATAAATCGAAATCATCATAAAGCCCCCTCTCCCCCCCGACAGACAGCAAGAAAAAAAACTTTGGAGAGTTTTCTGTAATATTTGAAGTCCACATAATTACAGAGCTAAACAGACTCAGATTAGCTCTCATGTTCCAGAATGAAACATCACACCATGTGACATCTAATTTATAATTCTGATATTAAATTGGTTCAAGGGTTTATTTTTTTTTAAATGTGACATCTCTCATCACAGCTTGGGTTCGGGAAATATAGAATATGAACCCCATTACAAATATTTAGTACCTTTTAGGACTCAAACTTTTACATATGAAGTATGTCCAATCTTCTGGAAAACCAAAGACACTCCTGTCATGTTTCTGTTTCAGAACACATCTCCCTAACAGTACTCTGTGACTGCACTATTGTGACAAACACTTTTTTCATGGTTGGTGTAACATGGCTTTTTATAAGTGATGGCAAGAATAAAGAAAACACAAATATTTATGTCTCTGCAGATGGAACATTTCCAATGTTCTATGTAGAACTGAAGGTTTAATTCTGAAAAAAACTTCTTTCTGAACACAGAAATAAACTTCCAAATGTGAGTGCAATGCAGTCTTGAGTCTGAAGATACTAAGACATATGAGGCAGCCCTATTTATCTTATTGAGGTTTAGGGTTGATAATCAAGTAGTCATTGTGACAAAGTGGGATATATCTGTACCAAATTATGAAGTCTACTTCGTATTGTATTCTAATCGTATTGTATTCTACGTATTCTATTCATATTGAACTGCACACTTTGTATTGCACTGCATTCCAGAGAGTGCCCTGCTCTGGAAAGATGCTGGACACCTTCTTGAAGGACTATCTGCGGATATCCACTCGGAATGACAACCAGAGGCCCACCACTATGAAACAATGGATTTCTTACACACTGACCTGCAGGAGGGGCTGGAGCATCCCAGTGGAACACATGGAAAGGGGACAGAGGCAACCTACTTGAGGGTGAGGTTCTACTCTATACAGGGTAAGGACTTGCAGGAGAGAGAGTACAAGAGGGACTCTGCCCAGCTTTAAACTCTGACAAACCTTGGACTTTCAGAAGGGTGACGACAAACACCGGAGTGGGGGGGAGGAGGAAGGAGCATCAGGACTTTTGCTGTTCACTTTGAGTAAAGTTTGTGGTTAATAAATTGGTTTTTAAGTCAGTTTTCTTTGCTGTCCTACCACACTGTTCTGAAACAAATTAGAAGCCAGCTACACCCACAGCTTAGGCGGAGTTCTGAAGGGGGCTTCAAAAGTCTCAAACTCTGCTTTTGGGTTCTAGAACAGCTGGGCAGAGAGGTGCTCTATGTCCCAAGAAAGGGCTTCATACAAGAGGTCTGAGCCTGGGAGCATGCCCTACACATACCCAGACCTAGAAAGTGACCAGATGCTCCCCAGAGCTAGGTGACTTGAAAGCACATGGGACTTAGCAAATGGAGAAAGGGACACTGGGTCAGACTGCAACAATTAGGGTTTGAAGTTTGTAGTTTCTCTCTTTTGCAGATTAGTACTATGCTTTACTATAGCTCCTTCTAGAGGAGCTCAGAGCTCTTTTTTAAAAAAATTAATGTATTTTATCTGATCACACCTTTGAAGGAGAAAAGGGATATCTTCATGTAATATATGAAAAAGTGAAGGGACAAGTGTTGTCTATATTTGAAACTTCTATCCATTGCTGGCATCAGGCGCCAGTGCTGGATGCACGTAAACTCATTCTGAACGCAGTTTAGCTGCAAACAGTCACAGACAAACCACACTCAGCACCATTTTGGCAACTGTGGTCAAGGAGAGAAAGCATGGTCTTGTAGACATGGCCTTCAGTTTCCAGCTGACACAGACTTTCTGCACAACCATGAGCATGCCTCATCTACAGTGTGGATGTGACATGATTTCAATCATTTGTGGCTAGCCAGTGTAGCTAAATCAGCACAAGCCTCGCATATTGACAGGACAAGGCACTGTATGGTGTGACTTACACTGGTGCCATTTACCCCAGTTCTAAGCAGCAGTAAACTCCACTGGTGCAAATAAGTGGTTTTGGACATGTAAATTAGGGTTTTGCAATGAAAGCTGGATACTAGATGAGTGCAACTGAGGCAAATGCCTACACAGACAGCACCTTGAACTATGTATCTCAGTTCCCACATCTGTAAATTAAGACTATTTTCTTTTTGCTGCCTTTTGCCTTGTCATTTTAGATAGCAAGGTCTTTGCGGCAAGGACCGTCTCTTACTACATGTATGCTCGGTGCCTAGAAATGCGACTATTATCTTACGTGATTAAGTGTTTAGGAATCTCAGTTGTACGCATTATCAGAAAGAAAATACCTCCAATGCCAGAATGTTGGGTAAGAGGTCATGCTGGATCATTAATTTAATACCGAATCCTAGAGCCATTTGCTTTCTACAGCACTCCTGGGTTCAGGCACATGATACAAAGCCTGAAAGACAAATGCAGCCTGAGGCTGTCTTCTTGCAATCAGTATATCACAAAGTGATGGCACATCATTTTGTTTTCAAACCTGCTCAGAAGCGTTCTTCAAGCGGATGAATTTCCCATCCACGTCTATCTCCTCAATACAAACATTTCCAGTAGCAGAAGCTGAATGGGAGATGCTGACACTACTGCTGGCTTCAGATTCTTCCACATCAATTCTCTTCCTCTTTCCTCTGGTTGTGCGCATGCTACGACTTGATGATGCCCGAGAGACTGTCACCCGAGAAGATGGGCTGGGAGATAGTTTCAACCTGGATTTGAGGAAGGAAACACATATGTGGCACATCAAGTATTTCAGTGCTCTCTTACATAGCACATAATTTTCATTTCCTTATGGCTGGGTTGACAAAAGAAGCTGCCACTGCAAGCACCACAGTACACTTGTCATATCTGGCTCCCCAAGAGTTTGCATACTATTCCACTTAAGTCAGACTAACAAAATAAGCAATACTTGCACCTTACCTTTTTTTTTTAGGCTTCCTCACCTCCATATTTTAAAACTGCTAATACTAAGGATTTTCTCCCTTTACAGGTGTACTGTTAAAGGTTGCTGAAAAAAGTAAGGCTTTGCATAAATGCCCTGCAGATTTGCTCATCTCTTCTTACCACATCTTGCCTTTAAATTATTTATTATTAACACCTATTAGCTTTTGAGAATATTAATATGAAAAGCTCCACACCTTACAGGGGGCTATATAGGGCCTCTTATTTTTGAAAGGTAAATATGGACATGTATAGTAAAAGACCCTGAAGTGTTGAATCAAAGTCTCCAAACAAAAGAGCTTTCTCTTGAGGTTTATTGATCTGTCTTTCAAAAGACACCAACAATATTCAATGGAACATCATTTCTTACCTCTCTTCTTCACCCTCCAGCAATTTCCTATATGCATTGATTTCCATATCCAGAGCCAATTTCACATCCAGAAGTTGTTCATAGTCATTCAACTGTTGCTGCATCTGATCTCTTATCTCAGCCATTTCTCTTTCTTTGTCAGAAAGCATCCTGCGATAGTTGTCCCTTTCCTTAGCCAGTGTGTCCTCCAGCTCCTGCATCTTATCCAGCCATGCCCTAGACTAGAACAAAACATAAAAAGAAGTTAGCGTCTACCCAGGGAAAACATTCACTTCTTGAGGGTGTCAAGAAACCTAGATTTTGGAAGTTAGGTTAGACAGTGTTTTACCTTCACTGAATCCCAACCCACCCCTCTCCAATTTCCTGTCCTACAAAAAACTTTTGAAGAGTACACATTTGCACCTGCTGTACATATGCAATTGTCTATACAGTACTTTGGCATGCAAGTGATAGAAATCTGCTCTTGATTTTTCAAGAAGAGAAATTAAATTGTGGCTTTTTAAATCATTCAGAGATTAAAGTTGAATTTTGCAAGTTGGAAAACATCTGGACCACACATGTACCCAGCATCAAATACTCACTTCATTCCTATAAGTTGAGTAATAAAGGTTCAAGAAGATGAAGAGTCACAGTGAAAAAGACTGGGACTTTAAAGTTATGCTTAGGACTCCAATAGCCATTTTAAATAAGATTTAAAGCCATTATTGTATTCCTAATATTCTGTACAAGTGTCAAATTAGTAGACATCTGGAGTTACTCTTCAAAGAATTGCTAATCTAACCTTTATGTTTCATTCCACCCCCAGCTCCTCCCCAACCCCATCCCTCAAAACCACAAAGAATATCATTTGCAAGCACAAGTTTGAATGTTCAGGGGTCCCCAAGAACTGGCAACACAGATTAGAACTTTGGCTGTAAAAGGACAACTATTGCTTCTTATTTCACAGAAGGTGCATTTGAGAGTGAGCAAAGGACAAGGGCATGGGAAGAATGCCTACCACAATTTTCTTTCACATTACATGCTAAGAACTTCATGCACATATAAAACTTTCCAACATGTTGCCAGAATTCCAACAATATTGCTATGAAAACAGCTATGAGCTGGAAAAGCAGTCTGGTTATTGCCACATGATATCATCTAACGTGCTTTAGAATGTATCCTTCTGGGATGAAATCTGAAGTGTTTCCTAGAAAAAGGATTCTTTCATTAACAGCCTGGCAATAACAGATAGTAAGAGCATTGTTATCCAGCATCTCAGTTTATTTAAATAATCCAAAAAAGGAGCAATTCTACTCTGAACAGTGACTAAGTGGTATCATGGAATTTCTTCTATGTACCTTAACATCTTCCAAATTAAGTCTGTTCCATTTATAGGTATTAAAAACCTAGCTGCCATCCTTGACAAATCAGCCTGGAATCTGAAACACAAAACTGGATTTTTTCCAGCTCATGCTGGAAAAAATGATGAGAACTCGACAATTCTGTTGATGCACAAGTCAGAAAAGAATCCAGATTACTCTCTCAAATCACGTCGACATTAAACGCTCAATTTCCCATTGTAATTGCATGGATTCAGCTGCACTAATACTAATAGTTAAGGGAACAGTAGTGTAGCCCAGCTGCTGGCAA
Organism: Lepidochelys olivacea; assembly: GCF_965140295.1. NCBI lineage: Eukaryota > Metazoa > Chordata > Testudines > Cheloniidae > Lepidochelys > Lepidochelys olivacea. The sequence continues at coordinate 81,184,723 of NC_140415.1, read as the reverse complement.
TATGCCACTATCTGGCCTAGATCTGCTCCGAGTAGCTCATACAATATGGCAGAAACACACCACTGGGCAGGCCACATGAGTAGGCTCATCACTTCTTAAAGTGACTGAACTGCATTGATGCCAATGCAATGTTGGGACACTGGAAGAAAAAAAAAAAAAAAAAAAAACACACAAGCATAGTCACTACCCCAAATCTGCATTTGGCTCTGCAGGAAAGAAAGGCGGCGGGGGGGGGAGGGGGGAATAAGCATTAAAGACTTATTTTAGTGAGTGCAGTGAGTAGATATTATTATACATATTCAACTGATCTGCTCTTAAGATTTTTTTTTTTCTTTTTTAAACAGATTCTTTTCAGAGCAGCTTCTCCCTTTAAAGAAGGCTGAAAGACTTGTAGGGTTTTTTTTTTTTGGAATTTATTAATTGCATTATTGCACCAATGCTAAGTTAGGCAATGTCACTATGGGGCGGGCAGGAGGGAGGAGAGAAAAGGCTCATACTGTACTGAAGTTTGATTTCAGGGAAGTCCTCGTGGCTCATTAGTTCCAGTCAGCCACAATAGCGTGCCTGCAGGTTTCCCCATTACAACAACATCAGCTGCACACAATACAAAGACACAACCAAATCTAAGGCTGTCATCTTTCCAAATGTCTTTATAAACATGAAAAGGTGGCATGGTGCTTAAGACACAGGACTAGGAGTTAGAAGTTTTGTGGCAAAGCACGGAATACGTTTCCTGTGCAAGTCAATTAACTTCTGTACTTAAGTAGGTGGGGTTGTCTTTATTTTAAAGATGAGGACACTGAACAGGAAAAGTTGTAAAGCTATATTCATTAGTGTTTGTAAAGCTCGTTGAGTGCCTCAAAAAGACAAGTGCAAATTAGCATTATAGACTGTACACGTTTTCTGACTCTACAGGAATAAGTCCAGTGAATCACCAAGGAAACAATCCATTTGCCCTGTCCCACACTACACACCCCCACTCATTCCCCCCAAGAGGATGGATACTCAATATCTCCTCCTTCCACACCTGCCAGACTGTCCAAGAGTGACATAAGGCCAATGCCACACCAAAAAGATGCAAATACAAACAAAGGAATCCCCGAACAATGCTGAGATACAAATGGCCCCAACAGACCCAGACGTCTCTAAAAAAAGAGGGGACGTAGATAGAATTGGAAGGAAGTGACAGGTGTGGCCAAGCATACACTATGTCCTAACGATGGCCACATTTTGCCCACCTACCTTGCATGGGCATTCCTTTTGATGGAAATCTGGATGGTTCAGCAGAACTCTCATGCATCTGCGACAGTTTTAAACTACATTAATACAAAAAAGTCTATCCTACCCAATCAACTATTGTTAGGGTGTTCATTGCAGACAATTCACTAAAGATCTCAATCAAAAACCTTTGAAGGGATCTTTGTCAGCAACAGCCATAGAAAACTTTAAAATGAAGCAGGGTTTCCATTGAGTGGTGTAGCTAGAACCACTGCTAGTAGTCTGGTACGATAAGAAGCATGCTGCCAGGTGCTACCTTCCAGAGGACAAATACTAACCACTTTTATATATGAAGAGTACCATGGAATTTTTAATACAACAGTAAGCATAATCAGCAGCTTTATGGCCAAATTCTAATTTGGGGAAATTCAGTTTATTGGTTGCAAATTCCCATTCCCCTCCACTTCCATTGTTTATTAGGGAAAGTATTTAACTTCTTGTCCTATCCCATAGTGTGATACATCTGGGTAACAAGGAACTCGTGTGTTCTATACTCAAACCTTGTCACCAACTCCAGCTTAAGTCTACAGGAGTTTTGCACATGGAATGGAGCATAGACTACACAAGCAATTATAGTAAGAATCCATGTGATGTTTGTGAAATGCCATACAATTCTTCCAAATAAAAGGCACTGATAAGATAGGGGATAGAGGACATGGACATTGCCTACTGCCCACATTTTAACAAGACACACAATCTGGAGGTCGTGGCAGAGTCTCAATTGCTTCTGTATTAAATCAACAATAGTGATATTGGATATGGATAGAGACCTCTTTAATGAAATAAATACTACTGGGAATTGAGATATTATGGAAGATTAACTCTCTAGATACAGATTGGAGAACAAGCGCTACTAATAATAGTAGGGCCCAGATTTTCCTGGATATGATAGGTGAGATTTCTTCACCAAATATAGTCACTGAATCAAGAAGAGATGATGCTATTTTAGATTTGGTATTGGTAAGTAGTCAGGACCTCATAGAACTGGTTGCAGGAGACACCCTGGCTTTAAGTGATCATGAGCTAATTCAGTTTAAACTAAATGGAAGAATAAACAAAAATAGATCTGCAACAAGGGTCCTTGATTTCAAAAGGGATAACTTTAAAAAATTAAGGAATTACTTAAGGAAGTGGACTAAACTGAAGAACTCAAGAAACTGAATGTGGAGGCATCAAAGTAATTCTCAATTAAAGTTGCAGAAATTATCTTAAACCTGAATCCCAAGTAAGGGGAAAAAATTCGTAGGGAAGAGTTGCAGATCAAGCTGGATGAGCAAACATCTCAAACAGGTGATTAAGGGAAAGCAGAATGCCTACAAGGAATAGAACACGGGATGGATAAGCAAGGAAAGCTAACTTTTGGAGGTCAGAAAGTCTAGAGATAAACTGAGAACTGCCAAAACCCAAGCAGAGATGGACCTTGCAAAGGGCACTAAAATCAATAGTAAAAGGTTCTATAGCCATATAAATAAGAAAACAAGGACAGAAGAAGTGCGACCACTAAACACTGATGATGGGGTGGAGATTAAAGATAATCTAGTCATGGATCAACACCTAAACACACAAATACTTTGCCTCCTGTTTTTAATAAAGCAAAGTGATTAATGGGAACAAGGATATGGCAGGAGAAATCATCACAACGGAGGCAGAAGTGAAACTTAAACAGCTTCATGGGGCTAAATCAGGGAACCTGGATCATCTCCATCCAAGAATATTAAAGAAAATGGCACATTAAATTGCAAGCGCAATAATAAGGATTTTTAATGAACCTGTAAACTCAGGGGTCATACCCCACGATGGTAGAACTGCTAATTGGTTCCTATTTTTAAGGCAGGAAAAAGGGTGATCCGGGAAACTACAGGCCTGTTAGTTTGACCTCAATTGTATGCAAGGTCTTGGAACAGATTTTGAAAGAGAAAGCAGTTCCGGACACAGGGGTAAATGGTAACTGGGATAAAAATTGTAGGTTCTGTAGTCTGCAAAGTACAAGAGGTCAGTCTAGATGATCACGATGATCCCTTCTGGCCTTAAAGTTTATGAATAGCCACATATGCTTTCTTCCATCTTTGGCAAAGTTAAACTTTCCTTTCAGAAGTAAAAACTTTGCTTGTTAACAATGCCCCTGATAGTTTCAGTCTGGATTACGTAACCGAGTAGATGAGGCTCTCCTGGAAAGACCAACCTTCAGCTAATGCAGAAGGCAGAGAAAGAGGTGAAGGCCACTCTGGATCCAGACCTGGGAATTCCCTGTTCCCTCCTGTCCAGAGAAGAGAGCGTGATCAACAAATAAATGCAATTTTCGGAGCACAGGTTTCACCCTGCTGCCTGTGTGCTGGGCTATAAGGGCTTCACCTCAGGGAGAAGTTACTGGGAAGCGGAGGTGGGGAATAAACCTTTTTGGGTTTCGGACATTGCCAAAGAGCGTGTGATACAAAAGGGAGTGATAAGCCGTACACCCGAGGAGGGGATCTGGGCTTTGCAGAGTACAGGGAATAAGTACCCTGCCCTCACTTCCCCTAAGACTGCTCTGGCCCTACCTCAAAGCCCCAGTAACACTGGGGTTTATCTGGATTACGAAGGGGAGAATGTTGCATTTTATGACATTACATCCTCTGGCAGAGAGCCGATCTTTACTTTCACATCCTTTTTCACTGGGAAGATCATCCCCTTCTTTGGGAGCCGGCGTGTAGAATATCCGAATCTATTCAGTTGTGATCCCTGGAATGAATACTATTAAGACCTGCGACAGAGGAATCACTCAATATGAGATATCTAATGTAGAGCAAAGAGATGGGAAATATATAAATTATAGCTGTCACACTTTGCCATTCTAATCACAGACTTGCCAGCCCCAAGCATTCAAAAACAGCGTGTCAGGCCCCTAAAATCAGGGGATTGATTTAAAAAAATCTTTTTTAATATTGAGCTATTTTTTCTGGTTTCTGTATGTACTTGGCTTCCCGTTTTCAAGCTCTTTTATGCAAATGTGAAGGCTAGAAACTTATCTGTAATTTAACCTGAGCTTCCCTTGGAATCTATCCCCACCAGCAGCTGAGACGTAAAGAAAAACACCGAGTGCTGCAAGACTCACAATAAAATGGTGAGGGAGAACAAGACTGGCTTGCTCAGCATTATGCTGGTGAATGGAGTTTCTCGACCCTCTTCCATGCTTGTCTCTCTAACTCTGTGATCCTCCAGACACACCCGAACTGGCCAACCCAGAGCCACTCCCAGGGTCACAGCAGAGCCTGCCTGTCTTAGGGCAGGTCTACACTTACAATGCGGCAGTGGCACAGATGCAGCAGGGCAGCTGCGCCCTGTAGCACTTAAGTGAAGATGCTGGTAGGCCAACGGGAGAGCTTCTCCCATCAGTGTAGTTAATCCACCTCTGCAAGAGGCGGTGGCTATGTCAATGTGAGAAGCTGTCCCGCCGACATATTGCTGTCTATCTGGGGAGTTCAGTAAATTCTGACTCACTTCGGGTCATCCATCAAAGTCCTCTGCTCTTTACTTATGAATATAAAAACCATACTGGTATTTCCCCCTCCCTCCAACTCCCCAGCTCAATGCTCCCATTTTGCTCTGTTTAGTTATTTGGATGCTGTAGATTCAGATGAGTAAATTCACAGAATAAAGTTTATTTCTATCATCTGGTCTTGGACTTTGTCACAAGGGTACTAGATCTGTATGGCTCTGCCCTGAAAGGCTAGACAGACCCACGAGCAAAAGCCTTGAGGGGGCTTGAAGAAAAGCAGCAGGCTAGCTCTAAGCGAAAGCTCTAAAGGCAAAGCTTGAGGAATGAGTAAATAAAATGAAAGCATCAAGTGATGCCTTCCCCGGCAACACTATCCTCCTTCCGAAAGAAATCTGTTAGCAACCTTCAGGTGCCAGGGAACAGAGAGAAATTTGCACTAAGGTAGCCAGCTCATATCATCAACTGCAGTACTATGGGCTAGCACCTCACTGCACCATGGTGTTGCAGCAGCATTTCTTTCCCAAATCAAGTTATCCCTTTTTCTTTAAATTCACATTGACAGTCTGAGTGGTTAGAAACCTGTTACACCCGCCGAGGGCACAGGGTAGGGTCAGGGGTACAAATCTGGAGTCATTTGGTCAAGGGGTGCGTGAGATACAGCCCCTCCCAACACAAGCTGTTTTTAAAACACTGTGAACTAGGTGTGGAATACCAGCAAAATCCTGTCCATGGCAGTTGAGCATATGAGGACTTCAATAGCTCAGTCACACGTTAGAGGTTTATCACAGGAATGGGTGGGTGAGATTCTGTGGCCTGTGTTGTGCAGGAGGTCAGACTAGATGATCATAATGGTCCCTTCTAACCTTAAAGTCTACAAGTCCATAATGCATGGTTTACTCAGTCGTGTGTGTCACATACAACCCCTCTGCATATACAACCCCTCTGCTCAATAGGCTACTCTGATTTCCAGTATGTTTAATTCAAGATTCTGTGCCATAAAGCTCATGAATTCTAGTTATTTTAGGGTCTGCTTATATTCTCACATTTCATCCCAACAAACAAGATGATCAACAGCTTCTAGAATTCTAGATGTGAGAGGATGTTCTTGATGGAGGGAACTCAAATCATGAACTCTTTCCCTGCTGGTTCAAGAGAAGTTGACGATTTGAAGGTTATAGTGCAAGGCCTGTTAGATACTCAACCTTTTGCCTTAAATGGTGCTTCAAAGTATGTGCTGGTAGGAGAGCAAGGTGAGTTTCTTTCCTAGGGAGTTGACAAAATTCTCTTTGTTGAAGACATAATATTTATGTAGTGTAAATAGTACAGAGTTACCAAGCAAGAGTAGGTCTCAATTGTTTAAGGCCTCAAATCCTGTTTATATAGAATAACTATTTGCTTAATATTGTTTCACCTACCTTGAAAACAGAAACTTAATAAATGTTTTTCTTCTGTGTTTGTAGAGTGCCTAGCACAGTGGGGTCCTGGTTCATGACTAGGGCTCCTAGGCTCTACAGTAATACAAATAAGAGCTTTTTTGGTTTCACTGTCGCTTTCTTAAGAACCTCACTTCAAATGTTATTTTGTAGTTTCTTATAGTAACATACCATAATACATGCACCTCTCCCAACTGACTACTGAATCGAGTTTGATGTCTCAGTCCTTATCTTCAAAACATTTAAAGGCCTGGGCCCACAGTATCTAAAAGTTCCGTTAAAGCTCTGGAATGAAAACCTGGATCAAACAACTTTGCTCCTCTGGCACAATAGAAATGCATACAATAAAGGTAAAGCTCATCTATCAGGAGACTGAACTTTCTCAGGGGCCAGCCGAAGACTGTGAAATGAATTCAGACAGGAACCAAGGATCACCACAACCCTCACCACTTCTACTCCGAGTGCAATATGCATTTATTTGACTTTTTTTTTTTAAACATACAGACAGCAGTGTGTGTGTGTGAATATAAAATAAAGTTCATAGAACATACTCTACATACGCTTGGAAGATGATGAGAGAACATATGTGACAAATACCACATTGCTTAATGCCCACCTGCTCAGATATTACGGTGATGAGTGCAGAAGAACCCATAGAGCACAGACGACAAACAGTACAATGGGGTAGAGACATGAGATGAAAATAAAACCTTGTCATTCTTGAAGCGGAAAAACATCTCTCAAGAAAACACTATACCAGGGCCCTGCCCATTTCTAAGTCAAATACCACAGAACCTGCATTAGTTAAAACCTGTTTTTTGTTTTTTTTTGCTTGTAATGATCAAAACTGCAGACTGAGCAAAACAGAAACTACTTTACAAGTCATTAAACGCACTCGCGGTTTTAAATCCAGTTCTATTACAGGGACTAGGTCTAAATCCCAGGTGATTTATTACCTCTTTTTGTAGGCTTGAAAGCTGGGAGGAGAGGCTTTCAATCCGCATGCGACTTTCTGTCAGTTCTTCTCTTACTGTATTGGCTGCAGAACTACTCATCTCAGAGGAGAGTCTGGCGTTCTCAAGCTATAACAAAGCAAATTGCACATCAGTCTCAAAAGACTTGCTACTAAATAAGCAAGCAAGCATTGGTCCCTAAAGAAATTTCATGTTGTATTACCAATAAACCACAAAGTTCCTGTCTGCAATACAGGAAAAGCATCATGCTGCCTTTTTTGTAATCGTAATTGAGCAAGTGTAGTGCTCAGTTACAGTGCTGGATTCACTTTCCTGGGAGTCAAAATCTGGTTGAATGCTAGGAACCAACAGCAGTACAAGCTTCCCCCACTCACCCCGTCAACATGTCCCAAATTAGAACTGCAAACGTCTTCATCCAGAGGCAAATTTAGATGTCGAGCCTTTCATTCTTTGGCCCTAAGACTGCCAAACAAGGGCTCCTATTGTGGTGCAGGCACTTGACCAAGATCACCAACAAAAGTTACTAGTGTTACTTTTTCAATCACTATATTGGGATGTCCCAAATCAAAAGACTTTATAGCACACTACCAGTCCCTTGAGCAATCACATTCCTTCTCTTTACAACCGCCACCACCTTCCTTAAGTAATTTGCTATTTAAAAAAATATATTGGCAACCGTGGAAATTAATTTTTTCAAAAGAAGAGAACACAGTGCCACAGACAGCTTAGGCAGCACTATAAATACAACTTAAAAAAAAAACAAAAAAATCTCAAATATGGTCAAAAGTACTGACTAAAATAGAACAGCACACACAGAAGTTTGAGGAAAAAACCTAAAGTTCATTAAGCGGTTTTAGGCTAGTAAAAATAGATCTAGTCCCTAAATTTTGGGCTAGACTTTAAAGGAGGATACCATTCCAAAATTCAATTCAAGTTTTTCAGGGAAGATTAATCTGACCATAACTATCAGTAGCAATTTACTCTAACTACACTATGCAATTTATTCTTTTATCAGTGCACATGAGTTTTACCTACCATGAAATCCATGAACATGAAAAAGCAAGCTGAAGGGAGTTTAAACTGACAGGAGTATGTTCACAGAAATGCTGAATCATCCAGGCACAGGAAGGAACAAACAAAAACTTATCTACTTTTCCATAACTGTTGTTCGAGATGCGTTGCTCATGTCCATTCCATTCTAGGTGTGTGCGTGCCCACATGCACAGTCAGAGATTTCTGCCTTAGTGGTATCTGTAGGGTTGGCTGTGGCGCCCCCTTGAGTGTCACGCTCATGTGCTGATATATTAGATACCGCAGACCCTATGCCCTCTCCGCTCCTTCTTGCTGGCAACTCCAACAGAGGAATAGGAGAGCAGGTAATGGAATGGACATGAGCAACACATCATCTCGAACAGTTATAAAAACTTAGGTAACCGTTTTTTATTCTTTGAGTGCTTGCCTGGAGTTCATAGTCTAACGGCTTGCAACTGCTCTACCAAAACCAGTATTGTCCTGGGCCAGCTGGGTAAGCGCATAATGGGACTTGAACATCTGTACAGACGACCAGATGGTCACCCTACAGATGTCCTGGATAGACATTTGGGCTAGGAAAGCTGCCGAAGAGGCTTGCGCCCCAGTTGAGTGGGCGGTTAGAATCGCCGGAGGGGGCACCTTTGCCTGATCGTAGCAGCAGCGAATGCAGGCAGTGCTCCAAGAGGAAATTCTTTGAGCTGACACTGTACAACCTTTCATCCTCTAGGCCAACGCGACAAACAATTGCATCGACTTGCGGAATCGCCTGGTCCTCTCAACATAGAAGACTAGCACTCTCTTGACATCTAGGGAATGCAACCTATGCTCCTCCTCCGACCTATGCAGCTTTGGAAAATAGACAGGTAAGTAAATGTCCTGGCCCATATGAAACTGAGACCCAGCCTTGGGCAGAAAAGCAGGGTGTGGTCGCAACTGGACTTTATAAAAGATCATATAGGGCGGTTCCAAGGAAGCGCCCTAATCTCAGTGACCCGGCAGACAGATGTTATTGCAACCAAGAACCATGACCTTTCAGGAAATGAGGAGAGCAGAAAGCCAGAGGCTCAAAATGGGGTCTCGTGAGCCGTGACAGCACAAGATTCAGGTCCCACAGAGGAACGGGATCCCTGACATGTGAGTAGAGACATTCAAGGCCCTTCAGGAACCTACCAGTCATGTCCTGGGCGAAAACCGACCTACCCTTGAGTGGTGGATGAAAGGCTGAGAAAGCAGCCAAGTGGACCTTGGTAGATGAAATGGACATGCCTTGGAGCTTGAGATGCAGAAGGTAGTCCAGGATTAACTGCAGCAAGGCCCGCTTGGGGTCGAATGCCTTTATCCGAGATCCAACAAGCGAATTGCTTCCATTTGGCCAGGCAGGTCGCTCTGGTGAAGAGCTTTCTGCTACTCAACAGGACTTGTTGGACACCAGCCGACCATTCCTGCTCCTCCGCATTTAACCATGTGGCAGCCAAGACATCAGGAGCAGCGCCACCAGGTTTAGATGCAGAAGACTGCCATGATTTTGGGACAGCAGGTTCGGCCTGAGCAGTAGCTGTAATGGAGCAGCCACTGAGAGGCCCAGAAGCGTGCTGAACCAGTGCTGGCGCAGCCAAGCCAGTACTATGAGGATCACCTTCGCCCTGTCCTGTTTGATCTTCATGAAGACCCTGTGAATCAACAGCATTGGGTGGGAAGCCGTACAACAAAGCCGCCGTCTACGGGGGCAGAAAAGGGTCCAAAAGGGAGCCTCTATCGATCCCCTGAATGGAGCAGGAAACATGTAATTTCCTGTTCTGCCTAGACATGAACAGGTCTACCTGGGGAGTCCCCCACCTCTGGAAGATGATGCTGACCACTTCCAGATGAAGAGACCACTCGTGGCGAGACCAGAAGATCCTACTGAGGCAATCTGCCAAAGCGTTCCTGGCCCCAGGGAGGTGTGCCACAATGAGATGGATGTCATGTTGTACACAAGTCCCAGAGCCTGAGGGCTTCTTGGCAAAGGGCAGATAATCTGGCTCCGCCTTGCTTGCTGATATAGAACATAGCTGCTGCATTATCCGTCAGGACCTGGACCACCTTGCTTCTTATGTTAGGTAGGAAGGGATGGCAGGACAAGCGAACCGCTCTGGCTCCCTGACGTTGATGTGCAGGGAGCAATCCTGACTTGACCAACGACCTTGTGCTGAGATTGCCCAGGTGGACTCCCCACCCCTGGTCCGAAGTATTGGAGATTAGGGTCACTGATGGGGAAGGAAACGCAAAGGGAACTTCCTCCAACAACTATCCAGGATTCTGCCACCTGGTGAGTGACAACCGTACGTGGTCCAGGACCTTGATCACACAGTCCACGCTGTGTCTGTTGGGTACGTAGACAGACGCCAGCCATGCCAGCAGGGGCCTGAGGTGGAGCCACATGTGCCGAACCACATAAGTGCAGGGCGCCATCTGGCCCCAAAACTGCAGACACAGGTGAGCGGTGGTGAGAGGGTGGGCTTGCATGCATGAGATGAGGTCCACCCTGGCTTGGAAACGAGCCTCGGGGAAGGAAGGCTCTGGCTGGAGTCGAGGACCACTCCTATGAACTGTATGTGTTGCACTGGAATTAAGATAGACTTTTCCTCGTTTATTAACAGCCTCAGGTCACAACAGGTGGAGCAAACCAGATTGAGATGCTGCTGCACCTGATCCTGGGACTGGTCCTTTATTAGCCAGTCATCAAGGTTCGAGTAAATTTGAATGCCCCGGCACCTCAGGTAAGCGACCACTAGCGCTACACACTTTGTGAATACTCTTGGGGCTGACAAGAGACCAAAGGGCAGAGCTGTGAATTGGAAATGGCGCTGGCCCAGCACAAAATGGAGGAAGCACCTGTGCCCTGGGAAAATGGAAATACGCGTCCTTCAAGTCGAGGGCAGCGTACCAGTCTCCCGGATCCAGGGAGGCGATGATTGAGACCATGGGAGACCACGCGGAACTTCAATTTCTTGAGAGGACTTGTTAAGACAACACAGGTCCAAAATGAGTCTGAGGCCCATGTTTGCTTTTGGGATTAGAAAGTAATGGGAGAACCACCCTTTTCCTTCCATGTCCCAAGGGACCCCCTCCACTGCCCCCAGATGCAGGAGGTTCTCGACCTCTTGGGAGAGAAGTTGCTTGTGAGATGGGTCCCTGAAGGGGGTCGAAGGGAGGGTCAGCCACGAACTGCAGGGTGCAACCTGAAGATATTGTATTGAGCACCCAATGGTCTGAGATCAGCCATGACCAGGCCGACCAGAAGGGGCACAGACAGTTGAAGAAAGAGCGGGAGGGTGGATCTTGGGAAGTGACTGGGGCACCACCCTCGAGCACATCCTCAAAATGCCTTTTTCCTGGCCTCCTTGGTTCCTGGAAGGGCCAGGCTGAGTCGACGAACAGGAAGACAGGTGTCGCCGCTCAGGCCATTGGTCTCTATCCTTTCTACTGTAGGTTCTCAGCCAGGGAGTCCCGCAAGACCTAGACTACGGAGGCAGAGGAGGCAGAAGATGGAACAGCTGCCTGGCCTGCTGAGGAGTATTAAGGCCCAAGGAGCAGAGGGTGGCATGGGAGTCTTTACAGCTGTAAAGCTTTGTGTGAGAGAGGCTGGAGAAGAGCCCTGCCCCCTCGAACAGGAGATCCTGAATGGTGGCCTGCATCTCCAGGGATAACCCAGAGGACTGCAACCAGGAGCTGCGCCTCACGACCACCACAGAGGCAACCACCCTGGCTATCGAATCCGTAGCATCCCAGACCATCTGGAGGGCCCGTCACCGCCCCTTTAGTGGAAGAAAGCACAGCGGTGGAACTCCTGGGCTCAGTCCTATGGGATGGCCTCCTTGAATTTGCTAAGGAAGTCCCACAGGTTAAAATTGTACCTGCCTAACAGGGTCTGGTGGTTAGACACCCAAAACTGCAGGCTGGCCATTGAATAAACTTTTCTGACAAACAAATCCAGTCTCTTGGTGTCTTTGTTTTTCAGCGTGCCACTGATTTGTCCCTGTCTGTCCCTTTCACTAACAGCGGACATGACCAGCGACCCCACTGGAGGGTGTGTGTACTAATATTCGAACCCTTTTGTAGGAATGTAGTACTTCTTTTCCGCCTTCTTAGAAGTAGGGGAAATATAAGAGGGGGTCTGCCACAGCTATTTGGCAATCCTAAGGACCTCTGGGTGGACAGGCAGCACAAACCAGACCTGGTTGGAGGAGGATATAACGTTAAAGAGGTCATCTGACTCCTCTGCAGACTCAATTTTTACGTTCAAATTGGCAGCTACCCTTTTAAGGGGGGCCTGGTGCGCCTGGAAGTTGTCGGGGGTACTGCCCATTTGGGAGGGACCTGCCACCAGTTTGTCTGTAGACAACAATGATTGCACCGCTGGGGTAGGGGTGGGATCCCCTTCCCGCTCCGGGACAGCTCCTTAGATGTTGAAGCCCGATGCATTGCCCCTGCATCTGATTCAGTACTTTGTTCCAACTCCGGTGCCGGAGGCGGTTTTTCCAAAGCAGACAGGGAGGACTGGTGGGAATATGGGACCAGCATTATGGGTATGCCCCATGGGTTACAGTGTGGCCATTGAGCAGGCCACTTCCCCTGCTGCCATGCCGCTGCTGCGGTACCAATCTCATTGGTTGGCAGCAAATCATCCCTCCTTGGTGAGGGGCTGAACTCCCAGTCCGACTCTGACCATTGCCCTTCCGGAGACCAGGATGGAGCCGCTGAGGCCTGAGTCTGCCGACTGACTCTAGTCAGCAACTGGTGAGGTGAGGGCAAGGATCGGTGCCTGCCCAACAAGCAGTATCAGGGAGGTGGAAACCAGTGCCATGATAGTGAGTGATCCTGCCCCAGTGGGGACTGACATCTGCGAGACCGTCTTGGTAAAGGTGACCTGCGCCATGGCAATCTTTGGCGGGAAGCTTGCCGGTACCAGGTGTATGGGGACTGGTGCCTCGACTCCAGTATCCCATGCCTTGTAGAGGGAGACCTGGGCCATCAGGGACCTGGGCCTTCTAACCAGAGACCCCAACCAGTGCTGGGGTCCTAGGCCACCAAGATGGGGATCTATGCCTCTGGTCCAGGGATCAAGGGTTCTCCACTGCCCTATGGGACAGATCCCATTACTGGCATGCCCTTAGGTGTCAGCAACTTAGCTGAGTCTGGCACCTGGGGCAGCATCTGTGGTGCTGACTGTCTTGCTTGTGCTTTAGCTGCCGGGTCTGCTTCGTCAACGAAGGCCCTAGGAGAACCTGGGGTCCCCTGCCGCTCCTGGAAGTCGGACTCCTGGCTGGGCGTGTCAGAGTTCAGTGGTATCCCCATGAAGTCCCGGGCAGGCACTTGGCCTGACATAGGTCTTTTGCCCAATGCCCCTTTCCCCTCTAGTGGTGGGGTGCTCTTCTTTTGTTGTTGCTTAGCCACCGCCAAGGGGGAATGATGCCAGATAGAGCCCGGTGCCAGTAGTGCGCTCCACACCCATGCTGAGGTGCTCAGTGTAGGATCTGAGCAGGAGGGCTCGGATGCAGGACGAAGCGCAGCCTCCATGAGGAGGGCCCTCAGGCAGATATCCCGCTCCTTTTGGGTTCTAAGGCAAAAGTTCTTACAGATCCTGCACTTATCCTTTCTATGAGACTCTCCCAAGCACTTCAAACAACTGTCATGGGGGTCACTAATAGGCATCAGTCTGTTGCATGACTAGCATGGTTTGAAGCCGGGGGAACGGGACATACTCCGCTCCAGGATGAAGTCCCAGCTAGGACTAACTACTAAACTAACCTAACATTTAACTTAATGGCTAACAAAGTTCCTACAAAGTATATAAAAAGAAGACAGAACTTGTAAAGAACCGCTAATACTCTTGCAATGCAAGACGAGACACTCTGACCAACTGTCATGAAGGAACTGAGAAGGCATAGGGTCGGCGGCACCTAATATACCAGAGCATGAGCTTGGAACTCAAGGGAGCACCACAGCTGACCTACAGATACCGCTAAGGCAAAAATCTCCGACGACTATGCATGTAGGTGCGCACATACCTACAATGGAATCAACATGGAGTAAGCACTCAAAGAAGAACTATATAAAGTAATCTATTTCTGTACAAGTTCCACTCTGCTCCTCCTGTAGAGGAAAGGGTGGGTGTGGTAGAGTTGCTTCTTAACCATGTTTTATGTGTTGTCACAAAGGATGTTTCTCTTTTCAGCAACACCTATTAGAGTTAGTTTTGTAAAAAAATATGGGAAACCCTGCCCACCACCAATATTAATATAAATCCACATGTAAAACATTTTCTGGAATCCACAGTACTAGTCATATTCCCCATTTTTTTTTACACATTGCAAGTGCAGTCCAAGACACTACATTCTGGTACTTCCGGACAATTATTTCCAGTGGAAATCAGATTTTACATGTGTCTAGAAATTTACATTCACACCCAGAAACATGAAACTTTAAATCCAGCCCAAGGTTCTTGATAACACCTTGAAGTTTAAATAGTTTTATAGTTATTTGGAATTACTATAATCCCTCAAGAGAAAATCTGTCAAGCAGCAGTATAAAGAGAGATGCTCTCACTTTGGCATGATAAGTCTGTTCCAGCTCTTCTTTATACAGTTTCACTTGTGCATCATGCTGCTCTCTCATTTCATGAAGTGCTTGAGCCAGTTTGTGTTCATACTCAATTTGGCGCCCAGAATCCACCTCAACCAGGCGAGTTTCATGTTTCCTTCTTGTCTCGTTGATTTCCTAAGAAAAAGAAATAATGTTATTCCTATGTTTTACTGAAAATTTCACTAACAATATTCTGGTGATTTCAGTCAAGATGAGCTTTAGACCAACAGCCAAGAGCGAGTCCAATTTTAAGCTGCTATAATTAGAATGTGAAATAATGTCATTTTCAGCTAGCGTTCTGAATAAATGTTGGAGTATTTCACAAGAATATTTCCAGTAGCATATCCACCTTTATAAATTATACTCTGGTGAACACCTCAAAATTTCACAAAGCAGATTCCATATCTGACTCCATAAACTGAATTTTACATCCCATGAGAATAACTAATCACAAGAGTGTTAGAGGAGCACCTTCAACTTGAAATATCACATTTCTGAGGACTGTATACTTTTGCTACAAGTAAACTTTAGGATTTAAAACTTTGGAGGGGAAAACATACGTGTCTCGCCATTTATTCTGTGCATATGACATCACTTGAGAAATTTTCACTAATCACTGCTTGGGGAGGAGAGGCAGTACACTTGCACACTCTTCCCCAGGTTCTGCAAAAGGGAGTTTACCAGTAATAGCAGCAAAGTTGAAAATGAAACTGGAAAGGAAAAAGATGCCGACACAGAGTAAGGGATACTGTGTTAAAACATGTTTTTTGTTGCTCTCATGCTCCTCCTCAACACTCATACATAACAGGAAAGTGGACAGTCCTTACCTTAAAGAGAACACGAACAAATTTCAAATTATACTATTTAAAGGGGTATAGTGTAAAAAAATATTAAGCTATTTCAGTCATGTCACATTCTAGGTTAAGTTCTTATGCTTCCATAATATACAAATAAAAAAAACATACCAGGTTTCCCAATAAGCAAGCTGAAATGATCCAAAATGTTTAAAATTTGCTTCCTCTAGAACTAAAACTTAGTATTAAAAGAGAATTACCTCTTCATACATATTTTTACGGAACTCCAAGTCTTCAGACAGACTCTGACAACGATTTTCGAGATCCACCTTCATTAAAGTTTCATCTACCAGCTGTTTCTTGGCAGCAGCTAAGGAGGCTTCCAACTAAAAAATATTAGTATAGTTAGGCTTAAGTAGATCTCTCACACACCACTTATTGACATCTTTAAGCAGCAGTTGAGAATGAACTATCCATTGAAATAAAAAGTTATTAAATTTACCACTTACGTCAAGAAAGTCTGTTTTACCCTCACCTTGTACAACTCTTGTAGTTCATTACAGATACAGTCAGGGTACTTCACCTTAATAAGGACAATCATTTTCAAAGGTAGTCATTAATTTCCTTTAATCCCCTCAGAAATTAGCTGAGATTAGTCAAGATTTTCTATTTGGCAAAGACTAATTGGGTAGCTTCAGCAACCAATATCACTACAGCTCTAGGAAAACATCTATTAACTGTTATTGCAGAGCCTATAGTTAATTTGTAAGGTCTACAAAACCAGTGCACAGCTTTTCTTCCCTCTTTGTTAGATAGTGGGCAAACAACTAAGGTAGGTCAATCAAGAGTTCAAGATCTTGAGCCTTTTGATGTCAACCCAGTAAAACTGTTTGTGGTCTAACTTACTGTGTTCTAAAGTAAACTTGCAAGATTCTATTCACCTACAGAATTTTGTCAATCAATATTTATCATGGTAAAGCATAGGAAAGTAGATCTGGGGCCTGAGAATAAGAATAATTTGTGGTAAACGGGAGAGTGGGAAAAGAAAAAAAAAAGATGCAAGTGAACAGACTGACTGTGTTTCTTAAATATTTGTAGAGAACGTCGCATACACATATTGTGTAGGGAGTCTTGATTTACACCTTGTAATAAGATGAGGCCCTGAAACAAACCTTTGTATCAGAGGCCCAGTATGAGGCCTAAGGCCTGAGCTAAAGTAATGGTCAAGACTTTGCTAACATAAAGCAAACTTAAGCTTTGAGCCAGAGGCAGGCCCTGCTCACAGAAGCTGGCAAGGAAATGGCTGATGCTGCAAAAAGATACATACCTAAAAGGTACTGGACACTAGATATCAGAACACTCCAATACTTGCACATTCCACACACATAACAAGGAACATGCATCCCTGGGGCAGTGTCTTTGTCTGGCCTAGGGGGCAGTGGCAAATCCCGCCACTGACTGAGCTGGTCCATTGTCAGGGAGCACATATGTGAAAAGTTTACACATATGTGTAAAGACGGTGGAGAACATGGTCGGCTTAGCTCTTTTACAAGGAGTGGTTTGTTGGCTAAAGAACCAATCTGTTCAGCAGACTGGATGGTAAACCACTTCATCTCACCTGAGCAATCTGATCTCTCAAATCCTCAAGTTCCCCTTCCAGGCTTTTCTTATCACCAAGTGCTGTAGCCAGGGCAGCTTCTTTGGAATTTAGGGCTGCTTCAAACTCCCGAAGCTTGACTTGGGCTGCGTTATGATCAGATTCTTTTTTTGCATAGCTGAAACAAACCAGAGAAGTTGGTGAGACAAACGTCTAGAAACATCCAACACATTAAAATATGTTGATTTGCAACTAAATACAGCTTTTATACTAAATATAGTCTTTTGAGCTAACCAGGAGAATATGCTTTTCATCAATTACATAGCGTAATTTAAGTTTATTCGTATTCTTAATTTTTATATTTTTATTATGCTAGAAAATGGTGAATGATTTTCTATTTGTAATTTGTGATGAGCTCTATGTGGATGGAAATTCAAATTCAATTAAAAATGCACAAAAACAGCATTTTAGGGGTTTTTTAAACATACTGATACGCAAGAAAAAAGGTTGATAAGATTATCAAAACATGCTTTGCATATAACACTGGTGTAAAGAAATGAAGTACTTTCTTTAGTTAGTAAATTGAGCTGACTGTAAAATCTGGAATGACATGACGACTAGAAACAGCTAGTAGTTCTCAACTTCTCACCTAGTTTTATTCAGATTGTTTTCCTCTTCCAAGGTTTTCTGCTTTTTCAACTTCCAATTACCATATATACACTTGCTCATAAGCAGAATTTTTTTATTAAAAAAAGGAAGCATCAGAGAAGGGGGTCGGCTTATGAACGGGTACAGGGGGGGAGAGGTGGGACATAGCCCCCTCCCCCCACAACAGAGGGGGCAAGGAGAGGCAGCAGAGCCAGAAGGGAAGAGGAGGGGCCAGAGTCTCTCCTCTTCTGGCTGCGCTCCCCGCAGCCTCCGAAGCAGCTGCAGCCGTGCTGCCTGGCTCAGCCCGCTAGAGCAGGCTGTGGCCAGGCCAAAGACATCCTCCCCTAGCCTGCCCCAGCTAAGGTGGGAAGGGATGGGATGGGGAGAGTGTGGTGGTCCCGGGATAGGGGTGGGGTCATGTGGGGGGTGGTCACAGGGTTACTCCCTTGACCCCCAGCTTCTGCCTCCTCCCACCAAAAAATTTCCCCACCAGTTGCTATACCCAGCCCTTCAGGGTAAGCCACTGGCAGGCTGGGACACTTTGTTTACTTAGGTTTACCACCCTGCCTGCGGACATTCGAGGTAAACAAACCATCTCAGCCCACCAACGGCTTATACTGACAGCCCAGGAGCCAAAAAGTTTGCCGACACCTGAATTATAGGGTTGGCTTATGAATGGGTCATAAAAATTTGCCATTTTTACTTATCCATCATGGTGGGAAGAGGGTGTCAGCTTATAAACGAACCAGCTTATGATCGAGTATACATGGTAGTTGCTTAACTTTGAACTAACTAGCCATTAAACTGGACTAGTCGATTAAAATGAAATGAAGAAAATATTTTCTGCACGTACCAAAGAGGCTACTACTGTCAAAAGTTTGTTTAGCACTTTCACTAAACCTGGTTCCAGAAGTTCAGCCCATGATTTACATCAGGTCATTGGTTTCGTTTTCCTTAAAATGCTGCAGCAAATACACACTGCTTAATTAATATTTTTTTGTATTTAATGTAAATTACAAGTCTCATAAGTTTAGACTTTAACATAAGTTTTCAATTTCACATTTAAAAATCTTTCATTTGTAAGACGCTTGAGAGCACGCACCTTTCTGGAGTAAGGGGAGAGAATTAACTGCCAGTTTCCCTTGACCCTTGGAGGAAATAGTGACAAGACAGGCTAGCCCAGGACCCTTACCTCAAACATGCTCAGAAGCCACTTCCCTGCCCCAAAAGAAGCCCAAGCCAGCTTCTTACCTGGAACAGCCTTAGAGAAATAATTGGTCCAGTGGCTCTTTCCCACACACACTAGCCTTTCTGTTTTGCAACTGCAGAATTCGGGGAATTTCCCTGCCCCACTGTACTGGCTCAAACAAACTAGACCTGTCCAAATTAAGAGACTGAATTGCTGATGAGGTTTCTTTTAATAACTATTCACATCCAAAGTCTCCACCAAGGGAGGTGGTAGCCTAGACGGAACTAGTTTTTGCCACTATGCTGCCTAAACACATCTGAGCAGACAAAATGGGGATAAAGATATCCAGCTCCCATCTACGGTATGACCTTACTGTTACGACAGCAAACGGAACTGCACTGGTGAAGAATTATGGATCTCCCCATTTTCTTAGGGTAGACACAGCCAGTCATGCTTTCTGAAACAGTAATGAAGACAGTTTTGTCCGGTAGATGCTAGTACATAAACAATATTCCAACTCTGCTTCAGGGGAATGACCACATAAAAAAAATCATACAATCTTCTGTCATATAAACAAAGTAAAAAGATTCTTTCAGTTTATGTTTAATCTTTCAGTTACAAGTATTGCCGCACATTACTCTTAAAGTACTTAAGTGTTTCAGATAAGTGTGATTTAAATCGACTCCCTTTAAATTTCACTGTCTGCTGCATTCAGTAGAAGCTTTTTTTAAAAAACAGCTAAGTAGCACATCACCTTTGTCCCACGGGTGCCCAAGAGAAGAGGGAATCAAGTAACACACCACTGGCTAGAATAGCCTCACACAGAAGGCAGGTTTAAACTGCTATAATAAAAATTGAGTGTTACTGTCAGAAAAGATATTCAGACTTCCAAAAAAAAAAAAAAAAAAAAAATGTTGGGGAGGCTTTTGATTTGGTTTTGTTTTACATTAGTCTTTCAGAGTGGACAAGACCTGAATTTCTAAACAGTGAACACAGAACTCATAAAATGACATCACAAGAGACTGAAAGACAGACAGAGAGGAAATGCAATGTTGCTGTAGCCATGTGGTTCCAAGATATTAGAGACACAAGATGGGGGGAGACACTCGAAAGCTTATCTCTCTCACCAACAGAAGGTGGTCCAATGAAACAGGGGTTCTCAACCTTTTTCTCTCTGAGGTCCCCCTTAACGTTCTATAAAAACTCTAGGACCCAGGGGGAGAGCCTCAGGACAGGAGTCTTGGACATAGGTGGAGTTTGACTTCTATTTTGAGGGAGGGGGGCAAGGGCCAGGGGGGCTTGAGTCACCTCCACATGGTAGAGTCCAAGGAAGGAGTGCCACCACCCCCCAACTCACCTCAGCAGGCCACCCAGCCCGTCTGGGTTGGGTGTGGGTGGTGGTGGGGGGCATGTGACCAAAAATTATAACTCAAACGTGGGGAGCTTAGCTCAGAAAGTTTGAAAAACAGCTTAGGATGCACGGAGGGGGGTAGCGGACACAGGACTAGGGGCTGTGTGCAGTCAGGGGTAGCTCAGGGTGTAGGGAGAGGGGTATTAAGGGATGTGTTCTGGCAGGACTCTCCTACAGTCCCTGTCCCCAGAGGGGTCTGCCAGCTACAGGGCCAGGTCTCCCCACCTAGGGGGCTCTTACCAGCTGCCTCCATGGGAGCAAAGGGGGCTGGCAGTAGAGGAGCAGCTTCAACCTGGGGCACCAGCAGGAGAGGAGGGAATGCTGACACTGCCTGCTCTATAGGACCAGCCAGAGCAGCAGCTGCCCTGCACTGCCTGGCTCCGGCTTCCTGCCTCCAACCTGGCCAGTAGGCGGGAAGAGAAGTTGTGGGGTGGCGGGAGGTGTGGAGCTACCTCCAGGACTGCTGTGCTCTTGCACTACAGTTCGGCGGGGGGTGTGTGTGTGTGTGTGGAGGGCAATGTCTTCCATATCCCCAACTCTGCCCAAGGGTTCAGGGCTTCAGCCCAGTGGGGGGGGGCTGAGGATCAGGGCTTCAGCTGTGGGGCCCCACTGACCCCTTGAAAGGGCTCGCAGAGCCCCACGGGGCCACAGACCCGGTTGAGAACTGCTGCAATAAAAGATATTGCTTCATCCACCTTGTCTCTCTAAGGCTACGTCTTCACTAGCGGGTAGTGATCGATTTATCACGTCTTGTCTAGACACGATAAATTGATCCCCGAATCAATGCTTGTACTCCACCTTGGCAGGAGGAGTAAGCAGAGTCGACGGGGGAGCCGCCATGGTTGACTCAATGCCGTGAATAGCGTAGCTGAAGTTGTGTATCTTAGTTTGAAACCCCACAGTGTAGCCCAGGCCTAAGAGAGGTAAGTAATTTTAGTTACGCTTTCAAAAAGGATGACTATTTTTCATGTCTTGAACAAAGGACATCTGTGCTGAAGATTCACAACAACTCCTACTCCTTTTAATTAAGATGTTTGAGCTCCCAAAAGCAAAAAAAAAAAAAAAAAAAAGTTTCCCAGCAAAACCAGAAGCACACACTTGACATTCCTGAATTACTTTTCCAGAAGAACCTCCATACTGGGTCAGACCAAAGGTCCATCCAGCCCAGTATCCGGTCTACCGACAGTGGCCAATGCCAGGTGCCCCAGAGGGAGCGAACCTAACAGGCAATGATCAAGTGATCTCTCTCCTGCCATCTATCTCCACCTTCTGACAAACAGAGGCTAGGAACACCATTCCTTACCCATCCTGGCTAATAGCCATTAATGGACTTAACCTTCATGAATTTATCTAGTTCTCTTTTAAACCCTGTTATAGTCCTAGCCTTCACAACCTCCTCAGGCAAGGAGTTCCACAGGTTGACTGTACGCTGTGTGAACTTCCTTTTATTTGCTTTAAACCTGCCGCCCATTAATTTCATTTGGTGGCCCCTAGTTCTTATATTATGGGAACAAGTAAATCACTTTTCCTTATTCACTTTCTCCACACCACTCATGATTTTATATACCTCTACCATATCCCCCCTTAGTCTCCTCTTTTAAAGTACAAAAGCCTAGAAGACCTGTTCTTTATAGAGTATAAAAAGGCTATATCCAATCTAAAAACTTTTGAAGATCACAATTAGCAGTATTTGTCAGCAGCAAGAATACAGGAATTAGATTTACTAGTAAGCACACACAAATATTCTTGCAGGAATAAAAGAAAGATGATTGGCACCAACGAGAGAACATATTCAGTTGTAGCCCAGTTTGCTGCCACCAAATGGCTAAAAGATTTGTGCCAATCACAGAGCAAGCTCAAACACATTTTCAGACAATTTTTACTACAACCACAAGATGGCAGGCTTTAATTTAAGAAACTTAGCAATCAAAGTCACTATTTGTACAACTAGAACTTTGATCTGAGCTATCTTAGGTATTTACAGAGTGAATCATTGCAGTTTATTATCAGCCGAATACTAATATAACCCATATGCAGAGATTTCAGACTCTCACTACACTCTATTTTTTTTAAACAGTTGTCCATTTTTGCTATTACTACACAGATCCAACAGTGGGGGGTAAATTTTGTAGTCTGCCACAGCATTTTAACCATATATTTAAACATGCTTCGAGCAGAGTTAGGGCCTGTGTACACAGTAACTGGAACCATATTACCACCAGCTATAACTCACAACTTTAATTATTTCAATGCAAATCCACATGTGCTGATACACCTTTTGTTCAGAATACACAAATGATGGTAAAATACAGGCAGATGGTTTAAATTAGAGCTCCCACTGCTGGTAACAGTGGAAAGAAAAATGTGTAATATAGATTCAGCCACAGGACAACAACATGACCAGAACCCAAACTTCAGTTGCAAAATACCCGTATTTATTTTTCAACTGATACTACTGATAGTATCAATCCATATGTGTATCTCATATTCAGAAGAGCCATTTTAAGAATTCACATTTCTAATAAGATTGGCTAAATTTTAGCGAAATTTAACCAGTTTAAAATCAGAAGTGAAAAAAGTATAGAATTAATTTTAAAAAGTAGTCTAATTACATAGTCAAATTTGTATTTGGATAGCTAATCCCTATATTTTAAAAAGAAAAAGCTACAGACTTTCTGGTCGCTCTGCTAGAGTGGTACCACAACATACAGCGAAAGAGCCATTCCACTGGAAATCTTTGTAACCCTTAAAAATGTGTCATTCACCACAGCTCTAAATGAACCTGAGAGTTTGTTTCAACAAGATCAGTAAAACTGTTTGAGTTTTGCAGGCACAAGAAAAACTACTATATATAACAAGACAATACACAGTATGCATGTTTATAGTTCTTATTTAACAGCAAAAGCTCTTCTTGTTTGTCAACTTTATCTAATTTTTCCTCCATAAAGAGGGAGAGTACATAGTTAAGTAAATACCTGTTTACTAATATGCTCATAGATTAGCTCAAAACTGTGCTCCTTCATGTACTTTGACTTTCAAGTGTCTAATGCCGTCTCAAATAAAAAGGCACTAAACTGCCATGAATTCCACATTTTCAAAAATATATTGATTTCAATAACAGGACAAAGCGTACAGTGCTTACTTTATATTTTTATTATAAATATTTACACTATAAAAGTGAATTGAAAAATACTATTTCTTTTAAGTACTGTAGTGCAATCTCTTTAGCATGAAAGTTGAACTTACAAATGCAGAGTTATGTACAAATAACTGCATTCAGAAATAAAACAATGTAAAACTTTAGAGCCTACAAGTCCACTCAGTCCTACAGCCAATTGCTTAGACAAACAAGTTGGTTTACATTTGCAGGAGATAATGCTACCAGCTTCTTGTTTACAATGTCACCTGAAAATGAGAACAGGCATTCGCATGGCACTGTTGTAGCCAGCGTTGCAAGATATTTAATGTCAGATGGGCTAAACATTCATATATCCCTTGATGCTTCAACCACCATTCCAGAGGACATGTGTCCATGCCGATGATGGGTTCTGCTCGGTAACCAGCCAAAGCAGTGCAGACCAGCACATATTCATTTTCATCATCTGAGTCAGATGCCACCAGCAGAAAGTTGATTTTCTTTTTTGGTGGTTCAGGCTATGTAGTTTCCGCATCGGAATGTTGCTCTTTTAAGACTTCCGAAAGCATGCTCCACACCTTGTCCCTCACAGATTTTGGAAGGCACTTCAGATTCTTAAATCTTGGGTTGAGTGCTGTAGAGATCTTTAGAAATCTCACATTGATATCTTCTTTGCGTTTTGTCAAATCTGCAGTGAAAGCGTTCTTAAAACCAACAACATGCTGGGTCATCTGAGACTGCCATAACATGAAATATATGGCAGAATGCAGGTAAAAAACAGAACAGGAGACATACAATTCTCTCCCAAAGAGTTCAGTCACAAATTTAACTAACTCATTTTTTTAAAGGAGCGTCATCAGCATGGAAGCATGTCCTCTGGAATGGTGGCCAAAGTATGAAGGCGCATACGAATGTGTAGCATATCTGGCACGTAAATATCATGCAATACCAGCTACAAAAAAGTGCTATGCAAATGTCTGGTATCACTTTCAGGTGACTTTGTAAATAAGAAGCGGGAAGCATTATCTCCCGTAAATATAAACAAACTTGTTTCTGTTAGCAATTGGCTGCACAAAAAGTAGGACTGAGTGGACTCATCAGCTCTGAAGTTTCACATTGCTTTGTTTTTGAGTGCAGTTATGCAACAATAACAACAAAAATCTACATTTTTAAGTTGTGCTTTCACGATAAAGAGATTGCACTATGGTACTTGTATGAGGTGAATTGAAAAATACTATTTCTTTTATCATTTTTATAGTGCAATTAATTTTTTGAGTTAATCGCATGAGTTAACTGCAATTAATCAACAGTCCTAATTATTACTGAAATTTAGGTAGAGGAGAAATATGTTTTAAAGTATAATGACAGATGGCAGAGTCTCTCTCACAAGCATCCTCAATGGGGCTTGCCTGAACGTAACCTACTAACTGCTAAACAAAGAGAGACCTATAGTAAAGTGAAGTTTAACTGCTGCTGTTTTAAGAGCCTGGATCCCTCTATTATGAAGACAAGTAAAGTATTTAAATTAAGGAAAAACTAAGGCCTGTCTACAATAGTCTTTTATCCCTTAAAAATTCTCACCAACGTAGTTCTACCAACAGGAGCAATAGCATAGATGGGGCAAAGAATACCAGTGACCAGAGTTTTAAAACCCATCTTGTCTAGCTCTAAACAGGTTCAGATGAGATGCTTGTTAAAGCTGCCACCCAAAGCCCTATCTAAACTAATACTCCCAACTTTGCTACATACCATGGAACGGCACTGAAAGCATATTTTAAGGATAAAGCTGGTGTAGACACAGCTACACAGGTCTACGATCGCAAAGTGATGGGATCAGTCCATATTTCACCAGCATTCTCACACTACATTGGCATAATGTCAGTAGTAGTAAGTGTTCTGAACTGCCACTCTTGACCAATCACATTCACTGCTTTGGTACAATGATTAACACATGGTTTTGATGCACTTATTGAGCTCTTTTTCCATTGCAACTATATAATAAGATTGAGGCAATGAAGTAACCTGGTCACTGTGTTCACGTAGAGATACGTAGTATCAGTTTTCCAGATTTTGTTTTCTAGAGTAGTAAGACAGTAAAGCCAACTTTCAGTAGGGAAACATTTACATTTAAACTTAATGATCAGATGAGAGGTTCTCTTATAAAAGCATTAGTGTTTGTAGGATCACCTTTACTTCTGTTTTGACATGTAAACCAATTCCTTCCTCACCATAAATTTTTCCTTTAGCTTTCCATATGGTAATTTGGCTCTGGTTCTCATCACACAACCTATATTTTTATTAGAGCAAACTACCAAATCAAAGCTAGCCACTTATATTAGAATTAAGTGATGAGCCATCACTCAGATCCTAAATCACCAACAGCCCACCAGAGCATCTCACAGGGCCCGCAGCCTGCTTCAACATAATATACTATTGAACAGCGGATTCATTAGCATTTTGTCATCATGTTTACATTATTTTAGTTTACACATGCTACTGTGCATACGTTGTTTCTATCTAAATACATGCAAAATAAGCTGAATTTAAAATCTAAATCAATACAGGTGACTTTAAATTTTATTAAAATATGTAGAATCTGTTTGGCCCATACAAGATTGTGCTTAGGTTTATGTGGCCCTCCTGTGTAAAAAGGTTGGGCCCCGCTGACCTAGGCTAAGAAGTGTCTCATCTGTTAAACTACTCAGAAATAAAAGTGCTTGAATCCACCTTATCTACTCAGAGGCCTATTCAGCACTCCTTACTCAGGAAAATATCCCCATAAACATTTAATCCAGACTTGGTGGTTAACAGTAGTTTTAGAATGTTGTCTCACTTTTCAAATTGACATTCAAACAAACAGAAAGAACCTCACTTTTTCCCCCACTCTTCTTTTCCTTCAGAATGAAACCCTTCAAACAAGAAAACACTCTGGTTATTGGAAGCATATACCACCAGTCACCCCGATCTCATGCTTGCGGATATCAAAGGTGCTCAGAGGAACAGTTAATTTTTCCTAAAGGGGTTAGAAGTGGGATGCAAAGGACTTCAAAACAACTGTGTGCGCGTACCTATTTTGTTTCACAACAAACAATATCACAAGGATGTTTATTGTGAGCTCTAACTCTACTGAAGAGGTTAAGGTACTGAATCCTTAACATTTTGAATAAAGAAGTTCTTTGATAATCATACTGAAAACAGGTATTAAGAACTTTTTGTTAACAGTCTGACTAAAAATCCCCCGATAGCTCCCGAGTTGTCCAACTTTAATTCTCCCGGCACTTGTGAAATCACCATTTCATTAGTTGTCCAATCATAGTCTTCCAGCCTGTGAAAAAGTCTTTCAGGATCTCTCAAAATATTAAACACGAAAGTACAAGCCAAATTTCTCCATTCCTCTCTGCAAGTCACTATTAATAGATTGATCACCTCTGCCCAAAGGAGTGTCTAGTGTAGTAACTGAGTGTGTTTGGTTTATATTTTTTCCTTATCTACTTATGCTCTTTAAGTTTGCATTACAAACAGAAGAGTAAAAAGAAAAGGAGTACTTGTGGCACCTTAGAGACTAACAAATTTATCTGAGCATAAGCTTTCGTGAGCTACAGCTCACGAAAGCTTATGCTCAAAGAAATTTGTTAGTCTCTAAGATGCCACAAGTACTCCTTTTCTTTTTGCGAATATAGACTAACACAGCTGCTACTCTGAAACCAAACAGAAGAGTGATTTTTCATTATCAAATTTTCAATTTATATTCTTTTTTTTGCTGTTACAGAAGTCATTATTTAGAAGAGTGTACCTGTAAATACAGGAAAATATAATCAAGCCTGAAAGTATTTTTAGATGCTAGCTAGACAAGTGTTGGATATACCTGTATCTTACAAGTGTCTATGCAAACCCAGAACTTGAGAAGTTTATGCACCAAAAGTAAGTAGAAACCTTCTGCTAGAGAGTAATGCCAAGCGATAAATTTTTGCGGAATAATTTTTTTTAATGAAAGCTTAAGTTTTAAGTGCTTACAGAAGACACTTGCAAAATGTTAACTGACTGCTATCATCCTGACATCTCAGATTGGTAAAGCTATGAAAAGCAGCAGAGGTATTGGACCAAACAGCAACAGTGTGAAGTTAACAAGATTCAGGTCAGCTTCACAGCGGCTATTCAGAACCCCATGAAACCACAGGGAAACTTTAGCAGCGAATTGGCATGATTCTTGGGAACACGAGGCAGGCACTCATGTGAGGAAGGGGGAAGTCCTAGTTCCCAAAACCAAGATCAAATCAAGGCCTTCCCCTATTTCCAATATATGCAACAGTAACAGCAGTAGAAATAGCACTGTAATGACTAAAAATGTGATAATTAGAGCCTGTTCAAAGCACTCATTGCTCCAAATGTCTTAAATTGAGCTGTAGGAACTTAATGCTTTAAAAATCAGATTTTTTTTTCTATGTAGCCCCCCACCCTAGGTTGAATAACTCCTTGCACTGTTACAGCTGATCGAGAACAATTAATCTGTGATTTGCCTGCAATATATTTTTCCAGTTTTTTAAATATTCTTTTTAAAGCATATTAAGACAACTTCCCTAACCAGGCACTCCAATCCATTTAACATACCACATGTACACCTCAGGAAATGCTGGGACAACTGTTTCAACTTTGCTTGCCTTGAGACAGCAGGGTTCTTCTGAACAGTTGCCCTGTACAGCAGCTGTACTGTGCTTAACACATGCCTAGTCACTCAAGCTATTGCCCCATCTATCAAACCCACATTGAGTCTATTCATTGTCTAATCCCAGCTCAGAAATTCCTTCCTTGAAAACAAAGAATCTGGAAGGAAAACTGGTTTAAGATATGAAGCAAAAGAAGTTACTGTTACTGCATGATAAGATTTAGTCAAAAAAAAATCAAAAACACAAGACGTTAGTTCCTCTTGATCATTACAACGTTAACAAGTATCTTCATTCAGCTATAGTGTTTGCTTAAAAGCTGCTTTCACCACTTAATTCCCATGAGGAGAGAGAGAGCAGATGTGCCTAGCCACTGGACAACTGCCACAGTGAAAACTCAGCCTGTCATGAAAACAAATGCTAGTCCACTTATGAAATCCCATGTTCATTTTATTCCAGCTCACCCTTCCTAGAAAGAAAGAATACTCAAACTGGGCAATGAATATATTAAATGTAGACAGGATAGGGCCCTTGTAGATGAGCTCAAGGAGGTCATACCATACACAGAGGACTACACATAGGCAACTGTGTGAAAATCTAAAACAGGTGGATGAAGTTGTGAGCACTGGTGGATGCTAGGAGGCATAAAACTAAGCTTGACAAGGGAGGATAAACAGGCAAGAGCCGACTTATAAAGCACTTTCAAAGTGACAAAAAGCTTGAATTTGATGGAATTCTCAGGTGGAAAGCCAAACAGAAGAATTCAAAGAGCAGTTGTATAATAAAAAAGGAGGCAAGGAAAAAAGTGTAGTGGCAGCTTTTTGTATGGACTAAAGGAGGAAGTGATGTCTGTGGTGAGAGGATGTAACAACATGTAAAAGAGCTCAAAGAAGGTAGGAAACCTGTACCGTACAACCAGTAAGAGCACTCGGGACCAGTGTATAAAATATAGTACTCAATAACTAGGAGACCTCTTCTAAAGGAGTTGTCAAACTTTCATGAGAACCAAAATTTGAGATATTATGGGACCACCAGTCCTCCCATTCATTATTATTCAGACGATTTAAAGAAATTATTTTAGCCCCCTTTTAATATTAGAATTAAACCACCAGAAGGGAACATCAGAACACCCAGCCTGACCTCCTGTACGTCACAGACACTGAACCTCACATTACCCCATATGAAGCCCAACCACCTGGATTAGACTAAAGCACCACAGCTATAACAGCTAAAAAGAAGCCAGGAACACATGGTCAGCCAACTCTCCAGAGACCACCAGAAAGTGCTCTCCAAACCACAGCCTCTACTTTAGTTTAAGATTTTGGGAACAGAAATACATCTGAGCTTGAACGGATGCCTGTAGAATACCTGGATTTTAAAATATCTAGCAAGGATCTAGGGAACTATACACTTGTTAGAAGGTCTTCAGTCATAAGAAAATACAGATTTTAGATCATAAACAACTAACAGAACCTTTCTTGCTGTATACACAACTCCTAAGTGAATACAGTACATGGGACTTGAAAAGTTCAGTAGGCTCCTAACTAGCTGGAGGACTAAGGCCTGAAGAAGATGAGGAAGAGGATGGACAGCTTGAGCACATCTCCCCAAGGTCCAGAAGTATGCTTTGATGAGAAGCTCAGTCCCAGTGGCATCTCCAGCATATGAGGAAGGAGCTATGGCATCTGCTAAGATGCTTCTGGCCCTGAGCCCTACAACTTTTGATTCAGCCTCTGAGATATTTTACTCTTACCCACCGAACTGCAGGAAAAGAAAGCTTCCTTGGCTTGTCTTTGCCCCTTCAGACTGCCAGCAGCAGAGAAATGGTGAAGGTCTTCATTGCTCTACTCTCCACCATACATTTTTTTTTTGAGCCCTCCTACCCAGGAGTTACCAGTACTTCATTGTACGGCTCCTTGGTTTGCCAACCAATGAATGCCAATAATCTTGACAGTTTAACTACTTCACAACTTGCCCACAGGACTAGCAGTTACATTGACTAGTCTTATTAATTACACACTGCTGCTGTTTGACAAAGCTGTGAGCAGCAGAGGCTCTGAAGTGGTCTGCAGTCAAAACGAAGACATAAGTGCAGCAGTTTACATATGAAAATATTTTCACAAAGACTAAACGTAGTTTTTAAGTGAAATCCCAAATTGAGCAGAAATGGATGGTTGAGGCCCACACTTGGCAGGAAAGACTTCCTTGCAATGAAAATGAGCTGACACTACGAATATTTGTCCATCATGCTACAGCAGAAACAAATGGAGATATTCACTCAAACAGTTCATAAACTAACTTAGTTTCAAGGCAAACCAAATGGAAGGCAACTGACAGCAAAAATGTTTAGACTTAAATTAGATTCTCTCTTTCAGGTAACAGAAGACAGACGATACATAAGTAGGAGTCAAAAACTTAAGTGAAGGATTGAAGAGACCAAAACTATACAGAAGAGAAAGTTACACAAATCAATTATCCACAGAAGGACATGGCATGATTTGTCCTATGAGATTCATAAGAAAAAGAAAAGGCTGCATAAGATTTTTAGTCTTTGAGCATCCCCTTAAACTAGATTTCATCATGGACTTCACTTATCACGACGCCTCATTTTAAAAATTTTTCTATAGGTGGATTTTTCTGTTTTCTAATAAGCCATATGTTCAAAAGTTATTTAAAAAAAAAAACAACTATCCATCACCCTTAGAAAATGATCAGCACCCTGGAAAAAAAAAAATGATCTTGAACCTAGAGGCTACATGACTTCTAAGTCCCATTTGACATTTATTTTTAGTAAAACATACATCCTACATCACCAAAACGCATGATTAAAGCTCTAACTAATTTAAGTTTTACAACCAGAAGAGCAAGGAAGAATCCTAGACAATTCTCTTCTAAAACTTTCATTTTAACATTAAGTTTACTATTTGAACTATACACCTCTCCCAACTAAAATACAATTGGCAATATGCTTTTTTAAAAATTTCTGATTCAACACAGAGCCCTCCCCAGACTACACATCTAGCTAATGACAATCCTTGCCACCTGAATTCAGAGTGAATTCTTAGCCTAGGAACCCTCCTTTTCTCCTCCAAAAAAGAACTGACTATAGTACTTACTGATACCATGTATTAGGATTGACTCAAGCGCTTCATGATACTTTGTATTAAGGACATTACGTAACAGATGTACATTGTAAAAGCAAACTAGTAAATCAGACAGTTGTAGGTACCTAGAAAAGGCTGTAGTGCGTTTCAGAGTACCACGAGTACCTAGAAAGGTTATACAAGCACTGAACGGCTGTGTTTAGCACTGCTCTGAACCCACTTCCCTCCCTGTTCCAGAAAGGTTCATATGCCATACAACATTCCTCCTCCCCAAGAGAGCTGGAGGCTCATCACCAGTCAGGAATGTGGGGCTGCTACAGGAAAGTACAGGGACCTCTCCATTCATTCATAGAGAGTCACTAGCTACAGCACATGGCAGCAGCTGGAGCAGACAAGCAACTGTACTCACAACTAGCGAGAATGAATGGGAAGAGAGACTACAATCCCCTCAAAGCAGGCCTGCTCCCTTGTCTCTTGCAAAGGGGAAGGTCAACATTTTTATGCAACGTTCGTCTGCTGAAGATCAAGCCCCTGCAGTGGGGAGGGGAAGGGGGGGGGCGAGCTTCCTGATGACGGGACCGACATCTGTTCCCCACAGTAACGTAGGCCAGAAATAAAGCCAATAGGGGAGCAGAAAGATTTAGGGTGCAGACAAGGAGGGCCTGGCAGCATAGCAACAGCAGGAGCACTCTACCTTTGTAAAGCACTACTATGGAGGAATAACCTAGGAAGAGACCGGTCGGCCCCTTCAGTAAGACAAGAGCCCGTAGTGCTGCGGGGAGGCATATCTGCGGGGCTCATGCTGTAGTCCCCAGGCGGGACTGAAGCACTTGGGGCGGCCAGTGCTCTCCAGGATGGTGCAACTCCCTCCACAGAGCTCCTCCTCCCCGCCTCCCTTCTCACTATGGAGATGGGGGGGGGGAGCTTCCCTGCTACACGATGGTACAGAGGAAGCCCAGATTCATTCATTTCCGTTAAAACTCTCCCACCTCAGGCCGCGCTACATTGCCCGCCCGAGATTTACTGCACGACAACAGCTTAGGGGGCTTCCCCTCCTCCATTAGGGCGCCAGCCCGGGGCCTCCATCCTGCCCGCCCTCCCCTCTGCCGCCCCCGGAATCCCCGGCCCGTTCCCCCCGCGGCCGGGGTGACCCACCTGCCCAGCAGATGCTCGTGCTCCGTGCGGATCTTGCCCAGCTCGATCTGCAGCTTTGCCCGCTCCCGAGCCGTGTCGTCCAGCGCCCGGCGGGCATCGGCCAGCTCGGCCTCGTAGAGCCCCTTGAGACCGGTGAGCTCTCGGCCGCGCACCTCCTCTC
Organism: Lepidochelys olivacea; assembly: GCF_965140295.1. NCBI lineage: Eukaryota > Metazoa > Chordata > Testudines > Cheloniidae > Lepidochelys > Lepidochelys olivacea. Next base: position 81,152,052 of record NC_140415.1, on the reverse strand, counting down.
GCTCGGTCACCTGCAGCTGCAGCGCGCTGTTCTCGGTCTCCAGGCTCCGCACCTTGTCGATGTAGACGGCGAGCCGGTCATTGAGGTGCTGCAGCTCCTCCTTCTCCTGCAGCCGGGAGATGCGCGTCGGGCTGAGCGGGGTGCTGGCCGCGCTGCCCCGGGGCCTCTGCCCCACGGGCGTGGAAGCCGCCATGGCGACGAGCGGGCGACGCGGCGGGGGCCGTGGGTGCGGAGCAGCGAGGACAGGAGGCTGCCGGGGGGCGGGAGACGGTGCGAGGGGACGCGAGAGGCGAGGCGAGACGGGCGCTGATCTAAGCGCCCCGAAGCCGTTCAGAGGGGTGAGAGAGGCAGCTGCAGCGCTAGCAGCGGACGGTACAAAAGCGGCGGAAGGGGGGGCGCGAAGAATCAGCGAGCCGGAGACGCAGCGAGGCTGGCACAAGGGGGGGAAAAGGAGGGAAAATAAAAGGGCAGAAGCAGCCCCAGCAACGCGCCGAGGGAAAAGACCGGCGCCTGGAGGTGCAAAGAGCGAAGCCGCCCGCCCGCGCGCGCCGGTTCCTTCCCCTCGGGTCGGGCTCAGAATGAAACACAAAACAGGCGGGCTCCGCGCTCCTCCAATATGGCCGGCGCGCGCTTTGCCGGGCTCTCCCAGCTCCCGCCCACAACTACGGCCCCCACGTGACCCGCCCTTGCCCAATGAGGCAGCGATCCCGGCCGGGCTCTGCTGTTTCTCGCGGACGGGAAACTAAATTCAAAAGCCGCCAGCGCCTGCAACTGTCAGCAGGCGTGCGAATGGCTGGCGCGCGCGTCGCCCCGCCCCGCCCTTGGGCGCGCTATCGGAGGCACTCTCGCTCTTGCGGCCCCTCCTTCCCTCGGGTCCCCCACCCCCCGACCAGAGCAGGGGCCGCCTCGGCTGCTGCAGCCTGGCCGTCTCTTTGTTCCCTCTCTTGTCCCCACCCCGAGAGAGGCCGTTGTACAAAGTGACGTGGGGTGGGGGAGGCCTGCGTGAGGGGATCCAGCTGCACCCCAGCACGTCCCGCTCCCCTCGAGTTACAAACCCAAACACAACCCCCCACCGCACGCCTCCAGGGGTTTGGGTGGGAGGCGTATGACGTTACTGGGTAGTTTCCCCACTATTTATATACCTCCAACCCAGGGCTGAGTCAGCTGCGTTCCGCGCGGGGGAGGGGAGGGTTTGCTTGAACCTGAAAAAAAGTGAGACGTGCCTAGGCCGGCTCTATGCTTTTTGCCGCCCCAAGCAGCGCGCCCAATTGGGGGGTTGCCGCTGCGAGACTGCGGAGATAGGAAGCTGCCGCCGCAGCGAAAAAACCCGTGCCGCCCCTTTCAGATTGCCGCCCCGGGCACCTGCTAGGACCGCTGGTGCCTGGAGCCGGCCCTGCCCATGCCCCCCACGCGCCCTGCCATGCAAACACCGCCCTCCGCTGCACCGCACCACAACACTGGCTCCCTGGCTGCTGCACGTTCCCGTACCCCGTCCTGCTTTCCTCTGCGCGCCCACACAGCCACAGGGCCCCATCCTGTCACTCACCCTGCAACCCACACAACCTTCTATGCACACACAGCTACAACCCATCACCCCACCCACGACCCACCAAACTATCCCCCTCACACACAGCCACATCCCATCACTTCAGGACCCACACAGGCTGCCCCTTCCCCGCACACATCGTCCCACCCCACCCCACCCCACCCCCCACTTCTAGGACTAGCCCAGCAGACCTGCCAAGATTCATACATATTGAATCTATCTCCCCATGTTCATTATCCTCACACCTTCTTGTCAACTGCCTAAATGGGCCATCTTGATTATCACTACAAAAGTTTTTTTCTCCTGCTGATAAGAGCTCATCTTAATTAATTAGCCTCTTACTCTACCTTTTCAAGTTCTCTGTATGTGTATATGTATCTTCTTACTATATGTTCCATTGTATGCATCCGATGAAATGTGCTGTAGCTGGCAAAAGCTTATGCTCAAATAAGTGTGTTAGTCTCTGTGGTGCCAGAAGTACTCCAGCTCTTTTTTTCATTCAGAATTTGTCTCTTGTGAAATAAAGGTTTTTCCTATATGTATCTCAGAGAGACACCATTCAATATTTGTTTTTCCAGTTTGTAGGATGTGCATATATATTTAGGAAAGCACGAAGCCCTGCTCCTGCAAACACTTATCTTTACTCAAGTGAGTATACTCACTGAAATAAATCTTGCTTTTTAAAACAAAAATGAACTCATTCAATCTGTTTTAGCACAAGCTATCTCTTAGCAGTGACATTTGAAAGCTCTCTTTTAAATAGAATAATAGAATTGTAAGACTGGAAGGGAGCTCCAGAGGTCTTTAGCCCAGTTCCCTGCACTCAAGGCAGTACTAAGTATTATCTAGACCAGGGATTGCCAACCTTTGGCATGCGGCCTGTCAGGGAAATCCGCTGGTGGGACAGGTCAGTTTGTTTACCTGCAGTATCCACAGGTTCAGTCGACTGCAGCTCCCACTGGCTGCGATTCGCCATTCCAGGCCAATGGGAGTGTTGCCGGCACCCAGTGCCAGAGGCAAGCCACAGCAGGGGTTCGTTGCCCGGTATGCATCACCCAATAAACACAATGAGTGGAGAAGCAGAAAAGTTTATTTGGAGCTCCAAAGAAGGTATAGGGAGAAAAGAATCTCAAATCCTGCACACTGAGCAGGCAGAGTCACATACCTTTATACTCCTTATCTCTATTGCATTACACATCAGCCAAGTAAAACTGCTTTGCCTTATATGGGTTACAACAATACTTTTTCCGGCAATCTTTAACAAGCATTTTAGCAATTCAAAACAACAGCACAGCCTGCTTAGCCTTGCGATTAATAAGGCTTGTAGCTGATTCCTGCCGTTATCCTAACTTGGCGCCAGCAAAACCTACACAAAACAGTTCTAGCTGCAGCATTATTTTGGGAGTACAAGGGCTTTCTCAGGCCAGCCAGGACTGAATTCTGTGAAGGGGGGTTGAGAAGGGCACCTGGGCCTAGAGCAAAGAGACTTCCTCGACACTCATGATCTTCCATCCCCTCAACTTAACTAGCGGCCATGCCCTGTGACCCCAACAGGAGCTGCCGGAAGAGGCGGCCAGCACATCCCTCAGCCCACACCGCTTCCGGCAGCCCCCATTGGCCTGGAACGGCGAGTTGCGGCCAGTGGGAGCCGCGATTGGCCAAACCTGCAGGTAAACAAACTGCCACAGCCCACCAGAGGCTTTCCCTGATGGGCTGCATGCCAAAGGTTGCTGATCCCTGATCTAGACCATCCCTGACAGGTGTTTGGAGATTTTAGAGAGCAGGTTAGACAATGACAGAGATTCCACAATCTTCCTAGGCAATTTATTCCACTGCTTAACCACCCTGGCAAGAAGTTTTCCCCTCATGTTCAACCTAAACCTCCCTTGCTGCAATTTAAGCCCATTGCTTCTTGTCCTATCCTCAGAGGTTAAAGAGAACAATTTTTCACTCTCCTCCTAGTAACAACCTTTTATGTACTTGAAAATTATCATGTCCCCTCTCAATCTCCTCTTGTCCAGACTAAATAAAGCCATTTTTTTTCAATCTTCCCGTATAAGTCATGTTTTCTAGACCCTTAAACATTTTTGTTGCTCTTCTCTGGACTTTCTTCAGTTTGGCCACATCTTTCCTGAAATGTGTCACAAAATGTGTCCCAGAACGGGACACAATACTCTAGCTGAGTCTTAATCAGCACAGAGTAGAATGAAAGAATTACTTCTTGTGTCTTGCTTACAGCATTCCTGCTAATGCATCCCAGAATTATGTTTGCTTTCTTTCCCCCAACAGTGTTACACTGTTGACTCATATTTAGCTTGTGATCCACTATAACCCCCGATCCCTTTTCTGCAGTACTCCTTCCTAGGCAGTCATTTCCCATTTTGTGTGTGTGCAACTGATTGTTCCGTCCTAACTGGAGTACTTTGCATTTGTTCTTGTTTAATTTCATTCTACTTACTTCAGACCATTTCTCTAGTTTGTCCAGATCATTCTGACTTTTAATTAGGGTTGCCAGGTATCCAGTTTTCAACCGAATACCCAGTCGAAAAGGGATCCTTCCTAGCCCAGTGAAAATAAGCGAATGAGTGAGGGTGGGAGAGAGCGAGCAACAGAGGGAGGTGGGAAGATGGAGTGAGTGGGGCGGGGCAAGGGTGTTCGGTTTTGTTCAGTCAGAAAGTTGGCAACCCTAATTTTAATCCTATTCTCCAAAACCCTTACAACCCCTCCCATCTTGGTATTGTCCACAAACTTTATAAGTGTACTCTCTATGCCATTATCTAAATCATTGATGAAGATATTGAAAAGAACTGGACTCAGAACTGATTCTTGTGGGACCCCACTCAATATGCCCTTCTAGCTTGACTGTGAACCACTGATAACTACTTTCTGGGAATGGTTTTCCAACCAGTTTTGCACCCACCTTATAGTAGCTCCATCTAGGTTGGTTTTTCCTAGTTTGTTTATGAGACGGTCATGGAAGACAGTATCAAAAGCCTTACTAAAGTCAAGATCTATCACTTCCCCCCCTTAGCCACAAGGCTTGTTATCCTGCCAAAGAAAGCTTTAAGGTTGGTTTGACATGCTTTATTCTTGACAAATCAATGCTGAATGTTACTTATCACTTTATTATCTTCCAGGTGTCTGCAAACTGATTGCTTAATTATTTGCTCCATTAAAGTGACTAGTCTGTAATTTCCCAGGTTTTCTTTATTCCCTTTTTTATAGATCAGCACTGTATTTTCCCTTTTCCAGTCCTCTGAAATAGCACAGCATCTAGTCACTGAAGGATTATGATGGTTAAGATGTGTACTCTATGGCAAAGGGCATGGATTCTACAGCACTGTGAGTGTATGAGATGAGAAATTCTGTGGCAGCTGAATTCAGCTGTGTTGATTAAAATCAGCTGAGGATTTGGCCCATGATTGAGTTGACAGTGTTCCCTCAAGGAAGTTTAAATACATATATTATTTAGGCCTGTCTATACTAGAAAAAATTGTTGTCACTGATTAGGTGCCTGCAGCTCTTGTAACACACTCCCTGTCCATGCAAAACAAAACAAACCCTCCCAACATTGCAGAAGCATTGCCAGCACCATGACAGTACCTCCTCTAGGCAAGTCTTAACTCCTCTACCTAGACTGAATCAAATTACTTCAGTGCAGGGATGGGGATTACAGGTGTTGCAGCTAAATCAGTGCAGCCAGCATTCTCATCTCCTTCTCACAGTGGGTTTTTTGCCCACAATGTGCTCTCCTCTCCATCTCTTTAGCCATCAGGCCAAAGAATAGCAGAGATTCCAATTCTTACTGTTTGCACCTCCCACCACCAACAGAACACAAATTCAAGCAACATACTATACAGTCCTAATGAAAAATATTCCTAACAAAGCAACTTGGGATTTTTGTAATAATAAAATTATTTCATTACAAAATGGTTTTAAACAACACTATTTTAAAAAATACATACTCTCTTGAGCCCTCTTAAAAAGTGTGTGAGGAAGAGAAAGTAAAAGGGAAAAACCTTTAAAATCCATGGGCCTGATTCCAACCCAGATTACCTCTTTGCATGGAAATACTTGTGGGAGGAGGTTGGTGAGAGAAAAACTTTCTAGTCTCCAGAGTTTCCCTGATCATTTCATGGGTTTGCCCTACTTTAGTATTAGCCATGGTTCTGCCTAGGAATTCCAGTGATTTTGCCAGGACATGGGCTACCCATATGGAGTCTGTTTGTTATAGTGATAGCCCTAGGACTGGTACCTCATTCCACTTCCTATACATCTGCACCAGGAGCCTGTTCCCTCCTTTAAGAGAGATTTCTCATTCCCAGGGGGCCTCTTGGATTAAAAGGGTAATATAGTTCCTATGGACCATCACAAACAAGTTCTTCAGTAGATAACACCTTCGTTGTTTAATTCCTTTCCCTCGCTCTCTCTCTCAACCTTTATTCTGTTTTTTCTATTTTTTCCAGTCTTTTGAAATCAGCAGAGCTGCTTGAAAAAGTGAAAACAGAAGAAAAAGCCCCCAAACGTGATTGCATCTCTGCAGCACGCTCTGCAACAAATTGACAGCAAAGTGGGATTATAGCATTAGGTGGTTTTACACTGCAGCTGACACTATAGTGAAAGTGTCAGTGTGCACAGGCAACATCAGATCCAAATGAAAATTGGCAAAAAGAACAGAGTACTTGTGGCACCTTAGAGACTAACAAATTTATTAGAGCATGAGCTTTCGTGGGCTACAGCCTACTTCATCGGATGCATAGAATGGAACATATAGTAAGAAGATATATATATATATACACACACATACAGAGAACTTGCCATACAAACTGTAAGAAACTAATTAGTTAAGATGAGCTCATATCAGCAGGAGAAAAAACCTTTTGTAGTGATAATCAAGATGGCCCACTTAGACAAGAAGGTGTGAGGATACTTAATTTAGGGAAATAGATTCAATATGTGTAATGACCCAGCCACTCCCAGTCTCTATTCAAACCCAGGTTAATGATATCTAGTTTGCATATTAATTCAAGCTCAGCAGTTTCTCGTTGGAGTCTGTTTTTGAAGCTTTTCTGTGGCAAAATTGCCACCCTTAAATCTTTTACTGAGTGGCCAGAGAGGTTGAAGTGTTCTCCTACCAGTTTTTGAATGTTATGATTCCTGATGTCAGATTTGTGTCCATTTATTCTTTTGCTTAGAGACTGTCCAGTTTGGCCAATGTATATGGCAGAGGGGCATTGCTGGCACATGATGGCATATATCACATTGGTAGATGTGTAGGTGAATGAGCCCCTGATGGTGTGGTTGATGTGATTAGGCCCTATGATGATGTCCCCTGGATATGTGGACAGAGTTAGCATCGGGTTTTGTTGCAAAGATAGGTTCCTGGGTTACTGTTTTTGGTGTGTGGTTGCTGGACAATATTTGCTTCAGGTTGGGGAGCTGTCTGTAAGCGAGGACTGGTCTGTCTCCCAAGATCTGAGAGAGTGAGGGATCATTTTTCAGGAAAATTGGGATATTTATAGGAGGACAAGCTGAGGCCCCTGAAGGTGTTTAACGCTAGCTGTGATTCAATGTTTCTTAATTTTTTTAAAATTCTTCAGTCTTCATTTAATCATGGAGGTAATTTTCCCCTACAAAACTTTGTGGTTCTGCTTTTGTCCTGGTATTTCTGGAGCAGAGAATACCTAGTTAGCCAAGGGAGCTCTGTGTTGGTATATTTCCTTTCACCTCCTAATTATATAGGTCAGATTTGAGATCTGATATATTTTTCCTCAGGGTATCCTCCTTAACCCTTAAGGAGTCCCAGTAATACTCAATTTGTTTCCAGCTGTAATCTTTAACTTGTCATGGGGAGCTAAAATGTGATTGTCCCAATCTTTCCACCTGTGGAGAACTATATGGGCATTGTGTGAAATATCAGGTTAGCTGATTTCAAAAAATTATTGTTGTGGTAAGTGGGGCTGGTCAGATCAGTTTATGTATTGTGAGACCACCACATAGTAAAAGAACAAAGGTTTTTCACACCAAAGTCTGTCAGCTCCCATTTCCAGGGTGAAGACTCGGCCTAATAAAAAACAAATAGCACAAAGGAAGGTGATGTTTCCTCCATATGTAGTCCAAGAAATGGACTTTTGCTAAAAGAAATCCTGCAACCACCACCGCATTGCTTTGAAAGTTGCTCCATGTATGTGGGTTAGAACACCGCGTAGCTCTTCAAATTAGCACATCATCGGTTATATTTTTACATCTGTTACTTGCATAGGTCTGAGACTTCTTGCTTGTCCAATTAGTGAAATCTGGTTCATCTTCTTCTGTCAGAATGGAGAAACAGGAAACTCTTTTACAGCCTTTTAAGCTATGTCTCAGGCTACTATTAGATCATTATTAGACATGTTACATATTTTTCTGTAAAGATGAACATTGTACTGTACCTCTTTGATCTGGGCACCTTGTTCCTGATATGGGGCACATAAACTATGTACTATAGACTACTTTTGGAGCCTGTCAGTGGCACTCCTAAATCAACAAGAGGGGTTGTTATTGAGAGACCTCATAAGGCATAAAGGGGCTGAGGACACTGACACCTCAGAGCTTCCAGACTCCACTGGTTAAGGGAACTACCAACTCTCCCCCCCCACCCCGACCCCCTTAACTAAGAGAGAAAAGCCAAGGAATACTATGCTTATCCTGTTGGTTTACAACTTATTTTTTTATTTCAATCTATTATAAGTAATTGAGCTCTTTGGCATGCTTTACAACTCCTATAATTAACTTGTTATACTGAAATAGCATTCTAATTGCATCCATAGTTATGGTTATCATAAATTGTAGAGACCATGGCATACTTGCCAAATGTTTCCTAAACACATTCTTGTTTACAATATTCCTGGTGCAAATAGCCTCTTGCACTTTTAGTGCCACTGTAGCTGGCAGCATTCAGAACAAACCTCACTTTGCAAGTGTATGGCTTCCTAAAGTAGTATATTCCTTTTGGCGGAAATTTGCTATGGGCTGGTCGCTGCTTTTTCTCTGCCATTTGGTTTAACATTAAGAGGAACTAAAGAAAATGGAGGTTTGCTTGAGACAAAAGTCTTCAGACAGATCCAGTTCAGACTATTAATCTGTTCCAGTACTTTACACTGCTTAGGTACATCTGTGGAATCAACTGTTTCCACCTGTTCTTCAGTCTAAAGCAGTCTACCATGTCAGAAAATGTAATAATCTTTTCTCACAGCTCAGTTACTATGGTAGTGAATTATGAGACAGAAAGGATTATGGATGTTTCAGGCAAGCAATATCACCACTCATGGAAGCATTTTTAAAATACTTTGTGAGCAAAGAAAGATTCTCAAATGCAATTTTCTATTAAACATTACAAGAGAACTTCTCTCTATTAGTTACACTTTTAATCCTTGGATTATATAAATACCACAATGTAACTAAAACAAGCTACTATGGTCAATTTTGAAAACAAAATGCAAAAGATACATTGGGCATGTTGCTGCATAGTCCCGATATTGCCTTTATTTTCTCTTAGCTATAATAATAAAATTATATCTCACTCTCATATGCCTCTGCCCCAAGATATCTGAATTCAATTCACATTAAAAACACCTGAACTTCCTTAGTCTGACTTCTATAAAATAAAACTATTAAGATGATTTTATTTTTTATCTATGGAGTGGGCTGTGCCAGGTGCTTGGAGTACAGTTTAATTTAATAATGAAATCAATGTAAAAAGTAGTCTAATAAAAAGCAGGATGTTAACTCCTAGAGCTGTGCATCTGTATTGTGACAGAGCTCTGTCCTTGCCTCCGTAGGTCCTGCGTTTCCTGGTGGATTTCGCTAGCCTCAGAGGTTCACTGTGACCCTCCACGTAACCCTTCTTTCTCTAGAGACAAGGGTCACAGTCTACTGAGCCATTTTCATCATAAGCCAGCAAGTCATGATGAGTGAGTAAGTTTTCTCAAAACAGACAGCACATTACTTCAGCATGAATGGGCAATTAATAAGCCATACCAATAGCACCAACCCAAATGTGATCTCTGTGTGACTAGTTGGATTCTTTTCACAGTGTCTACATTCTGCAGAGCCTGATGTTTGCCCATATGCTTAGCAATTTCCCTACAATGAAAAAAGGTTAAGTGCTCTGTGTTTCTGATTGCATTTTCTTGGCATTACTGAAATTGCATCCAAGTTATGCCTGTTTTCTCCTGGAAAATAGCATTACCTGTCTACTTATTAAATTTTACACTCACCAATTTACCGGCTGGCACAAGAAGAATTTTTGGAATCCTGAAGATTAGCTCCTCATAGTTTAACGGATCTGGGTATTAATTTCAAATGGTATCTAACAAAGGGTCAAATTCCATCCTGGGAGGCTTGAAGCTTGGTCCTTACTGACTTCAATAGGATCTTCACTTGTTCAGCAGAGGGCAGAATTTGGCTTTAATGTTTCTTATAAAAGGCTCTTGGTACATATACATGCATTTGCAAAAGCAAACACTGTGTACTCCTCTGGAGAATATTGTAATAGTATGTAATGTCAAGAACCACAAAAAATGAAGAAAGTAAAGCATAATAACTTGGGTTAACAATTTCTCTGCTTGCAAAAACATTTTATATTTAGTAAGCAGAAACTTCATCTTATGAGCAAAATGAGATATGCTTTTTTATAGTTCACATATGGAAAAATGGAAACAGTTTCCACTCTCAAATTATTTATTTAAATAACTCTCTTCTGCTGCAGAGGATGGTATAAAGAAGCTGTGTAGTAAATGAGATAACTGTTAAGGTGATGGTAGGATGTTGCAAGAGGAATCTCTTGTTACAGTATAAAAATACATTTAGATGCTTTTGAAGGATCTAATTCCAGCTTCCTTTAAGTCTGTCAAATAGTTGCACAACTGATTCACGAGATGAATTCAAAAACATGTGTAATAAATCCTTTTGCCTCTGGGCCAAAGTTTTCTTAACATTTTACAGTAATGAATCAACATTTTGAAAATACACAATATAATAGTGCAGTAGTTGACCTGAAAGATGTCTATTCCATACATCTACATCCCAAAAAATCCAGAACAAGATCTGTTGCTCACTCTCATCCATTCTTCCTTTCTCTTCATTTAGCTTAGCTTTCCTGTTCAAACATGGTAAGGTTTCTGACTGCTCTTGCTGTGCCAAAGCACCGCCAATCCATCTGTAATTACTAATTGCTAGCAACATAGAGAGGTAGAGATACATTGTGTGATATTAATTCTCCTTTCTTCCTGTCAGAGGGAAATTCATCCTTGTGTAGAGGATCAGTACAAGGTCTATGCCCCACTTAAGCAGCATCGCCAGCTCAAGCATTCAAAAATCATGGGTCAGGTCCCCCAAACACATGAGATTTAAAAAAAGAATCCATTGTGAGTGTTTTTAAATTTGTCTTCTGTTTTTTGAGCCTTGTGGAGTCTCATCTTCAAAACTTCCTCTGCAATAATGAGGGCTAGACACTTACTTTAAAAAAAAAAAATCTGAATTTCTCGCATAATCACTTGACTGCAGGACCTAGAGCTTTAAGAAAAAACACAAAACATCACAAGTCATGATAAAATCATGAATGTTAGCAACACTGCTTAAGTCCCAATTGCAACCTCAAAATAGAGGTTAACCCCTATCCACACCCCCGCCCCTCAAAATAGAGGTTAAGTGGGACTCAAATGGGACAGTGGCCTAATTGTGGTCATTTGCAAATGCAAGAATTTCATCTTCAGTAAGTAATAGCTTGGTAGAAAAATGTTGCATATTGGCACAACTTAATCAAAATAAATTTAGGAACACATTCAGAACAGCAGCACACACAGATTACATTTATATTTTTAAAAATAGCATGAAAAACAATTTATTTGCTAAGACAGCATTCTTCCTGAGTCAAATATGAGAAGAAGAAAGAAGCTTAGAATGCCAGGATCTCCAATAGTTAGAGATCAGGGAGTGAGAGAAACGAGCCAGTCGCTTTCATCCTAATTTTTAAGTATGCTTACATTTTTGTTTGGGCCTGAGTTGCTCATATAATTTGCAAAAACTTGCACACACAACCCTGATTTGAGTAGTGTAATGCACAATGTATATGTTCGGAAGTACATTGGCACAACACGGGTACCGGTACAAACACAAATGGAAACATTAAGGGACAAGAGGAGGTTACTCACCCTGTGCAGTAACTGATGTTCTTCGAGATGAGTGTCCCTGTGGGTGCTCCACTCCAGGTGTTGGTGCGTCCCTGTGCCTTCGCTCAGAGATTTTTACAGCAGTACTCGTACCGATCACGCATGTGCAGAGCCTGCCCCCAGGCTCTGAGTGTACCTTAATAGTACGCATGCGTGACCGGTCTCCTCAGTTCCTTCTCTACAACGGAGGCTACCCCAACTCTGAAGTAGAGTGAAGGAGGATTGGTAGTGGAGCGCGCACAGGGACACTCATCTCGAAGAACGTCAGTTACTGCACAGGGTGAGTAACCTCCTCCTCTTCTTCTTCTTCGAGAGATGTCCCTGTGGGTGCTCCACTCCAGGTGACTTGAAAGCAGTATACCTCAAGGTGGTAGGTGTTGGATCATATTAAAGAAGTTCTGTATTAAAATCACAAATGAGTTTGATTCCCCAGAGTTTAAATTCCAGGGTATTATTAATTAAGAGGTCTCTTGGTTTTTGGTACTGTTTCTCTCCCTCTATGTGTGAAACTTGCAAGCTGCTAATTGCATTAGTACATTCTAAGACAGAGTCTGTTCTCAAAGCAATTCACGCAGAGAGACTCAAAGCAATACTCTGTAACAACAGAAACAGCACCCAGAGACTCCCTGCCTTTTTGTTGTATTAACAATTGCGATTAAAATAGAGATAGAGGATGTATGTGGATGGATGCTTGGTGTGGATAATAACTGAATGATCAGGGAGGTGCCAGCCTAAGAATCCAGTGTCCATCGGCTGAAGAAGGCGTCAAGTGGAAATAACCAGAGGACCCCCGGAGGGCAGACTGGAATCCACCCAACAGCCTCAAGAATGGGAGAACCAAAGAACAAGATAACATCTAGCAGCACGGAGCCGTCAGGAATGTGCTATCTGCTGATTGATTCAGCAACAGCATGATGAAGCAATTCCCATAGACTGGTATAGGAAGAAATTCCTATAAAAATGGACTCTAGAAAGTGAGAACTTTGGGGGTCTGATTCTGCAAACCAACTTCCAGGAGCATCAGATGAGCATCTGACAAGGCCCTGCTCCCTCCTTATGTCCAGGCCACCTGGCCAGTGGCTTGGCATGAGCAACTCTAAGGCTGGTAACTATGATAACAACCTCGCAGAACCTGTGTGTGTGTGTGTAGGAATGAATGTGTGAATAAATATGAGATTGAATGGAATGTTATAGCTATAACTAACTGCTTACTATGATTCTTTCTGTATGCACAATAAATGTGGTATTTTACCTTTTTCCCTTTAATAAGATCCTGCTGGTTTTTATTTTATTGGTATAACATAGGGAATTCGGATTTGGTAGGAATGGGATAGATAATATAGCTCTGCCTAATCATGTACCAGAGAGAGGGCCCTGAGTAAGGGCATAATGCTTAATGAATGTGTGTTCAGAAGACCAAGTGGCCGCTTTGCAGATGTCAGCCAGAGGAACTTTGCATAGAAAAGCCACGGAGGTAGCCACAGATCTAGTGGAGTGAATTCCGACACTGGCAGCAGGCGTAACTTTCTTTATCTGGTAGCACAGATGGATGCACTCAGAAATCCAGTTTGAAAATCTCTGGGTAGAAATAGGTGTCTCTCTGGAGCGCTCCGCAATGGAGACAAAGAGTCTGGAAGAGTTCCTAAAGGGCTTGGTTCTATCCAGATAGAAGGACAAAGCCCTGCGTTCATCTAAGGTATGCATTGTGGATTCAAAAGAGTTTGCATGTGGTTTAGGAAAGAAGATTGGTAGGTGTATCGGCTCGTTGATGTGGAATGACAAATGCACCTTTGGAAGAAACTTGGGATGTAGTCGGAGGGTAACCTTGTCCTTGAAAAATAGTGTGTATGGTGGGTCTGCCATGAGAGCTGCTATTTCTCCTGCCCATCTGGCAGAGGTGATTGCCACTAAAAATGCTGTTTTCATAGAGAGGGGTAAGAGGGAGCAAGTGGCTAGGGCAGGGGTGGGCAAAATTTTTGGCCAGAAGGCCGCATCGGGTTTCTGAAATTGTATGGAGGGCCGGTTAGGGGAGGTTGTGCCTCCCCAAATACTCAGGCATAGCCCGGCCCCCCTGGGACTCCTGCCCCATCCAACCCCCACTTTCTGTCCCCTGACCACTTCCGGACCCCTCACCCCTAACTGCCCCCTGCCGCCCCATCCAACTCCCCTCTCCTTCCTGAATACCCTCCCGGGACCCCTGCCCCATCCAAGTACCCCTTCTCCTTGACCACCCCCAGACATCTGCCTCCTTGAAGTCTTTAAACCATGATTTGAGGACTTCAATAGCTCAGACATAGGTGAGAGGTTTTTCGCAGGAGTGGGTGGGTGAGATTCTGTGGCCTGCGTTGTGCAGGAGGTCAGACTAGATGATCATAATGGTCCCTTTTGACCTTAATATCTATGAATCTATGAATCCAACCCTCCCTCTCCTTCTTGACAGCCCCCCCGGGACCCATGTCACATCCAACCACCCCTTCTCTCTGTCCCGACTGCCCCTGGAACCTCTGCCCCTGACTGCCCCCTGCCGCCCCATCCAACCTCCCCTCCTTCCTGACTGCCGCCCCGGGACCCCTGCCCCCATTCAACCACCCTGTTCCCGGCCCTCTGACTGCCCCAATCCCTATCCATACTCCCACCCCTTGACGACCACCACCCCCGAACTCCCCTGCCCTCTATCCAACCCCCCTGCTCCCTGCCTCCTTACTGTGCTGCATGGAGCACCAGTGGCTGGCAGCGCGGCTGCACCAGGACAGGCAGCTGCACCATGCAGCACAGAGCACCGGGTCAGGCCGGGCTCTGCAGCTGTGCTGCCCCAGGAGCTCACAGCCCCGCCACCCAGAGCATTGCGCCGACAGAGCAGTAAGCTGAGGGTGCGGGGCAGGGGGGACAGCAGGGGAGGGGCCAGGGTCTAGCTTCCCAGGCCAGGAGCTCAGGGGCCGGGCAGGATGGTCCCGCGGGCCAGATGTGGCCCACAGGCCATAGTTTGCCCACCTCTGGGCTAGGGTCTTGAACAGTTGTTGAGTTAAGCATGATTGTACTAAGTGAAGGCCCCATGGAGGGGTAGGAGGTTTAATGTCCGGGCACAGGGATTGTAGCCCTTTAAGAAAACGCTTGGTGATTGGATGAGCAAAAACAGAGGTATCGTCGATCTTGTCATGAAAAGTTGTAATAGCAGCTAAGTGGACTTTGATGGAGCTGAAAGAAAGGCCCGATTGCTTGAGGTCTAATAGATAGTCAAGTATGAGTGGAAGAGGTGCATAAGTAGGAGGATGTTGTTTAGTTGAGCACCATTGTGTGAATTGCTTCCATTTTCGAAGATAAGTGATTTGAGTAGATTGTGTTCTGCTATGTAGAAGCACTCTTTGAACCTAATCAGAGCATGCTAGTTCGTTAGTAGGAACCAAGCTTTGAGATGAGGCATGGATAGGTTGTGATGAAGAAATCGGCCGTGTTGCTGTGATAGGAGGTTCAGAGTGAGGGGCAACAAATTGGTGACATTCTGGTGAGGAAGGAAAACCACGGTTGTCTGGGCCACGACAGGGCAATCAGAATTACTGTGGCACGATCTGTTCTTATCTTTGTCAGAACTCTGTGGAGGACAGGTATCAGGGGAAATGCACATAGTAAGTCCTGGTCTCAGGAGATCATGAATGCGTCTCCCAGGGAATGTTTGCCCTGTCCCACTCTGGAGCAAAATTCGGGACATTTCATGTTTTTCGCAGTTGCGAAAAGGTCTATGGTTGGGTATCCCCAAATGTGGAATATGTTGCGGATGATTGTGTTGTTTATTTCCCATTTGTGATCCCAGGGAAAACGTCTGCTTAATTTGTCCACTGTGGTATTCATAGCTCTGGGAAGATAGGCAGCTGATATCTGGATGTTGTTCGCAAGGCACCAATTCCAGAGCTTTATAGCCTCTGTGCAAAGCAAGTGAGAGCGAGCTCCTCCCTGCCTGTTCACATAGAACATGCAGGTGATGTTGTCTGTCATTATCCATACATGATGATTCCGGATCAATGGGAGGAAGTGATGACAGGCGTTGCATATGGCTTGAAGTTCCAGGACATTTATGTGTAGGGACATTTCTGTGTGACCATAGCCCCGGAGCTGTGTGGTGGGACATGTGTGCACCCCACCCTGTGAGGGATGCATCGGTCGTCATTATGAGGGATGGAGCGTCCTGTAGAAAGGGGACTCCAGAGCAGAGGTTGGAGGGAACTGGTCACCATAGGAGAGAGTCTTTGACTCTGAAGGGTATGGATAAAGACTTGTTTAGAGCTTGTACATTCAGTCTGTAAACCATGGCCAACCACTCTTGGAAGCACCTCATGTATAGTCGTGCATTTTTTACCACAAAAGTGCTCTAGACCATGTGACCTAATAGTTGTAGACAGTCTCAAGCAGTGACCTGAAGACTGTTGCAAAGTTTTGTGGCCAGTAGTTTTATGGTGTTGAAGTGGTCGGGAGGGAGAGATGCTAATCCCGTCTGGGAATCGAGGTATGCTCCAATGTACTCCAGGTCCTGGGTAGGAAATAACGTGGATTTGTTTTTGTTTATTTGTAGGCCGAGGGAGAGGAAGCAAGCAAGAGTGAGATGTGTGAATCAAAGTGCTTCGTCAAGCATTGCGGCTTTGAGGAGACAATCGTTGAGATAAGGAAATATTATGACATCTTGTCTGCTGAGGAAGGCAGTGACTACGGCTATCAGCTTGGAAAAAACTCGGGGGGCGGTGGATAGGCCAAAGGGTAGCACCCTGTATTGAAAATGTGTCGAGCTGAAGGTAAAACAAAGGAAACATCTGTGGGCTGGATGTATAGTCACATGAAAATAGGCATCCTGTAGGTCGAGGGCTGAAAACCAATCGCCCTGCTCCAGCGCTGGGATTAGGGTGGTGAGGGTCACCATTTTGAACTTTTGTTTTTTGATCAATTTGTGGAGCCTCCTGAGGTTGAGGATCGGTCGCCATCCCCTGGTTTTCTTTTCAGGGAATAATGGGAATAAAACCCTTTTCCTCTGTGTTGTTCGGGCACAAGTTCCACTGCTCCTAATAGAAGGAGGTGTTGTACTTCTTGGAGGAGCAGTTGCTCGTGAGAGGGGTTCCTGAAGAGGGACGGGGAGAGTGAGTGGGTAGGAGGCAAGGATATGACAGGGATAGAATAGCCAATTGTGACAACCTCTATAACCCACTTGTTGGTGGTAATGTTTTGCCATTGGTGGGAAAATGGCCGTAGGTGGTGTCCCAGAATAGGGACATGGGGTGTAAACGCTGAAGTGGGAACACTGTTTTCTTCACCAAGGCTTCAAATCTGCTTATTAGTCGGAGGGGGTTGAGACGCTGCTGAAGAATTGGGGTAGCGATGCTGGTATCTGGGTCTTTGGCGTTGCTATTGCTGCTCATGTGACCTATGGAATTGCTGGGCATATGCGGAGTAGTGTGGGTGCTATATTGATATCTATATTGTTGCCTTCTGGTCATAGGGGTTTGAATTCCCAGGGACCGGAGAGTTGCCCTTAAGTCCTCCATTGAGTGAAGTACATCATTCGTCGTGGAGACAAAGAGTTTGTCACCGTCAAAGGGAAGATCTTCAGTGGTACTCTGGACCTCTTGAGGAAAGGAGAAGGAGGAGAGCCATGAACCTCGGCAATGACAACTGCTGTAGCAGTAGATCTTGCTGCAGTATTGGCTGCATTGAGGGCACTTGAAGAGTGGTACTTGAGATAATTTGTCCCTCAGAAACTGGAGCCATAAAATGTTGTTTCTTTTTTCTGGAATGTTATCAGTAAAGTCCATGAATTTATAATTTTTGTGGTCATATTTTGCCAGAACGGCAGTATAATTAGCAATATGAAATTGTAACGTAGAAGATGCATATACTTTGCATCCGAGCAGATCTAATCCCTTACTGTCCTTGTCAGATGGGGTGGAGCAGGGAAACTGGTGCTTGGTCTTTTGGTTGACTGCGTCTACTACCAGCAAGTTGGGCACTGGATGAGTGAAAAGGAATTCAGAGCCCTTGGAAGGGATGAAGTACTTGCGATCCGCCTGCTTATAAGTTGGTAGGTTTGCAGCCAGAGTCTGCCAGATGGCCTTAGTAGGTTCCAAAAGGGCTGCGTTGATCGGTAAAGCAATCTTAGAGGAAGAAGAGGGTTGCAAGATGACCATTAACTCATGTTGCTGTTCAGGAACCTCCTCCAAGCTAATTCTTAACTCACTTGCAACTCTTTTCAAAAGATCTTGAAATTTTGAGAAGTCATCTGAAGATGATGGGGGAGGAGGCAACAGGGTTTCATCAGGCATAACAAGTAGGTCTACTGGGTTGGAGGCAGGTTGGGACTGATCCTGCAGTTGTGATGGTGCTGCCTGGACCCTTACGTCAGTGGCAGGTTCGTCAGCTGGCGGTGGTGGGCAGGTCTCGCGCCTGGCGGTGATGGTGTAGCGAGTGTGGTCTCGAGGATAAGATGCCCATGGAGTCCAGTATTGCCACTGTGATGGGAAGGGCATGGATGGTGCCATCCAGGGGTTCACACACCACAGGGCAGGATCCTGAGAGTAGGACGAGGTGATTTTTCTATGACTTCTATTGATTGGGGTTTGAGGATGGGAGATTTGATATGGAGAAAACTCCCCCTGTAGACCAGCTTCCTCATCACTGGAGGAAGGCTGTCCAGACCCTGACTGAGCATTTGGAGAGAGGCAGGCATTAAGCAGGGGTGACTGCGGGATCGGTGACACCAGTAGGTCCCTTGACTGTGTAAATTGGGGTGCTGGAGCTCCTCTGTGAGGTGAGGGCTGTGCGAGAGGAATCTGTTGAGAAGAAAGATTCCTCTGCACCAGTGTCCTGAGCATTGTTTCATTGCCAGCCAGCTCAGCAGGAGTCGGTGCTGGGAGAGCAAGAATAGCCTGCGGGGGGGTCAGGCATGTCAACATGCATCGGCACCATGACGGAAGCGGTCCTGAACCATGCCACGAGACAGGCAGGCAACTGGAAGCCTGAAGCCTCGGCACTGGAGCTTTGCGCTACCACTGCAGCCACAGGCGGGAGGAGCCCGGCGCGTCAAAAGTGCTCAGCTGGGGAAGCGCCGGGAGGGAGGCTGTAGTCCTGCCTGGAGAAGTCTTGTCCCGCGAAGAACCCTTCGTGGGTGAGAGAGGGTGCTGTCTTTTTGCAGTCTTCTTGTCTTTTTTTGAGATGGGGGGGGGCACGCTACAGCGTGTAGCTGAGTCAGCGCCCAGGTCTGAAGCTGAGCCTAGAGATTTCTGAAGGAGGAGCAGTTTTAATCTCAGCTCCCTGTCCTTACGTGCCCTGGATTTAAGTTTGCTGCAGTGGGCACATTTTGGGGGGATGTTGGACTCCCCCAAACATTTTATACATTTTGAATGGTCATCCGAAAGAGGGATGGCATCACTGCGCAGCGCTTAAAGCTTGGGGACCCAGGCGTGTCAGAGGCGCCTGCCTCTGACAGGAACAAAGAAAAAAAATTAGGAAAAAAGACAGGAAAATTGCTATCTAATTACTACTGGTAACAAACTAACTAACAGGGAAGGTATATGAATGAAGGAAGAGAAAAGTCTCTAACGAGTCTGCTGAGCTCCTTCTCAGGCTAGGGATGGTAGAGAAGGAACTGAGGAGACCGGTCACACATGCGTATTATTAAGGTACACTCAGAGCGGAGTAGGGCAGGCTCTGCGCGTGCACGACCGGTATGAGTACTGCTGTAAAAATCTGCAAGCGAAGGTGCAGGGATGCACCAACACCTGGAGTGGAGCACCCACAGGGACACCTCTCGAAGAAGAACATAAGGTAATAATCCTGTTCCCAACACAGATTGTGGTCAGGGTTTCCATCCATCTTAGTGGAATCTTTTAGGGCCTCTCACAGTCCTCTGCTACAATTACAAGCATGTTCTCCCAGTCCTCTCCTGGTCCCTGGATCCTCCATCTATATACCATAGCTGGTAACCATCAGACCTAATCACCTGATGTTACTCAGATGGCCCAATGATTCCCATTACCTGCCAGCCAGGCTCTTCTCCAGAAGAGCTGGCTACTACCCAGCTTCTCTGACCCTTAAAGAGGCAGACCACCTTGTTAGAGGTTTCTTCCACCTCCTCTTGAGGGAGGAGCATCATGCTTGTTATTATACCAAGAAAAACCTGTTTAGACTGGTTAGAATCTGTGGGTCAGATGCTACTCTTAGTATATGCCACTGTAAAGATGGAGTAACCCATGGACTTCAGTGGAGTTATGTTTTCTGCATGCACACTTTTTTTCTGTGTCCCTCATTATGGATCTTTGTCACACATTGCATCCCACACTTGGGCCTTGGCAGGGGTTTGAATTGTTATTCTCAGCTGATACTAACAGGAATAAAATTAAAGGCAGTCCTTTTTTATCAAATGAAGGAAATGAAACGGGAGAAATAACACAGCACACACATTGCTAAACACAGCTTCAACTGCCATCTATGGATTTACTATGGAAATTCATGCTCAAACTGCATAAGAAAAAACAAATCAGCTTCTCACTAAGAAATCCACACCTCTCATTCATGTAGGTCAATCACCAGTTGAACAGTTTTAAAAACCAAACTCATCTGAGCGTGACCTCTGAGTTGGTGAATGGCACATCCAGCTTAGTTCAGTAAGAGAACATTGCTTTAAATGGAAGAGAAAAGAATTTTATAATGAAGATTGCAATGACTGGGTCTGATAGAAGGTACCCTCTAAAGAACATCCAACAGAGAGCCTTAAGAAGATTCATAATCTAGCAGTAATCCTGTTTGAGGCAGGTTCCCCTCTTCCTCCAGATCTGATGGAAACACCTTCATCCAACTTCTGTGGGTTTGGGCTCAGGGGAATGGTAAAGGACAGGGGCAAGACTAGAAGAGACAGCTTGTCACAGCCAGGAAGTGGGCAGACAGGCTAGTGGGCAGAGCCAGAGCCCAGAATCAGAAAATGGGAACCAAAGTAAGGCCTATCATAACAGCCAACTGAGGATCCACAGGCAACTTCCTATTGTCCTCTCTCCAGGCTTAAGTAGTGCGCCTGGAAAAATCAGGTACCCTGGGAGCACTGGCAATTGGGCCCGCTGTGGGTGGCACTGCCTGTGGTGCGTCGGCCCACAACCCGCCCACTCAGAGCTCTGCTAGAGATGGCAGTGTGGATGAGGCAGTTGTCTATAGACCAGTAGACCCATCTTCCAGCCCCCCGGATCCTCATGCAGCCAGTCAGTAGCAACCTCAAACTGCAGGGAATCCCAGCATAAATTAATACATTAATTTATGCTAGTACTCCAAACACAATGTGAAATTCCGCAGTTACTGCAGTTCTGAGGTGGGAAAGGTTCTTGTGGAAGCTATGCTTCAGTGGAAGTAGATAAAGGAAATTTGGATGCACGCCTCTGAAATGAGCAGGAGTCAGGCTAACTCTAGCTTTAATAATGCGAGATTTCTAGAAGCAGGGATAGTGTGAAGTGAGTGGAAAAGAACTGTGAAAGGCTGTTGTGACCTTGTATTAGATAAGAATAGAATGTAGATTATAAGAGAAAATGGTAAGAAAAATAAGATATCATGAAGGAATATGTATAAACAATATGCAGCTGTTGCTTATTATTGTCTGTAATAAAGGTATAAATACGTGCTCTAATTGTTTATCTTGAGAGAAACCTGCCTAGGTGGGGGAATCATAGAATCATAGAATATCAGGGTTGGAAGGGACCCCAGAAGGTCATCTAGTCCAACCCCCTGCTTGAAGCAGGATCAATTCCCAGTTAAATCATCCCAGCCAGGGCTTTGTCAAGCCTGACCTTAAAAACCTCTAAGGAAGGAGATTCTACCACCTCCCTAGGTAACGCATTCCAGTGTTTCACCACCCTCTTAGTGAAAAAGTTTTTCCTAATATCCAATCTAAACCT
Organism: Lepidochelys olivacea; assembly: GCF_965140295.1. Lineage (NCBI taxonomy): Eukaryota > Metazoa > Chordata > Testudines > Cheloniidae > Lepidochelys > Lepidochelys olivacea. Next base: position 81,130,384 of record NC_140415.1, on the reverse strand, counting down.
CTCCCACTGCAACTTGAGACCATTACTCCTCGTTCTGTCATCTGCTACCATTGAGAACAGTCTAGAGCCATCCTCTTTGGAACCCCCTTTCAGGTAGTTGAAAGCAGCTATCAAATCCCCCCTCATTCTTCTCTTCTGCAGGCTAAACAATCCCAGCTCCCTCAGCCTCTCCTCATAACTCATGTGTTCCAGACCCCTAATCATTTTTGTTGCCCTTCGCTGGACTCTCTCCAGTCTATCCACATCCTTCCTGTAGTGTGGGGCCCAAAACTGGACACAGTACTCCAGATGAGGCCTCACCAATGTCGAATAGAGGGGAACGATCACGTCCCTCGATCTGCTCGCTATGCCCCTACTTATACATCCCAAAATGCCATTGGCCTTCTTGGCAACAAGGGCACACTGCTGACTCATATCCAGCTTCTCGTCCACTGTCACCCCTAGGTCCTTTTCCGCAGAACTGCTGCCTAGCCATTCGGTCCCTAGTCTGTAGCTGTGCATTGGGTTCTTCCGTCCTAAGTGCAGGACCCTGCACTTATCCTTATTGAACCTCATCAGATTTCTTTTGGCCCAATCCTCCAATTTGTCTAGGTCCTTCTGTATCCTATCCCTCCCCTCCAGCGTATCTACCACTCCTCCCAGTTTAGTATCATCTGCAAATTTGCTGAGAGTGCAATCCACACCATCCTCCAGATCATTTATGAAGATATTGAACAAAACCGGCCCCAGGACCGACCCTTGGGGCACTCCACTTGATACCGGCTGCCAACTAGACATGGAGCCATTGATCACTATCCGTTGAGCCCGACAATCTAGTCAGCTTTCTACCCACCTTATAGTGCATTCATCCAGCCCATACTTCCTTAACTTGCTGACAAGAATACTGTGGGAGACCGTGTCAAAAGCTTTGCTAAAGTCAAGAAACAATACATCCACTGCTTTCCCTTCATCCACAGAACCAGTAATCTCATCATAAAAGGCGATTAGATTAGTCAGGCATGACCTTCCCTTGGTGAATCCATGCTGGCTGTTCCTGATCACTTTCCTCTCATGCAAGTGCTTCAGGATTGATTCTTTGAGGACCTGCTCCATGATTTTTCCAGGGACTGAGGTGAGGCTGACTGGCCTGTAGTTCCCAGGATCCTCCTTCTTCCCCTGTGTCCTAGTGCACTCTCTTCCTCGGTGCAATTGCTTGAGATAATAAAGTGTATCTGACTTGCTGCACCCAACCTGAGAGTGAGAACTGTGTTTTTCTCCGACACTGCCATGGGCACTGGGTTGGGAGTGGTGTAGAAGCAGAGACCCTCTGGGGGATGACTCTTGTTGTAATGCTGAAGAGAATCAAACTGTAGTTCTGGGGATCCTATGATTGACTGTGTTAGCTGCAATTTGCTCCAAGGCTACTCAGCAAATGTTCTCTCACTTCCATTTACTATGATGGCTTCCACTAAACTTCAGTTACTGGGTTTCCCTGAAATCTAATGCCACTGTCATTATGTGTGTGACTCATACAGTAAGGAATGCTTCTTAAGTAATATAGCATTGCTTTCCACATTTTGCTGCACTGAAGTCATAGAAATCTTAGAATTTAATGCCAGACGGAATCACCAGATCGTCTAGTCTTACTTCTGTGTAAGAAGTACACAGTCTTACTTACTGTGTATTATAGGCCACCAACACCACTCAGCACCCACACACCAATGCCAACAACTGAACTTCTTAGACCAACATCTTACAGCCCTCGGCAGACTAAATTAAATGTGCCACAGGCAGAGAACAGAAAGGACTGAAGTGCACTAAAGCCAGAGGCCCCTATAATGGCAAGGAATTGATTAAGCGAGATGTAGCCAGGTGATCCTGACAAGCAAGCCACACCCCACGCTAGGGAGGAAAGCAAAACCCCACCAAGGTCACTGACAATCTGACCTGGGGGAAAGTTCCTTCCTGATCAGTTAGACCCTGCACATGTGATCAAGAACCAGCCAGCCAAACACCAAGAGAGAGAATGTTCAGAGCACTAGCCCACCCCATCCAAAGTCCCTTCTCCAGTAGTGGCTCTCTCTGATACTTCAGAGGAACAAGAAAAAAAACCCAGAATACATTGTGGGGAAATCCCTTCCTGATCCCTACAGTTGACCAGCAGAAGCCCTGAAGCATAAGATTTTAGGAACATCTGACCTGAACCAGAAGGGATCCTCAGGGTGCCGAGCCCTGCTCCTCACTGTCACAAGCAACCCCATCATACAGTCCTACTCACAAATTTGTCCAGCTCCCTCTTAAAGCTAATTAAGTTATATTCTCCTGCAACTCCTATTGAGGCTGTTCCAGAACCTCATTCCTCCAATTAGTAGAAACCTTCTTCTGATTTCCAGTCTGAATTTGTTCATAGCCAATTTATATCCATTTGTGATTGTGCCAACATTATCCTTTAACTTAAAAGCTCTACACTCTTCCTAGTGTTTATCCCCTGATGTACTGATAGAGCACAATCATATCCCCTTCTTTTTGCTAGGCTAAACAAGCCAAACTCTTATTAGATCCCTCTTTTTAAGATAGGCTCTCCATTTCCCTGATCATCTTGGTAGCTCTTTGCACCTGCTGCAATTTGAATTCACATTTCTTGAACATGGGTGATCTGAATTGCATACAGTATTCCAGATGAGATCTTACCAGTGCCTTGTATAATGGCATTAATACTTCTCTATCACTACTGGAAATGCCTGGAGCAATACATCCTAGTATTGCATTTGCCTTTTTCACAGCCACATCACATTAGTGTGATCACCCAACACATATAGGTCTCTCTCCTCCTCTGTCACTTCAAATTGAAGCGCCCCCAACCTGTATCAGAAATGTCTTATTATTAAACCCTAAATGCATGACCTTGCTTGTAGTACTATTAAATTTTATCCCATTTCTGTCATTCCAATTTTCAAGGTCATCTAGATTTTCCTGTGTACTATTCCGATTCTCCTCTGTACTGACAATGCCTCCCAACTTTATATCATCATCAAATTTCATTGGCACACTTCTACTTTCTGTATTAAGGTCATCAATAAAAAATATTAAATATGACCAGTCTTAGGCCTTGTCTATACTGGGGATTAGCCTTGAAACCAATGTTAGCTCTATCAAGACAAACTGCAGCTTTCTTTGTCTACACAAGGGGTTTCTCCCAGCACTGATCCCCAGTTGCTGACATTGGGTCTAAACCTCACTGAAGATATGGCCTTATTAAGTCACTCTAGGTCTATACTAATTTGCAATGGGAGTTAAGAATCGAGCGCTGAACATGAAGCTGCCAGCAGTCAGGTATTTCTTTATTACGGTTATTCAAAGCTATTTAGTAATTCCCAGGCCAAAGAAGAGAAACAAGAGTATTTATAGCAAGTACAAAAAAGACTATTTAGCGGCAAGTTCCTTTTTTTATTGAGTGTATATTTATCTTTTTCCTACTTTCATAATATCCCGCACCGTAGAGTCTCATCTGTCATATCTTGATAAGGCCTGGTCTATACTACTTAGGTCAATGGAAGCCACCTTATGTCAACCTAATAATATATGTGTCTACACTACCAGTTCCCTTCAGCCAACCTAACGTTGACTTAATTACTCCACCTCTGTGAGAGGTATAGTGCTTAATTCGATGTTGATGGGTTGACAAAGAGGCAGTATAGATGCAGTGTTGTGTAAGTTGGCTGAATTGGCCACCAGGATGTGTCCCACAGTGCTCTGCTGTGCCCACTCTGGTGATTACTTTCAACTCTGCTGCACAGCAGCCAGGTACACAGGAAACAGCTCCTCCCCTGTTAAAGCCCCAGGAACTTTTGAATTCCCATGTCCTGTTTGAACAGCATGGAGATCAGCTGATCATGGCAACTCAATGCCCCAGATGCGCCCCAGCCTGGAGTACACAGGAGGTGGTGGATCTTATTTGTCTGTGGGGAGAAGAGCGCAGGCACAGCTCTGATCCAGCCAAAGAAACTTAGACATCTATGAAAAGATTATGCGGGGTGTGAGGGAGAAGGGCTAAGCCAGGGACACACAGCAGTGCTGTGTGAAGATCAAAGAACTTTGGCAGGCGTACCAGAAGACAAGGGAGGAGAACAGTCATTCTGGTTCTGTATCACAGACATACTGCATCTACAATGAACTGCTTGTGATTCTCATTGGTGACCCCACCACCTAAGTCCCCTCTAAGCTGTGCAGATGCATGGTCACACAGCAGCCTATTAAGCACAGCCCAGGCGCTCAGGACTGTGGCGGGGAGAGATGCCTCTTCTCCAACCTTGTCCCTGCATGGTGGGGGGAGAGGTGCCTCTCCCCTGGCTCCAACCCAACCCAGCCCAAGACCTGCCGTGGCCGGGGGAGAGACACCTCTCTCACGGTCCTAACCCAGCCCAGCCCCAGACCTGCTGTGGATGGGGGAGAGGCACCTCTCCCACGGCCCCAACCCAGCCCCGGATCTGCTACAGCCAGGGAAGAGGCACCTATCCCCAGGTCCTGCTGCAGGGAGAGAGAGCTGGGGGAGGTCCTCTCTCCCTGCCGTAGCCCTGGCACAGCCTGCACCCCAAACCCCTCATCCCCGACCCACCCAAAGCCCGCACCCCCAGCCAGAGCCCTCATCCCCCCTGCACGCCAACCCTCTGCCCCAGCCCTGAGCCCCTCATTCCCGGCCCCACCCCAGAGTCTGCACCCCCAGCTGGAGCCCTCATCCCCCACACACACCCAAACCCTCTGCCCCTGCCCTGAGCCCCCTCCCACATTCCAAACCCCTGAGCCCCACTCCTGCCACGTGAATTCTATTATATGCACCAATATGGAGGTGATGTGTGGAAACAATTTAAGGGAACACTAACCACCACTACCTCCAAATGCAGCATGGACACCTCCCAGGAGTCTGAATCCCGGGCCACTTCAGGCAACAACGAGCAGGACATTCTGAACAAGGAAGAAGAGGAGAAGGAGGAGGAGAATGGGAGACAGGTGAGCAGGGAATCCATTCTCCCTGAGAGCCAACAGCTATTTTAAACCCTGGAGCAGGACAGCATGGTGGCAGCATGTGATGCTGGGGAAGGCACCTCTAGTGTGAGTATGACAGGTTTCAGAGTAGCAGCCGTGTTAGTCTGTATTCGCAAAAAGAAAAGGAGGACTTGTGGCACCTTAGAGACTAACCAATTTATTAGAGCATAAGCTTTCGTGAGCTACAGCTCACTTCCTCAGATGCATATCGTGGAAACTGCAGCAGGCTTTATATATACACAGAGAATATGAAACAATACCTATTCCCACCCCACTGTCCTGCTGGTAATAGCTTATCTAAAGTGATTTCCAGCACAAATCCAGGTTTTCTCACCCTCCACCCCCCCACACAAATTCACTCTCCTGCTGGTGATAGCCCATCCACAACTTTGGATGGGCTATCACCAGCAGGAGAGTGAATTTGTGTGGGGGGGTGGAGGGTGAGAAAACCTGGATTTGTGCTGGAAATCACTTTAGATAAGCTATTACCAGCAGGACAGTGGGGTGGGAATAGGTATTGTTTCATATTCTCTGTGTATATATAAAGCCTGCTGCAGTTTCCACGATATGCATCTGAGGAAGTGAGCTGTAGCTCACGAAAGCTTATGCTCTAATAAATTGGTTAGTCTCTAAGGTGCCACAAGTCCTCCTTTTCTTCTAGTGAGTATGCAATTCCAATCAAACTGTAAGCATTACATGCTCTTATATTTTATATTCAATATGAAGAAAAAGTGAGGTGCAGTGGGTACCTGCTTCTCAGTGGCTGTTCCAGCTAAGCAGAGGGTGGTCCCTGGAAAAGACTGTTTATGTGTACAGGGATGGCCTGGGAATCCTCCATGGATATCTCCAGGAAACTTTCATGGAGGTACTCTGCAATCCTTTGCAGAAGGTTTCTGGGGAGAGCTGCTTTATTTCTTCCACCACGGTAGGACACTTTCCCACGCCACTCCAGTATTAACTCTGCTGGCATCATTGTGATACACAGCAGAGCAGCATAAGAACCAGATCTGTACCCAGACCCTTGCAGCATCTGCTCCCTTGCTGCCTTTGTAACCCTCAAGAGACTGATATCACTTAGGGTCACCTACAGTAGACGGTGGAAGTTTTCATTACAAGTGCTCATACCACAAATAATAGAGCCTGTCATCCGCCACCTATGGCAATTTCTGGATCCCTCAAGTACGGCTTACCTAACATGCCAGTGTTCTGGTTGGCCGGGATCGGCGTTGAACTCAGAATCTGCAAACCCAGGGCGACCACTACCAGCAGCGTTAAGATAAGGGTGGGGGTTTTCTGTGTTCTCTCATGGCCGCAAACTCTCCCCACTCCCTTGTCTGCCTCCTGTGTCATCAACATGGACGCATGTCCTCTGGAATGGTGGTCGAAGCATGAGGCATACAAATGGTTAGCATGTCTCACAACACTAGCTACAACAGTGCCATGCGAACACCTGTTCCCATTTTCAGGTGACACTGTAAATAAGAAGCAGGCTGCATTATCTCCCGTAAATATAAACAAACTTGTTTGTCTTAGGGATTGGCTGTTTTGTTTTTGAGTGATTTTACCTAAATAAAAATTCTACATTTGTAATTTGCATTTTCATGATAAAGAGACTGCACTATATGTTTGTATGAGGTGAATTGAAAGATAATATTTCTGTTGTTTATCTTTTTACGGTGCAAATATTTGTAACAAAAATAATAATATAAAATGAGCACTGTACTATGTATTCTGTGTTGTAATTGAAATTGATATATTTGAAAATGTAGAAAAACATCCAAAAAAATTTATAATGCATTTAAATTGGTATTCTATTATTGTTTAACAGTGCTATTAAAACTGTGATTAATCATGAATTTTTAAAATCTAGTTAATTTATTTCATGTTAATTATTTGAGTTAACTGTGATTAGTTGACAGCCGTAGTAAATATTAAACAAAATCTTTGACCGGCAAATCTAGCTTCTTTTGAAGAAGCTGTTTCCATGCTTCATAAGAATGCTGCTAAGAAAAGCTTGGAGTAAGAGTGACACTCAGTGGAGGGAGAGGAGAAATGCTGTTTCTCAACATTGTTCTTTTCTCCTATGTCTTGCTATTTTTCATTTTCCTGTAGATGAGACAAGTTAAAAATACAGACAAGTCCCAACACCCCTAAACTTGATTTTATAGGTTTTACAGTTAGGACCTAAGGCACCATATAACAGGGCTTACTCACTCTTACTTTGATCCCTATGCTGTCTCATTACAGGGAATCAGACTTCAGACAGCAAGTGTTTCTCAGTACAGCTCCCCTTTTGGGAGTCTGGTGTATTAAAATAAAGTTCAAAACAACACAGATCATCTTCCACCCAATCTTCCCAGATGGCTCACACCCTTGATTCATGGGTAGGCCTGTCCCTAGTGAAGCTTTCCTTTCAGCTGGCTCTTAGGGTGACCAGATGTCCCTATTTTATAGGGAGAGTCCCGATATTTGTGGCTTTTCTTCTCTAGACACCTATTACCCCCACTCCCTGTCCCGATTTTTCACACTTGCTATCTGGTCACCCTACTGGCTCCTGCTCCCTACATGTCACTCGCCAAACATTTCTACCTAGAAGCTCTGGAAAGTTAGCCACCCTAAGCCTCATCACTGGCTCCTTCCTGGCTGTTCTGCTACTCTTTAGTGGAGTATTTTCTCCTGAATGAACTCAGGCTACCTTCATATGTCACAGCAAGACTGATTTTTAGTCAGATGGCCCCCATCATATGACTCATAATCTTTCCCTCCACTCAGGGAGGGAGGGAGGCTAAGCATGGCACAGGTTACACCTCAAAGGGACATACCTCTGAAATAAATGGAACCAAACCCCTGCTCCAAGCACTCAGGCTCTGAGGTATTTGAAATCAGGATTTGGATCTAAATTTTGCAGCTCAGACTTATCTAAAGTTGAAGGTGATCAAGCTAGATTCAGTATTTACTCATCCCTCTGTAGGAAATGAGGACACTGAGGGACAAATGCAATGATGCATGGGTTGCAAGATTCTGGAGACACGCTTACATGTCGAGGAACACAATACACATACAACAGGTAGGTAACATTTTCTTTCTTACTACTCTTAAAGAAATAGCAGTAGCAAAGTTTGTAAAAGAAAATTACTTTTTCAACACAAATATGAAAAGAATTATTGTATAACTGACCTTAAATCAACACTGTTGTCTCCTCCTAGTCATGATTCCATGCTTTACCCAGTGCCTGCCTCCCCACGAATAGCCTGCTTCTCAATGGCCTTGTCTACACTGAGGATTTAAAAAAACAAACCAAAAAACCCTCCACTTTTGCTGAAATACCCCTGCAGCTCCATTGGTGCTAACAACCATGGGATCAAGAAAGCAGATCAGCCACAGACATTTTAACACTATGCTTTCTGAGCAGAGTTATTAAACAATTCTGTGTTTGTTCAGCACCTAAAACACTGGGGTCCTGGGCCATCACTGGAGTCCTTGGTGTTATGATAATACAAATAAATAAAATAATAATATTATGACACTGGTAGTGAGTTTATACTAGTGCTCATGGCTCTGCTAGTACCAATGGAGCTGCAGCAGTATGGCAGCAGATGTGGGATATCTGAAGAAAAGGGCAGCCACAGCTCCCTGTGTAATTCACCTTATTTGCTTCCTTTAAATCCCTCCTCAAAATTTACTTGTTCAATTAATTTTTCATCATACTTTCATCTCTGGGGCTATCTATCCCACTTTGCTGCCCCCAACTGCAAAGTTAATAAACAAATACATTAAAAAACAGTGAAAACCCAAGAAAAATGTGAAACAAATACAAACTAAATGATTTGTACCTTGGAAAATAATGCTCCTTAGAGAACCTTTCCCTTTCTCCTTATTCTGTTCTTTCCATCTTCCCCTGAGGGCCAGCTGCCATTTTCCTTTGAGTTATGTCTATGTTATTTTATTTGTGTTTCTATAGCAACCATCATCATATCTAAGCATTTCACAATATTAAAGATGCAGAGTTCTCTCCTTTTCTCCTTATAAGCCACTTTCTTTTAGTGATAATAATATAATGATTTAAAACTTATTTATTTATAGATCTCGATTCTCTTCATAAATGTGGGTAAGCAGCATTATTAGCTCCATTTCACAGGGAGGAAGCTTAAATTTCAGAGTCCAAGATGGCAGCCTCAAACATCCCCAAAGTATCATCCTTATAAACCACCACGGTCCAGTCCATTAATCTCTGTCTCAGATATTGTAAGTCTGTCAGGAGGACATAGCTCTTGTGGACAGGAAAAATGGCTAAATGGATCACTGTTCCTCTCTGCTTGTGAGATCACCTCTGCAAATAATCCACATGTCCCTGGTATGCGTGAGAAAAGTGCACAGAACCAAAGGTGAAGGAAGGGAGGTAGGGGAAGAAACTGTGGTGGAGCAAAACCGATTGGCAAACCCCGACTGAAAACTCTGAGCCTGTCTGCAGGAAAACTCATGGTGAATTAATGCTGCCAGTGACAGCTGCAGAGCTCAGAGCTGTGTTGCCATGGCTGGGGATCGAGGGGAAGGCCTTCCATACAATTAGCTGGATATGTAGGTTGGGGAGACCTCAGCCTCTTCTGCTTGTTTGGGCCCCACCCTCTTCCCAAGGCTTACCCCATGGACTAGGCTGGAGAATGTACAGCCTCCATTGCAGCTGCAGAACTTAGGCATTAATTTGTTCCACTTCACTTTGGCTAAATTGAGAGAATAGACGCCTCTGACTACCTCATAAATCTAGGGAAGGAAAGAATGCAGCCAATTGTAACATGGAGGCAAAGAGGAAAGAGATGGAGATCCCACACTTGTACTCCAGACGTTGTGCTTACTCCAGTTAGAAGTGTTTTCACAATAAGAGCAATTTTTAAAGTGTTTTGTTTACTAGTACAGAAATGTGACATTGAGACTCTTTCTATGGCTGAGCACATTCTGATCTGTCCAGAAATGACAACCCAACCACACCCACTACAATACAGAGCTCGAGCATGAATAACTTGTTGCGAAATGACACCTTGATCATACAAGAGGTTAAATCCACCTCTGAAGTTCATGTTGAAGACAATGAATGACTTCACTAAAGAACCAGAGATTCTTATGCAACTAAAAATGTTCTCTGAAGGAAACTAATCCCGAGTCCTTCTTATGTGGGGGGGATGACTGAAAAAATGAGAAATTAAGCAGTTATCAGACAACAGACAGCTCAGAATAGCAAAATCAAATAAAAAATAATACAAGAAATACTAAGCAATTTACTAACAGGAAAAAAAGCATGCGGGTTTAAAATGACACAGTGATCATTGTATAAGAAAAGCAGAGCCTGCTTGTTGCCAGCTTAAGAAAAAAGAAAATGAAATATAATTGCTACCATCAAATATTAATTTGGCAAAACTGGAGCACTCATTGTTAAGTGCTTTAACAGCCTTAACTATTTAATCCTGACAATATTCCTGGGAGGTAGTTATTACATACCCTTTTTAACAGATTGGGAAACTATGCATAAGAGGATATGAGACTTGTCCCATAGCAACACATTCCACCAACACAATCACTAGTATGGAGATCCTATCTGTTGCCCTTAACTTAATGGGCAGATTTTTATGGTTTGGCTGAGGTGTGCTCACTGTAAAACCAGAAAGGGGGTGAAGGGAAAAGGTGGCTTTGCAAAACTCTCGGTCTGGGCCTCATCATAAAACAGAGCTGCTCCAGGGCTCTATTTTATACCCAGCTACCCACAGCTTCAAATCAGACAGGTGTAGAAGAGCTCTAGTCATATCTCCTTTTTCTGAGCCATGTCCCATATTCTAGGAGCTGGTGATGGAGGTGTCAGAGGCACTCTAGTATCTCTTTGGCAACTGGCAATTCTCCTAGGCAGAGGAAATCCTCCTCTGCTGGTTAATGGTAGGTTTATGGCCATGAATCCGGCCCAGTGACTCATGAAGGAGCAGGAGGAAGGATGTAGGTGGACATCTAAGAACCCATTTAGCAGGTACATGTGAATGCATCCCTGGAACTCTGGGTAAAGACTGCACACCTGTTACTACATCCCATTGTTGGATGTACCTTGTGGGGCCAGCTCCACAGGCTGGTGCATAGGGGGAACAAAGTCATGGCTCCACCTCCTCTCAAGCCCTTTTGGGGTGCCACGTGCCCTCAGCAGGGTAGAGATGGAACAGCCCCTGTGCTGCTGTGAATGCAGGGGCTACAGTTTTGCCTGCCCTTAGGTGGGTTATGCAAGGAGTGGGGAAAATTTGTTAGACACTCATCCTTCCACCCTCACATAAGACCATGGACAATATGGTCCAAAGAGAACATTGAATAGGGAAGGATTTTCTCCTGAGGTCAACTTCTTCCTCCAAGATCCTGATGCTACTATGACAGGTGTGTTCCTCACTATGGAGGCAGCCTTGCAATGAGCTGCATGCCTGCTGACACCTGACCCCTCACAGGATCCAGCCCTAAACTTTACATAGCATTATTTTTTTCTTCACTGTTTCTTCACCATTATATTAAAGAGCTTCAGGACCAAAATTAAAATATGAGAGAAGCATTTTGTTATTACTTTGTCAGACAAGCAAGCCCATCCCTGTGGCCTAGAAGTAGTACTCTACCAGCCGAGACACGTTGGGTCAATTCACTGTCCTAACTGCTTTCTCTCTGGGTCCCCTTCACTTGCAGAATATACAGGCTTATTGTATTTTGGTGTGATCACATCTTATAGTGACATTTTATTTTCCCCTCACTGCATTTCTTAGTGACCAGTGAGTGAATTAAAAATAAAAAGTCATTTAGAACATAAAGAACATTGCACAACAGATATATAAAAGGTGACACTTTGGGGAGTCCTGAAGATGATGGCGTCGCTTCAAATGTTTGACTTCAAATGCAAAGAAATCAGATTACAAAACCAATTAGACTGTGTATCTAGTAACCACATCTTAAAATAAATTACACACACAAACTTATGTTAAAAAAGCACTAAGGTTGCAAAGTCAAGCACTCAATAGTTCAGAAATGCCAGAATTAAGCTTACCTATGCAACGTTAATTCCACCGCCCATTTGATTCTGGGCTGCTTCAGGGGCTGAAATGCTACTGAAATGGCCTTTGGAGTAACTTAGGAAGCCCGGGAGATGCCCTAAGTTACAGCAGCCTATCCCGGACTGCCTATGGGCCGCCACGCTATCAAGAATGCCCGTAATGTTATGCCCTGCTGTTGTGCAGGGGCCTGTACTCTAAGTTGTCCAAGGTAACAAAGGTCCAGCTCAGTCTGTTATATAAAATTCTTTATACAGGTCAGTAAAAGTTAAAGACAGACTGAATTAGTTCAAATTTAAAAGTCTACCCAAGGATTGCAACCCAAGGATTGTGTTAAGATCATGACAGGTAAACAAGAGGAGAATGGAACTGGAAATTAATGGCCTGCCACTGGTGCATTGGAAATTAGGTCTAATTGGAGCAAATAACGAGGGGATAGACTATTGCACCCATCACTCCCTTTTGGGGTCCTTAAAAAAAGACCTTGGAGGGGGGGAACCCTGGGGACAGCTGGACTGAAGGGCAAGGTTCACCATTCCAGCTGCTCTCACCATCTCTTGGGGCCCTGGGATCCACCCTGACACTCTGGGCCTTCATCATTGTGATCCTGAAAGATGTTCAGACTAGACTGGGCCACAGTCAGGGGACTGATGACATCACCACTTCCAGTGGATTCCACTAAATCCTGAATGCCACCTGGGATGCGACACTTGAGTTCCTGCTGTCGCTCACCCACTACCCTTATCCCTTCCACGTCATTTTCCTTCCTTATCTTATTTCTTTTCTTTCCTCTCTCTCTATTTTTGCCTTCTGTTTAATAAAAGTCTGGCTTAGCTGGCCAAGACTGTCTCTTTTGCAACACTGCCATGAGCTCGTGACCCAAAAGGCAGCTAAAAGCAATGTCATATACAGCCCAATGCTGGTACAAGTTTGCTAGGTCTTGGAGTGGCTAATAAGATGGGGTGCCGTGTCTATTTCTTTAGCCGTGAAGTTGCAAGTAAAAGTCAGCACCGAAGACAGGAGTTGCATTTAATATCACTGTTCTTTTCTGTCCCTTTCTGTGTGCATTTGGGTTATTTTGTTGGTTTGTTTTAAAGGAAGCAGAATCAGATTGCAACAACAGCACCAGATCATCTCAACTAATATTCTCTTGTCCCCAAGGACAGTTATTATAATCTATAATACCATCTACAATACTGTCAAACAGGCAGTTTCCCATATAGAAACTCTCTACAGTTAGAGCGAAGGGGAATAAGGAATATTGTTAAAATTAAAACTTTCCTTAATACTTCACATTTTAAATTCTTTATTCTTCTTTTTCTGTATCATTAATAAAGATATATAATGGTGGTTGTTGCCATGGAACTAAGCAGGCCAAAGTCTCTGTATTCAAAACCTCCCAAAATGTTTAATTGTTTAGAGTTGTATAGTCACAGGCTATGTTAACACCTTTGACTCTCTGTGCCCATTTATTCCATCAAAATTAACACAGCACTACATGTCCCCATCTCTGACACACACTCTGTACCTGGGCACAAGGGAGCAGAGAGTTGAGTAGAGCTACTTATGGCAGCCCAGCACAATGCTCATTATCAGGGACATTCTCCTCCCAACAGTTACAAGCCTTTTACAGCCCCGGCGGCGTGCTGATGTCCCAGGGATGTCAATCTGACTCATAGTTTTTGGCAGTGATGCTTTAGGTCATATTTTTCTTTCCTTATCTATAAGAGAAAATTATGTCAGATGTAGATTTTATCTACAACTACAGTAGCTCTGAAGGGAAAAGCCATAAGCAATAAAAATGTAATGTTATATTTTTTCTAAAAAAAATTATAAATGAAAGTGTTTCAGATTTGGAACCACTTAGGGTGAAAAACACTATTTTGTGATTAATATTTCTAGACACAAAATACTGAGCACATTTTAACTATGTATAAAAATGTTCTTGAAACTCTACTGCTCATTTGCTCATGGTGACTTTATAGTTTAATTTATAAGTACTTAGGCTTTGAAGACAACTCCTTTCTGCTTTTGATCTAGTCAGCGGTGGAGGGATCCTCTTCAACCCAGAGGAGAAAGTGTTATAGTGTTACATTTAATCAGAATTTGAAAGAAAGTGCATTTGTGAAGAGAGCAATATTTTAAAATTACGTGCCAATTTATTTTTTAAAAAAATATTAGCATATAAAAATGACAAGCCAAAAATTTCTTAATTGTCTTCCTTTCAGCGGATGTGAAATATAAACAAAACCGGTTATGCGGAAAGTGTGTTCTGTATCCCAGAACATCTATAAATACTTAGCAGCTTTTAAATTTAAAAGGTTTTTCATTTTCTGTTTTTCTTCATTTCTCACCCTCTGGAGTTTGAACCTGTGGCATTTTTAGAATAAGCATTTGTGAATAAAGAGCCATTATAATGCAAAATTCAATTAAATCATTTTAATGGCATCTGTTCTTGATTGACAAGTGGAATTGATTCCATACAGAGAGCTCCTGTATGACTGGAAGCAACTGTTCGCATTTATGTATTTTATTTATTTCCATTTATATTTGTTTAGCCTTTCAGCATCTATTTTGATTGATGGCCCTTTAGTATTTCCCCAGATTTTGTCTCCTTTACTTCCCCATGATCTCAGTGGCTTTGTAACCCCGGAATTCCTTCTTCAGCCAATAATGGGCATTTCTTTTTACTATAGATTACTTCAGAACAATTCAGACCTAGAGCTGCAACAGTATGAGTTGGAGAATTTCCAGATCCTGATGTTGCTACCTGCCTAGTAGAAAGTATCTTCCCACGCATTTGAGGTAGGGGGAGGAATGCAACTATCACCTAAACAAAAGGAAGGGGGAAGTGAACAGCCAGCTTCCTCCTGAAGAGCCAGGAGAGGGAAGCTAGCTAGTCGCCCTCAGAAGATGTAGGAGGGCTGGTAGGCAGCCAGTGGGACTCTCTCCAAGAAAGCAATAGAGGATAAGGAGTGGGGTTGATACCAGTCTCTTGGAGATAGTGGTGGAAAGCTGAGTAGAGTCCAAAGGTTTGTATAAACTTCAGATAAGCATCATAGAGACATTTGGATGCTTATCTAAATCAAACTGGGAAGTCTGAAACTTTTGAGATTCTCTCTTTCCTAATCAAAAATATGCAGGTCAAATTGCAGATAGAAATTATTTTTCATTTCAAATAGAACATCTCTAATCAGCTTTATAAACATGTTAATTCTATTTTCAAGAAAAAAATGCATCACGCTGTGTTTTCTTGCAGCAGATTTAAACCTTGTAGCCTACACAGCTCAAACATGAGTGTATTGAGGGAAAAAGAAGGTCAGAGTTTCATCCTCCATCCATGAGCAATCACAGACTTCTGGTATCTGGAGAGATGAGAATGTATGGGAATATCTGCAATCAGCATTTCCTGAGGAATTTTCTCCCGTATGTGTTTTCTTTCTTCTCCATGGCAAAGTCTTTCTCTGTGCTCCAGAAACAGACTATCTTCTGTGGCGCCAGTATATATCCCAACAACATCTGCATGCTGTGTAAAGAAATTCCAATGGTTGCCTATGAAAAACTAATTTTTGCTGAACTAACTCCTTTAACAATTATACTATTAACTGAAAAACCTAACTGATATAACAACCTATTAACAGATGGCTCAGTAAATAGAGGAAAACAAAAAAAACAAAAACAACCAAAAACTCTAGGCCAGGGGTGGCCAAACTTACTGACTTTCTGAGCCACATATGACAATCTTCAGAAGTTCGAGAGCTGGGGCATGCCTGCCAGGGCTTAGGGCTTAAGCTCCACTCCTGTTGAAGCCCCAAGCCCCGGAAGGTGTGCCCTGTGGGGCTGAGGGATCAAGACCCTCCTCCCCACTGGGCAGAAGCCAGAGGTGATGCATGGGGGAGGCACGTGCGGTCACATACCCCCCCAGATTTTTGCCAGGGGTTTGCTGACGCCACTCAATCCCATGGTGCTGACGGGTCCCCTCCCTGCATGGCAGCTGGAGCTGGCAAGCTGGGAGCTGCAGCCATGGGGAGAGGCAGCAGCAAACAGCTGGAAGCAGCAGGGAGAGCAGTGGCCCCTCCCTGCAGCTCCCAGCTGTTTGCTACTGTTTCTCCACTGGAAGCTAACATGTGGGAGGTGCAGGGACCGACAGCTGAGGGTAAGAGGGGAAGTGTGGCTGGTGGGGAGTGACTCAAACTGTTGGGGGTGGGGGGTGCAAACTCATTATATGTGAATTTGAATTACTTCTAACTTTGCAAATTGATTAGCAAAGCGTGCCTTTCTCAGGAAGGACTTACATACGTGTGAAGCTTTAAAACAACTAATGATGCTTGAATTATCAAGCATATAAAAAAAAGTATAAGAAAGTTTTTAAAAGAAGGAAACATTTTTCCTCGTTTTAGTAGTTCTAGAAAGGCTCAGCAGATTTTTTTTTTTAAATTTACGATAAGGCTGAAACAAAGAATGACAAATCTAAGCCTAAAAGGAAATATTTTGAGAAAGCTATAAGTGACTGAAAATAAACATCTGTAGTGAGATAACTATCTTAGCCATAGCTAGTGTCCCCTCTGTGACATTATAGTGGCAAGAAGGAATATATTACTCAATATTTTATGGGTCTAAATGTTTCTGAATTTGAGAATGGTTTAAAATGTACCCCAGCGTGTGGTGCTTTACAGACAAAAATATGCAGTTTGGTTCATTTTTTGCCACTTTTATGCTGATCATGCTCTGTTGTATATTTCTTTTCATTCCTTTAATAACGTAGCCTGTCTTGACCAAATAAACTTACAGCTTCTCAGTTTCCTTTAACAAAATGTGTCAGAGAGAATGGCTTTCCTTGGGAAAGTGAAACATCCTCAAGAACACATCTTAACCTCTTCTACTTAGGGCTGGTCTAAACTACACAGTTCAGTTGAGTTAAGGTAACTTACGTCGACCTAATTATGTCTGTGTCTACACTACAGCCTTCCTCCCGCCGATGTAAGTGCCCAACTACACCGACATAATAACTCCACCTCCACGAGAGGTGTAAGGCTTATGCAGGTGTAGTAAGGGCAACGCAATGTCTGTGGCAGGAGACGTAAATTGACAAGAAAGCCAGGTAGCTAGAGCCCAGCTGCCCCCCATTTCCTGGAGAACTGAGTGGCTGGGAGCTGGGGCAAGAATGGACCCTACTCCTGGCTGGGAACCAGGGTGAGAAGCCCAGAGGACTTCCCCCCTGCTTCTGGCAGCCTGACAGGAGCCTGTGGGGTAGCCAGGCTCTTGGCAGAGAGCTGCCAACAGAGCTGAGAGACCGGGCTCTCAGCTCTACATACTGCTCCTCTTAGGTTGGTGGAAGTGTTCCTGGTGAGGACCCGCATCACCGCCCCAAGGAGGGTAGTGTGGACATGCACCACCATAGTAATTACTGCAGTGGCTGTAAGTTGATTTAATATGCTCACTTACCTTTCTAGTGTAGACATACCCCTAGGCTCTCACCTCAGACCTTCCATTTGTCCCCATTAGTAGTAATCCTAGCATCATCAGCTCCTGCAAATCTTTTACTTTTACATCTACCTATGCAGACCTATCCATTAGCATGTTCACAATATCACTCATATACACAACTGCCTCAATACCATCTCTGCCTTATCTCCTCTCACCACTATTACAAGGTATCCCATATAACCACCTCTTCAGAATCCATTACATATAGAAAATTAGAATGCCACAGCCCACCTTCTCACACGTACAAAGAAGCACAATACATTCCCACCTTCCAACAGCTCCACTAGCTCATCATTTATTTCAGAATCCAGTTCAAATTTGCCTTCTAAGGAGTTGCTTTAGTCAATCTTCAGTTTGTTAAGACTTTACTTAGCCTACCTATTTTGTATTGCTTCTTTCAATAATCACTATTGCTAAATGCCTGTACAGAGGGAGAGAGAGGGAGAAAGAAGGACTGAGAGGTATCGCCAAGGAAGGAAAGACATGTTTCAGCTGAGATTTCATATGAGATGTACAGTCAAGAGGAAGAAATTCAGAACTCAGGAAGTTTGTTTCTGATGGCACAAGCTACAGAGTAAAATGTACTTCCACCAACAGCGGCAAGATTGTGCAGAGACAATAATAAATACGGTTGCCTGGCCAGATTTTCAGAAGTGAAGACAATGGGAAGTGTGTGTGCCCTGCATCTTTGGAAATTAGGCCACTATTATATGGTTAACAGGAGGAAATATTTTTCTGGTCCCACTACCTTTAAAGTGAATTTCCTGTTCTTCATATCTTCTTTCCAGGGCATCACATAATGTACAGGAATCATCCCATGTTTGTGTGAAAGCTTTGGCAAATGGCAGTGAACAAACCTGTGGGAAAAAACATTTTTAAAAAGACAGTGCGGCAGTGTTAGGACAGAAGATTTGGTTGGGTTATTAACTGACACAACCAAGTCCATATAATTCATAGAGGGGGAAGTCTTTAATATAATTATAATTAATAAAAATATTGCTTCTTCCCTTACTGCCAGGCAAGCTTATCATCTAACTGAAATTTCATGTTTTCCTGGGACACTATGCTGAACCAACAAATGTTTTTTCTTCCGGTATTTAGCATAACAGTAAAGAAATTAATTTGATCACATGAATTGAGGAGTGTGATTTCTTATGCTTCCAATTACTGCATGCCCTCCTCACCCCCACGCAGACACCAGATAGGAGCAGAGCTGGCTTTGTACACTGGCACAGCTAGGGGCTAGCAGGGGCATAGTTTGTGAGTTAGTCCTCCATTTGTGGTGGGACCCTGGGGTCTGCATCTGGCTGAGCGTGGTCCTGGTGCTCTACTCTTTGTGCAGGGTGCCCACTGAGGCAGAGGAGAATGGTGGTATTTCCGTCTGTAAGCCCAGGGATACAAGGGGCCTGCCTGGCACTTCCCAGACAAAGATGCTTCCTGCCCTGAGGACGGCAACAATCTAGTTTAGAAACAAGCCACAGAACAAGGGGTGTCTGCCAATACCAGGCAGTCTGAGGCAGGGCCAACCTCTGTGCTGGAAGGTACCTGGCCTGGGGAAAGCCCTGGCCGCTGCCAGTCTGAAATCTCTGCAGACCCGCTCCCTCAGACACGTGGGAGGGAATAAGCAGAGAAGGGAAGGGCGGGACAGCCGAGGGGTGACTGACGGCTCTTCGGGAGGGTTGAGAGATTAGCAGGGGGACCCCCATTAGCCCCTTCAAGCTGGCTCTGTCCAAAAGCAGACACGGGAGTGCCGGGGGGGATGTGCGGGTACGGGGGTGGGGGAGCTGCTGGGCGCGCCAGCCGCAGCTCCGTCTTCCTCCTCCTCACCCTTTGAGGTCCGTGTTGGTCCCGACGGAGACCATGGCGGCTGCAGCTCACCCGCGACTCCCCCCGCCCGGCCCCTCCAGCGCCGGGGCCGCTCTGGCGTGGGCGCCTTTGTGACGCTGCCGTTCCAGAAGGCGGCCGGGCTGCGGCTCGCGGAGCAGCGCCTCTGCACTGCACCTGCGGCCAAGCCAGGGCTGGCCTTGCTCCGGCGACGGCATTGCCCGAGGCTTCAAGGGCAAGGGGCATGATACCCCTCCCGCCTCCGCAGCCTTTCGTGCCAGCCCAGACACCACGGAGCCTTCGCGCTGCAGACGTGACTGTCAAAGGCGGAGGCGAGCGCGGAACGCCAGGAAGGGAGAACGCGCTCGACCACCGCCACCACCAGCGGCGCTGGGGGAAGGTCGACCCTCCAGCCTTGAATTCATTCCCGGTACCTAAGGGGACGCCTAAGTGTTCCCTGAACTAGTACGTTTCCCAGAACGCTCGTCAGGCGGAAGGGACCCGTGGGAGTTAAGGTTTAAAGGGAGATACAAACAGGGGAGAATGTGCAGGGGAAGGGTTAAAGTGATTAACCCCGTTTTTGGTTCATTGCAGTGAGGGAACTTGTGCTCGGCGTCATCGCCATCGTGCCAAAGATACTGGTTCTCTGAAGTGACCTGGGCACAGTACTTCATTTGTGCCGGCGCTGAGCCTCGCACCTCTAGGCTTGGCCCGTCATAGCCCCCCTCTAAGCTTGCTGCCTCACTTATGAAAGTAAAAAAATTGCTTGAGCCCTTGCACCTCTTTCATTACAAATTAAGCACCGCCTGAGCACAAATTGTTAGGTAATTAATATCAGCTTAAAGCCACACTAGGGAAGATAGCTCATCCCCATATTAATACCTAGCCCAGGTTAGTTTTTCAGCAGTAAAAAAAATTGCTCTCATGTTTTTACAGATGATCATATTGCTTTGTGCAGTTAATACCTGGAAAAACTTTTAAGAAAGTCACAAGAAGCACCAAAAAAATTTAAAGCTGTAATCTTTATTTTATTTTTTGCACTCTACAGCTGTAAACTGAGCCAAATATGGGAAACTTCACCTCTCTTCTCCTAGATAGATCTCACAAATGCAGTGTCGTTATGTTATTTGCTATAGGTCAGGCAAATGTGTTTCTAAGTGATTTTAAACTACTCCATTCATCTTTTTCCTACTTCACTATTATGGCTGGTAAAAGTTCATATAATTTTGGGTATGGTATACAGCCACTTAACTCACTTTTTGCTAACAGGGGCTCTATAAATTTAAACAGCGAAGTGTAGCAACAGAGGACACAAGTCCTGAGGATGCTAAATTTCTCATTCTTTTAAAAATTAAATAATTGAGAACAGCCATACCTTTTCAGTAGATACAAAACACACTTCCACAAGTCACTACTGTTGAAGGATGATCAAATTTATGGATACTCTTCCGAAAGATTTTTTTCCTAAGCTTCAGATATTTTGGAATGTGTTGAATTTAACCATTTTAAACAGAATTGCATATGGATGCTACTGTATATTGTTTTTCTATTGCTCTTGTATTCTCCTGAAAGTAATGGAAGTTTTAGATGGGCAAAAGTTACAGGATCAGGCTTTTTGTTTTGGAAACATTTTAGACTGAAAACTAATGTGTGTTCCATTCACAGAACACCCAACTCTAAGTAACATTAAGATGTCATATGTTAGTGCTGCATGAACAATCTAGCACACTCAAGTTCTTCTGCTATATTCCAAACAAAAAGAATGCTCAGCACTTATACCAAGTACCATCTTCAAAGTACTTTACCAACATTAACTGAGTTCCCCTCACAACTCCTTTGTGATCTTGGTAGGTATTATCCCCATTTTACAGATGGGAAAAAAATGAAACAGAAGGCAAGGTGACAGATGGGATTAGAACTCAAAATTCCTGACAGTCCTGTGCTCAAATCTCTCTACACATTCTCTGAATATTGTAAAGGTAAAAATCATGCAAAAATTTTAACCTAACACTTTTGTTTCCGCATGCATACAGAATGTGGAGCAGACAAATCCTTGAAGGAAATCTCAAATTAGCATCTGACCCATTCAGCAAAAAGATCAGTCATGATCAATAGACATTCAGAACAATGGTTTGAATGACTTATGTCCCAAATATTGCAAAACTGTATACAAAAAAGGTAGCCAGCTCAGTTCGTCGTCATAAGAAATGGGAGGGACCTGAGCCTTTTATAAAGTTACGCCTAATGTACTACCCACCATTGATTACTTTGAGAAAATAGGTTGTTACCTAAGTGAGTGAAGACCGCAGAGTAACCTAGTTGCTTTTGAGCAAACCCACCAGAGAAGGTTTTACAGGACTTTTAGTCCTATAAAAAATATTTCTCAGTACTTTGCCATATTAAAAATATAGGACTTTTAATATCAATATGTATTTTATATTATCAAAATGCTTTTTCCCACCCATTAGATTTAGAAGCAGCGCCTGCTGGAGTATGACTTTTTAGCTTTGACAGATTAAATATGGTTTATTGTTTAAATACTAGCCCTGAGTTTATTCCCAAATTTGCCAACTAAGTGAAAATCATCGGCAACAGATTTTGCATGACAGAGAATTATCTAAAACATTTTAACATCTTCTGAAGGACACAATGACCAGACAGATAAAATAGGACAGGTAACGCCTCTACTATGCACTTATATTTAGCTAATTATATCAAGTTACCTCCAAAATACAAGTATTTCCAATCATATTTACTTGTGCAATTTCTGAAAACAAGTAGTCAGAGAAGTATAATATAAAAGGCTGATTTAATGGGTCAGAGATTTAGTTCTCCTACGTATCCAGTCCATTAATGACTAAAAGATCTCCAGATCATGAGCATTATCAATTTCAATGGCATCCTCCGGATCCAGCTTTGTTTCACCATGTCCTTCCTGTAAATCATCCAAAGAAGCCAGGGCCTCATTTGTGTCACTAGCAAAAGTTTCTCGAGATGCATCATCATACTCTTGAAGGTTGAGCCCTTTAATAGCTTGTTTCATCTTCTTTCCTAGAACCTGTATTCTCCTCTTTTTAGCAGCTTTTTTGTTTTCATACTCCTTCTGGTTTTCAACATAGAAGATTTCCTTGAAGAGGAAAATATTTATTTAATATGCTGATTATGCAAGTGTTTGCCTTATAACTGCAAAGGAAAAAAAACCAAGTGGAAAAGGCACTACATACATAGTCATGAATATTACTACCTTTATTAATCTTTAAAATAATAACTGCCACTAAGCCAGAAAGGGTTAAGCAACTAGCAGGCTAAGTGACCCAAATTCAACCTTGAAAGACATATTAGAAAAGTATATAAATGGTAATCGGGGCTATTCCTTATAAATACCTAACAAATCCATGTTAAATAGACTAGAGATTTGAAATGTAAACTTGTATTATTAGAGAATTGGAAGAAGAAAGTGATTGTAGTAGTCTATGGTTACCAATCTAGAGGTTAACAATGTAACCAAACCGCTCCTGTTACTATAGTCTATTGATTCAGAGATCAAAAAGGGGACATTTAGATGGAACTTGGGTGTAATAATATCATTGTCTATATTTCTTTTTGAAGTTTGTAGTAAACTGTCTATAAGTTTGCTTAATGGATAATTACCTTATGCTAATGAATGCAACTAGTTACCTGTAAATACATAGGAAATAGGAGGTTTTACTTAAAGCCACAATGTTTTACCCAAAGAATACCTGCTGTCAAGAGGCTGACAGAGAACTATGAAAAGAACTCATTATCTCAGAATGAGATTTTATCTGAGATAAAAGAACCTATTATCTCAGCTCTGCTTAAGCTTTGTCAGGGAGGTCTGAGTCACAAGACTAAGGTCTCCAATTCCAGTCAGTCACCTTGATATTGGACTATAACCTATGGAACTAATGCTTAAAGGACACTCTGCAGCTCTAAAGCTCACCATCTCTACTGTGAAACTGCACTTAGAACGCTATTCATATCTGCATGTATAATGATCTTTTAAACCAATATTCTCTTCTTTTTTAATAAATTTTAGTTTAGTTAATAAGAATTGGTTGTGAGTGTGTCTTTGGGTAAGATCTGAAATATTCATTGACCTGGTTGGCAATGTGTCCAATCCTTTGGGACTGGAAGAACCTTTTATATAATGAACAAGATTTTCAGTAATCCTCATCATATTTGACTTGGCTGTCTGGGTGGGAGTCCAAGGCTGGGTTGCTTTAAGGGAGCTGTATTTCTGGCTTCTGTGTAACCAGTAAAGTGTTGTAGAAGTTGTTCTGTTGCTGGCTTAGTGAATCTAAGTATTAGAATAACCACCAGTTTGGGGGATCATCTGCCCTGTTCTTTGCAGTTTGCCCTGATTAAGCAACCTCAGTGACCCTCCTTAAGATTCTGATTACAAAGACAAAAACAGAAAGAGAATAAATAAATTTTTTGAAAAATATTTGACAGCTGCCCATCGTTTTCAAATTGCCATATAACTGTGCGCCAAAATATATGTGTTTTATTTTAAAGTCACTAATTCATATGGGTTGAAAAATAACCTTGAAAATATGAACTAAATGTTAGCTACTGCAAGACTGTCTGCATGAATCTGCAGAAAGGGTGAAACAGCAGCTTTAAATAGAAGTGAACTGCTCCAGTTATTTCAAACAGGGTGTTAACACAGAAACCTAAATAGGACAGTTTAAAACATCAAGACTATTAATTATTTCACTGGTGATCAAACTTTATAGAAAATGAGACAGAGAGAGAGCCAGCAGAGCCTAGGGCTCAGTTGTAGAGGCTAGAGTGGTAGGCTGGAACTGGCATGAGAAGACTGGAGGGGGAGAAGGGTGTAAACTGGGACCAGTTACACGTAAAGACTGACATTAGATCTGGGATGAGACCCGGGAAAGATTGTGGGATGGGGTGAGGGAATACGATCCAAGACTGGCATGAAGACAGGTTGGAGGAGACAGGAGCAAATGGGGTCAGGTTTTGTGGCGGAGGAGGAGTTGAAGGATTGTGACCACTAGAGAGAGAACACTTCCCTATAGAATCTGGAATGGAACCCTTTATTGTTCTGCTGTCAATAAATATTTGTGAAGCCTAATGGCCAAAATATATGTTTTGTTCTTTTCTAGTACTGGTCCAGATAGGATGACAATCTACTACTGTTACCATTTATTTTGTTAGGTCATATTGCAGAGGTCTGTGGATTTTAAAGTTCTGACACTCCTGATGAGTTGGTGTCAATATACTGCACGATAAATTTGGGGGTTTTTTTAGTTTGCTTTTTTTTTAAACCTAGGAAATTGCACACAAAATTACATAAGAACATAATTAAGTTTGTAAAGTCACGCACTTGAAAGATAGCTACTAAGGTCACTTGTGTGACTATTTCTGGGGCTCTTCTAGATATGCGTCCTAATATACTCTTTGATTACATGATTATATACTATTTTTATCACAATACCCTTG
Organism: Lepidochelys olivacea; assembly: GCF_965140295.1. Taxonomy (NCBI): domain Eukaryota; kingdom Metazoa; phylum Chordata; order Testudines; family Cheloniidae; genus Lepidochelys; species Lepidochelys olivacea. The sequence goes on along the minus strand of NC_140415.1, from coordinate 81,105,509 downwards.
CCTCATTCAGTGCATTGGATGGAGCATGCTCTGAGGAGGAATCAGGGTTGTGCAGTGAAGGAAGCTGTTGCCTGTAGTATCCCTGCTGCACTTGTTGCAGTTGGAAGGGGTGTAGAAAAAGAGGCAGGGAACTGCAGGAAGACAAAGGATGGTCTCAAGGTTAAGGCAGTTGACTGCTGCTCTGCAGAACTGGATTCCATCCCTGCCTCTACCACAGAGTTCCTGTGTAACGGGCAAATCACTTAAACCAAAGCTTTCATAGGTGGTCACTTATGTGTTCCTCTCAAGTCAGGAACGCAGAAAATGAGCCTAGGTCTGATTTGCAGGTATGCTGAAGACTCACAGATGCAAGTGAAGTCACTGGGAGCTGTGTTTTGAACATAGGAAGTGCTATACAATGCTAAGAACTCCAAAAAATCAAGTCCTAGGTGTCTCAAAATTGGACACCCAAAATTAGTGGATTCTTTTGACCGTATTCTTTCTGCCTCAGCTCTCCATCAGTTAAATGGGACTAATATCCCCCCTCATCTGAGGAGGTGTTTGAAAATAATATTTGAAAAGCACTCAATGCTACAGTGATGAGGCCATAAAAAAAACTCCATAAGGAAATTAACAATTGTCTTAAAGTAGGATTCGAACAATGTGTAGTAAATAAGCCATGTGGCCACGCACTGAACAATGAGGAGAAAACTAAATACTGAACCGCTGTTCATTAAATGAGTACTGTCCATTCTGTGCACTAAGTGAGGCTGGAGTTCTGTGGAAAAAAATAGTATGTGATTGTATAATTAACGGCTGTGTTATAAGTAGGGCCATATCAAAATCTTGGCCATGAAAAGACATCATGGACCATGAAATCTGGTCTCCCCATGACATGTAGTGTTTTGTGTACTTTTACCTTATACTATACAGATTTCATGGGGGAGACCAGCATTTCTCAAACTGGGGATCCTAAACCAAATGAGGGTTGCAGGGGTGGGGTGGTCTACAAGGCTGTTGTAGGTGGGGGTCATGGTATTGCTACCCTTCTGTGCTGCTGCTGGCAGCAACAGCACTGCCTTCAGAGCTGGCCACTTACAAATGTAACAGTAGTACAGTACAGTATTTTGGTACATATACTGTATGAAAATATCTGCAAAACTTGCTATTTATGCCATGACCAACCAGCAAAAAGTGTGCGATTTCTCTGCAATTTAAATAGACCCATAGTCATTACACATACACTGTAAGCAGCTGAATTAAGGAGACTGACATTCACTAACTTTTGAGGCCTTGACTTTGCACCCTTAATACACAATGAATGTTTTCATATTAGTTTAACCCTCCTCCCTTTAAAAAAAGCACTCTAAAAATGATTAGTTCTTCAAAAAAGGATTTCATGTACTTTAGTCATTATGATTTAAAATCTAACATGTTTACCTTGATTTGCTCTCCAGTAATGCTGGGTGTATTCTTCAGCAGATTTAAATAAACTCCTCCTGGCGTTCTTCTTCTACTACCATTCTGCATAAGGGAAAAATAAATTATTCATAACGAAAAGTCTAAAACAGATTCAAAATAATTGTCATTTAAGAAATCTAAAATTTCCCTTAATTTTTTATTGGAGCAACTCTTTTCTTTACAAAATATAAATAAAAATACTATTTTGGTAGTGCCTAGGAGCCCCAGTTAAGTACTATGACCGCACGTGCTAGGTGCTGTACTGAGGTAGCATCCAGAGACCCAGGCCCAACTGTGCTAGGTGCTGCACAAGCATATTACAAAGACAGTTCCAACCCTGAAGAGTTTCTTTTTTGAGCTTCATCTATCAAAAGTGGCCAAAGGACCTATTGGACACTGTATAATTGGACAGGTGAGTTATGAGATTTTTTTTTAAAACTTCATTTAAAGCTTTAAGCACCAGTCAAGAGGCAAGAATTGGTGTATCAGATCACACCAGCTGTCAATTCACCTATTCAGGTATTATGATGATTATTATTAATTTGTATTACCATAGCACCTAGCAGTTGCAATCATGAACCAGACCCCAATATGCTTGGTGCTGTACAAACACAGGGGAGAAAAAAGAATTCCTTCCCCAACGAGCTTGCAATCGAAATATAAGATGCAAGACAATTGATGCATACAGACAGGGGAATACAAGGAAACAACAAAATACTATTTAGAAGCATGATAGGCAGTGGTCCCAGTACACCTGCAACTTAACCATTGCCAAATTTTTTGTAGGCCTCAGAGCAAAGGAGAGTTTTAAGGTGGATAATGAGTTAGTTTTGCAGATCTTTACGGGGAGCTTCTCCCAAGAGTGAGGGGCAGCATGGGAGAAAGCATGAAGATGCCTGTTTGAAAATTTAACAAATGGGTAATGGAGGATGGTATCCTGGGCCGATTGGAGGTAGGGAGTTGACTTTTCAATAATGAATGAGAGATGGTCCATAGTGTGGTAATCATATTTCATGGATGGGCGTTAAGAGTCAAACTACTCATATAAGTCTGTGAGGTGGAGGGGAGGAAGCAGCAGGCAGTTGATCATTTATATGATCATTATTTTTATATATATATATATATATATATATAAATAATCATTTAACTCATAGGATTCTAAGTTCTGTCATAACTACTTATATTTTTCAAAGACCATAACAGTCTAAGAAAGTAGATGTTCAGATCCTTTCAATGGTTTTCTGTAATGGGAATGTGAGCAGTTACTTCAGCACATTACTTTCTAAAATCTCACTTATCAGGTTCTGTAGTGTCCTGTTATTTAGCAACTCAAATGCTTAATTTTAGCAAAGTTAGCATTTTTGTCTCAAGAGGTATGATAGATGTTAAAAACACTTCTGAAACCTTCCTCCCTGAACAGTAGTTCCATGTTCCAGTTAAGTTCAGTGGTTGAGGTAACATCAACAGCGGCATGTTGCAATGGTGTCATACTAGAGCATGAATGGAGCTGAACGTTGAGACCTGATATAGTGCTAACAATAACAAAATTTACTCTTTCCTTTATACTGTTTAAACACCTAAACACTACATCATTAAAGAGGCCAATTTTTTCAAATAAATAAAGAACAGGAACAACCCAAATATCAATACTAATACTAAAATTTGTTCTAGTGCATTTACCTTTAATCATTTTAAGAAAAATAACTGGAGACAATATACACTTATCACTCTGACTGTGCATACAACCCTAACACAGAAACTAGCAGCAACTACGAGATGTTCTTTAGGTGTTGTCAAAAATACTTCTGTGGCATGTGCACAAAAGAATTTATTGTCAGACGAGTACGAGGAGTAAGTACCGTTAGAAGTTACATTCTTTCTTTTCAATTGAGCTGGCAAATGCTTTAATCCTTTAAGGTAGCATTTCTTCTTAAGACGAGATCATGAACTGGAATGTTTAGATACAAATAGGTTACGTTTCATTATCAAGAGTGGTTGCTAGAAATATATGATTAAATATATTATGCTCTTCCCAAAGCTCCGTTGTTTTACAAACTTTGATAACCCACAGCCAAGAAGAAAGCCTATACTTAGCAGGGTCTGTTCCCAACAAATCAGTCATCTGTAACTCCTCATCACAGGCATGCAAACAAGCTGTAAGTCTGTAGCTGCTATGGTACTGTAAAGTGAAATTTACAAGTTTCCTTCCCTTTACTACGAAAACTTAGGCAGCAAAGCAGGGAAGAATTACTGAAACTACATTCAGAAATTTGTACTTGGGAGTAAGCCTAAGCCATATGTTGAACCTGTCAACTTGTCATCTAGTGGTATGCGGATTAAACTTTTATGTAGGATAGTGCTATCCAACTCCCAACCTGCTTAATGTATTTCGTGGCCTATGTGGTAGACTCAGATACTATAGAATCTAATACTCCTGGGGGAAGTCTGCATCACTGCACACACAAAGAATTCATGTCCAGTGCAGAATTCTCCCCTGCAGAAAATACATTCTGCCCAAGAAGTGCTGCAGTTCTGCCTTTTGCCCACCAGAGGCTGCTGTGGTGCCAGAACAGCAGCTGAATGGCAATAACATCTAGCAGCCACCTGCTTTAATCACAGCAGCCTGCCTATGGAGCCAAGTTAGGAGGCAGAGTGGGGTGCTGCAGGGATCACAGACTGGGGTTCAGAAGGGCTAGCTGGAAGGGACAGAATGGGATGCAGGCTCAGGAGCTAGTGGGGTGACAGCATTGAACCAGAGGCTGAGTGGGGGTGGGGCTCCAGAGCCACATGAGGTGCAGGGACACATGGGGACAAGGGCAAATGTGCCTGGCTGAATAGGAGAGGCTCAATGTCAGCCAGGGTCTACATGGGGGATGCTCCCAAACTCCCTAACAAGCCTTCCTCCCCCAAAAAGAAACTGTTCTGTACTACTCTCACCCACACCCAACAACCTTCCAGGTTCACTCTCAGACTCCTTTCCTCTCCCTCAGCTCCTTCATTACTCTCGACTCCCCCAAGCCTTTGCACTGAGGGGTGCGGGGACCACATTTCTGTATTGTAGTTTAAATTAATTACTCAAGGTTCTGTTTTAATATGCTTATAAGGAATCTGTCAAAAACACATTTCCTCATTTTTTTTGGTCTGTATTGTTAGACATACTTGCTGATAGGTATTTTGCAATAAATTACCAAAATAATTGAAACTGATATGATTATATTGTGTTATTTTGACAAATAAAATATGCCGATTTTTGCAGAATTTTAAATTATTGTGTGCAGAATTTTTAATTTTTTAGCAGAAACCGCCCCCCCGGAGTAATCTAAAGCTTTCATTATAAAAATAAAAAGTTACTTAGTCCTCGTGTTTATGAGGACAACATCCCAGTATTGTCTTCCTGAGTCTGCTGACTGCCTGAAACAATTGCTAAGAGATGTGAACTCTCATCTCCATTTATTTCAATGCAGTGTTTACGCTAAAGCCTGATTACACTTCATATGTTGGCTCTTAAGGATTAGATTTTTATCTGTAAATGATGGAAATGTCAATTTCATCTTACACGCACAAACCCACAAAAAATATTTCCATTCATAACTGAAATTTAGATGGGCAAAGAAAGAAAAATGTTGCTTGAGAACTTAGTAGTTTGATTTAAGGATATTTACTTTGTACACTTTGAAATGTGATGTTGACAATTTGAAATGTGATGACAATTTTAACTGTTCTAAAGCTAATTTTTTTAACTCAATGTCTAAATCATTATTGTCTGACATCCTCCCCCTCCGCCCCCGTGGTCTAACACCCCCATAATTTCCCACAACTGCAAAAATTTACATTGAAAGAAAAAAAAAGCACCTAAAAATAAATAGTCAAAATTATAACAAAAACTGCTATTTGGCCAAGTCTACTTATATGTAAGCATGATCTATTTAAATGTTTACTTGTTGACTGTTTTCATGGATCAAATGGAAAAGGGATGGGAAAGAAGGCTATGGTGAGGACTGAGTTTGAATCTGAGAAAATTTTTGAAAGCACTGCAATAGTATTTAGTATGAAGATAGATTGCAAAGAACCTTTTTTCTTACCATTATGAAGAGTCCACCATTTTGTTCCACTTCAGCTGTTTCCATAAGCAGTTCAATAGCTTTCTTATTTCCAATTATTTTCACTATTCGGGCTATCAAATCTTTCTTTGGTTCTCGAAGCCTAAAAAAAGCAATCCCCCCCAAGTCAATGAGATTTCTTACATGAGTAAAATTAAGCATATGACTTAAATGGGGCAACTCAAATGAGTAATGTTATGAATGCTACTGTTTGTAGGAGATAAGCTTTAGTTAACTAGAATTCATTTTACTGTACTATAATTTTTCAAAATTCAGAGGAACAGAAGATATTTAGTAAGAACAGGCAATGGCAATAATTAGTGTACATTTTTGTATACAAATGTTATTGTCTGTATCAGTTTTGGTTTTTGTTACTTTCCACAATGGTAAGTTTATGCAAACTATCTACTATTACACACTAAAACGTTAAAAGAATGTTGTTAAGTTTGCAAAGTCAAACCCTCAAAAGTTAGGAAATGCCAGAATTAAGACTGTCTCAGCAATTTTGTATGCATAATACAAATAATTTTGTATGATAATTACATAATCACATACTATTTTCGCCCCCACAGGACACCTGCCTCATTCAGTGCATAGGATTGACAGTGCTCACTAAGGGAAAAATAGTATGTTGTCATGCAATTAAAGACTGTATTATGATGCATACATAGAATGGGGCCTGAAATAAAGTTGCACAAGAACCCTGGTATTGGCATCGACACTATTTTCTGAGTGCATGAATTTACAAATTTAATATTCTTCTAACAGTTTGTGTAATTGCCTAGGTTTTAAAAAAGGCAAACTGAAAAAACCCTGAAATTCAATATATGGCATAATATTGACACCCACAATGCTCATCAGCAGTGTCAAAACCTTTAGATCCACAGCACAGACCTCTGCCACTTGAGCTAAGGGAGTATCAGAGCAGTAGTAGGTTGTCCCCTATGCTTTATCCCTTCTACTCCATCCCTTTTGACCTGTCCCAATCCTGTCTTTTCCCCATCCCTTGGGCCTCATCACAGTTCCATTTTCTTCACTAGCCAGTTCCAGTCTTTACTCATCAGGTTTCTCATCCCAGTCTGAGTTCCCTCCTCTTTGCTGCCTCATTTCCCCACAACTGGTCCTCAGTCCCAGTCTCCCCATACCATTATCTCTGGCTCCCAATCTCATTACCCAGCCAGTCCTCGCTCGCCTCCAGGCTCAGTTGCATTCAAATCGGGTGTCTTCCTCCTCCATGCTGCCTGGGACCAGCAGGGATGAATCTTTAAGAGCACAGGAGAGACAGGCTCCCAAATCAAATGCTGGACCTGGCATAGGCACAGCTCAGAGAAGCCCAGAGTGGCAATTGCAGGGAAAGTCCTGCTCATTCCTGGGCTGGAGCATACCCAGCGCAGACAGGATCTTTGAGGGCATTTAGCTACTAAAATTAAATCTCTACTGAGCATTTGTGAACTGCAATTTTTTGAAGAGCTGTAACTTAGCCAAATTTGGGCAGGTTTTCCCAAGGATGGCAAAAGACACGTCTGAAACAAATGATGCTCCCCATGGCAAATTTAAAGTACCTGCTCTGAAGCATATGTGGGTGAAGGCACTAGAGCTATTTAATTAAAAGGTTTCCACAATTTTTCAACATGAGCAAAATGTTATTTTTTCCCCTGTTACGAATTACACCTTGTAGGACACGCACACAAGTGCTGCGAATTACACCTGATAGGACACGCACACAAGTGCTACGAATTACACCTGGTAGGACACGCACAGTTCGAATCTAGGCTGAGACACAGAAACAAAGTCCACAACTGCAGAGTTTCCAAAAGACACTAAGTTTGTTACGCTCGAGCGTGGTGCCCCCCTGCTAGCCAGGAGGGGACACTGAATGCAGATTATACAAAGGTTATATACCTTTTAGCAAAGCATGTTGCCCTCGTGCATCGGAAACCTTAGCCAATAAACAAACCCTTGTCTTATCTACCACTTATCCCTGCTTGGTGCATTCCTCGTGCTATACCAGTATGTTAATTACACAGCATGGTCCTAAAGCCATGCATCAGTAACTTTTATTATCAGGATGGGAGGCCTCACATCAAGGCCAAGAGACAGGGAGTTAGAGACTGACAAAAACCAGATACTGGGAGTCAAGGCAGGCTGGAGACAAGGAGGAGGATTTTCACAGGGATTCAATATCTAAAGATTACTCCTCCTGGTGTATGATGTGCTGGCATTTAAACAATGGTGGGCCCCAAACCAAAATGGAGTCACATGTGCTAACTTTTCCTTAACACCCCTAGCCTCATTCTGAGAAATGGCTGAACACTTTTGGCTGACGTTTAAAAAAAAAATTTCAGCCTCAGGTTGACACCTTGCGTGGAAAATTCAAGTTGAAATGTTTATGAAGTTGACAAACTTTAACCAACCGAAAACAGGGTCTCATAATGGGAAGAGTTGGGCAACCTTAATAAAAAGTGGTGCTACCAGCCCCACCAATAATACTGCATTAAGGTTTCAGGATTCTGGGAACCTGAACAAGCCATTCAACCCCCTATCTTGTAGTTTAACATGGCCACCTAAAACAGTCAAGCATTCAACAAGAACACAGTCTTATTCTTCCCTTCAGTAACTTTTACATAACCTAATGGACGAAGGAACATAAGATCTCACCGATAAGAAATTTCCTCTGCCACTTTTTCCTCAGAATCTTCTTCAGTAATCTCGTACATCCCTTTATAATTCATTTCTAGTCTTTCACCCAGTCTGTCCTTGACAGGCCGTTTCCGTTTGAGAAGTCCTTGTCCATTTTCTTCCTCCTTTGACACTGTTTTTTTGTCATCCTGCATATATTCATCTAGCTCTTTGTCTAATATCTCTACATCTTGGTCAGTTTCTTTCATCAGCTTTTTAGCCAATAAATAATTGTAAGTCTCAGACTGCCTACTCTTGTCAATATTACCCTCCATTCCTAAAATTCCAAGTTCAGTGGCCACTGCATCTTGATTTTGTTCCTGAAGCACTGCACCCCAAATATTGTTGATCTTCTTACCCCCTACGACAGTTTGCTTCTGGTGACTCTGGCCAAACTGAAAAGGCTCTGGTTTAGCAGGAGGGAGGTTAAAACATTTTTGTCGTTTTCGTTTCCACATAGAAGCATCATCATCAGAATCAGAGAAGCTCTCATCACTTGAGTCCACACCATTGGTTGTTCGATAAGGAACGCTTGGTGCACAGGATGAAATGGAGGTCTGGAAAGGTTTGGTGGAACAGTTGCCATCATGTGGTTTCTGAAATGGCAAAGTCATTTTGTATTAATTCAATTAGCTTTCCTTTTAAAAATACTACCTTGATGATTTGATTACAATTAGATTCAATAATAGACTAATTTATTCTGATTCATATGTGTGAATAATTTTAAAACTAGACTAGCTATACTTTACTTTTAACTAGAACTTTCATCCGAGAACTTCAGAGCACCCTACTGACACCAAGTCTCATTCAGAATACCCACTGATGATTCTCCATTTCAGATGGGTAAACTGAGACATCTTCAAGGTTACACGAGGTATCTGTAAAGAATAGATAATATAACCCAGTTCTTGTTCCTAGTCACAGGCACATCACAAGACATACTGCTGCCACCATTGTAAAATTAGCATCCTTTACAGATAATTCCAGTTCTTTCAAAAATGATCAAAACAAGAGCTCCTAAAAAACAAGATAATCTTTAAAATAATATTTTGTCCCTCCATATTTAGATGAATATATTCCTCTCTTTAACCCACACACTCTTTCAGTAACATTCCTCCATTATTTTCTGGCAAAAAGCAACAGAAGTAGAGATTCTTTAGCTTGTCTTACCACTGTATAAAATACATAACTGCTTTGAATTAAAGGGCTATTTGATAGCACAAGATTTTGGAAAAAACATGGTGAGCATAGCCGTAAGCATTAAAAATGCATCTGTAGTTTACATGCTCCTTTCCTGGTGCACATCTCAAGACAAAACTACATATATCTGTACCAAGAGAGAATAAAAATCCTTATTATATCTTCAATTTAGTACACTCTGTTATCCTATTCAGTTCTTTTCTGCACTTCTACCACCATATATTTCTCATATGATCTGATAATATACACATGAAAATCAGTATTTACTAAAAAAAAGTTTGAAAGCTAATTAAGTGCAGTCTCTCTTCAGCAGGTAAAGGCTTAAACACAAAAAAGAGACATAGCTTAAATTCAGAAAGAAGTAACTGCTGTCATGACATGTCCTTTCCAAACATTTTCGGTTGCTGTTCTGTTTCTGAAACCATAAGAGACAATACAGCAGAGCCAACCATTAAAAGCCAACAACACGTGCGCTGGCAAACGGGGGTAGAGGAAAAGCAGCAATTAGACAAACGGGTGGGGGTTACTCATGTTTCACGGGACGACAGTACCTATCTGATAAGAAAAACACTAACTAGACTCATACAATATCTCTTCCGAAGAGAAACACCCAGCAATTCCTAACAACAAATCCCACTGCTCGCCTCCCACCCTCCTCCCCCCAAAGGACAGCAACAGCAGGTCCCTCCCGGCCAGGGACACAGGCTCACTGTGCCACACACCAGGACCGCACTAGAAATATGCCCGGGGGGCGGGGGTAGCGGTTTGTCAATGGGGCTGCTCCCAACCCACCTCTCCCGGCCCCATCCCGGCAGCATCTCAGCACCGCCCCGGCAGGGGAGAGGCCGGGCACGGGGCATTTCCTCGGGCTCCCCCAGCACCGCGCGGGTGTCTCCCGCCCTGAGGCCCGCCCCGGCCGCCAGGCAGCAGCAGCGGCGGGAAGCCGGGGCTGGGTCAGGAGCCCCGACGGGGTCCCTGCCAGGGGGACGGCCGAGCCCCCGGGGCCTCCCCTCACCTGCGCGGGGCCCCTAGCCGAGACGCCGGCCGGCATGTCGGAGTCCGAGTCCGAGATCTCCCCGTCCTCCGCATCCTGCTCCATCCGCCGCGCCTCCAGCGCCATCTTCCCCGAGACCGCGAACGCACCACGGCGCTCAGGGGGCGGGGCAGGGGCCAGGGACCGCCCGCGCTTCCGCTCGCAGGGGAGAAGGGGAAGCAAATGGCGCCGCCTACTGGAAACTTCGCTCAGGCAGGGAGCAGACGCAGCGCCTACGTGCCCCAACGTGGCTTGCGCTCCGCGGGCGGGCGGGCCGCAGGGCATGCCGGGATCTGTAGTCTTTGCCGGAAATCCCCATGGAAGGCCTGTGTGGGACTGTTCCAAGGGCAAAAGAAGCCCTAAAGGCACGTTGTCCTGACGTCATCTTACCACATTCTACGACATCAGCCACTACGTCAGGTCCCTGCATGGGCAACGTCATCCCGCTGCTTTGCTAGAGCATGTCACCCTGTCACCACTGTTATGGGAGGTTGATAGAAAAGATCTCTGTGCACATACCATGTGGTAGCACATCAGCAAGGTGTCACCAGATTGTCACTTCCTGGTGGCATAGTGTTGCCACCTTATCTCAACAGGTTTCAGAGTAGCAGCCGTGTTAGTCTGTATTCACAAAAAGAAAAGGAGTACTTGTGGCACCTTAGAGACTAACCAATTTATTTGCGCATAAGCTTTCGTGAACTACAGCTCACTTCATCGGATTCATCTTTATGCATCCCATGAAGTGAGCTGTAGCTCACAAAAGCTTATGCTCAAATAAATTGGTTAGTCTCTAAGGTGCCACAAGTACTCCTTTTCTTATCTCAACAGATAGCCATTCTGTATGATTGTGTTGCTATCTTTTGTCACTCTTCAGGGCCAATTACAGTCCCTGTTTTTACTTATATAATTATAAGAACAGAACATAAGAACAGCCATACTGGGTCAGACCAAAGGTCCATCAAGCCCAGTATCCTGTCCTCTGACAGTGGCCACTGGCTGGTGCCCCAAAGGGATGAACAGACAGGTTATCATCAAGTGATGATTATATTGTGCAGTTCTATAACACCTTCCTTCCCAGGACTGTAATGGACCTTACAAATGTTAACGAAACTTTAGAACACTGCTATTAGATAGGTTTCAGAGTAGCAGCCGTGTTAGTCTGTATTCGCAAAAAGAAAAGGAGGACTTGTGGCACCTTAGAGACTAACCAATTTATTAGAGCATAAAGCTTATGCTCTAATAAATTGGTTAGTCTCTAAGGTGCCACAAGTCCTCCTTTTCTTTTTGCTATTAGATAGTTATACATGATTATTCCAATTTTACAGAGTAAGTTACTGAGGGCCTCCGTGCAAGTATGGCCTAGCCCACTGTTACACACAGCCAGGATAAAATGTGACTCATTATATACCCCAGTTTCCAAGGTTAATTCACAGTAAAACAGTGTAACAGGATGTCTATACTGTAGCCTGATCTATGGATTGTGTATTAATTATATTGATTACTTAAGAATTCCTAGTTATCATTCTGAAGTTTGACAAGTTCTTGTCCCAAGATCAGGCCCAGTGTTATTAAACTTACTGTTCAGTTGGAAATCACAATGTGCACAGCTGCAACAGATTTAGGAACCCTTCTGTATTTATAATAGTTTATTAATACATTTAGCAAAGTCACAAAAATTCTGACCCCGCAAGGTAAAGAGAGAAAATAAAGAATGCACATCTGAACAGCCATATATTCACTATGCCTTGCAGAAAAACTTGAAATATTAACCATTATCTTCCTCATCACCTTCCTCATCATCACCAGTGGCCAACATCCTGGCACCTCCCAAGGGGTACATCACTCTCTCCTCTTGTACGCAGGCTGGGATACAACTTTTATAATATGTTATGCTGACACCACTATGCCAATGCATATTCAGTAGAGGTTTCTTCCCTCTTCTTTATTTGTATTTCCTCACCCTACTAATGTTGAGGTGCCCTTCTTCTATAGGTTAGTATATTAATAATCTCAATTTATCATTATATCTGTCACTTTGTTGCCATGGTACTCTTGTGGTCAGACATCTGCAGATGTTCCTATCCTAAAATATCCAAAAACTGGTGTTTGTTCATATTCTTGTGGTTGCCTGGTGTTGTTCTGTACAAACTTCCCCCTTAAACACTCTATTCCCAGTTCCCCAAAACTTAGGGATGACAACTAGGCCATTTATGTGTCCGAAAGTTCATAGACCTCAAGCCTTATGCTTAGTGCTAAAGCCAATGTCTTACAGGATACAGGCCTGTAGGTTCCTTGTGTTACTGCCACAAATAAATACTAAAACTAGCTCTATGGACTGCAATACTTAAGGTCCAAATCCTGAAGTTTTAGTTCAGCTTTTACTTAGGTTCTGGTCCTGCAATAAGCTTCATGTGGGCAGAACCCTGTGTTCATGTGGTGCTCGTTGCAGAATAGGGGCCTTAGGCCCAGATCCACAAAGGTACTTAGATACCTAAACCACAGATTTATGTGCTTATGTCTCAGTTTTAGGCTTCACTGCGATTCACAAAACTTCCACTCCCTGTACGTGCCTAAACTCGCTTGGCTCCTAAATTTTCAAGGTAAACATTCCCTTGGTGCCTAAGATTCTGCCTCTGGGTATGCGCACTGTTCTATCTCCCTCCGAAACCCAGCACAATCCACAAACTGTGGGAAAATGGGCATTCCTCCCATATCTTCCCTGCAGGGCCTGATCTGACATGCATGCTCTGAGCACACCTCATGGATTTGGCCCTGTTCAAAGTCTAAGCAAGGAAAGGGTGCCAACCTTATAACTTTTAGCCCACTGGTTAGCGCACTTATTAGGGAGACCCACATTAGTTCTACTCTCTGCCTAAAGGTGAAGAAAGGATTTGAACAGTGGTCTCCCACACCTCTCAGAAGAGTGCTCCAACCACTAGAGGAATATTTTGATGTGTGGGTGTCTCTCAATGTCTCCTGTTTAAACTTTAGGGCAAGAGAGAGAATTTCATAAGAATGGCCATACTGGGCCAGACCAATACTCTAGCTATCCCAGTATCCTGTGTTCTGACAGTGGCCGGTGCCAGATGCTTCAGAGAAAAAGAACAGAACGGGGCAATTATTGCATGATCCATCCCCTATCATCCAGTTCCTGGCAGTCCCTAAGCTTCTGGCAGTCAGAGCCTTAGGCACACCCAGAGCATCCCTGACCATCTTGGGTAATAGCCATCGATGGACCTATCCTCCATTAACTTATCTAATTCTTATACTTCTCTAAGAAAGAAAGTATAAGAAAATCCTAATTGCCCTCTTATTGGCAATATCAGAAGAGTAGCCAAAGATGGGTGTTAAACTACCTGGTATTAACTATATACTATAGATCCTCCAAATCAGTTTTGATGCAGACTGCCAGGCTAGTATGGACAAGTTGTGTGCTGCTGCATATGCTATATCTGTTCCATGGGTAGATGATTTAAAGCCCCAAGTCTGTAAATCTAGCACATTTCACACTTAAATTCACTTCAAGATACATATACAGTAAACTTTTAACATAGTTATATTATATAGTTATAAGGAGCAGATGGAAAAATAGGGAAGATAGAAAAGGAAGACATTCAGAGGGTGCAGAGTAGCAGCCGTGTTAGTCTGTATCCGCAAAAAGAAAAGGAGTACTTTAAAAGGAGAAATTTATTTGAGCATAAATCCAATGAAGTGAGCTGTAGCTCACGACAGCTTATGCTCAAATAAATTTGTTAGTCACTAAGGTGCCACAAGTCCTCCTTTTCTTTATTCAGAGGGTGGAGTCTTTCAGTCCTCAGTGCTCAAATGTGGGACACAATAAGACTATCTTATGTACTTATTAAGTGTCCCTCTGCCCCATTACCACAGTATCTGAGTACTTCACAATCTTTAATATATTTATCTTCAATAGAGAAGTACTATTATCCTCATATGCAGATGAACTGAAGCACAGAGAGGTAAGTGACTTGCCTATGGTCACACAGGATATCTGTGCCAGATGAGGGACTTAAACCCAGGTCTTTTAACTCTTAGGCTAGTGTCCAAACCACTGGACAATCCCACCTCTGTCTTAGAAGCACTCCAAAGCCAAAATGCAAAGAAACCTTATAGACGCTGTGGATTTAAGGTCACTGTGAAATGTACAAATGAGGGCATATTTCTGAAAAGACAAGGTCTGGGCAAGATTTTCAAAATGCATTAGTAAAATCTCCTTTCAAAATTCTTCATGCTGGATCTGTCACACACTCTTTATGCACTAGGTTTAGAACTTCAGTGTTCAATATTGAGAGAAAACCCGTGTCTTTCTAGTGACAAACCTACATATAGCAGTGTACCTCTCTAGTGTCTTTTTATTGTCCCTTTGAGAGGTGTCAGAGTCAGAACTTCTGAACATGAACTCTCTGAAGTTTCAGAAGGGTCATCTGAGTTCATAATCTCTGTGAGGCTTCTTGTCAATTTCGAAAAAGATGCCTGGGATCCTTTTCTTTCTGGGGGTTCATTGTGTCAGGGAATGGTAGGCCACAGCAGTTATGGCCACAAAGCCCTCTTAATTAAGTGAATCAGGTACTGTTCTAAAAGCATGCCCTTGCCTGATCCACCTCTGGAGCTCCTGAAGTTCCAACTGCATCAGAAGCGGCATAACTTGCAGCCAACTGGAACCTGCTTGAACAAAGGTATTAAATTAACCTTAGGAATAAGGTTTGCATTAAGAGTTACAAGTACAGGGAGGCTGAATGACTCAAGGAGTTATGGGATACAGTGCTTTTTACCTCTGGGTCACCAGTTCAAACCCAGCCCAGATCTGTAGTGATTTAAACTTACTATCTAACCAGTCTTGTGGTGGCCAGTGTGAAAGGAGTTGATGGTATCATTCTAATACCAGCTGGCATCCTTCTTGGTAGTTTAGCAAAGTGGACAATGATTGAATAGCCATGGAGATGGAACTACTTTATAATCTATAGAGACCTCCAGGTCAAAGTTGTGAGGGCACTCTGTCAGAAAGGGGTGAGGAAGCTTGAACTACTGTTTTGCGTGCTGTGCTTGTTGTGCGGATAGATAGAAGACTTCATCTCCTAGTGAGGAAAATTAGGTACCTTTCAGAATGATTGATTTTACTTTCAAGTGGTATTTATTAAAAATGTTCATATATTTCCCCTCAGAGTTAAATGGATCACCTCCTTTTTAACCCAAGTGCCTACAACATCCAAAAATATTCTTCAGATAAACCAGATAGAGCCCATTCCTGTAACCACTGAAGTCAACAGCACATTTTGATGTGGAACTGAATATGTAGCATTTTGTTTGTTTTTGGTAAGAGTGTTTTCTGGAATCATCAATAGAATGCACTTTGAATTTAGCTGCCTTTTAATAAAATGATTGATTACTTTTCCTTTGCAATTCTCTTTTATTGCATCCAGGCAGAATTTTTCATTGCATATGACCACTGTTATGGAATAATAAATAATAATAATACTTAGTTCTTGTATAGCACTTTTGTTTGGTAGATCTCAACACACTTTACAAAGGTGGTCAATGTCATTTGCATTTTACAGCTGGGGAAACTGAGTGATGTAATAACTTACCCAAGGCCACCCAGCAGGCCAATAGTAGAACCAGAAACAGAGCACAGGTTTCCTGAGTCCCAGTCCAGTGCTCTGTCCACTAGGAATGAACTTCTCCTTTGATTAATATAACACATATACATTCCACTGGTTATCAAGCTAAGTCTATATATAGTAACATAACAACAAAAAGATATCCCTTTGTTTTGATTGTAGACTAAAATTCTGTTGTGGCTTTATTTTTTTTTTTAACCAGGTCTTTATATCTTTCTTTTCATCTCAGTAAGACTACTTTTAAATATTTTATTACACATATAATTCCAAAATACTATACATTTTAGACTCTGTAACTTTTTCTTGCAGAGGCCTAATAAATTAAAATTATCATTATTTTTATTAATACTACTACTAATAAATATATATAATATGTAATATATATTATAGTAGTATATATATAAATAAATATATTCCCTAATTAATACTATGATATATATATAATACTTGTTTACAGCTTTTAGATCCTGATCTTGCAAACACCTAGGCACATGCTTAACTTTAAACATGTGAGTAGTCCCATTGAGGTAAACAGGATTTATTCATATGCTTAAAGTTAAGCATGTGCCTAAGTGCTTGCAGGATCAGGGCTTTAGTGTGCACTTTAAATTATATTTTTTATTCACAACATGTTGAATTCCTGAAAATATATGGTAGTTATCTAGTGGCAACAGTAAGTCATCTAAATTCCCCTAAGCATTAAAATGTGAACTGCAATTTAAAGGGAGAAGATACAAGTATCACGAGTGCTATAACTGAAAGCAGTTAGACAAACAAACAACAACAAAATACCGGGTGTTTTCTTTGACAGACCCTGTTCACTCAAACACTTATGCATATGCTTTATTTTAAGCACGTGAATAGTGTCACATTGAAGAGGGTGAATTCAGAGGGAGTACTCATGCTCAAAATTAAGCATTTATGTATGCAGAATTAGTACCTTAGTCATTTCCCCCTGTTGTTTGTGCTAGTTTTTACAAAAGGGGGAAAGAGCATTTTTAAAAATAGGAAAATGCAATTGTAAAACCACAAACTTTGGCATGTGCGGTGCAAAATGGCAGGTGTAGTATCTGAAACCAGCTTTAACTTATTTTGTGAGATTTTAACTGAGTTCAGGCTGACAGTATTCCTTTAAGCAAGTAACATAAGAATATGTGCTTTTGTCCTCTATCACGCTTTTATGTTGTATAAACATGGTTGTAGTTTTAATGCTTTCAAGTCCTGTGTGTTTTGAGTGTTTTTTCTACATTATGAATATCAAGTCCTGACTTCTTTCTTTTTACTGGAGGACTTGACAACTTTGGTGGAGGACTTTGAGGATGAAAGCTAAATTATAGTTCTTCCTCTTGACCTGCCATTAGAAGTGGTGGGGATATTGGTCCTGATTCTTCACTGTTTTGTACCTTGTGTAGTCACTTTAACCTGTGCAAAGTCAGTCAAACTGAGTGTAAAATGAGAACAGGAATATTTTACACTTGTTTTGCATGGGTGTAAATGACTACACAAAGTGCAAGGCAGTGGGGAAATAGGGCCATAAGGATTCAGAGAGTCTGGAATCAACCTGTGCAGTGAGGGTGAGGGCATAACAAGCAGTAACTGCAAAAGTATCAGAGAGTTACTCTTACAAACTTGCCCTCCACACATAGGTGCTAGAACTAGGGGTGCCTCTGGCTTGAGGTAGTAATAACAACCCAAATACATGGTTTCCGTCTTTAGCAACCCCACTATAAAAATTGTTCCAGCACCACTGCCCCTACACCTGACATCAAAGGGATCTAAAATGAGTTGATGTCACTCTTATGCTAGCTCTGGAGGCCCATAAAATAAACTCTGGCTGAAGACTGTGAGAGTCTAGTGGTAAGGCTGACAAAAAATGATGTTTACTTGTGAGTGGAGTGTTGACCAACGAGGCAGCTCTCAAAAATGGAGACAGCATCAAGGTGCCACAGAGCTAGAGAAGGTAGCCCCAAAAAGTCTGAGTCAGCCATGCTGTGGTTGCATGTAAAGCTGTGGAATTAGAACAAGAGTGGAGTTAGTTTCCGTATTTCCCTGGTTGGTGGGGCAAAGCTTGAAGGGAGATGTGGTGAGGCAGAAGCTCAGGGAGGAGCCTGGCCTTCTTCAGAGGTCTATATTTGGGCTTACAGGTTTAGTCCAACATTTTTAAAGGTGGATTCTGATTTTGAATCCTGCAGCTGCCACTGACTTCGCAGCACAGCTCCTATGAATATTAGCTTCAAGGTGTCTCCATTCAGACACATTAAAATGGAGGCACCCCAAAAATCAGTAGTTACTTCTGAACCTTTTTGCCATAGCCTTTCTAAAGAGATCCTTTGGAGGGGAAGCAGTGCTGTAAACTTGATGTTTTACTAAAAGTCCTTTCAAAGGATCATATACACCTTTGCTTGGGACTGTGAAAGACTGATGGTCTGGTAGCACTGCAAAAGGAGAAAGAAGCAATCTGACAAGTCATCAGTAGACAGCAACCCTTTCCCATTTGTATTAACTTGTTTCAAGGACTATATGCCAGGGAAACCAGGTATCAACAGATGGAGGGGAACTGACCAGAGATCTTCTAAATATTGCCAGAGAGCAGTAATCTTGTGTGCCAACAGAAACCACGGGAAACTAGGCCTGGGAGCTTTCAGCATGACAGTACTCCAGGACTCTGGCTGCCCTGTTCTTTTCTAGGATGGCATCTTTTCTTTGTGAAATATTTTGGAGTGGATCTCAATTTGCAGCCTTGGTATTGATGGATCACTGTGTTTTATCTCCTCTGAGCTATGGAATACAGTGCCAGGTTTCAGAGTAGCAGCAGTGTTAGTCTGTATCCACAAAAAGAAAAGGAGTACTTGTGGCACCTTAGAGACTAACCAATTTATTTGAGCATAAGCTTTCGTAAGCTACAGCTCACTTCATCGGATGCATACTGTGGAAAGTGTAGAAGATCTTTTTATATACACAAAGCATGAAAAAATACCTCCCCCCCACCCCACTCTTCTGCTGGTAATAGCTTATCTAAAGTGATCACTCTCCTTACAATGTGTATGATAATCAAGGTGGGCCATTTCCAGCACAAGCACTCCTGTTCTTTTTTTGGGAATATAGTGCAGCTCCAGAACTCAGGCTTTGGAGGGTTTTGCTGCCTCAGAGTTCTCAAATGCCTTCGTTTAAAATCCCTGCATGAGTTATTACAAAGCTGTCTGTTAGCCTCACTCTGACACAAAAAAAGAAGCTACATAGTTTAAAATTCTGTACTGCAAAATTAAAAATATATTTCATTGCACAGTGAAGCAAACACTCCTCCTTAGCACTGATTTCTTTATACACTAGATGGCAGTAACTAATTCATTCGCTCCCTCTTTCACTAGCCAGTCTGTAAAAAGGATATGTTATTTTCGGAAAGAATAAACTCTCTCATTTATCGATAGTTGGAGGACAGCGTGTCTGACAATCCAGGCTGAATAACCTGCCCGCACCAAGAATGTGGGCAGACCCCTGAATTCACCAATCATGTCTCCCCGACTTTGGGGGCGGGTCAGCGCTACGTATTGCTGGCTGCCTGCAGGCGGGTTCGTGGCTTGTGTTATAGCTGCCGTTCGCTATGCTGCCGCTGAGCTTTGCTCTCTCCAGGCACGTTTTACTGAGGAAGAGAATTTTAGCATCTTGTAAGAGGCCTGCTGCATTCATGACTACGTTCCTGATCAATCAGCCCCGGTATGCGTGGTTGAAAGACCTGGGACTGAAAGAAGAAAATGAAGGAGTGTATAATGGGCTCTGGGGAGGAAGAGGAGAGGTAGGTTTGTAGCTCGAGGAACCCTGAACCAGGGGCACTGATTAAGAGTGGCTGACTTTCTGGATTAGGAAAAGCTGCTGCTAAAAGCGGGAGGCGCCTGAAATCAATGTGCTGCCGAAAAAAGGAAGAAACTTGATAACTATGTTGCAATCGGACAGCTTTGAAACCCTATAAAGTTATTGTTTCTTGCAAAAAAATTTCTCCGTGGGAGAGCAGAGTAGAAACGTTTTTCTGCCCCATCCCCCCGTTGTAGGCCCTCTGAAGTTAATCGTCACTAGCGCTGAATAATCACAGGTTTGTATGTGGTAATCTATTTAGGCTACAGCTTTTGGTATGTGTTATTTGGCTTACCCCCTTTGTAGGGCGATGTTATCTTGTTGCATCTAGTCTGGTCTGTCTCCCACTTGGAACATCTCTCCTTGGTTGGTGTAGTTTTTTCTGACACGCTTTGTGTTTAGTATATTTTTTGTATGTGTTTGCATTATTGCTTAAATTCCTTTTTGCATAAAAAAAGTCACTGTGTCTCCATCCCCCCCCATCCAATACACACCAATATTTCCCCCTAGTTATGCATATTCCTAACATGACTGTAAAATATTCTTTCTTTAGATTGTGACAACGTATTGCCCAGCTAACCATGAGCCAATAGCAAGTGTGCGACAGGTAAGTTTGTCTTTTCTCTTTCTGGTGCCTACTTAGAGCAAGGGCTCCAAAAAGGCACATGGTAGCCAAAGGCTAATTTGGAAGATAAAGTCCAGCACCCTGGTGAAACGGCCAGTCCTCCACCCCAGCTGCTAGGAAGGAGAGGGAGATGAAATTCTGATCAAGTTGCTGTCTGAGTCCTCTACCCATATTATTCTCTGGCAATCAGGTGGCTGGTAAATGTGAAGCTCTTGGTTTGCTGCTGGAATGGTCTCTCCCTCCCCAACCTCCTGCCTGTCTTGTGGAGGGAGAGGGACATTTTTGCTATTCAGTCTCTCTCTAGTCCTGGAGGTGCTGCAGAAAAGGAGGAGATTCTGCTGCTACTCCCTTTCCATAATCTTTTTTAAGGAGTTGGGGATGTAAGGGAAGCTCCTATTTTGTGACTAGCTCTAGTGCCTGTTGCTTCTGTTCATAACTTTCTCATCCAAGTATCTGAAACTGACATGTCTCTTCATGGTTTCACTGCATAGCAGCAATGACATGGAACAAGAGTCTTCACAATTTCACTGGTCAACCTGTGCATCAACTTCCGTGCTGTGGAGCTTAACTAAATTTCTGCTCCCTTTATTACAAAAACAACGTTCCAAAACGTATGTCTGCACTGTGGGGAAAAAGGAAAAAAAGGGTATTCTTAACATTGGTTAGCTCTGGTTAAAATATCAGTGAAGACGGCAGCTCAGCTAACTCGGGTTCACAGCTCGAGGGGCAGAGTCCTGTGACTGGGTTCCCGTAGGCTTTAACTCTTGTTAACCCAAGTTTAAAAGCAGAGTTGCTTTGTCTTTGCTACTGTTTTAACCTGAGTTAGCTAACCCTAGTTAAGCCCCCTCCCCCCCCCATTTTTTTTCTTTCAATGTAGATGTACCCTTAAGCTCAAATGCTGCCCGTCTGGTCCTATAGGTGTGGTGAGCACAAACCAGTAGATCCAGATGGAGGAGATACAGCATGTGGGAGAGAGGGCTTGTTAGTCTATTCTCTTTATTCTCCCACCCTCCAAGTTTTCAGGCTTCATAGATCCAGTGAAGATGGGCTGGGTGCAAAGGAGTAAAGCTGGGAGGGTAGATACTCTGCAGTACTTTTTATTATCACTATTTTTTATTTTGTGTTAATAGTGGGATTTACAATAATAAAGCAAAATGTCACTAAATGGGCTATAAAAGTGGCAAAGAGTCCTGTGGCACCTTATAGACTAACATGCATCCGACGAAGTGGGTATTCACCTACGAAAGCTTATACTCCAATACATCTGTTAGTCTATAAGGTGCCACAGGACTTTGCCACTTTTACAGATCCAGACTAACACGGCTACCCGTCTGATAAATGGGCTATGTATTCCCATGATTTTTTCCCATGGGGAATACAGCTGAAGGAAAACTTTATTTAAACTGTAAACTTTAGCTAGGATAGTAGATATGTTCCCCAGACACCTTGTGGTATTAACTTTCCAATTTAATTTTTGTTTCTAGCAACTGTCTTGTCAGCACAGTTAGAAACCAGCATGTCACACTGTGAACACAGTTGCTTAGAATATAACTTTCCTAAAGAATGATACCTCCCAAGTCGGCACCGTCCACAGAAAATCCATTCTGCTTGAGTCATGCTCACTGCCTCTTCTGTATTTCAGCTTCAAGCAACCAAGAGCAAAGTAACTTCTGTGTTTTGTGTCCCACCCCCTGCTTAAATCCTTGTTCATTTAGGCCAGCTTGGAGGACTATGAAGAAACAATAAAGAAAGCTAAAGAGGCATGGAAAATATGGGCAGATGTAAGTTGACAAATGATTATTCATATTTTTGAAAGTGTCTCTACAGCAGATAAGGACCCCTGAAACCACAAAATTACCATTTTCTGTTGGAGACTTAAGACTCCATGTCCTATATGATACCTTAAACCTAAATTAACAAGGAGTCCGGTGGCACCTTAAAGACTAACAGATTTATTTGAGCATAAGCTTTTGTGGGTAAAAACCCCACTTCTTCAGATCTGTAGTCTTTAAGGTGCCACTGGA
The DNA here is from genome assembly GCF_965140295.1 of Lepidochelys olivacea. Classification (NCBI taxonomy): domain Eukaryota; kingdom Metazoa; phylum Chordata; order Testudines; family Cheloniidae; genus Lepidochelys; species Lepidochelys olivacea. The sequence goes on along the minus strand of NC_140415.1, from coordinate 81,082,923 downwards.
CTCCTTGTTGTTTTTGTGGATACAGACGTACACGGCTAACCCCTGGTACTTAAACCTAAATTGTGCAGCAAGGACCTCATGATCACACAGCACCTTTTCCAAGCCCTTACTGCCCTCCAGGTCCAATGTGTTCGTTTGATATAAAATGCAAACCATTTAAATGTGTCTCCAAACTTTCAGTGTGCCACAGACTTTTGTATTGTAATGTGCATTTGTACTATAGAAGCTGTTGTAGGGAGTGGAAGGAAGCTAAAAGTCTTTAAAGCTAAGTAAGAAAAAGGCTAAGGTGTGTGTGTGTGTGTAAGATGTTTCTTGTTCGGTTGGTTTGTCCTCTCCCGCCACCCTGAAGCGGCCCATGGAGGAGGTTTTAGTATCTAGGAGGGCAGTTGATCATTGTGGTAATAGGGAAGGCACTAATCTACTTTCCCCTTGGATAACTTTTTTAATTTTGGGAAAGATGGATATTGCAATTCATTATTTTTCTCACCTCAGAAACCTTTTAGTGAAAATAGCTGCTCTTATCCCAATAATAATACATCCAACAATGATGGATAAATACATCAGGCCAAATTCTTGGCTAGGGTACATCAGCATATTTATGCTAGTTGAGAATTTGGCTCATCAGCGTTTTCTGCTGAAATTATCAGCAGTGAAATAGTTAACAAGGTTAACATTTAAAATATTCATAGTAGGTTTCAGAATCAATAAGCAGCTGAGTACGAATTGTTTCCATTAATATCAACAGTACTATAGTTTCAGCCTGCCTGCAGACTCTGGTAGATATTACTGGAGTGATTACATAAAGCTCACGTCTCGAAGGTTGTTTTTGCAACCAAAAGGATTAGATGGCTTTTTTTTTTTGGATAGTTTAGCTTCTGTAGCATAGCTACATAAGACATCTCTTAAAACAGGGAATTGTGTTGCCGACTGCTCTGCCCTGTAAGTACATTATACACTACAGTCTAGCAAGATATTCACAATTCACTATGTGATATCAGGGCTGGCTGGACTACAAAGGAGGGCAGTAAAAATACATAGTGAGCGTGGTATGTGAGAAGTTTGCTTTCTGACAGGTCCCTAAAGCTCATATCTGTTTGAAAATGGTCCACATGTATGCTGGAATGGGATAAGGAGAACAGTAATTTGAAGTCTGCATTCAGCCAATGATAGTGTCTTAGCACCAGAACCCCTGAACCCTTAGTCTCATGAGCAGTTCTATTTGAGGCCCTGATTCAGCAAGAATTCAGCCTAACTTTAAACATGAGTAGCTCACTGTAGTCAGTGGGAGGAGAGAGGACAAAGGTACTGGTTGGTCTTCCCTTGATGGCCTGGCTGCAAGTGTCTGTAGCAGAAGGTGCAGTTTAGTCTCTAAATCAGTTTCTTTAAAAAAAAAAAAATAATTTTTTTTTGTCTAGGTTCCTGCACCTAAACGTGGAGAAATAGTGAGGCAGATTGGTGATGCCTTGAGAAAGAAAATCAAAGATCTGGGAAGCTTGGTAAGGTGTCCTGAGCAATGTGTACACATCTGAAAAAAGTCAAAATTATGTTTAACTCTGGTTTTAATGTAGCTCTGTGTAATTAAGTGAGAAATTGTTAGTTTTAATAACTTATAAATACTTTTTGGATTCCACTAATGATCTGTGGTAACAAGTAAGATTTTTTCTTTCTTTTTTTTTTTTTTAAAAGGAAACTAAATGTAAGCCTGCATTTTTGGTGCCCTATTTTAAAAATAATGCCACTTCACTTTAGAGCAGGGGTGGGCAAACTATGTGGCCTGAGGGCCACATCAGGGTTCTGAAACTGTATGGAGGGCCGGGTAGGGAAGGCTGTGCCTCCCCAAACAGCCTGGCCCCTTCCCACTTCGTCTTCTCTGACTGCCCACCTCAGAACCCCTGATCCATCCAACCCCCTTGCTCCTTGTCCCCTGACTGCCCCCCTCCTGGGACCCCCCGCCCCTAACCACCCCCCTTGGGACCCCATTCCCTATCCAACCCCCCCTGCTCCCTGTCCCCTGACTTCCCCGCCCTCTATCCACACCCCCGCCCCCTGACAGGCCCCCTGGGACTCCCATGCCTATCCAACCCCCCCATCCCCTGACCACCCCCCTCGCCTCCAAACTTCTACCCCATCCAACCACTCCCTGTCCCCTGACCGCCCCCCCGGGACCCTTTGCCTGTTATCTAACCCCCCCACTCCCCACCCTCTAACCATGCTGCTCAGAGCAGCAGGACTGGCAGCCACGCCACCCAGAGCAGCAGCCACTGGCAGCTGAGGCTGCGGAGGAGGGGGGACAGCAGGGGAGGGGCCGGGGGCTCAAGAGCTGGGCAGGACGGTCCCATGGGCCAGATGTGGCTCGCAGGCTGTAGTTTGCCCGCCTCTGCTTTAGAGTTTTAAAGCGATGCCATCACAATTCTCAGGCTCAGAATTTGATCAATATTTTTCTTTTTCATCCACTGCCCTTTCTCCTTTCCTTCTTGTACCAGTTCACAAAAGCTGTATTTATTGTAACTTGTGTCTACGTGTGGGAAGCACTGCTTCAGTTTTTTAAAAGACAGTTTGTTTTTTAGGAAGTGGGCCACAAACATTTATGAATTAATAAATCTAGGATGGGGTTTTCAAAGGTGTTCAGAATTAGTCTAACTCCTCTGACTCCCATTTGAGCCAGTCGTCAAATTCGCAGTGATTTTAAATGGACTCGGGAGCTAGCACTTGAAAAAAATTATATCTCTAATTCACAAATGAATCAGCTCTCTAATTCACAAATGGTCTTAAAACTACACTAGGCTCATGGTCACACTGTCATCTCCAGTTTCTCCCTTTCCCCTAAGAGCATTGTCCTCAACACACCTGTCAAAACAGGAAAAAATGTAAGTGATTCTGAAACTGTCCTCTTTCCAAACAAAGACCTTTACCATGCTCAACTGTCACCATGCTGCTTTCCCACCTTTCTGTGAGACAGGGCACTGATATTAAAATGGTCCTGAAAGAAGACTCCCTCTCATACAGAGCTTTTCAACCTGGGTTCTTTCTGGTGATCTGAAAAATAGTGAGAACTAAGATGTGGAGAACGAGGGCTTTAGGAGGTGAGATGGTCTGTGAAAGGATCTCAGTAAGTGCTGGTGCAGGATATAAAAGTCAGAGGATTGCTGCTGTTGGACCATTAGACAGTTTCCATGATGGAATTAGTGTGTTAGGTACCTCTGTGTTTACGCAGAGTACTGTTTTTCTGCCTAGTGTAGACAGAGGACTGAAAAATGTGCTAAAGACAGCATGTGCTGCAGCTCTGAGTTGCTAAAGCATGAAGTTATTACATGGTTCTCAACCTGATATGGGAAAAAAAAATACTAGAACCCTACTTAAAATCTATGTCCGCTGTTACACAGGAGATGATCATAATGGTATCTTTGGATCTTGGCTCTATGACTCCTAATGTGGTACTGAGATCCCATACAGATCCCTAGTAGTTTCAAACTCCCACTCCTTGCCTTTTGGGAGGCAGAAATCACTCCAGCACCTTTACAGATACAGATGAATGTTGGTGGATTTAAAAAAAAAATTAAAGTGCCCCTCCAACGTCCATCCCTTAGTCACAGACGAGGGCACCTCTTTCTCCTTGTGTGGCTGATCTTGAGTGCAGTGTGGTGCAGACTCATAGTGGCCATAAAGACAAGCTGCCCTTTGAACCCAGAGCTCAGACTCCTAGCCTGTTGTGTGTCTGCAGCAGTAGCAGGTGCCCTGTTCTGCAGCCTGCCCTGTCCCATTTGATACAGTTCCACGTGGGAAATTATTAGTTAAATTGGAGAAGATGGGGATTAATATGAGAATTGAAAGGTGAACAGCACTGCATTAGTCTTTTTCACGAGCCCATCAGGTTGGCGGCTCATAGTCATCCTGTCAACCGATACATCTTGGTCTTCATCAACCAGTACATCAACCAATACATTTGGGTCTTCTCTGTCGCTTCCAACTGGTAAGTCCTCAGCTTATAGCAAAAATATATAAACTGGCTATCAATAAATTTAGGCTTGAAATCGGACAAAAGTTTCGAACATGAGAGGAATGAATTTCTGGCACAGCCTTCCAAGGGGAGCAGTGGGGGCAAAAAACCTAATTGACTTCAAGACTGATCTTGATAAGTTTATGGCACGTAGCTGATCTGCAACTGCTACCACGAAATATCTCCAACAGCCGGTGATGGGACACTAGATGGAAAGACTCTGAGTTACTACAGAGAATTATTTCCCAGGTGTCTGGCTGGAGGGTCTTGCCCACATGCTCAGGGTCTAACTGAGTGCCATATTTGGGGTCGGGAAGGAATTTTCCTCCAGGTCAGATTGGCAAAGACCCTGGGTTTTTTTCACCTTCCTCTGCAGCATTGGACGTGGGTCACTTGCAGGTTAAAACTAGTGTAAATGGTGGATTCTCCATAACTTGAAGTCTTTAAATCATGACTTAAAGACTTCAGTAACTGAGCTGGAGGTTATGGGTCTATTACAGGAGTGGGTGGGTGAGGTTCTGTAGCCTGCAATGTGTAGGAGGTCAGACTAAATGATCATGATGGTCCCTTCTGGCCTTAAAGTCTGAGAGTCTAAAAAATGATCCCATGTGTTCTTAACATTGTCAGGTCTCACTAGAGATGGGAAAGATTTTTGTCGAGGGTGTTGGTGAAGTTCAGGAATATGTTGATGTCTGTGACTATGCTGTTGGCTTGTCCCGAATGATCGGTGGACCTGTCTTGCCTTCAGAAAGTAAGAACGTGTATTAACATTTGTATTTATAAAGTTCTGGATATAATGGAGCTCTTTCTACATTACTTCACTGTGGATTATATATTTATGCAAGTTACCAGTTTACTGTATCTGCTGTTGTGACTTGGCTGATCTACGTGATGACCTGTTTTGGCGCTACAGAGTGCGTCCATTTTTGCCTCAGTTAGAAACTACATACATACGGTGACAGAGAATTGAGTTCCTCTCCATTGACAAAGTCACTAAATCGAAGTATAGAATGAGTACAGCAAAATCTAGCTAGTTTGCACTGAGACATGAGAAACCTGTTGTCAATTCAGCTTTACAGATTGATGAGCCATCAGCAAGAAACATGCTTGTACTCTTGTTTCCCTCATTATCCAACTGACATGATTACTCCTTACAACTAGTTTACCAGCATGCTGTAGAGTACAACTGTAACATAGCATATATTGCATGAGTAATTAGTTCCTACAAATAGACTTCACTAAAGCTATTAAAGTTCTGCTGAAAAATGAGATGATGCTATTTGATGGAAATATCTGGCTTGTGGATTATTGAAATAATATTCACTGTATTTTCCAGCAGATCATCTAGCTGGAATGTAAACAGCCTTTCTACATATTAAGATACGGCCATGCACCAGGACAGCTCTAATACAATTTTGCTGAAACCGGCCTCTCTCCTTTTGTTCCTTAGCAGATTATCTGCATTGACTTTTTTGTGTCTGTCCTAACGGTTATTAGAAATATTGAATGAAGTCTGGTGAATCTACCAACAAGTAACTTATGTTGTGTTAAAAAATGTCCCACAATTGCCAATACAAAGGTAATAAATTGAGTGCTGCCCACATCAATGCAAATAAGATAAACTATCCACCTACTTCTGATAAACACTTGGGTAAATAGATGGGTCCCAAAAGTCAACAAACTTTGGCTCTGTCTCAGATCATGAAGATCTGTTGTAGTCCATGCCTTTTCTTTTCTTGTTTATTGAGCAAAACAGTCATGCACGTGCACACAATCAAATTGCTCTAATTTGTGTCTTTGTTTTCAGGACCTGGCCATGCCCTTATAGAACAGTGGAATCCTGTGGGATTGGTAGGAATTATCACTGCGTTTAACTTCCCCGTAGCAGTGTATGGTTGGAATAATGCAATTGCAATGATCTGTGGGAATGCTTGCCTCTGGTAAGATGCTCAAATACTTTAAACTAAAATACTGATAGTGGTAGTCTTTGCTTGTCACAGCAGAACTATGTTTGTAAGGATACTCTCAGGCATGCAAGGAATACTGTATTTGAAATGTCAGGTGTCTGGTTTTCATCCCACATTTATGAACTCTTCACATCTGATATTTCTAGGTTGGCTTCAAGTCCTGCTTAAAAGCTCTATTCTACCTGATACCGCATCCAGCACAATGACTGAAACAGCCCAATTAGGTATTGAGCCCTCTAGGCTCTACTATCATACCAATAATAAAGAATATGGTTGATATTTAAGAATTGGGTACATAGAGCTAGGCATTTGAATAAGTTGTTTGATTTTCAAAGGCTCTGGGTACCTGTAGCTCAGTTTCACTTCACTAGACGTTATGGATCTGTAACACCTCTAAATATTGAGCCACTTCCACCTAAGTATCTAGCATTAGACACTCAAATCTGAAAATGTCTGGCTAAGCTTACCGTGCCATACCTCTAACTCTGATTTCTTGCATAATACAAGAGTTGCATAAAGTATTTTGTATTCTTGGGAATGAAATTTGATTTTGCATTTTTTTTCTTAAAGGAAAGGTGCTCCTACAACGTCCCTCATTAGCGTAGCTGTTACAAAGTAAGTTTTTGAATATCTGTACATATAATTGCTTTTGCACTTTGTCTCTGAGATCTTGTGGCTGGGATGAGAGTGGCTTTGTCTCCTTCCCCTGCCGTACAGACAATAACAACGTATATTGAATAAATTCGTTCCCTTGGTTACCCCTTTTTTGAGTCCTCTGTTGAGCAGTAGCATATGTCTGGGGTCTTGCAGTTCAGCTTCTCAGTGGAGGAGAAATCAATGATGGAGAGTCTGCATGATGCTGTAAGTGTAACATGTTTTGTATGTGCACATACCAGTTCTGAGTGAGACACTGAAACAGCATGCTGACGCTCCTGTCTTCCAGGAACCTCAGCCCAACACCAGTGCCTAGGTGTCAGGAAGCAACTTCAGGCTCTGATTACTGTCAGTTCTTGAGGCAAACTCTTCTGCTGCTTGCGCAGTTCTCTCTCTCTCTCTCTCTCCCCTCCCTCCCTCCTGAAGTTGCCTCAAAACAGAACCTGGCCTAATCCAAAACTAACAAGCCAGCATGTCCTCCCAAGAATCAAAACTTGCTCACATGCAAAGAAAGAAAACTTGGACAATTGTAACAGCGCCACTCGGTGACAGCTGTGATGACACTATCAGTACATTGAGGAGATGGCTTGCTATGTACTTTAACCCATTTTGAGTAACGAAAGTACTACAATATTTAAAATACTGTTCATTCCTGAGAGTATGCCCCTCTCCCCCCCCAATGCTAGATGCTACTTCTGAGAATAATTTCATTGAATTTCCAAAGGAAATACTATGAATAATGCTATAATTGGGATTTTATGTGCTCACCTGTCTTCTCTTTGCCAGTTACATCCTGGAAGATGCATTATATTTTAAATATGTGGATTTTGTTATAAGCCTTACTATTACACTGGACAAAGATATTTTTGGAGAGGAGAATATATTTATATATAAACGGTGCACCTGATACAGATGATACTCTTAATTTTTTTAATTATTTTATTTTTTTGTGACAAGGTGAAAATAGTAACTGCTGATTTTTATCACATTGCATCTGACTGAGATCTCTCAAATCCCAGTCTCTCAAGAAATTTCTCTTTTTTTCTAGGATAGTAGCTAAAGTTTTGGAGGATAACAAAGTGCCCGGTGCAATCTGCTCCCTGATATGTGGTGGAGCAGATATTGGGTAGGCAAAACTCTTGTATTTTGTGGAGAAGGGAATGGCGGAAGGGTGGCTTACGGGAATAGTCTAGTTTGAAAATAGCTTTGCTCTCTGTGGGCCTTGTACTACCACTTAGAAACCAATTGAATCTACCTTGTTTTATTTGCCTTTAACCTGAACATGCCTGTCTATCCATAGACTCTTTAGTGCAGGAAACATCCTATTTTGATTATCTGGAAAGCGTCCAGTACATTGCTGGCACTACTGTAAATATGTAACTAATAATTCCATGGACCATTGCTGGACCAACCATGTTACTACAAATGTAACAAACTGTGAATCTAGCTTCTAGTTTGGTGAGGGTATTTGTCCGCATTTTTAACTCTTATTCTTCCCCTCTCCCCCTACTTTGTAGCCACATCTAACAAACTCTCTGAACAGCCATAAAGAATACAACCGGTGTGTAGTCCCTCCTATACCCCTTCCCCCAACAACCTTCATGGGCATGCCAGTTGGGGATGCTCACTCCATAGAGGTGCATGGGAGCCCACAAAGTGCCTAAAGCCTTGGAAGGCATACACCCCAAGTTGTAGTTGATAGCATGGGCCTGAAGGAAGCATTAGGGTACTTGGCATGCCATTGGTGCTGTACAAACAGCAACCAAGTGCATAGGCAGCTTTCTTCCTGTATGCAGGGTTAGACTTCAGAGTTAGTGCAGATGTCGCAGTACTAGAATCTGACATGGAAATATGGCACTTATTCTGGCACATACGCTCCTTTGAGTTGCATTCCAGTTAGTCACTGACTTGATTCTTTTAAATCTGTTGTGTGTTCGTGGCTTTCAAAGGCTAAGATTTTGTCACGCATATTTTTAGTAAAAATCACGAACAGGTCATGGGCAATAAAGAAAAATTCACAGAAGCCCATGACCTATCTTATGCATGACAAAATTGGGAGCTGGGGGCTCCCCACACCACCCCTGGGGGCTTGTCTGGGAGCTGTGGGGTCCCTCCACCCCCCCCGTTACCTCCATGACTTGAACCCGCTGTGCCTGGGAGCTGCAGGGTCCCTGCCACCACCCGCGGTGGCTGGGAGCCCCCAGGGCACTCCCCTACCTTCTGTGGCAGCTGGGAGCTCTGAGCTCCGCAGTTCCCAGCCACCATGGGTGGGGGGGGGACCCCCTGCAGCTCCCAGGCACTGCGGGCTCAAGTCACAGAAGTCACGGAATCTGTGACTTCCAGAGACCTCTGTGACAAAATCATAGCCCTAGTTATAATTAAGAAACCTATTTTTCATGTCAGCTTGCTCCAATTGTACATGCTTTTGAGGATAGTCATGTGTTCTCTTATGTAGCACAGCAATGGCAAGAGATGAGAGAGTGGACCTGCTCTCTTTCACTGGCAGCACTAAGGTGGGCAAGCAAGTGGCACTTATGGTTCAAGAGAGATTTGGTAAGTATGTAGATTTTTGCTTTTTCCCCTGTAAGTGTTTCGTTTGTTTAGGAAGCGGGGCTGAGGGAACTTTGACAAATAGAACTTGTCTCATTGCCTTTTTTTTTTTTTTTTTTTTAAACTTGTGTTACAAGGGCAGCAGCAAAGTTGCATTCCTGCTAATTCTAGCCTAATCCAGGACTTTTTTAGATTCTCCTGAAATCTGGCCTCTGCTGAACTCAGTGGGCCTGCAAATTGGTTTTTGATGGCCTCTCTGAATCTAACTGATTCTTGTCTAGTGTGTGATGATGCCACTGTGGTCAGCACTGATTTCTGGGAGGGGTCAACAAAAGGATTCTTGGGCAACTGCCCCTCCCCACCAAGTGTAGCTGCCCCATCTTCTCCCCCCCCCACCCTTTTTTTTTTTTTTTTTTTAAAGAAAGGTTATCAGGACATCACAGATTGCCTCTGCTGCAGAAGTGTTGCTGAATCCTGGATCCATGCCCAGTTGTCAACATCTAGATATTTTTCAATGGGCAGTTCTCCAAATAACCCAAAAGCCTTGGGCCACTATCCCTCGATCCCTTTGAGGATTTTGGGTTGAATTTTGCACCCTCTTCAGTCACTCCCTGATTTGAACTATAGAATTCAGAGCAGCTTTCACTATCAAGGGCTCATCAAAGAATGGAAGGCCATACCTTCCCCCAAATTTAGAGATTTAGGACACTTGCCAGGAAAATAAGCACAAGTGCTAATTTTTCTTGTTGATTCCCTTTGATTTCATTAGCATCTCTCTCATTGTCCATGTCTTTCACACTCTGCACTACTTTAGTGGGTTTATTTATTTATTTTTTTGTTAAAGCAAAAACTCTCACTGTAGGCTAGACTGTGTTACCCTTAGTCCTCGAGTAGTACCATTGGTTTCAGTGGGAGCATTCATGGAGTAAGTATTAGTCACTGTACAGGGACGGTCTATGGTTGTTACTCACAACTAGCTTCTTAACTCACGTTATTATTTACTTATTTTAACAGGACGGAGTCTGTTAGAGCTTGGTGGAAACAACGCCATTATTGGTAATACCCAATATAATAATCTCTTCTCATCCAATTTACTTTTAATGTTAATATTAACATAGTAGACTGATCTTTTTATCAGGGGTTGTTGTCTTCTGTGTATGGAAAATACCTAGCATACAGTGAATGCTATTACAGCTGAAGGCCCAGATTTAATAAGTTCCTTAAGCAAGTGCCTGACTTGAAACACATGAAATACCCTGCTGAATCAGGCCTAAGTAATATGTGAATAATGATCCCTCCCCCTCCACACACACCTCCCTTCTCATGAGCAGTCCTCTACCTCCCAGCTCTCAAGGCTCTACATCTTAGTCGCTATCTTCCAGTCAAGGACTAGATGGAAATTCCTTTGGTTTGTCAGTGCCTCTCCTTAACTGGCCAGAGGGATCACTGTGGAACAAAACACCCTTAAAAAGCTGAACAGGCAGCCTCTGATCTTGGCATTGAGGGATGGGGTTTATAAATTGCACTCAGGTGTTTCACATGGTTGTGCTGAACATAAATACTGGATCATAAGACCGCTATTTTATAGGGTTTCTCAAGCTAAAAATAGTAAAGCTACTACCTCTATTCTCTATTAACTAAAAACTGTAAAATCTGAATTTATTTTTTCCAGCTGTTGCTTTTCCCAACATTGCTTTATTTATTTATTTTTGCATTGCACTCTATTTGGGCGGTAAGTCTAGAATGGTCATTTTTCCATCCCGGTTGTTGTGTACTAGTGCACTGCTGTTCTGGGTTTGCAGTATTCTGGGGGACAAACTAATTTAGGAAAATACCAGTGAAAAAAGGTCAAGAAAAATTTGTCTATGTATTGGGCCGTGGGGATGTGATTTTATTTATTTATTCTGGTACATTCAAATGTTGGGCTGAGGACCATGTTTAAGGATGGCTTTAATTGCGGGTAGCTGTGTTTTTTAGTGTTCTAGAATATATTTATACTATATATTTATACTATTTTATATATATAAGTGCCAGCCAATAGGCACATAATTCTGGGAAAACATTCTTAAGAAAAATACCTATTTCCCTCTTTTTATTGCCCAGTAGTATAGTTCAGATTTAAGTATCTTAAAGCCTGATCTAGTGCCCATTGAAGTTGATGTGAGTCTTTCCATTGACTCCCAGGGAGTTGGTTCAAGGTCTTAGGGAGCAGCTCGGGTAGCTATATACAGGCTACCTCTGCTCAAGTGAATGTGCTACAAGATCAGGGTGGCCATGGCAGCATGGTCTGCAGCTCAGGGTACGTACTTGAGTTTGTATTCAGCAGGTCGGGCAAGATTGTACTTGAGCAGCTAACCTGAGCTGCAGCTTGTGCCACTGCAGCCATGCTGATGCTAACACACTACCTCATGCTAGCACACGTATGACTACCTGAGCTGGGAATTCTACCTCCTTGCTGCTATGTAGATGTAACCTTAATGGGGGCAGGAGAAATGTACGCGAGTTAACACTTGATGTCTTGGTACACATTTCCCTTCTATTGCACACTTTTAGCTTTCGTAGATTGTTAAATTTCTAACCATGCCAATGGATATCAAATCCCTCTGAAACTCGCTAAGTTTTATTTCTATGTCTTGTGGCAGGAAGTAGCATAGATTCTCTTTCTGTGGTTTTAAACGTACTGCCTTTCGTGGTCGTGGGCTTGTTTGTGTGACAAGTGTAAAAGTTGCCTGATCGCTCTTGCCTTTTATTTAATAATCTTGTAAACCTACAAAGTTCCTGCTGGCTAATCTGTCTGAAGGCATTTGGAACAGTCAAACCCCAGTATGACACCAGTTTGAGCTATATTAATTTTTGCCCCTTCTTTTTCTGCTTCATGATTTTTTTTTTTTTTTAAATTTTATTTTGCTGCCCTGGCTCCACTGAATTAGTCACTTGTGCCCTTCGGCATTGATCCTCCATGCTATCTGACGGCCCTTTGGTGGTGTTTCTCCATGCCATCTGGGTTCCACTCAAGCAAAATGGAGAGGGGAGGGATGCAGGAAGCTGGTTGCAGCTTCTTGATTCACAATCAAGTTGTGTTGCTTGGGAACTTTGTTCAAAGTGGCCTGGAGAACCAAATCTTTGTGCTTAATTCCAAATACATAGAGGAAACTAGTTTTAAAGTGTCCGTAACCTATACTATTCATTCATCTCTTTTCTAGTGCTACCTGAAAGGCCTGATAGAGTTTACTATGTTGACTAATTTGTGTATACTGAATTTAGAGGGGCTTGAAGCCAATAACTTACACCTTGATGTTCAATTCCTCTTTTAAGTGTTTGAAGATGCAGATCTTAACCTAGTCATCCCCTCTGCTCTATTTGCTGCTGTGGGGACAGCCGGCCAGAGATGCACAACTGCCAGAAGGCTGGTGAGTAAATATGTATTGTACAGTTGGGATAGTTAAATCATCCAGTATGAAGTTGGAGAACAGGCAGTAGTATTCTTAAAACATACTTCTAATGCATCTAAAGCCAGTGCGACAGGAAAAATGACTATTCACCTGCAGGTCATGATTGAAAGTTCCAGAACTATTTCCTTACATGTTGTTTTTAAAAATGCCCAATGACACTAAAACTATAAAATATAAAATCTAATATTTCTCATCCTTTATACTTATTGAATTTCACTTTGCTTTCATTGCCAAGGCAGTCATCTGCATTTATTTGAAATATACTGCAGTTCCTGCTAGCAAGTAGTACAGTGTTTGGATTACAGCATACAGGGATTTTCTTTAGTTTTTAAACAAGTAATTTGTCAGATTAAAATTGTTTTGACCATCTCCGATGATATTATTTTATAAAAGCTTGTTTCAACAAAATCTAAATATTGGATCCTAATTTAACTGATGTCCCTTTTACATGAATAGTTACTGAACAAAACAATAATTTGAGCAGGAAAACTTCAGCTAGTTTGCCCAGTCTAGGATTCTAAAACTAATGTGTTTAGCGCTCAAATATTTTGTCTAATTATTACACTTCAGACTTCAAAGCAATTTTGGTAAGAGGAAGTTCTTCTCAAACTCGGTAAAAGCTTTAGAAAGACATTTATAATGAATGAGGGAGATCCATTCTAAATGAATGTTGCAAATTAACCATAAGCAAACAAAGCAAGAATAACATATCAATGTGTTTTCACCATTTATTTTGACTTGTGTTTAGTTTTAAATTGATAGTTTATGTACTGGATTTTTGTGTAAGCTCTTGATTTTTGTGTAGCATGAGACTTCACAACAGTAATTTGATATCAAACTTCGCTTGAGATGGGGAGTAGCACTTTTTTTCATAGAATCATAGACTATCAGGATTGGAAGGGACCTCAGGAGGTCATCAAGTCTAACCCCCTGCTCAAAGCAGGACCAACCCCAGCTAAATCTGTTTGTTTTTTTTTTTTAAACTGACTGGAGTGTGAAGATTATCAAGGCTCTGCTGTACATTTCAGTACTTTTGTAGTGAGAGAGGCTACATGTCTTCAATTTTCCGTCCAGTGAGCTGGGGTAGGGTGGGGTGAGAGAAAATATTTCAGAGTTGCTCAATAGATTTAAAATCTATTTATCTTCTCTTTGTATTACTGGGGATTGATTCCTCTTCTACAGGCATTTTGTTGCTAACTCTCACAATGTTATCATGAGTCTTAGGATATTTGGAGGGTTTCTTCCTTAAAATCCCCAGGTTATAGCTGTGTGTGTGTGAGGGAGAGAGAGAGAGGGAATCTCAACTTTTCATTTGGAAAAATATGCCTTTTAGACCTTGTGGAGGAAAGCTTTGAAAATGTGACCTGCGCGTTCCCTGAAGACCCAGAAACCATAAGGCAAATTCAGACCCCCCTAGTTAAAAAAGAGAATAGCTTTTAAGCCAATCTCATGATTTTTGAGGCCTTATTTGGACTTTTTTTGAATGCTTGAGGTTATTATATAGCTCCTATTCTGCAGGGCTGCCCAAAGCTCAACACACAAAGTTTTTTTGCAAATTTCAACAGCTGTGACATATTACTAACTGTACATAAAATTCTTGTGACTCTATTTAGTTCTTGCATGAAAGCATCCATGATGAGGTGGTGGAGAAACTCGCTAAGGCCTATGCACAGATTCGCATTGGTGACCCATGGGACTGTAAGTAGGGTTTTATTTTATTTGCTTCTACTTATGGAGGGAAAAGACTGTTACAAAATGATCAAGTTAGCCCCTCTTCTAACTGAAGCTGTGAAATAAGAAGGAGGAATCTAATTAATCCTAATTGTTTTGTTTATCTTCCTTTTGTTTGTGGCTATTTTCCCAGCTATCATGGTGATAGGCATGTTAGAAATGTATACAGTTGTCTTAAAATAATGTCTTTGAACTCTATGTAATATGCTCTTTTACTTTTCAGCTACCACTCTGTATGGGCCTCTCCACACTAAACAAGCAGTGACGATGTTCCTTGATGCAGTGGAACAAGCCAAACAGCAGGGTGGCTCGGTGGTGTATGGTGGGAAGGTGATTGTTTTTACTATCCGGGCTGTTAGAATAGAGCATCAGAAAAATGACCACAGATTGGTGGGTCATGGAGAGCATATTCCGACTGAATGTATCCAGTGCTGTCAGGGACTTCAAATATGTAAGTCTATCAAGTCAGACATGTGGAGGGTGGGGATGGCTCCACCTGACGTCTGAGGCAACATGTTTTAGAGAATCGAGGCGAGTCTGGGAAAATGAAATTCTGAATTCAATGTCAGCTCTTCCACTAACTCAGTGTCTGGCACTGGACAAGTCTCTTGCACTTTCCACAATCTGTGGAAAGAGGATACTGCTTTCCTTATTCCTGTGTTGTTTAATTGCAATTCACATTTTCACAAAAAGAAAAGCAGCTGCCCTCCCCTCCAAACCCTGGCCTCCCATTCTCAATGAAACACAGAAGTTAGGGCTCTGAATGACAGCCTGAGTCATGTAAGCATCCCCGTGGAGCAGGATAATAAGCTCTTAACCAGGCCTTCCATTTGGATTATTGCAATCTCCCTGACACCCATATTTTCCCAGGTTTCTGGCTGGTGGGTCTTGCCCACATGCTCAGGGTCTAACTGATTGCCATATTTGGGGTAGAGAAGGAATTTTTTCCCAGTTCAGATTGGCAGAAACCCTGGGGATAGAGGGAATTCGCCTTTCTCTGCAGCGTGAGGTACGGGTTACTTGCTGGTTTGAACTAGTGTAGGTGGTGGATTCTCAGTCACTTGAAGTCTTTAAATTATGATTGGAGGACTTCAGTAACTCAGCCAGAAGTTAGGGGCCTATTACAGGAGTAGGTGGGTGGGGTCCTCTGGCCTGAAATGTACAGGAGATCTGACTAGATGATCGTGATCATCCTTTCTGGCCTTAAAGTCTGAGTCTTCACCTTCAGTGCATTCAGAACATCGCCAGTAAAGTGATCTTCCCTGCTTGCCATTCACAACACAAATGGGAAGAGAGAAGTTTACCTGGCTGTCTGTAATTTGATTTTGTGTGTATAATTGTGTGTGTAATTCTGTACATTTTTCTTTTCTATTCTAGATGTGTTACTGAGTAGAACTTGGTACAGTATGTTCCGTTTAGCTACTCATAGAAGGTTTTCTGTTTCTCACTGCAAGAGATAGTTACTGCATCCAAACCACTGAATGGGATGCAACTAAGTGTACCTAGTTCCTAAGCCAAAGACTGATTTGTCTGAAGCAATAACTTGGCTATCACTTTTTTTGTGTGTGTTTTGAAGGTTCTAAATCGCCCTGGTAACTATGTTGAGCCAACAATTGTGACTGGCCTTCCCCATAATGCATCCATCGTGCACACTGAGACATTTGCCCCCATTCTTTATGTGCTGAAATTCAAGGTAAAACAAAATAGGAGGAATTAAATGAGCTTTGGTTCAGTGTTGTTTCAATAGTGCATATGTCTTGTATGTTAAATTAAACCATGCAAGGGGGAGAGGGAGGAAGAGAGAAGTATTCCCACGTGTGTGTCATGTTCATGAAACGGTCCTAATAGGTGTATTATTGGCCAATTATTATGGTTCTCAACTGTAGGGGTATCCAGCATAACTGCATGGCTCAGGACTTGGTTATGTTTATATATCTTATTTAAAAAGCACCCAGGCTTAAAGATGGGAGTCTATACAGGACTGTAGATATTTATTGCATAGATTGGGGGGAAAAAAGCTCTTTGTCATTGCCTTTCTGTACAGCCTGGCATGCTAATAGCTGTACATCTAGTCACATATTTGCCATGTGATTAACAAGATGCATCATGGCGCTAGTTTAAGTTAGCATTCTGTTTTTCATGGTACCTTTTTGTTGTGTTCACTGCTTGTCTTCAGTAGTCCTGGCATAATTACTTATGTAATTCCTTCTAGACAGAAGAAGAGGTCTTTGCTTGGAATAATGAAGTAAAACAAGGTCTCTCTAGCAGCATCTTCACCAAGGATTTGGGCAGGATTTTCCGCTGGCTTGGGTATAACTCGTACATTTTTCCTCTTTCTAAAACACAGGATTGTCTAATTTGCAAACACTTAGTCAAATATTACTTCTTCAACATTAAAGCCTCTTTTAGAGAAGACACCTGGCTCTTTTCCTTACCATGTGACTACAGAAGATCACATCATTTGTCTATCTTGTCTTTGCTCTTAGGCCTAAGGGATCAGACTGTGGTGTTGTAAATGTTAACATTCCAACCAGTGGGGCTGAGATTGGAGGTGCTTTTGGTATGTCAATTACATTTCCTACCTTGATGTTTTGGAACAAATTGATAGATTTAATAGCAGTAAGTCACCACGACCAGATGGTATTCACCCAAGGGTTCTGAAGGAACTCAAATATGAAATTGCAGAACTACTAACTCTGGTATGTAAACTCTCGCATAAGTCAGCCTCCGTATCAGATGACTGGAGGACAGCTAATGTGACACTGGTTTTTAAAAAAGGCTCCAGAGGCAATCCTGGCAATTACAGGCCAGTAAGCCTGACTTCAGTATCAGGAAAAATTGATTGACACTATAGTAAAGAATAGAATTATCAGACATATAGATGAACATGATTTGTTAGGAAAGAGTCAATATGGCTTTTGTCAGGAGAAAGCATGCCTTACCAATCTATAAGAATTCTCTGAGGGTGTCAGCAAGCATGTGGACAAGGGGGATCCAGTGGATATAGTGTACTTGGGCTTTCAGAAGGTCTTTGACAAGGTTCCTCACCAAAAGCTCTTAAGCAAAGTAAGCAGTCATGGGTTAAGAGGGAAGTTCCTCTCATGGATCAGTAATTGGCTAAAAGATAGGAAAAAGAGTAGAAATAAATGGTCAGTTTTCACAGGGGAGAGAAATAGGATCCCCCAAGGATCTGTACTGAGACTAGTGCTGCTCAACACATTCATAAATGATTTGAAAAAGGGGTGAACAATGAGGTGGCGAAGTTCACAGACGATACAAAATTACTCAAAATGGCAGTCAGCTTTGGACTTTATTAATAGTTACAAAGGGATCTGTCACAACTGGGTGACTTGGCAACAAAATGGCTGATAAAATTCACTGTTGATAAATGCAAGGTAAAGCACATTGGAAAATATAATCTCAACTACACATACAAAATAATGAGGTCTAAATTAGTTGTTACCACACAAGAAAGATCTTAGTCATTGTGGTTAGTTCTCTGAACACATCCACTCGATGTGCAGCGGGAGTCAAAAAAGCTAACACTGTTAGGAACTATTGGGAAAGGGATTGATAATGAAAGAGAAAATATCATAATGCCACTCCATAAATCCATGGTATGCCAACACCTTGAATACTGCGTGCCATTCTAGTCGCTCCAGCTCAAAAAAAGATATTAGAATTGGAAAAGGTACAATGAAGGGTAGCAAAAATGATCAGGGTTATGGAACAGCTTCCATATGAGGAGAGATCGAAAAGACTGGGACTGCTCAGCTGAGAAGAGAGATGATTGGGAGGGGAGGACTGTGATAGAGATCTATAAAATCATGACTGGTGTGGAATAAAGAAGTGAATAAGGAAGTGTTAATTTGCTCCTTCACAACACAAGAACCAGAGGTCACCCAATGAAATTAATAGGCAGCAGGTTTAGAACAAATATAAGGAAGTACTTCATGCAACACACAGACAACCTGTGGAACTTGTTGCCAGGGGATGTTGTGAAGGCCAAAAGTATAACTGGGTTCAAAAAAGAATTAGATAAGTTCATGGAGGATAGGTCCATTAGTGGCGATTAGCCTAGATGATCAGGGACACAACTTGGTGCTCTGTGTCCCTAAACCTCCAACTGCCAGAAGCTGGAACTGGACTAAAGGGCATGGATCATTCAATAATTGCCCTGTTCTGGTTGTTCCATCTGAAGCATCTGGCACCGGCCACTCAGAAGACAGGATGCTGGGCTAGATAGGCCAGGGGTCTGAACCAGTATGGCCATTCTTATTTTATGATGCTTTTAGATGATCCTGTTATACAGCAGTGGGGCCTATGGTATAAACCTGAGGTTCAATTTTTTAAAAAAGTACTTTTTTTTTTCTTTTCTTTTTTTTCTTATGAACACACTGTTTTTTTCTTGCATAGCTTTTGGTAAAGACTAGTCATAGCATTGCCACTTTAAGGATTGCTTATTTCAGGTCTTCTGACTTCACTTGATTTTAAAGGCCAACATCTGCCCAATTTCTTCACTGTAAATATACAGAAATCAATGTTATTGCTCTGCATTTTGCTAGTGTAGCAGAGACTAGAATTTGGCCAGTGACAAATTTTCTGTTCCATTAAAAAAACCCTTTATCTAATTAAAGAATAGCATATGGAACATTTATTGCTATGAAGGAAAGGTAACACCCATCAACAAGGTATTTTGGATGTTAGAAAAGATCTCATAGCTTAGGAGAACAACCTCTCACTGGGCTGAAAGCACAAACTGTTAAAACCAAAATTCCAATTGCTGCATGCATAAGAAAAATGGCTTTTAAAGATCTGCTGTGCATGTGTATACATCATGCCAACTACTGCACTTCTTCCTAAGGGGATCTGTAAAACATATATTCACCTTTTGCACTTCTCTCTCCTAAACCTCCCCACCCTGCAACAAAAGAAAATAAAACTGTCACAGCATTGCTCTCACACTACATAGTTATTTTCTTCAGTTAAAACCAACCATTCATATAATACAGTTATCAACAGGAAGGCAGAGAGACAATAGTGCGTGAAGGCCAGCAATTTCAACCTGAGTATGTGGAAGTGGGTCTCTGTTTTTCTTCTAAAGTTGGGGAAGGAGAGGAGCTTTTTTACTTCTGAGAGTTTTAACTGAATTTATAAAAAAACTCTCATCCTCCCTGCAGTACAAATATAACTTTGGTTGAAGTGTGGGAGCATAAAATAACCACAAAGGAGCTTCTATCCCACAGTGGAGTAGCTTTTTTTTTGTTTTTGTTTTGTTAAGGTGGTGAAAAGCACACTGGTGGTGGAAGAGAATCTGGCAGTGATTCCTGGAAACTGTACATGAGAAGGTCCACTTGGTAAGAGCGAGGCTTACATAATTTAGCTACATATAAATGTAAAAATGCACAGGGAAACTTGCTAAAGTTGATAGCTTGTAAATCTTAAGTTGCAAGAGAACTTCCCACAGCAGCAGTAATAGTCCCTTAGTGGTAGTGTGGGCACTACTGGAACTTCCTAGCTAGTAGTAGTCTCAGAGATTGGTCAGTGGTCTGCTGGCTAGACTGCCCAAAGAGCTACAGAGACCAACAGATTATACCTGTAATTGGTTAACTATTTGTTACAAGAATCTGCCCATTTTTAAAGAACAGAAAGGAGATCTGTTCTTCCAAGAAGGAAGTAGAGTATTAAAAACATTAAAACATTATTAAAAACATCAGTATTAAAAACATCCAATACAAGGCCAAAAATCTAGGTACCCATCCTTTTTGGAAAAGGGGGAAAAGCCCTGACATCTATAGAAGGTATTATAGGGGGTATTATGATTAGGGGTCTGGAACACATGAGTTATGAGGAGAGGCTGAGAGAGCTGGGATTGTTTAGCCTGCAGAAGAGAAGAATGAGGGGGGATTTGATAGCTGCTTTCAACTACCTGAAAGGGGGTTCCAAAGAGGATGGCTCTAGACTGTTCTCAATGGTAGCAGATGACAGAACGAGGAGTAATGGTCTCAAGTTGCAGTGGGGGAGGTTAGATTGGATATTAGGAAAAACTTTTTCACTAAGAGGGTGGTGAAACACTGGAATGCGTTACCTAGGGAGGTGGTAGAATCTCCTTCCTTAGAGGTTTTTAAGGTCAGGCTTGACAAAGCCCTGGCTGGGATGATTTAACTGGGAATTGGTCCTGCTTCGAGCAGGGGGTTGGACTAGATGACCTTCTGGGGTCCCTTCCAACCCTGATATTCTATGATTCTATTATCTTTTTAAATATATTCATTTTAATCTTCCTGATCTTGAACTTGACTGAGTAAAATATAATTGCTCTGATTTGTAAGGAAATCTGTGAGCTGGTCTCTACAGAGAGTAAGGTCACTACTGATAGTGACAAGTATTTAGATAAATACTTAATTTCTATGAATGTCCATTTTTACTGGGTGACTATTGACACACAGCAGCAAACACATGTCCTAAACCATATGTATGCCAATAACTAACATCCTTGTTTCTGTATGCAGAGGGCCACATAGTATAGACGAGGAAGTAGAAGTTGCTTTCAGTAGTAGAAATCTGTCTGCCACAACACTCTTGGTTGGAGACAAATGGAGGATTATATCTTCTCTTCAGTCGGGTGAAGAGGAGGTAGTTAGGAAGGGGATACAATCCTCCTGTGTTGCCCAATTTCTACACTATAGAGATTGGTAAAAATGACTTTTCGCCATGCTTTTTAATTTAAAACAAACTGGCAACTGCGTTAAGGAAGGCTTGTATAATTGAAATGGTTCTTGTAATTGGTTTCAATGATCAAGTCTATTTCCTAAATTCTTCTTGTTTTCTCTTTCAGTACAATCAACTACAGCAAGGATTTGCCTTTGGCTCAAGGAATCAAGTTTCAATAACAACCTTGTGAAACAGGGTATTCTGAAAACTCCTGACATTTCAGAGCCACGCACTTTCTAACCTTTATAATTGAGATAATGATTTGAAACTATATTGCACCAAAATAACGGCAGCAGCTACCGTACTTCCATGCCAGAAAGCCAATTGTTATATTTTGCATCAATTTAAATAGTGTATCAAATTCTTATTTGATCTTTGGGGGAGGGGTTTTGCATTGGATTAAAGTGGCTTGCAGAATTTTACCATGCCTTTTCTATGTACTGCAGTGTCAGCAGAATTTCTATGCCCTTGTCCAAACACTGATCTTGCTGCGGGTGTGGTTGTTAGATCCACGCTTCAGAAATGCATGTTTAGTGTTTAACCAGTACTGGTCCCATATCAGGGACTGTAGTACGGGGGCTGCTGAACCCCTCTTAAATGTATAAATAAAAGCACATTTCAGAGACTCACGATGCTTCTGACTTTTTTTTCCATGACTGACATCGGGATAGGACTCTTCACCTTACTGGTCCTATGTGAGCTATCACATGATTTGGCTACAAATGTCACAATCCTGCTTCTTGCAGCACTAGCTGAGCCTGGGCTCTTCATAGCATGTAATAATTTTATAAGTAAAACAAGATAGATTATCAACTTAAAATACTTGATAGTTCTATAGCATGGGAAGTGTTTTGGGTGGCACTTTCTAAAGAACTGAAAGCTGACCTGATTCTACTACCCGAGCAGTCAATGGGAATTTTAGCAGACTTAGGCCGATCCCAAACATTTTTGAACATCTAGCCTTTGATTATAAACTGACTTATTTAAATTAGGACATAGCCTTTGTAGAGACATAAAGTGCATTGCTTGAGACATTCAAAACTAGACTGCCCAGTCCCCGAGCAGCAGATTGATCACTAGTCATTACATGATTAAACTGTTTCCCCTTCTTGATGCTCCTCAGTTCTTGGAGAGACTTCAGGGAAATTCTCAGTTTCAAGCACCTCTGCCACTGCCCTTGTTCATTGCGGACTACTGCCACCATTTAGCTCCTTTATAGAGAATAAGTAACAAGCACCTGCATATTATTGGGACTATAATTCCATCTAGGGGTTTGCTGATCTCACAAATCATAGAATATCAGGGTTGGAAGGGACCTCAGGAGGTCATCTAGTCCAACCCCCTGCTCAAAGCAGGACCAATCCCCAATTAAATCATCCCAACCAGGGCTTTGTCAAGCCTGACCTTAAAAACTTCTAAGGAAGGAGATTCTACCATCTCCCTAGGTAACGCATTCCAGTGTTTCACCACCCTCCTAGTGAAAAAGTTTTTCCTAATATCCAACCTAAACCTCCCCCACTGCAACTTGAGACCATTACTCCTTGTCCTGTCCTCTTCTACCACTGAGAATAGTCTAGAACCATCCTCTCTGGAACCACCTCTCAGGTAGTTGAAAGCAGCTCTCAAATCCCCCCCCTCATTCTTCTCTTCTGCAGACTAAACAATCCCAGTTTCCTCAGCCTCTCCTCATAAGTCATGTGTTCCAGACCCCTAATCATTTTTGTTGCCCTTCGCTGGACTCTCTCCAATTTGTCCACATTGTTCTTGTAGTGTGGGGCCCAAAACTGGACACAGTACTCCAGATGAGGCCTCACCAATGTCGAATAGAGCGGAACGATCATGTCCCTCGATCTGCTCGCTATGCCCCTACTTATACATTCCAAAATGCCATTGGCCTTCTTCGCAACAAGGGCACACTGCTGACTCATATCCAGCTTCTTGTCCACTGTCACCCCTAGGTCCTTTTCCACAGAACTGCTGCCTAGCCATTCGGTCCCTAGTCTGTAGCTGTGTATTGGGTTCTTCCATCCTAAGTGCAGGACCCTGCACTTATCCTTATTGAAATCATCAGATTTCTTTTGGCCCAATTCTCCAATTTGTCTATGTCCCTCTGTATCCTATCCCTGCCCTCCAGCATATCTACCACTCCTCCTAGTTTAGTATCATCCGCAAATTTGCTGAGAGTGCAATCCACACCATGCTCCAGATCATTTATGAAGATATTGAACAAAACCGGCCCCAGGACCGACCCCTGGGGCACTCCACTTGACACCGGCTGCCAACTAGACATGGAGCTATTGATCACTACCCGTTGAGCCCGACAATCTAGCCAACTTTCTACCCACCTTATAGTGCATTCATCCAGCCCATACTTCTTTAACTTGCTGACAAGAATACTGTGGGAGACCGTGTCAAAAGCTTTGCTAAAGTCAAGAAACAATACATCTATTGCTTTCCCTTCATCCACAGAACCAGTAATCTCATCATAGAAGGTGATTAGATTAGTCAGGCATGACCTTCCCTTGGTGAATCCATGCTGACTGTTCCTGATCACTTTCCTCTCACGTAAGTGCTTCAGGATTGATTCTTTGAGGACCTGCTCCATGATTTTTCCGGGGACTGAGGTGAGGCTGACTGGCCTGTAGTTCCTAGGATCCTCCTTCTTCCCATTTTTAAAGATTGGCACTACATTAGCCTTTTTCCAGTCATCTGGGACTTCCTCCATTCGCCACGAGTTTTCAAAGATAATGGCCAATGGCTCTGCAATCACAGCCGCCAATTCCTTTAGCGGTCTCAGATGCAACTCGTCTGGCCCCATGGACTTGTGCACGTCCAGCTTTTCTAAATAGTCCCTAACCACCTCTTTCTCCACAGAGGGCTGGCCATCTACTCCCCATGTTGTGATGCCCAGCGCAGCAGTCTGGGAGCTGACCTTGTTAGTGAAGACAGAGGCAAAAAAAGCATTGAGTACATTAGCTTTTTCCACATCCAAATCATGAGGTCAAAGCTCATGTTAGTGTAGTCGCTAGAATTTGATCTGGAATTACAGTTCAATCCTTCACCATATGACTGGTTGTATTTTAACACACTTTCATCAGATCCCTAGACTGGTCCTGCTACCCTTGGGTGATTCTAGCAGCTCTGTAAAAATGGGTAACTAGATGGTCTCTGATTTGGTCACCAGAGTGGCTTTCATTGAAGCTGGTCGGGGGGAGGGTGTAAATGATGGTGGGGTAGTTTTTGGCATGGATACCTGTGCCATAGATTAGATGCCCATAGCAGCCATATATATTGTGAATTAATAAGTCGGGTAAGTTCAAAGATACCGTGAACAAGCTGTTTCTTAATTTCTGTGGAATTACAGAGTTCACTCAGACTAAACTGTATTAACTGTCATTTGATTGTTGCACGCTGAGGAAGCCGGTTTGAATATTTATGAAATATATGTTGTAGAGCTGCTAGTGAGCTACATAATGCAGTTTGCAATATAATGCAACTGCTGTTGGTGGCTTC
Organism: Lepidochelys olivacea; assembly: GCF_965140295.1. Lineage (NCBI taxonomy): Eukaryota > Metazoa > Chordata > Testudines > Cheloniidae > Lepidochelys > Lepidochelys olivacea. The sequence continues at coordinate 81,058,348 of NC_140415.1, read as the reverse complement.
TGGTGCATAAACTTGATTACGATTGAATGTGAAACATCAGTTAATTGCAAATGTTATGTGGTCAATAATTAATTTCTTAGTACAGTATCATTTACTATGAAATGACCTTGAAGAGAAGACACTTGCAAATGCCTTCCCTTTTGGGGGGCATTTTTATTTGTAGCCAATTAAACATATACATACTACTAATGCCTTTTATAAGCAGTGTAGCAGTGGCTTCTGTCACCAGCTAATCATGAAAAATCACCTACAAATCCATGGGAAAGAAATGCTGTTCCTATTACATTCCATTGTATCCTAGCACAGTTTGTAATAAAAGAATAAACTACCAGCCTGCTGGCATTGGAATTGCTTTCAGGCTCAAGAACTAGTGAATACTATTAGCTAAGAGTGAGTCTCAGGTTGTATTTTTGAAAATAGCTGCCCCACGATGCTGAATTTAACAACCTTGCAAGTTTTCGTGGTCATCTAGTACTAATACAACAGCAAATTCAGAATTGCCTACCTCACATATTATTACACCACTCTGCTCTTTCTGTGATATCCTTCTTACAAATCTGTGTTTTGCTGCTGAACATCATAGGGATTCAAAACCTTGGGGTTACCAGAACTCTAATTTGATGCCACTGTCTCTACTGTATGAGAAACCAATCAACTTGTATTGAAATCAGTGGAAGTCTTTGCATTAGTTTCAATGAAAGCTGTCCCTGAATCGATGATCATGCTGAAAAGCTCTTTGCTCAGCTTGTCTTGTGAAACATATGTCACGTTTTGTTGGATCATATTAAAGAAGTTCTGTATTAAAATCACAAATGAGTTTGATTTCCCATAGTTTAAATTCCAGGGTATTACTAATTAAGAGGTCTCTTGGTCTTTGGTACTGTTTCTCTCCCTCTATGTGTGAAACTTGCAAGCTGCTAATTGCATTAGTACATTCTAAGACAGAGTCTGTTCTCAAAGCAATTCTTTGTAATAACAACTACTCACACAGAGAGAGACTCAAAGCAGTACTCTGTAACAACAGAAACAGCACCCAGAGACTCCCCGCCCTTTTGTTGTATTCATCTTGCTTTGTTAACAATTGTGACTAAAATAGAGATAGAGGATGTATGTGGATGGATGCTTGGTGTGGATAATAACTGAATGATCAGGGAGGTGCCAGCCTAAGAATCCAGTGTCCATCGGCTGAAGAAGGCGTCAAGTGGAAATAACCAGAGGACCCCCCCGAAGGGCAGACTGGAATCCACCCAACAGCCTCAAGACTGGCAGAACCAAAGAACATGATAACATCTGGCAGCACGGAGCCGTCAGGAATGTGCTATCTGCTGATTGATTCAGCAACAGCACGATGAAGCAATTCCCATAGACTGGTATAGGAAGAAATTCCTATAAAAATGGACTCTAGAAAGTGAGAACTTTGGGGGTCTGATTCTGCAAACCAACTTCCAGGAGCATCAGATGAGCATCTGACAAGGCCCTGCTCCCGCCTCATGTCCAGGTCACCTGGCCAGTGGCTTGGCATGAGCAACTCTAAGGCTGGTAACTATGATAACAACCTTGCAGAACCTGTGTGTGTGTGTTTGTATGAATGAATGTGTGAATAAATATGAGATTGAATGGAATGTTATAGCTATAACTACCTGCTTACTATGATTCTGTTTGTATTTACAATAAATGTGGTATTTTGCCTTTTCCCCTTTAATAAGATCCTGCTGGTTTTTATTTTATTGGTATAGCAATTTCTCCTGCATAATGTAGTTCACTAGATACTGTGACAGGGTCGGGCCAGATGGCTACAGGAGAGTAATTTTTTTTTTAAGCAAAAAAAGGTATTTTTTTATTTGCATAACACACTTACAAAACAACAGCATATGCAATGTGTAACACAGCAACCAATCACCATTATTTTCTCATTAGCTTCAGGGGAGGGAAGTGTTCAAGCTTGCCTGGGCCTAGAGCGGGGGACTTCCTCGACTCTCAAGGTCTGCCACCCCCTCAAGTTACCTGGCGCCACGCCCGAGTGTCACCAACAATTCCCTCCTCTGAAAGTACCCAACAAAAGGGGCAGGCTGTGGGGTGGACAACCCGGGGGGAGGGGGAGCATGTGCAATCACTTGTGAAAGGATCCCTGTAAGGTGGTGGTGTCTGCAGCAGCAATGGCTGGGGCTGGGGTCCCTTACTCTCTCCCCCAATCAAAGGGTCAAAACAAAGAAAGCCGGACGGGGACACCGAGCAGAGAGCCTTGGACGGCACCCACCGCTCCTCAAAAGCATCAAGGGAGTTGGTGGACGCCACCCAGAGGAATTCCGCCCAGATACGTGAATGGACTGAGGATCAGAAAATGGCCCCACGGTCAGAGGAAACTCCATTGGCCAACCTCCTCACTCTGGTTTTATAGATGGCCATTTTAGCTAGGGCTAGGAGAAGGTTAACTAGGAGATCCTGCGACTTTGTGAGGCCACGATGGGGAATGCATAAATAAAAAGGTGAGGGGAAAAATGCAACCAAAAACGTAATAAAAGATTTGTGAGATGCCGGAACAGGGGCTGCAGCCTGGCACACTCCAAATATACATGCACCAGGGTTTCCCTCACACCGCAAAAGGGACAAGTATCTGGGATCAGGGTGAACCGCGCCAAGTACGTGCCCATGCTCACAGCTCTGTGAAGGAGCCGCCAACTGATGTCCCTGATGGACCTCGGAACCAAGGTGGAATATGGGCTGGCCCACTAGGGCTGCTCTCCCTCCAAAGGTGGCAGAAAGTCTCGCCGCTTTGTGTCAGGGCGGGGCACTAGGGTGAGGGCGTGAAAGGTGTGGAGCACGAGCGTGTATAGATGTTTCCTTGGCGCAGTTTGGAAGCATACCGGCTGCAGTTTATGCAGCCAACTCACTGTAAAGGGGTGAGGGGGTCGATTGGGTCTATGGGGCAGGGGTCCAATTGAAATGTCCGGCGGGCCTGGGGTAGAGGGTGGGCAGGGCATGCCCTCGAGCAGGACCCGATTGAGGTAAGCTCTAGCAGCAGGTGGCAAAGCGGCCTTCACCTCCTGAAGTACGTGCCGGGGGGGTACGAGGTCTGGGGAGCCCCATGTGCTGAGCGATCCAGCCAGTCTCCCCGGTCATAGTCCAGGAGGTCTCCGACTCTCGTGACTTCTGCCAGAATCAAGCTCTGGTGCACCGAGCAGGACTCTGCCACCTGCACATGGAGCTGGGGGTTGTGTAGCAGGGGCTCCGCGAGGAGATCTACCCCCTCAGTGGCGCCACAGACCTGGTCGTTAAAAACAGTTTCCAAGTCCGGAGAAGGTCCTGGTAGAAGACTGGCAGCCCAGAGAGGTCTCACGGAAGACCTCCCGGACAGAGATAAAAGAGCTGCCGGTCATATTGGAGCCCTCAGATGCAGCGCAGGATGGCGTGCGCCAGTATGCTCCACGCCGAACTGCCTGCACCATAAAGGAGCCTCTGTAGGGCCTGGAGGCGGAAGACGCAGACCTGAGTGTGCAGATACTTCAGTCTGAAGCCCGGGTGGGAGGGAGCTCGCCTGCTGCCAGTCTCCTACCGCCAAGCCAGACCTCTTGACCCAGGCGGAGGAGGCTGCCGAATAGATGGCCTGGCAAGCCTCCACCCGTGCCAAGGAAGGGCTTGATCGCCAGAGCATACAGCTGGCCCAAAAGGGGGCACCCCTGTCGTACTCCTCGCCCGAAGTTGACCTGTTCAGTCAGGGTCCAGTTGAGCTTAACCAGACACTCTGCAGAAGCGTACAGCACCTGGAGAAAACCCACAAACTGGGGTCCGAAGCCAAACGCCCGCAGAGTGCTCAGGAGGTACCTGTGGTCCACCCTATCAAAAGCCTTCTCCTGATTTAGAGACAGGAGGGCGAATGACAGAACGTCTCTACGCCCGAGTTCCAAAAGGTCCCGAACCAGAAATAGGTTATCAAAGATACTGCGGTCTGGGATGGTGTAAGTCTGGTCTGGGTGGATCACGTCTGCCAGCACAGATCCTAGCTGCAGCGAGATTGCTTTCACTACGATTTTGTAGTCCGTGCTGAGGAGCGAGACGGGATGCCAATTTCGTAAATCGCGGAGGTCCCCCTTCTTCGGCAGTAAGGCGAGCACACCTGCTCGCCTGCACGAAAGAGAGAGGACACCGCTCTGCAGAGACTTGGCCCAGATGGTGACTAGGTCTGGGCCAAGGACGTCCCAAAACACGTGGTAGACTCCACAGTCAGCCCGTCCATGCCCGGAGACTTATTAGTGGGCATTCGATGGAGGGCTTCCGAGAACTCGGCCAGAGTGAGAGGCAACTCTAGCCGGCCTCGGTCGCTCGTGCTGACCGTAGGGAGCTCCTCCCAGAGCACTCTGCAAGTGCCAGGGTCCGTCGGATCCTGGGAGAAAAGACTTGCGTAGAAGGCTCGGGCCCTCCCGCACATCTCCACCGGTTCCATGAGGGGGGGTGCCATCTTCTGTCAGGAAGCAGGTGACGTGTTTCTTGGCCCCCCTTGTTTTCTCCAGGGCATAGAAGAAGCGGGAGCCGTGATCCATGTCCCAAAGGAGGCAGATGCGGGATCGAACAAAGGTGCCCCGGGCCTGATGGTCCTCGAGGGCCCGGAGCTCCTCCCGCTTCTCCCGGCATGCTCCGCAGAAGAGCGGGTCCTCGGGGCTGGCGGCCAGACACCTCTCCAGCTCTAAGACCTCCCGTTCCAACTGCTCTATCGCCGCATTTCTCCGTCGGCTGGTGCCCCGGGTGTAGTCACGGCAGAAAAGCCTGGTGCGCACCTTCCCCACATCCCACTATTGCTGCGCCGAGGGAAAGGCACGCCGCTACCCTCGCCAGGCCAGCCAGAATTCCTGGAAGGACATCACGAAGCCCTCATCCTCCAACAGGCTGTTGTTAAAATGCCAGTAGGCTGGCCCCGGCCTCTCTGCACAGAGGAAGGCTGTCATGGTGGCTAGATGATGGTCAGAAAATGGGGCCAGCCGAATGCTGGAGGAGTGGGCTCGTGAGAGATGGAAGCGTGATAAATAAATGCGGTCCAACCGGGAGTGGCTCGACCGATGGGCTTCCACCCGGACAAAGGTGAACATGGAAGTGTCATCCGGGTGGTGGTTGCGCCGGATGTCCACTAGGGAGTGATGTTCGACTATCTCCCGGAGGGTGTCTGTGGCGGCCGGGCTCTGCTCGGTCCCCGGGCGGTCCTGTTCCTCGAGTGTGGTATTAAAGTCCCCTCCCTGGACCAGGCACTCGTGAGAATCTAAGGTGCCAAGGAAGGTGGACGCCCGCTCGTGGAATTGCAGCCGCTCTGGGCCCGATGTCGGGGCATAGATGTTAACGAGGTTAACCACGAGCCCCTCTATACGTACCCGGAGATGCAGCAGGCGACCCGGCACAGCCTCGGTGACCCCTAGCACCTCGGGCCGTAGGTCGGAGGAGAACAGGGTTGCCACTCCAGCCTGTCAAACCATGGCATGGCTAAAGTAGACCCTGTCCCCCCACTCCTGCCGTCAACTGTCTTCGGCAGTCGGGTCTGTATGGCTCTCCTGCAGGAAATACACAGAGTACCCTCCCTCCCGAAGGAAGGAGAGCACCTGGGACCTGCGGAGAGCCATCCTACAACCCCGGGTGTTCAACGTTGCGATGGTGAGAGGTGTCATGGGGAGGGTCGGGGGGGTCCTCCCTGGCAGTGAAGCTTGCATCTCCCAGCAGGCCGCGCAGCAGTCAGTGACCCACCCCATAGGTGAGTAATTGTTCACAGAAGACGCGGACCCGCCAGTCGGCCACGGCATCCTGCTTCCCCGTCCCTTTACCTTCCCCCATGAGGGCCCTTGTGGCCCGGAGGATTTGAGATAAGTCCCCCCATTGCTGGAGAGCAAGTTGTACCTTGTTGAGGGAGCCACGGACATCCTCTAAAAACTTCCGCAGCTCTCCTCGCAGCTCATGGGGGGGTGGGGTTACTGTTTCCCAGTTGTTCCCCGGCAGGGCCCTTGCTGTAGCCCTGTGGTCCACTAAAAAGGACAAGCAGGGTGCGGACGCCCGATGGGGTGCCTGATGGGCTGGAGCTTCTAGGCCCGCCTCAAGCTCTGGGGCGATGGGGGCGGTGGAGGGAAAATAGCAGCTCCTAATGGGTGGGGGCAGGAGAACACAAAGGCCGCTCCCTGGGGGTCATCAGTTGGGAAAGGGAAGAAGACAGCCCCGGGGGCGGCAATGACATTGCAGGAGGTAAATTGGATAGGGGTAGGGGCAGGGTCAGAGGCGAGATTCTGGGTTTCGGGAGGCAAGCAGCTGGATGGTGGCGCCTCCCAATCAGGCTCAAGAGTTAAGGGGGTGGGGAGGGAGCTCTCAGTGACACTGGGCGCGCACTCTGTGGTGGATTTAGCGGCCACAGCATGAGGAGGTGGATTATCTTCTGTAGGGCCCCTGCCCAGGAAGGAAGTCGATTGCTCCACACCAACGGGGGGTGCCCCGGCGACTTGTGTCCCGGCTGCGTGGCGCCGGCTGTCACCTGAGCAGGCTCGGTGGTAGTCAGCGGGGTGCCATCAGCGGCTGGGTTGGTGGAGGAGTCCAGGGGCTCCTCGGAGGTGGGAGCGGAATCAGCAGTTAAGGGGAGGGAGCATGGGGAAAAGAGGGGTGGAGTGAGGTCCCCCAGATAGAGATTTGCTGGCAAAAGGTTGTCCTCCCCCTGGGCGACCGGGGTCAGATCTAAGGCCTTGATCTCCTCAAACATGGAGGAGAGGACACTTTCCGCTGCCCCGGGGTTCTCCCCGCTGGCACCCGCCACGATGGTTGCCTCGGGGTTCATGGGGGCTTCGGGTAGCGTCAGGACAGAAGGGGCTTCCTCGAGGGTCTTGGAGGGGAGGGTCTCCCGTGGAGGGGAGACACTACTCTCCGGTGCTGCCATGTCTTTCCCGGCTGACACTGGTGGATGGGACGTACTCGTGGGCAAAGCGGAAAGTTCGGCATCTGTGCCCCCTTTCCTGGTCTTCTGGGGGGCCTCCGCCTCGGGTAGATGAGGTGGAGCTCAAGCCTTCCGCTTGCCTCGCTTCCTCTGGACTATGGCTCAGCCCTCCATGGCATCATCTGGGGGCTGGTTAGCAGGGGTTGTGTCAGAGGGTAAAGGCGATGGCTCAGGGACTTTTGGGGGGGAACGGTGGGGCAGCATAAGGGAGGGAGGATTCTCCCTGAGGCAGGCTCTCTCCCATGTCTGGTGGTATCTCTGCCACACCCTCTTCCATAGGCCCTGCTAGATTGTCAGCAGCGAGGGCGGGGCTCTCCACTCGTCTGGGCATTGTAGGGGAGGTGCCCCTTCGGCCTGAGCGGGAGTAGCAGTGGTCTGAAGAGTAGGGGGGGGCGGGTTTGGGAACAGGGCAGCCAGGGGCGTCGGCAATGACGGGGCCGATGTCCTGCCGGGTCTCGGGGATCCCAGGTACCCCTCCTTGCCGGGCTAAGGGGCAGTCTCTCCGGACATGCCCCGACGCCCGGCAGAGGTAGCACCGGGCTTCCCCCGTGGAAAAGTACACTCGGTAACGGGCCCCCTGGTGGGGGACTAGGAAGGATCCTTCGAGTGCCACTCTATCATGCGCTGCCGATGGCAGTAAAAGTTGCACTTGCCGGCGGAAGGAAAAAATGTGACGGAGGGTGGGGTCCTTGCAGCCCAACAGGAGAGGGCTGATAACAGAAACAGGTTTCCCCAGGGTGGAAAGGGTGGGTAGCAGGGCAGCATTGGGGAGAAAAGGAGGGACAGAGGTCAGGACCAGGCGGACGCCCAGGTCCTCTAGCGGCTCTAGGGGGACAAACACCCCCCCGCAACCACCAGGCCCCTCTCCACTGCTTCCTGGGCGGCAGCCTCCAATGCTAAGAAGAAAATGACCTTTCTGTACATTTTGGAGGCCACCACAATGGCTGAGGGCCACACCACCCTCACCAACACCCGCACGTAGGTCTCCACGTGGGGCGAGGTGGGCACCAGGAGGCATCGGACACCGTGCTTTCTTGTCATCGTGGGAAAGGGGCTCCGGCTGCTATTGATGGTGGTGGAGGCGGTGGGCGGGAGAGATGACGAGGCGGCAGGTGGGGGGCTGCCGCCGCCTGGGCATACATCCTAGGGGCTGAGGGAGGGACATCCGCAGAGCTGGTGGAGGGGGCAGCGTGGGACCACAGCAGTGGGGGTGGCCCGTGCCATGGAGGGCCCAGTGGTTTTAGTGGGGCCCTTCCCCTTCTTCTTGCCCTGGCCTTTCCCGCCGGCTGGGGGGGCTTCCCTAGAGTCTGGGGAGGCGATGGGCATGGCAGCGGCGGAGGTCACCCCGGTGCCCTCCATTGCCGATGCCCCAGCAGGGGAGGTGGCAGGTGACTGACAGGAGTTGGGGTCAGGTAGAAAGGGACAAGCTATGGGGTGGACAATTCAGGGGGGAGGGGCACATGAACCACTGTACGCTTGTCCAGAGAGTCCTGTTTGGTTGGCTGGTGCTTCTGGCCCACGCGGTGGAATCAGAGCAAGCAGCTGAGTCCAGAGGCAGATGTTAGACAGACAGCAAAGATGGTGGAGTGGGGGGGGTGAAGATCGTAGTGTGGGGGTTGGGAGAACACAGATGGATTGGGGGTCAGCTCCGTGCCACACCCCCTGTGTCCCTACAAACACAGTTAAGACACAGTCAAGGCCTCCCCCCACACGAGAGCACAGTTTGAAAGTTACTCAGTCTTAGGCCCCCTCCAAGGCAACTTGTAGATTCCCCGGGTGGTGTTCCTCTGGTGGACGGCTTTTTCTCTCTCTGTTCTGAGCTTTCTTTTTTGCAGCAACAGCAGTCCAGAAATGCCGGAGCAAGTGATAAGAGTCCTCTCGACCGGAGACGGGTCCGCAGACAAACAGCAAGCGGCTGGGTCTGGGAGCTGGGTCCTTCCACTCCCCCCCTCTGGTGAAGTGTGCTGGCAGGCCTCCCCTCTCTCGGGGGGGCGGTTTTCAGCTGGAGCAGCAGCAGCGTCCGAGGGCAGGCGGGTGGGCGGGGGGGCTAACAGCCGGCCGGCAGCTGGCCAGCAGCTGGCCAGCACTCTAGCAATAGCAGAGAAAGAAAAAAAAAAACAACAAAAAGAAAGGAAAAGGGGGAGAGCCAGTCGGGGGGTGGGGGGAGCTGAAAGCAGGGGCAAAAAGCAAGGAAAGCTCAGGCCAGAGGGCAGCAGCAGGAAAGCAGGCTAAGTAGGTCCCTTTTCCCTGGGTAAGGTAACAGGGAAGGTTTTTTTTTAAAACAGAAAAGAAGTTTATTTGTAACACTTACAAAGAATTACCAAAGGAAACAAAACAAACTATGCAACAAAACAACGCAAACAGAAGGTATAACACAGCAGCTTTCAGGAGGGAGAAGTGTTCAGGTTAGTCTGGGCCCAGAGCAGGGGGGCTTCCTCGACACTCGTGGTCTTCCACCCTCCTGAGTTACCTGGTGGCCTAGAGCGGGGGGGCTTCCTCGACACTCGTGGTCTTCCACCCCCTCGAGTTACCTAGTGCTGCGCCCAGTGTCACCGATTATCCCTCTCCTGAGAGTGCCCGGCAAGATGGGCATGGCTGCGGGGTGGGCGGTTTAGGGGTGAGGGGGTAGACACCCATGTATTATAGGACCCCTCCTAAATGACAGTAATGATGGTATCCAAAGCGGCGACGGCTGGGGCTGGCGTCTCTCGCTCTTCCCCTCAATCAAAGGGTCAGACGGAGGGAACCGGATGGGGTCACCGAGCAGAGAACCCCGGACAGCGCCCACCGCCCCTCGAAGGCGTCAAGGGAGTTGGTGGATGCCGCCCAGAGGAACTCCGCCCAGATACGTGAATGTACTGAGGATCGGAAAAAGGCCCTACAATCGCAGGACGCTTCATGGGCCAACCTCCCCTCTCTGGTTTTATAAATGGCTGTTTTAGCCAAGGCTAGGAGGAGGTTAACCAGGAGGTCTCGCGATTTTGTTGGGCCATGGATGGGGAGTGTATAGATAAAAAGGTGATGGGAGAAATGAAGCCAAAAGCGCAATAAAATATTTGTGAGGAGCCAGAAAAGGGGCTGCAATCTGGCACACTCTAAATATACGTGCGCCAGGGTTTCCCTCACATTGCAAAAAGGGCAAGTATCCGGGATGGGGGTAAACTGTCAGAAACACGCCCGTGCTCACGGCTCCGTGAAGGAGCCACCAACTGATGTCCCCGACGGGCCTCGGGACCAAGGTGGAATACAGGCTGGCCCACCGAGGTTGCTCACCCTCCAAGGGTGGCAGGAGGTCCCGCCACTTTGTATCGGGGCGGGACACCAGGGTGTGGGTGTGAAGGGTGTGAAGCATGAGTGTGTATAAAGAATTCCGTGGTGCGATTTGAAAACTGACCGGCTGCAGTTCATGCAGCCGGCTTGCAGTGAAAGGGTGAGGGGTTTGTTGGGATCGGCACGGTAGGGGCCCAATGGAAAGGTCCGGCGGGCCTGGGGTAGAGGATGGGCGGGGTGCACCCTCGCGCAAGGCTCGGTTGACATAAGCCCGAGCAGCGGGGGTCAAGGTGGCCTTCACCTCCTGAAGTATGCGCCGCGGGGTACGAGGGCTGGAGAGCCCCATGTGCCGAGCGAGCATCAGGGGATCCATCCAGTCTCTCCGGTCGTAGTCCAGGAGGTCTCCGACCCTCGTGACTTCCACCAGGACCAATCTCTGGTGCACCGAACGGGACTCCGCCACCTGCACACAGAGCTGGGGGTTGTGTAGCAGGGGCTCCGTGAGGAGATCTGCTCCTACGGTGGCCGCCACAGACCTGGTCGTTAGAAACAGTTTCCAGGTCCAGAGGAGGTCCTGGTAGAAGACCGGCAGCCCGGAGAGGTCTCGCGGAAAACCTCTCGGACAAAGGTAAAAGAGCTGCTGGTCTTATCGGAGCCCTTGGAAGCGGCGCAGGAAGGCGTGCGCCAGTATGCTCCACGCCGAACTACTTGCACTATAAAAGAGCCTCTGCAAGGCCTGGAGGCAGAAAACGCAGACCTGAGTGTACAGACACTTCAGGCCCTGTCCTCCTTCCTTCAGGGGTAGATGAAGAACTCCAACAGGGGCCCAGTGCATTCCTGACCAAAAGAACTCTAGAATCAATCTCCGGAGGTGGGTCAGGAAACCCGGGGCCGGGGCCAGGGTGTTGAGCCGGTACCAGAGCATGGACAGGACTAGTTGGTTAAGCACCAGTGCTCTCCCTCGGAGGGAGAGACATGGGAGTAGCCTCGTCCATCTCCGGATCCGCTCTATCACCCCGCCCTCTAAATTTTGCCAGTTCTCTGGCGGGGAAGGGTGCGTGGCGGAAAGGTAAACACCGAGATAGAGCAGTGGACCCGCACTCCACCGGATGGTCTGAAGTGCGGGTGGGAGGGAGCCCACCTGCCGCCAGTCCCCTACCGCCAAGCCAGAGCTCTTGACCCAGTTGACTCGGGTGGAGGAGGCTGCTGAATAGATGGCTTGGCATGCCTCCACTCGCGCCAAGTCGCCCGGGTCCTGGACCACGAGGAGTACGTCATCGGCGTACGCCGACAGGACCAGCCGCAGCTCTGCCTCCCGCAGCAACAACCCCGTCATCCTCCTGCAGAGGAGACAGAGGAAAGGCTCGATCGCCAGAGCGTACAACTGGCCCGAGAGGGGGCACCCCGCCGCACTCCTCGCCCGAAGCTGACCGGTTCAGTCAGGGTCCAGTTGAGCCTAACCAAACACTCCGCGGAGGCATACAGTACCCGGAGAAAACTCACAAACTGAGGTCCGAATCCAAACACCTGCAGAGTGCTCAGGAGGTACCCATGGTCTACTCTATCGAACGCCTTCTCCTGATCAAGAGACAGGAGGGCGAACGATAGACCATCTCTCCGCCCGAGTTCCAAAAGGTCTCGGACTAGAAATAGGTTGTCAAAAATGCTGTGACCTGGGACAGTATAGGTCTGGTCTGGGTGGATCACGTCCGCCATCACAGACCCTAGCCGCAGCGAGATTGCTTTTGCTACGATTTTGTAATCTGTGCTAAGGAGTGAGACGGGACGCCAGTTTCGTAAATCGCGGAGGTCCCCCTTCTTTGGCAACAAGGCAAGCACCGCTTGCCTGAACGACAGAGGGAGGACCCTGCTCTGCAAGGACTCAGCCCAGACAGTGACTAGGTCTGGGCCGAGGATGTCCCAGAACACGCGGTAAAACTCCACGGTCAGCCCGTCTATGCCTGGAGATTTATTGGTGGGCATGCAACGGAGGGCTTCCGAGAACTCGGCCAGGGTGAGAGGCAACTCTAGTTGGTCTCGGTCGCCCACACTGACCGTGGGGAGTTCCTCCCAGAGCACCCCGCAAGCGCCAGGATCGGTCGGATTCGGGGAGAAAAGGCTTGTGTAGAAGTCACGGGCCCTCCCACACATCTCCTCCGGGTCCGTGAGGGGGGTGCCGTCTTCCGCTAGAAGGCAGGTGACATGTTTCTTGGCCCCCCTTGTTTTCTCCAGGGCATAGAAGAAGCGGGAGCCGTGGTCCATCTCCCGAAGGAGGCAGATGCGGGACCGAACAAAGGCACCTCGGGTCCGGTGATCCTCGAGAGCCCGGAGCTCCTCCCGCTTCTCCCGGCACGCTCTGCAGAGGGACGGGTCCTCGGGGTTGGCGGCCAGACGCCTCTCCATCTCTAAGATCTCCCGTTCCAACTGCTCTATTGCCGCATTTCTCCGTTGGCTGGTGCCCCCAGTGTAGTCACGGCAGAAGAGCTTGGCGTGCACCTTCCCGAGATCCCACCATCGCCGCACCGAGGGAAAGGCACGCCACTGCTCTCACCAGGCCAGCCAAAACTCCCGGAAGGACGTCACAAAGCTCTCGTCCTCCAACAGGCTGTTGTTAAAATGCCAATAGGCCGGCCCCGGCGTCTCTGCAAGGAGGGAGACCGTTATGGTGACTAAATGATGGTCAGAGAATGGGGCCGGCCGAATGGCGGAGGAGTGGGCCCGTGAAAGATGGAAACGGGATAAGTAAATACGGTCCAACCGAGAGTGGTGTGACCGATGGGCCTCCACCCGGACAAAGGTGAACGTGGAAGTGTCATCTGGGTGATGGTCACGCCAGCCGTCCACTAGGGAGTGATGCTCAACTATTCCTCGGAGAATATTTGCGGCGGCCGGGCTCAGCTCGGCCCCTGAGCGGTCCCGTTCCTCGAGGGTGGTGTTAAAGTCCCCTCCCAGAACCAGGCACTCATGCGAATCTAGGGTGCCGAGAAAGTCGGACACCCGCTGATAGAATTGTGGCCGCTTTGAGCTCATTTGTGGGGCATAGATGTTAACAAGATTGACCACAAGCCCCTCCATACGGACTCGAAGGTGCAGCAGGTGGCCCGGCACGGCCTCAGTGACCCCTCGCACCTTGGGCCGTAGGTTGGGGGAGAACAGGGTTACCACTCCAGCTTGCCAAGTCGTGAAGTGGCTAAAGTATACCCCGTCCCCCGACTCCAGCCGCCACCTGTCCTCGGCGGTCGGGTCCGTATGGGTCTCCTGCAGGAAAACTACAGAGTATCCCCCTTCCCGAAGGTAAGAGAGCACCTGGGACCTGCGGAGAGCCATCCTACAGCCCCTGGTATTCAGGGTCGCAATAGTAAGAGGCGTTATGCGGAGGGCTGGGGGGGGTGGGGGTTTCTTGTTGGTGGGGATGTTCAGGGCCCCCGGTGGGTTGCGCAGCAACCTGTGACCCATCCCGTGGATGAGTAGATCGTTTTGGAAGCCGCGGGCTCGCTTGTAGGCCGCAGCACAGCGTCTTCCTTGCCCCCTGCCCTCCTGTATAAGGGCCCTTGTGGCCTGGAGGATTTGGTCAAAGTCCCCCCATGGCTGAAGAGCCAGCTGTACCCTATTGCGGGCGCCACGGGTGTGTTCTAGGAACTTCCGTCGTGCACGCCGCAGCTCATGGGGGGGTGGGGTTACGATTTCCGGGGTATTCCCTGGTGGGGCTCTTAATGCAGCCTCGTGGTCCGCAAAGGCAGGTAGACAGGGTGCGGACCACCGACGGGGCGTCTGACAGGCTGGGGTTATTAAATCCATTTCACGCCTTGGGGTGGAAGGGGATGGCAGGGAAAAAATTGCAACTCCTAATGGGTCGCGACTAGAAAGTGCAAAGACGGCTCCCTGGGGGGGAATCTGTGAAAGGCGGGAAGGAAATAACCCCAGGGGCGGCATTAGCATTGCAGGAGGAGGGGAATTGGGCAGGGACAGGGGTGGGGGCAGGGGCAGGGGTAAGGCTCTGGGGTTCGGGAGGCAAGCAGCTAAAGGAAAGTGCCTCCTGAGCAGAGTCAAGCGTTAAGGGGTAAGGGAGGGGGCTCCCAGTAATGCTAGGCGCTGGCTCCATAGTGGTCTTGGCGGCCATGGCATCAGGTGGTGGACCACCTTCCGCAGGGTGCTCGCCCTGGAAGGCAATTGGGGGAGGGAGCATGGGGAAAGGGGGCCTGGGGTGAGGTTGCTCAGCTCGAGGCCAGCCGGCAGTAGATCATCCTCTCCCTGGGTGACTGGGGTCAAATCTAGGGCCTCAATCTCCGCATACACGGAGGAGAGGCCAGCTCCTGCTACCCTGGGGGCCTCTCCTCTAGGGCCTGCCTCAACGGTCGTCTCAGGGTTCGCGGGGGGTTCGGGTGGTATCCGGGCAGAAGGGGCGTCCTCAAGAGTCTCGGAGGGGAGGGTCTCCCGTGGAGGGGGGATCCTGCACTCCAATGCCAGTCCGTCTTCCCCTCCCGACACCAGCGGATGGATCTCACTCGTGGCCGTAGCGGGAGGCTCAACATCAGTGCCTCCTTTCCTGGTCTTCCGGGGGGCTTCCGCATCGGATGGATGCAGCGGAGCTCGAGCCTTCCGCTTGCCTCGCTTCCCCTGGACTAGGGTCCAGCCCTCCATAGCGTCGTCTGGGGGTTGGTTAGCAGGGGACGTGTCGGGGGGCGGAGGCGATGGTTCAGGAGTTCGGGGGGGTAGTGGTGAGGCAGCATGAGGGGCGGGGGGTTCTCCTTGGGGCGGGCCCTCTCCTGTACCTGGTAATATCCTTGCCACACCCTCCTCCATAGGCTCTGCTGGATTGGTAATAGCAAGGGTGGAACTCCCTTGCTCGCCCGGGCGTTGTAGGGAAGGTATCTCTTGGGCCCGGATGGGAGCAGCGGTGGGTCGAGTAGGAGGAGGGTTGGTTTCAGGTGCCGGGCAGCCAGGGGCCCCTCCCCCCCGGGCCAAACGGCAGTCTCTGCGGACATGCCCCGCTGAGCGGCAGATGTAGCACCGGGCCTCTCCGGTGGAGTAAAAGACCCGATAGCGGGCTCCCTGGTAGGGGACTAGGAAGGACCCCTCGAGCGCCTCTCCGTCATGTGCCCCCGCCGGCGGTAGAAGCTGCACTTGCTGGCGGAACGAAAGGACGTGACGGAGGGTGGGGTCCTTGCAGCCCAGCAGGAGAGGGCTGATGACAGAGACAAGTTTCCCCAGGGTGGAGAGAGCGGGTAACAGGGCAGCACTGGGTAAAAAGGGAGGAACGGAGGTGAGGACGAGGCGAATGCCCAGGTCTCCTAGCGGCTCCAGGGGGACAAACACCCCCCACACCGCCAGGCCCCTCTCCACTGCCTCCTGGGCGGCAGCCTCCGAAGCCAAGAAAAAAACGACCTTCCCATACATCTTGGAGGCCCCCACAATAGCCGTGGGTCCTACCACCTTTGCCAACGCCTGCACGTATGTCTCCACGTGGGGCGAGGCGGGCACCAGGAGGCAACGGACACCATGCCTCCTGGTCAAGGCGGGGAAAGGGCCCCGGCCTCTGGTGATGGTAGCGGAGGCTGGGGGGGGGTGTGAGATGACGAGGTGGCAGGCAGGGGGCAGCCTGCCACCGCCCAGGCATACGTCCTGGGGAGGGACGTTCGCAGAGCTGGTGGAGTGAAACGCAGGGAGGGGTGCCACGGTTGATGACGAGGCCACAGCGGTGGGGGCAGCCCCTGCCATGGAGAGCTTAGTGGTTTTAGCGGGGCCCTTTCCTTTCTTCCCACCCTGGCCTTTTCGGCCAACTGGCAGGGGGGTTCCTAGAATCTGGGGGGGCGGTGGACGTAGCAGTGGCAGTAATCGCCCCGGTGCCTCCTGCTGCCAGTGCCCCAGCGGGGGCGGTGGCAGGTGTTTTGACAATAGTGGTGGTGGGGGACCTTGGGGGTCGGGCGGGGGGTGGTGGTGGGGGAGGGACAACTGATTTTGTTAAAGGGGCCTCGCCCCTCTCATTCCCCGCCATTGTGAGCAGGGAGAGACGGGGAGACACCGGAAGGAGGAGGGGGGAGGGGGAAGCAGAGTAACCGCTCCTCCCCGCTGGGCTGCAGGTGGGGTGGGGGGGAATGCCGAGGGGGTTGGACTGGGAGGGGGCGGGAAACAAAATCGGGGTCTGGTAATAGGGGCAAGCTGTGGGATAAGCAATCCGGGGACGGGGGGTGCAGACCCACACACGTTTGTCCAAAGAGTCTCGGTTGGTCGGCTGTTATGTCCGGTCCGAAAGGCAAAGTTCAAAGTGAACAGCTGGATCCGAAGGGAGATGGCAGGTTGCCAGCAGGGACGGACGGCGGGGGGGGGGGCAGTGACAGTTGTAGTAATGGTGGGGGAGTTAGGGGCACCGATGGATCGGGGGGGGGGCTCCACGCCACACCCCCTGTGCCGCCACAAACGCAAGTAAACCACAGTCAAACTCCCCGCCACGAGAGTATAATTCAGAAGGTTACTCAGTCTTACGGCCCCCTTCACGATGATTTGCAGCTTCCCTGGATTATTTCTCCCGTCTTCTGAAATCTTCTTCTCCAGCTGTGTTGGCTGTGTTCCAAGGCTTCCGGCCGGCCGAGAAAAATTACAAAAATAAGCTAACAGCAAAACAGCTGGGTCTGGGGGCTTCCACTCCCCTCTCCGGATAGCAGGTCGGCAATCTTCCCCCCCTCCTCCGGGGATTTCAGCTGAGGCAAATAGCTGCGCCCGGGAACAGGTGTGTGTGTGGGGGTGCTGGTGGCAATTTGGCAGCTGACCAGCACTCAGCAGCAACAAAAAACGGCAGAAAAACGAAACGAAACAAAAAGCATCTGGCCCAGTCGGGGGGGGGGGGGAATCCAGGCCAGGGGGCTTTAGGAAAGAATAGAAAGCAGATAGCTGGGGAGCAAGCGAGGGACGTTCCGTTTCCCAACAGGGAAGGTTCCAGAACAATCAGGAACCTTCTGGAGACAATTAAGACAGGTTGATTAGAACACCTGCAGCCAATCAAGAAGCTGCTAGAATCAATTAAGGCAGGCTAATCAGGGCACCTGGGTTTTAAAAAGGAGCTCACTTCAGTTTGTGGTATGCGTGTGAGGTGTTGGGAGCAAGAGGCACTAGGAGCTGAGAGTGAGAACATGGACGGTTGGAGGACTGAGATGTACAAGCATTATTAGACACCAGGAGGAAGGTCCTATGGTGAGGATAAAGAAGGTGTTGGGAGGAGGCCATGGGGAAGTAGCCCAGGGAGTTGTAGCTGTCACACAGCTGTTCCAGGAGGCACTCTAGACAGCTGCATACCACACGGCCCTGGGCTGGAACCTGGAGTAGAGGACAGGCCCAGGTTCCCCCCCAAATCCTCCAAACTCCTGGTCAGACACAGGAGGAGTTGACCTGGACTGTGGGTTCAGAAAAACAGCCAAGCTGAGGGCTGCCGTGAAGCTCCAAGGCGAGCAAATCTGCCAATAAGTGCAAGACCCACCAAGGTAGAGCAGGAACTTTGTCACAATACACACTACATAAATGTATACTGCTAATGACAAAAATAGACTGCAGGGTGCAGGGGAAGGGGTGGAAGGGAGGTATGAATGATTAAAGATGTATATATTGCAAAGGATGTTGTTCAAGAGGTTATTTCTACACGGGGCAGGTGGGTTGCAAGTACCTTTGCAGTATCCTTTACATAGTTCTCAATGTGTAGTGAGGTCTGGTTGGCTAGTGTTCATGTATCAATGAAATCTTGCATAACGAAGCTGTAAAAGTGCAAATTCCTTTTCAATGTGAAAAGGAGACTACATCTCTTTATTGACTAACAAAATTGTGCTGAACTTTACATGCACCTGGAAGTCGAAAAACTATCTATGAATAAATGAGTTAGTTTGCCAATCCCAGCTGCTGCTAATATATTTTTTCCAGTGTTAGGCATCTGGCCTTAATTTGGAAGTGATCAGTAATGGATACCCTGTATAAACAATTTACACAGAGTTGTCCATAGCATCATTTTTACATTAAATATTTTGTGGGGGTAGTAGTGGGAGGAAGAGAGTGAACTCACCCACCATTATGTAACATGGACAATTTCCAATCTCCTGGAGTAAGGAAAAACACTTGTACAGTGAGCTGTGTGGACTTAATCTTCACTTTGTTGTCCTCTAGGTGGCACTGTTGGTCAGAACAAGACCTATTAAATAGAAGCAGAGTGCATTTGGTTTTTAAGTTCTCCTTCTGAGTCGTGAGGTCACACTGTGGAACAGCCTTTGCATTCATTAGGCAGATGGATAAAAACACCAGCCTCTACTTTTATGAGTGTCTTTTACATTCTGCACAGCTGGGAACATTACTTCTTTAGCTGATAATTACAGCTACTTCACTCTGCTTAAGCCTCAGTTGATTAATACCATTCTTATATAAAACATTAGCTCAAAAAAAGTCAAAGATGAAAATACTATTTCAGTTTAATTGCAGTCAAGCACCCATCCTCCATGGAAAAGGGCAAACCAAATTAAATACCTTATTCCATGCTTTACTTCTATTTGTTTTGGGGATTTTTGTCCCCTTTTCAGTGCAAGAATCCCCCAAACTGGGTTGAGCGCTCTTCTGTGTGGAATAGAAACTGAGAAAATTCCACTTGTGTACCATAGAGGAAGAAATACTTTTCCAGGAATGAAAGTTTTATACCACCTATGTAAATTGGTAATAATAATTTACACTCCCAGAATATCTTCTGTCCAGGGATCTCAAAGCCCTTTGCGAACTATAATGAATTTAGCTTTGCCATTTCATTGAGGTAGGGAAGCATTATTATCCCAGTTTTACAGATGGTGAAATGAAGGCAAAAAGGTTAAGTAACTTGCCAAGATCACACTCAGAGACAGAAAGCCACGAATAAAGCTCTCTTGCCTCTACGGCCTATGTTTAATTCCCAAACCATTCTTGAGTTTTCAAGGTTTTCACCTTGAGGTTTAAAAAACAACCCCCCCCCAACCCCCTAATAGGCCTATGGTCAGCATGTGATTTAGACTAGGCTATAATGATACAATGTTCTGAGCACAATAGGTGTCAAATGGAAATGGAAAGTGTCTGAGGATATTGCTACATATCACTGCATTGTCTTGAACTTTAGTCCTAATTTAGAGCTGGCTTCCTCCTTACTGATGCAACACTTATTTTTCATGGACCATTGATGAAATATTGCAATCTTGATTCCAAAGAGTGAACATTTCTAGGTTCCCAGCACTATCTTTTATTATTAAACGATATTTACATGTAGTGTCATAAGTGTGCATAGCACTTAACCTAGGCCCAGATTGTGAACCCCTTGCTTACTCAAGTAATCCCATTGGAGCCCATGGGACTACTCATGGAACTACTTGCTAGCATGAAAAAAAGGTTCACGATGCCAACTCCGAGTGAGTAAACGCATGATCCCTCCTCCGAAACTGATCACAACACGGGAGGGCTCTAAGGCAGATAACAGGCAGTAGGATGGAAGAAGAAATATGTAGATTAAGGTTATGTGTTTCTTGGGCAGTACATTATACATCCTGCTACAGTACCCAGCACTCTTTTTTTGCCTAGGGGGAGTTTTCGGGGGGGGGGGGGGGTTGGCTTAAAAAGAATTTAGCAGATTATTGTGAAGAAGGAAGATGCATGGCATACAGGATCAGGGAGGCCATCCTAAGCATAGGAGGCAGCTTAAAAGAAGGCAGGAGAGAATTACGGGAGAAGCAGAAAAGGTGACATGGAGAGAGGTGGATTGGTAAAGTTTGGGGTCCGAACACAAGAGTGAAGAGATACAGGCAAGGGCAGAACCTTGAAAGTGAGGATGAGGAAACTGAAACTGATAGGGAGAGAATGATAAAAGGGAGGATGTGGTCATAGTGGTATACAAGACAGATGAGTTTGGCAGCAGTATTTTAGATAAATCTAAGGTTATGTTAGGAAGCTACAGTGGAGAAGGTTACAGTAGGGCAAGTGAGAGATTATCAAAATTTGGACATGGCAGCAGGAATGGAAGGGATGGGACTGATTTTGAGTGTTAAAAAGGAAGAAATGACAAGATTTAGCAAATGCTTGAAAATGATGGTACAGGACACAGAGGAATCAAGCATGACACGTAGGTTACAACTCTGGGGAGTGGGCAAAATTGTGGAACTATCTACCATGATGGTGAAAGAATGGGAGGACTTGGGACAGAGTGAATCATTCTGTTTTTAAGATGTATTCTGACCTTTACAAGAAAAATGACTGCAATATCTCTTAGCCCAGGGCTTGTGTAAGTTTGCTCTGTGGTTTTTGTCAACTCTGATGTAACAATCCATGTATTTCAAACCTGGCTACAGCTGTACATTTGCTAACCTTATATTAGCCAATATTTGCCTAAAATACTCCAGTTTGCATGCTGATTATGTTGTTTGCTATTCCAGTTGATTATCACCAGCTCCTTAAAGAAAAACAAATAGATTAAACTGGGGGCTTAGCTCTGTCTATTCGATATGGACTGTTCCAACAAAAGGACTAGTGCATGGGTTAGGTGTATTTGTTTTGCAAAAGTCTCTTCTTTTTTAAATTGCACAATTATCTGTTACCTATGGTGAAAAATTCATACTTAAATCTGAACATTAACTTATTTCTCCATTTTTTTTTTGTAGCTGGGTTATGAAATTGGCAAGTGGAGCCCTATTAATTTTGCAAATCTTAAGCAACTTGCCCATAAAGTATGAGTTGAACAGGAAATAGAACATATATTTCCTGCCTTCAAGCTGTATGATTTAACCACTAGAGAAGCTGCTGCTTTGTCATAACGTCCGGTTAAACCACAAAGATGTCACAGTACTACTTTTTATCCCTGATGACAACGGGCCTGAGGCAGCTTCTACTAGAGTTAAGGGGAATTCAGGCCTTGTCTACACCATGCGTTAGTTAGTTTTCAACACACTGGCAGGCACTGGGTGATTTGCACCCAGCTGGCGCATATTAAAAGTTCCCTAGCACACATCGATGTAGTCTCATTACAAAACTGCATTATATCAGTGCTTACTGGAGAGCTTCTAGTGTGTGCCAGTGTAACCCATGTACCTCCTGGGTGCGGTGTTCTGTCCCATCTAGTGGCACCGAGACCACTTAGAGAGAGAGATAAAATGAGTCTGCTCTACTGCCTTAGCTAACCGCCAGTTGACTTTTACCTCATGCAGTAGAGGTTCATGCACTAAGCTCCAGAGGCGCCACGTTCGATCCCATCCACTGACAACTGGGGCCTGTCGGCATCACACCAGCAGGGTCCATGAGTACAGTTAGTGCACAATATGCTTGTGTACACTATAATTTGCGCCCCAACTAGTGCACACTAGCACATCCTGTAGACAAGTCCTCCAGTCCATCAGCTCATTTTTTCAGAAGTCCTATAGTCTGAAATACCTTGTCAACAGCAACTATTACATGCCTACTTTTGTTTTAAGCGCTCATAGATTCCAAGGCACCAGAAGGGACCATTTTGATCATCTAGTCTGACCTCCTGTATAATGCGGACCATGCAATTCCCCCAAAATAATTCTTCGAGCACCTCTTTTAGAAAATCATCCAATCTTGATTTAAAAATTGTCAATGATAGAGAATCCACCATGACCTTTGCTAAATTGTTCCAATGGTTAATTACGCTTTCTTTTAAAAGTTTACACCTTCTTTCCATGCTGACTTTGTCTAGCTTCTACTTCCAGTCATTAGACTGTGTTTATACCTTTTGCTGCTAGACTGAAGTGCCCATTATCAAATGTTTGTGATTAGAACAGAGTGTTTGTTCACTCCAGTAAAGTGGTAAGTTGCTTATGTACTGTTTCTTGAAAGGGAACAGCAAACTTAACTTCTTTAGGTGTACCAGGAGAGGGCAGGACACTTCCAGGCAGATGGGTTTTGGGGACATTAGGATGGGGAGTGTGTTTGAGGTCACCTTGCATAAAATAAGTGGGTGACAGAGAGTAGAGTGGGACTGTTTGTGTTGTAGGCAGGTTGCTGGGGGTCAGAGTGCTGAACCCAGGCTGCACAACCCACACACAGGGGCTTTCGTGCTTGTCTGCTGACTGTTGGTATCCAGACTGAGCCACAGCAGCAGAGCATTTAAGGCACCCAGGATTATAGGGCGCGTGGTGACACAATCTTTCACTAATCTGGATTGCACCCCAGAACATCACACCATTGTGTGCTTTATCTGGTAGAACACTGATCCATAAACTTTCAAGATCATTTTCTTCTGAGTTAGCAGTGACTTGGAAACAGGTAATGCCTTTCTTGACACACAGTACCACTTCCCCTCCCTTTTTGCCCACTCCAGCCTTCTTAAATAGGTTATATAGCCATTGATTTTAACATTTCAGTCATGGGACTCATCCCACCAGGTTTCAGAAATACCAACTAGAGCAAATTTATGCTCAAACAAGAAGAATTAGAATTGTTCATTTGTGTCCGATCGCTGGCCATCTTGAAATCACCCATACAGCTGAACCTAGGAGAGCCTCTCTCACTCCCTCGGAAACTCCCCTGTTAGCTGTCTCAGTTCACAGCTCTCTAGTTTGCCTAGCAAATAACTTTTATATCAAATCTCCCTGCTTAGCTCAGCTCAATACCAGAGGGTGACTAGCCATTCAGACACTTCAAAGAGTGGGGTTGATCAAAACTCCAAGGATTAGAGCCTCACGTCCTTTACCAAGGGACCAACAAATGGATCTGTCTCAGCTGCTTACTCAGGGGCCTATGGCCTGGCTACACAACCTATACACAGAGAGCAAACAAACACCAGAAGCCATGGACACTTAGGACAGTGTAGCATTAATAGATATGAACATGTCTGGCAGCAAGTTTCCAGGCAAGTATTGCTCAGTTTAGGTGGTGTTATAAGACACAGGCAAGTGGCTTTAGCCATCTGAAAAGTGCAATGATCTCCAATAAATGTACTACTTGGTATGTCTTATTCCTACTAAATTCCTGGATCAGTCACTCTGTTCTCATTTACTAGCCCTTGAATTGCCCAATGTTATTCAGACTGTTGTGCAAAATGAAATGCTCTTGTTCTTTTCCTCTGAAATCACCTACACAATCATGAACGCTGACAGCGTTAGGAACATTAGTGCCCAGCAGCATTTAACCTTTCAATCAATGACCCTTGTAGAATTTGGCTGCAAAAGTATTAATTTCATTTTCCCCAAGGAATCGCCACATGCAGTGGGCCTGATTTCCTCGCTATGCCTTATCATGTGCAGTCACTTACACCTCTGCAAAGGGTCTATGTTCCTGAGCCAGAATTCTCCACTCACACCAACTCATGAAAGCATTTTACACCCACTTTGACCAGGTGTATGTGATTTTGTGGCACAGCCAGAGCTGTAACTAAGCATTTTAATGCCTGAGGTGAGCTATTATATTTGCACTGCTAGAAGTGATGCGATTTCTGCCTTCCATTTAGCACAGAGGTTTTCAAAGCGTGGAGTGTGCCTTCCTAGCGGGATGCACCCCACAGTTTGAAAACAGTCATCTCCTGCCAGGAGCTGGCAGACTGGAAGCTGGTGGGAGCCACCTGGTCCACTGGGGCCCCTGGCTCTCCACGCTGTGGGAGCTAGGGTGCTGGCTGGCTGCCCAGCAGCCCTCCCTGCCCTGCTTCCCAAGCCAGGCCACCTCTGCACAGCTGAATGCTCCCCAGGCACAGCAGGTGCCATAGCTCCAAGCTGTGCCCCTGACATGCTCTTGCCTGTGCCCCGAAGGAGCTCGGTGCTGGCCAGTGAGACCCCCTGGGACCCGGCCCCTATCCATGGAGCCTGGCTGCCATGGGATGGTCCCAGAGGTGCTCCATGCAGTACTCCTCCCACCTGCCTCTCAGCAGCCTGGTCACACCCCTTAGCCTCCTGGGGACCTGCTATTGCAGCTGAGTCACTGTCTCCACACTTGCTGTGTGCAGAGAGGAACCGCCCTTGCCTGCCCTGCCCCACCCCATGGCTTCCAGGCTCACAGTCACACAGCCCAAGCTCTGAGCTCGGCGCCGTGCCCAGCCCAGGACTTGCTCCTGCCAGCTCTGGAAACCAAGGCCGAGAGAATGGAGCAATCCCTAGGGTTACCATATTTATATTCCCAAATAGAGGACACTGCCAGGGGGAGAGGGAGGTGGAGGTGTGTTTGTGTACTGGGAGGGACATTTGTGGGGTGTTGGAATGGGTTTTTGGAGGGCACTGGAGGGGGTACCTACTGGAGGTGGACTGCCAGTGCTGCGAGGGGGGGATGGGCTGGTTTAATGGTTGCTGCTGAGGGAAAACTGCATGCAGGGTCCCCACTTCCCCACATTCCCGTATCTCCTTCGCTTTCCCATCCCATCCTCCTTCCCCACTGCCCCCCCTCCCTCTACCCACTCCCTTTCCTCTCCTCACTGTTCTCTGCTCCCTCCACTCCCCCAACTCCCACATCCCCCTCTCCTTGCCCCATCCTCCTATCCCCTTCTCTTCCCTTGCCCTATCCCATCCTTGTTCCTTCCCCCTTGCCCTGTCCCCTGCCCTCCCAGGCACTCACCTTTGAACAGAAAGCAGGATGAAGGCCATATAGGGCACTTAGCACATGTAGAAGGGGGAGACGAGCGGCACTAGGACCCAGGAGGTGGCGTCCAGCTGCAGAGGCATTGAGAAGCAGCTCTGGACCAGCCCCTCCACTCCTGGCCAGGGTCTCTGTTTGGGGGGGCAACGCCCCCCAAACTACATCCATGGACTCCAGCCCACGCTGCTGGGCCCAATCCTGTTGGGGGAGGGGTTGATGCTGCTGGGCTGGATCCTGCACGGCCCCATTTTTGCACCCCTTGCCCCGGCTGGCTCTGTGCCCTGGGCAGCTGCCTCTCTCACCCTGCCCTAGTTATGGCCCTGGGCACAAGATAGTGGGGAATCAGGGTCTTTGCAGTTGGAGACCTTTGGCACAGTAGGGTCTCTTGTCCTGTTCTGTATTTTTAACAATACTTTTCAGACATTTTGTCCTATAGAAGGCATGAAGTGAAGAGGCTTTCTTCTCCTCCATCACAGTACAGGAAGTCTGGTCTAGCTGAGCATGTCCAGGTCATAGTTTGGTTAGTGAATCCAGCTGGCTATTGTAACCCACACACCCCCTGGGTGTGGTGTTCTGTCCCATGTAGTAGTGGCATCAAGAGAGAGGGAGAGAGAGGGGGGGAGATATATATAATTAAATGAGTTTGCTCTACAGTATTAGCTAACAGACCATTGGACTTTAGCTCATGCTGTAGAGGCTCATGCAGTAAGCTGCAAAGGTCCCCAGTTCGATTCTGATGACTGGGGTCTGTTGACATTACACTTGTTTTTTTTTCTCCCATAGTGAGCTTTCTAATTGTTTTGTTGATCAGATTGTTCATTTGGACTGAACTGATCACAGCTGTGGCTACAGTGGACAAACACCATGGTTTTACTAGTAATTCACAAAGTTCCATTTTCTTTTCCCTCTCCCTCCCCACCAAAAGCACATTTTAATAGTTTTTGAACATGCCTATGCTTTTGCCTCACGCTTTACTAAGCACAAAAGGGTTTGAATCGCAGTATGATTGATAACCATAGTTAAACAGAACATTAGCCTAATGACATGTAACTCCAGCATGGTTGTTAACTTGTGTACAAGTTTATTCCTTAAAAGGGAACGGAAGTTGCCAGGCTTTAAGTTCAAATGAGTAAAAGACAGACAGGTCCCTCTTGTTCTCATGTGGCTTGTGGCTGTGGCTGTGGAAGCCCAAAGAGAAACATGTAATAGTGAGCTAGTCCTGGGGCATAAGCAGTGCAATTGAATCTGCAGAATAACATGCACATTTCACACCCTCCATGTGTCTGTCCATATGTAGGGTCAAGCAGGCACACGTATGAACCAGAACAAAATCCATATAAAGTGAAAAGGGTGTAATGTATAATTAAGTTGTTTTATTATAGGGGGAACTGTACTTTATATTCTGTGTTTTAACCTTTTTACATACAAAAAAGTACATTTCTGGATTTGGGGGGGATGGAAGCAAAACTCCTCTACTGCTAACAAAAAGACAAAAAAATTATACCAAGGAACCCAGAAACAAATCTGTCCTCCTCAACAAAGAAAATTCAGGATATGCTAATAGCTAATTCAAAAAATAGGAACTGAGTGATTAAGAACTAAAGGGGAAGAAAAAAAACCAGGTAAATAGAGGCAGTGAAATGATTGATTGAAGTACTGTGCTTAGTGTTAAATGAACAAATTAATAACTAGTCACTCACAATGACCAAAGCCATCAACTGGGGAGTGTTGAGAATGTGATCATGGTTTCATACGGGAGAACGCTATACTGCTCTAAACCTCACATATTCATAAAACTATGCTAATATTATACTTGTTATGGCAGACATTCTTCAGATTTAGATATTAAAGGGCTGTGGTCAGTGTTTTAATCTGGTTTCTGATGGTGAGAGGCAATATAACACAAGGTCTTGCCTCTTGTGGAAAAAAAAATTATACATTATCCTCAGCTTCACATCTTATGAGGGCCTGATTCCTGGACTATAAACAATAGAAGAGTAATGAGCAGAGCTGTGTCGGCAGCATGATTTTAGAGCTCAGTACCACCAGAAATCAGTCTGAAATGATTACATATCTCCATTTCTACGTGGAATGAAGTTCTATAATTAAATAGGGAATAAAAAAAGAATAATAGCAGAGCAGTTTTTAAAAAAATTTGCTATGCCAAAACTTTCCAAATCATTTCCACTTACTAGAGGCTGTGGTTGAGTAGTTCCACAGTTAATACAAATAACAGAGGATAGGAGAGAATAGTCTAATACAGCAGTTACTATAAGAGCATTTACTGTTGGTCTCTAAAAAGTGGCTGGCCAAATTATGCTGAATATCTTGTTTTCATTTATTGCATGACATTAAAAGATTGGAATGCATTTAATGTGTTTTTAAGCTAACATAACCATCCTCTGGGTCCCAAAGAGATGTTATGAAGTTGCAAATGGGAAAAGTAGTTTGTGTAATTGTGAAAGGGAGGAGAGCTGGCATAGACATACTTTTTATGAAGATGTAGTTCACATTTGTGAGCCTCCCCTATTTAATAGTATCTGTGTTCTACCACTTGAATGCTTAGAAAAGCTGAACATCTACAAATAAACTATACATCATGATTAAAGACTACTGAGAATTGTTTCTGAAGGGAAAAAAACAACACCACCACCTCTGAGGCGACACCAAAAGATTTGGTGAAAGCGAATGTAGGCTTGGTTTTCAATAGAAGACATGAGAGCAGTTCTGGCAATTACTTTCCCATAAGACTAACTTCCATTGCTACCAACATAATAGAACAAGTTTTGAGGAAAAGTTTGAAGAGTAATGCTGGTAGAAATGGGGACTTGAGTGGAGCTGGATTTGCTTACACCAATAGTGCATTTGGTATCACTTTTCTGAACTTTTAGGGTGAAATCCTGAGTACTGTTGAAGTCAATGACAAAACTCCCATTGACTGTAATAGGGCCATGATTTCAATCTGAGGCCTTTTCTTCACTGGGAAAAAGGTAGCGTGTGTATATGTGTGGAGGCTAACACCTGTTAGCTAACACAAAATAAAATCCTAGTGAAGGCAAGGCCAATGTAGTGTTCGCATGTTATCTCTTTGAGGTAAATCTGGGCTCTCCCCTACTGTGTACCTCAACTGACTAACACTCATGAAAATGACAAACTATATTGTCTACATGAAGATGTTACCAAATATAAGCTAATGTGGTAAAAGTGCTGCCATCCTTTTGGAGCGCTCAGAGAATAAGGGCTTATCTGCATGGGGAAGTTGACTGACAGCTATTTTCCCCATGCAGACACGCCTTAAAAGAACCACAGGTGTAAAGCAGCATGGCTTTATAAAGACCAAACCTCAGCCAGCTAACTGGATAGCTTTTTTGGTAGAATTAGCAAATTAGTTAATGAAGGGGAGACAGTAGATTTAATATTTTGATGTCAGTAAAGCATTTGATGAAATCCCACTTAAAGTAATTCAAATTGGATGGCATGGAAACACTGGGATGTAGATCAGTAAACTGGCTAAAGGGTGAACACAAGGGGTAATGATAAATGGTAAAGTATCTGTTGGGAAAGGTGTCTAGTGGAGTATTACAAGGATCAGCGGTAGGTTTAGTCTTAAAATGTGGGTAACTTGTCAGTACCATGCTCTGTTTCAAGTTGGATACCATGTAGTAATTGTTTTAGACGTAGTTGTTCACATGAGAATCATGAGCCAGTGTCACAAACTGCATTCCATGAGAAAAAGTCAACAGTTCATCACATACGTGTTTGGAATTAAACATTGGTACAAAGTGACTTCCCTGTACGGCTTGCCTCAGCTCCAGCTTTTGTACAGAACAAGAACACACTGGAGGATTAGCATAGTCCTTCAAAGTCATGGGCACTACCATGCTGGTGGAACAGTTCCAGAGCCTTGTTTTGCACCATACACCAGGAACCAGGTACAGCATGTGAGGCTGTAATGAACTGGTTAAGCCACCTGTTAACTCTTTACTTTGGAAAGAGCACTTAGTGCTATCTGCAGATGTATAGATAAGAGCTAGTTTTTAATTTTGCACTTGGCAGCACATCCAAATGATTGCTCTCTAATCTGCTACTAAGTACTGGTAAAGTGCCTTCTCAATGGAAAATTACCTCATCAGTATCATTATGTATGAAATGCAGTTGAAGGGCCCCTTCAATCTACAGTCCTATTTCCATGCTACCTAGGTTGCCAAAGACCAGGAAACTTGTTTATAAACAACTAATGGAGTTTAATATGGACACTTCCATTTCGTCATGACTTGAGTAACTGAGGGACAGCCTTTTACTGGGCTTCCTGTATGACCAACAAGGGTGGGTTTTTAACTTCTCTGAAATAAATGAGTATGTGACTAGTAACCAGATCAATTCAACACAGTGGAAGACAAAGTGTCATGTACATAGGAAAAAGATTACTGCCATTAAACACAATACACAAGATGATTATGCACACTATAGTTTTTGTTTTGCTATTGTTACTTAAATAGGTACCTGAATATTAAGTGAAAGTTGCTCTGGGAAGGAGAGAGAGAATAGAAAAAGTGAGATGTATAGGTGGGAGAGATGTGCATAGCTACACCTTGGGAGGAGATACCTATAGGCTATATGACGTCTTGTAGTAGATCCTTGTTCTTTCCATGATATATAGGAATGCACTCTCCATGGCAGGGCAACCTCAATGGAAGGTAGTGGTGTCACGTCTTTAAAACCTCTTCTCTGGTGGTCTTCCTAAGCTAGAATTTGGAGTGTTTCAGGGCGCACCATGTATGATCTAGTTATTTAGTAAAGCTTTTACCTGTTTTTTAGTAACAGGAGGTTTGCAGGGATGGGGAGGGAGGTTGTTAGTAAGCAACCTACTAATAGGCTACCATCTATTCCCACAATTTTGTGAAACCCTGATTTTACCAAAGTTCGTTCTTCCCTGCATTATAAAATTTCTGCTACAGGTATAGCAGCCAGCAGGAATTTGGGAGGAGCTCACTGATTTCAAGCCACAAATTTGAGAGGCAATAAGTAAGATTAGCCGTTCTATGTATGCTAGCAAATTGAGAGTGTTAAATAAGGGTTCTGCTATTTCTCACCTGGCAAACTGCAATTAATGTGTAGCTGGTGAAATCCTTCCAAATAAAGAAGTCATTGTTATGTTTATAAAAAGCATATGACAGAGTGATAAAAGGCCCAGTTTGTTTGCTTCAGTTTCACTTATAATTAGTCGTCCTTCTTTCATTATCTTTATTGCAGGCTATTCCTCCTTAATAACTTCAAACTCTCAATGCTCTTAAGTGCAGCAGGTCACCAGTAACTGCAGCTGACACGTCAGGTGATAAACTAATAACTGTGCCGAACTAAAGGTTCATCTAGAGATGATCAGATGACTACAAAATCTATAGCTATAAAGGTATGTCTACACAGCAGGTGGAAAGTGTAATTCCAGGTCAAGTAGCCATAGACATGCCTAAAAATAATAACATACACAGCAGTACTGGCAGTGGCTTGGGCTAGTGGCTTGAGTACGTATTCAAAACAGTTGTTCTACAACCTGTCCCCTCTCAGATGTAGAAGGAATGTGATGAATATTCTCTCTCTCTCTCTCTCACACAGAGTCATTTCATGAGCAACTCTGAT
Source organism: Lepidochelys olivacea (assembly GCF_965140295.1). Taxonomy (NCBI): domain Eukaryota; kingdom Metazoa; phylum Chordata; order Testudines; family Cheloniidae; genus Lepidochelys; species Lepidochelys olivacea. The sequence goes on along the minus strand of NC_140415.1, from coordinate 81,027,936 downwards.
AGAGATGTAAGGCCCAAGGCAGGGGCAGAAGGGTCCCAACAGGTGGACAAAACCCAGATGGAACAGACAGGTGAAACTCAAGTATTCTGCCTTAACATACCTGGCAATAATCTCACATGTTTTACTGCAGCAGGGGATGATCTGATCTTTATTGACTAGACCAGGTTCAGAGCTGTGAGATAGAGGGCCTACGTGTTCTTACTAAATGAACCTTGCAGAGATTTTATGGGCCCTTTCCCAGCAGCTCTCTATTTCCCAGTCTGGGGAGGGCATTGCACCGTAATTGGCACTTACACAACACCTTTTGGCTCTAATCCCATAGTGCTATTGAAACATTTATAACACACTTGTGAAGTAATCCACCATTATTCCAGATTTACCAGAAACTGAGACACAAATGATTTGCTGAAGGCAGTGTGCAAGTGACACTCCCAGGATCAGAAGACAAGTATGAGTTCTGGCCTTCACCCACAGCAGAGCAGTGCAGCACAGCACTTACTTCTCCTGCATTAGAAAGAAATTAGATTACTTGGATTCACCTTACCTTGAATTGTGCCATCTGGGTTAAAGAGACAAGAGCTACACAGAGATCCTCTTCACCCACCTTGTATCTCTCTAATACAGCCACAACAACATGTAGGTTAAAGGGCAGCTGGCAGCCTAAAGACCTATTAAAATAAATTTGGATTACTCCTTTACTGCTGCAACTGTTTGTTCTGGTCACTGTTATCTCATATATGTGCTTAGAGAACAGTATGGTTAGTGATAAATCTTTAGCTTACCTGCTCTCCTTCCCAGGCTTCTGTAAGACTTCATTCAGCATATTATAAATATCCTCACAAAGCTTTTTCATAGCAAAAACATGACATACTTGCAGTTATCAGGGAGTAATAGATCTGCTGTGTTCAGTGAGTGGCAACAGTTGCTAGGAAGTTCTCTTGATTTTATAGTACCCAATCGTCAGTTCTTAAAGGCACAGTACTTCTATTAACTGATACCTAAAACACTATTACTACCACTTCCGAGTAAACAGATCTGTCTGGTGGGCATAAGGGAGGTGTTGGGGGATATAGAGCCCATTTTCATGTTATGTCAAAACAACAAAACAAAGCAGAAACTGTTCCAGGCTGTTGTGGAACTAGCACAGGGGAGGGGAAAGAGAATCAGTCTTGCCCAATTACCCCATCAGTTCTGGAGATGAAAGCTATGGAAATTCTTTCAGTCCTAATGTACCTGAGGAGGGGATAGACACAGACCCTAGGAAAGTCCAATAGGCCAATTTGCATTTATAACTAGAACTCCAGGAGAAGTGAGGGCTTGTGTATGCATGAGTGAGAGTTCTGGGAAGCTGCTCTGTGTTAGGCTGGTATAATGTGAGAGCAAAGGGTTATGGCTAGCTAGGCACTTATGTAAAATTAATATTGACAGCCCTGTGCTATGGACCAACCTATTCTTTACTTAAATAATTGATGTCATCTTACTTCTTAGCTATTGTTATATTAGCTTTGACTTTTTGTGAGTTTCCTACCCCAAGTACTGTAAATCGTTTGCAATTGTTACTTGCTTTAGGGTTATGCATCCTTTTCAAGGGGCACCATTTCCCCCACCTGCATGGGTGTGAAGTTGACACCACATTGAATCCTTATGGACCATCCTCAATCCTCATGCTGTACATTATTTCATCCCCAGGGTGAGGATAACAAGTCCTTGCTAGAAGAGTACAGTAGGCAGTCAAAATTTTTAAAAGTGGCTGATGGTTTTGGGAACGCAGCTTGTGACATCTTTAGGGGTGTCTGATTTTCATAGGAAGTTCAACACTTTCTGGAAAGCCCCTTTTAAAGGTGCTTCAAATTGGACACCTAAAATCACTAGTCACTTCTGAAAACTTGGGCTTCTCCATTACATTTTCCCCATGAAATTTGTAGGAAACAAAATTACTCTGTAGAGAATTCCAGCAAGTGCATTTTGTATCCATTTGTTTGGTAAGTAGCGTAGTCCTTCTTCCCTGTCCAACTAGTTTGATTTTAAAATCTAAAAGACACCATAAAAACCTCCTGATTAGCAGTTCCTCATCACTAAGTTCAGTAAAGATCTCTTCCAAAGTGGGTGTAATCAGAGCTTGCCTAGCATAAAACCCCTCCCCACTGCACTTGCTGTTAATAGGTAGAACTATTTGGTATGGTCTTCAAAATAAAATCAGTTGACCCTGTTTCTGAGACAACTTTTCTGTGCTTTGTAATTTCAAGAATTGCTTTTAATTGATACCCTCTGCAAATTCAAAGTCAGCTTTTCAGTTGGATGGAGTTACATAGGCAGCTCTGTATAGTCTCCACAAGGTTTAAAAGACACCAGGTTTAGGAATATTGTTCAGATGTATTTGAACACAGACTGTGATAGTCTTTACTCCATCCTGGGCTCTGCTTAGAGGGCTCTCTTTGAATTAAATAGGAGGCATGTGGGCACATCCAAAGGCAACATTTGGCCCTTAGATCTAGATAATGAATTTTTTTTTTTGGACAAATAGTTAATTGCCAAAACATGACTTGAAACTTTATGTGAATTTGACCCAATTAGTTCTCCCTGGAAAAAACTTATTGCAGGCCAGCAAAATAAGACCAAATGTATTTTCCCCATTTTAACTTTTAGCCCAGGGGTTAGGGTATTTGCATGAGATGTGGGAAACCCCAGCTTAAATTCCCCCCACAGAGCAAGGACTTGAACTCAGCACTGCCCCCTCCCAGGTGAGTGTCTCAAAATCATCACTCGGCTATAGAGTCATTCTCTTGTGCTGCCTCTCTTTGGCTCACTGAATGTGTAGGTAGGTCCACAAAGTGGACCAGCTTCAACAGGAGAGATTGAGAGCAATGCCTCCTAAAACAGGCTATAGCCTGGTCATTACAGTGCTAACCTGGGAGACAGCAAATCTGAGTGCTAGGCACAGCTCCAGAGGGGGGGGGATTTAAACCTGGTCTCCCACATCTCAGACAAGTGCAATAACCATGGCCCTAAAGGTTATAAAACAAACATATGCTCACTGTTATTTCGCTTGCCTGAAACAGACTTTTCTGATCTGCAGACAAATCCCAAACGTTTTCAGCACTAAACCAAAACACTGATTTTTTTTTTTGCCTAACTCTACTTAAAGTTGCCTCAAGAGGCAAAAAAATTTAGTACAATCTCTGTTTTGACATCTCTCCAAGTAACGTCATGGAGAAATCTATTACCAGCATTGGCACACAATTCATACTGCAAACTCTGAGGCCCAGGTCTACTGCTGGCCTACAGCTCTTGTAGACCAGGTGTTTCCAGGGGCTGTTGTGGGATGGACCAGGCTGTGTTAGGGTGAGAGGAGATCAGACTGGGGAGATCCAGTGTTTTGGCCATTCCTCACTACCATAATCCTCAGCAGCGGAATCACATTAGGACAGCTATCGGCAGTGTCCTAGCTTGCACTAGGGGCTGAGCCAGCCCCTGGATAAGGGAGTTGCCTCTCCTGTCCCTTGCATTAAATTCTCTGGTGGAAGTCAGCTACTGCCCTCCATTGCACCCATGCAACTCCACTGACCTCACAAGTGAGGGCAGAATTTGGCTCATGTTTGAGAATGTGAGGTGAAAAGTTGTGTGTGGAAATATCTTAAGATGTTTATCAGTTTGCTCAACTAGTAATATTTATACATCTAAGTAAATATGAAAGACCTTCCCAGAAACTTTACAGCCACAAAGAGTACATTCAGTGGAACTTCTGCCATCTGTGTTTCGGGTGGGATGGAAAGTGGCCACTTGAGTGTGGAACTCTAACTTCCAGCATGCTGAAGAGCCAAGCCTTGTGGTGCTCTCTTCACTGTGGTGTGTATTTGTGGGGAAACCACATCAACCTGAAATAGATCCACTGAATGGGAGAGGTGCCCATGTGCACCATATACTACTGTCCCCTGGCTCAGCTGTGCAGATCGCTGCACCTTGCCTACAGGCTGAGGGCGACAGAGGCTTCTGTCCCACATTCTTCAGGCACAGGTTTACCCAAGGTTCACAGCAACATGTTACAAATATTGGCCAGATCCTCACTAGTGCTAGAACTAGGGGTGCTGTTGGGGCTCCAACACTCCTGTGCTTGAAGTAGTAAGAACCACCACATGCATGGTTTCCATCAGCAGCATCCCCACTATAAAAATTGTTCCTGCAAATCCTCAGCTGGTGTAAATTGGCCCTGGTGTTACATGGATTTACAGCAGCTGAGGATCTTCTCCAGTGGCCGGAGATGAGGAAAAATGCATCCACACTGAGAATCTGAATGAAAGCCTTCAATGGAAAGACTCTCATGGCCTGCATTAGGCTTTTGATCAGGCCCTAGCTGCCTTGTGTAGTATGATGTATTAGAAGAAGGTTTGAAAACAGATTCTGGAGGCACAAAACAGATTCAGAGTAAGAGCAACATTTCAGATTGCAAAAACCGGTATCAGCTTTGTTTATGGTATAAAACTAACTGCCACATGTGGAATGTACAAGCAAAATTGTAAGCACCAAACTTTTTAAAAGTTTATTTTTTATTAAACAAAATAAGGTACATTTCACAGAAATTATAAAAATACATATATAAAATCTGTTTACTTACAGGCTCTATCTTATGCTAATCTAAATATTGCCTCATGAAAAACCAACCAACCAACTTGGTAAACCAAAGAGTTAAAATCAACAGTTCATCATTTAAGGCTCTGTGAAAACAGAACAATGTAACAAGAGGGACACCTATTTTTCTTCTGTTCACTCCAGTAGAATAGCTTCTGTCTTTGTATTTTCATTAACTTGACAGTTCCCATTGTGTAAGGGTGATAGACTCTGTGGGATCTTCCGTGACCAAATTAGCTATGGGACTCCCAGTAACTGGAATGGGAACTGCACAGCTAAGACCTCATGCAACCCTTTGAAAAGCTGACAGTGTGTTAGCACTGGAGGGCATCATGAGCAAACTGTGTTACAGTGGTAGATTTAAAATATACTGGAGATTTTAAACTGTGCTTAGGTGGCACCCTGGGCTGCTATCCTTATAAACAGTTTGCAGAAGCTACAGTTCATAGTGGGTGGGGTATTCTGTAAAAATTGTGAGTGATTGCATAGGGCTTGATCTTGTCATCTACTGGTGGCTTAATTTGCATTGAAGTCAATGGGCCAGATCCTCAGCTGGCATTAAGCTGGTATAGCTCCAATGAAGTGAATGGAGTTGTGCTGATTTACACCAGCTGAGAATCTGGCACATAAGGAGAAGAGTGCACTCAGCACCTCAGAGAATCAGGCCCAGAGAGACCAGACATGAAGTTGTTTGACACATGCATAGATTTTGGGGAACTGGGGCAGAAGAGAAGAAAACTAAAAATGGAGTGTTTATTTATAACTACAGTAATATTAGAGAGACAGGTGTCTCTCTCCAAAAGACAACAAGCATTTGCACATGATGGTTCTGTAGCTGTACATCCAGGACCAAATTCTGCTCTGTCACATCCATGTAAATGGAAAAACAAATAGAGATAAAGGGAGTTACTCCAGATTTACACTGGAGTAACCAAGAACAGAATTTGGCCCCAAACTATAAAAATCACATTGTGTCTACTGATGTGTGACTAGCAATGGAAAGACATTATTGTCAGAATACACAGATATATTTTATTGCACAAGAATAAACCACTCTCCAGATTCTTGAGATAGAGGAGCTACTGCAGGAGTCTAAGTGTGGCTTTAGATTAAAAAAAACCGGAACACGAACTCCAGCCTGCAGAGTTCACTGCAGTGTTTGATGCTGCTTATCAGACACAGGAGAATGAGGTATGAAGTAGTCCAGAACATGAAGGTTTCAATCACCATCTTCAAGTAGTCTTTGTAAGTTGTTTTGTATCTTAAAGAAGAACAGAAGGTTCAGATAAACTTACTTCTTATTCACACAGTTAGAAGGCATTCTTCAGTGCAAGTCTGAATGCACCAGTTAATTCTGGCACTGCTATTTATACCCTTTTAAAATGGTTGCTATACTGAAGTCAACCCAACATCCATGTGTATCAGCCAGGTACAGAGCTGTCTCTTGGGTACGGCAAATCGGGGCGACTGCCCTGGGTCTCATGCTTTGTGGGGTCCCCGCACTGCGATAAAATTGTGAGGAGGCAGGCGGGGAGGTGAGGCGGGAGGGTGAGTGGGGTGAGGAAGCGGATGGGGAGGTGAGCGGCAGGCAGCTGGACAAGGAAGAGCCCCCCTACCAGAAACTTCCCCTTCCCCCAGCGCCTCCGACCTGCCAGTGGGCCCTACCAATCAGCGTCTCCCCCTCCCTCTCAGTGCCTACTGCCTGCCGGGAATCAGATGTTTCATGGTGTGAGGAGGCACTAGGGGGTGGGAGGGGAGAGGAGTGAGGGCACAGCGCGCTTGGGGGAGGGGGCAGAACTGGGCAGGGAAGAGACAGGGTGGAGGTGGGAAAAGGTGGGGTGGAGGCAGGTCCTGGACGGAGCCAGGGGGAAGCACTCTCCCTCCCCCCGGCAGATTAGAAACTCTGCACCTTTGTCCCGGGCCCGCACCCTCCTAGGGATGGCCCTGGCCAGGTACAAACTCAGTTGGAAAGCTGGAACTGAGGTGGCAGGACTTAGGAGCACTTTAGGTAAATTCCATAGCTGCCTAAGTTTGAGTTAGTGAAAGAGCAGGGCTACTCCATGAAGAACAGTAAAGTTGGTAAAAAACAAACAAACAAACAACCCCCCCCCCAAAAAAAAACAGTAATTAATTTCATTAAAGTTTTGAAGTGATTTATCAATATGTTGTAATTTTTCAGAATTTCATAATTGATCTTTTTTGATAATTGAAACATGGTGACCATCTTTATAGGTGGCCAAAATCTCAAGAAAACATCTATAGAACTTTTATCAAAAGCCTTTGGGTTATTCAAAGTGGGAAATTCAAAGTGTTTTGGCAAGCTCAAACAGGACAGGCTTCCCCCTCATCCTATGGACAGTAGGACACAATCTACAGATCATGAGGTAAAACATTCTATGCTCCAGAAATTAGCTTCATCCTTTATGTAGAAGCAAGGTGGCAGCCAGCACCAGGGAGAAAACACTGGGCTCTATTCTCTGCCCAGCTGCTTTGTGTTGTTGAAGGCAGTGCAAAGCAGCCAAAATGCTACCCAAGGGAACCATTGGATGTTGCAAAGCTGGCTTAGCCAGCCCTGTGTCTCCTGTTTCTCTCCCCACTTAGCATAAGGCATGTCAAGGTGTTCTGCCAGCGCCTCAGCTGCCGTAGCCACTGGCTACAGATGGTGTAATATGGCGCTGCCTTAAGGCTGCTCTAAAATTATGCCATGTCCAGTCCAGCCCCCAGTTGACCCAGGATCGGGGAAAGTTACCTTAAAGCCACATCATCATACCTCACTCCCCTCCCCCACACTTTCCTGAGGCTCACCAAACAAACACTTTAAGAAAAAAAAGTGGGGATGGGTTCACTGAGGGAAGGGAAGAAAAGAAAAAAATGAAGTTGGCTTCCAGGTTAATATATACAAATTTATCTAGTGCTTGCATTTTAATTTTATTCCCTTTTCAGAAGAGGTGGAGGAGTCAACGGGGATCCTGGGGCTCCTTTATGTGAGGCACACCAGTCCTTTTGGTTTTTAATTTCAAGCATTTGTCTGGTGCATACATCTGGTACGTTTGGCAATCATACTGTATGAAGCCCATCAAAAATAGTCTAGAAGTGCTAGATATTGTGGTACTAAGCCAATGGGAATTCAGTGGCCGACAAGTGTGGAAATCAATAGAGCTGGGAGAACCACAAGATTGCATTCAAAAGAGGTCACTGCAACAGGGTCAAATTCAGAACAGGCTTTTTGAGAGTAGGTTTAAGGCCAGACTTCGGCAAGTCTATGGGGAAGATGTGATGAGGAGAGGAAAGCATACATTAAGTACAGGTACCAGAACTAACTACTTTCCTCACTTAAAAAAAAAATTGTAACATCAGAGCACAATGTCAATCCAGCAGTAAAATTTTCACAAACCACAAACAGCTCATTATTTCATAATATTAACTTAGGTACTTGCTAAGGTTTAGCAACTCATTACTGAAGAGTGCCAGTGCTCCTTTAAGAGAGGTGTGTTGGTATGCAACAACCTCTGCTCAGAGGACGCGAGGACCATTGTGTTGTAAATTGGCAGCAATCCAAGTGTGAAAACAAGCATAGTTAAGGTATCTTTAGGGGTTCAATTCTTTTGGCCCCAGTTGAGCAAAGCATTTAACTTTAAGCATAGGCTCAAGTCCCACTGAAATCCATGAGACTTCAGAACATGCTCATGTGCTTTGCTGAACTGAAGCATTAGTCTTTATATGAGAAATCCCATTGTAATGATTTGGCCTGTGTACTTGGGTCAAGACTGCAGGAGCAGTCTCTGAATATATCTTACCATATAGTGAGTAATCTCCTCTCACTCACTAGTTTTAAACTAGTAAACATTGACACTGAAGTCAATGGAATGACTTCAGATTTACACTGAGGAAAGAATCAAGCCCCATTTCTTTGGTAGCAAAGTTGTTCTGAAACCTTTGACATATAGCTAGCACGGATATTAAGAAAAGTGGAAAATTAGTGGAAAATGTGAATGCATCCAATGAAGTGAGCTGTAGCTCACGAAAGCTTATGCTCAAATAAATCTGTTAGTCTGTAAAGTGCCACAAGTACTCCTTTTCTTTTTGTGGATACAGACTAACACGGCTACTACTCTGAAACCAGTGATATTAAATAATCTCAGTGACATGCAACCTGAAAAGTTTGCTCTTGAAAAACAAACTGTATTAAAGACCTTGGCAAGCTATCAACATTTTAGAAACAAACACTCATGTGATTTTAGTATGTAGGAATTCAAATAAAGGGTTATTACAGTAGAAATACAACTTACATGCTGTGTCAGTGGAAAAAAATGAAACACCTTAGTTTTAATTATCAGTTTACTGCACTTGAAATACAAATGTAACCAATTGAAAATATACCTTCCTGCCTACCCTTCTTTTGTTTGATTTTCCAGCTGGGGAAAGCAAATACATTTAGTTCTGCAATTAGTAAATGGAAGAGAGAAGAGGTCATCTGCAGGGAACAAATGGCTGGTGCATTCATGTTACCAAGCAGTAACAGGCTATTACTAAATATCCACTTTGTAGGTGAACACTGGCATTCCAGCAGCTTTTATTGTTTGGACAAAACAGGCTGAAGAAACAGATCACCTAAGAAAGGTAATATCAAAAATCTGTTGCCTTACCAGCCAAAAATGAAGGTCATTAACTGATCATAAACACAACAAATCACTGGAGGTTTCAGAGTAATTAAATGGCAATTGATCTCTCAACCTCTCATAAGGGAGCACTCACATATACTGACACAGGTGCTCGGGCTTAACTATTAATTTATGCCATTGTCCAAGAACCATCTCACCTCAAGAAGGTGGTGCACACTCTTCCAGAGATGCTGTTCTGAGATCTACAAAAGCAAATCTTTCCCAAAAACTTTTGGGAAAGACAAACATCAGTGGTTTGACAAGGACCTGCTGTCCTCATCATGTATGCTGAGTATTGGGCATTTAAGTACTTGCCTTATTTTATTCATCTCAAAAAATTACCTTTTCCAATTTTATGAGGTTAGCTGTTAGTTCACCACAGAGGGCATCAGCATTAATTTGCAGATGGGATCCCAGGCCTTGTTGCACTGGCTGGCTGTTAAACAAAAGAATGAGATGTGAAGGAGAAAAGCAAAGATGAGGACATGTAATAGAAATTTTATATAGAGAGCAATGAATGATTTGAATGGGAACATTGTTAGTGTGATACTTATTTAGCACAGTATTTCTGTAATGTAATTTGTGCCCCCAGACTACATTCTTTACTAGACTAATTCTACAGAAACCAAGATGGAAATTAAGCATTTTTATTAGTAAAACCCCTCTAAGTATGCTTGTGTCTTATGACATGGATCCAAACAAAGTGGGGAAAAAAAACTGTGGAAAGTGCACATTAGGATCACTCTATATCCTTTAAAAGTTTGGACCACATTGGAATGACTCTCCCTCCATTATCAAAGTGGTTTGAAGGGGCCATAACAGTCTCACACACTCTAAATAAGGGAAAAACCAGTGGATGAACAGCTTTCCAGGCATTCCAGTTAAGGATAAGGCATTTTTCCCTTCTTACTCCTTTAAATTAATAATCAAGAGCCTAACTCTGCCCTCTACTAGATACACACTACCCCCACTGTCAGTGGAACCTGCAGAAGTAACTGAGAGCAGAATTAGACCCTAAATGGTGCAATAGTTTCTCTAAATGGCCTGGAGTGTTTTTGTCATGGAATGTTTTATTCATGGAGGACTGCCTCAGGAAAATGGAGTTAGAAGTGTAACATAACTTGACCCAAGAGATTGGGCCCTTTCAATACTTTGCAGACAGGCCCACCCATTCTGGGTACGGCACTGCCTTGTGTTAAGTTTAGCTTTAGCTTTTTGTTGCTTTCTTTGGCTGCTTGCTTTTCAGGGCGTGCTTCGCCAGCGGGCAGACTGTGTCAACATTTCCGGGTACAACACCTGCTGCTGCAGTTTTGCATGCTGGTTTACTATTTGATTTTTAACTGTTTTTTGCATGCTAGATTAGGAAGGTTCACAGTCACATGGGGGAGAGAATATAGTCCACTCTTGAAAGTAATGCTAAATAAACTAGTCAGTTTCCCCTACTATATCCACCTGTGAACCCCACTAGCTATGGTTTTGGTGCAGCGACTAGGCGTTGCTATGTCTGGGTAGGATCTTAAGTTTCTGGGGCTTAGACCAGTGCTGGGTCAGGAGCCCTAGCTGAAGCAAGTTGTGCTCTGCCCTGCTGTGGAATAACTATTTCTTCTCTAATTGGCTCTCTTAAGGACAGCTATCTCCCTCCTGCTGGGTCCCATTCCTTCCCTGAGCTCGGGAATCATGTGCTTCCAGCAGACAGAATGTAGGAGCAGCCTGGGGAAAAATCTGTATTGTCAGACTTTCATAGAGCCCCCAGCTGCTCTGTGCTGAAGACTAGGTTGCCTCCCGACAACAGGTAGGTGCAGAATGAGGTTGGCAAAGGAAACGTTATTTGTTTTTTTGTTTATAAAAACAGCAAAGAATTGGGGCCTGGAGAGGGAACTATGATGTAACGAGGAGCAGGCCCTGTGTTTGCTTAGGTACCTCAGGAGGGTCAGTGAATTGCTTATAAATATACTATGTACCTCACTGCCTTTTACCCAGGATGATGAATGTTTATTTGGAGGGTCCGAAGGGTTAATCCAAAGTCTCCACACACTACTTACTTTTTATTGCCTTTTCCATTAACTGAGGCCATTGTTTTGGTGCATGGAAATCTATTTTAAACCACCGGAAAGTGCAGATGAGAGTTTATTGGTGTGGTATTGGGATTGTGCCTTCAATGGCTGAGATTACCAGACAGAGTCTGGATGGGGCAGCGTGAAGCTCTTGTTAAGCACAGCCAACTGGAAGCAAACACAGAATAAACTTGATCTCCTGCAAGCACCTTAAGCACTAAATGATCCCTGAATACCACAATGGCTGTACTAGAAATAAATGCTTATTAGATCTGACGTCTTCTATGTTTTTAGTGCAATATAGTCCTATTCAGAGTACATAGTAGTCAGTAAGAATAAATATTAATGAGTTAGTGGATTAGGTTATTGATATTGACATTAACATTAACTGAATTACTTGTATTTTCCTAAAAAGAAAAGGAGTACTTGTGGCACCTTAGAGACTAACAAATTTATTTGAGCATAAGCTTTCGTGAACTACAGCTCACTTCATCGGATGCTGTAGCTCACGAAAGCTTATGCTCAAATAAATTTGTTAGTCTCTAAAGTGCCACCAGTACTCCTTTTCTTTTTGCGAATACAGACTAACATAGCTGCTACTCTGAAACCTTGTATTTTCCTAGCTGCTTCTCCCCTTTCCCCATTAATATATTTTACAGTTTAAGGCTAGGTCTGCACTTAAAAGTTTTGCTTGGAGAGCTATGTCAGTTAGGAGTATGGGGGAAAAAATCAAGCCCCCTACCAACATAGCTATGCTGACAAAGCCTTAGTGTAGGCACAGTTATGATGACAAAAATGTCCTTGAGCTGGTATAGCTTATTTTATTTGAAAAACTGGTATAAGGTATACCTGCAAAAAGACCCAAAAAACAACCCTGCCCCCCCATCTATATAAACTATGTCCCCAGTGGGGGGTTGCCAATATAATTATACCAGTATAGCTATACCAGCAAACCCTTTCTAGGGTAGATCAGACCTAAATCTATGAAGCAAGAAAACAGCCACTGGGGACAAATTTTTCCCCTGACCTGAGCTCTGCATGCTGCTGCAACACTGAGGGAATGGAACTGGGCCACAAGGGTCATGGGAAAATTCCCCTAGCGAACGCACAGCAGACATAAGTGGCCTTAACAATTTCTGGTGGAGGGGGCAGGCCCATAGTGCACAGCACTATGGGGGGTTCCAGCCTGCTCTGAACTGTGTAGCAGTCTATAGGTGCCCTTCAGGAGGCTGCTGTAAATTAAAAGACTTTTTGCCTGCTCTAATTTATGCTGATGATGGCCACACTGGCACTCAGAGCAGTCCAAATTCTTGAGGGAGTAAACCTTTTCCTTTCCTTTGTGCTGCATCACAAAATGGAGTACTGGTGCAGTAGGAGGGGTGTAGCCTGAAGATGAAGGTAGCCCAAACCTTCAGGAACCCTTTTCCCCACAGTGCACACAATCAGACGAACCTGCCTGCAGGTTCTGACCTGTCTAAAGCAGGGATCTCAAACTCAAATCACCACGAGGGCCACATGAAGACTAGTACATTGGCCCGAGGGCTGCATTGCTGAACCTTTTCATACAAAGATACAAAAGCGCCCCCCTCTGCCCCTGGTCCCACCCCCACTCCATGAGGGCCTGCCCCTTCCCTGCCCCCATTCCAACCCCTTCCCCAAAGTCCCCACCCCCTCGCTGCCCCTATTCCAACCCCTTCACCAAATCTCCACCCTAGCCCTGCCTCTTCTCCACCTCCTGCTCTGAGCGCGCTGTGTCCCCGCTCCTCCCCCCTCCCTCCTGGAAAGTCTTAAGTGGGGCCAAAGAACTGTCTAGAGGACATGGTGTGCTGGGGTGTGGGGGGGTGGAAGGAGGAGGAGGTGGAGCAGGGGGTGAGAGGAGCTATGCTGAGCCACAGGAAATAACTCGTGGCCTGTGTGTTTTAGACCCCTGGTCTAAAGCTAGCCAGATAGCACCTGGAGAATACAGGTTTCCTTTGCAGAACAGCCAGTTTCAGGAACTCTGAAATATGCCTCTTTGAAGGGAGGGTACAGTCCAACTCTAGATTGTCCCATAACACCCTGTGTCACCTTTAGTCCCAATTAACTGAAATTTGCTTAAATCCAGGTTATACCTAAATTCTCTTGAAGTACTTTTACCCCAATGCTCCTGAGAAACAGAAGAAGTTATGAGATGAGACTAATGCAGGCTCAAGAACTGCATAGCACTAAATTGTTGTCAATTATCATGAGGTTTTGAAGAAGACAGGTGTCCAGCAGGGCTTAGCGTGTAAAACAGAAGATTATTATTCTCCTTTAAAAATGATGTCTTCTTACTCATTAATATGGGAGGCAACAAAGGAAGCCATGGAGACTAGCTGTTCCTCCAGAACATTGATTTTATATCTCATGTAGAAGGTAGATAGGACTAGGACACAGACACTGCAGGGGAAAAATAAAGGACAAGACAACTGCGTTAGTTGGAACATAGTACCCTCAGACAGATGTATCCAAAAAGAAGTTTGATAATACTTGTCATTTTAAAAATCAGTGAATAAAGTTATTTGTGCACTGTACAATTCCAAGCGTGGGATTTTCAAAGCTGCCTTAGAGCACTGAACTCTCAATTCATCTGGTGCCCACATGTTTCAGGTAACTTTGAAAAATCTCATCCTTAGAGTCTACAGCAGGGCTAAGTGTTATTTGGGTGGACATTTATGTAGTGTTCTTAAACTTAGCTGTCACAATCACCACAGAGGTTTCTCTAGGGCATAGGCTAGAAAATCCACACCTACCCTGGAGCACTTCTTTGAGCAATTTAGAAAGTTTACAAGAAATGGTATTCTTCTGCTGGCTTTTATGCAGCAGAACACATTTTACTGTAAAATCCTATTACTGGTACACAAACAAGGAGGAATGAAGAAACCCGCTTTTAAACATGCTTCTAGTTTTACACTGGGTGGGGGTGCAAGTCCATTGAAATCAGCCCTGTTGTAAGACTGGTGTAATAAAGGTATGAGGAGACTCTGATGGTCTTGGTAAAGAACTGTTCACTTACAGAACTGCATAGATAACAAGTATGTGGTTCAGAGACAAAAATCTGTGGGACTTCACTCTGTGGAAGAATCCAAAGGCTCCAGTCTGTCCTGTTGTGAGAAGAACAGAATTATTTTGATTAAACTGGACTGACGTAGCACAACAAAAGAGACTTTGCAAATATGTGGCAAAGGATGTAAACAGTAAGAGACAGATACCCTACCGATGTAAATTGGCCTGTACTTATGTGGAGCTACACCAATTTATACCAGCTAAAGATCTAGCTTTGGTTCTTTACCATTTCTGGGAATGTTCCTGCCTGTTCCTTCAGGCATATGTTTACTGCATAGGTCTGTATGGATAGACTTTGCTTCTGCCTTGGCAACTTTCAGATGAGTCTGGGTCTCAATGACATGGTAATCTGTCAAAAACAAGATTGGATTTTAAATTAAATGAAGCACAAAGGAAAATGTTTAAGGTCAGCTAAGACAGTTTCTCCCAATATGAAGATCTGAAGGGAAGCCCTTCTGGGATCTGGATACAGGTGGCTTAATTAGAAGATTCATCTTAAGATTTTAGTACAATCTGCATAGTAGTTCAACATTTTACAAGCTTAAAAAAAAAGCAGTGGTGAAATGCTTTGCTATAATGTATTCAAGTTTCAAGTTCCTTTGGCAAGTTTAAAGTTAGATGGCAATGCTCATGAGCATTGCCAGTTATCAGTGAAGAACATGTACAAATACTAGACACAAATATTCTATAGTAGTGATCCAAACCAGTGCAGTAGCAATATCATGAACTTTAGGGCATTGGATCACTACTACTTTTAAAAAGGGTAGCTCCAATAAACACACTTGCTTCCTAATATTCTAAAGGGTGGCTCTCTCTTTTTTATTTAATTAAAATTAAAGTTTTGTTCTTGCAATTGAGTTCTCACAAAATCTGCGTACTTGGAATTTTAAGAACTTGGATGCAGGCATGTGTTGGGCAGAGGCACAAGTGTGTCCACTATTCATTTTTTGTTGGAGGAAAGCAAAAAGGAAATGTTTTTTTTGAAAATTACTCTATCTCCTCTTCAAGAAGGTACAAACAAATATTTAGTCCTAAAAGAAGGTTTCCTATATTATGAGTGGAAGTGACATGTTGATGACATGGTTACTAATCCTAGAACCTCCCCTTTTGAAACCAAGAGCACTGAAAATAATAGCTTGCTATTTTGGTAAAAACCACTATCAGGTCAATGTGACTAAAGCACAGGTTCTGCCATTAGCCACGCACTGACCAGCCATTCTCTATGACTGCCAATTTATTTTGCTGGAAATTGGATGGTAGTTATATTTAGGAATCCAATTAAACTAATTCTATTCAGTTCAGGTTCTTATAGCATACCTGTAACTGTGGTATCTGAGTATGTCGCAATGATGCATTAAGCTAGTTTTTTTAAAACTAAAATGGGATGCTGGGCTTTTACTTGTGAAAGCAGGTTAGAGAAGTGCACTTTGAATAGAGTGGTACAAGGAAGTTCTTAGTTCCTGCAGGACAGAATTCTACACTCTTGAAGCAGCCTAGAGAATGCAAGTATTAGAAAAGCTGGCCATATAACTGGGGAGATAGCCATACTGCCATGTAAATGTGAGCTGAAACTGAAATGTGTTCAGCGGGTGGTAGCAACACAGCAGTTTAGTTGTTGCTCCCTAACACCACCAAATAGTCATTTCAGAAACCCACGTGGTAAACATGGGGGGAAATAAAACTTTGTGGCAAGTAAAAAGCCCTGCTAAATTAAACCTAACCCAGTTAATAGATTCATAGATTCTAAGGCCAGAGGGGACGATTGTGATCATCTAGTCTGACCTCCTGACTAACACAGAACAGTTTCCCAAAAATAATTTAGGCTATTCTAAACAAAAGAGGATTGATACACTGCCTCATTTGAAGTTACTGTTATTAAAATGGCTTTTCATATGATACAGATAATGATTTGGAATTGCAAGGTAGAACACAGAATGGCCCAAGAGGTGTAAAATAACTTAAGTACTAGACACTCAGGGCACATTGGCACTACTTACACTAGTGTAACATAGCAGATTTTTGCCTTATTTCTTTAGATTGCAAAGATTGACACTCCACTATTCCCATTATAATTAAAGGATGCAACAAAATCCTCTCTGCCTCCCGCCTTCCTCATGCAATGTTTTGGGATGACTGGTTACAGAAAGCAATTACATCAAGCAAACACAGAGCTAAGGAAGGATAACTTTGTATATATTGAGGCATTTGCAGATACTGTTCAAAGAACCTTGAGTGAATAAGCTCATATGGCCAAAGCCAGCCTCTTCTAATAAAATGGTGGAAAAACTGAAACATCTGCGATACTTCCCAAGGCTTCAAGGATACATAGTTTTTGTTTTGTCTATCTAGCACCATGACACAAAAGCACATATTTACTTAAACTTATATGGGATAAGGCAGGAATTCAGCTGTTCATATTAGGAATGGATCAGGAGAGAAGGAGAAAGTTACATTGCTACTTGACATATAAAACTGAAAATTAATGCAGTAGACAATACTTCATGAACTTAATCTGGTTTCCTGTACAAACGCATATACAAATCACCCCAGTCACTCGAAGTGAAAAGTAAATTAGGTTCTTGATCCTAGGAACAGAGTTTAATGCCCTTAACTCTGCAAAGACAGACCGAGCCTCAGGGCAGGAGACCAGGATGGCTGCCCTGAGTGCCAACATTGCAGGGTGGCAAGTTACCATGCTTGGGGGCACAAAAAATATTTTGTGCCCTGTGCGACAAAAAACATAGGGCTGGCCCTGTACAAAAAGACTTACAATGTAAGTGCAAGTGCTTCACTTTGCTTCCCAGTGTGAGTAGATAGACACATGCTAGCTCTGCTTGAGTGAATGTGTTAGAAATAGCTGTATAGCTGGGGGTGGCAGCTTGGACTAGGTGCCCAAATACATACCGAAGGGGTCCAGGTGAGTTTGTACTCGGGTGGCTAGCCTGAGCCACTGCCCGTGCTATCAGGGCTACATGGCTATTTTTAGCATGCTCGATTGAGTAGAGCTAATGCATGTCTTGTCTACTCGCCCTGGGAAGCATGCTCTCAGCTGGAGCGTAGACATACTCTGAGAAGCCTAGCAAATGGGAATACCAAGTAGAAATAGGGAAGTGGTCTTATCTCTATATACGGTATTGCTGAGACCATTACTATCTATCTAAGGTGGTTATATAGGTCCCATTACCATAGTAACTGAGTGCCTCATTCTTTAATGTATTTATTTTCACTCCATCCCTGTTAGAAATGCTACTACCCTATTTTGCAGATAGGGAACTGGGAAACGAACTCTAAGGTCCCACAGGAAGTCTGAGGCAGAGCAGGCAACTGAATCCAAATTCCAGTCTAGCACCTTAAACTGGATCATCCTTCCTCTTGCTAGACTACTGGATTCAGTTCGGGCGTTCAAACTTCTAAAAGGAGGTTGAAAGATTGGAATGGATTCAGAAAAGAGCTACAAGAATGATTCAAAGTGTGGAAAATATGCCTGAAGCAAGAGTAAAGCAGCTTGATCTATTAGTGTATTTAAAAGAAGGTTAAGAGGTATCTATAAGTACCTACATGCAAAGAAAGTTTTTGATAGTAGAGAGTGCTCTAATCAGCAGACAAAGGGATAACACCGCCCAATGGCTGGAAGCTGGATGTAATGTTAAAGGCCTACTTATCTTAATTTATCCATCTTCTGTCCTTTCCTCTCCTCCACCCAAACCACACTTTGGGAAAACATAGTGTAGATCTTCATAGTATGATACTTCCTCTCCATTCCTAAATGATTTGATGGGGAATGTGGATATCTAAAGCATGGTCATTAGCATTTGATTTAGCACCCACTGAAATGAATGGTGCAATTCACACCTCAGAACCATTGCTTCAGGCTGCCAGCAGACTTCGGCAGATGTCGTTGCCTTGGTTACACTTGGATTATGTTCTGAAGGTTTTCTTCACAACCCAGGACAGCTAGACACAATTTTTTTAAATCAAAGCTGAGACTCTGGAGAAATTGAGACTCCATCTGTACTCTCAAGGCTAAACTTTCATGTCACCTGACCTTTGGAGGATGTACCCCACATTTTGGAAAACACTGCTCTAAATACTTTCAGTCTTAAAATATTGAGATTATGCTGACCTTGGAAGTGTTCTGATTCAGGGGTCTGAGAGCCAGTACTACTAGACTCTTCCAACTCTTGTCTCCGACGGTGCACTATACCTTCCAGATCTGAGTAGTCTTCATTGAAATCCTGAAGGGACAAAAAAAGTCATGGAAAAGAACAGGCAAGGCCTAAAATTATGAAGATTATTTGTTTTTACTCCATTACTTTGGGTTACCTGTATCTGAAATCTGTACCAAGAGCAGCAGAAATTAAAAAGGTGTCACTCTATAGATGAAGAATTTAGTATAGCTATAGCTTGAACTTTTTGGTTATTGACGTCAGTTCCTGAACAGCAGCTTTTCTTCAGACCAACGAACTGACCCAGCATGTAGGGGAAAGTTTGCAAGTGGAAGCTTTGAGAAGCCTGTTATTCTGCCTTCAGTGGCAAGGGAAGCCACTTACTGCAACTCTAAATTAGCAAAGATGATAGTGAAAGACTGACTGCTGGAAATATAGGCATGTGGAAAGGAAGAAAAATGCAAGTCAGCACACAGCCCACATACAGACCTTAATAACGGGCACTGTTATATACACAGAGCACATATACAGACATCACATCTATTCATGCATCATTCTTGTGGAGAGAAGATTACATCTGTGCTGGTATCACCGACCATTTGCAGTTTATTCAGAGATTTCTGAGGTGACAGAACATGTGTGTGTCAAGCTCCTTCAGTTTGAGACATGAGAAGCGTTTGGACAATTTGGACTTTAATAAATGGAACTTTATCAAAAGCAAAATAAACCATCTTACCAAAGACAGGGTCATAGGGCGATTGGCCCTGAAGCTGTTTTCGGCGGAAGAAGGATTGGGACTGTTGCCAACACTTATATCCTGAAAGGCAATTTTTAAATAAATAATATAATATTTATATATATAATTATAGTTATCTAATTGCTATTCTTTAAAATAAAAAGCAGTCATAAGGAACATAACTGAGCTTCACAAATTCACTCTGTCAATACTTACCTCTAAGTGTCTACAGACAGATTTTAATAGCTTGTAGGTTGTGTCTCTGGAGAGTAAGGAGACAAATATGTACTGAAAGACAAAAGTAATAATTTACATAATTATTGTTTGAAAAAATATTTTGCACTAGTTTCGTCTTATCAATTATTAACAGGGTGCACTTGCTGGTTCAGCAATTACTTTCAAAGGCCTGCAGATAGTAAAGCATGGCCTAGAAGATATGAAGTAAAGAACACAGTTTAAGAGTTTTACAAAGAAATGTGGACAAGGCTTATCATAATTTGCCAAAGCCTGCAGTCCACACCCAGGTAAGATTCAGAAATTTTGCTTGGTAAGGACTATAAGAATAGGTGCAGTATAGTTTCCCCATCCCACTCAAATTGGGGGGTGGGGGGGCGAATCAACTTGCCTTACCCTTCCCTCCCTGGTCAAATTATATTGAAAATCAGACTCCTTCCATTGATATTGTAGGAATTCTCAGATATTTTTAAAAAGACAACAAAAAAGAAGAAACAATCCTGAATACTAACATGGGCTGCTATTATGTTGGAATTGAACTAAATTAGATTGTTACTGGTTAGACAGGAGATCACCAAGCAGAGTCGGAGGTGCTGTAGGAGGTGGGGCTGCTGATCCAGTAGATGATACTTTTCCCTCCAAGCCCTGCTGCCACTGGACAGGCCTCCCTGCAGCTTCATAAAGGGCCCCCAAAATAGGTTCATTTCCTCAGCTGTTTTAGCTCCATCCTGGATTGCCATGTAGTAATCTAGGAGGTTTGCAGGTCCATGGAGAGCTGCTGGTGCCCTGCTTCTCTATACCCCTCTCCTCTCTCAGTACCCTGAAAAGCTGCATCTCCTGTGGGTCCCAGGGGAAATATGATACTCTGGAAGATTGAAGCACCCCTTTCCCACAGGACAGGCAAAGAGAAGGTCCCCTCAGAGGGGTGCTTCAGGCTGTAGAGTTGGTCAAATCCTGCAGGGCTAAGTTTTGTGTAACACTAAAATGGCCACATGGGACTGGTCTGTGCCTCTATATTCTAAAACAGCCACCTGGCAACTGCTCCCTCAAGATTCCACCATGACAAATTCTAGGAATAAGTAGAGAAGAAAGCAAGAGAGGTCAAAGATAACCCCACACTTACCCGGTCACTGACTGTTGCTATGACCAGAGCATTTGGCACCAGAAGGGCAGTTTTGGTTTTCTTTATTAGTGTTATGGAGAGCACAGGAATACTAATCTGAAATGAAATGATCACATTGTTAGAATGCCAAAATAATATAATACTTCAGTCACCTTATTGGTTATATACAAGTAGCAGTTCGTGTGAAAACCAATCCACTAACATAGATCAAGAATGTTGAAACACTAGCTCATCTTTTCCAGGGCCTCGTTTTGATTGTTACACACAATAGGTGTGGGTTGAGGTAAGGAACTCTATTTTTTTTTATCTCACTCAAGTGTAAATGTTAATTCATCAGCTATGTTTTACTCTAACAAGAGTTTGTGAAGCATGTAAGAAACAAAAGCAATTCCCCTCCCCCTTTCTGGGGTCTAGAGTTTTCAGAAGAGGTCTGCATTTATTCTAATTTTGCAGAACATGCGGGTCAGCAAATGGTGTAAAAGAAGCAAGGTCCTGTAGCAGACTATTTAGGAAAAGAAACATTCCAGAACATAGATTGCAGGAGATACAGGTCAAAGAATCAACATATTTCAAACTCTGCCCCACTACTTATACAGTGCCTAGTTTGTGACAAGCAGCTGAGTAAACGGTTCAGATCTTTCAGCATAACTAAAAGGATTTAGCCAATCCATGCTAAATATAAACACATCTCCATGTATGCTGTTCATCCTTTTTGCAAATACACCTGCAAATTATACTTTACATAGGTCAGTACTTTCAATACTTTTCCTTCCTATAGTTCCATACAGCTTCATTAGCAAGATCATATGCTTGATCACAAAGTTTGGTTTCTAATGAGGACTTCTCTTAAGTTTCAGGGTGTTTTAGTTCAGGGGTTTGGTATGGGCCACTTCAAAATCCCATATTACTAGAGGAGCATGAAGGGCAGGCTCTATTTCCAATAAAAGACTGGCTGGTAGCAAGACAGGCAGATGTGATACTTTAGGCTATACAGAGGATGGAATGGTCACCCTGTTAGAATTCCTGTTATTTACACTTCTCTCTGGACTCTGCATCAGTCAGACTAAGGGTATGTCTACACTACAAAATTAGGTTGATTTTATAGAAATAGATTTTATACAGTCAATTGTGTACGTCCCCACTAAGCGCATTAAGTTGGCAGAGTGCGTCCTCAATACTGTGGCTAGCATCGACTTACGGAGTGGTGCACTGTGGGTAGCTATCCCACAGTTCTCGCAGTCTCCGCTGCCCATTGGAATTCTGGGTTAAGCTCCCAATGCCTGATGGGGCAAAAACATTATTGCAGGTGGTTTTGGGTACACGTTGTCAGTCGCCCCTCCCTCCGTGAAAGCAACGGCAGACAATCATTTCACGCCTTTTTTCCTGGGTTATCCATGCAGACGCCATACCATGGCAAGCATGGAGCCTGCTCAGTTCACCGCTGCTGCTGTGAGCATTGTAAACACCTTGCGCATGATCCTGGAGTATGTGCAGAACTGGGCTAAGAGATGCCAGCACGAGGATGATTGTGATGAGGACATGGACACTGACTTCCTGAAAGCATGGGCTGTGGCAATTGGGACATCATGGTGGCAGCGGGGCTGGTTGATACAGTGGAACACTGATTCTGGGCCCGGCAAACAAGCACAGTCTGGTGCGACCGCATAGTGTTGCGAGTATGGGATGATTCATAGTGGCTGCGAAACTTTTGCAGGCATAAGGCCACTTTCCTTGGACTTTGTGAGTTGCTTTCCCCTGCCCTGAAGTGCAGGAATACCAAGATGAGAGCTGTCCTGACAGTTGAGAAACGAGTGGCAATAGCCTTGTGGAAACTTGCAACGCCTGACTACTACCGGTCAGTCGGGAATCAATTTGGAGTGGGCAAGTCTACTTGTGTGGACTGCTGTGATCCAAGTAGCCAATGCAATCATTGACATTCTGTTCTCAAGGTTAGTGACTATGAGAAATGTGCAGGTCATATTGGATGGCTTTGCTGCAATGGGGTTCCCTAACTGTGGTGGGGTGATAGACGGAATGCATATCCCTATTTTGGCACTGGACCACATTGCCAACCAGTATGTAAACCGCAAGGGGTACTTCTCAATGGTTCTGCAAGCACTGGTGGATCACAAGGGACATTTCACCAACATCAAGGTGGGATGGCTGGGAAAGGTGCATGATGCTTGCATCTTTACGAACTCCGGGCTGTTCGAGCAGCTGCAAGAAGGGACTTACTTCCCAGACCAGAAAATTACTGTTGGGGATGTTGAAATGCTTATAGTTATCCTTGGGGACCCAGCCTACCCCTTACTCCCATGGCTCATGAAGCCATACACAGGCAGCCTGGACAGTACTAAGGAGCAGTTCAACTATAGGCTGAGCAAGTGCAGAATGGTGGTAGAACCTGCCTTTGGATGTTTCAAAGCTTGCTGACACTGTTTGCTGACTAGGTTAGATCTCAGCGCAACCAACATTCCCATTGTTATTGCTGCTTGCTGTGTGCTCCATAATTTCTGAGAAAGTAAGGGGGAGACGTTTATGGTGGGGTGGAAGGTTGAGGCAAATTGCCTGGTGCCAGATAGCAGGATGATTAGAAGAGCACAGCTAGGCGCACTGCGCATCAGAGAGGCTTTGAAAACCAGTTTCATGATTGCCAGCCTACAGTGTGACAGTTGTGTGTGTTTCTCCTTGCTGCAAACCTACCCCCTTTGTTGATTTTAATTTCCTGTAAGCCAACCACCCTCCCCCCTTCGATCACAGCTGGCAAAGGAAATAAAGTAACTATTGTTTTGAAACCATGCATTCTTTCTTTATTAATTTAAAAAAAAAAGTGAGATAACTGACAAGGTAGCCCGGGTGAGAGAGGAGGGAAGGACAAGGTCACATTGCTTATTGTAGCCACACTACAAATCAAAACTGTTTGAATGGCAGCCTTCTGTTGCTTGGGCCATCCTCTGGAGTGGAGTGGTTGGGTGCCTGGAGCCTCCCCTCCACGTTCTTGGGCATCTGGGTGAGGAGGATATGGAACTTGGGGAGGAGGGCAGGCGGTTGTACAATGGATGTAGCGGGGATCTGTGCTCTTGTTGGCTTTCCTTCAGCTCCAACAGATGCTTCATCATGTCCACTTGCTCCCCCATTAGCCTCAGCATCGCCTCCTGCCTCCGCTCTTCGCGCTCACTTAATTCTTTCTTGGCCTCTGCCACTGAGTGCCTCCATGCATTAAGCTGTGCCCTATCAGTGTGGGAGCACTGCATAAGCTTCAAAAATATTTTTTTTGCCTTCTAATCTGTGATAACCTCAGGGACGGAGATGATAGAGGGAGCATAGAAACATTTGCATCTGGGGGGAGATAAAAAGGGAGAGTAAAATTTAAGATGATACATTTCTGAGAACAAAAGGGAGACACTGTCATAGTGAATCAAGCAATTCACAGCAGACAGCACATGTGCTTTAGGTACAAGATCGCATTTTGCCTTTTATATTGAGCGCCTGCCGGTATGGTGACATATCACAAATGGCTGGGCAACAGAATTCGGTTTTCAGGCAGCCATGGTAAGCCAAAGGGTAAATGGGGTTGGCTTCTTACAGCTTCATAACCATAGGCGCCGACTCCACGGGAAAAATTGGTGGGTGCGGAGCACCCACCGGCAGCTCCCCGCCCCGCCAGCTCACTTTCACGCTCCGCTCCACCTCCACCCCTGAGCGGGCCGATGCATCCTGCTTCTCCTCTCTCCCTCCCAGCACTTGTGCCGTGAAACACCTGTTTCGCGTGGCAAGCCTGGAAGGGACGGGGGAGGAAGGGGATGCAGTGTGCTTTGGGAAGAGGTGGGGCCAGGGAGGTGCGGAGTCGGGGTGGGGTCGGGGTGGGGCCTGGGTGCAAGCACCCACTGACACCAACAAAAGTTGGCACTTGTGTTCATAACAGATGGGAATGGTTTCAAACTGCAGTGCCATCCTTTCCCATAGCAAGGAATGCTGGTTGGTTTCACATTTAAAAGGAGGGGCCGCGGTTTTCGGATGAATGTGCAGCACACACCTTCTGCCACCCCACTGCATGGCTATTCTCTGGGATGGTCCTTTTTAGCCAAACACAAACAACCCAGCATGAACGGGGTCCTTTTACTGTTCCCTTACAAAAATTCCCCTATTTCAACCAGGTGACCATGAATGATATCCCTCTCCTGAGGCTAACACAGAAAGATATAGACCGAATGTTGCTTGACTACGACCAAAACCCAGGACCATTTGCTGCCATGCTTTGCGCTGCAATGATTCCAGACTTCTTGCTACTGGCAAGCCTACCGTGGAGGACGAAATAAGGCCGCCCTCCCCAGAAACCTTCTGCAAAGGCTTTCAGAGTTCCTCCAGGAGAGCTTCATGGAGATGTCCCTAGAGGATTCCCGCTCCATCCCCAGACACGTTAACAGACTTTTCCAGTAGCTGTACTGGCCACGAATGCATCCTAATTCTTCAGGGCAAATCAAACATTAAACACTATTGCTTTTAAACCCTGTACCGTAGTTACAAATGTGCACTCACCAGAGCCGCCTTTTCCGGCTTCAGGGTCGGGGATCCCGCCTTGGGAGGGTATTGGCTCCTGGCTGCTGGGGAGAACGGATTCACCGCTTGCCTGCTGCGCATTCTCCTCCTCCTCTTCCTCATCCACAAAATTCTCCTTCCTGTTGTGTGAGACTCCCCACTTTCAGGTGTCCATGGACAGTGGTGGGGTAGTGGTAGGGTCCCCCCCCCAGAATGCCATACAGCTGATCATAGAAGCGGCATGTATGTGGCTCTGACTTGGAGCGACCATTTGCCTCCTTTGTCTTTTGGTAGGCTTGCCTGAGCTCCTTGACTTTCATGCGGCACTGCTCTGTGTCCTTGTTGTAGTCTCTCTCAACCATGCCCTGTGAGATTTTGGCATATATACTAGCATTTCTTCTTTTTGATTGGAGTTCGGCCTGCACAGATTCTTCTCCCCATACAGCAATCAGATCCAGTGTCTCCCTTTTGATCCATGCTGGAGCTTGTTTGCAATTCTGGGGGGACTGCATGGTCAACTGTGCTGCTGAGCTTGCCACGCTGACCAAACAGGAAATAAAATTCAAAATTTCCTGGGGCTTTTCCTGTGTACCTGGCTAGTGCATCGGAGTTCAAAGTGCTGTCCAGAGCCGTCACATTGGAGCTCTCTGGGATAGCTCCCGGAGGCCAATACCATCAAATTGTGTCTGCACTACCCCAAATTCGACCCAGCAAGGTCCATTTTAGCACTACTCCCCTCACCAGGGAGAAGTACAGAAGGCAATTTTAAGAGCCCTTTAGGTCGATGGAACGGGGTTGGTTGTTTAGACGCATTCATTTTAAAATCGACCTAACTCGGCTAAATTCGACCTAGCCCCGTAGTGTAGACCAGGGCTAAGACATGCGAGAGATTAGGAGAGAGGGGAATGTGTCTAAAATTTGGCTAATAAATGACCTTTCATAGCACTGAATTGAAAGTATAGTACTGCAAACGAAGAATTATAATAAATTGAAATAGACTTTATTTATGGAATAATCTATTATCTTTTAGTTGTTAGCTTCTGTTTATGAAGGGCCTCTAAGGAAAGCAGTACTGAGACATGAAATGGTCTCTCATTATGTTTTGGCTAACCTGCCTATCATCACCAATGCTTTTGCTTATATTTAGCCTGGGTATGACATTTTGTCATTCACCATTTTAGGGATGGCTAACCAAATGGATACTCTACCCTTGCCCTAAAGGCTAGAGAAGAGGTCAAGGCCACTTTGATCAAAAGCCATTGATAATAAGTTTATTGATAAAAGAGATGGACCTGAATCAAAGCTTCATGTTCAAAACCCTTGAGGGTTTGGGAGGCTTGGATCCAAAATTTGCAACTCTGGCCCACCTCCAGTTCTCAATTTTGTGTGTGTGTGTGTATACATGAACTTCTACTTTGCCTGCTTACTATGCTGTTTTCACATCAAGACCAGAATGCCTCTAACCCACTTCTTTAAAACTCTACTGAAAATTGCCTGTCTACCTCAACCTGCTTTCTTTACCTTTCCCCAGGGATGCTAGAACAATTTGTCTGGTGTGTGTGCGCTGAGAGCCATTGAACCAAACTGTAAACCCTGTATATGATGTAAACCACTTCAAGCCAGGGGGTGCAGAAGCACCCCCAGAACTTCTAATTCCAGTACCTATGCCTTTACCGCTTGTTTGTATCATATGTTGTGTAGTTAGATGGTAAGAATTTCTGAACAGGGCTTTGTTTGTAAATTTTTTCTGGAAAATGACTCCATATCAGCATTATCAAATAAATATATTTAAATAGAAATAGGTCAATTAAAAAGATATTCTGCAAACTTCATCAAATAGAGTAATTCCTACTGTGCTAAAGTTTAATGAAGTTTCTGCTTCATACTATTTTGGTGGCCGATATTAGCTGTGATATCCTAGTTCAAAAAGAGGAAAAAAAAATCTAAGTGGGATGGAATACCCATTTCCTACACTCTTATGCCAGCAATTGTTTACCAGGGAGAAACACTATGAGACCATTTCACTTCTACCCATCTGTGCTATCCATCTGCAATACTCACTGTCCAGAGGACTGAAACTGTGGACAACTTGGAAAAAAACAAGTAGAGAACTACGCAGGACAACCTGATATTGTGATTCAGAAGTGTGATTCACACTTGGGAACCACACTTGTAGTTGTTGCACAGCCCAGAAGAGGGCCTGCTAGGTTCCAGTACCAAGATGTGGCTACCTGGAGAGGCACCAGGAGGAAACCTGCTAAATCATCTTTTGAGGTTTAAACAGCATTGCAATAAAAACCTCTTACTTATTCAACAAATAGGGCTTTGCTACTCAGAACAAATCAGTCATACCAGAACTCGCCACTTATACTTCATACTCTGAGAACTGATTAGTTGAAATAGCTACCTTTCTCAGGGCTTAAAACAATACTACCTTATAGAAACAGAAGTTAGAGATAGAAAACATCCATTAGATTGTGTAGTCCAGCTCCTTTTCAGTAAGGAATTGTTTCTTATGACAACTTTTCCTGTTTTTGGTCAGACTAGTTTTA
This sequence comes from Lepidochelys olivacea, assembly GCF_965140295.1. Classification (NCBI taxonomy): domain Eukaryota; kingdom Metazoa; phylum Chordata; order Testudines; family Cheloniidae; genus Lepidochelys; species Lepidochelys olivacea. The sequence continues at coordinate 81,000,161 of NC_140415.1, read as the reverse complement.
AGAGTTCCAAGCAATGGAACATTATTATATTATTCCTAATTACATTTCCTATTCTCTTCCCCTTTTTGTTGTTGGCACCTGTGAAATATTTGTAGGCTTATCATGCACGCATACAGGTTCATTAGCTGCTACTTAGCAAAGTTATGAATGTTTATTTTAAGTCTTTTCTTGTAGGTCAGTCCTTCCTGATTGCTAATCATCGTTACTAGTCTCTGAATTCCTTCAATTTCTCAAAAAGAAAAGGAGTACTTGTGGCACCTTAGAGACTAACCAATTTATTAGAGCATAAGCTTTCGTGAGCTACAGTTCACTTCATCTGTGAGCTGTAGCTCACGAAAGCTTATGCTCTAATAAATTGGTTAGTCTCTAAGGTGCCACAAGTACTCCTTTTCTTTTTGCGAATACAGACTAACACGGCTGTTACTCTGAAACCTGTCATTATTCAATTTCTCAGTATCTTTCCAACAGGTAACTTTGGTGCAGTTGCATCACAATCATATACAGAGACACTGTATAGCCCCATGCACTATGATGGGATGTTTCTGTGTCCCATATGTCACCCCCAAACTATAATGTATTTTGAAATCATAACACATTGCTAAATGTCTAATTCTTAACTCTCTTTCCGCATTACTGACTTCCCAGGTTTATCCCTCCCATTGAGTGCGTGTCAGATTACATTTCCTCACGTATGTTAGCTTGCATACTTTAAAGCTGAACTTCAGTTTGGTCCAAAATCTGCCACTGATACTTGTGCTGAGCATCAGCTTACTCTACAAATAGTCTCATTAATTTCAGTGGAACTACATGCCAAGGAAGTTTGTACTCAATGAGCAAGGGTGGCACAACATGACCCTTTTGTTAATTTCAGCTTCCTTATTTGCTCTCTATGGCTGTTATTAAACACTTGTGCCATTTCCCCATTCATGTCAAAAAATTAACTATGACTAAAGCAATCTATTAATTCACAACAAACAGTACCTCAGTTACCTGAGTCATGTAATAGCACACCTTGCAAATGCAATAAGCTACTATTATGAACCACAATTTATCATTCTTTAAATCTATTTTACATTCTGAAAAAAAATTCCTCCAAATATCAGGTGTGTCCTATTAAGGCCTTTGACCTGATTTCCTTCCTGGGCTGATAACTTTTTAATCCATTTCTCTAACTAAGTCAAAAGGTATGGCATCAGCATCCTAGTAATTATAGGACGAGGAAAGGGTGTGCATCTAAATCTGATTCTCATTCAAGGAAATGTACAAGTATTTTAAACGTTCAGAGCACAGTATTCCCACTAAAAAGAACCACCCCCCAAAACTCAGCTACACTGATTTGTTTCAGTGAGAACCCAAGGACAAGAAGTAAGGGCAAAATTCATGTTGAAAACAGAAATCTCTTCAGGCAGGGACCTTCTCTTATTATCCATATGTACAGTGCCTAGTGTAACAGGGCCCAAGACGTACTTGGAGCCTTCATACCTTGATATACAACAACTAGATTAACTTCAAACATGAAAATCTCTTTCCCAAAACAGCCAGTACTGACTACAGGGATAAGTCTGAAACCTCCACAACCCACCTCTCCCCTTCCCAGCATACCCACAGGCAAGAATACAGAGCACTGGGTCCAGTGGCCTCCCTCAGTCACTCCACAGAGGGAGTAACAACAGCGGTTGGGAGAATGTGTTTCCCCTACCTTCCCACGCCTCCTCAACTCCCAAACCACACCCTGTCAATTGTGCTTCTCCTCTTTGTCTCCTCCATCCCCTTTTTATTTCTCTCTTCTCTTCCACTTCTACCCAGACCGTCCCCCCAACACCTCTAGATTTGTAGTACAAGTAATTATAAACAAACATTAAAAAAATTCAGACATGGAACAAACAAGATGTGGGCTTGTCAGTACTGTGATCACTGCATATTGAATGCCTTTTCTTGCTCTCCTCCCCAACTTTGACTTTGGGCTTTTGGGACTGCAAAATGGCTGACTGGTGCTTTTGGATATTACTGCAATATAGTTGTTAGTGTTCAGTAATGCTCAGGCAAGAAGATAAAAGGCTTAACACCACTCGTGCATATTAGAAGAGTGTCAATTTCTAGAAATCACCAAGATCCCAGAGAATTTCATTGCTTTTTGTACACAGAGATGCTACTAACCTTGGTGTCTTTACCAAAGACTTTGGAATGAAAACAAATCCAGTTTTCAGATATAAATAACTTTCCTTGGTACAGAATTTCTTTCTGTAGAGCACAGGTAAAACCTATAAACATTAAAAAGAATAATAAAAAAAGGGAAATAAGGACAATCCAGGGAATTACAGACCAGTCAGCTTAACTTTGGTACCCGGAAAGAGAATGGAGCAAATAATTAACCAATCAATTTGCAAACATCTAGAAGATAATAAGGTGATAAGTAACAATCGGCATGGATTTGTCAAGAACAAATTGTGTCAAACCAATCCGATAGCTTTCTTTGACAGTGTAAAAAGCCTTGTGGAGGTGGGGGGGGGGCAAAGAGGGGGAGAAGCGGTAGATGTGGTATATCTTGACTTTAGTAAAGCTTTTGATACGGTCTTGCATAGCCTTCTCATAAACAAACTAGGGAAATGCAACCTAGATGGAGCTACTATAAGGTGGGTGCAAAACTGGTTGGAAAACCATTCTCAGAGAGTCGTTATCAGTGGTTCACAGTCATGCTGGAAGGACATAATGCGTGGGGTCCCACAGGGATCAGTTCTGGATCCGGTTCTGTTCAATATATTCATCAATGATTTAGATAATGGTGTAGAGAGTACACTTATAAAGTCTGTGGACAATACCAAACTGGGAGGGGTTGCAAGTGCTTTGGAGGATAGGATTAAAATTCAAAATGATCTGGACAAACTGGAGAAATGGTCTGAAGTAAATAGGATGAAATTCAGTAAAAGGACAAATGCAAAGTACTCCATTTAGGAAGGAACAATCAGTTGCGCACACACAAAATGGGAAATGACTGCCTACGAAGGAGTACTGAGGAAAGAGAACTGGGGGTCATAATGGACCATGAGCTAAATATGAGTCAACAGTGTAAAGCGGTTGCCAAAAAAAAAAAAAAAGACCAAACATCATTCTGGGATGTATTAGCAGGAGTGTTGTAAGCAAGACACGAGAAGTAATTCTTCCGCTCTACTCCGCGCTGATTAGGCCTCAACTGGAGTATTGTGTCTAGTTCTGGGTGCCACATTTCAGGAAAGATGTGGACAAATTGGAGAGAGTCTAAAGGAGACCAACAAAAAGGATTAAAGGTCTAGAAAACATGACCTATGAGGGAAGATTGAAAAAATTGGGTTTGTTTAGTCTGGAAAAGAGAAGACAGAGGGGGGACATGATAACAGTTTTCAAGTACGTAAAAGGTTGTTACAAGGAGGAGGGAGAAAAATTTTTTTTCTTCCCCTCTGAGGATAGGACAAGAAGCAATGTGCTTAAATTGCAGCAAGGGAGGTTTAGGTTGGACATTAGGAAAAACTTCCTGACTGTCAGGGTGATTCAGCAATGGAATAATTGCCTAGGGACGTTGTGGAATCGCCATCATTGGAGATTTTTAAGAGCAGGTTAGACAAACACCTGTCAGGAATGGTCTAGATAATACCTAGTCCTGCCATGAGTGCAGGGGACTGGACTAGATGACCTCTCAAGGTCCCTTCCAGTTCTATGATTATTCAGCACCTTTAATACCTGCAGTCCAGCTAGGGTTGCCAATTTTGGTTGGGATGTATTCCTGGAGGTTTCATCACAGGACATAATTTTAATTAAAGATTATTTTTTAATTCCTGGAGGCTCCAGGATGATCCTGCAGGATTGGCAACCACAAGATGAGCAGAGGTGCTTTAAAAATATCCTGTGCTATTCATAAAAATAAATTGATACATCTCTTTAAAGCACATGAAAGAGTTAGTTATCCACAGAAAAATCTTTAGTGCTCAAACCTTCATGAGTCTGAACTCTGATAAACCTTCAAGGTATTAAAAATGCATTGTAAATAGGGATGAGACAAATGAGTTAAGAAGAATTCAGGAAGTTTCTTACACATGCTGTACTCCTCAATGGAAGGTTTTACATTTAAGTTCAGAAAGATACACACTGTGAAAAAATCCATTCAGCTAAACTGCTCTTATAACAGATGTTCTAGATCCACTACGTAAATGAACAACTGACAGCTTCCATTGTCCTGTCATGGATTCACTTTGCATTCTGGGACAGATAAAACAATGGTGTGGTACTTACTTTGCTTCAGTGGCTCTGTAGTTGGAACATCCAGAAATAGCTTGTGATAGTGAGCATTTGCCTTGAACTAAAATTAAACAAACACAGAGCACATTTTGGTTATTCCTTCATTAAAATATATTTACCCCCCCTTAATCTGCACACTTGCTTTCTCCTTTAGCATCCTCTATACCACGGTGGGCAAACGTTTTGGCTTGAGGGCCACATCGTGTGCAAAACTGTATGGATGGCCGGGTAGGGAAGGCTGTGCCTCTCCGAACAGCCTGGGCCCTGCCCTCTATTTGCCCCTCCCACTTCCCGCCCCCTGTCTGCCCCCCTCAAAACCCCAACCCATCCAACCCCCCCGCCCCGTTCCTTGTCCCCTGACCCCCCCCTTCCAGGACCCCTGCCCTTAACTGCCCCCCTAGGACCCCTCCCCCTATTTAATCTCCCCCCATTCCCTGACTGCCCCCCTGAACCTCTGCCCCATCCAACCACCCCTGTCCTCCAACTGCCCCCTGGGACCTCCTGCCTCTGGCCCCAGCCCTCTTACCATGCCATGCTGCCCAGCCAGAGCCAGCCCCGCTGCCGAGCTGCCCAGCATGAGCAGGCAGCCCCGCTGCCCAGAGTGCTGCCTGCGTGGCGGCGGGGGAGGGGCCGGGGGCTAGGCCTCCAGGCCAGGGGCTCAGGGGCCCAGCAGGACGGTCCCCCGTGGGCCGTAGTTTTCCCACCTTTGCTCTATATCTCAGGTACTATGGTGATTAGTGCTACAGAAATGCAGTTAAATGAATAAATACCCCCTTATTCTCAAATTCACCAGTTCTGGAAGTAAAAAATTGCCTTATAGCTCTTCTTTTAAACACCTTAAGAGAAGAGAGCTCAATGCATATTTTATCTGTGTTTGTACAACCTTTATACAACAGAAAGATAGCACTAGTTTTAGTGGTGTGAGAGTGGTACATCCATACTGAGCTTTTCACTAACTTTACAGAGAGAGTCCTCCAGCTCCGCTGTCTGAATAAAGCACTATCTTCTGCAGAGATGATAGAGAAGGAGACACTAGTAACTCCATAGTTAGAGCTGAATTTTCTTCTACAGCTGTACCATCTGTATGTGATGTGAAGAAATTTACAAAGGCAGGGCAGGAGGGGAAATAACACTACTCAACTCTGGGGGCAAAACTACATCCAAACTCCAGCTTAATCAGAGGACAGCAAACAAAAAAACCTCAAAGAACATTTCAAAGTGAGAAATATAGGTTCTAGATGTTGCCACATGAGAGTATCTGCACCAGTAAGTAGATGTGTTATATTTAGAATAGATATGCAAAGGGCAAGGGAGACGAGAGAGAGAATATCCCACGGGTGAACTTTTCCAAAAGAATGACATTCTAAAATCTTTTGAACTAAACTGGAAAAGTCATCTTCTGCTCCTGTTAAAGATTGTTCCTTTGTCTCAAATCCTCAGTGGCTGTACTTGGTAGTAAGGCTTCACCTTTTGCACTTACCATGTTTCACTCAATCTCAAAGGCACTGTAAATATCATTACAGTACAATGAACAGTGCTGTTACTGGGCCAGACAATGATAGTATAGTCATTTACTCTAACTAAAAACACATGTTATCTCTATATTACCTGATTTGAGGCATGTTTTTTCCTTTCAGGCTTGGAGTCACTCTTGATATCTGTTGTCAGGAGGGGGCTGTCCACACTGATCTTTGTCCTGAGGGTAAGAAAACATTCCTAATACCATGCTTAGTGTCATTTCATTAGTTTTATTACCATCTGGATGTATATTTCTGTCTATGCACATATTCATCCTTTGTTAACTGTCATTCTTATTCTCCTGTCTCTTGATGACAGCAAAGTGGATAAGGATAGCTAACATCAATTTCAGAACATGGCAAGTCTCACAGATCGATGAAAAGCCTTTTAACGTTAGAGGGAATGTTCATTTGTGGTTTGGAATAAATTAACTACTGTTCATTTCTTTTGTATACTTTGTTCACCTTATAGGCAAAGACTATGACTTTTCTTTGGAATAGAAGAACATGAGGATGCCCTTACTGGGTCAGAACAGTCTGTCTTCTGACAGTGGCCAATGCTAGATGTTTCAGAAGGAATCAACAGAACGGGGAAATTATCGCGTGATTCGTCCTCTGTCGTCTAGTCCCAGCATCTGGCAGACAGAGTCTTAGGGACACCCAGAGCAAGGAGTTGCATCCATGATCATCTTGGCTAATAGCCACTGATGGACCTATCCTCCATGAATTTATCTAATTTTATTTTAGCCCAGTTATAGTGAAAGCCTTCATGACATGCCCTGGCAATTAGTTTCACAGATTGAAGTACTTCTTCACAAAATGCACAGTCCTTATATATGTTTTTAACCTGCTGCTTATTAATTCCATTGGGTGATCCCTAGTCCTTGTTTTAAGGGAAGTCATCATGTGTGTCATTTGATATATTCACTATTGGATTCAAATCTTGAATGATGGTAAGAATATTGACCCTATCAAAAAAAAAAAACCGAACCAAAAAAAAAAAACACTGTACAGGGACCATCTGGTAAATTTTTCCTGGGACAGAAATGTCTGACTGGAGAGGTGCAGTTTACCGTGGATATTCTTGTACTTCCTCAAGAGTTTTACATGAAGAAGCTGGGAACACATAGTATGTGCAAGAAGATGCAATAGGCTCATGTGTGTTTGCCTCCTAAGCAAATTTGTGATCCTAGGTTGGTTGTTGCATTGGTCATCTAAGGAACAGGCAAGAAGACAAGGCATTAGAACTTACATCCCATGGTTGTGAGCAAGTCATCTAGCTGTTTGACTAGGATTTTAAAGCCATCACAGCCTTTGTTTTGTAGGAGTTATTGTATTCCCTGCCACCCAAACTCTTTGATTTATCTTTTTTATAAGACCTAGTACATCCTGCTACAGATATTTCTATCATTGAACTCTGTTTCCCTGTAAGAATGGTGTGACTGAGGAGCTGAAGAGACAGAAGATTCTTACCACAGGGATCCCATATTAGGGCTCAGTTATACCTTTGTCATGAGTAAAGGACTCTACAACATTGTGCTGCACCAGGAGTAGCCCTGGAGCCAGACACAGCCTGGCTCCCAGTCTCTCCCTGTTCTGCAATGGAAGTAACCTGCACCAGGTCTAGATCTGTGCAGTGTACTTCCCCTGGCATGCCAGTATAACTGTGCTAGCTGGTGCACAGAAGGGCTTTGAAGCCATGGTTCTGCCCACTACCTACCTCATTCTGTCCTCTCCCACCTACTTGTATAGGAGGTTGGATGTAGGCGCCCCAAAGAGGTTGCTCTTCCCCTGAAATGCTCCTTTCTGTGTTCCAATAGCTGGCACAAGTGAGCATCAGATATCCCATTTATTCCCTTGTGCAGCTGCACAAGCAGGGCCACAGTCAGGACCTTATGTGTACTAAATATTTATCTTGTTTCTCACCAGTTTTCTGGGATGGGTCTCAGCATTTTTTATTGCTGCTGTTTCTGTTAGTCAGTTTTCTGACATTACCTAGTGGCGCCAGCTTTTTTCCGGTCATCAAAACATTCAGCCTCACTAGTAGGGGTCTCTGGCAACAGGCTGGGTGATTTTCCACCCTTCTTTTTTTCCTCTGCACCATATTCTCCATCTGAACTGGAGTGAGAGAGAGAGAGAGAGAGAAGTTCTCTTTATCTGAGGGTCAAAAAACAAAAGCCACTACAAGCTGACCTAAAAAAGAAAATTGTCTGCTATGTACTTCAATCATTAATTTTAGATTTTAACATATAAACACTTTAACAATAGGTATTCTTGTATCTTTGACCATACTTGGGAAAACTAAAAGCAAAGCCTCCACTCTTGTTTACTTAGAACTTTAATCTAGTCAGTCTTTTCCTTTCTGTCATACTAACATAGAAACTTAAAATAACCTTCTAGGTCAGCTAATGTCTACATAGCACCAGTCACTGTTGTATCCAAGTTCTCCTTTGAAGATTTTTACTGTTTTGAAATTGACAAAAGTCCTCCCCCCCCATTTTTCTGATCAGTTCTATAAATAGCTAACATAAATAGATAGTTTTTTCTGTTAAACCCTTTCCATGATATGCATTTCAAAAAGTTGTCTTGTTTCCTAGGATGCAGCAAAATGCACAGAGTGTCGCTATAAAGTCTTATCAGGGCATATGGTAGAACCCACCAATAAGCCCCAAGTTAAAGACAACAGTAAAAGAACACAGAGCATTCTCACTAACATGCAGGAAAGTTTAAAAACAAAACAAAAACCAACCAACCAAACAAAACCCAACCCAACCCCCCTATCATTTTGAGAAAAGCACCAATCTAGCCGAGGGATAACTTCAAACCCTACCTATGAATGTGGGACTGCTTTGTTTTCTCGAGCCATGTTCAAATGTCGTACTTTATAACGCTTTCAAAAAAAGCAAACAAGTAGCCTATCTTGTTCCTTGTACTCAAGTGTACAGCAACAGCTCTTAAAATCTATTTATTTGGGAAATTTAATGCCAGCAGAGCTATCAAAATATGAGTATTCAATGTAGAGTACACTTAATGCAAAAATATAACTATTTAGTACACACTGTTGTTTAGTGTCCTGTAAAGAATCTTCAACCACAGACCTGATATCATCTGAGCAACATGAGCTGTAGTATTGAAATTCTAGCACGGGGAAAAATGACCAGAAATTAAAGTGCTACTATCACACAATCAGTCATGTTTGTTTGTGGTTCCAAGTAGTAAAGGAATAAATCTAAACTAAATGAGTTTAGTGCTTCATTGAGTCAAGTAATACAGGGAGTTAGAATTTTTTAAATTTTCTAATCAACCTACAAGCTATATGTTGTGCTTAACACATTCTTTATAGCCAATTATAATAAAAGGAAAATCAAGTTAAGGCAGAGTTCCTCTTAATTGGAACCAACAGGTCCCATTTGACCCTTCAGTCACTACTTACTACAGAGTTTCCATGAAAGCCTTTTTATTGCATTTTATTTGAATGCGAAGAAGCATCTGTCAGGTTTATGAAGGTGACCTAGGTCACAATATAGGATCTGTGTTTAACAGCCTGCATATCAGACTGAAATCCATCTTTCCCATGGCAAACACATATACTACCATACTAATTAAGTTATATAGTAGCCAAATTTAAACAAAAACACAACCCTTTGCAAAATTTGCCCTGATGCTTAATACTATCCTAGAATTTTATATATATATATATGCTCATGGGTTCAAGTCTAAAGGCAAAGGAGGAGGCTGTCCAACCATCTGTATTTTTAAGCCTCTTTCCTCTGTCCCCATCCATTGTTTAAAACTGTACTATTCCACCTTGGAAGTTGATATTGATTTTTTTTTTAAATGAAAAAGGTATCAGTTGAGGGTAGAATCCCCTGGTATGCATGGATTTTAGTTATAAAGTTGCTTAGATTTTTTTTTAGTAAGCTACCACATACATCTCTTATTTTGGGGATAAAATCCTAGAAAGATTAGACATTTTTCAACAAACATCAAGGAAAATAAGAAGGTATGGTAAATGTTGAATCTGTCAACATTAACTGTGTTCCTTAAAAGTGGTCCTGGATGACTTCAATTTTCCAGGGACCTCTCAGTGTAGTATTTATAGATCTGTATGCAATTTTACAATGGTTATACAGATGGCAAGGCAAACACAGTCCAGACCATCAAATGTCATTGGATAATGACATTACACAATGTAACTTCAATTAAAAGTTTTGGCAGATATTTTAAATTACTATACCAAGACCAAGGCCATGTCATTCATATTAGCATTGGCCTTCTCAGACTGACTACAATCTCATATTTTCACTTGGAACTGCACAAAGAAATCAAGAGAGCGTCTATGTGATGTTGGCTGAGTGAGGTCAGGAGAGAAACATTGCAAAATACTTGTGCAAATCTCAGCCAACAACTGATTACTAATGTTTATTTTCTAGGACACAAATAATCAGAGTCTTATACCTTATTTACATAGGGATTTATAAATTTGAAAGCTTGAGAGAACACCCACCTGTTGAGCAACCAGTCCCACACACAGTGAATTTAATGCCTGTGAAAGAGATACCAAATTGACATTTGCTAAGGAAAATTCCATTTACCCACAGAACAGCCAAAGCACAGGGATCAACACAGCAAGTTTCCACACAGTTCCATCAATGGGTGCCAGTTTTACCAGAGGTAACAGCTTTCAGTGACTCTGATCTAACCTGAACCAGCAATCTAGAGGTGTTGGGTAGCACAAACCTTTTACATCAAGAACCCAAACCAGCAGTTTTATTTAGTTTGAGGTTCCAATAGGCATGAACCTCAAAGAGGACTTTGGTCAGGCCCTGGGCTGGCCAGGGATGCTCCCTCCCACTACAGACCAGGTTGTGGCTATCTTACGGGCATAGAAGGGCCTATGGTCCTTTAGCCACTTCTTATGATGGCTTCAGGAGGTAGTCAGCTGTCTCTCTCTCCCTCCATCTCAATGCTTAAGCTTCCCAAGAGAAGTAACTTGCTAGAGAGGGAAGTAGGCAGTGTTGGGATTGGGGAGCGTGGGTGTGCACACACCTTGAATTTAAGTAACCCTTTACTGGATGTAGGATTGTTATTTATATTACTGCCATGTTGAGAGGCTCCTGTGGGAATCAGGTTCACACCAGACTGGGCACTGTAAAAACTATGTAAAGAGGTTACAGTGCTGCTTAAAGAGCAAGTTGACAGGACTTAAGTAGTGACACAAAAACAATAGGGAAGGAAGGATGAGGAACAATGAAGCATCATGCAGTTATTCAGGATTTCTCATGGGACTCAACAAGATAAAGAGAAGTGGTTAAATCTCTGTATAATATACAAATACCCTTTTCACCTCTTCCTTTCTCCTGTAACAACTCATAATAGTGAAATTCCTGCCCTAATCCTTTACAATCTTCAAATCCTTTGCAACCTATGATCCACTGAGTAGTTTTGGTTCCATCTTGTTTTATTTTTTTCTTTCAATTAATCCCTCCTCCCTATTTACTTTAACTGCAGAACGGTGGCATAAATGACTTCACACCTAAAATTCCCTTCCCCTGAAATCGGTCCATCATTCAATCCCTTGCCTTCTCTCCCGACAGCAACTCCACCGTACTACGTTATTCCTGTTACTTGTTCTGAGGGATTTGGGGGGGGGGCTGGGCTCAGCCCAACCTGTTCGCCTTCTCTCTTCACTGCATCTCTAAAAGCAACCAAAGTCCTTTTTCCCCCTCAGGCCTTGCCTCCAGGAAGAAGAGGGAGAGTCCTGCCCATGTATGGATGCACCTGATTAAAGTAAAGAAGTTTAAGGAGACTCCATTCCGGCAAATGTGTGTTCATGGGTCACAGCTACAAATGCCTTCCTACGTATGCTTCATATATACGCTCCACCAACACACTGCCACATTCACCTAGCTCCTGCAATCAGAAATTCCGTACAAAAGGAGTAAATCTTCATTTCCTCTCATATGAATCTACAGATACCAGTTCGCTAAAGCTGAAATCTCTGGAAACTAACTCATCACAGCTGTAAAATATCAGCAATCGCGTGTAATTTCTCTGCCATTTCAGGCGCCTTAGACATTGGTGGCACCTTAGTCCGTCCAGTTCTCTGCCTGTGGCACATAGCCTAGTTTCCTGAGAGTCTCCTTTCAGTTGTTGGATTGAGTGTGGTGGCCTGTTATATACAGGAGATTAGACTTAGATGATCTAGTGTTCCAAAGTTTTGCAATTTGAAGACAAAAAAAAAAAAGTTACGGTAGGTGTTCTTTTGCTTAACAGGATTTTCATGCAAGTGGACCATTCTTTAAATATCAAGGTGAAATGTCAAGATTTTGAGTTTGTTGTGAATATATACATTTAAACGCACAACTCTAACGCTAATAGAATATCTGCTTCAAGATGAACATGCAAAAAAAAAAATCTACCTACTTTTCAGACATGCCACCCCCTTAAAAAAAAAAATCGCTTTCAGGTTTATTATGGCACAAAGGAACTATATTTTAATGTTGGATAGATTCATCTTCACTGATGAGTCACACAATTAAAATGACATCATAAAATTAGGGACATTAAAAGGATATGAACTCTGTGTATTAGAAAAACAGTTGGTTACACTACAGAGAATAATATACACCAAGAATGGAACTGAGGAATGCAAGATTAACTCACAGCAAAGGAAAAAAAGAGCAGAGAAATATATTAACAAAAAGCAGTGTACTGAATGTCTCTCTAATGAAGTGTACCGAGACACATCATTAGTCAGCACATTTAAAAAGTCATGGGAACTAGATCTTGTCTCTTTTATACACTGTATCTAAACACAGAAAACTAGTGACAGACCTGGGAGCCCAAGTTCTTTATGCTACAGAAAGAAAGTTCCTTTTGAACTCAAAAGAATGTCTTCTGGATTAGAACATCAGCCACTCAGACTTGTAGCTAACCTATGCTGCAAAAATTGTATTAAGTTGATTACAATAGAATTTTTCAAAGGAAAACAAATTCAAAGAAAGCTACTATTATGAAGTATAATTGCTACTAAAAACCTCTGGTACATCCTGTTCCCTTTGCACTCACCAAAGGCCACTTTCTGTTTTTTTTTTGGCAGATGTTGAATGAAAGTTGCTTACAAATATTCAGTGTTATTTGACCAACAGGTACGTTAAAAGTTTAATAATAAGCGGCGTTAATGCATTAATTAAGTGTTCTGAGAAAGGTCCAATAAATTTGTTTTTTAGTTCTCAACACATAATTCAGCAAAAATGAAATAATCCCTAAAACACACAAAAGCGTATTATGTAGATTCTTAATATTCTGTAGGTTTGCTCATATTTCCTAGAGTGGCTATTCTCGCCTTCCAAGTGCACCCTCTCTTGGAGATCAAAAGCTATCTTAAGTACTGTCCCACTAACTGCTTGTTTAGTAAGCTGTCTCATCCATTTAGAGCAGAAACATGCTGCTTGGATGACCAGTTCTGAAACTCCACCATCACAAAGGCTGCCATTTGTTCACGTGCAGTGTTTGTTCAGAATTAGAAAATATTCAACAGATTAGAAAGCAACTTCTCCGGTTTGCAATGCCATAACCTCCTGTCTGTATACTGTGCTACAAAATCCCTCCTGGCCAGAGGCAAAGTCCTTTTACCTGTAAAGGGTTAAGCAGCTCAGGTAACCTGGCTGGCACCTGACCCAAAATGACCAACGAGGGGACAAGATAATTTCAAATCTGGAGGGGTGGGTGGGGAAAAAGGCTTTTGTCTGTCTGTATGATATCTTTGCCGGGAACAGATCAAGGATGCAAGCCCTCCAACTCCTGTAAAGTCAGTAAGTAATCTAGCTAGAAAATGTGTTAGGTTCTCTTTGTTTTGTCTTGTGAAATTCGCTGTGCTGGAGGAAATGTGTATTCCTGTTTCTGTGTCTTTGTAACTCAAGGTTTTGCCTAGAGGGATTCTCTATGTTTTGAATCTGACTGCCTGTAAGATTACCTTCCATTCTGATCTTACAGAGTTGTTCTCTTATCTTTTTTTTGTTCTTCTAATAAAGTTCTGTTTAAGAATCTGTCTGGGTTTTTTGGGTCTTAAAAATCCAAGGCTGTCTGTGCTCATCTTGTTTATTCTCAAGCCTCCCTAGGAAAGGGGGTGCAAGGGCTTGGGGGATATTTTGGGGGAATAGAAACTCCATGTGGCCCTTTCCCTGATTCTTTGTTAAATCACTTAGTGGCGGCAGCATTTTACCTAATCCAAGGGCAAAGACTTTGTGCCTTGGGGAAGGTTTAATTTAAGCTGGTAGAAATAAGCTTAGGGGGTCTTTCATGTGGGTCCCCACATCTGTACCCTAGAGTTCAGAGTGGGGAAGGAACCCTGACAAACCCCAATATTTTGACTAGTTTTGAATCCAATCAGTTCTGTCTTGAATGCTGAAAACATTGCCTCTAAAGATAGACTGTCAGGGACTGTCTGTCACTGTCTACCTGTTACCCAGATTACTCTTACTGTCCTGGATATTTAAGGACTTCCTTTGCAACAGCCTAAAGAGATGCTGTTAAATTTAATCTGCCAAGTGAGTAACGTGTGGTACATCGTCCCTGGCCCATGTCTTTATTGGTTGGTGTATGATGAACTGGGAAATATCTGTATTATTTTTATGAATATGGTGCATGCAACTGTGGGTATGTCTGCACTGCAATTAAACACATGTGAGTGGCTGGTGTCCGCTGACTTGGGCTTATGAGGCTCGGGCAGTAAAACTTTGGTGTAGACTTTTGGGCTCAGGCTGGAGCCCAAGCTCTGGGACCCTTCCCCCTCACAGGGTCACAGAGCTGGCCCAACAGTCTACACTGCAATTTTACAGCCCCACAGCTCAAGCCCAAGTCATCTGACATGGGCCAGCTGCAGGTGTTTAATTACAGTACAGATGTACCCTGTGTGTTTAGTTATGAGGGGTTACTTGATGTGGTGTTGTTAAAGAGACCAAGCAGGGAAAGCAAAACGACGACACAGGTAAGAGCCCTTGAGGAAACCATGGGAAGCTGTTTATTGGGGAATACCTCCTTCTGAGCTCCAGCCAAACTAAGAATGATTTACTCTTCCCAAGCCTAGGCCTAGGATCAAACAAAGTTACTAAATCATTACAACACACAGGGCCTAGAAAAGAGGGGGTTTGGGTGAGCCAAGGGGGGCTGCCCAGCAAGAGCTACTGGCATACAAGGAGAGACAGAGAGCATGCTGCAAGCAGGAGAGTGTGCTATTCCCAGCCAGAAATGGAGGTAAGTAGGCTAGATGAAATGTAGCAAAGCTTTCAAGGAAAGGTAAATATAGGGAAAATATATGCATACAGCTTTACTGTTTTTATCCTTCACTTTGTATGCTGTGTACTTGGATAAGAGAATAAATAAATACTTTCTTTTGAAGATGCTGGCTCTATGTCCCTGTGAACTTGTATCGTCACAGGCTGATAGAGAAAGAAGGTTTACAGGTGCCAGCCCCGGTTGGACTTGTTGTGTTACCATGTTTGGTACTGCTGTTTAGAGATCCGGACTAGAGCAATTGAACAATATAGTTCTGGCCAGATACGGGTGAAAAGAGCAAGCCAAAGGGGTATATGTCAGAAGGACTAAAAGAGAAACTGCATTTTGACCTGTAACCATGACAGCTGGCATCCTATCTTTACTAGATAAGGATGTGGTGAGTCACAATGAAGCAGACATGCCACTAACACCATATAAAATCCATAACCATGCTCAGCATTTAAAAGGAATAGAATCTGTTTATTCTGAACTGTCCTGTTGTCTGGAGTTAAACATCTAAGCTCTGTAGCATACACCTATCCTGCTTCTGGGGTATAATATACACACAGGTATTGTGATTTTGACAGTGATTCAGAGAGTAAATACTATTGAAACATGTTCACAACTCCAAGCAGAATACATCTAGACTAAGAGTGAAGAAATGAAGAGCTGCTTAATGGGCCAAACAAGAAACTAAGTAGACCAACGGTGTACTCAAGTGGATGGAGTAAATTTATCTCTGTCAAATTTAGAACACAGTACTCTGGCCAGTACATACAAAAGCCCAAAACTGAGCATCTGATTTTGGAAGGATACCATTTCAGTTGTATGTTGGAGGGGTAAAGTTGTCAGACATATCTTTATACATGTGAGGAGAGAGTGTGTTCAAAGCTTAAGGAATTCAAGAACACTACAACCGGGGGTCAGCTTGTTATTACAAGTGGATACAAAGCTAAAGATAGTGGATGCTCTATTCCAGGGGTTGGCAACCTGCGGCACACGTGCCAAAGGTGGCACGTGAGCTGATTTTTAGTGGCACTCTGCTGCCAGCCAGGGTCCCGGCCGCCGGCCCTGCTCAGCCCTGTGCTGGCTTGGATGGACGGAATCCTGGGCTAGCAGCATGCTGAGCCAGGCTGGCGGCCGGGACCCCAGATCTGGGGTTCTGGCCGCCGGCCCCTGCCAGCCGGTATCGCGGCCACTGGCCTCGTTCAGCCTGCTGCTGGCCTGGGATTCTGTCCATCCAGGCTGGCAGCCAGATGAGTGGGGCCGGCAGCCGTCTGAGGTTCCATCTGCCGCCTGCGCTGCCATTCTGGGATTTCGGCTGCTGGCACCGCTCAGCCCGCTGCCAATCTCGGGTTCTGTTGGGGGGCCCTGTAAAATTTATTACTGGCATGCAAAACCTTAAATTAATGAAGACTTGGCACGCCACTTCTGAAAGGTTGCCGACCCCTGCTCTATTCTTTTCTAGCAGACATTAATGGTCTGCATATCTTCAGTCCTTTTGAGAGCAATGCTAGGAGGCTAATTCTCTCATTATACAAAAAACTCACTGAGCCAAATATAAACACAACAGAGTGAACCTGCTATAGTTGATGTGACTATATTTGAGTTATACCCTCTGCCCTCCCTCCAGCCATCCCTCTCTCTTTTACCAGATCTTCTGAACACCATTGTTTTGCTCAGTGTCAGCCCTTCTCAGCAGTCTGAGAATGCACTGGGCCTATGATTGACTGCATTTCCATGTGTGCCGTAGGTATATTTTGCCTATGAAATGGCTCTTAGGATAACACAGAAAGGATTTGGGGACATTAGCACTGCAGAGTTTGCTTTTGCTCACTGCTGGTGGTTATTTTTTGCTACAGGTTATATTTGTGAGGGTGAGGAAGTAGAGTTATTTGAATATTTATTGATGTATTCTCACTTTGCAGCAGTACCTTTAAACATAGCAATATACAAATTTGGTTTGAAATTTTGGTATCCTTATATAGTATTAGAAAATTTGAATACATTTTAATTTTAAACAAGTAATGAATTTTGTCTAATAAAACAATAAAATTCTCTAGTCATTAAGCATGGACTTATACCTTTTAAAACAGCAAAATAAAACAAAAAGGAAAGGTATCTTATTTTATTGAACTTTTTTAGCCCAGTGGATAAACACTTCACATAATAACCAGATCAAGTCTCACACCATAGTACCTCAGCAGACAGCAGTAAGGTCATTGTGACATTGTGGACATCATTAGCATGTAAATTCTCAGTTCTTAAATACCATCCATTATTAACAGGCAGTATTCCCTGTCTAATCAAAGACAGACTGCTATCAAGTTCTATAGAAAAATAGAAACAAATTCCTTGTGCCATTAAGTGAGAGGCTAATATTTTATAAAAATAAAGAACAGAACAAACCAGGAATGTAAGCCATTCTGGTTGTTCTATCTTTCTTCAGAATGTCCCCAGTCCATCTGTCCACTTCAAAAGTAAATAAATAAATAAACAAACAAATAAATAATAAAATCACTCCAAAACCTCACCACTGCAACTAGCCTCAGCAGAAAGTCCAAGGACAGAGCACTATTCCCGAAATCAAAGCAAGGCCAGATCCTGTGGGGCAGCCAGGCTCCTGGTGGAGCTGAGAGCCTGCACTCTCAGCTCCCCACACTGCCCCCTAAGGTCAGTGGAAATGCTCCTGGTGAGGATAAGTGCCACCAACTGAAGGCGGGTAGTGTGGACATGAACCACCGCCGTAATTACTGTGGTGGCTGTAAATTGACCTAATATAGGTCAACTTAAGGTTTTAGTGTAGACATGCCCTAAGTTTTATTCAAGATCAAGAAAGGGAGAGATGAGGCACCTGGAGGTCTGCGATTCCAATTCTCTTCTGCCAAATTAAATAAGGGAAAAATGCAGTTGCCTGCAGAACCTGCTAACAGTCATACTTACAATAGGGCCTGACAAATATTCATGGTTTATGAAAATCCATGGCTGCCACCTAACAGTGCAGTCATTTGTGGGCATCGTCACAGGAGCAAACAAGTGAGGAAACGAAAGCTTGACTTCATCACTGGAAAGTCTTCTTCACATGAGTGTGAGCCAAGTTTTCAGATTTAGCTGTGCTTATGCAAGAGATCTGTGGCACAAATATGGTAGGTTCTTCTGTATCCTTTTAGCAATGGTTAGTTGTACCAGGTGCTTTTAAAAATACAGATACAAGGAATTCTTTTTTTTTTTTAAACTTAACATATTCAAAGAATTTTAGTGAAAAAGTCCTACTGGCTCCCTTTTTAAAAATGGTATAGTTCAGCACTCACAGTGAGAGATTAGGCTGCTAGATGCAGTGTAATCAGGATCTCTTCTCTTTTACAGCACTTTTTAGAAGGATTCTGTTTTGATATCAGAAAAGGAGTACTTGTGGCACCTTAGAGACTAACCAATTTATTGGAGCATAAGCTTTCATGAGCTACAGCTCACTTCATCGGATGCATAAAGTGGAAAGTACAGTGAGGAGATTTATATACACACAAAAAGAAAAGGAGTACTTGTGGCACCTTAGAGACTAACCAATTTATTTGAGCATAAGCTTTTGTGAGCTACAGCTCATTTCATCGGATGCATACGGTGGAAAGTTTAGAAGATCTTATTATATACACACACAGCATGAAAAAATACCTCCTCCCACCCCACTCTCCTGCTGGTAATAGCTTATCTAAAGTGATCACTCTCCTTACAATGTGTATGATAATCAAGGTGGGCCATTTCCAGCACAAATCCAGGGTTTAACAAGAAGGTCTGGGGGGTAAGAAAAAACAAGGGGATATAGGCTACCTTGCATAATGACTAAGCCACTCCCAGTCTGTATTCAAGCCTAAGTTAATTGTATCCAATTTGCAAATGAATTCCAATTCAGAAGTTTCTCGCTGGAGTCTGGATTTGAAGTTTTTTTGTTGTAAAATAGCGACTCATGTCTGTAATTGCGTGACCAGAGAGATTGAAGTGTTCTCCGACTGGTTTATGAATGTTATAATTCTTGACATCTGATTTGTGTCCATTTACTCTTTTACGTAGAGACTGTCCAGTTTGACCAATGTACATGGCAGAGGGGCATTGCTGGCACATGATGGCATATATCACATTGGTGGATGTGCAGGTGAACGAGCCTCTGATAGCGTGGCTGATGTTATTAGGCTCTGTGATGGTGTCTCCTGAATAGATTATCATACACATTGTAAGGAGAGTGGTCACTTTAGATAAGCTATTACCAGCAGGAGAGTGAGTTTGTGTGGGGGGGGGGGGGGGGAAGGGAAGAAACCTGGATTTGTGCTGGAAATGGCCCAACTTGATTATCATACACATTGTAAGGAGAGTGATAACTTTAGATAAGCTATTACCAGCAGGAGAGTGGGGTGGGAGGAGGTATTTTTTCATGCTGTGTGTGTATTTAATAAGATCTTCTAAACTTTCCACAGTATGCATCTGATGAAGTGAGCTGTAGCTCACGAAAGCTTATGCTCAAATAAATTGGTTAGTCTCTAAGGTGCCACAAGTCCTCCTTTTCTTTTTTCAGAGTAGCAGCCGTGTTAGTCTGTATCCGCAAAAAGAACATGGCTGCTACTCTGAAACCTGTCATTATGTAAAGTTCTATAGGTTGGACTCGCTGGAAGTAAGCAATTGTCTACTAGGCAATTGTCACCTGTGTATCTTCTTCCCTCAGGTGAGAATCTCTTGCTGTTTTGTCAATGGAAAAAGGACAACGTGTCTGTAAAGGCCTCTGGCTTTTTACCTTGTTTGTGAGAAAGCATTGAGTATTTCTCTCCATTTGATTCAGCTATTGCTCCCTGAAGAGCTTTCTTTCTATGGAAAATACAGAGGCCGACAGAAGCTGCTGTACTTGGCTATCTGCCTTCTACGTCCTGAGCCAGAGCTTCTTGTGCAATATAGCATTTGAGGAAATAGCTCTGGCAGAGAACTTAATTGTATCTGGAAGTTGTCAAAGAATACTGGTTAAGACAGTTTTTTTCTTATTGATTTTATCTTTGAAGGTTGCTAGACCAAGCAACAGCTCTTCTAGCATAAGGGCTGGCAGTAACACATGCCTGCATGGTAAATTAAATTTACACTTTCTTCCTCAAGGGCCTGTCAACTCATCTCTCTGGTCATGGGTGTGCAGAGTGGGAAGAGTCAGCTGAGTGGCAGTATTAGATCCCACTGCAACATCTGCTTTGGGAAGCTGTACAGAGTTCATATAATTTATTCTTCAAAGAGATATAGAGCAGCTTCCAAATGAGAGCAGTTTTGTATAGCTTCTCTGATTAAGCACAGTAGGGTGGGTTTGGTTCTCTTGGTAACTGCCTGTTGACAATGAGGATCTGTTCTAGCTTCAGGAAGGAAATGTACCATTATTCCAACTACAGGATAGAAGCGTTTGTGTGGCTGGGGTGGGGAAGAGAAAAGATATTGGTATTATATTTGGACATCAACTGGCAGATATGACACTCAGAGGTCCTGTGGCCACTATTGAACATTAGAAGAGAGCCCCAATTATAAAGCTGCTGTCGGGGCTGTAGGCAGCTAAGTCTAGTGGTTGGAGCAGGAGTTGGAGTCAGGAAGTCGAGCCAAGGGTCAGAGGTGAATTCGGAGACTGGGGAAAGGATCAAGAACAAAAGCAGGAATCAGGAGCAAGGAAAGCAAGTAGGATTCAGGAGTCACACAAGAAGGCAGGGTCCAACGTAACAGCCAGGTAGAGCCCAGTTGTGGGGACAACTTCCTGTGGGTTTAAATAGGAAGCCCAGTCAAATCAGAATTCATGGTGTTTCTCCAATCAAGCCTGGGAAGTCCTCCCCGAGGTCACTTCAGGTTTCATTGTCTCTCCTGCTCAGTGGCAGCAGAGAGGCAAAAGTCAACTGGGGACCCTGTGGACACATCTTGAAGACCTGTAGGGTCATGACAGTTGCCAGAAAAAATTCTTCATAGACAATCTGTGTGTGTAAGAGTAACAGTGGTACAAAAAGGGTTGGAATCTTGTTATTTTAGGAGTTTAGTCAACGGGACTAGCTGGTGTAAAGCAAAAGCCTACATAAACTCATGCTCCTGTATGTGACATACACAGTAAGAGAGATAAGATGGATGATGTAATAACTTATTGGACCTGCTTCTGTTAGTGAAAGACAAGCTCCTGAGCTACACAGAGCTCTTTTTCAGGTATCACATAGTAAGACACAGACAGGCAGCTTTGTACTTTTGTGTGTTGACAGTATACATGACCTGCAGGGCAACCAGGGTAAATTTACATGGCCTAATTTTCAGGAGTACTCAAGAGCTACAACTGCAAATGAAGTCAGACAAGTGCAGGTGCTCAGCACTTCTGAAAATCAGGTCCAGAGCATGCATTATAGGCAAGGCTGGGAGCACTGCCTATTAGTAATATTGCCTAACACTTCCCATTGTAAAACCATGGTATCAGTCCCTTTTAGCTTTGGCAAACTGTTTCAGCTGAAATTTTCTATGCCAGGTATCTGCCTAAGGTGGATTCATTTCTGGGAAAATTTCAGACAAAAATAGTTCAGCCATTTCCAAGACTAAGGCTAGGAAAACACGCATTGTTTTCTCCCTATAAAAATAAATCAGACCAGCTTAATTCTAGTATTTCCTAAGTTGAGGGCTTGCAACCTTAAGTAATGTTCTTTTAAATGTAGTTTTTGCATGTAGTATAAGAGAGGATTATGAACATGGTACTATTGATCAGAGGACACTAAACCCTTCCATTGCAAAGTTCCAAGCATGTAAGTGTAGCATAGATGCACACTTAAAAAACAGAAAAGTGAAGAGCAGACATTTAACGGCTACCGAGCCTAGCTGAAGATTGACCAGGTTAACTCTTCATAACTAGAAACACTAAATTGCAGTCAGCTGCCAAAACCCTTCACAACAAAAGACACCACACACCAACAACCCCACGTATACAGAAAGAGATGGGAGGAGGGTCTTTACCACAGTTTCAAACTCTCTACCCCTTGCATGGCCCTATGTCACACAGCTCAAAGTACCGTGTACTGCCACATGAACGTCAGCAGACGAGGGCCCCCCAATTTTTTCCTTCTCCCAACCCGTGATTATTTATCAAACAGAAATTGAAGTGAGCTGTAGCTCACGCTCAAATAAATTTGTTCATCTCTAAGGTGCCACAAGTCCTCCTGTTCTTTTTTGCGAATACAGATTAACACGGCTGCTACTCTGAAACCTAGAAATATTTACGTTTCCAATTATTATCTACAGTATACATATAATTTTATCTGATATGCATTATGACACTCTCTCTCTACTCCTAGCAGCACACAGTTTTTATGTAATTATTTTCTACTGCTCTTGGAAGCACTTGTTTTTATATTTTCTCTCAGTATTAAGGAATATTTTTGCTTACCCTACCTGTAATGCCCTAACAAGACCTGCACTCATTTTTAAGTTAAAACCCTTCATTTCTTAAAAAGTCTGGCGCACCACGATTAGCAAGACAAAATTTGTCCCTGTGTTGTTGTCATTAGCGCACGGAAGGGACCATCTAATACTACTAGAACCTACTACTCCAGTGCGCTAGGTCACAAATACACACCACATACTGTGTTCAGCAGAAACCAATTATGTCCTGTTTTAACTGGCGTATTGTCTGGAGTTTTCTATCCCAGACAGATTTAGAGAGCATGGACCTGATTCTCTCTTCAGTATAAATCAGAGTGGCTCCATTGAAGTCAAAGGAATTAAGTGTATGTGACAGGAGAATAAGGCTCCATACATTACATACAACGTGAGATCCAGATACTTATGACCACAAGGAATTTGCATCATGACATCAGTGACAGGAATGCCAGTTTGGAAGCAATTTAAGGAATCTTGATGCGTTTAGGAAGAGCTTCAGAGAACAACTTGTCTGAGGACTATAGAGAAGAAAAAAGAGTTTAACGTATGAAATGATGGCACAAGATACTTTAGCTCAGCATTTCTGGGGAAAACCCCATCCCAGAACCATGGACTGTGAGCTTGGCACAGAGGCACAGTGAGAAGAGAGGGATGCTTTTCAAACACCAGAGGAGCGTACACATTGGTTATTTCAATGTGGACACATTTAATGACACTCGTTTAAGTACCGTAGGGTTCTAGACAGATAGTTACAATTACATTTCATAGAAACAGCAACAAGCCAATCCCCAAACAAAGCTTCCATATCTCAGATCCCACAAAACCCTCACACTCCTCAGCCATCCCCAAGTGCTGTTTTACAGACACTGGCTCTGACAAATGCCCCAAGATTAGCGAAGGTAGATTATTGTGGACCAACAGGCATGGGGTAGGACCAATTTCCTGTTCAAGGGGCCCCCAAGGAGTCCAACCAGCAGTCCTCTCTTACAAACCAAAGTACTTCCAGTTGGAGTGCCTCTGCTGATTGTCAACTGCACTGCTTGGGCACATGGAGTGTGGGGGTGGTCTCTCTTACAGACAGCTCCCAAGCCACTGGGGACACAGGCCATGGTGAGCACACTGCCTCAGAGAGATAGGAGCAGCCTGATGGAGGGTTTTGAATATCAGTTGGATTGCATATTCAGTGGGAAGCCAGCACAGATATTTGAGCACGGAGACAGTATTACATAATTACTCCTTTTTTAATAATTGAGCTCTTCTTTCACCATATGGAAATTTGTAAGATTAATTATTATTTAGCAAAGCATCAGAATGGTCCAGTGATTTGGGCACTACCCTGGGACTTGAGAGACATGGGTTCAGATTTATGTCCTGCCACAGACTTCCTGTGTGATCACTTAGCGTTTCTGTGCTTTGGTTTGTTCTCTGTAAAATGGGGATAAATAGCACTTCCCTACCTCATAGGTTTGTTGTGAGGAAAAATACATTAAAGATTGTGAGGTACTCAGATACTATGGTAATGAGGACTATATAGAGTCAGAGTGTTATCCCACCTGTGTATCAGGAAACCCAGGTTCTCTTAAAATTGAAGCTTTGCCAGAAAAGCTTATGGGAAGGGGAGAGAGAGAGAAAAAACAGGTCTGATAGCGTTTTAAAAACATGATCTAATGTCATAAGGATTGTATTACTTGCTTCTGCAAAAACACAACATTACAGAGTTTCAAGTGACATGAAACCCTTTGATGGCAGGGTTTGTTTACATCCTTTGCACTCACAAAGTCACACACTTCCACAATTAATGTGACACTGATCTTTTTTTTTTTTTTAAATATGTTGTCTAGTGCTCTGAGAGTTTTCAGAAATCAGATAAACAAGGCTCCCAACTCCTGCTTTACAAAAATAAAAAGATTGCTGTAGTAAAAATCAAACAAAACACCCTTAAAAGGAGTGTCATTTAAACTACAAATGTGCACTTGATTTTATGTGCTACTGTAACTAGAAGAGGATCTCATAGGTATCTTCTATTTAGACTCACACAGCCTGGGGCAGTCCAAGTGTATGTATTTAGTCTAAAATTCATGTATTATTCTATGCAAAAAATTACTATATGATTAACAAACATAGGTCCCGATTCCACAAGTAGATCCACGTGACCAGACCTTTGCACCATAAAAGCACCATTGAAATTAATAGGGATCCACCAAAATGGATCTGCATGCACAGTCAGGGCCATCAATTGTAAGAAGTCAGTAAGCTCAAGAGTGATTCAGGGAACTTCCCCTCATTTGTATGGGATATAGTTGCTCCCTGCCTCACATGGGAACAGTATTGGGTTTACAATGGCTCCATGGAGCCAGGCCCATGCTCAGAAAAGCCTGGCCTGCTCTGCTTGCACTGCGCCCCGAGACCCCACTGGCTCCCCCTGCTCCTCTCTGCCCCCTGGCTGGACCCCAAGCATCTCTGACTCTGGGCAGTCTCTGCTTCCCACCACCTGTGGGGCCCTACCTGTCTCCTCAGAGCTGAGCCACCTGGGACTGGTGCAGAAGCCTGGCCAGTCTCAGCCAGGTGTGTGTGTGGGGGACTTGACTGGGCCCCTCTAGGAAAGTGTGTCTTGAGGGACCCTGGCTGATCGTGCCACACCAGAGGGGACGGACCGATTCCTGGTCCTGGGACCAGCCCTGGTGGCTCAGCCTGGCAGACACAGTCACCTCCCAGCAGGGCCAGTGAGTGCAGCCAGGAGGCAGAGCATGGGGGAGTGGGGAGTCTGGGGGCGGGGGGGGGGGTGCTGGGCTGTGACAGGACAGGGCAGATGTGTGTGTTGGGGCACTAGAGGTTCTGTGGGGGGGTGCTCGGCAGTTGTGGTGGGGCTGTGGGCTGGGGTGGTGTTGTGCAGGGCGCTGTGCATTTGTGGGGGGGTCTGGGGGGATGCTGGGCATAGTGGGTCCAGGGTGCCTCTGGCCATAGGGAGTTGGCGAGTGTTGGGCGTGGGGTGCTGTGTGGTGTGACATAGGCCCACCTCTGAGAGGAAGAGGCACGCTGGCAGCACAGGGCCAGGTGGGCCACTGTGCATCTGGCAACTGCCAGTTTGTAAATAGTGCCCCTCCATTGGGCGAAGCAGGGCCGCCCCTCCATGTCCCTTTGCCCCTGGCTGGCCCCTCGCTCCGGGGACTAACCTCCCCCTGCCATGCTCCATTGCCTCCATGGGGAGCCCACAAACATGTTTGGCCCTGGGCCCACAAAAGATTAATCCAGCCCTGCATGGAAAGGGGGAAAATGTTGAACATGCCTCTTTCATTTCTGAAGCATTGCCTAAGGAACAAGTTATTTCTACCAATGCATTTCACTGTGGGGGGTATTTTGGCAGTGCACCTGTTTGGATCAGAGATACAAATGTTGGAAGCGTATACACCTTTCCAAAAAATGAGATTGCTGCCTTTCGTGTTCTCCATCCTCCTCAAAGTGTTTACAGGACTGAGACTAGAGTTGGCTGGAAAAAGGAATGATCCTCTTGTGAGAGATTTCAGTGGGTTAGACAAATAATTTAGTTCCAACTCCAGATGAAAAGTCAAAGAGTTAAAATTTTTCACAGGTGGGAACATTCTGAAAAATTCCATTTTAAAGAGAACTGAAACTGAATTTTTCAACTTTCTCCCAGCTCCATAGACAGCTGCTTTTCCACGGTGCCCAACTCCCCAGGAAGTTGGAGTCATGCCCAGGCAGGATGACCCGCTTTCTTGCCTATGTGGTTTCCATCAAAAGTGTCAGCACACTGTTTAGATTCCATCAAAACAGCATTTTCTGACAGGTAAGTGTTGTGTTGGAAAATTTTTAGACCAGCTCTAATCATGATCTGTGATGGGTAACTGGGAACTGTAATTTCCAACAAGGATGAGGCCATAAGGTGCAAAATTCAAACTCTTCCAAATTCATGTTTCTTTGTATCTGGCTATTTGGTTTGAGTAGATCTCTAATCTCTGGGTGGCATGTGAGTAACACTGTTCATAACTTTCTTCAATATTTTAGTGCAAAATAGGGCATCACGTATTTTCAACTTCTCAAGAATATTTTATGTTTGAAGGATCTCAGACTGCTTCACAAGCTACATACATACAGCACACACAGGAAATGCAGCCACCTGTCAGGCAGTAAGCAGAAGCTAAACAGTATACAGCACACTGTACAACTTTTTGGTAGGGAAGGACAACAATGGAAATTTTGACCAAGAAAACCAGAGCAAACCACTCCCTCTATAAGTACCACCATGAGGTCTAGCATATTCAGGCAAAACAGACAGGAGTTCATTTTTAACTGATAGTGCTCCATGTGGTTTGCATCATCAGTTATACATGGAATTATGTATATGTCACAAATTACTTATCTATAAAAAGCCATACAAGGATCTTATCTTGAACTAAACAGAGTGAGGGTAAGACTAAATAGGGAGGGGATAAAGAGCATATTTTGAAATAGTGAAAGATCAGTGTGTTGTGTATGTATTATTAGTTCTTTGGATTCAAAAACATGTAATTACATAAATATATTGAGGAGGTAGAGGGGATGTTCAAACAGCACCCAAAATGATGGTTGAGGTGGGTTGTTCTTCTTTATGAAGGAATGCTGTCGTAAGTGTTAAGAAATTTTAAGGAGGAACTCCCTAATGCAAAGTTAATAAAAACACTGAACTTTTATATGAACTCAAGTTCTAGTCCTTCTGGCCGTCACTGCGTATACACACGCACACACACAGTCTTCCTTTGCTTTTTTTTTATATTATTATTATTATTATTATTAAAATTATTAAAGGTTTCAGATAACATTTTCAAAAGCGCTCAAGGAACTTAGAAAACTAAGTCCCAAGTGACTTTGGATTCTAGTGCCATTGACTTTCACTGATGCGTAAGAAAGGCTTTTGAAAATGGGACTTAGCTTCCTATGTTACTTAAGCACTTTTGAAAATTTTACCAACATCTTTCTCCACCTTCTGCTCCTACCTGTATCACAGACATTTTAACACAGCATTTTTTCCATAGTGAAGAAATAATGATGTGAAAAAACATCATGAAGACATGATTTAAAACAAACACCAACCCTTTCAGGAGGAACACATTTCTAGCCAATCTCACTTATTAATGTTGTATTTGTAATGGCCTTTTTATCTTTAAAGCTTTCCCCCCTTTCTAAAGTAAGCTCAATATGAAAAGGTCACACACTATACAGAGTGCAAGAGCCTTCAAAGATTAAAAAGAACAAGAAATTTAAGTTTGAATGAGTTCCTGGGTATCACTGCCACTAAAGGATATAGTTAACACAGATTACAGAGCTGGAGATACTTATCTTTAGAGCCCTGCGCGGTTTCTATCCGCATCCGATCTGCAAACATGGTCCGCGGACATGCACATCCGCAGATATATGCAGATTTGCAAGGCTCTCCTATACGATTTTTCTGTCCATTTTCCATTAGTCAATTGTTATTACACCTCCCCCACCCCAACTTTGGGATAAAAAGCAACATTTAACCCTTCCCTCTCCTTAAATACTGAGTACCACTAAATTAGGGGAACCGGGGAAAAGGAAAGCAGCATTTTGGTTACCCCAAATGAAACTCTGACCTTTCACTTCAGCTCCACTTACTGATAAGGAGCCTCATTCTAGTATGATTTACACCTGTGTAACTGTACCAAAAAATCAATGGAATTATACCAGTACAAAACTGTTCTCAGGGGAATCAGAATCAGGACTATGATATGCTGCCTGCAAACCAGCATTAGACCCCATAAAGTGACCTGTGCTTTCAAGGAAACTCACAACAAGATGATTAGAGGTTTTTCAGTCTGGATCTAATCATCGTTCCATTACTCTGAATGAAGGTGAACTTAACCTTCCCCAATTTCCTGTTCTGAAGCTGGGGGAGGGGAGGGATTCAAATCACTTTTAGAAAACAAAAGTGAAATAATCTAAGATAGTACATCATTATTACTTTAATGACTAGACTTTGTACAATACAAGCTTTGTTGAAGGCTCCCACTGGATACAAACTTGAAGATAAATTCTGGCAGGCAGAACTCGGCTGACAACATATACATATATTTACAATGTTCCTCAGATAGCATTCTAGTCTCCTAGCTTTAAAGAAAGCCAGACTCAAGTTCTGTTTAGCTCTAGTCGTGGTCTTTGAGTTCCAAAACTGGTCACGTGTAGTTGTACTATAAACAGTTCGCAATTGGCGTTCAAATACTTTCTTAATTTCACATGATCAGACCGAGCCTGCATTCCTGAAACTTTGTAGTCTCTCTACTACGTTCCAGCGCTAACAGCTGTAAAAGGAAACAGCAGAATCATGAGCCAGCCAGTATCAAAAGTTAAGAAACAATGTAAAATTTGTACAGGAATTTTTCCTTTTGATACTGTATAGATAGTTCAGCTCAGCCCACAGCACAGCCAACAGGCGCAGAGACTTTTCACGCAATACATCGGATACTTACAGGAGTAGGACACCTTTGTTTTCCCTTTTATTGACAGCCCTTACAGGTTTTAGTTCTTCCCCATCAGACTGTTGTTCAGTCATTAGCACCGTCTGCAGAAAGCTCTCTGTGACTTTCCGCGGGTCTCCTCCTCTACCCCTTACTACCAACAATTGAAATCGACTCACTCCAGCTTTTACCTCTCTCCCTATCATACAACTCTCTTTTGAAACTCCAGAGAGCAAATTAAGCCCAGCTCTTTGTCTTTGGCTAACCTGAGCAAGCTGAAACTGGTCCTATCAGCGGGACCCAATGGTAAAGGGAAGGCAGAAGAGGGAAAGGGAGGAGGAGGAAAAAAGAAAGAAAGAGCAGAGACCTCCTTTTCTCCACCCCACCACTAGTTGGGGGCGGGCAGAAGGGAAGGCGGGGAGAAAGCCTGTTCAACAAGTCTTTCTGGGAGAGGAAACTAATGAGCCAAGCAGCTGAAAACACGGTGATAACAATTCACAGCTGCTTTACTTTTTAAACCAGATATTTATTGGAATGAAGCTATAAAATACGATTTAATGATGTTAAACATAATTACAAGCACTGACTTTATATAACTCAAGATGTGAGTTACATAAATTGACACAGCACTGAGGCAACACACGCGTCTTTCTAGATTACACCAGGCAGCTAGTCTTTTACACAACTTAAATTATTCAAACAGGATGTTGCCTCATCGGGTACTGCCTCCTGATTACGTTAAACAAAAGGTCCCTTTAATGTTTTATATGGGAATGACAACGACGACAAGAGACGCAAGTGGCCCTGCCATTAGCCCTTTGCTGCCCCAAAGAGCCAATTTTTGTTTATTTTCAGAGCAGACAATAGGCATGAAGCAGTGGTCCCAACCTGGATGACTAATAAGCTGGCCATGATGATTTATAACAGCAGTAATAATGTACTGCATTTTTATAGTGTTTTTCATCCTGCAGGATCTCAAAGTGCATCACAAAGGACACCACTGGTCTTGCAAATTGTTGTATCTGTCTGCATGGAGCTCTTTTGAAATCAATAGTGTTATGTATAGGTACAACAGTTTTCCCATATGTAACAAGTTGCAGAATCAGGCTTCTGTACTTATACATCATGAAGGGTGGCAGTCAGCCAGCAGGCAGTAAACTAAATAATAATTGGGAGTGGGAGGAAGGGGTAAGGAGTGGGAATATTGTTGAAGAACACTGGGACAAACTTCAATCTTCATTTACAAAAAGAGACTTGGGTTCTTTACAGGTGGAAAAAAAAAGAGAGCACATTTTGGTGTCTAAACAAGGCCTGAGAGGGGATAGGGTTTTATTTTCCTGCTTGTACATTAGAAACTCAGGTATCTCTAGACTGAAAATTTTTATGGTGTCTGGAGAATGAGTGCAATGGTGATATCACAAAAGCTAGGGGCTTGATCCTGCTCCCATTAAGTCAATGGCAAATCTCCCATTGATGACAATGGAGGATGATCAAGAGAGTGAAAGTTGAGCAAGGGAAAGCAAACTGTTTAAAATTAATTGTTTTGTGTGTGTTTTTTAATTTGAACATATTTCACTTCAATGACTAATTCACATTTTGGATAAATGAAGTCTCTGTTGAAGTTCATCACCTTTGCTCCTTCAATTAGCATTTTAGATCTCACAATATACATATCTGAGAGCTCCTAAGGTTCTCCTGCAAACCCAGGGAAGATCAAACTCTACATTCCTGATATTTCTAACATAAGCAAACATGGACATTTTGGGTACTTCTCATGAGACACTCAGCACTTCCCAGGTTTATGTTCCAAGATTTACCTGTGATTGTTAATATAGGGAGTACCCTGAAGAAGTCTGCCTATGTGCCAGTGGTATGAACCCTCTATATTAGGATAACTCACTAGAGCTGATGTTTTCATCTATACTGTCTCAGATAAATCTGTTTTCTGCTTCAGTCTAGCAACACTCTAGGTTGGCATGGCAGCCCCAAGAAACCATCTAATATCATGCAACAAATATACAGTAGGATCAAATGTCAGACCCCCCACTTGTACTCAGCAGGATGCTATTGAATTTGCAGGCAGAGAGAAACATTAAATGGCAGCATCTCACACAGGGGCTTCTGCATGCTACCAATGAAATATAAATGAAAGTATCAAAAATATTCCAGATCTCTGATTGTATTTCATAATAGGTAACAGGCCCAGGTAGAAAATATGGTATTTTATGTAAAGAAACTATATATAAGTTTAAAAGTGTGGATTGTATATCTATTTACATGTATATTATAAGGACTAAAATAAAATAAAAATCCCCAACAAAACTGGCCCAATTTCATTACATTTAAAATGTATGGTATAAATACATGTTTAAGCCTGTATCAGAATCACCACCCCTGATCCTGTAGAGTCATGGAGACTCCACACAGAAGAAGAGGTCTTTGCTAGTGGATCCCAGAGTAGGATCTGGACATTTGTATGTATTTCAGATTTTCTTCTTTATGTAGTACCAATACAATTCTCAGCTGAATATTGTCTGATGATGGGTGAAGCCTACTGCAGAGTTTCTTATAGCTTCCTCTGAAGCATCTGGTACTGTCCACTCTTGGAGAAAAGATTCTGGATTAGATGGACCACAGGTTGCCTATATAAAACCTTGGTCCTCCATATAATTTTAAGTATGTCTGTGTGTTAAGGACTGGGGCCTAAATTTCTAGCCATTACATATAGCTATTATAGATTTTGCCCCATATCTCCAGGAGTAACAGACAGTGTAAATATGTATATTCTTCTGCGACTTGGCACCCTTTCCTGAAGCTCATCCTCATCTGAGTATTCTTACTGATTTCAACAATTGTTGTATACCGTGTAGTTGTAACTCTGTTGGTCCCAGGATATTAGAGACACAAGGTAGGTGAGGTGATATCTTTATTGGACCAAATTCTGTCCAACAAAAGATATTACGTCATGTGAAGGTTCCTTCCCCACTCTGAACTCTAGGGTACAGATGTGGGGACCTGAATGAAAAACCCCCTAAGCTTATTTTTACTAGCTTTAGGTTAAAACTTCCCCAAGGTACAAATTATTTTACCTTTTGCCCCCAGACTTTATTGCTGCCACCACCAAGCATCTATATATACAAACAAATATATAACAGGGAAAGAGCCCCCTTGGAAACGTCTTTCTCCCCCAAATTCTCCCAAACCCTACACCCCCTTTCCTGGGGAAGGTTTGATTAAAAATCCTCACCAATTTGCATAGGTGAACACAGACCCAAACCCTTGGATCTTAAGAACAATGAAAAAGAATCAGGTTCTTAAAAGAAGAATTTTAATTGAAGAAAAAGTAAAAGAATCTCCTCTGTAAAATCAGGATGGTAAATACCTTACAGGGTAATCAGATTCAAAACATAGAGAATCCCTCTACACAAAAGCTTAAGTTACAAAAACAGGAATATACATTCCATTCAGCACAACTTATTTTATCATCCATTTAAGCAATCTAGTTAGATATGCATTGGTTTCTGTTTTGTTTATTAGCCCTTTACAGGAGTTCTGACCTGCATTCCTGCTCTGATCCTGGCAAAAGCAACAGACAGAGAGAACCCTTTGTTTCTCCCCCCTTCCAGCTTTAAAAGTATCTTGTCTCCTCATTGGTCATTTTGGTCAGGTGCCAGCGAGGTTATCCTAGCTTCTTAACCCTTTACAGGTGAAAAGGTTTTTTCCTCTGGCCAAGAGGGATTTAAAGGTGGTTAGCCTTCCCTTTATATTTATGACATCTCATCTACTTTGTCTCTCTGATTTCAACAAGACAGCTCAAGTGAGCTGCAAGATCAGACCCCTTGCTGACTAGCCTTGAAAAAGTCTCTTAACCTCAGTTAGTGCCTTATTTTTCTTGTTTTAAAAATGTGGATAATAATGCTAACCAATCATCAAGGTTGTGGTGAAGATCCATTCATTAGTTAGTATTTATACAACAGTTAGAAATGTAAAGTACTATGAAAGTACTGAGTATTGTTATTAAATATTTATTAATCTAGTAAAAGAAAAGTTTCTGTAATAGAATCATAGGACTGAAAGAGGTTATCTAATCCAGTCCCCTGCACTCATGGCAGGACTAAGTATTAGTCTATGAAGTATACTATGTGTAAGAATAACTATGCATACTATGAAGCTGTTACAGAATTCAGACTTGCTGGGACAGAATGAGCTCTAGGATTCTGCAGGGAGATGCAAGGCTTCTGTTGCAATCGCATGCTGCTAGCCTGACCAGGTGAGGCTCATTAGCTCTAATCCAGGGGAATTGAAACGGCAGGTGCCTCTCTGAGTAGAGAGGAAACAGAGAAGCTTGGGGGAGGAAAATCAATTTATGAATATACTTGTGGAGAAAGCATAGGATGAAGTTTAGGGTACATTTTGTAGCTGATTTGTTGTTTAATTTAATTTAAAAATAAAGGCAAATATATGAAGTGGTAACCTTTAGCCTATAGCTAGTGTGTTTATATTGTTCAGAGTAAGATGGGAATTTTACCTGCTTATATGTGGTAATTGGAGTAGGATTCTGGGCACACCCTACACTAGAGGAAAAATGGAACATGGCCTACAGTGGGAAGAGGAACTCAGCAGTGGTAGTCCAAGCCTACTGCTGCCCTACAGCAATGGCTACAAGCCCAGGCTGCAGCCCAACAGGCTTTCTGCATGTGTGCAGTTTAGATTGTTACATTCATGGCATACACAAAGAGAAGTTACATAAAATACTCTTTCTGGAAGGTTGCAACTTAACATGACTTTATTTTAGGCACCCAAGTCTGAAAATTGGTGGCCTTAGTTAATACCCTGCCTCTGGAATCATTTTAAATGTCTGTATGGATCAGCACATCTGAAAACAGAAGTGAAAGTGCCAACGTTAAGAATAGTTTCTCTCTAGGAGAGTATGTTGAGGCCAAATGGAAGAAGGAAGTTCCAGAAATCTAGTGAGAGAACCTGCTGTTTTGTTGAAATTTCAAAGCTAATTCTGGAGACTCTAAAGACCAGATTAAAAATCCAGGGCAAGATTCCTGGTTTGTATATATTGGTGTATCTTCACCGATGTCAATGGAGCTATGCTGATTTTCATCAGCTGTGAACTTGGCCCCTGACCTTCCAATACTTAGACAAATGTAACCTTTATTTTTTTGGAGGGTTTGTTTACACGTTGAGCTGGGGGTGTGATTTCCTGCTCAAGAAGACATACCTGCTCTAGTTCTGGTCAACCTAGAGTGCTAAAAATAGAGTATAGCCACAGGAGTGAGTGGCTGCTTGCCCTAACTATGTGTCTTTGCTCTCAGATGGATACTACTCAGGGCAGCTTGCCTCTCCTGTTTCTTATGCTGCCACAGCTACACTCTACGTTTAGCACACTAGCTCAATCAGAGCTACCGTGGGTATGTAGTGTAGATGTACCCTAAGAGATGTCCATGTTGTAGGTAGCTACATAGCTTTCTATATACAGAATCTTTAAACGTGAGATGTTTGTCTACCAGAACCAGGACTGTGAAACTGTTTAAGGAGCGGGGACTTAGAATGAGGGATGTACTCTGCTTTCTCTCTGGTGGAAAATTCACACTTCTTCTTTTCTAGAAAGGATGGTCCAGTGGTTAGGGCATTAACTTTTAATTGAGGAGACCTAGACCCTGCTCTGCCACAGATTTGCTGTGTGACCTTGGGCAAGTCACTTTTAAAAATCTGCCCCTTATTCTCTGAGCTTCAAATCCCCATCTCTAAAATGGGGATAACAATACTTCCCTAACTTACAGGGGCATGTGAGTATAGATAAGCTGAAGACTGAAGTGCTCAAATATCATAGTGATAGGTGCCCATATACGTACATTAGATTTTTCTTAACCTAAAATAAACCATCTAGCCTGAATGTATATGTGGTGCTCTTTGCATAATGCCTATATGTTGTGATTTTGTATGTGTGGTGGGGGAAAGGGAATAGCTTGTGTCAAGGTCCTTCCCCACTCTGAACTCTAGGGTTCAGATATGGGGACCTGCATGAAAGACCCCCTAAGCTTATTCTTACCAGCTTAGGTTAAAAACTTCCCCAAGGTACAAACTTTGCCTTGTCCTTGAACTCTATGCTGCCACCACTAAGCGTGTTAAACAAAGAACAGGGAAAGGGCCCACTTGGAGACGTCTTCCCTCAAAATATCCCCCCAAGCCCTACACCCCCTTTCCTGGGGAAGGCTTGATAAAAATCCTCACCAATTTGCATAGGTGAACACAGACCCAAACCCTTGGATGTTAAGAACAATGAAAAATCAATCAGGTTCTTAAAAGAAGAATTTTAATTAAAGAAAAAGTAAAAGAATCACTTCTGTAAAATCAGGATGGTAAATACCTTACAAGGTAATCAAATTCAAAACATAGAGAATCTCTCTAGGCAAAACCTTAAGTTACAAAAAGACACAAAAACAGGAATATACATTCCATCCAGCACAGCTTATTTTACCAGCCATTAAACAAAAGGAAATCTAACGCATTTCTAGCTAGATTACTTACTAACTAACAGAAGTTCTGAGACTGCATTCCTGATCTGTTCCCGGCAAAAGCATCACACAGACAGACGAACCCTTTGTTTCTCCCCTCTCCTGCTTTGAGAGTATCGTGTCTCCTCATTGGTCATTTTGGTCAGGTGCCAGTGAGGTTATCTTAACTTCTTAACCCTTTACAGGTGAAAGGGTTTTGCCTCTGGTCAGGAGGGATTTTATAGCACTGTATACAGAAAGGTGGTTATCCTTCCCTTTATTTTTATGACAGCTTGGAAATGACTTAGTGGAGAGGATAATAATTACAATGCTTTCATATTTTAAAAATCTGCTTCTGTTTCCTTGGAGGTTAGTTTGTAGCTGCTTGAAACTAACTTAGTTCTCATGTCTAAATTAATTAGAGGTGACTCTCTAGCAAAACATAATTTTTCAGGAAACCCAAGCCTCTGTGGGCTACAGCTTCAAAATTAGGCACAAGCTGAACAAGATGCTTGTACTCAGATAAACTGGTGTCTGCAAACTAGACATTGGAAAATGTATCCCCAATCTCCGCTCACAAATAGGTGGTAGCACTTTGTTCCATGGCACATCATCTTACTCAGGAAACGGCTCTTGGCAAATTCTCAGTGCACGCCATTTCATTGACAAAATGCTATGTGACAGCCTTCACACAATGCCTTTTCATTACAATGAAAATGTAAAATCTAGAATTGAAAATAATCCAGGCACTAGACTATATATATATAAATCTGTAACCAGGTCTTGTCAGGGAATGGTTGGTGCAACAAATACATTCTACAGTAACAGGTTTCAGAGTAGCAGCCATGTTAGTCTGTATCAGCAAAAACAACGAGGAGTCTTTGTGGCACCTTAGAGACTAACAAATTTATTTGGGCATAAGCTTCCATGGGCTAGAACCTTCTTCATCAGATGCATGGAGTGGAAAATACAGGAATAGGTATAAATACATGAAAAGATGGGAGTTGCCTTACCAAGTGTGAGGTCAGTCTAATGAGACAATACAATTAATGGTAGGTCTGTTATTGAGTGACCAGGGAGATTGAAGTGTTCTCCTACTGGTTTTTGAATGTTATAATTTCTGATGTCAGATTTGTGTCCATTTATTCTTTTGTGTAGAGACTGTCCGGTTTGACCAATGTACATGGCAGAGGGGCATTGCTGGCACATGATGGCATATATCACATTGGTAGATGTGCAGGTGAACGAGCCCCTGATGGTGTGGCTGATGTGGTTAGGTCCTATGATGGTGTCCCTTACCTTCTTGTCAACTGTTTGAAATGGGCCACTCTCATTACCACTACAAAAGTTATTTTTCTCCCTTGGTATCCTACTGTTAATTGAACTGTTTCTTTAGACTGACCTCACACTTGGTAAGGCAACTCCCATCTTTTCATGTATTTATACCTGCTCCTGTATTTTCCACTCCATGCTCCTGGTGAAGTGGGTTCTAGCCCACGAAAGCTTATGCCCAGATAAATTTGTTAGTCTGTAAGGTGCCACAAGTACTCCTCATTGTTTATTTTATAGTAAGGTATTTAGTATGGCCTCTGATCACAATGACACAGTTATATAAGAATGAGTTCCCTTTCTACGTTAAGCTATTGGATGTGCAGATGCTAATGTGGCTTTTATTTTGATATTGTGGCAAATCTTCTGACATAAAGGAGAAGGCACAGTGGAGCTTGCGTTGTTATGCAGTTATAATAGGTGCAGTAAGGAAACTATGTGAAGATCAACTGCTGTCAGCAACAGACACCTGCTGTTATTATATAAAAGTCCATATCCTAGTGTGTCTAATAGTAATTACATAGCTTTTAAAAAGTGCTCTTGGTAAACATAGATATCATTGTATTATAAAGCATAGTTCATGGCTATTTCACGTATGCTGTGCCAAGAAGCCTTACAGGCAAATAATAAAGATGTGTACCTGCTCCAAGGAGTCTACAGTCTAAGGTCTTGATCCTGACACTGGGTCTACTAGACCAGGGATTGGCAACCTTTGGCACGTGGCCCGCCAATTCTTCTGGATTAGAGCTAATGAGCCTCACGGTTTGTTTACCTGCAGTGTCAGCAGGTAAACACAACTGCAGTTTCCATTGGCTGCGGTTTGCCGTGCGAGGCCAATGGGAGCTGTGGGAAGCGGCGTGCGCAGAGGGACGTGCTGGCCGTCCCTTCCCCAGCCCCCATTGGCCTTGCACGGCAGTGGGAGCTGCGATCGGCCGAACCTGCAGATGCTGAAGGTAAACAAACCGTCTCAGCGCGGCCAGCGGATTTCCCTGGTGGGCCACATGCCAAAGGTTGCCGATCCCTGTACTAGACCAACTTACATGATCAGGACCTAATCTGGATAAAACACAGCGAAGGATGGCAAACTAGAGTGGGATATAGGAAGGATGTGAGATGCAAGAATAAAAGATAATGACAGGCATAAGGTCCTTTGTCTGACACCCTTGCTAACCCTGGCTTCTCCCCTCCTTTCTTCCCAGAGGGTTGGTGTAGTGCTGCTAGATCAGTGGGCTCTCAACCTTTCCAGTCTACTGTATCCCTTTCAGGGTCAGATTTGTCTTGTGTACCCCCAAATTTCATCTCACTTAAAAACTACTTGCTTACAAAATCAGACAAAAATACAGAAGTGTCATAGCACACTATTACTGAAAAATTGCTGACTTTCTCATTTTTACCATATAACTATAAAATAAAACAATTGGAATGTAAATATTGTACTTATATTTCACTGTATAGTATATAGAGCACTGTAAACAAGTCATGGTATGAAATTTTAGTTAGTACTGACTTCACTAGTGCTTTTTATGTAGCCTGTTGTAAAACTAGGCAAAAATCTAGAATAGTGGATGTATCCCTTGGAAGATCTCTGCATACCCCTAGGGGTATGCATACCTCTGGTGGAGAACCACTGTGCTAAATGAAAGCCACATTGAACAGCTCTCCCTAATGGTGCAGTTTGTTTCCATTTAAACAAAACTGAATTAATATTGGTTTAAACATAGGATATAAATATTAATATACTATAAATAAGCACCTAGGCCCAAAATGTGGCCTCATATTTCCTCAGCCCTACATGTACTTAAAAGACAGTGAGCTATAAGATATTCTGAATGCTTCCGATAGACTTGCTGTGAACAGTGCTGCAAAGATTAATCTGTATTTATTATACTTTAATTTTGCATCTGAAATATTAGATCCATACTGGTCTTTTTTTTTCTTTACATTGAAAAAATTCTGATTTCTGAAAAAGAATCCTACCATGATAGGTGGTGACTAGAATAATGTTATTGACCATCCCAGGAGAGGTCATCTTCTTTCTAGTATCATTCAGATACCACAGTCACTATTACACAATCTAGATTGTAAAAGCTGGAGAATTCATAACTAGAGTTGGTCAAAACACTTTCAAAGGAACAGTTTTCTGCTGGAAAATTCAGTTTTGTCAAAATCAAACATGTTACATGAATGTTTATTTTGACAAAAAAAAATTATAGGAAAGTGTCATAAATATAAAGGGAAGGGTAAACCCCTTTGAAATCCCTCCTGGCCAGGGGAAAGCTCCTCTCACCTGTAAAGGGTTAAGAAGCTAAAGGTAACCTCGCTGGCACCTGACCAAAATGACCAATGAGGAGACAAGATATTTTCAAAAGCTGGGAGGAGGGAGAGAAACAAAGGGTCTGTTTCTGTCTGTAGTCGTCTTGGCCAGGGACAGAACAGGAATGGAGTCTTAGAACTTTTAGTAAGTAATCTAGCTAGGTATGTGTTAGATTATGATTTCTTTAAATGGCTGAGAAAAGAATTGTGCTGAATAGAATAACTATTTCTGTCTGTGTATCTTTTTTGTAACTTAAGGTTTTGCCTAGAGGGGTTCTCTATGTTTTTGAATCTAATTACCCTGTAAGATATCTACCATCCTGATTTTACAGGGGGGATTTCTTTATTTCTATTTACTTCTATTTTTTATTAAAAGTCTTCTTGTAAAAAACTGAATGCTTTTTCATTGTTCTCAGATCCAAGGGTTTGGGTCTGTGGTCACCTATGCAAATTGGTGAGGCTTTTTATCCAACATTTCCCAGGAAAGGGGGGGTGCAAGTATTGGGAGGATTGTTCATTGTTCTTAAGATCCAAGGGTCTGGGTCTGTAGTCACCTAGGCAAATTGGTGAGGCTTTTTACCAAACCTTGTCCAGGAAGTGGGGTGCAAGGTTTTGGGAAGTATTTTGGGGGGAAGGACGCGTCCAAACAGCTCTTCCCCAGTAACCAGTATTAGTTTGGTGGTGGTAGCGGCCAGTCCAAGGATAACGGGTGTAATATTTTGTACCTTGGGGAAGTTTTGACCTAAGCTGGTAAAGATAAGCTTAGGAGGTTTTTCATGCAGGTCCCCACATCTGTACCCTAGAGTTCAGAGTGGGGGAGGAACCTTGACAGAAAGTAAAAATGATTCCTGTTGTTTTGTTTTGATAATGTTGAAATATCTTGGTTCCAATATCCATTAGATTCATTTTGTTTATACTTTTACATTAAAATAATACTGAAATATAAAAGTCAAAATGAGATATTTTGATATTATTGAAATGAAAAGCTTTGATGGTTTCAAAATGAAACTTTCCAGAATTTTTGTTCTGAAGAAACAAAAAATTCTGCTTTTTTGTTTCAAGTTGGAACAATTTTTTTGGTTGAACAAAAAAACAGCTGTAGTCAGAACCCTGCTCACCAATGCTACTCTTACTGCTCAATAGTACATCAGGTATATATGAGAACCCCTTGAGTACTGCTTGCCAGTCTTCAGTCATTCATATAGTTACTATCTGAGATGCTGCTCCTGTCACAGGTGACACAGTTTTTGCCCATCCTAAATCTCATAATTAGAAACTCCATTACTACTTCTCTGGTACCTTTTAGAGTGCATCAGCAGGACCTACCCAATTAGTGGTCTAGATATCAGGCCCTGGAGAGCTGTTTGCTGTGTTGGGTAGACAAGCCCTAAGCTTTTACCTCAAGTTAGTTAAGAATATCTTTTCTGTGTGTACGTGCATTTTTTTTTTTTTTTGTAGTGAAGATATGGCTTGAATTTCAAAATTTTGGCCACTCTAGCAAGCTAGCCTAGGCTTCCAGAAACTGAGTTCAAGGCCCCGCTCTACCACAAACTTCCTGTCTGACTTTGGGTAAGTCACTTAGACCTGGATCCACAAAGGGACTTAGGTGTGCAACACTGAGAGGTGGAAGATCCCTGTTCAAATGCCTTCTTTTCATCAGGCAGAGGGGGGAAATTGAACTGGGGTCTCTCACAGCATGGATGAGTACCCAAACTGCAGGCCTAAAGTTTATAAGGAAGGCCTCCTCAGAGCACCCCTAATGGACTATAGGTTAGATAGGCAGGACAATCAATGCCTATCTTCATCTGGTTTGAGGATTGCACTGGGGCTTAGGTGTGAGATTGGTCTTGGGCGTCACTGCCTCAGGCAGGTGCCTGATGCCTGAGGCAGAAATTAGGCACCTTAGAAGACTTTTACAGCAAAAATTTAATTTTTTGGCACTGAGTGAGTCTAGGAGGCAGAAGAGTGGGGTTTTTGTGGATCTCAATGGCATCTAAATCTCTTTGTGGATCTGGGCCTCAGTTCCTCACCTGTACAATGGGCACGTCCCGACCTCACAGGAGTGATACGAGTCTTCCATGCATTTATTCTGTGCAGCATTTGGATACTACGGTAATGGGGACCATGTGAGTAGCTGATGTATCTTCTTTTCCTCTTTTAAAAGAAGGTTTATGTTTAAGTGGGAAATACACATTATCATTCTGCACCTTCATATATAGAGTTGAAATACAGTAGTTACATCAGAAAATAGAAAGATGCCACATTATAGTCAATACTGTAGCAGCTTTTGGAGCTCCCTCCACACCCAAGACAATTTAAACCAGGATTTCTTGTCTACACTGGCAGCTACTAATGAGATTATTGCAATAAGGATGGTACTATTTTAAATGCTCATATTTTTGCAGCTGTGAGGGCTCACTGCATGCTTTCATATGTGGTTTTCTTGATATCTCTGACTATTAGTTTTGAGAAACCAAAACCAGGCTGATGATGTTTTGCAAAACCGAAACAATGAGGTCTTACAAAACCAAAACCATCCTGGCTTCTGCTCATCCCTGTTAAATTGTTACGTACAATATAAGAATATTTAGTATTCGGATTACGTAAAGGAGAAACTGATAATAGTTTGCAAAGTATGTGCGTCATTCCCTTCTGGATTCCAAGGGAGGAAAATAGTGGACCCTGCGCAGACAACTATTAATGCTGTGTTACTAGTTGTTTGCACAGGTCCACTGTTGTGTGTGCCACTGCCATCCATAGCGTAGGTGAAACATGATATACAGTACACAGACACAGCCAAGAGTTGTGCAAAGCTTAATAGAAGTGTTTGAGTCAGGAAAATTTTGGGAAATGCAACAAATAGGTTAGAAAATGCTAAAACGGACTAGTGGAGAACCACAGTGAATGCAGTGCATAAAGATAGGGGTGTGTGTGTGTGTCCAACTGCCTATGTTACAATACAGCAGTGGCCAGAGTCCTCCATAACACTGCCATGAAACTTTACAGAAGAATTTGTCTAGCACTAAACACTAAGTGCCAAGGTAAAATCGTGATGCCTGGAAAGTGTAAGGCAAACACAGACCAATAATTAAGAAAAGAGCCATATTTTTTGGTTGTCTTGCACACACCAACATCCACTTAGAAGAGTCCATGGATAAACAAGCAGTGACCTGAAGTACCCTCAAAATAAGATGCTTAAAGCCAGCCAGAGAAGCAATATGATCACCAAATTATGCTTGGGGAAGGACCTGAACCCAAGAACTCCTGGGTCACAAGGCCACATGTACAGTCATGTGCTGTGCTCTCTTCCATGTAGGAATTCTCTGTAACTTGAAGTCTTTAAATCAGGATTTGAGGACTCCAGTAACTCAGCCAGAATTTATGGGTCTATTGCAGGAGGGGAGGGTATGTGTGAGGTTTTATGGCCAGCAATGTGCAAGAGGTCAGAATCTATAGGATATTTCACAGTATCCTACTATCAGGGTCATTTCAAGGACAAAGAGAAGATTAGATAAAGACTTTTCACTAAGCTTTACACATGTGAGACATGGGCAGGCTCTAACCACAACCACACAGATATAAAAATTGTGCTGGCAAGACATGTGGAAAGATGTTGAAACAGCAGCACGACTTCTAATTCTACCACACATGCTAAAGCGTCACGCCTATTAGGCATACAAGCAAGTCAGTGAAGGGTTGTGAAACATCTGCAAGTCATTTAGCATACAAAATATGTACAAAAGACACAAAGTAAGTCAACTATGCACACACTCATAGTCAGTATATGTGCTGTTCCCTGTGGATTGCCATAAGAAGTCAGCAGGTACGACTATGAGACATAAACACTATTATCCACAAGTGGAAATGTGCATAAAATTAATCCCACAGGCCATCACACAAGTGCCTTCTCACAGTGATAACACATAATCAAAACCTTACACCCATATCATCAGCACTTCTCTACAAAGGACCCACAGGCATATCATACGCCAAATCCATCCTCTGGTAAGGATCAGTACAGCATTGTTATCCATTATATAAACACTCAAACTACTTGTATAGTATGCGTTGCCCATTAAATGTCATCAACACTGCAACAGGTTGGTTGGGTTCTTCTTTTGACCCACCTTATTACCTACCAGACAGGGGAATCCTGCAGAGAGATTTTAATTGACCCCTATTGATTTACTGTAGCAAGTGCAGCATGTTAATACCCTGGACGTAATAGAGGTGTGAGTGGCCTCTGAGTAATCCTAAGGGAGGAACGACTGCATTTAGTAAGAAAGATTGGACTGATGTTCATATTATTTGTTTGAACCTCCACAGTATGTTGGGACAGCTTTGTGGCAGGATGCTCACAAACTCATCTGATGCAAGTGGCTGAATAGCAGTTTAATAACATTCACCCAGTATGGAGTGATAGAGAGACCTTTATCCTGAAAGTGGGGTAAATCACAGCACAGTTTTCGCTACAGGCTCAGCCAAGTTCACATAGCTTATATAGTTTTATTGAATTCCTTTCTTCACAGTCATGCTTAACAAGCATGAACTGCATGTCTTCTTTTTTCCACAGCTCCTCCACTTCAGCTTATTAAAATATATTGCTCCAGTTCATATGATGATCCCACACTACAAAAATATGGATTCCCTCCGTCTCGCTGATGTCCTCCTGGATGTTATGACTCCTATCATCATCATTACCTGTGGGCTGATCCTTCCTTCTTTTATGAGGCATGTCAGCAGAGGTGCTCTCCTCAAACTGTCTGCTGTTTCTCTTGGTGGATACCAACATCAATGCAGTATCCATTCTTCCTTCTGGGTAAAGTTCCTTCTTGTGAATAAAGCAGTGTCTGGATTTCAGGCCCAAATACAATATGATACCTGAGGTCTTCTTGGAGATAATTACCAAAACGACAGGTTGGGGACAGCTTTATAATAATAATAATAATACCCAACTCTTACAGACAATAAGTTTTTCTTCTGCTAATAAGTTTTTGTACCAGGTGAAATCCTGGCCCCATTGAAATCAATAGCAAAGCTCTCACTG
Organism: Lepidochelys olivacea; assembly: GCF_965140295.1. Taxonomy (NCBI): domain Eukaryota; kingdom Metazoa; phylum Chordata; order Testudines; family Cheloniidae; genus Lepidochelys; species Lepidochelys olivacea. The sequence goes on along the minus strand of NC_140415.1, from coordinate 80,956,021 downwards.
ACTTTAGTAGGGCCAGGATTTCTCCCATAGTGCTTTCTAGTCATGTCAGTTAAGTCCTTGCAGATCATGTCACCCAGTGTTTGAGGGAAACTTAGTCTGTGAGGACTACAAATATCAAATAAAAAATTAGGAAAGTAGATTATGAAAAAAATATGTCTTCAGTGTATATTGTTGTAGCCTTTATACCTAAAGTTCAAAAATCTCATCTTTTAATCACAGTGGAACCCAGCCATTTTAACCTCTCTTTCTTTTATCCAAAGACCTTTTCCTTTCTGCTATTACTACTACTTATTTTTGTTTGTATTAGAGTAGTGCCTAGAGGTTCCAATCCAGGTCAGAGCCTCATTGTGCTCGGCTGTGTATATATTTATAGTCAGAGACAATCCCTGACCCAAGGAGCTTAGAATTTCTAAATAAAATAAATAAAAAAGACATACAAAGGCTGCGAGAGGAAACAGAAACTGAAAGTAAGGTGACCTATCCAAGTTCACACAGCAGATCAGTGGCAGAAGCAGGAGTAGAACCTAGTACAGAGGTGGGCAAACTATGCCCACAGAACCATCCTGCCTGGCCCTTGAGCTCCCGGCTGGGGAGACTAGCCCCCAGCCCTTCTCCTGCTGTGCCCCCGCAGCCTCAGCTTGCCATGCCGCCAGTGCTCTGGGCGGTGGGGCTGTGAGCTCTTGCCGGGCAGTGTGGTGGCGTGGCTGGCTCCGGACAGGCGGCGCGGCTGCCAGTCCTGCTGCTCTGAGTGGCATGGTAAGGGGGCGGGAGGGTTGGATAAGAGGCAGGGGGTCCCAGAGGGCAGTCAGGGGACAGGGAGTGGTGGGATGGGGCGGAAGTTCCAGGGGGTGGGGTAGGCGGTCAGGGGACAGGGTGGTTGGATAGGGGTGGGAGTCCCGGGGTGCCTGTCAGGGAGCAGGGGTGTGGATAGGGGTCGGGGCAGTCAGGAGACAGGGAGCGGGGGGGGGAGGGAGGGTTGGATAGGGGGTGGGGTTCTCCGCATCCAACCAAGCCAGTCATGCCTGTTTAATGACCTACAATGACTTTAATTGGATGAGGCTATTATTATTCATTTATTTGTTTTTGGTAGCTCCCAGATTTTTCTAGATGTCTAGGAAAGGAGGTTCCTACCATGAGTTGCTCAAAGTGTAAGGAAAATCTCAGAATGAGGAAATAATATAACAATGAAAATGAATTATTGAGTCAGCTCCTCCCTGTTTTTACAGCAGAGAAGACTGTGGATAATAAACTTTTCTACTGAACTATTTATTTCATCTGAGGCAGAATTGGTCTCAAACTTTTTTTTTTTTTTTGCTTTTGGAACCTGTAAGAAATGTGTCTCAGATATAACAGGCCACATCAGACCAATGCTTCTCCTGGAGAAGTTTGGTGTGTTAAAACACTGTGAACTGTTTCACTGCTCAATAAGTTGTCATAACTGGGCTGCAAAGATAGCATATGTTTAAGATGAAAGGTGGCCCCTCTCTTTACTGCTTCAGTTTGTCTGAATGATGCCTTGGCAACACAACGGAGTGGGTTGGGCTGGTCTCTGAAGGATACTGTTATCACCACGAGAACTTCATTTGTGTTAAGTGAGAGTTTACATTCTGAACAAATATAGGTTTCAGAGTAGCGGCCGTGTTAGTCTGCATCCGCAAAAAGAACAGGAGTACTTGTGGCACCTTAGAGACTAACAAATGTATTAGAGCATAAGCTTTCATGGGCTACAGCCCACTTCATCGGATGCATAGAATGGAACATATAGTAAGAAGATATATATATATATATATACATACAGAGAAGGTGGAAGTTGCCATACAAACTGTAAGAGGTTAATTAATTAAGATGAGCTATTATAAGCAGGAGAAAAAAACTTTTGTAGTGATAATCAAGATGGCCCATTTAGACAATTGACAAGAAGGTGTGAGGATACTTAACATGGGGAAATAGATTCAATATGTGTAATGACCCAACCACTCCCAGTCTCTATTCAAACCCAAGTTAATGGTTTCTAGTTTGCATATTAATTCAAGCTCAGCAGTTTCTCACTGGAGTCTGTTTTTGAAGATTTTCTGTTGCAAAATTGCCACCCTTAAATCTTTTATTGAGTGGCCAGAGAGGTTGAAGTGTTCTCCTACCGGTTTTTGAATGTTATGATTCCTGATGTTAGATTTGTGTCCATTTATTCTTTTGCGTAGAGACTGTCTGGTTTGGCCAATGTACATGGCAGAGAGGCATTGCTGGCACATGATGGCACATATCACATTGGTAGGGTTAGGGTTTAGGGTTAGGGTTAGGGTTAGGGTGAACGAGCCCCTGATGGCGTGGCTAATGTGATTAGGTCCTATGATGGTGTCACTTGAATAAATATGTGGACAGAGTTGGCATCAGGCTTTGTTGCAAGGATAGGTTCCTGGGTTAGTGTTTTTGTTGTGTGGTTGCTGGTGAGAATTTGCTTCAGGTGAGACAGCCAACATTCTGTTCACTTTTTTGACCGCCGCTGCACATTGAGTGGATGATTTCAGAGAACTATCCACAATGACTCCAAGATCTCTTTCTTGTGTGGTAACCGGTAATTTAGACCCCATCATTGTATATGTATAGTTAGGATTATGTTTTCCAATGTGTATTACTTTGCATTTATCAACATTAAATTTTATCTGCCATTTTGTTGCCCAGCCACCCAGTTTTGTGAGATCCCTTTGTAGCTCTTTGCAGTCTGCCTGGGACTTAACATCTTGAGTAGTTTTGTATCATCCGCAAATTTTGCCACCTCACTGTTTACCCCCTTTTTCCAGATTGTTTAGGAATATATTAAATAGGACTGGGGCCAGTACAGATCCCTGGGGGACACCGCTATTTACCCCTCTCCATTCTGAAATCTGAACATTTATTCCGACCCTTTGTTTCCTATCTTTTAACCAGTTACCAATCTATGAGAGAACCTTCCCTCTTATCCCATGACTGCTTATTTTGCTTAAGAGCCTCTGGTGAGGGACCTTGTCAAAGGCTTTCTGAAAATCTAAATACACTATATCCACTGGATCTCCTTTGTCTGGATGCTTGTTGACCCCCTCAAAGAATTCTAGTAGATTGGTGAGGCATGATTTCCCTTTACAAAAACCAAGTTGACTATTTCCCAACAAATTATGTTCATCTATGTGTGTGACAATTTTGTTCTTTACGATAGTTTCAACCAATTTGCTTGGTACTGTAGTTGCCAGGGTCACCTCTGGAGCCCTTTTTAAAAATTGGTGTCACATTAGCTATCCTCCAGTCATTTGGTACAGAAGCTGATTTAAATGATAGGTTACAGTTAGTCGTCCTGCAATTTCACATTTGAGTTCCTTCAGAAGATGAAGGTGAAGATGAAGGTGAAGGTGAAGATGAAGGTGAAGATCATCAGGTCCTGGAGACTTATTAGTGTTTAGTTTATCAATTTGTTCCAAAACCTCCTCTAATGACACCCAATTTGGGACAGTTCCTCAGATCTGTCACACAAAAAGAATGGCTCAGATTTGGGAATCTCCCTCACATCTTCAACAGTGAAGACTGATGCAAAGAATTCATTTAGTTTCTCCGCAATGGCCTTATCATCCTTGAATGCTCCTTTAGCATCTCGATCGTCCAGTGGCCCTACTGGTTGTTTAGCAGGCTTTCTGCTTCTGGTGTATTTAAAAAATGTTTTGCTATTACTTTCGGAGTCTTTGGCTAGCTGTTCTTCAAATTCTTTTTTGGTCTTTCTAATTATATTTTTATACTCATTTGCCAGAGTTTATGCTCTTTTCTATTTTCCTCATTAGGATGTATCTTCCACTTTTTAAAGGGTGCCTTTTTGCCTCTCACTGCTCGTTTTACTTTGTTGTTTAACCACAGTGACTCTTTTTTTGGTTCTTTTACTATGTTTTTTAAATTGGAGTATACATTTAAGTTGAGCCTCTATTATGGTGTCTTTTAAAAGAGTTTCCACGCAGCTTACAGGGATTTGACTTTGGGCGCTGTACCTTTTTAATTTCTGTTTCACTAACTTCCTCATTTTTTGTAGTTCCCCTTTCTGAAATTAAATGCTACAGTGTTGGGCCGCTGTGGAGTTTTCCCTGCCAGAGGGATGTTAAATTTAATTATATTCTGGTCACTATTACCAAGCGGTCCAGCTATATTCACCTCTTGGACGTGATCCTGTGCTTCACTTAGGACTAAATCAAGAATTGCCTCTCCTCTTGTGGGTTCCAGACTAGCTGCTCCAAGAAGCAGTCATTTAAGGTGCCAAGAAACTTTATCTCTTCATCCCATCCTGAGGTGACATGTACCCAGTCAATATGGGGATAGTTGAAATCCCCCATTATTATAATTATTGAGTTTTTTATTTTAAGAGCCTCTCTAATCTCCCTGAGCATTTCAGAGTTACTAACACCATCCTGGGCAGGTGGTCTGTAATATAGCCCTACTGCTATATTCTTATTTTTCAGGCATGGAATTACTATCCATAGAGAGTCTATAGTACAATTTGGTTCATTTAAGATTTTTACTTCATTTGATTCTATACTTTCTTTCACATATAGTGCCACTCCCCACTAGCGCGAGCTGTTCTGTCCTTCCGATGTATTTTGTACCCTGGTATCACTGTGTCCCATTGATTATCCTCATTCCATCAGTTTTCTGTGATGCCTATTGTATCAATATCCTCATTTAATACGAGGCACTCTAGTTCACCCAACTTATTATTTAGACTTCTAGCATTGGTTTCAAAGCATTTTAAAAACTTGTCATTTTTTGGCTGTCCCCTATTGCATGACGTAATTGAAGGGGACTTTTTTTCTTTTGACTGTTTGTCATGAGACTTTTCTAAAGTTTGGGGGATTTGAATGTAGAGATTTTAGAGATAAAGGTCAGCTGTGAAGTTCAGATCTTCATTGCTGTTGCCTATACAAATTGTTCCAGCACCCCTGCCCACAGAAGGGGCGGATGAGAGGATCCACATAGCAGTGGACCCTCTGGCCTTCCCCTTTCTGTTTCCTTCACTTGTGTAAGCTCCTCCCACTCCACCCCTGCTCAGAGAAGAGTGCATGCCATGTCATGCCATGCAGGAAGCTGTACACCCACTGTACAGTCCGCCCGGCATCCAGAACCTTCACTGGCCAATGGAACCACACTGATAGTGTGGTGATTGATAGTAGTGCTGCTTGGGAGACCTCTGTGACTGCCGAGGAGGAGCTGGATTTGGCACTTAGAATATGAGCTTTTCCAGTAGAACATTTTACTAGAGAGTCTTTATGAAATGTCACATCACACAAGCACTTTTTGCTATTATGCAAATTTAAGAATTTCTCTTAAAACTCAATTTAACAAGCACTATAAAGTTGCCCACAGGCCATAATGCTTGAGAAAATATTTGACCTACTTCCCTGTTTTAGTACACTTTAAATCCACTTTGTATTCAAATCCACTTTTACTTTCTAAATAATACTTGCACCCTCACTGGGCTGGCATGAGGCTTAATGACTGCAAAGAGCTTTGAAATCCTCAGATGGACAATGCTATACAAATTCAAAGTCCTACTTATTATTTTTTAATTAGTCTTATTATTGCTAAACAAAAATAAGGAATTGTAATCTCATAAATGTTGTGCTCCCCCATAAATTCCCCCGCATGGCTCCCTTCAGACTAACTCCCGCATACCAAGTGCAGTCTCTAATCCAACTGTAATCATTATCACTGTGTGCTTTGCCTTTACAAATTAAACGTCTTTATTAGGGTTTCCAGCAGTGTAGGTGTTATGGTGCCATCCCACTCTTTTGCTGCTACTCTCGCTCCAGATATAAAATAGGTTCAGAATGCTCAATCAGAGTCTGAAACATACTGAGCTTACCTCATAAACACTGATCCGATGCTATCTGTAAGGCTGAGTGGAGAGCCATCACCGGGCTTTGGGAAGCTGTTCTGATTCGCATAATGAAAAACCGACTTATCCTGGGAATGCCTTTTTCTCACCATTTTAAGGGAGTTGACTGCAGAATTCAACAAATTCAGCCGATCTCCAAAGTGATCCTTTAAAAGCTCAGCCTTTCACTGCGGAAGGAAGTGCATTCTTGGTGTGAATCCAGCTCAAGCTAGTTTTTTTTTTTTAAAGATCTGTTAATAAGTAACATATTAGCATGACATCACAAGGTGGTTTTCCGTTTGTCCACAGTGATATGTCCATACTGTGTGGTGTGATATGACTTTAGAACTTATTACTACTAGTCCTATTCCCTAGCTTGTATATACTACTTTTCATATGTAGCTCTAATGCTAATAGTAATAATATTCTGCCATTTAAATAAAGAAAATGAGGGTATATAAAAGAATTGCACTTTTTCAAATAGTATTTCTTTGACAAGGTTAGCATCAGAAACAAACAGAAATACACTCTAGCATATGGACTATTTTAATGGATTATCAGCCTGACTCTAATTACCCAGAAGGAACAAGAAAGTATACTTTATATACTATATAAGCTATTATATTTAAATCATTTTGCATATCAAAACAATTTTATTGCACATCCACATTAACATATGTATATATGTGAGTATAATTATCAATATATATAAATGTTTTAAAGTGAAGACGTTGCAGCTCATTTAAATGTGGATAAGCCTTTAACATTCAAATCACCAGATAACAATGAAGTATGAGCAAAAACAATGAGGAGTACTTGTGGCACCTTAGAGACTAATACATTTATTTGGGCATAAGCTTTAGTGAAGCTAAAACCCACTTCATAAGATGCATGGAGTGGAAAATACAGTAGGCAAAATATATATACACAGTACATGAAAAGATGGGAGTTGCCTTATCAATTCTAATGAAACAATTCAATTAAAGTGGGCTATTAACAACAGGAGGAAAAATCACTTTTGTAGTGGTAATCAGCGTGGCCCATTTCAAACAGTTGGCAAGAAGGTGTGAGTAACAGTAGGGGGGAAATTAGCATGGGGAAATTAGTTTTTAGTTCTTGTAGTGACCCATCCACTCCCAGTCTTTATTCAGGCCTAGTTTGATTGTGTCCAGTTTGCAAATTAATTCCAGTTCTGCAGTTTCTCGTTGCAGTCTCTTTTTGAAGTTTTTTTTGTTGAAGAATGTACGAGCAGTTTGCTTACCCTTTCTTTCCAGAGGCAGCTGACAGCCATTAACTGCAAGTTGCACAGTTTCCTGTTTGCTGAAGATGGTGGTAATGATTGTATATAAGAAAACTATGTACACGGTGAAAAAGTTTGTTTTAAATATAACTTCTATAATCATCCTGGACGAAGGCCTCAGCCCATGCAGACAGACCCTTATGCCTGTACCGAGTCCCTTTACCTTCAATCTGGATAGAAGGGTCTAGCTATGAGGATTCCATTGCCTGATGGATTCTAAATCTATGCACCTGACTTCTTATTCTAAAGTTCCATAGACAGATTCTTTAACAATGCAAATGGTAATGAATTTGGACTATTCAATCAAAATAAATGTTGTTTAAATTATGATGATTTTCTGTACAATTTACTTTTGTTTCTTTGTGTAACTAATACCCTCCCCCCCAGCCTCTTAGTTTTAGAAAACAAAAATCTGTTTTGTGATCAATGTGAAGCAAACTGTAATTACATCTACTAGAAATGACAGAAAAAACAGAGGGCAAAACAAGCTATGACAACACCATGATTATCACCACAAGGGAGGAAGCAAAGATCAATACAAACCAGAATATCCCTTTGGAGGTAAAAACTCAAAATCATTAAAAAAATATTAAAGAAAAGATAAGGAAGCTAGGTTCACTGTGATACAAGAAAAAAAATATGAGAAACAGAAATACATATCAAACACAAAATTGGCATGTAAAAAGATTGTAGACAGAATTTTATGAAATGAAGTTTTAAAAAATGAGTGAAATCTATACTGTTGATCTCCTTAAATATTATCTGTGCAATAACAGACAATGATCGCCCCCCAAAAAAGAAGTTATTTTAAATTTTCTGCTCCCCTGAGTTAAACTTTCTGGAATTCCAATGAGTTAGATCTTTTCAGAACTATATTTTACATCTTTGAATTCCAGCCATCCAGATCTTTTAGTTGCCCAGGGTTCTGCTGGATGGAATTGATTTACAATCACCGGCTGATTAGCCATACTGTATCTCTGCATTTTATTCCTCTTCTTGGAAAACAAACAGATAAAAAGGTACCCTTCAACAAACAGAGCAAAACCATGACAATGCCATTAGTTCTTTAAAGGAGACTAAAGTTTTCTTAAAAGAATAGGGTGGAAGTGACCAAAAGAACAAAGCCATGGCCAATTCACGCCTTGTCATGGTTTAGCCACTTCTGTTTCCTACTCCTCCGAGTTCATTCAGAGGCTGGGTGACTGCTGCTGCTGCAGCTTGACAACCCAAGCACAGATGTCTAGCCTTGCCAAGCCCCAGAATTAAAAAATTGTGCATCAGGCAAGGTAAGCTCCTGACTGTTCTTCAGAACTGCTTTCTTGGCCAACCATCTTACTAGAACTGAGCCTGAGCCAGCTGCCTTTCAGCCAGAGTCCTGCTTCACTCAGACATTTCATGCTTGCTATAGATCCATAGTATTTGAAACAGTGAAATGAAGTCAACTCCAGTGTGGAATGGCAGTATTATGTTTTAGGTAACAGAGGTAGGTGACAGGTTTCAGAGCGGTAGCCATGTTAGTCTGTATCAGCAAAACCAATGAGGAGTACTTGTGGCACCTTAGAGACGAACACATTTATTTGGGCATAAACTTTCATGGGCTAAAACTCACTTCATCAGATGCATGGAGTGGAGAATACAGTAGGAAGATATATATACGCAATACATGAAAAGATGGGAGTTGCCTTACCAATTCTAATGAGACAATTCAATTAAAGTGGGCTATTAGCAGCAGGAGGAAAAAATCACTTTTGTAGTGGTAATCAGGGTGGCCCATTTCAAACAGTTGACAAGAAGGTGTGAGAAACAGTAGGGGAAAAAATTAGCATGGGGAAATAGTTTTTGGTTTGTGTAATGACCCATCCACTTCCAGTCTTTATTCAGGCCTAATGTGATGGTGTCTAGTTTGCAAATTAATTCCAGTTCTGCAGTTCTCATTGGAGTCTGTTTTTGAAGTTTTTTTGTTGAAGAATTGCTACTTTTAAGTCTGTAATTGAGTGTCCAGGGAGGTTGAAATGTTCTGACTGGTTTTTGAATGTTATAATTCTTGACGTCTGATTTGTGTCCCTTTATTCTTTTGCATAGAGACCGTCCCGTTTGGCCAGTGTACATGGCAGAGGAGCATTGCTAGCACATGATGGCGTATATCACATTGGTAGATGTGCAGGTGAATGAGCCCCGAATGGTGTGGCTGATGTGATTAGATCCTATGATGGTGTCCCTTCAATAGATATGTGGACAGAGTTGGCAATGGGATTTGTTGCAAGGATAAATTCCTGGGTCAGTGTTTTTGTTGTGTGGTGTGTAGTTGCTGGTGAGTATTTGCTTCAGGTTGGGGGGCTGTCTGTAAGCGAGGACTGGCCTGTCTCCCAAGGTCTGTGAGAGTGAGGGATCGTCCTTCAGGATAGGTAGTAGATCCTTAATGATGAGCTGGAGAGGTTTTAGTTGGTGGCTGAAGGTGATGGCTAGTGGCGTTCTGTTAATTTCTTTGTTGCGCCTGTCCTGTAGTAGGTGACGTCTGGGTACCCTTCTGGCTCTGTCAATCTCTTTCTTCACTTCAGCAGGTGGGTATTGCAGTTTTAAGAATGCTTGATAGCATGCTTTAGGTGTTTGTCTCTGTCTGAGGGATTGGAGCAAACGCGGTTGTATCTTAGAGCTTGGCTGTAGACAATGGATTGTGTGATGTGGTCTGGATGAAAGCTGGAGGCATGTAGGTAAGTATAGCTGTCAGTAGGTTTCAGGTATAGGGTGGTGTTTATGTGACCACTGCTTATTTGCACTGTAGTGTCCAGGAAGTGGCTCTCTTGTGTGGACTGGTCCAGGCTGAAGTTGATGGTGGGATGGAAATTGTTGAAATCCTGGTGGAATTCCTCAAGGGCTTTTTTTTCCATGGGTCCAAATGATGAAGATGTCATCAATGTAGCGCAAGTAGAGTAAGAGCGTTAGGGGACGAGAGCTGAGGCAGCGTTGTTCTAAGTCATCACATGAAACATGGAAAGCCAGTGGTGTACACAAAGCACAATGACACTGGCATAGACATGTGAACCAAGTGTAATGCGTGGGATAAACACCATGAGGTACTAGATCAGGGGTGAGCAAACTTTTGGCCCGAGGGCCACATTGGGGTTGCAAAACTGTATGGAGGGATGGGTAGGGAAGGCTGTGCCTCCCAAACAGCCTGGCCCCTGCCCCCTATCTGCCCCCTCCCACTTTCCGCCCCCTGACTGCCCCCCTCAGAACCTCCAACCCATCCAACCGCCCCTACTCTTTGTCCCCTAACTGCCCCCTCCCGGGGCCCCCCATCCCTAACCATCCCCGGGACCCAACCCCCCCATCCAACCCCCCTGCTCCCAGTCCATTGACTGCCCTGACCCGTATCCACACCCCCGCCTCCTGAAAGGCCCCCTCCCAGGCCCCCTTGCTTATCCAACCCCCCTGTTCCCTGACCCCTATCCACACCCCCGCCCCCTGACAGGCCCCCCAGGACTCCCATGCTTATCCAACTCCCTCTATTCCCCATCCCCTGATTGCCCCCTCCCCCAGAATGTCCACCCCATCCAACTGCCCCCTGCTCCCCTGTCCCCTGTGCCCTCCGGGACCCCCTGCCCCTTATCCAACCCCCCAGCCCCAGCCCCCTTACCATGCCAATCAGAGCAACATGTCTGGCAGCCACACTGCCCAGCCGGAGCCAGACATGCTGCCGCTTTACCTGGCAGGAGCTCACAGCTCTGCTGCCAAGAGCGCTGCCTGCGTGGTGGCGTGGCTGCTGGGGAGGGTGAACAGCAGGGGAGGGGCCAGAGGTAGTCTCCCCAGCCGGGAGCTCAAGGGCCAGGCAGGATGGTCCTGCAGGCCAGATGTGGCCCATGGGCTGTAGTTTGCCCACCTCTGTACTAGATGATGATTTGTACCATGGGTATCAGTAAAACACCAGCCAAAACTACATCCAAGAACAGTAACAGGAGCAGGCCAGCTGCAATATAATTAGGCTTGGAAGGATTAAGTTTTCATCGATAAATGTTGATAAATGATGATTTCACCGTGCACATACAAAGTGATGAAAAAATATTTCCACCAATAATAATCAAAATTCACAGATAGGCAAAGTAAGAGTTGGATTTGAGGATATTTACTTCATATATTTTGACATGTGCTGTTGACAATTTGTGTTTCTATGGTTAAAAAGCTTTAACTTTTTGAATCACGTTTGACCCGCCCACCTAATTTCCTGCAACTGTGAAAATTTAAATAAAAACAAATAGAAAAAATGCTTAAAAATAAAACATTATTAATCAAAATTATATTAAAAAAATCAAATTCTGCCAAGCCTAAATGTGACAATACAGCAAAGAGGTAGCAAGGAGACCTGAATTTAATTCTTGATTCAAAGAAAAATTCTCATTAACTTCAATGAGTTTTGATCAGGGCCTTAATCAGAGCAGCACAACCATGACTCAGACAGTCCTGTACAGTGACAATGAGCCCAGCCTGTAGAGAAGAAGCACAGGAAAAAAACAATTAACAGAAAAACTGAGGCACCTACACCAATCAATAAACACAGCTGGAACAAATCATGGGTTTGATTGCTTTGATTCTCTCAGGAAGTGGATAGAGGAGCATTTATAGAGACAAAGAAAGAGAAGGAGCTAAGCAGGCCTAGGAAATTCTAGAATGCTTAAAACCTTTCCTTTCTTCTCTTCCACAAGAAATATTAAAATTTTTCATTTTTCTTCCTTTGGTGCCTACAAGCCCAGTCAGAATCATGGCATCATTGTGCTAAGCACTGTATAAACATATTGTACTACACAGTCCTTGGCTAAAAGATTTTATCATCTAATTTTAAAACAAGACATAACTAAGTGAGTTTAACAAACAATAAGAGGGAGGACAGGGGAGACAATGAAAAGATCACTTTGCTACATAATAGCACATACCTTGATAAATCAGACTGAATTAAATGGGTGGGGAATAACTTTATTTTAATAATTATTTTGTTGTTTCCCATTGCTTATCTTTTTAAAATTTCTGTTTTTACTAGAAGAATCCCCTTCCTCCAAATCTCTGCTCTTGCCTGTTTCTATTTTTTTTAAATGTATCTTAAAAACTCCTTCTCTATTCTATCATTAAGAAAATAAACAGACAATGCAGACAAAATATCACATGGAGTTCCCTGGCTATCACCTTTTCTTCTTGACCACAGCCCTCCCAAAATGCAGTCACTGCTATTTCCTCTCAGAAATAACATCATATGTGTCTACAGACATGTACCAGACTTAAATTCAGTATACTTGGGTTTCTTCCTGCTTCAGGGAGAAAGAACTTATAAACCCTATACATTATTGTTTGTTTAGTAGACTGCACCTTCAAAGCAATTGTCTTTTGATATGTACTGTTTGGAAAGGGTGTGCTTACCTATATTTTGTCTCCTTTGTTTGATTAATTTCCTAACTGCTAAGGCTCTCTCTTGGGGGATGCAGGAACTGTTGTATATCTCCCTTCCTACATACAGCACTAATTGCTATATCTACCAAGTGCATCGATTGAATCCAACTATCTCCCATCTTTCTGTCACTTACCACTTACCACAATTTACCACAGTCTCTTCCACTTCAGTATTTAGTAATTGTGCATAGTGCTTGGCCTTTGATATGAAGGGTGAGGTGGCCTAGCCTCCTTGCTGGTCTCATTTGATTTAACGGTGTTAGTACCAGTCTTCTGGCCAGGGCACTTTCGAAGAAGTGTGACTATGTCTACACAGCAAAGAAAGATCTGCAGGCTGGCCTGTCCCAGCTGCCTCAGGCGTGCAGGATTTGGGCCTGTGGTACTGTTCCGCTGTGTAGGGTTCTCAGCTCGGGCTGGACCCCGGGCTTGAGGACCCTACAGGGTGGTCCAACCGCATTTTTTTCTTTGCTGCGTAGACATATCCTGTGTGTTCAGAGTCTCCTAATTCCCATATACCACACTATTTCTTATACCTACTGAACACATTTATTGGTCTCTGAGGCTCTGTCCCCACCTATCGCTGTTCACAACAGCCATGTTGTGAACATGTTTTTATCATATTAATTTTATAGTAGTAATTTTATGTGTAAGTACACGCATAGTCCTAACTGGGAAGGGCATGACAAAGCATAGAAAACCAGGCAATCCCTCTTTTCCTCTTTGAGGCCCCTTTGGAGTTGGTTTAACTATTTGAGGATGAGCCTGAAAAGTGGAAAACCATTTGAGGGAATGAATGGGTTATGGGATTTGTAGAGATGTAGAACATTTCATTTCTAGGTCACTGGTTTAATTCTAACCAAGTGATTGGTGACAAGAAGTTGTCTTTGCTTCCTGCTTGTTCGGTGGCAAGTGTGAGATGTGTTAGTGTTCTCAACCCCGTCATTGGCTAAACCACCACCCTGATTGTCTCTGATTGCCACCTCTGTAAGCACTCCCAGGAAAGAGGCTTAAATGGATTGAATTACATAAAGACTGATTCCCTGTCACCTTTATTAGAACTCCTTCATCCAGAACATGATTGAGGCACATTGGTGGGGCAATGTATGGAAGCATGTACTCGTGCTGCTGTGTATTTTTGGGGGAGGATAAACATGGAACTTTAAACTCCACTCTGTTAATTGGCAACTAATGATAGCATTACATTCACTTGAAAGATTGATCCATTGGTTTTCATGCCACTCATCCTCTTCCTTTGCAAGTTATTTATTTATTTATTTATTTGTATTACAGTAGTACAGAGAGGTCCATCAGGGCCACATTCTCCTAGGTACTGCATAGACTTAAGAAAGACAGCTTCTACCTCCACAGAATTTACTGTCTAGGTTTAAAACACTGAATGAACAAATACGTGAGGGACAGCGTGTAGCAAGAGAATATTATTTTTTTCATAGACCTGCTCTGTGCACAATTTGTAATAAAATCAGAAGGATTCTTGAGATATAGACAGTTTCAATAAAAGCAGATTAGTGTACAATACTTTGTAATTTAAAAGAGAATTGTCAACTCTATTGTTTAAATTAGAAATCCATGATACACAAGTTATAGATAATCACAGAAAAGGCCCCTTTAAGGTAATAATATTTAGCATTTCATCTGAGGAAATCAAAGTACATTACAAATATTAGTTAAAGAAATACATGCCACCGATGGGAGGTAGGTGAAAAATATGTTGTTTTATCTCCATTTTACAGTTGTGTAAATTGAAGGACAGAGATTTAAGGGTGGATTTTTTCAGAGTGCTCAGCAAAGATCTAATGACAATTCATTGACTTCAGTGGGAATTGAGTTGCTGAGTGCTTTTGAAAATCTTACCCTCCTACTGACTTGCTGAAAGTCACAAAGCAAAGTCAATGATACAAGTGGGAATAGAACTCAAAATTCCCACTCCTCTGCTGTGACCACAATACAGCACGCCTTCCCTTGAGTGACTACTTTGTGTCATGAATTACTGTAAAAAAAAGAGCTAAAGAGAAAGCAGAGCTCTTTTTCGCTCTGCTTTCAGTTGACAGCATTACTAGCAGGAGCAGAAGCATAGTTCTGGTCTATTCATTTCTGTACAAATCCCTAAGGTGGTGGTGACAGGGGTTAGATTTTTAACGAACTGCTTTACACAGCTCCACTTTAATCTCCTAATGGCATTTTCCCCCCTAATCCCTTGCAATGAGAATGAAGAAAGATATAAAATAAATGAAATTAATGCTATAGAATTGGGAACTTGCAAGATAACGTTTGTAAAATAAAATAAAACACATTAATCATTAATATAGATTCCCAAACATTTTTACATAAGAAAGCATATTTAATCTTTGCATAAAAATCTGCTTTTGTGTTGCAAACATCATTTCATACTTTCTGGTGATTACACAGCTAATGGTTTAGAATCAGACAATATTTTCTTCAGTATAGGGTATTACTCGCTATGGAGTTACCATTTTCTATAGCAAAAATAGACTGGCTGGTAAGCTGGTATCTAACTCACCGGCAAATGGAATGGCAATATCCATCTTTTAAATTTTAAACTTCAGCAAGGGGTGTGCAGAGGAATGGGAATTTTGAGTTCTATTCCCATTTGTATAATTTACTTTGCTTTGTGACTGTGGGCAAATTCATGATGATATGCAGAAGACCTCAACTGGTTTATTTATACCTTATTGTCCAGGATAAAACAGTGAACTAAGAGTAATCAGTAAACAAAGTCTACAGTGTGTTTGTGTCAAATAGTGCAATAATGACAGGTAGTGTATATGTAAAATGGGACACAATATTGCCATGCTTGCAAATATTGTTTTGAACTACAGGCTGTTCTTTAGAATAATAAAATTAGCATTAAACTTTAAACTGTCTTCAGGGTAATCAAAACCAGCAGAAAATATTGAGACCTGTATTAAGAAGTGAGAGAAAAATCTTTTCCCCACACTTAATGAATGAGTCGACTAGATTTCCATTAAAACAATTAGTTTTGCATTCACTGTTTCGCCCCTCCCTAGGTAACAAACAGTCTGTTAGTGACTTTCTATATAGTTAAAACTAATTGAAAACTCTGTAAATAGGTATATTGGAAGAAATTAAGTTATAATTAGCAAAATTATTGATTTTTGTTAATGTGTTATAATTACAGCCAGAACCAGTTCTACAGCTTATGTCATTTTTAAGTAGTATCATTCTAACATTAGAGGTGACTCAACCAATCATTACCATTCCTCTTTAGGTAATTTATTATTTGTGTTACTGTAGCACCTAGGAGCCCTAGTCATGGACCATTGTACTAGGAACTGTACAAACAGAACAAAAAGATGGTCCCTGCTCCAAGGAGCTTACATTTTAAGTATAAGACAAGAGACGACAGATGAATACAGACAGGCTGATATCAATGAGACAGTATTTGTCAGCATGATGGGCCACTGCCTCTGCACACCAGCACCCTAGTTATTGTCAAGTTTTCTATAGGCATCAAGGAGAGTTTGGAGGAAGAATTTGAAGATGGACAATGAGATAACTTTGTGGATGTTTACTGGAAGTGCCTCCCAAGCATGTGGGGGAGCATGGGAGAAAGCATGAAGGTGCTTGTTTGTAAATGTAACTGTGATGGGTTGGATCACAGAAACCCCCTTGGGACTGCCATCTGATGTGCCAAGACTACTTCTGCTCCAGCTTTTCTGCCCTGTCAGCTTAAGACTTCAGTGCCCTGCCTGGTTTGAGCCAGACCTGCTAGCCTGCTGCAAACCCAGACCCAGGTCTGAACCACATCCCCTAACAGCTGTAGGCTTAATTGAAAGCAACTTAGGAAGTGTTCCTGCCTTTAACACTCAGATGCTCAACTCCCAATGGGGTCCAAACCCTAAATAAATCTGTTTTACCCTGTATAAAGCTTATACAGGGTAAACTCATAAATTGTTCATAAATTGTTCACCCTCTATAACACTGATAGAGAGATATGCACAGCTGTTTACCCCCCAACCCCAAGTATTAATACATACTCTGGGTTAATTAATAAGTAAAAAGTGATTTTATTAAATATAGAAAGTAGGATTTAAGTGGTTCCAAGTAGTAACAGACAGAACAAAGTGAATTACTAAGCAAAATAAAATAAAACACGCAAGTCTATGTCTAGTACGGTAAGAAAACTGAATACAGATAAAAACCTCACCAGTTCCAGTAAGCTTTCTTTTACAGACTAATCTCCTTCTAGTCTGGGTCCAGCAATCACGCACACCCTCTGTAGTTACTGTCCTTTGTTCCAGTTTCTTTCAGGTATCTTTGGGGGTGGAGAGGCTCTCTTTTTAGCCAGCTGAAGACAAAATGGAGGGGTCTCCCATGGGGTTTAAATAGACTTTCTCTTGTGGGTGGAGATCCCCCTCCTCTCTCCTATGCAAAGCCCAGCTACAAAATGGAGTTTTGGAGTCACCTGGGCAAGTCACATGTCCATGCATGACTGAGTTCCTTACCAGCCAAGCCACATTCCTGGGAAAGCTCAGATGTGGATTGGCGTCTCCAAGTTGGCTTAAGGGCTTCTTTATTGGGCACTTACTGAGAATAGCCTTTTCTCAGGAAGCTGATAAACTGCTTCACTAAAGCCTACTTAGAATCAGACAAGTATACAGCCAATATTCATAACTTTGAATAAAAAAATGATACATGCATACAAATAGGATTAACAGATTCAGTAGATCATAACCTCCACAGAGATATGTTACATGGCATATGTAGCATAAAACATTCCAGTTATGTCATATATATATATATATAATTCATAAGCATATTTCCATAAAGCCTTATGGGGGACACCGTCACAGTAACATGTGGGCAACAGAGGCTGGAATCAAGGGCCAACTGGAGGCAAGCATTGACAGCTCAATAGCAAAGAAGAACTGATAGATAGGATGGGGATTGACTGTGAAGGGCCTTGAAAATGAACATCAGCAACTTATGTCTGATGCAATAGAGAAGAGGGAGCCACTGGAGGGATGCAAAAGGAGAGGTGATGCAAAGGTTGTTTTAGCCATGTTGATCTTGAACTGATGGCTAGTCATCCACAAGGAGATGTCAGAAGGAGAGGCTGAGATTTTAGTTCCATGCTGTAACTTTTTGTTTGAAATGAGGTGTTGAGGCTGACTATATGCATACGTCAAGAGTTCTCATTACTAGGTTACCTGAGTATTTGTACACAAACAGAAAGAACACTGGATTAGCTCCATGTCACTGGGTCTGACACATCTGGTTTATCTCTCCTCCCAGCTGCATCCTTGATTCAAAGCACAGATGCGGCTGTACTTTTCCAGGGACAGAGTCTACAGTTGCCATCTTGAGTTCCTCTTTTTCAATTCTATCCTACATGCTCACCAATCTGGCTTCCGCCCTCTACACTTCCTGGGAACCACTCTTGCCAAAGTCTCTAATCACCTTTTCCTATTAAAATCTTGGGACCTGTACTCTGTCTGTATCCGCCTCAAACTCTCAGCTGTCGTTTCCCATTTTAGCTTTTGTGATTCCATTCTTTCCCAGCTTGCCTCCTACCTGTTGGACCCTCCTTCCGCATTTCATTCAGTGGGTCCCCTCCTCACCTCTTCCTCTTTCAGTGTGGATTTTACAGGACTCCATCCTTGGTCCCCTCCTTTTCACATTCTATGCCTTATTGATGGGCAAAGTTATCACTTTAACCTGGCTTCAACCATCATCTCTACACCAATGACTACACAAATCTATCCTTTCATTCTGTCTCCCTCTGTCCAGTCCACGCTGTCCACGTAGGGATGCCAGTGCGTCCTTGTTGAGTTTCATCACTATAACTGTAAGGAGAATTTGGACCATTGCTTTGTTGCCTTAAAATTTCAAAGTCTGCAGCATATTCTTGAAAGAAAATTGTCCTCCTTTCGTGCAGTAGATCTGTGTCTTATCTAGCCACATATATAAACTGGAAACATTTAGAAAACGGGTCAGAATGAAGGATAAGAATATGATAGCAAGATATTCTGTGTGAACAATTCAGTGTTTTTTTTTTCCCCTAAGACTGCACAGCCAGGAAGTTAGTGAGAGACTGAATTCTGTAGTTAAGTAAAACTGAATTCTACCATCTGTCAAATCCTAAATAAGTGGCAGACTAGCACCACCTAGTGGATTATAACTTTAACTTTGTTGGACTGGATGATTTTTGTCCCTCTTGCACCCTTAGGAGAATTACTATGGTACTTTCATTTTCAAAGGGCTGGAAAGAGATTTATCTGAGTGAAGCCCATGATAATAGGAGTCACATGACTAAAATCTGCAGAGGCCTGGAACTTGATATTTTGGTTCAGGAAGGTTTTGATTCACATGAGCTTCCCAGGTGCCAGGGGTCCATCCTCGGTATGCCTTGCTTGTCCACCTGTGAGGAGCAGCAGCCCTAGAAACTGGGTTTGTGGATTTCTGCTTCCATCCTGCCACCTAACAGCAGAAACACTTAACCGGTCATGAGTCTCAGGATGTGGCCCACAGAGGGCCTAACTGACAGGACATTCCCAATCAGTCCGGACATACTATTTAAGCCTGGGGAAGATACAGGAAATTTGACTGTTCAGCTAGGCAGAACCTCAGCTAGCTGTTGCTACAGACCCTGCTTCCTCATGCTGCTCCTGATTCCTGACCTTAGCTTTTACTTCCTGGCTCTAATACCTGACTCGGCTTTGTCTCTTGCTTCTTACTTCTGATCTCGGCCTTACCTCCTGACACTGACTCCTGGCTCCTGATTTGGTTTTGACTCTGGCCCCTAGTTCCTGACCCTGGACTCTACTTCCTGATGTCTGACTCTGGCTCTGTCCTGTAGGCTAGATGTCAACAAGCCAGCCTTGACACCACCCCAATGTGATCAGTAGTTTAAAGCCACAATCTGCCCATGGTGTGTAATTAGCTTGATTTACACAAAAATACAGTACCTGGTTATGAGCATGTCTCTATCCCAGCCTGCTCTAAAACAAGCTCTGCACAATGAGTGGAGTCAAAAACTCACCCCTTTCTGAAGTCTGGCTTATTAACAAATAAATTAACAATAAGATAATGTAAAATTTAGCTAAAGACGTCTTCTGAAATTTGGGCTCCTCCCAGGGTTTCTCCCTCAGGACTGCTCAGCCTACATTCTATGTCCTCTTTCTCATTAATGAACCATCTTACCACTCAAGTTAACAGAATCCCCTTTCCCAGCAGGATCAATACCCGCTGACCAGTTGTTTCTGCAAACACTGCAGTCTGTTACACTGATGAAGAGATCTTATTTTACATCTATCCCTTCTCCTGCATTGTAATACATAAGAAAAGTCACTGTTAAGTAACAGAACAGTTCCAATGTTAAGATGTATGAATGTCTACCTCTGTATAATTTGGCTATATGTTACAGGGTTTATATAGGTGTGAGATATCTACATTAATCTTTCTATTAAGTAGACAAATAAATGGAGAAAATGAGTGTAGATTGTCAATACATGTGAAAGCTGAACAGCTGGTGTGCAAAATGAGCAATCAGCTTATATGTCCTGAGATTGGGGGTTCCACGACCACCACTCCCAAGAGAAGGAGGCGGGTGGTGGTGGTCGGGGACTCTCTCCTCTGGGGGACTGAGTCATCTATCTGCTGCCCTTACCGGGAAAACCGAGAAGTCTGCTGTTTGCCAGGTGCTAAGATTCGCGATGTGACAGAGAGAATGCCGAGACTCATCAAGCCCTTGGATCGCTACCCCTTCCTGCTTCTCCACGTGGGCACCAATGATACTGCCAAGAATGACCTTGAGCGGATCACTGTGGACTACGTGGCTCTGGGAAGAAGGATAAAGGAGTTTGAGGCGCAAGTGGTGTTCTCGTCCATCCTCCCCGTGGAAGGAAATGGCCTGGGTAGGGACCGTCGAATCGTGGAAGTCAACGAATGGCTACGCAGGTGGTGTCAGAGAGAAGGCTTTGGTTTCTTTGACCACGGGATGGTGTTCCATGAAGGAGGAGTGCTGGGCAGAGACGGGCTCCATCTTACGAAGAGAGGGAAGAGCATCTTTGCGAGCAGGCTGGCTAACCTAGTGAGGAGGGCTTTAAACTAGGTTCACCGGGGGAAGGAGACCAAAGCCCTGAGGTAAGTGGGAAAGCGGGATACGGGGAGGAAGCACAGGTAGGAACGTCTGTGAGGGGAGGGCTCCTGCCTCATACTGAGAATGAGGGGCGATCAGCAGGTTATCTCAAGTGCTTATATACGAATGCACAAAGCCTTGGAAACAAGCAGGGAGAACTGGAGGTCCTGGTGATGTCAAGGATTTATGACGTGATTGGAATAACAGAGACTTGGTGGGATAACTCACACGACTGGAGTACTGTCATGGATGGTTATAAACTGTTCAGGAAGGACAGGCAGGGCAGAAAAGGTGGGGGAGCAGCACTGTATGTAAGGGAGCAGTATGACTGCTCCGAGCTCCGGTATGAAACTGCAGAAAAACCTGAGTGTCTCTGGATTAAGTTTAGAAGTGTGAGCAACAAGAGTGATGTAGTGGTGGGAGTCTGCTATAGACCACCGGACCAGGGGGATGAGGTGGATGAGGCTTTCTTCCAGCAACTTGCAGAAGCTACTAGATCGCACGCCCTGGTTCTCATGGGTGACTTTAATTTTCCTGATATCTGCTGGGAGAGCAATAGAGCGGTGCATAGACAATCCAGGAAGTTTTTGGAAAGCATAGGGGACAATTTCTTGGTGCAAGTGCTAGAGGAGCCAACTAGGGGGGGAGCTTTTCTTGACCTGCTGCTCACAAACCGGGAAGAATTAGTGGGGGAAGCAAAAGTGGATGGGAATCTGGGAGGCAGTGACCATGAGTTGGTTGAGTTCAGGATCCTGACACAGGGAAGAAAGGTAAGCAGCAGGATACGGACCCTGGACTTCAGGAAAGCAGACTTCGACTCCCTCAGGGAACGGATGGGTAGGATCCCCTGGGGGACTAACATGAAGGGGAAAGGAGTCCAGAAGAGCTGGCTGTATTTCAAGGAATCCCTGTTGAGATTACAGGGACAAACCATCCCGATGAGTCGAAAGAATAGTAAATATGGCAGGCGACCAGCTTGGCTTAATGGTGAAATCCTAGCGGATCTTAAACATAAAAAAGACGCTTACAAGAAGTGGAAGGTTGGACTTATGACCAGGGAAGAGTATAAAAATATTGCTCGGGCATGTAGGAATGAAATCAGGAGGGCCAAATCGCACCTGGAGCTACAGCTAGGAAGAGATGTCAAGAGTAACAAGAAGGGTTTCTTCAGGTATGATGGCAACAAGAAGAAAGCCAAGGAAAGTGTGGGCCCCTTACTGAATGAGGGAGGCAACCTAGTGACAGAGGATGTGGAAAAAGCTAATGTACTCAATGCTTTTTTTGCCTCTGTCTTCACGAACAAGGTCAGCTCCCAGACTGCTGCGCTGGGCATCACAACATGGGTAGTAGATGGCCAGCCCTCTGTGGAGAAAGAGGTGGTTAGGGACTATTTAGAAAAGCTGGATGTGCACAAGTCCATGGGGCCGGACGAGTTGCATCCGAGAGTGCTAAAGGAATTGGCGGCTGTGATTGCAGAGCCATTGGCCATTATCTTTGAAAACTCGTGGCGAACGGGGGAAGTCCCAGATGACTGGAAAAAGGCTAATGTAGTGCCAATCCCTAAAAAAATGGGAAGAAGGAGGATCCTGGGAACTACAGGCCAGTCAGCCTCACCTCAGTCCCCGGAAAAATCATGGAGCAGGTCCTCAAAGAATCAATCCTGAAGCACTTACATGAGAGGAAAGTGATCAGGAACAGTCAGCATGGATTCACCAAGGGAAGGTCATGCCTGACTAATCTAATCGCCTTCTATGATGAGATTAAGATCGAGGGACGTGATCGTTCCCCTCTATTCGACATTGGTGAGGCCTCATCTGGAGTACTGTGTCCAGTTTTGGGCCCCACACTACAAGAAGGAAGTGGATAAATTGAAGAGAGTCCAGCGAAGGGCAACAAAAATGATTAGGGGTCTGGAACACAGGATTTATGAGGAGAGGCTGAGGGAACTGGGATTGTTTAGTCTGCAGAAGAGAAGAATGAGGGGGGATTTGATAGCTGCTTTCAACTACCTGAGAGGTGGTTCCAGAGAGGATGGTTCTAGACTATTCTCAGTGGTAGAAGAGGACAGGACAAGGAGTAATGGTCTCAAGTTGCAGTGGGGGAGGTTTAGGTTGGATATTAGGAAAAACTTTTTCACTAGGAGGGTGGTGAAACACTGGAATGTGTTACCTAGGGAGGTGGTAGAATCTCCTTCCTTAGAAGTTTTTAAGGTCAGGCTTGACAAAGCCCTGGCTGGGATGGTTTAATTGGGGATTGGTCCTGCTTTGAGCAGGGGGTTGGACTAGATGACCTCCTGAGGTCCCTTCCAACCCTGATATTCTATGATTCTATGTAAGTGAGGAAATCATTCCTTAGTCCAATAGCAACGAAATTAGAGAAGTAAATGATTGAGTCTATATATGCCTTGGGAAGCATCAATAAATAATAGAGATAAGCCCAAATTACAAAATTCAGATCTAGACTGGAGGTAAAATTGGTATCAGTGAGGTTAGAATCTGGCCCAGTATGTTTGTAATTTACTGGTGAAAAATGCTTGAAGGCTTCTCGGGTCTACAACAAAAGCGTATCTAAAAAAACAAAAGGGCAACGTGCCTCATAGAAAGTACAAAGGGGGATCAAGGGAACACATAAGCCTCTAGTATAAATACACACAAACAATCTAGAAAACATTAAAAAGGAAATAACACCTGAGCTTTCACCCAGGGGACTTTACTTATAATTTACTTATAGGCTATATAGTAGAGAATTCTAGAATTACGAGGCCTCAATTGAGCACTACATCAGCACTACTCATCCTGCTAATTTAAGTGGCCTCATGGGGGAAAAGTGAGAAGTAGAACAGGGCTAATATCACAAAACATCTTCTGTAGGTATCCACTTAGAATTAAATAATAACAACACCTAGCTCTTCTCTAATGTTTTAAATCAGTAGATTTCAAAAGTGCTTTACAAAGGAGGTAAATCTCACTTTTCCCATTTTACAGATAGGGAAACGGAGGTACCAAGAGGCAAAGGGATTTCTCCAAGGTCACCACGCAGAACAGTGGTAGATCTGAGACTAGAAACCAGGGCTTCTGATCCTCAAACCAACATACTTTTAAGTAGGATATACTGCCTCTCTGAGTTTACTTCAGCTTGATCTGCTTTGGTTTTCTGTGACTGTTAAAGCGACTGAGTTTTAATGGCAAAAGTGTTCATGGAAAGCAAATTTTAAACTTGCATGCTCCAGTATTCACATTAGAAGTGGTGTAGTTTATAAGGAATGAGGCATTCATGACACAGCAGGGTAAAAGATTTAATAAAATCCTTCCTCAGAGCCCAGGCGCAGAGGCAATTAAATGAGATAGATAAGGATCTGACCCTAGCCTTTGTAGCTACGATCACACATGCAATTATTTTGCGTCAATAACTGTGGTGATAAAAGGAAATTACAAACTAGTAAACATAGGCAGTTAATATAGTTTGTATGGGAGGTAGTACACTGCTTAACACAGCAGGATGAGGTATTTCCAAAAACCTCACCAGAGCTTTGGCAAAGAGACAATTAAACAAGCTATATAAGGATCTCAGAGCACCCTTTGCAACTAGGACTACATGTATCATTATCATGTGTGAATGCAATGAGGAATTAAATGTAACCTCTACGCTGAGCACCCTACAATAGCCTCATTTTTCTAGGAACAATGCCAGGTTTGTGTGGAGAAAGGAAAAGGATTTAACATTTTCTAAAATTCTGCAATTGTAGTTCTGTCCTACTCGCTTTCCCTGTAGAATTAAAGCTCTCGTGGTTTCTTCAAGTCCTCCTCCCGATAATGATCCAGTCGAGGGAACTGCAACAAAACTATGAGACTTACATGGCCACTCTATGCAGCTGAAATTTCATATACTGAGTACTGAATGTTTGCAACAAAATGTTGGCGATTCATCCATAAAGTAAAGAAACTCTCAAAAAATTCATCAATTAAATCTGAAAGTAAATAATCGGCAGGCATTCTGGTAACAGAACATTGCCCAATAAATTATTCACTTGGCTCTGATGAATAGTGATGGCAATAAAAAAGTTCAGAAGTTATAAGCATTTTTTTTTGCTTATACCCAAAATATCCTTTACTGTGCTATATTTATTCTGAACAACAACTTTCTGAGACAATGCTGAATAAACTCAAACGTAGTAATTGCCATATTGGAGCAGAATATTTGTCCACCGAGTCTGAGGATTAAGGTGTCCCCTGCCTCTCCTGTGGCTAATTGTGCAATGTTCATACCTGGAGGCTTGTCAAGGTAAATCACGAGTGAAGTTATAAAAGTTTCATGGTGAATCTGTCACTGTGTAGCAAGCAAAATGCTTGTGTAAAACTCAGCTTGAGCCTACATAGGAAATAACACTTATTTTGTTTACTTGGGGAGTAGGAAACTCAGAAATGGCTCATCAGGTGCTTTTTGTTGCTGCAGAATGGTTATTGAGTTTTTGCCCTCCATTAGCTTCATGTGCCTCCCAGGGTTTAACCTTTCAGGCTCTGCAGGAGGTTTTTTGAGCATTTGCCTCCCCATATGCTACCGACTCAAGTGCAAAAGCCTCAAAATGTCAAGAGTTCTGAATATTAAATAACACACCTAATAACGATGGTATGAGTTACCCCTATGATAATTGTGACAAATATCCAGTCTTGATTTTGAAACACAAGACTTGAGTAGGTCCTGAGAATTCCATTGCATTTCCTTGCAATAGAAAAAAAATTGTGTTCAGTCAGAGAAGGAATTCTAGATCTAATATTTGAATTCAGAAAGAAAAATCACTTTTATGTGTATGCAAGGAAGTTGATGCTCGGATCACAAGCCCTTGGTGACATTAGCTGCACAGCCAGTAAGTCTGCCTATACTTTGGAATAAATTTGTTACAATAATGAGCAACAATAGAGGATGCCTATTGTACAACATAAATTTCAGAATATGGTATAAGCTGAATGCAGGTCAGTGATAGTTCAGAAAATGCTGCCAAACTGCAGTCACAGGGGCCCCACTAATGCTAGTGTGAGGTTTACTTCCTACATAACACCACACTGCAGTGGAGTGTGAGAACTGCTATCTGTAGCTGAGAGCTCTGCAGGGATAAAAACTGGAGCCCCTGAAGAATTAGGCCATGACCTTGCTGGTGTACACTGCCTCTTCCTGTTTAACATGAAATCTCCATCCACTATTTCCCTAACTCTCTCCACAGACACCAATTCTGGACCAGTTACTTACTCTCTTGCTAAATTAGCTCTGTGTAGCTTTCAAAATATAGGAGTGTGAGTCAGGTGGTGAAAGGAGTTCACACATTGAATTTTGGACCCTCCAAACTGTGAAGTAGCTCAGATTGTTGTGTAAGGATGTGGGCATGGCTGAAGAGGCACAAATTATCCTCAGTAAGCTGCAGGCTGCAGTTAACTCCAGGCTATGGTTGCTATTGTGTTACGGTTATGTAATGTTTAAATAAAAATAACTTTGCTAAATACACTCATCATGCCTGAAAAAGAACATGACCAGACTGTAATAAGAGTTTGACACCCAGGGGTGCTGTCACATGGCAAGTGTCCACATACACTGAAAGCACTGGCTATAGTTAAACAGATATAGGCCCAAATCAAAGGACTTTGTAGCGGGCCCAGATTTGTTTGACCAGTCCTGATGCAGACGCATTGGCTTGATAGCCACTCAAGATTTTCCAGGTTTAGGGGGTGAAATGGATCTGCGGGTTAGTACACTAATTTTATTTCTGAAGATTTAGGTTCAGATCTGACCTATTTTTGTGATGGATAAAAGTGCAATAGCTTTGCTGGTTTCATCATTGTCCCAATTTAAGCACTCAGAACAGATTATTCTCTATGATGGGACATCTTTGTGCCATTCTGCTGGTGCAAAGCTGCCCTAAAGCTGACTTAGTCAGACACAAAAGATTCACCCCAGTGTACGTTGCTTGAGCCAACTGAAGTCATGCACATGAACAGCATCAATATTTTTCTAGAGAGGGATACCCTCGAGCTCTTTGCACGAGGCAGTCTGTGTTTGAAGAGTAAAACGTTTTCTTCTGATTAAGTAATTTAAAAACAATTAAGAAAAACATAAAAAATTTTGTGGGGCAAGGAGGGAATATTGTGACTGCCTTTTCCTGGACCATGTCCAGAGGTTTTCAGAGAGCTTGTTATCAATATAGTCTTTTCTTGAACAGGTTACCCAACATACAAGTATCTGACCTCATTGCAGACTACAACAGAATCTAGCTATGAGGGGAATAGACAGGAGCTGGGTTCAGCTTCTGATGTAAAAACCTGAGAGAGAAGCTTTGGGAGAAGAATTGTCTTTGAGGATTCCTTACTGTGATCTCCCCACATCATCCTTTTGGGGCAGGATGAAGGAGTTGTGGGTTTTCCTTCCTTGCCAAAATAGCTGTGGGGCTCTCCCCAAATGAGGCGGACCTCTGGGGATCTACAGAAGGCCATGACTATCTATGCCTTCTATATCAACTCATTGGGACTCTTGGCTCCCTGGTGCCAGCATCTATTGGCAGCCCAATTGGGGCCTGCATGGAAAAGATAATATAGGCTGATTTCCAAGGAGATCAAGGAGAGATGATATGCCATGGCTCTAGCTTTCCCACTTCTCTTCACCAAGTCTCCATCCTGTCCCTGGACTGCACAGAAAGGCCTCTACAGGGTTCAGACAGGTAGAGGGGGTGGTATGTGGAGGTGCGTAAGCACTTCTGCACAGAAGGTGAGGATTCAAGTGCAAAAGTTCCTCTTCAGGAGCAGATCTAGGGTACATGATCTGGTCTTATGGTCTCAGTATGGTTACAGTGATCAGGAGTAACTCCTGTGGAGTCGATGGAGTGACATCATTGTAAAACTGATGTAAGAATAGAATTAGGTTTTCTGTGTGAAATCTTAGCCCACTGAAGTCAATGGCAAAATAACAATTGACCTTAATGGGGTTAGGGTTTCATTCTCTGTGTTTTCTCTTTCCTGTCTTTCTGCTTCTCTCCCTCCACTGCTACAGTTTTTTCCTCTCTTCCCCTTTTCCTGCCCTTTGCCGCAAAGCAGTCCACTTTGGGATATTGCGAGTATCTGCCTTTAAAGTCCTTTTGGTTTTTTTTGTTTTTTTTTTTGTAATTTGGCCTTTTGCCTTCATTAAAGAGAACCTCAGTCCTCTGGGTTTTTTCCTCTATCACCAAACACTTGGCTCATCTGAGTATTCACAAATCCAATTAAGGAGAATAGAAGAAGAGTATTTGTAAATTGTTACCCAAATGTACAAATTATTTGCATAAACTGCAAGTTCTGTACTGGCCAAGAAAACCAAAAGCTTGTGTCTGTAAGTGGATAACAGCAACTTGTAACATTACTGTGGAACACCTTGCAGCACTGAACACACCTGAAGGCTATATGTATCTGTGCTGATTAAATATGTGTGCAAAGGTCACTAACTGTACATCTCTTGTTTTGGAAACAAATTCACATAAATTACTATCAGCTATTTTTTTCCAGAACAAAATTCTTAATTGATAACACAGACTTCCATGACACGCTTCTGGTTTATTTTGTAATTTAGTCTGACATTAAGCAATGTATATTTGCTGTATAAATAATGTATTGTATTTGTCACATGCTTAAAGGCCTATCTGAAATTCCTGGCTTGTACACTGGTTAAGCATTAATAGAAAATTAATTTTCTGGCTGGATTATACTGTAACAAATGTATATTTAAGGCTTTTCCTCCTGAAAGCACAGAATGACACTTGCTCTCCCAGTTCTTTGTTACAAGTGCCTGAGGATGAAACTGTTCAGGTGTCAAAGCAAGTGAACTTTTACACTTTTAATTAAAAAGTAACTAAGAAATAAATTTTCAGTCTGATCTAGCCAGAACTACACCAGTAAACTTCTAAAGGAGCCTATTAATTTATAAGGATCCATAATGCTTTCACAGTTTAACAAGGAGGTATTTAACATCTTCTTCTTTCATTCTGTTCCTGAGGAAAGTAGTTCTTCAGATATTTCTGTGCTGAAAATGACTTTTCACCTGTTGCCTCTTCCAGAGGCAATGTGTTAACAGACTGAACAAAGAAATGCATGTTAGGAAAGACTTCAGGGTGCAATGATCTCATTATGGGCTTAATATCAAGAATGTAGCCTCCATGTGAAAAAAAGCAGAAGCATGTCAGAAAACTGTATGCCATAGTCAACTCCATTTTCAAGAGAGAACTATGGATTTGACAATGCTTGCCATATTACTCACAGAATGAACTTCATTCCTCTAAGCAGAAAGCATTTCCCCCTGCTTGCTGTCAGTCAAACTGCAGCAGAACACACAACAGCAAGAATGCTGTGAGGAAACTGGTCTTTTATCTCATGCTGAAGTGTGGGAAATAAATCCAAAGTACATTGGTGCTGATATGTAATTTCCATGGCCTATTGTAAAGTCAGAGAAATCTGCTAGTTGAACATGTTTGCGTTTGGTCCTTCTGCTCTAGAGAACCTGAACTGGTGTTTTAAATTCACTGTGCCTTGCTTTCATTTTAGATTTCAGGCCATTCAATATCTGGAAGGTTAGACAGGCTGATGATGAAGATGGCAATGAGAACAGTCAACTGAACAAAGTCAGACAGTTTGGACTGCAGTGCTTGCCAGGGGGTTCAGGACCAATGCTTGTTCCCCATAATCTTTTACCACATATTGAGATGCATGAGAGTAATTCATTTCTAATGTTGAACTGAGTACCTTTATAGTCACATCAGTTCTTCCGAGGAAAAAGTTGCCATCGTCTTTTACTTAGCAGAGCTGATGCCTCTGCATTTTCTTAGTGATAGTTTCATGAAGTATTCCACTCAATTAAACACCCATGAACCATTTACACAGGGCCAAATCAGTTTTTGGCTCAAACACACTAAAAAGTCATCACTGGTTGGGCAAAGGTGTAAGTTGAGGCTGGTTTTATCAGAGCCAGTTTATCCATCCTGATTTCTAATAGTGTCATGCTGGCTCATCCTAAACTGGATCTGGAAAATCAACACTGTAACTGTGATCGTGATCTGGCCACGGTAACACAAGGAAAGCAAAAGCTCACAACTGTTTCCACTGTCAGGTCTGCAAGGGCGTGGAACCAGACTGGGATGGAGGGGTTAGGTGGTTGGGGAGTGAATACAGCTGTGGCTGATTATACTACAGGGCCCAGCTGATATGCATAAAATGAGGAATAGGAACAAGAGTAGGGGAAAGGCTGGACTCAGAAAGTGGTTTAGCTGTCTTGCCTTACATATCAGTGACTGAGAATGGTGAGAACCTTTTTATTTTTGGATCCTGTGCATCCTGAAGGGTACTGAATACTCTCACCTCCCCCTGCCTTCAGTAGACTAGAGGGTGCCGAGCAACTTGCAGGATCAGACCCTAAGTGATTGTGCTTATCAGTTGAAACCTACATATTCTGATTACCTATTAAATATCGATGATTGGCTACATTCTATACTCAGAACATTCAGACATGAAAGAGTACCGACTTAAAAAATAAATGTTGCTGTATGTCAGGAATCCTGGTAATGACTTGAATTAAAAGAGAAGTGAAAAATACATATTTCATAACTACAAGTATATGTCGTAGTTCCTAATTATGTAGCATAATCCAGTATACACTTGTACAAATATTTATATTTTATATGGGTTAGATTGAGCCTTTAGGCTCAGACCTGAACAAGGGATACCTTGTTATTCTTCAGCCCTGGGAAGGAATTGTGACTCAGAGTGGTAGGGAGGAGGGATGTTACTGCAGTTCTTGAAAGGGTGCACCTAACTTGCCCCTAGGCTTGGTCAGCTACTCTGGTAGTGAGTGGCGGGTTGGAATGAGGGTTGGGGAGTTCACTCCTACTCACTGCCTGGTTGCTTGCAGGGAGAAGTATCCAGACAGCAGGTGCAAAATCTGGATAAATTGAACAAGGTTTGAAGGGCCTTCCTCCCCTGCTTGGTGGAGTAAGATAAGGGCATAATATGGCTGTTATGTAGGGTAGCACATTTACGTTATGCAACAGTGAAATGTAATGCCTGTTGAACCTATAAGGGTCATAGGAATTGCCATACTATATCAGACCCGGGGTCAGTCTAGTTCACTGTACTGTCTCTGACTGGGACAGGGCCAGAGCCTTTAAAAGAATGAGCAAGAAACTGTATGATAGATAGTTATGGAATAACTTACTTATAGAGAAATCGCAAAAAGAAAAGGAGTACTTGTGGCACCTTAGAGACTAACCAATTTATTTGAGCATGAGCTTTTGTGAGCTACAGCTCACTTCATCGGATGACCAAGTGGTCAGCCCCTGGGCCAACAGCAGCAGTTTGGGTGTGGGAAGGGACTCAGGGCTGGGGCAGGGGGTTAGGGTGCGGGTGGCACTTACCTGCAGGATGGGGGTCCCTGGCTCCCACCGGCATGTCCCTGCAGTTCTTAGGTGGACAGGTCTGGGCGGCTGTGCGTGCTGTCCGCACCTGCAGGCACCTCCCCCGAAGCTCCCATTGGTTGTGGTTCCAGGCCAATGGGAGCTGCGCCTTCAAAGCCGGTGCGTGTGGAGCCCTCCTGGCCAGAGCTGTGTGGACAGTATGGAGTCCAGTAGGGAGCCTGCGAGCCCCACCAATCCCCATCCCCAGCAGGGGTCACCATGGCCTGCCCCCTCCCCCCAGCACCAGCGGAGGTCCCAGGCCACTCCCTCCAGCAACCACAGTGCCTCCGGACTGCGCCCTCCTCCCCCCCGCATAAGCACCCAAGTTTTAGTTAGGGGTATATAGTAGAAGTCATGGATGGTCATGGGCCGTGAATTTTTGTTTACTGTCTGCGACCTGTCCATGACTTTTACTAAAAATACCCATGACTAAAATGTAACCTTAATCATGAGATATGGGGACACGGTATTCCAGTTGAGAGCATGCCATTGATTTACATAAGCTTCAGTGTTCATTTCTAACGCATTCTTTTTGCATCCCAACTTTTTTTTTTTTTTTTTTTTTGGATCAGTGGTAGGCTTTAAAGAGATATTTTACTGGGTTGCCCACAAACAACACCTGGGCTTTTTGAAACTCTAAATATATATCAGTTGCTTCTTTATTTGCTATCTTGCTGATATGCTCAAATAATTCTTTTTGATTAGAGAGGCATGATTTCCCCCTTTTGAAGTTGTGAAAGGTGTGTATTACTATTTATCAGTATTATGATTGTGCCCAAATGCACCAGTCAAGATCAGGGCTCCATTGTGCTGAACACAATACAGATGTATAATAAATGACACCCCATGCCCCATCATATCATGATAATCTAGGTGTTTTATGATTCTGTTTTTAATGACCATTTTAACTAGTTTTTCTGTTATTGAAGTAAGACTCCCTAATCTGTAAATCCCAGGACCATTCCTTGTATCTTTCTTTGAACTTACATTTACAGTTACATTTACAACTTCTTAGTCTTCTGGTATATTTGCATTTTTGCAGTTCTAAAGTCATGATTTTTCTTTTTTTTTCTCCCATGACAAACACCGAACTTTAAAGTGATTAGAAATAAAATTTAGTGGAATATGATTTGATTTATTCAGATACCATTTGATTTTATAGCACCTTTCGTATTTCAAGTAGGTCAAATAAATTTACAAAGAAGCGAGTTAGATATTGGCAGGGGAGTTAATACATAGGCAAATCTAGCAGTCATGATGTCTTGGCAATAGTGCATACACAGGCCTGGTCTGGAATTCAATGGCACTCTGCATGGGGTCCACCTGTCAGATGGAATTGCATGATCTTAGTTTTTTTTTTAAAAAAGAAGTCTTAATATTGTGGGAATAATTTTGTGTCCACAGTTACACATGGAAGCCTTTAATTACAGCCACAGTTAAACCCAGGCAGGCGCCTGTTTGTCTGACAGTACCCAGAAATCAGGGAGCTAGACATCTAAATGAGTTCAGTTGCAGGCTCATAATTGCAACCCCACCACTGGAGTCTGGGTGGGAGCCCAAATAAAATTAGGTGCTAAAACCTGTTTTATTGATATGGGCATTAAAGCCTCCTCTCAGTAAAGGACAAAGGACTATTTTAAACTCCCACCTAGCCCGGTACTAGAGATGTACAGAAAGTCCCTTGATTTAATATCTTAACCGCAGAATGATGCCTGCGTAGTCCTACAAGTGGCACTGTAGGTACTGCTTCTTAGTGAGACTAAGCCCTGGTGTGGTGCTTGAACCTATGACTTGATGGCCACAGGTGACAGTGATAGTAACAGAACCATAGTGTCACAACCACTATATGTAGATCCAAGTATGACTTGCAGCTCTATTATTTAATAGATGTAAATTCATCCCTCTCAGCTTCTCTTCTGCTGCTCTTTTTTGTCTCTGACAGTCACTATCAAAGCATCACTGGTACAGCATGTCCTTGGTTCAGTGCAAGGCCTTCAAGACAGAGCCTAAGTATCACAGCAAAACCAACAGCAGGAAAAGTAAGGACATTTAAGAAATAAAAAATGGATTTGGACTCCATACCTAAAAGACCTAGTTTAAGGCTGAAAATTGTGTTGGAATCAGACGTGCTGTGACTTGTAAAGGAGCAGTTCAAGCAGCCTTATATGAAATTCAATCCTTTTAAAAGCACAATTGACAGAAAACCCTGAGCCTGTCATTAATCTTTCTTATCCAGAAAAGGGCTAGATTCTCTTCACAGCACACTTGGCAGTCTCTTCATTGACTGGCACAGGATTGAGTTAGCAAGCACTGGAAAATGAAAGGCCATATCATGCTGGGACGCCCCAGTAATCCCATTAGCATAGTTTCTGCCAAGGGGCTGCCATCTTCAGGAGACATTTGTGCCACTTCCAAGGTGGCAGTAGGCAGCTTCTCCCAATGATTTCAATATTGAGCCAGCAAGTGATGACCCATGCCATCATCAAAATTACAGAATGACAGAGCCTGGGAAATTGGATGGATGTCATGGGGCAGCTGTGTGCCTTTTCAGGTATCAGACAGTTTAGGACAGAGTGGAAAAGCTTATATTAAAATTGCTCTTTCCAATATATCCTGGACAGTTCATGCACTTAGATTATACATGCTCCTTTTCCTCCTCCTCCTCCTCCCTGGCTCTATAGACCATGGAGGTCTAGAGCTGGGCGAAATAATGGATTTTTAAATTTTTTGGGGGTCTCTGGAAATTCCAAAAAATTGAGAGAATTTTTCAGGTTGTACTGAAAGCAAACTTTTCTGGAAACTTTTGGTGAATCAAAAATGTTTTTGTTTCAACCCGACTTGAATTTTTTCAGTTTGATTTTTTGGGCATTTTGACAAAAGCAAAGGAGGACTAGAATCACAAAAAGGCATGGGAGGGGAAGGAGGAAGTGGCCATCCTTATAACCTTTAGCCTAGTGGTTAGGGAACTCATCCAGGATATGGGAGACCTAATTTGTGGGTGGGACAGGGCAGAAAGGCTAATTAAGCCATTAGCCAGCACTCACAAATAGGCACAGGAAGGAAGTGGAAGAGGGAAAGCAGGCAATAAGGGAAGAGAGAGATTGCTGTCCCCTGCTTGTAACAGAAGCTATGTATATTATGAAGGTGGTGGGAATACACTGGTAAATAAATTGCACAAGGTTTTGGAACAGCACAAGGGTCTCTGCATAGTTTGTAGACTGAGACAGAAGCAGGATCAAGATGGCCCTTTTACAGAAGGGTAGAGCCATAGCACTAAGCATTCTGATCAGTCCTTGGCCAGTGGAACAGCTCACTGGGAGCCATGTTTACTCCTGTCATTTTAGAGCAGCCCTGAAGCATTGGCTCCAGCATGGCAGGGATGTAAAGAGATGTAATGCCATCTCTCCTTCAGGTGCATTGAGTTCATCTCAGGAGCACATGAGTATTCAACTCAGAATCTGCAGAACTGAGGCTTTACTTCTAGAAAAGTTCTTAGCCCTCTTATGTTCAGAGAAGGGATCAAGGGAACAGAAGGAGAGTCAAGATATGGAGGAATTGGAAATGACTAGGGAGCTGAGTGAGGGTAAAGAGGACAGAAGCCAAGAGAAGGGCCAGGGTTACCAGTCTGTTCTGAGGCCCCACTATGTTTGGATGCTATAATTATCACATATTGCTAAAGACATTTGCTATTCTGCCTGACATAAACCTACTTGGGACTGTTTTGGACATCACTGTTGTGTACCTGAAAAACTGATGCAATATGGTGATTGAGGACTATTTGAATAGACTAGCTTCGATATGTCTTCAAGAATTGGCCCAAGAAATGAATATTTACATTAGGAGACTCAGAAAAGTTAAGGCAAATCAACTAGAGGCATGAAGTCAGTCTGCATAAGTTAAAGTGCATTAACCCTCCCTTATGTGGGTTATCCTTTATGTGGGATACTTTCATTCACGTGTAAAGTGGCCTTATTTCCCTTAATTTAATCTTCCTCCAAATCTTTTTTTTTTGTCGCAAGTCTGAATGTTTTAGATGAAGGAAATGTTTGTCTAGCTATTGTGCTTAGGAACAAATAGTAGTGCTGAAATGTCCCCTAATCACAGTATAATTATGCCATCTACTGTTCTTTTTCTAGTATCACATATGAATTGTCTTGAGAAGTCTGTTCTGTGAGCACACTTAATAAACTGACAGGTAATTTATAGACAAGCTGCATTTCTATGGAAGTAATGTCCAACTTTTTGCATGAGGAAAGTATAGAATGCTTTTTTTTTAAAGTACACATTTTAGTGAATCATTAAACATCATTTTCCTCATGCCTTCTTAATCCCTTGACAACCTTTTCCGTGACAAAGTTTTTAAATATAAATGTACCAATTGGATTATTACTTTTCCCTTTCGTGATTCAATCCCTGGAGACCAAGGTAAAATCCAGATTTGCAGAGAACTGCACATTAATCTGACTGGATTCTGCCAGCACGTGACATTGTAATGCAGTACAGACTGCTCAGGTTCAAAGATCGCTGGGAGGAAAGTCAGAAGAAAGAGGTGATAGAAAGGAGACTTCCTTTCTCTGTTGCTTCAGGAGAACAGCACATGTGGTTCTGAATTGCCTGAAATACAGGACATCCTGACAGAACTCAACTCATTCAAATGGCTACTATTCATAGGACACTGACTTCCTAGTTGATGGTTTGAATTTAATTTAATACAAGAAAATGAATATATTTTGGCACCTCTCTGAAAATGTTTGGCACTTAATAGATTAAACTATTCCTCCTTTTAACATAGTGAAGAGCTGTATTTTCCAAAATGATGCCTTCCCTCCTCCCCCCACCCCAAAGAATGGATGGCCTTGTGGCTAGGGCACCAAATTGGGATATAGGAGACTTGCATTCCATTCATGACTCTACTTCCTTAGTGACCTTGTGCTAATCATTTAATCTCTATGTGCTTCAGTCCCCCAGAAAATGAGATAGTAGTACTTCCCTACCTCACATGGAGATTGTAAGGATACAGTCATGTTTGTGAGGCACTGAAATATTGTGGTGTTGGGGATCATGTAAACAACTAGAGAGACAGAATGAACACAAACCATCTTAGAAGCACTAAAGTTCCACCAATTTTTCCTTTTAATCCCTTAACCCTCTATCCTCCCAGGGTATTGCTTCTGAGTCAGAAGTATTACTTCAGAATTATATATGTCCCCAGTTCTGTGATCTCAGAGACTCATTATATAGTTTCTCAGCACCTCCTATCCCGCTGAAAAGAGCTCAGAACACAAAGGGCTAAGCTAAGCAGGCAGTATGCTCCACTGCTTGGAAAGTTAGATGTTCTGGGTTCTATTCCCAGCTCTACATCTGACTTGCTATATCATCTTGGAGAAGTCTCTTAACCATTCTCCTTTCCCTCCTTTGTAAAGCACCTTGGGATCTATGGGTGAACCGTGCTAAATATTATTATTGTTATAACTAGAGTCAAACTTGCGTCCCACTGGACAGGCCATATGACAGTATTTCATATGCTTTTTTGTCTGAAAGCTGTATTAACAGTGAACACATAACAGGGAGAATGCTATGATAGTGAAAATGGTAAATTTGGAAATACAGAGAAAGGGGGACTTACAGTAGTATCCTTGCAAATAATATTTTGGGGACTGTCTGCAATATAATGAATAAAATACTGGGATTAGCGGGAAGGGGAGCGAGGATTTTCATTTTGTGTTTGCAAACTCTGAGGTACCCTATTTTTGCCTTTGCTAGGATAGTGGAATAATGAAATACTTCTTACTTTCGAAGTTTCCTCTGAACATTTGTGGCTTGACCTGAAACATAGGTAATTCTTATCCCATTCTTTGGACTATTGGGAAAATTAGCTGTGACACTGCACCCCATATTTGTTATGGTAATATTATTATGATAGGATTATGGCATAAGTATGTATTTTGTACAAGATAAGTCATGTGAGGTGTCATTGAAAAAGTTAGGATTTGCTGAATATGATTATCCTGTTAGTATGCACGTATCACTTTTGTATCTGAAGTTATAAATACTGACTATGTATCTGTACTTCAAATGTAGTTACACCTGGGTAACGCCCACTACACAAGATGCTTTCAGTCTAGTTAGCTGGTTGGGAAGAGCCTATTCAGGGCAATGAACCATTACAGAAAACAATAAGCCTTACAAGAAGCTTATCTCCCACCTGGTGAGCCTTCCTGAGAACACTTGAGACAGCCTTTAAGTAATGGCTGCTATGACTCTTCAAGGACATGTGACCAGGACACACAATTCCAGACTCCATTTTGGGATGTCATTGTTTTTCCACAAACTGGTCTGGGAACTGAGCTTTGAAACAAAGGGTTCCCGCCATATCCTAAAGCTATATAATGCAGGGAGTAACATGATTTGTGGTTCTTTACTTCCCACACAGTAAGACACTTGGAAACACCTGAGGAACAAAAACTGAACTGAGGGAAGTGCTGGACCCAGGCTAAAGGGATTTCTAGCCTGTGTATGAAAGACCTGGAGATTCTAAGCTGTAAAGCAAGGGCAGCTTGTCTCATAAGAATCTGCAGCCTACTGTCTCATCAGCCAGGGTAAGAATTTGCTAGTTTATATCCTGTCTTTCTAGTATCTTAGACTTAGTTTGCATTTTGTTTATTTACTAGGTAATCTGCTTTGATCTGTTCGTTATCACTTGTAATCACTTAAATCTATCTTTAGTAGTTAATAAATTTATTTTGCTTTAATCCAAACCAGTGAACTTTGACTGGAGTGCTTGGGGAAAATCTCTGCTTGGTTACCACAAGTGTGCATTGCTCTCTTCACATTGAGGGAGAGGCGGACTGGGTATTAAACCCATACACTGGCCAGATTTGACCAGAGCAGGACAGTACTGCTTTGGGGTCATAGGCTGAGCAGCTGGTGGTTAGAAAGCCTGCATATAACTGCAGCTGTGTGTGTCCCTACCTGTGTGAATGCTGGTGAATGTGCAGGCTGGAGGGCTTTGCAGCTTATTACAGCAGCACAGTGTGAGAGGGAGCCCAGGCTGGTAGGTCACAGGGCTCTGTGGTACCTCAGTTCCAGGGGAACCTGTCACACTAGCATTTAAAAAAGAATCTGCAAACCCCAGTGCATTTTCATAGGAAAAATACACATAGAAGCATACAGCAAACCAGCCCCTGTATTGCAAACATATATATCAAAGCATGAAGTATGCCAGTCTCATGACAGAAATATATTTATGCCAGCAAGCAATATCCCATTTAAAAAATTCATACAAGAGCACAGAATAAGTCAATTTCTATTGCAAATATACATAAAAGAAAATGGCAAATCCCACTAGAGCTGGCCTGGGTTTAATGAATCCTTATCACATTGACACAGGGAGATTTCTTGGTGTTTGGGGAAACAGCCCCCAACTTCCCCAAAGAACAACAGGGGAATACAGCAAATAGATGGGGGGCGGGGGGTGGGGAAGAGTGCAAAGTAACAGTGAGGGGAAAAGATCTGTTTATGGCTTAACTACTTCCTGGACTCATTACAGCTCTGTGTATATTGTTTATTGAAATTGTTCCTCTGAGGCAGGGTGACACCCATTATGTACCTGCCCTCATGAAAGCTAGAGGCAAGGTTTTGGATATCTATAGCTGATTATTCCAGACCCACCTGCTGTTAAACAGACTCCACAGACCAAGTAAATGATCCTCTGACCTATGAATCCAGGCCTCTCATGCACCCTGGATAGCGCTGTCTATTAACAAAGAAAAAGGGACCCACTGGCTTTCATTTCATGGAAGTTTCTGGTTTAATAACTTTTTTGGTATCTCTTACACTGGGAAATATCTTTTAGTTTTTTGTTAGACTAGGGGATTCCAGACCAGATAAATACACTAAGAGAAAGAGGTATCAGTGTCTCCAGAAAGAAGAAACATAACCCAGTTGACAGAAGGGAGGGGTGGGTTTTATGGGGCTTTTCCAATGTGTTTTGGGACCACGTTAATGTATACGGCATGATCTTTTGTGATTCTCACTACCTATGTGCAGCCCTTGCCTGAGCTTTCAGAACCCCACACCATGAACTATATAGAAACTCCAATATGCTGCATGGTGTATTAATGTGAAATTAGAACTCATTGATTGTATTATAAGAGCTTTAGTGACTATGGCTTTGGTATGGAAATAAAGGGAAAATACCAGCATGACATAATTTTATGAAAGAGGCAAGATCATTGAGAAAATACAATTGCTTTGTGTTGATATTTCTCTCTCTTTCTCTTTAGTCATACAATGTCTCTTCCTACCTCCTGAAATTCTAAGTTTTATTGTATTTCCATTGACTGACTGCCAGGATATCCACTAATGAGAGCAGAGGGGATCTGGAGCTGGCTTAGTTGAACATATCCAATAAGCTGTTAGTAGCTTCATCAGGTGCTTTTTTTCACTTAGACTCAATAGATTTGCCTTTTAAGAGGTATAGCCAGCATGAAAGAGAGACCTGGAAACTCATTGCATAGCAGGGCATGCAGGGCTGGCCTTACCATGAGGCGAACTGAGGTTGCCACCTCAGGTACCAGACTGTGGGGGTGCCACTAGGACCCAGAGTGTAGAAAATTGTGTCGCTGCTGGTGTATATGTATTCTCTCTGCTCTAGATGCACAGAGATGGTGGAGTGCTGTGCTGGAGGAAGGAGTGCACAAGAGACATAACAGGCAGGCAGGAGGAAAGGTGAGAGGGAATAACAGAAAGCAGCAGGAGCTGCAGGGAGAGGGAGGAGGAGGAGCCTCTTTTGTACCTCACTAGCACCCCCAGGAGCCTGGACTGATTAACACCAGCTTCTCAGGGAGCTTCCTGTTTCCTGCTGCTTCCCTGAGCCCACCTGAAGAGAACAGGCAGTCAGCTGAAGTAGTAGGAGCCAGTTAGGTCCTTAAGATGCTGATATCTTCCCTCACTCAGGCCCTGCTACCAGCCTGCTTATTTGTCCCCTTCAGATGAGTGTTGAGAGCCACTATAGCTGGCACAGAACAGCAGTCATGAGTGAAAGAAGAAAACGACCCCAGCATTCAGAAAAAGAAAGAAAGCAAAGGAAGCTTTTCTATCTAAGCAGGAAGGAGCTCTCCTGAGATACATAGACACAAATGTTCA
Source organism: Lepidochelys olivacea (assembly GCF_965140295.1). Classification (NCBI taxonomy): domain Eukaryota; kingdom Metazoa; phylum Chordata; order Testudines; family Cheloniidae; genus Lepidochelys; species Lepidochelys olivacea. The sequence goes on along the minus strand of NC_140415.1, from coordinate 80,915,664 downwards.
CGGTGAGCCTTCTGACCCCAGTGAGGATGTGAGTGGTGAGGAGATGCTTGATCTTCCAGTTAGTCAGAGTGCAGGTGACCTGACAGCTACTGCAGCATCCATGTCTCCATCTCAAATGGATGTAACCGTGCACATTCCTGAAGAAAAGTGTAGATCAGAGAAGAGTGTGGTGGAGGCGCAAGAAACAGCTGCTGCTGAGTTTAGTTCCTTAAGTCTAGATGATCCTGTACTGTGGACCCACTTGAGCAGTAGCCTAAGGGACTTCCTTGTACTGCATGGGCCACAGCAAGAGGAAAAACTTCATGTTTCCCAAAGACAATGAAAATAGAAGTTTCCATCCAACACATTACTGGCATGAAATCCCCAATGGTGACAAAGTGGAGAGTCCATGGCTTATGTACTCAAAAACACAGAATGCTGCATACTGTTTTTGTTGCAAACTCTTCCAGTCTAATGTTCCAGCCACATTGGGTTCTACAGGAACAAAGTACTGGAAAAATCTGGCTAGAAATCTGGCATGCCCTGAGAAGGCAGCAAATCACCAGAGAGCATTCCATAGGTGGAAAGAGCTTGAGATGAGACTAAGGTTAAAGGCCACCATAGATGATCAGCATCAAGAGAAGATTGCATCAGAGTCTCTTTACCGGCAAAATGTTCTGAAGAGGCTCATTGCCATTGTGAGAATGCTTGCTACCCAAAACCTAGCACTGTGTGGCACTTCAGATCAGCTGGATGTGCCAAACAATGGAAACTTCCTTAAAATTGTGGAGCTGATGGCTGAGTTTGATGCTGTACTCCAGGAGCATCTAAGAAGAGTCACCACCCAAGAAATGTACGCACACCACTACCTTGGAAAAACAATTCAAAATGAGATCCTACAGTTACTGGCAACAAAAGTCAAACAGAAGATTATGGCAGCTCTGAAGTCAGCAAGGTATTATTCTGTTATTCTGTTATGCACACCTGACATCAGCCATATGGAACAAATGACTTTAATGGTGCATTTTGTAACAACAGAACCTAGCTGTCCCTGCAATGGTGACTGTCAGAGAGCATTTTCTAGAATTTACTGACATTGATGATACTGGGGAGCTGGTATGACAAATGTGCTGCTTAAAAAGCTGGAAGATAGGGGAATTGCGATAGATGATATGAGAGGTCAGGGCTACAATAATGGTGCCAACATGAGAGGAAAGAATGGAGGAGTGCAGACACGGATCAAAGAGTTAAACCCTCGAGATTTTTTTGTCCCATACAGTTCTCATTCATTGAACTTGGTGGTCAGTGATGCAGCATCAGCTTTTAGTGAGGCTGCTGAATTTTTTAATGTAATTCAAAGCATCTATGTATTTTTCTCTGCATGAACTCATCAATGGCAAATTTTGAAGCAACATCTGGGAACATCCCCTCTGACATTGAAACCACTGAATGCCATACGATGGGAAAGTCGAGTGGAGGTGATAAAGCCTATCAAACACCAAATTGGGAAGATAGATGATGCCATAGTTGCCATTATGGAGGATAATGCTATGACAGAAACTGTTCATGGGAGAACAGTGGCAGAGGGAAATGGAATCACCAGAAAAATACATAACTTCAAATTTCTGTGTGGCTTAGTGTTGTGGCATGACATACTGTTTGAAATAAATGTTGTAAGCAAGAGACTCCAAGGTGTTGACCTTGATATATCTGGACCAATGGAACAACTGGACAAAGCAAAGTCATACCTACAGTCTTACCGGTCAGATGAGGGATTTCAAAATGTTCTGAAGAGTGCACAGAAGTTGGCAGAGGAACTTCACACTGAAGCTATTTTCCTACCCTTTCAAGAATACAAGAGTCACCAAAGAAGAAGACATTTTGATTATGAGGCACGGGATAATCCCATAAGAGGCCCCAAACAACAATTCAAAGTTGAATTCTTTAACCAGGTGCTAGATTGTGCAATACAGTCAGTTGAAGAACATTTCATGCAGCTCAAGGAACACAGTACATTTGGGATGTTGTATGATATTCCAAAACTCCTCACTATACCCAAAGAAGACCTACACCAGCAATGCAGGGCACTAGAGACAGTGTTGACACATGATGACATGCACAATATTGATGTGAGTGATTTAGGTGATGAACTGAAAGCCCTTTCAAGATACATTTCAGCAGGATCAACTCCAAAGGCTGTTCTGGAATATATGTGTACAAATAAGATGACCACCCTCTTTCCAAATGCTTTTGTTGCCTTCCTGTAACAGTTGCCAGCGGAGAACGCAGCTTCTCCAGGCTGAGGTTAATAAAAACACATCTACGCTCAGCAACGACACAGGAGAGGCTGGTCGGCCTTGCAACCATCTCAATAGAACATGAGCTGGCCCAGACTGTGGACCTTCAAGAAGCAGTTCAAATCTTTGCAACCAAGAAGGCATGGAAAGCATCACTTTGATTATTGAAACAAATAAAAATGCCAGTGTTTACTATGTAGACAAGAAAAGTTAAATTTGCTGTTCAGGCATTTTGAAGTTAAGTGTTACTTAAAATTTTTGAACAAGGCATTTTAAGTTTTTAGTTCTTCTTTATTGTGGTAGGTAGCAGAGCAGTACTACGAGAGGAGCAGAACAGGAAGAAGGCAGAATTGAGAGCTTTCAAAGTTTTGGCCCAAGCGAGGGGGCAGGGGGGCGTCATTTGAGCTCCCTGCCTCAGGTGCCAAAATGTTGCGTGCTGGCCCTGAGGGCATGGGACTGATTGTTCAAATCTGAGCCACAAAAGATTCATCTGAACAAAATGAGCTTCAAACCAACGTTTTGCCATGACTTGCTCAGAGCAGAGGAAGAACTCCTCCTCCTCTCCCCGGCTCTGTTCCCATCTTCTGTACCTGGTGATGGTTCAAGTGAGGACTCTGAGCCAGGGAATATGCAATGATAATACTAGCAGTAGAACTTAGTGGTTGCTGTGGCTTTTTTAGGCCCTGATTTTCCCACAATAGGAAGAGCAGCACCAGCACTAGACAGGGGAAGAAGATGATGTATCTCAGCTGGGAATCACCAGTTTGCCTCTACTCTTCTAAAGAAAGGTCTGTTTTCCCTGCCAGTTCCTCCTGCCCTCCTGGGCGAGAGAAACATGGAGAATTGTTCCCCCCAACCTCGTCTCCAATACAGTGGAGGGGGCAGAAGGACAGACCTGAGTCTCCACCCTTGGGGCAACCACAGAGAAATAACCATATTTAGGTTAGGCACACACTTTCTCTTCCAAACTCTGTTATAAATGCAGCAGATGGTTAAAAATTTTCTAGAGAAGAAACTCTCTGCCCTCACCCCAATTTGTATTTCTTTTTACATCAGTAAAGATTCTCCATCTTGCGAAATTCTTCACCTTGATAGAAATTGGAGTGGGGAGCATCAGGGATGTGTCCCTACTGAACTACATAGATTGCGCGTGCATGTGCACACAAACAAACTTTTGTTTGTCTGGCTATGGCCCCGCTTGGGACACGAATTCCTTATAGATCCATTTTTTTCTTGTCCCCTTTCTCTGCCCTTTCTTATATCCCATCGTTATAAGATGACACAATGTTGACACATACCACCAAGATTTCCGATGACAGCCAGTAAAATGGATGAGTTCCTCCTTCTATTTTGACCATCGATTACTGTGCTGTGATTTGCGATTTTTGTGCGTACATGCTTAGAGCTTTGCAGCCAGAGTTTGTTGCAGGCGTTTGTGGAAGTTTAAGTTGGAATTTGAGGGTCTGTAGAAGTTTGAGACTTTCATTTTGTGAGCACTGGAAGTCAGTGCATTTGCTGCTAGAGGCTGTTGGTTTCAGGGAGCTGCTCCACAGCAGGCACAGACAAGACTGCATCATGCTTAGGGCAAATAGTGGTGAGGTGCCTCACAAACCTGGGTACTCCAGGGGAGCATCACAGTTGTCTAGTGGATTGGTCATAGGGCTAGGAGACAGGAACTCTTTAGTTCTTGGGGGTGGGCTGGGGGGAAGTCACTTAGTTACAAGTCATCAGTTTTCTCATCTGTAAAAAGGGGATATTTTCCTACTGTCCAGGAGTGTTGTGGGGACTAAAGTGCAGCACAAACACTGAAAATGGGAACTTAAAGTGTAAAAGTGCTATTACTATTAAAAGTTCACAAACTGGCAATAGAACCAAACTACAGATGACCTTCTGGGGTCCCTTCCAACCCTGATATTCTATGATACAGAACACTGCATAGCAAGCACTTGTATATGAGAGACATTACTGTTATCCTAAAAATTACCATAGGTTTGGTCTGTAATCTGACTCATATCAAAAGAAAAAGAGAAAAATACATTTCTGGAACTCTTTGACTTTCTCCTCAAGTGATGGCAGGCTGTGGTGTGTTCTGAACGTAACAATATAGTGCCTGTTGCTCCATTTCAAATACTTTCCAATATAAATGAAATTTCAGGATGCTCTGGCCTCCAAAGAGCTATTTAGAATTTCCAGGGATTGTATGTTCTTACAACAGACCCTTGTTTGTAAAGTTTTGGTGGATGATTATTCTTATTTATTCATGTTGCAGCAGCACTCACTGTTCTTGCTGCAGTACAAATACATACCAAAAAGACAGTTCCTTCCCCAAAGAGTTTATAATATAAGTAACATGAATAAAGACACATGAATACAGGGGGATGCAGACAGATGAGGAAGCACAAAGAAGCAATATTGGTCAGAATGATAGACCATGGTCTCATCACACCAACTGCCTAAACATTTGTCAAGGTTTATGTAGGCATCACAGCAAGAGATTTTTAAGGAGGGATTTAGAAAAAAATTCTTTATTTGTGGTAAACAAAGATGTTCAAAATCCATCATTTGCACCCATATTGCCTCCCCTCTCACCTGTCCTCCTCAAGGGTCATCATGAGAGTTTGAACCCTTCAGCTAACGAGCTTCAGCACAGACCTCTACCACTTCAGCTAAAGGAGTAGTAATTACCCTTTATGAGAGCCAGCGCTAGGGGGGGATTTGACATAAACTTTGCCTGTGGCTCATGTAATCTACATGCTTTTATACAAGCATTTTAATTTCAGTCCAAAGGAAGAGCAATGGAGAGGAGGAATGGATTTGTTTGAAGCATCTTTTCTCGGCACATCTGCACAGAGTAAAGCAGGGGACCCAGCTCGAAATATCTAGAAGAGTATGGAAGTTACTAAGCATTCTTGATAGTTTTTCGTGAAGCCATATAGAAAGCCACCATTACCAGCAGGCAGTTCTTCATGTCTTACACATCTTGAGTCTGAGAGCTGAGCCAATAAGAGCTTGGGGTGGGGAAGGTAAGGAGGAAATGTGTTATACAGGAGCTATTAAGGGTTCTAGTGAATTAGCTGATGATGGTGCAAGGCCAGAAGGTGTGTCTGCTTTCATGACTGGCTTTCCACACCTGTATCATTTTGGCTATGGGCAAGATTTCCTATCTCACCACAGCAAGTCAGCTATTACCACAGGACAGAATGCTGCTAGCTAGAAGAATTGACTGACTAGGCTTTCTGTTTGCTGAGAAGATGGAAGACATCACAGTTTCATTCCAGTTCTGAAGAATCCAGGTGAATCCAGATGCTCTAGACTGAGAAATCATCTCTGAAGAAATCCAGGGAGTATAATGGGGTGTGTGTGTATGTATATGTACACCCACGAAGGCAGAGGAGGAACTTTGTCACTATATATATATATATATATATATATATATATATAAACAGTCCCATGCATACATAATTACAGTGATGACTCTGAAGTTAAGATACTTCTGATATTAATATAATGTCTGTGCTAAAGAAATGTCAATGTTATGGTGAAACCCTACTTTGAGATCGAGATATAACAAACCAGACTTGCATGTCATCAGTGTGCACTGTATAAGCAACAGAAAATTTGTGAAGATCTGCATTTGAACAGATTGTTAGGTAGTAAGTCTACCTTTTCAAACAAAAGTGGGTAGAGTATTTCAATTAAAACATTTCATTGTTTGATTTTAAATGTTACTGTTTGTATATTAAGCAATAGCTTTGGGTTTGACTCTGTGTAATGCTTCCTGAAAAGACCGAACTCTGGCTTGTGCTTTAGCAGAGAATATACAGGAGATATAGGAAAAGTGCAGAGAGAAGCGTAGTACACTGTACGTGGCCTTTATAGATTTAACAAAAGTTTTTGACACAGTTAGTTGGTCAGGGCTTTATGTTGTTCTGAGGAAGTTTGGTTGTTCACCTATATTGTTAAACCTTGTGAAATCCTTACATGATGGCATGAAGGCAACTGTAATGTATAAAACCCAAGAGTCTGACTCATTTAACATCAACAAGGGCGTGAAGCAGGGTTGCGTACTGGCTCCTACTCTGTTTAACGTTTACTTCTTAGTCCTGCTTCGACATGCTTTCTGTGATGTTTGAGATGGTGCCCATCTTAGCACTAGAAATATTGGAGGTTTGCTTAATGTTGCAAAGTTCAGAACTAAGACGAAGGTGAAGGAGATCAACATAAGGGACCTGTTGTTTGCAGGTGATGCAGCCCTTGTGGCTCACAGTGTTGATGCATTACAACGTCTTATTACCAAGTTCTCTGACTCATGCAAAATGTTTGGGCTAGCAATAAGCTTGAAGGCTGTTATCATGCACCAAGGCTCTTCAGAACCAGTTCCAGATATCATCTTAGATGGCATTGGATGATGTTGATGAATTTTGCTATCTTGGCTCTAATGTTACCAGCAATGTAGATCTTGATGCTGAGCTCACTAGTAGAATCGGCAAAGCAGCCAGGAACTTTGATGTTTTGGAAGACAGAGCCTGAACAATAACAAATTGTCAACTAAAGTGAAAATCTGTATTTGAGACGTGTTTTAATCCTCTCTTCTATATGGCTCAGAAACACAGACAATTTATGCCAAACATACCAAAAGACTAAACAGCTTTCACATCAGATACTTGCATAAAATTCTTCAAATAAGATGGAAGACGGTGACAAATGTGGAAGTGTTAAATCATGCTGGTATGTCATTCATGGGAACGTTGATTAGTAAGAAACTTAATGGCTTGGACGTGTCAAGCAAATGCTGGATTACAGGATCCCAAAGAGTGTGCTGTACTCTGAAGCTTGTAAAGGGATGCTTGCAAAGATGACTTAGTATCCTTTGGTATCACTTTGGATGATTGGGAAAGGGGTGCAGAATGCCGCTTAGCAGAGTCAGCTTATAGATGGAGCAAGGCGTTGCAAGGCAGACTGGATCAAGCTTTGGGATGACTGGCGTCTGAGGAGGAAAGAATCTGCTGCTCAGCTTCAGAGCATTGCTAGTGTGTGTGGGTGCTCTACCAGTAGACAGGATTGTTGTTTGCACATTGGACTCAGCAGCCATCAAAGAACTCATTGGTGCATACACCATGCTGTGTAAAGACGCAAGAGGTGCAGGAAAAAGGGTGCCTGTAAAGTAGTTGTACATAATTTGTTCTGAGGTTACATTATGCTTACACAGATATTTATTATATAGCAAATAATGTTTGGGAGCAGAAATCCTTGTTTCTATTCCTGGCTCTGAAGGAGAGTATAGCTTAGACATACAGTATAGCCAAGTGCCTAGATTTGGCACATTCATACTGGGTCTTCCATATTAAAAACAGGTTTTATCCCATGACTCCTAGAAGTGATGTTATGCAATTTCTCATATAATTAGTATGAGACTTTGCTTAATCATAAGGGCTGTGAAATGCACAGAAATATAAACCATCAGTGGAAGATGTGAGATTTGAACTCCTGGTGTGTTGACTCCAAGCTAAATGTACCTTCATTAAGTTACATTGTATTGGGGGCGGGGTGCAGCAAAAGTTGGTCACGGCTGGAACATTACACCTGGAGCAGGAAGCCTGATTCAGTTGAAATGCAGAACATACTGCAAAATCCAGTACACTTAAGAGCTCCACTCTGGGCCTTAGAGTTGTCTGTTTCCTGCCTCCTAGTTGTCCAGCATATGTCCTCACTACTTGCACCCCCAAAACAATCAGGCCACTCCACATCAGCCAAACTGTATATCAAAATGTCATCTGATCTGTCCTAAAGATGTGTCATTTTGCCAGTGCTCTAAAGACAATAATGACTTTTTTTGTTTTCAGGGTCAATTATGTGGTGGTTTATATCCTCAAAACAAACAATGCCCAAATGAAGGCTGTTTGAGCTAAAATGTTAACGGTTGTAAGGAAACATATTTATACTGATATCAGAATAATTGTGTTGATTCTTAAAACAAAGCCCCAGTATTTTTTTCTACAGGAGCAAAAACAGAGAAAGCAGATGTGAGGCCTGCAGTGTGAGTGGGGATTTCTTTGCACCATTTCCCTGATGACTTGATGGAGTTTCCCTGCAATTTTCAAAATGATGTGAAGTTCTAGCTATACGATAGGGTAAATTTTGCAGTTTTGCTTTAAAATCTCATTATGTTGTTGTCCCTTGTGGTAAGAGTGGACAGATCATAAGAAAGCATATGCAAACTAGATGTTGTTCTAAAATTATCTGAGCACTGCAGAGTATTAGCAGTCAATTTGTACTCCATCTAAAACAGCCTGATGACCTGTAATGACTAGGATTTGAATCCTATAATCTGAATTTACTTAACAAGATAATTAAATATTTAAAGTCAGTTCATTTAGGGGCTAGAACGGATTATCTCTCCACACTCACAGATTTCTGTCCCTTTTATTAGTATGCACGGCTGTACATCCTCAATTTTTGTTATAGCTTTTCTTTCAAATCTCATATCTCTGCCTTTGTCATAGCAATTAGGACTCTGAAGAGATGTCGTTGTCCTAGGAACTGAGGGAAAAGAGAAATTATGAAACACTGAATAAGACAAAATGGGTCTAGTCCTCACTGCAGTGGAGAAAAGCACTCAGAAAAGTTAATTAAGCTGAGGAAATAGACAGCAAGATAATTAAGATTAGGCCTAATTTTACACGGAAGGCATTCTGTGCTGTTTTTACAAGAGACTAAAGAGACATCATGCAGAGAAACTCCAGGCCTTCAGTCAGAATCTCAAAAGATCGTTATGGCTGATGTTAAACAGATAGGCAAGCTAATGCGATGGGGGCAAATGTTGCTTTTTTACATATTATTTTAATATAAAATTGTGCCATAAATGTAAACAAGAAATGAATAGGGAATTTATTATTACTGATAACTAGATATTTAAATGGTTTTTCAGCAAGGAAACAAACATTTAAAAAAGTTGGATGTGGTTGTTACTTCATCTGTCAGATTAAAACTTTGTGTACTGTACTGCAGTTTACTTCATTCTGGAAAATTACTGAGATACCTCTTTCATTTTGATTAGATCCGGCACACAGTGTCTGTTTTCCCATCATTGGGGTTCTCAAACAAATATGCCACTTCACACACAGGAATGGTGTGTTCCTAGCACTGCACATCAGCAACAAAATAATCCCTTTTGAGGTTGGAGTGGACTTTGCAATGGCCCTGTACCCAGTGTAGTGTTTTATAACCAGACATATGAAAATACTTGAAGGAGATGAAAAATGAAGTAAGAATACAGAATAAGGTATACTCATTACCTGTAGTGTGCAGGGTACTTATTTGATGTTTTTGAAATGCTTCTAAGTCTGTGCATAACAAATTACTCTGTCCTTTATTTGTGGCTAATATTTTAGATACCAGTTCTGCATTCTGGCAGGATTGGGCCCAGAGGTTGTTATTGTCTAACCCCTGAAGGATTCATGCAGGGTTCATGCACTTGGCAACATTCAGGGCACATCCTGAGTGTTGTGTAGGAGCAGTGCACACACGGCTCCTCTCAAGGGCATGAACCTTGGAAACTCGCCCAGATGACATGAACCGTGGGTAGCCTCCCAGGACTGGGCTCAAGGCCAGAGAGCAAGGAATGCGGTAGATAGAAATTGGTAAATAAGAATATTAAACAAAGCCAGTGTATTCCTTTTATCTGTTGGAGTATGTAATGCGCAGGAGGAGAGAAAGAATAAAAGAGAGGGTGGAAAGCTGACAAGGCAGACCAGCCTGCTTGCTTGCTTAAAGCCTTGTTCTGTCTTGTATTTGGACCGCAACAAACCCCTCTGTAGATTTTGTGGTCACTTAGAGGAAATAACTGCATAATACATTTTCTTTAAAACTGAACAGTCTGTCACTGATATTTTTCATCCACTATTGTTTGTGTTGTGCATGTTTTCTCAATCTGTAATCTCTCTCAATTTTACTGTTCTTCCTGAGATAAAAGGTCACCTCTCCTATGGAAAGAGTTGTGGAGTGAGAATGACTTGATTTTTTTTTAAACCATTTGACTCACTCTTATTAAAATATAGCTTAGTAAAGATGTAGCTAACTGTGGAGCTTTATTCCATCAGGAAGTGAAAGGGTTGGAGAACACTGTGTCTACCCAGAGGTCATTTCCCCTTGAAACTGGATTTATTCATTCTGATTTATGCAGAAGATAAAGGTCTTTTTCAAGATTCTTAATGAAATTAATAAGGACCAATAAGCAGTTTATATTTGATGAAGATGACGAGAAATCATGAGACTTAAAACAAACCTGGCAGTTAAAAATAAGCTGAATTTCAGGGAACTAAAGCCACCTTTTATTGGAGCTCTATCTCCTCCCTTTCACTCGCATTATTACATGCATTTGCAGTGGCAGGGAATTAGATTAGATAACCCAATACATCAGTGAACAAGTGTGCCCCAATTGTGTCTTGTTCTCCCAATGTTACAAGTAATCCAGCATTCCCAACTCCTGCTATTATAACACAAGTCTTGTGTAATTTGATGTTTTTCTTAAATCCTGGCTCCTGAACTTGTATGTGAGAATTTCACAAAAAGTGAGTATCTCGATCTCCAGATTATGGGAGGAAAAAAGCTTGAAGACATAACCCAAGTGCATTCTGAAGGCTCAGAAACCAGAACACAAATGAGACTCTTGGTGGGTTTTTTTTTGGTTTTTTTTTTTTTAAACTCATGATTTTAACCCAATGTCATGAGTTTTTTTTGAAGCCTGACTTACGATTTTTGAACGCTTGGGGTTAGCTGTATTGAACTACACAAGTGATTCCTTGAGTGGAGAGTGACTTTTAGATGGATGGATTAAAAAAGAAGGATTTTCACAGTAGGTTTAATTTTCCACAACCATGGATGTTAGGAACATTCATTTATAGAAATGGCGTGTATAGTATTATGTTCTATGTGTCTGAATTCTGCTTATTGACTGGGGTATATTTGTATTTCCACAAGTGGGATTTAAGTGTGGCTATAGGCAGTAGGCACTGTGGTGTTCTATATATTCTTCCATAACAAACTTAATCAGTGTATACATCAAAATAAGTTTAACTCTCAGCATTATGAGTTTACCCTGCCAACTCAACATCAGTTTGTGGTCTTTCCCCTAATGATTATTACACAAAAAGCAAAGCAAGTACTTTTATTTTAGATGAAGAAAGAAACCGTCTAAAATCTCCATGAGAGAGAATTATGTGTCATATGCTGTAAAATCTTAGATTGGCTCACAGCCTTGCTAGAAGACAAGCAGGCTGACTTACATTTAAAGATGCAATATCAGGAAGACTATAATTGCTAGTTCATACAGCACAATGCTGTAGGATGGAGAACACCTGCATGTTGTGTTCTCCTGCTTGAAATCATGGAGTTGTTACAGGGAGTGAAGTGGTCTGGTTAGATTTTTGTGGCATTAGGAGATGTGAAGGGAGCATCATTCTGTCCTGTTAGTGGAACACCCAATCTACATAGGATTTCCTGATGTCTGGGAAAGGGGCTATATTTGCTACAAAACTCTCTGGTTAGATTTCCTGATGTTGGCAGGGTGGGCTGGGACATCCCTCAGTGATACATGAGCTTTGTAATGAAAGAGCAGACCTAATCATCACTGTTATGTGACATGGTTAATGTGACGGTTACAGGGCCGCATCTTAGAGCCCTTTTTATCAAGTGCACCCCTTCGTTGAGGGGGTTTGACTTCCTGTGGGTGCAGGTCACATTCTTCCCAGCCATATTATCTCAAAAAGTCCAACTAAGTTTGGCACCTGTAAGCCTTTTCCTCCAGGAGCCTTTGACAGCAGCTGATTAAAATGATTTAGAGCAAACCATTATTTATTTCTTCACCCACAACAAGAAGAGCAAAGACCTAAACACATACTTCCCCTGACCAAACCCTTAATCTTTCTTTGAGAGCTTTTGTAAGTTCTAGTTATCTCCATCTCTGGCTCGAAGAAGTAGACTGTCCTGTTCACAACATGTGCGCACGCTCTCTCTGTCTCTGTGTCTCAGGGAGTCTGGGTGTCACACCCCCACTCCCCATCCTCACAGCCAGCATCTTTAAGGTTCAGGAGGTTTAGGATCCTCTTTAATCCTAGATATGGCATATGGAATCAAGAATCTTATATTCTAGTCTTGGTCTTCCTCTTCATTTGTTTAATTTCTTAGTAATTTTTAACAACATTACGAGTAAAGGTGGACTGTGCTGTGAATGCATGAGTGACTAACTTAACTAGATATTGCCAGACAAAAAAATGACCTTCAAATGTTGTTAAGGTTGAGAGTATGAATATATCAGTATCTTAAAGTTAAATGTTGCAGTTACATTGTAATTAACCAAAAAATATCTTCGCAAGCAGGTTGGCTAACCTAGTGAGGAGGGTTTTAAACTAGGTTCACCGGGGGGAAGGAGACCAAAGCCCTGAGGTAGGTGGGGAAGTGGGATACCGGGAGGAAACACGAGCAGGAGCGCGCGAGAAGGGAGGGCTCCTGCCTCATACTGAGAAAGCGGGACGATCAGCGAGTGCCTATACACACATGCAAGAAGCCTGGGAAACAAGCAGGGAGAACAGGAAGTCCTGGCACAGTCAAGGAATTATGATGTGACTGGAATAACAGAGACTTGGTGGGATAATTCACATGACTGGAGTACTGTCATGGATGGATATAAACAGTTCAGGAAGGACAGGCAGGGCAGAAAAGGTGGGGGAGTTGCGCTGTATGTAAGGGAGCAGTATGACTGCTCAGAGCTCAAGTATGAAACTGCAGAAAAACCTGAGAGTCTCTGGATTAAATTTAGAAGTGTGACCAACGAGGGTGATGGCGTGGTGGGAGTCTGCTGTAGACCACTGGACCGGGGGGATGAGGTGGACGAGGCTTTCTTCCGGCAACTCGGCAAAGTTACTAGATCGCAGGCCCTGGTTCTCATGGGAGACTTCAATCACCCTGATATCTGCTGGGAGAGCAATACAGCGGTGCACAGACAATCCAGGAAGTTTTTGGAAAGTGTAGGGGACAATTTCCTGGTGCAAGTGCTGGAGGAACCAACTAGGGGCAGAGCTCTTCTTGACCTGCTGCTCACAAACCAGGAAGAATTAGTAGGGGAAGCAAAAGTGGATGGGAACCTGGGAGGCAGTGACCATGAGATGGTCGAGTTCAGGATCCTGACACAGGTGTTGGAGACACTGGAGCATGGCCACAAGGTAACTCGAGGGGATGGAAGACCACGAGTGTCGATGAAGCCCCCTCGCACTAGGCCCAGGTGTCCTTGGCCCCCCCACCCCGCCTGGAGGCACAAACAGCAGTTATGCTGAGGATCTGCAACAATATGTTGCAGAGTCAGACTGCCTGAAACTAAGCAAGGCCAAACAGGGCAGATATGGAAGAACAATGCTGAATAAAGCAGCTTTATGTATAGTTTAACAAATGATACAGAGAATCAGGGAACTAGCTGGGAACTGGATTGGCTGGCTATATGGATACTTGGGGCAGCTTGCTATTGGATAAGTATGCTGGGAAAAAGGATGTATAAAAGCCTGTGTAACTTCCTGCTCTGGGTGCAGGATTTGAGATTTAATTTCCCTATACCTTTTTGCAGCTGCAAATAAACTTTTCTGCTTCTCCACCTCGTTGTGATTATTGGGTGTAGCACAACGGGTAACGAACCAACTCAAGCTGTTGTTCAGCCTCTTGGCACTGTGTGCCGGCAACACAGGGAAGAAAGGAGAGCAGCAGAATACGGACACTGGACTTCAGAAGAGCAGACTTTGATTCCCTCAGGGAACTGATGGGCAGGATCCCCTGGGAGAATAACATGAGGGGGAAAGGAGTCCAGAAGAGCTGGCTGTATTTTAACGAATCCTTATTGAGGTTACAGGGACTAACCATCCTGATGTGTAGAAAGAATAGTAAATATGGCAGGCGACCAGCTTGGCTTAACAGTGAAAGCCTTGCTGATCTTGAACACAAAAAAGAAGCTTCCAAGAAGTGGAAGATTGGACAAATGACCAGGAAAGAGTATAAAAATATTGCTCGGGCATGCAGGAGTGAAATCAGAAAGGCCAAATCACACCTGGAGTTGCAGCTAGCAAGAGATGTTAAGAGTAACAAGAAGGGTTTCTTCAGGTATGTTCGCAACAAGAAAAAAGTCAAGGAAAGTGTGGGCCCCTTACTGAATGAGGGAGGCAACCTAGTGACAGAGGATGTGGAAAAAGCTAATGTACTCAATGCTTTTTTTGCCTCTGTCTTCACGAACAAGGTCAGCTCCCAGACTACTGCACTGGGCAGCACAGCATGGGGAGGAGGAAGAAGTGGTTCGGGACTATTTAGAAAAGCTGGACGAGCACAAGTCCATGGGGACGGATGCGCTGCATCCGAGGGTGCTAAAGGAGTTGGCAGATGTGATTGCAGAGCCATTGGCCATTGTCTTTGAAAACTCATGGCAATCGGGGGAAGTCCCGGATTACTGGAAAAAGGCTAATGTAGTGACCATCTTTAAAAAAGGGAAGAAGGAGGATCCTGAGAAATACAGGCCAGTCAGCCTCACCTCAGTCCCTGGAAAAATCATGGAGCAGGTCCTCAAGGAACCAATTCTGCAGCACTTAGAGGAGAGGAAAGTGATCAGGAACAGTCAGCATGGATTCACCGAGGGCAAGTCATGCCTGACTAATCTAATTGCCTTCTATGATGAGATAACTGGCTCTGTGGATGGGAGGAAAGCAGTGGACGTGTTGTTCCTTGACTTTAGTAAAGCTTTTGACATGGTCTCCCACAGTATTCTTGCCAACAAGTTAAAGAAGTGTGGGCTAGATGAATGGACTATAAGGTAGATAGAAAGTTGGCTAGATTGTCAGGCTCAACAGATAGTGATCAGCTCCATGTCTAGTTGGCAGCTGGTATCATGTGGAGTGCCTCAAGGGTCGGTCCTCGGGCCGGTTTTGTTTAATATCGTCATAAATGATCTGGAGGATGGTGTGGATTGCACTCTCAGCAAGTTTCCAGATGACACTAAACTGGGAGGAGAGATAGATACACTGGAGGGTAGGGATAGGATACAGAAGGACCTCGACAAATTAGAGGATTGGACCAAAAGAAATCTGATGAGGTTCAACAAGGACAAGTGCAGAGTCCTGCACTTAGGACGGAAGAATCCAATGCACCGCTACAGACTAGGGACCGAATGGCTAGGCAGCAGTTCTGTAGAAAAGGGTTACAGTGGACAAGAAGCAGGATATGAGTCAACAGTGTGCCCTTGTTGCCAAGAAGGTCAATGGCATTTTGGGATGTATAAGTAGGGGCATTGCCAGCAGATTGAGGGACGTGATTGTTCCCCTCTATTTGACATTGGTGAGGCCTCATCTGGAGTACTGTGTCCAGTTTTGGGCCCCACACTACAAGAAGGATGTGGAAAAATTGGAAAACGTCCAGCGGAGGGCAACAAAAATGATTAGGGGAGTGGAACACATGACTTATGAGGAGAGGCTGAGGGAACTGGGATTGTTTAGTCTGTGGAAGAGAAGAATGAGGGGGGATTTGATAGCTGCTTTCAACTACCTGAAAGGGGGTACCAAAGAGGATGGATCTAGACTGTTCTCAGTGGTAGCAGACGACAGAAGAAGGAGTAATGGTCTCAAGTTGCAGTGGGGGAGGTTTAGGTTGGATATTAGGAAAAACTTTTTTCACTAGGAGGGTGGTGAAACACTGGAATGCGTTACCTAGGGAGGTGGTGGAATCTCCTTCCTGAGAAGTTTTTAAGGTCAGGCTTGACAAAGTTCTGGCTGGGATGCTTTATTTGCGGATTGGTCCTGCTTTGAACAGGGGGTTGGACTAGATGACCTCCTGAGGTCCCTTCCAACCCTGATATTCTATGATTCTAAGTGGTGTACTCCTAGGAAATGCAAAGTTAAGACAAAACATTTTTAAGTAAAATGTAATGATGGCACCCAAAAAACCTTAGCTCTGCCTTGTAATGTTGCTCTGCAATAATTGTACAATTATAACAGAGACATTTTAGGGTTTGTGATTCCCAGATTATATAAAACTGATTTTTAAATATGCATAAGAATATAGCATATTATTTAAATAAGAATATAGAAGTAGGGATATACTACCGACTATCTGACCAGGATGGTGATAGTGACTGCAAAATGCTCAAGGAGATTAGAGAGGCTATAAAAATAAAAAACTCAATAATAATAATAATGGGGGATTTCAACTATTCCCATATTTGACTGGGTACATCTCACCTCAGGGAGGGATGCAGCGATAAAGTTTCTTGACACCTTAAATGACTGCTTCTTGGAGCAGCTCCGTCTTGGAACCACCAGAGGAGAGGCAATTCTTGATTTAGTCCTAAGTGGATCTGGTCCAAGAGGCAAATATCGCTGGACCGCTCGGTAATAGTGACCATAATATAATTTAACATCCCTGTATTGGGGAAAATACTGTAGCAGCCCAACACTGTAGCATTTAATTTCAGAAAGGGAGACTACACAAAAATGAGGAAGTTAGTTAAAGAGAAATTAAAAGGTACAGTGCCAAAAGTGAAATCCCTGCAAGCTGCATGGAAACTTTTTAAAGACACCATAATAGAGGCTCAACTTTAATGTATCCCCCAAATTAAAAAACATAGTAAAAGAACCAAAAAAGTGCCACCGTGGCTAACCAATGAAGTAAAAGAAGCAGTGAGAGGCAAAAAGGTAACCTTTAAAAAGTGGAAGTTAAATCCTAGTGAGGAAAATAGAGGAGCATAAAATCTGGCAAGTGAAGTGTAAAAATATAATTAGAAAAGCCAAAAAAGAATTTGAAGAACAGCTAGCCAAAGACTCAAAAAGTAATAGCAATTTTTTAAAAAAAAAAGTACATCAGAAGCAGGAAGGCTGCTAAACAACCAGTGGGACCACTGAACAATCGAGATGCTAAAGGAGTTCTCAAGGACGATTAGGTCATTACAGAGAAACTAAATGAATTCTTTGCATCGGTCTTCATGGCTGAGGATGTGAGGGAGATTCCTAAACCTGAGCCATTCTTTTTAGGTGACAAATCTAAGGAAATGTCCCAGATTGAGAAGTCATTAGAGGAGGTTTTGGAACAAATTGATAAATGAAAGAGTAATAAATCACCAGGATCAGATGGTATTCATCCAAGAGTTCTGAAGGAACTCAAATGTGAAATTACAGAACTACTAACTGTGTTTTGTAACCTATCATTTAAATCAACTTCTGTATCAAGTGACTGGAGAATAGCTTATGTGATGTCTGTGACTTGCACTCCATAATGCTTTATAGAAATATGCTTATAAGTGAAAATATGACATAACTGGAATATGTTTTATGTTAGATGTGCCATGTAACATATCTTTGCAAAGGTTATGTTCTACTGCATGTATTCATTCTATCTGTATGCATGTATCATTTTTATATCTGAAGTTATGAGCATTGGCTCTATGCTCGTATTTAAAGTGTTTGCTGTAGAAAGCACCTAAGGCAGATTTGGTCAATGTAGTGTGAAGGGGTTATTCAAGTAAATGGAAGTACTTGGCTAACAATGGACCTTGATAGATGCCAGTCCACATCTGAGCTTTCCTGGGAATGTTCAGGCTAACATGTGGGCAATGGCTCGGCCTGTAGAGAACTGACTCATGCATGGACATGTGACTTACCCATGAGACTCCAAAAATCCATGTTGTAGCTGTGATTCTACACAGAGGGAGAGAGGGGTTTCTACCCGCAAGAGTGAAACTACATAAGCCCCTGAAAATCCCTCCATTTTGTCTTCAGCTGGCTCAGAAGATAGCCTGCTCACCCCAAAGAGATGCCTGAAAGAAACTGGAACAAAGGACAGTAACTATAGGGGTATGAGTGCTTGCTGGACCCAGACTAGGAGGAAGACCAGTCTGTAAAAGAAGCTTATTGGAACATCTCTGAGGGTGAGATTTACCTGCATTTAGTTTCTTACTGTATTAGGCTTAGACTTGCGTGTTTTGTTTTATTTTGCTTGGTAATTCACTTTGTTCTGTCTGTTATTACTTAAAACTACTTAAATCCTACTCTTTATATTTAATAAAATCACTTTTTACTTATTAATTAACCCAGAGCAAGTATTAATTCCTGGGGGAGAAAACAGCTGTGCATATCTCTCTGTCAGTGTTATAGAGGGTGAACAATTTATGAGTTTACCCTGTATAAACTCTATACAGAGTAAAATGGATTTATTTGGGGTTTGGATCCCATTGGGAACTAGGTATCTGGGTGTTGGAGACAGGAGCACTTCTTACTCTGTTTTCAGTTAAGCCTGAAGCTTTTGGGGGACGTGGTTCAGACCTGGGTCTGGGTTTGTAGCAGCCTTGTGTGTCTGGCACAACCAGGCAGGGCACTGAAGTCCCAAGCTGCCAGGGAAAAGGGGCTTAGAGGTAGTCCCAGCACATCAAGTGGCAGTTCCCAAGGAGGTTTCTGTGACCCAACCCATCACAATGCCAATTTTTAAAAAGGGCTCCAGAGGAGACCCCGGCAATTACAGGATGGTAAGCCTGACTTCAATACCAGACAAACTGGTTGAAACTATAGTAAAGAACAGACTTGTCAGACACATAGAATAACATCATTTGTTGGGGAAGAGGCAACATGGTTTTTGTAAAGGGAAATCATGCCACACCAAACTACTAGAATTATTTGAGGGAGTCAACAAGCATGTAGACAAGGGGAATCCAATGGATATAGTGTACTTAGATTTTCAGAAAGCCTTTGGCAAGGTCCCTCACCAAAGGCTCTTAAGCAAAGAAACTGTCATGGGATAAGAGAGAAGGTGCTTTTATGGATCGGTAACTGGTTAAAAGATAGGAAACAAATGGTAGGAATAAATGGTCAGTTTTCAGAATGGAGAGAGGTAAATAGTGGTGTCCCTGAGGGGTCTGTACTGGGACCAGTACTAGTCAACATATTCATAAATGATCTGGAAAAGGGGTGAACAGTGAGTAAACAAGGGGAAAACAGGCAAATTTGCAGATGATACAAAACTACTCAAGATAAGGCCAAAGCTGACTGTGAAGAGTTACAAAGGGATCTCACAAAACTGGGTGACTAGGCAACAAAATGGCAGATGAAATTCAATGTTGATAAATGCAAAGTAAAGCACATTGGAAAACATAATCCCAACTTTCCATATAAA
The DNA here is from genome assembly GCF_965140295.1 of Lepidochelys olivacea. NCBI lineage: Eukaryota > Metazoa > Chordata > Testudines > Cheloniidae > Lepidochelys > Lepidochelys olivacea. The sequence goes on along the minus strand of NC_140415.1, from coordinate 80,896,207 downwards.
ATGAGGGAGTCTAAATTAGCTGTTACCACAAAAGAGAGATCTTGGAATCATTGTGGATAGTTCTGTAAAAACATCCACTCAATGTGCAGCTGCAGTCAAAAAAGCAAACAGAATGTTGGGAATCATTAAGAAAGGGATAGATAATAAGACAGAAAATAACATATTACACCTATATAAATCCATGGTATGCCCGCATCTTGAATACGGCGTGCAGATGTGGTTGCCCCATCTTAAAAAAGATAGATTGGAATTGGAAAAGGTTCAGAAAAGGGCAACAAAAATTATTAGAGGTATGGAACAGCTTCCATCTGAAGACAGATTAAAATGACTACAGACTGGGGACCGAATGGCTAGGCAGCAGTTCTGCGGAAAAGGACCTAGGGGTGACAGTGGACGAGAAGCTGGATATGAGTCAACAGTATGCCCTTGTTGCCAAGAAGGCCAATGGCATTTTGGGATGTATAAGTAGGGGCATAGCCAGCAGATCGAGGGACGTTATCGTTCCTCTCTATTCGACATTGGTGAGGCCTCATCTGGAGTACTGTGTCCAGTTTTGGGCCCCACACTACAAGAAGGATGTGGAAAAATTGGAGTGAGTCCAGCGAAGGGCAACAAAAATGATTAGGGGTCTGGAACACATGAGTTATGAGGAGAGGCTGAGGGAACGGGGATTGTTTAGTCTGCAGAAGAGAAGAATGAGGGGGGATTTGATAGCTGCTTTCAAATACCTGAGAGGTGGTTCCAAAGAGGATGGTTCTAGACTATTCTCAGTGGTAGAAGATGACAGGACAAGGAGTAATGGTCTCAAGTTGCAGTGGGGGAGGTTTAGGCTGGACATTAGGAAAAACTTTTTCACTGGGAGGGTGGTGAAACACTGGAATGTATTACCTAGGGAGGTGGTAGAATCTCCTTCCTTAGAAGTTTTTAAGGTCAGGCTTGACAAAGCCCTGGCTGGGATGATTTAATTGGGGATTGGTCCTGCTTTGAACAGGGGGTTGGACTAGATGACCTCCTGAGGACCCTTCCAACCCTGATATTCTATGATTCTATGACTGGGACTTTTCAGCTTAGAAAAGGAGGGGTAGGCTAGAGCTCTATAAAATCATGATGGGTGTGGAGAAATAATGAAGTGTTATTTACTCCTCATAACACAAGACAGTTGTGGAGAAAGTAAATAAGGAAGTGCTGTTTACTCCTTCTTATAACATAAGAACTAGGGGTCACCAAATGAAACTACTAGGCAGCAGGTTTAAAACAAACAAAAGGAAGTATTTCTGCACCAAACGCATAGTCAAGCTATGGAACTCTTTGCCAGAGGATGTTGTGAAGGCCAAGACTTATAACAGGGTTAAAAAAAGAACTAGATAAATTCATGGAAGATAGGTCCATCAATGGCTATTAGCCAGGATGGGCAGGGATGGTATCCCTAACCTCTGTTTCCTAGAAGCTGAGAATGGGTGGCTGGGGATGGATCACTTAATGATTACCTGTTCTGTTCATTCCCTCTGGGGCAACTGGGTATACTTTACAAACTTAACAACTGGATATACTAAGGATATGTAGGAATCGCTTAATACACAATTGAAATGTAACAGCCTCTGGGGTATAAAAATTTGATATGAGTGCTTCAGTCTAACTGCAAAGATATAATAAAATTCAATGGCTGGAAGATGAAACAAGAAAAATTTTTGATGAAAAATAAGGCACAGATTTTTAATAGTGTGGGTAGTTAACCATGGAAGAATTGTGTTGGAGTCTCCATCATTGAATTTTTCTATAAGATACTCTAGTTCAAACATGAATTAATGCAGGAAAGGCCTATCACTTGTGTTAAATATGAGGCCAGTCTAGATTATTACAATGGTCCCTTTTGGCCTTATCTATGAATGTTTCTTTCCTGAAGAACTCAGGGCTCCCTCTTTTACTATATCCTTTCACTCTTGGTATTGATGGAGATTTTTCTCAAATCAGTGCAGTAGATGATATCACAATGTATTCTGTGGGGATCAGCCTGCAGGATATAAGAGACTGGGTCTGAACCCCAAAGGTATTCTAGGTTTTGAGTGGATAAGAAATCCGGGGTCCATCAAAGCACAATGTTGTGTAACAAATATTTTGAATATGTCTCTTGGACAAAGCTGTTCAGGCCTTGACACTCTTCAGCTAGGAACATTTTAAAATCTAATCTATATTTTAGTCAACTTGAAATGTGTGGTCCTAACTATTTAATGGTATTTTTATCTATTTGGATACATTTATGGCCTCCATTCCTAGTATCTGAGGTCTTGATATATATTAATTTATCTTTGTGATGTACTGGGGCACAATCTAGACTAGTGGGGGGCAGTCACTCCTTCCCTGCAACCTTGGGTGCCTTAAAACGCCTTGCTGTAACGTACCTCCCACCTGGACTGTTCACAAATAGCCTGCCAGCATGCAAGCCACACCCTGAGTTTCTGTGTGTTACTGCAGCCTGCCAGCTATACCCTGACACTCACGAGCCTTGCTTATACTGCATGTGACCCCAACAAACTTCCCCCAGAAATGTATGTCCTATACTGTCCAGCCCACTTCTAGATAGTACAAATATAAAGTTATATATATAAAGTCAACCTCCAAAGACATGGGAATATTTTTATCATAAAAAGGCATGGCTGTACATGGAGAAACAAGGCCACTATAAGAGAAGAATAGAAGATGTGTTGTGATTGGCACAATCTATATGAGGGCTGAATGACTGATCGATCATTTAAGGAAATAATATGCCAACTTATTACCTTAAATGGTTACCCACATACTTCATCTTAAATATTAGATAAAACAGCAAAACAAGTTCATTAACTACAAAGAGATTTTAAGTGAGTACAAGTAATGAGGCATAAAAGTCAGAAATGGTTACAAGAAAAATAAAGATAATACAATTACTAGTACCTACTTAAGAAACTATCTTCATTGCAAAGCATCTTTCTCATCACATGGTCCAACAAACAAATGACCAAACTTTCAAGTCAGAACCCCTCCTCCAGAGTCCAATAGCTGTTTCCTTTTGTCTTTGCAGGTGCAGAGAATGAGGTGGGTAGAAAGAGAAACATGTGTGCATGAACACACTCTCTTTAGCAAAGGACCTTTCCAAGTCAGTTCAAACAGGTTGGTGTTTGTCCCACCTTTTTTATAATTTCAGCCCTCCTCTTGAAAAACATTTCCAGCTGAGACCTGGGAAGCAGAGTCTATGTGGAAGGATATTCCCGGCTATTTTTTTCCCACCTGTTCGAATGTCCTTTGTTTTCCCTCCCTATTTGATGATTCTGTTTACTGCTTAAATGCAAATTAAGGCAACCACATGTTCCTTTGCTTAGGACAGTCCTGGTTGCTGACTTCTGCTTGGGCAGAGCTGTGAGATTTGGAAGATGTGTTAATAACATAATAAAAGGGAATTTTATAACATCACCTACAGTGTTGCCACACATTTCATCAGGACAATATTGACCAAGCAAATTGAGTTTTCAAATGATACCTTACAAAGCATACCAGTACAAAGATTACCACAATCGCATGTATGGCGTGAACATAGGGTGTATTCCATAGCAACCCTCAAAACCCCCCCAAAAACACTGAGGTAGGGGGTGGTATTATCCCCATTTTACAGATGCGGGAATTGAGCAACAGACATTAAGCATAAAGAAAAGGAGGACTTGTGGCACCTTAGAGACTTTAAGCATGTAATTTGCCTAGAGTCACAGAAGAAGCTTGTGTAATAACTAGGAACTGTACCCAGAGTTTCAGTTCAGTGCCTTAACTTCTGATCACTTTATTAAGATAGCCTATTTGTGATTTTTGTTTTTTTTTAATTTTCTTGTGCTAATTACTTGTCTTCAGATATTTTGGCATGAATTCATCTTTTGTCTTTTCAGTTGTGACCATGTTTATCTGGATCATTTATGTTGTGTGCCATAAGCTGGGGGCCTAGCTACAATTCCAGAGTTGATTCTGTCTCAGGATTCTTTTCAGGCCAGTAGAAGGTGCACTCTGGAATCCAGGTTCTAGGCACTCCTAGATTCAGGAGCAGTCAACCTATGACATACCAAAGTAGCTCTTGGTATAGAGAGGAAAATACAACAGGTATAACTGTTAGCCCTTGCGGTATGTGCATGTGCAAGGGTTAAAAATAGTCAGAATGATAAGGTGGGTGAAAGTGTGTGTGTGTCTTTTTTTCTTTCCAACCCATCATCTTGTTCCGATTTATTTCCACTCAGAGTATTTTTCACCATTCTTTCCAAGTTTTATTGCCTGGAGCTTATCAATACATCAGAAAAAAATGCAGTATAGTGCAGTGTCAGATTGACTTTTCTTGCTCTTCAGCCTGTATTAGTAGGCTACATGATGTACCAACCCTAAATGGATACACTGATAATCAAGGTGGAAAAAAATGCTAAGCTTATTCCTTCTTCATATCTGATAAGATGTAGTTCCCCTTGCTACTTGACATGAAGTACCCACATAGACTGTCTACATTAGTAAAGGCCCTTGAAATGTATCTTTTCCACATTAATTCACATTATTGTGTTGCATATGCCTCAGGCTGCTCTACTTCACCTTTGTTTTATTAAAGGTGCTTCTAAGGTCAAGTACCACTAACTGTTCTGTTAAATATTGATTTAGCAATTTGAATTAATGTAATTTTCAGTCTTTCTTCCCTATTTAATATACAGCAGCACTTCAGTGACCCAGTCAATAAGATCAATAGCAATCTCACCATGCTCAGGCAAAAGCAGTAGTTGACTTGCTTTTGTCCTTCTGTCCACTCTCTCCACTGTGGAACCAGACGGTTTTCAGTAAATGCATTATCTGCACTCCCTCTAATAGTACTGGGAGTTATGTATACGCAACGCTTCAGAATTAGATCGGAGTGACATGAGCGCCTCAAACTCTTTAAGGGTTGATTCTTAGCAACCCTTTTCTTTCTTCCTTTTGTTCTTTTTTTTTTTTTAAAGACAGACTAAACAATCAAGGCATCTCTGAGGGTTTGTTTCAAAGTTATTCTGTAAACCTTTGTGCAACAGAAAAAAGCTTTGCACACAAGCAAAAGTGAAGACTTGCAATACTGATGAGCCCTGGCACTTTACTGTGCTTTGTTATGAGCTAGACCTTGAAAGGTGCTGGGTAGAGCTGGCTTCACCAGAAAATACCAATTTGTGAAAACCAAAACTTCATGGAAACATCTACTGTGATAAAATTTTCATCGGATGGGTTCCTCAGGTCAATGATGGAAACAAAATAGAGCCCACTCTAGCATATCCAACACCCTGCTGAGTAGAGCAGCCCTGTGGGATGTGGCACACCCAGGTTCAAGTCCCCTTTCAGCCTGATTCAGAGCAGAATGTTGAACCTGGATCACACACTTCCCAGGTGAGTGCCCTGACCACTGTCCAGTTTCTTTTGTGTCTCTTCCCCCTGCCTCCCATGAATCACTTCAAAAGATCTAGTTTTGGTTCCAATGCAGAATGAGAACAAAATGTCACAACCTCTAACTTTTGTGAAGTGAAATTCTTGTTTTTCTGGCTAGCCCTAGTGCTGAGCACCTTGACTCTGATCTAGCAAAGAATGTTCTTATCTTTAAATGTACAAATAGTACCACTGAAGTCAGATAAGAAAATGCTTAAGCACTTTGCTGGTTCATAGACAGATTCTTCAGCACCTTGCAGGATCAAGTCTTATGGGAGCCAATACCTGCTGAAACATTACTAATGGTTGTTGGATGGAAGGCACTCAGAGTACAATTTCAAAACACTTTAAAAATGTTCATTCTCACAACATCCCTGGGAGTGCTAATAACTAGCTAACTATCATACCTCATTTACAGATGTATAAACTGAGGCAAAGAGAGGTTGTGACTTGCCAGGGTTCACAAAGCAAACAAACAAGAAACCTGGCTTTGAACACATTAATCCTGGCTCATTTCTTGAGTTGTTCCCTGGTAGATTCATTTCATATATATTTATTTATTTAAATGAAGAATGCTTTTTCCAGAACTATTTCCATTTTATTCTTAGCTAGTTACATATACAATATACAGATCAGACTGGAAGTGGAAGGAGGTTTTTGGATAACTTGTTTTGAACAGTTTTAGAGAATAACATAGTGTGTAATTAATAATAACCTGACTATAGCAAGGTGCATGCATTTTTATTTATGTATTTATTTTTTTTAACTAAAAGGCCTCTGTATTTGCTGTAGAAAGCAGAAGGACAATTAAATCTCCGCTTTATCCCCTTTTGAAAAAGGGGAAGTACAGACCTGATTTCTCTGTAGGGAGTTGTTGTTCCCTTCCCTCCCCCATCTTTTCCGCCATATATTATGGAAACACTATAGGATGCCCTGCCTGCTGTCTGATCAGAAGCTTCCATTGCTCAATAACAGAGAGATAAGATTACAGAAAGCAGCAGGGATAATGCAGCCTCTACATCCACATACTTTACATGCACGGCAAGCAAAGGAACACATTTCCCCTCCCCAATGCCCTTTTGTAGAGTTTAGGAATGTAATTAGAAAACAATAGTTTAACCTTGGAAAGAAGAATTAAATTAAGTGGAACAAATATCGTAGGCAGAATCAAGCCTTTTGTCCTAACTCCAGATTACACAAGGAAGCAGTGGGATCAATAATAGAAGCCACATGCTTTTCCTGCAGTGTCTGTCTGCCAGCGAGGATGGATTTTGATATAACTGTCTTAAGTGATTATTTTTATTCACTTCTACCTGGGCCTCCTCACAATTATCTTTTGCAACATTGTGCATGTAAGATTAAATGAAATGTCCGAGACAAAAGGAGATTAGTGCATATTAAAATATAATTGAAGCACATTATATGAGAGAGTTTAAAAACCATAACATTCAAATCTAATGTATATTTTCAACAATTTCCTTGTGTCTTATATGAAGATCGGCATCTGAAACCACTGTGTCCCCCTCAAAAGCCTTTGTCTTTGTAGAAGAGAGAACTTCCTTTGTGCTTTCTGGCCATTCTTTCATTTTGTAACCTTTTCAAGCCCTTTTAATTCTGTGGAATAGAATAGATTAAAAACACCTCAGGAGAGCTTCATTTCAAACTGTGTGTCTGTGGGTTTTTTTTTTTTTTTTTTTTTAAGTTCTTAATGAAAACACAAATCTTGTCTGTATGAATTTTTTTTTCTCTCCTACATTTCCCTCTTTCTCCCACTGTATGAAAGGCTGACTGGAAAATGGTGTTTAAAAATTCTCATCATGCCCATCTGCCTGTGTGCCCTGTACGTTGTCTGCAGTAGTTGGGTATCAAAGCAGTATCATCAATGTTCTTTGAAAACTAAGCAGGTTGGACATGCAATTTAGACGAAAAACAATTATGCTGTGTTAGCTTGCTTTTGGCTAGAGTATTAGGGCTCATCTCCAAGATGGGAAACAAAAGCAGCACTTCATCTTCATGAATTTCAAATGAGAGGGGGAGAGAAAGAGTTGACTAGAGAGAGCTTCTCCACATAAGCTTTCTCTAACTAGTTCCTTTCTCAATAAAATACACCCGAGCTTATGCTACTGGCTGCAAGTGGAATAACATTTTTTCCTCCCTCTTGGAAATACAGATAATGCTAATGATTCTATCACAAGAATTTCTTTGAGGTCACCTTTAGATAGTTATTAAAAACCACTGTGACAAACTCCACAACTTGAAAGAACATAGTACATGGAACTCCAAAAAAAAAAAAGAAAAAAAAAAGTGTGTCTTATGTAAGGCTGTCACCTAGTTTTGGTAACCTTACTTTTTTTTTTAAAGTTATTATGTGAATAAGAATCTCTTTCACCATGCTAACTGGGATCAGCCATCTTCAAATATTTTTCAGATTTCTATACAAATATCTATATAACCTTATTTTCTTAACTCTTAAAGTTAAGAGTATGGTGAATGTATTGTTATAGACCCAGGGCCAGATTAACTTTTTGTTGGCCCGGCATCAAACATATTTGTGGACCCCCAGGGGACAAGGTGCAGGGGGCAGGATGGTTAGTCTCCAGAGTGAGGGGCAGGCTGGGAACAATGAGGCACACCACGGCGGGAGCAGACCCACTCTGCGCTGCCCAGCAGGAGGGCACTGTTTACGAACCTGCAGCTGCCAGATGCACACTGGCCTGCCCATCCCTATGCTGCCAGTGTTCCCCTTCCCCTTGAGGGTGGGCCCGCTCCTCACCACCCCTCTGACCAGTGCCCCACTGCCCCATCCTTATGCCCAGTGTCCCCTTGCCCAGAGACCACCACCACAGATTTCTATGCCCAGCCCCCACCACTCCCAGAGACCTCCCCTGCTGGCGTCCCACCACAACTGCACAGTACCCTGCACACCACACTGCTCGCCCAGCGCCCCCTGCCCATAGACCTCCTCACTGCCCACCACCTTCCTCACAGTCCCACCATCACAGCTGTACAGCTCCCGATATTCCTGAGGGGATTCTGCACCAAAAAATTAAAAATTCTGCACACAATATTTTAAAATTCTTCAAATTTTATTTGTCAATGAATAAATGTGGAGTGGGGAGCACAGGCCATTGGTTGTATGGAGGTGGGAGATTACCCTGCAGCCTCCCCCTACTCCACCCCAGGACAAGGACTCGGCAGTGAGGCTGCACCAGACCCTGACACAGTGCAAGGGCCAGGCCTGCCTCAGAAACACCCTGGGGCCCTGCCCCCCTGTGCCAGATGCACCAGGCATGGGTGAGCAGGCTCAGCCCGGCAGCAGGATCCAAGTGTGGAAGGGCTTAGTGTGGGGGCATCTAGGTGGGGTAAGAGAGTTCTCTGTGGGGCAGTCTGGGTGCAGGTGGCTCAGTGGGAGATCTGGATGCACAGAGGCTCATTGGGGGGATCCAGGTAAAGGTGTTTGGGGCTCAGCGTAGGGGACAGGGGCGTGTCTAGGTGCAGCGGATGTGGGGTTCATTTGGGTTGGGGTCCAGGTGGTTGGGGCTCATCGGGGTGGTACAGATGCAGGGGAGGTGGGGCTTGTCAGGGTGAGGGTTCAATGGGTCTGCTTAACAGGGGAGCCCCAGCTTCTGCCAAGGGGATGCCACATGCTGGGCTCCAGCTTCCCCCCTGCTACCGCTTTCCCCCATGCACCTTCCCCACCACTCCATCTCCTCCCCAGGCTTGGGGAGCAGGGGGTAAACCACCCCCCAGCACTCACCAGCGGCGCGGAGTGGGCTGGGGCCATGTCGCTCCATTTCCTGTCGCCTGGTGAATGCAGGGCAGGCCCGACTCCTGCTGCAGTCCCCCGGGACATTGCTCAGGGGAAGAGGTGGAGTGGGGGTGGAGCAGGGGCTGGGGCAGCTTTCCTGGCTTTCCCCTTCTGACTCTGGGCCTGGCACCACTGGCACCATGGTAAACCCGGTATTGTATAGACCTTGGTTCAGAACCCCCCCCCCACACACACTATTCAGGAAGGGTGCTGAAGCACATGTTTAACTTGGAGGACAGCTACTGGTCACTGTTTAAGGGTCTTTGCATCATGAATGGACCACCCCTTGGAGAAGACAGTGAGTCCATGCATGGGCATGACTGGCTTGGAGGGAGGGCGTGGCAGGACAAGGAAAGAGATACTTATCTCTCTTCGGACACAGCAGCATTGGGCTGACTCTGATAGCAGAATATCAGAGTAGGGACTTACTTTTCATATTTGAAAGTAATTCTCTTCCCCTCCTCAAACTAAGATGAGATTGCCTTATCTAGTTCAGCTAACTAGAAGTGAAAAATCTAGATATGCTAAGCAAGCCATTTCTGTTTTAATTCCATTTGTTCGGGTTTTTGTTAAGTTTATTATTGTATGAATGATTTCATGCAGACTTTCTCAAAGACCAGAGAACCTCTGATTCTCTAAGGAGCAGTGTTGATGGGTAAATTGCTTCTGAACCTATTGCCCTACCCAGTCTTAGTCAAGAGGATAGGCCAAAAGACCAAATAGGAGATAATTGGTGGTGGTGTTGGCCATGATCAGTCTCTGGATGCAGAGATTTACAGACAATCCCTGTGGGTATTTTGCTCGAAGCCAATGTTTTTACTGTGGCAGCTGTGATGTTCAGTGATTACTCAGTGCTTAAGATACTTGCGAGTGGCTGTGCATAGCAACAAGTGCTTCACGGTGCTCTGCCCAAACTTTGTATCTGGGAGCTCAGCCTGTGGTGGCAGCCCTGCCTGGCAGCTATGGGGTACAGGTCTTGTTACTTGGCTCTCAGCAGGGTAGGGAGTCTCTGATCCATCCAGCAGACCTCCTGCTGGGAAATGCTTTCCTGGTGTAGTTCTCCTGATGTAGCAAATGCAGGTCTGTCTCTCTCCACCTGCTGTGCTGAAGATACCCTTTTAAGTCCCTCCTCTAACTGCAGCAATCCAGCAGGCCTGTGGGAGCAGGGCTTTCTGGGACCAGAGTTGTTCCTTACTTCTGCAGTTTGTGGTTTATCCACACCATCACCAGCCTTTAAAGGTACAGCTCCTAATACCACAGCAATGGATGTATTATTGACCCACCATATACATTATGGGCTACATTTTAGGAAAAGGTCACTAGTCCATGGTGTGGTTATCAGTTTCTCTGCTGACACAGGTCCTGATTTAAATAACAGAAACACATTCATTGAGGTACATTAATCACAAGGGAGGTGCAACTTTCCTGCATAGCTCATGGGTTGACAGAAGGAACTGCCCATACACTTTGTGCCAGAGAGAAGCACGCACAAAATAGGAGTCAACTAGAAGAGACAGACTCAAAGCACACATACAAATAGACTTTCATTACAGACCATGTGTAACAATGGGTGTGGTGTTTATGCAGAGTGAATACTGCAACCATAACTGCACACTCAAACTGCATATATGTATGCACAAATGGTCATTTAGGGGCCTAATTAGCAACTGATGTGCAAATACCCAATTTACCTGGGTAATTGTAGGCACACACTTTGGGTGCCCCTTTCTGAAAATGTGGCCCTTTTTTGGGACAAGAAAACTGTCAACTAATTTTGGTGAAGTCTAAGTACATTTACTGTATGATACAACAAGTGCGACTGAAGTCAGAGTGGAGCCATGTATCTGTCTAGCTGTCTCTAAATATCACTACCAGCAAACTCCTGGGTTAGGTTTTACAGAGAATACAAAAGATATGACCACAGTTAAAGTAAAATTGTTCAAACATTTAAATAAATATTAGTGGAAATTATTTTTGCAACAGCTGCCCAACCCTTCTTCAAGATTGTTAGATTGAATTATGCAAACTATTTTAATACAAACATAGCCATTTAATTGACCTGTATTTGATTTAGATTTAGCTACCCCATTTCAAGAGAGAACAGGGCCTGGGATTTATTAGCTCAGGTACATTGCCAATGACACATTGTCCCATGAAGGTACAAAAGAGAGCTTTTCTTTGCTCAGTGATTAAAATATGGTCCTGGGGTTACAGCATGTCACTTCCAAATATTCCTGAATTTGTAAGTAAGAACCATGGAATTTTAATGCTGAGAAATCAAGAAAATTATATAGGTCAGACCCTAGGCGTTAATTGAACAATCTTATATGCTGTTCAAAGAAACAGATGCAGTGCTGTGTGTGTGTAAAAATAAAAACTTTGACAAATGGATTTACTATATGAAGTGGCATCAGAAAATAAATTCTGAAGTCACTCAATACATATGCCTGGAACAGTGTATTTATCTTCTTTATAACCTCTCGAGCACTTAAGCATAACAGAATTGTTTTTTGTAGTGACTCTCTTTGTGTGTGTGTGTGTGTGTGAGAAATATATGTACACACACAACTAAAGTGAAGTTGATGGAAGGAGATTCTAAAGGCCCTTTACACTTGTCTAATTTCCAGTATAATAGTGTAATGAGACTACTGCTCACACCAGGTTTGGGGTCACCATCCTGTGATGGGTTGCCCTCCTTTAAGGTGCCACCTGATGTACTGGGATACAACTGAGCCAGCCTGTTCCGCCAGCCTGGGTCCCCTTTTACCCTGTCTTGCTGAACCAGAATCTTAAGCCTTCTCTAGTGTGCCTGTACACACACACATACACACACCAGCTCCAGGAAGACTCAGCTTAAGGGACTTGCCCCAGCACTCAGGTGCCCACCTCCTGTGGAGTGCAGACCCAAAGGTATATTGTCTTGCATGTACAGAACAATCTGCACAGCGCAAGCTCATAAGAATTCGCCCTCTTTCTCAATGTGAAGAGAGATATGCACAGCTTCTTGCACACACACCCATTCCCCATTAGAAATTCAACAAACTGGATTTAATAATGAACAAAAACAAGTTTATTAACTATAAAAGGCAGATTTTAAGTGAATATAAGGGATAGCAAACAGAACAAAGCAGATTACTAAGCAAATAAAACAAAACATGCATACTAAGCTTAAGATCTTAAGGAGTCTGATTTCAAGAAGTAATTTCTCCCCCTAAATGTTCTTTTAAGCAAGTTGAAGAGTTTCTGTAGCTTAGAGTTCCAGTTATTTCTTCTTACAGCCTGGACCCCTGTCTCAGTCTGGACTCTTCCCTGCCTTTCCCCTCAGGTTAGTTCCTTTGTCTCTTCAGGTATTTTCAGTGTTTAGTACCAGGTGACAGGATCACCTGACCTAGTAGCATCACAGCTACGTCCCAGGACGCCTCTCAGGAATGAGAGAGATTAGTATCTTTACAGTCTTGTTGTTTCTTCCTAATGGCGCTGATGGCCTGTTGTCTGGTGGGTGTCTCCCAAATACACATCCAGTTGTAATTGTTACATAGTCCATATTCCTAACTTTAGATACAGAAATGATACATGCATACAAATTGGATAATCACATTCAGTAACTTATAACCTTTCCAATGATATAAGACCCATTTTGCATAAAATATCTTTTATGCTTATGATATGGATCTGGCATTTTTCCATAAAGAATATGGAGTGTCATGCCACACACCCCCTTTAAACCAAGCCTAAAAGCAGGGTGGGAGGAAATCGAGTCCTGCAATCTCATCCAGAGGAAATCAAACCAATCACAGGTCAGCATCCTTCAGCCTGGTCCAAGGGAAAATGCAACAGTATACTTCTTACTGTATGTATAGTCTCTCTGGGAAATAGTATAGTTCTCCTGGACAAGCAAGCCTGATAATTCTCCAGTTTCTCCTTATCTCCTGGTCTAGGTTTGATTCAGGCGGCTACTGGACTAGACAAGGGAGCATGAGTTCTTCCTTCACAGGACCACCTGTGTGGAAGCCCCTTTTGCTTTTTGTCTTCCTGGTTAGGTGGCACAGATGTCTCTACTTCTCAGCAGCCTAATAGGGCACTTCCTTTCTGTCAAGACTACAACATGAGCAGTTCCTGAGGGTGTGGGATTTAATTTTTTCCTGGTTCATCCACTAATGGATTGTGTGTGTCCCATCATAAATAAATATTAAGAGGAAAAATGAGTGGAGACACTCATATGGAAAACTCATTACAAGGAAACCCAACAAGTTGAAGCTTGAAGCCTTAGGGTCTGTCAAAGGATTCAATATACATTATGAAATTAGGGGTAAGTATTAACTAAAACACTGACAAACACTGGGGGATTCTGGATCCCTTTCTGAAGTTCAAGATGTAGATTTACTCTTATGAGAGAGAGAGTTCTAATTCTGATACAGTTCTTCTACTTAAGATTAGATGAAGGTTGGTGCTGAAGTTGAGATTCTGAGAAAAATGGAATGAATCTAAAATCAAATGGAAACTGAAGTGTTTATAATGACATCAGTAAACTACACGTTAACTTTTTTTTTTTAAGTTTTGAGAAAAAAATATTTTTGAAAAGTAGACAGGTTACTGGTAATCCTTCCATATTCAGATACAGGAGCATGTGTTTGCATTCTACATGTGTTCTACAGCCAGTCTACTAATGCTGTAAACAGGGTCTGAATGAGATCTCTCCTGAGAGTTAATGCTGAACTGGGTGGGAAAGACTTTGGAAATAGACCGTGTTTGCAAAGACATGCCTAATCTGCCTAGGTGCACTGCATGATGGAATTACTTTTGTGCTGGTGTTTGGGCTACACACCACTTTAGTATTGAGTGCAGGGGTAATGAAATGTTATTCTTATTGTATACGTAAAGGGCAGCAAAACTATACTTGGCCTGCTCTGACTGAGGGAGTCACCCTCAACTGAACTTCACTCGCTCAGGGGAGGGTGGGGATGCCAAATTCCAGTGAGGGAAAGAGGAAATAGGTGGTTATTTCAGGAGTTGGTGCTTTAAGAAAAACACTAAATGCCATGAGATACACAACACTGGCCCCCCATGGTGATGGGATCACATACTTACAGCAGAGAGAGGGAGAGAGAGAGCACGAGCGCCAACTCTCCAGCCCCTGTCAGTACGAACAGGTTCTGGACCAATTTTTATAGTGGGGGTGCCAAGAACCATTGATGGAAACCACTTCAAGCCAGGGGGTGCAGCAGCACCCCCAACACCCATAGTTCCAGCACCTATGAGTACAAAGCAGCCAGAAAGCTGCCTTAAAGGGGTAGCTGAGGAGTCCTCCTGACAACGAGGAATTTTGAGTGGTGCAAAGCTCGCATAGCTGGCTTTTGCCACAGTCTCTGCACCCTCTGTTCAGGGGTGAGTTGGGGCTTGGAAGGGGCTAGAAAATGGGCATATGGTGCACCACCAGAGCCAGCATGAGTGGAGCTTCTATGTACAGCCAGTGTAACTTAAAGCAAGAGCTAGTGTCCATATTGGCCCTTGGACAATACCAGGATAGGGGGAAGAGAAAGGTGGCTTACAGCTGCCTTCCTCCCACTATCTTCCTTTGCCCCGCTCCCCAGGTTCTGCATCAAGCTCAGCTCAGCCAAACCCAAGTATGTGGTATATGGATTCAAAATCCCTGAACTGTGTGTGCGTGTTTGTGTGTGTGTGAGAGAGAATCCAAATATGGATTTTGCAAGTGACCCCACTTCATAATGGGCACAACCAAAACCCAGGATACATATATTGCTGTACTTTATGGTGTCTGGATCTGAATTTCATCTTGTTAATTTCTAATACCAATCCAGTGAACCTGCTCAAAAGACTTAAAAAAATTTTTTTTTAGCATGACTCCCTACCCACAAGAGCTGATCTGCAAACTTATCTCAGTGAGAACACATTTAAAACCCTTTCCACGCTGTTTGTGCACTGACTGCCCATTGTAAAAACCTATTTGATTAGAGTGCATCAAACAATTCATCAGGGGTTCTGATCTTTTAGAAATTATGTTGATTAACATTTTTGCAATCCATCCTTAAATGGGAAATTGGATGGTAACAGCTGCATTTGCAGAGGGAGGTCTGTCTGTTCTTTAGAGATCACTTTCACAAAAGCTTTCTTACTGAACTCTGGCAGGCTTTGAGAATTAAAATGCTCAAAACCCCCAACCTGTTTAAGACCCTAGATCAGAAGAGAATTACACATGCAGATTTAAACATGCCTGGTCTTTGATGTGTGTGTTTTGAAATCCAATCTGAATTCAAGGTGAACTGAATTATTTTTTTCCATTAGGACTAAAGGTCTGGGACACAAGGTTCTGAGTTTGTCATGCAGCAGCTGATATAACTGACACCTAAAGAGAACAGGGAGCTGGACTCCTTAGATTACTAATACATAGAGCTGGCCAAAATTTTCCAATGAAACACTTTTTTTCTGTCAGAAAATGCTGACTTCAGAATCAACACATTTCGCATGAAACTTCTGACAGACAAGTCAGGCAAGCTGGCAGGCAGTCTGGTGGCTTGCCAGCCTGGGTTCCCTGACTTCCTGGGCACCTGCCACCAAACTTCCCAGGCCTCCAGTTCCTTGAGCACCATGGAGTGGCAGCTGCTTTGAGGGGCTAGTGCCTCAACTTCCTGGGCAGTTTCCTCCCCTCACTGCCTGACTCCACAGGAAGCAGGTAGTTCTGGGATGCAGCTGTCTGCGAACCGAGGAGCCTGGAGCAAGCCAACATTTTCTGGGTTTGGTTCTGCCCAAAATGGGGTTTTTTTTAAAAGAAAAAAATCTCAGAGGAAAATTCTAAAATTTTTTTCATGGGGGGAAATTCTGAAAATTCTAAACATTTTTTCATAGGGGGGAAATTCTGTTTTCCAGCCAGTCTACTAATGCATTCCTTGAAAGGGGAACATAGAAGTAGGGCCCTGACAGATAAATAAAGTAAGGCATACCAAGATCCAACAGCTGAAAACAGAAGCTAGACAAATTCAGGGTAGAAATAAGATGCATGCTTTTTAAGTGAAGGTATTAGAATAATTTTCCGAGGGATGTGGTGGATTCTCCATTAGCTGACATTCTTAAATCGAACTAGGATATTTTTCTTAAATTTTTTTTTAAAAAAAGCTGTAGCTCAACCAGAAGTTACGGGGTTGAAGCAGGAAATACTGGTTGAAATTCTCTGATCTGTGCTATGCAGGAGATCGGACTAGACCATTTAATGGTCTTTTGGACTTAAAAATCTATTAATTTATAACATAGAAGATTATATTTTAAGACAAAAGTTTACTTGTAATTCAAGTCTTTGGGGCCTCAGCTGTCTTTTTGCTGTGTGTCTGTATGGTACCTGGCGCAATGAGGCTGCAATCACTGAATGGGATGCTACCATAATAACAGTAATGCGTCTACTCTTAGGCACCACCACAATATTATATCTGTTCTTAAGGAACTGAAATCTCCAAGAATTTGCATACCTGTAAAAAAACAAAAACACCTCATGGGTTTAAAGTCTGACATTTCTTACCACACAGGACTAGAAACTTCCACTTTATCCCATGGACAAGGGTGGGTGTCAGTTCTATCTCCAGCTGTTGTACAGCTAGAGATAACAGATTTTACACTTGTGACTGAGATGCACTGTGGTCCAATGGTTAGCACACTGCATGGTTACTCAGGAGTCCTGGGTTCTGTTCCTAGCTCTCCCACTGGTTCTGCTGTGCAACCTTAAATAAGACACTCTACTCCTAGCAGATGCACTTATGAACTTCAAAATAATGTATGGGGGACAATCCTAACTATACCTACAAAATGGTGAGGTGTAAATTAGCTGATATCACGCAGCTCTTGGAGTTACTGTGGATAATTCTCCGAAACATCTGTTCAATGTACAGCGGCAGTCAAAAAAACTAACAGAATGTTAGGACCCATTAGGAAAGGGATAGATAATAAGACAGAAAACACCATAATGCCACTATATAAATCCATGGTATACTCACACCTTGAATACTGCATGTTATTCTGGTTGCCCCATCTCAAAAAACACATACAATATTAGAATTGGAAAAGGTATAGAGAAAGGCAACAAAAATGGTTAGAGGATGGAACAGCTTCAATACAAGGACAGATTAAAAAGACTGTGACTGATCATCTGATAAACATGACTAAGGAGGGGATATGATAGAGGTCTATAAAATCATGAATGGCATGGAGACAGTGAATAGGGAAGTGTTATTTACCCCTTCACATCACAAAAGAACTAGTGGTTACCCAATGAAATTAATAAGCAGTAGGTTTAAAACAAACATAAAGAAGTAATTCTTCACAAAACACACAGTCAACCTGTGGAACTCATTGCCAGGGAATATTGTGAAGGCTGAAAGTATAACTGGGTTTAAAAAGAACTAGATAAGTTCATGGAGAATTGGTCCATCAATGGCTACTAGCCAAGATGGTCACAGATGCAACCCCATGCTCTGGGTGTCCCTAAACCTCCAACTGTCAGAAGCTGGGACTGGACACTCAATAGTTGCCTTGTTCTGTTCATTTCCTTGAAGCATCTGGCACTGAACACTGTCAGAAGAGAGGATACAAGGCTAGATGGATAATTGGTCTGACTCAGGATGGCCATTCTTATTCTCCTACCCCTTTCTCTGTCTTGTCCATTTAGATTCCAAAGTCTTTCAGGCAGGGACTTATATTTATTTCTTATATACAGTTATATATTTGTACAAGGCCTCGTACAATGGTGACTTAGTCTTGGTTGTGGCATTCAGGTGCTACTATACTATTACTACTAGTAGTATCTATAAAAGCCTATGTTAGGGTTGTGACGGGTTGGACCCCCCCCCTTCCGGGGTGCCACCTGATGTGCTGGGGTCCCAATGACGCAGCCTGGACCACCAGCTTGGGTCCCACCCACTCTGTGCTGCTGTGTCAGGCTCTCAAGCCGCCTTCCAGCACACACAGAGGTAGGGACACGCTCAGCTCTAGAATCACACATTGTCTGCCATCAGCTCTCTGTGGGAGGACTCAGCTAGGGGATTGCCCAGCACTCCTGTGCACACACCCTCTGGAGTATAAACCCCAAATTATATTGTCTTGTGCTGTAGAGAGATCTATATAGCGTAAGCTCATGAAAATCACCCCCTCCCTCACTATGGAGGAAGATGTGTACAGCTCTTTGCCCTCTCTCCCCCAGTTATGAGTTGCACAAACTGGGTTTTAGAAAACAAAACAAGTTTATTAACTACAAAGGATTAATTTTAAGTTATTATAAGAGATAGCAAACAGAACAAAGCAGACTACTGAGCAAAATAAACAAACATGCAACCTAAGCTTCATTCACTGAAGAAACTGGTTACAAATAGTAATTTCTCACCCTAAATTTCTACCCTTTAGGTAGGTTGCAGAGTTTCTATAGCTTAGAGTTCCAGGTATTTCTCTTCACAGGCTATACTCCTGTTTCAGCCTGGGTCCCAGTCCTTTCTCCCCAGATTAGTCTTAAGTGTTCACAGCAGTCATCCAGGGCGGGGATTCAGTGAAGAACCAGTGACCTCGATTAACTCACTCTCCAGCCTTAAAGAGGATTTATATAAGGCGGAATCTTTTGTTTCCCTATCTGATCCCCAACCACCTTCTTCAGTGGAAAAGTATCAGCAGTGTCCAAGGTGGTATTTCATATGAGGTGACATCATCACATGACCTTGAAGAGTTAAAGCAACCATGAGACAAGGCTTATTTGTAACGTCCACAGGAAGGAACTCCAAGAAGATGGGAGATCAGCATTTTCAAGGACCCATTGTTTTTCCTAATGACCCATCCAGGCTGATTGTATACTGTTTGGTGGACGTCCCCCAAGTACTCAGCCAGCTGTAATTGTTACAAAGTCAATATTCCTAACTTCAGATACAGAAATGATACGTGCATACAAATTGGATAATCACATTCAGTAAATTATAACCTCTCCAATGATATCTCACATGACCCATCTTGCATAAAACATCTCAGTTATGCCATATTTTTTCATATAATAACATTTCTATGAAGAATATGGGGACGTAATGTAACAAGGGTATTTTTAGAAGTTTTTTTTAACCCTGAACAACTGGTGTTACAGTAACAAATATGCTTGACTTTGGAGCCACAGGAAAATAATCCTCTCTTTCCCCAGCTATAACAGTGTTCTAAAACTTGTATGTAACATATACAAGACTGTATTATGGGCTGGTGTGCATGTTTGGGTTATACATAATTCATCCGTGGCTTTGCAACTTGTGAGTGATGTATTCATCCCTAACTCATGCTAAGAACAGTCTTGTATCACATCACCCTAACAACTATATATCTATTTGTCTATTTTCTCTGTTTCTCCAGCTTCTTATTGCACACCGTCTTTGTGGTATCTGAGTGCCTTACTTGTTAAAGTGAACATAAGAAGATCCCTGTTTCTCCCTTTTTCCCTTTATATACTGAAAACACACATACACTTACTCTCTGTAAGTATAGGTGAAAATATGATTTGAAAAGAAACAAAAAATATCCCCATGCTTAGGAATGGCTCCTGTAGTAAAGGTGAACCTTAAGTGAATAATGAATGTTACCTCCTCATGAGAGATGGCTTTACCGTCATCAGACAAGGATGATCAGGATCTTAATTCACTAAGCCATTGTATGGCACCAAAGCACTAGCTCAGTTATTCTATTTTCAAGGAAACACTGAGGTAGCCTATGAGAGGTCACAGTGTGTAGGGTCCACAAAAGTCAATTACTCCATGAGCCCAAAGGCTTTCTACATTTGACTTGACTATTTCTCTAATTCAGTGCTCACAGAGCCATATGTGAATGTGTAATACAGAATTTAGTCTTCAGCCAGTAGGTAGTTTGCAGAGTGCCCTTTATGTTACACTGCTGTCAAGTCTGAGCTAGATTGATTTCTCCTGCTCCAAGAGACCAACAATGAAACCAAGTGCCAGTCAATTTTCTTAATTAGGTTCCCTTTTAAACGCTTGCCTGCCCTCTTTGGCAGAATTAGCTGAAACAGTTCTGCCACTTTTACTGTTTATCTGTGCATTTCTTCCTGAGTGGTCTTCGTCACCTCCCATGTAAAAATGCTTAAATAAATTGAGCATCAACAGCCTGTAAAATCCTGAGGGGAATAAAAGAAAAGTGAGTTTGCTGCAGGTTCAGTTAAATCTTGTTTTACTGTCTTCCTAGCAAAAAGAAAAGGAGGACTTGTGGCACCTTAGAGACTAACCAATTTATTAGAGCATAAGCTTTCGTGAGCTACAGCTCACTTCCTCAGATGCTCAGAAAGCTTATGCTCTAATAAATTGGTTAGTCTCTAAGGTGCCACAAGTCCTCCTTTTCTTTTTGCGAATACAGACTAACATGGCTGCTACTCTGAAACCTGTCTTCCTAGCATTACTCTAGCTCACTCTGAGGATAGAGTGCACAGCACCTCTTATTATGTTTAGTGCATGTGTGAACTGTGGAGGGGAGAATTTGCTGTTTAAAACTAAGACAATGTTGATGTAATGGACAGGCCTCCTCCCCTTTTTTTCTTTCTAGAAAGGCCTTTGCTATTGCAAGGAACATTAGCATGTAAAGACCCACGTGGGTCCCTATGGGTAACATCCTCATGTTATATCAAAAGAATGTCAGAATAAGGAGTGTATGTGATCAAGCAACTAGACTTGCATTTAATGTTGTTCTCGTTAGATCTACACTTTGCTATTTGGCTTTATCAGTTTCCCTCCCATTCCAAATTTATTTTTGGCATATTTTAGTGACCTTGAACATGAAATGAAATGGTGATGTCACGTCTCCAGAGATCTGTACTTAAGATGTGCTGGTTCTTAAAAGAGAATCTTTGCTCAGAGAACTCCCTAAGGGTTTCACCTTCATCAGCCTTTCAAAACGAAAAGCTTTCTTCCCCCCGCCCCACCACTTTCATACTGCACAGACTGTGCCCCTGGTACTTCCCCTCCTCCCGTCATAGTTTTGAGCTTGCAAAACTAGTGCTGAGAATGCAAAGCTGGAAGTGCTCTCTGGATCAATACAATACTGTCATAACATTCAGAGAGAGAAAGTTATGACCCCACAAACAGGAAGAACAAAAACACTGCACATTTGCTCCTAAATTAAGTCCACAGTGCAAATTGGTAACTGTGCATGCAAAATACTCATCTGTCTGAGCAAACTGGGTAACTGCACATGCAGCTGGATTCTTGAATATACAAGCAGTGACTCACCTTGGCTTAGTCTCTGTTTTAATTGTTTCTACTCAGCAGAGATCATTAGCTTCTTCATATCAACTTTGTATACTAAGATTTGTGTCAGTAGCCCGTTGCCTCCAGCAGAGAGAGCAACATTCAAGCATCTACAGAATGGACCATTCCTCAAGGATCAATCAAGGCAGGAAATCTTCCACGCTAGGAAGTGAAAGAACGTAGGCTAGTAGAATTTCTTCTTTCTCAGTGCTCAGCATGCCCTCAGGGAAAGGGAGTGACTGAGTTGCAGAGATGCCAGAGAGGAGGAAGCAACCAGATGCATCACCCTCAGAACCTGGGAATACCCAAAAGCCTGGCTGAAGCCATAACCAAGCTGCAGCTTACCTCTTTCTTCAGTATTGTGGGATACAGCAAATGGTGTTTGTTTGTTTTTTTTAAAATAAAAGAGAGAGAGGCTTTGTGGGGAACTGCTTCCTGTAAGCCATATTTCCCCATTTCTCTCAGCCTGGAATATCCTCTCCTGTGTGCCATGCAACCTCATTCTCCATTTCTTCTATCACTGAACTCCACTTCATCACTCTGACTGTGCTTCTTAAACTATAAATATCACATTAACTTATAAAAATAATGACTTATGAAAAGAGGAGGCAGCAAGAAGAGCAGTACCTCCTGCTCTTTTACTCTTGTAACTCTCATCCTTCCTTTACTCACCCTCTTAAGCATTGAGTCTGAACCTGAGACGTTCTTCTGAGCAGATGTCCTCACAGAACTGGGCCCCTGGCTCCTGTTAGCAGGGACTAGTTATGCTCTATGTACTTTCAAATGTATAAAAATTAATAAATATTATTTTCATGTCACTGTAATTTGCAAGTTCAATTACTTCACTGTGTTTGCAGTGTTTGTGCAAATTTTAAAGGGGGCAACTTAAGCTCCTCTTTTGAAGCTGTAATACTAGTAAGGCTAGAGATAGTAAGTAGCCCACTATAAACTCACAGGTTCCTCTAGCCCAGTGTTTCTCAATCTGTGGGTGGGGACCCCAAAGTGGACATTAGACTTGCTGGGACCCATGGCTGAAGCCTGAATTCCACCCCGCGCCCCTGGGAGGTGGGGCTCAGGCTCTGTCCTCCCCCTCCCTAGCGTTATGTAGTAATTTTATTTTCAGAATTTTATTTGCAGTGCAATGAAGTTTGAGAACTGCTGCTCTAGTCTATGAACATAAAGAAATTGTAATTTCCAGTGCTATAAAAATTGCAGAATTTCCACTGGTCCATTTCTTTGGCCGTGCTTCTTGGTATTCACAAACTCCTAGAACTTTGTGCGTTAACTTTAACTCTTTGTGTGTTAACCATATTAGTATTTATGAAAGTAAAACTGGTAGCTGCACTACCAATAACAACCATTCACACAAGAATAGTAAATACTGACACACGTGACTGTCCTGTTCCACACATTATAGTCTCCTGACCTTTCCACAAGAGTTTAACAGTGCTACAGTGAGAACTTATATTAAGAATACCAAAACAAACGATAGTATGATAAAGTGGTAGTGTCGTTAATACTACAATGCAATTTTAAAATACAGTGCAAAACAAATTAATATATTCATTTATTTGCCTTCTTGTTTGTAAATTTTCTTGCTAATTCATAACACTTAGTAGTTTGCAGAGTAGTCATTGGCAGGAATTACCAATGTTCTGTTGTAGTGACTTAACTAGAAAAATGAAGATAAAGTGATGTAGAAAAGATTTCTATTTCTGGAATAAAAGTCGACTAATAACAGTGAGATTTTTCTTCTGTTAACACGGAATATTTGTGTCTTATAATTTAAGGTTCCTCTGTTTCCTTGACCTCTAGCAATTATCTCAGTTCAATGGTGGCAGTTTTTAAAGTGGATTTTATTGTCTTTCTGACAGCCCTAAAATCCTTCCTTTTTTCTCTCTGCCCCATTGTTCAAGTCCTATTGTATCTCATTATCTTGTTTACTGTAACTTCCTTTCTAGCCTCCTAGGTTGAAATGATTTCTGTACAATCTACATAATATATACACATATGCTAACTGCAGCTTTCCAGTGCCTGAGCATGCACTTAGCAGTTCTCAAAATACCTTTGCGCAGAGGAAGATACAGGCTTGCATCTAGAAAGACATGTTTTCTTTAAGGGCCACTGTCTAGCAGTCCTCAGTTGTCCATTAAGTAGGTGAGTGAAGAAGAGTTGATCAGTTTTGTTTTTAAAAGCAATGTTTAGTTGTAATGAATATATTTGATCATTAGATGAGAGCGTGGCATAGGTCTTACTGCTCCACTCTAAAAGTGGCGTATGGAGCTGTACAGAAGGAGGTAGAACTATCTGGTAGTGAGAGAATGAGTAGCCATATTGGCAAAATTTTTCCTCTTGTTTTTAAAGTACCTACAATGTAAGTCATAGTGGAGGACTTGCTCCTTTGCCATTGCAAAAAGAGATTGGAAGAGAGTTCATGTGAAATCCAGCTCAAGTATAAAGATTAAAGGTAACTTTCTTTAAGAAATACATGTTCACAGTTCTTTGTCCTTTTTTTGGTAATTCCTTTTTATAATAATTAACACCCACAGACATTTCCAAGGTTACACTAACTCTGAGCAAGAATTCTCCTTACTGCCGTTCCCAGAAGCTGTGGGAGAACAGTTGCTATTTGAATGATTAGCAAGGTTTTCAAATTGCAAAGAAAGACATTTCTAATTTTAAGATGCCAGATGATTGTGTGTATTGTGACATGACATACCTTTAAAAGCTTTATTCCCTCTGCTCAAAAGCTTTCTAACACAATTCTGCTTGTAAAGTGTTTTCCAAAAGTGAATATATTTCAAACCAGCAACAGAGAACAGAGATATTATTTTCGAAGACATACTTGTTTTTTGTGTTATGCCTAATAAACATGTATGACTCAAACTGAATATTAACTATTCCATTTAATTCATAAAATGAAATGTGTAGTCAAAATACTTTTGAACTTAAACTTCAATGTTTAATCTTCCACTTAAAGGATTTTACATTGAAATAGACAAGCACACATTATAGCCTAACCAAACGCAAAATTTCATTTAAAAAGCTAATGCAAAATTCTAAGTTACTGGAGTTCAGAAGTATAGAACAAGGAATTACTTTTGTAGTGCGGACTACATCTTAACGGAGAGAGATTGTACAGAGAACCACTTGCCTTTCCAGCCATGGCTGCACAGACCCTTCCCATCCCATCTGGAATTGCTGAAGCAGTCACCCTACCATTTGCTACCACTTAATATCCTTCTGACAACTACAGCAACTGCATATAACATATGACCCCCAGGTCATACTAGGTGACATATGCAAGAGGGATGAGTGACCCAAAGGAACAGGAGGCATTTATGAGAAACCATTAATATGCTGGACTGTGTCCTAATCCCCCTCACCCAGTTCACTGATACCAGGTATACATGCTCAGGATGTCAGCTGACACCAGTAATCATACTGGACAAAATCTGATTTTTCTCCCAGGTAGTGCTGGAGGTACATCAACATACACTGCAACCTCTTTGCAGCATGCTGTCAGACGAGGCTTTGCCATGATTGTGGTCTTATTATGCTAACAGGTAGCCATAGATGTACTGATGGAATCACTGCACTCCAAATAACATAGCAAGAAGCTCATTTTCTCTTTTGGGAGTATCCTTGCTTAGTCTCCAACAGGGCTCTGCTGGCATAAGCGACTGGCTGTTCCTTCAAAAGAGCTACGTCCAATACTTTCCTTCAAAAGAGCTACGTCCATCCTTTCCTTCAAAAGAGCTACGTCCAATCCTTTCTCCGATCATGCCACTGGAATGTCAGTGGCTCTCCTGGCTGGTAGTATTTCAGAACAGAGGCATCTGTTATTTGTTTCAGCATGTGAAATGCTGGCTGTTGGGGACCTGCCCAGTTCCACTCAACATCCTGCTTTGTAAGCCGGCATATGGGTTCCACTACTGCAGCCAAGTGTGGCCAGAACTTGGACAGAAAATTTTAACATTCCTATGAGGTGCAGTACCCCTTTCAAACCCACTGAAGCTGGCATGTCTCTGACTGCCTTGATCTTGTTGGGATCTGTTTTCAGTCCCTCAGCTGTGAGCAGATATCCAATGCATGTCACCTCATGCTGTTTGAGTCCCATTATTTCTGGGTTGAGTTTTATATTCTTGCCTTTTCATAACTGTAGAAAAGCTTGTAGTTTTCTCTCATGGCTTCATTCAGTGTCTGTATCATTGCTCCCTTCACCCACAACAAGGATGTCATCTGCAACTATCTTCATCCCAAGCAGTCCTTCCAGTTCTTGGGTCAGGCTTCTCTGGAACACCTCTGATGCTTGGCTTTTGCCCATCAGCATGCGCAGCCCCATGTAGTGACCAAATGGTGTTGTAAAGGGCATCAGCCTGCTGGCCTCTTTACCCAAGATTATGTGCCCAAGCCATTCCTCACATTACAGACCATAAAGATTCTGGCATTGGAAAGTTCTAGCAAGATGTCATAAATTGTGGGCAGTGGCTAGGGGCATATTTTCAATTCCCTATTCAGTGGCTTTGGGTCTAAACAGATGTGTAATGACCACCATGCTGCTGTTCTGGCCTCTATAGGTGCTATGATACCCTTGATCTGTTGACTTTCAAGCTCCTTACATACTGGATTACATAGTGCCACTGGAATTTTCCACCATGATAAGCACACAGTTTCTGTTGTGGGGTCTACAGCCAGTTGCAGCTTTCCTTTGAAAACATCTCCATCTGGTTGTTTCCAATATCCAGGAAACCTCCTCCCCTTTTTGCTTCTTGAACTGCAGCTATAAAATTCTGATGCTGCACCTTGATTAGATTCATGGCTTGCGAGGCTATATAGACCAAGTAAGCTCTGTGGTACTTACCATCCACCACCACAAACATCAGTTAGTGCTGTTATTTTGAAGTTGGTTACCTCAGAATACCTCAGGCTGTATTCTGCTCTCATTGTATGTTGTTAGATTGATCTTTGTAATAGGGGTGTATTGAGTCCTCTTAACCCAGAGGAATCACTCTGCAGGAGCATTGTACAGGGTGTTTTGTTATTCACATTGTTGCATGTCTGGAGGTTGATATTGTCCCTTGCTGTTTTCCTGTACCAAAATCTTGATCCTGATATACTTTTGGATTCAAGGAGTGAGTTAAGATATTATGACTGTTGTCTGATGTGGCATCTCCAAGTTTGAGTTACTCTTTTTGGGACATTCCTATGATCTTCCACACACAGCTAAAATGGTTCAACTTGCACATTCCTTGCAATGCTGTCCTCGTGCAGGACACTTCTTTACTTTTTCATGCTCTCTCCCACAGTGCATCTCAATATAGGTATGGAACCCTGGACACCTGTTCTCCTATGCTATTGTCTCACTGCATGTACTTTTGGGACTGTTGTACCTTCTAAGATTTTCATCCTTTCTCTTGATGCTTCTGCTATGTGCCCCCTGTCTAAGCATGTACTGCATGTTAGATTACCTTACCAGGTTCGCTGCTCCAGAACTGGTACTCCCAAGTGCCGCAGATTACCTCTCTTTCTTGTTCCACAGTTGGGTAAAGTAACAGGCTTCACTTTCCTGCTGTTGTTGTCATCATCTTGCATGGCATGGGCTGTGCACAGCTGGAACTCCTCCTTTCAGCGGGTCCATCACTGGGCTAGGTTTGTATCTGCAAAATCCAGGTCTTTGGACTGAGTTGCAAGGCTCCCACAGCCAGCTGCCACACTGTAGAGAATTCACAGCTCTGACGCTGCCATCACATTTAGTTCACAAAGAGTGAAGCTGAATGCAGATTAAATTGAACAAGTGAAACTTTACTAACCCCTCTGGACTACTCTGTCCTTAGGGTGGAAGCGACTCAGTAACAACTCCCTGCATGCCATGTTCTTCTGATGTCCTGTGAATAACAGTCCACTGGGGAACATGGACTTTCTGACTCTAGTTCCACTGATCATGACACAGCCATTTCACTTGTTTCTCTCAGTTGGACACCAGGAAGCTAAGGTTGCCAACTTTCTAATCGCACAAAACCGAACACCCCTGCCTCACCCCTTCCCCAAGGCCTCGGCCCCACTCACTCAATTCCCTGTCCGTCGCTCGCTCTCCCGCACCCTCACTCACTTTCACTGGCCTGGGGCAGGGGGATAGGGTGTGGGAGGGGGGTGCGGGCTCTGGCTTGGGGTACAGGCTCTGGGGTGGGGCCAGAAATGAGCGGGTCAGGGTGTGGGAGGAGGTTCCAGGCTGGGGCAGGGAGTTGGGGTATGGAAGGGGGTGAGGGCTTTGGTTGGGGGTGCAGGCTCTGGGGTGGGGCCGGGGATGAGGGGTTTGGGGTGCAGGAGGGAAATTCAAAGAATCTATCTATTTATTTATTTTACATCTAGCCTTACAAATGTGATTCCTGATCTGAGAGTCAAGCATGGTATTTTCATTTGTGCACATCACTGTCTGCCTGTAAAGCCAGGTGTTACCATAAGCCCAACTGCACAGGCTCAAAGGAAGCCATAAACCCTTGTAAAAATAACACAATTTTTTCTTCTAGATAAAAATGTCAGCTTAGTTTCTTGAATAAGAGTGAGGGCTGAGCTCCTCTGGGGAAGCAGGGTATCTCCACCTTCTGAGGTGTAAAGTTGCTTAGGTCAGGAGGCTGCTATGGGAAGGTTCTACTCAGTGGCAGATTAATGATTTTGCCACCCCTAGGCCCAGAAATAATTGCCCCTCCCCCAGCTCACTCCACTCTGCCTCCGCCTCCTCCCCTGAGCGCGCCGCTGGGTCCTGCTTCTCCCCGCTCCCTGCCAGTGCGTGTGCGCGAAACAGCTTTGCGAAGGAGGGGGGATGGGGGGGAACACGGCGCGCTCAGGAGAGGAGGCAAGGCTGGGGTGGGGATTTGCG
The DNA here is from genome assembly GCF_965140295.1 of Lepidochelys olivacea. Classification (NCBI taxonomy): domain Eukaryota; kingdom Metazoa; phylum Chordata; order Testudines; family Cheloniidae; genus Lepidochelys; species Lepidochelys olivacea. Next base: position 80,867,805 of record NC_140415.1, on the reverse strand, counting down.
GAAGGGGACCAATAAGGGCAGGGAGGGGGTGGGGAAGGGGTGGAGTTGGGACGGGGCCAGGGGCGGAGGGCGCTAACCGGCACTAGGGGAAGCAGCCGTCTCTGGCTGCTATTATAAATTTGCTGCCTCTGCAAATTTGCTGCCCTTGGCCTAGGCCTTGTTGGCCTAGGCGTTAATATGCCGCTGGTTCTACTTCTACAAGAGACAGAAATCCTGCCTCTTAGCGAGTTCAGTGGGTCCAGCATTTGAGCCCTGGAGTAAGTGAGGGGAGAATACTGCTGCTGCATCCACCACCACCTGGCAATGAACTAATTCTCAGCAGCTGTCCTGAGGCCACTCAGTAAGGGCCTTTCTCTGCTGCTCTCATCATGGCTCTTTAGAAGCCCTGTCAGCCACCTCACTCCCTCATTTGTTGTTTAGCCCAATTGCTTTCTCTTGGCTCTGGTTCCTTTCCCATGCACTATTGGTCTCCCTTTGTTTTCCTAAAGCAGATACTTACTGCTTAGCTTCCATGCATAGCAGCTGAATTACTGTATATGGCTTCTCTGTTATATTCTTATTCAGATGTCAGATTGAGTGCCAGTACACACCCTCACCCAGGCTGGGGAGGCAGGGACTAGGAAACTTGAAAATATTATCTCAAAATAGACAGTTAAGGATGAGATTTTATCTTTAAAATCTGTCCTGAGTAAGGAAGAGCAAAGGTATAGCTACACTTCCTCAGTGCAGACCAGAGCTTGAACTGTGACTCAGTTACCATTTTCCTGTTGCTACCTCTTGCTCTAGGGAATAAGTTCCTTCACTCCTTTTGTGGAGCAGCTTATTCTTTGGCCAGCTGCTCCAGCTGAAGAGTAGGTGAGATACAGCCATGGCTCCTCCCACTCTTTACCTGTCCCCTCCCTACTCACTTGCTCAAAAAGGGAAGTACTGGGCAAGAAGACCCTGCTTCCCCATCCTGCTTTGCCTTACTTCCTTGCATGCCTGAGTAAGGGCGGTAACGATTTAGCCTTAAATAAACAATTAAATAGTTGTGTGTTTGCTACTGATGAGCTACCCATGTTGTGAAGAGTAGTAACCACCCTGAAGTGAAGTTTAGAGCTGCCATGGAAAGTGATCAGTCATGGTGCTAAACCAAGTGGTTAAAATGAAGCATTTATTTTCAGTCAAATATTTGACCCTTCAGATTGTATCATTTATCTAAACCATTTTACGGTAGGATGTCAAACTATCACTGCAGTGACATCATCCTGTTTTGTAATTCCCCCCTGCTAGTGTTGTATAGAACAGGAAGGGCATTGTGTGAAGATTGTATCTATTAAACAGACTGAGGTTGACAGAGTAAATTATAGCATTAGTCTCTGATACGCTGAAGTATTATTCCACCATCAGGGCTTTACAACAAGCTTTTTCCCACTTTAAGGAAGAGATGTCAAACCGCAGGTGGAATTTACAAGATCTATGCCATATGGCTGAATAAAAATGTATTTTAAAACAAAAACTAAAACATCAGGATATTCACAAATGCACACAGAAAATTGTTTTACCATGTGTTTTCATCCCTTAGTATTTTTTTTTAAAGGTAGTTTTCTGGAAGATAAGTAGAGATTAGGACAATTACAACAAAGAGAAGCAATTCTTTCCCTCGAAGAATCTTCCTTCTCCAAGTAGATTTTGAAAATTCAAAGGAAAACAGCATAAGAAAATACCCTGCCAAGGTAGTCTGATCCTTTTGTCTATTTCTATAACAAAATACTCATTTTGAATTTCAGGTTAAGAAAAACATTTACCATTACCAAGAATTGATATGTCTTTGACAACAATCAACAAGAGATCCAACAAAACTTATGCAAAAGAATAATTTCAGACATATATGTCTGGGAGAGAGAACACCTTGGACATAAACTGATTATAACCTCCCACCCACCATGATGTTAAAAATAACACTAAGAATTTCACAAGGAAGCATTTTAAACTCTGCATAATTACATAAGCTAATTTATTTTATTTTGCTGGCCCATAAGGTTAATGGAAGAGGTATGATTGACTTCATTATGTGATATTAATGACATTCATTTTCAGTTGGGATACCCCCTGCACTGCAGAAAGATCCAATACCATATTCTACTGTATGTGGTGATATTTAAAGAGGAATCTAGACTCAGTTTTTAAAAGGAACGGGTTTAGGTTGGCCCAGCTGGAAGTCCAAAGTACTACAATGTGTCAGTCATATGTTTGTAGATCAGTGGCATTTATAGCTCTTCTCAGCTGGGATGACAAATAGTTGGCCTGTCTGGGTACATTTAATGATTTCTGACTTGCTGTAGGAATGTAAATAAGGTACAATAAATATGATAATGACAGCCCACACAGGATGCATGAAAATGCTACAGACCTCCATGAAATGACCTACTGTACTACAGTAATTCCAAATTGGAGTCATTTAATATGTGAGACGCCCCTAATCTGATAAGTCCCATTTGGTTGAGACCTGCAGCCAAATTCTGATTCACGCTACAGCCTCTGTATGCAACTCCAGTTGTGTACTTGGGCTAAAAAAAGGGCAGAGCAGCCCCACGGGAAATTCCCCCAACACAAGGGCACCTGGGAATAGGGGCATACCAGCGATGGGCTAGAGTAGAAGAAATTGCTGGAGCACTCTGCAATCCAACATTTTGCTCTGCAGAGCAGGCCATAGGCAGCCATGTAAGTTAGGGCTTGTATACATGGTATGGAAGTGCACACAGTGGGGTGTAAATGTGCATCAATGTGCTGCACCCCAACTGGTCCTAGTGGACCCTACTGGTGTGCACTAAAAGTTCCTGTTTCAAACATGTCAGCACATGCTAGGGAACTTTTAGTGTGTGTGCCAGCAGAGTCCACGCAGGACAGTTAATGCAAGATACATTGGTGCCCATTTTAATTTACACCCTTCAGGTGTACAATACTCACTGTGTAAACAAGCCCTCACAGCAGCCTTTAGGGCTGCTCTAAATTTATGTTGGGGATCACACTGGTCCCTATGTATCCAAGAATCTGGGAGGTTCAATAGCTGCTTAAAACTGATAAGTGCAGCACCAAATTTGGCCCTTGGTAGGAACTGTGGATAAAAGAGAGTGTCTTTTGTATAGCTGCTGCCTCTTCAGCAAACGGCACTTGGAGGTTAATGCTGGTAGTTCTCTTCAAGTGTTTGAAGTGTCCACCAATTCTAAAAATCTCTGCATAGGTATCGGAATTCAGAACAACTTGGTGACCTGAGAGGCAACTGTGATGAGGTTTACAAACCACACACTAAGGCTGAGGCAGGGGAAGGGCTGGAGCAGTAGTGGGCCTGGAATCCCCACCCCTAAGCACTGACAAACATACTCCTAGGGAGAAGTCCAATATAAAGGGAACTTCAACAGCCTCAGGCAAACAGAGTGGTGCCTTGCCTTGCCTTGTCTTGGAGGAGCACTGCTCTGCTGCTGCAGCAGAAGTGTCTATTGAGGGAATCTGGCTGAGTCCTCCTCACCCCGACTACTCCCCCAGAGGGAGGGAGAGCCATCAGCAAGAGGCACGAGAGGGCTGCACACACCACACCTCAAACTGAGATGCAAGATGTGGCTGGAAGTGGCCCAAGAGCAAGGAGCTGGACAAACCTAGGCTGTCTCATGCTGCTGAACTTTCAGGGTTGGACGAACCTAGGCTGCCTGCGTGCCCCTGGGCTGCGACCCGATACAAGGTCCCTGTACCCACCCTGGAGCTGTTACTCTTAGCCCCAAGTAAGGAAGACCTATGGGTTACTGGCAAAGAGGCCAGTAGAGCTGGGACTTCATCCAGGCGGCCAGAACACCCTGAACTGATAGGAAGACTGGAGTCGGAGGACCAGACCACTAGGCCTACTAACTGACCAAACCACCCAGCTACAACAACATATAGTAGTATTCTCAGAAGCTTTATGTCAAAATAGAGTCACCGATTTTCAAAAGTGACTAGTGATTTGGATGCTGTAACATTTGGGTGCCCAACATGAGAAATCTTAAAGGGCCCTGAGTTTCAGCAGGCAAGTGATTTTCAGAGGGCCAGCTTATTTATATCAGAACAGAGAGTCTGTCGTAAGCTAGAAATGTCATATAGAAAGTCAGTCTGATAGCCAGATGATGACTGGTCAAGCAGTCTGCCCGTCCTGAGGTATGTGTTTTCCGGACATGAAGAACTACTGTAAGCAATCCATGCTGCATATGCTGACCATCAGCCTCTGAACTTCTCTCTCTCTATCTCTCTCTCTCTAACACTGTAACAATTCCTTAACCAGTGATGCCCTTGCTTTCTGCTTAGTACATTTGTTTTCTGTTATCTTCTTGCTCTACAATTTTTCTCTGCCTTTAGGAGCCATGTTATTGCAACAACTCCACCTTATAGCTGGCATTGCATGAGCAGTCTTAATAATATCTAATTGTAGCTTATGGTCTGCCTCCAGTTCTCTCTAACTTTTGGGAAAGGGCTACTATTCTTTCTCACCAGCCACACACACCTCAGTTTCCAGCTGTAATATTTTTAGATGAGAGATGAAATTATTGGACCAGATGGTAATGGGCCCCTGTATAGGCGCAAAGGCCAGTCACAATGGCACTCTCTGAGCTCAGGGAGTTTCAGGAACTACTCTTTTCATATGTATGTACAGACACCAAGAGAACAGGGTGCCAGTGGGATCATGTTTTTGCCCCACATTCTGTGCTGGCTGGTTGATTGAGCCAAGCACGAGGGGCAGAGCAGGCTGCACCTGCTCTTTGCACCAGGGAGCTCAGGGGACAAAAATGTATTGCTCAATGGAGAATGTCACAACAATCTAGAGTTAAAATGTGGTTCTACTCTAACAGAGCAATTCCATTGAAATGGTACCTTCATACTCAACATACCTAAACCTGGGGTTAATCCTCAGCTAGTGCAACCCAGCATAGATCCAATGAAGTAAATAATGTAGACTGCCATAGTTCCATTTTAGGATTTGCCCTCTGTTCAAATTCATAGCTTCTTATTTTGCTAGAAAAGTTTGGTTGTTACACCTGAAGAATCAACACAGGGAATGGGATTTGGTTCTGGCTAACTCATCAAGAGAATGGCTGATTAAGATTCAATTGCAAGGCCACATTTTGCCCTCATGTACCTGTAATACTCCACTGCAAATTCTGTTCTGCAGGATCTTTATTACTGGTGATCAGATGATGCACAAGCCCCTATTTGCTAGTGCTGATATCTGACCCTTCATTAATAGGTAATTGGACAGGCTGCGTGTAGGCCCCCTTCTGGACCAGTACTAGAGCAGCTAACCCAGCAAAATGCCTGAAAAGTAAAAAAATAAAAAAAAACGTTTGGCTTAGAATAGTATTCTGAAATCCAGATCCATTATGTGGTATTTCTTTTAATTCCTGTCTATTTTGGTCTATTTCTAATGGTAAGTGAAGCCTCAACTTGTCTCTGCTACCAGAGAAACAAGAAACCAAAATAAAACAGTGTTACATAAACCACAGATCTGAGTATCTTCAGAGGAGAACACCCAGGGTTTCTAAACAGAAAAAAATATTATTCTGGAAAACTTTTTTGGGGAGTGTGATTTAGCATTGTGTGAAAGAAAGGACACTTTTTCTCCTCTCTCTGGCTATCGAGAAGACAGTGGCTCAGAGAAGACGGGGGAACAAAGTGGAAAAAGCAAAACATAAAACAGCTCCTCAAAGTTTTGAAACCACAGATTTCCTTTTTTGTACTGAATCTTCTGGGCTTGGTGGGCTACCTCTGAGCTGGATTTTACTTCAAGTATTTTAGCGCAGCACAGCAATTATTGCAAAGCCCATTCTGTATTCTCTTTGTGGACTGAGAGGACAGAGAGTTCTTTTTCTATCCTACATTATATCTTTTACCACTTTCTGCTGAGACTGACCTAGCTTTCAAAATTTTATGAGGAAAGAAGAATTTTTTAAAAGTTTTGAAGTGTCCAGAGCTACACTGATACTGTAGTTGGTCTCACACACCAGGTGTAAATGAGGGAGAAAGCAGACTATGGAAAAACATGCTGCAATCAAGAGTTACAGACATCAACCTAGACATGAAAGGCATCTTCATAAATAAATAATGTGAGCAGAGGAGGCAAGAGATGACTTTATGTAGCATTCAATCATTATAACAAGCATCTCTATAGAATTCAAGTTAGACAGTAGGGATCAGGTAAATACATTGCTACTGGGTGTTTATGATAAACCAGCCTTACATGATCCACTAGAAAAAAATCAGAGAGTATTGAGGGCTTATGGGGGTTTTAAAATAGAGTTATTAGGAAGAAGACGCTTACAGTGCCTGACATGCTCTAGAAATAGTGTCTTTTACTTTTAAGTCAGCTGTTTTGGTCACCTCACTAATAGAAAAAGACTAGAAGGATAGATAAACTTCAAAAGCTTAGAGAGGAAGGATGATCTTGTGGTTAGGGCATTAGGCAAGGACTCAAGAGATTGTGGTTAAGCTCTACTATAGACTTCCTCTGTGACCTTACATAAGTAATTCAGCTGTGCTTTTTATTGATGTATTTTTATGACCCCAACAACCACAGCATCTGAATACCTGTTTATAAAATGGGGCTAATAATATTTCTTACCTCACAGGAGGGTTGTAAGGATAATTTCATTCATATTTGTGCGGTGAGCAGACACTATAGTGATTGAGGCCATGCCAGTACCTAGAGAGGTTTAGTTGGATAGTCATTCCAAGATTCAGCTGCTTTCTATGAAATTCTCTCTTCTTCTCATTCTTTTTCCATTCATTATTTTAAATACCTTCAGCCTGTCCCCTTCATTCACTTCCTCTCGATCAAGGACCAGGGAGTGAGGCAGAAAAAGCAAGATCTATGAAAAGTAGGAAGAGGGTGCTAGAGATTAGAGTTTCAGAGTAACAGCTGTGTTAGTCTGTATTCGCAAAAAAGAAAAGGAGTACTTGTGGCACCTTAGGGTATGTCTACACTACGAAATTAGGTCGAATTTATAGAAGTCGGTTTTTTTGAAATCGGTTTTATATATTCGAGTGTGTGTGTCCCCACAGAAAATGCTCTAAGTGCATTAAGTACATTAACTCGGCAGAGCGCTTCCACAGTACCGAGGCAAGCGTCGACTTCCGGAGCGTTGCACTGTGGGTAGCTATCCCACAGTTCCCGCAGTCTCCGCTGCCCATTGGAATTCTGGGTTGATATCCCAATGCCTGATGGGGCTAAAACATTGTCGCGGGTGGTTCTGGGTACATATCGTCAGGCCCCCGTTCCCACCCTCCCTCCCCCCGTGAAAGCAAGGGCAGACAATCGTTTCGCGCCTTTTTTCCTGAGTTACCTGTGCAGACGCCATACCACGGCAAGCATGGAGCCCGCTCAGGTAACCGTCACCCTATGTCTCCTGGATGCTGGCAGACGCGGTACGGCATTGCTACACAGTAGCAGCAACCCCTTGCCTTGTGGCAGCAGACGGTACAGTACGACTGGTAGCCGTCATCGTCATGTCTGAGGTGCTCCTGGTCGCCTCTGTGAGGTCGATCAGGAGCGCCTGGGCAGACATGGGCGCAGGGACTAAATTTGGAGTGACTTGAGCAGGTCATTCTCTTTAGTCCTGCAGTCAGTCCTATTGAACCGTCTTATGGTGAGCGGGCAGGCGATACGGACTGCTAGCAGTCGTACTGTACCATCTTCTGCCGAGCAGCCATGAGATGTGGATGGCATGCAGTCCTTCTGCACCGTCTGCTGCCAGCCAAAGATGTAAAAGATAGATGGAGTGGATCAAAACAAGAAATAGACCAGATTTGCTTCCCCCCCTCCCCTGTCTAGGGGACTCATTCTTCTAGATCACACTGCAGTCACTTACAGAGAAGGTGCAGCGAGGTAAATCTAGCCATGTATCAATCAGAGGCCAGGCTAACCTCCTTGTTCCAATAACAATGATAACTTAGGTGCACCATTTCTTATTGGAACCCTCCGTGAAGTCCTGCCTGAAATACTCCTTGATGTAAAGCCACCCCCTTTGTTGATTTTAGCTCCCTGAAGCCAACCCTGTAAGCGCCCCTCCCAGCGTCAGAGCAATGGCAAACAATCGGGCATCTGAGAGTGCTGTCCAGAGCACTCACAATGGAGCACTCTGATGGGGCTAAAACATTGTCGCGGGTGGTTCTGGGTACGTGTCGTCAGGCCCCCGTTCCCTCCCTCCCTCCGTGAAAGCAAGGGCAGACAATCGTTTCGCGCCTTTTTTCATGAGTTACCTGTGCAGACACCATACCACGGCAAGCATGGAGCCAGCTCAGGTAACCGTCACCCTATGTCTCCTGGGTGCTGGCAGACGCGGTACGGCTTTGCTGCACAGTAGCAGCAACCCATTGCCTTCTGGCAGCAGACGGTGCAATACGACTGGTAGTCGTCCTCGTTGTGTCCGAGGTGCTCCTGGCCACGTCGGCTGGGAGCGCCTGGGCAGACATGGGCGCAGGGACTAAATTTGGAGTGACTTGACCAGGTCATTCTCTTTAGTCCTGCAGTCCTATTGAACCGTCTTATGGTGAGCGGGCAGGCGATACGGACTGCTAGCAGTCGTACTGTACCATCTTCTGCCAGGCAGGCAAGAGATGAGGATTGCTAGCAGTCGTATTGTACCATCTTATGCCAGGCAGGCAAGAGATGAAGATGGCTAGCAGTCGTACTGTACCATCTTCTGCCAAGCAGCCATGAGATGTGGATGGCATGCAGTCCTTCTGCACCGTCTGCTGCCAGCCAAAGATGTAAAGGATAGATGGAGTGGGTCAGAACAAGAAATAGACCAGATTTGTTTTGTACTCATTTTCCTCCTCCCCTGTCTAGATCACACTGCAGTCACTCACAGAGAAGGCGCAGCGAGGTTAATCTAGCCATGTATCAATCAGAGGCCAGGCTAACCTCCTTGTTCCAATAACAACGATAACTTTGGTGCACCATTTCTTATTGGAACCCTCCGTGCAGTCCTGCCTGAAATACTCCTTGATGTACAGGCACACCCTTTGTTGATTTTAGCTCCCTGAAGCCAACCCTGTAAGCCATGTCGTCAGTCGCCCCTCCCTCCGTCAGAGCAACGGCAGACAATCGTTCCGCGCCTTTTTTCTGTGCGGACGCCATACCAAGGCAAGCATGGAGGCCGCTGAGCTCATTTTGGCAATTAGGAGCACATCAACCACCACACGCATTATCCAGCAGTATATGCAGCACCAGAACATGGCAACGCGATACCGGGCGAGGAGGCGACGTCAGCGCGGTCCCGTGAGTGATCAGGACATGGACACAGATTTCTCTGAAAGCATGGGCCCTGCCAATGCATGCATCATGGTGCTAATGGGGCAGGTTCATGCTGTGGAACGCCGATTCTGGGCTCGGGAAACAAGCACAGACTGGTGGGACCGCATAGTGTTGCAGGTCTGGGACGATTCCCAGTGGCTGCGAAACTTTCGCATGCGTAAGGGCACTTTCATGGAACTTTGTGACTTGCTTTCCCCTGCCCTGAAGCGCATGAATACCAGGATGAGAGCAGCCCTCACAGTTGAGAAGCGAGTGGCGATAGCCCTGTGGAAGCTTGCAACGCCAGACAGCTACCGGTCAGTTGGGAATCAATTTGGAGTGGGCAAATCTACTGTGGGGGCTGCTGTTATGCAAGTAGCTCACGCAATCAAAGATCTGCTGATATCAAGGGTAGTGACCCTGGGAAATGTGCAGGTCATAGTGGATGGCTTTGCTGCAATGGGATTCCCTAACTGTGGTGGGGCTATAGACGGAACCCATATCCCTATCTTGGCACCGGAGCACCAAGCCGCCGAGTACATAAACCGCAAGGGGTACTTTTCGATAGTGCTGCAAGCTCTGGTGGATCACAAGGGACGTTTCACCAACATCAACGTGGGATGGCCGGGAAAGGTGCATGACGCTCGCATCTTCAGGAACTCTGGTCTGTTTCAAAAGCTGCAGGAAGGGACTTTATTCCCAGACCAGAAAATAACTGTTGGGGATGTTGAAATGCCTATATGTATCCTTGGGGACCCAGCCTACCCCTTAATGCCATGGCTCATGAAGCCGTACACAGGCAGCCTGGACAGTAGTCAGGAGCTGTTCAACTACAGGCTGAGCAAGTGCAGAATGGTGGTAGAATGTGCATTTGGACGTTTAAAGGCGCGCTGGCGCAGTTTACTGACTCGCTTAGACCTCAGCGAAACCAATATTCCCACTGTTATTACTGCTTGCTGTGTGCTCCACAATATCTGTGAGAGTAAGGGGGAGACGTTTATGGCGGGGTGGGAGGCTGAGGCAAATCGCCTAGCTGCTGGTTACGCGCAGCCAGACACCAGGGCGGTTAGAAGAGCACAGGAGGGCGCGGTACGCATCAGAGAAGCTTTGAAAACCAGTTTCATGACTGGCCAGGCTACGCTGTGAAAGTTCTGTTTGTTTCTCCTTGATGAAACCCCCCGCCCCTTGGTTCACTCTACTTCCCTGTAAGCTAACCACCCTCCTCTCCTCCCTTTAATCACCGCTTGCAGAGGCAATAAAGTCATTGCTGCTTCACAGTCATGCATTCGTTATTCATTCATCACACAAATAGGGAGATGACTACCAAGGTATCCCAGGAGGGGTGGTGGAGGAGGGAAGGAAAATGCCACACAGCACTTTAAGCACAGCACTTTAAAAGTTTACAACTTTAAAATTTATTGAATGACAGCCTTCTTTTTTTTGGGCAATCCTCTGTGATGGAGTGGCTGGTTGGCTGGAGGCCCCCCCACCGCGTTCTTGGGCGTCTGGGTGTGGAGGCTATGGAACTTGGGGAGGAGGGCGGTTGGTTACAGAGGGGCAGCAGTGGCAGTCTGTGCTCCAGCTGCCTTTGCTGCAGCTCAACCATACACTGGAGCATTCTGGTTTGGTCCTGCAGCAGCCTCAGCATTGAATCCTGCCTCCTCTCATCACGCTGCCGCCACATTTGAGCTTCAGCCCTGTCTTCAGCCCGCCACTTACTCTCTTCAGCCCGCCACTTACTCTCTTCAGCCCTCCACCTCTCCTCCCGGTCATTTTGTGCTTTCCTGCACTCTGACATTATTTGCCTCCACGCATTCGTCTGTGCTCTGTCAGTGTGGGAGGACAGCATGAGCTCGGAGAACATTTCATCGCGAGTGCGTTTTTTTTTCTTTCTAAGCTTCACTAGCCTCTGGGAAGGAGAAGATCCTGTGATCATTGAAACACATGCAGCTGGTGGAGAAAAAAAAAGGGACAGCGGTATTTAAAAAGACACATTTTATAAAACAGTCGCTACACTCTTTCAGGGTAAACCTTGCTGTTAACATTACATACATAGCACATGTGCTTTCGTTACAAGGTCGCATTTTGCCTCCTCCCACCGCGTGACTACCCCCTCAACCTTCCCCCCTCCCTGTGGCTAACAGCGGCGAACATTTCTGTTCAGCCACAGGCAAACAGCACAGCAGGAACGGGCACCTCTGAGTGTCCCTGAAGAAAAGCACTCTATTTCAACCAGGTGACCATGAATTATATCTCACTCTCCTGAGGATAACACAGAGAGATAAAGAACGGATTTTGGTTGAATGCCAGCAAACATACACTGCAATGCTTTGTTCTACAGTGATTCCCGAGTACGTGTTACTGGCCTGGAGTGGTAAAGTGTCCTACCATGAAGGACGAAATAAGGCTGCCCTCCCCAGAAACCTTTTGCAAAGGCTTTAGGACTACATCTAGGAGAACCGCAAATGCCAGGGCAAAGTAATCCTTTCACATGCTTGCTTTTAAACCATGTATAGCATTTTAAAAGGTACACTCACCAGAGGTCCCTTCTCCGCCTGCTGGGTCCAGGAGGCAGCCTTGGGTGGGTTCGGGGGGTACTGGCTCCAGGTCTAGGGTGAGAAACAGTTCCTGGCTGTCGGGAAAACCGGTTTCTCCGCTTGCTTGCTGTGAGCTATCTACAACCTCCTCCTCCTCATCATCTTCTTCGTCCCCAAAACCTGCTTCCGTATTGCCTCCATCTCCATTGAAGGAGTCAAACAACACGGCTGGGGTAGTGGTGGCTGAACCCCCTAAAATGGCATGCAGCTCCTCATAGAAGCGGCATGTTTGGGGCTCTGACCCAGAGCGGCTGTTCGCCTCTCTGGTTTTCTGGTAGGCTTGCCTCAGCTCCTTCAGTTTCACGCGGCACTGCTTCGGGTCCCTGTTATGGCCTCTGTCCTTCATGCCCTGGGAGATTTTGACAAAGGTTTTGGCATTTCGAAAACTGGAACGGAGTTCTGATAGCACGGATTCCTCTCCCCAAACAGCGATCAGATCCCGTACCTCCCGTTCGGTCCATGCTGGAGCTCTTTTGCGATTCTGGGACTCCATCATGGTCACCTGTGCTGATGAGCTCTGCTTGGTCACCTGCAGCTTGCCACGCTGGCCAAACAGGAAATGAGATTCAAAAGTTTGCGGTTCTTTTCCTGTCTACCTGGCCAGTGCATCTGAGTTGAGAGTGCTGTCCAGAGCGGTCAGAATGGAGCACTCTGGGATAGCTCCCGGAGGCCAATACCATCGAATTGTGTCCACAGTACCCCAAATTCGAGCCGGGAACGTCAATTTAAGCGCTAATCCACTTGTCAGGGGTGGAGTAAGGAAATCGATTTTAAGAGCCCTTTAAGTCGAAATAAAGGGCTTCACTGTGTGGACGGGTGCAGGTTTAAATCGATTTAACGTTGCTAAATTCGACCTAAAGTCCTAGTGTAGACCAGGGCTTAGAGACTAACCAATTTATTTGAGCATAAGCTTTCATGAGCTACAGCTCACTTCATCGGATGCATCCAGTGAAGTGAGCTGTAGCTCACGAAAGCTTATGCTCAAATAAATTGGTTAGTCTCTAAGGTGCCACAAGTACTCCTTTTCTTTTTTAGAGATTAGAGTGAGGATGGAGAATCTGCCAGACTGGGGAAAATTTATTCAAATCTGAATAAAAGATCAAATCCAATTTACGGGACAGGCAATGGTTCAAGAAGCCCTGGTTTTTTGTTTGTTTTCATTTTGTTCCTCAACGGCTTAGCTTTTCCTTGGAATAAACACCAATAAAAAGCTGAAGCTACTCAAATGAATAGGCATTTCTGACAAAGACAATCTTAGATCAAAAACTACACGGATATGTTCGTATACCAAAATGGAAATGCCACACTGAGGTGATGTGAATGTACCACCCTTAATACATTCTACTGGAGAAATCCCATTTAACTGTCAGGAGAAGCTCAAACAAAGTTATGATAAACAAACCTCAGATAGTTAGCTGATTCAGTTTTTACCAGCATCTGAAAGTTCAGACATTGCTCTAAGCTTTCTCAACAAAAGTATAGTCCAAAAATGGACTAAATTAATAATAATAAAAAAATAGAGATCTATTTCTGTGTACTTCCTTCCTTTGGACAAAAAGGTTTATTCTAGAACCTTTTCCATGCTGCTCCCTCCCCAACCGTGAACCCTTCTCTAGTCTAACTGGGACCCCACCTCCCATTTAGCAATATGGGCTGGACAGCATGGTTGAGTCCCCAATACTAGCATTAAGAACCAATGCTGTAGAATATTTACTTTTGGCCCCTGTTGTACAGTGTTTGCTCATTATTTCTATTTTCAGAATTGCTACAGTTTCATAGTGAAAAAGGGAGGGTGCTTTGGCTTCCATGTCCCTGTTCTGTTTGCTTCTTGATCTTCCAGTGCTTCTGATTACTCAGGGCCTGGAGAGTAAAGTCTCTTCTCACATCATTATTATTGTATCCCTGAAGCTCTTACTTGTCTCCAGTCTGGTTACAGCACCACTGAGCTAGGTACCCCCCTCCCCACTCACATGCACACACTCCTCACCCCAGAATTATCAATAGTATAACACCAAAAATAGCTTCTTCCAATCGAAAGTGAAAGTGGTCTGCTTAATGTTAACCAGGGCTCTGGTAGATTTTGTCTGCACTTAATATTTCATCTGCTCTATTCCATAGATACAAATTCATTAACCAGTAAACATTTTCATCTTTAGGTTTTGTGACAGGATTGGGCTGGATGGCTACAGGAGAGTAACTGAAGGCAGATATATTAGCCCCAGGTTAAGTAGGTCCCTTTTCCCTGGGTAAGGTAACAGGGAAGGTTCCAGAACAATCAGGAACCTTCTGGAGACAATTAAGACAGACAGGCTGATTAGAACACCTGCAGCCAATCAAGAAGCTGCTAGAATTTATTAAGGCAGGCTAATCAGGGCATCTGGGTTTAAAAAGGAGCTCACTTCAGTTTGTGGTGTGCGTGTAAGGAGCTGGGAGCAAGAGGTGCTAGAAGCTGAGAGTGAGAACGCGGACTGTTGGAGGACTGAGGAGTACAAGCATTATCAGACACCAGGAGGAAGGTTCTATGGTGAGGATAAAGAAGGTGTTGGGAGGAGGCCATGGGGAAGTAGCCCAGGGAGTTGTAGCTGTCGCACAGCTGTTCCAGGAGGCACTCTAGACAGCTGCATTTCACAGGGCCCTGGGCTGGAACCTGGAGTAGAGGGCGGGCCCGGGTTCCCCCCAAACCTCCCGACTCCTGGTCAGACACAGGAGGAGTTGACCTGGACTGTGGGTTCACGAAAATGGCCAAGCTGAGGGCTGCCGTGAAGCTCCAAGGCGAGCAAATCCGCCAATAAGTGCAAGACCCACCAAGGTAGAGGAGGAACTTTGTCACAGTTTATATAATATTTTACTATAAAAAAGAAACTAGCTATAAACAAAATATGGGAAGCTCGGAATCAGGCGTTCTTTCAAGATAGATTTTGAATATCTCAGTTTTGGCAGCGTATGAGCTACAGGAGAACAGCTTATCTTGCAGTATGTTGCTGTTTCTGCTTCTGGTACTAGATGAGATCAGGAAATGAAGAGGAACATGAAAATTTATTATTAGGAAACAGCATCAGCACTGTGGTAGTATCTCCATAGTGAAGGCCTCCATGGTGCTAGAAGCTACACACACATATAGTGAAACTGACAAATGTTAATCAAATACTTTTGATCCTAAAAAGAGTTCTTGTTTGATTCAAGTTTTATGTGAAAGGTCAGGTTAGTCTGTATTTGACTGCAGCTGAATTAGTTTATTCATCTTTAATTAAAAGGTTTGTTGGTGCATGTGAAAGAATATGTGCATGGTACTTGTGCAGAAAGTCAGAACATAAACAAAATGAAAAACATGCAGCTCAGTAGTGAATTTTGTTATATTTAATTCATTTCTCTTGTATGCAGATTAAAAAAAATATGTAGGGCCCAGTCCTGCAAACCTTTACTCATGTGAGTAGCAAGGGCTATTTGTGAGAGTAAGGTTCTAACTGCAAATCCTAATTTAGGTGAAGGTTCTGCAAATCTATTATTGTAGATGAATCCTAGGGCTTGCAAGGAGCCCCACCAATGCCAGTGCTTCCCTGTAGGCACAGTAGTCTGCCTACACAGATGCAACAGCAGAATTTATACCTTAGGTAAATTTTTTGACTAAATTTTGCTCTGAATTTCTTTAATTGCATTTTATAAGTTTGGCTCTTAAAATCTGCAAATATTAACATTAATGTAACTTAACATACAGTCTGAGTTTGAAGAGTCACGGGAACATTATATTTATTTGGGATAGAAAAAAATCAGACTAGCAGTAAAGTTAACCTCTCAGCCCACATCCCCTTCTTCAAGTCCAGCTCTCAGTTATGAATAAGAGAAGGTTATTTAAAGTTCTTCCTATGAAGTTTTAATAACCTACTCTTTCTTTTATCCAAAGAATTAAGAAGATTAGACTAATGAATAAAATTACACCAGGAAACAAATATTCCTAACAATTATTTTTAACTGATTTTCCTATTCATCAGAAATTATCTGCAACTCTTCAGCAGTGTGTAGCTACTGTACATAAAGCAGCAGATCTTTGTTCTCTACCAAGTCCTGACACTCATCAAAAAACTTAAATGGCCCATGGAAACATCTTCAGCTCTACAGATGTCTTTGTGGAGTTTCTACTGAACTGTGTTTTTTACATCCAGAAATGCCTACTGAAGGAGGCATAAGAACCAGATTCTGACATTCATAGAATCATAGGAATGGAAGGGACCTTGAGAGGTCATCTAGTTCAGTCCCCTGCACTCATGGCAGGACTAAGTATTATCTAGACCATCCCTGACAGATGTTTGTCTAACCTGCTCTTAAAAATCTCCAATGATGGAGATTCCATAACCTCCCTAGGCAATTTATTCCAGTGCTGAACCATCCTGACAGTCAGGAAGTTTTTCCTAATGTCCAGCCTAAACCTCCCTTGCTGCAATTTAAGCCTATTGCTTCTTGTCCCATCCTCAGAGATTAAGAAAAACAATTTTTCTCCCTCCTCCTTGTAACAACCTTTTATGTACTTGAAAACTGTTACCATGTCCCCCCTCAGTCTTCTCTTTTCCAGACTAAACAAAACCATTTTTTTCAATCTTCCCTCATAGGTCATGTTTTCTAGACCTTTAATCATTTTTGTCGCTCTTCTCTGGATTCTCTCCAATTTGTCCACATCTTTCCTGAAATGTGGCACCCAGAACTGGACACAATACTTCAGCTGAGGCCTAATCAGCGCAGAACAGAGCTGAAGAATTACTTCTTGTGTCTTGCTTACAACTCTCCTGCTAATACGTCCCAGAATGATGGTCACTTTTTTTTTTGCAACATATTCCCTGCTGGTGAAACTGTTCAAATCCCCCCACCATTTTATGACTTGGTTTTCTACTATTCCTTACCAGTTCAGTAGAGCATAATATGCCCTTAATCAATATTCTTCATATTGAGCCTCATTTGAAGAAAATATATCCATACCAGATTAGTAGCAAGCATGGGACTCACCAGTTTTGGAGAGGCCTCATGCCCAGAGAATGCTTATTGAAGTCCAGTTACATGGTTAAAGTTCGGCATACACTATGGTCATTATCTGGAGGCGGGCATTAATGGTTCTGCATTAGGGAGCTGTGGAAGGCTGGCTGATGGTGGTGCAGCAGCTTTTGAGAAAGCAGTTAGTGGCCAGGAAGGCTGTTGCATCAGGATCATAGAATCATAGAACCATAGAATCATAGAATATCAGGGTTGGAAGGGACCTCAGGAGGTCATTTAGTCCAACCCCCTGCTCAAAAGCAGGACCCATACCCAATTAAATCATCCCAGCCAGGGCTTTGTCAAGCCTGACCTTAAAAACTTCTAAGGAAGGAGATTCAGTACTTTATGGGTACTCAGCCTCAGAACCCTGTGTACTTCCATGGTTGGCAACTGTGGAAATTCAATTTCTGTTGAGTAGGGCCATTAATAAGCAATAAAAGTACTATGTGCCTCAGTTAATATTAACAGCAGAGTTCCAACTGGGTGTCTAGAGATGCAAAGGTCAAGGTAAATTAAAGCCCATCTAATTCAGAGCAACATTTATTGCAATTGGTTAGAAATCCTGCATGATTTCCATTATGAGCAGTGGGAAGTTTAAATTCTGGCAGGCAGTGAATTTCTGGGATGCTGTCCATTTTCTGTCAAGAATGCAAACCATTTCCCTGATTATAATGCAAGAGACAGATGAATTGAAATTGCTTACGAGGGGACGGTCCCTTGAACATATACATGCTCAGTGCAAGAAATCATTTGAATACAGTTAATATTAAAAACAGTCCAGAATGCTCACCAAGTCAGATGACCTTACCTTGTTGAATAAAGAGCAGTCACAGACCTCTGACACTGCTATTCTCACATAATAATCTCCTGGTTAGTAGCATAAAGCTATGCAAGCCAACATATAAAATACAAGATATCATAAAACTACAGGCTATAGCAACAGAGTCATTAATCTCACAAAGAGCTCAGTTCAGCTGTGCAAAACACATGAAGCACTTATCACTGACTGAAAGGCTAAAGGGGCCTGATTCAGGTCTCACACCAGTTTTGCACTGGTGTGGCACCAGGGCCGTCCTTACCCATATGCAAAGTACGCAGCTGCGTAGGGCATTAGGAAATTTGAATGCTGCTTCAACCCCATCTCTGCCTCTTCCCCATGGCTCCAGCCCTGCCTCTTCCTGCCCCTGCTCTGCCTCAGCCCCGCCCCCACTCCACCCCTTCCCCAAACCCCTGCCCTGCTCCGCCCCTGCCCTGTCTTTTCCCACCCCTGCCCCACCCCACCCCAGCCCCGCCCCCCACTCCCCTGAGGACTGAAGCAGGGCTGGTTCTGCACTCACCGGTGGCGGGAAGTGCAGCAACCCGGCCCCAGCTGCGCCACTGGTGAGTGCTGGGGGGTGGCTCCCAACTGCCCCCCAAGCCAGCCCTGTCCCCCCGCAGAGGCCTGGGGCCAGCCCCGCTCCCTCCACAGGGGGGCTGCGTAGGGCCCCAGAATAGCTAGGGACGGCCCTGTGTGGCACCATTGGCTTCAGTGGACTTACTCTTGATCTATACTGGTGTAAGTGAGATTGGAATCAGGCCCTATGATTTTGTTTAAATGATGGGATACAACAGAGCATGCAGTTCAGGCAGATTATTGTTTGCGTTGGGAGTGGAAGGTATATAAGTCCAAAAGCTGAAAATCTTCAGTCACTGAGCTGTAGTGTATTGCCAATCCTGTCTTATTGCCAATAGCAGTGAACAGTTTTCAACCAATCATCGAATGGTTAAAAAATTCCCCCAAATTAATTTCTGAGAGAGCATGTAATAGTTTTGATAACAATGAATCACGCAACTTGCACTTTTGAATGGATCCCAAGGGAGCCGCATTGAGGTTACTCAATTAGGGTGAACTGCAAAGAATGGGGCAGACAATCCCGAAAGCTGGTGGATATTCCAATACTTAGATTTATCAAGCCAGCACAGAACAGCTTCTATAATATCTTACTGGTTACCCAGAAGCCAACAACACAGTTCCCTTAAAGCAACCCAGCCACACGCCTCCATCCAGACACCCAAGTCAAATATGATGAGGATAACTGAAAATCTTATTCATCATATAAGAAAGTTCTACCAATCCCAAATGATTGGACGGACACATTACCTCCCAGGTTAATGAATATTTCAGATCTTACCCAAATACACGGTTATAGCCAATTCTTATGAACTAAACTAAAATTTATTAAAAAAGAAAAGAGAGAGAATATTGGTTAAAAGATCATTATACATACAGACATGAGTATAATTCTAAGATCAGATACACAGTAGAGATGGTGAGCTTTGTAGATGCAAACAGTTCTTTCAGAATCAGTCCATAGGTAATAGGCCAACGTCCATATTCAAGGTGATCCAGATGGGACTCTGGAGATCTCAGCCTTTTGGCTTAAGCTTCCCCTGCATGAAGCATCAAACAGAATTGAGATAAAAAGGATCAGGACCCAAGGGGTTTTTATACAGTTCCAGGCCTTCTCTTGACAGGTTGGAGTCCTTAGGCGAACAATAGCCAATCATGGAGACTTTGAAGTGGACCTATTTCCCAAGCATCACTGGTAATTAGCTACATGGATTAACATAGGGCAATTGCCTAATTTCCACCATTCGTAGGGGATTTGCTGTACATTTCAAAGAGAGACGAATACAGTGATATCACTATGCTTACAGTTCATTTAAATGTTAATATTTCCTTTTGATCTCTGAATTAACAGAATTCAGCACAGATAGGGACCGCTCGATTACATTGTTAACTTCTAACAGTATATTTGTAAACACACAAAAACACAAACATTATCTACCAATATGTCTCTAAGGGTTGAATTTGGGTCATTTATCCAGCAAGATGCTTAACCCTTTCTGGTCATGTGTCACAAATGGAAAGGGCTCAAGCTGCATTCTTAGATCCAAAATACCTCAAAGTTGATGGGCCATGAGTGAGTAGGGATTTCAAAATCTGAACCCTTATCTAAATCTGGTTCTTGCAACTGGCCATAAAATGGTCATACACCAAATTCTACATCCAAACATCACCTAAATTTGATGACCCAGTTCCTGCTCTCATTATGACAGGTTTCAGAGTAGCAGCCATGTTAGTCTGCTCTCATTATGTTGGTGTAACACCTATGTCAATAAGAGGATTTACTCCAATGTAAAAAGCAGCAATATCTGGCATATTGTTCAAAATTTGGACTTAATTCTGAATTTGTGTCTTGGGCACAAAAGAGGAATTGACACATGAGCTCATTAGCTTTATTTTACATAAATCTACAGTTTTGTAAATATAAAATCATAAAATTGGTGCTTTTAAGGAATATTCGAGTGATTTCAAAACCCCCAAACTTCAGAATAATTAAATCATGTATCAAAATCTATGTAAATGTCTGTCTTTTTCCAAATTAACTTCCTGTTACAATAAAAATGAAAAATCTTATTCAATGGAAGCTGCCATTTTTTGACTGAGCAGATAAATTGTGAAAGAGAAAAATCTCTTTTCTATTAATTTTGGTTGGGAAATAATTTTACTTGGGACCTTATTTGCAAGAAAATTTCAACACAGGTGGATAAATACAAGTTCTAGAGCTTACTGAAATTTTTTCATGAAAATTTCTTTTAATGAAAAATGGCTTTTTGACCAAAATGTACAAACAAGATTTTGGTTTTCAGTAAAAAAAATTGGGTTTTGTTTTCAGTATCATTTTTAGGATTTGGTTTTCACATACTGAAAATTTTAATTGAAAACAGAAAATTCAAAATGCTTTCAAAATCAGAAAAGTGTTCAGTTGAGTTTCATTTTTTCACTGGAAAACTATTTTTATGGGAGATTTTAAATTTCTTCCCCTCATAAATGGCATTTTTTTTCAAACAGCATCCTAGTAATTTCATTTGAAATATTTGTTGATAGGATTTTTATAAAGGTAGCTGAAATAGACCCTCACTGCCCATGAGAAGTGGTGTTCTTTTGTACAAAATATGTGTGTGTGTGTGTGTTTTCAAACTTCCCCCCTCTATCTCCTAAGTGGGGGTGTGAGGTAGTCAGAGAAAAATTTCCTTTTTAGTCAAACTCTCCTTTCACCTTTAACTCAAAAATCTCATTAGAATAACACAGGGCATTTCTCAAACAGGGTGGAATAATAAAAACAAACCTGCTTTGCACTGACATCATTTCCCATACTCTTGCTAGAGAAACATCTATCCAAAACATCCATTTCATTATCTGAGAGCCTTCATATTCATAAATTTATCCTCGCAACACCCCACTGACATAGGGCAGCACTATCCTCCCCATTTTACAGATGGGGACTGGGAAACTAAAGCAAGGAGAGAGATTAAGGGCCAGACTTTCAAAAGTTTCAGAGTAATATTTATGTACCTAGAGATGCACAATGGAGGTGTGGGATCTTCCAAGTGTCTAAGCGGATTAGGCACATAACTCCCATTGATTTAAATACCTAACCTGCTTAGACACATTTGTAAATACCACAAGGCACCTATCAGTACCCACATATTTTGAAAATTTGGCCCTAAGTAGCATGCCCAGGTCACATAAGACAGCTGAGACCCAGCTGGGATTTGAACGCTGTTCTCATGTAGTGTGTTGTGCTGCCTTATCCATAAGACCACACTTCCTTGTCTTTTGTTAGGCACAGTTTAAATCAAGTTAAAATGAAGGTTAAAGTTATAATTCTCTTATCCTAGTTGGCTTCCCACTTCCCAGTTCTCAAGACATTTTGTAAAGCTGCAGTAACAACTTCAGCATCTATACAGAACCTTATCATTCAAGAAATCTCATCTTACTTTACAAAGGACATAAAGAAGTTTAGTAATACAGTGTGCAGGCCACACTAACAATGAAAAGCCAGAGAAATCATGTGAGCATTCAGATTTGATTAAGGAGAGAAATTGGTAGCATCCCGGTGCTCTCTCTGATCAGGGAATTCCATTGAGAAAAAAAGATGCAGTAATACTGTAATGTAATATAATTTAATTCTGAATGATAATTTATTAGCAGGCAAAAATTTGGAAGAATGTTTTCAACACATTGCTTATGAATAGGTTATAGATTAAATCCATGTAATTAACACTTGACTAGGGTTGAAGGGATTGGTACAATTTACCTTGCTGATGGAAGAATTTCAGATGGTTAGTGTTGAAATATTGGAGAGATGGAGAAATATGAACATTTTTTAATGGGAATCTAACCAAAATGGACAAGAAAAGTTGTTTTGATCAGCGCATCAACATATCAATTTGTCTAGTGGTAGGAGCAGTTCTTGGCAAGCTGGAATGTAATATTTTTCCATGTTTTAAAGGCATGAATTTATCTTCACAACATCCCAGTGATGCAGGGCAGCACTATCATTCCAATTTTACAGATGGGGATTGGGAAACTAAAGATGATGCATGAATAATTTAGGCCAGGTCTTCATCCGCTAAGATGGGGTGGAGTTTCCTAGCCAAAGATGGTAGAAATCATTACTTGCAGATGGTGCTATGTGAAAGCTCAGTGTCAGCAAGGAATCAAAGGTACTTCTAGATTATGGATTGAATTGACCTAGTGAGGAAGCGTAACTCCAACCAATGGAGAGTGCACCATGGCTGCAAGCTTTTCAAAGTACTTTCCTCTGCCTAGCAGTATCACCTCAGTCTTGCTTGGGTTCAGCTTCAGACAGCTGTTCTTCATTCAAGAGCTGATCTCATCCAAGCACTGGACCATCTTGGTGGTAGTGGTGTGGTCATATGTGGTGAAGGATAGGTAGAGCTATGTTTCATCTGCATATCGCTGGCACTTGAGTCCATGTCATCTGATCAGTTCACCTGGTGGGTGCATGTAGATGTTGAAAAGTATTGTACAACACCATCAGATAGCTGAACAAAGGAAAAAATCTGTGGGGCTTCATCCTTGCTAGTATAAGAATCCTGCTAGAAAAATTGCGTTATGTGTCCTTGACAATTTTTTTATAAGAAGTGGTCTATAGAGGGGGGGGGGGGGAAGGCAGGAAGGGACAGGAGTTCTGGGTTTTTTTTATATTAGAAACATCAGGTCTTGACTTTCTTTGTTTTATGCTGGAGGATTATAACTGGGTGGCAAGATTCTTCTATTAACCTACCCTGTTATTATTTCTTTAGACTTATATGCTTCCGAGGGCACTTAGCAGGTACTGGAACCCTGTGAGGAGATGGTAATTCATTGGGGTTGACTGACTGTACCCATTATATAGGGGTGGTAGGAATGATCCTCTGGGCAAAGGAATCTAGTCTCAGACTGAGAAGTCCTAATAGTAGAAGCCTAAAAAACAGCCAAACATTTGGGATAAAGTTGATGCCAGTCAACTTACAGTTCATTAGTAAATGCATTCCAAACCTCAGGAAGTGATAAAGTTGGACTTCATACAGTATGTACAACCTTCATTTTGAAGCAAGAATTCTCTGGGGGACGGGGGAGCTAGCAGGAATAATGAAAGTTCCAATAGTCGTAGCAAAGTACTTCTCAATTCACCAAAAAAAAATTCATATTTTTTGCTTAGGGTTGATACCAAATGTGTTTTTAAAATGATTTGTCAAAACTGCCAGCAAATCAAAAAATCTGTTATTCGCATAGCTCTATTTATAATCTAAAGAAATCCGAGCTGTAGCTTTCTCAGCCCTCATTTGGGTGTAGTCAGACTGCTTAAAACTCTGGTGACCTAGAGTAAAAAACTGTTCCACTGGTGCTACCACTAGTGAGAAGGTTGCACCTACTGGGAATTATGGCTCCAAAAACCCCTATTGCAAACAAGGCCTGGATGACCTTGGGTAAATCTCTTAGATTTTGTCTTCACTGAAAGTTTAATCTGGGTTCAACCATGAGCTTTCTCCTTAACATGCTCTGCATGGTCACATGTCACTATGCCACTAATTGTGTCACATGGTGAGGCAGCTACCACAACTTGAGGTATATGGTGGACCCAAGTTAGCTTATCCCCATATTCCTAACCTGAGATAACTGCAGTGAAAATGTACATCAATGGCTGGTCACAACAATCAATAGATGATGGTCCTCCAGTTCCTTCCACAAGCTCCCTGGGCACTCAGTCCTGTGTACTATTTTATCATCTCCCTATGCTCTGAACCTTGACCAGGAGTAGTCTACTTTCAGATCCCTCTGCTCAGTGTCCTCAGTCCCACCCTGCTTGCAGTTTCTCTAGTTTTGGTCATCTCCAGGGTTTGATACAGCAAAACAAGGCCCTGTAGAAAGTGTATGTATCAGCATGCAGCCACATGGATAGAGAATGACATCAAAAACTTGTGGGCCAAAGTGAACAAAGCCCATGCCGTTGGCTCATCAAAGAGGGACCTCCAACAGTAAGATGGTAGATCTTGGCAGCCACTGGATCAGAGGATCAAGCAGACTGGATAGCAAAGCATGAAAATAAAGGGGTTCAAGGTGAGCTGCTGGAACCCCAGGGATAACTGGCAGCTTACAATGGCTGAATGCAGAAGCAATTTGTTAATGGAAAAGCTTTAATGCAAAAGTTAAAAGCTTTTTGGCTGCAGCCTTTGTAAAATGTGACTTGCTGTAACACAATCCTTAAAGGCACTACCAGGAAAATACCCTGGCATGTTAAGGTACCCTCCCACTAGTTCAGAAATCAATTTATTGCTGATAATATTTTGGAGCATAGTAAGATAGAATTTTTCACTCAGTAAAAATCCCAGGCAATCTTTAAGATTCCATGGTAAGGCAAGCTTCCCTCTACCTCCATTGTAACTGACAAGCCCTTTCCAGTAATTATTAGCTCATTTCTCACAAGACACAGATTATCTATATGAAATTCAGGGCTCATTCCTCCTCTGTGTCCAGATTCTGCTTGGTGAAGGAGACATAGGAGCAGGAACCACCTGGAATCTGGTTATGGCTCTCTGATTCTGTGCTGGCCTGGCTCCCACCTAGGGGCTCATTCAGCTTATGCCACTGGCTTAAAGCCCTCAAAAGTGTATTCTTAACTTGACTTAGCTGACCCAAGGTAAAACCCTAGTGAAGACAAGGCAGTTTGTAAACCCGAGGCTCCCGTCTCATCTTTAATTCAGTCTGTTAATTTATACGAAAACTACCTTGTATTCAGTAGGATTTTACCTGACGTTAGCTAACTTGAGTTAAGAATATACCTTTTTTCCAGTGAAGAAGCACCCTTTATGTTCATAGAGCAATGGGGAAGCATAGCTTAGCTCTTCTGCACCCCCGTTCCTGCCCCTGACATGTCATGGTTTTTCCCAGCCTGTCCCCTGCACCAGGAAGGGAGAAGGGTATGTTAGACAAAGCCAGGAGCCATCTCTGTTGGCTGTACATCTGTGAGGAGATCCCCACCAACATAGGAATTGTCCACTGCCAAAAATCCAGCCTTTTTGAGCTGCCTGAAAGGAGCAAAGAGTCTGGATCACATGCATTATCTCATCTGTGTAACTGAGATAATTGTTCACATTGTTGTAGCCATGTTGGTCCCAACATATGAGAGACCAGACAGGTGAGGTAATATCTTTTATTGGACCAACTTCTGCTGGTAGGAAGGTACAAGCTTTTGAGCTACACAGAGCTCTTCTTCAGGTCTGAGGAAGGAACCAGACCATGGGCGGCCGGTATCATAGGCTGGTAGAGGCTGAGCCTCCCCAAACAGCCAGGTGTGGCCCTGCCCATACTCCACCCCCAGTTCCCTTCCTGTTCTGTGGGCGGCTTTCCCCCTGTGCCATGGCCCCAGGTTGGGCTGGAGCTGGGGCTGCGCTGCCTGCCCTCCCGGGGCTCTGGGGATGGGAACCGCGCTGCTTGCCCTCCTGGCACTCTGGGGCTGGAGGCGCTAGTCTGGGGTGGGGGCCTGTGGCCCCGGTGGGGGGCTCTTGGCTCGGTGGGGAGTGCTGGCTGGGCCTCGGGCGGAAGGGAGTCTAGCCTCCTAGAGTCAGCAGTTCTCCTGCCACCCAGGAAACAGACCTTAGGAAGAGCTCTGTGTAGCTTGAAAGATTGTACCTTTCCATCAGTAGAAGTTGGTCTAATACAAGATATTACCTGATCTGTCTTGTCTCTCTAATTGGGATAATATTATTTTATTTATTTACCTAAATGTTGTAAAGTTCTATGTAAGTGCAAACTATTAAGAACAGTCAGTAACAAAGATGAGAAGAGAACTCAGGAGTTGCTCCCACTGAGGCTTAAATCACTAGATTGTGTTGCCTTTTGACTCGTGAATTTTCAATTTTCCACATTTCATTGAAAAAAAATTCCATTCAGCCAAAATTTTACAAAAACTCAACGTTTTGAGGGTGTATGCCAGAGGTGAGCAAACTACAGCCTCCGGGCCACATCCGGCCCCTGAGCTCCTGGGCCCTGGCCCCACCCCCCGCCATTCCCCCTCCCCCACAGCCTCAGCTTACTGTGCTGCCGGCGCAATGCTCTGGGTGGCGGGGCTGCGAGCTCCTGGGGCAGCGCAGCTGCAGAGCTGCGGCCTGACCTGGTGCTCTGTGCTGCATGACGTGGCTGCCTGTCCTGGGGCAGCCGCGCTGCCAGCCACTGGTGCTCCAGGCAGCGCGGTAAGGGAGCAGGGAGGGTTGGATAGAGGGCAGGGGAGTTCAGTTGGTGGTCAGGGGCCGGGGTGTGGATGGGGTCGGGGCAGTCAGAGGGCGGGAAATGGGGGTTGAATGGGGGCAGGGGTCCGGGGGGGCAGGATGGGGTGATGGGGGGCAGTTACGGGAAGGGGGGCAGTCAGGGGACAGAGAGTAGGGGGGGGTGGATGGGGCAGGGGTCCCTGGGGGGGCCATCAGGGAACAGGGGGGGTTGGATGGGGCCGGGCCATGCCTGGCTGTTTGGGGAGGCATGGCCTCCCCTAACCGGCCCTCCATACAATTTCAGAAACCTGATGCAGCCCTCAGGCCAAAAAGTTTTCCTGCCGCTGGTGTACGCTCTTACAAAATGAATGGCTAATAATTTCAAATCATATTCTGAGGGGATTTTCCCCAGTTTTACAAAGCTTTGGTTGAGCCAATCAAATACTTGTGACCTAAGGCACTTTTGAACACAGCATTTCGAGAGATGTGAGGCTAGTGGATTTCTCACAGCATGACACCACAACTGTTTATTTAAGAAGCTCTTTTAATGGTGCAGAGGATTACAAGTCATTACTTAGTATAAATATTTTTTTACTACTGCTATTTCTAGTGCAAAGCGGTTTTCGGCCGGTGGGATTTAGAGGAGACCAATAATATTAATTAGGCTTCTATTCGTATATGCTATCAACATTCTATGCTGTTGGAAAATTGGTCTTAAATTTTAAAAAGGAACTGGAAATATACCGTACAACTTTATTTTGTATAGCATGTTTTCTACAAAATGTATCCAAAATGTCTTTACATTTTTAATTGGTACTGCTATAAAGTTAAATACAAGCAGCTAAGTTTTGCCACCTCTAATCTTACTCTGGTTTCAGTGGGACTACTCATGGAGTAAGGTGTTACTTCTCACTCACAAACCTCCCCTCTCAGATAATCAAAATACTGTTGCTAAAATTATCATTGACACTCACCATTCTCAGCACCTTGCAGCAGTAGGCCCATTCTCCATTGCTTACTTAAATACACAGGCCATCTCATCAAAGTCAAATGCAACCCAAGCCACAGTTGGCTGACATGCCAGTTTCTGTAGCCAGTGGTACACATGGGAGCAATATGGCTAGCACCATGTTTGACCACCTTTGACTCCCCTAATCCACTAGGTCAGGTACTCATTTGTAGCTGGGTGGACTGGAGGCAGCCTTTCTGTATAAGAGTTGACCGGTTCTTTCTCTGCCACCCAGAATACACAGGTTCACAGACAGACTCTTGTGCTGAAGAAGATATATCATTTATTTGCTGCTTCAGTGAGTGATCAATCCACCAAAACAGGGCACAGCATAGGATTAAATGCAAATGTGCCCCCACATTCAGGTGCTCTCTTTAAATACACTGTTACAAAGCTATTCGTTATATATTGTCTAAACACTTTTTCTACCTAGCACTAAGATTAGTTTGCTAACTCAGTTGTTTACCTGATCAGGTGCATCTTTTCACATGTCCCAACATTTAAAATATATATTCTACACATTACTTCCTACAATGATATCAAGTGAGATGTGAACCCATAATGTCTGGGATTGTAGCTGAGCACCTGACCCCACTCAATGGCCAGCTCAGACCGGTGTAAATTTGGAAAATACCATTGACATCAGTGGGCATTGTGGGTGCTCAGTACCTGGCAAAGAGATCCTAAGCTATTTTAAATGCAAGAAAATATGTTGTCTATTCTAGCAATTATTCAGTTTTTTTTAAAAAAATTACCGTTACAAACTGATTCTAAAGGAAAGAAGTGTTTGCTGCATCGCTGAATGGTATTTAGAAGCATGGACAGGTTTTTGGCCATGTAGTTCTCTGAGTAATAGAAGGCCATGCAGGGTGAATCCAATAACAAATAAGATGACATTGTAATTCCATTATTTATAATATATGACAGTACAACCCCAATTACTGTTAAGGTCATTAACGACATTTTGTTGTCTTTGGGTAATGGAGACTTATGCAGACCAATTTGAAGCTTTCAGTTCAATTGATCATGTTTTATGATAAAAAATGACAAGCTTATGGTTTTCATGGTTTGGCTTTATTATGCCTGAGTGGTAACTTGTCAAACCATAGTCAAGGAATGGTTTGTAAAGAACTACAATAGGAAGTACCTTTCATCTCCAGCATCACCACTCTAAATTCAGATTTTGGTCACTTATTTTCATTGTAATTTTATACCATTGTTTCTGGTTTAATTTAAACCCCAGTCACCAATTTACATTTTTATGCACATGAGATGATGTTATTAATAAGGTTAAATGTTGACATGACATTAAGAACCAAATGATCAATAATAGAATACGGTGCTAAAAATGCACACATTAGTTATCACTCCTGATTGCATGTGCAAATGAGGTAGATGTGTGTACAAGTAGCTAGCTAATAGAGATGGTTGAGACATTTTTCACTAAATGTATTTTCATCAAAATATGCTGTTGTGTCTAAGCCAAAATGTTTCACAGATATATATCTATTTCAACAAAGTTTTTGACAGGATTAGTTTCCAAAATCCAGGACTCTCTCATCAGTTTTAATGAGAGGGAGAGAGAAGAATGCCAAAAGGTCAAGTTCTCAGTCAGAAAATGGACATTTTG
Organism: Lepidochelys olivacea; assembly: GCF_965140295.1. NCBI lineage: Eukaryota > Metazoa > Chordata > Testudines > Cheloniidae > Lepidochelys > Lepidochelys olivacea. Next base: position 80,838,652 of record NC_140415.1, on the reverse strand, counting down.
ACAGAATTCCATTTCGTGACAATGTTTGAAAGCTTTTGTTTTCATTCCATGGCTGAATGAAAGCAAATTTGGAAACCTCAGAAGCTGTCACAAAACAGGATTGTCATCCTCTGGCCAGCTTTACTAGCTAGTGTTCTTTGGTCTACATGGTATATAATTATTATTGTAATCACTCAAAAGATTTACAAGCCTTTATGACCAAAGTATACCCAAGCTACTTTCAGAATTTGTAACCTATCATGATTGAGAAGGAGCAAAGAAACAGAAACTAACCCTGTCACCCCTGAGCTACTTCTTAACTCATGAGTCCCGCGCAGATGGGAGGCACCTCAAACCCTTTATATCATCACTTATCTATCCAACGGAGTGACTTTGTCCTCATTCACAAAAACACTTAGAAAACTGCTTTAACTTTAGACATGCTTAAAGTTGAGCACTTTTGTGCTTTCCCAAAAAATGTGACTCATCATTTGATTCTTCGTTCTCTGGAAGGCCAATGAATTGAACAAAGTCCTTATTTGGCTTTACACGATCCTTATTTTGATGTGTTGATCTTTTGTAGAGGATGTAGAGAATGGTTACCATTAAAATGTAGCATATACCATGGGTTACCTTATCACAAAATGGTTGCTGAGATTCTGCTGTTGTTTCCTATTCCAAGTAGAAGAGGGAAAAATGTGATATCTGCTTTACAACTGTAAAAGTGGCAAATGGCCACTTTTTTAAAGGAAAAGTTGATTTTTTTTTTTTTACCCAATCCAGAGCCCAGTGTCTAGCATGAGATCAGGTGCTGAGCAGATGTGTCCTGGGAGAATGATGTGGAATGGCTGGAAGTCACTCCACAGAGGATACTTCAGTCCTTACACACTGCCTTCCCTAGCATGACCTCCTCACGCACCCCGCCCTATTTGCACAGAATTACTCTGTTGAGTATTTTTTGCCAAGGTGTGAGGATAGAAGACCTGCAGCTGCGCTTTCCAGGAAAACTAACAAACACATATTAGCTACAGCCAACTTGCCAGATTGGCTGAGGGGAACCAGCAGGTGTGCTCTCAAGCCTACTGGCAGCAGGTCGCCAGCTGCTCAGTGCTTATACCTGCAGCTGCGATCACACCTGTGCCTGCCTTGTTCCCAGCATTGCTTGGTTCCAGACTCTGGCTCTGACCCTTGCCACTGCTCTGACTATTGGGTCTGATCACCCATGCACTGGTTGCTGACATAAGAACACCAGAATGGCCATACTGGGTCAGGCCAATGGTCCATCTAGTCCAGTATTCTGTCTTCTGACAGTGGCCAATGCCAGGTGCTTCAGATGGAATGAACCAAACAAGTAATTATCCAGTGATCCATCCCCTGTTGCCCATTCCCAGCTTCTGGCAAACAAAGGCTAGGGACACCATCCCTGCCCATCCTGGCTAATATCCGTTGATGGACCTATCCTCCATGAACTTTAGTTCTTTTTTGAACCTTGTTATGCTCTTGGCCTTCACAACATCCTCTTGCATTGTGTTAAGAAATACTTCCTTTGTTTGTTTTAAACCTGTTGCCTACTAATTTCATTTGATGACTCCTAGTTCTTGTGTTATGAGGAGGAGTAAATAGCACTCCCTTGTTTACTTTCTCCACAACTATTATGATTTTATAGATCTCTACCATATCCCCCCCTAGTTGTCTCTTTTCCAAGCTGAAAAGTCTCAGTCTTATTAATTTCTCCTCATGACGAGGTGCTTCCTCAGTTGCAGAGAAGTGGGCTGGATTTGCCTTTAGTGGCCAGTTATTCTTTCATGTGGAGACATAGAAATGGGTGCATTGTCTCAGCAATCATTGAGCAAAATAGTTTCTGCATTGGTCTCTCTTATGATTGCATTGTCACATTTCCCACTGAGGGCTGCTTTCACTGTGTGCACACTTCCCACGCATTTCAACAAGACTCCGCTGTACTCATTACAGCCTGTTCTTTTATCTTCATTACAGAAGATGTTTTATGTATCTCTCCCAGCAAAAAAATGGCTGTTCAGCAGCCTTTGATTTAAAAAGCAAAATTTATTGGCTTGTTTTCTCCTTACTCTTTGGCATTGTCCATGTGCAGCTGCCTTCTGCAGATGTTTTCTGAGCAGACTTGGTGACTTTTAAAACTTTGCTAATGTTGGTAATGTTCCAAGTCCCTGCTACACTGGGAGAGCTGCAGCACACAAGATACATCTGTCCTTAATGAGTGCTGGCTTACCTCCCTACCTTTTAAAATATAATCTCCTTACTTAACACAACGATAAGAGAAAACAGATCTGTAGATTAAATAAACAATCACAGATCTGTTACTACTATTGGTATACATTTCAGACAACAAAGTATGAAACACAGGGCTTTTCATCAACAGTTTAATATGCGCTAACATATAATAAAGAAAGCTAAACACTGCTTTTTATTCCCTTTTGCTGCTACTTCATTTTTATCTTAGCATCGCTTTCCATTTTTAATCTGCATTTGTTTTGCAACTGAATTCTAATCACTGTTGTTCCTCTTATCTGCTCTTGATCTTCTCCCCTTTCTCCTCTTTCCCTTTCCTTGGCCTGCTTCCTCTCCTTTCTCTCCCCAAGTTTCTCCTAGAACCCCTGCCCCAACACTGAATAGATTGCTTCAGCACATCAGAATATGTCTTCATGAAGCACTTTTCCCTTCCTGCCTGTGAGTCTCAAGTCTGCGTAGAAGTATTCTCTCTACACCACTTGTTTTAAAGAGTCTGATCTTTTGAAGGGTAGGATGCTATTGAAGAAGTGCTTCTGAAAAATGTACTTTATTCGGTTATATTTATTCATTTGTTAGTATCTGAGTAGGATACAGATAATGGATGCTTGAGGCTTGGACATCTGTGGAGGGAACCAGTGTTGATTTCTGCTCTCTATTGAAGTAAAAAGTATCAGGCAGGGTTCGGCCCTTTAATTAAAGAGTTCAGTGCCTGGAGCTAGAGCATCTTAAAGGCACTTCTGAAATCCAGAACAATTTAAGACCCCAGTGAGCCAGAGCAGCTGCTTTGTCAGAGCAACAAGAATGTTGTTGGTAACGACAGGCCATGGTCACTGTTAGTTCACGAACATTAGAGCAGAATGTTGATTACAACTGTGACCATTATAAAAGGCAGTGCCTAAAACCATTCATTTCCTGCCCTCTTGGGGACTCACATCTTGGGCATAAATTATACAGGAAACCTAAGGAAGCAGTTAATATTTCAAAGAGCATGTCAAGTGCTATCTTGCCACAAGTGTCATAGGAAAGACTCGAGGGCCAGTTATTAAGGTGGCCAGAGTCTATTTGGGTCAAGAGAACGGAGTTTTCAATCCCAAGATATAAGGAAGTCAAGATTTTTCAAATGGCCAACTTTATTGAACTCACCGTACAAAAATATGGGGTATTTTACTAATTTTTGGATATTTTTGTTTATTTCTCTGTTGTAGGCATCATAAGAACTGCTAAGTATATCTTTTCAAGATACTATTATAAATTATACTTCAACTTCAATTAGGTTTTTTCCTGATTAAATATTTCTCATAAGTAAACATATGTTTTTCATAGAGAGGAATATATAAGATACCACTTGAAGCAAGTGACACATCTTAGTGAAAAAGAAGACAAAGGTCTGTTTTATATTACATAGTCTCGGGGAACTGGTTCTAATAGAACTGTGGCAGGGTTACTGGATCTTAGCAGTATAAATTATATTACAGGGGTTGTGAGGTTGCAAGTATGTGGATAGCTCTGCCAGGAATAGCTATGGCAACTTTCCTTGAGCTATTGCTGCTTGATTTGGATTTTATCATTTGTACAAGGGATATTTCAAATAGCTTTCCTTTCTGTTAGAAACATGGATTTTTAAAAGGGTGCTTACAACTAGTCTAGGATTTGATATGACAGATATTTATATTTAATGCAGAGCAAAACACAAAATACACTTAACCTTTATTCAGTTTGCATTGTAAATGTATTCCACTTTCTTTCAACTGAAGTGAATTATATTAATAACTTGTTATTGTTAAAATGTCAAGAGTATTTTCTTTCTCTTTGAATTATCATTTCTCTGCTCAGGGTATTGGGTTTTGCTTATCGCTCCTGACATGGAAAGGGAGAAATGTAATCTTAAGTGAAATGTTCAGACTTTTCCTGAATAAGTACGTTATTTCTTTTAGATTAGCTCAAGTAATAGTTAGAAAGCTGACATATGGAATGTGGAAGGAGACAGGAACCAGACAATGCACAGAAACTGAAACTCCTTATTTAAAGAAATGGAGTCACTGGGACAAACAGACTGGTATGCACATTGTATCAGGTAATACAGGCTTAGACACTTTTAATTTCCAGTAAGCAGATTTTAAGTGTATCGGTTTTTTATTTTGCTGTAATAATATTCACTATGTACAACCCCAGTGCAATGTTTATTTAATGATACAACCTGAGATGCACAGGAAGAAAAAGTATCTTTGTAAGTGGTTTAAATTTTCCCCCATCTTTACAGTGAGCTTAATATGTTCTACAGAAGACTGGGTAATCAGACAGACCTTAAATAGTCCCCCCCATATACTCTCTTCAAAAACAGATTATTCTGCCTCTTTAGTGATAGCTACATTGTGAGAAACAAGTTAATTCACTATCATACTGGAAACTGAAGGTTGAGGATGATGAGTGTTTATGGTTTGGAAAGAGAAGTTCTTAATCTTTAACTTTTACTTCTCCCAAACCCTCAGAACCAAATAAAAGCAAACAAAAACATAAGCATTATTTGTAGTATGCTATTCATAGTCAGGAATACAGCAGACATTCCTTTTAATGGTTTTGCTCTAGCAAATAAAATCAAATTCAAAGTGATGGCTTCATTAGAAAGTGTATTTGGATCTAAGATGGATGAAATGTTTTATTTTAATTAGAGCCATTCCCTCCAGCTCCATAAATAAATGTACTGCTTTAAACTCCATCAACAGGGAAAATCTGGCTACAAGGTTGGCAGCCGCAACAAAGCTTTCCTTCCTGTTCTGAAGTTGGTGCAAATCAAAGTGTGTATACATGTGTTTGTGTGTGTGTGTGGCCTGTCCTCATTTTCAAATTATCTCCAGGGCCTTACACTTTTAGCTAGCAATGGATTCAGCTGTGAAGCGGAAAAATAGCAATTCTTTGTTTTATAGGATGCTCTTTAATGCTTTGCATTTCTCTTTAAAAATAAAAATGAATGTTGAGACTCAGTATTATTAGACAACAGTAATTATTTTCACCAGACTGTTGTTTTTTGTGTGTGTGTGGGCTGAGCAAAAATCTCCATGTCATTTCTTTTGGGCTCAGCACTGCTCTCCTTCCTCAGACAAAACTCTCACTGGCAGTCAACAGCCATTTTCTGGAGTAAAAAGCACAGGATTAGACCCTGCAATGGCAGCAATGATTTTCACAAGGAAATTTCCTTACCAAAATTTTTCCTCTATATACAGTATCTCATATCCATGCTACTCTTCTTAGCTTTCATTCTGAGCAATCATTAGTGTTATGCACTGTACTAGAGGTAGCTTTCCTGTACTTCTAAGACCTTGTAAAAACAAGAGCTTAACCCAGAATCAAAAGTGTAAAATCCAAACACACCAAGCTCTAGAAAAGCTGGGGTTTGCAATTGAATGTCACAGCTTGCTCCTTTTGCTATAATAGGTTCAACTAAAACCTGGATCTGATCACCCCAGAATTTGGGGGCAATTCTGATCTGGATCTGACCTTTGGGTCACCAGCTTTACTCTCCCTCTCTCTAAAATGAGAATGTTAAAGTTGAAACTGTCTTAACGTATGGAAATGTTGCTCTGTCCTTCTGGCATTCATAAAGGGTTTCTTTAACTAAAGGTATTTGACAAATGCATATGACAAAACATATTTTTTTAAATTCTTGTCTACTTTCAAAGCACTGTATTCCAGGCACCTTCCTTTCCTAAAGGAAATGACCCAGTGTTTGCTGGAAAGTTTCATTTTTACCATAGCTAGAAGCAGCATTAAACAATGTCTTGCAGGTTCTTAAATTATATAGCAGAAACCAATTATTATTAATTGAAGTGAGGTTGGAAGATGAAGCATGTGGAAACAGCAACTAGTTCCATCATGTTGTCCTGTAATTGTAAAGCTGCCTACACTATCTTTCCTTAGTTATGAGCCAGTTTCATGTGACAAATTATTCTTGTTCCTCCTTTCCCACAAGAGTCTTTCATATTAATGGGTCAAGAGTTTATTAAGGATATGTTTATTTGTATTATTACTATGTTTGAGCCCTATTTATAAACCTAGACTTCCTAGTTAAGGATTGTTAATGAGTTGTTTTTTCTAATAACCAGTGCTTCCACTAACATAAACAGAATGTAGTATATAATTTTTCCATGTAATAAAATATATACTATTTATTGGGCTTTTAAAAAGAAGCTGACATGAAAAAGTGCTGTGTTCCTAGGGACTGCTTTGCAGATAAACATGGTTTTGTCTATCAGCCATTTATAAGACATTTTTGGTCCTTTTGAAAATCATATTATCATCTGTGATAGTCAGAACTACTGACCTAAAGATCCTCTCCAACCTACACCAAAAAGGTCTCTCCTGGCAATTAAAGTGGGGCAAAATATTTATCACACGTGTGGAGGTTTTTATGTGCCTATTTTTGAGTTTTCAAAAATGCTGTGAAATTAGAGCCAATTGGTAAAATTTCAGTGTTTTGAGTGAGCTTTTGCAGGTGACTTTTCGCCATCAGAATGTTTTTGAAAAGTCAAAGAGCCATTTGACTGCATAGGTATGGGCTGGTGGGGAGGAACCCTAAAAACCTGGTGGGCTGGGAGCAGAAGTTTATTCCCCAGCCCCTCTGTCTAATAATTCTTTGCACTCCAGATAACGTTTGCGAAACATTACATAGTTAAGACACACATGAGCCCTATGAGGTAAATAAGTATCATTAGCCCAGTTTTACAAATGGGGAAACAGGCACAGCTGAGTCACAAAGCAAATTAAAATCAGAAACAGGATCGGAATCCAGGTCACCGGACTTTTTCCTGCGTCTAATTCACTAGACCAGGAATGGGTAACTTTAAGGCAGTAGAGGGACACAAAAAAATACTAAAATCCTTTGGTGGGCCAGTGTTGTGATACTGAGGGGTGGCAGTGCTGTAGGCAGTAATTTCCCACGTTGTATGTGTGCAACTGATTGTTCCTTCCTAAATGGAGTACTTTGCATTTGTTCTTATTGAATTTCATCCTATTTACTTCAGACCATTTCTCCAGTTTGTCCAGATCATTTTGAATTTTAATCCTTTCCTCCGAAGCACTTGCAACCCCTCCCATCTTGGTATCTTCCGTAAACCTTATAAGTGTACTCTCTATGCCATTATATAAATAGTTGAAGATGATATTGAACAGAACCAGACTCAGAACTGATCCCTGTGGGACCCCATTCATTATGTCCTTCCATCATGAGTGAACCACTGATAACTACTCTCTGGGAATGGTTTTCCAACCAGTTTTTCATCCACCTTACAGTAGTTCCATCTAGGTTGCATTTCCCTAGTTTGTTTACGGGAAGATCATGCGAGTCAGTATCAAAAGCTTTACTAAAGTTAAGATAGACCATGTCTGCTGCTTCCCCTCTGTCCACAAGGCTTGTTACCATGCCAAAGAAAGCTATCAGGTTGGTTTGACATGATTTGTTCTTGATAAATCTATGCTGACTTACTTATCACCTTATTATCTTCTAGATGTTTGCAAATTGATTGCTTAATTATTTGCTCCATTATCTTTCTGGGTTCAGAAGTTAAGCTGACTGGTCTGTAATTCCCAGGGTTGTCCTTATTTCTCTTTTTATAGATTGGCACTATATTTGCCCTTTTCCAGTCTTCTGGAATCTCTCCCATCTTCCATGACTTTTCAAAGATAATCACTAGTGGCTCAGATATATCCTCAATCAGCTCCTTGAGTATTTTAGGATGCATTTCATCAGGCCCTGGTGACTTGAAGACATCTAATTTGTCTAAGTAATTTTTAACTTGTTCTTTCCCTATTTTAGCCTCTTCTGATCCTATCTCATTTTCACTGGTATTCGCTATGTTAGATGTCCAATCACCATCAACTTTCTTGGTGAAAACCGAAACAAAAGAAATCATTAAGTACTGCTGCCATTTCCACATTTTCTGTTATTGTTTTCCCTCCCTCATTGAGTAAAGGGCCTACCCTGTCCTTGGTCTTCCTCTTGCTTCTAATGTATTTGTAGAATATAGAACAATGGGGTCCAAATTAGCTGTTACCACTCAAGAAAGAGATCTTGGAGTCATTGTGGATAGTTCTCCGAAAACATCAACTCAATGTGCAGCGACAGTCAAAAAACCTAACAGAACGTTGGGAATCATTAAGAAAGGGATCGATCATAAGACAGAAAATATCATATTGCCTCTAGATAAATCCATGGTACACCCACATCTTGAATACTGCATGCAGATATGGTCGCCCCATCTCTAAAAAGATATATTGGAATTGGAAAAGGTTCAGAAAAGGGCAACAAAAATTATTAGGGGTATAGAACAGCTTCCATATGAAGAGAGATTAATAGAACTGAGATGACTAAAGGGGGACTATGAAAAAGGTCTATAAAATCATGATGGGTGTGGAGAAAGTAAATAATGAAGTGTTGTTTACTCCTTATACCACAAAAACCAGGGACATGGTGCTGGCCACTTCTGAGAGCGGCGCGGGGCCTGTGGTACCACGGGGGGCAATCCCGCAGGCCGGATCCAAAGCCCTGAGGAGCCAGATCTGGCCCACGGGCCGTAGTTTTCCCACCCCTGTTCTAAAGCCAGGTAGCCCCCGTCAGAGAAGAGGGCTGCTACTGAAAAAGTCTATAGGGAAGTAGTCTGTGGTTTTTCCCTGAGTGGAGAGAGTTGGAGGCTGGCAAACCTAGATGGGGGAGCCCAGTATGTAGGCAGAAGCCCAGGGAAACACCAGCAAGAGGTGGGGCTTTGGCTGCTTGTTCTAGGGTGCCTGGGCTGGAACCCAGTGTAGAGGGCAGGTTGGGGTTACCCTATCAGTGAATGGGGAGTGGCAAGTGTGTTGGAGGTGTGGCAGCCAGACAGCAGATCTGAAAAGACTGTGAATTCCCTGGAAGGGGAGAACTTTAGTGACGTGGCAGGAAGGCCAAGCCAGAGAACGGAAGTTGCAGACTGGGAAGTGAGCAGAGCAGCAGAGTGAGACAAGACAGGTGAAGACAACACTGGAGGAAGAGTGCAAGCTGGCAGAGCTAATTCTTAGTTGGGCCAGCAGGAGGTGCTGCTTGCAGTGAGTGAACCCTGTGACAGGGGGTCTGATATTTTCCTATCTCTGGTTACAGAAATCTTAACTCATATCTACTCTCAGATGTCATTTGCCTACCTGTATGGTAAATACCATTGTCCCATTTTATAGATTGGGAAACTGTCACATAGAAGCTAAGGGGAAACTCTAATTTTCTTAGAAGTAAATGAAGAGACTCCTACTGACATCAATGGAAATTAATCCAGGTGTTAAGAAATTTCCCCAAATGGAAGAAGAGGAACCCTGGTTTTCGGAGATTAGGCATGGCCTAGCACTAGAGAAGGCCTGGAGCTCCATCACTCAACATGTGTGACCATGGGCAAGTTACTCAACATCTGAGCCTCATGGGTGGCGCATGAACTGCCGGCTGAAGGAGGCTAGCCCCCAGTCCCACCCCTTCATCCAAGACCCCTTCAACCCCCCACCCGGAGCCCAGAGCCACCCCCCAACAACTGCAGCCTCTCGCCAAGTCCTGCTGCTAGCCCCCCAGCCCCAAAGGAGCACTGGGAAGATGGGCAGCACATGGCCCCAGTCTCCCCAGCCTAGGATTGTGGGCGGTGTGCAGTCCCAGCCTCTCCAGCTCCGGAGCGGTGGGAAGGCACGCGGTGCACGGCCTCAGCCTCCCAGGGGCAGTGAGCGGCCAGCAGCCCCAGCCTCCCCAGCTCCAGAGTGAGGGAAGGCAAGTGATGTGCGGCCCCAGGCCCAGTGGAGCACTGGGGGGCTGGTTGGAGCCAGTGCTCCGCTGGGGCTGATTGGATCTGGAGGACTGGAGCCTCACGCAGGGAGCAGTCGTGACCTATAGTGGAGTCACCTCTGGCTTTTTGGGGAGGCAAAGCCTCCCCTCGGCCTATGCAACCCGCCACCCATGCTGAGCCTCAAATTGCCCATGGGTAAAATGGGAACCATATTTATCTGCTTTATTACTACTGTACATAGTGTAAGTGAAAAATCAAGCCCTAAGGCCACTTTACACTGCCAGAACATGGGAGTAGAGCTCAGAAATTCTGGCTTCCAGTCCTCTGCTTACTGCCCAACATTGTGTGGCTATCAGAAGCCACCACTGCTTCCTGATCCAGATTGTTCACTATTCTCAAGTGTAAATTCTGAGGCAAGGTGAATTCTTCCATATTTGCGTGTGCCTAAGGGGGTGATTCAAAATCAGAGAAAACGGCAAATAAATCGTCCTGAATTTTTTGTTACCAATTTCATCTAGCCACTGCCTTAGTTTAAGGGATGCCCCAACAGTTAATCTTCAGTATAAAATACAGAGGGGCACTTCAGTGACTGAACAGTACTGTAAAGCAAGGAGAATCCCACACTATGGAATTCTCCTTTCCTGAACTTGGTGCAAAAAAGCTTTGGAGGCATCAAATCCACCTTCACAATGCCTGGTATACTTGGCTGGTCACAGGCACAAATTAGAGGATCCTCAAATGCCACTTTGCCTCTCACGGGGCTACAACAGCCCCAGAGAATAGCTGGAGTGCAATGTGCTATAGCTATGCCCCTTCTCCCGTATGACTGGAATGCCTGTACACAAAATACTACAGTGTGTTATTGTAAATCCTTTCTGGCTGCTCTCACCTGATGTAGAAAGGTCTGACACTATCCCATCCCTTTGCACACTACAGTATAGCCTATTTTATCCTCTGTTACTTTGCAATTAAGTTTATTTTAAGTTACATTTTCTCTTGCTATGCATCCTGACATTTTTACATGTTATCTGTTCATTAAGTTTTGATATAGTGAATTATCTTTTTTATACAAGTTGTTTTCCTATGTATTTTCCACAGTCTGTTGTTTTCTCAGTTTTCCACTAAATTATTATTTTCTCTGTATTACTTTACAAGTTGTAATTGCTTTGTTATCTATAAAAGAAAGGTAGGTTCAATTTACTCCTTTCATCACTGACAGAGCCTTGGTGAATGAATTGCAACTCTCCTCATTACCATAGCTTTGTTCTGCTCAGTTTTAATGATATTTGCCCTTGTTATCTTCTTGTAACATTAGCTGCAAAATCTTGTGGTTTAAAATACACACACACACACACACTATTTAGCAAAATGAGTTGATAAAAAAGTTTGCATTTCATATAATTAAATAACTGAGTCAGAATTCAGTGAGTAAACACGGCAACACAAAGCAAGGGTAGACAATGCTGCTTTGATACAACAGAGATAGCTGGAGCATGACTAAGAAAATTTGTGTTATTTGGCCCAGGGAAATTTTGATTGGGTCAAAACAAATGCAATTTTCTTTAAACATAGGTTCCCTGCCCTCAAAACTGATGCTTCTCCAACCCTGCCATCCTATTTCTTTCTGTCACTCTTCGTCTTCCCTACTCCTTCCCCACAAAGGAACTGTTCTCCCCTCCTTCATACCTTTTTCCTATAGTAAACCCTTTTCCCTCCCCCATCCCTGAAAGGATACTACTTCTCTCTACCTCCAGTACAATGAAGCAGCATGCTAATGTGTAAACCTGCTGATTCCAAAAAGTGTCATTATACCACTCTGGACCTATTGGCCTAATTTAAGCAATATCTTCTGAACGGTGTTACTGCCAAAACAACTGCCAAGTGTCATCTAGTTTAATTCAAATTTAGAGATCAATTAAGAGTAGATTATTGGTGCAATCAATTTCTTTACAGCATGAAATAAAATATACAACATTAATATTTAAGGCAAGTAAAAATATAACTCAAAACTTAAAAAAAGCTCCAGTCTGAGTATGAGCAGTGTTTCTTTAAATCTGTAGCAGGAATTCAAGAAAGAGCAACTGGAGGATGTTTTAGATGGAGGCTCGAGAGCAAAACAGACAACTGGAAAAACGTTAGGGCTAATCCTGTTTTCCTGATTCTATTAAAATTCCTTGTTCTGTGTTTGCAGAAAGCAACTCTTCCTGTAATTTTTTTAACCATTGTCATGTGATGTAGTGTCAGAAATTGACTCACTTTGACCAGAATAAATAAGAAAATGCCAAAGTTAAACCCGCCACAAGACTTCCAGTTTGATTAAACTCATGAAATGGCCTGAATGTAAGGAGCCCTTCATCAGATTCCAAAACTGCAATATAGCTTAAAACAAAGAGAGGCGATACACAGATCTGCCATTAACTTATGCATGGGGAATGTTGCTGAAAATATTTATAAATCATTTGCCTTAACTTTATCTCTTTCCTCAGTAAACCTTGTTCTTTAAAAGTCTGATGAGTATTTTCTTCCAAAAAGCAATGCAGTGCATGAAGGGCATGCTTTTATGTACAAGGATGTACAGTTATGTAGAAAGTATGGAGACCTTTCTTGGGGCTTGTCTAGATGAACACCCACTACATGGCAAACTGAGGTGTAACTCTACATTACACCAGGCTGCTGCACACTAACTGTTCATGTGGACCCTGATGCTGCACAATAAATGTTCTCTAGTGTGCTTTGATTTACTCTGCTTTGAAACATGAGTGGGTGAAAGAGCATTAGGGAAATTTTAATGAGCTGCAGCAGGGTCCATGTGGATATTTAGTTGTGCATCAGGCTCATGTGCTGTAGATTGATACCCTCACTTGCCGCGCATGGGGTGTTCATCTAGCCACATCCTAATGGCCAGATCTGATCAATTGGTATCAGTAAGGAAGAACACATAAGAGAGTGTCTAGTAGCTGGGATTTAAAACAAGGAACCTTCAGAAAAATGAAGGGTAATGTGTTTGTACTGTACCTAGCACAATGGTCTCTGATCCAAGATTAAGGCTCCTACATACTAACACAATATTAATAACAATAATGTTTGAGCTAACTATGAAACCGTGGTGAAACTGACATGGCAAGATGAGCTAATGAAAAAGGAATTTACCCTGCAAGAAGCATAGTGCGTGTAGAAAATAAAATATTCAACTGGTACATCCATGTCTAAATTGACTTGAAGAGGTTCAGTGACGCAGAAAGAAAAGAACAACTTATTCTTTCAACATAATGCAAGTTATGAAGGCAATTGAGGCTCCTGGACTAACATTAAGTAGAGAAAACTGTATACTACAACAAAACCAACTGGTGCTGATACACAACTGAAAATTGTATCAAAGACATTAAGACATGATTTGTCCAGTTACTTATCAGAGTCCCACATCTAGGCTGTGAACTATATGAAGGGAGCTCTCCAAAAATGATGATTTGATTGCCTAGAACTGTTTTTTAGTGTAACGGTTCTTGCAGGATGACAAATTGGAACTATATAAGGGCCACCGGACATCACACAATGTTAGGAATGAGCTTGCATGTTATTGTTGTGGTCCAGAATAGGTCAGGACCTAAAACACAAGATGTAGTCATTTAAGTCCTACAGATGGCCAGCAGAATACAATGTAAAGAATCAAGCATTACTTGATAGGATTACTTGATACTTTGGAAAAGAATAGCACTAGATCTGTTTGAAGAAAAGGATATACATTCACTAACCTTCTAGATATGTAGAAATTCTACGTCTCACTAGACCCATTAGTCACAGGCCATACAAAAGTTAAAAGGCATCTTGTCTTATTTTGGCATTCCAGAAGAAGCTAGCTCTGAACTCAAGCTTTGGGGATAGAGCATGTTACTTTATAGCCCCTGTAACTCACACTCTGATGGATTTGTGCAGAAACTGTCATGGATTGCTAAGAAAACACAGCAACAAAAATGCCCTGTACTAGCTCTGTTGAGCAACTCACTCCCATGTCAATCATTGGAGTAACTCCAGTTCAGTTGCTTATGAGCCTTACAAGTAAATCTTTGTTTTAAGCAATCCTGTTTAAAGGATGAGAGTGTGAAGGAGGCCAAAGCAGAGACCTCATGCTTTCTTTCATGGCTATCAGTATGCCAACACAAACTTAAACCAGGACATCCAGTCCTGATAAAACTGAATGAAGGAAAGTATTGAACATCACCTGTTTTCACCACATATAACTGCACCTCAAGATTCTACATGTTTGAAATTGATGTAGTTATTCAGTAAAATAGCAAGAGATGGCCTTTTCATCTGGTTTCAAATTCCGTTGAATTTCTATGTTATCCCTAGTAACAAATGTACTCACTCCACAGACTTCGTGAAGAGAGATGATTGAACAGGATCCTACCATGCTGGCACTTAATAATTCAAAAGAATCAATTGGGCAAAACTCTCCTCAGGGCCAAAAGATGATCAGATGAGACAAAAGGTGAAGCCAGAGTCTCCTCTGGATCTTTCTGTGATTGTTTCATCGTCTCACCTGGGTTGTGTACTTTTAAATGTGCTGAATATCATATGACAAAGGGTTCCCTCAGGGGAGAGGATGCTGCGCTGTTTAACCTCTCCTCTGCCTTTGGCAATCTTGTCACTCCCTCCCTCAGTTGAGCTTTATATTTCTAAATCTAGTCTGTACAATCTGATTGGTGGGAGTGTGCTTTATGTACACTGAAGCTAGAGCCTAATGTCCCACACCATATCCTTTGTGAGGAATAGGCATGGAAAGGGGAGTCTGATAGAGGGAAGATGGGACAGGAAGACCCTGTCCCTTGAGGGAAACTCAGGTTTACATGTTGTACATCAGTGGCACCACCAACCACACTAATGTATCTTCTAATTCTCTTCAACCCAGCTCCTAATGTCCTTCCTCACAGCCCCGTTCTCTCCTATGCAGAAATAAGTTGCACAGAAAAGATAAAACTCCATTATTTTAGTTTGTGGCATTTTCTGATCATTTTTCTGTTGTGAGGTGGTAGGATGTCTTTTGCCCTCCACCTACGAAGTAACCTGAGGCTTCTACCCCATAGCTCATGGATCTACTTAGAACTGTGGGACTTGCAGAGGATCCAGTGAGGTAAGGAGCATTCAAGTACATGCCCCTCATCTCTACTTGGCCTCACCTTTTAGAACCAAGGACGTGGAGCCAGCAACATATAAGCGGATCACCACCAACTGTTATGTGGAAAGCAGTCTGAGAACTGCTGAGCTACAAGGATCATGTTTGAGAGGACTGCTCCCATTAGTATTGTAGTTCAGAGAATATTCCTGTCCTGTCCTTTCCATGTGCACTTGATTGCCAGAAACTATGCAGTAACTGTGTAGAGAAAGGTAATTTCATTTTGTGGAGCCTTGTGAAACTTGGGGTTGTTCTGATGTGGAACAGAAACCAAACATTTAAAAATTCTCCACAAAGGGCTTGGAGTCCCCAGTTTAAGGACACTCCACCTGGCTGACTTCCCAGAACCATGGATTGTAGAGGTCCTGGGTTTCCCAATTCAACGGCCGTCTGTGTAGCTAGCTGCCCCACAGTGTTATACCAATAAAATAAAAACCAGCAGCATCTTATTAAAAGGGAAAAAGCAAAATACCACATTTATTGTGAATACAGAAAGAATCATAGCAAGCAGTTAGTTATAGTTATAACATTCCATTCAATCTCATATTCATTCACACACACACACACACACACACACACACAGAGGTTCTGCAAGGTTGTTATCATAGTTACCAGCCTTAGAGTTGCTCATGCCAAGCCACTGGCCAGGTGGCTTGGACATGAGGAGGGATCAGGGCCTTGTCAGATGCTCATCTGATGCTCCTGGAAGTTGGTTTGCAGAATCAGACCCCCAAAGTTCTCACTTTCTAGAGTCCATTTTTATAGGAGTTCCTTCCTATGCCAGACTATGGGAATTGCTTCATCATGCTGTTGCTGAATCAATCAGCAGATAGCAGATTCCTGACGGCTCCGTGCTGCCAGATGTTATCTTGTTCTTTGGTTCTCCCATTCTTGAGGCTGTTGGGTGGATTCCAGTCTGCCCTCCGGGGGTCCTCTGGTTATTTCCACTTGACGCCTTCTTCAGCCGATGGACACTGGATTCTTAGGCTGGCACCTCCCTGATCATTCACTTATTATCCACACCAAGCATCCATCCACATACATCCTCTATCTCTATTTTAATCACAATTGTTAATACAACAAAAGGGCAGGGAGTCTCTGGGTGCTGTTTCTGTTGTTACAGAGTATTGCTTTGAGTCTCTCTCGGTGTGAATTGCTTTGAGAAAAGACTCTGTCTTAGAATGTACTAATGCAATTAGCAGCTTGCAAGTTTCACACATAGAGGGAGAGAAACAGTACCAAAAACCAAGAGACCTCTTAATTAGTAATACCCTGGAATTTAAACTATGGGGAATCAAACTCATTTGTGATTTTAATACAGAACTTCTTTAATATGATCCAACATAAACCAAACATTTAAAAATTCTCCACAAAAGGCTTGGAGTCCCCAGTTTAAGGACACTCCACCTGGCTGACTTCCCAGAGCCATGGATTGTGGAGGTCCTGGGTTTCCCAATTCAACGGCCGTCTGTGTAGCTAGCTGCCCCACAGCCACAGACCCTACAAACTCCCGGATCCCTGACTTGGGAGGAGTCCACCTGGCTGGCTGCCTCAGAGTCATGGACCCTGGAAGCCTAGTGATCACCAGCTCTGGGGCAGTCCACCTGACAGGCTGTCCTGGAGCTGTGGACCCTGGAAGCTCTAGAAGTCTGTGCTGCTGAGGAGCCCCAAGCCTGGGAACTTGGGAAATAGCCCTCTAGGGCTTCCTGGCTCCCCATCATCCCCCCTGGCAAGCTGTGGAGGAATCAAGGAGCTTTTGTGCTTAGGAGTCAGGGCGTGCAAGGTTTCCAGGCCCCTTATCAGTCTACCAGGTGCTCTGCCAAATCAGGGAGCCTAGAGGCTTGGTCTGGCATAGAGCCAGGAGGGAGATCTGGCAGAAAATGAGACTGGTTTTGATCAGACCTTTGTCAAAATCAAACTATCTCCCTGGAATGTTTTGATTTTGATGAATTGGCATTCTTTGATGGGAAAGTGTTTCACTGGAAAATTTCCAGCCAGGTCTAAAACTGAGTGCTACCATGACATGTAGCCTAAGGGAGGAGGAAGCTATTAACACCATGAGAGTGTTAATATTCTGTGTCATTGGTCGTGGATAGCCTCTCTCAGCAACAGGTCAATAGTACTCTCTTTTTAGAGAGAAATCCAGTAGCAGTTAATGTCATTTACCCTTTCACTGTATTAATTAGTTTTTCAATCTACTTCAGCTCCTTTGTACTTGCATAAAAAGATGTGTTTTGGGATTGTTGACCCCCAGCCTATTTTGGTTTTTCTGTGTTTGGATATTTAATCTTGACGCTTCATTATCTTTTTTTCTTGCTAATAAGTGATTTTCATCTAGGAATTAGCTCATAAAATCTGTAAGGAATTCCATATGCTATGCATTTGCAAGCGATGCCCCATTACTAGACAGTGACTGAATGGAGAGTCTGTTGGATGCTTGCAAGGAAACAGATTTTTGCTCTCAGTTATAATTTAGCCTAAAAGATGTTTACAGACTTTTGTCTCCTACATTTTTCTCTTCTTGTATTTGTAGTACAAACAGAAATGGGATAGTTCTGTCATTTTCTTAAGTGAAGGGAGATTTAATGCTGCAAATGAACAATGGTACAGAAATGAAAACAAACACATAGGCAATAGTAAAAACCAAAACAACCCATAGATAACTTTTATAATTAGTATGATAGTGCTGGTCTCTTGGAACAAAATGTACAATAGCTAGTAATATTTTCCCTTGTTCTTGCTATGTTATCTTCACTATCATTATAAAACGAGTATACTAGCTAACTCTAATACCTTTTCCACACTCCTTTTTATAACCTTACCTTGATTAGTGATGAACACAGGTGGAGTTATTAGTCTAACACAGGTGGAGCTTTTGCTTTAGCTCCCTTCTTTTAACCATCCCAATATAAGAACAGAGCAGGTAGCTGCCCTGCTCTTAGAATATCATAGTCCTAAGTATGCTGTTATTACAACAAGCTCTGGGTAGTTCTCCTGAGGATAGGCTTCCTGTAGGTGAGTGTAATTCTGGAAGAATTCTTAAGAGCTGTTTATAATGTAGCCACTATTAATGACAAAACAATTCAATCCTGCTACAGCACTAAAAATCTTCATGGTCTACTTTCAATTCCAATTAAATGTGAAGTAGCAGCTCACCTACAAACAAACACAATTTCAAACAATTTATTTGAACTATGTGAAGCCAAACAAGCCTTGAAGAGCTATGCACAAACCTCAGAATTACGTACGATCAGAGTATGTAATATCAAAGGCCTTCTGTTAGAAATGGTTTCACCATATGCTTATAATGTTAGGGGCAGATCTCAGCTGGAGAAAATTTTCATGAGTCCTTTTGTAGATTCCTAAAGTACTAGGCTCAATCAAGAGCTTTAGTTTTCAAGGATTATATTTGAGAAAATTCAAACATAAGTAGTCAAACAAGCATATAGATCTACAAGCTCAAAAGCTCCTGGCCTGCAGACGGCCTACTGTAGCTTAATGTCTTTCACAAGTATTTTTGGTCTATGGCAGCATTCATTTGCTGTATACTGGAACTCCAAAACCTATAAGGAGTGCAAGTTCAATTTAGCTATGTATTTCTTAGCTTTAATTAATACATTTCAATATATTCATTCTTAGAAAGTACCATAAAATCTGTCTCAAAGATCAGAGAAAAAAATCTGTTGTCTGACCGAACTGAACATTATCTTTTGTTGAAACAAAGTTTGTATTGGAAAAACTGGGTGTCACATTAAAGGATGCTTAGGAGTGGAGGTTGCCAGTTCGTGCTGGTGCATTGCACTTGTTTCTCTATGAAGACTGGGCAATCTCTCTAAAGAGTTAGTGGGACTCATTGTTGCACATTAGAAGTTACCAAATAGAAACAGCTTCAATATATTAAAAAGTTGTGATATCAGAAAGCAACTGTAAAGGATCTTTTCTAAATCAAAACAGCACAATAGAACTGAGTCTAAACTTCTGCCCATTGTAAGGAATGGCATTTGCTTAGTGGATGATAATTAGCTTTTACTATGACTTAATAGACTCATCTTCTATGATTGGGGCAGTGAAGCTGATAAAATTCTGGCTGTGGAGTTAAAACAGAACAACTAAAAGCTATATTAATTCTATTTGTCTAGAATTGCTGGGAAATTTGGCAAGTCTTTCCAAAATCTTTACGCAGTACTGTCTCAGCCTGGAGGAATGGGAGATATTTCTAAAGCACTTGGAAAGGTTAAACAAAGAGGCACAGAAGTGGCTTTATATTGCTATGTCTACTTCAGCAATTGATTCTGCTGTGAAATTATTTGTCCCCTTTAAAGTAATGTAGGCCAGACAATTTGAGCAGTGAAATATTTTCCTTATCACAATGATACACTGAAGTCAGCAGGTTTCTCTGATTATTTATAAGGATACCTCAATTTTCGATAGGTCTGCAGAAGAGCAAGGATCCCCCTGGCCCTCTGAGTTTCTACCCCCTCCATTGTATCCATGAATGTAACAAGAAAATTCTGTCAAAGAGCTTAACCCAAAGGCTCAGATTCTATGGAAGAAAGGTAGTAATATCTTATCTGGTATATTTGTATCTCAAATTTGAAAAGATTTGCTCAACTCTTCTCAGATATTTATTAACATAATTCAATAAAACAACTTTTCAGGTAATGACTTCTGATATACAGTACATAGACTTCAATCCTATCAACCCTTGTTCAGATTTCACTAACTGAGTTAGGTCAGGCTGGGCTAGTACTTGAATAGAAGACTCCTTGCAATGAACCCCTGGGTGCTGCTGGAAGTGTTGCTGGTGAACCAGCAGATAAGCTATTATACTACTGAAGGTAGTCTCTTGCGTGAGCAGTATATCTGAACTCCTGACCACTAATTAGTGTTTACATAGTATTAAAATATGCATGGTATTTAATAGAAAAGTGAGATGTCCTCTTTGCCTTAGAGTAAAGCTGTAACTTGATCAACAGTGATTGCTTTGGGAAGGGAAAGGGAGGATGATGGTGACAGGTAAAGAACATATATTGGTTTTTGGTGGTAATATATGAATCAGGGAGTGTCCAAGGTATATGTGAGTGTTTTATTACTTGAAAGGGCAGGCTCAAAGTTGTATGCTTATGATCATTAAGATATCATGGCACTTTATATAACATCAAGCTTAACTTCCTACTCATAGTCACATTCTGCTACCTAAATTTCCCCTCTGACTTGTACTATTTTGGTGCATTATTCTATAGCTGTATTTCACCTCAGAGGTGTCTCCACCTCTTTGGTGGATGCAGTAATTCTATATATCTCTTAATACTGTACATGGTGGTTGCAGATCTTAATTTATTAATGTTGGTAAAATGCTATGAATACCCTTAGCAGAATAAGCTTAAATGATCATTTTAGCAAAAAGCTGTAAATTCTTATCCTGTACAGTCCTTTCTTTGTTTTAATCTCCAAACACAAAATTCCATATCGTCATTGAAGGGAGGTGGTAGGCCTCACTAGTGCTTACTGCACTAGCCTCTTCTGTCTAGAAACCTAGGTTCTAGTGTGAATTAACCTAGGTAATAAATTTTTCTTTTTTGTGGGATGGTTTTTAGAGTGAAATGGCTGCACTCCATATTTAAGGGACACTGTGCAGTGCTACAATTCCTGTGGACTCTCAGAATCTCTCACGAAATACAGGGGCAGAACATAATGATATAGCCGGGTTAGGAGTCAGATAGCAGGTGGTGGTGATCACTTTTTCTTATTGTTAAACCAATCCCCATTGAAATAGTACAAATGGTGACTAGGAACAGATAATCAAACTGATTTTCACATATGACCTAGCTGGGATTTGGAGAACTCAGATTTCCAGAGGTGACATGCAAGTGAAGTAACATTGCATAGGCTCACTCTCTCCCTCCCCTACTTTACATTCCATTAAAGGCCAAGTATGCGAAGAGTCTGTCTTCACCACTTTAGCAAAATATATAACAATGCTTATGTTTCCTAATAAGCCAATAACAAGTTGAAACCAGGGACCTTGAGAGCCTGGCCTGCCAAGGAGCTTCCAGGCTTGGGGTTTCCAGTCAGCCTGCCAGGCTGGCTGATGAGGAGCAGGCGGGGAAGCTGGCAGGAAACCAGGTAGCAGAGTTCCAATCGAAACCTGCCTGATTTCAATTGGAATTTCAATGTGTCTGTCAGAAAACTTCTGACCTGCTTGACTACTTTTCAAAGTCGCCTGCTTTCCCCACTAGCACTCTTGCATCTTTTCCCGTGCCACCCTTTGTACATGGTAAAATTCCCACTCCAAAACAGTTGGATCCCATTTCTTCCTTAAAACTCACCTGTGCTATAACGCATAGCTAAAACTGTCATCTAATAATGGTTATGCTGGTGGTAAAGTGTGACTACTGTGATTACTGCTACAGCTAATCTGTGGTAAAACATCTTATTTTTGCTACACTGTCTTCCCTCCCCAGGACCTGCTTGTTCCTCACACACCTAGATGGTAAGCTTAGTGAGGTTGGAACTGTCCTTTCCTATATGTTTGTACACTGCCTACCATGACGGATCTCTGACTTGATTAAGGCCTCTAGATGCCACTGCAACAGAAAAGATTAATATGTATCACCAATATAATCATACTGTAGCTTTAGTTATACACAAGCTTATAAAGGTTGTGTCCTGGTGGTTGGTGGTGTTCCAAATGAGTTTTGGATTCCAGGGTGGAGGACAAGTGTTTTAGAGGTTTTGTGGAAGAAGTATGTTTTGTTGAAGAAGGTGGAATTGGGTCAAGAAAGCGGGGCGTTTCAGGCATGGGGGCCTGCCTGGCAGAAGGAATGGGTCTGAAAACAAGACAACAGGGATGGTAAGTAAAGCAGGTCAAAAAAGTTAATAATTTTTCATGTAAAATATCAGTCCTTTTTAAAAAAAATTCCTGCAAAATTTCAGATCTTCAGTGAAAAGTCTTCAGTTTTTGAAAACCACTTGTAGGATTTTTGTTGTGTTTGTTTCTGGTAAGTAGTGTTGGTTTTCAGAAACAGGTTTCCAGTTTATAGTTTAGGGGCAAATTCTGACCAAAATGAGAACTTTTGGCAACACTTTTTGTTTTGGTCAAAAAGCCATTTTTAACAGAAAAGGGTTTTACCAAAATTTCAACCAGCTTCAATGATAAGGCACATGGTAGGGATTATGTGAATTATAGAATCATAGAATATCAGGGTTGGAAGGGACCTCAGGAGGCCATCTAGTCCAACCCCCTGCTCAAAGCAGGACCGATCCCCAATTAAATCATCCCAGCCAGGGCTTTGTCAAGCCTGACCTTAAAAACCTCTAAGGAAGGAGATTCCACCACCTCCCTAGGTAACGCATTCCAGTGTTTCACCACCCTCCTAGAGAAAAAGTTTTTCCTAATATCCAACCTAAACCTCCCCCACTGCAACTTGAGACCATTACTCCTTGTTCCGTCATCTGCTACCACTGAAAACAGTCTAGAACTATCCTCTATGGAACCCCATTTCAGGTAGTTGAAAGCAGCTATCAAATCCCCCCTCATTCTTCTCTTCCGTAGACTAAACATCCCCAGTTCCCTCAGCCTCTCCTCATAAGTCATGTGTTCCAGTCCCCTAATCATTTTTGTTGCCCTCCGCTGGACTCTTTCCAATTTTTCCACATCCTTCTTGTAGTGTGGGGCCCAAAACTGGACACAGTTCTCCAGATGAGGCCTCACCAGTGTCGAATAGAGGGGAACGATCACGTCCCTCAATCTGCTGGCAATGCCCCTACTTATACATCCCAAAATGCCATTGGCCTTCTTGGCAACAAGGGCACACTGTTGACTCATATCCAGCTTCTCGTCCACTGTAACCCATTGGTCCTTTTCTGCAGAACTGCTGCCGAGCCATTCGGTCCCTAGTCTGTAGTGGTGCATTGGATTCTTCTGTCCTAAGTGCAGGACTCTGCACTTGTCCTTGTTGAACCTCATCAGATTTCTTTTGGCCCAATCCTCCAATTTGTCTAGGTCCCTCTGTATCCTATCCCTACCCTCCAGCATATTTACCTCTCCTTCCAGGTTAGTGTCATCTGCAAATTTGATGAGGGTGCAATCCACACCATCCTCCAGATCATTTATGAAGATATTGAACAAAACCGGCAGAGGACTGACCCTTGGGGCACTCCACTTGATACCGGCTGCCAACTAGACATGGAGCCATTGATCACTACCCGTTGAGCCCGAAAATCTAGCCAGCTTTCTATCCATTATAGTCCATTCATCCAGCCCATACTTTAACTTGCTGGCAAGAATACTGTGGGAGACCGTGTCAAAAGCTTTGCTAAAGTCAAGGAACAACACATCCACTGCTTTCCCTTCATCTACAGAACCAGTTATCTCGTCATAGAAGGCAATTAGATTAGTCAGGCATGACTTGCCCTTGGTGAATCCATGCTGACTGTTCCTGATCACTTTCCTCTCCTCTAAGTGCTTCAGAATTGATTCCTTGAGGACCTGCTCCATGATTTTTCCAGGGACTGAGGTAAGGCTGACTGGCCTGTAGTTCCCAGGATCCTCCTTCTTCCCTTTTTTAAAGATGGGCACTACGTTAGCCTTTTTCCAGTCGTCCGGGATTTCCCCCGTTCGCCACAAGTTTTCAAAGATAGTGGCCAATGGCTCTGCAATCACATCCGCCAACTCCTTTAGCACTCTCGGATGCAACGCATCCGGCTCCATGGACTTGTGCACGTCCAGCTTTTCTAAATAGTCCCAAACCACTTCTTTCTCCACAGAGGGCTGGTCACCACCTCCCCATGCTATGCTGTCCAGTGCAGTAGTCTGGAAGCTGACCTTGTTCGTGAAGACAGAGGCAAAAAAAGCATTGAGTACATTAGCTTTTTCTACATCCTCTGTCACTAGGTTGCCTCCCTCATTCAGTAAGGGGCCCACACTTTCCTTGACTTTCTTCTTGTTGCTAACATACCTGAAGAAACCCTTCTTGTTACTCTTAACATCTCTTGCTAGCTGCAACTCCAGGTGTGAGTTGGCCTTCCTGATTTCACTCCTGCATGCACGAGCAATATTTTTGGTCAAATATTTGACCTGGTCATTTGTCCAATCTTCCACTTCTTGTAAGCTTCTTTTTTGTATTTAAGATCAGCAAGGATTTCACTGTTAAGCCAAGCTGGTCGCCTGCCATATTTACTATTCTTTCTACACATCAGGATGGTTTGTCCCTGTAACCTCAAGAAGGATTCTTTAAAATACAGCCAGTGAAGGGGCAAAGGTGAACAAAGAAATAGGTAAATATTTGACTGGACCTTAAAAGAGTGAGGATTTGGGGTTTACAAGAAACAATTAGTGAATGTGTTTAATATGGAGGAGTTGGACATGGTCAGAGGTAGGTAAGGTGCGTGACTTTTGTGTCTGTTTTGAATTGGTTTTGCTGGAGACTAGCAGGCAAGAAGGAGAGGAAGAAATTGCATTAATTGAGATGATCTAAAGCATGTGCAGTGGTTTTAGCAATGGGAATAGAGATGAATGAATGGACTCCGGAGATGTTTTATCAGAAGAACTGGCAGGTTACAGCTACCGAGAACCATGCCAGAAATTCAAAATGTTTCACTATTTATTGAGATAATGTTGACCCTGTCTCCATGCCATTCTGCATGTGAAAGAGGCTCTAGCTCAATGAACACACTAAAAAATCATGTCTTGCTAGGAGTGCCATGTATGACGTCAGGAAAATTAGGATAGTTGCACTCCACGCTGGCTTATTCCACCCACAGTGGCAGATCAATTTATTGTTTGGCCAGAAATTCCTGGGAGGGTACATACTAGCAAAATCATCACACAAGTTTGAAAATATCAAGTAAAGTGCTATTTCTCTTGGTTTTTTCTTAAGTTTAAAAGTCTGTCGCATCCACTTTTTAGTTGTCCAGGTCCATTTCTGATTTACATATCTGAGTTGACACATAGAAATCTAAAGGGTTTTCTAATCCCCAAAAGATGGAAACACTGATTATTTTTTTTTTTCTTCTTCAACCACTAACCACAGTGCTATTTCTGAAGAAGTAGGCAAGGAGGAAGATGCATTACTGCTGAGTAGCTGGGAAGAAAACTCTTATGAGTATGGGATTGTTCCCCCTCCTATCGATCAAAAAGATAATGGTAGTACAATCTACTGTTTAAGTGTGTAAAAAGGAAAAAAGTGTCAGAAGAAAGAAGAGTACACAGTACACTCCTGGAACATCTGCTCTGTGAAACTGTGGCAACATAACCATGCAATGACTGGAAAGAATGTCTGTGCAGAATGTACTTGTAAGCATCCAGTTTGAAAGGCAGAGAGTTGAGGAAAAGGACCATTGATGAGAGGACAAGGAGGCAGACAACTGTCTACATGGGGTGCAATTCTTTAATCTTCCCTGCCTCACCCTTTTTTCCCTTAGTTTCAAGAATCAAGCTGATGTGTTACCCACAGACTGACATAAGGAAGTCTGTTAGCAGTATAAGCATGAATGAATAACCCTTACTATTAGCCAAGTTTTTGGAAAATGGGCTTTCACCAGATATTGGCTACTGTTCACTAAGTTTATTTTGCACTTTTTGTTCTGCTGAATTACAGATTTTTGACAGGTGGAAACTGTCTTTCATCTTGGCAAATGTCCTACTTCAGTGTTTCAGGCTAGAGGCTATGTTTGCTTTTGATTTGAAACTAGCAGCAGCAAAAATGAAAATAAAAATTTGGATTCCAGCTCTTCAGTCTTAGTCAACCCTCTGTTTCGTTTCAGAGATAAAGACTGGGAAACTGAATGGTAAATAAAAAGTTAATGTTTGGTTTGGGAACAGAAGGTGTAATTATGCCCTGCCAACACAAATGCAACCTCTTACTCCAGCTGCATATGAGATGCTGTAATTCAAGTGGATTTCACAAAGTGTAAGAGGGGAATTAGTTCCAGACTCTTCAACTTGGAACACATCAGTTTTCACAGATGCATAGATCAAAGCTACTCATATTTCCTCCTTGCTCTGTTTTTACTGTAACTTCATGGGCCAGGTTATTGTTAGTGGGGTAATATCAAAAGTACAATACAGAAGAGTACATAATTCTGTCATACTTGTTGCTGTTGTCTCTGGTAGCAAACTGCAATCTATTTAGATGACCTTTGTACTTCAAGATGTAAGGGGGAATCCATACTTACAGACAGCTGATGTATTGGTTTTCAAGATTTTCTCCATTGTTAGAAGCAGAATACCTTTCAAATTTCATATCAGTTTTTTTATTCAGAAATAATGATCTACACAAATGTCTTAGTCCACAGAAGTGGTTGTCAGTGTTGGAGGAAGTGTTGTAGAGTGAGTACACTTTATTTCAGAAAGCTAAAATCACTAACTAAGCCTTCTTCGAATTATCCCACTTGAAGGTTTGCCAAAACAGAAGCTATCATATGCTCATATGAATGGGGGAAAAGGAAGATTATTGTTCATGCGGCACATACTATACTGGATTTTAAAATGTCTGGGTGAATCTGGGGGTGTGGGGCTTAAGACAAGATGAGTGCCTTGGGGCAGATTTAGAGATTAACAAAAGAAAGGTGCAATGTGTCCTACCTGTACAAATCCCCTGTTCCTTGCCATGTTCTGTATCCTATTTACTAATAGACAAAGGGAGTGCAAATTATGGCATTTTTTTCATTGAAGGCCATAGCTATTTTCCCATCCAAATGTAGGTATTTTTGAAATCGTTATTGTAATTTTCCTTTTATAAGTTCTATATTCAGATGTTTGAAATGTAGTTTCCTCATCTCTAAGCATTTCATTTTTGCATTTATTTTTCTCTTTGTATTTCTACTTAAGAAAATTAATGCAAAAATCTACCTTGTGTATTAGATTTAACTAACTGTAGAACAACTGAGTTTTTCTCCCTTGCTTCTTGAAAGTAAGCTCAAAACTCATGAGAGGTGCTAAATTGGAATGTCCTGGAGTAAGACATCATCGCTTCCTGCATACTGCAAGGTGAGCGACACTGCAGGCTTCCCAGTCCTTGGTGTGGCTGCCAGCAAGTTTCCATTTATGGGGCAGAGGTTCAAGAAACCATCTGGTAAGAAGGTGGATAGGAGGCAAGTATTTCTCCCCAGTTAGCCAGTACAGAGGAGTGATGCATTATCCAAAAGATTCTACCTGGGAGGATGATGAAGCACTCCACTCACTACCCCAGTAAATAGACAATTGTGTAGATTATACAATCTGTCCTTCTATTGGTTGTGATGGTGGTTTTCAGGATATGGATAGCTGTCCTCTAGGAATGGACTGAGGCTATCAGTTTATTTCACAGAGGCCATTAAACAGCTGTCAGATGGGAACCATTTTCAGTCAGCAAATCTCCTTTTATATAGGAAGTCAAACCTTTTAAAAATGCAACTCTGAGCACTTGAAATTTAATTTCTGATATGCTCAGACTGTCCATAAATACCAATTGCATATAATCTTGTTTGAGCTACAGATGTTTCCCACAAGTGAAAAGTGTTTATAGCAAGAGAAATGCCTTTAACCAACCTAATTGAATTTACGCAGTATTGTGTAGTATTGTGAACTGCAGGAGGACAGAGAAAACCCATCAATTTATGTTGGCAAATGTTTCAGGAAATTTACCATTTGCCCTTTACTAATGTAAAAAATATTTATTTGACTCAATCCATCAGAAAGGCGTTGAAAGCAGACACAGGTAAAAGAAAGGTGGCTGTAATTTTTCAGAACCAACAGCACGGTGTTTCAGATACAAGTTCTATTTTATCGGAACCTCTAAAAGATAAGGTTGTGGAGGAAGACTGAATATATGGGTCTGGCTTTTCTCTCATCTCTATTTTCAAGAACACTTTTTCCAGCAGAAGAGACCAGGGTGAAAAATTACTTACAGGAGAAGTGGGAATTTTAAAATATCAATTGTGCCACAAAATGGATTATTTTCTACCCACAATTTTCTGTAAATCATTCAGCTACTCAACGTTTTTCTTCCTGGTTGTACAAAATCAAAATGCAGTTGGATGAAATGTGGACAAGTTAAAATAGCAGCAAAATTATTTCACACTACAAAAATACTAGAGAGTTTGGAGCGACAAATCAAATATTACGTTTGCTGAACAGCATAAAAATTAATATACGTAAATGCTTCATACCAAGAACCTTATTTTTGTGCCTTTCTCTCAAGTGGCTAGTATACTGGTTTTCTCCAATAATCTTCAGGAAGCAGAATACAGTATAATTTAGGGAGTATTCAGGAGCAAAATATTTTTTTTCTTATCATCCTCAACTGTTGACAGCACCAGACCAAATTCTGACTGACTGGTGCAAGTCAGGTACTCCCCTCTTACTGACCTCAGGTCCCTTCAGCCATCCCTTGTGGCCAATACTTTCATTACTGATCCTCCTGTCAATGGAAATGAAGACTCTTGGGCTGGAACTCCCGCCCCAGGCCTCCATGGACAGGGTGGAGTAGAGGATCTCATTGGAAGTGCTGGTCTGTTTTTGACCTTTGCAGGGGCCAAGCAAAAACCTGTTTAAGCAGTCCTGACTCCTCCTCTTCTCATCTGTCTCAACAGGCTCTGTTCTCCTCTCACTCCTTTTTAATTCAGAAATGGCTTGTGGCATGCAGGCAGATGGAAACTATCGTATTTCCCACCTGATCTTAACAGGATTGCTAGTTGGACCAGTGTCCCTAAATGTACCATATGGCTAGGAAGACTATTCACTAGAAAACTGTTCCTGATATTAAAAAAAAAAAAAAAAAAGAAAAGAAAAAAAAAGGGGTTAAGCTAGCAAGTTGCTTGTCCTCTACAGGATGCCAAGCTGGGGAGTTTGGAAGCAAGCTGCCCAAACACTCCTAATAAGGAGGGAAGGAATGTCCATCCCTGGGAAGCCTGGAATGGGGAAACAAAAAGTTTATTTATTCCCCCTCTGCCTTCCTCTGGAAAGAAAACAAAGGATAGAAAGGGGTGAGAACCTAAACGAGTTGAGAATATCCGGGGGAAGGGAAGACAGATTTTTGAATTTGAATGATATTTGTATTCAGGGCTTCAAATGCCATATGACTAAGGATACCAAACATAAACATAATTGGAATTCTAACAATAGGCTGTTCACTCCTCTCCAGTATGCTGTTTGACACAATTGGCAGTCTGATCAAGAGTGGCTAAGGACCAGAGTGGTGGGAGTTGCTGGAAGTCAGAACTGATGTTCAGTGGCTGATTTTTATATAGAAGCTAGCATTGTGCTTACCCAGACCAAGTGGATTTAGGCAGCTCTGAGTCCCTCACTTTCATGAGCACTGAATTCATTTTAAAAAAAAATCATAGCAAATATCAAAGAGAAGAGATGTTGGCTTTATTTCCCACTTTATCATGGGATACGTCTGTGTAACCAGACACCATGTGTCAACAATTGTGTGAATAAGCTTTTGTTTGCAACCATTCAATATGAAACAGCAGAAAGAGTTGGAGGAAAAGAGAAACTAAGTAAATTGCAAATATTGTAGAATTCCACATATTAAGGAAACTTTTAAAAACTGCTTGCTGAACTGTTTTATACTTAATGAACGAAAATCACATTAAATGTATTCTCAAACACTGGAGTTAAGTGAATGGTTATAAATGTTATTTTTTGAATTTTGCTTCTTTTTAGTGTTTTAAATCATGAACACATAGCTGATTTCTCAACTGTTTGTAAACGGTTGCTAGGGAAGCCATTTTGCAGTGCACAACTCTACATTTTTATTGATTTGACAAAACCTAGAAACTATGCTGAATATTTTTGGGCCATCTCCTGGAACCTTATCTATTTGTTATATACATATAAACAAAAATAAAGTACTTTTGTAACAATGTAATCATAATTCAAAATATTTGTACATGTTCAGCAAACAAAGCACTGATCTATGATTTCTCTAGTAGCAGCTCATTGTGAGGTATACAATGTTCAAATTATGAGCTTTTGATGAATTTTGATTTGACATATATATGTCATGGTATGTTTTTGTTTACTGACTGGATGAGCATAATCTCGACAATCAGGTTTTTGATAGGAGTACCTGGGTTTATAAATGGGGGATTGAATCTGGGACCTCTGGATTAATAGAAATGTGCGTCTAGTACTTGAGCTAAAAGGTCTATTTCATTAGCTTAAAGATTCATAATAGTGCAGGGTAAAACTTGGGATTTCCATTTTGTGGGAAATTTCAAAATTTCCTGCAAACCAAAATTCCCTAAACAATTTTGTTTGGGGTTGATCAAAACATTTAATTTTGACTTTGACTTTTAGAAATCTAATATAAAAATTGAAACGTTTTGAAATGAAAAATTGACATGTTCCATTCTGAAATGCTCAATTCTGATTTTCTTTCCTAAATGAAATGTCACAAATTGACACCCTTCCATAAACCATTTAGATTTTGACACAACAACATTCTCCAGCAAAAATGTTCCATTGGAAAATTTCTGACCAACTCTAATCCTAAAACTACGTGTGTGAGAGTGGTCCAGCCATCTAGAGGGACCAAGAACAAATGTGTTGGAGTTTGTCTGCATTTCGTTTATGGCAAGCTGGGGTATGAATTTACCCCATGATAATCTGCAGCAAATGAACTGTCCCTGACACTCTGCTGACACTCATTAACAATTTTAGTGTCATTTGATCTAGTTTGCTTTGAAGTGGGACTAAACCAAAGTGCACTAATCAACTGTGAATATGCATCAATAGAGTCCACACAGGCAGTTCATGGTGGGCTAGTGCAGAGTAGATTCACACCTTACTTGCCGTAAACAAATGCTCATTGTAGACAAACCCTTAGTGTGGGTAAGATATGCTCAGTAGGGTGATGGCACTGAGTTAAGGTCCTTTGAGTTTAATTTTGTAATGTTGGGAATCTCTAAATAAAACCTTAATTTAGAAATTCCACACTTTGTAGTGTCTTTTGGGATTGGGATTTGAGAAGACGGTGATGTTAATTTCTCTAAGGGCATGTCTACACTACAATCCTAAATCAACTTACAGCCATCCCCTTAATTACTGCGGTGGCTAATGTCCCCACTAGCCTCTTCTGCCAGTGATGCTTCTCCTCACCAGGAGCGCTTCTACTGACCAAAGAGGGACAGTGGGAAGGGCCTGAGCGCCAGGTCACTCAACTTCCTGCTGGGAGCCCAGCTGTTCTCCCCGTGCCCCCTCCCCTGGCTCTCACCTCCCTGACCCGGGCTGCACAAAAAACTTTCCTGTTGGAAAATGTGGTTTTATCAGTTGATTTTTTTTCCCCCATCCAAGCAAAACTTTGGGTTTTGATGAATGCACACAGTCCAGCTTAAAAAGGGGAAGGAAAATATTGGAGTACGTGGGCAAAATAAAAATTTAGGGTTCGGAAATCACAAAAAAATTAGGTTGAAATGAAACAATTCCCCCCCCCCCCCGAGTTTGGAAAGATGTTTCAAAATGAAAAGCAAAAAATGGAAATGACCAAATTATGTCAGGGATGGTCTTGGTATACTTAATCCTGCCTCAGCATGAGAGAGTAGACTAGATGACCTCTTGAGGCCCTTTCCACCCATACATTTCTGTTATTCTATGAAAACTTTCTATTTGAAACAAAAACTCCTGTAGAAAACCTTAAAATATTCAGTAGAAAAATGTCAAAGGTCTTCCATTGGGGAAACTTGGGTTTTCCAACTAGCTGTAGGAATGATTAGGAACTGCTATAACATTTGACAATATGGATGCTACTCAAGCTCTAACATGTTACAGTATAAGGTGAAATATATGGCTTTTGGGTACTTACCTGAGAAGAACAAATGGATAAATATGTGATTCTTCAGTCATTTAGTTGACGCCTGGATAATACATCTTTCTACATAATGTCCAGTTTTCCTTCCCTCCTTCTTTTCAATAATATCTTTTTGACTGTCCAATTTACCTTTTCTTCCACTGGAAAAAAACAATGTATTGCATCTTGAAAGAGAAGAAAGATATTATATCGCTTTGACTTGTAGCAACTGCCTTAGAGTGAGGTGTATGGGGGGAAAAAGAAGGTTGTGTTTCTTCGAATCTGAACAGAGGTAAACTGCTCTCATGCAGGCTAAGGGTGGCTTGCAGACATCTGAATTAAAAAAGCAAATCTTTTTTGGTGTGTCGGTGGCTGGCATGAATATTGCACATTCTGGTGGGAATCGAGTCATAAGCTGAGATGTGAAAATATAACATTTCTTTTGATGGATCAAAAATATTTTGAGTCTTCAGATCCTGGCAAGCTATTGTAAGTCTGAAAATAGCAGTTGGTCTCTCTGGGATACAACAGTACAGAGGCATGTTCCCTGGGTGGTGGATGCGGGTAGTCCATCTTGGGGAAACCATAAAGGGTTGCAACTAATATTATGGAATGTGGTGCCATGAAACAACTCTCTAGAAGAGGAAAGTCTGATTTCAAATGGGAGCAGACGGGGCTTGCTTTGCCTCTTTAAACAAATCAGTCTAGGAGAAGGAGAAAACTGATTTCAAATCTGAGAAATCTAAGCTTGTTAGCTTTGAAAGGCAAGTAGACTAGAGTGGAATTGGCTGCAATTGAAAAGGTTATAATGGTGGGGACTCTGTAGAAGACAAATGGATGATAGTTTGCATAATTGACTTTGGTGTCCTCAGCCAAGGTCAGTCTGACCTAGAGTCTGATCACTGCTAGATGGTGGGACATTGTATTCATGGACATGACCAGGCTGGGATAAAGGAGGAACAAGTCATGGACAGGAATGAATGGTGATGCTGTTCAGCTCCCTGTCTGTGTCAAGGTGCTTTGGAATGAGAAGAAGAAAATAACATGCTTGTTGTCCAGTCAATGCTTTCTTGCTATTTTCATAAATTCTCAAATTTGTATTTGCGATTTTGTTGTGTGGTTTTGCTGTCTTTTGTGTTAGCACAGCAGAAGAAGAGGCACATTTTCCATGAGTCTGTAAGGTTGACATGGTTGGGTTAACCATGTGATTTGTATGGGCTTTGGAGATCTGAGGGCAGCTCTTTTTTTTTTTTTAATAATATACATTTATTGTTTCGCATGGGGCAATGGCATGCTAAGATTGACACTCTGAGACTGGAATAAATAACTGGTCCTCATATAGAGATTTATCCAAATGAAACAAACACTAATGGAAAATCCTGCTTAGGTGAAGCAGATGTGATGCCATAGGATGTTGGAACTTTGTTTAGTTAAAAAACAAAACAAAAACAAACCAAAACTATAATCTCTTGTCACCTTTCATTCCTTCCACTTAGCTCAGATAGTGGTGTGGTTCCAGAAACAATTGGACCATTCCTACCAGTCAGGTAGTTTTCAGGAACCACAGTCTCACCTTTTATTCCTTCCATTTAGCTCAATCTGCTGGATCTTTACTTTCCTTCCTTGCCAAACTTGAGTCCTTTTTCAGTGTTCACATCAGTTCGGATCTGGATTTCCCCCTCCCCATCTTCCTAACTCAAAATCCTTTCTTCCTATCTTTCTGTCTTAGGTATTTATTTAGCCTTCATCACTGTAAAATGTGAGTACCCCATACTTAATATATTTATCCTCACAACAACCCTGTGAGGTAGGGGAATATTGTTTTCTCCATTTTACAGATGGGTAACTGAGGCACAGAGATAAGCAATGTGTCTGTAGCAGGGTGGTCACCCTGCTCCTGCCAGAATGGGATAAAGCAGCCCCAGAGAGGGCTGCAGCAAGGGAAGCTAGGCTGATTATGGAAGCAGCCACAGCTGTAGTCCACTTAATCAGGGCCCAGCTGGCCCTTACAAGAGGGAAGTTGCCATGGTCTCTTTCTGGCTCTAGAGAGGGAAGGACCTGGGAAGCTGAGGAGGGTACCTTGGGTGGAGCAGTGCTGGGGAAGGGGAGAGGGAGCTGGGAGCTCCAGCCTAGCAAAACCCCAGGCTGCAGGCTGAGTTAAGGGCCCACAAAGGGTACTGGGGCTGCAGAGGGGCATCCCAGAGATAGGCAGAGGCAGCAGGTCCAAGCCCCCCTTTGCTGCTGCTGAGTGATTTATAGACCTCCAGGGAGCAGGGGCTAGATGGAGACTGGCAGTAGCCACTGAGGCAAGGGAGAGATAGGGGGTTGGGGGTTCCCCTAGGAGATGAGACCCAGACTGAGGGGGTACTGCCAGGGCGCAGAACCCTAACCATGAAGGGCACTGGGGTCTGGGAGGGACACAGGGGCCAGCGGTGGGCGAGACATCGACTGGCGGAGGGCGCTCTGGAGCTGGAAAGAGCTAATTCCCTGGACAACCTGCCGGAGGCGCCGCGCCGGTGACTTGCCACCCCACCACAGTGTTCAAGATCACACAAGATGTCTTGGAATAGCAGGAATTGAACTAACATGTCCAGACTCTCAGGCCATAGCCTTAAACACAACCTTCATTGGACTTCTTTCTTCATTTCCGTGTCTTTTATAATCCCTTTATTCTTGGATTTCCACCACAAAAGAGTCCAAAAGGTGTTAGTTTAAGGACCCAAATGGGGGAAAAGATATGGTTCTAGTTTTGCAAAAGGTGCTTTAATTTTTGGCTCTGCAAAAGCAGAGCTGAATGCAGTGGTGTCTTGAATGTAGCTCTGAACCTTCAGAGTTGGCAAGAATTAAAATAATGGTTCTGGTTTTATTGACCCTGTTCTGGAGATTTTCAGAGAGGCATATCTAGCAGAATCTGCTGCAAGGGATCTGGGGCCTTTTGAAGATCATGTGGTGGAGGAGTAGTGTGCCGGGGGCATCTCTTCTGTGATCATAATAACTAGCAGAATGTAGGAAACAGGAGTCAAGTGGGCATTAAGATATAAGGAAGGGTCTGGTTGGCAAGGCTTATAACAGGAATGGGAGGACAGAAGAATTAGTGAAATGTTAAGATAGCTGCATAAACACAGGATAGGCATTCAAACAGCGAGGCTGATCTAAACCAACTATTTCAGGTTTATCCGTCACTACTGGCTGCACTGTAATTAGGATATGCATCCTATGTAATGTGGCATGAAAATTATTTGCACTATGCCATTGACCATTTTGTTTTCTGGAAACAAGATGTTTCTGAGCACGTTAACCTATTAGTCATGCTTCTGTAAAGAGCAGCCTGACTTCACCAATAAGGTGGGCCAGATATGGTCACATGGTGCTATTTCAGCCAATTAGGCTGAAAAAGTGGCTTGCAACGTATAACTACCCAACACCACACACATGTGACATTGTGTATGGCCTCCCCCAAAATGAGGTCATTACTTTGTGACAAGACCAAAGTATACTTCAGTGCCTTCCCACTTTTAATGTAGGGAACCTACTTGAGTTGGTAGTGTAAAGGTTAAAGGAGGGACTTCTTTTTCTGTGTCAACAAATACAAGGCAACTGTTACATGAGGAGAGAATGTGAACTATGTTGGCAGGAAATGGCCAGTTGTACAGCTGACAAGCAGTCTTGGCAAAGCATATATGTAATGGTTTGGTACTGTAAGCTGTTTGTAGTTAGTGTGACCACAGCTGGCAGACAATCACTGCCTAGGACTGCTGACAGGCAGTAATCTAATCTGGCCTCCCATTTGTTCTTTGTTTTATCTGCTAAACACATCTTCATCTTCCTCTTCATTGACCTGAGTGCTATTTGAAATTTGAACATTGCATTTCATCTTGTTGACACCAGGGTGGCAGAGGTGTTGTAATCAAAATCATGTAGAGCTGGGTGAACACTGCCAACAATTTTTCACGAAGATGTGTTCAGAGTTTTTAATCAGTTGACTTTATGTGCTTATTCTCCTTTTGTATGCTTTCACCAGGAATATTTTTGGAAAGGAATTTGCAGATAGGAAACTCATTTGAAGTCATGGTAAGCAAATTTCAAAATTTTAATCTGGATTGCTCTCACTGAAAACCTGATTTTAAATTACTTTTCCAGTCAGAATAGAAAGATCATGTGACTTGTGTCCAATTAAAACTTGAATTTTGAATAATCACACAAAGATGCACGTTTACGTTTCCATTTCAAAGTATTTGAGAAACGCCTTGTTAGATATTGGATTAGGCTTATTTACTTGTAAAAACACATCAGCATGCTCCTATGGCTTTTAGTTTATTTGTGAATTTCAGTATAATATAAAGAAAAATCCTGTTTTCTTTACCTGCTCTAATTATTTAGTAGGGTAGTAGCACCCCATATCTGACAGGTGTTAAGACACATATAAGGAAAACAGTCCCTGCACTGAAGAACTTGAAATCTAAAAAGACAAATAGATGCAGTGAAGAGGGAAGAGCAGGTTGGAACTAGAGTGTATTGCAAAATATGACTATTTTCAGATTGCTTCAGTGGGAGACAAACTTTTCATAAAAGCTGTCACCATTTTTTTGTTTGTTTGTTGCCAGCTCTAAGTGCAACATATATAAAAGGTGATCAGGGTGGTGACTGATGCAATAGTGCTTGGTCTGTTCTGTTTTGATTTTACCCCTCCCCTTGTTAGACCACTTATCTCCCTTTGAGCACCCCCATCATATATAGTCTTGCAGTTGAGGGGAAGCATCGAGTGGAGGAGAAACCCTCCTCCTGCTGCTTTGCTCCTGCTATCCCTTTTGTAAACACTTTTTTTTTTCTCCTATGCATAGATTGAGTGGGGAAGGTCATGATGCTTCTGTGTATCCAATTTTCCATGGCGTGTATGTATGCTGTGCATCTCAGAATAGTTCATTCCTCTTTTATCCATCAGTAGATAGCAAGGAAAGAGAAGTGCCCAATCCCCAATAGTTTCATTTTAGGGACTGCTTAAAAATAAATAAATGAAAACTTCCTTGGTCTAAACCAAAACATAAATTTCCCAGCATGAATTCCTCCCTTTTATAATTATCCACTTTCCTTATCTGAAAGGGAAAAGCAAGTGTTACCCAGACCCAAAGTAACATGCCACTTCACATGGCTATGTCAGAAATTTCAGTGGGAAA
Organism: Lepidochelys olivacea; assembly: GCF_965140295.1. Lineage (NCBI taxonomy): Eukaryota > Metazoa > Chordata > Testudines > Cheloniidae > Lepidochelys > Lepidochelys olivacea. The sequence goes on along the minus strand of NC_140415.1, from coordinate 80,801,499 downwards.
ATAGCAGAAATGGAGGTACTAAGATGAAGTATGGATATGTGAATGTGTTTTGTTCCTTTGTCTGTTTCTTTTTAAAATCAATAAAACTGTCTTCAACAGCATCAAAAAAAGTGTGTGAAATTAGAGAAATATTCTCTTTGAGCTGTTAAAGATGCAAATGGCCCATTGTAAGATTCTGTCAGTTTCGCTGGCTAAAAAGGGATTCCAAGTCAACACAGCTGTTCTGGCTTAATATTTGTAATTGTAAACCTTTTTGTGGAATGCCAGTATTTTGTCTCTAACTTGATGTGTTCGTTCATGCATGACAACCAGAATGTGAATGATACTTTAAAAACAGAAAGTGTGTGTGTGTTGGGAGACCTACCAAAACAGAATTTTATTGTCTTTTGCCAATTAGTGGTTTGCTTTTTGTCTACTTAAATTATACTCATCTCATTTGAGGTTTTAAAAAATGATCTACCACAATTATGATATTCAGATGATTGAAAACCCCAGTGGGAAAGGCACTTTTTGTATCCAAGTATTCCACCAAATAGACTTGGAAATATGACTGAACCACACTGTTCTTCCCATACTTCATTCCTGGAGGAAAAACTGAGAATTAAAATGAGTCAGAGTGGAATAGTTCATGAAAATGAGTTATAAATATCAAAACAAAACAGCTTTTTCATGTCATACAGACTAAAGCAAATTGGATCTAAGAACAGTCTAGTGGTTTTCCCAGTGGTTAAGGCTGATTGATGTAATGATCATACTTGGGACTCTGATTGCAGTAAACCATTATCTTATTGAAACCCTATGTGTTTGACTGAATATACATTGCCTTCTACCCATTGCAGTTATGCTCACCAAAAGGCAAAGATGGCTTTAGTCTTTAATATATGACTACAAAAAGTACCAGAGCCATGAATATACGGGGCCAAATTGATCTGTTCTGAACTTCATTGAAGATATTGACACACAAAGCCAACACCCAAAATGAGAGAATTTAGGCATCGAAAGAGTTCTTGTGCTAACAACAATGTAATCCAGTCTTAATTTCCATACACTATTGACTCCATTTTAATCTTAAAATACATCGAGAGTGGGGGGAAAAATCAGAATTTTATTTTAAAGCACAATCAAAATACAGATATCCTTGACTCATCATGAGTATTCCTCAAACCTGAGAGAGAGTTTATGGGTCTAGACTTCACAATATAATGTGGGAATGATCAGTTATCTTAAACCAAAAAAAAATCTTGAAGATCAAAATCATAAAGCATGGTTTGAAGGCTATGTACAATTATCACATGACTTTGCTTAATTTTAAGGATCATTTCATGCCTATTCTTAGCTCATCACATTGCACAACCTTATCGTAGGCTATGCCAATGTTATAAAACTTAATTTCATGGTGGACAATTGGGATTAGAAATCTGTTTACTGAAAACAATGACCCACAGACTGCATTTCAAAAATGAATGGAATGTTCTGTTTAAATCTTAAATTTGTTAAACATTTAGCCTATTTATAAAGAGAGCCAACCAGAAGTTGTGAAAATTTAATCTTTTGAGTTGACTAAGTTGGCTTTCACTTTAGATGAATTTTGTCCAAGATTATACAAATCTACAAGATAGAGTGGAAAACTGTACTTGAGTTTAGGGCTGGCTGAAATTATTATTAATAATAATATAATAATAATTAGTTATGATTTAGGTTGGAAAAAAATAATAAAGGTATTTCATTGACAACGAAATTTTGTGGAAGTTCTATTCATCCTATTGGTATGGATGGAAAAATAGCTTTATGGTTAAGGCCTTGGAGCTGGGACTGAAGAAATCTGGGTTCAGTGCCTGGCTCTGTCAGACTGCCTGTGTGACTTCATCTGTAAATGGCTTGTATGCCCTTTGGAGAATGTGTCTCAAGATCTGTATGTACAGTGCTTAGTGTAATAGGTCCTTTACCTTAATGCAAATAATATGAAGCCTGATTTTGAGATGAGCTCCTCCCTTTCTTTGCACCTGCAAATTGCAAGCATAATTTCAGGTACTATTCACAGCACTGAGATGTCTGAGTGCCTCTGTTCACCCACAACCAGGAAACTCTGTTGTCCTAGTGATAGTGTGTCAACAAAAAATTTTAGATACAAAACTGCACTCAAAACTCTGTTCCCAGTATTTCTGGGCATAAAAAGTGAGGCAGGCTTTTAAATATCTTTGCTCATTCTGTGCTATACGGATTAAGAAAAGCTTCTTTCCCTTTCCCCTACCGCAATAGTCTATTATTTTTTTTGGGCAGTCTTATTCTCATTTATAGTTGAGTAGTTTCTATTTATAGCCAAAAGGAAAATGAGTTTACTCATATAGGTGGGGGGGGGACTTAACTCTTTCCGAAGTAAAATATCTACCAATTATATGAAAATGGACAAAAATATGTTGTGGGCTGTGTTTATAAATGCTGATATTAAAATAGGTAATTCAATATGCAGGCTACTATTGTACTTCATTTCTTCCATCTGCAGGCTGGAATACTTAAACTAGAAACAGTGAGATCAATGAAGTGCTTTTATTTTATACATATTTTAAACTGGCAATCTTTTCAGTGCTTTGATTTACTGGTGGATTTCAGTGTCTATCCTCAGCCTAGCATAGACAAATCATATTAAAGGCCTGGGTAAACCTATAATCTTCAACCCAAAGGGAAGCATAAAATAGCTTGGTGGTCTATGAGCAGTTGGCTCTGAAGATATCCAAAAGGAGGCAGGAGTTGGATATCCTCCGTTGGGAGCACGTTCTCTTTGCATTACCCAGCATAGCAATACATTGATTTATTACATTAGATTAGTGGCTCTTGTGCAACTGACATAGCATCATATAGCACACTTACGACTTAAACTTTTTTTTTCCTTTCTGGGTGGAAAATGGAGATGACTGAGACATTGTTCTAATTATTGTTAAGCTGAATAAACCTGGGACTATTGCACATTTATATCTGTTATATACTTTCATTGATATTTTTATGTTAGAGGTTAACTCTGCTCAGTGTATCACATAACGTAAGTATGTAGTGTACTTTCCATCTGTTTCCATCATTAACTTAGATTTGTTTCTTTGAGTTGCAGTTTTGCAAGAGAAACTGCAAAACAAAAATTTCTTCCTTCGCTTACAAACGTCTGAAGCCAGTTTCGATTAGTTCTGGATTCCTTTGAACCTTCATCATTTTGAAACAGTTCAGACCTCTAATTCAACCATTTGTCAGATTCAAGGAGATATTAAACAAAATCAAATATATAGAAAACACATGTTAAAAGCAAATGCACACGTGAAAAAGAAACCCAGTTAATGATGCTCATCATCTCTTCCATAAGTCCAAGAAAAACATCTAGGCATTGAATGTTTGCAGTGCTCCATAGAAGATTTAAACTTGTAAAAACAAATGGCTAAGCAGTTAAAATATTTAATAAAACTACACTTTGGACACCACATGTTCTATCCATCATAATGGCTATCCGCTTCAGTTGCCTCTCTCTCCTGGGTTGAACTCTGAAAAGGGTCTCTTCTTGACCTCCGTTTGTGCACACACTTTTTTTTTTGTGCAAATCAGTTACACATGCACATTTTCAGTCACTTTTGCACACTTTATGCACCTAAATTGTATGTGAACAAAATTCATTTGTGCTTTGTCTACACATACATCTGGGGTTTTGTGTGTGTGGAAATTCTGTGTAAGAATTGTGTATTGGAGTAAGCTGCTCTCAGAAAGTTGTACATGCACATATATTTGTAGGCCATGCTTTTAAAGTCCCATATAGGAGTGAGGTATGCAGAATATATTAATGATTAGCCCTCTCCAAATTAAGGGCCTGGTCCCATATCCTTTCTTCACAAAACAACTCTACTGAAGTCAATGGGAGTTTCTTGTGCACAAATGTTTTAGCTTCTTTCTTAGAATAAGGAATGAATAAAACCTTCAACTGCTCAAACACATGCATTCTGAAGGTCTCTTACCATTGCTTTTTTGATGACATGTAGGGTGGGAAAAGTATTTTAAATTAAAGGAAATTACTATCTGAATGTACTTTTCCAGTGTTGTAGCTGTGTCTGAGCATGTTTATATGTAAACATCACAGAGAAGAAAGCATGGTCTTGTAGTCTGAGAACGTGGATTCTATTACTTGGTCTGGTATAGACTTAACCAATTTACCCTTCTGTAAAAAGGAAAAATAATATGAACCTACCTCAGTGTGTCATGAGATTTAATTCATTAGTGTCTGCATGGCACTTTGAGATCTTCGATGGAAGCTGCTATAAAAGTGGACAGTATCAGTAATGACCATTGTAATGTAGTTTACATACAGAATAATAATCCATACAAAATAAGATACACTAAAATAATTACAAATGCAAAGCCAAAAACTCAAATGTTAGGAAGTGACAGAATTAAGGTTGTATGAAATCTTTAACTCCAGCTCCCTTGTGGATTATGGTAGTAGTCTTAACTGTTATATGATCACATGTTTCTTAACATGGAAAACTTCAGCCCTAGCAGTTAAGGTTTGGCAAAATAATAAGCAACTGAAATGGGGGTTGTCGTGGAGATCAGAGAGCAGAAGAGCAATTGTAGTAAATGTGCACTCAACTGTAGAAATGTAATGGCATTGTGCATATAAACCGCATACAAAATGCTGCCATTTAAACCTGCGTATGCTCCTAAAGTTTTGTTAACCACTAGATTTTTTTTTTTTAAGAGGACATGGAAAGATGGCTTGTCTCTGGTAGCTGAATGTGTATATTTGGTCACAGGAAAGAATAGTAATCCTACCAGTAGCTTTCTGAGCAGAGAGGCAGTATACAATATCTATGTTGCTATAACAATCCATTTTTGTGGAAAATAATATTTTAAGGAAATTTTTGGTTATGATCATGAAATAGCACAACCTTAGTAAACAAGTGACAAGGGGGAATATCCATTTGGCATATTTTAAAAAGAATTCTTGTATTTAAAGACTCTAAAATATATGTGTGCAGATAAAATTGAAAATATGCACACAATGCACTTAGAAAAGAGATGTTACATGATAAAAGTTTTTGTATTACTTTGATTCATATATTTTATTTTTTAACTGGGCTTGTTGAGTTCCCTAACTTTGAACATTTACAGGGAAAGCAATTTAATTTTAAATGGCAGTCTGTCTCACATGAAATTAGTGGACTTAGTCAAGACTTCTTTACTTCTGGTTTTTGAACAACAGACTCCACTTTGTCATTTTCTTAAATTTTAAAAAATCATTACAGTTCTTCCTTTTTAAAGTGAATTAAACAAGGACATTTTACCTCCTTTACTGATGTTAATTCATCACGTTTATCTGCACAGACAAATTTTGGCTATAAAAAATATAGTACTTGCCTTTGTGAATCGTGTCATGTTTTAGGACGAGCTAAAAATAACAGTGGAAAGCGGGATATTGCCACAGTGAAAACATCTTGCATTTCAAACATTTGGAATCTATTAACCTTACAGTCTCCTTTCCTTGAGAAGGTGTCATGTCAGTTTCTCTAACCTCAGAATTGTGTTACAAGAGTTGAACTCATGGCTGCTTAGCAGAGTACTGTAAATACTACTTCATACTGTTGGAATTTGTCAGTGTAATTGTTGTAACTTCATATGTCTGCTGTTTAGTTTTTTTAATATACCTAGTGCTGATTGATTGTGCTTATGCTAGAAAAGGAATTTTGCCCTAATTATGCACAGGGATAGGTTTTTTTGTTTTTTGTTTGTTTTTTAAAAAATACATATATGCCATTGGAAACTGTTCAATATCAATATGTGAGCATAAGACTGTTAAAGTATCTTTTAAAAAATCCACATGGGAACTGTCATAGGGTAGGTAGAAATAAAACTGCCAAATCCAAATCAGGTACATTATCGACCTATTCCAAGTCAGAATAAAAGAGTACTGGTTTTGGCAGGCATGTGCTGTAGTGATCAGAGTTGTAGTGAGAGAGTTAAGAAAACTTGGTTTTAATCTCCACTTTTTTCCACTTAAGCTATTTGACTGTGGTCACAGCATGTAACCACCGTTCAGTGTTTGTCTACCTGGTTGTAGACTAGCTATGATACTTAACCTCTAGGAGTGTTATGAGGTTGATTTAAGGACTAGCTGGTGTCAGGCTTTGAGACCCTTGTATGAAAGGATGTAAGGACAAAGAATATTATACTACAGTACTTTTCTAAATCTACCAAGGAGTATATTCAGGAATTGGACAGCTGAGACACCATTTCTACTTTAATGTCAATTTGTCAAAGCAGTCACATCATGTGCATCAATATGTAGTTACTTGCGATGTACCAAGAATGAGGGACATAATTTTATCCCCCTTGCCCAAAGAAGAAGTTTTTATAAGAAGTAGACTCTGAATCCAAAGATTTATAATGAAGATCTACATGGCACTTCTAGGAGGAGACACTCCAACACCCCTTAATCCAAAGGCTACTCAAGCTATATCCTTGATGTACAGTATATCATGAAAGGATTCCACAATGTAGTAAAAACTTGAGAAATATAGAAATGAAACATAATGGCCTGGAACTGTAGAGTCAAAGGGGATTTGTCAAGGGGTTTAAATGCTATAGTGATAAAAGCAGTAGAAATACCTAACTGATGCATAAAGGATGTCAGAAATACTCTGTCGGGTAACATTCTGGGAAGCTATAATAAAGCATCATAAGCTAGCAAGCGCAATTTTTTTCATTTTTTTCTGGTCACTTGTGTGCAATATGGACTGTAGCTTGTGTACAATGTGATAAGATAAAGTACAGTTGTGCAGAATGGGAGTACTCATAGTATGTAGTCTACTGGTAAAACTTACCCTAGTGTGGAGGGCTTGCATAATACCCTCTGCTGTCAATTAAACCCTCAATAATGTTTTTGGGATGGATAAAATCTCTTTCTCCCAATATGCTTCGGTTCTTTGGCTGATCTTGATAACACCTCCCTCCCTCTACCATATTCCATGATCTCTTTCAACATTTCCTGGAGCCAATGTATAAACTTGGCCTCCATTGTCTCCAGCCCAACTTACTTCTGGTTTCCTAACTTCTAGATGATGTCCAGTAGCTTTGGATCCCTTCACCACCAGAATAGATTTATTATTGATTGTGTTCACTTCCTAGAAATGGTTTTGTTATAAATTTGTCACCACTCTTATCCTTCTATCAATAGTAGTGGCATATGCTTAGGATCAGGATTGTCACCATTTATTAAGACAGTGGAGCAAGGGGGGAAAACTAGTGTATGTCAATGACAGAACAGTTTCGTGGTTATACTGTGTGTAAAATTTATTTTAGAATCTTAGGAACATTATTGGCACGAATAAGATGGCTTGCAGATGAAAGCAAAGGAGCCATTTGGACTTGTATATGTAGGTGCAGAAGGACTGCTTTTTCCCTGTAACACCAGTCACAAAACAACATTCAGTGACATTTCCCCTCCTTTCCTGCACCTCTTTCCTTCTATTCAGCCATCCTAGTGGTCATAAGATCCCCTCGTTGGCATTTTTAAGGTGAATCTAGACATTAGAAGTGTGAACGTCACTAAAGAGGTGAATTGAGCACTCACTGCTATCTTTCAAATGATCGTGTAATTCTTCATAAAACTAAAATAATAAAGGCCTTTCTTTTCCATGGCTATATTTCCATTTGTTGCTGGGAAAGCCTGTTCTCTAAATCTCCATAAAGCTCCATAACACTCGTTACAGTATTCCGGCTGTGCTTCATAGACCACACTCAGACTGTAAAATAGAAGGACTTGCCATGCCAACCACTGGAGTTTACCTTGTAGTTTCTCATTTCACGCTGATATTTCACAGTCAGGCCTAACTTATTTACACTGTATTTAATGACATGCAATACTTCATTTCTGAATAGATGCAAACAGGCAGCAAATTGGAAATACAAGCTAAAGAGATACAGGTGGATGTTATCGCATAAAGAGTATTTGGATTTCTGAAATTACAATTATGACACCCCTGGATGATCTCTGATCCTGCCATATTATGATGTGACAGATGTATATTGCTGTGATTTCTCTAGTGATGCTCGCTGTTGCTTCCTTGTCAGCTTTAATAACAATGCAACTGGACAGACTAAATTGAAATGATTTATCCTCTATGAAAGTCATAGTCAAATCATGCTGTCATAGAAACAGGTTAGACTTTCTGTAACAATGAGGTTATCATGCATAATAGGCTTGTGCTGCTTGGAACCACATCGTGTCTAGTAGTGTCACTGATACCAATGTGTTCCTACAAAAGGAATTGCATGGGGCCGCTCTTTCTGCCCCTCTTTATGCTCCCCATTCCCTTTTGTGACTATGAATCAAGCACATTCTTCAATAACATCTCATCCCTTTCTTATTAATAGGATCCTTAGTTCTGAGAATTTAAAAAGATGGTCATTCTAAAGACAGGTTTCAGAGTAATAGCCGTGTTAGTCTGTATTCGCAAAAAGAAAAGGAATACTTGTGGCACCTTAGAGACTAACCAATTTATTTGAGCATAAGCTTTCGTGAGCTACAGCTCACTTCATTGGATGCATACTGTGGGAAGTGTAGAAGATCTTTTATACACACAAAGCATGAAAAAATACCTCCCCCCACCCCACTCTCCTGCTGGCAACAGCTTATCTAAAGTGATCACTCTCCTTACAATGTGTATGATAATCAAGTTGGGCCATTTCCAGCACAAATCCAGGTTTTCTCACCATAACCTCTGCCGTGCGGAACACAATGCCACCCACAGCCTCAGAAACAACTCTGACATCATAATCAAAAAGGCTGACAAAGGAGGTGCTGTTGTCATCATGAATAGGTCGGAATATGAACAAGAGGCTGCTCGGCAGCTCTCTCACACCACTTTCTACAAGCCATTACCCTCTGATCCCACTGAGAGTTACCAAAAGAAACCACAGCCTTTGCTCAAGAAACTCCCTGAAAAAGCACAAGATCAAATCCACACAGACACACCCCTGGAACCCCGACCTGGGATATTCTATCTACTACCCAAGATCCATAAACCTGGAAATCCTGGGCGCCCCATCATCTCAGGCATTGGCACCCTGACAGCAGGATTGTCTGGCTATGTAGACTCCCTCCTCAGGCCCTACGCTACCAGCACTCCCAGCTACCTTCGAGACACCACTGACTTCCTGAGGAAACTACAATCCATCGGTGATCTTCCTGATAACACCATCCTGGCCACTGTGGATGTAGAAGCCCTCTACACCAACATTCCACACAAAGATGGACTACAAGCCGTCAAGAACACTATCCCCGATAATGTCACGGCTAACCTGGTGGCTGAACTTTGTGACTTTGTCCTTACCCATAACTATTTTAAATTTGGGGACAATGTATGCCTTCAGATCAGCGGCACTGCTATGGGTACTCGCATGGCCCCACAGTATGCCAACATTTTTATGGCTGACTTAGAACAACGCTTCCTCAGCTCTCATCCCCTAACGCCCTACACTATATTGATGACATCTTCATCATCTGGACCCAGCGAAAAGAAGCCCTTGAGGAATTCCACCATGATTTCAACAATTTCCACCCCACCATCAACCTCAGCCTGGTCCAGTCCACACAAGAGATCCACTTCCTGGACACTACAGTGCCAATAAATGATGGTCACATAAATACCACCCTATACCGGAAACCTACTGACCGCTATTCCTACCTACATGCCTCCAGCTTTCACCCTGACCACGCCACACGATCCATCGTCTACAGCCAAGCTCTGCGATACAACCGCATTTGCTCCAACCCCTCAGACAGAGACAAACACCTACAAGATCTCTGTCAAGCATTCTTACAACTACAATACCCACCTGCGGAAGTGAAGAAACAGATTGATAGAGCCAGAAGAGTTCCCAGAAGTCACTACTACAGGACAGGCCTAACAAAGAAAATAACAAAACGCTACTAGCCGTCACCTTCAGCCCCCAACTAAAACCCCTCCAACGCATTATTAAGGATCTACAACCTATCCTGCAGGATGACCCAACACTCTCACAAATCCTGGGAGACAGGCCAGTCCTTGCCTACAGACAGCCCCCCAACCTGAAGCAAATACTCACCAGCAACCACATACCACACAACAGAACCACTAACCCAGGAACCTATCCTTGCAACAAAGCCCGTTGCCAACTGTGCCCACATATCTATTCAGGGGACACCATCACAGGGCCTAATAACATCAGCCACACTATCAGAGGCTCGTTCACCTGCACATCCACCAATGTGATATATGCCATCATGTGCCAGCAATGCCCCTCTGCCATGTATATTGGTCAAACTGGACAGTCTCTACGTAAAAGAATAAATGGACACAAATCAGACGTGAAGAATTATAACATTCATAAACCAGTCGGAGAACACTTCAATCTCTCTGGTCACGCGATTACAGACATGAAAGTTGCAATTCTTCAACAAAAAAACTTCAAATCCAGACTCCAGCGAGAAACTGGAGAATTGGAATTCATTTGCAAATTGGATACAATTAACTTAGGCTTGAATAGAGACTGGGAGTGGCTAAGTCATTATGCAAGGTAACCTATTTCCCCTTGTTTTTTCCTACCCCCCCCCCCCCCGCAGACGTTCTTGTTAAACCCTGGATTTGAGCTGGAAATGGCCCACCTTGATTATCATACACATTGTAAGGAGAGTGATCACTTTAGATAAGCTATTACCAGCAGGAGAGTGGGTTTGTGTGTGTGTGTGTGGGGGGGGGTGAGAAAACCTGGATTTGAATTGGAAATGGCCCACCTTGATTATCATACACATTGTAAGGAGAGTGGTCACTTTAGATAAGCTATTACCAGCAGGAGAGTGGGGTGGGGGAGGTATTTTTTTCATGCTTTGTGTGTATAAAAGATCTTCTACACTTTCCACAGTATGCATCCGATGAAGTGAGGTGTAGCTCACGAAAGCTTATGCTCAAATAAATTGGTTAGTCTCTAAGGTGCCACAAGTACTCCTTTTCTTTATTCTAAAGACAGGTTATCCTCCTGTGCTCCTCAAATGGCTCATCTCAGGGACAAGTGAGTAAATTATGACTATTTTGGATTTACTCACTGGCTGTGCAGTGGGACCTTAAAAGACTGGGCTGAACTTAAGATTTTAAAAATGACTGAAATTAGTGTTTTTCGGCTCTTGAATTTGAACAAATATTTATAATCATTTTTTTCTACATTCACAGAAAATTAATGTAATTTGGTGATTAAGTTTAGTGCCTTTGTTATGTAGCTGTGGCACTAATAGTAGCTACCACCTTTTCTGTGGTTAGTAACACTGGAACAGCAGAAATGCTTGACCTGCTCCTGTTATGAGTCAAGTTTAATTTCACAGAAGGTGAGCTGACTTCAGTGGGAATAAGATTTCACCTGAGAGGAGGTCCCCATTTCATAGTTTCACAATTATTTCTTTTGTTCTCAACAGATACAGTATAGAACAAATCTTAGCTTCCATTTTCTGTAAACCAATAAGTAGTTACATAAGAATATTTAAGGTAAAAAGTTATAGGAGGACAATGAGAAATGATGTAAATATATTAATTGCTATTAGCCTTTTTAGCCTTGGCCAGCTTAACTAGTTGCCTATGTGCAGTAGGCACAATATATAACCATAGTGAGAATTAATCTACTTGTTCAGTATAGTTCTTGAGAAAATACTGCTTGTTTATATTACTCCACAAGTAAAACATAGACAGGCAATACTAATGGTACAAGGGAGTTACTGATCACTTACATTATAACACCACTTTTAACACTTTCATCATGGTGTTCATGTCTAAATCTGTCCCGGGCCCCATCTGCTCCACAATCCCCCATGTCCTAAAGAACCTATACTACACTTGGTATAGGACTGAGCTGCACCCAACCACCACAAGGGTTCTTTTTGAGTACTGTAGGAAGCTTTTATGAAACAGGGGCCTTACCTGGTATTGAACACATGCAACTCATTTTGCAACCAGTGTGATTTGGGAGCAATTGTCTCTCAAGAATTAGGTCTGAAATGCAGAAATGAACTGAGTTTGGTGGTGGTGAATACAGTAAGATATCAGATACGAGAGGCAGCTTATGATGTATCATTTTGGCCCATCTCTGTTCAAGCTATTTTTATGGTTTACTTACATTAACAGAGGGAGGCTTTGGTTCGTTTTTCTGAGCAGCAGTCTGTTGCATCTATGCTCTGCTTTTGGTGCTCCTGTACCACAAAACATATGTTCCTTCACAATATCCTGCATTTTTCCAGTTCTAATAACTCTACCTAAAATTCCACAAAGCAATTGGAAATATAGTACCATGCTTAATGTATAACGGTATAGGAGTAAGTTTGTCATTCAATATCAGAGCTGACATGAAGAAACGAGTGAAGTTATTTGATAAAAGCTTTATTTGCAAAAGGAATGGGAGGCCATTTTAGGTTTGTAACTGTCAGTAGCATTTTTTCATTGCGTTACATCAGTTTGCTGGACCAGAGAATATATTGGACTTGAATTTGTATTCTGTAGTACCATCAGTTGCTAAACTAAGCTGCATATGCTTTGTGTGCAAAAAAAAAGTCTTAAAATATTTTCTAGGTACAGTAAACAGAATTCCACTAAATTTTGGTATTCAAATAATGTACACATATGGAAAAAGAAAAGGAGTACTTGTGGCACTTTAGAGACTAATAAATTTATTTGAGCATAGCTTAATAGCTTATGCTCAAATAAATTTGTTAGTCTCTAAGGTGGCACAAGTACTCCTGTTCTTTTGCGAATACAGACTAACACGGCTGCTACTCTGAAACCTGTACACATGGATTAGATTTAATATATTCATGTAATTAAATAGAATTATTAAGCTATTGAGGCTTACTGTAAGTAATATATTAAACATTGTACTGGTGCTGGTAAGCAGTTAATCTGTAAATACATTTCCAATCGCATGGGATTTTTGACTGTACAATAACTTGCTTTACCAAATCTAAATTAAATGTGTATTTAGGAAGCAAAGTATAAAAGGCTAGCTACTATATTTAGTGCACAGCAAAAAGAGGCAACTTCTTTTGGGAAATTTAGTCTAATGGTTTATTTTAAAGGTCATAGTACAGTCACTGTGATGCGTTTCTAATAAATGTGCTGAATCAGGTGGCTTTCAATAGAAGGAAAGAGAGCACCTTTTACTTGAAGAATGAGTAGCTCATTATACATCATAGAAGGTAACACAGTCAAGCTGTACAATAAGAAATCCATTAACTTTTAAAGTGTCTATGATAAATTTTCTGTTTCTTTGGGAATTAGACCTACTCTACAACTTACATTCTCAGCAATTGGACTTCTTATTCATCACCCTCTGTGTTGAAAATGTATATCATAATGACTAATTTTTTCTCTTAGGTTTAGTGAACTAAAAAGTTTATATTGGAAAAGGACCAGCTGGTTAATATTCATGCAGTGTAGGCCAATACAAATCATTAGGTAATTTTGGTACAGAACATCTTGCATGAGTTTCTTACCAAATCATGTCTTGAAGACTTGCAGTTCACATAGCTAAATTATGTAAAACCTCATACTGTGCTTACTCAGAGTAACTTTAGGAGAAACAATTATTTGTGCTATTTGTAGCTAATCAGGGTCAAATTTTCAGTCACTCTGACTTTTCATCTGCAAGAATTTGCACAAATATCTGGGCGCTCAAAAATACACTTAAATCTTTTGTGTATTTAACACAACTCAGCTGTCCACACACAAGTGCCTTTTGGCATGTGAAAATCCCTTCTGCATTCATTTTTGAAGGGACAACACTTGCTTAAAAATTGTGTGGGTAAAACTGAAGGTCGCAGCTGAAAATATGGGTACTTTGCACTGTAAATAATATTGCTTAGTAAATGTCAATTGGGCTATGTGAATTTACGCTGTGATTTCTGGCCTATAGACTTTGAAGTGCATAAATTTAGTCATACATTGAGTCTTCATGTGCAAGAATTTAAAAAGCAACCACTTGAAATCAGTTACATTTAAGTTGATCAATTAAGCCCAGGTTTTGCCATCCTTTCTTGCACTGAGTAGTACACCTGCAAGAAGTAAGGTACTACTAAACATGAATAAGACTGGCAGAATCGGTCCCTTAAGCTATTTGATATAAATCAAATGTAATGGCTATGACATGAAGTGGTCACTATTGTTGGCTTCTGGAACGGGTTTTTACTTTTTTACTTAAAACATCCATATTCTGTTGGGTTTCAATCCTAAAATTTCTACTCACATTGGTAACAATCACATGAGTATTCTCACTGAAGTCCAAGACTAGGCCCCTTTATATCTAATGGGTAACTAGAGCTATTGTAGAAGTAATATGCACTCATATAGCACTTCTTGTCTGTAGCTCTCAAAACATTTTGTAAAAATGGATAAATTTTGTGACCCCACTTTCTAATGGGTAACCTGAGGCATAGCCTGCTTTTCCAAGGTCCCACAGCAAGTCAGTGGTAAAACCCAGAAGGAAACCAATGTCTCTTAAATCTTAGCCCTATGCTCAGTCAACTTGGCAATAATTACCCCCTTATTTATGAAAATATAGCATTTTATTTTTATAAATAAAATATACTTCTAATACTTGAATACTTCAGTCTAATACTGGGTCGTAATTTTCACATTGGCATTGCATATAAATTTCTTCTGCACATTGCTTCTTTCTAATATGAAAAGGACTGTCTGTCAGGAAGGCACTGATGTGTGCAGAAAAAAATGGAGGATTTTTGAAAGAGTGTAAATGAATATGCACAAAGATTACCTAATGGTTCCATAATAAATTCTTGTCACTTTCTTTTGGCCATGTATCACAAACATGGCTCTGTAACTGCTTTTTAATAATTATCTTATGGACAAGCACCGATCCTTTAGTAAATGAATAGTAGTATTCACATTGATTTCAAGAGAATCTTAGCCAGCTCCTACTGCGAGTACAACTAACAATAATACTGATAAATACTCAATCAGTGTTGGACTCAAAGATGAACATATAGCTCATTTCACGACTGAGCGTGGACCCTGAAACAGTGCACGCGCACACACACACACATATACATGTAGTAAAGCTGGCTGGAAAACAAGAATTCCATTTAGTGAGAAACTTTGAAGTTTCAGCATTTGGTTTTTTGTTTTGCATTGGAATAAAAAAAGCAAAAAATAAAACTTGGTAGAGGAAGAGAGACCCCAGAATAGCAAACAGCCTTGTGGCTAGGGCACTCGCCTATCATGTGCTTGTCTGAGAATAGGGATTCAAACTGAGATCTCTCACATCCCAAGTAAATGGTCTAAACACCAAGCTATAGAATCACTCTTTCCTCTTCCCCCTCTCTTCTGTCTTTTTGGAGCCGTTTCACTTTGTGGCACAATGAATATTTATACAGAGAAAGAGGCTGACTCTCTAGCCCAGTTTCTAGGATTCTTTCCTGAGGTATGGGAGATCCAGAATCAGGCAGAGAAGGGAGCTGAATCTGTTGCCCATATCTCAGGGGAGTGCCCTAACCACTTAGGTGTCATGTACTACTTGTACACAGTAGGTTGAAGGGCTGCTACTGGCAGGTCAGGCTTGTGTATCAGATATAGATTCAGTACAGAGCTTACTTCTCAGAGAGAGACACAACCAATATGTTCATGATAAAATCCTTTAATGCTCTGCCTGCTTCCCCATAGCATAAATTAAAGATACCTGAATATCTCCAGTTTCCTGGTGGAGCTTTGTACAATTCAAAATCTTGCAAAAGACTGCTTTCAGTCTGTCCACTGTGAAGGTTTATCAAAACTGCAGATCAAGAGGTCACTCTTCAATGGCCCAGTGATGAGATCCTGCAACCTTTGTGAGGTTTTTTCCTTCTGTTTTTCACAGAAATTCTGTTATAGATCTGAGAGAGCTTCCCAAAGAAAACTTTTGTCAAAAGTGATAAGTTTCCACAAAAAGTTTAGGGTTCAACAAATCTGCATTTTTCCCATTGAAAAAAGTAGTCTTAAAAAAATTCTTGCCCAACTCCAATATATTTTGCCTGTAAACACCGATGAAACAAACTTTATTGGTTTGTCTCAATTGTTTTTTTTTTAACTTCACTTAAAATGATCAATGTTAAAAAAGTCATCTGTCTGAGCCTCATCCTGCCCGTACCATATATTTTCTTTATTTATTTCTGATCTGGGTCTCGCTCAGATAAAACCCCTTGAGACAGGAGAAAAATTAAATCTCAAAAAAATTAAAATTGGATGGTATCTATATTCTAAAAATACAAGATTAGATTCTTTATTCTAAGATGCACATTTTTCTTTGTAATTAGTAATGTGCAAGTTTGAATTGCCTGTAGAGATCACTAGTCTATGTGGTGCATATTTGACACAAACGGTAAAGTGTGGTGATAAATTCTCAGAATTTTTTGTTGTTTTACAAAGAATCCGCCATCACTTATCTATGTCTGTTTTATAGCTCATGAAGAGACAACACTTGAAAACATAATAGCCAGATGATCTCAGGATGCAAGAATCCTTTAGATGTTTTCTGAGACCTATTGAAATAGGCTTCAGTTTGACAAAAGCAGGAAATGTTAATTTTTCAGCTCTTCTATAAACACAGGGATCATCTGTAAAGCAAATGCTGTTGTAACAGCAAATGCACACTTGAATGACTCAAACCCAATTAATGGTTATATGATGCACTTTGAATATATTTGATGCAGCAACAACTGGTAAACAGCTTTTCAGATTCAGCTGTTGAAAAGATTCCACCTTTTTCTTTTAACATAAGAGCAATGCCATTTTTTTTACCAGAACAACTCTCAAAGCTCCTCACTTGAAGTATGCCATATTTTCACTCTAGCACATACAAAACTCCTTGGTAAGCATATGCTTTGGGCTTATACCATTTTCTTTTTTAGTAGTAGAAAAAGATGTTGGTGGGTGCAGATGTTTTCAGTAACTATATTTAGTAAAGATTAAGTTTTAATTTTAATACAAACTAGAAGCGCGTGTGTGTATACACACACACACACACTTCTATATATAATATTTTTTAAAAGGATGATTATTCTCTCCATTCCTTTTTGTTTTACTGCCTAATCTGGAGTTGGGTGTTGTGGCACGCACCTGTAATCCCAGCTACTTGGGAGGCTGAGGCTGGCAGATCACTTGAACTCAGGGGTTCTGGTCTGCAGTGTGCTATGCCAATTGGGTGTCTGGTGCCACTGACAGCTTGGCCAGAGGGTGGCTGAAGGAATGGCTAGAACAACACGAATGATGTGTTGTGATTGGCGCGCTCTCTGTGAGGGCTGATGGACCTATCAATCAAGGTGACAAATTGACCTAATCTGGTGGTGATAATATAAGACACTCATTTGCAGTCCTCATACCAGTATACTTTGGAGTGTGAAAAATAAAAGAAATCTGTCAGTTGACTTTAGTTAGCCTTCCCTAACCTCCAGGATGAAGAAAGTTGTGTAAATTTGTAGTTTGAAGTGTTTATGGAGTAAGGCTATTGTGACTTCATCCCAATCAATGTTTCTAATGCTGCATGTAATTCCTAGAAATACCATTCCTCCGCAGAGAATTACAAAACACACACCAGTGCCCAGAGGGTGAACAGATAAGATATCTATAGAAAATATCAGAACCCACCAGACCTCACCAACTCTCTTCAGTGTGTTGCAGTTTCAGCGTTAACTGCACCCTTGACTCCTGGTCTTCCTCGAGGGCATTCACTTAAAAGTTTCAGGCTTCCTAGCCTTTACTTCTCTCAGACTGAGACCAATCTCTCTCTCCCTTCAGACCAGGGTTTAGGCTTGCAGTACCTCTGCACTTCACTGTGATTTCCCTAGCAGGTCTGACCAATGTCCAGCACCTGTGGTTAACCTTTCTCCAGGGCTGCAACAGCATATACCAGTTACCAATGAGCCTTCACAAAGCAAAATTCTTTTGCCCTAAGAACGAATGTATTACAGAGAAAACATAGGCATGCTAAATGCTTATCAGAGGTCACACATCAGTCTTATGTGACCCTAGTAAGCCAAAGTCCTTCCAATCTTTTTGCGAGGGCTGGGGGTCCCTTGGACAAAAGGTCGTGTCAGTTTCCTGATTTTAAAAAAGGGCCTGTGTCAGTTTACACTTAATTTTTTTTAATACCAGAAGTGCTTTTTGTCTGTTGGTCTCTGGAAAACCTAGTTTGAACAAGTAAATGTAAGCCACCCTAGGAGGCTTACACCTTTCTGTGGGTGTGTATCATTTCAGTGACTAGCCTCAATCACCCCCCACTGCTTTTAGTTCCTGGAGGAGCTTGGGTGATCCTCCTGCACCCTGGAGTGGCATACAGTCCACAGCCTACAATGAAACCATTCATAAATTTAATACAGTATGGTCCCCCAGACATAATGCATACAGTTACACTATCTGTCTCTCAATGTATGAAAGCACTTCACATATTTCAAGTTGATTTGATATATCGTCACTTACTCTGCAGAACTGCTACAACAGTGAAATATTTGCTTGACAAATGCACTATTCTCAATCACATACACTTTTTATTCTTTTGGTTGGCAGTCTCCTAAGACCTTTTGGGCAGACTGTGTAATAGCAGCGTGTCTCTCTTGCTGATATGGGGACATGTACAGTTGGGACTGCAACCATTTCTTGACAGCGAATTTCAGCTTCCATAGCAATCCATCGTCTGTAGTCTGGACAGCAAGCATCCTGAGTTTACTCTGAATCTGGATTATTTTGCTGCTTTATGGTATTCATTAACTGACTGCTGGCTACCTTTAAAAGGAGCAGTTCTGAAAACTCAAGCCATCAAAGGCCTTTTCACTGGTCCACATATTTTTCTTCAAGTATAGATTGTCTACAGATGGCACTGGTTTCTCCCTAGGTACTGATTAGGGTTGATAGATAATAGTTTGAGCAGCAATGCCAACCCACCTAAAGCAGCCATATTTGTGTCTTCCAGTTTGAAATGAAACATTGGCTCCCTTGTGCTCAATAAAGCTCACAAGCTGCAGTGCCCATGAGGAAGTGGCAGGACTATGATGAGCCATGTGCTCCAGCAACAAATCTGCATGATGTGAGGAGATTGGCTGCTTCCACACAACTAATCTTAGAAGAACCTGTGCAGTGGGAACCCATATTTGGGAAGTAACAATCGAGCTTTCTTCAGAGACTAGTCCTTCATAGAACACACACCAGAAGAGAGGGCAGGCTCACATTTGGATTCTGAAAATTTAATGAACTTTGTCCTCAACTTTATAACTAGAGGTGGTTGAAACTTGGAATTTCTCTTTTGCAGGAAATAGAGACATTTTGAAATGTCCTTTTATCCTGAATTGGAATGAACAATCAAACATTCACAATTTTGCAGAAAGTTATGAAACAAAATTTTTCAATAATATCTAGCCAACATTACCAAAGCAATATTAGAACTTCTAATATAAATGATGAAATGATAAAGTCCAAATGAAATGCTTTGGTCTAATTGAAATAAAATCAATGCATTTCCACAGCACGTTTTAATTTTTGTAAGAAAATGCTGATTTGACAGAAAACTGTTCCATTATAAAATTTTCAACCAGTTTTATATAGAACCCATATTTCTTGGGGTTTGTCTACTAATATAACTAACACATCAATAGATGTGGGTACTGCTGCTAATTTAAGAACCTCTTGCATTTATTTGTGAACATGATAGAGCTGTGTAAACTTTGGTGGATGAAATCATGAGATACTTAACTGGCTTCAGGATTTATTACAAACTGAAAATTTGGCTCAGATGGATTCCCTCAAATCCATTATTATTATTATTTATTATTTATTTATCATGGACCATGACCACATTGTGCTAGATGCTGTACAAACAGAGAACAAAGAGGGTCTCTGCCCCAAAGAGTTATGCTGTTTGCTTGTAAATTCTACCAATAAAGGGAAATGTCTGGATGGCTTTGGTCCCACTCTGGGCTTCCTGGTTCATGTATGAGGGCACCAGATTTCAGTCTTACAAAAGCATAAGGGAAAGTGCCTGAAAGACAGAGGTAAACAGGCAGTGACTAAGGGCATCCTGTCTACTTGGAGGTAAAAGGATTTGATCCCAGGTGGGGAGGGAATGGTTAGGGCCCTACAAGATGTAGGATTAGCTTTGCTTTGCTTTGTTCACATCTGAAACTCAAAGCAAAACTCAGCAAACGAACCAAGCAAAGATTGCAGAACCCAATGTGAACCAAAACAAATGAGATGAATATGGCTCTGGGAGCCTTCACCCTGCAATCCTTGTGTGAGTCCTCTTAAACTGAAATGAAGGACTAACTGTTTAAACATATGCTACTCTGCCAGACAACCAGTACATCGTGTGATGATTGATCTCCACAAATTAATTTGTGAACAGAAACAAATAATGAAATAAGTATTCACATAGCTCAGGATGCTGCCAGCAACTCCCTATTGGCTGGTGTCTGAATCCCTTCCTAATGGCTGAGCACAAATCAGATTTTTTTTGAGTGGTGTTGTTAGGTGGCTGCAGTCTTTTACGGTTGAATTAAATATGACTCTGTGGGAATATATTTGTCATTGTGCTGCTGAAACTTGCTAGCTACATGCTTTTGGAGGTAGCACTTAACGTAGGAATTGATCATTTTAGATCTTGGGTCCCCCCACCCAATTCTTTGAAGTTGTTTAAAGAAACTGCTATACAGGTGCTAATTTAATACAGTAAAATGGAAAAAATTAGCTTGAATCTGTGTACTAAAATATAAAAATTTGCTTTTCATAGATCTTTTAAATTTAGTAATCCCCCTTTTTAAATCAGTTCTCCAAAGAATTTAGTGTTTGCTACACCTTAAACTACAGTAAGCATTTTTTCTAGATCCTTTTGTCTTTTAGACTTTTCATTTTTGTTTAATTTTTAATCACTTTGTCAGTAAATATCTTGTTTGTGCGTTCTCCCCACTGCATACCCCCACCCTCAGTAAAACAACTGCCAATTATAAATGTTAAATTTCCTTGGTTCTTTCCTTCCCTCTTCTCTCTTTTCCCAGGCTTCTCCACTATCAGTTGGAACTGGCATAACTGGTTAGAAAACCGTTCCTAGAGAGTAATCATCAGTTGTTCATGGTCAAGTTGGAAGGGTATATTGAGTGGGGTCGCACAGGGATCAGTTCTGGGTCTGGGTCCGTCAATATCTTCATTAATGATTTAGATAATGGCATATAGAGTACACTTATAAAGTTTGCAGATGATACCAAGCTGGGAGGGGTTGCAAGTGCTTTGAAGGATAAGATTAAAGTTCAAAATGATCTGGACAAACTGGAGAAATGGTCTGAAGTAAATAGGATTAAATTCAATAAGGACAAGTGCAAAGCACTCCGCTTAGGAAGGAACAAACAGATGCACACCCAAAAAGTGGGAAATGAAGTGCCTATGAAGGAGTACCACAGAAAAGAATCTGGGGGTCATAGTGGATCAAAAGCTAAATATGAGTCAACAGTGTAACACTGTTGTGCAAAAAAGAGCAAACATCATTCTGGGATGTATTAGCAGGAGTGCTGTAAGCAAGACCAGAAGTAATGCCTCCGCTCTACGTAGGGTTGCCAGGTGTCTGGTTTTCAACTGGAACACCCGGTCAAAAAGGGACCCTAGTGGCTCTGTTAAAACTGGTCGGTGGTGCATCACGGCTAAGGCAGGCTCCCTGCCTGCTCTGTGTGGCTCCTGGAAGCAGCTGGAATGTCTGGCTCCTAGGCCCAGGGGTGAGCATGGGGACTGAGCGCCAGCGCCGATTGGCCGAGAACTGTGGCCAACGGGAATTGTGGGGGTGGTGCCTGTGGGTGTGGGCAGCGAACAGAGCCCCCGGCCCCTCTGCCTAGGGGCTGTAGGGACATGCTGGCCGCTTCTGGGGACCTTCCTTAGCCCCACTGTGCCACTGACTGGGAGCCGCCTGACGTAAGTGCTGCCTGGCTGGAGCCCGTATCCTGAACCCCGTCCTGCACCCCAACCCCTGTCCCACGTTGGAACTTCCTCCAGAACCTGCACCCCGCCCCAGCTCTGAGCCCCCTCCTGCACTCTGAACCCCTCGGCCCCAGACCTCCCCTCCTACACCTCAGTCCCCTTAGCACCACCCCAGAGCCCACACCCCAACCCCTTCCCCAGTCCAGTGAAAGTGAGTGAGGGTGGCAGAGAACAAGTGACAGAGGGAGGAGGGATGGAGTGAGCAGGGGACCGGGCCTTGGAGAATGGGCAGGGCTCCAGGGAAACGGCTCTATCAGGTGCTGATTAGGTCTCAGCTGGAGTATTGTGTCCAGTCCTGGGCACCACATTTCAGGAAAGATGTGGACAAACTGAAGAAAGTCCAGGAAAGAGCAACATGATTAAAGGTCTAGAAAACATGACTTATGAGGGAAGATTGAAAAAACTGGATTTGTTTTAGAGAAGAGAAGACCGAGGGGGGACATAACACTTTTCAAGTACATAAAAGGTTGTTACAAGGAGGAGGGAGAAAAAATATTCTCTTTAACCTCGGAAGATAGGACAAGAAGCCATGGGCTTAAATTGCAGCAAGGGCAGTTTGGGTTGGACATTATGAAAAACTTCCTGTCAGAGTGCTTAAGCACTGGAATAAATTGCCTAGGGAGGTTGTAGAATCTCCATCATTAGACATTTTTAAGAGCACATTATACAAATGCCTGTCAAAGATAGTCCCTTTCAGGGGACTGGATTAGAAGATCTCTCGAGGTCCCTTTCAATCCTATGATTCTGTGTGGCCCATATTACTGAAGAATCCGAGCACTTGAATGTAATTTATCCCTCCTCACATTTGTGAGATAGAGTAATACTATTATCTCCATCTTACAGAGGGGTAACTAGAGGCCCAGAGAGGCTTAAGTGACTTGCCTAAGGTGTCACACAGGAAGTATGTGACAAAGCTGGGAATGGACCCCCGACTAGCACCCTGAACCAGCCTTCATTTGCTACTGGCTGTCTCCTTTAATGATAACAGAAGGAAAGGTCTATACCTATATTTTCTCTGTTTCTGGGATTTCCTATGACCACCTCTACACTGCTATTCAATGCCCACACATTCCTAAAGTGTGAGTGTTTTGGGGTGGAGGTAAAAGGTAGAGTATTGAATACTTACTGAATACTCAGTGAGCTAGCTAGCTGGGAAGGTATCTTTTGAGTACCTACACAGAGCAGCCATTTTAATCTTGATCAGTCTCTAGTTTTTACTATGATTTCCTGAACTAAATATTTCTAAGAAATTATTATGGCTATATTTTATAACTTGGAAATCAGGGTCAGTCTTGTTAGATAAGATCTGGTGAAGAGGAGAAAACAGAGTTCAGTAATCTGATCTTTTCAGTTGAGATAATATAAATACTTTTCACATCTTTGAAAATATGAAGTGCTAAAACTGGTTATTCCACACAACCCTAAAGAGATATTTCTACTCTAGGCCCTAGTTCATCTGACCAGAGAGCCACCCTCATCTCCCTTCTGTCGAAAATGGAGTTAATAAGCCACACCTGCTACAATGAGTCTGAGTATCCAATCAATCACTCTTGCAGAGCTCCATCACTTATTAACAGGATGGGTCAATGTTCTACTGTACCACACTGTTACAGGCCATTAAGCATCATGCTTCAGGGCATATCTGATTGATTTGTAGAGTCAGGAATAAACAGTTTTAAACAAGGTTTTGGGGTTTGGTATACAGACACCCAGGCCTGCTTAATACCTTTGCAAAGAAACCAAGATACAAAAGTTAAAAAGGCTACAGCATTTGAAAGGTAAAACATTAAGGTTTTCATTTTAACAATATCCATTGTGCCCTTTTCCTTTAGTTTAGAGAGCTTTTTATAAGGGAAAAACCCACTGTTTGACAATCTTTTATATGGTATTAAAGATGGTAATAATGGGGAAAAAGAAAGTTGGGCTGCAGCTGTTGAGTCTCACTTCCTAGCAGACAAAACAAGACAAACGTACACAAGACAGAAAGAAAAGAACAGTGAAGATAATGCAGCTTCAGTCTGTGGTGTTGACTTCACTTGCCATTTTACTGCTGGAAAAACACACACAGAGCACATAGTATAATCAGCCCTCTGAGACCTGGCAAACTTGTACCTGCATCAGCTTGTTTAGCGTATTGCTTTTAGTTGCCTGTTCAGTCATACTCTTAGCAGTTTTGCAAAAGACAGTCCCGGATGGCTAAGGTAGATTCTAAGGAGACATGGTGTTTTTGTCATGCCAAGGACTTCTTGCAAGCCCCAATGATATCATGGTGGTTCTCAGGCTCTGAGAAAAGATGGTGGAGTAGCAGTTATGAAGGTGAAGCTCACTCCTTGCCTTTCTTTCAGTCAGCAATTGTTGTATTAGCTTCTGCAAAGTCTTTACTTTTAAGGACTCCAAAAAAGAGTGATGAATGGAATAGTATGTCCTTGTGTTAGGCCTCACTGGTGAACAAGATAACTTCCAGCACACCATTTTTGGTCCATTGATTTCCAGTTCGCGCTTCTCTTGTTTACCAGATATGATTGTAACACAGTCCTGAATTACATCAGTAGACCTTTTTGTTTAGACTGATTGTCTGTATCCCTATTGCACCTTTCCCCATCAACAATTATTGATAAATGTTATGACACTTTTTAATAAACTTTTTCTCATTTTCCCACAGTTAGGCTCATAATTAGGGTAAATTTACAGGCCCAATTATTACATCAGATGATAAGCCAGCTCACATGCTGTATTTTGTCTTGGGTGTAGTGGCCAGTGTTTTAGAAAGACACACATCCTTGTATAATGCAGGTCTCTCGTATAATACGGGGTGTGTGTGTATGTGTGTATATGTGTATATATATATATATATATATATATATATATATATAGGGGGAAATGGTTCAGTGTTGGACAGTGACCCTATCATGTTAACACCGTTGACTCTTTGGCCCTATATAGTCTACCTAAATTAATAAAACAGATCAGTTTGTCCTCCTGGATCAGACCGAGGTCTGTTCACATGTAAATAAGGTGGAGCTGCTCCAAAGAAAAGGAGAAAGTGACATAGTGGCAACTTGCTTTATAGGAAGTTCTTCTTTACAGAAAGTTCTACTTGCTGAGCTCTTTTCTTTCATAAAAATATTTTCTGACATAGCTGTAGTAGCTCAGGTTTGCCCAACTTTACCAGGTGCTCCTTATTTTTGAGACACTCTGTTCTCATCAGCAGGGGAGCTGGGTGATGGTGCACTATATTGTTTGGTCTTGTAAACTATTTTCCCTGCTAAGAAAATGTAGTTTGTTTTTAAAAAACAAACTACAATAAAATGCTCTGTCATCCAAAGACTTTGCCAATTCCCCCAAAGAAAGACAGACCAATTTCTGAAAGAAAACAAATTAATCAAGAAGCAGCTGTTTAGGTGGAGAAACAATCCTTTTTCTAAATCTGGTTAAATTCATATAAAATATGCTGCATACCTGGTGCTAAAAGTGAACTGTTAGACAGATTGTCATTATTGATTCATCTGCCTTTGTACTCCTCCCACCAAGAGTTGGATATGAGCTAGCTGTGGCTTGCAGTGCTTAGCAGTTCTCTCAACTTGGCCATTTCATTATGACTAACTGCATCATGTACATGGCCCATATTACTAATATACACTTCAGCAGATGAATCCATGAGCTTCAAGTTCATCAGATAACCATAAGCAGAGAGGCACTCAGAGTGGGTGAACTAGTCTGACCGGATAAGTGCTGACCTGAGTGTGTGCTCATCCTCCTCACTGATCTTTTAACATTCAGAACTGTTTGTTAAATTGACATGGAAGCTTTCATCACTATGCAACACACTCCAGTCCAGGTTGTTGGGGGAGTGGCCAAGAAGCCCACTTTCCTTCTCCTGGTTGGAGTAGGTGGATAATTGAAACTGATTCCCTTTTCACTGGTACTATTGCCAAGGCTCTATTCATTCTTGCATATGATATGGTACTTCCCTGGCAATTATATCCCAAAGTGCACTATTTTTCAGAAAAGTTACTGCTTGTAAGATTAAAAACTGATGTAAGAGCAAGATGGTGCTTGCATGAATAACAGGGAAAAGCAGAGCTGGTCATTGGAAGAAGTTTGTGAAGAAGGTAGGGAATCTCAGTTGGATTGGGGACTGAAAATGTTCTAATAAATATCTGAACTCTTGGATACCTGAATCAGCTCTAAGTCTTGTGAGGCTTTCCCATGACTAATATGGACTTCTGGTGAATAATCATCAGATGTATGGATCAAAAACATACACACAGGCTAGCATATATCGAGGCATGTAGTCAACTTTAGAGACAAATTCCTAATTTTAAAAATAGCTTATGTATTAATACATCCATTACTTGCACAAAAATAGTCAGAAGTATACTAAATTAGTGTGGTGGCTTACATTCATTCAAAAGCATTCCTGGTTGAATGCAGAATCAACATAAACCAACCACTCCACTATTTTTAAAATCTTTTTTTTCTAAAAGGCATTCTATCATTCACTCATAAAGAATTAGTTCTGGGACTCTCCCAGAACTAATATATATCAAATATATAATAAAAAAAATCACACACACTTGTGAATTTTTTTTTCCTGAGTAGCTCTTTCTAAAGCTTGATGTAAGAAGTCCATAACTGCTATGGACTGCTTATTGACTTCCGATGTCAAAATAATCTTTGTTCTCTTTGTGAACATTAAAATTGCAGTCTTACCAAGTGATTGATTTGAGTCAATCATGAGTCATAACCATTTTACTTAAGGGAACATAATATTTTCTGATAGTTTTTTTTGCGTCTGTTGTTCTGGAAGGGTCTGGTGCCTCTGAGTTGGTGTGTCCTGGTCTGTGGGGAAGCTCATCAGAAGCAAACTCCTCACAGAAGGCTCCATAGACCAGGACACCCTTCTAGAACAGCAGATGCAAAACCTGCAGACATACCTCCATGGTTTCAATGTTCAACACCCCTACAACACACTTTTCAAGATCCACTGGTTCTACACATGCCTATCACAACATATGGTGTACCTTTTCCAGTGCACTAACTACCATAATAACTGTGGGTGAAACGAGACAATCACTACGCTCTTGAATGAACCCTCACAGAAAAATAACACAAGACAAAAACACCATGTCACCTGTGGGTGCACAGTTTTCACAAAGCAATCACTCTATATCTGAGCTCTCAGTCCTTGTCCTCTAAGCAAACCTGCACAACACATTGAAAAGAAGAGCCTGGGAGCTTAAACTCATAACTTTGCTCGACACTAAAAATCATGGACTGATTAGAGACACTGAATTTATGGTTTATTACAACAATCTATAACCTATTAACCCTTTTCCCCCTTGACTAGAGAGGGGTTAATGAGCCACTTCACTTTGAATGGTCCCTTTAAATGTGTTTAACTACTTATGCTAAACATTCTGTTCACCTTGTATTTAGCTGTGACAGAGTATGTTTTCCAGACCTGAAGAAGAGATCTGCAATCTTGAAAGCTTGTGAGTGTCACCAACAGAAACTGGTCTAATAAAAGATAATACCTGACCCACCTTGTCTATCTGAAGACATGATTAGCAGAAACTGACTTACTAGTGTATGATTATTAACAGGAGTTTTCTTGTATACTATCCCATCTTTATTTTTTACCTTGGATACTAATAATGGCAATATAAAACTACTGTAGCAACAAAGTATATCTGCCTTTTCTGCTGTATACATGTAACCCTTCTGCCCGTCAGAGTTGGCAGCAACAAGGGCCGGGTTCAATATCTAGGGGTTCCATTCCAATAACACAATGCAAACCGGCTCGAGCCCCCACCCAGTGACCTGGGAAAAATATATACCACCCCCGCTGGGCGCCTCCAAGAGGCAATACTTCCCCTCTCGCAAGCACATAGTCTGAGTGTAGCAAAAGTCTTTTAATAACAGAGAGAAACAATGTGGCATTATGTTGGGGAAACACCACCAACAGGATTCATAACACAACCCATGAGCAAAAACAACCCCACCCCAGGCAAATTGGGGCATGCCCTTTTCCCTTTGGTTCTTGAGTCCAGCAACCCCAAATCACCCAAAAGTCCCAAAAGTCCAATGCCCCAAAAGTCTCTGTCCCTGGTCAGGGCAGCCCCAGAGTTCGAAAGTTTATCGGCGGAGCTTTACCTCCCAACCTGGGTGGAAATGGGACGGGGGTAAGAGGCACCTTACGTGATCTGAAGCTGACCGCCCCATAGCTCCATAGCGGCGCTCCGCCAGCCGCCCCACGAACTCCTTCGCTCAGCTGCGCTCCGCTCCGCCAGCCGCCCCACGAACTCCTTCGCTCAGCTGCGCTCCGCTCCGCCAGCCGCCCCACGAACTCCTTCGCTCAGCTGCGCTCCGCTCCGCCAGCCGCCCCACGAACTCCTTCGCTCAGCTGCCCCACGAACTCAGCTCCACGGCCCACAAGCAGCTCCTGCCATCCACACACTGCTCCGCGTCGAACTGCTTCACCAGCCGTCCCGCAAACTGCTCCACAATATATCTTCAGGCTCCCCCACTACTTAACACAACACTCAGTGATTTCAGCTCTTAGGTGAATTCAGCTTATAGTAGGGGAGCCCCAGTGCTGGTGCACTGTCAGCCCAAAGTGAGCTCAGCAGCCTATAACTAGACTTCTAATGAAATCAAAATTAGCTCTGATATTCCACAGTGGAGAGAGGAGGAAGTGCAATCAGCATGTAAGGCCCTCACCAAGGGGCCCATGCCACCAAGTACTACTACTTGTCCCCAGCCTCTCTCCATTCACACAGTTTTGGAACCCATGACCCTTGCCTAGCGAGTGCTACTTAGTTGATGGTGAATCCCTCCATCATAACAAAAGGCCACGTACAGTTCCAAGCACAGTTCCCATAATCAGGGTAATAACAATTTATTCTTCCTGCCCCAATAACAGAGACACTGGGGATCCCACAGCAGCCAAAGTGACCATTTGGGCAGCTATGGTCTCATTCTAGGCGTGGTGGGTGTGCCTATGCAAATGAGATCGGCCCCTGAAGTTCTTTTCCACAACTTGCCACACCTCACCACCAGATGTCAGGGTGGAGCTCATCCTGACACTGCTTACATCCTCCCCCCAGCCGAGACTTTGTCGTCCCGACAAATCACACTCCCTTTATACCAACTCATTGGTTTCCTCCAAAGGGCCTCAGGAAGCCCACTTTAGCTTCCACAAGCCTGTGTGCTAAATGTATTGGCTCCTCACTAGTCACCCCAGGTGCATCATAAGTTAACCGTTTCACTGGTCTTATCACCCTGTCTCGTCTATTGAGAATCTCTGTTGCCGAGGTAGGGGGAACATCCTCTTGAGTGACGGATGGAGAGGCTTCCCTGGAGGGTCCCTCGGCTACTGGCGTAGGCCCCTGCACTCCTAGTTCTAACGCTGGAGGGTCCAAGGTGCCCAGGACATCCTCTACCTGTCTGTCCCCATTGTCCAATAACCTGTGTGTGTCATCACAGGGGGGTCTCATCAGCAGCACCGGGGTATCAGAAATGGGCCTAAATAGTTCCGCCATTGGGTTTAGGGCGGAAGAGGGAAAACTCTCGTTTGGTTCAGCTGATCGAGACTGAAATCTTGTCTCCATCCCAGGATACACCAGGGTTGTGTCTTCCTCCTCAGACTCACTCTCAGATGTGCAGAATAGGGGTAACTTAGCTGCAGGGGGCCCACTGTCTGTGTTGGATGGCGGCTTTGGTCTAGCACCTCTGTTCTGCCCGGCGGCCCTGCCGTGGCCCATCTCACAAGGGGTGCTTACCAATTCCCCCACAGGGAGCAAAAGGTTTCTATGCACCGTCTTTATTTGCCCTGGACCGTCTTCAGGTTTGATCTTGTAAACTGGCAGATCTCCCAGCTTTTCCATCACCAGGTAAGGTATTGCCTTCCATCTGTCAGCTATCTTGTGTTTGCCAGCAATACCCAAATTTCGCAGCAGGACTCTGTCCCCCGGCTGGAGCTCCTGCGAACGCACTCTAGCATCATATCGATGTTTGTTGCGGTCTGCGTTCTTCCGAGCCGCAGCGGTAGCTAAGCGATAAGCATCCCGCAGCTTTTCTCTTAGTCGGGATACATACTGCTGATGAGTTTCATAGCTATCTCCATCCTCTGATACACCAAAGCACAAGTCTATGGGTAATCTTGGTTCTCGCCCAAACATCAAGAGATATGGGGTGACTCCCGTAGCATCGTTCTTTGTGGCATTGTAGGCATGCACCAGAAATGCGACATGCTGGCTCCAGGTTGCCTTCTGCTCTGGTCGCAAAGTTCCCAACATATCTAATAGGGTTCGATTGAACCTCTCGGGCTGAGGATCACCTTGGGGGTGATAAGGCGTTGTCCTAGACTTTTTAATTCCTGCTATCTTCAGCACCTCCTTCAGAAGGTGACTCTCAAAATCCCGCCCCTGATCAGAGTGTATCCGAGCCGGGAATCCATAGACTGAGAAATATTTGTCCCACAATACTCGAGCAACGGTGGTGGCCCTCTGATCACGTGTGGGATATGCTTGTGCATACCGTGTAAAATGGTCAGTCACTACTAGAATGTTTCCAACATTCCTCTTGTCTACCTCCACAGACAAGAAATCAATGCATACCAACTCCAAAGGTTTGTTGCTGGTGATGTTCTTGAGATATGCAGCCCTCGTGGGCAGAGTTTTCCTTTGAACACATCGAGCGCAAGTCTCACATTTCCTGCGAACATCTTCAGCCATTCGGGGCCAATAGAACCTACTACGAATAAGTTCCAGGGTCCTCTCCATCCCTAAATGCCCAAAGTCATCATGCAGGGCCCTCATGGCCAGGGCTCTGTACTTTTTTGGCAGTACTAGTTGTGCTCGTTGTTTTTGTAAAGGGTCAGTGGTCATTCGGTGTAGCACTCCCTGAATCAGTTTTAGTTTGGTCCATTCTCTCAATAGTAGTTTACCCTCCGGGTTAGGTGGGACAACCGCAGCTGGGCTTCGCCCCTCCCTTTTGGCAAGTAGTGTATCACGAATGTCAATATCTTGCCGCTGGGCTTCTTGCCAGTCAGCCGCATTGAGCATGGGCAAAGGAGATTGGTCTAATGCAATATAGTTCACCGAAGCAGAAGGCATGCATTCAGGGGGCAGGCCCAAAGCTTCTGCAACACATCCCTGAAAGTCTTCACGGGCCTCTGGCTCTCGGCGACTCACACTGCAAATAGCTCTCACTCCATCTGTGGGTATCACAGCAACTTCTGGAGCCTGCGGACGCCTGGACAATGCATCTGCATCTACATTGCTTCTCCCTGATCGGTACTGAATGCTGAACTCATAGCTAGCCAAGGCGGCCACCCATCTCTGCCCTGTAGCATCCAGCTTAGCACTTGTTAACACATAAGTCAGTGGATTGTTGTCTGTCCACACCTGGAACTGAGCACCATACAAGTAGTCTCGAAATTTCTCAGTGATGGCCCATTTCAAGGCCAAAAACTCCAGCTTGTGGGTGGGATAGCGAGTTTCACTATCAGACAATCCTCGGCTGGCAAAGGCTACCGGTTTACATTTGCCTTCCACTTCCTGGTACAGGACTGCTCCCAGACCCTCCAAACTGGCATCAGTATGCAGGATAAATGGTTTGCTTGGGTCAGCAAAAACTAGGACTGGAGCATGAGTTAGGCAAGTAATGATTTCTCGAAAAGCCCTTTCACATCTCTCATCCCACCGTGGCCCAAATGGTGCAAAGGGGCCATTGTGTCTCTGCACAGGAGGCTTTGGGGACCTCCCCTTATTCTTGGACTTAGATTTGTTCTTGCTGAACTGATGTCCCCTGGTAAGATCATTCAGAGGCTTTACAATCGTAGCATAGTTTTTCACAAATCTGCGGTAGTAGCCACTAAATCCAAGGAAGGTCTTGAGTTCTCTGTAGTTACTTGGACGTGGCCATGTAGTGAGTGCTTCTATTTTATCAGGATCGGTACTCACACCTTCTTGGGACACAATGTGACCCACATACTTCACTGAGGTTCTGCAGAACTGGCATTTGTCAATTGAAAGCTTCAGACCATAATCCTCCAACCTATCAAGCACTTTAAGAAGTCTTTCTTCATGCTCCTCTAAGGTTCTTCCAAACACAATCAGGTCATCCAAATAAACTAACACTTGCAGTAAATTCATGTCTCCCACAACTTTCTCCATGAGACGTTGAAAGGTGGCAGGTGCTCCAGAAATCCCTTGGGGCATGCGTTCGAACTGATAAAACCCTAATGGGCAGATGAAGGCTGTCTTCTCCTTATCTTCTTCTCCCAGAGGGATCTGGTAGTATCCACTTCGAAGATCCAACACAGAGAACCACTGGCTTCCCAGCAAACAGTCTAAGGCGTCTTGCACTCGAGGCATAGTGTACTGGTCGACCACAGTACGGCTGTTTAGGGTGCGGTAGTCAATACACATCCGGATTTTCCCATTCTTTTTGCGGACTACCACAATGGGTGAGGCGTATGGGCTGCGGGACTCTGTAATGATGCCATTCGCAGCCAGCTCCTGAAGATGATGTCGCACATCTTCCATCTCAGAGAGAG
The DNA here is from genome assembly GCF_965140295.1 of Lepidochelys olivacea. Taxonomy (NCBI): domain Eukaryota; kingdom Metazoa; phylum Chordata; order Testudines; family Cheloniidae; genus Lepidochelys; species Lepidochelys olivacea. The sequence goes on along the minus strand of NC_140415.1, from coordinate 80,768,892 downwards.
CAATCTTCCTAGATCTCTCCCTGAAAGGTCGAGAGTCATGTAGTCTGATATTGTGCTCTACTCCTTTTGCACATCCCACATCCCACTCATGCAGTGAGAACACCTTGGATCTTTCACAAAGTTTCTTCCTCAGGCGATCTTTCCAGTCCTCGGACACTGGTGAATCTCCAAAGTCAAACTTTGCTGGGTCTATTGCCGAAACTGGAGTTTCATACTGGGGTTTTACAATCGACTCAGGCTCAAAGAGGTCTGCTATCTTTTGTCCTTGCTTCACAAAAATATCACGACTCGTTTCATTAGCAATCAGTATAGTCACCCTTTCCTGGGCTTCAGCAGGTAGGGTTATGACTCCACTGGGGACCAGCACTCCTTCAGGGAGCTCTCCTCCCATCGGCTGCTCTATCATTGCTAACGTCCCTTTACTGCCTTTCAGACAGGTACTCATGACAAGCACTTCTTGCTCCGTCCTTGCAGGCACTACTAAGGGGGTTGTGCCCGCGTACTTCAGTGCCCCAAGCGGTAGCTCAGATGTGTCCCTTTTAGCGCTCTCAATTTTCCTATAGGCTTCAGCACAAAGCGTATGGATCATCAGGGTATTCAGGTACTGGTCCCCAGCCCGCCTTCTGCAGTAATCCGCGAGTACCTTGAAGAGACTGGAGTTGGTCCCTATCAGCACAGACACATCGGAAGTCCCTTTAGGGTCAGGGCATATTAAGGCAGCTGTGTCTACCTCTTCTCTTACCCCAGCAACCTCCTCTGGGAATTCCAGGTGCACTATGACATACCCTTGATAGGGGTATTCATCCATGCTGAGGCCACATAGGCCAAGGCCAGTCAGTGGCTGTATAGGCAGGTGCCTAAGCATCTGTTGGTAGAATGACTGAAATATAATAGTCACTTGAGATCCAGTGTCAAGCACTGCTTTACACTCCACCCCTTCGATCCTCACCATGACCTCTGCTCGAGGCCCTATCAGTCCTGCAGGGATCCCAGCTGGACAGTCTTTTCTGGGGGAATCTTCAAATCCTGCAGACCTGGGGGGTCCCCGTCCCCAGACCCTCTGGCAGCTACCGGATCTCTCCCAACTGATCCTCAGCTTTCCATACACTAAGGAGGGGTTTTCTTCATTACAGCACTTGGCAGCACTGTGTCCATCCTGACCACATCGGTAGCAGAAGAATTGACCTTTCCCCCTTCGCCTGGGGGGGATGGTGGCTCTAAGTGCGGGCTTCTCAATCGCCACAGTTTGAGGCTTCTTATTCCTAGAAGTCTTAACTCGGTCAACGGTACTTTGCAGCTCAGCTATCCGTTCCGTCAGGACCTGCATTTGTTGGGCAAGTTCCTCTCTGGTGCTCACCATCAGTACACTGGCCATTTGCAGTGGTGTTGTGCTGGCTGGCTCCGATGTTTGGGCTTCCCAAAACTCACTGGCAGCCTGCCTTTCTTCCTCCTCGCTGACCTCTTTTATCAGCTGGGAGTAACTTGGGGGATGTTCCCGTCGTTCTCTTAGCCGGAGATGAAGTAGAATCGGGTTCTGATACTGAGTTCCTCTTACAATTTGAGCCAGTCTGGTCTGATCCATCTGCTCAGCAGTCACTGCTCCCCTCATGACAGCTCTCTGAAGCAGTCTCTCCAGTCTCTGTATGTAGGCTGAAGCCTTCTCGCCCTTTTGTTGTCGGGAATTAAGGAACTTACAGTAGCTGTCTTCAGGGCCCTCTACGCTCCCAAAGTTGTGTTCAAGGGCCTCTAGGCAGTCCTTCACACTGACCCCAGGGTCAATGAGCTTCAGGGTGCGAATCACATCTAATGCTGGGCCGCCAAGGCTCTCTATAAGGCATCTTCGCTTTTCTGCATCTGGTACGGCCCACTCTTGCAGCATTTCAGTGGTATGCTCTAACCAGGGTTCAAACTCCTCCTCCCCAGCAAATAATCTTAACTTACGACAAGAGTCTGACTCAGCATGGGGCAGCACAACCTTTTCCAATATTTGCCCCAGAGCTTTTGTCCAATCATCAGCCGAGGCTGCAGCCTCCGAGCTAGAAGCTGCTGAGCCAGGGCCCAACAAACCTGACATATTAGCCATTATACAAACAGTAATTTCCTCAAAATATAAGCACAAACAAAAAAAAATATAAATTGTTTCCCAATGTAGTGGATCACTCAACAGGTGCTTGCGAGGGGTACTGACCCAGGCGATCCCGGACGAGCCCCCAAAAATGTAACCCTTCTGCCCGTCAGAGTTGGCAGCAACAAGGGCCGGGTTCAATATCTAGGGGTTCCATTCCAATAACACAATGCAAACCGGCTCGAGCCCCCACCCAGTGACCTGGGAAAAATATATACCACCCCCGCTGGGCGCCTCCAAGAGGCAATACTTCCCCTCTCGCAAGCACATAGTCTGAGTGTAGCAAAAGTCTTTTAATAACAGAGAGAAACAATGTGGCATTATGTTGGGGAAACACCACCAACAGGATTCATAACACAACCCATGAGCAAAAACAACCCCACCCCAGGCAAATTGGGGCATGCCCTTTTCCCTTTGGTTCTTGAGTCCAGCAACCCCAAATCACCCAAAAGTCCCAAAAGTCCAATGCCCCAAAAGTCTCTGTCCCTGGTCAGGGCAGCCCCAGAGTTCGAAAGTTTATCGGCGGAGCTTTACCTCCCAACCTGGGTGGAAATGGGACGGGGGTAAGAGGCACCTTACGTGATCTGAAGCTGACCGCCCCATAGCTCCATAGCGGCGCTCCGCCAGCCGCCCCACGAACTCCTTCGCTCAGCTGCGCTCCGCTCCGCCAGCCGCCCCACGAACTCCTTCGCTCAGCTGCGCTCCGCTCCGCCAGCCGCCCCACGAACTCCTTCGCTCAGCTGCGCTCCGCTCCGCCAGCCGCCCCACGAACTCCTTCGCTCAGCTGCCCCACGAACTCAGCTCCACGGCCCACAAGCAGCTCCTGCCATCCACACACTGCTCCGCGTCGAACTGCTTCACCAGCCGTCCCGCAAACTGCTCCACAATATATCTTCAGGCTCCCCCACTACTTAACACAACACTCAGTGATTTCAGCTCTTAGGTGAATTCAGCTTATAGTAGGGGAGCCCCAGTGCTGGTGCACTGTCAGCCCAAAGTGAGCTCAGCAGCCTATAACTAGACTTCTAATGAAATCAAAATTAGCTCTGATATTCCACAGTGGAGAGAGGAGGAAGTGCAATCAGCATGTAAGGCCCTCACCAAGGGGCCCATGCCACCAAGTACTACTACTTGTCCCCAGCCTCTCTCCATTCACACAGTTTTGGAACCCATGACCCTTGCCTAGCGAGTGCTACTTAGTTGATGGTGAATCCCTCCATCATAACAAAAGGCCACGTACAGTTCCAAGCACAGTTCCCATAATCAGGGTAATAACAATTTATTCTTCCTGCCCCAATAACAGAGACACTGGGGATCCCACAGCAGCCAAAGTGACCATTTGGGCAGCTATGGTCTCATTCTAGGCGTGGTGGGTGTGCCTATGCAAATGAGATCGGCCCCTGAAGTTCTTTTCCACAACTTGCCACACCTCACCACCAGATGTCAGGGTGGAGCTCATCCTGACACTGCTTACATCCAAAACCTCCATTTGCTCTTTCACCAGTTCAGTCTTAAAGCAATTCACTTTTCTCTTTTGCTAGCATGGAAAGTTCCCTGTGGTTCTCTGGTAGATTTTCAAATGTGGCCGAGATTGCAAGACATTATTAAACAGTTTGTCAGCTTTACTTTATGCTTATCTGCTATTTCTGTCTTAATGGACTTAAGTGCTGAATGTTGTAATGACTGGAAGGTTTTGAAATAATGGGCTTCCTACCATGAGACCCTGGGTGTCAGGGAGAGGCTGTACAGTTGTGTAAATTTGGTTCATAATCACTTTTTAATGACATTTTTGTACAGTTCCAAAAGCAAAATACAAATGTTTTCAGTTAAACTACTGATATCTGTCAGACATTAGACACCATTTTGTTCTAAGCATGTTGTGGTTGGTTGGTAAGGTAGAGAAGCATGTATGTGTTAGTGACTAAAATAAACAGAGCAGACAGAAATGCAAGAGTATATTGGCCTGATTCTTATGGGGAAAATGACACATTTGCAGTGGTATTACATAATGCTTTGGGTATCTTTGTAAATGAAGGTGTATGAACTTGGCATGTTATCCTTGGTTTAAAGAGGTTGACTTTGCACAGCTTCACGTCCAGCTATAATGTTTTGTTGTACACACATGGCTGTTACTTTCTTACCTACTGTAGTGGATCAATTTTATAGAAGAAGAAAACATTTACAAATGATCAAATAAATGTTTGACAGCTTTTTTATTCACCCAGATCTAATTGTGTGGCTTTGGGCTTCTTCTGCAAGCAGAAAAATCCTTTCCTAGGAGGGAAGCCCAGAAGCTCTTCAATTCTTAGCCACTGCATTTTGAATCCTCCAGCTGCCATGTCGAGCTTAATGGTCCATTGGTACTCAGGCAGTGAAAATATTTGGCAAATATGAGAGATTTTTTTCCTTTGACTTTCTTCTCTGCTTTTATGGAGTTCTTCCTTCTAAAGCTATGCTTTCAAAGCCTATTTTTAAAATTTACTCAGCAAGAACTATACAAGCCATTTTTGAGTCTTTTCTAGTTGAACGGGTTAATATATATTATTGGGAGATGTGTTTTAAAGTTATTGCTAGTTAGCCAAATTGATGTGTAAAGGGGTCCTCGGAAAGTGATCCAAGTACTCCTGTCAGTGGTCCAATATGCAGTCTAGGGTGCATTACTAACAAGGCCCAGAGTATCATGACACTCGAACTAAATAGCAACGCAAAGCTCAACAGCGAGTCTGATAGACTCCCATGGAGTAAGAGGTAGGGATAGGACAGAATAGTAGTGAAAATTGTAAACTTATTGGGAGTGACCAGATGTTATTTCTGTAGACTGACTTGTTACCTCTGCTTATCTGAATGTATAAGCACTTACCTTTTTGTAGAAATGCTCCTGGTCAGCAGTACTGCACTTCTTTTAGAAACTGATCATATAACTAGTAAAGAGTTTTCAACCTAAGAGTAAATTTTGTGTCTGCAAATAGCCAGAAAAAGGTCCACAAACACTGAGGTTCTAACTAAGCTTTCAAAATAGGACGTCGGTGTTGCACCAACTTTCATGTCTATCTGTATAGGAGTAAACCTCACCACAAGTGAGAATCATTCTTTGTACCTGCTGCTGTATGGGAGTAAACAAAGCATGAGGCCTATCAGCGCAGGCAAAACAAAGTATTACAACAGTAGGGCATTGGTTTAGAGGAATCCAGTGGGTCAAGATTGGATTGGGAGTCTAACATTAAACTGGATTGGAGGACGATAGCATGGGTTTTGTGGGAAGGAAGCATAAACGTGTACACTTGAGGTTACCAATTAACTACAGAGTCACCTCACTGGAGAGGCCTGAGACTGAAATAGCAGGGCTATTTCAGGTCAGAATGTAGATGTATCCTCTTACAAGACACCCTTTTCTATAAATTTCCAGTAAGGCTTGTTTTAAAGGTAAAAAGAAAAATCTTGCCAGCTGGCATGATTTGTTCTGAAACTTAATAGTGGAGACTGTTAAATATAGTAATTGGGAGATGGGGGAATCTTAATAGCAGCGCAGCTGTATGTCTGTGCCCACTTTTCAGTGTTTCTTACCTAGGATTTGTGTAGTCAGACTTGTTTTCAGGAAAGAAAAAAATATAAATATTGTCAGCAAGCTTGACTTGTTATAAAACTCCTGGACAGTCAGTGCTTTCTTCAGCAAAATAACTGAAAAAGAAAATTAGTGGCAGCAGCCTGCACAGTTCAGTACATCTGCTGGAGCTTCTGCAGCACTTTCTCTGTGAGTCTTCCAATCTAAAGGAGAGAAACTGCCAATGGGCTCGCTTGCATATGAAATAACCTTATGAGTGACTCAGTTCCTGCTTTTAGTTCTCTAACATCATGTTGAGAAGCAGAAATATACTTGGTCTAACTGGCATGCCTGGCAGCAATTTGCACAGCAAATTCCTTCCCAAGATACCAGATTTAGTACCTGAGGAAATTTGTTCGCATGCACGCTTGCTCGCACTCTCTCTCTCTCTCGCGCACGCGCACACACACACACGCACCTGATTGTTTTGTTTTTTAAAAAAATATTTATTGTCATGGGTGAAATCCTGGCACCACTGAAGTCAATGGGAACTTTGACACTGACTTCAATTATTCTGTGATTTTACCCAATATTTTTCACAGCAAACCTGGTTTCTGCTGTCAATTGTACCTTCTGTTGTATTAATTTCTTTGAATGATCAAGATTCTGTAGTGTCTTTCTGCTTTCCACCAGCTTGTTTTTCACATACTGATATTGTTCCTCATGAGCATGATCAGATCTCAACTAATTAGTTGCCTTCATAATTCTGAGCAGCTCTTACTGCCTGTTTTTTGGCCCCCATGAATGCTGGTCTCCTCTAACACATGGTCTGCTTGTACCTTTGTATTGAGTCCTAATACACTTAACCACTCATCTGAAAGCAATGTTTTGTGTAATTCAGATTTCCTTTCAACTAACTTGTACACAGGAAATTGTGGTGAAGAGGTACTGGAACCTGGGGGAGGGAGCATCTTTTTGTTCTATGTTTGTACAGCATCTAGTGCAGGGGGTACAAGTCTACCAGTGGGGCTCCGTGGTGTGATAATACAAATAAATAATAATCCCTCTAAGATAGGGGAGTGCTGGTGGTTGGGGAAAGGAAGCAGCTGGGGGACTTAATCTGATGGTAGAAATAATATATAAAGATACGGAGTCCTGTTATGTGCAAATGCTTGGTTGGGAGCAAACCTAATCAATCTCCTCTTTGTCTAGGGTGGAACTGCTGACACCTGTTGCTAGTAGGCTAGCAGGCTGACATAGCATTCCCATGAGCTGGATAAGGTGAATTGATTTAACTGGCCATTACATCCAACACTTACTTGTTATAGAAATAGTACAGCAAGCCACACTGATTTATACAGATTTTGACCCAGGTCAATCAAGCCTCACAAATGGACACGGTCATGGATTTCTGGTAACTGCTAAACATATTACACATACTGTGAGCTGGGATGTTAGGACTTTATTTGGTATAGGCCAGACTGAGCTGGTAGAAAAGAACTTAAGGAGGTTACAAGTTTCCTTTGCTGACATACGGGAAACACATTGGCTGGATGTAGGCAAATTGACAGTTGGAAATTGTACTTAACTTTGGACATTTCTGTGGACAAGTGAAACGCAGAGATGAGATTGCTACAGCAGTGGACAAGAGAACAGTTATTTCAGTGGAAACTGGTGTCTGAGTGGATTGTAATAGCAAAGTTTTTACTGCGGCCTACAATAAACTATGCGGAAGTGTGATCTGTTCTTCCACACCAATAAAAGCAGCGAAGAGGCAGAGGAAGATAGTTGGCTAGCATTGTACATGAGATTCCCAATCATATGATCCTGATAATGGGAGATATTAATGCAAAGGTTGGGAGTGGACATGTTAAACTAATGAATAGTGTTGGATCACATCGTATTGGAATGGCAAACGATAAAGGGGAAAGGTTAAGAACTTGCTGTGAGATGCACAGTCTGATTAATGGTGATACTTTGGTTTCCTCACAGACATGCACATTGGAATTCACCAGATGGTCAAAAACCAAATTGACCACGTTATTATTATTCTGGATGTGTAAATGAGAACAGAATATGATCCATCTTATTTCATTTTTAGTTTTGATCTTACTGCTACAAGATCTTATTTTATATTTTGACCTCTTTAATATAAACCTGAGGGTCATTACATTCCTACTAAATTTGCAATTTAAATCAATCATTTGTGCAGTAAGAATACAAAAACTGCTGCTACGGAAAGTGCTGCAGTTGTGGGGTACTATGAAACAATCTTTGAGTTAGGGTGCAATAAAATATTGTTCCTGTGCATCACCCAAATTGTTGAAGTACCACAAGGTTTAAAGTAGTTAGCCTGCAGGATAGTGGTGGTGGTTAGTTGGTTATTTTTTAAAATTTATTTGTGTTAGTATTATAGCCCCTGGAATCTTGGTTACGGTTGTCCCCTCTACCAAAAAGCTGAAATGGCGCCTCTGTCAACAAAACAAGAAAACAAAAGATGAAAGTGATTGATTATATAAAGGTTAAGCTGTATGAAAACACAAGCAGGTAAATGATGTAAGTCGTGTGGGTTTGTTTTTTTTAAAGCCTACTGGTGAAGTGATGACGACTGCCAAGGAGGTGAGGTGCTGGGAGTATGAAAGGAGGATTTCGAGAGTGCTGAATCCTCCAAATGCAAGCAGTCTAGTCATACAAGATGAACAGGACAGCTTGCAAGGCAGAATGGATATCAGCACTGACCCACCATCAGAAGAGGAAATAGAAAGAGCAATGAAGCTGTTTAAAGTGGGAAAGCTGCAGGAACAGACAATATAACGGCTGAGCTGCTAAAAGTTGGCGAGACAAGTGCTATCAAAGCATTAAGAAAAATTAAACAAGAAAGTTGGGTGCAAGATGACTGGCTGAAGGCGGTAGTTGTGCCAATCCTGAAGAAAGGAGATCCTGCTAACTGAATAACTAGAGGGATAAGCTTCTTATCTGTATAAGGAACAATCATGATGAAAGTAATTGCCAACAGATTAAGACCAGTTTTAGAAGAAGTAGATGAGGAATCGTGCGTGCAGCTTCAGACCAGGCTCAAGTTACATCGACCTGATATTCATGCACTGACATCTGATGGTGGGGGGTGGGGTGGGGAGGACTAAAGATGTTGCTGTTTTCATTTACTTTGATTTGGTGTGGAGAGAAGCTTTATGCAAATTAGTAAAAGTAGATAGTGTTCCAGAAAGGATAACTACAACTATAAAAGTTGTGTACGAAGACTCCTGTAATGTCAAAAGAATTGGTAGAACATTAAGCAACTGGTTCAAGTCAATATTTGGTATAAGACAAGGGGGCATGGAATCACCAATGATCTTCATTATATTCCTAAACCAGACATTAAAAAGTTAGACAAGCTGGATGATCTAGAATTTAAAATCCTTCGTTTATACAGACATGGTACAAAAGGCGGAGGTTTGAATTAATGATGCTCTTTGCTACCTTGGAAAATTCGTCTAGTTCACTTGAACACTCAGTAATTGCCTAGAAGACAAAGCTTGCATCTTGAAAAAGTGACAACAAAGTGTTCAAATTCAGCAGTGGTGAAGAATTATCAGAAATAGAATCTTGTGTACCTATGAAATTTGATCTGTGCTGACAGTTCCATCAAGGATGTGATTAAAAGGAGCTGTGCTTTAGCTACAAATGCTGCATAGAAATTGATAAAATTATGGACTGATAAAAATATTACATTTGATACCAAAGTGGCAAAAATACCAAACCAGTGTACTAACAGTATTATTCTGGTCTGGAAGCAGCAGCATTAAATGAAAAAGGCATCACAAAAGATGGAGATAGTGGACTTGAGTTCTTAATTTGTCTTAAAATTATTCCACGTCACACCTTCCATTTTCTGAAATTAAGAGAATAGGACGTGAAATCAAGATACAGGATTTGCTGCTATCGAAAAGATTCAGATGGTGAGGACACTGCAGAACACAAACAGATAATAGAGTGCCAAAGAAAATAATGCAAACATAACCAAGGTCAGTCTGACCTAGAGGCCGACCACTGGTTGAGTGATAGGGACATTGTATACAGAGACATGACCAGGCCAGGTTGAATGGAGAAACAAGCCATGGCTGGGAACAGCAACACTTTACTCCTCCCTGTGTTTGTAAAGGTGCTCTGGGATACAAAAGAAAAGATTAAAATAGTTGAACTACCTTAAATTTAGAATGGAGTCTATTCAGAATGTTTTTTTTTTTCACTTTAAGAAAACAGGCAGTGGGTTTCCATAGTTTCGAATGATATACAATGCAGATGCATATATTAACCACTGCCAAAGAGTATTAAATCAGAATATGGCACAGTCCCAATAAGCAAGGAACATTAATGTAGGAAGGGTTGTCAAAGCAGCAAACCCCATCATACATCACACTGTGACTTAGTGGAGATATATAATTTAAAAATTGAAAATCTGCTTGTGCAGTGGTCCGGGGCGGCGGGGGACCATACTGCCTCACTACACACTGTTGATATCTTGTGGGGAATTAGTCCGGCCGTGGGAGTCTCCTTCTGCGGCCCTTGCGGCAACTGAAATAAGCACAGTAAGCCCGAGCCCTTGGTCAGGGCCGGGCAACAATGAGTCAGGCGCGCAGGCCCTCAGGCAGGGGCTGTGCAGTAGCAGTACAAACAGTAGCAATAAGCCCAGGCCTCTGAAGGACCTGGGATAGCGGGAGACTGCCACCTGCGAATTGGGTCGCAGGGGGGACGCAGGCCATCCCAGCCTGGGCCCTAGCAGCGGCAGAAGACCCGCTGCTGTGTCATGTCTGACACAGCAACACACCGACATGGGCTCTGGCAGTGTTGCAGCCAGACTAGGGTCAGCTGCCCCCGGGCTACTTCCAGACTCCCCCTCTGGTGGTACCTGGGTCACGGTGGTGTCCTCTGGGGGGTCCAGCACCATGGGTTCCTCGGGGTAGTTGGCGAGAGGCAGACCCAGCAACTCCTCCGGGTAGCTGGTACGGGAAAGGCTCGGCAACTCCTCTGGGTAGCTGGCGCAGGAAAGGCCTGGCAATTCCTCCAGTTGGCGGGCACAGGACAGGTCGGAGGCATCTGGTCTCCCAGCGGCAGTCTTCCCAGTGAATTCCGAGGTCGAGGTTTTATACTTCCAGGGCACCGTGTGACCCTCTGGGGGGGCTCAAACACACAGCTCAATGGCAATGGTGCCGGAAGGTCTCGTCTCTCTCCAGGGAGGCGGAGGACCACACCGCCTCACTACAAGTACCCAGTCCTGAAAGATGCTAAGCATCATTAGAAGGCTGCTGGCTGCTATTGATTCCACTGAATCCTCTGAAAGTGCTTATCTCCTTGCAGAATCAAGCCCTTGTGTCTTGGCATTTTGTCCTGCATATTTGAATTAGAATATGTTGGCATCTGGAATAACTAAGAGGCTGTCTAATGTGAAATTTCAACTTGCAAAGTGTCTTGATTTGCTTTTTTTGACTGACAGGTATTTGCTAACATGGATTACAGTGTTTCTGAAAAAGGCTTTGCGGCAGCTGCTGCTGCTTTCTTACTTGACTAATTTTCCCACAAAATAAACCACGGTAACAATCATAACCTATGTTCTTGCCATTGAGCTGTGTGTCTGAGCCCCTAACTCATTCATTGTGACAGAGGCTTGTTGGGGGTTCACTACTCTGCCAGCAACCTTTGTCAGGCCTGACATACTCAGGACATCTAACACTGTCGTGGTCTACACCAGGGATCTCAAACTCTAATCACTAGGAGGGCCACATGAGGACTAGTACATTGGCACGAGGGCCGCATCATGACACCCTCTGCCCCTGCCCCACCTCTTCCCACCCCTTCCCCGGCCCATTCCAACCCCTTCCCGAAATCCATGCCCCCGCCCTGCCTCTTCTCCGCCTCCTCCCCTGAGCACGCGGCTCCTCCCCCATCCCTCCTGGAGATCACTAAGTGCCTGGAGGTAGGCAGAGGAGCGGGGATGTGGTGCACTGGGGGCAGGGAGAGCGGGGGGGAGGGGAGCTTGTCGGTCTGCAGGAAATAACTCTGGGAGGGGGGTGCGTGGGTACTTGGTGGGCTGTTTGAGACCCCTGGTCTATACCAAAAAGTTTGCATTGGGAAAACTAATAATTCACTGATCATTAATATTCTTGCATGATGTATGTACAGGGTGCATACAAAGTTATAAATATATGCTAAAATTATGTTCTTAAAATGTGTTTGGCAAGCAATTCATAGGCACATTTGCGTTAGACAAACAAATGTGTATTTGCTTGTCTGACCAGCCTGGTCATCAGGCAGAGACAATGAAGGTACACTTCCATAAAAGGTAAACAAAGCCATCAGCTTAGTGAGTGGGGATCTGAACCCCAAATGATAGCAATTGAATCAACTGATTGTACATGTAATACTGCTGTATTATAAAAGTATGTTGAGAAAGGTATTTTATAAAAGCCAATCACACACTGGTGATTGATATCATTGTGAAATGTATGCATTAACTCTGCATGAGCAATTATGGATACTCACTGATATTATCCTTTAAAGTCTGTGACTAAAAGGTGTTTAATGTCCAGGCAAGATAATAAACAGGTTTTCACCTGACAAAGAAAAGAGGCCACCATCCCAAACCAGGTGTAGCCAAATTCAACAGGCCCTTCATTTGTATCAGAGATTGCAGGAAGAGATAATTTACATTGTTAAAAGTCACCAGCAGAGGAGAAGACAGCATGAGGTCTGCACCAGACAGCCTGGCGTCCACACCCAGCTGGGAAAAGGAACTTTATCTGGGCTTACTTTTAAAAAAACACACTTCAAAGGGTTACTTGGCTATAAAAAGAAAGGAGAGAGATGTCCATCACTGGGGGAGTTTCAAGGGCCAGATCTCTTGAAATCACAGAATGCTGGGCCCTTCCACCAAAGGGGGTTGAAGTCCCTAGGAACTGAGCATAGGGAGAAACCTTCTTAGGAAAAGATTGTAACTTGCCAAAACTGTGTATCTTAGAAGCATATCTTTACTTGTGTGTGGTTGAAACTCTTTCTATCTTTATTCTTTATACTTGGTATTACTTAAACCTATGACTTTTTGTTTAACAAAATTTTCACCTTTTATTATAAACCAATTCAGTGCAATGATTGAAGTTAGCCCAGTTAGGCTAACAGGCCAGTTTGTTGCTCTTTCAAAGAGCAACACACTTAACTTCTGTGGGTGTTCCAGGAGAGGGCTGGACACTGCAGGGCAGATGGTTTGGGGGAAGTTCAGGACTGGGAGGTGGTTGCGATCATTCTGCAAAAAGTGATTAGTGTGTGACCTATATGTATCTTGGGTGGCTATTGGTGCCAGGGCTGTGAGCCACAGCAACATAATACTTAAGGCATCAGCGTTGCAGGGCAGGTGGTGACACAGCTCCTTACAGGTCTGGGATGACTGAAGTGTCACACTCCTGTATTGTGTTGTAGAAGCTATTTACTAGTTTTTAAATATAGCTGTTGATTGTAAAGGAATTTTAAGATGTGTAAGGGATAGATGAAGAAGGGTAACACTGAAAGAAATGCATCCGATGAAGTGAGCTGTGGCTCACGAAAGCGTATGCTCAAATAAATGGGTTAGTCTCTAAGGTGCCACAAGTCCTCCTGTTCTTTTTGCGAATACAGACTAACACGGCTGTTACTCTGAAACCTGTCACTGAAAGAAATGATATCGTTTAGCTCCAGATTCATCCTATTTTGGATTATCAGCTATAGCCAACCAAAAAAACCTTTTCTCCTTACTAAGTCAAATGGATAACCTAGACTGGGCTTTGATATCAAAATATTCATGAAGGGGCACATTTTTCACAGAAATGCCAAACTGGCCTCTAAATTTTCTCCCTAATTTGGCATACTTTTTGTTATTAGACACCTCTGATGTATGCTTTTGATTCCCTCCACCCCCTTATGGAGAATTGCATTTGGAATACTTGCTGGGATCAGATATCCAGGGTGAAATTAATGCTGCTGTAACGGGCCAACAGAAGACACTCTATATCACTTAAGCTCCCTTTTGGGGCTGTACAACATGATTTATGGGCAGAACAGCTATATGGGGTGTGTTGTGTATTGAACAGGGTAGCATACCTCCAAATATACTAGTGTAAGGGACTTAATGGGGGTGGAGCAATCCATGGATCATTGACTTCATGGATCCAGCCACCTAAAACTTTCATCAGAGAGGGGGGGAAAATAGCCCTTAGTTTACATTGGCATGTCATCATTACAATGGACAAAACTGGAAAGAAAAGGAAGTGAATATCCAAGTTTGAAAATAAAATTCTGTGTAATGATTTTATTAAATCTGTTACAATTCCTTCATTTAAATTGGAAATATACCTAGGTCTATAGTAATTGCACATGAGATGCTTAACTGACAAAACAACAGTTCCCTTTACACACACTGGTTATCCAGATCCTAAACTGGTGTAATGGGGGCTTGTCTACATGAACATTTAATTCACCACAAGCTGGAATGTGAATCTGACCCGACATTTAACTGTTTCATGTGGACCCTGATGACCTGAATTACCAGTTTCTAAATGTGCTTTGATCTAGTCCTGTTTCAAAGAGGACTAGATCAAAGCATATTAATTGGCAATGCATGTCAGCAGCGTCCAGACGGACAGTGTTTGTCAGGCTAATACAGCGTAGATTCACATTTCAGCTTGCCATGAACTAAAACTTAGTGTAGACAAGTCCTCAGTATAGCCCTGTCAATGGAATTTTGCTGATTTACAACAGCTGAGGATCTACCCAATTAATTATATTTTAGGTTAGAGAGCACTGTTTCAATGCCCTTTTCACTCAAGGGTGCATAGAACTCACCACCAAGAAATGCAATAGCTGCAAAGTGACTAGGAACGCCTCTATTTTTTTTTTGTAAGCTTTCCAAGATGCATGCCTTTCTCTTATGCTCAACAGTCAGAAATAGATCCAGCATTCAGGTTCAATAGTTTTTTTTCCCCCACATAAAAGGATGCCTCCACTGAAGTCAATTGAAGTTTGGCCATTCAAGTCAATGGGAGAAGAAAAACCAATAAATTGTTGCTGTAGCTTATCAGATGAGGGTTTCCTATCTTTTAAGCAGTAAAAGCTGTCATATAGCTTTTTTCCTTATAACTGATCACATCTATTGTCTTTTATTTTAAAAAAGTGTGTGGCTTTTGTCATAACATTCAGTGATACTAAAAATAAGTTAATCTGCAACATTTTAAAATTTGTAAAAAGAAAGGGAATACTTGTGGCACCTTAGAGACTAACCGATTTATTTGAGCATAAGCTTTCGTGAGCTACAGCTCACTTCATCGGATGCTACAGGGCTAAATGGCTGTTTTACATAAGCTATTGTTTTGTCACCATGCTGACTTACTGTCAACTGGGAACCTAGTGTAAATAAAATCAGCATTACAGCACACACAAAACACCTCAATCCTTTTCATTGTGTTCTTTAATTCCTGACATTTTTGATAACTTCTTTTCAGAGTGCTTGTTTCAAACTCTTCTCCTTATGACTGCATTATTGAGGGGCACACTTTGTGTTACCGTATCTCATTATCAAGTGTTTATCATTCATTTTCTGTGTAATTACCATCCCAAATAATGCAAACCAACATTAAATGTTACACGTCTAAAAGGTGTCAAGATACAGGCAGCATCTTATTTCTCCCCCTCCCCTTAGATACTACTTACTGACCTTTTGATTTCCTGTCACCTGGGTCCATTGGAGAACAGCGGGAATAATAAGGCTCCTTGCTGTGTGGCCGTAAGGCCTTCCAGAATCTGAATAAAAAGACAGTCTTTTTTTCCAACCAGCCTTGTTTACTATCTTGCCTTGTAGTTAGAAGGTTTTTGCCATCAATGTGCTCTTGGAGAATTCTGTTTTAATCTGGAATAAAATCACTAGGTGTAACACCTCAGGCTTGCATTATTTTCTATTAATTTTAAAAGCACATTTAAAATTGGTTTTGACTGCTTGGTCTGAAAGTTAAATGTAGAAATGCCACCACAGCTTGCAAGTGTATAGCTGTCATGTAGTTAAGAAAAATAGTGACATATTGAACTCTACTCTTAATTCTACTCAGTGGATACTGGATCAGGCCCTAAGGGAACAACCTTATTTGCAGAATTTTTAAGTGAGCTGGGGTTTGTGAATCTCCAACTCAAGGCTTGGTTTGTTTTTTGAGTTTTGATGCCAATACCTTTTGCAGCACGAGTTGTGACCTTGATTTTATGTCTTGGTTTTTATGACTGCACCCTCCAGAAGCATAGTGCACCTTTCTACAGCGATGGCGTGTTGGCTGAGTATTGACCCAGAAGGAAGATTACCTACTGAATAACCAACACTTCATAATGGGCTTTCTTAGTGGCCTCACATTGGGAAAACACTTTTGTTGTTGTAACTGCCATGCAGTGTGAGATACAGTATAAACAATGTGTTAATTCAAGCTAAGGTATTCTAACAAAAGTCAAAATTTTGGTATTGATGTTAAGGTTCTGTTTAGATGTGTGGGAGAACTGCACACCTGGTATTGTTGCAACCTGTCTTGTCCAGCAAAACAGATTACCGAGGTGAAGAAGACAGTTATCTTTGTCAAATAGCCAGAAGAGCTGCAATCAACTTAAACATTGAAATGCTTTTCAGAACACACAACATCTGTAGAGTTACAAGTCTACAGTTTCCTGTTGCCTTTCCTGATAACCTACCATCTATGGTATTTCATATGATCAATTTTTGAACAAATGCTCAATTTGCTAGCTGGGGTGCACATTTGATGGGGCCAAGAGCAGTGAAGACATCCTTTGGGTAGAGGGGGGAAGAGAGCTCATCAAGGAGCAGCTAGGGGCAGAGTTTATATGTGCTGCCTCCACTTTTCCACTCTTCCATCTCTCCCAATTGCCTTTATTGCATTACAAGGGGGAGGGAAGGATACTGCATGCTGTTTTCTCCGCACTGGAGCCTCTCTGCCTCCACTGGTATTATTGGGTGGTGGAGGTGGTAAAGGGGCTGGGTGAGTGGCTCCTGCCTGGAAGGGTTGGAAGGTTGCTACTGTTTCCTGTCTTGGTGAGAATCTGTGTTGGGTTCCCTGTTTCAGTAATATCCTTCTCAACTTTAATCTAGTTTCTGGATCTCCTTAGATGCTGGGGGCTAGGCTGATTGCCAATTTGGGGGTCTGGAAGGTATTGTTACTCTGTGGCATGATAGGCAGATTGTTGTATGGGTGTTCACTTTCTACCCGGTGCCCTGGACGTCTGGTCTTCGGGATTGAAATTACAATTGTCACAAATTTGGCAGGTCAAGTGTAGTTGACGAGTTAGAAAGGCTCTGACTGAGGTCCATGTAGCTCATCACCCTGCCTGGGCACTGGTCCTATGCAAAGCAATGCAAGATAAGGGGGTAAGCCACTGTCTCTCATGGCATGTGGATTCCATGATCGTTTCTCTTACCTCTTTTGTGGAGGGCAGTCAGGAGTGTTGCTTCCAATCAGACTCCTTGGCAGGCCTGACTGTGTACAGAAGGGGCATGGCCTTTACACCCACTGTTAAGTTTATAATACTCAAGGAATTGAGGTCTGCACTGGAACAGCCCTGCTAGGTAGCTTGGAATAGTGACCCCATTTGGGTAATAGTTTACAATTAATTATGAAGGACACAACTTTATCATACTATAGTGTTTTATTGTTTCTATGTCCATGTCAAAAATGTAGGTTAAAATAGTATATTTTCTAGGTAAAAGTCAAATAGAGGTGTATTCCAAGATATTGATGGTAACCAAGCATTGATTTCAGAGCTATTAAAATGGTGTGCATGTGATGAGGTGGACTAAGCCCAGAGGCCCCTGCTGGAGGCCTCAGGGTCCTGCCACACCTGTCCCAGGAAAGGAGCAGTGGAGCAAAGTCCTTTGAACAGCCTAGAGAGACTGCGCAGGAAGCAGCCAATCACAGAGGCAGCCAGTTAGGGTCATATCAAAAGGAACTAATCTGCAGACTACAGGCAGTTCCTTGCTGGAGCTGGAGGAGTGCAGATGGTGCGCCTGACTGGACCAAAGGGAACTGCAGCACCATGGACAGCTAAGTGCTGGCAGGGACTCGGGAAGCAAGAAACTGCTCCTGGCTGACTGCTGGGCCTGAACGCTGAAGAGCTCAGAGCTAAGGGCGAAACATTGATGAAGGCTGGGGCTGTGGGGAAATAACCCAGGGAATTGAAAGCAGTTTAGATAAAGGGGAATGGTGGTGTGTGGCTGGTACTCTTAGGGTTCCTGGGCTGGAATCTGGAATAGTGGGCAGGCCTGGGTCCCCTGCATAGGCCACTGGGGAACTGCCTGCTATTGGTCAGCAATAAACCCCCAGAAGAGGATCTGAACTCCTTAGTGGCCCAGGTAGAAAGCTGGGGCAAGACCAGACCAGAGAGGGCAAAACCATTGTCTCCAGGCCAGGGAGGAAGCTCTGGGGGTACAGCTGGATACCAGGCCTGGGATTGTTTAGATTGCAGAGGCACTTGACTGTAAGAGGGTGCTTGTGAGAAGTGTGTGACATGCTGTTACAGTGCAAATAGCAGGTCTTGCTTCTTGCTTGAGCAGAAAACCATCCCAGCATTCTACAGCATATGCACTGTTGTGAAATAGCCAAATGAAGCTCTATTCTTGTGATCTGAAACCACAAAGTTTTTAGCAGCGCGCGAGGACTTGAGATAATGAAATAACCCTTGGGAACTGAACAAAAGGTTATAACTTCACTTCACATATAAGCACACATGAATGAGTAAACAGTTAATCTAGATCAATAGCACTCCAAAGAAACTGAAAGCAATACTGCAAAAGCACTAGCAGTCTATAGGAGTCAAGTACAATTTTAAACAAACCTCATTATGTTTGTTTAATGTTTAATAGAAGCATGCCTGAAACGTTCCCATAAGTAAGAATGTTCTGATGAGATTACTTTCATGCTTCTGGTTGTACATTAGCATCGTCTGTCACTGTGCTTCAGTATATTAGAATACATTTCACAAGCTCCATATCATTTTTACATTTCAGGCCTACAAGATTACTTGTTATATTCCCTATTACATAAAGTTCCCATTCGTGCTTGTGCAGCCATATGAAATACTCTCCTTCCTTAATCTCTGTCATGATCTTCGCCAAACAGTGTGGCTGCATTTTTTTCTAAGTTGTCACTTGTGAGAATTAAATTGCTCAATGAACTGACAAAAACAGCTCAGCTCCTTTCCTTTTGTATTGGTGACAATATGAGAGGGGTGCTGGAAGAAAGGGGTGGGGGTTGCATTAGCTTGAATTTCTAATGAGGCACTGCAAAACCTCTGCATGATAAAAATGTAACAGTCTAGGATCTCCCCCACCTCCCCAGTCTTCAATATCTGCTGACTTTTTTCTCATTCCAGGTCTCATAAGCAGCTGATAAATGAAAGTCTCTGTGTCTTGGCTGCTGTTTTACATGTCAAAGTAACTTAAAAAAAATAATCAAAGGTGGAGGGTGAGACTCGGTTGATTAAAGTTATTCAGCTTATTATAAAGTATTGCAAAGAGCTTGTAACTGCTCTTATGAAAACCTTCAAATATACAGGATTTTATTTCTGTTTCTCTGATGAAACTGAAAACACTTAGCTAAATTTGTTGTTTCAGTATGCCTTCTGTATAAAGTGTGGTATAAAATACAGAATATACCTGCTAGTTGACAGTCCTATGGAAAGCAAATACATACATAAACATTGTTATATTACTTTCATTGCATGTGAATCGTTAATTGAAGGTTCAGTACTTTACAAATAATAGAAACATTAAGCTTCATATGTTACTAGGGCACAGAAGATGTGTGTAATTCCTATGTATGACCTCTGCTCCCCATATTGAAATGCAGACATGTCTGGAATGAAACATGGCAAGCATTTAACAGCAAATGGTAATATAATACAAAACAGTTTAGGTAAAAAAAAAAGGGGGGGGGGAGGAAGAATCATGGGTCCAACTAAAACTCCAGGGGCTATAGTTTAAGATATTGCAAGTATCCAAGATGAAAATTGACCAGGACATTGAGGCTAACCCATCCATCCCTGCCAAAACTGCCATGGGATCTTTTGTGACCCAGTTAGTCAGGGCATTGGTTTTACACCACTCCAGGAAAATCACACTTGCAACTGCACAGTGTCCCCTAACTCCTTGCGGAGATACTGGTTTAATGCTGAGGTACTGGTTTAACAAAATTAGGAAGAAGACCATCACCCACTGAATTACCATCCCCATTTCCTGAAGCACCTACTGATTTCCG
Source organism: Lepidochelys olivacea (assembly GCF_965140295.1). NCBI lineage: Eukaryota > Metazoa > Chordata > Testudines > Cheloniidae > Lepidochelys > Lepidochelys olivacea. Next base: position 80,748,905 of record NC_140415.1, on the reverse strand, counting down.
TGTGTGTGTGGGGGTGTCTCCTGTCTCAGTACAATACTTAAGTTTTGAGATCTGACAAGATCACAGTACAAGCTGTCATGGCTGCAGGCACCCTTTGGATCACCTTAATGGCTTACACCATAATTTGGAAACATGTTTGTTTTGATTTTTGTTAATAGAGGTAGTACATAAAAAAGAACCAGCGCAGAGTGTATCTCTTGCTGTCATTGTATCTTATCAGGCTTATTGCAAAGCTAATAAAATGCTGCAGCAGTCTCATTGCTAAGTATATCAATGCACAATCACATTAGATTCAACTGTTTTTCATTGGAATTAAAAAATGTGAGAAATGTTTCACTTTGCCAGAGGCTAACATTGATTCAGCTTGAGGAAACACTTTCAGCTATACAACAAACTTTAGGTACTGCTCAGATACTTCCTTGGCTCCTTCTTCACTTCTGGGCCAAACTCAAATTCTTAGTCCTAATCTTCTATTTATTTGTATTGCACTATTGATAAAATTGGGCCTCCATTGTGCTGTGTGCTGTACATACATTGTTGAAGACAGTCCCTGCCCCAATGAGTTTGAAGTGTAAATAGATGAGAAAAAAGGGGTGGGAGAAAGGAAATATTAATCCCATTTTAAAGATGGGGAACAGAGGCCCAAAGTACATGACCCATCAACACAGCTGTGCTCCACAGAGATGATGCATCTGATGAAGCTGGGGTTTAGATTATCGAGGAGTGGGGCATTCTTCAATCTTTCTTGGTAAGGGTCTTAGACCCTGGCAACGGAACTCACTAACACAGATCACCTGGAACCCTAGCCTGACTAATTAGATAAAAATGCAAGTCCCACTCTTTTTGCTCCCAGTAACTGCACATTCCCATGCCCAATGTCCCATGGGGATCAGGAGATGGTTATTAAATCATGTCTTAAATATATTGATATCTGCAGTGCTGTAGCTGTGTTGGTCCCAGGATATTAGAGAAACAAGGTGAGTGAAGTAATATCTTTACTGGATCAACTTCTGTAGGTTGATGATATTGTCATGTAGTGTCCTTGTGTGGTTTCTGTTGGTGCTGTACAAGTGATAGGCATTGTGGAAATCTGATTAATTACATTAGATACCCATGCTTTTTCTAGCCCTTACAAATCCATGGAAAGACTGCTGTGACAAAAAGTCTGAAATTTGTCAGACTCAGTGAGCATGAATTACTATTTTCTGACATGAACATAGCCGTTCCCTTTAGGTGATCCATACAGACTGAGAGCAAGATGTAATTGGAACTGCTGTACCCTTTTCAGTGATCAAAACTCTATAACAGTAATATGAATGGCCAGCGCCCTTCAACCTACCTCGAGACATCTAGATAGATTTATGTGTAGTGCTGGATAGAAGCCAGTGGTCGTGGTACATGGAGGTACCAATGATATAGGGAAGGATAGAGGAGAGGTCCTGAAGGCCAAATTTAGGCTGCTAGGTAGGAGATTGAAGTCCAGGACATCTATGGTAGCATTCTCTGAGATGCTCCCAGTTCCATGCACAGAGCCAGTTAGACAGGCAGAACTGCGGAGTCTCAGTGTGTGGATGAGACAATGGTATAGGGAGGAGGGGTGTAGATTTATTAAGAACTGGGGAAAACTTTTGGGAAAGGGGGAGCTTATACAGGAAGGATGGGCTCCACCTAAACCAAAATGGAAGCAGATTGCTGGCACTTAACTTTAAAAAGTTCGTAGAGCAGATTTTAAACTAAGGACTGGGGAAAAGCCAACAGGTACGGAGGAGCACATGGTTCAGACATCCCTTAGGGGAAGATCTATTAATAGAGAATCTCTATGTCCTAGTGAGGACAAGAGGGTGGAAAATGATAAAATACAGGCAGGGTCTGATCAGAAACAGTCAAATAAAAGAGTCCAATTCAATTACATTGTGTAATGGCAGATGGCTAAAAGGAGACAAGTTTTTAAAGTGCTTATATACAAATACTAGAAGTCTAAATAATAAAATGGGTGAACCAGAGTGCCTCATATTAAATGAGGATATTGATTAAATTGGCATCACAGAAACTTGGTGGAATGAGGATAATCAATGGGATACAGTAATACCAGGGTACAAAATGTATTGGAAGGCCAGAACAGATCGTGGTGGTGGGGGAGTGGCATTATATGTGAAAGAAAGCGTAGAATCAAATGAAGTAAAAATGAATCAAACTGTAACATAGAATCTCTATGGATAGAAATTCCATGCTCTAATAATAAGAATATAGCAGTAGGGATATATTACCGACCACCTGACCAGGATGGTGATAGTGACTGTGAAATGCTCAGGGATATCAGAGAGGCTATTAAAATAAAAATCTCAATAATAATAATAATAATAATTAATAATAAAGTGGGATTTCAATTATCCCCATATTGACTGGGTACATGTCACCTCAGGACGGGATGCAGAGAGTTTCTTGACACGTTAAATTCTTGGAGCAGCTGGTCCTGGAACCCACCAGAGAAGAAGCAATTCTTGATTTAGTCCTAAATGGAGCACAGGATTTGGTCCTAGAGGTGAATAAAGCTGGACCGCTTGGTAATTGTGACCATAACATAATTAAATTTAACATCCCCATGGCAGGAAAAACACCACAGCATCCCAACACTGTAGCATTTAATTTCACAAAGGGGAACTACACAAAAATGAGGAGGTTAGTTAAACAGAAATTACAGGGTACAGTGCCAAAAGTGAAATCTCTGCAAGCTGTGTGGAAACTTTTTAAAGACACCATAATAGAGGCTCAACTTTAATGTATACCCCAAATTAAAAAACATAGTAAGAGAACCAAAAAAGAGCCACCATGGCTAAACAACAAAGTAAAAGAAGCAGTGAGAGGCAAAAAGGCATCCTTTTAAAAAAATGGAAGTTAAATCCTAGTGAGGAAAATAGAAAGGAGCAAATGAAGTGTAAAAATACAATTAGGAAGGCCAAAAAAGAATTTGAGGAACAGTTAGTCAGACTCAAAAATAATAGCAAAAAAAAGTACAACAGAAGCAGGAAGCCTGCTAAACAACCAGTGGGGCCACTGGATGATCGAGGTGCTAAAGGAGCACTCAAGGACGATAAGGCCATTGTGGAGAAACTAAATTAATTCTTTGTATTGGACTTCATGGCTGAGGGTGTGAGGGAGATTCCCAAACCTGAGCCATTCTTTTTAGGTGACAGATCTGAGGAACTGTCCCAGATTGAGGTATCATTAGAGGAGGTTTTGGAACAAATTGATAAATTAAATTGCAATAAGTCACCAGGACCAGATGGTATTCACCCAAGAGTTTTGAAGAACTCAAATGTGAAATTGCAGAACTACTAACTGAAGTCTGTAACCTATCAGTTAAATCAGCTTCTGTACCAGATGACTGGAGGATAGGTAATGTGACGCCAGTTTTTAAAATGGGCTCCAGAGGTGAGCCCAGCAATTACAGGCCTGTAAGCCTGACTTCAGTACTGGGCAAACTAGTTGAAACTATAATAAAGAACAAAATTGTGAGATATATAGATGAACATAATTTATTGAGGACATAATTTATTTATTAAAAGTCAACATGGTTTCAGTAAAGGGAAATCATGCCTCACCAATCTACGAGAATTCTTTGAGGGGGTCAACAAGCATGTGGATGGAGGGGATCAGGTGGGTATAGTGTACTTAGATTTTCAGAAAGCCTTCTACGAGGTCTCTCACCAAAGGCTCTTATGCAAAGTAAGCTGCCACAGGATAAGAGGGAAGGTGCTCTCATGGACTGGTAACTGATTAAAAGATAGGAAGCAAACCGTAGGTATAAAAGGTCAGTTTTCAGAATGGAGAGAGGTTAATAGTGGTATCCCCGAGGCGTCTGTTCTGGGACCAGTTCTTATCAACATATTCATAAATGATCTGGAAAAAGGGGTAAACAGTGAGGTGGCAAAATTTGATACAATGATACAAAATTACTAAAGATAGTTAAGACCCAGGCAGACTGCAAAGTGCTACAAAAACTTATTTATAAAGAAAGCAACCGACCGTATATGTTCTGAGTCTTTGTTCAGAAAGTGATTTTCATAAAATTCTTAATGTTTCTTGAAAGTACATGACTATTTTCCTCTTCAATTTGTGAGCTGTAAAAAGGTGGTTGATGCTAAGTTTATGGTGGTTATGATACACAATTTTAACAAGCCCTCTTGGTGTGACAAGCAAAGGACTGCCTTCAACAGATCTCTCTGATATATACCTTGTGTTATTACTCTCCTTTATTGGTTCTGGATTATTAGAAACCTAGTTTAGGTGTGATATACAAGGAAAAATCTGATTATAAGTCTATTGAGGTCAATTCCAGTCTATCTTGCTCTAATGCTCTGTTGATCTGGGTAATCCTGTTCTGGATTCATTTAGGTATGAAAAGTCATGTTTAGCTCCATGTTGTGGTAAATCTAACCTGTGTCCCTCTGATCTAGAAAAAAATATTTCTTTGGATGTGTTGCTGGTTTTTGTGGGAGGATAGTTAGGAAAGCAGAAACCAGGTTCATTAGAGAAGAATGTGTTGGTCAAACTCAAGCCAATTCTGGTTCACCAGTGTTCTAGCCAGAAACTTGTATTTCTTGTCCATTTGAAAGTTAAAAAATATAAGCCCAAATTTTCCAAAGTGGCTAGTAATTTTTGGCTGTTTCAGCTTTTTGATGCCAAACCTGAGACATCTCAAAAGTACCTGGGTTTCGTAAGTGTGGAGGCGCAACACTTTCTAAAAATCAGGCCCCTATAAGATACCTGAAGTTAGGCACTTTTTTGAAAACTGTAGGTCCCGTGGTAAAATTATCAAAAGCTCCTAATTGACTTAGGATCCCAATTCCAACTGAAAATCAACAGATTTACGAGCTTTAGAAAATTTTACCCCAATTGCTTTCAGACTAAATTAAATTAGTACTTGTGTGCATAAGTTAAGAAAAGACACAGGCCGACAGACTAAAAGTGTATTATGAAAAAAAGCATCAGCAAAGCTGAAATGGAAGAGATAGGAAGCAGATGTAAGTACCAAGAGAAACAAGAGGGAGGATAGGCAAGAGCAAGTTTGACATTGATCTCAGGCTGGCTCAGAAGAGCCGTTTTTTGGTAGGGAAGCACAAAAACACTTTTTTCTTTAAAAGGAAATTTGGCAGGATGGGAATGAAATTTAGGTGATACTACTTAAAAATGATGGCAATGACTAGATAGAATCATTTACATATGCATTCCACTATCCATACAGTTTGTACTTTCAGTTATCAGCCATCTTTACATGTAAAAAATCACTATACTCATTGCAATGACAGCTTTTTCTTTAAACTACAAGATATACTGATGAACTCTTTCACTATGCACATGAGTAAAATATGCATATCATGGGCTATGTAAATTCTATAATTATTTGTGAGGCATATATTGAAAAACTGTTAATCTGTCATATGATTCAGAACTAGGTTTTTATGTGAAATGAGTGATTAATTTTCACCTGTCAATATTTCTGTTAACTGGATGAACTTGAATATAATATTTATGTAAATTATCTTGACAGACCATTTCCATGTTTCAAGGTGCACGTAATCATTTTAGCTGTAACATTTTTGATATCTGAGTGTTTTACTGTATTTGCTACAGAAACCTCAACTGCACGTTAATGAGATCTTTTTGTTTTCTTTTTATTTAAAAAGAAATCTGAGCATGGACACTTAAAATTGGCTTGGCACAAGAAAATTTGCGCTGAGCATATCAAATTTTCGAAGTAGAAGGCTTTTAGGAGTTCATGTATAAATCTTAAAATAATGAGGATGAAATTTACCCCTATTCAGAAGGACCAGCACAAGACCTATGCACTACTTAAGTCCCTGGGGCATAAAGTTTTTATATACAGGAGTTCCTACAAAAGAGTTGATGTGCAGGTGGGCAGTCCTGTTGCTATGACCAAGGATTCCTCAGAATGCGTAGAGGTAATGGCTTAGAGGTAAATCAGTAAACTCTTCAAGGTTTATGTGCATAAAGCTTTAATGCTGAAGTGCTTAAATGACTGAGCTCTGTGCAGTTTGCTTGTAGAATAACTTAATTTTAAGGACCTCACTGGGAGCTGCTAACCTCCTCAGGCATTTCAGTGCCTCCCTGGTATTTCAGTCAGCAGCAACAGGCAGCTACAGCCAAGATGTGCAAATCCTGAAAAAGCTCTTTTTGCTGATGAAGGTGAAGATTAGAATCTTTAGTTTTAATCACAGTTATCTTTTCTAGTGTACATGAGTGCCTGTTTTTTGTTTTTGTTTTTAGTTGTCTGCTTCACAAAAAACACCATGACACTTGGCATTATTTGGCAAACTTGGCAAACAGGCCAAGGTCTGAAGGGGCATGGAAAGTGAACTATTCTTCCACATCAGGTCACTGTTGAATTATATTGGCTGGGATCTGTGAGAAGATATGAGTTACTGCTGCCTATGCTGTCTGTGGATACTTGAATTTCTAGCTGTGTTAGCTGGATGTTTTCCACAACTGCAAGCATCAAATTAACTGTGCACAACAGTCACTTATGAAGCATGAATTTACTAATGAATAGTGCTTGGATAGAAGACCAGAAAAATGAAGACATCTGTGGAACACATGCTTTTTGAAGTTGACTGTTTCTTACCAGAATTTACTTCTTTCCATGTTTGTGGGTTATGATACTTTAATTCCTAGCTCCTGTTTACAGTGGTTTCAATGGCTTATTTCTATAACCTTAATTCTGAACGTCCGGACCTCTTCTGTGCCAGTGAAATCTCATCCATACTGTTGTAATGAGATAGGCATTGCTACCAAGTTTAGCACAAAAACCTATGTCAGGATTCATGAAGTGTTGCTTCAAAATTTCAACATACTTTAAAGTTAAGTGTCTCTTCCCCTGCATGTATTTTACAAGAAGAGTCCCCTCCCGCCTTTTTCCTGATATAATATTTTATATTACATAGAGGTTCCAATGGATTAACTGCAAGATAATGTGAGATAACAGAATACCTTTCAGCCATCCCCACTGTGGGATTTGTTATGCTCAATACAACTTAAATCTAATTTCATTTGCCCTGACATCCAGTCTACCTCAGTTTTCAGACACATGCACACACAGTTTTAGGGTTTTTTTTACTCCACTAGTTAGGAAAACTGACATCGTCTGCTTGTAATGGACATGTATAACAAGAATCCCTCTTTCATGAAACTCTGTAGATTTGGAATACACCATCAAAGAAATGTGTACACCTGTGTACACTTAAATCTACCTTGCCAATGTCTTTAGAGAATAGAATTAATGTGACCTGCGTGCTTCTGTGCTTATCCATTTCCGCTCAGCATTTTTGGAAACTCAATGACATTCAGATGTATACAAGCTGAACATGATGCAGCAAAATGACCGTTCTGTATCAGTGGTGTACCCAGACACCAAGCTCTTTATATTTGCTTTTCTTTCTTTTACTTTTGAAAAGGCTGGTTTCTTTGGAAACATTTCTTCTTGTTATTAATGGGGTTTGATTTGAGCTTTACCTTATCTCTATGCGGAGAACCAAGGTACTCAAATTAACACACTCCCATACGGAGTGTTTGCTTCTTCTTCCAGACTTTGATCTTTCTTTTAGTTTATCACATTAATACCCCTTCATTGCTGCAAGTAGGAGCCACCTGTGCTGAAGCCTGAATTCATATCAACATCTGTCTTAGGGTATTATAATGCCACCCGTCACTGTAGTAAGTGAGTACCTTCCTTTTAAAGACATGAGGAAAATATAGTCCCTGAAAAGCGTCTTCCTCCGAGAGAGAACTCTAAGCATTTTAGCTAGTTTTAAATGAACTCAGAAGTACAGCCAACTGCTGTTTTCAAAATTTTGAAACAATATAAACACTTTTTAAAAAAAAATCACAAATAAAAATGATAAATCTAGCCTGCTGCCTGCATAAAACTATGTGCTGCTTTGTTTAATTCGTTATGAACCAGAAGTCTTACTAACATAGGCAGCCATCCCTGATGAAGTGGTCCATTAAGCTGTACTGTGAAAAGTATTGTAAATTCAGATGATTACCAGATCCGGTCAGTTTTACAATGCCTTTCATATTCTGAATATCTCAGAATATTTTTCAAAGCAATTGTTAGTGCAATGACTGTTTAAGCAAGCGTAGCCAATGTTAAGAATTCAGTGTATGACCATGTAGCCTTAGTTAATCAAACCTACTTGAAAATGTTGGACAGGAAACTAGGACTATCCCCTAGTCTTTTAGAAAAATGACACAGGATATTTCTTTCGATGAGCAGCCACAGAGACAGTCAAATGGGACCTCTGTTGCGTAAAACATCTTCTCTGAAGGCTAAAGCACTATTCCTGTATGAGAGAGTTTTGTTAAATTTCCCCAAATAAGATGTCCATTTTCATCAATTTCAGGGACTCTTTACATATTAGGGCCAATTCCTGCTCCTATTGATGTCAGTGGGAGTTTGGCTGTTGACTTGGATGGGAGCAGCAGAAGGCCCTTAGTAATGAAAAGGAGTACTTGTGGCACCTTAGAGACTAACAAATTTATTTGAGCATAAGCTTTCATGAGCTACAACTCACTCCATCTGGGGTGTGTGTGTGTGTATATATATATATATATATATATATATATATATATATATATATATATATATATATATATATATATATATATATATAATACACCCACGCATATGCATGTATACACATCTGCTTTGAGATTTTATTTTTTTCCCTCTTCAGCACTCTGGAAATATTACTGGCATAACAGCTGCTTTAATGTTTCTTTAATGAGAAGGAAGAGCTGACGGACTATAGTTTATCTGGAAAATAACTTTCATTCCATTTGAGTGTGTTGCTTTTTATGCCCAAATTATGTTCTAATTAACTGTGACCTAGAGATTTAGCTGGTAAAATTTATTCAGATAAGCTGCAAAAAAAAACAATGAACTGCAGGATTGACTAATATCTTTTTCTCCTATCTCCGACACTTTCCCCTTAACTATATCCTTCTGTTAACAATAAAGAAAACAATCTTTTTTTTTTTTTAAACCAAGAAAGAAAAAGTAAGCTTTTCCACAGTGATAAAAATATTGTTGATTTTTCTGGCAAAGTAATTCACCAGTGGCTCATTTCCATCAGCTTTTATTTCACAGCAATTGTAAAATAAACCACTCGTAGCACATGCTGTTAATCTCAAGTCCCTGGGGTGTAACTGCTGTTACACAGTATGGGTCGTGTGCTAGCTAAAGTGTGCATTAAAAAGGTAGAAATTAATAGTACTAGCACTGATTCTAAGCTAAATGGTATTCAGTGGGCAATGTAATTCCTTTAATGGCCCCATCTTGCAGGCTCCTTTTAATTTCTGATTTTCTATACTAACAAAAGTAAACTAAAAAAAGAATTTGCTTGTCACTGTAAGGTCTGTAGACAAGACATTTAGGACAAAGCTGCACATGCTTGTTTGTCCTTTCTTTTTTTCTTTACATAAATGCTTGCTTCAGTTTTCAGCACTTGTGACGGGCTGCAATAATGCTGAACCATACAGGAGAGGGTTAGCACTTTGCATGATGTTTAGCAAGGGCTAAATCATGCTTACCTTGCTTGTACTACTAATCCCAATAATTCGATGGAACATCTTGTGTGAGTAGGATTTGGTCCTAAATCTACATGTCTCCAAATTTGTGAATGTACAAGAAGCTTGGTAGTTATCGAAACTAAAGTTATCGAAACTAAAACTTCCTTTGAGGAGGAGATAAGAAATAAAACACAAGGCTGAAATTTTTTTGATTTTCCATAATTTTTTTGGGGAAAATGATCATTAATCAGTGTTTAGTCATATCAAGTAGCTCCCCCCCCAGTCTTTTATTTGACTATAATGTTTTTATTGTATTTTTCACAGTACTCCTTAGGTTCCTTTATTTGTGGTCTGTATAATATATACAGCTATGGAGTCTAATAGGAAGGGATGACAAATGGAAAGGTAGGTGATCAAGACAAGGAATATGAATGTGATGCTGTTTTTCTTGTTGCACTTGAATAAACTAAAAACTGAGGATACCTCTCCAGGGGAGGGAACTCCAAGTATTAGGAAGAGACAGGTAATAGTTGTTGGGAATTTGATCATTAGAAACATAGCTGGGTTTGTGATGACTGGGAGAACCGCATGGTGACTTGCCTGCCTGGTGCGAAGGTTGCGGATCTCTGGAGACATCTAGATAGACTTATGTGTAATACTGGGGAGGAGCCGGTGGTTGTGGTACATCTACATACCAGTGACATAGGGAAGGATAGCAGACAGGTCCTGGAGGCCAAATTTAGGCTGCGAGGTAAGAGATTGAAGTCCAGAAGCTCTATGGTAGCATTCTCTGAAATGCTTCCAGTTCCATGTGCAGGGCCAGTTAGGCAGAACTGCAGGGTCTCAATACGTGGATGACCCGATGGTGTAGGGAGGAGGGGTTTAGATTTATTAGGAACTGGGGAAACTTTTGGGGAAAGGAGGAGCCTATACAGGAAGGATGGGCTCCACCTAAACCAAAATGGAACCAGATTGCTGGCACTTAAAATTATAAAGGTTGTAGAGCAGTTTTAAAACTAAGGGCTGGGGAAGAGCCAAAAGGTGTGGAGAAGTAGGTGGTTCGGACAGAGACATCCCTTAGGGGAGGATCTATTAATGGAGATTCTCTGTCCTAGTGAGGACGAGAGGATGGAAGATGATAAAATACGGGTAGGATCTGATAAACAGTCAAATGAAAGAGTCCCATTCAATTACATCATGTAATGGCAGACAGCGAAAAAGTGACAAGTGTTTAAAGTGCTTATATACAAATTCTAGAAGTCTAAATAATAAGATGGGTGAAATAGAGTGCCTTGTATTAAATGAGGATATTGCTATAATAGGCAGCACATAAACTTGATGGAATCAGGATAATCAATGAGACAAAGTAATCATAGATTTCAGAGTAGCAGCCGTGTTAGTCTGTATCCGCAAAAAGAACAGGAGTGCTTGTGGCACCTTAGAGACTAACATATTTATTAGAGCATAAGCTTTCATGGGCTACAGCCCACTTCATCGGATATATAGAATGGAACATAAAGTAAGAAGTGTGTGTGTATATGTGTGTATATATATATATATATATATAGTGGCAAAATACCTTGTTCGCCTCAGTAGGCTCAGTCCTTTTTAGCCTTGGAGACTCAGGTGTGGGGCAAGGCGAATCCTTATAGGTGGCACAGGGTCCTGCTACTTCTCTCCTCAGTCAGTTCCTTGTGCTTATTTTCCTTCCCTTCTGGGGAGCGAGTGCAGCCTCCCTACTGGGAAGGTCTGGTGTCTTGCTCCAAACAGCCTACTGGCAACTTCCCTGCTCCTCTCACTCCCTCACTCTCCCTCTCCTACCACCCAGGGGAGGGTTTAAAAAGGTCCCAAGTAGTTGGAGTCAGCTGAACCTAATTGGTTCCCTAGCAACCCATTTTCCAGCTGAACCTTATTGCCCCCTGGTTCTCTCTCCTCAGTGAGAGGTTTGCTGTCAGCCCCACCTTCCTCAGGGTGTCCAACACTGCCTCCACCTTCTCCAAGTGTGTCTCCCAGTCGGAGCTATATATGATAGGCTGCCGCGTACTTTCCATGTGGTCGCAACAGTTTGTCCATGAGCCTTTGGAAAGTAGTGGGCGCCCCATGCAACCCAAAGGGGAGGACAGTTTACTGATATAGTCCCTCTGGAGTTTCAAAGGCCATCTTCTCTTTGTCGGCCTTGGCCAGGGGGATCTGCCAATAGCCCTTGGTCAGGTCAAGGGTAGACATAAACCGTGCTTTTCCCAATCTGCCAATTAGCTCATCTATCCGGGGTATAGGGTACGCATCAAACTGGGACACCTCATTCAGCTTTCAGAAGTCGTTGCAGAACCTCACGCTGCCATCCGGCTTAGGCACTAAAACCACTGGACTTGACCATTGGCTATGAGATTCTTCAATGACTCCTAAGGCCAGCATTTTCCTGACCTCTGTCCTGACTTCCTCTCTTTTGGCCTCTGGGATCTGGTATGGCTTGATGTTCACCTTCACTCCAGGCCCCGTGAGGATGTGATGATGAACCTCTGTAGTCCTGCCTGGCTTTTCCAAGAACACATCCTGGTTGCATTTAATCAGGCTGATCGCTTCAGATGATTGCTCCGGAGTCAACTCCGGAGATATTCTCACTTGGTCAGGCTGGTTGCTTTTAGGGGATGGTGCCCCTAGTGCAACCACATGCGCTTCTCTATCCTGCCATGGTTTCAGCAGGTTTATATGGTAGATCTGCTCCAGCTTCCGGTGACCCAGCTGTCGGACCTTATAGTCAACTTCTCCTATGGCTTCTATTATCTCATATGGCCCCTGCCACCTGGCCAGGAGCTTGCTATCTGCCGTGGGTATGAGCACAATTACCCGGTCTCCCACCTGGAACTTCCGGGTCGTTGCTTGGTGATTGTAGTATGTCCGTTGGGCCCCTTGGGCCTTCTCCAGGTATTCGCGCACAAGGAGGGTGACTTGGGCTATCCTGTCTTTCATTTGCAATACATGTTCAATGATGTTTCTCCCGGTGTTCGGCTGTTCTTCCCAGCCCTCTTTGGCCATGCCAGTATACCCCTGGGATAGTGACCATATAACAGCTCGGATGGGGAGAATCCAGTTGAAGCTTGGGGAACCTCCCATATAGCAAACAGCAAGTAAGGCAGCAGGGTGTCCCAGTCTTTCCCATCGTGACTGACCACTTTCTGTAGCATGTTCTTCAACGTTCTATTGAAGCGTTCAACAAGACCATCAGTCTGGGGATAATAGACTGATGTCCTGAGGGTCCGTATATGGAGCATTGCACATAGGTCCTTCATTAACTTAGACACAAAGGGGGTCCCTTGGTCCGTCAGGATCTCTTTAGGTATCCCTACTCTGGAAAAAATCTAGACTAATTCTTTGGCTATGGTCTTGGACATGGTGTTCCATAGGGGTACGGCCTCAGGATATCGGGTGGCATAATCTAGTACTACCAGAATGTACTGATGTCCCCGGGCTGACTTCTTCAGTGGCCCTACTAAATCCATAGCTATTCGCTCAAATGGGATTTCAATAATTGGTAGAGGTACCAAAAGGGCCCTTAGGTGTGGTCGGGGCTCATGTAACTGACATTCTGGACAGGAGGTACAATATCGCTGGACAGCCGCATAAATGCCGGGCCAAAAAAACCTCTGCAGAATCTGATCAAGGGTCTTATCTGACCCTAGATGGCCCCCAAACAGATGGCTGTGGGCCAGATTCATCACGCCCCTCTGATGCTTCTGTGGGACCAAGAGTTGTTCTACGACTTGCTCTTGGACCTGGACTACTCTGTATAGCAGATCACCATGAATCACAGAATATGGCCCTGGGCCCTTGACTCTCCCCTCCACGGGGACCCCATTTACCTTGACTACTTCTTTACAAATATTGCTGTATATTGGATCATTGGCCTGATCCTGACAAAATTCCCGAGTGACAATTCCCATTTGTCCAAACTCAGGGGGACCTACCTCTGTATCCCCCTCAGGGAAAACCCCTGGGGAACAAGGTCCGGCTATTGGGTCATTGATCTCCTGCCCCGCCCCGCTGTCTGTTGAGCCACCTCTTTCCCCTACAAGCGTAGATTTCTGGTTCTGGGTCAAGATCCTCGTCCCTCTCCTTTTATCCGCCCTCCGTTCCCGCCGAGTCTTCCAGAGCTTTCCTGGCGGGGAGAACAAATCCTGGCCAAATTCATGGAAGGCCGGGTGGGGGTTATCTATCTGGGCCACCCCGTGGGTCCTGGGTTCATTATTTTCTTCAGCCTACTCCCCAAGGAGTAGGCTATCAAACCCAGGGAAGTCTCGTCCGATAAGGACTGGGTAGGGGAGTTTCGGAACTACTCCCACCATCATCTTAGTGGGGTTTCTAAGAACTTCTATTTTTACGGGGATGGTTGGGTAGTAACTGACATACCCATGCACACAGGATATTCCTGAGCGTTTGGCCTGGGATAGTTGGTCCTGCCCGACCAGCTTTCCCGAGACCAGCATGATTGTACTTCCCGAGTCTACTAACGCAGTGGTCTCTATTCCATTCATCTTAACGGGTCTAGTGTATCTATGAGGGACCATCGCAACCCCTACTAGACTTATTAGATGACATGGTCCCCCTATATCTCCCAGTTCGCATTGCATGGGCTCTTCTAGATTTGGGCATTGGGCAGTGATATGCCCCAATTTGCCACATGCATAACATCGGTATCCTGCTTGGGGCAGCCACCGATTTTTCGGGCTACTGGCCTTTATCACCTGAGCCTTTCTCCCCCCAGCCTCAAGTCTCTCCAGGACCTCAGGCTGCTCTTCAGGCTCCTTCCTCCTCTCCATAGCCCGGCCTGGTGTTAGGGCAAACTGGGGCCTCGGCACAGAGACTTGTCTCAGATTCTGGTGCCTTCCTTCCCCGGTGGTCCGCGAAAGTTCTTGGGCTGCTAGGTGTCTCTATCTGAGGGCAACCAGTTCATCATAGGAGGAGGGATCCTTTTGGCGGACCCACCCCCGTATGTCTGGCGGCAACCCCCTCATGTACCTGTCCAACACGAGGATTTCCACTATCTTCTCTGGCCCATGGGTCTCGGGGCGGAGCCGCTTCCGGGCGAGGTGGATTAAATCAAATAGCTGGGACCTCAGCGGTTTGCTGTCCTGGTATTTCCACTCATGGAAGCGCTGGGCCGGTATGGCTGATGTCACACCTGACCTTGCCAGGATTTCCGCCTTCAGCTGGGGGTAATCCATAGCTGTTTCTGTGGTCATGTTGAAATAGGCCTTCTGGGGCTCCCTGCACAGAAATGGAGCCAGGATACCTGCCCACTGGTCTCAGGCCAGGCCTCTCGCAGTGCCGTCCTCTCGCAGGTGAGGAGATATGCCTCTATATCGTCATCCGTAGTCATCTTCTGTAAATGCTTGCCCACAGTGGCCGGATCCCCTGGGGCCCATGCGTCAGCGTGGTCAGGGCTTTTAACTGGTTCACTACTTTATTCTGGGTGGCTTGATCTTGGGCCGCCTGGTTTATCCGTAATTGGTTCGTCTCCTGTTGGATGCGTACTGACTCTTGCTGGGCAAGCATCTGCACCCTGGTAGCCTCTTGTTGGGTTGCAGTGGCCTGTACCAATGCCTTCACTACATCCTACATTTTTTTTGTGTGTGATTTACCATGCCCTGAGATGGCTTGCCACAGAGCCTACTTACTTACCGCATCCCACTGCTGACACCATGTGCGGCAAAATACCTTGTTCGCCTCAGTAGGCTCAGTCCTTTTTAGCCTTGGAGACTCAGGTTTGGGGCTAGGCGAATCCTTATAGGTGGCACAGGGTCCTGCTACTCCTCTCCTCAGTCAGTCCTTTGTGCTTATTTTCCTTCCCTTCTGGGGAGCGAGTGCAGCCTCCCTACTGGGAAGGTCTGGTGTCTTGCTCCAAACAGCCTACTGGCAACTTCCCTGCTCCTTTCACTCCCTCACTCTCCCTCTCCTACCACCCAGGGGAGGGTTTAAAAAGGTCCCAAGTAGTTGGAGTCAGCTGAACCTAATTGGTTCCCTAGCAACCCCTTTTCCAGCTGAACCTTATTGCCCCGTGGTTCTCTCTCCTCAGTGGATAGGGAGGGGCCTTTTAAACCCCTGGGACTAATTACTACCCCCCTTCTGTAGCTGTTTGTCCTGGGTTTACCACAATATATATAATATAATATAATATGTGTGTGTGTGTGTGTGTATGTATATACAGAGAAGGTAGAAGCTGGGAATGGGTGACAGGATGGATCACTTGATGTTTACCTGTTCTGTTCATTTCCTCTGGGTCACCTGGCATTGGCCACTGTTGGAAGACAGGACACTGGTCTAGATAGACCTTTGTTCTGACTCAGTATGACCATTCTTATGTTATGATTTTGGAGGAAGTGGAGACATTGATCAGCACTCTGCATATTTTTGACAGTCTCAGGGATTTGTGTATTATTGTCAGAATATATTCAAATTCTTTCCAAAAGTATAAAATACCAAATGTAGCTTAGTGTAGGCAATGGCAAAACTCCCATTGATTTCCATGTGTGGGAGGATTGGGACCAAAATGAATGGAACACTACGTTGCAGCTTGTTATCCGTGAATAGGGTCTCACATTCATGCTCGTATTGTAACATCAGAGCAGCTGAGCCAGCTTGCAAGGGTAAATAACTCACTACAACTCTACACCTACACTAACAGTAGATTTCTTCCCTCCTGGGGCAAGGAAGGAAGCAGGAAAGAATTGTTAATCTGCTCTGTGTAAGGGTGGTAATTTTGCAACAGAAAAGCTTCAAAACCAGACTCCAACGAGAAACTGCTGAGCTTGAATTAATATGCAAACTAGATACCATTAATTTGGGTTTGAATAGAGACTGGGAGTGGCTGGGTCATTACACATATTGAATCTATTTCCCTATGTCTTCACACCTTCTTGTCAACTGTCTAAATGGGTCATCTTGATTATCACTACAAAAGTTTTTTTCTCCTGCTGATAATAGCTCATCTTAATTAATTAGCCTCTTACAGTTTGTATGGCAACTTCCACCTTCTCTGTATGTATATATATATCTTCTTACTATATGTTCCATTCCATGCATCTGATGAAGTGGTCTGTAGCCCACAAAAGCTTATGCTCTAATAAATTTGGTAGTCTCTAAGGTGCCACAAGTACTCCTGTTCTTTTTGCTCTGTGTAAAGGGCAACATAGCTAGAGTAGATGAGACTAAATCATCATCTAGCCCTAACTTTTATAAATGGTAACTGTGGTGGAAGGGTGGAGATTTTGGGGGAGAAAATAAAATAAAATGCTAAACTCAAACTAACACCCAATTAAAACTGGCTAGTGGCTATGCTACCTAGTTCCTTTCCATTTGGCGAGCCTTACTTTTGAAGTTTCATTGCCATGCATCTTCTATAGCCAAAGACTCAGTGACTGTTATTTGTAGGCTGGAATGTGGTGTTGGAGCTTTTATTTAAATGGATGTTTATGTAAATTGATTACACATTTTTAGGGTGATGTTCATTTTCCCATCTTCCAACTCAGCCCTTTCTCTTTTTAAGAGTTGGTTTGGGCCAAGGTTATAGAACTCACTGATGTCTGGAAGTTAAACGAAGTGTCCCCCCTTCAAAATTCTATTATCCTGAGACGGTAGGTTGAACTATGGTCTCTCACACTATTAGAGGTGGTCTCTTCATGTCAGGGCTTAGCTGTGGTGCAACAGTGTGGGGAAGGCCGCTGTATGTGTTCTGTAGGAAAAAAATACTTCAATTTTAGTTCTGTCATAGTGGAACTCTTTCCTGGGGCTAAATACTGAGCTGTATAAGCAGCTGCTGAGCTCTTGCCAGTATGATTTAACTTCAATGGGAGTTCCAGGTGCTCAGTTCCTCTTGAGAATTTTGCATCTCTGAATAAATACACTTTATAAAGATGGGGATGGGAAAAAAGCAAATATATCAAAAGGTTAGTTACACCAAACTTTCTATTACTACTTAAATTCTGCAATTGGTTTACCTAAAGCATTCCTTCCTACCAGGTCTCAGCCTCTCAAGACATTCACACTAAGAACGCGTCAACTAGCACCAATCCACAGGTAAAACAACCACAGAAAAAGTTCAAAGGACCATTTCTGCTACCCCCTGTGAAGTGATGCTGTGTGTGTCTGTGTGTATTTACTTTAAAACATCAGTGGTCTAAACATCATATATCAGTGGTGGGAAAGATAAAAATGTTTTCTGTCTCAGTGGATTCTGTATTTTTTGGATACAGCCTACATCAGGTGAGTAGATTTAAAAAAAAAACAAAAACAAAAAAACACCCCCACCAATACTGTTTCTTATAAGGGGATTTGTCTCTGCAAGCAGAAGTATGTTCCCAAGACATGGACAATGGGAATTCAGGCATGCTGAAGCAAAATATCACAATATATTAGTTGGACTCCAGATTATTATAGTACATTGTATTTTGCATATGATTATACTACTTGGCAGATACTCCTACATTTACCCCCTTATAGAGTTTCATGAAAGAAACACTTTTTTAACCTGTAGATATTTCTCATGACTAACATATATTGTCATAGGTTTCAGAGTAGCAGCCGTGTTTTCGCAAAACAATATACAGCCGTGTATTCGCAAAAAGAAAAGGAGTACTAGTGGCGATGAAGTGAGCTGTAGCTCACGAAAGCTTATGCTCAAATAAATTGGTTAGTCTCTAAGGTGCCACAAGTACTCCTTTTCTTGATATATTGTCATAGTATTGCATGTGTAATCCTTTTTCTTTTTTTCATGGTGTTTAGCCAAAACCACCAATTGCTGCTGTTTGTACTAGTTCTCAGAGAAGGTGGCAGTATAGAGCCTTGAGTGACTGCAAAGAAGTAGTTGCTATATCAGCACACTATAGGGATGCAGGAAGTTGTTAACCATGCGCAGTAGTTGTGTAAAAGCTGATGTGGAAGGCCTCATTAAGTGCAGACATTTCTGCATGTACATGCATAGCCTCATCCTTAGAAGCTGGAAGCTCCTGACCAGTCAGTAGTGAATTCTGTCAGAGGTACAAAACTGGCAGCTATTTTGAGCACCCGTCAGAGCCAATCCAGCCCTGTAGGGAGAAGATAGAGCTGCCAGGGCAACCCGACTGATCTTTGGGCGGATCTCTGTACAGTTTCCTGTAATTTTGCACAAGTCAGAGAGATTGAGACTGGGGGAGGAGGACATCACATAGGAGGAATTGCAGGCTGGAGGCCAAATGTCGTCTTAAGGCTACTATATCATTGAACCAGAGGCTCAGAGAGCCTAACAGCTATGGTAATTGTCAAGTGTTCTTATTTGAATTCTGCGTATGCTCGGTTGTGTGGGTGCTGAAATAATTGGCAGTACAACTAAATATTTTATTTGTCGATATACTACCCAGGATGAGCTGACATGAAAGCAGAAGATCTGATTGTCAGAAGTCCCAATCTCTTTGTATTTATTTTGCAAGAAGACTTACACACACACCTCCTTGCAAAATAAATACAGAATTTGGGACTTCTGACAATCGGATCATCTGCTTTCATGTCGGCTCATCCTAGATAGTATATTGACAAATAAAACATTTAGTTGTACTATATTACCAATTATTAATATAGGGGTGTAGGCCTTGTGTTTTATTCTTTTTTTTAAAGGAAAATAAATCTCTATTGTTGTTAGTCTAGCGAGGGTGTATTGAATTGCTATGCTGTAATGGCTTATCTTTGAAGCATTACTCATAAAACGGAATTTGAAATAATTGTGTGCATAACCGTCTTATGGTAAAGACTGGTACTGGATTCCTAAGAAAAGAAAGAGTGAATCATATTATAAAGACCACTTTTAGTATTTGGAAAGATGCCTATAGAAAATCCAGCTGTAGTCTCTTGCAAGGATAGGAATTCATGGTCTGTGCAAATATTTTAAGTCAGAGAGAGGAACTCTGTAGCACAGAACTAGTCAGTAAATTGACTTACCTCCCCTCTACATAGTTGCATTGATTTCCTTTTAAAATGCTACTGAACCAAAAACCTTATTTTGCATATGTTCTATTTAAATAATTTTGTCGTCAATTAGCAGCTACCTTTTCAAAGTCTCAGCATGGAAGAAGGCATCTTTCAATATGCAGAGATATTTCTATACTGCATAAGAAGGGTCATACCGGGTCAGATGAATGGTCCATTTAGCCCAATATCTTGTTCTCAGATAGTGACTGGTGCCAAATGTTTCAGAAGGAATGAACAGAATAGGGCAATTTATCAAGTATCATCCCCTGTCATCCAGTCCAAGCTTCTGGCAACTCTTTGAGGTTATGTAGTTTGACCTTCATCCATCTTCTAACCAAACTTAATCCACACTTTTTTGAATTCTGAAAAAATCAAGTTGTTTTATTTTTTTAATTTTATACATTTGTGTTTCAGTTTTCTAGTTCCCTGGCAGGCCCATAAGTGCTGAAATACTAACCAGTCCATGATGTTTCTGAGTGAAAGTGGGTGAGGTAAAATGTTTTATTGGACCATTTTCTGTTGGTAAGAGACAAACTTTCAAGGTACACAGAGCTCTTTCTCAGGTCTGGGCATTTCTAGCATAAGTAAGAAAAACAAAAAAAGAAATCACACTGAGAAGACTGCTCTTGTGTGATGTCGAGCCCACTATTAGAGAGAGGATACTTTAGCTCTTGGGTTCTCCTGACATATTTTCTGAATCTTTTTAAATTAGTCTATCACTAGCACAGTATGGGCCTGATCTTATTTAAGCCAATGATAATATTGCTATTGATTTAAATGAAAAATGTATTGGATTATAAATGGTGAGTTTGTAAGGACTCAGTCAGTTTGATGAAACTCAAATATCCAGTATCTACCCGATCCTAAGATTTTATTTCAGAGTAACAGCCGTGTTAGTCTGTATTTGCAAAAAGAAAAGGAGTACTTGTGACACCTTAGAGTCTAACCAATTTATTTGAGCTTTATTTATTTAATTTATTTAAGCTTTCGTGAGCTACAGCTCACTTCATCGGATGCATACTGTGGAAAATACAGAAGATGTTTGCTTTTATACACACAAATCATGAAAGAATGGGTGTTTATCACTACAAACCCTAACCCTAACCCACCCCACTCTCCTGCTGGTAATAGCTTATGTAAAGTGATCACTCTCCTTACAATGTGTACAATGTGGTGGGGGGAGAGAAAACCTTTTGTAGGGATAAACACCCATTTTTTCATGATTTGTGTGTATAAAAACAAACATCTTCTGTATTTTCCACAGTATGTATCCGATGAAGTGAGCTGTAGCTCACGAAAGCTTATGCTCAAATAAATTGGTTAGTCTCTAAGGTGCCACAAGTCCTCCTTTTCTTTTTTCTAAGATTTTATGTATGTGTATATAGATATTTAATAACTCATAAGAGTGTGTAACAGTAGGGCCTTCATCTTCAGCTGGGATCCCTGCTGTTTTTATTCAAGTACAACTTCCATTTATGTCAATGATGTTTTTCTTGCATAAGAACAGTGTAAAGGACTCAGGACTTGGTCCATTGTTAATTATTATCTTGTGTTGAGGAGAGAAATCTTGTTTGAGAGAAGAGAAAATTTACTTGTCTATATGAATTATTTATCAAGCCGGCTGCTGTTAATGTTTTGTAATGGTGCAAGAAGTCCATCCCAAAAGGTGTTCAGTTGCTTACACAATCCAGAGTCTAGAAAGATTGATCTTTTAGTGCTAAAACTGAACTTGTCTAAGGGACTTTACTGTTGTTTTTATAGTCGCGAATAAAGAATAATGACTAACTATAAATAATGCAAATTATACAAACTTCAGAGGCATCATCATTCCAACTTGTCATGTCTGCTGAACACATCTGACACAAATGTTTTTAAAGTGATTGTTGGGGAATGTGACTTTTATTATTAATCCTTTTCTTTCTCTGCCAACTCCCTTACCAAAAAGCTGCTGTTTCCAACTATCTTTGAAATTGGTGGTATCACATGTAATACAAGTGGTGCCTAAGAACATCAGATGGTAAATCCAAGCATATTAATTACATCATTAAAGTAACATTTGGTATACCACTGAGATACATTACAATAACAATAACCTTCATGTATAATAAGATGCACAGCCAGCATGTAATGCTGTAGTAGTACACAACTGAGAGATTCCATACCATCATTTCACGGGGTAATTGAACAGTCAGAACCAACAAAGAATGATATTGCCATAAAAATGGACTGACCTATTTTGTGCATGGGTGCATAAAAATATATACTATAAAAATATAGTATGTGCACATATGTACTGTATCACTTTGAAAGCCAGATAAACTGTTCCAGAGAAGGCAGGATTGCTTGGTTACATCTGCTGAAAACAATCTGTGCTGTGTATGGGAGCTCATGTCAGTATAGTAATTACCACAACTGAGATAAAGCCTGTGCTAAATGTCATCTGCAGCTGACAAACACATGAAGCCAAGCACTATTAAATTATTGTTATTCTGAGAGTGCTTAGCTCTACTTGTGGGGTAGAGACATTTGTCCTGACTGTAAAACAAACACAAACAAAACAAGAACAAAGAAGAGGCCACTCATAGGGGAGAGAAAAGACAGCCAGCTAATGGAACCAATCAAGTAGAGAGAGAAATTTCAGGAAGACCTAATGGCAATTCCTACCAGTTATGTTGAGCATTCCTTCTGCTACCACAAATTGCTTACCAGTCTTCAGGATGCAATTTCCCACAGTTTTAGATTTAATGCTCAGAAGATAGCTGTTCAGACTGCTGACTACAGAAAATATTAAACATAACATCTCAATTGCTTGCCTGAATATGAAGTGTGCACAGATCATGCAACTTTTTAACACCGCTGCTTCTGGAGGGGAAGGAAGAGGTGACAGTTTTTCCCATAGCTCTCTTCTGTCACAAGTTCTCTGTATTTCAGCAATTAGATTTTTTTTTTTAAATCCTCCTCCCACACACAATCCTGAAGAAATGTCAATAGGGATATAATCACCACGCAGAGGAATTGTTTGACTTCTGGGCAATTTAGCTCTCTGAGAAAGCTTTAGGCAAGTCTTGATGAGTCTGCAAAAGCTTCAAATGCTTATTGGTAACTTGCTGCCGAAAGGACATTTAATTGTTAAAGGTGTGAAGGATGCCTTTGTGGATCTAGCACAAGGTTGGAACTCGGGAAATCAGTAACTTTCTGGGTCCACTACAAAATTCTTGATGGTGAGCATTCCCATTAGCTGAAATGTAGGACAGGAACCCACAGGAGTTAAATGGTCAACTACCATTGTATATCACTGAGAACTGAGCACCTACCTTCCTGGGGGTCCTTTGAAAACTTTCTGCCTCAGTTCTTCCTCTGTAAAAGGGGAATAATAATGCTCCCTTTCTCCCATCTTTGGCTTGTGTAGGAAAACATCTATTTAGATTGTAAACTATCTTGTTTGTGTAACACTTGGCACAATAGAGACCTCAGGTTATACATGTAATACATGATCATACCATATTCCTGTGCCAAGCAAAGGGAAAACTGGATGTTGAATGTTGTCATTAGTATGAGTACTTCATTAAGTACAGATGGAGAAGGAAGAAGTACAAGTAGGACTGTGCCAGAGTGTGAGCGCTATATAAAGTATTAACATGTTAAGTCCTTTCTATCTTTCTGAAATTTCTGTGCCTGGTAAGTGGTGCAGACAATGATGCTTTTTGAATATTTTAGGTTTCATGTTGGTAATTTTTTTTCTTACATGTTTTTGCTGTGATCCCGGGGTAATTGAATCAAAAATTCTCTTCTGTGACACTCCGAATGAAGTTTCAGTGGATTCAAATAAGGGCATATGTGGAGCATATCAGAGAAAGTGCAGGCATGGGCACACGGAATACACAGAAGGCTATGGGGTGTACATTGTACAGCAGGCTGCAATAACAAACGTGACAAGAATATAATTACACACAAGATAACACATAAGAACTTGCTGCTTTTGTCAAGTATATCAGCCGTTAACAATAGCAAAGTAGTAGGTCAGGTAGGGTTTCCCTTTGCATTGTGGGAAATCTCTTGCTGCTTTGAGTAAACTACACTATTCCTGTTGCTTAACTCAGAGAGAGAGAGAGAGAGAAACAAAAAAACACCACCTTGCTTAAAGTGGGAGAGAAGAGGAAGGACTTGTAGGTAATGTGTCAAAATCAAGAGGCAATGCCTTTTTCAGTATGTAACTAAGTGGAAAAACAATTTCCCTTCTCTGTTATACCAAGAATTCTTCACAACAGAGGCTTTAACTACATGTTCAATGCTGTAATGTTGAGCAGAAGAAACAGAAATCTAAGCAGCAGCATGGTTTGTAATGAAAGGTTTATGTACACTGATGCCAAAACTGTGTAAAATAGAGATTAAAAAATACAAGTTTTGGAAATATTAAAATACTAACTACTTTTACTTATTCAAATAAATACAATGTTATATTATTTGTATGAGTAATATATTTCTGTAAAATGCAACCATCCAGAGAATTCTTCCCTATCTAATCTTTTAAAATTTCCCAAATGTGTGGTGTTCTGATATAATGAGAAAGATTAAATGTTTTTTTCAGGTAATAAACTTTGAAAAATTATTTTTGACATTGTGGGTTAAACAATTCATTGTTTAACCCACAGCAAATGCTTTTGTGCCTATGGAAGAACATAAAGCTACTTTCAGAAATGTCTGTCAGAAGCTTTTAGGGAAAAAAATGGCGTATGCCAAAACATCTCAGTCTGAGATCACATCCTCTAATCACCTTTCTTAAGTTTTCTTTTACACCAGAGATTGCTGACATTTATAGGATTTAGGGCAAAAGAGGAAGGGAAGCAAGGAAGGAAAGCTGATGTGCATACCACTTACAGAACAAAGATACAGGGTACATAATTTCTGGCCAGGAGGCTTGCCGTATTTTAGCCAAATTAACAGATTGATATTGTGCTAGTGGTCAGTATAGTGAACCTCTTCATGCTGTAATATATTTTTCTTGCATTATAGTGGCCAATAGGATGATAAACTACTATTAGTACTTTAAGATGATTTTTACAATATGGTTGCTTTGCTAGCCCTAGCATATTTTTTTTGTTTGCTTTGTCTCCTTTTCAGGTGTGCCATTTTCCATATCTGTTTTACACATAAACTTAAACTGATCCAGTTTCATGGCTGACTGTAATCTTAGACTGATTTACATATTGAAACAAACATACATGGACCCTTTGACTTTAGTATGGCAAGAGGGGGATAGGAGTACTACTGATCTGAAAACAAATATCTCGATTTGGTCAGATAATTGTCAGGAGTAACATAAGGAGACATCATTTAGGAAGACTTCTGGTGTACTTGGGTTAGTGGAGGTTGATTATAAACTGGAGATGACATACTTGGCCATCAAGGCTGATAACTCTGCTGTTGTTGCTTTTGTACTCTTGCCAGCTGATCCACAGAGCAAGTAAGATTCTGTCTGAAGGAGAGCCCAGATAGAACCTACCCATCTGGTGTATACATATGGCAACAGCAGGGGCAAAACTATAGGCCTCAGCGGACAATTTCAGTATTAGAGTATTAAATGTTCAAGATACAGCGACAATTCAGGTAAATGTTTATAGGAAAAACTGACAGTGCTTCTGATCCCAACAAGATGCGGAGCAGCAATGCATGATGAATCAGTTATGAAAACACATGGAATAAACCCATTTAAAAAAACAAATAGCCTCATTTAAAACTATAAATAGGATGGGTGGCTTCTATGTAAAAAGAAAGGAAAAGATGATAAATAAGGGGCCCAAAAAGCCATGTTAATTTAAAAAAGGACATCCGTCCTACATTTAAATAATGAGTTGCGACATACAGCCTACCACCCTTCATTCCATGCATGAACAGAGCCTGCGTGAACCTGCTGTGGGGAAGGTGAAAAAACCCCAACTTCACCTAGGCCAATATAGTGGCAAGGGAAAATTTTTTCCTTCCCAGCCCCCCCTCAACAAAGGGGTCACTAGCATAATGCTCACAGGAGGTCTTGCCCAAACCCGATATTTTACCACCTAAAGGGGAGGAAGGGTGGGTGCGGCCGCAGCCTGCTTGGTGTAAAAATGGGGGCGTCAGGTGCAGAGCTGTCCCTTTTAAACCTCTCTTTCCCAGGGGATGAGTCAGCGACCACACTGACCTTTTGCAGCAGCTTTCATCTGCCTCCCCACCCTAAGCCATAAAGCATGGTTCTATTCATTTGGCCAGCCAGCCAAATACCCCCTCCCCCCGCTTAAAGGTTCAGGGCATTCACTGCGATAGTAATCAGTACTAGTATCGCTGTGATTGAATGGAAGACTTTAATCTGTGTTTACATAGGGCCCTCTCTTGTAAACTTCTTGCTCTTCCTGCCTAGAACTTCTAGACAGGGAGGATTGCTAAAAGTCTCAGTGACATTTTGGATTAGAACAGCACTAGCACTATTAATGTTGAGGGCTCAGTTTCCACTGAAGGCAAATTTCTAATTTTTTCTCCTTTTATCACATACAATTAGTACAGTTGGGTGGGCTGGAGGTCAAGGGTGAAGGAAATGGAAACTGGAGAGGAGCATGAGAGCCATTCATTCTTCAGGGAGCAATAGTAGGTGAACTTCAGCTAGAGCAGGCTATGGATGCTGGCTAGGCTATGAACACTTGCTATCAGTCCCAGGGCTATCAGTTTTACAGTGCTAAACCATTCATGGACTCAGCTATAGTATGATTGAGCCTCATGGTTAAGAGGCTGAAATGTCATTAGATTCAAACAGCCAAATCCATTTTGTTGTCTTAGTTTATAACAGAGAACTTAGCTGAGCATATTGAAAACTGCAGAAACAAGCAAATATTTTTTATAACCAAATTTGAATGCAGTGAACTTCATACAAAAGATTGGTGTAAGTATGAGTCCTCAGTTTTTATGGACTCCATCAGTAGAGTACAGTCAGATGTGTCAGGGATGCCATCGGATGACTTAGATCCTGAGGTAAACCATTGCTATCTGCCAAGTTTCACAGAGAAGTGTCTACTATTTTTATAACATTAAAAAGTGGAACAACATCAAGTTAATTCTCATACAAAAATAGGTCAGGAACAGACTGTGACATGTAATAGACACTAAATTACTTTTAAAAGAAAAGCAGTAATGGAAACCTAAGAAGTCTTTGCTATTATCCAGCCAGTAAGTTGTTTACTTGAGGAGTACCTCTTTATAAGGGCAAGGCATTAATTCAGGGTAGGAAAGTACTCAGTAGTATGATCTATTTTCTCTTTTCCTTTTCTTTTTCTATTTTTAAAAAACCCTCTACTTCTCTGCCAATATTGTCTGGAGGAGAGAGCCTCTAGAATGTTGTCCACACTCAGAACTCCGACAGTGGCTTTAAGATCAGCACACCTCTAAGCATGGTGCTATTTGTCTGAGTCCTATTCCTGTTGCTAGAAGAGGAAGTTTGAATATGTAAGGAATGGGAATTAATAATTAACAGTAATTAATGGGGACATTACTTGACAACTACTATTGGATAGAGAGATGTAATCAAGAAGCAAAGAAGAATATGTGACTTTTTTGTTCTGCTACAGGTCTTTAATAAAGACTTTATTAAACTTTATTAAAGTTTTAATTAAGCTTATAATTGTCTGATGAAAAATATGCAAAATTTAAGATTAGAGATTATTTCTGTGCTGTTATGGTTATAACTATGAGTAATATGAACTTATGCAGCTTTTTTCACTGATCTCAAACTTCTCTGCAAAGTTGTGTAAACATTATTATGGTTATCTTACAAATTAGGAGACAAACACCAAATGTGAGTAGTGCCCAAGGCCACAAAACAAAGAGTAGCAGAACTGGGAATAGAACTCGTGTCCTGACTCCCTGTTCTTTACACTAACTAGATTAATTCTCGTATTTTATTTAGTTCATACAATGTGCTGAGAGAATCATTTTAGCAATATAACAAATAATGCAGCATACAAGAGAACTAGCATAAGTCGTCATTCCACTGGTGCGGTTTATCATAGGCTGTTGTATCATAAAAACACTATTTCTTCTCTGTCTACATTAAATTTTAATGGCCTCCTGCTGGTTTTAGGAATAGAGTCAAAATAGCTCAGTCTTCTGCACATGCAGTTCTATATATTTTTTTAAAAAGACTATCTGCTTAATTTCAGCTTTAATGTACTTTGCAAATGGAAAACTGTTTTGAAGGGGGCTGGACTTATGACCTCTCGAGATCGCTTCCAGCCCCACAATTCTATGATTCCCTATTAAGTGGAAATCTGAGCTGTTGCAAATGGTCTTTCAAAATTAAATCCATATGCACTTGTGCTTTCTATAATACAAGGAATACAGGGATATTTAAACAGACTGAAGTTTTGACTGACTCTTCTAAACCTTTACTTTTAATATTTTGTCTAAAATCATATAATAAAAATAGGAAAAATGGTCATTTGTTATTTTTGAACAACTCTGTCTAAGTTATGGAGTCAGAGACCAGACTAATATCAAAGAATGACCTGTTGAGCTCAACTTGAAATAAATTCTCTGAATTATAGTGTGTATGGATGCTTATATCCATGCGTCATATTTTCATAAACTTGAGTAAACTGTGAAATATTTCAGACTTCAGAATGTAACTAAATATCTGGCTCTTAGTACCAACAACACAAGTCTTTCCCTGAGGTTGATCATCAAACCTTGTGAATTGTTCCTGATTCAAATCACTAGATTGCAGCAGGAGCTGTGTGAGAGCTATGTAATTTCTAGAATTGCTTTTTTGGTTAATACAATATGAGAAAAAGGTGGGAAAGAGAGGATTTGATGATCAAACCAAGGACAAAGAGTTAAAAAGGCCTGTTGTCCCATCAAGCAATTGTTATTTGACAGAAACTCTCTTTTGCAAGTCTGATTATGTAGGTAGTGGTTCAAATTCAGGGTTCCTGGCCATTTGCTATTAATAGAGAAGGCAGATAGCTTTATATTCTACGTCTGCTACCTGACGACACTAAAACACTATCTTCATTCCTATCTGTAAAGTACAAACTACCTTGTTGGCACTAAACATTGGAAAAAAAATTCAGTCAAAGAAACTATGTTAAAAGAATCTTCCTTTTGGAGATGAAGTCAGAAGACTATAGAAGCCAAAGTAAAGTTTCCACATGTGTACTTAACTCTGCCCCATTGTCCTTAAGCATTATGATACATAGCCAGGTTCCTGGACCTGCTCCGGTGGCAAAAAGTAGCCAGAAATGATACAGATGTAATCCCCTGATTATTTCCCCAGGTATGCCACCCCCTTCTAACTTCCAGAATAGAGAGCATGCTCAAAGGACAGAAGGAATAGCCCAAGTGCTACTGTGCTCCAGCAATCTCCAGCTACCAGAACACCATCTTGGGCCCATAGGCAACCAGAGGTAATTTAAAGCAGACTGGTGGCTGCTCTAAGTTACACCAGTAACCATGCTGGTGCTGAGCTAGCCCAAGGAAAGGGGACTTGAAAGATGGCTTCAAATTTTCATTAAGCTTTTGCTGCTAACAAAATATGGGAAAAACCTACACAATGTTCATTATGCAGCTTTTAATATAGTGAACTACACTGAAAGGCCATCCACTAATTTTCAACTGTCTGCATTGCTCTATGATGACTGGAGTTCACTTAACCAGCAGTTTCCTCTCACACTGAAGTGAGGTGGTTCTCACAAGTTTAAGTGCTAACTTGACTTTTTGAATGAAGAACAGAAGTGCAGGTTTTTCCTCAGTGATCAGCAATCTCCCCTTCAATCATTAATTCTGGTGGCATGGTCAGTCTTCCTTGCTGATATCTCTGGGCACCTAAACTACTGAACTCTTCTCACCAAAGGCAGAATATAGATATTTTGACCACATGTAACAGAATATGTGGAAACTGTTTCCCCAAAGCAAAGAGAGAACTTGTCGTTTTCAGATTTCATCAAGGAGATTTCTTTCATCAGGGAAAGAAAGAGGTTCCTAATACAGATGAAGAATTTCAGGCCTAGCTGTCACACTATTTTCCTAAAAGAAAAGGAGTACTTGTGGCACCTTAGAGACTAACAAATTTATTTGAGCATAAGCTTTCGTGAGCTACAGCTCACTTCATCGGATGCATCAAGACTAACAAATTTATTTGAGCATAAGCTTTCGTAAGCTACAGCTACATCCGATGAAGTGAGCTGTAGCTCACGAAAGCTTATGCTCAGATAAATTTGTTAGTCTCAAAGGTGCCACGAGTACTCCTTTTCTTTTTGCGAATACAGACTAACACGGCTGCTACTCTGAAACTATTTTCCTAATTACCCACAGCAGAGAAAGAAGTGGCTACCAACCCCTTCATCCAAAATGCTACTACCTGGCAGTACCTGGCCCACTGTAAAATACTGACAGTGCTGTTTTGACAGATGGTTTTTTTTCTAGACAAAACGTAACAAATTTTAGCTGCATCTGAAAAAGGAGAGCATAGCATTTCATTGCAGAAGCCTCAAAAGTTCTCTTCTCATTTTCATTCTTGTTTTTGTGACTCAAGTTAAGTTGTTTTTCTCACCATGACTGTCGACACAGAATAATTGTCTGATCAAAAAATTACTTAAGACCATTTCCTCACTTCAACCCTAGTGTCAGCAAGACAGTCCCATCCATGACACTGAGCCTGAGTATACTATAATTTTGATACCTTCTTTATAATTAAAATGTCTACAATAGTTATTTTTGGTATGGTTATTGTTTCTGGGCCACGTCCTCAGCTGTTACAAATCAGCATAGCTTTATTACAGTCAGATTTACTGCTGCTGAAAATCTGGGCCTCCAAATTTAGACTGCTCTGGATTAGAAGTCTTGGGGGAAGGTATTACAAAATATTTCTTAGTCTGGAAGGAAGTCACACGTTGGGGAACTCTGTAGACAGATCTCCCTGCTTACAGGTGTCTGTCTAGTATCTTTTCTGAATTGAAGATATCACTGTATCTCTGTCTAGCAACAAAAAAATTCCCAATTGTGACATCATTTACATTATGGCACAGCTTTTAAAAAAAGTGGTGGAAGGAAATTCCCTTTCAAGTTACTTTAAAACTAAATTGGGCAAATCAGTGGAGTATCTATTGTAGGGATCAGCCCTGCAATATATATATTGCTTATAAGGCCTTTTCCATCTCTAAACTTCTGTGTTCTATTACTCTGTCTTGAGAATTGATTGGAAAAAAAATATTCTGTCCAAAAATGATTTCTCTTTCCTTTGGGAAAGAGATTTCCGCAACACTCTTCAAAGTTCAATAAATGTCACTCAAAGATAAAATTAATCTCTTTGTAAAACAAAATGGTCCAATAAAAACAGCCATTAATATAAATAAACCCATGAAAGTTGCAAAGTTATTTAAGTCTCAGTTATGGTGCCTTTCTTCAAGAGGATCAGTTTAAAGTCCTATGTCAAATTTCTACCCTGCTTGCATAAATGCACTTGGGTGGGGACCCTCTTCCACCTCTGAGAACCTGGCAGGATAACAGGATACCAGACTCACCTAGCAGAGGGACCCCAACTCACACACCCAGCTCTGTTCCACAGCTCTGAGGAGTCATGGATTGCAGGTGTGAGGGAATATCCACTTTTTATATGCTGCACTGGTAGCCTGGCATGGAGGTGGGGGGGGGGGGAATGTTGCTCCATCTTAGAACACCCACAAGGTGACCCACTCAGGGTGTTCCATCCTGGTACCCAGAATCATCCTACATCCTACATCATGACTACAGCTTTGTTCCCTTTTCTTGTAATGACACCTGAACGCCTTGCAAGGCCAGAATTTGTTCTTAGTTTCTGTTTCCAATATACCTTTCTCTGGAAACTCTGCTTTCACATTTCCTACCTGTGCCAGCACATGTCTGTGATGTAGCTGGAATATTTTGGGGGAACATCTGAATGGGTCAAATAAACAGATGTATTTCTTATCTTATCATTTTTGTCAGTAAGTCCATTGCATTGAACTGCAAGTTTACAGGATAGCTAATTACTCAAATAGATCATGTTGCTCAAATGTGATAAGTTCTCCAGAATGTTGCACTGTAATAATGATTGAGCTTGCTTGGAGTACTAATATTCTCTTCTACAGCTAAGCTCTAATGTTAAAAGTACACATAAAACCTCATGAAAACATTTTAAAAAATCTTAAATAACTACAGTGTGTCGGAGTGAAAGGTTCAGTTCTGTAACATTCAAACTGAGACAGAACTGGCAAAGCAATTCTCTGAAGTATAAAATCTCTCTGAACAAATGCAAACTGGCTTTGTTGGAAGTGCCAGCCTTGTTGCTCTTAGTATGCCAAACTCTAACCAGTCCATAGAGGAGAAACCTAAGCCATGGTTTTACTGAAGTGAGTGAAGCATCTCCTGAAGAGTCCAAAAGCAAGAGGCAGAAGTGTCCATTTGGAGTCCATTTAAAAAAAATTAAAATCCCTATTTACTTTGAGACCAGCCTACACCTTCTAACATATTGCAAGCATTCCTGACTGCATTTTCCCCGACTTCTGGACTAGAGGTGGGCGAAAGTTTTGGCTGGAACTTTTTGGGGGGTGATAACTGCAGATACTGTGACAGTGAAACATTCTGCAAATTCATGTGTGTTGTGCCAAATTTTTTTTGGTTTAAAAAAAATTCTTTAAGTCAATATTATGATTTTTTTCAATCCCAAACAACTTTTTGTTTCAAAACGTTATTTTATTTTCTTAAATGTTTAAATAATACTCAAAATCTAAATGTTTTGTTTGACTTCAGACTATTCCCTCCCTGATCTTTCTGAATTGCCAGCAAATAGAAAAGTCTGTTCACTCAGTTCAAACCTTGAGCCTTAGCCATTGCCTGCTGAAACAGTATGACGACTTGTGGTTCAGCGCAAAGAGGAAGAAGTTAGTATTGTTCCACCTGTTTAAGGGTAAAGTGTTTGGGATTGGAAAAACTACAGGGAGTACATGAGGCTAGAGAGCATGTGAACTGTGCAATCACTGCATATGGTGAAAATAAGTCACAAAAGCAGGGACTTCTATGGAGAAAAAATACATGGTGACATAGGCTATCCAGAAAACATTTTGCAACCAAAAGTGTCTTGTTGATAAAGTGTCTAAACAAGTAGGAAAACAGTGTCCCAGTGTATGACAGTACTTGGTGAATTTTCCATACATCATACAAAATTGAATGTCTCAGAGGCTTTTTTCAGATTTACCCATTAAGTTGATGTGCAGAAAATGAATGGAATCAATGCAGAGTGAGTCCTTGAGTCAGATCTTTTGTGTGTAGACACCATTCACCATATTTAATCAAAAATGAAAGCAAATGTGGCCTTGAAAATACCAGAAAAGAGGGCAACACTTGCTGTGATGGTAGATAAATCCACAATTTCAGGCAGATACTCAATCCTGACATTGTGACTTAAGGCAGTAGTAAGTGTCTTTAGATTCAGCACCATTCTCTCTCTTACTGGAGCTCATCCTATTGACTGATTGTTGCACTTCTCCTGGATTGTATAAGGTGCAATCAATTCACTGAACACTGCAAAACTGCTGGATTTCCTTACCATCTGATGGAGTATCTGTCAATCTGGAGAAAAAAAAATCTGGAATAATTGCTGGTTTATTAATCACACTTCCAATCTCTTCATCTGGTATTATTGCAGTCACCTGCTCGAATTTGCTGTTGGAGACATGGCAGAGATGTCAATGCAATGACTCACACATAGGTATTCTGACAAATTTTGTTCTCTCTGTAACTTCGCTTCCAAATATAAGAAAGAACTCTGTGCCTGTGCCAAGAGTGGAGATACAGCTCAGCACCACTGGCAAGATCCTGGACATCTGCTGAATGGCCTCAAGAGAAGTCCATTGAGGCCATCTGGAATGCATAACCTGCTCTTCAGAAGCACTAAAGTAAAGCCTCTGATGACCAGATCAAAGATGCAAAACAACGATGGCTCTCCAATGTGCTGAAGAGGCAGAGCAGGCCAACCCCCACATGTCATTTTATGATGTTAATTATAGCATGGACAATAAATTGAAATTCATTCATCCTAGAGCATTTTGCCAGACCCTGACAAACAATAGGGTATTCTGACAAGGACATCAACACCTTGACATCTGTGTCTGACGTGTGTGCAGAATTTTGACCTGAAAACCCGGCTTAATGTGGCCATATGTGCTTTGGGCACAAGAGAAATTCTGCAAAAGATCTAACATGAATGACATGGAAACAGTACAACTGTCCCAAGCCTAGAAAGATTGTGGAGGGACTTATGCGCCAAAGCACTTGAGAAGACTGACAACTGTAATTGCAACAATTCTCATTTCCACAGCTGGATTGAGAGAAGATTCAACAGCACAAACAATAACATACATCCTATTCCCTCCAGCCCCTCTTGGTTATAAGCCTGTCTGCACTGGTTTGTGAATCTCATTGAGACACCTGTCAGCAAGTATGATCCAAGAAAACACGAGAGTATGGCTTTAGAGTGAATGGCAATCAGTTGATGTCATTGCATTGGAAAAAAAGAGAGAGGCAATCACAATCTACTTTGAGTGGCTTATTTTGAGTGGCGTCTAAGAACATAAGAATGGCCAGACTGGGTCAGACCAAAGGTCCATCCAGCCCAGTATCCTGTCTGCCGACAGTGGCCAATGCCAGGTGTCCCAGAGGGAGTAACAGGCAATGATCAAGTGATCTCTCTCCTGCCATCCATCTCCACCCTCTGACAAATAGAGGCTAGGGACACCATTCCTTGCCCATCCTGGTGAATAGCCATTAATGGACTTAACCTCCATGAATTTATCCAGTTCTCTTTTAAACCCTGTTATAGTCCTAGCCTTCACAACCTCCTCAGGCAAGGAGTTCCACAGGTTGACTGTGCGCTATGTGAAGAAGAACTTCATTTTATTTCTTTTAAACCTGCTGCCCATTAATTTTATTTGGTGGCCCCTAGTTCTTATATTATGGGAACAAGTAACTAACTTTTCTTTATTCACTTTCTCCATACCACTCATGATTTTATATACTTCTATCATATTCCCTTTAGTTTCCTCTTTTCCAAGCTGAAAAGTCCTAGCCTCTTTCATCTCTCCTCATATGGGACCTGTTCCAAACTCCTAATCATTTTAGTTGCTCTTTTTTGAACCTTTTCTAATGCCAGTATATCTTTTTTGAGATGAGGAGACCATATCTGTATGCAGTATTCAAGATGTGGGCATACCATGGATTTATATAAGGGCAATAAGATATTCTCAGTCTTATTCGCTCTCCCTTTTTTAATGATTCCTAACATCCTGTTTGTTTTTTTGACTGCCGCTGCACACTACGTGGATATCTTCAGAGAACTATCCATGATGACTCCAAGATCTCTTTCCTGATTAGTTGTAGCTAAATTAGCCCCCATCATATTGTATGTATAGTTGGGGTTATTTTTTCCAAAGTGCATTACTTTACATTTATCCACATTAAATTTCATTTGCCATTTTGTTGCCCAATCACTTAGTTTTGTGAGATCTTTTTGAGGTTCTTCACAGTCTGCTTTGGTCTTAACTATCTTGAACAGTTTAGTATCATCTGCAAACTTTGCCACCTCACTGTTTACCCCTTTCTCCAGATCATTTATGAATAAATTGAATAGGATTGGTCCTAGGGAACACCACTAGTTATCCCTCTCCATTCTGAAAGTTTACCATTTATTCCTACCCTTTGTTCCCTGTCTTTTAACCAGTTCTCAATCCATGAAAGGTCTTCCCTCTTATCCCATGACAACTTAATTTGCATAAGAGCCTTTGGTGATGGACCTTGTCAAAGGCTTTCTGGAAATCTAAGTACACTATGTCCACTGGATCCCCCTTGTCCACATATTTGTTGACCCCTTCAAAGAACTCAAATAGATTAGTAAGACATGATTTCCCTTTACAGAAACCATGTTAACTTTTGCCCAACAATTTATGTTCTTCTATGTGTCGGACAATTTTATTCTTTACTATTGTTTCAACTAATTTGCCCGGTACTGACGTTAGACTTACCAGTCTGTAATTGCTGGGATCACCTCTAGAGCCCTTTTTAAATATTGGCGTTACATTAGCTATCTTCCAGTCATTGGGTACAGAAGCTGATTTAAAGGACAGGTTCCAAACCATAATTAATAGTTCTGCAATTTCACATTTGAGTTCTTTCAGAAGTCTTGGGTGAATGCCATCTGATCCCGGTGACTTGTTACTGTTAAGTTTATCAATTAATTCCAAAACCACCTCTAATGACACTTCAGTCTCTGACAATTCCTCAGATTTGTCACCTACAAAGGACGGCTCAGGTTTGGGAATCTCCCTAACATCCTCAGCCGTGAAGACTGAAGCAAAGAATTCATTTAGTTTCTCCGCAATGATTTTATCGCCTTTAAGTGCTCCTTTTTTATCTCGATCGTCCAAGGGCCCCACTGGTTGTTTAGCAGGCTTCCTCCTTCCAATATCCTTAAACATTTTGTTGATACCTTTTGAGTTTTTGGCTAGCTGTTCTTCAAACTCCTTTTTGACTTTTCTCATGAAATTTTTACACTTAATTTGGCAGTGTTTATGTTCCTTTCTATTTACCTCACTAGGATTTGACTTCCACTTTTTAAAAGATGCCTTTTTATTTCTGACTGCTTCTTTTACATGGTTGTTAAGCCACGGTGGCTCTTTTATAGTTCTTTTACTGTGTTTTTTTTAATTTGGGGTATACATTTAAGTTGGGCCTCTATTATGGTGTCTTTGAAAAGTGTCCATGCAGCTTGCAAGGATTTCACTGAATGCATCCGATGAAGTGAGCTGTAGCTCACGAAAGCTTATGCTCAAATAAATTTGTTAGTCTCTAAGGTGCCACAAGTACTCCTTTTCTTTTTGCGAATACAGACTAACATGGCTGCTACTCTGAACTCTAATCACTGTACCTTTTAATTTCTGTTTAACTAACCTCCTCATTTTTGCATAGTTCCCCTTTCTGAAATTAAATGCCACAGTGTTGGGCTGCTGAGGTGTTCTTCCCACCAGAGGAATGTTAAATGTTATTATATTATGGTCACTATTTCCAAGCAGTCCTGTTATAGTTATCTCTTGGACCAGCTCCTGCACTCCACTCGTGGGTTCCTGTACCAGCTGCTCCAAATGGACAGAGTTTGGTGTGTGGGTGGAGCTTGGAAGAGTACCATTTATTTTCACTCCTCTCCCCGTCCCAATTTGAACACAAAGCATTTGCAGTGTTTTATATCAGCATT
This sequence comes from Lepidochelys olivacea, assembly GCF_965140295.1. Taxonomy (NCBI): domain Eukaryota; kingdom Metazoa; phylum Chordata; order Testudines; family Cheloniidae; genus Lepidochelys; species Lepidochelys olivacea. The sequence goes on along the minus strand of NC_140415.1, from coordinate 80,712,043 downwards.
AAACAATTTACATACTAGTATAAGATTTCAGCCTTTCAGTGGCATAAGAAAGCAGCATGTGTGACTAGCAATCATCAAGCCATTAGCTAATTGTCAAGATCTCTTCTTTGTTTAGTAAACTCTACTTCACTCTGATATACCATATAAGCACTGAATAATCCTTTAAAATGTATATAGGCATGCAACATTAATACCTACTTCCAAAAATAAATGAGATCTAAAGGTTCTGAAAGAGACTATTTTATTCAATGTTTTTAACACGGAGGCTGAAACGGAGATTGCATCTGAAGTAGCAGGATTACATCCCTCTCAGTCTGAGTAAGTGAATCTAGCTGGGAACTGTTCCTCCCCTTCAGTGAGGAAAAAAATACTGACTAGTAGGATGGCGTCTTTGACAAATTGGTCCCAATTTGCTTGCTTAACGCAAATAACACTACAGTAAAGTGAAACATTAATCTCTCCTTTTAGCCTCTCTGTTTCCTTTGGTAGGCAGATGCCAGTATTTTGCTATTATTTTAAACCTCCATAATTAAGCAATGGTTCAGTGACTTAACTTCATGGACCACATTCTGTTTCCTTTCACTGTGGTGAGTTCAGTGGTTTTACTCCAGATTCACACCGAAACAAGGTCAGAATCTAGCCTGATGTGTGTTAACTTTGATAAAAACTGTCCAGTGATCAGAGCACTGAAACCCTATGTGTTTCCAGGCAATTCTTTAACAAGAGCTTGACACTTGAGTATCTAGGAATCTATGTGAATAAATGAATATCCCTTGCAAATCATGGGACCTTCTTGACAGGAAAGATGTGAAAACTTATAACTGGACTGTAGTAATGAAGACTTTTCATGAATCCACTGTATTACAAATAATTCTTCTGCCTCACATTTATTTTGCTGCCCTTGTCTGTACTACATACCTATCTATTTACTTAAAGAAAGTGCAGTTATCGCTGAACAAGGGAGCTGATCACATCATTCCTCATTTTGACCATTCTATCTGGAGCACATATGCTGTTATGCTGCTCAACTGACCTGCATTATAATAACCACTTTGTACTAAGGCCCATCAATTCAAGTATTATTTTTACAGCTGGGCAAAAATTTTCAGCTGAAACTCTTTTTCAGCCAGAAATGCAAATTCAGCAACACTGAAGCATTTTGTCAATTTGTCTGTTCCAATGAATGGTCTCAAGAAAAATCCGTTTACATTTTTCAGTTTGAAATGACTGTTAATTTTTAATTTTAATCCTTTAATTTTATTTAAAAGAAAAAACTAATAAAATATTACTTTAAAACATGACCAGACCTGAGATCTATCTAGTTCAGTGTCCTATTTCTGACATAGCAGCCCCCAATGCTTCATAAGAAGGCATGAGAACCCCTGTAGCAAATAATAATGGAATAACTTCCTGCTCGGAAGAGAGATTTTCCTGACTGACAAGAAATTAGTAATTGGTTTATTCATTAGAGAATTTTGGGATTAGAAGATGGTGGGAATGGGGAATATTGGGTGGCAGGAGGGAGAAAACTGATTCAGTGAGGACTCGGCTAGGAGATGGAAGAGAGAGGATGGAGGGGCGTGGCAGGGGGATTGGGCTGTGTGGTAATGGGAGGCAGACAGGACTGGGACAGGGGCAAAAGGGTCTGAGAGCACACTTTGCTCTGGAATAGAACCCAAGATACTTGAGTTTCAACTTTCCTGTTCTATCAGCAAATGTCTGTGAAATCCCCTGCCGAAGTGTCTCATCTCTTCTAGTGTTGGTTCACATAGCAGATGGCAACCTATTACTGCCATCAGTTATTCTGTTAGCTCAAGTGGCAAAGGTATGTGCAGTGCATCTAAAGGTTCCAGCCCTGTTCATGTGGATGTCAATATGATGCCACATGATGGAATTTCTGTATCTTTCGTTTTCTTTTTAAAAAACCTAGGAAACCTCTCTTCCTCCCCCACGTCTCTCATCATTGATTTAAAAGAACATTATTATGGTTATCAAATCTAGCACTCAAAAATTAGGGAATGTTGGGATTAACATTAATTGTGTAATTTTAATTCAGCCCCCATGTGCATATATATTATGATACAATTTTCAGTTACATGATTACATACTATTTTTCCACAAGAACCCTGCCTGATTCAGTGCACAGGAGGGGCTGTGCTCTGCGGATTAATAAGGGTTGTATAATAAAGGAGCATGTTAGCTGTAGGACCCTGTCTCATTTGTAGTGAATGAGGTAGGGGATTGCAGGATGAGAGGATGGTCTCTTTGTTAAGGCAGTTGAATGCTGTGGTGGGGAACTGGATTCTATCCCTACTTCTGCCAGAGAGCTTGCATGTGATGCTAGTGAAGTCACTAAACCAAACTTTTCACAGGTGGCCATGGATGTCCAACTTGAAACCCTTGTGCTCTGATCTGCGAAGGTGCTGAGCACTTGCAGCTGAAGTCAATGGGACCTGTGCTTTGAACATATGAAATTAGGTATCCAAAACTTGTGGATACTTTTGACCTGATCTCTTTACTTTAATTAAAAAATTTTCATAATACCCCCGTGAGAGGAGTGAATGGAATTATCTGTATTTTACAGAACGAATGTCTGAGAAGAACGGTGATATTATAATGATGAGCACCACAGACAAGCCCCTAGGGAAATTAATAATTATATTTTCAGAGCAAAGTTTGAATAGTGTGCAGTAAATACGACTATTTTTAACAAGGATAAAACAAAATATTGGACAGATTTTTTTTATTCAGTGAGCACTGTCCATCCTGTGCACTGAATATTTCCCAGACCTCCTGTCTCAGTCTGTGATCATGTAATTATAGACTGTATCACAATGCATACTCACCTGGGGGCGGAATTAAGGTTGCATAGGTAACTTTAACTCTAGCATTTTTGAACTTTTGAGTGATTGACTTTACATTAAAATTGACTATGTTTAAGTTAATTCTAGCTCGTGTAACTAATGTCTAATCCATTTTGGGTTTCTGCTCAGCACCATGATATATTATGGCAATAAGTTCCACAGGCTGTGTTAAGGGGAAAAAACCTCCTTTTATTCATTTTGTGCGTTGCCTTTAAATTTCTTTCCCTTTACCCTGGTTCTTGCACTATGAAAAATGGAAGATAGGAGTGCTTGATGTGCCTATTCTATACCATTAATTTTTTTATATCCCTCTATTATGTCTTATTTTGACTTTAAATAGTCCTAAACTTTTCAATCTCTCTTCGTATCAGTACTGGCTGGTGCTCAAAATAGCAGATCGTAAGACGCCCCATTTCCCCCAAACTCTCCTTGAGAGGTTTAATTTTATGTTCACAGTGGAAAAACTGAGGCACGGGTCAGGAGTCTCAGATAAGTGTTTTGTTTGCTGATATAGGACGATGAAGGGAAGTGGAAAGAAATAGGGTGTTTTTTCTCTTCTCTCACCCTCCCCTCCATTTCAGAGGGAAACATGGGGACACTGTACTATAAATGGCAAGGTGGTAGAAAACCGTATTTATCCTGCTGTCACCTCTTTGTTGTTCTCCCCTAACTCCAACCTTAGTGTAACCACACCATTTCTTCCTGCTGTGTTCTTTAGCGACAGCACAGCACCCCACCAGTCCACCCATTTCCTCATTCCCCAATGGACTCCTTTCCCATTTGCACTCAGTCCTGCCCACATGACCCATCATCCTTCCACTTCAGAACCTGCTAATGTTCCCTGGTCCTTTCAGCCCAACTCCCACCTGCTCAGAAATCTTCTCTCCCCACCACACCTATCCCCTCAGACTGAAAACTGCTCTTCTTTCTGCTTAATCTCTCTATAAATCAGAGCCACTCCTTCATCTCTGAATCCTCATCTAACACCCCTACCCTCCATGCACCCCTCCATGCTCAGAAACTCATCCCCAGGCTGAGAACCCATCGCCCTCCTACCTGGCATCCACGATTAAGTCTCTCAATTCCACCTCCTTTACTGAGCTTGAAGTAGCAGGAGCAGAGGCAGCGGAGAGAGACTGTGATACAGGAAGCCCTATAACTCTGAATCGGCTCTACAGAATCCTGTATTCTGTTCTGTGCTGCCTCCTGCTGCATGAAGCCTATGTGCTCCAGTTCCTAGCCCCACAAGGAGATGCCAGTGGCAGCCAAATGTGCTGTAGACTCTAAGGGTTGAAACTTGGTGGCAGCAGATGTTACTGATCCCTGAAGTACTTCAATGCATCCAAGGCTGTGTATGCAGAGTGGGCGATAGCAATGCCATTATAATGGGGTTAAGCCCCACCAGTCCCTAATGATCAGCTACCCATCTATATTTTTCATAGGTTAAAAAAAGGTTAAGGTTTTAAACTTTATTTGTAATGTGTTCTCACAGCATGATGATACTACACACTAATATTAAAATGAAGTACACAGTATGTATGTATGTATTCCTTGTCACAAAAAAAATCGCTACCTATATTTACAGGTTCTCTTTTGTTAGAAGTCCATAACAGACCTAGTTATGCATTGCTTGCCAACCCCAAATTCCCACTAAGGTTCATGGGAGTTTTGGGTACACAAGAAATATGGGATTGGTAATTTGTCCTTAAACGCCAATGTTCAAGAAAGGAATTTTCTCATTCTCAAAATATTTAAGGATTGGAAAGCCTAAACAAAATACTAATAGTGCATAACTAAAATCCAAGGAATACATATTTCAATGTAAAAAATAAAGCAAAGATTGTTTAAACATACGTTTTTTCTAGCGAGAGTTTTAGTCTCATCTAAAAAGATGGGTTGTACTATCCTGACACCATTCTGGTCTCTCTTACAATGCCAGACTGTTTTTTATCAATATAATCCAAAAGAAAAAACGGTCTGCCTAAATATTTCATGTGTTCCAGTATTTTGTGTGTGTGTGTGCCACAGTTCTATATTTCTCTGGTGATTTGTTTCTTTTGGATCGTGTAGAATGTTCCTTAAGTACTCAATAAAATAACATAATTGTGATTTCATCTGTTCTGTTATGAAGTATAAGACAATATTATGTTTATGGTTAAATACAGCCTCAAGGACCTCACACAGTGCCAAACAAGTAAGTTGTTTTCAATTAAGGACATCAACTCAATGCTCAGTAAACACACAAGATTATTTATGTATGAGTTGGGGCTTGATGCTCTTAGAAAATGGGTATTAGGAGCATCCAGCTTGACTTGACTTTGGATTTAACTATCTTAAAAATTCAAGAATGATAAAAATATTGTGCCTATAATAAGGCTATGCCAGAGAAGATTTTGATAGTTAATTTTGTATTGCTTGTAATGTATGGATGCTCTTAATGATTCCATTAGAGTTTAAATAACAGAATTCAGCACAAATGTATTTCTACGGAGCAGCAGAAACATAATTTCTCTGGAACTGCAGCTGCTGTATTTGAAGATTAGGCTCTTACTATCCCTTAGGGAGATTACTGTCTCTGCCAGCTGACTTAGTTTTTATACAGCTAGTGATTTATTAGATTGCTTTGCTCTTAAGTGTGATAATAGGCCTTATGCTTAGCAAGGTTTAGAGACTTCCAGTGCATTAATATTTTATGGCAAATGACAGTCAAGACACATTTTGTTTACCTAACAAGACAAGACAAGCTAGAGCTGATGTGTATTGGAGATTAGCACATTTAACTTGTAGGAATTATGCCAATTATATCTTTGGTGCTTTTTAATGGCTTGCATAATTGTAATTTAACCATTTACAGATTTGGTGCATAAACATTGTATGCAAATTAGTATAGTTTATACCAGCATATTGATAGATGCATCCCTTCCACTACTGACTACAGCTCCGGCTACTCCATTGCATAGCATTAAATATCTTTTTTCAAAAATGTATTCGATTGGATGTTGCTATTAATGGAGGCTGAATTACAGGTGTAGGGATTCCACATTTAGTTCAGGCGATTCAGCCTATAATTAAACTGACTGAATGCTGTAGCTCACGAAAGCTTATGCTCTAATAAATTGGTTAGTCTCTAAGGTGCCACAAGTCCTCCTTTTCTTTTTGCGAATACAGACTAACACGGCTGTTACTCTGAAACCCGTCTTATGAAGGTAACTTGCTTGCTGCATTTGTCCCATGTGCTATCTAAAACAGTACTCTGGGTTCAGTGACTCAATCTCAATGACAGTAATAGCTTCTACTGCCCAAATAAATATTTCAAATTAATTAGTTCTCAACCGGTTGCCTTTATTTCTCCTCAACAAAGCAAATTCATCAACAAAGTCTACTTATTGTTTGTAATAGAAAAGACTGACTAAAGATCAAAGGTTGAGGCATCTGGAACTGATTCACTGTGCCTGAAAATTCTTCCAGTCCTTCTAGCTGTCATACATAGTGGAGAATACATTTAAAAACAAACAAAAACACACAACAACAACATAGGGCCTTATTCTGCTGTAGTGTAAATCACATGTAATTCCACTGAATTGCATTGCCCCATGGTACAACTGGTTTGGGAGAAAAATCAGGCCATATTAAAAACACCACCACCACCACGCTTTTAAAGGGAAAAAACCATGACATAAAAGCAAATAATATACTATAGGCACATACTATAGTATACTATAACCTTCTCTCTATACGTGTTAATTCCTTTTTTAATGATGTTCTGTACAATCCTCTGAGGGCTACAATAAACTCTAAAAACTTTGGGTTAGTATAATCTTTCTGCTGCTGGCACAGTGCCTATATCTGATTTAGTCTGGTGATATTTTTGTACACCACTTTGGAGAAACAGTTGGCCTTTTATTGATGGGATTTTATGGGAGCAAGTGCACATTTTAAATCAAATGAATATGCTTCAAAATAATGAGTACATACTACTGTTAAACATCATTTTTAGTTTAGTTTTTTCATCGTAAAGCTGCAGATACTAAATCAATTAGAGCTCTTGGAAAAATACCAATATATTTTGGCACTGTTTTTATGCTATTTTCGTTGAAATTTCCCATTAATTTCATGAAAAACAAACCCAACATTTGCATTGTAGGAAAACTGAAAATGTGTTTCCTCAAAACCCAAAAATTTTCCCCCAAAATATTTTGGTTTCCTTTTCTTTATCAAAAGCTTAAACTTTGTCAAAAATGAAATTTGTCTGTGAAAATGTTTGTTTTCAAAGAAAGGCCATTTCTAATCAAAATGATTTTTAATGAAAAAAAGTTGCCCAACTCTAATGCTAATACTAGTAAAGAGACATTATCTGAATTAAAGCGGTGATAGTCATGGCAGGGGCAGGAAACTGGGATTTGGACTAACTGGGTTCTGTTTGACCCTGGACTTGTCACTTTGTGACTTGGAACAAGTGACTTAATCTATCTGCTTTTCAGTTTTTAAGCAGGATGTTGGGAGACTTAATTGTTTGTAAAGTACTTTGAGATCCTTTGATAAGTGACATTGTAAAAGATTAAAGTATTGTATTACTTTTTATTTGTCTGTGTCTCTGTGTGTATTAATCATCAGTAATAATGACCACTTAATTTAGCCTAACCAATTTATTTGAGCATAAGCTTTCGTGAGCTACAGCTCACTTCATCGGATGCATACTGTGGAAAATACAGAAGATGTTTGTTTTTATACACACAAATCATGAAAAAATGGGTGTTTATCACTACAAAAGGTTTTCTCTCCCCCCACCCCACTCTCCTGCTGGTAATAGCTTATGTAAAGTGATCACTCTCCTTACAATGTGTATGATAATCAAGGTGGGCCATTTCCAGCACAAATCCAGGTTTTCTCCCCCCCCACTCCCCCCAAAACAAACCCACAAATCAGATGTCAAGAATTATAACATTCATAAACCAGTCGGAGAACACTTCAATCTCTCTGGTCACACGATTACAGACATGAAAGTTGCGATATTACAACAGAAAAACTTCTAATCCAGACTCCAGCGAGAGACTGCTGAATTGGAATTCATTTGCAAATTGGATACAATTAATTTAGGCTTGAATAGAGACTGGGAGTGGCTAAGTCATTATGCAAGGTAACCTATTTCCCCTTGTTTTCCTAACCCCCCCCCCCCACCAGACGTTCTTGTTAAACCCTGGATTTGTGCTGGAAATGGCCCACCTTGATTATCATACACATTGCAAGGAGAGTGATCACTTTACATAAGCTATTACCAGCAGGAAAGTGGGGTGAGGGAGAGAAAACCTTTTGTAGTGATAAACACCCATTTTTTCATGATTTGTGTGTATAAAAACAAACATCTTCTGTATTTTCCACAGTATGCATCCGATGAAGTGAGCTGTAGCTCACGGAAGCTTATGCTCAAATAAATTGGTTAGTCTCTAAGGTGCCACAAATACTCCTTTTCTTTTTGTGAATACAGACTAACACGGCTGTTACTCTGAAACCTGTTAATTTAGCCTGCTGTCTCACCAGCAGCTGAAATTGGTGCCGTGTACTACTCCACTTTGGCATTCTTCTTGGGATTCAGAGGCAGTGGGAGAAGGAGCAGTTACAGGGATGGAGATGATGATGATGAGCTCTGTCAGTCATTCAGTGAAACCTGATAGGATAATCCACAGAACTCTGGTAGTAGGAACTATTTCAGTCATGCCTAGTATAGAGCTAGAAGGAGCGATATGAAAAAAGTAGAAGCTAAAAAACAGAGGGTGTAGATCAAGAAAGTCAGGAAAGAGGTAGTGGAGATGCAAAAGTCAAGATCATGGCTCTAGTGTCTTCAGTCACTGCAGAATATAGTTGCTCAAAGTGTGGCCCATTGAATACTAAAACACTAACTCTCTGTAGATCGAGGGTAAGAGAAGACAAACATAACCAATTACATGTTTTCAGTGGATTCAAAAATAAGGATTATTTCTTATTGCATTCTTAAACAAATGTCATAGTGGTGTGAGTTTTTATTTTTCATAATCAACATGTATGTACATCTGTGTGTCAGTCAGGCATGGGTCTTATGCTCTTGGCAAGGTACCTTGGTGATGAAAAATGTGAGCAGTCTTGTTGCAAGGAATATGAAGCCACCTTAGCACGTACAGCTTGAGGGGGGTCACTGGTTATGATATATGTCCTGATGAGGTGAAAAGATGTGTGTGGACTAAATGGTAAGGAAGAAGTTTTAGATCAGTTACACAACTAAAGACATAAAGGAGGTTAGTCTTTCTCATTATACCATCCTATTTAGTGAAATTCTTAGGACCTATCCTTGTGGGGTTTCATAATGAGGCTGATTATAACTGGATTATTTCATTTAGGAACTATAGCTTGGTGAATACTTCAGAAAGTATTTGCAATATGCAGATTTATTTCAATGGTATTTGTGACCACATCTATGCACTTTCTACACACATTCCAATCAGCAAATTTTGGTTTGCAAAATGTTTGTGGAAAGGGTGTATTGCTAATACTCATGCGACTATGGCAACATAATTCATATGAGTTATTCACCCTAGAACCGCTTTGTACAGCTGTCTTGAAAGCTTTCTGTGTAGTCATGCAATATGGAAATGAAAAGAATACCTTATTTAGGCAACTAATCACAGTATGGAGAACAAATGCTTGAATCAATAATCTTGGCAAATAGTTTGAGAGCAATAGGCTGAAAAATTCACTCAAACCATATATTGAAATAATTTTGAGTAACAAATATATTTTGGAAATTGACATATGTTTGTTTATAGATAACTTGTGGACAGAAAATTACTTGTTGAATAAAATATCTACTCTGAATAGTTTGCCAGATTCTACTGTCAGGGAAATAAATACCTATCCTATACATTGTTTAAAAATACACAGTGAAACCCACATTCCCAAAATTTAATGTTACAATGAAGAATCTTCTCTTTCATAACTGTTTTCATTTACTATACTTTTAATCAAAAACATGTTTACGTTCATGTTGCTTTCTTTTTTGAACACCTGCAACAATACAGTGAAAGCAATCCAAGAATTAATTGATTCTTTACATCTCATTTTGGTATTTGGATATATACTGCTGGATACTTAGCTAACAGTAAGCAGATACTTGTCAAAACATTGGGAATAATTAGTCCAAATGTTCATGACCTTTACCAGACAGCACACTGCATGATCTAAATAAATACATGCAGGGTGGGAAGGAGGGAAATTACATCATTTTACAGAAAATAAACTTCCCCTAGAGATCTGAAAAGTAAGGCCATTTATTACTGAAAGAAAGGAGCTTTTTAAAATGTATAACTTAATAAGAAATGTACTTTTAAAATCTACTACCTGACAAGAAAAACACAAAGACATGTCAGGAAAACATTTTAAAAGTTGTAGCACCTATTTATTTTTCAGGAAAATTTCCAAAGTATACAGGAAGTAGAAACCTTACTCAGAGTATTTTAGTTTGAGTTCTCTGTGCCTTGAAAATCACAGTAGAAATCTCAAGGGACTCCTATGAAGATGTATTACATCATAAAGTAAACTACGGATAGTAACCCATATTATTAAACTGTCAACATGCATTAGACTACAATTTGTCCACCATCCAACTCAACTTAAAGTCTCACTGTTAGCAGGAAGTTTAAACCATAAGGCTATTCTGTAATCATCTAAGGCCTAAGGTACTTTGGATATATGTTGTAATAATCACTGCACTGCTGCACTGCAGAACGTGTGAATTTCATTGGTTTAGGACTGGGAATGCTCAACCATTATGAGCAAGGATTCTGAAGGATTACCACTTAAAGGGTTTTATTAGTGATGCTGTAGATTTTATTTCACAGCATATTAACATAGGTTTGTGATAACAGTAGTAATGAAAAATAAATCTTAAAATGCAGTGCTTAAACCTTGTTTAATTTCCACACAACAAACCTGGGAAAGTGGCATTGCTTATAAGTTCTAAATTAGAGAAAGCAAGGATATTGCTTTGACTACTGAAATGCAAGAGATAAGTGTTACCCAGGAGGAAGTGTTACCCAGCAGTAGTTATAACAATCCCAGCCACAATAACATTCAGTGACAAGCAACAACTTATACTTGTATGTATTTGTCTAAAACATTATTCATTTCTAGAAATCCAGTCTGGGATCAATGCCTCACTGTGCTAGGCACTGTACAAATAAGTAACAAAGAAGAGTCCCTACCCCAGGGAGCTTACAATTTAGACATGAGACAAGGTGGAATAGGTGGCCAAGATGGACAAGTGGGCCAGGGGAGTTTGGAGAGTGAAGTCACAATAAAACAGGATTTAATATAAAAGCCAAAGTCTCAGCTCACCTCTTGCATCACTGGCAAAACAAAAATGGGGGACAACGGTTTGATACATGAGTAGATCTGATAGACAGGTGATAGATGTACAGCATGAAGACAGTGGTGAGGCTATGCTGATATATTACTATGTAATATTCCTTTACCCATATGACCTGTATTAGAATTCTATTCCTGTGAAAGATACCATACAACATAATTATACTCTTCACAAACAAAAAATGGGGAAGGAAATCCAATAGGTTTGTCACCTAGAAAGAGTTATTTTCCAATCTAAACATAGGATTCTTGAGCAAATAGTAATACTATACAAAAGACATCAGCATCACTATTTTAAATCTAGTATACGTTAGAAGTGGTCAAAAACAGGGATTACGGTGGGAAATGGTAGAAATGTAAGCAAACTTCATCCACAATCCCAAAATATGGATGTTTTAATCATCACCATTATGTTCCAGCATAATATCCTATTGAAATGATTAAGGCATTAGTAAAATCTTGTACTTCCAAAACCTAAAGTTTGGGACTAAAATGACCTGTCCCTTTTTAACTTTTAAAATTGGGGGAGGAAAGGAGGGGGAAAATGGAGACTATAGTAATTGTCTTCTCAGATAGCATCAAACTTATATGCAAAAAGGAATCTTTTAAAATCATCTTTAGTCATTGAAGTTGGGACTAGAATATTGGATGTGATCATTCATTTTCTTCTGACCAAAATTTCCTTTCTTGGACATTTCTGTCCAACAACTGTCTCAGCAGGAAGCTTCACCAGTAGCATGTGAAAATAATTGAGGAACAAAAGCCTAATGTAAAATTGATTTACAATTTTCTTGAGCAGGATTTGAGTTGAAAATCTTGTTGCTACAGAGAAATTACAGCATGCAACACTCTGCTGCCAAGGAAAGCATCTGCAAGACCCATACTGTATTTCTAAACTGTAACATTTCCTGAATATATAAACATTTTGACCAGGTTGCACTTTTGCAAATTCCTTCCTAGGATGCTTCAGCCTTTCTGCCCTGGAAGCAGTAACTGCTCTGATTGAATAAGCTGTGATCTTATTGTTGGCTATAACCCCTGGCTTTGAATGCAACAGAGATGTAAGCTTTTAGTCACTGAAAGATATACACTTACGAAGCTTTTCCCCCCATAATGCTGGGTGCTTTAAAACCAAACAAAAAAGGGCTTAGGGTTAATTCTCTGTCTCTTCTGCTGTATATCTTCTGAAAGTACCTCATATTCACAGTATTTCATACATTTTAGTTATGTTGAGGGATAGGCCAAAAATATGGGAGACCTACTGTAAGGTTTGTCAATGATAATCCTTTGTGCTTATAGCATCTGAAAATCTCAGTGTTTAGGAACTATTAGCTAATCCTGACAGCGTCTATGAGGTAGGTGGTATTATTGCCATTTTACATTGAGCCTCAGCCCCTTCACATGGTTATGACTTGCCAAGGTCATGAGTTAATGGCAGCATCAGGAAAGGCAGAGCTCCTGTCTTATTTGTCTGCTGAAGCTACTAGACAACAGTTCCTCCTTTGTCTCAGTTAAGACAATTACTGTATATACTCATTCACAAGCTGAATATTTTTGGTAAAAAAGTGACACATCAAAGAGTGGGGGTCAGCTTATAAACGGGTCTCCACCAAAATTTGATGATTTTAAAGTCTATGAAATCATTTAATTGAATGACTGTCGTTTTGTTTACCTGGAGCGTCTGCAGGAAATGAGGGGTATCTGCAGGAAATGAGCAGATGCTCCAGATAAACAAAACGTCCCAACCCGCCAGCGGCTTACCCTAACAGGCCAGGAGCCAAAGTTTGCCGACCCATTTATTGATGGCAATACTGCAGCCTTGTAAAGTTGCAAAGGCTTTGTTTAGTGGACTAGATTGGCTTGAAAGGAATACTAAAAGAGCAGTGCTGCGGATCTGCATGACATTTGACCCATGCATTTCACAAAATGCTCTGCCTTACAAGCCAATCAGAAAAATACAATGAATGATAGTACTATAGCACTGGTGTCAGTCCGCTACTGTGTAATTTGATCTCTTCATGCATTTCTACCCATGGACCTCACAAGTCTCGAGCCAATATGAAAATATAACGTGCAGAATCGATGGAATCTCTAATAAAATTGAAATAGCCTGTTATCCCCACAGACATGCCAATCTACAGGGCTGCTTTGAAATAAACAAAGAACAATAATAATTTGACAGTGATAAAGCAGGTGACATTCCTATATAAAGTGCTACAAAATCTATAACTACAATAATAATAATCTATTTTCATACTAGTATTTAAAATGAACAATGGTGAAATTAAAAGAAAAAGGTCTGCTTATCATGCAGCATTCAAACTTAAAGTTGTTGAATATGCAGAAGCAAACAATTGCGCCGCTGCTCGTGAATTCTGTATCAGTGAGAAGCAAGTAAGAGAATGGCGAAAAAACCCACTAAAAGACATGCCAAGAAGCAAGAAAAAATGTCCAACGAGGTGCGCTTCATAACCTGAGCTGGAGAAAGATCTCAAAAATTGGGCTGTTGAATGTTGACAAAATGGGCACTGGAACTGGAATTCGTCTGCATACTCTGCAAATGTCGAAAGATGACAAATACAAGTCAGTAAAGCCATCAATGTTTGTTGCATCAGCGGGTTGGTGTACTCGTTTCATGAACCATCATAGTCTGTCTTCATCAGTGAACAAAGATAGCACAAAAGCTGCCGAGAGATCTGGAAGAAAAAATTGAATCTTTCCAAAGGTTTATTATAAAATATCGAAAGGAATATGCATTTGAACTGTCACAAATAGGAAATATGGATGAAACACTCATGATAGTCGATCTCCCGAGCAATAGAATGGTAACCAGTGTTGGTGAAAAAACAGTTTTAATTAAAACCACTGGCCACGGAAAAATCCATTTTACGGTGGTTTTATCGTGTTTGGCAAATGGATCAAAGCTCCCTCCTGTTCTTATTTTTAAAAGAAAAACCTTGCCTAAAAACATGAAATTTCCTGCTGGTGTCATCGTACGTGCACCCGAAAAGGGATGGATGAATGAAAGTGGAACTATTGAATGGCTGGAAAAAGTGTGGAATAAGAGACCAGGAGCACTTTTCAAGAAACCTGCTATGCTCATTTGGGACATGTTCAGGGCACACAAGATGGATGAGGTGAAAAATGTGGCCAAAAATATGAAAACTACTTTGGCTGTAATACCTGGAGGTTTAACTTCAGTTCTACAACCGCTTGATGTGTGCCTGAACAAATGCTTTAAAGACAGGCTATGCAAATTGTGGTCTGAATGGATGTGCTCAGGCATGGTGAAGTTGACAAAAGGCAGGAATCTTATGAAGCCCGAAATCAATCTGGTCGCCTAATGGATCAAGGACGCGTGGGTGTCCATTCCCTCGGAAATCATAGAAAAATCATTTAGGAAATGCTGGATCAGCTATGCACTCGACGGGTCAGAAGATGATGCCATATTTGATGATGGCACAACAGGCTGATGATGATGAGAAATAATCAGACTCTGAATACGACACTGCCGACATCTACGATGACAATGCAGGTGCAGCTGTGACCGAAGCCAAGTTTAATGAACTGTTTGGTGAATCAGAGACTGATTCAGACTTTGAAGGATTTTAAGACTTTTTAAAGTCTCATATTGTTCTAAGTTACTTGTTTTAAATATCCATTTACTGATTTTAAATATTGACTGTAATTTTGAAGGTGAATATTTATTTGTTTAGTTATTATAACAACAACAGCTTTTTCATTAGATTACATTAAAATAATTCTAGCAAAACTTTTGAGTGTTTCTTGTGATGCCAACTTTTAAAATATAGCAGGGGTTGGCAAACTTTGGCCCCCGGCCTATCAGGGTAAGCTGCGGGCGGGTCGAGATGTTTTGTTTACTTGTAGCGTCTGCAGGCACAGAGCCCCTCAGCTCCCAGTGGTTGCGGTTTGCCGTTCCCAGCCAATGGGAGCTGTGGGAAGTGGTGCCACTTCTCGCAGCTCCCATTGGCTGGGAATGGCAAACTGCGGCCACTGGGAGCTGTGGGGCTCCGTGCCTGTGAACGCTCCGAGTAAACAAAACGTCCTGACGCACCAGTGGCTAACCCTGATGGGCCAGGAGCCAAAGTTTGCCAACCCCTGAAATATAGGGTCGGCTTATGAAAAGGTCATACAGTTTTTACCTATCCATCTTGGGGGGTCGCTTATAAACGAACGGGCTAATGAACGAGTATATACGGTAATTTCTTTCAGAGATAAAACGATCAGTTTTCAGCACCACCCAGCTCTCAGAAAATATGCAATATTGTTCTTCCATTGATAGTGCCCATAGTTCTGAGAGCCATCCTGAATGACTGTCACTCTGTCTGGGTGTCATGGTGTCAACCTCAGCACAGACTGTCAAAAAGCAGGGTAGAGACCCCAAATTGGCTGTATATTCTATAATTAGATTTCACAAACCCAGTAACAAGTGTGACTTCCTAAAGTACTATACACCAAAGGTCACAAAATATTCAGGTTCCTTCCGGACCCAAGAGACCAATCACTTACCCCAGGTCAAATTGTACTTCAGATCTCCCCCAAAGACAATGCTTCTAGCCAATCCTGTAGTGAATGATCTCAAGATTCATTAACTAAGAAAATAAATGAGTTATAAATAAAAGAAAGCAGGCACACACACACGTCTATATCTATCTATCAGAATCACAGGAGATTAGGGTTGGACGAGACCTTAGGGGGGTCATCTAGTCCAACCCCCTACTCAAAGCAAGATCAACCCTGACTAAATCATCCCAGCCAGGGCTTTGTTAAGCTGGGCCTTAACAACCTCTAAGGATGGAGATTCTACCACCTCCCTAGGTAACCCATTCCAGTGCTTCACCACCCTCCTAGTGAAATACTGTTTCCTAATATCAAACCTAGACCTCCCCCACTGCAACTTGAGACTTTTGCTTCTTGTTCTGTCATCTGCTACCACTGAGAACAGCCTAGCTCCATCTTCTTTGGAACCCCCCTTCAGGTAGTTGAAGGCTGCTATCTAATCCCTCCTCCCTCTTCTTATTTGCAGATTAAATAAGACCAGTTCCCTCAGCCTCTCCTCATAAGTCAAGTGCCCTGTCCCCCTAATCATTTTTGTTGCCCTCGGATGGACTCTCTCCAATTTGCCCACATCCTTTCTGTAATGGGGGTCCAAAACTGGACGCAATACTCCAGATGTGGCCTCACCAGTGCCGCATAGAGGGGAATAATCACTTCCCTCAATCTGCTGGCAATGCTCCTACTAATGCAGCCCATTATGCCGTTAGCCTTCTTGGCAACAGGGGCACATTGTTGACTCATATCCAGCTTCTTGTCCACAGTAATCCCCAGGTCCTTTTCTGCAGAACTGCCGCTTAGCCAGTCGGTTCCCAGCCTGTAGTGGTGCGTGGGATTCTTCCGTCCTAAGTGCAGGACTCTGCACTTGTCCTTGCTGAACCTCCTCAGATTTCTTTTAGTCCAATCCTCCAATTTGTCTAGGTCACTCTGGACCCTATCTCTACCCTCCAGCATATCTACCTCTCCCCCCAGCTTAGTGTCATCTGTGACTTTGCTGAGGGTGCAATCCATTCCATCATCCAGATTGTTAATGAAGATGTTGAACAAAACAGACCCCAGGGACACTCCACTTGATACCGGCTGCCAACTAAACATTGAGCCTTTGATCAATACCCATTGAGCCCGACAATCTAGCCAGCTTTCTATCCACCTTATAGTCCATTCATCCAATCCCTACTTTAACTTGCTGGCAAGAATACTGTGGGAGACAGTATCAAAAGCTTTGCTAAAGTCAAGATATATCACGTCCACCGTTTTCCCCATATCCACAAAGCCAGCTATCTCATCATAGAAGGCAATCAGGTCGGTCAGGTATGACTTGCCCTGGTTGAATCCATGTTGGCTGTTCCTTATCACCTTCCTCTCCTCCACGTGCTTCAAAAGCTTAAGTGCTGCTGACATTTGAGCCAGTAAATGAAGTGAAGAGGCAGCTTCTGAGAAGCCTAATGGCTCTTGTGCTGAAGTAGCTGCCTTTGCTGCTGCCTGCTGTGAAAACTTAGTGGGCTCCTCGTACACAAGCTGTCTGGGAAAGGATTCTGACTCTGGGCTTGCTAGCCTCTTAGCAGAGTCCTTTTCTACACACTGGCTAGAAGGAGAATTTGGAAAAAGACTTTACCACATGTGGGCAAACGAAAACTTACCTTATTCTGAAGACCTTATAGTCAGTGTGTCTTCCTTCTGGATGCAAGCCTTGAGAGATGCACATCTCATCTGTTTCATGCAGGGTTGTTGAAGCACTGCAGACAAGGTGTATTTTAATTCATGATGGCGCTCTTGTTTTAAATGCATTTGGCCAGAAATGAGCTTGCTGAGCATTTCCTAGAAAGACTTAATTTCCTTCAGAACTGAAATGACTGAATATAAAGAAATTAAATGACAAAATGCGTGGAATGTGTTACCTAGGGAGGTGGTGGAATCTTGTCCCTTAGAAGTTTTTAAGGTCAGGCTTGACAAAGCCCTGGCTGGGATGATTTAGTTGGGGATTGGTCCTGCTTTGAGCAGAGGGTTGGACTAGATGACCTCCTGAGGTCCCTTCCAACCCTGATATTCTATGATTCTAAAAGAGTTTTAAATCAGTTTCTTGCTGCCAGGTTTTCAAAAAGGGTCTCAAATGCCCTTGAGTGAGACTACGGTCTGGAGCGGCCATTTTTATTGACCTTGGAGACAAACAACTGCCAGACTTTCCTATGGCATCATCTCCCTCTGTGGAGAATTCATGCTTATAACCCAGACAAGGAGAAATTAAATCCCTACTGTGAAATTGTTAGACTAAATGTGTTTGAGATCCAAAGAATAACACAGTAGTTAACAAAACTGTTTTGAACATTTAAAAAAAATTCAGATTTGAAGTTTTTATTGCAGCCAGCCCTATGCATCTCTCCCTGCTAGATACATTAGAAACTGTATATTCAGAGGCAGAATCCTGCATGCTAATGGAAACAATATGATTCTTGTGCTATGTAGGCTGAAATGTATGCCACTTTCATAATGCTCTTAATCTCCATATACTAGCTCACGGTAAAGCTTTACAACTACACTACAGAATATGAAAGACTGCTTCCCCATGCCTCAGTTTCACTTCTAGGCGCTGTGGGGAGCATTTTTAAATCAGAGTTACAGCTGGAAGTGTTGATGTAGCTAGCTCTATACCAACAATGCTGAAAATAACAGCATTTATATATTGAAATTAATTCCAGCTCCTGGGCTGCAAATATGTATTCCTGCAGGAATACACTTTGATTGCAGGAACCTAAGACACACTTCCTTCACTTTACCACATAACTCCTACCTGAACAATGCCAGTAGTTTTCTGCTGAATAACTATTCAAATGGAATGGAAGCGAATAATATTGCTTTGCACTTCTATAGCACACTATCTCTAAACACTGTCTACATGTTAATGGATTAAGCCTCCCCACACTTCTGTTAGGTCTTTATAACATCCTTATTGTGAAAATGGGTATATCCAGGTACAGAGAGTTTGCAAGTTGCCCAATGTTGGACACAAATCTGTGTACAAACCCAGAGTGGATTCCCATTTCTGTGCTTTCATCATTAGATGATATTTCCTTTTCCAGTACTTTGACAGGGACCATGTCTTTCTGTTTATATAGCACTTAGGGTAATGGGACTCCAGGCCTGGTTGGGGCCTCTGTGTGCTACTTCAATATAAATTCTAAATATTAATGGAAGGCTGTATAGCAGCAGCTTTAGAAGTGAGCTTTTGCAGAACATGTGTGAGCCTTCCAAAGGGCTCATATATTAAGAAAACTTCTTTTTTCAGTGAATGTAATTCCCAAAATGATTTTCAATGGTTAATCTGTTGTCAGGAAGTCAGTTCAGGAAAAACATTATGCCCATCATGAACACACAGTCCCAGGGAATTTGTACTGTAGTATATCAACTAATTAGACTGAAAGGCATCTGGGGCACAACTTTGTATAATTCAGTTCTGGGGGAGACTAATAGTATGACACAAAATGTGTGGGAGCTGTTTCCCACACTATTATGCTTAGTTCATGAAGGACACTGGAAAAAAAAACCAACCTCCCCCCCTCCCACCACACTCATGCAGCTGTGGATGTGATATTTTTTGTTCCTAAATTAATATTTCCAAGACCTGGATTAGCAATAGAATTTCCCTTCCCCATTCCCACAGCATGAAGTCAGATGAGAATGGATAGTTGTGTTGACATTTCTATCTAGGACTCTTGTCCTCTCCCAAAATTACATACACAATCTCTTGGCTTCCCATTTATGTCCATTTGTTTTGGTTGCACTGTGGCTGCTCACAAGTTGGCTGTGATTTAAATGAGCAGGAGCCTCAGTAATAACCGTATTACTTCCAAGAAGACCACTTCTATTATAAATCCGTGCTGGTTTCACATACCTCCTTACATCTAGCTGCACTTGTTTGCGTAATTGCCCCTCAACATACCAATAGCAAAGAACAACAAGACAAAAATAATGAATGTGGATGCTTGAGGCTCCCTTTAAGATGGGTTGTTTTGCAGCTGAATGACCCACCTTTGGGATGATCTTTTGATTTTTTTGATCCAGCTCCTCAGATATTTTGGACAAAGATGGAGATCTGAGGTCTTGTTTGTTGGAGAATATTGCCCTGTCCTAATCCTCAAACCCCTGAACAGCTTTAGAAGGCAAGATGTTTTCCCTTTGTTTGCAAAAATGCCAGGCAGTGAGGATGAAGCTATGCTTATGATGCTCACATTGGTGATGTCTGTTGGTGTCTCCACATAGCTTCACCATCTCATTTTTGGTAGCCTCCTGTCTCCCTCCACTCTACCTTTCAGTCATTATGTGTATTAATGACCAGTAAAGGCAACTATTTATTTACTTAACAAAGAATCCATAATGAACAAAATCAACACCTATTCATGAACAGTCTGAGCATAAAAAGGGCAAGGCTGATCAAATAAACAGTTCACAGAGAATATTTTTTCCTCAGTTCTACTAGGCTTTGTCTATACTGAGCATTTTCTGAAAATTTTCCACTGTTGGTTTAGCATTGGAGTTAGCAATGGGGCCAGGACAACATAGCACATAGAAATGTGTTTTACCAACTCTGAGTAGGCTTACATTTCATGATGGTACAAAAAGCTGTTCCTGGCCTATATTAGCACTCCCGCTGTGGCTAGTGCCAATGGGAAAATTTCTGAAAATGCTTATTGTAGGTGAGTGAAACTTGTGGAGTTCAGGGGGTTGTAAATCTAGCTATGTTGGATTGCAAAAATATCAAAATTAGTTTGAACCAGTGTAGCTTGACAGTTTCAATTTTGAAGTTATTACTTGAAAATAAATGTATTTATTTTCAATAGTGATAGACTCAAGGAGCTCAATCTATTTAGACTTAAAGAGAAGGCTAAGGGGTGACTTGATCAGGCTCTAAGTACCTACATGGGAAACAAATATTTAATGGGCTCTTTGGTCTAACACAGAAAACTGTCAGAATCCAATATCTGGAAGTTGAAGCTAGACAAATGCAGACTGGAAATAAGGGGTAAATTTTTAAGTGAGAGTAATTAGCTATTGGAACAGTTTACCAAGGGTTACGGTAGATTCTCCATCAGTGACAATTTTTCAATCAAGATAGAATGGTTTTCTAAAAGATCTGCTCTAGGAATTATCTTCAGAAAGTTTTATGCCTGTGGTGCACAGGAGGTCTGAATAGATTAGCGCAATGGTCCCTTCTGACCTTAAGATCTATGAACTTTAAAGACATTCTACTAATCAAAACCAATTGCATCCTCTTCTGCAGGATTTAGAAGTTTCAAATAATGGTATTATGAACTGTACTGATCTTTAATTGAAAAGCCTACATCTAATACAAGTGCTACAGCCCAATTTTTGTCCCTCCTACTCAAATTGAATACTCCCTCAGCTCTGATACTGCAGTAGCTAGCCTGAGAGCAGTTTGTTTCAGTCACATTGACCCCAGTGCAGCTCAGTAAAGATGCAAACAGTCTGCCTACGTATGGCCATTTGAGAGATTGGAGACTTACTCTGCAAATGTCCCATTGCAATGAGTGGGACTGGTTGCAGAGTAAGGTGATAGTCACTGAGGAGTGGTGCAGAATCAGACTCTACTTTGATTTTTTTTTTTTAAAAAAACAGCCTATAGGATTGCTACATATTTTCCCTTAAAATTAAAGGAGATGTACCCAAGTCATCTAGACTACTTTGAAAAATCTGTCAGTACTTTTATAATTTCTCTGTTCACTTATTTTCCCTGATTTTTTTCATTCTGCTCACTTTACTTCATGTTTCATCCTACTTTTCCATTTGCTTCTTTCTTTCTACCCCTCACTTTTCAGTCTGAGTAAGCCCAAAAATTTTAAGTTATTGAGTTCAAAAGCAAACTCAAATTTCTCACCCCAGTGTACATATCTAGAGACTAGATAATATATAGTAAGCATGATCCTCCTCCCACTGAAGTCAATAATTAAACTCCCACAGATATCAATAATGCAAGACCAACCTCTACATTACAATGGTATAATATGTAACATGTGGGCATGTATGTTTATTATGTAATAGATTGTATTTATGTGCTCCTAAGAACATTTAAAGAATTTTAGGTACCCTTGAATCTCTGAACAGGTGCCTAATAAATACATATTTTTTTAGTAAATGACTTAGCTTGAACACACAAAGATGAATCTTACCAAAATAGTAACTGTTGTTGGAGTGGGGGATCCACAATAGGGTTTGACATTGATCTCATTTTAGAAGCATCCTCGTCCATATTTTTATACTTTTTTCATATTGCTAGAACTTAGTTGCAGTGCACGTCATGTATATAATCTTTAGTAAAAACAAAGATGTCAAGTGGTTAGGACTTGAACTTAACCTATTTTAAGGCGGTTATAATCTGGAAGAGAATGTCCAAGGGATTAATATGTATTTTGTTAAAGATCTACCATTTTGTTTCTGAGGGGAAAAAATTTCAAAAATCAATAGCCCATATAATTACAAGACCTATTAAAAGAACAAATGTTTATGATCTTATTTTCATTCTGCAGCTTCTTCAACATTAGTTAACTAACAAGTACTATTCCCAGAGCTGTTCATATTCCAGCTGACATAATCAAGGATGCTGGCACACAAACAAGGACACTGTGTTTTAGCTTCTGCAGTGTTAAAAACAGACAATAAAATCAATGCGAAATGGAAAGAAGAGATTAGAGAGAAACATTTTATTTCCAAAATGAATCATTTTATGACAAACAATAGTGAAACTATTAAAAACAGAATTTGAAACAATTTACAGAAATGTGGGCATAGATGAAAAATAATAAAACTGTTTGTTCCAAGGACATTGTTAGTTATTTAAAGTGCAGTCCATTAGCCAATGTTAACGTGTAGATTTACAATTTACTCAATTATTTTTATCCAGCTTTACAAAATGGTCTTTGTACCATTTTGATCTCTCTGTACTTGGGTATTTACTTAGGTATTAAATAATTCATAATTAGAAAATTATGCAGTTTTAAAACTGCATATCAAGACCATATACTTAAAGATTCACATATGGCAGGATGGATGATTAAAATGAAAAAGGATTTCTCTGGGCTTTGAGAGATCTGACTGTGTCGGCTGAGTAATTACAGTACTCTAAGTTGTGTGTAGGTTGTTAGGATCTTACGTCCAGAAATGTGTTATTGCTCTTTTGAAAATCGTTTCTATATATCTGAATATCACTCAAACATTTCCTTGGAAATGAGATCATCATTAAGCCAGATACAGCAGTTTCCAAAATCTTTAGAATTTCTTTATTTTGTCTATTCTATTATACCAAGTGACTACAATTCTAGTGCAGGCATTATCTTGTGAAGACAAAAATACAGTATATTTAATCATATCAGGTATTCATTTTTGCTGCAGGCTCACTTAAGACTTGTATAAATCCTTGGAAATGCTGGTACTTAAATAAATAGTGCCACTGACAGGAAGTAAATCTGACAGTCCGAGATTCCTGGGATGCAATCTTATGGGGCAGGCAGACATGACCAAAGACGACATAGGTTATAACATATTAGCTTCTCCAAGACCCATCCCTGAGTTTGGCTCTAAAATTTCAAAAGTTTCCAGATTATGTACTACCTTACCACCAGAGGAAACCATTCACAGAATCCAAACCATCTGCTTCATTGGAAAAATATGAATGTCCATATCCACAACAATCAGCTTTTCAGCTGATGTAGATGAACAAGTGAAATTCTATTTTATAAATGACACTGTGTAACATCATGGAAAATAAACTTTAAAAGATTGATTACAACTGTTATGTAATAAAAAAATACAAAATCACGTTGAAAAAATATGGAATCACAAAGGTGTGAACTTGATCTCATACCGTGTTTATCATTTTCATCACCGTGTTTATCAGTTTTTTTGCTGGAACATGGTGTGCCCATGGCTGCTGTGTTTGTGACTCCATTTGAAGTCTATTTGAGCCATACACAGCAGGTGAGTGTCCAACAAAGACAGAATTTGGCTTTTAAAAAAATGTTTTAATACTTTAATGTTTTGTACTTCATCTAATGAGGAGAGGCTGAGGGAGCTGGGATTGTTTAGCCTGCAGAAGAGAAGAATGAGGGGGGATTTGATAGCTGCTTTCAACTACCTGAAAGGGGGTTCCAAAGAGGATGGCTCTAGACTGTTCTCAATGGTAGCAGATGAGAGAACGAGGAGTAATGGTCTCAAGTTGCAGTGGGGGAGGTTTAGATTGGATATTAGGAAAAACTTTTTCACTAAGAGGGTGGTGAAACACTGGAATGCGTTACCTAGGGAGGTGGTACAATCTCCTTCCTTAGAGGTTTTTAAGGTCAGGCTTGACAAAGCCCTGGCTGGGATGATTTAACTGGGAATTGGTCCTGCTTTGAGCAGGGGGTTGGACTAGATGACCTTCTGGGGTCCCTTCCAACCCTGATATTCTATGATTCTATGATTCTAATGACCTAAATAGCAAGGAATAGTCACAACACCACACTGAGGGAATTTGCACATGCATCTCACAATAGCATTAATATTTTGCAAAGGGGTTTTGGGATGTTGTGATGGGTGGGAGACCCCCTCCAACGCACAGTGAGTTCACCTCATCCTATGAGCAGCCCTCTGTCTCTAGGCCATGAGAGCTAAGGGCTGAAGCCCATAGAGTTATCCTGATCCACAGGGTTCTAAGGCCCAATGGCTAGAGTCTATAACCACCCTGATCCATAAGGCAGTAGGGTCACATGACCTATGTCAGGGGGATAACGGCCAGAGTCCATAGAGATATCTTGGGTTCACAGGGCAGCAATGCCTAGTGGTCAGAGTCACTAGAGATACTCCGGGTTTATGGGGAAGTAAGGCCAGGTGGCCAGAGTCAATAGAGTTGCCCTCTGGGCAGGGCTGTATGGCCTACCAGCCTGTTGGGGGTGTGGACCACTGGGGGTCAGGGGTGGCAGCCATGTCAGGGACTTGGGCCTGATCCACTGGGTCCCAGCCCAGGGCCCTGTCAGTGGCGAGTGTGTCCACCGCTGGGTCAGCGAGGATCTGTCTGCAACACATGGACCATCACTGGGACAATGGCTAGCCCCTTTCGGGCTACTTCCTACCATGTTACTCTTGGTGGCAGTCTGCGTGTCTTTGGGTTCCTCAGATGGTGCAACTCTCTGTAGCTCAGACCACCCTGGGGCATCCACAGGTAGCTGGGTGTCTTCTTGGGTCTCAGCACCTCTTGCTTCCATGATCCAGGCTCCCATAGTTCCTGGCAAGGAGCATCCTTCCTCTCCAGCAGTCCACCCAGACTGAGCTGGGCTACTCCATCTTATACTGGTGCTACACCTGGAGCATGCCCAGTAGGGACGTGGGGGCATAGCTTCCTCTGCCCACAGTGAGGACTTAACCCTTCCCTGTCCAGTGTGGGGTGAGTTCACCCTGTAACAGATGTAAAGTTGAACCTGTAATAAGTTGAAGAGCTGATCCCAATGGATGTTGGAAAGTCAATAAAAACAAAAGGAAGCTGGGGAGGGTAAATATCATTTGCTTGGGAGAAAGAATAGAAGTGTTAGCATGTTGCTAGGCAATAGATTTATAGATGGCAATTCCTTTGCTTTATTAAGGGGTGATATTTTTATTATTTTTGGGCAAATCAGAAGTCAGTTCTGTATGCTGTCTCTGATCTGCAAAAAAGACACTGCATTTATAAATAGAAAACATCGTTCTAGTGAAGGAAGAGGAGTTGTCACCTGAAAAAAACAGTTGTCTGACCATTTTAATCTCTCTATTTCTGACAACTTTTTGACCTTTCTCAATTTATATCATCTTAATAGGATTTGGTTTTGTCTGGATCCTTTTCTCAGGTCTTCACCATCTGCTGCCAATCCATTTAATCCATGCCATGCATGCTTCACTGGCACTTCCTGATGGAAATAGTCTAAAGGAAATGAGCCAGAATTTCTGTTATATAAACTGCAATGGTAGGAGGTTTTAAAAGTGTAGATTGGTAGTACACATTTAAAAACTGATATTCTTGCCAACTTTTCTTCTGATCAGAAACTTGTTAGTACTGCTGAATATTAGATTCTAGGGTACAGAAAACTCCTTCAGTCAAAGCACTGAGGCTAGAGACTGGGATGCTATGATCTTTGATTGTGTCTGCTCTGCATGAATAAACACAAAACTAGACTAAACTCCCCAATTTCTGATCTGGATTTTCAGGAGGGATGATTTGCTTGTTCCAAAATCCTGGTTCAGAGGGGATGTTCTCAGAACCTTACATTGTATTAATACAGTTTTGTTGTCAGACTCCATGAAGAAGGGAATATTTCTCATACATCTTGCATTACAGTGGGGAAAATGCTGATATAAAAATTCCACAGTTCGGATGGTTTTGAATTATCTTATCATGAGCAATATAGGCTCATAGTGCAAAGTGATGTTTGCTGATCCCATTAGGACTGAATCTGACCTAGGGACTAGAGCTTGTTATGAAACCACATGAAAATCACCTGGTTTTGTGTTTAATTACCCATTTTGAAACTTAGGCCAGGTTCAGTGAAAGATGTGGTAAGCTTCACAAACTTTTTTGAGACACCTTGAGGTAATCTGTGGTTTAGGGTTCAAAACCGAGTGAAACACAGTAGTTCTGTTGTGTTTGTTGTGTTTTTGTCCTTGACAATCAAACCAAAATTCAGAGTATAAATTCTCACATAAAGAGAAGGTTCACACCTTAACCTATGTTAACCTATGTGAACCAAAACTGCCAGTTTTGAACAGCCCATTGATTTGCATCAGACTTCGTGGTGGACATGCTTCTGAGTGTAGCATTGTCCATTTACTGTGCACATGAATGATTCATCCCTGTGTCATACTAGTTTCCACAAGTGTAATCCTGGGCACAGGGACCCTGGTAATGAACAACCTAGCTGGAGAGGAGTCAGAGCAGCAGAAGAAGTGGACCCCATTCAGTGACAGCCCATAGTAGAGTGGGGAAACACTAGTCTAGGCTGGGGATAAGGCAAAGGTGGCTGGGACATGTGTTGATTCAGACATTCTCTTGGCAGTCTTCATAGATGGGGCTTTTATGGGTCCCTAAGTACAACATACAGTTGCCCTCTTTGTGGTAGGTTGGCACTTTGAAATACCCACCCTCTCAGGGGGTGGACTGCATTTTCTCTGCAGTAACTCCCGATGGCTTACGTAAGTGCAATGTGAAATTCTGGTGCCAAAGGAAGGGAATGTAGCCTTGAGTGTCTAATCTAAATAAAGGTATGTCGAGTAGCAGCTATAACCAGCTATTAGACATGTACTTTCCTACTTGCAAACTCTGGCTAGCACAGCTCCAACTGAAAGGACTTGCCTCTACCAACAGCACTTTCTTTTAATCTGTTGGTTCGCAGGGGACTGTCTTTAGCAGGCAGCCTCAGTTGAATAAGATCAAGGAGCTCTGGCAGTTTTCATAGAGAGCCAGGAAGTCATTTTATAAACCAGTGCAATATACAGGATAGGTCCTGTTACCTGTTGAGAGGGCATAGCAAACAATTAAAGGTTAGCATCCTCTGGGGATAAATTGCTTTTGGGAGCCACTTCAGTTCACGTGTGAATTATATATGTATTAGTTGGGACAAACTTTCTTTTTTTAAAAAAATAACTAAAGACAAGACTTAGTATGAGCAAAGGCATAGAATTCCCCCAAAATAATTCCTAGAGCAGATCTTTTAGAATAACATCCAGTCTTGATCTGAAATTGTCAGTGATAGAAAATCCACTATGACCCTTGGTAAATTGTTCCAATGATTGTTCCAACTCTGTGTCAAAAATGTACACCTTATTTCCAGTCTGAGTTTGTCTAGCTTCATCTTTCAGCTACTGGATGAATGAGATCTAAAGATATTAGATAAAATATTTTAAAGAAAAGATATAAACCCTCATGCTTCTGGACATAAGACAGGGATTTCAGGGATTTCAGTTGTGCAAGGAAATCCAGTTTTCTGACATTCTGTCCAGCGTGTGTGCGTATGTATAAGTAAAAGCAGGGTTCTTGTGTGGCTTTAGGTTTAAAACAACAATCCCAAACAAAATACTTCATTAGTTAATAGTTAAAGTTGAGAAATGCTGTTACAAATATTTACAATACTATATTTTTAAATTCAAACATTAAAAGTTATGCAAATCCCAGCTGAGGTGAAGTATGCAGTTTTGTTACCAGATTTGACACACTACTCATTAACAATAAAGTGACCTTAACTTTGTCCCATTGTCACCCCAGCCATAGTTGTTCTTTCCTTGTGGTTTTTGTACTAGGGGCTCGATCCTGAAAGTCCCTATTCATAAACTATAAAATTAAAGTTTTAAAAGACAAGGCTGCTATAACGTATGATCTGTTATTTTTGGGTGAAGGACTTTTTTGTGAGGGCTTTAAAGACCGTGGTTGTGTTTGATACCATAGAACCTGTGCTCAGAAAATGGCTGTAGACTAAGGTGTGTGTTTGTATATGTTTCATGATATATATGTGGATTTGGGAGGGTGATCTTGGAGGTATTGTTGCAGTTTCATACCACAAGTGTATTTAAAAAAAAAAAGGAAAAAAGTAATTTTGGGCTTTGGGGGTTTGTTTTTACATAGGAAAAACTTAAACAAAAGTGTTTGAATCCAAACATTGAAAGTTTAAATTGCTGCTATATCACATAACTACCTTTTTAAAGAGCTGGAGTGAAAAATATTTTTAATTTAAAAAGTGAAGTTATGGTTCTGAGCATGCTCGGTACAGCAATTTTAAATGATTGAAGTAGTTTGATTTAATATACTGGATCTCCTTGAAAACAAGGAACACTTCACATTATACTGCGCAAGCTCAGAAGTCAGAACCTGATCACTTCCAAAGTGAAGAGCTTATAAAAAAAAAAGTGAAGTACTCTAATAATTTAAAATTACTCTGTATTACACATTTTCAGGTCTCTGATCACCTCCAAATTCAAGTGCTTATAAAACTGCTCCAATAATTTTAAATTGCTATGTGCAAAGTAATTTAAAATTGTTAAAGTGCTTCAGTTTTTTAATAAGTACTTTAATTTAGAAGTGAGGTGAGCAATACTCCAGTATAACTTCAAGAGATTATTAAACTCATGTAAAAATTTACCATCTGGAAAGAAAATTAAACTTTTTTTAAAGGAAGGTGTTAGAGTAACTGGGGGTGGGGGAGGGGGAGGACTAGTAGGGGGGTAGAAAAGAAATAAGGAGAAAATATATTCTCAAATCCCAGATTAATAGGCTGCTAGTAGGTGACTAGAAATTCTCACCTCACATAAACAGCTTAAATGTGGCCAGGAAACTTCCCTTAAAATTATGGCAATATGACAGTGACCAATTAAAGGAACCTATACAGCTTAGGAAGAGCATAGCTGATAGAGGAAAGCGCTCACAAGCTACTCGAGGTTGATACTCAGTTGATACACTGTATGTGTCATTTTCTGTATTGCTGTCGCATGCGCCATGAGGTTTCTTGACAATTTTGATGTGTAATTTGTTGAGTGTAAATTATATATATTCACACCATTGATGCACTTAAAATATAGTTTGGTAGAATATTTTTTTCATTAAAAGCAAGGATTCTTCGTAAAACTTATCCCTGCCTGTAACCCATTGATTTCAATGAGAATACTGCTCCAAGTAAGATCTTACTCATGTGAGGTTGTGTGGCAGGATTGTTCACTGGTTGTAATACACATTGGACATTAAAACAGCTTTGTCGTAAATCGATAAGGGCTTGATCCTATGGGGTGCTGAACTCCCACAACTCCAGTTCACTTTGGTGGGAGTCAAGGGCATTAAAATCATGCTGAATAAGTTATTACATCCTTCATGATTGTTGATACTGGAGATACAGAGTAAGAGACCAAAACAAAATGATGTTTTCCAACTCCAATAATATTTCTATTAACTGAGAGACAAACTCAGATGAAACCATGCAGAGCATATTTTGTAACGAAAGTCTAGGATGCAGAACAAGGACCAGGCATGTACAATGAAGAGGGGGCAATGTAGGCTCAGAACTTTTTTTTTAAAAACTGCAAATATTTTATAAAAATAATTAGCATTACATTAAGTCAGATGGATGTATGACCTAATTCTGCTCTCATACCATATTTTAATTAGAGTAACTCCATTGACTTTGATGGAATTACTCCTCATTATAACCATTGTTAATGAGAGCAGATGATGCCCTATTTGTTCCTGCTTTTCATGGGATTTGGAAAGTCTTCAGATGAAGAGCACACCATAGGCTAGATTCTCAATGGAGTCCATAGAGTTATGCACATTTGTATCACCTGAGGATCTGGCCCACATAATTGGGGTTAGTTGTGAATAGAGGTGGGTCTGAACCCAAATCCTTAGATATGAACACCCCTGACTTTTGAAAAGGTTTTGGAATCTACATCCTAAACTCTGCAACTGGTCATTGTATTTATTATGGAATGAACCAAAATCCTAGGTGTAAATACCCTTGAAATGTTGGGGCTTAGGCAAAGTTTAATATATGGATGTGATTTGTTGCAATGCAGGCCCATCTTTAGTTTTGAGAGATCCTCAGAAGTGGGTCAATTGCTCTCATTCTCTGGGGAAATACAATGCATTGAGAGAGATTTTATTTTGCTTACTGGTGTGAATTAAGCATCACTGCAGCAACTTGCCCCACTGATTAGTCATGTGCATGGCCTTTAAGGTGCTGAACAAAAAGATCAATACCCTGATTTCCTTTTCATGTGCCTAGACCATGACAATTAGGCCTTTTACTTTATTTTGTGTATAAAGAAGGAGGCAAGGTAGTGCTGCTAGAAAGAAAAGACTATCTCTCTGTGGTAAATATATTGACATTTACAAGCAGAGAACAACACGAAGAGAGTAATGAGAAATTTGACTGTTTTCTGTTCCTTCCTTAGCTTTCCAGCTTAGTATTGCTGCATCCCACAGTGAATTACTAGCTACAAAGAGAAGGAACTGTTTAGGGACTGACAATTGAGAGCATTTACAATTAGCTGAATTGATTAACCTTTACAAATGCTGCTACTTTACGAGGTTTTCTGACACTAGTTGAACAATATACCTTATTGATTAAACATACTCCTTTACGATAGCTCTGATTTGTCCACAGCTTCACCAGTCATAAAGCCTGCCTGCATAATAGCTGCTGCATGTTCTTATGAGAACTTGACACTGGAGACTGATTGGCATTATGTAAATAGCTCTCCCTGCCTGGAGCTGAGGGAGTCACACTGCAAAAACAAGGGAAGTAAATCTGTATTCCAGCTGCTCGTGTAAAGCCTGGTCTGTGCATAAACAAAGGGAGTTATCCTCTTTATATATCCAACCACTGCACAGGAGATACATTTTCTAGCCTAAATGAGGAAGATTGACAGCTAAATATAAACAAATAACTTAGGGGACATTATTTGTAACAACGTTTATGGCTTAGGTTACTGATGGCATATTGTTTTGTGTACACAACACAAAAGAATCTGACAGCAGAATTCTGTTTTGTGTTGACTAGTATTTCTGAGACTATTAAATTACTTTGAAAGCTGATTGTTGTTGTGGTGTTGGCCACAGGGCCCTGAGGGGAAGAGTTCCTAGTGATCAGTGTCCATCAAACAAGCTATGCACTTGGAAATAATGTATATAATTGTCAGATGGATGCCTTCCTAACCTCATGCCCCATAAAGCTGCATGAACACACAAAATACCACCTGTGGGGTTTTTTCTTCTTCTTTATTATTTCAAGGGACGAATTTTTGTGATCATGAAGGTTAATGGTCTGACAGCACAGGCTGCTACAGTGCAAATTCATCAACAGTCTCACCAGTGTCCTTAACACTCACTGTACCTGGAAAGACTATCTCCTGTGAGAAGGGATAGCAGGAACTTACATTTCTCTCCTGGCTCAAGCTGAGGCTTCTCCTGTACGGAGACTTCAATCCATGCTGAATTATATGTCTTGCTTTTATTATTTGATTTGTGGCTCAACAGGGACTGAATAGAGAACACCAAACTCATTTCATTAAGGACTGAAGGTGGATTCACAAATATATCCCAAGCAGTAAAAAAGCCACTGGCCTTTATCGCTATAAAAGAATCAGTAAGAATTAAGGATTTGGCAATTCTCCTTTTCAAGGATTGTGAAATAATATACGGATTGTCAGTTAATGTGGCATGACTAGCACAAAGCATTGAAGAGTTGTTGAATACAACTGTTAAAATGAAACATTTTTTAAAAAATGTAACAAACTGTAATTTGAAAATGTCATATATACCATAGATAATGTGAAAGATTCAACCAAGACTTTTATTTGCTCATGAATGACGTATTTTCTATATACATGTGAGTGTATGTGTACATGTACATTGTGTGTGTGTGTGTATAATCAAGAATTATATTCTGCATATAACAGAATTGATGTTACGTAGTGTATCACAGGAACAATGATGGCACTCGGCCATTTCTTTTCAGAGTAACTGCTGCCTTTTTAAAAGAAAAAAATCAGGGAGCTGCTGTAGCAAAGTCTGTAACATTCACAGCATGACAAACAAATTAGAAAACAGCAGATGCAGCACAAATTAAGATGTATTTAGCACAGCAGCCCATCAGATGTGTGAAAGTCTTTTGTATACCAGCTTTGCAAGGTTGATGTATTGCACTTTAGACAGCTGATAATGAACCCTTCTAGCAATTAGAGGTGGAAATACTGAGGATTCAAAATTCTGCTGTTCCCAGTGGGTTCAAAAAACAAAACAAAAACCAATCATACACACAACTGCAAACCCCAACGTCCCTTCCACAGTGTGAAATGTACTGCTTTTTGTTAGTGGTGGGTAAACAGAACAAATATTTCAGATTATGCCCATGTACCTCTGAATTTCTCCTATTTATTTTTACATCTAACTATAAAGTAATTGTTTGATCTTGTCATTTAATCAGTGCATATTTCTGTTATGTTATGTGAGGTTTTTATGACCGATACATATGGTATTTAGGGTGTCTTGCTTATGTGGTGCATTATTTAGTAATCTATGTGAGGACAATAATTTTAGCAGTCTAGTTTTCAAATAGCAATAAACATTTTAATGGTTTAACTAATTTACATCATTATGATTTGCATCATATTTTGCTTTTTCTTAATACTACTGTAGTCTCTTCTTCTTTCCTCTACCCTGCACCCAAACACAAACCATAAAGCGAGTTCTGTCTAGAAAAGGACTGCCGCATTTTGGTCCTTCATGTGGCTTTTATTCATGCATCTCTGGCTTCATCCTGGAAGGTGCTGAATCCTCTCAGCTTCAACTGAATTAAATGGGAATGGAATGCGCTCAGCAGCTTGTATGACTGAACCCCAGGAGAGCAGAATGTTGTACTGGAGCCTATATCTGTTTGCTATATAGATAAGAATAGTTTCCATTTATATTGGGCCTTTCATCTGAGCGTCCCAAAATGCTTTACAAATCATGGAGGTGCAACAGCAGCTCCATTCTTATGGCTGCACTGAGATTTGAAATTGAAGTAGGCATTAAAGCTCTCTGTTATGTATGAATAAAAGAGGGCATCCTCCCCAAGCTGCTAGTGATCACTCTTTTAGGTACAGAATGCATTTTCTGAGCATTTTAATTAGCAAATGTACTCTGTTTACATATGCTTATTCTAAAAATGGCCATTTTTCTCTGTGTGTGTGTGTGAGAGAGAGAGAGAGTGAGAGAGAGAGAGAGAGAGGGAGAGAGAGAGAGATTCTTTCGGCTTTTATTTGCAGAGCACTTCCACTCCTCTCTTCTCGCCTCCCTTTTGTTGCTGGAATGAAATGTTGAGTGTAGATGAGGGTTGTGCTCAGCAGTGCAGAGACAAAGGCAGTTCCAGACACTCCCAACAGGGGGAGCCAAAGCAAAAGTTCAGCTTCCCTGCTGTCTGTACACCAGAGAATGGAGGTAATGATGGTTTCCCAATTCCCAGGACAAAAGGGAGGAAGAGAGGACACTTGCTAATTTCCTCCCTGTCCAGGAGGCATAAGAAGGGCTGGAGGAGGGGAGCCCAACCTTTCCCCTTGGAATATTCTGGAGCGGGTATCTGCAACAGAGGAAGGTGAGAAGGAGGACCTGGGAAGAGGCAGAAGAGGTGAGGTGCAGAGAAAGG
Source organism: Lepidochelys olivacea (assembly GCF_965140295.1). Lineage (NCBI taxonomy): Eukaryota > Metazoa > Chordata > Testudines > Cheloniidae > Lepidochelys > Lepidochelys olivacea. Next base: position 80,678,034 of record NC_140415.1, on the reverse strand, counting down.
AGACAAACCTAGCAGCTCCATCTCCAGCCCCTGCAACCCAGCAGTACTAGCCTCACGCAGCCCATCAGCTTCCAGAAAACCCCACCGTGTAAGACTCCTACATCAGAGCTGCATTAAGGTGTAATAGGTGCTATAGACCCATGTCTAGGGCCGCAGCCCCTGGAGTCACATGACATCAGAATTTCATATTTCATTTAAAGACCAGTTTTAAAACTAGAAGCAAGTGATGTATGCTTGGGTCTGTCTACAGAGTAAAACCATAGAAAAATCCATTCATCCTAACTCTGAAACCTCTTTCCACTCCAAGGACGGTTAGGGACCTTGGAGTTCCAGGGGGGTATGCCGCATATTGCCTAAATGCAAATTTGCCCTGGATACTCGGGATTACTGGTCCCCACCCAAAAAGTCTCCAGATTTTTTATCTGAAACTCACAAAATAGACAAAAATTGTCCTGTGACCCAATTTGGGATATGGTGGTCACAGGCTGTTTTTTCTATGATTTTTGTGGACTGAAAAAATGTTTGAGAACCACTGGAGTAAGCCTGTGAAGCTACAGAAGTTAGAATCGTACACAATTACAATCTGCTGTGAAGTTGAACTGCCTGAACGGGAGGGCCACATGCTTTAATTTAGTCTGACCTTTTCCCATCATTTGCGTTCTGGGGCCTCACTCTTTTACCCACCTGATTTGGGTCCTGTCACTTCAATAATATCCTTTCCTTGTGCATAAAAGATTGGACAGGAAAAATGCAGCTCTTTCTATCAAACTCTTCTGTTAATGACACATTCCCTACTAAATCCTGTTGTTTTGGTAGAATGAAGCATGATATCTAACTGTGACATACTGCTAGGTTCATTTCACTGAACAATTCTTTGAAATTGGAAAGGATAATGATACACCATTTTACTTTGAGGCATTTTTGTTAATCTTACTTATGATAGGGGTGAAGCAAATCACCTACCAGAGGATTTATCATAGTGACCTTTCGGTGCAAGCAAAGGGTTTGTCTTGAACAGGCTGTGTAGCTTTGAAACTTATTTAGCTTTCAAGCCACAGCTTTTGACCTTCATTTCAGTGCTGTATAATATTGGTAGTCATTAACAGTTACCACTTGATATGATAGTTTTTAAATTAGACCAGATTGCCAGCCAAAGCACTCTGATTGCATTTAATCAGGAAGTGAAGATGATTCTCTCTGGGCAAATGAGTTACCTTTACAGTTCTCTAAAGAGAAGGAATCAATTGGGTGAGAGTCTCTCTCAGCTCTAGTCTTTTGTTTATCTGTTTTCCCAATGATGATGATGTCCAATAAATAAAATATCAAATATAGCTTCACAATTTTGATTTTACAAAACAATGGCATTAAATCATTTTCTTATAAAGATAAAAAATAACCTAAATAATACGGTCTCTTTGGTCATTTTTTGGTTCACGCGTAGTTCATTTTTTATAGTTTTATCTTTCTGCGGATGGTGTTCTGAATGACCTCTTATATTTGTTTTTTTATTGCATGAATGCAAACATGCTGTAGCAGTTGAATATGCAGTAGTCTAGTAAATGGTAGAAAATAATCTCATCATTGTTGTAATGCCTGTTTATTTAAAAGATGGAGCTAGGGAACTTACTAGCAATAGCGAAGTCTTCCTATACAAAGGTCAAAGAGACTAGAGAAGCTAGATATCTATATCTATAAAATATAATTTCAAATTATTCTGCTTTATCGCACCTTTTGTGCCTTTGCAGGTATTCTGAGGGAGAGAAACACTTTAAATATTTTTTTTTCTGTTTTGAACATAAAGGCAAAATCATGTCCTCCCACATAACTCTAGCTCTCACAGCTGTTAAGTGGACACAGCTGTGAAGTTTCCACCAAGTCATCTTGTCAGTGAGCCAGCAAGAGTACAGCCCTCTTACCTTATGGGATCCCCAAGGATCTTGGGAGTGACATCCATGGTAGGGACCCCTTGTTCCTCATGGCAGCACAGCTGCTCTCCCTCACCTTTGTACCTTGAAATTGTACCTTGAAATTGTAGAGCCCCAAATATATGGAGGAGCTGGGAAACATTTTTTTGGGCCTTTTCCTGCTCAACAAGTGGACATGCTTTATACCAGTTGCGAAAGGTTGGTTTTCCTCTGCAGTGACTGCTGTAAAAACTACTCAAGTTTTTATTGGAAATTTGTCAAGCTTTAATTTTAGCAACCATCCCACTTACACTGTGTGTGGGAGCGGGGAGGGGGGAGGGAATCAACAACATCCTTGCTGAAAATTGTCAGATCTACTCTGTAACAGTTCTATTGTGAAACCTCATCCCTCCCTAGTTCACTTACTAGAAATGATAAACTCTTCAAAGGGCCAGTGCTTCCTGGCAAGAAAACTAAACAAACCGTCCTCTCATCACAATGAAAATGCAGACACTTAACATATTTCCCCCTGTCTCATAATTGCAAATAGCTAATCATAATTAGGAACCATGCTGTCAGGAAAACCGCTCACACTTGGCACTAAAAAATAGCCTCATTGAGCTTGTAATTTTCCTATTTTGTATTCTAGAAACCTTTCTGAATCACTTGCTCAGCTCCCACTTAGTGTCTGCAGGGTTTGCTTGGAAGTACCACATGGACTCCTACAAGAAGTAACTCTTCCACTGACCCCTTTGAACTGCCACCCTCACACTTTTTTTGCCACTTTCTCAATGCTAATTAAGTGTTAATTGCATACTATTTTTTCTGCCAGGTGTTGGCACGAGATGAGGCATTTTACCTCTTGTCATTCTAGTTTCCTCCTAAAATGCTTGCATTGTATGAACCTATCTGAAAATTATTTCAGCATAGCCTATTTAAACTTATGTCAGTATTTAAGAAATAACAATCCAAGTACCTAAGGAGGATTAATGATCAGTGGGGTGGAGATGATGGCCTGTAGTGTGGCCAAGGCCTATTCACCTCAGCGGCTTTTAAACGCCAGGAAGAGGCCCATGCCAAGGTCATTATTGCTATTATAATATAATCAAACATTTTATTAATCATTTCCCTGGAGTATTTTTTCCCCTGTTTTACATGCCATGATTTTCACACCATTGACATCTGTGTCACACATTTTCAGTGTACCTATTTCAAGGGATTAATGCTCTCTGTCAGTCTATCAGACTGAGAGAGTCTCTAAGCTGTAAATTGAAATACAAAGTGTCCACAAAGTAGGATAAAAACACGAGGAGTCCGGTGGCACCTTAAAGACTAACACATTTATTTGGGCATAAGCTTTTGTGGGTAAAAAACGCGCTTCTTCAGATGCAATTTCCAATTTCAGAGCTAATTTCTGTTTCTGGAAAGAGATGAATACTGACCTTTGATATTTTGGCAGCTCTCTGTATGAGACCAGTGCAAGGAGATTTATGCTAAACTTGGCCCTTTGATTTTGGAAAATCTAGGTGTGTGGGGTATGAGTGCCAATCTTGCATTATTTTCAAGTAGGCTATTTTGTTTAGCAGTGGAAAAAGCTATAACATATTGAGAGCAATAATTTATATTTTTCTTACCATCTACATTTTGTGACATTCTCCTATTTTTGATTGGCATGCCATTAGTTTTACACTATTAAAAATAAATTGCTATAGTATTTCCATCACATCCAATAATTCAAAAGCATGTCATCCACTGGTTTCTTTTAATGGCATGTATCACTATTCAGCACTATTGTAATGACATGTCTGCCATTTAAGATGTCTAAACCGATATCTGTGTCTCCCAATATCTTCTTGTATTGTAGTTTACAGGGTACGGAAGGTGTTCGAATGATGAGTCTTAATGTAACCTGACATCATTTTTTTATCATATTTTTTCTTTTCATTAAATTGAATTAGAATTGTGCAAGAGAACAAGAGATCTTTGAAATTATCAAGTCTTGTATTATTTGCTTTTTCATTATTAAAGTATATTTTTCTACCCAAATTTGAAAGAGATTTGTGGAGATTTTTGGTTCTGCTATCTTACCACTGAAGTTCCAGACATTAATGACTTCCAAGACTGGGCCCAAAAATGACAGATGTATTATTCAGAGTGTTCAATTAGATGAGGGGCCATTATGTGATGGGGAGGAACCAAAAAAATGTGCCAGTTGTGCATGAAAAGTCGTATTTCTACATTACATTGTCCAGCCTGCTGGCGTGTGTTGTGGTTGTATCTTTCTGCTTCTGCACTGCAAGTTTAGGACTTACTATTCCTGGTTCTTAGCAGTTGAAAGGAAATCGAATTTTCAGTTTCAATCAAAAGAAGGAAATTAAATCAGAGGAAACTTATACTCAGGTGAGATGTGCAAAATAAAACAAAATGCTAGCTCAGTAGTAAATCCATATGACCTGATGGTTGTCAGCTGGTCAGGGGTTGTCAAGGCTGTATCCCCACTCTGTCACTCCGAGTGCAGGAAATGGGGGCCCGCAAGGATTTTAAAAATTAATACTTGCCACTCCAGTCTTGTATTAAACTCCCAAGGTTACAGCTTCTCTCTGATGTTGGCTTGGTAAATGCTGCCACCACCCAAATGCAAAAAAACCCACCCTTTGAACCCAAGAAGGAGCACTTGGGAATTCCTCCCTGTGGGGTACCCTCAAGCCATTTCACTCCCCCTCTGGAGAAGAGCTGGAAAGAAAACAAAGGAGATTAGCTGTGGCTATCAGCTAATCAAACAACATGCACAAATCTCTTAGGACACCAAAAATCCAATCCCATTCTTAAAAAATGTAAATTTTATTAAAACAAAAAGAAAGAAAATACATCTGGAATTTAGGCATTTGCTAGATTTTAAAAGAGCAATTCCAAAAATTAAGCACCCAAACTAGCTTTCTTGGAGGTTCAGCTTGAAGGTTACAAGCAAAGAAAAACATCAGGGGTTAGAACAAAGGAGATCCACAAGCCAAAATAAGAAATAAACCTGATAGTATCTAACTAAACATTCCCTATTCAAATTATTCCTTCTGGGTATACTTTTTAATATCTGGTTCAAACCTTACACAGCATTTCTGCTTATAGAATTGCTACTCCATGTTCCTGCAGCCCAGAGAATAACAGACAAAGGGAAAGTTTCTTTCCCCATTTTATAAAGTTCTACCCTTCTCATTGGCTCTTTTGGTCAGAAACCCACTTTTTTCCCTTTACTTGGGGGACTTTTAACCCTTTATAGGTAAAGTAGAGAACAGCTACCAAGAGGGATTTTACAGCTAACTGGCTGGCTGGGTGTCCATCAAAGGGAGCTATTCCCCCCTTTATTTGTCACAGGGGTTGTCCAGTTTGAAAAACGGAAGCAATTTTTAATATCTCAAGAATATCGTGTGTTGACCACTAAATGGTATGTCAGCAGTGCTATAATAATATAATAGCAAAGTAGAATGAGTGCATTTGAGCACCTAAAAGGCAGAAATTCTGTGAAGGGGTTAAAAAAAACTTCTGACTACCCACAATTGCGGAGTCAGTGCATGGTCAGGATTTATTGTTGTCTCCTGGGGATAAATTTTAGACAATAGCTTTCCTCTTTCTATGCTTACAAATCTTGTATGTTATGAAGACTATTTGTTTTTGGTTTTGGTTTTTTTGTAATCCCCATAATGTATAACATTATTATTAGAGAACAGCTTCAGGATAAATATTTCATAGATAGCATTCAATAACATGAATGTAATTCAGAATTTTATTTATCTTTTTATCTTTTTAGAGTAAAGGTGAAAGCATTAAAACCACTTGAAGATGCTTTTAGGTCCAATGAAAAAAATGTAACAAAGTTATTTGCTTCAAAACTGAAAAAAGTAACGTTTGGTTTTTGGAAACTGACCATTTTGGTGTTTATTTTGTGGTCAAAATTGAAAAATATTTTTGGTTTTGGCTGAAAACTTCTGGATTTTTTTTTTTGTCAAAACCAGACATTTTTGCAGAAATTTCCGTTTTGATGAACGGCAAGTTGAGTGACGTAATATCTTTTATTGGACCAAATTCTGTTGGTGAGAAAGACAAGCTTTCAAGAAAGTCATTTTTTGTCAAAAGAAACACTTCAAATGAAAAATTTTGACCAGTGTAAAAAAATTGGGGAGAGGAACAACAAAGAAAACAAGTTAAATATTGATTAGCGAAACAAGGTGGGTGAGGTAATATCCTTTATTGGAACAACTTCTGTTGGTGAAAGAGACAAGCTTTGGATCTTACACAGAGCTCTTCTTCCTTCCTTCTTTCCTTCCTTCCTTCCTTCCTTCCTTCCTTCCTTCCTTCCTTCCTTCCTTCCTTCCTTCCTCCCTTCCTTCCTTCCTTCTTTTTCCTTTGGGAAATGTGTCCCAGCTAAGTACAATGTGTTGCAGATTGTTTAGCATAAGTAGTTAACGCATATTTCAAGGAACCAAGTAGCCCATTAACAACTTTCAGTTATACTGGGCGAAAGTGGGGGGGGGGGAAGGCAGCTGGGGGTGGGAGTTGGCTGTGGATTATAGTTTCAAGTAATAAACCATAAATCCAATGTCTCTATTCAGTCCATGATTTTTAGTTTCTAGCAAAAGTTTTATTAATTTAATCTCTAAGGCTTGTTTTTTTGAAAGTATTGTGCAGGTTTCCTTTGAGGATGAAGACTGATAGGTCAAATATAGTGTAAAGGCTTTGTGAAAAGTGTTCACCCACAGGTGATAAGGTGTTTTTTGTCTTTTAACTTTTTCCTGTGAGTGTCTGGTTTCACCCACATGATTATTGGGGCATTTACTGCACTGGATGAGGTACACTACATCTTGTGGTAGGCATGTGTAGGACCTATGGATCTTGAAAGTGTGTTGTGAGTGGTGTTGATCATTGTAGCAACGGAGATATGTCTTCAGGTTTTCCATCTATTGTTCTGGTAGGTCTGGTGGTGCTTTGAGTTGGTATGTCCAGGTTGGTGGGGAGCTTGCTTCTGATGATGAACTTGGAAAGCTTGGGGGCTGTTTGAAGACCAGAAGGGGGATTCAGGAAATATTTCTTCCAGGATGAGGTCCCCATCAAGTATGGGTTGTAGTTGGATACCCTATATGGGTATCCAGTGGGGTGGTAGGTGACAACCAGGGGTGTGCAGTCGGATGGAGGGGGTTTTATTTCCATATCGAAGCAAGTTCTCTCAGGGTATTTGGGTTGCCCATTCCATGATGTGATCTACTTCTCTGGTGCAGTGTCCTTGTTTGGTAAAGGTGGTTTTGAGTATTAAGGTGAATATTCCCCCCTCCCTTCCTTTCTCCCTTATGGCTGGAGGGGAGTAAATGGGTCACTTCACCTTGAATGGTCCCTTGAAATGTAACTACTTATGCTAAAAGAAAAGGAGTACTTGTGGCACCTTAGAGACTAAAAAATTTATTTGAGCATAAGCTTTCGTGAGCTACAGCTCACTTCATCGGATGCATTCAGTGGAAAATACAGTGGGGAGATTTATATACATAGAGAAATAATCTCTATTTAGCTGTGATTCTCTGAGTAAATTTCCAAGACATGAAGAAGAGCTGTGTGTAAGCTCAAAAGCTTATCTCTCTCAAGGACAGGATTTGGTCCAATAAAAGATATTACCTCACCCACCTTGTCCTTCTAATATCCTGGGACTGACACGGCTACAACAACACTGCATACAATTAATTGTTGATTATGATTATCTTTTGTTTAACATGGTGTAACCTACAGGTTGTCTGAATTGAAGACAGCAGTGGCTACCACTGTCATGACATTACAACATTGATAAATGAGCTGGCATGTGACATGGCTTTGAGCTGCATGTGACAGGTCATGACATCCTCCAACCCCTCCCTGTCTTTTTTATATAAGTAATTTACATTTAATTATGTTCTCACATTAGGTGTTCAGGAATAAAGCAGAATAAAGAATTAGTCCTTCTTACCCCGACTGTGATTTAGGGGAGGATGGAGAGGGAGAGGGACAAACAGCCCCCGCACTTCTGGATCACTATGGAACGTTCATTGATTTCTGGACACCAAGTCCTCCAGGGAGTGTCATACATCTATATTCCTCAGTAATGGATTTTGCATTTGCATTTCTGATTTAGCTGAAACATGTAAAAATTAATGTAGCCAGACAGTTCCCTATTGGTTACACATATGAGGAGACTCAAGAGTGTAATTTATTCCTTATGTAGTTAATTGTAATTTATGCACATTAATTGGCTTACATTCTGCTTATTTACCTAAGCATTTTGTTTAAAAAGGATTATTTTTGGCCAGTCCCCTCATGCTCCCTTGCAAACCTGAAGAATATGTAAACTTATTAGTACTTTTTGGAAGATGGAAGAATACTAGCAGGCCCAAAGTTAAGGGTCAGTGTTGACATCAGTCCCACAAATTCTTTTTCAGAAGTCTGCACTGTGGATTACAGGGCAGGATTTGGTCCTTGTATTGTAAAGGGGGAAATATATTCCCTGAATTTTGCTATTTTTATACTCAAAATGGCTTCAAACCTCTCAAGAGCCAGGAAATTCTGAAATCCAATTTAAAATTAACAATATGGGAAAGATTTGTGAAGATAGTGATCAGAGTTGAGTTACTCTGGATTTACACTGATGTAACTGAGATGAGAAACTTGCCCTAGGTCCTTAACATGTTCCATTATGGTTTTTCTTTTTCCAACCTTAACTTGGCCTGAGTATATTAGTAACAGGCACAACAGCACTTCCTGCTTAAGTTAGTCAGGTGCTGCCAGTGACATACTCCAATAAAATATTTAAGGAAGAATTGTTCACTTGAGAACTGCATATGTGGGACACCTATCTACTGTTATAGATTGCACAGATTCTAGGGAGATGCTCTGGCAGAGGGAGTATGTAGGGAGCCAGAGCTGTTATTGGGGCCCTATGTTGCGTATGGATCGCTCTGGCCTCCTGCTACTCCCTTGGGATCCATTGGTTTTGGGGACAGGTCCTGGACTTTGTTCTTCAGGGCAGGAGAGAAAGGATGTTACCAGCTTTGCCCATTACTTTGGGGTATGCTCATTTATTAGGGTTACTCTTCTGGGGGCAGGGGCGGTCTGTACTTGTATCAATGTACTACTTGTGTTCTCATACAGAGCTCTACTTCTTCCTGCTGCAAGTTCCCTCCCAATGGAGCTAGCCTGCAGGATCTAGGTTCCCCAGGACTGGGTTCTTCCAGCCCCAGAATCAGTCTCTCTCTCACAAACAAACAACAAACAGAGTGTATCTGCGAGGACTGGGTTAATCAGCACCCAAGCTGATCCCCTATATGTCCCTGGACTCAATAGGCTGGGTTGAACAGCACTTCCAAGCTGCCACCCTCATATGTCCCTGGTTCAGCATGTCTCTATCCCCACTTTCACGTTACAATTGTTCTGGTAGTAACCCACCTGATGAGCAAACCCCACAGGATTTTTTGGGTGCTGCAGGAATCTTTTAGCTTAGGTATGAGGAGCGTTGCTGCAGAGTGAATGAGGAAACCGAAAAACAAACAAACAAACAAACAAACAAACAAAAAAAACCCATGAAGGGGGGAAAAGAGACAGAGAGAGAAGCAACCAGCTTAATCATGAAAGATATTTATTGCCAGGTAATAACCATAGGGGAGCCAAACAAACAAAACAGTTGTTATAATATTAAATCTAACTTAAATTTGATTATTAAAGTCAGGTTTACAAAACTATAATTGATCACACAAGTCAGGGTCAGAAGGCTGTGCCGAGAGAGAGAGAGAGAGGGCTGGGTTCTCACCACTCCATGAAGCTTTAATTGATCAGAGATCAGGTGGTGGTGGAAGCTGAGGGTCCGGAGTGCTGGAGTCAGGCAGAACCCCCAGTATGATCAGTCAGGAGAAGATGAAATCCCAATGGAACTGATGCAGTTTTTGGATCCAGGCATCAGAACACTTAGTTGAGCATGGGTAGGAGTTTTTGTAGAGAAACAACAATGGTTCAAGGGAGAACACTAGATTTATTTATGTGTAAACAAGGGAGAATAACAAAGTAGTTTTGTTCAGGCTAGACATGGGAGCTGATCATTCCTGGTTTTGGGTGGTGTTCCTTGGAGGGAGTTCACAATGCAATTAGGGGGCTTCACTATTTTGGATACCAATAAAGGATTTATTACTAGAATTGGTCTGATAACTACTGAGCTGGGTGTGTGCAGGCATGGGTTCATTAACATCTGGAGCAGAGATCCCCCATCATGCAGTGCTTCCCTGCTTTTCTGGTCCCAGAGTTCCATGTGGTTCTTGCCTTGGAATCTCTGTTCTCCATTCTGTATGCTAATGGCGATGCTTCCTTGTCCCATCTTCGATGCAAATGAGGCTAGGAGAGTTTCCTTAATTCTGTCATCCTTATCCCAAGGGTTTAGGTGTGTCTCCCACTGCCTTTTGTAAGTCTTTCTTCTGAAGCAGATTTGGTTCAAGCAGAGGCTGCGGGGAGGGTTTTTTGTGAGTCAGACAGCCTGGGTACTGCGCCCTGGTTCCCCAAGAACACAGAGCTGCTAGGTAACCGGGAGGCAAAACATCTTCCCTCCTGCCTCCAATGATGTGGGAGAACCTTTGCAAAAGTCTCCTTGTGGAAATTTCCTTTCCCTGAGCTTCTCCTGAAGGTTTTACCTTGTGGATTTAGGTTGACCTAGCAGGATGCACTGACTCTGATTTGAAGTTAGATTTGCTGTTTTTCTGCAAAAAAAAACAAAGAAACAAAGAACTCTAGTCTATTTATTATAGAATTCAGTATTTGAACAGGAAGCTTGTCTCCAAACACCCAAGGATACTGGTACTTCCTACTCCTCCTTTCCTTTTAATTTTCCATTAGATTATATTTTACTCAGCTGACATATAAAGAAAGCATTTGAGTTATTGATAAACTGGAGGTAATTACAAAGCAGGTGACCATGATGATAAAGGGCCTGGAGGAACTGACATTTGAGGAAAGAGCAAGAGAATTAAATATGTATAGCTTGGGTGGGAAAGGAGATTAAGAAATGACCTAATATTCATTCCCTTTGGATACTTAAGGAGGGGGGAGAAATTTTTAAACACAATGGCAGAACGTGAAATTTTGCAATACAAAATTTACTCAACTTTTGAAAAGCTGGAAGAACAACTAGAACCCGTAGTAAGCTTCTAAGTTCAGTTGTGATGCTCCATAGCTAGTGATGATGATTTAAAAACAAAACACAACAAAAAAGGCAGCACTAGACAGACAGACCAATCGTGAAAATTCAGTAGGGATAATTCAGGGCTAGATAAACTACGACCCACTGTATTTCACCTCTGTTATCTACAATTAAGTACACAGGTGCTGACTTTGTCCTTTCCCCCTGGGGGGGTGCTTGATCCCCTCTCTGCTTCAGGCCCCACCCCCACTCCACTCCTTCCCCCAAGACCCTGCTCTGCCTCTTCATGCCCCGTTCCGTGCCCTCGCCTGAGCGCCCAGCCCTCGCTCCTCCTCCTTCTCCTCATCCCCTCCAGTGCCTCCTGGATGCTGCTAAACAGCTGATCCGTGGTGGGCGGGAGGCTCTGGAGGGACAGGGGAGGTGCTGATTGGCAGGGCCACAGGTGGGAGTCATTGTGGGGGGGAAGGGAAAAGGGCTGATGGGGTGCTGCCTGTGGGTGCTGAGTGCCTACCATTTTTTCCCCCTGAGTGCTCCAGTGCTTGAGCACCCATGGAGTTGGCACCTATGATTAGGTACCTTTTAAGCATGGTGGTGGGAAAGTTGAGGGCAAGGCTTCAGCATCAGGAAAAGGTTCTGGCTGGGGGAGGTAGCACGGAAAGCTTCTGGCAGCTCCTCATGGCTGGGTGCCTTTCCTTGCTGTCTCCTCCCTGCCAGAGCCTTTCACTGACACATGTAGCTACACGCTGCGGTGTGGACCCAGCTTGCCTTTCACAGTGGCCATGTAGCTATATATATATATATATATATATATATATATATATATATATATATATATATATATATATATATATATATATATATATATATATTCCGCAGGTGTCGTCTGCTGCTGCCGCCGCCGGCGGTATGCAGTATAGACATAGCCGAGAGAGAGTGCAAAAGCTGCCTATTTCAGTGAACACAGTATAACTTTCTCTCCTATTTCATACATATAATTAGATATGTTTGTTAGTATCTTGTGTTGTGAAGTATATCCAAACTGGCAATTCTTAGATTAGATGGATACTTGTCTTTTCAAGATCTGCTTATTTGACTGTCTGTCTGTAAGGATGAATCTTGCTTGCTAAAATTGATGATGGTGAATCAAAGGTAGCTAGACAACCAAAAAATTAGAGCAAGGATTGATCACTACCCATATTTTGGTCTATTTGACCATGAAATTGGAAGTGGTCAGCTGGGTCCTATGTGCCTCATCAGCATGCAAGTCATTTTTTTAAAGCCAGGAGGTGATCTTACATTTGTCATGCTTACAAGAAGAAACTTTGTTCTTTGTGATATCTCATCCGGCAGGCAAACAACATTCTACATGAGCTTGCTGGAAAAATTGAATTTTCACTAATTCAATCCAAATTTTCAACTACTGTATTATTCTTGCTTTGCAAGGGAAAAAAACATGAATCAAAGATGGTCCTCTGTCTGCAATCAATCAAATTACAGTACCTAAATGAATTGTTCCCTGCAAGCTGTTCTAATCCTATATATGTTCAAGGGCTTGAATATGAAAAATGTAATCTCACCTAAAGAACAATGGAATGTTCCATAAAATAAATGAATGCTTGCATTGGAGAAAGGCCTGAATCAAAACTTTGTGTCTCAGATCTGATATCTCTACTATGTAGCACTAATAGTCAAGATACCAGGCTGTGATGAAGATCTCAAATTTATCTTTTCCAGAGTTTGGGTGTTTGAGGTTAACCCATTTTAGAGAGAGGTTGGAGCTGTGAACTAAGGTATAAAGCCAGATCTGAATTTGGTGGTCTTGACAGAGGTTCATGTCTAGCCATGTCAATAATTAATTTAAAGAAGTGCATGGAGGATTCAAAACTTCTATTTCCTTTCAGAGCAGCAGATCTCAATATTATTTCTAAATCCAAGTTCAATATAATGATTGTTAGAAAGTTGGGGTGGAGAATTCACAGTTGAGGGCTGTTGCAGCTCTTAAAGCCAGAGCTGCAGAGGGTAGAGAGGAGTGTTTCACTTGCCGTGCTCATCTGAGGCATTTGGGGGTGGGCACGTAGCGTATCTCAGGGACCACTGAGAAATGCATCTTTAGCACTATTTCTTACACCACCCTTTTAGAGATGCAGCTTGTATTATCCACAACACCTTCCTCCAACGGCCAGCTAGTGTGCAGTGACAGGGCCCTGATCGTTATTCCATCCTTCCTGACCGTATCCATTGTTCTTCTGGTGTTCTGCTCCCTTCGTACTTAGTGATTGAGTGCTGTGAGCACTGGCATTCTGGCTACTGCCTGTACAAGGTGAGGAAGAGTTTCCAGCTGTCCTCTTCCCCCTTCATGCTCATCTGCACCGGAGTAGCCAGAATCTAACCATATAAAGGAATTGAGTAATCAAATGTACTTCATGCCTCATGTTACTTAATTAGAGAGGAGAAACGTTAGCCTGAATGTAGATATTCATTGAAGTCATGTAGACATCATGAGTTTTTCCCCCATTGCTGGTCTAGTCACACTATATATATTTTCCCATAAAGCTGAAATATTATAAATCACTTTTTAATATTTTTTCTCTGAACAAGAAAAAAATAATCATTTATATCATAGACATGTAAATGTTACTTAAATATACAAACCTACTTTGAGACTTGATGCTGTGGCCATAAATCATGTACAATAACATTGTAAATGAGATAACTGTAACATTATATTCTCTGGGCAAGGTTAATAGATTCAGTGCAAGTCTAGCAAGAAATTGTAGCTGACATTTTCCCATTTCTTTCAGAAAAGCCTTTATAAATCCTCAAGTTGTAAATTGGACTGGATTAGGTCCCAGTGGAGAAAATCCTAGATTTAGTGTTTTTAATTTCCTAAGTTACTGAGTAGGAACCAACTTCGTAACTATAGTCAAATACGACTAGGGTAGTCTGTCAGGTTGCTTTTGTTATTCCTAGCCAACACCTATGCTAGTAAAAGAAACATACCAATTTTGCCAGCAAACGTTAAATTACAATATGCCCAAATTTACAAGTAAAGGCTTTCTGATATTTACAAGAGGAAAACCATAACTAGAGCTAAAATATCCAGTCAACCATTGCAGATGACCTTGTAGGGTAATATAGTAACATCCACTTATAAACAGCTACCAGATGTCTAGTTTCATGTGTCAAACACAACAAAAAATATATTTCAATGGTGCAAGTTTATGCACAGGAAGTCTTATTCCTGAACTGCAGGTGTATACAGTAAATTCCATTCACATTATGCCATTTAAAAGAAATGGTCATTATTTTAGTCACTGTGTGACCTGGTTGGGTCCTGACTCAGGGGCTGGGGGGAGGGGAGGAGAATAGGTGGCAGAGGTCTGTGCTTAGCACTTTAGGCATTAATACTGCTTATGAGAGTGAAATACAGTATGTTGTGTTCTCAGATTTTTAGAACCAGGGCTCCATCTCAGCAGAAACATAAAGTTCATGTGTTTAAAACTGTATCAACATCATGCATAATTGGATAGGTTGTTGCTATTAATTTAACTTTCAACTTCAAATTAACTTTCAGTGCTGGGGCAACTTTTTAGACATTTTCATTAGACCTAATTTCCCTGAATACTGTTGCTGATTTCAGAGCACAATGCTTCATCACAGGGAAATATTTAAAACTATCTGCATTTTTAACACAAAGGTAATCTGTCCTTTGCAGATATTTTACATACAAAGATGAATAATTTACATATGTTGCTATGGCAACTATATATCAAAGTATAATAAGTCTAGACTGTGCTATTCATGCCCTTTGAAACCAAAATCAAATGTAAATATCAAATTTTTGATTAGAGCTGCCTAGAATAATTTACGAAAAACTAAAACAATAGTGGAAAAAATAGCTTCTTGATGGTCTCCATTTAGAATAAATTTAAGCTAATAGCAGGCCTATAGGCTTTTTGCATGTGTTCAGACAATGAGCTCTTAAAATTTTGGCATGGAATAGGTTATATACCCACTTAGGCTTGTTCTGATTCAACAACAGGCATTAGCGACTCTCATTGCACCCAAAAATCCTAGGAGTGGGCAGGTAGGAGCCTAACACACTGGAACATTAAATGGGCATCTTCATGATTTTATTTATTATACCAAAAAATAGGGGCGGCAAAAAGAATGACAACAGCATTACATACACAGCCACCATAGATGATGTAGATGTGGATTGGCTGGTCCCAGGCTAATATGCTATCTTGTTGTGATTCCTGCTTAGACTTTGCTAGGTGAGGAAAATTGAACCCTGGATTTTCTGCACCTACATAAATATAAAGTCAAGCTTCTGAAAATCTGATCCTAATTGCCATATGCCATTTGAAAGCAAGGATTACAAGATTTCAGATAAAAAGGAGTACTTGTGGCACCTTAGAGACTAACACATGTATTTGAGCATAAGCTTTCGTGAGCTACACACAAAACCTTATGCTCAAATAAATTTGTTAGTCTCTAAGGTGCCACAAGTACTCCTTTTCTTTTTGCGGATACAGACTAACACGGCTGCTACTCTGAAAGATTTCAGATGTAAAGCATTGGTTCTAGCCAATTGGTTCTAGCGGACCAAAGTAGAATGAGAAGCTCACCTGTGGCTCTCTCAGTTCTAGATGTTATGGATTGATTAGTTCTTGCATCATCCACTGATGATAGGAAACAACATGAGGAAGAAAATGGGCACAAAGGAAAGGTGTTTGTGTCCCCAAGCAGTCCGCTGATGTAGTCAGACCAATAAGTATGTGTGTCTTGTAGGGGGAAGTGGTGTTTAGGAATATGACTCTCGTGTCTCTTTCCCTCATTTCTGTAAATTCCATCTCTTACAGTTGACCACGATGGAATCTTTCTACTGCTATGAAAATAAGGGAGGTTTAGGGCTTCGTCGCTGGAAAAATTTGAAATACATTCTGCATTTTAAAGGATTTGACAGAACAACACAGCAGAAAGTAGGTTTTATGAAAAAATCTATACACTGTATGTTTATCTGAATTTCTTTCCTGCAGAAGTGGAAAATAAGTGGGCAGCAGTGGATCTCCTTCTCCCCTTTCTCTGGAGGAGAGGAGGGGGAAATATAGAAGTGGGATGAATCGTCCTTTATGGGAGGTGAGGTGAATGGGTGACTATTTCATTCACTTCCTCTCTGCCTGTCAGGGTAGTTGCTGCTCCACTCACTCACTCCACTCACTGTTGCTCCTATATTACTGTGTTTGTGAGTCTTTGTCTCACCAGCCAGAAAGGAATGGGAGCAGGGGAGCAGATCTCCCCTGTGTGTGGAAATGGATGGGAAGATTTCTGTCCTCCCCACGGCATTAAACCCTGACTTTGCCTCTAAAAGTCTTTGAGACGAGGAGGGTTGCATTTATAAGGAGAAGGAAAACGAGTGCAATCAAAAGAATAAGCTGTGATACCTCATGAATCAGTGTTGATAGAATACATCGGTAGTGACTTCTGAGATGGAAGCCTTTCCCATCTGAAAGCTGCTTGGGTTGTGTGAAATGAGTTGGTGGTCTCAATCAAGTTCCTAGTGAGCTCTTGTTTACACCACAGAAAACCATTGCTTTGGCACCCTTGCTGTTGATCTTAGCTGAGGACTCCAAAACTTGTTCTCTACAAGTGGTCCCACCAGGTCAGAACTGAGGCATATGGGCATGGCAATGTAGAGAAGCTTGCATTGCCATAGCAAATACTTGTAACTGTTCTGCAGATAAGCTGATAACTTCAGTCTTCGGCAAAGTCAAACTGACGTCTTGCAGAAATGCTATGTTAACTTGGGGGAAAAGCAATCCCAAAACCTTGCAGTCTTTTGTTTAAGAAAAAATCTTTGGAGTGAGTTAACTCTAAATTATTTAAGATTTTTATCCCATATTTTTCATCTTCTCCAGGCTTGAAGGGCTCTGAATGTTGCATATTAAAAATAGTTTTTTCAACAGAAGCTTTGTTCTAAGAATCAGATGCTGTTTGTAAGCAAGATCCATACCGGATATCTAAAATCTTAAATATTTAAAACCGTTCAAAATGCTTGCATATTGAATCATATTCAACTGCTTACAATATATTCTATATTATTCTTTCTTCTCAGTAGCGAGCACAAGACTGCACAAGCATACCCCTACTCTTATTTTAGGCTCTGATCATCTTCAAAGAATCTGATAAAAAAATTTAAAAGTATTTATTGTGAAGAGAAATCTGTTAATGCATTGCTAAGTTTTCCCCTCACAAGGTAATATTAATGACATTTAATATGATAATTCTAAAACAAGCTGTGTTAATTATTTCTGGGGACACTTTATATGTGTAGGTATTGAGTGATATCATTGTCCAACATCTTAAATGTTTTGAATATAATAATACTTTAAATAATTTTCTATTAATATTGTCTCTGGAATTTCTGTTCCTGTATGGGCTGGATTTTAACATTCTCACCTTGAAAAGACAAATGCAAGAATTGTATGCAGGGTTGTTGTAGCTGTGTTGGTCCCAGGATATCAAGAGACAATATGGGAGAGGTAATATCTTTTATTGGACCAACTTCTATTGGTGAGAGAGACAAGCTTTTGAGCTTACACAAAGCTCTTGTTCAGGTTTGGGAAAGGTGCTCAGAGCATCACAGCTAAATACAAGGTGGAACAGATTGTTTAGCATAAGTAGTTAACACATTTCAAGGTACCGTTCAAGGTGAAGTACAAATATTAACATTCTTATAAATATACCAAAATAATTACCAAGACAAGAAATTAGTCTGTTGCTGGACAAAAAGTTTAATGGGCTCTTTCTGCTCAAATTGATCTTACTCATGGGACTTTCTAATGCCAGGCTCACACAATGCCATGAGATTCCATGCTGCCAATTAAGTTTTGTGATTATTTTTTTAGTGGTTTTCCTTGGGTATACAGTTAATCATTGCCCTGTTCTGTTTATGATGGTGAATTTGTGTTTTAGAAATCCTTTCATGTTGATGCTACAGTACAGGTCTTTTAGTTGTGACAGGGTCAGGCCAGATGGCTACAGGAGAGTAATAGAAGGCAGATATATTAGCCCCAGGTTAAGCAGGTCCCTTTTCCCTGGGTAAGGTAACAGGGAAGGTTCCAGAACAATCAGGAACCTTCTGGAGACAATTAAGACAGACAGGCTGATTAGAACACCTGCAGCCAATCAAGAAGCTGCTAGAATCAATTAAGGCAGGCTAATCAGGTTTTTAAAAAGAGCTCACTTCAGTTTGTGGTGTGTGTGTAAGGAGCTGGGAGCAAGAAGCACTAAGTGAGCTGAGAGTGAGAACGCATACTGTTGGAAGACTGAGGAGTACAAGCATTATGACACCAGGAGGAAGGTCCTATGGTGAGGATAAAGAAGGTGTTGGGAGGAGGCCATGGGGAAGTAGCCCAGGGAGTTCTAGCTGTCGCACAGGTGTTCCAGGAGGCACTCTAGACAGCTGCATTCCACAGGGCCCTGGGCTGGAACCCGGAATAGAGGGCGGGCCCTGGTTCCCCCCAAACTTCCCAACTCCTGGTCAGACACAGGAGGAGTTGACCTGGACTGTGGGATCATGAAAACGGCCAAACTGAGGGCTACTGTGAAGCTCCAAGGTGAGCAAATCCGCCAATAAATGCAAGACCCACCAAGGTAGAGGAGGAACTTTGTCACATAGTCTCATGATATTAATAAGAGGTCATAAGTTTCTAGCTTCCTTTCAGAGTTGTCACTGTCATTTCCACCTCAGTGTATATCAGTAAAGTATGTATAAAATTTAATAGAAGCTTTAAAGCCAGCTTAAAAACCTTTTGGACATGTCAGTAGAGGACAGTTTCATAGGTAGATTTAGTACTAACACAAAGTGTCCAAATGCTTGGTCCTTCATTGATCAGGAGACTTAGCTATATGTGTCTTCCACAAAGGCACTGATATCAAAACGATTTCTCAGTTTTTACTAAGTCCTTAGTGAGTCCATTGGATGCAGATGCTCTCTGTGAAATAAGATGAAAATTCCTCACAGAGAGGGGTGCTGAATTCTGGGATTGTGAAGATGCAGTCTCGATTTATGAAGCAATTTGCAGTCTGGAAAAAAATCTATGGGGGTGACTTTGCTACCACTGTGTCAGAGAAGAAGTAGAAATTCTTTTGCTTCCTTCATAACAGTGTTATAATTCTGTAGAAATTCTTGGTAGATGAGTCTGACTGTAGCAGACCATGTGTTCTACCACCCACACTTTCTTACTCCATTTTTTGACTGTTTGTCCAAGAACTATGGCATTTTATTGGAGAGCTGTGATGGGAGGGACTACTTCTTCACTAGGATGCCTATTACAGTAGCCAGGGAATAGACTGTTTCTCTAGTTCTTTTAGTGCTTAATCTCTTGGCCAGGTAGAGTTTTCAGTAAGTGAATTTTGAAATATAGCAAGAGGTTTGGGGAGTGGACTATGGTGGAGGCTGCTTGCCTTTGCTGTCTGTCTGTCTTAGGCACTTATGTGGTCTCCATTTCTTTATGCTCACAGTAAGCAGCTGAGGTAAGAAAGTACTTTGACAGATGAGGAACTGAGGGACAGAGAGAATAAATGACTTGTCTAAGGTCACGTAGGAAGTCTGGCTGAGTAGGGAACTGCACACAGCTGTTGTAAGACCACTTCCTCTCTGACATGGGGACATTTCTTATTTATACCTGGAAAAAGTGCTCTGAGGATAGTTCTTGCATTTCCTATGTCCAACCTGAAGACTTGGACCTATGACTCATACCACATGACACCACATGTTGCAACTAAACCAAAATGAAACCACAAAAATTCAGTTCTAAAAATAAACACTTATCTAGAAGCAGCAAAAAGTGTCTTTGAGTTTCAATGAAAGCTTTGCATGGCCCAAAAGGCCAAGTGTGTTTTTATTTCAAATATTAGACCTGAAAATAGTGTTAACCTTTTTTAGCCCAGGCAGTTAGATTATGTTCATGGCCTTGAAGGTTGTTTGTGTTAGGGGAAATTGATGATGGAGTCTCATGTATTTCTTTGGGGTAACCCTATTTATTTACAACAAATCTTCACAAGGCTTATTTATTTGAACACCTTTGGAATCAAACAGGAGGCAGTTTCTTTGCTCATAATTCCAAGCCTGTTTTCAGTCAGCACTCTGCCCAAAAAAGCTCTCTTGGCTTTCCCTGAGGGCAGTGCTATGCTTCTCTTGTCCAATGGTTCTCACTGGAGTTCTGGTTGCTTCTGACTCACAGATACACAGAACTCCACCAAGTAATGTGTAATCCCCTATATTTGCATTCAGACTCCCAGGGAAAAACTCTTGGACCTCATAGCTCAATTCCTATTCCAGACTTGTCATGCTTGTCTATGATTTGGGTATTGGCTTCTATTGTTTCAACTATTACTAAACAAATGGGCATTTAACTGCTGTCTCATTCAGCCTGAATGGAAGGTAGCGATCATGCCCACCAGTACTGCTCATTGATTAAAGACACTCCATGAAAGCCATCCAACCTCCAGCATAATGCACATACTTCCTCTTACCCCACCTGTTTCAGCTCCATGCATCATCTCCATGGAATCAAAAATGGTGACTCCCTGTATCACCCAACCCAAACAGAAAGAAAAAGAAATAAATTACAAATTACAGTTGATACAAGCTGAACTATTTACATGTTTTTCTGTCAGATTTTCATGTCCCATCCAAATCTCCTTGAAGTTTTTCTCTCCATGCCCCATTTCCTTTCAGCTACCTGGGAGAGGCTCTTTCAATAAGCCCCTAAGCAGTACCAATTGTTTTTGTGGAGTTTCCTAGGTGGCATACTCTGCCAATTTTTGTTCTAATGGGGGATTCATCTCTGTCACAACTTTTCCAGCCTCGGTTTCTACAACGACATTCCCAGTTTCTGGGGGAAGCTCCTGAAAATCCTGTCCCCTTGTTACCTCCTCAGCTGGACCTTATGGATAATTGGGATTGGTCCTGGGCCCCAAACATATTCTGTATACCACTTAATTTATTCAAGTCAGTACTGTATAAAATCATTCTAGTGGAATAATATTAAGACAAAAAGGAAGAGGAGGATATGAAATCAGCGTATGGGACTGGATGCAACTGAAAAGATTTCAGAGGTGGAGATGCTACAGAAGACAAACAGAGGATAGGATGCCAAAGAAAATAATGCAAATGCAACCAAGGTCAGTAAGATCTAGAGGTCAGCCAACCATCAACTAGATGGCAGGACATTGTGCACAGGGACATGACTAGGCTTGGCTTAATGGAAGATTGCAAAGATCCTTTGGGATGAGAAGAAGTGGTATGATCTAAGTTCCCTTCCAAGATTTATCCATTTCAGGGATCCTACCTTCCTTCTGGTTTGAGGATCAGTAATGCCTTCCTGATGCATTTCCACACTGGTCCGTAAACCATCACCTTTCTTTGCTGTTGGTCACTGGTGAGGTGGCTGTTTAATGGGCAAAGTATCAAACTTGTGCTGGACCAGTGCAGTATAACCTATATCTTTGTTGGATCCGGACTTTCTTGACCAAAAAGTCTCTGTTGTGCTGCTCCTTGTTGATGTAACTGTGACAGGTTCGATAACAGAGACCCCCTAGGGATTGTCACCTGATGTGCTGAGACTACATCTGAGCCTGTTTTCTCTGCCAGTTTGGGCCTCCAGAACCCTGCCTTCTTGAGCCAGACATGCCAGTCTGCTCCAACACTGACCCAGGGTCTGAACCACATGCCCCAAAGCTGCAGACTTAACTGAAAACAGCTTAAGAAGTGTTCCTGTCTCCAGCACCCAGACACCCAACTCCCAATGGGATCCAAAACCCAAATAAATCCATTTTACTCTGTATAAAGCGTATATAGGATAAACGCATAAATTGTCTGCCCTCTATAACACTGATAGAGAGAGATGCACAGCTGATCGCCCCCCCAGTATTAATTAATTACTCTGGGTTAATTAATAAGCAAAAGTGATTTTATTAAGTATAAAAAGTAGGATTTAAGTGGTTCCAAGTAATAACAGATAGAACAAAGTAAGTTACCAAGCAAAATAAAACAAAATATGCAAATCTAAGCCTAATACAGTAAGAAACTGATTACAAATGAAATCTCACCCCCAGAGATGTTCCAATAAGCTTCTTTCACAGACTGGACTCCTTCCTAGTCTGGGTCCAGCAATCACTAACACCCTGGTAGTCACTGTCCTTTGTTCTAGTTTCTTTCAGGTATCTCTTTGGGGTGGAGAGGCCATCTCTTGAGCAAGCTGAAGACAAAATGGAGGGGTTTCCAGGGCCTTTTATATTCTTTTTCTTGCGGACGGAAACCCCTTTGTTCTCCTATGCAAAATCATAGCAACAAGATGGAGTTTGTAGCCACACATGGGCAAGTCACATGTCCATGAATGATTCAGCTCTTTGGAGGCCGATACCATTGTTTACATGTTAGTTTGAATGTTCCCAGGAAAGCTCAGATGTGGATTTGCATCTCCCAAAGTCTATTGTCAGTTAAGAGTTTCTTGATTGGGCACTTACTGAGAATAGTCCTTTCTCAAGAAGCTGACCAAATGCTTCACTGAGGCTACTTAGAATCAGACACATTGAAATACAAGTACATAGCCAATATTCATAACTTCAAATACAAAAATGATACTCATATACAGATGGCATAATCATAACCAGCAAACTACAACCTTTCCATAGACATCCCACTTGACCTCCTCTGTACAAGACCTGGTGCAACCATAGGACCCTGCTTGCAACAGTGATCTATAAGGTCACAGTTCATGTCAATAATGTCATAGTAACCACAATAGAAACTGGGATCTCTCCTTTTCCCCTTTCTCCTTTATAAAAAAATTTCTATACCAGTGCTTACTAGTTCCACTGGTTCACATTTTGCACCTGTGATTCTCTTTTGTTAATATTTGCTGTATGTCAGAAACATTCAGCAAATGAACAGGAATCTGTTCCAGTTTCAGACTCACAAGAACTAGCAACTGAGATTCTCCTGAGATCCTGGGTCTCAAAGCAGGTCTCAGGTCCCACTCCCCATCTTTCTTTTGATGGAAAGCTTTGATAGGATGTAGCAGAATTATGGTTCTGTCCCTGGAGGTAGTACAGCTTGTTCACTACAGATTGATTGCTTACAATTTTTTTTCATTTCCTAGAAACTTTGCCTCTTCATTTGATGCCTCCCTGTTCTTTGAACTGGGTCAGGGGCTTTCACTAGACAATACAGATTGATCTGTCCTGGCCCTCTTATGGCTCATATAACGGTAATTAACTCTGTCTAAGTCTCACTTGGTCAAGTTTGCATATGGTGAAAATGTAGGTGTGCTTCCATCTTGTGGTTTTAACTCAGTTGTTTTATTTAATTTTTCTCTGGGCTCATCACTCCACAAACACCACTCTCCTATGTCACACACCTAGAGAATTGTTACATTAAAATGGGATCTAGCATATTTTAAAATTGCTTCCATAGAAGTGGGCATATTTTTAAAGTGGCAGATCTAAACCATATTGTATTTCTCATGCCTTAGTATTTCAGTTTGCTTGGGTTTGTTGGGAAAGGGAGTGCCTCTTATACCTAAATCCTGCTGTCTTTCCATGTATAAGCTCCCATCAACCCCTAACTAGAGCCTCTGCTATAGTATACGTCAAATCCTGTGATGTATCTTATCCTTTATGTTGCATTAGATTTGAATCCTGAGGAACAAATTCTTCTCTCTCACTGCTGTAAATCTGGGGTAACTCCATTGACTGTAATATAGTTACTTTGTAGCTATGTCAGTGTATCTGAGAACATATTTTGAGTCCCTATGTATGAATGGATCAGATAGATCTATGTTTATACAGTACTTTCCATAAGATAGGGTATTTTACTGGTGCAAAATGCCGGGCAGTGAAGTTCAGTGTTTTCTTCGCACTAATCATGGCTTTGATTAGACATGGTATGATGGAGACTGTCTTGCAGGCAGGCATTAGCATTAGCACAGTCCTTTTGTGAACATGCAGTCAGGTCAATAAGTACATGATTATAAATTAGCTTGGTGGACTAGTGTGGCCATGAGCTGGGTCGAGTGTTCCTATTTCACATAATTGTTTGCTGCACCTGAATTAATTTGAGTGTTTAAATTCTGCATATTAATTCTTTGCTGCAGGAGGTAAAGCTTTAAGCTAATCCCTTTAATACTTTTCAGTATAAACACCTTAATCAAGCAACAGCTTTATAATTAGTTCTACTTCCAGACTGGATATAATTTCCTGCTTTTATTGTTCATAACTTATTCCAACTTTTAATCACAATGATTAGACTTCAGAATGTCAGCATCAATGGACTCTCATAGAAACCAGGATAGTTAAAAAAAGAGAGGTTTGTAAAATTCAGGTTTTATAGAGCATAGTTTCTACCTCACAATTTTTTTACAGCATCACTAAGATTCTCTCTTCCTTGTGGATTTTAGTCACAAGATTAAGATGAGTTATTGAAAGTAGTAGCTGAACATCTGTATTAAAAAGAGAGTGTAATTGATATAGAATTATACATATCAGTTCTGTTGGGTGTGAAAAATACAGACATGATTTGATTTTATAACAGCAAAGAGCACTCCAACAAATATCCTTGTACAGTAAACCTCATGGTATGTAAATAATGGTTTAGCTACTAAAGATGTGCTGATCCATTCTCCTTTTTATCTATTTTCCCACTGAGCATTTGGAAGAACAAATTATCTCTGGCAATAAGAGCATTCGGATGGTCAGGTTACATGGTTAGGGAGGCAGCATTTTAAATTAAGAGTCTTAAATTGACATTCAAATTAAATATATTCAGACAGTTATTTGTGTTAATTACATGCAGACCAATTGATTATTAAAAACATACTCGTTGAGCTTTAGCAGAGCTGTAACACTGAGGAACCTTTTACAGTGTTAAATATTAATGAATATGCTTTAAATAATCAATTGGACAACATTTAACATATAATAACTGTCTTAATAAATCTAAGTTAAATGCATATTTGAGATGCTGAATTTAGAGTTGTTGCCATTTGGAATTAGACCTATGCAAACAAGAGTATAAAATCAGGTTAAAATTCTCTGTGGATTCCAGTTGAAAAGATTATAACTGTACTCCAAGTAAGATAGTTTATACCTTAGGTTGGCTTCTTGACTTAAGGGAAACCACTTTTCTACTAAATCACAATGGCAAAAACCACACTGCTTAGTGAATATGGCCAGTTTCTGTTGAATAGTATGTTAGTGACTCTGAGAGTGCTTAAAAATAATTATTTAGGGTTTTTTTTAAAATACCCATTGAATAATTATTAGAACACTCATATTGCTGATGGGAAAAAAATGAATTAATATTAAAAATATATAAACATTTATTTGTAAAACGTCCCAACATGTATTTGTATG
This sequence comes from Lepidochelys olivacea, assembly GCF_965140295.1. Classification (NCBI taxonomy): domain Eukaryota; kingdom Metazoa; phylum Chordata; order Testudines; family Cheloniidae; genus Lepidochelys; species Lepidochelys olivacea. The sequence goes on along the minus strand of NC_140415.1, from coordinate 80,652,519 downwards.
TAAGCTCCAATCCGGCAATTTATTCCACTTGGGCAGACCCTCTTTGAAGTCAATGACATTGTGTGGGCACAGAAGTCTGCCAGTAGAGAGCCTCGTTGACTTCAGTTGGGGGTTCACCCACAAGGAGTTAGTCATAGGATGGGGCCCTTTGTTAGAATTTAGTGCTGCTTCAGACTCCTTTTGGAAATGCATACATTTTTTAGTTGATGACAAATGCATTTTTTGTGTTTAAAAATATTAGTCTTAGGTTGTAGTATAGCAATTTAACTCTTAGTTGGTTCATTTCATGACTGATGTGACCTTTCTGAGTACGGGATAGAAGGGTGCAGAAGGCCCTTAACTCAGAAGAATCACAGGGGTTGTTCCACTTCATGCTATCAAAAGTTGCTGAAGATGCACACTGTCAGGAATCAGGGCCTGCAGCCCAGTCTTTGGGCAACGTAACGAGTGCAGCTGGCTTGTAATACACTCCCTGATTGACAGGAGATGTCAGCAGACCAGCTCTTAAGGCCATTGGCAGTTTGGTGGCTGCTCAAAGCATTTGCCTACAGCTCTGATAGCTTCTATACCTGCTTGTTCCCAGCCTTGACTCACTCCAGGAAACCTGGCTCTGACCTTTGGCTCTGATTTCTGACTTTGGCTCTGATCTTTGGCTCTAGCATTTAGTCTCTGACTCTGGTTCTGACCCTCGGCTGTGATTCCTGACTTCTGATTCTGCTTTTGACCTTTGGCTCTGGCATCTGGCTTCTGACTCCAAGTCTGGCCCTAGGCTCCTATTCCTGGCTACCAAGTCCTGCTCCAGTCACTCGGAATGATTGTCCATGTCCCAGTCATTCACACACACAAGAGGACTGCACACCCATGTCCGGCAGAGCTAGGCTCCATGGTGACTTTGGGGAAGAAAATGAAGATGTGTATGTCTGGAGGTAAAAATACAGGCTGAGTTAAACTAGGGGAGAGTGCCACAGTGACAGTGGGGGGGACAGACACAGCCACTGTTCCACCCTTATTGCCCTTCCCCATGCTTGGTGGTTGGGTGTGGATTCCATTCTCCAGACCCAGGTAGTTTCCTTGTACAAAATCCATTTATTCGGGGTTTGGAGAGGGGAGGTGAATTTTACCCATAATGAACAGGAGTTTATTTATAGTATGATAAACATTCTCAAATGGAATGAGAACTTCACCTGCCATGAAACTATAGCTTATATGAAAGAAAACAAAGCTGACTATTGCATATGGAAAACACTCAGGATTGGAGACCAGTTTTCCTGTTGTGCAAACCTGAATTCTCATTGTTCTTATTAAAACCCCCTACAATGGGGGTTTGAAAGATTGGATTGGCAGCCGATCCTGATTAATGCATTCATGATTAAATTTAAACTATATTGCAATGAAAGGCATGAGAATTAAAATAACAGTGACATAGGGAATACTTGATTAGAAGAACATTTATTTTCAGTTTACAAACTTTATTCTTTACACAGTATCTTTATTTATTTATTTTTGCCTGTGGATCTAATATTTTAGTATTGATACTTAGCTACTTTTTTCTTCTATTTTGTCCTTTACTTGCCACGTATTAGTGAATGAAAAATGAGGTTAAAAGGGGAACGTTTCCTAAAATTCTACTTTTACCTTGTTTGATTTTCTCATTGGTATGGTATTATCTAATCAAAAAGACTTCCACCGGCAGCCTTTTGGGAAGTGTTCTTTGTTAAAGGAAATCTTTTATTTCATTCTGCCAAAGAAATGAACCAATTTGATATGATCCTTTTATCTCAGAGAAAGGGCACAACTTCTTTATTTTCAAGGTTGTGCATTTTTTTTCCACTGTAAAACATACTATGCTATTGAAACCATAATTATATGTTCTTGTCAGTCAATCTTAACCTACTACAGTATGGTTATGGCATTTTATCTAAAAAGAGAATGATTAAAGGCTTTGAATGAAATGAAACGTACACATAGTAAAGAAAGTATAATGCATGTTGTTAGATTTCTGGAGAGGAAGAGACAGAGATTACCAATATTTGATTTTTCACAGGCATTAAATAATTATTTAAGGATAGCTGTAATAATGTTAAGGGGAGTGACTCTTCCATTTCCTTTTTGTTGTCCTTGTAACTTCTGCATAAATGAAATCATTCAAGTATTTACATAATGTATATACATTAAATCAAATTTGGAAATAATACTTAAAATAAGATTAACATTAATGAAAAGGGAAAAAAACACACTGAACCCCGTGTTAATATGAGAGACTGTGGTTTCACAATGAGGAAAGCTTCAGAATTTGAAAATCAAAACCAAAAATGCTTTACTAATTAGCATGTTCCCCATGAGAAAATAAAGTGCCAGAATGTTTTCCATGTATCAATAAAACTACAATCCTGTGTTCCTCTCGTTACAGTGTGTATGGTAACACCCATTGTTTCATGTTCTCTGTGTATATAAATCTCCCCACTGTATTTTCCACTGAATGCATCCGATGAAGTGAGCTGTAGCTCACGAAAGCTTATGCTCAAACAAATTGGTTAGTCTCTGAGGTGCCACTAGTCCTCCTTTTCCTTTTGCGAATACAGACTAACACGGCTGCTACTCTGAAACCTGCCAGAGAGCAAGGAGATTTTCTCTTCTACTGTGTTCTCAGTGCTGCCGCTACTGGCACTCAGTCAATGTGGAGCCAACTGGGGAAGAAAAAGTCGATAGCAGGTAGCCTCAAGGCCTTGCTGATGGGGAGGTTAAGATGGGGATTAAAAGCAGAGTAATGGGATTAATTGGTAGAATAGTTACTGGGATACTTCCAGAGTCCCACTGCCCCGACCCCCCAACAATCAAAGGTACTTATATGAGCTCTATCACCATAGTATCTGAACTCCTCAGTCTGTAATGTATTTGTACTCCCCACACTCTTGTGAGGTAGGGGAGTGCCGTTATATAGATGGGAAACTGAGACTTAATGATGCAAAGTGACTTGCCTACAGTCAGACAAAAGGCCTGTGGCAGAGCAGGGACTTGAATCTAGGTTTCTCAAGTTATAGGATAACGACTCAGGCTAGAGAAAGAATGGTCCAGCGGTTATTACAGGCTCTCCCTTCATTCCCCCGAACAGTTCCCCAGGCTGCTTCAGAGTCCATCCAATGTCCTGGACCACACAGGCTTCTCCAGGCTGCCTATCATCCTTGCTCGTTGCTCCTCAATCCAAACCGCTACACGTTCTGAGAGCACAAAAGGTGAAAATAGATGGCACACTCTGAGGGGACCAAAGGGAGAATAGGACTAACTTGTTTAACAAGTTCTTCCTGTTCTCACTGTAAGACTGTACTCTCTGGCAATTTCCTTCTCTGCATGGGGCCTATAGTTTTTGAAGTCTTCCAACAACAAAACTTGCTCAAGTTGTAAGCTAGGAGTCAGGAAAACGTAAGCGCCTCCTTTATATAAATTTACCAAACCCTCAAGTATGTGTTATTGTGATCTTGTGTACAATGTTAGTGTGGAGGCACAAGCTCTACAGTGAATACATTTTCTTTTCACTGATGTGCATATCTAATATGTCAATAGTGGAAATATTCCATCCTTTATCCTTGTCACTTCCCTCACCTTTCTGACTTGAACTTCCATGTAATTGTGACCCAATGCCAACTAGCAGAGGGGAGTACATCATACTGTAACTCACATCAGGCCTGACACACTCATTACCACTAACACATTGTCCTATATTTATCGAAAAGGTGTCATGTAAGGTATCATATGTAAGCTGGTGACACACTAGTCCTAAAAATCATTGTATGATGTATGTACAGGTCATGTACAAAAAGTTATAGGGCATACGTTTATAAAATGTGTTTGGGAGGCAGTGCATTAACCCAGCCTGCTCTAGACAAAAGAATGTGTATTTACCTGTCTGACTGCCTTGATTATAGGCAGAGAACAATGTTAAGTACATTTGCATATAAGAAAAACAAAGGCATCAAGCTAACAAGCAGCAGAGAAGCCCTCACATCTCCCCTGCTCCAACCCCCTGCCCCAGCCCTGATCCCCCTCCTGCCCTCTGAACTCATCAGTCCCAGCCTAGAGCACCCTCCTACATCCCAAACCCCTCATCCCCAGCCCCAACCCAGAACCTGCACCCCCAGCCAGAGCCCTCACCCCCCTGCACCCTAACTCCTTGCACCAGCCCAGAGCCCCCTCCTGCATTCTGAATCCCTTAGCCCCAGCCAGAACCCTCCTGCACCCCAAACCCCTCATCCCTGGCCCTACCCCAGAGCTCACACCCCGAGCTGGAGCCCTCTCCCTCTCCCTCTCCCCCTCCCACACCCCAACCCCTTAAGCCAGCCTGCTGAAAATGAGCAAGTGAGTGAGGGTGAGGAGAGCAAGCGACCAAGGGAGGAGGGATGGAGTGAGGAGGGATGGGGCCTCGGAGGAGTGGTGGGGCAGGGGGCGGGCAAGGGTGTTTGATTTTGTGCGAGTAGAAAGTTGGCAACCCTAGTTCACTGATTGTCCGCCTCACCAGCAAACTCCTTCAAGCACTCGCAGACTTGCAGGTAACAAACTGAGCTGAGACACAGTCTAATCTCCAGTAAAACTCTCACTTGCTGAGACAGTGTGGTAACACAGTGGTTTACAGTTCTGGGTATCTTGAGCCGAACATCACAGTAATGGAAAGGGATTTCTTTTTATGCAGGATTAGAGGATGATGAGGAATTATAGATAAATGTGTTTCATGTGAAATAGGCACCTTCTGTTTTTTCCTTGTTAAAAGCAGAGAATAGGTATGCATTGTATGCATAAGAATGGAAACTTGAACATTTGACTGCAAATCACACAAAATGTATGATCTAATAGGTAAAATTGGAAAATGATTATGATTGGAGATCTGTTCTTGAGCTCAAATTGTGGGAGAGTTGGTGAGCCCTTTTACATTGACACTAGTTGCGTTCTGTTATTTTCTTTGTTGGGCCTGTCCTGTAGTAGGTGACTTCTGGGCACTCTTCTGGCTCTGTCAATCTGTTTCTTCACTTCAGCAGGTGGGTATTGTAGTTGTAAGAATGCTTGATAGAGATCTTGTAGGTGTTTGTCTCTGTCTGAGGGGTTGAAGCAAATGCGGTTGTATCATAGAGCTTGGCTGTAGACAATGGATCGTGTGGTGTGGTCTGGGTGAAAGCTGGAGGCATGTAGGTAGGCATAGCGGTCAGTAGGTTTCCGGTATAGGGTGGTGTTTATGTGACCGTCACTTATTAGTACCATAGTGTCCAGGAAGTGGATCTCTTGTGTGGACTGGTCCAGGCTGACAATGATGGTGGGATGGAAATTGTTGAAATCATGGTGGAATTCCTCAAGGGCTTCTTTTCCATGGGTCCAAACGATGAAGATGTCATCAATATAGCACAAGTAGAGTAGGGGCATTAGGGGAGGAGAGCTGAGGAAGCGTTGTTCTAAGTCAGCTGTAAAAATGTAATACTGTGGGGCCATGTGGGTACCCCATAGCAGTGCTGCTGATTTGAAGGTATACATTGTCCCCAAATGTGAAATAGTTATGGATGAGGACAAAGTCACAAAGTTCAGCCACCAGGTTTGCCGTGACATTATCGGGGATAGTGTTCCTGACGGCTTGTTGTCCATCTTTGTGTGGAATGTTGGTGTAGAGGGCTTCTACATCCATAGTGGCCAGGATGGTGTTTTCAGAAAGATCACCGATGGATTGTAGTTTCCTCAGGAAGTCAGTGGTGTCTCGAAGATAGCTGGGAGTGCTGGTAGCGTAGGGCCTGAGGAGGGAGTCTACATAGCCAGACAATCCTGTTGTCAGGGTGCCAATGCCTGAGATGATGGGGCGCCCAGGATTTCCAGGTTTATGGATCTTGGGTAGCAGATAGAATACCCCAGGTCGGGGTTCCAGGGGTGTGTCTGTGCGGATTTGTTCTTGTGCTTTTTCAGGGAGTTTCTTGAGCAAATGCTGTAGTTTCTTTTGGTAACCCTCAGTGGGATCAGAGGGTAATGGCTTGCAGAAAGTGGTGTTGGAGAGCTGCCGAGCAGCCTCTTGTTCATATTCCGACCTACTCCTGGAAATGTGCTGGAAATGGCCCACCTTGATTATCCCTTCAAAAGGTTTTCTCTCCCCCCACCCCACTCTCCTGCTGGTAATAGCTCATCTTAAGTGATCACTCTCCTTACAATGTGTATGATAAACACCCATTTTTTCATGGTCTGTGTGTATATAAATCTCCTCACTGTATTTTCCGCTTTATGCATCCGATGAAATGAGCTGTAGCTCACGAAAGCTTATGCTCAAAAATTGGTTAGTCTCTAAGGTGCCACAGTACTCCTTTTCTTTTTGCGAAAACAGACTAACATGGCTGCTACTCTGAAACCTTTAGTACTACCTTTCAAGACAAGCTCTAAAATTTGAGAAAACGATCACATAGGGCCAAATTCTGCTCTATTATTCTCACGCAACTCCATTAAATTCAGGGATGATACTTTTATATAAAGGAGAGCAGAATTTGGCTCTTTATTGTGAAACCAGCCTCTTAGAATGTCATCCTAAATATGTATATGTTCAGTATTATTCATTTACCCTTCAAGTTTGTTTAAAGCAGTTTGCTAATGTTTGTTGGGTTTAGCTGAACATGCAGTGAACAGTATTGTTTTTCAATTGTTTTTCAATTGTTACATTACATAAAGCCTTGGTTGATCCTTGCATGCAGTGTGGCTTGTCTCTTTTGAGCTCCCAGGCAACAATAACCTCTCATCATGATTACAGAGCCTCCTGCAGAAAGATGGGCCTAATCCCAGCGCTCCATGAACTCAGTAATCTATTTCAATCAGGACTTGATGGATTTGACAGGCCATCTGTAGCCAAGTAAGACAGATTCAAGGCAGATCAAAAACAGAGATGCTTGTGAAATCTTTGGGAAAAGCTTTCTACTGTTATACAGATTACTGTGCAAACAAAAATGCACAGCCTAAGAGAGAATTAGAATACAAACACCAAAAAGCATTGTTCAAGACAAAGAAACGAAAGCAAGAGTAAAGGAAAATGCATTAAAACTTTCAACTGTATTGTGAATAGATATTTATATTACAATGATGAATTCTATACTGTTCTATTCTATGAAGGTTCTGATACAGCATTTATCACTAGTATCTGAGTGCTTCATGACACCTAAACTGGATGCCTGAAGTCTAAAGTATCTTTGTTATAGCCCTCTGAACTATGGCCTTAATCCTACAAAAGATTTTATTTGAGAGGACCCTTGCTCCCATATAGAGTTCTGTTGACTTCATTGGGGCTATGTCTTTGCAGGATCAGGGTCAAAAGTGTTGTCCATTTGTGTAAAATTGAACAGTTACGTTACACAAGGACAATCAAAAATGACAATACTCTCTTGATTCATCTATTGATGTATCAGAAACTATTTTTAAAGCATAAACCCTAATTATTCTATTTTATTTTACAGGTAGCAAAAACAGAAACAAAAACTAAATATTTCTAGCTCCCAGGTATTTTAAAGGGTGTTTTAAATTTTCATCTGGGTGACAAAGCAAAGCAATTAATTTAAGGTGTTCTGTTTGTTTGAAACTGAAATGATCTATGATAGTTGAACATTACTTACCATATTACCAAATCTATTTTTAATATAGCCCCTGGCAACTTACTTTGGTTATGTACGATTTAATTGCTGTTGGAAAGGTTTAGAATTACTCTAAATATTTAAAGTAAAACAAGTTATTAAATGCACTATAGCTGCTTTTAATGCATGGTAAAAGTGCTGTTAGTGAAAATAATGGCGAGATATAAATGTAAAGTGGTTGCTTTTTCTGTACACCCTTTGGATATTCTTTATCTTTCAACAGCTCAGCTGGCTACTGTGACTTAACCAGCAAGATTTAAATAAAAAATTCTTAATCCATCCAGCCTACTTTGCTTTAGGGATAAACTGTACACAGTAGCTGTTAATCTAAAAATTTTATCTAGCATTTCAAAGAATAGGTTCACAAATGATTCTGAAATAAATTAAACACTTGGCACAGAAAGTAAATCTTTCCTATTCTCCTTCATATAATATAAATCTCAAGAAAAATCTCAATTTTCAGGAGAAACACTGCATATTCTCTCTTGCTCTTTCTCTTTCTCTGTGTGTTTGTGTGTGTGTGTGTGTGTGTGTGTGAGAGAGATAGAGAGAGAGAGAGAGAGAGGTAAGTAAGGAAGTGAACCTTTTGTTCCCACTAAACTCACAGGCACATAATGAATGTAATCTGGAGAGTGTTTAGTAAACAGATATATTTTAAACAAACAATGGTAGCAATTTTGAAATGCAGCTTTTATTAGTACCTTATTTCTGAGCATTTCTTCAGAAATCCCTTGCAACGTAACCACATAAAACTATACTCCCATGTTTCCTTTTTAACCTGCATCTTTTTGAGTATGTGCTTTGGTTCTTTTCAGGTTTTTCAATCTAATTGCTACTGTGTACAGCTGAATTCCCCATTGAGCACTAATAGCATGTTAGAAGAGAGTGTGAAAAAGTCAAAGGAAATGGCTGTCTTTAATAAATATAAAAGACATCTTCTCCTTCTCTAATTTTAAATTCAAGGATATCTTCACATGAATAGATTCAAAGCCAGAGAAACACACAACAACAGGTCTGGTTATATGGTTTGTTAAACACAAAATAGAGCTGTACAGCACAAATTCTGCTTCTGTCATGACTGGAAAAGTAATAACATGTTTAGAAGAGAACACATTTTAATGAAGATACATCTGATACAAGGAGGAAAAAGAGGAAAGAAATTCTTCTATCTGACCTGTCATAACAGACTACATGAACATATGCATGCTCATTTTATGCAGACAGTAAGGGGGAAAAGTAGCCAAAATCTGATTAATTTTATAAGTGTACTGCAACTTCTCTGTTAGATCTTGACCATTATGTTCACTTCCCTTCATTCCACTAATTCTCACAAAGATCCCCACGAGCAAGAAAATGGGAATTCTAATTTGCATTTCCTTGGTTAGGCTGAGTCTGGACATAGATACAAGCTGAGCATAATTTAACTTTGTGGAGAATAGGAGAGGCAGAAAGAGTGAATGCTCAGATGTATGTAATACCATAATCATCCTCTATTATTGCTGCAATCTGAGGGAACCATAAAATGTTCAAAATAGGAGTACACTTAACTCCTCTTCACTGGGTGTTTTTGTCTTATGGAAACTCACTGAGGCTTCATGAGGGGAGGTGTGTGGGGCAGTGGGAAGGGGGTAGGTACTGGTAACAAAAGCTTATGCTCAAATAAATTTGTTAGTCCCTAAGGTGCCACAAGTACGCCTTTTCTTTTTGCGAAACAGACTAACATGGCTGCTACTCTGAAAACTGAGCCTTGATAACTTTAAATGTTTATGCCTCGAGTGAAGACATTGCCAACCCTGTTTTGCTCGCTCTCATTCACACACACTTCCTTCCACATCCTCAGGCAGAAAAACTGATCTGAACTTAAATATATTTGGGGAGTTGGACAAATACTCTAAAATGATTGCAAAACTGGCTTGAGAGGACAAAAAAAGGTAGTTATCAGAGGACTTATTAGTCTTCCAGCCTATTGTGAAGGGGCAGTACAAGGAGGAGGAAAAACAGACTTGTTCAATGTAACTGAGAACAAGGAAAAACATGCAGTTATTCTTTTGTCAGCTGTGGGCAATGCTTTTCTTGGGTGTTAATGCACATTCTTCAGTCAGTGGATATAATAAAAACAAACTGTTTAAAAATAAATTAAGTACAGGGGAGGTTTTTGTTGTACTTCATTGGGTAGGTTTTTTAAACAGTATTTTAAATAATTTTCACACATTTTCAGAACTTTAGGGATTTAATAAAAAAAACGGTTTGAGAGAAGTATCCCTTTTTGACACATTACATGCACCCTGTCTAGTGTGATGAGTACTGAATGGCCTTTTAGCATCTTATTCAGCATTCCCTTGGTGTGTTGCACATGGAATTGAACAAAAAGGCACTTCCTTCCTTTTCTCTTCTGGCACTGAACTGATTTGAGGACTTGGTGTGTAATTTGAGGTCTGGAGGGGAAAAAAGAAGCAAAAGTGATTGAAGACCACCATGTGTGGTTAATAGAAAAGGATGGAAAGATGACAGGAAGAAGAGGAGGAGGATATGGGCTAAGAAAGGGGAGAGGAGAAATCCAGGAAGAATACTGAAAGGTAGGGGGGTTACTCTCTTGGCGTTGTAGGTGGTGGGAAGCAGTACAGGATTTTAGCTTCTCACCAGGTTGAAGGGCAGTGCTCAGAGCTGGTGTGGGTCACCACCAGAGCACAGCAAACAAAAACCCAAAGGTGCCCCTGAGGTCGGAGTCCTGAGGAGATGTGAAGATGGGGAAGAGAGACAGAGCAAGAAGGAAAGGCAGACTGATTTTGAATGGCAAAAACTGCCACTACCCCTGCCTGTCAAGAAGAAAAGCTCAGCTGAAAATTACTCTTTCCTTTTCTTTCCTTTTTGTTGCTCCTCAGAGACTTGAAGCTTCATAGGTGGCTGGTAGGTTCTAATGAACATCTTTTCCTGTGAACCTTGACATTGCCTTAAAAACCCAATTTCAGGTTTTTAAATGATAGTTACACTCACATATTAGGCTGAAAAACCTTTGCCAATTAATAAGGGCTCTGGGAATATTTTCTGAAAAATACAGAAAGGATGTTTGGTTCCAGCTTGTTATCATATTTTAGATATCATACTTGTATTTTCTTGTTTTCTAATATTTGAAATTAGAATTGAAATGATTCCAGAAAACGACATAGTGTTTGCCCCACAAAATTATTACAGCGACACGATAAACAACAAAACTGTGTTGATATATTATGACAGTTAATGACTTGTTGTCAAAAGCATTACACCTTGGGCAATTAACACATGGGTTACTTTACCTGTTAAAACTGGTTTCTTGGAAATTGTTGCTTATTGGATGAGAAAATGTCTTCTGTGTAACTTTTTTTATTGAGTGTCTATAAAATGCACAATATCCATATAAAGGGACACAGACTAGAGGTGCGTGTCCACACTGCTAAATGATCACAAGGAGCACACAAGCAAAGCCTTAATTTTGCGGAGAAGGTACTGCTGGAGGTAATAATAAGTCTCCACTTTCCAAAATGAGCAGTGAGATTGCATTAAAGGAGCAGTTCCACTCGTTCAGGTCAGTGGAATCTTTTTATATATATTTAATGAAGACTACTTTATACTATTTTAACTGTGATCTGTTTGCTACTTTTAAACTGTCAGAAGGTGAGGGGAAGGTTCATGAAGAGTCCATGAGAGTCTGCGCAATCTCATGCATGAAGAACTGCATAAACAAATTCTAGTTAGAAAGATAGATGCTGGTGATTACTTTTAATCTGATGGGAAGCATATTAAAGCAAATTCTGCTAAAAAAATAGTACGCCCCCATTTAGGAGTATAAAAGAACCAAGTACAGGTTTCAATAAGCCGTTTGTTTTGAAAACCTCTTTTTATTTGGCACTGGGTTACAAGCATCTTTTGGATCAGTCTAGGGGTCATGATCCCAAGAGGAGTTACAAACAGGTGTTGAAGTTGCGACTATCCTGCCCTTCCTACGTGGCTAAACTGGAGGGGTCAGAGGTAGATCCCAGCTTGGTGGAAGGGGGATCCATCCTATGGAACCCTGATATAGAAAAGGGGTCCCAGTATGGAAAAAGCTAGGAGCCACTGTCTTAAACTTTGGCTTAAACCACAGTTTGTGGCGGAATAAGACAATGAATTAGCAGGTTTTAAAATTAAATATACCCTTGTACAAAAATAATTGACTGTCATTAAATGGGGGAATAGGGTATGCAGTCTCCAAATAAATAAGATATAAATGATTTACACTTGAAATTGTGTTAAGAAGATACGTGATTATAAAAGCATAAATAAAAGGAGACTGGGCTCTGTTTCCACTGTAGTTGAAACTGTAGAAACAACTATGTTGAAACGTTGCTAAAAGAATACTATTGCAGTTTCTCCAATCAGCATGAACAGGGATCTATAAGCCTAATTCTGCTTTTGGAGATGCATGGACAACGGCCTTTGGCTTCAAGAGATATCCACACATATCTGAAGGTACAATCTGACCTCATGTTAAAACTTTGTTGTAAACCCATGCTTCAGAGTATCTAATAAATATAGTTTGACCAGCACAGGTTTTTTTGTTAGTTTTCACACACACAAACACACACACACACACACACACACACACACACACACACCCCTACGCATGACAAGGAAACAATGATAGAAGCCTGCCAACAGCGTGTTTAAACTATGGTTTCTAGAATGGTATTTAAACTTTCTGCTAGCATTTTCAACAGTAGCGTGTAAAAGACCTTAATTAGCTTCATTCAAATTTCCTTTTTGTTTTACAAGAACTTCTAAAATCAGCTCATGAAGCAGTTGCATTTTTTCTCTTAAATATGTTTTTTTCTTTGAATAAAAAGCTAATTTTCTATACAAACTTTAATGGAAGATTTATTAATGTAATAATGTCAGAATGACTTCTGAGATCTAGTTAACCCATGAAATGTTCTTGGCAAGCTGCAATATTCATTAACTATAGTCATTAAACCTCTAGTAAATAATCCTTTTTATATATTTAAAAAAAAGTTTAGGCATGCTGATAGTCTGGGCAGGACTCATGCTCTATTTGTCTGACAGAGACTGAGATGTACAATTAAAAGTGCCACTAAGTGGCAATAACATCTTTATGAAGATGGTTTTGTAAGTAATTCAGGCCAAAGATCCGCACTTAAACAGCTTCCCATTCACTTTACGTGGCATCCTTTACATACATTATTTGGCTATGAAACAGAATCACAGTGAGAGTCAAATTCTATGTTTTTGCGAACTCACATACAGAAGTGTTTCTTTGGCAGATGCTTGCGCTGCCTAAGGTTGTTCAATTTATTTTGTATGCTGTCCTTACATTTCTTGGAGGGGGATCTGACAGTGAGCAGGTTTAGTTTATCTCCACATATTGCAATGTGGGCCAAATGCAGTCTTAAAAAAATCCAAACAAACAAAAACACATCCACAACTTACGATCTGGTTTGAGCTCTGTTGTAAAATCAATGCCGACTATGGGTCTGTTGCTCTTAACTCAATCTCTAATGAACTGTAGGTGTGACTTGAATAATAAGAGGCACTACAGAACGTGCTGTCATGTGTTCACAACCAAATTGCATCACATTCCTCTAATACACCAACAGTTTCACAAAGGCAAGCACAAACACAGCAGTGTACATCTGAGACTTCTATACATATTATTGTTAACTGGTTGTAATTGATTTAGAATAATTTTGACCTTACTAGATGACTCAGCATAATGTGATTTTTGCAGTTGTGCATGAATGAACTCGTGTATGATCTATTACTGCTTAATTTTCCTTTTGTCAGACTACAAAATCAAGAGAAACCACATTATTTCTGAAGACCTTACAGCAGAAGGTACTGTTGAATAACCATGTCTAGATAAAATCATAATTAACTACCTTAACCAACATGTCAAACATGTTACATGATTGTATTCATGGGATTATACTGATAAGCAAATAAAAATGTGATAATTTTCTTTGAAGCATGTTAGTTCACATGCTTTCTCTTTCCCTCTTACATGTTTGGTCTGTATGCTATATATTATGGAGATGTCAGCAGCAGCTCCATAAGTGCAAATCTCAACATAACTTTAAGTAGAAATGAAAGCCCTGTTTAATACTTCAGTAATTTAATCCAGTTTTCAGATTTGGCATAGCGATGTTTCAAAGCATAGTTGGTGTGTGTTTGTGTGAATACAGATGTACTAGTGTTGGTATGCATGTTTTTCTGAATTAAAAAAAAAACCTATATTTTGCTTTTCTTGCTCATTGTGTCAGTTGTGTGCCTTGTTTATTTAGGCAGAGCTAATTATCAGTGGTGTTCTATGCCCTGAATTTAACTTGAAAGAAATTATTGTTCATTTTTAAAATGATTTCATTTGAGACATTTTTAAATGCAACTATTTGTATAAAGTATGAAAAAGACAGGAGAAAAAATATAATCCAAATCTTTCACTACCCTGTACAAAAAATTGAATAAGTATATGTATTAAAAGTGACAGAGATAGATGAGATTGGTTTAGTTTTTTTGCTTGACAGCATTTTCCCACAACATATGTTCAGTGCTATCAGGGTTATTACAGAGAACACTGACTAATCAGGTAGACCGATTCACAAACATTGACTGGAACACATGGTGACCTCTCAGTGTTAAAAAGGACCATTATGGTCATTTGTAAACATGGTCAGATAATGTGAGTATTTATCATTTTGATTTTCAGCCACAGTCTTAAAACTAGTTTTTGTCTGTTTCGGTGATTTGGTAAGGAAGAAGCTTGTCACTTGGTCTTGTTTGATGCTGCATAAGAGAAATGAAGAAAAATTCTGATATCCTTTTCTTAGTGGGCCTAATATTGATTGAATCTATAGGAGCTTTACCTTTAAAAACAGTTTGTGAGCATAGTTTTGAAAACAGGGAAACATTAATTATGATTAATGTCCGGTATAGCCTCTTTCTGCTACTTTAAACCTTAATACCAAACCTTTTATTACATCTACTATTACAAATACTACATCTGTGTAAAAAGGTTAAGTAAATCTGATTATAGGGAGAAGCAGTTCAAGTTCTACATGACTGATGTAGCCAATGGTAAGTGGTTTGCTGACCTAATTTTACAGCCGCTCACAGAATAAATTTGTAAACAAATTTGTCTGTATCTACAGCAATCACATGCAGTAGCCAATACGAAGTCTTTTATTGCAAGAGATTTCTGTGATACTTGCTCTAGCTGTTAGAGATCAACCTTAACACCTTTTACTAGATGAGTCAAAGACTTGTAGTTGCTGGGGCAGAAAGAAATAATTTAAGTCATACACCTTGGCTGTATTTAGTAGAGCTGCAGTGAGCTCTTTGCCAGAGATTCAAACTGAAGATACTGAAAATAAGGTACTTCTTGAAGCACTACATTCTATGATTTTATAAACCCCTTTAGGTTTTCAATTGACAACCTTCATTGCTCCATTAAAGCGGTGATAAAGATTGATTTCCCCTTAAAATTTTCCTACAAAAATAGTTTAATTGGGAATTAAAATTGCGCAAAGTGATGTCTTGAAATCTTAAAGTTACAGTTCAGAACAAGTTCAAATCAAATTTTTCCATCCCACTCTTAATTTTCCATAAACGTAAGTTAAGATCTTCCTCAGCTGATCAGCAAGTTGCTTGCTTGCCAAACAGGTTTTCATAACTCCAATAGAGAGTTGTTCTCATTCTAGGTTCATAAACTCATAACAATATCGATGTTAGAGCTAGAAAGGACCTCTTAAGTCATCTAACCCATCTTCTTACCAGTGCAGAGTTGTTCCCTCCTAGACATTTTCAAGTGTTCTGCTATATTCCAGTTTTAAATCTACCAAGTGATGGGACCTCTATCCATTTCTTTTGCAGGAAGACAAGGATTCCAGACCTACTTCCAATGAAGTCAGTGGCAGTTTTGCTATTGACCTCAAGGGAAACATGATTGGGTCCCCATTCTACAGCCAAGTAGATTTCTCTGACATGAATTTTTCTTTATATTAAAATTTTCCTTCCTTAATATCAGACCATTAGTTTGTTATACCCCCTTTTTATTTGGGGAAATCATTCTTCCCCTCCCTTAATGTTTGCACTTTTTTATATATATTGGACTGTTATGTCTGCCCTTAACCCCCAATTTGGTAATGAACTTAAGCATGTGCTTAACTTTAAGCATCAGAGTAGTTCTACTGAAATCACCTGTTACTTCAATTCAGTGTGTAAATCAGGTATTTGCACATAAAAATAGCTGTTGAAATGTGTAACTAGCAATTTATATATGTAGAGCATACACATATAGATACATAATAGTGTGCAGACCCTGGGCCTAAATGGCATACTGAACCCTTAATTCACCAAGCTTTCTTCCTGAAGAAAAAGTAAATGAAGTAAAGTAAATGAAAACAAAATATGTAACCCGCTTTTGAATTCTCACTAATTTAATTCTTTGTAAGAAAATCTGACCCCAACCACCATTATCAGGGAAGGAACAATGTACATAGATTTCATTTATGTTGAGTAAACCTGGCTGGGAATTTTCCAGCTGAATGATTTTCTGATGAACAAGGCCCTTTTCTTAAAATCAAAGTTTTCCACAAGAATATCCACTTATCTGCCTGTAAGCTCTCTACTCTCCCACCCCCACTCTTCAGTAGTCACAATAACAAGGAGTCCTAGTGGCACCTTAGAGACTAACAAATTTATTTGGGCATAAGCTTTCATGGCCTAGAACCCACTTCATCAGATGCATGGAGTGGAAAATACAGGAGCAGGTATAAATACATGAAGAGATGTGAATTGCCTTACCATGTGTGAGGTTAGTCTAACCAGACAATTCAATTGACAGCAGGATACCAAGGGAGAAAAAATAACTTTTGAAGTGGTAATGAGAGTGGCCCATTTCAGAATGTAGTCAGCTGCCTGCTGGGGGAGGCAGAGGTGAAGAGCCTGGGCACTCAACTTCTCCCCAGCCTGGCTGCAGATCTGTCCTGGGAAAGGTGAAATTGACAAGGTGGTCAGCCAGCAAGCCAAAAAATTCTATTCAGGAGAACCAAACTTATTTTTTGTCCAGAATTGGGACTTTTTTCCCCTAGAAACCTCAGACTTTTCTATGTGACCGAAATTCTGTTTTCTGGACAGCTCTATCTGAGATCAATGCTTGGGTGTGATATAGAACTCGCCGATCGGCAGTTGACATCATGACGTTTCACACATTGATCTTGCTCTCAACACTTCCTAAAACAAAAGCCTGACAAATTCAAATAAGTTCTTCCATCCATAAGTATAAATCCATATAGGTTATATCCATAAGTATAATCCATGTAGGTTATAGGTGGATCTGCCTGTTCCCATTTGTAGCAAATGGTTCAAATGTAATCTATAACACTTAATGAAATCTTGTTGTCTTTATCCATGGCTTCAGGTCAAACTGGGGGATAACACATGGTGTGCTTTGGAATTCTTTGCTTTTGATACCCTGTGTTCAACAAGGCATTGGGGTATATCTGAGATCGTTCCCTGACAATTGCAAAACAGCATTGGATAGATGTTTTTCTTGCATTCTCCCAAAACTAGGAAAAAGCCAAAAATTTCCTATTTCCCTTTTGGATGTGAAGTTTTTATACATAGCTGTAACTGAAAGTGGATTTTACCTTTATATGTTCACTATAAACAAATATGATGGAAATTAAAAATAACAATAAAAAATGAACCTGAATCTAATGACCAAAAGATGCTGTTTATTGGAGAGCAAACAGTTCAACTGGATTGGCCTGTTAGGCTAGTCAAAGTACTTTGAGAGGGGAGTGGGGAATAAAAGTTCTGAATCTAACCTTGGTCTTTCATTCCCCTGGCCTGTAGGAGTTTAGTATATACCAGAGACATAAGTTTTGTCTAGCAAATGCCCTCAGAGTGTGTTCAGATACAGTATGGGCTTTATCCATAATGTATGAGCTACTACCCTGTAGCCCCAACCCTGCAACCTTTCTACACCCTTCAATTCAAGTTCTGTGTATAGAGTGATTGCAGGGTTTCTTAATGTTTTAAAAAGTCCTGTGTTCTGTAAGCTTCAGCTGGACCCTTAATGTTTTAATGCAGGTTCCTGTGTGTGAATATATAATAAGAGTACATCCTTAATAGCTGTTATGCTCATGCTAATTTTTGGCAAACACAGACCTTATTTGTTTACTACTTATTTGGTGTATATGCAGCAGAGCTACTACCAAGCAAATTGTTTAGTGATTGAATGTATACTTTATTTTTAGTGGTCTTATGCTAACATTTTATGCTAGTGCTGTTGGACCAAACGTACTTCTGCATGTAGCTTCAAAGGTTAATGCTGACCTGGTTTGATTTTAGGGGACTACATACCTGTCAACATTTGAAAGCTAAAACAGCGCTAATAAGGAGGAAAAATTCCTCCTCTCAGATACATCAGACTAGGAATGCTTATGGCAGAGCAAATTATAGAAAATATAAATATTTTCCTCAACATTAGGGGCCGACTCTGCTGAATAGTCATGTCCATGGCACTATTTTTCATCTATGGAGAAATTTCTTAGAAATATGAAACATAATAAAATAATTATGAACTAATTCTGATTTCTAGCACTGTAAAATAAATCTATGTGCACCAAGAGTCAGTTTTTTAAAAATGGACCTTCCTATCCTTTCTGGTTTAAACCAAATACAAGTGGTAAATAAATACTTTATATAATCATAATAATTAGGTTCCCCTTACTCCTGAAAAATGTACAAATCCATTATTCACCTCTCCTTATTTCTATGCCTCTGTTTTTCTTTTTCACACCACTTATTGTCAATTATACACCAAGAGGCAGCATGAAATTGACAGTGAGAATCAAGACGGTTTTTAGCTATCTTTTTTGTTTTTCTGGATGGGTTTGTCTGTGTGTGAGAAACTGGAATTGTGGAAAGGTGTAACTAGTATGTGGCCCTTCATGTTCATCTATATAAACACACCTGGGGTCATCAGGATTTTCTAGGCATAAGTAAGGATCAAACTCGTGTCCTTATTCACCATCTGACCATTTTATCACCTGAGCTACAGGAGAATTTTCTTCAAGTAATAACTTTACTAGGATTTCAGTCATACTTGAACACATACGATATACCATCCAGAGAGTAACAGTCAGTATATATTATAAAATGATAAGCAATATTTTTAGTGAAATCTTCTAAATAAATATTTTGTAATTACACATACGACATCTAGGAAGTAGCTATTAGTATCTATTTTATCTAATCTAGGTTTTTATACCGTGCTCATCGCCATAATATTTGAATGCCTGTTAGGGGCCTCAACTGAATCCCACCGAAATTATTTGGCTTTGGACCCAACCCAAGCTGAGCATTCATACAGATACCATTGAATTAGATACCACATAACTATAAATAGGAAAGCACATAAAAAGCACTTTGTTTATATTAAAAGGGCATTGTCAAATGGTTAAAGACCAGAATTTTCACTCTCCTTAAAGTTGTTATAAGCCAAAATATCCAGTATCTTTTTCTGAGAAATATTTAAAGAGGGTTAAGATTTGTGTAGGACCTATAAAAAGACAGTGTAAAGTTGTCCCCATCCCCCCACCATGCTGCTTCATTTACCTGTCAGGTATTATTTTTGGAGTTTGTCTGACATCTGGTCTACTCCTTCAGCTGTAATAAAAGAAAACCCTCTCATGGCTTCATTGGGAGCTCTGCCTGCATAATGACTTTGGGATAGGCCTGTCATTAGTGATATCCATGCACCAAAGGGATAGTAAGCCAGAGGGGCTATTTTGATTTCAAACACCATTAGAAACACTCTGGGAAAATATCTGGCCAAATCCTGCTTGGTTTCAATGGAAGTACTCAGAACAAGTATTGTCAATAATGGGACATGTACATTTAGGAAACAGTGAGCCCTTTAATTTGCTGTTAAATTACTTATTTTCCTGTTGGGTATTACAGTAAATTTGCATCACTTTGCACATATGGAGATTTGGTTGATGTTATTTTGAAATTCTGTCTCTCCCCCATACTCTTCTACCAGGTTATATATTGTGTCATGAGGATTTAACTGCCACAAGGAAGTGAATCCTGAATTCTGTGCCGGTCACTGAGAATTGTGAAGTAACATGACAGATTTTCATCAACCTCTTTACAATGGCGTTGACAATTCCCTTCATTTAAATTCCTTTCCCTCACCTCATTCCACATCAAAGCATAATCCTTACAACCAAGAGAATTGAGCTGACCATGTACTTTGAAACTGCTGGCATCTGTCCACTAAGCAGTTTATACAATTGGTGCACAGTGTACCATTCCCTCCTGGAGAGTTTGCAAGGTCACCCCTGCAACTCTACAACTGTCTAAATGGTCTTGAAGAGCCCAAGGATAGCTTGTTCCTGCTGGGGCACCATGGCTAGCTGAATAGGGAGGTTCTTGTACCAGATGGTTAATTCCTTCTCACCTACAAATGTAGCTTATCACTTTATTCTCTGTTTCGTCTGTATACAGTAGCAATATTTTAAATTCAATAGTTTATCCTTATTTGCTTTTTTAAATAACATACATATTTTTAGTAGCCCTAGTATGTCAACACTTGATTTCATTATGTGCAATTTTATTAGAGAAACTTTATAACATGTCTATATTTTCTTGCAAGGTATTGTATATGTGGTGAAAAGGGCTCAACCCTGAAAGCTAATCTTGTTAAGTTTTTGAATAAGGTTAATTTGTTAAAGGTGTCTACTTTCTTCTATTATTTTTGAATTACAAATGAAAAGGCTGTATTGAACTGGCAAAACAGAAAAATGGACTGTGTCTGGTTTGTATTTTAAAGCTAACTGTGCACACACATTGTTATTGAGTAGTGACAAAACAAAATGGATTACACAGAAGTTTCAGTAAAATATTCTGCCAAATTAAATTGCCTGTTATATTCTAAGATGATGTTAATTCAAACCTCATTTATATTAATGTAAAGCAAATCGCCAAAGCGGAAGTGAAAATGGAAGCAACATCTATTAGCAAATTCAACCTAATACTCTGGCAGTGTTATAGACATATCATTAATTATACTGCACTAGTCACAGCACTAAATCACTTAAGGTAAATCTTCTTCTGAATGTTGACCTTAATTTTGGCTACTATCAAAAGAATGCTTCATTTAAAAGACCTATCAAAATATTGATTTGAAATGTCAAGTATAATTGGCATTTTCTTCAATTATATTGTCTAGCAAAAAGGAATGGTTTGCATCATACTTTGTCATTTCTGGGCAATTATTCTTACAAGAACAAAGAAGATTAAACTTCAGATCAGTTATCTGTTAGCTAAGACAAGACCCATATTGAATGATTACTGGTTTTATTAACAATTTTTGTTCCTCTGGATCAGTGTAAAGCAAATTCTGATGCCATACACATTGGATCACAATTGATAAGGGATTTATGATGTTAATCATAAATCCATTTTTGTGCTCTCCCTACTCAGCAGATACTATGCAATGTAAAGCATCATTTGTAATATATCTCATGTATGTGACGTGAAGGTATAGTGCAGTGTTTTATTGTTCAGTCTGGTATGAGCTGATTTTCTGGCTCACATTGACAGTTTTTGATTCATCTATCACTCTGTGTGGTGGGTGCTATTTTAGATAAACTGTTAGTCATGAACTTGTATGTGTTACCGATATTTCTACCAAATGTAAAATGAATTGTTTTAATATACATATTGATATAGTATACTGAATGCAAAAAATATAGAATATAAATAAGGACACATTAAAATATGTAGAGATCTGCATTAATATGAGGACCCAGGATGGTCTCCTGGGCAGAGCACTGGGCTGGGAGCCATGAGTTCTGTTCCTAGCCCTGCCACTGACTAGCTGAATGAAGCAGAATCACTTGATCAATCTTTGCCTCGATTATTCACTCATACTTTTCCTCTGTCTTGTCTGTAACTCTTCAAGGCAAGGATGGCTTCTCACTGTGTGTTTGTACAGCACCTAGCACAGTGGAGCCACAATTTTGACTATGGCCTCTAAGTGTTACTGTAATAAAATAATAGTTTTTTGCATTTCTTCTTTTTAAAATTATGTTAATGTATTATTAAGGATACACCATTAAAATCACAAAATGAAAATTTCAAGTGCCAACAGCCATATTAAGCTAGCTGTGTGTTTTATGCCTGTATATTTTATAGTATATACATTATACAACATAGGGCCAGTAGTGCTAACTTATATATTACTCAAGTGAGTAAGGTGAGCAGGATGTGGCTTGTAATAAGACATACATTAAGCTTCACATTTAATGGGATGTAAATGCATTAAATCATACATTGATAGTGTTTAAGGCCAGAAGGGCCCATTACATCGTCTAGGCTCACCTCCTGTATAGCATAGACCACTAAATTTGATCAAGTTACCCCTGGATTGAGTCCAATAACTTGAGTTAGACTAAAGTAGAATTTGTATTTGGCTAAAGCATATTTTCCAAATACAGTGCTGCAGGTGGAAGCTTGGTTTATGAATGTTCCTCATTCTTGGTTTTTTGTTGTTTTTTAATGGGAAGCCTTAACATTGCACCACCAGAGACAGAGAGCTCAGCCCCTTGGAGTTTTGTTTTTGATTAAGAGAAAATTTCCTATGCTTAATCATGTGAGTGTAACCATGGTTTCATTTGATTCTCATCAGTGGTGTGGTGGTGGGTTTTTAAAAAAGTGGGTAAGCTAACCTAAATTAAACTCCATATTCCCCAAATGTGAAGTGGGTAGAGTCCATTTACCTGTGTTTACCCTCATCTACACTACTGGCTCTCACCTTGTTCCAATCTCTCGATGGTGTCTGTGTGTATTAGGATAGTTCTCTCTCTGTTAGAGATACCATGAGAACCAAGGATGGATGAGCTCACTCCCTGACAACCATCTTAGGGAGAAGCCAACTGAGGGGAACCAAAGAGTGAAGGCACACAGTGCCAGCTTTAGCATCACCAGGTATCACTTAACCAGTATGGTCACTGTTGTTGCCGCCCCACAGTGTATGTATGAATTAATTGCAGACAGAAGTATACTGATCCTGCCCAGGCTGCTGAATCTGTAGCAGCAACTTGAGCCAGAATGGACTGTTCCAAAGAGGCTGGATCATGACACGCAGGTGAATATAAGACTGACACAGGGCTGGGATTTAAATGGCAGGCTGCAACTTTCTTAACTTTGCACTCCTCATTATTTGCCTACCCCTTTTTACATCCCAGGCATTTAATAGGGTCCAGTACAGGGTTAAAGTGTTCATGCTATATATAATCAACATTTTGGGGTAGAACCTTTTTAGCATACCCTCTAGGACTTGGCTCACTTCTGAATCCTCTTGCATATGCCTCCCGCCCCCTGGATAAAGAGTTCCAAGATGTACCTCAGTCTGTGACGGTTTTTCCTTCTCCTTAAATGATCTACCAGTGAAATCTCAGGTTTCATTTACCTCTGGGAGCTGACCCATTTAATCTTTATCCTCACTGGACATGAGCCACAAATAGCGAGGGAATAACATTGAATTCCTATCCTTGCTGTCTTGTAATCTAAACTGTGCCTCTGTGATGCTACCAAGAAGATTTTAAAAAAAGGGCTGGCATGCCTGCCAATTTGCAGTGACAGGCAAAAATTACTTCCTGGTCCCCCACCCAGGCAATTGACAGCATCCTAGAAACTGGAAAAACAGCTCAATATACCTCAACTACAGACAAAAATAGTAGCGAGATAGACCCCCAGATCCCTGGGGTAGCTTTACATTGAAGTGGGGGGAGGTGTGAGAGTCAATTGGATTCCCTAATTCTGCTCCCCAACAATGTAAATCAGATAGTCCTCCATTTCCCCCAGACACACTCCCACATGAACTTTGATGGATGAGGAGGAGCTCAGCTGCAGCGTATCTGGGCATGAAATCTCCCTCCGTCTCTTTCCTCTCTCAGGAGCTGGCCAACCCCTTGTTGGGCTGACTAATTTCTCCACCATCACCTCCCCTGCTGAGCTGTGCAGAGGTACTGTCCAAACAGGAAACTCTATATTTATAAATAAGAGTTAGAGGCCACTCTTGTTTGGAATCTAACTCAGCAGTCTAACCCAGATGCAATGAAAATTGCCCTACTCTGAAACCTTTAGTGAGCATTTAGCGGCTCTTACTACGTCTGGTGGCAGGGGATGAAGGTACAAAATTATTGTACTAAATTGGTATTTGAAATAATTGTATTATTTCTACTTTACTTGCTGTTCGTGCTTACTTAATCTAAATCCCTTGTCCTTCACACACTTACGTAGATGTGCAACTTTGTGGAATGCCAATAAATTGTTTGTGAAGCCCAGTTCGACTGCCTACAAAGTGCAACTTGTTCTACAACTGTCTTTATATTGAGTAGATTTTATTTATTTCCCTGAGCTTTCCAGGTACCAGACTGTAATTTTAAATTCTAATCAAGGATCAGTTATACCAATGTCACAACTTTATCTCGTATTCTATAATACCTTAGGTGTAAGGGTCACCAGAAGTTGGAGGCACTGCTGAAATTTCACTATTGTAGTACTATGTAAGTTGTTCTGTGGCCAAGCCAAATTTATTTTAAAAGGAAGTGATACAGACCCAAAGTAAGCACCTTTCTAATTGATTTATTAGGTATTTTATTTTTTTAAATGAAGCTACTGGGATAAATTGGGGTAACAGGGAAGGCATTGTTCACAACCATGTTGTCCTATTCTGACATTTTGGACAGCCATGCAGCTGAAAACTGTAATGCTGGACTTAAGATTTTAGGCTATGGCCGGTTAATAGACTGGATGTACAGGTGAAGTGAAGATAAAGGAATAGTTGAATATGAAGAGTTAAGAGGGTGAGTAGTGTAAGCAGGATGGAGCAAAGTCAGTATAAAAAGAATAACCAGAATAAGATATAATGCTCAGTGCAATGTGTCAAACGTGTAATTAGCTGTAAAAGCACATGGTTAAATTTAGCTTATAGTAGTGTTTTCTTCTGAAAAGTCCAGGTATCCAAAGGAAATGAGTAGTAGTAATAGCTTCAGTATGTAAGATATGGACTGGCTGAATAATACAAAAAAGTGATTTGTGATTATTGTCAAGGATTAAAGTGGTGACTTCCGTTTGCCTTTATCTGTTGGATTTTGTTACCTGTGGTTTGCATGTATTCAGACATGCTTTGGATGGTCATGGAAAGGGTTGCAATACTGAAAGTTTTCTCACATTTTGCAATTTTTCTAGTGGAAGACCACCAATCTCTATATATTTGTCATATGCTATTTGTTTCTGCGAGGGAGCAGAAACAAAACTGTGACTTAAGTTAGTAGATCCCAAATTTTTTACTATGAGACCCACCATTTTGTCTTTATTGTGGATCCATCACCAGTACACCATTACATATGTGTGTGGAGGGGGGTGTGGGAATAAAATATATACACACTACTATTTTTAAGGTTTAATTCAAACATGAAAGAAAAAAATACCACACAATCCCCTTCCTTTCGCTCTCCCAGCCCTGCCCCAGCTTTTGCCCAGCCTAATAATAGGGTTCCTGCTCCCTGTAATTTGAGGTCATCGCTCCTTTAAGTGAGAGTGAAAGACTACAACAAAACAGCTCTTCAGGCTGTCTCCTTCCTGGGACAGAATTAGTCTCTCCAAGATCCAAGATGTCGAGGGGTGGGGTGGGGGCGCTAATTGAAACAGATACCAAATAACATGGGTCCTCATTCTAGCAAGCAGGCCACACCATTCCAGTCTTCCCTCATCAAGATGAGGAGTGTTATCCTGCTTCCCCCTCCCCAGCCTGGCCCAGCCCCAAAGACTCCTGCTTGGCTTCCCCAAACCCCTTGCTCTCATTCTCCCAGACCTGCCCCCTCCTCAGCTGGCCCCTCTCTCTCCACAGCTGGGCCATACTGACTGCTTGCTGCTCCATCCGCTTTCCCTGTGCTGCTGCCTGGCACCCATTCCCCACACCACTGCACTGCTGCCCAGGGAAAGGGAAAGTGGAATCTGGGTGACAGAAGCAGCAGTGCAGAGCCAGCAAGCAGACAGTCAGCAGCCTGGCCCAGCCTCACACGAATGTGCTGTAGAGTCACTTCCTTCAGGAAGTCATTGCTTGTTGCCCAGGGGAAATAAGAGCACTTGGTGGGGGTGGGAGGAAGAGAGGTCACACACGACCCATCTAGACCCTTCTCACAATCACAATAATCAAAATGGGATATTAGTAAGCAAAGCATTACTCAGCAAATAGTTATGAATAGAGATGGTCAAAAAAATTTCTACAGAACAGTTTCCCAACGGAAAAAAAGCATTTTGTCAAAAAAATGAAATACTTCACAGAATGCGTCAATTTCCATTACATTTTTGATTGGAAAAAAGCAAAATGTTTCATGTCAATGTTGAAATGCTTCATTTTGACACTTACATTAGAGTATTGAAAGTTATATTTTCATATAGTTACAGTTCTGATTTAATATTGTATTTTATCTTTTCTATGAGGAATTGGAATGATACATTTGGAACTAAACAATTAGACACTTTTGATGTTTCAATTATGCTGAGTTGAAATTTTTCAGAATTTTCATTTTTCAAATCTCAGAAACTCCAGTTCCTGACAAGCTCTCTTTATGAATAACAAACTGACACAAGATTTCATTGCAGCCAAGATGTTATAAAGGTTCAAAAGTTATATTTATATGGATGATGAGAGCATTCAAGTTACATTACATAGGAAATGTAATATACATGTAATATTCATTACATATATATAGATAGATATGTAGATAATATGAAGTATAAACTTCAGTGCTTCAAGGCATAGGCCAATTATTTATTGATGGGATTTAGGAAGAAACTTCTACTATGAGCATTTACTTCATAATAGTGCAGTATGGGGTTTCTGGCTCCTTGAAGCAACTAGGTTTAGGCTATGGTCAGAGACAAGATGCTACATTAGATGGACTACTGGTCTGATCCAGTAGGGCAATTCTTATGTTCTTCTGAATAGAAACCAAGATCAGGTTGCAAATGATCTGTGAATAGAAAAAAGAGGTTAAAGTTGCAATACTGTTCATAATGACTAATTCAATCTCTAGCAGGCACGTAAATTGTAATATAATGTAAAAAGAAATAATAAACCAAAGCAAGTTTTACATAAAAGAATATAGATGTCCTTTGAATTCAAGGATAAGAGATGGACACTATCTTTACTTGTTTCATGTGATAAGAAAAGGAGTTTCTGAAACCCTCCATTTTGGCTTGAATAAATTGCTGCTGAGTCCTGACATTGATTTTTACATTCTTGGTCACAGAGAGCAGACATGATTTAGTGTTGTTATTTAGCCAGAAGGCTTTTTCTATGTCTCCACTGCCTCCTGCACTACTCTCATTTATCTGTTTCCTGAACTCTCTTGTATTTCTGTGCTTAATTCTCTCATGGTAGCAAATGGTTTAAAATTGTTAAGCACGAATGAGGCATTGAGGCCATTGTGTTTAGTTATTTACATTTTGCTGCTGGCACTAACAGTATGTAGCCTACTTTGAATGCCACAGCTATCTCAAATTATTATATCATGTTTGTCTATGTACAATTTTTTTTTAAGTTTCACATTATTTTATGGCAAACAACTTGTTAATTTATATTAACTTTGTAGACTTTAACCTCCTTATTAAATTCCATTATTTTTGATGTGGTAATGACCGTTCTATGTAAATCTGGATGGAGAATTTTCTGCCTTAGTCGAGCTTCTAACAGTAATATTTTAGGCATGTAAAATGTGTCGTCTTGACCCTTTGAAATGGTTAATTTGATTTAGATTATTTTAAACATATGTTTAATAAACAAATGAGAACAAAGTGAAACCTGATCTCTATGAATTGTAATACATGTATAAAATGAAACTTTCATAATTATAGGAAAAAGTCATTTGCAGAATTAATTGAATGAAAACTAAGAACTCAAGATGACTAGAGGGTAGAAATTAACTGGGAAAAATTTCTAAGATAGTGGTATTAGGGTTGACTTGCTTTTTTGTGAGGACCAACATGGAACAGCAAGTTTATAAGGGTTAATCCCAGGACAGTTTTGTTCCAGAAATTCTCACTGTTTCATTACTGTATTTTCTCAGCCACAGTCTAAGAGTTCATTTGCATCTGTTTAAATATCTCTGTGACTCCTTGTACCTTTTCATGACATCTGTATCTTGTAAAAATTAGGTTTGCTTTTGGCATAACATATGCTCTGTATTCATCAAAATAAGTTCCTCAGCATTGTAAAAGACTACTAACGATGTTGCTAGGTTTTTTCTGTAGTAGTTGTAAACCTAACCAAAAAAATTATACACTGTCTCTACAAATTATCTGAATATTTCCTCTTAATTAGAGCCATCACCCCCTCCTGCACCCCAGCCCCCTGAGCCAGCCTGGTGAAAATGAACGAGTGAGTGAGGGTGGGGAGAGCAAGCGACAGAGGGAAGGGGGATGGAGTGAGCTAGGGTTGGGTCTCAGAGAAGGGGCAAGGCCTGGGTGGGGCCTTGGAGGAGGGGCAGGACAAGGCTCTTTGGTTTTGTGTGATTAGAAAGTTGGCAACCCTAGTCCTCGTGCCACCCCTTCTCCCTGAACCCCCACTCTTTCACTGCCCAGGCCCTCTGGGGCCTTGCCCTCATGTCATCCCTTCTCCCTGAGCCCCTGCCCTGATGCTGCCCCTTCCCCCAATACCCTGCCTCCTCCCCCAAGGCCCCGATCATTCCTTTCTGCCCTCTCTCCCCATCACTTGCCCTTACAGATGGTTAAAAAGTGGTGGGATTATGGTTTCTTGTCTCTGCCTCCCCCCCAACACTCGCCCTACTCCAGTGCCCTTGCTGACAGTAGAGGAATGAGAAATCTTGGATTTCTATCCAGGCTTTGCAGAGAGTGTACTCCAATGGGTGCAGATTCTTCTGCCTATTCCTTAACAAGCATGGCCTCTTCTGGCCCATCCTCTTCAGTTTGTCCTCATCCCAGTCCTGTTTCTTCCCCACCCCTGGCTGCCATTGCAGAGCTGCAGTTGCAGGGAAAGCCCTTTCAACCCCCAACTGGATCATGCCAACTGGGGACAGAATCTTTAGGGAGCTTCCATGTTGAAATCTAAACCTATACTGATCATGTGCAAACTGATTTTTCCTAGAATTTGGCCAGATTTTTATGGATTTTTGGAGAGAGGCCACCCCCTATAAAACTTCAAGTTCTAAAACTTGGGGACACTCAATATACTGTCATTCCATCAGGAAATAATTCAGGGAAGTCCTATGACCTGTGTTGTTCAGGAGCTCTGACTAGATGGTTGCTGTAGTCTCTTCTAGCCTTACAATCTTTGCATTTAGAGCTTTACAAAGAAAAGGTTGCCAGAATTTTTAACACAGGCAAAACAATTTTTTTTTCTAGCTTAGCTCTCAAACAGCTGAACTATTTTAGCTGAAATTTTTTTTAAAAAATCACCCTGAAGAAGACAATGGCATGGAAAATTTCAAGCCCAATGTTACGTTTGGCAAAGATCTGAACAACTTGGAAATGTCAGGAAACCTTAATTATGGGTGATGCTACCAGTCCTGCCTACAATGTTTGCTTTGTTGGATGGCATAGCCAGTCAGGCTCCACAGCATCCTACAAATTCACCAACTAGTGCTGTGTGGGCTGGCCCAAAGGCCTAGCTCTCGCTCCAAACACAGGCACACATCACATTCTGCTGCCAGGTGCAGAAATGGCCTATCCCACACAAACAGGGAGCATCTCATTGATGGGAGAGCACCAGGCCATAAGGCAGTGTCTCTTCATGTCTCACTTCATCTAAGTCCCACCTCAGTTACCAGGGTTGGCATTTCCATCTGCTCTTTCCAACTGCAAATATGAGGCTGACTAGCAAAAAAGGGAAGAGTGGATCAGGAAGGTTCAGGATAAATCCAAACAGATTGGACAAATGCAAATAAATAGCACATTCTTTTATTGTGAGGCATTGTAGAAGTGCAACAAGAGAAAAGTTGACTCCAACAGTATGGTTTATTGCTATCTATACTATATAGATTGATGATATTGTAAGGACAGGAAATGGAAATAATTGATGTCTGTTCCTAAAAATGTGAGATGCTGGTAGTGGGCAGACTGACAGATTGGGAGATGCGTCTGGAATCATCACTATATGCATCAATTTAGATTGAATTCCTCTTTAGTGGTATCAGTCAACTGCAATTGTAGATCTGTTGCCTACAGCTGAGGCGCAAGGCAAGATACTATTTCTTGTAATGACCTTTCTTATTTCCTTCTATACATTTCCATTAGTCATCTGAATCCTGTTAATGTGTGTATATGTTAAATGGCTTTGTGTAAACTAATATTACTTTGTCAGTATTTTCTAAGCAGCATGAAAGTTTGACAGCCGTTGCTTTTCAAATCAAAGAGTAGTATTTATTATTCAGCATACAAACTGGTAGGGGCAAGAACACATAGCTTTCAAGTTCCATGCTGATTTCAGATGAGATTCAGTTGTTTTTTAGTTGCTAACATCAAATGCCAGTTTTTAAGTGAGACATACTGAGGGTTCAATACTTGTCTCCTAGTAGCAATCTGAAATTGGATGAGGAAAGTAATAGCATCATATGTTCTCCTTTGGCCCCTTTGAAACACATTTTCTAAAAAGATGTTTCACATACCCTTGACTTCAAATGAAATATTCAATTGTCCCAAGCTTTACCACTAAGTTTAAGAATATAAAGAATAATTAAGGTCTTCTGTTTCATTATCTAAGGTCACCAGTTAGGTGCTTGATGTGCAAGTTTTTCTGCACTGGCTTGCCACTGATCTTGGTTGATGTTGACTTAAAGTGACTGCACTGTAAAGGATATGATGAATGGTAGTTCAGTTATCACACTAGCTTTGTCTAGGCTATTCCTTTGGTTAAAAATTGACAATTGTACTGAGTTATGACAGAGATTATGTGAACTTGACCGGTGCATGGTGCTGAAGGTGGATTCAGCAGAAACCATTAAATTCATTTTATGAAGGAAACTAGGTTGGCTAGGATTAGGAACCAAAGTTCCAATGTCTAGCTCATGTAGAAATAGAAAAATACAATATACTAACAGATAAATTCTGCCTTTGCTGGTCTGACTGACTTCAGTGAGAGCTGCATTAGCCTGCATATGGGTTCAGGGCCTACATATGTAAATAATATGATTAGCAATTAATTTGACTGACTCCATTGAGAAGTACAAATGGTTTAGAATTTTGAAGGCAGGTGATTTAAGATTTGTGGAATAATTTTATGAAATAAGTCAGGGAAATGTCAGTAATATTATTTATCAAAACATGATATTAAAAGTATTTTGATGATATGTGTTTCAATTGTTAAAACATAATTTGTTAAATGTCTACACATTAAGGTCTAATTTTCCAAAAGTGCACAGCTCCCAGCAGCACCAATTGCTCTCTATTGAGCACTCTTTAGTAGTGGGAGCTTCTAGGTGCTGACACTCTTAGAAAACTTAGCCAGTTAGGTGCCTAAATTTGAGCTGCTGGTTGCTATCCTCTTTTGAAAATTGAGAGCCAATTTTATATATGTATATTTTTACATCTACAGACTTACTATACATTTTTCTGTAACATTTATCTTTGCAAATGGGTAGAAATCTGACAACCCACATCTATCCTCAATAGTTATAACCGAGCTTAAACATCATACAAGTTTGTTGGACATTTTAATTTTTAAAACAAATTTTCTAAGATTTTCATATTTTTAAGTTAACTTCAGGGACTTCTGTCTTGTCCTTTTTTAAAAAGATATGATTTAGGGGAGTTTGCTTTAGGTGGTTCTTTTGGTTGTGATGGGGTTTACAACTAAATATTGTTGATATTATTTCTGTCAGTTTTAAGTATGTGTGAAAGGCTGATTAATTGTTCAAAACATTCATGATTCTAACTGAGAATTTTCTATGATTGACAAATTCACATGAATCATATGCTATCAACTTTAGGGAAACCAAAACCAGCAGTTTTCAACTGGATGACTCAGGTAGATTGATTAATTTAACCAAATAAATTTAATTCCACTGAAATCAATTTAAAAACTAACATACACGCTCTTACTCTAAATTTTAAAGGAAAGAAGATTTGTTTTTACAGACTGACAGAATACCAATTATATTTTGACATATCCTACTGTGAGTGGCTATACTATGTACACAATAAATAGTGATTTAATAGTATCATATACTGTGCAACCCACAATCTCAATACTAACATAAACAGTGAGTTTTGGTATCTAACCCCAGCTGATACATTCAAAGCCTCCTTCTTTCTGCCCTCCAGCAAGCACAGGGGGAAGCTGTGCATGAGAAGCCTTTCAGCCTTAAACCAAATTTTAATGAACCACAGCCAGTATCCCTAGAATTGCAGTTACTTGTCTCTATGATGTACAGGCATTCAATGACCCACAACAGTAAGTAATTTCTTACTACTTTATACTTCAGAGACTGCCTCTGTATGTCCCTGGTTTAGGGAACTAAGAGCCTGGGTGTGTGCTGTAGCATTCAATCTTGACAGTTTCCCTGGCGATGGGTATGATTGTAGTTTCTCCTTTTTTTTCCTTCTTACAACTGCATCCTTGATTTCAAATTAACCCAATTCCTGCAGTTAGTTGGGAGGTTACATCTTCTAATGACACCATTATAAACTTTTTCAGAACCTGAGGTGTAATGTGGTTATTCAGAGTTATCCCAAGTCTTCCTGAATTTAGGTGACTCCTTTCTTAGGATTAGCCATATTGGCATAAACTTGCTTAGTGTCACTACTAGACCCTGATTTGTCAGCCGATGGGGAAAGAGGGCAATGGCCTTAATCCCAATAGTATGGGAGCATTGACATTTGCCTGCAAAGGGCAGGCCTATTCATTCCATCTGGCACTGTCTTGCTGACTCCCCAGCTGCACAAAATAAAAAAAACCCTGGGAGAACCTGCTGCAGGACTCTGAACTGTGCTCAAAGCAGAAGAATGATTCCGTGAATTTGACCAATGCAGTCCTAGAAGCTTCCAGTCTGATTTGAGGTCATGGAAATGTAACTATGTCTTTTGTACTGAGAGTTGATCTCGTGGCAATAGACGGGCAAAAAAAAAATAATCTGTTATTTCTCAGTCTTTTTGCCTGCTGATGAGCTATTTGGTTCAAAGATAGGGGTGTCTGGTGTCTAGAGGCCCCAGTGTGTATTAGATCACATTGTACTAGTTGCTGTACAGTGTGATCTAATAATGCTGAGGAGTTTACAATCTAATATTTCAGTCCTCCAAAAATTTACATGCACACTCATCTGAGTAGTGCCATATGCACAATGAGCAATTCCATTGAGTTCAAGACCAAATTATAAGCTTCAGCGCAACTGAATACATATCAATATTGAATGAATATATGAATACATATCAATACTGAATACATATCAATATGATCCTGAATTACAGGCAGGATAGGACCAGGCCATCTCAGAGACTCGCTTTTTAAAAGACCCATCATGGCAGCTGAATTCACCTGCTGGCACATTAAGATTAATGGAGCTCAGATATAAACTTGAGGAGACTGAGGTTAAAGCCTTCTCTGCAGTAGGTCCTATGTTTTGAAATACCAGCAAAAATAAATCAGAGTCCCATCCATGCCATCTTAATGTCCTGTGTTAAGACTCAGTACTGTGCCATCCCATTCCCCAAAGAACCTGAGCAGAAGAAAATACAGCAGTACACTCAAAGACAGAAGGCTACATTTAAATGAAAAACAAAACTGCCTCTGGTGAAATGCTTACAGATATAGGGAAGACAAAAATGCAGAAGGTGTATAATGGGTACAAGTAATGAAGACCGGATTTTGACATTTGACTTACTCAAAAAAACAGCTTTAAAATCAACCATCTTAAATATCTTCTCAACCACATCAGTTCTCCATCTTCAAACATAAATGTATTTCCAGGTCGGTCTGTTTGTGTTTGTGTTAGTGAGCTTTTTAAAAAGGAAGCCTATTTTCTGGGAAATATGGGTTATTACAGAGTTCTCCCTAGTGTGGAAGCACAAACGGAACAGAGGTCACAAGGAACCTTCATCCCCAAAGTGACAGGGAAAGGACAGAAAACTATGTCCTTTGCTTCTCTCTGCATCAGCCAGCAGAGAGAAGAAGTCTCTGCACCCTCTACAGGGGTGATGCAGTGTCCATGTTCCCTGGAGGTACTCTTGGGATAGTTCAAGTCATACCATCTACAATATGGGACTGTGCCTTTAAGGTTAAGTAAAAGTACATTCATGTGGTATCATATTCCATCATGGCAAGTTTTAGTCCTGGATGCTTAAATTATAGTGTAACTAAGGGTACATCTGCACTGTAGCGGCACACCTATGGCACTGCAGCACTGTAGTGTAGACTCTTCCTACATCAACAGAAAGGGTTTTTCCATCAATATAGATAATCCACATCTGAGAGGCAGTAGCTAGGTTGATGGGAGAATCCACAGGACCCCGCCTCATTCAGTGCACAGGATGGATGGTGCTTACTTAACGAGCAACTATTCTTAGCCTCGTTCTCAGACACTGCTGAACTATTTTGGCTGAAATTATCTTGTAAAAACCCAGAAAGCCTGTGACAGACACCCAGCATGGAAAATTTCAACCCAAACAGTTGAAGTTTGGCAAAATTATAAACAATTAAAAACAGGGTCTTCTAATGGGAAGTGTTGGGCAATCTTAATGGGCAGTGCTATCAGCCCCATCTATAAAATATAAAGCATCTACATATAATAAGGGTCATTTCTGTAGTTATAGATATTATTTCCAGTAATTTGCTTTCTAGAAATATATGTTCTGTCAGTCTGACCAATTCTTACGAAAAGAGGAGATGCTTTTGGATGTGACTTTTATCATGGAATCCCATAAAAACTTGTCAATGCCTATTGACATCTAGCCATTTTATTTTTGTGCCTTCAGTCTCTGGAAGGATCCAAGTTCATAGTGTCAGCTTTGTATTATATATATATATATAATATTATTTGTACTACTTTATATATAATACAAGTCAATCTGTGAATTGACAGTTGAGCCACCTGATGAGAATAGATGAGATGTTTTTCAAAACATCATCCACAGTAATTGCATTTGGTACCTCTTTGTTGATTATGATACATTCTATTTCTCCATGAATATTATTCTTACTGTTTCATTAACAGATATCACATAAGTAGAAAACATAGTACAAATCTGGGCCCAAAAACCTGAATATATCCAAAGAAAGAAGGGAAAAATCCAAGTTTTGAAATAGACAAAGCAATTAGTTAATGTTAAGATTTGATGGACTTAAAAATTGTGCTGTAAAAAAACAAATCCTCTGAAGTATTGTCAGGGAAACATAATCTTAAACTCAAAATCTATTGCATTATAACCCAGCTCACTCCCCAGAATAGATTTTGTACATAGGGTGATTTCTTTTTTAGAGAAACAGTCAAAAATTCAGTTATTGATGATTTTACTGCATTACCTTAACTGTTGCATTGTAAGTTTCATGCTGTATAGTACAGTAGACTCAGCAGACTAAATTTCAGGCAAAGCCTTTAAATATATAACAACAAAGATACTTACAAGGAAATACAACATGGACATACAGTAGTGTACAAAAGCACAGGAGAGCTTTTTTAGTGTGCTTCTAACCTAATAGACTACTGTAGACTTCCAAGGATTGAGTCAAGGGCTTCAGGTCAAAAGAATAAAGATTTACCAGAGCACTTTTGGCAGAAGAAATGATATACATGGTTGTACTTGAACTTCCTAAATTATAATTACCAGTCAGGGGAATACACTGCATGCATGAAAAATAGATTTTCAATATATGGAGTTAAAGTGAAAAAATTTCCCTTTGCCTCTGTATTGAATCATGACACATTTAAACATTTAAACATGACATATTTATGAGAATACATAAAAAAAACCCCACAGATATTCTAGTGTACAAAGTTCTTACCTGCTTAAGTTACCCTTTTTTAATTAAACAAAATGAGTTCCTATTATTAAAAATAATTATATAGCACCCATTGTGACTCCATCAAAGGTTACACCTACACTACAAGCCACGGCTGTAATTCCTACTCATGTAGACATACTTGAGCTAGCTCTCATGTGAGCTAGCATGCTATAAATAGTTGTTTAGGCAGGGGCAGCGGCAGCAGGGGGTACCTGCCCCAAGTACAAACCCTCGTGAACCTTGTGGTACATACTCAAGGAGGCTAGCAGGTGACCCTGCTGCCCATGGTATTGCAGCTATACTGTTATTTTTAGCATGCTAGATCAGATGAGAGCTAGCTCAAGTATGTCTACATGAGCTGGGAATTGTCCCTTGCTTGTAGTGTAAACAGACTAATAAAAAATAAATCTGTGCCCTGAAGAGGTTGCAGCCTAAACAGAAACAAGGGTACAGCAGCTTAAAAAAAAAAGCGGGGGGGGGGGTGCGGGGGATGGATAGGAGAAGAGAATGATGCTATAACAGAAGAATGTTTTTTTTTTTTTCATATGCCTTTAAGGGTTACCTTGGGTCAAAGTTTTACTTTGTTCGTGTTTAATATTATTGTTGAGGACTTTTTGTGGGTATCTTAGGAAAAATAGTTTTTGGAAGGGATTTGAAAAGAAAAAGGGGGGAAAGCTTGATGGACTGGAATTGGTGGCATGGAAAAAGGCAGCCTGCAAAACCAAGAGAATTGTAAGTAAAGAGTCTGACAGAATTCTTAAACCATCTCCTTATTCCTGGGTTTTCCCAGTTGAAGGTATTCCTAGTGTCTCCTAATGCTGGAGGAATATTCCTCACCCTTCTTTGTGCTTCACAAATAAAACAGGAATATAGTACAAAAATATATATCAGAATTTTTTCTTCATCATTTAAATTCCAAATTTTGTATAATTTAAGGAGCTCAGCAAAATTCTGCACCTTCACCATTTGTTTTCATCCCAAAACGGGATAAAAACTTTGAAATTTCAAAATTTTCTTGGAATGGAAATTTGGGAAAAAATTATTTGGAAATGTCATAATGTTTTCTTTAAACGTTTTTTATCAAAATTAAACAGTTCAACATTCACAAAATTGAAATGTTTAATTTTCCTTTGTTGAAATGAACCAAAATGCTTGAGCCAAATCATTTACTTAAAGTGGGCACATAACTTTTTGAAAGACCATGTTCAGAACAGTTCTCAATAGTTTGCTGTCAAACTGGGAGGATGTATCTAGAGGATAGAGGGGCCAGTCGTGGGTCCAGTACTAGTCAATATTTTCATTAATGACTTGGATAGCAAAGTGGAGTGTGTTCTTATAAAATCTGTGAAAGACACCAAGCTGGAAGGAACTGCAAACACTTTGGAGGACAATTAGAGAATCAGTATGAAATCAACAGGATGAAATTCAACAAAAACAAGTACAAAGCACTACCTATAGGAAGGAACAACTAAAGGTACAAATACAAAATTGAGAATAACTGACTAGACAGTAGTACTGAAGAAAAACGGATCTGGGGTTATCGTGAATCAGAAAGTGGTTATGAGCTAATAACGTGACGTGGTTGTGAAAAAGGTGAATATTCTGGGGTGTACTAACAGGATTGTCATATGTAAGACATGAGAGTTAATTATTCCACTCTACTTGGCACTGGTGAGGCCTCAGCTGGGTTACTGTGTCCTGTTCTATGCGCCAAACTTTAAACAAGATGCAGAAAAATTAGAGAGTCCAAAGCAGAGGGGAAAAACTGGTAAAAGATTTAGAAAACACAACTTATGCAGAAAGGTTAAAAAACAAACAAACCTGGGTATATTCAGCTTGCAAAAAGAAGATTGAGAGGGCACTGGATAACAGTCTTCAATTATGTGAAGGACTGTTATAAAGAGGACAGTGATCAGTTATTCTCCATGTCCCATGAAAATGGGACAAGAAGTAATGGGCCTAATCTGCTGCAAGGGAGATTTAGGTTAGATATTAGGAAAAACTTTCTAACTATAAGATATATGATATAAATATAGAAGGGCTTCCAAGGGAAGTTGTGGAGTCCTTGTCACTGGAGGTTTTTAAGAACAGGTTAAACATCTGACAGGGATGGTCTAGGTATACTTGGTCCTGCCTTAGAGTGTGGGGATGGACTTAGATGACCTCTTGAAGTCCCTTCCAACCCGCCATGTCTATGATTTCAACATTAAACAATATATCCCTATGGTGCATTTTTCTTATGGGAGTTGTAGTTCTGGCCCCCATTTTCTCCTATGGGCCAGGTTCCCTGGTTGAACTACATTTCCCATAATGCACCCCGCCATGTGACTCACATGCAGCACAACACAATTTGCATGAAGGAAATTGGTCTTTGTGGGAGGTAGTCTTCCTGTAAGCCTGACCTATAGAAAAGCATTCTGATAGAAAATTCCTGTCCAGATCTAATAAATTACATGATTTTTTTTTAATGATAGGGTCACACGAATTGGTCACTTTGGACCTAAGAATCTGTTGAAGAAGGAAGAGACACAGGAAATTACAACAGAAAAACCTTTAATAAGGTGGTTGGAATGGTGCCTTTGTAATATAACCTTACATTTATTCGCTGGAAGCCTCCGAATTTTGCTGTCTATTTCCAGCCTGGAGAGGAAATAGACAACAGCTTTTACAACTCAATTAAAACATAATTCCCAAATAATTCATGAACATTTCAATGACACTTTATTTGTAATCCATGGAAAAATATGTCCTTCAAGATGCTTCATGCTCTGTTCATTTTAATCCCTTGGCACTAGAAAGGTAAGCATTAAAAACTATGCGGTGAAATCCTATCCCTATTGAAGTCAATGACAATATTCCCACTTACTTCAATGGGGCCAGTATTTCACACATCCAGGCCATACCCACTAATCTCAGATCCCACCCCAGAAAATGCGTTCTATGATTCTGGTCATAGAGGACCTGAAGCTGCCCTGTGGAACATGTACACCACCATTTTTCGTGGAGAGCAGAGCACTGAATTTTCCCTTTGGATTGTCTCTTTTGGATGTATTTTTTTTTTTAGCCAAGGCCTAAATTGAATACTTTGTTTTAGTGTTTTGTCTCCTTCATGGGAGAGTGAGGATACTGAAGAATGTTGGAGATGAAACAATTAAAACTGAAAATTCTATTATCTTTTTTCCAGCATGTATTCCCTTCTTTATTTAAAAGATTGAAAATCTCTTATTCTCCTTTCTGCCCTTTCAAAGAACTTGTCTACTGGAAAGAGCGAAGGATAAATAAAGCACTGCCTCTTAACTTGGAAGGTTTTTTCGTTTAAGCTTCTGTGTCACAGATATATTATGAACAGTATTGATTTTTCTGACCTCAGTCAAGCAACATGAAGACTTCGCCTAGATTCATCCTTGCCTTA
The DNA here is from genome assembly GCF_965140295.1 of Lepidochelys olivacea. Classification (NCBI taxonomy): domain Eukaryota; kingdom Metazoa; phylum Chordata; order Testudines; family Cheloniidae; genus Lepidochelys; species Lepidochelys olivacea. The sequence goes on along the minus strand of NC_140415.1, from coordinate 80,613,413 downwards.
TACTTGTCATAAATCTCAGCTGTGCCAATATTGTATATTTGAATGCTTTGTGCACATTAGCAATATTGTAAAATCATATTGTATTAAGTGACAAGCCACAACATTTATTACACAATGGGTTCATCTTAGCACTGCATGCATTATGAATAATAAAACAGTTATTGATTCTAATGACAGATTATTATAACATTATTTTTAGTTTAGGCAGGGCATTTGCGCAGTTATTATTGAACAGATATTTGCTAAAACAGCAGAGCCACAAGAAGCTTTCCTTTTGCTATAATGTTGTTTATCATAATTATGTTGTGTCAGCGCACACATATAGGTCAACTTGAGTTCAGAAACAAAGTTATATTTTCTTTGTGTGTGTGTGTGTGTGTGTGTGTGTGTGTGTTTAAATGCTTGACTCCCTTTAAAATGAACAGTAGTTACTGTAAATAATCTCTGTTGAATGAGTCAAAAATATAGTTTTTGCCTTTATAATTTAGAAAATAGAGTTGCCACAGAAAACACTGACCGTCCCAACTAGAGAACCAGCATTGTTAAAATGAAATGGGACGGTGCTCTGCTGTAATATTTTAGTAATTAAATGTATCTGCAATTTGTTGTTGCCTTGATTTATGACGAATAGTAGTAAATGCATGTTGAAGTCATAAAAGGATTCTTAGGAGAACTGCAGTGAAATAGTCTACAGATTTCGGGACTTGTGTTCCAATTTCCTGCTGGTTTTGAAATTCTGCAGGAGAAAACATGACATTTTTACGATGTATGGCTTACTAGTAATGAGTTTGGATAGTTGCAACTTCTTTCAAAATATGCCAAGAATAATCCTCCTGCTGGCTAAACGATAAAAGGGTCCATCTTCAATTCAACAGACATGATATTTGTGCATATAATTAACAAGACTAAATATAAATTGTCTGGCTTCCATGCTATGGAGCCAAATTTCCAGGGCATGCATATGCTTTCTTTGTTGAATTTTGTCCTGAGTATTATGGACAGTGTGTTTCTTGGCAAAAACCTAGATTTCACAGGTAGTGAGAACATTTGGCACCTCAGACTGATCTATATACTCTATATAATTCAAACTCAGATTTAAAAATAAAAAAAACGACCAACATCATGTCTAAAAAAAAATTATGGAAAATTAGCTTGAAAATGATTGTCATTTCTGACCTGTGCTGCAGTACAATTTATGTTTGGAGTCACAGAAAGAGGGAGTAGAAACAACGTAAGAAGGCTTTAAACTTGCTGCTATGATAATAATGGAAATGGATGCTTTTTAAACCATGAAACTGTCTTTGTATTGCTTTGAAACAGCCAATTAATTTACATTCTACTTTGGCTTAAGTGAGCTGATCAAACAGTGAATCACTCCATGAATTCTTAGTTCCTTGGTTTTCTAAAGGTTAATGCACCATCATCCTTCATTGATTTGAATAGTTCAATTGTAATATGGTAAAAGAAAATATATACTTTAACTAGATTTTAATTTAGTTTTCACTTCTTCAAAATGTGATTAGCACAATTCTGTTCAGCAAACAAAATTGAGTAATAATTATGTATTAATCTTTTTTTCTTCAGATACCTTCTCCCCCTCCCCCACTGCCTCCCCACAAAACAAACAAAAAACAACCCACCACAGCAACCCAAAAACTCGAGAAGGCTGTGTTCTTGGATAGAAATTACAGACACTATACACATTGTCTTTCAATTATTTTATTTTACCTTTTGCTCAGTAAGATTTAATATGTACATTTCTTAGCACTCAGCTCATTATAAAAGATCAGCCTTCTTTCAAATGGCAAAAATCCATGCAGCGGAGACTTTGTATAAATTACAGTCTAAGTCCTCCACCAGCACTGCTTCTAATTCTGGCCCTTTGTTGCTATAGGAGCTTGTACATTCCACACTTATTTTGGTGAAGCCCTGCAATTACCTTAACAGGAGTCAGAGTTGCGGAATCTTATGCATATAGATATCATATAGTCATCTATAGTGATAAATATCAATTTGAATGACATGTTGCAGCTCTCAAATTGATTGGACATGTGCCCAAGGGCATAGGTGTCAGGCAAAGATGATTTTACTAGGACAATTTGCATAACAAGCAATTGTCATCTCATTAGCAAGCATAGTCATTTTTGCCACATGCTATTTAACACATCATCATACCTCTTCACACTTCATTGTCTTCAGGATTCCTCTAGGTGGCTTTCTGTTGACTTTATATGTTCATACCTCACTGATGCTGGTCATCCTGTGTCAAATTCAGAGGTGTGCAATTGTTGCTTTAGTAAGTGGGTGAGAGTTACATGCTGAGTGGGTGAAAGGCAGGGTTATGGCTGGAACAACAACCAGTAGCAGTGGCTTGCGTTGCTGTTCTTGCCATAACTGCATCATCTGTTCCCATAGCATAGATATTATATGAGTTTATAAGCACATAGTTATATGTATGAGCAGAAAGAAAAGGAGTACTTGTGGCACCTTAGAGACTGACCAATTTATTTGAGCATGAGCTTTCGTGAGCTACAGCTCACTTCATCGAATGAAGTGAGCTGTAGCTCACGAAAGCTCATGCTCAAATAAATTGGTTAGTCTCTAAGGGATGAAGTGAGCTGTAGCTCACGAAAGCTCATGCTCAAATAAATTGGTTAGTCTCTAAGGTGCCACAAGTACTCCTTTTCTTTTTGCGAATACAGACTAACACAGCTGTTACTCTGAAACCTGTCATGTATGAGCAGGTGCCTTTCCCAATCTGCAGCAAAACAGTCCACAGCCTCTTCTGACATTTGGCTTTATTAAAAGAAAATTAATAGACTAACATCAAGTTCAGCTCCAGACTTCTCCGTTGGCTTGGCTGCTCCTTGAATTTCTGCCTAATGATAGGTCAGCCCACACCCTGTGTCCTACAATTCAAATGCTACTCATGCTTCTCTTATTCCTAGCTTGGGTATTCAGTGAGTCAGCTGAACCCAATTAATCCTTTCCCAGAAAAATCAACATTGGCTAACTGGGTGTGGTTTTCCAGCAAATATTGCTGGTCTGTTAAATTATCTGAAACATTTCTTTCCTCTGATTTTGGCCCTCTGAGAGTATGAAAAAGGCAAACTATTCTGTGTGTGTGCCTTATGGGTGCATCAAGCTGTAGACATGTTGTTTAGTATATACATGCTTTCCTATTAAAAAGAAAAGGAATACTTGTGGCACCTTAGAGACTAACAAATTTATTTGAGCATAAGTTTTCGTGAGCCACAGCTCACTTTCAAATAAATTTGTTAGTCTCTAAAGTGCCACAAGTACTCCTTTTCTTTTTGTGGATACAGACTAACCCGGCTGCTACTCTGAATGCTTTCTATTGTATCTTGTAGGTAGAGTATGTAGTTGTTCTGCATTTTGTCAGCTGTTTGCTACAGACACTTCTTACCCTGCTCCTAGACCTTTTACAAACAGAAATGGATAAGCAATACAAACTGGATGCATTGTATAAAATACATTACTTTTCCACTATGTGAGTGTGATGCACGGATACATGCTATATTAACTTTAACAGCATTTTTGTACATTGTCATACTTCAATGGAAAATTGAACTGAATGGTGATTAGAGTACATTTGATCCAAAGTTGGTAATTTAGGAAGACTTTGCCCACATAACACCTTCTTTCTGGTCTAAAATAACTCTTGAAAAACAGGGAGTCATTTGCTGCTGTTGGCTGTACATTTGTGAATCTTTGCATATTTGGCCCTTTTTGTACCTAGAATAAAGGGGTTTTAATAATTCAATATCATTAAATTATCTTAAACCATTGGTTTTGTAAAAGGAAACTTATTTGACTTTTTCCATAATTTCCTTTGACAAACAACTAAGACCTGACTATAAAACCCTTACTCATGGTATCATGGTATGAATGAGCACTTACGAGTAGTTCCATTGATTTAATGGGGCTACTCCCATAAGTGCTCACCATCTTGAGTAAGGGTGGCACCACTCAGCTCTAAGATACTGTGCCCCAGGACTATTTAAAAGTAAAGGAATGGTATTTGCATTTTTTACCATGACTATTCCCTTTTTTTTTTTTGACAAACAATGAAACTTAACTGTTGCCTATTGTCAACAGGATGGTACTAAGCCCTCTGTAATATCTTGCATCCTCAGTCAAAAAGAGCAAGTAAGAGAGCACAGCATTCACAGAGAAGGTAAAGATACCCTCTTCTTTGACTTGTAATTGCCTTTCACTGTTTTTTTCCTCCAAAGGGTCACAGATGCTACATATGGCAACAGCTAAACACAAGGTAGAAGCTTACTATCTGATTTAGATACTGTACTTATAACGACTACAGAACGTATATTCTTCAGTACATTTCTGAGATGGCAGATAGTTTTCTCTCTTTTGCTTGAGGACAACTTACTGTCTGGGGTAGGAAATACATTAATCCTAATTTCTTTCAGAGCAACACAAAGGGAATGTAGGGAATTATAATTGTCACCCTCAATTTGCTGAGTATGTTCAGCCTCCAGGTCATATTTCTTGGACCTATGAGAGACATCGCTGCTCTGAACATGCACTCAGAGTTTGGGAAACAAGTGTATTTCATTTCCACGTGAGGAAGACTATGCAATCTCAGATGTCCCACATAAGGTATGGATGTCTGAATCTGAACCATTCTTCTTCTCATTCATAATGAGAAACCTCGTAAGTGAATGGGAACACTGGCATTTAAAACAAGTATCCTGGGCATCAGTCCAACAGACCTGCTTCTGTCATTCCTAAAGGAAATAGTGTCGTCATCAGCAGTCAAGTAATATTCTGTGTAGAGATAGGTTTCAGAGTAGCAGCCGTGTTAGTTTGTATTCGCAAAAAGAAAAGGAGTACTTGTGGCACCTTAGAGACTAACAAATTTATTTGAGCATAAGCTTTCATGAGAGCTGTAGCTCATGAAAGCTTATGCTCAAATAAAATTGTTCATCTCTAAGGTGCCACAAGTACTCCTTTTCTTTTTGTGTCTAGAGAGATGATCATCTTTGCATTTCATTATCCTTCCACCTCTTCCTCATCCTTGCCTTCCTTACACGCGCTGATATGAAATGAATGTCCTTACTTAGAGGAGAGATTCCTGTGGTCCATGTGTGGCTGTCAAAAATGTGACACTTGTTAGGACTAATACTACATCATTCTCTAATGTGTTAAGTCATCATCTATGCCACTGGGAATTGTGCATCTCTCTTGATTCTTGAAGTTCCTCTTATTCCTTAGATAATTCTCTTCATTGTCTAATCCTTTCTATTCCCTTCCAGCCAGCTCCTTCCCCACCAAAAAACCCCACAAATTATATAATTCATAGTTCAAACATCACTGTGCAAATGCTGTTTGGCTTAGAGGGGAGAAATAATGTTCCAGTGAAAGAGGAAGAGGTGGCACTGAGTTAAAATATTTGTTAATATTTAGTATATAATGCTTTAAAAAATATAATACCGAGGCCTATGTGAGTGTGAGAGGTTTTGTTGTGGTAGGCACAATCTCTGCTCCAAAGACCTTACAATGTAAGGGTTCAATCATGGCTTTCCCTTGAGGTCTCTGTAGGTTTTTGCTTTATGTGTATAGAAATACCATACCGTATAGAAATACTTCCTCCAACTGTCCCTCAACCTAGCCATACACATTGTCTAGCTCTCTGTCAGCTCTGGCAAGAGGGGATCTACATTGTTCCCTCTCACTCACCTTATGTCCATATCTCTAGAAAGCATCTTACTTTCAATCCATCAGTCTCTGGATCTAATTTTGCACCTGTTAACCATCTTCATCCATCTCAGAAGCATACTCATGGTTCTCTGCTGGAGAATTGTAACAGGGGGTCAGAGGGCAAAGCCCCATCACTTTTAAAAGTGCCCCCCACCCCCCACAGACACTTCTAGTGAGCTTCCAGTGCTCCTAGCACAGCCTTACCACTGCACTGTGAGGAAGCAATAAGAGTATAATACTATGAAGCTCAGAATGATCAGTAAACGGATTGACTATAACTGAGAAAAATAAATTGCAATTGAAGGAAAGTGTGCCCTTTTTGTAGAGGCTAGGGTCAGAAACTGAGGGATATGGATGGAGACATTTCTGTTTAAAGTGCATTATAATTCTGTGCATGTGTGAGAGAGAAGATTTTTGAAGAAACAGAATAAATGGCGGGACAGTAGCATTTAAGGAAAAATTCTACATATAAAGGTAAAAGTGCTGAATTGAATGTGCATTTTCCCTAAGTAAGGACTTCAAGATTTGTCCCACAGAGCAGGAACTTAGATTTCCCCATCATCTCATAGGGGGTGAGGTATTTGTCTGGCATGATGGAGGCACAGACAGACAGGATGCCCTCATGCTGTGGAGTTTGTGTAGCTGTTCAACATACAAAATCAGCATGTGAGAATATCTTACCCAAACTATGAAATGAAAAACTGACACTTGAAAACTGCAAGAACATGATTTGAATGCCATTAGAGGCTATCCCTACACATTTTGTGTGTGTAACCCAGGAACATCAATTGTATTATGTTTGCTTCAGAAAACTGAATATAGATCCCTCCAGCACAGTATTTGCAGGCAATCCCATATGAGACACAAGCAGCAGGGGAGAAACTGAAGCAAAGAGATCTGATGGCAGAGGACCTTCAAACAAGTTTTTTGATTGATGAGAGAAATGGGCAACTTACTTCTAACCTCTAGACAGAACGAGGAGTAATGGTCTCAAGTTGCAGTGGGGGAGGTTTAGATTGGATATTAGGAAAAACTTTTTCACTAAGAGGGTGGTGAAACACTGGAATGCGTTACCTAGGGAGGTGGTAGAATCTCCTTCCTTAGAGGTTTTTAAGGTCAGGCTTGACAAAGCCCTGGCTGGGATGATTTAACTGGGAATTGGTCCTGCTTTGAGCAGGGGGTTGGATTAGATGACCTTCTGGGGTCCCTTCCAACCCTGATATTCTATGATTCTATGATTCTAAGCTAAAATCAGATTACTCTATAGTTTTCCAACTGTTTGGCCAGGTTGTTTTCTTTCCCATTGAGAGACACTCAGAACTTGTGTGGCTTAGTTGAAGATTAGTGCAGAAAACATAGAATCTCTCTCCCCTAACTCCTAAAAGGATGTTTAAAAAAAGCTGATTGCAAAACTCATGTTTTCAAGTTCAGTCCATTTGCACTGCTTATATGTGTACAAAGAGGCATAGGTCTGAAACCTGAGTAGTTTTCTTTTTGAATGATCTTGGTGTTTTTATTTAGCTTTCGAGAGCCTTTCCCTATGTGTTGACATCTGTACTCTTTCCCAACATATCTAAAGGAGAGGAAGGGTTAGGGATTATACAGAGTTGTGGGGAGACACACATTTGAGTTGAAAAACTCGACAAAGATGAAATCAAGGACAGCCTGTGGGGGCTTCCCTGAAAAAACAGCAAAATTCCTAATTTTGAATAAAAATCTTCTTTTCCTAGACACACATGCTCAGTGTTTATAAATTATTTAACTACAGAGTGACTCTCCACTGTACCCTTGTCCTTTCCCCTACATTTGTCTGTTATTCACCTGTTGGTGCTTGTGTAAATGCCAGATTATAGTATTGCCAAGACCAAATGTTCAAAAACATGAGTCAGCTCCAAAATATCATGAATTTGGCTTAACAATCACAAAACTTTTTTTAATGGTACATTTTTTTGGTTCTTTGTATTTGCCTGCTGGAGTTTGAGCTTTTCCATTTCACTTGGTTCTCCTTTTCAGCTTTCCCCCCGCACAATGAGGACTAGAAACTTACTTTTAAAAAATATCAGAGCTTAGGTTCTCATTAAATCCCAGGGAATTGGGGCTTGAAGAAAAACATCAGATATTGTGATTGGCATTGTGTTATTGACACCACTGGGAACTCTTTGGGGCAGAAACTCTGTCCATTGTTTTGCATAGACAGTATCTAATACAACCCTAATCCCTTTTTGGAGCCCTCAAATGCTACTGTAACCAAAATAATACATTACAGCAATTGCACATATAAATTGATGTCACCAGGACAAATCCAGACGTCCTCACTCAGTTTCTATTTAGGCTTTACATTGAAGACAATGGCGCTCTGCCTGAATGACCACTTCAGGATTTGGCCCAGTAGTTGGTTTTGATCACACTATTTTTAATTGGTTGCCATTTGTTGTAAAGTTCCATTTTCATTACAAATTCAATGTCTTTGTCCTGCCGATGACTTGTTAGATTTAAGGGCTTTAACAGCAGGTCTAGATGGTGTGCTAATGTCACTTTGGGGTCATATTTTCCCTTTTCAATTCACAGAACTGTGCCTCTGTAGTGGATATCCTCCTGTCAAGGTTCCTTCCCCACTCTGAACTCTAGGGTACAGTTGTGGGGACCTGCATGAAAACCCCCCAAGCTTATTTTTACCAGCTTAGGTTAAAACTTCCCCAAGGTACAAACTATTTTACCTTTTGTCCCTGGACCTTATTGCTGCCACCACCAAGCGTCTAACAAATATATAACTGGGAAAGAGCCCGCTTGGAAACGTCTTTCCCCCCAAAATCCTCCCCAAACACTACACCCCTTTTCCTGCAGAAGGCTTGATAAAAATCCTCACCAATTTGCATAGGTGAACACAGACCCAAACCCTTGGATCTTAAGAACAATGAAAAAGCAATCAGGTTCTTAAAAGAAGAATTTTAATTGAAGAAAAAGTAAAAGAATTACCTCTGTAAAATCAAGATGGTAAATACCTTACAGGGTAATCAGATTCAAAACATAGAGAATCCCTCTAGGCAAAACCTTAAGTTACAAAAAGACACAAACACAGAAATATACATTCCATTCAGCACAACTTATTTTATCAGCCATTTAAACAAAACAGAATCTAATGCATATCTAACTAGATTACTTACTAAGTTCTAAGACTCCATTCCTTTTCAGTTCCCAGTAAAAGCATTACACAGACAGAGAGAACCTTTGTTTCTCCCCCCCTCCAGCTTTGAAAGTATCTTGTCTCTTCATTGGTCATTTTGGTCAGGTGCCAGCGAGGTTATCCTAGCTTCTTAACCCTTTACAGATGAAAGGGGTTTTCCTCTGGCCCGGAGGGATTTAAAGGTGTTTACCCTTCCCTTTTATATTTATGACACCTCCACTGCTGCACTCATCCTCTGTCAGGGAGGCAAAACATCCTCTGTCATTGAGGCAGTTGCGAGTATTGCTCTTTAATCCGATATCAAGAACCACTACTAGCATAGATTCTTCTCCACAATGTGCCTGTCTGTCCGTTGGTAATTTATATTACATTCAACAATTGCATCCATTTTTATGTAATGATCTGATCTTTTTGGCAAAGTATCCATGAACTTGGAATTTTTATATTTTTTTAAAATTATTTGATTAAAGTTTTTATGGAAACCAATTTCAAACCATGGTTTGTTTCTGAACAATTTGCTGCCACTGTTGCTTCTAGCATTAGCCATTGATAACTCATCATTTATCCTGTATTAATGTTCATCTAAATCATGCAGTATTGCTTCTGCAACATAATTGGATGACTGGGAACTACAGGAAGGCTTGAATTAAATCACTGGGGCTGTCTGTCACTGAATGCAACTTCTATTCAAAGGAGTGTTTGTGACCATTTATTAGCCCTTGTGGTTGGTAAGTCACTGAAGTGGCTTGTGTTGCAGTTCATTGATGCATTTTAAGTACTAAATTAGAAATAATTTACATAAATTCTCCTATTTAAAGCTTTGTGAGGCTGTATGGAATGATCTCTTATCTAAGGTGCCACAAGGACTCCTCATTGTTTTAGCTTCTAGTATGTAGATCCAATTCCTGTTTTGTTTCTTTGGGTGTAAATGATACCTAGTGAATAGCCTGATCATTTTTGAAAGTTTATGGTCCACTCTTGCCGACAAAGTGCACTTCTCTTAGTTAAGTGGGCCTGTTGCACTCCAGGAAAGATTTAGGCCCAGTGGGCAGCAGGTGGCATTTTCATGTACTATAACTAAACCTAAAGAGGGCATAAGGTGCATCCTCAGCTGTCCTAGACATGTCCCCTCTCCAGGAAGCCCTGTCCACTTTTATGTGTTAGCTGACCATATCTGGACCCCATGGGGGAGATAAAGTTGCTGCCACCTTTCATAACCTCCCTCTCCCTCTAACTGACTTTCTGCCTGACCCTCAGCAAGAGTGAATCTCAGGCGCAGGGTAAGTACAGCTCAGAGTTTTTGTGTATACCAAAAGGTGAGATTTTGAGACAGGAATGAGTATACCGATGTAGGGTGTAGAAAATATCCCCTTTCAAGAATATTGTAGGAGTATTGCTGATTTCGGAGGTTGAAGAATACTGTTCCTTTGGAAAGAATGTCAATATATTAAGATAGACTATCAAGAAAAAAGGGAAAATTGTAAAGTTTTTTAAAATCTAGAATTTTGCTTTCTATTTCTCAGCTATTTCTATTTCTATTTTCTTATGGCCAGAATCTTCAGAAGAAATTCTAATGCTGGCTTCAATTTTGTGCATTAAAACAACTGACAGTTAACTTTAGCCATAAGTACTAGCTTTTTATCAGTATTTAGAGATGTATTATAGAGATCAGTGCTTTGAGCTGCCTTGTTTTAGGTTTATCTACATTGTACCATTACTTTCCTAGAGGCCTTTTCATCACCTTTATTTAGATCTTGCAAAAGCCTATAATTACTTGAAACTAAAAATTCCCTATGGATTAATTTCTGAAAACTATAAATATGTCATGCATTATGTTACTACATAAAAGATCAGCAAGCCAGTTTGTTACTCTACTAGTATATTTGCCAAGGATAAGACAATGATCCTTTGTAGGACGCTGAGTGGTGTAATTCTTGTTGTTAACTCTATCCAGGATCATCGTTTAAAGCTGGTTGTGGAGTAGAATTCAAAATCTCTCTAAAACTTAGGACGTTCAAATATCTTACCAGCTCCAGGTGAATATATTTAGATTAGTAACTGTTAGGGGGCTTATTCCTTCACCCACTTACTTCCCTGGTCCTTCTCGCATGAACAGAGAGCAACAATACCCAAAGTCCAAAGGTGCAAACAATTCGATGTTTATTGGGGTGAACTTCTAGCAAGCATGATTCCAGTTTCCTTCCTTAGTGTCCCCCTTCCCAACTCTGACACCACAGAGCCTTACCTGTGTCCCTGTTCCCATTCCTGCCCTTAGCTAAACATGATTCCAATTTCCCCACCCCCATTCCCTGTTCCCATTCCCCCCCACTCACTTCCTGATTGACTGCAGACTATATAGTAAAACTTGAGTTCTGCTTAGCTATACCTTAACCAATCATTTTCCTGAAATTTAACTAACCAATCCTAACATATTGTAACATGATTATTTAACCAAATATATCCCACCACCTTAATTAGTTTACACTCAGCAAAATTAATTATACAGCAGACAGGAACAATCACAGAACCAGACACAGATTATACAGACAAACAATAGGGAAATGGGGACTACAGTGATAGAACAACACAGAAATGAGGATTTCACATCCCAGCTATTGATAAGTGAGTTCTTGCCAGACAGGATGCTATCAAACTAAGTTTTCTTTTACATCTTCTAGGCACTTCCCTTTCTCTGGAGGTGCTAGGCATTATCAGGATAGGATTGTATTCCTAACAGCCCAGTACCACCTTCTTTCAATGTGACTAGTTTGGAATGTGAGGAGGTGACCGGTCGCTTCCCAGTTTATGGCTGCCTCTGCTGCTTAGCCAAAGATCTTAGCCTAAGCACAGGACCTCAGACTGTCACAATAAGAGAAGGCTCTTACACTGGCAGTCAGTGATTTTGATTCTTTCTTTTATATCTCTATAACTACCTAAGTGATAAGAATACACCTAAATTCTTAGCATATAGGCCTTTACAGACAGGCCTGAATATCTATATCCTAACAGTAACATCGAGCATCAGCAAAATGTGGGTCTGTTAAAATTTGTTTCTCTCTATAGAGATGTAGTAGCACAGAGTGGTAGTCTCTTTTAAAAAAAAATGCTGCATCTATCCATTTATTATTCCAACTCTGATATACATTCCAACTCTCCTTGGAAAAACTTGGTTTAATTAAAATGAATGGGATCTCTTGGGTGAGTGAGGACTGTAAAATATGGAGAGGTGGTGTGTTTATCTGATTTACCCATCAGCTAACTAAAATATCTTTAAACATACGAATTGTGAGTGGCGCCTGTATGGACACAGAAAGAATGGACTTGTGGTAAAGGATGTTTTTTCAGTTTCCCACTCTGCCACAGACTTCTTGCTTGTCTTTGGAGAGACCAGGTGGATGAGGTAATATCTTTTATTGGACCAATTTCTGTTGGTAAGAGAGACAATCTTTTGAGCTTATACAGAGTTCTTCTTCAGGTCTTTGGACAGTCAGACAGGTCCTTTGTTCCTAAATTCATCATTGGTAAAATGAAGATATTTACTTTCCCCCACACTTAGCCTATGTCTGTACAGTGCCAAGCTCAGTGTGCCCCTGACCTTGGTTGTGGCTTGTATTCACGGCAGAAGTACAAATAATAATAGGAACAGAAGAACAAGCAAGAAGTGAGAGGCCCCTGATCTCTTAGGGGACTACAAGAGCAGTCCCTGTGTAGAGAAAGGAGGGGATAGGGAGAGCAGGATGCTGGAAATCAGTGAGAGGGTCTGAGAGGAGGCCTAACAGCAGGTGTAAGGTGCAAATCCCGATGTACAGCAAACAGCTCCAATACAGATTTGTCTCTGCCCCTTATACTGGGCTATGACATTATAGTCATGCTCTCTAGTCCTATGCTGTCAACAGATAAAATATTTCATGCAGCTACATAACTGAACTACCAGAGTCACCTTACTTCTAGTGTTAAGATTAATTTTTTATAAGTAGGTTTGAAAATAAATTGCATATTAAACTATATAGCATTGCCTACTGAAAAAGCACTATAATGGGATTTCCTCTCTCTTTCAAATGTGCAGATATTGATGGATAATTGCAATATTTATTGGTGTAATGGTCTGGTGATGGCTGTAAGATTGACAGTCTTTCCTTTGTGGCTTGAATTCTGAGCTCTAGCTCCCTGAGAGCAGATCAAAGGGCCAGGCATTGGAATGGAGCTGTTGATAGTCTGAGTGCTTTAAAAACCTTGTTCTACTCTGAGTGACAACTGATAAAATATTTTGTAATGCTCCAGTACCCTAGTGCTGTCAGAAGGTTAAAGGACAGTACTGTGTTCGCCATATAGAATTTAGCACTGCCTTAGAATTACTGACGGAACAATCAAGCTGTGAGGCTGTTTCAGATACCTCTTTGTCTTCCCTGCAATTGTGAACCTTTCATGCGCTTTTTTTCCCCCAGCGATTTCCCTCCCTGCTCTCTGCTTTACTAATTAAAATTCTAATCACTCTGACAGCCAGAGCTATGGAAAAAAATCATTCTTCCATGCTGGAGAAGGTAATTTCAAGGTGTTTTAGCTGCCAAAGAAACAAATGGAATTTAGACAAAGCAGCTAGTTGTCATAAGAGGAAGAGCTAGTTGTGCTGTCCCATTTCACAATAATAAAATATTAAACTTTAAGGAAAAAAAGAGAGAGTTTCCCTCTTGCTTTACATTATTGCCAGAGAGACAATGCAGCTTGGTTTAGCTTTTTGTGTACGTACAGATTTTGTGTACATTTGTTAACATCAGTATGATTTACCTTTCTTGTAGTGAATTGTGGTACAATGAGATGTTAAACATTTAACTTGGTTTGATATGTGATTTGCAGATGATGCATATTCCTTGCTTGTGTGAGTTGTGGTTCGGAGCATTCATTTAAATGTACAGGAGCATGCAGGCATGTATTTAAAATAATAAACAGTTCTTGATGCAGTGATATGGGTTTGCACATATTGGAATATTTAAATCTTATAAAACATAAAATATAACAATATTCAAATCTCACTAGGTAATCGTATTAATGAAGGATGACCTAGTACAGCAAATTTCAAAACTTAGTCTTTCTTTATTAACTATAATAATGAGGCATATAAAACTGTTCTTATGCATGCTTGTGTGATGCTGGCTAATAGTGACTTACCATCATATCACAACATCCTGGTACACATCTATTTTTATGTTATATTAATATACATACACATAGGTTATCTACAAACAAACATATTTACACATAGCAAAGTGGACGCACACAGCACCAGTCCGGCCCTCAGATCTGTACCATGTGTTTTTCATAAATGGAATAAATTAGGTGATTAAGGGGTTTATATCTATCTCCATGCTTAAAAACTAGGCATGAATGAACCTATTTTGATATAATAAAAAAATGACTCCATCTTTCAAACCCACCGAGAATTTGACTGAGATTTTGGAAATATTTGCCAAATTTCCATTGCTGTTTTATTAAACTGAATGGCCTTGCACTTCCTAGGCTCTGGCCCAAATGAAGAATAATTTGACTGAGAGGTTTTTGGAGCAAGTCCAGTCTCAGGGATTTTGCAGCCTGATTTCTCTACTATGTTTGGCCATTTGTCTCTTATCTCAGGTAGTGAAAGGGGGAGAGAGGGGAGGAAATTCTCTGGGAATTGCAGGTTGTCAATAGCACTGTGTTGTATTGGTTTGCTTCAGGACTACTTTTAGGTAGCATACAGAGAGAGGGGCTACACACACCCAAATCTACAAACAAAAGAGTGAGAGAATTCAATTGTACTGCACATCAGTAATGGTTTCTGAAGGTGACAGCAGGCACAGAAAGCACATGCTTCTTCTCCTCCCCCTCACTTCCTATTCACCCTCCTCAACCTTTTATTATTGAAGAACAGAATTAGTTATTTCAATTATTCTGACAACTCCTCAGCTACTCCGCTAGGGCCATCATTCATTTGCTATTGACTGTTCTGCATGTGCTGCATGTTCTGCTATTGTACATGTTCTGCATGTGATTCCTACTGCTCATTCTTCACTTACGTGAGGCTCAAGAGCAACAGGGTATCTGAGTCTTACCTTGAAAATGCCAGACTTCTGGACCTTTGCTTGCAGGAACAGATACTAACTGGCTGAGGTAACATACACTTGCTATAATCACTTTACCAAGGTTCATGAGACTCTTGCCAAAATTCATCTCCTTCCGCTTCAACAGCTCATTCAGCCAGATGAAACTCTAACTGCTATTACATAACTGAACATGTTCTTTATACAAAAGTAGTAATCACTGAATATTTAATTTGAGAGGGAATTTGAGAATTCTGTGCTAAAAAGGGTTCATCACTAAGTGAAGTTATCCTTCTCACCCAATTTCTGGAGAATGAAAAATGGACCAAAATGAAGGAAAACCAAGATCTCAGCCAGGCCTCCTCACACTAATTTACAGTCTAGTTTTCTCCTCTTCGACACAATAATGGATAATTAAGCTAAATTTTCAAACCCAGGAACTTTAAAGAAAACACAAAATTCTGTGTTCAAAAGGGGAAATTGGGAAAGCAAAACATGTGGTTTATCATGGACCATGGGTGTGGGAGGTCAGGTCTAGTAGTCAGAATAGTGGTGGTCAGGCTTAATGGTTGGTGCTGGAGTCAGGAACTGAGCAAGGCTGGAGTGAACTAGAGCAAGGCAGGTAGAGGAGCAATTGCAGCTGAGGCCTGAACAAGGAGCAGCCATGGGCCTAAAGCTGGGCTTAAGAGCACATCTGTTGGTTCCGCTGGCCAATCAGGTGAAAGCCAACTGTGATTCAGCTGCAAGTCCTCAGTTGCTCACCAGGCAGGTGGAGCTAGCTGGTCCCAGGCTCAGCTGCAGGCTTTAATTCCTGATATGGTTACACAAACAAGCACCTATTTTACATGAAATTATTCATGGCAGTAGAACTTCATATTTTACTTGTGAAATTACTTGATCGCACCTGTCTGTGCACATTTTACAGGTTCAGTGATGTTACAATAATCGAGGTGACATTTTCAAAACTAAACATGTTAAATATCTGTATTTTTTTTAGCTCATTACATTTATATAGACCTTAAAATTTTAGATAAGTTGGTGAGCTTCTGACTACAAGGTTCTGGTGGGTCCTTAGCTGAACATTATAAACATTTTTTGAACAGTTTGGTTTACAGAATGAACAAATGTTAGGAAGATTCTTCTTTTCTCTGAATTAATGCATAATGAATAAAACCCAGCATTTACATCTTAATGAAAAAGCAGGTTTCTAGAAAGCAAGCATAATAGCTACTGAGTATCAGACAATTAAGTTACCTCCAGTGTCACAGTCCCTCTATCTAACAATCAATTGCTCCATATATCTGCCCTTTGAAATCAAAGTGTAAAACCCATCTAAATAGTTTTTGTCCTGGAAGAGTAAAAACTTTAAGTAAATAACTTCCAGAACTCTCTGTTGGATGCCACAGAGATTAATTTGACACCAATCATCAATATAATATCAAATGTTGATGCCAAATACATAATTTAAATTATACCAGTTCAGATTCTCAGCCAGTGTAAATGAGTGTAGTTGGAGCTATGCTTGTTTATGCCTACTGAGGATCAGGCCATTATATTGGCCATTAAAGGCCTGAAACAGGTTGTGCATCGGCTCTTGACTTTAAGGACAGCTAGAGATTGATTATGGCCAAGTTCCAGTTCAGCTCAGAACAAGGAAATTCTGGGAGATGTAATTGTCATGCTGTCTAGAGTGGCTCGAGACCATGAGTGCCAACCTCAGGGAAGACACCCCAAACTGGTGGTATGTTCTATACTTAAATTTCACCAATCCAGTAACAAATGTGAACTCCTGTAACAGTCTTACCATGGAGTCACAGACAGTCCCTTATACCCTTCAGTCTATCTTGCCACCCAGACAAACTGAGCTTAGTGATAAATGGTCACTTACACCAAAAATCACACCACATTCAACTTGCTTCCAGTCTCAAGAGACCAGTCATGTACTCTAGAGATTTTATACCAAAGACCACTCCAATAGCCAATCTTGTAATAAACTATCTGAAAGTTTATTAACTAGGGAAAAATGAGTTATTTACAGGTTAAAGCAACCAAACATATACACACAGATGAGTTACCATCTAAATCCTAAGAGTCACAGAGTTGTTGTGATCTGTCAGTTCAAGGTATCTGTCAGGGCAGACCCAGGGGTAACTCCTGAGGATCTCTGCCTCAGTTTAGGGTCTCTGTCAAAGTTCAAATAGCGAAGAGAGCTGGAAATTTTTCCTGTCATTGTTTTATTTCCTTTATTCCACTTCCAAGTCCACAGGAAGAACTTCCTGGCACGTAACATTCCCAGGTGCGTTAGGGCCATTAACCAATCCTTTGTATTGCGATGTTCCTTGTGGCCCATCTGATACTGATAGTCCTTTTGAATGCGGGGGGAGGAGTGGAATGATTGCTGTGCCTGGATTCACAAGTTCAGAGCAAATATTTTCAAAGTTATAAATGAAAATGTACATATTTCCTTATAGCATGGACTACAGACATTACAAGTGAGATTAGTGCATGCAGCAACTTACAAATATTTTGTAGAGTCTAAACACAAAATACTTTCTTATAAGACTAACACCTACTTTGAGCAAAACTAATGTACAGGTGACCTGGTCTGGTCTCTAGCTATCAGTCTGTCAGTACTTAGTGCCTGCAGCCTGGGCAAGAGCTGGCATCTGGCCTGCCAGCCTCACAGTAATTCCCAAAGGAATCCTGGGAATTGTAGACTGCTACAAAGCATGGGGAGGAGTATAGGGCACAGCCTTCTCTCACAAGAGGAGAACCAAGAACCGGTGTAGTGCTTTCCACCAAGAGAAGTGGAGAAATAACCCAGGAAAGGTTGTGGGAAAGGGATTGTAAGGAGGCCTGGAGATAAGCAATAGAAAGGAAAGAAATCTTGGGGAGGATTAAACCTAGTCAAGGAAGAGGCCCAGGACAACAAAAGTAATAGCATGGACTTCAAATCTGATTGTTTCACTTGTCCTTGTTTAGAAGCCCCAGGCTGCCATTTCCAGTGAGGGGTGGAAGAAGCCCTGCTTCACTTCACTGTGTCAAGTGAGGATGACTACTTTGGCCTGGAGCTGGCAAAGAAGAACTTTAGACTTGGGAGAGTTAATTATTATTGAGTAACCCTTCCTCAACGAGAGCTGAAGGATTTTTCTGTATTTGCTTCTAAAGGGAGGGCTTTAGTTTGGCTCACAGCCACACTATACTCTACCAAAAGGGAAACTGAATCACAAATTATCCTACCATCAAAAGACTGTCTCCAGAAGGAAAACCAAGGAGCACCAGTGGAGAAAGGGAAGTTGCCATGCTGGTAAATTCAGGTCCCCTAATCCCCTTTGATCCATGCTCCAGCTACTGTTGTTTTAGAAATGCATTTTGCCCTTTTCCTCCTCCTCTTTCACTGCCAACTTATCCCTGAGTTGCTGGGTCATTCTTCAGTCTTCCATCATTAAGGGGAAGGCTTTAGTGAACAGATGCATCTTGCCTCATGCACTGAAAAATTGTTGTTGCAGCCATGTTGGTCCCATGATATGAGAGAGACAAGGTGGGTGAGGGCATATCTTTTATTGGACCAACTTCTGTTGGTGAGAGAGAGAGAAGCTTTTGAGCTTTCACAGAACTCTTCTTCAGGCTGACCTGAAAAGTCAGGCTTGGGCTCATTCTGGTCTCTTGTGCTTAGGAGTAATGACATTACCTTCCATCAAGAATGTTCTGCTCTTTACATCTGAATGTCAGCTTGGGCTTCCTCAGCATTTTTGTTGAACACAGTGGTTGATGGGTGGAGAGGGAGAGTCTAAGGAAACCAGGCCATAGTCCATTGAGGACTGAAGTACTAGAACTAGGATGGGTGCTAGTACAATCACATACCGGGCCATATTTTGGGCTTTTAAAAGGTTTTGCATTTTCTAAATCCTGCAGTTGGGGGTACGGCTACCTGTTTTGCATATACGTTCCAAGGTGTACAAAAATGCAGATTTTTGCAAGCACAGATAGGTGCACCTGCAGGTTTTTTTGGGTGCATTTCAGAAGCTCATTAAATATATAGCTCATACTATGCCTACTTGTGTGTGTGAGGAAAAACTCCATACAGTACACTTCAAAATACTGTATCATAAAATTACTTAGATATCTGTATCCTCCTCAAAAATATGCAGTGATATAATGAACATTTTAAATCCACTTTTTGCATATTTTTGTAAGCTCCTCTCAGTATCTGAACAAAATCTGTACATTTATGTTGTTTGGAGATTCGAGGTGATGAAATAGGGTTTTGGCAACTCTTCACATAACAGTTTGAGCTCTCATTCTCTTCATTTCCTCTCTCAGCAGCCAGCAAAATGAGCTGATGTGAGGAAAATGTCTGCCAAGGAACTTTAACAGGAGGCAGTTTTTAATTAACAGAGGCCAAAGAAGGTGATAACCCCCAGGGTAGTGAAGAGAAATTAACATGGAAAAGCAGTTCCTCGCTTCTGTGGGTCCCAAAAGGCCAGTCGTATTAGTGGTGTCTGTTCTGATTGAACCTTTGCTGTGTCTTTTTATTGATTCACTTGTCAGAATCTGACAAAAACACTGCTGGCCGTCAGTTGTTTGTTCACAGTGGAAGCTTATGGCTAGAAATGGCTTCGTTGTAAAACATTCAGCATAGCGAGGTCTGTCACTGTGGTTAGCATTTCCCAGAAATGATTAATGTTGTTAGACTTAAAACTAAACTAAACTAGACTAAAAGCCTACTGAAATGAATGCAAATACAATCCACAAATTCTCTCTAAGTAACCATTTCATCCTATTAACTATTTGCCTGAGCTTAGAGTAAAATGTTTTAATTATTAACCTATTTTAAAGTCAGATTTCAGGGAAGATAATCCCACTGGCTGTTTCAGAGAGATTTTAGCCATTTAATATATCTGGCAATTGTGAAAAGCATTTTTAAAAATATCCTACAAATAAATATTTCAAGTTTCTCTTCCTAAGATGAAAATGAATAATAAATAAAGCTTGTAAGTGCTTGAGGAAAAACCTGCCTAGAAAGCTAAAATAAAAAAAATTAGTAAATAAATAAATAAGTAAATAAATAATGTTTCCACATTTATGAGCTTTCGGAGCCTGATCCAAAACCAGCTGAAATCAGTTGGCTAGAAGAGCTCCTGGATGAACTCATGCTCTTACTTTGAATATTTCTTCTTCACAGTTGATTCCAAACAAGAATGAACACAGTTCAAATATATTTGAACAGCTTTAAAATATAATGACCAATGTTTGCCTTCTCCCTTCCTGCTTCTTAAAGCCATGGAATGCAATTGCCTCTGTTTCAAAAGTACTTTTCACACATTCCCATCCATAATGCGAGACCCTAGCTATAATCTTTAGTTAACTAATTGGTTTATTCAGAAGAAAGTGTGCTCCTCCAACTCTAATCTGAGGAATACAAAGCACTGGTCCATATTTTGTATTTAGCTCCTGTTTTTGGATAGCCAGTCATTCACAAC
Organism: Lepidochelys olivacea; assembly: GCF_965140295.1. NCBI lineage: Eukaryota > Metazoa > Chordata > Testudines > Cheloniidae > Lepidochelys > Lepidochelys olivacea. The sequence goes on along the minus strand of NC_140415.1, from coordinate 80,592,930 downwards.
ATGATTGATTTAAGTTGTATTTGCTATTTGTAAATATTGGCTAAATAGTTTGGAGTAGTAATTCTCAGACTATCAGTTGTCAGTTGTCTCAGACTATCTGTTTGCTTTGCTCTTTATTATTTCTGTAGTCTGGTTGGTCACCTAAGTTGTCCAGTGTTTTTGTTTCATGATTTTATGACTGAAACATTTTTAACAGCAGACTACAGTTCATAGCTAATAGTGAATACTGGATAATTAATTTCTAGTGTGACTTTTTTTGTAAAACTTGTGAAAACTTAGGGACTCACAAACAATGGCAATATTTATAAATCAGTTGGCTTCCTATTCGACAAGCTCTAGTGTTAAAATAGCTTCTGTGCTTATGAAGACTTTCCTGTTCAGAATTCATACTCTGAAATATTTTAAACCCTTTAAAAATTCACCAGTCCATCGTGAAATAAGTACAAAAAAAGCAGGGTTGGGTTTTGTGAACAATACATTTTAGTGTCAGTGAAAAATGCCAGGTGGAAAATCCTCAGCCCTGTGTACATCCTTAGTTTATCCCCAGGGCAGGCACAGAATGGACAGCCATAATGCTTTTTCCATGTTAATTTATGAGTGTACACTAGTGCCGTTCTGGAAGGGCTAGCTCCAAAGGTGAGGTGTTAATTCCACGTGTTCAGCCTTGCTCTCTGTCTTCCATGAGTGGTGCTGATTAATTGTCACTGAAATCTTTTTGTAGTATGGTCGGGCACTTGTTCACTTCTAGAAAGTGGACTTATTTCATGTTCAACAAACAGCCATCAGATATTTGTTTTTGTTTTAAAGCATTTTTATTTTAAAGCATTTTTTTTTATTTTAAAGCATTTTAATTGTTTTAAAAGCATTTTTAATAAACTTTTTTTTCTGAATATAAGCTCATCTGTCCATGATAACTTGCTTACAAAGATTTAGCTAAATATGATGGAAAGTGGCTAAGATACAATCCACTAAAATAGAGGGTGGTTGTTTTAATGGAAATGGCAAAGGACATTTAATAATAGAAGCATTGGTAACATTAGGCATAATACAACTAGGGAGACATGACAGATATTTGCCCAAATTTACTTCTGAGCCCATAAGACTTTACATATTATTTGGTGATTCATATCTGTAAGGATCACACTTTCTGAGCACAGAATGCAGACCGGACCCGAATGCAGTAGACATATTTAGGGAAACTGCCAGAAGATAACTTGGGTCACAATCCTTTCCAGTTCCAAAACAAAACCTTATATTAGTTTCCAGATGAAAAATGTACTGTATCTGGTCATGGTGGAGGTTGTTTTTTATTCTTAATTCTGCATGTCACCATTTAAGTCAAGACAATGGATGCTGAGAACATTTATCCCCCTGAAAACAAATGCTAGAGAAAGGATTGACAGATGATATTTTAATTGGTTTGACCTCTAAAGTGATTAAATAATAATGAAAACTCTTCTGTTTAACAACTGCTTGAGGTACTTTATATTCTTGCCTCAAAGTGTAGCAATTTCTAGCTAGTAACAGGGTGATTGATTTTTCCATATCAAATACAATGTTATAGTCTATTGTTTCCATAGCAAGCATATAGCATCTGTCTTCAAACTCAGACTGCAGTCCTGCACTATCCAGTAATACTTTATCTGACCACATCCTTCCATTACAAGTATGAGTGGATTAATATTGATTTTTTTCCTCTTGTCCAAGACTTCAGGTCCATCTTAACAGCAATAAATTACACAGCTGAAACATGAGGATGTTCTTGCTCCTCCTTGCTCTTCATAGTGTGGATTATTATTTTGGCTGAAAAACAATTTCTGATGTTCTTAACCCATTGCAAGACTATAAAGGAAAGGCTGTGCACAAGTTTAAACACTTTTGTTTGGATTATGTTGCCAATAATAATTCAGTTTCCAATAAACCCAGAGCCCTGGGTTCCAGTAAAAAGCTCCTGACTCTATCCTGTCAAGAGCAAATCACTACAGTTTGCACATGTCAAGAATTGGAAATAATGCAGGTTATGAGAAGGCAGAGAGTAGGATTCCAAGTTGTGAGAATTTACTACTCTGATTATAGGAAAAGGGAGGGAGATATAGGGCAAAGGGTAGAGAGGGTGATAGGTTTGTTATTGCAAGTCAGTCTTTATTCTTTCTCCCTTGATTTAGAAGTGTAAGTACTTATTGGCTTAAAAGGATGTGTCTATTGATAGTGAGGCTTAAATGAATGCCATTCTTGGCACTGCTGCTTTAGGTGTACAACAATATGAATTAAATGTCCCTTAGCTGAAGCAGTCTTCAGCCATCTCTTTTGTCTGCCACGTGTCCAATCGTCTGTCTCTCTGTTCAGACCAACAAGAGACCTGAGGCAAAACCCTGGATCTGAACACTCTTGGCCAGAAGAACAGTGTTCAAAGTTCATATTTAGATCTAAATTTTGCATGTTGGACTGTAAGGGGTTGTGCTCGCTACCATGGCGCCTCCTACTGGTTGCTCCAGGAATTAGCTCTGTCCTAGCCATGGAGCGCCCTCTGCGGCTGGTGTCCCGCCCGTTGCCCGCTCGGCTGTGCTGCGTGAGACCCGCGTTGCTCCCTGGCTTGTGGCATCCTCTTCTGGCCACAGTCTTCTGGCTGTGCCCCTGCTCTATTCTCCACTATTCTGGGAATCAGCAGTCCTTAGTCCACACTTGCCTTCATGGCCACCTGCCGCCCCAAAAGTCTAGTCCCTTGCCTCAGGGACAAGGCACAGTCAATCGGCCACGCTCCTCCTTGGTAAGATAAGGTGAGGTGTAAGGGGGGAGGGGAGGACAAGATCCGCCCACTATTCTGGGTCCCGACCCAGGGACCCTCTAGCGGCAGCCTCCCACTGCCCTCCTTCAATCCCCTTTTCTCCCTGTGTACCCTGGGCCACTTCCCCTCGGGCCTTGCACCTTCTTGGCCCTTTTCGTCAGGGGCTGCCACCTGGCAGGTAGCAGGCCGGAGCTCTCTCTCTCTGCTCCCCTGAGCCTTCCCAGCACTGCTGTAGTCTAGGTGCTCTGTCTGCAGGAAACCAGTCCTTCTCCCTTGCTTGTCAGGAAGAGACTCCTGTCTCCTGTGCTTTGCAGCCTTTATATAGGGCCTACCTCGTCCTGATTGGCTGCCTTTCTGCCCTTCTCTGATTGGCTGGGTTCTGCACAGGCTGCCTCCAGCCTGCTTTACCCCTCCTCTGCCAAAGTGGGGCAACTGCCCCACTACATGGGCCCATATCTACATGAAACCACTTGCTACATATAGGAACCTTTTTATATCATGTTCTTTGGAAATGATTAATTAGATTTTTCTACCATTTAACATAACCCTCGCTGTGACCTGTGTACACAATAATGCATTGATAGCAGTGTGTGGTTGCACTGCAATCTTGCTACCACAGTAGTTTTAACAAATGCTTAATTCAGAACAGTAATGCTTTTATGCAGCTGGAGACAAATTTGCAACAAATTGATCACCATTATGGGTTTTTGAATGCTGAATACATATTTTTTACACTAAAAGTGCTACCATATGTAGGCCAACTATTGCACCTGTTAAAGGGGGCTTAAGAGCCCTGGAAACTAAGATGAACCTTGCAGAGCTTCTTAAAACTCCCTCCTCATGGTGCAGGATTCGGGGGCTTTGGCTCTCAATCTTGTGGTTCCATGGGAACAATAGTCCGCCATTCCCAAATAGAACTGCTCCTCGGGCTTTATGTTTGGCCCTTTATGCTTTGCCTCCTATAAAAAGGAAGCTCTTATTGGGCAGTAGACCTATGCCCATACAAAACCTCACTCAGAAGAGAGGTGCAGCTGCCGAACCTGAGTTTTGATTACTTCAAACAGCAACAAATTAGATGCAGATGTCTTCTGACTAGGGAAGAAAAATACTATGGAAGTAAAGTGGTTCCTCATATTCCTAGCCTCCATGCCAAAAGCCATGAAACACCACCAGAGAAGATTCCATGGTCCAGGTACCCAAGGAAGTGAATGCTGAGAAGCTGGGATTCCATATACCCATTAAGCTGAAGTCTACTGATTTCTGCTACTTTCCCTTCATACAGGTGATGTGAACCCAGTTTGAACAACTCAAGAGAATCCAGGGCAGGTAGCATTCATTCAGACTTTTATATTCTGTAAATACGTTTCTAACGAAGCAGCCCATCTATAAATGTATCTAAGAAACACATAACTGCCTTTCAAAAAGAGCTAGAAAGCATTATTGGTTTTGTTAGTTTACAATAAATGTCAGAGATGTAGAAAATTGCTATTATTGAGTTAAAGAAAAAGAATCCTAACAACTCAAACCAGAAAATACATATATGGTAAACACTGTTTTCCATGTTTCAGAGTAGCAGCTGTGTTAGTCTATATTCGCAAAAAGAAAAGGAGTACTACACAAGTACTCCTTTTCTTTTTACTGTCTTCCATAGATCTTTTTTCTTAAATGAGTACAAATTACTATTTTTCAACTGCCATTCACATGTGATCAGCACTATAAAAATACATCATGTAGCAACAGCATGGCTTTGTTCAGACTTGAAGTTGTTCTAACAGAAACTCTGATCCTTCTGTTTACCACAGATATCTCATCCACTCTAACAACCCTGCACCTGTTTATGCCAACATTTTTCTGCTGGTATGTGCTTTGTGCAATATGTAGCGTATTAACTAAGCAGGGATTTGCCAGGGATTTCTTAACTGAAAGTCTTGTGGTTAAAATGGCTATTGAAATATCCAAATAAAGATCTCCTTGCCAGTTATGTTCTTTTACCGAGCTGTAACTGTACCTTACAGGCTGTCTTATAATGAAGCTTCTGTTACAGCTAATAAAACCTCAGCTATAAATTCATTTAATAAAATGCGATCAACTTAATTGAAAAGATTAATGCTGAATACAGTTTTTTGAAAAAATATCACATGCTAAAAAAGAGAAGTTTACTTATAATATCTTGTTCTGACTTGTACACAAAACTAGAAGCAGCGACAGAATAATATTCTCAAGTTTTAAAAAATGACAGAATAGTCTCAGGGAAAAAAAGATTTGAGATATTACGAATATCCTATTCCATCCATTTCTGAATTAATTGGTGGATGCTATCTCTCAGGAGAAAAGCAGAAACTAAACTGCAGGAAAGGGAAAACAACTACGAAACTGGATCATTTACATATGTAAATCTGCAAGGTTAAAGGGAATCTGAAAGTGCCCTTTTCCAATGTTTATATTAGTACCAATTAAACTGTTTGGTAGATGAGGTTATCCTAGGTTAAATGGCTGTAGCTTGTATGTTACTGACGGATATATGAATAACTTGTAGTCACAGGGAAATAATTCTCACCAGATGGTTTAACTGATGAATTTAACCTCTTTCGCTTCACAAATTGTTTGCAAATAGACTGTTTCTTTGTTTGCTACTTGCAGTTGCTCTACTCAGTACTTTATATAAACAAACTTCAATGAATAGATTTCTTGCAAACTTTTCATCGCAAGTATTTTGAGTATTTAATTGAGAAATTTGACAGTCATACTCTGCAAGTGACCATTTAAGACACATGGTATGATTTCTATTTGCTGATTGGATGACCTAAGCTTTGTAGTGAGGTAGATGTCTCTGGGACTTTAATTTCCTCAGGGATGGTGGGAAGTATGTTCTGTTATATTCAGGTTATTGAATCACACTCCTCACCATGATATCTGAGTTCCTCTACTGCAAAAGAGTTAGCTGATAAGCTGGCCAAAGGAATTTAAATGGGACATTGTAAAATATTTTCATATTCTTTTTTCTGTCAGGGTAAAAAAAAAACATTGAATTTGGCTACATATGCAGCTGCAAGATTTTAAAATACCTGTAGCTTTCTGATTGAGGGGGGAAAAACATTTTAAGAAGAAATCAGGATTGGTTCATAAAAACATTTCAAAAAATGCTTTTGTTAAAAGTGGGGGGCTAAATTTATAATTAATATTTATTAGTAATCAATAGGTTCATCACCTCTAAATCTATCCTAGAGTAGCTGTCATTAGTGTTGGTACCTAATGCTTGTGCAGGGAGAAGTGTAATGCAATTGAGGTACCTCAGGGTAAGATCCACAAAGGGGACTTAAGGCATCTCTATGTTGCCTCATAGTTTGAACTACGAGAGTGGGAATAGCAGTGGGCACCAAAGTAGTGTGACCACTGACGTATCCCCAGAATACAGGACATCCCCAACCCGCCAGTGTCAGCCTGTCTGGGTGGCTCCACCCCTTCATGTGTTGGCCTGCCTGGGTGGAACTGCCACCGCCTGGGTGAGCCCACTTGCTGCCTGCATCAGTCTGCACAGAGGCACTATCCCCAGCCCAGCCCCCTTGGCATTCTCCTGCATTCACGGTCTCTGCCTCCTTTCATTTTCACCAGGCAAAGCCACGTCCGGTACCAGACAGGGACAATTCTGCACAAATCTAGGACTGTCTGGCTTTAAACTGGACGAATGGCCTCCCTATCCCAAACTGCTGTGCTGTCACTTCTCCAGGTGGATGCTGCAGGCATGAACTGAAAGATTCCCAGTTTTCATTAATGTAGTCCCCTTCAAACAGGATGACATTAATGTGAAGTAGGAACCTTTCAGTTCATGACCCTAATGAGCACGTGGGGGAGTTACAGTGTAGCACTTTGGTACGTACAGCTACTCACACTCCCATAGTTCAAACTGCGGGGCAGTGTGTACATGCCTTCAGACTCAGAATTGCCAGGCGTAATGTTTAGGTGCTTTCTGCCTAATGAAAACCAGAGCCTCGAGTTAGGAGAGCAGGCTCCCTATACAAATCACGTGAGATAGGTGGGGCAGCACCTAACTTGAGAATCGCTTGGCACTTAAGCACAATCTATGCACCTGGGTGCCTTGACTGAGGTGGCTGTGTGTATGCCATGCAACAAATTTTTACTAGGGAACTTCACCAGTAGAAACTTAGGGTATGTCTACACTACGAAATTAGGTCGAATTTATAGAAGTCGGTTTTTTTGAAATCGGTTTTATATATTCGAGTGTGTGTGTCCCCACAGAAAATGCTCTAAAGTGCATTAAGTGCATTAACTCGGCGGAGCGCTTCCACAGTACCGAGGCAAGCGTCGACTTCTGGAGCGTTGCACTGTGGGTAGCTATCCCACAGTTCCCGCAGTCTCCGCTGCCCATTGGAATTCTGGGTTGATATCCCAATGCCTGATGCGGCAAAAAACATTGTCGCAGGTGGTTCTGGGTACATGTCGTCAGGACCCCGTTCCCACCCTCCCTCCCCCCGTGAAAGCAAGGGCAGACAATCATTTCGCGCCTTTTTTGTCTGCTGCCAGCCAAAGATGTAAAGGATCAATGGAGTGGGTCAGAACAAGACATAGACCAGATTTGTTTTGGACTCATTTTCCTCCTCCCCTATCTAGATCACACTGCAGTCAGTCACAGAGAAGGCGCAGCGAGGTTAATCTAGCCATGTATCAATCAGAGGCCAGGCTAACCTCCTTGTTCCAATAAGAACGATAACTTAGGTGCACCATTTCTTATTGGAACCCTCCGTGCAGTCCTGCCTGAAATACTCCTTGATGTACAGGCACACCCTTTGTTGATTTTAGCTCCCTGAAGCCAACCCTGTAAGCCGTGTCGTCAGTCGCCCCTCCCTCCATCAGAGCAACGGCAGACAATCGTTCCGCGCCTTCTTTCTGTGCGGAGACGCCATACCAAGGCAAGCATGGAGGCCGCTGAGCTCATTTTGGCAATTAGGAGCACATTAAACACCACACGCATTATCCAGCAATATATGCAGCACCAGAACATGGCAACGCGATACCGGGCGAGGAGGCGACGTCAGCGCGGTCCCGTGAGTGATCAGGACATGGACACAGATTTCTCTGAAAGCATGGGCCCTGCCAATGCATGCATCATGGTGCTAATGGGGCAGGTTCATGCTGTGGAACGCCGATTCTGGGCTCGGGAAACAAGCACAGACTGGTGGGACCGCATAGTGTTGCAGGTCTGGGACGATTCCCAGTGGCTGCGAAACTTTCGCATGCGTAAGGGCACTTTCATGGAACTTTGTGACTTGCTTTCCCCTGCCCTGAAGCGCATGAATACCAGGATGAGAGCAGCCCTCACAGTTGAGAAGCGAGTGGCGATAGCCCTGTGGAAGCTTGCAACGCCAGACAGCTACCGGTCAGTTGGGAATCAATTTGGAGTGGGCAAATCTACTGTGGGGGCTGCTGTGATGCAAGTAGCTCATGCAATCAAAGATCTGCTGATATCAAGGGTAGTGACCCTGGGAAATGTGCAGGTCATAGTGGATGGCTTTGCTGCAATGGGATTCCCTAACTGTGGTGGGGCTATAGACGGAACCCATATCCCTATCTTGGCACCAGAGCACCAAGCCGGCGAGTACATAAACCGCAAGGGGTACTTTTCGATAGTGCTGCAAGCTCTGGTGGATCACAAGGGACGTTTCACCAACATCAACGTGGGATGGCCGGGAAAGGTGCATGACGCTCGCATCTTCAGGAACTCTGGTCTGTTTCAAAAGCTGCAGGAAGGGACTTTCTTCCCAGACCAGAAAATAACTGTTGGGGATGTTGAAATGCCTATATGTATCCTTGGGGACCCAGCCTACCCCTTAATGCCATGGCTCATGAAGCCGTACACAGGCAGCCTGGACAGTGGTCAGGAGCTGTTCAACTACAGGCTGAGCAAGTGCAGAATGGTGGTAGAATGTGCATTTGGACGTTTAAAGGCGCGCTGGCGCAGTTTACTGACTCGCTTAGACCTCAGCGAAACCAATATTCCCACTGTTATTACTGCTTGCTGTGTGCTCCACAATATCTGTGAGAGTAAGGGGGAGACGTTTATGGCGGGGTGGGAGATTGAGGCAAATCGCCTGGCTGCTGGTTACGCGCAGCCAGACACCAGGGCGGTTAGAAGAGCTCAGGAGGGCGCGGCACGCATCAGAGAAGCTTTGAAAACCAGTTTCATGACTGGCCAGGCTACAGTGTGAAAGTTCTGTTTGTTTCTCCCTGATGAAACCCCCCGCCCCTTGGTTCACTCTACTTCCCTGTAAGCTAACCACCCTCCCCTCCTCCCTTTAATCACCGCTTGCAGAGGCAATAAAGTCATTGCTGCTTCACAGTCATGCATTCGTTATTCATTCATCACACAAATAGGGGGATGACTACCAAGGTATCCCAGGAGGGGTGGTGGAGGAGGGAAGGAAAATGCCACACAGCACATTAAGCACAGCACTTTAAAAGTTTACAACTTTAAAATTTATTGAATGACAGCCTTCTTTTTTTTGGGCAATCCTCTGTTGTGGAGTCGCTGGTTGGCCGGAGGCCCCCCCACCGCGTTCTTGGGCGTCTGGGTGTGGAGGCTATGGAACTTGGGGAGGAGGGCGGTTGGTTACAGAGGGGCAGCAGTGGCAGTCTGTGCTCCAGCTGCCTTTGCTGCAGCTCAACCATACACTGGAGCATTCTGGTTTGGTCCTGCAGCAGCCTCAGCATTGAATCCTGCCTTCTCTCATCACGCTGCCGCGACATTTGAGCTTCAGCCCTGTCTTCTGCCCGCCACTTACTCTCTTCAGCCCGCCACTTACTCTCTTCAGCCCTCCACCTCTCCTCCCGGTCATTTTGTGCTTTCCTGCACTCTGACATTATTTGCCTCCACGCATTCGTCTGTGCTCTGTCAGTGTGGGAGGACAGCATTAGCTCGGAGAACATTTCATCTCGAGTGCGTTTTTTTTTCTTTCTAAGCTTCACTAGCCTCTGGGAAGGAGAAGATCCTGTGATCATTGAAACACATGCAGCTGGTGGAGAAAAAAAAAGGGACAGCGGTATTTAAAAACACACATTTTATAAAACAGTGGCTACACTCTTTCAGGGTAAACCTTGCTGTTAACATTACATACATAGCACATGTGCTTTCGTTACAAGGTCGCATTTTGCCTCCTCCCACCGCGTGACTACCCCCTCAACCCTCCCCCCTCCCCGTGGCTAACAGCGGGGAACATTTCTGTTCAGCCACAGGCAAACAGCCCAGCAGGAATGTGTCCCTGAAGAAAAGCACCCTATTTCAACCAGGTGACCATGAATTATATCTCACTCTCCTGAGGATAACACAGAGAGAGAAAGAACGGATTTTGGTTGAATGCCAGCAAACATACACTGCAATGCTTTGTTCTACAGTGATTCCCGAGTATGTGTTACTGGCCTGGAGTGATAAAAGTGTCCTACCATGAAGGACGAAATAAGGCTGCCCTCCCCAGAAACCTTTTGCAAAGGCTTTAGGACTACATCTAGGAGAACCGCAAATGCCAGGGCAAAGTAATCCTTTCACATGCTTGCTTTTAAACCATGTATAGCATTTTAAAAGGTACACTCACCAGAGGTCCCTTCTCCGCCTGCTGGGTCCAGGAGGCAGCCTTGGGTGGGTTCGGGGGGTACTGGCTCCAGGTCTAGGGTGAGAAACAGTTCCTGGCTGTCGGGAAAACCGGTTTCTCCGCTTGCTTGCTGTGAGCCATCTACAACCTCCTCCTCCTCCTCCTCATCTTCTTCGTCCCCAAAACCTGCTTCCGTATTGCCTCCATCTCCATTGAAGGAGTCAAACAACACGGCTGGGGTAGTGGTGGCTGAACCCCCTAAAATGGCATGCAGCTCATCATAGAAGCGGCATGTTTGGGGCTCTGACCCAGAGCGGCTGTTCGCCTCTCTGGTTTTCTGGTAGGCTTGCCTCAGCTCCTTCAGTTTCACGCGGCACTGCTTCGGGTCCCTGTTACGGCCTCTGTCCTTCATGCCCTGGGAGATTTTCACAAAGGTTTTGGCATTTCGAAAACTGGAACGGAGTTCTGATAGCACGGATTCCTCTCCCCAAACAGCGATCAGATCCCGTACCTCCCGTTCGGTCCATGCTGGAGCTCTTTTGCGATTCTGGGACTCCATCATGGTCACCTGTGCTGATGAGCTCTGCATGGTCACCTGCAGCTTGCCACGCTGGCCAAACAGGAAATGAGATTCAAAAGTTCGCGGTTCTTTTCCTGTCTACCTGGCCAGTGCATCTGAGTTGAGAGTGCTGTCCAGAGCGGTCAGAATGGAGCACTCTGGGATAGCTCCCGGAGGCCAATACCATCGAATTGTGTCCACAGTACCCCAAATTCGAGCTGGGAACGTCGATTTAAGCGCTAATCCACTTGTCGGGGTGGAGTAAGGAAATCGATTTTAAGAGCCCTTTAAGTCGAATTAAAGGGCTTCACTGTGTGGACGGGTGCAGGTTTAAATCGATTTAACGCTGCTAAATTCGACCTAAAGTCCTAGTGTAGACCAGGGCTTAGGTTCCTAGTGAGAGTAAATGCCTACAGGGTTAGGAGACAAATAAGTGGGGGGTTTGAAGGATCTAAATTTTGGATTTAAGCCCCTAAAATGGCAGTTAGCCTCCTAATCTCTTTGAGGGCCTAGCCCTAACTGTCTGTTTTACTTGTTCTGTTTTTCTCTGTTATTGATCAAAGTTTTTTCCCATCATTATTACAGTATGATTGTTTGGTTAAGCAACTGATATCAAACCTTATTTTTAAACAAATTATTCTGTGAATTCTGTTTGAAAAGTTATTGAGCAATGATAGCATTGAACATTTATTAACAGATGATTAGAAGAACAGAGGTTGTATGTCTTCAATTCGATTATACTGTGTAATATATTTTTTTCTTAACAGAGTTAAATGTTTTACCCATGCTTTTTATCATGGAATGTAAACTACCAATATCAAAACTATAATTTAGGAAATTAAATGTGAAAACCATACTATTATCAAAACCATCTTATCCACATAACTATATCACAGTTTCATAATATGACCACCTACTTTATTCGTATTATAGTTCCATTTAAAATGTTTAAAACAAAATATGTCACACACAGTTGTAGTCATCTTCTCATTAGCTCTTTGAGTGTCAGATCCAGTAAAAATAACCACAGGACTCTCAATGGCCAGATTGTATAACGTACACTCCTTTGTTGAGAGCAATGTTCCAACCTCATCATCCCAAGAAGAGCATGGTAGATTGTACCCACCACGATGGTAGGGAGAAGCAGGCCATGTGTGGCCTTCACACAATTCTCAGCTGGGGTGGGGAAGACTTATTATTCCTCATTCCTTGCCTCCGTGTACTTGGGCATCAACTAAGCACAATCTAGCTGAAAGTCGTGCAAAAGTATTCTGTGCAAAAGTTTTGCAAAAGAATATATGCTGCTGGTTTTATAATTTGTGGGACTCTGCTTTGCTGGAGAGGGACTTGCATGTACAGTGACCTGGCTGACACTGTAAGTCTTGGAGATTGTGTGGAGCAAGCTGGAATGCAGGGCACAAACAGTTGCTTGTGGTGGTTTGTTCATTGGCCTGGCCCTGGGTATATAGAAGTGTTCCCAGTGCTTCTCATACAAGATCTAAACTTCCCACTCTGGTACACATGGACTTAGTCCATATATTTTTTATTACTAAAAGTATTATCAACCTCTGAAAAATGAATATGATGAGTTTTTTTCATATTGATAGATTTTGTGGCCAGAAGGAATCATTAGATTCTTTAGACTTTCTGTAGAACACGGGTCATAGAATTTTACCCATTACCCATATAATCAGCTCAGTAACGTGAAGGTTATTGAAAAATATTCTTTTTGTAAAGAAATAATTCACACAAATATGACTTCCAGCTCCCTCATGTGCTATTTGATGTTGTGGTGCTCATGATTGACTTCCTCATACTTCTGTGAAACCTGGGGATAAAATCTGACATTTTCAGTTTTTGCAACTTCTGGGGAAAAAGTAGATCTGTGGGAATTTTACATTATGAAGCTCCAAAACATGGAAAACTTGCCTGTTTTCAGGTTGCACTTCCACATTCAAAACTCAGTATATGGTAATCAAAGGATTCCGTAGAATTTGTAAACATTTGAAGAGAGCTTAACCCAATGATTGGTGTTGATTCAAAACACTTGAACAAGCTGGGCGTGAACAAGCATATAGTTACATTTGTTTGTAACTCTCCTGAGTTTTGAAGGGTGTTTGGGATTGTTTCAGGACAATGTGTTAAATGATGAAGCAGGGTGGTTTTGACTGAATTTTGCTTAGTTTTAAAGTTGTTTTGATCTGTAACATAAAGTGAAACCCATAGGGTTCCAAACTTATATGATCCAGAGCATAGCCAAGAACCCCTAACCTAACTGATCATTAACTACATAAAAATATCCAACCTGGAGGTCATTCTTGTATTCACATTGCAAAGTTATGGAAAATACATCATCAGGTGACTATTTTTTCATGGCAGAGAAGTAACAGTTGAATTGCACATTGCCATGGATATATAGTATGCTGTTTACAATGCCATTTTCTTTCTAGCAGTTAAATAGGACAGCAGAACTGCATTATAAAAGCAGGACTGCTTTCATTATTGGGTTTATAATATGTACTATATTGTGTATTCTTGGAATAAAGTAATTAGATTAGAAGTGTTATGTGTGTGCTTGTTTACCGAAAAATAAAATAAATGTGACTGTATCCAACCAACCCAATATCAGTATTACCTGCATTATATATATTACACACAAAAAGCTACGTTCAAAAACCAAAAACAAACAAAGTAAGGTTTCGTAGATTCCAAGGACAGAAGGAACCATTGTGATCTGATCTACTGTGCAACACAGGCCATAGAACTTCACTAAAATAATTTCTAAAGCATATTTTTCAGAAAAGTGTCCCATCTTGATTTAGAAATTGCCACTGATAGAGAATCCACCACAACCCTTGATAAATTGCTCCAATGGTTAATTACCCTCACTGTTAAAAATCTAAATTTTATTTCCTGTCTGAATTTGTCTAGTTTCAACTCCCAACCATTGTGTTAATCTTTGTCTGTCAGATTAAAGAGTCCTCTATTATCAAATATTTGTTCCCCACCTAGATTCTTAGAGACTGTGATCAAGTCTCCCCTTACCCTTCTCTTTGTTAGTCTCAAGAAACTCAATCTATTTAGTTTATCACTATACATCATGTTTTCTAATCCTTCATTCATTCTCGTGGCTCTTCAGAGCCCTCTCCAATTTTTCCATATCTTTCTTGGACTGTGGACAACAGAACTGGACACAGTGTTCCAGCAGGTTTCAGAGTAGCAGCTGTGTTAGTCTGTATCCGCAAAAAGAAAAGGAGTACTTGTGGCACCTTAGAGACTAACCAATTTATTTGAGCATAAGCTTTCGTGAGCTACAGCAGTGGTTGCATCAGTACCAAATGCAGAAGTAAAATAATGTCTTTATTCCTACTATATTCCTTTGCTTGTGCATCCAAGAATTACATTAGCCCTTTTGGCCACAGCATTGCACCAGGAGTTCATGTTGGTTTGATTACCTACTGTGGCCCAAATCTTTTTTCAGAATCTCTGATTCCCAGGATAGCGTCCTCCATCAGTAAGTATGGCCTGAATTCCTTGTTCCTAGAGGTATATATTTACACTTAGCCATATTACAACCTAGTGTTTGCTTGAACCCAGCGTACCAAGTGATCCAGATTGCTCTGTATGATTGACCTGTCCTCTTCATTATTTATCACTCCCCAAATCTTTGTCATCTGCAAACTTAATCAGTGATGAGTTTGGTTTTTTTCAGGTCATTGATAAAAATATTAAATAGGATAGGCCAAGAACCTATCCCTGTGGGACTCCACTAAAATCACACCTACTCAATGATTATTCCCCAAAGGCAACTGCTCAAAATTAGGAAATGCTAGAATTACGGTTGCCTGTGTCACCATAAGTCAGCTGCTTTGTACATGTACAATAAGATAATCTTTAATAACACAGTTGAACGCTACTTTTTCCATAGCACCCTAGGCTCATTCTGTGCACAGGATAGATCTTCAAGGGGGAGGGAAGTGGATTGTATGGTGAAGGAAACTGTTGCCTGTAGGATCCCTGCTTTATTTGTTGCAGGAGTTGGAAGGCAAGTAGTCAAAATGAGGCAGGAGTTCGCAGGAAGAA
Source organism: Lepidochelys olivacea (assembly GCF_965140295.1). NCBI lineage: Eukaryota > Metazoa > Chordata > Testudines > Cheloniidae > Lepidochelys > Lepidochelys olivacea. The sequence goes on along the minus strand of NC_140415.1, from coordinate 80,577,902 downwards.
AAAAAGGTGCTCTCATGGTGCAAGCAGTTGAATTTTGCCCTGGAAAATTGGATTCTATCCCTGCCTCTTCTAAAAACATCTTACTAAGCAAGTTATTTAAACAGACTTTTCAACCCCACTCCCAGTCCTCCCTGTCCCAGTGTCCAGTCCCAGATCACCTTCTTCATCTTATGCTAGCTTCCAGTCCCAATCCAGACTCCACCCCAAGACTCCTTTCCCAATCTACTTCCTCTCCCCTGCCCCGAGCTCCTCTTTCCTCTGCATTCAAGCTGAGTGAGGCACCTTCCTTTTACATGTTGCCTGGGCACCAGCAGTGGGATCACTGAGAGTACAGGAGAGACAGTCTCTCCATTCCAATGCCAGCCCCATCCCAACCTGCAGCAGCACCTGCAGCCCTGAGCTGAAACATGTGGGAATGGCGCACATGCATTCCAGTCACATGTAGGAGTGGTGAGGCCAAATTTGGGTGGATTTTCCTGGGGACAGTAAAAGACACATCCCTGACACACAAGTCATTCCCGTCTGCTCAAAAAAATTGGGATGCTAGTGTTTCCCAATGAAAAGTAATTTTTGTTTAAACACATCAAAACTATGTATTTTCCCCTTATTTCATTCTTAGAAAAGTCTAAACTGTTTTGGCTGAAACTTTCCAAAAGCCAGCCTGATACAGACACCAGGCACAGAAAATTTCATTGAAGTTTGGCAAATGTATAAACAACTGAAAGCAGGGCTCTTATAATGGGAAGTGTCAGGCAACCATAATAGGTGTCGTTGCCAGTAATAAGAATAATTTCTGCTATGTATCCATGCTTATAAAATGCATATTTTTCTGCTTTGAGCTTTGTATTTAAAGGGCATTAGACAATAACAAAGTACTCTTAAACATGGATTATAGATTAATTAGCCCCACAATAGACATGTATACAAGTAGTCTGGGAAATGAGTACTTCTTCATGATATTGTCTATTTAAGTAGCCAACAACAGAGTATTTAAGTAGTTACTACAAGAATAAAGATCAGCCAAGATTTTCAAAAGTGAATAATGATTTTGGGTGCCCAACATGAAACCCTTTGAAGGGACCTGTTTTTTAAGAAAGTGTTTAGAAAATTAAGCTCTTTCAAAGTGTCTCAAGTTGGGCGCCCAAAATCATTAGTCACTTCTGAATATTTTGACTATTTTCTATTATAGGTTAATAACAGAAATTGAATGTTTTTGACTCATTGATAGGTGGTTATTATGTCAAAGTACCCATCTTATATAAAAATAAATATCTGCATATGTAAGAAGGGTGTTGTATATCTGATTGATGGATTGGGTTACACTGACACACACACACACAATCTGGGAGATGCTGCTCTAACAAAACTGTCATATTGCTGTTTTCTCTGGCAGGGTTAAAGGGTATACAAGTTTCTTCTGTTCTGTAAACTGAAGTGATTTTACAGTTTGGAATTTTGGATCAGTCTAACAATGTCATCCATATTTGTTTATATTATGTGGAGTTCTCTCTATTTATAAAGTGACCCATAAAAACCTACTTTGGCTCAAACCATATGAGTATCCGGCTGTAACTGTGGCATTTGCTTGATGGCTGACCAACTTAAGCAAAACTGAACTTGCTTTATGGGGGAGCTGGGCACCATGCATAAAACTTTGCCCTGTATATTTTTAGTAATAAATATGGAGAAAGTTGTGCTCTACTGAATTTGGTATATCATAGACACAGAGACAAATGACCCTAGGACCTGACCAAATCCATAGGAGTAAACAGATTCCCATTTACTTAATTGGGCTTTGGAATGGGCCCCTACTGGGCATTCAGCAACAATTACATAAGGGAATGACTTGAACTACAGGAAAAAAGGAAACTCTTCTGACAAGACTTCCTGTATACTCAAGAAAAAAAGTACATAGAGCAACTCTGGAATGTATTTAATTCTCAAGTTGCTCTTACAGGAGACAGGTTGTTTATTTCTGTCTTTTGAGGATACTCAGGGCATAGTGGGTAAAATGTCAGCAATAAATATGAAAAATGGTAGCTGTAAATGCTAACAAAAGACATCTGTCTTTAATACTGACAGTAGAAACTGTGGAACATTTGTAAATGCAAAAATATTGCAGACAAGAGGAGCCTTTTGTTCAGTCATTTTCTTACTTTATTTTACTGCGTATGCAACAAGATTTCTATTTTAAGAAAAATATTTATTCTTTTCTTAATGTACCTAACGGGTGAAATCTTGGCTCCCCTGAAGTCAATTACTGAACTCCCACTGATTTCAGTGTGGCCCAGACTTCGCCCAAAATAGCCTCTGACAAACATCCAGTGGTTAATGGCAGAATGAAATAGATTGTTGTAGTACAAAATAAAAACACCAAAGATGCTATAATTACCTCTCATATTTAATTCAATTTAAAACATCCAATTTTATAGTTTCCCTGAAGCTGTTACTGAGTCTCCAGTCTGCAGCTCTGGTGTGTCATAGAAACCGTGGGAGCTGGACACAGAACTTAGGTCCCACTTGCTATAGAGCACAGGGCCCTTGAAACTAATGCATAAGTAGCCCATCCATATACCATGCTGAAAAATCTTACTTCATTTCACAATCCACTGGTGGGAGCTCCATTGGTGTTAGCAACAGAGAGATCACTCTTGTATACAAGGTCCATTTGTTTTTACTACTGTTTGGTAAAATCACTTGGTTTTCCCTCCATACCATCTAACCCTACTGAGAGTAGGTCTAGGTGACTGTGACATACACAGGGTAAAATCCAGACTTGTGTATAGCTGTGTCACCCCTGCCCTCGAACTTGGGGTGCCCTTTACACTGCTCTACTGCTGTGGCCTCCAGTCTGAACTGCTCACAGCCTCCACTATGCAAGTCACTCCCAGCTATGTCTGTGTGTGCTGCAGCCAGTCAGCCACACCTTGGCTCTTACCAGCCTTGGTTATATTGAAGGGTGACCCCAACACACCCATAGTGCTAGATTTCCCCCCAGAAATGTCCTGTACTGTCCAGCCTTCTATATGAATTTGTATTGTCCAGGGAAGCCTGCATTTCTTTAATAGAAATAAATCCGATGAAGTGAGCTGTAGCTCACGAAAGCTTATGCTCAAATAAATTGGTTAGTCTCTAAGGTGCCACTAGTACTCCTTTTCTTTTTGTGAATACAGACTAACATGGCTGCTACTCTGAAACCTATACACACTTTGTTACCCCAAATGGAGTTTCCCAGACACTTCAATGTAAACACACTGGATTAGATCAAACAATAAAATAAGTTTATTAACTACAAGGAGATAGATTTTGAGTACAAGTAATGAGGTTTAAAAGTCAGAAATGGTTATAAGAAAAATAATGATAAATGGTGGTTAGTGCCTAACTTAACAAACTATGTTTCATTCAAAGCAAAGTTTTTCTCACCCCATGCTCTCAACAATCTTACTGGCCACATTCCTTAGGCTAGAACCCCTTCTTCTGTTTAATGGCTGCTTCCTTTGTCCCTTGTCATGCAGTGAATTGATGGGCAGAAAGAGAGGAGGGGGTGCCTTCTTTTTATAGTCCTGTCACCTCTCTGAGAGGCATTTCCAGTTGGGAAGAAGATGACAGGCAGCCTGTAGTAAAGGGAACTCCATGCTGTTTCTTTGCTAAGGTGTTGATTTTTTTTTTTGCCACTGCCCCTTTTCCAGCCAGAAAATAGCCACTTAACAGATAAGGCCCATCAGCCTTGTTTACACCTGGATGAGGCATCAGCTTTCCCTTTGTCTCTGAGGAACCAATTTGGGCACTACCCAGACTTCTCTGGAAAACCTACTTTTGCTCGTGATCTCTGCTTATGTTTATAACTTTACATATAATGCTGCCATATGCATTTTGCCTTGATATTATTAATCGGCAAGTTGAGTTTTTAAATGATACCTTAAAAGGCACACTTTGTGTGACATTGCACTCCATATATTTATGGAAATATGCTTATGAGTGTGAATATAATGTAACTGGAATATGCTTCCTGCAAAAGGTCTCTTTACATTACAAAGCTTATAATCTACTGAGTGTGTACATCGTATTTGTATCATTCTTGTATCTAAAGCTAGAAATATGGAGTATTACTCTGAACTCCTGTTGTAACTATGCAAAGTGTGGGCCATTAATGGTGGCTTGGAATCTTGATGGCTCCCATTAACTAGGACAATTGGTTGTAAATGGCTCTGTTTACTTGCAGCCTTACTGTGTTCCCGTGAGTCAGCCCAGGAAGAATGGAGGCTTGGGGGTCTCACAGGACGTGAACATGTCACATGATACTGGATTCCATCTTAAACCTGGTGCTTTTCCTTTTAGAAGGAGGGGTGGGGACCCAGAGAGACAAAAGATTCCCACCTTGTACTAAACATATAAAAGGGGGTGGGACAGAACAAAGGGAGCTTCCAGCCATCAGAAAACCCCTAGTTACCACATGAACTAAGACTAACAAGGACTGTACCAGGGGAAAGGATTAGACCCAGACTAGGAAGGCGTCTAGTCTGTGAAAGAAGCTTATTGGAACATCTCTTGAGGGTGAGATTTACCTGTATTCAATTTCTGAATGTATTAGGCTTAGACTTGTTTTGTGTTATTTTGCTTGGTAACTTACTTTGTTCTGTCTGTTATCACTTGAAACCACTTAGATTCTACTTTTTATACTTAATAAAATCACTTTTGTTTATTAACAAACCCAGAGTAAGTGATTAATACCTGGGGGAGCAAACAGCTGTGTATAGCTCTCTATCAGTGTTATACAGGGCAGACAATTTATGAATTTACCCTGTATAAGCTTTATACAGAGTAAAATGGATTTATTTGCGGTTGGATCCCATTGGGAACTGCGTGTCTGGGTGCTGGAGATAGGAGTACTTGCTGAGCCATTTTCAGTTAATTCTGCAGCTTTGGGGGTGTGGTTCAAACCCTCGGTCTGTGTGCAGCAGGCTTGTGTGTCTGGCTCAATAAGACAGGGTTCTGGAGTCCCAAGCCATCAGAGAAAACAGGCTTAGAGGTAATTTCAGCACATCAGGGGACAGTCCCAAAGCGGTCTCTGTGACCGAACCCGTCACACTTTGTACAAATATTACAATAGTGTGTAGGTCTGGGCATGGATACATTCTGTCACAGTGACCACAAGTTTACACTTGTGAGTCCACCATTGCTTCTGATAGTGAAGATATTGGGGTTGGAGATTTTGTGAAAATTGGCTGTGTAGATAAAGCCAATAGGGCAAGTAATCCTAACATCATGAATGTCCATGTGTACACAAAATAATTACACCAAAATATGGAACCATACTCAACATACAAGATAGATATAATCTGAGTTTAAATTAGTATACCTTCCCCAACCCCTGGGTCTGGGCAATGGACTAGCTACTCCAGTGAACAAGATAGTTGCTAAGTGCAGACGGTAGTAAATCACTTCATACACTTGCATGTATTACAGATAAGGAGGGACAGAAAAGTTTATTAAAGGTGCAATCAGACAGAACCAGTATGAAACTGAGAAATACACAATAACTATTAAGTCACCTGAAGGCATCCCAGCTAATCAAGATTACTGTTCAAAACTGAGCAGTAGCCATTACCATGAAAAATCAGAGGTTCCAAATGTAAGCGTATTTCCCAATTAAGTGTGCTTGGTTGAAATGTAATCTTCTGGAATAGCATATCCTGACTCTTATACCAGTCAGTGTCTCTTTCTATTGGAACATTTTATAATATCTACATATGCAAAGTTAAAATCAAATCAGGGGAAATGTTTTCAATGTCGGTAGAAAAAGAGCAAAGTTTTCCACACTGACAGCAACATAATTTCTACAAATATGGAAAGGAAGCCGTATGTATCTGGATTTTACTGTCAACCATTTGTTTCTCTTCTCAAATACTAATCCGCACCAAACAAATCATAGAGAGGGGCAGTGTTGACTTTTTACTCCTTAGGAGTCAATCATGTTTTTAAACAAATGAAAGAATTATACTAGAATCTTTTCTTCCCATCTTTTAGTCATTAGGGCAAAGTTCCTGGCTCAAGTTTTAGTAAAAATTTCGGTTGTTGTCATTGGCCAATGGATTTTACTTGACTGTGGGCTGTGTTTGAGGACCAGTGCTCAAGTGCAGAGGTCACGTGTGAATTTGTTATGCTTCCTGGTTAACTCAACAAAATAAATGAATCTGATGAAGTTCTCATGAAGTGTTTATTTTTTAGTGTTTCTCTAATATACAATAAATTGTAATTTATGAGGCGTAATTGAAGAAAATTCTGGAGGAAGTTGTGTATAAGATTAGAGGATTATTAAATCAACTTTATTGTGTTTTCAAAACTTAAAAATGCTTTATAGCTGTAATAAATTGTTCGAGAATGCTATCAACCCATAAATTTTAATAATTTAATAAGCATTCTGCTATAAGGTTGGGCACATTGCCAAATCCCATAGCTGTTTGTGCATAGTGTATAGTCATCGTAATGCACTGCTTTTAGTTTACCTGCCTAATGCAAGAATGATCTGTTCTCATGCATAACGTGTAGTGGTTGGTCATTAATTTTAATGAACTGCAACTAGGAACTCGAAAAATTCAGGAGGGTATCTCAAGCCTCCCTCCTCCTTCCCCATCTGTTGCAGGCTGTTAAATATATTCAGGGAGTGCTGTTCATTGCCTGTCTCCTAATGTGTTGACTTTTTAGGCTATTTGCAAAGTGACCACTGATTCAGCTGAGGGACAGCAATTGTTGTTTTTCTCTCCCTACTTGCCCAGAAGTGCACAAATATAGGAAATATAAATTTATTTTTCAAAACTCAGGAAATGAGTTGTGTGCTTCAAGAATAAAATAAGGTAGAGAGAAGGAGAACAGTAACTGCTGCAGTTGTTTCAAATGTATTCTTTAATATGCTTCTGACTAATGTGTTTTAGTGTGGGGGGGAGTTAATTATGATCAAGTGTAGTATAATTTTAATTTCTTACACATGCGGTGTTGGTAAACTGCATCATGCCATTACGGCAGAGTAGACTTGATGAGTTAGTAGGTCTTTCCTGTTAGACTACTATTATCCTATATGGAATAATATTGTGTGCAGTTCTATATGTATCTCTATATAACAGCATTTATGAGTTATTTTCACTAGCTATTTCTGTAATATGCAGTATGGTGCTTAGAAACAATAAATCAGCTGTTTGAAAATCGACATAAACATTCATTAATTTTAATTAAAACATATTTTCCTTTGATTCTCTTCTGCCAAGCTGCAAATAAAAACAAGTTACATGTGAGTTAATCTACCGGTCTACTCTTAAGTGTAGTTACTGTGGATTCACAGTGGTGTAAATGAGAGAAGAACCGGGCCATTATTTTCAGGCTACATGCACTCTGCTTCTTGTATAAACATAATTGCAAAACCATTGTGAAAAGATAAGTATGATGGTTTTTAACAAAGAAGGAACCCGCTTTCCCTCTGATTGTACTGATCTCTGGTGAAGGTTTCCTCATTTACTGAAGGGATTGAAAACAATGTATCAGTTGATTGTTTCCACCTCAAAAGTAATTTCATTTTGAGACAATTTATATATATATATATAATATATATCTTCGACTACATTTTGACTTAATGAAGAGCTTAATAAAAATCAGCATTCATAGCTCCTGTTTAGTCAGATAAATTAGCTAATGTGCACACTGAGCTCTTATGTATTATGCAAAAGATTAGTTTTAACATTTACATAATGTGCTACAAATGACCTACTGTTTCAAGCAGTAGAAGCTCAGCTAAATGTGGGTTGAAAGCTGAAATAACGTCAATAAAATAATTACTCCTAGCTTGACATGTCTCATTCATTCATTCATTGTCAGCAGTTCAAGACTCCCAGTCTGCTCTGCAGCACTGAGAGAACAGTTGAAAGGCATTGAAGGTGGCTCAAAGGAACCCCCTCCCTCCCCAAACAGCACTAATAAGAGAAGCGAATGCTCAGTATGTTTGGATAGTGCGGATACCCAGCTTTCTAAGGATCTGATCCAAAGTTCATTGAACTTAAAGGAGTCTTTCCCATTATTTCATAATGAACATCAGGTTGGCCCCAAAGGTATAAAAGCATGTATTTCTCGTCCAGATGTGTCATGAGATATCAGATCTTACAAATGCTACTGTTCTAGAACTAAGAATCTTTAGTCCTGAATATTAGGGCAGTGTAATTTTAGGGGAAATTTGCTTCTTTCTCACATATTTGTAGACAGTTAGTTGGTAGGTTTGTTTTATTGAACCAACAGCAGTTATCTGAAACTTGCAAACCTGTAACTCCAAATATGAGCTTTTTAAAATTTGAGGGTTGGAAGGAAGCCTATGGTCTTGATTTCTGGTAGGATACATACTGAAAAGAACCCTATTATTTGTCCCAAGTTCTGTGTAGCCAGGACCTCATGAAAGTCATATTTGCACAATATTTTGGCCCAACATGGCAAACTGCTAAGAAGAAAACTGATCTTGTGAAGTTTCCACTATTTTAGATGTCTTAACCAGATCAATATTGACTCAAAGTTGTTGTTTGCCATCTGACTGCTGTTTGGTGTCACAGATCCTAGTGAGCACCCCTCCTGGCCACCCACTGGGACTGCTGTGAGGGGAATCCAAGCCTCTGCTGTTTTGGATCCCCTGGCTGTTCCAACCTTCTGGAGCCTCAGCAAGATGCAGCAGTGATTCCTCCCTTTGGCTTCTCTGGCCTATTTCCTGGGCACTGACTCTCAGTCTTCTATCTCTTCTCAGAAATGGAGCTCCTCAGTCCATACACCCTAGCCCCCCAGGACTAGCACTGATCCCCAATATCCTCCAGTGACTTAAACACACCCCTTCTCCCAGAACTTGACCCAGAGATATGAAGGTTCTGGTTACAGTTTAACTGTCTCAGGAGCATACACTAGTTGTGTAACGCTCCTGTGCATGCACATGCACATACTTTGTGTCTTAACATATTTATATTTTACTTAATCATTCAAAGCACAGGAGAGTACATATTATATCATATGTTATATATACTCTCTTGTGCTTTGAATGAAACATTAAATCTCTTAAACCTCAATGTCCTGCCCTATCTCAACCTTGTTGAGAGTCCTTGAGGGACCATCTGGGCCCAGGAGGGCATGCATGGAGTCCTCTGCCTCTTTAGGTATTACATGCTGGGTTGCTTATCCCTCATGGACTAGAGAAAATGGCCACTGCAGAACAACTCCTGACCTTTTTAAAACCTTCAGTCCCCTGTGTCAGGAGACATCCTTGCCAGATTCTCTACATGAGCACAAACCCGTGCCAGGTGACTTCATTGCCAAGGTGACTTCTACCTGGTTAAACCTGTTTTTCCAGGCAGGGACCAGTCTTTTGTCTAGAGTGAATAGATTTCCTAAGATTGGGTCCTTCGAATGAACTACCTTGAGAATGTATGGCACCCCCAAGAAAACATCTACAGAAAATTGATGAATGTGGTGAGAATAGATAAAAAGTTGATGGAATGCTATCGCCAGATTTGTTTTACTTTGTACTGGAAGCAGTAATGACTATAGCACTGAGAGATAGAATGAGAGATGACATGTTATGTGGGAGAACTGTGAATAACCTTAGATTTGCAGGCAACGTTGACATCATCATAATGGCCAAGGAAAGCAGAAAATTTAGACTGAAGATCAGCACAGAAAGGACAAAAATGGCAATTGGAAGACAAAAGGGAGAGGTAAAGAACTAGAAGAAGTGGAAAAAATATATATCTTGGAAGTCTTTCAAAAGCTGTCCCACAATGCCCCACATTGACAGTTAAATCAGTACAAATGCTCCTGATGAGGACACGCACCACTGACACAAGGAACGTAGTGTGGATATGCAAAAGTGATGTAATGATTGTAGTGGCTGTACGTAGACATTACTTAAGTTGACTTAATTTTATAGTGTAGACTTGCCCCCAGAGTACATGGAACTAGAAATAGAAGAAGACCAATGATAGAAACATTGAAGAATAAAAAGGTTTAAAAGAAGAATTAAGCCATGAAGCTGGTAGAGGACAAAGTGGTGGAAAGATTTCATTTGGCTCCATCATCACTGTTGAGCTGACAGATGGGAATCAAAGAAAGGAGGACTCCCCTATATTGTTACTCTTTTGACACAGCCTTTCGCGTCTCAACCGAGCATGGAGGCAAACAGACCACAGAGATGGCAAAAGGCTGCACATTCAAAAGGGAGATTGCAGCCTGACACAGACACACAGGGTTCATAATCTAACACTGAATTCATAAGTTGTACAGACATATTCCCAAATCATCACAGTTGGCTTATGCTGAATGAGTTTGGTGGTTTTTACTGTGGTTTCTAGGGGCAAGTGTCTGATTACAAAGCAGCCTGCGCAGATAGTACTAACAGACATCCTTCCTCGCATTCTCTCCACAGAGGGGCAAAGGATTAAATCAACTTTTGAGATACTAGGCATAGTAACTCCAGATGGGGTTGAGGCACACAGGTGTGGAGGATAAAGGAAACTTGCAGTGCCACTTCTGTATAATGTTTTTTGCAGACAATTACAATACTTCATTTTCCAGGTCTATCAGTCAGGCAGCTTTCGATGCTAGCATAATAATAGGAGTGTGGTTTTTAACTTCTGCAACTTGGTTTTGTGTAGAGGTCTTAATATCTATCTATTAATATCGTAGCAGAAACATATCTAGGTATTTTGTATTAGGGAATGTATACTTATATTTGCACTTGTAAATGCCATCTTCATTGGATATCTTTTTATTGTTCTTAAGGTGAAAAATTCCTAAAATTAAGGAGAGAAAATCTGTTTTTCCAAATATTGTTGCTGCTGCTACCTCTGTTTTTTATTTCTTCTTATTACAGGTAGGCTTTTACCAAAGGCCTGGATATAAAAACAGTTTTACACTATAGGAGCAGGGAGGATTCAAAATCCAAATCAAAATTTTGTGGCTTGGACTTATAATGCTACCAAAATGTTTAGCTACTTCCTTCCTCCTTTCCTTTCGTATACCACTGGAAGTTGTGGAAGCCCAATTACAATGTTGCCAACTCCTGAAATTTCACCATGAATCTCCTAATTGACGTTTTACTTGAAGCTCCAGTTTCTGGAGACAAGTGATCATATGAAGATCTCAGCTTTTTTTTTTTTTTTAACAGAGTGACTACATTTTTTAGCCCTCATGGTTGCAAAGACAAACTTGAAAACATGACCAGCATGCACTTTAAAAGCTCAAAAGTGAGAAGGCAAAGGAGGGGGAAAAAACCCACAAACCCTCAAATGAACTCAAAATATCATGATTTTTTAAGCCCGTCTCATTTTGGTGGGTCTCAGCCTGCCCATAGAGAAGTGGTGGAACTGTAACACCAGTAGTGACTCACATCACTATTCTTGTAAGCACGGTGAGGCAGGGGCACCAAGTAGGCATTTTTCTAGGCTCCAGATTGCTTTAATTTGGCTCTGTTTGATACGTGTATGGGACTGAATGACCTAGAGTGTATTTCACACTCTAATTTCTCTGATGTTATGGTTCTTTACAGCATTGGACAATATCTGATTTCTGTCTAAATAAAAGTCTATTGTCAGACGTCACAAATGAGGAACAAGAATCCCCTCATTACAAACTACACAAGCTTTTCCATTTCCAGATGAAGTAAATTTACTAACTGGGCTGCTGATCTGGGGGAGTTCTGCCTTCCCTCTACCCCTCAGTAGAACTACATCAGTGTAAGAAATAGTAAACACAAATGGTATAATTTCAATTCCTTTGAAAGGATAAGAGTTTTAACAAGGCAGGGCATGAAATTATGTTTGAATAAGTTTGCTATCAGCCACGGGTGCCTCTGTTTTCAAGTCGGTACTACTTTATCAATACAGAATTCATAATAATTCACTAGTATGCAGTGTTTGCAGCTATTCTTGTGACAGCCAGTACTCTGTCTTAATTAGTAATATTATTTCTAGTTCACCTAAAGTAACTGAAGGGTTCTCCTGGGATCTATTCTTGGGTACAATTTTGTTTAATCTTATTATTAATGATAATAAATTTTACTTGCTTGGATTATCATCTGTACGCCAATGATTCCATTATTTAAACAAATAATTATTAGACATTACAATTCCATTTACTGCATGACAATAACAAATCATAGTTATAGCTTATTCAAAGCAAATTAGTTCTAAAACACTAATAAAATTAATTGCAAGATGTTTGATTGGAAACCAGAGCTAGTTAAAATAGGAGCTCTTTATCATGGCCTTGAGAATGCATTACTTACTAGAATAAAGCTACCAGCATTAAATATCTTGGTGCTTGTTAGCAAACAAAGAGTAATTGAAACTTGGTTGCTAAGAGATATTATTTCTCATTGTTGACAATCATGATGTTCTTTGATTGCTGCTGCTATTGTTCATTACACAAACTGAATGTTTTTATATAACACTATGAATACATGCTTTGGTTTCCAATTGCTGTGTGAGTGTGTTTTACAATTTTGTAAGCAGTGTGTTTTATAGGAGTGTATTTTATGGCATTGCTGTGTAGAGATACCGACAGCTACACAGGGGTTGGAGCATACTACATAATTTTAGTTAGACTATAAGATCTTCAGGGCTGGAACTTTCTTTCTGGGTGTTTGTACAACACAATGAGGTCATGATCCTGATTGGATCCCCAGGGCCCTACTGCAACATAAATATCTAATAATAATACATCAGTCCTCAAAGATATAAATAATAATCAAAATAGTTTTAATTCCCCTTTATTGCATGCACCATGGCAGATTCTGACTGTAAGTTAATTGTTTCCAATATCTAAGGGCTTTAACTTGTTATATATGTGACTTAGATTTAATTTGGGCTAAGGAATAAAGTGGCAAGTTGTGGAAGTAAGCCTATGGCTTCTAAACGTTACAAAGTTCCCACTTACATTCCCACTTTATATTCTTTCCCCTGTTTTCAATCTCTTTCTTCATGCCAGCTTCTTAAGATGCCAAGCTGGTTCTTTTCATCCGGCCATGAAGAAAGAAGGGTACTCTTTGATTCAAGATGAGGTCTCTAGCTAATGGGTACAATACTGTGAGAGGAATATCAGAAAAGTGTAGCTGATTCTGGAGAAGAAGCACATGCAGTGCCTTTTCAATACACTATGCCTATTGGCTACAACAAAAACATACATAGTTGGCAATATATTATGTTGCTACCGCATTCACTCTTTCCAACCACAAAATCTTTTCTTTTCGTACTTCATTTGCTCTAGCGTGCCTTTGTCTCTCTCCATATTGACCAGATATTGATTTGCTTACTGCATAGATACTGTGGCCAAAAATGACTAATTCTTGGTTTCCTATCCATAATGTGTATATATTTTCTCCCATTTTTCTTGTGCTGTAGTGTGATGGCAACAATTTTGTAAGCAGGTTGCAGGAATCTGTGATGCAGCTACTTTTGAATGCTATTGAAAAAGGCCTATTGAGTATCAGTCAGATTCTTAGTGAAACATTTTAAGAGAGGAGTGATAAAATCATTGTCACTAGCCAGTGCAGGAAGCAAATTTAATTCAGCTAGCAGGATAAAATTTTAATGGGGTCAGGTGCCATTTATGTGATCTGAATCAGTTTGCTACATATTTAAAAGAACCTTCTCTGACGGAATCAAGTCATACTGGCATTCTCATAAGAAATTTTGTTCTCACAAGGATTCCAGCCCAATTCTTTATGCACCATGCGACAGAGTACACTCCAAGAGTCGAGTTACAAATGCTGAAAAACTGTCATCTGGAGGGAATTACTGAGTGTGTAAAATCAGACTACCAGACCCCATAGGGACTTCATTCTTACAAGAAAAAAGAAAGAATGCATAAAATCCAGTAGCACAGGAACATTGAGAACATTATCTATGTATGGAGAGTAGATTCTGGTCAGGGTTGGTGACTTCATGACAACTGTTTCAATGCTTTTTATTCAAATAAAAAAATGCCAGGAGTTCAGCACTCTGAAAATATCAAGCTGGTATGTGACTACAATAGAGGGGTAACAGTGTCAGTAAGGAAAGATTTAGATTTAATTCTATGCTATATAGGTTCTTATACTGCACTTATTACCATAGTATCTTGAGCTGCTTCCATTAATTGCATTAAGTGATGTGAGTAACATCTGTCACATGTGGTTTGTTCAGTCTCTTATCTACTTCCTAGAAGGAGAATTGTGTGCAGTGTAATCAGTAAGACAGTACTGGCTGGTCTGGTAAAAAGTGGCTAACTTTAAAGCGCTTTAACGTTGTTGCCCCTTTTGCCCCCCCCCCCCCGCCACCACCGGGCCACCGATGGGGTGGGGCAAAGGGAGCAGCTGCCCTGGGGCCAGTGATTTAAAAGGGATCAGGGCTTTAAATCACTGCTGGAGCCCCGGGCGGCACGGGCCAGGCTGCTGACCCCCCCAGCCCTGCCCCCTTCCAGCTAAGGCCCCGCCCCTTCCAGGGGGGCTGGAGTCAGTCCCCGTACCGGTAAGAGTTTAATTTTACTTTCAACCCTGAGTGTAATGTTTTCTTTTTGGTATTTTTTTAATGTACATGGTGCATTTTGGAGGAAGCAAGATGGAAGGAGTTAGAGTGGAACGTATAAGGTTTGTAATGTTCTTTAGGTTGCCATACCACCAGTATAGCTCCATCAATAGTAGAAGTGTGAGGAGCACATATGTAGACTGGACACAGTCATTTTTACTATTTCTGTCACCTATGCCTAGTCTGTATCCTGTGTCTTCCTTGTATTCTCACTGTTGCTAGCAATGGAAGTGCCTGCGTGGGGACATTTTCTGGAAAAATGCTAATATAATCAGACTTCGGTCCCAGTCCTGTCAGCGTTTAGACATGTGCTTAACTTAATACAGCCAAGTAGTTCCACTGATGTCAATGAACTACTCACAAGTATAAAATTAAATGTGAGAGAGATGATGACAATAGTCTCATGGTCTCCCTGTTATCAGCTATGGCACAACCCATATCATCAAACTGGCATCCAAACATTGCTTCCACAAAGTCCCCGATCAAACAGCAATGGAAATAATTACTCTGCAAAAAGTGAATCCCTCCAGAGCCCCTTTAGGAGAACTGTAGGCCCAGCTCTATGAATTTAACAACTGAACGTTGAAGGTATGTCTCAATCTAAAAGTGACTGCCTCGCTCACATAATGTGAGACTGTATGATTGATGTCATCGCCCAGAAAAAAAACAATATCATAGATGACAGCTAAGAATCATGCTGTCCTTATTGCTGGCTACAATCTCATTGTCTCCCTCTATCATCAGAAGCGTGGTCTTGAGACATATATCAGGAAGAATATTGAGGATTAGGAGATGATAGACACCAGGAGCAACTCCAGAACCTTCACCATCTCAATAAAAATCAGCAAGATAATAGTGTTGTCATGTATAAACCACCAAATACAGATTAGCCTTCTCTCCCATTATCCATAGCCTATCACCTGATTATATATACCCCATGTTGGAAACCAGAAACAAGTTATTAATGGAGTACCAAACATCTGGTGACCTGAACACTACAACATCACTCCTAGAATCATTGAATTTAGGATGTCATCAAAGATAGAGATGCTTGAAGCTCTGGACTTCACTCATTCCAGCCACAACACTTGGCTAAGTTGTGTGGATCTTAGGGCTGAAAACCCAGCAAAATATTGAAACCCTGAAGTTTCAGCTGATATGATAGCAAGAATGTTCATTATGAAGCATTAGGGGGCCAGTCTAATAAGCACAGAGTGCACAGAAAGCTTTGACAAATAGTTCACTATTTGACTTTCCCACCCCATCATTGCCCCTTCACTGTTCAGAGATAAATAAGGCCCTGTCACTTATGAAAGTTGGGAAAGCTGAAGGACTTGATGGTGTCTTTCTAGAATTTCTTAAAAACATGAGAGCAAACATTGGATGACAACATTGTTCTCCAAAATCCATTCCTTGGGACTTGTCTCAAGGATCTAGCATAAGGCTACAGTTATTGCTATCATTGAGTCTGGGAAGCCAACTACAATTCTTTATTGTACTGGCCCATATCACCCTCTGCACATTGTACAAGATAATGGAGAGAATATTATTGGCATGGATTATGTAGCAGCAATGCTACCGAATGAAAAAGTAGGTTTTCAATCAGGCTGTGGCTGCAGCAACAAAGTATTTGCATTAATAACGCACACTGAAGTGAGACTCAGCAAAAACTCCAGATTAGGGCAGGTTTTCAGAATTATCTGCTGCTTGCAACACGCTATAGAGGAGGATCTTCTCCTGAAAGCCAGTAAAACTATCCCATGCAGTGCAACGATAAAATTCTTCCAAGAAGTTTTGACTAGTGGTAGGTTTTGCATACTTCTTGGTGACAAGTCAGCAGGCCACACACTCTCAATGATGAGGGATCAGGCCTACCACCACAGGGATCGGTTCTACCACCAATCCTGTTTAATAACAACACCAGTGACCTTCCTCAAACATCATCATGGAAATTTGCCTATGCTGATGACATTTGCTCTTACTACACAGGCACAAGATTTACTTATCATAGAAAGAAAAGGAGGACTTGTGGCACCTTAGAGACTAACAAATTTGCAGATACAGACTAACATGGCTGCTACTCTGAAACTTATCATAGAACAAATCCTAACCGAGGATTTAAAAACCATGGAAGAATATTTCTGATATTGGAGGCTAAAACCAAACTGCACTGAGACTATGGTATCAGTATTTCATCTAAACAATCAACAGGCTAAGGCAGAACTGCACATGGACTTCTGTGGCCAGCAGATAAGACATGATTCTACTGTGAAATATCTTGATGTGACCTTAGACTGAAGCTTCACATACCACCAGCACCTGGAAAATATCTAGGATGAATAAAGATGTACACAATTGTCTTTCAGAAACTGACAGGAGCCTGAGGAGCCAATGAAAAACTCTACAGACCACTGCACTGGCCATTGTCTACACTACCACAGAATACTACTCACCCTTCTAGACACATAGCTCCCACACATCGCTTGTTGACTCCCAGTGTAACCCCATAATGCAGATCTCCACAGGGACAGGAAAATCAATGATGCAACTGTGGCTTCCCATACTGGCACATATCTAATCACCCAAAATTTGTTGCAGCATGAGAATCCATTGGGAGTTCCATCATATTTGAATGAACAAAAATCTTCCAGTATATGAAAACTCAAACAATATAAAACGATTCTGACTCAAATCCAAAAATATTTTTGGCTTGTAGTACAAGGGCGTGAAAGCTCAGGGTTCTCCCCCAGAGATCAATGAGGAGCAAAGTGGAAGTATGCTAATATGCCAAACAAACAGTTCATCAAGGACCCAATCAATGAACCCAGTGGCTTTTCACATCTATAGAAAATATGGTCCACTTTGAACCATATCTACCAGTCATATGACAGAGGTGTCTAACCATGTCCCTAATTGAGGGCTGAGACCAGGGATTTCCCTACACCCCCCCTGAATTTCCCCAACCTCCCCCTATCTCCCAGGTTTGTGAACTAGTTACATGCAGTATTGCCAATTTAGTGATTGTTTGAAAATTTGAATTGAAATTGAAACATTAATAACCACATTAAAAGCATATAAAGTGTATGATAAAATACATGTATCTGAAAAAGTGTAATAGATTTGAAAAGTGTGAACATAGGCTAGTTTCCTTATACAGCTGTTGTTTTTTATGACAATGTCAGTGCATACATTTTGGTGCTGTTGGCCAACTAATAATTTCAAATTATGATTTGTAAGCAAAGGCTAAATGAGCTCTCCCTGACATCTAGTGATGAGCTGGGGGTTGGCGGGGAAGGCTTTAGGACCAGATTGTATTTACATTCACACCTAATCTACCTAGTATCCAGCAAACAGCTGTGTTGCCCAAGTGATAGATTTTGGCTGGGGTTGGGTTACAAATCACTTGAATGCGGGGGTGGGGGAGGGTAAATGAAATGTTGTTGTTCTTATTGTAGGAGTAAAGGGCACTAGAACTGTACTTAGACTGTTCTGTTTGAGGGCATCAAGAGAGAGGGTGGGGACAGGTGTTTTGCTTGATGGTCTGCCTGAGTCACAAATACTGTTGGACCTGCCCCTCTCCGCTGTTTTAAGACAGAGCTGATTAGGGTCCATAGATAGTCTTTTGTTTTGTTAAGTGACCACTACAGCTGAAATCACTGATAATCAGGTCTACGTGCTTAGACCTGCTGTGGGACAGTGTTTCTGTGGAAGAGACGGCCCAGTCTGCACTAGCAGCGAGGTTCCCCCACTGAGACCTCAGCTGAAATCACTGAGAGGTCGGTGGAACCTCAGGAGACCAACTCGCAGAGGTCACAGTGGCAGGTGGGAGTAGAAGGTGACGGTGCAGGGCCATTGGCAACAGAGCAATGGAGTAAACAATGGCACAACGAACAACAGTGGCCAGAGGGAACAGTGAGCAGCTGGAGGAACGAGCAAGGTGCCTTCTTGCCCCCAGCTTGGAAGGTGAATTTATGTGAAAGCACCTTTGAACTCTGAGTCTCCACTGACCAGTGAGTGTTAATGAGGCTCTTAAGAATGCTGGAGACACAACACAGTTCATGCAAACAAACGTGGCTGTGGCATTATACTTTCTATTTAAGCAAGAGATACCACAAACTACAAACTGGAGGCCAATGTTAAGTGCACTGTCACTTGTTCATCCTGAAGTTGAACACTGGTTCTGGAAAAAGACCAGCAGATGCTCACTATCTTTCTGCAAGAAACTCAACTGACTGGCTACAGGCATGTGGTGCAACAGTGAAAGACTCAACAGTTGAAAAAGTGAAGAACTCTCTCACCACATTCAAAAAATTTGCATACATGGCAGATGAATGCACTGATGCAAACAGGCATCAAGTAGTAAGTCATTGTGTATGTTATCTTGATGTCAGTGGTAAGCCAGTAGATGCATTTCTAGATGTTCAAGTTATAGAAGACACATTGGCTGCATCTGTGACAACCCATATCTTAGAAGAGTTAAATGCTTGTCAATTGGACCCCAAACAGATGGCTGCTTGTGCATTTGATGGAGCTGCAAACTTCTCTGGAAGACATGGTGGAGTACAAGCTTTGCTCAGAGAAAAGTGCAACCCTAATCTCTCCTATACACACTGCAGAGGCCATCTACTCCAACTAGCGCTATTACGAGCTGCAGATTCTTCAAAAGCCATTAAAAAAGCTATAAATGTAATGTCTTTATTATATTCTTTTTTCAGCAAGAGTTCAAAAAGACTGAATATCTTGGAAAATATAAAAGATACCCTGGGAATGAAGTTCAAATTAGTCCAACCTGGGAAAACCCTCTGGCTTTCTCATGAGTGATCCTTTGCTGTTGTCTTAAAATTACTCCAGCCATTATTATTGGCTTTGGAAAGTATCTACCAAGATGGGATGGATCTGAATAGTGAGGCTGGTGGATTACTTTTGCTACTACGTTCAAAGAAGACTACTGCCATTCTGTCTCTTGTAAGTCTACTGTTGAAACCACTTGGGTCATTAAGCAATGCTGTCCAGGCATCTGCTACAACAGCAATAGAAGCTACATTTGGATCAATCAGAGACCTATCCATTGAAAAAGTACTGGAAGAATCAAAGACTTCAGTCCAGAAGTTGACTAATGAAGGCATATATATTGAATCCTTAAGTGAACAGGACAAGAAGTGTTTGTTAAGACAACTGAAAAAGTACACAGACTTGATTCTTAAAAATCTACAACAGCGACTTCTAGATTCTACTCAACCTCTGTAGCTTTTTACAGATCCCTGTCCTATAAAACACTGACAGTTGAGTGGAGTGAGGCACTACCAGCAATGGGGCTGCCATGTCCTCAGGACAGATGAGAGAATTTGAACACAGAGTGGAATATCATATGATGAATGAATGAAGATTTGACTTCAACTTTTTTTTTATCATCACTATTGGCTTGACCCGATCTTTATGCTATGTTTCCTGGGATGAAAGAAGTAGGAATTCATCTCTTGCTACTCCCAATCAAAACAGCTGCAGTTGAGTGTTGTTCTTCATCATTGAATAGAATTTTGTATTCTGAAAGAAGTTGC
Organism: Lepidochelys olivacea; assembly: GCF_965140295.1. Classification (NCBI taxonomy): domain Eukaryota; kingdom Metazoa; phylum Chordata; order Testudines; family Cheloniidae; genus Lepidochelys; species Lepidochelys olivacea. The sequence goes on along the minus strand of NC_140415.1, from coordinate 80,557,768 downwards.
CTTCTGCCTGATCCTGTGAATGAACTAATGAGCATATCAACTGAAGGAATGGAAGTACCAGACACATGAGAAGCGATCAAAGATGAACGCCTTGCATTCAAGAAGTTCATTAACAAAGTTGTGCAAAATTATAACAAGAAACCAAGAAGGATGTAGATATAGTGCTTCATAGAAGGCTTGAGTAGCCAACTTTAATTTGTGTGATGATTTTAAAACATGAGTTAAATCTAATAAAATGGTCATGAAACATTTTTCAGTTTTTACTATGGTGCCATACAGCCCACCTTCACCCTCAGAGTCTCACCCCTCATTGGCCCTGACCCCTACCCTGTAAATTCGAACACCCCCCCGCCCCCCCACTTTCAATTCCTGTGGGAAACACTGGCTGAGACACAATCTTATTTGTTTCAGAGTAACAGCCGTGTTAGTCTGTATTCGCAAAAAGAAAAGGAGGACTTGTGGCACCTTAGAGACTAACCAATTTATTAGAGCATAAGCTTTCGTGAGCTACAGTGAGGAAGTGAGCTGTAGCTCACGAAAGCTTATGCTCTAATAAATTGGTTAGTCTCTAAGGTGCCACAAGTCCTCCTTTTCTTTTTGCGAATCTTATTTGTGACTATGAAAATAGACTTTGAACTATGGAACACTTTGTCAACCAGTATCCCAAATGATCATATCTTGGTGGTACCGCTGCCATCCATTCCACATCACCTGAAGCAATCACTTGGGTTGCCAACCTAGACCCAGACATCTAACGTTGCTGTGTTTAAGCAATACTAAAGAAGAAGTTAAACATATGTGTTTGTGGGGATCACAGCCTTAGTTTGTCCCTCCGAAACCTGATTCCAGTATAACCAACCCCAAACATTCAAATATCATATGTCAAGCCTAAAAATATCATGAGATTGGCTTAAAAATAAATAATGTGTTATTTTTATTTGACATCTGTTTTGGTGGTGGTGGGTTTTTTTTGTGGGGGGGGGGGTTGGGTTTTGTTTGGGTTTTTTTAGCACTCTTGTTACATGACTCCAGGAACTGTGCTTTTAAGGAGTTAAAAAGAAACCAATAAACCATGACGCTTGTGCTAAAAATCACAAGAGTTTGCAACTCTTCAATTTCTTCATCATCCACTTTGCATGGTCATTTACACCCATTTTGCACAGGTATAAAACATTTAACATTCTGATCCAATAGCATGGTACAGCTACTTTGCCCTCACTGTACAGAGGTGTAAATGTCTATACCAAGTGGAAAGCAAAGGAATATCAGGCCCTTTGTCTTATTTTTCATAACTCTTAGATTGCTCATTTCCTTAAGGCAAATGATATTTGATGAACATATAGAGTAAAATATACTTAAATATTACAGTTTTGTATTGTTCTATCCAAACCCATACCCTAAGTAACCTCAAGCCTGAACAGTAGCATAGAATCTAAACCAAATGTGAACACAACCTCCTGAGTCATTTATATAGATGCATATAGTACCCCCTCATCTAACCATACGATTAATTTAAGATTAATAGTTTGTTGAATGGTCAAAATGCGTCATTAGATTTTTTTTTCATGAAATTTATACTGCATAGTATATGAGAGCCTTTGGCTATTTTTGTAAATGTAATATAATTATAGGAATGTTTCCTTTTATAGATTATTTTACTTTACACCAGACTCTGCTGCACCTTGACTAATAAAACCCATTTAAATCACACAGTGAGGCTCCAGTCCTGCAAACACTTATGCATGTGTTTAGCTTTCAAATTAAAACATGTGCCTGTTTAGATGATGATCCTGTAGGTACTACTTATTGTGAGTAAGGATGGCAGAATCTGGCCTTCTGTTTGCAGATTACATAATACATTATTTTACAGCATAAACTGGTTACCTAACCATCACAAATTATTAATGTATATTAAAATCAGAAGCTCCTGCTCCCTCAAACAAGGATTTCTATGGAACTATAGAACATATTTGGCCATATATAGTGTTTTTATAGTTCTCTAGTTTCTACCTTAATATAAATCCTTGTTTGGGAATTCTTTCTTTCTTTCTTTCTTTCTTTCTTTCTTTCTTTCTTTCTTTCTTTCTTTCTTTCTTTCTTTCTTTCTTTCTTTTCAGCTGTGGTTTATCATTTAAACAACATGATTTTCGAAAAGAGTGTTATTTGTACTTTTTTCATCTCATGTTCTAATTTATATTCACTTCAACTCTTTTGTTTGTCAAATTCTTTATTCAAAATTGTTTTCTTATGAGCCTTGAATTATTGTTTTTCTTTTAAATAAATCTTCAAAAAAGATAACTGATGCTGGAAAGGCAGGCCAGGCAGCTTGCAGCTTACATTATTTCGATCTAATAAAATGACATTAAGTTTGAGTGAACATGTGACTTAAATCCGGAAGCCAGTCATTCTATTTTTCTGTTTTAAAAAATATGTTAAATTGCCCTATATGGTATTCTATCAATTGATACTGTGAAAGCTTTATTAGCTGAGGGCTTTTTCCTTTAGTGAATAAATGCCTCAAGTCTAAGAGGTCAAGGACAAAGACCTCCCGCAGCTGTCAATATTCAGGCAATTGATCTTCTCATTTTATTTAATCTCACCAGCCACTTCTCTTTCTCCTCCCTTCCCCCCAGTCTACTTAGAGAAACTAAATGTCCCCACTGCCAGCAGTGCTTAGTGTAAGTGTAATATTACATGAATCAAAGACCCTTTAGGCCATAATATAGACTTGTAATTTATTACTGAAGAACAGAGGCTTTTTTGAAATTTCCTTTAGTTCAAGAAGATCACTGTGAATTAACTAGGCAAGAGGGCAGCAGGTGCTCTCATTAAATTTACAGTCACTGGCACCAGATAGGAAAGTATTAAAATATATAGATATAAATATATATGCAGCTGTACTGACAAATGTAATACCAATCATCCACTGACATACAAGATGCAGTGGTGTAGCAACGCAGTCTTTAGATGGCTGCCATTGAGCCATGTGGAACATTCACACAACATGACTAATACACTATAATGGAGTCATTTCTTGAAATGCTGTCTTTTTGCTTAGAGTCCCATTCCCTAAGCCGTGTGAGAAACATATCACCTACCTATGGAGAGGAGCTCAACCAAAACCCTTAAATACAAGTGACCTTGAATTTCAGGAAAGTTCAGAATAAGAGATGAACTTGTCTTAGCACATCTGCTTACCGGACTGTGTGAGTGTGAAATCTCGACAAATCTCTCCCACCTTGTCTGCAGGACCCAATTGATTTTTTTCAATCGAATAAGGTTTTGTCTATAACTCTATCCCTTTATACTGGTTAAATGCCAATTTCTTAAAATCTGAACTTCTATTTCCATTAACGGAAGGGAAATCCCATTAAATGTCCCTTTAAGTCTTCCATTTCATTAATCCTTATTTTTCCTTTCTGATCAGTTTATTAGAAAAAAAATAATTTGGAAATGCTTATCTTTCACTCTGAATTTGAGTACCACTTGGAAAAACATTTACGAAGTAAATTCTCATGGCTTGATCCAAAGCCCATTGAAGTCAAGACTCCCATTGACTTCAGTGGGCTTTAGATCTGGCCCTTAAAATCTAGTTTGAGCTTCAGGTGTTCATGTTTTGTTTTTATTAATTTCTATGGGAGCTGAATACGTGAGTCCAAAGCTAGACTATGATCCAGAGTATTATTCTGTGGTATCTGAGTGGAATAAAGCCACATACATAAGTGATGGCATACCTATTAAAGAGGTATTATTTTTCTTTCCTTTAAATTAAGTTTAAGAAAAGGAGAGAGCAGTATGTTGTATAAATTATATATCAGTACATTACTATAAAATGCCAATTGAGATTGTGGTACTTGTACACTTGTTTCCTTTTTCTTTTCCCCTTAGAAATGTCAAGATTATGTTGGATTATATGAATTCGTTAGACAAAATCTAGATTATGCCATTTTTATGAGTTACTGTAGATAAATAATATTTGGTCATTTATAGATATGTTACTATTGCTGAAAAAATCGTAACCAGAAACTAATATGCTGGAAAATCACTTGCTTTTGTTCATTTTTTCAAAATAACCAAAATTTAAACAAATAAATTTAGATTCACGTTTCTTCTCTTTAATCTCAGAAATTAGAAGAGCTTCATATTGCACTTGTTTGAAATCCCATACCTTGGAAGGGAAAAAAATATTGCCACAATTCCACAGCATTTTGGATTACAAATCACCAAAGACAAATATAGTCATCTATACATGGTATGAGGAAGATGTTTCCCCTCTCCTGTTTCCTATTTACAATTCCACTGGGTTCAAATGGTCAGATGCTACAGAGCCATGAACAAGCTACAATGCTTTTAAAAGAGCCATTTATCTGCTCCTTGAGAAGGTTAGTGTTCAATCCCAAGAGACATATCTCAGATAATAAGAGTAAAATGAGTGTCATTTGAGCACCTGTAATCAAATTCTTCTATCTTCCCGAAACTCGTGTCAGACTCTGAACTTTTCTTATGGTTTCTTAGGAGGGCATTTTATAGACCTCCATGATATAGTATTGTTAGTTTCCATACCGTCCCTCCCCCTGTTTCCTTTCCCCCATCTACTTTCCATCATTGCTGGATAAAGGCTGTCAGAGTGGAAATCCCAGCATCTCAAAAGGATTAAATGTCCTGCCAGCCATGTCTCTCCACTTGTCAATACCCAGTCTTCAGTATAGGAGGACCAAGGCCAAAACATTCTTCAGCCTGGCAGGATATGCCTGGTTGATGAGTCATATTGTTGAAGACTTGGTTACTCTCAGATAACAATCCAAAGCAGGCAGAGGTGCTGAGAAAATCATGAAGATTAAATTAAGAAAAACATGAGGCAATATGAATTCATTATGTAGTTTTGAATATCTCTCACAAAGTGCAACTGCATACAAGTAAGATAAAAGCACTGGACAAAATTTATACGGATGTAATTTAATTCGTTTAACTGTGCAAAATTCAACAGTGTTAGTTCTCAGGAGCTTGTGCAGACTTTTTTTGTAGGTTTGTTTTGTGTGAATTCCCAATGGAGTTGGGCCCATGCTGCAAACTTAGATCCAAGTTCACATACATATTTGGACATGTGCCTTTCCCTCCCCTCTCCAAATGTTGGGACTGTTTGGATTTGGGGCTCTGTTTTTTTCCCATCATACAAAGAAGATTCTATCATCCCTGAACTTCATGGGTGTCTTGATTGGGGATCAGAGACATTAGAGACCTTGATTGGAGATCAGAGTCTTCTCTTAGGCTGAGTTTTACCCTCAAAGAATATTCCTTCCAGTAAAATTCATTCACTAGAATATTTCCAGAAAGCCAACACAACAGAGGCCTGAACATAGTTGCATCAAATTTTAGATATTTGGGAAAACACTACAATAAAAATGCAGTAAGTATTTGTTCATTTCTAGTTATCAGTAGTAGCTGAAAGATTAATGGCTATAACCACACAAGAAGTGCTGATCAGAAAATCTGTGGTGCCAGCCCCATGCCACAGTGGTCTGAAGAAGCCCAGAAGGAGATGGAGCTAATATGGAAAAAAGTTGATGATAATCTTGGACCCTACTCCGATCTACCGGCTTCTGGATCCAAACCGTCTGCTACTTCCACAGAGAACAAAACACACTCTCCCCTCAGGAGAAATACATGAAAGCAACTTTTAGTCAGAACATACTGAGTCTGCTCTCCATTGTGTGGTAGAAGTCTTTTAGGGATATAGTCCATTAGCACCTATGAATTCAGTGTCGATGGAGTTTTGGAATCCACTCTGCCTCTCTGTGTAGGGAATGGGATGCATGTCCTGACATAAGCTATTTTATTAAGCACAAGTAGGTTGGTGTCTTGTGTGCTAAATTCCATTCAGATCAAATGGAACATAACATGGAACTCTTTCCTTGAAAAATCATAGTGTAGAATAGAAACACTGAACACCGTGTAAAATTCTTCATAGAAAAATTCTCAATGGATAATCTTTGCGTTGCAATCTTTTTATAATCAGTTTATTTGATTTAATTGTTTTAGGTCATATACTGTAACTCAAAAAGAACAATTTTTATGACAGGGAAACTACATTCTAAATGTGCCAGAATACTTCTTGATATTTTTTAATATGGAATTCATAAAGCAATTTTTAAAATCCACGATGAACTATATAAATCAATCTGGAGCGAGAAAAAATTGCCAGCAATTAGTTCATTTCCATTAGAATGGGCTCATCATCTTGGCTGCAGAAAATATTAAAAGCAAATGGGGTGCCTGCAGGCAGGGTCCTTGTGCTGGAAAGCAGCAAACCTTTGTTTGTTTTTAAAAGGAAAACATTTTAAATTTCTTCTTACTGCTTTGGGTTCACTTGTTGGGTTCACTTTCCTGATGTACTGAATGCTGCAGAGTAACTCAAAATGGAGAGGTTAAATAGAGAGGCAAGGCTTAGTGGTATAATCATTGAAATACCAAGACTCCTTGGAAGTACATGCTCAATCCTCAAATGCCTTCTAATGTTCTATGACATATAGTCATTTTCTAGTAATTTCTGAAGAAGAAAATGTCATTTCACAGTATTGATTTAAATGCAAGTATTTATTTTACTCAAATTAATTCAAATCTTAAAGTGTTAGATTTTAAAGTGCTGAAGTGGGCTCTCAGTTACATTCATGAAAATCTGGCTTATTCTACAGGAGTGAATGGAGTTATTCCAAATTTACACTGAATGTATTAGAATCTGGCACACCATTTTCACTGTTGTTTCACTGATCTTCCACAGAGTAAACAGCAGTATGAGATTAACTACTGCTACTTTTTATACTAGTAAATGAAAGCTCAGTTGCTGATCAGGAGACCCATCTCTGTAACAGCAGCAAAAAAAGCCCATTGTCCCATGATCTTATGTGGCTACAATGTTAAAATCTACTCTCAACAACATCCTATAACGTACTGACTTAAACAGACCATTTATCTTTGCAAACTGTATTTAAAATATGTGAATTTAATGCATCTTCACAGCAGAAGAAATCATAATCTCAGTACTTATGTGTCTAAGTGAATAGCTGGTTTATCATCAGTTTAGTTATTTTACTAGCAGACATTGCAACATGCTTGTTTTCAATTATAAGCTTTTCAGATAAATCTTAGCATGTTATAAATGACCCGAGTATTTATTCATGGTAACTACAAGCTAATTCTTTCCACTTGGGGCCAGAGCCTTTCCATGTTGTGTTTTTTTTTTTAATAAATCCAGTTTAATTAATTTTTATATAAAAGGGTTCTTCTGTAGTCATGTGAGGCATCTTGTTTTCTGTGAGCCAAATATGTTTCAGAATGACATGCTTTCATCTCTAGTTTTTAAAGTTTTGCTAAGGAAAACAGGGAATAGATACATCATTAACGAGTTTTGATGTGACTCAGTCAAGAGTATAAATTACCAGGCGTTCTCATATCAGTCCACATCTAGAATGAATATACTGTAGTTCAACACCTTTAAGCTTCTTTGATTGACAGTTTCTTAACACTTTGCCACCTGACTGACCTCTAATAAGGTTCTACTCCACTAATCAGAAGTCACGGTGTAACTTCTTCATTTTAACCATTGTTATCTTACATACACCACCTCTGTTCCCCTACCTCACTTTTCTCAGTTTATGGAATGTAGTTTCTCTTCTCACATTAATCATCTAGAACTTGTATTCAATTTATTTCCCTATTTGGATTTTCACTACCATATCCATCCCATTGCTGTTTATCAAAGACTGGCAGTATTTTACTTGGATCCACGTTTTTCAGTTTCCTGAACACCCTTAGGATTAGGAGAGGGAAGGTAATGATGTCATAGTTTAATAAAGTTGCAACCAAAAATCACCCAACTGAAGTCATTTTAAAAGTTCTTTTTCAATTATTGTCAGTTCAGCTGAGAAGAAAACTTTTTGATTTTAATAAATATTTTTTAAACCACCCCTCTTTTGCCCTCAAAAGAAGCAATTTTCTGGTGGAATTTCTCTAAGTATATTAATGATGTAAGCAGAGTCCAGATGAGCTCCACCCTGACATCTGGTGGCAAGTTGTGGAAAAGAACTTCAGGGGCTGATCTCATTTGCATAGGCACACCCACCCCGCCTAGCATGAGCCCATAGCTGCCCAAATGGTCACTTTGGCTGCTGTGGGATCCCCAGTTTCTCTGCTATTGGGGCAGGAAGAATAAATTGTTATTATCCTGATTATGTGAATCAAGGACAATGGAACTGTACTTGGCCTTTTGTTATGATGGAGGGACTTGCCATCAACTAAGTAGCACTTGCTACGCAAGGGACATGGGTTCCAAAACTCAGGGAATTGAGAGACGCTGGGGACAGGTATTAATACCTGATGAGGGCCTTACATGCCAATTGCACCTCATCTTCTCTCCACTGTGGAATATCAAAGCTAATTTTGATTCCATTAGGAGTCCAGTTACAGGCTGCTGAGCTGAATTTGCTTTGGGCCAATGGTGCACCAGTGCTGAGGCCTACTACAAGCTGAAATCATTGAGTATTACGTTAAGTAGTGGGGGGGGGGAGGCTGAAGATATATTGTGGAGCAGTTTGTGGGACAACTGGAGCGGCTCATGGGACAGCTGGCAGAGCAGAGCGATTCGTGGGACGGCTGGTAGAGTGGAACGGAGCCCCATGGAGAGGTGGGGCAATCGGCTTTGGACCATGTAAGGTGACCCTTAACTCCTCATCTCCACCCAGGTTGGGAGGTAAAACTCTGCAGATAAACTTTCAAACTCTGGGGCTGCACTGACCAGGGGCAGAGACTTTTGGGTCGCTGGACTTTTGGGACTTTGAATGACTTTTGGGTTGCTAGACTCAAGAACCAAAGGGAAAGGACATGGCCCAATTTGCTTGGGATGGGTTTTTGCTCATGGGTTGTGTTATGAATCCTGTTGGGGGGATATCCCCAACATAATGCCACATTGTTTCTCTCTGTTATTAAAAGGCTTTTGCTAAATTCAGACTCTGTGCTTGCGAAAGGGGAAGTATTGCCTCTTAGAGGCACCCAGCGGGGGTGGTATATTTGTCCCAGGTCCCTGGGTGGGGGCTCGAGCCGGTTTTGCATAGTGTATTGGAATGGAACCCCTAGATACTGAACCCGTCCCTTGTTGCTGCCAGCTCTGACAGGCAGAAGGGTTACAACTACAATAATTTCTTATGCTGTATTTACACATCAGTTTTCATGCAAAAGGGTGCTGAAGCATTTGAGAAATTCTGTGTGGGCATAAATGGATAACTCAGTCACCACCGAAATGCAGCTGCTTCTGAAGTGAAATATGGCAGAAATGTTATGACATCAGAGGAAATGAAGAATAACTCCTCCAGTTAAAACTAGGGGGGCGGGGTTCAGCCTCACTCCTGCAACCTTAACTCCTGAAAGCAGTCCTTATTCATAAATGGTTAAGTCAGTGGAACTACTTGGTGTCAAGTGAGTGAGAATTGCAGGATATGGCTCTTAGTGGGGCAGAAATATCAAATTAACTTTGGTCAAATCAGTAGCAATAAAACCCACATTCTTTGGAGGGGGAAGCCATGGGATCTCTAAAAACTACAGTTGGTCAGTGTAATGTCTCCTCTTAGACAGATGCAGCATCAATTTTCCAAGGATGACAGAATTTTTTTAAAAACAATGAATAGCAAACTTTTTTTATCAGTTTTGTGATAGTATATTTTCCTAAAATTGGTGAAACTTTAAAAATACAAATATAGTTTGACAACCAGGAGTCAATAAGACAGTTGGAGACATACTAGCAATTCCAAGGAAGTTTGGATAGTAGGAGCTTAGCTATACTAGACTTTGCTATACTTGTATTTTTGCAGGGAATTTTAAAATGGTTAGTATATCACCTCAAAGTGATATGCAGTCTATGAACCAACCCAAATGTGACTTTGGCTGTATTATACAGTATAATATTCTGTATTTAATTTAGGATAGATGTCTGAGAAGCTGCTGCCTAAAATAATCAATAGTGCCTCCCTGCTGCTTCCATTTCCCAAGTGACATATCTGATGGCATATTCTTTTCTGCAAAATCTCGCATGATAAATGTCTTTGCTGAATTTACAGTTAAGTAAAAAACTCATTGCAATGCTTTCTCCCAAGGGATTATAATGAAAGGAAAATGGCAGCCCCCGCATTCTTATTGGGACTTCTGTTGAAAATTCTGTAACTAAAGAAAAGAAAGAGAAGGCAAATTATTGTAATAGTTGGTGTTTTTACTTGCCTAATGTTGGTTCTTGGTGGTAGCAAATTTAAGGGTGTATTGTGTTTTCAAAGAATTCAGTCCTCCAGATATTTCAAAGAGATTTGTTGTTTTAGAAATAAACAACCAATCTATTTTCTTCAGAGGCTATTATGGGCCAGACTGGAACTTTGAAATCCATGGCTGGATGTAGACTGGAGGCATTCTGCTTGCAGAGAAGACATGCAAGCATAGGCCTCCAGGATCTCTGGGAGAGTGCACGTAAAAACATCCACCCCTAATTCCTGTGAAAGGCTGTTAGTGTGTGCTCCCCCCGTCCCCCATGCTGCCTTCAGTCTGCACACTGGTTTGCAAGAAAGGTCAGGACATGGTCCCACCCCATGAAAGCCCCCTCCCTCCCCCACCCACCCCCACACACACTTGATTGTCTAGTGACCTAATGACCACAACTGTTTATATCTGGGCATCAAATCACCCTTTTACTCCATACAAATGGTGAACATCTCCCTGGCTCACTGACAAACTATGTCTAATGGAGCACATAGGTAGATGACTAGAACACCGTTAATACAAATCCTGCTGCTAATCCATATGATAAGGGCATAAGGGATTATATAACTCTTCACTAAGGGAAGCACAGCAAACCTCATACTCTTCTATAACCAAATCTGCTAAATCACAGGCAGCAGAACCATTCTGCTTAGTGAACCAGGATAATCCAGACATCAGAAGTAATTGTTGAGCAGGATTTCTTATCTGACTTTGGAGAAGAGATCAACTATGCATGGTCAGAACTCAGTGAGGGAGAGCACTTTAATCTAATTTAATGGACAGTAATAATCCACCCCTCCATCCCTGGCGGAGTTTGACCCCATCAGACAAGATCTGTTTGTAGATGTTGTTCAGTATTCAATCATATGAAGAGCCAAGACAGTGCAACATTCATACTTTATATTTTCTTCCAGATATTCTGTCTTTTCTCACCATTTCCTGAAAGTAAAGTTCTTTGAATTACACTTCCTAGCTATTACCTATACATAATAATGCCCCCTTTTGGGAAGCCATCTTTTGCAACATCCCTTTTGTCACATTTATTTAAGACAGAAAAATTAAACTTGAATATCATATCCTGCTTACATATTTACCATTCTATAACATTAATGCTATGTTATCACATATATATTAACACCAATTTGTTTTTTTTAATCTTACTAACTCAACTTGCTTGATAATGAAGGTATTTTCCCCTGGGCTTGGGAGGGTTGTTCTTTCCCACAACTCTACAAAGTTGTGTATATGTCTTGCAGGTGATTTGATGTTGGAACTAGCACCTGCCTTGAAACTGGCACATAACTGGCTTGGTTGATGCTTTCTATTAGACTGAGGAGCTCGGTTCTTGTTCAGTTGCGTTATCATGGGAAGTTTATTTTAGACCTCATCTTGATGGATAAAGAGCAGTTGATCACAGTAGTAAAAATCAGTAGTTGTTTAGGTGCAAGTGATCATGACTTAACTATGTTTGTTATGTGCAGACAGAATGAGGTCCAAACCAGTAATATATATATATATATATATATATATATATATATATATATATATATATATATACCTGGTGCTTTACAAAGGCCAATTTCACAAAGCTGAAAACAATTATGAACCAAATAAGAACATAAGAATGTCCATACTGGGTCAGACCAAAGGTCCATCCAGCCCAGTATCCTGTCTACCGACAGTGGCCAATGCCAGGTGCCAGAGAGGGAATGGCACCTAACAGGTAAATCAGTTGGGAGAGAGAATTTAAATAGAAAAATGTGAGTGACAGTTGGGAACTGCTTAAGAACATTTTACTAGATACTCAAAAGGCCACAACTGAGAGAGAAGGCTACACAATTAAAACCAGCCTGGCTTTAGAGTAAAAGACAAGTGTGTGTATGCATGCGCACACACACACTCCCTTTCACTTTCACTTTTCGTTTAAAGCCAGGTTGGGTTTAATCGTGTAGCCTTCCTTCTCCGTTGTGGCCTTTTGAGTAAGTGTGTGTGCGCACGCGTGTGTGTGTGTACACATACAAACAAACATAAACACGCACACACACACTTACTCAAAAGGCCACAACTGAGAAGGAAGGCTACACGATTAACAATATTTGTGTCATAACAATATGAAAAAGAAGAAGCAATGGATATCAGTTAGAGCTAGGAATTATAGAAAATTGATAAGGAAAGTAAAAGGACACAAGGAAAAATCTATAGTCAGCAGAGTTAATGACAGTGAGGAGGACATTTTTCTAAGTATATTAGGAACAAAAGGAAACGTAACAATAGTATAGGTCCATTACTAGATGAAAATAGTAGAATTGTCAATAATACAGAAAAAGCAGATTTGTTCAATAAATACTTTTGTTCTGTATTTGGGAAAAAACAGATGATGTATTCATATCATATGATGATGAAATACTTTCCATTTCAACGATAACAGGCTGTTGAAGAGCAACTAGTAAAGTTTAGACATTTTTAATTCAGCAGATCCAGGTAACTTGCACGCAAGAGTGTCAAAAGAACAGACTGAGGAGCCCTTTGGATGGTGTCTCTAGCCTCTGTTTACCAGAAGCTGGGAATGTGCGACAGGGGATGGATCACTTGATGATTACCTGTTCTGTTCATTCCCTCTGGGGCACCCAGCATTGGCCGCTTTCGGAAGACAGGATACAGATCTAGATGAACCTTTGGTCTGACCCAGTATGTCCATTCTTATGTTCTTATTAAGGTTGTCTTGCAAGATGTCTTGGAACACTGGGAAGTTCCAGAGGACTGGAAGAAAGCTAATGTTTTTCCAATGTTTAAAAAGAATAAACAGGGTGCGCCTGATAACTATAAACCTTTCAACCTAAAACCAATCCTGGGTAAAAATAATGGGATGGCTGTTTAAGAATTCAATTAATAAAGAATTTAAGGAGGGTAATATAAAATACATGAATCATTGTCAAGCAGAATTTGTTTCCAGTGGGGTTCTGCAGGAATTGGTTCTCAGCCCTATGCTATTTAGCAATTTTATCAATGACTTTGGGGAAAAAACATGAAACTATTACTCAAAATTTTCAGAGGACACAGATTGGGGTAATGGCAAATAATGAACAGGACAGGTCACTCATACAGAGTGATCTGGGTCACTTGATAAAGCTGGATACAAGAAAACAATGTGTATTTCAGTATAGCCAAATACATCTAAGAACAAAGAATGCAGGCCGTAATTACACGATAGGGGACTCTATCATGGGAAGTAGTGATTGAAAAAAATTGGGGGTTGTGTTGGATAATCAGCTGAACATGATGAAATGGTGCAGCCAAAAGAGCTAATGTGATCCTTGGATGTATAAACAGGGGAATAGTAATAAAGAGGTTATACTGGTGCGACTGCTAGTGGAATACTGTGGCCAGTTGTGGTGTGCATAAATCAATAAGGAAGGTGAGTTATCAGAGAAGGTTCAGAGAAGAGTCCCCAAAATGATGAAAAAGTATCAGAAAATATGTCTTGTAGTGTTAAACTCAAGGAGCTTAGTCTATTTAGCTTAACAAAGAGAAGGTTAAGGGGTAACTTGATCATATAAGTACCTAGATGAGGAGCAGAAATTTGATGATAGAGGATTAAGTCTAGCAGGCAAGCGTTCCAATGGCTGGAAGTAGAAGCTAGACAAACTGAGACTAGAAATAAGGTGCAAACTTTTAACAGTGATGGTAGTTAACCACTGGGACAATTTACCAAGGATTGTAGTGGATTCTTCATCACTCATAATTTTTTAATCAAGTTTGGGTGGTTTTTTAAAAAGATATGCCCTAATTTAAAGAGGAATTAATTCAGGGAAGTCTGTGGCCTGTGTTATGCAGGAGGTCATACTAGATGACCACAATGGTCCTTTCTGATCTATAATCTATGAATCTTTCATTCATATTACTAATCTGTCATGAACTGGTTCATCTTTTAAAATTTGAGAGCTGTTTGAGTCAGCCATTTTACACAGTTCCACAGTATACCAATCCATTGTTTCTCCAGATTCCTGATTACACTTGTTGAACAGATGCCTTTTTGTATATGTCATTTTTTGTGAGCTGAAAATGCTTTTGGAGCATTTCTAAGATTTTACTGGAGTCCTCCAAATCTGCTGCTGTCATTGGGAGGCTACTCATCCCATATTAAACTGGACAGTCCTCTTTTTGAGGGGTTGGCCATCCAGTACTGGGGAAAAAATAGATGTTGTTTTGTCCGGTATTGGATGGGAGATGCCATTCTGCCTCCTCTGGATCTTAAACATAGCATCCCTGAGGCGGCATGACCTCACACACACACAGTGCATATGAGGGAGGCCCATGCCACTCCCAGAAGGCCTGGAATGTCCAGTATTCCAGGAACGTGTGAGTTGCCACTATAGCTACTGATCTATCCAGATGCTGTTGGAGCATGTATGCCCACTGGAGTTAATAGTAGGGATTCTCTTATTTTATTTTCCTTTTTATCCAGCCCTATTGCCATTATGTAGTTTTCCCATTGTGATCTAAAGAATACCCAATTGCTAAACGCATCCCCTTTCATGTCCACATGTTCATGGACAGGAATCTTATATGCCTCCATGATTCTTGAGAGAGATAATAATAAGACAATAGGTATAATAAGAGGAAATATCTTTTATTGGACCAACTGCTGTTGATAGAAGGTCAAAGTTTTTGAGCTACACAGAGCTCTCTTTGTTGTCTCTCTGGTGTTTTGTTTTGTTGTGTTTTATTGATTGATTGCAATATTCTTAGGTTTTGATTTCACGTAGCTGCAAGAGCCGACTTGCTTCTGACACCATTTTCAGCGTTCAAACATTAGCGAGAGAGTGCTAAGGCACTCCAACATTCAGACATCACTCCTTCCTCCACATACACTGTCCTCTCTCATTTCTAAGCACATCCTGAAAGTAAAGTCCTCCACGTGCTTATCTGTACTAAGAGATGTGACTATTGTTATACTAATTAGCTTCTTTTAAAAAAAATAATTCTTTACTCAGGTGCTTTGCAAACAGGTGGATTTTGTTTGTTAAAGGAAAAAAATTATTTCCAACGAAGCCTTAGTTTCCTCAATTCTGTCTTCTAATAGTTGGCCCATTTTTGTCCTTAGAAACAGCAGGAGGCATTTCAAATTGGCTGACTGCGAATGGCACTTTTTTCAGATTAAAGGCTATGTGACTTTTTTCCTTTAAACAAGATTTCATGTGTCAAAACAAGATTTCAGTGGAGCATCTCCCCACACTCCATCCTGCCAGACATTTGGAAGCCTAGTTTAAAAGAGGCTTAACTTTTCAGACTTGCTGTTTTGTTTCCTTTGGAGGAGTTTGGAAAGATATTGTCAGCAGATTTGTAGGAAACAAAGCAGCATGAACAAGTGAGGGGATAGTTTCAAGTGTTGCCAAGATCTAGTGCAGCATCTTAGATCCCGATTCAAAATAATTCAGGAGACATTTGAATACAACATTCATAATTAACATTAAAAATCCCTTTTTATATTATTTCTGTTGCTCTTTCTCCACTCGTTTGTCACAGTCATTCAGCTTGCTAGAAAAAAACTCACAAACTTATGCCAGGAGCCACTGAAGGTCTTAAGAATTCAGCACTCATCTTAGAAGCATTAGTAATTATGAATTTATATACTTAAGGAAAAAACCCAGAATTACATTGCAGAATAGCTGTGTTTATAAACTCTTATCCTTTCCAAACTGCTAGTTTTTCAAGAAGTATTTAACTTGAAAAGATTTAAAAAAAAACAAGCTAGTAACTTAATTACTAATTAACTAGAATATAAATGTTATTTCAAATGTCTTTCATTCCGCCACATAGTCAAGGTCTGCCCAGCCTCAGGCACGTTGCAGAGCTCATGCATTTGAATGACGGTGGTGTATAATGTGCTGTGGGACCATGGAGTGCACATGTAAAAATGTGGAATGAAGAACCTTTTGTAATTAAGCACAGTGGAGAAAATTCCCCAACTATTTTTTTTTCAAATTGAAAAGATAGACATATTGGTGGGTGGGAGCAGCCATTTAACTGTGTTCAGTTTTTATGCAGATAAACTCACTTGGTGAATTTCAGCATGCGTGCGTGTGTGTGTGTTTGTTCCATTTCCTATGCCTTTCTTATTATTATGGTGTTTGCTGTTTTGTAAACAAGATTTTTTTTTCCCGATTGTTGCTCTAGGCTAGATTGTGACTAGGCAAGAAAAATCTTTCCTCTGACCCCTTGCATCTCTGTATAGAGGCTAATCACAGTCAAAGGCTTCATGAGCACAGGAGGACTGCTTGAGGCTAGGACTGACAGGAGTGCTAACCTCCCTTTAGATAGAAAGGCAGGACCAGTACAGATGGCTAACGCTGGCAAAGGTGCATCTGCTGCAGTCTTTTCAAGGATGTTGTAGGGGTCACTGTGGAGGCAATTCTAGAGGCACTGGTGCTGAGACCTGCACAATGGGTGAAATCCTGACACCATTAACATGAGTGGGAATTTTGCAATTGACTTCAATGCGTGCAGGATTTCACCCAATGCTGCTAGTCGCTCCTGCTAGGGTGGTGCTCCTCTGTACCCACCTATCCCTACAGCAGGGTTGTGGCTTTACAGCCACTGTCACACTCTAACCCTTAATCACAGCCCATCACAAGCCAAAATGTGCTATACACTAATAACACTTGTTAGAATGCCCCCTAAATTTCCTCTACACAGTCAGACTCCTGCTGTATGGTGTCAGTACACAAATAATCCCTAGAAGACTATTTTCACTTACAGACCTGTAGCAGAAGGCTAAATGTGAGAGGCCCAGCAGCGTGCAATTTCAGACTATTTTTTCTCTCTACATTATAGCAGACTAAATATTGAGGGTAATTTGGGGGCTACAAGGCTTCGATCAAAAACATTCTCTGCAATAAATTATTTCCGTTTTTTCACTGATAGAGACTTGGAGGGTATTTTTTAAATTCCTATGTGTCTGCTCCTGCATCAGTTTCCCATATGTTAGAGGCATCTCAGGGTTTACTAGTCAGCCCAGGTCAATTGAGATTTGCTCTGTTTGCTTTCATAATAGCTGTGTGTACTATATACTTCTTGAACTGGAAATCACACAATGCTCCTTATTTGTCTTCAATCATTTGCAGATGCAGAATGGTCAGATGATTTCCCTTTAAATTGACCTAAGGGATTAAAGGAATTCAAAGGAATTTCCAACTAACTAGTGCCTCTGCTTTCCCTGACTTCACTTCTTGAGCCTTCAGGATCATAATCTCTAGTAACTTAATCTGACTCTCCCTCCATCTGATTTGTTCACGTCCTTTCCTTAGCTTGCCTTCAGAGCAGTCACTGAATAACCAGGCTCGACTCTTGTGGTTTTTGTCTTTTCAATCTTTTAAGCAAATATTTGTGTGAATTTAGTGCTAGTGAAAGATGCCGGACTGATAGCCCCGAGACACTCTGTTAACGTAACTGGTATAGTACAGGGAGCTAAACCATGACCCGAGGAGAGAATATTAAATGGGACCACTAGCAAAATACAGCACTACTCAGTGTGAGCAATAGAATCACACCCTCAGAAATTATTGTCCAAATCCAACAGGAAGGTGGGGCACAGTCTACTTCCAAGCATAGATGTAAAATGGCAGTTGGGCACCCATTACAATTTGAATACCCAGGATGGGCAGGGATGTTGTCCCTAGCCTCTGTTTGCCAGAAGCTGGGAATGGGCATCAGGGAATGGATCACTTGATGATTACCTGTCTGTCCATTCCCTCTGGGGTACCTGGCATTGGCCACTGTTGGAAGACAGGATACTGGGCTAGATGGACCTTTGGTCTGACCCAGTATGGTCATTCTTGTGTTCTTATGATATCAAAAACAGTGAAGTGTCCAGCTGAATACTAAGTTTGCATTCTGTTTTAACAATCTGAGACAGATGCTAATGAGGAAGGATGTGGTTTGAAGAATTCATCTCCTCCATAAGTGCATCCCTCTCTCTCTCTCTGGCTGGTATCACTTGGGTCTTTCTAGGAGTTAGTTTCAGTCTGTTGCTCTTCATCCAGTTGCTGATCTTGGCCTTGCAGTTGTAGGGCTTGATCTGGTCTTGTTCCCAGTGACTCCATTAGCCATTGTAGTTTTTTCTTCTTTGAGAGTGCCATCATGTTCTCCAGAATCTTAACTTCCATTTTAAAAAGTGAAGAGTGCTGGTTGAAAAATGCAGAAAATAAATTTCTCTGTTTTTTTGTCTGCAAAAAAAAATTGTGGATACTTAAAATTTTGAGCACTCTAAACTGTTTGAAAACAGCACTAAATGTTTGTGAATTTCTAAAAAATCTCTAAAAACCTCCAAAGCTGTTGAAATTTTCAAAATTCAAAAATGATCAACTAGCTGTAGTTGTGAAGACTCTTCAAAATGTGAATCAAGTGCCACTAAGTGACACAGTGATTTCTGCATGTGTTTTCAGAGAACCCTAAAAATAGCTCTCATAGGTGTGAATTGCTCTGTTTGTGTCAATCAAGCAATGTCAGATGCCCAATAATGATCACTTAAATGTATCTATTAGTTATGTTATTGGTCATTCAAAACATGTAAGATAATGAGGACATCATTCACAATCTATTCTGAATGACTTTTCATTTTGGTCCTATGAGTGGATGGCTGCTGGTTACCATAATTTATTCCCTCAATTTGACCTGTGAAACAAACAAACAAACCAGAAAGAAGGAACAGAGCCTGAGGGACTTTTGATCCCTACCAAGAGGAGCTAAACCCTCAGAGCCCAACAGAACTGACTAAGTGGGGGATCCAAGTCCAAAGATCCCAGTAGAAACCAGCTCAGGAGCCAAGCTTGAGCCATAAACCCATTGAGCCATTGAAGCTCCGCAGAGCCCATAAATCCCAACAAGAAGGAATCAAACCCCAGATGCTTGGCAGATCCCACAGCAGTATCCAAACCCCACTGAAGGGGAGCTAAGCCTGAAAACCAGCAGAGGATTGTGGTAGTTGTGATGTTACTTGTTTGTGGCAATCAGTCCTACCTCGGCTTGTTATCGCTGGAAAGTAGAAAGGGGGAAATGAAATTGCAAAGCCTACACAGCAGTCTTTAAGTTTCAATTTCCTGTTTACTTACAATTTCCCTGTAATGATGTGTCCTGTCCTTCATTTGTTGCTGCTGGGAGGAACCGAGGGGAGAAATTATCTAAGTAATTATCTGAATTTAATCAGAACTTTACTGGAAAAAAAGTGGGGGGAAAAAAGGCATCTCTTGCCTTTCCACACAACCACCTTCTCCAGCAATGAAACTGCAAATTAGGACTATTATTACATCATTGCATTAAACTCAAATGCCTGAATTACCCTGAGGGCATGAGACAACTTCTAGTAGTTTATGGAAGCCTATATTTCCAGTTTAACCTTTTCAAGAACGGTGCAGGCTCTCAAAGTTTTTCAGCCCCAAATTTGCTCATTCTTGATATTGATTTTATTTGGAATTTCTCACACTCTAAACTTTCAAAAGGCCTAATTGTCAGAGCCCTTACTCTGCCATGCAGGGAGAAAGGCCATTGTTACTCCCTTGCTCGGTCCTACTCAAATTGTGACTTCAGTTCAAGGTGGAAGTGCAAAAGCTTACTCCTTGCCCTGATGCTACCTTCTGTGAGGAGCAGGAGGAGCGTTTGCCTGGTAACTCATAGAAGAAGAAATCGGCTGCATCATGAGAAGGGCTGAATTAATTTACTCCCTCCCTCCTCAGAGCAAGAGGAAGAGAAAGAGCAGGGAAAACTGAAACTAAGCTAGACCCCATTCTCTGTTCTGGGGGATTGTACAGCTGTGCACCGGCTTTACTTGGAGCAGATTGGAAATTTACAATCTAATCCAAAGGATTTTCTTTTCCCCCTTCATGTAGTTCTTGATTAAAAAAAAAGATAACTTTAACAGTAATAATAAAAATTCCAACAGAAAAGGTTCAGTGCCATTCACAATCATATATTCATCGGCGAGACACATTACTAGTCTATCCTGCTTTTGAAAGATTGGTCTCTATACCATATTCTGCTCTTTTCTTTAAAATGACTCAACAGGTGGTGGTAGTTTCCATGAGTTCCTCTGGGAGACTATTCAATAGCCTTAAACCTCAGTGTTAGAATATTTTTTTCTGATACATTTATTTTGGCTTTTTTCCATTCTATTACTCATATTTATACCCTCTTGGACCAAGCAGTTCCCCAAATGTTCATTCTGCAGACGTCTGCGCAGAGGAGAAATCCTCTCATAGACTAACCTCTCTCCCAGTTAGCCATTGCATATTTCTTCCTGTGGATGATCAGGAAGATCTCCAAGAATCACTGATGGATTTTCATAGATTTGTAGATTCCAGGGCCAGAAGGGATCATCTAGTCTAACACAGGCCATATAACTTCTCCAATTCCTTTTGAACTAGAGCATATCTTTACAAATCCAATTTTAATTTAAAAATTGCCAGTGAGAAAGACTCCACTAGGACCCATGGTAAGTTGTTCCAGTAGTTAGTTACGCACTGCTCTCCTCCCAGCCAGAGATCCAGAGGGATGAGACCCTTGGAGCACTGGCATTGGAAGTAATAGCAATGCCCCTAGGCCATCAAACCACTCAACAGAGTCAAACCCTCCTCTAAATAATGCTGCTCCCTTCTTGGTGGTTGCTTCCTGTACTTAATCATATTGACCATTATTTGTCATTTAGCTAATCTACACTTATTTATGTTCCACTCCTGCCTCATTTAAGTCTATGGGAACATTGCCATTGATTTCAATAGGGATAGGATCCGGTGCTTGCTTTTTAATCTTATTCCACCACCCTTTATTTATAGAATTGTTGCTCTTCTCTGTATTCCCTTTAATATTTCAACATCTTCCTGTTGTTGATGAGGTGCCCAGAAATGAATGCAGAAGTCTAAGTTTGATCTCAAAAGTTCTATCCACCTCTCTAGCATGAGAAACGATGGCTTTTTGTGTATGGTTCTGATAAATGCACTGGCTTATTTTGGTCACCACTATTCCATTGCAAGTTCCTGGCCAGTTTGCAGTTTACTATCACTCTTCACTGTTGGTCTTTTTCAGCATTACTACTTTGTAAGTGTCCCCCTCCTACTGAATATCTGTGTTTCAGTTTATTTTTCCCCAGACACATTAGCTTGCATTTTTCCAGGTTGAATCTCATTTTGTTACTTCCTGCCCATATTTCTGAACCCTCTGGTCTCTTTGTTTTATTATTAAACAAACCTGTTCATGGGCGCTATGAAAGGAGAAATTGTGCGTGTGTAGGCTTATTTTTATTGAATCACAGTGAACGCTGCACCTTGAGGGGAGGGCTTTATTACATTTAACTACTTAGCCAGGATTTATTAAAATAAACAGCATAGGAGTCAAGATGGGTAAGACTTTCCAGTTGGGATTATTCTGTAAAATAGTGCTCAGAATATTTATGGATTCTTGGGTTATCAACTTGTGGTTAATGTGATTTGTGCTTTTGTTTTTTTCTCAGCTTAGGTTCATGTTACAACTTTAACTGAGTTTTGACAGTAATGCTGGAAGCTTGTTTGTGAACTCTCACTCAGAGATTTACCATGTGACCCCATGTTTAACACCCACTGGATCCTTTCTTCCAAAAAGCTAATATTGAGGCTTTTGTTATTTGTCCTTGATTTCAGTTCTGGTCGGGCCCTTTCTTTCTTCTGCATGATCTGTATGAGGTCAAAGCTCCAGCAATAATATCAAGACCTAGAATGCTGCTATTTCCTAGAGCTGGGGTGAACAGCAAAGTCAAATCCAACCACCTAACTTCCCTCTTCCAAATGTTTTTGGAGAACCCTGATTTCTATTCTCAAGGAGATCAGACTTAGCGATCTGGTCACTGGTCCCTTCTGGCCTTCCTAGGCATTTCCCTTGGCCCCCAACCTGTTCCCAGCATGCCATCTCTGCTCCCACCCGCTGTCTTTTAAGAGCATGTGCATGCACACACACACACAATGGCTCTACGACTACAACCCAGAAACTGTGCAGCAAGCTTACGA
Source organism: Lepidochelys olivacea (assembly GCF_965140295.1). NCBI lineage: Eukaryota > Metazoa > Chordata > Testudines > Cheloniidae > Lepidochelys > Lepidochelys olivacea. The sequence goes on along the minus strand of NC_140415.1, from coordinate 80,535,446 downwards.
GTGTTTCCTATTCCTTAGGTTGGCTGGCAACTGAGGGAGAAGATTTCCCTTTCCCATAGTATCTTGTGTGCAGGGGACAGTCAGACCATTACCTATGTCTCTCAAAAGTCTATGGGGTTTGAGGAGGCAGCAACACTGACTGTGAAAATGGAGGTAGTGGCTAGCCATTTCACTGCACAGATTCAGGGAAAGGAAAACAAAACCCCAAGATGAACCTAGAAGGATGATGGTCAAACCAGGAGCACTGGCGCTGGAACTGTGGCCCTGCTCCCCCTCTTCCTCCTGGGGCCCTGCTCCCTGACCCGGCTGGAAGCTGGAGCCGGGCTGTGGTAAGAGCTGCCCAGGGAGCGTGGGGTTGCTGTGGGGAGCCCTGGACCTCCACCTGCCCTGGGCTGGCATGGCCCTCCCACTTTTAAAAGTGGGGGGACATGGCCACCCAGGACCTCCCAGTTCCAGCATCCCTGGGTCAGGCCACTGCTCCCCCTAGAAGAAAACAAGATAAAGGTTGTGGGACTGCAGGGGGGGAGAGGGGGCGGGGGGTGAGTTTAGGGTCTCAGAGCCTGTGGAGTGTGCATATCCATGAGGGACGAGGAGGGTAGGAGCCCTGTCATTTGAGGGGCATTTTCTTAGAGCTCAAAGGTCCCTTCTGAAGATGAGGTATGCCTCACACTATTGTACCTATGCACCAACGATTGTTGTTAACTTGCTTTTGAAGGCAACATCCAGACATTTTGAAGCATTACACTTGTAGCTCCACAAAGCACTCTGCAGCAGTTCTATGTAGTCTCTGTAGAAACCATCCTAAATAACCTATAGATAACCTGAACTTATGTTTAATTTTTTTTACTCATTTGTTATAGCCTCTAAAAGTGGCAGAGCCAGAGGATATGTGATAGGAACATAAGAGCTGCCGTACTGGGTCAGACCATGGTCCCTCTTACCCAGTATCCTCTCTCTGACAATGGCCCTTACCAGGCCTCATGGGGAGTATACAGAACAAGTCAGTTATGGAGTGTTCCACCCTTGTCTGCCACTCTCAGATTCTGGCAGTCAGAACTTTAGGGTTGTCCAAAGTATGCATCTCTGTCCATCTTGACTAATAGCCATTGATGGACCTATCCTCCCATGAAATTATCGCATTCTTTTTAAACTCAATTATACTCTTGTCCATCAAAACATCCCATGACAATGACTTCCACAGGTTAGTTGTGGATGTAAAAAAGTACTTCCTCTTATTTGTATTAAACCTGCTGTCTATTAATTTCATCAAGTGACCCCTGATTTTTGTATTTTGTGAAACAGTAAATAACACTTTTTCCCCAACACCAGTCATAATTTTATAGACCTCTATCATATCCTCCCTTAATCATCTCTTTTCTAAGATGAATAGTCCTAATTTTTAGTCTCTCTTCATATGGAAGCCAGTTCATGCTCTTGAATATCTTTGTTGCCCTTCTCTGAGCCTTTTCTAGTTCCGCTATATCCTTTCTGAGATGGGAAGATGAGAATTGGACACATTATTCAAGGTGGGAGCACACCATGGACTTGTAGTGGCATTATGATATTTTCAGTCTTATTATGTGTCTCAACACAATAAAGACAAACAACATAAAAATAAATAACAGTTTCTGCTGGGCCACATATCACCTCATACTCTGTTTACAAGCAGTAAAATATGACATAGTTTGGAGAAACAATTAAAATACATTATAAAATAGATTGGAGAAATCAGCATAACTTGTTAGGCTTGTGTAACTACAAACAAAGATAGATTTACAGCCCAGTTTTCAATGGGAGAAAGTTCATGGAAGGTTATTTTTCATAAAATATTATTTTTGAGTCACAGAAAAAAGTGACAGCACAAAATATGCAATGAATATCAAAAAATGCAACAGCAGCATTGCTCGGAAGTTAATAGGAGTAAGGAGTTTATAGTGTTGAGCATAATCAATTAATGCAATAAAGAGAAATTAAGTTACTAGCTGAATTTTTCAGAGGTGCTAAACACCCATCATTCTCTATGACTGTTGATTCTCAGCAATCATGAAAATCAGCCCAGATATGAAAACAGTATGGTACAAAGGATAGCAAACTGCATATCTGAACCAACAATAAAAGAATTAACATCAACGAGGGCAAGACTGGACCCTGAGTTTCTTGTGAGGGTTAACAGGGTCTGCTTTCTGTTTTGATGCTATTTATTTTTTCTGGAACTATACTTTATTCAACAAGTTCTCATTTGTGTCCTGCTGAACTCCAGAGAGCAACTCCAGTTTTAAGCATGTTAGAGATGGGGGAAAACTGGATTTCTTTACTGAAAATGTGTCTTCCTATCAGATCAGAATACTCAACATTGTTTAAGAAAATCACAGGGAATCAGCCCCATATTTTTGTCAGTTCTTTGAGTCCAAAACCTACCTCAAGTTTCGACCAGTTAGATCAGCGGTGGTCAAACTACAGCCTGGGGGCCGCATCCAGTGCTTCAGACATTTTAATCCAGCCCTTGAGCTCCAGCCGTGGTGTGGGGTTCGGGGCTTGCCCCACTCCACGCATGCTGGGGCTCCACGTGGTTCCTGGAAGCAGTGGCATGTCCCCGCTCTGCCTCCTATGCTTAGGGGCAGTTAGGGGGCTCTGCCATGGCCAATGGGAGCTGCAGAGGCAGAGCCTGTGGATGGGGCAGCATGCAGAGCCTCCTGGCCGCGGCTCCACATAGGAGCTGGAGAGAGGACATGCTGCTGCTTCTGGGAATGACTTGAGGTAAGCACCACACGGAGCCTGCACCCCTGAGCTCCTCCTGTGCCCCAACCCCCTTCCCCAGCCCTGATCCCCCTCCCACTCTCCGAACCCCTCGGTCACAGCCCGGAGCACTCTCCTGCACCCCCAACCCTTCATCCCGAGCCCCACCCCAAACCCGCATCCCCAGCCGAAGCCCTCACCCCTATCCCCAATTTCGTGAGCATTCATGGCCCACCATATAATTTCCATACCCAGATGTGGCCCTCGGGCCAAAAAGTTTGCCCACCCCTGTGTTTATAATAAAAGTTAAAAATAAATGCTTTGCCCTATATATAGAAAGGGTGCAGTAGGCAATAATTTTAATCTCCATTATAACAGTATAAGGGTAAAAGAATTCCTGTTTTTCTGGATTCAGACTGGTGTAACTGATATCAGAGTCCAGGCCCAGGGTTTTTTTCATAGCCCAAGGGGAAAGTATTAAGAGTATTTGAGAGTTTTCTGCAATATACAGTGCCTTTTGAGTTTGAAATGTAGTTTTGTGTGTATACATAGGGCTAGAGCTGGGTGAATAATGGATATTCTGGTGTTAAATGTGTTTAAAATATCGTTGTGCTTAAACAAAACATTTAATTTCATCAACGCTGACATGTTTATTTTTTTATTTAGACATTTATTTAATTTTTCATTTTTAAACTTTTTTTTTATTTTTTTTTAAATAAAATTCAAGGAAATTTTAAAACAAAATTCATGTCAAACCAAAAAATTGAAATGAAACATTTTTGGGAGTTTGCATATAAGGGTTCTCTTTGATTGCCAAATATGCATTTTTGCTGAAAAAAAGTTTTAGCCTCTACATGGGACAACTTCATAGAAACAATAGCAAATAAATAAATTAATTAAATCTTGACTGCAAAGAACTGCAGACAAAATAATTTTTTACTACCACAGTAGTGGTGGAGTGAGTTTTAAATGGGCTTGTTGCACAGGTATGAAAAATTAAGTCACAACTATATTACATCAAAATCGGAGCGCAAGCAAACTAAAATCAAAATCTGTGTTAGGGATATCAAGATCCACCATCAGGCTTTGCCTGCCTGCTCAAAGAGCTTACTCTTGATAAAGGAAAGAAAAACAAAAGTTGGGAGGGAGGGATATAAGGTTTGCGCTCAACTCACATTCCATGTTACTAAACAGCTGCTCTAGGCTTTGTCTCATATTTTAACTCTAGTCTTCTTTATTGAGAAATAAAAGAATTAAATGAGAAATCCAGGCTTGTATTAAAGGAGATGTGGAGTATATGTCTGGAGAAACTTACAATGCTGACAATCAGCTTGCTGTAATGCCATTTAAATGTAACCACCACTAGCGAAAGGAAACAGGAATTATGGTATTCTGTTATGTGTGGCTTTCCCCTTCCCCCTACACACTTGTGCTCATTACAGCTCTTTCTTTAAACTGCTGGCTAGACAGCTGGCAGTGCCTCAGAGGAGCATTGACTAAGGGAGCATATAAATTACTGTTGCATTTTACAGCCAAGATAAACTCAAACTGCAGGGTTATAGCCTGTACTGACACCGAAAAAAAGAAAACCTATCAGTCCTCCAGAAAGCAAGGGAAAGAGAATAAAAGAAAATGTATTTTGGTGAATCCAACAGTCATGAAAGTGGGGAGGGAGAACCCAACCACTCAAACCAAAAAGAACCCCCACCACTTACGTGACATTTTCCCCTTCGGCAGATTCCCTTCTGAAGTGTTATATTACATAGCTACAAAGTATTAAGATAATTTATATCTGTGCTTTTTATTTATTTATTTATCGTTAAGTAGGTTTAGGTTTCCCTGTACTGTTTTATCCCTTGGGACTGCCAAAGTTGGCACTAGATATTAATGATTATTTTATCATTTTAAACTTCATTAGGTTTTTATTTGATGTGTAATATATTTAATGGTTTAATTTTAAAACACGCAATACAGATCGTTTACTGCTGAATATTATACAATCTACCACATGACTATCTGGATAAAAGCTGTTTTGTTTGTAGCTACTTCTTCACCTACTCTCCTTTCTCTCATCCATTCTACACCCACTTTTGTTGTAGTACCTACGTGAAATCAGCCAACCGGGGCAAGTTAGTATTTGGGGACCGGGGACTGTTGATGTTAAAAATAAATAAATAGGTTAGCACTACAGAGTTATGTTCACAGCATATATGAAGAGAAGCTAGATAAAAATATAAATACTCTTGCTGGAAGGTTGCAATGTAACGCTGCTTTATTTCTTAGAATATAACACATAGCGCAAAAAAACCACAGAGAGAGAGAAACAGCCTGGCCGCTCCCTAAGAAAGCGAAGGGCAACTCAGCCCACCTTTAAACTGGCATGTACCAGGCTGATTATGCTGGCATGCTTTGCTACAGACTAGAGTCCCCTACCTAGTCTGCAGGCAGGACCAGGAAATCCCTCCACCCTTGAAATAATAGTTTGCAATTCCAACACAGTTCTCCATACACCCCCAACAGGTACCTCAGTAGCTGCCTATGAAACTTCATGTTCTTATCTCAATTACCCTCATCCGCTTCTCCTTCCCCCTTTTCCTTCCTTCTTGGGCTTTATGCAAAGCCTGTTGAGGTTAATGGGCATTCAGTTTGTTCCTCTCTCTTGTGTCTTGTATCAAAGTAGGTTGTAAGGTCATCGGAGTAGAAACTGTCTCTTCCTATGATTGTACAGTGACTAGCACAATGGGACATTGACTGTGACTTCTAGGTCCTAACTCGGTATAAACAGTAAATAATAAGTGTGGCAATATCTCTAATGGAGAAAAAAATTCTGCAAACATCTTCAGTGTAAATTTGAGTTTCTTGTATGGGTAAGGTCAAACCCTTCAGCCCATTATTTGCAGAAAACGCAAGTGATGTATTTAGAATACACTGGACTTTGAGATAGTCCTCAGAGCTCGTAAACTTCTAGGGCTCAAATATTATTTCAAACATGCTCAATTTAATTATACTTAATTGATTAGCTATTGCCTTTTTCTAGGAAAAACAATGTATGGTTTCTTATTTGGGTTGTTGCATTTAATTCAGCATTCAGTCAATAAGTATTGTGTGTATTTTGTTTATGGTACAGAACACAAGTTATTTTAATTAAAATATGGTTCTTTATTGTAGCCAGCAATGTCAGATGGACTATATTAAGATATTTCTATAGCCCTTCAGTCCATTACTTCCTCTCCTCATGCCAGAACCAATTTTCCTTGAGAGGTGTGTGTAGTTGAAGAAATGATAAGAATCTGAGAAAATATGCTACAGCCGGGTTCATTCCCTCAGGAAACACTACTTGAGTGGCAAAAGACCCACAAAATAGGAATTGGACTTACTTTCACAAATCCAAGCATTTAAGCACAGTGTGGGGTATGTATTACTGCTATGCTGCAAGGAAACATAAAGAGCAAGGCTTTATCTTTCAGCCTGAAACCGTGGCACCTCTGGGAGTGCACATTCTAAATCAAGACTCAAAACATTGTCACAGCACAACTGCAAATTGAAAATAAGGACTGTACTATGTAGACAAAGATGAAGGAGAAGAGCAAATCTGAAAAGATTAAAGCATACCCAGATCGACCTTGTGCCTTTTCTAAGTGAGAACCATATTTATTTATGGGACTATTTTTTTCTGTGGTGACTTTATTTGGGGTGGAAAGGACAGCTTCTTTTATTTATTTTTTTACAAAAAGCAATTATCTGCTTATTGCTTTAATGTAACATCGATACACTGGTATATGCTTCAGAATCATTACAGTGAGCAGAGTGTCTTGGCAAAGGGAAGTGAAGCAAAACATTTTGCACTACATCTCATCATTGCAACACACTTTTAATAGTTGCACTGTATATTGTAATAAAAATATTACAGAAATGAGGATGGAGGTGGTTTATGGTTTGATCTGAAAAACCAAAAGGAGGCTTGTTCAGATCAAAGTCCTAATATATCCAAACTTGAGAGGTGGCATTAGGCTAAAATCTGAAGCTTTTTCCTATCTTTAAAAATGCAAGGATCCCTGTATCTTTAGATCTTCGGTAGGGACAAAGGAAAATAAGTGCTGTGCAGACAAGTAAATATGGCAAGGGGTTATTCCGAGAAGTTTCAGAATGCAGGGTCCTCAGCGGAAGCTAAGTGTGCTCAGCACCTTGCAGGATCAGCCCCATGTTTTTTTCCCTTCAATAAGAATTTCCATCTTCCAGTACAAGATTGTTCAATCATAACTAAATTATCAGAAGTGGTTCCAACACCAAACTGAGTTTGAAACAAGATCCAAATATTAATAGTAAAACATGCCCTGCAATCCATTCCATAGCAGTGGACCACAACACTGAAGGCTTTTGTTTCAGAGTCTGGTTGTAGGCTTTCCCCTTGAACTCTTCTACAGTTGTCAGTCTGCCAAGATGAGCCTGGGGAGCTCCAGGCTAGGGTGGGTGCACTTTGAAAAAGTCCTGCCTTTACAACTTAGCTTTTACTTTTGACATCTCCTTTGGATTGAACACTTCTGTATTTCTGCCTTGCAGCCAGAGGTGTTAAGTTTTCACAGAGGAAGGTGTATATTTAATTGGTTATTTGGGTTAGAGCTGCAGGACTCTCAAAGAACATGTTTTGCCTTATAGTGTGGTGTGTTGGTTCTGCCCTCCTCAGTCACATCGAGAGAGGGTGCCCTATAATACTTTGGAAATAATATACAGCAGATTCACGTATAATGACTGTTTTCAGTAACTGAAGTGGCATTATTGGACCCTAGTTCTATATCTGTTCATACCCATAACAGAAAGGGCCCTCTTGTGCAACTGAAACTAAAACTGATGTTTGTGGGAATTACACTTGATTGGGACCTGACAGTCCACTGAAGTCAATGGACTCCCAGTGAATATGGGGTCAGGCCCATCTTTTGCCTAAATGTACCACTTATGCTAACAATAGTTTATTTTCACCTGGATTATCAACTTCAGGAGTTCTAGTGTAGATGGGACACAATCCCAACTATACATATAAAATGATGGAATCTAAATTAACTGTTACCATGCAAGAAAGATCTTGGAGTCTCTGAAAACATCCACTCAATGTGCAGCAGCCATCACAAAAGCAAACAGAATGTTGGGAATCATTAAGAAAGGAAAGATAAGATAGATAGATATCATATTGCCTCTGTATAAATCCATGGTACACCCACATCTTGAATACTGCGTGCAGATGTGGTTGCCCCAACTCAAAAAAGATATATTGGAATTGGAAAAGGTTCAGAAAAGGCAACAACAATGGAACAGCTTCTGTATGAGGAGAGATTAATAAGATTGGAACTTTTCAGCTTGGAAAAAAGCTGACTAAGGGGGATATGATAGAGGTTTATAAAATCATGACTGGTGTGGAGAAAGTAAATAAGGAAGTGTTATTTACGCCTCTTCATAATACAAGAAGTAGGGGTCACCAAATGAAATTAATAGGCAACAAGTTTAAAACAAGCAAAAGGAAATATTTCTTCATACAACACATAGTCAACCTGTGGAACTCCTTGCCAGAGGATGTTGTGAAGGCCAAGACTATAACAGGGTTCAAAAAAGAACTAGATAAATTCATGGAGGATAGGTCCATCAATGGCTATTAGCTGGGATAGGCAGGGATTGTGTCCCTAGCCTCTGCTTGCCAGAAGCTGGGAATGGGTGGCAGGGGATAAATCACTTGATGATTACCTGCTCGGCTCATTCTCTCTGGGGCACCTGGCATTGGCCACTGTTGGAAGACAGCATACTGGGCTAGACGGACCTTTGGCCTGACCCAATATGGCCGTTTTTATGGGCTACTAGCATTTTAAGCATCATGTCAAATAAGACCTGAACTCATTGGCATGGTTCTTAAAACTCCAGCAGTTTATCTATACTAGGGCTGCCAAAGGTATGAGTACATGGAAAAAACAATAACCACACACAGCAGTGAGTCTCAAACCTAGGTCTACAGACTAGGTCTCATGCTATAGCACTAAAAATAGCCACATAGACAATCTGGCTTGGGCTCTGAAGCCGGGAGTGGGGGGAGGGAGAGGAGGCGTTTCAGAGCTTGAGCTCCAGTCTAAGCTGAAATGTCTACACAGCTATTTTTAGTTCCAGACCAGGAGCCACTTGAGGCCAAATCTTTACACCCAAGCTCTGCTCCTCACTGCCGAAGGTTGGGGTTTTTTTGGGTGGGGGGAGGGTTTTCCCCCCATGCAGACATACCCCAAGATAACTAACAGTAGTGGTGCTATACCAGTGTCAGAAATGGTAGAAAATTTTTGCAATGTTTCCTTGGTAAAAGTTCTGCAGGAGTGTCCCCAACATTCTATATATTATAACAACACAGAAAATGGTTTTTAAATCTTTGCATACATTCTCCTCTTGATGTGCATATAGTGTTAACTGCAGCTGCCCTATATGTTTTAAAGGAGGAGGAGTGGAGAAAGAATGAAGATGTTGGAGTTGTCTATTCTGCCTGAAGTTTTTATCTGTCACATTCACATCTTTATAGAAATAATGCTCTATCTCTGGAGTATTCTCTCGGAGTCCAGTAAACCTCTAACATTTTCTAAAGCTGTCATTAATGTGCTGTGTTGCCAATATGTGACTAGGCATAAAAACTACCTAAATACTGTAATCTATTCTCAATCCCCAATAACAAAGCTCATATGCTTGCTTTCTGTCATGAATCATGATGTTGACAAGTACAGGTAAAGTCAGATTCATTACACTAAACGGAAGCAAATATGAGTAATTTTCCTTTATCCTCTAAGGGCATGTCTACGCTGCAGGCACTATAGTGGCACAGTTGCCGTGCCATAGCTATGCCACTGTAGTGACATAGTGTAAATGCTTCCTACGCTGATGGCAGAGGTTCTTCTGTCAATATAAGTAATCTACCTCCTCGAGCTCTGGGAACTAGGTTGACAGAAGAAATCTTCCCTTGACCTAACTGTGTCTATAGAGGAAGTTAGGTTGGCTTAACTACAGCACTCAGGGTGTACCTCTTTTACACCAATGTAGCTAGATTGAACTAAATTTTCAGTGTAGACCACGGCTAGGGAACTATGTGCTTGTACTTCTTTGGATGTGAGCTCTCATCCTTCCAGTCAAATGGAAATGTAGATTGAAAAATCTAATTTCTGTTTTTTTTTTAAAACCATATCTGATTCCCATTTTCTCTTGTCAGGGTTCTTTTATTTGAATCAACCTTTTGCTTGTCTCGGGAATTTGTTTTGAGCTCTTCATATGAAGCAAAGTCCATAACCATAATAAAAGTTACCAGTTTGGTTGTCAATAAGATATACAAAGCCCATACCTTTTGAAGCTAATATCGAGCCTTACTTACCTGATAGGCTTCCTAATGATAAAATAACTTATTTTTGGTCAGTAAAGAATAAATTTCTGTTAAATGTTTAAGCTTTAGCAGCAACAAATCGTACACACTGTACTCTTCACTATTTTATTAGTGAGGGAAATTAGAATATTTATTGAAAATCTCAGGAATTACATGATGTCTCAAAATAGAATTTTGTACTCAAAGTGGTTTTCAAAAATTACTCTATATTACATTAGACTTGTGCTGTAACTTTTAAAAAAAAATGGAATTGAAACCAGATATTTCCCTGTCCTCCCTCAACTGTCGTTACTTGTCTTGAGTGCCCTAATCACCGCTCTAGGGGTATTTTAGGGCAGGTCTCTCTCTGTTTCTCTTATTGACAATGTTCCATTTTTTATGAAATACTTAGCTATTCTTTGGGCCACAGAGAGAAAGAGAGAGAGTCTATAATGTAGTAGTTAGGGCACTCACTTGGGGTGTGGGAGACTGAGGTTCTAGTCCCTCTGCTCCACAGTGCATATTTATTTATACACAATGTTAACAGCTTTACAGGAGAGAGATTGAGAGCTCTCCCCTAGAAAACCCCATACTCCAATGGTTAGGGTACTCTCCTGGAAAGTCCAAGTCCTGCCTCTATATCAGGCAGAGGCTGGAATTGAACCTGGATCTCCCTATATGCTGGGTCAACCACTGGTTGACCATATGGTTAGCCACTGACCTAAAGGGGAGCAGTTCCTCCTTTGCACTGTTTTGTGTGTGGCCTGATTATGTAGGTGGCTTCTGATCATACCTACCAGATCAGTTCCTGCAGGTGAGATAGGTGTGTGAATGGTGGATCCTCCTGGGACTTTAATGTGAGCCAGGTGCTTTGGTGCCTAGATTGAGGCAGCTGTGTACATGCTCTCTGATAGGGTAACCATGTTTCAGGTTTTCAAAAAGAGGAAACTGAAAGAGGGGGAGGGGAAGGGAGAGCTGGAGGCGGGTACAGTTCAGGGATGCTGAGGGGTCTGCGTGTACTGGGAGGGAGTACCTGGATGATGCTGGAAATAGTACCTGGGGCCTCACTCTTGAGGTAGTGTGGACAGTTGTTGCTCCCCGTCACGATGGCAGGGAGGCTGATGCAGACCTGAGATGCAGTGCCAGCCTATTAGTCAGCACCTCCCGGTAGGGCTCTCCCCCTACCCTGGGCTGGGAGTCTGGGCCTGGGTGCGTGGGATCCAACACTGCAAGGGACCAAACAGATGCAAGGAAGGGCTCTTTCTGAGCTGCAACGTCTGCTCTGCAAAATAAATAAATAAATGGACAATGTGTCTCATTTGAACAATTCGCTCAGACAAAGGGCAGAGGATCAAAAAAGAGGCAATGTCTGGGAAAACCCAGACGTATGTTAACCCTAATCACTGACAGGTTTTTAGGCACCTAGGGGACTTTACCCTACAGAAATTTAGACACCTACAGAGTTAAGCAGCTGCTAAGTGGGGTTTTTGGACACCTGTTTGGACTTAGACCCCTAAAATGGTAGTCAAATGCCTAAATTCCTATTGGAATTTAGCCCTGAGTTATTCTCCTTTCACTGTTTCCATAGAACTTGGCTTTACCAAGATGCCTACAAAGCACTCCATGGCAGCTAGTCAATTCATGTACTTTTAACCTTGCTTATTAGCCAAATCATTATGATCTCACCTTTACCTTGTGTCTTCCCCATCTGTCTGTATTCTTCACCCAGGATGGCAGGGGAGGGGGAGAAAAGGGAGGGTCACCATCTATTTAAATTGTAGGCTCTTTGAAGCAAGGACTCTCTTTTCAGTGAGTGTGTATGTACCCTGCCTGGCCCAATAGGACCCTGCTCGCTAATTGGGGCTTTTCAGTGCTACCCCAATACAAATAATAATAATATGAAAAAACCTCCAAGTCTCTCTCTATATGTATCTTACTAAACTGAGTAACGCTGATAATTATATGATGGCTATTTTCTCCCATATACTGAGATAAAGTTTAGAGGTAGACCAAAGAGACTGGAGTTTAGTTTTTCCAAACTTCATCAGTTTGTGTTTGCAAAGCCAACACAGGTTTGGTTCTGGGTTTAAATTTTTCTGCATCACCTAAACTTATCTTATAATTCTTAATTAATTATATACATTAGAGTAACAGGATATCTATGTTGGCCTTGCCCCTGACCTTTACTCAGTGTTCAGTGTATTAGGTGAATTTGGGTTACTGGAGTGAATGCAGATGCAGTTGCAAGTTTAGCCTTGAGATAGAAGCTGTTCTGAGTAAAGGTTAATAAGAATTAATACCCTAAAACCTAGTCTCATTAATCTAAACAGCCATTTTTGCTATTTTTATGTGAGAAGCAAGAAATAGATATGGATGTATAATTACCCAGCATAAATACAACATTTACTATACCACGTGAGATATCGCAGTCATTTCTTGTTGTAAGTAGAAGGATAAACAGTTGTATCAGGTATTATTGTGTGGCAATTATTAATAAATGATGATAGTATGTATAAAAAAGGACTTTTAATTTCAAGATAATGCCATATATGTGGTGAGGATATGGCCTTTTAAAACAGAGTCTTTAAGATAGATCTAAGATGAAACAGCAAGTGGCTAGAGCCGATGACTGTCAATCAATTCCTTGCTGATTTTCCTTTGAAAAGGAAATAGGATAGCAAGTACATAGAATGTGGAACAAATTACTGGAAGCATGGAGATAAATCAGGTATTCACCATTTATTATAAAATAGCTCAATTTATAAATTTAAGGTATAATAAATTCCTTTACTCTAAATATTACAGACAGTTTTATTTTTGCCATTTTCGGTTTCTGCTCTTAACACAACTGAGGGTTGGGGGGATATATTTGTTTAGAAAATTTAGTAGGGAAAACAATTCAATTCCATTTTAGATGACTTCATGCTCCCCGGATTTCGCTCTTCTGCAAAATTCTACCAGGATAGTGGATATTTTTAACATCAGATAACATGAAACTTGAAAAAAGCCAGTTTTGTGTGAAGTGTCTTGCTTGTGCAGTTCTGATCAGACACTGTATTTGTCTTTTGTTGGGAGATATTAATTAAAGTGGAGAAAGGGTCCTTATCCAGATCAGCTGGCTGCTGAAAAGCATCTATGTACTTCTAATTTGTTACAGGAATAAAGCAAATCATTCTTACTTTGAGAGAAAAATGGAAATATTGTGTCTGATACTCCAAATAAACCTAAATGCATGACATATTTGAGAATAGTGTGGGCTTGTTTCAGAGAGTCTTGTCTAGTGATAGGTCATCTGCCACAGTACTAAATGCTGATAAACTTCACTGCTTGGAGAAAGATAAGGGTGCATTGTGAGTTGGAGAGTTTCTGAATATTTGTACAAGAAAAGGGAAATCTTTTCCATTTCTAAGGACTTTGCTTTCCAGAAATTAATCAAGAAAGGGTTTGCGGTTCTTGATCACTATATCAGAAGTTAGCTTTTGACCCAGAAAGTTCTGTAATGATTAGAACAGGGGGCAGGGAGCCAGAACTCCGGGTAAGGTCCTCACTCCCATTCTGGCCCTTTTACACTGGGCTAGAATAGTGTACAAGTGTCCCAAAAGCCTTGGTTCTTGCTAGGGGATGATTCCTCCAAAACAGGCTCTGCTGAGGACATCCATAAACCTACTTTTGGAGAGCTTCCTTGTGAGCCCTGGTGTTGGGGACATGCGAGCAGGATCCAGAGGGTCCTGTTGGTGGAGGGTTAGCAGCATGCAGTGCGGTAGAGATCGCAGGCAGCACTGCAGCCCATAGAACAGCCTCAGGAGTCTGCTGTAAATCAGGCCATCGGGGCTATTTAATTGATTGTGTTATGCTGGGGTCCTCTCCAGCCCCCAGAGCAGCCCTAGATCACAAGGGTACAAAGGCTGCTTAAAGACACCATAGTCTCCTACTGCCCCCTGGGTACAAGTTCTACAGTACATCTACACTTGAGCTAGATTATAATTTCCATCTCAGGTAGATGCAAGGGCATTAGCTTTGACTGTACTTGTGTGCTAAATATAGAAGTGTAGCCCTATTGGAATGGATAGTAAGCCATGTGAGTAAGTATCTAGAGTCTTGGGTGGGATTGCACTCGTGACAGCTATGCTGCCCACACCACCGTGGACTCGCTTCAATTTTTAGTGTTCTAGCTGGAGCAAAGCTAGTAGCGCACATATGTCTACCAGCTCGAGTGTAGATGTACACTGAGAGGTGCAGCACAGAAGCTCACTCCTGGGCTCTAAGTGTAACTCCATCACTGACTCGCTGCATTGACTTCAATGGGAAGCTTAAAGCACTTCAGTGCTTACCTGTTAAGGGGCCAGAGGGGGGATGCATAGTCTTAAAATGAAGGACAAAAAAATCTTTAATGTGAGACACTTAGTGATGCTGCAGGATTCATTCCTTTGGCACAAATAATTTCTGTTCTCTCAGGACCATGATTCTTTGTGTCTGATCTGAATAATTCTTAACTGTCAACATCAGGGGACACCAAATTTGTAGATAACGCTGGTACTTGGAAGCTGAAATGACAGATAACTAACTGATAAATAACAAATGACCTTGGGCAAGTCAGTTAATCCTTTCTGTTCCTCAGTTTCCCCATCTCTTTTGAGGCTTGGCTAATGTTTATAAAGTGCTTTGAGTCATTGAGTTTAAAGCAGTATTTCCAAGAAATTACCCTTGCTGTTATGTAACCCAAGCAATTCAATGAAGAAGGAAGAAAATGAAAGGGAAGAAGTAAGCCGAAAGAGTAGTGAAATTGAACAATCATTTATTGGATTTCATTTAAACCACATCACTTTTCCATAGGTCTTATTGAATCAGCTTGACTATTCCTCTGAAGGATAGATGGGTTTGGAAAGAGTTGTGGACTTATTTTGTTTCACGTTTTGAGAAGCCTTTTAAATCACAGTCTCTGTTCTCTACAGACGTCTAGAAATTCTTGTCTAGATGGTGTCAGCATTGATTTCTCAGTGTTCATCTGAAATCCGTGGTAGCACACAAGTGAACAATAGGCAATGACATAGAAGTGAGAAGCTTTGCAACTCTTTGGTGCATGTATTGTTATTCCTTGGGATGTTGAATAAACAGCAAAACCAATCGGATAAGCATGGGGATGATGCCTGAATATGTGAAAAGAAAACAATACTGGGACATGAAAGCAAGAAATAAACTGTAAAGGGATCTTAAGAGATGTAATTAAACTTTTTCCTCAAAGAATTCCTCTGATTTATGATCAAATAAGAAAATGTCAAACAATGGCACAGTAAAAAGGGCAGGTGATTGTCAATGCAGAAATTATATTTGCATTTGCAGTGAGCTCTCCCAGTAAGTCATTAAAGGAAGAGCTTTATGTGGAAATAAGACTTTGTTAAAAGTATGTGTTAAGCACTTCCTCTTTTCATGTGATCCATGCCTCAGTAGATGTCATCATATTTAAATGTGTTGCTTACTGTTCACACAGCTTGGGAATATACTGAGGACTAAACTGCTGGATGAAAAACAATAAGGATGGTGTTCGATACAGACTCTCGGCAGTGCTCATATGTCTTCAATAGATCTTTGTCAGGCACAAGATCACACAGTCCCCACAGTAATAATAAAGACAGCATGCCTCTTTTTGCGCACTCCTCCCTCTTTGAAGAGTTATGTTTAGGAGCCAAGACTTTTGACAGGTTTGACAAATGTTTATTAGTGCTTGTCCAGGACAAATAGTCATTCTGAATATACTTAGAGCACTGCAAAAATACTTTTGAAAATCACAGAGGTGCATTCAGCTCCCATCAAGTGAGGATAGCCAATTTATCCTGCTGCATGGTTGCACCCACTAAGTGAGAGCCAAAGGATATCTTGGATAAAATGTCTTCTTGCCAATATAAATACATAGCCCACAAGTCTTGTTAAACAGCCTAATATAAAGAAAAATGTCACCTAATTTTGCTTTTGAATAACTGATGGTCGCTGGCTCTACACAAAAGGCCTGATTGTCCCTCTCACTTACATCTGTAAAAGTCAGGAGAAACCCCACTGAAGTCGATGGAATCTACGATGACTTAAAAATGTTATAGCTGATAAGCTAAACAGGAACTAAAAGCTTATGCACACACAATGCCTGATAGCCTCAGTAGTGCTATCCTTTTGCATTCCTTCTCTACCTAGTCACAAGGTTTCACAATTCTGTTTTCTTTTGTCTAAGCCATCAAAATATATTCTAGAGATTTTTGAAGGAATGGGGGAAAAGTTGCCTTCAAAGATGCAAATAAAATAACTGACTGAAAACACTGTGAGCATTTCTGTTGTGCTTAAAACAGCTTGAGCCAGGATAAATCCAGGATTAACTTTTCTGCTGAGGGTCATTTCAGAATGAAAATATGTTAGCCAAACCAGGTTACATGAGACCAATGAAACTTAAAAGAGAAAAGGAAATACATTTTTTTCCTTCTAAGAAAAGACAGATGGACTTTAGAAATAGAAAGGAACTGTCTATAATCTCTCAAACAAATTTTGAGTGCAATTCATTGACAAACTTGGAAACTGAAAGCCAGGGTGAGCTTTCTAACTTAGTGTTCACAAAAGGATCTTTTTCACAGCATGCAATTCATACAGAGCTAAGAAATTTTGCATAATGCAAGTGACACTTCTTGATCCATTTTCCTCTCCTTTCCCTTTCTTGCAAATTGCAGATGTTACATCTGTAGCAGTTTCCATAGAAACAGTCAATTTTGGACTCTTATAAGAGGAAGGTGGGGAAGTAGCTTGGAAACGATTGACCAGGAAATGGATTTAAAATGAATAATTATTCAACATTTTAATGTTACTTAAAAAACCCCACGAGTCATTAAAGTTGTGGCCTGAGTTTTGGCAACTTGATTAGGTGAAGTTTTCCGCTGTGAAGATTCTGGTGAAGGAGCTGGGTACTAAATTTTAACACTAAAGGATCCTGGCATTTCTATAGTTGTTTTTCTTTCCGTCAAGAAGTAAATTTCCCACAGCACAATCACATGCTTGAATTACCTGTGTAAGCACAGCTGAAGTGAACTGGGCATTGATAATTAATAATAAAGTATTCATCCATCTTTGTCTTGAAAATGTTGAGACTTTGAGATGATCTTTAACAAAGCAGGACTATTGGACCCAATCAGTGTTTCAGCCATCAACAGCAGTCTTTAAATGGGGAAGCATACAATTCAACTAAAGCTAAAAAGAAGAATGGCAACATTGTGAAACTTTATAGAATGCTAAAGAAGGTAGTAGACTGTTTCACAGTGCCTTCCAGCGCTGCTTGCATAAGCTCTCCCAACAGAGTGAATACTCACTAAAAATAACTATAGCAAACAATTTCAAAAGAAAAGAAAAAAACAATAGGGGCAGAGGCAGGGACTTGATGGCTTAGCAGCTAAAACTCTGAACCTTTCACCTTCAGAGCCATGCTGAATGTCCAACTTGAAGTTCTCAGGGAAAGTATTTTCTACTTGCAAATGGAAAGACTTTACCAAACATAATTGGAAGTGATTTAAGATAAGGAGTTTTATGTGAGCATGACCCTTCTAACCTGCACATTTTGTCATGGGGCTTTTTATTGCTGGAAACATTTACTCCAGGCAACAATTTATCTTTTCTTTTTTTTTTCGTAGCATTTTTTCTCACACTGATATTTCATGAGGTTAAATATTTAACTTTTCTATAATTAAATTATTACACAAGCTCTGCTGTGAAGATAATATAGTGAATCATTAAATAAATGTATTATAATATACTTATGTATATAATGGACAAAATATTCAAGAGCAACAAGATGCTTATATGATCAAACTGTGGAACAAACGTCACAAGCAAACTAAACACAGGAAGCAAACTGTGTGGTATAACAGTAGCCATTAGAGTCAGTGAAGTCCCCGTCATGTGACTAAAGTATTTGCCTTTAGAGCCCTGGAGCAAGTCATGTGACTGAGGCTAGGAAATAGATTTTCAGGTTCTTGCCAGCAGTCCCATTTATCAGATCCTAATTACATGCAGGATGAAATGGCAGTTTCTGAAATTGCACCACCAGTGTATTCTATCACAGTTGGGTTTATAGTAGCATATACTATACTTAGCTTCTGTTTGCACCATATCCACTGAACTGTGGATAGAGGGTTACAGTTACTAACTAAGCCAGTGCTTTAATCTTCACTTGAATGAACATTCCCCTAAACACAAGATTTAAAAAGTTATAAATAAAAGCTACAGATTACAGCTTGAAAAGGTATTTAGGCCTTAACCTGATATGACCTAGCTAAAATTCTTCAGAACGACTAGGTTGAGAAGAAAAATAAAATAATATAAAAAGCTTATTTTGAGCAGAAAGAGAGCTCTAAAAGGCTTTAACAGTTAGGAGAAATGGGGAAAAGAGAAATACCAAAAATGCAAATGATAACCACATTAGACTTGCTGGTAAAAAAGAGTTACGTGCTTAAGGTCATATGCAGCTTAGCAAATACATGAGCACAAATCAGTGCAGGGATAAAAAATATGCTTGGAAATCCCTAGAGACTGGCTTCACATTGCTAATTTACAACCACATGCTGCATCTGTCACTTTTACAAATCAATGAGAGTGCCTACCCTTTAACAGCACAGGGTCACTAGTAAAGGTTGCTAGTGTCAGCCATACAGACAAGACCTTTCAGGATGTCAAAAAAGAACCTTGGTGACGCACATTATCACCCACACGCTCCTCTATGTCACTTCCAATTTACTTTATCTTAAATTGTCAGCTAGCAAAACTCACTCCCATATTAATAACTAGAGGTTTGCATCCAAGCCAGAAAAAATAAACCCTGCTGATAGCTCCATGAGGCAGCTGGCTTGCTCTAAGGAAAGCCAAAACGGAAAGATACAGCTCTCAGTCTTAGAGGAGATTCTGCAACATCAAGAGAAACAGAGATGATGTAACTTGCAGATGGCATATGTATAGCAGATAGAAAAGCTTTTATCTTCTGTACTTTCAGTAGATGCTGTTCAGTAAGAAAGCGACCCAGTTCATTTACAGAGTTAGACTACAAAAGAAGACATTCAAGACCAAAGAATTTGGCCCAAAGCTCATCCCCCCCACCCCCTCTCCAATTTGGAATTCCAGCCAGCCTATATGAATGCAGATTTTCAAGTATGGAAGTGCAGGAGACTCTCTTCCTATCAGTTACTTAACATGAGAGAAACCTGTTACTTTGGAGCAAAGCTTCCCATTGTCCTTCAAAACTGGAATCATATTGTATCTCCAACTCTCTGCCACTAGCACTACTTTTTGAATACTACAGATTTTATATAAACCCTTCAGAGATGTAGAACAAACCTTTTATAACTAAGGAACTTTATAACTAAGTTGTACTCAGTTTTACACATAAATACATGTCGGCATGGGGAAAAGACTGAAATAAAGGCCTTTCCGTGAAACACTGAGAAATACCTAAACACACTTCTATAGTGAGAGTGCTGCAGCATATTGACTAATTCGCTACAGAATACAAATTTGTGGGTTCGACCTTGGTTCTAATCTTGTAGTGCTATTGAGTTCATTGGGAGTTTTGCCTGGGAAATGATGGCAGGATTGGGTCCCACATAGCTTAAGTTATATAAATTTAATAGCAACATATCTCAAGTCTGATGGAGGGGATGTTTAAAAGAAGTGGATTGTAACCACATCTGGCAGAGATGCCCCAAAATAATGCTGTTATGAAAATGATTTATAAAATTACTATGGAAGTTCTCCCTGTGGATATGTTTCTGAGTTTAGTAGGCTGGGGCAGTTTGTCTTCCTGAGCTGATAGCAGAGTAGGAAAAAAATTGCACAGTTCCTTTAGCTGACAGCCAAAAAACCCCAACACTTTAGCTGCTCTCTACAGAATGTTATGCCTCATCGCTATAGAAGTGGTTTGCAAAGGAAAGGGATGTTGTAGAAATGTATGGCTGTGAAGAACTATCTATCATGCGGATTCTTTTCCAGACTTTGCTGGAGAGATGGGTTGGACACAAGAGACTATATCTCTTCATTCCATCTTTTCTTTATAAGATTCTGTTATGTTCAATGGTCTAAATTCTAGTCTGAATTTCAGTGGTGTAAATCAGAGCTATTCCAGTTTTACAAAGCAGAGATTTTGTCTAATGAATAGTTACAGAATACAACGTATACATTTGGGGGGGTCTGTTATGGTTCCTGCACCATTGCCTATGTCAAGGTTCCTTCCCCACTCTGAACTCTAGGGTACAGATGTGGGGTCCTGCATGAAAGTCCCCCTAAGCTTATTCTTACCAGCTTAGGTTAAACGCTGCCACCACCAAAGTGTTACACAAAGAACAGGGGAAGTGCCCACTTGGAAACGTCTCCCCCCCAAAAAATATCTCCCCTGGCACTACACCCCCATTCCTGGGGAAGGCTTGATAAAAATCCTCAGTAATTTGCATAGTTGAACACAGACCCAAACCCTTGGATCTTAAGAACAATGAAAAAGCAATCAGGTTCTTAAAAGAGAATTGTAATTGAAGAAAAAGTAAA
The DNA here is from genome assembly GCF_965140295.1 of Lepidochelys olivacea. Classification (NCBI taxonomy): domain Eukaryota; kingdom Metazoa; phylum Chordata; order Testudines; family Cheloniidae; genus Lepidochelys; species Lepidochelys olivacea. The sequence continues at coordinate 80,514,787 of NC_140415.1, read as the reverse complement.
AGAATCACCTCTGTAAAATCAGGATGGTAAACACCTTACAGGGTAATTAGATTCAAAACATAGAGAATCCCTCTAGGCAAAACCTTAAGTTACAAAAAGACACAAAAACAGGAATATACATTCCATTCAGCACAACTTATTTTATCAGCCATTTAAACAACACAGAATCTAACGCATATCTAACTAGATTGCTTACTAACTCTTTACAGGAGTTCTGACCTGCATTCCTGCTCTGGACCCAGCAAAAGCATCACACAGACAAAGGGAACCCTTTGTCCCCATCCCCGTCCCCCCCACAGCTTTGAAAATATCTTGTCTCCTCATTGGTCATTTTGGTCAGGTGACAGCGAGGTTATCTTAGCTTCTTAACCCTTTATAGGTGAAAGGGTTTTTCCTCTGGCCAGGAGGGATTTAAAGGTGTTTACCCTTCCTTTTATATTTATGACAGCCTATAAACTACTTCAGTGGCATATAGGAAGCATAAGGGGACCACAATGAGCCTAGTGATAATTCTTTCAGCACAGAAGTAGCAGAGGGCCAATGTACATGGTCCTAGGCTGTTCTCCTCAGGCTGAAGTAGAAGGAATGCAAGGGGCAGGATCCATAACGCTCAGCAGTACGGCATAGTCAATAGGCAGCTATTGTAGGAGGTTACTATGAGTTAGAGAAGCCTCCTGGGCTGTTCTAAATTAACCTGGAGCCCATATTGGTCCCTATAGCAGCCCAGAATCAGAGTGTTTGCTTGAAAGTTAATCTAAAGCTACCCTTTCCCCCTCCATTCAGGCTACATCTTCTGTGCTGTTCGTCTGAGGAATTCAGCACAGAATCATTCCCTGGATAGTGTAGTATCCAGGATACATACCCTGGATAGTGTAGTTTGGGTGAGGGATAGCTCAGTGGTTTGAGCATTGGCCTGCTAAACCCAGGGTTGTGAGTTCAATCCTTGAGGGGGACATTTAGGGATCTGGGGCAAAAATTGGGGATTGGTCCTGCTTTGAGCAGGAGGTTGGACTAGATGACCTCCTGAGGTCCCTTCCAACCCTGATATTCTATGATCTAGTATAGTATGTTAATTACTTTCATTTCATGTTTCATCTATCTATTATTATTTTAATGTTAGTTCATTTGTTTTATAAGTAGTGTGGTAAGTGCTATGATGTGCTAAGGCATTTCACACATTTCCTGCCTTGAGGAGCTTACAGTTTAAGAAGACAAGTAATCAAATGCAGTTTAAGAAAGAAAAACGCCAACTGGCCAAATGCAGATCCTCCTGCATCTCTACTCAGTCATTTTCTGATGATGATTATTTTTACTCATTTAGGACACATTTTCCCACCCTTACTCATGTCCTGCTGACTTCAGTTGGAATACTTTCACAGTAAGGTCCTACTCAACATGGGTAAGGGTGGCAGAATCTGGCCTTATAATGCAAACTGCACTGCTCTTTCTCTTTTGTGTGTTTAAAACTTTTTGCAATAAAAATAAATGAGGACATTTTCTCCCACAGGAAATCTATACATCATCTCAAGTCACATTCAGCTACATCCAGTATGTTAGGAAACAAATACTAAAGGTAAGAAGTTAAATATTTGGTTATGGCCAAGCGGCACTCAATGCAAATTGAGAGTGGGTTTGCACCATGTTATAACAGCCTAAAGGTTGCTCTAACTCTGTTTGCTGGCCTAATGGATCCCAGGCTTCAAAACTATAGCCGTGAATTGGTATGGCATAGGAACATCTGGCCACATCTCTTGTACTCCATCAATTTCCCATGTTTCCTGTTACACCAGCAGAAGGGAGGCAGCAATAAGAAACTCAACACCAGTACAGTTTCCTTCTTACAGTGGGATAACCCTCCCAGAGCCCGACATCCCAGGTTTGCACCACACAGAAGAGTCAGGTTCAGAGAAGCAAGCATATGAAGTGCTCCTTCAGGTTACCATCTGCAAAGATGCTGTTTTCAGTAACACTTCCCTTTGAATTAACTTTGTTAGCACCAAGAGTTTAAGGAAATTCTGGCTTTTGTATTTTGGTTGCAGATTTCTTTTAATTCAGCACCTAACAAAAAAGGGACATGATCTGTATTTCTTAGATCTCTTGCCTAGAGAGAATTGTACTTTATTGTTTTAGAACAGCAAGAACTGGGCCTGTCTTTTTACTTAATTCAAAGAGCTCCAAGCGTTCTCCTGTTCCCCCTCCTCCACCTTCTCTCTCTAGTTTTTGATGTTCTCTGGAGAATATAAGTGGGTGAATAATACCAAGTTTTTATCTGGGCTTCACCCCCACTCAGCATGATACCACAGAAGAAAACAGAAAGAATAATCCACACTGGTCAAGGAGCTAAAGGCTGAACTTGATCCATAATTAAACAATACTTTTACATGGCTGAGCAAAGAGCAAGCAGCTATCGCTACTCTCTGATGTTCTTTTAGAAGTCTCATCTCCATTTGAAAGCTTGCCTTAGAAACCATTTCCCCCGCTAGCTTCTTTGGCAAGTATTTTAAATAATGCCCCAGCTATCAAAATTATTTTTTCTTCCTTTACATGTCTTGGACTTTTTCACACGGTATTATAGCATAAATAGAGTGAGAATACTCTTAATTAAAACTAGCAAAGATACTGCATTAATAATAAGGCAAATCCTGGATTCAGGGCTGGATTGTCCTCCCTTCACCTGCCTCACCCCCAAGGGAGGGGCTGAAGAAAAGGAAATGTGAATGAGGAATTCTCCATTGAGGCTGAGGTTGGATTGGCTGGTCCTCCTAGAACAGGCCATAGGGCTCACCCAGAAACCATGAAGATCTCCAGGGATCTGTGGAACTCCAGAGCCATCGTTGCAGAAGCCTCTTACTTCCACCACATCTGTGCCCCTTGGATCCAAATTCCCAGCCCTAACATCTGGCTGCTTAGCTCCATTTGAGCTATGTTAGCAAGTATCACCATATGACTTCCCCTAGGATTCACCGCAACATGAGATTCCTGCTACAGAGGTGACTCAGAAGATCATACAACCTCAGGCTTTTCTGTTAAGTTCTGTGGGGCTAGCAAGGGATTTTGTATGCCCTGGCCCTTCCATCTATCTTAGATTAAGTCTATGCTAGAAAAGGTTTGTCAGGCTTCCTAGTGTAAATGCATCTTATACCAGCCTCCCCACCAAAAAGAGCTTTTGCCAGGATAGCTTATACTGGTATGGTGAGCACAATAAGCTATACCAGAAGAAGCATTTTTATGCCAGTATAAATGCATATATCTTTGGGCTTTTAAAAACATTTTTTAAAAATTCACATCATTCACTGTTATTGCTACACCAGCAAAAGTTTCTAGTGTAGAGCTGGATTTAGCTGGCCTCCATTACTGTAGTATATGAGTGCCTCACAGTCTTCGGTATATTTGTGCTCACGACACCACTATGAAGTAGGAAAGTCCATTTCCTGACTGCTCTCCAGCTGGATCCCTGTACTCCCAGAGCATCCTCAGCAAAGTGTGGGTAAGTCTGTGGGACTGACAATGTTGCAGAGTGGCTAGCCACTCTTAGACCTGTGTGTGTGTAAATCCATTGATTGGGGAGCCAATCCACCCCAGTTTTTTACCCATTTATCAGCCAGGCAAGTCCATCTCAAATCAATGAGAGTTTTTGCTAGAGTAAAATCTAAGTAAAGTCTTTTGGATTTGGTCTACAAATAGTTCACGCCCTGTGTAGCTCTGGCTCATTACACAGTATACCAGATAGTGGTTAAATCATCATTTCTCTGAACATTTTGTTTAATTATGGTCCTTTATACTATGTGTAATATTGATTGTGTGTGGGGGTGGCGGGGCGGTATTAAAATATAAAGATGTGTAATTCTGGTAATTATGATTTTGTACCATCTCGTTCTTGAATATTTCGTTTGGAGGTATGTGAATCAATGAAAAAATGAGGTAGAAAAAGCTGTGGGCATGAATAAACACTTCATTTTTTAATAATCCCTGCAGATATTCAATGCTACTGATGTATTAGCATACTGTCATTTCTGTCTCTTTCATTTTTACTTTTAAAAAAATCTATTTGCATAATTATGTAGAGTGCAATCTTTCAGGTTATTCTTGGGTGTCAAGCACTTAGTACTGCATATTACTAAAGGAGATAAGCTTCAGTATAGTCATGATTTCCTGTATGTGGAAACCAAAAAAAAAAAAAAAAAAGGAACTGGTAGCATTTTCTATGCTGTTTCTCGGGTATTTGTAAAGACTATAGCTTTAGGTTAAAATTATTTTGGATATCATAGTAACACTGGGGCTAAGCTGGAATTGTCTTATTTAACTTCTGAAACATATAAAAATGCATAAGCAGTGCCTCTTTTATTATATCTGTGATGAAGAAAACTTGAATGAAATTTTGACCTTTGGGGACCTTTGGTTTCCATTCTGAAAATAAATGAAGTATTATAATAACTATTTCCAAGCTGATCAGAACCTGAGCATGAAAGCAAAGGAATAAGAATCAAATAGATAATTCTCCTGAAACCCTGACTCAATTGAAAATACTCCTAGGAAATCCATGTATTTGCATTGAGATACTGCCCCTTTGAAGGTCCAATTAGTATTTCCTGACAGTGATTTGCACATGAATACCTTTTATGTAAAATAAATATGTGACACACTATACCTTAGGGGAGCACCCTGTAACCCCTTTATTCCTCATTTATATATAATTTTGATACTGCATATAAAGCAGACCATGTGAGGTATCAGGGGAAAGGTTATGATCTGCTGAAAGTCACTGTTCTATCTAAATATATATATCATTAATGCATATGAAGTTATGAGAATTGTGTTGTATAGTTGTCACTAAAATATGCTGTGGGTTTGGGAAGCACCAAGATTCTAGCTCTCCAGAAATAGTGCCGAGGAAAGTAACCAACACCCAGGTGGGTGTCAAACAACCATTAACAGCCATTGTCCAGCAACGGAGCTACAATTGAATGACTCACCTGCATGAGGCCACACCAGGGGAATTGCTCAACCTTGCCTAGGGACTCAGACATGCCTGGACTTGTGTTCTCCGAGCACATGGGACTGAGAGTATAAAACAAAACATAGGGGCCTCATGCTTGGCCTTTCTCCCGCCCCCACCTATGTTGCAAGCAACAAAGATACTCAGAAGACTGAAGTCTCCAAAAAAGGAGACTGGCCCAGCCTTATGGGACAAACCTGTATATTGTATCCACATGTTTGTTGACCCCCCTCAAAGAACTCTACTAGATTAGTAAGACATGATCTCCCTCAACATGGTTTCTGTAAAGGGAGATCATGTCTTACTAAGCTATTAGAGATCTTTGAGGGGGTCAACCAACATGTGGACAAGGGGAATCCAGTGGATATAGTGTACTTAGATTTCCAGAAAGCCTTTGACAAGGTCCCTCACCAAAGGCTCTTATGTAAATTAAGTTGTCATGGGACAAGAGGGAAGATCCTTTCATGGATTGAGAACTGCTTAAAAGACAGGGACCAAAGAGTAAGAATAAATGGTAAATTTTCAGAATAGAGAGGGGTAACTAGTGGTGTTCCCCAAGGGTCAGTTCTAGGACCAATCCTATTCAACCTATTCATAAATGATCTGGAGAAAGGAGTAAACAGTGAGGTGGCAAAGTTTGCAGATGATACTAAACTGCTCAAGATAGTTAAGACCAAAGCAGACTGTGAAGAACTTCAAAAAGATCTCACAAAACTCAGTGATTGGGCAACAAAATGGCAAATGAAATTTAATGTGGATAAATGTAAAGTAATGCACATTGGAAAAAATAACTGCAACTATACATAGGATATGATGGGGGCTAATTTAGCTACAACTAATCAGTAGAAAAATTTTGGAGTCATCGTGGATAGTTCTCTAAAGACATCCACACAGTGTGCAGTGGCTGTCAAAAAAGCAAACAGGATGTTAGGAATCATTAAAAAAGGGATAGAGAATAAGACTGAGAATACCTTATTGCCCTTATGTAAATTCATGGTACGCCCACATCTTGAATACTGTGTACAGATGTGGTCCCCCGCATCTCAAAGAAGATATACTGGCATTAAAAAAGGTTCAGAGAAGGGCAACTAAAATGATTAGGGGTTTGGAATGGGTTCCATATGAGGAGAGATTAAAGAGGCTAGGACTTTTCAGCTTGGAAAAGAGGAGATTAAGAGGGGATATGATAGAGGTAAATAAAATCATGAGTGGTGTGGAGAAAGTGAATAAGGAAAAGTTATTTACTTGTTCCCATAATATAAGAACTAGGGGCCACCAAATGAAATTAATGGGTAGCAAGTTTAAAAAAAATAAAAGGAAGTTCTTCTTCACATAGCACACAGTCAACCTGTGGAACTCCTTGCCTGAGGAGGTTGTGAAGGCTAGGACTATTACAAGGTTTAAAAGAGAACTGGATAAATTCATGGAGGTTGAGTCCATTAATGGCTATTAGCCAGGATGGGTAAGGAATGGTGTCCCTAGCCTCTATTTGTCAGAGGGTGGAAATGGATGGCAGGAGAGAGATCACTTGATCATTGCCTGTTAGGTTCACTCTCTCTGGGGCACCTGGCATTGGCCATGGTAGGTAGACAGGATACTGGGCTGGATGGACCTTTGGTCTGACCCCAAATGGCCGTTCTTATATTCTTATTATGTGCAATATCCTGATATGTGCAATATCCAGTAGGGTGAGAAAAACTGCTTAATCTAGCTGTTACTCAGTCTAGTAGTGTTGTGAGTTTAGACTGCATGCTTACATTTTATTTTCTTTTGGTAACTAACTTTGGCTTTTTGCCTATCACTTATAAACACTTAAAATCTATCTTTTGTAGTAAATAAATTTGTTTTATTGTTTATCTTTACCAGTGAGTTTGCCTAAAGTATGTGGTAAATCTGCTCACGTTAACAAAGGCTTGTGTGTATCCACTTTCCATTGATGAAGTGGGGAACCAATTAATTTGCACTGCTTGTCTTAAGCAGTGAAAGACAGTATATTCCTGAGGTACAGTTCTGGGAGGATTTGGCTCTGATGCCTTTCTCTGTGCGATTCGTGAGTGGCTCTGAGAGCATTCATGCAATCTAGCTGGGTGTGGGGCTCCACATACTGTTGTGCTGAGTGATCACAGCACCTGGAGAGGCTTGCTTCTTGTCACTAGCAAAGCAGTTTAGGCCCCCATCTTTGAGTATCTTGATGGATACTTTTGCTGAAATGTAACTAATCAAACCACCTTACAAGAAGGCTCAAATGCATAACAAAAAACAAAACAAAACTGAGATAAGTGTAGAGTGGGCCCATTTAAAACATTCAGTCCTATTTCAGAGAGATTATGGCTTTCAGGGATACACCTTTTACTTAAAATGTGGAATACCACAAGCATTTGGAACTCTGTCAAGGACCAGAATTAACAGTGTGCCCACTGTAGCTAGGTAGATCCTAAAGTTTGGCCCTTTCCATGCTCCAGACGGAACCATGATTTTGAGACCAATTAAGGGCCTGGTCATCTTCACCTTGTTACAAGTTTTGTGGTTTGGTTTGTTTCTACCACGGCAGCTTTTTTTCCAACACAACCATATTTTCTATCTAAACGGCACTTTATGTTTTGGTCTAGCTGGGCTTTATTCTCCTCTGACTGGCTTTAGATTAGTCCAACTCTAACGTCAGAGGTCACCTAATTTACACTGGTGTTGAAGTGAGGAGACTGAGGCTCACTGTGTATAAAGTTCCACATAAAATTTAATTTGTTTGTGATTTTTTCTAATAAACTTTAAGTATGACAACTTGGACTGGATGTGGTGCTTGGATAAGCACTGCTGAACACCCCAGAGGGGGAAAAACTTACCTTTGATTGAGACCTCTGAAGTTAGAGTTAAGAGAACCAAGGAGCCTTTCATCAACAGATACTCTAAGAAAGTTGTATGTGGAGAGTGGCACATGGGGAGAGTATAAAAGACTGTGGTGCAAGGCTTCTGTGTGGTCAGACTGAAAATATGCAGATTTTTCTCCCTAAAAAAAATTACCATGTTTATTTTCACACACAAACTTAAATGACTGCACTGTGAAACTACAATTTAGCATATAAAATTAGGCCAAAACCCACTAATGTCAATGGGAAAAACTCATCTTGATATCAACGGGCATGAAATTTGTCCCTTAGTACTCACTGCACAGTACTTCTACAAACACATTTGAAAAAAATAAGATTGGTTAATAATAAAGTTACAGTAGATGTAAGTACTTTTGGAAATCCATTACAATCTACATACCACACAGACTATGCTGACAGCTTGTGCCACAAGCTCTCAAAGAAACTGCGGAATCACCTGATCAACATCCTCTACAGCAAACAGGGAAAGATTAAGAATGAGCTCTCAAAAATGGATACTCTCATAAAAAAACAACCTTCCACACAAGCTTCCTCATGGCTGGATTTTATTAAAACTAGACAAGCCATTTACAACGCACACTTTGCTTCTCTACAAAAGAAAAAGGACACTAAACTTTCTAAACTACTACATGCTACAAGGGGCCACAGCAATGGTTCCCTCAACCCACCTAGCAATATTGTTAACCTATCCAACTATACTCTCAGCCCAGCAGAAGCAGCTGTTCTATCTCAGGGCCTCTCCTTCTGCCCCTCCACCCCCACGAACATGATACAGTTCTGTGGTGACCTAGAATCCTATTTTCGACGTCTCCGACTCAAGGAATATTTCCAAAATACCTCTGAACAGCATACTAATCCACAGAGTTCTCCCTACCAACACTACAGAAAGAGGGATTCTAGGTGGACTCCTCCTGAAGGTCGAAACAGCAGACTGGACTTCTACATAGAGTGCTTCCGCCGACGTGCACGGGCTGAAATTGTGGAAAAGCAGCATCACTTGCCCCATAACCTCAGCCATGCGGAACGCAATGCCATCCACAGTCTCAGAAACAACTCTGACATCATAATCAAAAAGGCTGATAAAGGAGGTGCTGTTGTCATCATGAATAGGTCGGAATATGAACAAGAGGCTGCTCGGCAGCTCTCCAACACGAGTTTCTACAAGCCATTACCCTCTGATCCCACTGAGAGTTACCAAAAGCAACTACAGCATTTGCTCAAGAAACTTCCTGAAAAAGCACAAGATCAAATCCACACAGACACACCCCTGGAACCCCGACCTGGGATATTCTATCTACTACCCAAGATCCATAAACCTGGAAATCCTGGGCGCCCCATCATCTCAGGCATTGGCACCCTGACAGCAGGATTGTCTGGCTATGTAGACTCCCTCCTCAGGCCCTACGCTACCAGCACTCCCAGCTACCTTCGAGACACCACTGACTTCCTGAGGAAACTTCAATCCATCGGTGATCTTCCTGATAACACCATCCTGGCCACTATGGATGTAGAAGCCCTCTACACCAACATTCCACACAAAGATGGACTACAAGCCGTCAAGAACACTATCCCCGATACTGTCACGGCTAACCTGGTAGCTGAACTTTGTGACTTTGTCCTTACCCATAACTACTTCACATTTGGGGACAACGTATACCTTCAGATCAGCGGCACTGCTATGGGTACCCGCATGGCCCCACAGTATGCCAACATTTTTATGGCTGATTTAGAACAACGCTTCCTCAGCTCTCGTCCCCTAAAGCCCCTACTCTACTTGCGCTATATTGATGACATCTTCATCATCTGGACCCATGGAAAAGAAGCCCTTGAGGAATTCCACCATGATTTCAACAATTTCCATCCCACCACCAACCTCAGCCTGGTCCAGTCCACACAAGAGATCCACTTCCTGGACACTACAGTGCTAATAAACAATGGTCACATAAATACCACCCTATACCGGAAACCTACTGACCGCTATTCCTACCTGCATGCCTCCAGCTTTCACCCTGACCACACCACACGATCCATCGTCTACAGCCAAGCTCTGCGATACAACCGCATTTGCTCCAACCTCTCAGACAGAGACAAACACCTACAAGATCTCTGTCAAGCTTTCTTACAACTACAATACCCACCTGCAGAAGTAAAGAAACAGATTGATATAGCCAGAAGAGTTCCCAGAAGTTACCTACTACAGGACAGGCCTAACAAAGAAAATAACAGAACGCCGCTAGCCGTCACCTTCAGCCCCCAACTAAAACCCCTCCAATGCATTATTAAGGATCTACAACCTATCCTAAAGGATGACCCAACACTCTCACAAATCTTGGGAGACAGGCCAGTCCTTGCCTACAGACAGCCCCGCAACCTGAAGCAAATACTCACCAACAACCACATACCACACAACAGAACCACTAACCCAGGAACTTATCCTTGCAACAAAGCCCGTTGCCAATTGTGCCCACATATCTATTCAGGGGACACCATCACAGGGCCTAATAACATCAGCCACACTATCAGAGGCTCGTTCACCTGCACATCCACCAATGTGATATATGCCATCATGTGCCAGCAATGCCCCTCTGCCATGTACATTGGTCAAACTGGACAGTCTCTACGTAAAAGAATAAATGGACACAAATCAGATGTCAAGAATTATAACATTCATAAACCAGTCGGAGAACACTTCAATCTCTCTGGTCACGCAATCACAGACATGAAGGTCGCTATCTTAAAACAAAAAAACTTCAAATCCAGACTCCAGCGAGAAACTGCTGAATTGGAATTCATTTGCAAATTGGATACTATTAATTTAGGCTTAAATAGAGACTGGGAGTGGCTAAGTCATTATGCAAGGTAGCCTGTTTCCTCTTGTTTTTTCCTAGCCCCCCCCCAGATGTTCTGGTTTAACTTGGATTTAAACTTGAAGAGTGGTCAGTTTGGATGAGCTATTACCAGCAGGAGAGTGAGTTTGTGTGTGTATGGGGGTGGGAGGGATGTGAGAAAACCTGGATTTGTGCAGGAAATAGCCCAACTTGATTGTCATGCACATTGTGTAAAGAGTTGTCACTTTGGATGGGCTATCACCAGCAGGAGAGTGAATTTGTGTGGGGGGTGGAGGGTGAGAAAACCTGGATTTGTGCTGGAAATGGCCCACCTGATGATCACTTTAGATAAGCTATTACCAGCAGGACAGTGGGGTGGGAGTAGGTATTGTTTCATATTCTCTGTGTATATATAAAGCCTGCTGCAGTTTCCACGATATGCATCTGAGGAAGTGAGCTGTAGCTCACGAAAGCTTATACTCTAATAAATTGGTTAGTCTCTAAGGTGCCACAAGTACTCCTTTTCTTTTTGCGAATACAGACTAACACGGCTGTTACTCTGAAACAGAACAACATTGTGATGGTTTTCCCAGCCTAATTTGACAGAAGCTATTCTCAAGCTGCTGCTATAATGAATTGAATGAGAGACATGCTAAGGCCTTTATCCTGCCAATACCTATGCATGTGCTTAACTTTACACAGTGAGTAGTCCTTTTGAAGTTAATGACACTGCTCATGGTGCATAAAGTTATACATGTGCTTTCTTTGCAGGACCACGACCTTGGTGTTTCATCATCAGATAGTAAAAGTCCCCCCACCCAAGCTGACTGCCCAGCATCAATGTACATATATTTTCTGATGGAAAGGAGAAATTAGTACTCATTGTATCTTACATTTAATACATTTGTTATATATTACACAGAAGAATTAGCTCTGATATTAATAGATAAAGACCAGGCACAATATTTTACTGTAACCTCACTCGATGATCAAAAGAATGTAGTCACTGAGCTGAGACCAAAAAGCCACTCAAAAAGCAAATAACTGACCAAAGCTAACTATTTCAGATGCAATTTTGTCCTAATAATATCAGGTTTCTGGGGAAATAATACTTTGATACTCATTTAGGTGTCACAGCTTGTACTGATTTTCTTAATGTATTCATATCATCAATGAACTTCTTCACCCGGTAGTAGCCATTAGCTAGTTTAAGTCATTATCTCATAATCACTAGAAATATTTATTGCAAATTGAACAGTCACTTATGAAATTTGCAATTCATAACTAAGGTCTGAGGTTTTTTATCTTTTTAATGATTTGTGAACTTCTAGGTAAATCTCATGAGTTAACTGGTTTTTTGTTGTGTTTTTTTGAAAATAAATTCAGAAATTTGAAATTTGAAAACAAATTCAGAATCATAGTTGTTTGTATTAGAATTGGGAAATCTTCAGATATGTTTTTTTTTGAGGAAGAGGGGGGTAATTATTAATTTTTTGCTGGAGGGTTTAAGCTGGCTACCACTGGTAAATTTCTCAGACTCTTTCAAGCTTAAAATCATCAGCTGACATGTGGTGGAGTTTGCTGCTACTTTTGGTTATCTTTTGAGATTTGTTTTTAAATAAATGTGTGTAGAACCTGAGAAAAAGTTGCCTTTTTCTGGTACTGATCTTATAAATCAAGTTAAATAAATCAAATGTGTAAGAAATGTATTTAAATATTGTCTTACTGATTGGGAAAGCTGCCATCTGAAAACTAACAACTAGAATTCATAAGCAATTGGAATTGAGTTCAAAGATTATTTTAGCTCCTTTGAGCAAAGTTCTTAAACTTGCAAGGTGATATATCTGGGTGGACTCTATGCAAACACAACTTCCCACTGGAGCCAGTGGGGTTCCATGCCGGCTCAGGAGCCCATCCACATGCATCACGTAGAATCAAACTGCCTATATGTTCAAAATTCCATAGTAGAGGCAAGCATTTTAGGGCCTAATCCTGCCCCCATTGAATTCAGTAGAAGCAGTATCAGGCCCTTAGTCTGCTCCTTTAGTTTTCAGAAACTAAATCTCATTCTGTTTTCCCATCTCAGTTTGTTATTTTACAAAATAACATAGTAAAAAAGAAAAAGTACAATGGTGTGCATGCGTGTGAGTATATGTGTGAGAGAGAACTGGCTGCAGCAATTTATAAGGCATTTACATTAAAGAATTCATGGCAAAAGTGGGAAATCTGAATTGTATCTCTTTACTGAAGAACACCTATAATCTTCAATATACTGCACAAATTCAGGCATCTGTTCAGTTAAACTTTTGATTGCTTGAAAATTGTCGTCACACACAAAAAAGCCCTGTGACTAAAGTCTTTGGATATCTTTAGTGCTACAGTTGTCAGCTCTAGTTAGAAATAATAAAGACTGACTGTAATGTAGTTCAGAGAACCTTAAATGAGGAAGTCAATGCTGAGCTGAAAAATAGAAAATGTAAGCGCGTCTGCTGGGATGTGCTAGTGGGTATAATTGAACTTCATCAGATAATTCTATGTCATGCTATATCCCATTTTGCAAAACTGCATGTATAAAACATCTAAAGCTCTTATTCTTATTTCAGTATCTTGAAATTGCATAATGAATCTTTTGAAGTCATAACCATAGAAAAAATAGTAAACGGTTGAGGCCATGATTTTCAAAAGTGGCTAGAGTCTTGTGTGTCCATTTGTGACCTCTTAAAAGGACCTAATTTTCAGATGGCAAGTGCTCAGGGCTTTCTGAAAATCACCCCCCCCCCCTTCAAAAATATACTGTCTGGCTCCCAAAAAAACAAATGCTAAGAGCATCTTCCTTGGGTATTGATCTGCCCATATCACCCTCACTACTGAATTCCTTCTTTTTTCCATGGCATCACATTCCAGCTTAACATCAGCTGCCAAGTCTTAACTAAGGCTACCTTTTCTTTTCTTTTCTTTTTGCATTGCCTGTACACCCCAATCTGCTCTCTCAATGATGCCAGCCTTGATATCCATTTGCCTGCTTCTACTACAACATTTTCACATGCCACACCTTACATATAAAATGCCTGATTCTGAGCTGGTCCACAAACCCACTACCTTCCTTCTTTTAAATACTTGCTCAAGACCCAAGTCTTGCACAGTGCTTATCAGACTCTTACCAACTTAACTCTTCATTTATCTCTTTCTTTAAAAAAGAAAACAAAACAAGAGCAATATTCTGCTCCTGTGGATTAGCTTCACTGAATAACCAATTAATCTTATTGATGTTGTTCCTATCCTTCTTACTCTATAATCTCTGTGTATTAGAGAAATAGATTCCCAATGAATGAATATTCATCAATCCTGTATCTATACCTTTTGAAAGTCTCCAGAGAGATTCACAGGGTTCATACCAGTGTATGTTGGCTTCCTTCTTACATTGGTGACTCACCAGGGACACATTTTCTTTTTCAGCACCAGTCCATAGTTTTTTGACCTACTGTTAGATTGCTCTCTATGTAGATTCACTGCATGTTTTGTAAATTATCATTCCACCTTTCTTATCTCTATAAACAAATATAGATACAAGTCATACACCAGGAAACTGTACTATGTGTAGACATTCAATACAGAATTTCCCTGAATAGGTAAAAAAAGAAAATGAAGCTAGAAAGTGAGATTTGCAAATCATGCCTGTATGTTCTTAGATTTGTCTGCATATGTAAAGCTTTGAACAGAACAAAATTACATTTACTGACAATGAACTGTCCATTACATATCATTAAGTGAATTTCCTGCTGAGTACATTGTTCAGTTTGAATAGTGTCTTCTCTCGCCCAGTTTGCAGTATAGTCACTGTAAAACTGTTTAGATCTCAGAATGTTGTACTCAGTGTTGTTGTAGCCATTTTGGTCCTAGGATATTAGTGATATAGCCAATTAGTTCATTTTATCATCCATTTATAATTGTGTTTATGTGGAGTTATGGTCAATTCATTTGCTATTTCATATATAATCAATGTATGCTAGATAGATTTAAGTTGTAGAATTATAGAAGTATAAGGAATGATGAGTATGTATTAGGTCTATAAGTAAAGCATGGCTGGAATGCAAGGCCTACAGGCTGAGGCCTGTAAGATTTTAGCTTAGCCTGAGTAGGCCGTAGGCTTAAGAACACTTGACATGAGTGGGTGACCTAGGAATAACCCTATGCCAATAAAGTCACAAGATTACTGTAAAAGATGTGCCAATAGGTAATGTTACAGAAAACTAGATTACAATAAACTGCAATGTATTGTCCAAGATCACAAGACACCTGATTGTAACATGGAATGTCCTTTCCTGACCGCAAAGTATATGTTGAGCATATATATTAATGAGACTAACAGGAACTAAGAAACAACCTATGGAAAATGGGGCACCCCAATATTCATCGCGTTTGGAAGTACAGATAAGGAAAAGAGGGTTGAAACTGTAGCCCAATCTATAGATTATGTATTAATTATCTTGATTACTTAAGAAACCCCAGTTATCACTTTGAGGGTTGATAGGTTCTTGTCCCAAGATCAGGCCCAGTACTATTCAAATTATTACATAACTGGGAAGCCCGATGTGCACAGTTGCAACACTCACACTATAGGGACTCTTCTATATTTACAAATAGTCTATTAATACATTTAGCACAGTCACACACACTGCCACTCAGTAAGGTAGATAGAGATACTACAGCACATCCATATACTCACACCATCCCTTGCAGAACAACCTGAAATGTTAGCCATCATCTCCTTCATCAGCACCGTCCCCATCAGCACCAGTGGCCATCATTCTTGCACCTCCCAAGGGCTACATCTCCTTCTCCTACTGCCCATAGGCTGAGATGCAATAAATTGGTTATGCTGATACCACTACATTTGCATATTCAGAGGGGCTTTTTCATCTTTTCCTTATTTCTATTTTCTCACCTTACTAATGTTGGAGTGTCTTTCTCCTATAGGTTAGTATATCAGTGATCTCACCATATATATCATTACCATGGCCCTCTTGTGGTTAAGTATCTGCAAATATAGCTCACGTACCTGTTATATACATCAGTTCGTTGCCAGGACACTCTTGTGGTTATATCATGTACCTGTGATCAGTAATTCCCCTTAAACACTCTATTTCCAGCTCCCCAATACTTGGGGTTTCAGTTGGGCCATTTATCTGTTCAAAGTTTATCTGTTCAAAGTTCATAGTCCTCAAGCCTTATGCTAACTTGCTGAAGCTAATGTCTTACAGGCCTGTAGGTTCCTTGCATCACTGCTGAATATAATAAAAGCAAAACATAATGCAAAACAGTGAATATAATAAAGGCAAGCTAGCCCACTGGACTACAAAATCCTCATGTATATGCCGAAGGTGTTGGGTGTGGTCAATATAAAAGAGGTTCCTGGTTGAGTAAAAGCTGGAAGGCCCCCAGGGGACAACCCCATATGATGACCTCACAGGAAACCCCAGCAGGAACCATCCCTCTAGTCATGATCGTCTGTTGAGAGATCCATCAGACCCTAGACATCTTTGAGAATGTGAGTATGACTGCAGTCTTAGTCATTGAATGGGTGTTTGTAGGATTTCTGTATGTACAGGTAATTGTAACTTTACTTATTGCTTTAATAAAACTTGTAATACAGATAAGCCTTTGTACTTGTGATTGTGTCTGTGGTCACTCTCCTTGGACTTTTTGTGTTCCTAGAGTCTCCAAACTTGAGAAAAGCACCAGAGGTTATTTTCCTTCTGTTGAGCTTGAAACTGTAGCAACAAGAGTTGGACCCTGGTAGTTTAATACACAATTCAGTTCAATATAAAAAGACAAGGTGGGTTGGTCCAATAAAAGATATTACTTCACCCACCTTTTCCCTCTAGATCTGACTGTAACATTCAGTTATGAAATGAGAAAATATCTTTTGGGTGGTTGCTCATTGATCTGACCATATCACTCTCCTTCTTATCTTTACATAGTACACTTTTTTTATTTACTTAACTCCCCCAATAATGTAAATTAGGAGGAAAAGATGTTAAAAGAAAAAACAAATCAAATGCAAATGTGGGCACTGATATTGTAATCAGATCCTTAACCAGATGGACTTATGTAGCCACGAAGAGACTCATTGACTTCAGTGGGTCTATGCAACAATCATCCTTTGTGATATACCTTTTAGTGATTGACTCAGAGTTCCCTCTATTTAGCTTAACAGTGAGAAGGTTTGGGGGTAACTTGATACAGCCGATAAGTACCTATATGGGAGCTAAATGTTTGATAATGGGCTTTTTAGTCTATCAGAGATATTTGTAAATCAATTCAATGGCTGAAAGTTCAAGTTAGACAAATTTGGAGTAGAAATAAGGCATAATTTTTTAACAGTGAGGGTAATTAGTCATTGGAACAATTTATCAAAGGTCATTGGGGGAGGGATAGCTCAGTGGCTTGCACATTGGCCTGCTTAAACCCAGGGTTATGAGTTCAATCCTTGAGGGGGCCATTTGGGGATCTGGGGCAAAAATTGGGGATTGGTCCTGCTTTGAGCAAGGGGTTGGACTAGATGATCTACCTGAGGTCCCTTCCAACCCTATGATTCTTTGGTGAATTTTCCATCACTGGCAATTTTTAAATCAAGATGGGATTTTTTTTCTAAAAGTACTGGGAATTATTTTGGGGAAGTTCTATGGCCTGTGTTATGCAGTATGTCAGACTAGATGATCACAGTGATGCCTTTTGGCCTTGGAATCTATTAATGTAAACATGTGCAAGTGTGTGCACATATGTAGATGGATACCTAGCAAGATGTAGCAAAGAGATAACAAATAGATATTTTAGTCAAATCTATTAAATGGCAATTCTCATTTACCTTTAATAGAAATTCTAGTGATGATCACCTGATCTCCTTATATTTGGATGTATGCAGTGTTGTAGCTGTGTTGGTCCCAGGATATTAGAGAGAGACACACCTTATGTCACAGATGTAGAAAATGATGGAATTGAATAATGTGCCAATTCTGTATATATAATGCATATATTATAATGCATGTATAATACATTTGTGTTTTCATAAATGCATACTAATTTGGGCCAGATTCTCAGCTGGCATCATTCCATTTTGGCCCCCACATGTTTATTATTGAATTAATTATTAAGACCTCTCGGGCAGAAGAACAAATAGTAATAAGAACAACCAGGAATTTCATTTATTTATTAACATTATTTACTCATTACATATTAGTATTTGTTTTGATCACAATTTTCAAACCAAAAGTTTCACTTATAAATCCATATCCTAATAGGTTCCTAAGTTTAGCCACGTGCATTAGCAAATTTTGACCAGTGTGTACCACTTAGGGGCATTTGTTGTTAAAAATTGATATTAAAAATTAACCATCAATTTTAAATCTGATGTGTTTACTTGGTAGGGTTGCCAGGTGTCCAGTTTTCGACCCGGAATGCCCAATCAAAAAGGGACCTTGGCGGTTCTACTCAGCACCACTGACTGGGCTGTTAGAAGTCTGGTTGGCGCTGGGCTGGCAGGCTCCGCGCAGCTCCCCGGAAGGACTGACATGTCCCTTGGTCCTAGGTGGAGTGACGGCCATGGGGGCTCCGGGCACTGCCCTGCCACACCTCGAGTGCCAGCTCTGCAGCTTCCATTGGCCAGGAACTGCAGCTAGAGCCCTCCCCACACTCCAAACCCCTCGACCCCTGCCTGGAGCCCCCTCCTACTCCCAAAACCCCTCATCCCCGGCCCCTCCTCAGAGCCCGCACCCCCAGCCGGAGCCCTCACACCTTCCAGCACCCCAACCCCCTGCCCCAGCCCGGATCCCCCTCCCACACCCAGAACACCTCATTTCTGGCCCCAGCCTGGATCCCACGTCTGAGCCTGGAGCCGTACCCCCTCCCACACCCCAACCCCCTGCCCACAGGTGAAGACTCCATGGGTGCTCTGGGACTGGAGCACCCACAGGGAAAAAATGGTGGGTGCTGAGCACCTACCAGCAGCCCCCCTGTCAGCTTCCCCCCCCAGCACCTCCCGCCCACCGTCAGGCCCTGCGTATCAGTGCCTCCCCTTCCTCCCTGTGCATCCCGCCCATCGCAATCAGCTGTTTTGCAGTGTTCAGGAGACTGGGGGGGAGGAGCGAGGACGTGACATGCTCGGAGGAGAGGGTGAACTGGGCAGGAAGAGGTGAGTTGGGGGTGTAGCAGAGGTGGGAAGGGCAGGTGTGGGGCCTTGGGGAAAAGGGATGGGGTTGGGGTCTGGGGCAGAGCTGGAAATCAAGCACTCCCCCAGCACTTCGCAAAATCAGTGCCTGTGCCCCTACCTCAGCCTCAGTCAAGAGCCCTCTCCCACACACCAAACCCCTCACCCCCAGCCCAGAGCCCACATCCCCAGCCCAGAGTCTGTACCCCATCCCATAACCTAACCCTCTCCCCCCCTCTCACATGCCATACCCCTCAGCCCCACCCTACGGAACCCCTCACCCCACCGGAGAGCCCGCACTCCCAGCCGAGAGCCTCACCCCCTCCCACACCCCAGCCTCAGCCTACTGAAAATGAGCGAGTGAGTGAGGGTGGGTGAGAGCAAGCAACAGAGGGAGGAGGATGGAGTGAGCAGGGGCAGGTCAAGGGTGTTCGGTTTTGTATAGTTAGAAAGTTGGTAACGCTATTACTTGGTCCTACTCAGGCCAGGTTCCACTCAGCATCAGAGGATTTCTCTGTGTGAGGGCAGGATTTAGCCCTTTATATTTTCCAATAGCAAATTATAACAAGAAATTATTATTATTTCATTCCTACATTCTGGGAGAACATTTTAAAACCTGGCAACTCATATTTATACACTTGATCTGCACACTGATCTCATCCAAAGGTGATCTCAGTTCTACCTCTAGCCTGGTTGTCTCCCCTCCCCTGCAGATCTCCCTGCCCTGATTAGCCCCTCACCCCATGCCCCCTCCCATGCGCTTGTGACCCTCCTGTTTTAGTTGACCCCTGTATCACTGCAGCCCCCATGCTATTGTAACCCCCCGCCAGTGCAGCTAGAGGAGCTGGAATCCCATCCTGCGTTGGTGTCTGAACACCCTCCGCCCTCCCGCAAAGTCCTTGCCTTCATAGGCTGACCCTATCCAGCCCCCCTGCTTCCGGCGCCATCCTCCACTGCCTGCAACCTAGCGGAGAGGAGTGGTCACCCCCTTGCCCTACCCCCCCCTGGTGTTTGTCCCCCATCCCCGTTCACTATGACAGGGAACAGGGCGGGTGGGACCCCTTGGGCAGACACCACTGCCCCTCCTCCCCATCATCCCTTGTGGATCCTGCCTTGGCTGCCGATGATGAACCACCTACTCTCGCCCCCGCTCGGGCACCGACAGTGGCGAGTGCAGGGGGGAGCTCTACTGCTGCCACGTCCCTTGCCCCCTCTGATTCTGGGCCCCACCCCCACCCCCAGCTGGTGGGAAAGGCCAAGGGAAAAAGAAGGGCAAAGGCCCCGCCAAAAAGGCGAAGCCCTCCATGGTAGGGGCTGCCCCCTCTGCCGTGCACCGCCACTGGCCGTGGCGTCCCTCCCCGCTGCTCCCTCCACTGGCTCTGCGGGTACCTCTCTCTGACCCCCACGGCGTTCGCCCAGGTGGCAGCATCTCCCCCGCCTGCTGCTACGTTATCTCTCCCAGCCACCGCCTCTGCTGCCATCTGTGGCGGCCGGGGCCCCTTCCCCACCTTGACCAGAAAGCACGGCATCCATTGCCTCCTGGTACCTGCCTCGCCCCACGTGGAGACCTACGTGCAGCTGTTGGCAAGGGTGGTGGGGCCCATGGCCATAGTGCCAGCCTCCAAAATGTATGGGAAGGTCATCTTCTTCCTGGCATCAGAGGCCACCACCCAGGAGGCAGTGGAGAAGGGCCTGGCAGTGTGGGGCATGTTCGTCCCCCTGGAGCCGCTTGAAGACCTGGGCATCTGGTTGGTCCTGATCTCTGTCCCTCCGTTCCTCCCTAATGACACCCTGCTACCCTGGGGAAACCCCTCGCTAAAGGCGATCTCAGCCAGTTAGGGCATTAATGGCTAAGGTTTCTTTTGGTTGCAATTTGATATTTGCAATGTGCCTGAGACCATTTCAGTTTCCCATTGTTTTGATAATTGTATTTTTTTATAATTCTGTAAGGCGCTACCTGCACAGTTTTGAGTGTAGTTTCATTTCAGTAATACTCCATATATGTGGGATTAAAATATTCCAATTTAAGCATTTTTTAAAAAATCTGTTATGTTTGTTGATCTCTCCTAGCTCATTAAGAAGTGATGCTTTTATACACAATTTTGTGTTCAGCTTTTATTGCATTTGAGGCAGCTTTAATATTTAATTTGATGGGTTCTTTTAAAATGTAACCTATTTAATCTATTCTATCCCACAGTAAAGTGCACCTCCTCTTCAATCTAGATGTATTATAAAACTTATAATATGTCAAAGGGGCCTACAGTCCCAGCTACTTTTTCAGACTTCTAATAACTCAGAATTAATAAATGAACAGCATCAAGTTGCAAATTCATCCTCATCCAATCAACCCAACAGGGCTAATAACTCCCAAATTTACTTAATTCCCCTATTTCATCTTGCAAGACTTTGAAAGCAGATAGGCCTTGCAACCTATAGGTCAGCAGAATCAGTTTCTGACCACTGGAGGAATTAAGTTCCAAAGTTGAGGGCCCCTCATACAAGGCTTGATCTTGCTCTATTAAAGTCAACAAAACCTTCACCATTAACTTGAATGTGCACAGGATCAGGCAGTAAAATCTGGCTTTCTCCCAGGTAAACTGAGAATCTGCAATCTCAAGCTGCTGTCACAGTGCCACATAAAGTGAGAGGCAGTGTTTCACTTAGATCCCAAACCCTCAAAATCTACTGCTTGACCTGAAACTGGAAACAAATTGGAAGCCAGAGCAGATAATAGAGCACAGTTGAAATATGCGGCCTGAAAGATGTATTGCTAAGCAAGCACGCTACTGCGTTCTGTCCAAGCTGAAATTTTGGAATAGTCTTCGGGTGTAGACCTATGTAGTATGTAATACAGCTGTCTAATATTGACATGATTCTTAGAATTTCTGAATATGCTAAGTTTTACTGAAAAAGTACAGGGTCCAACACTGTAGGCCTTAACCAAGCAAAACTCCCATTTAAATTCATGTCTGTGTAAGACCTGCATGATCAAGCCTCTGATCTCTCTTTGATGTTACTAACTTTGTATGGATTACCACAGTCTGTACTTATTTTATTTCTCTTCCACATTTTCTTAGAGTTTCTCTGTGTCTGTATCCTTTGGGGTATATGTTTCAATGCTGTATTGCTTCCTTAGCAATCTGAAAGCATATTTGTATTGCCATTATGCAGTATAAGATATATCTGAAATATGCAGTTTCATAAATATTCATTTGATTTACCTTTTGGTTTACAAGAGTCTACTTTACCACTGATATTTGCCAGGTATTTTATTGGTCTCTTAAGATACAAAATATCTGGGACAGAGAATAAAGAGAAATTGTAAGATTAAAACTTGAGCGTGTTCAATCTGTCTGAATTTAGCAAAACTGATAATTTATTCAACTGATACCTCATCATATGTCTGTTTTATAGAGAAAAAAATACATACAATTGTTAAATTTCATATGTATTTTTTTAAATGAATTAGAAAAAGAACAGTATTTAGCCATATTTAGAAATTAAGTCCTGGTCTGTGGGGATTAAAATTACTGATAAATTTGGGCTTTATAAATTACCATCTGTAGCAGAGTGGTTCTTGTTTAATGATTTCTTAGCAATTAAAAATACCATAGACCCTTGCTCATTCTCAATTCACTAATCACCAAACCAGATAATTCTTACAAAGAATTTGGCAGTCTCTCAATCCACTTCTCAGTAACAATTTAATAACATAGTGGAGTAAGATCTCCTGTTACTAAGACTTCAGTATGTATACAATGTATACTACATACATTTTAGAAATGAACTGAAACAGAAACCTCGGCTGTGAATATCCCCAGGCTTTGGAGAAGATAGTCTTGCCATCTGAACTTGATCGCAGACCTATAATTTTCAAATGAGCTTAAACAAAATTCTGACCTTTGAGGAAGTTGGATCCAGAGCCAAATTTGGCAGTTCAGCTCCTTCGCTAATAAATATAACCTAAATATATGTGCAGTTGGCATCCTAATTTACTCCCTCCATACTGTTGTTTTGGTTTTTTTTTCTGTGAGGATATGTATAGTTTCCTTAACACTTAAATGTAGTCAAAGCCAGATAGGAGGATCAGAGAGAGCTTCTTGGCAGAAGTTTTACAATGAAGCATTATTCTAATAAAATTTCTTGTTTAGTATTAGAACAAAGCAACTTTGACTGGTTTCAGAGTAGCAGCTGTGTTAATCTGTATCTGCAAAAAGAAAAGGAGTACTTGTGGCACCTTAGAGACTAACACATTTATTTGAGCGTAAACTTTCGTGAGCTACAGCTCACTTCATCGGATGCATACTGTGGAAAACTCTGACTGTATTTCTTCACCATTGCCACATGCCTCACTTTTCACCTGCTGTAACCTCATTATCTTTTTTGAACTGCAAAAACTTGCCTCTAATTAAGCATATATAAAAACAACATGCGTTTTACGGAGGAGGATCGGCAGCCCTAAACATAAACTCCACTACCTCAGTCTTCTTCCTTGACTCTAATTTCACACACACCCCTAGCTTACAAGATAATTTTTATCTATTTCTCACTATTTACCTATTGCTCACATAAGAAAATTATCAGAAGAACTCTCCTGCTGAAACTTTTGTCTTCATTGCCTTTTAAGCTTGTTCAGCTGATTTTATACAATTTGTTTGCATGCGTCTTGGTTTTCTGGTTTAAGCTGATTCGCAAGGGGTGGTATCAAATTACAACAAGGAAAACTATTTTAATGATATTTCTGGCCTAGATGAAACCAGGAAAAATTCCAAGAAAGCCTGAACTTGAGGTTTTTTTGGCCTGATTTCTAGAGAAAGCAAATAAAAACCATCTAGTTGGGTTGACATCCGAAGCAAACCTTTGAACCATTTGAACGTTGTCTATCACTAGTATATAGAGCTGTAAAAAATTAAATGACTTTTGCGGACAGGTGCTCTTCCAAATATTTTATTTGGCTTTGCTTCATTTAGATTTGTTTATAGCACAACTTCTGAGTTACATTTGGGGAGTTTATCACAGCTGTGTTCTTTTGAATTTTTAAATGAATTCACTTTGAATATGTTTGTGCTCCTTTGGGTTTAAGAATGATAACTAACTCTTATGTGATGCTTTTCATCAGTAGATCTCAAAGCACTTAACAATCTTTAATGTATTTATCCTTAAAACATCCCGGTGGGATAGGGAAGTGCTATTATTCCCATTTTATAGATGAGGTACTGAGGCACTGATAGGCTAAGTGACTTCCTCAAGCTCACATAAGAGGTCTGTGGCAGAGCAGGGACTCTAACACAGGTCTTTCGAGTCTTCAGCTAATGCCTGGACCATCTCGTCTAGTAAACCAGTTTACTTATAGCAATGTTTAAGAAACCATGATTGTGAGTATATATGCCACAAACATGATTCTAAGAATTATACTCATCCAGTCAGGGAAAATAATCATCTATGCAGACTGTATGTCCAATTACAAATGATCAATACAGCTCAGAGATTAAATATCAAATAAAATTAATAGTTCACGTGCTATCTACAAACTAATAATTATTTTCAGTAAGGGACACAGTATTATTGCTGTGAATAATTTAGGGGAACGTCAATTCAAGGGAACTGTAAGCTGTTCCTGGAAATCTGTGAACAGAAAAAGAGGCAAAGTTTTTCAAACTTTTCACCAAAAATTATTTATCTAGTTTCACTTAATTCAAAGCAACAGCAAGGGTTACCTGTTTTGCTTTAAAACTATTAAGAAGAATTTTGATGCAAAATCTTAAAATTATCCAAGGTTCACCTGAAAGCATGCCCAGGTCTGTGAACTTTAGAGAACTTTTTAAGAAGTTCTTTTCATATCTGCAACCACATCCATACCCAAATCCAGGTACCTTTCATGTTGTTTCAGATCTCATCACCTTCACTTTAGACCTGTCCGAGATGTCAAAAGATCTGCATTTCTATCACACTATGACAACTACCCCATTTACAAGCACCCGGAAAAAGTCCCGTTTCTCTGCTACTCTGGAAGGCCCCTTCATCCAATTTCTAAAATATAAAATAAAAGTCCATTTTGTGTACAACAAAAATGTTTCCATAATCTGATGATGCTGATGATGAGAGGTGAATTATGTATCAGGTTAAATGCCACAATTCAGCCTTGTTATACTGTGCATTTGATTTGAGCAACTCTCATTTGAAATGGTGCATTACATTGTTATGCACCAAGCAATAGCTCACTAATGATAATTACCAACATTATATTCAGCAAAAATACAACAGCAGATGTATACCGTACCTCACATCTCCTTCCCTTTAGATGACAAAAGAACAATGTTATAAAGGCTTCAAATAAATGTTCAAACACTTAAACATAAATAATTTCTTGGGCAGATCTCTGTTATTGTGCTACAACATTTAGCCTTAATGACATTTAGGTCAGGACTACAGATGATAAACAAGTTTGTTTTTATTCCATACAGATATTATTCCTATGTGGCTTGTAAGCAGGAGGAATAGAAATCAAATCTACAGAAAGCATGCAATTGTATTTAAAATGTCACACAGTTGCCTTTATTATTTTAGCTGGCTTGCAGAAAAAAGGTCCCTCTGTTAATGAGACCAACACGGTCAGTCCCATTATAATAGCTTTAAGCTAATAAATAAGATCTTTGCACATTTTTTAAAGCATTACTTTTGGCTCACAGTTCTCCTTTCCACCAAAAATAGTGTGGAATAACTAGAACTGCTGGATGCTTTGGGAAAAAAGAATTGTATAGAGAATCCCTCTCCCTGATTTCACTCAGCATAGCATATGAATTGAAAATATCCCAGAGGGTCTCTCCTGCCACTGATTCTTGCACATGACTCCCATTAATGTTACCATAGCATTAAGTAATGACAGCGCATATTTTAGTGGACCAGTAATAGGCACCTTGAGGGTGTTATGATGATACCTATTCTGTAAACGAGGTAGTTATAAGGCTGATGAGGGCATATACATTTTGTAAGGTATTTAAAGATGAGTGTAGAATAATCAAAAAGAGCCAAACATCCAATTAATAATAATAAAAATAAATAGTAATAATACTTAGAACATATAGCTCTTCTATTCTCAAAGGTCTATACAAACATTATCACGTTGAACCCCATCAGGTAGGTAAGTGTTATGGGCCCAATTCAGATGGCACTGAGCATGAGGCGAATAAGGAGCAGTGCCAATAAAGTAAGCAGAGAAACAGCTGTGTAAAACGGGTGTGAAAATGACCAGAATCAGACCCATTAACTACATTTTTACCAAAGGGGAAATTTAGTTTAGTGATTAGTGCAATGTCACTTGGTGAGTTCATAGACCTGGAGCTCATGAATGCCTCGCTTTCAGCACAGTGCTGAATCCACTAGGACAAACTGCTGCTCTCATCAGAAAATGACTTTAAACAAATTTTCAAGTGACCTAGAAATTTGTCAGCGTAAGACACCTGTTTGCATACACAGATTAGGTAATTGTGTGTTGAAATGCATATCTAGATGTGCAGTTTCCCTATTTTTGTTGGCAAATAATTGCTTGCAATCATTAATATAGGTTTTATGTATACAAATAAGGGTGGGCATAAATCTTGGAGATGCATTTTCAGAGACCACTTTGAAAATGATGTCCTCGGCAACCGACACTTTATTGTATCACAAGAGTTTCAAGTACACATCAGAAAAAAAATTGACGAATATGTACTCTTAGACTGAGCAGAAGAGCAGGTGCGGAAGCTGAAATTGGAAAGGAAGAATAAGTTAATCTCCCAGTGATTAGGCAGGTCAGGAGTCATAGCATGGGATGAAAATAAGTGTGCTAATCTGGGAGTAGTGGTTGGAAGCTGAGCAGCAGCTGATTTTTGGCGAATAGAGGAGGCTGAAACTGGGAAAGAAATATCAGAAATTCAGTGCTGGCCCTATTGAAGTTAAAGGGAGTTTTGCCATTGACTTCAGTAAAGCCAGTCTCTCTCCCCAGAAACCTGTGTGAGGAAGAGGTTAACCTGACATTTAAAGGGGGATTTGAAGGCTCATAGAAGTTACTACTGCTGATGGGGAGCACAGACTGCATCAAAGTAACTTATTCCAAGACAGGTCTTCAGCAAATTACATTACTTCCTGGTTAGACCTGTAATAAATTGTATAGCTCCCCTTGACCCTTCATGAGCAGACTGGAGCAGCATCCCCACTAGGGTTCAGTACCTGTGTCCTCAGTTTTCTCTGAACCAGACTCTGAGTTCCCTCCTCACATGGCCGTATGAAGTGGGAGCAGAAAGCCACATGCTTGGATTCAGAAAGAGAGCAGCATGGCAGTGGAAGAGGTGACCATCTCTGGGCCAATTTATTGCTGTTTGGCACCCTTCTGCACAGTGCATAGGGCCAGCAGCATAAAGTTCTAAAGAAGCTCAGCTAATTGCTTAGAAAAGATACTTGTGAAGTCTTCCTTGTCAGTGTGATGATGTAGTTATTTAAACGCAATAGGCCAAATTCTGCACTGACTTCATGTTCATGTCAGCACTGAATTTGGCCTTTTATTATAAGTTTCTTTGTGCTTGTTAGGGACACAGCCCTGCTCCCAGTGTAGCCTCTAGAGAGGCCTACGCTGCAGACGAAAGGTGTGTGTCTATCTCAGATTAGCTAACCATCATTAGTTAACTCAGGGTAAAATAGCAGTGAAGACACCAGCGACTTGGCTTTTAACTTGGGTGAGCAGCTCAACTTCAATCCCAGGCTCCTTTTATAGGCTTTAACCTGAGTTAAAAGCTAAATTGATTTGTCGTCACTGCTATTTTAAGCTGAGTTATGTAAACCAGGTTAGTTGACCCATGTTAAGAACATTCCTTTTTTGCAGAGGAATTGTGTATGCTCTGTAGACTCTCCCTTGTTGAATCATGCAGAAACTATTGATTATATTTCAAAGGATTTCCCCCCTTTTTTTAATAGATGCCAATGACTTCATCTGTCTGGAGATGTCTAAGCTTCAAACAGATTTGGGAAATAGAGTAGGAAAGGAATTTCTGAGTCATAAATTATGTCACCAAAATAGTAACAATCTTGCTCCCAAAAGAACCATTTTTGAACAGAAAGAATGAACTTTGCCTGATTTTTGATAATGAGGAAGTCTAGGAGTAAGGCATGTTTATCTTAACAGATTTCTGTTCTAAACCTAAAAAAAAATCATTTTAAAAAGGAAATTTCTTTCTATATTGTACACATATAACAATAAAGTAAGTTCTTTATTACTGTTCCTGAAAAAATTGTTTTGCTTTCTAATTTTAATTAGTATATTATTAACCATTACTAATTCAGGGCTCTCCATCTTGATTCATCTCACTGCTACAAAGAACTACACCACAAACTTCACCATCATCTTTACCTACATATAACGAGAGGTGTGAAGAGCAGTCAAGAAGCAATAGCATTCAATACCACATTCTTAGATTTTAAAGGAAGCTCCAACAGATTGTAACGTTCGCTTGATCAGTTTTATGCCCATTTTAGAAATGGTTAAACTGAGTTTTAGAAAGATTAAGGCCAGGGCAGCATGCAATTTTTGCCTTAATGTTTATGCAGAGTTAGTATGACTATACGCACCAAGAAGTTATTTGTGCACTCCAAGGGCCAGGTAAGCTTCTAACTAGCCCTTTGAAAGCACATTTGCATTAGTTGTGCATATAAACTTGGTGTGCAGCTGTGACACATTTTTATGTAGGGCCCTAAGCTTCTGATTAGAGCTGGCCAAATAGTGCAAAGAATACTATGAATATTCTTTTTTTAATGTGAATGGGGCTATATGGGCATGAATATGTGTGGAAAAAGTGAATATTAAGGAAATATTGGAAAATATTTGCAGAAAGTGAATGCTGTATTTTGTATAAGTAGAATTTGTACTGAAAACTACCTCATAAAAGTTTTTGCTCATCCGTTCAGGGATCATAGAGCATTGGACTAGGACTTGGGAGACCTTGGGCAAGTCATTTTACCTCTGTCTACACTATGAGCTATGGTGTGATTCCTATCTCATGTACATTTACTCGCACTAGTTGATGAATTGGAAGTGAATTAAACTAAACTGAATTAAGGCCACTTGAATTTTGAATAAAAGCATCCGCATGGGTGTTTAATGCATTTTAACTAATCCACTTTAAACTCACACCTTTAGTTAATTCTGATTAACTTTCTTGTGTGTCCCTGTGTAGACAAACCCTTAGTCTTCTAACTCACATAGGCCCTTTAGAAAATTTTAACCCTAATAACAGCTACCCCATATAAATGGAATTTTGAATCCCTACAGTGTACTGCTCCTGAACAATCTATAGACTGAGAGTTATTTGCAAAAATTAGGCAAATAATTTTGAACAAATAAATTCAAGAAAATCATGACCTGCTCACCAAGATTTCTACCAGAAATAGAGGTGAAATTTGTCAAATTGTTCATTATGAATTTATTTACCCAATTTTGCTTCAGAGTAAGTGACTTGCCTAGGGAGACACATGAAGTCAGCGACAGAGCCGGGAGCATAACTGAGAGGTGTTAACCTAGTGGTCAACCATTAGACCACACTTTCAAATACACATGTTTATCTCTGGCACCAGTATAACCCTATGACTATCCTTACTGGTAATGGCTATATTGCCTTCCTAGAATCTGATTAATGGTAAGATCATGGCCTGGCCTTCAGTGATAGGAAAGAATAATGTGGGAGGAGAGACAGGGCTTCAGGACTTAAACAAAAAAGAATGAATAGAGGAATGTTTATTTCTGAGTAGAAAAGGGGCCCCTTTAAAAATCTGTTGTTCTCAGGATGGGGACCACAGCTTTCTGCACCATGTGAGAGTAGTGAGTTTGCTGAGCATAGCATGAGGGTGACTATCTGTAAGCTTGTACCATCCTAGCTTGTGTGGCTTTTATGTTACTAAATATCCATTTTCACGACTATTAAGTATTAAAGTAATTATTTCTTCAGCATTATATCAGATTGTCTGGTTGGATGGCGGGGTGGAGGAGGAGATAAAATATGCAGTGTAGGACACAAAGGAAAGAGAGCTGCTGCTGCTTGCAGTTAAAGAGTCTCCTGGGGCTGTTTGTCTGCCAAATGTTTCCTAAATTTCCTACTTTATCTTTTCGTCATCCAAACATAAGAACGGAGACGGGGAAAAAAGTGTGACATTCTGCTGGGGCTGCACTGCCGTGACACTGTCTATGCTGGTAGTTCCACTTGTTTATTTGACATGGTTGACTTATGATGTCTTGGTCATGGCTTGTTTGTCCAGCCTGGCTCTTCATCCTGGCAGATTTGCTTTCAAGTGCCATCAACCTTTGTGAATCTACCTTTAGAACTGCTTTCAGTGAAGCGGGTTGTGGGAGCTAACAGGCAAAATTGCAGTGTTATCACAAAAGCGAGGCGCTTGTATGCTCTGTGAGAGGTAGTACTTCCAATGCAATTTTACTGACAGGTTTAAAATGTAACAGTCATTCATCCTCAGCCCATGTCAGCCTGCTTGAGCTGTTTTTCAAGCCTTTTAAAAAAAAATAAAAAAAATAAATAAGCATTGGTCTCACCTTCAGGCACATTTAACATATAATCTGGTAAACTACTACAGTACTTCTGAATGAGTGGATTTCATGTACATTTGTTCACACAGGAAATCTGCTAGCTGCTATTGAGGGAAAATATAGTGGAGGAAATATTCCCATGATCTAGGAATAGTTGGAAAAGTGAAAAAGTATGCTTCTGTCTTCACAGTACTCGCTGTGAGACCAGTGATGAGCCTTCGAAGGAAACAGTGACTGTGTGTTTGAGCACACCTGCCACAACAGTAGTGCTGGGTACTGATATCAGAGTGGTTTGGTGGGGTGCCCACACCCCCATACAAGTATGCCTCAATGAGATACCAAAGGGTAACACTAGAATCAAGTTTGCCCCTCTATGTTCAATCTGCAGAATTACTAATAGTGCTTTGGCACCAGATATTAATTCAAATGATGATCTATGTATGGCCAAATTGTGCAATAAAGGCACAGGCTGATGTTGTGGGAATAGCTCTGAAAGGCACAATGCAGCATACAATGCCCTCTGTGTCCATGTATCTCTGCTGGCTGGGGAAAAGGTTTAAATAGGAGAGAACTGGTGGCAGGGCATTCTCAGTGCGATGTCCTTGGCTTTGAAATCACTTGGTCTGCCAGTCCCCAGGTTTGGATCAGAGCAGAATTCATGTTGGCACTTAATCCTGAGCTACACATTTTGACCTTTCCTGTTTGTTTAATTATAATGCTCTGTTGACAAAAAAGGCGATAGAGGCCCAGTCTTCATTCTATTTTAGCAAAGATTTTTGGTTGCGATAGTTTATCAGTTTTTGTCTTCAGTTTGGCAGTCATCTTGCTTTTTGAGTAAAAAAGGGGCCGCTTTGAAATCTTTTATTCTCAGGATCCACAGCTCTCTGTATCATGTGCGATGTTGTGACCCCTTATAATGGGTTTTCTTCCAGTTGTTTCACTAGACCCTTAAGGACTGCATTGTAATTCTTCCCTTTGTGTTTTCATTTTGGAGATTAGGGCTATTAGTGTGTTACAGTAGTGAAACGAGAAAAAGCATTAGGACAGAATAGTTCTAGACTGGAACTAGAAAGGGTAGCAACTAAGCACATGAAGTGCACAAAATCCTCCTCTTCAACATACATATATTTTATATGAGTGGAGTATCAGTGCACTATATCATATAATCAATGTAATATACACTCTGTATGTAAGTTTCCTCTGCCTCCCATGGCATAAAAGTCTTTTCTATATCTCTCTATAAATGCACCTCCAATATCTTTCTGATCCAACCAATCTGACATTCTTCCCTTTCAAGCCTGACACAACATTACATTGATGTGTAAAGATTTTTAAAGGCCCCACCAACCATCTTAATTTATACACTTCTTAAAGGTGTTTTAAGGCAAAACCCGCTTTTAAAAATTCAAGACACTCCAGTCGTGTGTTAAAATCCATATATTTAAGGGGTATAGAATACAGCTTACTTGCATCCATTACAATGACTGTTTTGTTCATTAAGTGCTTTGCTTCTTGTTAGAAATGTGGTCAGTGTAGCCATGACACCTTGCAACCAAATTACTACAGTATATATTCATTTATATGGCAGTGAGTATATATTCATTTATATGGTAAAATTTGTAGCCTTCATAATGGTGCCACAATTACATGTGCAAATCATGCAATTACCAGGTTTGTTTTTAGAAATTTCCATTTGCATATTTAAATAATTATGTACTTTAAAAAAATATTCCCTAAATAAAGTCAAGGGTGATAATATAATAAAATACTCAGATTCATGTACATTCACCTGTGTCATCAGTTTAAAAAAACAAAACAAAAAACTAATCCTACCCACCTGTTTGCACACACACAAATACCCCGCCTTACTCAGGAAATTGTCTGAGAAGACAGATGGTCCTCAGACTGTAGTCTAAAGGCCTATGAATTCTGGCTCTGTCTGATTATCTGGGGGTGCAAATTTCAGATTTGCTAACCCACCCGATCCTTGCATATAAAATCTAAGGACTGCTAGATTGAATGTCCCAGCTGACCTCAATTATCATGGCTGATCACTGGCCAAGAATCAGGACCCAAAACACATGGGGCTAGATTCTGATTGTCTTGCTCAGGTTGTATTGTCCCTTACTCCATGAATAGTCCCATTGATTTCAATGGGATTTTTCAGAGAGAAAGATTCTAGTTGGTGTGAGTAAGGGGATCAGAATCTTGCCCATAAGGTAGACCAGAATAAACTTAGTAATAACTGTAGTTGCACTCCAGAAGCAAATAAGACGCCAATGCACTTGTTGAAGAGTTTGCATAATATATTCCAATCAGCTAACCCCACTTACCAAGTGAGCAACAACATTCTGTCCCACTTATAACTTTCAAGTTGTCCTCAAGTGTATCTTCATGTAGAGGCCATTGTAATAAACAGATTTAGAAGTCACAAAAGCATGGATTATTGTGGTGAGATACAGGTTTGAAAAAAAGCCCCAATTGCCTAAGCAGAAGCAGATGAGAAAAGATGTTCTTGGCAATCAGTGCTGCCTGGGATTACAGAGGCTGTTGAGCATCCAAATAACACCCTAAAAATTTAAACCTCTAAAAACTTAAACCTTTTTGGCAGAGAGTGGCAAATTGACTTCAATAATGGGGGCATGCTATACTCTCAAGATCCTTCCCTGTACCCCACGAGTATTACCAGAATACATTTAGCCATAGTTTTACATATACATATAGATGTGTCCGTGCATTTGGCCAAAATAGGTAAACAAAACTAATCATCATAAAGTATCCGTGAACATAGTATATAGCTTCTTCTCTTTGATCATACTGATAAAATCCAAATCTTTTCAGGAATAACTATTATAAACTGTGCATATTGCATGGAATATTTCTCTCTCACTCTCTTTCTTCCTCCTCTCCCAGGCTGTAGGAAGGATGGCTTGATTAGTTTTATATGTTAAATGTTTGTGTTTGTGTATAAGAGTGAGCTGCTGTGTTAAGAGCTCATTGAGCTAAAGCTAACTTGAAGAAATTAATTTTGCATTTATTTATTAAATTAGGCTAGTTCATGGGTTATGTTTTTTATGTCTTGCAGGAGTGAGCTCCATAGTCTAGGTCCAGTCCATGTGAATATTCTGTCTCTGGCACTCATGAGCTTCCGCCATTGGTTGAAAGTTTCATTGCTCCCATGGAACATAGCTGTATTGGGGAGTTATGGTCACAGAGAAAGAGGCAATATTTAAGGGAGCAAGGACCCATTCCATGGATGGCTTTGAAAGTCATGATAAGAATCTTGAACTGGATTTTGCTTTTAATGGGAAGCCAGTCCATAGGGAGAGGAGCACTCACATGATGTGTTCAGTGACCTGTGTTGCTAAACAGGCAGGCTGCTGCGTTTTGGACCACCTTGAGTTTTTCAGAGTGTCTAGCTTCATTCATAGACATAATGAGCTTCAGTAATCAACTCCAAAGATTATGAATGTGTGGATTACTGTCTCCACATCTGAGTCAGATAGGATAGAATGCAATTGCCTGGACAGTCTGCACGTAGAGGAGAATTATTTTGCCAACACCATGTGTATCTGGGCATCCAATAACATTAAGGAGTCCAGAAAGACTTAACTATCTAAGAGCAGGTGTACTTAATAGCAGGGGATGTTATGGCTGAAGGGACTTCTTCTAAGCGCTTTACTCTTTCTAGCAGGATCCCTGAATTCATGTTTAGCCAGCTGCTCTTGATACAGATGTTCTTTTGACTAGGTGTGGAGAAAGGTTGGAGATGGTACTGAATACGTTTGATAGAAAAGAAATGTAGAACTGGGTATCGTCTCTGAAGATTTGCTTCTATTATGCACTTTCTGAGTACAAAATCATTACAGATATTCCTAAAATCTCTCTTCATTCGTACTGTTGCACAGACATAATGCAACCTTCAGATGAGGGAATCAGAAAAGAAAACTGCTTATAAAATATCCTCATCCAGTGG
Organism: Lepidochelys olivacea; assembly: GCF_965140295.1. Taxonomy (NCBI): domain Eukaryota; kingdom Metazoa; phylum Chordata; order Testudines; family Cheloniidae; genus Lepidochelys; species Lepidochelys olivacea. Next base: position 80,480,333 of record NC_140415.1, on the reverse strand, counting down.
AGGTTTTTTCCCTGGGGAAGTCTCAAAATATCCTTTATTTTGTGGGTGTGTGGGTGTCCCCAGTTAGAGGCATTTATTCAGATTGTACTGCCCAATGCTTCAGTTTCTTGTCTCTGAATTTGTCGGATTTCTAATGTAATATATAAATCTGTTCCTGCTTGACTTCCACAGCTGGTTTTGATCAGGCTCCTATAAAAAGGAAGTTTCAGATAGCACTGATCCAAATGTATTCTGGAGATATATTTTTATGGCTCCTTGACTAATAGCACTCTTTGTTCGTAGTGGTGTGTGACTCTAAAACAAAACACAGCCAGAATTGTGAGTCATTGCTGCAAGGACTGTACTTTGTTGCAGAGGTCAGGCTCTGCCAAAACCAGAAGAATTAGCTAGCCAAATTGAATTACCGGCTGAAACACATTAATTTATGCTACATAAATGTTATTGTGGCCCTGTGGGCAAGTACTTAGGTCATAGGCTTTATGAACTATTTGCAGGAAGACAGCTTACCAGTCATAAATCAGCACTAGAACATACCTTTGGAAAGTATTTACAGCTCTTCACTGTCCCTCCCCCAATTCTCTAACCATTGTGATGGCTCACCATTTTGCACGTGTTTTGCAATATTTAATACACAAGCAGTGAATTAATGGTTTGTGTAGGCCTATCCCAGGTCTAGTTAAGACACAGCCATCCATTATGCTTGTGGCCCTTTCCACAGGCAGCTGTGTGTTTATCATTCCAGACAGCTCTCAGTGGGTACAGAACTCTGGCTCGGCACCAGCTTTTCGAGTCAATGCAGCTGTGCAGTAAATGGAAACCTTGATGTCTCACATATACACACAACCAAGCCCTGACAAGGCTGTTTCTCTTCTGGGGAGGAATTAGATCCACTTATGGCTAGATTATTTCTAGAGTAAGAAAAGTAGAAATAAGTGTTTTCTGGCTGCAAATTGTGGCAACTGACGAAAGATGCCAAGAAAGACTTATGCATAAATGATAGTGTTTAAACTTGTTTTTATGTGTTTGGATGAGTTTCTGCCAAAAATCTGACAGGGCCTCATTGTTGGAACTTTTTCATCATGAGGCCACTGACTGCACACAGTGAACATTTCACAAATATTGAAATAATTGCATGGCTTTGGTTTTTAAGCAGGTGTCAACAAGTGTACACACTCTATTATACCTTGCAACAAGCCAGGTATGAACAGCATTAGTGCAAATTGTGAGGAAATGTCTTTCTCTAAGGCAGGTATACTCTTTTAACCAAATTTCCTTGACTGTGTGTTCTAACTCAACTCTCTTTGGTTAATGTGGCTTTGTACAAAGAGGTTTTTTTATTTTATTATTTGGTTTTGTCCAGCTTATTTGGCATTTCCATTCCCTTGCACCACTAACACTGCAGAAGCTGCAACACTGTCATGCTGTACATGCATCTTCCCGGACATTCTGCCGCAACAAATGCTTCGTCTTGTTTTCAACTCTAATACAGATAGCATTTTTATCAGGCATCTCTGATACTGCAGTGCCCCAGGACACTGTAACCCCATTTCAGATTCTAGACTGCAACTTCCACTTACCCAAGTTTGGAGATATAGCTTCTGTGCTGTGGTGGTTCAGGAAAGGCTGACATTGGTCATCTGATATAAATGACATTTTTATTTATGCTGAATATTTCAATTTAATCATGAGTATGCCATAGCATACAAATATTAATAAAAAACCATGCTAAAATTGTTATAGAATGTCAAGTAGATAATGTTTTAAATGTATAAATATTTTATAGTTTAATAACATTTCACTGTACAGTTTAGCTTTTCATTAGATTCATGATACCATGTTTTTACATTTCCAGTAACAGAAAATGTGGAAAGCATTACTTGGTTTTTAACTATCCTTCGTTATAAGTGAACACATTTCTGCCACTTAAAAACTGTGGTGTTTGTCTTAGCTTTGCATAAGGAAAAAATTAGAGTCTGATTCTGCAACCCTTATCGTTATCTTTACTGGGGCCTGCTCCTGCAAAACTCCTATTGACTTCAGTGGTGCAGAATCCAGTTCACACTCTGAAGGATTGCAGGACAGGCCTATTAAAACTGCCAGATCTTAATTTGTCTGTAAAAATATCTCTTTAAAGAAGGTAAAAACTGATTTGTCTCTCGCAGGGTTAATTTTCAGCAGTGATAAATCCATGTGTTTCCCATTATACTTGTCTTTGCAAAAAAAGAAAAAAAGGACAGAAAGGAAAACCATTACCAGAAAAAAAAAATATCATCCTGGTGTGTCTTAAATGAGTTTCTTCATTTTTAATATATCTCAGCTCACTTTATAAAATCAGAGGCAAAACTATAATATGGAATTGGAAGGGAAATTACTGTGTGTTACCTAAATGAACGTTTAATCAATAAAAGGTATTTACTACATTTCACTGACTGGTTTAAGGAAGTGGGGACATGTATGACAATTATTCAGAGAGTTGTGTAAAAAGATAGCCAGATAAACAAACCTCCATAATGCACTTATGTCTCACAGGTTTCAGAGTAACAGCCGTGTTAGTCTGTATTCGCAAAAAGAAAAGGAGTACTTGTGGCACCTTAGAGACTAAGGTGCCACAAGTACTCCTTTTCTTTTTGCGAATACAGACTAACACGGCTGTTACTCTGAAACCTGTCATTATGCAAGGCACTGCATTTAGCCGTATAGAGTGGAATTCTATCAACTGCATGAAAAAACTTGTAAATTGGTTAGTCTCTAAGGTGCCACAAGTACTCCTTTTCTTTATGTCTCACAGATGCCAATGCGTTGAAAAGCCTATTAACAGGCTATATGCCTGTCTGTTTGGAGAAACGGTTAAATCATGAATCTCTGCTCAACACCTGAGGCAGTCTGTTAATAAAGACCTTTAGTAACAGATTTCTGTTCTATTAAGAATGGTCATAAAACAGAATAATTTAAAATGCATAAATAAATCAAGGCAAAAATGTCAAAACACAAGATGTGTCATCTTCATAAAATTTAGTCAAGTTTACACAGTGGTCACAGTTAGGTGGAATATTGCTGGCTGGGTTCAAAAATTGTTTTTTGATTTAAAAAAAATGATTCTTTTAGCAAAGGTTACATGCAGTAGTTTACTACTGTGATGTCCTTTTGTTAGTAAATTGTGCGATTTTTTTTTAATTAACTAACTTATTATCCATCATCTTTTCCAAAAAGATGCCCTGGAAGCTTAGGTTTGTTGTCAGGTCCAGGCCTCCATAATAAAAACATTTCCAAAAGTAGTAAGCACAAGGACTAGACCGTAAAAAAAAAATGTTGTCGGCGGGAGGGAGGCTTTTATTGACTGTCTTCTATGCTTTGGCATGTGCTAGTCAGTGTGTCTGGTGACAATGAGGTCTGCAAAAATTGCTGACCTTCAGTGTAGCACATTGGATAGCTTTACACACTGGATTATTCATTATAGCTATAGTTTCTTTTTTTAAAAATCCACCACGTTCATCCAGAAAATATATTTTGCGAATTAACTGATTGAATCTCTTGCTTTCAGAATATTTTAGGGATGAAAAATTGATTTTGCAATATTTGACAGCCCCCCGTTTTAAGGTTTAGCATATCTAGAGCACCAAAGGTGGGCTTTGTTGTTGTGGGTTTTTTTCCTTTTGAGATTGAGTTTAAATTGTTTGCTGTATTTTGATTATTTCAGACTTTACAGTGGTTTTAACTGAATTCACTATCAGTAATTTTTTGGCAGTTTTGATTTATTGTGTTACATCTGGAGTTGATTTACTGTGCTGCTTATACTCTTGCTTTTGTCTCTTACATTTCTGCATATTACTTGTGAGTTTTTGTGGTTTGCTATTTTTAAGTAATACTGTGCAAAACGTTTGCACTAAACTTGAAACCAGGTGTTTCAGTGGCCAAATAATTCACTCCGAGGTTTATATGAACCTCTGGGCTGACAACATGCAAGATTTCTCCAAATGTATTAGATTGATTCATGACAATATCTAGGATTTATTTTAAAACAGCACTGTCTAGAATTTGGGAAGTATATGTCAGGTTTCAGAGTAGCAGCTGTGTTAGTCTGTATTCGCAAAAAGAAAAGGAGTACTAGTGGCACCTTAGAGACTAACCAATTTATTTGAGCATAAGCTTTCATGAGCTACAGCTCACTTCATCGGATGCATTCAGTGGAAAATACAGTGAGGAGATTAATATACACAGAGAACATGAAAAAATGGGTGTTATCATACACACTGTAAGGAGAGTGATCACTTAAGTTGAGCTAAGTGTTGGGCCTGTCCTGTAGTAATTTCCATCCCACCATCAACATCAGCCTGGACCAGTCCACACAAGAGAGCCACTTCCTGGACACTACGGTGCTAATAAGCGATGGTCACATAAACACCACCCTATACCGGAAACCTACTGACCGCTATTCCTACCTACATGCCTCCAGCTTTCACCCAGTACTAAGGTGCCACTAGTACTCCTTTTCTTTTTGGAAGTATATGTGTTATTATTAGTTTTTTAATCACATTTATGTGTATGCATGAAATTTTTTAAATGTACCTGCCCATAGTTCTCAGCCAACACATTAAAAAAAAATAACCACCTGCCAACACCCCACCCCTAACTCTTTTGAGCCAGTATACCACTTGTGATGCATCAGTTTCCAATTGTGAGGGGTTAAAACAAACTCCAATAAATGTGACGTCAGGGTCTCTGAGCCACCCCTGAATTAAGCAAGATGTTGACAATGTAACACAGCATGGATGAAATGCAAAATCTCTGAGCTGTTAAGTGTCCAGGAATTGTGCAGCTGTTTGAGAAATCAATGTATTTGTTTAGCTAAAAATGCTATAGAGATCACTTAATAGAAAAATCATCTCAGCCATGGAAACATTGGAGTGAAATATTCTGAACCTTAATAAATTTTAGTATATTCATTGTGTCAAGCATACTTGCTGACAAGGTCACTGAGGGCAAGAGGGTACTGCAAATATTTTTAATATGCTTATCATTGCGGGGGAGGGATAGCTCAGTGGTTTGAGCATTGGTCTGCTAAACCCAGGGTTGTGAGTTCAATCCTTGAGGGGGCCATTTAGGGATCTGGGGAAAAAATTAGGGATTGGTCCTGCTTTGAGCAGGGGGTTGGACTAGATGACCTCCTGAGGTCCCTTCCAACCCTGATATTCTATGATTCTATGATTATCACACGACTGAGACCGCTTGTATTATTTCTCTGAAAGGAAACTGATGTTAACTTCAGATTCAAAAGAAAATGCTGGCACTTTGATAACTGTGGCCTCTTGCGGTGGTGATTGTTAATGTGGAGCTGAAATCTGTTCTTTTGTAGATGTGCCTGCCTTACTGTGAGCTTTGGAGGATGTCTATGTGGCTCAGGGACAACTTGCCATGATTGGTATGCTGTTCTTGCTTTTCTTAACAGGTACATAGAGTCAGAGTCTGAATCTGATCTTGCTTATACTGGTTATACTGTGGTGTAACACCATTGATTTCTGTGGGAGTGCCTCTGATTTCCCCTGGTGCTGGTGACTTCAGATTCAGGCCCTTAGGATACTGGTAAATTTTCTCACTGCACCTTTGTGGCACAGATCAAATATGGATATTTTGTTTTTTCTGGTTTCAGAGTAGCAGCCGTGTTAGTCTGTATTCGCAAAAAGAAAAGGAGGACTTCTGGCACCTTAGAGACTAACAAATTGGTTAGTTTGTAAGGTGCCACAAGTACTCCTTTTTGTTTTTTTCTGTACTTTTGGCATAACATGATTCTTTGCTTTGGTATTCATTAACTTATTGTGTTTCATTCTGTTTTCTTCAAAATAAATAGCTTAGTGGTCTTTCCTTTATCAGCATTTTACTAAATTTTAATAACATTAACTAATGAATTATCAATGAGCTGCTGTAGATCAAAAGTGAAATGATGTTTTTTCAAGACAGAACTGTGCACAATAGCTAGAAAATGCAAACTTTTGGTATCATGTACATTTCTAAAAAGTAATGTGCTTTAGGATTAGCTGTTGGGGGCCCTTGAAAATCATCTGAGTCTAGATTATTTGTCACATAGTGGCTGCAAATTAGACCCTGCTGGTGGAAGCAATGTAACAGAGAGACAGTGTATCAATTAAATCCTGCCTTTTGGGAAGGCCAAGTGCCACCTTACAGAGAAGAGTTTGTTAGACTCTTGCGCAAGAACTCATCTCTTAATACTGATATCTGAAAACTTAGTCGGGGAGGTTATAGAGAGTGCGGGTGAAACATCTCTGCCAATGTCGGGGATCTTCAGATGTCCTTCACCCTGGTTATCTGATTTTAAGACTAAGAATGGAAAGGAGATGGTATAATTTATTATTATTTATTAATTGTAGGGCCGCCAATGGTGTGCAAACATAAAGGAGGATGGCACAGTAATGTTAAACATACACCAAGACAAACAACATGGGAGAAAGCATTACAACACAGAGTAAAGATTTCGGGATGGTGATTGGCTACATCTTGATAAAGCATCATTTGGAGAGTAGTGTATTATTTTTTTTTATTTAAAAAAAAATCAAATCTGTAAAAACAGATTCTCTGCCCTGTTCTACTCCCTTTGTGCTGTTCAGGTGGTACAAAGGGAGAACAAACTGCTGAAAAGTCCCTGTCTGGGGATTCTTCCAGTGTGGGGGAGTCCACAGTGGATGTAGACTCATCAGAGTTGGCTCCTAGACTTTTCTCCTCCCAGTCCCGTAGCATGGGATAAGAAGGGAAGATATAACAGTGAGATAATATGGGGAGAGGGAGTGGTCAGAGTGCACTCCAGCTGGGGTCCTTTCGATATGACAGCTAGTTTGTGCAATTAGCACAGTCCCCTCTGCAGACAGTAACCAGGGCCAGGAGGTCTTACAGCTGCTTAGATGTTGTTGACCTCAAGCTATTGCTGACTTGCTTGTGGTCACTCGTAGGGATGGACAGAATTGTTTCTTTTTTTGTTGAGAGAACCTAAAGCATGGTGCAAAATAATTGTTCCTCTACTCCTCACTTCATTCTCAAGTATCAGTGTTCTCATCCCTCCTGGGAGGCATCTGGGGGAGATAACAACAGACTATGGACTATGGTATCTCCAATACAAAGGTGGTATTTGGTTTTACATTTCCATTGCACCTGGCCAATGAGGTTGACTGGCTTACTGAGTGTCTTGCCAGAATTATGGCTTGGATGAGAACTAAGTGGCCTCATAACATCAATACAATGTTATGCTGATAGGCTGGGAGAACCAGGCTGGTGCTGATGATATCAGCTCCTTCAAATGAAGAAGTTTAGCCAAGTGTTGTTGTTAAGGTTCACAGTCTGGCAGTTCTGTTGGATTTTCAGCTGTTTCTAGATGGCCAGTAGCAGAAGTAGCTAAGGGGGCTATCGATCATTAAGCTTTTCCAGAAAATTATGTCCTCTTCTTTTGGATATAGAGTTCATCAAAATGATCCATGTCTTCGTACCTGCAAGATTAGCTTACTATAACATCATCAATGTGGGGTATATTTTAAGGCAACTCAGAAACCTCGGCTGGTTCAGAAAGCTCAGCTCATATTTTCATACTCAAATGGCAAGACATCAATAGGCATTAATAAGTTTCTAACTTCCCATGTGATTTACTTAGTGAAATCACATACAAAGAAAATCTACTTTTTTTTATGTGACCGAATGAAATTGACAGCAAACGTAATATATAACTACAAAAGGAAGCATTGAAAAGCAATCAGCCAGCACTCAGATGTTTGTCTTTAAATTATTCCTTTCAGAATTCCTTTCAAAATCAACAGGAATTCAAATATCCAAAATCAGGTCCAAAGCCAATTTAAAAATAGGGGGACACATTTTTAACTTTTCACATTTCTGTCCCCTCAAACACTCTGCCTTTTTGAAGATCTGCCAACACAAACATAAATAGTGTGTGGAAGCAAAAGTATGTTTTACATGAATTGACAGGTAAATGATATACTGTAAATAGGAAACATATAAGTTACAAGCAAGCACAGTGACACGCAATGCAGATCTGAAATTTGGATTTTCTTTTTACTTATATCAGGTTTCACTAATGTAACTCATTTGTCAAAATTAATCTGAGAAAAGGTCTAGAAGCATGGACTGCAGCTATTTGGCACCTAATTTGAAAGGTGATGAAAACATAGCCTACCTTAGGCAAATTGTGTGCCCGTTCCACCCAGGCAACCCTAGATTTCTGTATGAGGTAGATTTCTTGGATAAGAAAATCAACTTGATTTACACTTTTACTGATGTTTTGTCACTGTTCTTCAGCATAGAGATGCCTACTGGACAGGTGCATTTTTTAAAAAACGGAAATTGATAAATTAACAAAAATACACTGAAGGAGAGGCAGCATTTGCTCTCCTTTAAGAGACTGCCCTCAAATTCCAACTAAGTACAGGTCTATTTCAATTGTATCAACGCTAGTAAAATTGTTAGAATATGTCCTTTATAAATCACATAGTGTATTATTTGTTGACATATCAGTTTATTACCATTAGAGAAAATGGGTTTCTGTTTTCCTCATTCAACCATTACAGCATTAAAATTAAAAGTGACAAATGGCTTCAATAGTGCTATGAATCCAGGGGTCATATGCTGCGGAGCACACGATTTATCCAAGGGTTTTGATCTTGTGAACCATAGTATTTTATTTCCAAAATACTCATTTTGCTTTTCCAATTCACATCTATATTATATGAAATTTTATTTTTCTGATAATTAGAGGTTGGTTTATTATGGAGTGTAACAAGCTAGATATTTTCTAATACTTATGTGTCACCAGACTATTTGGTGCCTCTGTTATTTTTGCGCCAGTTTCTGATTTACCTCATACAATATATGGGCATTATCATTAATGAACCTTTGCACAAATGGCTCTTCTAGGTAGTTCTGAAAACTCTAACCACTAAATGTATTTTTAATTTGTACAGATCATTCCTGAAAAGCTCTGCTTTGTTAAAACCTTCTTTGCTAACATTAGGCAAGCTTTACTCAAGCAGAACTCTGAGTGACTCCAGTAGATATATTGGCTTCAGTGAGAAATTTGCCAGCATCAGGACTGCAGGACTAGGCGCTATATTTTCTATCTTTAGCGTGAATTTAAGATAATCTTTATGGTTGTTTCTTTTTGAAAGTGGACAGCAGTGATTGCAGAATTAATTGCATCATTACAACCTCACTTTTATTAAGCCAGGAATGATTCATTATTAATCAGTTTGTTTAAAACAGAGAGAAAACAGACATTGTTTCCTGGGAATAAGGTTAAAATTGAATTTACTAGATTCAGGATTACAGCGCAGGATGATAATCACTGGCAACTTCACGTATTTAAGCCTTCATTTGGACTGGGAATTTGATACTGTAAATATTTTGAAGTTTTAAATAAGAAAGTTGAAATAAAATTTGGTTAGAGTGCTGCTGTACGATAATTAAACAGTTTATGCAAGGTCAAATGTGTGTTGGGCAGCAATTTATACCACATTTATACATTATAGTGACTTTATTGTATCCGTCAATGGGTTCCTAAATCAGAATGTAAGTGACATTATTCTTTTATTATTGTTCATTTAGATTTGATATCCCACTTGTAACACATTGCTGTGCTATGCAGAACCAAATAAATTGGCTAGATTTCTGAAACTGAATACGAAATTTACACTTTTGTCTACTATAATAACTCTTTCATGTAAGTGGAATAGAGAATTATTACATTCTAAGATAGCTTTTGTCATGGCTGTATATGATATATTGGACCTATACTTTATTAATTAATAATATTTTAAGGTAAAAGGTCATATATTTAAGGCAGAAGTTAGTGGGAGGGCTAAGCAGTCTTTTAATTTACTCTATCAGCTAACACAGCTGGTGTGACTGATTTATAAGATACTCGCTAATTTTGAAAATATAGTGGAGTATTTGGTTATTTATCTGTGCTGCATAGCATCTGTGTTTAAATTGTATTTAAGGGTAACTATTCAGCACAGTGGATTAGTCTCATGTGAATTCCATTAACATTAAGTATGTCCTGAGCACTTAGGGCATGATCCAAAGCGCCTTTGGATCAGATCCTAAACCCCAATACATCATGTTAAAAACCTACTTCTTAATTTATTAGGTGTTTAAATTATGTGTGAAATCCTGCATTTGCAGAAACTAAGGCCTCCAACTTGGGTGTAGGATGGGGAAATGAGTCACCTGAGCAGCTGAAATCATTACTCACTAGTTGTCTTGGCTGAGAAATTATGGATACTACTGTTGTTGAGATGCCACACTGTGCCTGAGAAGGGGAGTTAGGATTCAATGTAAGTCAGCAAATCCCAGTCACCAATATCCTCTGCCTATACCCTCTTTTCCCTCTACCATATGAGAGTGCAAGACTGGGGCCTGCAGAGATAGAAAGGAATAATGGCACTGAGACTTCCACGGGTGCAAATCCTGCCCTGTGGTGCCTCCATTCATCTAGGGTACACACAATCTCTCTGCAACCCTTTCTATGCCAGGCAAGGCATGATGGAGGATCAGGGCTTTTAAACTGCTGGCTGTGTATGATATGTTAACCGCATAGCATCTTACATGTGTCTCCTTTGAAAATGAGACCTTGCATCTCAATGGGTTTTCTCTTCGTGAGTGATAAAATCTTTGTGAATTGATTTAATTTTTTGTAATTGCTGTGTTGTAAACAATTGGCATTAGAATTGTTTGAGAGTGTCTTCTAACAAAAATGTTAATGTTTTACTAAAGGCTCTTTCCAAAATGCTGGAAATTGCACCCCAAGGCTTCTATGTTTTTGCAGTATGGCTGTAACTATGGTGACAGTTTCTTTCTTAGTAGTATTGGCCTAGTGTTCCCTAAACTCTGAACAGCATATTAAATCAGATCTGATTAAAGTGGGCTCCCATGATAGAGCAGAAGATTGCTTAAATCCTTCTAATTTGTGACCTATGATTGTGCTCAGTTAAATGTGATATTAAGGTCAAGGTCTAACGTAAAGTCACAGAGAACACCACAAATTCATTACTACATTTTAATTCATGTAGTGACACAGCTGAGAACATGCTCCTTAACCTTTGACCCTTAGCTGTAAAGGAAATCCATTTGTTTTTACTAGGTTATGCAAACCTCTGGAGAGTAGATTGCAAGGATTGTTAAGAAAATAAAAGGTCACAGTACTCAGCCATCTGTGTAAACAGCTTATCATTAATATTTTATTCCACAATTAATACAGGTCCAATAAGTAAAATAATGAAAATATTTCTTTAATAATGACCTTGACCTTTAATATGTATTTAATCATAATTTCTTTAATAATGATCTTTAACAACAGAATATATATATAGTTGCATGATGACATCCATATTATCCTGTTCATTTGTGTGTGTATAATAAATTCAGTGTATAGAGGTGTGTGTGCAATGTATATATAGCGTACACAAACACCTGCCCTACTGTGTATACATTTCATATACACACACATACACATGTACAACATCATAATATGGCTGTCAACATGCAACAAATAGTAGAAGCAAAGAAATAAGTCCCACATAATAATAATATAAAATAATGTTTGATAATGTCTCTTTTATGGTATAGTGCTTGGCTACCAGCTGAGACAAAATCATGTTTCATACTCACAATTTATTTGGGTCATTTTGTATGTGTTTTTATAACAAAATAAAAAAAGGTTTTTATTGCTGTGTTGTCTGTAGCTATTCAATTGATACAAATGTTATATATTTGGTCATACCTTTTTCTTTAGCTCTATCAACTGCCTGTCAATCTTCATATTTGCAAAAAAGGAAAAAACACCAGCCACCCCACTGTGCTGAGTGTGACTGCATTGTAATGCCAGAGGACCAAGAGACAGGTGATGGTTTATGATAGAAATAAATCTTTTATGAGAGCAAACTTGGGAGAATTGCATGCTTTTGTAAGGGATATATCTCTGCACAGTTATCACTGACAGTCTTTTCAAATGCATCAGTTTGATAAGGCAGGGTTTTTATTGCATCTAATCATGTACTGAGGCATGAAAAAAATGATAGGGTGCATATTTTCTGTATATAATTTTTTTAAAGGACTGCATTCATTAAAAGATGGTTAAATTGGTCTCCCACATTTTATGGTACAATTTTTAGTGTTACATAGCACGCAACATTGATTACTCAGTGCATTAGCTTATTATTGCATTCTGAAATGAGACAGTTGTTCTTGTAAAAGATGTTATTTCAAATGAGAAAAAAACTAATAATCTAATTTTGTCTCTTCAAAATGTAAATATATGAAAGATGCAGCATCTCCATATACACAGCATCTTCAGTACACACACTGTAAATAGATTATATAATCATTGTACTATATAGGACATTATTATTCTCAGAATATGTTTTAACAGAATAGCAACTTCCAGAAGATGGGTATAAACAAAAGGCTGCACATATTACTGCCAGGCAAAAATCATCTGATGGTTTTTACTGTGAACCACTCATAAAATAAATGTTTTGAGTTTGTTTCTTGTGACATCATCCCCTCTTAGAATTCCATTTTCACAATTAAATAATTAACAGCCTAGCTCATTGAGATTAGGCAAATAATTGATAATAATATTCACACACAAACCCACCAATCCACACTTTAGTTTGTGAAAAATCTGCCAAAGGTGAAAGTTACTCCCCAAACCCATATTGTCTAATGAACTAAAAAAGGAGGGGTTGAGTTCTAGTCTTCCCTCTGTTCCATCTGACTTTTATAATACTTTGCAGCTATTGTACATAGCACTTTGTACTGATTTAGCTGGTAAATACCATTACTAACATTCCACATTTTACAGATGAGGAAACAGAAGTCAGAAAAGTTAAATATTTGTTCAAGAAACAGCGCTGGCGAGTCTGTTTCAGAACTGCAATGTAACAATAGGACAGATACATCTCGCTCTCTTGGCTTCTTGAATTTCTTCTGTAGTTGTTCATGAATACAAGCCTTCTTTCCTAGCAAGATACTTAATTATTGTACATTGTAGTCTAAATTGTAACCATCAGCTCAGGGCATGTGGCAGAGTCTGGTCCCTGGTACCCCTTTGCACTGTAGGGGGACAAGCTACCCCAGCCATATACCTGGACACATTACTTTCCCTGGCATGCCAATTTAGCTGCACTTGTTGGCATGTTGGGAGTGGTGGTTTCCATGGCTCCACCCATTCCTAGTCCATATGCACAGGAAGAGAAGCAGACTCATGGAGGCTACAGTCCCATAGATGCTGCTACCTGTAACATGAGTTATGAGCACAGGCGAGCACATCCTTGAACAGGCATGCAGGAAGGGTCACAATCTAGGCCTCTTGACAGCAGATTTAGATTTTGAATGATTCCATCCACCATGCTGCCCAAACCAAAAAAAAAAATACTCAAATACTCTTTTGCCAAACAATTTCCATTGGTAGAGATTAACCTTCCATTTCCATTTAGTTTGCAGCCTGTTCAGTTCAATCACATTTCTTGTCCATTGTGTTCAGTCCTATGGGTATTGCCTCTCTCTGTCCATGCATGGAGGTCAGTGAAGACTTGTATATTTTAGTACAAATATATGTAGCTTTTCACAGAGATGCCCTTATCTATTCTTGTTTTCTCCCTGTCCTCAAGTGAGGTGGGTTCTCTAAATTGAAAACAAGCTCAATGTACAAAAAAAAACAAGCCCTTTTTGTCATGTTTTGTTTATTTATATATTTATTTTTTAATTTGTTATTCTGTGAGCCCCATCTGGGAACCAGAACAAAGTGTTTCTTCCCAAAACTTCCACTCTAGGAATGTTCTGTGATGTTGCAGTGTAGGATGTGCTAATATGAAGCACAGAGCTAGCCTGCACTGCAATCGTTTAATCTCCTGCCAAGAGTATAGACATATGCAATGGATGAACATCAAAGTTAATATATAGATCTAGTTCAGATTAGCGTTCAGGGGTTTGAATGATTATCCAAATGGTTCAGATACTTTTCCAAATGATCAAAACCTTCAAGGATACCCCCAAAAGGCCCATGACCCTCTTTGCATGTTCCTCGCTCCCAGAATAGGTGGCTCCCTAGTTCCCAGAATCCCATCTTCCCAATTTACCTACCTTTCTAGTCCCATTTCAATACAGTATCTCTACCTGTGGTCCTCTTATCACCAACAGAATCCCCATTCGTTTCTTTCTTTCTCGCTCTCTCTCTCTGTTCCAGAATTTTCTTCTCTCAACATATCCTGACTTCTCCCTACTTGCTGTGTTGTTTTATCTGAGAGAGGCGCAATAGGCTGGGGTGCCAGTTCTGGTGGTCTTGGTAAGGCCTTTAACATTGTATACACTGTATTTACTTTGTATGATTACATTCTCTGTTTACTCAAAGCCATGCTGGCTTGTCCAGATGGTATATTCCTCTCACATCAAACATGTTTGCAGGCTATTGGTTTATTTTAGCAAGCCAGTGAAATTGCCTTAAAATCCCATAAACTGAGTGGATGAAGGCCAGTTTCTTTTTCTAGGTTAATGACTGGGCTGCATTGAGATCAGCTTTTCAAAACACAAGCACTGTTTAACGAGCAGATAGTCAACAGCTTTCTGCTGGTGGAGGTGGCAATGGAACGAACTGGGGAAGTAATAAGGAATACAGTATTTGGAAGAATAACATATCATAAAATTGAATTCTCTGTATAGTTCTATTTTACAGGATCAAAAATAAAAGCAGTATGAATGTTCATACTTCATATGACTTGCTTCAGACTGAACTATGCAAGGGAATAGACTAGGGAAGCAGGATTAAATGTGTGTATACACACACTCATAGATGTAAAATAATATGTATTAGTCTGTCTTTGTATTTCAGTAAGTAGAGAAAAGTGCTTTGAGGGATTTCCCCCCTCAGAAATACAAGGTGGATCTTTAAAATGGTAGTGCTCAGATACTGATAGATTTACATTTTACAACACAGCTGTGGTCTTTCTTTTTCTTTCTAGTTAACAGATAGAGGGAAGATTAATAACTATAAGTAAATTTAATTCATCTAAAATCAATAGATAGGTAGACTGACTTTTTAAAAAAATAAATAGGGGGAAAAAAGACAACGAGAGAGAGGGAAATTTTGAAGGTTTAGCAAAGTGTACTCCATGCTTCACTTCAATTTAGATATTCGCAAAAAGAAAAGGAGTACTTGTGGCACCTTAGAGACTAACCAATTTATTTGAGCATAAGCTTTCGTGAGCTACAGCTCACTTCATCGGATGCATACTGTGGAAAGTGTAGAAGATCTTTTTATATACACACAAAGCGTGAAAAAATACCTCCTCCCACCCCACTCTCCTGCTGGTAATAGCTTATCTAAAGTGATCACTCTCCTTACAATGTGTATGATAATCAAGTTGGGCCCTTTCCAGCACAAATCCAGGTTTTCTCACCAGCCCCCCCCCACACACAAACCCACTCTCCTGCTCATACACATTGTAAGGAGAGTGATCACTTTAGATAAGCTATTACCAGCAGGAGAGTGGGGTGGGAGGAGGTATTTTTTCATGCTTTGTGTGTATATAAAAAGATCTTCTACACTTTCCACTGCATGCATCCGATGAAGTGAGCTGTAGCTCACGAAAGCTTATGCTCAAATAAATTGGTTAGTCTCTAAGGTGCCACAAGTCCTCCTTTTCTTTTTGCGAATACAGACTAACACGGCTGTTACTCTGAAACCTGTCATTAATTTAGATATTGTGATCCTTACACAAAGAGGTTGTCTGCAGCAATTTTCTTCACTTTTTAGTGAACCTATTGCCAGGACACTATAGAAAAACAGGATAATTGAACTAAGCCTCTTTCTGGTGGGTAATAGACAATACAAAAGTCAAATGGCCCCATATAGAATTTTTAAAAAACTAATAAAATATGCAGTATAATTAGGAAAAATATGTTTCCTTGAATATAGCCACATCTCTTTAAGGACTAAAGAATATGTGGAAGTTCTTACATATTTTTATGTACACATGTAAGACCAGATCCTTGGAAATGGCCATTTGGCACAGGACAGCAGAGTTGACTTGTGCCTCTGTCCCCACCCGCCTGATCCTTGGACCAATGGCTATGGATTTAATTTTTAGGAAAAACTAATACCATTTTGAAGACTGCTCTAAATTAGGCTGGATTGTAGTGGTCCCCCAAGTGCTTTTCCAGCAGAAGAGGATTACTGGAGTACAAGGATATTCTGGCCAAACACCTGTTATCCCCTCCCCCCTGACCACACCACACCACACCCCACCCCACCCCACCCCACCCCACCCCAGGCTCCCTACTGATGTAGATTAGGAAGACTCTACAGTCTCTGCAAACTAGTTAGTTCTAATCCTATCAGGAAATTGTCTTTTAAATCTATAGAATATTTTAGTGTGTAATCCCTGGGGCAGCAGTGATCTACTTACTAAAAGTCTGTCTGTGGTACTCTAAGGTACAATTTTACTTTCTTTTTCAGTAAAATAAACAGCATAGATTGAAATCAGTGGGGTTACACAGGCATAAAACTACAATAATGCATTGGTGAATCAGACCCGATGGTTTTATATTTGGAGGGCAAAACTAAAGAAAATCAGAATTCGACTTCCTGAATAATAGAGCTTTCCAGGATAAGTAAATGTATGTATTAATTTGGAACAGTGAATAAATAATGAAATCTATGCAAGATCTCAGGTAAATATGCAAATCATTGTGGCCCTTGGATTACATTAATTTACACACCTTCTTAAAAAAAGAACTATAGACTCTGCTAATTTCTTGATTGAGTTAAAATGGAATAGAATTGCCTGTCTCACAGGGGAAGCAGAGTTTTGCTAATCTGGAGTTCTCTACACCACAAACTTTATAATCTACACACAAAAAATGTTGTTCTGTCCCCGTCTCTCAGCAAAGAAATTTTTTACATCCAGAGACTTTGTTCAGGTGTCATATTAAAATATCAAACTGCACATATTTGAACATTTTAAAGTATTATCATATATAATGAAAAGTAAATGACACCAATTACAATGAAAATACATTTTCTGATTAATTCCTTTGCTCTTCCATTACATTTTATTGTGTTTGTTCATTTAGGCCATGATCCTGCAAAGTGTTTGTGCACACACATCACTTTAAGCACAAGAGAAGTATTATTAACCTCAGCAGGACTATTCATGTGCTTAAAGTTACATGTGTGTTTAAATGCTTTGCTGGATTTGGGCCTTAAAACCATTCCTAAAAACAAGTTTATTTTTGTTGCTGAATGTTGAACAGTCTCATTTGAGCACTGCATCTTTGAGGTGCTAAGCATCCTCAATTCCCATTGACACAGTAGGATGGGAAGCCACTCCACACCTCCTCCCATTCTTGTTTGTTATTTGTGTAGCACCCACAATATTCTATGTGATTTAGAACCATATAAAAAGGCCACTTCCCTGCCCCCCAAAGAACTTACAAAAGTCCATATTGTGGCAGCAAGTGTAGTTAGAGGAACCTGTAAAAACAAAAGGAAAACATGACAGGGAAAACAGATGAACGATGAAGTAAGCCATGTGTCATGTAGTTCCATGACGTGTACCTGATTTTTAATTAACATATTCACTTTACTAAAAAAAAAAAAAAAACTGTGGAGGCTGAGGATTTAAGAGTCTTCTTGAAGTGTATATTGGTGAAGGATTTCAATATGGAAACAGTGGAAACGTCAAAATGGGGCAGGGAGAGGGTTGTAGGTGGGCAGTATGAGGGAAGAACAATGGAACTGAGAGAAGATAAGGGCAGCAAGGTGGGTGGGTTGGTGTCAGAGGGACAGCGTGTTGGGCCTCAAAAGCAAAGGTGAGAATGATAAATTGGACATAAAGGATGAAGGACAATTAGTGAAGGGATTTGAAGAGGGGCTGGACATGGTGAGTAGATGATCTTAATGCCAGTGTTTTAGACCAGTTGAGGGGGCAAAAGTGGTACACAGAAGGCCCAGAGGTGGACGAGAAGTTTGCAGTAGTACAGGTGAGAGAGAATCAGGGCCTGTACAAGAGTTTTGATTATGGGGATTGTGGTACTGAGAACTGTGTCTGTCTTTAACTGTGTCCTTTAGTTTCTCAGACAGGAAGTCTGGGGAAGGGGTGCTGCAGAAGCCCATGTTCTGTTACGCATAAGCAATTGAGAACTGCATCACCAAATAAAGAGGATCTCTTTCAAGCACCTAGGACCTGGAGTGATTACTGAACACATGGATAGAGAGAATGCAATGGAATTTGGAGATTGTGAGCAGAACTGGCAGGATTCAGCGATTGCATTGATGTCAGTAAAAGAGAGAAAAGTCCAAAATTAAACTGACGTGTGAGACCAGGGGAACAAGGAAGATGGTGGAACTGCCATCTGTGATAGCAGAACAGAAAGAGGAAAGATGAGTTCACTTTTGGACATCCTGGAAGAAATGTAAGAGAAGGAATCAATGAGTCTCAGTGGAGGGTCTCAACTGGAGAAAGAAATTGAAGTCATTGGAACACTGGTGGTAGTTGTACAAGCCTGATCAAAGCCCACTGATGTCAATAGAAATCTTTCCCTTAACTTCACCAGTCTTTGAATCAGGTCCAATGTGACCAAATGAAAGGTCAGGGGGATAGCAGTTCCAGTAAAGACCTGATCCAGAGGACTGACCATCGTCATATGTCAAAGAGAAGAAGCAGGACAGAAAACAAGGCAATGGGCTTAGACTGATCATCATGGAAGTTGGAATCACAAGGATGAGAAAGGAGCGGACTGAGAGAAGAAGGGGAAATTTAAGAGTTATAGGGGAGAAGAAAGGCATTGGGCAGCAATGTGGGAAAATGGGAGGAGAGGAGAAAAGAATCAGTGGTGTGAACTTCAAAGGAAAATTGATGTTAAAATAGTTTTCCAAAATAAAGACATTTTGCATCCTGTAGTGCAGGAAGTTGGTTTTTTTTTTTTAATAAAGTTGCACCATCAAGAGTCACATCTTTAGTTCAATAACACAAACCAGAGAGAGAGAGAGAGAGAGAGAGAGAGCAATTGTTGACCTGCTCTGCAATGTCATTATTATTTTCTATAACATAGGAGATTTTAAATTTTCTTATCTGAGTTTTTTATCCCCTTTTCCATTTTGATGCTTTAACTTTTTCAGGTTTTTTATGTTTTATAATGACTGCCTTTATCTGATTTCAGATTGTTTCCTTTAATATTTAAGTTGAAAACCACTTATGGTAGCTATCACTTGCCACAATAGGGTTTATATATCTTCACACAATCAAAATTGCCTATGCAAGGAGTGGATATGGAACAGTGGAATAGTACTTCACACTTCATCTAATTTTAAAATGTTGTTTCCTTTGCAGGATTTAAAAAAACCTACTTTGCCATTTATCTCTCATAAGCCCACATGCTAAAGAGCCCAGCTATCTCCATCACAAAGTGAAACAACCATATTAAAATTCATGATAAGGTGCATTAAGCACAAAGGCAGTTTTAGTGAGCAACAATCGCCAATATCCTGGATACCTTTCTGTTTGCTGGAAGGTACCTTTGGTACCTACATCAGATATGTCAAATTTCAAAAACAGGTTTCAAAGGGCATTGAAACAAACATGATATCCTTTTTTGCAAATACATCACTGATTGTGTCAAAATTCAGCATTCGTCATTTACCGTCATTTCACGAAAATAAAACAAAAGACAATGAAGCTGCTTGTTGAGGACCAAATCTGCTCTGATTGACATCAACAGTTCTGCTGTTTATTTTAATCAAAATATGAATTGGCCCTGAATGAGTGGGGTATAATAGGCTTTGATTGACATATAAAAGCAACACATGCTTGATGGGGGGAATGCCCATCTTCCCCCCACATAGACATCATACCCTTGTTAAATAGCTACTAGCCACAGCCCAGTATATTTCTCCACTTAAACCTTTGTTTCCATTTCACATGACAAAAAGAAAGGAGAGAAAATATTAGTGAACTGAAAGAAAAAGGGCAAAATTGTGAGACTATATGGAATAAAGTTTAAATGTGGGCTTCTGTGAAAACAATGAGTGCCCACTCCTCACACAAACATTTCAGAGGAGGCCTTAAAGCTTGTGAGATGTTGATGTATGTGCCATGTGATGTGCTTGTGAAAAGTAGGCCAATCTTAATTTAATTGGAACTCAAAGCTGACTTAAAAAAAAAAAAAGTAAAGTGCAGGGTTTTCCTGCCGTATAGGTTCACATTGCCACCAAGCTATTTAAAATGAACACACAGATAAAATGGGTTACGGTCAGGAGACACATTTATCCTACTAATGAGGATGTTGGAGAATGAATGCTTGCTTCTTGCCTAAGGCTACCGCATTCTAAGTTCTTTCACCCCAGTTGTAGAATTATATCCGCCCTCAAGCTCATGGTTGAATTACACTGTAGGAGCCTTGGAATCCAAACATTTTCAGGTCTGTGTGAGTTTTATCTGATGGACTCTGAAGTCTGACTGAACTGGGATGTAACGTTGAGTAACAATTTACCCTATACTAGCCTGGGTATTTCGATCTAGCTTTTTGTTTATTCACACTCATCACCTGGTGCTGGTGGGGGTGGAGTTATGCAGGCTTTGGTGATAGAAGAATGTAAATGAGGCTGAGAAAATGGACTGATGAGTGAGGGTATAGATGAGATACTGAATGACTTAATTGCGTATTTTATTAATTTTGTATAAGTTTGCATTGGTGAGACAGATAGTGTGGCAATCTTCATTCCAGGCCAAAGAAGCTTTTTGTATGGAGATGTATCTTGACTTTAGAATTCTCTCTAGGCTTTTTCTCTGGTACACTTAAACATTTTGATATCATATGGTAGTTTAATTTTGTTTCTCATTTCTTAGGACATTCACTCAAAAGAAACTTTTTCTTCCAAGTTGAATGATGATTATTGAATTGCTTTTTTAGTTTGTTGATAAACTTCTGAAGGATTAGATGTTGTTTCCTTTTAGGCATTTAATTAAGAAGGTCAGGAAATTTCTCCTTCTTGCTATTTGTTCATAGTACTTCCCACAACCCTAATGTATGGTTTCACTACATATTCCTTGTTCTCTCACCCCAAGGCATAATACTAAGTCTTCAAGTGGCTGGAGTACACAAGGCTCCATGGCCCAGATCTACAAAAGTACAAAATCATCTTGGATTTAGGTGCCTAAGTCCCAGTTTGGGCTCTACTGTGATCCACAAAACTCCTGCCAAACCCTGCTAAACTCAGCTGGATCCTATGTTTTCAGGGTAAAAGTTCCCTAGGCAACCATGTCTCTGCTCTGGGCATGTTCACTGCTGTCTCCTTTTAGGCATCCAACCCCATCTAAGCCCCAGGGAGATTCACAAACCAGGGAATGATAGGTGTATGACCACTTAAGTCACATATGAGTCCTGATCTGGTAGGCATGATCAGTGGCTACCTACCAGACTTGGGTCCTA
Source organism: Lepidochelys olivacea (assembly GCF_965140295.1). Taxonomy (NCBI): domain Eukaryota; kingdom Metazoa; phylum Chordata; order Testudines; family Cheloniidae; genus Lepidochelys; species Lepidochelys olivacea. The sequence continues at coordinate 80,458,838 of NC_140415.1, read as the reverse complement.
TTCAAAATCTATCTGCCGGGGAAGGAGGTGGTGGTGATGCTGGAACCACTGTATAACTTTTAGCCCAGTGGTTGGAAAATTCATCTGGGAGGAGAACCAGGTTTAATTCCCCACTCTCTGGGCCTATTCCTGATCCTGCTCAAGCCTCAGATGGCCTTGGCTATCCTGAAAGGGCTGAACCCTGGGTCTCTCACCTCTTAGGTGGATGCCCTAACAACTGGACTACAGAGTCCCCCTCCCCACTCACCCCCTGTAACCGTGCCTTAGTGGGTCACAAGTGAGGATGCCAAATTCAGGACGAACTGCTGCAGAAATAGGGCAAACACAACCCAAAACTGGTGGTTATTCTTTTATAAGATTTACCAAACCAGCCACAAAAGTAAACTCCTGTTTCACCACACCGATTAACAAGAAAACATACAGGCAGTTTCCTCAGGCATTCCAGTTATTATATCACCACCAAAAACAGTGGATTCAGAGATGAGTGGTTCTTTACAACCAGTCTCATCAAATAGATTCTCCTGATCCTAAAGGAGCAGCCACACACCCAGGTCAATATATAACTTAGATCTTACCCAAAAATCACGCTGATGCCAATCCTTTAGTATCTAAAATCTAAAGGTTTATTTATAAAAAGAAACAAAGAAAGGTAAGAGTTAAAATTGGTTAAAGGAATCAATTACGTACAGTAAGAGCAAAGTTCTTGGTTCAGGCTTGTAGCGGTGATGGAATAAACTGCTGGCTTAAGTCAAGTCTCTGGAGTACATCCACATCCACAGCTTGGATGTGTCATTCAGTCCTTTGTTCAGAGCTTCAGTTTGTAGCAAGGTTCCTCCAGAGGTAAGAAGCAGGACTGAAGACAAAATGGAGAAGATGCAGCTGCCTTTTATAGTCTCTTGCCATGCGGCCTGTGCTTCCTTTGTTTCAAACAAAGTTGCCCAGCACATGACTTGGAAGACTTAGAGTTCTCTCCATAGGCATATCCCTGCATGCCTTGCTGAGCCATAAGGAGTATTTGCCTTCTCTCAATGGGTCAGTGGTATAGCTGATTGTCCTGAATGGGCCATCAAGCAGGCTAGGCAGTGCTGGTGCCACACTGTCTAGGGGTGTAACCCAGAAGCATAGCACCAGTTTGAAATTCAGACACACATACATATCTGTAACTAATAATACAAAGGTGATACAAACATATAAACAAGATGATCATATCTGGCAAATTATAACATTTTTGAAGATATCTTACATGCATATCTGGCTGTGACCGGTGTCCCAGTGTGGGATAGCTATGGTCACTCAATTAGGGTGAACTGCAAAGAATGAGGCAGACAATCCCCATAAAGCTGATGAATATTCCAATGCTTATAACTTTACATACAAAAATGGTACATGCACACAGATAACATAATCATAACCAGCAAAACATAACCTTTTTATAGGCACCTCACTCAACGATAGAGCTATATAAAATCATGAGTGGCGTGGAGAAAGTGAATAAGGAAAAGTTATTTACTTGTTCCCATAATATAAGAACTAAGGGCCACCAAATGAAATTAATGGGCGGCAGGTTTAAAACAAATAAAAGAAAGTTCTTCTTCACACAGCACACAGTCAACCTGTGGAATTCCTTGCCTGGGGAGGTTATGAAGGCTAGGACTATAACAGGGTTTAAAAGAGAACTAGCTAAATTCATGGAGGTTAAGTCCATTAATGGCTCTTTGGCAGGATGGGTAAGGAATGGTGTCCCTAGCCTCTGTTTGTCAGAGGGTGGAGATGGATGGCAGGAGAGAGATCCCTTGATCATTACCTGTTAGCTTCACGCCCTCTGGGGCTCCTGGCATTGGCCATGGTAGGTAGACAGGATACTGGGCTGGATGGACCTTTGGTCTGACCCAGTATGGCCATTCTTATGTTCTTATGACAACCTTTGTACAATATTTGCTGAAAATATATAACAGTGTTGCAACAATAATCCATATGGTCATATTCTAATCAGATAACATCACACCCCCAGACCCTGCCCGATGACAGCTCCACTGTGGATAAAAACTTAAATAGGCATTGGGCTATTGTCCCGTGGTTAGGGCACCCATCTGGGAGACCCAGGATTCAGTCCCCCTGCTCTGATCACTCTTTCATTATTGAGCCACAGTGAAACAGTTTCAACAGGAAAGACTGAGCAAACCAATGTCATGGTATCCCATAACCCAGTGGTTGAGCACTCTCCTGAGAGGTGGGTGACCATTGTTCAAATCCTTTCTCCACATCTGGCAGGTGGAGGAGTTTGAATCTGGGTTTCCCACATCCCAGGTAAGTTCTCTAACCACTGGTCTAAAAGTTATAAGGTGGGCACCTCCTCCTCCAGCCATTTTGTGTGAAGCGAGGCAGGTGCCTGATTCCTGCAAGAAATGTTTTAGGTATCTTAGCTGCCAGACTCCAGTAGAAGGGCTCCTGTTCATGGATCACTAAGGAAAGAGAGGTACCTCCTGCAGCCCAGACTTAGGCACTTATGTCCAACAGAGGGGTGTGGCTTAGCACACACCTTTCTTTTTGGCATTTCCCATTGGCTCAGTTAGGTGGCTCCTCACGTAGAGTGCCAACTTTTGTGAATCACATTCTAAGACATTGCATAGAGAGCCTAGGCACCTAACTTGGCATTGTAGATTGCAGTGGTGTTCTTGTAATTTTCAAGATGCCTAAAAGATAGGCGCTGTGACACAACCCACAGCTCATCCCTCTACCTACTGCCCGTTCTAATGCATCAGCAAGGAGACGCTAGGGACTAACTGCAGTGGGATGGTGGGAATAAGGCAGGTCATTGACTTGGCAGTCCTTTTTAGCTAAGCATTCTCTGCTCATCCATGGTAGCAATGTGGTCACTGAAAGATATAGGGTGAATGAGAGTGCATGTGAAGGGTAACTCAGTCTGTGAAGACTCAAGGTCTTGCTATCTTCATCCAGGCTAATAGGCCCCACTAGTTATCTCCTGGAGCTCTCACTCATGTTTACCTCTAGGAGCTGACCCCTTTGAGAACTTTTACCGGCACTGGAAAGTGGGTGCAAGTCACAATGAAATTACCACTTTATTTATAAATGTACAACTTATAAATCCTGTCCTTACTCCTCATTAACCTAAAACAGGGCCTCCAGGATATTTCAGGAAAGGTGAAAAACATCACCAGGCATCTTGTCAGTCTTGCCTGGAGAGCAAAATTCCTTCCTGATCCCAAACATTGGTGACTGATCAGATCCACGGCATCTCAGAAATGCAGCTCAAATTATATCTTCACAATAGGGCAGGCAGTAGCTCCTTCTCATACAGGGAGAGGAGGGGCACAAGAGACAATCAACTCTCTCTCTCTCTCTCTCTCTCCCTCCCCAGTCTAACCAATGGCAACAGGGAGAGGCAGAGAAATCTCTCATTCTCCACTGAGGTGTGTCTCCACTTGTGGTGGTGGTGGTGGAGAGGCCCCAGAGCAACAGAGCTTGCTTGTCCCTCCCCACTTCCTCTCAGGATCCCAGAGTTTGTCTTTCCGGTGCAGGTCTGATCTTATATTCCTCTTTCCCCTCCTCATCCCTGCTGTGTGTGTGTGTGTGTGTGTGAGATGCGATGCGTTCATATAAATGACTTTCATGGACTGTTTGCCTGGTATATAAAGAAAAGTACAGTACAAAGTCCTGTGTGATCATGTAACTCAAGGCTATTGTAATCCATACACACAAGAGGACAGAGTTAAAGTTGTTCATTCATCCCTAACTTTGGCATTTCATGACATTTGAGTGCTTATCCTTGTAAACTTAATGTGGCATGAACATAGTTTCTTTTGTACTTAATTTCCTAAGGGTTTATAAAAGAAACGGTGGAGGATGCAGGGGAGAAAAAAAATCAGAAGTCATTTCGAACTCAAGGTCTTCCAAGCTTTGCAAGTTTGCAAATAATGGAATTTACATGCTGTAATTACAATTATCTGGAACTGTGTAGCTGGATAGTATGTGAATCCAGCCACTCTCGACCAACTTTGTAACAATCTTGGGGTTCGTTAAACAGCAAACCAAATGAATGAGAAACGAATAAAACTTTTTTAATAAAACAAACTGGAGAACTTGTCTGCACACAGCCATGCGGTGTTCCCAATCTCCAAATCCAGGGCACATCTCCAAATTCCTATGTTCATAATACTGTCCCTTATGAGGGAGCATCTCTAAATTATAATCTTCTATGAACATTCTCTACATCTTCCCTCTTTAAAAAACCCACATATATATATAAACAGCTAACAACTATCTAATAACCTATACATTAAATTCTTAACCCATGTAGTACATTTCCATAAACCCAATGTGTCAACTATCTAGAGAGTAGAGGTTACCAACACATCACTCTTGAGTGAGTCTTTATCACTCACTTTCCTCAAATATCCCTACTTCAGGCAGATTTTCTCTTTACTCTCCGAGGGCAGCTTGAGGGTCTCATCTCGCTGAGGGAATGCTGCAGTGCTGTGCTGTGTTTGGCAATCAGGTCATTGCATGTGAGCAGGTATTCCACTTTGCTGGACAGGTGTGCAGCGTGTTTTGCAGCTCTATCTTGTCTGTCTGCAACATGGATGCTTCATTACCCAACTCATCCAATTCTCTAGCATCTTGATGGCCTTGGCCTTGAGTTTATCACTGTGTGAAAATAGCAGTTTTCTACATGGATGGATAACTGGAGGGGCCTGCTTGTTTATCCAGATTATGTTAATCTTGCAAGCAACCCAACTCTTGAAACAAATTATGTTATTCCCAAATGAGTGCTTTATAGCCAGGTTCAGTGTGATCTTGTGCTGAGCAGGGCCATCCTTACCCTTACGCAAAGTACACAGCTGCGTAGGGCACCAGGAAATTTGCACCAAATTTCCTGGTGCCCTGCGCAGCTGCATGCTGCTCCAGCCCCTGCTCCGCTCCAGCCCTGGCCCCACTCCACTCCTTCCCCAAAGCCCCCACCCCTGCTCCGCCCCACCCCTTCCTGCCCCTGAGGACTGCAGAAGGCCTGGGCCTGCACTCACCGGCAGCAGAAAGTGCAGCGGTCCGGCCCCAGGCACATCACCGATGAATGCTGAGGGGTGGTTCCCCCCTGTCCCTGGGACCAGCCCCCCCCACAGGCGCCTGGCCTCCCTCACCTCATGGGGGGGGTGGGGGTGCGTAGGGCCCCAGAATAGCTATGGACAGCCCTCGTGATGAAAGCACCCATTTTACCAGATTGAGTTTCTTACATGCATCCAGGCCTAAAATTGGTGTCATCTCCTTTGGCACTGCAATGAAACGGAACCTGTACATGTTGGTTTTTGCTAAAAGAAAAGGAGTACTTGTGGCACCTTAGAGACTAACCAATTTATTTGAGCATGAGCTTTCGTGAGCTACAGCTCACTTCATCGGATGCATGCCGTGGAAACTGCAGCAGACTTTATATATACACAGAGAATATGAAAAAATACCTCCTCCCACCCCACTGTCCTGCTGGTAATAGCTTATCTAAAGTGATCATCAGGTGGGCCATTTCCAGCACAAATCCAGGTTTTCTCACCCTCCAACCCCCCACACAAATTCACTCTCCTGCTGGTGATAGCCCATCCAAAGTTTTGTGCAGGAAATGGCCCAACTTTATTATCATGCACATTGTGTAAAGAGTTGTCACTTTGGATGGGCTATCACCAGCAGGAGAGTGAATTTGTGTGAGGGGGGGTGGAGGGTGAGAAAACCTGGATTTGTGCTGGAAATGGCCCACCTGATGATCACTTTAGATAAGCTATTACCAGCAGGACAGTGGGGTGGGAGGAGGTATTTTTTCATATTCTCTGTGTATATATAAAGTCTGCTGCAGTTTCCACGGCATGCATCCAATGAAGTGAGCTGTAGCTCACGAAAGCTCATGCTCAAATAAATTGGTTAGTCTCTAAGGTGCCACAAGTACTCCTTTTCTTTTTGCGAATACAGACTAACACGGCTGTTACTCTGAAACATGTTGGTTTTTATGGTTGATGCTAGCAGTGCACCTCCCCTTCACTGGTATATTTGTTCCAGAATAACCAGTTACTTTTATTTTTGTTGGTTCCAGTTTTGGTTTTATTTTCAGGCTCTCATAATCTTGTTCAGACAGAATATTAACCTGAGCTCCTGTGTCTAGTTTCAGTGTCATAAGCAGTATCCAGTTCCTCTCATCAGTCTTGCTACATCTCAGTATGTCTATGAAAACTCTTCAACCAGATTGTCTTTAACTGAATGCACTTGACTTTTCTACATTTGGGATTTCCAGCAATTTGCAAAATGATTATTTCTCGCACATTTATGACAGAGTTCCCCAAAGACAAAACACTGTTTGGGGCCATGCTGTGATCCACACTTTCCACATGACTGTGTACCCAGTTTCCCCCCTAGCAGTGGTTCTCATATGTCACTCTTTGATTTGACCTATTCTGGTTATATCGTTTTGTGCTTAGTACAATGATAACCCCTTCTGGTGAATTCAGATCTTTGGCTTGTGCTTTCCCATTTTCTGCTGCCCTGCACTGTCCAGACAATGAACTGAATAGAGCTAAGTTCATCACATCTTGAGAATGAAGGTCTGAGTCCCTCAGCCTGCATTAGGCTTGGTGGTTCCAGAGAGGGAGTAAAGATTTCAAGTATGATTTCACTAAGTCATCCCCTCCAGCAGAGCATGACAGTTCCATTACTACTGTGGATACTTTCTCTCTCTAAAGAAAATGTATATCCTAGAATGGATATTCCTTCACAGTCCATTCGGCCACCCACTCTGGGGCTTGGAGGAAGGCAGGAGACATAGAACAGAGTGAGGACTTTTTGTTCGCCTCATGCAGTGATGGTTGTTCTTCCAAGCTGAAGGGGACACACAATGTTTATTTATATAATATTTTATCTTTTCAAAAACTGCAGACATGCATAATTAATCATCTCTCTGTGTGAGTAGATAGGATCACCGTTTCATAGACAAACAGAAGATAAATGACTTGCCCAAGGTTACACGGAAAATGTACCTGACCCTGGGAGCCAGATTAATGTCCCCACCATGGCTGCTTCAGCTGCACACAATAGTAACAAAGCTATTTTGCTGATCCTTCTTGCATACTCAACCTATCCTCTTCCTGGCCCCTGAGATATTCTTGAGGGAAAGAGGGCATGGCCAGAGCACATTTGCTCTCTAACTATTCTAGCTTCCTGAAATAGCCCCTTGAGACTGAGGTCTGACCCATTATAGTGCTGTCCACAGTGCACTCACTGGCAATTTTTAAATCTGTCATTCTCAAAGTAATCATCACTATCCCTAGTTTACAGAGTACATAATGAATGAAGCCCAGCAATTTGCCTGAGCATTCTAGTGCATGGGTCTTCCACACCACAGACATAAATTGTGTTTTCAGCTCTGCAACATATGTTCCATGCGAACTAGAAAAATCACTTACTTCACCTGTAAAGAAGAGGATAATATGTGACTCCACAGTACCAGGTGCCTACTATAATAAGCAAAAGCTGGCTACCATGTTTTATTCTCAAATACCATGCTGTGCCAAATGTAAAACAGTTCCAAGACAAAGCCAGTAGCGGGTGGAAGAAGGCACTGTACATCACGCCTATGTTTGACTGAAGTTAAAAACTTAATACAATATCTTATTGAGCATGGGCTGCAGCAGATGTTTATACATTTATTACTGTCTGATTTTACAACCATGGGATTTTTTTCCCAACCTTCCCTAGACATGTACTATTCATTTGGAAACATGTATGCATAAAATTTAAAGTTTAAAGGTTCCATTATTTTTGAGTTATTCCTCTAGGGAAAAAATAATTTTCCTTGTACACAGAAAAATGTAGTTTATTTGCATAAATCAAAAATGGCTCAAAGGATTTTGCTTAAACTTTTTTTTATTTTTTATTTTTAAATGTTCACATTTGGGGAGAGACATTTCTGTCTACAAAGTGAGTGTGAAAAAGCAAGGTTTCACAACCTTAACTTTTATAGTCACTACTGGTAATTAGTATACTAAATGGTTTTACTGTGTATGTATATGTTCTAAGGTACTTCACATTTTTATATAATATTTCACAAAGATATGTTATCACTTGCCCAGTAAATGATCTATGTTGTATATTTATATTCATTAGCTGAGCTGTCCCAAAGTATTTCAGTTGTTGCTTCGAGTCCTCATTCTGAGCATTAGACACTTGGGAAACAGACTGATTTTGCTCAGAGCTCATGTAGCTCATAGCAGGTCTCGGCATGCAAGCACCAGTCAGCATTCTTTCCTTTCGCTTCTTACAGCACTTTTCAATGAGTGCTAAAGAATTGCTTTAGGAGCTGGGGAAAGCTGTCAGATCCCCTGTGAGATTAAATGAATACACCTGCCAGAACAGAAAGGAAAAGGAAAATCTGCTTGTTCAGAGCACTCATGCTTTAGCTTGCAGTTGTTAGAATAAGGGGTATGTTAGGTGTCAGGGGTAAAAATGGGCTTAGATTTAGAGATCTTAAATATTTTATTCCCCATTATTATTTATTTTTTACATTGAGCAAAACCATAGACCATACTTAACCAGGGAGAATATTGGCCTCTCTCTTTTTGCAGGACACTTACAGAATGTAAGTTTCCAGTGAAAAATGTGGAATTAAAAAAAATTGAAGGACATTTTTCTAGAGAGCAATCAAAACTTGACAACACAGCTTAAATCCTGATCCAAACATTTCCAAAATATGTGGTGGTTCAGATCTGACATTTTCTTTGTTCCTTTAAGAAATTAGTTGGCAAATAAAGAATTCACAAATACTCTTTCAAATAAAACCTGCTGATTCACTTTTCTGGTATTCATGAACCCCTTTCATTCACTTATTTGTCAACATTTGGGTGAGTGAGTTTTATTGACAACAATATTTGTGGAAAGAAAAAGCATTGAGAATACTAGTGCTAATGTGAGGCTATTTAAAAGGCAGGCGTGAGGCTATTTTAAAATTCACACTGTAGATTGACTGAACAATTATGAAAGCATGGAAATAGCTTTTTAAGGCGGAAATGGGGCTGCACCCATAAAGCTTAGTTGTCCAATCAGAAAACAAAAACAATAACATGTATTAGATGGCCAACCATATGGCATTAGTATTGAATATCAAATGGCAAATGCTCACAGCAACCAATTCATGAACAAAATAGGCTAAAAAGTATGCATCTAACTATATTGCCTGAAAGTCAGCCAACATGCAATGGCTAAGCTGTGGAGCAGCTAGAGGAAGTTGACATTTATATATGTATATAATTAAAAGGCTAACATGGGTGTTGTATAAAAAGAAATATGTCTATCAGATGTATATGATATTGAATATATTTGATCATTTCCCTGTTCCTACCCTTCATATGCTAAATCTTGAGGGTTTGGACCTTGTCTACCTATATGTGAGTGTATATCATGTCTAGTACAAAGTAGGTCTCTATCTAGATTTGGCCCTGTGAGTGCTATAAATACTAAAAACTACAACTTGTTTGCAGATATTCTGTAAATAGGAAAAAGGGCTAAATTCATTATTCACAACTAGTAATGCAGCCAGAAATAATAGAGAGAGAGAAGGTAGTTCAGATTGTGAACTAGATTCAGACTTCTACAGTGTTCCATTGCTGGCCAAAATAAATCCATTTAGTGACTAGTTGGTCCTTCTAAAAGTATTTTGATGTAACTAAGCTATAGGAGCTCTAACTGCCTAAGAATGATTTGATGAGCTGTCGTTATTATTTGCTGAATACCGCATACATTAGACAGAGATTAGGCATATCATGAGTAGGTTATTGGCTAGGTCATTCATTATATTTATGGTGTCTGTGGGGGGACGGGGATGATTAGTTGGTATGATGTAAACAGGCAAAGGTTATGTGCTACCAGTGACAAATCTGATCTGTTGCACGGTCAGGGAACACAAAACAAATGGATTTTAAATCTTGCCTTATGCCTCTACAGAGTACTGATCAAATGTAGCTTCATGCATGGAGGTGGAATGAACAAATCACTCTGCGAGGAGGTAGCTAATTGCTGAACTTGATTGCAACTGCTAATCAGAGTCATAGGGAAAAAAAGTGTTGGGAATTAATTAGGCAAGGACCTTCAGAACAGCAGCAGGAAGCCTCCAAGTGACCTTTATTTACAGTCAGTTAAACAGAAGTGTGACTAAAAATGCCACAGAGCAAATCAGATTATTAATATTGATTGCTTAAAGAAAATGAATAATTTAGAAGCAGAGTCAGAATAAATATCCAGTGACAGAGATGAAAGAGCACAATGTACTGCCTTTCCAACATTCATCTATCATGCAGCAGTGCCCTATGTTCAGAAATTGAGAATTTTCACCATCTCAAAACATAATTAGTTTCATGACCCAGCATGATTGCTTTATTGCTGTTACTAGGGTCTTCTTTCAGGCAGCAAAATGGGGGGAAACACCAGCCTGCTGAAGAGAAGCTTTTCTCAGGATTTTCCACTGAAATCTAATTAAGATCTCATGGGATTTACCTTCAGGTTTTTGTCAATAGCAGAAACTTGCAGTACTTTGGGTATGCCATCTTTCTAAGAGATATTATCTGGCTTAACCATCATGGGTGATTAAAAAGCAAAGTTCCTTACTTTTTTATAGACAGCACCTTAGACTGAAAGAACGTTTAAAATCCAATTTATTTTACACTGTTTCTGCTGTTTGTTTACATTTTGTTTTTCCCTCAGCTTGTACAATGAATTTAGACTAGTTAGTTCTAGTTCAGTCTGTTTTCTAGCCACGTTTTGGTCTCATGTCCTAGCAAAATGCTAACAGTGGTTGGTTACAGATACTATATGGGCAGAATGTTTTATTTGCTGTTTTAAAGGAATTTTTACACCAATTTTAACTTTAAGAATCTTATTATAAACAAAGTAGCAATGCATATTTTGGTCAACATAAAATAACAGTACATAATCGTTATCTATTAATATATCATAAAGTTAAAAGACCATTACAGCACTGAAAGTGTAATGTAGCCAATACAAAATAATTGTGTATGGTTAGGTCATGGAGATTAGAGACCCAGAACACTGTGGTCCGGGTGAATGCAAGATTTTATTTTCTGTTTACACAGACGCTTACCTCCTTACTATGTGCCCCCTACTGGGGACCCAATAGTGGCTCTAAACGTTCAAAATTAACACCACTTCCCCCTTTCTAAAAAGGAAAGGGTGATAAAACCTTGATTCAAATTTTTCATTAAATAACAACATGTAACAGGAATGAAATTCAACACAGAACAAGAATAAACAGCCCTATGAAGGATGGAGTAGATTGCCTGAAGCAATCAGATGTTACTTTGTCTTTCCTCTCAGATGCTTTCCTGTAGAGGGAATCAGACATCATCACATCTACTTGGTTATGTTTGCAGCAACTTCTGAGATGTGAACATAAGGTTTCTAAGGTTACTATCCCACAGTGTCAAATCCCAGCCCTACTTTTTCCCTCCTAACTCTTCCCTATCTTTCTCTTTGTCTTCTAATAAGAGTCCAGATTAGTCAGTCAGGACAAATAGATTAGACAAATCTAGGACAAATTTCACCTTGCAACACGTTGCTGCAACCAGTTTGGCAGGCTAAAAATCATGCAGAACAATGCGATCTGTAGGGAAAGTTTTCCTTCCCCCAAACTGGCCACAGGAAAATAATAGGTTTCAGAGTAGCAGCCGTGTTAGTCTGTATTCGCAAAAAGAAAAGGAGTACTTGTGGCACCTTAGAGACTAACAAATTTATTTGAGCATAAGCTTTCATGATGCATCCGATGAAGTGAGCTGTAGCTCACGAAAGCTTATGCTCAAATAAATTTGTTAGTCTCTAAGGTGCCACAAGCAATTCAGCCAAATATTTTTTTTTAAGACAGGAAGCAAAGCTGAGATCCAGGAGTGGCTAATTGTGTTGTGTGGTAATTTTTTGCTGTGTTCCTGCCTCCCATATTATGGGGCTGGGAGGGGATGGCATATAGTTATTATGCTGGCTCTTCATTACATGGGGATTTCTCTTATGCTAGTGGAATTCCGCATTGGCTTGATTTGCTAGTTTTGTGGTCCTTTTGCACAGGCAGAGTTCAAATAAGGGGCCATAATGCAACAGTGAATCACACTCTTGGTGCCAAGACTTTCAAGCGAGACTATTTTTCCCCATTGGAAGACTTTATACAGAGAGAGAAAAGTTTAATTTGTTTAAAGCTTTAAATGTTTGGGGTTTTTTACTCCTTTATTTTTTATGTGTTAAAAAAAGGTCTTGGACTGGACCTTAGGAGACTTGGGGTGAGTTCCCAGCTCTGCCAGTGCTTTTCTGGATGACCTTGTGTAAGTCATTTCCCTTTCCATACCTCAGTTTATCCATCTGTAAAACGGGGATAATTATACTAACCTCCTTTGTAAAGCACTTCGGGATCTAAGGATGAAAAAGCACTACATAAGAGCTAGGTACTGTTGTTGTTTATCAATGGTGTACAAATGAAACCTAAACTGTGATGGTAGAATCTCAAATCCAATTTAGTACTAATATTGTGGCAGGGTTTTTTGTTTTGTTTTTTTATCCAATGTAATAAAAAAGGTAATTTACAAATGATCAGACATATGAAATACACAAACTGTACTGAAGAAAAAAAATACCAGTTACTCCCACACCCTTCTATCAGACCAGCAACGGCTTTACAAAAATGACTTTTCCTTTTATAGAATTGCCTTTGTACATATGACATACAGTGAGTCAAATCAGGTGCATTGCAATGTACAGTATTACTGGATATAAATATTTTAGTTTTAATTTCGTCTGCTGCCACAGAAACAATGACTTATGGATGAAACAATGAGTCTGCGTCTCCTAAAATTGCTTTTGGTTCAGCAAACTTTCACTATTTGCATGTAAGGGAGAGTGTTTGGAATTCCCCCAAATAAGAAAAGTTCCTTACGTTTTTACTCTGGATATAAAATTGAAGTATACTGCCACCAGACTAGTGCAAAAAAATTAACTGGCAGTGCACAAGAAAGTTGCAGTTTCTATATGACTATAAACATAGAGGCTAGTCTTGTAAACCTTTACCCATATGAGTTCGTTGCATTGATTTTAGTGAGACTATCCACATTGATAAGCATTACTCATATAAGTATTGGTTTGCATGTATGACATTAAATGCTATAACATGTATATTACATACAAAAAGTACATTAAAAGAACATTAAGATTTTAAAGTCAATCACTCAAAAAGATCAGAAATGCCAGAATTAAGGTTGCTTGGATAACCTCAGACGACCCCCCTTCTGCTCATGCATTATGATACAGTCTTTAATTACATGATCACATACTATTTTTTTCGTAAGAACTCTTGTCTCATTCATTGCAGAGGAGGGATTCAATATTTCTTGTTATACTCATCATTCCATTTGTGGCCCCAAACTTTATTTACTGGACACCATCCAAATCCTGTGGTGAACCCAGAATTATTAATTCACTCATGGGTGTTTCTGTTGTGCTCATTACCTTAGTATCAATGTGATTCACAAACAGCAGTGAATTTATCTTCACAAAATCCTTAGAAGGCAAGGTGGAATTATTATCCCCGTTTTACAACTAGGGAAATGAAGTGCAAAGAAATTAAAGCCAAAATTGTCAAAAGTATCAGCTAATTTTGGGCAACCAACATGAGTCACCAGGTCTGATTTTTCAGAGTAGTGAGCATTTCTAGTCCACATCAGTAGCATAGCTTATGTACAAAGCACAGCTCCCATTGGCGTCAGTTGCAGTCATGAGTGCTCAGCACTCCTACAATACAGGTGTCTCTTGTTGGTCACCCAGAAAATGAGGACTACACATTTAGTGACCATCTGTGAAAAGGTTTGGTTTAAGTGAGTTGATTAGCATCATGCAGGAATTCTGTTGCAGAGACATGGATTGGATCCAATTCTCTAAGTTTGAATTCAACTGCCTAAACCACAAGACCATTATTTCTCTTTCTGCAAGCCCATGCCTCATTCCTTACACACCTTCCAAGGTAGAGGCTTGCTAAGTCATTTATTTGGTGATGTTCTATGCCAAGGTCAACTGGGGAAAGAGCTCTGGACTGATGGTCAGGGGTGGGTGATAGGTGAGCTTCCTCACACCTGCATTCCATGCCATCTGGTGGGGCACTGCTTTATCTGGGCATCTACCTTTCTGTTGCTGATCCCTCTGGGCTGGAGAATTGGAGTGATCTAGAGGCCAGGGTCTGAGGTGGATGGGGGTGCCTTTCCCTTCTCAGGAGGGTGTTGATGTGCAACCAGCTGGTTCTGTCCATGCTCTGGTACCAGTTTAACACCCTGAGCCTGCCCCCAGGAACCCTGGCTAATCTCCAGCAAAAGATCCTGGAATTTTTCTGACTGGGGCTGCAGTGGATCTCTGCAGGTGTCCCGAGGCCCTCTCTCTGGAGGAGAGTGGACAGGGCCTGGTCTGCATCCAACAGCCAAGACCATGCCTTCCACCTTCAGGCCCTGCAGAGCCTCCTTTACAATGCAGGTAATCCAGAATGCAGCATGCTGGTGAATGCCTTCCTCTGTCACCTCCAAGGGCTCTGAAATGACTGGCAGCTCTTTTAACTCCACCTGAGAGGTTTCCCGCAAGACCTCTGTGATTGCTGATCTTTACCAGTATCTTCTCAGGACCTGGAAGATATTTTCAATAATCAGGTCCACAGTGGCCACCAAGGGGGAAGATCTTCTTGCTGCACCCTGGTGCATAACTAAAGCCCTGTGTAAATCATGATTTCATGGACTGCACAGAAATCATGATTTTTCCAGCAGCAGGGAGGCAGAAGCAGGATGGTTATGTCTGCACCAGCCAGTGGGGAGAGGGAGATGAGGCTGACAACAAGCAGAAATTAAGAGCCCAGGCCTGCCGCACAGCAGCCCCTGGCAGACCTTGCTATCTGGGCTCTGTAGTTCCTCCCCCTCAGTCGTGAGGTGTGGGTCTTTAGTTTTGGACAGGCCTAGGCCTGCCTAACCCTGTATCTGCAATAGGTACACATTTCCAAAGCCTTCAATAAATGAGGCAGACTTAATTCTGACAATTATCTTTTGATATTCATATTCTATCTTCATATTCTTTTAACATAGGATTTTTGTATGTACTTTCCTCAACTTTTTAAAAAGCAAACTGGAAAAAAAAACCCAGCAGAAATTCCAATCCATTGCCCCCTACATGGGTTATCAGCATGGTTGTGACCTCTAGGTCCTCTACACTTGAGTGATGGAGTAGCAGTAGTGGGCTGTTATCTCTATTTGGACAAGCCATGAGAGGGGGGTGGGATATATATTTTGCTGGTTTCACAGTTATTTGTTAGAGAACCAAAGAATGTGGGGAGTCAGGAATCTGGGGTTCAATTCCAGGTTCTGAAGGGGAGCATGGTCTAGTCATTACAGACCTTCTGTCTTTCCCCCGGCTCCTATCCCCTCTACTCCTGTTTCCCCTGTACCAATGCATTATGATACAGGTTTTAATTACATGGTCCACATACCATTTTTTTCCACATGACAACCAATGCGTCTTTCAGTGCACACAATGGATATACAAGGATGCAGAATTAAGGTTGCATAGCAACCCTACATCTGGCATTTCCTAACTTTCAGGTACTTGACCTTGTAACCTATATAATAATCTTTTCAATGTGTTCATTTTTAAAATAACATGTGAGTCACTGCATGATAATTTAGAGAGTAACTAAATTAATTAATGGAACCTGCCGTATAGTATGTTGCCTTACCACAGTACATTTCTGCAATATATGGACTGATTGGTATCTATCTAGCTGCATGACATCTTTTGAATCTCCTAATTTGTTGATCCCTATCAGACCATAGAGAATCCTGTTCAGAGCAGCCAATGAACATTAGATGAATTTCTCCTTTATGTTAAGCATGGAAACATACTTGGTGACTTCTCATCCTTGTCCTCTAAGAGCCATCTCATTATAAAATCCTCTGTACAGTTTGACAAAATTGACAGCCTCTCCTCATGAGAGGCATGAACAGCAGACCTCCTGCTGGCCAGGACTGAGCTGTATTGGCCGAGCGTGTGAGAAAGCTCTCATGGCACTTGCCCAGACTATATGATACCTGGCTTGCTTTCAGTTACTGCTATTCATCTCTCATGTTCATTAATGCCAAAATTACATTGGTTGCCACTTCAAAGTTAGCATTTGCCAACAGTTATCACAGAGTGGCATCTGACATACCATAGCTTTATAGGAAATAACAGCGTTGGTGTGTCATGCCTGTTGACAAATGCTGACTTTTCATTGCAACCATGCAAAAGGGTTTTAAAGAACTCAGTGGGAAACAACCCTTTCTTTTCTCACACACCTATACATTCAGTTCACATAGATGGTTTTCTCTGCTGGCATATGAAAATATATGACTTGAGAGAACCATAAGTGCTGCAGTACCAGTGAGAATTGTGTAGGTCATGTTCTCAAATGAAATATTGTTATTCATGAGACATACTCTATTTCTTCTATGAAAATTCATTCCAGTATATTTTAAATTACTCTATTTAACTTTACTTTTTTTTATAACTGCTATTCAAAGGAAATGACAAGGAGTCACAGAGATTTAATAAAGGACAAGCATAGAACCTTAATCACATTAGATATCGAAGTAATACAGTTTTTATTGAGGTGTGCTAAAATGATTCTGGTGGTTGACAAATGGGTTACCAGTGGTTTATAGATTATATGGGTATTGAATGAGCTGCTATTTGCTCCTACTCGCTGCCAAGCCACCTTGCCCTCCTTCCCAAAAGAGGTTGTTTTAATTTTCATTATGCTACAGTTATGCCAAATTATGTTGCATCATTTGACACAATGAACCTACATATAAAAAATGTACTTTTCTCCAATGCAATGAAATGAGCCAAATTCTTTTGACAGAAAAGCCCAGCATTATATGTCAATGTGCTGCCCTCCACTAACTCAAGTGGACAGAAGCAGAAGCTTGCTGAACTAGGTTGGAGGGCATAGAAGTGAGGGGAACAGTGACTCCACCGCATGCTCCCCCTGCCCCCTGAGAACTGCGGAATGCCCTTTTCTGTGAGGCTATGAGTTTGGAGCTTTGCAATTTGGGATGGGGAGCTGAAGGCAGGGCCAGATCACAGCAGTTATCTGAGCAGGAGTTTTTATTGCTCCTAGAAACATCAGTACCAGTACCTCTGTTAGGCCCCAGTTCAGGAAAGCACTTAAACCCAGGTTTAAAGTCAAGCATGGGTTTAAATGTTTTCTTGAATCAGGGCCTTAAGGAGGGGAAGTTTGTGCTCGTAAAGGGGCAGAGCCAATGGCAGTGCAACTCCTAAGGCAGTCTTGCTGCTACTGATGGAGGCAGTCATTGCCATAGAGGGGACAACGACTCACGATGATACCTCTTTCTTTAATTGTGAATCTCCAGTGATTGGTGACTACCTCCCCTATGCCTCTTCCATCTCCATCTGAGGGGAGCAGCCCAAGAAAGTTCTGTGAGGGATAACCCCAGATAGTGTTCTAGGCCTTCAGTCTTGTTCCCATGGGTTTTACCACACAACAAACAATTTAAATTTAAATTTGCTTGACCTTGTATTGCAGGATAGTTTAACAAAAAAAAAAAAAAAGGTATTTTCTCCACATGTTCCCCAACATGCTCTTTTTGCTTAGGCTTGTAAACACTTGAGGAGAAGTCCTGTTTTTATTTTATTTTGTTGTTTATATACCTTCAATCACCATGTTTCTTAGTGGTGTACAAATTAATTAAATGTTCTAAACAATTAAAATAAAATTAGGCCCAATGATCCAGAGAGACAAGGGAAATACTTTGCAGAAGGAGAGGAAAAGGTAACACCTGCCCCCCAAAATAAAAAGCTGGGGGAAAATTGATCTGTAATAGAAAAAGACCTTACTCTGAACCTTGGAGACACTCTGACAGACATAGAACTGATTCTGGCAATACTTGTGTAACATTACTCTAGTGAGTAATCCCATTTACCTCAATGGAAATACTCACATGAGTAATGATTTTTTACTTCTTCAATATTTGGATGATCAGGCCATATTTAGGACTAACAGCCTAATCCCTTGTGATGCTGAGCATCCTCCACTCCCAGTGAAGTCAATGGGATTTGCTGGTGTTCACTCAGTACCTCACAGGATCAGACCCTCATGGGGATAAATAGCTGAGGTGAAACACAGGCAGAGAAGTATGCGTGCCTATTCGAATGTAATCGGAACACAGCGGACATGCTTTCTTTTCACCCATTTTCTGAAAAGCAGGCCATTTTTGTAATACTTCCTGATATCAGATTGTAATAAAGCAGCATCCTAAGAATGGATAAACGAGATGTTTCAATTTTATCCTTTTGTTTGTACACAGATTAAAACATGATCCCCATTGACTGTAGCCTATAATTGAATCAAGGATTCTGCTGCTGCCACGGAGTGTAGGAGTGACGCTTGAGTGGTTTATGAGCACCAGCAGCAGAACCTGAAGATTACATTTCATATTTGATTTTCAGGCGGTGATCATGCATTTCTGTTGATAATATATAGACACCAAACTAATAAATATATAGCTAATTGTAAATAGAAAATCTGGAGACGGAAATGGTTTAGCTATGGCTCAGTAAATTGTACATTATGCTATTTCTATGAGAGAGTCAGGAGCAGACAGGTCACTCAAAATTTGCATGCAGGATTGCATTGGGAATATTTTTCATATATTATTCATTAATAATTTGCTATGATTGTTTGAAATAGAGATCTCCTGCTCTAGCTTGATGTGGTAAATTGCCTTTTATCTTTTTAAATCTCAGCACAATTTTGAATGAGGAAATTTTCTTTTCTCCTACATTTCACATACAAGTCCCAATTTTCTTACTGGATTCCAAAGTACCCCTGGTTTCAAAACACTCATGCACAGCTGCCACTACATATGTTGCTGCTGAAAACTAAAACTTGCTGAAATAATCATTCCTCGTATTTTTAAGAGGCTCTGTTTTAGGCACTGCTTGACATATCTTGTTTCTTTAGAGAGCTTGAATTCCTATTATAAAACAGCAGCGACAACAACAAAAAAAGCAGGCTCCCCTCCTCAAACAATATTAAAAACTATCAAAGATCTCCTGTGTCATAGAAAAATCATTGCAGAATAAGGGTTTGGATTGACGTTTCTACATTATTGCCTATACTAGATATAGGTTCTTTACGTTTTAATTTGTGGAAAACAGACTAGATTGTATAAATAATACATTACAAAATATGACTGTAAAGTAAAATGCTATTTTTCATCATTCCATATGTATGGCAAAGAGGAGTGAATGAAGTATAAGCTAACAAAAACAATTGTGTATGTTTGTATGTTCCAATAAGCTCAATAGAAATTTTACTGGGCATTTCCTTCTCTCTTCCTACATTTTGGCACTAAGTGCCACCAAGACTAAGAGACTCCAGGGCCAACTCCTTGACTGATGCAAAACAGCAAGCTCCAGTGAAGTCAGCTACTACACTTATATATATATGTTGTGTCAATACATGATCCACAATAGTAACAAACAACGGAAAAAGCTCAGACAGGGAGTCAGGACTCGAAGGATTGTTCTGGCAGAGGCAGACAAAAATATCCAATGGCAATGTCTGGATGTTTAGTGAAACTGAATCTGTATGTTCTGAGGAAGATAAACAGGCTATAGAGAACAACTAACTAGTTCACCAACAAAGCAGAAAATGAGTAAGACCTATTCACAATGGGGCCAGGTTTTGCCCTGCCCTGAAGCCTCTTTACATTACTCTGGGAAAAATTGGCCCTGTTCGGGGTGGTCAGGTAGGGTTTCTGTCCAGCACAGAGCCAACATGTCAGCCTCTTTGCATTCCCTGATGGGGATATAGACAGGGTCAGGAAGGTGAGGGAGGAGGCATAGCTGGAGCACATGGCATTGCAGCTAGATGAGCTGCCAGATAACATATAGGGAGTTGTTACAGTGCAGCATCTCAGTCAAAGGTGAGCTCAGTTTACTCCCAGCCCCGAATCACAGCCATAGTTTTCAAACCTTTTCTAAAAATCCAGTTCAGGCAACCTTACTAAAACCACATAACCCAGCATTTTCAAACCCACACAACCAAAGTTAGCATCCTAAAGCCATACTTTGGCACACAGGTAGTAGTGTGATTTTCAAAGGTGTTTTGTATTTGAAGCTTCCTCTGGCCTCAACAGAAGCAGAGATTATTCAGCTATTTGTGAAACCCGGGACACTTCTAGTGTAGTGCCTAAATATTACTTTGGAGACTAACTTCAGGTTTGAAAAATTCGGCCTTAAAATTGAAATCCCGTGTTGACTGGTAAACACGAAACTGTTTCACAATCATTTGTTTTCAAATTAAAGCTGAAGGGTGAAATCCACCCTGTGTGGAGCTGGTAGAAGGGCTATATACCTTCTGTATAACACTTAAGTCCTCAAAATAGGACTTCAGCAGTAGCTGGGTGATATATAGGCCTGGTGCTTGTCCACTGCAAAGAAATTAATTTAATCCAATGAGAAAACAGCACACACAGAGCATAGCCACTCTGGTCACAATATTTTGTTGAGGAGAACAATAAAAAGGACAAAACATGGGGGGAGGGAATTGGGAGGAGACAAGTCTTCCTGTTTCTTTCTCTTTCAGAGACAGGGGGCCTAATTTCCTCTGACAGCAGTTTATGCTGTTATACCTCCATGGCGTCTATGAAGTAACTCCAAATTATTCCAGAATACACGAGTGGAGTATCAGACCAAGTATGTTATATTTGTAGTCACAGCTACAGGAAGAATGAAAGCAGAAAGGAATATAGAATGTGAAGCGGGTTAGCTGAACTGAACTCAATGCCAATTTACACCAGCTGAAAATCTGTCATAGTAATTACTTTCAGCAAAATTCTATTCAGCAAAAATTCCTGCTCTGTGAATACTAACAAGAGCTGGGCAAATACCACAAAAAATGTTTTTCATGAATATTCATTCAAATTTTAAAAGGAAGGAATTTATCCGTGCTCACGTCCCTTTTGTGTTTGCATTCTCCCAGAAGTTGAGCATTTAAGATTTACTTTCTTAATTACTCACAGAAAGAAAATGTTAAGCCCCATACTCCAGTTTTCACTCTAGATACAATATGTTTTATATGCATTGGGAAGCTACAAGGTACAGTAGGGTGACAGGATTCCCAAAGCCCCACACTACATTCCTGACATTGGGGTAACTGAATGAAGCAAAAAGGGTATGAACACATCTTTCTCAGCAAAGACTGCATATGCATACAGAGCATCATATCTGAACGTCTTACGTCTGCGGAATTGGTGGAAATCTCATGGGAGCAAGTTTTATCATGAGACTTTTATTTCTTCCTTCTTGTAGGAAGCAAGAATGTTGGTTTATTTGAAATTGTGTCCCATGCCAGCAATAATGAGGAAGCGTACCATCATTTGGGGGAGGGAGGGTGCAAAGCAAAATCCTGGAGAGACGTGTGAAGGGGAAGTGTTAAGAACTATTCTGCACCTCAAGAAAAGGTCCATTTTAATTTTTATTGGGCCAGAGAGAGAATGAGAATGACTCTACATAGCCTGCTGGGTAGCACACTCATCTGAGATGAGGAGACCCAGGTTTCAGTCCCTGCTTCAATTAATAGTCAACTATTTATACAAAGTGAAACATTTCCAGCTGGAGAAATTGAGAAAGCTTTGCCCTAGAATAGTCTGTAGCCCAGTGGTTTGGGAAGTCATGTGGGCTAGACCTAGGTTCAAATCCCTGCCCTATGTCAGAGGAAGAAGAGATTCAACTCTGCATTTTCCACATCCCAGGCAGAGGAGTACTCTAACCACAATGCTATTGAGTAAAAGGAGACTACTATTGCTTCTCCTCTAGCTGTCTTTTGTGTGGGGGTTGGTGTGCCTAAGCACACCTACAGTCTTGGGCCTCACAGGAGAGCAACGTGGGGGAATGCCTAGTTTGTGAATCCCACTGTGAGTTAGGTACTGATCTGCTCAGTGGTGTCAGGATTTAGGTGGCTGTGCCTGTACCAAAAACTGAGGCCACTAAGGACTTACCGGTGGAAACTTAAGTGCCTACAAGGCTAGGCAGCTGAGTGGTGGTTTTGTGAATTCCAGTGGTCCCTCAATGATGGGCTAAGGCACCTAAGTGCCTCTTTAGGAATCTAACTCTCCACCTTCTGAATCTGGCCCATAGAATCCGATCAAAAGTAACTGAAGTCACTGGAAAGACTTCCATTGACCGGAGTGGGCTTTGGATCACACCCTTTACAGCTTGATCCTGTAGTCCTTCTGTATTTAAAACTACTACTGAAGTCAGTGAGAGTTTGAGGTGTGCAAAGAATGCAGGCTTAGTTCCCTAGTAAAGACTGTAGGATTTGGCTCTGTAATAGTCTTCTGACAAACAGATTAGCAATAGATTGAACAGAGGTGGCTAAATATTGAAGAAAGTGCACTCTGTCGTTTAAGTAGAGCAAGCACTACTTTGAATCCACACTCTGAAGACTGTGCAGTGCAGATGTCTCCTATTTAGAGACATGTCTTTCATGATAGAGTCGGCTCTGTGGTTCATGCCTGCTGCTGGTCAAAGAATCACTTTGTAAGCCTCTGCAAGTTAAAAAAAAAAAAAAGAGAGAGAGAGGGAAATTATCTCAACAGGCAAGCTCCAATATATTCCAAGGTTACTGTTGTATAATTAATGGCATTACCAAATGGAGTTGAAAGTATAGAGTCTGCAAATAGCTAATAACTAGGATTAGATATATGCACTCCTGTCTTCATCCACGTTCTTATGGTTTCTTGTGAAGTCAATAGGGTTTTTCCACATGATGTTCTCAAATTCAGTACTGATCATTGACATTAAATACTATTCTTCTTCTAGATGATGATAGCAGTAGGATAGATGCATTACGTAGAAACAGTGGAAGGACATTTCCAAATGGAAGGATAGGTACAATAACATTTGTTCCTTTTTCATAGGATGATTTCATATAGCTGATTCCATTTAACTGTTAAAGGAATAAAACTCACTTCAAAAGTATGTAAAACAGTAGTTTGTGGAGTAATGTTGCAGAATGCTGGCAAATACTTTCAAGTGAATCCTTCTGGTATCAGACTCTTATGAGTCCAAAACCTCTCCAGCAAATAGCCAGTAGACTAGAATAAATCTGTTAAAGGGATGCAGTTTACATGCACAGAGGTTGTGGTTTTAAACACTATCAAAATTATTTTGGATTAATCACTCTCCTTTCTACAGTAAAGGTTATTTATATAGAATGCTTAAAAAAGGGAGTAACCTGAATATCTCAAATCTCCTCCTAACCTTCTACAGTAAATAGCAAAGCATTAGCTCTGTGCGCACCTTAGGATCCAGACTTTAATTATATCTTTCCCATGTTTACATGAACTTTAGTTTGCTTTTCAAAAGCCTCATGGAACAATTCCTGCAGCTGACCTGTGTGTAGTGGTGAATTTCTCCATAAAGTGAGTATTGATGAGCTGAAAAGTTCAGTGAACAGGAAAATTCTGCTGCTTTTATTGCCAGTGTGACAGGTTACTTTATTACCATGCCTTTCACAGCAATTTAACAGTTACCCTGGTAACGGATTCAGTGAGGTAATGGGATCACAGGCATTAGAGAAGAGGAAAGGCTAGCTATGAGAGAAAACCATCTGCTGGCTTATGTTCTCGGGGCTGTTTGCTCACTAAGAGCTTCTGACAATCATTGTACTTGTATGTAAATGAGGCAGGTTAAACCACAACCCTGCCCTATTTAGCTGTACTCTGATGATTTGTCTTTCTAATTCTATTGAAATAATAATCAGGATTTGTTTCTGATTAATTAACTAACCTTTTGGTAAAAAGATTAGATAACGAAATTGCTGCCTATTCAGAGATAATGAGATTTTTATTACTCTGTCAAAAGGGGGGAAAAGTACATTTATGTGTCACCAGCCACCATGTCAAGAGAGGAAAATAAAGATTTAAATCTTTGTCAGACATTTATTTTCCTCCACAGATTAAGTGTGTACTTAATTCCACGGGAACACATCATCTTGTTTAAAGCATTTATGACGAGCTTTTAAAACAGCAAATAAAGTAATAAACACATTATAGACCGGGACGTTTTTGGTGCTAATTTGTTTCAAAAAATATCTCCTAATGGAAGAGAAACACTTGGAGATTCAGAAATCTGCCTGTACTGTGTGGGTGTATTTATATAACTGTGAGAGTGTGAAGAAAGCAGTAAAATCTCAGTGTGAGCACTTTAAAATGACATATGTAAATAGGCTCTTTTATACTCTACCATACAGACATGCCTAATACTTGTAGTAAATTCATTTATCTGCAAGAGTTTTATCTCTTCCTATAAAATGCCAGTCTGTGACTGACATAGGTGGAAATAATTAAATAAAATATAAATGTAAACATATTATTCAGTACCTTTCATTAAAGGATCACAGTGCTTCACAAGGTGCTCAGTGCTACCCAAGATTGTCAGACAGTGAACAAGTGGCTGAGCTGAGTTTGGAAGCCACGTGCCCTGAGTAAAAGTCATGTACTCTAACCAGTAGATTTCCAGTCCTTATTCAGTTAGTCTAACTGAATTAACAGAACCAGAAAGTGAAACTTTTTTTAGGTAGCAGTCACCTGCAAATTATCAGTGAATATCAACTGGACTGAGTGGGATTTTTTACTTTAGCGATGGTCTAGTCTTCAAGGCTCATTTTGTGTCTGAAGCCACACAAAATAGAGCCTTTGTTATGCCATTTCTTCAAAATGTATGCATTGCTAAATAAGTGGCAGATGCATAAATATTTTGGAGCATTTTGTAATCTCTTGCACCATGACACAAAATGTGAGGTATAATGTAAGTTTAAATGATTGACAAATGGAAGTGGAATGACTACACATTGTTATTGTGCCAAATAACTCGTTTTTGTTTTTTTTAAATTTTTACAACAGTCACAATTAAAACCGCAGCCCTGTAAACTTTAATTTAATTACTGTAATTCCTTAATTAATAAATCATGAGAAAGAAATGTGATAGTACATTTCCTGTCATGCATACAAAGCAAGGAAAAATATAGGACATAGCAGAGCATTTTGCTGAAGTGGAGTTAATGAATGCGCTTTCAGATTTGATGCGACACTTACATTGGTGACATTTGGTGTGCTCTGTTGCTTTTACTTTTGTACATTAAAATGAAAGGCTTTTTCCTATTCTGAAAGTCTGTGTTTCTCCACAGTGGTGTGTATAGCTGAAAGCCAGTCAGAAACTCGACCCACTTAGAAGAAAAAATATCTTTACTACATAGATCTGATTCTGAGCTTGTTCCTATCTCGTCCCCATATCTTGTGGTTTTCTCCTCAGTTTATGGTTACTGCACATTACAACCATTCCTTTCTCCCTGGATTATTACATATTGTAGCCCTGACAGAGAATAGAAATCAAAAAGCTTTTTTTTGCTAAAAGAAACTCATTCTCCCGCAAAAATTCATATGTTTCTGATCCTTGATAGGGAAGCATATTTCTGGGAGGCTACCAACTGATAAGCTTTGTCTTTCTCTTGCCCTATCTTTTTTCCCAAGGTGAAATTTAGGGTTAATATTAGTGATTATTAAAATTAGAAAAATGTTTTATTGAATGATCTCAGTAAAGAATAAGTATAGTTTTCCTTTTTCCAGATAATGACATCTGCAGCTCTACGTTTTCATGAAATGACTATACTTAACAAAAACATTACTTCATTTTTATGGTATTTCTTTTGTGCCTAGGAGCTACCCTGTAATTGTTCACTTCAATTACAACATTACTATTTTAAACTGAAACCCATTTTATCTGCATGCCAGCTTTTTATTTGTTTTACCAACTATATCTATTTCCATTACTGCAAGGCTGATGGTTTGTCTCAAGAGGAAATCAAATCCATTAATTCAGAAATTTCAAGCACGGCTGGCTCTGCCATAAGCAGCATTTCTTATGCTAATAGCAAATGTGCTGAGACTGAAAAGAACTGACACAGCTCTGTTTTTTATCATAACTTAAGCATTTATGTAAAAAGGCAAATCTAATAGTACTAGGAAACTGTAAGTGTTATATATAATTCACTTTACTGAGTTCAGCACTGGGCCCTGGTTTGTGCAACAATGGTTTAAGTCATGTTGCCCGTGTTTTTAACTTAATGGACATTTTGGGTAAGATTTTGATCTTGGTTACCCCAGTGTAAATCTGGAGTACTTCCATTGACTACAGTGGAGTTACTTGGATTTACTTTGGAGGAAATTGAGATCAGAATCTGCCCCTTTCTATTGAGCCAGAATACTGGCTCACAATCACAACAGACCAATCAGATTCATGTGTGCAAATATGTAGACAGATATAGATATATACACAGAGAGACCTTGGAGAGAGAGCAAGCAGAATTTGGGTTTATTTTAAAGGTAATGTAGGTATTTCCAGGAAAGGACAGCCCCCTTTCCCCAACCCCCCCAATGCAACACAAATGTAAACCCACTTCCCTCCTGTCTCTTTCTCATTTAATGCACTTAGTTCTGTTGTATTACATGGATTGTGTTCAATTAGATAGCTTAACAAGATAAACTGACTTTGACCCAGAAAAAACAAACCTGATTGCTGCTGAGTTCTGCATAAGCTTTTCCAGGCATCGTGACCTGTTTATGTCAAAGCAAAGTATAAGAGGTCCCTATCATGAGGTCTGAATCAATTTCTGAGATCTTTTAAAAAAAAAAAGCACAAAAAGCTCTCTACCATCTTTGCCCTCCATTTTCGCTGCAAAACCTTTCAGTGCTGTAAATCAGATCTCGTTGGGAGCTCTTATACACTGGCTGCCGATAAGCTGTTGAGAAGTAGACAGGGCTTTTAGGAATTGCTGAACCATGAAGCTGACCTGCTTAGTGTTTTGTTGTCGGCTATTAAATCCAGGATTGGTGTTTTAAGATGATTCTGCTTTCTTCTTCCCTTGGCCTGGTTAAGCAACTCTACCCCCAGCTCATTATTTAGCTGATTAAAATAAAAACCAGAATGAGGAACCTGCTGTTTGAGAATACTACCGTCACCCATCAAATTAATGAGAGTGACTTAACGCTGATGTACTTTATGGGCTTTAGCGATTTGACACTAATTTTGCAACTAAGAAAAGCTTTACTAACTGTACACACCGCTCTGCTTTTGTTGGCAGGGGAATGTGATTCTTTTTCTCCAAAAACAAACTCTAAATCTTTTGTAAAGATGCATTCTTTGCTTGACACATTGTAAATGGATCCCAATTGTGTAGCACAAGCTCTCTTCATTTTTTGGTCAACAATTATGCACCAAAAGGCTTGCTTGACATGGTAAATGAATATATTTTAAACTGTAATACCTTTTTAAGACTTGCCCAGTGTTGTAAATATGGCCATTTGTTTTTTTCACCATGCCTATTACTAGACAGTTAGAAATGTGCTGATTTTTGCATAAACCCTTCATACTGGAAGAGAAATTAAATGTGCTGTTTTATTTTTCCTGTGTTTTATGAGTGTTAACAAGAGCAGTGTTTTAGAAAACCCATACCAAATAAGGCTCCATAGCTGTTGCTGCGGAGTCAAGGAAAAGCCACCAGGTGAGTAAGTTCATTGGGGTTTTATGTACATATGCATGCATGTGTGTGTGAGATACACACAGAGAGAACCCCAGTGAAACATACTGCAAAATAAAACCATAATGAGCTCAGATATGTATCCCAAGTTCACCCACTGGCCACTGCATAAGCTTTAAGGCTGAAGGAGATAAATTAAAGTCTGAGGAGAAAAAGAGAAGCACTTAACTCCAGAGATGGACCTATACTGTAAAGTTAAACTCTGAAGCCAATTTTTGCAAGGTCTGGGTGTTTGGAGTTTAAAGTGTTTGAATCTAAGTATTGTTTTAGGTCCCAAATATTTAAAGCATTAGTCCAATTCAACTCCAGTAAAGTTAAAGGAACTCTTTCCATTGACTTTAATGTGTTTTGGATTGCCCAGTTTATTCTGAGAAACTCAAAATTTGAATTTGTTAAAATATAATCTATATCATCATAATATGATCTAAAATGGATATTTCTCTTTCTAACTTACTCACAATTTGGGAGAAAGCTGTAAGAATCAAACAAATATACACCACAAAACAAGCTATACCAAACAATGCAGTTTATCATGTTATAATAAAAATGGAATTCAGTTATATATCATGCACCCAATTATGTGTGTGCAGTTTGTTTTCTGAAAATGTTATTGCTTAACTCCCTTCCCATCCTCCCACCTGCCATGTCTGGTTTTTTCCCCTTTGGTTGTTTGTTAGGGTTTTTTGCGGGTTTTTTTAGAATACAAATCAAGGCTCAAAAAACTCAGATCCAGTTGCTGGTTCAGTCAAAGAGGGTTTGGTTTGGGTCTCTTTCTAATTTTGGAAGCTATGTATAAGACAGACTGTATTTCCTGCTTCCTAGGTTATGCAAGTTTTGTCTCCCTCTCTTTATTTTATAGGATTACATTTCACTGCAAGCCTAATATATGCATTCAAGCTTGCATTGATGAGCAAGCTTATATGGCAGTAAGATCACAGGCTTGGAGGGGGTTGTTTACCAGGGTTCACACAGCTCTGATGCTCAGTTCACTGCTGTTCTCCGGATCTACAGAATAGTAAAATAATAATGCTAATAGAACACAATAGTAACTTAACAGTTATATTTTACTGGGACTTTTTCACACTTAAGGAGAAGAGAAAACATTGTATTGTTTTTATAATTGTGCAGGGCAAATGCAGAAAAATGAAGACTGTTACTATAGTAATAATTCATTTCTGACACTGTAGCCATAAATTTGTGTACTGGTATTACGTAAACCACCTGATTTAGAACAGCAGTAGTTTTTTAATGTCATTATTTCCAATTTAGTTAATATGGTTCCTCTATTAATGATCAGTCTTGTAACTAACATTTTCAGCTTCAGAAATTATTTAAT
Organism: Lepidochelys olivacea; assembly: GCF_965140295.1. Taxonomy (NCBI): domain Eukaryota; kingdom Metazoa; phylum Chordata; order Testudines; family Cheloniidae; genus Lepidochelys; species Lepidochelys olivacea. The sequence continues at coordinate 80,429,778 of NC_140415.1, read as the reverse complement.
CAGAAATGCAATTTTAAATTTAATTTGGATAACGGATAATAATTATTGTCACTCCTTCAGATTTATTATACAAAAGAGCCTATTCCTGGATCTAAGCTTCTTTAACAAAACTTTAAAAATACAATCAACTTAATTGGCATAACTTAACCCCATAGCAAAAAAAAAACCCCAAAACAAAAAACCCCAAACAAAACACATTAGTAATCTGACATAACATAATATCCTACTCTCTCTCCAGAATGTGTAGCCTTCATGCAGTTCTCACCTTCCTGAAAGCTTGAGAAAGAGCACAGCTTATGCTGTGTGCTCTGACAGTCAATAAAACTATTTTGGACCACGGATAGGGAGAGTAAGTAAGTCATGGACCAGTGATAGAGAATGCCCCACCAGCTGGGGAGGGGACTGCAGTTTGAATGCCCCAGTTGATCACAATTGCAGTAGCATCACATGGGAAGAAAGGTAGTCTTTCAAATAGGCAGATCCCACACTATTTAGTTGTTTTATTTATTCGGATATATACAATATTTATGGATCAGCAGGTCCTTGCACACATATACCTGAATAAATCAATATTTCTCATATGATTTTTAAATTCATTGGGCCAAAATCATTTCTGGAGCAAATATAGAGAGCAAACCATCTCTGATGAAAGCCTGTGTAGATACTCACTATGCCCCTGCAACTACAAAAACTTACAAACATGTAAATACTGTAAGTACTGCTATTGAGGCCAATGGAACTACTCAGTAAAGCTGGTTGGGAATTTTTCAATTAAATCTTTTTTTTGTTGGAAAACACCAATTTGTCAGAACTAAGTCAAAGAGTTGGTTTCAATGAATTGCCTACTTAAAAAAAAACTATAATAGCTGAAAAGGAGCTTAATGGTTCATTAGACCTTGTGTGGGCCACCTGCACAGAGGTAAATTTCACCCTATATATTTAAACAAGATATTTTATTCCCCATTATGCTGACCTTCAGGACCACCAGTGTAATACCTAACTGTATAACAGCAACATCTAGTGACTAGTGCCCAAGAATATCCCTTTGCTAAGTTGGTCAGCAATAGCCAATCAACTGTAAAGCTATTTACATAATACCTTAGGGGTCTTTTCTTACATCAGTGCACATGCAGAATTCTCATTAACATTAATGGAAGTTATGTGCAGGCATGAAAATAAAAAGACTCCCTAATTAGGAATAATGGAAGATCAGGCACTTGTGGCTCTTGAAAGGCGGTGACAACCATGTTTACTTTAAAATCAATTAAACATTGGAACCAATGGAGAAAAATAAAAGTATGTGAAATGGAAATGGAGTAAGTTAACTTATAGTTTGAAGAGCTGTCTAGCATTCTGTGGAACATCTTCATTTATAAGCATAATGGTTTTACTCCTATTATTTTAATGCAAAATGGACTAAGTAATTTAAAAGAAGCTCTAGTGGTATATGGTAGGTGTATGAACAAAAATGCTCAGCTCTGGCTACCCCTCATTTCAGACCTTCCAGAGCACGGCAATTTGCTAAAACACATACATCGGAGTGATTTTGGTCACTAGTTTAGATGAGCATAATTTTGGGTATGGTATCTCTCAGTTCATACATTTCACAGTTTGATAACTTTGACTTCTATAGCAATAAAAATGTTAGCAGGGAAGACTTTATATAGGGACTGGGAGGGAGAATCTGTACATATTTTTGCTTCTTTGTATTCCCCCAGAAAGCACAGAGATTACGTCCCTATATGAACATGCATAGTTCTCATAGTTCTTTCTGCATAACATCTCTAAGATGCAGCCTTTTTTTAATCTATCCACAGCTAGAATTCTGATCCAAACTCTTATCATCTTCCGTCTCCATTGCTGCAGCATCTTTTTCTCTGATCTTGATAAATGTAATCTTGGTCCGCTCATCGCCATTCAGAATGCTGCTGAAAAGAGCATTTTCCAAACCTATTCCTTTGACCATATTACCCCTCTGTTTGCATCCCTCCACTGTCTACCTCTTCTGTGTTGCATCAGATGTAAGCTGCTTGTCTTCACTTTCAAGGCCATTCACTCTATCTCTCATTTGCTATCGAGGTGTGGACTTCTGATGCCAGTCTCCATCGCCCACTTGTTAAATTTTGAAACAATTAAATGCTTTCTTCCAAGCTTCCCCCTCACACTTGGGAAAGCTGCTCATAAACATCTGCAAAGCTACCTCATTATCCACATCTATATTATCCCTCCTCAGTACTCTCCTTTGAAGTCATGCCTACAAAAAATGACAATGGCAAGGCTGCTAGTGTGCTGAGACCACTGCCTATTATGCTGACCAATATTGTGTTATTATTCCTTCCTCTCCCACAGAACCAAACATGAGCACCCCTCTTCTTCCCCAGGCAGATAGCTATTGAAGTCAACAGGAGTCCTTTGTTTGACTTAGTGGGCTTTCAGTTAGGTCTATAGTAAGCAGAAGATTCATTGCAGGGGAGTGGAGGACAAGTGGATAAATTCCAGGCTAGGATTTACTTAAGATTGTAAGGTAAAAAAGTGTTATCTTAATAATTCTGCACCAGTTTCAGACAAGAATAGGGTTCCTTTAGTCAGATAAATCTCTTGGAATAATTTGTTTAAGAGTTAACGATTGAGAGAATCTTCCTTTAACAATCAGATAATTTTTATCTGAACTAGTCAAAGGCTTAAGGAATACACTTAGTGCACATAATAAACAGCTGGTTCTTATCTGATCGACAGAGATAAAATTACTAGAAGAGTTGCTTTAAGATTTTCAAAAGCACCTAAGTGACTAGTGAACCTAAGTCCATTTTCAATTGACTTTAGCACTTAGGAACCAAAATCTCATTAACTTTCAAAGGGCCAGATTTGGGGCACCTAAAGATGTAGACATGTGCCTAGTGGGAGTTTCAAAATCACCTAGATACCTAACTTTCATTGATGTAGGCACTTTGAAAACTCAATCCTTGATTTATATTATAAACATGAACTTAAAAATGAGAACTTTATTGTTGACAAGGTGGATAATTTTCTTTTAACATTCTAAACGAGCTTCAAAACATTCATGTTGGTTCTGAAACATGCAACTAAGGGTGGGGGCAGTACTGGGCCAGGGAGGCTTCACCCCTCAGAAGCTGCCAGGCAATCCCCACGTGGATGGGACAGTTTAAAAAGGCACTGGTAGGGCAGAGGGGAAGGAGGGCTGCACCAGGAAGTGAGGTTGATGCCTGGAGCTGTGCGGAAGAGTGACTGCAGTCCAATTTGGAAGTGGTGATCCCTTCCTCCCCCTTTTATTTGGAGTTGGGAGCCCAAGAGAGGTCCCAAATGAGGTGATATGGTCCCGCTGGCAGAGTAGGCTGATACTGCTACGACCAAGACCATGACCATGCCTCAACTGGAGAAGCCACAGCCTGGAAGGAAGTGTCCCAGAGGTAGCATAACTTGGATAAGACCAATGACTGCTCTGGACACCACAACATCCCTTTAAGGCCCTGGGTGTGGCCCTGTTGGGGCCCTAGGTGGAGACCATGGATCAGCTTATGATTTACTCACAGACTTGTCACTGAATATATTGCTTTGTGTGTTAGATATTCACAATTAAAAATCTGAATTGTGTTGCTTGAATTCATAGGTCATATGCTACGTTCTTTCACTGAATAAGAATCATTCTTAAAATACAAGGGAGGTGCAGTTCTTACAATTGGACATTTGAAAACCACTTTTCATGAATATTGTGCAATAGCTGCTTAAAACTAGCTGTTTTTGTGCATTCAACTGCAGGAAATTTATTTTAGTGACTACAGAAGGACCTTAAAGACAACCAAAGGAAATTCATCATAAAGTTCCAATGAATGTGAATAATTTTTAGCAGTATTCACTCAGCCATTTGGGAATCTTTAGATAGACTGCTTTACATCCAAGTTGTTACTCTATAGAAAAAATGTATTTCTGCAATAGCTAGCGATGTTTGAATATCTGATGTAGCCCTTTCCTGGAGGTGTGGCTCAAACCTTTGCCCTAATATTTGCTACTTGGAGTGGCTTTTCCCCTCTCCTGACGTGAGTTGGATCCTGTGTTTTTTTTTTTTTTTATGCCTGGTGCCTCTACCCAAAGTGACTCTTCATTGTGCCTGAGATACAGGGGGTGCTGTCCCTTTGGGAAAATGAATAACACTACAACTGCTGGCAAGGAGTATAAAACCCAGTGCACAAGCAACAACAAAGTATTTGAACACAAACCCCAGTAAAGACATGACACACTCGAACACAACAATATAACAAAAGGGGGACTTTATAGGGAGCAGGAAAATAGGATCTGGGGAAGGATAGGGTTAAGGTTAAGTAATGAGTATGAACACATCAACAAATTTCCCACCTCACAACACTCCCAACCCTTCCTAACCCCCAGTTCCCTCTCTGGCACCTTCCCCAGGCAGATGGTGTGCTGGGAATAAGTCTAGAACTCAGTGCTGTGAACACTGGCTGACTTTTAAAAAGTCTTTGCCTCTGGGTGGAGCTTCCTGGTCAGTAGCCAGCACAGGGTCAGATCTTTGCTAGCTGGATGCTGGACTCTGCAGGGCTGGAACTGTTTGACTTAGATACCGCAGCAGGTCAAAGACTCCATTTGCAGCGATGGGGAGTTAATCAGACACTCCCTGCACTGTTCTACTTCTCTCTCTGCTCCCAAACTCAGAGCTCAAAACTGAAATGAAAATTGGGATGAAGGATCACTTTGATCCAATTTGGTTTTAGAAACTGAAGACAAAAATCAATTTTCCTATAAAGTTAAAAATAACCCACCCTGGCAAAGATATATCCTGGAGTTTGAAATTTGGGGGAAACGTGACAAACTGTTTGCTGGAGACACAAAGGACTTTAACATGACAAGGGATCATCTTATTTAATTCAAAGCCTGTAGCTAACTTTAGGTTGGCTTCGTGGGACTTTCTTTAGTGACATTGTAAGTTAGTATTGTTTTGTTTGCTGCCTTTTATTATATGATTTTCTCTGTAACTTTTGTTTTTATATAGGGCAGTCTGAACTGGAAATGAAGAATATTAAATTGAAATACTCACTGCTGGAGAGTTTTGGAGAGAAGGAACCTAAATTCTGACCTCAGAGGAAGTGAGTGAGGAATGGAGGTAATGGGATCCAGTCAGAAATAAGGAGCAATGATTCCCATGTTAAAATGTTTCCAAATAAGGACTGGTGCAGGGACAGCTGAATAATCTGACCATTACTTGGCTTTGTGGCAGTTTTTAAAGAGAATGCATTTATGTTAGCTATCTTTTATCAGTAAGGTATGTATTGTTTATCAGAACATTTGGCTTTTATATCAAGTGTTTGATCAAAAGGCTTATAGTTACAAATGGATTTGTCTGTAGTCTATCACTGAAGGTACACCTGCATCCATAGTATAAAATTCTTAGGTCTGTCTTCCCTGCTGATATTTGTACATTCGTTATAAAATATATCAATATATTATTCCCAAAGCACCAAGACACTCCATATATCTCAGGGAAATCACTCCTCAAGAAATGAAACATCAACTAAGGTTTGTAATAATTGCTCAGACACTACAGCTGTGCAAAACTTTCACAACAAAACCCCAAATCAGGCAAATCTTGGGAATTCTAATCAATTAACTAGAATCACAAACCTGATATCTTTGTCAAAACAGCAACAAAAAGGGGAGTGGGGAGGAGTTAGATTATCCAAAGGGGAAAGAGGGGAACCTCAGGTGTCCAAGTAGAAGAAATAAGTCAGTCAACATATTCCATTTGTCTAAATTGAACAAGTCACAATGTCTGCATTGCTAGCTGGTATATTAGTAAAACTGTTCATACTGTGTTAAAGCATATTTATCAAATGCGTCCCTTGGGCCTCCACGGTGGCTAAGGGTTGTGATGGGAAAACCCCAAAAGGTTCAGAGACCAGGTTCAATGTGCATAGCATCCAAACACTTTGGAGCTTATTTAAATCATATGAACTTTCTGAGACCCCAGCCTTCTTCCCTATCTATTCCCCATTCTGCAGCAGCAGGACAGAGAATGTCACTGCTGCATCCCATTGTTTTGGGCCCTTTAAATTTTACAAGCACTCTGAAGCTAATGTGCTACTGGGATTTTATCATCCCCGATCTCACTAATTGCTGTGAGCAAACATTGTTTTCTTCATGCTATTCATGGCACTTTTAATGTTCTGTGAGGTTAATGTTTCTTAGCCTTTGAAAGTTCCTTGTTCTTGTTTACCTGTCTGAAGTTTGACAATGTCTGAGGGGAAAGGATAATTGAGAGGTGTGCACGCACTTAGATTCTTCATCACAAAGGGTATCTTCATTGTATAATAAAACAGTGAGTCTGACTTTTAAATGAACTGAAGTAAAGGAATCTTAAGGCCAGATTCACTCCAGTGCCAAGCAAATTATGCTTCTCTGATTCTCATTTGTACCCAGCCCAGCCCATTGATGTAAGATGAAGCTTTTTGGGTCTGCCCTAATTTTCACCAGCTTCCTGAGGTCCTTATACAACCTTACACCAATTGTGAATTGGCATAGCACAGGCGCACTCCTGCCCTAGCATATGTCAATACACCTTCTCCAGCCTTTACCCTAGGGTGTAAGAGGGTGGGTAATTGGCATGGGACTGTCTACACTAATTTATGCCACCCAAGAGCTTCCCAACAATAGGGGAATTCTCCCTAAGAGCCACATTTCATTGGTTTTGCTCTGACTGAGTGGTGCAAAGTGGTTGGAACAGGAGGAGACAATCTGTGCCTTCAAAACTAGGCATGAAAGAGATTTATATAGCCATATAATTCATCTCCTAGACAGTGCAGGGTTATTCCTTAGATTTTGGCTGGCTGTGCACATGAGTGCCAGAGATCAGGAAAGGATGCAAGTAACATTTTCCTCTTTGAACCTTCTTGCAGGGGAGAGTTATGTTCTTCAGGGAATAGAACCACAAATAAATTCAATTTATTAATTTGTAAATATCAGATACATAACTTCTTGCTGAAAAAAACACAGTTAACATTCAGAATCTGATTCTCAACACCTATGGGAGTCCAGGGATACACACACTCATATGACTAATTTGGAAATGTGACTATTATGAACCCTCATGAAAATTGGATATTTCCACATGACAGTTATCGAGTGTCCATGCACAAGTTCAGTAATTTTGCACATAGATTAGATGTATATTTTCTCACACAGTTTTGTATATAACCCTGGACTCCTGAATCTTTAAAAAAGATCAGGTGCATCGTTTCTATATTTTTCTCTTGTTCTCTGAATTTATGGGCCAGACATTCAGCTGGAAGGAACTGGTATATCTTCATTATAATCAACTGAGCAACCCCTCCGGATCTCTCTTACTGGTAAAATTGGAACCATTATCATTTAAACGTGTCAGGGTTCACAGTATATCAACACAGACAACCTTATTTGTGGCATTTCTTAATTTCTGAGTGCTTGACATTGCAACCTTAATGTTCTTTTAATGCAGTTTTTTGTATGTAATTTCCTAGAGGGTTTTTTTTTTTTTTTGGTTTTTGTGTATGTTTTTTTTTAAAAGCAAACTGAAAAAAAAAGTAACTCCATTATATGGAACCATAATGAAATCTCACATGGGTCATTAGATCATCAACAAGATTGGAACCCTGAAGTAACTGGTAGCAGCAGGCTTTTATCTTTGCTGTGGACCAGTCATTAATGGTGGATGAGACACACAGGTTGCCTGTGGCTTACATAACTATTGCCTAAACAACAAATGAATGCTGAGAATCAAAAATTTGTGGTTCTATTTCTGACTTGAAGGAAGTATGGTGTAGTGGTTGCAGAGGGGGGGCACAGCCATGAACATAGATTTGGCACATTTTCTGAAAGATAATGCGGCTAAGTGGATAAGGCTTGTCATATCTGAGGCCTGGGTTTTCAACCCAGCTTTGCCAGAAACAACATGGTGAAACTTCTCATTTAACTTCTTTGTATAATGTGTGAATGTTATCTGATCACCTCCTATGGTACAAAAAAACAGTTTGGCCTGAAGCAGAGAGCAAGCATTGAAAGTTTCAGCCTGATCAGTTAAAGTTGGTCAAAGTTATAAGCAACTGAAAACTGGGTTTATAATGCAAAACGTTAAGAAACTTTGACTATAGACAAGCTCTTTTGGGGGCGCGTTAATGCCCTATCCTCATTTTCAATGTTGTGGCAGAAAACAGTTGTTATATATACATCAGACCCTCGCTAGAACATGCGTCTATATAGTGCAAATTTGCATATAACGCAGTCGCGGCCATGGATCCTAAATTTAATTACTTTAATTGGAATTCATTTTAATGCAGTCCCTGCTATACCATGGTCCCCACGTTAATGCAGTGCCACACATGGATCCCAAATTCTGCATTCTAGCGAGGGTCCGGTGTACTTCATTTCCATATATGTACTGCACCACTTGAGAAAATTAAATGGAAGTTGATTCTGGATGGATTTTCTGATATTTATGTTTCTAAAACACTGCATTTTGTGGGTCTGTTGGGAGGAGACCTGTCTAAAGTCCAGATGGGCTAAAAATATGGTTAGACTTGTGTTTAAATATGATGTGAATTATGATTCTTTTCCTAGTGCAGTAATTTCTTGTTACAGGTGTTTATTAAAACTCATGTAGTGAATAACGGCTGTACTGTATGTACTTAAAACATTTCCACTGCTCCTAGGTCTTTACTTGTGATCTATAATGTGAGTACTTCCCTGCTGGCAGTCTTAAATTTTGATATCTAACTCTAAAATGTGATACTACTTTAAGTTACAGGGCGTAAATATAATTCAAGTCCTCTTTTCATATTAACTATTGAACATGTAATTGGGGGGCTGCTATTGTGTCCATGGTATATATGCCTTACGTTAATGGTAATGGGAGCTAGCTATAGGCATGCGTTGGTAAAGGAGGGTGCTTTGGCAATATATTTACAATATAAACAGAAGGTAGTTAAAAAGAAATGATCTACTAAATAAAGACCAATCTAGTTTTCAAATTTTAGAATCTGCTAGATGGGATCATCAAATAATCATAGGAATATGTTATTGTTATTAAGATGTGAAATCCTCTACTGAGGCCTTGTCCTGCAAAATCTTGTGCTTCCTCCATGAGTAGTCCCACTGAGGTCCATGCAAGCATTATATTTGTAAGTAAGTGTTTGCAAGATCAGGACTTGGATTTGGACGTTCAATTTGGGTAAGCTCCCAGAATTCTGGATAGTGATCTCTGAACAATTTGCACTTTGTGACTCTGCAGAACAGTGCTAGAAATCTCATGAGTCGGATTTTTATCACAAAACGTCTATGTCCTGCTATGGGTTGTGCCATAATGCAGAAGAATCGTGCAAAGCTGACAAAATAATATCTTAAGTAAACTCCTTTTTCTATATTCAGTACAATTCTCACCTAAGAAATGGATGTGTATTTGAGACATGATTTGTATTCTGATAGTATTCTTTAGTACTCGCGGTCACTTGCCTATATTGCTGCTGCTCTTTTATTGTCTTTTGCTGGGCACTGCAATTATAATTATTATAATCTCTTCTTCTTCTTCACCTCTGCATCCCAGTTATGTGGTAGATCCTGGCATATGTAGAGGACAGATGCCCACCTCCTGGGTTAATCTTTCCAGCATTAACATAAAGGCATTAGCTCATCTTCCTTGATACTGCCAGCAGATGCCTGGAAATTTGTCTCTTGGGATCATGTAGAACACTGTTACTACTGTCAGTTTGTTGATCTCATCTAATGTTTTCATTAGTTAGGTCCTGTCATATGTCAATACACTGTTATATGCTAGAGAAGTTCTTCACAAAGGATGAAAGTCAAACACCCCATGCAAAGCATGAGCAAAAAGGCTTTGTGCTGGGAAATATGTGGAGATAAAGGGATGGCAGTAGAGCTTTGTAACATGTCCATCAGTGGCTCTCAGCCTATGGCCTGTAATAGTCGCTATGGCCCCTTTTTCCCTGCCTCCTCCTTACCTTTGCTGACATATTTGAAAACAGAAGAGTGTGTGCCTTCCAGGCACATGGAGGTGCAAAGACCACCTACATGGCTGCTTTCCATGTGCATAGTCAGCATGGGATTCCATGGCCCAGGAGCCTTGTGCAGATTCTATGCAAATTGGTGGATCTCACCCAGAGACATAGGCCTTGGCCATCCTAGTAAAGAAAACAGGATCTCTTCCCAGGCCAGTTTCACTTGCCTCAGACCTATTAGTGAACCAGAATTAAAATGTGTAGCCTCTCTAATATGTAATAAAGTTGCACGTTTTTACCAGGCATGCACAGAAAGCATATGGGTTCCATAACTGAGCTCAAGAGTGTTATATTCTGGATTCACTTCCCTCCCTAATGACTGCCACCAGTCTGAATCCAAAATTAATCCAGTTTGGTCTTTGGTTGTACGGTTTATGCTCTACTTCCAATGTTGACAGGACGAACACTGGATGACTTAATTATGGAGAAACAATATTGCTAGATACAAATAGATTTACATTATTTCTACATACAGTCATCTGGCAACAGAGGAAAACTTGGTGATATAGGGTTTTATTTCTTTGAGTCTGAAATAAATGCATTTCAATAACCTTAAATATGATAAACCTACCAAAAGAAGGAAATTCAGAAGTTCAGTTTTTGGTCTGGAAATTACACTAGAATGTTGGAAATTTCATGAATAGAGACACACATGAGATTTTCTGTACCTCAGGTGGACCAAAAATGCTGCTAGAATAACCCTACTTGCATTTCAATACATCTGTTTCTGGTCCATGAAGGAAGGGCAAAGGCATATAAAAGTTTTTTTTTTTTTAAAGTTTCATATTAATTAAAACAAATTCTCATGGCCACCAAAATTACAACTTTCTGAGAAATTGAGTTTATAATGGCAGTGTCATGATCAAGAATCGCTTTATTATTATTTTGCTTTCAAGTGTTCGCAGTCAAATTTCTTAAGTAGAATCTTCGCAAGCAAAGTGATATTTTTTGTTACATATCATTATATATAAGCTGTATTATTTAAGGTCACTCTGAGTGCCGTAAGTACAAATTTTGTATTACAAAATGCTTGCTCAGTCATTCTCTTAATTGTCTTGATAATAGGTGAAAGGATATTTTTTCTCATTGAGACCAGAAACTTGATGTCAGCTAAAGTTGGTATTTTATTGATATATCACTTTTTATATCCTGCCTTGTCGGATGACAAAAGGTGGAAAAAAACAGCCATGCAGCACTGGAGAGATGTTTTAATTCCAGTTAGTAACAGTGTTACCCAGAAACAAGGGAAACATTCCTGAACTAATGACCTTTTCAAGCATGCTGGTCTGTTGGAAAATAATGAATGATGTTAATTGAATGATCAAAAATTTCAAGAGAGAGATGGAAAATACTGTTTTCTTTCAAATACGGGCAACTCTAATGGATTTGATTTGTAACACTGTGTGTGTTGCAGTACTAAACCTATTTTCCTATATATTAAACTGATTTGTAACACTTGTAAGAGCCTGGCCTATATGCAGAAAATGATCGTAGCTAGCAAATATAAAGCAAATCCAAAATGAACTTTCTGGACCTATTAATTTGCTGACTAGGTTTGGATGCTTTCCTAATTACATCTTAATGTTTTGCAAAAGTCATCAAAATCTGCTATTACATCTGTCGAGCGCATGACTGGATAGATTTAATTTTAAGATACAAAAAGACGATACAAATACAGATTAAGTTAGTGTGCGACTCTTTTATCAGTAAGCAATCTACCTTTCTGTAAGATTACTCAAAGCTGCCAACCAACCTTTGTTTTTAAGTTTTATATTTTTTGGCTTTCTCTGCTGCTTTTCCCAGTGCCAGGATTTTTTTTTTTTTTGAGGCATCTATTCTTGATACTTCCATCTGTTTTTATTGAAACTTGAGAACTTTTCAACTTTTCATTATTATTCAGTCTCTAAAATCATGCAAATATCTTATCTTTTCTTTCTTGTAAAGTGCCTGTCTTGTCATAGGTATGCATGAGCCAAAGATTAATTGGGCCAACTGGTGTGTACTAATGAAACTAAACTAATAGGAATATCATATTCATATAGGGGATTGAATTAATCAAGTGACCTGCTTGTTAAACTGTAGCAAAACTTACTTAATCACAAATGGTGGATAAAGAATATTTTTTAACTTATACTGATTGGGATTTTTTATCTCATCCTCCTCTGAATTTTAATATTTTAATATCTTCATTTTGGACCATCGTGGAAAGCGTTAATGCCTTTTTGGGAGGGAGTATGGGAAGGGCTGACTATAAGTCAGAAAAAGGAGAGAACCAGATCCTTGACTGATGTAAACTGGCATAATGCTATTGGCTTCAATGGAGCTACACCTGCCATTTTACACCACTGGAGGATCTGGCTGAGAAGTGAGGGAGAAACAGATTGTTGAGCTTACTTTAACATTCAAAGCTAAATTCTGTCTTTTTATTAGTCTCCCTCTCTCACTTTCCCTTTCACTCCCAAAAGACCAATATAATGCTGCAAAAGCAGGTAAGGATTAAATTTTATTATTCTGGCCAGCTATGGAACTCCGTATATCTTCTTACACAGATTACTCCTACCAGGAGTTATGCAAGGGAGAAAGAGGGATAGGACCATGGACAAAACAGGAAGATAAAAGTTAAAATACAAAATATCAACCTTGTCCTGGAAGATCTTTGGAGGTCTGTCTAAGTTACAGCAGCCTCCCCTGGGCTTTCCTATAGGCTGCAGCACTGCTTAGAATCTCCTCAGCACTACATGCAAAGACGCTTGGACGCACCTGACCCACCCTCAGCCTTCCTCCCAGTGTGCCTCTACACTCAGGCTTATGAAGGGGCCCTCGGAAGTCAGCCTCACTCTGCATCCTTAGCTGGTGTAAATTGGCCCATTGACTTTTAGCCATTTAAAGCTTTTACTTCAATTGAGCTATGGCAATTTATATCAGTTGTGTATCTGTCCCACAAGATTTATATAAGTATGTATTGAGGGTGAGCATTCTGTCCCAGATGTATGCATGCAGCTCCCATTGAATTCAACAAAAGTGGCTTACATGCAGCTAAGGACAGAATATGCCCCTTAGACTCCAAAACACAAAAATAATTTGTAATCTTAAACCTATATTCTAAATTTCAACAGTGTTACTGTAATTATCACTCAAGATTAGTAAAAAAAACTTGAGACAACCTCTTACTTGTAAATGGGTATTATAAATTCTAGTTTTGGTTTTTGTAAATGTATGTCATGGTTAAAGACAGAACTTTGAACTCATACTATGATCTCTTCCTAGAAACAGCAGAAGAGAGTTCCAGTTCATTTTTTTCAATTTTGACAGCTGAATTGAGGTGAACTGAGTTTGATCATCTCTGTTTGGCTTTTGAAGACATGCTGTTCTTTTGCAATTAAGTTCAAAGACCATTTATATATATTATGACATTCTGAAATTCTTTAGCATTTAACTAAAAAACCAAAAGCAATAATGCTTTTCAAGAATGGAATAGATATGTAATAGACTATGTTAACTGAATTATTTGTATTATTAAGGAGAATTGTTATATGTTTTTCTTTGGGAAAACATACTGGAGAAGTGGAATTTGATGGTGAAAGAACATTTGCTTAACACTAATGCAGGCATACATTTGTGGGGAGATAGTTACTTGTACATGACTAAATAGACAAAAGTGCTTAAAGTTGATACAAATGTTGCACAGACCATAAAAATTCAACAGTTTTTCTGTGGATAGTCTGAACAAAACTTTACACCATTTCATTTCTTCCTTTATAACAAGTTAAGCTTAGTATAAATGCACCTGCCAGGTGCTTCTCCACATTTTTCAGTCAACATACAATATTTCAACCTTGGCTTGAATGGACCATTTTTTTTAGTATTATGAATGGTAATTTAATATCCATCCTCAGTCAACCATGCACCTTGAAGAAAAGGCTCCCAATTAGATTGAATTGTACAAAATTGTGTGTAATTTTTGTGTCAGTTGTACCTATTTTCATTGACTTTGACATAGTCCCTTTGTCTTTGGAGTCAGAAATGATTTTACCTAAAACAAAACATTTTGCAATGGGAAAAGTTGAGAGAAAGAGGTTTCAAAGAAGGGGTATGGTATAAACATCAGATAGAAACAAGCAACAAGTATAATGTGCACTCTATGCAGAGTAGACACAATACGTATATGTGTCTGTGCTTCTCCCTGGAAGACAGGCTGGTGAAAGGAACAGTCCATTTCAATTTAAATTAGTCTTAATTAGTTTGGTATCGTACTGAACCCTGTATATTTGGAATAAGGTGATCTCATTTCTCAAACACATTTTAGTGTGACGTTGTTTGTTCAGCAGTAAACCCACATTCTCCGCTTTCCCATATAATTTGAATGTGAAGTTTTTATATATATAGATATAGATACAGATATATAGATAGATATAAACGTATATAAAAGGCTTTCCAGTAGATCCTTTCGTAGGTGAATATTGTGGATTTACAGGTAGTGACCTGTGTGGTGTCAAGTGCAACTGTTCAAGGGCAAAAAAGATAATTTAATGACTTGCCTTCTGTGTAGACAGTGGTCCTTATCCTGGGATTTAAACCTTCTTTTTAAGCCTATTAGATCATTAGACTACTTTACAATATTTGAGTCTACATCAAGAGGGTAACAAGACTTTAATTTCCTCAACAGACACCCACACTGCCATGTTTATCCTGAAAGTTGGAAAAAGGACATCTGTATAATTAGTAATTCCAGGCAAATACCTGCCACTACAATTAAGTGAATCTACACTAGCTGTTATCACTTAGAAAACTGTGCCATGAAATTAATATTCTTATATGTGGAATGATGTAAATTGATCTTTCAACTGTTCAATAATAAATGATTTTTCTAGCCTAGCTGATGGTAATTTTATGATCCAAACCACAGTTTACAGTAATTTTTAGGAATACCAGTAACCTTAGTTTTTTCTAAGAAAGCAAACAAGGGCACATCTGTTGTCAAGAGTCTTATGCTGAAATCCACAGAAACAACAGCAGCACGTGGTGCATCATAATAGCACAAACTAACAAGGTCAAAGTAACATCATTTTAATAGAAATAACAAGAAATAATAGCAGAAGTCACCCTTGAAACACCTTTCTCTGTATAGTTTTCTTTCTTTGAGATTTTCAAAACAATTACCTAATTTAGACTATTTCAGAGCTTCCCCTTCCCAGCTAATTTAGATGTAAACACTGCTTTATATTCTGGACACACTGAGTATTGTGCTTTGATAGAAGTGGCTGTACTTTAATTTACTCTTTATTCAACACACATTAAACCCATATAAATAATATTTCATGAAAGATACTTGAACTACATAACTACATATGAAGAAATGGCTAATGATGCTTACTAAAGGTGTGTGTTTTTTTTTAAGTAGCAGCAGCGTTCAGTGGACATTTTTCCCCTTCAACTTCCCCTTCCATTACAGACTGTTAAGCCCCAGAAACTGGATCAGCTAAGCAACAGACTCAGTAACAGTAAATGAAGTGCTGTAAGCTAACATCAGACTAATTAGTCTGAGGGATAAAATAGGGGGAGAAACTTTTCAGGTTGCTTTGTGAAAGGCAGTTTGCTTAATTAAACCGACTGCTAATTGTTAAATATTTTTCAGGCATTAACAGAGCTACACTGAGTGTAATTAAATTTTGATTTTAGTGGTATTTGCAGGGATTAAAGTCACAATCTGCTGAGGCACTGGGGTTAGTTAATATTCACTTCACCGCCACAGCTGTCCTCCATTACATTACAAAGGACAGGAAAAGAGACAGCAGAACAGGGTGAAGTAATGAGAAAGCTATTCATTCATTTGAACCAGCTCCACACTGTACAGCCTTGTACAAATGGATCTGATCTGCATGACACACAAGTAGGCATTAAATCCGATTTAATTTGATACAATAAAGGAAAGCCTAAACTCTAATGCATTTTTATTTGTATACTTATGCACTATGCAATGTATCAAAAATATAGTCATATGATTATCATATGATTCCATTCAAGTGGTATGTCTAGACTTATTAGCTCTACAGGAGTCCACAGGGATTGTAAACCAATTCCTGCTAAGCCGTTATTCATCCCATGTGTGTATGAATGAACCCTTCACGTATGTGGATTGTGACTTTGAATCCCAGTGGAATATTTATTGGCAGGATCAATGTTTTTCATTTTGTTTGTTTGTTTATTTGAGCTGCAAAAAGATTGGGCTTATAGGGTTACATGGACTAGAAGCAGGTATGGGCTGAGATATACCATAGCTACCACAACAGAGGTGAATACATGCTGATGATTCTTAAAGCTGACTGTGTGTCATCCAGTAGTTATTAGGCATGGCCTTTAGTAACCATTGATAATGGATGGAGCTTTGGTTCAACAAAATTCATCTTGCCAAAAATGACTAATTCAGCAGTTAAAATGTAAAATATTATACCCCTAGCCTCATAATAGCTTGTAGTATGCCATCATGGTATGCCAGATCCTTTACAGTGGAGTCTCATCAGAATCTGCAAACAGCTTGTGTGGACCTGAACCCTACAGTTCTAAAAAAAAAAAAAAAAAAAGGGGGGGGGGTCAATGTTTACTACTACGAGCAAGGAAAAGCTTAGGAATTCCTAACTCCTTTCCTAATTAGGGATGTAATGAATACCCAGATTCTCCATTGAGCATATGTGGGTGGGCTTGGAAGCCCTGGGGAGATGTTGAGGAAGTGAGCTGTAGCTCACGAAAGCTTATGCTCTAATAAATTGGTTAGTCTCTAAGGTGCCACAAGTACTCCTTTCCTTTTTTGTGGTAGGCCCCAGCCCCAGTTTCTTGCTGGGTCTGTCCTGGTTTAATTTATAAGGCCTGGACTCACTCATCAGGGCTGTATCTGCTGAGAGAAAATCCCTCAGTTCCTTCCTGCTAAACAGTATGGTCAGGCAATGATTTCTCAATCGCCAAGCTTAAATCAGCAGTGGAACACCAGGGAGCACCTTCCTATAGATCTGAATCAGGAGGCCTGTGAGCCTCTTCCCACAGATTATGCATTTACCACTGGGCCCATCTGCAGCAGTTCTTGACCTGACCTTACTTGCTGATGCTGCTCCATCAGTGTGTTCAAGTGACTCTTCAGAAGCAATTTGCCTAGTTCCCCAAGTTTCTTCTCCCTCCCTCATGGGCTGCACTCCTACTCAGTGAGAGAGACTGCTCAACATTGAACCAAATCCCTTGTTTGCATCACCTGTTTGGTTAAATGCAGCAACAGTAGTGACTTCACCGCCTCCATGCTGCTGCAGCAGCTCACTTTACTCCCTGACTAACATTGCTTGCCTCCCCTCTTCTTCTCACAGCTGCTGATGGTCCTCTCAGTCCTTAGTGTTGCACAGTGGGAGATAATGTAGCCTCATATTTGTCCCTGTACCATGTCCTAGCCACTCCTTCCTCCCCAATATCTGGCCACAATCTTGCTTGGGACTTCTGGGTGGCCTATTTTACAAATATTTAATAATAATGAGAACATTGTCACATAAAAAAAGTGAGTGTAAATATATGCTCCTTCCTAAACATTCATGAGAATAAAAGTCACTTGCAAGACCATTCACTGCAAAGGTGTGGCAAACAATCAACGCAAAGTGTGACTTAGAATACATGGAATATTGATAAATGATTCTTCCTTTGATTTCTTGCCCTGATATACTCTTACTGAAATGAATGGGTACAAGATGGGTTGAAAGAGAAAATTGTATTTAAGTCAGAATTTTAAATTTATTACATCAAAATCTGTTGCCTTAAGCCTGATTTCACCAATATTTATGTCCACATTTGACTGTACTCATGCGAGTAATCCCATTGATGTCAGTGGAGTCACTCGTGTGGGTAAAGTTATACATATGCAAAAATGTTTGTAGGATCAAGGCCTACCCAGAAATTGACATCAAAAGCCACAAATTCAGTATTATGAATGAAACAGAAGGAGAAAATAAATAGTGACGATAAAAGACCTTGTTTAAACAAATATATCTGATAATTAACAGAAGGGAACATGGGGGAATTATTTAAAAAAGGAGGTAAATGGATTCATGTTTAAATATATTTCAGTTTCCCAAAATCCAAAAGTCCCTATTTAAAGATAATCTTTTCCCCAGCTATCTAACAAGTCATATTTGAAGAAAAAGGAATGTAAGAGAATATAATTCATACCAGAACTATATAGCATAAGTAAATGAACAATAAAAATGATAAATTGGGCAATAGAAAAGATTACAGAAATAATGCTTTCACATATTGGGCATTCATTAAATTGACTTTCCAGGGTAATTACTTTAACATTTCTACCTCTGATTCAGCACAGACTTTTGGATCATTAAACTAGATAGTAAATGTTATACATTTTCAGGACCCGCTCTTACAGACCTCTTTCCCAGAAATTCGAAAGCCGTGTCAAAGCTGTTTGCAGGTGGGAACTTCTCAGAGCTGAGTTTCTTTGCAAGTCCAAATTTATTGGACTGGAAATTCAATTCACCAAGGACATTTTTCTGTTTGAAACTGTTCCTTTTAGGTAGACTAATATTATTAACTCCAGTGCAAGGACACAGAAAGGGCAATCTCCATGACTCTAGAATAAGACCAATTTAATATAGTAGAAGTGGTAACAGATTAAACTAAAAAGTATGATTCTCATTTATTAAATTAATTTATTTATGTATATTCTGGTAGCAGCTAGAGGCTTCCAATGAGATTCTGGCCCCATTGAGTGAGGCACTGTATAAACAAAGTGAGAAGCAGTCCTCATCCCCAAAGAATTTACACAGGTTTCTCATCATCAGCCTCTGGTAAGAATGTCTATTCAGTAGGGGCAACAGAGAGAAAGACTCCACAAAGCCACACATTCAAAACTGAAATAAGAATATTGCTTTGTAGGTTATTTTCAGGATCAGGGTGGGTTTTTTCAGTTTTATTAAACAATATGAAATTTAAAACTAATTGTGAAAAACCTACTTTTTAGCTTAATCTGTTACCACTTTCACATTTATTATTAAAAATTAACTAATTCTGGATAAGTACATAGATCCAACTCTAAGTCTTCCCACAGTACTGAGGGCTTTCCAGTCTGCCCAAAAAGCAGCAAGGTGGAGTAATATACTACTCAAGGTAAGGGTAAAGGTGGCAGAATTAAGCCTTAGGTAAATATTAGCATATGACCATATCTATTGCAAATTTTAAGCTCCAGTTAAATTAGTGATATATAATTTGCAAGAGTGGTGGTCCTAGAATAATTTTCAAGGAACTATTCTAATTTAATAGTCACAGAAATATATTTCAGCATGTCAAGAAGGTATATGGAAAGAGTTGATTGGTAGCTATGACAAAATATGTATTCAGGTCATTTGTATTTGCATGAGTTCGGGCAGCTACTTCTGCACTATGAGTGCTGTGTTTCGCATGTATATTTTTGTCATGTTTGCTGATAAAAAATAGGGCTGGAACAGAATCTTTATCTGATGCTCTCTCCATAATAAATCTGGTCATTTCATATGCCTGTAACCAAAGGAAATTGCAGCTATTGACACAGAGTTAAGCACAGATTTCATGGTGAAGTGGTCGATTTCATTTTCAATGTTTCACCTTCCCCCCTGCCCATTTTGTTAGTGGCCCACTGGAAGAAATAAATAAAACTGCAATTAACTAACTCCAATGGCTGGTGAAATGAAAATGGTTGTTTTTGTTTGGAATTAAAGGCCATGTTGACAAAATATAGGACACCTAGAATTACCCCCAAATAAGAACCTGTCCCAAAAAATCATTGCAGACATACTGTGTATGAATATGTTGCATTTAATATTACAGCTTTGTGAAATAAACCAAGAGCAACTTTCCTTTCAGTCTGTCATGCTGTCTGGAGCGGTTCAGTCTGCCTCAGGGCAGACTGTCAGAAACACCAAACTGGTGGTGTGTTCTATAATTAAATTTCACCAAGCTAGTAACAAATGTGAACTCCTGGATCATTATAACAGTCATGGAGCCACAGACAGTCCCCTTAGGCCCTCCAGCCTATCTTGCCACCCAGACAAACTGGACTCAGTGATAAATGTCTACTTACACCAAAAATCACACCTCATTCAGGTTGCTTCCAGTCCCAAGAGACCAGTCACTTACCCCAGCTCAATTGGTACCCTAGAACTTACACTAAGGACAATGCCTGTAGCCAATCCCACAATAAACTATCTAATGGTTTATTAACTAGAAAAAAGGAATAAGAGAGTTATTTACAAGTTAAAGCAAGCAAACATATACATACAAATGAGTTACCATCTAATCCTAGAGTGACAGAGTTGTACTGATCTGTCAGTTCATAGGTTTCAGAGTAGCAGCCGTGTTAGTCTGTATTCGCAAAAAGAAAAGGAGTACTTGTGGCACCTTCGATACTAACAAATTTATTTGAGCATAAGCTTTCATGGGCTACAGCTCACTTCATCGTATGCATTAAATTTGTTAGTCTCTAAGGTGCCACAAGTACTCCTTTTCTTTTTGTCAATTCATAGTGTCTTTCAGGGCGGACCGAAAAGGCAGGATCTCTGGCTTCAGTTCAGAGTCTCTGGCTCTGTCCAAATTCAAACAGCCAAAAGATGGAAAATTTTCCTGTGGCTTTGTTTTATATCCTCCATTCATTTCCCAAGCCCCTAGGGTGAGCTTCCTTGCATGTAGAATTTCCCAGGTGCGATAGGGCCACTCACCAATCCTTTTTATTCCTCTTAGTGTGTGCAGTGCTTGGCATGTTGACACTCTTCAACAACATGCGCCATTATCTGTCAGTATGGTCTCTATCAAAGTGGGTTGGAGGGTAGACACCATGTGTAGAGGTTGGCTATGCATATTCCTTGGCTAGTTCGGAACCTGTTCAGCAGAATCCAAAGGTGACATGGCAAGTCAAATCCCAGAGGTCAAACAGTCGGATCAATGACAAAGAAACCATTCCAAATATCTTTAGCCGGCTACTTATCACACCACAGGGTTACTGCTGACAGAATGCAATCTGGCAGTTGAGACCACAATGAACGTCTCAATGTAAATCATGCTCTGGGGTGACTGAAGATGGCCATGTAGAGTGGGAGACCTGTATTGGAATGTAGCTTTTCCGCAGTGTGGGTGTAGATGCTCTGTTACGAATGTCTGGAGGGGCTATGTTGCTCAGAACTGGTAGCCACGGAATAGGAGTGGGGCACAGGGTGCCTGTGAAAATGCACTTGGTTGAGTTCAATTTGACATCGACCAATTTAGTGTGGGGCAAATGACACCGTTCAGGGGCACAGTATTTTGCTGAGGAATCCTTTGTATTGCGATATTCCTTGATGGTCCATCTGATTTTGACAGTCCTTCCGAATGGGTGGAGGGGGGAACACGATTCCCGTGCCAGAGTTCACAAGTTCAGAGCAAACATTTTCAAAGTTATAAACAAAAGTTACATATTTTCTTACAGCATGGAATACAGACATTGCAAGTGAGATTAGAGTATAAACACTAAATACTAATAATACTAATGCCTATTTTGAGCAACACTACATACAGAAACAATGAGGAGTCCGGTGGCACCTTAAAGACTTACAGGTTTATTTGGGCATAAGCTTTCGTGAGTAAAAAACCCCACTTCTTCAGTTTCAGCTAACATACCGGTGAACTGGTCTGGTCTCCAGCTATAAGTTTGTCAGTTCTTAGCTAATGCCTGGAGCCTGGGCAACAGCTGGCATCTGACCTGCCAGTGTCACAGAGTCAAATGAGAAAAAATGCCAGCATTGTACCAAGAGGTGGATGTGCACATGTAAATTGGGTGCATGCAGCCAGCTTAGGACCGGTATCTGAGTGCTGGAGAAAGGAGCACTTCTTAAGCTGTTTTCAGTTAAGCCTGCAGCTTGTAAGGGTACGTGGTTCAGACTTGGATCTGTGTTTGGCAGCAGGCAAGTGTGTCTGGCTCAAACAAGGCAAGGTACTGAAGTCCCAAGCTGGCAGGGAAAATGGGCTGAGAGGTAGTCTAGGCACATCAGGTGGCAGTCCCAAAGGGGTTTCTGTGATCCAACCCATCACAAGTGGAACACCGCTTTTGGGCTCAGGAACCAAGCACTGAGTGGTGGGATCACATCGTCATGCACATCTGGGATGATGAGCAGGAGCTGCAGAACTTTTGCATGAGGAAAGCCACATTCATGGGACTGTGTGATGAGCTTGACCCAGCCCTGTGGCGCAAGGACACGAGAATGAGAGCTGCCCTGCCATTGGAGAAGCGCATGGCGATTGCGCTGTGGAAGCTGGCTACTCCAGACTGCTACCCATCGGTCGGGTAATCAGTTTGGAATGGGAAAGTCTACCATTGAATTCATGTTGACAGAAGTCTGCAGGATCATTAATCACATCCTTCTCCGAAAGTCCATGACTCTGGGCAATGTGTGTGACATTGTAGATGCCTTTGCACAAATGGGCTTCCCTAACTGTGTAGGGGTGATAGATGGCACGCATATTCCAATTCTGGAACAAGACCACCGAGAACATTAATGGCTAGGAATATTTCTCAATGGTTCTCCAGGTGCTTGTGGATCACCGTGAGCATTTCACAGACATTAATGCAAGGCTGGTCCAGAAAGGTGCATGATGCACGCATCTTTCGGAAAAATGATCTGTTCAGGAAGCTGCAAGCAGGGACTTTCTTCCTGGACCAGAAGATCACTGTAGGGGAAGTCAAAATGCCTATTGTGATCCTGGGAGACCCTGTCTACCCCTTAATGCCATGGCTTATAAATCCAGACATGGGGCAACTTGAGTGGTTAAACAACAGACTGAGCAAGTGCAGAATGGCTGTTGAGTGTGCTTTTGGCTATTTAAGAGCCCACTGGTGCTGCCTCTGTGGGAAGCTGAACCTGGCTGATGACAATATTCCTATGCTTATAGCTGCGTGCTGTACGCTTCATAATATTTGTGAAGGGAAGGGTGAAAGCTTCACTCAGGGCTGGACCGCAGAGGCTCAGCGCCTGGGGGCTGAGTTTGAACAGCCAGAGACCGGGGCTATTAGAGGGCCACAGCACGGGGCCATAAGGATCAGGGATGCATTGAGGCAGCAGTTTGAAGCTTAAAGCCACTAATATTGCAGTGCTTGTAATGCTAGGAGGTGACTGGTGCACATGATGCAATATGTGGGTTTAACATAATTGTATGTTGCTTTGCAGGGCTTTTGCTTTCAGTTAATAGAATAAAGATTGCTTTCAAACCAACACAATTATTTTATTAAAAGACAACAACGGGAGGAGAGAGTCAAACAAAAAAATACATCAGTAGGGAGGGGGAAGGGAAGGTCTCAAGAGGAGGAGGGTTCCCGGGATGGCTAAAGATTTGTGTATGTCCAGGGATCATATCCAGCCTTCTCCTTTGGAGTATGATGCAGCGGGTACTGTACTTCAGCAAGGCCAAACTGCAGATGGTTGGGTGTTGAGTGCAGTGGGTAGTGGGAGTCCGCAGTGCTGGGCTGTGAGGGGGGAAGGAGTGGATTGCTGCGGGTAGAGAGTGGAGCCAGGAGGTTGATGAGAGTGTGTTGGCGGTGTCTGGGGGGTTGCCTGGGAAAGAGTTTTCTGACAGTGGCTGCAGGGGAGGGCGGGCACAGAGCTGCTCAGTTTGAAGAGCTAATATCTCCTGGAATGTGTCTTCTTGGCGCTCCATAACCTTCAAGAGCCACTCCATGGCTTCATTTTGGCATGCCGCATTCTCGTTTCGGTCCCTCTTCTTGCTGTCCTGCCACTCCTTCAATTCTCAGCAGTGGAGTGCATCATAATATCACGCAGAAAGTCCTCTTTAGTTCTTCTTGGCTGCTTTCTAATTCTGCGCAGCCATTCAGCCACTGAAAACAAAGAGGGAGGCTGGGCTCCCAAGGTCATCTCTGTGAAGTTTAAATGCAACATTTTACAGAAGCAGTATTCTTTGCAACACAGAGAACACTGATTCAGTGATTTAAAATACAGCCAGTACTCACACACCTGTCACTAACTGGCTAACCCCAGGCAAGCACACATGAGCCACAAGACCCCCAAAATGGTGAGTAGCCTCAGGGTAAGGGTAAATCACCCTTCCCAGACCCTGCTATACACTGGGCACATGGCTCTTGGGAAGAGCTAGCACTGTACGGTGGGCCTGATAATCATTCCTGTCTCCACACTTTCCACAGGATGTGATCATTATGGAAGATATCTCACTGTTGAGGATGAGCAGGGAATCTAGGGAGGGTCTTCTCCAAGCCTATGGCCTCTGCCCTGGCCCCTATGTGGCTCCCCTGTGTGCAAAAATGGTCCGTCCCCCCACCCCATGATGGCACAGTGGCGCAGGAGAGTTACCGTTAATGGGGCAAGAAACAAAGCAGCTCTGCCGAAGAATGTGTGGTAGCGGATTTCCCAGTATCTCCACCAGATGCATCTGATGAAGTGAGCTGTAGCTCACGAAAGCTTATGCTCAAATAAATTGGTTAGTCTCTAAGGTGCCACAAGTCCTCCTGTTCTTTTAAAATGAAAGCTGACCCTCTGTATAACAATTGAGAGACGTGTCTATGTTCCCCTTGTTTCCATAGCTTGTTCTGTACCCCCTGAAGTGCAAGGGAAACCCATATTATGGGAAACATGGTGCTAATATATAGACAGGGTTTAGATTCACAAAGTTATAAACATAAAACACACAAGAGGATGCGGGGAAACACCCTTTTACTGCTAGAAAGGCTGATCATAAGCTCAACAGCACGAATTTACGTAGATCCTCATTCAATTAAACTTTAGAACCCTTGTTTTGTTACGTTGCTCCAGCAACAACATCGTAAAGAAAAAGAAGAAAACTGCCAAATGCAATCACGATCTGTGAAAAGGAAAAAAGGGATGAAGGAATGGGTAGATTTAGGGAAGAAGGACCAGACCCTCAGCTAGCGTAAAGCTTCATGTCTTTGAAGCCAGATGCAGCTGGTCTGATTCATACCATCTGAGAATCTGGCTCCAAATCCTGTTTTTTGAAAAGAATAAGAAACATTATGAAGTGATTTGCTAGGCAGAATGTACTTACCCCTCTAAAACACTGTGTAAATGTAACAAAAAAATGAGACACCATTACTGGTGAGTGTGCATGGTGCAAAGTGCTCTGTCTCTCCAAAGTGTAGTATGAGTAATGCAAGGTTACTGCAGTAAGTACACATCTCTTATTGGTATCAGAGAAAATAGGTGTGTAAAACCCATGTAATTTGATAGCACATACATCACTGCTGCCCCGGGAGTACTGAATCATAAAGCTATATATTTAGCACAGTAAAAGAATATTCCTCATCTTCTCACTGAGAAAATTCTTCAGAAATGAGTGGGGGAAGGGAGAAAAATCTTATAAATCGAGCACTAAAACAACAGGCAAACTGTAGTGTTGCTGCCAAGACACACTGTCTATCCTTTTTAATATAGTGACATTTTATTTTAAGTGTTCCTCTCCCCTCAGTGTTTTTAGTACCAGTGTTAAATTACAGTAGCACTCTTATGGAAATACAGGCGAGATTCACATGAATACCAAATACATTCATTATGATCAGTGCTGAATTCCAAATGAGAATAGCTTCCCCGTTCACCCCCTCCCCTCGCCCCATGTTAACCTTCAAGACAAGTCAACACATTTCAAACGTTCTAGGCTTATTTTAATTTGGAAAACAGACTTAAATATACCACAGGCAAGTCAGCTCTACTCAAAGCTGTGAGGGATGGGGGAGGGACTGTCACAGCAAGGAGATGCTGTGAAAGAAGGAGGTGAAAATGAAAGCCAGCATCAGCTCCCTGGGGTCTGCTGTAATCAGCAGACAAATGGTCTGTACTCATAGCATGTATTCATTCTGCAGCAAGGGTCTGCCAACAAGAGCCTGCCTATGCCTGTTTGGAAATACAGCACTAGCCTTTCTCTATTCAGATGCTTGGAAATAAAAAAGAATTGCTGACAAACACTGCTTTGGGCATTTGACACTGTTTTTTGATCTAGTTACTCAGACAGTGTAAAATGAACAAATTAGGAATTTACTACAAAAGACTCTCAGTTCTTGCCTGCTAAAGTGTCAAGATTTATAAAAATAAGACTATTTTTTTCTCTCGCTCCCTGAATTGTTTAAAAACAAACAAACAAAAACCCTTTTGCTTTTTGCATGGCTAAACTAAGATTTTTCAGGTTACTGGTTCACAGACACTAACTAATCTGAAACAAAATTGGATGTGTGTGTGTGGGGGGGGTGAGACACAGAGAGAGAGAGAGAGATAATTGCAGGATAGCAACTACTTATCCATTGCATTTGGCTGTCTTGTCAGTGCTCCTGAGTTTAATTAACAGCCTACACTAGAAACTCTATTTCCCCCTCTTTTTGCAACAATAAAATCAAATTTCAATTGCCATTTGTATTAGAATACCTTAGGAGGCTGGCATTGTTAATTGTCAACTTTCTCACTTACTAATATCTTTCCATCATTGAAATATAAATACATGAATACAGTTCACCTATTAATCTAGAACACTCGAACTGTTCTAATTTCAACTATTGTATAGTTTCTTTTTTAAAAAAGTAATTTATACATGACATATTGTCCACAGGGCACCACCCAAGCTAACATGCAAATCACAGGCTTTGAAGCATATCATGTGAAGTGATGTGTGCAAATAGACAATGTTGAAAAGCAGCTCCTTTAACACCACACCTATTTTAGAGGGGGAGAATGAATAAAAATGAGGTAGGCTGTTAGCACAGAGCCAAAGAGCAGACATCACACAATAGCCCCAAGGTACGTAATGAAATTAGATTTTTTTAATTTAGTGATCCAGATGGATTCATTGGCAGAATAGTGAATCATTTCTGAGATCTCTAATATCCTGATATATAATTGCAGGATAGCAACTACTTATCCATTGCATTTGGCTGTCTTGTCAGTGCTCCTGAGTTTAATTAACAGCCTACACTAGAAACTCTATTTCCCCCTCTTTTTGCAACAATAAAATCAAATTTCAATTGCCATTTGTATTATAATACCTTATCCTGAATCCATGGTTCAGGATGAAGGATGATGATGACAGCCACAGGTATAACTGATGAAAATATTTACTGTACAATGAGCAATGTTCCCCCAATGATTCAGTCTCTGCTGGAAGAGCCCAGGAAAACTTGCAAGTTCGTCATCATTTCATGATCAGGCTTGGGGTAAAGAGAGAGACAAAAATATTCTGTTCTTTGCCCGTTAGGCTCCCATTGAAGAGACAGCCTTAAAATCTGCCAGTAAGGGTGCTACAAAATCACTGGGGATTTCAAAACTGTTCCAAGGGAGTGGATCAATGGAGCTGCTAAAACTGTATGATTTTAATGAATGAGATCCTTGCTGTGCCCCACCCCCTCACTCTCTCTGATGATCAAGCTTGTGCTCACACATGTGCACAACAGAAAGGATCTTGTTCTGGATGTGGTTCTTTTATGTGGTGCATATGTATGAACAGAGGCTTGCTCATCAGGGACAGAGAAAAAGAAGGGCAGAGCAAGGATTGCACATCAAAGGAGTACTTTCTTTTTCATTTTTAAGTGAATGTAGTGCTTGTGATAGGTCCTAGATTGACAAAGACTGAATTCCTCTATCTACAGGAAGGGTCCAAAAAAGGAATTAGAAGTGCAAGTTTCCTTTGCCAATCTGCCTTAGTCCTGACCTGGAGGAACTACTTCAGAGATAAGATGTAATTTCCTAGCTGTGATAGTAATTAAACATGGGAACAGCTTGCCGGGGGAGGTGGTGGACTCATCATTGCTTAGAGTCTCTATAATGAGAACATATATATATATATCTCTTCCTAAAGGATATGCTTTAATCCAACTTCTGGGAGAAATTCTACAGCTTGTGTGCATTGAGGATTAGGCTGGATGGTCGTCATGATACCTTCTGGCATCTGTGAGTCTATGAGTGCTGCTGTTCATTCCCTTCTTTAATGACCCACAGAGAGAACAGGAAGCTCTGCATTGCCCTCAACATGTTCATAACACGAGCAGCTCTGTTTTAGGACAATTACTGTAATCAGATCTCATGTTTCAGGGCTTCAGTCAGTCGCCAGCAGCTTCCAGGAAGGATTTTTTCCCCTGAGCCACAATTAGCCAGATGTATTCTATTTTGTTTGTTTGGAGGGAAGGGGTTCCCTTCCTCTGAAGCCCCGGGATTGGCCACAACAGGAGATGGGTTAGACTCTGAGGTGTTAGAGAGAGTTCTCTTTCCTATATGCTTGGCTGGTGTGTCTTATCAGAACAACAATGCTGGTTCCCTAAATTATTAGTACTTGAGGCACTAGTGCTAATTATTGTTGTGATTACCTGACAGATCCTTGGGTGATCAAATCACAGCCATTGTGACACTGGGTTTAATAGGCCAGCTCAACCATATCTTCTAGTCCCTGGACCACTATTCATACAATACTGCATCAAGATTGATAACTAGTTCACTAGCTGCACTAGAACAGTGCACACCTAGAGAAGAGGGGAGGGTATAATTTTTCCATCACCTTTCCACCCCCATTGCTAGTCCTACTGAATCAACCCCGAGCTCAGGGTTGCTCTAACTTGCACTGGTGGATAAAAGTTCACAAGGAGCTACTCTTTTGGACAGGATCACAGGTATGCCTCATGCTTTGAATCTACACTCTCATGCCTCTGGCCCACCCGCCACCTTTGAGTGACTGGGAACTTATGGAGGGTCAAGCATCCAGCTCAGAGTATTGGTCATATTCACTCTAACCAATATTGTGTTAAGTGGCTAAGCACTTGAGTATGTGAATGTTGCAGCTCATCCAGTGATATATCAGAAAGCTCCTGAGTTCTCTACTTCTGATTATTTTAACAGACTACATTTTGTGGCTTTTGGTGTAAAGACATCCAGAGGTGCCCTAAAATCTGGGCCACAAAGACCACTGTGTGCTTCTGGAACCCCAGAATCTGTGAAATTTCAGGAGCATGCAATGTACTCTGAGGCAGAAAAACTCTAGAGTGCTATTAATTTGAAAGAAAGACATAGCAGTGGGACACAGCACAGAAGGAAAGTGTTGTCCAATTATCACTCGAGCATTTGCCACCAATGGGCTAACCATACATTCCCCCAAAAGAGTTCTGCTTGCCAGAGGTGGTAGTGGGCTGCCTTGAAGGTAAGGGTAATCTGGTTGTGCCAATGTTCCTGCATTTTGATGCATAAATAAAGGCAGTTGTTGATGATGATAAACTAACCCATCTGTCTCCAGCTCCTAAATCCCTTCTTTCATCTAAGTTTAGCAGCAGAGACATGCTGTCATCTTGAAACTGCAGCTGGTCCATTTTCATAACACCACCAGTCTCTTCTACACAAGAGTAAATGGTAAATCACAGTCAGCACTACCACTGTGGGAACAATTCCACTGATTTGTGAAGTGAAAACGATAGACTATGTTGACTGCAGCTACTGTCCTGTATTCAAGCTGTCCTCCTTGCATCATGTAATCTAAACACATTTTCAGGGCAGCTGAGAACTAATGAATAAGTCTATGAATATTGAGTGTGCTTAAGGATTGACATTTTAAAGGTAAACATTGAAACTTTTCATCCAGAATATGCAGCAGCTGCTACAGAAGCCAATGTAACTTCTGACAGATAGTGATGAGTGGTGTGTAATGTCAGTTCAAGATGAGAGCCTACAACATCGTGAAAAGCAATCCACTGAACATGAATTCCATGGTGCCATGGCAGCACCTAACAGCCCAGATTCTCCTATCTGGAAGATAACTGACTTAAATGCCAGACATGGCATCAAATAAATTGTCAAACTGGGAGTAACACTTAAACAAAAGATTTGTTACTAGTGTTTACCCCAGAAGTTATGGGGACTGTTCTAAACTCCAGTAGCTGGCCATGATCCCCAAGAGACTGCCAGCCATCTGGGAATAGCTGGAGTGCAGTTTCCTCTGGCCAGCCATACCCCCTCCCCATTCTCTATGCCAATGCAGCTGGAGAGGGAGAGGAGTGGCGTGGCATAGGAGTTGGCTTTGCTGGTTCTATGCCCTCTGGGGAATACGGCATATGGGAGGAATATCCAGCTAAGGAAATGTGGCCAGTTTCTGCTCCTTTTGTGAATCTCGGGCAGCACAAGAGAAGCAAAGTCCAGCTTTGGTAAAAGGGACACTTTAATTGAGTTCTTCATTATTACAAGTTTGATCATTTTCCTCTACAAGTGAGCAAGCTGGCATCTGCCTAGGACAACTTTGAATCAGAAATATTACATCAACTACTGCATTGGCCTTGAGTCATTATCAGAGATGGTTAAACTGCAAAAGGGTTGATTTAGAATAAGCCTCCAAAAATTCCCAAATGTTTAAGCTTTCTATGGCCAAGAAATCATGCTGGGAGAACTGGAAGAACAGCTCACCTCTGTGGTATTTCCACTCCAGCCAAACTCAGGAAGTTCAGAGGTACATAAAAATGAAAACACAGTCAAAAGAAAATGGACTATTGTGGATTGTTTAAAAAGATTCTGTTTTGGTTCAAGTTTAGTTTTAAATAAAGGTTCAAATAGTTTTTTTATTTTATTTGTATCATTTTCTCCATCCATGATAAATATATAGACATATTCCTTTCATTTATAAATACTTTTGATTTTATTTCATTAAGTAGTAAAACGCCAACACTTCACCATATCAAAAGCAAGGGCAAATACTTAACAAAGGATGCTACTTATAAATCAAAGATAAGCTAGTGTGCAGCATTTGCAAAGACAGTTCAAATTTGAATCTGGTCATATTTTGTGTGTGTTTCTCTCTCTTTTTAGGAATATTTTAAAACTTTTATCTTCCATTAACCCACATTTTGGTTTTCCTGTGGTCAGTGACATCTTTCCCGCAAGTATGCATCAAAATTCCAGCCATTATCAACAGGGACATTGATTAATAATTTCAAGATGACTACTTCAATAGATAACTTATCCAGCTCATTGTGGTGTTTCTATAATCTTTGACATCAAGTGTTTAACAAGAGGTTCTGAAAGAAAAACCAGCCACCATTAATTGTCTTTGGTTTTAGAAAATACTGCACTTAAATGATAAGTAGTATATTAAATCATTAGCCACAACACGTTTTTGTGGAAAATTTCTCTTTCCTCTTAATATTAGCCATTTTATCAGATTTTTTCAGTTATCTATATCTGCTTCACAAATATTTTTGCTTACGTACTTCAAGAACAATGAATCTCACAGATGCATGACCAATAAACGACAATACTTCTATTTTTTTTTTAAGTCTTACAAACTAAGATTCCTTCTCTTCTTGCGACAAGTTTCCTCTGAATGAATGATTTAATCTTCCAAGAGGGTTTATATTAAGAGATGAGTTTTGTTGTGTATTTCAATATTCCTTTATAGAAAAACCGCACACACAATGATAATTATAAGGCAATGTTTGTACCACCTAAAAGAATTAAAAGACCTTCAATTTTCTCTAGGGAGCCTATGGCTGGTATTTTGATTTATTAAGAAGGAATAAATGAGACTTCAGCAGTAGAAAGAGAAAAGCTGCTATGTGGAAGGAGCAAATTTTCAGGTCTGTCCCTCTTGTTTCTTTTATTTTCTTTCTTTTCTCCCCCCCGCCTTTTTTTTTAATACCCACACAGCTGAGTCAAGGTTAAAGAGCAGCGGGCAGCATCAAGACTTTTCAGTCTAATTTTGTGGCTCTCCCCTCCTTCTACCCTCGACATTGATCAGTGCATCAAATGTTTGGTTGTGGAGCAACCATAATGGGTTTTGAACTGTGTTCAGTCATGGGGATTTCTCCAGAGGGCAGAACTCATTCTGCACATGTGACCCCCCCAAGCCCCTTAGCTGTACACTATGATTGATGCAGTGGAAGGATCATTTAAAAATACATTTGATATAATAATATATTATTACAGTACCTTCTGTTCTCCAATTAAAGCACACATTGTGTAAATCTTACGAGGAGAAAAATATAGTGAGTTTCTGGCAAATATCTAGTTTACCGTGAAGTGCAAGTATTTAACATGTACTATTTTTTATGACAGGTTTTTTATAGTTTCCAGTTCTAGAAATTGCTGCAGTAGCAAGGACTGTGTGCTTTCCCCATCAGATCCAAACAATTATTGAAATTCAGAGCTAAGCAATTGGAGCTTAAAAAATTGGAGCTAAACAATCATTTCAATGCAGAGCTCAGTCTTGCTGACGGGAAGGTATTTTGAACACAATGTGACTACTCACATGTGTAAAGTTACTTGTGTGTATATGTGATTGCAGGATCAGCAGCTTAGTCTCCTAGGGCTTGATCTGGACTATTAAA
The DNA here is from genome assembly GCF_965140295.1 of Lepidochelys olivacea. Classification (NCBI taxonomy): domain Eukaryota; kingdom Metazoa; phylum Chordata; order Testudines; family Cheloniidae; genus Lepidochelys; species Lepidochelys olivacea. The sequence continues at coordinate 80,397,342 of NC_140415.1, read as the reverse complement.
GTCAGTGGGAGTTTTGCCACTGATTTTAATGGGACAAGGATCGGGGCTCTGGTTGGTTGGACCTGCCTGTAGTAACTCCCTTGTCATGGCTAGTTAATCTCCTGAACAACACAAGTTAGTTTTGAAATATAAAGAATTCTAATGGGTACTAATGAATCCTTTGCACAGAATAGTTCACATGTAGAAATGAATTAAAAGTTCAAGGAGGTTGGAAGTGGAGGGAGAAACTAGAAGGTCAAGGATGTTATATTAATTTGAGAACCTGGGCACAGGTGTAAATCAGCATTGCTCCAATGGAAGTATGTTCATTTACACCAGCTGAGGATTTTGTTTCTGTGTTTGATGGTGACCCTATGCTGGTCAACTAAACCATGTTTAAATGGAATGCACTTGAAGTGGTTACACCTAACATGGTTAAAGGCCTGGTTAGGTGGAGCTGTAGATAACAGAATCAAGACCAGAGATTCCATGGGTGCTCTGATGTCACATCATGGAGCATGTTATAAAAATAAGTGGAAGGTCCACTTAAGAATGATCATCACTAGAAATAGGTTCCCCCATCAATAATTATGATTTTTTCATCATCAGGCATATTGAAACCTGAAGAATTTTGAAACACATTATCATTTGACCACTATTCTGTTCATAGATAACACTCGCAATGTGAATATTGTCTTATTAGGGGTTACTTGTGAAGAAAGCAAGAAGTGGGAAAGATTATCTGGAGGAAAAGTTCCATAAAAATCAAAGATTCTTCACCGAAATGTGGGCAGCTTAGAGGATATGGAAAAGCCAAAGTCTCCTTGCTATCTTGTCCACCCCTTTTAAATTTATTATAAATTTGGTGTCTTTCTTAATCAGAAAGTATTTAATTCCACAAAGTCATGAAAAGAGCAGGCCAGTTGATGTATTATTTTTCTGTATGAAAATTTCAGTTGTCTTAAAGATTAGCAGAAATGCTTTTATTCTTCTCTTAATGTTTGCTTTTAATGAAGGTAGTAGATGGAACAGATGACAGCCATACAAAACAGTTTCCTCCCTTTTTCCACATCAAAATTATAGCAGCATGGGCAGCAGCAATGCAAGTTACCTAATATGACCCTATCTAATGTTCCTCAACCCTAACCTGAAGACGCCACCTCCACGGGTCAGAACATAGGTCGCTCATTCAAATTTGAAACAGCAGTAGATCAAAGCATGCTAGGGACTTTTAGTGCACATCAGCATGGTCCATATGGCCAGTTAAGGTGCGGCATGCTGGAGTGCTGTAGATTTATTCCTCCGCAAACCAATAAGTACTTGGGTAGATATGCCCTCAGTCTTTTCTGCTAAGAATGCCACACAGGGGTAGCACACGTGAATGTGGTAACCGTTACCTGCCCAAGAGAAACTTGACTCAGACCACCAACTCATTTAACAAAAAGCACTGAAACACCACCAGATGGTAATGCCTCTCAGCTCACTGCTGACTTACACTTGATTCAAACCAGTGACCCAAAGCCAAAAGCTCCATAAACCCTTAGAAATTCACTGAGCCATTTAGGCTTCAGAAAAAAAAAAAAGCATTAAAAAGGGATAACAAACCCAAATAATTTACAGAATCTAGACCAAATATTATTTTGAGATATTCATGCAAAGCTCACATTCTACTTTCAGCTCCACTGATTTCAGTGGGGGGGTTTCACAGGTGAAGATGAGAGAACTGACCTTTTCCAAATTTAGACATTACAAACAAATATGGTTTTAAAGAAAATCATTTTTAAAATGAGTCTTTCCTTCAGTTACTCTCCAGGACAGAGCAAAGAATTCCAGTGATTTAAAACATCTTGAACACCCAAAATCTAGAAGTCAATTCTCAGTATAGGAGGCAGCTTTTTAATAATTATTTTAAAATAAAAGCATATTTTGGTCTACATATATTTCATTACAGATCTGGAATATTAGACAACTAAAATGTTATCTTTTGACTTCAATTAGAAATACCATGTGTATGAGTAAGTGGCAGAGGAGGGGATACACTGGTGGAAATGTAATTAGCAGCTTTATTAATATTGCAAATAATAACTATTATTACTTGATAATCATCTGTGCCTTTATCAATAATATTAACTCAATTTTCATTTTCCTTTCAATGTTATTATGTACGATGATTCTCATACACTCTTAGACATATATTAACATCTCTCTTTTTATGTTCTCTGTTTAGTGTTGCTTTTTCTAGACTGCCTTCAACATTTCTGCATTGATAGCAGTGTCTTCTGTTCCTTCATGTCTACAGTACAAAGCCCTAACAGGACTTTTCAGAATTTCACTTAGTGCTAAAAATGTAGAGATTTTAGACTCTTAAATTTGGTGTTATTTTTAATTCCAGCATTGATTTTTTTTTCATTTTCAACATTACATTGATTGATAAAGAATTGCCGTTAGCAATTAGTGCTTTCTCAGATTTATCTGTCCCTCTCTACTGAAAATTAAACAGTCTCCTATTTTTTTGGACTTCAAAACCTTCTGTTAGATTGCCACGGTAATTGCTAAATTAATCATACATGCCAAGGCTCCATAAAAATATAGTTTTACTTTAGTTTTAGTAGAAGAATGAATAAATTAGTCCTGAAGACATATACGTGAAAAGTGGCTCCCATTGGATTTTTAGGGAATTGAATCCAAGAGGTTTAAAGTTCCATTTTTTAACAGTAACAGTCCCTAAAAATTGCAATTCTTGTTTTACGGTCAGAGGTAACAAAGGAAATCAAGCAATTCACCTGATATTTATTTTAGTAAAAGTAAACTACTGACCTCCCTACCTGTTCTATACACTACTATTAACCTTGTCTGCAGGAGGGTGGTGATTTGAAGAGTTATGATTGTTAATGGCCTTTGAATGCAGCCAGCTCTGGCCACTTACTCCCCAGTGTGCAGCATGGCTCAGCCTTTTCCAGATGGGAAAATGATAAGGAGACCAGGAAGATAACAGGTCATTCTTGGGCAGCCGCCAGAAAATTGCTGCAAAATGAATCATGCAGGTCTGAGGTGCTTTACCCAGCATTTTCCTGTTTTAATTTATCAAGCTGCAGCTTGTTGACATGGAAGTGAATGGCGTTGTGCAGTGTACTCTAAAAAGTGAGCTTAGAGGTTTCGTGGAACAGAGCTCTAGTCGTAAATAATAAAGAAAATCTGTGGAATATTTTCCCTAGCAGCACCTGCCCTATTGTTTTATATTCATTTGCAGTTAGCTGACATCTCACTTTCAGCATCAATTGTAAAATAAAAAAGGCAGTTCTTTGAAATTTTACATAGACGCAGAAATCTGTTGTTAACTATTATCAAAGATGATAATTCTCAAACTGGTAGTTTACTCTGGAGCTATATGTATTTGTTTATCAAATATAATTAATTGATTGAATAGACTCACAGCATTATTGGGGAAGTGCAGTATGATCAGAAGAGCATTAGTCAGGAAGGTTTAATGTCATAGTCAAGATCTCTCCTCCCAAAGAAAAAAGTGAGAGAGAGGGCCAAAGATAGGAAAACTGCATGAGTTTTCCCTTGCAGTCTTTGCTTCATATATTCTTTTACCGAGATTAAGCCCCAGCCTATAGAACCGGTAGATCCCTTCAAGTCTGCTAGGGTGCTCTGTACAGAGACCCTGTGCCCCCATACTCTCTGCTGGACCCCTTTCAGCATAGCTGGCTGTCTGACCCACAAAAATTGAGATTAGTTTAAGAATCTGATTTCTGGGTTTTGAGCCTTTTAGGATTGATGATTTCAAACTTTCTCCGGAAACACAAAGGCTAGAAACATACATTTTATTTTAAGAAAAACTGAGATTCACATAATCACATGACTCTCGGAGCTTGTGCTTTAAGAAAAATACCAAATATTGTGAGACTTGCAATAAAATCATGATCATTAGCAATATTCTGAAGATCTAGGAGACCAAGATTGTAATTAACTCCTAAATAGATTCTTCATGGTGTTGGGAGGAAAGATGCATGTCACTTCCACCCTTTCCTCAGCCTTCCCCTTCCAAGGCACAGATCTTGGACCACCCCCAAGAGAGCCCTCTGCAGCATCCAGGGACTATCCCATACTTCCACAAACTGCATCTTGGGGGGGGGAGGAGAGAGAGAGAGAGAGAGCGCGAGCATTTCTGTTTGGGCTCCATTTATTATTTATTTATTACAATGGCTGTTTTCAACCAGAAAAAAACTATCAAATCATTAACTTACACTCAGAAGTTAAATGAAATGTGTGTAGTTAGTTGAAGTTTATAAACTGCATTTTACACCACAGCTAAGATCATTGGCGTGTCAATAGTGTATCTAAAAGTAGGTTGATTTTGGAAAACTTCAGTCCCTGGAAAGTTGCATTAAATTTTATATCATGTACTAATATATGATAAAATCCCTTTGGCTAATAATGCTGTCACATTTGTGTGAGATGAAGATTATTGACTCACCCACACAGAGGCTAGGATGACACTTTAATTGGAAAATGACATTGTTGGGAACGTTTATGAATATTTTATTCTCTCTCTCCCCTCCCCCCAACTCCAACTCTTTATATTTCCCGCCATTTATGATTGTATTTATTATTTCTTAAGAACTGACACTATGCTCAGTGCTGTACAAAGCATAAAGGAGGATACAGTCCTTGCCCTCAGGATCTTACAGTGCAAGAAACATACAACAGTGAAAGTAGGTGACATTCCCATCCTGCTCAGCTCACAGTACATGCACACTGGATGGGTTCCAAACTTTCTCCACTACTGAGCTTGCTTTTACTGAGAACTTCAATAATAATATTGAAGCCTAGGCTCTCTCTTAAGTCTGGTTGTCTCTAGGGGTTTTTTACCTGCCAGACTTTTCCATCCCTGCTCTAGTTCCTTCTGCCTCAGATAACTACATAATCCTTTTATGTCACTGGAATGGAGTTAACAGAACCCATCTAGTCCTCACATTGTCACAGACCTGAGTGAGTTCCCCTTCCTGACTCCCACTAGGAGTCTGTAAGGGGAATGTAAGCCTCTGTGCTCTGGATCTCCTGGGGTATGTTAAGTTTCTGGAACCTGAATTGAGTCCATCCACTGGCCCAATCTTGGGGTCCTTAGGCACACGCTCAGGTGCAGACCTTCTGTCTGGCACCCCCCCACACCTCAGAGTGTTATAACCTGCTGTCTAGCCACCTAATCCCTCCCCCTAGTCCTACCCCCACCCCCCAGCACAGTGCTGAACCTTCAGACACCCCAATACTTAAACAACCCCCTCTCCCAGAACTCCACCCCAAACGTGTGAAGCTTCTGTTTAAACTCTCTCCTGGGCACACAGTAGTTGTGAAGCTGTGGACACACACATACACTTGCACAGTCTAAGAACTTTATAGCTTTCGTGTGGGAAGTAGTTCATTTTTTTCTTTTCTTTTCTTTTTTTATACTATTTATTTAGGAAGTTTTAACAAGTTCACAAATCCTTGTCATGTAAATATCAGAAACAAAACAATCATTACAATAGTTAGCTTTTTTTTAAAAGAGACATTATACAGGAATAGGGTCCTCAGAGCTTTCTAGTTAACAAGGTGAGCACCATTACAACACCAATGTCGTTTCTATTGATTTTATTGCATGGAGTGAAATCTCTGTATGCACATAATTAACAGACCAGGTATGTCTATCCTTAACGAACCCAGTTTGATATGGCTTTATATAAGCTTAGAGCATAGATTGCAAGTGGCTAGCTAATATTTTTGCTAAAATCTTTGTCATGACTTAACAGATATATGGGCCTATAGGACCTGCATAAGGTAAGTTCTCTTCCATCTTCAGGGAGAATAACCACAGTAGCTTTTTTCATAGGTTGTGGAAGTTCCTCCCCTAACAGAATGGCATTGATGATACCTGTCAAAGAACCCACTAATGCTTCCTTAATTATCTTGTAAAATGCATGGAAGCCATTAGATCCTGCAGTTTTATACTTTTCATACTTGCTATTGCCTCTAGGATTTCTTAATGTAAAGTTTCTTTACCAAGTTTGTATATCTTTCGCAAGCCTGCTACTTCCAGATATTTTTGAATAACTTCAGAGCTTGGAGTATCTTAGGCAGAGAGCTTTTTATAATGAGGAGCTAAAGTAGCACATATTTCATTAGAGTGTGCAACTATCTTTTGCTGATTGTTCTTAATTGGGGGAATAATATGTTGCTCTTGAATCCCTTTAAGCTTTCTAGCCAATAGTCTATCACTTTTATTTCTTTTTAAATAAAAATATCTGCTTTGTATACCTAGGGGCTTTTTCAGTATTGTCTGTCAACACATTTGACTTCCCTCTAATATTAGTTAATTGTTGATGTGTTTTTTCTGAAGTTGTGTTTTTATGAATGTCTTGTAACCATTTTAGCTCCTGTTCTAATTCTATTTTTTTCTTGAGCTCTTTCTTTTTTTCAGTTGAGCGACTCTGCTAATCAACTGACCTCTAAATACTGCTTTACCTGCCTCCCAAAGAAGGCCTCTTTTATATTGTCTGGGTCATTTAATTGCAAGTATTGAACAATGTCCTCTTTAATTGCTGCAACCCAAGATTTGTCTTGGAGAAGCAAGCAGCTATTTGCCAATAAAGTGATCTTTGGGACCCAACCCAGTTATCAAATATTACTTTCACTGATGCATGATATGACCATGTAATGTTGCCAATTTCTGCAGATCTTGTCTGCTTCATTAAGGATTTATTAGAGATTAACATTAAATCAATCCCAGTATATAACAGATGAGGATGTGAATAAGATATGTAATCTCTTTCCCCTGGGTGTAATTCTCTCCAGCAATCTGAACGATTGAATCTTTGACACAGAAAAGTCAATGCTGTACCTGCTTCCCTATCACCCATGTCTTTTTTCTATCAGATCTGTCCCAGTAAAAACTTGGTGTGCAATTGAAGTCCCTCCAAGTATAATTTTCCCTTCTCTAAAGTGTGGAATTGTTTTAATGAAGTCCTTTAAAAAGGGGTTTTTTTGCTTTTGGTTTGGGGCATACACTGAACCCCCTGTTATTAATAACCCAGCAATTATGCCCTTCAACAATATAAATTGTCCCTCTTATCCTTGCATTGATCTTTAAGCTGAAAAGGTACACGTTTAGCCAATGTGATGCTCACTTCTCTTTTCTTTATCTGAAGCAAAATATGTCTGTTGAAACCAGTTACCTTTCATGTCAGTAATTTGCCCCTCCTGAAAATGAGTATTTTGAAGTAGAATAATCTGATAGTATTTAGCCCTTTGACATTCAAAGATGTTATTGTAAAAGGAAGAGAGATTGAGAGTAACTATTCAGCTTATTGAAAACCTGAAATTGTTGCGATTCTTTACTGTGTGATGTTGTGTTGATTGTGTTGCCACTGTCTCTCTTGTTTCTAATTATTTTGCATTCACTATTGTGTGCCTGAAAATGGCTTGGTTTCTATTTGTGAACTTCCATATCTATTTCTTGTATTAATTCTCCCTGCCTCTCTATTTCCCTCCCTCTTCTCCATTTCCTTTACTCTAAATCAGAGTTTGCCATTCCCCCCCAATGAGAGCAATGGGAAGCAGTGGGCCATAGGGACATGCTGGCCGCCGCTTTCTGCAGCTCCCATTGGCCAGGAACGACAAACTATGGCCAATGAGAGCTGCAGGGGGCCGTGCCTGCGGACGGTCAACATAAACAAAATGTCTCGCAGCCTGCCAGCAGATTATCCTGATGGGCCGCGTGTCGAAGGTTGCCAACCACTGGTCTAAATCCACAAATGAAATACCAATATAACTGTAAAACAGTTCCCAAAACTACTCTGCTTTGCTGAACCTTAACCCCTGTACTCTCCCCACAAGCACTTGGACTCCTTCTCCTGCAATCCAAAGGAGGTACATTCTCCACCTACGGGATCTTAACCCTCTCCCTAAAGGACAGATTGCCATTTGATCATTTGAGTTATGGGGACAGTTTACACAGAACCCCTAGAGACTCTTCCCTTCCTCTCTCTATTTTCTCCAATCTCCTCCAACCTTGAAATCCCCCCTCCCCATACCCACCCACCCACACACTCCCTTCTTATTGTTCTTTATTTCCTCTACACTTTAAAACACAGAACACAGCAATTACTGATCACCCAATTAAAGTAAACTTCATTCTATTTTCTTTCTAACATTAACATAGTTACTGTTCAGCTTTTCATTCCAAGTGACCCCCAAGAAGTCCTTTCTGATTAGTTTTTGGATTACTACTAAGGCATCTGAATTCTCTTGTTCAGCTTCACTTCTGCCATTGCCAGTATGGTCTCTGAAGTCTTTTGTTTTTTCTTTTCCTGTTTTTCTTGGGATTCACCATTTGCCAAGAGTTTTTCTGGAGTTTATCGGTAGGCATTACTTCTGGAAAATCTTCTTGTATGTCTGAGATTTGGATTTTTATTCCAAGTGACTGGAGTGTATTTTCCCCCTGTTTACAGTCTCATTCTGTAATACTGATTTTGGAAGCTGAATGAGAGCTTAAATGGGAATCCCCGTCTCTAGCGGATATCTGCCTTCCTGAGTGCTGCTGTAATCCCCCAGCTCTCTTCTCTTCTCTTTTTTTAAAGTTGGGCCAGAGAGGTCATGGAAAATGTGCAGCTTGTGACCTTTGAGCATGAGCTCTGAATGCTCTCGGGCTTTTTTCATAATTAAATTTTTCTGCTGATAATCATGAAATTTCATAATTAGGTCTCTTGGTTTATTTTTATTATGAGGCCCAAGTCTGTGGAGCAGTGCTATGTGTGCTCTTTCCACTTTTACCTCTTCCAGAGAGATCAGATGTAACAACTCCACAATTAAAGTTTTTACATGCCGATTGGGTTTTCCCATCAGTGTTTTCAGGCAGTCCCTTAATTCTGATGTTTTTCCTTCTTGAGCTGTTTTCTATATCATCCAGTTTAAGCTGCATCTATCTCTCTCCCTGCTCCATCAGTGCCACACGGCCCTGCAGTGCTGTTTCTCTCTCGCTTGCTTCTCTTGGGTCATTCTCTAGCACTGTGACTATCTCTTCCAAGTCAGCAACTTCTTTCTTTACTTCAAGAAGCTTGGTCATCAGATCATCTCTCATGGCCTTGAACTGAAAGATCATCTCCAGCCATTAGATTTTTGCCACCTCTGGCATTTCTTCCTGATTTGGCTGCCATGTGCTCACTTGGAGTCTAAGAAGTTTCTCCATGCTGTGAGCCAGAAACATTCTTCTCAGTGAGATATCTTTTTAAATTTTCAGATTTTCTTGGATAATCCATCCTCTAAAAGTCTGTGCTGTTTTATGGGGTGTTTAGTGGGTTTTGGGGGTCAATGGAGGCAGCTTACTTTACTATCCCCTCAGAGATCTGGCTTCAGCAGCCATGTTATTCTGGCCCCCACGGGTCTCTCTAACTTTATGCCCTTTTATACTTAATCATGTAAAGCAGAAGAGAGTGCAGATCATATAAAATAATAAACACATGTCCCTGCCTCAGTTTTCTCATCACTCCAGGGCAGTGGTGGGAAACCAGCAGCCTGTGAGACGTTTTGCTGACGTTGACCGTCTGCAGGCACACCCCCACCCCCACAGCTCCCGGTGGCCATGGTTTGCCATTCCTGGCCAATGGGAGCTGCGGGGGGGTGGGAGGGGCAGTGTGCCTGCAGACCACTTCCTGCAGCCTCCATTGGCTGGGAACGACTAACCACGACCACTGGGAGCTGCGGGGGGGGGGGGGGGGGGCGTGCCTGCGGACCAGTTCCTGCAGCTCCCATTGGCTGGGAATGATGAATCACAGCCACTGGGAGCTGTGGCAGGGCCGTGCTTGCAGACGGTCAATGTCAGCAATATGTCTTGTGACCCGCAATCAGATTACCCACCACTGCCCCAGAGCATTCTTTGGGCTGGGGTCCAAGTCCCTTGGATTGGCCAATGTCCTGGGGGCCATTAGGGTTCAGGAGAGTAGGCAGGGCCCCCATGCCTCATGGGGCTGCTATATGCTGGGTGACCTTTCCCTGCTGAAGCCCCTCCCCCAGCCTCCAATACCTTGCTTTCTCCTACCCCCATGCTTCCTTTTCCTGTCTGGCCCTTATCATGTGTATTTACATGCCTCCTGGTCACCTGGTTTCTTTTGTTCTGCTCCTGATGCGTTTCCACTGCTCTTACCTTCCTCCCTCCCTCCCTCCAGAGGAATCATTCATTTAATGAATTTAACAGGTATATTTCCCTAAAAGAGCTTTAATTATGGAGCAGCTAATGCCTCAAGGAAAAACATTCCATTAGAGGCAGCTCTGTTTATGTCCCATACAAGTGCTGTATTTTTCTTCATTCATTCATAATATTTTCATAAGAGTGGTATTCTTCGTTTTATTAAGGATTTATCTGCCTTCAGTGCTTTTTCCCTACTGGAAGTCATACGCCCTTGGGACATCATAGCATTTGCTGGTGAAATGGGGAAATGTCTGGAGATGGATGAAATTTTCTAATCAAAGCCCAAAATAGGCAAAGCTAGCTTGATTTTGAGTTTTGATTAAAAAATAAACCTGTGTAAGAGTAACACCCTTCTTCGTTCCCCAGGAATCCTTTAGGAGATTATTCTGATCTCATTTACACTGGTGTAAATCAGAAGTAATACCACTCAAGTCATTGGCTAAGTCTTCAGCTGGTACAAATCAGCATAGCTCCGTGGAGATATGCCAATATACACCAGCTGAGAATCTGGCCCGTTATGTTTTCAAACTACTAAAAATGTGGTAAGGCCGTCTCGAAAACAAATAGAAACAGAGCACCTGTCCCAAAGGCTTACAAAGTTAACACAACATCTAAGAGCTATGAAAATACAATATGGGATGGGGGGAGAGGGAAATATGTGTGATTTGTTTTCATTATTATTATTTTCCTTATCCACACTTTTTGTAGCGTTATGGCTGATGTTATGCCGCAGGAGGATAGCAAGCCAGATCCTCATCAGGGGTAAATTGATGCCATTGGAACTAAAGCAGTTTGCACTGGCTGAAGTTCTGGTCCAATGTGTTTTTCAAAGGGTATGAAGTGGCATCTCTATCTCTTTCTTATGTCCCACGTTAAGGTGGGGGAAAGGCATGGTCAATTAATTTCCTATCAATCTCCCATATCTGCTGATACAGCCATAGATAAAGGAACAACCTTATTACAATATATCTACATACCAGCAACTGCACTGTTAAAAAAAAATCTAATAATACTCATGCAGTACATTTTTAATTTTTCAATGTATAAAAATGCTCTATTATAATGATTTGTGCTTGCATTCACAATCAGCAGAAGTGAACTGCATGATCCTAGTGAGTCTTTTCCATCTTGTGAGTCTATTGTGCAATTTTTTAAAGCCAGCAAATTTCAAATAGCAATTTTAATCAATACTCCTCTCCCTAAGTTCTGCCTCTCCCCAAAATCAAACATAATACAAATGAACATTACAGCATGCCCTTAAGGTCAACAAATTTGGGCATCATCAGACCAAGAGAAAAGCAAATGCCGGAGTCAAGAGACCTCCACTGAAAATGTCCTGTTTTCAGTGCCTCGACATGCACATCTTGGGAGCATAAGTTGTAATACAAAAAGCTCTGACATTTCCAAATTGAAGTTTTTCCGAACTCTCCATTCTGCAAAATATTTCAATATTTTGACTTTTCATCACATTTCATGAGTAAAACAAATTTTGAAGTACCAGAATTTTCCATGGGGCAGAAATGTCTAATTTTCAATCAGCTCTAGCAGAAACCCAAGCCCTACAACAACAAATCAGCAATAGGACTCAGAGACAAGATGGGGGTGGGGAGAGGGGAAGGAGGGTAGCACATGGAGCATATTGGACAGACAATCTCAGTGAAGTGGGAGCTAGATGAATGTGCATGAAGCTAGTTTAATTATCTGAGAGTGAAAGGTCATCAAAATCAATTTGCAGCATTATGTACAAAGGTCATTATCAGACTCAGATTTTCTATGCCCATTTAAAACACAATAAAAATAAAGTGGTTGTTTTAATAACTATGATTAGTAAAGAAAAAGACATATCACTGAGCCATCTGTTTAAACATTTGAGCTACCTTAGATTTTATTCAAAACATTGCAAATAATGAAAGTTTTAGTAAGGTGATGTTTTAGTAAGGCTCTGGGGTTTTTATCCTGAAATGTTTTCCATTGGTTTTCAGGATTTATAACACCAACAGAATTGAAAACACCTCTCTAAAATGGTAGCCCTTTGAAATCGATAGCGTAATATTTCTAATTTGTTTCTTTTTTATTAGTGACCACTTCATTATTATTTTTTCATCATTTTATGGAATGAGATAGACTAGAATTCATCCTTCTCTGCTCTTATATGTGGTTAAGTTGCTTACTCATTGGCACAGATGTCTGAGCTGACCTGATGTGTTATAACATCCCCATGTTTAAGCTGCCCCAGTGCAAGCAAATTTACATATGTGTGGCGAACAGACACGAAGTAACCCAGAAACACATAACCCCCAAAGGGTATCCAACCTAGTAGTGTTGATAGTGAACATATATTTAATCCTTGTGGGGGGATTTCCCCCTACCACAGAAATATGGGGCAGGGGGTAGTCTAGTGGGAAAAAAGTCACAGCATTTCTCCTGTGAAGTTTCCTCTGATGTAAGAATTTAGAAGCAGGCTCCCCGGTAATCCCATACAGGCAGCTACCTTTGGAAGGGGTCTCCTTTATGGAGGAACATTACATAAAATGTAACATAGCCTGGGGCTGCACTAGTTTTCGCATGAATTCTGTATTGAATTTGCCATGCACCTGCCCAACATATGGACCCTGGAGAAAGCCTTCTACAAAGTCCCATGAAGGGCTGCCATTTCAAGTGGGAGAAGGGGAAAGGAGTCCAGGAGAGCTGGCTGTATTTCAAGGAATCCCTGTTGAGGTTACAGGGACAAACCATCCCGATGAGTCGAAAGAATAGTAAATATGGCAGGCGACCAGCTTGGCTTAATGGTGAAATCCTAGCGGATCTTAAACATAAAAAAGCTTACAAGAAGTGGAAGGTTAGACTTATGACCAGGGAAGAGTATAAAAATATTGCTCGGGCATGTAGGAATGATATCAGGAGGGCCAAATCGCACCTGGAGCTGCAGCTAGCCAGAGATGTCAAGAGTAACAAGAAGGGTTTCTTCAGGTATGTTGGCAACAAGAAGAAAGCCAAGGAATGTGTGGGCCCCTTACTGAATGAGGGAGGCAACCTAGTGACAGAGGATGTGGAAAAAGCTAATGTACTCAATGCTTTTTTTGCCTCTGTTTTCACTAATAAGGTCAGCTCCCAGACTGCTGCGCTGGGCATCACAAAGTGGGGAAGAGATGGCCAGCCCTCTGTGGAGATAGAGGTGGTTAGGGACTATTTAGAAAAGCTGGACGTGCACAAGTCCATGGGGCCGGACGAGTTGCATCCGAGAGTGCTGAAGGAATTGGCGGCTGTGATTGCAGAGACATTGGCCATTATCTTTGAAAACTCGTGGCGAACCGGGGAAGTCCCGGATGACTGGAAAAAGGCTAATGTAGTGCCAATCTTTAAAAAAGGGAAGAAGGAGGATCCTGGGAACTACAGGCCAGTCAGCCTCACCTCAGTCCCTGGAAAAATCATGGAGCAGGTCCTCAAAGAATCAATCCTGAAGCACTTGCATGGAAAGTGATCAGGAACAGCCAGCATGGATTCACCAAGGGAAGGTCATGCCTGACTAATCTAATCGCCTTTTATGATGAGATTACTGGTTCTGTGGATGAAGGGAAAGCAGTGGATGTATTGTTTCTTGACTTTAGCAAAGCTTTTGACACGGTCTCCCACAGTATTCTTGTCAGCAAGTTAAGGAAGTATGGGCTGGATGAGTGCACTATAAGGTGGGTAGAAAGCTGGCTAGATTGTCGGGCTCAATGGGTAGTGATCAATGGCTCCATGTCTAGTTGGCAGCCGGTATCAAGTGGAGTGCCCCAAGGGTCGGTCCTGGGGCCGGTTTTGTTCAATATCTTCATAAATGATCTGGAGGATGGTGTGGATTGCACTCTCAGCAAATTTGCGGATGATACTAAACTGGGAGGAGTGGTAGATACGCTGGAGGGGAGGGATAGGATACAGAAGGACCTAGACAAATTGGAGGATTGGGCCAAAAGAAATCTGATGAGGTTCAATAAGGATAAGTGCAGGGTCCTGCACTTAGGATGGAAGAACCCAATGCACAGCTACAGACTAGGGACCGAATGGCTAGGCAGCAGTTCTGCGGAAAAGGACCTAGGGGTGACTGTGGACGAGAAGCTGGATAGGAGTCAGCAGTGTGCCCTTGTTGCCAAGAAGGCCAATGGCATTTTGGGATGTATAAGTAGGGGCATAGCGAGCAGATTGAGGGACGTGATCGTTCCCCTCTATTCGGCATTGGTGAGGCCTCATCTGGAGTACTGTGTCCAGTTTTGGGCCCCACACTTCAAGAAGGATGTGGATAAATTGGAGAGAGTCCAGCGAAGGGCAACAAAAATGATTAGGGGACTGGAACACATGAGTTATGAGGAGAGGCTGAGGGAGCTGGGATTGTTTAGCCTGCAGAAGAGAAGAATGAGGGGGGATTTGATAGCTGCTTTCAACTACCTGAAAGGGGGTTCCAAAGAGGATGGCTCTAGACTGTTCTCAATGGTAGCAGATGACAGAACGAGGAGTAATGGTCTCAAGTTGCAGTGGGGAGGTTTAGATTGGATATTAGGAAAAACTTTTTCACTAAGAGGGTGGTGAAACACTGGAATGCGTTACCTAGGGAGGTGGTAGAATCTCCTTCCTTAGAGGTTTTTAAGGTCAGGCTTGACAAAGCCCTGGCTGGGATGATTTAACTGGGAATTGGTCCTGCTTCGAGCGGGGGGTTGGACTAGATGACCTTCTGGGGTCCCTTCCAACCCTGATATTCTATGATTCTATGATTCTAAGGTCCTCCTCTGCACGTGGATGTTACAGAAAGACTGGGCCCTGGCCTTGTTTGATTTTGAGGTTGTATGGACTGGAATTTATTTGACTTTCTCTGTCTCCTTCCTGTTTTATCCATATTTTCTCCACTTAAAAAGAAGTGACAAACAGAAATTGGGACTAAGATATTTAGATAATATCAAGGCTTTTTCTCCTAGAACCTACAGTCTTGCGAGTAATATGAATTTTTAAAAGTCATAATCATCAGGGTTTAGACATTAAGCAACAAACTTTGTGCATCTTTTTCCTATTTTCCATATACCTACAATAATGCAAAGATTTGCTATAAATAGATTTTAATATATAATTCCCAAACCTGGTATCAGGCATTGTACTAATAATGCTTTTGTTATTTTATTTATAATTACCCTTTTTACAGTTGTGCTCACTGTAGCCTATCAAATTCAGCAGAGTTTCTCACATGGATATGGTGAGCACCCCAAAATACTTTTTGTCTGTGCCATGCATCAAAGTTTTCCTGCAAGAGAAATGAGATTTGAGTTGTGTTAATTTGAAGATAAAACTACACTGTTTTTTTTAAATTTTACAGTTAGCTAATAGTGAAGCAGATTGAGAGGATGATTGGTTGAATGCATTTGGAATAATAGTAAAGGGCAGGGGAAACAATGAATGGTTCTTTTCATATTTCATCTACTAATTGTTTGTTTCTCATGTTCCTTGTGTGCATTTCCTGCATTAAAGTGTTGTAGAATCCTCTTTGGGTGAAATAACCTTTTTTCACAACTGCATTATAACTGGAGACTCACAATGGGGGAAAGTAAATAAGAGTCTTTTCATTTATTATCATGAGAATTGGATACTGCCCTATAACTACAACTGCATTTTTTGTGCATTAAACTACAACTGCATCGTGGTACATTAAAACTATCTGGGATTTTCATTTTACTTCACTATGCACCTGATACAGTTCCTATGATAGCCATTGACTTCAGTGGGGAGGGACCTATATATTTATCTTATTTTAATTATTTTGATTTCTATAATAAAAAGGGTCTCTTATCCAAAATTAAACAGCACTTTACCACCAATAGCCAACAGACTGAACCCCCCTATAAATACAGAACTTCCCACCCCACACACAGATCCAACCCCCCACGCCCGCTCAAAGCACCCTTTGCAACAGCGCACACAAATCAGTACACCATGCAGTCTGCCCAGAAGGATACTAGGCAAGGGTTTTTGAGACTAGGGCAGATAGCTTATTCTAGAGCTGAAGGCCCCTCAGAGCTGCATGTGAATGGACAGAGTCCTTACCCTTATACAGCCCACACATACTTTGGGTTTAGTGCCCTAATTCTCTTCCGGGGTGGGTCTTTTAATCAGCAGTACACTAACACAACATAAAGCACAGTTTAAGTTTTCCTCACCAAGCAGGCCTATTCCTAGGGCTCCTATAGGACCTTTCTGTGCTGCATTCCCACTTCCCTATGCCCAAAGAGTCACCCCCATCTCCTTTATATGCAGGATGAGGTTAAACTACAATCAACATTTCCTTGCAGAGTTCCAGCACCTACTTACAGGGTGAGTCAGCAAAAGACCTCTATTATTTAATTTACAAGGAGTTCATTGTAAGGCACTTCCACCATATTCTGCAATACAATTCTGAAAAGCCTGTTAGGGTACACAGGAGCAATTAAATATCTTTTTGATCTTTTTTCCTCTGTGTTTACATCAAAAAGAAAACTTTCACAGACAGAAAAAGTACTTTAAATTCAAACATGAAAATGCATGTAGTGGAAAAAATAAATAATAAACACATAAATATATGAATCTTCTGATTGGGGTGGGCCCATATATGCTGTCCTTTTGTAGACTTATTCTCTCATACCCACTGGCATAAGCCAGCGACATAGTTTCTTTGAATTTACAGGTGCTGAATTTAAGTCTCAGCAGCATTTAGTCGCAAAACTCAAGACAATTTGGCATTATTCATATTTCGCTGCCTTACTTCATATTCTAAACGTAAATATTTTAAAATAAATTAAATATTACTTCAATTAAATTATTATCTCCAGGGATTTAATAAACAATGTTAAATTTCTGGCGTTTTGTCACAAAGACATCAGTCCTATTCAGGCAGGTAACCCCGGCACTGTGTGGAGCCTAAATGAAATCATGGGACTCCACATAGGTGCAGGGGGTGACCAACTTTCACCAGCTTGCAGGAGCAAGTCCAGTGTTTGCTTCCCATTCAACATGAAAACCGAGGGCTAGATTGTGAATCCCTTACTCAAACAGGTGAACAGTTCTTCACACTAGAATCTCATTGTGAACTAATCAATGTGAATAAATTGTTCACAGTTTAGCCCTCAATTATTTTTACAAGCTACCATCTCTCTGTAGGCCCAAAGCTGTGAGGGGCTCAATGGCTCCTTTGAGGTTCTCCAGATTGACATTGAGGAGGCTCTAACTGCCAGGCAGAACAGGTCCCCTCAAGCAAGATCAAAGAAAGTAAAGCATCACTAATTTATTACTGAGCTTACCAGAAGACTAACTATTCCTTAATTACTCCCCCACCCCCTGGCTGCAAAAAAAATCACATTCAGAGAACATGTAGGTTGCGTAGTGAAGCATTTGAAAGGCAGACAGTACCAAAGTTAAGGTTGTTCAGTCAAACTTAATTTGGCCCCCTTCTGCACATACTTTACAATACTATCTTTAATTCCAAGATCACATGCTATTTCTCACAAAATACAATATGATATAAAATTTAGACCTAGCATATGTCCTAACCTGCCTCACCACTTCCCCTTACTTTTATCTCCTGTTTAAACGTATTCTTCCAGTCTATGGGGAATAAATTCTGTGTCTATTGAGACTGATTTTTACTAGCTGTAGCTACTGTTCTATCTTCTTCGACATCTTATTAGGCTGACAACAGTCCCGTGTTTTTCTTTTCTCTGATATAATCTTTGTTTCTATGCATATCACATGAGGTTTAACGCCAGCTCTGACCAAAACAACGAATTCTGCAAATATTACCTTCAGATTTTACATTTGTCTTCCTGTTTGAAGAGAAGCTAGGAATGCCAGAGTCCTTTATAGCAGCAGAAGGATTTGCAGAAAGGCTAATTTAACTCGTTTGCTCAGCTTTCGGCAAAGGTCATTGTGCCACTTCCTGTATCCTGTTTTCTAGTCCCATTCAAGTTTCCTATCAATTGTTGACAAGAAGTTTGTTGATGAAGGTACCCTGGGAGGACTATAAATCAATTAGTGAAGCAAATAAAAAGGTTATGAAAGCCATGTCATAAACTGTGATTTTCCACTGTGTCACAAGCGTCTTAATTTTCAGTTAGCTTCTTTGCAAAAAAAAAAAAGTTAATAATATTCATTTTCTTTGTATTTCCCTTCTCCCATTCCATTAGGTTTCAGTGGACTAGTTCAATAAAAGGATAAAGGAACACTATTCACTAGAAAACAGTTATTTAGGTACAATAATTTGTACTTTATGTCATATTATAATGGTGAGTGTAAATCTTCCTTTGAACCATATTTTATTAACGTTTTTTTTTCCACAGAGTTACATCAAAAGAGTCTATAAATAAGTGATGTGCTCTGCCTGCCAGCTCTTACATGCATACCAATTACCTCTATTGGTTTCAGGACACGTAGTCAGTACTTTAAACAACCCAGATAATATTGCAAACTGAAATATTCAACATCTCCATCTTGGTATGCTGTCAGCATGCAGAGAACAATTATAATTGGTAATCAGTTTCACTGCTGGTAAGTTGAGTGGCATGATGCATTTTATATCCATGCTTATGTCAAACTCAATTAACATTCTAACACAGTGTATTTCAAAGACACAGACCTAATCTGAAGGAACAATGCATTTTTTTATGTGAGAAATTCTTATATTCCATGAAGGGAACTTGAAGCACAAATACATTTATGAATACAATAACAGGCTGTTTTAGTTTCCAGAAGAAAAAGGAGAACATATATCTTTAGTTTCAAATACCCATTGTAAGTGGGGCTTTCAGAAAACATAAAACTATTGTGTTTTTTTTTCCTAAATACAATGTGCATTATGCACACCTTGGAATTGAAAAAGGTTAATTTAAATTTTTTAAAAAACTAAATTAAACTATTGAAGCAGGTGATTTGTCTTTCTTTCTTTAACAAGTATCACAATGCCTTGTCAAATTCAACACAAAATGAATAGTAAAATAAAATCACAAATAAGAGAAAGAACAAAGTGTATTTGGATCAAATCTTAAAGCTGATAAAAGGAGATGAAAGCTGCAGTGGGCAGTGCTGAAATATGGTTCATTCTTCCTAACAAATCCCACTCTCACGTCACTCAAACCCCTTTGCAGACTCTCTGGTACTCCTGGAGTTCTTAACATCAGTTTATGGCTTGAAATAATGGATTAGCCCGGTAGCACAGGGTATACAAGTTGTAATGGATACAAGGTCTGTAGAAGTCTGTAGACATAGAAAACACTTCTTGTCAAGTAGTGTTCCACTCACAGTTGATTTCCTGTAGCCTTACATAGATGGCCAGTACTTGCCAATCTGCATGCTCTGTTGGAGGTGACAGCATTTCCATAACACGTCGTCTCTGCATGTGCACTGTTTTAGGCACTTACAGCATTATTTTCTTCACTTAATTGTCACGTACGCCCCTCCATATGGCACGGCAGCATTTGGCTTAGAGCTACGTGATAAAGGAACACACAAGTGAGCTGTTTTGTTTCCATTTTTGCAGCAGAATTTTTTAGCACATTATAAACTATCTGATAATTTTACTTCTCTGATAAAAGAAAGACCTTCAGCAGTATGATTCAGAGAGGACATGAAATGAGACTGACCTCTGTCCTGTTTCTCCATTGAAAACACCCAAAAGTTGAGATGCTTAGCCATGCATTATCTGAACTATTTGAACCTCTCAGATCTGTAAAATGGGGCTAGAGGTCTCAAAGGACCAGCTATTTATGATATTTCTGGCCCAATGGAATTAAGGGCCATTTTTTTCTCCTTTTCTCATCCCTACATGCCAGGCCTAAACAGCTTAATTTATTATGGGGTTGTTCGGACAAAAATCTTTCCCCAAGTTGTGGAGAAGCTACTGAGTTCCTTACAGTTGTTACCTTCAACCTGGTGCAGCCACAGTAGTGTCCTCAGAATTTGCATTCCCCCTCTTTAAAAAAGGAGAGTACATTTGTGGATCAGCCAGCCTCACTGGCAAATCATCACATCACCCCCCCCCCCACTCCCACCTCGTCCCCGAAGCTGAGTTTACCTGTAAACAGGGTGTGAATGGGCTCATCATATCCTGACCACTCCTATGCGAGCATAGGAGAATTGTGTTAGTTCCACAGTGGCCTGGGTCCAGATGTATAGGAGATGACAGGATTTTCCTTCCAGTGAAGCGTTTCTTCAGAAAAACAGGAGAAGTTCATACTGGTAAAGGACTCACCACATCACTTCCTGTATTCTATGTTCTGGTCAATTTCAAGTTTCCTATCAGTCATTGACATGGAGTTTATTGATCATGCCCCTTTCACCCTGGGAGTAGAGGCAAGGCCTCATTTTACATCAAGCCATCTGAAGGCAGTGTGGGATAGGACTCTAAAAGATCATGTCTTCTTGCAATTGAGGTAAGAACAGCTCCTAATGGAAGAAATATAAGAAAACCAGGAATCAGCACTACCTCCTTATTCCTACCCCAGAGAATGGTGGCAACTTCTTTTCTCGTCCTCCCTCAAAGTTCAGTTCTCTCTCCCATCTTGTTCTACATTCACACAGCCTTGTGGCAAGATAATTTCTTAACAAAGTATAGGGTATAATTGGTATGTTGATGACATGCAGTTGGCCATCTTGTCTCATTGACCATGAGGGTGCTGGTTTCTGCTCTGGAGGTATGCTTGGATAATATTGTTAGCTGGATGTATTAGAACTACTTTTTCTTTAATTCTTTGAATACAGAAACCAGAGGCAGAGATTGTTATGAAGATACTTTTTTTGTGTCCCTTATAGTTTAGAGGACTTGGAGGTTGCAAGTAAAGCTGGGCAAACAATTCAAACTAACAGTTTATTCCTTGGACTGAGCCTTTCTACTCATTTGAAAATTGTTCCTCAGAGACTGGGAAGCAAATTTCAGCCTATGGATTTCTCAGTTTGTTCACTGCAATTATTCCTCTGAGAATTTGATATTCACAATTTGTTTTCATAGCTGGGAAAACAGGTAAATAAATCATGTTATTGCTGCCCTTCCATGATTGGATGGCCTCATTTCTATCAACAGTTTCTTTCTGAACAGAATTACTTTTTTGATAATTAAATGAATCTTGGTTACAGTTCCAGAATTCACTTTCCATGGATGTAGGGACAAAATTAGAAAGGCCAAGGCACAAAATGAGATTAAACTAGCTAGAGACATAAAGGGTAACAAAAAATGTTCTACAAATACATTAGAAGCAAGAAGAAGACCAAGGATGGGGCAAGCCTGTTATTCAATGGGGGGTGGGGAGACAATAACAGAAAATGTGGAAATGGCAGAAAAGCTAAATGATTTTTTTGGTTTGTTTGTTTTCACCAAAAAGTTTAGTAACAATTAGACATCTAACTTAATGAATGCCAGTGAAAATGAGGTAGGATCAGAGGCTAAACAACATGCTAAAAATTGCTTAGACAAGTTTGTGTTCAACTCACCAGGGCCTGATGAAATACATCCTAGAATACTCAAGGAGCTGACTGAGGAGATATTTGTGTCATTAGCGATTATCTTCAAAAAGTCATGGAAGACAGTGAGATACCAAAGGACTGGAAAGGGCAAATATAGTGCCAATCTATAAAAAGGGGAATAAGGACAATCTGGGGAATTACAGACTAGTCATCTTAATTTCAGTATCGAGAAAGATCATGGAGCAAATAATTAAGAAATCAGTTTGCAGACACCTAAAAGATAACATGGTGATAAGTAACAGCATGGATTTGTCAAGAACAAATCATGTCAAACCAAACTAATAGCTTTCTTTGCCTGAGTAACAAGCCTCCTGGTGAGGGAAAGTGATAAATGTGGCATATCTTAACTTTACTGTCGTGCATGACTTTCTCATAAACAAATTAGGAAAATACACCCTAGATGGACCCAGTATAAGGTCGGTACATAACTGCTTGGAAAACCAATCCCAGAGAGTAGATATCAGTGGTTCACAGTCAAGCTGGAAGGGCATATCAAGTAGGGTCCCGCAGGAATCAGTTCTAGGTTGTTTCTGGGCAATATCCTCATCGATGGTTTAGATAATGGCATACAGAGTACACTTATAAAGTTGGCAGTGATACCAAGTTGAGAGGGTTGCAAGTGCTTTGGAGGATAGGGTTAAAATTCAAAATAATCTGGACAAACTGGAGAAATGGTCTGAAGTAAACTGGATGAAATTCAATAATGATAAATGCAAAGTACTCCATTTTGGAAGGAACAATCAGTTGCATACATACAAAACGGGAAATGACTGTCTAGGAAGGAGTACAGCAGAAAGGGAGCTGGAGATCATAGTGCATCACAAGCTAAATGTGGTCAACAGTATTACAAAAAAACAAACATCATTCTGGTATCCTTCTGGCATCATAATGTCCTGTCTCACACATCATTCTGGGATGTATTAAAAGGACTGTTGTAAACAAGACACAAGGAGTAATTCTTTTACTCTACTCCGCGTTGATTAGGCCTCACCTGGAGTATTGTGTCCAATTCTGGGCGCCACATTTCAGGAAAGATTTGGACAAACTGGAGAAAGTCCATAGAAGAGCAACAAAAAAGATTAATGGTCTAAAAAAACATAACCTATGAGGGAAAATTGAAAAAACTTGGTTTGTTTAGGCTGGAGAAGAGAAGACTGAGCGGGGACATGATAACAGTTTTCAAGTACATAAACAGTTGTTACAAGGAGGAAGGAGAAAAATTGTACTCTTCAACCTCTGAGAAGAAAAATTGTTCTCTTTAACCTCTGAGGATAGGAGGATAAGAACCAATAGGCTTAAATTTCAGCAAGGGCAGTTTAGATTGTCAGGGCAGTTAAGCACTGGAATAAATTGCCTAGGGACGTTGTGGAATCTCCTTCATCGGAAATTTTTAAGAGCAGGTTAGACAAACACCTGTCAGGGATGGTCTAGATAATACTTAGTCCTGCCTTGACTGCAAGGGACTGGACTAGAAGCCCTCTTGAAGTCCCTTCCAGTCCTTCGGTTCTATGAATATTCACATTTACAAGTCCTTAAAAGTAAGATTTAATACTCTTTACTCTCTTTGAATAGGTACTTTATATCATGAGCAGTCCCTCTGAAATCTATGGAATGTAAGGTACTACTAAACCAAGTAGTGGTGGCATTGCTAGGCCTATATCTTCAAATAATTTCTCACTTAACACAGCTGTGGGTAAGGTTAATAATCTAGGTGTCACTCTACTTCTGTGAAAAGCCATGTGTTCAACAAGGTAAGACACCTTTGTTAAGTAGCAGCATTTACGCAGGCTGTACTCTTTTTTTATCCCATGACTAACTTGCAACAATGGTGCAGGGCGTGGTGCAACCATGAAGTTGATTACTGTAATGCAATGCAAAGGGAGCTTGTGTTTACTGTGTATGACCTATGTTGATCCCATGTTATTACAAACAACCTCTTTCTTTGACTTTTTCCCCTTCTACCGTGAAAACTGGAATAGTTGTATCCAGATTAAATCTATTGAATTTTATACAATTATCAATGAACAAAGAACCTTGATGAAGGTGATGGCAGGATATTTTAGAAATAAAATTAATTTACGATTATTATGAAACTATAGCATCTCAGACATCATATACCTTAGTCTTGAACTGAAACTTTTTTACCATGGTGTAAGTAATCTGCAGCCTTATTCATTTTCCTCATCTTTCATTTCCTTTTTGCTTTTTATCACTGCCTGAATTCACAGAAAATAATAGTTCTTATTAAAACAATGGAAAAGAAAGCATTCTAATAGAATCTATGTGTCTTTGATGTTCCAATGATTTATTATTTGCAGATCCATTTCAAATCTGAAGTTTGAGACACTGATTTATTCTTTCAGTATCATGATATCTGGCTTTTCAATGGGCACAACATAGTCCTAATCTTCTTTGTAAATAGCATGTCTGCATGAAAGAAAAGTGTGTTCACTTTCCATAGATATTCATATAATAAAGATTCTACTGGTCCAAATATTTGTAGAAACCAAAGTTCAAATCTGAATTTGGAAATATTTGAAATATTGGAAATATTTATGGGAAAAGAACATTCAATTTACCAATCTGAAAACTTGCTCCAAAGATGGTTGCACGTTCATTCACTCAGAAAATAGAAACAATACCATATAACTTCTCTGAAGAATCCCAATTAAAGCAACGTAACTCAAATGTTTAAATGTTGATATCAAATACCCACAATGAGCTATCCATGGTTAAATCAGAAATAGATTTTTAATATGGGGAATAAATACTGTTGCCCCTTTTTGACCCAAATGGCTAGTCAATGCTTAGGCAATGGGGGTGTTTCATTTGGAAGTAGAAACTGATAGTCTGGTATTTTCTTTGATGGATTCTTGTTTATTTACAACTAATGTATAAAGTCCTGTTCCTCCAAATGCAGGAAAAAACAGGTTCTTAACTTATAGCCCCAGAGCATCTCAAGCCAACACCAGACCTAAAAGTGCTCTCTTTAGGTTTTATTCCAGAGTCATGCTGTCAAAGACAAGGACATGGGTGGGCAGGCCTAGTGGTTACTGCAGGAGTGAGTAGGTCAGGAATAGATGCCCACAGTCAGATTTGGAGTCAGAGCCAGAGTCAGAAATTGGAGCTAAGGGTCAGAGCTGGGTTATATGGAGCAAGGCAAGTCAGGAACAGGATTGCAGTTCAGCCACTCCATGGGCCCTGCTTCAGCCCATTATTGAACCATGCTCCTTACACAGACTATCTATCATATAGAATCTGAGTGTCTGGCAATCTTTAATGGATTTATTCTCACAACCCTCCTGTGAGGTAGGGAAGTACGTTTTTACAGATGGGGAACGGAGTCAGAGAGAAACTAAACAACTTGCTCAAGGTCACAGAGGAAGTATATGGCAAAGCAGGAAATGGAACCCAGGTCTCCTAGTTAGCATCCTAGCCTCTGGACCATCCCTCCTCTGTTCTTCTCCTGGGCTCTGTATAGCTGTGGATTCCATGTCTTTTTCCCATGCCTATTTCCCAAAACTTAAAAACACAATGGCCTGTTTAGAGTGAGGACATAAAAAGAACCTCCCATGTGGATGGTATTAACTCTGGTTTAATCATTCTCTATCAGTATAGACCCATTGTGCACATCCAAAAATAGGCAGCCAAAAAAGGAGGCAACCAAAATTACTGACCACTTTGGAAAATGCTGGCTTTGATCTTTGCTCCCAATAATTATCTTCAGGCCAGCTCTTTAGGTTCATTACGAGGTCAAACATTTGTTTTTAAGTGTGGATTTCCAAGCAGAATAGTCAGCTCAAAGACAGACTTGCCTTGTTGCATTGGAAATGTACATGCAAAGATTATGATCTCCATTATGAGTATTAGAGTCAATGTAGCATAAGAAATGGGTTCTTCAGTATGGGGCTTTTTTTCAAAATTAACTATGTAAGAACATTAATCAGCCAGCAACATAGTCTTGCATAAACAAGCACACTGAAAGCATTTTAGCAAAGCCCACCTAATTAGCTTTGAACAGTGGCATTGACTAGAAACACTTCTTAAGCACGGCTGCCAAAGTGTGCATGGGGAGTACAGTAGTCATTATAACCAGGCAGTGGCATCTCTGGGACTATACAACTTTGCTGAACCTTGGGAAGTCAGTTATATCAGCCTGCTAAGCAGTTAATGTCCTGTCACACACATCTGTGTTTACTACTATCAGATACTCCCAGATGTTCATATTGCCTATGTTTGATGGTCATTCTGGGACCCTCATGATGATGAGAAGCAAGTTATTAGAGAACTACAATTCCTCACTGAAGATAGATCAAGGACTGTCTTTAAGATTGGGATATTGGAGGGATATAAGTGAAGGATTGTACACTAACAAGTATAAAAAGAAAATTAATTTGGTAACCTTAATTAATGCTCTTTATATAGCCTCCCTCGCCCCCTCCTTATTTTCATAAATACAGTGATATTTTTAAATGTGAATTTTAATGCTCATGAAAGTGAGGAACTGATCACACTGCCTGGAACTAGGCAGAGTGCATCAGGAACTGTTTAAGGTTCCATACACAACTCTTGTAGTTAATTACCTTCAAACCTGACCTGCAATATCCCAGCTATCACAGTCCCGGCTCTCTCCTGAAATGACTCTGCCAACAGTGCTAAATTGTACAATGGTTTTGTCATTTTGCAAATCTGATGAAACCACCAAGCACATTTTCAAGAGTTTTGAAATGAGTCCTTCCACATGTTGCGATATGTAAATACTCACATATTCTTTGTCCACTACCAGCTAAAGTTACTATATCCCCACAGTGCAAACATACATGTAAGGAGTTCCAGTGAACACAATAGGAATACTTGTGTGTAAAGTTACTCACCTGTATACGTGTCTGCACGATCAGGATATAAAAATTACCTACTTTTCACTTGTTATCTGGTCAGTTATTCACAGACTTCTGAATTGGTTGTTCATTATTCAAATAAGCCTCCAGAGGAATATACGCACCAAGTGTTGTCTAACAGAAAATTTAAAAGACTATGTTCATACAGGTAATATATTTTTTACAAACTGTAAAGCATTGGGTTACTAGGTATTTGACTTCATTATTTATAAAATGGATCCAAACATATCAAGATTCAAAGGCCAGAAGGGATCACTGTGATCATCTTGTCTGATCTCCTCCAGTATTATTCCTAGAGCCAGGACGGCTCTAGGCACCAGGAAAGCAAGTACGTGCTTCAGGTGGCACATTTCCAGGGGCGGTATTCCGGCCATCCTTTTTTTTTCCCCCTGCCCCCGCTCAGTCAACCAATGAGCTCCTGCGTAGGGAGCGGGGGCGATGCAGCTCCTCTCCCCCTGCCTGCCCCTGCTGTACTTGTCACAATGGGCGGAGGAGCCAGAGCTGAGCGGAGGCCGGGATCGGGGCAGGACCCGCGGCCGGTAAGGGACCTGCTGCCCCGGGCGGTTCAGCGCTGGGTGGGCACCCCTGGTCCACCCCACTCCCTGCAGCTGACCTGCCCCCCCTCAGCCGCTCTGTCGGTTACTGTCCCCTCTGCGGGGGGTGGGGCCGGATCTGAGATTGGGCTGGGGGCCCATGGGTGGGATGTACAGCCCCGAGCACCTCACTCCAAACATTGCTATAGCATTATGCATGCTTTTAACATTACCAGTAGCAGTGGCTTCTAGTCAGCGCAGTTCTCAAAACTGAAATTACTAAAAAATTATTTGAGGTCTACCATGTCTCAAAATCATTTGTCAGGACTTGCATTAATTTCAATTGAAAGTACCATTGCAAAAAAATTAGATTTCAGTGAATTATTAAAAGACTATGCAAGTATAAAAAGCAGAAAAATTCGGTTCATATAAATTCTTTTAGTTTATGAGAAACTGGGCACACTGGAAGACACTAACGTTTTTCATTACAGTGTATAGTTGAACTCAAATTGTTTGTAATTTTGTTAAAATTAAATGAGTACACTAGTAGGAAATTGTTTTTTTTTCACTAATTACAAATTCTCTGTTTTCATTTTTTTATTTTAAACAGTAAAAAACAAAACAAAACAAAAACATTGCAAAGTGCAAACATGTGTAAAAGCCAAAAAAAAAAGTGTGTGGGGGGGATTTTTTTTTTTTGCTTGGGGCAGCAAAAAACCTAGAGCCGGCCCTGCCTAGAGTATATCTTCATCAGTGATGTAGAATCCACCATGACCCTTGGTAAATAAAAGACTTTCAGAAAGTGCCCATGCGATTTTTTGTATTCATTTTTGTACATGAAATGAGTAGCTCTGCAATACCCATAGTCTATTACTAGTGGCTTCTGAGAGTGCTACCAAATGTCTGCAGGTACAGCATTATTTTATCCTGGCACTTTATTCTTAGAACTGTCTTCTGGGAATCATACCTTTAGCCAATCAGCATTTCTGACATTAAAACATTCTTGAAGCTCACTTTCCAGGACTTAATTTGTAGGAATAACATGTTGGTGTCACTGTGGGTGTGTCTTACCAAAGACTAACAAACATCCTATCTCACACAGAGTGGTGGGTACCACAGGATTACAGGTATATGAATCCTAGTCAGCTACTTTGATTGCTACTGTAATCTTTTCTCTAAGGGCTACATTCTGATCTCATTTGCACTGTAAATCAAGAGAAATTCCACAGAAGCCATTACAGTTACTATAGATTTAAACTGGCTTATATATGAGCAAAATTTGGTCCAATGGATTTATGCGACTATGAGAGCAAAATCATGTCTGTAGGAATCGACATTAATATTCTAAGCCACCACCCTCTCCCCCACCCCGCCTGACGTACATAGTTATAGTTGTAATTAGACATCATGAAAAAAAGCAAACATTTAATGAAGATTTTTGGTAGTAGTTTACTGAAAACCAAATTTTTGAGATAAATGATTGAAAACACAAAATTTAGGAAAAAAATTACCAGCTCTAGTTGTGACTCATAAAAAGGCACATTAAATAGCTTTAAAATCACAAGGTTAGGGGAGAGCTAGCTAATTGTGAACCAAAGAAATTGTATGGTCAATTTTTTCCTTATTTAAAAAGACTCAAATGAGAAATGTAGGGGGAAAAAACCCAAACAACAAACTCACAGCACAATTTAAGGGTTTTCCTAACACAAGTAAGCATTAAAGCTTATCTCCCAGAACTCACTGTGAGAGAAAAGTTCTCACCTGCTCCTCTGAGTCCTCCCCCCTAGCCTAGGTGCCTGGGCTCTTATACTACCTAGCTGCTAAACTCTGACTTCACCCGGAAGAGATAAAGCTTCTTAACTTGGAAAAATACCCATTTACTGACACGGGATATAAACTGAGCAACTAACTTGCCACGTCTACTGGTTTTCCCCAAAGGAAAAGCACATTTGCAATTCCCCTCATAAGAGAAGAGGCACAATTCAGATTTAGTAAAGACAGAGGGAATTCTTTATTCAGGTGTCAGAGTAACAGCCGTGTTAGTCTGTATTCGCAAAAAGAAAAGGAGTACTTGTGGCACTTTAGAGACTAACCAATTTATTTGAGCATAAGCTTTCGTGAGCTACAGCTCACTTCATCGGATGTAGCTCACGAAAGCTTATGCTCAAATAAATTGGTTAGTCTCTAAGGTGCCACAAGTACTCCTTTTCTTTTTTTTATTCAGATGGTAGCCACACAGACACTTGCTCTCCCTCTTTGTCTAGGCCATAGGCTGGAGAACACAGCTTGTGCTGCACAGTGATACCAAACAGGGTCTGCCTAAATCTTGGCCTAGATTAAACAGTCACGAGATGGCTTGCTGACTGCACTGCAACCTCCTCTACAAAATCTTTGATCCTGCTTTGAGCATTTCACGGCCATGAGCTTCTGCAGGAATTTAAACCACTTAGATGTTAGCATGTTGTTTGGGTCAGAGCAGCTGATACTCATCAAAGAATAGGTGAAGTAGGCCAAATAAGTGTGGATCATCAGAGTAATTAATCACCCCAGATGAACAGACAAAAGCAATTTTAAAAATCACAATGCTGAATTACACCAATTACAAACACACATCTGAAAGCAATATGGCTACCTGTCTCCTAAACTACATTTCCCATAACACCAGTGGCTTATGGTCAAGGGTTGAAGCCTCTTCCCAGCTTTAAAAGTGCCTTCTTGGAAGAGTTCCTACCTTGTGTTTTGTATGGTAGATACTAAGGGCAGGCAATGTTACCTGTGCATCTACTAGTCATGTTGTTGTATAAGAAGTTTCCACACAAGCAGCTTCAACATCAGCATAGCAAGGTACCTTTCTGACAACTGATGCATTGTTTCTGATAAATACTAGATCTAGCATATAATCAGGAATGCTCTATTGTGAAAATCAAAACCTTTAATTCTAATTATCAAGTTATGTGAAATATAGAGAGAATAACAAAAACACTAAATGTTAAAATCTCTGTTCTGCTTTCTTCTCAGTTTAGTACCTAATAGCTTGGTCCTGCAACTGTTAGTTGTGGAATTTAACAATTAAGCTGAGCTTAATTCTTCTTTCATACCAGAATAACTCAGGAGCAACTCCACTGAAGTCATAGAAATTACACCCCTACAAAACAATGATTGAGTCCAATATTGCCTCTACTGGGATTATTCATGTGAATAAGAAATACCGCTAAAAGAAAAAACTTAAAGGTTTGGGCCCTACGTTTTAAGAACCCACTTTTGCACATAAATGTCATAGTCTTCTCTGGTTCAGATGAATATTTTAATGCTCACCTCACTACATACTTGCAAGGTGATGCTTTCATCCTTTTTGCACTGGATGGGAAAAAGGTGACTAGGGCAGTGGAATTCATGAATGTATTGCTAAAATGACTTCCTGATTTGAATATCTTTCTACTAAAGCCACAAAAATTTGGAGTTGAATATGAATGAGCTTATTCAACTTGCTGTTTGTTGATATATGACAGGATCTATACTGCTTGAATCAATTTCTTTCTTTCTTTTTTTCTTATGAAAGGGGATTAGTAAGTTTTGCTTTCCCTATTTGTCTGTAGCCTTATTTTGCTTTACAAATGTTTCTTTGGGTATTGTCAGAGCTGTTGTTTTTTTTTCTTTGCTTTGTATCGTATACATGCATTGTGGACACGCTACAAAGAAGTTGTTTACATTACCCTGTGTGATAATGATAGATTGTTTATTTTGACATTTTGTGAAAGTTATAAATATATACATAGCTTTTTAGAATGGGTTGTCGGTCAAAATGGTGACAAATGGCTGCTGATTTGTCAACTGTTGAAATAATAAATGTGTTTATCACCTCTTCATTTCAGTACAATAGAACTATGGAATGAGAATAATGGAATTGTTTGGAATGCATTAAGAACTATACCTGTGGTATGATATTTTTGTGTGCATGCATAGCTACGTCATATGGAGATATTGGGTTTAATTTTCAGATGCACCTATAGCCTCCATTGTGCAAACACTTGTGCTTAACTCTACTACTGCGAGTACTTCTATTAACTTCAATGAGACTAGTCATGATAAGAGAGATGATATGATAGCGTATATTATCATGAGTAGATTTCTAGCCCATTTACAAAGTATCATTATCACAATTTTTCAGACAGGGAATCTAGGCCTATAGAGAAGTGATTGGTCCAAGGTCACCCAGCAAGCTAATGGCAGATCTGGGAATAGAATCTGGGTCTCCAGAGTTCCAGTTTAGTGTGCCGTCCCTTAGTACACACTCCTCTACTCACTAATTGCATACATTTGTTTGCAGGATCAGTGCCTAAATGACTCAGTCTTTCAACCATTTAAGTGCTGTTCAAAATTGTGCCCATGGCTACAAATTAAGGCCTCTACCCTGAATTTGGATCCATGCAGGCAGATCCAATGGAGCTCCATTGATCCCAGGGGTTTCCTTACATGGATCTTACTGCAGCTATGGCGCATGATATGCTACTTCAGAGAGAGATGGCTTTATGGAAAATAAGAAATAACCTTACCTTTAAAAGATTTCATTTAAAATGTTTCTGATCGGCCCAGTTCTTGTGAAGCATGTTTCACAAATCTTGAAAGAATTTACAACAGAGACTGCATACGTCTATTTGGTAATTTCGGATTAAAACTGTGTTTGAAAACAATGTTGCTCTTACGAAATATGCCTTTTCCACTGATCAAGTGATGCTATTCATTGAATTTACTAACATTTAGAGAGTAGAACAACAGACTCTCATTTCAGAGAATAGCTCCATAATTTCATGCACCTACCATAAAAACAAGCAAATTGACACCCTGCCAGGAGTAGCCAGAGGAGATCTTAGAAGGGAGTTCATAACGATACTGTTGCCATATTGCATGCCTGTAAATAATTCATTAAGTCAACCACCCTTTTGTTTTAAGCAAACATGAGCAGATGCCTTTTTAAATTGGATGCAGACAACAGTTTTCCGCACGTGATTGTAATATGACACTTAAAGAGTAACATTTTTGTCTTATTGATTTTTGTAGTGTTATTGACTCTGTTAATTCACAGTGATTACTGCTGTTAACCAATGAGAGACTAGATGGGTTTCTTCTCACACACCTCCCCCCCCATTTTTATTGTTTTCATTGTTTTGTGTGGGTGCTAAATTTCATAGTGAAACGTAGCAATGCAGAAGCTAACAAAATTAATTCATAAGCAATTAAGTAAACTAAGGAGGTTTTCATGGTCCCGAAATCTTAGCATTATTTGTATAATATGAAACTTGCTATTCAGACATTTTTAGCCCTGTTTCTGAAATCTTTTTACTTTTGTGTTTGGAAAATAACTGCATAGGAATAGCCTATTAATTGATATGAAACCATAACAGTTACAGGGGATGGAGGGGAAGGTTACGGTAGTATTTGCAAAGCTGATGACTCCTTACTATGCAGTTCATGAAGTCATGTCACACCTTTCAAAATACCATAATTATAAAGTGTGGAGGTATATAAAATATGTCCTTATCTCTAACCTTGCTCTATGTCCTTTCCCCTCGCCACAAAGACCTAAATAATAGAACATTGCCTCTTCATCCTATCTGCTATTTCTAGTTTGGATTTTACAAACCCCTTTTTTACATCAACATATTCCCGCTTAAACATTCACACAGCATCAGTTTTCTTTAGAAATTCTGTTTCTAAGCATGTAGTGAAAAATTTATACACACAAAAATAGATGCCATGTGTATCAAAAATTAGACTAGAACCTACTGAAATGTGTTTTTCTTTAATATGTAAACATGTATATTTTATATGCTCACTCTTTTTTTTTTTAAATCCCTAAATCCTTATTGTGAAATATTCTATGGTACAAATTCCATTCCATTTTGAGTAGTAAACAGTATACATTTTAACTTTTTACTGACATAATTTTACTATGAAAGCTTCCTGTCCTTCAGAGTCTGCTTTAAGGATAAACCACAAACAGATGTTGAGTATTATTAACCAGTAAATAAAATGGAATGTATAAGCGTGTTTTATTGGTCCAGCTAATGTTTCAGAAAGGTTACAGTCTTTTTACACATTTTGTAAGACTTTATGAGCTATAAACTACAAATTCTTTTGTGTATGGGTTACACAACTTCTATGCTGTAGCAAAAGCACTTGAAAATGTTTTTAAAAAATCATTGTAACTAATTCATCCCTGCCTTTTCTGGTTTTATATCAAACCAACTGAAGTAAAGCAGAGGCGAATCAGGCCCATCATTTTTCTTTTTTTATATTTCCCTATTGTAGTCTGGCTTTTAAGAACTGAATGGGAATATGCCATTTCATTCTTCAAAGAAACTCAAATATTGCAGACAAAGAACCAGAAATGTAACATGCATAAAATATATAACACATAATTAACAGTCATAGATTCTAATGGCAAAAGGGATCACTAAGTCTGACCTCCTATGTAACACAGGCCATAGAACTTCACCCAATAACATCTTCATCAAGCCCATTATGAACAAAGCAGCTTAAACACCAATAAAAAATATGCAGAACTTTATTAATAACTAATTTGACTGGCATA
The DNA here is from genome assembly GCF_965140295.1 of Lepidochelys olivacea. Taxonomy (NCBI): domain Eukaryota; kingdom Metazoa; phylum Chordata; order Testudines; family Cheloniidae; genus Lepidochelys; species Lepidochelys olivacea. The sequence goes on along the minus strand of NC_140415.1, from coordinate 80,363,610 downwards.
GGCAGCATAGGGTAGTCATGAAATACTGTGTTAGGCCCTGATCCTGTGAACACTTATGCATGCGCGTAATTTTAGAAACATGAATGATCACACTGACGTGGAAAGTTAAGCAAACCTAAGTGTTTGGAGATTCAAGGGTTTAGTTAAAATTGAAAAGCCGATTAAGAGTAATTATTCAGTTAAATTGTACAAATGGTGTAAATCAGTCTCATTTAATCCATAAAATTCTACAGACAATGATCTACTTTTTGGTGTATTAATAAAAATGTCCCAATAATCTTCTCGACTACAATAGGTAAATCGGGCTATCATGTTTATGAGGGCTGGACTTGATGCTGACCAACTTGAATTGATAGCATTTGTTTTAATTTAAAAAGATAATTCCAATTTTTAAAAGTGCCTTTTATTTTTAACCTTGGATATAATAAATGTAATATTTTTCCCAACAGAGCTTGAAATTGTGTCACTTATGTGAGATGTATGATATGCTGATTTTCGGAGTGCATGAAGAACATGTATTGAAATATCTTTTTCAGAAAGATTTACAGTATTAACCTCAGGCTATTTTAAGTCACAATCAATCTTTATGAAAACAGCACAGAGATTACAAAGATCCTTTTTTTCCTTGTGATTGCAAACCAATATTTTAAATTCAAGCTGTTTGAAGAAAATAGGTCTTTGAAAATACTCCAAAGGTTGTGACTTTCTTTTTCTGCTTTTTTCCCCTTCTGTGCTTGAACGTTACATGAGTTAGAATGACTGTTACCTTGTGTCAGCCAGAACTGAACAAATGGCTTTAAGTTAAACTGATTCAATTGAGAATCATTCAGTTTCAACTAGATTGCACTTTGCATAAACTAGTAGGTAGTTAAAAACAAATGATGAGGTTATATTTTTTCAGCTACCTTTACCATGCTTAGACCCCAGTCCTACAAATACTTTTGCTCACATGTAAGCACTGAAGTCAAATGGTATATTTTCACATGCTTAAAGTTAGGCACACTATACGTTTTTTGTAGGATCAGGGCCTAAAATTACAAGCTTCAAGTATGCTAACTGTAGCATAAGTACCAGATGTGTGTGGGGGGAAACCTGACTTCTCTGAAGCCACTAGTGAAACTCCCATTTACTTCAATGAGGCTAATATTTCATCCTAGACATGCAAAATAGTCTTCAAAATGTAGAACAAATTCTGAGAATTTTTTTCTTTCATATATTGTTATGGATTAAATAGTGAGACCGTGTCTCTGAAAAAAACTTCCTACAATACAAGGATGAATGGGGAATGAAGAGATGTTTGTCTCCTCACTGTACCAGACTTTAGATGTCCCCCAAGGCCATTCCCCAGCTTCTTTGGGAGATGCCGCCTCCTAATCTACTTCCAGTTCTGGTTTATCAGAGAATTGGACTTCCTCCTAAGTGGTTACCTACACTGTGCTGTGCGCCTGTCACAGTGCAACAAAATGAATTTTACAACCTACTCGCCGGGTCCTTGGCCTGCTGAGAGGAAGGTGACAAAACACCACACTGCCCAGGATACTCTGACAGTGAGGGGAAAATGCCTTCCTATCACCAAAAAGGTGACTAGCATGATAGCCACAGCAAGGCCCCAAAATATGGTCCCACTCTAATTCCCAGGGGATGAGGTTGGAAGGGAACTTTTTTTATAAGCCTTCCCCTTTGGTACACAGAAGCCAATAGGATTATTCTGTACCCTTCTGTCCAATCAGTCAGCCACAGAGATACCCTTCTTCCTTCCTCAAGCCCATAATTGTCCATGAGGAGGGAAAAAGGCGGTGGTGCAATCCTTAAAGGGGCCAAGGGTTTTTTTTTCTCCTGCTACCTCAGAGGTTGCAGGGAAGGGGCATTCTTTTGCCAGTGATGATGCTTTCCTTATTTCACATCATACTAAATTTACTTCTTTCCTGAGGCTTTGGCTACACTACAAATTAAGTCATCATAAATGATGTCATTCAGAGGTGTGAATTAGCCATCCCCCCAGAGGGACATAACTTATGCCGACTTAAGCACTGGTGTGGACAGCACTATGTTGATGGGAGAAGCTCTCCCACCAACATAGCTGCCACCGCTCTTGGGAACTGAAGTAATTAAGTCAACAAGAGAGCTCTCTCCCACTGGCTTAGAGCGCCTACACAGAGAGCTTACAGTGGCACAGCTACATGGATGCTGGTGCTGCGCCCCTGTAAGCTGTCTAGTATAGCCGTAGCCTGAGATAGGCAACCCTTACTCCAAAGCTTTGCTGGTACCAAAACTTATTAGGCCATCTGGTAGGCAGGTTGTCCAATGCTGACCAGCAGAACTGGTGCTGATTTCTCTGAAACGTGGTTTGTCTCAGCATTACTCCCTCAAACACTTCATTATTACAAAGCTGTTGTTTAGTATCCCAAAGGCCGTTACCACCTGCAATTTTCATAGCAACAGAAGTTGAGGGGTGATTTGCCTTTATGTGGGCCATGGTATAATAGATAATAGTCATATTTTTGCAGTTTGTGACAAGACTGACAGCTCTCTTGAGGCTTAGTTCAATATGAGCCAAATTCAACAAATATTGTATTTACCAAATGTTTTTTTGACCTAGATATTTTTAATTGCTTACTAAATACTCTTTCCATATTGTTGGATGCAAATGTGGAGTCGTCTTACAAAATTTTGAATGACCTAAAAACAACTTTTGTTTTTACTGCTGCTAGCACTCAGCAAAACATTGGACCCGTCTGTCTGTTGGAATTTTGATAATGTCTTATGCACATTTAGTTGGCTCGTACTCTCATTGACTGAGAACACTGTATAGCTAACCCACAAAGACGTCCGAATGGCTGATTTCGGCAACATTGAGGAGCGCATCCACCTCCAACTCAAGACAATGGGCAAAGCATTGAGAAGTACACCCCAAAGGGAACTTTTTTTTAATAATATACACAGTCTCTTCTCTTTCTAGTCATTACTGATGTCCCATCTGTCCATTCATTCTGCTGCTTAAATCATTCTTCATTAGCTTTTTCATAGTTCTCATAGACAGAAGATATTGAGTATTGCCTTTGCTGTAGGGTTTTATTACTTCCACAAGGACAAGAAAATGTTTTTGACATTTTGCTGTTTCTGCACAACAATAAAGTGTTATGGCTGATTTTCCAAGAGAGGAACACTCTCACTAAGCATGCCAAGAACAGAGTTGGCATTAACAGCTCTTTCATATAACTTATTTTCCATTTCATTGGCAATATGGTATGCTTTCTGATGCTCAAATATCTGTAATGAGAACAGTGGATCTTTTCAACCTGTGCTTTAATCTCTCAACTCATAAAATGTACTGTATGGAAAAGAAAAAGGGTTTTTTGTTTTTTGGGTGGGTTTTTTTGGCAACTACTTTGCAGTATGTAAGTTGTCCTAAAGCAGTATTTGCTTTCTGCAAACAGCTTGGAGCTGTATCTACCATAGAATCTGCCAAAATGTGTCTACTCCTTTCTTCTGTCGTCATCTTCATGGAACTGTGGGTCTGAGTCACAGTGCTGGATACTTTTTCTCAGAGCTATAGATGTGGGGTTATTCTGCAGTTCTTGCATTTATCCATGATGAAGAAATATGAAACCCAACTGACTTTGACTTGATGATCCTGATTCTCCATCACTGACCATTTTAAAATCAAGATTGGATGTTTTTCTAAAAGATTTGCTCTAGGAATTATTTTTGGGAAGTTCTATGCCTTATGTTATACGGACAAATGATGATCACAGTTGTTTCTTCTGGCCTTGGAATCTATGAATCTATTAAATGGGTAAGAGCAATTTACCCTTGACATAATGAGGGAGAGAAAGATCAAACTGTTTCCTTATAGAAGGCTTCCCAGTTCACTGCTGTGTGTCCTAAAATGTTTACAATAGTCTGTATTTTTCCTGGTGATGATCCTCTGAATCAGTGGTGGGTGTTGCCTTATAGTCTGTTAGTTTATCTCCTTTTATGGTCCTTTGGGCATAGATTTTCACCTTCTTAAATATCTCTAAAGCTACAAGTAAAAACAATACCAAAATATATAACAGATGCACAAGTGCACCTGGGGAACGAATGTTTTTATGGACAAAATGTCATCATACTTACTTATTGGGGGAGGGATAGCTCAGTGGTTTGAGTATTAGCCTGCTAAACCTAGAGTTCTGAGTTCAATCCTTGAGGCGGCCATTTAGGGATCTGGGGCAGCAATATTTGGTCCTGCTGTGAAGACAGGGGACTGGACTCAATGACCTTTCAAGGTCCCTTCCAGTTTTATGAGATAGGTATATCTCCATATTAAACACTTTTCCTGTCTCATTCATCATGCCCATATGGCTTGTTGGCAAGACACTTGATCTCAGTGAGGTAAACTCCTACTGTAAGTTCAAACTAGCCTGGTGTATTTTTTTCCTTGCATGTTAGTTTTTCCTTCCAGTCTTTGAGACTTCAATTATGTACTTCTTTAAAATGATCTCAGAAGCATTTTAGGACCTACTTTACTCACTATAGATGTACCAATGTAAATTAGAATTTAGTAACAAAGAATTACACTGTACCTACATCAGTAAGACTTTTGTGTGCCTTATGGCGATGTGTTTTAAACAAACATTCATCAATAAGTTTGATGTTAATTAATTAAGCATGAACATTGATAGGAAAGAATAGTCCAAAATCTATGCGTAATTAATTAGCCTGCAATTATGCACCCTTCTCCTGCAAATAAATGTACAAATCAGATGACTGTGTGAGTAAAGGGCAAATTAAGCAAGAATAATAGCAAGCCAACCTGGATTGGGGTGCAGTAACAGAACAGTGTGGATAAACTTCCATAGCACCTGCCCACCATGATTAGCTATAGTGCACATGGCTCCCGTCTGAAGACATTTTTGTTAAAATGTTGTGCTGTTGCTACCACTTGTTCAGACCCACCAATGTGAGGGAACAGTAGAGAAGGCAAGTGTTCAGGATGCTGTCAACATTATAAATACGATATCACCCACCCCTGCTCAGAGCAGGTTTACACACCTTGGTGCTTCAAATGCCTTAGCCACTGGCAGCTTGTCTATACTCAGTTTCCCCATTGCTACCACCACTGGAGCTGAATCGGGGAAATTTTAGCAAAGGCTTCCTAGTTTAGAGAGAGGCTACAAGGATAACCCTGAGCAATACCATTTCTGAAGCTTTTGTTCTGCCCATTCAATGTAAAATGCTATTAAGAAAATTTATTTTTCTTAAATTTTGTTGTTGTTGCCTTTAGAAAGTTTATTTTTAACCTATGTGGTTGATGTCCAAGTGCTGGGATAAGACCTGAAAGTGTTCACAAATGTTCACACTGTAGGAAATTGTATTAATGGTCATATCAACAAGAGAATAAAATATTAAGCAGAAGCAGAATGAAATACTTTAGACAAAGTTCTTTTTAACTTGAAGAGTAACCTGGTTTTGAAAGCAAATTACCCATCTTTTAAAAAGAAAAGGAGTACTTGTGGCACCTTAGAGACTAACAAATTTATTTGAGCATAAGCTTTCGTGAGCTACAGCTCACTTCATCGGATGCATTCTCGCTAAGGTGCCACAAGTACTCCTTTTCTTTTTGCAAATACAGACTAACACGGCTGCTACTCTGAAACCCATCTTTTAAAGGTACCATTTGTGACAGATGGCATTTTCCTGCAATATTCTTGGAAGACTGACTTACATTTACGTAGATTTGGGATCCATTGTATGAAATGAATGATTTATGTGTTATTGTGGGGGTTATTATGGAGTGATATTGTATGTAACCTCTCGAGAAGAGAGATGACAGATATGAGACATGGAGGGTTCAAAGTTCTATGTTGAACTGTGTGCCAGACAAGATTGCACTCTTGGAACAAAAAGTTTTAAGTGGTTTTACTGCGGAATATGTAAGGGCAGGTAAATGCAAATTCCCCACCTCTAGTTACGCAAAACCCCAGCCATTTGAGTAAGCCATTGTCTGCTGATCAGCTGTTACATGAAGCCAAGCTCAAAGGCTCAAGCTGAATAAAGGAAAAGACCTATTCCTGGTTGTTCTGGTTCTGAATCTGAAACAGTTAAGAACTTGTAGCCCTGGGCAAAACTCATTTGTAGCATTTGAAGGATTGACACCTACCAGAGTCTGAGATTGAAGTTGGGGTGACCTCTGGTAAGCTTTTTAGCATGTATAGGTTCCTAACATTTTTTGGGGGTAATGATTTCACCTTATTTGCTTAAAGAGCTGTATGGTAACTTGTAACTGCTGGCAATTAGACTGTGCTTTCCTTTAACTTTGAAGGCCATAAACAGACAATGTGACCTGTTTAAGCAGTCTGGCCTGCTGGGCACATTGCAGTGTAGACAGGGAACTATGCAGCCTGGAAAAAACCCTAGGCAGAAGAAAGGAAGATGTGGGTATCTACCCAAGAGAGGTGATGGCTGAGGAATCAGGAGCCTAGAGTGGTGCCATTAAGAGACCAGGGAGGGGGAATACAGGTGCAATTGCCTTGAACTGAGACACCATTTAAGGTCCATATTTTCAAAAAACTGGGCTTCCATTTTGTGCATGTAAATTTCAGTCGGAAAGAGAATAAAAGAGGTGAGGTGGGGGAATAATAATTAACAGGAAGATCGGAGGGGGGGAGAAATTAATCTGCAAAATGCTTGCACACGTGCACAAAAATTCCAGCCATTTTGTACACATGTAGCATCCTAGCTGAAAAATTTACCTTTAAATAAAGTAAATCAGTTTTCAGAGTTAACAACTTTGGTGAATTTTTGTTGAAAGTTCAATAAAATGAATAGATTTTTCATGAAATTGTTTTAAACGTTATGTCCCTTCTTTCTTACCAGCACTATCTCCTCATTTACTAGTTAGGCAACTGGAATATATTTTTAAAGCTTTTGAATCTTGCATCTTTTAGAACAATCGCATATGAATCCTACCTGAACAAAACTACTGGCATGTAGCATTGGCAGAAATGGAGCGAAAACATTCAACTCTTATCAATGTGTACTGAAGTCAAAACTGCCTTCATAACAGTTCAATCTGTCTCTTACACATCCTGTTTGTATCAAGTTATCTCTTTACTTTGCAAATGCTGGTGTTTGAAGATGCAATCTATCAATCACAGCAGAAATCCAAGACTTTAAAATGGAAAATTAATTTTAGCAGAGAGCAGGACATCATCTTCAACACTGTAGCCCCTTAAAAAGGGGAGATCAAGCTATAATAGAAGCCGTCAAACCTACATGAATCACTTAATCATGTTTATATATAACTTGCATATTAAAAAGCAATATCCGATGTCAATGGCTCAGAGATAAAAATATCTTAATAGTCAGTAACTGACTAATGAATACTACAGTAATAACAGTTTAATTTGAAGAATTCTGACAGCTGGTTGCCTTGATGAGAGCTGTTACCAAGGAGCCCTGGTCCCATGCTGAGAACATCCACAGCATGCTGATTTATAGCAGCAGTGCAGAACTGTTTAATGTCAGCACCTCTCAGCTAAAGTAATAATAAACGGGAATGTTATGGTTTATTTTTCTGTATGAATTGTTCAGGCTCTGTATGGTAAGCACCAACTCAATAGGGGATAATAGCTGCCATTCCCCAGGGAGTTGTAACTGAGGTTTAGGCATTTTTATTGGCAAGGTTAGTGTATCAAAATGAATCCAGAAGAAGTTGTTTTTCTTCTCTCTCTGTCTCTTTTGATCTCTTGTCCCATTCTGGTTAGCAAATATAATTCTTATGGTTATGAAAGCTGGCTTTAGGTTCCCACTACAAACATCTCCTTGTAGTAGTTTAACTGTGTGTTGTGAAATATACTGCATACACTCCTGTATGATTTTTGCCTTTGATATGTAAGCCTCCCTCCCCCCGACTGTGACTTCAGAACATTCACTAAATTCATTGACTTAAAAGCAGACTATTGCTATATGCCAGAAACTTCATACTAAGAAATAGTGTGTTTGAAGAGCTTAATGTGAAAAATTATTTTTTGGATGGCTTCATTTTGACTGTTGTGCCTTTTGTTCTTGTCCAACATTACAAACATGTAATATTCCTAACAAGCAAACCTCTAGAATCCATTTTAGTTCAGATCTGCCATCTTGAGCATTTAGGTTTGCAGAGATTGGTTATGAGACGCTGCATGACACGAATAAATATGAACATTTTCCTCACAAAAGCATTAAGGTTTGGGTGTTTCAATGGCATTTTACCTTTTAAATGTACACTGCATTTGATTATAAAGGCAAGCACATACTTACATTAGCTAGAGTCTCTCATCTTTTGCCATAATTTTTTGGCTAAAGATGAAAACTGCAGATTAGTAACAGGCTAATGCACAGATTAAATTCATCTTTTGTTGTTTGTCAAAATTGATGTCTCCTAGCTACTGTATTGGGATTATGCCAGGACCCATTCGGGTTCAGCCCCAAAAACTTGGGTTAGAGAGCCAGAGGCTTTGAGGTTGGGGGAGAATAATTCCTTTCGTGAGCCCCTTTTATTTTACTGCTGGTCTTCATTTTCTGCTGAGCCACTAACTTCACTGATGTGGCAACTTCCATAGTGGGTATTTATGGCTGTTTGGGCATACGCCTTTTATCATTCAAATGCACATCCATGGGGGCAGGAATAGCAAACACCAGTGAAATGCACTAAAGCACGGTGGTTATAGCCTTAACAAAACATGTCTTTGTTGATTACAGGAAGGATGCCATCTGCTGTGGTGGTTAACTATGGAGTAAGCACTAAGACCAAGACCAGCATAATAAATGTGATTGTGGAACTGGAAGGGAAAAGGATGTATTAGAAGGAAAGAAATACTGTTAACTGGTACTGAGAGGGGACTATAGAGATGCCCATGGTTAGAATAATTAGAACGTACAAATATTTGACCTATGGTACAGCATATCTTCCAACAAGATTCAGCCTCTCTTTGAAACTATACACTGCCTCTTTGTTAGAGGTGTAAATTGCATACAGCTGTTGTAACTGCAGTTTGATGCCAAATCAGAAATATACTTAAGCCCTTCCCTATTCAGGAAAGCACTTAAGCGCACGCTTAATATTAAGCAGGGAAGATTTCAATTCTTCTTTCTGTCTGTCTAGGACAGGGTGGGCAAACTTTTTGGCCTGAGGGCCACATCGGGTTTCCAAAATTGTATGGAGGGCCGGTTAGGGGAGGCTGTGCCTCCCCAAACAGCCAGGTGTGGCCCGACCCCCGATCTCTATCCAACATCCCCTGCTTCTCGCCCCCTAATGGGGGCCCCCCCCCGGGACTCCTGCCCCATCCACCACCCCCTATCCCCTGACCACCTCCGGCCCTGACTGCCCCCGCCACCCCATCCAACCCCTCCTCTCATTCATGACTGCCCCCCCCAGAACCCCTGCCCCATCCTTCTTCCTGACCACCCCCAGAACCCCTACCCCGACTGTCCCCTGCTGCCTCATCCAACCCCCCCTTCCTGACTGCCCCCCCAGGACCCTTGCCCCCATTCAACCCCCCTGTTCCCCGCCCTCTGACCGCTCCGACCTCTATCCACACCCCTGCCCCCTGACCACCACCCCAAACTCCCCTGCCCTCTATCCACACTCATGCCCCCTTACCATGCTGCCTGGAGCACCGGTGGCTGGCGGCGCAACAGCCATGCTGCCTGGCTGGAGCCAGTCATGCCACTGTGCAGCACAGAGCACCAGGTCAGGCCGGGCTCTGCAGCTGCGCTGCCCCAGGAGCTCGCAGTCCTGTCGCCCAGAGCATTGCGCTGGCAGCGCAGTGAGCTGAGGCTGCGGGGGAGGGGGGACAGCAAGGGAGGGCCTGGGGGCTAGCCTCCTGGGCCAGGAGCTCAGGAGCCAGGCAGGAGGGTGCCGCGGGCCGGATGTGGCCCACAGGCTGTAGTTTGCCCATCTCTGGTCTAGGACCTTCTATGACCCGCATCACTATCGTGTCTCAGTGCAGGCCTTTGGGAACCCTTCTTTAATTTTGTGAAAAACCCTGCTCCCTATAGGAGTCTTGCCATTGACTTCAATGGGATTAGAATCAGACATACAAAGAAAAATCTGTCCCTTTCTCCACATCACCGAAGGCTCTACTGCTACTGGTGCCAGGGACTGGGGGTAAGATTTGGATATCATGTGTGAATAGATCTACTTTTCCTCCTCTTATTACACATGAGCCAACACCCCCCACCCTGAAGGAACAGTTCTGGCCCCTGCACATAGCCAGGCTTTAGGTATTATTAAATAACTCTTGTGTACTGTAACTGACTAGCTCGTACTATCATAAGATATATCTAGTTCATTTTTAGTAGTTATGATTTATTCCTTAGTGTTTAACCTATACATTTATTATATAACCGATACATTCCAAAGTTTTTTTTCTTCTGTTTTCTCTAAAATTTACATTTTATTGCTTTTACATTGTGTTTAATGGGGAGGGATAGCTTGGCTTGCTAAACCCAGGGTTGTGAGCTCAATCCTTGAGGGGGCCATTTAGGGATCTGGGACAAAAATTGGGGCTTGGTCCTGCTTTGAGCAGGGGGTTGGACTAGCTGACTTCCTGAGGTCTCTTCCAACCCTGATACTCTCTGATTCTATGAAAGCATTAAATGAAAATGTACATATTAAAATAGAAATATTTAGATATTTTAAATGGTCATTCTTAGATTAAGGTTCCATTTATAAATTAAAGGGTTAATAAATATTTAACATGTTTTAATAAATGAATACTCAACTGATTCTGACAGAGTCCAGCAAATTAGCAAGTTGCTTATAACCACCTAAAACACCTACTGATGTGCTTAAAACCATCTGTAATGCTATGTCTGCAACATGCTTATAACTAGTAATTGTTTGATAACCCTTTAAAAACCAGTTTATAAATAGAATTCTAATATTAAGTGTGACCTGTTAAGGTCACAGCTTGATTTCAAGACAGTTAATAAGAGCTCTTTCAGTGATAAGATTACTACATCAGAGATAATTCAGCCAATTACTGCATCATACAATTGACTTTAGTTCATTTTATATTGCAGTCCTATTGGTTCAAGTGATGTAAAACTTGTCTTGAGCACTTCTAATATTTTTAAAGTATCATATTTCACAACCATGAAATATAGCTTTCTGAAGGCAACTTAGCCATGAATATAATATGACCTTTAATCTTTAGTTGGCATCAAGCACAAAATAAATAAATAAATCTCATAGCTATGATTAATCTGTCAGCTATGCTTACAATGTGAGGAACAATCCAAGTCAATTTTGAAAGCATTTTTCTCCAATAGTTGCAAAACATGAAACAGATTGTGATTTCAGAAGTAACTCGAATCAATCTCTCCAGCCAATAAAAGTTGTTTGAAACTGTCTTGAAATCAAATTAAAGTAGTGAAAACAAAATTCTAAGGGGCAGTGTCTACTTATCAGTTATACCCAAACAATCATTGTGGTTTGCATCAGTGTAATAGGGGGAGGTAGGTGAAAGGAGGGGCCTAAATATTTTGCTTTGTTTTTTCCCCCCATAATTCTCTAATAAATAGAACTTTACAAAAATAACACTTTCTACAGGAGGTCAGAGAGATTTTTCCATATGGTTATAAAACTGCAAAGAAAAATATTTGAACATGCTCTAGATGTATTAAATGTAATGATCTGAACATGTTTTAGGCAAAATACTACTTGTTTTCCAAAAGTAGAACTTCTAGTTCAATGAGACTATCCATGTGAATAAGGCAGACTGGAGTTTAACAATGGTCATCAAGGCAACAACAATGTAAACTAAAGGCTGGGAGAGGAAATTAGGGCCTCTTCCCATCCCTCTCCCTGTTTTTTTGAAGGTCTGAGGAGTGCAAGTTGCCCTGTTGGAACCATGACCCCTAAAGGAATTAGTTGCCCGATTGACTGATGATGATTGACATACACACACAGCTAACTCTTTAGTTGCAACAACCTACCAACCCTTGAATAAGATCCATATGTTTAGAATCCACAGTACAAATATGCAAGTCTCTTTTTTATCCCAATAACCTGCACAAGGTAAATTGAATTAAGAGAAGCCCAAGTCATTGGGAGCTGTCCTGAGTCTGGATCACAGGGTTTTTTCAGCCATACATAGCAAGGCTATTTTTCAGATATCTTCACACACAGAAAAAATTGTCACTTTTAAAATTAAGATATTTAGAGCGAGTTTCTGATTTTTAAGACAAGGCCTGGGCTGGAAGTGTACAGAGGAGCCATCCGAGACCTCCCGGTGGAAGTGCCCAGACCTAGAAAGAATTGTGCTTGAGTCAGCCATAGGTGCAGTTTCGCTGCTATATTTGTGGGGGCAGTGCGTGTGCTGAAGCCAGTTCTCCTGGCTCTACCCCTGCCTGGAGTGGTATCTGGGCTGCCAGTGCTGAGGGTGGGAGGATGGGCTGGCTTAAGAGGGGAGCCCCAGCTGCTGCTCCTGCTGCCGTCCACTGTGGTGACCTGAGCATGGGAGCTGCAGCCACTCCGGCACCAGCTGCTGCGGCGATGCCACCTTTCTGCTGCCTCCCAGTGCTGCTGTGAGCACCTTCCTGTTGGGGCGGCTGCTGCTGCCGCCAAGGGGATGCCACAAGCCAGGCTCCAGTTTCCTCCAGATTTCCCTATCCCTTTTCCCTTCTCACTGCCCCATCCACTGTCCCCTCCCCATCCCATCCCCCTTCTCCACTGCCTCTTCCCGCCCCTGCCCCCCCCCCCCGCTTCCAGCCACTCACCATTGTACAGGAAACAGGATGGTGGCCATGCAGGGTGCCTGTAGACGGCAACGACGACTGGCAGTGTGGGAAGAACATAGCCTTCCCCACCTCCATCAGGCTGAGCAGAGCAGCTTGGTGCTTGCAGAAATTGGGCTGGTGGAGTGGACAGTGGTGCATGACTCCGCATGCCCCACCTCTGTTTGGAGGGGGTTAATGCCCCCACCTGCCCCCCCCCCCAAATTACGCCCGTGGAGTCAGCCCAAATTCTTCCTGGGAGCTCTTAAAGGAACCCACGTGGCAATGGCAGCTGCACCGTTCTTTCATTGGTGGGCAGCTCAGAAGAGTGGTGGGAGCCGACAATCTACTCGGCTCTCTCCCCTGCTGGGTAACTAGTGTCTGTGGGAGTCCCAGCAGAGAGCTGAGGCCTTGCTTCTCAACAGGATTGTGCTCCGCCTCTGCACACAGTACCAGATTGGAGGAAGCACAGGAAGACCAGATGTAGAAATGGGAAGGAGAGATGAGATCTTTACTCTTCTTTTTTTTTTTTGAGTGGGAGGAGAGAGAAATCAGTATCTTGGCTATTAGTTTAGTTAAAACTGGTGTACACACTCTTATTTCAGTCTGAGTGGCTTACTTTGGCTTAGGTTAAACCTGTTGATGATCAATGTACGATAAGCTGAATCAAGTCTAGTTTAAAATGAAATCAGACGGTCCACACCACCTTTTCCACTGGTTTAACAAAATAGGTTCTAAATAACACCTTACATTAAACTGACGCAACTCCCTATAAAGAAGGAACTTGAGGAGGATAAACTAAGGGAGTCAAAATAAATATGCAGGAAAAAATGAAAAGACCTAAACTAACAATGCTAAAATGGAAAAAGACAGAAAGAGCTAAAAAGGAAATGACGCAATATGAAGATGGAGCAATGCAAAGTGTGCCTTTCTGGAGTACTGTGGGTTTGTGAGAGATTATTCAGTTAGGGTTTAGATCAGTGGTTCTCAACCTGTAGTCCAAGGACCCTTGGGGGTCTGCAGGCTGTCTAAGATTTTCAAAGGGGTCTGCACCTCCATTTGAAATTGTTTAGGGGTTCGCAAATGGAAAAAAAGTTGAAAACCCACTGGTTTAGATCATTACTGTCCCTGTGATTCTCTAGAATATTCCTGTAGAAATGTATTCAAAGTGTGTTTTCTTTACAATGATAGTTTATGAACCTAAACACAAACTGACAGTAATGAGAAAATAGTGTTGCTAAATCTATTTTTATGTAAATTACCTCATTTAAAATATTCTGGAAGCTGTAAGGGCACTTAATGAACCTTACCGATATTCTTGTTAGAAATGCCTGACTTAAACCCTGATCTTCTCTTTCAGCCTTGATAATCTTCCTTTCATAGTTTAATGTGTTTGTTTCCCTTCATGATACTGTAATTATAACAGTTTATCTTCCCCCCCACCCCGCAAGCATCTAGCAAACCCAGTTTGAATTAAAAATGAACAAATCTTGGTGTGTTAAATGTAAATCTACCTCCAAGGCTGTTGTTTGTTGTGCACATAGCGGAGGAAATGATGATGTAACAGGCATAATTTATACCTGTGCCTCTGACTGCCTTGATAGGGACAATACTGTCAGCATCTCCACAATGAATCAGTGCCACTAGTAATATTAAATACCTTTTTGTAGTGCTTCTCTTTCAAAGCAGCTTTGGTTATAAGACTTAAAATTGCATTGAGTATCAATTTAAAAAATAAAAATTCATTGGGCAAAGAAGAGAGGAAAGTGAGGTTAAAGTGATCATGTGGCAGTTAATCAGAAATAATAATTGTTGTTAACTGTAAGACCCCAGTCCTGTGAACACTTACACACATCCTTTACTTTAAACATGTAAATAGTTCCCCTGAGATCAAGGGACTACTCATATGCTTAAATTTCACCATGTCCATAAGTTTGCAGGATAAAGGCCTCACTGACAAGAGTTTATACACAAAGTAATATTTTTATCATCAAACTTTATACCCATTGAAAAGTGGGTAGCTGTTTTTCATTTTGTATATAAATATCATTGCATTTATATTGTATAAGGAAAGAGTGTGTAGATAAAGGAAATGTTATGTTTTTGAAGAATTGTTCTTCTAGAAATATACAAATTAAGGGCCAGATGGTGGTGTGAGGCCACAGAATTTCTTGGGGATTAAGGACATGGTGAGAAGCTGCAATGCTTCCCTGGAGGAATTCTGGCTCACTCTGTCCCTTCTACTACCATGGGTGGTACCATGTCAGGGAACCAGGTGCGGGGCGGGGGGAAAAAGGCTCTGCAGCACTCCCTGTCTCACGCTCCTACAGAAGCTCCCGCCTAGGTACACTATGGTGTTAAGTTTCAGAGTGGTAGCCATGTTAGTCTGCATCAGCAAAAAGAACAAGGAGTCTTTGTGGCACCTTAGAGACTAACAAATTTATTTGGGCATAAGCTTTCATGGGCTAGAACCCACTTCATCAGATGCATGGAGTGGAAAATACAGAAGCAGGTGTATATATACATAGTACATGAAAAGATGAGTTGCCTTACCAAGTGGGGGGCTCCGTGATAACAAGACAATTAAAGTGGAAGTAGGCTATTCTCAACAATAGAATACCAAGGGAGGAAAAAATCTCTTTTGTAGTGGTCATGAGGGTGGTCCATTTCAAACAATTGACAAGAAGGTGTGATAACAGTAGGGGGAAATTAGTTTTTGTAATGACCCATCCATTCCCAGTCTTTATTTGATGGTGTCCGGTTTGCAAATTAATTCCAGTTCTGCAAATTAGACATGAGCTTGCTGTATGATTCAGGGCTGCATCAGCAGAAACATCAGATCCACAGTATGACTACACCTGGACTATTGCATTAAAGTCTGGGATACTACATTACCAGAAATACATTGGAAAAACTAGATGGCATTCAGAGAAGAGCAACAAGAATGAACAGGGAGCTGAAGAGACTGCCTTATGATGAGAGTGACAGATAACTGTGTGTGGCTGGGTTAGATATAGAGCTGCCCAGGAAGAGTGGAGATTAGGGTGAAGATGTCCTGTATGTCCCTGTAACTCAAACAAACAAAGAAAAGATAACCAGAATTTAAGTAAAAAGCTGAACAATGACAATGGCAAAGATCCTTTAAAATCCTCAGGTATATAGCTCCCATTGTCTGTAATGGGTACTGTTTAGCAGCATCCAAAGGCAGAAATTGGCCTTTAGTCACAAATCAATTAAAATGTCATGTCTCAGTAAACCCTTAGTAAGTTTGACATTATTACATTGTTTATACATTCTTGATACTTTTAATTAGAAACAATATAATGAGCCTAAGCTTCCAGATATAGGCTGTTGGGGCAAACGGTATTCATTAATGGGTGTCTTCTGAACTTTTTGGGTTAGCCCTCAAAGCTACTATATGGCTTGAGGGGTTTCATGCTCCTCAGTATTCTGAAGAGTAAAATGCCAGGGGCTGAGTAATGCTGGATACATTTTAACATACTCGGTGTATGATCAGCCTCAGAAAAGTACTCCTAATAGTAGAAACCATTAGACATTTCCTAAGTGTTACCTTGGTGTCCTTCTCTAACTACCGGGAAACTGTGGTAGCTCAGATAGCAGTAACTGTGGGTAAATGCTAATGGCTCTTTAAATGACAACTTATTCTAATGAACAAGACTTTCAAAAGCCCAGAGTCAGTGTAAATGCTTCCAAGATGCTGCAGCATGAACAACAGTGAGAGTCAAGGGAGGTCAAGACTGATGATTTGCTGGCTGCTGCAATTTTGTCCACTCATTGTAGGCTCTCCGTTTGTTTCCTAGCTTATGATGTTCCCTCTCTTAAACTCAGTGCTAAGCTACTTTTAGTACCTCTTCTCTCCGCTATAAGACTTCTTTCTCATGTCTAACCTTCTCCTGTATCCTGATATTAACCTCCAAATTACTCTTTCTGTCCTCTTTAGAATGTGCTTTGAGCAGCTCTTTTCTCCAAACCCCGATCCATTAATCTCAGAACTATACCTGGACTACCTCTAGAGCAACACTACCATGGCCTGTAAATGCACTACTGTTCTATCGTTGTCATTCTTTTACCACCATTATCGTAAAAGTTATTTTTTTTTCCTTTCCTTTTTTATGTCAGTGCTATAATGTAGTTTACCCATTGCAATGTGAGCTATGAGTGAACTGACACTTAGAAGTTTTCTTTCCAGCCAGTTTTAAGGGATTAGCTTTTCTAAGAGCACTCAGATCTCTAAAGTTTTAGTTCTACTGGGAAAATCTTGAGCCTATGACTTCCAAATGAGTTTTAAAATTCCTATGAAGTGGTGTTCTCATCTTTAAGATTCTCGGCTTGTTACCTTGTGTCAGAACAAATCTGAGTAGTGAATTTTCTGTTGTTCAAGATGCTTAGATTGTGTCTTAATAATAATAATAATAATATAATAAAAAAGCCAACCTGAAACATTTTCATTTGTTCTTGTGAAACACACATGAAGCATATGCTCATTAGTTACAGGAACTAATTTAAATGATAATGTTTTCAAATGGCCGACATCAAATAAACCAAGGGAGGTAAACATCACTGCAACATGGTAAACAAGCTATGAAGTGCAGCTGAGTGTGAAGATGATTATCAAGGGATAGGGTTTGTGAGTACAGGGCAAGTAAACCAATCTACTTTCAGATAATAATGTAATTTTCTCATGCAATATGCCAGATTACTTCTCCCTCAGCTCTACTCTTGCTGCTCTCTACTTCAGTAATATCCACTTTGTTCACTCAATTCCTGAGCCACTACTGACAAATTGTGAAGCCCATCAAACTGTGGGTCTGTGTGCATGCTGCTGGTATATTAATGTATTTGGTTGCTGTGAGATGTTCACAAAAGCCAGAATAGCCATTGATTTTCTTCAGCAAGAAGCCACTAAAGGGCTTGTAAACCAGAGCACATGAAATGTAATTAATCCTTCCTCTCCTGGTGGAAAAGATTATAAATATTGCCACAGTACTTAAAACAGCTTTTATAGTATTTTGTGTCATTTTGGGTTTAATTTTCATGTACTTAATAATTAGACAATTAGAGAACAGTTCAACTTACTTGCAATACTATACATTACATTTTGTAATGTCGCATTTTGTAGCAAAAAGTAAACATGTTGTAGGGTACTACCAAATGCATTTATCAGTTTTCCTGAAATTAAAATGCATTCCTGCAGGCTGTAAAACTAGGATATTAACTGATCCATTTTTTTTGAAAGTACTTTTGCTTAATGTTGGCCTTCCATAATAAATTTCTATTTATTTAATGCCTTTCATCTGATGATCTCAAACAGCTGTACAACACCAGA
Source organism: Lepidochelys olivacea (assembly GCF_965140295.1). Classification (NCBI taxonomy): domain Eukaryota; kingdom Metazoa; phylum Chordata; order Testudines; family Cheloniidae; genus Lepidochelys; species Lepidochelys olivacea. Next base: position 80,345,519 of record NC_140415.1, on the reverse strand, counting down.
TAATCATTATTACAGATAAATATTGTTGCATCCATTTTACAGATTTGCACCATAAGGCACAGAGAGGATAACGAAAGAATTTACAGAAACTTGCACAGATGCAAGTGGCCTATTGTGTGCTACAAACAGGGCCCTGTGTATTTTAGGAAGCTCAGAGCAGTTTTTTAGTCATTCTCAGTTTAGCCTGAGAAGTCTGAAGCTGAGCACTTCAAGACAATGTGTCCAGGACTAGGTTCAGGGCTGGGTGCTCAACTGGGATTTTGCAAATGCAAGCTGAAGCCTCCTCACTCTTGGCCAGTGATGCTGCTCGCCAAGTCCTGGCAGGGGTGTGACTAGGCCATTTGATCTTCACAGCCACCCCTCTTGGAAGCCCACTACAAACTGATTCCTCCTAATATTTAGGAGTGTTTAGGTGAAAGTAAGATTTTTGACATTCATAGAGAAAGGAAGCAGTTTTCAAGGGAGTTTTGAGCTAGGGGTTAGGCTCAGGATGGAGGGGTGGGTGTATTAGATTAGTCAGATTTCTGGGAGGGAACTGCACCTGCTATTGGCTACAGCACAATAGCCATTCTAAGGTAGTACATGTTGAGTCAAGCATTGTTAGGAGGAGGTGTGCAAGACTTGCCCTGGCTTAGAAATGGAGGAGATGCCAATCACAGGTGCCGGCTTCCTCCTTGCTCCAGGGGTGCTCAATCCCTGCTCCACTCCAGGCCCCTTCCCCCAAACCCCCACTCCCACCCTGCCTCTTCCTGCGCCACGCCGTTCCCGCCCTGCCTCTTCCTGCCCAGTTCCGCCCCTTCGCCCGAGTGCGCCCTATCCCCGCTCCTTCCCCTCCCTCCCAGCGCCTCCTGCATGCTGCGGAACAGCTGATTGGGGCAGGCAGGAGGCGCTGGGAGGGAGGGGGAGGAGTTGATCAGTGGGGCTGCCAGCGGGTGGGAGACACTGGGGGAGAGGGGGGAGTTAGCTGCCAGTTGGTGCTAAGCACCTACTAATTTTTTTTCATGTATGTTCCAGCCCCGGAGCACCCATGGAGTTGGCGTCTATGATGCCAATAATCTCAACTCCGCATCTGTGAGCCTAGAAGGACCTTCCTCACTGCAGCTCTGAACCCGTGGATAGCTTCAAACACCTGTTTATTTTTGATTACCTTCCCTGATCCTAAATATGGAATCCCCTCCCTCCCCGAATTACAGAGAGCTGTGGCTGAAGTTGAGCAATACTCAGATCTGGGCTGTTGACAGCCTTGAAGTCTGAAGAGCCCTGTAGTGCTAAAGCTTCCTTTCTAGTTGTGGTGTGGTGTGAGGTATCAGATCTTTAAAAGGCAACATTAGTATAGATAGGAGAAGCTATTTCAGTTCATTTTTATTTAGTGGATTCTAAAATGCAATAGTTAAAATTATCTCTGTATGAGGCGAATACAGATGGACTCATGGCATTAAGGCACAAAGATTTGAAAAATGGTACCAGCAATATTTCGAAAAATGATCTGAAACATTTCTGAAATACTTCTGAACTTTATGTGGACTATAGAGAAAACAATGGCATGGATGGGTCTTTGGGTTTTGTTGGCACTATTTGGGAAGACTTATACAAGGCACTCATGGTTTCAGCACTTGTGTGAAATGCAGCCACTCTAAACACATGCCCATAAAATTTTGTATCACACTATCATGTGTATTCTCTGATCAATGTGAATTTAACACATACATACATACATCCTCCACACATACATAATCCCTTTGTTTTAGAAAGAGAGCCAGATGATGGATTACAAGAAAAATTTAACATTTAAATTTAAGTTTCCCCCCTTCCCCCTCCCACTCCTATGCCATTCATAGTCTACATGCGGTGACTGGTACTATATAAACACCAAATCTAGCTGGCTTTTGTTTAAACAGTGCTTTGTGTGAGCCAGAATCTAGGGTGCTTAAATATCAGTGTTCTGAGAACATAAGTATGGTCTTTAATAACAGGCAGCTGGGTATATAAATATTAATGTATACTTTTTTTTTATTCCTAAGGTAATTTCCAGGACACCTATCACATGAGATCAGATCTCACCAGCATAGTTTGAATCAGACTCAAAATCCTGCCCACAGCACTTCGTAATCTTAAACAGTTAGTGTTAATGCAAACAAACAGCCATATCTGATAGGAACCATTTGCAGCGAGCAGAGCAAATATCAGCAAGGAAAGGGTCACTTCTTTTATACTCACAGTTCATTTCTGTAAATAACTTACTACTGCCTCAGCCCTCTTGAAAGGTCTGGCCAACAGCTTTTTGCAAACATTGAATTTTACCTGCTGTACGATGCTATGATTGTTCCATCTTATAAAAAGTCACCAAGATGTAAACTACCGCTGATGGTATTTATTTAGCTTGTAGTTGTCTCGTAGAGTAGCACTTATCCTTTTGGGATCACCAGTTATTTTTGTAAATCTCAGGGGATTATTTTTTATGTTGATCCTGCAGGGCTCTTTGTTTGAATTCACTCTCTTCAGACTTTGCTTGCCTTGCACTATGGCTTGTACTGTTTTAGTTTAAAACTTTCTGTTCACGCAACATGTTGAAAGGTAATGTCGATTAGAAGACGCTTTAAAGTGGAAAATGAAAAGACAGATCTTTATACAAGGAGGCAGTTTTGCAGAGCCTAAAAACTACTAGTGGACTGTGTAGCTAATGTTTTATATGCTAACTCTACCACAGAATGATAGGTAGGCAATGCTTGCCCTGTATTGGCTCAGTGGTAAATGGTTTCACGTCATTAGGCAAAGATTCCTTTATTCCAAGCTCTGCAAGCCAAAGAAAAAGTCAGTCCTCAATCACTATGGAGATTTTTTTTCTCCTTGTTCTTCATTCACTCTGTGAAAAATAAGTCTGTTTGAGAGCACACAGCAGTGTAATTGACTCTATGGAGCAGCTGTCATAGGGGGTTTGTTATAAGAAATCATATTAGCCTTCCTTTTAAACTTGCTGAAGGTAATAAGTCCTTCCTGACATTGACAATTCATACAATAAAATGTCTGTTCAGAAAGCAACACTGAGCATGACAAATAATTAATAGTGAACATGTAAATGACACAAATGAGGTCCATTTTTAAAGGTGACCTCCAAAGAAATAAGAAATGAGCTTGTGGCCTTTTTTCCCCCTTTTTACTTTTGTGACGTATAACAAAGGCCTAAAAATTTGGGACCCTGCTTGATTTTTACAGTAGAAATGGATATCTCGTCTTCCCCGGCAAATATCATAATGACTGGGAATTATAGTAGAGCACAAGAAAATTTATGGAAATGGCTACCTAGCAAGAGATGTGAGTGACAGCTGAGTAACTGAATGGGGAAGAGATATAGCGTCAAGCTCTCTGCATTTTTGTGTTTGTGTATGTGTTTGCTAACACGTACAGTTAGGATACAATTTAGTAGAGCTGATCAGGAATTCTTGGATAATTTTTTTTTTTCCCCATAGGAAAATGTTGACTACTGAAAATTGTGGGTGTTTGTTTTTTGGGATGTATCAGTTCTCAGGTCCAGGATGTAATACTGGATGACTCCTCAGAACAGCACATACACCAAAATAGTCAATAGCCTAGTGTCCAGGGCACACGTGTTGGAGGCCCATGTTGAAGTCTCTGCTTCAAGTCAGGCACAGCAGGGATTTGAACTTGGGCCCCCTACATCTCGAGTGAATGCTGTAACCAACAGGCTATTGGCTACTCTGGGCAGGTTGTTTTGCTGCAAAAAATTTCAAAAGGTCTTAATTTGTACCTCATTGGCACGGAAAAAAAAGTTGAACCCTCCAAAATTTTTGTGAAATGGAATTCTTAATTTCTAGTCCACCCTAGGTTAAGAATTCTTTTCAGGAACATGCAGGACATACTTCAGGAAAACCTGAGAAGACATGATTGTTGCTATTAACCTATGACTTGGGACTTACCTACCTGAGAGAGCACTTCTCTCCCAGCGATGTACTGCTGTAGACCAGATTGGCTGCACCCCTTTGATATGAAGAGAGGGTTCTGCCAGCAGAGTGTTTTCCATGAGAGCTACAGTGGTTGAAATAATCAGAATCTGGCATTCCAGGCATGTCACAAAACCCATCTGTTTGAATGGGTATTGGCAAAGGGCAGAGACGACAAAGGGTATGATTTCCATCTGGTGAATGGTAGAGACTGGGCTGGTGATTAGGTGAGGTGGGGTGAAGGAAAGAGAAGTGTTGCTGCTTTCAAAGTTGTATGCTTTTTAACTCTGACAGTAGTGTGTTCTAAATATATATCAAAGATGCCAGGGATTTGGGTGGGAAGCCTTTGGTGTGGAATGTTTTTAGATAAATAAACAAATACGTTTTAAAAAGCAAAGGCACAAGTTCTTCTTAAAAAAAATCTTTTGCTGGTCACCTTGAAGTCTTGAGACCAGAATCATCGGATTTCATTCAGCTTCATCTACCTTACCTCAGAACCTTTGACATCTTGTCTACACTTGCCGCATAGGATATGGGTACCTGCATGCCACAATGAAAGACAGGTTGCATCCACACTCTCTGGTGTAAAGCTACGAGCAGCAGTGAAAAGCTCCAGTAGGGAAAGGCAAAGAGGAAAGGCTGTGCAAGGGAAGGAGCAGGACACTGCTAAAAATAGCAGTGTAGATGTGGCATGTAGAGAGCTGTGTAGGGTATATACCCTAAGATTCAGGTGTGCAGGGCAACTTACTCTACTTGCCTAAGCCATACCTCGCCATCTACACTAAGAACATAAGAATGGCCATACTGGGTCAGACCAAAGGTCCATCCAGCTCAGTATCCTGTCTACCGACAGTGACCAATGCCAGGTGCCTCAGAGGGAGTGAACCAAACAGGTAATGATCAAGTGATCTCTCTCCTGCCATCCGTCTTCACCCTCTGACAAACAGAGGCTGGGGACACCATTCCTTAACCATCCTGGCTAATAGCCATTAATTGACTTAACCTCCATGAATTTATCCAGTTCTCTTTTAAACCTTGTTATAGTCCTAGCCTTCACAACCTCCTCAGGCAAGGAGTTCCACAGGTTGACTGTGTGCTGAGTGAAGAAGAACTTCCTTTTATTTGTTTTAAACCTGCTACCCATTAATTTCATTTGGAGGCTCCTAGTTCTTATATTATGGGAACAAGTAAATAACTTTTCCATATCCACTTTCTCCACGCCACTCATGATTTTATATACCTCTATCATATCCCCCCTTTAGTCTCCTCTTTTCCAAGCTGAAAAGTCCTAGCCTCTTTAATCTCTCCTCATATGGGACCCATTTCAAACCCCTAATAATTTTAGTTGCCCTTTTCTGAACCTTTTCTAATGCTAGTATATCTTTTTTGAGATGTGGGGACCAAATCTGTACGCAGTATTCAAGATGTGGGTGTACCATGGATTTATATAAGGGCAATAAGATATTCTCAGTCTTACTCTCTCTCCCTTTTTTAATGATTCCTAACATCCTGTTTGCTTTTTTGACTGCCGCTGCAGATTGCGTGGACGTCTTCAGAGAACTATCCACAATGACTCCAAGATCTTTCTCCTGTTTAGTTGTAGCTAAATTAGCCCCCATCATATTGTATGTATAGTTGGGGTTATTTTTTCCGATGTGCATTACTTTACATTTATCCACATTAAATTTCATTTGCCCTTTTGTTGCCCAATCACTGAGTTTTGTGAGATCTTTTTGAAATTCTTCACAGTCTGCTTTGGTCTTAACTATCTTGAGCAGTTTAGTATCATCCGCAAACTTTGCCACCTCACTGTTTACTCCTTTCTCCAGATCATTTAGGAATAAGTTGGATAGGATTGGCCCTCAGACTGACCCTTGGGGCACACCACTAGTTACCCCTCTCCATTCTGAACATTTACTACTATTTATCCCTGTGCTAGCTGGCTGTGCAGTGTCTGTACTCGACATGCCTCTGTAAGTACAGAACTATGGGGAGTGGTTATGGCATGTTTGTACTGGATACAGCCACAGTATGGTGAAACATTGTAAGGTAGGTGGGACCTAATATTATCCCTGAAACCATAGTCAAATTAAACTCCAGTCTCAATCACAAATGACTGCCACAAACCTGAACTCAACTTGTCCTTGTCTTCGCTGACTTGTCAGTTGAGGTCAACATAATCTTAGTTAACTTAGTTTTAGCTCACGAAAGCTCATGCTCAAATAAATTGGTTTTGGATGAGCTATTGCCAGCGGGATAGTGAGTTTGTGTGTGTGGTTTTTGGGAGGGGGGGTGAGGGGGGTGAGAGAACCTGGATTTGTGCAGGAAATGGCCCAACTTGATTATCATGCACATTGTAGGGAGAGTGGTCACTTTGGATGAGCTATTGCCAGCGGGATAGTGAGTTTGTGTGTGTGGTTTTTGGGAGGGGGGTGGGGGAGGGTGAGAGAACCTGGATTTGTGCAGGAAATGGCCCAACTTGATTGTCATGCACATTGTGTGGAGTGTTGTCACTTTGGATGGGCTATCACCAGCAGGAGAGTGAATTTGTGTGGGGGGGGTGGAGGGCGAGAGAACCTGGATTTGTGCTGGAAATGGCCCAACTTGATGATCACTTTAGATAAGCTATTACCAGCAGGACAGTGGGGTGGGAGGAGGTATTGTTTCATATTCTCTGTGTGTATATAAAGTCTGCTGCAGTTTCCACTGTATGCATCTGATGAAGTGAGCTGTAGCTCACGAAAGCTCATGCTCAAATAAATTGGTTAGTCTCTAAGGTGCCACAAGTACTCTTCTTTTTGCGAATACAGACTAACACGGCTGTTACTCTGAAACCTTAGTTAACTCAGTCCTTCAGTGTTGTGCTCTAACACACTAAAATGTTGTAGTAAAGAGATGCTCTGAGAAGTTAAAGCTATACTATTCCATTGGTGCTGTGCTATCCAGTCCCCAAACTGGAGGAGGGTTGGAAGGGGGGGGGGTGAGAGTGGTTATGTACATAATATTTGGCTAAATTGTCTCTGATTACATCACAGTTGTATTTTCCCCTACATAGTCTCAATGTCCTTCAAATTTTGTCTAATTTTGCTTTAATTTTACAAAAATATTTTCCTCAGTCTGTCTGATTTTTTTTCTTTTTAAAGTTACCACTTATTCAGATCTCTGTGATAGTGCCCCCTCGGACAAAATACTGCTATAACTTGTCTTAAAGTTGGTTTCAACTCTCTACCCTTCTTATGACAACACCTCCTTAAAATACTCATGACACCAGCATGTCATTGTTAGGGCTGTAATGAGCATGGAGTGTATCATTGAAAGTCTAATTCTGTCAAACCTCACCTCCCAGTTTATACTATTTTAGAAGTGTTATTTCAGCTGGATGATCATTTTGTAACCTTCAGATTACTGCTGGGTGACTTCTTCAGAAAGGGAATTACCAATGCATTAAATTTGAATTAGCTCTCAGAAATCATGCAGATGTGTGCACAGAACATTATAGCAATACTGTCTCCAAGGCACAGCAGAATTGCTTTTATGCAGTTTTAAAGAATCACTTGAGCAACCCTTAAATTGCACACGGGATGAAGCTGAGCCAGCATCTTTACTTAAACACACATGTGCGTGAGCACACACACTCACACCCCAGAGCAAATACAGCATTGACAGTTGTCTTTCAGGGAAACCTGATCACAAATTGACTGCTGCTGAGTGGGCCATTCGCACACATACGGCAGAAGTGTCACTTAGACTAATGATTATGAATTATGCAGAGGGTCACATCCTCTTAGCTACAAGTCATCTCCACAGTTTCCCTCTAGACTGCCTAGCCTAGTTCAAGTTTTTTCCCTTTTGTGCCACTAGCAAATAACACACAGAATAGATGCTCAAACCTGCATTTATTGACATTTTATTTTTTTTCCCCATAACTCCAAGCTGGCAAAATGATTGAACAGTTTCAAAAAAAACCTGCCATGGTGGATTAGAGTAGGAAAAATTTTTCCGCATTCTACTAAGTCATTTAGGAGAAATAGTACAATAGGAATCTGTGGAAACCATGGAACTTGGGGCTTCTTACAGATTTTTGCCATATATCTCAGACTCTAAGCTTTCATGTAAAAAGATGAACTCTTACATCCAGGACCGGCTCTAGGCACCAGCAAAGCAAGCACATGCTTCGGGCGGCACATTTCCAGGGGTGGTATTCCGGCCATCCTTTTTTTTTCCCCCCAGCCCCACTCAGTCAGCCAATGAGCCCCTGTGTGGGGCGAGACGGTGGGCTCAGTGTGGGGGTCCTGGCCCGGGGGCGGTCCTTGCCCTGGTCCCCCGCCGCCGGGGGAGTGGGGTGATGAGGCTCCTTCCCCCCCGCCCGCCCCTGCCACATGTGTCACAAGCGGCGGAGGAGCAGGAGCCGAGGGGCGCAGAGCCCGGGATTGGAGCAGGACCCGCGGCTGGTAAGGGACCTGCTGCCCTGGGTGGCTCGGCGCTGTGCAGGTGCCCCTGGTCCGCCCCCCATCCTGCAGCTGACCTGCTCCCCAGCCGCTCCGTCGTTTACTGTCCCCCTCTGCGGGGGTGGGGCCGGGTCTGAGATTGGGCTGGGGGCCCACGGGCGGGATGTACAGCCCCGAGCACCTCACTCCAAACATTGCTATAGCATTACGCATGCTTTTAACATTACCGGTATCAGTGGCTTCTGGTGAGTGCAGTTTCTCAAAACTGAAATTACTAAAAAATTTATTTCAGGTCCACTATGTCTTAAAATCGTTTGTCAGGACTTGCATTAATTTCAATTGAAAGTACCATTGCAAAAAATTTAGATTTCACTGAATTATTAAAAGACTATGCAAGTATAAAAACCAGAAAAATTCAGTTCATATAAATTCTTTTAATTTATGAGAAACTGGGTGCACCAGAAGACACTAACATTTTTCGTTACAGTGTATAGTTGAACCCAAATTGTTTGTAATTGTGATTTTGTTAAAATTAAATGAGTACACTAGTAGGAAATTGTTTTATTTCACTAACTACAAATTCTGTTTTCATTTTTTTTAATTTTAAGCAGTCAAAAACAAAACAAAACAAAAACATTGCAAAGTGCAAATATGTGTAAAAGCCAAAAAAAGGGGGGACGGTGGCCAAAATATTTTTTGCTTGGGGCGGCAAAAAACCTAGAGCCAGCCCTGCTTACATCCTTCTGACTGGAAAGGTAACCGTTTGCCTTTTTGGAGTCACTAAAACAATAGTATTCCTCTTAGTGGGGTATTAACCTGAAAAGGTAACTAGCACCATGTTTAAATTGAAATGTTAGCACTGTTATCAGATCTATTGTTGTGTGTTGTATTGAATATGTACCACAAACACATTTATCCAGCATGGGCAGTTGTATCTTCTATGTCCTGATTTGCAACGACAACACACCATATTCTGACAGCAACAACTAGGCAATAATCTGACAGTTACAGATTGGGGTACAGTGGAGGATCAGGTATAAACAGGAAGCCCTTTACCTGCCACTAGGAAAGAAGCTGCTTTCTAGTGGTGCACACCACAAAGGAAAGGGACAATAAGTGTGACCTGCAGAACTGACTGGCCCAAATGAAATGTTTCTGAATGGGAGATACCCTCACTCCCTTGTGTGCTGAGATTGCTGTAGCAGAAGGCATTCTTTCTACAAGTGTAGCAAGGCCTACTCACCTCAAGCATTTGACAGGCAATAATGCCTCCTCCCATCCCCTGGGGAGGCTCGGCCTTATAGCTGAAGTCATAATTCGCACTTTAGCTTTGAGGAAAGTTTCCCAAATCATATCTAATGTTCTGTGCATTTCTACTGGCTTTTTGTTTCCATTTAAAACTTTTATTTTGTTGTTCAGAAGGTAGTTAAAAGTTCCTTGCTGTGGTTTCAAGAAAAGGAAACAAACCCCTTTCCTCCTGCAAGTTTGCAGCCCTTAAAAGATATGCACAGATTTGGGAAGGAAACTTTTGCAGATTTTGCTAAAATTCATCTTATATGTATGTTGCCCATTTATATATAAGATCGGAAAGTCCAATTATTTTCTGTATGAGAAAAACAGCATCATCCATTTTTCTCTGACATTTGCTTTGTAAAGACATGAATTCACTGTTTGCACTCGAGCAACCTTGCTGACTAGAGGGTGGGATGTTTTATAAAAATTTGAACAGATTGTCTAGTTGTTCCATGTAGCAATAACTTTCAACTGACACAAGACTGCTTGTTCATAGCTTGCTACGTATATTGCTACTTGTCATCATGGAGCCAGATTTAAAATGAATACCCAGGTCCAAAATGATTTATATCACAGATTTATTAAGGCAAAGGTTCTCCCCAAAAATAGTGAAAAAATAAGGGGAGGGGGTGGAGGAGAGAGGTTGGCTGTACTTGCTTATTTGATTTATAAAACAAAGATTCTCCCAGAGACCCTAAGTACAAAGTTAAAAATACAAAGAAGTGCAGCAGTTCACACACTGAGTCTGTCAATTAAAGAGCTCCCTAATATCCCAAAGAGAAGAACCTCAAATCCCCTCTGGCAACACCTATTTCAGTAGATAAACTTTGAAGTGTGCCCTGAAGGTCAATAAATTTTGGCTGCATGGGGTCACTGCAGGGAGTATGTTTAACTGCTGAGAACCTCTAGCCCTTATACGGACATTTTGGGACCACTAGCCAATCTTCACTGTGAGGACAGAACAAGAGGAGAGAGACTGCCTTTAAGAACCTGTCTACTCGTTGTTAGTTATTAAAAATGTTAGTGGCAAACAGCAGCCCCCTATAATGTAGGCCTCCCAGTTATCTTACTGTAGAGAGGGACTATGGCAGACAGGATCGAAACCATTTAAACTTTCTGAATTATGATTGTTGTTTGTTTGTTTCTGGCAGGGATTTCCAAACAAAAGAGGACACAGTCCCTGCACACAAGTGCTTGCAATCTAAGACAGACAATGGGAAGAGATAAGTGATACAATATATAAGTAGAGGCAAGTCTGGTAATCTGCTATTTAAGTGAATGCAACATATGACTAAGGTTATCAATTTTCTCTTTTGGTGTTTAACCCAACCATAATCAGCCAGTTAGTTTCTTATAGGCACCATCTGGAAAGAAATCAGAAGCCAGTGCATATTATGGAGTGCAGATGTCCTCTGCTCTCTGAGTGAAACACAGCTAGGTAACTTAGCCCTTGCATTTTGTACTTTGGTTTTTGAGTAGCTTTAAGGATTAGGCTGAGCAGAGCATGTTGCAGTAATCCATATTGGATCTTACAAGATGTAAATAACTGCAGAGAGGTCCACCTTCAAGAGAAAAGTCACAATATTTTGGCTACTGGGGCTCCTTGACTATCTGAATCCCCCTCGATTGTGCACATTACTCATAATAGGTGGGGGGGGGAGAAAACCTCTATGAAAAGGGCCAATATCATCTCTAATTTCCTCCAGATGTTCCCCTAACTGGCATCATAGCCATTTATTCTTGATTGAGCTTCAGATCTGATTAAAAGAAGTGCTATCAGCATATTGATGGCACTGCTGGCAGCGTGTGTGTGTAGGAAATGATACACAAGTTCATATTTTGGTTATGAAGTGACAACCATCATATATAAATGCAGATAGAGCATATGATGGGATGGTGAGGTGCTGTGCACTATATTTTTAATAAGAGTTAGTGTGAGCAAGTTGTAGCCAGTTTGAGGAGAAACATTCTTGATCTCAGAACAAAGATTCATATTTGTTTTGTAACGTTTTATGTGCACTGATTTTCTCTGATGTTCTGTTTGTTTTCATGCAATGAATCATGCTTATCCAGCAAGAGAATCCAGGGAGATGATAATTTAATAACAAAGCTAAATCAGAACTGGATGTAAATTTGAGAACAAGCACTTTTTGAACAATAAGACCCATTATGAAAAATACAAAATTATTTGCAAACCAGACTATCCCTAACCCTTCATTTCCATTTGACATATGTGTATGATCAAAATGTAGTCCTCGTAAAATGCTATATTTTCCTTTCCTGACATGATGCAATACTTGAAATCTTAAAGGAAAAGAGATCCTGTGTTTGCAGGGAGATGAATTTGCGTGGTCTAATATGTTTCTTCTTTCTCGAACTCCTATGTTTCTGTGATGATTGACAAGTAGTTTATGCCTCAAAATGTAGGGTTTGTTTTTTAAGTGTTTATTTTGGATTTTCACATTGTTTCTTGGACAGTACCATTTTGTTTGAGTTTCCAGTAATCATTGTCCCTCTTCCCAAAAGAAGCTAGCTTTCGATGGGAGCTCAAAGGGAAAGAGGGAGCAAGGAGCCATCTCTTCCCTTGCACCAATATGCAGGTCTGGGAACAATCACAAGCTTTGCACACTGATCACAAGGGTTGGGCAAGCCTAGCACTGGGAGTGAAGCTAGACTTCCCAAAAGAGAATGAGGCACTGGCCAGCAGAGCTCAGCTACCCCAGGTAGAGTACACGCTATCTTGTGTTATAGGGTGGTAGAATTCATGCTGTGGAAGGTGGCCCCCCACACCACCTGGAGGAATTCCAACTTACTGTGTTGCATGCAGTTTTGCTGCGTGATCCCTTCATGCATCCCTCCCAATCCCATTTCTGCTATGGCTTAAATCCACAAGGTAGCCATAAAGCTATCAAAGGAGGGTCTGGGAAATACCGCACGCTTGGTGCATCTTGGAAGACCATTCTTAACAGGTGGAGGAGGCAGCTGGAGCCCAATTCCAGACAGTCAGCAGGTGCATAAAGCAGCAGGAGGGCAACACCGGATGCTCAACAGGTGGAGAGGGCAGCAGGAGGGCAACGTCACTTTGTACTCTATTTGACATTACACTTGTTGGAATCGTGCATGCCTTCACAAAAGTCATAAAAGTGTTAAATTGCAAATGGCGTTGGTTTAAATTCTGGAAATGCTAGGGTTTTTTTAAACTAGTGAAAATGTGGAGTGAAACTTAACATTAAGGAAAAAAAGCATCCTTCTCCAGCCCTACACCATAAAATAAGGTTTAGAACTAGTTTTATACAAAGATGTGAGCTGCATTTTTAATTTGCCCTGATTCATCCAGGCCTTCTAGGAAACCTTTAGATACATTAATGAAATATTGACTTTTTTAATTGTTGCTTTGCATTGAGTAGAAGTGTGCACTGGGGTCTCAGTGATGCCTAAGTATTGATAGTTTAGAACCCAGTAGTACTTGCAGTTATTCCTTTTTATTTCCATTATCTTGCTTTCGTCCATTGTCTTTTATTATGCACCATATGGTGCACTCACTTAGCTTTAGAGACTAACAAATTTATTTGGGCATAAGCTTGCATGGACTAAAACCCACTTCATCAGAGTCACTCTATGCATCTGATGAAGGGGGTTTTAGCCCACCAAAGTTTATGCCCAAATAAATTTGTTAGTCACTAAGGTGCCACAAGTACTCCTTGTTGGTTTTTGCTGATACAGACTAACACGGCTACCGCTCTGAAACCGATCACTTAGCTTTGTTAGGCCACTCTGGAGTTCCCTTCTCTTCTCTAGTCGACTAACTTAAATAATTTTGTGTCCTCTGCAGATTCTCCCACCTCACTGTTCATCCTTTTTCCCAAAAACATCAATAAATACAGTAAACACTAATTGTACTATAGAAACCTAGAGAGCCCCTTTGTAAGCCTTCTGTCATGTTGAAAACTGACCATTTATTCCTACTCTTTGTTTTCTGTTGTTCCATTTCTAATTCATGACAGTCCCTTAACTCTCACCTTAATGGCCTCTGGCAAGGTATTTTGTCAAAGGCTGTTTCGAAGTCCAAATAAGCTATATCTATAGTTATATCTATTTTATTTCAACTATTTTGTTGCCATGCTCAAAGAATTCTATTAAATGAGATAAGCATAATTTTCCTTAACTGATCTTCTTTAGCTGGTTTGCCCAGCTCATCTTGTTCAGCTTGCTGTTCTAAATTCCATTTTTAGTTGTTGTTCCATCCATTTTCCTGGCACAGAAGTAAGGTTCACTGGGCTTAATTCTCAGGAATGGATTACCTCTAGCTATGTTAAGTACAGCATTTGCTAACTTCTAGAGGATGCAGCCTGGAAACCTAGTGGAGCCATCAGTTCCTTCCATGGGAATACCTGGCTGCTTACCCATGGATGCTGGACTCCTGGGTGACTCTGCTTTGAACCCTCCTCCTGCTGTCAGCACAGCTCCCAGAGTATCTGTGTTGCAAATGGCTGTTCTATTCGTGCCTGTAGTTTATGTTCTCTGTTTCCCAAATGGAGGTATCAGGCAGAGGAGAAGTTATAGTGCTGGGAATATTAATTACTCAGCAGTTTTCTGCTAGGTCTGAAGGGGAGGATGCATTGGAACAATGGTGGATTTAAGCTCATGCAGCCTGTGAAGCCCATTGGTTCTGCTTTTCCAGAGACCGCTTATCGCTTATACACGTGACTTACCACCCAGCACACTGTCATTGCTTCCCTATCCAAGGTTCTATTTTACTCTGGTTCCATTGAACCATAATAGAGAACGAATTCCTTAACTCTCCTTCCCTGCTCATTGTTTAAAAACTGCACAGTGGCATCACCTTATGCCTTCCTGGCCCATGTAGGGGTTGTCATATTATCTGGAGTTGTTCATGACCGTGAGCGCCAACCTCAGGGCAGACACCCCACATGGGTTTTATGTTCTATCATTAGATTTCACCAACCCAGTACCAAATGTGAACTCCTGAAGCACTATAAAGGTCATGGAGTCAGACAATCCCCTTTGGCATTCCAGTCTATTTTGCAAGCCAGGCAAGCTGAACTTAATGATAGTTGGTTGCTATATACCAAAGATCACAAAAAAATTCAGGTTGTCTCCAGTCCCAGGAGAGCAGTCACTTATCCCAGGTCAATTTGTACTTCAAAGCTCATCCCAAAGACAATGCTTGTAGTGAATCCTATAGTAAACTAAGGATTTATTAACTAAGAAAAAGCTAGTTACTGTAAAAAGTTATTTAAGGTTAAAGCAGGGAAATACCTACACGTGCGTGCACACACAAATGAGTTAGCCTATGGTTGTAAAAGATCAGAGTTGTAGTTGTCTGTCAGCACTGAATGTCTTTTAGGGCTAACCCAGGTTGACCTTGGGGATCTCTGCTTGTTTCCTAGCTCCAACCCAGTGAGAATCCAAACAGCAAAGAGACGAAAAATTTTCATGTCAGCTTGAATTCTGGAAGAAGGAAACAAAGATAGCTGATGAAATGAGCCCTTTGGACATAGACTGTGCAGGGGTAATTAGCAAAGTCTTTGGATTGTGATGTTCCACAATCGCCAGTTTGTTTTGATAGTCCTTCCTGATGTCCGAGGGGTAATACTTTACCTAGTGCTTAATCCCTAGGAAAAGGGTTTTTTTTTTGTTTGGTAAATTACATAGTTCAGAACAAACATTTTGCAGCTATACGACAAGCATTACCTTATACATAGGATACAGACATTACAATTTTAATGCAGCAAATTACAAACATTTCATAAAATCTAATCACATCCTTTATAAATTCAATTCCCATCTTAACCATACTAAAACACCGGTGAGCTGGACTAAAGGCCTAAAGCCTTGGCAAGATCTGGTGCCTGGTTTGCCACCACCACGGGTGTTCCAGGAAATGTAGAATTTCATAAACAAGTGGTGACTGGGAGCGATAGCAGGCAGGTAGTGACAAGGGGACTATACAAATATTCAGAATTGGGAAACTCAGAAAATAGCTGGATGGGGTGGGTTATATTACTTTATATAGTGCCCCAAAAAACAGATCCAGCCCAACATGGAGAAAGGATGCTCCCACCATGCTCCACTGCTATCCCCGCAATGCCCCATACCAAACTGCAAAGACCTGACCAGGTGGAGCTGTAATAGAGGATCCTGTATTGGCTCCCAGGGATAATGGAGCATAAAGCACATCTTCATCCTCCCTTTCTGCGCCTCTATCTCAGTTCTCTTACTATCAGTTGTTACCAAGAAGTTTTAAAAAAAAAAAATCACTGAATTGTTTTTGCAAGTTAAAGAATAAAACATGATGCATCCCATTTGGATACATAGTTTATTTTCCTCTTACCTAGATAAGGCTCCCAGTTTGCCTTTTCCTAGATCAACAATATTTGACCTGAAACACTGTCTGTTTCCATTTGGCTGTGCTGGGTTTCTCTCCCCCTTTCCCCAATCAATACTTTGTTCTGAACAAAGAATCATGATTCCATCTTTTTTTAAACAATCTGGAGGATGGAGGTTTCACAGTCTTTCTAAGATTTCATTTGTGTATATCAGATGGTTTTACTCAGTTCTCAAAACCAGCAGATCCCTTTTATTAAGACCACTTAAAATTAGCCTTTTAGGAGCCAGTGCTGATTGATAGTACATACAGAAAGAGATTTGAGTGTTTGCCTGTCTGATACAAAATGGCCATAATAATTAATTTTACTTAGCACGTCTAAAACATCTTTCATCCAAGGATTTAAAACATTTTACAAACTAAGCCTCAGAACACCCCATGTGTGGTAGGTAATGGATGGAGAGAGATTATGTCAATTCAGCCATTTCTGGGATGGATTACAGCAGCTGTTTGGCAGTGCTTTGCAACACTACAGCACATTTTAGGGCAGATAGTGAAAAGGGCCATATTCACTTGAAACTGCAGAGCCAATTCAAGTAGGTGCTCTGAATAATGTCGTTACTCAAGCTGGTGACTGGCCAGGATATGAGGGTTTAACAATACCTTAGAGCAGGGGTCGGCAACCTTTCAGAAGTGGTGTGCCGAGTCTTCATTTATTCACTCTAATTTAAGGTTTCCCATGCCAGTAATATATTTTAATGTTTTTAGAAGGTCTCTTGCTATAAGTCTATACTATATAACTAAACTATTGTTGTATGTAAAGAAAATAAGGTTTTTAAAATATTTAAGAAGCTTCATTTAAAATTAAATTAAAATGCAGATTTTATCAGTTTAGTGTGATCCTTGCCCTTGCTTTTCCTTGCTGAGTTTTCCAATGTCTGGAACGTATTTGGATACTTTAAGGTGCACATGGGCTTTTGAGTGATCAGTTGTTAACCGGCTCCGAGAGGGACAGAGGACAGATTTCATGTGTGAAAATACCTCTTCACACAGGTATGTGGATCCAAATGGTGAAAGCATTGCAAACACAATTTTCTTCAAACAGTTAAATTTCACTGGCAGGGACGTCCAGCAGGTCAGAATAGAGGTCCCATGTGCTCTCTCGGTAGCTTCACGTGCACTCCGCAGATCTCCAAACTTTGATGCCCACAATTCTGAGCTTTTTAACTGCATGAGCTGCATTTCAAAATCTTCAACACCCATCCACTGAAATAAAGCCACTTTCATTGAACTTTTCAGGTTTAATTAGAAAAGAGAGCATTGGGCCAAATCGCTGGAAATCTTGAAATCTGTCAGCAAATTCTGATTCCAGTTCTTGCATGTACATTCTAATCTCAACGTCAGACGCAGTGCGCTGTTCCGTTTGGTGTGATAGGGATGTAAGCAGCAAATCAAGACTTAAAAATATCCCAGCACAGTGGTGCTGGAACAATTTTTAAGGTGGGGGTGCTGAGCTGCACCCTCTCTTGCCCCTGTCTGCACCCCTCACTGCCCCAGGCTGGGGCCAGTGGGCCACAGCTGGGGGCGGCTGCAGAGCCCTGGGTTGGCGGCCAGGACCCCAGGCCAGCAGCAGAGCCCCCCAGACCGGTGGCTGGGACCCTGGGCCAGCAGCAGGCTGAGCAGAGCTGGCAGCCAGTACCCCAGGCCAGCAGCGGAGTCGCCAGGACCCAGGCAGTGTGAGTGCGACTGAAAATCAGCTCGTGTGCCGCCTTTGGCACGCATGCCATAGGTTACCTACCCCGCCTTAGAGATGCATTAAGGCTGGATCTACCAAAATTTTAGTCTTCCCAAAGAACTTTCGGGGAACCCCTGAATCAATACTTTATCCCAACCTCACCAGATAGACTTTTGTATACTTCCCACACCTCAGTGCATGAGCAACTCCCAAATGTCACACCTTGATCCGCTCCAGCAAACAGAATAATCTGTTTGCTGCAGCCTTATCTGCTGTACTGATTCACTATTCTACTTGTATCCCATTAGTGTGTGGTATTGAAAACTATGTCAAAATTATAAGCTGTCAATCTAATTTGTAAAGGAGTTCCTGGTCCTGCTTGTAGGCACAGTGCCCCTGCATGGAAATGTGCAATCAGTCAACCTGCAGAAAGACAACCTAAAATAAGGTGATTTGAGTTGTACCTGGCTCTTTTACGGAGCAACCTGCTTCACATATATCTGTGTTTTGGGCTCTGGTGAGTTCTGAATTCTAAGAAATAGTGATGTTGTAACCTTCCAGCAAGAGTATTTGTTTTTAATCTAACTTCTCTGTGTATGCTTCAAACATAACATCATTGACCATAGAACCCATATCCAAATGGTTTGGTAATGCTTCTTTATTTCCACCATAGTCTGTTACTACTTTAGAAAGGGTCAATGGATTGCTCATAACTAGTAGCCAGGACCTCACTTTTATATGTAATTCAGGGCAACAGTTGTATTTTATACAGTGCCGAGCACACTGTAGGCACATAAATAATAAAAACAGACCAGCTTGTGCCCATACCTTTTCACATCAAGGATTCCTTTTTTATGTGTGGCTCTGACCTCAGACATGCAGGAAGTGTTCCGCTGTCTCCACAACATTGTGCACTTGGACTTAGAGATGGGCTCTTTATGGGTCCGTGGACCAGATGTGTAAATGTGAGAAGGTGTAACAAGGTCTCGCATTGTCTGCCTGGCATCTTGTGGGGATTCCAGGATAAAATCAATATAGCCTGAGGCTCTGTATTGAGGGATCCCTTCTCCCCCACTTAAGCTTTAATATAGACAAAGCCTTTGATAAATAGCTCTGGAGGTCAAACAGGAGTGCGCCTTCAGTTTTGAAAGTTGCAGGTAAACTCTGGTCTTATTCTGACTCCTAGCTCACATTTATGTGAAAACCACATCTCAGACATAACCACCCAGCAAAATGGTGACTAGCCAGTGCAGCTATTTTCTATTGAAACATTAAACATATGTGATAAATTACATCTGCAAAAGATTTGTTTCATATGTCAAGCACATGTTACTTCTAAATCAAATGCTAAAACATGCCTAGTTTAGTCAAAAGTAAGTGGAATGCTGTAATTTATAATCTTGAAGCACACTGCAGCGAAAAATGAAAGCAGACTATTAAAATTGAATGCCTGTTCGGCACTCTGTGTAGCGCATCTCTGGCATGTGTGATGCGGTGTGGTGTTTTGCACCATTGTGTGCACATAGAAAGTCAGTTTCTTTACCAACATTTGTGGAAACAACCTGGAAAAAATGATTTTAGCTGTTTAAAGCTGCCATCAGGTTGGAAATTATTATGAGCACAGATACTCATGGCAGGGGTTTTCTCCTCCCTCCTCTCCATCAACTCGCTTTTACCAATTGTCTGTTGTTCTTCAAGCTAGCTCCCTGCACTACAGTTGCTAGCAAATATTCATTGGGGTGTCATCTCTGTTTAAAGTCTCATCCTACACACCTATTCATCTGTGTTAAGTGAACAGCAGCATCAGCTCAAATTAAGCTGGCATGAAAACAGCCACTGTTAATAATTTCTGCTGTGATTCAACTTAGCTTTGGATAACAGGTGAAGATGTTTCATAACTGAGGCAATTACAGCTCTGTACGCTCTTTCCGGCTGCCTATTTAATCAGAGGAATGGAATACTACAGCTCCTGGTGCATGTGGAATGGGCCGGGCCCAACCGCCATCAGACCACATTTGTTATCTGCTAGATTGAACAGGCTGCCTGGCAGGGACAGATGCTTAGCGCAGTGATTAGAATGTAAAGCGTTTGGAAAGGCTGAGGGGATTGAAGTGAATGTACTTTATCTAAACTTACTACAGACCTTTCCAGTCAGATAAAAATCTTATAAACCAACATTCTCTTGATTGGAATAGAAATGTCTCTCTCTCTCACACACACACACACACACACACACACACACACACACACTCTGTGTCCACACACAAATTGTTTATGTGAAGCTAAAAAAATAATCAAATCAATGATATAATTTCATATGAGAGAAATCCTATTTACAGATGGTCAATAAAATGTTTCTTTTGAGATTATAATCAGGTGCGGTGATTTAGTGAGCTGCTTAACAGAAGTTAATTAAAATGTAGGAGAAAAAAGAAATCGCTAGATATTAATTTCCACCCATCTTGCTAAGTACATATGAAGTTTGTTCTCTCATAAGAGAAGTGATACACTGGTTGGATGGATCTTTCGTAATTAAAAAAAATTAAATAACAATGTATTTCCATCTAATGAGAACTCTGTTGCGCTATTTAAGTAGTCTTTCATGTCAACACCACATCGTTCAAACTATATTAAAAACAGTCATATACTTTATTGTGTGGATTTTGAGATGGTTCATTTTGAGCCAAATTTTTTCCTTCAGAGCTGAAAAGAAAACCAAGTAACCTAATTGAATTTTTATACATTATGATTTCCAGAAATGTAATTCTTAATGGTTTCTGATGTGCCTAAAGGCATGAATCTTAAACTACTTTTTTTAGAAATGAGCTTGGGAAAAACTGACAAACATGTTGGATATAGCTTTTCCCCCCTCATGTTGCAAATACTGAATTTCTATTGTATGTATTAACCTACTTGGAGTTTAGTGCTGTAATGTTTTCATGAAAATGTTTGTAATAATCAACATATATTTCAGAAGCAATTGATTACAGTTCCATGGTATCTGCAAAATGTGTAGAGTGCAGGGCTTTTCAGAAACAATAGGCATATCTGCTTACTTTTCAAAGCAGACTGTTAGTAGGTTTGAAATATTTGTGGTTCCTTTATACAGAAGGTGAAATTTAGAGTGACCTATTTCCAAATTCCATTTTTTCCAGAGTGGGTGGGTGTGTGTGTGTGTATTGTGTGTATATATACACATAAAGATTCTTCTTTCAGTTAAGAGTACATATTTTTGACATTATCTTAAACCATCTAACAGATAAATGGTTGTGGGCTTCAATCCACATTCAAATCCTAATCTGACCAGCAAGTAATTGTTTAATTTAGTTTTGAAAGTTCTCCATATATTGTTGCCTTGGAACATTCTCTGCAACTGTACTCTGCATACTGTATCTTCCCCTGACAATTACTCCTGTTCCTTATCCTTGAAGCTTTTAAAGCTCTGTGTAACATTAGCCTATCTAGCCTAGTGAAAATGTCTTTACAGATTAGTGTAATGTTAATACTACTGGCTCCCTGCTTTTGACCTGAAGTGGAATATATTGCACTGCTGGAACAGATGGAATCAGAGCTTCATTGGGAAACAGAGATTGGTTGGCTACCTGCCAAAAGCTCAGTGCCAGAGGCTGTATGAGCTCCAGCTAAGGAAAGCAGCCTTGAATCTATTCTGCGCTCTTAGAGAGAAAAAAAGTGTCATAAGTTTGCACTGAATTGAATTGAAATATGATTGTTAAGGTTGTTCATCTATAGATGTTTACTCAGCATTTTAAAAGTAATTGAATCTTTTGGTGCACAATAAAGGCATCTTCACTGTGTTATGCTAAAAGAACTGAGAAAAAAGTAAGAAAGGAAAAATCCTCAACTCCAATTAACCTTCTGCATAAGCACTGATATACCGATCAGAATAATACAAATAATATTCATATAGCTTACTGAACTAAAGAAATCCTCACTCCCTTTCGCATCAAAGTGAACAGAGATTCCAATGAAAACTATCTCCTTAAACTTCTTGGGTTACATACTAAAGCTATATAACCTCTATGGTACGGAAAAATATAAAGGGACAAATCATTACAAAATATACATCCCCTATTATATGCTGTTTTTAAATACATGAACTGCATTATCACTAGCACACCAGCTTTCATTTTAATGTATATTATTAGACCAAAAGGATCTCTAATTTGGTACATATTTAATATTAATCTGTCACATCACATTTCTACATTTGTTGCAGTTATATTTTTCCTCTCAAGTACTGCATTTCTACAGCAGTAAAACATATGCTGTTTTCTGCCTGCGTAGATGGGTAATGTAAGCTGTGATGTGGAGAGTTGTTTTTTGGGGGGTTTTTTTTGTATCCTTTCATTTCTGAGGGTGTAGTTGCAGAAATGTATATGTGCTTTTATCTGTGATAGGAACTACCATCTGGTAGTTAAATGTGCACAGCTTATTGCTTGGAGTGCTTATACATATTGTGAAAACACACAGCTTTTGTGTATGTTTAGAATATGTGTAGGCAGTATCCTAATAAACCCATGTATTAGCTACTTGAATGTGTCAAATGGATGTAAAAGAGAACTAATTCTAGACCAGAGGGATTAGGAGTGGCACGTTGCCAAAAGTGTATATATGCCAATAGTACAATTGTGACCTTTTTAATATCACATTGTTTTCAACCTCTTCCGGCAGATAAATTGTTTAGGGGGGAAATGGAACCTCTTTGACAAGGAAAAGGCCTTTGTTACATTCAAGGAGTTGAAGCTTTCATCCTTAGTATACCAATTCACAAAGATGTGTAGTGCATGTGTGTGAGTAGAGAGAGAGAGAATGTATAAATTTGAGTTACTTTGACCTTTAATCCAGGAGACCAAAAAGAGAAATGCACTAGGAAGGTTGGTTTGTTGCTGTCTAGAGACTGATAAGCTGTAATAAAGGTGCACTCAGTTGCAATTCATCTAAAGCTTCCATTGCCATACTCCTCTTTTTTTATTTTTGTTACCTCAAGTACTTATCTAAATCCCTTTCAGTGCCAGCTTGAATGCACTTTGTATTCTCTCCAGCTGTGACTGTTGCTGTCTGTGTGCATCAGTGTGCTTCAGCATACACTCTTCCCCTTGTTTGACAAGAACCAGTGCCAACACCTAATTAAGGATAAGCCACAGAGCTCTCTGCTCTATCTTTGTCAATTGCTACTTTCCTATCTTCCTAGTTAAGTTTTCTATGACATGAGGAATGTTTCACGTTCAACCTACTTTAGGCCCATCGGTTCTCTACCCAAGAACTAAATACAGCATAACTTACATCAGTTAATTTTAAAAGGATGTTTACTGTAGCTAAATGTATGCATCTGTCTATGAATCTCTTAGCGAGAGAGAGAGAATATTACCATCTTTGTCTGATTTTTCTCAGACTGTTTTCTAGGATGTGGTGGGACAGACTGGAAGTGTTTTTCATTAGAAAGTACTGTATTTCAAAATACAACAGGAGTCTAATTTATCAGGACAAAGTACCATTGGCTCAGTCTACTGTTGTGCTGTACTAAACATTCTATTTCAATTATACAGATGTATTTAGGCCACAAAGCAGTAACAAAAGGGTTTGTCATTCTAAAAAACAGAGAAAATCAGATTAACATTGTTGATACTGCTTTTCAGTGCAAAGAGGCTTTCTTAGATGTAGTGACCTAATGCCACTTAGGAAGCTGCGAGGAAAATGTTTGTGTGTATGTGTGTGTGTTTGAATAGAACATATATATGTACATATATAATGGCACAACAAATAGTGTCATACACATACACACCAGGGTGTGTAAAATTTGTGTCTTACAAGAATAAACTCTCACCAATAAAGTCTTTATTACACTTGATACCTGTGTGTTATACCAGGAGCATTAATGAAAGCTATGGTTAAGAAGGATGCCTGAACATTTCCATTCTAAGACCATGTTTTCTGGCACTCATAGCTTCATGAAGCTCTCATCTACTGTGGTTCAATTAGTCTCTTCCCATATATAATGTTTTGTGGGGACAAGTCTGGGGAGAAATTGGGCTATCTGTTTTCCAGGCATAGGGTAATGAGGGGAAAATAATATCCTCATGCTTTTTTTTTAAAACTTATTTTTTAGCAATTCCAGAGCCAAAAGGACAGAGGGCTAACAAGTCAAAATTTGGCAGACAAATAGATTTCAAGTATCAGATCTGCTCTTGTTTATGCCAAAAAAAAAGTAGGGTTTGATCTGGCTAAGTTATGAGCCTTGGAATATTATTCTTTGTGCAAACTCTATATATTTCACAATAGTAAAATTAACTTCAATTATGTTAAACTCTGAAGGTAATATGAGTAAATTTCAGGGACTCTGAGCATACATAGAAGTATACAATGTAATTAATGTTGTAGAAAAGTATAGGAGAGATATAGTATGAGTTGTTTATGGCAAGAAGCAGCCATGTTTGTCCATCTTCTCATACTACTGCTGAAACCTTGTAAATGGCCTACCTCAAAAGATAAATATTTTATTCACAAAGGATAATATTTTAAAAAGCACCTAAAAGCCAAATTTTCAAAGGCACTTAGGTGCCTAGTGGGATTTTCAAAAGTGCTTAGGCAGCTTAGATGCCTAACTTTCATTTGATTTCAAGTCTTTTTTGCTCTGAATCAGTCAGAACAAGGAATTGAATTTGGGTCTCCAGGTGAATGTCCAAATCACTGAGTTATTGTCTGTCTCTTTCTTTCTCTATCCCCTCCTCCTCCCCACAGACATTTTATCCTGGACCTGAGAAACCTTCCTGACAAAAGTATTTTGTTGAAATCAATGTTTTCTCCAAAAGTATTGGTTCCTGACCAGCTCTACTAAGAGCCTAAGTCCCATTTTCCAAGATTATGTAGAAACTTGGAAGCCTGAGTCCCACTGATTTCCAATGAGACTAAGGGCATGTCTATACCTATTGGGGATCAATGCTGCAGTGATAGATACACCGGCGATCAATTTAGCGGGTCTAGTGAAGACTGCTAAATTGACCACAGATTGTTCTCCTGTCAACTCCAGTACTCCACCAAAATGAGAGGAGTAAGGGAAGTTGATGGGAGATCACCTCCTGTTGATGCAGCACGGTGTAGACCCTGCGGTAAGTCAACCTAAGCTGTATCAACTCCAGCTACATTATTCACATAGCTGGAGTTGTGTAACTTAGGTCGACTTACCCTCGTAGTGTAGACAAGGCCTTAGGCTTCTAAGTGCCTAAGTTATTTCAAAAAACAGGACTGGGGTTCTTAAGTCATTTGTGGACTCTTGAGTATTTTATCTAGAGACCTTATAGAATTATTAGCTTTTCCTAAGTGTGCCCACTTGTGTGACCATATAGCTAGTGAGTTAACTTGTTCCTGTTTAAGGTTGCACAAGTGACCCTAATTTTGGTATTTCCTGACTTTTCCATGCTCAACTGTCAAACCTTCATTTTCTTTTCATATAGTTTGTGTATCTCTTCATGTATGTGCCTGTAGTCAAACCAGTGCAATGTGAGAAGCTGGGACCCTGATCACTGCATCCTTTAGGGAAAGGAACAAAATGTGTAAGTTGCACCACTGTGCAGGAAATGATGGGAATGTACACCATATTAACAATACTGTCGTGCCACCCTTCACAATGCAGTGAATGCACAAGAGCACATCAGTAGAGCTTAGGTCACACACAGCTCCAAAGAAGTGGCCAGAACAAAAGAACAGAGGAGATGGCCCCAGGAAATAGCACTGAACTGTAAGCCTCACACACAGAATACACATTCAGAAAATGACATTCCCACCCTGCTCCTAATGCAGCACATGCTGGATAGGATCCAGGCTTACTCCCTTCCTGTGGTTTTCTTTGTTGTTAACTTAAATAACAAGATTGCCTGCCAAAGCTTGCCTATTCCTTGGGTTGCCCCCTTTGTCCCTGTCACTAGTTTCCTGTGCCTCAAGGAGGCATTCAAAAACCATTCTATATCCTGAGCTGGAGCCAACAGGATTCACCTGTTCTGGCTGCTAACAGCATAAATATCTCTACATCTCTATGCAGGGCCTTTGAACTTGATCCCAGAGTGAGCCAGTAGAATAACTTTGCATCAAAAAGCAAGGCTTTAGATCCCGATTCCCCGTTATGAGGTGCTAGGACGGTATGAAGCATGGTGTTCTGGATGTACACCACAGTATCCATGCCTACAGCATGATTCTGTGAGGCCAGGTGGTGGTAGTGCATTGTCTTGACCGGCTCCAAGGACAGGGTGACCAGATAGCGACTGTGAAAATATGGGACGGGGGGTGAGGGGTAATAGGCGCCTATATAAGAAAAAGTCCCCCAAAATGGGACTGTTCCTTTAAAAACAGGACATCTGGTTACTCTGTCTTAGGAGTCCAGATGCTTGGTGCAGTCAAGGTCTCTATCGTGCTAGCACTCTTTGTGTCCGCGGATTGTCCTGAAATCCAGCTCTTAACTGAAACTGTGCACATTTCACTCTCACTTTATTGCAGGTCATTGCACACGTCAAGGTTCTCCTCCTGTTTCTGCCTGTGCACATAGGTAGTAGTAGCCCAATTAAAAGCAGATAAGCTGCACATCTTGTTTTGGTTATAGGTGAGTGCCCTATGTATGCTGCTCCTTTATGCTACAGGTGAAGAATGCCCAACAGAGATATAAAGACTTTTAAAAATATTGTGTTGTAGTTTATTCACTTTAAAGCTACTACTAACTGAAGCATAGTCATTGATTTATTTTATTTTATTTATCTTTTGAGACAACCCTGCAGGAGTTAGAAATACAGTAGGAAGAACTGCCTCTGTAAATAATAATATGTAAACGAGGAAGGTGGATTGTTTATAACAGCAAATGTTTATTGAATTTGATTTCATAGTGTATTTTTGGAGCAGACTTTTTGGGAGGGCTTCCTTTCTGAAATTGAGAGGGGGAAAGGTTTATTTGACTTGTGTTTGTTTTGTTGCTGTTGTATGTATGAGGATATGGAAAACATGCTGCTGTTCTTAATTTTTAAATAATGGCAAGAGTGCCTAGAGCCTAGGATAAGCCTTTCCTTGTTACTTCAAAATAAATAACTTCTGATCAGTCATAATATATTAATTGAACATATTATGGCTAATTTGGGATACAAAGGAGCTCAGCTAAGTCCAACAGTTTTATAATCTTAAACTAAAGTATGATCCAATCTTTTTTTCTTGGCATTTGTATGCTTCAGCATGCTTTTGCATAAGCACACCTCTACTTAAAGTAGTTAGCTCCTCAGACTCTTTATAATCAAGGTTAAGTGGCCTCTGTATTTAAGCCCCTACAACTCTTTTTTCTAAAGGAATACAGTGTTAAAATTCATTCTGTGTGCCTCTTAGAATATAGATTGCTAACTTTGCTTTGGTTAGAAAAACAAAGGCATCTCATTACAGCAACCTGTTCAGGGAGCTGTAGGTTAGTTTCCTCTATTGCAGAATCTGATGTCAGTGTGGTAATTACTAGGCACAGTCAATAATACCTCTCCTCAGTATAATTGCAAATCCAGTACAACCATGACCAGAACTAAATTGCTTCAGAACAATCAATAGGAATCTCCTGATTGCATTCCCCAGTGAATGCATCAAATATAAAGAGGAAAACTGTCCATCCAAACAAAAGGTCAATTTTTCCAAATAAAAAAATACAGCACAAGTACTAGCACATTAGGTTTGTTTTAGAAGCCTCTTGGTTTACTATGACTGGAAGTGGGAGGACTGAATAGGAGAGTATATTTAATCAAATAATGAAAGAATACTTCTGAAGGATAAAAATTTACTCAAGAAACCAAACCAAGCTATTTTGGGGGCCTGATTTTTCAGCCCTTTCTCATCCTGAGTAACTTTTACTCATATATGAATGTCTGATTTGCTGTTCTGGCTTTGGTACCGTTTGTCGTCCACCTACTCAAGCGTTTGCTTCAAATGTTAGAAGCTGAGATAACTAACGACTCTAAGGTGTGCGTATATGGTTAATTAATAAAGAATATTGGCAAGATGAGGTGCAATGGTTGAGATGTTTCTAAATTTATGCCCCAAAATCCATCATTGCACATCTCAATAAGAGGCTCAATTTTGAAAAGAGCAGAGCACCCAGCAACTCCCATAATACTTCAGCGAGCTCCTGGGTGCTTAGCAGTTTTGAAAACCCAGCCACTTATTTAAGAGCTGTTTTTCAAACGCAGAATTGGAATTAGGCACCAGTGTCCATAGGCTTTTCAGTGGGGATTGTGTTCCTAAGTGACCTTTGAGCCTTTCGAAAGCTCCTCTTGTATTTGACAGCATAACTTCAGGGAACCCATTTTTGAACAGCTTGACCATTGTTTCCTTTTAATTTTGGATCAGCTGAATAGCAACTACTAAGCATACAGAAGTATGTTAATACTGTTTCCTTATGACAGCTTTACTAGATGGGTTTTCTAAACTCAGCTTTTAGATACAAAATCTTCTTTAGCATCAAATTGTTAGTTTTCTCACTACTTCAAATTATGCTGCCCACACAATGCAAAGTAAATACACCCACACAATGCTGTGGTGTGTGAAACATCAAATCTATTTCTGCTTAGGCTGTGCTGACAGAAAATGTTTTCCTTCCAATGTAACTCTATCTTTGGTTTGACATATCTTTTGTTAGACTTCTGAGCCAAATATTTTCAACAGGTGTCAGATTAAAAAAAAATTATTTGCAGATGCATTTGTAATTTTAGAATAGTAAACAGCATTGCCCCATGAGAATGCATTTTGTATGAATTGCTTGGTATAAAATTCTCTTTCCTCACCATACTTTTTTTTTTTAAAAAAAAAACTACACATATTTGCATTATGTTATGGATTAAAGAACTGCAGTCAAAAGGCTGTTAAATAGCTGATAATTTCCTCATATTGGAACTGAATGTGGACGTACAGTGTAGCTACCTTAGCACTCTAATGCTATGAACATTTTCAATTACCATGCTTAACCTTGCTAAGAAGCTAAACTGAATGCTATCACTACAGTGCTGCATAAAATAATACAAAGCAGCACACTATTCTCTCTTGCTCTCTCACTCCCTTTTTGTCTCTGTTCCTCCCCTCCCCCAGTAACGGAAAATGTGTGGACTGTTGCCCACACCAGTTTTAAATTGCTCAAGCAATTGTTTCCTGTAGATTAATTTGTAATTCTAAGTCTTGAGAAGAATGAAATGTGAGCATGTCCCTCCCTTGGGCCATTTACAGAGCTGGAGCTTTAATGTAATCTAAAGCAGAGGTTGAGGACCTGCACAGGAGAGAGTGAAAAAAGGAAGAGGAGGAGAATCGGGGGTGGACAGAGGCAGTGATGAGGCTGCCCCACGTTTACAGTTACATGCTGTTTCCATTCATGTAAAACAATCTCACATGAGCCTAAGTGAATTGAGAACATGTACATTGACACATACCTGAGACTGTATTTCAGGGAGGCTATATTCAGTTGGATTCTTTGTTTGTACATAGTTTGCTCCAATGGCAATGAATAGCTACATTTAATGCATAATATTCAAAAATCAAAATCCTTCTCCATCAGAACCACTTGAATTCCACCATTTTGTGCATATGTGACAGTTGGGACAAGGTTTTTAAAGATATTTCAGTTCCTAAAGATGCAGGTAGGTACTTAGCAGGATTTTCAAAAGTGCCCAGGTATCTATTGGAGTTTTCAATGGCCCCAGGATGCCTAATTGAGAGAAGCTAGGGATCTAGGAGCAAATATGATTTTTAGGAGCCTAAATACCTTTACAAATATAAGTCTTGGTAACTTCCTAACACCTAAATCTTCCTTATTCCCCTCAATCTGTTTTATTTTCCAATATGGTTGAATCACCTCAGCTTGATCTTTTATTACTACTTCATTTCAGTCCTCCTTATCAATGAACACATTTTTAAGTTCACATCAGGTTATCCAACCACAACAAAGAACACGGGAAGGAAAGAAATGAAGCAATAGAGATACTTAAAATAATCCGGATGTGGTATTAGAAATAGCAATGTGGTTACTTTGGATTTTTGCGGAGAGTCACCCAGGAATTTCCAAAGGATATATTAGGTAATCTATGTAGGACATGGCCTGTATTCTGAGATATTTTAGTACAATAGTTTCTGGATGGGTTTCATTAAATAGGCGTATAACACCCTTTCCTCTTCCTCTGGGTTAACCTCCCATGGAGTGGAACCATAGACTCTTGTGCTAAAATCTCTCAGCACACAGGACAAACCACTTGCTGGGAGAATGGGGAAGATGGAAAATCAGATGACTTCACTCCTTCACTTTATCCTGCTGGAGCTGTTATGATTAGGTCTCCATGACAGTGGGTGGGACTCTGAAAATTGTTGGGTTTTGGGTTTTTTATGCAAACACAGCTTAAGTTGGAGAGAGATCATTTAGGAAGCAAACATTTCTAATGTTATCCCTGGGATTTCAGCCAAAGTTTCTTTATTTCTATATTGGCAAGAGCTAGTGTTCATTTCTGTCTGCTTGGAAAAATTTGTTTTTATAATAAATTTCAAGGAGTATTGTTAAATGTTTAATATTTCTCTTAATTTTACACTGAGTGTGTGCTGTGCACTTTCAGAGCAGTGTTAGATTTCCAACCATTCTGTTGCAATGCAGTGAGGGCTAGTAAGGATCTCCCTTCCCTACACAAAACATAGTCACGCCTGCCAAATTCTCTTTGCTCAGGCAGTGATGTCAAAGCCCATATGACTCTGTTGTCAGACAGGGAGAGCATAGGATTGAGCAGAAGGGCCTGTGAATAGGAGAGGTTGGCCAAGTACTACTCTGGAAAGGCCTCTCCAATAAATATTTAGTGCTGACTCCAGGAAGAAGTCTTGCCACAGCATCCCATGTGTATTGCAACTACCTGCAACCCACCCTTCAGTCTCTGCACAGGTAGGCTCACATTTAATCACAAAGGAAATTCACAGGAGCCAATCTGAACATTAGAGCCCTGGGGTTGCACTTGGAACAACTCCTGGTGGTTCAGCACAATGCTGATAGAAGGACAGGGATAAGGGTCTGTCTTAATGCAGGAAAATGGAGTATACCTAAGAACCATGTGAGTCTCCTTTGGCACACGTTGGGATGTGGTTAAAATAAATAAGGAAATGTTCATTCCCAGATACCTAGGTCTTGGGCAAAAACTGAATTGTCATGATGGGATCTTATTACAAATACTGCAGCATTACCAAATATAACCAGTACTGATCCTGTAAACAGGATACCAGACTAGACTGATCACTGTTCTGTCCTAGTATGGCAATTCTTCCGTTTTTATGGGTAGGTGTTGTTATACTTTGCATGTTTCAATGTTTCATTCAGAGTTCTCAAAACACTTTGCAAATGTTAAACAAGGAAGGGTCTCCTCACCTCTGTGTGTAGGAAGTGATTTATTTGTTTTATAAACAGATAAACTGAGCCCTAGAGCTGTGAAATGCCTTGTCTAAGGTCTCTCAACCAATGACAGTGAAGAATGTGACCCAGAGCTCCCACCCTCTCTCTTAGACCTTGGATTTTGGTTTTAGATTAGGAGAAATTTTTTTTTTTTTTTGAAAGCACATAAGTCCCAATGAAAGCTTGTTTAGGTCACATGGGGCCTTTTAAAAAAAAATCCCACTCCTAACCATTCTTTTGAAAATGATTTTTCCCAGTTTAGAGACCCAGCTATTAAAGCTGCATTTTATTTATTGATGTAATGGAATTAAATTACCTAAAACAGTTCTAAATTCTGCTTAGAAAGTGTGGTGGAAAATATGGTTAGGAGGAATATACGAGCTGAGATAATTCTGAATTCTGGATTGCTGAATTCTGTAACTACCACCCCACCAATGCATTATGGACAAGCCACATTAGGAGAAAAAGGTGTATTTTTTACCATGTGTTAACTAACCCATAATAGCTAACACCTGGTAACACCCTAGTGTGGACAAGGCAGTCATAGTTTTAACATGCAT
Organism: Lepidochelys olivacea; assembly: GCF_965140295.1. Lineage (NCBI taxonomy): Eukaryota > Metazoa > Chordata > Testudines > Cheloniidae > Lepidochelys > Lepidochelys olivacea. The sequence continues at coordinate 80,313,740 of NC_140415.1, read as the reverse complement.
TAGCAGACTACTGACTCGCCCTTTGTATTAGCTAACACATAGTAAACATACTGTTGGTTTTTTTCCCCCACAATCTTTTTGGTCTGTTTGTACTGTGCTTAGTAGAGTGGGGTCCTGGTCCATGACTGAGGCTGCTAGATGCTACTGCAATAGAAATTAATAACAGCAAAGACATGGTCTAAATGTTATGAAAAGTTCAGCAGTATCCCTAATTTTCAATGAGACACACAATCATTTTTACTCCTAAAGTTTTCCAAGGCAGCATTTCAGAATTGTCAGATTGTTTTTAAAAGGACAGCTCTGATATAGTACTCCAATTCTTCACACAGAATGGCATCCATATGGTGAGCTCAACGAATTTTGACCCTTCACTTATGATGTTCCCACTTTGCCAGCCAAAAGAATGCTGTAGTAGGAAGCCAATAGACATCCCTAGCAGCCAAACAGTTGAGCTTAAAGGGCACTCAGTCAGCTATAAATATATTATATGGAGCCAAAATTTGCAATATTAAACAGCTTTTCTTTGTGTCTTAGTGAGAAAATGTGCATTAGATTTATATTAAAGGGATTATAAAAATGAGAGTTGTGGAAATTGCACTATAATTGCCTGATGTCTTGAAATGTAAAATGACCCAATTCTTCCATGTGGCTTTTGGATTGCCTGCCAGGTGTTGCTCAACATTTCAGCACAGTGCTTGATTCTTTGCCACATAACTCACTTTTTTTTCTTCCCCCCGCCCGCCTGGGAACTTCCTGTCATCTGACTTCAAGAATGCTTCGTAGGCTTCTGACTGTTGAAAGCATTCAACTCCCTTTGCTCAGCATGTTCACTCTATTTTACCTGCCCTACAGACTTGTTTTATTGTTGTCAAACACTGCTGCTGCACAGTTTCAATACAGTTCTTAGCCTGATTTTTTCAGCTGCACTGGATCTTTGAAAGCTGGCAGGATGAATTGCTTGCTTTCCAGTCCTTAATGTTTATCTCCCTGTAGATCTAGCCATCTGCTGTGATTTGGCAGCTCAGGTAAATGAATTTTTTCAGCTTCCTTCGGTTGTCCTGTGTCCTACGGATATTACTTTACCTGCCTTCTTCCTCTCTCCAGATAGCATCGGCTTGGATTTGATGGCATTTATTGAAGCTGATGCATCTAATTAGTGTTTCCATGCTGATCTGTCATTTTTTAAATGTAGTGAAGGATGCGAGTGGAGAACAATGCAGAGTCGTCTGCAAAGTCAAGATTGGTTAATGTTTGCCTTTTTTTACTCTTTCCACTTCATTCCTCTTAACTACTTACCTTTTGTTGTATTTTTTGTTGTCTACTCTCTGGGTACAGCAACAAATTGCAAACCATTCTTTCAGGATCCCCGTTCTAATTTGTGTGCATTTTATGTCAGTGCAATCGTATGTAATACCTGGGTCCAGAAATCATAGATGGCAGTGCCCTATTAGGACATTGTGTCCCAGTATTAAGGACCATGTATTGTAGTTAGATTTAAAGATAGATAATCTCAAGCTTTCTTATTTTATTTTATTTTTATAGTCAGATTCAGGATGATCCTAACTTTTATATACATTGTGCTTTTAGATTGAGTCCCTCACCCCAAGACCCCGCAAAGTCCAATATGCCCCTCCACCAACACACAAGAGATCAAAAAGAAGCAATGATAAGGCATGGAATATGGAAGAAAGGGGCATTTCTTGATTATTATTTTTAAAAAATATTGGGGACCTAATTTTGAAACACTGCCTCCATTTCTGAAGCTACTCTATGGAGTATGGAAGAAGGGGAAATTTGTGGGTATATATGCTTCCTTTTAAATATAGAAGAAATTGATTTGCACAAAATGGCTGCCAGGGTGTGCCTTCATAATATCCTCTATGCATTGTATTACTTTTGGTTTGTATATCTGTATTTTTTATTATTCTGACACCTGGCATTGAAATCAAATACAATCAGCTTTTGGTGTACGCCAAGTCATGTTCAATGAGTTATTGAAGGGTGGTTGAAGAGCTTCTCTGGGCACGAATTAATTTGAATTAAAAACCCATCTGCTATACTTTTTTGTAGTTTAACTGTTCTTGGATTCTCTTCTAGGTCAGACCTGTGTTATAATTTGGCAGGTGTTGCAGTCTGTCCACAACGCCTGGTGATCAAAAGTAATCTCCATATGACAGCTGTTCTGTAGCTTGTATGAAATGAGCTGTCCAATTCTGATAGGTATCAACATCACTGAAACCATCAACCCATTTGGTACTCTTGTTGGCAGTCTCAAAGGAGAGTCCAAGAACTGAATTGGCATTGATGCTAAACTACCCTCTTGCCCGTAGAATCAAAAGTCTTAGCAGTAATCCCTATGACTTTCATTTACCTCGGTCTACTTCGTTAGATCAGGGGTAAACTACATTGGCAGGGGATTGCAGGGGGAATCATTGCATTGCTGCTCTCTGTGCATCATCTGTTCTGTGGCTAAACAGAGGACTTTTAAAAAGTTGCCAGCCAAGCATCTGCAACCACAGGCAGTAAATTAGTTTAAAAAATGAAGTTGTTTGGTACTTTTACAATGATCCCTTGTTTCTTTCCATATTTCAGGTATTTGCTCTTCAATAATTTTTGGCAGCTCCTTTTTAACTTTATACAGCACAGTTCCTAGCTCCTTTCAACAGTCTAGCAAAAACTGAGCGTGCATACTGAATAAAGCTAAAGAAGCTCCATAAAAGGTTGTAGAGGAGCATTTTGACAAGGACATTACCAATTTTGGGGGTGATGGATAGCTGTTTAAAACACTTCATTCTCTGGCAGCTCTGTTTCCACAGCTACTCCTTCATATTTGTTCTCACTTAAGAATTTTTCAAGCAGTTACAGTACATTAGAGAAGTTAAAGATGTGAAAGATTTAGTAGGTCATCTCTGGCATCTCAGTCTTTGATGCTTAACTTCTTTCGAATCCTTTTGTGTGGGCTCTGATTTCAGGCTGTTTAGAAATTACAATGATCAGATTATTGAAGGTTTTATTTGTTTATTTGTTTGTTTATTTATTTGGTAAACATTTCCTGACTGCAGGCTTGTTCATGTCTGTTGGATTCACAAAAGCTTTTATTTCCTCCAGACAAGACAAATGGTTTTGCTTGTTGAATTATCTAGCAAACTGCTTTACCACACTTCAGCCGGTGTAAGATTCTGCTGTCAGGGCATTATATGGAATAAAGGATAGGTTTCATGACTCTGGTGATTACATACACTTAAAATGCTGCAGCAGCATCAGTGAAGATGCTACCTACGCCGACAGGAAGAGTTCTTGCATAGGCATAGGAAATCCACGTCCCCAGGAGAAGTTAGCTAGGTTGATGGAATAATTCTTCAATTTACCTAGCATTGTCTATACCGGGTGTTAGGTAGGTTTAACCGCATTGCTCGGAAGTGTGGATTTTTTACACCACTGAATGATGTAGTTATACCAATTTACTTTCCTTGTGTAGACTGGGCCTCAAGTATTAATCTATAATGCTCTTTACCACCAAATCCTGGATTACATTTCAGATTTAGATTTCTAATCTACCCAGATACACTGCACATATTACTGCACTTCTAGTTGTTTTGGGTTTTTTGCTGTAAGTTCTATAATAGAACCGTTTAAATCTCTGTTTTCATTTTGCACTGTTTTAGTTCACTAACCCAGTTTAAAGTTGGATATTTTGTTGAACCAGTGCAAATCTGCATGTAGATAAGGCTTTTTAATCAAGAGGTAATGTTGCCATGCAGCTCATTAGGAACCATAAGTGACTGCTTCTTGGAGCAGCTAGTCCTGGAACCCACAAGGGGAGGTAGTTGTTGATTTAGTCCTAAGTAGAGCATATCTGGTCCAAGAGGTGAATATAACTAAACTATTTGGGAAAAGCAACCAAAATATAATTAAATTTAACTTTCTAGTGGTGGTGGTGGGGAAATACCAAGGAAGTCCTCCACTTAATGAATTTAACTTCACAAAGCAGAACTACACAAAAATGAGAGAGCCAGCTAAACAGAAATTAAAAGGTCCTGTTACCTTGCAAGTGAAATGCTTGCAAGCTGCATGGAAATGATTTTAAAATAGAGGCCCAAATTAAATAACAGTAAGAGGATCAAAAAAAGTGCCACCAAGGCTAAATAAAGTAAAAAACCGTTAGAGGCAAAAATGCATCCTTTAAAAAGTGGAAGTTAAATCCTACCAAGGAAAATAGAAAGGAGCATAAACCCTGGCAAATGAAGGGTAAAAATATATTTAGGAAGGCCAAAAAATGAATCTGAAGAATAGCTAGACGAAGACTCAAAAAGTAAGAGCAAAAATAATGTTTAAGTACGTCAGAATCAGGAAGCCTCAAGATGCTAAAGGAGCACTCAAGGATGATAAGGCCATTGCAGAGAAACTAAATAAATTCTTTGCATCGGTCTTCACGGCTGAGGGTGTGAGGGAGATTCTCAAACCTGAGCCATTCTTTTTAGGTGATAAATCTGAGGACTGAGGCGTCATTAGAGGAGATTTTGGAACAAATTGATAAACTAAACACCAAGACCAGATGGTATTCACCCAAGAGTTCTGAAGGAACTCAAATGTGAACTTGCAGAATTACTAACTGTAGTATGTAACCTATTATTTAAATCCGCTTCTGTACCAGATGACTGGAGGATAGCTAATGTGACACCAATTTTTTTTTAAAGGCTCCAGAGGCATTCATTACAATTACAGGCTGATACATGGGCGGTGGGTATAATAGGCCTGGGGAGGCTCAGCCTCCCCTGGTGCTGCCATGGCCCCCAGACCCTTGGTTGCAGGGTTTGGAGGGGAAAGTTTTTGCGTTATTATAGCCCATGTGGGTTCCAGGGTGGCTGAGGCGGTAGTATGTGCTATTCAGCTTCCCAGATTAATCAGTAGTCTCCATGGACTCCAGAGAGATTACTAATTAACCCAGGAAGCTGAGTAGCAAATACCACCTCTTCAGCTGCCCCAGAACCTGCATGGGGCATATTAAAAGCTTCTTTGGGAGAAGAGTGAGATGCCTTTCTCAGGAGAAGCTTGAGGTTTTGGGAAGGGAGGCATGACTGCAGCTGGCCCAGGGCTCCTCTGGACGGGGCGGGGAGGCTCGGAGCACCTCTGGGAAGGTGGAGAGTGAGGGTGCTTGGGCCTTTGGCCAGCTAGGGCTCCTTTGGCTGAGGGGGCTGCTTGTTGCTCCTTCGAGTGGGAGGGGGACTCATGGCTCTGGCCGTGGGGAGAGGACAGGGGGTCTTGGGGCTCTGGCACAGGGGGGATTGAGTAGAGGGGGAAGAGCCAGGGGCTAGCCTCCCCAATGGGGGGCTCCACCCACCACCCATCAGCTGATAAGTCTACCTTCAGTATCAAGCAAATTGTTTGAAACTATTGTAAAGAACAGAACGATCAGACCCACAGATTGACACAATTTGTTGGGGAAAAGTCAACCCGGCTTTGAAAAGGGAAATCATGCCTTGCCAATCTATTGGAATTTTTTGAGGGGGTTAACAAATGTGGACAAGGGGGATACAGAGGCTATAGTGTACTTGGACTTTCAGAAGGCTGTTGACAAGGTCCCTCACCAAAGGCTCTTAAACAAAGTAAGCAGTCATGGGATAAAAGGGAAAGTCCTCTCATGGATCTGTAACTGGTTAAAAATTAGGAAACAACAGGTAGGAACAAATGTTCAGTTTTCAGAATGGAAAGAGATAAATAATGTCCCCCAGATATCTGTACTGGGACCAGTGCTGTTCATAAATATATTCATAAATGATCTGGAAAAGCGGGTAAATGGTGAGCTTGCAAAATTTGCAGACAATACAAAATTACTCCAGATAGTTAAGTCCAAAGCAGACTATGAAGAATTACAAAGGTATCTCACCAAATTGGGTGTGTAGGCAATAAAATGGTAGAGGAAATTCAATATTGATAAATGCAAAGCAATGCACATTTGATAACATATTCCCAACCATCCTTAGAAAATGATGGGGTCTAAATTAGCTGTTACCCTTCAAGAAATCTTGGAGTCATTGTGGATAGTTCTCTGAAAACATCCGCTCAATGTGCAGTGACCATCGGAATGGCTAACAGTGTTGGGAACATGAATAAAAGGATAGATAATAAGATAGTAAATATCATAATGCAACTAAATAAATCTGTGGTACCCCCACACCTTAAATGCTGTGTGCCCCATCTCAAAAAAGACAAATTGGAATGGGAAAAGAGAAGGCCAAGAAAAATGATTATGAGTATGGAACAGCTCCCATATTAGGAGAGATTAAAAAGACTTGGATTTTTCAACTTGGAAAAGAGATGACTATGGGGAGATATGATAGAGGTCTGTAAAATTGGGAATGGTATGGAGAAAGTGAATAAAGAAGTACTGTTTTCTCCTTCTTATAACACAAGAATCAGGGGGGTCACCCACTGATATTAATAGGAGGCAGGTTTAAAACAAAAGGAGGTACTACTTCATGCAACACTCAGTCAACCTCTGGACATCATTGCCAGGGGATGTTGTGAAGGCCAAAACTGTAGCAGGGTTCAGAAACGAATGAGAGAAATTCATAAAGGGTAGGTCCATCAATGGCTATTAGTCAAGATGGTCAGGGATGCAGCCCCATGCTCTGGGTGTCCCTAGCTTTTGACTTCCAGAAGCTGGGAGTGGACAATGGGATGGATCACTCAATTGCCCGTTCTGTTCATTCTCTCTAAAGCACTTGGCATTGGCCACTGTTGGAAGACAGGATACTGGGGTAGAAGGAACATTGGTCTGTCCCAGGATAGACATTCTTATGTTCTTAACCAAAGGTGAAAATCTGGCCTCACTGAAGTTACTGGCAAAACTCCCATTGATTTTGTTGTAGCCAGGATTTCACCCCAAATGGGCAGTTCTCAGGTGCATAATAAACCTCCATTATTCACAGAAATTTGACGTCTTACCCATAAATGGAAAATATAGGGAGATACGTGGCATAGAGACTGGAATATAAGGGAGAAGTGGAGCAACCCACAGTGACACTATACTAATGTTGGTTGTACACATCTACTATCTTAAAACCACTTCTGGGCTGAAAGGTCTGAAGCCACTGCTAAAGTCTGAGGGCTGTGTGATTGTGACTGTGAGCATACACTCCCCCATTCTCCCATAAGTCATCCACATGAAGCCCATTTACCTAGGCTGTGCATTGATGACAGCATTTAATCCCCTAACACAGGGTGGCACATCAGATTATTCTGTAGGATGAAACTCAAGAACCAGTTTCGGTTCTTGCAGATTTCTACCATTGGATTAACTGCCACAGAAGCCACTGGAAGCTTTGCACCCAAAACTAAGGATAGATTTTTTTGGTCCTTGTTATATAATCTTCTGATCTTTTTCTTGGCCAGTTCATATTTTTCAATTGTGCACAGTTTTGTCCTGGTCCATATTTTTGTTGACCTTGTAAACTGGTAAAATCTGGAACAACCATGATTTTCCCATTTTAACCTTTACTTTGAAGAATGTTATAATTGTACCAACTAACTCAGCTGTCAATATTTCCATCTCACACCTTTTTATAGGGGTTTATAAATGAGCTATAAAATTATACGCACTGAGCATATGAAGTGTGAGCCAGCAAGAAATTTAATAAATTATGTACATAAATACAAATGTGTCCATTTTAAAGTTATATATACACAAGTTAAAACTATGATTTCAGGTGCATTTTATAGTTCTGTAACTCAAAGGAAATTTGGTTGGGTTTTTTGTTTTTCAAAATTGAAGTGATTAGCCTATTAGTTTCTAATGTGGACTGAACTAATCTCTTTAGGCATTATGGGGAATAACCACATTATTTGATTTAGGAAATTAGCTACTATGCACTTAGGGTAACTTATCTCAATGAAAATCACACAAATTTTAAACAAGCAGACTTATTCCAGGACTCAGTCCTCCTCAGATACACTGAAGCACAGACTGTCACCATTTTGCAAGTATATCAGAATATGTTTAAAAGACTCTTTCAGCTTGCTAATCAATGTTACTGACACGAGACTGTCTGAAAGATTAGAGGTAAAAAAATTAACTTTTTGAAAATTCCCAGTTGTGTATCTTTTTAAAAAATACTTCAAGCTCATATTAAACCATTAGACAGTAACAGCTCTGAGATAGCTGCTATACTGTATTGTAATTTCCAAAATTGCATGACTAGAGCAGTGGTTGGTAAAACTGAACAAAATTCAGGGAGGGTTACAAGTAACCTCTCCAGTAGCTTCCATATGACAGGGGGTTGTGATCTGCAAGCCACTTCAGAGTTTTGCTTGGAGTTTTAGGTCCCCCTGAACTACAAAACTGAGTGAAGCATGAGCAAACTCTGGTGAAACTCTTGCAAAATAAGGATCCCATGTTAGCATGGTGCGGACTGGCAAAATCTTAGACAGGAAAAAAATGCCTTGGGATGTGGCAGCACTGTGATCAGAGGAATATTTCTTGACATGATGGAAATGTTCACACAGTTGTAGTACTGGGTTACATTAATAAGGACATACACTTAAAATTTAAAGAAATTGAGTGCTTTTTTATAAGGCTACACAGAGCTCTTCAGATCTGAGGAAGAAGGCAGAGTGTCTGAGCTAAATACAAATTGCGATACTATGTTAAACTGAAAGGGTTAACACGTGGTATATTACAAATTATTGTAATGAGCCACAAAACAGTGTCCCTGTTAAGTCCATAGTTTTTAGTTTCTAGCACGTGTTACTCCTTCTCCTTAACTATTTGCTCAACTTATATTTAGTTCAGACACTCTGCTTCCTTCCCAGACCTGGAAAAAAGCTCTGTGTAGCTCAAAAGCTTGTACCTTCCACCAATAGACGTTGCTCCAGTAACATATATTATCTCACCTTCCTTGTCTCTCAGAAACCCCTCAGTTAAAATACTGGATAACACACAAGTTTTGGAATGTGCTTGCAGGTTTACAATCAAAGACGGAGGCAAATGTCAGACCCTTCCAGAATAGCTATTGCTTGACTGTTATACTTAAGGGATAAAGACTGAATCCTTTCAAAGGCCAGGGAGCTGAAGACAATCACAAATTGAGAAAAATAAATCCTTTTCTTTCCAGAAGTTGGGCCTAGTACTCGAGGCAAAAGACATACACCTTGGGCCTAGTGAAATTTTTTTTTACTGAAATAGCGGTATCATCATCTTTCAAAGAGTAAGGGTTTTGTTCAAAATATAGGAGTATGTATTCCTTGGTTTGGAATTGGCAAACAATCCACTGTCTAACCTGGACGTAGATCCTTCTTCAGTGAACACATACAAATACATAGCAACAGATTCTGAAGGCAAAATATAAAATACCAGAACTGTTTATTTGGGAAAATTCTAATAATCATATTTGCTTTGCTTTACATGGAAACAAACGCTGAATTTCCATCTTGTGTTCTGAGGACTTTTTGTATACAGAAGTTGTGTGAACACTGTGGAACTATGTATTTGTATTGCCTTCATCAATGTAGGATATAGTCTCTCAAAAAAAGCAAAAGGTCCCTCTGAACTGATCGCATTTCCTACCCATCTTCCCATTTATTTGCTGATTTATTATGCAGTTTTCTTCTCCTTTTATTCGAAAATTTACTATCACTTACACCTTGATATGGTACCAGTGACCCTATTTCTGCATAAAATAAGTGTGAGCATAGACCTAACACTCCTACAGCATTAAAATGCCAGTGTTAAAACAAATCTGTCTCTTGAGGAGGGAGTGGTATCATAGTTTACTAAACACAAAGGAAAAAGGCACAGGGAAGGGGCTTGGAGGAGAGAAGGAAAGTAATAGGGTCCTCCTGTCCACACTGGTGCTCTTACCATTTCTGCCACCAGGGAGATGTAACAGTGGTGGTTGATTTCAGAGTAACAGCCGTGTTAGTCTGTATTCGCAAAAAGAAAAGGAGGACTTGCGGCACCTTAGAGACTAACCAATTTATTTGAGCATGAGCTTTCGTGAGCTACAGCTCACTTCATCGGATGCATACCGTGGAAACTGCAGCAGATATTATATACACACAGAGATCATGAAACAATACCTCCCCCCACCCCACTGTCCTGCTGGTAATAGCTTATCTAAAGTGATCATCAAGTTGGGCCATTTCCAGCACAAATCCAGGTTTTCTCACCCTCCACCCCCCTACACACAAACTCACTCTCCTGCTGGTAATAGCCCATCCAAAGTGACCACTCTCTTCACAATGTGCATGATAATCAAGGTGGGCCATTTCCTGCACAAATCCAGGTTCTCTCATCCCCTCACCCCCCTCCAAAAACCACACACACAAACTCACTCTCCTGCTGGTAATAGCTCATCCAAAGTGACCACTCTCCCTACAATGTGCATGGTATAATCAAGGTGGGCCATGTCCAGCACAAATCCAGGCTCTCACCCCCCCTTCCCCCCCCCCCGGGGGGACACACACACACAAACTCACTCTCCTGCTGGCAATAGCTCATCCAAACTGACCACTCTCCAAGTTTAAATCCAAGTTTAACCAGAACGTCTGGGGGGGGCAGGTAGGAAAAAACAAGGGGAAATAGGCTACTTTGCATAATGACTTAGCCACTCCCAGTCTCTATTTAAGCCTAAATTAATAGTGTCCAATTTGCAAATGAATTCCAATTCAGCAGTTTCTCGCTGGAGTCTGGATTTGAAGTTTTTTTTGTTTTAAGATAGCAACCTTCATGTCTGTGATTGCGTGACCAGAGAGATTGAAGTGTTCTTCGACTGGTTTATGAATGTTATAATTCTTGACATCTGATTTGTGTCCATTTATTCTTTTACGTAGAGACTGTCCAGTTTGACCAATGTAAATGGCAGAGGGGCATTGCTGGCACATGATGGCATATATCACATTGGTAGATGTGCAGGTGAACGAGCCTCTGATAGTGTGGCTGATGTTATTAGGCCCTGTGATGGTGTCCCCTGAATACATATGTGGGCACAGTTGGCAACGGGCTTTGTTCAAAGGATAAGTTCCTGGGTTAGTGGTTCTGTTGTGTGGTATGTGGTTGTTGGTGAGTATTTGCTTCAGGTTGCGGGGCTGTCTGTAGGCAAGGACTGGCCTGTCTCCCAAGATTTGTGAGAGTGTTGGGTCATCCTTCAGGATAGGTTGTAGATCCTTAATAATGCGTTGGAGGGGTTTTAGTTGGGGGCTGAAGGTGACGGCTAGTGGCGTTCTGTTATTTTCTTTGTTAGGCCTGTCCTGTAGTAGGTGACTTCTGGGAACTCTTCTGGCTCTATCAATCTGTTTCTTTACTTCCGCAGGTGGATATTGTAGTTGTAAGAAAACTTGACAGAGATCTTGTAGGTGTTTGTCTCTGTCTGAGGGATGGAGCAAATGCGGTTGTATCGCAGAGCTTGGCTGTAGACGATGGATCGTGTGGTGTGGTCAGGGTGAAAGCTGGAGGCATGTAGGTAGGAATAGCGGTCAGTAGGTTTCCGGTATAGGGTGGTGTTTATGTGACCATTGTTTATTAGCACTGTAGTGTCCAGGAAGTGGATCTCTTGTGTGGACTGGACCAGGCTGAGGTTGATGGTGGGATGGAAATTGTTGAAATCATGGTGGAGTTCCTCAAGGGCTTCTTTTCCATGGGTCCAGATGATGAAGATGTCATCAATATAGCACAAGTAGAGTAGGGGCTTTAGGGGACGAGAGCTGAGGAAGCGTTGTTCTAAGTCAGCCATAAAAATGTTGGCATACTGTGGGGCCATGCGGGTACCCATAACAGTGCCGCTGATCTGAAGGTATACATTGTCCCCAAATGTAAAATAGTTATGGGTAAGGACAAAGTCACAAAGTTCAGCCACCAGGTTAGCCGTGGCATTATCGGGGATAGTGTTCTTGACAGCTTGTAGTCCATCTTTGTGTGGAATGTTGGTGTAGAGGGCTTCTACATCCATAGTGGCCAGGATGGTGTTATCAGGAAGATCACCGATGGATTGAAGTTTCCTCAGGAAGTCAGTGGTGTCTCGAAGGTAGCTGGGAGTGCTGGTAGCGTAGGGCCTGAGGAGGGAGTCTACATAGCCAGACAATCCTGCTGTCAGGGTGTCAATGCCTGAGATGATGGGGTGCCCAGGATTTCCAGGTTTATGGATCTTGGGTAATAGATAGAATATCCCAGGTCGGGGTTCCAGGGGTGTGTCTGTGCGGATTTGATCTTGTGCTTTTTCAGGAAGTTTCTTGAGCAAATGCTGTAGTTGCTTTTGGCAACTCTCAGTGGGATCATAGGGTAATGGCTTGTAGAAAGTGGTGTTGGAGAGCTGCCGAGCAGCCTCTTGTTCATATTCCGACCTATTCATGATGACAACAGCACCTCCTTTGTCAGCCTTTTTGATTATGATGTCAGAGTTGTTTCTGAGGCTGTGGGTGGCATTGCGTTCCGCATGGCTGAGGTTATGGGGCAAGTGATGCTGCTTTTCCACAATTTCAGCCCGTGCACGTCGGCGGAAGCACTCTATGTAGAAGTCCAGTCTGCTGTTTCGACCTTCAGGAGGAGTCCACCTAGAATCCTTCTTTTTGTAGTGTTGGTAGGGAGGCCTCTGTGGATTAGTATGTTGTTCAGAGGTATTTTGGAAATATTCCTTGAGTCGGAGACGTCAAAAATAGGATTCTAGGTCACCACAGAACTGTATCATGTTCATGGGGGTGGAGGGGCAGAAGGAGAGGCCCCGAGATAGGACAGCTGCTTCTGCTGGGCTGAGAGTATAGTTGGATAGGTTAACAATATTGCTAGGTGGGTTGAGGGAACCATTGCTGTGGCCCCTTGTAGCATGTAGTAGTTTAGAAAGTTTAGTGTCCTTTTTCTTTTGTAGAGAAGCAAAGTGTGCGTTGTAAATGGCTTGTCTAGTTTTAGTGGTTGAATAATAGTGGGAGATTCCCTGAAAAAGCTAGCATTCATACAGCTCAAAGCATAGTTTTCTCAAAGCATCCCTATTAGGAATCCAGCTCCTGCTGCGGATCTCAAGGGAAAGAATCAAATCCAGATCAAGTAGGGCAGAAGCCTGTATCTGTGGACTTCACTTCCACAGTGATGTACATTACAATTTCCCCAAAGAAGACATTTGAGTTTTATGGAGAAAAAGAAAAACCCTGCTTCTTCACAATCTCTGGTCTTCACTGATTTCACCAGAATAATTTTGCCTACCTCTTAAAATTTATAGATTTTTTTTCTATTCAACACAGATTCCCCAAACAGAATGTGCAGCTATAGTGCTGAGCTAAGTATCAGAAAATGCAAACAATCAGTTCTGAGAATTCCATTGTATCTTGCAAGATTTAAATGCAATTGAAAATGTTGCCTGTTTTTATATACTAGTAGCAAGAGAGAAAAGAAACAAAGATAAATTGATGCATAAAATGGAAAAACGTCTTTAGGGACATTGAATCAATTGAGAACAATATGGAAATAATCAAAAGTCAGTCAACAGACCAAATTAAACTTTCTTTTTATAAAGTTTAAAGAGGGCTGGATAATAGTAGAGGCCTTCTGTTTACATAAGAGACTAAGAGATTACAAAACAACATATGAAATAATTAGCATTGGTTAAATCTCAAAAGGTTTAGAGCTTTGTTTTCAGTTTGAATAAGCATCCAAAAATTTGATTGCTTATCCAGATCTTATCCATGCTTTCATGAATCTGCCAAACTGGCTAGAAGACACATGGAAGAGGCATTCTAATTAAAGTTCCAGTACTTCTTTCTTCCAATTGGGTCAAAACAGCCTCTCTCTCTATTCTGGCACATTTGCTGCTGCTTTCTGGAAATGTAGATACACATAAAAATGAATTTTAAAAACCCTGTAGATTTCCCTAACAGTATTAATTATCAAATAATGTTCAAATTCTGAGTGAAAGTTTGTGTAAGTCTTTTTTCATTTCATTCAAAATGGTTTTGTTCATTCTTAGAAATAAAGTTAGAGAGATGGTTATGATGACATAAATACAGTGCTGTGAAAGATATAACTCTGTAAGGGCGTGGGCATAGACTGAAAGGAAATAACATCCATATTATATGAAGCTTCTTCTTTGGATACCTTGGGGGGGGGGTAGGAAAATGGGTTAAACCGAGATAATGACAAGGTCTAAACCATCCATTAATATAGTCAATCAGTCATGATGATGGGAATACAGCTAGCAGATGTGAACCAAACTGCAGCACACGGGGAAAAAAAAAAAACAATAACAAGGTAAACTAAAAGCTATGCCTCTGACTGAATTACAGGTGACGTATTGGAAACTGATGTATTATGTAGTCAAGATTTCAGGGTAGCAGCTGTCACATCATTGATATGCTCGCAGTGCATTTCTCCTGACTCATTCTGGCTCCTTTTTAGCACACTCAAAGAACAAGCTATCACTATAAAAGGATTAATTTAAGCATATCAAAGGAATTTGAATTTTATGTATAAAATTCTACAAAGGATAGGCAGATTTTATGCCTCTTATTTAGATGCTCTACAAATTAAATGTTACATTTGCAACACAATCTTACATTTCTAGCAGAACCGATGAGTTTAACAGCACAGCTCCATTGACTAAGAAATAGTTTGTCATTAAATGCCTACCTTTTGACTTCCACTAAGGACCTAATGTTCCATATACAAAAAAGTGATGTTCTGCTGAAACAAGCATAGCACAACTTCCATTGGCTGAACCCCACAGGTTCCTAGAGTTTCTCAGCTGTGGGAATGCAAGACTGCCATGTAAAGCTAATCCCCTTGTGGATAGGGGAGACTATAAATTGGGCAAGTATTCTGAAATGATTGGTCAACAACTGTCAGACAAAACAGCTTAAATTTGGGAGAGAGGGAGTGAATGGCAGTAATTATCTAAAAAGAAAAGGAGGACTTGTGGCACCTTAGAGACTAACCAATTTATTAGAGCATAAGTCTCTAAGGTGCCACAAGTCCTCCTTTTCTTTTTGCGAATACAGACTAACACGGCTGTTACTCTGAAACCAGTAATTATCTATGTATCATTCCTTCTTCCCACTAGAGTTAGTGATGCAAGCACAATGTAGTCCCTGAGCAAGGATGTGTTTAAAGCTGCCGAACATTTCCATAGTCAGAGATCAATTATACGAATAACTACTCAATAAAGAATACATACTAGCTTATGGTTTTGCTAAACAAATGTTGTCAATCAGGGTTTTAAAGGAATAGGCAGAAACTCCAGGAAATGGGTTCAATATGATCCAGGTGTGTGTGTGTGTGTGTGTTTATCAAGCAGTAGCAGAAGCGTGTGCCTGCAGTAATTTCAAGTTACTCTCAGTATCAGTAACTACTTTCATTGCACTTCTAAAATTACTGTAATTCTAAATTGTGCATACCCAATTTTGCATACCTATGTTCCCAACATGGGCAATAAAACTTGCTAGTCAACCAACTAAACTTAAGAATGAAATTCATACTCTAATTATGTTGATAATGTACATTCATACGTTAATCCATGGCCACTCAATCTTAGGCTCTACTCATTTATATTTGCTCATGTTGGGGTTTGCATATCTCTCAACTTCTGAAAATATGATTCCATTTATGGAATAATTACATACATGGAATTTATTCCATACCTGTATTATGGCTTGATCATGATCTACCTGTATTTTCATGGGGAAGAGATTTCTGGTAGTAGTCAACTCCTTTATCTAGAAAAAGACATAACGATAGTCAATGGTTGGAAGATTAAGCTAGACAAATTTAGACTGGAAATAAGTTGCATCTTTTAACAGTAAAGGTAATTAACCATTTGAAATGACTTACCTAGTGGTGTAGTGGACTTTCAATCACTGAAAGTATTTAATTCAAGACCACATATTTCTCAAAAAAAAAAATGCTATAGTTCAAACAGAAGTTATGAGCTTGATGCAGAAATTACTGGGCAAAATTCTATGCCCTGTATTAAATAAGAGGTCAGACTAGATGATCGTAATGATCTCTTCAGGCTCCAAATGTTTATCTTACTCTGTTGCTGCCTTCCTAAAACATGAGGATTAATGTTTAGACTCCATACTTATGTGGTGCTGCAGACACTTTTGCTGACAAATTACAAATAGAATGAACCAACAGAGATGTTAGTGAGATAGGCTAGAAATAATAAATAAAGTTCATTGAGATCTACTGATGAAAAATGCTATACAAGAGCCAAGTCTTATTACTGTATAAGTAAAGTAGATGCATTTTCTATGGTTTCAGATGTCTGGAGAAACTTAGACCTTAGTCCTGCCCAGTGATATTAGCTCTGATAGAAATCCTCTAGAAGTTGGAACTTCATAGAGTGGCAGGAAATAAGACCTCAGTCTGCATTCAGATCTGTATGGGTGAATCCCTGAACCCATGGAAAGTGGGGCTCTACACAGGCACAGGTGTTCACCTAGATGGATTCCCACAGCAGGATCAGGCCCCAAATGTAGTTTCCAAAGGATGAAGCTTGGAAGATTTAGGCAGTCATTCACCACTAATACATTAAGGAGAGAAAGATAGTGGGTAGAAACTACATTGTTGTCCATTCTCACCCGTTTACCAAGATTTTTAATGATATGCATGCCTATTTTGGATGGTTATGGGGCTGCATTTGAGCAATGAAAGGAAGTAACATTGATAGTTCATCAATGTCAGTAATGATTTGTTGTTGGCTTAGTCTTGTAAGCAATGTGATGGGTGGTGGGGTCATTGTGAACCCCGTGTGCCTGATCCTCTATTGCCTATGCTGTTATTACACATGTGCAAACTGGATGTAAAATGCTACCATGAGATCTGGAAGTGCTTTCTACTCACTTTGCACTCTGTAAGTGACTATAGAAAGTACAAGGTAGTGCAACCCAAGTGAGTTCTTTTGTCTGTGTTTGCATGCCAGTTGCATTGGGACAGGATTTCTCCCCTGTTAGTGTTTTAACTTTATTGATAAGAGTTTTAAGATACTTAGAGACCAATTTTTTTGTGCAGGTAACTGCTGGCTGAGCTGAGGGCACTCCACTTAGTGGGATCAGGCCACTGGAAAGCTAAACCTGATATTACTAGTCTTACAATCATGCAGAAAAATACCACATCACATTGGCTGAATGATCATATATACTATATGCCTAATCTTGATTTTCTGAATTTGGGAATTAAACCAAAAAAGCTCATAGTAATTCTAACAAAACTAAAACAAAAATGTATTTAATTTATAAACTACAGACCAAAGTGCTATGTTCTATTCTCATTTCCTTTTATCATTTTTGCATGTAAATATTCATAAAATATTCAGCAATGTACAGTAGGGGCAACTAAGTACAGTAGAGGCATTTCAGAGCTGGTGCAGAAATTGTGTGTGTCTCACTTTAGGGGGTTGTGAGGGCCAAAACTCCAGACGGGATCAATACATAACTGCCTCTAGCTCCACACTTTAGAGGTCCCATGTAACTTTCTTGTCCAGTCTCCTGAATTTTCCACTTTCAGCTGCTATCCCCAGTTTCCTGGGCACCATTTTAAATATCACGTGATGGAGGCACCACGTGCTTCGTACAAACATAGAAAGAAAAGGAGTACTTGTGGCACCTTAGAGACTAACCAATTTATTTGAGCATAAGCTTTCGTGAGCTACAGCTCACTTCATCAGATGCATACTGTGGAAAATACAGAAGACGTTTTTATACACACAAATCATGAAAAAAATGGGTGTTTGTCACTGCAAAAGGTTTTCTCTCCCCCCACCCCACTCTCCTGCTGGTAATAGCTTATGTAAAGTGATCACTCTCCTTACAATGTGTATGATAATCAAGGTGGGCCATTTTCAGCACAAATCCAGGGTTTAACAAGAATGTCTGGGGAACGGGGGGGCATTGCTGGCACATGACGGCACTGGTGGATGTGCAGGTGAACAAGCCTCTGATAGTGTGGCTGATGTGATTAGGCCCTGAGATGGTGTCCCCTGAATAGATATGTGGGCACAGTTGGCAACGGGCTTTGTTGCAAGGACAGGTGCCAGCAATGCCCCACTGCCATGTACATTGGTCAAACTGGACAGTCTCTACACAAAAGAATAAATGGACACAAATCAGATGTCAAGAATTATAACATTCATAAACCAGTCGGAGAACACTTCAATCTCTCTGGTCATGCGATTACAGACATGAAAGTTGCGATATTACAACAGAAAAACTTCAAATCCAGACTCCAGCGAGAGACTGCTGAATTGGAATTCATTTGCGAATTGGATACAATTAATTTAGGCTTGAATAGAGACTGGGAGTGGATGTGTCATTATGCAAGGTAACTTATTTCCCCTTGTTTTCCTAACACACAATCCCTCCTCCCCTCCGCCGGATGTGTGCTGGAAATGGCCCACCTTGATTATCATACACATTGTAAGGAGAGTGATCACTTTACATAAGCTATTACCAGCAGGGGAGTGGGGTGGGGGGAGAGAAAATATTTTGTAGTGATAAACATCCATTTTTTCATGATTTGTGTATTCCACAGTATGCATCCGATGAAGTGAGCTGTAGCTCACTAAAGCTTATGCTCAAATAAATTGGTTATTCTCTAAGGTGCCACAAGTACTCCTTTTCTTTTTGTGAATACAGACTAACACGGCTGTTACTCTGAAACAAATATAGAAGACACATACGCAGACATGGGTCCTTGGCTCTCCAAGACTAACCTGCTAAACATAGTTTAATGAATACATAATTTAAATGCACACAAGATGTAATGATTGCCTTGCCGTTGAGAGAGCAAAAGAGAAGTGTGCACAAAAATATTCCAGTAATCTGAAACACATTGTAATTCAAATATGTGCAATGGTATGGAGCCAAAATTACACAAACACCATTCATAGTGTAGGAAAAAAGCTATCAATGCTTTACAACATACAAGTAAAATGGGAAAAGCAGAGGCTGTGGAAGCATGAAAATACAGGCTGCCAGTCTACTTTTAAAATCATTAGTGACTCAGAATACCTGTTGTCTAAGATGTAATAAGCAAATGCCATAGCTCCAAAAGATTTCAGATGGAACAGTCGAACAGCTAATTCCTGCCCCAAGAATCATGAAAATGTACAGTGGAAAACATTAAATTAAATCTGAAATCTAAGAAAATCCCAGCCCATGAAGTAGTTTAAAATGTTGTGAACATAAATTTAAAGAACGTGTAAAATGCTACAATAATAGCAAGAAATAATTAAAAGAAATAACATATCTGGCTAAACTATCCTTACCAAGGAGCCTTGCAGCAGCATCTGGAACTGAAGTCTGTAAATAAACTGCCAATAGGTCTAACAAAGAAAAGAATTATAATAACCAAGCATGGATATTATTAAAAGCATAGCTCAAGAGTTCCAAATCAGATCCGGAAATGTACTATACTACTGAATCTGAAACAGCCCTCAAACTGAAAAAGCTGATATAGCAACCTATGAATGGTATGTATTAAGCATTGTTATCTGTAAGCAGTGCTTGGTTTTGGATATTCATTGAAGTTTGTGGGTTTATCTGAACCTCTTGGATCTGCAAAACTGGACTGGTTATTTTGGAGTATTTTAGCGTTACATTTCTGATCTGGAGCAAAACCAGAAAGTGCAGAATGCACAAAACGAAAAGCCAATGGGAAAAAGATGGGTCCAAAACCTTTTTTGAGCCTTAAGGGCTTAATTCTTATGTTGGGTGAAGTCTTGAATTGCTTCTTAATTATCTCAACTTGTTTGTAATTCACCACTTACAATGCAGCAAATATTGATAACACTGTTTCCCAACGGTTAATTCAGTGTGGAATTAGATCAAAAAGATGAATTATGTGATCATTCTGGATACTTCAAGTAGATGTTTTTATAATGATCACAAACACTGCTTGAACAGTCTCAAAATTATATTGTCTTGTGTTACAAAAAGCTGCTTCTTTCCATAATGGCATCTTGATAGAATGTGGGTGGATTGAATAGCTCCCAGGACATTAGCAAAGCAGTGACATAAAAGCTTTCTTTTATTTTCTATAGCTGTTTGTGATACCTTGAGGGAAAATATACACTGTATATATACATACTGGAACATGGTGTGTTACAAGGAATAAATACATCAAGGAATTCTGGTGACATCATAAATCATGAAAGGAAAGCTTGAGTGGATTGTCATGTTTCCAAAAAGGCTCAATATATTTTTTATTGTAATTCTCATTTCTTGTTATAACAGATCAATACCATACCCATTCAGCATTTGCCCCTTGGGCACAGCCAGAAGTTCTGTGGGGGCACCCATGTCTTTGTGCCTATAGTACAGTCTGACTTGCTTGTCTTGGACTGAGGCAATGATTTCACTAAGCTCTGAGGTGGTTTAATGCATTCTTCTGTATTCCCCGTTAATGGGCTCAGAATAACTCTGTCCATGCCATACAGCTTTTCTTTGTGTAATGTACCTCAAGGAGACACACTGACTGTATGTACTGTTAAATATGATCCAGTCAAAGAAAATTTATAGCATTTATCATCAGTATTTACAAGGTTGGAAATATATAGTATAGGAAACATTAAATCAAAAGAAACTGCCACCCAATCTGTCTGACAGTTAGTCTAATAGAAAGCTTTCTTGTAGGGAAAGATAAAATGTCCAGACCTGAAAGTGCAATCTTAATAAAAACAGAAACACCAATCTTAATCATATTGATCCTGGTCTGACCTTTTTCAGGAGCTCTGCTATGTTTATACTGGAGCTTCTGTGAGTCACTGGCAATGAATGGTTGAGAGTGAGATACCCCCGGGTGTCACTGCATGTTCCCAAGACATCTACTCTGAGGCTAGGCAATGTTGTGTGAACTCCACCTCAGCCATCATAAGTTAATTGGACACTGCAAAATTCTACAAGATCACATAACTGTTCTCACTGGACAGGTCCTGCTTGCAATGAAATCAGCAGGAGCTTTGCCATTTAACAATAATGGCAGCAGGATCAAGCCTAGAGTTCTTGCACCAGCAGACCTCCATATTGCTGTCCTGGAGAGCAAAGTCCAAACTTCTGGGAGTATCTAATTATTAAAAGCTTTGTTCCTCTACCTGATCACTGTTTTTGTACAGTTGGATATAGTCAATGCTCCACAACAGAATCTGTGCAAGATTGACATCTTCAGAGCCCTGACTCCTTGATCAAAAGTGTTGTAGTGGAATTCTTGAAACTCCTTCACTGCATTAGTAGTTGAGGGATGTTACAACTAGAGCTGGGAAAATAACTGATTTTGGTTTACTGGCAAAAAAAAATTAAGGGGGGAAAAAAGGCTGATTCGGGTAAACTGAATCCAAAAATTCTGAAAAATTTAGATGAATCAAAGAAGTTGACATATTTTGTTTTGGTTTTCTGCAATATGAGTTCAAATCCCTTCTTTACATCAGGCAGGGGGGAATTGAATAGTAAGTCATTGGAGTAGGGACACTAATTTGAGTCTTATACCTCCCAGATGAGTGCCCTAGCCACTGTGCTATAGAATCATTCTCACTCTTCATCCACATGACTGCTGAAGTATTTTATACATAGTGGAAGAAATTAAACAGGAGAGAGGCCCATAACCTAGGATCAGAGCACATGACTGTAGTGTGAGAGAACCAAGTTCAAATCCTTTCTTCACATCAAACTGAGACCATAGGGTGTAAAAGTAGGCAGCTGTACCTCCTCCAGATAGTTTGTGAATGGTGACTAAGTACTCAGTGGGGGAAAGGGGGGATGGAACTTTATGGCCAAAACTATTTGGTGAATTTGAATCAAATTTGTGAGTAGTTTTGGGTCGACAGAAACTGTAATTTTCAGGGAATAAACTATTCATCCAAAATATTTAATCTAGTTCTAGTCAAAACTGATGCATGCTTTTGTAGAAAATTGGGAAGTAATCATACAAAGAGGGAAATAACATGGAGTTTCGTTAAGGTGACCAGACACCAAGTGCGAAAAATCAGGACAGAGGTGTGGGGGGTAATAGGCACCTATATAAGACAAAGCCCCAAATATTGGGACTGTCCCTATAAAATCAGAACATCTGGTCACCCTAAGTTTTGTCTATGTAGGCCAGGGTTGAATTTTTCCAGTTTGTGGGCTAGATTCTGCCACAACACAGCTCCTTTGCACTGATCCTGTGCAAAGTTTGCTGTATGTTTCTGCAGAATTTTAGCATTGTAGATTTCCATCTGAATAATTGTTTCATACATCAAACAATTAACTTTTGGGATATTATTCCTACCCTGGATTTTCATTTATTTATAATTAGAACTATTCTATGTATTTTTAACACATGATCCCACTGTCTTCCCTATATGCACCTGTCATAAATATAAAGGAAAGGGTAAACACCTTTAAAATCCCTCCTAGCCAGAGGAAAAACTTTCACCTGTAAAGGGTTAAGAAGCTAGGATAACCGTGCTGGCACCTGACCAAAATGACCAATGAGGAGACAAGATACTTTCAAAGCTGGAGGGGGGGGGAACAAAGGTTCTTTCTGTCTGTGTGATGCTTTTGCTGGGAACAGAACAGGAATGGAGTCTTAAAACTTAGTAAATAATCCAGCTAGATATGTTAGATTCTGTTTTGTTTAGATGGCTGAGAAAATAAGCTGTGCTGAATGGAATGTAGATTCCTGTTTTTGTGTCTTTTTGTAACTTAAGGTTTTGCCTAGAGGGATTCTCTGTTTTGAATCTGATTACCCTGTAAGGTATTTACCATCCTGATTTTACAGAGGTGATTCTTTTACTTTTTTTCTTCAATTAAAATTCTTCTTTTAAGAACCTGATTGCTTTTTCATTGTTCTTAAGATCCAAGGGTTTGGGTCTGTGTTCACCTATGCAAATTGGTGAGGATTTTTATCAAGCATTCCCCAGGAAAGGGGGTGTAGGATTTTGGGGGAAAATTTGGGGAAAAATTTTTGGTTTCCAAGCGGGCTCTTTCCCGGTTATATATCTGTTAGACACTTGGTGGTAGCAGCAATAAAGTCCAAGGGAAAAAGGAAAATAGTTTGTACCTTGGGGAAGTTTTAACCTAAACTGGTAAAAATAAGCTTAGGGGGTTTTTATGCAGGTCCCCACAGCTGTACCCTAGAGTTCAGAGTGGGGAAGGAACCTTGACAGCACCATTGGGGGTATGTCTACACTACCCGCCGGATTGGCGGGCAGCAATCGAACCAGCGGCGATCGATTTATCGCTTCTAGACTAGACGCGATAAATCGACCCCCGAGCGCTCTCCCATTGACTCCTGTACTCCAGCTCCGCGAGAAGCACAGGCGGAGTCAACGGGGACCGGCAGCAGTCGACTCACTGCAGTGAAGACACCATGGTAAGTCGATCTAAGTACGTCGACTTCAGCAATGTTATTCACATAGCTGAAGTTGCGTAACTTAGATTGATTCTCTTCCCCCCCTCACCACCACCCCCCAGTGTAGACCAGGGCTAAGAAACCTTCAGAACTTTTGGCTTCTAATTATAAAAGGTGATTGTGGCTTCCGATTAGCTTCCTTCTTATCAGTAAGGTGCACCATGCCATCAGTGATGTGATCTTGTATTGAACACAAAAAATGCAAAATAAAGGATAGGTCCATTCCACTGAGAGGTTTATTAAGCAACATCCAAAATTCGGAAGCATTATCTTTGGTTTAGCCAGTACTATTTTAACTATAATCCTGTGATTTACTCCAAATGGATGCTTGAACAGTGATAGTATGACTCATTAATTGATAGTGTTCTATTTTAATTTTACCATGAAGCTTAATGGGATGGCTTTGACCACTTTTCATCAGCAGTGGCAGTATATTTCCCATCTCAGATTTCATAAATCCCCAACCATCATTTTTCACTTGAAATCCTACTTCAGTTCAATATTGTCCAGACATCTGTACAGAATATTTTTAATTTCCTTTTATGAAATACATACTCTTTGTAGATATCCATAGGTATACACTGATGGAGTGGAATAGTGAGGAAATTCTGCTTTTTGTACAACTGCAATAAAAATTCTTTACAAAGGAATTTGTTTTCAATTTGCATAATGATTTTTCTTTGGCTTAGAGACTTGTTTTTCTAGTAGTTGGGGTGGTATGTGTTCAAAGGTTAGACATACTTTTTAGATATCTAACATATCTTGCCACATCTGGCTCAAACTGGCTTGGGGAAATGCCATACCTAAGATGGATAAAATAATAAGCAGCATGAGTCTTGAACCAAACTTGAGCTGAAACTTGAGATTTGGCGGGGGCCGGGCAGGGAATGGTGATTGTCTGATTCCTTTTACTCATGTGTTTTAACACTTCTCTGTGATTTTTACTTACAGGAGGGATTTTGTGTACCCAGGATCTCCTGAGAGCCTGTTCACGTACAGTCTCTAAATGTCTTTCTAGACTAGATCCATATGTTTGGTCTGAACTTTGGGACCTTACAAATAAAACTGAACCCACTAAAATTCTCCTACCCCACTACAGAACATGGTGATACTGAGAATCCCAGTTGTAGACAAGGTAGCTTAAATGCAACTTTCCATCAGTGGTTACCATCATCTTCCATATAGTTTCTAACAATACAGCCATGAAGATGAGATATTTCCACCATTATTATATTACAACAGCTGCTGAATTGTTGCAACTTGACTTCTGGAAGTATTACATTTTAAGTGTGGTAAGGGGTGTGGGGAATATTAAGAAGGGAACATTCCCTGTACCTGCAGATAACTTAGATACTGGGAAAGAACTATTCAGTAGACAGGTTAAACAGGCCCAGATATTCAAAATTAAGTGCACATAATTCCCTGCACTTACCTGATATCTTTCAGCATGAAAATGAATTTATTATATTTAAGAAAGGAGAATTGTGCAATCTTCTACATTAAGCAGCAGGCAGTTATATTGTGTTATGTTAGCATCAACTTGCTTATCATTAGAATTATTTGCCTAACCAAAAAGATTTATGCCCCACTGCATTATTGTTTCCTCTTCTTAATTGTGTTCACATTGATAGGAACACTGTCAAATTATGTGGGTGCATATATACAGAGTGTATGAATGGCGTTTCAGCTGAAAATGATTTCCATGATGTAACTTGACAATTTATTGTGAGCAGAGTCTCCTTTTACCCTTTGGAAGGCTTAAGCATTTGATAGAACACCTGGAAATCACAGAGATGAAATCCTAGAAATCCAGATTCTGATATCTCTGGCTGTTGAGTAGTACCTTATTCTGGGACTACTCCCACTGATTTCAATAGGATTAGTCTGAAAGCAAGGTAGTACACAGTGGGAGCAGGGGAATCAGAATTTGGCCCTTTATTTTTAGGCCTCAAACACTAACATGCTTAGCTTTACTTATATAATCCTGTTGAATTAAATGGAACTATTCACGGGAGTTAGGTTCAAGCACATGTGTGAGTGTTTGCAAGATAGAAGCCCCTTTTGCAGCAGTGACAGATTGCCTACTCTTTTCTGGTGTTGATTATTTCTAAATAAGAAACATACAGCGATCAGGAGAGGGTAGTTAGTGTAACCAATAGCTGCTTTTTAAGATATGCATTAAATCAAATTTAAAATAGAGCCATGGAAAGTTAGTTTTTTGTGGCACGCTTTTTTCCCCCCTTGCATACAGTAAAGTGTTTCACCTTGCATATAATACACAAGTGGAGTGCATGCAACTGTGGTGTTTGTTTTTGCTTTAAAAAGGGTACAAATCTGCAAATGAGGAAAAAGAATGTCAGCAATAATAGACTTCTGTAATTCAGTAGGGATTATCTGTTATCTTTTTTTCTCCCTGTGATAGTATTTTAACTTTAATTCTGCAATCTACCTAATACCATCTGGTCTTGAGGATGTCAGACTTTTACAGTATCTGAATTCCTTTTCTTCACAAGCATGTGAAAAGTAAAATAAAAATTACTGTTTGTACCTGTAGGACAGGTATTGGCTAAACTGGGATTATAGAGGAAAAGTCTCAGCTCTTGCCTTTCAGTAAAGCCTTTATTCTTACATTTACTGCACAAACACTTTCAAGGAAATTGGTAAATATTTTATGAAAAAACATCTTAATCCTTCCAATGCCACCTGAGGGATCTATGTTTGCATTTTATTTTGGGCCCGATATCACAATCCTGGAAAAGTTTGTTATTGTTCCTGGATATATTACAATTTGGAGACAATCTGGGAGTGAACTAAAAACACAGTAATGCTGACCTACACTTGCCCATATGGGCATAATGTATGTTCTGGAAAACAGATGTATTGCATCTGTACTGATCTCCCTGTAAGACCTCTTTGGTTCTCTTGTTTTTTGTGGAAAAGTAGGAGCATTGAGGTGTTGGAGAATGGCATTACTAGAGTAGCTCTTCAGGAAATTTCTGACTAAACAGGTTTTGTTTGTTTTTGGGGTAGGGGAGGAATGCTGTTTTGACAAAAATTTTGTCAGGAACGGGTTCTCTGGTCCAAGATTGAATTTCTGGTCAAAATGAGAGAGAGAGGCCCCAGAATAGTCAATAGCCCAGTGATTCAGATGCCTGAGTTCTGAGAGACTCCGGTTCAAGTCCTTGTTCTAATATATATTTAACTACTTCTCCAGTAGAAGATGTTAAGAAACTAACCCTAGAAAAGCTGATTGGTGATTAGGGCACTCACATGGGAGAACCACCTGCTAGTAGGATTATCAACCCTCTAAGATTATCCTGGAGTCTCCAGGAATTAAAGCCCAATCTTTAATTAAAGATTGTCATATGATGAAACCTCCAGGAATATGTCCAACTGAAATTGGCAACCCTACCTGCAAGTCCCTATTTAGAATCAAACAGGACAGTCACCCAGGATGTGAAAGACCCAAGTTCAAATCCCTGCTCTAACAGTAAGGGGTGTGGGGTGAATGGGCCTTGCACTGTTTTCATCAAAAAGTTTCAAGTTTGTTCCAATGTAAAATGGGAAACCATTTGAAACTTTGAAAATATTTCCAGGATGGGAAAAATATTGTCTATCCAGCTGAAGTTATTAATATTTGATTTTGAGCTGCTGCTTGGTAGCAGGAGAGATCTGACAATTGCATGTTGTTTTCTTAAATTTAAAAAACTGGCAGAGTCAACAAAACTGTGCATGGATAGTTGTTACTTGTTCTAAATCAAAGTAAAATAAATATTTATTTGAGGGTATACCTCTAACTGCTTTAACAAATACATTTAAAATATTTGTGTAGTTAAAATACATAACAGATGTTACATATATAATGAAACCTCTATCTGTAACATGCAGTATACTGTATTGTGTAAAGTATTTGTTCTGTTAATCAATTTATTCTCATAATGGTGAGTACCAACGATATTTCAAGGACTGTTCCCGTTCATAGCTACTCACATTTTTAGTACCAGTCAATCTGTAATTTTAATAAAATTCCAAATATAGTTTTGTTGTGATTTCATCCTATTCCAGCATCTGTGTTGGTTTGACTTAAATCACACTCATGTTTCTGAGACCAAACCACAAGCTAACCAGAGCCAGTTTATTAAAGTCTGCATGTTCTCTTAAGTTTCTAGGCAACTTATGGAACACAAATTGAAAACAAACTGAGATTTCAGACCAAAGATGAGACAAGGGTGAATAGGCTTAGCTTAAACTTCTGTTGCTGCAAAACATTAAAGATCTAAAATAGGGTTTTTTTCCCCTAATAAAAACTAAAGATAAAATTTTCAAAAGACATTTAGACACTTAAGAGCCTAATTTTGTTGAAAGTCCCTTTGGAAAATGGGACTTAGGCACTTAAGTTTCTTAGATGCTTTTGAAAACTTTACCCTGCGCTAACAGACATGGTTGCTGTCAAAGTATGGTATGTAAAATATGGTTAGATACCTTAATCTGCTATTTGAAAATCCTCTTTATTGCTAAATTCAAATTTATAAAACTACAGAAGAA
The DNA here is from genome assembly GCF_965140295.1 of Lepidochelys olivacea. Lineage (NCBI taxonomy): Eukaryota > Metazoa > Chordata > Testudines > Cheloniidae > Lepidochelys > Lepidochelys olivacea. The sequence continues at coordinate 80,285,833 of NC_140415.1, read as the reverse complement.
AATCTGTCTATTTATTTATTCCTCACTGCCATAACGCTCAACTCCATTCTATTCTCATGCATCAGATGTGAGCCTTACTCATAGAGTCATGTTTCAGAGTAACAGCCGTGTTAGTCTGTATTCGCAAAAAGAAAAGGAGTACTTGTGGCACCTTAGAGACTAACCAATTTATTAGAGCATAAGCTTTCGTGAGCTACAGCTCACTTCCTCAGATGCATATCGTGGAAACTGCAGCAGACTTTATATATACACAGAGAATATGAACCAATACCTCCTCCCATCCCACTGTCCTGCTGGTAATAGCTTATCTAAAGTGATCATCAGGTGGGCCATTTCCAGCACAAATCCAGGTTTTCTCACCCTCCACCCCCCCACACAAATTCACTCTCCTGCTGGTGATAGCCCATCCAAAGTGACAACTCTTTACACAATGTGCATGACAATCAAGTTGGGCTATTTCCTGCACAAATCCAGGTTTTCTCACATCCCCCCCACCCCCATACACACACAAACTCACTCTCCTGCTGGTAATAGCTCATCCAAACTGACCACTCTTCAAGTTTAAATCCAAGTTAAACCAGAACATCTGGGGGGGGGGGCTAGGAAAAAACAAGAGGAAACAGGCTACCTTGCATAATGACTTAGCCACTCTCAGTCTCTATTTAAGCCTAAATTAATAGTATCCAATTTGCAAATGAATTCCAATTCAGCAGTTTCTCGCTGGAGTCTGGATTTGAAGTTTTTTTGTTTTAAGATAGCGACCTTCATGTCTGTGATTGCGTGACCAGAGAGATTGAAGTGTTCTCCGACTGGTTTATGAATGTTATAATTCTTGACATCTGATTTGTGTCCATTTATTCTTTTACGTAGAGACTGTCCAGTTTGACCAATGTATATGGCAGAGGGGCATTGCTGGCACATAGTCATGGATTTTTAAGGCCAGAAGGGACCATTATGATCCTCTAACCTGAAGTCCCACATAACAAACGTCATAGAACCTCACCCGATAATCTCTGCATCAAGCCCATAACTTCTGTATGAGCTAGAGCATAGATTTTTTTTAGAAAGACATCCAGCCTTGAATTAAAGACGTCAAGCAATGGAGACTCCATCATGTTCTTGGGTAAATTGTTCCAGTTGTTGTTTACCTTGCTCTGCTAGAATAGAGCCATTTATTTTCAGAAATCTCTCCCACATGTAGGTACTTGAAGACAGAGTTCCACTCCTGCCCCCTCCCCCAAGTGCGTGCTGTCGCTGCTCCTCCTCCCTCCCCCACCCCCAGCACCTCCTGTATGCCACAGAACAGCTGATTGCGGTGGGTGGGAAGCACTGGGAGGGAGGGGGGAAAAGTTGATTGGTGGGGCCGCTGGTGGATGGGAGGTGCTGGAGGGTGAGCTGGCTCCTGGTGGGTACTAAGCACCCACTAATTCTTTTCTGTGGGTGCTCCAGCCTGGAATACCCAGAGTTGGCACCTATGGGCTTGTCTATATGGAGAGTTACTGCACCCCCAGCTTGCCGTGCACTATGTCAAAACATACTATGGAACTTTTAGTGCACCGTAACAGTGTCCAGCCAGTAGTAGCCAGTTAGTGTAATAGATTTACAGCCCAGTTTGCTGTGTGCTAACCACCCATGTAGACATACTCTTGGATAAAGTAAATAGATTGAGCTTCTTAAGTCTCTTACTATAAAGCATGTTTTTCAGACCTCAAATTCTTCATGTAACTCTTTTCTGAACCCTTTCCAAACTTTCAACATAATTTTTTGAAGGGTAGACAGAAGGAGACACAGTATACTTCAGTAATGATTTCCCTAATATCAGATACAGAGGTAATACCATCCACTTCTTGATATCCCCCTATTCATGCATTCAGAGCTCATGCCCTCTTAGCTATAGTATTGCACTGAAAGTTCATGTTCAGCTGGTTATCTAGCATTAAACATCTGTCTCATGCTTTCAGAAGAAAATGACACAGGTTGTGTATTCTTGTAGAAATTTTAAGAGACTCCTGTAGAAATGTAGCAAACACTGACCTTCTAGCTGCTTATTACTATTGTTTTATTTGCTACAGCAGCACCTAGAATTCCCAAATCAGACTGGGACTCCAGTGAGCTAGGCATTATACAAACAAAGCTAACAAAGTCCCTGCCCTGAAGAGTTTACAATCTATAAGTCCATGTCAAAGGGTGATAAGTATTATTTTGCAAACGGGGAAGTCAGGCACAAAGATTAAGCAAGCTGCCAGACAAATCTTGAGACAACATATTCAATCAAATTGGAGAAGCTTTAAAAATAGCTCTTTAACTATGTTATCAGAATTGAATTAGTACTTTCTGTAACATTAATTCAGTAGTCCTTTTGGAAGATCATTGAAAATGGTTGCCTTGATCAAGCTTCATTAGGTGCTCTGCAATGAACTCGGTTATCATTAAACTTCAATTATGAGATAATTAATTACCTTTCAGGCACAGAAAAATGCCATATAAAATAGAAGTGAAAACTTCCCCACGTTACCCTACTGATATGCTCCAACCCAATTCTTAAAGGTTCACCTCTCAGAATTAGTAGGTCGCTCACTCTCCATGTACAGCTTCTTTTCTGAGACTGTCAACAACAGCCTGTGGTGATGACAGCTGTATTGTTTGGGTTTGAGGGTAGCCTCCTGATGTGCTCCTGATTGGCTGAGTCCACTCTGCTTGATGATGAGAGTCCATTCAATGGCCTCAGAGCAAGAGAGGCCTGCTTCTTCACTGTTACAGTTGGAAAATCCAAAGAAAAAATACTTTTTCCACCCTGGACCTCTTGAACAGCAGGGCTGTGAACCCAGGAGAACTAGTTTTAACACACAATATTCACAAGGGAGTGTATGCACAGCTCTAATGCATAACGTCTGTAGTTCTGCTTCATTCCAGATGGTCACTGAGGCCATTTCTTTTTTTAATTAGAGGATCCACATTCCACACGCAAATCTGCACACGCCATGGTACACATTCATTTGCAAATCAATTTATCAAGGTTGAACATGGAGGCAAACAGCTAGCGAGGCTCCAAACTAGCTATATAGTTGTCTTAGTTGCATGCACACCTGCAGAAATTGTGTATGCGTATCAACTTGTAGACCTTTGCCTCTGTTTTCAAAAGATTGGATCAAAATAATCTTTTATTGCTTCTAACCTTTATAGTGATATGCATCTCAAATTAATCGGTGGCATAATTTTGTTATCTTAAAAATAAAGCTATTACTTTAATCAGTCTGCACTGATTGAGGGAAGAGCCTCATTAGCTAGCTGTACAATAACTTAGTTAAATTCTTTAGGTTTCTCTATGCCTGAAGAAATAGCTAGTTGTGCAAGAACTTAGTTAATGGATGTATTCCTCAATCAACTCAAATAACAGAACTAAATTTACTTCCACCACATCGTTTATAAGAACATTGCCATCAAAACCTATATTGGCTGCTTTGGAAAAAAATATATTCCCAATAGTCCTATAAACTTTATCTATTAGTTGAGCACCTAGTTGAGCACTTTCCACCTTCATTCACTAAAGCTATTTTTAACCTTTCTCACAATCTTTCTTTTCCATATTCTGTCCTTTGACTATGCACTTATAAAACCATTTCAAAAGGGTGAAATTCCCCTTGGTTTGCCTGGAAATAAATCCTAATGATGTTTATTGCATGACAAAGGAGCACTAGAGATTCCATTTTTCCCTAGACAACTTGAGAACTAAGGGACTGCAAAGGCTGCACACTTATAAGCACATAAGCGATACAACAAAGATATGGTCAGTTAGAAATATAGTTCTGTAGCTTGTTTGGCTATCAATTTCTCCACCAATTATTGTACATTGCAATTTTCACTCTTTCTTGTATGCCAAAATACCAGCCAGAAGCTTGGGATGCACGCATCAAGATGCAAGTAAATTACACTGAGAGCAATCAGATAATGTTGTTAATGTGACTCACTTCAGTGCAATTTCTTTGCTCCTCCCTTGTATGATTAATTACAACTAAATTGATGTTGCCAGCAATGATTAATTTACAAATTCGTCTGCAGAGTAAATGAGCTAAGCAAAAACTGAGTTGGCATTGTTACTTGTTTTAAAAGTTCTCACAAAAGAGCACACTCCACAGCTCAACCTATTACTAGTTATTGCATATGCATAAATAGTGAGTAGATGGCATAACTTTTAAATTAATATTTTATTATTTATATGCTACTTGTTTGTCCAAATTTATCCCTGGTTCGATTTAAATCAATGGGTTTACAATGAGGTTGAGTTTGGCCCATTCTGTCAAACCAGTCAGTCAAATTACTGTTTAACTGAGATATTTGAAAAATAAATAAAACTTCCAGGCCTTTGATTAGAGAACTGAAAGAGGGCCACATACTTAAAGGAGCTCATTGAAATAAACACTTAGAAGACTAAATGAATTGCGCCTCACTGCATTTTGTCTAATCGAAGAAATCTGTCATCCAGTAACTACACACGCCGCCTTTTATTGTACATCGGTGGGAATTGTTATCTATCTTAACCATAGTATCTGTGCACTTTCCAGGTAAAGCCAATAACAATAGTGAAATGTGATTCATGAAGTCTCTAGCACATCTCTCTTTCTAGGGTGAAAACTGTTTGGAATGAGGAGGAGTTGGGTTTTATTTTTTTTAATATTCATTTATTTTGGGAGGCGAGGGTTGGGTTAGGGTTTTTTCGCTAAAAGGGAGTGTCCGTGTTGTGCCGTTCTTATGGTGGAAGTTCACCAAAGAAATTTCTGAGGGGTGCTCTGCATTTTTAGGAGCCTCAGTAAAGGGTTAACCTCCTAATTTTCAGCTCCTACTTTTGAAAATATAGGCCTACGTGTACTTACAGCTGTTTTTCAGAAGAGGTGGCTTAGTCACACCTTGCATAACTGGTGTCTCAAGATGAATTGTCCCTCAGGTAATGTGTCAACTCCTGAAACACAGCTCTTATTTGAGGCCTAGCATAATCTTCATCAGCTGGGTGGACCTGTTATTGCATTTAAATATTGTACCTTGTGACTATAACAATTTTAGAATCAAGTGGAGGAATTCTAACACAAGAAAAAATATACCATATAATGAACAGTGGTAATACATAGATTCAGGAATCTGGGAAAAAGGGGAATAACTAAGGCTCATATTCAGTTCAAGGGAGAGCCATGTGTTCTGGTCAATTCCCATTCCTTTTAAGCTCCTTTTCCAAATCCTAGGATTAATTTTTAATGTAACGGAATCTCAGTAGAAAAGCAACACCTTAGTGTGCAATTACATTTACATGGAAATAACTGGCTGAATAGCCATCTGTACATGCAAAGGGCTATGTGCCTAATAATAATAACAGCACAAGGAAATTTAACCTCTCAAAATTTTGACCTCAATTTCATAGGTGCAATATTTAAAAAGCTGGCAATGACATTAGAATTTAGTTATAAAGTATTGTTTTCCTTCTACTGAGCAGTAGCAGATTTTAGAGCATTTGCAGGTTGTTTTCCCTCTGAAGAAGAAATCAGTGACACAGTCTGGGTGTTTAGTTAATGTAACTTGTTTTATTTTCATTATATATGCTAGTCCTTGAACAGAGGTGGTCACCAGGAAAAAGGCAAACTTTTCTTTCAGCAATCTCCGCCAAAACACTAATGCCTAGTTTCCAGGAAATGAGTCTGTCCCAAAATAGAGCGATTAAGGGTGAGGACAAATATTTTGTTTGCAACAAGTTCCCCCAAAAGAACCTGCATCACAAAACTGAGAGGATAGTCTTTCTTCAGACTGCACAATGCTTGCGTGCTAACAGAAACAACTTGCTAACTGTACACTCTGGTGACTTCCATCATAACAGTATAACTAGAAGATAATGTAAGGTTTATTCTGCAGCCCTACTCACATTGAATAGAAAGTATGTAAATATTCCTACTGGCTTTGATGACACTATTTTTGTCGGTATGTGCTATGCAATTGCAGAAGTGACCCCTAACTGTTCTTGAAAATATATTTCATTTAAAACAAATTAAATTCTTTTATTAATTTTTCAGTTTTTCTGTAATTTGGTGTATATAATTATGGATCTATACCAAATATTCACTCATTCATCTGTTACAGGATTGGTTGTCCTCTTGTCTGACTATTTTTAAATCACCAACACAAACTCTAGTTTATTAAGAGGCTTGTCAGAATTCAAACATCACACTTTCCAACTCTATTTTAAGGCCCAATAGAATGTAAACATTAATTACCACCAAAGTGACCATTACTCAAGAACAGTCTTCTTTTATGCCAGGCTGTTAACTCCATGTATGTCTAAATGACAGTAGCCATGGCTTTATGTTAAACCTGTTTAATGAGAGGAATGCCTGGATTAAATTAATCTTTAAAAAATCTAATTTGGAAGTTGTCCCATATTGTTGGTTTTACCTGGAAGATGCTATAAGTATATTTAATTTAAATCTGGTCTTTACTCCACTGCTTAATTATTTTTAATGACCATGTAACCTGCAGTAACCTCAGTGGATCCCTGTGGATAATTTTTTGTTGCCATGCAATGCAATTGCTATTGTAATTCTTATGTCCTAAAATTTTCTGCACATGGGCCAAATTCTGTTCTAATTTTCATTCTGCAAAACTCTTTGAAGCCAATAGGGTTGCACAGAATTTTGGCCTTATTGCGGGTTTTTTGGACATTGTTAACAAGTCTGACCTACATTAACCTTCCAAGTTCTCATCTACATTTTTGGGATGAATGACTATTTTGTTATCTCCTAGAGTCAAAGCTGAGCTCAGAATAGATTTAATCTAAATTGAATTTAATTTCTTCATGACAGAACACATGAACTACAGAGAGAAAACAGAAAAGATGCTAAGGCCCATAGGCAGTCCAAAACTTGGATCCATGCTGGCCACACTGAGATATATGAATCTAGTAGGCTCCTCATCCTTGTGGAGGGTTTATATTATGGAAGTAAATTAATATAACAAGTAAACCTCTGTATGAACTCTTGTTTCCTAACACTAGTCATTGCTTTTTCAGATTTAGGGATGCTGTTACTAAAATTAGTCAAACTTTTGAGTGCTAAACCAGATTAAATTACAGGAACACCCTGGAACAGGCTGAGTGAATAACCAGTGATAAGACGGCTGCATTCAGGAACATCTGGGTGATGTTAGTACCAGAGAGCAAGAAAATGTACATTCCAGCATTATAACATAAATGTGTAAGCAATTTGTGTGTTTCTATGATGTCTCTGCTGTCAGTATATCCCAAGTAAAATGGTGAAACACTGGATCAACACCTTTGTATGGGGTACCTATGCACTAGCTGGGACACTCCTGAACTAGCTTAGAAGTATTGCATGTGGCATCTGTGCAGCCACCTAAGCTAATACTCAGCTTCAAGAGCAGAGTAGTAATGGTTGCTCACTGTGGTTTCCCCCCCGCGCACACACTCACCACACCCCTGAAACTCTCCCAGAATACCCACACTTCCCTCTGACCCCCTCCAGTGCCTCACAGAGAACAGCCATGAAGCATTTATCCACGGCCAGCAGACAGCTGTGAAGTTCTCCTGTGCAAGCTCTTTGTAGCCTGTCACCCTAGGCAGCAGGGCTTTGGCATTTCTTTGGGATTTTGAGCTTTCCATACCTGAAGTGGCAGAGGCAGGATTTCATGCTAAATGTAGAAGTCAGTCTGGAATGCCCTCTAACTACAGTGCATAAGTTCAATAAGAGTGACTTAAAGGTAAAGACCTTGGCTGAACAGCAATGAGAGAAAGAGAGACTTCACACGTGAATAGTTTTTCACTATCAGGAGGTCTGCGCTGGTACTATGAAGAAAAGTGCAAGTGGCTGTTGCCTTTGAAATAACAAGATGGTCTCCGTTCAGCTTCTAATCTATAAGTGTCAATTTCACACACAAACACCATCACAAATAGCATTAATTGGAATCCTCATTGGCCCACCCTGCAAAAGGGCAAAAGAGTCAATAAACGTAAGACTTGATATACCTCCTCACACATAAGGTGAGACTTGAGGAAGAAAGGTGTGGTTCAGGGAATCTTGTCCTTGTAATAAATTTCTGACACGTAGGTAGTCACATGATCCCAGTCATGTGACCGGGTTCCCTAGGGACTGCTATTACTGTGCTGCTAGTAGTGTACCTGTTCTGCAAACAGGGGGTTTCAATTCCCAATCCTGTCATTCTAGCACTCTTCAAAAGCCCTAAATCCTATTTAAATTTGAAAAGAAGCATAGTATTTCTCCTGAGATACATGTAAAATGCAAATAGAGAAGAATGAACAGAAAGGATTCTGCAATTAGCACAGCAGTGTCCTCTTCTTGGGACCTGAGAAAGTTGTGAACAGCCCTGGCTGGAGTTGCACTAAGGATGAATTTTCCCTCAACATGCCAAAGTTGCTGGTAATTAAAGAAATTCAGAAATTGAGCTGGCTGAGTGAGGGAGTCTTCCTTGGTGCATACACAGGCAGCCCTCAAATGTGGTGGTTTCTCCCAGATGCGAGAGCCTCCCTGGCTCAGAAACTAATTCTGAGATGAAATGCAAGGGTGTTCCTTTTCATCTTAAAGCTGGAAGACATAGAAAATGCATTTAACAGCAACATCAGCAGCAATAGGGGATCTTTCTTTCTGCTCTCTAGACCCTCTTCCAATAACAAAATATGATAAGGGTCTTTTACTGGTTGGTTGTTCTGGGGCTATACCTGCTTCTGCTAGCCCTTCAGTGTGAAACCATGAGGTCAGGTTGTCATGTCTTGTGGCTCTCGAACGTTTTAAAGATTATAATATGTAGCTCGGAGGGTCAGTAAGTTTGGCCACCCCACTATAGGGTCAGTCTCACTTTTTCTCTGGCCTAATGAATACTTGCAGTCATTATAAATAACTATGTCTTGCCACTATGAATTTTGATTCTCTGAAAAAAATAACTTTTTTTAAAAAAAATTTCGGAACAGCCAGTGAACCCAAAAATTCATTATTCTTCCCCTTCTAGTTGGATCCTCACACAAACACAGCAGCTCTCACCAGCTTTGGCCACTAAGCTCGTATTTTGCTCTGCTACTTTCATGATTTTATTTTATTTTTTTTTCAGCCAGCATACTCTGTGCCCATGAGTTGATCAAGGCTTTTCCATTCATTACTACAGGTGGTTCAAAAATCATGTCACCTCACAAACCTGCATGATGATGATGTGCAAACTTCTGGGAACATTCTATCATAAAGTTGAATATTATTCTGTTTATTAAAGTCGAACATTGAAGTTATTCATGCAGTTCACATTTAATAGGTTAAGAATTACCCCCATTTTATTAAAAAAAGCAGTTATTACTGGAGACTCTATAGCAAAATAAGTTCAACATTTATATTCTCCATTCAGTTCTACTTTGTATTTTTAATTACTTCTCTATTGCTAATAGCCAAAAACAAGTGTGAGGTTTTAGTAGTTGTAATTGTGGGTTGTTGTTTTTCTCCCTGATGTTACAATCCCTTATTCTTTGATAACGAATGATTAAATACAATCACAACAAAACTCCATGATCTTATGTCTCATTTAGTAAACAAGTTGACTTTGTAGCGAGTGTTCAAAAGTTACATGACTCAAAACTGCATACTAGAGAACCAACATTAGTCTTACAATCAGGTCTGATTAAGGATAAATAAATTTTAGCATATGTGGCATGAAAGAAGGATGCTCTTCTGTAATGACATGTTCAAAGGAAGATGAGTACATCAGGATGTTTTTAATTAGCTGTGCAGCAAAATTGATTTTCATATTAATTTTCAGACATTACAACAACCTTAAGACTATCTCTTTATTTTTTTCTAAGTAACATTAAGTAGGCACTTATTTCTTGTCTTTTGCTTTTCTATAGTGCTATGAATATATACAGCACTGTATAAAATTTGAGTGTTACCAAACAAGTACCAGGTTTCTGCTTCCAAAGATCTAACAATGCAAAAGTTTGAAGCCACTCTTAGAGCTGAGAACTTTTGGAAACATAAGGAAAAATAACAATAAATACATGGGTGTTATTTAATATAACAAATTAAATAGTGTAACAAGATGCATGGTATGCTTTTCAATTAAACAACATGTGCCTTGAGGCTTTGGGAAACAGAAGATTGTATAATACCATGTGCTTGTATCATCCCAGCATGATATACTTTACAGATGTACAGTATGATTTTTTGTATTACCTATTCTTTTACATAACATGATTAATCATGGAAAAAATGGCCACCATCCTCAGATATGGAATAAATCATGAGTCGTCTGAAGACTAACACAACTTGCAGCATTAGTCAGTATTTTTTTTTTAAGGGTGGAAGGATGAGGTCTTAGCATTAACTTGTGTTGTCAGAATAAATAGGCCACTTAAATATGGTGACATCCATTAACAAATTTATGTGTGTGTTTGTGAATATATATTTATAATTGCTCTTTCAGAAAGACAGGCAGAATGTATTAAATTTCTCAAGCAAAACTATTCTTTCAATGTATGGAATTCCATCAGACCTGTTTCTATTGAGCTGACTCCATGTGGCCTTTAAGTCCTTATTGAAGCTAGTGAACCTTATATTTTATTGATGAATTAAGTTATCTGAATACAGAGATTTAATAGGTATTAGTCATATTGAGTCAAATTCTTCTCTCGGATTCATGGGCCCAACTCCATTAAGACCCTCAGATTTTGAAAGTTATACTGTAGATTAAATTATTCCACAAATATTACTCACCTATCTCTGTCAGTTAGAGTGGGATGTAAATATTATCATTATTAAATGTTGTCATCCCTATTTCACACAGAAACTGAAGAAGAAGTAGTAGTAGTTAAAGGCCTGGTCCCAAGCCAGGTGATGAAAATGGGAGTTCTTTGACTAACATCAGTAGGCATTGGATAAATCCCTAAATTACCTCCCCAGAACCAGGATTTTAGGATTTAGGATTCTCTGATTCTCAAACCTGATTTCACTCCAGCAGACACCTTCCTATTTTCACGCTTCTCCCGCCCCTTCCTCAATGAGATTTTTCAGTTTTCAACTCTGCAGTACCCCAGTGAATGATAGTCTTCTTCATCATACAAGTTTGAGGACCTTTAGTCTGTCTCCAGTATCTAAACATTTCCCATTAGTGAAGCCACTGGTTCAGCCAGCTGGGATCCCTTGTGGAGACTGGCCACCAGTTTTTTGTGGGTTTTTGCTTTTTTTTTACACTGTACTAACAGGTCTTCCTCCAAGCAGATCTAACTAATATTTAACACCTTTTTTAGGAAGACTGAGAGGGTAAATGAGTGGCAAAATGTCTGTTAATACCAAATAAGGCCTGTTCCTGATCTACTTGAAAGCCAAAGGGAGCTTTACTATTGACTTCACTGATAGGTATAAAGAATAAGAAGGAAACCTTAGAATATCCTAGCAGTGTCTAATTATCTTAGGGAATGACAGGTTTCAGAGTAACAGCCGTGTTAGTCTGTATTCGCAAAAAGAAAAGGAGTACTTGTGGCACCTTAGAGACTAACCAATTTATTAGAGCATAAGCTTTCGTGAGCTACAGCTCACTTCCTCAGATGCATATCGTGGAAACTGCAGCAGACTTTATATATACACAGAGAATATGAACCAATACCTCCTCCCACCCCACTGTCCTGCTGGTAATAGCTTATCTAAAGTGATCATCAGGTGGGCCATTTCCAGCACAAATCCAGGTTTTCTCACCCTCCACCCCCCCACACATTCACTCTCCTGCTGGTGATAGCCCATCCAAAGTGACAACTCTTTACACAATGTGCATGACAATCAAGTTGGGCTATTTCCTGCACAAATCCAGGTTTTCTCACATCCCCCCCCACCCCCATACACATACATACCCCAGTTTGTGTGTGTATGGGGGTGGGGGGGATGTGAGAAAACCTGGATTTGTGCAGGAAATAGCCCAACTTGATTGTCATGCACATTGTGTAAAGAGTTGTCACTTTGGATGGGCTATCACCAGCAGGAGAGTGAATTTGTGTGGGGGGGTGGAGGGTGAGAAAACCTGGATTTGTGCTGGAAATGGCCCACCTGATGATCACTTTAGATAAGCTATTACCAGCAGGACAGTGGGGTGGGAGGAGGTATTGGTTCATATTCTCTGTGTATATATAAAGTCTGCTGCAGTTTCCACAATATGCATCTGATGAAGTGAGCTGTAGCTCACGAAAGCTTATGCTCTAATAAATTGGTTAGTCTCTAAGGTGCCACAAGTACTCCTTTTCTTTTTATCTTAGGGAATAAATCTGCCTGCTGGGACCATTTTACATGTGGAGAAGTTTTTCACTGCAGAAACTCATCTATGTGATTGCCCCCTCCCCTGCCTCCCATCTCCACTGTTTCTCCTTTATATTACATACACGAAAAAACAGCTGATGGGTAAGTATTGTGTTTCAAAATCTTTCTCGGTACTGCTACCGGTACACTGTGGGGGAAAGAATGAAAACCATGTGCTTAAACTTGTCCATCACATGTGAAAATAATGAACAAGAAAATGACCTTTCTAGTATTTTTCTTATTTCTTATGAATTATGCTTATAACAAAGATTGGTTTTCGTCATGTTTCACCATAGGGAAATTGTTGTTGCATGGTGACCAAAATCCACCTCTCAATCTTCCACTTTCTGAAAAATGTGCTGCTTATTATCGAAGCATATATCTAACATAATCTTTTGAGTTACTATTGAAACAGCACCACTGAATCTACATCTCCACTGACTGAAGGTGTGTCAAGGTTCCTGCCTTTGAATAAACCCACAGCCTAGAGAAGGAAGGAGCCACAGAAGTAATCACTAATGTGGGGAACCATTGTCATTCCTCTCAGGACTTCATTAATGTATGTATTTGCCTCAATTGAGAGTACCTTGGGAAATCACAGAAGTGAAAGACAGCAAAGCCCAGTTAAATCCTGGTCAGTGTAGCATTGGTCCCAATAGTTAATTTTTGAAGGCTCTCTCCAGAGAGGTTTTAAATGACTAAGAGATGAGGGGGCAGGAAAACCTAACAAACTATGAAAATGCAAAATCTAAAATTGAATTGTTGTAAATATTCTACTCTGTAAAATTCTACAAAAAATTAGCCCCCCAAAATGAGGCTAACAAAGGTATGTACACAAAGCTAAATGATCTGTTTTAATGTAATCTTTATAGCTGACAGAGCTGTGGAATGCACCAGAGTCAGTGATGTCATATCTCAACAGCCCTTGGCACCTTCTAACAGCCATAGCAAGTGTGATCCAGCTAAGCCTGACAAACTGGGCTGACATTTGGCTTCACATACTGTGTATTGTGGGAGCTGTGTGCACATTATCTCGTTTCTAGTAAAATGATCTTTTGGCTTATTTGGCCTGCTATTGTGTATATACAGGGCAAAAATAATGTAACATCAGTAAACAAACAACTGTCAACCATCCTCCTAAATCTATGATTAATATTATATCTCATACTGGGTAAATACTGTATTTTTGCTAACAAATAATGAAAACCTATTAGAAACAGTAATAGTTGTAAAAACACAAGTGAATGGATTTTAATTATGACTCTGGAGGAGCAAAGAGAGTAAAGGAGGGAGAGAGCACATATGTGTAATATATTCGCTGGTACAGCTTGCACTGATTAAAACTCTGTTTGTCGTATTATACATCATTGTACTGTAGTTGTAGTAAATGTTCCTTGTAATGCATTTTCAAGTACAAAAATTGCTTCAGAAAAGAGCATTTAGGAAACTAATTCTATTGAAACCAATGAAGTGTTGACACATTGCCTGATGTGGATTTGTTTAAGGAAGCTTATTTTAGGTTATAAAAGTACAGTCCTCAAGGCAAAAATCAGGGACTGCTTCGTATAGTGACTGAGAGAACACTGCAACAGTATGTTCAGCAAGAAACCCCTCATTAATCCTTTCCTGTAATTCTACCCTATTCACCTTCTCCCCTGCCTGACTCAATAGAATTTAAAACCTGCTGTCAGCACAGTAACTAACCCAGAACCCATTCATTACTCATTGAAGGCATTTCTAATGTTTGCTGATTTGTCCATGAATAGGAACACGGTCTAAATCTGGATGGAGGAGACCTTTTTTTCCCTTGTCAGTTTAATTGCCCCTGTGTGATGTGTTCCAAGAGTTAGAAATCATCAGGGATTTTGACACCCTCATCTTTTCAAATAGCCATGGCACTTCACTACATCTAACCCCAGAGAAAAAGAAAACGTTTTCAGCTGAAAAGAAATATGCATCACTTATTAAAAGCTGTTCATTCACATCAAACTAGGCTACTGGCACCCACAGTCAACTTCCAGTGCCTGAAGCCTCTGTTGAAATTAAACATAAAAAAGCAGACATCCCCTGAATCCTAAAAAGGCTCCCAGTGTGACACAATTCAGCAGTTTAATGGCAAGAGGATAATAATTAATGAATTGAGTGACTCAGTTGTTGCCAGAAAGATGCATGGTACATTTTACAGGACATGTGTTGAATGGAAAACATGCTAATGACAATTTATAGGGAATTTACATAGTCCCTAGGTAACTGCTTTTTTTAAGAAAGGTCTCTGTAGACTCAATGAGCAACAATGCAGCTGCAAGCAGGGTGCTCAACTGGACTGTCAGGAAAACATATATATTTCATTCATTTGCTTGATGTACTAGTGTTGGTTGTTACTGACATATGAGCAAGTCAGCAGGAGACGTGAACATCCATGATGAGGCATGACTGGCTCCTCCTTTCAAAAATATTCTGCCAGGTTTTTTTATAGAAAGATATCTATATATATCCTGTAAAACAGATAACATTCTTTGTTAACTGAGGAAGGCTTTACTTGCTTGATGCTTTGCTGGAATGTATTAGGATGGGGAGGTCGGTCATAGGGGTCTCTGATATTTGATGGTTTCTTTTTCCAGTCAAATATATATGTTGTTGAGATGGAGGGGGGCGCACCTTTGACTGAATTTCAGGGGTTTTCCCCCACAGATCTTTTCTAATCTGTGAATTCCAAAGTGAAAACATTTGTCCTATTATTGTCTGTCTGCATATTATATACAAGATTCGCAGGGTTACCACCATTATTTTCTAAAATGGCTGTATATAAAAAGCACATTTATTCATTTTTAATACAAGCTACAGACCTGTATGCAAAAACAAAGCAGATTCTTTCTGTGTAGGTATACAGCGCTCATAGCCATGAGATCTGAGATTAGGCAACATTTGCCATCTCATTATCACATTGACAGAATGAATATGCATAATATAACGTTATTTGTTCTTGTCCCTTCCTCTGCCAGCGTGTGTGTGTGTGTGTGTGTGTAATCTCTCTCTCTCTCTCTCTCTCTCTCTCTCGTGAGAGAGAGAGAGCGCCTCCAGTCTGAAATGTAGATATGTTATCTAACCTCTGTTATTCATACAAACTGCACAGGGCCAAATTTATCATTGATATAACCAGAAGAAATCCATTGATGTCAATTCGTCACCAGTCTAACTCCACTCACTTCATTGGAGTTGCTGCAGGGTTGAATATCACCAGCTGGGTGTAATTCCCATTCTAGTCTGGCAGAATACTATTGGCCAGATTCTCATATGGTGTAAATCGGTGTGGCTCCATTTAAGTCAATGGAGCTACATGGATTATCTCAACTGAAGATCTAGTACTATGTACTGTTGTTGTTGTTTTTTTTGGTGCAGAGCGGTTTATCACTGTTGAACCTGGAATTCTGACTCCACTTTCACAAATCTTTCCCTCCCAGGCAGCTGATAGAAAGGTTCCTGGTAAGCTTGACCAGTTAAAGCCCTTCTACCTTCAGTGGGGAAAAGACATTGCTTCAGTTAATTGGTGCAGTTACATCTCATTCTAAGTTTTTGCACTGCAGTTTAGGGTTTCACGCTGATCCAGTTGACATAGCTTGGATCAATTTGACCCGCTACTGCGGTCGTTTCCCTTTGATCCAGACCAGTTTGTAATTTGACCCATTCAGATGACTTTCCTATAATAGCCTAGCAAGACAAAACCAAATCAGCTCCATTTATCTTAATGGGTTTTTTTTCAGACATGAGGCCTTGCCGATCTTTTGTGGAGAAGAAAAAGGAATCTGTGTATCTGATGGGCTTTGAAATACCATCTGGTGTTTAATGTTTGTTTGTGCTCTGTTCTCATAGTGGTGTGCTGAATCATATCTTAAAAGTTCAACAACCATTCAGTCACAGCCACCATTCAATACGACTGTGTCATTATCAAAGATTCGGATTTACAAAATGCTGCCTGCAAACAAAGCAGATTTTACAGACACTTCTCCCTGCGGCAGACTCTGCTGACGGAGAAGTCTTCAAGTGTGAAGTCAGCTTGTTTTACATCTTTAGCTACCATTTGGATACACAGCAATCCTGTTTAACCTCAAAAATTACTGCTTGAGACATGTAATCATAGGTAATACATCCAACTTTTAAGGGTGTTTTTTTTTTGTTTGTTTTTTAATTAGGGGATGGTCAACCTCATAGAGTTTGAGAGGTTTCTTTTTTCTTCAGGTGGGGGGAGGGTTACAAAACTGAGTTTGCAAACACTTCCCCCCAGTAATAGATACCCTTGTTGTGTCAATTAAAATTATAATAAAGACAAGCATGTTTTACTAGCAAAAAGGAAATCTGTGCTGTGTCCTGGGGGCAGAACACCCTCTCTCCTCCCCCACCCCCAACCCCAAACAAACAAACAATAGATTACCCATTAGCAGGTTACCAATATAAGATATGCAGAGTGTATTGATGTTTAACCTCTACTTGGTGAAGTCCCAACTCCACTGAAGTCAATAGCAGAATTCTCACTTTAATAGGGTCAGGTTTCAGAGTAGCAGCTGTGTTAGTCTGTATTTGCAAAAAGAAAAGGAGTACTAGTGGCACCTTAGAGACTAACCAATTTATTTGAGCATAAGCTTTCGTGAGCTACAGCTCACTTCATTGGATGCATTCAGTGGAAAAACTTTTCCACTGAATGCATTTCCACTGAATGCATCGATGAAGTGAGCTGTAGCTCACAAAAGCTTATGCTCAAATAAATTGGTTAGTCTCTAAGGTGCCACTAGTACTCCTTTTCTTTTTAATAGGGTCAGGATCTTACCCTCTGTGTATTAGTTTTTCACTCTCACCCTATGCTCCCTTTTTTCCATTGTGAGTTTTGTTCTGTCCCTTTTATCCCCCAATCTTTTTTGAGTACTACATGAACCCAATAACTTCTTCGTGAAGCTTTCCAACACATGATCTTCGAGTTAAACAAAAGATTTGGCAAAAAATTCTCTAATCCCTAATTTTTACATGGAGATGCATCCCTATAATTTATCTATTACCATACATGCACTGTGTATCTATATATTGTATGCAGAAAGATTTAGTTATGCATATTTTTCTTCTACATAAAAATAAGTTCATGGATACTTTAATTGCTGATCTTGTGGTTAGGGCTTTCAGAATGACAATGTTGCATTCTATTTTCATTTAATAATTATCAGAATTCTTTGTATGAATCACAACAGTGGAGCATTTCTACATATTATTCATGAACTAACAATTTCCCCCAAAATGCTTTTTTGGTTTTATACATCAGTGAGCAGCTCTATTTGAGTAAATGATCTATTCTTGACTCATTGTGTATACAGAGAGAAGATCCGCCTTTGATTGTTGTTTTAATAAACTGGAAGTCTGCCAAAATCCTCCGGGAAGAGAGCATTAATGATAGTGCTGTGAATCTAGCCCTTCTTTGGTCTTAGACTGAATTTAACCCCCTCCCCCCCCACACACACACACCTCTTTCTTCTGCTGATATAGTCTCTTTTCCTAGCATTTGCTTGGCCTGTCTTAAATAGCATGAACTAATAAACCCTGTGATTTGGAAAAGAGAAACACTTGCAGGCACTGAACATGGTACATTTTAAATTCTTCTTATGAGACTGAGAGGGTAGTGATTAATGAGTTTATCTATCAGAAAGCTTCAGTTTAAGTTATTTATCAAAATGCTTCTACCATGCTGCTGGTGTGGGACAGGATTTATCGTAAAGAAAAACTTGCCATCCATCCATAGGATCTAAATCTATCAGCTCCACACATTCATGCAAATAACACTAAATGATATATCTGTAGCTATTGGAAGGTAAAATCATTTTGGAAGGTTATGAACTACCAAAAGGAACATTCTTAAAATCCAAGCTAGAAATGATTTCTTTCCAACCTATTGAGCTAGTGAGTGTCATCTTCCTAGTATCAATCTCTCCTTATAAAAAATACTAAGCTGCTGATGATCAAGAGATTACGTTAGTAATGCTCAGTGACTTTCCTGTAATTCTCCAGAACTCATCTGTAATACATTTGATAAGGGTAATATAGATTTTTATACAGAGATCTTGTAATTGCTCTGCTTTGTTCTTCAGCTCTTTAGCTTTGACAGAGAGACCCGCCTGCACCTTGCATAAAGCATGCTTATTTCCATCTGCCAGACAGGGAATCTGTATGTAAAAGCTGCAAATGCAAGAACAGCAAAAGAACATATGGTGCATCCCACCCTCCGCCCTACATTATCGTGGGATTGCTCTCTGTTATGCATGTACAATTTTTTAATCAACCCATATATAATCCTAGAATACTAGCTGGAGATGGCATATATGCCAGGTTATGCCATGGAGTACAGGTATCATGGAGATCACATAAATGTAAAGAACTCCTTTATGTTACAGTTCCCCTACCACCGCCTGCAGGTGGTGAGACCTGCAGGCCAATCCCTTTATTTCCCAACCAATTTACTCTTCCTGCCTGTGTGAAATACAGGAGAGTCAGAAAGGTTAAAAATACGTAATGGCAGAATCCAATTTAATAGGAGTACACAGGTGGAAGCCAATAGACATTTTTTAATGTTGTTTTGCATGAATGGAGTTGTTTTTGTTTGGTTTGATTTGATTTATATAAGAGATCTGAATAACAAAGACCCATAACCTCAATTCACCAGTGAGATCAACGCCACATCAATAGCTCACTGAATTCATGCCTTGTTGCCCCTTTGCAATGTTCTGTAACATTCCTGCCAAGTCACCAACCAACACCCATGAAAAGTTCATTAATGAATTAATGAATGAGGTCCAATAAAAATTATCTTTCATATCCTGGGACCAAAACAGCTAAAACAACACTACAAACACACAAATACCAGATTTTTTTAAAGCACTTCTCTTCTGTTTGGTAGCTAGCAGAATTGTCCCACTAGACTTTGAAAATTTGCTGACTGGCCACTCTCCATACACACCCCTGTCTTGACATGCCTTTCCCCTGCATCAGGACTTGCAAGAGGGTTTTTTGTTTTTAATGGTGATAAGCTGTCTTAGTTCCCACATCAGGGGAATTCTTCTGAGGCCATCAGAGCCCCTTCACACCACGCCACTCCACTCCTTTATCCCAGTGTACAGGCCGGAACAGGAATAAGAATCTCATCCAGGAAACTTTGACGCCCGCCCCAAACCCCACCCCTGACCCAAACTTGAGGTGGATCTTTTTTTCTTTTCTTTTTTTTTGTTAAGGGGTTCCAAAATATTTGGATGACTTTTATAGTTTCTGGATGAGACTGAAAGTGCTAGAAATCCCTTGTTCTTGCGAGGCTTCCAGCCCAATTTTGTAGACTGGTGAACTTTAATATTAAACACCCACAATGTGCTAGATTCTGTACCAATGTATAGAAAGATATAGTCCCTGCTCCAAAGACCTTACAAAATTAAAAAAAAATTAAAAAAAAAATGGAGGCAGCATGGGGGAAAGGGATACAACATACAAAGTGATCTGGGTGATGCTTAGTATGTCCTATTGATTCAGCTGTTTGTTTTTATTTTTAATTATGTAGTTCAAATAACCTTCAGGTAAGCAGACAGACTTTTTGATGCTAGTCCAAACTGAAACTACATTCCAAATATTTGAGATTCACCCTGCTTCTAACCTTCCACAATGCATGACTCCACAATTCAAACATATAGTCTCCCTGTTAAATATATTTCTAAATATCGCCACTGTTGTTGTTTATCCACCATATTTTTAAGGCACAGAACAAGCTGCCTGTCTTTGAACATTTAATTAGAAGGTTTTGCTATTAACCAGTGACTTTATAAGTGGCACCTGCCAAACCTTTTCTTGGTTCAGTGGCTGTATGATTGTCTGTGACAAGTGCAATACAGAAGATTTTGTTTACCTTGCTTTTCTAATAGGGTGCCAACTCATTTCTTCCTCTTGGCCAAATTAAATGAGTTCATGGATTTAATATGCATTTTGACGTCATGCTGCTGCTCAAGTTAAAAAGCATGTGTGTTTAGAAAAGAGTGAATGGTGAAATGGGTATTTTTTTATCTCCTTTGGGTCTCTGACATCTCCACTTTAGGACTTTTTTGGTAGTTATAATTATAAAAATAGTTTACAAATATCTGCAAGCAAATCAGATGATCACTAGTCACCAAACACAGAGATGCAGTGAAATGTTTTTGCACTGCTATAAACAATGAAAGAAGGAATTCCAGTGTTCTTTCATGCAGTTTTCAATTCTGACTGTTCAGTGATCTTTAAAAAATGGTGGAGTTAAGTAAACATGTATTTTGCCTTCAACCCACTTGTGAATTACTAGTGGAGCCTGACATCTAAAGTAACTTAATGGGAGTAATTAAATCTAACTAGTCTTGGCTTCTTTCTCAAATTGCATAATAAAAGTGTGAAATAATATCCTTAGACATAGTTTGTTTTCCAAAGTGGGAAACATAAAAATGCAGAGAGATGAATTATGATGTTATGACAGCAATATTTGTATTAAAGTAGATTTATATGCTGTTGCTGTTAAGTTCTCTCCCATGCCCTGCTGATAGGAGTTCCATTCCCTTCCAGCATTCCTCCTCCTCTTACTCAGTCATTATCAAATACCTCCATCTTGTTTAAATAACATGGTACTTAACCTCTGTTTGATGTTGGGAATGTAGGGCTGCTGAAATTACAACCAGGAGGATATGAGACTGTGTGTGTGTGTATGTGTATTCAAAACTTTAACTTCAAAAATTACTCACTCAACTGAGTTGCAGTCAGTTAAACTTATGGCATGCATTTTTTCTTGAAAGCTCTAACAGAATTAATAATAATTGTCCCAGTATATTGGAAGTGATGCATATAATGTTGTTAATGCTGTTTTGTTAGGGCAATATGACATCTAAAATAATGGACCTTATTCAAGACAACTGTGTGTGTGTGTGTTTAGTTCATAGATCAACTTAAAAAAATAAAACTTAGGCACTTGCTTGGGCTATAAATGGGTACAAGAGCTACAGTGCATTGAGTATCAAATATAGATGCCTTTGTGTGACCAAAGTGAAACTTTTGTTCCTGTTCTTTGACTATTTGAAAGGTGACATAACGATGGACTTTTGTTTAATTTCTCGTGGAGCCTCGTTATTTCGTGGTTTTTGTGATTGTTTTCAATAATTGGACATTTATTGTGAACTGTTTGTGGTGGAAGTGAGAAAAATGCACAAATATCATGGAGAACTTAAGAGCTGCAAGTGAAACCTTAAGTTGCATGGGAGGCTGATAGTGGCATAAAGGATCAGATCAGCTGTTAGGAACAGTCAAGGGGACATGTTGTTCATCACGGTCTAAAGTGAAAAACAATATTTAAAAAACCAAAGAGAGTGTATCAAAAGTTACATAGCTGATATGAGGGTGGTTTTGTATTTCAAAATCAAACCAGTATGTTAAACCTGGGTCCTCTTTTTGCTGAACCCTTACATTTTTGTTTCCAGCTTTGACCCATTCCTACTATATAGGATTAATGGCCGGTTAGTCCTGTTTTCAAAACTATTGAATTAGTCTCTTCTCTTTTTGTCTAGGTACTTAAAAGAATTCTTATAATCTTAGTCACTATTCAGAATTCATGCATGGACGTTTGAATTAAAATGAAAAAAAGAAAAAAGCTAACTAGAGTATTAAATAATGTCTGTGGTTTGACTTTTGGCCTCTTCACGATAATCACCCTGGGTCTCCTCAAACATTGCTCTTTTAGAATGATAGCCCTGACCACAGTTAAAAAGGATGGAATAGATGTGTCCTCCTACAAGTTTCATCAAATAGTCTTAGGCCATGTCTACACTACGAAATTAGGTTGAATTTATAGAATTCAGTTTTGTAGAAAGCATTTCTATACAGTCGATTGTGTGTGTCCCCACACAAATGCTCTAAGTGCCTTTAGTCGGCGGAGTGCGTCCACAGTACCGAGGCAACATCAACTTCCGGAGCATTGCACTGTGGGTAGCTATCCTACAGTTCCCGCAGTCTCTGCTGCCTATTTGAATTCTGGGTAGAAATCCCAATGCCTGATGTGGCAAAAACATTGTTGTGGGTGGTTCTGGGTACATATCGTCAGACCCCCCCCTTCCCTCCATGAAAGCAACAGCGACAATCGTTTCACGCCTTTTTTCCTGGGTTACCCATGCAGATGCCATACCACGGCAAGCATGGAGCCCGCTCAGCTCACAGTCACCGTATGTCTCCTGGGTGCTGGCAGACATGGTACTGCATTGCTACACAGCAGTAGCTCATTGCCTTTTGGCAGCAGAGAGTAGCCATCATCGCTGTACTAAAGGGTGCTCTTTTAGCCAACCTCGGGTGCCTGGGCAAACATGGGAGTGACTCAGCCAGGTCATTTTCCTTTTAAGTTTTGTCTCATGGCAGTTCAGTCTTGCCGGCAGTCCTACTGTACTGTCTTCTAATGAGCAGCCAGGAGACGACGATGGCCAGCAGTCATACTGCACCATCTTCTGCCGAGCACCCAGGAAATGACAATGGCCAACAGTCGTACTGCACCGTCTGCTGCCAGCAAGATGTATAAAGATAGCTGAAGTGGATCAAAACAAGAAATAGACCAGATTTGTTTTGTATTCATGTTCTCCCTCCCTCCCTCCATGAAATCAACGGCCTGCTAAACCCAGGGTTTCGAGTTCTATCCTTAAGGGAGCCATTTTGTTTCTCCTTGATGCAAAGCCACCCCCTTTGTTGATTTTAATTCCCTGTAAGCCAACCCTGTAAGCCATGTTGTCAGTTGCCCCGCCCTCCATCAGAGCAACAGCAGACAATCATTTTGCGCCCTTTTTCCTGGATGGAGCCTGTTCAGCTCACCGCAGGAGTTATGACCATTGTAAGCACCTCGTGCAGTATCGTGAAGTTTATACAGAACCAGCACCTGAAAAACCAGGTGAGGAGGTGACAGCAGCACAGTGACGAGGACATGAACACAGATTTCTCTAAAACCGCAGTCCCCAGCAGTTTGGAGATCATGGTGTTACTGGGGCAGGCTCACGCCGATTTTGGGACCGGGAAACAAGCACAGAGTGGTGGGACCGCATAGTATTGTGGGTTTGGGATGATTCCCAGTGGCTCCTTAACTTTCACATGCGTAAGGGCACTTTCATGGAACTTTGTGACTTGCTTTCCCCTGCCCTGAAGTGCAAGAATACCAAGATGAGAGCAGCCCTTACAGTTCACAGGCGAGTGGCGATAGCCCTGTGAAAGCTTGCAATGCCAAACAGCTACCAGTCAGTCGGTAATCAATTTGGAGTGGGCAAATCTACTGTGAGGTTGCTGTGATGGAAGTAGCTAACGCAATCATTGAGCTGCTGCTATCAAAGGTAGTGATTCTGGGAAATATGGAGGTCATACTAGATGGCTTTGCTGCAATGGGATTCCCTAACTGTGGTGGGGCTATAGACGGAACCCATATCCCTATCTTGAGACCGGACCACCAGGGCAGCCAGTACATAAACTGCAAGGGGTACTTTTCAATGGTGCTGCAAGCATTGGTGGATCAGAAGGGACATTTCACCAACATCAATGTGGGATGGCCAGGAAAGGTTCATGACCCTCGTGTCTACAGGAACTCTAGTCTGTTTAAATGGCTGCAGGAAGGGATTTACTTCCCAGACCAGAAAATAACTGGATGTTGAAATGCCTAGTTATCCTTGGGGACCCAGTCTACCCCTTAATGCCATGGCTCATGAAGCTGTACACAGGCACCCTGGACAGTAGTAGGGAGCTGTTCAACTATAGGCTGAGCAAGTGCAAAACGGTGGTAGGGTGTGCATTTGGATGTTTAAAGGCGCGTTGGCACAATTTACTGACTCTGTCAGACCTCAGCGAAACCAATATTTCCATTGTTATTGCTGCTTGCTGTGTGCTCCACAATCTCTGTGAGAGTACAGGGGAGACGTTTATGGCGAACAGCTCAGAGCCAATGCCCTGCCCCCGCCCCATGTGGCTAACTGCGAGGAGGATCTCTTTTCAGTCACAGGCAAACAGCCCAATAGGAACGGCCACCTCTGAAGTCCCCTTAATTAAATTCCCCTATTTCAACCAGTTTACCATGAACGATTTCACATCTCCTGAGGATAACACAGAGAGAGAAAGAATGGATGTTACTTGAATGCGAGCAAACACCAGGACCATACGCTGCCAGGCTTTGTCATGCAATGATACCAGATTACTTGCTACTAGCATGGCATGGTAAAGTGTCCTACAACAGAGGACGGAATAAGGCCGCTCTCCCCAGAAACCTTCTGCAAAGGCTTTTAGAGTACCTCCAGGAGAGCTTCATGGAGATGTCCCTGGAGGATTTCCACTCCATCCCCAGACACGTTAACAGACTTTTCCAGTAGCTGTACGAATGGCCACGAATGCATCCCAAGTCCTCAGGGCTACTTAATCATTAAAAAACCACTTGCTTTTATAAAGTGTATTATATTTTAAAAGATACACTCACCAGAGGTCCCTTCTCCGGCTTTGTTGGGTTGGGAGGGTATTTCAGTCAGGGTGAGAAAAAGATCCTGGCTGTCGGGGAGAACGGTGTGATGTGTGCTCTCCTCAAGCTCATCCTCCTCCTCCGCATCATCATCCCCATCCGCAAAATCCTCAGACATGGCGGAGAGTACCCCATCATCAGAGTCCATGGACAGGGGTGGGGTAGTGGTGGAGGCCCACCCTAGAATTGCATGCAGCTCAGAATAGAAGCAGCATGTCTGGGGGCTCTGTCCCGGAGCATCTGTTTTGATTCTTTGGTTTTCTAGTACGCTTGTCTGAGCTCCTTAAGTTTCACACAGGACTGTGTTGCGTCCCTGCTGTAGCCTCTGTCCCTCATGGCCTCGGAGATTTTTTGAAATGTTTTGGCATTTCGTCTTTTGGAACGTAGTTCTGATAGCACAGATTCATCTCCCCACACAGCAATCAGATCCAGTACCTCCCATTCAGTCCATGCTGGAGCTCTTTTTCAATTCGGGGACTGCATGGTCACCTGTGCTGATGAGCTCTGCGTGGTCACCTGTACTGATGAGCTTGCCTGGCCAAACAGGAAATGAGATTCAAAAGTTCCCGACGCTTTTCCTGTACACCTGGACAGGGCATCAGAGTTCGGAGTGCTGTCCAGAGCAGTCACAATGGTGCTCTGTGGGGTAGCTCCCGGAGGCCAATACCTTCAAATTGCATCCAAACTAACCCTAATTCGAAACGGCGATGTCTATTTCAGCGCTAATCCCCTTGTTGGGGAGGAGTACAGAAATCGGTTTTAAGAGCCCTTTATGTCGAAAAAATGGCTTCGTTGTGTGGACAAGTGCAGGGTTAATTTGATGTAATGCTGCTAAATCCGACAAACTCGTAGTGTAGACAAGGCCTTAAGTCCATTTGATCTATTTCCTCAACTTTCATCCAGTGGGTATAACACACACACACGCAACTTCTGCAATCACATTGGTGCCCTGATCAGAGGAGAACCTCTAATCACCATGATGTCAAAATCAAACAAACTTGTAACAGTTCCTCCCTAAATTCTTCCACATTTTTGATTGTCTTGTCCCCAGCTGTTATGTCAGCCATAAATCTGGGAGAAGTTACAATTTTAAATGCGTGGCAGCTCTGTTCATTCAAGAGAAGTACCTCTACCACAGTTAACTATTTTAAATAAATGGCTCCTGGCCAGCTAAAAGCTGTTTTGACTTCTTACAGCCAGGGACAATCTGATTTACTGCTGACCAGTGCAGGAGTTTGTTAAATTGCACTTTAATACAATTTGTATTTTCTGCCACCTTTTTGAACCCGATTCTAATTTGCTTTTGTGTTTGGTGTACAGGTTTGGGGGAAAGTACAGGAAGCCAGTCACAACCCAGAGGAGCGTAGCTGTCTGCTACTGTCTCCATGCGACAGACTGCACTGCAAAGCAGGCAGGGAAGAGAAGGAGCAATGGCTAAAGGATGGTTTATCTTGTTGCACTCCTTTTCCTTGGAACTCAGGGCGGGATTGTGCTTCTACATTTCCCCTCCCCCAGGTCTGTACCTAGTTGGTATAATTTCGCCCTATAAAAGATGTATAAACGTTTCCAGCCTGCATGTAAAACCCTTTGGTGTCACACAGGAATCTCACTTACAAGGAGAAAGCAGAAGTCTTTTGCTCCATCAACTTGGATTTCCCTTCCCCACATACTACCTTTAAAGGACCAAAATAATTTTTTTTTCTATTGTTTAGCTGTTTATTTCCATTTGCCTGTTTTCCTGCCTGCTAATATCCTCAAAGCTCCTGAAATCATTAATTTTCTGCTGCCTGCCTGCAGCTGTGGCTAATGCACCCAGAAGGCTTTGCTCTTGACAGTTACAACAGGATATAGCAGCGCTATTGCAAACAGATAAGGAAAATAAACTGGCTCAGGAACTCTTGGCCCAGAGACAGAAGATCAGACTTAAAGGTGATTGGGGGATGGGAGACCATTCTGTTCTAAGATGGATTCAGATGAGAGGGCAATGCTAAGGATGGAGGGGAGTGTAGTAGCATTTGGAACTGGGAAAGAGGATTAAATTAATATAGGTTTTGCTCACGCTTATAATGAGTAAGGCTGGGTAATTTTCTCACTTTATTTCAGGGTGTTGATCCCTGATGTTGTCTGTGTGATGAACTCTGAAACTGCATATTGCATCAGTCTTTCCCTAAAACATTCCTGGAAAAGATTAACTATGGCTTGCCTTGTCATCACTTTACTTAGGGAGGGGAATAACATGCAAATGAAATAAGAATATAAATCCGAACAGTTTAAACATGTAACAGTGCCATTTAAAAAAAAAAAAGATGTCTTGGATTTTTTTAATTTACCCCCTAGTGTCACAGCACTTTTAGTTAGTTACAGATGATTTAACATCACCATATCCTTGAAGAATGTGGTCAGCCATTTAGAATGAGGATTTAAAGCTAACACATCTTGGAAATCTCCTGAATACAAGAGGAAGGATGATCTAGGAGTTAGGGCACTAGCCTGGGGCTTGGGAGACTGCGTCCAATTACTTGTTTCACCACAGACTTCCTCTATGACCGTGGGTAAGTCACTTTGTCTGTGCCTCAGTTCCGCCTCTGTAAAATTCAGTTAATAGCACTTCCCTACCTCACAGGGATGTTCTAAGGATAAACACATTAAAGATTGTGAAATGCTCAGACAAGGTACTTATGACAGGTAAAGTAGACAACTGACAAAAATTTGACTGTCTCTATCCCTGCTTCCACCACACACTTCAATAATAAAATATGTTTAGCCATGTATTTGCCACTTTTTTGCATTTTCTACTTATTTAGTTTTTGGTGGCGTGACTCCAAAGATTCCACACATTTGAATCCCCAGACTCATGACATTGACACTTGTCCTTGGTAGGAGTGAAATTTTGCATATTTTCTGCATGCGGAACAAAATATTGCAAGTGAATAAAATAGGAATATTTTGTACTGATAGATACTAAGGCCTGTTCCTCTGTGTGCAATTATAGTGTATGAGCGCAACAACGACAACTATTTTTTTAACAATATGCCTTATTTGCAAAATTTTAAGTCATTTAATAGAAATACTCGGGTGTAGCATTTCAGCTGCATGTCATGTGCAGGTATTTTGCTTGCGACTACCATGCACATGCTTCATATGTGTATTTCTGGCAAGCAGCAATAAGTCAAACATAGTTTAATAAAGATCTTATCACTTTATACCTCATTATTTTAAACAGACCTATTTTGAAATCCTGAATATAGAAGATGCTTAATATAAGATGTTTTAAATATTTTATGTGCTGCTTAAATAATTAATTTTGGGAAAGTTGCTTCTCCACAAAGAGAGGCTGCATCTACTTACATTACTCTGTTCTTGAGGAAAAATGGAGTAGCCTTTGAATTGCTGAAGTAATTGGCTGCGGTGCCTTATATTAAGTCGCATAGAAGAAAACATAGAAAGGATAGTTAAGACTGATTCAGCAGAAAACTATATTTTGTTCACATTGGTCCCCACCACAGGGTACAGTGTATTGGCCCTGCCAAAACAGACTGCTGCTGGAGATGTGGGTCTCCTGGAGCCAAACTGGCTCTCGTTTTGGGGCTGTCCCAGAATCCCAGGTTGTCCCAGGATCCTATTGGATAGAAGTAGGCAGGAGGATTAATATTATAATGGAGAGCTCTGTAAAAATTACTTCCCAGACTGTGTTTTGGGATATAGTCCACCATCTTGGAAACTATCCAACTCATGAAAAGCTTGGTTCTCTAGCGCTGTGCTTGTAGCCAAATGCCTCATATTGTTTAGATGGAAGAGCAGACTATCTCCAGGGTCAGATGCTTGACTTAGCAATTTGGCTGTCCTGGCAGCTTAACAGGTAACCATCAGAAGAGGGCTCTCAGGTAAATTTGAAAAGAATTGGTGTGACTTTTTAAACATCTTTGATTAATTACAACACATGGAAACCAAGATGTCACTCTTCTTTCCACTCCCTGCCCCCCTCCCTCCCTTTCCATTCCATTTTTGTCTCCCCCCCCCCTTTATTTGGGGGAGGAAGATAAATCAATAAAATAGAAATAAAACAGGGTAATTTGTATTCCAACTTGAGGAAAAAATACAAAATTCCCTAGTGTGAGAACATTGCATTTTTCCAGCTTCCTGTTTGATCCACTAAAGACACAAATCAGAGAAAGAGGGGAATTTGGCTCTTCAAAGTGGAACACAAATGGACCAAGTTTTGTATCAGACACTAGACTTTAGTCAGTACCTCTGCAAACTGTCTCATTGACTTCATAACCTCCTTCCATTAAGCTAAGTAATATTCACTACATTTAACGTACACGTGGGCCTGAACCAAATGCTGGATCCAAACATCCTCGCTTTTGGGAGTGTTCGTATTTCAGATACAAATTTTGTGGTTTGAGTTCATTTCTTCTTTGATTGCCAGTCATCACTCAGAGCTGACAGCATACAGAAACAGTAACTGGAATTTCATCTCCTGAGGCAAAAGTATTGGGCCAGATCCTCATCTGCTGTAAATTGCCATAGTTCCATTGGTGGCAATTGTGTGAAATCTGAACAGTCGTTAAGTTCAATTGCTTGTATCTCTCATTAGTCACTAAAATGTGTGAATTAGTCTTGTTCACACAATTGTTTGCAAAACGTGGTGTTTGTATGAATCCCTGAAGCCACATGTGAACAAGGGTATACATGCACAAATATGAGTATTCACCAGTTGTTCGTCATTCATGCTTCTTTATTTTCCTGTTTTAACAGTTTGTCATCCTCTCAAAGAAATAATCAATACTATGTGACTTTTAGATGACCACTTACACCCTATGAATTACAAATACCCAACTTGAGCACTTCATTATAAAAAAAAGGGCTAAATTTGTTCCTCAGCAAATTCTTACAAATAACTAACATTTACATGAATTGGGATGAGTTCATAAAAATAGAAAAAAAGGGTTAAAATCAGATAATTTATTTTAAATTATTAATTCAGCCAACTCTACTATGCCGGCAATGTGTGATTATTGTAAAAATGTTTTTATTGCCATTTCTCCAGTTTTCAAATACCTATAGCATCTGTTTTGACTGAAGAAAAATAAAAATCCAAGGAAAGTGTTGCTGAGAAGCACATTTTCTACTATGGTAAAATCTAGTCAGTGTTGGACTTCTTTTTAATCTTACTCTTGTTATCAATATCCTAAAATGACTGTTCTCTCAAGTGCTAGCGGTAAACTAATATGTGCCTCCATTTGCCTTTTGCACTATTTTTTTTAATGGTGGTATGACCTATATTGAGAATAACATTCAGCAAGATGAAGCAAATTTACACATCATTTCAGGGGAACTGAAAAGTAAAGTGAGTGAACATTTTTAATTTGGGGAATGAACAAAAGCCTATAATACGGAGCTCCACGGCATTGCCTTAGTACTCATTAGTTAGGACATTAACTCTAACTTATGGAAAGTGTTTTTTATATCGCATTCTCTATGAGGATATACGGTACTTCTTCTCATTCTTCTAATGTAATAGAAGTACTAGATTTGTTATTGATCCTAAGGACAAAGTGGTATAATAGAAGCAGCACTGGGCCAGTTGACTTTTCACACATTCACTAAATAAATTTATGATCCACTAACATTTGCCATTTATTTAAATGTAAAGAAGAAGATGACCAGCTTCAAAGGGTTGATCAATTAGGTTTCTCACCTTAAACTAGTAAAACTCCACAGTGAGTTACAATGACATTAATGTCTGTGTGGAAGGCTGTGGACCTTGACCCTGACCTGATGCAAGGATAATAGGTATATCTCTAACCATGATTTACTTGTTCCCCAGCTAAATGAATTCTAAAACCTTGTGTCAATATTAGCCCCCTAAGTATAGAATTAATCCAACTACCATGTATGTGCAACCCCATTGGCCTTTGCAGTCTTATACTACTGGCAAACAAAACCTCTGATTTTTCTCTTTTCACGGGGTGGTAAAAATCCTAAATATGTATCTAAGCTGTATGTAAAGTACAAATTCAAATGTCCTGTCATCTCTCAGAACAATTATGGAGAATCCCTGGAGGGCTGCCAAATGCCTGGTAACAAGAGAAGGGGGAAACTTTTCTATCACAGATGGGTGATGGAAGGTAACCTCCATGTTCTGCAATTTAAATATTTAAGAAGTGGTCACATAAGAAAAGAGGTGTGTGGAGGGGAAACAAGGTCTTGGTAGTTTCTAAGAATTCTTCTGATGACTAAGAAAGATAGCCACTGTTATATGATATACCCCTATCTCATGTCCCTGGTTAAAAAAAAAAAAAGTCTTATAATGCAGGATACTATTTCTGTAAAGATCTGTTGTATGCAATTCACGTCTGTCTGGAAACACTCTATAAATCCTATAGTTAAAACCAGCTGGGAGTTATTAGGAGTGCCATTCTGAAGGAGAATTCACCTTCAATAAGGATGAAGGATCAATTGCTCACAGACTGCCTGCCTAAAATTTGCCCAGTGAAGCCTGCCCTGCCCCCAGGTGTTTTGGTACTTACTCTAATTTTTTTCTACTCAGTACTATTGAAAGCTTTGGAACTAGGGACCCCAGAAGAGGAATTAAGGGGACCACATTGACAAATAACTCCAGATTCCCCATACCTCTCCATCTGGTGAGGCAGATCTTCTGCCAAAATAATTCAGAACAGGAGAAAGCATTCTCGGGGTGTGACTATAGATGTCTGAGAGTCAAGTTTCAGGAATATGAACATATGTGAGGTTGGTATTAGGTGCTTAAATACAAAATGGACCTTTGTGTTTTCTTCATTGGTGATGGGCAAAGCAAATAGTTTTGGAGGAGTTTGGCTCAGTTCAGTCTAGATTTGTAACAGAACTTTAGATAAATTAACAGCCTCCTAGGCCTATACATTTCAGCTGACAATCTAATGTGAAAAATTTTCCCATGAGTTTGGATACTTTCTGTTATAATTTTAGATACCATACAAAATAGACTCTCATGATATAGTGGTCATCATTAAAAAGAGTGGACTTTTTCCCAGAGATACCACTCAGTATTTACAGATTATAGTAAACAACTGCAGAATCATACTATGATGGGGTGGGACTCACCATCTCAGCACCTCCTGCTGGCCATGCTGGGAATTAGCTCTTGGTTGCCAGTGCGCCTTCCTCTAGTGGTGTCTCACTGCCATCACTTCTGCTCCACCTCTAAGACCCGCATCTGTCCCTGGACTGCAGCATCCTCTTCTGGGCAAGGCCTCTGGCTTTGCCCCACACCGTTTTCTCTCCCCTTCCGGGGAGACTGGTTGTCTCTAGTCCATCCGCTTGCCACTGTGGCCTTCAGTCTAGCCCCTCACTTCAAGGGGTAAACTGCAGTCCGAATACTGGCTTCCGCCTCTGTGGCTACTCCAGGCCCCAACCCAGGGACCCTATAGCTGGAAGCCACATGCTGCCGTTCCTCCAACTCCCGCTGCCTATTTCCCTGGGCCACTTCCCCGTAGCCCTAGCACCTTCCCGGCCCTTTGTATCAAGGGCCTCAGTCTGGCAGTTCTCAGGCTGGAGCTCCCTATTATTCCCCGACCTTGCCCATAAGCACTGACTCCATGGGTTCTCTAGGGCTGGAGCACGCCCAGGGAAAATTGGTGGGTGCTCTGCACCTACTGGCAGCCAAAGTCCCCTCCCCACCCCAGCTCACCTTCTCCTTCTCCCCTGAGCACGCTACGCCCCCGCTTCTCCTTCCAGCGCTTGTCCAAGCTGTGGGAGGGAGTGGGGAGGAGCGGGAACACCACACTCAGGGGAAGAGGCAGGGCTGGGGAGGGGATTTGGGGGGAGGGGTCCAATAGGGGCAGGGACTTTGGGGAAGGGGTTGGAATGGGGGTGGGGAAGGGGCAGGAGAGAGTGGGGCAGGACCGGGGGGATCGAGCACCCGCAGGCGCCAGGAGAAGTTGGCACCTGTGACCTTGTCCAGCACTGCTCTATCTAAGGTACTACTCTAAGGTAGCCAGTCCTTCTCCCTTGTACTCCAGGGAGAGACTGCCCCTGCTCTGTTGAGCTGCCCTTCTTATATGGCCCTGACTGGCTGCTCCAACAAGACTTCTCCTGATTGGCTCTCTACAAGCCCTCCTCCCTTTGGTTGGGTTTTGTGCAGCCTCCCTGAGGGCTGCTTTAACCCTCCATCTGCCTGTGTGGGGCAGCCACCCCACCACACATAGATACTGAAAAACTGAGTACATGGTAACTTTTTAATGGCAGCCTCTATTTTATTATGTCTACTTTCATTCCTGGTCAGAACCATAAAATACAGATGTAAAAAGTGGGCAATAATAGGAAATATCCAGATTTTTCTCAAAAGCCTTCACATTTCATTCAAGTGTCTAGAAAAGTTTTGGCTCATTCTTATTTTATCTATTTGCCAATATTTACACAGAAAACAGCAAAAACTTCAGCCTAAGTTCACCAGGCAATGCACAAATTTCTTTGGAGACAGACCTTAGTAGCAGGAAGTCTATAGGTGTGTATCTGTGAGTGTTTGACAGTGCTATGCAGTCTTCTACAGAGACCCACTAGCAAAATTAAATGCCCTCCCTGCCCCTGAAGAATGTGGACAATGCCTGTATTATTTCATGAATATTCAATGCCCCTGTCTGTTTGCTTAGTTATGTTTCTGCTTGGTTGCTATGTGCTTAGAAAGGGGTTAATTCCAACAGGAGCACACAGCATGTAGAGAGGAAAGCAGACAAACACTTCTGATAGCCTCACTTACCAATACTTAAAAGACAATGCAGAGAAAATGGTTGTAAAATCTATCCTTCACCTCCCCCCCCCCCCCCGCGCTTCCTGGGGTGAATAAAAAAGTTTTCCAGGTTCAGGAGGCCCAGGGCTGGCAAAAGGGACATTGGCAAGGATAAAAGGGTAACCCTTGAAGAGCAGAGGAGTGGGGAAGGGAATCAGGCAGGTGGGCAGAGACTACAGGTACAGACTCTCTTCCCGTTCACTCCCCATACCTACCACTTAGACACAGAAGGGAGGGAGTCTGGATATGCTGCGCTTACCTAAATTGTAGGCAAGACAGTTCGGCACATAGACTCGGAAATGTGATGGTCACTATTGCTGGCAGGGGAATGCACCTCGCTGTATAAACATTTCTTGGAATACCTCCTGGGCTTAAATAGGGTGCTTGGACCAGTCAGGGGCCATGAGGGAAGTTATCAGTCCAGCCTTCTGATGTGTTACTTCCTGTGACATTTATCTCCACAGGGTCTGTATGATCATGCTTATGGCCCTATCCTGGCTGCCAGGGAGTGGCGTAGAGGTGTCAGCTGTCCATCACCCAACAGATCCAACTTTTAGTTCCCATAGAACTTTACAGATATCTTCCAGTTCCAACACAGTCTTCAATACACCACAGCAAAGGGCCCAACTGGTTTGTATGTGCTCCAGTAGGAGTTCAGTTGTTTGCAGTGTACTTCCTTTTTGCTAGACTAGTGGAGGCTCACTCCTCTCCTTGAAAAATATTTGTGGTTCCTCCATAAGTTAAAACCTGTTTGCTTAAAGCTGAATGGTTTTGATGCACGGCACATCATAATTATGCAATGAGAGGACTTTTTGTTTTACACTGAACAAGCCTTTGGAAACAGAAGGACTTCTAACAATGTAAATGCCTGGTGTTCATTTAATCCTTTGATTTATTTGGAGAATGATGTAGTCAACAGTGAGCCTTTTAGCCAGCTCCAAATTTGCCTTGGAAATTTCCTCTGTCCATCATAAAACTAGTTTGTTGCCTACTTTAGCACAAACACAGGTATTATCAGTTACATCCAGTGATGCTGCTGCCTTGAAAAAGGAAAACAAAATATGGAATGCCTGCTTAGCATTTTCTAGGTTTTACCCATTTCTCTTTCTAGCAGTTCTACCCTTCTTCTTTGTCCACAATACTTGCTTTCAAATCAGCCATTTTGTTAATTTGACAAACCAGAGTTTCTACTAAATATCCTAAAGTGGCATTATCTGAAGCACACATGCTCATCCATTCTGAGAGACAGTTGTCACCGTGGATTATCCAAGATCACGTTTTTCCAAACTGGCATATATCACGAAAAGACCAAACAGCCTAGCATGATTGCTGTTCTGGGCCCCTGTCAGTTATCACCAGGGAGTTAAAACTCAAAAAGCATCGGGAGGGGATTGCAGCATTTTGAGGCCATTAGCAGTGTAAATTAGACTTACGCTGGGGAACTGGCCCTGCATACAGTGAGTGGTTCCAGGGTCAGGAGAGTGCAAAGGTGGGCTTAAAACCCTCTCTTCCCAGCCTACTCTGGACCAAGCCATCCATTTTCCGGTAGACTTGCACAGTTTTGTTAGGCTTCCTTTGCGTGGTTGTTCTGGTGTACATAGTGTAGACTAAACTCTGCTTTCATTGAGCCCATGCAACCATATTGACTCTGATGGAGTTGTATGAGTTCAAATTAAAAAAAAAAAAAAAAAGAATTGATGCAACTGCATACTTCCTTAAGATAGTGAGGTGCACAGTTCTTAAAGCATTTTAACAATGGTGTTTTAAAATTATCCTTGTGTTTGTCTGCCCATTTTTAAAAAAATATCAGTTATTTATTAGTTAATATCAAATAGAACTTGATTTTGTTCCCAGGCTGGTTGCTGACTCAGTTCTTAACAGCAGATGTATCAGCGAAACAGTAGAATGTGAACTTGTTTAGTCAAACCATGCAGCATTTCTTTTGACTGTGATGGAGTCATTGTATGTATGTGTGTTTAAACAAAAGCATTTCTAGCTACCAGATAAGCACGTGTCTCATGGAGAAAGATGGAAGATGGATGGTAGTGTCTCTCCCAGAATACAGTGGAAAATAGGAGCTGTCATCTAGAAAATGACAAAGCTGCCTCTAGTCCCTGTGGATTAGTACTCCATCTTTTACTGAACAAATAGACTGTTAGCTAAAGGTGGTAGCCTGCAAGCCAGATGCAAAAAGTCTCACCTGTATGAGAGTGACACTATTAATTGCCGGTTGAAATTTATTATAATTATTAAGTATTATAATTATTTGTATTTCAGTAGAACCTGGAGACCCCATCCAACCTTTGGGCCCCAGTGAGCTAGGCACTGAACAAACACACAGTGCAAGACAGTCCCTGTTTCAAAGAGCTGACCATTCAAACGAAGGATGTAAGGGGGCACAGATCTACAGATAGAAGCCAAATTTCCCAATTACCAGTGGGAATTCCTAGTGACCTATCCACTTAACAACAGTGTCTCTCCACTTAAGGTAAGCTGGTCAGTGATGATATGAGTCAGGCTCAAAGTAACTGGAAGTGTCCTTCCCTAGTGGTTCCGTAGCCTTTTCTTGGGACCCGTTTTGCCACAACATGAGTATTGTTGCTACTCCTTGCTGGATCAGAACAACTTCTGGCTCCCTAATAGCACTTGGGCAAGAACAATCTGCTGATTACATGGAATACCATCTGTAGCCATTGCATGGCACTTAGTGTCAGCCTATCCAGATTCTTAAAATGGCACCAATCAGTATAGTATATTGTGGTCAAAAATATATACCATCTATCCAATTGTGATCAGCCTATGGTCAACCCTTTGTGCAGGACTGATTTTTCTGGCCCAGTCACACAGGAAAGATAAACCCTGAATTGTGTGATGATGATGGCAGTGTCAGACAGTAGAAATGAAGTCTCCAGGGGATACCGATTGACACTTCAGCACTTTTGTTGCCAAAGAACTGCCTTGCACGCGCACACACACAATTATGGGGGGGGGGGGAAATGTTAAAAGTCCTTGGAAGTTGAAAGCATGGTTAGAAACCACCAATTATTTGAAACTGGAAACTGAGCATCTTTTATTGTCTGTGTGCTATTATGTAGCAGGCATAAAATGACCTTAGATATCCCTATCCCCCCTTTAAAAAAAAACCAAAACAAAAACCCAAACCTTCCTTTAGTTTCCATTAGTTTTAGTAACCCAACTATAACAAATCCAGTCCATGCATTAAGAGTTAAACTGTTTAACATTGGTAGGAGTGATAATGATTCACAGTAATTTTAAAATAATCCCTTTAAGAGCATAAATATTGTAAACATATTATAATATAATGGGCCTAATTTTCCTTTCACTTTCCATGTGGTTTACACCAGTTTAACTCCATCTGCTTCAGTTGAGTTCATTCTAATTTACACCAGCATGAGAGGAGAATGCATCCAAATGTTTTTGACAGAGAGAGAGAGGGGCTCAATCTCAGTTTACTACTGCATTTTAATTTTATTTCAAGTTCTAGGTTATGTTCCTTTATTTAAAAAAAAAAAAAAAAAAAAGCATGTGTGTGAAAAAGGGGAACCATATTCATGTCACACTAAAAGCTGTTTGATTTTTTTTTCCCCTTCTTGCTGTCCTTTCTTCTTTTTCATTCTTTTATTTTCAATGACATTTCCTATGATGAGCACTCTGAAAGAATAGCTATTGCCTCTCTTGTCAGTTTTGTTTTGTCAGCTCTGAATGCTGGGTCTTGCTTTGCCATTTTCAAGGTCTCTTTCAATCCCTGGAACACAGCTGGCACTTCAATCAGGAGCTCATACCGTGAAGAAGCTGGCAGTTGATCCCCAACCAACTATGTGGAAGATATATAATATATTTCACAGTACACAGTGGAATACCCTTTTCATTTCATCACTGAGAGAGACTGCATCACTCATGAGTTCTATACAAAAATATTAATAATGTCCCATTCTCCTAAGGGATGTGAACATTTTTGGGTTTGAACTTCAGTGACCTTAGCTTGTCAGGCTGATATGACTTTAACAAATTCAGCAATGGAAACTTTTTTGTGTCTTAGTTTTAAGATCTCATGTGGTCTCACATCTGAGGGCATTTTTTAATCACTTCTCTGAAGAGGTTGCGGGAAAAGTAGTGTTGAAAGAGAGTTTATGGAGACCCAAATGGCATAGACTAGCATAATTGAATTGTATATAGAAATTGTTAATAGAAAGACAGTGACAGATTAAAGAGGAATTATTTTAAATGCACTTACCTTTGCTTCTAATAATTATTATTGATTTCAATTAACCATTCAATAATTTTGAAAAATCTCTCCCACACCCATTTATGCTGATATACTTTTTGTATTTCCATGAACTTGGATAATAAAGCAAATCCAGGCAAAATTCCCATAAGGAATTCAATATGAATACAGATATAATGAAAGCCATGGGAAAGCAGTATGTGCCAAAAGAATGTTTGCACCTTTATTATCTATACAGGGACAATCCCACCCTCACCCAGGGATGATGGTGTGGGTGCGGTCAAGCAGAAAGGGCAGGGCAGGGCAGCTCAGGATGCTGAGGGCAAAGCCTTTTGTTGTACTCCTTATTGGTTACCCAGAAAGAGATTCCTGGGTAACCAATAAGGCAATCCAGTGACCTAACCAAAATCATCCCCAAGCCAGCTAGTCATGAGCACTGCACTGTAAGGCAGTACCTGGCATATTAAGCTGATCCTCTATAGGGCTTGATCCTGCAAGATGCCTGAATGTCTTCAACTTCTACTGACCTTATAAATGTAAGCAGTGTCAGGGTGAGCTCCACCCTGACATCTGGTGGTGAGGTGTGGCAAGTTGTGGAAAAGAACATCAGGGGCTGATCTCATTTGCATAGGCACACCCACCCCGCTTAGAATGAGGCCATAGCTGCCCAAATGGTCACTTTGGCTGCTGTGGGATCCCCAGTGTCTCTGTTATTGGGGCAGGAAGAATAAATTGTTATTACCCTGATTATGGGAACTGTGCTTGGAACTGTACTTGGCCTTTTGTTATGATGGAGGGACTCACCATCAACTAAGTGGCACTCGCTAGGCAAGGGTCATGAGTTCCAAAACTCTGTGAATGGAGAGAGGCTGGGGACAAGTATTAATACTTGGTGGCATGGGCCCCTTGGTGAGGGCCTTACATGCTAATTGCACTTCCTCTTCTCTCCACTGTGGAATATCAGAGCTAATTTTGATTCTATTAGGAGTCTAGTTACAGGCTGCTGAGCTCACTTTGAGTTAACAGTGCACCAGCACTGAGGCTCCCCTACTACAAGCTGAATTCACCCAACAGCTGAACTGACTACGAGCTGAAATCACTGAGTATTGTGTTAAGTAGTGGGGGAGCCTGAAGATATATTGCGGAGCAGTTTGCAGGATGGCTGGAGTGCCTTGTGGACAGGCTGGTGGAGCAGTTCGTAGGACGGGGGGAGCTGCTGGTGGGACGCGGAGCAGTTTGTGGACTGGCTGGTGGAGCAGTTTGTGGGATGGCGGGAGCTGCTTGTGGGCCGCAGAGCGAAGGAGTTCGTGGGGCAGCTGGCGGAGCGGAGTGAAGGCCTATGGAGCTGTGGGGTGGTCAGCTTCAGATCATGTAAGGTGCCTCTTACCCCCGTCCCATCTCCACCCAGGTTGGGAGGTAAAGCTCTGCAGATAAACTTTCGAACTCTGGGGCTGCCCTGACCAGGGACAGAGACTTTTGGGTCATTGGACTTTTGGGACTTTGGGTGATTTGGGGTTGCTGGACTCAAGAACCAAAGGGAAAGGGGCATGCCCCAATTTGCTTGGGGTGGGGTTTTTTTGCTCATGGGTTGTGTTATGAATCCTGTTGGTGGTGTTTCCCCAACATAATGCCACATTGTTTCTCTCTGTTATTAAAAGGCTTTTTGCTACATTCAGACTATGTGCTTGCGAGAGGGGAAGTATTGCCTCTTGGAGGCACCCAGCGGGGGTGGTATATATTTGTCCCAGGTCACTGGGTGGGGGCTCGAGCCAGTTTGCATTGTGTTATTGGAATGGATCCCCTAGATATTGAACCCGGCCCTTGTTGCTGCCAACTCTGATGGGCAGAAGGGTTACATAAATTTAAGCCCCTAGTGTTCCAGAATCAGCCAGCTCGGTCCTGCTCTGATCCTATGCAGGTGCACTAGGGGAGAAAGGCTTTGTCAGCATGCTATATAGGGCAGGACTTTCATGTTATTTATATATATTAAAGATACAGGCATACAGACATACTAGCACATGAAGAGAAGGGAGTTACCTTACAAGTGGAGAACCAATGTTGAAGGCCAATTTAGTCAGGGTGGATGTGGTCCACTCCCAATAGCTTATGCCCAAATAAATCTGTTAGTCTTTAAGGTGCCACCGGACTCCTCGTTGTTTTTGTGGATACAGACTAACATGGCTACCCCTCTGATACCTAGTAAGTATCTTACATATAGGTCAACCCTTTAGAAATCACATGCAATATTTTATCCATCAGTGAAAACTGAGTCCAGACAGGTGAGGTAATATCTTTTATTGGACCAACTTCTGTTAGTGAGAGAAAGAGAGCGCGAAGCTTTCAAGCAACACAGAGCTCTTCAGCAGGTTACGTCACCCACCTTCTCTTTCTAATATCCTGGGACTGACACCGCTACAACTACACCACATAGAATAGTGAAAACAGAATCCGTATCATGCAAACATTTCATTTTACCCATCTGGGTGAGCAAAGACTAAACAAAACGATTTAGTAACAAGTTTAGTGGAACGTGTATTTTCACTTTAAATACATGTCAAAGAGGAGCACATTCCTGTTAGTGTCTGAAATAAATCTAACATGCTATATAAACCAAACATTGGGTCTTTAAGTGATGTGGTGTGTACATGTGAGGCTTTTTTCCCCTGTTTAATTTTTTACACTCTTATTCACATCTCCATGTCATCTCTCTGCTGCTTGAAGTGACAACTATGGCTAGTTTAGCCAGTTAAGATGTCACTGTGGGTTTTCTTTACTACAAAGGAGACAAGCCACTGTCAGCCATTGATCTAACAGCATGCACACTGGCCTGAAAGCTGTTCAGAACTGTCCATAGGTTTTTCTTCTTCATCATCTTCATCTACTTCTTGTGAAACCATCTGAGCGGTTGAACGGCTCCCTTTCTCCCAAAATTTAAAAACAGGCTCACTATTATCAAACTGCCCTTTTCCTTAGGTAAACATACATGCTGAATTGTCTAAAAACAGTATCAATTCTATATGGGATGCAATATACTGTTAATGTATAAATTACATAAGATATGTTACAAAACTAGCCAACATTCATATTTAATTAATCTAAGTCATTATATCAAATATAGTGAAAACTGGCCAGTCTGGTCATGTATTAAACATTTCTTATGAACTGACACACAGTTTCCCAATTGCTTGACCTAACAGGAGTTTTCCATCTCTAATTTCTCTACATTCTGTTTTAAACATATTAATACTGTGTAATTTATTAAATATTTAACACACACATAGACGATGTAAGAACTGTTCTGTAAACTGCTTGCGGAAATGACAGTGTTTCTGGTATGTTTGTAGAGAACCAACATATTGATTGAGCAATTACTAAGTTAATATAATTATACTGAATTAAAATAAGGATCCAGTCCCTAAATTTGCATAACTGCCATTGACTTCTGTGGGAGTTTTGCCCAAACAGAAACTACAAGTTCGAGCCAATAACTGGTTTGCTGCACGTGTTCCCAGTATAGCTGAGAAATAGAAATAGCTAGTAGAGGCAATAATCTTACCCCCTACAGTTCAGTAAACTATATTGCCAGACATTTACAATTTTATTTTTTAACGATCAGCTCCCCCCAAAAAAAAAATTACATAAAAAATAACAGCTTTCCTAAGGATTTAATTAGGTCACCTCCAAGGGTTATCTTTGGCACTCCAAAATTAGCTTTCTTGCAACACTTGGGAGGGCAATTAGGACCCCATCTTATTAGCACTGAAGGTTAAAAATCCAGTATTGTCTTGTTTCATGCTCCACAGCTCTATTTTTCACAATGAGTTGCAGTGAAAATACTGTGGGGGGAAGGGAAAAGGGCAGACCTGAAAGAACTAAATAAATATCCACTTTAAGGAAGATCCTTAAGGCTTTCCATTCACTGACCCTGATAAATATGCCTCCGGAGCAGAAACAAAGCTGGAAGGGGTTGGTGAACTATAATTAGATCCAATAACTTCCCTTAACTGAATTCCTAACATGACGTTTAAAGAAAAGGGTGTTTATATGAAGTTGAAGTACACCATTCTTTTGTTTGAGGGTGTTAAATACAAACTACATTTATAAGTCTTGTGGTTCATGTATTTTCTCATGATGAAATCTATTGCATTTTATTTTTAGCCAAGAAATATCATTCTTTCACAGCTGTACTACTGCTAAATGTTAAAGCCCAGAGAATGATTTTATTCTCACATGAAAAAGTCCTTCCATTCCTTCCCCCACATCTCTACTGAAAAATAGTGTATTTTGATTATTCTGTAAATATTCAGGATATTTCTAGATTCCAATTATTATTATTTTTAAAAGATGTTGTCTTCGAAAGATAATTTTTATAAAACTGAGTTTTCACGCAGTAAAGAAAATCTATTGTATCTTGCTTCCTGGCTATACACAGTCCTTTCACAAGAAGGCTCCATCCCAATGCATTGTGCGGTAACAAGCAAAATGACCTTCCAGGGTCATGGGATAACACTTACCCCTTGATGCTTGCTTTTTTTTTTTTTAGTGGCACCTGCTGTGAGGCTCTCAGTATAAATACAGAGTGCTTGCAACAAATCACAGATGTTTTACGCACTGGAAAAATCGACAGGAAGCAATCACTAAAAGAAAAGCAGAACCAATGGGGGGTGGGGAGGAGAGAAAGAGAAACCTTGTTGCATTTTCTATTATTTATTTGTTTATTTATTTATCTATTTTATTTTATTTTTGCAGTGCTGGCAATGTATTTGGTGCCCTACAATTGGCAGAACTTTGGTTGGAAGCTCATATAGCTCATGTACTATGCCTGTTTAAGCTACTGTTGTTAGACCCTCAATTTCAAGAGCGTTAAATGTACTTGTTTCTGTCTTTTTTTTAACCAAGAAATATTGTGAATTCAGTGAAAGGTACTCTGAAACAGTTCATATTTGCTGTCTTTCTTTTTGCTCCCTTTCTAAACTTCTCCCAAACATTCTTCTCTGAACTTAGTTCTCCATGCAATCCTGCCTGACTTATCCTTTTTTTTTTTTTAAAGGAGAATAGCAGAGCCATACCTATCTGCTTCAAAACATTGACCAAAACCTTGTTTGAGGAAAGGAAAGTGATGTGAGCTGCTAATACTGTCTATGGGTTCTCCCTGCACTCTGTCCAGGTGGGTTGTAAGGAATCTCTCCCCAAACATCTTCATATTGTAGTTCTCACATGCTTTGCAGAGGTGGCTGTGAATTTCAGCCACTGTGACCATAAGGACAAAGATCAAAGAAGAATAAAGAACATTTGAATGGGAGGAGAAGACCATAAATTTTGAAAAACATTGCTCTTGATTATGTCCCCAAAATCGGAAATGTGGATGAGCCCACCAAAAATTGGAAAGACATTCTGTCTACAAAGAATTTCCTCACTGATGATAGAACCTCGTTACCTAATATTTAATTTACTATGAGGGGCACAGAAGATAATATAATAATTTACATTTGGGGTTTTCAGATGTATAAGAGAGATTGAACTGTCAAAAGTATAACACCAAATATTATTACAAATGGTGTCAGTAAAACTTACTTGAAGGTCTTTTACTCAATATTCTAAATATTTAGTTTTCATTATTTCAGGGAGCAAGGGGTTATTTCTCAGATATTTATGTACTTTTAGAAAGGAAGCCTTTCATAAGGTTTTTCAAAAACAATATTTTTGGTTTCTTTCTGTGGGGTGAGTAAAGTGTTCAGAACTGGATTTCTTAACAGCAAAATACTTCAACTCTAAGTACAGAAAAGTTAAACAAACATTACCCAAATTTTTTCAAACATTAACCAACATACCTTTTGGGTTACTGGGACCATTATTCCTAATTTGATTTTTGTCTTGATAAAGAAAATCTTCTCAAATATCAGTATGTGTTAAACATGGGGTGGATTTGGAGCTGCCTGTAATAACCTGATCAAAATACATTATTCATAAGTTATCTTGCTGTATGCATCTATTGTGCTAATTCACTAGCAACATTGACAGTAGGGGCATATCAGGATTCACCACCCCTTCAGCAGTCATCTGATGGACAATGCTGGAGCTATGTGCTGTGATGCTCTGGCTAGACCCCCTGCATGACTGGCTAAACCGGTTTTTCCAGGAATGTCACAGTCCTGAGGGGGGTACAGCAAAGCCTCAGAAGGCTTTTAATACACAGACACTCTCTCAAGTAGGTCAGATGGTTAAAGTGGAGACCTAAATTAAATATAGGAGGTAGAGATTCCCTGCCCCCAGACTCCAGAGGTTGGGGGGGGGTCTGGATAAGACATGCCTACCTAAGTCTTCAGGTAAGATAAATAGGCCTATTGACTGTTATTTTAAAAAATACTTTTTCTCTTATGTTTTGTTCCCATGGTTAAGATGAAACAATACTAAGAATTGGAACATTGCAGTATTCTTCCCGAGAGAGGAGAAGGCTCAAAGCCTATGACCTAGAGGGGGTGCCCTCAGAAGAGACCAAAAGAGGGGACAGAGATGCAGCTAGCGCTGATCTATGACAATCAATGTTTGCTGTAAAGCAGGGATCTCAAACTCAAATTACCTTGAGGGCCACATGAGGACTAGTACATTGGCCCAAGGGCCGCATCACTGACACTGCGCCCCGCCCCCCCTCGCGCTACCCCTTGGCCCTGCCCCCACTCCACCCCTTCCATGAGGCCCTGCCCTGCCTCTTCCCACCCCTTCCCCGCCCCCATTCCAACCCCTTCCCCGAGTCCCCAGCCCAACTCCACCCCCCTCCCTGCCCCTATTCCAAACCTTTCCCAAATCCCC
Organism: Lepidochelys olivacea; assembly: GCF_965140295.1. Classification (NCBI taxonomy): domain Eukaryota; kingdom Metazoa; phylum Chordata; order Testudines; family Cheloniidae; genus Lepidochelys; species Lepidochelys olivacea. The sequence continues at coordinate 80,241,107 of NC_140415.1, read as the reverse complement.
ACCCCTGCCCCGCCTCTTCTCCACCTCCTCCCCTCAGCACACGGATCCTTGCTCCTTCCCCCTCCCTCCTGGAAAGCACAAAGCTTGTTTAGCGGCGGGAAGCGCCTGGAGGTAGGCAGAGGAGCAGGGATGCAGCGTGCTGGAGAGGGGGAGGTGGGGAGGGGAGTTTGGTGGCTGCAGGAAATAACTGGGGGGGGAGGGGCAGGGGGATCTTGGCAGGCTGCAGTAAATAGCTCCACAGGCCGCATGTTTGAGACCCCTGCCGTAGAGCAAGAGTCACCTCTATAAAGTCTATCATATATATAGTTTCTATATAGTATATATAGTCTCTCTTCTGATTACACTAACTAGTATTTTATGAAGTTCTGGACAATTAACCATCTGCTGCTATGTGCCTGGCCAATGGGCTTCTTTAGACTTCTTATAATTGCAGTCTAGGCAACAAAGAAGCCCAATAAAAATGCTTAAAGTTGGGATATGCAGGAGGCTGGCCTCCATCTTTAAAATGTCAAAGCTAAATTGTGGTTCCCTGTGCAAAGCCCAGTTAAGTGTAGGGGTCCTTTATGGTGATTAGATTAGAGAAAATAATCTTTCCTCCCTTCTCCCCATCTGGAGTCAGGACGTGGAACAGTTGTGCTACCACTCGTAGGCCTTTACTGCAGTTTTCTGGCTGTAGCAAAAGTTACAGTTCACAATTTGGCCCCATGCAGCTGTTTGGGCAAATGGATCTGCATAGTTCACTGACCTAGGGCCGTGATCCAGCCACTCATCCTGCCAGCAAGCTTTCCCTCCACCCTACTATGGAGAGCCCCCAATGTACACAGAATCTCCCTGTTCCTCTCACTTCTTTCCCTGCATGGAGCAAAATGGGCCTTTTTGTTGTCTTTCTTACCCACACAAAGGGGAACCAGATTTTCCCCATAAGAACAGTCTGTCAAGTTAGTTCTTTTCCTTTCCCAAATAAACACATTTGTCCATTTCTGCAATAAAACATTAAGACATCATAAGGGGCAACAGGGAAAAGAGAGGCCTTTTTAAAGACTGGCCAAAGTAATAATTTAGGCCATCCCTTTTATTCACATATCATAGTGCCTTGCTTTACAAATAGTGCTATCCAAATCAGTGGGATGCTCATGTCAGGGTTTCCTCCCCACTCTGAACTCTGGGATACAGATGTGGGGACCTGCATGAAAGACCCCCTAAACTTATATTCCAAGCTTATATTAGGTTAAAAACTTAGGCACAAATTCCTTTCCTTGTCCTTGGATGGTATTGCTGCCACCACCAAGTGATATAAACAAACATTCAGGGAGGGGCCACTTGGAGTCCTATCCCCACCCAAAATATCTCCCCAAGCCCCTTCCTGGAGAGGCTTGAGAATAATATACCAACCAATAGGTTTAAAAGGTGAGTTTTTAGGACACTAAAAACCAATCAGGTTCTTAAAAGAAGAACTTTATTATTTAAAAAAAAAGGTAAAAGAAGCAGATCTGTAAAATCAGGATGAAAGATAATTTTACAGGGTAATAAGATTTAAAACACAGAGGATTCCACTCTAGGCTCAACTTCAAAGTTACAAAACAGGAATAAACCTCCCTCTTAGCACAGGGAAAATTCACAAGCTAAAACAAAAGATAATCTAACTCGTTTCCTTGCTAGTACTTACAATTTCTCTAATTTTAGATGTATCATTTCAGTGTCTTTTTAGGAGATGTTTTTTCCTGCCCTGGTCCTCTCTCTGTCTGAGAGGGCACACAACAAAAGAGCACAAACAAAACTTCCCCTCCACCCCCAGATTTGAAAGTATTTTCTTTCCCCCGTGGTCCTTCTGGTCAAGTGCCAACTAGGGTAATGGAACCGATTAACCCCTTACAGATAAGTGATTCTGTACCTCTGGCCAGGAGGGATTTGAGGTTACTGCATACATAAAGGTTGTTACCCTTCCCTTTATATTTATGATAGCTCATAAGAAGAATAAGATACTATTCAACATGAGTAAAGAGGGCAGAATCTAATCTTTTAAACAGTATCACATTAACGCATGCAAAATATAGATGATATAGAGAGAGTTACCATCTAATGGTAAGTCTGATAAATACTCAGAAGTTAGGAATTCCAAAAATTTATGCTAAATACTCAACTTTATTTCTTAGACTTAACTTTGACTGGCTCGTGTATGTCTTTTAAAATATAATCTCACTATGTTTATAGATTCTTATTTTTCAACTGATACAATAACTGAATTCTTACACAACCTTATACACAGTACACACTGTATTTAGCATAATTTACTACTGTTTAATATGTGCTGTATGTATCCTGAGAACATAATTTTGATTTAAATTAGTAGGTGATTAATTCAGTATTGAAATTTGTCAAATTCTGAAAAGCTCTTTGAAAAGAATTAACAATTATATAAAAGTGCATTTGGAAAACAAAGGTTTTATAAAATGCATTAAACAGGATGGTTGTAAAACTTGAAGGAAACATCTCTAATGACTTTTTTTGTCTGAAATCCATTTCCAATGTTAAAAGTTAAGTTGATATTGATAAATTCCTAAAATAAAGATAAGATAATAGGAGATAATATTCTCTCATTATCTGACTTTAGTATTATACTGTGGTATGCAGTTTAGTCCAATGTTGCATTGCTTGCAACATATATGAAAGTTTTGGGTGTACAAGGAAGGAGACTGGACCCACCATGTGTACTGTATGTAAGGTGTATATTTGGAATGAACAATAACAGTGGATATGATTTAAAATTGGCTATTTACTACCTGGTATAGACATATGTGCTGTGGTATCTGAAGTACATCAGATTCTAAGCTCATGTTAGGATAACTACATCACTCAGGGGTGTGGAAAATCCACACGCCTAAAGCGATGCAGTTATACCAACCTAACTCCTGGTGCAGACATTGCTATGTGGATGGGAGGGCTACTAGCTCTTGGGGAGTTGGACTCCCTGAGATGATGGGAGAAGCCCTCCTGTGGGTATAGGTAGTGTCTTCACATGCTACAGCAGCTCAGCTGCGCCACTGCAGCATTTTTAAGTGCAGGCAAGAGCTGAGATGCAGACTTTCCTGTCTAGAGCAGAATGGCAAAGAGGGGGTTCAACTTTACTTTAAATAATTTGCATCGTGGAGTTCAGTTGGTTCATCAGGTAGAGAGGTTTTAAGGACAAATTAAAAAGTAAAATGGGAAAGGGAACACTTTTTCTTATGCTATGTTGATCTAAGACTTTCTGGGTGCAGTCTCTATTTATCAGCAAATCAAATATGGGAGTAGTACACAATGAGGGCACTCAGGAATAAAAATTACCTGCCATACCCAGGAGAGAGATCATCCGATGAAGTGAGCTGTAGCTCACGAAAGCTTATGCTCAGATAAATTTGTTAGTCTCTAAGGTGCCACAAGTTCTCCTTTTCTTTTTATTTTAAATAAGTATGTGCACTCAATCCGATCAAAAACCTTCTTGGCATCAAGGCTAAGATCACAGACTGATGTTAGCCATAGGTTATGGATCTCCTCCAATCCATTGATTGTACCCAAATGGCCCATATGGATTATCTATCAGAAACCTAACTAATCAGGAGACCAATATCTTTGGGCCTAATTCTACAACCCTGAATCACGTTGGTAAATACTTACCCATGTGATTAATTCCACGAACTTCAGTGGGCCTGCTCCTGTAAACAGTGATGAGCTGCCAAAAGCTTAACAACCAGTTCCCTCCTCACGCCATGAGGAGGTCGTGGGCCCGCCACCACGCTCCCCCTGGGGACTCCTGCCCCATCCAACCCCCTGCGTTCCTTGACATGCCCCCCCAACCCATGCCCCATCCACCCCCCTCCCCTGTCCTCTGACTGCCCCCAGAACTGGGCAGGAGGGTCTCGTGGGCCACCATAATGGGTGCCCTCCCCACCCCTAAGAGCCAGAGGGACCTGCCGGGGGGTGAGGTGGGGAGTCCCTCTGGCTCCTAGGGGCAGGGGAGCATAGCTAGGGGGGGAGCAGGGGGAGTGGCCGCTCCCCACACAGATCACATCAAAAATGGCGCCCTAGGCACCCACTCTGTGGGTGCTCTGGGACTGGAGCACCCACGGGGAAAATTTGGTGGGTGCAGAGCACCCACTGGCAGCTCCCCGCCTCTGACCCCAGCTCACCTCACCTCCGCTCCACCTCCTCCCCTGAACACGCCACCCTGCTCTGCTTCTCCGCCCCCTACCCCACTTCCCATTAATCAGCTGTTCGCGTGGTAAGCCTGGGAGGGCTGAGAAGCAGGCAGCAGCTTTGCGCTCAGGTCCAGGGAGGCAGAGGTGAGCTGGGGCGGGGAGTAGTTCCCCTGTGTGCCCCTTCCTCTCCCCCCGGGGTTACCTGCTGCGGCGTGGGCAGTCATCCTCATAACCCCCCCCCGCCCCAGCTCACCTCGCCTCCCTGGTCCTGAGCGCAAAGCCGCCGCTTGCTTTTCAGCCCTCCCAGGCTTCCCACGTGAACAGCTGATTCGCGGGAAGCCGGGGTGGGGTGGAGAAGCAGAGCGGGGCGGCGCGTTCAGGGGAGGAGGCGGAGCGGAGGTGAGCTGGGGTGGGGAGCTGCCGGTGGGTGCTCTGCACCCATCAAATCTTCCCTGTGGGTGCTCCAGCCCCGGAGCACCCATGGAGTTGGCGCCCAAGGCGCCACTTTTGTCCGGTTATTAAATTTAACAACTGGTTCTTGCGAACCGGTACGAACTGGCTCCAGCTCACCACTGCCTGTAAGTAAGTATAAAGGGTCCCAACCAGGCATTTACATTTTGAAATCAGAATGAAGGCAATTGGTCTTAAACTTCTACAATCATTCTCTGGCTTCACTTCCTTAAAATATAAAGCAATGCGGACATCTGACACTTTCTGTATAACACAACTGAAAATTTCAGTTGGAAGTGGAGTGAGTTTAGATCTGTCTATCCAGATCGTGTTGTAGCATGTTGGTCTCAGTAGAAGTAATTTCATATAAAAATTTGAATATACTTTTTAATATAGTTTTTAAAAATTTTCTGTACATTCTTTCTGATTTCGTTAGCCAAGAATGGAAAAAATCTGTTTTTTATTCATGTTTAGAATGCTGAAGAATTGACAAAGGACAACTTTCTCAGATTTCCTCAAAATGAGAGCCCAGATCTGCAGCCAAATTTCTGAGGGGTGTTGACTGAGAAAGCACTACAGTATCATCCCTAATGGCCAGATGATAATTTTAGGTTTTCTGTTATATATAATATCTAAGAAGTAAAATAATGATCTACTTTCTGCTTTTGTTCCGTTAACAGACTACCTAATGTACAGGATTAGGGGAGATGAAGGAAAATTCAGTAAGGAATTAGGCATGGTCCGGAATACAGCTGCTCAAGTCTTCATTTGTGGTGTTCCCCCTTCAAAAGAAAAATCACAATCTTTCCTCAGTTCAAGGGCCTGCTCTACAACTGCCTCATGGTCCCTTGTCACTTTTTCTTTGTTCTATAGTGCCCTTTTTTAAAAAATTCCTCAGTTCTCATATCTATGTTTATCTGTGTGGATGTAATGTCATCTGGTTCATGAAGTATCTCCACTTGAACTTTGATTTCTTTACTCTCTTTAGAAATAAAACCCCAGATCCTTGGGGCTTCCTCATCATCAGAAACTGCTGGTATTGTTTCCACACTGCTAATGGAGGCTTGAAGTCATCAGGATTGTTAAATCTTATGACATCTTTTATGGGGTAAAAGGCTTTCTCATCCTTGAATAGATGGTTTTGAGTTTTGCTTCTTATCTGAGATAGTTAGACAATAGTACAATTTTCTTAAGTTGACCAAAAAGGGCCTTTGAACAAGAGAATCTACAGAAGGGCAGCAATAGAGCAAAGGATCAGGTACCTCTGTTTAGCTCTCATGCAATGTGATTTTCTAGTGCATTTTAATTTGTCAGATTTGGTATCCTATAAAGCAACTTTTTAAACTAGTTCTTGACTTAAATCACATGAATAATATTCCCCTAAAAATATTCTCTTGAGCATTGCCATTAACAAAAATAATAATAATAATATTTGGCAGTTTCTCTATAGAGAGAGAAAAGAGCATTTGAAATAATGTTGGGTATTTTGCCAAGTCTGTCAAATGAGTAACACTTCCACTTTCTCAGCTCTGTCTCATTAAAATTGTATTCTAATTCTGTCTCAACTTGGTCTCTTTGCTTCATAAGTCATTGCCTGCTCATTACTTGTAGTGTGAGAGATTAAATTTATTCAAACTTGATAGCAGGGATAAAGAATTGAAAGGCAGGCAGCTGGGAGAAATGAAATTAGCTTATTTTAATGCTTTTTTGAAAAGACCTTCTCATAGCCATGGGTTATAAGTGTCAGTTTGGATTTGTGGCACTATCTTTGTTTAGTTTGTTGTTGTTTTTTTTTTTAAATACACAGCATTTGAAACACTAAAATATGCTTTCATTTGTCATAACAGTGAAATAATGTTTAATATCTATGTTGATAATAGGGTCACATATTTGCTACAATATTCTGTAATTATGCAATCATTATAATTGTCCAACAAAGTCTAAATTTTTGCTATTGTTTTATGTTAGATTCTACTGCGGAATCCCTAAGTGAATGCTAGACACTCTCAGTAGGTTTGGGCAAATTATATAAAATGTAATATAACTTACAAGCAATTTAGTATGGAATACAGAGGGGAGCTGAGCTTTCTTAGCCCAAATATTCTATCTCAAGCTTTGAATGTCAAAAGAATGCATTAAGGGATTTCTAATTTTGAATATAGGAGAGTATTAGGAGCAAATTGACTAAAAGCACAGTGCTTTTCTATTATAAAATTGAGTTGTTAAGGAATTATATGGTCTAATTACTGAACTTGGTATTTTTGACTACTTGGATTATGAACAGATATTGTCATTAACTAGCTAATTAAATTGACTGCAATAACAAGCAGTAATTTAGAAATATGTTCTAAATTAGTTTTTATATCAAAGCAAAGTCTTTGTTGATCTGTGTATATGATTAGTGTCAAGTGTCATGAATTAGCTCAGGGATCTCTGTGGAGGAAGGGCGTCACATAGAGAAATATCTGTATATGTATTTGAGAGACAGAGAAGCTGTTGAAATGTTTTTATTAAATTAAAAAATGAAATAAAATATAGATGAAAATGTACACATTGTTGTCAGTATGTTAATTAAATATATGCATATATGGAAAATGAAACACATTCGTTTGTCAAAAAAGAGTCAGACAAAACTATATTTGAGGCTACATATTAATTCTTTATTCACTCAAAACTCCTCCCACTGAAATCAATGGAAGTTTTTGGTGGGCAGGAAATGAAGGATTGGGCCCTTAATCTTTAAATCATACAACTTGAAAATGCTAAAATTACAAACATTTGAAGCCCTTGACAATTAAATATGATATACAACCAATTCTGTCAAAGCCCCTTTATGATTCGAAAGTATGGAAATCTTTTTTGAACATAATAAACTGAGTTTATAGTAAGCAGTGAACCATGTTCCCAAACAGACTTGAGTTTGATGTGGATATTGTAAAGGAAAACACATGTTAGCTGGACTGGAAAGTTGAGTATCCTCTAGGGAGCTTTCATTGTTGTAGATTTTGTTTCGTTGATTCCTTTCCCACTATAATATTCTCATCACACACTTATATTTCTTTCATTCTGTTGGTCTGCTTGTTGGCTTGGGGAAAGGGGTGTCGTTTAAACAGGGACATAATAGTAACACAGCAGTAAACTGAAATATTACAGTGGTGGATTTTACCTTGATATTATTTTTTAAATAAGTCATTTTCGAATAGTTCATACTGACCATGTCCCTGTACACAGAATTAACCCGAACTCTTTTCCTAAACTGTTTGAAACCAGTTCAGGCAACATGGTTGTAACCCTAATAGCATCCCAAGGCCAGAGAGCGAAGTGCTCCCTGGTATCTAATAGGGTATTTCAGCTGGTTTGGCCAGTGTACTCCCAACTCATTGGTGTCACGATCTGTATCAAAAAGGTGTCATATAATATATCATTGGGAAACCAGTGGCATACTTTTTTCAGAGTAGAAGCCATGTTAGTCTGTATCCGCAAAAAGAACAGGAGTACTTGTGGCACCTTAGAGACTAACAAATTTATTAGAGCACAAGCTTTCGTGGGCCACAACCTACTTCACTGATGCATAGAATGGAACATATAGTAAGAGATATATGTATAGATAGCAAAGAGATATATGTATAGATAAGTTGGAATTTACCATACAAACTGTGAGAGGCTAATTAGTTAAGATGAGCTATTATCAGCAGGAGAAAAAAACTTTTGTAGTGATAATCAAGATGGCCCATTTAGACAGTTGACAAGAAGGTGTGAGGATACTTAACTTAAGGAAATAGATTCAATATGTGTAATGACCCAACCACTCCCAGTCTCTATTCAAACCCAAGTTAATGGTATCTCGTTTGCATATTAATTCAAGCAGTTTCTCCTTGGAGTCTGTTTTTGAAGGTATTCTGTTGCAAAATTGCCACCCTTAAATCTTTTACTGAGTGGCCAGAAAGGTTGAAGTGTTCGTTAAGATCCTTGTGAAATGTATATATTAATACTGTATGGGTAGTTATGGATGTTCTATGATATGTTTTAAAGTCTGTATTTGAACAAAGTAGAAAACAGGTCTGCCCAAGTCTTGAATGCAAATTAAGCAGGGTTAACTAGTGAGAGTAGGATTAATTTATATATGCAGTAAATAGAAACATCAAAGCTCACCAGATCGTGGGGGAGTCAGCATGTCCAGATCACGCAGATTTACTGCACTATAAAGAGAGATGCAGAGAGCCCATCAGTTATTCATCACTTGAGGGACTAAAAAGCGCTTGAGATCAGAGAAAGATGGGTCCATCAACCACAGGGGTTAAAGTCTCTGGAAACCAATTATAGGTAACCAACTTGTTTAGGCAAAGACTAAATTAAATTTTAGTCTTGGAAGCATATTCCTACTTTAGTTGGTTGGTAACTCTTTCTAATATTTTATTCCTTCTTCTTGGTATCACTTAAACAAGATTATTATAGGTCGTAGGTTTACTCTTTACTATAAACCAATCCAGTGCTTTGATTTAAAAAGAATGATTAACTCCAGTAATGTGGTAACCTGCTGATGTACTGTTTCTTTAAATGGAACAGCTGATTTAATAATTCTCTAAGTGTACCAGGAGAGGGCTGGACACTTCAGGGCAGGCTGTTTTGAGAAAATTCGGGACTAGGAGTGTGTTTGGGGTTACTGCTGCATAAGGAGGGTTTAGGTTGGACAATAGGGAAAACTTCCTAACTCCTAGGGTAGTTAAGCATGGAATAAATTGCCTAGGGAGGTTGTGGAATACGAATCATTGGAGATTTTTAAGAGCAAGTTAGACAAACACCTGTCAGGGATGGTCTAGAGATAATACTTAGTCCTGCCATGAGTGCAGGGGATTGGACTATATGACCTCTCGAGGTCCCTTCCAGTCCTATGATTCTACGAAGGTAACTGGATGATAGAGATTAGAGCAGGCCTCTTGTGTTGTAGGCAGATTGGTGGGGTCAGAGTGCTAAACTACGGCTGCCTAGCCCACACAAACTCAGAGGACTGCATGCTTGTCTGCTGACGGTTGGTGTCCAGGCTGTGAGCCACAGCAGCAGAGCATTACAGGGCAGGCAGTGACACCCCCCCTTAATGGTCTGGATTGCGCCCCAGAATGTGGCAATGGGCTGAATCCTAAAGTAGTCACGGCCTTCAGCAATCTAAAGGCTTGTCTACACTGTGCTACAGTGCAGATTGCAGGGGTGTGAATTGCATAGGTATCCAGTTCATGTTAAAATAGTCCTCTTTCAAACAGGACTACATTAATGCAAACTAGGGACCTTTTAGTTCACACCAGCAGTGTCCACACAGGCAGTTAGCGTGCAAAACCTCCGTGCACTTTGCAATTAACGCCCCCAATTTCCACACTGCGGCATAGCATAGACATAGCCTAAAGCAGCTCCTTCTCTGTTCTTCTCAGCTGGAGGCTGGGAAAGCTGCACCTGTGATACCAATATTTGAAATATTGACAAAGTCGTCTACGAAAAAGAGGGATGTCAGGGCTTGATTTTTCTAACACATAAAAAAAAGCAGAAATTAAGGTGATTTGCAGTTCACCTTTAAACTTTCTGGGCTTTAATACTATCATGTGTTACAGACACAATGCAATAGCAAACATAGTGATGTTAAATACAGATAATGGCCCACAAAAAGTGGCACATTTGATGTAAATTTTGACTTTCAAAATTGACCTTAAAATGTGCAGGTTACAGAGAATCAATTTTATATTATGCAGATTTGTATAGTCTAAAACCATACACTAGGCTATAAGTAATCAGAGCACTCCAGAAAATTGTCAAATGAAAAGATACCAAACTGGGCTGAATGGGATTAGTTATGTGGGATACATACTCAGTGACAAAGCAGTTCAACTAAAACCAAAAAAGTTGGAGGCAATTGTAAATGGAAAGACCCCAAAACAATTAGGCCTTACAGAGTTTCATGGACACATTTTCATCTAAGTTAATTGATTCTGAATTTATCACAGTTCTATAATTCACTCAGAATGCTGCTTGTGGACTGTACCGTGTGGCACCAGAACAGCAGGTGAGAGAAAAACCTTTGGGCATTTAAAAAAAAGTTGTCCAAAGTACCTGTATTCAAATAGGTTTGCAATTAACAAAACCCAAATCTGGATCCGTGCAAGTTCACATGGGTTGGGGGCTGTTCTTTTGCAAAATTATCAGATGCTTCTGAATCACTGACTAGAACACAATAGAACTATGATCAGATTGGGGGGGGGGAAATGTTGGCAATTGCTTATGATTGTGAGTGACTTCATAAATGTGTTTACAGGCAGAAATCAGTTGAGGTGGAAACAGAACATAAAGATGTATCACAGAATATGATCATGAAATTGCACAGTTACTCATTAAACGTGAAATACAGGTCTGATAAAAAGCTTCCTACCGCCGACATGCTTTCAAGAGTGCCTAGAAATAGTGAAAGCCAAGAGCTTCAGGAAAAGAAGTTTAAAGTAAATATAGCTCACATGTTACCAGTTTCTTAAATGAAATTAGACAAGCTCAAATGAGAAACACACAATGAACCATCCTTTCAAAAGTTTGGAATGGTAATTTTAGATGGATGACCATCAGACAGCCCTGGAACCTTCAAGCATAAAAGTGTATTTGATACTTTAGACATGAAAATGCTGTCTGTGATGGGATTCCATCTAAAGGACATTGGGCTAGATTTCTAAAGATCTTTAGGCAACTATTAGGTGCGTAGTGGGATTTTGAAAAGCACCCAGATGCATAACTTCCCTTGGGATGTCACTTGAATCCACTGGGACATTTTTTTATCTTGTTCTTTGCTATTAGTATTTAGGTACATAGGCACTTTTGAAAATCCCACTAGGTGCATCTTTAGATCTTTCGATCATATCTGCATCTTTAGATCTTTTAAAGAGCTTTTAAAATCTGGCCATGTGTCATAATGCCATACAGCATATGATCAGAAATGTATATATGGTGTACAGTTGCCATCTGGGTATTGGGAAGTCTAAGAACAGATATTGAGATGTTCTCTTCTCTCTGTGCATGTATGCTGTTCATTGAAGATAAGCTACTGCAATAAATATAGGGACAGAATGCTAAAGAACCACTGAAACTATGAGATTCCTGATTGCCCATAACCCAAGACTGGCTCAGATATATTTTTAATTAAAAAGAAAATATTTTTTTAACTGAACTCTTACACAACACATTGAGTAACAATGTAATAACCCACTCTAAATCTCATTTACTTACTGTGTAATTCCAGGTGAATTAATAATACATAATTAATGAGTGACTCAATTCAGTCGTTCTCTTTGATATATCAATTCAAGCACACCATGCCAAGTCCGTACTATGCACACACAAAAATGGACTAGCAGAAAACTCAATACAGATAGCAAAGAACTGTGAGAGGGAAGAGAGTCCTGGTGGATTCAAGGGATCCCTATTTACCATGGTTAAATTTTACAGGTCTTTATTAAGATCACCAATTCAGAGATTTTCAGGACAAAGGACAAAAACCTTGTAAGTGTTATGGGTGAAATCCTGGCCCCATTAAAATCAGTGGGAGCTTTGCCACTGACTTCAGTGTGGTCAGGATTTCATCCAACATCTAAAGGTTTCTTAAGCCGCAAGCAATCAGTTTTGTATTAATACCCAAAGAACTATATGCCAGGAAACTAGAACAGTAGAAATGCCATAACAAGAATGATAAGTTACCCCTTTGTTAGGTTTCAGACAGAAACTGGTTGGCCGCTATTATAACCACTGTTGAGGGTTAGTCCTACAGGAGGAAAGTAAAACAAAAGCAACCACACGGCTCGCTCTTTCATGAGGACATCTAAAATGTTACGGATAGTGCTCATGTGCTGCTGACAGAGGTAACACATTCCCACCCAGTCACTGACAATGAAAAACAAGACAATGCAAACAGGTTTCAGGTGGGTGCCCTATCTCAGTGGCCGCATAGGTCACTGCAGAAGGAATTGTTCTGAGACCAAGAGGCTATGTGATTAGAAAGCTATTGTGCTTTAGAGACAATAATTAGAGGCAAGGAAAGAAGTCAAGTTTCCTGACCATCTCTATTCTGTCCTATTTAATTGGTTTTGTGCGTGTGTGTTTAATTGGCTGTATTATTTTGCATATGTTTGTTTGGATTTGATTTCCTAAAAAGGAAGATATTTCAGTAATTACTGACCCCTGTCATGTTGTTTGGGTATAAAATTTTGTAACCTTGGCTCATGCCTATGACTGAGACAGGTAATAAAGACCAGGCACTCTTAACATCCTCCTGTGTGTCCCACTCTTGTAACACACAGGACAATGTCTTCCTCCCAAATGTCTTAGGTTCCCACACTTTTGCCAGACTTTGAATTTTTTTTCTGTGGCTTGAGAATTTGGTGATCTACTGCCTTCCCCTTCAGTCCTCCATGTACCTTGGAGTGGGCAAACTGCCTCCTCCCTGCAACAACAGGACTGACATTTTCCTGTTCTTGCTGCTAAGTACTTGACCCTGATTACATTTATCTAGGCTCAGTGACTTTATATAGGGTTGACTTCTTGCATATTTTTGAAAGGTTCTCTTAAGGGCAAATCCTGCCTCCTTATGCCTGTCAAATGTCACTCATCTAAAATTACAGTCACTTGTTTGCCCCTGCTGTCCGTTTGTCATTCATCTCAGCTGTTGTCACTCTTGTGCAGGACCACAAGGATTGAGCTGCCACTCGGGCAACTGAGCAGGCAGCTAAAGCTGTCTCTTTCTCTTCTCCTCTCATTCCTTCTTCGTGATCCCTTGCCCCTGTTCTCTAGTTCAGCATAGCAGCACAGCAGGACACATGGCAGGGCAGTGGAATGGTAATCAGTAGCACTATGTCCTGTTCCTGGAACAGCCATTGACTTGTTGGTGTGATTTTGGACAAGTCACACCAACCCTATGCCTGAGTTTTCCCAGGGTGTTTGAGATGTACAGATGGAAAAAATTATACAGCTACAAAGTATTCTTGCTGTATTTACTTAGGATTCCATGTTGCTAATTAAAGGGTAAATAATAGACACCAATTATAATTTTATATTTGAAAACTACATGAAATACCTTGGGAATGTAATTCATAAACATTGTTAGGTTTAAATGCAGCTTTTGTCTTTCCTCTCCAAGTGAGGCTCAGGCCACTGAAACACAGTTATTATGGAAATGGCTGTAACTTTCAATAAGCTAATGTCAATCTTTTGGAGCTATAACATGAAGGGAAAGAATTATAACATGCTGGGAATTTTGGTAGGAATGGAGTTATAAAAGAAGTCTCCACATTTGTTTAAAGTGTGGTTAAAACTTTGGCTTGGGAAAAGACAAAAGGGCATGGAACTGGGTAGTTATTTCATCAATGTGGATGTAATGGAGAGAGCCCACTGGTTTCATAGGCCTGTGTTAGATTCCCACAGCCCTGAACAAACAGCTCTCAGCCCTATATTTTCTAAGCCTTTGTTTTCCCACTTTGGAATTCTGACTATGGGCACATTACCAAGCCAACAGGACTGACTACAAAGCTCCAGTGTATTTTATCACAAAGATCAAGACAACAATTGTGTGCCTACAAGAAAAGAACAACTAAAACCATCGAGCAAACATTAAAAGAACAATTCTAGAGATAGTTGCCTTTGAACTGCAATAATGGGCAACATTCAGTCCCTAGATTTGAATTCTGAGTAAAAGGAATTCATTACTAACTGCCTCTCCTTGTAATTAGCCAAGCTGCTGGCAGCATATATTTTCAGCAGCATTAATTTTGTCAAACGTAATATTTTGTAGTCATGCTGAACCCCCACAATGGCAGTATTGTAAATCTACTTTATAGAGTTAGTTTTGTTTATTATAGAGTTCGTTTATGAAAAGGGAAGAAATCTAAATTTTGTCTTGGCTTCTCCCCAAACCACAGAAAATGGAGTATTGTTTTACAAGAGCTTGTTCTGAAATATCACTTCCTGAATGTAAAAGAAGGATGGAATTTGTGCAGATGCATTCCACAAGCATGCACAATGTCCAGCTGAAAAAATATAGTAAGAGCAAACAAACTCTTTTTCTCTCCAGTACAGCCCAGTTTCACACTTTAAAAAGAAAGAAACTACTATTTTTAAAATAAACACTTCATTTAGTGATGCCATAGAAGCAATTTGAGCTCGATTCTACCAGACACCAATAACACAAAGTAAATATTCTATTTGAGGATCTTTGACCACTGTTATTTTAGTTCTGGCACTGCATATCCAAACCTTATAAATAGTTTCTCTGAATCATGGTCACCACACTCCAACAGGGTTTTTAAACAGATAAGTGTTGAAAAAACTTTTCTTTAATCAGCTGCCTTTCCTCTGTTCCCTTTGGAACGAGATGTGACAGTATAAGTCCTTCATAGATGTCTGGTTTTTAAAAGGAAAATTCAGAGAAAATTCTAAGAATTTGGAAATCTCCAATCTCAGATTATGCCATCCATATTTATAAATGATGAAATCCACATGCAGCAATACAGTCTGAGCAACTGGACTACTTGTGGGAACCTCACAGTGATTGGAGGAACAAAATCCACCCATTTCAAAACACAGCTGGTGAAAGTTTAGGATAGAGTTCCCACCCCGTGTGGCGTCTATGCCAGCCTATGGGCTCAAATAGTGGCCAGGGTGTGTCTATACAACACCATGCAGGAATTTTTTGTAACAATCTTCAAGTGACACAATCTCCAAAGACCCAGGCTGCTAAGCTTATTTCCAGTCATGTGAGAGGTCAGAGGAAGACACTGCAGAGACCCATCTCCTTCTTCCCGCCCTCCTCCAGCCCTGATGATCAACTGAGGAAATGGGTCTGGGGAGAAGGAGCTACTAAGATTCTTTCCATTCTAAATTCTACATATTTGAAATTTTCCAGAGATAAAAGCTTTTGGTATTCAAAGTGATGGAAAGAAGATTGAGGGACCAACAAACTGTCAGTTATTTATAATACAATACTCTCAAGCAGAGCCCAAAATAAGTATGGAGAGAATCAGCCTGGGAAATCTGCCAAAAATGTCAAGGGAATTTATAAAGGGCGTGGAGCCCTAAACAACTTCCCTACTCCATGCATGCAGTGTTGTTGTAGCCGTGTCAGTCCCACAATACTAGAGACACAAGGTAGGTGAGGTAATATCTTTTATTGGACCAACTTCAGTTAGTGAGAGAGATTGTCTCCAAAGTTGGTCCAATAAAAATATTATCTCATCTACCTTGTTGCCCTACTCCATTGTCTGTTTAAGGCATAATGTCAAGGGGAGATGCTGAGGCATCAGCAGGGGCCAGATCTTTTAGTATAGTGGGAGCAAGCAATGGGCCAGGTTTGCACAGTCTCCTGTCACTATGGGGCAGCTCTCAGTCAACATGGCCAGAGCTCTGGCTTCTAATCAGAGACATAGGCATATCCTGCTGCTGTAAATGCAGCAGTTGATGTCCTAAAGCATTTCATGTAGATGGCCAGCGCTCCTGGGAATAGAATCTGTATGCTGGATGAATATAGAGTGGTGGAAACTCAAACGCCAGTGGGTGAAAACAAAGACTGTTTCAGACAGGATGGCACATAATGAATTCAACAAAGCCTATGCTGAGGCTGTGTTGCAGGCCAAGATAAAATTCCTATCCGCCTCCATTGAGACTGTCAAATCTCATCCCCAAATCTTCACCATTCAGGGTGGTAAATTGCTTCATCAGCTCTGAATGTTTACAACCTGCATCAGAGCTGAGCACTGAACTATCATCCTGATTTGCTGAAAAGATCATTCACCTGCAGGAAGCCTTCTCAAGCAGCATGGATTCACTGTGCCCATACCCACTAACCAACAGCCCACTTACATACCCAAAGCTCAGTACATTCACTCATCAAGAAGTTCTGGACACAAGAAAGGAGTACCAACACAAGATTTGTGAAACTGACCCATGCCCTTTCTAGCTTGCAAAAGAAAGATATGAACAACTGGTGCAACTTCTGACCAAAATAACCCACATATCATTCAGAGAGAGAATTTTCCCTTCCTCTTTCAGACACATAGTAGTCCAACCAGCAGTGAAGAAATTTTCCCTGGATACTTCAGTCCGAGGCAACTATCACCCACTGTCAAACCTCCCATTCTTGAGCAAGCTCATAGAGAAACTAGCAGAAAGACCAACTACAAGCTCATGTACCTGAAGCTGACATTCTAGACTTGGAACAATCTGGATTCAGGCCAGGACATGGAAATGATTCTGTTTTAGTGGCACTGATGGATGATCTCCTATTGCCAATGGATAGCAGACAGGCATCCATTATTGTCATCCTGGACCCCTCTTCAACATTCAGTGCTGTTAACCATGAGATACTGCTGTCTCACCTGAGAGAGGTGGCTGGGGTCAAGAGTAATGTACTAAAACATGTTGAGTCCTTCCTGGAGGGATGCACCTAAAGTGTGGTGATGGAAAACTCACTAGTGGGGTTCCACAAGGATCAATTCTACCTCCAGTCCTCTTCAACATCTACCTGGAACCACAAGGTGAAATGGTCAGACAACATGCACTCAGGCACCAGCAATATAAAGAATGATACACAGCTCTATGCATCCTTCATCATGTATGACCACATCACTACAACCAGTGCTTGGATGAGATTTGCTCTTGGATGAAGAAAAGCCGGCTGAAGCTGAACCTGAGCAAAAGAGAGGTGATGCTGGTAGACAAAGGAAGTATTTTCAGGAGTTTTCAGCCATGGTGCAATCTCTTTTGAATGAAATTTCACATCCACAATTGGTCAATTCAGTCTGAAATCTAGGAGTACTCTTGAATTTCACACTGACACTGAGCTCTCACGTCACAACAGCCATGAGTAATGCTTTCTACCATCTCCACTTGGCTAGGAGACTCCATCCCATCCTGGCAGACAAAGTCACAGATTAAGTAATTCATGCCTTCATCACCTCTTCGCTGAACTGTAGAAGTGTGATATACTTAGGAAATTCCAACTAGTAGAAAACTCTCCTCACCAGCATAGGCTACCATAATCCCATCACACCTGTCCTCCACTCTCTATTCTGGATGATTCTGGGCTTCCCATAGACTTTCAAATCAAGTTCAAGGTCTCAGTCCTTACCCTCAAAGCCCTCCTTGGCCTGGGTCCTGGTTACCTAAAAGACTGCCCAAAGCTTTGGGATGAAGACTATGATTGATGCTCCTCTGGCAGCATGGAACTCTCAACAGTAAGAGTAAAGCTCATGTGTGCAGGAGACAGAACCTTATCCAGACTGTGGAATGGACTTCCCCAGGAACTAACCTCACCATTTTCTACTCCAAGTGCAAGGCGCATTGCTTTGACCTTGCCTTCTCTAATATAAACACATAGTGACAGATATACTTATGTAATAAATAAATTTAAAAACCTACGCTCACTGCACATGCTTGTCCTTCTGAGGAGAGGATGAGAGAACAAGTAATATGTGACAGATGTGTAGTCACGTTGCTTAATTCACTACTGGAAGGCACTCAGGTACTTCAGTGGAGAATACAGTATAAAAATCTATATAGAATAGAAGTGATCAGCATGGACATCTCCTCTGCTGCACTGCTAGTAATGGGAGCCTCCATTACAGCCAGTCTCGGCTCTACTTTCCTGGAAGTAGCTCAGGGGAATGTTCTGAGGCTTAATTCTTTAGTGTTTGTAGAGCTCTTTGAAACCCTAAATTGAAAAGTACTATTGAAGCATAAATTTATTGTTTTTGAAGGTCTGGTGTTTTAACAACTACTGCAGAGTCCTGTTATATCAAACAATTTTATAAGAATAAGTATTTACTTCACTTTTTCGGACACCACCAGCATTGTCCAGAACCTTTGTGTGGATCTCTCCTTGATTTCAGTTCTGGTCCTTCATATTTTCACAAAGCATTTTACACAAGCTTGTTTACTTCTATTTTTCATTTCTTTGTGAGGGTAACTTATTTCCTTAAATATCGGAATTTTTGTCCCTGATCTGGGATTTCGATCTGGTTTGTTAGGTAGTTCTCTCTCCATATTTAAGTAATATTTATCATCCTGGAAAAACATGTCAAGGCACTTCTCTTTTTGTAAATGGTTCACTTTGGTAAATTACCACAACTTGTGAAATTGTTCCTCTAAAGAAGGTTCAGTTCTTTATATGTGCAGTTGAAAATAAGGCAAGCCATAGGAGAATAATAGAAAGTGCACTAAATATCCAGCCAATGTGTTCTGCAAAATCAATCAAAATGAAGAGACTATGAAATGAAAGTGATGAAACTACAGTGTATGAGCATCATTCGATTTTAGTGAGTATGTAAAATTTCTTGTTTTCAATTATTTACTATTAATATACAGATTCTAATTTGGAAAGAAACACACAAACTCACTCACAGAATCCCTAATAAATTTCTGTCAGGAAATTAAACATTATTCTAAAAATGTATCAAACATATATGAGATTCTACCTGAGCTTGAGTATGCAGCTCTAACATGGGAGATTGCCATTAAAATGTAATCATAAAATCATGCATTATTTATATAGCTATAAAAGTAGCATTGAGTCTCCCAAGTTTTTTTATTATTATTGTACTATTTACCTCAAATTGCAAGTCTTCAACCTACTAAACATAAATGGATAGGCTATTTTAGAATATTATCTTAAGAAAACAAATTTTTTGATTATCTTTCACAAACCTTAAAAGCCCAAAAGGCAGAAATAATCCCCTTAACATTAATTGCTGTTTTCCTAAACGAACTGTTCTCATTACTCTAGTGCCCCCAAATAGAAATCTCATTAAAACACCACCCCTTTGTTTTCAGTGTCTACTTTGAAATTGAGGGCTTGTTTTTTTCTGGCAAAGAATCGGATAAAGCTTCAAACATCTTTTGGAATATTATTGTACTCATTACAGCTTGTTGTTAAAGCTACAAGTACTGATATGTCACAAATGAGATTAATTTCATCTTCATTTTCGCTTTATTTGTAGCAAAGTGCTACTGCTGCTGGACATTATTAAATATAAACCACATGATAGTCGACTTATTGTCATGTAAGAAGCAAATAGTTTTAAATATGACACCCATTTATTTAAAAAGTAGAATTGGCTATTGATGTGCAACAAACCGACTTCTTAATTTTGGAAGGTATGCTTAGAAAAGAAAAGGGAAAGATAGAAACTCAGACCATGGTCTTATAGACTACACTGTGTTTCCTTAAAGCAGCTCTGTGTATAATGCAGGGAGTGCTGGAATAACAAGTGACTTCATCCTGTACAGTTCTGAGAGTGAATCTGAAATCCAACAGCACTGTGTAGCAATATCCAAGCAATGTTCAGTGTGGATCTCTTGAACTCCACATAGACTTTTCTTGACTTTTCTGCTAACCTGATTGTACACAGTAAGGATTTGACATGCTGTGTTTGAACTGGGGTATCAAAGACAATTGTGGAAATGAGTCCTTCATAATTTGTGGGCCACTATCTGTTGTTATTGCCACTGGAATCCTCAGTGATGAAACTGTAATTTAAATGTGGTGTTACATTGTTACTCAATGTGTTGTGCAACATCACAATTTAAAAGAAAAAAAAATAGTAGTCCACTAATAAGTAATCTTCCTATTAAATTCAAATAGAACTGTACTAATCTTGGATTAATAGCAATCAATACTCATCTAATTTCAGTGATTCTCTTCCATTATGTTCCTATAATTATTACAGATTTCACACTTAACTTCTAATAAGCAGCTTTTATGCCTTGTCAGAAGAGGGCCAGAGCATCAGCCACAAGTGAAGTAGGACGAGAAGGGAGGGAGCAAATTGTTCTTTTCATCTATTTCCCTTGCTCCTGCTTGGGGATCCTGCTGATGCTAGAAACCATGGAAGCTCCCTTTTGAGGCATGACACACAAGTTGAGAAATGGTGGGCCCCATCACTGTGTGAGCAGCCTCACAATCACTAATAAACAACATTCCTGGGAAGTGAGTATTATTATCAACCCCATTTTACAGATTGTAACTAAGGCATACTGATTTGCCCAAAATTTCACCGAAAGTCTGTCGTGGACTCTTATGTCCTGAGTCCCAGGCCAGGGCCTGAATCACAAACATTTTCTTCCTTTCTAGAAACTGATGACAACTGCATTTAATCATGCATTTAACTGGGTATCTAGTATACCCACGGCCAAAATGCATTTGATGACAGTTACATCTTTGGCCTAGAAGCTTGTATATTATTATTTATGTGCTGGTCCAGAGAAAAAAAATATCACATTAGCTGCCTTATCAACATTTTTCAGGGGAAAATAATTCCCACATGTAAATTAAAAAAATATAGGATTTTCATTCCAACAAATGATTGCACTAACTCTAGCTTTGAATTCAAAGTATAAACAGCATCTACAAAATTATCCATCCCCCCCACCTCACTCATACTGTGTTTCTGTTTTCCATATGTTATCTCTAAGAGACTCCTACAAAAATAAGCATGCAGGAAAGCTTGAGGGAAAGTGGTATTTGACATGTTTTCCTTATTAAAATCTTTTGATGTCCTTCAAATATATAAAACCCAAGATCAGAAAACTCTGAATATGACTGTGCACACACTGGTGTTCCAGTTACATCATAAACCACTCTGCCATTGCTCTTGTGGTTACAATGATACTTTCAATAGGTAGACTTAAAGTTAATAGGGATCTACGTTTTGAATACCATATGTCTGATAAATAGATCTGGTTCCTGAGTTTTGAGTGTATAGGGACAGCAAACTCTGTAGTAGGGTTTCGTTCACCTTTCAAAATAAAAATCAACAGTATTTGAAATACGTTTTTTTTTTCTGCACAGGTAAATCTCAGGATTAACAAAGAAACAGTATAACACTGAGGATCAGATTTTCAAAAGTGTACAAATACATTTGCACATTCCTCACGTATGCAGGAAAATATTCAACAGGCACCTGCAGATCTGGTATTTGTATGGATGTATGGCCAGCTACCCACCTAGCTAATGAGATGCACCACAAACCTGATTTACACATGTTTCTAGGATATTAAACTGTGTTAATTAGGTGTATACTTAATTGTATGTACAAGTTAAGAATCATTCCTTGAACAGACAAAGAGTCAAAAATGCCCATTAGTCATGATGGTCCTCAATTTATCTGCACAACACTTAAGGAACAGTAAAGCAGATTTTGAATTATAGATGTATTGTCTAAATTAGCCTTGTCTACACTAAAGTTTTTTTCTCTTTAATTTCCCACCATTGCTACAGTCAGTGCATCTGATGAAGTGAGCTGTAGCTCACGAAAGCTCATGCTCAAATAAATTGGTTAGTCTCTAAGGTGCCACAAGTACTCCTGTTCTTTTTGCGAACGCAGACTAACACGGCTGCTACTCTGAAACCAGTCAGATAGTGGTAGCTCTAGTGTAGACAAGATGATGGCATTTTTACCACTATGTATTCACTACCTTACAGAAGAGGGCTCTTAATAGGTAGAGTGAATTTAGAAAAAAAATGACAGGTTTCAGAGTAGCAGCCATGTTAGTCTGTATTCACAAAAAGAAAAGGAGTACTTGTGGCACCTTAGAGACTAACCAATTTATTTGATGAAGTGAGCTGTAGCTCACAAAAGCTTATACTCAAATAAATTGGTTAGTCTCTAAGGTGCTAGAAAAAAATGTTATCTAAACTTTGCAAATTTCTATCACTTGGAATTAGTACATAAATTCTCTAAAAACTACTATTTTCTGAAGGCCAAATTCTGTGCTAAATTATTTCAATATATTATAAAATACATTTCCTGTTTCCTTCCCCATATGTTTTACATAATACCTCAACACTGGTGGTCTTTATTGCATTTTGGGGAAGGGGGCTATTTGCTTGAATGCAATCCTAAAAATAATAGGATTATTCTCATCTTTCATTTAGCTTAATAATACACCACATACATTTGTCAATCAAATTAGAATTACTGTCAGGCAATAATAATGCATTTTAGTTTAGCCAATATCAGTCAGACCTGATTTATTTGCTTAATACAAATCTAATTGACTTTCAGGCTGCACTTCTCTTTTCAGCTGTTAACCGACCAAGTACATCTTTAATTTCCAAGACCGATGGTTTGGTAGCAGTTGAGAGGAAGAATGATTTGCATAAGGCCCCAGAAGGGTGCCAAAACTCTTCACGCTTTAAACAACAGCCTTTATTATTCTGTAAGTGGATGTGTTGAATTTTCATGCTTTTGTTTCCAGTTCAGTCCTGACAGAAAAGAATAAAGTAGATTTTGCCAGCACCCCTGCTGTGCCCTGGGGGAGAAATTCAATGTGCCTCATTTGTCTTAATTGGAGAACCGCCCTTAGCACCAGCTTTTTCTATGAATATATTAGCATAACAGACAGAAAAGTCCAAACCCACTTTTTTACAGAAGTATTTTTTTTATTTTCTTTTTAAGAGAAATAAAAACTGTAATGGAAAAAAATGCATTCAACATCTCTTAGGCTTTTTACTATTATTATTGTTGTAAAACACTTTATACAGGAAAAATGTATCTAACCTACTTTATCTCTCCAATGTTGTTAGTGCTGTATAGTGAAAAATGTGATAAATACCATCTCTGACAGAGAGCTGAAAGCTGCTCTTTATTCTTCATAATGTGCTAATCCTATATATTTGTTCTTTGCTTGGTTATGTTGCTTTTTCAGATGGAGGAGATACTTTTTGCACATAGAGACTGATGTGCAGTAAGTATGAATGAATCTAGGAACAAAAAAATCGTACAGTAGTGAAATTATTAGTCCTAAAACAAAATGCAGTTATCTCTGCCAAAGCAAGATTTCAAGCCCCATGCCTATTCATTTGAGAAATATTAAATTCATCCTCATATTTTTCATTTCACAAAAGAACTCTAAATCTAGACTAACAATCTGTGCAGTTTTAAACCATTTCTAAATCAGGGCTCTCCCAGTGTCAGATTGAACTAATGGGATTTAAAGGGTAGGGTTTGTTTTTTTTAAAGTATTTAATTTACATGTTCCCATAACTGATATTAATCCTTACATCTGTTAAACCAGTCAGCCGTTGCTGGCACAATGAAAAAGATGAAAAACGTGGAAAATAGGTAATTTCTTAATAAATTGTGATGGATACATTTTCTTGGAAACATGGCTTCATTTCAGAAACGGACGAATCCATATTTAGTCTTGATATTTTCTCCCCAGGGATCTAATCTCTCTCAGTCACACAGCCATTTAACTAGATGCCTTCCATGACTGTTAAAATAAAGGAGGTGGTGGTGGTGATGTTTTTTTAAAGCATCTTGCAAAACATGTTGAAAATGAAAATATTCTTTGGGTCAAAATTTTTCAATTAACTGGAGGAGTTAATGGCTTTAGGGTCTTCTTCCAGCTGGAGCTGAGGTGGGATAGTTAGCTTAGCCTCCTAATTCTGGTATATAAATTCTTTGTTACCAGCTCTCTGTGACCATTTATCAATTTAACTAGTAATGTTAAAAGATTCTTTCCCACCTCTTCCTCCTCCTCATTATTCCATCACCCCTCTCTTACATACACACACCCTTAACACATACTCAGTTATTCTTGGATGAGCTGTAAAGTCTTGGAGAATAGGGGTAGACTGTGCTCTTTCTTGTGCAAATGAATCTGCAAAGTAATTATTTAGGAAGATGTGTTTTTGAATGGTATCTAGGCATCCCACTCTACTGTGGTTTCATCTACGTTATAAAAATGACAATGGCTGACAATAGTTAGCTGATAATCGTCTGCTTTGCTAAACAAACAATCCAGCAAATCCAAAAGATGGGCACTCTTCTCTGTCTCTCAATCCTGGCACCTTCTGGCTGAATTTCCATGGGGACAATATTCAGATTGCTTAGCACAGCATCCTGTCTTTTCTAAACAGAACACAAAAGAATATCCCCTTTGTCTAGGTGCCAGATTCCAAAAGGTATTAATTTCTAATATGGTTTGTTTCCTGATAAGGAAAGAAACTTTAAATGGTTAATTTAGTGCAAACAAATTAACAATAATGTGTGGCACTTCCTGAAGTAATGTGGTGGTGGGGAAAAACACCTTATCCATGTTATGCTCTGTAATCTCTCACTTGTGATAAATGGTTTGCGTATAAACCAAAATGGGAATTTACAGTATGAAAGGGTAACCCTGCATATATCCGGGGTTTATATCGTTATTATTATTTGTATTACAGTAGTGCCTAGGAGTCCCAGTCATGGACCAGAACTCCTTTGTGTTAGGCACTGTGTAAACACAGAACAAAACGATGGTCCCTGCCCCAAAGAGCACTTGAAATGCTATAATGGAACAACTGCACCTGCATTGCTGTAGTGCTTCAGTGTCAACAGGACGAGTTCTTCCATCTGCCGGTTGGTAGCTAGGTCACTGGAAGAAGTCTTCCAACAACCTAGCACTGTCTACACTGGCAATGAGGTCAGCTTAACTATCTCACTGAGGGGTGCAGGGTTTTCATGCCCCTGAGCAATGTAGCTGGATAGACTTAACTTTGTAGTGTAGACCAGGCCTAAATAATTCATAACAATTCTAATCTCTTTTATTTCCAGATTAACCAAATCAATACGTAGAACAAACAATTCTCCCCTCATACAAATTGGAATTCTGAATGGTGTGTAGCCTCAGGGATCTTGTTGATTGGATATGGTCCTTCAGAGGGTTTGATCTGACCTCTGAGAGGTCCTGGATGGTAGTGCTGACCTATTGCTTGTCATTGTATTAGTCACAGAGGTCCATCTTCGAATTCTCCAGGAGCATATTCCATTCCCATTCTGTTCCATCTACAGCCATGTGTCACCTTCATTAGGTTTTTGAAGGATAAATGAAAGATGGGGGATGTACTCCACTGCCCATTCATCCAATCCCCACCTCCCAAATCCCTCCAGGCCTTCTCATGTGGGGGATGGGATTTACAAGTGTGAGTGGGGAAAAGAACCCTTTCTTCACTCTGCAGCCAAAGCTAATCTCAAGAGCAGAGATGCTCAATGTAGTTGTATGGAACCTTCAGGTATTACTCAGCAACCACACACTCAGACAAGTGTTCATAAAACCTAGCCTATAGGTGCTAGGAATTCCTTAAGAGATCATGCCCCCAAATTCTCTTATAGAGTTGCCATGGTGGAAGGAAGAGAGGGGAGTAGCTTACCCTCTCATACTACCTTATTGGATGGAGTTATGAATAACCTGCATCCTAGAAGATCACTTGGAAAGAGTCCACAACAGGCATCACTACAAGGGCCTGCTAGGAGAAAAGAAACTGTCCCTATACAAAGTGAGACAGGGATGGGGAATGGTCTTCAGCTTCTCAAAGTCAACAAGGGTAAGATGGAGGGGCTGATGACTTTTCTGGGGGAAGGAGATAGGTCTTGGGACAGAAGGTGGTGCATTAGCCAGCTGGCCGGCAAAAGGAAGCATATGCAGAGTTCATGAATTTTTCCCTCTATGTTAACATCTTGCCCTCAGGCTTGTGGACTGTATTGTATCACAAATTCAGTCTGTGAGTGAGTGAATTCAGGGTGGGAAGTAAATGTTCCAACCATTTATTCATGTAACCATCTGAACTGCATGGGCAATAATTACATGTACAAATATAGATATTCAATTAAGTTCCATTTTTATGTACCGGTAAGTATGCCTCTATTTAAAAAAAATTGGTCCACTGTTAAGCCTTAGTACACATACACACTTAATCATCTGTTTCCAATTATATCACTCCATTTCTGAACTGTTGTGGATTTGTGAAGACTTGTCCACATGTTTGACATGCAGTACCTCTACACATTCTCCATTCATTATGGAAAATGAATAAATGTACCATCTGTGATGTTCACAAGTCTATCCCAGATTTCTACTCTCAAGTCCAATTCCCTTGTGTAGAAGGGGCTAGGGATATACTGTGTGTTCCAATAAGCGCCCAACCAAAAGGAGGCATTCACTTCTCAAACACATAAACAGCACCTATTCATACATAACATAAATAATGTTCTTTTCCAAAAGTATGGTTTTCAAGACATAGCTGACTGAGGGTAAGATGGTGTCATTCTCGCTTTTCATGAATAAGGTAGTGTGTGAACTCCACAAGCCTTATGTAAAGCATCTGTGTCCATAGAAAGTTCTCTCACTTTCCACGTGATACATGGGTTACCACTTAAAGTGCTTATTTCTAATCAAACTGTTAAATAGGCAACTAAAACTCATACAACTTGCTGCCACGTTCTGGGTTGCCACTTCCATAGTGCTGTAGTTAATAAAATATATACCTTTATAAAAACAAAAAATAACTATTTCCAGTTTTATGTGCTGAAACAAAGCCCATCTTACTGTTTTTTTTGACCTTGCTTCCATTTGAAAGTATGCATTTCCTCAGAGGTAAAACCAAGAGCTGTAATGTATAGCATCTGAGGCCAGTGCAATGAACTGCGTAAATAAAATTTACCTATAGAAAAGAACATATTCCAAATATTTTTTCAAGTTTAAAAGTTATAACATTTGCACTGGCATTTGTGTGACTCAATTAACTTTTGTGAATGGGTTTTTAATGTTCAATGGTTTAGTGTGATAGGTCATACTTATTTTATTATCTTTATTCAAGTGATAGAGATATTACAATGCCCACCTGACGTTTGATTCCTAAATGCCATGCAGATAGCATTATCTCAAGCATTCAATATGATAAATGTAGAATTGAACTACATACAACAAACTATAGTGATCATATATGGCCAATTTATTGGTGACATTACTGTAGTATGTATAAATATTTGTGCCATACCTGCCTCACAGCAGCCTTCAACAACTGTTCTTGGCTGATAAATTTTATACAATGTTGCCATCTTCAACAGAAAGGGGCCCAGACTTTGAGTGTTCCATGTTGCCTACTCTAATATTAAGCTTTACTGCACACATTGGATCCAACATATCACTGGCCTGCCAGAAAGCCTTCAAAAGACATCTCACTGGCTCAAAATCAAATATGTACCCTGGCTGTTTGTTGGACTAAATGACTGTACCATTTTAGACAGTGCTGCAAGATTAATGATTACACTGGTTGACCAATTTTCACCCTTGGGGCAGTATTACAAAGATGTGCCTTTTTCATGCACCTCCTGTTATGAATATCAAATGCATCATTCCTTTTGCCATAAGTGTTAATAATGGTCCACGATGCCCCCGTTTCCTCCCCCATCAAGGAAAATTAACATGGCGTGCATATAATTTATCTTGTTTCTTTGGATAGGCATATACTTACATGTCATATTATATGGGTTATTCTCCTAATCACATAGAACACTTTAAAAGTGTACGTCTCTGGTAGAATGAGGCCTCTGGCACGTATTTTTGAGCCAAAGCAAATGAACTGTTCCTTCTCCTTGTCATTCTTTACAGGTAAAAGCTATCAGAGATCAACCTGTCTTCCAATAGGTTTATATTCTTCTCTCCGAGCCAAAGACCCTGTCTCCTTGACTTTGTTTTGTTATCTCATATGATTAAAAACACAGGAAAATTCAGGAAATATGCTTTATGAAGATGTTCTGCCCACTTATATGTGGTAAAACTGCAGAGAGAATACTGCTATTGGTAAGCTTGTCTTTTTTCTATAAATCTGTTTTCCTAGATTTATAATATACTGTGTGATGAGTGGAACTGCAATTTTTCCATTTGCCCTGGTAATTACTTTACATTCAACTTCCAGCTTTGTGCCTTTCTTTTCTCGCAGTACTGAGCTGCTCTTTCTCTCCTGCTGCTCGTGTCAGAGGCAGTTGAACTTGGAGGTCAGCATGAAGAGAAAAGAGCAATATAACTGCATGCCACAGAGGCCAGACATTCAGTAAAATCATGGAGCATCTTGTCAGGGAAACACCGTTGAAGTTCATGGGAGATTCACCACTTTCCCTAAGGAAATAAGAATATTGTATTGTCAAAAAATAGCAGTCATCCCTTGACAGTAACATGCCAGGAGAGAGAAAAAAATGTGGCAGTATTTATTTTACAATAAAACATATTTTCCTTTTCTCATCCTTGCTCTTACTTTCTTCCCAGTTTTCTCCCTCCATCTCTCAATATTTTTATTTATTATAGCTGAAAGAATATGTATTGAATAACTTATTGAACAGGTTTGTGTCTCTTTCTGTTTACGTATTATTCATAAACACGTCACAACAGTCTCCGATGTATTGTTATTCGAAACTATTCACAAAAATGTTTTCCTATAGGAATAGCTCATGAATTGTTCATTGCAAATATTTGAACTTTGAAATTCATTTTGTGTTTAGTGTCATGGTGTAATTTCTCCCTCAATTGGTTTATTTAACAAACCAGTACTGAGAAGTCTGAATATAGAAAATCACAATCAAACATATACTAGAAACTTGGTTTTGTCAGACATTTGAGCTTAAAATGTTCATAAGTGTTGGTGAGATGCAAAACCAAAAAGATCCAAACACAGTGAAATCGAATTTGGTTTAAAACTCAGCTAAATAGTCACCCTGTGCTCAGCTCTAATATACATTCTTTCATCTCTGTTTTTTAATCTTTACCCCTTACTTGGCTCATCTTTTTGCCGCACCTTTATTATCACTGATCTAAAAATAAAATCTGAGGAAAATTTCAAAGTCCTTCTAATTCCACAATTTTCTACAAGGAACAATTTTTGATCTCCTTATAGTTTTTCCTGAAAAAAAATTACAACTGGATCTTTTAGGGTTTGAAATTTTTATTTGTTTATATTTTTCTGTTCTTTTCCCTCCTTTCTCACCCCCCCCTTTTTTTTTTCTACTGAAAAAGGGAAAACGTGAAAATAAGAGAAAGTGGGAAAGGAAAAACGATAAAAAGTGGAAACGAATTTTTTTCATTTTCCAGTTTTGCCAAAAGTGACACGTCTCCCCCCAAAATTCATTTGTGAACATATTCTATTTTGAAAAGGGACATTTTCAGTGAAAAAACAATAAAAAAAATTTAACCAGTTTTACCACCCCTATCTTTCTCAACTTTCACCTGTCCTATGTTCTTCCTCTTTAGTTCTATCAGTTTATTTTGGCCTTTTCTACACTGGGCCTCTAACTGTACTCTACACAAGTCTAAACCAGTCTGAAAAGGATGAAAGATGTCAAATGATGCCATAGTTATACGGCTACCAGGTCTCAATAATCTTTTCTTTAAAATGACTGTTAGAAGCAGGGTGACTGATATTCGACAAGATTGGCAACAACCAGAGAAGGTTTTGCAAGCAAAGTCTAATGACCACTAGTTTGAGTGAAACCTTCATAGAGGAAGGTACTGCCAATCTCTGCCAACACAGGACCCAATAATCCAACCCACACTAGATTTGCCCACCCAGGAAGGACATGTTGCAGGCATAGCTGTCTAGCAAAAGCAAATCACAATGAGCTAGCCTGGCCAAAACTCAACCAGAAAAAATATTGTGTGGGCCCTCCCGATACAGGTGCAGATCCTGAACTAGTGTAAACTGTCATAGTTCTGTAGAAATCAGTGGTGCTATGACAATTTACACCAGCTCTGGCTCTGCCCCACTGTGCTTAAGTCTGGTTCAGGTAATATGTATTTAGCTCCCAATACAGATAGGGCTTTCCTTCCATTTTCCTTAACAGATCTCTTATTTTCCTGATTCTTTCCTACATTTCTTATGAATAATAGAAAAACTAGCTTTCTGAAAAACTGAAACTGAGGGATGCCTCTATTTTTATAAAGATATAAACATCTTCATATAAAGGAGAGGAATATTTCTGGGCTGGCCCACAGTTCTGTTTCTTGTCAATATTGAAGAGGGAGTCATTTGTCATCCTGACCCCACAACTCAGATCAAATAAATTAAGTTTTAGCTTGTTGATTCCAGTAACACATTAATCAATGACAATCTCATCTGTACAACAGTTTACTCGGTCAAGCACAACCTTCTCTTGATTCACTGGCAGGACAAAGTTGTCTATTTGAAAAGCAGATAGCTGAAATGCTTTATCCATCTAACAGGCCATTCTGTCTCACCAGGATGTGGAGGTGCTATCTGTATTAGCATGATGAGTGTTTCGCTGCATGAGCTTGAATTGTTCTTTGCACTAAAAAGTCCTTGCATTACCTTCTGTCTCCCATGTTCAGTTACTCCAGGAAGCTGCTGGCAACACTATTTTATTCCTCACTGTCACTTGGTTGGTATGCTGCTGCTAAGTTGGGTAGCTCTGTTCTCAGTGATTTGGGACCAAAGAAAGGTCTATGATTAGGTTTTCTATGAAATGTAGATGTGACTAGGCTTTTCAAATCCATGTAGTCCCCACATAATTTAACATAATTTAAGTCTCTCATTTCCTACCATATAATTATAATACATTAAGCTGTTTCACAGATACTAAATATGAAGTGTACCGGCACTAAAGTATTTCTTACCCTAATGTTATCAAGTCTGTAATATTTTAACAGGAAAGAAGACCTAAATGCAAATTTTCATTCTCTTTGTATAACATTTATGCAATAAAGAATGAGTTGAGTACATGATTTTTCATTTCTGGATAGCTAGGAATAGTAAAGCATGAGCTGCAGAAGAAAGCATTAATCTCTCAAGCTGCTAAGAAATGAAATGTCACAGAGCAACTTGTTCCTCACTGGCGCTTTCCCAGCATAGCTTTTTTCAGGAGATTCTTCATCAGACGGAAAAAAGATAATACTTTGTCTGATCATATTAGATTACAACACATGTATAGTCTTTCATGCATTCTGAGTTAGATTCCACATTTGGAATACGATGCCTTTGTATATCACTTCTTTCTCTCTCCTTTACAAATTAATTTAAGATTATTCTGGAAGGTTTTTTAGGACATTTTTACATTCATGTTGTCATAAAAAAACATTTTAAAAAAATCTAATCAGTAAATATTTTCCCTACAATTTTATTTCTAATTTTGCTTTGAAAAATTCAGTTACCATACTGTCATCTTGGTTGCTATGACTTTTTTCTGTGTGTGTATGCGTGCAAGTCCATGCAAGCACATGCAAGTGTGCACATCAAAAAAGCACGATTAGTTAGCTACATTTACTTCTGCTATTGGTTGAGATGTTCATATGGGGTGAAAATCACCCGTGGGCAGAGGTTTTGTACAAGCACTTGGCAAGAATTAGCAGAACTTTTGCCCTATATTGAGTACCTAAGTGGAACTGGAGTGATCTTAAGACCTTGTGTGGGTCTTTCATGGAGGGATGAATTTCACTTATGGAGAATAATTAGTTTTTTGATATGTGCATTTTTAAAAGGAGCCATGATCTGTAGGTGATGTTAAGACTTTCAGGGACCTGATCCTGTAGTCTTTACTCAAGTCAAGCTCCCATTCTCTTTAGAAATTTTGCCTGAGTCAAAATTATGAGATCTGGTCTCTGATGGAGTTAATGACAATGAAGTAGGAAAGCTGGCAGATGAGAATGTACCTGTGTCTTTTATTAATCCCATCTAAAAAGGTATTTCAACAATATTTAGTTACAAAATATAATTTACTAACATTCTGTCATTGTTCCATGTCTTGAACTCCCATTTACTTCAATATGAGTTCAGTGCTCAGAAATGCTACAAAATCAAGCCCAATGGCTATATTTTGAGGGCCTGACCTAAAAACCCACTAAAGGCAATGGGGTTTTCCACTGAATTCAGTGGGCTTTAGGTGAAGCCCTTAGGAAGAGGCAGTTTGGAACTCAGATAAAATTTCAGTCTTACATTGCTAACTAATAATTCCATTTTTGATGCAGTTTCTGAGAACAAGGAGAAAAGCACAGACACTTCTTCAAACTGAAATCATTTAAGACCCTGACTGATCTGATGGAGACTGATCTCTACTACAACAATGTAAATCCAGAGCAAATCTGTAATTACATGGCATTTATAACAGCATTATGGAGAAAAGAATGCATTTGATCTTCTATACATTGTCCTCTCTCTGTTTTTTAAACAAAATCCTTGTCTATATGAGGGGAAACTGACCTGCATAACTATTCAAGAAAAACTATTCTACTAGAGCAATTCCAGTATAACTTCGGTCTGCTCATCAAGTGGAATAATTATTCTGGAATAAAGTTAGTTTTATTTTGGAATAGAGTATCCACACAGGGAGTTAGTCCAGAATAGTCATAGTGGAATAGTTGGCCATCTTCTTGTTCAGTGTTTGTACAGCATGTAGCAGATCCTAGATCTTGACTACAGCTCCTAGGTGCTAGTATACTACTACTAATAGTAATTAATGATTTTATAGAATAGCTATTCAGGCCAATTTCCCCACATAGACAAGCCGTAAAGAGAGAGAATCTGAACACCTTGAAAGCTATAGGGTAGCAACTGAAATTATTTTGCTTTCTTGCTTACATCAAACCCATTATGCTAATTTACGGTAGCTTTTTGTTTCATTTTCTTAGTAGCTTCTTAATTTTTAAAATATCTGCAAGAAAATTAGAAAATTACATAATTCAAATTTTTCAAAAGTCATTGTGAATTAATAAAAATGCTCCGATTTCACAAAAGAACTGTCAAATTTCATTTTGATCATGTGACGATGAGCGTTCCTGGGCAGGATCTTTTCAGGATCAGGTCTTCAAACACTAATCCTGCAAACTAAAGTCTTCAATGAATGAATGAAATTAGTAGACAGCAGGTCTAAAACAAAAGGAAGTACTTCTTCACACAATGCACAATCAACCTATAGAACTAGTTGCCAGTGGAAGTTGTGAACTCCAAAAATATAAGTAGGTTCAAAAAAGAATTAGATAAGCCATTGATGGATTTATCCTCCATTAGTATTTGCCAAGATTGTCAGGGATACAACTTCATGCTGTGGGTGTCCCTAAACCTCTGACTGCCAGACGCTAGGACTGGATGACAGGGGATGGATCACTTGATAATTACCATATTCTGTTCATCCCTTCTGATACATCTGGCACCAGCCACTATTGGAAGACAGGCTACTTGGCTACATGGACCATTGGTTTGACCTGGTATAACCCTTTTTATTTTCTTACAAAATATAATTAGTCCCTCCCAAGAAAGGGATATTAAAAAGGTACCAGACGTAACAAATATAAAAGGAACTAGTATAATCAATAGACAAGGAGATAGAAGACTACTTAAAGTAGCAGTGAACAGAGAAATTAGACTGTCCAGCTGAGAATAAGCAACTTGTTTTGTGTAAATGTACAGTTGGTCAGACAGACCATACAGGCGTATATATCTGGTTTTTAGGCATTTTATTATTATTTAGTCTAGGGAACAGCTAGATTTTTTGGAAAGATAAACTTTCAGAGCAAGTTGCTCATTTTACAATGAATGAAGTTATCCACATTGCCTTCTTGGTTACTTTCATCTCACAAAGAGAAAATTAGATAGCTAGATATTTGACCTATGTTGGCAGCAAAACACTTTTATATTTTAGGGGAGCTGTTCCCAAAAGTGCAAGCCATTTTGAAGTTAGCATCTGGAGAGAAAACAGCAGGTTTATAATGTTCCTATCATCTCTTCCCACAGTCAGTCCGACTGGCATGTTTTCTAGATACATTTTAGACAAGCATGAAGCACTTAAAAGTGGTTATTCTAAGGATGGTCCTTTTTCCACAATAGTGCCACCACTGGTACCAAAGTTGTGTTCTGAAGATATGCAGGAAGTAAAAAATAAAAAATAAAAAATTGCCAGATAACAGTTTTAAGGATCTTGCCTGACAGCTGTAGACTTCATCATGGAAATAGGTATTCACTGTTATTGAAATAGACTGAATTTTAGTATTGTTACTGTCAGTGTGATTTTTACAGTTTCAGCAATCTTTGTGAAATATAAGCCCTCCAGAGATCTGTGTCTGTTTGGGAATGAAGTCCAGTATCAATTCTGATTAGACATGGCTGAAGTAATATTTATTTGCAATATATTGTTCCCTTTCAAATATTCCTTTAATTATGGAATGTATGGTCAGCTTAGAACCCAGGTTTTCTCCCACTGTGACTGCAGGAAATTGTCATCTTTCAGATTCATTTCATTTCTGTTGTCACTACAAAGCGATGCAGATATTAATTAACTTCACAAAGCTCAATTTGGTATCACTACCATTAATATGATTTTTTGCTTTTACAAGCTGCATATTGATCCTCCATGCAATCCTAAAATATTCTCACCAACACAGCTATCATTCATAAAGTAATTGTACATTTAAGGGGTCTGCAAAATAAGATCTATAATAATAATGCCATAGCACTTTTCATTGGTAGATCTCAAAGCACTTCACAATCTTTTAAAGTATTTAAAACTTCACAAAACCCTTGCAGTGGTCGGGGGGAGGACTTCACTCCTCCCACAAACTGTGGAGCAGTGCTCTACAGCAGCTCTGTCTGTGTCTGTGCCCAGGGATGTTTTGGGGAAAGCTGGGAGAGAGAGGGAAGATTTTTCTGACTCATAAGCAAAACCACCCCTAGACAATGCTTCTGTTTCCTAGAGAACTGCAGATTAAAGAACCATATTATAAGCACTATAATACCGTGCAAAAAGGTACACATAGTGTAGGGTGACCAGACAGCAAATGTGAAAAATCAGGATGGGGTTTGGGAGTAATAGGCACCTATATAAGATAAAACCCCAAATATCGGGACTGTCCCTATAAAATCAGGTCACCCTAACATAGTTTGATAAGGAAGGATCGTTCTCAGAAAATTCTGTCCACATTGCTCAGGAAACTGTGGTAGGAATAACATAAAAAGCAAAAGAGAATATTAAGAATTCAAATCATAATAAACTTACTATGGTTATAGCACCAAAGACCTCAAAGCAATTTGTAAACAATAATTAATAAACCCTCATGCCAGACAGTCAATCACTGGAAGTGAGAAATCTGAAAAGTACACGGTACATCATATTTATATACATACTACATAACTGTGGGAACTCAATGAATTTTTTGAATGAAAAGGGTTTTTGTCAAATGGCCTTTTTTATTTCACTTAAAAATTGAAAATATCTTTTGACTTTAAAAAAACCCTACATTTTCAGTTTTTAAAAAATTGCTAAGTATTTCAATAAAAATGTAAATTTTTAAATGAAAAAAAATCAAACAAATTTTGCGGAAAATACCAAAACTGGATCCATAATTCTTCAAAATTGAAACTTTGACATTTCAGGTTTTTTTGTGAAACTTGTTTATCATTTTTTAAACCAGCTCTAACAGTATCACAGACAGAGGTCATGTAATTTTCAAACTAAATTAGTTCTGTGGTTATCCCCTGAACTGCACCTACAATGAACAGTGTTGCTGGCATGGGCGGCAAGTACAATAGGCCAGCCTAACCCTGGCTGTGGCACCATCCATGCTCCGCCCTGAGGCCCAGCCCTCACTCCCCCTCTCCGCTGACGGCGAAGAGTTACGGTTGTGCCGCCTGACTTTAGAGTGCTTAACTGTGTAACCCTGATATTCTCTTTAACACAGATATTTGTATGGAATAAAAAGAAAATTCTCGGTGCTGCAGAAGAATTAGTTTGGTATGGTATAATAAATTGTGCCATGCCTGCACTGAGTTAAAACCTCTATTTAGTCAATGGACTGCCTGAAAAGTCCAATAAGCAAAGATCTCCAGATTAAAACAAAAGAGAAAAATGAAAGACGTAAAGATTTCAATACCTTTTCATCTCCCCTCTGCCCAAGTAAAGAATCTTTTGCCCAATCCCCTTATCTTCATTCTCCCTCTATCCAGAAACAAAGGAATCGAAAACACTTCTTTTAAAAGAATTAAATGCGAGAGAGTTTTTATTTATGCTAAAGTGCTTCAGGCCTGCTTGAGATGGTTGTCCAAACTACTCCAACCCTATCAGCAATGGGTGGATGGTACATGAATAAAAATATCTTTCTCCCATGGGGGGGGGGGGGTTCAAAATTCAGAGCCCCTTTTAAAACCCAGCTAAAAACTTATTTATTTAATTATGCTTTTAACTAGATCATTAACTGCTTTATTAGTTTCACTGTTATAAAGCATTCTGGGGTGCCATCATTAAGGGCTCTATATAAAATAACATGACTGATTCTTTAATTGTGGGTGGACAGATATTTTTCAAGATTTGCTGAATTAAGTCCATTTCTTATATGACAAGGAGACATTGATAGCTTTCTTGTAGCATAGTACCCTTTTCCCCAAATTAGAAGACTTCAGGTAAGACAGTCTCCGATAATGTCAGGTTTCAGAGTAACAGCCGTGTTAGTCTGTATTCGCAAAAAGAAAAGGAGTACTTGTGGCACCTTAGAGACTAACCAATTTATTTGAGCATAAGCTTTCGTGAGCTACAGCTCACTTCATCGGATGCATCCGATAAAGTGAGCTGTAGCTCACGAAAGCTTATGCTCAAATATTTTTGGTTAGTCTCTAAGGTGCCACAAGTACTCCTTTTCTTTCTCCGATAATGTGTGCATTCTCCTCTTCATTACTGATCACTGTACTTGAAGAAGATTTAAAGTCTCCCCATGGCAGACTGCTGTGTTTGTCAAAAGTAAAGAGCTGTTCACAGCCAAGACAAACTATAGTAAAAAAAAAAAAAAAAAAAATGGTATGAGTTCTGTTATAACTGATGTCCCATTGTACCCACTTACAACTAATATCTTCCTGGGGCTAATATGACAGCAAAGAAGTAGAATAGATTGATAATAGAAAGTAGATTTCCAATAAGAGTCTGGCACTACTTGGAAAACTGGAAGAGCCGGTTGTTACAAGGCTTTGATCTTAACACCATCAAATATGTGCTTGTTATTTACCAAACATGGGTTAGATACTCAGCCGGCGTCAATGAAACTATGCTGATTTACACCCTCTGAGGATCAATGCAGCTATACCAATTTATGCCAGCTGAGGGTCTGGCCTCATTTCTCAAAAGGGGGCTTGATATATTTATCAAGCAGTTCTCAGTTGTGTAAGGGTTGGTTTGTTTTTTACAGTGGAACCTCGGGAATGGAGGTTGTTCATAACTCTGAAATGTTCATAACTCTGAACAAAACATTATGGTTATTCTTTCAAAAGTTTACAACTGAACACTGACTTACTACAGCTTTGAAACTTTACTATGCAGAAGAAAAATGTTGCTTTTAACCATCTTAATTTAAATGAAACAAGCACAAAAACAGTTTCCTTGCCTTGTCAAATCTTTTTTTTAAACCTTCCCTT
Source organism: Lepidochelys olivacea (assembly GCF_965140295.1). NCBI lineage: Eukaryota > Metazoa > Chordata > Testudines > Cheloniidae > Lepidochelys > Lepidochelys olivacea. Next base: position 80,203,259 of record NC_140415.1, on the reverse strand, counting down.
TATGCTTTTAGTAATTTATGTTTAACACAGTACTGTACTTGCTTTTTTTTTTTTTTTTGGTCTCTGCTGCTGCCTGATTGCATACTTCCAGTTCCAAATGAGGCATAGTGGTTGACCAGTCAGTTCATACCTCTGGTGTTCATAATTCTGAGGTTCTACTGTAATATTAGATTAGATCTTTGATATGGACTTCATCAGAGTCAGCTGCTCCCTGCTGCTAAACCTCCACTGTCAGCAGTTTTGTAATCATATTAGCTGAGGACTTAGTGCATGTTTCAAGGCAATCACCATCATCACAAAAATAAACAAACAAACATTCCCATTTAAAGTGAAGGGGCAGTGGCATAAAGGATCAGTATACATAAACTTGGCGACTTAGTCATTTCCTCACAAAGTCAATCGCTCCCTTCGTACAGGGAGGGGATGCTTCAAAAACAAACGGCTTTCTATTCTGTAGCAATGCCTGAAAGAACTTGCACTGCAGTAATCCTAATTCAGGGGCAATCTATTAAGAACTCAGCATTACAGATCCTGAGAATCAACTGATAAGAACATTCTTTTTTTTTTTTTTGTTTTAGTTAATCCTCTTAAAGATTGTACTAAGTAATGAAAGGGTGGGATGAAAGAGGCCTTTTTTTATTACTGGCACATACATTGCTTGTGTAAATGTTTCATTAACACACTGCTTGACCAGTATTTAATTCTCCCTTCCCCCTTTGCTATGGTGCTGCTGCAGCCTGCGTGACTAAACGTGTGATTTAACACATTTAATAGAAAATGCACACACTTGAATGCTGCACTATTCTTTGGAGAGGGAGAGAGAAAACCCATTGGAGAGGACATTTTGATGTACAGTTCTTTTTTTATATGTGCTTTAAAATATTACTTCCAACCACACACCAGTTTTGGTTTTATTTTCCTAAGTTTCCTCTAATATATGTTTGTCTCTCACAAGCACCCTTGGGCAAGCTGACCTTTATTAAGCATGATGGCTTTGAAGAGATATTTATACGTTCTTATTTTCTTAGCGGAAAAGGCAAAAGGGATTCAGACTTGCCCTTTCATACACTAGAGTACAAACAATATGCTACCCTTTAAATCCAAGGGTACTGGTCAACAGTAGAGAGAGAGAGAGATTTTAAATTGCTGGGTGATGGCTTTTAGCATGTGTTGTGTTTTTGCATTTGAACCAAAGGGTGTAGTTTTCTTTATTGAATGAGGCATTTCATATTTCCCTCCAGTCATATGATTACAATCCTAATGTTCTGTGTTCTGTGGCTAATCTTGTAAAGCCTGACAGTTTTCATTATCTTATTCAAACAGAAATATGACATTTTCCACATAATCATTAATTTTGTAGAAATAAATAAGATCTTTGTCATCTCTCTGTAATATATACTCAATAGAATTGAGTAGCAGTAGCTGAGCACTATTCAGTATACAGTACTTGCATGTTATCAGTAATAGACATATGGGCACGGCCACCTCTCAGTTACACCTTGTAAAGACTTCATGGGAGTTACTTTAGGTTTACATCAATATAACTGAGAGTAGATTTGGTCCAGGTTGTGTGTAGTTTGCATAAACGCAAAATATAATTTGTTTTTAAAGAGGATATTATTTTAAATTAGTAATGAATATGAAGATGGGGGAAAAAAAGATTTATTATCAGAACTAGTCTGCTGCTTTTAGTGTGTGTGTGACAAGTCAAATTGTTTACTCAGTTGGTATTTTATCATAATGCTCTATATCTGAAATTAGAATTATAAATGGAAAATTGATTGAAAATATACTCTGTATGCCTCAATCAGGTAATTTTTTCAGACCCATTTTGTTATGTTAAGATTAATATTCAAGATTTTTTTGCTACAAGCTTTCCGTCAGTACAGTTAATATAAGTGCCACATTTAGTTTGGTATATACAAGCTTGTTTGCTGCCATGACCATGATCTGGTTTCAAAGTGAATAGATTCATTTGGATCAACAGTCCCCCCCAGGGGTAAATGCGTAAATGTATTCAACCTTAGTCAGAGCTAAAAACATCAATACCTTCATAAAGCCACTTTGATTTGTATTGACTAAAGTGGTGCTGCTAATTCACATACATCATTGTTTACTTCACAGAGCTTTTAACATGGTATTTGATTTATAGAAATAGCGATTCAATTTCCGCAAAGAAGTGGTAGGCTAAGACCTCCCCCATATTCTTATTTCAGCTCTGAAATGCCAAAATGAAAGAAGAAATCTGTTGTCACCATGCAAATAAATTGTTCAATAAATGCTCAGATGTACTGCATTTTTTACTTCCATAGTAACAGGTAATAGCAATGTACATCTGCCAGATAAGGTACAATCAATTATCTAAGCATGTCCCTAATGTGTTCACAGCAAAATCATTGATTTATATCAGATCAGAAAGTGTTAGTGAAATACATTTCTCTCTCTCTCACACACACACACACACACACACACACACACACACCCCATTTCAATAACAAACTTGTAAGAAAAATATAGCAAAAAGATCTGAAATATTGACATTAATTTATTTCATTAAGAAGCCACAATGAGTGATTCTGTACAGGAAACACTTAAGCACATTGCTAAACCCACATAAATAGCATACCACGTTGCGTACGAATAATTGCAGCACTTACATTTGGTATGAGTTTAGAATTTTTGTTTGATGTTACATCCAATGCAGGCTTGAAAGCATCTTTTGTAGCTCATTAACTCTAAGCAGCTAAAAACTAATGGCTTGAAACAAGAACTTAGTTAAATGTACATACAAGAATATTTGATTTACTGTAGAAGTGTTAGTAATGTTTTTTTAAACTTTCTTCCTTCTAAGGTGTCCTGGCATATAGCCAGATCTTACAAACAGATATGCGCACACACAACTTATGCTCACCCAAGTAGTCCGACTGAATGAAACTACACACATGGTCAACGTTACATATTTCATCATATGCATCTGATGAAGTGAGCTATAGCTCACGAAAGCTTATGCTCTAATAAATTGGTTAGTCTCTAAGGTGCCACAAGTACTCCTTTTCTTTTTACGGATACAGACTAACACGGCTGCTACTCAAAAACGTTACATAGTGTATAAATGTTTGCAGAATCTGGCCATTGACTGTTTCCTCAGACCTTGTCTACAATGGGAATTTACCCAATTTACAGCCATAGGTGTCTACATTGGTGCAATCCCTAGAGTACATAGGAAAAGCAGCTATTTGCACCAATGGAGTTTACTGAAAAGTCACTATTTGCATCCATGGAATTACTAGTCTTTGCCTGTCTACAGTAGGGTTTTACACTGATGTGATTACATTTGTTTCTGTGCACCAATGGCTATCATCACAGCTCAAAGTACACAAAGTCTCAGATTAAAGTTTTGCAGAAAGGAAAAATCTATATAGCTTTTACTGAGGAAATCTGAGTTAGATTTTGAACTAAAATTGTAAAAACTAAGTTTTTCAATAGTATCAATATGAAAGAGAGAAATTTGAGGTACAAGAAAGAGCAGTTACTTCATGAGGATTGCATTTTTGGGAAGAAACTATTGATAAACAGAATATTTTTGTGCCTACAAGAGAATTCACATTTCTAGGAAAAATAAAATTAGAAAGCTTAGAGACACTATAGGACTCATCAGCATCTCAGAGTTAATTAAAGGAATGAGTGGAAAGCATCAAGGCTTGCTCCCCTCTGCATGAATAATTCACCGCTTGTATCCATTATTAAAACCAGTTACTTCACCACAATAATTTCCAGCCTGAGATGGATTGGTCTCAGAAATGAGAGATAAATTGCAACAAGGCCTACAGCTATATTAATAAATTGAAATGAACATTTATTTGCTCATCTAATTAGAACTGTAGTTTTTCCAAATAGTGTAGTAATGCATTACCTTGACAGCCAATACCTGCTGTAAGATATAATTAACAGAAGTGTTTTTTCTAAGATTCAGTATTTTTAAAAAAATGTTCATTTGTTAATTTTGTTCACTTTAAACTATCCATTTTTAGTGATTGTGCTCCTCAGTTTGTCTTGCTAGGGCTGATGAGATCAGGGCATTTGAGGTACCAGTATTTAGTCATAAACCAGCAAATAAAACATACCTCCATAACACAATCCACTTTAGTCAATTCTCTTTGTTAAAGGTGTCATGAAATTTTCCCTTGAATAGTATCTGAAGAAATTAATCATGGTTTCAAAGCTTTGGTTAGTACCCCACACCCTTAGACAAAGAAATTAAGAACTCTGGGGATGTTAATTCATTCTTGCAAATTATTTGACAGAATATTTGCCCAACTCAGGGATGGAAGATATATATAAATTGTCATACCAGCGTTGGGCTCTTTTCAGGCTGTTGGAATAGTAGAACTGTTATAATAACTGTGTGTGTGTTTGTGTAAAAATTTCAGATTTCCCTTTCTACTTCCTCCTGCAAAAATGAGAGAAGAGCCAACTGCTCCAAAATACTGCCTGGTCTTTGCATTGAGCTTGCTGATTTGTGCTTAACATTCTTCATCTTTGTTACCCCAGGCTCAGGTCTGCTGATGGAAACAATAATAGGAGCAAACAGTCGTTGTCATTCCTCTCCCTTCCCCCCGCCCCCCGCCCACCGCAAACACACAAAAAACTGGTTACAAACTGCAAGCTTCGAGCAGGCACGGAATTTGCCCTCCACGCACTGCCCCATTGGCCTGACTGGAGCTGCTCCCCTTCCCCAAATATAGAAGTCAAACTATGCCTATGCAGACAGTGTGCACAAGCTATCACCATTTAAACCACCACACCATCTAAACCTGCACATAATAGCAAGCCTATAAGGACCTTGAACTCAATGTGGGAAAAGATAAAAAGTGAATGGATTGGAGCAGGGGTTGATAATGTCAAATCATCAGCAGCGAAGTGTTGCCTTGAATCATAAAATCATAGAATATCAGGGTTGAAAGAGACCTCAGGAGGTCATCTAGTCCAACCCCCTGCTCAAAGCAGGACCAACCTCAACTAAATCATGCCAGCCAGGGCTTTGTCAAGCCTGACCTTAAAAACTTCAAAGGAAGGAGATTCCACCACCTCCCTAGGTAACACATTCCAGTGCTTCACCACCCTCATAGTGAAAAAGTTTTTCCTAATATCCAACCTAAACCTCCCCCACTGCAATTTGAGACCATTACTCCTCGTTCTGTCATCTGCTATCACTGAGAACAGTCTAGATCCATCCTCTTTGGAACCCCCTTTCAGGTAGTTGAAAGCAGCTATCAAATCCTTCCTCATTCTTCTCTTCCGCAGACTAAAAATCCCAGTTCCCTCAGCCTCTCCTCATAACTCATGTGTTCCAGTCCCTTAATCATTTTTGTTGCCTTCTGCTGGACGTTTTCCAATTTTTCCACATCCTTCTTGAAATGTGGGGCCCAAAACTGGACACACTACTCCAGATGAGGCCTCACCAATGTCGAATAGAGGGGAACAATCACGTCCCTCGATCTGCTGGCAGTGCCCCTACTTATACAGCCCAAAATGCCATTGGCCTTCTTGGCAACAAGGGCACACTGTTGACTCATATCCAGCTTCTCATCCACTGTAACCCCTAGGTCCTTTTCTGCAGAACTGCTGCCTAGCCATTCGGTCCCTAGTCTGTAGTGGTGCATGGGATTCTTCCATTCTAAGTGCAGGACTCTGCACTTGTCCTTGTTGAACCTCATCAGATTTCTTTTGGCCCAATCCTCTAATTTTTCGAGGTCCCTCTGTATCCTATCCCTACCCTCCAGCGTATCTACCTCTCCTCCCAGTGTAGTGTCATCTGCAAACTTGCTGAGGGTGCAGTCCACACCATCCTCCAGATCATTAATGAAGATATTGAACAAAACCGGCCCCAGGACTGACCGGCCCCAGTGCCCTTGGGGCACTCCACTTGATACCGGCTGCAACTAGACATGGAGCCATTGATCACTGCCCTTGGAGTCTAATGATCTAGCCAGCTTTCTATCCACCTTATAGTCCATTCATCCAGCCCATATTCTTTAATTTGCTGTCAAGAATACTGTGGGAGACCATGTCAAAGGCTTTGCTAAAGTCAAGGAATAACACATCCACTGCTTTTCCCTCATCCATAGAGCCACATATCTCGTCATAGAAGGCAATTAGATTAGTCAGGCATGACTTGCCCTTGGTGAATCCATGCTGACTGTTCCTGATCACTTTCCTCTCCTCTAAGTGCTTCAGAATTGATTCCTTGAGGACCTGCTCCATGATTTTTCCAGGAACTGAGGTGAGGCTGACTGGCCTGTAGTTCCCCAGATCCTCCTCCTTCCCTTTCTTAAAGATGGGCACTACATTAGCCTTTTTCCAGTCATCCGGGACCTCCCCTGATCACCATGAGTTTTCAAAGATAATTGGATAGATCGGAAGACACAGAGGCCTGTCTATTCTACAATATCGAACTGCTGCTGAGCACAGGTGTCAACAACAGGTGAAGCTGCACCAGTGCTGACTCCAGTTTAGATGAAAGCATAAAACAGGAGAAAAACACATTCAGCATAGTTTCAGCAATGGCCTACAGTATTCAGCACCACTTCAGCTGCATGCATTGTTGACACCAGTTGTCAGTTCAATTTTGTGGTGTAGAAAAGCCAGAGAGGAGATGATGGAGGATGGTTATTCTAGTCCAGGTACGAGATAACCATGGGAAGGTCTTTTGCAGACAACATGGTTTTATTCTCTTCCCTAAGATTACTTCCTTAAATAATGTCCCTGATAGATCAAACTCATATGAAATAATATCTACCTATAGATTTTGCAGTGCAGCATTTTCAATAAGAAATATTTTTAAATGAAATAAATATAGAGATACACACATAGTTTGCTCCATAGATTGTGCAATAATGGTAAAATGGTTTCAGAAGAATAGTAAATCCATAGGATATAAATCAGAAGAAGGGGCTAAATTTGAACTTGCAGTTGTTTTTATTTTCTGGATCCAAGCACATAAAAGAGATTTGAATGTGCAGCCTGCTTCCTCCGGGCATGCATTCATCCAACATGTGAACATTTGGCTTGTGTGCTTAAAGAAGTATGTCAAAACTGCTTTGTTAAGAAAGAAACAAAATAAAACAAAAAACACCCCAGACTGACAAGACTTGGTTTAGGGAGCTAATCATATTCGTTCTTCTTCTAACCCAAGAAGCTCCAGTGTAGAATTTAAATGAAATAAATGATGTTTCAAACACACAGTTAGTGATTTTATATGGTCACTGTCATTTTTCTTCTTCTGGGAATTCAATTTGTTCCTGTTATGCCAAGGTCACAGATTGGGGAATCTTAGTGAACATTATGTCTCTGCCTTTGATGTAAAGGGTCAGTGCATTAGTACAAAGGAGAATTAATCCAATGTGCTGGCTCACCAAATGATATTTAATTTATTTTAAATGAATGACTGTGGGTTCCTGTTCTTAGTTTCCATCTGGGCAAGCAGAAGCAATCCTTCTACCAATCAAAAACTTCATAAATGAATATTCAAGAGAAAGTATTACTTCATTGTCAGCTCTAATTGCTAGTTTTACCTTATTAGTACAAGCTTTTCTGTAGCTAAATCTGACATACATTTGTTTGCACACTGTTATTAGTCAAGACTCAGTGAAGTCTTGTAATTAACACCTCCACATTATCTCATGCAGTGAAAGCAAAGACAAAAACAGATTACTCACTTTGTTTCAGCTTTGCTCTTGTTTTCTGATACAGAAGTACTTAAGAAGAAGTGTAAGCTCATCAGAGTTACATATGGAGGCAACAGAAACCATAAAAGGGATCTCAGGAAGCAGTGCCTGAAAGTTCATTAAGAACTGAACAGGAAGGCCTGGTCTCTGCACAGTTTCAGTTAGGGATGTGATATTCTACCTAAAAAGTTGCACTTGTATAAGCCTAGTATGGATGCAGTTATAATGATATAAATCTGCTTCTCCCCATGCATCTTATTCCCCATTGCCATGGGAATAAACTATATCAATACAAACACATTTATACCAGTATAACTGCATCCACAATGGAGGGATTGTACTGCTTTAGCTATACTGGTACAGTTAAGTGGTACATCTTCTGTGTGTAGACATGGTCTAATACAAATATCCTGATTTAAATTTCTAGAATGCACAAATGTGTCCTGCAGGCTCATAATATACATTTTATTCATTGTTCAGACTTCTAGCTTATCAAGGACAAGCTCTGAGCTTGACTCCATTACTGAAAAGGAGAAATTAAATATTTTCAATAAGTATTATTTCATTAATGAGCTATAGAATGGTTTCACAACGCCTGTAGGACTACTAATCAGTGGATACATAGGTGTTCCCATGCTGGAGCAAACTAGCAGTGGCCAGTCACAGTGTCTGAGGAGAGGAAGATTCCCTTCATAATGTTCATAGCCCATTGTAGAAATGGGAAAGTTTATTTTGTGATCCCACAGGTGATAAATTTATGCCCTAAACTGAGATTTGACTATTCTTTTCATAGTCTCACATTGCAAGCTGAACGTTACCTCTCTGTTAGGTGAGATTTATCTTCAAAGTTATTTGGCTCCTAAAATTCCAGCACCTAATCTGCCAAAACCAGTAAATTTCAAGACCGTTACATGTTACATTTTGTAAACTGCCACTCCAGTTCTGGGGGGAGGAACAAACTAAGATAGCTATAGTAGTAAAGAGAAATTATGTTAATGCAGCAACACTGTGGCCTTTCAATTAACAAGTATTCCCAAAGCAATATGGAATCCAGTCATTAAATTATTATTGTACAGAGCTTGCCTGAGTTAAATATTCTGATAACAAAGCTTGTTTACAGGATAGAAGCTGACCAAGAACTTTCAAAGAATTAATAGAAATACCAAATTTCCCAAACTCTAGAATTAGACTTTGGAAAGGCAATGATTTAGAATGACAGAAATCCATGTTGATGCTATGCTTCATTGTAAATAGACGTTGCCATCACAATAGTGCTTTTTAGTTGATACATGTTGCATCATTACCGTTGTTATTGATCCAACAATCCCATATGTTGTTGGTTTATTATTTTGCTCCTGAAGAAGAGCTATTTTAAATGATTAGGTCACAAATGTTATTGTATTACTGTGATTTGGAAGAATTATTAAATATGGATAGCTTCATTATGCAGATCCCAGAGGTGCTATATATGATACGACTCTATTAGTTAAATTTCTGTTGGAGCTAGCAGGTGCTTATGCACAACTGAGGCTATCTGTATTTTATCTCAATCCCAAAAATACTGCCACTAAATGTTTTCAAGCACTTTGCCTTTGTGCATATTTTGGCAGCACTGTACTGGGTTCTGCAACAGAAAAATTATGCACATAAAATATAATTTATCCACCTCAGGTTCTTACGTTTTGGTTGCAGTAGACCATTATGCAATGGACTTCTGTGCTAAAATAGAAACGTAATGTTTTGTAACCTTTCAATGGGATTGCTAATAATAGCATTGCTTCACTATTTTGGCAGGGCCCAAAGTCTATAGCCACCTAAAGTGAAATACACACTACAGTAACCTAATCATAAGATTTCTCGAGGGTATAGGCAACATTTTTGTACACATTCATATTCTAGAATTGTTCATGAAGGAAATATTTCAGTACTCATTTCAAAATAAATGTGGGTTGTTTCTAGTCCAAAAGGGACAATATAAAAATCCCAGTTAAGAAGTTATTGACACAGGACATTTTGTTCTTTATCTCAGGCCTTGTTTATAGTGGGGATTAGCCCTGACTTCAGTAGTGCTTGAATAACAACCAGTATAGCTGCATCAGTGCAAACCCAAAACACAAAAAGCCTTGATTTGCACTTAGTTGAGCTTACCCCAGTTTCAAGCAAATTGCTACCAGTTCAAATTGTAGTACAGTTGTCATAAATATAAAGGGAAGGGTAAACACCTTTAAAATCCCTCCTGGCCAGAGGAAAAACCCTTTCATCTGTAAAGGGTTAAGAAGCTAGGATAACCTCGCTGGCACCTGACCAAAATGACCAATGAGGAGACAAGATATTTTCCAAGCTGGAGGGGGGGAGAAACAAAGGGTCTGGGTCTGTCTGTGTGATGCTTTTGCCGGGGACAGAACAGGAATGGAGTCTTAGAACTTAGTAAGTAATTTAGCTAGATATGTGTTAGATTCTGTTTGTTTAAAGGGCTGAGAAAATAAGCTGTGCTGAATGGAATGTAGATTCCTATTTTTGTGTCTTTTTGTAACTTAAGGTTTTGCCTAGAGGGATTCTCTATGTTTTAAATCTAATTACCCTGTAAGGTATTTACCATCCTGATTTTACAGAGGTGATTCTTTTTTTTACTTTTTCTTCTATTAAAATTCTTCTTTTAAGAAACTGAATGCTTTTTTCATTGTTCTTAAGATCCGAGGGTTTGGGTCTGTGTTCACCTATGCAAATTGGTGAGGATTTTTATCAAGCCTTCCCCAGGAAAGGGGGTATAAAGGTAAGGGAGGGTTTGGGGGGGAAAGACTTTTCCAAACGAGCTCTTTCCTAATAATAATAATAATACTGGTTAGACATTTGGTGGTGGCAGCGAAAGTCCAAGGGCAAAGGGTAAAATAGTTTGTACCTTGGGGAAGTTTTAACCTAAGCTGGTAAAAGTAAGCTTAGGAGGTTTTCATGCAGGTCCCCACATCTGTACCCTAGCGTTCAGAGTTGGGAAGGAACCTTGACAACAGTATTCCTCATATACACTCAATGTTTGCACTGACAGCTATACTGGTTGCTGGCCACAGATTACTGAAATTGGGACTAGCCCCTCACAGAATGTAGGAATTTGCACTCACCAGGAAATTACCAGGAAAGAGAGGCAAACCTTTGTTGTCTAGTGATTAAAACACTGATCTGGAAGTCAAAAACCCAGGGTTGAAAACCTGACTCCATTGAAGTCAAAGGCAAAACTCCCATTGACTTAAATCAGGCCAGGATTTCATTCTTAGTTTCTAATCTTGGATCTTGACATGGACTTGTGTGACTTTGAACAAGTCATTTTACTTCTGATTTTATTTCACCCTCTGTAAAATGGGATTAATACGTATCTGTTTTCCTAAAGCACTTTGAGACTTTTAAAGGAAAAGTACTATATAAGAGCCAAGCATTATCTTATTTTACTGAAAAGATAGGGCTGCTAGTGTTTAATATGGGAACCCTTTTCCGACATATTCAATTGTTATTAACATACAAGTCATTTTATACCATATTTTAAAAGATGCTTATTTGATGCTAACGGCATGTAAATAGTAATTTCAGAAATATTGGTTGTTACAAGCAGTTAACATCCATTTTGTTGGTTGACCTCTTAAGGAAGGTTAATGGTCTAAAATCTGCTCATTAAGTATAGTAACAAATGTTTTTCAGGGAGGTTATTGCTGCCATAAACTCTAATCAATGGTTCATAGGCAGCAGCCTCTGGTTCAGTGTTCTGACTAATGAAGAATTCACTATTTCCAAACAGTTAATAAAGACTTTTCACCAATCTGCATGCAGAACCATGATTTCCTTAGCTTGTAATTAACATTGTCCCATGGGTGCTAAATCCCACATCTCCAGATCAAGATTCCATACTAGCAAAGATGACAAGCATTGAATATAATACCATTTCACAAGAGAGTGTTTAAATTGGCTATTTTAGCCGAACCAAACAAGTTCTAAAGAATAAGGACTGTTGAGTCTTTAATGAATCTGCTTGCTGAATCATAGCAATGACCCTATTTTGTCATGACTGAAAATTTTACACTTGAATATTACAGGCTAGAGCCTGGAACCAGTTAATGAGCTACAAAGGGTTGTGGAGTTTTGTTTTTAAGATTGAGCTGCTGTTGGTATAAGAAAAACACTAGAGAGCACTAATAAATATATGCCTCATAACAGTAAAAGGAAAAAGGTACATCTAACCTTTCTAAATAGCCTGAGGGCAGTGTTTTGCTTTCCAATGAAAAGGTCATCCAGAATGAATTAAAGTTACTTTCCTACTGACGTCTAAGCATGTGGCTTCACTTTGAAAGCTAGAATAAAGTTGCTCTTACAGTTACTAATGTATCTTCAGGACATGGTTTTAAAGAAAGCACTGCAAAGCATGAGTCACTATAACTGGGAAGAATTTGTGACACAGTTTCAATTTGCACAGAAAAACAAAAATCCGAAATAATATCTTGATACCTACATTCTGAAATACAGTAGTCAATCAATGCAAAATGAAAACTTAGATCACAAGATGGTAATCCATTCTGTACCCTTCACATGAGACTTCATATCATGCAGGCCTTGTCATTCTTCAGTTATTCAAGTTTTCATTGTCTTCCTTCATTATATCCCTTGTGTGAAATCCTGATAGTCAGTGGCAAAACTACTATTGACTTCAATGTGGCCAGAATTTCATAGCTGCAGGGGAGGGGGGAATGTCCTGGAATGATCACCTGTGAATGTGAGGGTGGAGGTTTTTACAGGCCAAATAAAAAAAAGGGTATGATCAACCAGAAAAAAAGGAATATTTGGGTAGTAAGGAATAAACTTTATTGCATTTTTTTAAATGGGGAGACTTGGTCATTTTGTGTACCCTACTATGCTGCAATAATAGATGACTTAAGGTGATTTTGTTCTATGTATCTAACTAAAAAGAAAAAAGTACCACTTACAGCTATTAGCAGTATGTTTCCTTCCTCTTTCATATGAAATTTATTTTAGAAATTGTGAACTATAAGAGTCATAGGAAATACATTTTATTCAGAACAAGCTTGTCATAAATATAAAGGGAAGGGTAAACCCCTTTGAAATCCCTCCTGGCCAGGGGAAAGCTCCTCTCACCTGTAAAGGGTTAAGAAGCTAAAGGTAACCTCGCTGGCACCTGACCAAAATGACCAATGAGGAGACAAGATACTTTCAAAAGCTGGGAGGAGGGAGAGAAACAAAGGGTCTGTGTCTGTCTGTAGTCGCCTTGGCCAGGGACAGAACAGGAATGGAGTCTTAGAACTTTTAGTAAGTAATCTAGCTAGGTATGTGTTAGATTATGATTTCTTTAAATGGCTGAGAAAAGAATTGTGCTGAATAGAATAACTATTTCTGTCTGTGTATCTTTTTTGTAACTTAAGGTTTTGCCTAGAGGGGTTCTCTATGTTTTTGAATCTAATTACCCTGTAAGGTATCTACCATCCTGATTTTACAGGGGGGATTTCTTTATTTCTATTTACTTCTATTTTTTATTAAAAGTCTTCTTGTAAAACACTGAATGCTTTTTCATTGTTCTCAGATCCAAGGGTTTGGGTCTGTGGTCATCTATGCAAATTGGTGAGGCTTTTTATCCAACATTTCCCAGAAAAGGGGGGGTGCAAGTGTTGGGAGGATTGTTCATTGTTCTTAAGATCCAAGGGTCTGGGTCTGTAGTCACCTAGGCAAATTGGTGAGGCTTTTTACCAAACCTTGTCCAGGAAGTGGGGTGCAAGGTTTTGGGAAGTATTTTGGGGGGAAGGACGCGTCCAAACAGCTCTTCCCCAGTAACCAGTATTAGTTTGGTGGTGGTAGCGGCCAGTCCAAGGATAACGGGGGTAATATTTTGTACCTTGGGGAAGTTTTGACCTAAGCTGGTAAAGATAAGCTTAGGAGGTTTTTCATGCAGGTCCCCACATCTGTACCCTAGAGTTCAGAGTGGGGGAGGAACCTTCATGTCAAGGTTCCTCCCCCACTCTGAACTCTAGGGTACAGATGTGGGGACCTGCATGAAAAACCTCCTAAGCTTATCTTTACCAGCTTAGGTCAAAACTTCCCCAAGGTACAAAATATTACCCCCGTTATCCTTGGACTGGCCGCTACCACCACCAAACTAATACTGGTTACTGGGGAAGAGCTGTTTGGACGCGTCCTTCCCCCCAAAATACTTCCCAAAACCTTGCACCCCACTTCCTGGACAAGGTTTGGTAAAAAGCCTCACCAATTTGCCTAGGTGACTACAGACCCAGACCCTTGGATCTTAAGAACAATGAACAATCCTCCCAACACTTGCACCCCCCCTTTCCTGGGAAATGTTGGATAAAAAGCCTCACCAATTTGCATAGATGACCACAGACCCAAACCCTTGGATCTGAGAACAATGAAAAAGCATTCAGTGTTTTACAAGAAGACTTTTAATAAAAAATAGAAGTAAATAGAAATAAAGAAATCCCCCCTGTAAAATCAGGATGGTAGATACCTTACAGGGTAATTAGATTCAAAAACATAGAGAACCCCTCTAGGCAAAACCTTAAGTTACAAAAAAGATACACAGACAGAAATAGTTATTCTATTCAGCACAATTCTTTTCTCAGCCATTTAAAGAAATCATAATCTAACACATACCTAGCTAGATTACTTACTAAAAGTTCTAAGACTCCATTCCTGTTCTGTCCCTGGCCAAGACGACCACAGACAGACACAGACCCTTTGTTTCTCTCCCTCCTCCCAGCTTTTGAAAGTATCTTGTCTCCTCATTGGTCATTTTGGTCAGGTGCCAGCGAGGTTACCTTTAGCTTCTTAACCCTTTACAGGTGAGAGGAGCTTTCCCCTGGCCAGGAGGGATTTCAAAGGGGTTTACCCTTCCCTTTATAAGCTCAATGTGTGTAATTATTTAGGAAAATTCCTTATCCTCATATTACTGTGTACCAATACCACACATTAAGGTGTGAGGTGCTGGATATCTGTGCCTCAGTTGTTCTGAGGCATGAAATGAAGACTGAGGGTCTACAAAAACCTGAAAAGTATAAAAATGGGCTAGACCCAAAATCCTGGATCCAAAAACCTCTGAAATTTGGGGTGATTCAGAATGCTAACCAAAACCTGAATTTCCCAATAACGCATTAACCCAAAATTTCAGATCCAAACTTCCTTAAACGTTGAGATATTGGAGATCTGAACCTGGGTCTGAATTCTGTGGCTTGGATCCATCACCAGGACTCATAACAACTGCACTTTTGGAATGTTTTATTCCACTTAGATATTTTTTGTTTGTTGTTTCATTACCTTCTTTGTAAAAATAATTATATTCTCCAGTTCTGTTGTGTTGGGTGGTTTATCTGCACACATGGAACTTCTGTGAGCCAGGTGGGCTCCTTCTTCTAAGGTTCCTAATTATGGGGAAAAAGGAGTGAGGCCTATTCTGACATTCCTGGGTGCAATACAGACCAGTGAGGAGGGGGTCTCACAACCTGCCCTGCAACCTTGCTTTCTCATAGTGCTTTGCTGCTGTAGCTCCCAACCTTGACCCCTCACAAACAGCCAAACAGCATGCAGTCACAACCTGCATGTCTGTGGATAGCTACAGCCTGCCAGCACACACCAGTCACACTCTGGTTTCCACCAGCTCTGGTTACCACTTGCAGGGCCCAGCACACTCACTGTCCCAGATTTCCCGCCATACATGTGTTCTGCAGCCCTCTCCTGAACAGCCCAGATACTGGAGGTCCATTGCCCTTGTAAGGGGTCAGTATACAACATTTTGCTACTTTAAATGGAGTTACTCACAGTTCATTTTAAAGATAACACTGGATTAGTTTTAATTAAAGAATAAAACAAGTTTATTTAACTACAAAGAGAGAGAGAGATTTTAAGTGAGTACAAGTATAAGGCTTTAAAGTCAGAAATGGTGATAAGAGAAATGAAGTGAAAAGGCTTTCTAGTTACTAAACTTAACGAACTAGACTTGGTTCAAGGTAAAATTCTTACCACAGATTCCCAGCAATACTGCTGACCAAATTCTCGAGTCAGGATCTGCCCCGAAGTCCAAAGCGCTGATTTCTTTTGTCGTCTTCGATGAAAGAGAGGTGAGAGATGGATAGGGAGAGATACTGTGGTGTTTTTTGCCCCTAGTTTTATAGTCCAGTCGCCCTTTGGAATGAATTTTCCTGAGATTTACCCCTGGATAATGTTCATTCCCACTGTGAGGATGGAGACATAGAGTCTTGTGGTGAAAGAGGTTCCATGATGCAGTTTGGTAAAATGCAGATAGGTCTGTTCCTACCCCTTTGCTTTCTCAAGGATCTTGCTTACTACTTATATGTAAACTAAGGTAAACACACATTCCTTTGTTTAAGATAGACCTGCTTAACCACTCCTTCCTCACTGGAGGTAAGTGGGTTTGAATATGTGCTACCAACATCATTCGGGGGAATTCATAACTTTACATATTACATTGCTACATACATTTCAGCATGATTTTATTGACCAGCGAGTTACTAGTTTTCAGATGATACCTCACAAGGCATATTTTGTACAAAGTGTATTACAGTAGTGAATAGGGTGTGCATAAAGGGGTGCATTTAGTCACTTGCTTATCCAATAGGAAAGCTAATTGAGAAGACTTCAGTAGGTTGAGAATAGCCTACTGAAATCCTAGACAAATTACAATGAAAAGAATATTGCTTTTCC
The DNA here is from genome assembly GCF_965140295.1 of Lepidochelys olivacea. Classification (NCBI taxonomy): domain Eukaryota; kingdom Metazoa; phylum Chordata; order Testudines; family Cheloniidae; genus Lepidochelys; species Lepidochelys olivacea. The sequence goes on along the minus strand of NC_140415.1, from coordinate 80,186,811 downwards.
CTTTTGTGCTATGTTATAGTTACAGCCTTCCAAACAGCAGTTGGCCCAGTCACCCCCTTCTTATGAGAAAATCCATGGGAGGGGAATAAAATCTCCACAAGGTTCCCCCTCAGAGATGTCTCCCAAGCCACTCTAGTGGGAATGGGGGCAATATATTTTGTTTCTTTCCCTGCTGTGGAACTTTCTGAGGAACTCTTAGCCAAAGCCAGTGAATTGCCTGGGATCTGTAGAGATGTGCACATCTCAGGAGCTTTGGGTCTCCAGTGTTTCCCCCCCGCTCCCAGTCATCATGGCTTCCTGGACTCCCATCATAGACAGAGCATTAGAAATGTAATACAGCCGCTGGCTAAGTTCAATTTCTTCCCTGAGTTCTGTAGAGCTAGTATGGGGGAATGGTAAGTTATCCACTCCTGTGTCACTTCCCTCAGGTGGAATTGTGGATTCACAGAGAGCTCTCCATGGGTTCAGGTGCAGGGTGTTACCAGATTTGCCCGTTACTTTCAGGTGAGCTCATTTATTAGGGTTAATCTTCTAGGGGGTGGGGGGGCGAGGTCTGTAATTCTATCAATGTACTGCTTGTGTCACTTGTGTTTTCATATGGCGCTCTACTTTTCCCTTCTGCAAGTTCCCTCCCAATGGAGCTATCCTGCAGGACCTAGGTTCCCCAAGGCTGGGTTTCTCCAGTCCCAGAATCAGATGAACACACACACCCACATTAACAGAACGCATCTGAGCAGACCGGGTCAATCAGCACTCCCAATCTGACCCCTTATACGCCTCTGGACTCAGCAGGCTGGGTCAAGCAGCACTTCCAAGCCATTACCCTTATATGCCACGGGCAACACACTGGAATAGAGTACGTCTGAGCAGGCTGGGTCGAGCAGCGCTTCCATGCTGCCACCCTCCTATGTCACAGGTTCAGCACATCGCTATCCTCACTTTCATGTTACAATTGTTCTGTTAGTAACCCACTTGATGAGCAAACCCTACAGGATTTTTGGACACTACAGGGATCTTTAGCTTAGGTGAGACGAGTGTTGCTGCAGAGCAAATTGGGAAGCCAAAAACACAAGAGAGAGAGAGGGAGAGACGCAACCAGTTTAACCATCAAAGTTATTAATTGCCAGGTAATAATCATACAAGGAGAGCCAAACAAACAAAACAGTTACAATATTAAATCTAGCTTAAATTTGATGACAAAAGTCAGATTTAGAAAACTATACCTGATCACACAAGTCAGGATTAGAAAGCTATACCTAGAGTAGGGGGGGAGGGAAACAGAGAGAGAGAGAGAGAGTTGGGTTCTCACCACTCCGTGACGCTTGAACAGGTCAGGGTTCCTAGGTGGTGGTGGTAGCTGGGGGTCCAGAGTGCTGGAGTCAGTCAGAACCCCCAGTATGATCAGTCAGGAGAAGATGAAGTCCCAATGGAATTGATGCAGAATTTGGATCCAGGCATCAGAACACTTAGTTGAGCATGGGTAGGGTTTTTTTTTTTGGTAGGGAAACAACAATGGTTCAAGGGAGAACACTAGATTTGTTTATGGGTAAACTGATGGCTCAAGGGTGTATACCAGTTGTTTTGTTCAGATTAGACAATAGGAACTGATCACTCCTGGCTATGGGCTGTGTTCCTTGGAGGGAATTCACAATACAATTAGGGACCTTCACTATTTTGGATACCAATAAAGGATTTATTACTAGAATTGGTTTGATAATTACTGAGCTGGATGTGTGCAGGTATGGGTTCATTAAAATCTGGAGCAGCGATCCCCGTCAAGCAATGCTTCCCTGCTTTTCTGGTCCCAGAGTTCCATGTGGTTCTTGCCTTGGAATCTCTGTTCTCCATTCTGTATGCTAATGGAGCTGCCTTCGATGTCCCATCTTCGATGCAAATGTGGCTAGGGGAGTTTCCTTAATCCTGTCACCCTTGTCCGGAGTGCTTTTGTTGTGTCTCCCACTGTCTTTTCATTGCTTTTTGTAAGTCTTTCTCCTGATTGGTTTTGGTTCAAACAGAGGCTGGGGGCGGAGGGGAGGTGTTCTTCATGCATGCAGGGTTCTGCACCCTGGTTCCCCAAGAACACAGAGCTGACAGGTAATAAGGGAGGATACGGCCATGGAGATGGCTGAGGCACCTTTCTGCGTGGCGAGGGAGATCCTCGCATGGAGGCTTCACCTCTATTATGAGCTCAGAGGCATGATCAGGGCCAATGTTTAGATAAACTTTAACTTCTATTTTGCTGACTTCTTGCTTCAGTAAGTTCTTAAGTACAGAAAATGATTCTGAGATGCATTTCTGGTGTTGGACTTTTGGACGGATTGTTACGTGCGAAAAGAGAAAAGAATGCAAAGTAAGGCTCAAAACAGAGAAATAGGCAACCGTTAAATGTCTTTATTTAAAGTATTTTAGTTTCATAAAATATACACACTTCATAAAATGTGTGTGTGTTATTTGGAAGCATCCCTCTGTTGCAGTTAGGTTCCACAGGAGGGTTCCAGCTTGTAAAGGTTAGCCGTGCAGAAATCAAGGCTTTGTGCATTTTTGCAAAGGTCACACTCATCAGCAGTTCCGGAAAGACAACTGGGAAGGGCTATAGTTACTACCCAATGATTGAACCATGGCTCTGGGTTTCATTTCCTTTAAGAATACTGCCACAATCACTGGTTGTGTCACCAAGAGATAAAGAGGCTGCTCAGTCACTTGAAATTCAATTTGTACATTACTCAAATCTACCCCACCTCTTTCCTTCACGGTGTCTAGCAACAGCTTGCTGGCACTCTGCATTTCAAATGCCTGAGCTGCAGGAAGCAGTTTAATAAATGGGATAGGTTTTGATTAATGTAACAAGCTGAAAATAGACAATGATGTAATGCGTATCTCAGCAAGAACCACAGACTCAGATCAGATCTGTGTTCTAAAAGGAGACTGCTGCAGCAGAGAGTTCATCCAAAGAAGCATACACTATGCTTCTATAACACCTTGAGGTTCAAAAACTACAATATATAAGATTTAGACCTGTAATCCTGTTATGTCTATGAGCACCCATGACAGGTGACTGCATAGTCATGAAGTTCAGGACTAAATTAAGTATATGACACTGACTGTGTTCAAGCAAGGACATTCTGGGCTACACCACGGAGCTCTGATCTTATTTGGAAGAAGAAATACTGCAAATATTTTTGGCTAATAGAAATGTAGGCGATGAGTCATTGTGGCATATGTAAAACAAAAGCCATAAATTTTTCATTTTCAACTGGTAGTCTGTAAACATACTGCAGCTCATACAGTTTGAAATTGTCACAAGTTTATCGTTTCTGTGGTGGTACTACCCGCCCATTGTGGGTATGTCACTTTAACACTGGCTTTGGTGAATATCACTCCTGGGTAGATATGGGGCTCTGCATGATAGGAAGTTTAATCTGCTTTGGACCCTATCCTGTCAGGCCCTCTACAAACAGAACTCGCATTGATTTAGGATTTTTGTTAGGAATTCATCAAGGTAATTCTTTAAGGTCACTTACAAAGCAAATAAACAAAAAATATCATTCTGCCTTTCATCACTGCTTTAGAATGGTCCAAGAGGGTATGATTACTTTATGTGATATGTAAAGAGGGTATAATTAATATATGCACATACTTTTTTTCTGTTTGCTCGCTACATTCAAAATGTCTAAAATATCAGGTCCCTCCTTTCCCTGCAGTCTTGAAATGTGACATCACAGGAAGCTGAACTTGAGTGCAGCACTGCCCACTTTCCAAAGAGGAGAGAGGGGATGTCAAGACTGGATTTCTGTGCAAGATTGTCTTATTGGAATAGAAAAGGAGAGTTTTGATTATTCTGAGTTTCCTGTCTGTTTCCTGTAGTGGTAAATGAAGAACTCAAAGGAACTTGGGGGGAGGGATAGCTCAGTGGTTTGAGCATTGGCCTGCTAAACTCAGCGTTGTGAGCTCAATCCTTGAGGGGGCCATTTAGGGATCTGGGGCAAGAATTGGGGATCGGTCCTGCTTTGAGCAGGGGGTTGGACTAGATGATCTCCTGAGGTCCCTTCCAACCCTGATATTCTATGATAACTTATAATTCTTCCTGTCCATTGTAAAAATAATGAGATTTAAATTCCACAAGATGCAGAAACTGTTACTCATAGGACACTGTCAGGGTATTTTTTAATTATCTTAAAAATTATTTCTCTTACTGCTGTTTATATAACCCTTGGAAGCTTGAAACTTGCATTTGTTTCATTACCAAGGGCCAGATCCTGCAAATTTCTACATTAATGAATAGTTCAATTGCTACTTGAGTGAGTACGAGTTTTCCAGGCTGACTCCGAGGTTTTTCTCCTGCAGTTGTAAGTAAATTGGTTTATCACTGTAAGGATTAGAATTGATCCAAAAATGGGAAAAAAGTGATTTGAGAATATGTTCACCTTTAAAACTATAAGATAAGTTCATTTGACTGTTATTGATAGGCTCATATTAATTATTGTCTGCAATTATTTGGTTGAACAGCCAGTTTATTAATGAAAATGCTCATGTGTCCCAGAAACATCATGAATTTAAGCACACACATTTTTCATCTGAAAATTTGTACGGAAAGAGTGTTATCATTAATTGTCATTCATTGTATTAGTTAGTTTCCAGTTTAAACAGTCTCACGCATCCTATCAGGAAACAGAATCAAAGTGTTCACTTGGTGACCAGGCACATGCCATGACTAACAAATAGCTTAAGTGAATAGTTGGCAAACAAGCTGTGGGCTAAAATTTGGTTGCATAAAGGATATTTTGTAGAAATCAGGATCAGTTTTCAAATGGTTCGCAAAAAGAGCTACAGTTAGATAATTTATTCACAATGAATAATTAAACCTACTCTAGTAAGGATGCTGATGAATGCTGAGATACTGGCAGATTTTTGTTTTGTTCATCTTAAAAGAAAACAGCATATTGTCTCTATCATGGGGCAGCAGCTTTTTATGGGGAGTTAGGGCTCACTCTGCCGGTGACTGGCTTATGAAGGCCCCACCTGGAGGTAAGTGACTGCCCCAGATGGCTGCTTAGTAGACAAGCACCTGGACCTAATAAAGGTTTTCCATGCTCATTTACAGGAAACTCCAAAGGGAGAAAAGAGGCTCATGTGGAGAGGAGCTCATAGAGAAGCCTGAGCCAGGGACCCTAGAAGCTGAGCTCTCCTGGGAGCCTTCTAGACAAGGTCTGTAACCAGCAGGCATCAAAGAGGGCCTGGTCTCAGCCAGTGGGCCTCCAGACACTAGCTGCAAGCACAGCCTGGCTAGGATCACTAATTGTCTCTGAAGAAGAGTCACAGTGGACAGACCTCCCCAAACTCCAAAGAAGGGCATGACTCTGGTAGGGGCAAGAGGCTTAACACCATGGGCAGAGATTGTTAATAAATTAGACCCTCCACATGGAGGTACTCTTTAGCATTTAACAATCTGTTTAGACTTGTTGATACCCTGGGCAAAGGGAAAATCAAGTAAGGGCTCATCTGCAAACTATGCTGCAAAGTGGGTAAGCTGGGTCAGACTGGAATGATGATAGTCCCATTTAATTTTGAGGAAAACCTATAACATTACATATATAATACATACAAGGACAGACAGAGATGGATAAGGTAAAAAAAAGTTTGAACTTCAGTCAAACTCAATAATAACAAAACAAAATTTCATTTAATTTGGAAAATTAAATATGTTTTTTAAAAAAGCTGTCCCTCTGTGTTTCCTGGTTTCAGCACGGTCTTGAAATGGAAATATACAACAAAAGCTTCTGTAGTCAGTTCTTGGTGAAAGCACATGCTTTCTTTCATTTCTCCAGTTTGAAACAGACAATCTGAATAGACAAAGGATGGGGGTGGGAATGTGACAACAAACAAGTGACTGGGCAGTGAAATTAGCACACATCTTGTTAATGCCAAAATTTGTTTGGTGTTTTATTTATTAAATTATATATTGCCTGTTTTTACTGCACCTCTTAAAGGACAGAACTGTGTTTTAATAAGACTTTGGAAGAAGTGTGTTTTTTAACGTTGGGACTTGAAGATGAAGACCATGGAGGCATGGCAGACTGAATCAGGAAGTGGGTTCTAGGTGTAGAAGCATGGGTGTAGTTTGTGGGGGGGGATGGTGTTGCCCCCCAAACTGCAAGCCTTGGGCAGGTGTGGAATTTGTCCCCCCATATGCAGCCGCATTGGCATAACTTGAGCTGCCCCCCGAAATATAGAAGTCAAACTATGCCTATTGCAGTAGAAGGCATGTAATGAAAGTAGGAGAAGAACATGAAGTGGCTTGGATAGGGTGAAAGGGGATTGAGAATACCAGAAGGTAAGCAGGAGGTTCGTTGTATAGGTCCTTCAAGATAGGGATGAAGAGTTTCTTTTATATAGAATGTGTTGAGGTCTGGAAATAGTCAGAACAGTGGACTAGATAGCTGATTTTTGCAGCACTGTTTTGGATCAATTAAAGATGGTAAGGAAACCACTTTCTCTCTAGATATGTAATACTCCAGGGGAGGGAGAACCCAGATCTGCACAAGGATTTTGGTGTTGGGAATGCAGAAGAGTATTTGGAGACGGTGTGGAGGAAAATACACTGGCTACATCCAGAGGATCAGTGGATGAAAGGAAAGAGAACAAGTCAAAATGACATCAAGGTTGCCCCCCAAAGGAAAGACAGAATGAGTGAACTGATATCAATAATAGAGACGCAAGGAAGAGGAGAAAGATGTGGAGTTCGGTTTTTGCCATTTTAAGTTTCAGTTACTGTTAGGATATCCTGAAAGGAAAGTCATAGAGGAAATTGAAGAGTCAAGACTGAAAAGAGGTTGTGAGGTGGTCATTGAATGGATCCATGAGACTGGATGAGGTTGCTCAGGGACAAGGTGCATCTCATTATGTTTGATCAAATGTGTAAAATAAGGTAGACTCTTAAGGTCAGTTTGTAGTATCTATCCTTCTGACTACTTACGTGGACACCATCGTCACCATAACATCCGAGAAAGGGGATGCATAAAATTAAGCCAGGTTATGTCAATCCTTCTCTTCCTATGCTAAAGCAATACTAACAAAAAGGAATACAAACTACAGCCTGCCTGAACCCTGCTGCGCCGGGGCCCCCCTAAGCCGAGGGCCCTGGGCTGCAGCCCCTAAAGCCCCTGCATTAATCTGGCCCTGCTGAAACGCTTCTGTTTTGTTTGATCTTTCTCTGTAAGTGTGTCAAGACTACAAAATCATGGTAATAATAAATATGTGTATTTATCAAGCTGTCAAATGACACACTTTACTGCAATTCTTTCTGTCCCTGTCTCCTACCTTTCCTATATTTTTCTCACTGCTCCAGTAAATGTTACCTATTTATTTCATTCTTGTGATGTTGTTGCAGCCATGCCAGTCCCAGGATATGAGAGAGACAAAGTGCGTGAGGTGATGTCTTTTATTGGACCAACTTCAAAATTTTAAATCCTCAAACTCTAATAAAACCAAGACGAGAGCTTCTCTCCTACCCTCCCCCACCACTCTACTGGAGCTGCTGCCTGCTTCAAATATGTTTTAAATGCAGGCTCTGTTATCTTAATCATGCTAATATTCTGAGAAACAGCCTAATATTGTACCAGCATAATGCTGATCTGCAAGTGTTATGTCCTATTGCAAACACCACATGATTCAATTACACTACATTTATAAGATGGTTTTAACATATCCACTCTGAGTTCAGATTTTCCATATTTAATGATGTCATACTATACCTAACCAGGTCAGGGCCTGTGTATTGTCAAGTACCAGTCAGTGTTTACTACACAATGTATCAGTTCCCCTTCCATCTTTCAATATAAATTCATTCCACTGAGTTTCAGTGCAGGTGAAATGATATACATTTTCATTAAAGAAAACTCTGTATTATGACAGCACTAAATGAATCCTCTGAAATCACTTTTAAAATACTTTATTTCCTGCAGTTGGATGGCTGTATGTATAAAAATACTTTCATTGACAAGAATGAAATATAGCTCATATCTATCTATCTATCGTGGGCCCTTCAGGTCATAGTTGGCCCCATTTACTTCTTTAATAAAAAAGGAAAACAAATTGACTAACCAGCATAGAATAACATAAAATCCATCAAAGTGGAAGATAATATTTTTCTGGAGTGATTCATATTCACACTTCCTTCTGTGAGACTTTCATATATTTGGTGACATTGTGAAATGTCATTGAAGAAAAGGCAATCTGGTTTAGCCTTGAGCAAACATACAAGCCGTAGAAGAACAGTGCATATGCAAAGCCTTTTTCTTCTTCCAAAAGGGACCGTTTATTTATTTATTTATTTATTTATTTATTTAATAGCTTAGGCTAGTAAGGTACTGCATTATAAGAACTTGGTGAGCAAACATGTTGTTCAATTGAATGACTTGAATAACAAAATCCCCCGCAGAGTGTTTCAGAGCTAACTGCATTTGCACTCTGCAAGGAGATCAATGCTTCACCCTCATTGATTTTCTTCAGTTGCAGAATGACGATTATGCACAATGTGAAACTGTATTCCCAGACTTATCCAATCTGATTTCCAAGGCAGCACTAAAAAGGCATGGTGCTGTACTGTAAACATATGGTTACAAAAGTACAAGGTATCAAATTTGTACTTCTGCTAATGCTGCATGTTAAACAGAAGCCCAATAATGTATGATGTGATCCATCTTACAAAAATATTATATTCGTGATAAACAGATGGGAGTATGGTGTGGAGAAAGAGCTTCCAAATACTATAAATGTGCAGAGATGCCAAAATTAGAAATGGAAATGCATTGCATAGATTCATTTAAATCCCAAGACATGTTAAAATGTAGTATAGTTTCCCTTTCTAGGAGCCTTGAGATTTAGAATAAAAACATAAAAAGAAATAATTTCTTCGACAACTTCAGAGTCAGAATGTAGTACATCTTCGGAACTTGAAATAACCTTGTAATTTACAATGTATGCCAGTTTTTTTTAAAAGGAGTAATTACAGTAAAATATATCAATGTAAAATGACAGCTGACAGTAGCTTCACTGTGATCTTCAATTTCCCCATGTGCCAACTTTGCACATAAGCCATGAAATACCATCAAATGCTGTTAATTTATAATGTTCAACCAAAGACAGGAGTGAATAAAATTAGGCTGGCTCAGAGTCTTCTTAACTACGCCTTATTATGTAGTCCTGGTTGGACATTGCTAAAAACAGCAAAGAGAGAGGAAAAAAACCCACTAGAATCCTGACCAAAAGAAATTCCTTGTTTCAACCTCTGCTTTCTGGATCAGATGGAGGATTGGAAGCCATTCCTGGAACTTCAAACTGCTTATGAAAACAGGGCTCTTCCTACAAAGCCAAGATAAGTGATTACACATCAGCCTTTCAAAGGTAACTTAGCCAGAAAATGATCTTTTTGCATGGGGCATACTCCATTATTTAAGATCACTGTCACATCTCTCGCTCTGTTTACTCAAGGCTATCACATAGTCATACATACATATATATACACAGAGTAGGACTCACTTTATGTAAAGCATGTCAGTAGGAAGAAGGAAGTTTTAGACTGTTTAAACCAAAGAGCCTTGGGTTGATACATATAGAGAATTAACAGCTTGTACTACTTAAATTTTAATGTTTAAATTGGCTAAGTAGTGCCATCCTGGAAAATAAAGGTGTTAGATAAAAAGGGGTTGATTCTGTACAGAGCAGGGGCGCAGTTTGAGCACAAAGTAAAAAGTGGTGAGCAGACCAGGAGAACCAAGCTTGCATTAATGCAGCCACCAAATCACTGACGCTCAGAAGCAACAGTAAGACTAGAGAGAGGAACATGTAGTTAAGTGCCTTGTTTGCATGTTGCAGATCATGTTTAAGACTTCTCTCCTTGGACATGCCTATTTTAGTCCTTGCCCACACCTTTTTTTATGTAGTGTTTTTATTAATAAAGAGCAATCAAACAAGGTGTTGAGATTTCCTTCTACTTAGTGCGGAGGCCTACAACGGCCTAGATACAATGGTATATATGGTGCAGTCACACCAGGGCCCATGAGGTTATGGAGAAGCAGATGGAAAGGCACTCTAGCACTTCACTTGGCACACATGATTGCAATGCCACTCAGTCAAATTTGGCCATCTCTCCATCAGACACAGGAGTGTCTGGCCCAAATTTGAGTAGTGGCGTGACTGGGCGCATGGGGGTAGCAGAATTGTTCAGGTTTGTCCCAGCCATCTCTCCATCATGACAGAGGGGCAACCAGGCCAAACTGCTGTGGCGCTGTGATTCCATGCACCAGGTTGCAATGCCCCTCATCACTCAAATTTGTCCTGTGTTGTGTGAGTGTGGGGTAGGTGATGGGAGCAAGTGGAGTTGCTGGGCAGCTGGGCTTGTGAGGAACCACCTGAGCCCAGGTTGAGAGTGGAGCACTTAGCTGGGAGGGGTGCCAGTCAATGGACAAAAAGGTTCCTGGGGCAGTGGGTGAGAGGCTAGCAGACAAGTTGTTGATGGGCTATGGGGTGAGTGAAGAGTGTTGGAGTTGAGGGGTTGGGGTTGAGCATGTACTAAAATCATTGTCTTCAAGTATATGCTTAAAGTTAAGCGTGTGCTTAAGTGCTTTTCCTGAAATGGACCCTGTAGGTCTGATCCAAAGCCCACTGAAATCATTGGGAGTCTTTTCACTAACTTCCATGAGCTTTTGATCAAGCCCTGCTTCCCCCACCCCCATAAAAAACTTCTAAAGCCTATTTCTAAAACAACTTAAATTCCATATTAAAGTAGGATTTTAAAGCAGTGTACTGAAAATAATCTTGTTTCTGGAAAAGTTATGTTTGTAGAATTTAGTATGCTTGATCTAAGTGAGAGCAGTCTAAATAAATATTGCAATGTAATTAGATAATGAATAAGTAGGAGGATGCAGAGAGAGAACTAACACCATTGTTTAACCTCAAAACTATGCTAATAAGTAGGGTGATAGACATGAAACTTGGAATAATGGAGCTGTTATTCTAGCCCAGTGGGGCTGTCTCAGGAGACTCATAAGTGGATTTGCCATGCCATGACTAAACATAGCTCCAGTAGTGTATTTTGCATAGCCTAAAGTATCTTGTTGCAGCGAATCCTCACACTTATCAAACTAAATCACATTTAGAAGAAAATATATTCTTCCATTCGACATAGGAGACAGCTGTGTATATTATTTGCATACTATTTGTTTGCCTGCATGTAAAATTGATGAATACTTTCGAAATAACCTGTTTGTGAAAGGGATTATATCAGCACAAGAGTTTCATTAATCTTCGGTGTGCCTGTTAAAAATGAAAATTATCCTGCTAAGAGGAAAAACCATGAAGAATGCAAAATATGAACATAAATACACACACACGTCTTTGTTTGACCTGCAGTTGATTATTATGCCGAGCGTGACTCTAAGAATATTTGAACGCTGTGTGGGTTGAAGCCATCTATAGTTAGTCAAGACTGAATACTCAGTGCATTTCATTTCTGTTTACAACAACCATACCCTAGCAATAGAAGATCAAATACTTTTGGTACTGGGCTGAATTTTTAAGAAGTACTTGATGTTCCCTGTGAATCTGCTCTCAGTTACAGCTCATTAAAGGGACTGGTCTACCGGTGATTCTGTAAATACAGACATAAGCTGAAAGGGCTGTTTTTAAAGCAGAAAGTACAAGATTGATGTTGAGTGATTTCCACTTCAGTCTATCTTATTTGCAGTGTTCAGTTCTGAAAGCATGTGGTTATGAAAGAAAGAAAGAAAGAAAGAAAGAAAGAAAGAAAGAAAGAAAGAAAGAAAGAAAGAAAGAAAGAAAGAAAGAAAGAAAGAAAGATGCAGAAATGTGCACTGTATCCAATTATCGGTTGGCCTTTTTCAGCACAGAACCATACAATTACAATTAAAACACTGAAATGAGCCAGTATCGACTTCCATCTGTTCATAGTGGTGTGATTTTTAGATAAAATATGTTAAAATGAGGACAGATAAGCAAGAGGTTGCCACAATGCTTTTACTTCTGATTACTGGCAGTTAACTTTTCCATCCACACTCTTTTTTACATCTGGTTAAAAAAGAGGAGTATGAGGAGATTTCCAAAGAAACCACACTTGTTAAATTAAAAATATTTTTAAAAATCTACTGACAAATTTAAAATACTATGGGTGCATGCTCCACCCATACTGGTTGTTCTATATGTTAAGCCATCATTTGGATGAGCTATAAAACTAAAGTTCTGATCACTCGTGGTCATTAAAATCCCATAGTGTATTTCACATGAGTAGGCCTGGTAACCTCAGTGTCCTGGCCATATTCCAAGTCAGATACAATTAAATCTGTTACAAACCACTACATTTAGAGCCCAATCCCATTTTAGCTGTTATAACAGGTGGCCATTCAACGCAGTTTTCACTCTTCCTTGTTTCTTAGAATTTTTAATAAAATGTTTTCATTTATGTAATGTGCAACACTCAATCATTTATACTTCCTACGGGCCATTGTGAATTGGAAGCACTGATCCGATGTTTGAAAGCGATTTTTAGCCATTTGTAGCTCCAAAGGCTCAAAATTCATGAGTCAGACCTCTACCATCATGAGATTAAAAAAAAAAAGTGTGATTTTTTTTTTCAAGTAGCCATCTGATTTTTGAATCTGTCGACCTATCTGACTCCTGTGTGATATTTTAAAATTGCTTGAGCAGCTATTGTTATATTGCCTTACACCAGTTACCAAACCACTTCTTATCAACAAACAGGCTGGCTTTCACCTGGATTGTACTGGACAGTTTCCAAATCTGAACATAAGAATGGCCATACTGGGTCAGACCAAAGGTCCATCCAGTCCAGTATCCTGTCTACCAACAGTGGCCAATACCAGGTGCCTCAGAGGGAGTGAACCTAACAGGTAATGATCAAGTGATCTCTCTCCTGCCATCCATCTCTGACAAACAGAGGCTAGGGACACCATTCCTTACCCATCCTGGCTAATAGCCATTAATGGACTTAACCTCCATGAATGTATCCAGTTCTCTTTTAAACCCTGTTATAGTCCTAGCCTTCATAACCTCCTCAGGCAAGGAGTTCCACAGGTTGACTGTGCACTGAGTGAAGAAGAACTTCCTTTTATTTGTTTTAAACCTGCTACCCATTAATTTCATTTGGTGGCCCCTAGTTCTTATATTATGGGAACACGTAAATAACTTTTCCTTATTCACTTCCTCCACACCACTCATGATTTTATATACCTCTATCATATCCCCCCTTAGTCTCCTCTTTTCCAAGCTGAAAAGTCCTAGCCTCTTTAATCTCTCCTCGTATGGGACCCATTCCAAACCCCTAATCATTTTAGTTGCTCTTTTCTGAACCTTTTCTAATGCCAGTAATCTGACACAACATATCAAAGATGAATGTGAAAGGGGATTGATTATGGGAGTGGAGTCAGTTGATCTCTCTGCTGCCTACAATACAGTCAATCATTGTGGGCTCCTTGCCAAAGTACTAATGCTAAAGAAGAGCCACCGCCTCACAAAGCTAATATAGACCATGCTGGAGAATAGAAGATTCTTCGTGAACTTTTGTGGCAAATGGAGCTGCTAGTGATGACAGAAAAATGGCCTCTATCGAACTAATGTCTGAGCATCTACATTACTCAACATCTATACAAATGATCAGCCGAACTAGCTTAGCACAAGGTCCTCGACATATATGATCTGTGCATCATCACAAAGCACAAAGAGTCTGGCATTTAGATAGTACTGTGTGGTGACTGTACTTAACAGTTTAGACAAGGATTCTGTAGCCACCAACTGTGTGCAAACCCAGTTCAGATGCAAGTCAGTGCCTTTTATCTGAAAAACTGAGAGGCCAAATGTGAACTCAAAACAGCTGGCTTGAGTCAAAACTTATTCATTCCATAATTTCTGCATACCTCGGTGGTACTCTCAACCCCACGCTCTCATGTCAAGAAAACTAGAGCCAGGGTTAGCATAGGAGACAACAATCTCAGCAAGCTGGTTACATCAAAGTGGGATACAGACCCGTCCACTCAGTGATCAACAGCACTGACACTTTGCTACTCATCTGCTGAATGCACCTGTGCAGGGTGGGCATGATCCTTTCACACAAAGAAGCTAGACCCTGTACTTAACACCGTCAGCCACTACAGTACAGGATGCCTTAAATCTACCCATCCCAGCATCCTCACAGTTATTGCTCCTCCTGATATACATTGGGAATTTGCTAGTAGAGTTGAGCTCACAAGGCAATGTACAAATCCAAGACATAAGCTATATGATATAGCACCAATGCTGAGTCAATTGAAGTCATGACAAAGGTTTCTTGCCACTGTTAAACCCCTAACATCGTCACACCAGTATTGTCTTAATCAACTCTGCACTGAAGTTGGCAGGTCTAGAGTCATGATGATCAACTAGCTACATCACTGGCCTCAGTTCCTGTGACTGCAGCAGAAAGCCTCAAAATATGAAGAGTCTCCTGCAATGCCAACTGCTTGAGCACAAATGCTCCTCCAGTAACCTGGTAGAGTGTAATAACTGCTTGTGCACAGACGTGGTGGGAAACAGAATGAGGACATGAAGAGGAGGAGGAAGCTCCCCAAATTGGTGTGCAATCATTTTAGGTTCAAAGTTCAACTTTAAATACAGACACACACACAAATACAGTCCAAACCAGTGACTGATTGGATGGGGGACCCCACTTACCTTCTATTATCCCCTGAGATGTGGATAGCTACAATTATATTCCTCTCCATCCCCTTCCCTTTATACTATTATTTTTCCCTCCTCTTGCCATCTACTATCTGCCTCATTCACATTCAACCTTCATGCTGGCTCACACTTTCTAGTTCACCCACATACATGTTCTCTATGTTCAACTGCCCTCCATATTTTCTCCTCCCTTTCCCCTCAAGTTTCTTACTCTTCATATTCTGCTTCTTTGTCACCCCATTCCCTTGCACTCATTAGTCTCCTCTTGCATCTCTTATTCCCCTTCCTACTTCCCACTTCACTGCCCCCTCAATATTCTCCCCACATTTTCTTGAAAGCTCCTCCACTCCTTCCTGCATGCCTCATTCATTTGTTACCCTCAGTCTCCTCTGGCCTTCACCCCAGAATTACCCTAGTTTACATTCCCTCAGTCTTACTCTTGCTCTCCACATTCCCCTTCATTCCCCAGTTCCCATCACTCCCCATAGTTTCCCGTCTACTCTCCAAACCATAGGACAAGGGGCAGCTATTTTCCCTAGGAGCTGCCTGGATTCAATCCCATGGAACATGAAGTGGGGAATTGTGGCCATTTTTTTTCATGTGTGCAGCTATAGGGAAATGACAGCCTTCTTGACTGAGACAGGTTGATGGCTTCAGACCCACTGATTGTAACAGGAAAGACTTTGACTAAGGGCAGCATTTGCATGTTTGACAGCAGAAATCAGGAGATCACAGGAAATTTTTAAAACATTGTAAGACTTGCAATTAAATTGTGAGAGCTGGAACTTCTGTCTTTGATTCTTCATCATTTGGGGGTAATCAAAAACCTTTGTATTCTGTCCATCTTATCAAGATGCTTATAAATATTGCATTATGTATGGCAAACAGGTCAGCAGGTATATAAATTACACAGGTTTATAATGTGAAAGATTCTTAGGGACTGAGAATTTAATGGTCAGTACATTCATGATTAGTAGGTGGCTATAAGTACAGATTTGAGAGTAATTATATTCTCTTTATCTAAATTCCCCTTGTGGTTTCATTAAATACATTGTTCTTCATTTAGTATCCTAGGGCCCCAGGCCTAATATTACACAGATTTAGGCATATGAATAAATCCTTCAAGGCTCAGGCCCCAAACTGTTTTTATTATTGTGTTGTACCATTTTGCCCCAAAAGTGGTTGTATTTCAGTGAGGCGGGAAGTGATTATTATATGTAGTTTGTGGTCGTGATATTCAAAACATAAAAAGCCAAAAATGTGAGCACAATTGTGAATGTAATTTGTACACAATTATTGTAATTGCACATGCAGATCAATTATTCATTTGTGGAAATGTCAGGTAAGGTATCAAACAACCAAAAGGAAAACTGGGGGGTTATCTATCTCCAGCTCATCTGAATACCAGGTTAATGAAGCTAGGACAACTACTCAAATACCTTTAGATAAGAGTTAATTTTCTTTATTTCTGTCCACTCCGTTCTCTTCCCTTTTATACCGTTATCTATTTAGTGTAACTGAACCAATTTTCAGACCACTTCATTAAATTCCCTGTGCAGTTATAAAATAAAATAAATATCTTTAATTTCCTCACAAAAACAGGGAAGTATATATTAAATAGTACTTACCTAGACTACAGTATTTGAAGAAATAGCTCATAATCATTACAAGCTTTCTTCTTTTAATGCATGAAAGTCCTGATTATAAAATGGTACCAATAATTCATGCTTCTAAATTATAACTCAATACCTATATTTTATTATCACTAATCACAGTGATACAAATATTATTTGGCCTGAAAAGGCAGAGGAATAGCTTTTTACTAGTTTTAGTTATCTCCAATCTCGGGGATTATGTGGCCATTAGTATGGCTGCAAAGTCACAATATCTGAGGGTGCTCTCTTTAAACAGATTATATTAATAATAACTGAAGAATATGACACATTTTGTCCCCCTGTATTGAATGGGCAAGTGGAGAAGGGAGTGTGGGGCAAGAGAGGGTTAGTCTTACATACACTGGCATAGCAATGTTAAGGGAGAAAAATACTCACATTTTCAAGTTTGTTCCTGCATTGAAGAGGAAACCCACTATCTTGTGCTGTGGAGCCATTCAGATTAAACTTGTATTTAGCATGTAACACTAATTTTTCTTTTTAAAGTTCTTTCAATGAAGGGGCATTAGATGAACCAGTGTTGTGGCTCTGGAGAGATTCATTGAAATTTAAGGCTGCTCCTGGATGGAGAAAAAACAGAACATTCCCATTTAATATATCTCACCTCTCATCTTCGCATCAAAAAGCATGCTGTGCCATTGTGAACATTTTGATCTCTTGGGACTTTCTTCACTTCAAGAAAATAACAGTGACTTCTTTAAAAGAAAAGGAGTACTTGTGGCACCTTAGAGACTATCAAATTTATTTGAGCATAAGCTTTCGTGAGCTAGCTTACAAAAGCTTATGCTCATATAAATTTGTTAGTCTCTAAGGTGCCACAAGTACTCCTTTTCTTTTTGCTAATACAGACTAACACGGCTGCTAATCTGAAATCAGTGACTTCTTTGAATCTCTAAACTGCAGTCTGGGTAAAAATGAAATGAACATGGAGTTGCATTTAATTTCTCATCTCTCAACATTTTACCCTTACCTCTGTAGTTGAGACATCTGAAGAAAAATGTCTAGGGAAAGCTCCCAGTTGGTAACTCTGCTGGCATTGTGTGTGCCTTTTCAGTCGTCAGGGTCTCAAGGTGGAGCTCCTTGCAGAATATCATTTTCAGTAGAACTTCAGAATAGTTTTCTGCATCTGCTTCTTCCATTCCCTCCAACAGGGCTACAAGCCTGACATTTTTTCACTAGGAACTGTTCTCAGGATCATCTACCATGTTCTGGGAGGAGAAAGCATCTTTTAATAATTTTAGGCTGATAGATTCTAATATCTGTGTACAGTGCCAAGTGTTTCTCCATCTTGTCAATTAGATTTACCATACATTTTAGCAGCTTGCTTCTGCAGTGCTAGAATGTTGTGGGTATTGTTTGTAGTTTCTTTAATGTATTTATTTCCTTCCCTAATTGCTTTTATGACTTTTCCGATTGCTGTAATTTGCAGGGATTCTTCAAGGTTCATCCAGAAAGAGAAGTTGAGGCTTTGGAGTCTGTGTCCAATATAGGAGTTTCTGCTATTTGGGGGTAACCTGCTGAATAAGAATCTAGTTTAAAAGTCTAGTGAAAAAGACTGTTTAATATATCCTCTACCCCCGTTTCCTTGCATGATACCATATCATTTCATGTGAATGGATTTTAAATTCAGTTATTCCTAACCTTTTTTTATGTTTTGTATGTGCTCAAAAAATCCACTCACTCAACCTTCACCAAATACTGCTCTTTCTGATCCCTCCGTCCCTGAATTCCTCTTTTCTGGCAATCACCACATCTCCTTTGGCATTCCCTGCTCGCCTCCTGCACCCTGCCCTGCCACCCAATCTTCTGTGACTTCCAATTCATCAAAGTCCATTATTCATCTGTCTCTTGCAGCCCTCTCCTTCTGGCCCGCTCTTCCACTGACACAGTAGTTGACTCCCATGCTCTCTGGCACCATTGATTCCTTTGCTCTGCTCACTCTCCACAAGCTCTGTCATAATATCCAATTAAGTTTACCTGCTAGGAGGCTTAAGGTATCTACATACATTTCTAGTCTCACACTTCAAGCCTAAGAACTGGCACTGTTTGGAGATCTGTACTGAAACCTGAGGAGAAATGGCCTGGGAATTTTGAAAAACTTATTTACCAGAATTTTGCACTCTGAGCAATTCAGAGTACATTTTGGCTGAAAATATAAGATGCTGCCAATTACTGTATTACCCTTATGCAGAAGGAGGAAAGTACGAACATCATGAATGATTTACATTACTTTGCATAACTTGCCACACAACCTTTGTTTAACATTCAAGTAAGATTACCCAGATAAAGAAAGAAGGCAAGAGAGAGAAAAATTTATGCAATCTATGGTTAAAGCAATCTAAAGGTCAAAATTGTAATATTAAATAAATCTTACATGATTTTATACACCCTAATTTATTGTCTATGTGCAACTGACATTTTAGCTCTTGGTTTAATACCAAGCACTTCAAAGTATTCTTGTAGAAGAATGGTTGATAACCCTCTTACATGGTATAATTGGAATTCTGCGTGTTAGAACATTTGGTTTCTGAAAGATTTCTGAAAATGTTAATAGCTGTCTTTTAAAATGGTGTAAGTGTGAAATGCTATGAAGAGCAAAGGTTTAAATGTCACTCTGTGTATAATTTTCATATTGTAAAAACTAAATAAGTTTTTTTAAATAAAAAAACCTAAAGGCCTGCTGCAAGTTTAAAGATATAAGCTAGCTCAGTATTATTATTATTTTTAAAAAAACCCAACAGATATGACAGGCTTTAGGCTTGTTTTGCTAAAATTTACATTTGAACATTTAACTGGATGACAGTGGTAGTGGTGCAGATTCCTCCTATTTCCTGACACATGTGACTGGAGTATGAATAATTTACCAAAAAAAGCATGCACCCGATGAGTCTTCCAGAGCCTCATCACCTTTCTCATCAGAGGTATTTTTCCTTCATGACTCCACGGGCACTCAGGCTGAAGAGTTATGCAGGATTTCTCTGGGTCAAGCATGTTTTACTGCCATCTATTAAGAAGGAGCCTGTAGAACTATGTCAACATGCAAGCGCAAGATTTTGTTTGGTTAGTTTCTTTTAATATCTGTCTGGACTGGAGAAGAACAGATAGTTTCAGTTCCAGTGCAGAGATCTTTTGCAATCATTTTACTTCTGGGATGATTCCATGCATTCTGGATTATCTGGATTTTTAAAAGCAGCAATTTTTGATAGTCTATCCACTAAGAAATAGTCCATCAAAAGAAGAAATAGAACAAAAATGATCATATTACAGGAAGGTGATATCAGCAAAAATGTGTTTTTTGTATTCTCCTTTATTATTATTAAACATAATGTAGGGATAAAAGTTAGCTTCACCATTAACAAGGGTATCGGTTTACCATCAGACCTGCCTAAATCAAAGGGATGAGAATGTTTACCAGAGCAAAAATATGGTATAAAAAGCGGGTAACATAAACAACAACCATGCCAAGAATGCCTTGTCCTCACATGTTGGTTTTAGGGAGCTAAAACAATTTTCCCCTGATCTACTGTAACAATAAAGATTTACTTCAAGCAAAACAATATAAGATAATATTTCTATGTGCAAAAGGAAAGCATTCTTTTAAGTCCTATTGTAAACTTTGTGACTACTCAGCCTCCACCAAGTTGTTTTCTTTAACAAATTTGTTTATCAGGTTCATAGTAAAGAGCTTCTGTCTAGAGAAGGATTTCCCAAACTTTGTCATTCACAGAGCATCCCTCTCCCAAGCCCAGAAAAAAGAATTGTGTAGAAGGAACAGTTTTTCCTACATGAAGCACCTACCACATATGACCCAGGAGACTGTGCACCTATGTAAGGGATTCTAGACCCTATACTTTAGCTCACTACTGCAGCAGAGATGCTGCTGCTGCTTGGGTGGTAAGAGGTCACTAGGAACTTCCCTTCCAGAGAAGGGAGGAAGGACCCCCCTCTAATGTACCTCTGTGATGGGCGCTCAGCCTATTAGGGCTGGAAAGAGGTGTGTAGGTCAGGGTTGGAGGTGGGAGTGAATCAGGGGAGCATCAGAGGAGAATGCCAAGGATGGATTTACTGCATGCTCCTATGTGTAGCGTTCCAGTACTAAATGCTATCTTGCTTTTATGTTTGTTTTGGCAACGTAGGTGTCTGATTCACTATTCTCTGCTAGGCAGTATGTAAAACAGATGTGTTTATTTAGATATTAGCGAGAGAAATTAAAACAACAATCTTAGAAACATGGCAAGAATTAGTTCAAGAGAAAAAGAGACGATTATTTTTGCTTGATAATGTCAAGGGCAAGTGGGGGAACCACTGCAATGTCAAATGTCCCGTCTTCTGTTGGCTGTGGGGAGTGGGGGAACAAACCACAAAAACCAGACCCAGTTAAATCACTAGAAAAGCCAAATTCAACATCTGGTGTTTTGTCAAAATGAAAACTAAAGCATGGCTACTTGAGTCTATATCTTACTGACGTCAATGAGACTTTTGTCAAGGCCCAATGAGTAGGCAGAAAGACCAGAGAGTTTTGTTTTCTCCCAAGAACATACAGGACATCATGGTAGCAGTTATTAGACATTTATTCCTGTATTAGGTAGCTGTTAATAAAAGTCTTGTACTTTTACATATTTTTTATTTGCTGCACAAAATGTTTAACATTGGTACATTTGTATTCATACATTCATTCTAGGAAGTTACAACATACTGAAAATGCCATATTGTGTATCTTTAAGGATTCTCATATGTCTTATCTAACCATCCATTACCTCCTTTAAAAAGAATAACAATATATATCAAGAATATAAAAGACACCAGCTGGTACCAAATTTCATATTTTCAATAACAATGGAAAACCTTAATCACCTTTAGAGTCCAACGAGGCCAGTGTGAATGTACTGTAAATGTTAGCTAAGTATTTAACGTTAACAAAGAACAGTTTATAACCTGATGAATTTTTTTGTGGTGACATTTCTCAATCTTCATTTTTTTTTCTTTAATTTCTATCTTTTCACTCAAAGAAGATCCTAGAGTGACCTTGAAATCTGCACTGGCATTTTCCCAGCAGAAAAAGAAGCTCTTGTTTCTCATTTGCAAAAATGAATAACAATTTGATCATTCTTAAACTTCTAAAAGGTTAATTATGCTCTCTCTATGAGCACTGAATAAAACCTGCTTTATCTCTGCCCAAATGAAACCCACAGGGCTCCTGTTCCCTGTACTCTGCCTGGAGACCAAATCCTGCAAGCTGTCAATTAACTCCTATCAACTCATAGATCTGTGTGAGCTGCAGTTGATTTTCTCATCCGAAAACTATGACCGCTCTCATTTGCCAGAGCTGTCGGGTGACTTAAAAATTTTTGCAGCAGGAAAGTGTTATCTGGCTGTGGGTTTGGTGGACAGAAAAGGAGAGAAAGTGGCAGAAGAGGCCATGGATTAAAGACAGTTTGTTCTTAGCGCTAAGATTTCCATCTGGTTGCAGAACTCAGTTTGAACTCGAGTTGCATGTTTCAAACAATAATAGAAACTGAAACATTATGTGCTACAAAGAAGATTCCCCAAGTTGGGTGCCTTTTTAATAGCACTGCATAACAACAGTCAGTCAGTCACCTATGAGACAAGACTGTCAAGCCATCAAATTAGTAGAACAGAAACATCAGCATTAAATATTACCCCAGCTGCTATTAGTTCCTGGCCATAGAATGGCTCTTTACTTCTGAAGTCAGAAATGGTAAACTTAAAAGGGAAGACTGAGATGCTGCAAGAACAGCATTTCATTTTTACCCTTAAAAAGTATTATTTTCAAATGAAAGGAATAAGAAAAGGTGAAAAATTCACTGACTGGTGAGCGATTGCCACATTCCCCCCACCCCTGTTTGTTTTATATGTACAATGTAGCACCTGATCTTGTTTACTGCTGAACAAGATACAGCTCTCAATGGGAGTTGTGAGATTGTAATGGATGCCTTCGAAATCAGAGCAATAGTAATTCATTTTAGATATATACTTTACAAATATATGGTCTTGCAGTTAGGACATGTGACAGGAGCTCTGGGTTTGGTTCCTGGCTCTTTCACAGACTTCCTGGTTGACTTTGGGAAGGTCCTGTATGCAGTGTTGTAGCCATGTTGGTCCCAGGATATTAGAGAGACAAGGTGGCTGAGGTAATATCTTTTATTGGACCAACTACTGTCGGTGAGAGAGACAAGCTTTCAAGCTACACAGAGCTCTTCTTCAGGTCTGGGAAAGGTACTCTGAGTGTCACAACTAAGGGCATGTCTACACTGGCAGAGTTACAGCACCGGCAGTTACAGACCCGCTCAGAGAGCTCTGAAGGAAAATCGCTGTTGTGTGTTCACACTGACAGCTGCCAGCGCAACAGCGTTTTCCCACTTGCGGCATTTGCAGCGGTATTCAGAGCAGTGCACTCTGGGCAGCTATCCCACAAAACACCTCTTTCTCTTTTGTCACTAAGAGTTGTGGGAAGGCAGAGGGGGTCGTGGGGCATCCTGGGTCCTGTCCTGATGCCCTGTGATGCATTGCTTCACATCCCAGCAATTCCTGTGCTTCCGTCCACATTTGGTACCATCTTTCAACTGTTTATGTATTGCATGCCCTGCCTCTTTCAGGCTGCAGGAACGGATCCCAAACTGCTGACCAGTATGCTGCTCGTTCTGACGAACATGTCACAAGTGGCAATGACATTATTGCTTAAACTACAAGGGGAAGAGGAGTGCAATGTTGATCTCGCCATGCATAGTAGCTACGACACGAGATTGCTTATGGTATTCACGGAGGTGCTGACCATAGTGGAATGCCACTTTTGGGCTCGGGAAACAAGCACTGAGTGGTGGGATCACATCGTCTTGCACGTCTGGGATGAAGAGCAGTGGCTGCAGAACTTTCACACGAGGAAAGCCAAATTCATGGAACTGTGTGATGAGCTCGACCCAGCCCTGTGGCACAAGGACATGAGAGTGAGAGCTGCCCTATCATCGGAGAAGCATGTGGCGAGTGCACTGTGGAAGCTGGCTACTCCAGACTGCTACCAATCAGTTACTAACCAGTTCTGAGTTGGAAAGTCGACCGTTGGAGTCGTGTTGATGGAAGCGTGCAGGGCCATTAATCACATCCTGCTCCAAAAGACCGTGACTCTGGGCAACGTGCATGACATTGTAGATGGCTTTGCACAAATGGGCTTCCCTAACTACGGAGGGGCAATAGCTGGCACACATATTCCAATTCTGGCACCAGACTACCTAGTCACCAAGTACATTAATTGGGAGGGGTATTTCTCAATGGTTCTCCAGGCATTTGTGGATCACCATGGGCATTTCACAGACATTAATACAAGCTGGTCCGGAAAGATGCATGATGCACACATCTTTTGGAACACAGGCCTGTTCAAGAAGCTGCAAGCAGGGCCTTTCTTCCCAGACCAGAAGATCACTGTAAGTGAAGTCAAAAAGTCCATTGTGATCCTGGGAGACCCCGCCTACACTTTAATGCTATGGCTTATGAAGCCATACACGGGACAACTTGACAGCCGCAAGGAGCGGTTCAACAACAGGCTGAGCAAGTGCAGAATAACTGTTGAGTGAGCATTTGGTTGTTTAAAAGCCTGCTAGTGATGCCTATATGGGAAGCTGGACATGGCCAATGACAATATTCCTATGCTTATAGCCGTGTGCCTGGAGGCTGAGTTTGAACAGCCAGAGACCAGGGCTATTAGAGGGGCACAGAGAGGGGCCATAAGGCTCAATTTGAAGCTGAAAGCCACGAATATTTGTTGCTATGCTCGGGATTGCAGTGCTCTTTTTGCTTTCACTTAATAGAATAAAGATTGCTTTCAAACCAACACAAATCTTTTATTAAAAGACAACAACTGGAGGAGAGAGTCAAACAACAACATTCATCAGCAAGGAGGGACAAAGGGGGTGGGGAAAGGGAAGGTTTCAAGAGGAGGAGGGGTCCTGGGATGGCTACAGACTTGTATATGTCCAGGGATCATACCCAACCTTCTCCTTTGGAGTACAATGCAGCGGGTGCTGTACTTCAGCAGGGTTAAACTGCAGAGGGTGGGTGTTGAATGCAGTAAGTAGTGGGAGTCCACACTGCTGGACTGTGAGGAGGGAGGAGTGGAATGCTGTGGGTAGGAGTGGAGCCAGGAGGTTGATAAGAGTGTGTTGGCGGTCTGTGGGGGGTACATGAGAAAGAGTTTTGCGACAGCGGCTGCATGGCAGGGCGGCCATGGAGCTGCTCGATTTGAAGAGCTATTATCGCCTGAAGCAAGTCCACTTGATGCTCCATAACCTTTACGAGCCACTCCATGGCTTCTTTCTGGTGTGCCACGTTCTCCTTTCATTCCCTTTTCTCGCTATCCCGCCACTCCTTCAATTCCTTTTTCTCGGCAGCGAAGTGTATCATAACCTCATGCAGAAAGTCCTCCTTAGTTCTTCTTGGCCGCTTTCTAATTCTACACAGCCATTCTGCCACCGATAACAAAGAGGGAGGCTGGACTCCCAAGGTCATCTCTGAAGTTTAAATGCAACATTTTACAGAAGCAGTATTGTTTGCAACACAGACAACACTGATTCAGTGCTTTAAAACACAGCCAGTACTCACACACCTGTCACGAACTGGCTGACCCAGGCAAACACACATGAGCCACAAGACCCCCAAAACAGTAAGTAGCTACAGGAGCAGGGGAAATCACTCTTCCTGGACCCTGCTGTACATTGGGCACATGGCTCTTGGGGAGAGCCAGCACTGTAGGGGGAGGCCCTGATAATCCTCGCTGTCCCCACACTTTCCACAGGATGTGATCATTATTGAAGATATCCCCCTGCTGAGGGTAAGCAGGGAATCAAGGGAGGGTCTTCTCCAAGCCTTCTGCCCTGTCCCCTATGCAGCTCGCCTGTATGCAGCAATGGTCCCGTCTTCCCCCACAGATTTCCTTCTCCTGGCTAGGTCCACTCTCAACTGGCACGTGAGCCAATGAAGTATCCACCATGGTCTTCACAGTGGAGGTGGGGTTGCCACCGAGTACCGCATCCGGCTCTTTGTAGAACTGCTCGTGGGTGCAGCAGTGGAGCAGCGGTTTGACTCTCGCGCCTTGTTCCGCAGCTCCTTCACTTTTACCCTACACTGCAATGTGTCCTGGTCATGGCCCCTTTCTATCATGCATCATGAACTCTGTCCGTAGGCATCATAATTCCTGTGGCTGGAGCGCAGCTGGGACTGGACAGCCTCCTCTCCCCAAATGCCGATGAGGTCCAGCAGCTCAGGATTGCTCCAAGTGTGGGATTGCCTGGTGTATGGAGCAGGCCTGGCCACCTGGAAAGATGTGCTGAGACCACTGCACGCCTTACCAAGCAAACAGGAAGGGGACTTTCAAATTTCCAAAGGAATTTAAGGGGTGGGGATGATGGTTGGTCATCTGAGGGCAGGGCAGTACAGTTCAAAACGATGACCAGAGAGGCGAGAAGAGGCATTGTGGGACACCTCCTGGAAGCCAATTGCGGGGCTGTAATTGCCACAGTGTCTACACTGGCATCGCAGCGCTGTAGCCCCGGCGCAGAAAGCTGTACACCTCTCGTTGGGGTGGTTTTCTTACAGTGCTACAACTGTGCAGTTTCTGCGCACTGAGTGGCTTGGCAGTGTGTGCACCTCGGGAGTTACAACGCAGAAAGTTGCTTTACTGCGCAGAAACTTGCCACTGTAGACAGGACCTATACACAAGGTGGAACAGATTATTTAAGATAAGTAGTTAGCACATGTTCTAAGGGACCATTCGAAGTGAAGTAGCCAATTAACACCCCTGTAGTCATAGGATAAAAGGGGGTTACTCAGTTACAGATTGCTGTAACAAGCCATACATTCAGTGTCTCTATTAAGACCATGATTTTTAGTGTCTTGTAAAGTTATGAATTTAGGCTCTCATGCTCATCTTTTGAGAATGCTGTGCAGGTTTCCTTTGAGAATGAGGGTTAGATATAGAGCGATCACTTTGACAAAAGTGTTCACCAACAGGTGATTTGCTTTTTTGTCCCTTGGGAAAGTCTTTCAGTGTGTCTGTCTATGTGTTAGTGCTTCATCTGTAAAATAATAGTACTTGTTTTTTGGACCAGGTCAAAAAAATCAGGATTAAATGTTTGTGAAAAGGCAAGTGAAATTGTGAATTTCAAAATGTTGTCACCAGATCTTTAGCTTCACCAGATCAAAAAGCAGCACAAAATTTCCATGAAATTGTTCACCCATTGTCAAAGCCAGGGTACAATCCAGACGAATGAGTAGCTGAGTCACCACTGCCCTCTAACCAGGGGTGCCCTTTACAGTGTTTTGCTGCTGTAGCCTCCAGTCTGGACTGCTCACAAACAGCCTCCAGCTTCCAAGTCACTCCCACCTATGTCTCTATGTGTACTGCAGCCAACCAGCCACACCTTGGCTCTTACCAGTCTCAGTTGTATTACAAGGTGACCCCAGCACACTCCCAGTCCTAGATTTTCCCTCCAGAAATGTCTGTACTTCCCAGCCCTCTCCTGGACAATACAAACAAGTCTGTTATTGCTTTAATAGAAGTAATAGACACATAACTTACCACCCCAAATGGAGTGTCCCACATTTCAATTCAAATCAGACATGGTTACCAGAAACATAAAGATAAAACACAACTGGTGCCCATCTTAACAAACTGTTAAATTCAATGCAAGGTTCTCATCACGTACTTTCAAAGTAGTTACTGACCAAAGTTCTTAAGTTAGGACCACTTCTCCAGTTCAATGGCAGCTTCTTTTGTCTCTTCTGGTGCAGTGAATCGATGGGTAGAGAGAGGAGGGGTGCCTTGGGGTGTCTGCCTCTTCTTTTTATAATCTGGTCCCCCCTTTGAGAAGTATTTTCAGCTGGGAGCAAGGCTGTCTGTGTGGAGGGGAACTCCATGCTGTTTCTTTGTTGAGATGTAGATTCTTTGCCTGTGCCCCTTTTCCTGCCAAAGAATGGCCAGTTAGCAGGTAATGGTCCATCAGCCTTGTTTACACCTGTCTGAGGCCTCAGCTTGAACTTTGTCTCTGAGGAACCATTTTAGGCACCCCCCCGACTTCTCTGGAAAACATACTTTTTGATCATAATCTCAGTTTGTTTTTAACTTCACATGTACTGCTGCTACTTGCATTTTGACGTGATATTATTGATCAGTAAATTGAGTTTTTAAATGACATCTCACAAGGCACACTTTGTAGAAAGATTATTACAATAGTGTTTAGGCTATGCACATGGGTACATTCTCTCATACCCATGGAGGCACATAATTTGAAATGTCAACAAAAATTAATCCTAATTACAAATTTCAAAAAATTCTGACCAGCCCTGCTTAGTTCCTCTCCCGGGTCAATTTAGATTGTAAGCACTTTGGAGCAAGCACTGTCTCTTATGATGTATTTGTATAGCACCTAATATAATGGGGCTTTGATCTCAGCTGAGGATGTTATGGGCTACCATAATTCAAAGAATAATATAACCAGGAAGATTTCTTATGAAATATAAGATCGGAGGGTAAATTAAATGGTTGAACAAAAGAGCTAAAAGTAAAATGAATTCCATATTTGTATAATGCATGTCCCCATTACCCTCTTCTTTTTCTCATCATTTCCTGATTTTTCCAAAATACCCCAAAAGATGTCCCAAAGTGCATCATTCTTGATTTCAAAATCAGTTGAAGGGCTCAACATCTTGCAGGACTGGATCTTCTGTCACTGATACTATGAGTTACATTAGACTTTTGGTGTGAAATCCTGGCTCCTTTGAAGTCAATAGTAAAACTCTCATTGATGTCCAAGGGGTCAGGATTTCACCCCAGTATCAGTGATGTCAATAAATGGGTGGATTCTGGGCTAACTTTGCCAAAGCAGTTCCAATTGGTTTAATAGAGGGAGGAAATAATTTTAAATAAAGGCAATTTAAAAATTAGTGAAGATCTGAATCCTCCATCCTTCCAGCAGCCTGATTATTTGACACTTGAAGTCAGTATAACTGCTCTGATTTTTCAACAGTAATATAATTAGCAAGGTGGTACACAGTGATTGATTTTTTGACAAGCCTCTGTAATATGTTACTATACAGCATATTAAAAAGGTCTCTGTGAATCTTTGTCTCCCAGTTCATTAAGTAGCAGATCAAACACCTATGAGTATATTGCCAAATATCTGTTATTTATATAGCAATATTCCACCACCACTACAAGAAGACCTAATGAAGACTGAAACTTCACAATTATTTAATTAAATTTCAAATACACCTAGAAGCTTAATGAAAAGTATATAGTTTTAAAGCATCCTAAATGTGCTGTCAAGATCACCTGATACAGTGTGAGAAATAGAAAATCTACTAGGCAATTATTTAGATATTAATATGTAAACGATTCAAGGATTGTTTAAGTTAATTTCTTGCTCATGATGGACTACACTAGAAACTGAAGTCTTGTGCTTATCCATGAAGAGGAATACCTGAAAAGTTTTGAAAAATTCCAAATGCAATAGAATAAGGCTTATGGAACTGTGCCTCAGTGGGCCATAATTGAGAGTGCCAAATTCAGGACAGCCTGGAGCAGCAAACTGCAGCCACGGGGAGCCGCAATCAGCCGAACCTGCAAACGCGGCAGGTAAACAAACCGGCTCGGCCCGCCAGGGGCTTTTCCTGCACAAGTGGCAGAACAAATTTGGGAACCACTGCCTTAGGCATTCCAGTCCTTGTATTACCACCGAAAACACTACACTTAGAGATGAGTGGTTCTTTGAAACCAATCTCTTCAAATAAAAGGTTCTTCGGATCCCAAAGGACCGGCCACATACCCAGGTCAATAGAAAACTTAATCTTACCCAAAAATCACGCTGATGCCAGTCCTTTAGTATCTAAAATCTAAAGGTTTATTCATAAATAGAAAGAAAGGTGAGAGTCCTGGCTGGAGTCCTTGGAAGTTTTTGCATTTTTAGGCACTAGGCTATTAAGGGGGCTGTATTTATTCAAATGATATTAGTATATGCATCCAATAAAAATGTCTATTTGTTATTTTTTTCTTAACCCTCTCACACATCTATGTCTCCCCTTCTTTAACTCCTTTTGTTCTAACATCTTCACTCTGGCCTCTGTCTTTTCCTCCTTAGTCTCTGGCCTTCCCACTCCTTGTGGTTTCTTTCAGCCATACTTTCCTCTCTCCTGGTTCTGTCCATCTCAAGATATTTCTTTCCCTGTTGGTCATTCCTCCCTGGTTTCTTCCCTTGTTCCTCTTTTCTTTCCCCATCTCCTAGTACTTCTATTACTAATTTCCTCTCCTCTCTTTTCTGGGATGGTTTCTGTCTCTTCTCCACTTTTTCCTGGTACCCCATTACTTGCTTCTTGTTGCCAGTTGATAACATGCTGTTTCTCCTTCCTCCGCTATTAACTCTCTGCATGGTTCATTTCTGCCCTGACCTCTGTCAGTGTTCCATGATTACTAAAGAATCACACAGTGGGCTCTTGTGCTGTCGGACACTGCTCCTTCTGGGCTTCTAATTTTAATTCGATAACGTCACAGCGTGGGGCAGAAGTCACTATTGCCTTTTGTTGGTGTCATAAACATACAGCTAAGGGTAGCATACAATCCCTCCTTTACCTGTAAGGGGTTAAAAAGCTCAAATAACCTGGTTGACACCTGACCAAAAGGACCAATATGGGAAGAAGATCCTTTCAAATCTGTGGCAAAAGGTTTTGTTTGTGCTCTTTTTGTGTGCTCTCAGGACAGAGAGAGGGACCAGACAGGAAAAAAACCTCTCCTAAAACCCTACCTGAAATAAGCATCTAAGATTACAAAAATTGTAAGTAAAGCAAGGAAATGAGTTAGATTGTCTTTTGTTTTAGCTTGTGACTTTTCCATTTGCTAAGAGGAAGGTTTATTCCTGTTTTTTTGTAAGTTTGAAGTTTTGCCTAGAGGGGGATTCTCTGTGTTTTAAATGTTATTACCCTGTAAAATTACCTTCCATCCTGATTTTACAGAGGTGCTTCTTTTACCTTTTTTCTTTATAATAAAGTTCTGCTTTCAAGAACCTGATTGGTTTTTAGTGTCCTAAAAGCCCAAAGGTCTGTCTGTGCTCACCTTGTTTACCTATTTGGTTGGTATATTATTCTCAAGCCCCCTCCCCAGGTAAGGGGGTAAAAGGGTTTGGGGGAATATTTTGGGGAAACAGGAACTCCAAGTGGTCCTTTTCCTAAATCTTTGTCTAACTCACTTGGTGGTGGCAGTAATACCATCCAAGTACAAGGGAAAGTGTGTGCCCTGGGGAAGTTTTTAACCTAAGCTGGTAAAAATAAGATTAGGGCGTCATGTGGGTGTCCACATCTGTACCCCAGAGTTCAGAGTTGGGAGGGAACCCTGACAGCTGGAGTCAGGGATAGGGGTCCTGGCTGGAGTCCTTGGAAGTTTTTGCATTTTTAGGCAGTAGGCTATTAAGGAGCCTATATTTATCTAAATGATATTAGTATATGCTTCCAATACAAATGTATATTTGTTATTTCAGTGGATCACTGATGTGAGATGCTGCATACCTGCTCTGCTGGTGCCCAATGGGCACCATATCATGGGAAAATTTTTCATTACAAAACAGTCTCAGACATTTGTTAAACTGTAGAATAGGCAGGGCTGGATTAAGGCATGAGCACTATAGGCTTATGTTGACAGCCGCAGCTTCTGGAGTCACATAAAGAGTTCAGAAGCTTAGCTCTTTTTTTTATATTTTATTTTTTTAGACAAACACTATGTTTCTAAAAAGAAAAGGAGTACTTGTGGCACCTTAGAGACTAACCAATTTATTTGAGCATAAGCTTTCTTGAGCTACAGCTCACTTCATCGGATGCATACTGTGCATCCGATGAAGTGAGCTGTAGCTCATGAAACCTTATGCTCAAATAAATTGGTTAGTCTCTAAGGTGCCACAAGTACTCCTTTTCTTTTTGCGAATACAGACTAACACGGCTGTTACTCTGAAAACTATGTTTCTAGTGGTCATGTATGCAAACAAAACTTAAAAAGGTATCCCAAGAAATATTGATGCATGCTTGAGTCTGCAGACAGTCTGAAACAATAGCTCCAAGATGTGTGGACCACCACTTTCATCCTAACTCTGAAACATGCTGCCACTCTAAGGGGTCATTGTAACAAGGTGGGGCTTTTGGTTGGATTGGACCCAGGCAGGCTACCCTGTGGGATATGCCTAGGGCTGCACAATATCTTAATTTGGCCCTGAGAATAGGTAGTGCCTGGGTTGCAACAATGTAAGCATCCCTTTACTACTCTATCATAGAGAAGATAATTCAGTCTCTCTTTCTTTTTCCTTTTTTATAAGACTGCCAAAAAGGGTTCCAGTTGAGATGGTGCTCTTTGTCATGAGGATATCTTTTCTGCAAATCGTGAGATATGAACCAGCAAACCAAAGCACCCAGTTTAAATGTTTAATTTTGAATGGGTGTTTGCACATATTTGGAAATAGAATGCACGTGCCCATTTGTTCATGAACTTCAAGTGGTCTGTCATTTTGTTCAATAAGCTGTGGGGGCGTTGTCCCTAACTTGCCATTCTAACAAATATTTGACATTAGAAAGACAAGGCGGGTGAGGTAATATCTTTTATTGGACAAATGTCTGTGAGTGAGAGAGACAAGTTTTTGAGCTACACAAAGCTCTTCTTCAGATCCCTTCAGAAGAAATTACTCCAATAAAAGATATTATCTCACCTACCTTGCTTCTCTAATAGCCTGGGACCAACAAGTCTAGAACAACACTGCAAACCAATATTTGACAAGTAAGTCAACAGGATACTAAGCAGATATAGTTGACATGAACAATAATGTGTTTTTTACTGGCCAATATACCAAGCACTTATCAGAATAATGAGTGAGGTTCAGTGTCAATCACTGACTTTTTTCCACTTAATGAGTGTTTGTCTTTCCTTCAATGTCATCAAACTTGTTAAGCATCCAAGCTGTAATAACCAGTTTCATCATTGCAGCACTAGGGGGAAATGAAAATAAATACAAGAAGAATATGAAAGAAATATCAAATAGCACACTGTGCTAAAAGTGTTCCGTGGCATCATTTACCAGCAGCACATGGTTCATCAGTGATTTGACGAGGGCATCCTCGTTAGCGGTGTGATTTTGGACCTTGTTGGGAAAACAAAACTGAAGAAAATGTAGCCAGAGCAGTCGTGTCAGCACAAGAAGAGGGCATTCATTGGTGTGGGAGCACATGAAGCGAATAAGTTGGCAGAGGTGCCCAGATAGTTCATGTGCCACGCATTTGGACACCACATCCTCAGATGAGGTAGATCAGTATTTCTCTAAATGTGAAGCCATTCTCCCTGAAGAGGGTCCAATCTCTGCCAGGGGAAGCTGCAGCAAATCCAAGGGAAACAGCCTGGGCAGAAAGAAAAGGAGGACTTGTGGCACCTTAGAGACTAACCAATTTATTTGAGCATAAGCGTTCGTGAGCTGTAGCTGTAGACAAACTGTAGCTCACGAAAGCTTATGCTCAAATAAATTGGTTAGTCTCTAAGGTGCCACAAGTACTCCTTTTCTTTTTGCGAATACAGACTAACACGGCTGCTACTCTGAAGCCTGGGCAGGATGTTAATAGGAATTTTGTGTGGAGAATCTAAGGGTAAACTATGGTTCATGGCCTGCAATGAACCGTACATCTGACACAAAGGGAGAAATCCTCCCTCCCGTCATAAAGATCAAATAAACTAGCTTTGCACGGGAGTTCTCCAGCATCACAGGCTTTGAGGAGGGAGGCATTTTCCAAACCCCAGGCCCTGGAGCACTGGTACAGCTACTCTGTGACTGCAGCTGCACTCCACTGATTACAGCAGCCTCTGAGACCGCTGAGTGCCAATTCCCTGATGAGGGCATTTGGCTGACAGATGTGCTTTGTCTAGTCATGGATAATACCGTCTTCCCCCTGCTTATCCTCAAGCCCTCCCCCCTCCCGCCCTAGTATTATTGTGCAAGGAGCTGCTGTGCAGCACAGTCTGGCCCCCTGGCAGGGACATTAGCTTGCTCCATGCCAGTGAAACCACAGCATTTCCACTACATTTCAGACCCTATGTATTCGTGGAGAGGGGGTGGGGAAGCAGTATGTGGATTAAAGGCCACATATTTGAAATCCAGCATAACAGCAAATATATACGTTGCACCCACAAAACACTGTATTTGTACACACCAGACAAGGACCTGTGATAGCAATTTCCACATGTCCACATGTCAGGTCCACTTTGTGTTTGCCAGTGCAGTGTAGTGAGTATGCCAGCATGCATATGATTCTGCAGGAACACCTACTATGCTGGGCTTTGAAAATGTAGCTCTGCATTTTTATTTTTTTTGTATTTATTTTTCTTTGTGTACAATTTTTTTGAATGGGAGGCTAAAAATGAATGTGCACCATGAGATGCACGGTTGCTGATCTGTACTCTTTTCTACTGAGCACTACAGAAAATTTCTGCATATGGTAATAGGAGAAAAATAAGTTCACTCAGTTCTTCTGTCAATAATACACTACTTTTTAAACATTTCTTTTTAGTCTTAATCCATGTTTACTCTGATTTTCTACTATGATGGTTTATCTGGTATTCTGTGATACTAATATATAGCTAGATTTATGAATAATATTAAGCAAATAGTCAAGGTCCGATCCAACTACCATTAAATTCAGTGGAAAGAGTCTCACTGACTTCGATGAGAGTTAGATCCGTCCTTTATCACATTATTTTATTTTTAAAGGAACATCAAGTACTGCTCTTCAATGACATTGTTTCCCAGACATCAGCAATTGTTCACTGACCCAGATATGAACTTGTATTTTTGTCTGTCTCTGTTTATAAAGTCTCTTTCTCTGCCATGCTTATCTACCCTAGTCACAGAGACCTGTTTAACTTGCTGAGAAATGGTGATGGACCAAATTAGAAAGCTTACTGTTTATAGCTGGGTCTGTCAGATCTAGTTAAAAAAAGAAAGAAAGAAAGGGAAATAATATTTACATAGATCAGGGTCTTCTTTTACTGTTCTCACTTCTTTGCCATTATTCAGCTGCAGGAAAAGAGATTATTGCTCAAGGGGGGGAAAAAGCAGTTCTCTTTAAAAGTACTAGAAGCTGAAATAAATTGCCTTCTCATCAGCCTAATACTTCCATCTGACAAGACAAGATGATAAGTTTCATTGCACTCAAGGGTTCCTTTCTCAATTCTTGCCCATATTTTTTGAGTAATGTTCACTCTTCTGCAATTCTCTCAACCCTTTCCCACAGCAGAGGAATCACAAGCTCTTTGTCAAAGCTTGTGAAAGCCAGAAAAGGAGGTAGAGTTAACCAAAAAAGATGTATTTCTATTCAGAAAATATCAATGCTGCTTCAATAATAATAATTTTAAAAAATCTTTTAGAACACACCAAGTTTTGTTATATTTGGCTTTCATATGAACCTGCTCTGATTCATATAAACTGTACCCATATGTCACAGTGTATCTGCATGTTGTTGCTAATTTTTATTTGTAGTTGAGCTGTGTGTTTATTATATAGCCCCAATCTTAAATAGACGTTATATACACTTGATATAAAATGGGCCAAAGGGTTGTCTCGTTGACTACAAATGGAGTTACTCTGCATGTACACTGGTGTAAATGAGTGCAGAATTTGTCTTAGCTATCAGGCACATCTTTGTGTTTCTTAATTACAGTTTTAAAATAGAGATAATACACTTTCGATTTTTTTGCCTACTTTCAGTGTTTCAGAACTAGGAGAAAATGTCCTAAAACACTCAGGAAATATATATAAGTTTTTGTGCATGCTATAACTATCCTTAGATTAACGATAAATTCTTTTTTAAAATCCAAAACTGGTATGAAAATGTCATAAATTTGGAGATTTCTTTTGCTTTCCAAAAAGGTATAAAATCACTGTCAAGAAAAAATAAAATCTGCTTCTTAATTTGTGGTGCTATTCCTTTGAATGAGAAGAATACCTATCTGAAGGTGCTTTCACTAACATTATGCGTGTGTACTGCCTGGTGACAAAGCATTGCAAAGACTTAACCCTGCAAAGAGGAAGGTGATTCCGGTGCAGTCACACTAATCTGGTGGTTGATGTTTGTTGCTGACCTGAAAGTGTCAAAGCAGCGTTATGTAAAAATAAAACTGGGTGCAGTGCCTGTAGTCCTAATGAAGGCCTGGATGTAGACTGGCTTGTAGATACAACTGACCCATGTTTCCTACACATTCTGTTTGCTGGAGAGTTGTGCATAAAAATTTAAAATAATAAGATTAAAAACTTTAAGAAAAAATGTAAAGGACAAATATCCAGCAAAATTACAATAATTGTTGCCTAGAAGTACAGCACTGTGAATCCTTTTCACCTGGAACATCAGTGGTTTTATTCTTGTCTTTACTAAAAACTTAGGGCTTTTCTACACTTACTGGAGGACGGACGCTGCAGCGATCGATGCATCGGTGGTCGATTTAGTGGGTCTAGTGAAGACTCGCTAAATCAACCGCCGATCACTTTCCTGTCAATTCCTGTACTCCACCGGATTGAGAAGAGTAAGGGGAGTCAACGGGAGACGCTTTCCCATCGAAATCGCACAGTGTAGACCCTGCGGTAAGTAGATCTAAGCTATGTCAATCTGAGTTACGCTATTCACATAACTCAAATTGCATAGCTTAGATCAACTTTTCCCTTTAGTGTAGACAAGGCCATAGTGCCTGATCAATTGCTTATGCTGCTGATTCACTGCTAACAATGAATTAATGGTGGACTGATTTGGCCTTCTTTTATGGCAAGTTGATTATACAAATTTGCCCACTTAAAAAAACAAAACTAGTATCAAATTCAAATTATTATTGAGGCAGAAAAGAAAAGAAGCTGCATGGCACTACAATGCTTTATTATCTTACCAGTTACAAATGTCATACAGTAAGTTTCTTTAGTTTCACATGACCATAATTACAGCTGTAATGAGGAAGCTTTCTATTTTTATACTGTATAAGTGGTGTAATAACATAGTAGTGGTGTTTTCCTTGTCTAATTTGTACCATGATACAAGATTTTAAAAATAATTATTATTTTACATTATTTGTTTAAAAGTCCAGTTTAGTTCCTGCTGGTTAAAATGGTTAGTAGCATTTTTCCTATGATAAAACTCAGGTATTTACTTGATTATAATGTAAAACACCTTCATTGTCCCTCAAAGGCATAATACCACATTTTTAGCAGTTGCTGCAAGAAATGCAGAGGCTGAAATGATATAGAATGAATCAGCGTTGAGCTGGAGCTTGAGCCGTAGGAATTTTGATACCTACGGGCAGATTTCTCGAGGCTTGTGCAAAAAGGGCTACAATCGGGACACGCAGCAGTGCAGAGCGAAGATAAAGGAGCTGAGGCAGGCGTATCATAAGGCAAGGGAGGAAAACTATCGCTCCAGTGCTGTACCTAAGACCTGCTGGTTCTATAAGGAGCTGGATGCTATCCTCGGTGGTGACCCCACCTCCACTGCCAAGAGCCCCGTGGATACTTAGGCAGGCCTGGAGGCGGCGGAAGGAGGACCTAACCTGGAAGATAGTCATTGATGAAGAGGTGGAGTTAGATGATGATGTGGAGCTCCTAGTAGGGTCACCTGGTGGGGCAGGCAGCCAGGAACCGTTCACCACTCTGGAGGTGTCTAGGCAGTCTCAGAAGTTGCTCTCCGGTGAGCTAAAAGCAGGAGAGGAGATGCCTGGTAAGTGACTGTGGTTTGTGTGTAAAGGTAAAAATCCTAAGGCCATCTTGGATCCTCTAAAGGACAACTAGGCATCCATTTTTGTGAGCTCTTCTTGTCCCCTCCTCGTTCCAGTTTGGCACCTTTTTTCTGGTTAGGCAGGAAAAGACAGTGGCTGTCAATCATCTAATCTGCCTAGTGACCGAGTGTCTATATAAGGCAGTGTTCAGATCAGATCGGGGCTCCCCATCTGAGTGGTAGAGTCTGGTTGAGATAAAACAGGTAATTGAGGGTAGGCCATTCACCCCACAAGGGTTACTTGGAATAGGGGATATACTTGCTTACACACATCTGATCCATCTTCTGTAGAATTCGCTTACTGCACGCACGACGACGCAGGTATAGGGAACAGGAGGGATTTAACAGCTTACCTGAGAGGACGCTCATCTGATCCTGCCTCAAGGTCCTGCTTCCATCTAAGGGATCCAGCAGTCCTGTTTTGCTGTGCCACCCAAAGGAGGAGAAGACATCAGTAAATCAAGCTGCTAGAGATGGTATAGTGATCATCACTTTGTTTGTGTGCATAGTCCCCCTATTGTTACAGCCTGCCGTGTTTTTTATCTGACTGGTTGCTTTCTGTTTTACCTTGTTTATTCTGGGAGTCCCCACCATCCCTTTAATAAATTCTGTTGTACTTTTATTTTGTTTGAGTTTTATGTGGAAATATAAGCCCCCAGTGACAGATACAGGTAGGAGGCAAACCTGAGACCGAGGTGTTTGGGCCACTTCTAATTTTAGCTCCTGTTTCGCTCAACATGTGCAGTGTGGAGGTGGATTCAGGGTATATAAATGTGGAAGGCTGGCTGTGTTTCTGTGTGCTGGACATTCCCCTGTGCAGCTAATATGTATGGTGGAACAGGGTGTTGATGCATGCCAAGTTCTCACAGGAATCCTCCAGAGAGATCTCTAGTTAAATTTCCTGGAGGTATTTGGCAATCCTCTGCTGAAGGTTCATTGGCAGAGCTGTTTAGTTCCTTTCCCCATTGTAGGAAACTTTCCCATGCCATTTGGCAATCACTTGTGCAGGGACCAAAGTGGCACACAGGCGAGCAGCATAGGGACCAGGGCAGAAGCCACAAGCGTGTAGTAGATGTACCCTTGTTTCCCTGCTTACCCTCAGCCGTGAGATATCTGCTACAATGACCCCTGCCTGTGGAAAAGTGTGGGAGAACTTCAGAATTTTTTCCCTTGTTGGCTGCACTGCCAACACTCACCATGCTTTGTGTGTTCACAGAGGTGTGTGCTCCAAGGGTAAGTGAGAAAGTGATTGTTATGTTACAAAAGATGTATTTTACTGAAATGTTTCAATTCTGTGTGTGAACTTAACAATCATGCTTCTGTGCATTGTTCCTTCTGCTTCGGCAGATGTGGCCTTCAGGAACAGCCCACACACACCAGGCAAGTATCTACGCCAGATAAGAAAGCACCCAAGACAGAGAAAAGAAGACATGTTCCAGAAAGTACTGCATTGAGAACAGACTCTCAGCCTTATTCATGAGCCACGGCTGTAAGGGGTATGCCGGGCTCCCAGGATCACTATGGGCATTTCAACATCCTCCACTGTAATCTTCTGATCTGGAAAGAAAGTCCCCGCTTGTAGCTTTCTATACAGGCTGTTGTTCCTGAAGATGCATGCATCATGCACCTTCCCGGACCACCCCACGTTGATGTCAGTGAAACACCCACAGTGATCCACAAGCACCTGCAACACCATGGAGAAGTACCCCTTCCTACTGATGTACTCCTTTGCAAGGTGGTCTGGTGCCAAAATTGGAATATGTATGCCATCTATTGCCCCTCCACAGTTAGGAAAAGCCATCCACTATTTCACATACATTTCCCAGAGTCAAGGTCCTTCATAGCAGGATGCGATTAATTGCCCTGAACGCTTGCATTAAAGAAGCCCCAACAGTCAACTTCCCAACTCCAAATTGATTCGCAACCGACTGGTAGCAGTCTGCAGTCGCCAGCTTCCATGCAGCAATTGCCACATGCTTCTCCACCGATAGGGCAGCTCTCATTCTGGTGTCCTTGCACCACAGTGCTGCGGTGAGCTCCGCACACAGTTCCAGGAAGGTGGTTTTCTTATCCAAAAGTTCTGTAGCCACTGCTTGTCATCCCAAATCTGCATGACAATATGATCCCACCAATCGGTGCTTGTTTCCTGAGCCCAAAAGCAATGATCCACCCTTTGCAGCTGTTCTGTGAATGCCAAAAGCAATCTAAAGTTGCTCCTACCCATATCACACTGCATGTCAGACAATTGTGAATCGTCTTCACGATTAACTGCACTGCCATTTGTGATGTCTTCGTGACAGTTATGAGAGCATAGGAGAGCAGTGCTGTATCCATCCCTTCTCACAAAGATGCTCGGATGCACAGCAAACAAGGGCCATTTAAAAGAAAGAAAGCCAGAAACCCATGGAATGCTGAGACAGAAAGCAATGCATCATGGGACATTGAGCCCAGTCCCAAGATGTGCCGCGATCTGCTCCACCTTCCCACAAGACCTAGCGACAGGAGGTGTTGAGCTAAACTGTGGGATAGGTACCCACAGTGCACTGCTCACACTGTCGATGCTTGTGCCCCAAGTTTGGATGTGCTCTGCTGACAGAGGGAGTGAGTGTGAACATGCAATACTGATTTTTATTATAGCACTTTTTGATTGTTGACATAACTTTTGTCGACAAAACTCTGTAATGTAGATAAGGCCTTAGGGACGCATAGACTGCCTTTGACTACTGTTTATGGTTTCAAGAGAGAGGTTTCAAGAGAGAACATAAGAACGGCCATACTGGCTCAGACCAGAGGTCCATGTAGCCCAGTATCCTGTCTTCTGATGGCCAATGCCAGGTGCCCCAGAGGGAATGAACAGAACAGGCATCATTAAGTGATCCATCTCATCATGCATTCCCAGCTTCTGGCAAACAGATGCGAGGGACACCATCCCTGTGCATTCTGGATAATTGCCATTGATGGACCTATCCTCCATGCTGAAAGGTGCAAATTAACCTATCTATCAGTAATCTCAGACCACAACATTCTGGGTACTCAAGCTAGTCTGATGGCATACAGATTTGTTTCAAAAACAAAAATTAGTGTTTTTCTCTCTAAACAATCAATTGTGAGCAATTTGTCTTTGCAAGCAGCTTCTGGCAGTTGATCAATTCTTTTCAGAGAATCTTTCCTCAAACCAAATGACCGTCAAGATCTTTCCACTCAACAATGGTACGCTTTAATTCTTAATGAAAACTCCCTCTTGAAATATTGCATTTGTTGGATGAGATAGTATAAAGTGTGTCATAAACAAAATTGTTAACACTAAATTATAATTTAGCTATCCTTTTTCGTCCCTTGCATTTAAATAATCCTGTGTTTTAAATTCTTTCTCCCCTAGCAGTAAAGGCCTGAACCTGCAGGACTTACATAGGTCTGAAGGAGCTTCATTTGAGTAAGGCCTGAGAATGTGCCTTAAAACACACTTATTTCAAAGTTCTAAATAACTTCTTTTTTTTAAAACCATGTGAGAAAAACACAGCAAAAACCATGCTGGGGAAACACTGTAAAATAACAAAAACAAGGAGGAGTCCGGTGGCACCTTAGAGACTAACAGATTTATTTGAACATAAGCTTTCGTGGGTAAAAAGCCCACTTCTCCAGATGCATGGAGTGAAAATTAGAGATGCAGGTATAAATATACTGACACATGAAGAGAAGGGAGTTACCTTACAAGTGGAGAACCAGTGTTGACAGGGCCAATTCAATCAGGGTGGATGTGGTCCACTCCCAATAATTGATGAGGAGGTGTCAATACCAAGAGAGGGAAAATTGCTTTTGTAGTGAGCCATCCACTCCCAGTTCCTATTCAAGCCCAAATTAATAGAGTTAAATTTGCAAATGAATTGTAGCTCTGCAGTTTCTTTTTGAAGTCTGTTTTTGAAGTTTTTTTGTTGAAGGATGGCTACTTTTAAATCTGTTATAGAATGTCCAGGGAGATTGAAATGTTCTCCTACTGGCTTTTGAATGTTACCATTCCTGATGTCTGATTTGCATCCATTTATTCTTTTGCGTACAGACTGTCCGGTTTGGCCAATGTACATGGCAGAAGGGCATTACGGGCACATGATGGCATATATCACCTAAGTAGATGTGCAGGTGAATGAGCCCCGATGGTGTGGCTGATGTGGTTGGCTCCTCTGATGGTATCACTAGAATAGATATGGGGACAGAGTAGGCAACAGGGTTTGTTACAGGGATTGGTTCCTGGGTAGTGTTTCTGTGGTGTGGTGTGTAGTTGCTGGTGAGTATTTGCTTCAGGTTGGGGGACTGTCTGTAAGGAAGGACTGGCCTGCCTCCCAAGGTCTGGGAGAGTGAGGGATCATTTTCCAGGATAAGTTATAGATTGTTGATGATAAAGGTTTTAGCTCGGGGCTGTACGGGATAGCCAGTGGTGTTCTGTTATTTTCCTTGTTGGGCCTGTCCTGTAGTAGGTGACTTCTGGGTACCGGTCTCGCTCTGTCAATCTGTTTCCTCACTTCCCCAGGTGGGTATTGTAGTTTTAAGAATATTTAGTAAAGATCTTGTAGGTGTTTGTCTCTGTCTGAGGGATTGGAGCAAATTCGATTGTATCTTAGGGCTTGGCTGTTGACAATGGATCGTGTGATGTGTCTCGGATGGAAGTTGGAGGCATGTTGGTAAGTATAACCGTCAGTAGGTTTCCGTATAGGTGGTGTTTATGTGACCATCACTTATTTTCACTGTAGTGTCCAGGAAGTGGATCTCTTGTGTGGCCTGGTCCAGGCTGAGGTTGATGGTAGGGTGGAAATTGTTGAAATCCATGTGGAATTCTTCAAGGGCCTCCTTCCCCTGAGTCCATATGATGAAGATGTCATCAGTGTAATGCAAGTAGAGGAGGGGCGCTAGGGGATGAGAGCTGAGGAAGCATTCTAAGTCATCCATAAAAATGTTGGCATACTGTGGGGCCATGCGGGTACCCATAGCAGTGTCGCTGACTTGAAGGTATAAATTGTCCCCAAATCTGAAATGGTTGTGGGTGAGGACAAAGTCACAAAGTTCAGTCACCAGGGTGTGCCGTGGCATCATCAGGGATATTGTTCCTGACAGCTTGTAGTCCATCCTCATGTGGAATATTGGGGTAAAGAGCTTCTACATCCATGGTGGCCAATATGGCATATTCAGGAAGATCACCAATGCATTTTGGTTTCCTCAGGAAGTCATTGGTGTCTCTAAGATAGCTAGGAGTACTGGTACCGTAAGGTCTGAAGAGAGAGTCCAAATAGCCAGATAATCCTGCTGTGAGAGTACCAATGCTTGAGATGATAGGGCGTCCAGGATTTCCAGGTTTATGGGTCTTGAGTAACAGATAGAATACCCCCAGTCGGGCTCTAGGACTGTGTCTGTGTAGATTTGTTCCTGTGCTATAGCAGGGTGTTTCTTGAGCAGATGGCTATCCCTCTGATGTAAAATAACACTTGCCTCAATTGCAGAGAAAGAAAGGCAGGACATCTGAGATAAATATAAGA
This sequence comes from Lepidochelys olivacea, assembly GCF_965140295.1. Lineage (NCBI taxonomy): Eukaryota > Metazoa > Chordata > Testudines > Cheloniidae > Lepidochelys > Lepidochelys olivacea. The sequence continues at coordinate 80,144,039 of NC_140415.1, read as the reverse complement.
TCACTCACTGACTTTTGGGAACAAGCATTAAAGTATATGGTTATGTTACATGCTCCTCCTTTTTCCTCCTTCACCATTAATAGTTATAGGTTTTGCTTTTCCTAATATTGAATTGTATTTATTATTATTATAAACATAACATTAAATGGATACAATTCATTGAGTTTAGTTGCAGTTCTATCACCTTCCTTTGCAGAAAAGAAAGACAGTGTTTAGTTTAAAGCAAGTGGTTCTCAGCCTTTCCAGACTACCGTATCCCATTCAGGATCTGACTCGTTGTGTACCCCTATGTTTCACCTCACTTAAAAACTACTTGCTTACAAAATTAGACATCAAAATACGTCACAGCACACTATTACTGAAAAATTGCTTATGTTCTCATTTGTACCATATAATTATAAAATAAATTGATTGGAATATAAATATTGTATTTACATTTCAGTGTATAGTATATAGAGCAGTATAAACAGGTGATTGTCTGTATGAAATTTGAGTTTGTACTGACTTGGCTAGTGCTTTTTATGTAGCCTGCAGTAAAACTAGGCAAATATCTAGATGAGTTGATGTGCCCCCTGGAAGACCTCTGCACACCCTTAGGGATACGTGTACCCCTGGTTGAGAATCACTGGTTTAAGGCATTGGGCTGGGACATAGGAAATCTGGGGTTCAGTTTCTGTTCTAGCACAGGCTTCTAGTGTAATCTGGAGGAAATCCTCCCTTCCTTTCATAGGTACAATCTTTTGCTAACCTCATTGGTGTTTCTAAGGAGTCACTAATAATTTGGTGACAAGTGCCACAGAAATGCCTACAAATACAGTAAATAAATATATGAAGGAGGGTGGGCTCTAACAGTAGTTGATATATTTCTGTACATCACTAATGCATCTATCACATATTCTTACACCGATATGCATTTTATTTAAAACAGACAAGCACAGGTCATGAAACAGTATTAACAGTCTTTATTGTATAAGCCCAGCTGTGATGCAGAGGCTTAGGAGAACTTGTAGACTTACAAAGCGTAACTCCTCTTTCACTAGGCAACACTAGTCAATGCTTGTAAGGACCTCGGCATTTAGTATGTGGTGATGACGACCTGGCTTGTGGTATAATCTGTTTCATGGCAACTGGATCTGGTATAATCAATTAGTGGTGCTTTCCTAAGAATGTGTACAAAATGGCTGTCATCCCGCTTTGGAAAATAACGGCGCACAATGCTAGGAAAGCAAGGATACAAATATTAGAACTCCTAGTGGAAGACACTGGAGGGGATCATTTGATGAAGAAACAGACAAAAAAGGGGAAAAAAGTGTAATCCTTTTTAACCAAACAGAAAAGAAAGGAATTGATACTAAGACAGAAAATATCATATTGCCTCTATATAAATCTATGGTACTCCCACATCTTGAATACTGCGTGCAGATGTCATCACTCCCTCTCAAAAAAAGATATATTGGAATTGGAAAAAGTTCAGAAAAGGACAACAAAAATGATTTGGGGTATGGAACAGCTTCCATATAAGGAGAGATTAATAAGATTGGGACTTTTGAGCTTGGAAAAGAGATGACTAAGGGGGATATGATTGAGATCTATAAAATCATGACGGGTGTGGAGAAAGTAAATAAGGAAGTGTTATTTACTCCTCATAATACAAGAACTAGGGGTCACCAAATGAAATGAATAGGCAGCAGGTTTAAAACAAACAAAAGGAAGTACTTCTTCATGCAATGCACAGTCAATCTGTGGAACTCTTTGCCAGAGGCTGTTGTGAAGGCCAAGACTATAACAGGGTTCAAATAAGAACTAGATAAATTCATGGAGGATAGGTCCATCAATGGCTATTAGCCAGGAATGGTGTCCCTAGCCTTTGTTTGCCAGAAGCTGGGAATGAGTGACAGGAGATGGATCACTTGATGATTACCTGTTCTGTTCATTCCCTCTGAAGCACCTGGCACTGGCCACTGTCAGAAGCCAGGATACTGAGCTAGCTGGACCTTTGGTCTGACCCAGTATGGCCATTCGTATGTAAAATCAATTTGCTAATCAACACATCCCACATTCTCAGAGGACCCTTCCCCAGCTCCTGAGGCTTCTGAATGTCACTCTCATGGTCTTACTAGAATATGCCTGCACAACCAGCACTTCAGAGCACTCTGCTTTTGTTCAGGCTCCAGTGTTGGCTGACGGGTGTGGCTGGAAAATGCAGTCAAAAATAAGGAAGAGTCTTAAACTTTGCAAGAATCCAAATAAAGGATTAAAAGAAGGAGAATCCTATTTAGAAAATAACACACCATCCAACACAGAGATCCTATTGTGAAGGTTGGCCCGGTTGAGTCCTGTACAAGCTCCAGTGGCCAGGCTGCCCTTTATTGAGATTTCTCTGAACCCAAGAAACTAAATCAGGAAGGAATTTTCTCCCCAGGTGAGATTTGGCAGAAACCAGGGGACACAGGCTGCCTTCTGTAGTGTGAGTGTGAGGCACGGGTCACTTGCTGGTTTGACCTAGTGTAAATAAATGGTGGATTCTTGGTAACTTGAAGTCTTTAAATCAAGATTTGAGAACTTCAGTAATGCAGTCAGAGATTATGGATCTATTACAGAAGTGGATGGGCGTTGTTCTGTTGTCTGCGATGTGCAGGAGGTCAGACTAGCTGATCATGATGGTCCCGTCTGTCCTTAAAGTTGAGTCTATGAGTCTAAATGGATAATGATTGCAGAGGCTTCCCTACTGTACACACAAAAGCAGCCAAAGCACAGATATGTGCAGCTGGGCATCACAGAAACAGGAGTATGTTATCATTAAGGCTACGTTTTAGACACAGGTATTTTTAGTAAAAGTCATGGACAGTAAACAAAAATTCATAGCCCGTGACCTGTCCATGACTTGTACTATTTACCTGTAACTAAAACTTGGGCCAGGGCCTGAAGGTTCTCAAGGGGCGAGGTGGTTTGGGGGCGCTGTGAGTGCTGGGGAATGGCCCATGACCCCGGTTGGTGCTGGGAGAAGAGGGGGGCTGGGTGGCGGCGCGTGGCCCAAGACCCCTGCTGGTGCTGGGGGAGGCGGCGGGGCTGGTAGGCTCCCTACCCAGCTCTGTGTGTCCCTACAGCTCTTAGGGGGAGGGAAGGCTGGGAGGCTCCACGCGCTGCCTGCGACGAGCTCCGGTTCTGTAACTCCCATTAGCCGGGAGCCGCAGCCAATGGGAGCTGCATAGGCAGTGCCTGCAAGCAGGGACAGAGCACAAAGCCCACTGGCCCTTCCACCTAGATCAGGAGTTACAGGGTCATGTTGGCCACTTCTGGGGAGCCTCCCCCCAGGTAACCACTGCCCCACATCTCAGCCTCCTGCCCCAGCCCTGAGCCCCCTCCCACACCCAAACTGCTACTGCTGCTGGCCCAGGGCTGCCCGAGTGTATGGGCAGCCCCTCAGCCAGCGGCTGTTGCGAAGGTCACAGAGGTTACTGAAAGTCACAGAATCCGTGACCTCCATGACAGACACACAGCCTTTATTATCATGCCACGCACAGGACGCAGTCTACTTCAGTTCCTCCACAGGAGTTATAGCCATGGTCATTGTCCAGGCTGCAAATCCACTCCCACCAGCCCTGCAAAGTTTTCATGTCCTGGAACAGGACATCAGCATCCGGGCACACAAGACAGTTTATGCCATGGAACCCTTCCTAGAGTGTACTGTCCATGCTGTTCCCTGCGGAGGGAGAATGTGTTACCTGGAACTGGCTGGAGCACCAGCAATATTAGAATGAAGGACTGCAGAGATTTCCTGCTTAGCTTTCCCACTCCCCAAAAAGTGTTTTCTCCACCAATTGTTTCACTTGCCCTTTCCTCTCTTTTTAGCATATTTCCCTGGGGAAGACAAGAAGCAAAAGACTGCAGGAGCAAATGTTTCCATTTCAGGGAACACTTTGTACCACTGCAGAGAGACCTTCTCTCCTTTGTCAAGCACTGACTCTGAAATGCCAGTCACAGAAGTAAATATCACCAGGAGAGCTAAGTTTACAAAGACCATCACCTAAACTGGCCTGCAAAATGTACATATGCACATGTGGAACTATGCATCTGTGAGTGTAAATATACATTATCACACACAAACCAAGTAATTATACAAAAGGAAACAGGCACTTTGCATATGCAAGCACTTTTACAAGTGCACAATTTCCAGTATGGCACATGCACGTGTACACTTGCTCATCTGCACATATGTTGAAGCTGTAACTTACTTGTAGCACCTATTATTCTAAATGACACACTAGGTCACCTAATTGCTTGTGAAAGTTTCTGGATGCACATCATTCTGTTAAACCTATACTCAGAGTAATATGGCATGTGGAAGTACAAATTTTCCCATATAGTTGCAACCCAGCCTGGCCAGGTAGTACCACCAGAGGACAGAATATTCTGTGTACCTATGTCACAGTTGTCCTCTCTTCTGGGATTGCCATCACCAAGCCAGTCTGATGTTATTTTTGTGATGTCCACAGAAATATGAGTGAGACCACCAAATCATTTTACATATGTTTGTGAGCAGCTATCCGATGGCAACAACTTGTAGACACTATCATGCTCAGTAGATTTGAACTGGTGACCTACCCTTCCGGGGAAGTACTCGATCTCCCATTGCCTATCCCTTAGCTATCCATTCCCCTTTTCTCCATGCTTTTTAACAGCATTAAAATATGATTTATGGCTTTGTTTTGAAATGATTACTCATCTTTAAAGAAAAAATGTTGTTATACCTGTAGGCTAAAGAGCCTGAGCTAATTAATGCTGCAACAATTTTCAGACTTTTCTTGTATTAGAAATGAACTTCAGTTAACAGGATTTTGGAAAGCTAATGGGGTGGAGGTAAGGCCAAGCACAACACTAATGTAATCTTCCTCTGTTCCTGTTGTCTCATTTGTTAACTGTTGTTATTATGGCTTGGGTCAAAATACTTGAAAGAAATTACACTTTCCTCTGCCAAATACTTTAGCAGTAACAGACAAAAAAGAAGACAAATCAGGATGGGAAATCCTAGCCCTAGCAGTTCTTTCTCCCCCTCATTTCTCTCTTCTGCACTGGCCTTTGTGAGAATTAATGCACAAAGTATATATATATTGCAAAACATGCCTTTTTATTCTCAACTGCTCTGTGGGCTTAGATTCCTGACGTTTGGGGAATGTAAATTAAATACAATCCATGTTATTATTACATCTACCTTTCCTATTGCAGGCTTGATCCTTGATGTGTTGGTGTACATGTATCATTTATGCTAACCTTTTTTATTTTTCTTCTGCCCGTAATCCTTTCCCAGTAATTCCACAAGATATCCATAATGGAATTGTCAATCAGAAGTGAGCCAAAGGAAAATGCTGTCTGAGTACAAAATGGCCTAGGAAGACTCTCAACAGTGTAATCCTGAGACAGACCCAATGGCAACTGCAAAGCTGCTGTAACAACTGGCGCCAGAGCTTGCCAAGGAGTCAGTTGCCACCACTAGTAAAATGTAATCCATACACTGATAGCTGGATCCTGAAAAAATAAAGGAAGAGGAACAGGCTGTGAAAGGCAAGTAGCAATAGAATATGGGGAATCTTGTTTAACTTCAGATTAAATCTTTCTGCTAAATTTCATGGTTTTTTCACATGAAATTGTTTCTTTATGTTAAACAAATTCAGAACCATTTTCATGCATTCCCTGAAATCCAGTGATGTAGCCTAATGTGGTTGGAGAGCATTTAATCACATTGCAGCGAAACAGACATTGTAAAATGAATGTAATTGAGGAAATACCCAGTATTTGGGAAATTGTTTTTCTGCTTCCCATACCTGTATTTTCCTTAAAGTAAAGGTTTTATATGGTCCAAAAAAATAGCAAGAATAAAGTGGCACTGATAATGGCAAGCCCCAAGCACAGCCTTGCATGCATCAGCCCTTCAGAACAATTACTATATTTTTTTACAAGACTGAAGATCTTTGCATAACAGCAAGAAATGGCATTTTCTGAGAGTATGGACTCGCAGAGCATATACACCATGTGGAGGACTTGCTTTTATATAACTACTGTCTGGTTTTTATGAACAACAGAAAATGTGCACCTTGGCTCAGATTTATGAAATGATCATTTGAGATGACCATTTATTCAAAATATGAGTGTAAATATGTTTTGTAAGCAGGACCCCTTTCTATAGAACATGCGCTTATAATTATAACATTTATTTACAAACACAGTATATTGTCAATTTACAGGCAATTAGTACTAACAGATGACAGTCATGTGGTTTACATCATCTCTCTGAATATTCTGAATCTCATAACCTCTTGTTTCAGTAAGATCAGTTTTTGAGGCTAATCTCTCCCACATGAGCAATGCTAAAAGATTGTCTTCGCTGTGGAGCACAAGAGAAATTGCTTAAGTAAAGGTAGTGACTTTCTCAGATAAAGGCCATTAAGTAAGGCTGTGTACAAATCTGACACTTTATTTTGTTGCCTTTGACAGTCCCTCGGAAGGATTTAAGAGAACAAGATCTGACTAAAGCTTTCAAAAATTCGTTGCAGAATATTTGTTAACCTTGCTCTCTGTGATTGTTGTAGAACAAAGATAATACTCTTCAAATGGAGATAAATTACTACCTTTCAAAAGATTATCACCAATCTTAATCAAGTTTGCTCATACAGCTGAACAGCCAGTGACCTTGTTATTTACACAACAAACATGTCTGCTACTTTATGTTTATAGGTAGTACATTTACTCTAACTACCCTGCCCAGCATGGCTCCATGGATTTGTTACAGTTAAAACTTCTATACGTAAGTTAGCCGATTCATCTGGTTTGGTAAGAATGGGAAGATTGAACAGACAGTAACTAAATATTAAAATTGGTTTGGTTTTGGTTTAACTATACTAAAAAAATCCCACCCCCCAATTAGGTATTTCAGCAGCCTTTTCTTATATCAGAACATGTTGACTTGGCAGAATTATGTTTTAGGGAACTGGCACATCTGTTGATGATGCCACAGTGCTCATTTTCTGCAGATATGTTGGGGGTGGAAATTAGAATGGTATTAATTATTAAATTATGACATTTATTCGTACATCCTTAATGGCTGTGCCAAAAGAAAACATCTGTAGGGAGTGAGTATGAAAATCTGGATTGTTAGCAGTTCGGAATTAAGCTTCCCAAGTTTAAAAATACAGTCTTTCAGGCTAAGCACTTAGTTATTCTACAAACAACCCGACCTTTATTGGAATGAGTGCCTCTCAATGTCTCACAATGGCCCACCAAGGCAAGAGATCAAGCCTGGGGTAAAGCAGTGGCTTTTTGTTCTCTGTAGAAGCCTGTGCCCCAGTGTGCAGTGTTTGAGAGTGCCGTTCAGAATCAACCATAACATGAAAGGGAAATAAAAGCCACTTTAAGATAAGGCATGCGGCATTATAGGGCTGGCTGGAAAACAAAAATTCTGTTTCATGAAAAATGTCAAGGTTTCAACATTTGGTTTCATCCCACATGAAAATGAGACCTTTCAAAACTTTTCATGAAAAAACATGAGAAAGAAACCCACAGGAGCCAACAGTACACTGGTTAGTCCACTCACCTGGTGGGAGACCCAGCTGCAAGTCCCTCTAATTTGGTGCAAGATCTTGAACCTGGGTCTGCTGTATCCCAGGTGAGTGGCCTACCCTCTGGCCTATTGGCTTCTATGAATGTAGGTGTCTCTCTCTGACTTTGACCAGAAAATTCATCTGGGCCTGAGAACACTTTTTGATAAATCAGCATTTTTGACCAAAAAAAAGTTTTGTCAAAAAATTCCCAACCAACTCTGTGGCTTTACTGCAGGTTCAGACAATGTAATTATAAGAATGTTCTCTAGAGTTTTTATGTTTCTTGGTTTAATATCAGTTGTTTTTACTGAGTATTTTTTAACTGTTGACCCAATGCCAAAAGCTGATGAGTGCTTCCAGGATCTCATTGGGATTTCAGGGTGCTCTGCACCAATGCTCTGCACAAAGGCTCTAGCAAGAGCCAGTTAAGAGGTGGAAAAAAACCTTCGCTGTACTGTTCTCAAAATTGGGACAAGGGAGAATGAGAAACATTTTGTCATTGCAGTGGAATTTAATGAAAGTTTCAGAGCTGGTAAAAATATGGAGCAGCTGAAATGTTTGCAAAAATTAAAGGGAGAAAAAATTTTCTTCAGGGTTCCAGGCATCTATAGAAAACATTTAAATATTTTAAAGTGTATTATGCTCCTTAGGGCTCTTCCAGTTTTTATTGTTCTCCCCTGCCTCGGTGTGGTGTCTCCTAAATCCTGCACTGCTTGTCTGAGGGCTTAGATCCACCCACTAATGCTCACTGTACACTTTCACTACAGGGTTGGGCCAAGGAAGGTATTAATAAATAACTGTACTGATTTCCATTTGTTCAATCACCTCTGTGCTGCACTGGTTGATCATCCTAGTAAGTGGTTAATCCTGCAAAGTGTTTTTATCTACTGGAGCAAAACCTGGGCTTTTAATGTGACTTTTCTAAAACGAGTCTCACGTGATGTTTTGTTAGAGAGAGGAAAAATGTTGCTTTAATCATATGGCCATGATCTGAGCTTCTCTTTCTAACAAAACATCACATGGACCTCACTTTACAAAAGCAACATGAAAATCCCAAGGCCAGAGCTGTTTTTGTGAATTTTACACAATTATTTTGCAAAACCACAAAATAGTTTTTAAAATGTTTAAAACTTAAAAGCTAAGCACCTTCTATCATTTACTAGGCATTTTGAGCCTTGGGTCCAGCTGAGCTCCACCTGGTGATGGACTAAAGGTGGGAACAAAGGTAGCTGTGAACCAGCTTTGTCTGGTCTCCCCGCCCAACCCACATTGATCCCTCAGGCTGCCAGGGTCAATTTGTTAACAGAGTTGTCATGCTTATGAGGATCACTGGAGCACATAATCCCAAGCATGCCCTTATATGCTCCCTATGCCAAGGGCCTGGGGTTGGGTTGGTGGCATACAGCCAGGCACAACAGCTTTACACCACATGGTGGAATCCTCAGCTGCTCTATTAGGCCAGGGTTGAGTCTTCATCACACTGCTTGAGCAATCCACAGCAGTCTTAGCATGAGGCAGAATCTAGCCCAGTGGTGGGCAAATTGCGGCCTGCAAGCCGCACGCAGCCCATCAGGGTAATCCGCTGGCGGGTCCCGAGACAGTTTGTTTACATTGACCGTTCGCAGGCATGACCACCTGCAGCTCCCAGTGCTCTCAGTTCACCGTTCCCGGACGACGGGAGCTGCAGGAAGCGGCGTGGGCTGTGGGGACGTGCTGGCCACTGCTTCCTGCAGCTCCCATTATTTTGCATAACCAGGCCCTGCTGCATTCCTCAGGGGAGTGGGGGTGGAGCAGGGCAGGGGCCCTGGGCAAGAGCCGGAGCAGGGGCTGGAAATGTGGTGCCCCAAATTTCCTGGTGCCCTACACATCTGTGTGCTTTGCGTATGGGTAAGGATGGCCCTGCCCATAGTCCCAAATTTTCAGTGGGCTCCCGCTAGTATACCTGCATTTCATACACCTACACATCCAATGGTGTATGTGAACACTCACATATGCCTATGCAAGCAGGAATATGCAAAGTGTGTAGCTAGGCACACAAATTCAGGTTTCTGCATTCGTAAACAGGTGTGCACAAAAATTTGGCACATGCACAAAGCATCTGCTGAAAGCATGGCTCCCATTGTTTAATTTTAAAGAAAGCCTAGGCTTAGAGAGAGAAGCTATAAAGTTTCACAAAATAAAACAGCTGTTTTTGCAATCAAAAGCACAATGGGCACTATGTGGGAGCCTCTGAGGGTCAGGCCCAAAATTTGCCAAGAGTTGCTAGTGAAAAGTGAGATTTTTCTTGTGTTTGCAGATACTGCTTTGAAAATTTCATTAAACCATCTTCGCACCTCACACCCCAAAAGTTCCAAACAGTATTATCCTCTGAATAAAATAGCTGTGACAACCAAAAAGGTTCATTTTGTCATACATGTCCAACTGCAACCATATTGGGGAGGGGTGTGCTTGTGTGCATATGCGTGTGTGTAAGCTTTCACCGTATGGTCTATTGGTGTCTGTAGCATCTGAGACGTAAGATGCTATTGGTGCAGAAAGAAGAGATAGACTCCACTTCTAATAAAACAGCCATTTCAGTAGAATGTTTGTCATTTATAGGAAAAACATACTGACTCTCTGCTCCCAGTTTCTGCAGTCTCACTCTTGCCAGTTTCTTTGTCTTTTCCTGCCTCCTTTTCTTCAGACTCCTAGCTCTAAACCAAGGAATTCTGTAAACTAATAACAATAACTATTCTATCATTGTAAGTCGGATCCTCAACTGGCCTAAATAGGGATAGCTCTGTGGCTTTCTTTTAAAAAGTCCAACAAACAATTGCATGTGCAAACATGTATGCAGTTAAAGCCATTGTGCAAGTAAGCTAAGTATTAGCAGGTGCAAATGGCAAATTATGCATCTAGCTGGCCAACTGCATGCATAAAGATCCAATTTACACATGCAATCATGGTAACTGAGCAAATAAATTAGACAAGCAATTGCATGCGCATTTTTCATGCCCTAATTCACCTGACCTTTTCAAACTCAGGCCTGAAACGTCAAGGAACACTGTTTGTTATAAAACTCTGGCTTTTTAGCTGGTTTTACTACTACTCTGTGGTTAACCCCAGGACTCCAAGGGAACTGCTGGTTTCAGGATGACATGCTAGTTTTATCTAGCATGCACATTTTTCTTTTTGCATAACTGTACATTAGATGCAGTGAATCTATTGCCGTAGTACCCTGGTGAGGAAGGAGCCCATAGCTAAACAGCACCATTTTCTTGCAAGGCAACCATGAGATACATGTTCTATGCAAGCGATTTTCTATCAAATATTTTTAGACTGGTTCTTGAAAGCTAGGCACGGCTCTGCCTTGTGGAGGGTTTTTTGTTTACTTGGTTTTTGCTTCCTTGTTTACTTCTCTCCATCTGTTCAGTGTTTTGCTTGTGTTTTTCTGTCTGCATATTGGTGGAAGAAAAAAGGCCCTTCCTTTCTCCAGCTCTGTCTTTAATCTTTTTGCACCATGACTTCTGGGCACTACTTTTTTTTGTTTAGCATACAAACGGTTGGGCTAATAATGAGCTGGAAAGATAGCTAAATTATGTAGAATGCCTACAGATTCTCCACTGAAATTGGATAATAATTTAGTATAGATTTCCGTTTCCCTGCAGATTGAGTTAGGCCCCCTCTTCTTGGTTTCAAAGGTGCAGAAGACAAGGTATTATTCCATGACTAAAACGATTGTCAGATTCTCACCATTCACATTTGAAACTTTCACAATGGGCACAAAAGGTATAAAAAAAAATACCAACCTGTAGTAATTTAAAAGCCTGTCGGTGTTTGTGAACAAGGTGGACATTATCATTCTATAAAGCCTCCTTGTGTTTATTATGATTTTTGGTCATTGGCCATTGCTCTTGATAATTCCACATGGGCCAAAGAAATAACTTTGCTGATTGTGGCAGCCTACTGTCTCCCAGTGGTATAAGCAATATGAATGCCTGTGCATATTCTATCTGCTTATAACCAAACTGATCGTAACAGTCCTAGCTGAGGCCCACAGAGACTTTTATCTGCTTGCCCACAGTTCTTCATATACTTAGCAGAGAGCATGTCTACACACAAAACTGATTCTTCCTTCTGAACTTATTAGGCATGATACTATCATTCATTCTAGAAGATAATGTCTTTCAATAACATTGGAGTAATCAGAGGGGGATTAGACATATAAATAGCACCATAATTGTATTTCTTGTAGTCAAAGGGTAACATTTTCAAAAGTGCTTAAGTGACTCATTGAAACTCCATGTGACATAGCTTCCTAAGCACGTAAGACAATTTTGAAAATGGGACGTATGCTCCTAAGTCACTTAAGCATTTTGAAAATTTTAGCCAAAGGTCTTTTCCTAGAGTTGCACTTCTCTGCCCCACTGCCACCCTTATTAGGGGCTTATACAATTAGAGGCTCATCTTTAATTTACATTGGTGTCTCCTCCAGGCTCCTGGTGGGGAAGCTACAGTGAGGAGAGACTAAAACAGAGTATCTTTTGGCCACATTAACCACACTTTCTTCCCAGCCAGCACAACTACCTTTGGGGCTGCACTAGACTCGTGGCACCACTGTAGACACTGTTCCTCCGCAATGGACTTTCTGCTGCCAGGAGCCCTGTGCCCAAAACAGGGATCAATCTACCCCAAGTTTTTTATTTACAACTGCCGATAGCGGTTCATCGAGACACAGAGAGAAATAGGGTCTAATCCTGTAGCCTGCCCCCTACTCATGTGTTGACCTGAACTTCCTCAAGTGATATAAGAGCTGCAGTATCGGGTCTGCTATGAACAGACAAGTAAAACGAGTACGATGCAGAAAAGTGTGTTGAGAATATACTGGCCTGATGGTGCTCTCACTGAAATCAAAAGGAGATTTAGGGAATAGGTTCAGGATCTATGTAAGCAATTCAGTAAATTGTTATCACAGCCAAGACCTTATTGATGGGTAAAATAGTGGTGATAATTTCACGTGTTTTGACTATTTTGGAGTAATGTGATAACAATACATCCTAGTAAACCAATAGCACATGTCTCACTCATCTATAGGACAGGTTTCAGAGTGGTAGCTGTGTTAGTCTGTATCAGCAAAAAAACCGAGGAGTACTTGTGGCACCTTAGAGACTCACAAATTTATTCTGTGAGTGAGAGTGTAGTCGAGTCCATCACAGGAGTACTAACAAACCAGGGAAGCAGTGACAGAGCCAGAGTTAATTGTAGACTCATGAGAGTCCTGAGGGCTGCTTCACAAGACATTTACTCAGGAAGAAAAGGATAAGGGAGAAAAGCAGGAAACTTAGTGGGCTGCTAAAGAGGTCATCAAAGCCTTATCGAGTGAAGAGGATAAAAATATCCAGAGAGCAACTAAAGGGAATGAAAGAACAGTGAAAGGAGAAAGATTTATGGAGGCATTAATATTATAGTACCTCCACAGTTAAAGTTGGATTGACTTTTTAAGTTAAAGTGAGGTTTACATCAATTTGTTAGGCTAAAGAACAAATGTGGATCAAACCAAAATTATATCACTTACTCTTAGGATAATGATTCAATTTACTGGAAAGTTACAAATAAATCCCTGAAGGAAACTGAGCAAATACTTTTCAAAATTACCTTGATCTGAAGGAATTCTGAAGTGTCTGAACATTTCTTTGTGTCCCATACATATTGAAAACTGAGTCAAATTATAACTCAACTATAACTACTTGTTAAATAGTGTCCATCACAGACTTTTGCACAAGCTACTTAAAAAAAAAGAAGTAAATACAAAGGTAACATTATTCTAACTAGTGCACAAGAAACCATCACTTCAGTCACTGAGGGAAGGGGGAGAATCATGCCATTGGATAGCTTTTCTAGTAACACCTATCTTCTTATGCACACACTGAATGAGCAGACTAAAGCTGATGCAGAAACTTACACACCGTCAGATAAAATGTTTCAATGACACCTGCTTTCACACACCAAGTAGAGGAGGTTTGAAGTTCGTGGATGACTTTACTCACTTTTGGAAGGACATCTCATTGACAGCCATGTGTACAACAATACTGCATGAAGAATAAATTGTGTATGTTTCACTGCATGACAACCAACCAAAGCAGCAGAATAAACTAAATTTAATGAGAGGAAGGTTTAGGAGACATCATTGAAAGTCAATGGAAGGCAGGGATCCTGGGACCCTTTTAAGGGGAGATTTTTGCAAAGGCACAAAGGGAGTTATTTTATTGACTTTGGGTTTCTGACTCCCACTGTGCCTTTGAAAATTTCCACCTTTAGCTCTGCAGGGCACTGGAAATCAGAGGAAGGCAAGATCCTGGCTTCTCTGGCCTGAACCAGTGTGGACTTTCTACATTTGTCAGGAGCTACTGTGTGATGACAAGTCCAGAGGGACAATGCTCCAATGCACGCTTTTATAAAGTATGTATTGGAACATTGCTCTTAGAATTTTTAAGTCTTATAGTCGCTCATGTCATGTATACTTTACAATGTCTTCACAGATGCTACTTATTCGGGTGAATAGGCATGAAGAAAGGGAGCGTAAGGACAAAGGAGAAGATGTGAAGCAGGGAAGAGCTGTGTTTCAGGAATCAGGAAGGGGAGCAGAGGCTCCTAATGAGCACTTCAGTCTTTCAGATCCCTTGCTTCCCAACTCTTGGCTATTTATATTTGTAGTTTTTATGGAATAAAAAAGAATACCTTTCCTTATGCATTTGTGGCCTTCTCCATCTTAACTCCCTGCCATGCCGCAGCTTTCTCATTTTGCCTCAGGGCTCCTGTTTCATTGCTGCTACTGATAAATTAGAACCTCTGTGGACTTTCTAAATTCCATATATTTGGGCTATGTATATACTTGGTGACATAAGAACTGGGGCACTGTTCCCTGTTGACTTCTTAAGATCAGTAGCAGCACTTGTAGCCTTTATAACAGTGTTTAAGAAACTACACACGATTCTTTGAAAACAAAGCAAAACAGGGAAATTCATTAACAAACTTTAGTTTTCCATTAAAGTTGCTAAACAACACTAAAGCTGTCTTAATTGTAACATTGCTTGAGATGTCTACATTTTAATTTAAGTAACATAATCTTAATATTAAAGATAGCAACCTTAAGGTTCATGAATTTAGCAACCTTAAAATCAACAGACTTTGTAGATTAATCTAGCTATATGCTAATCTGCAGTTACGCAGGGTACATAATGAAATTTCCCTTCTTTGATGATGATAATACAATATCTGGCTATTATATAGCATTTTTATCAGTAGATCTCAAAAGAAGGTATAAACATAATTAACTCCATTTTACAGATGGGGAAACTGAGACATAGAGAGGTGAAATGACTTGCCCACACTGTCTTTTGATTCTGGTATTTATTTCATTGTGGAAATCCTGAGATAATAAACTGAATTTAGACACCAAAATAATAATTTTGATGCACTTCCTACTAACAACGATCTGGCACTTTTTGAAGTATGCATGTAGCTGAACAGGTCATTTCTATTTCAATCCACATGTTGTTGATGGCAGTTGAGCTGCTGATCCTGTATTCTAGAGATGACAGAGATAGATGAGTGTGAGATTATGTTGTTTATTATAATGCTTCCTGAGGTGTGCTCTTAGAAGTTGCAGTCTTTTCTAAGTGATCAGAAGTAGTGGGTCTCTTTGAATTACAACTGTGAGAGCCAGGATTGATGACAGGCTGTTTTAAAGCTGATCTCCTTGGCAATTAAAAAGACTAGGAGGTTGTTGGAAAGATATCATTGGAGATTTAGGGATCATCCACATGCAGATTTTAAACACTGCTTTCTGGAGTCATTCTGAATGGGGATTTAATTTGGTAATTGTTCCATAGCTAGTTGTAGTTTGATAAAAATCGGCCACAAAAGCCAACTTGTGGGTAAAGTAGTCATCCTCTTCTTTCTTTGTCCACTGCATATTACTACTCATCTGGGCATGCTGTAAAGTCCTTATATTGCAGTCGGTTAGCGAGGTTGGAAGTTTATAGGTGAAGGAGCTGGAGACTGAAGGATGATTTAGGTTGGATTTTATGGCATGGTATTGTTAGGCAGTACGCCTTCAGGGTTTTGTGGGAGAGTCTATTAGCTGGGAAAATGTGTAATTAGCAATTTGAAGAATCAAGGTATTTTACTGAAAAATGTTAAATTTTCTAATGATGAGCTTGACATTTTATGAGGCTCCCAGAACTCTGGACTGGTACCTGGAAAAAAAAAATGAAAGAGACATGTTTCAACAATAAAAATTGAATTGCAAAATTAATGCAGATTTGGGTCAAAATGTTTAACACTTTTTCAAGAACTCCATTACTAACACTTTTCTTGACAGATTTATTCCTTTATCAAGTATTTATTTGCCATATTTTACTCTCTCGCATTTCCATACATTCTGTATTGCATATATTTCCATATATACATAAACAGAGCCCATCTTATAGAATATTGGTCTTGATCTGACTCCGAATGAAGTTGATGGGACTTTTGTCCCTGATTTCAGTGGGAGCAGGTCCATTATTTTTAACTGTTCTCAGTGTGCTATGTGCTAAGTTTGTGATTGTTGAAGATATTAATTTAAATGGGCTTCATTGTAGAGAATGGTGCATAGGAATGAATAATACATTTTCCTCTCTGCAAAGTTCTATGTTATATGGCTATCCATTGCTCTATCTAATCTCCAGACACCAGCAATGTCCAGCAGTGTGGCCATGTGAACAGAGCACTGGACTAGGGCTCAAGAGACCTGGATCCTATTTCTGGCTCTGCTACTGGCCTCCTTGGTGGCAAGTCATTTTGCCTCATCCATGATATGAGAATAATGACTTACCTCCTTTGTTAAAGTGCTTTGGGATCTAATGGTGAAAAGCATTATACAATAGCAAGGTATTATTATTAGGGAATTGCATTTGTAAATAATACCTTACCATATCTTGCACAATTCTTGCCTTCCAAAAATACTACTGTGGAAAATGGCCACTGAACTTGTTCCTTATCAGGTATGTCATACCAACAGCATCTGCTGAGTCTTTGTACATCAAGACCACAATTTACAAAAGTAACTTGTCATTTTGGGACTGTAACTTGAGACATTTTAAAGGGGCCTGATTTTCAGAAATTGGTGTTGAGCACTTTCTGAAAATCAGGCCCTTTAAAGGAATCTCTGGTTCGGCAATCAAAATGGGTCATCCAAAGTCACAAGTCACCTTTGAAAAGCTTGGCCTAAATACATCCATGCGACAGTTATAGTGCCTTATCAAACCTCTTCAGTGCATTCATTTATTCATGTTTTGCGTAGGTTATCATTAGTTTAGTTAATTTTGAAAGGAAAATTCTGGAAAGAAATTATGGATGTATGTCAGTATCTTCACTAAGTTATGGTTGTCTTACCTAACATAATAGGAGTTCATAGAGTCTTTTGTCTTATGAATTTAGCCTAACATACAAATTCTGTAACTTGGATGAGAAAGGGCCCAGTTAATATTGATTTGTAAATAATTTACTAGAGGTGGTAGTTACATGTATTTCTCTTTATGTATGATTTCTCATCTCTTTGGAGGTGATGAGGTCATTTGGCTAAGTCTCTCTTTAATACAATAGCCTCTTTTTAATTCAGCAATAGTACCTGCCTGAGCCCTGGTTTACGCTACGGGGTTAGGTTGAATTTAGCCGTGTTAGATCGATTTAAAATGAATGCATCTACACAACCAACCCCGTTCCGTCGACCTAAAGGGCTCTTAAAATCGACTTCTGTACTCCTTCCCAGCGAGGGGAATAGCGCTAAAATCGACCTTGCTGGGTTGAATTTGGGGTAGTGCAGACGCAATTTGACGGTATTGGCCTCCGGGAGCTATCCCAGAGTGCTCCAATGTGACCGCTCTGGACAGCACTTTCAACTCTGATGCACTAGCCAGGTACACAGGAAAAGCCCCGGGAAATTTTGAATTTCATTTCCTGTTTGGTCAGCGTGATGAGCTCAGCAGTGCAGGTGACTATGCAGTCCCTCCAGAATCACAAACGAGCTCCAGTATGGAGCAAACGGGAGACACTGGATCTGATTGCTGTATGGGGATAAGAATCTGTGCAGTCTGAACTCCAATCAAAAAGAAGAAATGCTAATATATATGCCAAAATTGCACAGGGCATGGTGGAGAGAGACTACAAGAGGGTCACACAGCAGTGCCGCATGAAAGTTAGGGAGTTCAGGCAAGCCTACCAAAAGACAAAGGAGGCAAATGGTCACTGCAGGTCAGAGCCCCCATACATGCTGCTTCTATGATCAGCTGCATGGCATTATGGGGGAGGGGAAACCTACCACTACCCCACCACTGTCCATGGACACTGCAAGAGGGGAGTCTCAAGCAACAGGGAGGAGGATTTTGTGGATGAGAAAGAGGAGGAGGAGAATGCACAGCAGGTAAGTGAATCCATTCTCCCTGGCAGCCAGGACCTTTTCATCACCCTGGAGCCAATACCCTCCCAAGGCAGAATCCCCGACCCTGAAGCTGGAGAAAGCACCTCTGGTGAGTGCACATTTGTAACTACAGGTACAGGGTTTAAAAGCAATAGTGTTTAATGTTTGATTTGCCCTGAAGCATTGGGATGCATTCATGGCCAGTATAGCTACTGGAAAAGTCTGTTAACATGTCTGGAGATGGAGCGGGAATCCTCCAGGGATATCTCCATGAAGCTCTCCTGGAGGTACTCTGAAAGCCTTTGCAGAAGGTTTCTGGGGAGGGCTGCCATATTTTGTCCTCCACAGTAGGACACTTTACCACACCAAGCCAGTAGCAAGTAGTCTGGAATCTTTGCAGCACAAAGCATGGCAGCGAATGGTCCTGGGTTTTGGTCGCATTCAAGCAACATTCGGTCTTTATCTTTCCGTGTTAGCCTCAGGAGAGTGATATAATTCATGGTCATCTGGTTGAAATAGGGGAATTTTTGTAAGGGAACAGTAAAAGGGCCCCGTTCATGCTGGGCTGTTTGCGCTTGGCTAAAAGGGATCATCCCAGAGAATAGCCACATGGCGTGGAGAGGGGTGAAGGATTCATCCCAGAGAATAGCCACGCGGTGGGGTGGGGGGAGGTGTGTGCTGCACATCTACCAGAAAACCGCAGCCTCCTCCTTTCAAATGTGAAACCCAGCCAGCATTGCTTGCTATGGGAAAGGAGGGTGCTGCAGTTTGAAACCATTCCCACATATTATGAAGGCATAAGAAGCCAACCCTGCGTACCCTTTGGCTTACCATGGCTGCTTGGAAACCGAATTCTGTTGTGATGTGTCATCATACCGGCAGGCACTCAATATAAAAGGCAAAATGCGACCTTGTACCTAAAGCACATGTGCTGTCTGCTGTGAATAGCTTGATTCACTGTGAGTCTCCCTTTTGTTCTCAGAAATGTATCATCTTAAATTTTACTTTCCCTTTTTATCCCTCTGCATGTGCAAATGTTTCTATGCTCCCCCTATCATCTCTGTCCCTGAAGTTATTGCAGATTAGAAGGCGAAAAAAATGCACTCGCGATGACATGTTTTCCGAGCTCATGCAGTCCTCCTGCACTGATAGGGCACAGTTTAATGCATGGAGGCATTCAGTAGCAGAGGCCAGGAAAGCATTAAGTGACTGCAATGAGCAGAGGCAGGAGGCGATGCTGAAGCTAATGGGGGAGCAAATGGACATGATGAGGCATCTGATGGATCTGCAGGAAAGCCAACAAGAGCACAGACCCCCACTGCATCCATTGTATAACCACCTGCCCTTCTCCCCAAGTTCCATATCCTCCTCACCCAGATGCCCAAGAATGTAGCGGGGGGGAAGGCTCCGGGCACCCAGCCACTCCACTCCGGAGGATGGCCCAAGCAACAGAAGGCTGTCATTCAAACAGTTTTGATTTGTAGTGTGGTTACAATAAGCAATGTGGCCTTGTCCTTCCCTCCTCCCCGACCGCACCCCACCCGGGCTACCTTGTCAGTTATCTCACTTTTTTTTTAATGAATAAAGAAAGAATGCATGGTTTCAAAACAATAATTACTGTATTTCCTTTGCCAGCTGTGATTGAAGTGGGGAGGGTGGCTGGCTTACAGTGAATTAAAATCAACAAAGGGGACAGGTTTGCAGCAAGGAGAAACACAGACAATTGTCACACCATAGCCTGGCCAGTCATGAAACTGGTTTGCAAAGCCTCTCTGATGCACAGCATGCCTAGCTGTGCTCTTCTAATCACCCTGGTGTCTGGCTGCTCAAAATCGGCCACCAGGCGATTTGCCTCAACCTCCCACCCCGCAATAAATGTCTCCCCGTTACTCTCACAGATACTATGGAGCACACGGCAGGCAGCAATAAAAATGGGAATGTTGGTTGCTCTGAGGTCTAACCTAGTCAGCAAACAGCACCAGCAAGCTTTTAAACATCCAAAGGCACATCCTACCACCATTCTGCACTTGCTCAGTCTATAGTTGAACTGCTCCTTACTATTGTCCAGGCTGCCTGTGTACGGCTTCATGAGCCATGGGAGCAAGGGGTAGGCTGGGTCCCCAAGGATAACTATTGGCATTTCAACATCCCCAGTGGTAATTTTCTGGTCTGGGAAGTCGGTCCCTTCTTGCAGCTGCTCGAATAGCCCAGAATTCCTAAAGATGCGAGCGTCATGCACCTTTCCCGGGCATCCCACGTTGATGTCGGTGAAATGTCCCTTGTGATCCACCAGTGCTTGCAGCACCATTGAGAAGTACCCCTTGTGGTTTACGTACTGGTTGGCAAGGTGGTCCGGTGCCAAGATAGGGATATGCGTTCCGTCTGTTGCCCCACCGCAGTGAGGGAACCCCATGCAGCAAAGCCATCCAGTATGATCTGCACATTTCCCAGATTCACTACCCTTGATAACAGAACGTCAGTGATTGCATTGGCTACTTGGATCACAACAGTCCCCACAGTAGATGTGCCCACTCCAAATTGATTCCCGACTGAATCAATAGTCAGGTAGCAGTCAGGTGTTGCAAGCTTCCACAGGGCTATCGCTACCCACTTCTCAACTGTCAGGGAAGCTCTCATCTTGGTATTCCTGTGCTTCAGGGCAGGGGAAAGCAACTCACAAAGTTCAAGGAAAGTGGCCTTATGCATGTGAAAGTTTCGCAGCCACTGTGAATCATCCCAGACCTGCAACACTATCCGGTCCCACCAGTCTGTGCTTGTTTGCCAGGCCCAGAATCGGTGTTCCACAGTATCAACCAGCCCCACTGCTGCCATGATGTCCCAATTGCCATAGCCGGTGCTTTCAGGAACGTCTGTGTCCATGTTCTCCTCACAGTCATCCTCATGCTGGCGTCTCTTAGCCAGGTTCTACACATACTACAGGATAATGCGCGAGGTATTTACAATGCCCACAACAGCAGCAGTGAGCTGAGTGGGCTCCATGCTTGCCGTGCTATGGCATCTGCACAGATAACCCAGGAAAAAAGGCACAAAACAATTGTCTGCCATTGCTTTCACGGAGGGAGGGGAGACTGATGACATGTACCCAAAACTACCCGCAACAATGTTTTTGCCCCATCAGGCATTGGGAGCTTAACCCAGAATTCCAATGGGCAACGGAGACTGCGGGAACTGTGGGATAGCCACTCTCAGTGCACTGCTCCGTGAGTCGATGCTAGCCATGGTATTGAGAATACACTCCGCCGACTTAATGTGCTTATTGGGGACATACACGATCGACTGTATAAAATTGATTTCTAAAGATCAATTTCTATAAAAGCAACGTAATTTTGTAGTATAGACATAGCCTTAGTCACCTAGTTTAACGAGGCTATCAGTTCAAAATCAAGATCATTTATGACTGCATTTCTTCCTTTGGAAGGATTATCCAAAGTAAAGTAAAGACAGGGTGAACAATCAATATATCTATTTGAAGCAGCAAGTTTTCCAATAGTATTGCTGTTTCGTTCTTTCTTTCTTTCTTTCTTTCTTTCTTTCTTTCTTTCTTTCTTTCTTTCTTTCTTTCTTTCTTTCTTTCTTTCTAGCTAGGTTCTTACATACTAAAAGTATCACTGTGGTATCTGAGCACCTGTGCATCTTACACAGTCAATGTATTTTGTAGACAGAAGGCCTGAAAGGATTAGGTATCTTTTTATAATAGAAATAAGAGTAAACACTATTAATTATAATTAATTATAACTAATTAATTCATTATATTATATATTATCTCTATCTCTCTCTCAATTTGGCCATTTTACCCAGCTCCTTATTAGTGTAGGATTATTTCCTGTGCCATATTTTTAGTGCATATTTTCTTTCATGTGATCTGTGCTTTATGTCAATATGGTCTGCTTGTATTTAAAGAAAGAGCAGGAAGAATCAAAGTTTCCATTGTAACACACCAGAAAACTACACTAGGCGTTGTCTTCAGTGGTGAAATTTACCCCCAAATTCCCATTGCTTCAAACAAAATAAGTCTTTGAAATACTGGGACCCATAAATAAAGCAGGTTTCAGAGTAGTAGCCATGTTAGTCTGTATTCGCAAAAAGAAAAGGAGTACTTGTGGCATCTTAGAGACTGACAAATTTATTTGAGCATAAGCTTTCGTGAGTTACAGCTCACTTCATCAGATGCATTCAGTGGAAAATACAGTGGGGAGATTTATATACATAGAGAACACGAAACAATGGGTGTTACCATACACACTGTAAGGAGAGTGATCACTTAAGGTGAGCTATTACCAGCAGGAGAGCGGGGGGGGGGGGAGGGGGGCGGGAATTTTGTGGGAATTTTGCCCATTGTGTACACAGCCTCTGTGCCAGATCCTGAAGTCCTTATTCAGTTTTGTCTCATCCTTAATTGGTTTTAGTGAGTTTTGTCTCAGTAAGTACTTTAGGTTTTGGCCCTTTAAAATCATATTTATTTGTGATTCTTAAACTTTGGGTGCTAATTGCACTGTATTTCCTATAGTTTCTAAACAGAGATTGAGCCAAATTCTGCGGATTTTTTCCTCCTGCCTTTTAGTAGTAATTCTGCGTGTGTGGGAGGGGGGAATCTTTGTTTGCTCATTGTGGTTGATAATATATCTTTCAATTCTTTGGTGATAGAGTGTTTTCAGCAGAATAGTGCCTAATACCAGGTGTTCCATGGGATAGAGACATTGTATTCACATTTTGTTTAGTTGAAAACCGTGGAATAAAGCTATGTTTGCATTTTACAGCTGAAAACAAAGAGTGAAAAGTGACTGCCTTCAATGTGAAATGTGCAATGAGGGAGGTTTTGTTGACTGTAAAGAATGTCACTACCAAGTTTCTTAATCCTTTGTCAACACTGAGCTAATTCAGCTTTCATAAAACTAGGGAAGGGCAGTGAGTAAATAGATCATTCTTCTAATACATTCTTCTAATATCAAACTATATTACCATTAGAATTTGCAGCTTCATCTATATAAAGGGCTGGCTTTGATTTATTCTTTATGGGGAGTTTTTTTTATAAACCATTGGCAGATTCTGCTTTAAAAGATATACAAGGAAACAATGGAAGGTGACTGGAGCGAACATGACACATTTTGCAGTGATCCCAACTATGCAGTAATAGCAATTACAAACTACACCACCAGAATGGGCAGTACAATTAATACCATTAAAGTAATTAGCCCTGGCAGCTGTACGGTCAAATAAAGGTAAGTTTGTAACAACAATATGCCAGCAGAAAATTACTGACATTTCCAACTAAATTATATTCTCTAAATTGTTGTCTTAATGCTAAATAAATAAAGTTATGCTAATTAAGGGACTGATTACAGACTGAAATTAACACAATTACTTGTTCGACAGTCTGCTAGGGTTAACATTCTTTAACATAATTAATAGCTTTTGCTCACTGTATCTGGCTATACATTGTGTATCTCATTTACATGCCTTTGCAATATGCTGACAGTGCTAAATGTCTGAGAAGACAGATGTCCTCCACTGGAGGAAAATGGTTCTTCTTGTTATAATGTTCATAATAGACATGGTTACTGTACTGTTTTATTAATAATGACCAGAAAAGAAATGTGAAAGAGAGAAGCTCTGTGCTGTGTTTTGGTGTCCCTCCCCCCCCGTCCCCCGGTCGCCCCCCCAAGTTTTGTGTGCCAAGCCTTTCCTGGAGTCAATGTGAAATGTAATTGCTCTTTTGACCTCTATCTTCTCTCTCCCCAGGTCTGAGGAAGAGCTACACTGGTTGATTATTGCAGGAATGAAAGGCACTCTGACCTTGTCGACCGAATGCCTTGCTGCTTTCAATGTTGCCCATTATGCTGAAGGCAGGCAACTCCTGGAGAGAGACTGGAATCTACAGGAGAGCAGCAATCTGGGCAACCTGCCAGCAAAGGCTTCATCATCAGGAAGTCAGACATGGCCAAACAGCTCAGGCAGCTAAGGAAAAGGGGAGGGGGGGGGAGAGTATATCAAAACATTGTTAGCACAGCATATAAAGAGCTTTCAGATGCTGATCACAGATTGTTGCTTCATTAATAAGGTTTTGTATCATACACCTGAACTGAAAAGTAACTGTGAAGCATACAAAGAAGAGGAGTACAGTAACCAATTTCCTGCCGTGGAATGTGGCAGTCATTAAAAAGTTCTCCCAATAATGGAGAAATTGTCCATGTATAAGGATTAATTAAAAATAGTTTTCTAAGAGAAAATGGGTTAATTATTCAGTTACTGCATTTGTGCTAAATCAGAAAATATACACCATAAAATCTTGCTAGATTATTTTTGGAGGTGCGAGGGAACTGCATGGTCAACACACTCTCCCTGTATATTTAAATTAAACCCTAAACCCTCTTGAATTTGCAGCCATAGACATTTATTTCATTAACTGAAATGATTTATTAGTACTGTGAATATAACTTTTCCTGCTCTGATCCAGCCAAGGGTAAGATGTCTAATTTGACCTGAGAATAGGTTTGGAGACTTGGAAGAATTTGTTGAAGGACATTGACTATGCAAAATGTCTCCCTTTTAAGCTCAGCCTTCAAAATAAAGATTTAAATAAGAACACAGAGACTTCATGTTTAAATTTAATCTGTACCAACCACCCAGGTTAATAGCATCTGAGAGTCATTACTGTTTGAAGGCTATCTTATGCCACATACAAAATGAGTTGGTGGTCTCAATTCAGTTCCTGGTAGCAAGTGTCTACATCATGAAAATCACTACCAAAATTTAGACAAATAAACACCCATGTTACTAGTTTCCTCCAACTGAGCAGGACTAGATGAGCCATGGAAACTAAACTACTCTCTCACTACTAGGGCTGAAAGCTTCTTCACGCATTGGCAGCAATGAGGCACTGCCAAGACCTTCATATCTCATGTGACACTCATGTATCTGGCAGCCCTGTCATGCATTCCCAAGACCAGCTTTATCCTCACGCATCCTTCTGGGCTGCAGCAGTAGTTGCTCCTCTAGGCCACCAAGGGACTTCAGAGTACTTGCTATGCATGCAGCCATGTGGCTGATCTGCCTCTCCTCTTGCTGATCCCATTGTTGATCCCAGTAAGGAAGGAGCTGCTGGGAGAAGCAGCAGATTCAGAAGGTGAGGGGTCTCAAAATAGGCCTCCCCCCCATCTCCTCAGCCAGATTCAGCCACCCAGGGAAACATGATCCCCCAGAGATCTCATAAACATGCCCAAACAGAATCCATCACCTACCTCAGCACCCCCATCAACCTCCTTTTCACCTACCCACACATGCCAGCCATCACTGCCAAGTTTTATGCAGCTCCATGTCCTATCCCCATCACTGCTTGGGCAGAGTATATAGGCCAAAAGCTGAAGTCTATGATTGTTTTCAAATTAGCTCATTACATAATTTGCATAAATGTTATATTTGGAACTGCACAAGACTTGGCAGCTATACAGTTTTTATGGTGGACTTCTTTTGTAGACAAAATACTTGTCACAGGTGGCAATGAGCCAGCTATCATGGGCATTAAATTATCTTTTTCAGAAAAGAAGGAAGAAATTAGACCTATCACTATTCACTATTCACAGATTAATAGATTATAAGGTCAGAAGGGATCCCTGTGATCATCTAGTCTGACTTTCTGAATAGCACAGGCCATAAGATTTCCCTAAACTAATTCTTGCTTGAATTAGAGCACATCTTTTAGAAAGATATCCAATTTAAAAATTTCCAGTGATGGAGAATCCAACTCAACCCTTCTAAAATACTCCAATGGTTAATTACCTTCTCTGTTAAAAATTTGCACATTATTTCTAATCAGAATTTCTCTAGCTTCAACTTTCAGCTATTGAATCTTATTACATCTTTGTTTGCTATATTGAAGAGTCCTCCTTTATCAATCTTTGTTCTCCATATAGGTACTTATAGGCTGTGACCAAGTCACCCCTTAACCTTCTCTTTGTTAAGCTAAACAGATCCAGCTCCTTGAGCCTTTCACTACAAGGCACGTTTCCCAATCCTTCTTTGTGGCTCTTCTCCAAACCCTATCCAGCGTATCAATATCCTGCTTGCATTGTGGACTTCAGAACTGGAGACAGATTCCAGCAGTAGTTGCACCAGTGCCAAACACAAGAGGTAATATAACCTACTCTTATTCTATATTGCTGGGTTTATGCATCCAGGGATTGCATTGCCCTTTGGCCCCAGTGTTACACTGGGTGCCCACGTTCAGCTGATTATCTACCATGAATGCCATGTCTTTTTTAGAGTCAATGCTTCCCAGGGTAGAATCCCCTTGCCCCCCATAAGGATGACCTTCCTTCTTTGTTATGTATGGCTTTAAAATATGGCTAGCCCATTGCTGTTTCTTTGTTGCTATGAAAGCATTAGTGCTGTGTCAGTGAAAGAAGACATTTTTTAAAGTAACAGGTCTAAAGAGCCTAAATGTTCCAAATACCGGGCCATATACTGTGTCTGATCCCTTCATACAACTACTATTGAATTCATTAGGAGTTGTTCCACAGCTCAAAGGCATAGTTTCACCAGGAATCGTTATTTTAAGATAGAAACTAATACTGAAGAGGTTCCTTAATTTGATCTTTCTTTTTTTAAGTTACTTTTTTCTATGTCCTTTAAATCTAATGTTGGAGCCTCTTGAGGTAACACTAGAATGGGATCATAGTCCAAACACATATTTGGCACAGGCCATTGGCATAATGAGAATGAAAGAAAGGTGAACATGAGTCTGACAAGCAAACAGGAGTAAAAACATGTTTTTCTCTTAGACACCTACAGAGCCTTTGTGTGGTGTGGTATGGGGGGAGGGTGTGTGTTTTGGGGGTGTTTTCCCCAGAGTTCAAATCTCTGGCAAACAACTTGCTGCAGCTCAAGTTAGTTTGTTTGGAGAAATCTAAAAAGGTTAAGCCAACTAACCCCAATGAGACAAATGGCTCAAAGGTATTTGAGCCCTGTGGAGTCAAAGTATTAAATAAGTTGTACATTCATACTATGCAGGTTCTTAGTTTTCACCGTCTTCAGCTAAAGGATGAAGTAAAGTAAATCAACGTCAGATAAAAGAACATATCAGTAACTTGACACAACATCTGTAAAATAGAAAATAATTGTTTTCAGTAAAAATGCTCATCATCTAGAAACCAGTAAAACAGGTTTTCTCATACAAACATTTGAAAGCAACTTGAAACATTTACTTCTGAACTTCTTCCTCCTCCTCCCCTACGCCCCATTCTTTTAAGCCTTGTTGGGATGATAGTGTGGCATTGTTTGTGTGCTTCTTGCTGTGTATGTAGTGTTCTTTTTGACCACTGTATGGTACTTGTGCAGCAAATCAAACTGTTAGTTGCAAATTTTCAGAAGTTCAAGCACCTGATACATACATAGGAGTTATGTGCATACACAGCTGTGTGTACATGCAAACCTAAACATGCATGCACACTGAGCAATGCATATGAATTTGTCTGCATGCAATGCCTGACACACACAAGGGATTAATCCTTGACTTGCATGTGAATCAGGCCTTGTAGGTGTGCAAGTTAGGTATGTGCAAAACTGTGTGTGGGGTTTTTTAAAATTTGCACCTGGCTGTAAGCTGTTCTGTTCAAGTAGGTCCTAGTTCTGTTTAAAAATACCACTCAAGGTCATTTTTCTAAGGTATGATAAGGTCACCATGAAAGCAGTAGTATCTAAAACAAAGTGCTGCTTAGATGATTCAGCTTAGTTCTTATACAGCATTGCAGTTGCTGTCTATTAAGCCTTTGTCAAGACTTAGTTTAGGCCAAAATAAGATTAGAATAAAAGAAAAATTGAAAAAAATATGAGGTAGTTTTCTAATGCACACATTTTTGTGTGGTTTATTTAGACTCTCATCTAATCCCTTTCTATTACTTTGTGTTTTGACTAGAATTATTCGGAAAGGCCAAACACAATCTGTACTTTAAACCTGTAAGGTGTTTTTTTATCTGTTGTATAGCTAGTGCAGGAAAGATCACCACAATATAAACTCTGAAATAACCAAGTGAAGAAATTTTAGAGCCTTTGTTTTTTGCTAATACACAGCCTGATCCTGCAAGATACTGAGTGCCTTTAATTTTCATTGGGCCTAATTCTGAGAGATGCTGAAGACCCTGTAACTCCCACTGAATTTAATCCTACAGCACACAGCATTGGGCCCAAGGTGTACATGTTATCAGTGTTTGCTCTTTGCTTCATTTTAAAGGTTGATATTTGGCATTTTAAAAATGTAATGTCAGGTAGGTAATACATTTGAATGTTAAGAGGTTACTAAGTATCAAATTTGTTTTTAACAGAGGAGGAAGCCATAATTTCCTTAATACTTGTTAGAACAGGGTTTTTGTTTGAGGGGGAAGGGCAGATTTTGTTGGAGGCTGGAGACTCCCTGTCAGCAGACAAGTAGGAGTATAAGAAGCTTCCTTGTGTTCAATATCAGCAACTCCTGCTCCATTTGCATTTGATGGAGTTTTTTTCCATAGTGTATTCATTTGCCAATGAGTTAATGTGTCCCTGCATAATCAGATAAGAATGGAATAGAATTACTAATGATAAGATGAGGTGGAACAAGGGCACAACAGCGATACAGCCTTTCCTTCTCCCAACTAATCTGAATAGAATCTCAAGTTCCTTTTCAAGGTGGTAGTAGGGATATTTTTTTTAAAAATTAGTATAGGAGAATTAAATACCATGGGATGAATATGGCAGATACTGCTGCATTCTACAAAGCTCTATTTAAAGAACAAAAGTGTTCTCTCTAACAGATAGGCAGATATGTTAACTTACCTTCCATACCTAATCCTAGAGGCAATTAATTATATCAGAGTGAAAAATACTCAAGCATTGAGCAAAAAAATACAAAAAAATGCTGATAAATACATAAGCTGTCAGTATAACATATTTTAATATGCATAAGTCAATAGTTATACTTGAATTAGAGTAAATGCCATTTGATCTAAGGGTTACTTACTGTGTCTTTTATAGGTTTCAGAGTAGCAGCCATGTTAGTCTGTATCCGCAACAAGAAAAGGAGTACTTGTGGCATCTTAGAAACTAACCAATTTATTTGAGCATAAGCTTTTGTGAGCTACAGCTCACTTCATCGGATGCATCAATGAAGTGAGCTGTAGCTCATGAAAGCTTATGCTCAAATAAATTTGTTAGTCTCTAAGGTGCCACAAGTACTCCTTTGCTTTTTGTGTCTTTTATGAGGCCGAGCTGCATGGCAAGCAGTTGCACTGTTCAAATGGCTGTCACCTGGCACTGTGCTTTCTAGGCTTTGGGAGAAGGTGGTGAGCAGCGTTTCTTGGGATGGCCTCCAGCACTCGTTCAGGAGGCAGGGGGTTATCCGCAACCAGGAGGTTACAGCACCATTTCTGAAGCAATGTTGTAACGGGGGACACTGTTTTAGACTATTTAACAAAGCATTTGTGGTTCTTTCTTAAACACAAGGGCAGGGAACACAGTAATAGACAAATAAGCAGTACCAGCTTCTACAATGGTGCCAATGGTGTCATCACACCGGGCCCACACTTGGAAGGGGCCCATATGGATGCCAGGCGGGGGCGTTGGAAGCTCCCTAGAAGTGGGGGGCCCACCAGCGCCTGGACTGTGGCCCTGCCTCCCACTCCACCCATCCCTCAAGGCCCCGCACCCACTCCATCTCTTCCTGCCCCGTTCCACCTCTTCTGATGAGGCCCTGCCCTCACTCCCTCCCTTCCTGCCCCCACTCGGCCTCTTTCTCTGAGGCCCTGCCCACTGTTCACTCCTCTCGGCCCCCTCACCCCATCGCTTACCCTTAACACTGGAAAAAAGTGGGAGGGCTATTTTAAAAGTGATGGGGCCATGGCCCCCTGGCCCATCTGTTCCAGTGCCCCTGTTGCCAGATATCCAGTTTTCGATCAAAAAGTCTGGTTACAGGAGTAACTGCAATCAGTCTGCCCACCAGGAGGGTGGGAGAGTAGTTACTGGTGTCTGGAGGAGCTGCAGCTCAGCTGGAGAGAGAGAGAACTGGCTCCCAAGGACCTGATTCCGGTGGAGAGAGGTAGGTACCGCTCTGCGCTGCCCCAGGGGTAGGGTGACCATACGTTCTGTTTTGGCTGGGACAGTCCCTTTTTTAAGCCCTGTTCAGGCCATCCTGACTTTTTTCGCAAAAGTGGGCATTTGTCCTGTCCAAGAGTGAACGGGACAAATGCCCACTTTTGCCACAATAGTGGGGTGCAGAGGAGGTGCAGAGGGGGCGAGCAGCAATGCCAGTCCTGCGCAGCGGGGGGATGCAGGGCTCAGGCAGGGCTTGGGCAAGCAGCGACACCAGCCCCAGTCTTGCGCGGGGGGCAGGCAGGGCTCAGGCAAGTGGCTCTGCATGGGGAGAGGAGCAGGGCTTAGGCGAACGGCTAGGGCCAGTCCTGCATGGGGCGGGGCTCAAGCTAGCCCCATGCAGTGTCCCATTTTCCCTTTGGATCCTGTCCCCCTACCTGCCCCTCTGTGCTTGCCCCTGGCCCCTGCCTCCTGCCTCACTCCAGGGACTAACCCCACTGCCACCATGCTGTGCTTTCCCTGGCCCCTGCCCCGCCCCATCTCTATCCTGCTGTGCTCTTGCCCCCGGCCACTGCCTCCCTCGGGGACCGACTCCCTGCAATCCCATGGGGACCCACAAATATGTTTGGCATCAGGACCACAAAAGGTTAATCCAGCCCTGCAAATAAGCATAACAGACATTATGAGCATTTTAATAAAAACACAAAAAATGAGTGTGTCAACCCATTAATTTATTCTCTGTGTTCTCTTAACTGAGGGGTGGGCAAACTATGGCCCGAGGGCAGCATCTGGCCCTCCAGATGTTTTAATCCGGCCCTTGGGCTCCCGCTGGGGAGTGGGATCAGGGGCTTGCCGCACTCCGTGTGGCTTCCGGAAGTAGTGGCATGTCCCCCCTCTGGCTCCCACGCGTAGGGGCGGCCAGCGGGCTCTGCACACTGACTCCACCCCGAGTGCTGCCCCCCACAGTTCCCACTGGCCGGGAACCAGGGCAGCATGCAGAGCTTCCTGGCCGTGCCTCTGCATAGGAGCTGGAGAGAGGGGACATGCTGCTGCTTCTGGAAGCTGCTTGAGATAAGCGCCACCCAGAGCCTGCATCCTTGACCCCCTCCTGCACCCCAACCCCCTGCCCCAGCCCTGTTCCCTCTCCTGCCCTCCAAATCCCTCGGTCCCAGCCTGGAGCATCCTCCTGCACCCTGAACTCCTCATTTCTGGTCCCATCCCAGAGCCCGGAACCCCCAGCTGGAGCCCTCACCCCCTCCAACACCCCAACCCCTAATTTTGTGGGCATTCATGGCCCGCCATACAATTTCCATACCCAGATGTGGCCCTCGGGCCAAAAAATTTTCCCACCCCTGTTTTAGATTGTTAAGGAAGGGAAAACACCCAAAGTTAAATGTTGTCATATTCTGTTTGTGCAACTGTAACTCAGCATAAATTAGTCCTTAATCCAAAATTTTCTCATAATCTAGATGAATTATTTTTATATTTGAGAGAAAAATGTTAATGACCAGGATGAAGGAGGTCAAATTTTAACCTGGTGTTTGGAATCTTTCCATTCAATTTTGATGGACTTTGTTAAATCAATAGAGCCGCACCCATTTATATATGCAGAGAATTTGTTCGGAAGATTGGATACTTCATATGTGTAGTAATTCTGTTTTAAAACATTTTACCATTATTTTTAGTACCCAATTTGAGCATGCACATCGCAAATAGAGCCAGGAAAACATAGAGCCATTAAAGTCCATAGTCATGTGTAAATAATTTGAAAGAAAAGAAGGATTTACAGGATAGATCAATGGCTCTGTTAGTCTTTTGCATCTATAATCAGTATTTACATCCCTAAATACACATTTACATGATAAATTGTAACAACTTCTTCAGTCTAAATACTCCCCTCTGGGGTCTATTCTGGCTTTCTTTTTTTTTTAAACTTACATAAACATATTTTCTTTCTTCATATCATTTGCCCAGCAGGATAGATATGCTGGCTATATGGTATTTTGCTTAAGTAACACAAATTATGCAACCTTGCACTGGTCTCTGAAACTGATCTGTGCTACTAATATATTTGAATGAGGATTTCAAACAGGGGCAAAAGTGGTTCCTTTCTTTACCTGATTTAACTTTGTGTTATTCAAGTTTTACACTAGTGAAACTCTATTGATTTTGAAGGAATTACACTAATGGATAAACTGGAGCAAAATAGTGGTGAATCAGGCCCTGTATGTCTATTTTGTGGACAAAATCAACAGAGGCTTGCTGGAACAAGGAAAATGGGTCTTGAATCAAGAAAAGTGCCCAACATTCTGTTTCTGACAGTATTTGGGTCAGTCATCCAGAAAGAAGCACTAGAATCTCAAGGAACATCCCACCTACCAACAACAAAACTGCCCCTGCCATGACTGATGAAGACCAGCAAAAAAACACCGGAGCCACAAAACTGCAATCATAAGTGCCTGTTTCAAACAATGGAAGCCTCTGACCACCCTAAAGATTACAGTAGTCTGAGCAGTTTTGAAGAAGCCTACCCTTAGTGCCAACAAATTCACCAGTTGTGGCTCTCCCACATTCAGTCTTCCTTTTCTTGGCAAGATGATTGAGAAGATCTATCAAGGGTTTTGTACTGTGTTCTTCATTAAAGTATCTGAGCACCTAATAGTGTTTGTGAATTACAGTGATGTCTGTCTTCATCCAGTATTCCAAGTTTCAGAAAAGCACATGACAGAGGTCAATTTCAGACCAAATTGAAACCCAAACTCTTGGCCCTAAATGAACCAGAACTTGATTATCTCTCAGGCCACATTTTTGTTAGCAAACTTATTACAAACAAATGACCTACACAGTTATGGTGTAGCTGAAGAGATCCAGTATAAGATTCAAGCATTACGGCAGAACTTTCTGAGCAAGGAGATCCCAGCTGTGGAAAGTGGAGAGAGGAAAACATCCTTCAGAAGTTTTTGTGCTTTTTATATTATATTTGATGCATATATACCAAGTTGAAAGGCTACCTAATAAGATACCTACCTAATATAGCTAATCAAATATGAGAAACAACCCAAGTTGTGTGCTTATTCAGTCTAGGCTTTCTCAAAAAAACCCTGAGGTTCTGATATTTTTTATGAAAGATACTCCAGAATAGCCAAATCCCAGCAGCTAGGGCACTCACCAGGATATGGGAGATCCAAGTTCAAGACCCTTTCTGCCTGATTCAGAGCAAGGACTTGAACCTGCATCTTCCATGTCCAGACTATGGAGTCAGTCTCTTTAGTTCAGTTAATATTTAATTATTTATACAAAGTGGAGCAGCTTCCACAGGATATATTGAGATAGACTCTATAACTTGGTGGTTAGGGCATGTACTAAGGAAGATGCATGTTTAAGTTTGAGCAGGGACTTGAACTTGGGTCTCTCATATCACCACCGGTGAAGGCCCAAACCACTGGCCATTGGCTATTCTAGAGGCTCCCTCTCTTATTTTACCAGAAAGTTCATCCCAGACATGAGAAACTTTCCTGACAATATTTTAATTATCTTTCTGCAAAACGTTTCTGTTTTGATAAATCTGCATTTTCTCAACACTTCCTTCCCCCCCCCACAAAAAAATGTTTCTGTAATACAATTGCTGACAACAAAGCTAAAGCAGATCATCTATTTTTTTTTCTTTTATTACCTTGTATCTTAAAAAGCATGGTGGTTGATGTTGCACAAAATAGTAAGATGGATTTGTGTATATTATATTTGTTCTTCTTTCCAGGTTTTTGTCAAACAATCACAAATCAGAATCATGTTATTTGACAAAAATGTCTTGTACATTTTTGCTGTATAATTGCTCCTATTGTATTTCTTTTAGTAGCATAGAATATGTCAACTAGTGTTTGCCATCTTGGAGATGTATATATTCATTAATACCATCTTCCCTGAAAGGCTTGTAAATAGAATAGTGATTTCATTTAATTTATTAACATTATTTAAATAGCTACTGTGACGGGGCATGGCCATATGGCTATAGTAAAGTAATGGGAGACAGTTATATTAGCCACAGGCTAAACAAATCCCTGTTACCAGATTAAGCAAATGGCAGCTTCTCCAGGTCAATTAAGACACCTGGGGCTAATTAAGATTTTTCCAAAAGGCAGGGAGGACTGCTAGGTTGATTGGGACACCTCAAGCCAATCAAGCCAATCAATGATTGGGGCTGGCTGAAACTAGTTAAAAGCCTCCCAGTTAGTCAGGTGGGTGTGCATGTCAGGAGCTGTAGGAGGAAGTTGCGCTGTTGGAGAGACTGAGCAGTACACATCATATCAGGCACAAGGAAGGAGGCCCTGAGGTAAGGGTGAAGTGGATCTTGAGGAAGTGGGGGCTGCTGTAGGGAAGTAGGCCAGGGAATTGTACGCGTCCTGTTTCTAAATAGTCAACTATCATTGCTGATACTATTAGGGTTCCTGGGCTGGTGCCCAGAGTAGAGGGCAGGCCCGGGCTCCCCCTTTTGCCCCCCTGATTAACCACTGAGACTGGGAGACAACAGAGACTGTGCAAGGGAGGATAGCTTCTCCTCATCTCCCTCGCTGGCTTATGATGAAAATGGTTCAGTAGGCTGTGACTCTTGCCTCTAGAGAGAGAAGGGCTACGTGAAGGGTCACAGTGAGCCTCTGAGGCTAGCGAAATCCACCAGGAAACACGGGACCCATGGAGACAAGGACACAGCTTTGTCACACTACATAACTAGTGTTGATTTGCTGCCACTACCTTGAATATATTTAAACATTATTATAACTTAGCTCAACATTCCCATTTTACCTCTGAAATTAATGCTTTTAGGCTCAATTTATGCCTGTCAACAAATAATGATCATAGATGTGAGCTGGGCTGGCTCATAATCCAGAAGTACTAGGTTACAATGCATTGCCATGGAAACTGTGTTTTATTGCATTTTCTCTACTTGA
This sequence comes from Lepidochelys olivacea, assembly GCF_965140295.1. Taxonomy (NCBI): domain Eukaryota; kingdom Metazoa; phylum Chordata; order Testudines; family Cheloniidae; genus Lepidochelys; species Lepidochelys olivacea. Next base: position 80,108,982 of record NC_140415.1, on the reverse strand, counting down.
TTTAAGACATTTGACAATCATAGCAACTGTTTGCCTGTCTTCCCACATCATAAAAAATTCAAAAACACAAACATCCAATAGTGGAAAATCATACAGTTCTTGGACCTCACTATAAAAATAAAAAAGAAATGACAACCTTATATTTAACAAGGACCTTTTGTGAATAGTTTATCTCACAGAATGTCCAGGAGTGTTGGAAAATTCAATCAGTGGTTAGTCATCGATGGACCTGTCTTGCCTGTGGTTCATTTTGTTTATTGCATCATATATTTTTTATGATCACTGGGACTTTAGCCTGAAACAGCATTTTCTTTAACAAGAACCATGTTTCCTCTAACGTTGTTTATTGCATCTGAAACATTACTCTTTGAAACCATGGTACATTTTCAATTGAGCAAAGGTCTGTAACTGAATACTGCATGTCTGTGTTTATTCAGCATCCAGAGTAAAAAATATCCCAGTTCATGTAACATTAATCACTTTGCCAGTGTAGCTGAGGTCATTGCCACATTCCTAGCAGTATTAAGGCGAGTCAAGATTAATCACATACATTAAACCAAGGAAAGCACGTGAAACGGATCTGAAATTAGACATTTGGTAAAAGACTGAGAGCACTGTAACAAAATATGTTAGCATTGCTACAGCAAGCACTTGGCATGATTTGGGATTTTTCTACTATGCTGGTGTCAGCTCATCTATATTTAACAGTTTGTCAGTGTTTTCCATTTCTGAGAGTTTTTAACTAAAATCTTTAGACAAGGAGTTTTAGTTTTTGAAAGTGATTTTTTTTTCTTTTGCTAACTACTTGAATATATGAGTAAAAATAAAATGCATTTTAAAAATACACTGGTGCATTTTTATGTAACGCAAAAACAGGTTAAGTTTTGAAAATAAAAACAGATACTAGGACCCTATGATATTTTAAACATACCAATACTAGTACTATCTAATGGACACTTAAAAATCAGTTATTGCTTATACACTCTTTATTCTTTTTGTGTGCACACATATTAACAATGTAGTGCTTCATCTTAAACAGACATAATTGAGAGTAGTTGTCTCACTGATGCATAAGATATACATTTTAAACTACATATTTATGTTGTACATGATAGACTAACAATTTATGTGTCCATTCTCCATTAAAGGTTTGTTTATATTTAGTGTGTTAGGGTTTCATAAAAGGGTAAAAACAAACAAACAAAAAACATTGCTAGTGCTGTTGAGAGCAAAGGCATATTTAGGCCTGACAGAAGCCTGCTGTGGATTTTAAGAGTCTGTTCTGATAACATTTAACAGTGTAAGCATAAGTAGAACTGTGTATATGTAAGAAATTGCAGAATAATCATATGTGAGAACAAGAAAAAATAAAGATTGGTTTGAATTAACACTAAACTTGTACTGTTAGGGGAGGAGAGTTCTCATGGAAATGAGACTAATAGGTCTAACAAGACAAGATAATAAGAGTTATAAATAGGTTGGGTTTGTTTGTTTGTAACAAAGGGAGGTTAAAGCTGTTTTGTCCAGAGCTGGAGACAATTGTGTGATGAGATTGTCCTGTATGAGCTTCCCACTTGTAAGTAAGTGATCACTATTTGATGAGTGTTTTGCTTTCATAAATATTTGTTAGACCCATCTGAATCCCAGTCCAACAAAAGTGACACTAAATTTGCATGCATATATTTTTGCAATGAGAATTTATTACATTTAAAGAACATTGAATTTTCCTGAGTTTATAATTATTTTAAAATATAGTTTTAATGTTAAACTTAAAAGAAAACTAACTGTGGAAATAAAGCTAAGGTAACCAAACTACCTTAATTCTGGCCCTTTGCAACGCCCTGAGAAAATCAGATATTCTTATTCCCTTCTGCATCAGTAACCCCAAAACCTAGAATTGCCTTATTCTACATTGTCTAATGGTTGTGCTACTTTATGGCCTGCTTTACAGTCACATACAGTACATATTTACCGTCATACAGTATGGTGAAATTCAGAACACATACTTTACAAATTCCTGATCAGGCAGCCAGGCTGCCAATGGGAATCATTCCTCCCTCCTCATTAAGAGCCCTATGCTGCAAGGTGCTACATGAAGCACTTCCCCCTTATGTGCCTCACTGATGCATACCTCCTCAGGTCCTTAGGAGAGAAGCCCATTTCCTGCAGACCTTGAGTAAGTGCATCAAGTCTGATGAGTCTCCTAATCCTTGTTAGGGTCATCATTGCCAATATCTACAAGTTTTAGGAGGCATATTAAGGCTCCTCCAATGCTCAGTGATCCTTATGTTTGTAATCTCCTCACCTGTGAGACCTAGTAGCTTGAAAGGAGTGGAGCCAGGGCCATCCTTACCCATGCGCAAAGTACGCAGTTGCGTAGGGCACCAGGAAATTTGGGGCAAATTTCCTGGTGCCCTGCACAACTGCATGCTGCTCCAGCCCCTGCTCCGCCCCGTCACTGCCCCAGCTCCGCCTTTTCCCGCCCCTGCTGTGCCCCAGACCTGCCCCCACTCCCCTGAGGAGCGCAGCAGGGCCGGGCCTGCACTCACCGGCGGCAGGAAGTGCAGCAACCCGGCCCCAGCTGCACCGCCGGTGAGTGCTGGGGGGTGATGCCCCCCTGCCCTCCCAAGCCAGGCCCCTCTCCCAAGGAGGCCTGGGGCCCGCCACCCTGCTCCCCACCTCACAGAGGCCTGGGGCCCCACATGCACCCCCTGCGCGGTGGGAGTGGGGGGCTGCATAGGGCTCCAGAACAGCATGACCACCCGCAGCTCCCAGCGGCCGAGGGTCGCTGTTCCCGGCCAATGGGAGCTGCGGGAAGCAGTGGCCAGCATGTCCCTATGGCCCGCGCCACTTTCTGCAGCTCCTGTTGGCCGGGAACATAGGCTTATGCCCCCATTTCTCCTATCAGAGACCCACTTCTCCCTATGTCCACCACACGAACAGCCAGTGCATTGGAAATGGCTGCAAGGAGCTGAAAGGGCTAGATGGAACATTAGTGGTTCCATTTCTTTTCCACCTGATGAATGTCCTGTGGCTTGTCAGAGGGGAGTCCTGCTGCTGTGAGAAATATCAGAGGATTTCAGGAGATACTGAGGAAGAGCAAACTGGCTGAGAATAGGGAGCATTCTCTTCTCTTCCCCCTCCCTGCCTCTACACACACACTACCCGTGGGGCACTTCAGGTCTGCAGGGAGTAGGGGAGAGACAACTTGGCAAGCTTCAGGAGGTTCATCAACACCATTTACAAGCTTTAGGAGACTTGTCTTGGTCCTCCACATCTTCCCACAAGCCTTGGTAGAAAAGTTCTGGGATTTTCCATTGACAAGGCTCCCTTATGATCAGGATACATTCTGACCTCTATCTCCCTCTCTAAGAAAAAGGGCTACAGACTTGTTTTATTTTTTAAATGCAAGTTTAATTTAAAAGTATGTTTCAAATTTTGAAATTAAACTTTAATCATCTTCATCTTGGACACAAATTTGAGCTAGAGGCATCCAATACACAAAATTTTATTTTTCTACTTTCCCTTGTTTTGCTAAAAAGTGGCAGAGTCCAAAGATCATTTCTGGCTCTACCAGACTTCCTGTGTGGACTTAACAGCAAGTTGCCTTAGCTTGCCCTGCTGAACAATGGCTAGGTATTATTATCTCCATGTTTCTACCTAAGTTATATTAAAGGTACCTGTGTCTGTGGCATCTAGGAGCTGCATCATACTTCACAGGGATATTCTGAGGATTGACTAATTTTTTGTGAAGTCTTTTGAGCTCTTCATGGAAAGAGCAAAAGAAATACAAAGTACCAAAGGGATTCCATCTCCTGAGCTGCCAGTTTAGAACCTTTCACAATTACTGTTAGAACAAATCTGTATGCATAGTACATTGTATTCTCTTCTCTCATGCTTTATTACTAAGGACTTTTATATTAAAACCATGATGCAAAAAGAAACTACACTAACTCTATATTGTGGAACTCTTATTGTCTGCAGGAACCAAAAGCTCTAACCCTAATAGCTAAGTATCCCAGATAAAAAAAAGTACATCATGTTTTTCCAGCACTCTGAGGAAAGCTTAATGGCACTGGGCTCTTGCCATGTTTCTAGACAGGCTCAAGTGTGCTCAGGGATACATTCTCGCCCTGGCAGTATTCTGTTGAGCTATCAACTGGGTATTAGGACTTGTCCTTCCACATGTCTGAATCAAAGTTGGTCAAGAAGTCTTCGCTGACCAAGACTACGCTAATGACACTGTCTTGCTTGTGTGGAAGTCAGATAATTTCAATACCACCCTCCAAGGTCTCCACGATACTGCTGCCTGCACTGTGGAGTGGAACATCTCATGACAGCAGACCAAGGTTCAGAACCTCAGAGTTGGGCCACCAGAACCCTCGGTGCAGGAAGGGTAGAGAACCAGGGAGAGAATTGACAAATTCATATCCTATGCTGCAAGCATTATCTGAATGGTGGAAACAAACAAATAGGTCTTGCTGCCTCCTACATGGAGTCCATGTCTCAGTTATGAATGCAAAAAAGTCTTTGCACTGAGGCAAAGTTCAGGATCTATCAAACCTGTGTGCTACTTGTATTGCTATATGGGTCAGAAACCTGGACCCTCTTGCAGGCAGACTTGGAGTGACTAGAAGCATTCCATATGAGCTGTCAGTGCTAAATCCTGAGCATGAAGTGGTTTGACTTTGTGCAAAATATCAATCTTGCAGGGACCCGTTCTTTCAATTGCACATTACCTTCAAAAGTAGCTGTCATATGCTGCTGGAAGCACCCAGAGCTATGAACCACTGTGTTACTTCTCTGCCTCAGCAAGAGTGAGGGTTGCTAGAGATTAAATTGTGTCAGCTTCTTGCCACACCAGTCTCTCTTCCTCATCAGCAAACTTCTCAAGGTTCTCCTGACCTGGACCTCACCTAGCAGGTAAGAATCAGTGAACTCCAGTCCCTGAACTCCTCAGAAGTGTTTCTTTTCAATGCACAGCCCCTACCAGTGTGCATTCACACATGACATTAAGTTAACTGCTCTTTTAAAGTCAGTACATTACAGTTTATTAACTTAACTGGGGTACACATACCCTTCCCTTTAAATACAGTACTGAGTTTGTATATAGTAAAATGTTTATTAACCAAAAGCCATAAGTTAAGTGACACCAACTAAAAGAAATAAAGGTAGAAATGATTTCAAGACATGAAAGTGAAAACATCATCTAAAACACTAAAACTTACTCTAGCAAGATAGTCTTTTTCTAGATGGCTTCTTTTACACACAGACTCCTTTCCAGCTTTTACTGGCCAGGATCTATCACAGAGATCAAATTACTTGGTTCTTTGCCTCCTAAGGTGAAGGAGAACTCAGGGGTTCTTTGCCCCTCTCTTTTATAGTCCACTGAACCTTTGAAATGTATTCATCTGAAGAGTACCTTCAGCTAAAGTTCATTAGTTCATACTGAGTACAGTAGCATGAGGTCTGAAGGATAAGGCTCCATGCTGGTTTACCCCTGCCCCTCATTTGCTGGTGACTGCTACAATGCAATCGATCTGTTCCTGCAATCTCTGATATACTAATGAATAATGCATTGATTGTAATTGCGCCTGGGTGGAGGCATCAGCCTTTCCTTTTCTCTGAGAAAAACCTGTTTATCAACCACCCAGACTTGTTTGGTTTGGACCATTTTAGTCCCATATTTCCAGTGCAACTGTACAGTCCTTTGGGTGTTTACTGTATATGTAAGAATAAAGATCGGTATGTTAGTTTTTATGATGATTCCTGACATGACACCTATTGGAATAGGTTATGCCATTAGTGAGTTGAGGTACACTGAACTGGTTTGGTCATCTGAAACTCACTGCTCGATATCAGGGAGCTCCTGGTCCTCTGACATTTGGGATGCACAAAAACACCCCAGCAGAGTGGGCTCTCAAACTCTCCATTGATGTGTGAAGGGGCACATGTCTTGACCCTACTGGCACTGCTCACAAGCGATTAGTGGATTCACGAAATTGAGTCCAATCTGGGAACTTCACTACTTGCCTCGTCTGATGCCATTAACTGTGGTCACTGTGGCTGGCACAATTGTCCGCAGTAAACTATGCATGTTTTGATGATGATATTTTGAGAAAGCTTACAGATGAGTTTCGGGGGTGGGGGGATATAGCTATGGGATTCCTCCCCCTTCATTCTTGATGATGTATTCATTATCCCAAAACTTCATTAACATAGAGTTCAAGTTGACTGGCAATGGCTCATACCCTTCACGTGCACCTGTATTTAAGTCTCTAAAACCCATGGAACATAATGAGACTTATATCTTTCCCAGTTACCTCAGTTTGTACCACTAACACTATCCCTGGCCTAATGTGACATAGTAATATTATGGTAGCAGTGCTGCCACAGTTAAGGTTACATCAAGATTTCCATTTTAATGGGGTTGAAAAAGACCTACAAAAACTCTTTTGGATTATGGCATCACCTTTAAATGTATATTGTATTTTGTCCACTGTTTGATTTTTCTGTAGAAGTTTGTAGAGGAAAATATCATTTGAGATTTGCTATCTGTTTTTTAAAAGGGCCATGTGACTGACATTTTTTCCAGTGTGCAGTGTTTGACCTCTCCTTCACACCCCTTTTTTTCAAAGAACTACAGCACTTTGACAGATAAAATGGATAGGTATGAACTCTGGGTTTGGTAAACTGGATTAGATGAATTATTGTAGAATGCTGAAATTTGTTCTGTGTGTTTATTTTTTATGATAACATAAGGTATTGTTTTGACTGGCGACAGTCTCTTGGTGCTGCATTAGTCAATATCTACCACAGGCCACTCCTAAGAACAGGGCTCTCTTTTACAGTTGTGATTCCTGATGCTCAACAATAGCGCTGGATTGAGAAAGGCATTCCAATTCACAGATGATTTAGCTATTTCAAAATGTGGTTTTGTTCGAATTTAGCACCCCACACCCATTTGAAATTCCCTGAGAAAGGGGATAGATCTCTGGCTTTAGGGCAATTTGATGGGTGGGGCGGTCCTGGAGCTGCAGACCCTGGAAGTCAAGGGGTCCATGACTCTGAGGCAGTCCATTTGGTGGGCTATCCCAGAGTCATAGACCCTGAAAGCCCTGGGTTCCCCAGCACCAAGATAATTCACGTGGTGAGGTGCTGTGGATCCTCAAAGCATGGGCTGCTGAGCAATCAGTAGTCAAGTTGGCAGGGAACAACGCAGGTTTCAGTTGGAATCTTGCCTGGTTTCTGGAGGAACTTTGTCAAAATCAAGCTTTCTGTGCAGTACGTCTTAACTTTGACTAATTAGAAAGTTCAAACAAAAAACTGTTTCATTGCAATATTTCTGCCCAGCTCTATTCAGCAACCCTTTTGATCACATTGATTTGATGAAAGTTGAAGCTACCTGCTTTCTTAGATCATGCTCGGTCCCACTATTCAGGAAACAGGTGAAAAGCATGTAGCATGCTTACATTATCTTAGTGCTGCTGCTTACTGGAGTCTTTCATCTTCCCTCTAGTTCATTAATGCTGTTTTCCTTGACAATACCCTACAGTAAAATCAGAGTATGCACACAAATTGTAGGGTACTTTGAAATATTAAACTCTGCTCTCAGGGCAAAACTTCCAGAAAAAGCCCCTGCAGAATGCAACTAATGTGCACAACACACATTCTCATAAAGCTTCCCAGGTCATGACTCAAACTTACAGTACCTGGGATCTGTTTGGGTTTAGTGGCCACAGCATGTATCCTTGAGCTACTACCCACTTACTCTGAGATATCACCAAATACTGGCTTGTGACAGCTCCAGTCTTGCTGTGCTGTACATATGACAATGACTTTCTCTGTCTTGACAAATGGGCTTGAGTCATAATGTAGATCCAACTTTTTTTTTTAATCTTGAAAAACTTTAAAAGTATTCTTTCCCCAAAGAACCTAATGGGCACTGGACACTAGCTGAGATAAATACCTGGGTGATATCAGTCTGGAAAGGATCAGAGACATAGTTTGAGCCCCAGAAATGTGCAAAAGGAGTTTAGAATTGTAAAATATTCATCACTTTTGGGGACAAGGGTGTGGAATGGGAGCTATATGTCAAGAAACCTTTGCTCAGATGACCTCAAACTTGGATCACTAATCTTAACTCAGATCCCTATGAGGCACAACAGTTTCCAAGATAAACTGGGAGAGCATATGGATTTTACAGCACTTAGAAAAGTTGTCTAGTAAACAAGGAGATAGTCTCAGCCTTAACTACAATGGTGCTAATGCCCGCCTACAATAAGGAGGGCCAATTTTATTTTAATTTTATTGTAACAATAAATAAATTCATAATTTTAAAAAACTGCTTGATTTTTACATTAGAAATTTGGATTCTGTTTGTTCCAGTTTTTGACTGGGATGGGAGAATGGTAAGTGGAGAGAGAACAAAATGATGACACCACAAGACAGTGAAAGTTGAGCAACTGGGAAGGGAAGGAATTTCTGATCAAATGGTTTGAAATGTTGCTCTTTTGTTAACACCTATTTAATTTAATTTAAATAACTAATTAACATTCTGGGAGAGGGGCTACTTGTTTAAAAATTCCACAGCTCACCTCTTCAATTCAGAGGTGAAATCTAACAATGTACATCTTCTGAGTTCTGCCCTACCAAGCCAGAGTTGGCAATGCTACTGTTTCTGACAAAAAAAACCCCAAAAAACAAAAAAAAATCCTGAAAGAAAAGAGTCCAGAAAGAGGATAAAAGAGGGTGCACACACCCAATTAAAAAAGAGAGATAATTTGTAAGTCATTTTAAAATACGAAATGTTCCCCAGTCTCCATGTTGTAGCCCAAGGTGCTACATTTTCAGTGGATGGTGGGAGAGGATGCCAAAAAAGGTTTTTCTGGATGAATGCAAGTATATTACACATTAGAACATGTAAGGCCCATTATTTAATTCCATCATTAACGGACACCACCCAGTTTTCAATTTATGCACCTTTTTCAGTGTGTAATGCCAGTGCCATGTGCCAAGAGTGGAAAATTATTTGTTTGTGAACGGAACACTTAAGGCCTGATTCTTATTTTATTCTCACTACTTATTTTCAGGAGTAACTCCTCTGAAGTCAATAACTAGTTTAGTATAAGAACCTTAGAGCCTCTTCGTGAGACATCAAGTGCCATTCCATGTTCCAAGTTGGAAACTTTTAAGCTGCAATTAGATATATATATATTGAGTAAACCATTAAAACATCATTTTCATTTTAATGATTTGTATCGGTGAGAGGATGTAAATTAGTAATGGCCTATTAAATGTTACAGTTTAAGTTATTCTAAAAAAGACCTATGTATATTAGATGATGAAAAAATAATTAGCTTTTTTAATATACTTAACCACATCCCTTTCAAACACGAAGGAGAAGAACTGAAATAATAAGAAAAATTTAACATTTTTTGTCACTCTTTAAAGAAAAGATTTGCACATGTTCTACAGCTTGAATGTTTCCAAGAAAGATGATTGCAAACTATTATTGTATATTTGCAGAACATTTCCTCTTTATATTTGATGCCATGGATAGGAGCGTTCCATTCAATACATAGATTTCGGGATGCTTGAATCCCTAAAGTCCTCCTGAAGGCTTTTTTATTACATAGGTTACTTAAAATTAGTTTTTATGGCTGCTGGCTGCTCCTGAAATGCATATCAACGAGCTATCTCTGAAAAAGGAAAAATCTTTAAAAAAACAGAGGACACTAATTTTCTTTATTCTGAGTGGGAGCTATAATGTATTTATAAAGTAATAATTAAAAGAAAAACAATTACTGGAGCCTTATCTGGACCTTGCAGCTGTACTTCCTCCTTTTGCATTAGCAGTGTGTGTTCTAAGGTTATGACAAACCATGAAAATTGCATGTTAAGAAGAGTTTTATTCCTTTTCCTATGATTTGATTGAAACAGACAGCTACATTTTGTGTATATATAATTAGGCAGTAAAATAGGCTTTGAAGGCAGATTTCCATTTAGTATGTGAGTCACACGCACAACAGTCTTTCATTCAACAGCCAAAGACTGATCTTTTTAATGCCTCAACTCGCTCAACATGTTTTCTGAATGCTACATCTTGCGCGCCGGGGGGGTGGGGGGGATGATGGAGAGGGAGGGGAGAGAGAGAGAAATCAGCTTTTAAGACATATTTCTTTCTTTCTTTTTTTTTTCCCCTTCCCAAACAAAAAACAATCTGAAAAGCGAATCTAGCAAGTCTGTGGTGATTTAACCTTACAACAAACTGATTTTTATTGTCTTTTTTTCCCAGATTGTTGTCCAGGGCAGCGATGAATGCTGCACCAGTTCTAGGCGTATCTAATCCCTTTCATAAAAGGCCATTGTGGTAGTAAAACTGAGACCAATGGCTTTTTCATTCTCTACCTCTCAGCACTCCAAAGTAATGGCACTGGGATCTCTTCTTCATGTTTTTCTTTTCAGATGCATATTTTCTTCTTTTAATAAGGTGAAAATGGGGAGAAATAAAATTAATACAATCACATCTTCCCCAGGCTCTCCATAAGCACCTATTAGAAAATAAAAAATAGAAATAATCACCTGAAATCTTAGTTGTTGTGATGTGTATGATAAACTTGTTTTTCTATAGCAATATGCCTTTGCAATTTTATGGCCACTATAAAAGTGTATGAAAGTGTTTAAAAGTTATGCAAATAATATTTGGTTCATCATCTTTTTCCCCTCAGGGTCAGATTATGCCACACTTCCTTGCACTGAAGTCAAGCGGACTACTGACAAAGTAAGGAATTATTCAACACAACCATGGCTATCAGAATCTAGAAGAGCAATCATGTATTGGGTGTACCATTCATTTATTTTTTGCCTTTTAGAAATTTGTGACGTATTCCTGCAAACCAATAGGTAGAAAGAAGTATCAAGATAGCTGAACTGTAATCCAGTTTTAATGTATAGGACACAAAAGAATAGTGGGTATATAATGCAATTCTGCAGGGGAGGGTGTTTGTGTAGTTTTTTCCCCTCAAAATGTCCCAACCTATGTATATACAAGCACAAATGATTTATGCTAGAATAATCCCATTGCATTAAATGGTTTGAAAAGAATTTGCCATTTTGAATTAGAATACCAATCTGCATTTGATACAACCTTGATTTTGACACCACAGGAATGGGTTTTCACCAACAAAACAAAGTGAGGCTTACCAATTATCTCTTTTTTTTAATTTATTTTTATTTTTTTGGTCAGATCCTACACTAAACAGGTATATATTAAGCAAAGAAATTAGATTTATGACTAGACATATTTCACACTGCACATATTTGCATCTTTAATAATTTCTTAAAATGAAATTATTTTAGTATGTCCCTTTAATACCACTATAGTTAAAGGTATCTCTTAGTATCACCGTTAAAAACAAACAACCAAAACAAAACAAAAACACAACAATGTTTAGGGGTCACAAAACTTTGCTCCAGGCTAAAACTTGGCATACGAAGTTTAAGCTAGGGCTGTCACCAGTGGTAGGGATCTTTGTTCCCCGCCTGCATCCTTTCAGCTGCTGGGAAAACACAGGTGGCTGTCCCTGAGATCCTGCCCCGTGAAAGAATTCCACAGGACAGAGGGGTTTCACACAAAAGGTAATTCAGCCTAGGCTTGTGCAGATTTCCCGTGGGAATGATTCTCCTGGCTACATCCCTCTCACTTCCTTAATGCAACTTTAGAGGTGGTGCTGTTGAAGCAGCTGAATCTCTCTTCCATGTGGAAGGCAGCAGATCCAGCTGCAGAAGTTGCCTTCCATACCTGAGGGAATGGTCTATTCTCTATATTACTATTTAAAACACAATTTTTATGGCACTTTCCCTGTAGTAGCTGGGTATTCATAACTACATTACACTTGGACTCAACATGCTTCATAAACTGTAACCGCAAAAAGAAAAGGAGTACTTGTGGCACCTTAGAGCCTAACCAATTTATTTGAGCATAAGCTTTCGTGAGCTACAGCTCACTTCGATGATGAAGTGAGCTGTAGCTCACGAAAGCTTATGCTCAAATAAATTGGTTAGGCTCTAAGGTGCCACAAGTACTCCTTTTCTTTTTGCGAATACAGACTAACATGGCTGTTACTCTGAAACCTGTAACCTCAAACCATCCCTATAAGGTAGGTAATCATTATTACCCCAATTTACAGAAGAGGACAGCACTTGAGATGGTGAGACCCACATTTTTCAAAATATGTCTGTAAAGATGCACACGCACACACACACACACACACACACCCACCAACGCTCCTGATCATGAATGCACAATGGCAGAAATGTGCACGCAAGTCTGGAATATGTGTATGCAAATCAAATTGTAAATAGACCAGGTGTTTTGTTTATGCAAATTGTGCAAACACTATTGATCATATACAATAGTGCATACAGTTTTAAAATGAGGGCCTAAATAACTTACCCAAGGTTAACTCAAGACTATCCTTCTTCCCTCATAAAAATGATAAGTAATTATGATGATTGATTATTTATATGGTGGTAGAGTATAAAGGCTCAAACTAAGGATTGGGGCTCTATTGTGCTAGGTGCCATATATATATATACATAATGAAAAGACAATCCCTGCCCTAAAGAATTTACAGTCTAAAAACATTAACAGAGATAGAATAAGACAAAGAGAGCCATCACCACTGCTACCTTGATCACTGGGAAGAATTTGCTGGGGTCTTAGACACCACCTTCTTCTAATTTTCATAGAATCCATAAAATTGAGGTCTGTAGGGACCTCAAGTAATCATCTAGTCCATTTCCTTGCACTGAGGCGGGACCATGTATACCTAGACCATGCCTGACAGGTGTTTGTCTAACCTGTTCTTTACAACCTCCAGTGACTGATATTCCACAATTATTCCCTTGGTAATCTATTCCAGTACATAACTATTGTTATAGTTAGAACATTTTTCCTAATATCTGACCTAAAACTGCCGTGCTGTACATCAGTGGTTCTCAAACTTTTTCTTTCACGGACCACTTGAAAATTGCTGAGGGTCTCAGCGGACCACTTAATGATCTTTCCGAATGTTGTTTGTACCGTTAGCTATTGTAAAGCACTTTGGATAAAAGTGCAATATAAAAAACCCTTAATAATAATTAAAGTTTTTGTTCTACAGATAAAAGCACACAACTCATATTTTAATATCAGTAGTCTTACCTTTCTAATGCAATGGATGTGTCCTCTCTCCCCCATCGTGGCAGCCCCCAAGCTGTGGCTGGGAAGGAAGGGGGTCTCTCCCTCTCTCCCCCACCGCAACAGCCCTCTGGGAAGGGGGAGGGGCTGTCTCTTCATCACCGCAGCAGTCCCCAAGCTGAGGCTGGGAAGGAGCCTGGGGGGTCTCTCCCCGGCAGCCACAGCCCTGGAGCTGGGGAAAGTCACCTCTTTCTTCTGCCACTGCAGCCCTGCAAGTCCCAAATTCCCCCCACCCCCTCTTTTCACTCCACTGCCCCCTCCCACCTATTTCCTATTCCCCTCAAGGCTACCACCTCACCCTATTTGTGCGTCTTCTCCAGGGTTCAGGCACCTAATTAGTGGAGCCATGCCTGTGCGGCTCCACTAATTAGGTGGGTGGCCCTTCCTTCTCTCGTGTGCAGTCACCCAGGCGTGTACCTTATAGGGAACTATCCGCAGACCACCTGAATGGAGCTCACAGACCACTGGTGGTCCACGGACCACAGTTTGAGAACCTCTGCTGTAGATTAAGCTGATTACCACTTGTTCTACCTTCAGCAGACATGGAGAACAACTGATCACCATCCTATTTACAACTGCCATTAACATCTTTGGAAACTATTTTCAGGACCCCTTCAGTCTTTTCTCAAGTTAAGCATACCTAGTTTTGTTAACCTTTCCTCATAGGTCAGGTTTTCTAAACCTTTTTGTGAAGATCTGAACGTGCAGGTCTAGAACCTTCTCGCTCCAGTGGAGTACCGGAGTCGAAAGGGGAGCGCTCAGCGATTGATTTATCACATCTTCACTAGACGCGATGAATCGACCCCTGCTGGATCGATCGCTCCGGAGGTAAGTGTAGACATGCCCTTAGTGGCATAAGGAGTGTATGGAGTGAACAGCTTTTTTCAGATTCAGCCTTTCTTCCCCTAACTAAGGCCTGGTATATACTTAAAATTTATACCGGCATAGCTATGTCAGTCAGATGTGTGGGGGAAAAAAGCACATTCCCTGGTGACATAGCTATGCTGGCAAAACCCCCAGAGAAGACATAGCCCTGCTGACAGAAGAGGGCTTCTCAGATGGTTTCTTGATGTTTCTACACCAGTAGAAAAACTCCTTCTGTTGCCATGTGCTGCATCTACACTTGGGGACTATGCCATCAGAGGCTCTGCAGTGTAGACATAACAAATTAACGCTAATACTCTCAAGTGAGGATCTTAAGGTACTTTTACCTATCTGAGATATAGGTCAGTATTATTGTCTTGTCCCCATTTTAAAAACAGGGAGGCATGGGGAGATGACAGGATGTTCCCAAAACCATACAGCAAATCAATTGGAGAAATAGGAAAGTAACTCCCTGGAGTTCTGACTCCCAGTGCTGTGCATTAACCACAAGATCATTCTTCCTCTTTTTGTACCTGTGCTATTTCTTTCCTCCTTTTCCATCTCTAGGTTCCAATATCTCCTATCTCTTGTTGTGTTTTTCCCCTCTGCATTGTCTGCCATATTATCTTTTCTCCCTCACCTTTTCAGACAGTTCTCTCATTTCTCTCCCACAGTCCTCTGTCCCTGTGTCTCTCACTCTCCACTTATGAGGCTTGTCAGGATGCCAGTTGTTACTTTCCAAACACATTCTGATACCTTCTTTGCTGAAATTCCAGTGTTACAACTCTCCAAATTTTGTTCTGTCTAAAATGTAGCAGCTTGTCTTGTCCTGCCTATTCAGTGGTAGGAACCTATTACCCTCATACTCAGAAACTTTCACCAAATCACTCTTCATTTCAAATTTTAGTAGACACTCTGCCTCCTAGTCACCGTGATCTTATTCCGAATATGTACTATCTGATTGTATTTCTTTCCATTGCCTGTCCCATTCCTTCTGTTCACTCAGTGTCAGATTTCTGTCTGCCCTCTTTTCACATTGCACAACACATCCCTCTCTCCCTCATTTTCTAGTATAGACTCCCTATGCCTAATTGACCACCACTCTGCAAATTCCAATTCAAGACTCATCTCCTCTTTCCCTGGCCTATGACTTCTAGCCTTCCCTCTAATAAAACAATCTAATCCTATTCCTTAAGCCTTAGTTTCATTTCCCCATGCTCATTTGTTCTCCCTGAAAATCTAAAGTGTGGCACTCAGTCATTGGCCTTTGTATGCTCCTTCACCTTAGCACTATAATAACTATGACTACTACCTGTATAAAATATTGTACCTTCATACATCATATGTATTACAGACTTTAATTCACTATGAAGCATTGTGATGTTTTGTATGAAAGACGCTATACAACAATTGCATACATAATATGTTAGATCTATAAGAAAAGTAATGTATATTTTAAATTTTTTATTTATCATGCACAATCTACTTATAAATAGAACGTATTCTTAAAATTAGCTGAATACTTACACAATACACTAAGTACTATAGTTTTGAAATTATTTGAAAAAAGGAGTATCTATACCGCTGGGTCACTCATGTCTGGGTCAAAAGGTCAGTAGCTCAAATTCTACTGCAGGATTTCATAGAATCACAGAAGTTAGAAATGAGAGACTTATTCGATCATTCAGTCCATTTCATTGCCAGCATGGGATTGCTCCCTACAGTATATTTGTCTAGTGTTTTGTCCAACCTAGTTTTAAAGTCTCAAGCAATGGGATTTAACAACTTCCTTTGAGATATTATTCCATAGATTAATACATCTCACTGGCAGGATTCTTTTCCTGGTCTTCAGCTGAATTTTTCTCTATTATTTTCAGCCCCTGACTCTTAACTGTACTCTTGTCTAACACAGATGCATAGCCCCTGATAATTTTTGTTGCCCTTCTCTAAACACCATTGAGGTGACTTGTGGTCATATACAATGCACAGCAATACCTACCTGCATCCCGCACAATTAGAGAGATTGACTTTCAGAGTAAACATTAAATTGAGGTACCTTGTGATTATTCAGGTGAAATTTAAAGACTGTTCTAAAGGAATAGGGGATAACCTCACTAATATTCTCTTTCAGTAAAATACACTCTGTGTAAGTCTGTTTATGAACTATTTGCTAAGTGTATAATGGCTAACTCTATTTGTCTATACAATCATTGCCCCACAAGTATCTAATGTATTGCTTTCAAAAGTACTGTGGTGTGCTTTGTATATAAAAGGTGCTATATACAACAACAACATTTCATTCTACTTTTACTTAATTCATCGAGTAAAATAATTAATAGAAAACTAGATATTGTCTCCTTTTGGATGCTAGGTTAAAAGAAGAAATGCTGGTTTAGTTACTGCTGCTATGGTACTTTTAGAATCAATACTGTCACCTCTCAGCTCCCATATACACCTCTCAGCTCCCTTAGTTAAAAAAAATCCCGCACAGTCCTTTTACAAATCAGAAACAAAGAGCAACAGTCAGGGACTCTCTTATTTTTAAACAATAAAATAAGACAATAAAAACCCAGCTGAAAATTAAGATTTTATTCAAACATTTAAACAATACTTTTTAAAAATACAATTATTTTAAAATCAGACATGTCAGAGGGACTAGTGTTAACAAAACCATGAACATCTTCCCAGTGGGAATATATTTGCACACAGCTAATATGTTTCTCCATGGTTAACTGCTTGTTTACAAAGAATGCTTTGTGGAGCAGGGAATGTGAAAAATAAGATGACCTGACTCTCTCCTCCACAAAAGGCATAAACCAGGCCGAGGTCGGTGTGCAGACTCTGCTGTATTGCTGCTAACTGAATATACTGGCCTGTGTATCAGCCAATGAGAAGGCTTAAAAGCATATTTCCATAATGATGATTGGCTGCCGGACTCCAGGCTCACTTCAGCCTTTAAAGGAAAGAAAAAGAGGAGCTTTGCTGAGAAGATAGGCTACACAACTTTCTGTTGCTTGTTAAATATTCTCGGTACCAATTCATCTTCTTAAAAAGCTGTTTTTGGGGGAAAAAGGAAACATTTGTTCACAAGAAATAGGTTTCAAACAGCCAAAGGGTTTCATATAATAGCCTATCATTCTTTTTGCTAAAAATAGATTTTTGCTGGTAAATTTGCTTAGCAAATTTGATGCACATGCCTGGCTAGTTAAATAGAGTGAGGTTTTCTTCAAGATTCATAACAGTCTACAATTGCTTTAATTAAACAAGATTGTGCTATTTCTGACAAACATCACAAGTTTATTGGCCTTGTGCGGGTCTTTTAAAATGTGCACGAATCCAAAATTGTAATTCAGTTCGGAGAGCAGGCAGAAATTAATGAAGGTGGAAAAGCCTCTGGATGCTCATTCATTCTTTTAGGATGAAGGACATTTTCCCCTTCACAAAGGAGTTCTTGTGAGAAATCTTTCTGCAACCACTCACCATGACGTGTGAGCGCTGAAGATACAGCAGCCCCTGGCAATGGGCTCGCTGTAATCGTTCCTTTCGAAAAAGCTTCTTAATAATCAGTCAATAAACGACACAAAACATGTAGCTATATGTATTGGGGTCCGTCCGCCCCCCCCCCCACGAGTTATATGAACTGCGGGGTAAGGTGACGCTATTTCATCAACATAATGCCCGCTTCAGTTGCACAAACATCTGTTCAATAGGCCGTCCTTTGAAAAAATTTAGAAAGGTTGACTAATTCAGATAAAGCAGTGGGCGCATTTTTGCAATCTTTCCCAGTGACCATTCCTTGGCTACCTAACAGACCAGCCATTCAGAAGCAATTTTCTTCAGGATGAAATTATGTGCTGACGGTAGCAGATCACGTCCCATAATAACCCTTCCCCCACCCAATGCTAAATACAATCTGTCTCCTACTCACTGCAATAATAACGTGCAAATGACTGTAATTTTGCAGACAAGAAACAGCCCAAAGTGAAACGTGTCTAAACAGAGGTCGATTTTGAAAAATCAGGGCTATTACCTAAATCTGTAAAACACATATTGTAAAAAACCCAGCAACAATGATCTGCCTTAAGTAGTGGGGGAGGGGGGAGTAGCCTCGATGTCGGTGATTTTAAAAGCTTCACTAGCACAAAGTTAAATCATTAAAATAGTTTCATTTCACACTCTTTTCACAACCATGTCACAGTATCCATACCAGTTATGATGTGCATAGCAATTTAAAGAACATAGAAGGCAGGAGTAGCCGTGTATTCTTCAGTGTTTACACTGATTTGCATTGCACTGCTGCTTTGGAAGTAGGCACTTTGCAAGCACTTACTTTGTTGGCATAGTGTTGTGTATTGTGAGATTGCCTGTGTAAGAGTCCACACAGCAAACCTTGCTTACATAACAACCATGCTCAAGAATCCCCCTTCTCACCCACCCCTAAGAAGTATTCTCGACTGATTCTTTGACACTATCGTTAAATGCCTTTTCCTACTTATAGTGTACGCAAACTGGTATTTTTTTAAAACAATTTCAAATGTTTAATGTCATCAAGGGCCTTCTTGGCAATTACTTTATCTGAGCGAATTAGACCCTTCTCTAGCAGCTCCAAAAGGTGATATCTTTTAAAAGAAAAGGAAGAGGAGCATACATCGTTCCTTCCATGCAACTATCCAAACAACATATGGCGTGATGTGTACTCTTTACTCTCAACAAATTTCAGTATAGCTGGGGAAAGGAGAACAGGAGACGCGACCCATTATTGTAGTTTACGGTCATTAAAATATAGTTTTCATTACGTTTAAAGATGATCTCAGTTATATGATACATTAGCAATAATTCAGACGTGTTGTGATTCACTATGCGGCCAGAGGGGAAAGAAGTATGCACTCGCCACAGAGAAGAATGGAAAATGTTGTTTATTGCAGCATCAACTCCAGTTTGGTTTTAAAGAACAGACAGAGGCTGTCTAGTGTTTTGGTAAGACAACTAAATCAGAAGTGATTTTTATTCAACCAAATGTTTCTTTAACTGTTACTTCTGAAATGAGAAGGATCTAAAATGTTTACTCATCCGAAAATACTCTACTAAACATCATTTTGATGTTAAGTGTCGACCGTATAAGCACTAATGCACATAATTTGCTCAGTTGGACAAAATCCAAAAGCGTATCTTGTCACATTGTCATCTGTAAGCAGTTTTACAAATGTCGTGCTTTAACTTCTTCCCGGAAACTATGATTTGGACAAAATTTTCAATTAGCTATTCAAAGATAAGAAAAGTCCAATATTGATTTTCAGAGTGAGATACTTTACACACACAAATACACACACAGAGGATTTGAAATGAGACATAAATGAAAAATAAAAGCGCACAGTTAGCCAGACTCCAGGGTAGTTAATAGACTTTAATATTAAATTACCCATACAAACTATTATTTTCATGCTAGACCCCATCAACCTCATGATATGTGACCGCAGAGACACATTATCTGGGTTATCAGCCTTTCGTCCTACAGTTAATTCAATTCTCGACAAGACATTCATGTTTGTTGGGTCCCTTCAATGTAGAAATTGTTCTCTGCAGAGTGCGTGGGGGAGGGGTTGTGCCTGGCAAACTGATCAATTTAAGCTGCATAAGGAACGTACTCACATTTTTTAATCAATTCAAATGCATTTTAAAGAGCATTTGGATCTAAGGCTAAACAAAAGAACTGATTAAGATTTTTTCCCCCTTTTTTGACGCAAGACAAAGCCTGCTAGAAAAGATTTGTGTTACTGATTCTTGTGAAAGGGTGTTGTTCACGTGGTAGTTATATGGTCGCTTGCATTCACAGTTCAGTGCTTGCAGCAGTAAATGAGGAAACTGGAAACAAAAGGGTTACGTGTTTTTTCAACAACAGAGAAACCGCACTGTCTCCTGTAAGTCCTATTGTAAAAATGAACATGAAATAAACTCTGAGGAAGGGACAAGCGTTAGGCTGAGGAATAAGGACAAACCGAACACGCTGCAGTACCTTGAGTGTCTCTCTAACGCTGGGGTGGGGGAGGAATGGAATCCAGTTCTGTTCTTTGCTGAGCCTCCCCTTCTTAAGACATTGTTTGTTTTTCTCCTTCACTAAACATGAAAATGATCGCACTCATGTAACAGCCTCTCTCTCTCGGTTTCGTGTCAAACTGTTGCAATTCTGAATGAGGGGGCATTTAAAAACGGAGAGTGAGATTTTAATTTGCCTCTTTGAAACAGAAAAATCATCCATCATTGCTTTGAAAACTGCCTTGAAATTAAATTAAAAAGAAAATGAGGAAGTCCTCCTCCCACTGTGTGAGGCTTGGCTGGGCTGCTCGCCTCCCTATTTGGTTGTCTTGACATAAAATGTTATATAGGATAATGCTGTAATTGAAATGGGAAACATGATTTGTATCTTGCTGCAGCAGGAAGCTGCCTGCTGTAGCACTAAATGTAGTTTGAGGATTGCAAAATACAAGGCTTCTATGTATGTATGCGTGTGTGTGTGTTTTTCCCTTTCACCCCCTTCAGCAGCCGAGAGGAGCAGCTAGCCAATCGGAGAGCCCGGTTTCATAAAAGCTGGTCTCTGATTGGGCAGATGGGAAAGGGCATTGGGAACAAAGAAAAGTCCCTTTCAGGTACAGAGTCTGTGCTTGCTTCACACTCTCCCTTCTCCAGTTCTGATTTCTGCAGCTCACTATTGCAGTAAAGCCAGTTTGTTGTGTAGTGTGTATGTGTGTATATGTGTGTAGGGGGATTTTTATTTTTTTTAATTTTGTTTTAAAAAAGAAGGTTCATGAAATCGGGTGCTCTTTTCTTCCAAACACAATAAATCTGTTGAAGAAATTAGATTTTTTTTCCAAAAATAAAAAGCGGCTGCAACAAAAACACACTCAATGCAGTTAGAAGGAAAAGGTCAACTCGATCCAATACAGATCGTAAGTACGGTTGCGTGGTGTGTCTCTAGCACTTAGAGGGGATTTTTTTCATGCGAAGGGGAGTATTATGAGTTTTGTGCATTGAAATAAGGAACTAGTTATTTGTGTTTTAAAACAACAAAAAAACCACGAGTAGGCTGAGTTATCTAAGGGATATGAAGGTGAGGAGGGTGAAAGCATTGTAGCTTCTCACACAAATCATACTTGACGGTGCACTCGGCGGGGGGAGGGGGGCGTTTTTACCTTTTTGGTTTTTTTTTTAAACTAACCAAGAGGGGAAAATCAAAGTGACACAACTACAAGCCTGCCAGCATATTTTTTCTCTCTCTCCACTCAATCCCCCCTAAAAATGAGCAAGCAACTTGTTAATAGGACCTTAGGGGTACAAAATAGCGTAGTGGAGCAGGAGGTTTTTTTTCTTCTGTCACATGTTAATACCAATAATGTAATGCTAAATTAGGGGATAGTGACGCCCATACGTTGTGGTGCAGTGAGCGTTTTTCACCCCCACCCCCCCAAAGCCAGCCATCCCCCAACCAGAATCTACCCAGGGTTTAGAATGGAGACTAACTTGGAAGCTATCAAATGTTTAGTCATGTTTTATATACGAAGATATTAAAACCTTGAAATAACCTCCCCATCCCGTGTCTCTAAACTACTACAAATTGCAGATAACTCGAAGAAAGATTTTATAAGGTGTTTCTCTAAAACATATGCTTTGCCATGGTGTTCAGTACATTTTACTCATTCCTAACTTCAGAGACCCAGTTCGCAGAGAGAAATGTTTCACATTCATAACTTGTAGCTGTGCCAGCAGCAGAAGGGGGAGGGAGAGAAACAGACCTTAAGTTTTTTTTCCCCCTAAAGACCAGATCAGTATTTTCTTGATACGCTTGTCACCCATTTTTGTTCTCACGACAACCAATTGAGCCCTTGATCGTCACGTGATGAGAAAGGCTTGAACTGTAACAAAATCGCTCCTTTTAGATGGTTGGTTGTTGGTAACTCGCCCTTCCCCCCTCCTGCCCTAACATTTCCAGCAAACCAGCTCTCCTTTCCAATCCATCAACAATTCATTACAGCTTTTAGCTTCCAAACGCCAGCTAATTAAAAATACTAAGCCAAGCTCCGAGACTATCTGACTTAAAGGCAAAAGGGGAGGAAGTCATGAGGGGTAATAAATAAAAAGACGATGCAACATTTGCTGAAACGATAAGGAAAAAATGTGTCCTGCAAAAACCCAAAGTCTATTTTATCTCTTTGGTCTCTAATTACTGAATTACTTGCAACATGACTGATTAGCCTGAGCTCCCAGATTTCCCCCGCTCCCCCGGGTAGTTTGGATGCTATTTTTTTTTTTTTTACAATATACAAAAGAGAAAAAAAAGGGGGGGGGGAATCCCCGGATCATACCCTTGGGAAGATTTACTTAATTTAAAAACACACTCTTTCCTCCACTCCCACGAAATGTTCTGATAACTGGTTTATCAGAACACTGATTTCCCCCTCCCTCTTCTCCGCCCCCCCCTTCCCCTCCTCATCCTCCCCCCTTCCTTAAGTTAGTTCAAGAAATCAGATCTGTCAGGACCGGCGGAAAAAATGCCACTTCCCGACTAACAGGCGGAATCCAGCCCAGATTTTCAGTCCTTTCTTCTTTTTTTCCTTCCTCCCTTTCACTAATTTATCCTGATGTTAGCACATTCTGTCTTGTAACAACCGGACGCCTGTAGGTTTGTTTCATGGGATCATTACTTACTGATCAGGATGGCTCTGAAGTCTGGAGTTGAAGACGGAATGTGAAGTTGGAAAACATTTTAAAATTGTTATTATTATATCTCGGTGCCTGTTAAGAAAAAACAAACAAACAAAAAACCCTGGTCCTTGATGCTCCTGTTCTGAATGTGAAATATTATCTTCCAGCTTGTAAAGTTGAGGAACAACATTTTTAAGAAAGGAGGAAAACCAACACAAATAAAAGGACTCCTGATCCGTATGCCAAAATGGGGGGAGATATCTTTTTGAGCGATTATACTGGCTGAGATGTTATTTTGTTTTCTACTTCTTGATCACTTTGCTCTTTAAGTAAAATGAGGCACAGAGTTGTTGCTGAGTCGAGTGGGGACAGCATTTTGATTTGCTGGCTTAATTAAAAATGATAAAGGATTAAAGGTAAGCAATATGCCTAAATATGTATAAATATTGAGACAGTCAACTGTAAAAGGGATAGAGATCCCTTTAAAAATCGTTTTAACTAAGCTTTGTCAAACACACACTCATTTGCGGTCATTGAGGCCACCTTGGTGCAGATCACTTAAAGTGTATGTCTTAATCAGTTTCCTGTACAGTCAGTAATACTATATTTAACAGAGTGAGCAATTGTGTAACCTAGGAGTGCATTAAAACTGATTTTAGAATTATCTTGGGTATATTTTAAAAAGAAAAGACACTTTTACCCATGAAGATGGATATTTCTCAAGTAAATGCACCATTTAAAGTATAGGTTGTTGATTTTTTTTAATGGAAACTATCTTGTGTTAATGAAAAACAGGCTTCATGCCCCCCACCTCCCCAAGGTTAAGTAAAATTGGGGTAAAAAATAGTATAGAAAAGTCACAAAACTTCCAGGGTCTTGTATAAAGCCACAAAATCCAAGGAATGCAGTGAGGGCTGAAGCTGTGTCCTTCCTTTCTGGCTTTTGTGTCTAAGTGGTGGTCCAGGAGCTTATATTACACATGTGCTCCAACAGCTAGTCACCAGCCCTAACTCCCTATGTCCCTGACTTTGTGGATTTAAATCATGTAGTTAGGGTGGGTTTTTTTTTTATAGATGACTATTTTAAGAGTGATTATGGATGTTGGGGTACAACTAGATTCAAGCTGTTCACTATAAAATAATCACAAGCAATTGCCTCCTATTTAACAACTTTTAAAACAAAATTAAACGTGGAAACATTGAATGATCTTGCTCCCCCTCTCCTTTGCCCCCTATATTAATCGTATTATATTCTGGTAATATCCAGACAAGAAATATTCGACTTTTCCCCTCCTCACAGGAAAAGGTGGACCTGGACTTCAGGGTATAAACCTAGACATACCAGGGGGAGGAAGATAAGAAGAGTTAAATAATAATTTAAAAAGAAAAGCCCAACGGAGATAAACGAATGTCCCCTCATCTCCAAAGGAAAGTTCATCGGATTTTTATTCTAGAGATCTCATCTTCAGGATGTCAGTGAACACTTCCACTGCAGGCAAAGGTGTGGATCCAAACGCGGTTGATACTTATGACAGTGGCGATGATTGGGAAATCGGTGTTGGAAATTTAATAATCGATTTGGACGCCGATTTGGAGAAGGACAGACAGAAATTTGAGATGAATAATTCCACTAATACCACCACCACCAGCAGCAGCAGCACCAGCTCCAAGGATTGTGGGGGTCTGGCTTCCAGTGGGGCTAATGCTACCTCAGCCTTAGCTGATGGCCTAAAATTTGCTTCTGTTCAGCCCCCTGCCCCCCAGGGGAATTCCTCTCACAAAGAGACTAGCAAATCAAAAGTGAAAAGGAGTAAAACTTCTAAGGATGCTAATAAATCTCTGCCTTCTGCTGCCTTGTATGGGATTCCTGAGATCAGCAGTGCTGGCAAGAGGCAGGAAGTCCAAGGGCGCCCTGGAGAGGCAACTGGCATGAATTCAGCACTGGGTCAAAGTGTGAGCAGCAACCCAAACGGCAATAACAACAACACCAGCAACAACAACTCTATTGCCTCTTGCGGGAAAAACAAAGAGGAGAAACCAGGTAAAAGCCAGGGCAGCAGAGGCTCCAAGCGGGATAAGGATGCGGGGAAATCCAGGAAGGACAAGCAGCATGACCTGCAGCAGGGCCACCCCAACGGTGGGGGTGGCAGCAGTCAAGCTCCCTCTGGGCACCTGTATGGCTTCGGGGCCAAGGGAGGCTGTGGTGGGAGCAACAGCCCCTTCCACTGCGGCTCCTCCACGGTGGGGGAGGTGAGCAAAAGCGCCCCGGATTCAGGGTTAATGGGGAACTCTATTTTGGTAAAGAAGGAAGAGGAGGAGGAGGAGAACCACAGGCGAATCAAGAAATTGAAAACAGAAAAGGTAGGACAAGCTCTTCTTTCCCTGGCTATCTCCCCCCCTGTGTCTATTACAAACTTCCCGCAGCTGTGTTCCTCGCTCCTGTTATTGATGTTATGCGTTTGTGATATACATATAATCTGTGTGTACACAAACCCCACTCCCGGACAGAAAATGCTACGGTGGAGTCTTATTTTCGTCCTGTCTTTAATTTCTCTTTCCCCCTCTCCCCATCCCCAGTATCTTCCCAAATGTGGCCAAACGTGTGTGTCCTGTTGTTGTGTCTCCTCCTTTTGTTTATTTTAAAGGAGAATTCGAAGTGACCCTCCCTGATGGGGCTGTTACACTAATAACATTCCGAAGTGATGTTTGCAACCCCCGAGGACACGTGTTTGCAGACCGGAGGCTGGTTTGTGTGTGTGTGGCTCAGACCTACCTGCCTGGGTTTTGTTTACTATCCTTTTTATTGTGCACTCTAGTATAAAAGCGGATGTTCCTTCTGCCAAGGTGGAAAGGAAATTCACATCCTTTCTTCCCACTCTTCTCTTTGGAGTTTAGATTGTGATAGGGAGGAGAGATGCATCTGCAGATACTTTGGCTCTTTCATCCACCCTAGTCTGGGGTCTTTTTGGTATTGGGGGGCTCTTGTGTTTACAACAGCCAAGAGGCCTCGGAAGCTGGCGTGGGGAAAGGGGAGCACTGAGCCAGAAGACACTCAGCGCCTGTAATAATCAGCCTGGAGGAAGGGAGTTGGGGGAGGGGAGTGCACCGCACCTTGTACTCTGATATATGTACAAAATATCTTTCTCTCAAATGTGGGGGAACAGTTTTCTCCTGTCAGGGCAGTCTTTCTTATCTGAGCCCTATAGGTTCTTGGCTGTGAACTTCTTGTTTGCTGAGTGGTTGAAATGTGTGAAAGAAATCAAGTGGTATGTGTGTGTTTTCCTTTCTGTGTTAATGCATAAAGGATGCTCTCTGTAAGAATAAATGGCCTTGTATTGTTAAGGGAGGGCGGGGAGAGAGCTGGTTTTCTTGGCTATTGTTATTGCTCATTCAGGCAGGTTCTAGTGTCAGCAGCAATTGTTCTATCCAGAGGGCAGAAGGTTTCTTCTCTAGGATCTAGGGGGCTATTGTTGGCCCATGATTAAGAGTCAAATGAATTCTACAGGTTTGGTTAAACAAAGACACCTTCTCCTCACCCCTCCCCCGCCCCGCAAAAAACCCAAAACCTTAAGGGTATTAATTTGTGGCATGATTGTCTGGAATTGTTCTTAAATTACCTGCTTTTACAACTTCCCTGACTAACTTCTAAGTGATGGGAAAACTTTCTGGCTAGTGTTAAGTGTACAGAGTTGTTTACCAGAGTCCAGCTGGATTGAAATCCTTGGGAAAATTTATGCTATTTACAACAGATTATGAGCCTCTTTTTGTGTGTCATTGCTGATGTTTAAGATTGTGTAACGTTTCAACAAACTCTTGGGCTATTGATAGGATTAGATTTTGGGGGTTGTGACATTAAATATGTTAAGAAAATGTAAAGATAGATTCAAATGTCTTGTATGAGGAGAAAATTTGAATTTCACATTTGTAGGTATTTTGCCACTTTTAGGATAATATATCTACAGGTCAATTTGAATGATCTGTTTGATTTTTCTAAATACAGATGAGAGAAACTAGGTTGCTTTAATTAATTCACAGGTGTAAACTTGCACTCTGATTTACTAAAGGTCTGCTGTCACTCAGAAAGGTGTCCTAAAATCCCATGGTCTTTTTCCTAATTTAGTACATACAGTAGACATTTACTTTTGTTACCAGTAGTCTTCAAATTGCAGTTCTCTAATCTGCTTTAACTATCTAGATAAATTGCCCTAATCCAGTCTTCACAATGGTTCTGGTTAAAGAGTCAGAGCCATTTGATTGGATTCAGTGGCTGCCTGGAATGTGGGAGGTACTGCCCTTTTGCAACCCCCTTAGCCTTTTAATCTTTCAGCCAAATGTTCACATTCAACAATTTTGTTTAGCTGGCAATCTGAACATTTCAGTATCTCAAAGGCTTGCTGTCATGGCAACAGAGATTAGAGAGTAGTGTGGTTTCTCAGTTTTTGTGTTCTTTTCACTCTAGTCACACAGGAAATTGTATGAAGAATGAATTCATATACATACAAGTAATTTTCAGTCAGTGTAATGTAAATGGGATAATAGGTAAATTAAGAACAAACATGTTAGGAGTAGTTTTGAGCCAAAGGTACACCTTATTTTCCAGCTCTTGGCTTTATAGAATTCTCAGAGCTTGCAATTCCACTAACACCCACTGCTGTTGGCACACAGTGACTTTAATATAGGCTTCACACGTTAGAGTCCTGCAGTGCTGGCCATTGTCTATCACGCTGGTGTGCTGGCTTACTGTTTTAAACAACATCCCTTAGTGTTTCACTCCAGAGAGCAATTTTCTTTAAAGAACGTCTCCTACTTGGCATATGAAAGTAGAACTCACTGCAGACTTTGGTTGCAATTTTAGATCCAGCCTGTAATGCGATCAATGAAACTTCAGTTTTAAAAAAGACTTACAAATCATTCAAGAGAATTATTTTAGGGATTTAAGATTGAATCTTTTTTTTTTCCCGCTTTGGCTATACACACGTGTATCTATAGATGTGACATGACCAAAAAGCACTGTTGTGACCGTAGATGACTATATAATTTTCAAGCCTGGCTGTTAAAATCAATTTCCAGTTGTTTTAATCTTTTATGAATAAGTTGTCTCGTAAATTTGAATAATATCTTGTTAGATACAAATTAGTTAATGCCCACAAATTTTAAACCTGAGTTTCTTTGTGTGGTATTGGAGGATATTTTATTGTTTGTTTACTCTTTGTTAAAAGCTTGGAGTAGATTCCCAAGAGTTGCAGTCACTGTTTAATTTTCACAGTATGCTCAAATGTCTATTTTTGGTCTGTTTGTTCTGTTTCCTTACTGCAGAAAGTCATGTAAAACATGATAAATTGGATTTCATGAAGTCTAATTAAATCAATGACTGTGTTCTGCTGGCTCTTTTATGCAAAAACCACAAGTATGTTGTAAAAGTCACCACTCCCCTAATACGTGGATAAAGTCAAAGTATGCTATAATTCTAAGATGTTTGAGCTATATTCATGAAGCTCATTTTGTGGTTAAGACACCAGTGCCATGTCTGAATAGGTAGATTTGACAGGTAGGCTAACCACTCCTAAGATTTTTGGTGTTAAAACCTGTCCCCTTTCTCCACCCTTTAGGTTTTTTTTTAAGGACAATTACTCAGTAAATATTGATCAACATATACTCTTCACCTCTGTTACACTTTTGTAATTTTAATTGCTCTTACACTGAGAAATGTTCAGATTATAAGTAGTAGTATGTCCTAGATTTTGTTTATTGTGTGTGGGGGCTCACAACAGACCCTAAAAATAGGAATACTAAGCATATGCTATGAAAACCTTGTTTGTTTAGGGAGGGGGGAAGAAATACAGAAAGTCTATATCAACAGTTTTTTATATACATATATATAAAGTCTAGCTGTGTTCCATCTTTAAAATTAATAAATCTGGTAATATTCCAGAATGGAATTTATTTCTCCTGTATTGGTTTATTGGCTTTCATTAAGACGGCATTTCACATCTGAAAGTTGTCTTCAGTGAATTAACTCACATGTGACTGGCATCATTTATTTTATTCTTCTTGTATAGCTGTTGTTTTTACACTTAATCAGGGAATTCTTGTAAATCACTGAAGAACATGTTCTGATTAATGAGTTTATAGAGATATGCTTTCCATATATTTTGCGCCTTACAAACACTACTTCTTGGGTGTAGTTTATTCACTGTGAAATAAAAGGGCAAAAAGGTCACTTGCTGTAATTAAAGAACAAAGTCCATTGTTGTTTGATAGCAAACTGTTTTGAAAGCTACATAAGGGATTTAGCTGTTAAAATCATTGATAACTATGGGTGTCTAACAATAAGCACAGCTCAAGGTCCTAATGTGCTGTAGTGCTGTCTAGTAGTGTGACAGAGCTTTCTGAGCTGGGTGAAGAGGTGTTGCCCTTTGGCTAGGAAAGCTTTCTATGTGAACTTGCTGACCTCTGAGAATATGTATGACCAGCTTTGCTATTGAATTCCTGTGCAAAGCTAAAGTAGCATTAAAACAATTGACGGTGGTCTAGAATGTTTATATCACAAAGTATTGAAGGTGATGAGGTTATTCTGAACGTCAGGCAAATTATATTTCACTTAGAACATCAGTAATTTTACAATTTTAATAACTTCATAAATACCCATTAAAAAGGAAAGGATTGATTGTCCAGATGTCATGAGGTTAAGCATGTTCTCGACGTTAAATGGTTTCACTGCAAGATTGTTTTAATTAGAGTTATATAAAGACTTGTTTTTCCAAAGTAGCATTTTATAGTCCAATAAATGAAATGTATGTTAAAAGTGCTAACCAAAATTCTCCCATAACCACAAAGGTGTTCAATAACCAGAGTCAAGTAACATGGAAAGTACCATCTGTTCCTAGTTTTCAACATAAAGACAAGAATTGAATAGCTGAGATTTACTCATATTTTGACTCCTGCTTTTCTTTAATTACTGAAAAAAGTTCACCTGGAACTTTTTTTTTGAAACTTTCTGAATTGCAATAATACAAGCAAGACTGTGAAAACACATGTTTGTACGCATATTTTAACCAGTTCTACTTTTATTTAAAGACATTTCCAGAAGTTCAGTCACTGAAGAATTTATTATACTGAATCAGCTCCTGCAGGCAAACACAATGATGGCCATTTCTTCAAAGATCTTATTGTTTAGCTAGAACCTGAATTATTCTGTCAATTTTCCCCAATGAGGGAAAAATCTTTCGAAGGGTAAATTTAGTGAGCTCCTATCAGTTACCAAATTGCATGTGATAAAACCATTAACTACAAATATCCATGGAGAGACTTTGCTGTTCAAACAAGTGTCCTAAAATTGTTGATAGCTGGACATTTTTTTAAAGATACCTTTTAAGTTCTGAACTGTTAGGCAATAAGATTCTTGGCTGCAGACTATGAGCCCCGGATAAAACATCATCCGGCTTTTGTTTGAGGTCTTTTATTGAAGCTAATGACTGGTCTTGTGCCGCCCTGAGATAAATGACATTATCTCTGAGTGGGCTGACAGGAAACAGACATGTTAATGGTGAAGCTGCAGGGAGGATCTGCCATAGTTCTGACAAAAGGGTAAAGCATGGACCCCTGGTTGTGATCATTAACACATAATGCATTCCTGCTTTTCCTATGGGGGCCATGATAATTGGAAAGCTATTTTATCAACAAGCACTTAAATCATAATCTGAAACTCCTAGTTTCTTTGCATACTAAAACTTGTGTGTTTTTTTTAAGAAGTGTGTGCTCTAGTTTTTAAAAGATGCCAGCTCTAGGCTGTATAATATTGACATCTATATGAGAATTTGTGGCCTGCTTTCCATTAATTGAACATGTCTTTTGGATGTTAAGCGTTATGTTCTGCAATTGGACTGTGTTATCCTGGTGATTTGTATTTGTAAAAGTAGATATGAGGCCAAATGCTGCTTGTTTTATTCAAGCAAAAAGTTACATTGACTTCAATGGGAGCAGGATTTATTCTGTGTTTTGTAAAACCTATATGTTTATTAGGTTGGTATAAACTGCATTTCTCTATGAAAAAGGAAAAGTCTTGAAAGGTGTTGTGGGGTGATGGAACTTAATAGTACATATTAGAAAGCTGCGAGATTGATGTCACTCAAGGATGGATAGGTCTGCTCCTTATCTCTAGGAGCAGGCCTCTTGCTCACCATTTCCAGTGAGAAGGTACTTACCTTCCACTGTTCCGTGAAGCAAACGCAAATCTATTCTATTTGAAAGTTTACAGTGCCTGGCTGGTTCTAATGCATCTCCTGTGCACTTCCAACTTGCTTCAGTTTCTGAGACCAAAACGAGGGCATGCTGCAGGTTGGCAGGTCACAGAATGTATACTATACTTCTTTAAATTGTTACACAGAAACCTCAGTCAGTTGGAGATTGAGTTGAGAGATAAAGTATGCACTGTGATCCAGGAGCACTTGGCAAAATCCTATGAGAAGTAGAGATGGGAAATCAGGAGAGAAAAGCCATCATTTTTCTGGTGCCCATGCTTGAGCAGGGATGGAAGTGATCCAAATATAGTGCTCTATCATGAAACCTTTATTTCCCTTGAAGCCACTGAGACTAGGACTACAAGTAGGGACTACATGTGTGAGTAAAAGTTGTAGGTTTTGACCCAGGAAGAGCTACATCAGAAGATTAGAGTCAATACTATAAAGAAATATGGAGATAAGAGGCTACAGTCAAATATGAAATTAGGCAGAGTGCAGCTAAAAAGATGCAAATTATGTAAGTAATGCCTAGATACACCATGCATGTATGTTCTTTGCAACTCAAGCCCTGTGTGTAATTTTTCATCCTGCATACTGTGTTTGGCGTGGTGTTACTGGTGCCTATGGCATCTAAGCATGCACTATCCTGGTGCTTGTCAGACCTTACTCAAGATTCCTACCAGACTCTTACCCAAGCCACCAAGGCTCACCTGTGGACAAATGACTGTTTTGAGCAAAATAACGTGCAGGAGTTAGACAAAGTGGGGGAGGTAATATCTTTTATTGGACCAAGTTCTGTTGGTGAGGGAGACAAGCTTTTGAGTTTAAACAGAGCTCTTCTTCAGGTCCTCGGACCGAAATGACAATGCTGTATATGTGCAGGAGTTTCCACTGTCCCACAGGCAGGCTAGACTTTTTTCACAGCTACAGTATTTACCTGCCCTCTAGATACAGTTATTGAATAGTCTCTATTACTCTGTTTTACTCCCTTGCATAACTCAAGCAGTAGGCAATGATGCATCTTCTTGACTTGTTCCATGGTACTCAATTAGTCTTCATGACTATAATCAAGTTTTTGTAGTACTTCAGATTATCTCTTGCCCTCTAGCTGGGATAATTCCTGTTGGACAAAGTCTGTAGAGAGATTTATCAGATGGGGGTGTCAGGTTATTCTGTACTTAATTCATTAAGCACAATACAAGCTTTACCCAATAATTATATATAATGTCATAACATACAGTTATGCTAGCCAGAATCCTCAACACATCACTGCATTTCTGTGAATGGTTGATGAGCTTGTCCAGTTCTTATTTGTGCCTTTCCCCCTTCAATTAGAACATCAGGCTAGATCCTTAGATAGATAGTTAGCTCTATTGATTCCCTTACACTACTTGAGGATTTGGCCTATTTATAGTGAAATCTCAGGTCAGCACTGTTATATTGTTAAGGTTTTTAAATAATAAGCATAATTTAGAAATTGTATTTATACACAGATAGGAAAAACAGAGAATATTTCTGTATAGCTGAGGATTGCAAACTCGTGTTTGTTTCTTCTTCATTACTTTTAGAGGATTATCTGAATACACAGTATAAATGGCTGTTTAGAATTTAGAAATGGCTACTCTGGTTTTTATCACAGAAGCCATAGGTTCTTTTTTCAGGGCTTGTCAAACTTCTAAGCCATTTTCACTACATTGAAAAATACATTTAGAACAGAATAGTTGCTGAATGTGTCCTATTGGTAGTTTCAGAACATGCCAGTGTAAATCATCTGAAGCTGGGTTTAGAATCAAAAGCATTCAAATTTTAAATCAGATGTATTCTTCAATCTTACCCATGAAAAATCAGCAGCTGAGTGCAAGCAATGAATTGCTACTTGAACTATAAAGACTAGTCTAGAACTGCACTGTGCTGTAGCTGAGGTTGCACTAATCACTGTTGTGCAGTTTCTCTTTAATTCACAGTAAATGGTCTTGGCAATTGGAACAAAGCATTTACACTTGAAAGAAAGGTTGTAAAACTATTCAGAATGGCGTGATTGACAATTGAATTGTTTGTATTTTTTATTTTGTGTTTGTGGAAGAGAAAGTTTGGCACTTTTTCCCTATGGCTGTTGAATTTTGATTAAAATACATTTGGGAATAGATCAGTTAATTTATGGACGCATGTGGTGAATTGTGATGTCTGTTTTGCTTGGATTTACACTTCAGGCTGCACAGTCTTGGTGTCTGTGTCCCTTATAAGTGCTAAAATCCTGGGTCAACACTGTGATTCAAAATACATTATGCTTTAGTGTGAGAGAAGTTTAATAATATTAGTATTCTTATTTAATCTAGGTAGGCAAATACTACTAAACCTGAAAAGAAAGATGTCACCTTTTCCAGCACTTCGCATACACAATGTCTTCAGAGACTCTACAAAGCTAGTGTCTGTTTAAATTTGAAGTTATTTTTCCCAGTAAATTTACAAAACAAAAAAAGCAGTGCTTTAGGTGAATTTTGAATCCTTTACATGGAATCCTTTCTGGCTCATGGCTACAGACAGTTGTGTGGAAAAAATAATTATTGTGAACACTGAAATTGTTCTTGATTTTTGATTTAACTTTTTTCTCATTTTTATGTCTGAATATTATTCACAGGGACTATCCCTGCTTGACAACTGCGTTTTCAGCCTCCTGGGAACCTTCACTGTCAACTAGTAACATAAGAAATATGTGTCCACATGGACATTTTAGGCATATTCCAATCAGACCATGTGAATGCAGCTTTTGCAGTTAAAAGAACAGATGAAAGTATATTGATCATATTTTTTATTTTGGTTAGCAATTTTAAAAAGCTGATGTTCAGGTTGTGGTATTGTCTTATTATGTTAACCAGGAAGCAGATGGCATTGTGCCACAGAAGTATAATTTTACTTAAAGGAACTTTAAAGGTTTTGATGTGTTTTCTTTTCTCTTATTTCCCTGATGGCTTCTTTTTATTGAAGGGTAACTTGAGGAGAGCTGGTAGCAATTTTATAGCCTTCCCATGACAGTTTGAAATAATAGCTTGGTCTTTGGTTGCCAGTCAACTTTCTACTAGTTAGCTTGATTCTGGTTTTTATCATGTGGCAATGCAATATAAAACATAGATGTTTGTAGTTGGTTCTAAGAAACTGGCTCTTTTTTATGCTTCAATTAGCAATAGAAGACTAAGCTCCAATTGGTCACACTTTTGTAAACTCCTAGAAGTCACCTTTCATCCTTTTGATTAAAGAAAGCTCCCAAGTTTAGGCTCAGTTTCCCAGGAAAGCTTGATGCACATCTGGCCTCTGTTCACACTATACAGTTTAATTTTGCACACTGTTAGTCTTTCACATTAGCCATTGACTTAATTCAGAGGTTTTGTTAAAGTTCTTTCCTTCTCAAAAGCACAATCCACTCAAAAAAACACCTTCAGTGATATTTGAGCTATGCTATAATAACCTATGCTAGAAAATGTTCTGACTCTGTCAGAGCAGTACTACGATAGGTTTGTTAAATAAACTTAGATTTTATAGTTTTTTGCTGTTTCTTCCACCTCAACCATTTGGAAGAGTCAAAAGCAACTTGTAACCTCCTTTCACGCAGTGTAGAGGGCCAGACCAAATTATTTTTGGATTTCCTGTCAACTCCTTGGCTGATTTTTATGGATGGCTCATGTTAAAAGTAACAATAATGTTTGAATTGGAAGGGTTTGGTCTTTAGGTTTTTATTCTTCATGGAGAACTGTTTATTTGTGTGTGGTTTGCCACAGTACATGGATAATACTATCAAATCTGGGCTTTATTATAAGCTTATAACTGTAGAGCATCAGCAGTAGTTGTATGTTTCTGGGTTTCATGTCGTTGCCTGTTTTTCTTTTGGGGGGAGGGAAATGAAATTAGATCTATATCTTAGCAACAAAGCGTGAAAATTAGACACACAAACAAATCAGAAATTGACCCCTTTTCTCAATGGGAGTCAGTGGTGGTGTTGGAAGTTTTACATAAGATTGGCCAAATAGCTAAGAAGTTGTTTATTTTTTTCCCTGAAGATATATGAAAGATACACCTGGAGTATATTTGAATATTAATTTATTAATTCTCCCTTGACCGAATGTTATGTGATGTACATATGAAGGTTAAATTGTGCTGAGATCTGGACTTTGAGAAAAATCATTTTGGTCATAATTTGAGCATATCGTATGTTGTTGCTTCACATCATCAATTACTGCGGAAAAAGAAAAAGATATTCAGATTCCCTACTCTTTTAGCTGGTATGAAGGTATAATTTGATATAACTCGGATAATATTGCTTGTTGCTGTAAAAAAATAAAACAAAATATAAAAACATGCTATTGTTTAAAAAAATATAGTAACTGAGCTTTTCAGAATCCAGCTACTTTTGGCCAGTTGTGTATATTTACATTCCTTGTCCAAATCCTTCATCAGCCTTTCCCATGATGCTTCAGCAGATGCCAGACACTGAAGAAGAAGGCAGGCAGCTGTTTCCATTACACCATTGCTATACTCTCCACCATAACTGTGTATCTTTTTTTTTTTTTCTTCCTCTGTATCCCCCTCTCTTTTAAATACATTTTCCCCACTGACATTTGGGAACTCTGATTTATCTGTCCCCAGGTTATCTTGTCATTGCTAGTATTTTTTGAAAAAAATCTGCTTTTATTTTTTTCCATGAAGAGCCTGATTCTGCAACTCTTGATCATATTGAGTCTGCAATCCTTACTCGCGTTGAGTAGCAGTTTCCCGCATTAGTTGTCCCTGGGATTAGTTGCATTAGTAAATACTACTCAACGTGCACATAAATTGCAGAATAGGACCTTAAGTTAATAATTTGATTTATGTCTCTGACAACTGTTGTGTGATTTTTACATTCAGTCTGAATATATACTTTGAACTCTTACACTTTGCTTTTCTACCCGCTCCACTGAAAATAATAGTTTCATAGCTGTAAGCTGCTGTTGCTGAGATATGACCGAGAGAACTGCATGCAGTACAGTGAAGCACATTCATTTTCATCTAGTACCCGTTTATTGCCTTGAGCACTGTAAATCTGTCAGCTCTTCACGATTCTTTCACCTCTTTCTTCATTTGCTCCAGCTTCTAGTTTGACAATGTTCCCCTGAGGCAGAATTCTAATCTGCTTCCAATTAGTTGCAAAATGTGACTGAAATTTCCACATTATGACTGCTGTTTTACTTGCATGCACACATCTAGAAACAAATTAATGCTCTTGAATATTTATTTTTTGAGCCCTTGGATTTACTTTCAGAGGAAAAGTTGCCAACTGTTTTCAAGTGACTTGCAAGGTTTACATTTTCCCTCAAACTCTAATATTTAGCATAGATTTAAAGATGTCCTCTGAATTTAAAAAAAACCCACCCATAAACCTTCCCAGCTTTCTGAGATTATTGAAAATGTAGTACATATAGAGAAGTTAAAACTACAGCAATTTCTTTTTATATTTCCTCATTTATAATTATCTTGGCAATTCAAAATATAAGAACACCGATCCTGTGCATGATCCACAACACAGAAATCTTTAAGATACTGTGCAGGAGAAAGAAAATGCTTATTTTCTATTCTTCTTCCGTCAGCTAAGAGTAATTATTTGATTGGTCGAGGAAGAGTCTTAGATTCATCTTATTTCCTGGTGTTGGCAAGATTAAAATAGATATGGCTAATTAAAATCTCCCCACTGTATTTTCCACTGAATGCATCCGATGAAGTGAGCTGTAGCTCACAAAAGCTTATGCTCAAATAAATTGGTTCGTCTCTAAGGTGCCTCAAGTACTCCTTTTCTTTTTGCGGATACAGACTAACACGGCTGCTACTCTGAAACCTGTTAAAATGTGAGTGTTTCCCTTTTAAATGTATATTGTAATGGATAGGATGTGATCCTGCAAACTTCTCTGGCAACAGTACTTATACTCACATGAGTAGTTCAATTAGGACTACTGCCCTTATAATAGGGCCACTTGGATGAGTAGGAAATAGTGCCATAAAGACTTTCAGAACTAGACCTTAATTTGTGTGGCATTTAGGATTGGGGGAAGCACAGGAACCTAAAACTCTAGAGGACCCCAATGTGCAGACCTTGTTTAGGCAAAACTCCCATTGACGTTCCCACCATATTGCATTTCCACCTCACTGTATTATATCTCTAGTAGCATATCTGGAGAAATGCTGTGTATTTAACTCAAGTATACCGGTAGCTAAATTTATAGGTGCAAATGTTTAGTACAGCTTAGCACTCTACAGCTTGGCAGATTGATGTCAGCAGCTGTAATAGACTTTAAATAGGCTTGCAGAATTTCATTGAAAGTAAATTGCTGAAGTTGATATTGCTAAGTACCTGTCATTTCTAAATGAGATTTGCACCTGTAAATTGAGCTATTGGTACACTATCAACAATTCTATTATTTATGGACATGAAAATGTAAAAAATAATTAAATTTCATTAGCTACCCTACGCTTATGTAGTAGCATATCACCATCACGCTCTCTTTTCTGTCCATATAAACATGAATGTAGATACCCACATATACACAATATCTTTGGAGAAACTGATTTTCATTCAGCAGGAAATGGTTAAAATAGAGGCAAAGGAAGATGACCTTGATATTACTCAGTTTCTCTTGGATCATAAAGCTCTGATATGAGACTCCTGATATAAAGATTGGAAACCTATTTTTTTTTTTTTTATTTTGCTTACTCCGGTAACCTCCAATGAGGCACATCACGTTTTTATGAGGAAACAATATTGGCACACATTGTGAAATGCTCCAGCAACATTTTTTAAAAATGAAACATCAGAAGTCTCTGAGCTTCAATACTAATTCCAGGACAAATTGCATTTGCTATGATTTGTCAGTTGTTAAGAAGAAAGTGCACAGACAATTAAAATTCAAGTGGAATGCATGTATTTGCAATATACAATAACTGACTTAAAGAAATCCAAAGTGCATAACCAGGGTCAGCACATTTAAAAGTATTATTAATTTTGCAGGCAAAAGCCACGGTGCTTCTGAGAAGCATTAAATGCTTTTGTTGATGGCTTATAGTTTTATAAACTCTAAATGAGCTTATTGCCTTTTAACCATCATGAGCACTAAATAACAGAAGAACCTGTGAGCCTCCACATTGGACAGCAGCCAAGCAGCCACAGAAAGGGAAAAAGAAATGAATGGTTTAATTGTAGAGCAAATCATTTGTTTACAGATTAAGACCTATTTGGTAGCCAAGTTCTATGGACCAGGAGGTGAAAGAATGAGACCCTGAGGTACAGGAAATGAATGTCTGGCTTTATATTTTGTGACCAGGTTCTGCTATTTTTACCCCCTCCTAAACCAGAGAAGGCAAGGAAAAAATGAATTGTTTAATGGTGAGGACTGCTGAGCAAAGTGCACATATTTAAAAACAACAAAAGGGTGGGGGAAGGGAAGTGTCGGTATGCCTTTGCAGTCTGACAGGAACCTGACAACTCGAGCTACTTCCAGCTAAGGGGCACCAGTTGTTGGCAAGAAGAGCTTGCCTCTTTTGTTCGCCTGAATTTAAAAAGAGAGAGGAGAAATACCTCTGCTAATCTGAACAAACATAATACAGTCTCTTGAACCTGTCTCCCTGAAATGCAATTTGGCCTGCTCACAGAACCTTTAAAAAAAAAAAGTTGTGTAAATGGGTCTTTGTTTCAATATCGTAATTCATTAGTGGCAAGTGCTAATGGTCAGCAAGGCTGTGGTTACTGCTTTATTGCTATACTTTTTTTTTTTTTTTTTTTCTAAAAAAGACCAGTTGACTGGTGGCTTGTGAATCTCAGGACATCAATTTCATGACACACTGGGAGTTGCCCTACCAAGCCCCGCCCTACCAAATGGGGGTCTTGGTAGGGCAACTCCCATCTTTTCATATGCTGTGTATTTATACCTCTCTACTGTATTTTCCACTCCATGCATCTAATGAAGTGGGTTTTAGCCCACAAAAGCTTATGCCCAAATAAATTTGTTGGTCTCTAGGGTGCGACAAGGACTCATTGTTTTTGCTGATACAGACTAACACGGCTACCACTCTGAAACCTGTTAGCATGTGTGAGCTATTCTGAGGTAAAACACAGTGAAGATAAGACAGTTTTAGTTTTACCATGCAGTAAACTAGGCAAGGTCATCGCTATACACCTTGCCTACCCTCACAGTAAAACTCAAGTGCTTTTTCTTCATTGTGTTTTTACTTCAAAGATAGCTGACATTCTGCAGCCTTCTGACACCCAGGGAAGCTTAAAATACCGAGGACAAAGGGGTGGATTCCTTCACAGTAGTCTGGTGACCTGCTGGCAGGGAGATAGTTAAGCTGAAGTAAATAATACATCTTCTTTAACAGTGAAGATGTTGCCTGAGATAGGCATCGAATTAGGGAGTCAGTAAACTAATTTGCTTCCATGTGTACGTACCCAGAGTGCACAGTTCCTTGGCTACAATTTGGAGGATGGAACAATTGACTTTTCCGATAATTTAAGCCCCAGTCCAGCAATCAGATCTGCGTGGGCATGATCCTTGCATCCAGACAGAGCTCTTCACTAGGGC
This sequence comes from Lepidochelys olivacea, assembly GCF_965140295.1. Classification (NCBI taxonomy): domain Eukaryota; kingdom Metazoa; phylum Chordata; order Testudines; family Cheloniidae; genus Lepidochelys; species Lepidochelys olivacea. The sequence continues at coordinate 80,069,342 of NC_140415.1, read as the reverse complement.
TCTGTTCAGGCCTGCCTCCAGGTTTAGGGCCTTAGTTGATTCAAATATTTCAGCAAATTTTGACTGGCACTCTCAGCTGTTATTCTTAATCTGTAGCATGTTGTGTAAATACATTTTACTGTGTACTCTTAGGGTGGATTTTCAAAGCAACCTCAAAGGGAATTGAATTGGGCATTCAGATCTCTCAGACAGCTTTGAAAATTTCAACCTTAAAAAAGATTTCAGAGTAACAGCCGTGTTAGTCTGTATTCGTAAAAAGAAAGGGAGTACTTGTGGCACCTTAGAGACTAACCAATTTATTTGAGCATGAGCTTTCGTGAGCTACAGCTCACTTCATCGGATGCATACTGTGGAAACTACAGAAGACATTATATACACAGAGACCATGAAACAATCCCACTGCTCCCACCATGTCAAGGTTCCTCCCCCACTCAGAACTCTAGGGTACAGATGTGGGGACCTACATGAAAAACCTCCTAAGCTTATCTTTACCAGCTTAGGTCAAAACTTCCCCAAGGTACAAAATATTCCACCCTTTGTCCTTGGATTGGCCGCTACCACCATCAAACTAATACTGGTTACTGGGGAAGAGCTGTTTGGACACATCTTTCCCCCCAAAATACTTCCCAAAACCTTGCACCCCACTTCCTGGACAAGGTTTGGTAAAAAGCCTCACCAATTTGCCTAGGTGACTACAGACCCAGACCCTTGGACCTTAAGAACAATGAACAATCCTCCCAACACTTGCACCCCCCCTTTCCTGGGAAATGTTGGATAAAAAGCCTCACCAATTTGCATAGGTGACCACAGACCCAAACCCTTGGATCTGAGAACAATGAAAAGCATTCAGTTTTCTTACAAGAAGACTTTTAATAAAAAATAGAAGTAAACAGAAATAAAGAAATCCCCCCTGTAAAATCAGGATGGTAGATACCTTACAGGGTAATTAGATTCAAAACATAGAGAACCCCTCTAGGCAAAACCTTAAGTTACAAAAAAGATACACAGACAGAAATAGTTATTCTATTCAGCACAGTTCTTTTCTCAGCCATTTAAAGAAATCATAATCTAACACGTACCTAGCTAGATTACTTACTAAAAGTTCTAAGACTCCATTCCTGGTCTATCCCCGGCAAAGACAGATTATAGACAGACACACAGACCCTTTGTTTCTCTCCCTCCTCCCAGCTTTTGAAAGTATCTTGTCTCCTCATTGGTCATTTTGGTCAGGTGCCAGTGAGTTTACCTTTAGCTTCTTAAAGGTAAGAGGATTTTTTTCTCTGGCCAGGAGGGATTTTAAAGGGGTTTACCCTTCCCTTTATATTTATGACACGCCCCCCAAATCGCAGCTAGGGTGAAACACTGGCTGGGATTTCTTCCTGGAGCTCTAGGAAAACAGAGTTAATAAGACACATGTATCTCTAAATATACTACCAAATACATAAAGACTAACAATATTTTCTACATCTCAAGGACGATTTTAACCAGTTGATTCTGGGAAACTTTCACGGGAGAGTGCATCAGGCACTTTGTTAGAAGCTCCTGAGATGTGTTGGATGTCGAAATCAAAATCTTGGAGAGCTAAACTCCACCGAAGAAGTTTTTTGTTAGTTTCTTTGACGGTGTGAAGCCACTTCAGTGCAGCATGGTTGGTTTGCAGGTGGAAACGCTGTCCCCAAACATATGGGCGTAGCTTTTCCAGAGCGTAGACAATGGCGTAACATTCTTTTTCAGTAACTGACCAGTTGCTTTCCCTCTCAGACAGTTTTTTGCTGAGAAACACTACAGGGTAGAATTCTTGATCAGGTCCTTTCTGCATTAAAACTGCTCCCACACCACGCTCGGACGCATCTGTGGTTACTAGGAACGGTTTGTCAAAGTCTGGGGCCCTTAGTACAGGGTCAGACATGAGTGTCGCTTTAAGCTTGTTAAAGTCCTTCTGACACTTTTCGGTCCACTGAACAGCATTTGGCTGTTTCTTTTTGGTTAGGTCTGTCAGTGGGGCGGCGATTTGGCTGTATTGCGGTACAAATCGTCTGTAATAACTGGCCAAGCCTAAGAAGGATTGAACCTGTTTCTTTGACTTTGGGACAGGCCACTTTTGGATGGCATCCACTTTGGCCTGTAGGGGGCTGATAGTTCCTTCACCCACCTGGTGTCCAAGGTAAGTCACTCTGTTTAGGCCTATTTGACACTTCTTAGCCTTAACAGTTAGTCCTGCCTCCCTTATGTGCTCAAGGACTTTTTGTAGATGTTCCAGGTGGGAGGAGGTATTGTTTCATGGTCTCTGTGTATATAATGTCTTCTGTAGTTTCCACAGTATGCATCCAATGAAGTGAGCTGTAGCTCAAGAAAGCTCATGCTCAAATAAATTGGTTAGTCTCTAAGGTGCCACAAGTAAACCTTAAAAAAGCTGTTCTGCATCCTTCGCTGCTGTCACTGTTCCATAAAAATCAGTCTGATGGGTTTGGTTTGCCCACCGGACTCTGAGTGGTATTCAGTACTAGAAGATGTTACACATAAGGGCTTGTTTACATGCAGAGTTGAACTGGTTTAACTTAAGGGGCGATTTTAAACCAGTGGACTTTAACTGGCGCAAAAGGTTGTGTGGAAACTCTTACTTCCGTTTAAACCTGATTCCAATTGATCTTAAGTTGATTTTAAATACAGCCTTTTAAACTGAAATAGTGTCCATGTAGGGGTTTGCATGTGTTTAGTTAAACTGTGTTAATTAAACTAGTGCAAGTTTGTGTGTCGACAAGGTCTAAGATACATTTTTTCTGTATCACATTCTGTTGCATTTGAGATATAATTGAAATATTTATTGTAATGTATACTTTCAAGGAGAAAAGGTTGTACATGTGACCTTAATTGTGGCATTTCCTGACTTTTGAGTGCTTAGCTATGCAACCTTAACTTTCACTTAACATACTCTTCTTAATGGAATACTGTCTATTGTTATAATTTTAAATATTTTCCCTCTCAATTCTGTTACAAATAAACACGTAAGGGAAATAGTCAGTGATGTGTTATTAAAGAAGTACTTGTACTTAACAGAATTATAGTCTACTTATGAACAAGAGGCTTCCTATTAAGATGTGTTTTCAATATTAGCTTCCACCTATATATATAATTAAGAGACAACATATCCTAAAAGACATAAAGTTATACTGCAAATCACAGGCCTTTTCTCAAATTGCATTTAGGGATTGATCTTGCTCCCTTTGGAAGCATTCGCAACACAAGCACTGACTCACTGGGAGCAGAACTGAGCCCTAAATATAATCTGAGAAATGATCTGTTATGCGCAGCATAATTATATGCATATTTGTGTATGGGTATAAATCCAAGGTTTTTTTCCTTGGCAATGAAAGGGATATTTTCTTCTGGAACATTAAAACTACAGTCTGTTACCGGATATGTACTTGGTACAAGGAGCTTTGACATCATGTGTTAAATGATTTAAAGCAATGTTCTAAGTGACCCTTAAGGAACCTTTCCTTACTTTATGTTCTGGTATTGTGATCTTGTTCACATTGTACTTTGAAATGTGTATGATATTACTGGCAAGTTATCATGATAGCCAGTGATTGAACGGGGTTTTTTTCAGTTTATTTTTGCAAGCATGTCCTCAAAGTGGTGGTATTTTTTGCAGCCAGTTACATATTTTTAATACCATTTGTTATTACTGATGCTTCCAACAATATGCAAATGGACTTTCATCATGCTACATGGTAAAATACTATTACTGAAGATATAAGGCATAGTTTCTTAAGCTCAGAGGGCAAAGTTCACAAGGCTTCCATTAACTTCTAATGGCCCAAATTCATCCCAGGCTTATGTTTAATTTCTAACAAAACAATAAAGTATGTACAAAGGTATGTTTGTTTTATTAATAATACCATGTGGCTAAGTGATAGACTAACTTTTATGTATCTTGTATATTTCTGTCTGGAAGAGACAAAGAGGAAAAATAAGAAATATTCCCTTGGATATAGGGCCCAGTGAAGTCAAAGGAAGTTTTGCTCTTGATTTCAATGGGAGCAGGTTTTTGCCCTTTTAAGTTACTTGACCTAGGGATTTTTGGAAATTCATTATGCTCTCAACTTTGGTTTGCTTTGGGAGCCAAAGGGCTGGTAAAATAGCTGAGAAAAACAGAGGAAGTTGCGGACATAGATCCAACTTATTAAGATAAAAATGGATGATGATGATTATAGCAGCTTTAAAGTTTTTTTGGGGGGAAGTGGCGGGGTCTTGAAACTGTGTTTAACAAATTTTAATCCTTCCAAGAAAACCCTTGTGAATATAGTGATACCTTCAGAAGTTGAAAGGAGTGATTTGAACTACCAAAATAACCCACATGGTAAATATCACACAGGAGATGAAGCTTTGGTGATTTTGAATTGCTGAGTTTAACGTACGACTACAGCAAAAGTGTATGAGAGAGCTCTGTGTGTCTGAGAGTGAAAGAGAGAGTTGCCCACACACAAGTAATGACACTGAGGTCACTGGTGTTACTCATATGAGTAGGGACTACTTCTGTGAATAAGGTTGCAGCGCCAAATTTATTCATTCTCATATTTTCCTTTTTTGTCCTTGAGAAAGTCCGCTGAAGCGTAAAACTGAGTGCCAACAGTTTCTTGTACAGAAATCCTTTTTTGCATAAATAGGCTATTTTATTTTAGTCATGGCTAAATGCCTAATGATGTTTCTCTGAGAAGTCAAGTTATGAACAGGAGAGGAGACCTTTGTTGTTTTGAGATTAATTGAATCTCACTCATCTAAATTACAGGTTTACAAATGTTTAATTTAAATATATCCCTAGCCCACATTAACTACTGGGGTTGGATCAATCCGAGCTTGGGTGGCTAGCCTGAGCCTCCACCAATGCAGCGGTGACCATGCTAATATCTTTAGTATGCTAGCTCAAGCACCGCAAGTGTGAGTCTGTCTTCTCAGGCTGGGAGGTTCACATCCAGGTTCAGTGTAAGTGTACCCTGAGTTAACAATGAGGAGAGGAAGGTTGGTTTGTCCAATAGTTAGGGTGCTAGTCCGGATCTCAGAATGTCCATTTTAATCCCCGCTCTGCCACAAACTTCCTGTGTGATCTCAAGCAAGTCGGAGTGTGACTCCGTTTACTATCTTTAAAATGGAGATAATAGTACTTCCCTGCTTCACAGGTGTGTTGTGAGGATAGATCTATTAAAGGTTATGAGCCACTCACATAGGATGATATTGGGGACCATATAAGTACCAACAGTGGAGAGCAATCCATTATGTGACTGATTAATCTGGCACAGGCTGTGTTCTTCCGAGAGTCAAGGAGAGTACGTTCCCTGACATCATCCATCTATAGCAGACTTTCATGAGATGAGGATTTGGGTGGGACACAACTGTCAAACTAGTTGTGGGGCCATGTGGAAGGAAAAGGGAGATAATATGAAATACTCTCTTTTCTCTTTCCATACAGCTTTCTCTGTCCCTTCCACAATGGGCCATATGGAGAAAGGGGTACTGTCAGGGGGAGGAATAAGCCACTTAAAGCAGCTTGTTTCCTTTCTTCACAAACTAAAATCTGTATGAAATATGAATGAATACTGCTTAGAGCAGCATTAACTCCTCCTCTGAGCGCCTTCAGAGCAGCCATAGACTAGGTCTTCACTGTGTGCCTTGTCTCCACTAGGATTTTACAGCATTGTAGCTAACACACTTTAGATACTCCAAAGTAGGAACACACCCTTTGGGAATGAAGACCATTTAAGACATAGATTGCAGACAGTGGCTAATTGCTGGGGGCAGGGCAGGGGACACTGTATAATGATCCTTCTTGTGACTGTCTAATTCTGTGGCTTTTTCTGGCCGTACCCCAACATGCTGTTGCCACTCCTGCAGATCAGGGATGCAGTATCACAGCTGCCCTTTCAAGCCCAGGGACACTTTGAATTAATTTGTTTCCCTCAGTGTGTTTTCACACTGGAGAGGAACATATGGTATGAACTAATTACAGAAGAGTTCGTTTCTCTTCAGTACTTCAACACTTCCATATAGATGCTTGTGCCTCTAGTAACCTGGACTCCAAGCTGCTTTCATCTCACTGGGGTTTACAAGAAGCATTATCTATGTATATCACCAGTGACTCTCTTTTTAGAACTATGAGCCAAAAGCAAAACACATTCTTTCCCTGGTTATAGTTAACCTCCAGCTGAACTCTGACAGTTTAAACTGGCACCAGCCCATCTCTCTATTCTAGAACTTCCTCTTCCAAATGTATACAAAAAGGTATCCTGAAAGTTACCACAGTGACGACTGATGTCACTTTTAGGACTGTGGAAACCACAGCTAATTTAAGTGATCTGACATGGGATCTTTCCTGTAGTCCTTCACCTGGAGAGTAAATGTTGAAAGAACTGCCAGGCTGTTTTATTGTCTTAACCCAGTTCAAGAACTAAAGAAATGTAATAATAAGGCATAGAAATCTGGTGTGCGGTGACCTATAGTTTCCTCCATTTTACTTGGGCTTGAATGTGTGTACATAATTGAGATTATTTTGCTGTGGTGGGTGTGACTGTAAATCTCAGCACTGAATATAGCAGTTACTTTTTCAGCTTGCCCACAAAGTCTGTGACTGATTTTAGTGAATGTTAAGATTTTTGCCCATATGTTTGGCTTTGATGGTGGAACTGTTTCAAAGTACAATGAAATAATGTTCCATTTCCAAAATTTTAACCTCTGAAAAAGTCACTGTATATCCGTTAATAAATGGCATCATTTTAGATAGATAAACATTGTGATTAAATCAAAATCATGACATTAATTAAAATGTGTGTATTATATTTTAATATAACTGTCTGACCCCATACAATTAATACACTACTCTGTGTTTGTGCTATACTTAACTAGAAATTAAAACCTAATAAAGGAGTATATTAGTGAAGCTAACTATAGGGGAGTCCTTTCACTGCCTTTCATTTGGTCCTGCTATCTGTTGTTTGTAATAACATTTAAATATTTCCATCCCCAATCATTTCTATTAAAATAGACTTGGTATTGACTGGGAACTGTAGTTCACAGTTTAGCAGTTCTTTACTGCCCATATTGTTCTTTAAAGCACAAGGATAGCCTAAAATGGCTGCAGATTATGATGTATGGCTGCTCTTGTGAAACTGCAGCTGTGACTCTAAAAGAGGATGTAACCATGCAGAATCGCTCTTTTAGATGGTCATTAGCACTGCATAAGTACAAGCCTCTTTTTCAGATAGCATTTACTCTTCACGGTTCCTCTGCTGGTATTTGATGGCAATGTCATTTGCCAAGCACTGAATAACAATGAAGGTTTTGCTGAAGTACAGTATTCTGAACTAGTCCTTTTAAAGCTGTTTAAGTGCTTAATTTTTTTGTTTGACTGTTCCTTTTCATGCAAATATGGCGTAATCGGAAAAAGCCAATACATTCTGCTCTGTTGTGCTGTTGTGATATATGTAACTGAGCTGAGTTCTTGTTCTGGAGGAGAAGGAAACATAGCTTAATTTGCCCCACTTTATGCAGTGACATCCATCTCCAGCTCTGTTTTTATTTTCATTTGAGAACCAAGATAACAGTGAAAGATTTACCTTTGTTGACAGGGAAGGGAAGAGGCAAGCCAAGAAATGGTCTCTGTGCAAAGTGGGAGGAATTTACTGAAATACAAATGAAGGGCTAAATTCCAGATTCCTTTATCTGTCCTTATTCGAGCAAAACTTTCATTGAAGTCAACAGGTTTTTGTCTGAATTAGGACTGTAACGCTCAGCCATAAAAAAAAAATATTTTAAAATAACTGTTCATTTGGTTAGTTCATTTCTTCCAATAATCCCAAAGCACTTTATAAACATAAAGGAGTAGATTTGCAGAAGAGCTCAGGGCTGGACTTTTAAGTCTTTAACACACACAATGGCAAGCAGATTTATGGGCAGATTTGCAAAAGACCCTAGCAGTAAATAGGCTTTGCTCTTTTGAAAATCTGGCTACTTGAGTTGATACTTAAATAGGAACTGAGGAATATTTTGAAATTCTGGCGTCAGTTGTGGTTATTGAGCTCTTTTGAAAGTCTGTTTTAAACCACACACCACCCATTCTACAGACAGAAAAATTAAGGTAGAGAGTTCTTGTGGTTAAAGGAGGTCCAAAATTCAGACCAACAGATATGATTCCAGGACAGAAGAAACATTTTCACAGTGCTTGACATCCACAAATCAAACTAATTGTTTTTCAGAAATACTAATGCAGCAAGACTAATTGTTGTAAAAAGTATAGCTAACTGGACTCTCTCAATTTAGTATATTTGAAGCAAAATGAAAACTTTGCGTAGTAGAGAGTAGCTGGCTGTTTATCATCTCTGCCGTTCAGTATCCCAACATGGTTTGTGTATCCAGATCCAAGAGGTCTCTGTAAACCAGAGTTTTCTAGAGCTTTTTTTTGTTATAGGAAAACTAGGTTACTGTATAAGAGCTAAGTATTGTTGTTAGGTTCCTTTTGTTTATGAAAAGCCCCATCACCCCCACCACCATATTCCAGAAGTCCATTTACCCATCTCCCGCAACCATTTGGATCTGCCTTACCCATTTTCACAGTCCTCAATAGGCATGGATAGTAAGCATTATGCTTTGTAGAGGTTCCCCTTCCAGTCTTGTCTGCACAGCCATTAATTGTAATGATTCTCGATTAACATTTTGAAGAAGGGCCCAATACAGCTATGACAGTACACATAAGGTCATGTTAGATAAACCTTGTCTGCACCTAGGATATGTTTCAGTACTTTTCCAATATTAACACTGATTCAGTCCCACTGGTGTTAGCAACACTGACCCCTAACATACTTGCGCCAAGTGGGATTATATGACATGGTGCTTAAAACACTGGCAGCAGCAAGTAGCCCACCTCTGTTAGGGCTCCTAAAATGGGTAAGACTGGTGGATCTGAACCAATGTTGGCAACAGTGGTGAAAAAAACATCGGGAAAAAAGAAGTAGGTAAAGCTTATGTTTTCTGCCAAAAGCACTAGCAGGATTTATTCATGTGGAAATTACATGAAGGTTGAGTAGAATCGTATAAAATTATATATGAAGTACTAGCTACAGTTAAAGATCACACACACACACACACACACAAATTAAATGGACTAGTCTATTTTTAGAGTCCAAATTGAATAAAATACAAAAAGTAAATAAAAATAAATAATAAAAAGAAAATTCAACTTTAAAAATCAGGGTGGATTTGATTTAAATCACTAGTCAGGAAGACTCGATTTAATCATGGATTTCTACATAAAAGTGCATTCTTGTTGGTTGTTATAACCTTAATACATATTCCTCACAGCTCAGAGATCAATGTAGATTTCATTTTTAGAAGGTACACACTATACATTTTTAAAGTGATTTATTTTGAAAACTTTTCAGATTAGTTTTACAGCTATATCAGAAAATGAACGATTGGTTTATTTTATTTACCAAAGGTAATTGAAGCAGATAGTTCCTCCCAATGACTTCATAAATATCTCCAATTCAACAGGTTAATCATTAATATTTGGAGGATTTCTTGCCACACTGTATTAGGAGGAGAACATCACCAGACAGGCATTTAAATTGTTTTATTTAACTAAAAAATAAAGTTATGTATTCTGGATTTTTTTTCTTTGACAGAAAACATAATATTTTAACAAAACAAGCATATGAATTTTTGAATTTCGTTAAACATTCAAGTTTTTTAAAATCAGGTTCATTTTTTTAAAAATAGTTTTTAATTAATTAAAACAGTTAAATGAAATATTCAACAACAACAACAACAACAAAATTAAATCGACTATGTCAGCCAGGTCAATATGAGAAACTTAAAATATTGGCTTCTGCAGCTAACTCAGTCGTCTCCACCTTCATTTTCCTGTTTGTTCATAATCCGGAAAAGAAAAACAAGTTTTCCTGCTTTTTCAGGTCCCAAACGATTTCTCAATTTGGAATGAATTAGTCCAAAGGAAGAAAATATTCTTTCTACACCGGCAGAAGAAGCTACTGCTCTTAAAAGTGAGATTATCACTTCAACAGTCTCTGAATCTAAGTGCTTAAATGACTTCCACCACTTCACTGGTGTGACTTTTTTGAAAACCTCATCAGCAAACATATATTTCTTGAATGGTTCATCCTTAGCTCTGAAGTTTATTATAGTTGGCATTATGGAGGGATGATTGCTGGAGATCCATGTCATAGCTAGCTCCTCTTCTTCAGCAGTTAAGGTTTGACCCTGGTACTGAATATTGAGAATATTTGCAAGAAAATGAGCTGGAGATAGTGCTTGTCCCATTTGTTTTTTTAATACTTGTAATTTACCTCTGTCGTTGAATATTTCTCTTTTTAAGATCTCACTCAGTTCCTTCCAAATTTCAACAGCATCAGCAATAGAAGAGCTGTTTCCCTGCATTTTGTTCAAGGCTACAGAAATAGGTTTCCGGGTACTCGGCATGTGTTCAACATTTCACTTAAGCCCAATGTTGAGAACTTTGGCTATGACCGTGCCATCTATTTTTTCATGATTTTGTTCACAAACTGTCATCGGATTAGGCCAGTTCTTGATCTGGTGCTCAAAACAGTCCACTAGTGAGTTCCTCGCACGTCTTGTGGGAGCTTGGTTCCTCCCACATTTTTCAGAGCAGCTGCTGCAAAGTGGTTGTTATGGAAATATTTTGCAATTTCAACATCATTAGCCTTTATTTCTGGAATACTGAAGTCTTTGGCTAGGAGGTGCATCAAATGAGCACTGCAACCGTATGTTGTTAGTTTGGGAGTCTCTTCACTCTCTTCTAAATAATTTCTTCTCATCTTGGATACATTTGCAGCATTGTCTGTGACCAAGTTGTGTACTAGACATTTGAATTTTTTTCCACAGTTTGTTATACCTCTTACTGCTGCTACTTGTAAGTATTCTGCTGTGTGTGCATTTCCTGATGTATCAATTGTTTCTGTAAGGAAGACATTCCCTTCTTCTGTTGTCACACAAGCACATACAACAGGATCATTGTGGACATTGCTCCACCCAGGAAGACTCAGGTGAACAGTTTCACCCTCTAGACCTTTTGCACACTGCTCAATTTCTTTTTCATACACTTTATCCAGCAATTTGCCTGCAACATCTGCTATGTTGGGTGGACTGTATCCTGGTCTTAATGACTGAACCATGTTAATGAAATGTGGGTTCTCAATCATACAGAAAGGAGAGTTTGTTGCATAAACAAACGAGGCAATTTTTTCATCAATTACCTCTTTTTATAATCTATTCGTTCTTGGCACAAACTTATCTATGGCTCTTTCTGGATGATGGAGATTTTTTTTTCTTTTTGCTATAGGTGATATACTGTGGCTATGTGACATACATTATGTGACTGAAACACTATCATTGGCAGATAACTCTGAAACTATAGAAAATGACGGTGATCTTGAAGGTGGATAGTCTTTAGAATCCTGTATGTTGAGGATGGATTCTCCTAAACAAAATAAGTCAATGCAGTTAATTAATTATTATTACCATACTGCTCATTTAGTATTTGTCACTGCATTCACTGACACTCAGTACTACTTTAAAGGTGAAATTGTAAAAGGAAGATCTGCCTATTTCAGTTATTTATTTTTTATCACAAGTGCATCAAAAATAATAGTACCATAGAGTAACAACTATATTTTTTGCCCAAACATGAAAATTCAATAATAGTCCAGAAGGAAGACAAGCAGTCCTTAAGAAAGAAGTATGAAATAAAAAAGTTTACCAACCTGAAGATCTTGCATGTTCAGACATGTTCCTTTCATCATCTTCAGCGCAGCTTCTTCCTGAGAAGGAACACTTCTCCTGATGTTGTTTTATTCAGGCAACCAGGCCTTGCATTTCTTTGTTGCACTGTTTGCATTTTGCACACGTGCCTGTCTTACTCACAGGTAGAGGAACTTCGTTAAAATATTCCCAAACTGGGTCTCTTTTACAGGCTGCTGCCATTCTAGGTTTTCCCTTCTAGTAAGAGAATGGTATGGTAGATCTCAAATCAATGAAGGCTATACTCACAAAGACCTCAAGACTTCTGGAATATGCTGCTCAACAGTTTCACTTTTGTTTCTACTACCTGTCCCTCCCTTCTCACATTTATCTCCAGATTTCTTCTCTTTGTCCAGATCTATTCCACCCCCAACAATCTTCTATTCATTGAACTTTTGAAACTGTACACTTTTTAGAGCGAGGTAAGGGATTGACTCTATGTACACAAATTTGCAGAGGGACAATAGGGTTGAGGTCTGTTCTTTCTTTCTTTCTTTCTTTCTTTCTTTTTATTTTATTTAAAAACATTTTTGCTGTTAACAAGCATGTTATCACTGGAAACACAAATCCACCGTTTGAGAACTGCAAAACTAAGCATCTCTGATGGTATCTTCTAGACTGAACACTGTCCCATTGGGTAGATAGAAAGATTAACCTAAATAATCTATACAGAAGCCCCATAAGATTGGGTCCCTAATCCATGAACTGTTGGAACTCACTTACAAAACTTTTTTTTAAACATTACAGGAATATATTGTCACATACTATAGAATTAGAATTTATAATCCCTATTCCATGATGAGATATCTTTGAGCTATAAAGTATCTTAATTAAAACTATCTTTAAATAGTTTTTTCCTCAAAAAGCATTTTATCCAAAAAATCCAATTTAAATTAAAAAAAAAAATTTATTTAAAAAAAAATTGATTTTTATCCACCCTCTTAAAAATTCTTCCAGTTTAAATAATCTAAGATGCTAATAATAATACAAACAAGGCTGTTTAATTTTAAGCTTGACAGTATCCAGGTCTTATACCTAATTACTCCCCCTTCCCCAAATAGAATAATAAATGTATCATTCTTTTTATTATCTGAAAACAGCACAGCTGTTTATGAAATAAAATGCTTTCTGCCTTACATCTTCAGAAGTGCTGTCAGACCCAATGTACATTTGTTTATGCTTTATTGTAGTACAGTATTTGCTTTAACTAATTTAAGAGTTCATGCAATAAGTAGGAAAGTATAAGGTAGCAGAGGTATAATAAACAGCAGTTTAATTCTTACAGCACAGTATTTTGTAGAACTATAAAAAAGTGTGATTGGCAAAGGCATTAACACTGTCTTAAATCAAATAAGTGTTAAATGCCTGGCACACTTGGTGCTGAAAACCTACGTATCAGCTACTTGCTAATAGAGAATTTGAAAAGGAGTAACTGGGATTGTCGGAGACAAGGATTCTGAAACTATGCACATCATGGTCTCTGTATCTTGGAACCATATAATTTCATTAGCTTCTCATTGTGATTTACATTTGATTTTAAATGCACTTCAGGTTTACAGTACAGGGAATTTTTACATACATTTGATTCTTCATTATACATAAAATGTATTTACCTCTAAAAGAGTTATATATACATACACACACCCTATGAAGAATTGATCGAAATGACTGATTTTAGTCCTTTTCCATCCCTAGTTACTTTGATAAAGACTTCATTTTTATTGGTTGGTATGAGAGCCTAAACTTGTTAAAGAATGGATTTGGTGGAGCACAAAAGGGCTTGATCCAAAGCCTACTGAAATCAATTATCAGGGGGTAGCCATGTTAGTCTGTATCCACAAAAACAACAAGGAGTCTGGTGGCACTTTAAAGACTAACAGATTTATTTGAACATAAGCTTTCGTGGGTCCCACTTCTTCAGATGCATGGAGTGAAAATTACAGATGCAGACATAAATATACTGACACTTGAAGAGAAGGGAGTTACCTCACAAGTGGAGAACCAGTGTTGACGGGGCCAATTCAATCAGGGTGGATGTAGTCCACTCCCAACAATAGATGAGGAAGTGTCAATTCCAGGAGAGACAAAGCTGCTTTTGTAATGAGCCAGCCACTCCCGGTCCCCGTTTCAAGCCCAAATTAATGGTGTTAAATTTGCAAATGAATTTTAGTTCTGCTATTTCTCTTTGAAGTCTGTTTCTGAAGTTTTTTTGTTCAAGTATAGCTACTTTCAAATCTGTTATAGAATGTCCAGGAAGATTGAACTGTTCTCTCACTGGCTTTTGTATGTTCCCATTCCTGATGTCCGATTTGTGTTCATTTATTCTTTTACAGTAGGGACTGTCCGGTTTGGCCAATGTACATGACAGAGTGGCATTGCTGGCATATATAACATTAGTAGACGTGCAGGTGAATGATCCTCTGATGGTGTGGCTGATGTGGTTGGGTCCTCCGATGGTATCACTAGAGTAGATATGGGGACAGAGTAGGCAACTAGGTTTGCTACAGGGGTCAGTTCCTAGGTTAGTGTGTGGTGTGATGTGTAGTTGCTGGTGAGTATTTGCTTCAGGTTGGGGGCTGTCTGTAAGCGAAGATTGGCCTGTCTCCCAAGGTCTGGGAGAGTGAGGGATCATTTTCCAGGATCAGTTGTAGATCGTTGATGATGTGCTGGAAAGGTTTTAGCTGGGGGCTGTACATGATGGCCAGTGGTGTTCTGTTATTTTCCTTGTGGGGCCTGTCCTGTAGTAGGTGATTTCTGGGTACCTGTCTCTGTCAATCTGTTTCCTCACTTCCCCAGGTGGGTATTGTGGTTTTAAGAATGCTTGATAAAGATCTTGTAGGTGTTTGTCTCTGTCTGAGGGATTGGAGCAAATTCAGTTGTATCTTAGGGCTTGGCTGTAGATAATGGATCATGTGATGTGTCCTGTATGGAAGCTGGAGGCATGTAGGTAAGTATAGCGGTCAGTAGTAGGTTTCCGGTATAGGGTTGGTTATGTGACCATCACTTATTTGCACTGTAGTGTCCAGGAAGTGGATCTTTTGCATGGACTGGTCCAGGCTGAGGTTGATGGTGGGGTGGAAATTGTTGAAATCCATGTGGAATTCTTCAAGGGCCTCCTTCCCGTGGGTCCATGTGATGAAGATGTCATCAATGTAGCGTAAGTAGAGGAGGGGCGCTAGGGGACGAGAGCTGAGGAAGGGTTGTTCTAAGTCAGCTGTGAGAGGCTTTCCATTGACTCCAAAGGACTAGGCCCTAAATTCATTTTTCATGTTCTTAGGGCAAGTTTTTCAGGAGTGGTTAGTGATTTAAGGGACTTCAACTTTTGGTTGCCCATCTTGAGACACGAGACAGTGAGTGCTCAACACTTTCTAAATATCAGAAGGCTGGGCACACAAAAATTGAAGAACCGAAAAACATTGGTCACTATTGAAAATCTCCTCCCTAATTTTAACATTATTGTAAAAATGGATAAATATTCTATTTCTGATTTGCTAGACATTGAGAACTCAATCCTGCAAAACTAATTCATATGAATACACCCACTGAGATCAATTTTTAAATATTCAGTATTTTTTTCTTCATTTGGATTAGTTCATTCACACTGGAAAACAGTTATCGTTAGAGAAAGTAAAGAAGTTGGTTTTCTTGTCCCAAGCAACTAAACAAAAACCAGATGGCAGATGAATGTATCCTGTTCTTGAAACCACCTTGGACACAATGAGTGACAGAGTTGTGGGTAGTATTAACAGTTTATCAGTTCAATCAGTTTGTTTTAGGGTCATCATTACCCTGTGTTCGGGGTGGTGTGAAGCTGCATTGCCCAGCTTGAGGTCAGGAACTCTCCCTGTTGCTCAGGAGTGGCATGGGCCCTGTGCTACCCCTTAGAAATACATGGCATGTACTTCCCTCTGCAGCCACTCAGCTCTCCTGCTCAGGAGAGGGAGTTATGAGGCAATACCATCTTCCCATCCCTTTTGCATCCAAAGTAATACCAGCCCTGCACCCCAGCTGGTACTGGCTTAGGAGATCGCAGGGATTGTAACTGTGGCTGTACTGGGCTCACCATATGAGGGAGGGAAAGCTTCTTGTACCCTCCCAAATCCATGCAAGGGCCAGCTATTATCTGGCTCTTAACGTGTAACTTGTTTTGGTTGTAGCAGAGTATCTGCTAAACAGAGGTGAATTTACGGAGATTTGGAGAAAACCAGCAGGCATTCTATAGTTTGGCTATTGTATCCTTGACCCAATTTTGCTTGTTAATTGGCAAAATCAGATCTAATACATTATAATGTAAGTGTCATGGATCCTAATATGATGTAATGATGATAATTACATAGCCACACCAGCTATATAGGAAACTTTATTGGTTCAATATTAAGGGTTTTTTTCCCCCATTTATTAAGAATTATTTTCAGATTTCCGGTGACTTTATCCCTTGAGGCAGATTGTTGTTAAATTACAAGTTTGAAACAAGCATACGTTTTTAAAAAAAATATTTCTGACCACTATGAGAAGGCATTTTTGTAATGAGCAGGTGCATGATGCTTGAACCACTTCTGATTTTTATCAGAGCAGAAGTAACACAAGCGGACATGCCACTCTAAATATAACTGACTTAATTAAAGATATTCTCTTTAAAATAAACAGCTAAATATTAAAATGGGTGGCTTTTATAGAAAACAAAGGAAATAATAAACTTTCTGAAGTAAAAGTGTAGTATTTTTTGGAGGGGTCCTTTACTTTTTGGAGGGGTCTTGATGACTTTTGGAAGGGATTGTAAGAGAACTCTTAGCACTAGAGCCCAATCCAGTGCCCACGGAAATATTCCCAGGCATTGTCATTCCCAGGCTAACAGGTATTAAAAAAACAAAAAAGTTGGTTAGCACATTTTAACTAACAGACTATAAAATCTTAATGGGCAAATTGTATTTTGAGGTCTTGTCCTCACTGTGAAAAAAACGCAAATAAGATTTATTTAACTCAGATTAATTAAATTGGGTTAAACTTCTAGTATAAAGCCAGTTTGTAGTTTTACACATGAGTTAGCAGGTTGAGTTTTAATTGACCCGCTAACTAGTGTAAATCTAGCTAGCTTGAGTTAAGAACACACCTATTTTCATAGTGAAGACAAAACCTAGAATGGATTAGCTGGTTGAAGTGAACCTTAGGGTTTAGCTAACACATTTTATTTAAAACAACACCCTTTATCCTAATCTAGATAAGGTCCAACTGACTTAAGTGGATCAAGTTGTAAGAGTGTGCCTATTGCAGTATTATTGTTGATATTATTTTATTTAAGTGCCAGTAATGTGCCGTTGAAACTTGTCTCACAGAGAATGTTTACATTTTTGTGAAAGAATAAATATTGCATTACTTCTCCCTTTTGGAGGTGTATTCTTGTCTCCATGCACCTCCCTTACATGATAATGAGAATAAACGTCTAGTTGGGCTTCCTCAGCCACCCCTGGATAAGAGAAAATTCAGTAAGAAAGGAACAATCATGGGATTTTTCCACAAGTAGGCAAATGTTTTCATTTAGTTTCGTTTGAAGAAAAAAAATGAATATGGAGATGACTATTTATTAGCACTTGTAGTTATTTTAATTCACTTGTCAGGTGTATTAGACGGATGTCTTGGAGACTGGCTAATTTGTTTATGGTTACAGATTACAGAGTAGCAGCCGTGTTAGTCTGTATTCGCAAAAAGAAGAGGAGTACTTGTGGCTTAGTCTCTAAGGTGCCACAAGTACTCCTTTTCTTTTTATGATTACAAATATCTCTGATTTTGAGGGAAGGGAAAAGCCAGTGAGTGCTGCTGTATATGGATGTTAATTTGCAAATATTTGAATGATGATTGCTCTTGTATAACTGATGCCTTAAAGATAGAGACTCAGAAGTTGTAGCCATTATACACCAAACAGAGCTTTTGTGGGCATTTACAACTTCTCATATGTTAATGGCAAAACATTTTCTGAGAAATTGGCAGCTCCATGTTTTATAGCTTATGCCAGCTTCTTTCATGGACCTGTTCAAGGCAGAGCAAAAAAGAAAAAAAAAAAAAGCCTTGTTTCAGTGGCTGAATTACTCTGACAAGCTTTCACATTGCCCCTCCTCTTATTAATATTCTTTTTGATGTGAGCTTGTAAAACAGAGGATTGGCTGTTAATCTCCAGGATCTCAAGGGCTTTTGGCAGTGGCCCATAATTGATGTGTTCACATGGCTGTTGTTTGACTACTAATGATTAGAAAGCAGTGTTATCTCCTAGCTAAATCAGTGTTGCTTATAAATCACACTTGATAAACTGCAGTTTCATTTCTTCAAAGGGTCTGGAGGTCTACATACTTTGATAGAACTGCCAGAGGCATTTCGTGATTTTATGACAGTTAAGATTATGTTTATTTTTCATTTCACTTGGGCAAAGTATTTGAATTTCTTCCAAGTGTAAATAAGTGTTTTTGTTGTTGTTCTTGTAATGGATTAATCACAGAGTGATCTAAATAGAAAAAGGGAGAGAAGGAAATAAAAGGTGTGTGGAATGATGGCGTATTGTACAAGAAATTTACAACATACAGTAATTAATTACCCAAAATAGGACTTCTTTTTTGTTTTCTTATGTGGGGAAGATGGGTGTTACAGTTCCATCAGTTTTTATCACACTGTTGTTTGATAAAAATAATCCATGAAGTAATGCAAGAAAGGAGGAAGGAGTGGTTTTGAGTGGTTAAATTACTGGATTGAGCTTCAGGAGAGCTGGGTTAAATTCCTGGCTCTACCACGGGCTTGCTGTGTCTCAGTTCTGCATCTGTAAAATGGAAATAATAATGCCCTAACAGGAAAGTTGCAAGCATAAACTCCAGAACTATTTGGATGCTTAGATTTTATAGGGATGGGGTTGTATAAGCAACTTGACAGTATCAGTGAAAAAGCAAAACATTAGAAATGTGGAACATGCTTGAGAAAGAGATTGGGTGGCATGGGTTAATGCAGTGGGTCTCAACCTAATTACCATTGTGGGCCACATACGCAGCTCTCTGTGTGTTATGTGAGCCACGTCCACACAATATATATACTGCCCGTATGGCCATGAGGCGGTCACATGATTGGGCCGCAGCTATTTGCTGACTGGGCTGCAGTTTGAGAACCACTGAGTTAATAGGTTCTAATGCCAAGGCCACAGCTTTGAATTCAGCACAGTGAGGAAAAGCTCTGGTGATCAGATATCTGTTCAGTGGCCTATAAACAAATTATCTGATGATCTTAGTTACTAGTGGACAGATGGTCTTCATATAAACTATAATTAATTACACTTGGCATTAATTGACAGCCGTATTAGTATTTACATCAGAGAGAAAAAGAATTAATAGGGCAAAGAATCTCAGGTCCTGTTCCCTCCCGCCCTTCCCCCCCCCCACACTTTTAAAGGTCTGCTAGCTCAGAGTTCAGGCACACTGATAGGTAAATGTGGGGAAAGCTTTCACTGCTAGCTCCTATGCTGTGTGTATCTATCTTTGTGGGTTAGGGCTATTGGTCTGGCACTTTTCATAGCACAAAATTCCATTTTAAAAGAGGGAGAAAATAAACATCTTGGAGAGGAATGGTTATTAGCAGTTTCTTTCTCACATGGATTATTTTCCAGTTCAAAATCTTCACTGCACTTGGATTATTTTCAAAAGGTTTTTATGCCCCTTAAAAATCTCTTGAAAAGCTAACTTCCTCCCTACCAATTAAAACAAACACCCTCGCCAAATTCTGCTTTCAGTGGAGTTACTGTGGATTTACACCAGTGTAACTGAAAGCAGAATTTGTTCATTAGGATAATTTAAGATTCCTTAAATACTGCAAACGATATTAGGGGAAAAAAAGAGTATTTTGTTAGCTATGTGTTTTCAACTATGGTTATTCAAGTTGATAGTTGAATACTAATCATATAAATACCTTTTCAGGATTAGAACTACCAGATTGCGAAAGAAAACAGAGAGGACATTTTTTGTTGTACTTTATTTGGTCATGTAGTGGTTATGAGTGTGTGTCATAATTTACATAATGACAATAATAATATCTAGTATTTATAAGTAATTAGGACGCTGCCAATGGGCATGGAAAGAAAGTAAGTGATCCATAAATACACCAGACAAAAAGACATTGCATTTTCAGAACATATTGAAAGTCTCATCTGTAAGGATCTAATCAGATAATGCCAAGTTTGTGGCACACATCGGGGGAGCACATGGTGTCATGAAATGTCCAAAGATATAGACCCTCGTTTTGGCAGTCCACATTACAGGAAATAAAAATAACAAGATGGACTGACTCAGCACGATGCACCTGAATTGATGCTATATCTGAGTTGAGGAGACTGGGAGCTAAATCACAGTGCTTGACTGAATGTGGAAAAAAGTGGGGTGCAGACCACAAGTTGACCTAATGATGACCAGAAAGAACAGAAAAGTACAGAAGTATTTAGTGAATTCTAAGGAGGCCAGAGCAGATAAAATAGATTCTTTAGCTCTCCCATGAGGTTCAGCCTCACTTACAGATCCTGCAGAGGGATGGTATGAGGAGACTGGCTATATGCCATTGTAGGCAATCTGCTACTGCTAGCAGAAAATATCTCCATCAGCTGCTGACGGGATACTAGATGCGAAGGGCTCTGAGTGACTACAGAGAATTCTTTCCCAGGTGTCTGGCAGGTGGGTCTTGCCCATATGCTCAGGGTCTAACTGATTGCCATATTTGGAGTTGGGAAGGAATTTTACCCTAGATCAGATTGGCAGAGACCCAAGGTAGAGGGGATTGCCTTCCTCTGTAGCATTGGCACGGGTCACTGCAGGTTTAAATAAACTATTGTAAATTGTGGCTTTTCTGTAACTTGAAGTCTTTTTAAATCACGATTTGAGGACTTCAGTAACTCAGCCAGAAGTTAGGGGTCTATTATAGGAGTGTGTGGGTGAGGTTCTGTGGCCTGCAATATTCAGGAGATCCCTAGATGATCATATTGGTTCCTTATGGCCTTAAAGTCTATGAATCTATGAGAGATTACTGAGTCATACAGCGTCTTCAATGGCTCTAGACTGGCTGAAGAGACCTCTGTCCCAGGATACAGCAATCATGTCAGTGACTAGCTGGATTTGACTTCCAGTAAGAGAACTAGTGTGCCAAGGGCCTATTTGCCTTGAAGATCTCTGGTGATTGCTCTGAAACCCTGGATACTGAGAGTGAAAACCTGAAGAAGACAAGCTTATCAGGTAAGGTTATTACAATCATGGCGCAAGCAATGAAGTTATTAACTTCACATATGTACCTGAGATTGGAAAACCTTATCTTGGTGGTGTGATAGAGCAAGGATGTATTCACTCCATGTCAGTGCCAGCGATCTGGAGTTTCTACAAGCTAGGCTGGACATGGAGTTAAGTACCAGCTGCTTCAAGGTTCAATCATCGGCAGTAGCAGCTTTCAGTGCTTGGACAGCAGCATTTCCATAGGCAGGGACCCTGATTTGTTCAGCTTTCTGAAGGCTTTTCATAAACTGAATCTAGTAGTGCATTGCCTGTTCCCTGAATGGCATTTGAACTTGATCAGCATCCTGAAGGCTCCTCCTTCAGACATCTGAGGAAAATATCTATGTACATTTCTTTTCCTTGTTGTGGAATGCTTATCTGGAAGGGTTACAGAACTCCAGGCACCTTCAGGCAAAGAACCATAACTGATCCTTCACTGGGACAAGCTTGGGCTTAGAACTCTTCATAATTCAGACTCAAGATATCATCAGACTTCCATATGAAACGGGAGTTAATTTTATATACATTCTGCCCAAACCCAAACAGTAAAAAGAAAGGTAGACTCATTGTCTTGCTGTCCCGAGAGTGGTGTGAATCTACAGAGACCTTGTCTACACAGACACTTTACAGCGCTGAAACTTTCTTGCGCAGGGGTGTGAACCCTCCACCCCACCCCCGAGCAATAGAAGTTTCAGCGCTGTAAAGTGCCTGTGTAGACAGTACACCGGTGCTGGGAGCCACTCCCCTCGTGGGGGTGGGTTTTTTTACAGTGCTGGGAGAGCTCTCTCCCAGCGCTGGTGCCGCAACTACAGACACATTAAAGTCCTGCCGCGGCAGCGCTTTAACGTTGGTAGTGAAGACCTACCCTTAGATTTAGGGAGTTTCAGAGACTGTTTATTTTGCACTAGAGAAGGCAGCCTGAGGTGACCATTTTGAAGTGGATCAGGAAAGCTTATGTTACTGTGGAGAAAGGTCGTGACAGAGACTTTTAAGGGATACTCATCCCAATCAATGGGATTTTCTTTGGTTGGGACAGGAGAAGTATCTTTATTAGAAATTGGCAAGGTGGCCATCTGGCCATCATCCCATGCCTCTGCCAAACATTGGAGTTGACAAACAGGCTTCTGCAGATGCAGTCTTTGGCAGCAGAATATTGCAGGCAGCTGTCAAATGCTAATCTGTCCCATTCTAAAAAGGAGTGAGCTGCTTTGGGAAGTGCAAGCATCTGGACTTGTATAGAAGATCAAAGGAAAAAGAGGATTTTTTTACCGTTGCCTGTTAATCTTCTTTTTTTAAGATCTTCTCTTCTGGTCTTGAAGTGCTATCTGTGTAGTTTAGCATCTATTATTCAAGTTCATTTCTGCATGAGAATGTATTGAAAGGTTTTCGTTCGTGTTGTGAATGATCATTAACATAGTTGGTTTCCTGTGTTTTCAGTCCAGTTTTTTGAAACAACTTTTGAAGTGTTCATCTCAAATCTGAGAGCTGGGTAGAGCCTTATATGCATATGAGGATATGTGATCATCAAAATACTTCTGTGTATTGTATGTATTTGGTAGTTGGGAGGAACTATAACCCAGCTGTTGGACTGTTACAGTAAATCTTGAAGATGGGGGAACTGACCCTTTTTGTACAATATCAAACTTGTACAGCACGGAGGATTTTAAGCAACATATGTAGCTTACAAAAGATTTCTTGATATTTCCCATACATATTTCATAACATTTTCCCCAATTAATGTTGAGAAGAATATTGGTTTGTTTTACATTGTCTTTAGAGAGCACTGCAGTTGAGTAGTGACCAAAGCTTTCAAAATGATTGATTAAAAAGCAGCTGCACTTTACATTTGGTTATTTGGTACCCGAGTCTGTTGAGCTACTGTGTCAGACTGGTTAGGTTGGGTGGATTGTTGAGAGTTACAAAGCTGATAGTTAGTTATTTAAATATGAGATATGTGAACTGAGATTAAACTGAGATTTTTCAGATGAGCCTGAGATTATTCTTCTGTGGTGACGATGAAGGAATTATTTCATATGGTCAGTTTCATTAAGTGGGAGAATTAGTAGGGAGAGCAGTGGTTTTTAGATCTGTATCTATACATTCTTGGTCAGTTTTTCTCCTCTCATACTTGTTTTCCCATTATTTAATTCCATTAATTTCAACAGAATAGCTCCTGCTATTTATACACACCGTAAATGGGATTAGAATCAGGCCTTCTGGGGCCATTGTTGTTTCAGTGCTCCATTGACGAAGGAGAGGCATACTTTAAAGTAAAACCAAGTTAATCTTTGCTTGGCCTTGGAATCTTGGAAAGGCATTTGGAGAAAAGGAGAGCTTGCTTCAAGGACAGATTATTCAAGCTCCCCCAGCCCTACTTGAGAAGCGGTGGTTTCATTAAATGTGAGCTAATACATCTGTATTTAAAAAAAAAAAAAAAAAAAAAAGGTGAATGCTGCCGCCAGTATTAATAGTTGCCATTTTCTTGTATATTGCAGTCCTCCTTGCAGGCCTTTTTTTTTTTTTTTTTTTAAATGGAGGGTGTGTTTTGGTAAGGGTCATGCTTTCATTTTCAGGCATGCCATAAAATGACCCATAAAATGTCTTGGAACCTTTCCTGCCTGGAAAAAAAAGTTTCTTTCCCCCAGCCATGCTGCTGTAGTTATCACTGGAAGTGTTCAAGCTAGATTTGTCTTGATTTAAAAGAGGAGGTTTGGTGTCAGAGTGTTCTCCGTAAAGGGCCTTCAGCTTGGAATCTGCTTCTCTACCTTGATCCGAAATAGTTCAGTTCTGTTGATCTTCAGAGCGTTCTCTGAGGGACATCTGTTCACTCAGACTTTTTCAAAAGGGGCGGGGAGAATCATGATCTGTTGACCCTAATTCAGCAAGACAGTTGTCATGACTTCAGTGAGACTATTTAATTACTTATAGTATGAACCTGCTTATGTGCTTTGCTGAATCAGAGCTGATCGTCGAAGTTTTGTTGGCTATTGTATAGCTGCTAATAATGTATTGTGTTTTTGCAATTTGTGTCAAGAACATCTAGAGTTTCAGCAAGATACCTTTTAAAAATATTTAATATGTTTAAATAAATAAACTTAATTTCCAGGTAACAGCAAAGACATATGTTATGTCTTAATAATGTTTAATAATTTAAAGTAATCTATTTACAGTCTCTGAAAAGGTCAGAACATTTTCATTAGAACAAAATTCTAAATCACTTTTCGATCACCACAACCCCAGGATCCATGGGCTTGTGTACAGTCCAGATTATTTTTTCATCAGCATGGGTTTCCACAGGTGTAGTGAGGCCCTTGGAGACATACTTCCTTTCTACAGGACAGAAGGCCTTATCTTTTTTTACAGAAATTCAGTGTTTTTTAATGGAATCCACCCTGTAGGAGAGGCAGAATTTTAAAGCTCCAAAACTGTACTTCTGGAGATTAGTGACTGCATCAGAAAGACTGGCTGTCATGCACAGAGCTTAATTTCAGTATCTAAAATAAAACCAATGAGAAATTGAAGGAAATCTGCATACATTAAGAGCTTCACATGTGTTTCCACTTAAGATGACATTTCTTCTCTCTTAAAACTCTCCCACCCAAATACAGTCACCAAGGCATTCATAGTGCAGCCACCAAAATGTCTTTTTGTCATTTTCAGCTGGAGATGTGCTCACTGGAGCACTTACTATCCCTTCATTGGCAGACATTCTTCATTCGCAGTCAGCTTTCTAGTCCTGAGAACCACCACTGCTTGATACAATCAAACTTTCCGCGATGGAAAGCGGCCACAAACAACACTCCAGTTTTGTAGCCTTCATTATTAATCAGCTCTCAAAAGCCCTTGAAATACAGTGAATGTAGAAAATATTGCTTTACTATTTCTGTACATTTTTTAAGCCCTTTGATTATGTACATTAAGAGCTACGATCTGTGTAAATAACCTTCCTGTGTTTCAACTCCCCCCACCCCTTGGAATCTCTTGTGCGTTAAATAGCAAGGCTACTGCTCCGTATGTACCAGCACCTGGGAATAATCATGCAAAAATAACAGTGAGAAATGGCAGAGCGTCTGTTCTTGACATTAACTTTCTTCAGGTTGACAGACTGCCACCACCAGATGTTAAACTTATGTGCCTTTTTTCCACTGGAGATGGCGGCCTTCCTGCCTCTCTCTTTTTAACTCTAATAGATTACATCAGTGCCCTTTTGAGCATTCATAAAAAAACACTTGTGACACCACACTGATCACTGAGAACTATTGCTTTATGATTATCAAGCAACCTTTTAAAATAATTTTAAAATATTGGAAACTGGAGCACTGTTGAAGCTCCACACCACTTTTATTATGAGTGAGGAAATGTTCACCTCAAGCACAAATTCAAAAGGATAGTACAATCTTTCTATTTACCAGTGATTTTTGTTTTATATTAATTCCACAGAGCAATCTTTCCTTTTATTGTAATATTCACCTTGCAGCTTTTCCCCCCTCCTGGTTCCTTATGGCTGTATTGTATTTTTAACAATGAAGTCTAAATATTTATTAGTAAGTGGAGAGAAACTAGAACTGAATAAAACTGTTTATATCAATAGCTAAAGGGGTACACTATCAAATATGCACTTTCCCCCCATTCAATTGTTTGTAATACTTTGGAAATGGAAAAACAAAGTCTGCCATATTGTCTTTGTCCATTTATAATATGTCCTTTTTTTCTAGTTCTGCAGAAGCAAAGATTTAGTGTTTCTCCTCTCTTTGTGATGAGTACATCCTATGGAAGAATGATGTCATCTATGACACAGGAATTTTCCCAGCTGCAAACCATCAGCCCAGCAATTCATTTAGCATTTTTCAATTTTATAAAGGCACAGGGCTCAAATTCTCCTCTGCAGCTGAGCTGCACTCAGCACAGGAGGGAAATAAGTAGAGGCTTATGTGTGTGCATTTATGACTTCCTGATTCTGTGCCAGTGTGAAGTAGAGCATCTTAGGAGCGCCTCTACTTTTATGTCAATGGCATATGATCCCCAAGGCATCTTATACCAGGAGTGGAGATTCACCATGCAGAGCTACACTCGGATGGCAAGGGTAGCAATGGTAGGAGCCAGTTCCAAGGGCTCTGCCTCAGCTAGTAGTTCCCCTCCACCAGCGAATTATCTGCTGGCAAGGTACTGTCAGGATCTATGTAGCGCAGAATCAGTGTCTTTTGAATGCTGCTTATACATAGATATTCTTTTATTTCATATTTAGTTCAGGGAAATCTTGCAATGATCATCTATTGGGGAGTCAGCTGGTAGTTGACCTGCCTGCTTCAGCCCATGGTACAAAGCTTTCTTGCTTTTATTATTGCCTACCTCTGCAAGTTTGATGGCAGAAAGATAAGCATAAGGATGCTAGGCTCTGATTCTGTACTGTATCACATCATTTTTATGCCATAATAACACCACTGAAGTCAGTAGACCACCCTGGTGTAAACATGGTGTAAATAAATGGAGAATCAGGCCTTCAGTTTTACAAATTGCTGTAATATTTGCATTCTTTGATTTTTTTTTTTTCTTCTCCATGTGTAGTGTTATCTTGTATGAAACAAAATTTAGTTTCTTGCAGTAACGGTTTAAAAATTAATAGCGTATAATATTTTTTTAAAAAGTGTGTGCAAATTGCTTTTGTGCATGTAGGTCAGACCATTACTTATCCTGCTTGTACATGCAAATGCATTTTATATATACATAACTAACACATGTTGAGAAATGCAGTTACAATGCAAAAAAATTTATACATGCAGAATTGTGGGTAAAAATTTAGACTCTGCTTTTTGGAAGTTTGGTCCACTATGTTTTTAGCTCAGAAATGTTATTAGTCCTAATGTGATAAGTATGTTGGACAAGAATTTGATCTCAATTACATCACTTACCCCAGTCTTTAAGGTGCCACCGGACTCCTTGTTGTTCTTGTGGATACAGACTTACACGACTACCCCTGATACTTGGTTTACCCCAGTATAACTGAGATGAGAATCCAGCCAGTTATCTTTACATTTCATCTTGTTCGTGCCCTTGCAATCATAATTTTCTTCCTATATGTTTATGAACAATTAAGACCAAGAATAAGTGATTTTTAAGGAAATAGTTTCAGTCCTTACATATATTCAGAATTGTGTGCATAGCTGGAGAGTGTCAATTTTCAATTGTATGAATGATGATTAAAAGAGAAATTGGCAGTCTTTGTTGTTAGAACAGATTACAATTTTTAAAAGTTTTTCGTCATTTCATATTTGATTAGATTTTCTCATAATGAAAATATATAAATAATATGGATATTAGCATGTGCTCTCTAATCTCCCTCCCTCTCTGTACATTTGTCAACTTGGCTTTAAAAGAGTAACCATCAATGTGAACTTTGATCTGCTTTAAGCTGCATTTACATGAAACATAAATCAAAACATATAGGGATGTGACTTCTAAATATCTTCTCTCTTGGGCATTATTATCAGGGATGCAGAACAGTAAAGAACATAGAGTTAAAGAAATTTTATTACAGGTTTGAAAGCAGGAAACTTTTAACATTCAGATGGGTGAAGTGTTTCTTGGTTGAGTCTTGGCTCAGATGGACCAAATGAACATTAGTTTATCCTTTTAATGTACGATTGTATAGAGGATTGTTTAACTAACATAAACGCAAAGCTGACAGGATGCCTGGTTCAGCTGTTTAACTGGGAGCTCATTTCCTCATTTTTTTATTTCCATTTTTATGTGAAGAAGAGAACATTATGTCCACAGTAAACTACTGAGCTTCTGAAGTGCTTAAGAGTGAATATATGACTGAGCATGCAGAGTGGAAAACTAAAACAAATTCCCATCACATGATTAAGGACTTTGCTAGGTTAGACCAAAATGCTCAGTACCTTGCAGGCTCAAGCCCCAGTGCAGAAAAATCTCCTGTTGCACAGGTATAATTAACATACTGCAAAAATGTGGTGGTGTTTTTAAATCAGCATATAGAGTAACTGTCTAATTAATTTTATTCTTCTAAAATCTATGTGTTGATAAGCCCTATAAATTAGCTGGATAGTTGTGATTGTTAAAGAAGTCATAATCTCTGACATTGTAAGTGCATAGATAGTAGACAGAACTGTGTCGGAGTGTTATCGGTTGGATGAGCCTAATAATGTGTTTTAAAAGCTGCAATGACAAGAGATCATGTTTCATGGCATAGGGGTGTTTGAGTTGTTCCATGTACATCACTTCTGTATGGTCTACAGAAAAACAAGACATTTCTATGTCTTTATGCCTTCATAAATGTTTTTCTTAAGGAAGAAAAATGCTGTTCCCAGTTTGCAAAACTAATTTCCTTCCACAAATCAGTCTTCTGCCAGAGGCAAGAAAAACAGTGGTTTTAATTCTTTTTTTATTTCATGCTAGTAATCTAAGGCTGCAGGGAATATTCTTTTAGAACTTTAGTGTTTTGTCTTGTTTAGCAAGACAGATTTTTCTATAATTTTTTCATATGCAGCATGTGGGATCCATGTAAAAAAAATGGAGAGTGCAAGACTGAAATCACGCTATGATATACTAAATACCTATGTACTCTAAAGCTGATACAATTCTAAGCAAACTGATTTAAAAAAAAAAACCAAACATCTTTCAGCACCATTATAGTAAGTTTGTCTGTTGTTTTCAGGTTGACCCCCTGTTTACAGTGCCTGCACCTCCACCTCCAATTTCCAGCAGTATCACGCCTCAGATTCTACCTTCCTACTTTTCCTCATCTTCATCCAATATTGCTGCACCAGTTGAACAGCTTTTGGTACGGACTCGTTCAGTGGGTGTAAATACTTGCGAGGTTGGAGTAGTAACAGAACCGGAATGCCTTGGACCCTGTGAGCCTGGGACCAGTGTGAACTTGGAAGGGATTGTGTGGCATGAAACCGAAGAAGGTAAATTGTGTGTGTTTGTTTGTTTGTTTTTTCCCCATTAGGCTTGTATATGAGAGAGGTATATTAGGGGACTCACTCTGTATTACCTGTCTGAGGTGGTACAAGACTATTCATCTCCCATCACCTGTGGTGTCTGTCACAGTTTTATAAAAAACCTAGTGAGACTGTTCATTTCCTTAAAAACATTATTGTTAAAGTGTTGTGCTAACTGTCTTTGTATAAGCCGGAATGATCATTTAGTGATGTAGTTAATCGTTTCCTATCATGGTATTCAGTAAAACATAATATTAACAAATCATTAGCAAAATAGAGTTTTATTATATGTCTTTCTTGAGGGGTATGTATATTATGAGTGCTCCTATGAGTAGTACAGGTGAAAACTGTAAAACAGCAATTCTGGCCCCAGGCACCTTGATCGATACTGCATGTTTATATAATAAAAGCTATTCTAAAGACTTGTATTAAAATTATTCCTATGTTATGTTATGAATTATTTGCATTTTGCTGGTTTGAAACATGTTTTAAGGAGAAAACATTTTTGTTTTAAAAGGAATGTTCCCTTGGTTGCAGAAGTGCTAGCTAAACCAGTCTGATTTCTCCAATATCCTTAGATGGCACTTGGCCATATAGGAGTGCTGTAGAGCTTTGGGGAATATGAGATGCTGATTGGCTGGTGATTTAGAATAAAATAAATAGAGAGAGGATTATGCTGCGATATATGCAGATTTTTCCATTTTGATTTCTAAAAGCTCATTATTAAAATTTGAGCTTCCTGTTGTTAGTTATAGAAATACTGTGTGTGTACTTTAAACCATTGCAAGTTTTGATGTAATAATAACTGTAATAAGGTATTTCCCAAATTATGTCTAAAAGCGACTAAAAGATACTATTGTTAGTATTGTCTCCTGTTTGTTTTGAGGTGGTTTGTAGTGTTTAACTCTGCAATGAAAACCAGATTATTTATAAAAGTACATAATGAAAGAATACAAAAGTGCATCAGTTGATAATATATCCTGACATCCGTGGAATATAAGCACAATGGCATTTGGTTCTTTGCAATGATATATAAGGCCTCCCCAAAGTGCTTTACAGTGTCCTCTGAAAAATCAATATAGAGAGTCAGATTTACCTACTTTTGTATGCTCTCATCCATCCATTTTTCTCTCTCCGTATATCTACAACAGATTAATAAAGCAGATTGTTTGTAAAGCACAGTATAAATTCTGTTTTAGAATATTCCAGCAGAGATGGCTGTCCTTAGCAGCTACAATCTTCCCATTACGGGTCTGTATTAACCAGTGTTGAAATGTGTGGGTGTTAACTGTGGTGACATGAAAGAGCAGTAGTTCTTAATAATGTTATTCTTGCTGAATCTAAACTTCTGACCCCCACTGACTTTAAGAAGCCCTCCTTGTTTAAGGTCTGAGGCCAGAAATATGGTATTTTATAAAGTTCTAGCACACTTGTGAGGATGACATTCCATCTGCATTCTCTCAGTGCTCTACCTGTTGTTTATTAAAAATTAATGCCCAAATATCATTAACCTCTCTCCATCCTGCATAAAACGCTCTTCTAAAACAATTGAGGAAGCAATGAAATTGTGAAATAGTTTTTGAATGCCTATGAATCTTACTATGGGTAAACAGATATTATGTGGCGGGGTTGCAGGTGTAAATGACTACATGCAGTGCAGGGAGGTACAGAATCAGGCTCTTACATGTAAACTCTTCAGGGCAGAGGCTGTATCTTCATGTCTATGGATAGTGCCTAAAAGGTTGTGGATACTGCTAGAATAATGATAATACTAGCAACTCAACAATGGTAGTGTAGCTTGAGCCTAAATTGTGTGGAAAGAGTAAGATAATTTGTATGGTTCCCTCTAGGAAAAAAAAACAAAAAAATTCAGACCCTGCTTAATGGAATATATGATTACTATATCTGGATGTTTGGTTATTCTCTTACCCTTTCCAAAAACAGTGTACCAGTAGAACAGACGATTAACTTTCCTTTATAGTTTAGTTTTGACATTTGGAGCACAGGTGCACACATGTATTTAGCTGTTTTCAAATTTGCTCAGACTTCACGTTTTCACAGAAGGTCTATATTATAGCTCGCATGAATTGATGTTTGCTGAAATTTGTCATCCTTTTATGAATGCAGGGTACACATGTGCCTTTTATTTAATTTAAACATTGGGTTTATTATCAGGTGTCTATTTTTTTTAGTTCTGATTTCGACTTTTAATTAGGTCAAAGCCTGACCTTTTGCACTACTGCTTTAAATCTAGAGGAACTCCATTGAAGTCAATGAAGTTATTCTGAATTTTCACCAAGGTAACTGAGGTCAGAATCTGGTCCATTGTTTATAATGCACAGTTGAAATTTGGGTTTCCTTCTTTCCCATTCGCTTCAAAGCCCATTACAAAAAATTAAAACCTACACTGTTTTTTTTTTTTTTCAAGGCACAGTCGAAAGAGTTGTAACAGACTAAAGTATGTAAGAACTTGGACAAAGGTCAGAAATTATGAGAAATTTGAATAATTTTGTATGTAATTAGCCATTTGGTAAAACGAGTTGCTTAATGATCAGCATGTGCTTGTAGGATGTCTGCACACCCTACATTCTTCTGCATATGGGAACTATGAACCAAATGTGCTTGCTGAGGAGCTTTCAAACGCTAGCTGTGGGAATGCAAATACAGAGAGGATGTGGCGGTTACAGCTATAATGAGAACAGTTACAGTGGGTAAAGGAGATGAACTGATATTTTATTTGGCATTCTTTACTAAGTCTAATCGTACTTTTCTAGACAAGGGGGAAGTATACTTGAGGATTCATGTTTTGAGGATGGCTAGTATTTGAAATAACTGGTTCCCTTTTAGGATCATTACACAAAATGTAACATTCTGCATGTTCTGCTGCATTTGTTCTCTTTTTTTAGGTCATAAGAAGGCTGTGGTTTTATTAGTCTTGTTTTTAGGGTAGCCAGTCCAAAGCAAAAAAAAAAAAAACACATAGGATTTCAAGCAATATTGTGGCTGATACAAAGAAAATTTTTGTTACCCTATTTTTCATTTATCCCAGGCCAATCAATCCAGTTAGTTTGATCAGAAGATTTCATACATAAGACCATTTTTTCCTCTGAATGTTTCAATTTTAGGATGTGGGAAGCAGACAATTGAAATCTGTCACATTTTATGATGGAGCTTTGTAACTAAATGTGTCTGTGATTTCACCAATATAATTTTTACCAAATGATGGTTATCCGATGGGTATTTCTTAAATGGTCCATGGGTGTTCAGTTTGCACACATGTGTACTGTAGGCATTTACTGTTCTCATCTGCATAATCTCATTGTTTGGCTGGGACTTGGAATGTTTTTAATTGTTGTGGAGGAAAAAGGAAAGAGGAGAACTGGTGGGGCTACTTTCTAGTAGTGGTATGAGGAATTATTTATAGGTAAGTCAACCTGAAACTTGGCAGATGATGTGGATATTTGATACTATAATACTATAAACTACCATTTTAGGAACATTAAGAATCACTGATAAACAGCAGTATGGTTTGGCTTTGTTTTATTTGTATCTAATATTGGACATTTTCTCTTGGAAACAACTGTTAAGAGTGCGTATTTTTAAATTGAGAAATAAGGTTAACCTTGAATGTTTTAATTAACTTCTGTTAAAATGGTTCTGAAGCGTGCAAAAAGGCAGTGGGCTTCTTGGCTCATACTGCTTGGAGGAAATAAAAATCGCCTAGAAAAAAGGGAAAACCACTTACCAACTTTCTAAACTGCTTAGAGGTTGTTTTTATTATTTTGTTTCTCACAGTCAGTTGCCCTGGGTTATGTCCTGCTTTTGGTTCTGCATCTAGCAGTGGAGTCAGCTGTTAGCTGTGAGAAGTACTTATACTGATGATTACTTGTTTGCCTGAAAATGAATCAGGAAACAGCCATCAGTCACGTTGCTGCCTTTGTGTGCAGAACAAGCTGTCAACATGTGGTGTTCAGGTTCTCACATTGCTGGATTGACAGTCTTCCTCTTTGTGGAGTTTGGGTACAATTTGTTTTTGTCATTATAGAATAAATAATGGAGAAATGAATTGTATTTTTGAAAAGAGTGCTGTTGTCAGCGTTGGCATGTTCTTTTTATAATTGAGATTTGTTCTCAAATTTAAACCCTAGGAATCTGAGGTTTGTTTTCATTTCATTATGTTGGTTCTTATTAGAGATGAAATGGGGTCTGCGAATAGGGAATTGGGCTAAATATATCTCATTGTTTATTCTGCAGCCAGTTCTGCCATAACTCTGCAGAAGAGCACGTAAGGAAACAAAACAAAACACCTTCATTCACATACAGGCATTCCCAAATCTATTACAGAAGGCTTTTCCAACTTCCCCATCCAACTCTTTTGAGTGTAGGTACGGTTTCGAAAATATACTGTAGTTACTATACAGAACTGAGACTGAGAATTCCCTTCCCACATGGCTTTGGTTTTGCAAAGGTATTTAAAGGGACACAATCAATTTGAAATCTATTCCGTTGAAATATATATAGATAATGTAAAAGTTGTTTACCTGCCGCTGAATCCCCTTAGCAATTTTTGTGGTTTAACAACCACGTTTTCCTACTTCCAAAAAATTGTTTTCTCTTCTTTTTTGTGTGCAAGACTCACATGTGAAAAAATCATAAATACAGAGGAAACTTGATTGTGGTGGAACAGTGAAACTCACTGTACTGAAAGTACTGTCATATGCCCAAGTAATCAAATGCAAAAAATAAAGAAAAATAAGTTTTGGTTTCTCTGATCTCTTTGTTAGAGGAATCTTAGGCGTTCCGTGTAAGAACAATAGACCAGAAGGGCAATTAAGTCAACAGTGTCTCTTTAACTGCAGTCATTTCTCAGTGATGCGCACAATATTAAAAGATGATTTGATAACAGGAATTTCCATCAGGATTTTTTTATTTTTTTTTTTTACCTTACTCTGAAGCATTTGGTGCTAGCCACTGTTTGGGACAGGATAGTGGGCTAGGTGGACCACTGTTGTGATCTAATCTGGCCAGTAATTATGTTCCTGTATATTTCATGGATATAACACATCTGTCTAAAACCCAGGTTGTCTTATTGCTGTGTCTTAAGCAGAAAGGTTATTACTTCAAACCAAACCAACTAACAGTTAAGCGCACAACTATTGGTTTCCAAATTAAAATGGTGCTTTTATTAAGACTTCTCCAAATTATTTTGATCTGAAATGTATGTTATAACAAATTGGACCAAACTATAACTTTAAATCATAAACCCTTGGTCTTCATTGGAGCCTTTGGGTCATGTTTTTTTTGCAGTACAACAGTTTTAAAACATGAAGGGCAGGTCTACACTACAGCTGGGATCGACAGTCTGAGATCGATCTACCGGCGGTCAATTTAGCAGGTCTAGTGAAGACCTGCCAAATCGACAGCAGATCGCTGTCCAGTTGACCCCGGTACTCTACCCCCAAGGAGAAGAGTAAGGTAAGTAGACGGGAGAGTTTATCCCATCGACCCCCCCCACGATGTAGACCCCATGGTAACTCAAGCTAAGGTATGTCGACTCCAGCTATGTTATTCATAGCTGAAGTTGTGTAGCGTAAGTGGACTTATCGCAGTAGTGTAGACATAGCCGAAGAATGACACTTAGCTACTCAATTCCTGCACTTGCAGCAGGACTGCAGGGTTGTAGGTGGATGAGATAAAGGTGCCTTCAAGCCATCCCATATATTCGGGGGCTGCACGGAAGCCTGCTCAGCTGTCTTTGGAAGTTGAAGCAAAATAATTTATGTTGTTTCCTGGTACCACCTGTGGGCTTTAGGAAGCAGAGAATAGTGGTGGTGCCGTACACTCTAGCCACGCTTTTGATATGGCCCGCAGTTTAGCTCCCACGCCAGAGATTTGAAACACGGCTAAGTGTAGAGCCCATTGGCATCTTAGTGTGTGATGATATAACTTTGCATGCCAAAATTGAGAGCCATCCTGGCCACTTATAAAGCCAAAATTAGTTTCTGTGGTGTGACATCTGGTTAATGTAGTCGTTAGCATTGCCCCCACTGCTGGTATTTGTTATTGACTAAAAATTAGTGCAAATCCTGGGTCTAAATTGAATTAACAGCATAGTTTAAGGTGTTTCAGTAACATAGTACAATGTTTTCTAAGCTGAACCACTTGATGAGTTGTTATAAAAAGGCATGGTTTTCCTTAAATTACCTTGTTTGTTTTTCTTTCTTTCTTTCTTTGTTAAAGATGACTTCCATTTTTTAAAAATTGTGTTTGTGCCCTTTTTTCTTTTGCTGCTTTGTTGTTTATAAAGGAAGCCTGAAATGTGTGGTGGTGTATTTTTCTTTAAAATTCCCTTTCTAAATTAGTTTTTTTTCTGCTTGACATTTCAGCCATTTCTACGGTTAAAAAACTCAAGTTGGGTTTTCCCTGAAGTAGCAGGAAGAGCCATTCTTTGTGTACCAGAGCTGTATATTTTGACCTCTCATAATTTCATTATGGGTGTTGAGTCTCTAACAAAGATGTTCTTTTCTAAAATACTCAGTCATTAAAATTAAATTAGTGTTAAAAACAAAGTCAACATATATTTTAAGCAGCCAGTTAAAACTCCTTTCTCCTTTCGGTTGCCCAGGTTTCAGTCTGTTGTCTTGTAATATCATCACAAGACTATTTGTCTACTTTCTATAGCATTGTACATGTTTGAAAAGAATCTAAAAAAGGAAAAAGCCTTTCATGCTTTCTTCTTGTGCTATAAAAAACCCAGTCCCTCCTCGCTCCCACACCTCCCCAAAAACCCAACCCCACACAAGTGCAGTGGCTTTTTTTTTTTTGGTGAACTTGACTAGTCACCTTTAAGGGAAAAGTATTTAAGAAATGTGCATAGCAACATTATTGCCAAATACATTAAATTTAACTTCAAAATATTGCTTCTCATTAGCATTCTCATTCTCTTTCAGCCAATTTGTATTAGAGAGAGAAATCCATATGACATTGTTTAATATGCAGGTTGTGTATCCATACTGATTCATATTCATATGATTCATATTGACTGACCAGCTGTAACGCTAAGCAGAGCATAGCCACCGTTTTTACTGACGGTAGCTGACCAAGAATATCTAAGGTGTCTTATTTAGCAAGGGCAGTAAAGGCCAGCTTCTTTAAAGGGAACCAGCAAATGCCACTTTTCACAGCTCAGTGAAAAGATTAAGTACAGCTAAATGAGTATAACCCAAGGCACAGAATGTGAAAAGCTAGCAAATTGCAGACAATACTTACATAAAAACCTGCTTCTTGCAAGACTGCAGCAGTGCAAGACTCCCTGCTCTGCTTATACGTACATAGAAAATTATTCCTTGTTCAAACAAACATATGGGGGTGGGGAGGGTGCATAGGAAGAGGAAGGAGGATGATTAAGATTAGAAACATTGGCTTGGAGCTATTTGAGCATGAAACTGAGCCTGCTCCATCAATGAGGTATGAACACAGCAGTTCCTTGAAGCCAGTCAGTATTCCAAAGCAAAATCACTCAGCAGCAGTTTTTTTATGACTGATACCATTTCATTATAAAGTACTCACTGCATGTTCTACTCCTGTTTATAACAGGCCATCAGGGTGTAGTGACTGCAAAGCAAGAATATATTTTTAATGTGCATGGGTATTTTTTTAAACTAATGAATACCATCAAAGTGAGGAATGAAAACATATGCATCTAGCTCGTTTTAGAGATTAAATAATTTATTTAAAAATTACCTACTAGCACCACTATTGTACATTATTTTTTGCAAATGTTTCAATTATCTCAGTTCCCTTTAGGAATGTCTTCTGAAATGCATGTTATGCTGGCAGTATTGGGTTACAGTATGCAATGGGGGAAGGAGAAACAAATTTGGTTCCCCTTATTGCTGGAGGTGTATGTCTACAATAATATGAATTAATATGTAGATCATACAGACAGTGGTTTTCAAACTTTTTTTTCGCAGGCCACTTGAAAATTGCTGAGGGTCTCGGCGGACAACTCAATGATCTTTCCGAATGTTGTTTGTACCGTTAGCTAACTATTGTAAAGCACATTGGATAAAAGCGCTATATAAAAAAACCCTTAATAATAATTAGCGTTTTTTGTTCTACAAATAAAAGCACACAGCTTATATTTTAATATTAGTAGTCTTACCTTTCTAATGCGGTGGATGTGCCCTCTCCCTTCTGCTGCGGCAGGCCCCGAGCTGGGGCTGGGAAGGAGGGGGGTCGCTCCCCCACCACAGCATCCACAGATCTGAGGCTGGGAAGGAGGGCCATCTCTCCCCGGCAACCGCAGCCCTGGAGCTGGAGAAAATCACCTCTTTCTCTGGCTACCGCAGCCTTGCACATCCCAAATTCCTCCCACCCCCTCTTCTCACCCCACTGCCCCCTCCCACCTACCCCCTACTCCCCCCAAGGCCACCACCTCACCTTACATGTGCGTCTTCTCCAGGGTCCAGGAACCTAATTAGTGGAGCCACGCCTGTGCGGCTTCACTAATTAGGTGGGTGGCCTTTCATTCTCTCGTGTGCGGCCGTGGACCACCTGAATGGAGCTCGCGGACCATTGTTGATCCACAGACCACAGTTTGAGAACCTCTACATTAGAGAATAGGAACTTTTCCTTTTGTTGTCCTCTTCTCTACTGCTTTGCATGCGGTGAGGTGAACAGAATTTGGCCCCTAATATTTTAGAATTACCAGCAACTAACTACTGAATTTTTTTTTTTAAGGTTTAGTTTAGGGCATATTAATAATGAATCTAGTAGTAACTGCTACTTGGCAGGAATGGCTGCTGCTGCCCAAAAGAAAATCCAAAGACCATGCGGGAAATCTCAGTTCAGAATTCTAAAATTATGATGAATCTTTGGCCTTCAGATTATGTTTTTGTTCTGAAAGAGGGAGTGTGAAAAAGGAGAATGGGGTGGAGAGAGAGAGAGAGAGAATATCAACTGAAGAAATTTTCAAGGGAAATGGCGTGCTTTGATTTGGACTGAAAAACTAGGTCCAGTTTTATTAGTCAGTGATAGAGTTTAAGGCCAGAAGGGACCATTAGATCATCCAGTCTCACCTCCTGTATATCGCAGGACACCAGTACCACCCTGCACCTGCACACTATACCCAACAACTGAAACGAGACCAAGGTATTACAGCCCACAGGAGACTAGAGCATTAAGTGACACAAACAGAGAAGTGGAAGGGACCCCTAGGTGCATCAGTGCCTGAGGCTCCTGCAATATCAGAGGAATGACTCAATGAGATATACCCAGACAATCCTGGGAAGTGACCCACACCCATACACTGCAGAGGAAGTCCAAAAACTTCCAAGTCACTGCCAATCTGACCTAGGGGGAAATTCGTTCCCGACCCCACCTAATTAGATCCTAGCATGTGAGCAGAAACCAGCCAGCCAACCACCTGAGAGAGAGAGAGAGAGAGAGAGAGAGACTATTCGGTGCCACCTCAAAGCCCAACACACCCCACCCGTGTCTCCTCTCCGGCCGTGGCCATCCCTGATGCTTCAGAAGGAGATAAAAATAACTTTCCCAGATTATATGAGGGGTAGGAGGGTGGAATCCCTTCCTGAGATCTGCCAGTGGCTGGCTGAAACCCTGAAGCATGAGCTTTAGGAACAAAAGAAATACACTGGAAGTGAGCCCCAGGGCTGTTGAACCCTGCCCCCTACTATCACAAGCAACGCATCCTACAATTTCACTCACAAAGTTAATGTTGCAATGGAAACTTCAGTGAAGGTTCATCAAGTCTATTGTCCTAAACGCCTCTAGATTTGTGAAAAAACAACAACATAAAATCTGATTAATCCACAGTTCATTCCAGTATGACAAAATTCTTTTTAATCCTTTGTTCTAAAAAAGCGTTAACCAGCTTTGAAAGTGTTTTTTATTTACATCAAGACTCAGAGGGTTTGTTTGCATTTTCTTTTAACTTTTACCTTGATGCAGACTTTTGAATCTCATATAGATTTTTTTAAGTGAATGTAAATACAGAAATGAGGAAGTTGTTCTCGTGTTTCTATTTTTTAATACAGGGGAAAAAAGTATTTTTAAAACCTCTTTTCCCATACAGTGTGTAGCTGTCATTCTTTTTAATGTGTGTGACTTATTTGTTAAATAGTCGCTTTTCAGGGAAGGTCAGAGAGATAATGACAGAACGCATTGCATTATGTTTTTCT
Organism: Lepidochelys olivacea; assembly: GCF_965140295.1. Classification (NCBI taxonomy): domain Eukaryota; kingdom Metazoa; phylum Chordata; order Testudines; family Cheloniidae; genus Lepidochelys; species Lepidochelys olivacea. Next base: position 80,030,072 of record NC_140415.1, on the reverse strand, counting down.
GTATTTAAGTGGTTTGACTAATTCAAAAGCAGCTGTAGGATGTATTTTGTTTGTTTTCATTTCACCAGAAGTAGGTCAAGCTGTACAAAAAAGGGAGTCAGTAGCATAAAGATCTCCATTCATAAAACTGAGCTGAAGCTAATTTTCAGTAGCTAGTGATTCCATATCCTGTGCTTAACATTGAAACAATGGTTACAAGCAAAGACAATTCCAGAAAAAATCTTCAATTAATCTGGTGCTTAAAAATTCACTTTAAAATTTCTGCCCTTAGATGGGACAATGTTTTATTAGAGTTTACTACCTGCTTTCCCTTGCTGAGATTGACTTTACCACCAGACTTGTTCATATGCTTTTGTGTAAAGGGAGCTTCCATTTAAGTAGAGCTAGCCTTTTCAGTGCATCTGTGCAACCTCCATTTGGAGAGCCTAGAAATATAAAGGAGAATCTCAGATTTAATTAAATGAGTATGATTTTCAAACACTTTTCCTTGGGAGGTTTGAAAGCTTGTCATTGTGAAAAAAATCAAAGTTCACAAATTATTTTCTAGGTCTGGTCTCTAGAGTCTAGAAGAATCATGGCTCTGGGCTGTGCATTTTTTTTTTTTGATGAAAACTCCAGATCAGTTCACATCTGCAGGGAGCATTTGTGCCCAAGCTACCACTGGTGGCACTGGGTCCTCTACAACCTTCCTCTTCCTGCATATGAGCATAAGAAGGGGCAAGTCAATAGAGAAAGAGGCCCCATGGGCAGTGTGCTAAATGATGCTGAGAACAAAAGACTTATCACATAGGTCAGTATTTCCAAACATGGAAATACTTGATGTTAGGCATCTAAATACTGAGATGTTGAGAACCAGAAGCTTTCATTGAGTTCAGTGAGTGGTATATGTGCTCATCACCTTTAAAATGCAGGCCACTTTTATCTAGGTGCTAAAATATAGACCTGCATACTTAACTGTGTACATCCAAGCTTGAAAGTATTCGCTTAAACTTCTCTTTGCCTGTTTCTTTAACATATAAAGGGTATACACCCAGCCTCCCAGGAGTGTTGTGACCATTAAGAATGTAATGTATGTAAGCACATGAAAATGCCTGTGTAACCTTCCAATCGCTGAACTTTCCGGTCACAGCCTCAGAAATTTAGCTTATTTGGGTAACTGTCCCTTGCTAAACTGTCTAAACTAAACTAAACTTTCAGCTAAACTTGCTGAAAGTTGACAGCTATGCAACTGGGCTTCACTTCTTTTGTACCAAAAAGCTAATTAAGATGGGAGATAAACATCATGGTTTTTCAAAGTTAAAGATATCAACTGGAGCAGCTCGTGCTGCTAAAACATGCAGTGCTCAGATGGAATAATAGGCCTCTGACACCCTATTTTTAAGTGAGATGTAAGGGTTTTGCTGCAGAGGTCCATAGGAAATTTGAAAATGGGCTAGTTTGTTGGAAAGTGCCCCATGCAATATGGCAGGCTCATACTGGATTGGAAAAAGCAGTATGGTTTTTCAATACGTTTTTTAACTAGTTTCTTTGTAACCACGCTGACTAGCCAAGATTTGTTAGAAACCATATTAACTGGAACAAAGTTTAAACACTGCTCCTTAATCCGTTCCAGTGTGGAAAGAGCTAAAGAGAGCAAAATAGTTCTCCCCACAAACGCCACCACCACAAATCTGAAAGCATCTCCATACTGCTTTTTCCAATCCGGTATGAGCCTGCCATATTGCATGGGGCACTTTCCAACAAACTAGCCCATTTTCAAATTTCCTATGGACCTCTGCAGCAAAACCCTTACATCTCATTAAAAATAGGGTGTCAGAGGCCTATTATTCCATCTGAGCACTGCATGTTTTAGCAGCACGAGCTGCTCCAGTTGATATCTTTAACTTTTTCTTTCCCCAGCAGAGGAAGGTTCTGAAGGGCCTTCACCCTTTTGTTTTGTTAAACTGAGATATATTTCAAACTGCTGACTAGAGAAGCAGTGAGCTCCAGCATGACGTCTCACCCATGTTTTGAATGACTATGTTATCTTACTGCTAACTCTTCTCCATTAACAACAGAAATGAGTTACAGAGTAGCAGCCGTGTTAGTCTGTATTCGCAAAAAGAAAAGGAGGACTTGTGGCACCTTAGAGACTAACCAATTTATTAGAGCATAAGCTTTCGTGAGCTACAGCTCACTTCCTCAGATGCATATCGTGGAAACTGCAGCAGGCTTTATATATACACAGAGAATATGAAACAATACCTATTCCCACCCCACTGTCCTGCTGGTAATAGCTTATCTAAAGTGATTTCCAGCACAAATCCAGGTTTTCTCACCCTCCACCCCCCCACACAAATTCACTCTCCACCAGCAGGAGAGTGAATTTGTGTGGGGGGGTGGAGGGTGAGAAAACCTGGATTTGTGCTGGAAATCACTTTAGATAAGCTATTACCAGCAGGACAGTGGGGTGGGAATAGGTATTGTTTCATATTCTCTGTGTATATATAAAGCCTGCTGCAGTTTCCACGATATGCATCTGAGGAAGTGAGCTGTAGCTCACGAAAGCTTATGCTCTAATAAATTGGTTAGTCTCTAAGGTGCCACAAGTCCTCCTTTTCTTTTTGAGAAATGAGTTAGTTTATATCCTGATTTCAGCCTGGAGGTTTTCCCACAAGAATAGGTAGACAGTCTCTTCTTGAGATAGAGATTAAAGTAAAAGGTGACAACTGATTACTCTGAGAGGTTTGGATTTTTCCATTGATGGTGTATTTTTATGAAACGGGGAAACTAAGTTAACCCATTTCTTCATTCTTATCTTAATTCTGCCAGACCAAGTGTCCTTATTAGATTAGTAGAAACGAAGTGGGGGGCTTTTTCAGAGGAGGTTAGGAATTCCCAGCCTGGTGTTGTTCCAGGGGTGAAGATGGTGATTGGGTTACAAACTGTTCTGTTGGTCTAGACAAGAAATGACAGGAAATAAGCTAGAGAAAATGTTTTTGTATCCCTAAAGCGTTATCTGAGAGGAGCACAGTTACTAATGTCGTTGTGAAGAGCAGCCTCCATTTGGACAGACAGCTTGATGCAGGCAAAACTGCTAATTTGTTTTCGGCTTCAAGGAGATTTAGAGTCTTTGCATCCTTGGCAGTAGCACACAGTGTAATTGTTTTCCTGCTCCTTAATCGTCAGTCTAGTTGCATTGGATTAATGTAGCAAGGAAAGGCTGGAATGTTTACTGAATTTGCTGTACCAGAGTCCTCATTCTGAAGGACACGGAGAAGTTGCACAGGGACTATTCTGACTTGTTGGTATATTATGAAAACACACTTCGCTTGTGTCTAATAACAAAACCTCACACAGTAAGTGGGGAAAAATTCAGTTGCTGGCTATGGAGAGGTGACAGAGCTATCACTTTGTGCTGGTGACATTACTTATACCTTGCATATTTCACATGGGGCATTCTGCAAATAATACCTTTGCTTTAGTCTGCAGTGCATCTTCTGTATCCTTATTTCCACAAACTCATTTTATAACCCTATAATTCAAACATTTTTTTTAGAACCCAACTGTATCCCCGGGAGGTTTGTTCATACTCCATTATTCACAATTTGGCATTGTTTGTAGACAGCAAGTGTTTACATCTTTACAATTTGTGCTATTACATACTATTGGTCATAATCCTAGATATGCTCACCAAAAATAGTCTTTAGAAAAGGGAGCTAGCATATCATTGAGAAATTAATTTGTTTAGTCAGTCCAATGGTAAAGCTTGGGTCAGCCTTGAAGGGTAAATTTCATTGCTGGGATACATTCTTGGCTATGAATGAATGCAATAATAATTCTTGCTTTGAACCTTAAAATGCACAATAGACACAATAACTCCTGAGTTGAACTTTACAGGCAGAAGGGGCTGATTTATGGGCAGCTGTTGAAAATGCTTCTAGGCAAATTATTTTTTAATCTATGAATTAAGAACCTGTAGTAAATTAATTACTGTATATTGGTGCAGTGCTAAATTGCCTACAGCTATGCAAGACTCTATTTTTAATCTATAAATAAAAAACTTGCAGTAAATTAAATAATGTATATTGGTGCAGTAATTTACTATGACTTGATAATAACTTTGTTTGCTAGCAGAGGGATCAAGATAAAACTGTTTCCTGGTCTGTGGTAGCTTCATGGCTCAGTGCCAAGGTGGAGGAAGGGAACAGTTTTTCTTGCTATTCGTTTTTGAGATGGTTTTCCTACCTTTTTCAGTGCTAGAAGGTTTATTGATCATCATAAGGCATCCTGTTTTATTAAAGTTCTATCATGGAATCTGTTTTCTAAGGAGTCCTTCTGAGAATTAGTTTGGAGAAAAAGCAATTTGCTTGTATTTTACAATAGTTAACAGGCCAAGCAGATGGGAAAGCAGACCTGAAATAGTTTGGCTGGCTGCCTGCCACCATTCTATGACTTTTTTGATTTGTATGGATATGTAACTATTTTTTATTTTTCTCTTTTTGGAAGTGTATGTCTATAAGTCTTGGGGAATATTGATCCTTGGTTTCCTGTGAAATGTGCACTTGTAAAACAAATGTTGTAGCAATGTGCCATGCAGACCTTGCATTGTGTCAATTACCAGGCGTGACATCAGCAAACTCCGTAAGCTCTCAAAGGCTAGAGTAGTTTTCAAAGGCATCAACTGTTCATGGTTTTTTTTTCAGAAAAGAAATGCAAAAATGACAGCATTCAGAGCCACAGTTCATCACAGTTTTATTGTTTGATTCTCCTCTTCAAAAGCGTTGGGATCATTGTTTCTGTCATAAACTTGTCATTCTGTTTGACCATCCGTATTTTATGAATATGAAATAAAACAAAACATTAAATGTGTAAAATTGGCACAAAAAGCAAGAGTGATTCACTCATGAAACTTTGGGGTGAGCAAGAGGATGTTAATCAGTCTAACTTTATTCACCCCCTGCTATTTGCTAATGTCCCTTCCTATCAAAACCTGTTTAAAAAGCAATACACATTTGATAACTAGGGTATTGACAATGAAACTGCCTTTAAGTACAAGCCAAGAGCCCTATGTTTCAACACTAAAATATGCTAGGAATTTAGCATATGACAGACAGCTTGGGTCATAGTTCCTTTCTGTAGTTTTTCCCCTGGAAATCTGAAGCATGCAGATTCTCACCGATCAGCGTTTGAATCTTTGAGATCAAAAGGCCCTTCCTTCAAAGAGTTTCATATTGTTATTTAAATGGTAATTTGGCTCTTTCCTCAGTTTGACTAAGTTTAGCAGCTTTTGGACTTTCATTATTTCAGTTTTGTGTTTCTAACAGAGAGGGTGATTTGGGAACTGACAAAGACTAATTGCAAATTTGGAGCCAGTTACTTGTGGTAGGAGTTGACAGCTTTTTGGTAAGGCAAACAAGTTCCTTGAGAAGCATGTGTTTGTAAGTAAATGATTCTGCTTTTGTAATCATCTGTCTCTCCTTTACTCCAGATGTGAAACTTTATAGTAGTTTTCTCTCAGACAACTGAATGCTTTCGTATATTGTGGACTGTACGGTAAGCACAAACTACGGAACTTGATCAATTCATTTGCCTTAAAACATTTAGTCTAATATAATAATCTCTGGAGAGGCAAAACCTGGACCACAGAATTTTGAATCTGGTTCAAATTGACAATGTTTAGATAATAATCATTTGTCAGTGTTTTCTACTGTAATCCCCAATACTGGTGGGGGAAAAGATTATAGTCCCATATTTTCAGAAGACAGATAGAGCAGACATTGACTCATGATTTCTCCACCAGTCTTTGTTGCATTGGGCTTCCATCTTACTGTGCTGTCAGGACTATTACCTGCAACTGCCTCCTTTGTGTGATGAAGAAACCAAGAGCTTTTACAGGGAATATATATTTGCCAGGAAAGGTTAAAATATTTTCGTTAGCAAACAGATTGACTTTTAAAATTAAAAGTAGGCAAAATTGATCTTGAAGGGGGAGTAGAAAATTGATCATGTTTCCTGTGTCTAGCAACTCAGTACTCGTTTTATAAAAAAAGTGTGATTAATATGGAAACAGATGCCTGCATTTAGGATTAAAATGTCTGTCTTCATACTAAAATGTTAAACAAAACCCTGAAGTTTAGGTCAGCCAGGCAAACAAATTTATGTTGTAAATTCAAGCAGATAAGCTGAATGTGTGAAAAGATGGGGGGTGTTTATGGGTTTAAACCACCTAGAGGAGGTGATTTAGCATCAATGTGTTGGGTGTCTCCACTGTTTCTTGATGATCTTAGTTGCATCTTCCCATTCATGTGTTTACTCATTGGTGGGTTGAGACCACCCAACAGATCTAACCTGCAGCGTTTTTCTTCATTTCCCCCCTCAAATCTACAGTGCATGTATACTCATGTTTTTGCTTTCCATTCACGGAGGTATCCAGCTGGGAAAATATAGTATGTACAATACTCTCTGCCTTCAACTGACATTTCTCATAAATTGCAACAGAAACACTGCTATCAGCAGCTTAATAGCAGGTAGAATACAGCTCTACATATCAAGTCTCAGCAGGATACAGAAACTATGGTTACCAAATTTCCAAAGAGAAAGCGGGTGTGGGAGGGAAGTTTCTATATAAGAATAACTGAAAAAACATTGAAAACGGATTCATTGAAAGCTGCCTTTTAGAAAAGGGTTTATAGGGGCTGACTCGGTGGCTGCAACACTCTTACTTTTTGCTGAATTGTTATTTTTGAAGACCTCACAAGAGGGTTTTGTGGTTAAGCAGTGCAGTAAAGCCAACAGTCTTTCCCCTTCAGTCCTTTAAAGGAAAAGCTCTTTGATAAACTCCATGAAAAAGGGTAATGGTTAAGTGCAATTCTAATATGGGGTGATTATGGTGAAAGACAGAAGTTGTACTCCGGCTCAGCCAGAGATGCATACCTGCAGGAAACATCCTTTGGTGGAGAGGTGACTAATAAATCTCCCTGTCTCTAGTAGAGCTTAAATTAATTAATCAATCATCATATTGCCCCATGATCTGTTTAGACCTTTGTCTTCTGTAATCAAACAAGATGAAGGAAAGTACAGTGGTAGAAGAGTATCAGGAATTATCACAGGTTTCGGAAAACCTGGATTTGTGCTGGAAATGGCCCAACTTGATTATCATACACATTGTAAGGAGAGTGATCGCTTTAGATAAGCTATTACCAGCAGGAGAGTGGGGTGGGGGGAGGTATTTTTTCATGCTTTGCGTGTATAAAAAGATCTCCTACACTTTCCACAGTATGCATCCGATGAAGTGAGCTGTAGCTCACGAAAGTTTATGCTCAAATAAATTGGTTAGTCTCTAAGGTGCCACAAGTACTCCTTTTCTTTTTAGGAATTATCACAATATTTAATGTGCATGTTAAAATGTGAAGTTGTAAATCTGCTTTTTGTAGATTTATTTTGCAAAGCATTCATTACCATGTGATTGCAATAAAAAAAATAAAGTTCGTTTAGATCTAGATGAATTTTCTGAACTAAGGTCCTGTGATAAACTGAAGTTGTTTTTTTCCACTTTCCTTTGTCATACAAGGAATTGCTGTGAAGTTAGTATGTAATCCTTAATTTCTTTTACACCTAAAACTAGTCATATTTAAAACAACATTGGCGGAGGCAGGTTGCATGCATGTAAGAATGACACTGTTGTGAATAACATAGAATGGAAAAAATATATGGCTAAAAATTCTTAATAGATTAATGGAGACCACAAATTACAACAAAGGATTTCTCATTCTTACAGTAGTCATACTGATAGAAGGTAATAAATGTAGAAATGTGTTCACTAGACTTTGGCCCCACACTATTTGCCATGGTGACTTCTTTCTGAAGGCTAGCTTTTTGTCCAGCTTTTAAAAAAAAACAATCTAAAAGGTGTAATGTTGAGTGTGTGCTTTTCCATCACTTTCCTCTTTTTCTGTAAACCCCAGCATAATCCAAATGGAGTGATCTGTTTTATGTTAGGTACAAGCATGTTGTTCAGCTGAATACTAGTCTGCAGTTGGCCTGACATTCAGTAACCCACCTAGAAAGTGTGACAAGTGTGGCTTATAATACTTAAAGGCTAGGTGTAAAGACTGCTAAAAGTCAGAGCGTGAAAATTATACTCGATACCTGTTAGTCAGAATAGCTACTTTATTAGCCAGCGGCTGATAGGAAAAATAAGACCCCACTTTCTATGGGCAACACACTGATGAACAGTTCAACTGCCCTTTCCCTGTGTGTTGGGAAGGGAGAGGGTGCTGGTATTTCTACTAGAATGCTGCACCTGGCCCTTCTTGGGCCTCCATCTTTCATGCCAGCATCAAGTCAGTACCTGTCTCATAAATTTTGAAGGGCACTTCCTCAGTTATCTACCCTTTTCAATAAAATAAATAACCTTTTCGAGTTATGTTATAAATGGCAGAAGAAGGCAGAGCTGTAAACATGGCAGCCCATATTAAAATCCAAGAAATGAACTGCTGATTCTGAGCAAAGCACATAAATAATGCAATCTAGGCTCAGTGAAGATGGCTGTTAGTTTTCATTTGGCAGGATGAGTGGAATTTATTGTTAGTCTGACGAGCTAAAGGAGAACATCTCCAACTGGATATTTTTGGAAAGCACCAGCAGTAAGTATTTATTGGTGTTTGCCTGTTCTTTTAGTGGTGTTGGCTGCATTTTGAATCTTGATTGGACCACAGAAAACATTTCCCTCCAAGGGCTCACAGTTGTAATCTAGTATGTTTTACTGAGTCTAATAGGTGTTATCTCTCTGCATCATAAGGCAAGCGGCAGTCAATCATATGATGAGGTTTTTATGTCCTCCAGCTCTTTCCACTCCTCTTGTTCTTTCCCAGTTATTTCCTGTCTCATGTCAAGGCAGCTCATAGTGGGATATTCTCAGTCACCATCTTGTTTTCTCTTAGTGTTACTTTCTCCAAGTTCCAGCACCATGGAGAGAGAGAAGAACGAAATATGCCCTGTGCAGCAAAACTCTTCCTTTCATCATGGAATCCTTTGGTTCCTTCTGCAGTCATTTATTACATCCACCATCAGGATCAAAGAAGCAGCAAATATAGCTATACTGAGTAGTCATTTCTGGCAGACCTATCCCAAATGCAAATTATGAGGCAAACGTCCTTCCAGGTACCTTAAAAACCAGCATTAGTCTGTCTGTCAATCCATAGTATTTCTGAGGCATGAAGAACTTTGGTATCTAAGCACCAAGAATTAGTGACAAGAAGAATTCCTTTGCTCATAAAGTATGACAGCCCTGGGCCACAGATGTCCATAGTCTGGATTAGTCAGGTTTAAATTGTTCACATGACTTTATGGGTTGGTACACCACATAATCTCCCATCCTGAAACTGATCCACAGCTGGCCAAGGAGTGGGCTCTGTGCATATTTGCTTCCTCTGCCACACCAAGAAACGTAGGTGCAAAGTCACTGTAAAGGATTCTGTTTCTTTCTCTCTTCAGAATCTCTGTCAACGGAAAGGGCAAATTTGCTCAGAGCCAGTACAGAAACCCCAAATCCCTCTAGAAGTGTTTCTTTTTACAATATGAATAATTGATTAATCTATCCAAAAGCCCTGAAGAAAAGAGATCATCAAGTAATGACAGCCCGACTTTCCCTTGGATTCAACTATGCTTCTAATGTATCAACTAGACAGGAAAGAGTGGGAGGTACAGTTAGAAAAAAATTTGAGTTTGGGGCAGGTCAATTTTCAATACATGTCATAGCAGCTATTGCATGGATGTCTGAAATCCAAAGGAGTTTAGAAGATTCTGTCTAAAATGTCTTTACCATCAGTAACCTCAGTAACACAGCCCACTGTTGACTGAATCAGGTCCTCTTGGAATCACGGCCTCTAACTCGGGAAACTCTCTATTATGACTCTCAAAGCCCCTAGATCTATCAAATGGGATGACTTTGTTAGAGCTGAGAATGATCGTATTCCTTTTCAAAGACTCCAGGTTTTTCAGGAAACTGCTACAAACAAGCTGGCTCTTTCTGTGCAAAGCAAAAGAAATGTGGAGGTCTCTGAATTCCCTCCTGCAGGAAAAGTGGCCATTTCTCATATTCTTCTCCTAAAGAATGAGAGGGGTAGCCATGTTAGGCTTTTGAAAACTTATGCCCAGATAAATCCGTTAGTCTTTGAGGTGCCACTGGACTCCTCTTTGTTTTTGTGGATACAGACTAACATGGCTATCCCCTCAATCTTTAGGAGAAGGATGTTAGTTTTTAAGGTGCCACCGGACTCCTCATTGTTCTACTAAAGAATGGTATCCCAAGAATGAGACTCCTACTGTTTTGTGATTTCCAAAATTATTAGAGTTGGTTAAAGGGTCAATATTGCGCTTGAAATGGTAAAATCAGTGATATAGATAAAATTTGGGATGGAGACATTCTGGACTACCTTGAAGGCTACATGCCTGAGAAAACCACCTATTGGTTTGAAGGCTTCTTGCCTCTACATACCAGTTTCCCAGGAACACCAGTCCTTCCTGAGCAACTAAGTTACAGAGAAAACAAGTTACTGTATTTCTTACTGGCTAATTCTTCTTCTTCTTCTGTGATTCTGTAGCTTCAGAAAAGTCACCTAAGCAGTCTTCTTTGCAGAAACACTCACAGAGGCTGCTTTCCGTAAGGCGTATTGCTTTAGGATTTTTTGGAAGCCATAATAGGAGGAGCAAGATGAAGGAGAGTGGTGCAAACTCTCTTCTTGTGATTAGCTACCATGTGTAAATATATTGACAAGTAGGGAGAAATGTGTTTGCTCATTTTATTGTTAAGAAAAATAGTTTCCTTATGCACTTGATGTATCACCCTGCGTTCGATGAAAGGAGAGCTACCCATGAGATATGTGGAAGATTCTGTACAGCATAATGATGGTATCATCTCCCTTGCTTCCTTCCTGACAGAAACCATTAGCTGCAGTGGATTAGAGCTGCTGTCTGAGTGGAAGTTGTTCTGACAAAGATGATCATGTAGGGAGTGAGCTGCAATTTTATATTTGGAGAGAGGTCAGAAAATGAATGCATCATGGGATTTGCAGTGCGGGAACAAATCATGGTTTGTCAAAAGCAGCTTTCCTCATGTGGTTAGGTAAAACTTAAATGACAATAAAACATGCAGTAAAGACTTATACTTAATCTGTCTGAAGTGTTCACCATTCCTTGTACCTACCCAAACATATAACAATACTTTTTTTTTCTTATGCTCCTATCCTAGAATCTCAAAAATTGAAAATATATAGGCAGAATTTTCAGGATGTCTAGAAAACGAGATTGTGCTAGCATGATCTTCCTAAACTTACTCAGTTTAAAAAACACGATTTCCGTCTTTTTAAGGTAATTAGACTGAACTACTATTCATTCAGAAATTCATTCAGAACTATGGCCAAGTATAAGAAGAAGTGTAGGCAGTACCTCACCATACTTTAAAAATCTTTGAGAATGAGGGAATGGAAATGAGAATTTAGTCTTCGAGGACTGTTGATTTCAGTTTTTTATGTATTCAGCAAAGGTACTTTTTAGTGTAAAATTTAGTTAGTATGGAGAGAGAATTTCGGGGAGGAAAACTCTTTGTCAATTTATGTGACAAGGAAGCGAAACAAAACACTCAGCATGTACTACAAAGTTTTGTATTGCTTTGTAAAAATTATGAGATAGAAATGAACCCATTTTCTTTGTGTTTTAAGTGCAGGCAAACCAAGACGCTCGTGTTTAAGAGTAGATTTCCTCCCCCCCCCCCTCCTTGGAAGAAGCAGCAATTAGCATCAGAGAGATTTACTGTCAGGCATCCCTACTATGTTAAAGGAACACATTGTTTTGGATTTCTGAAGTTAATTCCTTCTTCTAGCTTCTGGGTTTAGTAGTAAACTGAAGTATCAAAAAAAAAATTTTTTTTTTTTTTTACATTACAGTTTGTACTAAGAATGTCACTGTGGAGACTCAGAAGTCACATGTTGAAGACTAGCTATATTTACACATTTCCAATATAGGTCTCATCCTCACTACCATGTTTGCTGAAGCAGTTTTAAACAGTATTCTGCTGGTCATTGTGGATGGGGCATAACCATGTTTAAACAGTGTTTTTAAAAATGTGTTCTCAAGCTGGTTGAATTTAACTATATTATCCTTTAGCAGAATTAAACTGACTTAAACCCAACTGAACATATACATTTTGTTCCTTAGTATAGACAGGCTTAATTTTAACTGAAAGCTTGATAACCAGTGTGTGCCTGAAAAACTGCAATACGTAAACAGAGTCCTCAAATGTCATCTAGATTTTTCTCTGTTTTACAGTAATGAATGTGTTGGATGGGATTTGCATTTCTGAACAATAAGTTAAATACTTTAAAATCTCCTTGAAATCAATTTATGGTGATCACACATGCAGATTGAAAACCATGGCTTCAAGATTTACATTCTGCAAATAAAATTTACGTTCCCTGAAAGGCAAAGAATGCTGTCATTTCATGCTTCCTAACCTTCATTGTCTATTTCCCTTTGGTACACACAAGCACACGTGTGCGCACACAGAGACATGCACATTATAGAGGAATAGCTTTCTGCTCTGTCGACTTTGTTTTATAAAAGCCCTGTTTTCTTTATTGCCTTTATCTATTACATCTGTAAAATTTATTTAAGCAATGACAAATCTCTCTTTTGGGCCCAGAGTCTAAGAGAATAACTACTGTCAGACTGTTGGAAAGAGATTTGTTGGATATGACTGTTCATTAAATTGCAAAGAGCTGTGGGTGAGGCTAACTGTCTGGAGCTACTGTGGGTAGGTGGGTTATGGGCTGTACTTAGTGCATATACATCAGCTGAAAGACAAATACACCTCAACAGTCTCCTGTTGTTTTGTTAAACTAAAATAGGTGTTTATTTTGGAAAGACCAGTAAAAGTGTTCTCATTCCTCTAACTTCTATGTTGTTTGCTTTATGGAGCACCCATTAAAACACAGCACTCACATTGAAAGTTTTGTATTGCTTTGTAAAAATTATGAGATAGAAATGAACCCATTTTCTTTGTGTTTTAAGTGCAGGCAAATCAAGACGCTCGTGTTTAAGAGTAGATTTCCCCCCCCCCCCCCCCTTGGAAGAAGGATGCTTTATCCCGCAGCTGAAAATTGAAAAGAGAAGCTTCCTTCTCGATGTATTGGGGTTTGGTGTTTTTTTACACTCTTATTTCTTTTTTAAAACACACACACACACAAAACACACACACCAACATCAAAATGAATGTTGTGTCTGATTGACTGTGCTGGAAACTGGAATCCACTATATATCTTCAGAACAAATAGAGTTCAGGCTACACCAGTGCAAGCCTCTTCATTCTGCCTCCAATGTTCTTCAACCCTCTAGTGATGAGAGAGCTGTTTAGTCTCTACTCGACCTAACTGCTGATTTCCAGTGTCTTTTAAAATGTATATAAAAGCCAGAAGATGGACTTTAATCTTAAAGGACAAGAAACATGATATGTCATGGGGCATTTAGTTATTATTTTGGGATAGAATAACAGAATAGGTATAAACATAAAAGCTGTTTATATTTACAATAATTACATCAGTAATTTGAAAGGCCTGCCTTACTCCGATTTCTGTTATGCTTCTTTTAAAAAGTCTAGTGCTTCATTGACTGTGATCAGTTTATTCGGATGTTTTCCTAAATAATCATTAAATTCTGTTTTTGGCACTGTCTGAAAACACGTTATTGGATATATTATACAATATGAATTCTTTTCATTCTTCAGGGTATAAATGTGGCAAGATGAAAGGGGGGAATCCTTAATTTGAAACAAGTATGTGATATCCTCTTGTTTTGTATGAGAAGTGCTGTTGCACTGAATGACAGCTGAAAGGGCAAGCTGCTGTATCAAGAGGAGTTAGCAGAAAGAAACTGCTGTTCTCTCAACCAGCACCTCTGCAGAAAGCTCACTGAGTAGTTTACTGGTTCCATTCACATTTTGAAGTCAGTACCCTAACATACGTGGATGAAATGTCAGCTTTGTACTGGTATTCAGGTTTAAGAAAGTAAGTAAATATTCATGTACTGCTATCAAGTTCTATTTTAGAATTTAAAATGACATAATGCTTTCCTAAAGGCTGGAGATTTTACGGCAGAATCATCTAACGCTACAGTTAAGATAAAAACGAGCCATTCTGTTTCTTTAGCATCCAGCAGAATTGATTCATAAATTCTGATTTATGTCCTTATGATCAAGAGTTCCATTCGTACCAGAACGACCCTTTTTTATTATTATTTTTGGAGTTCCAGCTCTAAATTTGATCAGAAGAAAAGAAAGTATATTTCCAATTTTTCATTTACAGATGCATCCTCCCCAGCAGTAGAAATTAGTTTTGTAAAGGAAGACTGAAATCCTTACACAAAAGGAGGTCATGTATAGGCTTTAACTGTGGTGCATCATGACTACAGCCTGTTGGTAATAAGATTTGTACATACAGCTAGAGCAGGGGTTCTCAAACTGGAGGTCGAGACCCCTCAGGGGGTCGTGAGGTTATTACATGGGGGGGGGGTCGCGAGCTGTCAGCCTCCACCACAAACCCCGCTTTGCCTCCAGCATCTATAATGGTGTTAAAAATATTAAAAAGTGTTTTCAATTTATAAGGGGGGGCTCGTTCTCACAGGCTTGCTATGTGAAAGGGGTCGCCAGTACAAAAGTTTGAGAATCCCTGAGCTAGAGTGACAGACTGGTACTCAAAAATAACGAGAATTAGTGCATAATGTACTTAAACTACAAATTCAGTTACTTCCATGTAGGAGTTGAAAATGTTTAATCTGAACAAGACATCTAGACCTTCATGAAGAATGCTAGAGGGAAATATAACACCATCAAATCGTTCCTAAACTGTTTTTCCTCACATCATTTTGAGCAAAGGATAGTATAGAACTTAAAATGCACTAGTCTTAACAGAAAAAATATCCTTTTGTCTGTTTACCTAGCATAATGTGACATGCATTTGCTTTTTTTAGTCCTATTCTATTTTTAGTCTCTATGGGGTTTTTTGTTTGTTTTGGGTTTTTTTGGTGTGTTAGGTGTATTCTGTTAAACATTCAGTATTTTTACAGCAAGTCAATGTAGCTGATTGAAAGCTTATAGTCTTTATTTGTGTGCATGCTTAGTGCATGCTGTGTAATAAATGGAAACTTATCAGAAGAGATGTCTGACTGTTTATCTTTCCTTCATGAGAGGATGTATGGAAGAGATTATTTTTACTGACTATTATTAGCAATTAAGAATGTGTTACTTTCCGGGAAAGGCTTTTGGGACATTGTTCCACAGATCAGAGTCAATAAACCCTGAGCTGCTCATAATAGCCTTCTTTCTCATTGAAGCCTTGGACTTGCCCTAACTTCATCAGAGTAGAGAAAAAAAGATAATAACGTGAACAATAGGAGCTGTGGAGTTTGACTTAGGCCTAATGTTAGGAGGCTGTAAAAACTGTCAAGGAGCTTGATTGATTGGCTCTCACGCTGCAATCCCCTGTGCAAAGCAATAATGTTCCTACCTCAACTGAGAGGACTTGATGTGCCACCTGGGGTCATAGCTTATCAGCCTGAGGGGCCAATGTTTCAGACGAGGCCAAAGTTCAGCCAATAATTTATACAGAAATTTGTGCACAGATTCTCAAGTAAGGCAAGTTACTTCTTGACTTTGTTTGTCTGACCAAGGTGAGAATTAAGTCATGGCTGAGAGTTCAGCCTCTTCTTGCTCTTGCTGAAGCCAGGCAAGTTTTCATTAATGCTGAAACGTGCTTCTGTCATCGTGTCAGTTTCACAGGAGAGAGAGAGCGAGAGAAATGTGGGGTCATCTGTGCAAAGCTTCCCAGGTAACATGGTCTGTGGAGTTTTTCAGCTGATTATATTAGGGCTATTAACACACAAACTATAAGATTCTGCTGAAATTGTGGGTATGATTGTCCTGTGCTCAGTGTCTAACACAGTTTTGTTTCTAAATTTATGAAAGTCAAAGGCGGATCAGCTTTACAAGTGGGGTAAAACTGTAGCAGCTGTATGGATCACAGCAGGTCAAGGAAAGCTAGCTTGTCTCTTACTCATAAACAGAGAAATTGGGACACACTGCACAAAGGAGAGTGTTAGGAAAACTGTCCATGCAATCACAGACAAAAGAAGAGATACCTACCTCAAAGTGTACTGATCACTACGGGGAAACTGGTTTTCTGGTAGTTTCCCACTGCATTCCATCAATATTGGTTAACCAGTTGGTCATCAGAGAGTCTACCAGTTTCACCCACTTGCGGGGTAATTTAAAGAAAAAAGTTGAACTGGACTATGATGCCTACTGAGGTTGGTCAGTCAATAGCTAGCTAACTTTTGTTCTGCCCCAGCAAAATGCCTACTTTGCTTCAGTAAATGCTAACAAAGGCCCTTTTTGTCTTTCCTCTGCTCAAGGAGAACACTATTAGTCACACTTCATTAGGCTTGTTTACAGAAGAGAGCTGGTCTCTAAGCATGTTATTGAAATACTTGTAACTGTGTTGGGCTTCTTTTCCCCTACTAGAAGATAAGAATTTTGGAATGTGGACAGCAGGGGAAGGTGGCAAGAAAACCACTATTATTTTCTAGAAAAACTGGTTTGTCAGAGGGAAGATTATTTTGACAGGTTTCAGAGTAGCAGCTGTGTTAGTCTGTATTCACAAAAAGAAAAGGAGTACTTGTGGCACCTTAGAGACTAACAAATTTATTTGAGCATAAGCTTTCATGAGCTACAGCTCACTTCATCGGATGCTTCAACCGAGCTGGTGGTTGTAAAGAATTTTAAGTGAGGGATGTCCTCAAATTCACGAGCCTCCCACTCTCCTTTTTCTAGATAGTTTAGGAGATGGAACAGGTCAAGCTTAGTAGGTTCTTGGTGAGAGATGTTTGTTTTGTACTAATCTGAATTAATCAATATGAAGAGGTGTGGGGAAGTGGGGTTGGGGAGTAAAACAGTAAACTGGAAGATGAGTAACATTAATAATTTTCAGTTACAATGATTCACAGTGTTAAGAGGCTAACACTGTAAATCGTAACACTGGAATCATTGTAACTGGAAATTATTAAGGTTACTCTAGTGTACATTTTATTGTTGACCATTCTTAGCTAGAGTTCATCATTTCCTAGCTTTGGTTATTTTACTGTGACATTTCATTATGTGATGTTATTGCCTGAAGAGCTGGAAAGATTTCACCCGCCACAGACATGTAAGATGTGGGCCAAAGCCTCATGACAAATAAAAATGGGGAACTGGTCTTTTATTAACTGTAATAGGAACTCCTTAGAGACTCATGTAAAAGAAATCCCATGCAAACTCTATCCCCATTTGTCTTGAGAGCATCTGGTTCAGGTGTTTCCCTCATTACTTACCCTTTCCCCAGACTGTGGACAATGAAGCCTTTAAACGATATGTGAAACTTAATGCAGACACACACGCTGGTAGAATGCAGTTCAGTGGCTTTCAGTATTTTCAGCTGCTGTTTTAAATTCCAGTGAGTGAAATAATAGAGAAGTGATCATGTCTAGTAACTGCTGTTGGCCTTTGTAAAGAATGGCTTGTTAGGAGGCTTTATGATTTAGTGAAGCCACAGCTGGCTGCAAACAGAGCTATAGGAATGTGTTCTCTCTTGGGCCTGGTATCTAGAGATGAAAAGGCTCCAAAGCTGACACAAAAGCAAATAAACGTTTTGACTTTAAATAAAGCATCATAATTTATATCAGGCTCTGCTTTTTGGTCGCAACGAGATACATGGATCAGCAACAGCTTTTTGAGGTTGAGCTGAACTGTCTTTCTGTTCCCATTGCATTTTGATATCTGCAGTCCACAGATTGTTTTTTTTGTGGGGGTTTTGTTTGTATCCTTCCTCCTCTCTTCCCCCAAACTCCACTTCCTTCACTCCTGTCCCCTGCTGGCTTATGTTTCATTAATTGTTCCACACTTCTGACAAATAATTGCGCCAGTGTTCACACGTGGCAACATTTTATCACCATAGATAGCAATGGGGGACTAATCACTGAAGACACTTGTTGTTTGGTGCTTTTTTGCATTTACACTCCCAGTGCGTTTTTCCTACAAAGGTATAACTTAGAGCCAGGAAACAAAGTTCTGTTGATGTGTGTTAATGCTGGCTAGCTATTTGTTTGTTTATTTAGTACTATGAGCTCTTTTAGCAATTTTTGTTTTAAAATAATGAGCTTCCCTATTTCTTCAGCTGTTTCTCAACAGTTTACTGCTCTAAACAGCGCTTACGTGATCTGACATCTGAGAGAGAATAGGAAGGAGGCAGATAATCGTTAAAGGACTCCTGAGTGCCTGACCATGTGGGGAAGAATGGTTTTGATTTTCCTCTTTTGTCTTACACTATTTTGATTTAAACACTATGGCTCTTTTACTCTAATCTTGTTTTACTTTTCTGTTTACTTGGTTTTTAAGGTGAAAGAGTTTGAGGGAGGAGTAACTAGCTGAAGAGATCCTGTAATTAATATAGACTGCAGGAAGTGAGTGTGACAGATGAGTTGAAAGGCCTTGCATTCTGTTGCTTATCTCAAGTGACATGTGGTGCTGGGAGTATAAGCAAAGACAGTGGATTTTTTTTTTCTTTCCTCTGCAGTATAATGCAGAAGACTGGCCATGTGTTCCACAAAGCAATAACATAGTGTGGAAAGCCGTTGACCAAAATAACTCTCCTTGAGAAACGAGTGGTAAATTTGGGAGATTACAAAAGAGCGTTTCCTTTTCTATATCAAAATTGTTACCATATGACTTTAATGTTAGAGAATATGAATCACAAATTGTGATTATTGCAGTTAAAGAACAAAAAGTACTGCTGGAGAAAAAATAATTGATTTTTTTTTCTGAAACAGATTTGATCTTGTTCAGAATATGTGGATATTAAAAGATTTTTTCAACTAACTATCTTTCAGTTGGCACCGAAACCTTAGGTCTGCAGCTTTGTTTTCAAACGTTCGAAGAACAGTGAAATGGTTCAGTTGCTGTGACCATGGAAAAGATAGAGATTACAAATAATAAAACTCAAGTTGTACTCTGGAGGTCAGATAAGAGTAGTTAGTTTACAGTAACGTTAATTGCACTTTTTCCTGTAAAGGATGCAAAGGGTAGTCTAATGTTTGTAAACAAAAGCAAGAGTGTAGCAGCAGTTGATCAAAACCTTTCCTAATTCTGGGAAGATCTAACCATTTTCAGGTCAGTTTGACAGAAGAAAGAACTATCTGTGTTGATGGCTATGGCTTCATAGTTTTGGAAACCATTCTTCCAAGTGGCTTATATTTTTGTGTAGTTATTCAATTTGCAGTAAGTCTACTAGTCATTTTTGGGCCAAATCTGCAGTGTGGGTAACTCACTCTTCAGTAAGTCTTTTGCTGCCCAGGAAAAGAATGCAGGATTTTGCCCTTCATTAATTAGGAACTTCTGCATTATCAGTTATCTACTCATATGTAGATGGTGGAAATAGAATAATAGAGTTCACTTATACTTTAACGAAGGCATTTTTTAAAATTATTTAACGGAAACCTACAGTGAAAATATAATACAGAAAAGTCGATAAGGTATACTAGGGCTTGGCTTTTACACTGTACTAGCTTCTAAAACTTCACTAACATTAGCATTTAGGTGGTTGCTTTGTGCACACAGACATTACCATTTCATATCACCCTTAGCAACAAGCCTTCCTAACATGCTGTTGTATTTTATTCTAGAGCTGGGAAAGGATAATGTTACTAGGGAGGCAAGAAAAAGAAAAGCAGCAAGAGCTTCTTTTGGCTGACCAGTCAACTGAATATTGACCAACTGTCTTCATGAGAAAGAAATAGATGGTGGTGAATAAGCTAGAGTCTAGTTTTCCAGGAAGCTCAACGATTTTCCCAAATCAATACAGCTCATCAGGCTTCAGAACAAAGGCTGCAGGGGATGTGACAGTGATGGAAGTGGCTGTATGTTCTTTTGTGAATTAAAGCATGTGGGCCCGTGGGGAAACGGGCTTTCTTCAGTTATGGTTTTCAATGCTTGTTCTGTGTGCTTTGGGAGAAATCTTTAGGTTTTTGTGAGTTTTTTTACATGGGATAAAAAGGTTGTCATCTTGATGCCCAGAAACAATAGGTACAAGACACATTCTTTGTTACGTAAATGTTGCAACTAGCCAAATGAATAACAAATCATTTCAAGTCAAGGTGCTTGTTGTTTTAAGTAACTTGTGGTGATGACGTCTTAGTTAAGGGAGAAATAAAAAAGGCGCAGTATTTGGATTAAGCACCTGGCAAATGTAAACTGACATTATTCAAAACCTACTGGAAATCACATGAAAATGAATGGAGTCTGGTACCTTGTTGATGAGGCTATAAATTAATGTGGATAGAGTAAGGCCAACCTACGCTAGCCTTCGACAGAGCAACACTATCTAAACCAGAAATGTTTAGTCCTCCTTCAGACCTTTAATCTTTAAGATCACTGTGCTTTCATAAAGTAGTACACTAATACTAGAGTGATGTGTTTCAAAGGTTTGTGACTGTAGCAGCAGCACCCTAAGGCATGAAGTGTTTCATTACGGTTCTCTTTGTTAATGCTGCCCTATCTCCTCTGCTCCATTGCTGTCCATTATTTGTTCAGATAAAGCCTAATGTTCAGGATGACTAATCACAGATCTGTGTTCCAGATGGTTTGATTACAGGATGTGGGTAAAGCAACTCTTCAAACATTCGGCCCAGCAGTAGGGCTCTCTGGAAGGGGGGGAGGAGGGGGACAAACAAACCCATCTTGCATTTTCTGGTCACCTGACAAACATTACAGTTCCAGACTTGTTGATCTTGGTTTCTGCAACATATATATACCTGCTGTAGATGGTGAGATTCTTAGGTGGTGTTACGTGTATTACGTGATAAAACTAGTGAAAAATATAGAGTTTCTGGATCACTATAACACAAATTCACTCTTCAGTGTAGATTTATAAGAATTTCATGTGGGTTTTAGGCTATTGAAAAAATACTTGGAAGTCATGGAACAGGAAAAAATACTGTATAATTTTCATTGAAAGAAAAATATGAAATTTTGTATGGGTTTTTCTTTTTGTTGAACGTGGATGGATGGATAGATGGAGGATTATATGATGGATGGTGCTGTTGTATAAAATTTTTAACACAGGAGTTATACTGGTCCTCCTAAATGAGTGACAATAAAAAGTTCAGACCATATATGAGTCTTAGTCTCCTAAATTGTGGTTTTCCTTCTCCTCTCCTTCCCATACATTTTGACACTTGAAATACTTTAGTTACTGTGGACATAATGATGTCAAATAGGTATGAGCAGAACTTAGTTGACGGTCACAAGTGTAGAATAAAGCTAGCTTAATCCTTGGGTAGCAATTTATTTCATGGCTGACCGTTTCCCATAGTTTGGGCTATCTTAGGTGTCCCAATCTGTTTTATGTATATTCAGCAGAGAGGGGCCAAATACCAATTTGAATTTGATTTGTGTACAAATTTACTGATAGTGAAGATATTCAGAATTGATTTTGTGTGCTTGTGTGTGTGCATCAAGTGACAAATGTGGTAATATGCCGTTTTGAAGTCCTGCGATTGGTCTCTCGAGGTTCAAGAGCTGCTAAATCAGAAAAGCTTTGGTATAAAAGTCTCTCCAATTTGACTTTGTTTGGGACACAATGACAAAAAAAGAAGTGCAGTACTTACTGTCTGGGAGTTTTTCTCTGCAGCTTCAAGTGAGCAAAAACTGTCTGAAAGTGGAAAAGTCTCCACGGTACACCAGCATGCCAAGGCAATTAGGCTTGACTGTCATCCATGTTGAGGCATTTGATTGAAAAAAATGGTTCTCACCTTTAGAAGATCATCTGGAAGATATTCAGACAATCTTTGTGTAAACCTGCTGACTTCATTTTACTGGCCAAATAAATGGAAGTAAATAGAAACAGCACTATTGGCATCAGTGCTGCACCCATTCACACCAGTAGAGAATTTGGCCCTATAATCCAGCCCTTGAGTTATTTAGGAAGATAGGTTAGAGTTGATCTAAGTAAACTAGCATTTCTCTGGTAGTTGCTGTGATCTACATCTCATGTGAGCATTTCATTGCTCTCCTATTATAATTCATTTAGTGGCTACTTGTGTAGTGCTTTGAAAGTATGACATATTTTATGAAGTCATGATTTTCAAAAATTGGGGTCTAAAGTTAGGCTCCTAAATTTGTTAATGGTGAACCTAAATTAGTAATCTCATTTTCAAACTTTTGAGCCCTGGCATCAAAAAATCTTGGCTTAAGTTTATTATTATGATTTAGTAACAGAACTATGAAAGCAAATAATGTATTATCGTAATCTTACATGTATTGTCTAGTTCTTTCAGCTGCAGGGCTGTTGGGGTGACTACAAGGGTTTCTGAAGCTACTCAGAGCATTAGGCTTGAGGTGGCCCCATTCCTAATCTAAAGTCTGGGGGAGAAGAATTACTCCCTCCCTACTGCCACCCTTACCTTGGCGATCCCCAGTGCCCAGCTGAGATCCTTGTGGTGAACAGTGTAGACAGTATTTATGCTTTCTCTCTTTTACTAATGTCACAACCGGTCTCCTAAGTTGTATACAGTGTAGTTAACACTAAGAAAGAATTTAGAGTTATATGTATTGTAATGCTTAGCATATATAGCACTGCTATGATATTTACTTTTACTGATTTTGTTTTTAAATCACTGCTGAAATAATATAGACTTTTCCCCCACCAAAATTGTGTTACATACCTTATTATCTAGATTTATATTCAGTAGCCAATGAATTTCAGGCCTGCTATTTGGTATCCAATGAGTGAAAAGAAGGAAGGAAAAGAAAAGTGGGTTCATGAAAACATCACGAAAACATACAAAATACTTCTTCTTTAAACTTGCTGAGGACTGTATTTTAAATTTTCACTTTTCATGTCATTCTTTCATCCAATAACAAAACGCCAGTACCTGCTTACAGTTTCTACCCTTCATATGCACTAAACTGAGTAATACTATCCCAAAATGTTTTTGGGAACACCCTGTTGTGTCCTTGGGGATATTTATGTATATTCTGTTTTCGCAACTGGTTTAGCTTCATTTTTGCCATAATTATCACATCCTACAATGTGGCTGTGAAGCTGAAGAGCAATGAAAGGTCCTCAAAGTGTGAACTGAGAATAAATGTCTCTCATATAGGATCTTCTGCCACTGCTAAGAGCCTGATCCAGAGCCCCCCAAAGTCAACGGAAAGGATCACATAGAATTCATTGGTCTTTGGGACAGCCCCTAACTATTCTTTGGCATCTCTTACACTTACATTAAGGCCTATTTGTAAGACCTTGACTGAGCTATTGACTAACTGGTCAATGGATGTTGGTGCAAAAAAATATTGACTATCTTAGGTAACATGATCCTGTCTCGTTCTATTGGATTGTTTTTGAGAATCCAAAGGTGTAATACATTTATTTTCTTTCTTAGAGAACTGGTTACTTGTGTCCACTTTGCAATAAAAAAGGAAATCTACAGCAGCAGGAGTGTCAACTTCTGAAATATTGAAAAAGATTGTTCCTTACACTTGGCTGTTTTGATTTCTGGGTGCTTGACACAGCTTGGTGTGCAGGATATCACTTGTTACAGAAGTATCCTAATTGTGAATGCCTTTGTTAACTTGAATATAGAATGATATATCCAAATTGTAAAGGGGATATATGCTCCTATTTTTGGGATATGTTGTTTGCTATTATATACATAATTTATAAACTGCGCTCAAATCCTAATACTTAAACCAACATGGAATTAGTAGTCTACTACACTAGTTTGGAAGAGTTATTTTTATTTAACCTAATCATATTTATTATTATTTTGATACGACTGCATCAAAAATGTGCTAGGCACTTTATAACTACCTACTTTTAAAGGACAAGTTCCCTGAAGAGAGAAACTTATACTCTAAATATTTTGTGATTAAAATTGCATTATAAATTCCTTAGTTTTTCTCCCTCCTTGAATAGAACATTAATTTTCCTTGGTTATTTTGAGCTGTTTTGTCCTTCCTTGTGGAAGAAATGCCAATGTGCAGATAGCATCATATCCCTGATTTCCTCAAAATATTTTCCAGTTGTGCCTCCTGTTGAAATAATGCTAAAGAAATGGACTGAAGAGGGGTAGTGTAATGAACAGAAAAAATAATCCTCCTCCTTTGAGTGATTGCACGTGTCCATTCCGCTGAAGGTGTGCGCACCTGTCTTGTGCACGTTTGTCAGACATTTTCCCCTAAGCAGTACCTGATGGGGCGGTATGAGTGCCCTCTGGCGCTTTTCGCCACTGCACGCAGGTATGAGGGGCCATGCTGCCCTGACCCACTCAGTTCCTTCCTACTGCCAGTGATGACTGTTGGAGTGCTGATCTTTGTGTCTGTAAATCTTCTCTCTAATAGTGTATATGGTACCTGTAGAGTTAGTTTTTAGTCTAGTGTAGTGTGTTTGTACATATTTAGAGATAAGAATAAGTTTGGAATAGTAATTTTCTAGAGTTGGGTTCCTGTTTGGATACTGGGGTCTATACCAGACTAATGCCTCATTCTCCTGACTTCAAGGCCTGTCAGCCATGTAATAAATTTGTCAGTGAGCGACCCACACCCCAGCTGCCTTGAGTGTCTGTGAGAGGTGCGTGTGAGTAACAAATGTCACATTTGTAGGGGGTTCAAACCCCAATAGAAAAAGGACAGGGTTGCCAGACTCAAGTACTTGCTATTGAAGTCTGCACTTCGCCTGCTGTCAGAACCTTCCTGTTCAGAACGGGTACTGAGCACATCTGACTCAGTTAGGAGTGCTCCCCCTTTTCTGAGTCCAGAGGCAGATCCTTGTTGCCGGTACCTAAGAAAAGACACCAAAGACTCTGTACCACGGCCTTCAAATTCTACGGTGAAGGGACCGAATGGAGGCAAGGACTCCAAGGTACACTCAAAGAAGTGTCACCTCCTGACACAGTTCATAAGACAGGAGGGATTGCTGAATCTGGAGGACCATAATTGTCCAAGGAGATCAATCCCTAAAAGACTGGCATATCTTTCGGTACTGCAGACTCAGGAGCCCTTTTCAGTGCCATCTACAATTCTGACTTTTGTGGTAGCCAGAGAGTTGCATAACCTGTCAGTGCCAGCTTCCCCTGCTGTTCAGGAATCTTACCCATTACTGGTATTGGAAGCATATGCTTCTGGAGTCCCAGCTCCAGCCCCAGAGCACTGTTTGGTACCAGTGGCCTCTACAGTTGTGGCTCCTCTACGTGGGGCTCCATTTAGAGGGAAGCCAGCAATGATCTTGTTGGTACCCCCATCTTCAGACTTGGAGCTGGTCTGTGGTCTGAGAAAGTGGAATCCTTATCAGACTCTGAGGTGGGTGCCTTCCCATTGTGGTACCAGCCACAGCTTCAGCACTGTATGAGCCAATGGCCTGCACATAGCTGGGTTCTGCCTCTGTATCAGTGGCTCTTTTGGGCTTCCCTCCACATTCTAGAGCCTCTCCGCTCCCTTTCCACCCTTCAATATTGGCTAGACACAGGGACCATCTGCAGCAAGGTAAACATCTTCCTTCCCCCCAGGACTGGTGTCGGACAGTGTGCTTGGGACTCTCCTGTGGAGTAACTGGAGTAGGGACCCCCTCAACAACCCTTAGCTGTTGCTGCTGCTTCTTCATGGCCTGATGAGGTGGTAGTGACTGAGTCTGTTTTTCCCTCTCCTGATGATTTCAGAGCTCATCAATACTTGTTGAGGAGGTGGCTGCAGCTCTGTATTTCCACCCAGAAGAGGTGCAGCAAGGGTCACACAGGCCCATGGATATTTTAGCCTTTGCAGGACTGTCTAGGGCAGGGGTTCTCAAACTGGGGGTCATGACCTCTCAGGGGGTCACAAGGTTATTAAATGGGGGGTTGTGAGCTGTTAGCCGCCACCCCCGAACCCCGCTTTGCCTCCAGCATTTATAATAGTGTTAAATTAAAAAAAAAAGTATTTTTAATTTATAAGGGTGGGTCGTATTCATTGGTTTGCTGTGTGAAAGGGGTCACCAATACAAAAGTTTGAGAAACACTGGTCTAGGATAGCTGTCCCTATTAATGAAGCTAAGCTGGAACCTATCAAGGTTTTATGGCAAACCCCATCTTCCCTGCCTCCAACTGCTAAAAGGATGGAAAAGGGATTTGAGCACTTCTATAACCACCCACATCCAGGCTCCCTGGTAGTTGCTGCTGCTAACATAAAGAGAGACAGAGATACCGGGCCTCTACCCTGAAAAGAAAAGAAGCAAAAAAAGCTAGACTTTGGTTTCCTTAGGATCTGTGTCTCCATATAAATATCAAGGGAACATTGGACCATCTGTTTAGCTTGGGTGGAGTTCCTTGCGCGTATCAAGGGGCAAAATTTGTCGGTATTCATAGACAACATAGCAGCAATGGTCTGTGTAAACAAACAAGGTGGACCCATTTGATAAAGCAGAAAGTTTTATTCCAGAGGAATTTTATAGTTGAGGATCGTGAACTCAGAGTCTCTGCTAGGTCTCTACGATTTCAGCCTGTGGGATAGTATCGTGAAGTTCAAAGACAAGCTCCCTGATGAGGCAAAGCAGGAGTTCAGTGCTGTGGGGGAGATGGGGAAATTAATTGTCAAAATATCATTGCAAGTGAGCTGGGATGCAACGGACTCTGTGGCTCAAGCAATGGCTTTCGCCATCATTATGTGATGTTCATCTTGGCTGCAATCATCAGGTCTTCCCCCAGAGGAGCAACAAACCATCCAAGCCCTCCCATTTGAAGGTCCCTTTCTCTTTTCCAATACAACAAATGAGAGGCTTCATAGTCTTAAGGATTCAAGGGAGACCCTTAAGTCTCTGGAGATCTATACACCGACAACAAAAAGAAAGCTGTTCCTCCTACAGCAGTCCCAATGGTTTCAGTCCTTCATGTCGCAGCGCTCTGAGGCCTATTTTAGATCTAAGGCAGCTAAACAATGAAAACAAAAGGCTGTATGATTACTCTAGTGTCTATTATCTCTTCCTTCAATCCTGGGGACTAGTACGTTGCTCTTAGCTTAAAGGGATGCTTCTTTTCACATGACAGGTTTCAGAGTAACAGCCGTGTTAGTCTGTATTCGCAAAAAGAAAAGGAGTACTTGTGGCACCTTAGAGACTAACCAATTTATTTGAGCATGAGCTTTCGTGAGCTACAGCTCATTTCATCGGATGCATACCGTGGAAACTGCAGCAGACTTTATATATACACAGAGAATATGAAACAATACCTCCTCCCACCATTTGTTAGTCTCTAAGGTGCCACAAGTACTCCTTTTCTTTTCACATGGAGATTGACAGAAAGTTTCTCAGATTCATGGTCAACAGATCCCACAACCAAACTGCAGTATTGCTTTTCGACTTGTCAGCATCCCCTAGCTTAGTCACAAAATGTTATACCAATAAAATAAAAACCAGCAGGATCTTATTAAAGGGAAAAAGGCAAAATACCACATTTATTGTGAATACAGAAAGAATCATAGTAAGCAGTTAGTTATAGTTATAACATTCCATTCAGTCTCATATTTATTCACACATTCATTCATACAAACACACACACAGGTTCTGCAAGGTTGTTACCGTAGTTACCAGCCTTAGAGTTGCTCATGCCAAGCCACTGGCCAAGTGGCCTGGACATGAGGAGGGAGCAGGGCCTTGTCAGATGCTCATCTGATGCTCCTGGAAGTTGGTTTGCAGAATCAGACCCCAAAGTTCTCACTTTTTAGAGTCTATTTCTATAGGAATTTCTTCCTATGCCAGTCTATGGGAATTGCTTTATCATGCTGTTGCTGAATCAATCAGCAGATAGCACATTTCTGACGGCTCCAAGATGTTATCTTGTTCTTTGGTGCTCCCATTCTTGAGGCTGTTGGGTGGATTCCAGTCTGCCCTCCGGGGGGGTCCTCTGGTTATTTCCACTTGACGCCTTCTTCAGCCGATGGACACTGGATTCTTAGGCTGGCACCTCCCTGATCATTCAGTTATTATCCACACCAAGCATCCATCCACATACATCCTCTATCTCTATTTTAATCACAATTGTTAATACAACAAAAGGGCGGGAAGTCTCAGGGTGCTGTTTCTGTTGTTAGAGTATTGCTTTGAGTCTCTCTGCGTGAATTGCTTTGAGAACAGACTCTGTCTTAGAATGTACTAATGCAATTAGCAGCTTGCAAGTTTCACACATAGAGGGAGAGAAACAGTACCAAAAACCAAGAGACCTCTTAGTTAGTAATACCCTAGAATTTAAACTAATGGGGAATCAAACTCATTTGTGATTTTAATACAGAACTTCTTTAATATGATCCAACAAAAACGCATGGCTGTAGTAGTGGCATTCCTGCAAAAGTTGGGTGTTCATGTGTTCCCCTACTTGGATGATTGGCTAAGAGGCTGCACCAGGTCTTAGGTACTCTTCAACCCTAACCACTATTCAGTCCACTTTTGACACTCTCTCTGGAGCTTCTAATCAATACAAAGAAATCTATCCTCATGCCTTTCAAAGAACAGAATTTATTAGGGCAGCTCTGGACTCTACAAAGGCTGGGGCTTTGCTGCTAGAACAGAGGTTCCAAACAATGCGCATCACTGCTGTAGATCTAAAAGTGCACCCTCTCACTTTAGTTTGGAATTGTCTCAAAATTCTAGGACACATGATGGCGGCATGCACTTGTGTTGTGTAGCATGCCAGGCTACAACCCAGAGAACAACATGGTTGGCTGGCCTTGGTGTACTCAGTGGCCCATCATCATATGGTTCAAGTACCTGCACAAGTTTTATCCTCCCGGGACTGGTGGTTAGAACTTGCACATTTTTGTGAGGAAGATACCTTTTTACTTTCAAGAAGAGTCACTCACTCTAGTCACAGATGCATTAGATCTAGGTTGGGGGGGGTCCCTTCAGTCCCCTTCAGACTCATGGCCTTTGGTCGCCTCAGTATCTGTGTCCATATGAATATCAAGGGAGCTTTGGGCCATCTGTTTAACTTGTGTGGAGTTCCTTCCGCATATAAAGGGGCAAAATTTTTTGGTACTCAACAACATAGCAGCCATGATCAGTGTAAACAAACAAGGGGGACACCTTTGATAAAGTTATGCCAAGAGGTGATCCCCCTCTGGGATTTATGCATCACCAGTCCCATCAACCTGAGAGCTGTTTATCTTCTGGGAGTTCAAAAGACTTCAGTAGACCACCTAATCAGGTCGTTCACAGGTCACCACAAGTGGTCTCTTTATCCAGATGTGTTTACATCCATTTTCCAGTGGTGAGGAACTTCCCAAGTGGACCTGTTTGCAACAATAGCAAACAAAAAATGTTATCTTTTTTGTTCGCAAGGGGATCACAGCCCAGGTTCACTGACAGATGCTTTCCTCCTACCCTGGTCAGAAGGTCTGCTGGATGCTTTCCCTCCAGTTCCACTCCTTCCCAAAGTTATATCCAAAGTCAAGAAATAGTCTGCTTACCTTATTCTAATAGTCCCAGCATGGCCCTATCAGCATTCGTTTTCAATTCTACTAGCTCTATCCGTCAAACCTCCACAGCTGTCTCCTTCATTCCAATCTTCAGGACCTCCTCCTGACTCTGTGGAAGCTTCATGGCTGACAACCTCAGAATGAGTTTTTCTCTAAGGGGATGCAGAAAATTCTTCTAAATAGTAGGAAGCTTTCAACTGGGTCTATTTATCTTGCTAAAGTTATTTATCTTGCTCAAGTTGCAGTGGGGGAGGTTTAGATTGGATATTAGGAAAAACTTTTTCACTAAGAGGGTGGTGAAACACTGGAATGCGTTACCTAGGGAGGTGGTAGAATCTCCTTCCTTAGAGGTTTTTAAGGTCAGGCTTGACAAAGCCCTGGCTGGGATGATTTAACTGGGAATTGGTCCTGCTTCGAGCAGGGGGTTGGACTAGATGACCTTCTGGGGTCCCTTCCAACCCTGATATTCTATTAAATGGAAGAGATTATCCATTTGTTCCTTTTTAAGAGACATCCCCTCAGCTCAGGCACCAGTTTGCTATATCTCGGACTATTTTTTGTTTTGGAAACAAGGGTTAGCACTTAGCCACCAAATGGACTCTGATGGAACTAACTCAAGCTTCTATCCTCCCTGTATAACTGATAACTTTTTTCAAACCCCAGTGTCCCTCAGATTTCTAAAATGTTTGCTCAGATAATACCCTCCACAGTGGAGTTTAAATTTAGTTCTAGGAAAGTGGATGGGTTCCCCCTTTGAGCCGCTAGTGACTTGTTCTCTGTTGCACCCATCTGTGAAGGTGGCTTTATGGGTAGCTATTACCTCAGTTAGGAGAGTACGGGAGCCTCCCTATAGAATTTTCTTTAGGGGCACTGTTTTCCTTCGACCTCACCCAAAATTAAATGGTTTCCGATTTTCACATTAATCAAGCCGTTGATTTACTGATTTTCTTTCCAAAGCTTCATTTAAATAAAGGAAAAGAAAAGTTCCATACTCCAGATGCTAGAAGAGCCTTGGTTTTTTTACTTGGATCAGACTAGGCCTTTTAAGTCTTTGTCTCAGCTCTTCATTGCTGTTTCAGACAGAGTAAAGGGCCAGGCAGTATCCACCCAGATGATCTCTTCCTGGATTTCCAGCTATATGCATTTGAGCTACTGATTACCCTGAGGTGCAATATTAGCCAAAGTGGTGGCTCATTCAACCAGGTCACAGGCAACTTCCATAGCCTTTCTGGCTTGTGTACCCATACTGGACATTTGTTGGGTGGCAACCTGGTCATCAGTCCATACATTTCCCTTTCACTATGACATCTCACATTAATCTAGAGAGGATGCCAGATTTGGACACGACGTGCTGCAATCCCTGTTCAAATAGACTTCTCGCCCATCTCCAATTCGAACTGCTTGTGAGTCATCTACAGTGGAATGGACAAGTGCTATCACTTGAAGAACTAAAAATAGTTACCTACCTTTATGTAACTGTGGTTCTTAAAGATGTGTTGCATGTGTCCATTCCACAACCTGTCCTCCTTCCCCTCTCTATTGGAGTCTTTCTGGTAGGAAGGAACTGAGTGGGTTCAGGGGCAGCAGAGCCCTTTATATATGCTTGCAATGGTGCAAGGCACCAGAGAGCACTCATGGTGTCCTGACAGGTACTGCTGGGGTATAAATCTCCGACAACTGTGCACGAGGCATGCACACACCTATAGTGAAATGGACATGTGCAACACATCTCAAAGAACAACAGTTATGGAAAGGGAGGTAATTATTTTTTACAGCTGTTTCCTATACCTTGGCACCCACCTAAGGTGAGATATTGTGCCACACCTCTAAGAGTCTGTGAATGCTTTTGCTGTGTATTATCAGAGAAATGGTTTGTCCTGTCTGGGAATTGTGGATGGAAAGCTAGTGAAGACAGAGTGGCATAATTTGTAGTAGTGCTATGACTCATGAGATGTGCACACAGACATTTTTTTCATCTCCGTCAATTGAGTTTCTTCTGAACAGGAAGAAGCATCTGTCAGGATGTGAAGAACCACACAAGAGTCTGTAACCACTAAAGCACATGTGCTCTCAACACCTCAGCATATAGGGGAGTTTTGTGGGTGAGGTCAGGGAAGGGCCAGTGAATCTGCAGGTACACTCCATGTGGATTCAGATGCAGCAAGATTAGAAGCTACTGGCCGTGTAATGCTTCTGAAACCTGGCAAGAAGATCCCTTCCCCCTCAATCCCCAGCGAATTCCCAGTTATGTAGCTTTGTTACTTGAGTTATGTGCCAGGATAAAGATTTGGACTAAAGGAACCAATTATAATAGTACATCTTAACTGGATTCAACAAGTCATTTTTTTCCAGCTATCCAGTATTTTGATCACCTCCATTTTCATCTTCCAGAGCTCTGCTGCAGTGGGCCTTCCAGTTGTGTCTCTTTATGAGGCATTCCTAAAATCCCATGTTGCTTCTGTTCTCTCAAAGCATGTCTGTTATAATTTTAGTTGATTAAAAGTGCTTCCTTCACAGCACGTTCTTAGAGAACTTGCCTGTGGCTAAAGAGATTCTGTATTCTGTACATGAAGGAATGAGAATTCATCCTCTTCCATAACTTTTCTTAAAGAATAGAGAGTGAAGGCTTCCTTTCTACAGATGTCTCTGAGGTGACCTAGATCATTCTGTTTCATTCTGGGCATGTTGTTACCAAAAAGATATTGGCAAATTTAGAAGGAAGTTTAGACCCAATTCCAGCAAAAAAATTAAGCACATCATTAACTTAAACATGTGAGCAATCCCATTGAAATGGAACTATACACATGCTTAAAGTTAAGGATTGATGCCGTAGAAATGACCAACAAAAATGAGTAGGATATTAGTAGAACTGATTTATAAGGAAAGAATTTACTCCTATTTGCTTGACAATTATTTTTTTAAATATACAGTATTGACTTTCTTATACTGGAAGGTCATGTGAATGATTGAATTTCTTATTGATTTCAGTTATTCTGTGCTTGTGGCTACTTCTGATGCCTGTCTCTGTGCTGCTTCTTTTTTTAAAATGTAACATGCATATACTCTATATATACACAATATAAAAACTACATACATTTAACATTATTAAATACAGGGAAATATAATGGAATACAAGTATATAAACACCAAAGAGGGAGACGAATCGTTGAGGATGATACATGTGGTTTTAACAAGAAGTAACAAAATGAATTTAACTAAGGTTAAATGTAGACAGAATATTAGGAAAATACAGAGAGCATTCTAATGCTTTGGCATAATCTCCCAAGAGAAGACGTAGAAGCCCAGTTGCTTTGTACATTTAGAACAAAACTGGACAACATACTGAAAATCTACGTTAGGGAACAATTCTGTAGTAGCAGAGAGAGATGGGCTAGATAGCATAATAGAATTTAAAGATGGGGAAGATCTATGATTTCCACTCTCAGGGTTATGGTCGTTAGAATAAAATGAGATGAAAGTATTAACATTACCACTGAAATAATTTTAATGTATCTCCATGGTTCAGAAATGTAGAGTTGACATTTAGTTTGGAGCTTCTAATTTGCAGAAACCAAATTTCCAGTGACCAATCATTAATTGTCATCATATATCTTCACTGGCACTTTCTTCCTTCTTTTAAGTTTTTGCCCATTCACTTGAGTAGGTCCAGGGATCGCAAAATATTAAATAAAAAGAAAAGGAGTACTTGTGGAACCTTAGAGACTAACAAATTTATTTGAGCAGAAGCTTTTGTGAGCTTCACTTCATCGGATGCATGCAGTGGAAAATACGGTGGGGAGATTTATATACATAGAGAACATGAAACAATGGGTGTTACCATACACACTGTAACCAGAGTGATCACTTAAGGTGATCTTCTCCAGCAGGAGAGTGTGGGGGGGGGGGGGACATTAAATAAATGATTTCAGCACTTGAGTAAAATGCTATACCATTTATTTTCCCAAAGCCAAAACTTGCCATTCTCATTTGGCTCTAGTGGCATATGTGGACTGAATGTACACTTCCCTATATGAGAGCAATCCACACAGGAATTTATATGCAAGACATATGGACATAATACAGACACACAGTTCTAAATAGATATTTGTATATAGGAATATCTGTCTGCAACTGTAAAGCTCTCATGCAGAGGAACATTGTAGATGGATGAGATTTTCAAAGAGTATAACTACTCTCTCCCCTCCTCCTTGAAGATGAAACTTCCTTCATTTATTTTTTATCAATCACAGTATAATATTGCTCTGGTTTTATTGACCACTCAGCTAAAGCTTCTATAAATGATAACAGATTGGAATAGAACATAACATAAGAATAGCCATACAGACCAAAGGTCCATCCAGCCCAGTATCCTGTCGACCGACAGTGGCCAATGCCAGGTACCCCAGAGGGAGTGAACCTAACAGGTAATGATCTAGTGATCTCTCTCCTGCCATCTATCTCCACCTCTGACAGACAGAGGCTAGGGACACCATTCCTTACCCATCCTGGCTGATAGCCATTAATGGACTTAACCTCCATGAATTTATTCATTTCTCTTTTAAACTCTGTTATAGTCCTAGCCTTCACAACCTCCTCAGGCAAGGAGTTCCACTGTGCACTGAGTGAAGAACTTCCTTTTATTTGTTTTTAACCTGCTACGCATTAATTTCTTTTGCTGGCCCCTAGTTCTTATATTATGGGAACAAGTAAATAACTTTTCCTTATTCACTTTCTCCACACCACTTATGATTTTATATACTTCTGTCATATCCCCACTTAGTCTCCTCTTTTCCAAGCTGAAAAGGCCTAGCCTCTTTAATCTCCCCTCATATGGGACCCGTCCCAAACCCCTAATCATTTTTGAACCATTTCTAATTCCAGTATATCTTTTTTGAGATGAGGGGACCACATCTGTACGCAGTATTCAAGATGTGGGCGTACTATGGATTTATATAAGGGCAATAAGATATTCTCCGTTTTATTCTCTATCCCTTTTTTAATGAATCCTAACATCCCGTTTGCTTTTTTGACTGCTGCTACACACTGCATGGACGTCTTCAGAGAACTATCCACGATGACTCCAAGATCCTTCTCCTGTTTAGTTGTAGCTAAATTAGCCCCCATCATATTGTATGTTTGGTTGGCGTTATTTTTTTCCGATGTGCATTACTTTACATTTATCCACATTAAATTTCATTTGCCATTTTGTTGCCCAATCACTTAGTTTTGTGAGATCTTTTTGAAGTTCTTCACAGTCTGCTTTGGTCTTAACTATCTTGAGCAGTTTAGTATCATCTGCAAACTTTGCCACCTCACTGTTTACCCCTTTCTCCAGATCATTTATGAATAAGTTGGATAGGATTGGTCCTAGGACTGACCCTTGGGGAACACCACTAGTTACCCCTCTCCATTCTGAATATTTACCATTTATTCCTACCCTTTGTTCCCTGTCTTTTGTCCAGTTCTCAATCCATGAAAGGATCTTCCCTCTTATCCCATGACAACTTAATTTACATAAGAGCCTTTGGTGAGGGACCTTGTCAAAGGCTTTCTGAAAATCTAAGTACACTATGTCCACTGGATCCCTCTTGTCCACATGTTTGTTGACCCCCTCAAAGAACTCTAATAGATCAGTAAGACATGATCTCCCTTTGCAGAAACCATGTTGATTTTTGCGCAACAATTTATGTTCTTCTGTGTGTCTGACAATTTTATTCTTTGCTATTGTCTCAACTAATTTGATTGGTACTGATGTTTAGACTTACCGGTCTGTAATTGCCAGGATCACCTCTAGACTAGAGCACTTCTTTAAATATTGGTGTTACATTAGCTATCTTCCAGTCATTGGGTACAGTAGCTGATTTAAAGGACAGGTTACAAACCATAGTTAATAGTTCCGCAATTTCACATTTGAGTTCCTTCAGAGCTCTTGGGTGAATGCCATCTGATCCCGGTGACTTGTTACTGTTAAGTTTCTCAATTAATTCCAAAACCTCCTCTAGTGATGATAATTCCTAAGATTTGTCACCTACAAAAAATGGCTCAGGTTTGGGAATCTCCCTAACATCCTCAGCCGTGAAGACTGAAGCAAAGAATTCATTTAGTTTCTCTGCGATGACTTTATCGTCTTTAAGTGCTCTCGATCATCCAGGGGCCCCACTGGTTGTTTAGCAGGCTTCCTGCTTCTGATGTACTTTAAAAATATTTTGTTATTACCTTTTGAGTTTTTGGCTAGTTCTTCAAACTCCTTCTGGGCTTTTCTTATTACATTTTTACATTTAATTTGGTAGTGTTTATGCTCCTTTCTATTTACCTCACTAGGATTTGACTTCCACTTTTTAAAAGATGCCTTTTATCTCTCACTGCTTCTTTTACATGGTTGTTAAGCCACGGTGGCTCTTTTTTTAGTTCTTTTACTGTGTTTTTTAATTTGGGGTATACATTTAAGTTGAGCCTCTAATGGTTTACTATTTTGAGGTATCAGTTTCATTTAGACCGTTATTTATAAAATCTTACCCTGCCTTAAACGGTGCCACAGATGATTAATGATTAATAACTTATTTTTTAAGTAATCCTTTTCTTAATCCTGTTTTCCTGTGAGCAAATTCAGTTCTTACAGTTTTGAATAGGTTTGAATGCTATCTTAAACAGTTCAATGACATGAGTCTCAGTGTATAAACACAACGCAGTTTAGCAGACAGTAACCTTTCGTCACATTGACAAGCCTAGTTAGTGCAAATAAACCAGTGTTTGATTTACAGAGTCAAGAAGCATTAGGCAAGCCTCTCTCATTGTTCGGATTATTCCTGCCTGATAAAACAGTTTCTGCATATACAGTCTCTCTCACTCAGTCAGTCACCCTCTCACTTACTGCTCTGTTCTGTGGTGTTGCATCATTTTTTCCCTTTGAAGCTTACTTATCCGAGGCACTTGCTTTTTGTGGTCTGTGCTGCAGTGCTCTGCCCAGCCAATCAGATAGTAATGCTCGCAGTAGGAGTTGGCCAATCCAAAGCCTGCTTTTGCTGGAAACGTGAAACCCTTAGGGGAATGCAATAACAAAAGCCTTTCACTGCAGACAAATGTTAAGTGTCTGTGCAGACTTTTCTCGTTTTTAATTTTATTACTCTAAGAATGGACGGTTTGTTGTTTCTTTCATGTTTCCTTTCAAGCAATTTTAATTATACATTTGTGCTACATCAGAGACTTTGAAACACAGTGATTCAGCCTATTGCATCTAAAGCTAAAATGCAGTAACCTTCTGGCAATACAAATATATTCCAGTGTTGTAAATATAGCTGACATGCTGAAGAATTTTAAGCAGCTGGAAAGGTCTCTGACACCACACACGATGCCCTAGAGAGCAAATGATGGGAAAAACCTTCACTCCCTCCCCCCCATAGCTTTGTCAGGTGTTTGTTTTTTATTTTAAAGGGGTCAGAATAAAATATATGTCCCCAGCTATTCCATTTTGTTAATATCAAAGCACAGATGATAAAAAATAAATTTAATATACTGATTGTCTAAATAGGAATTTTAGCCTGATCTTTTATATCCTGGGAGCCTGTTTTTAGCCTTGGTTGAAGAGTGATTTATTTTTTGTCCTTTAGACCATCTTACCACAATATATGGTATTCTACTGTCAACTTATAATAATAGCAACTTAAAACCATATGGGGAACAATTTTCAAATCTGCTATTGAGAATTTTCAAGGAAATCCCTTCTTCCCTAGTACTTTAGCTAACAGCACTTCAAATACTTTCCTGCTGTTAAAAGGTCCCTAAGGAAATAAGCTGGAGGTTACATGTTTACTTTACATTGGTGCTGCAGAGTGGGATAGTTTTAGTGTAAAATTAGAAATCACACTGGTAACACAAAGCAAGCAGACAGGCTAGAAACGTCTTTGGCACAGTGCCATTATTATTTCCATTGTAGGAAAGCTAAAGCTAGCTAGAACAAGGGGAGTGTAGAGAAATACAAACCATGAGATTCGCGTGTGTAGTTTTAGTTAAATATTTAGTTCTTTAGAATGAATTTCTGTGAATCTGCTAACATTTTGCACCATGCCTCTTCTTCTGCCTAGGTGAAATTAATCTTTTCAGCATGCATTCTAAAGAGAAATGATAACTGATTCAGAATATTACCTTATGTTTATCTACAGTATCTAATGAATTAAAGGGGTAATTATGTTGACTGGTCAACAAACATGATTAATTGTCTCTGTCTGTGAAAATGAAAGTATAAATTGTCTCTGTCTGTGAAAGTGTTTGAGAGAAAGCTGAATGAGTTTGAATGAAACCCTCCATTTAATTTTTTTTAAAAGAAGCCCCTAATGTATATACTTATTAATACATTGATTTTTCAGATAAAACAAAATTTTAAGCCCACATTTATTGTGCAGATTTATGTAAATTTTAACATAAGTATTTTTAAAGCAAAGCTTTAAATGATAAAGACATTAACATTGAAACAGCACATTGGTTTATTATTATTTATTATTATTATTATTATTTGTCTTCCTAAATGCCTCAATTTAGGTTGGAGGCCAGGTTAATGGAAGGCTCACAATGACAGAGAGAATGCCAATAATAACTAGAGGGTTTGTAGATATCCCTATATAACAAAACTTGTGTGTGTGGTGATTTGGATATTTGTAATTTCAGATCAATAATATCACCACTATAGTATTGTTGAAAACAAAGCACATTCTTCTGAGTCACCTACTGATTTAAGCACTGGTAACTGGTGCTCAGTTTATGCTGGCTGCCTGCCAAATGAAAGCAATTATGTGCAGTAATAGCAAAATTAAGAGGTGAATGTTGCCGTTTTACAGCAGGACATGGCAAAAACCATTTCCTTCTGTCAGCTGTATCTTGATCTCACACACGCGCGCACCCACACA
Source organism: Lepidochelys olivacea (assembly GCF_965140295.1). Taxonomy (NCBI): domain Eukaryota; kingdom Metazoa; phylum Chordata; order Testudines; family Cheloniidae; genus Lepidochelys; species Lepidochelys olivacea. The sequence goes on along the minus strand of NC_140415.1, from coordinate 79,991,618 downwards.
CACACTCTTTCCTGTGGGTTTTAACTTGAGGTCCCTGAAACCAGAAAAGAGGAAGAGTGTAGACCACAGCTTTTGAAAGCAAATAAGAATGGGGCTCTGTTCGTTTTTTAAAAAAAGTTGTAACTGTGATAATATTTTGTTTCTCTTCCTCCTACAGGTGTCCTGGTGGTAAATGTTACATGGCGGAACAAGACTTATGTCGGGACCCTGCTGGATTGTACAAAGCATGATTGGGCCCCTCCCAGGTAGGCAGTCATTCTGGGACTGTTTTTTCTCCACTCTTCCCCCCACCCCCCCACCCCCAATCTTTGGCAAGAAACCAAATAGAGATAAATAAAGAACAACTGTATATAATTGACACCATTCAGAAGAAGAATGAGTAATTCTCTCTTTCACACTGCAAAATGCAGACGTTGAGCTGGCAATTTGTATTTTCTATTGTTGTGTTACTGAAAAAATATCTCTGGAATTAAATTGAAATTGAGTTTATTTTAAAATATTTTCTTGGATACAAGAACTACTTTTTTTCTCTGTCAGTATTATTCCTGAAGCAAATGTTTTTTCTTTCATGACATTAATATTTGGAAGAGGATTCTGTTACATAAAGCTGTGTCGTTCTGATATTTGAAATATCAGTTCATGGTTGAAACAGCTGATGGTGTCTGGTGGTGATGTTTTAGTATCTGTTCTGACATCTGTTCTTCTTAACTTAGGTTTTGTGAATCGCCAACAAGTGACCTGGAAATGCGAGGAGGTCGGGGGAGAGGAAAGCGAGCAAGGTCTGCTGCAGCTGCACCTGGAAATGATGTTAGCTTTACAGAGTCAAGAGGACTGCAGAACAAGAACAGGGGTGGTGCCAATGGGAAGGGGAGGCGGGGCAGCCTTAATTCAAGTGGACGCAGGACACCCCCAAATTGTGCAGTGGAGGATGTCAAAGCTAGCCCCTCATCCACAAATAAGAGGAAAAATAAGCCTCCAATGGAGCTAGACTTGAACTCCAGTTCAGAGGACAATAAATCTGGAAAGCGCATTCGCACCAATTCTAGAAGCACTCCAACCACCCCACAGGGGAAACTTGAGACTACGTTTTTGGACCAAGGCTGCTCTTCTCCAGTATTGATTGATTGCCCTCACCCCAATTGCAACAAAAAGTACAAGCACATTAATGGACTGCGTTACCACCAGGCTCATGCACATTTAGATCCAGAAAACAAACTGGAGTTTGAGCCTGACAGCGAAGATAAAATTTCAGACTGTGAGGAAGCATTAAGTAATGTGGCACTTGAATGCAGTGAGCCAAGCACAAGTATATCAAGTTTTGATCAGCTAAAAGCACCAACATCTCCTTGCCCTCTTAATACCCCTGGGACACCCAAGGGGAAAAGAGAGTTGACCAATAATGGCCCAACTTCAATCATCAGTTCTAAAACTGGCAAAAATTCTGGTAAAAAGAAGGGCCCAAACAGTGAATTGAACACCCTTCCTGTAATTTCTAATATGGCAGCCTCACTGGACAATTGTTCAGTAGCAGATGGCAGTTTGGCCTCTGAAATGCCCAAACTGGAAGCTGAAGGATTAGTAGACAAGAAAAATTTGGGAGACAAAGACAGGGGCAAAAAAGCCAATACCTGCAAAGTGGATAAAAATCTGTCAAAACTTAAAACAGCTAGGCCCATTGCCCCAGCTCCAGCTCCTACTCCTCCCCAATTAATAGCTATACCCACTACAGCCTTTACAACCACCACTACAGGGACAATACCCGGATTGCCCTCACTCACAACTACTGTTGTTCAGGCTACACCAAAGAGCCCTCCGTTAAAACCTATTCAACCAAAGCCCACTATTATGGGAGAGCCAAGCACTGTAAACCCCGCTCTCACATCACTCAAAGACAAAAAGAAAAAGGAGAAGAGAAAGCTGAAGGACAAAGAAAGCAAAGAGTCTGGAAGTCCTAAAATGGATTCTAAGCTGGGAAAGCTAGAGGATTCAAAAGGGTCTGGGAAAGATTTATCTGGACATTTTTTAAAGGACCATCTCAACAAGAATGAAGTGTTAGCTAATGGACTGTCAGAGTCTCAAGAGAGCAGGATGGCAAGTATTAAAGCTGAAGCGGATAAGGTTTACACTTTCACAGACAATGCACCCAGCCCTTCTATAGGGAGTGCCTCCAGAATGGAATGCAGCACTTTGGTGAATGGACAATCTTCTCTGGCGCCACTGCATGTGTTGACACAAAATGGTGCAGATAGTGGAGCTGCTAAAACCAACAGCCCGGCTTACTCTGATATTTCTGATGCTGCGGACGATGGTGGTTCTGACAGCAGGTCAGAGGGCATGAGGTCAAAGGCCAGCTCTCCTTCAGATATTATTTCTAATAAGGAAAGTGTTGTAAAAGGACATTCTTCAATCACAGCACAATCATCACAAGTAAAAGAGTCCCATTCTCCCTATTACCATGGCTACGATCCTTATTATTCTCCAAGTTACATGCACTCTGGACAGGTCAGCACCCCTGCAGCTGGGAACAGCAGTACCTCACAGGGACTGAAGATCAAAAAGGAGGCTGAGGAAGAGGCTGAAAAGAAAGACAAGACAGAACCATCAGATTCCAAGAAAAATGATACCAATTCCACTAATTTACAGCCTCAGCACCAGTCAGTAATAACTCAGAGACATCCTGCACTTGCCCAGTCACTTTATTATGGACAGTATGCCTATGGGCTTTACATGGACCAAAAGTCCTTGATGGCCTCTAACCCTGCCTATAGGCAGCAGTATGAAAGATATTATGAGGACCAGAGACTGGCAGAGCAGAAAATGGCACAAACTGGGAGAGACTGTGAAAGGAAGAGTGAACCTCCACTGAAGGAACTAGGAAAGGATGACAACAAGCAGAAAAATATCCCCTCTGCTACTATCTCAAAGGCTCCTTCAGTTCCAGAGACAAGCAAAAATAACACTAAAATGGGGTCATCAGTCCCCAGCAAAGCTGAAGAGACAAGCAAATCACAGATTCTTTCCACTCACCAGCAGCAGCTTCAGTCTGATAGCTTCAAAGCCAAACAAATGGAAAACCATCAGCTTATAAAGGAGGCTGTGGAAATGAAATCTGTTATGGATTCAATGAAACAAACAGGAGTAGATCCTACCACAAGATTTAAACAGGTGAGGCCACTGGAACTTGAACACGGATAATCTTGAATTATTCTTAAGGTTTTACTGGCACGATTTTATTGTATTTTTCTATCTTACCTAAATGGCCAAACTCTGGCACCCTTTCTGACGTTGAGTAGTACCTTATTCCTTGAATAGATCTATTGCTTTCAGTGGGGCTTCTGAGAGAGAGGAAACTGAGCATGAGTAGAGGTGACAGAATCCAGGTTTAAGAAATTAGTTAGAAAATTTTTAATCTTAATTAAACAGAATTCATGGTTTCCATATAGAAACAAGTAGAATTAAAACTCTTAAATGTAAATTTAAGTCATTCTGCTTAGTGCAGCAGAGTGAAATTTCAAGAAATAAGCACTCTTCACTATGAATGAAGTGCAAAGTAGATTTAAAAAATGGCTTGGGGTTTTTTTTTTGGTTTTGTTTTGTTTTTTGATGACAGCTGGCATTTACTAAAGAAGGGCAAGCAGGTTCTTTGATGCTCAACTCTTTATCCTAATCCGACGTGACCTTTTCAAAATCGGGGACATGGTTCCCTATCTGTCGTCAGTAAGCTCCTGACCTCTGCAGGCCCACACAATGGGTAAAATCTTGGCCCCACTGAAGCCAGTGATGGTTTTACCACTCTGGCTCCTCCTGGCCTTCTCACATTTTAGACAGCCTTCCAATACACACCCCTGCCAAGACATTTTACTGTTTCTTTGCTGTGATCCAGTGCTCCCACACTGAATATCCGCATGCTCTGGCATTTGGCACTAGATTGACTCCTAGATTTCATCTTCATAAGCCATCTTTCAAGGTAAGGCTGAGGGTCATGGAACTAGAAGGAAAGTGGGATGGTTCAAGTTTGGATAGGAGAAGATTTCCATGGACTATGATGAGTATCTGAACCAACGCTAATCCAGTTTACCTATTAGTATTTCTTATGCTGTGAACATTGACCAGTAAAGTAAAGTAATAGTAATTAGCCCTTGTACATCTCATAAAAAATAATGTTCTTTTGTTATTCAGTAAAGATAGTGCTGTTTTAAGTAATCCTGTAGAGAAACCATGTACCCACTCTTTAGCATGTTTATAAACTGTTTTATAATAGTTAGACATATTCTACACACATTTCTCAAACCCTGACCTCAATCTCGGTGAACAGTGATTTTATAACTTTGCACATGTGAACAGTCCCACTTAATTGAATGGGACTGTAATGCGTAGAGTTACTCAAGTGTACAAATGTTGGCAGGATCAAGGCCAATATAAGCACCTTTCCAGCAAGATCCATTTTTCAGGTTCATCATTCCAGGTTATCTAAGTCCTTTGACGTAGCATTAGCAATGTTGTAGTTCACAGATGGGAAAATCTCTCTCTCTATGGCCATTAATCAAAATACATATATAGTATGATCACATAATGTTAACACCTAATATATATGTAATTCATGATTAAACTAGTCAAAGGCATGGAAAGGATATAAATAAAATAATTCAATCAGATTATGGTAGAAGTTTATTACATTGCTATTACATTGTAATATTGGCTGGAGTTTGAGCTTAAAAGTATAATGAACCTATAAGAAGCATGTCTGTCCTACAGTATACATAATCTGGGTGTGTTGTTAACACTTCTATAAAAACATGACCTCTACAGAAGTATGAGAAATATCAATAACTATCTTGTTTCACAGTGTGCATTTAGAACCAAATGTATTTCTCCCTCATATTAGGACGCAGATTCAAGAACATGGCATCATTATGTCTACCAGCCCAAATACCTTGATCAGCAAAAATCAGAAGAACTTGATCGGGAGAAAAAACTAAAAGAAGACAGCCCTAGAAAAACACCTAATAAGGAAGGTTCCATACCCAACCTCCCTGTCTCATTAACAAGCATTAAAGAGGAGCCGAAAGAGGTCAAGCGTTCTGATTCCCAGTCATTGGAGGAGAGCAAGATCAAAAACGATGATCGAAAGACTCCTGTAAATTGGAAGGACTCTCGGGGTGCTAGAGTGGCCGTTTCCTCACCAATGAGTCAGCATCAGTCCTATATACAGTACTTGCACGCTTATCCTTACCCACAGATGTATGATCCCAACCATCCTGCATACCGTGCAGTCTCTCCTGTTCTAATGCACAGCTATCCTGGTATGTGTTCTGTAACTGGCATTGTACACTAGTAAAGATTTACACACTAACAGTGGAGTAAAACCTACATTTTAATATTGGCTGTTAGCAGCTTCACGGATGACATTTGTTTTGCTTGTTCTTATGCTAGGGAAAGTTCTGCAGATTAAACTGATTTAATACAAGATGTTCCTTTTATGAACTGTCAGAGTTCCCAGTTACAGTTTCCACAACCCCTGACAGGCTGCTGTTGCTGTTAGACTGACAGATAGTTTATTGCCTATAAAAATATTCTAAGCACTTACTGTCAGAACCATTATAGTTACTATTCCTTTCACTTAAGAGGACCCATAAATGTCTGAAATGTCTGTAAGCTCAACCCTCTTTATAACCTCCATTCATCAGGGTGAATTAGCTGAAAAAATCGAAGAACAAAGATACAATTTTATAGTCACGTGATCCATTTTTGATGTAATCCCCTGTATAGGAATCTCTCCACCCCAATGTATAACCAAATGTAAAAACAGTAACTTGATGTGGCATTTATTGTTTATCTGCAGGGGCCTATCTCTCGCCAGGATTTCATTATCCTGTTTATGGGAAGATGTCAGGGAGAGAAGAGGCGGAGAAAGTCAATACCAGCCCTAGCATCAACGCAAAATCAACCACTGAATCTAAAGCACTGGATTTGCTCCAGCAGCATGCCAACCAGTACCGCAGCAAGTCCCCTGCTGTAAGGCTTCATCTGTTGTTATTGAACAGCAATACATCTGGGGTTGGGTAGGGAAAGGGCAGAGAACATCATCCAAACATGTGCATAGTCAAGCTATGACTATATTTTTAATATCTGCATCTAAATCCAAAGTAATTTAAAATCAGGGTGCTTCCCTGGCATATACTGGAAGTGACAAGTATAATAGGATTCTTGCTAATATACTTCCTAATATAAGTAGCAGATTTATATGGAAATCCAGATTCATAGATAGCTCTTGGTACATGGTACGCTTTATTAAAGTTTGCCAAGAAGATCCTGTTTGAAAACAGATAATGAGATTAAAAAGTTGAACTACGGGATTTGGTAATATTCCCTTCAATATATTTGCTGCGGAGCTGTTATCTTCTGAATAGCAAATTACTAAAATCCTGTTTTGGAGACTTGCATGTCAGAGTAAACCGTGTTATTTTGCCTTCAGATAAGTCAGTAAAGTTGTAATTGATGAAAGATAGTTTTGAAATAGCTCTCCTGCTCCTGAGAGTTGGTTCAGTCCCCAGTGCAAATGAAAGAAGTCCAAGGACTGATTTACACCGGCTGCCACCAGCTCAAATAGGCTGTTAGAGCAGCCAGGAATCAGCCGGGCATAAGGGAGCCTATAGGCCACCTCCTCCTGCAGAATTGGTGGGAGAAGAGGTGGTTTGTGGCTGCTGTGTGATGCCTGAGGATCCCTTTATCCTGAGAGTATGGCTACACCAGCCTTAGGGCAGCTTTCTATTCTGGGGAGCAAAGCAAATCCGCTCCAGTTTACTGGAGAATCAGATCTCATAGTTCGTGTTTAAATGTCCATTGCTAGATACCCAGAGTGAGTGTATTGGTTGTGATATTCTCAATTTAAAAAATATTATATACATTTTCTTTTACCTTTTTATTGTCAGCCTGTGGAAAAATCTACAGCTGAGCGTGAGCGGGAAGCAGAGAGGGAGCGAGATCGTCACTCCCCCTTTAGCCAGCGGCACCTTCATACACACCACCACACACACGTTGGAATGGGCTACCCACTTATACCTGGGCAATATGACCCATTTCAAGGTGAGCTGTGGCTTCTGACTGTAGGATCGATGTGTCTTTTAAAGTCATTTAATTGATGTTGCAAGTGTGATGTGAAGCTATTTTAATAGAAACCCGTGTTTTACGGAAACCAGAAAAAATAGTTTACATCTAGGGAGAAGGTTTGAAAACACTCAGCAAGGACTAAGCTGGTAACACCAAATGACACTATAGCTACAGCTTCATGCTTGAGTAATACTGTTTTAGAACTCAACCACTGATTGCCAGTAAATTATTAAAATTTTACTTGTCAGCTAGGATATCATTCACATGAGTATTTTCAACGATAATAAAAACTGACACTAACTGATTAGAAAGACCCAAAGGAGGTAAAAAAATAAACTTTTTTACACAATTAGTCTTGTGTAAACAATGGAGAGAGCATGGCAAAGAGAAAAGCTTTTAATTTTGAACAAATTTTATGTACAAGAGAGACCCTGCAGTCAACCTTGAGATTTTCACAGCTACAGCTTCTCAATAGCACATGATCTGTTTTTATTTAGGTGAATTCAGCACGTATTGTTGCAGTCAAGGAAAAAGAAGCACAATAAGAGATGCATGAAAGATCATTCATTCTCTCTTGATTTACCCCAGGTTTTCTTCCTTTTCTGACACTGTTCTAGCAGAATTAAGATTTCCTCCCCTGCAGTGAAGTACACACTAGTACAGTTTGTAGCTAAAATGACATTAATTCATTGTGTTCTCTCAGTGCCTTAGAGTCATTTTCCTATGCAAAAGTCTTGAATATTTCTAAATTGGATTCAGTGATTCCATACGCCTTATGGGATGCATTATGCTCATTCAGTGGGAGAAATTTAAAATGATAAGTTACTACGGAAGTATTGTATTCCAAGCAGCTAGCATGTCGTTTCTTTAATTCACTGTGACTTTTGATTCTTGTTGTTTCCTGGTACCCATTATTTCAACTGAGCTTCCTATTCAGGAATTCATACAAACCGTTTAGCACCATGCAGTGCAGTGCTTGGAAAGAAATACAATAAGGTAGAATGCCATATTTTCTTGTAAAATGCCTATTAAGGAGAATTCAGTACATTATATTAAGGCAAATTGGTCAGACCAGGCAAATTGTCTTACCTCTCTTACCTGAAATATTTGATGTATGCATCCTGCAAAAAGTGATTGGCTGCTATTTATGGTTTTTGAACTGACGACAATACTTATCTTCCTGAACACCATAAAATCCAAAAGTATATCCACAGTCTTCTGTTTCTTCTTTCCTTCAGGGTTGACCTCTGCTGCCCTTGTTGCCACTCAGCAGGTGGCTGCTCAGGCATCTGCATCTGGTATGTTTCCTGCACAAAGAAGGTAAATATCTTGTAACCCTTGAATTATACTTACATAGACATCTTAATAGGGAGGGAGGAAGCAAATTATAGGTTTCTAAGACTGGAGATCTGCATCCTTATAGACAGCAGCTTTTATTGAGAAGGGAGGGGGGTTTTTTGGTTAATTGTAGCTCTATTCTTCCGAACAAGACACTTGTCGTTGACCCTCATACTATAATCATAATGTAGATAATTAATCAATGAAATAGACTGCTTCTTCTCTGAGATTTTCAGAGAATATCCTTTACCTCTTGGTACTATTAAAGTAAAACAAGTTATTATGAAGTATATAATTAGGATTCAAAATATTTTCATAAAAGGCAAGCAAGGGATTCATTTTGGAGTAGATCCATCTAAAGTTGAGTAAACTTCTGCTCTTATGTATAAGTACAAGTCTATCTGGCTTCCTGATTTGCAGATACTTTTATTGGAAATAAAATATTTTTAGAAGGTACATTAAAGATTATATTATTTTAAAGTTACCTAAGAATCAAATGTAAACGGTTTACTTGCTTTTAAATAGAATTTACTTTTCAACCTCTAAAGGAAATGGAAACCTGATATATAATAAAAATTCTGTCTTAAGTGAAAAGCTCAACTCTGCCTTAACAATGGAGTATCCACAAACACTTCCAGAATAAATCTTACGCACTAAAATTACCAATTTTCATGACTTTATCACAAGTGCCGTGATATATGGTGTTTTTCTTAAAGTCCCAGCTCCCCAGAGGCAGTGATTACATGAGAATCTCACCTTTCATTTGAATAAAAAGCAAGTTTTTAGCACTCAGTGTTGTAGAGACAAGCCTGAGCACATGACCCAAGTGCACCCTAAAGGTTCAGAAACTAGAAGAGACACAAACTATTCCTTTCCCCCTCTCAATTTTATTATTTTTAAAAAATCTCATGATTTGGAGCAGGGGGCTAGGTTTGGCAATACTAATTACATGTGTTTAGTTTCACAGTTTTTGTGCATTTCAAGAGTTCAGAGTTAAATGATGGAAAAGGATATCCTACTAAAACCTCTTTTTTCTTTCTTTCTTTTTTTTTTAGAGAATGAGGAGTTTGGAAATGTACATTGTCATGTGACTGGATCACATGAGGAAGCGCTTTATTACAGACATCAGTTCCATGGTGTTAATTTGAAATGCCTTAATGGCAGGCAAAAACCAGTCATTTCGTTTTTGTAAATTGCAGATTTTATCACAGAGTAACAAATGTTGCTGTAATTAGACTTCTGTTTTTATATATATATATATATATGTGCGTATATATATATATAAATATATATATATTCTTTACTTTTTTTTGTATCGGTAACCAGGCTCGCACACTGGGTCTGCTGCTAAGTTGCAAACCACACAATAAAGGAAAAATGTATTTGTCATGTTTAGAAAAATGTTAACCACAAAAGGCCGGTTTTTTTTTTTTTTTTTGCTTTTTGCTTTTTAATTGTAAATAAATAATATTATGTATCAGTGTGCCTGAACCTTGCATACCCTTCTAATATTGCCCACAAGCCCTCAGAGAGGCTAACTGTGATGATGACACTTTGGTACAATTTAGATGTCTATTTGGTGGCTCCTGTTAAGATGCATCAGTGTAAAATGTTACTGTACTCACTGTTTCATTGTAATTGTGTATTGTGAAAAATATACATTTGGAAGGCATGGGGTTGCCAGTACCACAAAAACTGTGTTGTACATAATGTATAGATTTTAAATGGGGAAATAATGAGTATCTGTGAATAATGAAATGTCTTTTTTTTTTATAATCTTGAATGGCAAATAACCCAATAGCCTGCATACCAGAAGACATCTGTGATTGTTCTATTACTTGAATAGTCCTGCAGTCTTTTTTTTAATGTTTACAATTATCCAGTTTTAGAAGAGAGACTTTAATGCCATTGCCTGGTTACTTGTTTTATGCTGTAATCTAGTTTATTTTATGTAAAATGTATATTGAATGCTTTCATTTTTATACCTGCCTTAAATAATTTGGCAATCAGAATAAAAAAAAAAAGTTGTTTTTGTACTTTTTGGCGTCTGTCTCACTTTGCTTTCCTCTGCCCAGCTCAGAGAGAGATTGTGTCCTAGTTACCAACAGGTATGTTTGACAGACTCTGGAGGCACTATACAGTTGTTAGTGTCCCCAGAAGGACTTTTGGCTTGGTTCCCAGGCAGCACTCACCAGTCTGGCAGCTAAGCTATCCTTGAATAAGGTGAAGCATGAATCCACACTCTCCATGCCCAGCCTGTTCCATTTTCTCCTTGCCCTTTCTTCCTTTTGGGCACATAGGGCCTGAGCCAAAACTGCAGTTAAAGGAGGTCTTTCCATCTACCTCAGTAGGCTTTGGATCAGGTCCCTAGTACCCATGAGTGATCTTTCTGATATTTACACCTCTAATACCTTCAGCTGAGAAATGACTGGCTGTGTGCACTAGAAATGCTAACCAAACTTTGCCCTGGATTTAACCTGTGCAGCCTTACGTTGTGGAGTTGATTGTGTGTACCTGTGGACAGAACTAGGCCACCTTTATTTTAAATATTCCTACCCATACTACCCAAGAACATGTTGTTGCGTTAACAAGAAACAATGAGCTTAAAGCACTGGGCTTAAATTGCAGCAAGGGAAGTTTAGGTTGGACATTAGGGAAAACTTCCTAACTGTCAGAGTGGTTAAGCATGGGAGTAAATTGCCTAGGAAGGTTGTGGAATCTCTATCACTGGAGATGTTTAAGAGCAGGTTAGACAAACATCGGTCAGGAATGGTCTAAATAATACTTAGTCCTGCCATGAATTCAGGGGACTGGACAAGATGACCTCTCGAGGTCCCTTCCAGTTCTATGATCCTATGGTTGTCTGATAGTTTTGTTCCACTGCAGTAAGTAGAGTACAAAATGATAATAAAATTAATGCATGAAAGAAACAGATGGTTAGCCAGGTTATTTCGGGTGTCAACTTTATCCTTGATTGTGTACCACTGACATTCCTCAGCAAATACAGGGGTGTTTGAACTCTCATTCTCTATTCTGATGACAACTTGCACTGCCAGAGGTCAGAGCTTGTATATGAAGTGGGTACCGTTTTTCTTGCTTAGTGGATACTAAATGCACAAGGGTGAATTAAAGATTCCCAACAGACAAGCATACTTGAATTTGTTATATTACTTTGATGAATCTGCCATTAATGTTGCTATAATTGTTTTACTTTTATGGACATAAAATCAGCCCCCTTAGTGGCTAGTAATAAGGTTTATTGATTTTACTATACATTATTCATCTCTGGGTTGCTCTTATCATCTAGTCTTGAACACATGTGGGAAGCTTGTAGTGCTGACACAGTTCAAATTAACTTAATCAAGAAATGGGGAAAAAAGGATGTATTCCTTGGGGAGGTGGGGTGTCCTTCAAATACAGAATTCTTGACCACTTAGATAAGTGTTGTATTACTTCTACATTAAAATTTCAATTGGTTTTGTATTGAAATGTGCCATTGATTTGCAGCCTTCGCCTTTAACACTTCCACAGCAAAACAGACCTCATATTCACACTATTGGTGATTCTGATTTAGTGTGGCTTAAGAATGAGTGTCCGTAAGTAACCAGAATGAATTACTCTGATTGATATGGGGTAAGCAGCCATTTAAAAGATGATTAATGACAGGGTTTCATTGCAGTCTTTAGGCTGTAAGAGAGGCTAGCAGCCAAAGCCATTCATTTTTTTTCCCTCCACTGACGATTAATCTGTTCTTCCTTCTCTGTGGCTTTCCTTTGGCTTTAACACTTTGAGGGACAAACATCTTTGCAATTGTGAACCGCTAGAAGGAGTACACCATGGCTGACCTCTTCCAAAGCCAGGAAGTGGCCATGCTGCCAAGCATCAACAGTCAGGCACGATATACACTTCTGCCTCAGCTATGTGAAGGCTGAGACTCCAAAAAATCAATGAAGAGAGGAGACAATGTGGGGGAAACTCTCACCAGCCCAGGACCTGTCTGAATACAAGAAAAGTTGGGCCTCCCTGCTAAGCCATCTCCTCACTGGGGGCTTTATCTCTCAGGCTAGGTCTACACAGCAAAGAAACCCACCCGGCTGGCCTGTGCCAGCCGACTTGGGCTAAGGGGCTATTTAATTGCAGTGTAGACTTCTGGGCTCAGGCTGGAGCCTGGGCTCTAGGACTCTGCAAGGTAGGAGGGTCCCAGAGCCTGGGCTGCAGCCTGGGCCCAGAAGTCTACACAGCAATGAAACAGCCCTGCAGTCCGAGCCCTGTGAGCCAGTCTAACGTGACTCCCCTGATGCTGCAGAGTGGCATTTCAGGGGTGTGGTGACAGACACAAGGATAGTCCTGCCCTAGTTGCCGCTAGTGAAATGTATCTCGCTCTGCTCACTCCAGCAGCAACAAGCACCTGCTCCATTCCATCTCTTCTCCAGGGTGACTAATGTACCCAGAAGTAGGTGCTGCCTTTGCTCTTCAATATGATTTTCATCCCAGTACATTCTTGGGCCTGACAACCCCTTCATGAGACCTGAAACCTGTGGAGGGAGTAAAGCAATAAGCGACGGCTTCCCAGTTTGTTTCTTCGTGCTCCCAGGTGCTCTGTGGGAGAGTCCACAAAGGCACAGAGAATCCCAGAAGAGGCGCTATTAGTATCACTACAGGTATACTGACAATTTCAACATCTAACTTTAGTTCTGTTGTCCTTCAGCCTTTCTATCTATCTGTTGAAGGACCATAGACCTCCCTACCTTCTACACCTCCAGAACACCTCTCATCTGTCTCCTGTTTGAGGTCCTACTGTCATCTCAAAATCAACACTTAAAAAAATGGATATGAGAGACCAGATTCCCTTCTTTCATCTGGTCCCTTTTTTGCTGGTCCCACCAGTACAAAGGGACTGTAAAGCCAGCAGAACCAATTTATTGGGAATTCTGCCTGGTATCGGGGAACCCTTAGAACTAGTAGAGCTGGTTCTATGCCAGTCCCTCCAGGTACTTGATATAGTGGTTTGGTTGGAGATAGGCCTGGAGAATCACTACTCTGGAAATTCCTAGGTGGCCCCTGGGGACCAGAGCCAGCCAGTATAGATTAGGGCAACCCTGAATCTGTGTTTAAAATATGTTAGGGATGGGAATGGCATAGTACTAGACCCACGATTGGGGAGCAGCACAGACCTCTTTTATGGCTCCCTACTTCAGGTGCACCCAATGGAAAATGGGAGTAGCAGAGAATGTAACTGCATTGCCTTCATTATTCCTCTCTTTCCTGTCTTTTGTCTATTACTACTGATGTCTACTGCATTTCATCTCCCTGACTGAAAATCTCAGTGTCCTCTTCACCATTTTTTTTCTCTTCTCTCCTACTCCAATCTCCAGACAATAAGTCCTCCAGCTTTTTCCTCTTTAATATCTACCAAAACCCACTCTTTTCTCACTATCCTCACTGCTAAAACTGTATGTATATGCTTGGTTATTTCTCCCTTTGATTACTTCACCTTTCTCCTTTCTGGCCTCTCCTATCGTTACCTTTGCTTTCCAAACTATCCATAACTTCCTCTTCTGCCACACTGACCACAACTCTCCCATATTTTTTCATTGATTTCCTGTCATCTGCATCAAATTCAAGTTTCCTGTCATCTTCAGGACTCTAGAGTTTTTCAACCAGGCATAAATTTCCCCCAATTCCCCTTCTCTCTCTCTCTCTCTCTCTCTCTCTCCTCTCTCTACTATGTCTTATCATGTTGCTCTACCCATCTCTTGTTTTCATTGCAATCTTGGCTCTACAGCTTTTATTCCAATGGCCTATATGCCTGAACCAGTTTCCTGTTAACTGGCCACTAAGTCCCCTCTCTTGCCTTCAAAACACCTCTCTTCCAGGATTCCATCTTCCTTGGTCTCCTCACTCTCCTTTCCCTGCACAGTTGTTCTGTATCATACACTGTGTGTATTTGTCTTTAGGCTCAGATCTTTGGGACAGGGAACACATCTCACTTTATGTTTATGTAGCACTCTGCGCATTTATTGCTCTATATGAATGATTTTTAAAATAACTCATGCTTTTATCTTTTCACTAGATAACACAATATGCTTATGAGTATTTTAAATAGAACAATTACTAACTACTTCTTTATGAGGCCTCGATACTTCCAAAAAAAAAAAAAAAGCTAAAAGGCTTGTTGAATCTGTCTTGTCCCCTTCAAAACTTGGGAAGAAATCACTTCTGTACTGGAATTTTAAAGGAGTTTCATTTAGTCTTTGTTTTCTTAGCCAGAATTGGAGATTTAGTCATGATTTATTGATTTGTGATCCGTCTTTCTTTAGTTTTTACAAAAAGATGGCTGTTCTCAATTTGCCCCAAATTCATCCCTTGGTAAACTCAGAATTCTGTATTAACTAATCTGACGCAATAACTCTTAACTACATTTTCCCTATACCTGATAACTTCTCTTTGGATAGGTCAGCATTTGCTAGATTCCTCAAAATTTCACTCAAATGCACAACCTGAACTCCTACCTTGGATTTCCAGAAGTATTAATAACACACACTATACTTTTCAAGTAAAAGATGTGTTGGTAAGGCATTGTATCTTGCTGAGATAAGAATTATGGTTGTGCAGCTGCACATGATCTGGAAGAATTGTTTGAATGCTGAGGGTTGTTGTATAGTGGAATCGAATGGAAATATATTGTAGATTGGAGGAGAATCTGGGTATATAGGCAGTCCTCGGACTTTCAACACAATTGATTCCTGAAAATTGTGTCTTAAGTTGAAATGTCATAACGTGATTTTCCCATAGAAACAATGTCGGATCGAGCATCATAAAGTCGAAACCGACATTGGAAAGTCAAAACAGGATGTCAGTTTATAAACGTCATAAGTACCATTTGTCATAACTCGAACATCGTAAAATTGAGGACTGCCTGTATTTAGATAGCACGATGTCTCGGTGGCAAAGCATATGAACTGAGGTTGGATTGGATGTTAATGCAGCCTTGACTATATTTCTTTGATTTTAGTGTCTCCATTGCTAGGAAATGCACTAGACAGCCCCATAATTCTAAGTTAACATAGTTTTTGTTTGTTTGTTTGTTGGAGCCTTTCTATATTTCTGTTACTTGTTAACCAGCAACCTAAGATGACTGCATCAGACAGCAGAGAAATACGACTCTAGTAAGTACAATAAACTATCTGTGTTAGTTTAACATAGAGAAGGTCTATGTACAGTATTTCATTGTACTTTGTCTTCATCCTTTTTCGTTTTCTTTCACTATAGGAAATGAAAAATATTGCAGATATGTATTTTCACTAAGCTTTAGGAAAATGGGGTACCCTATTGTCTGTTCATGCACTAATCGCTCATTCCAACTTTGGACCATTCCCTTGGTTCACTTTGCAACTCTCATTGGCCCCAGTGAGAACAGGGAATGACCCCTTTTTGTGCATACAATGTTTACAAGTTGAATCTGCTTCATTATGGAAAAACTGCAAAGATAGTGAATTTTTCACTTTCTTATCTGAGTCTTTAAGGACCATTGATGCACACAGAAAGCCATTAACATGTGCCGTGATTGGATGCTAGACCCCATTAAAATCCTCATGATGGTTGTTAGTATGCTAAATTATTCTTTCAACATCAGTGGCAACTCTGAAACTTCTTAGATGTTCTGATACATTAGCAAACTTTAGGATTTAGCAAATATAATTATTACTTACAGACTCAGAAAACTTATTTCCACCATAATACCATATAAATGTGCATTGGGGACTTTCAGAAGTAGTTTTTATTAAGGTGAATGAACCTTTAGGCACGGAGCTAATACGTGCAGTTCTATATCAGTGGAGTCATATATGTAGTCCTTTCAACACCATTTCCAAGCATTTTGAATGATATAACATTGTACCTTAATTATATGATTTCCATTATTTGAGTTTGCTGATGCTAGAATAGTGCTTATTTATTGCTTTCAGTGTAGTGTTACAATATTTGTTTATGAAACTGAATGGCATAGCAATTCCAGTTAAACATAACCATGAGGAAAGGAAGACTCTCTGAAAGCCAATTTAAATCCAGGGGGGGAGGGGAGAGTTTTAAAAATTGTTTTTGTGAAATATACAGTAAGTGATTTCTGCTTTTCTTTTTTGATTTGTGAGCAGGGTTGTATGGATTCTTTTAGCATGGGTCTATTTTCAGGCTACCTTTCTAATAGAAGGATGTATATATTGCTAAGCTCTATAAATTCACTGCAGGTTATGTTCTTCAGCAACACACTTATTTTCTTGAGTAGCATTAGCTAAGTGTAAAGGGGGGAAAGTGATTTTGTCTTTATGTACTTTAAATAAAACTCTGCTTGGATAATAAACATGAAGTGCTGTATAAAAACGTCCTGGAATTCTCTGGTTGAAAAATCTGCCAAACTGTTAAGGAGCTGCTGTGTGAATTCTGAGTTTTCTGCTTATTTTCAGCCTCTTATTAGTATGATACTGTATGTAAGTGTCTAGATCAGAGGTTCTCAAACTGTGGTCCGTGAGCTCCGTTCAGGTGGTCCGCTGATAGTTCCCTATAAGGTGCGCACCTGGGCGGCTGCACACGAGAGAATGAAAGGCCACACACCTAATTAGTGGAGCCGCACAGGAGGGGCTCCACTAATTAGGTGCCTGGACCCTGGAGAAGACGCACATGTAAGGTGAGGTGGTAGCCTTGAGGCGAATAGGGGGTAGGTGGGAGGGAGAAGTGGGGTGAGAAGAGGGGGTGGGGGGAATTTGGGATGTGCAGGGCTGCAGCGGCCAGAGAAAGAGGTGATTTTTCCCAGCTCCAGGGCTGCAGCTGCTGGGGAGAGACAGCCCTCCTTCCCAGCCCTCCTTCCCAGCCTCGACAGGGGGGCTACCACGGCAGCGGAGAGAGGGCACATCCATGGCGTTGGAAAGGTAAGACTACTGATATTAAAATATGAGCTGTGTGCTTTTATTTGTAGAACAAATACAGTTAATTACGTTTTTTTATATATCTATATATAGTGCTTTTATCCAAAGTGCGTTATAATATAGTTAGCTAACGGTACAAACAACATTTGGAAAGATCATTAAGTGGTCCGCCGAGATCCTCAGCAATTTTCAAGTGGTCCAAGAAAATTTTCAAGTGGTCTAGATACTATCGTTTGCTTGGATTTGATGGTTAGCATGCCCAGCTACAAAAAGATCATCTTACTAAGGGTAGAAGTAACTTTTGGGGCCAAATTTCCTTTTTGTATGGACGACTGAAAATCAGAGAAGTTTTGTAATTGACTTTCATGGGAGCTGGATCATGCTCTGTGGGCTCAGTTGTGCCTTTTAGGTACTGGATCACACTAGGTGCATCGTGAAACCTCACTGCTCTAGGGGCAGCTCGCTAAGAGAATACAACATACTGGTTAACCTGCTTCTTGACCAGCTGGTTGTAGGGGCTTGGCCTTACCTCCTCCCTGCTCCCTTTTGCGTGCTTTGTTTCTCAGGATGCAGTAGGATATAGCAGATCCTGGGTTTGGGGCGGGGGCGTGGAAGCAGGGATTGTGCTGTACTTATTCATTGCACAGGGGTGGAGGAGGGAGACCTTTTGTATCCTTGCCTTGCCTGTCTCTGCTGCAGCTGAGCCTAAATGAGTAAATCTTTAAGTAATGCTGGGCCATATCATGCCATTGATTTTTAAACAGAACTCCCCAATGAAAAGATTGCTTAGCAATCAATGCTGTGATGGCCTCTCCCCTCCATTTATTGTAACATATTAATTTAATGCTTATTCTTGCCTCCAGTTTCTGCTCTGCTAATTCAGAATCATCCCACTTCAATATGAGTTGCCTAGTTCTAGGGTTTTCTTTATCAGAGACAGGTATTTGTTCGCTGGACCCTCAGCTTGTGTAAATGGCCGTAGCTCCATTTATGTCAGCTAAGGACCTAATCCAATGTTTGGAGTAGTGATTCATTGCTCCAAAGGGTAAGGAAGGTTCAGCAGGAGTTAACATAATCAGTTGGAAGTCACTGAAAATAATAAGTCAAACTCTGCTGTTCATTATAGTAATAAAAATTCCTTTAAGAAAGGTGGGATTACACTGGTGTAACTAAGGGCTGGTCTACACTAAAGCTGTAAATAGACCTATATTACGCTACTTCAGTTACTTAGGGTTGACTTGTCGCAGTGTCTACACCACACTGTTTCGACATGAGATGCTCTCCTGCCAACTTACCTTATGCTTCTCGGAGAGCTGGAGTACAGAAGTTGACAGGAGATTGCTCTACCATCAACTTAGCGGGTCTTCATCATACCCGCTAAATCGACACTGTTGCATCCATTGCAGCAGTGACAATTTAGCTGTAAGTGTAGACATGCCCTTAGATATGAATTTGGCTCACTGAACTAAGCTAATCAGTGCTATTAATAGACTTTTAGTGTGCACATGTGAACAAAACAAGGGAGACAAAGTTGGACCATTAGCTGAAAATCTGGCTTTTGACTCCTAAATCCCCCAGAGTTCAGGACATTCTGATCCATAATTTTGGATGAGCCTATTATAGACATAGGTAACTTTGCGCCCAGTTTGACACAATTAAATATTTTACAGGTAAAATTGGATAACGTGGATGCAGCTGATACAGACGCAAATTTTGCAGGTGCCATTCAGGCAAGCATATATGCAAATTTAGCCTTACATGTTTGTTCTGGGGCTCCATAATGTAAAGCGCCTTCCAATTAAAATGGCTCACATATTCCCTGGTGTTTCAGTCGTGCATATTGCAAATGTATTTCGCTGTGGGATTTAGGTGTCTTTGTTACATATACACACAGATAAAGGGAGAGACTGCATTTAAGAAAATCTACAGCTATATTTTAAAAAAAAACTTTCGGTTGCCAACAAGCAATGATGAATTTCTCTACTGTTTAATAATAAGCTAGTTAAGATACAAAAGAGAACAAAGAATTATTTTCAAAAGCCATTGGTAGTTACAACATAATGGTTTCATTATCTAAAGTTCATTCACAACAAGGACAAAAAAACATCCCTCTTGTGTACACTGAAGTGCTTTTCGTTTTTGAAAAAAAATCAATACCATATTCACACTAATGTTTGCTTGCATAAAATATTGACCGAAGTCACACTGGGTTTTACATAAAGACTTGAAAGCAATCTTGATTGTCTGAAAGGTTCTAATTGTTTTTTTTTTCCCATCCTGAAAGAGTAATGAAAGGACAACTTAAAAAAGCAGAATTACATAGTTATTTTATAACTGGCACTAACAAATTTCACCCATTACCATGTCTATTCTGTAAGCAATGAACGTGTGGCTCCCAATTAATCTAGTGTACCTCCAGGCAAGGTCTAAATCAGCTGTATACAGCTAAAGCAATTTGCACACAGCTACAAGCAAATTGGAAAATAAGTGTTTCCCACTACTGCCTATCTTTTCAAGCCAAATACACAATCAGTATTCTGACAGCAGCGTTTTATCATGTTCTTTGCAGCTATCAATTTTAATTATAACAATTATTGATTAGTTGGGAAAGTGAATAATCTAATGATCAGATGAGGTTGGTGAGGCTGCGGGGATCTTTTTTACTTTTATGCAGAGGTCCATTCAATGTTAAGAAATATCAGCCAGAGAACATAACTGTATCACACCGCTGAGCTTACATAGCTGTAATTGAGGCTGTGCCAGTGGATTTTACACTGAACTGCTCTTTTTAGGATTTTAAAATTGTGCTGCAAAAATCTAATATAAACTGAATCATGGCATATAAGGGATCAATCCAGAAATTTAGGCCCACATTTTCAAACATATGCACTTAAAGCTATGCACCTACATTCATTTTAAAGCACCTAAATAAGTGACCTGCTACACAAGTGATGCTGAACACTCACAGCTCCCCATTGACATGGGCTATTTTGTTAATTTATCTAATTTTAGGCACAAGCTATTTGTTCTTCTGGTTTGATCCCTCAGTCAAAACAGAGAGGAAAGAAATATCCAACCCTTGCTTGAAAGTGCATGGGCATAAGAGAGTTACTTCAATTCAATTTAATAAGCAAGATATAACAAAACCTTCTAATTAGAGCTGGCACTCAGCCATCAAGTTTGCATCTAAACTTTTCCAAAGTCTGGTTCCAACCCTTTGGTCTACCCCATCTCTGCCATCCTCTTTGCCATGTTGCTGAAGATCTCTTTTTTACACTTTCATTTTGGTTTGAGCTATTCAAAATATTGAGCTGATGTTACTGTAACATAAAGAAGATGTTCAAGGATACTGTAAACTGTCTGCTTCTGCTAAGGCTGAAGATATTAGCATGACCATGAGAACCTCTCCGACATCTCCTCCTTCACAGCCATAACCTTGGATTTAGATTCTAATGCTCAATCCCATGATGTGCCCAGCACCTTCTGCAAGGTAAGGAGTTTCCAGCTCCAGCTGAAGTCAACAGAAACTGAGGAGACATTTTGCAGGCTCCGAGAGCACTCAGCAGGATCAGATTCTTGGTTATCAAATTAACCATTTTGATTGATGTTGAATGTAAGGCAATGTAATTGATAGATGTGATAAACAGCATTTCAGATACAGCTACAAATACGGGGTATACAACTTTGGAGCTGGTGCACTGCATGGCAGCTCAGAAGCTATGGCAGGCTACTACATCAAAGAGGTTAGCCCCATCAGTAAAGAAGAAGAAGAATATATTTTCAAAGAAAAGCACAAGGTTTTAGTCATACAACTCCCACTGATTTGGATAAGAGTTTGGCAACTAATAATCTGCTTATAAAGTGTAAAGGAATACATCCTTAAATTAGGCAAAATGCCACCCCTACTTAATCAGGAGCAGAAAAATATGCTTACAGCTTCTGACCTTGCAATGAAAAAAACAAAAGAAAAGAGATCAGACATGAAAAAATCTGAAGATACACACATATACCACGAATGTGCTTAATACATGCACATATACTTTTAAGAGCAAAATTAACATCTAATAACAACAAATATTAATAGAAACCATATCTTGTTTTGTATATACAGTAGAACCTCAGAGTTATGAACACCAGCGCTATGAACTGACCAGGAAACCATTTACCTCATTTGGAACTGGATGTACACAATCAGACAGCATCAGAGACAAAAAGAAAAAAGAAAATTGAATACAGTAGTGTTAAACATAAACATAAAAAGGAAAGTGGCATTTTTCTTCTGCATACTAAAGTTTAAAAGCTGTATTAAGTACATGAACATTTCAGAGTTATGAACAACCTCCATTCCCGAGGTGTTCATAACACTGAGGTTCTACTGTATATATAAGATCACGTAATGATTATATATATAATCAGAATAATGGGACTGGAATAGACCTTGAGAGGTCATCTAGTTCAGCCCCCTGAACTCACGGCAGGACTAAGTATTATCTAGACCAGCCCTAAAAGGTGTTTGTCTAACCTGCTCTTAACAATCTCCAATGATGGTGATTTCACAACCTCCTTAGGCAATTTATTCCAGTTCTTAACCACTCTGACAGTTAGGAAGTTTTTCCTAATGTCCAACTGAATCCCCCTTTGCTGCAATTTAAGCTCATTGCTTCTTGTCCTATCCTCCAAGGTTAACAAGAACAATGTACCTCCCTCCTCCTTATAACAACTTTT
Source organism: Lepidochelys olivacea (assembly GCF_965140295.1). Lineage (NCBI taxonomy): Eukaryota > Metazoa > Chordata > Testudines > Cheloniidae > Lepidochelys > Lepidochelys olivacea. The sequence continues at coordinate 79,969,524 of NC_140415.1, read as the reverse complement.
TATATACTTGAAAACTGTTCTCATGTCCCCTCTCAGTCTTCTCTTTTCCAGACTAAACAAATCCAATTTTTTTCAGTCTTCCCTCATAGGTCATGTTTTCTAGACCTTTAATCATTTTTGTTGCTCTTCTTTGAACTTTCTCTAATTTTTCCACATCTTTCCTGAAATGTGGCGCTCAGAACTGGACACAGTACTCCAGCTGAAGCCTAATCAGTGCAGAGTGGAGTGGAAGAATTCCTTCTTGTGTCTACTATCAGGAATGATCAAGTTGCAAATTTTCTAGACCGGTGATCAGTGCAGGGAGTGGATTCAGTGGATCACGGCTGAGTACAAGAAAACCAGAACCACACCTCAGGCAGCTTCCCGACATTGTACTCATTTTATGAGGAATTTGACCAAGTTCTGGGCACAGTGCTGAGCACGAAGCCAATGGCGGTGCATGATAACCTGGTCAGTCAGGCTGGTGACCTGCTGGCCCCATAATCCAGCAGCAGATGCCAAGTGAGGTGCCAAATGAAGTGACAGTTGTTTAAAGGGGTCCCAGAGGACACTTTGGAGCAGCCACAGAAGAAACACATCCTGGGGCCATACTCTGAGGAGCTGTTTGATGCCTCCCTAAGGAACAACCCACCATGGAGCCTGGTAAGTTTCTGACTCCATTTTAGTGTTTTTTGATATAGTAATGGGTGAGAGTCCTCCTCTGTGAACCAATGCAAAAATTATTAAAAGCCCCGACTAGCAGCATTTATCCGCTAATGCCAGATTGTATGCCAGCGACTTGACTTCCTCCTGCATCATGTGGAGTTCAAAATGCCAACCAGGAAATGCAAACAGTAAAAATTGCCTTGAAAGTGAATTTTGAGTGTAAAGGTGCAGATTTTTCTAGGGCCATTCTTGTTTCTTAAAAATAATAACCTTATATTGCCATGCCTGTAAATATGCCGCTCTGTAGCCACTCAGTGGTCTATTGGGATGCCTGGAAACAGCAAACTGTGGGGTGGGGGAAGGTGGAAATGTGTGTTGTTTACAAATCTAGTTCATTTCTATTAGAGGTAATCAGTGATGAGCTGCCAAAATCTTAACAACCGATTCCCTATAAAAAGTTCTGGTTTAAGGGATGTGCCACAATATGTATTTTTTGTACCAGTAGGGTTACCATATGTCCGTATTTTCCCGGGAGGAATTTTTAAAATTTAAAATTTAAAAATTCCTCCCAGACGACGATTTAAGAACCAAAAAGCCTGACCTATCCAGGAAAATACGGATGTATGTTAACCCTGCCTAAAGTTCTTTTTTAAAAAGATGGGCCTGAACTAGAAATGAGCTCCGTTTCACATGTGTGGGTCCCCGCCACTCCCTGGGGGTGTGCTAGGGTGACCAGATGTCCCGATTTTATAGGGACAGTCCCGATTTTGGGGTCTTTTTCTTATATAGGCTCCTATTACCCCCCACCCCCGTCCTGATTTTTCACACTTGCTGTCTGGTCACCTTAGGGTGTGCACATTTGTGGGTCCCAGCTGCTCCCTGCCCCCCTCATTGAAGCAGGTGTGCAGGGTTACTGCCCTGGGAACTGCAGGGCACCAGTGGACGTGGGGCCAGCTGCAGACAGGGGCATGGGGCATGGCTAGTTGGAGGCAGGGGGTGTGGGGCTGGCTGGAGGCAGGGCGGGGGGCTGCGGTAGAGGTTGGCTGGAGACGGGGTATGTGGGGCTGGCTAGCTTCGGGCAGGGGGGTGCGGCAGGGGCTGGCGGGAGACAGGGCAGGGGGTGCGTGTGGCAGGAGTTGGCTGGAGACAGGGCAGGGAGTGCGGCAGGGGCTGGCTGCAGGCAGGACGTGCAGGGGTAGCTGGAGACAGGGGCTGGCTGCGGGCAGGGAGCGAGGGGCTGGCTGGAGGCAGGGGCTGGCTGCGGGCAGGGGGTGCCGGGGTGGCTGGAGACAGGGGCTGGCTGCGGGCAGGGAGTGCAGGGCTGGCTGGAGGCAGGAGGTGCAGGGGTGGCTGGAGGCAGGGGCTGGCTGCAGGCAGGGGGTGCAGGGGTGGCTGGAGACAGGGGCTGGCTGCTGGCAGAGAGTGCGGAGGTGGCTGGAGAAAGGGGCTGGCTGCGGGCAGGGGATGCGGGGCTGGCTGGAGTCAGGGGCTGGCTGCAGGCAGAGGGTGCAGGGGTGGCTGGAGGCAGGGGCTGGTGCGGGCAGGGCAGGGGGTGCGGCAGGGACTGGCTGCAGGCAGGGAGTGCGGGGGTGGCTGGAGGCAGGGGCTGGTGCAGGCAGGGCAGGGGGTGTGGCAGGGCCTGGCTGGAGACAGGGGCTGGCTGCAGGCAAGGGGTGCGGGGGTGGCTGGAGGCAGGGGCTGGCTGTGGGCAGGGAGTGTGGGGGTGGCTGGAAGCAGGGGCTGGTGCGGGCAGGGGAGGGGGTGTGGGGGTGGCTGGAGGCAAGGGCTGGTGCGGGGGTGGCTGGAGGCAGGGGCTGGTGCGGGAAGGGCAGGGGGTGCGGCAGGGCCTGGCTGGAGGCAGGGGCTGGCTGCGGGCAGGGTGGTGGGTGCTCACAGGGAGAGCGGCTCGGAGCAGCCCGAGGAGCAGGACGCAGCCCAGGCCCAGCAGAGCAGCCGGGGACCCACCAGGCAGCAGCAGGAGCCCCAGGGCCAGGGGTTGGGGGAGCAGCTGCAGCAACAGGGCTCGTGCCCAGGGCCAGGTGGCAGCCCACATGGCTCCCACAGTGCAGCGCCCCCGGCGGCCAGAGGAGGAATTACATCACTTCCCAGCTAGAGCCCATCAAAGCCTCAGTGCCCCCTGCAGGGAAGCGGGTTAACAACCGGTTCTAAAATTTAACAACCGGTTCGTGCAAACTGATGCGAACCGGTTCCAGCTCACCACTGGAGGTAATCCATGTAGTCCAAAGGTGACAACAACGTTCGTCCCAAATACAACTGGGCTTTGAAATTGTGCTGGAGGGGGCAGAGGAGGAAAGCTGTGGAGTTCTGAGTGTTTGCATGCAGCCATAACGGTCTAAGCCACGAGGCGGCTAATGTACCATTCTGTTGATTCGGGGAAGGGCGTATTTTCCAGGGCCACGTCGGTAGCTGACAGGTCCATTCCACTTATAGATGTGCTGTTCAGTAGCTACACATTTGAATACTTTGGTTGCATACACTGTTGGTTTCCCACCGTCAGTTTGGAATAACATTTGCCTTTGCCAGTGAGGCATCCTTTGTTATGTCCTCCAAAATGTGGAAGTCCTGAAATGTTAGAAAAAAGTTTTTGTAGCACAGCCACTGATGACACTCTCCCACCCACGTACTTCTGCACTTTTTAGAAATAAAAAAACAGCTTTGAATTTTTAACTTACCATTGTCTCTGCACTGCTTTCGCTTCAGTTAATCAGGGTTTGTCCAGGTAGCTTCTATGGACTGAAGCATCCCTTTCACATATACTGAAGTATAACTTTATGCCCTTGAAATTCCACAAGGATTTTTTCTGTGCTCCTGCAATGAGCTATTTGAGACAATAGCAGTCTGTGGCCCATCCTATTCCAGGCCCCTCAGCCTCTACAGCCTGCAGCACCCCCACAACTCGCCCACCAAAAGCCTGGGCCAACGTACCTTCATGGACTGTTCCAAGAGCAAACTTTTCCCATGTTGAACTTATGGTTGAGGTTCTGGATAAGGCCAACAAGCACGTCCAGTGTCAAAGACAGAGGGATTTAAGGCTAGAGGAAAGGCATGTCTGCAGGCAAGAGGAAAGGTTCAGGCTGGCTGCATAGCTTGAGGACAGGGGTATCAGCACAGGAGAGGAACTTGCTTTGCAGTTCCTGGAACAGGAAAAGCTGCTAAGGGAAGAGGACAGAGTCAGCAGAAAGAACTGTTTGAGTGGCTTATATCACTAATGGCCACCAGAGTGCCAGCTCCTGTTGCATCATCCACACCATGGCCTGAGTCCCCTGCACGGTACCCTGTGATGTTGTCAGCAATAGCTTGGAAAACTCCATGGCTGGATGGCCCATGCAAGTAGTGCCCATGAGCGGCTAAGCAGGGCAATTTTGCTCCTTGAAAACCTCCATACTGACCCCCTCCTCTGTGGATGCCTTCACTGCCCTGCCCCAGCATCAAAAGCTCATCAAATAGGGAAAGAAGAGAATGGAGGGTGGGGGACAGGGGACCTGCAACAGTTGGGGGCTTCTGTCCTGCACATGGTTTTACTGTTTGCACTTGTTTATGCACCTTTTTATTTATGTATTTATTTATTTTTCTGAAAGGTTTTGTTGTTACAGGTGTTTTGGCAATGGCAGGGAGCCTGCCTGGCAATGCGTGAATGTTGTACTTTTGTAATACATGTTTATAAATAAAGCTTTTTATTTTCATCAAGAAAGTTTATTGCTATCACTGCATTGCATCATACAATGTGTATTTAATATAATAAAGATAAACAGATGGGTCAGAGACAATTAGGAATTAGTAAGCAAACACTATTCCTCTCTACAGTTAGTTACATCAATCCATACTTCAATCATTTTCTTACATCAATACATATCCTAAATCCCTCTAACCCTCTCCCACCCCATTCATAAGTGGTCATGTCATTCATAAGTACATTGCATGGCAATCTATTCCCCAACTCTACCCAGACACTGAACCCCCGCACAATCAATGAGCCCCATCACCAACCCCACAAGCACATTCTCCAAAGTATTATTCCCCCTCTTCCATTGGGTCATGCAAGTCCATAATGTGCAAGGCATCCCTGTCTTCTGATGCTAGGTGCATCCAGCTCAGGCCATGGTAGGTGCACTTTCTGGCTGAATGTTCCAGTTCACCAGCCCCTCACTGTCATAGGTCCATTCAGGGCTCACCTCTGGCTTCACAAAGATTGAAGCCACATTAATGCACACAGCTTTGATGACATTGGCATCCAAATAGGTCTGTAGACATCACCAGCTGGATTTCAATCTGCCAAAAACAGATTCAACGACCATTCCATACCTGCTGTGAGTGTAATTATACCATTTATTGCCCGGACCACATATATCAGGGTACTTGAATGTAGACTTCCAATGAGTGAAAAAACCTGGCATCATGCAACCCACATTGACATTCATAAATCAGTCTCTGTGCTTCAGGAGGGCCTTCATAACAATGGAGTTAATACCCTTTGCAGTTTAAGTTCTCATGTGCTCCTTAAGTAGAACAAACTATGGGCATGAGTTCCATCAATGACCTCCTAATGCAGTTCAAAAACCTCATTCTCTCAAAGCCAGCCTTCAGGAATTTCTTTTGTGCCCATCACCTTGGGGTAAATCACATGCTTGATTGCCTCAGAAACCTCCTCCACCACTTTATCGACAGTCAACTTTCCAACACCAAACTGGTTGGCAATGGACCTGTAGCAGTCAGTGGTAGTGAGCTTCCAAACTGTAAAAGCAACCCATTTTTGGACCAGCAATGGTGCCCTCATGTGTGTATCTTTACGGCTGTAGGGTCGAGGCAAGTTGTGCACAAAGCTCCAGAAATGTAACTTTCTTCATGCAAAAGTTCTGGACCCATTCCAGGACTGTATGACAACGTGATCCCACCAGTCTGTGCTTGTGACCCTGCATCGGAAGTGTTGGCCTACATAGTGGTCATCAGAGGCTACATCCATTGTCATGAGCCGCATTAGCCAGTTCAAGCTAGCCATGCCTGTGTACTCCTATTCCTCCCTCTTCTACTTCATAAACTCTGTCAGGTGCCTTTGGTGGGTCAGAAAATGCCATGGAAATGGCCATTAGTAGTTCATGGAAGCTCTGCCCATTTCCTGATACAGGAGTGAAAGCACAAGCAAGAATTCTTCAAAAGGTACCTCCTCTAGGTTGCTGGCTCCAGTAGTTGAGAGTGCACAGACCAAAATGACTGCTCAGCAGGATGTGTTAGTGGGCTGTTCAAACTTCCTGTGTTGTGCAGGGTGAACAGTCAAATTTTCCACTGGAGTGGCCACATTTCGGGAGGGCAGTAGGGAGTCTGGGATATGGCTGGTTTGACTCGAGTCTGTTTGCTGTAGTGTAGCCACCAGAGCCCCAGGTTTGAGCCTGGGTTAGAAAATGCTTAAGTTAGGGTTAATAGTGAGTATAAATGCTGAAGCTCTGGGTTCTCTAATCCAGGGTCAGCTGACTCAAGTCCCACTAACCCTGCACTTACATTGCAGTGTAGACAAACACTGAATGGACTCTGGCCAACCCTATGTTGACACTTCTTAAAAATACACAGTCTTCACTTAATTACAGGAGATGTGGAAGAACATGCCTGCCTGTGGCATAAGATTTGGGAGGATGATCCGCATCTTTATACAAATAGATTCAGTCACCTAGCAATATTTTTTCCCCCACGCAAATTTTCCCTACTCTTAGGAGGAATAGATCACGGGAGAGTCTTGTGCATGTGTGCACGTAGCTGGTTTCATCCCGGTTCACATTAGTGCTGCATTTGTAGCATGTGTTCCTATGTGGCAAGAAATCATGACTGGCTAAAGGCACCCACCAGAATTTGGTCCGTTAACTAATAAAAATTCCGAAAGTTACATGTAATGTTTAAGCCATGCAGCTGAATATTTACCTTTGGATTTATACATTTCAGAGATCCTAATAAGGCTCCTGTATAGTGTCTCATCCCGTTTTTATAGATATCAGTACTATTAATACAAGACAACTTCAAGCACATCTGGACAATGAGAAAAATAAGACAACCACAGGCTGTCCTTGACAGTGTTATTGCTAAACCTGACCTAGCCTGACTAATGTATTCATTTCACAAGGACGTAAGTCTCTCACACTGTTTTTGTTATATGATACTGCATCTGTAAAGGCTTCTTTTGAAAACGAGCAGAAAATTAGATCTGAGGCAAGTTTGCTTGAATGAAGTCTCATTAAAAAGCTTAAGGTTAGATTTAATTTCATGGTTAGGGATATTTCAGTACTTTTAAAAATACTATTTTCAGATTTGTGTGCAAGTCTGCATAGTTTATTCTAAACTGTCATCATGGTTTGGATATTTTCACACAGCTGAATTTCAAGTTACATTTTCAAGAGGTATATGTTGTAGTAATTTACTTTTTCACTCATGTGAAGGCTGATGGGTTTTTGTTTGTTTGTTTGTTTTTTGGTGTTGTATAGGTGGGGATTAGAGAATCTCATTACCAGGTACAATTTTTTTAGTTGTGGGAGAAGAACATTCCTATAAATCAATGGGCTAAAGTAAGCCCCAGTACAAACAAACCCAGGTTCCACTGGCTTCAGTTGGAGTTACAATTCTGCCAGGGTACAATTTGATTCAATGGCCTGTTTCCACCACCATTGGTGTAATGATCCCCTTTAGCCAGAAGGGACTGCTGCAGTAGAATAAGGGATTGCCCCTATTTGAGAACAGGTACTGTGTAACTTGCAATTGTTATTAGGGATTCCATCAGGGGAGGCCAGCTTTACAATAGGGCCTTGTCTCACTAGAACAAAAGGTTTCAGAGTAACAGCCATGTTAGTCTGTATTCGCAAAAAGAAAAGGAGTACTTGTGGCACCTTAGAGACTAACCAATTTATTTGAGCATGAGCTTTCGTGAGCTACAGCTCACTTCATTGGATGCATACCGTGGAAACTGCAGCAGACTTTATATATACACAGAGAATATGAAACAATACCTCCTCCCACCCCACTGTCCTGCTGGTAATAGCTTATCTAAAGTGATCATCAGGTTGGGCCATTTCCAGCACAAATCCAGGTTTTCTCACCCTCCACCCCCCCCCCACAAATTCACTTTCCTGCTGGTGATAGCCCATCCAAAGTGACAACTCTTTACACAATGTGCATGATAATCAAGTTGGGCCATTTCCTGCACAAATCCAGGTTTTCTCACATCCCCCCCACCCCCATACACACACAAACTCACTCTCCTGCTGGTAATAGCTCATCCAAACTGACCACTCTCCAAGTTTAAATCCAAGTTAAACCAGAACATCTGGGTGGGGGGGGGGTAGGAAAAAACAAGAGGAAATAGGCTACCTTGCATAATGACTTAGCCACTCCCAGTCTCTATTTAAGCCTAAATTAATAGTATCCAATTTGCAAATGAATTCTAATTCAGCAGTTTCTCGCTGGAGTCTGGATTTGAAGTTTTTTTGTTTTAAGATAGCGACCTTCATGTCTGTGATTGCGTGACCAGAGAGATTGAAGTGTTCTCCGACTGGTTTATGAATGTTATAATTCTTGACATCTGATTTGTGTCCATTTATTCTTTTACGTAGAGACTGTCCAGTTTGACCAATGTACATGGCAGAGGGGCATTGCTGGCACATGATGGCATATATCACATTGGTGGATGTGCAGGTGAACGAGCCTCTGATAGTGTGGCTGATGTTATTAGGCCCTGTGATGGTATCCCCTGAATAGATATGTGGGCACAATTGGCAACGGGCTTTGTTGCAAGGATAAGTTCCTGGGTTAGTGGTTCTGTTGTGTGGTATGTGGTTGTTGGTGAGTATTTGCTTCAGGTTGCGGGGCTGTCTGTAGGCAAGGACTGGCCTGTCTCCCAAGATTTGTGAGAGTGTTGGGTCATCCTTTAGGATAGGTTGTAGATCCTTAATAATGCGTTGGAGGGGTTTTAGTTGGGGGCTGAAGGTGACGGCTAGTGGCGTTCTGTTATTTTCTTTGTTAGGCCTGTCCTGTTGTAGGTAACTTCTGGGAACTCTTCTGGCTCTATCAATCTGTTTCTTTACTTCTGCAGGTGGGTATTGTAGTTGTAAGAAAGCTTGATAGAGATCTTGTAGGTGTTTGTCTCTGTCTGAGGGGTTGGAGCAAATGCGGTTGTATTGCAGAGCTTGGCTGTAGACGATGGATCGTGTGGTGTGGTCAGGGTGAAAGCTGGAGGCATGCAGGTAGGAATAGCGGTCAGTAGGTTTCCGGTATAGGGTGGTGTTTATGTGACCATTGTTTATTAGCACTGTAGTGTCCAGGAAGTGGATCTCTTGTGTGGACTGGACCAGGCTGAGGTTGGTGGTGGGATGGAAATTGTTGAAATCATGGTGGAATTCCTCAAGGGCTTCTTTTCCATGGGTCCAGATGATGAAGGTGTCATCAATATAGCGCAAGTAGAGTAGGGGCTTTAGGGGACGAGAGCTGAGGAAGCGTTGTTCTAAATCAGCCATAAAAATGTTGGCATACTGTGGGGCCATGCGGGTACCCATAGCAGTGCCGCTGATCTGAAGGTATACATTGTCCCCAAATGTGAAATAGTTATGGGTAAGGACAAAGTCACAAAGTTCAGCCACCAGGTTAGCCGTGACATTATCGGGGATAGTGTTTTTGACGGCTTGTAGTCCATCTTTGTGTGGAATGTTGGTGTAGAGGTGTGTTTTTTAACACACATTAGTTAACTAACTTGTTAAAAGCCTATCGTGAACAAAGGAAGTTGTAGCTTTTCAAGGTAAGTCCTAGGCTCCCCACTTAGGCTTTACCTTGATATGTTAAAACTATTAATGCCTTGTTTACAATAAGGATGTTAGCATGGGTTAGTTAATCTATGTTAAAATACACCTTTTATCCTAAAGTAGATGTGGTCTAGGTCTCCGGCACATTGCTCTGACAAGTCTCCCTCCCCTTAGTTAGCATCGCTCAGGTTGGTGTGAATAAAGGGCTCTTTGGGACCAGTGGTTGTATGTTTTTTTTGCATCCACTCCAATCTCCCTTCAGGCACACCTGCTATCCGTGCAAACCCTTACGTTAATTAAATTAAAATGGCTATGTTAATGTATCATACACAGTGAGAGGGTAGAAGAGGGGGGTTATAGAAGGAAATATGACCAGAAGGAAGTTGTAAGAAGATGTAGGATAAAGACTGTAAATTGTTCTACTTTATTTTGTACTTTCTTACCCCTTTTGATTGGTTGCTTTTCCAATTACAAGCCCACCCATCTGTCCTCCAAGCATGTAAATTACGCAGATTTACACTCACAGTGCCAGAGGCTCTGCCCTCACTTGATCAGTTCAAATCCAGAGTAATGTCAGGGAAGTCAATACAAATACACTGGTGTAAGGGTATGTCTACACTACAGAGACCATAGAAGCATAGCTATGCCGGCATAGCTATTTTTGTCATAGTTGTAGATTTTTTTTCACACCCCTGAAAATATATCAGCATAACGTTTAAGTGTAGACCAGGCATATGTGAGGGATGAATTTGGCCAAATGAATCAAGTTCAAGCCTAGTGCCATTCCCATAAAAATTAACAGGAGTTGCTCCCACTTATGGCAGAACTGACTTTGCCTTTTAATAAGATAGACAAACAGAAAGAAGGCCACTGTGAAATCTTATCACTGGGGCTGGTATGCAACAGCTGGCACTCCTAAAAGCCAGAACTACTCCCCATTAAAATTTGATTTGCTATCAGTGAGGTCAGAGCACACACAAATACCATTTTAATAAGCCCTGGAGAAGTATTCTGTTTTAAAATAAACCCACTTACCATGTTTGCTATCTACCACATTGGTTGCCAAGTTTTTAAGATTTCACTGGAAACAAAAGGTGGGTTCTGACTACCAGGCCCTTATACAGTCACTGCAAAGCAAGGAAAAGCATGCTTGTGTCACATACTTCAGACCTGAGTCACAGCACAGTCACCAGGAGTTCGGAAACACTGTACAATGCAGCACTGAACCCTGGTGCATGGATGACCTGCTTTAACTAAAGGAAAGAATGCCCCCATTAGCATGTGAGCAAAGGAAGTAAAAATGATCTCATTCATGGGCTTTTCTTCCATTTATGTGAGGGGAGTTGGTCCCCACAGAACAGCACATCGTTCTCTTGGCCACACAGGGTAGTCTGCCTCATTTTCCTCAGTCTTAACCTTTGCCTCTTCCTTGGATTGAAATGTGAGACAATGCCAAGGCTTTGCATTCTTCCTTTATATCTTAGTTACAATAGCGAGGTGGGGTAAGGTTAAAAATGTGTGCACACCCAGAGAGTACCTTGAGTGCACACAACCATTCTGGAATTATTACATGTGATTTGTAAAAATGGTTAAAAGAATAGATTGCAATTTGAAATTCAGGGCCCAGCTGCAGCAGCATTAGCTTAAACCTAAGATATCTAGTTTAAATTAATGATAAAAGATAGCTTCTAAATAATAAAAGTCCCCAAAGCAAAACTTTCAACTAATGCTGCTAATTGCTTTTGAATCAGTTCTTCTCTATATTACCACTTTAGCACAAGAAGCACATTAATTATTGAACAATATGCAAATCATTGTGAAATGAGTAATACATTAATTTACCATCTTTTTTAGATAAGAAATATCTCTTTTCTTTTAAAAAAAAACAATAAAAGCTATTTTTTTTAGGAAAAACCCCAACTCTTAGTCCTCCTTTGTTTTCCATAGCCACAAATATTTGCAAAGAGAATTATGCAAATGAACTGAAAAATGATTTTGTCACTGTATTTTTTATTTAACAATTAATAAAATAAATCTCTTTTTATCATGCCCCTCACTAAAGATTTAACCAGTGTGTTGTAGCTGTTTCACTTGATGGCTTAGCAAGTTGTCTTTTAAAAAGACCTGTTTTGAATTAATTATTTACGACTCTGATAAACTAAGTATTCATAAAACTATGCTGATCCTGCCGGCATGTCACATGAATCAGTATCAGATGCAAACATCTTCAGCTGACAGTCCTCCGGAAAAAAAATTGCAACCCTTTCCCTGACTTTTGTCTTACCAACAGTGCGTAATTTGTAATGAAGGAGGTGTTGGGGCTCAAGCAATTAGGTGCTGGGGCTTAAACAATTTTCTTATATTCGTAACTGATACAGCAAGCCTAGAGGTGCCAGGGCTCAGCCCTGGCAAGCCCTGGCACAAATTCACACTGTGTAGACTGGTAAGCAGTGCTTAAAGATATCAGTAAGAGGAGAAACATACTATACTAGAAATACATTCAAGAAATAACCCTGCTCTTTCACAATTGTTTTCTTCTACACAATCTAGTTCTTCCTTTAACAAATATTCATTATAAGGTTCAGTTGTTTTATGAGACGTTTAGTTTGCTTCACAGAAAATGTATCCAGGTATCAAATCTATGGAGTTTATCATTTTGTGTTTTAGTGCACTGGAAATCCATTGTTTTAAAGGGGCTCTGGCAAGGGACAGTGCCCATCAAGACAAAGATCTTAAGGTATGAGGTCAAAGCACTTCTTCATCCTGGTCTTCGCACATAATGCGCGCGCACAGGTATACATGCATGCATGCACACTGACCAAAACAAACAAACACATATCCAGATTGCCCCCTTGGGAACCAAATTAGAGCAAGAACCACACATGACAGATGCTAGTCACATTGCTTAATGCATTGGAAGGCACTAAGATACCATGTGATGGTAAACACCTTATAAACACTTGATTAGAATGGAAACAAATATAAAAGAACACTGGGGAAAGAACAGAGTGACACCATCAGACCCTCAGTTGCCTTTGAGCAGTACGTTAAAAAAATATTTAAAATTCCCATCATGGGTTTCTCACCTTCCTCCAGATAACTCCATGAGGATTCTTGCTGCAGCCTTAGGTATGCAGTAGCCTCTGATCAAACTTGCAGTGAGCTACCTAGGAATGGAAGAACTTACTTGTCTGAGCTTTCCACCCCCACTGTACTTATTTGCCTCAGCTCTTCACAGGTTCCAAACACAAACTGTGCAGGGAGTCCTTTGGTGCTCTTTTCAACCCAGCCATGACTGGTCAGTTCAGCACTGAGCCAGAATTCACAGCACTAAGGAGCTTAAGGTGAAGATTTGCTTCTAACAATGTTTTTTGTTTGTTTGTTTTTAGTTATGTAAAGAATAAATGTCTCTCACTGAACTCCTCTCTTTTTTTCTATCTTGTAAAACAGAGGTGGGCAAACTATGGTCTGTGGGACCCTCCTGCCTGGCCCCTGAGCTCCTGGCCCTGGAGGCTAGCCTCTCCCCTGCTGTTCCCCTCCCCCGCAGCCTCAGCTCACTGCACTGCCGGCACAATGCTCTGGGCAGCAGGGCTGTGAGCTCTTGCCAGGCTGTGGCTCTGCAGCTGTGCTGCCCAACCTGGTGCTCTGTGCTGCGCGGTGGCATGGCTGGCTCCAGCCGGGCGGCGCACATGCCTGTCCTGCTGCTCTGGGCAACGTGGCTGTATCGCTGCCAGCCACTGGTGCTCCAGGCAGTGCAGTAAGGGGGCAGGGAGCAGGGGGAGTTGGATAGTGGGCAGGGGAGTTCGGGGTGGTGGTCAGGCGGTGGGGGTGTGGATAGGGGTCAGGGCAGTCAGAGGGCGGGGAACAGGGGGGTTGAATGGGGCAGGGGTCCCAGGGGGGCAGTCAGGAAGGAGGAGGGGGTTGGATGGGGTGGGGGGGCAGTCTCGGGCAGGGGTTCCAGGGGCGGTCAGGGAGAAGGGGTGGTTGGATGGGACGGCGGCAGGCAGGCAGGGGATCTGGGGGCGGACAGGGAGGGATGGATACAGCAGGGGTCCCGAGGGAGCTGTCAGGGGGCGAGAAGCAGGGGGGCTCAGCTAGGGGACGGGCCACACCTGGCTGTTTGGGAAGGCACAGCCTCCCCAACTGGCCCTCCATACAATTTCGGAAACTCGATGTGACACTCAGGCCAAAAAGTTTGCCCACCCCTGTTGTAAAAAGTAAGAAGTCATTTAATTCTAATGGATGGCCATGTAGAATGGTCCCAGTCTAATTCCCATTGAAGTCAACATTGTCTTTTTATGCCCTCAGCCAACTTTCTGTTTTTCTGGATATTCCCCAGAAAATTAGCTTCCAAGTTCTCCGTGATCTCATTCCTTCTTATTCATACTTCTTCATGATCCTACCTTCATGCCTGCTTGGTCTGGTCTGATGCCTCCTGCCTCTGTCCTTATCCATTTTTGGTTGCAGAATCATACCATCCTTTTTCTCTTCCCCTGAACTCCTCCTCAGTATAATCCCTTTAAACATACTTTTAACAAAGCTTCCTTTATTGTAAATGCTGGGGATGGCCACATCTATTCCCTCTAATAAATGGCTGGCATTTAAATCTCCTGGACAATATTCTCTTTGTGATGAAATTCCTTAATCCTATAACCTCAATCTTTACTAATTTCTGGATTCTGGAATCTCTAACCCATTCCCAAAATTGTAATTCCTCCAAACTGTGGCTGATAAACCATTTCAGTATTTGTAGCTTATAAAATTGTTAACTAAACCCCTCATTGCCCAGTATATGGGGACAAGTATTGAAGCAAATCTGAACCTGTTTTTTGCAATGCACAGGTTTTTCTCAGCTTCATTACAAATGATTAAAAGGCATTTTGAAATGCTGTATAAATATATCTGCCCCAGTCAGAGCTTCTAGCACCAAGGAAGAAAGAATAGCAGAAGACTCAGTGAAATCAACCAGACACTTCTCAGTACAGATCTAATTTATTTTGGAAGACACTACGATGACGGGGTCTATAAAAGACCCAAAGCTGGGTAGGGAAATTGCTAATACAGTATATTTTTAAAAGATATGCTAAACTATATAGCTTTATGTAGTTAATAGAGTCAAAGACTTCGCAGCCAGAAAGGACCAGGGTACACATGGGGTAACATTGGAACATATGTGTTGTAATTCATTCTGTTTAAAACAGGAAAGTATAAGAACTATATTTTTTTCCCTCCCAGCCTATAGAATTTGCTTTGATGACCAAAGCCAAAGCCTGAAAAAAATGCCAATCTCCATAGGTATGCAGCTCCTAAAGAGTGAGTTTTCTCTAAAATCTCATTACTCTTGGGATTAGAAATAATGATTCCTCCATCTCAGCATTTGTGTTGGACCTTCTACACATACAGACAGACAATAGTTGAGATTACTTGTCAGATTGAACAATAGAAAGGAGTTAGGGTAACCATCAATACTAATTATACTATTTTTTTTCCCTAGGATTGTTTTTCCCATGCTGAGGTTCCCCCCAGTGTTGGGGCACTTTAAATTTCAAGGCCCAAGTGTTTTATTAAAGGAAAAGCCCAGTTCACTGTAAAGAAAACTTTCAAAATATAACTGATGACTAGAAAGTAAAGTGGGTCACAGTGTTTTTTTTTTTCTTTTAAAAAATGACAGTGTATTCATTTGGTCCTCACTACAGCCACCCAGCTTGGCCTTTAGGGCCAACAAAGCCAATCCCGTCCTCATTTTCAGGGCTGGCACTGTTGCCTCAGTTCACAAAACAGGAAACACGATGGGAGCTCAGATTAAGGCAGCCAACATGAGGGCAGAAGAGGCAACCCAGGCTCTCTGTAATGTAACTGACCTCACTGCAGGGTGTTGTGGCACACCAATCTCTAGGTGTTGTTTGGTAATATTCTGGCTGTAGCCTTCAGTGCTCCCAGCAGTAAGCTCTTCAAGCTTTAGCCCTCGATGGGTCCCCAAGAATGCTCACACACTTCAGCAACAGATAGGTTTTCTTTACAAGGGCTGCTAGAAATAAAATATTTGCAATACCTCAGACAAGATTACTTTTGATTACAGGCTAAAGATAAGCAACAGTTCGTCACTCAGCTACTAAAGTCAGTCCGGTCCAGTAGTACGAAGGTGGGGTTTCCTCAGTATAGTGCCAGGGAAACTCCCTTCCGGAGACAACCAGGTACTGGCAGTGCAGATCCACAGGCCAGAGTTCAGTTCTTTGTCCGTCTTGTTCTGATCTGTTTGCTCCTGCCTGCCATGACTAACCACTGGCCTCATTGCCAGTAATGAGCTGCTTCCCAGCCCATCTTTCAGTCCCAACACCCAGGTAGGGTTGCTGTTGCCAGCTGTGAGGTACAACAAAAATGGGCATCTTGGATGATCCTGAGCCCACCACACTGGACATCTGATAGTGTGTATTGAGCACCCTTGCAGATTTCCTGGGACACATTGTAGTTCAGCCTCCAGTTTGACTGTAACCTTAAATATGTCCTTCACCACAAACTGTTGTGTTGGACTGCATCTTACTTTTGTATTAGGAGGAGGGGTACCTAGGTATCAGATCTTAAATGTCAGCAACATCAAGGACTCATCAACTTTGAACAAATCTTCCCTTTGAGAACCATGGATTTGCTAAAGAAGAAGGGCCAGGCTAAAGGAAGATGGTTCTCTCAGTTTGTCTCCAGGAGGTGACATTAGTCACCTGACATGGCATTTGAAACCAGATCTGCTGTCTCTCACTGGCTAAATATTGTCAGGATGCAAAAAGACTGCAGGAAGAAGGGGGAAGAAGAGGCCTACCTGCTTCACACATAGGCTGGGCCTGAGCACTCACAGAGAAGGTGCACATAGATTCAGGAGGACAATGTATAGGTGTTTTTTGATTTTGCATAGATCTGCATGTCTTGTCTACACAGTGAGTTAGTAAGTCACAAGCCAGGTTGTGGATCTATAGCACTCCAGCTTGCCACACACTAATTCATCATGTGGGTGCTAAGTTGCACATAACAGGGTACACACAGAAAATTAATGAGCAGAAAGCTGGTGCACTGTAAATTCACAGCCTGGGTTGCTGTGCACTGATTCACCATGAAGACAAGGCCTAAGAGTGAAGTGTTTGCATGTGTTTAAGAAGTTTCTTTGCTTTAACTGTCACATGGTCCCTAAAGAGTTAAAATCTAAATGGAAGTGTCCCTGAGGGTAGAGCTCTGGGGGAACATGCATAAACTACTTGGGAGATTTTGGGGGTTCAGCATTGGTCTTAGGGCTTAGGACACCTGGACTGCAGGCTTCCATATCCCAAAAAGAGGGTGTCAGACAGGGTGTCTGCACCCTGGGAGTGGGCCTGAGAGGTCTGAACTAAAGAGTGTGTCTGGCCGCTGCTCAGACCCAGTTGTCTTGGAAGCTGAAAGCTGTGGTCACCCCATCTCAAAGAAGACCTTATTACAGTTGGAAAAGATCCAGAGAAGGCCAACACAAATGATTAGGGGTATGGAACAGCTTCCCTATGAGGAGAGATTAAAAAGACTGGGACTGCTCAGCTTAGACAAGAGACAACAAAGGGGGGGGGGGGAATATGATAAAGGTCTATAAAACCTTGGTATGGTATGGTATGGAGAAGGTGAATTGGGGAGTGTTATTTACCCCTTCCAAATAATACAAGACCTAGGTGTCACTGTGTCTCAGTGGGTCACAGCTGAGGATGCCAAATTCAGGATGAACTGCTGAGAAATACTTACCTCAAACTGGTGGTTATTCTATTATTAGATCGACAAAGCCAGAACCAAAAGTAAACTTCTGTCTCACCACACTGGTTAACAAGAAGTCCAAATCTCCTACAATTTTACAATCTCCTAAGGCATCCCAGCCCTTGTTTCACCACTCAGACACTAGACTTAATGATGAGTGGTTATTTAAAACCAATTTAATCAAACAGAGTCCTTCTAGAGATCAGCCACATAACCAGGTGAATATATAACTCAGATCTTGCCCATAATCATGGTGTTGCCAATCCTTTAGTATCCAATATCTAAAGGTTTATTTATAAGAGAAGAGAATGTGAAGAGTGTTAAAGTGATTAAAGAAATCATATACATATAATCCTTGCAAAGTTCTTGAATCATGTTTGTAGCAGCGATATTACAGACTGCTGGCTTATAAAGTCTCTGATAACATCCAAAAGATTGGAAGGTCCTCAGTCCATTGGTTGGAATGCGCCTTTTAGTGTATGTCCATAGTCCAGGGATCAGAGCAGGAAAGAGGTCAAATAAGAGACCATGAAATCATCTTTATACCTTTTCCCATGTGGAGGAAATGCTCTCAGTCTTCATTTGTGGAAAATTACTGGCACAAGATGGAGTCCAGGGTCACATGAGCTAGTCACATGCCCTTACATGCTTTGATGACTCATAGGAGTAGCCATTACCCATATTCTGGCTAAAGCATCTACAGGAAGGCTCACTGGGCAGGGGCAAGCTTCTTCTATAGCTCATTGTGTTCTTTAATGTGTCATCAACTTGAATGGTCCACCCACAATGTGCTAGTTAAACTGGATGTAAACTACCTTGTGGGTGTTACACCAGGAGCAAACACATTTGAAATACTAGTACGTTGTCAATATTCATAACTTTAGATACAAAGATGATACATGCATACAAAAGGGGTAATTGTATTTGAAAGATTGTAACTTTTCCATTGATACCTTGCATGACCTACTTTGTACAAGATTTGTTGCAGTTGTCTAACAGTGGCAATATTAATTACACAAATGGTCATGTTTTAATCATACAGCATCTCATTTGAGTTCACCTGATGAAATTAATAGGTAGCAGGTTTAAAACAAAAGGAAGTATTTTTTTCACATGCATAACCTGTGGAACTTACTGCCATGGGATGCTGTGAAGGGCAAAAGTAGTACTGGGCTCAAAAAGGAACTAGATAAGGTCCTGGATGATAGGTCCATCAACGGCTAGAGGCCAAGATGATCAGGGATGCAATGGATGTCCCTAAACCTGCTACTGCTATGGATTACTTAGAATTGCCCTGTTCTGTTCATTCCCTCTGAAGCATCTGGCAGTGACCACTGTCAGCAATAGACGAATCACTGGTCTGACCCAGTATGGCCATTCTTTTGTTCTTATGCGTGTAAGGAATCTTCTACTAAAACTATAGGAAAAGATACTTATTGAATGAAAAGTGAAAAACCCACACTCATTACTTTAATTATTCTTTGGGAGTTGAACTGAGTTCAGTTTTTTTTCCAGTTAGAAGACATAAAAACGCTGAAATCTTCTCAAACACCAATTTTTTAAAGTCTTTTTTCTCTTACAAAGATTATTTACACTCCATCTAGATTTTGGGTTTGTCTCCTCTCTTCCCAGTGATTTATAATGGAGCAAAATCAGTTAGTTTACATTTAAGATATTTTCATTCCTTTCTCAGTCTCTCACAAGTGTACTTAACACAGAATGATTAAAAGCTGTGTGTTCTGTTAGACCTGTTATGGTGTTTAAACAAGGAAGTCTGTGTTTGTTTAAGAGAATGGGGAAATGGTTATCTTGACAGATTAGACTGAAAAAACAGTACAGCCATAGTCTAGCACAGATGTCCAAATTTGCCACTTGGCTGGTTTTCTGAGGTACTCTAAACAAAACTTGCATGTGTGTTTGTGCCTTGGCTCTATTTGACACCTGACTGAGGAATGTGATTAAGAGCTACTGCCAGGGCTTACATGTCTCTTGTGGGCAAATGTTTACAGGACTGAAATTCTTAGAGTCTGTTTAACTGTGTCATAATTAAACTAATGGAATACAAGATAAATTTCTTTCATTATCTTAAAGACCTTGCTAAGAAGTCGTTTCTTATCATATTTGAGAGACTGTATTGTGCAGAAATCTAAGCAAAGCTCTTCAGAGGTTCCTGAGATTATTTAGCAGTGCTGCTCCTCTCATTCAGTAGTGGAACATGTGAAAATGGAGGGAGAAGGACCCACATTCTGGTCCCATTGGCCACTGGCTTTTCAATGAGGCAATTGGGAACCTAAGTCTCATTGAAAGTCCATGGGACTTGGGCCCAAATCCTCAAAGGTGTTTAGGAGCCTAACTGCCATTTAAATCCATGGAAGTTAGGTGCCTAAATATGTTTGAGGATCTGGACCTTAGTCACTTTTAAAAACAAGACTAGCTCCTAAGTCAGTTAGGCATTGCAACACTGAGTGCAGCAATGCTTAAATACCTTTAAAAGTCTGCCCTGAAGTTCTTTTGCAAGACACATTACAGCCTTAGAGATGTAGATCACCTATGGATAAAAAGAAATGCTTACATCTTTGTGAAATGATCACTTTCTACACAATTTACAATGCATATTTTGTTTGATAAGTCCATACAGAACTCTGCTACAATACATTATTAGCTTTCTTTATTATCATCATATTGGATTAGTTGCCTTGACATTACTTCCATGACCAAAAAACACTTTTTAAGCCAATGGTAACTTCCCTTCTCTAAAGTCTACATAGTATTATAGAGAGTTTTGCTCAGCATTTTTTGTTATTAATTAGAAAATTTAATAGTTAATCACACTCCAATAAGGTTAACCAACAACAAGTTCAGGTTGATAATGCAAAGTAATGGTCATTGCAAAACATAATTCCAACTATACATACAAAATGATGGGATCTAAATTAGCTGTTACGACTCAAGAAAGACATCTTGGAGTCATTGTGAATAGTCCTCTGAAAACATCCACTCAATGTGCAGCAGCAAAAAAAGGGAACAGAACATTGGGCATCATTAAGAAAAGGATAGATGATAAGACAGAAGATATCATATTGCCTCTATATAAATCAATGGTACACACACATCTTGAATACTGCATGCAGATGTGGTTGCCCCATCTCAAAAAAGATATACTGGAATTGGAAAAGGTTCAGAAAAGGGCAACAAAAATGATTTGGGGTATGGAACAGCTTTCATATAAGGAGAGATTAATAAGGTTGGGACTTTTGAGCTTGGAAAGGAGACGACTAAGCAGGGGATATGATAGAAGTCTATAAAATCATGATGGGTGTGGAGAAAGTAAATAAGGAAGTGTTATTTACTCCTCATAATACAGGGGTATTATTATTATTAGGGGTCACCCAATGAAATTAATAGGCAGCAGGTTTAAAACAAACAAAAGAAAGTATTTCTTCATGCAACGCACAGTCAACCTGTGGAACTCATTACCAGGGGATGTTGTGAAGGCCAAAAGTATAACTGGGTTAAAAAAACAATTAGATAAATTAATGAAGGATAGGTCCATCAATGGCTTTATAGCCAAGATGGTGAGGGATGTAACTCCCTGCACGGGGATCCCTGGCCTCTGTATGGCTGGTCTTATGATAAAGGGCAACATTTTAAAAAGTGAGTACTCCAAACTATTTTCAGATATATACATGTGTGTGCAATAAATTATGCCTATGTAAATCTCTGTGGTATTCATGTATACATTGTGCACATGTAAATTCTGTGTACTCACAAACCCACATTTGGGCCACAATGTATTAGAGTCCAAGTGCAAAAGAGCTGCAATCTATGCACCCAAGAATAGTTTCCACCACTCTGACCTTCAGGGATACTCTAACCTGAGGACTGATATCTGGCACCAAAAGGAAATGGTCCAGTAATCAGGACCGTCTGTGCATAGTGTGTTCCTGCCCCAGGACTGATACGCCCTCCAGCCAGTGTCCCCTCTGCTTAGGGATTGAGGGTGAAGCAGAGGAAGTATGTCAGCCCCACACCATCTGAGGATTTCTCTTGCATTAGGAGAATCTTCAGTTGCTGCCTTAGGATAGTTTTAAGTCCCTTTGAAGTGCTGGAGTGGAACAAAGTGGACTCAAGAGGCTTTGAGGATCTGCCCTTCTAGCCTTACTCACATTGCGTCTAGATCTTGACTAGCATATGTGACTAGTGCAGACTGTACTAGAGTTGGTCAGAATATTTTTGATGAGACATATCAGTTTCCATGAAAGTTTTATTGGAAAAGGTTTTGGGTCTGGGGTGGAGAGGCAGAGATGTGAAAATCACCTTTATTCACCATAAAATCACATTTAAAACATAGGAACAGTATTGTGTTATAAAATATTATACATTATACATTATAATATATACACAGAAAGAAAGAAACACATCCCAAACAATCATTACAGATGGCTCACCAAGGCATCACCATCATCAAGGTCACTCAAGGATGAGGTAACTGACAGGTCACCGGCCTCTAACTGTTTGCACAATGACAATCCACTCAGTTTGTACATGACTGTCCAGTTCCCTTTATGACCAGCATGTTTACTGTGAGAACAGAAATACTCACCAAAAGGTAATTACAGAAAAAAACATGGAGTTCTTCATTCATTTCTCTTTCACAAAGGCCAGCATTGTCCTGTGTTGTTTAACATGTGATTGTACAGGACAAAGGACAAGGGCTGGAAAACTGCAGTAGAATGTTTTCTACTCACCACTGGTAAATGAAGGTTAATAATATCTTTGCACCAACCAAAATTTGTTAGCACCGCCATCCAATGAATCACAGGAAACAAATATTGTAATTGGCAACCTATATGCAAACTTCCAGCCCCAACAAAACTAGTTATCAGCATTGTGCTGTCAGCAAAAGATGTTTTCCCGATTAGAGCATTCTGCTAAAGACTGACATTTTCTAACAGAGAGAATAATACATTCCCATGGACACTTGGGATTTAACCTTGAAAGAATCTAACATGATTGAGCAGATAGCTATCCGTACATCTGAACATATCTCTAGGTAAATGCAGAAAAGGAAAAAACCACTTTTTAAAATAAAATTTTGACTTACTTTTCTACCAAAATGTCAATAGAGAGATTCACATCTTAGCTCAAAGGAATACACAGTATCTTTGCTGATAGTACATTTACCCAGATACTTGCTTTATGATAACAAATATACTATTCAAAATGCCAGCAAAGCTACAATGAATTAGCTTAACACAATTCAAATGGACTTTTGGCATAACATCAACCAATTACACTTTTCATGGTGCTCCTAGGTTAATATAAAATAATACAGGACAGTACTATTTATTTAATTTAGCATCCTTCAAATAGAGTATCATAAAACACTTTGCAGAGAAAGTGACTCTCAGGTAACATTTAAAGAGGGGAACTAACTCTCTAGCTCCAAAGAAGGGGAGAGATTCACACAGATTGGGCAGCACAAAAGACAGAGCAGTCCCCATCTGTGAAGATTCACAAAGAAGGGACAATGAGGTGGCCAAGCCTAGATATGAAGAATACTGTGGAGCAGACAGTAAACTAGTTTCAGATCTTATCTACACTTTGTGTTGTAATACTTTTTTTTTTTATTATAGCACAATGGAGTCCTGGTCCATCACTAGGACTCCTAGGCACTATGGTATTACAAATAATAATAATTAATACTAATAATGATTGTAACATGATTTAGTCTGATCTCCACAAGCAAAATCAAACCATGTAATAACAAGGTGGAGACACAACCATGCTTGTATTTGTAGTGCAGATAAAGCGATAGATGGGAGTAAGGGCATGGACACCCTTATAGAACCACTGAAACACTACACTATTCTACAGTAATGGTTCCCAAAACTATAGTGAATCAATGGTAAGCCATTGTGTTCAAAACAATAAAGCTAGAATAATTTCATAAGGGCCTTTCTGAAAACCAAAAGAGCCTCTTTGAAATGGATTTTGAAGATAAATATGATGCTAAGAGCGATGAAACAGTATTTTGCCCAGTAGTATATTTGGTTCAGGTTTATGTTTGTGAGAATCAGAAATAAAGAGGTTTAACCCAAAAGCCTGTGTCTAGTTATGTTTTAATAGGTCATTTGACATTAATCATAAGATATACAGTTACTTCATAAAAATTATGGCCTGATTATGGAACCATTATTCATAATGATGGGCACTTATTCCTACCAAGAGTCCTCTTAAAGTCAGAGGGTCTTTTCCTGTCAGTTAGGGCTCACTGATGCAAAGGTTTCATAACCAGACACTAAATAATTGGAGAAAGGGGTAAAAAGTAATTTTGCCTTCTTTCAAGTTCATGCAAATATTGTGAGTTCAAAGCTCAACCTGAACACAAATGTTATGGGGGTTCGTGTTTTGCTTAGAAGACACTAGGGAAAGATGTAGAGAGGGGAAAAGAGGAAAAAACCATGAAATAATAGGTGAAAATAGGAGCACGAATTTTGGGAAAAGAAGCAGATATGGGAAAAAGAAAATATTTCTTTATAAGTCATACTTCATCTAAAATTCTTTTTAAACGAGTATAATTGTTTGTGTCCTTTAGAATTCACCTTCATCATGTTTCAGTGGTACAGACTGCTTCATATTGCAGAAAAGAAAGTCTAAGACATATGAAAATACTTAAATAATTGTACATTTAGGTATGTTATTGCCTTTTTGTTTTGATTGATGATGTGAGAGTGCACACCTCATTGCAAAGTAATGCTTTTAACTTAAATCAGATCAATTTCAAGTGAACATGTTTTACACATTTAAGCTCAATAGTTTGGAAAAGCATTTCCTAGAAAACAGTACTTCCTTTAACCTATGGAGTGTACAAGTCACTGGATATGCCTGTATGTCTCAGCTAGTGAGCATTTACTTGTATTGTCTTGAAACAAATACAAGTTTAGGGCTCACAGGGCAGCCGTAGTCTTAATGAAGTGGTTAATGATGTGTGAATTATAGATCCTGACAGCCCCTTTAATAAAATCAACAGAGCTGCATCCACAGTCGACCATGGCAGCTAAGTAATGACAATACTTTCTGTTTAACATAACGGAGTATCTTTGAGTAAAGCACCCTTCTTGCATGGTTGTACTGAAAATTTCTAGTCAACACAAAGAAGAACAAGCTGATACACACACACACACACACACACACACACACCCATTTCTACATAGTCTGGGATTCAAATGCACTAGCCACAGGGTAGTGACAAAAGAAGCATCATATAAATCAATTTTATGCATTGTTATTGTAACTTAGCTTTTCTGTGAGATTCTCTCTCAAAGTAAAGAATTGCATAATGAACTTTAAGAGTCAAACCTTCACTGTCTTTTTTCTTTCTTTTTTTTAAAGCACATGAAGTTTATCTTCCCAGTAGCTTTCAGTGACCCAGTTGTCTTCCTACAGCAGTAACTGAGATTTGGAATGTGATAACACTACACTTATAGAATGGTAGGTACTCTGTGTGTGGCAAGAGATTTTTCCATGCACTTAGGAAATAAAAGGTCTTTTTGCATTTATTTTGGTGGTCAGTTTTAGCGCCAGCTAACCGTTCAAAGAATAGCCCAAATGCTCTTCTTTGACATGTATTCCCTGAAGAAGCTTCTAGATTTATGTTCAAATGAATTGAATCCAAACACCTGTGATTCTGATCTTGTGCAGAAAATCCAAGACTGCCTTTTTTACTACTATTTGTGTATGTAGGTGCATTTATTTCTTTGAAAAGTTCATGGAATTATTTGTCTAACTCTAGCTTACTTGAGTTAATAGATATTGTAGCAAAGAAAAGGAAAAATAACAGAGTGCATTAGCCTACACAAACATTTCATTTTGTTCCTAGAGCTCAGACAGTAGCATAGCTATGAAATACCTAGAAGCTGGAAAAGCACTGAAATGCAAATGAACATCCCACTTTGCTTCAGAACTCCTATATAAAGCTCTCTCATTGGCATCTTTAAACTGAGTAGGATTTACTTAGCCCATTTGTGTAGTTGTGAGCATATGGATTGGTAAAACAAACTTGGTCTGGTGGACGTGAAGGGGTATGAATAGAATTTTTCATTAAGGTAAGGAGGTTAATAGTGATAAAGCCTTCTGCAGTTAGCACTTACAAAGCAAACAAAACAGAACTGATTGCTTCAGCAAGCATAATCAAACCATTCAGTAAGTTCCCAGAAGTTCAAAGTCAACTTTCATATGTTACTTTAAGCAGTGTCCATATTAGAAAAAATGGGTGTTAGAATCCTCTTAACCCACACATAAAGACTTTGATACACACCTTACCCTTGCACCTTCTGATTCTTTTTTCAGATCCTGCCAACCCCCACACTCATTCCCACCATAAGTCCTACACACACACAAATCTTCCCTACACAGGTATCCTGGCTGCCAGCCTTTCACATTCCTCACCTCTTCCACCAAATTCAATTTCCACTCCTCTCCTTTAGCACCTTTCAAATACAATCCCATCTCCTCAAATCTCATTGCCCCCAGAACCTGTAGATAACTATCCAGTCCATTTTCTCACTCCACACAACTTACTTCTGATCCCTGATATGATTTCAAAGATTCTGCCTTATATATTTGAGCATAAGCTTTCGTGAGCTACAGCTCACTTCATCGGATGCAGTGAGCTGTAGCTCACGAAAGCTTATGCTCAAATAAATTGGTTAGTCTCTAAGGTGCCACAAGTACTCCTTTTCTTTTTGAGAATACAGACTAACACGGCTGTTACTCTGAAACCTGCCTTATATATGACAGTCCAGACCAATTGCCAGGAATTTCAGATACCATCCAACAACTCCACTTCACCTTTCCCAACTTTGTAGTTAAAATGATAGCATCCAGCTGACAATATTTTTTTTGCCCATGTTACCAATAGTGGAACTGCACCAGCAATGGTGGGAAATTTTAGAAAAGCATAGCTTATGCAGTCACTATGTCACAGAGATCCTGAATCCACTCCTGTCTGTAATGCAGATGGCAATTAGAGCAAAAAGGAGTGCATCTCATTTAAGGGACCAGATTCTGCCGCCCTCACACATGCTGAGTAATGCCATACTCTGCAAATAAACGCTCCATTAACTTCAGTAGGATTCCTTGGGGAGTAAGGGTAATACTGATCCTGAGAAGGGTGTCAGAGTAGGGCCCTAAATGAACAGTAATCAGGATAGGAAAACCAGTAACAACAAAACAAAAGGAAATCTGAGTCTTTTCATTAAACTGAAATCAGGCCCAGCATTACACTTTTTTTTAAGTTCTAGAAAATTATGGTTAACATTTTTTTTCAAATTTCTCCATGACCTTATGCTTTCTGACTTTGCTCAGAAAACCAATCTGAGGCACCAAAATACCACAAGAATGTTGTACTTCTGGTATTTCTTGCCAATGAAAATTAGGAAGAACTAGAATTTGCATAAGAGAGGCCTGATCACACATGATTTCCAATCTCATTTCTAGACCAAAGAGGTTCAGAAAAGCTTAAGATAAGCATTGGGATTTTTTGAGTGCTTCTCTGAGTCAAACCTTCAAGCCTTTTGAGGTTTGCTCACAGCTAATAGGAATATCTTGGTCCTTTCAGCAACTCATAAATTGACAGTGCTTTGGGGGAAGGGAAGCTACTAAATGATTCAATGCTAAATGAGAAGAGCTAATATTAATATCAGCTGAAACTGTGTTTTAGGGATTCATAAATCATATTACCTAATTGGCAAGAACACTCTTACCCCCCTCTCCATTTTTAAAAAACCTTCTTTAGATCTTAAAAGTGTAGTTTTCTACTGTTGCAGATTGCAGAAAAACAATCATTGGGTAAGTAGCTCTTGCATTTGCTAATTGCAGACATTGCTTAAAGGTTGGAGAGGGTAGATATATTACCAAAGGTCAATATTTTATGATCAGAATAAAAAGCTCTACATGGAGATGAATACTTGTGATACTCTATGAAAGATGCAGGGATTCTGTTTTAATGGGAGAATAATTCTTATTTTTAATATATATTGTACATCTACCATTGGGTTGGTTTTTTTTATTTATTTTTGTTGTTGTTATAATGTGTTGTCTTTTGGGATAGCGGAGGAGGAAGGTCAAGTACATTGATATGGCCTGGGGAGTTTTAAAATAGAGTCCCAGTGATATCAGAGCAGTCCACAGATCACTTATAGACTTAATAAGGCCCAGATCTAT
The DNA here is from genome assembly GCF_965140295.1 of Lepidochelys olivacea. Taxonomy (NCBI): domain Eukaryota; kingdom Metazoa; phylum Chordata; order Testudines; family Cheloniidae; genus Lepidochelys; species Lepidochelys olivacea. The sequence goes on along the minus strand of NC_140415.1, from coordinate 79,942,102 downwards.
GGCTCATGTAAATTGCCATAGCGCCATTAAAGTCAATGGAAATATGCTGATTGATGCCAATAGAGGATCTTGTCCTTGGAATTCATTCAAAACTTGCTACATTGCACCTCTCAGAGGGAGATATTGACAGCCATTTGCATAGTAAAATGACCTGATCAGAGCTCTAGACAGCTTTCATTTTCTAATACATAAATTGTTTTAAAGGAAAGTGCTTGATTGATTGCAGCCAGTTTATTGATATTCAGAGCTGTTCATATTGCAGGGGTTTACAACAAACTGCATATCACTGTTAAACCCTTTCAAAATAAAGCATTTCTTATTGTCTGATGCAATTTTACATATTAATAATAGAATAGTAAAAGACTAGAAAAAACAGATTAATTACTGCTGTACTTTTTAAAGAAACATGACATAGAAATACCTACAGATGTGTCCTGTCTGGTCCTGCAATGTAAAGTAAATGGCACCTCCCAGAAGTAGGAGCAGCACCTTGAAGGATTGGTCCTTGGTTTGTATTACAAATCTTCTGAAAAAAGCAAACAAAATAAAACAAAATACTCTAAAATGGATTGATTCATTTTTGTTGTTGTTTAGAGTCCATGGAAACTCTGGCTTTCAGTTTGAAACAATCAATAAATCAAATATAACATCACAAGTTGCAGAGCATTCCCTGGGAAATGTGCCTCATTGTTGTTTCTACCATGTCATTTAAAACAGAGTTCTTTGTCTTTGGCTTGATGAGTAGGTATAAAAGCAATTATTCCAAAGAAAACTGTCAGATAAAGCAAACTCATTTCATGTCCTATAATGACAAGGTCGAGCACCACACAGAACCACTTTTAGATTTGCTTTGAGTAAGCTCAGCTGAAGAAAAAGCTTGCATCACAATAAAAAAGAGACATTGAAGGGTTTGGATGAGTCACATTCAGCCTCACCTGAGAATACATGTAGATAAAAGAGTGCAGCTTTGATGGAAGCACTGGTGAATTAGTTATGTTTTCATAATGACTTCTTTACATTATTGAATACAATGGGAACTTTAAAGCCAACTGAAATAACAGTTTCTCATAAAAAATTAACAAAGAATTTATGGAAATGTAGCAAAAGTCCCAAAGCAATTAGCTTAGATTTCTCTAGAGTCTGAGAAAAGCCTGGATAATTGCAGGCAGAAACTGCATAAAGTGGCTATTTTCATTATCACAGGATACAGAAAGTCCATTTTCATCACAGTGGGACATAATGATGTTAAAGCTAACATGGAGATATGTTTAAAAAGGTTGAGACATAGTTTACAAAATGGTTTGATTTATGTGACTTTTGAGATCCATATTAAAGATGCTTCTTAAAGGGACTATGGAGGTTTTACCTACTATTTTCAAAGACTCCTGCATATTAAGAGAAAAAAATAGATTGGCATTTCAGGAAGCCAATTACCAACAGGATGCACAAAAATAATTTAATTTGTCCTTGAATTGGAAAGAGCTGAATTGTACTGCAAATTAGCACATGAATATACATTTGAAAGCACCCATTATGTATGTTTATAGGTTCATCTATGACTTTTGTATTCTTTCAGAGTAACAGCCGTGTTAGTCTGTATTCGCAAAAAGAAAAGGAGTACTTGTGGCACCTTAGAGACTAACCAATTTATTAGAGCATAAGCTTTCGTGAGCTACAGCTCACTTCCTCAGATGCATATCGTGGAAACTGCAGCAGGCTTTATATATACACAGAGAATATGAAACAATACCTACTCCCACCCCACTGTGTATATATAAAGCCTGCTGCAGTTTCCACGATATGCATCTGAGGAAGTGAGCTGTAGCTCACGAAAGCTTATGCTCTAATAAATTGGTTAGTCTCTAAGGTGCCACAAGTACTCCTTTTCTTTTTGTATTCTTGTGCTGAATCGCTCTGAAACAGCAATTCTGGCCCTAAAGGATTGCACCAGAAGTTGACCTTACAACCTTAACAATGCTTCACAGTGCACCTGTAGACATATCCTAAAATCATCTATAAATGGTTGGTTTTATAAATAGTATATGCAGGGTATTTTTGTTACTGTTCTGTCAGTGTGTGAAGCACTCTCAGCAATCAATAAGAACTTTCCACATGAACGGAATAGCTATATTTTGGCGTGTTGCCTTCACTCAAATGGTTTATATTAGGTAACACAAGCAGCCTTTCATAAGTGCTCTTCGCTGTGTCACACACACTGATCTGAATAGTAGAAATTGCTACACCAATATTGCACCCGAGTGTAATATTTGCACCCCAGTGTAAATCTCTAGTGTAGACAAGCGTAAATCACTGGTACAGTGGTTTTCCTCAGTGCAGCACCAGTACAGCGACATCAGCGTAACAGCACCTGTTGTTAATTTAGGTTCAGCTTCCCATGGAATAAACAAAGTCCTGTATATACTGACACATAACAATAGGAAATTTGTCTTATAATCAGCTTTGCATAAATTACATTCTCACCATGATAGCCTCTAATATATTTATGAACAAGAAGGCAAAACAAATAATATATTTTAATTTGAGGACAATTAACATGTCTCCAAACATGGCACATATATGTATATAAAAATACACCCCTCCTCATTTATGTATATGTATGGAAGTGTATTTGTAGTGTCAAAAGAACATAGTATTTTAGTTAAATACATTGTGCTACCACACCGTTACCTTAATTCTTAAATAATATATAATAAATTACACTTATATGCAATGCTTACAGTATTTCAACATCTGGTTAATGTTTTGATATCTTTTTTAAATTAAAAATTGTTTTTTGGCCAGTTTATTTTTAAGAGACAATCTTACTCACTTAGGAAGGAGTTTGCTTGAAACCATTCTAAGTATGCTTCATTGACATTAAACACCCTTGGACCTGAAACTTCTGAAAGTTTTAGCTACCAGTAGGTTTGAATAAAATTATTGCTCGGGGGCGGGGGTTAGTTTAAAATCTACTTGTAACATGTTTTGATTTACAGATTATAAATTCAGTTGAGCAGCAAAGGAACATATTTGGGGATTCGCATAAACAAATACTGTGGATTAACCTAAAGTGACACAATTATTTAAAAATCTGCCTACTACTTGTCCTCATTGATTAAATGGCCTTAAGAAAGTGAGTCTGATGAAATGGAAGCCATTAGCATTCAGCACACCTCCTCCACTCCTTTTGATGGTTGACACATTCCCTAGAGTGGGAGATTGGACGGCTGATAAGCTAACACTGAATTATAAATACTTTGTGGAATGTCACTGGAAACGAAAGATCTACTGTTTTGCTTGCAGAACAACAGTATGCCTTAACAGCACAAAAATGGGACACGGTGCAGAATTATTTCATCCTCTGTGCTCAGAATAGAAATATATATCTATATCTATATCTATATATATCATGCATGCATTTTTATGGCACAGATCAGCTCATAGTGCAGCACGTCTTGTTCTGAGGTACAGTATCATTGATCAGGAAAATAAAAGTGTCTCTCTAGGACTTTTTCAATGTTGTCAGAAACTCAAACAAGCATGGTGTGAAATCTCCATTGTATGTGTTGGTGAGTGACTTTCCGAAGCTGGGTTGGGAAACAGGGAAAGGGCAGGGGAAAAGCCTATCTACCCTGGGATTCAAACTGAATAAAGAAACTGTGCATAAACTTTAGTAGTCAGTGTGGACTGGGTGAAAACATATTAAAACTGCTTTGAAAAAAATGTGTTCTCCTTTGACAACAAGCTGAAGAAATCCCCAGTTTGGAATGCATACCCTTAGATATCGATGCAAGTAACACATACGACACGAGATTGCTTGTGGCATTCACTGACATGCTCCCCACCATGGAATGGCACTTTTGGACTCAGGAAACAAGCACTGAGTGATGGGACTCACATCATCATGCAAGTCTGGGATGACAAGCAGTGGCTGCAGAACTTTCGGATGAGAAAAGCCACTTTCATAAGACTGTGTGAAGCACTCGCCCCCACCCCGCGTCATAAGGACATGAGATTGATAACTGCCCTGACAGTGGAGAAGCAGGTGGGTATTGCAATCTGGAAGCTGGCAACTCCAGATGGCTACCGCTTGGTTGCTAACCAGTTTGGAGTGAGGAAGTCGACCGTTGGAATCGTGTTGACACAAGTTTGCAGGGCCATTAATCATATCCTGCTCAGAAGAACCGTGACTCCGGGTAACGTGCATGACATTATGGCTGGCTTTGCACAAATGGGTTTCCCTAACTGTGGAGGGGCGATAGATGGGATGCATATTCCAATTCTGGCATCAGCCCACCTATTCTCTTAGTACGTTAATCGGAAGGGCTATTTCTCTATGGTTCTCCAGGCGCTTGTGGATCACCGTGGGCGTTTCATTGACATTAATGCAGGCTGGCCGGGAAAGGTGCATGACGCATTCATCTTTCGGAACACTGGCCTGTTCAGGAAGCTGGAAGCCGGGATGTTTTCCCAGACAAGAAGATTACCATAGGGGAAGTCGAAATGCCCATTGTGATCCTTGGAAACCCCGTGTCAAGGTTCCTCCCCCACTCTGAACTCTAGGGTACAGATGTGGGGACCTGCATGAAAAACCTCCTAAGCTTATCTTTACCAGCTTAGGTCAAAACTTCCCCAAGGTACAAAATATTACCCCCGTTATCCTTGGACTGGCCGCTACCACCACCAAACTAATACTGGTTACTGGGGAAGAGCTGTTTGGACGCGTCCTTCCCCCCAAAATACTTCCCAAAACCTTGCACCCCACTTCCTGGACAAGGTTTGGTAAAAAGCCTCACCAATTTGTCTAGGTGACTACAGACCCAGACCCTTGGATCTTAAGAACAATGAACAATCCTCCCAACACTTGCATCCCCCCTTTCCTGGGAAATGTTGGATAAAAAGCCTCACCAATTTGCATAGGTGACCACAAACCCAAACCCTTGGATCTGAGAACAATGAAAAAGCATTCAGTGTTTTACAAGAAGACTTTTAATAAAAAATAGAAGTAAATAGAAATAAAGAAATTCCCCCTGTAAAATCAGGATGGTATATATCTTACAGGGTAATTAGATTCAAAAACATAGAGAACCCCTCTAGGCAAAACCTTAAGTTACAAAAAAGATACACAGACAGAAATAGTTATTCTATTCAGCACAATTCTTTTCTCAGCCATTTAAAGAAATCATAATCTAACACATACCTAGCTAGATTACTTACTAAAAGTTCTAAGACTCCATTCCTGTTCTGTCCCCGGCCAAGACGACTACAGACAGACCCTTTGTTCCTCTCCCTCCTCCCAGCTTTTGAAAGTATCTTGTCTCCTCATTGGTCATTTTGGTCAGGTGCCAGCGAGGTTACCTTTAGCTTCTTAACCCTTTACAGGTGAGAGGAGCTTTCCCCTGGCCAGGAGGGATTTCAAAGGGGTTTACCCTTCCCTTTATATTTATGACACCCCGCTTACCCTTTAATGCCGTGGCTCATGAAATCCTGCACAGGGAGCCTTGACAGCAGCAAGGAGCGGTTCAACAACAGGCTGAGTCAGTGCAGAATGACTGTGGAGTGTGCTTTTGGCCATTTAAAGGGCTGCTGGTGCTCTCTGTATGGGAAACTGGACCTGCATCCCCACGGTTATAGCTGTGTGCTGTACCCTCCATAACATTTGTGAAGGGAAGGGTGAAAGATTCACTCAGGCATGGAACTCAGAGGTTCAACACCTGGAGGCTGAATTTCAACAGCCAGAGAGCAGGGCTATTAGAGGGGCCCAGTGCAGGGCTGCAAGGGAGCAATTTGAGGCTGAAAGCCACCAGTAATGTCTGGTGCCCTGCACGGGAGTGAAGTGCAGTGGTTCCAATGTTAGTAGGAATCTGTGTTTGCTAAGTATGATACACTGACTTGCAGTGGCTGTTGCTTTCCTGGGCTACGTTATCTTTTTGTTATGCAATAATAAAGAATGTTTTCACTGCAAAAAAATCCATTTAACGAAAAGAAAATGCATTTATTGAAAAGAAACAACTGCTTGGGAAACACAAAGGGCAAAGGGGTGGGGTGGGGAACGGTACAATCACAGGTTTGCGTATGTCCTGTTATCATACTCAGCCTTCCTGTTTGGAGTGCTGTGCAATGATGGCTATACTGCATGGTGATGGGGGTTGAGTGCAGTGGGTAAGGGTTGTAGTTTTCAGGGCTTGGTGGTGAAGCTTCAGGTGTTGGAGACAGCTGGTGGCGATAAGAACCCAGATGTTGGGGACAGTGGGTTGGAGGTGAAATGGGAGCACAAGGGAAAGAGTTTTGGGACAAGGGCTGCAGGGCAGGGGGGGCACGGTAGTGCTCCATCTGTATGGCTACGAGCGCCTGGATTGAGTCCGCTTGGCGTTCCATGATGCTTATCAGTTGCTCTGTGCTTTGGTGCCGATGATCCGCATTCTGCTGGTGGACCCTCCTTTCACTCTCCTTCCACTCCTGCACTTTTTGATTTTCATTAAGGGAGTGCTACATGATTTAATTCAGCATGTCCTCTTTGCTTCTATGTGGCCTCTTCCTGATTCTTTGCAGCCTCTCGGCTGGTGATAACACGGACGGCTGAGATCTCAAGGTTGCATCTGTAAAGGCAAAATGCAGCACTTAAGAGAGGCAGCATTGTTCACACCAGACAGAGCAATGATTCCCCCATACTTAAGGAGGGCAAGCACAGTCTACACAATCGCATAATTTGCCTGTCCCAAAGTGAGCACGTTTAACCACCTGGGAGCCCCAGAATGGTGAGTAAGCACAGGATCAAGGGGGACTGATTCTTTCATGGCTGTACTGTCCTCTGGGTTTCTGTGCCTGGGGGAGAGCCAACAGCTGCAGGGAGCCCCAATACTGACCACTGTCCCCAGATTTTCCACAGGAGTTCGTCCTGGAAGATATCTTGCTGCTGAGGGTGACCTGGGAAGCAAGGGAGGGTCTTCTACTACAATGCGGATTCCACCCTGGCCCATATGCAGTTTGCCTGTGTGCAGCAATGGTGCCCCCGCCCCTCACAGCACAGTGGTGCGGACATGTTAGCCTGACTGGGACAAGGACCACAGCGGCTCTCCCACAAAAACTGCGCAAGTTTCTGTTCTGTTCTGGATGAGACCTTTGAAGACATCACTGAAGCTGGTTACCGTGATGTGAGAGAGCACATCAACGCCCTATTCCACATCTAGGCATGCATGCAGTCCGAACCCTCCTTACCCCAAGAGCCCGCACTGAATAACTTCCTTCCCAAAATAAAAGCCACTTACTGGGAACCTCCTCTGGTGTTTGTCCTTCCCCAAGCACCGGCCGCCGCTACTGGCTACCTTCCTCCTGGCTTGAGAACAGCTCCTGGCTGCATGCATCTAGGGATTCACTCCCGCTTTGCTCCTCCTCCTTCTGCCTTTTTGGACTGTGCTCTGAAGTGTCCATGGTGGTACTCGGAGTGGAGGTGGAGTCACCCCCAAGTATCGCGTCCAGCTCTTTGTAGAAACGGCAGGTCGTAGGGGCAGCACCAGAGCAGGTGTTTGCCTCGCAGACTTTGTGGTAGGCATTCCGCAGCTCCTTCACTTTAACCCTGCTCTGCAGAGAGTCCTGGTCATGGCCCCTTTCCATCGTGTCCCTTGATATCTGCCCGAACGTATCGTAATTCCTATGGCTGGAGCGCAGCTGGGACTAGACAGCTTCCTCCCCCAAACACTGATGAGGTCCAGCACCTCGCCACTGCTCCATACTGGGGATCACCTGGCGCGTGGAGGCATGGTCACCTGGAAAGATTCGCTGAAAGCACTGGCTGAGCAAACAGGAAGGGGATTTTCAAAATTCCCAGAGACTTTAAAGGGCGGGTCTGACGGTTGGTCACCTGAGGGCAGGGCAGTAGAGTTCAAAGTGATGACCAGAGTGGCTAGCACAAGCATTGTGGGTCACTTCTGGAGACCGATCAGAGTGCACCAACAGACCAGAGTGTCTACACTGGTGCCGTGACGCTCCAGAGGGGGTGCACCAAATGTTATTCCACTCACCGAGGGGGAGTACCAGGAGCGCTCTAGCAGCGGAGTCAGAGCGCTGTACGTGCCTTGCCAGTGTAACCCTTCTGCCAGGCCAAGTTGATAGCAGCAAGGGCCGGGTTCAGTACAAAGGGGTTCCCTCTCATCAAAGCAAATGCAAAACTGGCTCGAGCATCCACCCAGTGACCTGGGAAAATCTTACACACACCCCCGGGAGCCTCAAAGAGGCAATACTTCCCCTCTTGCAAGCACAGAGTCTCGATATAGTAGAGAATCTTTAAAAACATGAGGTAAACGACATCAGCATTAAATTGGGAAAACACCACAACTAGGGTTCATCAACCAAACCATGAGCAAAGACCCACCCCAGCAAATTGGGCCATGTCCTTTCCCTCGGGTTCTTGAGTCCAGCAACCCAAAAATCACCCAAAGTCCCAAAAGTCCAACAGCCTAAAAGTCCAGCCCCAGAGTTCAAAAGTTCATCTGCAGAGTGTTACTCCCCAGTCTGGGTGAAAATGTGTGTGTGTGTGTGTGGGAGGGGAAGAGGTAAGGGGCACCTTACATGATCCGAAGCTGACTGCCCCGCAGCTCCATAGGGCTTCACTCCAATCCACGCCGCTCTGCTCCACCAGCCATTCCACAAACCACTCTGCAAGCAGCTCCCACCGTCCCGCGAACTGCTTCGCTCCGCTCCGCTCCGCAATAGATCTTCAGGCTCCCCACTACTTAACACGGTGCTCAGTGATCTCAGCTCATAATAATTTTAGCTCTTTAGTGATTTCAGCTTGTAGTAGTGGGAGCCTCAGTGCTGGTGCACCATAAGCCCAAAGTGAATTCAGCTCAGCACCTGTAGCTAGACTCCTAATAGACCCAAAATTAGCTCCGATGTTCTACAGTGGAGAAAAACAGCAGTGCAGTTGACATTTCAGGTCCTCATAAAGGGGCCCACGCCACCAGGTACTAATACCTATCCCCAACCTCTCTCCATTCACAGAATTTTGGAACCCGTGTCCCTTGCCTAGTGAGTGCTACTTAGTTGATGGCAAGTCCCTCCATCATAACAAAAGGCCAAGTACAGTTCCACTGTCCTTGATTCCCATAATCAGGATAATAACAATTTATTCTTCCTGCCCCAATAACAGTCTCTGAGGATCCCACAGCATCCAAAGTGCCCATATGGGCAGCTATGGGCTCATTCTAGGCAGGGAGGGTGTGCCTATGCAAATGAGATCAGCCCCTGAAGTTCTTTTCCACAACTTGTCACACCTCACCACCAGATGTCAGGGTGGAGCTCATCCTGACTCTGCTTACATAAGTGTGGACGTGTAGTGAGCTGCTGCGCCCAGGGCTCCTTTAATACATTGTAACTCGCAAGTGTAGCCAAGCCCTTAGTGTTAGCTTGTTGTGTAGTTCCTGGTAAAAAGCGTGTGCATACATACACACACACATATATATATATATACAGCACTGCGTTTTAATTGTAGTTAACTAGTTGTTGTTCCAATGCTGTGGTTAGATCTATGCATTGCCCAGTGTGGGTTTGTTCTATTACTGATTATTAGAATCAGGCTGCTATATTTTCATGGTGAGGAGGTAGTCCAGGTAGCTCAAGATCAGCTATGAAATATCAATGTTCATTCCTACTCAGGATATCATGTAATTGGGGTTATTTTGGACTCCCACGGAGAGAGATTCTCAAAGGTCTCCAGGCACCTAACTCCACTGATTTTAAATACCTTGCGTTTCTGCCCCAAGTCTGTGATAGTATACATACCAATTGATATTTCTTCTTCTTATTATTATTATTGTTGTTGTGATTAGAGGAGCACATAGAGATCCTAGCAAATACTAAGGCTCCATTGTGTTAGGCACTGTACCAATATACAATAAGAGACAGTCCCTTCCGTAAAGAGCTTACAGTCGAAATAGACAAGACAGACAAAGCAAAGGATGATGGGGGAAGGAAGAACACACAAGCAGAGTGAAGATGTGCAAATGTCAGGTCAGGGCCATGATTTTTGTTGTTTTCTTTCAATGTTGGGTTGCTGTTGTTTTAAAAAAAAATTGGGTGGGGTTTTGTCGGGAAGGGCTTGGCTAAAGGGAGAGAAACAAACAAACAGAAAAAGAAAGCAGGGACATTGAAGGGAGGGGGCAAGGGGCTTAGGGGAAGAAGAGAGTATGGAATGCAGGCAGAGCGACGTTGAACTGAAGAGACCATGATGGATGGGGACTGGGATGGGAGGGAGTTGGAGGGAACAGCCAATCAGCAGAGGGGAGAGAATGTCCAGTCTCAGAACAGACAGGCACTGATGATATCATTGGAGTCCTCAGGTCCCAGTTACAGCTGTTTGTCTCTGCTCTTGCCAGCCCAACTTCTGGCTGGCTCTTCCCTGCAGGTTCTCTTTTCCACCAGCTCACATGGCTGGGGGAGGGATGGAGACATATGGGCCTTGATGCTTCAGAGTCAGGGTTTGCCCATCCCCAATTGTGGATCCAGGGAAGCAAGGTGAATCCCAGCTGGATCTCAGCTTCCCCTTCTTGGTACAGCTATATAAGAACTCCTTAGTGGATTCCCTCCAAAATCTCTGATGTCAAGAGTAACCCAAAATAAATTATGTTGTGTTAAAGATAGGATGGACAGTTAAAACTGACATATATAGTCCCCACCACCTAACTGGTCCACTTGTACTTTCCACCCTACTGGCAGAATTAACTATCTGGTGCTCTACCATGATTTATTAAATGGATTTAAATAAAACATTTTAAATATCCTTTTGTCCTTATTGCGGTATTTGCAGATTCCCTCCCTCAGCTCCCAGCTGGCAATGTCAGGTCCCAGAAAGATTTGGAAAAAACCCAGCATCTCCCAGAGCGTCTTCTAAAATAGGCATTTCACACAGATTTTATCCACCGCTTCAAGACAGAGCATTTGATAGTAGTGACATGGGGTTTCCAAAAGCAATCAGATAAACAAAGAATTAAAGAGTGGGAGGAGCTCAGCAAAGGGAATTGTATTTGATACTGATGGGTGGATGAAAAAAAAATATTCATGTGCATTATGCAAACCTATGGGGGCTTGATACCCAGCGTTTGAATCCCTGGAGAGAAGTCCCAAACCTCTCCAGTTATACCCTATGGCTAATTTGCATATAATAAATAAGCCTTTTGAAGACAATTTCTATAAAACTGCTAAAGATAGAAAATTTTTAGAGAGGTTTTTCTGCTGCTAGTGCCATTTCTAATTTAACAGCTGTTGTGCAAATGATTAAACTACTTTACAATGATTTTAGAGGAGCTGCAAGTGCTAGTTTAAAAAGTGCAGGTTAACCCTTTCTAAACCTCAAGTCTTCCGTGTCTAGAAGTTACTAACTAGTAATAACTGTAAGCATTTACTCCTTTTCTGCAGAAGAAATGATCCAGTGCACTAAAAAACAGAAAATAGCAGCTGTCATGACTCCAGTATTATGTCTACATTTCATGTTTGGCTGGGTTTAGAAAACAGAAGCTTTCAAATATAAAGAACCCCCAAAAATCTACGGCCATGAAATGACAACAAGATTAAAAAAAGTTGGAATTTCCTTTTTTCCTTGTGCTCGGCATATTATCCAGTGCAAAAATAACTTCTTGCTTAACACAATACTAGGGCCATGCCTACACTATGAACTTTGGTGGGTGCAAGTTACATTTGCATAAAGCCGTCATAGTATATCACTCGTGTGCATGCACACTTGGCTCCTTGCATCAGCAGTATGCATATTCACCGGGAATATGTGAATAGTTTTGAGCAGGGTGGGGACGGGAAGAGATAGAGTGGAGATGGGGACTTGAGGGGGATGGTGGCATAGAGACAGAGCCTGAGGTGGAATGGGTGCAAGAAGAGGAGGGGCAAGGGTGGGGGCTTGGAGGAGGGGGTGGAGTGGGCAGCAGGCCTGGGGCAGAGGGGGTGGGTGTCGAGCACCCCTTGGGTAGAGAGGAAGTCAGCACCTATGGATTGGACCAACTTTTGTTGGTGAGTGAGAAAAGTTTTCAAACTTACACAAAGCTCGTCTTCAGGTCTGGGAAATGTACTCAGTGTCACAGTTAAGCACAAGGTGAAACAGATTGTTTAGCATAAGTAGTTAACACATATTTCAAGGGACCATTTAAGGTGAAGCAGCCAGTTAACACTCTTCCAGTCACCAGGAGAGGGAAAGAGGGGTGGCAAAAGCTGAGGACTGGGGCGAGGGGGGAGGGGTACTGGGTTATTGCTTGTTGTAATAAGCCATAAATCTAGTGTCTCTATTCAGTCCATGAGTTTTAGTGTCTAGCAAAGTTATGAGTGTCAGCTCCCAGGCTTGTCTTTTGAAGGTGTTGTGCAGGTTCCCTTTGAGAATGAGAACTGAGTGGTCAGATATAAAGTGATTATTTTGCGAAAAGTGTTCATCCACAGGTGATATGATGTTTTGTGTCTTGTGTCATTTTTCTGTGTGAGTTCCTCCGAGAGCGTAGTGATTGTCTGGTTTCACTCTCATAGTTTTTATTGGGGCATTCAGTGCACTGGTTAAGATACACCACATGTAAAAAGAAAAGGAGTACTTGTGGCACCTTAGAAACTAACAAATTTATTTGAGCATAAGCTTTCGTGAGCTACAGCTCACTTCATCGGATGCATTCAGTGGAAAATACAGTGGGGAGATTTATATACACAGAGAACATGAAACAATGGGTGTTACCATACACACTCTAACGAGAGTGATCAGGTAAGGTGAGCTATTACCAGCAGCAGAGCGAGGGTGGGGGGACCTTTTGTAGTGATAATCAAGGTGGGCCATTTCCAGCAGTTGACAAGAATGTCTGAGGAACAGTGGGGAGGGGGGAATAAACATGGGGAAATAGTTTTACGTTATGTAATGACCCATCCACTCCCAGTCTTTATTCAAGCCTAAGTTAATTGTATCCAGTTTGCAAATTAATTGCAATTCAGCAGTCTCTCTTTGGAGTCTGTTTCTGAAGCTTTTTTGTTGAAGAATTGCCACTTTTAGGTCTGTAATCGAGTGACCAAAGAGATTGAAGTGTTCTCCGACTGGTTTTTGAATGTTATAATTCTTGACGTTTGATTTGTGTCCATTTATTCTTTTACGTGGAGACTGTCCAGTTTGGCCAATGTACATGGCAGAGGGGCATTGCTGGCACATAATGGCATATATCACATTGGTAGATAGACATGTGTAGGACCCATGGATCATGAAAGATGTGCTGTAGGGGTTGTTGATTATTGAAGCATGGTGCCTCCTTGATGTGGTGTGTCCTACTCTGTGGGGATCTTGCTTCTGATGATTAGCTTGGAGGGGGGCGGGGGTTGTTTGAAGGCCAGAAGAGGGGGTTCAGAAAACATTTTTTTTCAGAATGTGGTCCCCATCGAGTATAGCTTGTAATTGATAAATGATAACTCATGACTGCAGAGTATGGTGGTAGGTGACAACTAAGTGTATGCTGGCGGGGGGGGGGGGGGGAGGGTTATTTCCAGATTGAAGCAGGCTCCATGATGCAATGGCCCATTCCATGATGCAATCTGCTAGGGCTGTCAAGCGATTAAAAAAATTAATTGCAATTAATCGTGCAATTGAAAAAATTAATCACGATTAACCACGTGATTAATCACACTGTTAAACAATAAAAGAATACTATTTATTTAAATATTTTTGGATGTTTTCTACATTTTAAAATATATTGATTTCAATTACAACATGGAATGCAAAGTGTACAGTGCTCACTTTATATTTATTTTTTATTACAAATATTTGTACTGTAAAAAAACAAAAGAAATAGTATACTTCAATTCACCTAATACAACCACTGTCATGCAATCTCTTTATAATGAAAGTTGAACTTACAACTGTAGAATTATGTACAAAAATTAACTGCATTCAAAAATAAAACAATGTAAAACTTTAGAACCTACAAGTCCACTCAGTCCTACTTCAGCCATTCGCTCAGACAAACAAGTTTGGTTACAATTTGCAGGAGATAATGCTGCCCACATCTTGTTTACAATGTCACCTTAAAGTGAGAAAGGCATTCTCATGGCACTGTTGTAGCCAGCATCGCAAGATATTTATGTAGCCAGATGCGCTAAAGATTCATATGTCCCTTCATGCTTCAACTACCATTCCAGAGGACATGCATCCATGCTGATGACATGTTCTGCTCAATAACGATCCAAAGCAGAGCAGATTGACGCATGTTCATTTTCATCATCTGAGTCAGATGCCACCAGCAGAAGGTTGATTTTCTTTCTTGGTGGTTTGGGTTCTGTAGTTTCTGCATCGGAGTGTTGCTCTTTTAACACATCTGAAAGCATTCTCCACACCTCATCTCTCTCAGATTTTGAAAGGCACTTCAGATTCTTAAACCTTGGGTCTAGTGCTGTATCTATCCTTAGAAATCTCACCTTCTTTGTGTTTTGTCAAAGATGCTGTGAAAGTGTTCTTAAAATGAACATGTGCTGGGTCATTATCCAAGACTGCTATAACATGAAATATATGGCAGAATGCAGGTAAAACAGAACAGGAGACATACAATTCTCTCCCAAGGAGTTCAGTCACAAATTTAATTAATGTTTTATTTTTTTAAAGGAGCATCATCAGCATGGAAGCATGTCCTCTGGAATGGTGCCTGAAGTATGAAGGGGCATATGAATGTTTACCATATCTGGCACGTAAATACTTTGCAATCTGGCTACAAAAGTGCCATGCGAACTCCTGTTCTCACTTTCAGGTGATGTAAATAAGAAACAGTCAGCAGTATCTCCCATAAACGTAAACAAGCTTGTTTGTCTTAGTAGTTGGCTGAACAAGAAGTAGGACTGAGTGGACTTGTATGCTCTAGAGTTTTACATTGTTTTGTTTTTGAGTGCAGTTACATAACAAAAAAAAATCTACACTTGTAAGTTACACTTTCACGATAAAGAGATTGCACTACAGTACTTGTATGAGGTGAATTGAAAAATACTATTTCTTTCATTCATCATTTTTACAGTGCAAATATTTCTTATAAAAATAATATAAAGTGAGCACTGTACACTTTGTATTCTGTGTTGTAATAGAAATCAATATATTTGAAAATGTAGAAAAACATCCAAAAATATTTAATAAATTTCAATTGGTATTCTTGTTGTACCAATAAAATAAAAACCAGCAGGATCTTATTAAAGGGAAAAAGGCAAAATACCACATTTATTGTGAATACAGAAAGAATCATAGTAAGCAGTTAGTTATAGTTATAACATTCCATTCAATCTCAAATTTATTCTCACATTCATTCATACAAACATACACACACACACACACACACAGGTTCTGCAAGGTTGTTATCATAGTTACCAGCCTTAGAGTTGCTCATGCCAAGCCACTGGCCAGGTGGCCTGGACATGAGGAGGGAGCAGGGCCTTGTCAGATGCTCATCTGATGCTCCTGGAAGTTGGTTTGCAGAATCAGACCCCAAAGTTCTCACTTTTTAGAGTCTATTTTTATAGGAATTTCTTCCTATGCCAGTCTATGGGAATTGCTTCATCATGCTGTTGCTGAATCAATCAGCAGATAGCACATTCCTGACGGCTCCGTGCTGCTAGATGTTATCTTGTTCTTTGGTTCTCCCATTCTTGAGGCTGTTGGGTGGATTCCAGTCTGCCCACCGGGGGGATCCTCTGATTATTTCCACTTGACGCCTTCTTCAGCCGATGGACACTGGATTCTTAGGCTGGCACCTCCCTGATCATTCAGTTATTATCCACACCAAGCATCCATCCACATACATCCTCTATCTCTATTTTAATCACAATTGTTAATACAACAAAAGGGTGGGGAGTCTCTGGGTGCTGTTTCTGTTGTTAGAGTATTGCTTTGAGTCTCTCTCTCTGTGAATTGCTTTGAGAACAGACTCTGTCTTAGAATGTACTAACACAATTAGCAGCTTGCAAGTTTCACACATAGAGGGAGAGAAACAGTACCAAAAACCAAGAGACCTCTTAATTAGTAATACCCTGGAATTTAAACTCTGGGGAATCAAACTCATTTGTGATTTTAATACAGAACTTCTTTAATATGATCCAACATTCTATTTAACAGGGCGATTAATCGTGATTAATTTTTTTAATCACAGTAAATTTTAATCGACAGCCCAACAATCTGCATCTATGGTGGATTGTCCTTGTTTGGTGAAGGCATTTTTAAGTGTGTTAAGGTGTCTATCCCTTACTTTCTCCCTGGAGCATAATCTGTGGTGTCTGAGTGCCTGGCTGTAGATAACAGAGTTCTTGCTGTGTTTGCGGTGGTGAAGATAGGTGTGGTAATCTGTAGGGTTCCATTGATGAAGCTGTTCCTGGAGTCCAGGAAGTTCATAGATATTTAGGTCAGAAGGGACCATTATGATCATCTAGTCTGACCTCCTGCAAAACGCAGGCCACAGAATTTCACCCACCACGCCTGCGAAAAACCTGTCACCTATGTCTGAGCTTTTGAAGTCCTCAAATCGTGGTTTAAAGACTTCAAGGAGCAGAGAATCCTCCAGCAAGTGACCCGTGCCCCATGCTATGAGGAAGGCGAAAAACCTCCAGGGCCTCTTCCAATCTGCCCTGGAGGAAAATTCCTTCCTGACCCCAAATATGGCAATCAGCTAAACCCTGAGCATATGGGCAAGATTCATCAGCCAGATACTACAGAAAATTCTTTCCTGGGTAACTCAGATCCCACCCCATCTAATATCCTATCATAGGCCATTGGGCCTATTTACCATGAATATTTAATTACCAAAACCATGTTATCCCATTATACCATCTCCTCCATAAACTTATTGAGTTTAATCTTAAAGCCAGATAGATCTTTTGCCCCCACTGCTTCCCTTGGAAGGCTATTCCAAAACTTCACTCCTCTGACGGTTAGAAACCTTCGTCTAATTTCAAGTCTAAACTTCCTGGTGGCCAGTTTATGCTGATGTGGGAGTGTTTTAGAGAGAGTTAAAACACTGGGCGTTCTACCATCAGTGTAGGTAATTCATGTCCCCGAGAATTCTTCTGTCAACCTAGTGCTGCCTACACCGGGGGTTAGGTTGGCATAGCTATGTCTCTCTGGGTGTGTATTTTTCACCCCTGAGAGACATAACTCTGCCCATGTAAGTTCCCAGTGTAGACCAGCCCTCAGCTTGAGACCTTGTGTCTCTCACCAACAGAAGATGGTCCAGTAAAAGGTATTACCTCACCCACCTTGTTTTTCTAGGGTCAATATAGGTTGTGCAGTATCTACACTTGCACTGCATCCATCACAGTACCTTGACCATGGTTTAACTCCATTTGAGAAGGTGGTGTTACTGTGTCACCATAGTGGGGTGCTTACATCAGCAGAAGACAAATCTGAATTTAGACACTTGCACAACTAGGTCGATGCAAGGTGACTTATGTTGACCTAACTTTGTAGTGTAGACCAGGCCCAAGTTTTGATCTATTTGTGAAGCCCTTACAGATAATGGTAATATAGAAAAAGAATAAACCCATTGTGATTCTGCTGTCTCTCATCTTATTGTTCTTTCACTTTTGCACACTGTTAATATGATAAGTACCCTTTACCTAGTGTTAAGTAATATATTTTCAAAATGGGAGCCCAGGTCCGCTGAATTATAAGATGTGGGGTTTTTTCAGGTTCTTATACCATACCAATAAACATAGGATCCAGGCACCGAATATCTAGTAGCTTTTAATGTCTACCAGGGTTTCTTACAATCCAGTAAGAACATTCATACAATATTATTTATTGCTTTAGAATGTGAATATGAAAATATTAAAGGTAACATAGGAAGAACTTAATAAATTCACAGTCCTACTACCATTTTTTTAATTTAAGTTTTCTCCCATAAATATATCTATAGTTCCTGCTCATAGGGAAGTTTTTATAAAAAGTAGATATATTTGTTTGATAAAATATTTTGCAGTCTTTTACTGAAGAGTATACACATATATCATTCTCTTGTGGAGCTAACAAAATTTATATGCATTCATTATTGCACCAAGGCAATACTATGAGAATGAGACATCTTACTTTTGGTCCAATTTATTTTGTAGCCTTAGAGTGGCCCAAAATCTCCTACAATTTTCATCAAATCTTTGACAGATTACCTTGGATCATTCATTAGTAATAATATGTCATCCACTTAATACATCTTTTTATGTTCCTCTCCACCCATGTGAACTCCTTTGATAACTGGATTCAATTTTATTGCAATAGCCATAATAGAGAAACAAGGAGACAATACACAGTTCTATTATGTTCCATGTGCCAACTTTATTGCTCAGAGTTATCTGACAATTACAGATAGTTTTAGAAGATATGCTGCAGTAAAACAAATCAGCTCATTTAGGATCTGATCCAAATAAGAGTCTTTCCATTGACTTTGATTACTTTGGATCAAGCCCTTAATAAAAGATGGACAAAAATTGAACTGTTTCAAAACCTGAAATTTTATCCCACATATTTTAGTGAGGTCAGACAGAAGCTCGAGAACATAGCAAAAGCTAATTTTCAGTTACAGTTTATTTAATTCAGATTTTAGTGGCTAACAGGGATCTCCACAAACAGCAAATCTGAAATCAATGTAGTATGAAATATCTTAGGTAGCTCTTTGTCTTAACACTCCTGGGATATGGGGGTCTTGGCTCCATATTACATCCTGAGCTGCTCTAGAATCCAACGTTTCTCCATACAACTTACAACACTTGATTTCTTTGGAAGGTGCTATTAAAGGATGTACTGTGTATGCTAATGAGAGATCATAAACAAAAGCTAGACAATGTACATTTTAAAAGAACATTAAATCAATTTACAGAAATTACACCAGTTCATCTCCTCCCATTATTTTTTAAAAAACTGCCAATAAGAAGCAACATTGTTGTATGGTTCTTAGGGTAAGTTTAAGTGTAGTATACGCTTACAGTTCATAATATGGACCGCATATGCAACTTTCCTGGGGTAGGCAAGAGTGCATTGTAGAAATCTGAGACTAAATTCCAAATAAACTATGCCATGCAGTCAGCTTTAAACCACCCTTTGTTGTACACTAGGACATTATTTAGAAATATGTTATATCAGTATGTGCTGGAGAATGGCAGACCAGATTTACATATTTCAAATATTTCTAAAGCTGAATTGGCTAAGGTGTATCCTGTTACAAAGTGACATTGTTCCATTATTATAGTGCCTTTCTTTGTAAACACTATTTTTAAAGGGGTAGTAACTTGTCTTTAAAAATTCCCCCTAAGCTAAAGCTTAGTATAAAAGACTAGATTTCTGCCCATGAGTGATGTTTTTTAAACTATTATATTTTATAAGCTATTTTGTCAGAGAAAGTATAACAAAATACAAATATGTTATGTGGTTTCACGTGATTTCTTGTGTTGCTGTTACTTTTTGTAGACTGTATTTTTTGTAGTCTGTTATCCCACATTGTGAGGTTTTGGCATTAAAAACCCAAACAAACCTAAATATGGGACAAGAAATTGGGTTTTGAAAAGGAGCTAGTGCACATATTATCCTAGTAATCTGTCACTGATCACTGAGGCATGATCATACATTTTAGGCCAGTGGTTCTCAAAAGAAATTTTTTGGTGGCCTTAGCATGCAGCCACCAATTCTTGCTGGTGGCCTCCCTGACAATTTTTCCTAAAATACTTTATTAACTTTAGGAAAAACAAAACAAACAAATATCGCTTTTCACAGCAGACTTACGCAGTCCTGGCAAGCCAAATTAAGCTGTGAATGGAGAGGTGTGTAGGGAGGCAGCAGGGGCCAGAGGCAATGCGGGGAGGGATGAGCCTGGGACTGGAGCCCAAAGCCCCCCAGCTGGGAGATGGCACCTGATGTCCTGCAGCTGGGGGATGGTGCCTGCCACACCAGGGATGAAGCCGGAAGCCTGAGCCCCATCACCCCTGGGAAGGTGGGGAACTCACATCAGCTGCCTGCGTCTCTGGCATTTGAGGCTCCAGAGGAGGGCAGGGCACAATCCCTGCTGGTAGCCCCAGAGAGGGGCCACTGCTTCCCTCTCCCATCACTGCCCAGGGAGCTGTGGCCACAGGAAAAGCCTCTGGTGGCCGCATGCAGCCACGGTAGCTGCATTTGAGAGAAACTGTGTTAGGCACATCCCACAGTAAGGGGCTGTGTGGAGCTGCACTGCCTCAGGGACAACACCAGGAGCAGTGCTTAACTTGTGTAGCGCTCAATCCCGGCATCTCCAGGCTTGGCAGTTCATAGTCCCAGCACCTCTGGTCTTGCTGTGTCAATTATGAAAGTAAAACAATTTCTTGAGCCCCGGCACCTCTTTCATTATAAATTAAGCACTGACCAGGAGACAGTGTGTCTGCTGGAGCCCCAGGGCATACAGATTGTATGTGCCTGCCTTTACACCTTTTGTGGGAGGCAGCTTATTCCTTCCCAGATCAGTCAGTACCTATCACATTAGGGTGGGTGGAGTTCTATGCTTCACCATGGAAGCAGGGATGGCTCAGCTCCTGTGCTCGCCAGAACACAGGGGCTGCAGTTCTAGCTGGCCTTTATGCAGGCCAGACAAGGAGAGAAAGGGCTCCTACACTCTCTACACTTACTAGGCCTCTTCATAAGGGCCAAGCAGAATCTGACTCTCAGTAAATAATATGTGCTCTTTGAAAATCAGGTGTGCAGGTCATACTTCAATGTAACAGTGAGATTGCTCTAAAGCAGATGAAGAGCAGCAATGGATCCTGGTACCACTCAATAACACCCTTGAGCAAATTCTGAAAAACACGTTCTGTGAGCATTCACTCAAGTTGTTTAAATGATTTAACTTTGGCCATGTTCCACTCCATTTGTTTTCCTTTTCATGTGCATTAATGCAATCGAGTTGTATGTCCACAAATATTAGTAGAAAGAGAATTTCAGAGACACTTGCATGAATTTTGGAAAAAAACAGCATTTATATTGGCACACCCAAGTGCTCATGCAAAAAGTGCTTACACTCTGATCCAGAGAGGAAAAACCATGCCATGCAACTACTAACCAATGGAACTACTCACATGTGTAATTGGGGGGTGGGGGGCAAGAGGTCAGGGTTTGCATCTTTTAAATTCTCCATTTCACCTGTACTTTGGGCCAGATCGTGCCTATTATGTACAGGCCTAGATTGGGGATAATGGGGAGTCTGCCCCGCGCGCGCCCCCCCCTCAAAGGGAGCTTAAAGAAGCTTTATGTTTCAGGGATACACTCTGGAATACATGCCCACAACAGCAGGCCTCGTCCCCTTCTTCTCCTCTGATATTTGCCTCATTTACAGGGGAATGCAGCAAAGGAAGTTCTTCCCACTCTCCTCTTTTGTGCACAGGGTCAAATACTAGTTGGCCTTTAGATTCTTTAGGATCCCACATACACTAAAATAAAAGGGATGAGTTCAGAATGGTTTCAATAAATGTTGAACAGAGGAATTTTAATTGAGCAAAATGTTAACCAATGATTATATTAGTATTTGTACACATTATATACAGCAATATGTCTTTTGTTAATGTATGATTATCTTTAGTTTATACAAACTGTAATTTGATTACATATTTTCATTCTTTCCCCAAGTCTGCAACAATAGATGAGTTCAATATGCTACTTTGTGCTGCTGCTTGCCATTTAATTAACTATAGGGAATATTTTAGCTATTAAAATGATGAAAAGAATTTTGATAAACATGTCAGAAATGTTTGGAAAGGCTGAATTCTGTCATTAATATCAGCGAATCTGTAAGTAGCTGGTTGCCAATTTTTTCTGATTAAAATGTGAAAAGAGAAGTTCTTTGTTATAAACAATTCAATTATTATCTCCCCTCTTCCTTTGCATCTTATCAGGTTAATGAGGCAAGTTTCTCCATGATGGGAACCATAAACAACAAAGATTCACTTTGATCTCACATTTTATCCTAAATAATGTGAAGGTTATTGGTGGTCAAGACTTACGATAAGTTCAGTGAGATGATTTGGAACCCCATGTCTGCCATTATTCTCCAAAGACAGTTGTGTGGGAAGGTATCAAACGATTTTGAGTAGTTAATGAAGCACAGGATCAATGGATGGTTGGATATTTGTGATTTGGTCACCTGTTCCTTGGCTCTTCTAAGAAATCTTATTGGGGAGATAGTTCTGCGTTTATCCTTTGTTGCATGCAGTCCTGGATGATGTAGAGCAGAACTTTGCTCATGTGCAAAGTCTATACTAAACTCCATTGTGTCTCCCTTTTTCAGTAATGACAGAAAAATTCTTTTTGTACAGTCCTCCAGCCAATTTCTAGTCATCCATCCATCATTACAAATTTTCCACCTAAGATCAGCACCGTGTTCATCAATCGCTTTTAACAGTTCTGCAGGCACATTTTCTTCCTCTGGTGCTTTTCCAGGTTTCATTTTCATAATAGCATTTACCACTTTTTCTTGCAGATTGATGGCTTGGGCTCTGTACTTTCTTTTCTGTTGTCCTGTATTATGAGTGGCTTTACTGAGGAATACAGATTCGCACAATAATCTCTCCATCTGCATTTAATATCATCCCCTCAGTGAGGACTCTGGCATCTTGATCTTTTATTATATTTATTGGAGGGAAAATCTTTTGGTGAGAAGTCTCACTGCTATGAAAATGCTTTTTACTCTCTTTATAATTCTCAAGTTCCATACTATCTGCTCAGTTCCTTATATTCTCTCCATCTCCAAGCCATTCTCTTTCACTCTGAATTATTTTATTGCCAGTTCAAACACTTTCTCAGTTAACCATGGTGTGATCCAACATTGACTTTTCAGAAAGTGTGCTTTGGTGGTATTGAGCATAATAGTTTTCATTTTATTCCAAAGTTCATTGCGGGGGGTGGGGGAGTCTCCTGTTTCACCTGTGCCAATGCCTCAAACATATTCTGGACAGAAGTTGTATAATGTTAATTGATTCAGAACAAGTCCAAGTGCAGTGGACTCTGTATAAAACAGTTAGTGAGAAGTATGGATTATTACTGAATGTGATAAAGCTAAAATGCATGTATGATGACACAACCAATAAAAGCAGGGGGGATAGTTTGAGGCAGATCACCAGAAAGTCAACTACTTAGTGCTCAAAATTAGCAATGGATTTTGAAGACTTCTAAAAATTCTGCTATGATGTCACGGATATCCATTGTGGCAAAGCTCTGTCCGTGCCTCTGTGGGTCCCACATTTCCTGGCAGAATTCGCTAGCCTCAGAGGCTCACTGTGACCCTCCACGTAACCCTTCTTTCTCTAGAGACAAGGGTCACAGTCTACTGAGCCATTTTCATCATAAGCCAGCAAGGGAGGTGAGGAGAAGTTATCCTTCCTTGCACAGTCTCTGTTGTCTCCCAGGCTCAGTGATTAATCAGGGGACAAAAGTTGGGGGGGGGCACCCTCTACTCAGGGCTCCAGCCCAGGGACTCTAATAGTATCAGCTATGGTAGCTGACCTTTAGAAACATGACATGTACAATTCCCTGGGCTATTTCCCCCACAGCCGCCCTCACTTCCTCAAGCTCCACTTCACCCTTACCTCAGGGCCTCCTTCCTTGTGCCTGATATGGTGTGTACTGCTCAGCCTCTCCGACAGCGCAACTTCCTTCCACAGCTCCTGACATGCACACCCACCTGACTGGCTGGGAGGTTTTTAACTAGTTTCAGCCAGCCCCTGATTGGCTTCAGGTGTCCCAATCAACCTAGCATTCTCCCTGCCTTCAGAAAAGTTCTTATTTGGCCCCAGGTGTCTTAATTGACCTGGAGCAGCTGCCATTTCACTTAACCTGGTACCAGGGATTTGTTTAGCCTGGAGCTAATATATTTATCTCCCACTACTTTTCTATAGCCATCTGGCCTTGCCCCGTCACACCAGGCATGAATAATTGGATTTATTTAATTACTTAGTTAACATCAAGGTAGGTTTTAAAAAAACAAAGCTGAAGCCCACTGAACAATACTTAGGGGCATAGGCCTCCCTTGTCCCATGCATAGAGTTTCCATAGAGGTTAATGAGAGCTTTGCACAAACAGAACCAAGATCTGACTCTGATCTCTTCTGCAGCTCATTTCTTTTAGGACCTCTGCCGTCCCCAAGGAAAGATGAAATCCTGAAGGGAGAACCAATACAGATGCAGCTGAACATAGCCACATCCCTCAGATTCAAAGACCAAGACACTCCTCCCAACTGCCATATATGGGAGTGAGGATGCTGAGGAGTGATGTTGGGGAAGGCAATGTCCCAGAATGGAGGACAATATTCCATCATGGGGGAGGCTGCCAGGGGAGTGAAGGCCTAAGTAGTCTGCAACTGCAAGTGCTGAATCACAGTTCCATTACACAGCTATCAGATGGAGAGGAAGAGCCCATCAGGGCTGAAATTCTTTTCTACAGCAAATATGGGACACTACCCACCCCTCCCCCCACAAGCACCCCACTCACCAGGGCCGTCCTTAGGATTTATGGGGCCCTACACAACACAAACATAAGTTTACAGAATTGGAAAACTTGCCACGTGCACTTTATTAAAAACAGTTTAATTGTGCCACCTTCGCCCCAACCTCTGCACAGTGCCGCCTTCATCCCTAACCCCTGCACTTCCCTCCCACTTGTGCCCCCAACCCCAGCCCTGTGCTGCCAGCGTGCTCAGCCACACTGCCCCCCTGCCCAGTACCTCCCACTCCCTTATGCCCAGTGACCCCTCACACAGAGACAGATCCCTATGCTCAGGGATCTCCCGCCCACAGACCACCCCACTGCCCAGCTCCCCTCGAACAGCCCCCCCCAACTGCCCAGCACCCCATATTCCTGAGGGAATTCAGCACCAAAACATTAAATTCTGTGCACAATATTTTAAAATTCTGCAAAATTCTGCAAATTTTGTCAATAAATAAATGCGGAGGCTCCAGCATGGCAGTGGCAAGCATAGGCCACTGGCTGCATAGAGATGGGAGATCACCCTGAAGACTTCCCCCTCTCTTCCCCAGATAAGGACTTGGCAGTGAGATACCTCTGTGTGAATGTCAAATGGCCACAGGGAAGTGTTTTACATAATGGCTGGGATGTCAGCTGTGACCCCAAATTTATTTGAATGACAAAAAAGAAATAGCTGATATCAATGGCTGAGTCCAGCCCTCATCCAGGCCCTTTGCTGCTATGGCTCTGGGTCATCAACTTCCAAATGGCCTTTCATTCTTCCTAAAATAGAGCATTTCCCTCTAATCCTGAAAAGTAAAGAGATGTTTGGGATGTGCAGTTTAATAAGAAAAGGAATTATATTTAGGTCTTTTTTTCTGCCCTGATTTACACACCTGGTTGCCACACATGGCTCAGTGGGATTGTACTGGGTATAATTCAGCATGCAATTTCAACAATGCTTCAACGGTGAGGCTGGAGCCATAAGAAGCCAAGTCTCATTTGAACAGTGGATCTTGTTTAAAAACTGCCTTAAATAATCCAAAGGTCTTTCCCATGGGTGAGGAGGAAGGTGCTTCATTCTTGAAGGAACCTTTAAAATCCCACTCAACTCTGCACTGTTTAGAATGCTCCCTTGTTCAAAATGCTACCAGCTTGAGAGACAGCCCTGCAGATACTTGGATCCACAAGAAAAAAAAATCATGTCCATTTTCCCTAAATAAAAGTTTCAGCTACTCCAGCCTTCTCAAGGTGAGTCCATCTTCCTTCCCTGCTAAGAGGTCACTCCCTCCCTTGCATTCTGCATCCCTGATTGCTGCTTTTCTGCTCCAGGTACATCCCTCTCAGGAGGTCATCTAGTCCAACCCTCTGCTCACAGCAGGACCAATCCCCAACTAAATCATCCCAGCCAGGGCTTTGTCAAGCCTGACCAGCCTCCGGGTATTTCCCGCCCCCCCCCCCCCGCTACAATTCGGTTCCCAGCCCTGCCCTCCCCCACCTGGCCCTGTTCCCCCTGCTCACTCACATGCAAAGTTTCACTCCTGGCCCTGTGAGGCCCCACCAGAGCCGGAGCCCTCAGCCCACTTGCTGAGGAGTGAGTGGGTGGAGTGGAGGGGGCAAGGGGTCGGGTCTGGAAGAAGCCTGCTGGCCCAGCATGGGGGAGGGGCCAGAGAGGAGTGGAGTCCGCGCCGCATGGTGCCCCAAATTTTCAGGTGCCCTGCGCAGCCACATATGCTGCATTTGCCTAAGGATGGCCCTGCCACTCAGATGGAACAGCGTTGATGCCCCATCCTCTTTCCACACATCTGGCCCATAGGTCCTCCAAAGTTTGCTTCTCACCCCCCACTACAGTAGCCTTTATGGGATGCTCTGTCAGGTGAAGAGGGGTCAGGATATGGATAGGGTTGCTCCCTCCAGCAGTTGTGACAGTCCACATTTTGGAGCTGCTGCAGTTAAAGCCTGTGTCCCTTCTGAATTAGCTTGACCATCCTCAGCACTTGCCAGGCTGGTGTGGTGACACTAGACAGAGGTGAAAGTAAGCCGGTACGCCCCGGTATGTTCCGGGGTTGATTGGCTTCCCCAGGCACAATTTAAAGGGCCTGTGGCTCCTAGCAGCAGCTGGAGCCCCTGGCCCTTTAAATTGCTGCCAGAGCCCCTCTGCCGGAGCCCTGGGGTAGCGGCGGCAGGGCTGGGGCGGCGATTTAAAGGGGCTGGGGCGGTAGCGGCAGCCAAGCCCTGGGCCCTTTAAATCATCCCCGGAGCCCCGCCGCTGCTTCCCCAGGCTCCAGGGATGATTTAAAGGGCCCGGGGTGCTAGAGGTGGCCGGAGCCCTGTCCCCGGAGCCCTGCTGCTGGAGCCCTGGGGAAGAGGCAGTGGGGCTCTGGGGATGATTTAAAGGGCCCAGAGCTCCAGCCGCCGCTGTTGCCCAGGGCCCTTTAGACCACTGCCAGAGCCCTTGGCTGCCGCTGTTACTCCAGGGAGGGGGAAGGAGGCACTTGCTGGTACAGGGTGGGCCAGGACTGGCTCTGACCTCCGCAGCCCCACCCCTTCTGCCCGAGGCCCCGCCCCTTCCGGGGGCCAGAGCTGGCCTGAGCCCCACACCTAGACTTACTTTCACCCCTGCCACTAGACACAGGAGTAATGGGTGAACATGTTTATTACTCCCACAGAAACGAAGATCAAGACTTGGCCCATGCTCAAGGTAGAATATGTTTTTTTCAATCCCAAAGAATGCCTGACCATGTCAGCAGTGCAGGCCTATATCATTCAGAATTATGAAGGAGCCTAGCTACCAATACACTCATGTATTTTACAAAGAATACAATTGTTTTAAACAAGGCTAACCAACTGGAACTATATGGAGCATATCCTTTGAATACCTTGGGCTCCCCATCACATACACCTATCGAAAGAGCAAGGAATAATGTGGCAACTAAAGAACAGTTGACAGTGGAATCCAGACATGTGGGAATGTAGCAGCCCTACATATTCACAATTCAAGGCCAGTATGCACTGTACAAAACCTTAAGACTCTACATATTGTTATAGAAAACTGTTTTCTAATCTTGTCATCATGTATAGTTGAATTTGTCACTTTGCCGAGAATACTACTAAAGAGGCCATTTTAGCAGGAATGTATGAGAGTATAATTTTAAAAATAAATCTTTAAAGGTGTAGACTGCTTGCTTGGTATTCTTTGTTTCCCCTGAATGACCTTTAGTTCATTATGAATTACCTTCCTCACATTACAAACAGTGACTATTACAGAATGGCGAAGAATTAAGGAATTATGCACTTCCAGCTGGTATGTTAATTGTGTGCTGTTTATTCAACAGCAACATTACAAATACAAAAACCTCATCACGTAGTTCTCTGTGAAAGCCTTTACAAATAACCACACTTATGTAAAACTTAAGGTCTGAATGTTACTTGTTTATGAGTAACTGAATATTATCATATTAAAATCATTACTAAGCCAGTGCCTGAATATTTGTTCCGAAACCTGTCAATATTCTAATGGCAGTAGTCTTGGAAACTACACATCTGCCACAGGATTAATTACTCACATAAAACATTATCATTTCCTCACATCTCCTATGAGGTAGAGAGGCTGCTAGAATGATTAATGCCCCTATATGACATACAAAGGAATACATGTAAATGTTACCCAGTGGATAGAAAGATCTGTTCTTGATTCATATTAGACCAAGTTGAAGGACCTTAGTGGTGCAACATTAATTCTTAAGGCCTGCATGTAACCTAAAACTAAATTTAAAAAAAAAAAATTGAAAACAAATTCTGTAAACTTGCTGTTACACCAGGAAGACCTCTGATCCCACAAGCCATGTGTGTGTGTGTGTGTGTGTGTGTGCCTGCGTGCACATGCATATTTATCACAATTCTGTACCAGATAAATGAATGTGACTGCTTATAAAAGTCAGTGCTGGTACTTTTTGGCAGACTTTATCAGTTAAAAACCTCTTCATTTTTACTTAAAGTGTCTGTACCAGCATTGGTAGGGGGTTATACCTAAGTCAGGGAGCACATCATTGAGACATTGGCTCAGTTTTGATAGAATAGAGAGAAAAGGGGAAGAAGTATTTTGGGGGCAGTTTATTGTTTACTATTAAAATGAACAGAGCAGCGTTCAAAGGTGAAATCTCAGCATGCAGTTAAGGCCAGCGCGAAGGCCTAAGCAAGCAGTTAAACAACAGTTATAACAAATATAAAGAGGAGCCAATCTATTGGTTATGTCACTGAATGTCATTCTCAGCTGTCCTTTATTTTTGAGATATCCCTTATAAAGACCTAAAATTTATTTCCACTGCATAGAGTTTGCCTCTTCCTACTATTTGTTACTGTAAATCACTGAGATCAGAAATGCTATATTACAAAGGAAACGTCCTTGACATGTTCATGCCAAGACACTTGTTTCAATGCCCATTAAGTCATTGTTGTCGGTTTTGGCTTTTATTTATTTTGTTGCCATTTCCTTAATTTTGGGGGTCAGTATCCCACATACAGGACTTGGCAGACAGAGAGCTTTGCAGTATGTCACAGATATAGATACTTTGTCTCAAGATGGCTGGCGCCTTTAGGTGAAGTCGGTATAGTATCCCTGTGCCAGCACAGGTGCAGCTCAGTTTGACCTGATTAAGAAGGTGAGGCAGCATCTCGGGTTGATAAATGAGAGGAAGATGGCTTTGATTGGGAAGGAGGTGCCCAGAAGGACCTGCAGGCGTTCCGTGGGGAAGGCTGTGGAAAGGAGAGAGAGACTGAGTGAAAGAGTGTGTGCGTGCACTATAAAGCAGGAAGGTATAGACTCCAGAGCAAGAGGAAGGCCCAAGGGAATGCTCCCCCCTGCCCCTTTGGCCATTGTCCTATACAAGAGGCAGGAGCTGGGAAAGAAACCAGAAAGGCTGGGAGACCAGTGGAGGGGCTAGCCTGCTCACTTTCCTGAGCTGGAGAGCTGGGGCTGGCAGGCTGAAGAGGACTGCAGGTTAGGAGACCAGTGAAGGGACTAGCTTGCTGACCTTTCCTTGGCAGAGCATTGGAAGCCAGGAAGAATCCAAGTGAGGGGTGGCTATTATGATAAAAGAACAGGTGGGGACTGAAGAAAAGCCCAGGTGTTTACAGAAGATGCTGGAGCTGGGGTATGAGGTGTATTTCTGGAATTTGTTTCAGGATGATGGACTATGTGCACAGTGTTTGGGATAGATGGACTGTGTCTGGGGCTTTCAAGGACTTTTTGCACTGTGATACAATAACCTGGCCCTGGGTAGGGGCCATATTAGACCCAAGAGAACTTGTGGTGGAGTTTTTCAGGAACCTGAGAGAAGGGGAAATGGAGGCAGGGTTCCATCAAGCCACACCAGGCTACAAGGACTGCTCGGGAGGCAGCCACCCCATTATAGACACCTTACCAGGAAAAAGTTAATCATTCAGCTAAATCTCAGGCTGAATTTGTAATTTATATTTGCTTCAATATAAAATTATATGCTTTATCCCTGTGTTAGGCACAGAAAGGTTTACAACTTGTGAGTAAATCAGCAGACAACAATCTGTACTATCATTGTTACGGAGGTAATCACAGTGATGCCAGAGGCAATTAAAACTGTTTGGCAAAACTGGCAAGTTTTTTAAGGCAAACATCCACTAAAAGAAATGTTCAATTTGTTTCCTACCCTGCTGCCATTATATCAAAATAGTGATGTGAACTTAGCTAACGTAATGATAATGATGCCAGTAATTATTTATATCGGGGATGGAAAGCGACCTCTATCAAGTCAGGAATACCCTAAAAGAATTGCAATGAAGTACAAAAAGGGATCATGTGTTCACCCCCTTAATCTTATTATGGCCCATTTTTTTCCAATTTCCCTCTCTCTCTTCTAGCCCAGATCTCATGAACTAATCCCTGCATTTGATTCGTTCTGGGACATAGGATGGGTAGTCCAGAGCCAAAAGTGGGGCAAATAGCAGTGAGCCTCAGGAGCCATGAAAAGTTTTCAGGATTCCCCTGTCCCCAGAGATTAAATATGGTTTACTGCTTTCATGCTGATTCCATACTTCCTCCTCTCTCTGCACTTTTCACTCTCCCTAAAGCATTTTCTGTGTCCAGCTGCAAGATCATTTTCTACCCCCCTGAAATCATGTTCAGAATGAGATTAGTACACTGAAATTATTTTCTAAATAGGGTCTTGCATTTCAGTAGCTCCACTGGCTCCCGGTATCACTTATTTGGTTATGGCTGAAGTATAGTGAACCAACCTAGCAGCTGGTTAAAAGTTTGTTTGCATGTGTTTTTTAATGGGGTGAATTGTTATTATAGCTTTACTTTAATTCTGTTCTCAAATCCTGAATGATCTAAAAAGGCAGCCGTGACATTTTCACAGTACTGTACAATTCTCTTTTGTGATTCCAGTTATTGGTTACATTCCTGTAATAACGATAAAAAAATTGCCCCAAAATGTGGTTCTCCAATCACATACCATTGCTACTGCTGCCAACTTGATGTACTTATTCCCACCCGATTTGTTGAATTTTTGCGAGAAGCAGGAACTAAAAATTGAGTGCCTTACTGGAAATTATTTACTGTCAGTGGTCACAGTGATCAAGATTGCCTCACTGCTATGACTAAGGAAGAAAAATCAATAATACTCAAATATGGTGCTCTTCTCTTAGAAGATCATCAGTTTTACTTAAAATTATTTCTCATCCGAGATTATTCTGCTGAATAAGAAGTGGGTACTCTATATCACAGTTCTTTGTTCAGAAGATCATTAATATTACAATTTCATTTTAGTTTATGGAACTTTCAGAATTCAAAAAAGGTCCAGTCAGAAAATGAAAGGACAGAGGCCAAGGAAGCAGAATGGCTAGTAATTGTTTCAGCAAAAGTTGTAGTTTTATAAAACACTAGTTCTATATGGTGAAAGGACCTAGAATATCTGGATCTACTATCAATATTTGGGAGCCCAGATAAGTGCCTTTCACTTAAAACATCAAATTCTATCTTCCTACAGTTCTTCTGCCTATCACTATGGTATCTCGCTCAGGGGTGTGAAAAAACACCTCCCTGAGCACAGCAAGTTTCAGCGCTGTAAAGTGCCAGTGTAAACAGTGCACGAGCACTGGGAGCAGAGCTTCCAGCACCGGTAGCTATTTCCCTCATGGAGGTGGGTTTTTTTATAGCACTGGGAGAGCTCTCTCCACTTCCTGGACACTACAGTGCTAATAAACAATGCTCACATAAACACCACCCTATACCGGAAACCTACTGACCGCTATTCCTACCTGCATGCCTCCAGCTTTCACCCTGACCACACCACACGATCCATCGTCTACAGCCAAGCTCTGCAATACAACCGCATTTGCTCCAACCCCTCAGACAGAGACAAACACCTACAAGATCTCTGTCAAGCTTTCTTACAACTACAGTACCCACCTGCGGAAGTGAAGAAACAGATTGACAGAGCCAGAAGAGTTCCCAGAAGTCACCTACTACAGGACAGGCCTAACAAAGAAAATAACAGAACGCCACTAGCCGTCACCTTCAGCCCCCAACTAAAACCCCTCCAACGCATTATTAAGGATCTACAACCTATCCTAAAGGATGACCCAACACTCTCACAAATCTTGGGAGACAGGCCAGTCCTTGCCTACAGACAGCCCCCCAACCTGAAGCAAATACTCACCAACAACCACATACCACACAACAGAACCACTAACCCAGGAACTTATCCTTGCAACAAAGCCCGTTGCCAACTGTGCCCACATATCTATTCAGGGGACACCATCACAGGGCCTAATAACATCAGCCACACTATCAGAGGCTCGTTCACCTGCACATCCACCAATGTAATATATGCCATCATGTGCCAGCAATGCCCTTCTGCCATTTACATTGGTCAAACTGGACAGTCTCCACGTAAAAGAATAAATGGACACAGATCAGATGTCAAGAATTATAACATTCAAAAACCAGTCGGAGAACACTTCAATCTCTCTGGTCACGCAATCACAGACATGAAGGTCGCTATCTTAAAACAAAAAAACTTCAAATCCAGACTCCAGCGAGAAACTGCTGAATTAGAATTCATTTGCAAATTGGATACTATTAATTTAGGCTTAAATAGAGACTGGGAGTGGCTAAGTCATTATGCAAGGTAGCCTATTTCCCCTTGTTTTTTCCTCCCCCCGCCCCGACGTTCTGGTTAAACTTGGATTTAAACTTGGAGAGTGGTCAGTTTGGATGAGCTATTGCCAGCAGGAGAGTGAGTTTGTGTGTGTGTGTGTGTGTCCACAGGAAAAGGGGGGGGGTGAGAAAGCCTGGATTTGTGCTGGACATGGCCCACCTTGATTACCATGCACATTGTAGGGAGAGTGGTCACTTTGGATGAGCTATTACCAGCAGGAGAGTGAGTTTGTGTGTGTATGGGGGTGAGAAAACCTGGATTTGTGCTGGAAATGGCCCACCTTGATTACCATGCACATTGTAGGGAGAGTGGTCACTTTGGATGAGCTATTACCAGCAGGAGAGTGAGTTTGTGTGTGTATGGGGGTGAGAAAACCTGGATTTGTGCTGGAAATGGCCCACCTTGATTATCATGCACATTGTAGGGAGAGTGGTCACTTTGGATGAGCTGTTACCAGCAGGATAGTGAGTTTGTGTGTGTGGTTTTTGGAGGGGGGTGAGGGGACCTGGATTTGTGCAGGAAATGGCCCACCTTGATTATCATGCACATTGTGAAGAGAGTTGTCACTTTGGATGGGCTATTACCAGCAGGAGAGTGAGTTTGTGTGTGGGGGGGTGGAGGGTGAGAAAACCTGGATTTGTGCTGGAAATGGCCCAACTTGATGATCACTTTAGATAAGCTATTACCAGCAGGAGAGTGGGGTGGGAGGAGGTATTGTTTCATGATCTCTGTGTGTATATAATGTCTGCTGCAGTTTCCACGGTATGCATCCGATGAAGTGAGCTGTAGCTCACGAAAGCTCATGCTCAGATAAATTGGTTAGTCTCTAAGGTGCCACAAGTACTCCTTTTCTTTTTGCGAATACAGACTAACACGGCTGTTACTCTGAAACCAACACTAAACAGTTTTAAACCAAGTTCAGGGTTTGATGTACTGAAACCTCAGCCTGCTTAGTAACTTTGCAAATACTCAATTAAAAGTCTTGTAACCTTTTATTAAAGATACAGAAAAGAAGGAAAAACAGTTAAATCTTTTGAAATATAAACTTTTAAGTTTGGCTTTCATTTTAACGACATCCCTTTTGCCTTTTCCTTTAGCCAAAGAGTTTTTAGAAGGAAACACCGCACTCCCGCCCCACCCTACCCCAACACACATTTGACAGTCTTTTAGATGATATTAAAGATGTCCTCTCTGGGGAAAACAGAAGTTAGTTGAGATGTGCTGCTGCTACTGTTACACTCTAATGTCATTTTCTAAAAGACAAAACAAGACAAACACACACAAGAGGGAAGAGAAAAGAACAGCGAAGATAGAAATGCAGCTTCTGTCTCTGAGGTTGAATCTCACTTGCAACCTCACTGCTGGAGAAACACAGGCATGGCATGCAGTCTTATCAGTCACTCTGAGATCTCTTGTACCAACCACGCCATTACACTCCATAGTCTTTATGAAAATATGCTTATGATATGGATATGACATAACTGAGATATACTTTATGCAAGATGGCTCATGTACAATGTCATTAGAAAGGTTATGATTTACTGAATGTGATTCTCCAATGTGTATGCATGTAGCATTTCTGTATTTAAAGTTAGGAATATGGACTATGTAATAATTACAACTGGTGTGTGTTGGGAAGACACCCACCAGATGACAGGCCATCAGATTTGATGGGCCATTAGGAAGAAACAAGACTGTGAAGATACTAATCTCCCTCCCTCCTGGGAGGCATCGTGGGACGTAACTGTGACACTAATAGGTCAGGTGGACTTGCCACCTGATACTAAACATTACCTGGGACTTTTTGTAACTTTCCACTAAAAGGAAAGGGGGGTGGGGGGTCTAGTTTGGGAAAAAAAGAATTCCTGCCTTATGTAAATCTTATTTAAGGGTGGAGAGGAAGGCAAATGGGTCTCTCCTCCATGGACTACCCAAGAAGGACTGCTGAAAGAACCTGAAGGGACTACAGTTGCCAACTTTCACCTGGTAAATAAGTACCCTGACTTTCACAATAAGCCAAAATTCAAGCTAATCCCATTTCAAATCAAGGCCAAAAGAAGCCAATCCCTAAGAACCCCAACACTCTATGTGACTAGATCACCCTGGCGTGCAGTCTGGGACTGTGGTGGGCCCGCTGTGCACCCCTGACTCTCTCTTCCCCTTGTCCCTGCTTGCCCCTGCTTGCCGGGAGATGATCAAAAAAAAAGAAGCAACAAGCTACAAGTCCAACAAGCTATTAGCCAATAAGCAACTCACAAGCCAATTAAGTCAAAAACAAGCCCAATTTCTGTGTTTTTTTTCTGCAGGTTTGGCATATCTGGAAGGGACAAAAGAAACTAACCTGAAGGGAAAGGCAGGGGTAAGTCCAGACTGAGACAGGGGTCCAGTCTGTAAGAAGAACTCTGAGCTACAGAAATGCTGTATCCTACCAAATTCAACATTTAGGGTGAGAAATTACATTTTGTAATCTGAAAAAAGAAAAAGAGTACTTGTGGCACCTTAGAGACTAACCAATTTATTTGAGCATGAGCTTTCATGAGCTACAGCTCACTTGCTCAAATAAATTGGTTAGTCTCTAAGGTGCCACAAGTACTCCTTTTCTTTTTGTGAATACAGACTAACACGGCTGTTATTCTGAAACCTGTCATTTTGTAATCTGTTTCTTTACTGAATCAAGCTTAGTTTGTGAGTTTTGTTTTATTTTCTCAGTAATCTGCTTTGTTCTGCTTGCTACCCCTTTAACCACTTAAAATCTGCCTTTTATAGTTAATAAAATTTGTTTTGTTTATTATTAAACACAGTTTCTGTAATTTCTAAGAGGGGGGAGGGGAGAAGTTGTGCATATCTTCCTCCACATTGAGGGAGGGGGCGAATTTATGAGCTTACGTTGTACAGATTTCTCTACAGCGCAAGACAATATCCCTTTGGATCTGCGCTCCAAGGGAGGTGGACACCTGAGTGCTGGGGCAAGTCCCTTAAACTGAGTCTTCCCAGAGCTGATCTCAGTGTCTGTGTCTTTCAGCAGCGGGGTGTGGCCATGCCTGTGTGGGTGCTAGAGGAGGCTTAAGAGCCTGGCTCAGCAAGACAGGTTAAAGGGGGGCCCATGCTGGGAGTTAGATGGAAGTTAGGTACTTGGATGCATTTGAAAATCTCATAAGGCATCTATCGGAATCTTCAGGTATCTCAATACCATTAAAAATCTGGCCCTAAATTCCACATTTTTGAACCAGTGCCCAAGAATGCCCTATTTTCTACCAAAGGTATTACAATGATTGGCACCCGAGGAATATCATAGACAGAAATCTCACGAATGCCTATTCCTGTGAGATTTCCAGTCCAATTTTCCAGAATCTAGAGATTTGGATGGTTTTTAAATAAATGCTAGATAAAAATTTATTTGAGGCTAGATCCATAAAGGTATTTAGCTACTTAACTGCTGCTTTAGGCACCTAAGTAAAAAATTTAGATCCTTAAAACCACTGCTCAGTTGCTGGCTAACCCTGTAGGTACCTAAATTCCCTAGGTGCCTATTTCCATGGGTAGAGTTACCTAGGAACCTAGATTTCTGATGGTGGGTGCGTGCAAAGCTTTCTAAATTCTGACATAGCCAAGGGGCTTAGCACCTAAACCTGGAAATCCTCAAACTAAGGGTATGTCTTCACTACCCGCCGGATTGGCGGGCAGCTGCAACACAATGCCATCCAGAATCGCCTAGTCAGAGCCATCCCACCACCCATGGGGAAGGTGGCCATGAACTCCGCCATCCCCAGAATGGACAGTGAAGCGCAATGGTCATCATCGTCACCAACGAGGAATAGAAGAAGATCATCATGCTTATTTAAGTTCCCTTTGAAAACAGGACCCTGGCCTTCCACAACGCCCAATCTCAAAAGCTGGAGAAATACACCCCTCTGGCCGATATCTTGAGAGGTAGAGGCTACAATGTTCAAACTCACGTGCTTATTGTTGGATCTCTGGGCACGTGGGACCACAGCAACAAGTGAGTGTTGAGAGAATGCGGAATCGGTCAATGCTTGGCTGATGCAGCAACTCACGGTGTCAGACACCATGAGGTGGTCAAGGGACAACTATCTAGAACACTGGAATTTTGGCAATACCAGGAGCAATGAGCAGGAGTGCTGATGAGAAGTGAAATTGGAAAGTAACAGAAATACTTCTCTGAATGGATTATATCTACTAAGGGACAACTATCCTAAATGCTCAATTACTGAGGGACAATTTATACTCATTCCTATAGTTGCTTTCTACAGCCAACTCTCTGCATAACTTTTCGTGCGTGATGTACCCGAGTATTCAGATTCTAATATCTAAACTGTACCATTCAATTCACTCACCTAAATTTGGGTTATTGCAGGTTATGTTCTATAGGTATTTTATAACGTTTAAAGCCGATTTTGTACTTTTGGATAATCTAAGTATTAGATCCAGATGTACAGACACTCTTTCTTAACCTATAATTTTAATATTATATAATTTTAACATTAGCTTTAATAAAAATGTTTTAAATCTGTTATAAAAAGGTAACCATAGGGTGTCTTTGAACGCATTAGTTACCACTGCCAGCGAGTGAGAGACTCAAGAAATTATTTTTCCCATAGCGTAATCTTAAAATGGAACAGTCCAATGGGTAAAAATTAACTGTCTCTGAACAGTAGCTGTCACATCATGAAGTTCCAAATAATGCTAGTTTGATTTCCTTCACCATGCCAGTTGGAAGTCTTATTATGAAGTTTTTAAGTTTACATCACTGTACTTTTGTTGCCAACAATAATTGAACAAGTGGGTGGAATCTGAAGAAAAGATTTTGGACCAACTGTTGCCCTGCCACCAATTTATATCTGGAGTAACCCCTGTAACTTTTGAGAGCACAAGTTATTTTTGTTTCAACATTCATCTGTTTTTGAGAAGTAGAAAAGTTAAATATAAAGGTTTATATAAATGTACAGTGAAACATTTCAAATAGGCTGAAATAAGCAAAAGTTGAGTGTACTTGAACAGATATTCAAAGACCCTGATTTTTCCACAAGTACTCCTTTTCTTTTTGCGAATACAGACTAACACGGCTGTTACTCTGAAACCTGATTAGATTAACTTTCTATACAAATGGCACACAGGTATGAACAGAGTTCTTCACAATGAAGCAAAAAGGATTAATTATCCTAACTAGTTAAGGTCTGTTGACATCTATGGTTATATAAATTTGAATAGAATCATTATAAAATGCTTTGCATGGCTAGTGATATATACAACTGCCAATGATACACTGAACATTCAACCATTCAATATAGTTTTCACATGTATCTCTTTTTAGGCATTGAATTTTTGAGGCTGCATCATTCTTCTGAAATCCTTTTAGTACTCATATATTATTATGCTCTTTCACAATATCTGTTATCACAACCATTCTCCAATGTCTCTTTCCATTACAAAATGTCAGTGTGTGAGATGTGCTGGCAGATGAGGTCAAAACAACAGTGAGGTGAAGATGAGTGATTTCTGCCTCAACCAAATCAAAAATACAAAGATATCCCTAAACTTATTGGCCAGATGCCTCTTTGATCTCAAATGTTGCTTGCTAAAGCAATTTTTAGGACAAGGACTGTCATATATTATGTTTGCAGAGGACAATTGGGCCTCAACTTGATTGAGGAAACTAGATCCCAGCACAATATCAGTGATAAATAAAATCGTAACAATAGTAACAATAACAATTAATATATTATTTGTCCCATGAAGTACATTACATTTTCCAGGCCAGGATATAAGATTATCTTTATTATAGGGTATAAATAGAGCCCTTTTTAAAAAAGAAAGAATGACAGAAACTAGCATTTAAATCTATCTTCTCTAATCTCAGGTAGAGCAGCAGGCAGATTTCATTCTCTTGAATACTATATACACACTATAGGTTTATATTCTAAAGCACATTAGATTCTAAGTGAGTGTGTCAGAGCCCTGGTCTACACTAGGAGTTGAGGTCGAATTTAGCAGAGTTAAATCGATTTAACCCTGCACCTGTCCACACGACGAAGCCCTTTCTTTCGACTTAAAGGGCTCTTAAAATCGATTTCCTTACTCCACCCCCAACAAGGGGATTAGCGCTGAAATCGGCCTTGCCGGGTCGAATTTGGGGTACTGTGGACGCAATTAGATGGTATTGGCCTCCTGGAGCTATCCCAGAGTGCTCCGTTGTGACCACTCTGGACAGCACTCTCAACTCAGATGCACTGGTCAGGTAGACAGGAAAAGGCCCGCAAACTTTTGAATTTCAATTTCCTGTTTGGCCAGCATGGGAAGCTGCAGGTGAGTGCAGAGCTCATCAGCAGAGGTGACCATGGTGGAGTCCCAGAATCGCAAAAGAGCTCCAGCATGGACTGAACGGGAGGTACGGGATCTGATCGCTGTATGGGGAGAGGAATCCGTGCTATCAGAACTACGTTCCAGTTTTCAAAATGTCAAAATCTCCCAGAGCATGAAGGACAGAGGCCATAACAGGGACCTGAAGCAGTGCCGCGTGAAACTTAAGGAGCTGAGGCAAGCCTACCAGAAAACCAGAGAGGCAAATGGCCTCTCTGGGTCAGAGCCCCAAACATGCTGCTTCTGTGATGAGCTGCATGCCATTTTAGGGGGTTCAGCCACCACTACTCCAGCCATGTTGTTTGACTCCTTCAATGGAGATGGAGGCAACACGGAAGCAGGTTTTGGGGATGAGGAACATGATGATGATGAGGTTGTAGATAGCTCACAGCAAGCAAGTGGAGAAACCAGTTTTCCCAACAGCCAGGAACTGTTCTCACCCTGGACCTGGAGCCAGTACCCCCCAAACTCACCCAAGGCTGCCTCCCGGACCTGCCAGGCAGAGAAGGGACCTCTGGTGAGTGTACCTTTTAAAATAGTATACATGGTTTAAAAGCAAACATGTTTAACGATTAATTTGCCCTGGCATTCGCGGCTCTCCTAGATGTACTCCCAAAGCCTTTGCAAAAGGTTTCTGGGAAGGGCAGCCTTATTCTGTTCACCATGGTAGGACACTTTACCACTCCAGGCCAGTAGCACGTACTCAGGAATCACTGCAGAACAAAGCATTGCAGTATATATTTGCTGGTGTTCAAACAACATCCGTTCTTTATCTCTCTGTGTTATCCTCAGGAGAGTGAAATCATTCATGGTCACCTGGTTGAAATAGGGTGCTTTTCTTAAGGGGACATTCAGAGGTGCCCGTTACTGCTGGGCTGTTTGCCTGTGGCTGAACAGAAATATTCCCCGCTGTTAGCTATGGGGAGGGGGGAGAGGCTAGCCACGCGGTGGGGGGAGGCAAAATGCAACCTTGGAACGAAAGCACATGTGCTATGTATGTAATGTTAACAGCAAGGTTTACTGTGAAAGAGTGTACCCATTGTTCTATAAAATGTGTCTTTTTGAATACCACTGTCCCTTTTTTTTTTCTCCACCAGCTGCATGTGTTTCAAGGATCACAGGATCTTCTCCTTCCCAGAGGCTTGTGAAGATTAGAAGGTG
Organism: Lepidochelys olivacea; assembly: GCF_965140295.1. NCBI lineage: Eukaryota > Metazoa > Chordata > Testudines > Cheloniidae > Lepidochelys > Lepidochelys olivacea. The sequence continues at coordinate 79,901,914 of NC_140415.1, read as the reverse complement.
AAAAAAACGCACTCGTGATGAAATGTTCTCTGACCTCATGCTGTCCTCCCACACTGACAGAGCACATACGAATGCGTGGAGGCAGACAATGTCAGAGTGCAGGAAAGCACAAAATGACCGGGAGGAGAGGTGGCGGGCTGAAGAGAGTAAGTGGTGGGCTGAAGACAGGGCTGAAGCTGAAAGGTGGCGGCAGCGCGATGAGAGGAGGCAGGATTCAATGTTGGAGGATCAAACTAATATACTCCAGCATATGGCTGAGCTGCAGGAAAGGCAGCTGGAGCACAGACCGCCGCTACAGCCCCTGTGTAACCAACCGCCCTCCTCCCCAAGTTCCATAGCCTCCTCACCCAGACGCCCAAGAATGCGGTGCGGGGGGCCTCAGAGGATTGCCCAAGCAACAGAAGGCTGGCATTCAATAAGTTTTAAAGTTTTAAACTTTTAAAGTGCTGTGTGGCCTTGTCCTTCCCTCCTCCACCGCCCCTCCCGGTGCTTCTCTCCTCCACCACCCCTCCCGGGCTACTTTGGCAATTATCCCCCTATTTGTGTGATGAATGAATAAAGAATGCATGAATGTGAAGCAACAATGACTTTATTGCCTCTGCAAGCGGTGATCAAAGGGAGGAGGGGAGGGTGGTTAGCTTACAGGGAAGTAGAGTGAAGCAAGAGGCGGGGGGGTTTCATCAAGGAGAAACAAACAGAACTTTCACACCATAGCCTGGCCAGTCATGAAACTGGTTTTCAAAGCTTCTCTGATGTGCACCGCGCCCTCCTGTGCTCTTCTAACCACCCTGGTGTCTGGCTGCGCGTAACCAGTGGCCAGGCGATTTGCCTCAACCTCCCACCCCGTCATAAACGTCTCCCCCTTACTCTCACAGATATTGTGGAGCGCACAGCAAGCAGTAATAACAGTGGGAATATTAGTTTTGCTGAGGTCTAACCTAGTCAGTAAACTGCACCAGTGCACTTTTAAACATCCAAATGCACATTCTACCACCATTCTACACTTGCTCAGCCTGTAGTTGAACAGCTCCTGACTACTGTCCAGGCTGCCTGTGTACGGCTTCATGAGTCATGGCATTAAGGGCTAGGCTGGGTCCCCAAGGATAACTATAGACATTTCAACATGCCCAACGGTTATTTTCTGGTCTGGGAAGTAAGTCCCTTCTTGCAGCTGCTCAAACAGCCAGAGTTCTTAAAGATGCAAGCACCATGCACCTTTCCCGGCCATCTCATGCTGATGTCGGTGAAACATCCCTTGTGATCCACCAGTTCTTGCAGCACCATTGAGAAGTACCCCTTACAGTTTATGTACTGGTTGACCAGGTGGTCCGATGCCAAGATAGGGATATGCGTTCCATCTATCATCCCATTGCAGCAAAGCCATCCACTATGACCTGCACATTTCCCAGGGTCACTACCGTTGATATCAACAGATCTTTGATTGTGTTGGCTACTTGCATCACAGCAGCCCCCACAGTAGATTTGTGCACTCCAAATTGATTCCCAACTGACCGGTAGCTGTCTGGCATTGCAAGCTTCCAGAGGGCTATCGTCTCTCGCTTGTGAACTGTGAGGGCTGCTCTCATCTTGGTATTCTGGTGCTTCAGGGCAGGGGAAAGCAAGTCACAAAGTTCCATGAAAGTGCCCTTGCGCATGCAAAAGTTTCGCAGCCACTGGGAATCGTCCCAGACCTGCAACACTATGTGGTCCCACCACTCAGTGCTTGTTTCCCAAGCCCAGAATCTGCATTCCACTGCATGAGTCTGCCCCATTAGCACCATGATGCTCACATTGCCAGGGCCCGTGCTTTGAGAGAAGTCTGTGTCCATGTCCTCATCACTCTCGTCATCACCCTGATGTCACCTACTTGCCCGGTTTCGCTTTGCCAGGTTCTGGTGCTGCATGTACTGCTGGATAATGCACGTGGTGTTTAATATGCTTCTAATTGCCAAAGTGATCTGAGTGGGCTCCATGCTTGCCTTTGTATGGCGTCTGCACAGAAAAAAGGTGCAGAATGATTGTCTGCCATTGCTCTGACAGAGGGAGAGGCGACTGACGACATGGCTTACAGGGTTGGCTTACAGGGAATTAAAATCAACAAAGGGGGTGGCTTTACATCAAGGAGAAACAAAAACAACTGTCACACAGAATGGCCCCCTCAAGGATTGAACTCAAAAGCCTGGGTTTAGCAGGCCAATGCTCAACCCACTAACCTACCCCTCCCTCTGGTATTTCAAGCAGGACTGAATCTCCATTAAAGTTTTCAAGGTGCCCCTGACAGATCTCACCAAAACGATTGTCAGCCGTTGATTTCACGGAGGGAGGGAGGGGGAGCAAATGAATACAAAACAAATCTGGTCTATTTCTTGTTTTGATCCACTCCATCTATCTTTTACATCTTTGGCTGGCAGCAGACGGTGCAATAGGACTGCTAGCCATCCTCATCTCCTGCCTGCTCACCATAAGATGGTGCAATAGGACTGCCGGCAGGACTAAAGAGAATGACCTGGTCGAGTCACTCCTAATTTAGTCCCTGCGCCCATGTCTGCCCAGGCACTCCTGACCAACCTTACCGAGGCGGCCAGGAGCACCTCGGACACGATGATGATGGTTTTCAGGCCTATTGCACCATCTGCTGCCACAAGGCAATGGGTTGCTGCTGCTGTGTGGCAATGCAGTACCCCGTCTGCCAGCACCCAGGAGACATACGGTGACAGTGAGCTGAGCGGGCTCCATGCTTGCCGTGGTATGGCAACTGCACAGGTAACTCAGGAAAAAAGGCGGAAAACGATTGTCTGCTGTTGCTTTCACGGAAGGAGGAAGGGAGGGCCTGACGACATGTACCCAGAACCACCACGGCAATGTTTTTTGCCCCATCAGGCATTGGGACCTCAACCCAGAATTCCAATGGGCGGCGGAGACTGCAGGAACTGCGGGATAGCTACCCACAGTGCAACACTCGGGAAGTCCACGCTAGCCTCGGTACTGTGGTACTCCGCCGAGTTAATGCACTTAAAGCACTTAGAGCATTTTGTGTGGGGACACACACAATCGACTATATAAAAATTATTTCTAAAAAAACGACTTCTATAAATTGGACCTAATTTCGTAGTGTAGACATACCCAAAGGCTTCCTATCCCATCCATCAGAAAATGGCTTATTGACTTACAAGTTAACACTACTTATCTTTTTAGATAAAATATTCTGTACAGTTTGAGAGTTTGACATGTAAATGTCAAGGAAACCCAAAATAAAGAGGAACAAAATTAAGTGGAAGATGAAAGTCAATGCAAAGGTACTAAATGCTATGTCTAGGTCATTGCACACATGGAATAATCACTAAAATAATAGAGTGAATATGTTGAAAATACTAGTTGGTTTTATTGATGTGCAGCATATTAGAAGGAAAATTGTTTAATCTGAAGTATTAGTCTCCTGTGTGGTTTACCACAAGTGGGTAGATCATAAGCTATGAAAACAAATTCATTAGTGGGTATGTTTATCTTTGCTATGTACAGCATTGCACACTACGGAGGTGCATTATGAGTGATTTTGTCTTTCCTCTGAGGTATACATAGTAGCAACTGCCAGACACAGGGAACTGGACAAGATGGACTGGGGGTCTGTGTGACAGTTGGGAGAATTGGTCTGTGTATAACTTACAAATGCTGGACAATTTTGTGCTATTGCTGTATCACTGAATGCCTCAATGTATAGTGCAGCCTGGTCACATATCACCCATCCTATAGGGCAGAAGCTACAGAACAAACAAAAAAGTGGTTAACCTTAATGGCTGTGCCCTGACCGGACAGTTGGTATGAGATGCAGAAAGCCTCAGCCAGAAGGTAAACTGTGTTGAATTGTTTATCTACAGTGAGTGGAAAATTCCCAAACAGGAGAACAAGAGGTAGAGGCGTGAGAGCGGGGGGTTAAAGACACAGGGTTTTGGAAGGAGGGGGCCCAGTAAATGTCAAAAGCAGCTAAGTGGAAGGGAGAAAGGGCACACTCCATGTTCCAGAGGAGAAGCCACAAGCAGAGAGTTCCAGGAGATGGAATTTGGAATCCTGAAAAGACACTGACCCAAATCCTGAAGAACACTCCAGAGTGGTGAGGAAATGGAGTCAGGGAATAGTTTTTATTGTTTTGCCTAGATATGTATCTTTCTCTTGCTGGCTAAAGTAAAAAGTGATTTGGTTTTGGAAACTTTTGCAAAGTGTGTGTTATGTGCTTCAACTTTCACATATCCCTGGAGAAGTAAACTGTAAACCAGAGTACCCACAAAGTTGGCTCTAGGAAGAGGGTGCTTAAAGTACTGATGATTCTGGGGGGAACTGACACTAGTTTCAAGGCCTAGCCAGTTGGACTATAGGGTCTTAGCACTCAGAAGGGGTTGCTAGACAGAGGAGCTACACTCCAAGAATGTGCCCAGAAGAAACCCAGAGCCAGAGGCAGTGCCTGGACTGTGCACAGAGTCAATAAGCTTAAAGCACATAGCCTGAGACTACCCAGAAGGGGGAACTCAATTGGGTCTGTGACAGCCTGATATAAGGATCTGATTCAGATCCATGCATGCAGATTCTTTTGTCCAGGCAGATTTCCCCTGAAGTCAATGGGATTGCACGCACATGCAAAGGTCTGGCCACACTGATCTAATTGGAGGATCGGGACCTAAAATAGCAACACCTATATTCCATTTTTTTCCAGATTACCTTTCCACCACAAACTGTAGATCTGTTTGTGGTGGGTGTGGCCAGGGTAAGATCTAAAGCAAATTAAATTAGATTGTGCTTAATCCTAGAAAATGAAAGGAATAAAGATCTTTATCTTGGTTTGAATTCTTCTCAGAGCCACACATTTACTTATGACATTTTCCCCCTGAAAATGATACAGGAGTACAATGGTGCCATGGGCCAATGTAAACTAATGCACATAATTTCATGTTAACAGCAGGGTAACTACACTGGTAATTACATGACAACTCATGCTAACATTACCATGTAATTACCAGATAATTGTGGAGTTAACTTATTATATTCCTGTAGACAATAGACAACTACTAATACAATTCTCTTCTGTCTTCATGAATTGCATCATAATTAGCTATTAGTTTAAAGAGAAGCTATGATTTCCTCTCATCACAAACTAAGAATAACAGAAAACCTTTTGCAACGTTTGTATGCCAAATTAATAGGGTGTGAAGGTGGGTGTGGTAATATCGTCCTCGACCAACTTCTGTTGGTGCGAGGGACAAGCTTTCTAGCTTGCAGAGATCTCTTCTTCAGGAGCTCTGTGTGAACTCAAAAGCTTATCTCTCTTACCAACAGAAGTTGGTCGAATAAAAGATATTACTTCACCAGCTTTGTCTCTCTCATATCCTGGGACCAGCATGGCTATAACAACACTGCATATAAATTAACAGTGTTGCAGTATTTAAGGCTAAGATGTAAAATAAGAGGTACAGTATAATATGGATATATTTAAAAGTATTGTGAGTTTCTCAATCCCTCCCTTACTTTTCACATTTCAATTTGCGTGTATTTATTATTTGTCATGATACTAGTAGTTGCTTCTTTTGCTCATGCAATTTAACAAAGACAGAATGGCGGCAAATAGTATCATAGAGATGGCCTCAAAACTGATTTCATAATCCTTCAAGTTTCTGTGTGAATTGTGGGCCATGTTCGCACAAGGAAAGCCACTAAGTGCTTGGGGCACGGGCGAACAGTTAGTGGTTGAGAAACGAAGTTCTACTCAAAGCAGCAAGAAAGATTTCCCTTTGAAATATTTTAGTCTGTGCATGTATTGCAAGAATCTTCAAGGTGAGAGTAGGTGAAACTGATGAAAGCAAAATTACATTTGAACTACAACAACCACTTTTTAATTTTAGCATCCATGTGAAAAGGAGGAAGTCATTTTAGGCACTTACAACTAAATGAGCTGCTGAACTATAGATTCCGCATAGAGCAGCATTCACAAGAACACTGACTCATAATGGAACTCAAGAACTGTTAGCACAGCTAATATCAGTGAGCACCCCCCCCCCCCAAAGCTATAGTCTGTTTTACTCTCACACATCTCTATTTGCCACCTGTTAATACAGACTGTAATATATCCCTTTTGATGTGTGTTAACACCATCCCTGGATCAGTGAAAAAATGGGGGAGAAAATGGATAAAAACATAGGAAAAGGAAACTGTAACACAGTGTGAACTGCAATTTGATAATATGAGTGGTTATGGTTGTGAAATTTTACTGGCACCATTGGCAGGGCTGTGATGGAAGAAGTACACACATTTGCCATTGAAAAAAAATATGCAGCCATAGTTATTTTTTATTCTGCTAATATATTTTAAGGAAACTTACTTGCCAAAAAAAAGTCAAGAGGGTGATATTTAAGTAACTGATGACTAGAAGATTAAAACATGCCATTACTCCAAGAGTGAACAAGGAAATCATCTGACTGACATCACAGCTGAGGGGCACATATTTTCTGGGCCAGCTAGCTCATTTTAAAAAATATAAAAATCTAGTTAAAAGCAGCCAACTCAAAATGTTACCCTGATGTAAAAAAGAAACTGTAATTAGTCGAGTAGTATTAAATAAAGCCGTGTTTATGGTGTTCAGGCCAGACCCAGGACCATTAAAGAATAATGTTTAATTGAAACTGAGAGTTTGGACTACGTCTCCCTTCTGCCTGTAGGCAAACAGTCTCTTTAAAGAATTCTCACACCAAGCTCACCCAATACATAAAGTCACTGGAAAAGGGTCCAAGTAAAGCAATGAAGCAGTGGAGCGCTGCATAAGTGTGATATTTATGTTCCAATATCACTAGGTTTTTCTAGTTCTCTGACTGATACTGCTCTCAGACACCTGAAGCAATTGACTGAAATAGAGAAGCATTCTGGTAGCGCTTGCTTTTCTTAATCATCCTGAGCCAAAATGAGATAATGGCAATTTGTTTGCAAACTTTTGTTGGAGGAATTTGTTTAACTTGTTTGGTTGTGTCAGAACAGAAAACCACACCTCCTACACCTGTCAAAATATTGCTACAGAGGGTGTGGGAAAGTTCAGGTCCTAGACAAACCTTCCTGTTTTTTCTTTGGTGCGCTTTCTTTACCATATATCCTTTGCCCTATAACACTGCGGCTGTTTACGATGTCCCTTTTAGGCCACCATACAGCTGTAAGCTGCAAATCCCACGCGTGTGAGATCAGTCAGTAGATATATGCTGTTACAGAATGTGAAGTAAAATGCTGGAGTTCTGGCAGTAAAATAGTTTGGGGCTGTTTGTGTGTGTGTGACTGGATTAACTTCACACAGCTAGCACAGAGGTCAGCTGTCTATAATTCACTTGAGGCCTTGTGTACAGTAGGACTAAAACTGTGTTACCTGAAGCAATTTAAAGTGTGGTTTAAAATCATTCAGGCTGCTTCAGTTCACAGTGGATGGGGCAAAACTGTTAAACCAACTTTAGAAAGTAGGTAAGGGTTCCTACATAGGCAGTGGGCAGAGTCCTGTAACAAAACTGAATTTTAATTAGCACATGCAAGTATTCACTTGTGCCCAAGTGGTCATCCAGTCAGAGGACAGAATCAATATCATGTGATTTATCTGACTGCTCACAGTTGGGCAATACAGATGGAATTTTCAGTATTGAATACACACAGCAAACTCCACAGTGTACATTTTTTGAATAAATTAGAATAATGAATACATTAAAAGAAATCATGATCTGCTCACAGATATTCCACAAGCAGAAAGAGGCTAAATTAATCTGATAAATTATTCATCGCAAATTATTCGCTTAGCTCTAATTATGTTTATTATTACTCATCTGATCTAGAAGAACAGCAAAAAGCCAAGGCAATAGACAAGATGAGGCGGGAAGTGAAAAGAGGTACTATTGCTACCTATGTGAATGAAAATAAATAACTACCAACATGGCCAGAGTGTGACTGCCCCTTGTGCACCCCACACAAGAGCAGGCCTATGGGTGTAGGGTGACCACCCATCCCAGACTGGGCAAGACAGTCTTGAAATGTAAAGCTTAAGTCCCAGTCCCTGGCTGAATGACTCTGGGACAGCATTGGTCCTGGCGTCCCTGTGGCACCACTCTGTGACTGCCCAAGGCTCAGGGGCAGTGCCAGTCTCTTCCTGGTGGGGGTGGGGTGGGGACTGAGGTGGGCCTTAGCCCCTCCATGCCATGAAGCTGAAGCCGGGCAGGAAGAGCTGCCCAGAGAGCCCAGGCCACTGTGGAAATCCCCAGACACTTTACCTGCCCCGGCTGGCGTGCCTCGGGGGGCAGGGACATGGGCTGGGGGCTTCTCTCAGGGCCCCTCTGGCCCCCCCCAGAGCAAGTGGAGAATCTAGGGCTCCCCACAAAAGTGCAGGCTCCCTGGGGTGCATTTACGATGGCCCAGGTCCAGCTTCCAGCCTGCCTGGGGGTGGGTCCCTGTGGGGAAGAGGAGGAGCAGGGGTGGGGCTGCAGGGGAAGAGGTGGAGCAGGGGGGGCGGGCCATGGAGGGCAGCAGGGTGCCTACATGTGTCCTGCTTTTGCCTTTTGAAAAGGTGGTCACCTTATATGGGTGTTCCCCATAGAATATGGTTTTTTTCCACATCCTCCTGTGGTGGGAAACCGTTAGGCTATGGGAAACTCTCCATCTCATTGCCTGCTTTTCAGGATCAGCCAGGAGCTGCTTAGGTTCTTTCCCACTCCTCTTTCCTCTTGTGTAAAAATGGATGGGTCTTCACTGCTCCTCCCTCCCTCCCTCTCTACCCCTGTAGCCCCAGGGCCTGGAGGAGGGCGAGAAGCCTGTTTCGTACCTACCGTCCCAGGCCTGCGAAGAGGAAAGAAGTTTCCACTGGTGCTACCACACTCTTCAGGTCTATGAAGGAGTGGGGAGGGAGAAGAGCTTCCGATCCAGCCAGGCTTGGGAGAGGTGAAGAGCTAGCTTCTTCCCTAGAAATCCAGCAGGAGCAGGGGATGCGTGGGTGGGTCAGAGTAAAATGCTGCGGCTGGAGAGGGCAATGAGAGAGAGAGAGAGAGATATGCATGTGTTAGGGAGTGTGAGGGCCCCTTGCACTCTCCTGGCAGGGAGGAGTGACAACCCCCTCAACCAACTCTCGCTATACTCCTCTCCCCCAAACACACACACATACACTCAAATGAGTTCTGGCTTCTCCCCTCCTACAATGAATCACTTCTTCCTCTTTTCTTCATTTCTACAAATTAGAGCTGCTCCCTGCCCACCCCAGATTTCTCTCTCTCGCCAATGCCTTCTTTACATCTCTCTCCATCCTCTGTCTCTCCCATTGGCACATCTGCATGCATCTGTACCCTTTTTTTTCAAATTATGCAAATGTGAGATGTAATGGTTTTGCCCACATGATATTTGTAGATAACAAGGGCCAGGAGAAACACAGTCTCCAAGGTCTAGGGAATGGGCAGGCATAATAGCAGAGCAACTCATGCCATTTTAAAGGCAAAATCACTCCTCAAGCTGCATTTGAGGTGATGCAATTCCCCACTGCTCCTAGTGAATGGCTGAGCCCTCAAAGCACAATCTAGGCATATCATTGCAAAATACATTGATTAATTTTCTTTGGGTCTCAGGTTTCTGAGTAGCCAAGGAAATCAATTCCCAGACAATCACTGTCTTCAAGAAACATGATGCCTCCACAAACTGGTGTGCATACTGAATAATGCTGCCTAAATAGCATTGTGTATCTTCCATTGCCTGTCTTGAATAATTCTTCCAAATTTTGTTTTTATGTTGGGACTATCAAATGGTAATCATGAAATTTGCAATACAGCAAAATTAAAGTGCTCTATATAACCATGGTAACACGTTACATGTCAGATAGGCTATTTTATTTCAGCATTTGAGCCAGTAGGGCTCCTTTTTTTCATATTATACTGAGACAGGAACATTTTTTTTGTTTTGTTTTTACTTTCTAGAGTGTTTTTCTACATAAATGTGCCTTGAGAAGGGTGTAAATTTTGCCATGAGCATAGTACTAAAACTCCCCAGAGTGAGTTGGCTCAGGGTTGCTGTTCTTAAGTGTAATTATGTTTATTGAGTCCCAGTTCATTTCCTATTCTTCTGAAAAATGCCACCCCCAAAGCATTATATAACCATACAGTAATACGAATGAGTGAAATGATTCCAAAGCTTTCAATTAATTGTGTAACAACAAATGTTTGATGTAGCCAATATTTTGGGTACAGTTTATGGGTCCAACATGAATACCAGCAGTGTATTACACACGCACAAACACATTCATATCGCTATATATAGCTATATTATTAAAATTAATTCATTTTGTTTCACCTTTTGGGAATCATGTTTACATGCAACTATACTGTAATAATCTACTGAGAATTTTTCTATGCCATAGTTTATGTGTTTTTCATTTGGAGATCCAAAGTTCTTGTTTTGTAGTGCACTCTATTCATGCTTTCTATTATCCCTCCAGCTTTGTCTTCAGCTGAACACATTTCTTTCTTTTCTCCTCCAAGTGATTATTTGCAAGAGGATTTGCATTTAAATGGATGCGGAAAGTGCATTAACAACACCTACACTAACAAAGTGAAAGCTGCTCGGTATTTGTTGCTGCCAGACACGAATGAAAAAAAATCAATTAATGTTTTGTGAGAGGAGTTCTCAGGTATCCACATATTAGGCACAGGCTCTTCATTAGAATGTATTTAATACAAGCTGTTCATACAGCATTATACAAGTATCAATAGCCTGATCAGAAAAGAATGGTTACCAAAATATAATAGTGTTGTGTGACATCTATTTTCAGCATTTGGGTTAGACTCTGAGAACCTCGAGCAAGGATAGTCTTGAGGATTTGTTCCTAAATTTTGCCTACTTTACACCTCAGTTCATTTTCTAACAGAATTAAGTTGCATGAATTTTGAAAAAAAAATACACTGAACTGACTGTAATGTATGTTTTTTGTTGTACAGCCTCAGACAATGGGAATTTTGCAATAGCCTGAATATATGCAAGAGAGAGAGAGTGTATAGTTATGAACAGAACTGTTGTGACTTGCATATAAAGTACAAATGTAAGATTCTCATTTAGCTTTATGAGTGAGAAAATTAAATTGGACTTGGCAAAAGGATTCTATTACTGAATAACATTTTCCCTTTACTGTTAATTATTTTATGTTTACAATAGTCAGTTTAAATGTATATTATTTATACAGTTACACATGATTTAACATAAATAATTTACACATAATATGGAATTAATGTCTAATTAACTTTTAGCTCTGTTGGCTTGTAAAGCTGCTTTAGATTAAAACCCGCTCTCTTTTCACTGAGTCCTTGAAGGGTAGCAACTGGCATAATTGCAAACATTCATTTGTGGCATATTTATATTTAGCACATTTTAGTAAGTACCACTGATCACAGAATAGAGAGAGAGAGAGAGAAAGGAAAAAGGTAGCCTTGGAGCATTGTTTGTCTTTGTATTTTTATGTCTGCACAAGAAAAATAGACCAGAGACATTTACCAGAATTCTGAATATAATATGGCACTAACATCTCTGTATCCTAAAATACAGTTATTGTTTATTGCCTAAAAACAATTTGCCCTATACTGTATGCGTTGAAAAGAAATCCATAAACATCAGAGGTAAATCACTAACAAGTCTTTCTTGTTTATAAGGATGAAAAAATGTATAGTCCCCTACCTATTAATGTGGAATAGGTCTAAATAAAGCAAATTCATTGCTTCCAATGAGATTTGTAATGCAGCAGTGAAAGAATCTGATTTCACTTATTATGGTTAGTGTCCTCCATATCCATGCCATAATAAGTGTAATAAATAAGGCAGATTCTAAAGTCAGATACATACCTTCAGTAATTGACATGCAGTCTGCATGAGAAACAGTGATTTCCAAATGAAACAACCTAAGTGGAATCAGAGGATTTACAGATATTCTTTTCAGGTTGTATTATGTAAAATCTTCCCTTGAGACTATCTCTCGTACCTCCCACCCTCCCAGGATGCCTTTTATAAAGGGGAGGGGAAAGATAGAGTTCATATCTGGTACTTCCACCACAAATTAAGTGGACCCATATTAAATCTGCACCTCCATTAAGTGAATTAACAGTGGGGTAATATTGGTGTAAATCCCTAATACAGATGTTTTTAACTGGTCTTACACTAGTGCAACTTAATCCAAACAGTGGAGTAAGAAGTAAACTCTGCTCTATGTTGGTGCATTCACTACATTAACATTGGTGGGCAATCCTCTACTGGTGTAAATTGTCAAATTCCATTGAGGTGGAGTGATGATAATTTACACTAGCTGAAACTCTGCCCCTGGATGTTTGCACTGATGTACTTACATCATAATTTCCTTAGCACAGAGAGGGCCAAACTCTTCTAAATTCTTCCACCGCCAGATCTGGTATCATGTCAATGAACTCATTTGGACTGAAATGAGATTTGTGCTTTACTCTTAATGTGCACTCACAGAAGGCATTGAACTTGCTCCTATGGAGCTGTTAATGCTTTTTTATTGCTTAAAAACAATTTTCTGTACTATATGTGGTAATATAATCATTGATTTATGCTGTGAATATGTCACTACATATACTAGGCCAAATTCTCCCCGTGGCTACACTTCAAGGAAGCAAATTCTGTTTCATTTACACCAGTGTAAAATGGAAATTGGTAGAAGAAATTCATGGAGTTTCTCTGGACTTATCTTGGAACCTAAGATTTAAATGAGGTCTTGTCTACACTGGTGGCAATGTGTAGGGTATCTGGAGCTACATGCTGCAATGAAAAGCAGTCTGCATCAACACTGAGGAGTGTGGTTACATACGGCAGTAAAAGGCTCTGGCAAGTGGGTGAGACAGAAGGGAAAGACTATAGCAGTCATGAGCAGCGAGAGTCTTTCCCTGCTGTCTCCCCGCTTCCAGATCCTTTCCCTGCTGCTGGAGCCTTTCTCTATGGCAGGGGAAGGCTCCAGCAGTGGGACACTACACTGCTAAAAACAGCAGCATAAGCGCTGACTTCCTCTCTACCAAGAGGATACTTGACACCTCCCCACTGCCCCTGCTCCAGCCCTTCCTCCAACCCCCACCCCCACCTCTTCCTGCCCGCTCCTCCAAGCGTGCCCTCTCCCTGCTCCTCCCCCTTCCTCCCACCGCCTCCTGCCTGCCACTGAACAGTTGATCTGCAGTGTGCAGGAGGCGCTGGGAGGGAGGGGGAGGAGTTGATCAGAGGGGCTGCCGGCGGGCTGGAGGCGCTAGTGGGAGGGGGGCAGCTTGGCTGCCGGTGGGTGCTAAGCACCTGCTAGTTTTTTTCTGTGGGTACTCCAGCTCTGGAGCACCCATGGAGTCAGCATCTATGAACAAAAGTATAGACAGGTGAGGGACTGCTGTGCAGAGAGCTGTATAGAGTACACACTTACCTAAGCAGAGGCTCACTGTCTACACTGCTATTTATATCCAGGCTACGGGGGCGTGCAGTGTATGTCTTTACATGCCATAGCCATAGGCTTAGGTTGACAAAACTACAGCACTCAGAGGTATGAAAAATGCACACCCCCAAGTGCTGTAGCTATGCTGACCTAACCCATGGTGTAGATGCAACTAGGTCAACAGAAGAATACTTCTGTCAGCCTAGCTACTGTTGCTTGGGGAGGTGGTGTTCCCACAGCAATGGAAAAACCCCTTCTATCACTGTAGTCTGCTTCTACATTACCATGTTTCAATGGCATATCTATAGTGCCATAAGTACGCTGCTGTAGCACCCATAGTGTAAACATGACTTGAGACCACAATTTGGGCAATATGTCCTGTTATTGGCTTCTGTGCTGTTTGGAAAAAATAGCAAATATAGTGCATGTGAGAGAGATGTGAGAGAGTTTGTAGGAAACTGCAAGAGAAAAAATTGATGAAGAGTTGTGGACTGGAAGGTTATAGAAGAGATATCAAATAAATAGGGAGATGAAAAAAATTCTGCAGAAATGAAAAGAGATGACTTTTGAGGGAAAGAAGAGAGAGACTAACAAAGGGAGAAAATATAAATGTTTTAATAAGCCTCTGAAGATTTTTAGCTGAAAAAGGAATAGATCATAAAGCAGAGGAAGATGCGACGTTGGCAGCAGAAAAATTTCCTCCTCCTATTCACCAAACTTATTCCTTAGAAAGTCCATTATCTTTTTTGCTTCTAATACAGAAACGCAGTGAAAAGGCCATGAGGGAAAAGTAGTGTTTGTGCAATCACAGGGGAAGATTAAAAAAAAATGTACTGTATTGTTATCGATTGTGCCCTCAGAATATAGCTACAGCAGGATTTTTGTAGCACAGAACTCATCAGAGAAACCTAAAGAGAAGGACGCTTTAGAAAAACATAAATAAACAGCAATAGATTGCCCTAGGCACATGCTTTGACTAATTTTGGTTTTTTGTTGTTTGTGTCAGTTAGGTTCAGTGAACGAGTTCGCTGGTAACGCTTCACTTGCTTGTGTGACACCTCAAGAGCCAACTGACAGTTCCCTGTGTTGTTGTTTTTCTCTTATAGTTCTATATGGGAGGGGAGGGTCCAGCTTTTCCTATCCATTAGATTCCTTATTTCTTATAACTGGTTTCAAAAGATCATTGAAGGGAGGCCAACAGCAGACTCAGTTATGTGCAATACACAGCGCCCTTGCTGTGCAGGCATTAATTTGTGTGTTCTGCCTCAGGAAATTCTCAGAGGGATGTTGAAAATGTTGCCTGTTGCATTGATTTGTGGAAATATGTTAGGAGCTGGTCAAAGTGTGACAAAAATTTCAGGAAGCGACAATAAAAATAACTCCCAAATGACCTGTATTCTGAAAACATTTTTATACGCTTCATTCTTAGGGGATTACGCCCAAGTTATCTAAAAGCAGTAGAGGCTGTGGAAGATCCCTTGCTCAGTAGTTATGGAGGCTGTTTCCCCTACTTAGGAGAGTCTTCCCTCTCAGAGACAGTTGCCTAAAGCTGATTTCAGACATATGAATTCTTTATTCAGCCACCTTCTCCCTAGAGCAAAGTCTTTGTGTGAAATCCAATGTGTGTGAAAACTCCCCAGTGAAATCAATGAGAGTTTTGCCACTGATTTCAATGAGGCCAAGATTTCACTCTGTGAGGCTAACTTGTTAGACTGCCAGTGACCTTTTGGGTGCAATCCAGACAAGTGAGGGGCAGTCGGCGCTTGCTTGCAATCTTGGATGCCTTACAATGCCTTCCTGCTGTAGCCCCCACCTGGGTTACTCACAAACAGCCTTCCAGCTAGCAAGTCACATCCTGAATGTCTGTGTATAACTGTAGCCTGCCAGCATGCTGCAATCACACTCTGCCAGCCTTGGTTGCCAGCCTTGGTTACCACATGCAGAGTGACCCCAAGACACTCCTCCCAAAATGTGTATTCTGTACTGCACTGTCCAGCCCTCTCCCGGACAGTTCAGATAACAACTGTAAGTTGATAGACAGATAGTCCCTATAAAGGAACAATAAACAGTACCTTGCCACCTTAAATGAGTTACCCACACAGTTCACAACACCAGATTAATTTTGATTAAAGAAGAAAAAATTATTTAACTACAGAGACATGTTTTAAGTGAGTACAAGTATTAAAGCGTTAAAGACAGAGATGGTTACAAGAAATATAAAGATAAAATGCTTCCTAGTACTAAAACTTTACAAACTGGGCTTGTTTTAAGGTAAAATTCTTACCACTTGCTGAAATTCTTGGTAAAATTCTTACCACTTGCTTCCAACTGAAGTACTGACCAGTCGTCAGGTCAGGATCCCTCCCAAAGTTAAAGAGCTGGATTCCTTTGTTGTGTTAGGTAGAAAAGAAAAAGATGGATAGGGAGAAATAATTTGGGGTGTTTTTCCCTTCACTTTTATAGTTCAGTTACACTTTGAAATGCCTTTCTCTGACAGCAACCCCTACATAAAGTTCTTTCCATCTGAGAGCAAGGAGACTGGGAGAGAGGGGGAGAAATTTTCTAAATTGTTTGCTAAACTGCAGATCTGTTTGTTTCTGCCCCTTTTCCTTGCTAAAGAATGGACACTGGATAGGTGATGTACCATCAGCTTTGATGATACCTGGGACTCAACTGAATAGTAGATAAAGGAAAACTGGCATATATGTATTTGAACTTTAAAAAATCATTTGATTAAGTCCATCACAACAGGCACTTAAGGAAACTAAGTAGTAATGGGGTGAGAGACAAAGTACTGCCATGGATCAGACACTGGCTTAGAGTAGAAAACGAAGAGTAGAAATAAATGGTAAATTTTCAACGTGGAATGAGGATAATAGTGGGTTGCCCCAAGAATTTGTACTAGGACATGTGCTATATTTATTAATGATGTAGGACAGGGGGTGAACACCAGCAAAAATTATACAACATTTTTTGATTACTTCTGATTAGAGAGGATAGTGTGGGATTTCTTAACACCCAAAGAACAGTAGGCAATAAAACTAAATCTAAGGTATTTGTAAATTGGAAAAAACTATTTGAAATACCCATGTAAATTAATGGGAAACCACTCAGCAAGAAGTCCAATTTATCACAGTCAGGAATTCAGTAAAAATATTTTGCCCATATGCTGCACTAGCCAAAAAGAAAACAAAATGTTAAGATTGTTTTAGGCACAGTACAGACTATAGCACTAATAATGTTATAATGTCATTTTATAAAGCAAATCCCTGGAATGCTCTCACGTTGAATACAATGTTTTGTTGCCAACCCATCTCAAATGGGAAAATATCAGATGATATAGTAGAGATGAAAAAAGGGCAATGAAAATGATTATAGATACAGAAAATGGCCATTGGAGGAGGTATTTAAAAGAATAGGACTATTTAGAGCAGGAAGAAGATGAATTAGAGCTGACACGATAGGGATATCTCACAAATTAAATAGCACAGAGAGGTCAGTTGGCTACTCCACTTTAACAAAAAATGGAGAATAAATTGTTACTGATCAATTCTAAACTCAGACAAATTGCTAGGAAGAGTTATTTTGCTTTCTAGGGTAGCTAAACCCACCTGATTCAAATCAACCATATGTGCAGGCGGAGGAAGGAAGGAAGGGGATAAAAATCACATATGAATCAGGAGCGTATTATCAGACCAGCATATGCTATTCTCTTCTCTCAGCTGTCTCCTTTCCAGCACAATGTTTCCAGAGGAGGCAACTCTTCAAAAGATTTCAAGATGTGTTATTCAAAACAACAGCCTTTGTTAAACTTGGAATGCTTCTCCCCAATTCTCTGCTTACCAAAGGATTACATTTTGAATCAGCACTGCAGCCATCTTCACAGTTTGCAGTCCATGTTTCTGAATAGCTTGGACCAATGAGAAAGGCTGAAGTGAAGGAAAAGTGGAGTGGTTCTTAAATTAGAGCTTAATAACTAATAGAACAGATATTACTGTTGTTAAGGTGCCCAATCCTGTAAACCTCACTCACCGGGGGTGCAGAATCAGGTTCTATTTATTTATCATAGTTTCCCCTCACAGTAAAGTAAACAGCTTTTTATTTAACTTACATTTATTTCTTGTCACAGCATCATTTTGAGATATCTTTTCTACAGTTTTAAATAGAAGGAAACCTCTGAATGGATGAGGAAAATTCCTTTTATTTACAAATGTCTGAATTCTCTCTATTAAAAATATAGTCAATGGTTTTGGCTTGAAAATGGTCAGTTACTTTAACATTTCACTTTGACTGTTCCCATTTTGTAAATTATCCTATATAATCAAATTTTTAGTATTTTATTTTTTTGGAGTTGTTAATAATAATAGCTGATTAATTTCAGATCCTCATTAGCAATACTATTCATTTCAGCTCCTCATTGACCTATCAAATAAGAGCTTTGGATTCATCTTTGTTAGAATCAAGGCAGGTTCTAATTAGCTCTAATTACAGTGGATGAGGTGTCATACTTTATCTCTGATGGTGTTTGTATGTTAGTGGCTTGAGAACATTCTGCTCAGATTCAGTCTCAGATAC
Source organism: Lepidochelys olivacea (assembly GCF_965140295.1). Lineage (NCBI taxonomy): Eukaryota > Metazoa > Chordata > Testudines > Cheloniidae > Lepidochelys > Lepidochelys olivacea. The sequence goes on along the minus strand of NC_140415.1, from coordinate 79,883,890 downwards.
GTAATTTTATGGATTTAGCTGGGTTTAGCACTATTTACAGAAAGAGCAAGAATAACACTATAGTTGGTGAAGATCTAATTTAGTATGAAATAGAATCCTATGCACCTCATTCAACTGAGATGCAATTGCCATGGATAAGTCCCTAACAGTGTGTATTTGGAACAGCTCTTTTGTAAACATACACACTGTGTATTTGTGTACATCAGCAATATGAAAAGGAGTACTTGTGGCACCTTAAAGACTAACCAATTTATTTGAGCATGCTCAAATAAATTGGTTAGTCTCTAAGGTGCCACAAGTACTCCTTTTCTTTTTGCGAATACAGACTAACACGGCTGTTACTCTGAAATCAGCAATATGGTATCTTCAGCCTACAGTCTACAGGGGACTACAGATTTAGATTAAGTAGTGAAGAGGTCATGGTCATAAACATAGATACACAAAGAACCAAGGTCTGAGCTCTTGTACTGCACGGTAACAGAGTCAGATTTAAAATGCCTAATGACAGCCATCTGCTTTTGATCCGTGAGGCCGCAGAGAAACATTTAAAGACTTTGTCAGAGAGCTTACTGATAAACATTATAAGAAACTTTCTAAAGTCCACTGAAGTGTCCTATTTAATGTTTCTGTCATCAGATACAGAATAAGATGCCTATAAAATCTAATTACGAAGTTACTTTAGAGCCAGATTATGATTAATTTTTGTTTCTGTGGGTAGCCATCACACTGCAAATATAATTGTTGAGCTTCCATACAATTTTAGACAAAAGGGGAAAACTAAGGTGGTCTATGGTTATTAGGATCATTCATGTTTCCCAATTCATTTACTAGGATTACTATGGTTAATTCACCGGAGGGGCTACCAGGGAAGGGGAGATAAATTAATGGTGTGTAATTGGCAAATTAATTATAGATACGCATTTTAGGAAAATATATAATTCACAGGATTATGTATTGCCACCCATGGCCTTTCCAGGACGTACTAAGTTCAGATGGAATTTATATTCCAAGTACTGCTCCCTTCCAAGCTCCCTTTTCTCTTTCCATAACTCTGTTTTGCCTCACTCATCTCCAGGACCAGTTGAGATAAAAAGGTGGAATTTTAAAAATCACTGAACAAGTGATTTATTATGAAGTCACAGCACTCATTCTGGGAGCCAAATTCTGAGAATAGATGCACATGGGAGGTCTCTCCTGAAAGTAATAAGAGCTCAGTGTGTGCATCCAAACAAAGAGTTTCATTTATGGGCATAAATCTCACCCCAACGTCACCAAAGCTTGGGATTCCATGAGTGCCAAATAGTCACCCTAACTTCAGCAAGCTCTTACTGCTCTTGGAGCTGCAAAATGCAGCTAGAAGCACCCTGGAAGCCTCCCACTCATTAATCAGCTTATTGTTTTCCTGCAGAGGCCCAATATCACGTCATAGAAGCAACACAAATAAAGATATACCCATCTGCCCACCCATGGAAGTAAAAAAGAACTGAGATCTCTTTTGCCAACCCTCAGACAATGTAGCATGTGAGCAGAGGTACTAGGTGGAGGGAGAAAAGAAAGGCACTTAAAGGTTTGGAGAAAGATCAGAGTGGCAACTCTAGAGGTTTAGGATAGGATTCATGAAGGGACTTAGGTGCCATATCTCTCAGCATTGAAAAAAAAGCCTAATTTTTAAATGCCTAGAAAAATCACAGGAACACTGCAGTGATCCATAAAGTTGAGTTAGGCACTTGGGCTGCCTATACAATGAATTGGAAGAGATAAGCATCTAAGAATATGATTCACAAAAGCCAGCACACAAGGAAGGGAGCCAGCTAAGTTAGCCAGTGGGAAACGCTGAGGAAAGGGATATGTACTAAGCCCCACAACTCCCTCAGAGATAGGCACTCAAATTGGGTCTGACTACCTGTGCTTAGTGATCCACAAATGGGAAGCCACCGCATGGAGTCAGGAGGCTGAAATGCCTCAAATGTTTCTTGAAGGAATAATTAGGCACCTGCCCCTCTCCACACAAAATGGCAGCAGCAAGAGGAGGTGTGGCCCACCTTATAATTTTTAGCCCAGTGTTTAGAGAACCTGGGATGCAGGAGACCCAGGTTCAGTTCCCCACTCTGCTGAAGGGGCAAGAAAGGATTTAAACAGGGGGCCACCTACCTGCCAAGAGTGTTCTAACCACTGAGCTTTGGGACATTCTGATGTTGGGGCTTCCTCAGTCTTGCCCGGTGAAGCTGTTCCATTGTATAATAAATTATGAAGGCATGATTAAAGCAGGGGACTGGACCCAGGTTCTCCTACCTCCTGGAGGTGTGTGTGCCCTAACCCCTGGACTACAGAGTGCCTTCCCCCACTCCTGCCACCCGCAATGACTGTTCCACTGTGAATAAATCATTAAATAGTGATTAGGCTAGGCAATAGTTTTCACCATGGAAATGAAGATTTTGAGATGGTGAATGGTTGGACACACCATAACAGGAAATGAAATGAAGTTGTAAGGGACCCAAAGCAGGTTGCTCCAGTTAAAGGCAAGATGAGGGAGACTAGGCTATGTTGGTATAGGCATAACCAGCAGAGCCATGTATAAGGCTGTGTCTACACTGCAAGTTAGGAGTGTGATTCCCAGGTCCCATAGACATACGTGTGCTAGCTTTCATCTGAAGTAGCCCATTAAAAATACTAGTGTCACTATGGTAGAATGAGTATGTCTGTGGGAGCTGGAAATCACTCCCCTAGCTCACAGTGTAGACGTGGCCTAAATGTATTGCAGAGGAAGTCATATGGTCTATTATTGAATGATTAAAGATTACCTCATGATTCAGGGGGTTTCAGACTTTTTAATAGTATGTTCCACACCTAAACTGAGAGACAGTGTCTCAAATACCTTTTTCCTTCCTGTTCACAATTGTGCAGACTATTCCCATTGCCTACTACAGAACTTTCTTACGTGGAAAAGTAACATTAGAAAAGTATTTAATGTATTTAATTTGCTTTTCAGTGGCAAGCATATTGTCCTTTTTGAAAAAAGTTAATTATACACTCTTTCTCTAATCATCATTTCACCTTCCTCTCCCATATCTACTGTCCCCTGCTCCCCTTCTCCCACACATGCTTCCCTTCCTCTTGGTCCCCCTCTCCCTCTGTAAATACTGGAATCAAGAAGAAGGAGCCAGCACTGTATGACTGTTCAGCTCACTGTAGCCCACCACCTCACGCAGGTAGACAATGTCCATTCTCCGTTTAAAAAGTGTAGTTGGGATGTCTCCCATAGTGTTGCACTGGGATGAGAGCTGATAGCGTAAATCAACGCTGCCTCTGGGAGTGAGCCTGCCAGACCTGGGCCACAGACTTGTGCTGGTGAGGCTCATGCAAGCTCTTTAAAAATAGCTGTGTCATAGGCGCTGAGTTTTTCTTTACCCAGGGGATTGCTCCACCCCCTGCTCTGCCCTGAGGCTGCGCCCCTACTACACCCCAGCCCCTGAGGCCCCGCCCTCTTCCCCAAGACCCTACCCTTGCTCCGCCCCCTCCTGAGGCCCCCACCTGCTCGCTGCTCACCGCCCTCCCTCTGACCCCACCCAGCCACCAAACAGCTGTTTGGCAGCGCCTCCAATCAGCTGTTTGGAGGTACCCTGATCAGCTAATTAGGGGGTGCTACCAAACAGCTGTGGCTGGTGGGTGCTGAGCACCCACTATTTTTTTCTGTTGGTGCTCCAGCCCTCGAGCACCCACAAAGTCGGCGCCTATGAGCTGTGTGGGCTGGAGCTCAGACTCTGAAGTTGGGGATGGGGGAGCTTGAGACCCTGAGCTTCCAGCCGAGCAATAGTTCCAAAGCTCCATCTACACAGCTCTTTTTAGAACACTAGCATGAGCCTTGCAAGCATGAGTCTGTGGACCCAGGGTGAGAGGCTCACTCCCAGCTGCAGTGTAGACATACCCATTGTTACTGCTAATGACAACAGATGCATTAACTTGGCTAGGATCTGTCTGGGAAGCCAAGGTTAATTACTAGTCCTTCATTCACTTCAGTAGAGGAAAACACATGTGAAATATTTACTATTCATGTGTAAATATTATAAAATGATTCATTTTGGTAGATGATTTTGTAAAAATATGTTGTTGAAAGATATTTTGATGTACTATGCACCTATCCTATTCTCACTGAAGTCAGTCGGGGGCAGGATTGAAGGCTATTCCAATAACATGAAAATAGTGACAAAATTCTACATGTCTGATAAAGGTGAATGAATTGGAATTACCCCCCTAATAATTTACCTCAATGTGAATGAAAATTCAGTGGGAAAAAATAGCTAATTTTGAGAACAAATCAGTGTGTGTGAGGGTGTGTGTGTCTGTTTCTCCTTAACTTTCCTGGCACAAAACCCTTTCCCCTATTTGTATGCAGCCAGTCCACCTTAAACTACCAAGATTTTACAAGATAATCTGTCTTGGGCCTGGCTCTTAATTAGATGGAAGGTTTCCAAGGAAAATCCAGGTGCTATAAAACAGGATGCAGATAAACCAGCAGGTGGCATGCTTCTCTGTAAGTATGGCTTAAATTAATGCTCCAATTTAGGCCCTCATCAGCAAAGCATTTACGCACATGCTGAAATTTAAGCATAAGTAGTCCCTATAAAGTAGAACCTCAGAGTTATGAACACCCAGAGTTATGAAGTGTGCGATCAATCACATACCTCATTTGGAACCAGAAGTATGCAATCAGGCAGCATCAGAGACAAAACAAAAAACAACAACAACAAAAGCAGCAAATACAGTATAGTACTGTGCTAAACATAAACTACTAACAAAAAATAAAGGGAACATTTAAAAAAAGATGTGACAAGGTCAGGAAACTGTTTCTGTGCTTGTTTCATTTAAATTAAAATGGTTAAAAGCAGCATTTTTCTTCTGCATAGTAAAGTTTCAAAGCTGTATTAACTCATTGTACATCTGTAAACTTTTGAAAGAACAACCATAACGTTGTGTTGCATGTTTTTTTTCATTTCATGCTCAATATAGTCCTTATGACGTTTATCACATTGTTCTAAGCACTTTTAGCTGTTTGTTATTACATTTACTGTTTTTAGTAGTACATGTTAGACAGGTTACCCCATTTTCCAAAATGGACTTCAGGTGTCCATCATGGCGCCTGAAGCAAAGGATAACTCAGACTCCATATTGGGGAAGCTTCTTTACAGAACTTTGGCAGGAAAGAAGCCAACAGACATTTGGAATGAGTTCCAACTGGCTCCTGTAGAGCTACTTCCCTCAGAACTTTGGCGCATGTGTCTTTAAAAAAATTAAATTAGTCTGAGCACCCGTTGCTTGGGGGCTGTCCATATAGAAACAGTCAAGGTGCAGTCTTTTTGCGTGGCATTGGATCTTCGGATCAAGACCACCAGATCAGACCAAGATCACCAGCAGGTGTAAAGTCATTAAAGACTGTTAATGTCTAGTCATTTACTTTAAACATTGTGGTGTTCCTGAGTTCAAGATCTTACCTTTGGGACCAGTCGCCAGGATCCTGAGGGCTCTCACCTTCAGGTCCCACTACTTCAGCTTCCAGATACTGTGAGCCTGTGGATCACCTGTGAAGACAAATGCATCTTAACCTCATTCCTGCTGGTTAAGAAAACCTAGAGACAGTAAAGTGTCTTGGGGTATTCGTCTGTTCTCTTTTGTTTAGTTGTTGCCAAGGTTTGGGTTAGTTGGGGCATGAGTTTTATACTCACCTTTGTTAAACCACAACTCACTTGCTATTTGTTTATAGTTCAACATTTTCCCCTGTTCCTGTTGTTACTTCCCTTAAATAAATCTGTTGTTGTTTCGGAATTGTCTAGTGTTAAGCCGATGAGCCACTCCAGTAGAAACGAGATGTTCCCAGAGGCCTAACTACAGTGGATGCTTATTCATTTAATAAAAGTGCTGCTTCTTCCTTCCAACCACCTGAGCTCCTGAGTTCTCACTGAACAGTTTACTGTATCCTGGCTAGATTCCACTTGGCTAATATACTGCCTCTCGAAATTCCATCAGCAACTGCGTCTGGGTCAACAATTTTTAATTTCTTGCTGTGTAATATTGGTGCAAAATTGCTGCAACCTTTGCTCTTATGAGACTGCAGAATTCCACCCCGTGGTGGCTCTCTTTGAGGACTTAGCTATGTGATCCCAGTACACAGTCTGTAGAGCACTTTGGGATACTTCAACATGAAAGGCATTGTATTGGCATTAATGGGATTTACCAATGTAAATCTCTAATGTCTCCCTGGGAGAACAAATCCAAGTGAGTGTTTTGCTGTTTTTTTTTCCAAATAAAGATTTTATATTATCCTGGTATAGCTTCTAAATTAAGCTAAAAAGTCTCTTTATTTCTGCCCTTGTTCTGTGGGCTTTTGATATAATGCAGTTTTGCTTGGCAATAGCCATGGCTTAAAATGGTATTCCATGTATATAATTCTGTGTTAGAAAACCCAAGAGCATACTTTTTCAGTACATCTGTTTCTGTTGTTGCTTAAAATGTGTGCATTTGGAGAGCAATTTGGAGAGAAAGAATGTATCTGAACAGAGTAAGCTTCAACATACTATAAATTATGCTGCAAAAATATTACAATGAGGAGTATTTGCAGAAGGAAGCTAGCTTTTTTTTATATCATGGTTGCAAAATGAGTAATGTTCATTGATTGGCTGTGTTTGATACAATACAGCACACAAGATACTGTTTGAACAAAGACAACAGAGAAACATCCAGTGTTTTGACTTTATTAGGGTTGTCTTGCTTACATAGCACAAGCAATGATAAGCTTGATTAAGTGACTTTATTTCATTGGTCTTTTAATAGCCGAATACATAACTTGTAGCTTAACCTACCCAGTTACCTGTATGTTGCCATGGCAATAAAATATACACTGGAATGACATTTGACAGTCTTTTAATTTTTATAATTTGCAATCATGAGGGCTCCAGAAGTATGCTATTTTTTTAAGATAGCTTAGGAAAAGCAGAAATGTAAATAACATCTTCTGAACAGCTATGAATCCTAGAAAAGGTACCCACGCTAAGTCAGTTACATAACTCTATTGAAAAACAGGTGTCTATCCCTTTAAAGTTTGGTCAGGAGGAAGTACTGTCAGATGGCAAGGCACCATTGCTTATCCAAAACCAGACTTCTTTAGCTAACCATTTAATAGGAAGATTTAGGTACACTGACTCCTAGACAGGGAAAGCCGCTGCAGTAGATAAACATAAACAATGATGTTCTTAGAGACTTGCAGAAGCTCTTTGTTCAAATTCTGCTACCATACTGTAGTGTCAGAGGAAAAACAGTCAGCTGCAAAATGCTTTTGCCATTGATATTCAATAGAATTACAATGAGGAAGGGAAGGGGATCCTGGCAGCTGTCACTCTGACGTCTTATTGTGGAGTCAAGAGGAAAAAGTTGATGGCAATGATCCTTATCTTAGTACAATGCAGCTATGTAGTTCCTTGCTTCTGGAGTCACAGATAACATTAATGAGGAAGGTATATATGAGACAATGGACAAAGATGAAGATGAAGTGTTCAATAGCTATAATAGCCAGTCTGGCAAATCAGAAACCATGTACCACATCCACACCCTATCTGTGTTCAATTTTCATTAACATTTGAATGAAGGAATTTTGTTTATACAGAAGTTCACAAAAAATAAATGTCTGAACTGTTGCCAACACTCATTTTGTGATTAAATAAAAATAGCTTCTGATGGGAGCAGCAGATTGCTGTGGTCTGCATCCAGTAAAAGTAGAGGTTGTGATGACAAAGCTATGCTGTTGATGCCCACGTTATGAGGCGCTCCTGGTATTTGCATAGTGCCTAAATGTGTTTTTTGACAGACCCATTTCTCCCTTGGCCGATACCTTTGTTGCTCATTGTGCGAATTGACGATCAATAAGGACAGTTACAAATAGTAATATGTTTAACTAACACAACCAAAGATGGACTTATTGAATTGTTCCCCTGATTAGATCCTTGATATGGAGGCTATTGTGGGGCTCCTGACATACCCTACCCAAGTAGGGCGATGCACATGCATGAACCCCGTAATTACTGCACAGCAGTAACTATGGTGAACTGTGGTGGAGGACACAAAAGTAGAGGCCAGGACATTCAGACACTGACCATGGTATGTTATATATGAAATGTTCTATATGGTCCACCACTTAACAACTACACGGCACTAAGGGGATGGATTTGTTTCCCAGTCATCTGGACCAGATCTCTGATTTGGTGGCTATTGCAGACATGCAGTCTTCCAACGTAGCTGAAAATACATACCTGTGTACCACAATTACTAATTTTTCTCTGACAATGACTGTGACGAATATTGTTAAGTTACAGAAAACTGGAGACGAGGAAATTCAGTAAATTAACTTGGTAGATATATGAAATATTGCTGAACTCTGGTTCATAACAGTACAGCACCATGGAGACAGACTGTATTTCCAAAAGCCCAGGCCAGGCCACCCTGATGTGGACACAGCTAAACAAGACAACTGGACCATACCCTTCACAGCTAAGGATTCACAAAACCCCTGGCCAGAGCCTTGTTACAGAGGTAGCTAAATAAGCCAAACCAGACAAAATTCTACTGGAAACATGTATGACCATGCCACACAATTACTTTGTGTCAATGTGTTGAAAGAATATTAACCATAGCCTATACTATTGCAAATAGCATGGTTTTTTAAGCAACAACTTATCAGACAAACTAAACTCAAGTGGCTCATAAAATAACAGATTTAAACTTCTATAATAATGACCCTATCTCCTCCAAATTACACAAACTGCCCCCACCTTCTCCCTAAGCTATTCAGAGATCCGATGAGTTGATCATGCCTTTCACCTCTTTACTGTAAATGCATTCATTTAGTCAGAAAACAAAAAAATATTAGTATGAGAATTTTGCCATTGACTTCAATGGAGCCAGGATTTAACCTCAGATAAGTGTCAAACACAATTTAAGAGCAATCCATAGGCAGAAACTTGTTCATGTTAAGCATCTGTCAAACAACTATGAACAGACATTTAAGTTAAATCAGAGTCTATTTGTGAACAGGAATAAGGGTGAAATCATAGAATCATAGAATATCAGGGTTGGAAGGGACCCCAGAAGGTCATCTAGTCCAACCCCCTGCTCGAAGCAGGACCAGTTCCCAGTTAAATCATCAAATACACTGAATGAACTGTTTGGTGTAAATTTGTTCTGTGCTATCCATAAACCTTAACCTTATTAGTCAATAAGAAAAAGAAAATACATCACCCCTCAACATAACAAAGAAAAAGTAATATTTTTTCCCCTGCTCATCAAGATCTGAATTTCTGCATTACTGCTTTTGTTGATTTTCTATTGATCTTTCTTTGGGTCAGGGCTTACATAGAAAACCTTTCCAGAGAGGCATCAGAAAGTGATTAAATGTTTGAAAGAGAACAGCCAGCATAGAAATGACAAGCATGGCATCAATGAATATGTGTGATTTGGACATCAATAAGGATGTCAATGTCATTTGTGAAAGACATTGATGTTCAGTGTTTTTTGGCTTGCGATTGGGTGGAATCGTTCATTTGTTGTGTAAAAGAGACAAGTGTTAGCTAGCGAATAATTGTTAAAGAATCATGGTCTCTGTGGTAAAAGCACAAGACTGGGAGTCAGGTGATCTGAGATTTTCTTTAGAATAAAATAACCTCTCTGCACCTCAATTTCTTGATCTGCAAAATAGGGTATTATGTTGCTCAATTCATTAACTCTTCTAAGGTGCTTTGAGATTTTTTAGTGGAAGGTATTATAGAAATGGACTAATAAATCCATTTGTGTTCAGTGGGGAAGAAAAAAACTATGAATATTTGTAATAATGGCACTAAGTGAACTTTGAAACCACACTCTAGACACACGTATAGAAACAGGCTTAGGTGTTATAATGAAGACTCTCCTAACAATGTTATCAAGTGTGGCTGCTGCACTGTGTTGTAGTGAACCATGTTAACCAGGCAAATAAATCATTTAGAGATATTAGAATGTTAAAATACTGATAGCAGCACACCCAGTTTCTGCAGAACAGTTCTGGGGTTGCTGAATAAGTATATATATTCTGAAAACCGAGCTATATAACTTTTGTCCCAAAGAAGGAATATTTCTATTCTTTGTGGATTTTTTGAACTCCTTTCTTTTGTCACTAAATAATCCAACTGATTAATTTTCCGCTTAAATTTGTATTGTAGTGAGCTGTAAACAACAGAGAAAAAATTGTCAATAGTCAGATAAGAACAATATTAAAGATAGAAAAAGAGTGTATCCGTAAGCTAATGGAAATAAAACCAATAAGTCTCCAAAACAGTAAAGGAAACATTAATTCAGTCGGCACCCTTTCAGTTCGCCTCAGGAATCATGAGTAGCAATTTGAAATCCTGTTTTTCTCTTGGGAAGAAATGCTGCCTGGAATATGATATAAACTATACTGATCAAATAAAAAGGGGAGCCTCAGGCTAAAACAGAGAGAAAGAGGTAACAACAAAGAAAAACAGCTAGTTGTATGAACTGACACATTTACACACCAGCAAAGTAAAATTAGAATCCCCCCTTAACTTTATATCAGTGGAGAAGAAAAATAGCTATGTTACAGTGACAAGACAACAGAAAACTAAAGTCAAGAGTTATTTCCAATCATACCCAGAGGATGCCTTACAAAATATATATTTAGGGTCTGGTAATAATGCAACATTGTTTGGGCTACAAAAATGTATGTAATAATACTGTACATATTAAAGAGATGTAAAGAGTCTATGAGTAAAGGCCTGTAAATGACAATGCCAGAAAAAAGGTTTGTAAATAAAGTAAAATTCTTCTTATGCTATTGTAGAAGAGGAATTACAGTATGGGGGGGGTTTATTTCTTGGAAGCTTGAAATCTCTCATGGAGTCATAGCCTTTTACTTACACTATACTAAGAAATAAGGAGGACATACATAGTAAATACATTTGTTCTAGAAAAGCACAGGCAGCACCATCATAAGGGGTATGACACCCTGTTAGGGGGAAAATGGTGAATTACCATTACCAAGAATCTCACTGGAACTAATGCTTTGTTCCGTTTCTGTGGCCTTTTTTTTTTTTTTTTGATTTCCAATAGCAAGAGAATATTCTCTCAAAAATACCCTAGGTACTTTCACTTGCTGTTACAAATAGTGTCAGCCATTATTTGTATGTGATAATTGAAAACAAATGCCCTGTGGCACTTTGTGAAAGTTACATGACACAGATGTGCTTTCGGTGAAAGGTTTCTAGTAAAATAGATCAGTCCCAAATTTGAGTCCAGAAAGTGCTCTCTCTGCTAATTAAGGAACAGCATGTTACGGGTAAGTATTGCAGCTTCATAAAATGGTAGGTTTAGAAGGGATCAAACACCTAGAATGCTAGGAGAACCCAAGGTTAAGATCTTACATCTACCAAAAATTTACAAAGAATTTTAATGATAGCTGCTTTAAGCAAATGCTCTAAAAGTCTAATAGAGGTCAACTTAAACAACTGTTCCCATCCTCCATGGCTATGAGAAGTTATACTAAGGCAGATGGCAAAAGAAATAATCCACATCTGTCTCATGCCTTTGCTCAGGGAAGCTGTATAAGATTTTATAAGGGAAACTGCATAATAAAGGTGATTTTTTTGCTCAAACCACAAAGGATGCCCAGTATATGACAAGACAGGTGTGGAGGGTGATGCAGGTGAAACAGATTGCTCCCTGACACTGTTCACTACCAGATTACGGGTTGATAAAGTTACTGACTCCCATTAAATTCTACCCTTAATTTTATATCTAACAAAAGGCAGAGTTAGTTATTACCATTAGGAACAGAAGAAACAAATATAATAATTGTGTAGATGCCATTTTTGCCCCATTACCCTCTTGTCCTGACTTGAATGAAAACAGAGGAGCAAAACCAAACATCCTGGGTCCTCTTATACGCATGCACTATGATAGTCTTTAATTACATGCTATTTTTTCCACAGGATACCTTTCTCATTCAATGCACAGGGTTTATGGTGCTCACTGAATGAGCAGCTATTCAGGATTTTAATATTTTGTTATTTTAATATTTTTTCTTCATTGTTCAGGGTCTGACCCTATGACTCATTTACTACACACTATTCAAACCCTACTGTGAATACAGAATTATTCATTTACTCATGGGCTTTTCTCTAGTACTCACTACTATAGTAGCTGAGTGCTTCACAAATATTAATGACTTTATCTTCACAACACCTATGTGAGATGCGGGGGCATTGTCTCCATTTTACAGAACGGAGACATAGAAATGAAGACCAAAATTGTTAGGTGTGCCCACTAATTTTGTATTCCCATTTTAGGATCCATCAGACCTGATTTTTCAGATTATTTAGCTTTGGTTTATAGCATTCTGTAAGTTCCAAACACAGCTCCCTTGGACTTCAACTGCTGATATGAGTACTCAGCTCTTCTGCAAGTCAGAACCCAAAGGTCTTAGGCCCAGAACCTAGAAAATGAGGAACTTACAATAGCCACTTGTGAAAATTTTTCTTTAAGTAAGTTGCTTAGCATCGTATAGGACCTCTGTGGCAGAAACAGGGGTAGAATCCAATTGTCCAGGGTGTCGTTCAACTGCCTTAGCCATGAAACCTTCCTTTCCCAGCCCTATTCCTGCAATCTCCTGCATCATTCACTGCAAACTTTTCATCTTCTTCAACAATGAGGCAGGAGCTCAACAAACAATCTCATTCACTACATGGTAATAGAAGAGGAATAAATACCAAAAAAATCATTAAAAACAAAGGAAATAAATAAGTGACTGTGGTTCAATTAAAATCAACAACTATATAAACTATCAATGAAGCTAAATTTAGCATAGGTATGGTAAAGGCTAATCTATTAATTTAGACTAAAAAAATCACTATTAAATAGAAGGGATAATTCCCCCTCCAGGCCAAATTTTCTGGACGTGACTAGTGATTTTAGGCACCTTAACTTTTCAGTACTGAGCAACCACCCTCTGAAAATCAACACGTTAAGGTGTCTCAATTTGAGCACCCAAAATTGTAACTCACTTTTGAAAGCTTAGGCCCTAATATATTCAACTATTTATTTAATTTATACATATCTCCTTGAAGGTATTGACAACTGATTGATGGATCTGTGGCCTGAAATTGAATCCAAAGATGACACCAACTGAATTTTGTCATGTTTAGAAAAAGAATGTATGGATGATGTGGTAACAGCCTTGTAGTCTCTGAAAAGGGCTGATTGCTCTCCACCTAATATGTTTATATTTCCAGCAGAATGAGGCCAAAAATCTCTAAGTAAGATACCAGATATCTGATTAATCTGCCTAGAAAATGGGATCCTCTGATCCATCTGGCATAGTAGGACTTGGAGGATAATTAACAGACTATTCATGAGACAGCCAAATGACATGAGAAAGGCACTGGACTTCCTCCCAAGTTTAGAATGGTGTACATTGAAGCTAGTGTTCAGACTACTTCCCAAGAATGAAAACGTATTTCAAAGTTGTCACAACTTATACCTGAAAAAACTATCAGCATTCTAACTGAAAGCTCTCAATGGCTGCTCTGTTAATCATCTTCTCTAGAGAACTGAAAATAAGAGCCTACAAATGCAATAAGAGAATCTCTGCTTGCTTAACCTTCCCACTGAAGTGAAAACTGTGACAAGAAAGATACAGAAAAATGGGACAGCACAATTTGCTATATGAAAGTAGCTATAACAAGGACTTGAAACATTACATTAGCAAACTGTCAAACCCCAGGTTGCCTTAAAGTGGACGAGCATGAGCTACAATTACAAAGGAGTGGGAAATACAGTGATACAGCCAAATGTTGCAGTAGGAGAGGATAAGGTGCATGGCACATGCTGAGACTTGAACCTAGTATGCTTCTTCTCAGACCTTATAAAAATCCTTTTAAAGGAAACTCTAGGATAACTTTAATAGGAAAAAGAAAAGGAGTACTAGTGGCACCTTAGAGACTAACCGATTTATTTGAGCATAAGCTTTCCAGAGCTACAGCTCGGAAAAAGAAGAGCAATAATGTTTTAGTTATGTTACCATTGAGGCCTAAATTGTTGAAGGACTCTGTAGGACTCTAAATTGTTGAAGGACTCTGTCTACACTGCAGTTAGAGGTGTAATTTCCAGCTTGGTAGATATATATTCACTGCACTAGCCTTGATCAAGCAAACATGCTGAAAATAGCAGTGGCTCAGCTGAAAATAGCTGTGGCTCAGGCTAGCTGTCTGAGTATGTACCTAGGATCTCAGACAGAATTGTACTTGGGCAGCTAGCCCAAGCCCCTGCCCATGATGCCACTGCTACTATTTTACTACTATTTTTAGTACACTAGGTCGATCCAAGCTAGTGCATGTATATCTGCCCAAGCTGGAAATTACATTTTCAGCTGAAGTACGGATGTACGCTATAAGTCCAAGGAGTAAATGCTAAGTAAGGTTCTAGATGGGAAGCTTCAGATTCTGGAAATTAGGAAGACCCAATGAGACCTCTTGTATTAGTTTGGCTAGGACAGCACAATTAGTGAGGGACTAATAGTGTGACCAAAGTTTGTCATTGCATATTTTCCTGGTCCTTTCTGCTTTCAGTGGGAAGATGGAATAAAGTGGTATCCATAGATCTCGACCGTGGAAAACTACAAGGAGAACTTAGTTCATGATCACAGATATCTGTAATGTTTCCCGGGGGCACCAGGGTTATGAGGCACTTCATTGCCACCTACTCTTAGCAAGAGGAAGTCAGGGTCATCTCCCGAACTCCATTGGCCATGGATAACACAAGCACTCCCCTTAAGGCCTTGCAGGCCCTGCTGTCATTTTACAGGTTAGATATAGACACACTCCAACCTTAGAGCATCTCTGAGTGTCTCCCTGGAGTGTACAATCCCTGTTCCACTTGATGCATGCAGTATTCACCAATCCGCTGCTTCCAAAGAAACACTGCACCCCAGGTTACTGGTTTCACTTCGGAGCACTGCTCCACTTAAAATACAGTACTTAGATATGTTTATTGTGAAATCAAGTCTAAGTTTATTTAACAGAGCATAGAGATTCAAGTAGTAGCCAGAAGTAGTGTTGGAAACAAACGAAATAGAATCATAACATGCATTCTAGAGCCTAAATTTAATTAACAAGATATTTATTACTCACCCAAAATCCTTGCAGCGTTTCACAGCTAGGCTGAGTGTGGCCCTCCTTTCATGAGACAGGCTGTTGCCAGTTTGTCCCCTAGGTGAAGGATTCAGTGTGTCTCTTTGTACTCCAAGATATACCAGACCAATCCTTTGTCTTTATTCATAAAACAGGGCACCCCACTAACCCCACTGTGGCTTGTTTCTTCCTGTGGCTTCCTCATCTCTCAATTTGCACCTGGCTCAGTATGAAAATAGGCATACAGTGTAAGGTATACAATGCACAAGCAGACAGGGAGATCGTTATGTGTTACTTCAGAAGTGTTCCTTTCAGGAGGAGCTACGTCACCTCCTAGTGACCTGCCTTAACTCCAAGCTATCAAGAATATAATTTTCAGTATAGATACTACCTCTTTAAATATTATCCATACATACATTTTGCAGTGATTATGATGACCAGTGAGCTACACTAGAGACTTTGCAAGAGTCCTCACTGCTGAGAAGGGTCTGGGAGTTCTGGTGGATCACAACCTCAGTGTGAGTCAGCAATGGAATGCCTTTGCAAAAAAAAAAAAGCAAATGTAATTTTAGGTTGCATTAACAGAGACATAGCATGCAAGTCATGGGAGGTGATCGTACCATTCTCTTCAGCATTGGTTAGGCCTCAGCTGGAGTCCTGTGTCCAATTTTGGTCACCAATGTATAGAAAGGATATAGAGAAACTGGAAAGGATCCAGAGGTGAGTGACCAAGATGTTCAATGGGATGGAATGCAAACCATTCAAGCAAAGGCTGAAGGAACTGGGTACGGTTAGGCTGGAAAAGAGGAGATTAAGGAGGGACGTAATAGCATTCTTCAAATGTTTGAAAGGCTGACATAAAAAGATGGAGAAAGGTTGTTCTATCTTGTCACAAAGGGCAGGACAAGAGGCAGTGGGTTCGAACTACAGCATAGTAGATTTAGATTAAATGTCAAGAAAAACTTCCTAACTGTAAGAACAGTAGGACAATGGAACAGACTGCCTATGGAAATTGGAAGGTCCTTCATGAGAGGTTTTCAAAAGGAGGCTAGGTAGCCATCTGTCTTGAACAAATTCTGAATAATTCTGCAGCTTGGCAGGGGGTTAGATTAGATGACCCTTGCAGTCCCTTCTAATCCTATGATTCTACCATTCTAGGAAGCAAACAAGACAATGACTTCAAGATGGGTGATGGCTACTAAACACGGACAGTGAAAGGCAAATACAGATAATGTTGCCAAAACCAAACAAACAAAAAATATCCCTTCCTTTTGCTGCGCTCAATTTGATAGTCCAAAAACAGAAGAGAAATGAGGTAGGGAAAGGGAATGGACTCTACTGCCCAGACTGGTTAAATGCCAATATGAGGAACCCCATACTTCATTTCCTCCACATGCTTAAATGTCTAATTAACCAAATAAAAAGAAACTAATTTCCCCCAGTAAAATAATTTCTTGCAAAATATCTATTAATTGTTAAATTTTCCAAATCATTGGTCCAACTGAAGAGACAGTATTTTTTGCAGATGTTTGTCATAGAATTTTGAAAACAGACAACATTTTTTAATATGCTCTGATGTAATAATTAATTTCCTGCGTGGCTGATAGGTAAAATCCCCCACATTCAGGTTGGAGGAGATTTCCTGATCAAAACTAGTTATTGATATTTCTTCTCCCAACCTTGCTTGCAGCAAAATTAGCTAGTCAAGAAAGGTGAAAAAGTGACTTTTTCATAAAATTAAAGAATGATCTAATGTTACCATTTTGATGTACTGTGTCCAGTTTTGAGCCCCACACTACAAGAAGGATGTGGATAAATTGGAGAGAGTCCAGCGAAGGGCAACAAAAATGATTAGGGGTCTGGAACACATGATTTATGAGGAGAGGCTGAGGGAACTGGGATTGTTTAGTCTGCAGAAGAGAAGAATGAGAGGGGATTTGATAGCTGCTTTCAACTACCTGAGAGGTGGTTCCAGAGAGGATGGTTCTAGACTATTCTCAGTGGTAGAAGAGGACAGGACAAGGAGTAATGGTCTCAAGTTGCAGTGGGGGAGGTTTAGGTTGGATATTAGGGAAAACTTCTTCACTAGGAGGGTGGTGAAACACTGGAATGCATTACCTAGGGAGGTGGTAGAATCTCCTTCCTTAGAAGTTTTTAAGGTCAGGCTTGACAAAGCCCTGGCTGGGATGATTTAATTGGGGACTGGTCCTGCTTTGAGCAGGGGGTTGGACTAGATGACCTCCTGAGGTCCCTTCCAACCCTGATATTCTATGATTCTATGGCATTTGTGACATTTTTCATACAGCTTTATCCCTGATGTCTCTTGTCATGACAACTGCAATTGAATTGTGCAGAAAGTTATTGGATATTGACAAGCCAAATATAGTCTTCTGAGCAGTTTTCTCACTGAGAAGGGAAACGGAAAGAAAGGTATTGCAGACCTAATAATGGATGAGACTATAGAGAGAGCAAATCTGAACCTCTGAATACTGTCAAACTGAAATGCTCAATCCATGAGAAAAAATGGTGTTTAGAGAGATTTTGTGTATATTCACATTCCTTCTGAAAAAAGGGCTTGCAAGACAAATCTGAGACAACACAGGGCCCAGCACTGAGTAGGCCACTTTGATCCATGAATTTCTGTTTGTCACTTTATCAGTCCCTTTAAAAAATGTATCCGCCAAGATCATCTTAGCATAGCAACTGAAAAATGCTAGATTTTGTTTCACTGGCATACAGTATTTCACCACACAATGGATGAAAAAATACAACTTTCCACCTTACAATATCTGAATTGTCCAATGAACAGGAGATCAATTTCTGTTCTTTTACTTGATGGCTTTGTGTCCTTCTTTTACCAAGAAAAAAAAGAGAGAAAAGTTTGTTTTCGTTTTGTGCATGGAAGGTTTTAAATTGACAGCGCTACGGTCTTCTCTACAGAACAAGTAAAGCACTGGTAGTTGCATTACCATTTGGCTTTTTCACAGCTTTAGGCTCATTTAAACCCAATATAATCACTCTGTAGTGTAGAACTTAAATCACTTTATACATCACCTTTGAAATTGGTTCTGTATATGTATTCAAATATCTAAGCTTGGAGCAACCTGCTCTTCTTAAAAATGAATGATACAAATGCCACATATCCAATTACCATCCACTTGCATATGTAAGATTTTCTTAAATTTTAATGGTTCTAGGTTCTAATGGTTCAAGGCATTGTTCCTGAAAAAAATACTCAAAAGGACATATTTGTTTCTAGAACACAGACTATTCAGAGGTTCTACATGAGAGATCAGATGAAGGTCCATATTGCATATACTAATATCTTGCTGTCTCTTGTTGTTTGGGTGCATGTCACTGTTAATTGATTGTTTGACATAACTTGGATTTGTTTATTCTAAGGAAAGAGAATCAGTTTTTGTGAATTTCTGACTGTCTACCAGTAAAAAATTTAGTATGTTCATGTGAAGTTTTGAATTTCTGGGAGGGCAAAGGCCTCCCAAATTGAGAGAGGCTGGATTTCCCCCACCTCATTTGGTGTAACTTTAGCATGCATTTATCAGTAGTGGGCATGTTTACAGGAATTTTTTACTGATGGACCATGTATTTCCCAAGTCAGTTAATGTACTCTACCAGAGTATTTCTCAGTACAAATTACTTTATACACAATTGCTATACAGTTGAAGTGTAAGTGAAAATTGGTGGAGTGCAAGAATTAAATGAAGGAACAATCATAAATAATTATATGTAATGGAGTTTGTGATGGGTTCCCCCCAGAGTGCCACCTGAGCCCTCTGACTCACCAGCCTGGGCTCCCTCTCACACTGTGCTGCTGTGACTTCCGCCAGCATTCACACAGGTAGGGACACACCCAGCTGCAGTTACATGCAGGCTCTTTGACCAGCCACTGCATGAACCAACAATAGAGCAGCTACAGCCAAGATAACCCTCCCCCCCAACCCCGGAGTATAAATCCAAAATTATACTGTCTTACTCTACATAGGGAACTGTACAGAGTAAACTCATAGAGTTTGTCCCTCCCTCAATGTGGAGAGGAAATGCAACAGCCTTTGCCCCTTGAACTAAGATTTCCAAGCATTTCATTCAAACTCACTGGTTTAGATAAAGCAAAAACAAGTTTATTAACTATGAAAGATATATTTTAAATGATTATAAGGGATAGCAAACAGATCACAGGAGATTACCTACTAAATAAACAATTGGTCAAATGGAAAAGGAGTACTTGTGGCACCTTAGAGACTAACCAATTTATTTGAGCATAAGCTTTCGTGAGCTACAGCTCACTTCATCGGATGCATACTGTGGAAACTGAAGACATTATATACACAGAGACCATGAAACAATACCTCCTCCCACCCCACTCTCCTGCTGGTAATAGCTTATCTAAAGTGATCACTCGCCTTACAATGTGTATGATAATCAAGTTAGGCCATTTCCAGCACAAATCCAGGTTTTCTCACCCTCCGCCCCCCTCCCCCACAAACTCATTCTCCTGCTGGTAATAGCCCATCCAAAGTGACCACTCTCTTTACAATGTGTATGATAATCAAGGTGGGCCATTTCTAACACAAATCCAGGTTTTCTCACCCCCCTCCCCTTTTTTCCAAAAACCACACACACAAAATCACTCTCCTGCTGGTAATAGATTATCCAAAGTGACCACTCTTCTTACAATGTGTATGAAAATCAAGGTGGGCCATTTCCAGCACAAATCCAGGTTTTCTCACCCTCCCGCCCCAAAACACACACAAACTCACTCTCTTGCTGGTAATAGTTCATCCAAACTGACCACTCTCCTTACAATGTGCATGATAATCAAGGTGGGCCATTTCCAGCACAAATCCAAGTTTTCTCACCCCCCACCCCCATACACACACAAACTCACTCTCCTGCTGGTAATAGCTCATCCAAACTGACCACTCTCCTTACAATGTGCATGATAATCAAGGTGGGCCATTTCCAGCATAAATCCAAGTTTAACTAGAACGTCTGGGAGGGGGAGGGGGTTAGGAAAAAACAAGGGGAAACCTTGCATAATGACTTAGCCACTCCCAGTCTCTATTTAAGCCTAAATTAATAGTATCCAATCTGCAAATGAATTCCAATTCAGCAGTTTCTCGCTGGAGTCTGGATTTGAAGTTTTTTTGTTTTAAGATAGCGACCTTCATGTCTGTTATTGCTTGACCAGAGAGATTGAAGTGTTCTCCGACTGGTTTATGAATGTTATAATTCTTGACATCTGATTTGTGTCCATTTATTCTTTTACGTAGAGATTGTCCAGTTTGACCAATGTACATGGAAGAGGGGCATTGCTGGCACATGATGGCATATATCACATTGGTGGATGTGCAGGTGAACGAGCCTCTGATAGTGTGGCTGATGTTATTAGGCCCTGTGATGGTGTCCCCTGAATAGATATGTGGGCACAGTTGGCAACGGGCTTTGTTGCAAGGATAGGTTCCTGGGTTAGTGGTTCTGTTGTGTGGTATGTGGTTGTTGGTGAGTATTTGCTTCAGGTTGGGGGGCTGTCTGTAGGCAAGGACTGGCCTGTCTCCCAAGATTTGTGAGAGTGTTGGGTCATCCTCAGGATAGGTTGTAGATCCTTAATAATGCGTTGGAGGGGTTTTAGTTGGGGGCTGAAGGTGACGGCTAGTGGCGTTCTGTTATTTTCTTTGTTAGGCCTGTCCTGTAGTAGGTGACTTCTGGGAACTCTTCTGGCTCTATCAATCTGTTTCTTCACTTCTGCAGGTGGATATTGTAGTTGTAAGAATGCTTGATAGAGATCTTGTAGGTGTTTGTCTCTGTCTGAGGGGTTGGAGCAAATGCGGTTGTATCGCAGAGCTTGGCTGTAGATGATGGATCGTGTGGTGTGGTCAGGGTGAAAGCTGGAGGCATGTAGGTAGGAATAGCGGTCAGTAGGTTTCCGGTATAGGGTGGTATTCATGTGACCATTGTTTATTAGCACTGTAGTGTCCAGTAAGTGGATCTCTTGTGTGGACTGGACCAGGCTGAGGTTGATGGTGGGATGGAAATTGTTGAAATCATGGTGGAATTCCTCAAGGGCTTCTTTTCCCTGGGTCCAGAGGATGAAGATGTCATCAATATAGCACAAGTAGAGTAGGGGCGTTAGGGGACGAGAGCTGAGGAAGCGTTGTTCTAAGTCAGCCATAAAAATGTTGGCATACTGTGGGGCCATGCGGGTACACATAACAGTGCCGCTGATCTGAAGGTATACATTGTCCCCAAATGTAAAATAGTTATGGGTAAGGACAAAGTCACAAAGTTCAGCCACCAGGTTAGCTGTGACATTATCAGGGATAGTGTTCTTGACGGCTTGTAGTCCATCTTTGTGTGGAATGTTGGTGTAGAGGGCTTCTACATCCATAGTGGCCAGGATGGTGTTATCAGGAAGATCACCGCTGGATTGTAGTTTCCTCAGGAAGTCAGTGGTGTCTCAAAGGTAGCTGGGAGTGCTGGTAGCATAGGGCCTGAGGAGGGAGTCTACATAGCCAGACAATCCTGCTGTCAGGGTGCCAATGCCTGAGATGATGGGGCGCCCAGGATTTCCAGGTTTATGGATCTTAGATAGTAGATAGAATATCCCAGGTCAGGGTTCCAGGGGTGTGTCTGTGCGGATTTGATCTTGTGCTTTTTCAGAAAGTTTCTTGAGCAAATGCTGTAGTTGCTTTTGGTAACTCTCAGTGGGATCAGAGGGTAATGGTTTGTAGAAAGTGGTGTTGGAGAGCTGCCGAGCAGCCTCTTGTTCATATTCCGACCTATTCATGATGATAACAGCACCTCCTTTGTCAGCCTTTTTGATTATGATGTCAGAGTTGTTTCTGAGGCTGTGGATGGCATTGTGTTCTGCACGGCTGAGGTTATGGGGCAAGTGATGCTGCTTTTCCACAATTTCAGCCCATGAACGTTGGCAGAAGCATTCTATGTAGAAGTCCAGTCTGCTGTTTCGACTTGGTCAAATATCTCCCAGTACTATACACTTGACAACCTAATGCATATCCAGTACAAAAGGTTAATAACATGGCAGGGTGCTGGAGCAATTTGTATAGTGGGGGTGCGGACAGCCATTGAACCAAACTGTAGGCCCTGTATATAATGGAAACTACTTCAAGCCAGGGGGTGCAGCAGCACTCCTAGGTCCAGCACCTATGTAACCTGGCTAAGGAAATGGGATATGGAAACTTTTCTCTCTAGCTCACCAGTTGAAATCCATTCCAAATTATCCTCAAATTTTCCATTTGTTAACTGTTCATTGGTCTATGTGCAATGACTTGGTGGTCTTAGTCCAGTTCTAGAAAACATATCAAAGCCTTGGGGGGAGGGATAGCTCAGTGGTTTGAGCATTGGCCTGCTAAATCCAGGGTTGTGAGCTCAATTCTGGAGGGAGCCATTTAGGGATCTGGGGTAAAAATTGGGGAGTAGTCCTGCTTTCAGCAGGGGGTTGGACTAGACGATCTCCTGAGGACCCTTCCAACCCAGGTTTTCTATTATCTAAAGCCACTCTATCTGTGGTGCTTGTGGTCTTTAGGAATTTGTTTTAGATTCCGTCCTAGGTACAATGGCAATGGGTTCTCTATAAATAGCTGAGAGAGAATAGTTCAGTTTCAGCAGCACCTTCAGAGGATGGGCATCACTATGTCTGCACCTAATTCACTGAAGTCTCAAGCTCAGCTTTCTGACTCCATTAAAGTCAGACTGTGAAAAGGTTCTTTTAAAAAGTCTAGTAGTGATTAACCCCAACATAATTTACTGGAATCCAGTTCAGTTTGTTTTAATTAAAGGGAAGTTTAACTCATAAAAAATAAATAGAGAGAACATAATAAAAGCAAAGTGTCACAGCTCCTGTCATGTGTCCCCTCTTGGCCACTTACCAGACTGCTGCAACAGGATCCAGCCTCTGGATCCTATGTGCTTTAAGCCTCCAGAGTCTGAACAGAGTCCAGGCACTGTCTGTCTGCAAAGACTTTATGATTACAGCTTGGAAAAGATGCCTAAGTTGTCGGAAGACTCTCCTGGTCTCTGTGTTCCAGCAAAGTGTAGCCAAATCATGCTTTATTAGTTCCATTCACAGCTCCTGACCATGTGAGTTGTTTGTTAACCTAGGCTGTCTGGCCTGTTTTTTAAATTCACTTTCCAATTCACAGCTTGGTCTCTGCATCAAACCCTAGGATAACACAGCCAGTTTGACTCCAGTTGAGATTTCTTTTTCTCTCTAAGGTATGTGATACATATTCCATAATACTGTCAGGAAGACTATTTGTAATCTGTAATGACGCTCAATTCATTTTAGGAGACATAATTTGTCTAATTTAACTAAACAAGCCATTGCAAGGCATTTATAGCACCTCCACCAGAAAAGTCTATTTGTAAAGAAATTCTAGCCCTATACTATAACTATAGTTACTATAAATCAGATATCCACAGAGAGTCATCTCTCACACCCAGCTTCATAAGTAGAACCTTATTGTCTTCAAGATTGAATGAGTCCTATCCTCTCATCTCAGTACGTAGCCTCTGCTGCACAGCTAAGGCACATAAAAATGTTTGTGTGTGAATACACAGTGCAAATTGGTAGAGTTTCCAAAGAGTATACAACATTGGACTGATGGGGGAAGACCAGGAAGGAGTGATTTGTAGATGTCAGTGGATATGGGACTGAACATAGTTTGGATCTGAATCCAGATCCAAAGTCCAGGGTGCTCAGCTGTAGGGTTTTGTCCCATCCCAACAGAGATAGGGAAGGGTTGAGCTAATTTTGAATCTGGATCTGAACATCCTGAACATTTGGGGACTTCAGAATTTTCTTTTAGGCCCATCTTTAGGCAACAGCCCCTTCAACTCCAATTACACCACAGCAACAATGTCCAATCTATTTTCTTCCTGGTGTCATCTTGCACTTTCCCAGGGAGAGCAGGTTGAAAGTTGTTGTGAACAAAACAGGAAAGGTGTAACTTTTTTTCCCAGAGGAGCAATATATCAACTATTTACTCTTTTTAATCCCGTACAAAACAAGCAACCATATTAACAGGGTTTGTACCATCTTAGTGAAAACACATGGTAATGCAATTTAGAAGTACATGATAGAAAGCTTTCTAATACAAGAAGATTTTGCCACACTATTTCAGGAATTTAACTGCTGGCCATATTGTCTGACGTTCAGCAATGTTTGTGACCACAACACAATTATGTATTAAGTGATGCACACATTCCAAAACTACAGTCTCCACTCATGACTTTTTTCTTGCGTATGGTTTTCTAGAATTGTTTTCTATATAAATCTGGTCTCTGGTGTAAGACTCTCCACTGCTTAAGCATGCACAAGCCTCATGCCTTCAGTGTTACCTTATGAGTTGTGACAATTTACATGTTTCTAAAATATTTGTCTTTTATAGTGACTACAATCCTGCATACAATCTCAGAGACAATCAAAGTTGGAAGTCAGACACAGTTATTTAGTATTCCCCCTCCCTCCCAACTTCCAATCTCCATTTTGATAACATATATGGGTTGGGATTGTTGAAATAAAAGCTTTTACATATCACATTTTGATTGAAATAGTCATCACACACAAACAAGTTTCATCAGCATTACTCAAGGCCTGGATCAATTTTAGCACTCTCTCTTCTCTGTGAAAGTGCAATATTTTTTGGGCTGGCTGTCAAAGCAAGTTCTATTGCTATCCAAAGGGCTAGATGCAAGGTCATGTGACTCTTTACTGCTTCAGTAAATGTGAACTTATAATGCAAAATGCTATTTTCATTTTATTTTTGTGTATTCATGTAATTCTGTTTGGGTTGCTATGGTGTTCACTTTTTATGTATTCTGCAGCATATCTTTCATTTCTGCAAAACTGCATTTACATTATTTCTTAAAACTGATGTGGCTTTGTTCTTGATGAAGTGTTCTCAGATCAAAAGGAGTGAAAGAGAGGATTGCAAGTAATTGTTTTTAAATACAGTTTCTAGAGGACAATGTGATCTTTTCAGAAGCTACCCAGTAGGTTCCTTCCCTTCACAAGCATATTGTACGGAAACTCTGCAAAAATCTAATTGCTCTATTCCTTTTGAAATGATTTAGAAAGTTTTTTTGGTTTACATTTGTATTCACATTATGGAAACCAGATGACCCTGCTCATTAAGGAGGGACAGTCCCTGGTTTAGCAAAATTATTTACATGTTTTCTACTATGTTCTCAATGTTTTAATTTAGGGCAATGCATTTGAAATAGGATAACTGGTTTGTTCTTATGTTTCTCATTAAATGTCTTGTCTCTCTATATCCCAAGGGAACGGGAGGGTGAGGGCAGACACCCTCCTTTTGCCACCATGGTAGGAAGAATTACAAAGAAACCCTATGAGCTGAAATTCAAATGTTCCACTCCTTACACCGCATTAACCCAAGCAGGGCAGAATTTGGCTTGAGTGAGGACCAAAGAATTTGGCCTATAGCATTTAATGTAAGGACCTCACATAGGGCCTGCTCCTGCTTCCATTGAACTCAGTGGCAAAACTCCCCCTAATTTGAATGAGAGAAGTATCAGGCCTATAGTTACAGACTGTCTCCAATTTTCCATCTGAAGATTTGCTGATCTAAAACTTTAATAAAAGAGGACAAACAGAGTGGATGGGAGCACAGTAGTATGATTTATTGATTCCTTCTTTTGTCCACTATCATTATCAAACAACTAAAATGTAGAACATGCAATTTATGAATATGAAGACAAATTCTCCTGAAAGTCAATATATTTTCTAGCTGCAGGCTGAACTGGGAAAAGCAGGAGGTAGCTAGTTTGCTAGTAATGGAAATTTAAGTCTCTGCTGTTTGCTAACCTCCTCTTGACTCCAAAGATAATGTATTGCTTCCCTTGGAGGGAGAAAAAAGACCTGAATAAGCTGCTATGCATCTGAGTGGAAAGACTGTGCCTGGCAACTAGAGTTGGCATCCACAATTATTTAACAAGAAGTCAGCAACATCATATATATTTTTCACTGTTTCCAGTGCTGCAAAGAATAAACTGTAAAAGAGATTTATTTCTTTTATAAGGAAAGTCACTAGAGCATAATACTAATATATTGTTCAAAAAAAGTTTAACAACTAAACTGAGACTCAGTTGGAAATTTAAAGAGAAGCAATTTCTGTTATTGGTTTTAATGAAAGCCATTAAGTGACAACCAAAAAGAAAAAAAAATAGATTGCTTAGAAAACATCCTTCCCACTCTAAATTATCATGAAGCCACAATCTTTAGCTGTGAAGTTAATTTCCTCAATAATTATAGTCTGTTTTGAAGTGCAAGAGCTTAATAACGCCTGCCTGGTAATTTTTTCTCCAAGGAGCAGGGAAATTGGGTCTTCTGTATCACTGCTGGATTCCTGAGGATCTCCTGTTTCTTCTGTTTCAACCCCCTGCCCATACATCTGCATCATCAAGACACCACACCATGCATACCAAAGTTTTAGTGAAATATAACTGGACAAAATTATTCTCTGAAGCCATTATTGGGATTCAGTCAACTGGAAGGGCCATTCTGGAGTGACCCTCTACCTTTACCAGTGTATAAGGTGAACTGAGCTCTTCTCTGCCCTGCCTGTACTGAATCTAAGGTAAACCTAAACATTCTCTGGCTATTGCTATTTTAATTTGTATGTTGTTTGGTGTTGAAAGTATTATCCATAGCATACATATCAATTCACTAAATGCAGTATGTATCACTGTTTGCACAGATCATAAGCCCTTATTACTATAGTCTTTGGGAGGGGGGAGAAAAAGAAAGATTTATTATAGTAACTATGGTTTGTTGAGAGTGTAGCTTCTGTATACTCACACTTGTGCGCTCCATTCCCAATGTCAGCCTGTGTTACAGAGCTTTGGGGGTCTTCTGATAAGGATTGTCCTCTTGGAAAACCAACCAATCAGAGCCAAGATTATAATATGTCTCTGCAGCCACAACTGTCTCAGTTCTCTCCACTAAACCCAAGAGTCTTATTATGAGAACAGAACTGAGAGGAAGGTGGGCAGGTTTGTTGTGTAAATATGCAGAGGCAGCATTCTCAAGGAACTCAAGGATTCTCAAAGGATTATCAAATCCTCCCTCAGCTTCTCCTTGTACTACTATGTAGTTACTATGGTAAGTAATAGGTTGGTACCTTCTACCAAATGGCTTGTGCCTAGTCCCACTTGTAGAAGTCAATTGAGCAGTACAGCCCCCAGGAGGGCAGACTGAGGAGATGTAACTAAGCAAGGATTGAAGAACTGCCCTCTTAAACTTGCATCAGATCTAAATGCCAAGACAAGATTGTACTGGCATGTAACTCTTGATAGCACCCCTACAGATTTCTGTGATGAAAACACCATCAATGGCATGCCATTGATGCCACCTTAGCCCTGGTAGAGTGAGACATGACTGTAGGGTACTGACATTCTACCTAACATATAACAAAATGTACAGGTATTTATAGTGTAAGTGACATTCATCCTCTTTATGCTGATCCTTAAAGTCTACAAAAAGTCTCTGATATCCTATATGTCTGAGTCATATCCAAATAAAAACTCAAAGTCCTCTCAACATTAAACATTAAGTCTAATTTCTTCTGAGTGAGACTGAAGTTTTGAGAAGAACAGTAGGAAATTAATGGAACTACTGGCATCCATATTTGATCAGTTGATAAAGATGACTTTTCTTTTTAGATGTGTTGGTGTCAACAGGGTGTCCTCTGATGGGTCAAGCAGCTCAGCGCTAATGGAATGAATTTGCTTTTTCTCTTTGGACTCATGGATGTTCAAGGGCTGGTGCGTCTTATCCAGGATAGTTGAAGTTTCCAATTCGAGACACTCTGCCATATATTTCAGCAACTCCTGGATTTGTCTGAAATTGTTAGAAAGTGAAACAAATAAGGAGATGACTACATCATCATCAGATGTTGAGCCAGAAGGAGTCCCATCTTGCTGGTTAGGAGGAGTGGGTTATTGTATATTTTCTTTTCCTTCTGCATCTGAAGGAGGGTTCAGAAATACTTAACCTTGCCAGTAAGTCCATACAGCCCATGGATTGAAGTGAAAATAAGGGAAAGGAGCTTGGGGGAGTCTCAAGTGACCAAAGAAGCTGAAAAAAATCTTCTCTTATATCCCAAGAGAGAATGAGAAACTGGTATACAAATTAACTATAAAAGTTAGCCAGAGGCTCATAAAAAACATCCCCTGAAACTGCAATGTGTATTGAGAGAAAGTCTTCTCACGCATAACAAATTGCAGAAAAGAAGGAACTGAGGTGCCATGTTATACCGGTGCGATGAGAGGATACTCATGCAGCCTCAACTGGCACGGTCTTCCAGGAAGTTCCCAATGTTCAGCAGCACCAACAGAGCACATCCCATAATGGGAATAGACAGTAGTCACCTCAGAGAAAAACTGACAGCTAGTTCTTGGCAACCTGATAGCTAGAAGTGACATATGAATGACTTACATCGCTTACTTATTATAAAGGTGACAAAGGTTTCTTCCAAGTCTTCCATTTAATGAGTAAAAACGCACTCCTAATGACAGAACCAAGTCTGCGTATTTAGCAAAGCTGAATAGAGTTGAAACTCCCTGTAAACCTAATGCACAAAGTGTAGGGAGTCAAGTTCAACACCATTTTTCAATCTGGAATCGTATTAAGACATTGTCTTGCTGTTACTTTACAATATGTCCAGTCCCACTTAGATATTAATTTGAAAGTCTTCCACTCCAATGCCTCATTGAAGCTGGAGTCAGTATATTTTCCAAGGTACTGATTTAATACAAAATCATAATCATATAAATACGATTCTCCTTTTTTTCTTTCCACCCAAGTAAAATAATTGCTAGTCTAGATCTCAGCTCTCTGCCCTTTTCCTGTTGACAACAGATACCCCATCACAGCCTTAATCCCTCAGTTCACAAGAACAGTCCAGAGGAATATACAACCTCTTCCATGGAACCTTTTACCTTGTTGGCTGCGGCTGCTTCACAAAAAGCCAAGTGATTGCCTCAGGGTGGGACAAAACCAGAGGGCTCATTGAAGATCCCAGCCAGATGATAGGACTCCGTTATGATCTCAGCAGACTTCCTGACACACCCAGCTAATGAGCCAGATAAACACTGTGAAAGAGGGAAAACAAAGCAGATATGTTACTGAAGAGGGCAAACTGAAGAGATCCACCCATATTTTACATGTTTTTGAGAGTCCAAATTGCCAGTATAGATATAGTTCACTGAAGTTCTAATTCTATTACTGCCTCACACAGGCAGTTTATTTTTGCTCATTAATGAAACAGTATCATGACTGAACATGTGACAGCCACAGTAATTAGCAAAGTATCTTCTTCCATTCTTCAGAATGTCATCAAAACACTTGTCAGGAAATAAACTCATTTTCAGTCTCTGATTTCAGTCTCTGATACTACGATTTGCAGGGTTTCAGGCATTGATGATAGCTTGTCTGCTTGGTTTAAAAGAGCTCCTGATATAACAGAACCTGACACTGTTTACTTCAGCCTATTATGCCTGCTGCATTCACTGAATGCTCCAGCAGAACAGAAAAATCGAAAGAAGGCTATTCATTGTAAAGCCAGCTGCTTTTTAAAAAAGGAAATCAATTTTAGCTTGAGCTCAGAATGTATGCAGCAGGTCCAGAGTGACCCGCCATTTTTGACGTCAACAACAAAAGAATCTGCTTGCGTTTTCCACAACAATCACAAAACAGCTTAAGGAACATTGAAAATCCTAGATTAGTTTCATTTTAGTTTATGTTCAAATTGGTATCCGCGAATACTGACAATATCACAAAACGGAATAGCTTCAGCGACACAGATTGTCTGTGCAAGCATGGAGGAAAAAGAGACTTTTTTTAAACATAGAGTTTCATTATAAATTACTTGGCAGGATCATTTTATGACTGAAATAATTAGTTATGTTTGGTATTTATAGCTGGTATCATGATGCCTTTCTGTACTGCTAATTAATTATTTTATGGCCAGCATGTTTCAAATGCAATTAGCTAGGTATGGCAATGGTCATAATATTTTACGTATTCATGACAACACTCTTCTGATGTATTGCAAAACTTGTTGGTATACTGAATGTCAAATTCATTTAATGTCTTTCTTAATATTTAATCTCCATATATAGTTATTTGGATAATATATATGAGATCCTATTTAATTACAACAATGTCTAATTACAACAATGATATATTTGCATTCCAGAAGCACCTTCAGGCTCTGATCAGAATCAAGGTCCCATTGTGCTAGGACCTGTACAAATACAAATTACAAGGATGGTCCTTGCACTGAAGCCTTTATAATCTAGATAGCTAGGAACTGGCAACACAGACAAAGCTGAAGGAGCTGTTGGTACTTGTAAAGAAGTTCCCTCACCACAGGTGTGTACCTTCTTGTGGCCAGACATGGCAGCTGTCTCCCCGGATGGTGCCCCTTGCTGACAGTTGCTCTGTCAGTGTGTGGAGTCTCTTCATGCAATTTGGCCTCTGGCCACGTCACACTTTAGTCTTAGAATCATAGAAGATTAGGATTGGAAGAAACCTCAGGAGGTCATCTAGTCCACCCCCCTACTCAAAGCAGGACCAATACCAACTAAATCATCGCAGCCAGGGCTGTGTCAAGCTGGGCCTTAAAAACCTCTAAGGATGGAGATTACACCACCTTCCTAAGTAACCCATTCCAGTGCTTCACCACCCTCCTAGTGAAATCATTTTTCCTAATATCCAACCTCCCGCACTGCAACTTGAGACCATTGCTTCTTGTTCTGTCATCTGCCAGCACTGAGAACAGCCTAGCTCCATCCTCTTTGGAACCCCCCTTCAGGTAGTTGAAGGCTGCTATCAAATCCTCCCTCACTCTTCTCTTCTGCAGACTAAATAAGCCCAGTTCCCTCAGCTTCTCCTTGTAAGTCATGTGCCCCAGACTCCTACTCATTTTTGTTGCCCTCCACTGGACTCTCTCCAATTTGTCCACATCCTTTCTGTAGTGGGGCCCCCAAAACTGGACGCAATACTCTAGATGTGGCCTCACCAGTGCCGAATAGAGGGGAATAATCACTTCCCTTGATTTGCTGCCAATGTTCCTAATAATGCAGCCCAATATGCTGTTAACCTTCTTGGCAACAAAGGCACACTGTTGACTCATATCCAGCTTCTCATCCACTATAATCCCCAGGTCCCTTTCTACAGAACTGCTGCTTAGCCTGTCGGTCCCCAGCCTGTAGCAGTGCATGGGATTCTTCCGTACTAAGTGCAGGACTCTGCACTTGTCCTTGTTGAACCTCATCAGATTTATTTTGGCCCAATTCTCCAATTTGTCTAGGTCACTCTGGACCCTATCCCTGCCCTCCACCATATCTACATGTACCCACAGCTTAGTGTCATCTGCGAACTTGCGGAGGGTGCAATTCATCCCATCATCCAGATCATTAATGAAGATGTTGAACAAAACCAGCCCCAGGACCGAACCTGATGCACTCCGCTTCATACCGGCTGCCAACCAGACACTGAGCCATTAATCACTACCTGTTGAGCCTGACTATCTAGCCAGCCTTCTATCCACCTTATAGTCCATTCATCCAATCCATACTTTTTTAACTTGCTGGCAAGAATACTGTGGGAGAAGGTATGAAAAGCTTTGCTAAAGTCAAGATGTATCACGTCCACCACTTTCCCCATATCCACAGAGCCAGTTATCTCATCATAGAAAGCAATCAGGTTGGTCAGGCATGACTTGCCCTTGATGAATCCATGTTGACTGTTCCTGATCACCTTCCTCTCCTACAAGTGCTTCAAAATGGATTCCCCTTCTGGGGTATTAGAGAGTCCAACCAAGTTACAGCCCAGTGATCTTACAGCAGGTCTTCCATCTGTCTCTGGGATCCATGGTTCTTACACCCCTGATCGCAGGAGGTTTCACTTCACTTTCCTCAGTGACTGGGAGGGGAACCCAAGCCCTCCCTCTATTCTAGGTTCTGGCCCCGGGACCTTGTGGCTGGCTGCAAAGGTCTATTCCCACAGACTCCTTGCTGCCTCTCTGGACCACTTCCTATCTCTTCTATACCTGCCCTGCTCCCTCCTCCCCCCTGAGAGTGAGTTCAGGCTCTCTCTCTCTCTCTCCCTACGGCCCCTTTCTGCTACAAAATTCCTGGCTTTATGATCACAAGCCCCTCACTTGCTGGACTTCATCATCAGTTAAGCCTGGCTTTCTCTCACTGGTATGGTAAGGTATGTTATTTGGCCTCTCAGGCTCAGATTAACCCCTTCAGGGCCTGTGTGGGGTACACATGCCATCACGGTACCATATTAGGCATCTCAACTGCATAATCCCCATAAACTCATGTTGATATTTATTCCTCCTCAGGCACAGTGACAAGACCTAAGACACTGAATACCTCAGAGTGCTTCTCTTTTTCTTGCCCCTGTGTTTGAGGGCAGCACAGAGAGGCTACAAAGTTGCTGATCCAGTGCAGGTGAGCTGTGAGGGAGAAGGTGCAACCCTTTTGCTTTCTTAGTTTACCCACAAAGGAGTTATCCATTATTTGGCTCACAATGTTCAGCAATTGTCCCCAAAGTGCTGTAAAAACTGATTAATAACACTAAATATAAATTAAGATACAAATTATGTGCTGATTTGCACCTTGTACACTGGTGGTGAAACATTTAATATTTTAATAGGATGCTGGAATATTCTGTGCACTCTGTGCTCTCATGGAGACCTTATTTTTGTTCTTTCTTATTTTGTTGTTCAGTTAGTTTAAAATAACGGTCATTTTTATTGCTAGAGCTGGCCAAAGTATTTCTATCAAAACATTTTTTCAGTGAAAAATGGCTTTTTGACCACAATGACAGTATTTTCAGCAAATTTTTATTTTTGAAGAAATTTTCCTGTTTTTCACTGAAAAAACAAAACCCAAAAATGTTTGGATGTTCAGATTTTCCCCCCTTCACTCCCCAAGCCCCAATTTTGCAAGAGATAAAAAGGGAGCGCTGGAACTAACTCAAAAGCTAAAACTCAAAAAGTGAAAAAGGTTTTTTTGTTAAAAAAAACTGAGATTCAACAGAAAAGTTTCAAACAAAACCATTCTGTTTTGTTTTGTTCAAATTTTTTAAAAATAAATATATAGCATTTTTTTTTAACCAGCTCTAATGATTGCTTTTTTGGCATGCAAAAATGACTCGTACAGCCCACATAATATCCTGTTTAGGCTAGCAGTCTGGTCCTTGGGCTCATCAAGATGCTCTATTCTTCCACAAAATAGAGTAGCTGAACAGGAAAGAAAGACAGGAAGCTGCTGTCTGCTGCAGGAAGCTCCAACAGTTGGGTTGGGAGGAATGAAATTGAAAGACAGTAATCAGAATAGAGAGAGAAAAGGTAAAAATAATTATAGTACGTTTGGAAAAGCTTTAGAGAAGCATTGAGGCATTTTGGGGAGATTCCAGATAAACCTCTAAACCTCCTGAGGTTCCTCCATCACTTGTGAATAGTTTTCTGTATGCCATTGGGGAAGTCAGAAGAGAAGTAGGAAAAGATATTATTCAAACTTTATATAATGAACCAGAGCCCTTTTTCCAAACTACTAACTGCTTCTAAAATCCTAAGAGACTAGTAACAGCATGCAGAATCCTGAGAATGTTTTCACACTTAGATTGTAGACAAGATAAACAACATCTGTGCCCAGCTGTCTTCCAGATCTTCCAATGTATGCATTTTTAAGTCACTATAGTCATCTCACAGTTTCTTTCACAAAATTTCTTCACAAAGTGATTGAGGAGGTGGAAGGGGTTGTTTGGAGATCATGCTTAAACAGCTGCGTGAATTCTTTGGTTATAGTTGATTGCTCAGAGCATGTTTGGACATTTTAAGCAATATTGTGGCTCTCTCACTTTCATAAGACAGGGATTCATAACGTTTGAAGATGAGAGGGGTTTCTCTTTTTTTTTTTAATTCTAGTGTGGAGGATGTGACTTTTCCCTGGTGTTATCTGGACCAGTGATCAGCTAGGTCACTCCAATCCTTGACCCCGGGAGCCAGCCATACCATGCTCTATTGTGAGAACTCCCAATCGCCCGGGTTGTTCACACACAGCCTCTAGCATGTAAGCTGCTCCCAGCTACATGAATGACCCCTTTTGGCCAGCTGCTGCTTGGATTATGCAATTGAATGACACTAGCCAATATCTTTAGTCCCAGTCACAACCCTAGGAACCTCCGTCTTGCAGTGTCCAGTTATGCCCGCTGGACGCTGCAAGCTTACATGAGTTTGTCAATTTAACAAAGAAATTGATATGTACCAGGCTTATTATCCCAAGGGGAGTCTATGACATGCTTCAAACCAAACGCACTGCTACAGGTAGAATAAACAAACAAATTTATTAACTACAAAAGATACATTTTAAGTGATTATAAATCAAAGCATAACAAGTCAGATTTGGTCAAATGAAAAAAAAGCAAAACGCATTCTAAGCTGATCTTAACACTTTCAATGCCCTTACAAACTTAGATGCTTCTCACCATAGGCTGGCTGGTTGCCCTTCAGCCAGGCTCTTCCCTTTGATCCACAGTTCAATCTCTTGGTGTTGATGTCTGTAGATGGAGGTGGAAGAGAGCGAGCGAGCATAGCAAATGTCTCTCCCTTTTATCATGTTCTTTCTTCCCTCTTGGCTTTGCCCCCCACCCCCTTCAGAGTCAGGTGAGCATTAGCTCATCGCAGTACCAAACTGACTACAAGGAAGGGAGGTGACTCATTTGAGAATCCCAATAAGTCCTTTTGTCATTGCCTAGGCCAGCGTCCTTTGTTCCTGTGACGCTGGGCTGGATTTTCCCATTCATGCCCTGATGAGATGTGAACTGCCCCTCTGCTCCTGGAGAGTTTTTGTCTGGGCTTGTTTTAAGCCATAAGGACACATTTTCAGCCTCATAACTATATACATGAAATTACAACCTATAACATTACTATAACAACAATGTTCAGTGCATCATGAGCCTTCCAAAGACACCCGACATGACAAACTTTGCAGTAGATACCACAAAATCATATTAGAAGGATGAACATGAGGGGGGAGTGCAGGGTGTTCCCCCGAGGTACAGAGTGTCACAGAGGGATTGCTCTGTCGATGTAACCTCTGCCCACAAGGATGAGCAACTAATGGAGCAAAACTCCACAAGGTTCTCCCTCATGTTGTTTTCCCCTAATCATTCAGTTGGGCAGGTGAGGGGAAGAAGGAAACTGTTTCTCCTACAATAAGTTGTTATAACAAGTCAGAATTCACTATGAGGAGCTATGAGATTTACCCAACCAATATTTACGCCTGTTAGCATTCCCAGTCAAACAGCTATAACTTAAAGCCCAGCCAATAGTGCAATATTTCCCAAGCAAATTATTCTCATGACACATTGGGATGCAGCAGGTCTAGCAACTCTTCAAGAACAGTTAACCGGCTAGTATAGAAACACTTCAAAGAGTCCATCCATTGGGGTATGCTTCAGAACCTGCTAATCCAGCCACTATAATTGCGATCTGAAGAAGAGAAGAGAGCAGATGACCAGGAGAGAAAAGCAGGGAGAGTGGCAGCTGAATCTGAGGAATACTATGTAAAATAAATAATAGGCTAATTTTGTAATCATAACATCATTATGGACTTACAGTACTACACAAACATCTTGAGCCTCAAATTCATGGTTGATAATAATACTATAGGTTTCAGAGTAACGGCTGTGTTAGTCTGTATTCGCAAAAAGAAAAGGAGTACTTGTGGCACCTTAGAGACTAATAAATTGGTTAGTCTCTAAGGTGCCACAAGTACTCCTTTTCTTTTTAATAATACTATACATTTCTAGTGCACTTCCCCTCTAAGGATCTCCAAATATTTTAAAGACAATAATGAAATAAGTAATTAAATTAATTACTTACACTGTGAGGTAGAGATATATTATCACTTCCCTTCTACATCTGGGCAAACTGAGGCAAAAAGTGTCTTCCCAAGGTCACACAGAAAATCCATGAAAGAGCCAGGTACAGAAGCCATCTAGTCCTGTGATTTAACTACTAAACTAAAGCCTCAGTGTAACACTATAATTTAAATACTGACCTATATTTTCAAAGTAAGGCACATACATAGGTGCATAGAAACATATGTGCCCTAACTTATGACACAAAATACACAAAGTGTATACAAAAGTTAAGCCCATGCATACAACTTGGCTATGTATGTGTGCCCGCACACACAGGGCATTTGTGCACTTACATTTAGGCACATACATATGTCCTTGTACAGCTCCAGGCAGCTAACTTTGAGAATATGATCCCATATGCATTTTGTGTGCGTATATTTATAGCATGAATGTAACATGTATTTGTTTACCTGGTATCCACCCAGACTTAAAGAAAAAGGAGGTTGTCTTTTATAAAATTATACATTTAAAAAATTGTGGGTATCTACTTACACAAGTTGCAGGCAAAGCTGGGAGTAGCTGAAGACTTTAATCAATTCCACATTTATAACTCTCTGAACATCTGTTTGCACACTTATCAGTTTAAAATGGTGCTTTTAAAAAGCATGTTTCCATGCAACACAAAGCTTATGGAACAGCTGTCTTCATACATTGGTTACATTACAGGATAAAGGTTGAGATAACATTTTACAAACTTAGATTTGTATTCATATTTATAAAATATCATATTGCTATTGTGCACCAGTCCAAACTAAAATGAATGACTAATATTTGCAATTTTTGGGCTGTTTGTTCAGAGCTGCTGGGTATACATATAGTTTAGCTAAGTATGATTTGGAAAATAATGCAGGCCAGCTGTGATAAGTTCCTGTTTTCTTCAGATGAAAGCAGACCTAAATTTATTTTTAGTTACAGGGTATCTATATGTCAAGCTAGAGTTATGTGGTATGTGTGTGTTAGCTGTATGATAAAATTATCACTATTTGACTTCTAGAAACTTCATATTGATTGAAAATCTCCCTTAAGGAGATAAACTTGTATCTGTCTTATGCACAGATAAGATCTGTTACACAGATGCCAGGGCCTCATAGGAAAATATTAAATATAGTTCCCACTATATAATTATATCTATTTTGATATTTGATATTACAACAGAAAAACTTCAAATCCAGACTCCAGCGAGAGACTGATGAATTGGAATTCATTTGCAAATTGGATACAATCAACTTAGGCTTGAATAGAGACTGGGAGTGGCTAAGTCATTATGCAAGGTAACCTATTTCCCCTTGTTTTCCTACCCCCCCACCGCTTCCTCAGAAGTTCTTGTTAAACCCTGGATTTGTGCTGGAAATGGCCCACCTTGATTATCATACACATTGTAAGGAGAAAAGAAAAGGAGTACTTGTGGCACCTTAGAGACTAACCAATTTATTTGAGCATAAGCTTTCGGGAGCTACAGCTCACTTCATCGGATGCATACTATG
Source organism: Lepidochelys olivacea (assembly GCF_965140295.1). Classification (NCBI taxonomy): domain Eukaryota; kingdom Metazoa; phylum Chordata; order Testudines; family Cheloniidae; genus Lepidochelys; species Lepidochelys olivacea. Next base: position 79,846,181 of record NC_140415.1, on the reverse strand, counting down.
GAAAGTGTAGAAGATCTTTTTATACACACAAAGCATGAAAAAATACCTCCCCCCACCCCACTCTCCTGCTGGTAATAGCTTATCTAAAGTGATCACTCTCCTCACAATGTGTATGATAATCAAGTTGGGCCATTTCCAGCACAAATCCAGTATTTTTTCATGCTTTCTGTGTATAAAAAGATCTTCTACACTTTCCACAGTATGCATCCGATGAAGTGAGCTGTAGCTCATGAAAGCTTATGCTCAAATAAATTGGCTAGTCTCTAAGGTGCCACAAGTACTCCTTTTCTTTTTGCAAATACAGACTAACACGGCTGTTACTCTGAAACCTGTCATTATGCAAGGCACTGCATTTAGCCGTATGGAGTGGAAATCTATCAACTGCATAAAAAAACTTGTACAGATACAGACAGACATCATCTTCCTTTCCAAACGCAAACAGATGGACATCGTACCAAAAGGACTGAAGGTAAAAAATCCATTACAATCTACATACCACACAGATTATGCTGACAGCTTGTGCCACACGCTCTCAAAGAAACTGCGGAACCACCTGATCAACATCCTCTACAGCAAACAGGGAAAGATCAAGAATGAGCTCTCAAAAATGGATACTCTCATAAAAAAACCACCTTCCACACAAACTTCGTCGTGGCTGGACTTTACTAAATCTAGACAAGCCATTTACAACACACACTTTGCTTCTCTACAAAAGAAAAAGGACATTAAACTTTCTAAACTACTACATGCCACAAGGGGCCACAGCAATGGTTCCCTCAACCCACCCAGCAATATTGTTAACCTATCCAACTATACTCTCAGCCTAGCAGTAGCAGCTCTCCTATCTCGGGGCCTCTCCTTCTGCCCCGCCACCCCCACGAACATGATACAGTTCTGTGGTGACCTAGAATCCCATTTTCGACGTCTCCGACTCAAGGAATATTTCCAACATACCTCTGAACATCATACTAATCCACAGAGACCTCCCTACCAACACTACAAAAAGAAGGATTCTAGGTGGACTCCTCCTGAAGGTCGAAACAACAGACTGGACTTCTACATAGAGTGCTTCCGCCGACGTGCACGGGCTGAAATTGTGGAAAAGCAGCATCACTTGCCCCATAACCTCAGCCGTGCGGAACACAATGCCATCCACAGCCTCAGAAACAACTCTGACATCATAATCAAAAAGGCTGACAAAGGAGGTGCTGTTGTCATCATGAATAGATTGGAATATGAACAAGAGGCTGCTCGGCAGCTCTCCAACACCACTTTCTACACACCATTACCCTCTGATCCCACTGAGAGTTACCAAAAGCAACTACAGCATTTGCTCAAGAAACTCCCTGAAAAAGCACAAGATCAAATCCGCACAGACACACCCCTGGAACCCCAACCTGGAATATTCTATCTACTACCCCAGATCCATAAACCTGGAAATCCTGGGCTCCCCATCATCTCAGGCATTGGCACCCTGACAGCAGGATTGTCTGGCTATGTAGACTCCCTCCTCAGGCCCCACGCTACCAGCACTCCCAGCTACCTTTGAGACACCACTGACTTCCTGAGGAAACTTCAATCCACCGGTGATCTTCCTGATAACACCATCCTGGCCACTATGGATGTAGAAGCCCTCTACACCAACATTCCACACAAAGATGGACTACAAGCCGTCAAGAACACTATCCCCGATAATGTCACAGCTAACCTGGTGGCTGAACTTTGTGACTTTGTCCTTACCCATAACTATTTTACATTTGGGGACAATGTATGCCTTCAGATCAGCGGCACTGCTATGGGTACCCGCATGGCCCCACAGTATGCCAACATTTTTATGGCTGAATTAGAACAACGCTTCCTCAGCTCTCGTCCCCTAACGCCCCTACTCTACTTGTGCTATATTGATGACATCTTCATCCTCTGGACCCAGGGAAAAGAAGCCCTTGAGGAATTCCACCATGATTTCAACAATTTCCATCCCACCATCAACCTCAGCCTGGTCCAGTCCACACAAGAGATCCACTTACTGGACACTACAGTGCTAATAAACAATGGTCACATGAACACCACCCTATACCGGAAACCTACTGACCGCTATTCCTACCTACATGCCTCCAGCTTTCACCCTGACCACACCACACGATCCATCATCTACAGCCAAGCTCTGCGATACAACCGCATTTGCTCCAACCCCTCAGACAGAGACAAACACCTACAAGATCTCTATCAAGCATTCTTACAACTACAATACCCACCTGGGGAAGTGAAGAAACAGATTGATAGAGCCAGAAGTGTTCCCAGAAGTCACCTACTACAGGACAGGCCTCACAAAGAAAATAACAGAACGCCACCAGCCGTCACCTTCAGCCCCCAACTAAAACCCCTCCAATGCATTATTAAGGATCTACAACCTATCCTGAAGCATGACCCAACACTCTCACAAATCTTGGGAGACAGGCCAATCCTTGCCTACAGACAGCCCCCCAATCTGAAGCAAATACTCACCAGCAACTACATACCACACAACAGAACCACTAACCCAGGACCCTATCCTTGCAACAAAGCCCGTTGCCAACTGTGCCCACATATCTATTCAGGGGACACCATCACAGGGCCTAATAACATCAGCCACACTATCAGAGGCTCGTTCACCTGCACATCCACCAATGTGATATATGCCATCATGTGCCAGCAATGCCCCTCTTCCATGTACATTGGTCAAACTGGACAATCTCTACGTAAAAGAATAAATGGACACAAATCAGATGTCAAGAATTATAACATTCATAAACCAGTCGGAGAACACTTCAATCTCTCTGGTCACGTGATTACAGACATGAAACTTGCGATATTACAACAAAAAACCTTCAAATCCAGACTCCAGCGAGAAACTGCTGAATTGGAATTCATTCGCAAATTGGATACAATTAACTTAGGCTTGAATAGAGACTGGGAGTGGCTAAGTCATTATGCAAGGTAACCTATTTCCCCTTGTTTTTTCCTACCTGCCTCTCCCCAGACGTTCTTATTAAACCCTGGATTTGTGCTGGAAATGGCCCACCTTGATTATCATACACATTGTAAGGAGAGTGATCACTTTACATAAGCTATTACCAGCAGGAGAGTGGGGTGAGGGGAGAAAACCTTTTGTAGTAATAAACACTCATTTTTTCGTGATTTGTGTGTATAAAAACAAACATCTTCTGTATTTTCCACAGTATGCATCCAATGAAGTGAGCTGTAGCTCACGAAAGCTTATGCTCAAATAAATTGGTTAGTCTCTAAGGTGCCACAAGTACTCCTTTTCTTTTTGCGAATACAGACTAACACGGCTGTTACTCTGAAACCTGATATTAACCATCTCATTTTCTATAATGGAAAAACTGATAATATGATATTACTATTTTGAACTTGGACATATCCCAGCAATGAGATCTAACAGCTAGCAGGACAAAACAGCAGTAAGACTCCACCAGTACAATTTATAGCTATATTTTGTTTTCCTGTCCTTGATAAGGCTGGGAAGGAGTAGCTTAAATAGTTTTCCCAGTCTTCTTTCAATACTAGTCTCTATCACATTCTATTTTCTTTAATGATAGATTCTTTTGAACAGACACTTCCCTTCAGTAGAAAATAAGTCTCCAGGAGAAACTGGGAATACTTAGTATATATTATGACTAAAGCAAGAACAAGTAAAGATTTTCTAGTTGTTTTTTGTTTTTTTTGTTTTTTTTTTAGTAGACTTCAGTGGACTATAATTTCATACATGGCTTTCAAAGTCTTTGCTAATTCAGGTTCTCTTGTTGTTCTCTCTATTTTATTTTCAAAATCCTGCTGGATGAAGTATGCTATAGACACACAAACGTCAGGATACATGATCCTGTTAAGTGTCAGATTTATACTTAGATCCAGTTGTTTGTGTGGCAGTTTTTGTGTCTTCAATTCCTTTAGGGACAGATGGGAAAAAAATAAGTTATAAAGCTAAGATTCAAAAATATCTGAGTAATGAAAAAGATATTTTAGAAGTTTTTCAACTTCCTTTATAGTTTCTTATTATGTTTAAAGAAAATCTCTTATGAGTGCTGGCTCTTTCTTTCTTTGTATTCTGTTTCCCTCTGAATTACCTGTGCAAACTTGATGCCACTGCATGGCTGAAACTTCCAAGACTTCTAAAACGTTGTCTGCAGTAAGGGCATGTCTACATGGAAAATTAAGATGAATTAATAAAAGGTCTGAATTTATAGTGTAGTAGTTTAAGTGCATTTCTGAGAGTCCACACAAAGATTTAATGTACTTTAAATTCACACCTTTCATTAATACAGCTTAACTTCGAGTATAGATGAGCCCTAATAGATTTACCTACTTCTAACAATGGATGTCAGCAAGAGGTGCAGATTGCTCCGATGTTGAAACTGTGTAACTGCAAGTGTAGACAGGACCAAACTGTGTTCAGCTGTTTTTTCAGAAACTGTGGCTGAACCACTCTTCAAGATACATAGGAGGGCTGTGTGGGAAAGCTTGCACTGCTGGGCTAAACCTACTCTGAGGAGAAAGAAAGGACTTCAGTTTCTAGCACCTTCAAAATGGCTCTCTTCAAGGAGCAAACAGAAAGAACAAAGGGAACAACTACAATTGTGCTTTAAATACTATAAAACATTTTCAAGGAAGTTCCAAAAATTGTCAAAAAATAAGGTGTGTGTGTGTGTGTGAAAATAACCTTTCTAATAAAGATGAGTGACAAAAGAGGCAATAAGCAATTGGGAAGTGCTGAAAACATGCAAATCTGGACCTAATTGTTTCACAAGCATTAACACTTGTTTTGAAAACGGGCTCTAAGTGCTTCTCCTTCCTATGTATAAAAAAAGAAATGTTAAAAGACAGAATAATAATGTCAATGACGTTTCCATCGGCAGTCAGAATCAACCGTGTCACTCCATGTTTGCAGTATTTTGCACAAGCATGTTTGTTTTGTTCCCATTCATTTTCTTGGATTCACTGTAATAAAACTCCTAACCTTAATGTACTCATTTAGTGTTGATGTGGATATCACATGTCTACAGAAATGTCACTGTAATGCAGCATTAACAATCAAAACATGCGTCAACATCTGAACTTAATAGGACCAGTTTACATCTTTTGGTATTTGAAGGTTTTAATTTCAGCCCAGTATATTTTATTTACTGGGGCATTTATTTTTCCTCCAATAATTCAATGAAGTACAATATATACTCGAGGAAACAGAATATCAACATTTGTTAATATTTGTTGTTTTCTTCTTGAAAATTAATTTTAAAAGCATACTTTTGTTTACAATTTACATTTTAAATAAATACTTATAGCAGATGTATTATTTGGTTTATGATATTCTGGGAGGCCAAATATGCCAACATATACTGTACTGAGGCAAATGAGAAAACCTCTGGAGTAATCATCTGCATGGAACTAATGCTATATCTGATCCACTGCTTGAAAGAGACACGAACAGATTTCTGTTTTGCTAAGATATCAGTAATTAGCAAAGTCTCCTTTGGTCTTGTTCCATTTAGAATAAAAAAAACCAACAACTTAAGATCTGATTCTGACCCTATTGAAGTCAATGGGATCTTGACTTCAGTGGAAGAAGTAATGGGCCCTTATTCATGTCCCATATTTTGGTCAGACTTAGATATCATTTCAATGGAACTTTTAAAATGAACTGCTAAAGAATTAAATTAGGTGCTTTCCTAGCTATGGTTCAGACCCTACTCTCTGTTGTGCAGCTAGGGAGGAAAGAGGATGCAGACTCTCCCCTTACTGTGCCCAGCGCACTGTGTAGCATCAGGATTGGGTAACTATCATGTACTCAAGAAATAATTAAGTAAGGGACATTATGTACTGTGGCCTCTGAAACACTATTCCCCCAAGGGGGAATGGTCTGCTAATTAACGGGTGGGACTAGAAAAGTTATTTACCTTATAGGAACTGGAATTCCTTGAGATATGTGGTCCTTATGTGTATTCCACTGTATACATGCACTCCATGCACTGGAGATGGAAAAATTCTTGCTAGTAGTGTCTTCTGGTCCACACATATGTCCTCTGCCTTCCCGTGCTCCAAACCGACCACCTCTGCAGATCCTTCTCTACCATAGATTGTTCTAGGAAAGGATTGGCAGCAGAGGGCAGGGTAGTGGGGTTCACATAAGGACCACACATCTCAGAGAACTCCAGTTACTTTAAGCAAATAACTTTTCTTTCTTCATCAAGTGATGGTCTCTGTCACAACTCCGGCAGTTGTACCTGTATTCCTCCTCTTTGGCCCCGTAAATGCCACCACTCTAGGCTCTAGGAGCCTCTCTCCCTCCTGACTGAGGTTTTTTCCCAAGCGGCACAGTTCCCTGCCCTACCCTGTGATATACCCAGAAAGCCAGAATGCCTAAATTGGCCAGCGTCTGTGCTTTACTTTCTCTTCAAAGTCTATAAACAACCTAACTGCTAGCACCACACAGCTCTTTCGAAGCAAGCATGTTTATTCTTAAGGTGAAAGTATTACAGAGAAAACATATTAAAAACAATAAAAAATTATATGCATGCTAATAAGCTTATCGGAGATCAGCCCCCAACTCCACCAAGGGCTCTTGTTGTAGTCAGTTCTTCCAAACCTCCTCTAAGGACAGCCTCCTCTCCCCGCCCTGGTCCTATCCATTTGTTGGATCAGAAAGAAGGTTCTGAGTCAGTTTAAAGTCAAACTATTTATTCAACAGTCCTCTCTTTGTCTGTTGGTCTCTGGAGAATCTAGATGGAACTAATATATGTGAGCCTCCCCAAACTTTTTATTTTTTAATGCTTTTTTATATTTATGCTTCCACAGATTACTATTCTCTGCAGTTCTATGAAGTTACCATTTCTCACAGTAAATTTCTGCTCTCGTTAAGTCACTGCACTGGGACTCAGGAAAGCTGGATTCAATTCCTAGCTCTGTCATAGATTTCCTGTGTGACCCTTAGCAAGTCAAGCAGGGCCAAATTATTAAAGTAGTCAGTGCCCAGCATCTCCTGTTGTGATATTTATGGCCAGATTTTACAAAAAGCTGTGTTGTGCTCTTTTGAAAATCTGGGAGTCTAATTCGGTACCTAAATGGGAGCTGAACTATTTTGAAAACCTGGGGCATGGTTTCTCTGTTCTTCAGTTCCTTGTTTGTAAAATGGAATAAATAATAATTCCTTACCTTAATGGGGAGTTGTGAGGAAAAATTCATTAATGTTAGTCAAGCTCTCATGTACTTATATGTAGGAAGAACCTAGAGACAAATAGATAGTGATTACAAATCAGGGCTGTAAATGTTTCCATTTCTGGAAGACTCTGAGGTTTGGTCTGTGCTGCAAAGTTTTGCCAGCATAGCTATGTCAGCTAAGAGTATGAAAAAAATCACACACACCCCATAGCCAAGAGTTCTGCCAGCAAAATCCCTGGTATTAACACATTGTGTACTGTGGTCCAGCTGGCAGCCCGAAGGCTGGATCCAGACTGCACGACTATTCTGTCTAGCCCTGGAACCCATTCGACCTCCTCTATAAAATGGCATCACACTCACTGTATATGGAAGGTCACACCTCATAGAGGACACCATTTTGTAGAGCATATATTTCTGAATGTGGCCCACAGAAGTGCTCCAACTCTAGCGTCCAGCCCAAACTACTGAAAAGTTTGGGCCACCCCTTTTGCCAGCATATGCTGTATCTCCATTTTCAGCATAGCTAAACTGGTAAAGGCTCTATAGTGTAGACAAGCCCTGTGGCTCTGCTCCATTCAAGTTTACATTAACTTCTGACCACAGTGTCTTTCTCCTATTCAGTGCATGGTTTCTCCTGAATTCCTGAGACATCACACTTCATTCCTCCTTCACTGAGCTGTATTTCAAAACACGCTGAATGTTTCCGTTCCTTAGCTGCCCCCATGACTGCCATAATTATCTCATTGTAAACTGTAAGATGCTGAATGGTTCCGGCAAGATGCTGAGCAACCTCAATTCTCATTGGAATTAATGTGATCTGATGGTGCTCAGTATCTAGCAAGGCCAGACCCCAGGACAACACTGTGCTGGCAGGCGGGAGAGAAGGGAGCGGTGTTCTTCTCATTTCATTTTCAAATGACAGGAAACTGTCAGACACCAGCATTTTGTTTGCCTCTTATTTGGACTATTGCTTTACTGAGATTTTATTTTATTTTATTCTTTGTCCCTTATCAAATTCTTTTCCTGCTATTTCAATTAATTTTCTCCAACAGGGAAGCCCCAGAATGGTGGCTAAGTTCCTAGACTTTCTGTTAAAGGGAAGGTGTGCGTCTCTATAAGAAAATACTGGTGCAGAAGACAGAAGCTATGAAAAACATTGAAACCTTACAACGGAAATGGAGGTGGGGGGGGGGGGGAGGAGAGGGAGAGAAGTCTTGTTCTGTGAAAGACTGATCTTGGTTGATTTTGTTAAAATTGCTGCAAAATCCACTAGTATGCTGTGATAATCAGGGTCCAGGCATCTAAGGGGAGAATAGAAGGTTTAACCCCCCCAAAATAAACAGTTATAGTATGCAAGCAATTGGTTTATCATTTTACTATAACAATGTTGAGTAATATATCTTTTATAAAATATGTTAATGTTCTGAACACCATCGTCATTATGAGATATGTATACACATAATGCTTATGAATGTACATATGCATATAAAAATGTAAATTGCAACTGTGGTGCAACTTTCGCATCACCTCACAATGGGTGGTGATACAATCAAGCATGGAAGATTACCTCCCAAGCCAGTTGTTTACACAAAACCAGCTTCAGGGACCCATCCATTGTCCAGCCCAGGAAAGGACAAAGGTGGACCATTAAAATTAATGGAAAGACATTGAGACAACTGGCGATTTCCCCAGTCTAATAACCAATGAGTCACCTGTCTGAGAAAGAGGAAAAAAAGGGGGTAAAGTCTTTTAGAAAGGAGGCTTGAAACTGAAGTGTTCATCCAGAAACTGAAGAAGGAGAGCCTCTGGGCAGCTGTACACCTGGAAATTGTTCAAAGGTAGTAGATAACTTGCATTAGAAAAGGAATTTTATCTAATGTAGACGTGCAAAGCCTGGTTGCCTCTTAATTTTCTGTATAACTTGTATATGTTTGCGCTCCATTACTCTTTCATCTTTGAGTCTGTGTTTTTTCTATTAAATAAACCTTTTGTTTATTTTAACCCAAGCAGCTCTTTGGTGTGCAAACTGTGTGGAGTGTGTATCCCAAAGTAAGCTGATGTTTGGGGGGATGGTTTCACGCTTTTGGGGGTGACAGATCAGAAGGGAAAAGTCCAAGTGTCTAGTACTTAAGAACTCAGGAAGGGTGGATTTGGGGAGCGGGGACTGGAAGGGCTGTTGGTGTCACGCTGCAAGGAGTAACCAGGCTACTGGAAACCAGGGTGAGGCTTTGTGCTTGAGGGCAGACTACTGGTATCAGGGATCTGAGCCATAGCAGCACAGCATTAAGGCACCCCCAGGTTGCAGGGTAGGCGATGACAGGACCCCTTACTGGTCTTGCTGCTGATCCCCAAACATCACACATTCAACCCAGTGTGCCTCTGTGAAATCTCACTAAGTAAATGGTTCTCTATAAAGGTGCACAGCTCTGCACTATTGGATCCTGGCACAGGACCAGGAACCAAAGCAAAAATTAATGCACAGAAAAAGAACAGGTGTCTAATGTCATAGGAAGAAAGTCAGCTTGTAGTTTGGCAACTGACATTAACTTCCCCCTTTTGAATGTGTGGCTATAGAGAGGGGCTAGGTAAGCATTCTAACCCATTCCTTTTTTAATATAGTCCATGGGCCAGATCTGATGTCAGCCACACTAGTGTAAATTCAAAGTTAACAATTGAAATCAACAGGTTTATTCTGGATTTACATTGCTGTACATGAGAGTAAATGGTAGCCCTTTGCCACTAAGGGGTTCTCCTCTGCAAGGAATGGGTTGCTGGAAAGTTAATCATCTTCAAGTATTAGGTTTTACTGAAATAAATTAAACATTGTTATCAAAACATGACTGGACATGGTTATTGTAAGCAGCCAGAAAGATCAGTGTTACAGCTGCATTTAAAAAGTCCAGAACGTTTCCATACCTTCTCCTCCACCCTATAAGAAAACAAACTCAAATAAACAGTCTTGCAACCATACCACAGAGGGAAGCTACCTCTATCATCACTTCTGTCCAAACAGAGCCCGGAGTTGAGCATTGAGCACCTGCCCCCCCCCCCTCCCCTCGGCACACTGGAAAGTTGGCGCCTCTAGCTCCAGCCCCGGAGTTGGTGCCTAGACAAGGAGCCGCATGTTCACTTCCGAAGAGCCGCACCTGGCTCTGGAGCCACAGGTTGGCCACCCTGTACTAGCCACTACTGGATTTGTCCAGACTTTGTAGAATAAATTATATTTTTGAAAGTGGGGTTTGAACAGTGCTTTCCAGTGTTTTATGACTTTATCATATGTACCAGATTGTGCCCAAGGTCAAAGAAGGGAAGGCAGGGGACTGTGGAGTGGGGATGGGGCAAACAGACGACCAGGTCTTGCTTCTCACAAGGCAGGGGGGACTATCCTGGCCTGAGATGCTCCACACTGACAAGAGGCATGACTGGGTGGGACTGTGGCTTGGGTCTCATCCCTTCCATACCTGCCACAGCTCAGCCCCTGACAATGAGTGAGGCACAGATCACACCTTTTCAAATGCTAAAATAGTTACTGCTCCTGAGCATGCTGCTAAGGTACATCACTCCTTACATCCTGAAGGCAAAGTGCCTCATGAAACTGCTGCTCAGACAGAGCAACTTCAACTGCAAAAGCCACAATCTAGTCTGATAAGATGGAGGATAATACAATATGGTTCTCTTGAGGTTTCAGAGAGAGTGTCCTTGCTTAGTTTTGCATTGATAATAATCAATGAGAAATGGTAGGTATGTGACAGGAGCACGTTAAGAGAACCACATGGCTTTTAACAAGCGATAGAAAATGAAAATAATAAAAGCTCACGTATAGTTAACATTACTGGATAATTTTTTTCTCTCTAAAAACGTTTCAAATGAGTTTTTAATTCTCAGCACCAACATGGCTGATATACATCATAATAGAATACTTGCATTTCTTTAAAAAGAAAAGGAATACTTGTGGCACCTTAGAGACTAACAAATTTACCTTCAGTCCTTTTGGTATGATGTCTATCTGTTTGCATTTGGAAAGAAAGATGATGTCTGTCTGTATCTGTAAGAGTTTTTTCATGAAGTTGATAGATTTTCACTCCATACGGCTAAATTCAGTGCCTTGCATAATGACAGGTTTCAGAGTAGCAGCCGTGCTAGTCTGTATTCGCAAAAAGAAAAGGAGTACTTGTGGCACCTTAGAGACTAGTGTCACAAGCATTCCTTTTCTTTCTGCGGATACAGACTAACACGGCTGCTACTCTGAAACCTGTATTTCTTTATAGCTTCTATCTGAGGATTTCAGAACACTTTACAAATGTTAACTGAGCCTCACAATACCCCTTGAAATAAAGATGTATTATCCCAGACACCGAAACTGAGCCACAGAGATGTTGTGATTGACTAAAGTCACACAGAAAGTCTGTGAGAGAGCCAGAAATTACCTTAACACCCAGACCTCTGTTTTTGCCCCAAGGCCAAACTGCTCCAGAAGCGTGGACAAAGTTTACCAAGAAAAGCATTACTAATATTATCCAGCCTTAACCTGATTTCCAGCACACGTACATATGCAGAGGCAACTAGAATAATGTGAACAGATTTAATTACAGCTGCATCCTAGCTAAATTAAATCCAGATAAAGAAAAATAACTGGCTTTAATGATCTTCTTGCTATACATTTGTGCTTATCCAAAATAAACTGATTTTAATTTTTTTTGTCATCTTGTGTGTGTCTGCATGGAATACCACATACCAGCTAGTTTTTCACTTTACTAAACAAAGAGATTCCTCCTTTGCTAAACAGCTCTTCCTCCTGTTTGTTCATACCAAAAGGTCAGAATTGCTTGTGGCCTTATATATAATCTGTTGCTATGGAAATGATTGTGGTGTTACAAAGGGAGGATTATGACCTCTTAGTATGAAAAAAACTTTAGGTTTCCATTTCATTTTCAACGAGCATGGAGACTTTTTCATTGTAACGTTGAGAGTTACCCTTCCTAAATGGATGCGGGGCTAACTAGACATGTAGCTGATAAGTGTTATCCCTAGTCATTAGTGACTGTGCCAATGCTTCGATTTCCAAAAGATAATGAATAACTTAATAAAGAACTGCCAATGGAAGACCTGAAGCCTTTAGCTAAATACTGAATAGCTTTCACTGCTTAGAAAGGATTTATCAGTACATGATGCAAGTTGAAGAATTACCACCAAATCCTGGCAAAAAATAATATAAAACACAGCAGTGGGAAAACAAGAATAAGTGGTACAAGACTTTTAATTAATGTAAATTTTCATGTTGCTTAATTTTCTTTCATTATATGTTTTGGGATTAAAGAGAGAAACAATTCATTACTTGACTGCCTATTGCAAGACATCTCTGGCCTTGACTGATAATAAGAAGGACTGAATGGTATGAAGCCTAAGGAATGAAGCTCAATCACTCCCAGCAATTACTGTGTCTTATTGATAACTTGCAGCTCTATCCTGCAAATGCCATCTCTGGAACAAAGCCTGTCACAGATCAGACTGAATCCATTAAAAAGCTTTGATTAACATGTCCCTGGGGTGTGCTGTGGAAACTTTTTACACCAAATGACAGCCAATAGCTACTGCTTCTGAATTATCCTCCTGAAATACTCTTGTGTTTTAATCTAGTGCACAGTTTAAATTAAAAAACGGCAATGACTTTGTGTGACCTAAATACAAGCCGCTTTTATTCATTGTGGGATTTATCAACTGCTTGCAGATTAAGTGCTCAGAGAAGCAACAATTAACCTTACTGTGGGTTAGCTAATATTAATTATATATCTCCAGTGCTTTCTTGTACTAGCTACATGTGTCCACGGAAAGGGTCATATTTAATGTGCTCAATTTAGTGGACAAGAAGCTTTGTACTTGTCCTCCCTTGAAAACAAATTGTTTGTATTTGACAAGCATAACTTCAACGATGTTGGCTTTCTTTAATAGTAGACATTCATGTGTAAATGGATTCTGGTCCTTTTAAAGCACAAAAGCTCAATCTTTCTAGGCCTCAAATTTCAAGAGGGCAAGGAGCTGCCCTCTACCCAGCCAATCGTCTTCCCATCATCCACTGAGAAAAGCAATCTTTATCCAGGGTGGATATTATTTCTCTTTATTACCCTGCAGTTCCTCATAAGACAAATGCTAAATGGTATGTGTCAGGGCCAGTGGGGAACACATTACAAACAAAAAATGGATTTCTTTATATTCCAATAAAGTACATATTTAGAAACACCTACAGGTAAAAGAAGTACTCGCCAGAAGATTGTTCAATGTGATGTGCTAGACTCTACAAAAGAGGTATAAAATAAGGGCCTGATCCTGTTCCCACTGAAATCAATGTCAAAACTCTCACTGGCTTCAGTGGGAGCAGGACTGGGCCCTGAAGAGAATAAATTTGCAGAGCTACCTTCACCAGTTAACATTTATTAGATCTGCTTTTTGCCTGCAAAATTTTGTAGAGCATATATTTTAAGTGCGTTAATGCTTAGATGTCTCATTTTTCTGAATACATCATTTGCTATTCAAATGGGTTACTTACTGTCCATGTATGTCACATTTACATTTGATCAAAACAGCAAATATTTTACCATACTTGCATGAAGTTACTGTGGATAGCAACTGTGTAGTTAAGGCAGCAGGTGTCATTTCCTTTTATGCCTACTTTTCCACTCCCTTTACACTTTTTCTCCGAAGAATTACATTGAGACTGGAATTTCTCAGGTATAGTCTCTGCTCAAAAGTAAGCTTGGTTTTTACCTCAAATTTGGAAGACAATTAAGCAAGACTTTTTGTGGTTAAGATACTATCAGTAATTCCTATTATTATTATTAATTATTAGTAATAATACTATGGTAGTGCACCTGACAACATTGCACAGGGATAAGGGTTAGGAGGCAGGATTAAAGGAGTCCTGTGGGGACTGTGGGTTTGCCTTACCTATACATCACACAACACCTGCACCCAATAGTGTGTAAAGATACAGAGCTGCTTTCTACCTCCAGGAAGCTAGTATTAATAACTAATGTATTCAATAATACCCTAATGAGTAACACATTTGGAATGCATTGTGTAAATAGCTCTTTCTGAACTACCGTTTGATTGAAGATAAAACAGAGTTAGTACACACTTATTCTGCTATTGCATACAGTTTGGCAAACCACTTCTTCTGCAAACATCATAAGAATGCTGAAATAAACGAAGTATGAAGCACTTTATTTGTTATCAGGTATTTGAAGCCAGCTATGTTGTTATATTATAGATAAGAGTGCTATATAGTCACAGCCATTCTATACAGTTAAATTGCATGATCTTATTACAATGAAGTCTATGTACGTATATCATTCTCAAGAACACTTAATCTTAAGTGAAATATCAGCATCCACTAACATGTGTATTGATAGTAGCTGCTAACTTTGGATTCAGATCAAAAGTTCATCTTGGGCACATCTGTTCCTGGTCTCTGTCAAACAGGATAGTGACCTAGATGGACCATTGGTCTGAACTTGTATGGCAATTCTTATGTTCCTGTCTTTGAAGTTTGTATATAAACATAAGGAAATATTAGCTCATCAGTGGCAGTCAAGGAAGGGAAGTGCAAAGTCCATCCTTGTGCCCCCAGATCTTGAGGATGTTCTTTGTCAGTCTGGTCCCCTTATCCCAAGCTAGAGAACCCTGAAGAGAATGGCACAGCAGCTGAGGATCAACAGCCAGGCTCCCTTTCCGCCAGCCAACCCACTGCACCAGACATAGGTAGGGTTGGAGGTAGTGTAGGAACTGCTAGGGCTACTTTATGCTACACATGTGCAGGGGTGATCCTGCAGTGGCTAGGCCCACTAGCTTTAGCTCATAGGTGCACAGTTTCCCTGATACAGCTGAGAATCTGCCCCTATGTGTAAGACTGAGGACAGGTCTACACTGCTGCTTAAGTTGATCTAACTTACTGTTGCTCAGGAGTGTGAAAAAGACACTCTCCCGAGCAATGCAAGTTACAGCAACCTAAGCTCTGTCCACACTGGCGGTATGCCAGTGGGAGATGCTCTCACACCAACACAGCTTCTGCCTCTCCCAAGGTGGAGTAACTATGCCAACGGGAGAGCATTCTCCCATCAGCAGAGAGCATCTTCACCAGATGAACTACAGTTGCGCAGCTGCACTGGTGTAGCTTCGAGTGTACACCTGCCCTGATATATGAATCAAAGCGACATATAAGATAGCTCTGCCTGCCAGTGAGAAAATGGTATGTAGAACACAGGATAAAGCAGGTACTTAATTATACATGAGTACAAAGATTAACACAAAATAATCCCCATATACAATATTGCAACATGAAGAAGATTATCACCCTGTGAAGACAGCAACTGTCCATGTTGTTATGGGGTAAGTGCTATTTTGGGCTGAGCTGAACCTTCTTAAGTGCTTTCATTTAAACAGTGCTAATTCTTTGACATTAAAAATTGCATATTTTTTCCATAATTATAAGACACCAAATGATGATCAACGCCTAGTCCCTTGCCACAAGATTTAAAATCTCATAGCAAAGTCTGCAGTGTTTAAAGTTACGAAATTCTAAAAGATGAGCATGCAGATGTTAACTTTAAATGTATTTTACATGCACAGACACTTGAAACTATAAATCTAACGAAAGGCAGAGAAGTGAGGAAGATGCTCTACATTTGAAGAAGAGTTTGAATAAATATGCAGGGATCGCAGAAAATAAGTGCTATAGCAATAATCGACTTGTGCTGTTTATACAAAATTTTAGAGCCATATATTTTAACTCCGCTGACAATGCTATTTGTTGACTTCGCAGATTGACCACCCATGTGTGCTTGACAACAGTTGACAAAAGACTTTCTGTAAAGGGTAATTGTAGCTACAAATGCTCTTTCACTGCCTCCATTACCTTCTTTCAGCAGGTGTAGAGCTTTATTGCTTAATACTACTCTCCTTTTTAGAAGTCTGGCTCCAAGCCCTCTTTGTTTAAACCCAGATGCCAGTCTCTATTTAACTATTCAGGTTTAAAAAAACAAAACAAAAAACCCCCACAACCATCTGGAGTAAAACTGATAGGGAGGGCGGTTCATTTCTGTACCTTTTTTTCCTCTCAAAGGTGAAAGATTTTTCAAATGCATTAATGACCCGTCTTAGATCTATTAGACGTCACATTCAAAAAGGCTGTTTCAGAAGCAGATTCAAGCAAGGTAACAGAAGCAAGGAGGAACATGCACAAGAGGCAAAATGGATTGAGAAATATAAATCAGCCCAATTATAATTCAAACAAAAATAAGTGAGAAACTCTACTCTGTTGAGGAACTATTGGCCAAGCATATGGGCTTTGCATTGATGCATAATTAAGCTTTAGATAAAAAGACATCAGCAAAAAATTAACAGTATTCAAGATGTCAGTGAACAGTGACCCAGGAGTCACAGAAAACCATGAAAATGACCAGCTTTGCCTCCAACCCTGACAGATCTTTGTAGCAATATATACACTGTTTTTTTTAAGTTCGGACAATGTAGTAGATCAAAGCAAGTAAGAAACATTAAACATTTTAGAGGACATTGTGTTGACAATTCAAACGACCCTTTAAAAAATACATACATATGAATTGGGGTGTTGTGACATGCAGACAGTAGCTTTCAAGATGATTAAATATTCAAGGAAGATAAAGTCTCTCCAGTGGTATTTTTAACATGTGCCCAGTACTCCCTTGCTTATAGAAATAGATCTCTTTCTCCATTACAAATCATGTTTAGCATAAAGGCTGTGAAGATTGCACATTGTGATGTCAACCACTCACAGTCCTCTGTTAACAGTTGCTCTAGCTGTGATGATCTCATGAAACATTATTATCTCTGTGTAGAGAATCTGCCTATCTTTTTACTTTTATTTTCCTTTGAGGCTGCGTCTGTTGGGAAAAACTGTTATATCGTGTCTTCTAATTGTGTTAAGCTCCCATCAAATATTGAATACTTTCTATGCTGCATGTAAACCTTTGCTGTATGTGACAGATAGTGTTGATTGCCAAACTGGTTGCATATGAGAAAAAATGCTCCTTTTTCAGAAGCAAAGATATACCTCTGCAGGTTTGTGCATTTTGGTTTTAGATAGCATTCATCTATTTGACATGGGGCCAAAGTTGCTTCTTGGAAATTTTTAATATGATTAATCACATGGATAGGACCTGTAAAATCACAGTTGCCTGAGGATAAAACTGGCACTGCCAGTTTGTACTTAATTTTAATCCTAATTAGAGAGAAACAAAACAAAAGCAAAACAGGGATTTAAAGATCTGCTTTCCTACAAAAGATGTGCAAGAGAAATGGTGAGGTTTGCTGTGCATAATCCATTGAAAATAAGATGGCATTAGCTATATGTGAGTGAAAATAAAGTACAATTGAACATAGGGCAGGAGGGTGTCAGAAAATGTAAAAACACTGAGATACAAATTTGGTTCTTGTTGAAAATATTGATTTTAATGGTGTTATTAAACTGTGACGTCACTCATTTTTTCCTGATATACAATTAATTGCCTATTGTGTGAAGAACATTGCAACTGGGTGGCCTTTATTTTCCTATTTACCCATCCTTATTCTTCATTAGCACAGATGATGATCTATATAAAAGGCAAGTAATTAAAGACAACAGCAGCAGCTCTGGGGGGGTGAAATTCAGGTTAATTGTATTTGCACACTTGATAATTATTTTATCTGTTCTGCTATACTGGTCAATCATTATTTCTCTTTGGTTTTTCTTGTGTGGGATTCTCACATTTTCTGCTCCCATTAAGCAGAGATGACCTAATTCTGCTCCCATTGATTTCATTGGGAGCGGAGTTAGGCCAATGCTGAGAACTTTTGAAAATCCTATCCTTTTTGTTCTTGAAGTTTCCAAAGAATTTAAAATTTTACTTCCCGCCTTTTTCATTATGGATCATAAAGACCATGTTTCCTGTGTGTGTGAAAATGATTTTCACAGTGTTTACACATTACTGGGCTGGAAGGGCTAGAAATGAGAACTGATGTATCTATTACTTGCATCAGTGTAAACCATCTCACTGAATCATCATTGGAATATATTTGGCACATCAAGGGTTATACCTGTATAAATCTAGAGTAACTCCATCTGGAATAATATTGAAGCCAATGGAATTATTCCAGATTTACATTCTTGTAATTAAGATCACAATCTGGCTCATGGTAACACCTACTGGGTAAATAGCAGGAGAATATCAGCCTGTTTTGTAGATTGAGAAGAAAGTCTTACATTTTTAGTAATCACTGATTTTGTCAGCATCAGGATATTAAAATATAGAAAGCTAGTTAACTACAGGAATTACAGAAAAAGTTAGTTGTTTAAGATTCTGTGTACTGATTATCTGCTGTTAATCAACATGCAGGACTCAGGATTCACAGCAGACTTTATTTCATATTTTAAATGTTGCAAAAAATATTTTTTTAAATGACCTTTGTTTTCTTCGAGAATTTGAGTCTCTAATCCACAAGGATTATGCACATGCATAACTTTAAATCCCAACAGCAGTATGTATTCATGTAAAGGTACACACATATTTAAACACTTTGCTGAATCATGGCTCTAGGTTGAATTCATTTTTTGGTTTAAAGGGAATTAACAAAGTGATAAGTAACCTGAAGTTTAAGTGTTACCAGTGTGCCTTTGAGTAGCAAACAAAGCAAAACCACACACTCCACTATCATCTGTTCTCTGAGTTAAGATGCACAAGGCACCAAGGGTTTCTTGTTCCTTCCTCAAATAGGGGCCAAATTCTTATCTTATACTGCATCTGAAGGACCCCACTGAACGTTACTTAATGGCAGAATTTGGCCACAATTGTCTTGATGATGATTCCATTAGCGACTGTTAAAAAAGTGGACTCTTAATATGATTTCCTACAAAGGCACAACTTACTTATGAAACATCCATCCATCTCAGGTTATGATTAAACCTTTATACAGCAAAGAAAGAGGGTACGAAAAACCCTGTGGGTTATAAAATATAAAATAACCCTGTCCCACTCTGCAAATGTTCTCTTCTTTTTCCAAACTCAACTGTTTTACATATAGAGTATTTGACTTTTTAAAGCTATGAGAAGCTCTTTGTTTCTATTGTTATTTCATTCAAAACAGGTTTTTTATTTAAAAAAACAACCCACCAACTAATATGTTCAAAATTTAAGAGGGTTATTCACAGCTTTCTAACCATGCAAATGCTAGGACTTTAAATTACTAGCATCCATAACTAGCATCCATCATAACTAGCATCCAAAGTAATTGCAGTCTTGAAGAAAATGATACAAGTAATTGTATGTGGCATACGCATACCTGTTCTATTGGCTATGGCTACATATAAATATCAGAACACAAATCAGCCTATGTGTGAGAGATAGAGAGAGAGAACATGTATCTTTGGGTTTGAATTGTAATAAGCTGGGCAGAAACTTATTATGATTGAGTTAAAACCTTGTTCAAACTGATGTGTGAATGGGCCCTTCATTTAAGATAGTTGTAAGAGACAGTTAAGGGGACACACCCAAAATGAAGCCTAATAGAGTCTGCCCAGAAACTAGCGCCCTGTGGGGGTGGGGTTGTGGCTAGGTAGGTGGGTAGAGGACTGGCAGGACAAACAGACCAGAGAAAGAGAGGCAGAGACAAAACCCAAAAAAGCCAAGCAGTAGCCTGTGAACACAGTGTGACCCTGAGAAAAGCTAGAGAGAGTGCTGTTGGGTCTTTTAATTAAAAAGGCTTGGGGGCTGTAAGCAAAGAAACTGCTCCTTTTGTTCTTAATTCTTCCTCGACATTCCTTGTAAATAAATAAGATTGTATCAAAGAGAACACCAGACTCCATCAGTTTCTACTTCCAACTCAAACATCCCCAGGAGTTCTGAAATTTGAGTAGCTGCTTGGGCTGAGAAGGGGCAACAGAATATATACAGTGGAGCTTGACAAATAATTCATAACAAATAATTTACTTGAGAATTTTTTATTCTGTTTCTGTTCATGAATAGTCCACAAATAATGAAATTCTTAAGTTTATTACTAGGGGTCTGCTGGATACAACTGCCATTTTGTGCTCATTTCACAAGCACATTCTTCTACTGTGTACTCTGTGGTCTTTCCTGAAGACTTTACTTTTGTTCTTACTTGTTGCCCTTCATCTAAAATGAAATGAATGTAAAAGAAACATATATGGTTGCTTTTTGTGTATGGAAAATATAACAATGGTCATGAGGGCCCACAGAAGATGTTAAATTAAACCTCTCTGGAGAAGCTTTTCTTTATCCTTTTTTTGCCTGCTTTTCCAATGCATATTGGGTGAGATGGCCTTGTGGCACAAGTTGCAATCCCTCCATTTTCTCCTCACTCACGCCTTTTATGCTTTCTGGGGTGTGAAAATCCACACCATTGAGTGACACTGTTATACCAACCAATTTCCTGGTGTGGACAGCACTGTGTCGATGGAACATCTTCTGTCAACACAGCTACTGCCTCTTGAGGAGGTGGAGTACCTCCCTAATGGGAGAAGCTCTCCTATTGGCATAGTTAGCATCTTCACTGAGTGCTATAGTGACGCAGCTGTGGGGCTGCAGCACTGTAAGTGTAGACAAGTCCTGGGTGAGATTCTGTGTGGTGGAGTCTCTCAGAGAAGCAACACAGAACTAAATCACAATCCAAGTGACTTTTAAGTCACCTTTGCACCCTCAAGAACCTGGACTGCTCCAGGGGGCTGGAGAGGCTGCTGGCATAATTTAGACACCCCTAGGGACTACTTAAGTTATGGTAGTAGTGGGGGTAAAAGTTGGGAAACTGAGTCACAAGTCAACCCAATTTAGGATTAATCAATTTTTGCCTTTATTTATATCGTTTCATACAGAATTATCATCACGTATAGTGTCTGGACATACATTCATGCCAGACAAATAATAACAGAGAAGATGAAATTGGTTACCACATTCTGGGGCACCTTCTGTGATAGTCGTCGCCTTCTCTGATCTCGTGGTCTGTTCCTTCAGTTTCTGGTCTGGTGTTTCTCCTGTATGGGCCTATGTTAGGATAAAGATATTCAGGCCTGTCTGCAAAGGCCTGTACTTTAAGAATTTAGGTGTATTCTTATCACTTGGCTAGTTCTAGAGGTATAAAAGAAAGAATCAAAATCACTGTCTGCTGGTGTAAGGGCCTTCTCTTACTGTGACAGTCTGAGGCCCTGTTCTTAGGCTAAGGCCTTTGGCTAAGCAGCAGAGGCAGCCATAAGCTAGGAAGCGAACAGTCACATCCTCACATTCCAAACTAGTCACATTGAAATAAGGTGCTATTGGGCTGTTAGGCACTATCCGGACAGGATTGTATTCCTATCACCTCCAGAGAAAGGGAAGTGCCTAGAAAATGTAAAAGGAAACTTAGTTTGATAGCATCCTGTCTGGCAAGAACTCACTTATCAAGAGCTGGGATGTGAAATCCTCACTTCTGTATTGACTTGTCATTATATTTCCCACTTTGCTATTGTTTGTCTGTATAATCTCTGTCTGGTTCTGTGATTGTTCCTGTCTGCTGTATAACTAATTTTGCTGGGTGGAAACTAATTAAGGTGGTGGGATATAATTGGTTACATAATCATGTTACAATATGTTAGGATTGGTTAGTTAAATTTCAGGAAAATGATTGGTTAAGGTATAGCTAAGCAGAACTCAAGTTTTACTATATAATCTGTAGTCAATGAGGAAGTGAGTGGGTGGGAGGGGGTGGGTGGGGGAGATGGGAACGGGGGTAAGAAAATTGGAATCATGTTTTGCTAAAGGGGGAAATGGGAACAGGGACTGGGAGTAAGGAAATTGGAATAATATTTGGCTAAGGGCAGGAATGGGAACAGGGACACAGGTGTAAGGCTCTGTGGTGTCAGAGCTGGGAAGGAGGATACTAAGGAAGGAAACTGGAATCATGCTTGCTGGAAGTTCACCCCAATACACATCGAATTGTTTGCACCTTTGGACTTCGGGTATTGTTGCTCTCTGTTCATGCGAGAAGGACCAGGGAAGTAAGTGGTGAAGGAATAAGCCCCCTAACAGCCTATGTTCTATATTGCAGATTACTTAATCTTTATCCAATTAGCTTTTAACACAACGCTTTGAGTTTTAGATAACCCATACATTATGCATGCACAATCTTCAGTTACCAAGCTACTGTATTTTTCCTGGTTGATTTTCAGGGTCGAGTTGTCCAGGGTCACCCTGTTCCTGAGCCTTCCCAGAAAAGGTTGATTTTTTTTCCAATTTATCATTACAGGTTTGTGTGTTTTCACCTCCAAACTTCCAGCACAACATGTTACCTTTGTTCTGTCAGCAATAATGTCATTTTAGGCAGATTACCAATTCTGTGTAAAAGAACTAAGAATTGGCAAAACCACATTTATGCCAGCAAGGGCTTGGCCTAAGTGTTACCTCAGCTGTACACATTCACTATCCATAATTATAAATCATTACAAGTATCATGAAAGCTCTTAATCTTACCATTAACAATTGTTTTTTATATTTCATATTATATATATTTATATTATATTTTATATTATATATTTTATATATTTTATATTTGAATTTTATATTTCAATGTTATAAGTCAGTATATGTAGGTTATCCTGTGCTACCCTTTTAGTCTATTAGAAGGCAAGAGTGGGGAGGGAGTTATGGAAAACATTATGATTCTTTAATGTCAACATTTTTTATCTTCTTTAAATATGGATTTTTCATTCAAAGTCTAGTTGTGTTTGTGAATCATTACAAAGAAACCTCATTAGAAATTTTCCTGTGAATGCATTTTGAGGAGTGCCTTAATTTTATGACCTTGCTATTTAATTGTTTTTAATATACCCCAATAGTAGCCTCCCAGAGCTGCTCGATGGGATGCAGCACTACTCAGAATCTCCACAGTGCTGCGTGCAGTGTCCTCCCCTGGCACACCCCTGCCAGGGCTTGTAAGTGGATCCTTGGGAGGCAGTCATACGGCTGTCTGAGCTGGAGGATTCCTCTGACAGCTGGATATGGAACTGTTAGATCCCCTTTTAACCATTCCAACCCTTATGACTGGTGTAAAGGGGCAGAGTGTGGCTGAGTGTCTCACTCTCTCTGCAGGGCCTTTCGGCTGCCACTCTTCTCTAAACATGGGGCTTGCCTTCACTGAAAAAAAACTTTACAATCACAATAAAACATGATGATAAAGAGCTGAGTTAGCTGACATGATGTTGACCACAACTGACTAGACAGTGAAGAACAGGGCAAATCGCATTCAGCATCATGTCAACCAACTCTGACTGACTTTATGGTGAAGAGAAGTACACTGTGTGATTGAGATGGTGCTTCCATTTATGTGTGGTAGACACTTAGATGGTCAGTGCATGGGGAATTTTGCACTTTCTTTCTCTTTCTTTCTTTCTTTCTTTCTTTCTTTCTTTCTACACTGTACATGGAACAAAAAAATTGGGCCCACTATATGGAGCTGAGATTTACACTAGGAAAGCTATTGCTCCATGATGAGAGAGACAGAGAAAGTGCATTATAGATTTTTTCCTAAGTAAAGTATTAGACAATCACCATGGGTCAAAGAATTGTAATGAACCTAACATTCTGTTTTAGAACAAAGAAATTTTTTGTTTTAGGCCATTTTTAAGAATTGAGAAATAAAGAAAACATATGTTTCTGAATGAACCATATGGAATATTGCTTTCGATAAGAACAATGTTTGAAAGGTTAATGAATTAGCAAACTAGGTTCTCTTTTCATTTGCTACTGCAATGCAAAAGACGAATGAAAATGAATTTTAAATTATTACTAATCAAAAAAATTAGGGTAGGAACCAATATTGATCTTATTCAATATATCAGAAAGCTGAACTATTACAACCACTGAGCTCATTAGGAGAGATTAAAGACTGAACACAATGACATTGTAAAAGATGTGATTTTAATATGTTTGATCATATCAGAGCCACAGCTTTTAACAACATCATAACTTTATCATGGAACCTCATCTGTTTCTCCCCAAATCCCTGAAGGTAATCTAATTTTTTTTGGATCAGTTCCCATATCCTGGATTACGACATAATTTTCCATGATTTAAATTGATATACCACGCTGAAATACTGCTATTCTGGACTGACACATAATGACACATTGAAGGTGACGTGACTCCCTTCTTGTGACAGATTCCAGCTTTAAGAAATTTATTCCAGCCTTATCTTGAGCTCAATTTCTGATATCAAGAGTTGTAATCTTGGATTTAGGCCAGAACCAGACACTCTTTGTTATAGATTAAAATATTAAAATATTTTAAATTAAAATATTCCAAAACCTATAATGAATAAGAGTCATAAATGTATCCTTTGGGAAAGTGGATAATAAAGAGTTTGGGTTTTCTCTAAATTCATAAACTGTTCCAAAAGAGAAAAAATTAATAAACTAATATGCAATTTTTTGTCTGATCAAGCAACAGTGTCATTAGCTCCTGGATGGTGGATCTAAGTGACAAAGACTGCCTGAAAATACTGCTGCCTGGAAACAATAGTTTCTAGTAAATACAGCCTTGATGTTATGTTAAGAAGGAGCCAGCCATCCTCTCTCTGATACACATGCATAGCTAACATTAATGGGAGCTGGGCATGTATACTTGTGGGTCACATTTAATTTATACTGTAATGCCCTTCTGAACTTTTATTTGCCAAGTTCAAGAAAGCTTCCACCAAATTCTTCAGTCATTATTGCAATTAGGCTTGTAGGAGCTGACTGGCACTCAGATAAGGATAGTGTTAAAAGGATCTTTGCCATCAAGTGACCTGAAAATTGGAGATTCATAAGAATTAAAATCTAGCTTTTTCTTTTCTTTTCTTTTGCCTCAAATATTCAAGTTTAGTTTTGTTCTGAAAATTGACTATCAAACATTATCAGGAATGGACTAAGTCATAGGCACTATATACCAATGCCTAGGGTGCCAGATCCCACAGTCACATAATGAAATCAGAATCTCAGCTGTCATTTTTAAAACATGAAATTATGTTTCTAGACTTCATACACTTTCATTAAAGATCCAGTGGCATTGTGACAACAGAAGGGGTGTCAGCCCTGGTATCTCACCACATGCCTTATTTATTTTGTACAAATATACAGAAAATTACAATGATGGAATTTATTCAGGTACCTCAGACTTCCATTGCCACAACAAATGTAAAAAGAGGGTTAACCTCAAAGGGCCAAATTAATTTGTGATGTAATGCACTGAAGCCATTCTCTAATATTATGCAGGGATTAATGTAACTCAATGTGATTACAACAGTGAGAATTTGCGACTGGGATTTATCTTTAGTCTGCATATAGACACAGAAGAGTCGTCTTTGTTTCTGGAAAGCAATTCCTGTCTTAAGAAAGAAAACAAGCTTACATGGATGATCAAAAATCATCTTTCCCTGCCACAGAAAATAATAAAGCCTTAGATTTCACTGAATATCAGTGAAAATGATTTGTAAGAGGCCCCAGGCCCAAAAAGAACAAACTACAGTTAAACTCAGTCTGAACAGTAGAGCAGAATGTTAGAAAAAAATCAATAGTAATGTTTTAAAAGCAGCAGGTCACAACAAAGACAATAAGCGATTGTAACTCTAACTTCAGAAAGCTGAATCTGACTTGCACAGCCAAAAACAAATGAATTGGAATAACAAGCTTTTTAATTGGTTCTTGGTTTTTGTGTTCACTTACTGTCAAATATCCAGTCCCTGCTTTTACTGAAACTTGGTTAAACCACAGTGTTCTCCTAAGTAAACATTTAACTCCTGTCAGGAGGTTTAACCAAGGCTAGCGGGATTAACCTAAGAAAATGTCCACCATTGGAGTTATTATTACAATTAGACCTGTTCATGTCAGAGTTGCAGGGTTCTATTAGATAGTTTTACCAAAGCTAGTGAGATTAATGCAAAAGAAATGCCCAAATTTAAGGTCATTATTTCAATTAGACTTGTTCATGTCAACGTTTCATGGTTTTATTAGAGAATGATTAATGTTTTTAGTTTGGAGCAGGGAGTTTATTGTCAGCTCTAGGCCACATGCCATCAAATCAGAATTTAGCGGTAATGTAATAATATTCACTTCATTGTTGCAATCAGTTATGCTGTAGCAATTCTTATCACCCTCAAATATGGAAAGGTGTAAGTTTCCAATAAAACCAAGCTATGGTTTCCTATCTTGCCAAAATATGTGAACTAACAAGCATCATCAACCATGCAGATCAAGTGCAAATGAAGCAATAACATATGGAGTTCAGAATGAACATACGTAACTGTATTTGAATTAAGCAATCCATTCACTCATCTAAAGAGATAAAGGAAAGGGGAAACAGATTTTAAAAAAAACTGGCATTCTATAAGACACCAACACAAATTACACGTGTCCAAATGGTGAAGGAAGAATGGGTGTAACCAGGTCCAGAAGGATCATCTCAGTACAAGGAGGTTCCCCAGCAGCCTACAGGCCCCTATGCCACACCTCCCACACCCATTGCAATGTAGACAATGTGTCCAGAACAAATGGGATGTGATTGTGGTTTCCCTTAGGCCCTGTCATCCTCAGCTGCTAGTTAGGCTCTTGGGGACTCTAACATCTCCTTCAGGCCATTCTAACTTATGTCTAAACCAGAAAAGACAATAAGAGGACCAAAAGAATGCCACTATGGCTAAACAGCTGAGTAATGGAGGCAAAAAGGCATCCTTTAAAATTTGGAAGCCAAAACCTAATGAGAATAATAGGAAGGAGCACAAACTCTGGCAAGTTATAATAATTATAATAGAGCAGGCTAAGAAAGAATTTGAGAAGCAACTTGGTAAAGATGCAAAAAACTAACAGTAAGAATGTTTTAAGTACATCAGAAGCAGGATGCCTGCCAAAGAGGCACTGAGGACATTAGACGACCAAGGAAGCACTCCAGGAAGACAAGGACATTGCAGAGAAACTAAATAAATTCTTTGCATCAGTCCTCACTGCAGGGAATGAAGGAGAGATATCCACATAAGAGCTATTCAGTTTTTGGGTGACAAGTCTGAAGTACTGTCCCACACTAATGTGTCAATAGAGGAGATTTTAGAATAAATTGATATATTAAACAGTAATAAGTCACCAGAACCAGATGGTATTCACCCAACAGTTCTGAAGGAACTCAAATATGAAATTGCAGAACTACTAACTATAGTATGTAACCTATGACAGATATCAGCCTCTTCACAAGGTAACTGGAAAGTAGCTTATGTAATGTCGATTTCTTAAAAGGGTTCCAGAGGCAATCATGGCAATTACAGGCTTGTAAACCTGACTTCAGTACCAGGCAAACTGGTTGAACCTATAGTGAAGAATAGAATTGTCAGACATATAGATAAACACAATTTGTTGGGGAAGAGTCAACAAGGCTTTTGAAAAGTGAACTTATGCTTCACCAGTCTATTAGGATTCTCTGAGGGTGTCAACAAGCATGAAGATAAGGGTGAACCAGTAACTATACTTGTGACATTAACTATGGTACAATCTGGACTGTTGGACAGCTGTGTCCCCTCAATTCTCCAACCTGGGGTGCCTTTTACACTGCTTTTCCATGACAGCAACCACTCCTGGCCTGCTCACACACAGCCTCTAGCATGTAAATTACTCCCAGCTGAGTTATATGAATGATTTTAACCAACAACTCCTGAATTATATTGCAGAGTCATGCCAGCAAATTCCAAGACCCAGACTTGTCCCCAGTAACCTCCTGGACAACACAAACTCATGGAAAGTCCATCATTTCATTAAGAGAAAATGATTATGTTGAGACCTGGCTGAGGTTCTGTCCAGACTTTTGTCTCTGGGGAACTGGGTTGAAGTGGTTTTCCTAGACTTGGAACGTGTCTTATACAGTCGAACTTTATAACTTCAGATATAATGTGACCATTCATAGTTTACCAGGACAATAATGTTCAGCAGATTATGAGTTTTCAAATGATACCTCACAAGACATACTTTGTAAAAATTTATCATAATCTTGTCAAAAGGGTGAACATTAGGGTACAGACTGTCATAATAGTGTACTTGGTTTTTCAGAAAGCCTTTGATAAGATCCATCATCAAAGGCTCTTAAGCAAAACTAAATAGTCATAGGATAAGAGATAAGGTCCCCTCATGGATCAGTAACTGGTTAAAAGGTAGGAAACAAGGGGGAAGAATAAATGGTCAGTTTTCACAATTAAGAGAGTGTGACAGGGTCGGGCCAGATGGCTACAGGAGAGCAATAGAAGGCAGATATATTAGCCCCAGGTTAAGTAGGTCCCTTTTCCCTGGGTAAGGTAACAGGGAAGGTTTCAGAACAATCAGGAACCTTCTGGAGTCAATTAAGACAGACAGGCTGATTAGAACACCTGCAGCCAATCAAGAAGCTGCTAGAATCAATTAAGACAGGCTAATCAGGGCACCTGGGTTTTAAAAAGGAGCTCACTTCAGTTTGTGGTGTGCGTGTGAGAAGCTGGAAGCAAGAGGCACTAGGACCTGAGAGTGAGAACATGGACTGTTGGAGGACTGAGGTGTACAAGCATTATGAACACCAGGAGGAAGGTCTTATGGTGAGGATAAAGAAGGTGTTGGGAGGAGGCCATGGGGAAGTAGCCCAGGGAGTTGTAGCTGTCACACAGCTGTTCCAGGAGGCACTCTAGACAGCTGCATTCCACAGGGCCCTGGGCTGGAACCCAGAGTAGAGGGCGGGCCCGGGTTCCCCCCAAACCTCCCAACTCCTGGTGAGACACAGGAGGAGTTGACCTGGACTGTGGGATCATGAAAACAGCCAAACTGAGGGCTGCCATGAAGCTCCAAGGCGAGCAAATCTGCCAATAAGCGCAAGACCCACCAAGGTAGAGGAGGAACTTTGTCACAAGAAGTAAATAGTGAGTTCCCCCAAGATCTGTACTGGGGCCTGTGCTGTTCAACATATTAATTAATGGTCAAGAAAAGAGAGTGAACAGTAATGTGGCAAAGTTTTCAGATGATACACAATTATTCAGGATAGTTAAGTACAAAGCTGATTATGAAGAGTAATGGGGATCTAACTAAACTGGGTGACTGGGCAACAAAATGGCAGATGAAATTCAACAGTGATAAGTGCAAAGTAATGCATATTGGAAAACATAATCCCAACTACACATGTGTAATGGTGGGTTCTAAATTAGCTATTACCACTCAAGAAAGATCTTGGTGTCATCCTGGATAATTATCTCGAAATTTCAGTTCAGTGAGCAGCAGCGGTCAAAAAGGCTAATAGAATGTTAGGGACTATTAGGAAAGGGGTAGAAAATAAGACAGAAAATATAATACCACTATATAAATCCATGGTGCCCCTCCCCCCACCTTGAATAATGTATCCTACTCAAAAAGGATATAGTGGAACTGGAAAAGGTTCAGAGAAGTGCAAAAAGATGATAAAGGCTATGGAACAGCTTCCATACAAGGAGAGATTAGGGTTTTTCTTTTTAGAAAAGAGACAATTAAGGGGCAAAATGATAGAGGTCTATAAAATCAAGAATGGTGTGGATATAGTGAACAGAAGCGTTATTTTCCCCTTTCCCACAATACAAAAACTAGGAGTCATCCAATGAAATTAATATCTCAGGTTTAATACAAACAAGAGGAAATATTTTTTCCACAAAATGTACAACTAACCTGTGGAACTCTTTGCTATGAGATTTCGTGATGGCCAAAAACATAACTGGGTTCAAAAAAGAACTAGATAATTTCATGAAGGATAGATCCATCAATGGCTATTAGTCAAAATGGTCAGGGATGCAACACTATGTAATGGGCAACCCTAAACCTCCAACTGACAGAAGCCAGGATGAGATGAGGATCATAGAATCATAGAATATCAGGGTTGGAAAGGATCTCAGGAGGTCATCTAGTCCAACCCCCTGTGCAAAGCAGGACCAATCCCCAATTAAATCATCCCAGCCAGGGCTTTGTCAAGCATGACCTTAAAAACTTCTAAGGAAGGAGATTCTACCACCTCCCTAGGTAACGCATTCCAGTGTTTCACCACCCTCCTAGTGAAAAAGTTTTTCCTAATATCCAACCTAAAGCTCCCCCACTGCAACTTGAGACCATTACTCCTTGTCCTGTCCTCTTCTACCACTGAGAATAGTCTAGAACCATCCTCTCTGGAACCACCTCTCAGGTAGTTGAAAGCAGCTATCAAATCCCCCCTCATTCTTCTCTTCTGCAGACTAAACAATCCCAGTTCCCTCAGCCTCTCCTCATAAGTCATGTGTTCCAGACCCCTAATCATTTTTGTTGCCCTTCGCTGGACTCTCTCCAATTTATCCACATCCTTCTTGTAGTGTGGGGCCCAAAACTGGACACAGTACTCCAGATGAGGCCTCACCAATGTCGAATAGAGGGGGACAATTACGTCCCTCGATCTGCTCACTATGCCCCTACTTATACATCCCAAAATGCCATTGGCCTTCTTGGCAACAAGGGCACACTGCTGACTCATATCCAGCTTCTTGTCCACTGTCACCCCTAGGTCCTTTTCCGCAGAACTGCTGCCTAGCCATTTGGTCCCTAGTCTGTAGCGGTGCATTGGGTTCTTCCATCCTAAGTGCAGGACCCTGCACTTATCCTTATTGAACCTCATCAGATTTCTTTTGGCCCAATCCTCCAATTTGTCTAGGTCCCTCTGTATCCTATCCCTGCCCTCCAGAGTATCTACCACTCCTCCTAGTTTAGTATCATCCACAAATTTGCTGAGAGTGTAATCCACACCATCCTCCAGATCATTTATGAAGATATTGAACAAAACTGGCCCCAGGACTGACCCCTGGGGCACTCCACTTGATACCGGCTGCCAGCTAGACATGGAGCCATTGATCACTACCCATTGAGCCCGACAATCTAGCCAACTTTCTACCTACCTTATAGTGCATTCATCCAGCCCATACTTCTTTAACTTGCTGACAAGAATACTGTGGGAGACCGTGTCAAAAGCTTTGCTAAAGTCAAGAAACAATACATCCACTGCTTTCCCTTCATCCACAGAACCAGTAATCTCATCATAGAAGGCGATTAGATTAGTCAGGCATGACCTTCCCTTAGTGAATCCATGCTGACTGTTCCTGATCACTTTTCTCTCATGTAAGTGCTTCAGGATTGATTCCATGATTTTTCCGGGGACTGAGGTGAGGCTGACTGGCCTGTAGTTCCCAGGATCCTCCTTCTTCCCTTTTTTAAAGATTGGCACTACATTAGCCTTTTTCCAGTCATCTGGGACTTCCCCCGTTTGCCACGAGTTTTCAAAGATAATGGCCAATGGCTCTGCAATCACAGCCACCAATTCCTTTAGCACTCTCGGATGCAACTCGTCCGGCCCCATGGACTTGTGCACATCCAGCTTTTCTAAATAGTCCCTAACCACCTCTTTCTCCACAGAGGGCTGGCCATCTACTCCCCATGCTGTGATGCCCAGCACAGCAGTCTGGGAGCTGTCCTTGTTAGTGAAGACAGAGGCAAAAAAAGCATTGGATATATGGATGGAACTCTCCAAAATTAGCCTGTTCAGTACACTCTCCCTCATGCTCTTGTACCAGAGACAGGATAGTGGGCAAGATGGACCATTGGTGTGACCCAGTATGGCAGTTCTTATATTCTTATGTCTAGGAATGAGCCGTATACATATTTGCACAGAATTAGACAGTGCAAATGTGAATTTTATGCTGTCTTAGCATCCTCTCCCCACCCGATTCGCAAGTGTCCCTAGCCATCATCGAAGAGTTAGAGAAGAATTATACCCCTTTTTCAGATGGGTAAATGATGCACAGTGTAATGAAATAACTGTCCAAGGTCAAACTAAAAGTAGGTGGAGTAGCTGGTAACAGAGCCCTGATTACACTGAGCACTTCATATGTATTTCTGAACTGTACAGGGCTGAGCCAAAGCTCTGAGTCCAGGTCTTCTGTTCTAATATTCACTCTTGCATTTAGGCAAAAGTAGAAGAAACCAAATAATATTTCCAAAAAATTGCTCATTCAAGGTTTATACAATAATCCAAACATTTTATCACTAAAGCAAATATTATAGATTCGATTATATTTTTATTCTGCATGTATCATGGTAAAATAATTGTTTCTCCTTCTACCAGTGGACAGAAACTAAATAATAGCTGCATAATTGTAACAACATAATTGAAAAGAGATAATATATTACAAGGGTATTCTCAATTAGGTACGTGAAGGACTGAGGTAACAATCTATACAGTTATGAAACAAAAGATATATGGATGAAATCCAGACCCTAATGAAGTAAATGTGAGTTTTGCCATTGATATTAGTAGAATGAGGATTTCACCTTGTAGGTAGGTTTTGTTATGTACTTAAGCAAATGACATTCCTACTTTACACCTTCTGCTTCAATATAGATCCAAAGCATAAAAGTATTACACAACAACCACATTCTCTGTTATGTACTATTCTTTGCCTAAAATACGGTAAACAGTACATTTTGGCAGGACCATTCCATACTTTTGGAGCAGCACTGTGAGGCATGAGGCTGATTTGTGTTCAACACCTTGAGAAATGCATCCTGAAACACACAGCTTGGACTGTCATACTGATAGTTTAAAATGGGAGTTACACAAAGAGAAAAATGGAACAAACCATCGTACTCATGTCACAGTCAAAGACTGTTGCCATGGACTGCCAGTCAGACAGCTCCAGTGTGTTCTGAATTCTAAAGCCATTTTGTAATGGTAATTAATTACTTGCTATCACTTCATTTTTGAAAGCCTTTGCAAAGCACTGTTTTGGTCATGCAGCACAATGGATAAGTGATGATGTGCCAGGTTACATCAAGACACATGAAATCACATGATGGGACATAATTTGGCATGGTTTGATATAATGAAATTCACACAGTGCACACAGATGCATCCGATGAAGTGAGCTGTAGCTCACGAAAGCTTATGCTCAAATAAATTTGTTAGTCTCTAAGCTGCCACAAGTACTCCTTTTCTTTTTACACAGTGCACAGTGTGTTATACAATAAAGAGATGAAAATGACTTTCTTAAAAAAAAAAAGACTCCTCTGGTATAGGTTTGATTTTTAAAAACAGATTCCATTCATGCTTGCCAATAATTGTAGGCGCAGCGTTGCTGGTGCAATTATAAGTACACTGTCAACTTTAAAATGCTGTGAAAAGTCAAATTCCTTTACCTGTGTCACTAACAACACTTTAGATTATTAAAAGTGAAATAATTTTAAAAATTAAATTTACCTGACACAGAATGGCCAATTCCAAGTCATGAGGCAAACACCCTGCAAAAAATATGAGAAGCTTAAAATCATGAGATTTTTAGAAAAATAATATTTTTTTCTATCTGCCTTCCAGTTTTTAAACCTTTAGAAGGAAGTCACCTTCTCTACAAGTGTGTAGCGAGTATTTCAGGTTCAAAATTCAATATTAAATGCACACTCCAAAATGTCATCTGGCTTTTGCAGGGGCATTCCATTTACCATCTCCTAACCTGTGGAATACAGGATCTGCTATTCTATCCTTCTCCATCCCCTTCTTCCTCAGTCAGTTGCAGCCCCACTTCTGGAACCTAATGGTTGGCTATTAAGGATTCTGAGGCTGCAGCATTTCTCCAATATTTTACCTCTGTTGCAGTAGAGACCGATTGTTAGAGCTCTCTGCTTTGCTTGGGGCCTATTTGGGCTTCTTCTTTAAGGAAGTTTGATTCTTCTAGGTCCCTTCCCTCATTCTTGGTATAGTTTGACCAATCTTCCCTTCCTCCCTTCCTGGTGACTGCTCCACAGGAGTCTTGGGAGCAGGTAGGGTCAGAGGGTTCATCGGTAACCTCTTCCACAACCGGTAGGAAAACAGTTCCAGGCATCTCTATGGTTTTCCACCTCCTTAAGAGCGTCTAGTCCTGATCAACATCTCCAGGGACCCAATTACACTAATTTAGCAATTACTGAAATTCATGGGTAGAGTAGTGTATTTAAAATGGAGTCTGCTGCACAGGATAACACACTCTCTCTCTCTGTGAAACTCTGAGGGGAATGAATCCCTTCCAGACTGGTGACTTTCCCAGAACAGTTCTGCAATCTCTGAATTCTTGTCTACGCAAGAAAGTTTTGCCAGTTATACCGGGATAGTGATACTAGTGTAGTTAAACCAATTTAGGGCATGTCTACACTTGCCATTTAAAACGTAAAAAAAAATATCCCTTTTTTGCGCAAAAACTGTGGGACCGTCTACACTTGCCAATGACATTTTGTGGTGAAACTCAGAAGTTTCACCACAAACAGAAAACCACCTCCAAGAGAGGTGGAAAATCTTACCAGTGATACTTTTGGGGTGATGTGCAAGTGATGACACGTTCTTCCTGTTTACACAGCTTTTAGCCTCTGGAGGTGCGTAGGTGACCACGCTGGCTCTGCTGCTCTGATGCCAGGTAAACAGACATCCACCCCTCCCCCTGTAAAGCCCCGGGAACTTTGAAACTCCCCTTCCTGTTTTTTTTGGCAAGTGCTCACTTATCATCTGGCCAGGTGACAATGCCTGTTCCACAGAGCAAACGATCCCCTGATTGCAGCAACGCTGAGCTACTGGAGCTGATCAGTGTTTGGGGAGAGGAGGCTGTGCAGGGACCCATGATGCCCCGTGATCACACCCCCCCTTCCCACAAGACCTATCCTCAAAATGGAGAGTGCTGCACT
Organism: Lepidochelys olivacea; assembly: GCF_965140295.1. NCBI lineage: Eukaryota > Metazoa > Chordata > Testudines > Cheloniidae > Lepidochelys > Lepidochelys olivacea. Next base: position 79,811,194 of record NC_140415.1, on the reverse strand, counting down.
GTGGGATAGCTGCCCTCAATGCACTGTTCTCATCGGCGATGGAAGTGCTGCAAATGTGAACACAATCTGCCTGTGGAAGTAAGTGAGAACACAAACCAGCGCTTTTCTTTTACCGGGTCCCTATCTCGGGTGAAACTGACCGCGTAAAAACTCCGCAAGTGTAAACATAGCCTAAGTTATACCAGTGTAAACCCTGATGTGGACACTCCTGTTCAAGCATGAGTGGCTCTTTTGGTTTAACTTTAGCCTTGTCCCAAAGGCAATATGAGCTATACTGGAAAAAGGCCTTCTTATATCAGATTAGAGAATTCACAGAGGTCGTGGGAGTATATCGTTATATGTATATCAGTTTAAATTCATAGCTTAGTTTATATCAGTATAATTGTCTTGTGTATACAAGCCTTGAGATGGTGGAGCCAAACTCAACACCTTTCTTAGGGGAAACCATTAACAAAGATGTTCCCACAAGGATAACAATAGATTGCCAAAGTAAATTTCCAAGAAACAAAGGAAGAGCTGCTCTCAGTGAACAACACATTTGCAGAAATCCACTCTTTACATCACATCCAATTCTGTCTTTCTTCAAAGTGATAATTGAACAGCAGTTGTGTGTATAAATAATTAATGGATGTGGGTTGGGAGGGGGCACAACCATTTTAAGAGGAGCAAAATTCTCCAAATTCTTTGCTCTGGTCAGAAGTAGGGTAGATCCTTGTCTTAGCAACTTATATCAACAGCAAAGTAATAAGGAAGAACAAAATAGTCCAGGATTCTTTTTAATGTGTAGAAGCATTTCTATTGATTGTAGGTTTTATAAAAGTTTGTTCTTGTGTTAAAAATATTGAAAGCAAATTTAAATTAATTATGTACCCTTAATTGTGGATTCAAAAGGTGGTAGTTAGATGCCTGACCCACAAATCCAGATGTTAGATGGCTAACTGTGATAATTTGCGACAACAATTAATTGTGGGTGCGAAAAGGGAGTCTGGTTTTAAAACTCAAGCAGTTAATATTCCTGTCCTCATTAGGGAAATTTGTCTTGCCGAAGCAGTTAATACATCTCTGCAAAAAGAAAAAAAATCAAAGAGAAATTAATACTCGCTGACAAACTGACATCTGTCAAATTTAATTTCCAGTAATAAGGATCTCCTCCCTATGGGAATATTTTTAGCCCTATTATTTCTCTTTTGGGACGTTTAATCTTTTTCTTTCACTTCCTGAACATTTCACAGATGAAACTGGTTAATACTGGTTACATCTAAAAATAGAACCACATTTTACTGCACAAATACAGAACTTAGAAGGAAAAAAATTCTCCCAAAAAACAAAGAACAAAAGAACGGTTGGAACTTGTGCACTGTGGTCTCATTCTCCTACCTCCTTTTCTTCCTTTAATGCCCTGCCATGTAAAATGGAAGAAATGCCTGGCTGAGTATGGTTTCTCACTCCTTAACTGTCTCAAAATGATGTGTGATGTCATTTTCCATGCTGCATTAACCCGATGTTATTGTTTCAAGTGGGAAGTCAACCAGAACTGTATATTAACCTAATGTCATTATAACCAGGAATAAGCCTGAACCAAACCCCTATATCTGAACATCAACCAGGTTTAAGGTGTGAATCTGAATATAGATACAAACTAAATTCTTCATGTCCACCTCTAACTATAATTTGTGATATAGTTCATGTGCCTCACCACAGGATTTGTCTATTTTTTAATCTTCTTGCACGTATTTTATTTTAAATTTTCATGAAGAATATTGCAGTCACAGCAGTATTCTATAAAACATTGTGACAGATGGATGGATCTTGTGGAAGATTCTTTGATTGCTCTTTTTGTTCTTGCTGTAAGTATCAAATGTAAACAATAGAAGGCCTTTTTTTAACCTGTCATTTTATCCTTAGCTGATGAAGATGGAGAGTTGAATGAGTGTAAAAAATAATTCTTATGGCAGATTTTTTAAAAAAATAACTTGTTTCCATGTTGCTTGATTTTATTTCATCTTTCATTTATTAATATCCAGATTCTGCACTGATTTAATCATTAAGTGTTTTCTGCAGAATCCACAATTTTCAGAGATATTTCCCAGAAAAATACAGTATACTACCGAGTACTAATAGGCAAACCTCAAATAAACTCATCACAAGTTCATATTCTTTTCTGAAGATCCTCTGAATTTATCTAAACCTCTTGGGCCTAGTTAAAATTTAGTGGCAAAAAGCTACTGTGAAATTAAGAAACCTACAGCAAACTTCAGGTCAAGGGAAATGTACAATAATTCCCATCCTTTTCTGACACGCAGCAAGACCTGGGTTTGTTCCAGATTTCCTCCTCATTTAGTCCAATTTTACCTTCCCTTCACTTGAGTAAGCACAAATAACTGACCTAATATTTGCTGTTTTTTATTTTTAGCACAGGAGCTAAAAATAAAAACAGCATTTTTCAAAGTTCGGGTCACAACCCAGTACTGGGCCGCGGCATGTAAGGCACTGGGTCTCTCTGGTTAGCGCCGCTGACTGGGACATTGAAAGTCCTGTCGACGGTACTGCCCAGCTAAGGCAGGCTAGTGCCTACCTGTTCCGACACCGTGCTGCACCCCGGAAGTGGCCAGCAGCTGGTCCGGCTTCTAGGCAGGGGGGCCATTGGCCTCCGCGAACTGTCCCTGCCCTGAGCACCAGCTCCACACTAGGAACCCTTTGCCTATGAGCGAGAGCTTGTGCACCTCCTCCTGTGAGCCAGACCTGCTGCTGGCCACTTCAGGTGTAGCGTGGGCCGCAGTGATAGGACAGGCAGGAAGCCTGCCTCTACACCCCAGCTGCGCCACTGACCAGGAGCTGCCGGAGGTAAGTCTGTGCTCCAACCCCACACCCCAATCCCCTGCCTCAGCCCTGAGGCCGCCTCAGCCCTGAGGCCCCCCCAAACCTGGAGCCCCTCCTGCACCCCAAACCCTCATCCCCGGCCCCACCCCAGAGCCTGCACCCCCAGCCCAGAGCCATGACCCCTCCCACACCCAACCCCCTATCCCAGCCCTGAGCCTCCTCCCACACCCTGAACCCCTCATTCCTGGCCCCACACCGCAGCCCTCACGCCTGCTCCCCAACCTTCTGCCTCAGGCCTGAACCCCTCCCACACCCCAACCCTCATTCCCAGCTTCGTTGGGTTGCGGGCATCAACAATTTTCTTCTGCTGGGTCCCAGAAAAAAAGTTTGAATACCACCGACTTAACACATGCTTATGAATATCACCTATTCACCTTGACCTGCTACTGTGTTCTTTTGTTTTAGGTCTTGGCTGGTCTTATTTGGTTTCCATTAGCTGTGATGGGGAAACAGTCAAACTGAAATAACTCAGCACCACAACCAAATGAAAGGATTTACGACTAGCTCTCAATTTCAGATAGCCACTGAACTGAGAGTACTATTTCCCCTTTGGCTCTGATAAAGAGAGATGCAGTGCATACTAGAGCAGATCTATAACATATTCACAAAAACAAAAGCCTTAATGCTGCCTTGCTTGCAGACATTCAGGGCCTGATTTTCAAAAAGGAAGGAGGTCTGGGTCATGTGGAAAAATGTAAGAAGAATTTTCTTACCCTTGAAGGCATCACTAGTGCTGCTTCTCTGCCTTGAGCAGTTTCATCCCCACAAAGGACCCTACTACCAGCAAGTGATATTGCAACCTGCTGTACGCCCCTAGCCTATAGACTATTGTTTCTCAACGGTTGGGTTGCGACCGGCAGGTTGGTGAAGAAGGGCAATTGGGTGTGGTAGACACGAGACCTTGAAAACTTTATTGCAATCTAAATAAAAGAAAATCTCACTCCCACATTCCCTACACACCCTTTCCCTTCAAGGACATGTATTTTCTTTCAATTTCTCAAAACACTCATACAAATTAATGATACAGGCTTATTGTTATCACTGACTTGTTTTACTCTAAAACTTTTATAATAAATGTAAAGGGGTCATAAAAACATTGGACTTTGAATAAGGGATTGCCAGCCAAAATTGGTTGAGAAACACTGACTTGCTCTGTAGATACTGTACAGTTTCCGTATTGTGGCCAAACGCTAAAGTACTATTAACGAGGCTTCACACTACCAGCCTCTATTTCCCAGACACCCATGGAAACTTTAGAAATTGTCTATCCTGTCTAAAAAAGGAGTACTTGTGGCACCTTAGAGACTAACAAATTTATTTGAGTATAAGCTTTTGTGAGCTACAGCTCACTTCATCGGATGCATTCAGTGGAAAGTGAGCTGTTGCTCACGAAAGCTTATGCTCAAATAAATTTGTTAGTCTCTAAGGTGCCACAAGTACTCCTTTTCTTTTTGCGGATACAGACTAACACAACTGCTACTTTAAAATCTATCCTGTCGGTTTGTTTTCTGGAAGACTCTGTGGATGTCTAGAGTCTAGACAACTAGTAGATTTATGGCATTTCAGAGACCAAGGAAGTGAAGCCTGATTATTTGGCATTATATATTCAGCCTGTTTAAAACTTTTGTTATGATAATTTGATACCTTTCAAACTCAAATACTTAAACAGTTGGAAGAAAAGCTCTTTTGTTAAATATTCAACCTAACTACTCATTTAATTAAGGTCAGATGGAGTTCCCAATCTACAACTCTCGGTTTTATGAGGGAAATCTCTAGCAAATCAAGGAACACAAGACTTGACATTCCTGATATTTTAAAGGTAGAAAACAAAATTATCATCATCATAATAAACTGGGAAAAAAGGGGACAAAATTTTTATTTTCAGGTTGCCTTTGATTCATTTATTATCTCAGCATACAGGACGTTTTTGATAGCAATGTGGTCTTTTTAATGTACATGATTTAGAGATGAAAGTATCACTATATGCAGGGTAATAATACACTCATGCTAGTGGTTTTAAATTCTGCCAGACCTCAGGTGTAAAACTACAGAGAATAGAAGTCCTGCTTCTTAGTTCTTACAGAATATACCTCTGAAAAGCAGAGTCAGCCCTTTCCAGGCATTATGCAGTACTTCACACCACTGGGTTTTCTCTCCCTGCTAGCACATTGTAATTAAATAAGAGACACATCAACATGAAATCAGATATGAGATGTGTCCAGCTGAAAAGGTTACTCCAGCAAATGAGCAATTAGTGCACCCTACTGCAATAACTGCTTCAGCTTCAGAAAAGATCCAGACAAAATACAATGGCTGAATAAACTAGCTTTGTAATCTGTTTGTCACAAGTCCAGCAGTCAGTGCTACACACTGAATTGGCAGGGTGTATGGTTCAAGGATTGTAAGGACTTGTCTACATTAGAAAAGGTTTGCCAATTTAGCTATACCAGCAAGCCTTTCTAGTCGAGACACAGTTTATACTGACAGAAGAGTGCTTCTGTCAGTATATCTTATACTGGTTCCTTGAATAAAAATAAACTATGCTGACAAAAGCACTTTTATTCCAGCATAATTACATCTACACCAGGGCTTTTGTTAGTAGAGAAATGTCAAAAAGCAATCACACCCCTAGCCCACATTACTATACTGGCAAAAGTAGAAATGTCTTAAAGTATGAGTCAAACGAATCAAAAGTCACAGAACTGTATAAACATATTTTAGTGCAAACCAGATTTGTACAGTATATAGAGATCACTGATGTGAACCACATTTAGATCTCAGTTATATAGTATAAATCTAGAATAACTCCATAGGCTTCTATAGAATTACTCCAGCTTTACACAGCGTAACTAACAACAAAATCTGATGCACAGCCTGGAATAATACTGTTGCCCCTTTTGACCCAACCAGCTAGCTAAAAATTCAGGGTCTAGTAGGTTGCTCCAGTCAGGAGGAGAAATTGGTAACAGTCAGATATTTTGCTGATGTAGGTTTGTTTAAGAATGTGCAAAGTCCTGTGTCTCTGAATGCAGAAGGAATCAAATAGCAGGAATAGCTTTCTTTCAGAACACCAAAACCACCCATTTCAGTGTGCACCCCAAGCCAAAAACCTCTCCTCAGGTTTCTTCTAGAGTCAGCCACCATGCTTTCAGCTGCTCCTTCAGGCTCTCCCTCCTCCAGTTTTTTGATCTGTTCTGTTCCCCCACCTCCCCACAGACATGCACGCACGCACATGCACATACACACTGCCCTGCCCCCACTCAAAAGAAACAGTCAGCAAAAGCTCCAGGTTGGGTTCATGTAATCCTTTTGTCTGAGGAGGGGGTTGATGCTTACAGTTATGTTAATTGAATTGTGAGTTCATTCCTATCAATCTCAATGGGTTTTCACCATAAGGTGGTCTCACTCAGCTCATTACAGTACTAAAGTAATTCTGGCTTGACATTTCAAAGGTGAACTCTAAATATTTTGGACATTGGCTATTTCAGAATAATTCAGCCTGAGTCTTGATTCTGTATGAGAGTCAGCTTGGTTAGCAATTTTTTTGGTTATGAAAAATGCAAGTTAAGCATTAGAGCTTTTGCCCAATTCTCGTGACTTTTTTGAGAACCTATTCAGGAAATGTAGATTTATTTTAAAAAATGGAAAAAATTATCTTGCAGTAAGTTTTTGAAAGAGGATTTATTGCTTTTGTGGTTCAAACAAATGTGAAATGATGAATTGTTTAGCTTGGAGAATTAACAACTGAGCAGTAATGCCCCATTAGTGAATTTTCATGAAGTATTTCTGAGGATACAGAAAGTATTGTCACAAACCTTGTTATGATTAAACACATGCTATTCAATGTTCTATGATACTGCCAAACTACATTCAAGTCTAAAATCATCACAAATCTTGGTGCTATGTAAGTCCCATCCTAACAAATACTCTGCAATTCTAAAAATTCAAGCGAAAGGGAGTATAACACCATTTAGAGGCCACATCTTCAGCTAGTGTAAATCAACATAGCTCTTGTGACACAGTCCAGAGTTTGTCAATTTTTATTTCTTTGTAAGGGAAAATTGATTAAAAGGAGAAGAAATTCAATTTTTTCAACTGAAAAAAGTTTCTACCAAAAAATGAACAATTTTTTTGTGGGAAAACATCATTGATAACATTTAGTTTTTAGGAAATTTCAAAATTGAAATTTTCAATTTTTCAGTTGAGAACAAGGGGTTTTGGGGGGGAGGGGTTCTCCAAATTTCTCCCTTTTGTACTCATATTTTCTTTTTCCATTTTTGCCACTAAATGAAATAGAATGAATGATGTCTATATTTTTTCTTTTCCTTTTTTTTCCTTTTATAAAACTTTAGAATTTTTCAAAATTTTCTCAACATTGGAAAAGTTCCATTGGAAAAAATGAAACACTGTCGTTTTGCTGCTTTCTAACTTTTCCAAAGTTGGATAAAGTTGTGAAAAGTAACAGGAGCAAAAATGTGGGGGGATTCTGAAATTTTAAAAATATTTTTTAAAAAAAATATTTCACAAAAATTAATTTTAAAACAATGAAAAGTTATTCCATTTGAACTAGAGGTGGACAACATTTTTCAACCAAAACCTTTCTGGTGAAAAGTGCAGATTCTGGCTGACAAACAATTCAGTGGATTTGACACAAATTTGTGAAATGTGTCAGTTGGGAAAAAAAAAGAAAAAAAATATGAAAAAAGTCAAAATGATTTGATTTTTCAATTCAATTTTTGTTTTAAAAATTTTCAATTTTATTTTTAAAGGAATAAAAAGTAAAATTTCTCAAAATTAAAATGAAATGTTTCATTCAGCCTGAAATGAATTTCCCCCCAATTTTTTGGAACTTCCAGCAAAAGGAAAAATCCATTATTTGCATAGCTGTATTTAAAATCCCGTGAAATTTGATAACTTTGAAATTACAGCTTTAATTAAAAAAAAGTTTTTTAAAAGAGATCTGGATAAACTGAACACAGCCAAACCAAACGATTTGTGAAAGGTTGTACTTGAAGTTCAAAGCAGCATTAAAGAGTTTTCTTAACCACTATAGCCCATCTTCACTGACCACGAGGGTGTGTGTATGCAACAGGAGAAAACTGGTTTAGAAAGCAGGGATCAGCAGTGGGGCATCATAATAAGTGGTCCCAGAAGGTAGGGTGAGATTGTTCTCTGGATGCAGCAACACAGACAGATGTCACTGTGATGAAGGAGATCAGGGGTACGACTTGCTTTGTAAACTATGTAAGATTTGCCTTTTTTCTCCTGTAACTAATCTTAGGGAAGCAAATCAAGTTTTAGCAATGTATTCAGATGAGGTATGTTATGCAAACTATTTCTTTGATTGAAAATAGCAAGAAAAAATCAGCCTAAAAATCAATCTTTTGTTTTCAAAGTTACTACTGTTGTATGGGTGTTTCACACAGTCTGCCCCCCAAAATAGAGAAGTCCTTCAACCCCCATGAAGAGGTAGAAAAGGCAAAAGGTGTGTCCTGGACTCTAACCTCCCCATTCAGTCTCAGTCAAAAGGACATGGGCAGAGGTTAGGGCATGCTGAAAACAAGGGTTATGGTCTCAGTGAGCTGTGTTGTGCACTGAAAACCTAAGCAGGACATGAATAAGAAGGGGTGTGGATGACAGCTTTATTGATCTAAATAAATGTATCAATCTAATCACAATTTTTTTCTAATTGATTATAGACCACAGTGCATTCAGAAATAAGCTATGAGTCATACAGTGGGATGGGTATAATAACCCAGCACTGTTCTTAGCAAAGGCTGGGCTTATTTTGCTTGAGCATTTTGTTGTCAAGCATCAGTTTGACAGCATCACATTGGGATCACTCTATCAACAGAAACTAAATTTAAAAGCTCATAATTACTGTTTAATGTTTAATATTTACACAGTGGTTTACAAATCTCAAAGCACTTTACAGAAAAAAATACAAATCAACAATGCATAAAAGGCGAGTGGGGAACATGAACAGAGAATGATACAAAATCAGAAGAAATATGAAAACAATGGACGAGACATTTAAGGGAGATTAAACTGGCAGCAAACTCACATTTACAGTAAATATAGCAACTCATTAATCTATTCTGTAATGAACTTTGCGATACCTTGAATGTGAAAAATGCTCTAAAACCAAATTTAATTCTTTTCACTAAGCAAACAAGTACAACTGTCTCTTAGAAAGGGAACCAACAACAAAGACATAACCCTTCCTTCCACATACCCAAAGGGTGAAGCAACAGAGAAACAGACTGTTAACCTCAGAATGAAAAGGCTTAATTATTTGAATCCCAGCAGTCCCTTTCATCCTTCTTCTCCCCATGACATCAGTGCCACCTGGCAAGGAGGTTACAAGAATATTCTGATTCTGGTATATACATTCGAGTACACCAAAGACTGCCCTGTGAGGTCTTCAATGAAGAATGATAATGTCATATAGAGTACACTTATAAAGTTTGCAGACGATACCAAGCTGGGAGAGGTTGCAAGTGTTTTGGAGGATAGGAATAAAATTCAAAATGATCTTGACAAACTGGAGAAATGGTCTGAAGTAAATAGGATGAAATTCAATACAAAATGGGAAATGACTGCCAAGAAGGAGTACTGTGGAAAGGGATCTGGGGGTCACAGTGGATCAAGCTAAATATGAATCAACAGTGCAAAATAAAGCAAATATTCTGGGATGTATTAGCAGTAGTGTTATAAGCAAGACACAAGAAATAATTCTTCCACTATACTCTGCCCTGATAAGGCCTCAACTGGAGTATTGTGTCCAGTTCTGGGCACCACATTCCAGGAAAGATGTGGACAAACTGAGGAAATTCCAGAGGAGAGCAACAAAACTGATTAAAGGTCTAGAAAACATGATCTATGAGGAAAGATAGAAATAATTGGGTTTGTTTAGTCTGGAGAAGAGAAGACTGAGGGGAGGGGGAACATGATAACAGTTTTAAAATACGTAAACGTACATACAAGGAGGAGGGAGAAAAATTATACTTGTTAACCTCTGAGAGTAGGACAAGAAACAATTGACTTAGGCCTTGTCTACACTGCCACTTTACAGCGCTGAAACTTTCTCGCTCAGGGGCATGAAAAAACACCCGCCTGAGCGATGCAAGTTTCTTAGCACTGTAAAGTGGCAGTGTAGACGTTGCACCAGTGCGGGGAGCCGTACTCCCAGCGCTGGTAGCTACTCCCCTCGTGGGGGTGGGTTTCTTACAGCGCTGGGAGAGCTTTCTCCCCCTCGTGGTGTCATGACTACACAGCCACGTTAAAGCGCTGCTGCGGCAGCAATTTAACGTTGGTAGTGAAGACATATCCTTTCATTTCAGCAAGGGAGATTTATGCTGGATGTTAGGAAAAACTTCTTAGGTGTCAGGGTAGTTAAATTGCCTAGGGAGGTTGTGGAATCTTAGTCACTGAGGTTTTTAAGAGCAGGTTAAACAAATTCTTGTCAGAGATGGTCTAGATAATAATTAGTCCTGCCTTGAGTGCAGAGGACTGGACCAGAAGACCACTTGAGGTCCCTTCCAGTCCTATGATTCTATGAATCTTCTCTAAGATCCTTCATGTCCCATAAGTGAAGGAAAGCAGAAGATTATGGAAGTGAACTGCTGGATAAATAAGTTGTGTAGGATTCAGGGCTTTGGTTTTGTGGAACATTGGTCCACCTTCTATGGGGAAAAAGGGCTGTAAGTTTGGATGTCCTCCACCTCAGTAGAAGGGAAACCAATCTCCTGGGGGACAAGCTGGCTATAACAGTCAGGAAGGGGTTAAAATAACAACAAAAGAGGAGGGTAAAAAGAGAGAAAATGTAAGCACTCAGCACAAAATCAAGATGTAGAGAACAAAATTAATCCAGGATCCAAAGGACATGAGGAGAAGAAATTATTGACTGCCTACGCACCAGTACATGGGTAACAAACAAGAGGAATTGGAATTGCTCATTTATGAGCATAAATTCGATCTACTTGGTATTACTGAAAACAGATGGGATGATTTGCAAGACTGGAATGTTAAAATCAATGGTTATAACCTATTTAGGAAGGATCGAGTGGGCAAAAGGGGAGGAGGAGTTGCACTCTGTGTCAAAAATGGCATTACTTGCTTCCAAGTCACTGATAACTTGGAAGAAAATGATTTTTAATGCTTATGGATCAATGTCTTAACAGATAAAGCACAAGATGGGGTATTAGTTGGTGTTCACTACAGACCACCAAATCACACTAGGTAACAGGGTGATTGCCTCCTTATGTACCTATCTATAATATGTAGGGGGGAAAAGCTGCATAGTTATGGGGGACTTCCATCTAAGTGACATGCTGGAGGTCTCATGCTGTCAGTACTAGAACATTCTTAGAATTTCTAAATGTTATAGATGACAATGTCCTTACTCAAAAAGTGTTGCAGCTAACATGGGGGAATTCTTTATTAGACCTTTTATCTGTTCGGATAAAGGAACTGATCACAGAACTAAAAATTAATGGTAGCTTAGGTACAAGTGATTATGAATTGATCACATTTATAATGTGCAAGTCCAGACCAGTGAAAAATATATACTTGGTGCTTTAATAGGGCCAAAGTCACAAAGATGAAAATAATTATGAGCCAAATCTCCTGGGAGGAAGACTTTAATGAGAAAAATGTGAATGATATTTGGGAATCATTTAAGAATACCTAACTAGATGCTGAAAAAGCCACAGTCCCACAAGTGAGCAAGAAGGCTATGTGGTTAAAAAACAACCTTGTTTAGAGGAGAAGTGAAGGCAGCTATAAAAAAAAATCTATGTAAAACAAAAAGAAGGAAGAGGAAGTTGATAGTAATTAATATAATTCAGAAGTTAGTAACTGTAGAAAATAGATAAGGAAAGCAAAGGAACACATATATGGCCAGCAGAGTTAAGGACAATAAGAAGTAGTTTTAAAAATATATTAGGAACAAAAAGAATCTTAAAAATGGTATAGCATCTCCTTTATTTGGTATATCATCTCCTTTACTTGGAGAACTCGAGAGGGAGTTTTCCAAATAAAGGAGGAGAAAATATGGGACCCTTGAGGTAAGTGTCTGTCTGTAGTGTGTGTTTGGGGGTTACTTGCTGTGTGCTGAGCTTGTGTTTGTCTGTTTGTTTGAAGGACTGTGTGCTGTGGCCGGCAGCTTGAAGCTGTGAGCTGTGAGGTTTGAAATCTAGAAGGCTCCGTTCATTGGCTGAGCCTTAGTCAGGGGACGGGGCTATCACGGGGGCCAGGGCTTTATAAAGCAGTGAGTCAGCAACCAGGGAGCTTTGTGAACAGGGGCCGCTAACAGGGAGTTTCAAGAGGGAGTTGGGAAGGGGGTGAGGGACACGTGCCATTCTTTAAAACCTTTAAACTAAACTATAATCAAAACTTCTTGATTTAAACAAAAACCCTATCATTAACCTAGGTAGCTGTAGGAGAGAATGCAGGCAGAAGCCCAGCAGCAGAGTGGGGGCTATCCTGTTTATTGCACTCAGTGTAGCATGTATGATTACCTTCCCTGTGGGCGGGTGGCATATGTGTGCATTCCGTGCAAGGAGCTCCTGGCCCTCAGAGACCGCGTACGGGCTTTGGAGGCCAGGGTGGCAGAACTGGAGGAGCTAAGGGAGGCAGAGAGGTATGCTGATGAGGCTTTCCGGGACACTGTAGATTTGTCCCACCTACGGTAAGACAGCCCCTGAGCTGTTAAGGAGGATGAAAGACCCTGTCATAAATATAAAGGGAAGGGTAAACCCCTTTGAAATCCCTCCTGGCCAGGGGAAAGCTCCTCTCACCTGTAAAGGGTTAAGAAGCTAAAGGTAACCTCGCTGGCACCTGACCAAAATGACCAATGAGGAGACAAGATACTTTCAAAAGCTGGGAGGAGGGAGAGAAACAAAGGGTCTGTCTGTAGTCGTCTTGGCCGGGGACAGAACAGGAATGGAGTCTTAGAACTTTTAGTAAGTAATCTAGCTAGGTATGTGTTAGATTATGATTTCTTTAAATGGCTGAGAAAAGAATTGTGCTGAATAGAATAACTATTTCTGTCTGTGTATCTTTTTTGTAACTTAAGGTTTTGCCTAGAGGGGTTCTCTATGTTTTTGAATCTAATTACCCTGTAAGATATATACCATCCTGATTTTACAGGGGGGATTTCTTTATTTCTATTTACTTCTATTTTTTATTAAAAGTCTTCTTGTAAAACACTGAATGCTTTTTCATTGTTCTCAGATCCAAGGGTTTGGGTTTGTGGTCACCTATGCAAATTGGTGAGGCTTTTTATCCAACATTTCCCAGGAAAGGGGGGGTGCAAGTGTTGGGAGGATTGTTCATTGTTCTTAAGATCCAAGGGTCTGGGTCTGTAGTCACCTAGGCAAATTGGTGAGGCTTTTTACCAAACCTTGTCCAGGAAGTGGGGTGCAAGGTTTTGGGAAGTATTTTGGGGGGAAGGACGCGTCCAAACAGCTCTTCCCCAGTAACCAGTATTAGTTTGGTGGTGGTAGCGGCCAGTCTAAGGATAACGGGGGTAATATTTTGTACCTTGGGGAAGTTTTGACCTAAGCTGGTAAAGATAAGCTTAGGAGGTTTTTCATGCAGGTCCCCACATCTGTACCCTAGAGTTCAGAGTGGGGGAGGAACCGTGACATGGTGGCACAGTGGTGGGATTAACCTGAAATCATTTTGAGATTCAGTTGAGATTTTTTGAACTAGAAATACAGATTTTAAAAAGGAATTTTTAGGAAGTCCAGAAGGCAGCTTTGAAACTGAAAGCAGCTTGGTTTCTCTCTGCTTTGTGGCCAAGCAGAGACAAAAGGGGATTGTCTTGTGAATTGCAGGTTTTCTTTGCCTGGAGGCAGGGTACTTAACTCCTGCAGGGAAATTCACAGTCTTCCAACCCAGAGGTTTTTTTTTTTTTTTTTCTTTTCTTCCTAAAAGTAAATAGGGGGTGTGTGCTCTACCCATTTGCCTGGAGACAAAAGTGGCAGGGTTTTTTTTTAGGATTTTGATTTTTTTTTTTGTTTTACAAGGAGCACAGGTTTGAAAAGAAATTTTTTTTCTTCTTTGGGCTGGGTAAGCAGGTTTCCAAGTAGTTGGAGGTTTTTTGCTTTAATTTGGGCCCAGAGCAGAGACAAGGGAATTGTCTTTTTCTGTAGGCTGACAATCACTATCAGAGAATAGGTATTCTATTCCAGCACAGCAAAATTTTACAGCCAAGTTTTGTTTGTTTATTTCTAAACCTCGGGTGTAAAGTTAGTTAAAAACAGAGAGGTTAGAATGGCCAAATCCTCAGCTCGACTACAGCTGGAATTAGCCAAATTTCAGGCTGAGGAAAAACAAAGGGAACATGAAAGACAGATAGAACTCATGCGGCTGAAGGAGGAGGAGAAGGAAAAAGAGAGGAAGCATGTGGAGGAGATGGAGAGGATAAAGGCCCAGCAGAATATACCAACAAACCCTAGCAATCCTTCTCCAGGTACAACTTCCCATCCCAGAAAGTTCCCCACCTACAAGGCAGGTGATGATACTGAGGCCTTCTTAGAAAACTTCGAAAGGGCCTGCCTTGGGTACAACATCTCTACTGACCAATACATGGTAGAGCTGAGGCCGCAGCTCAGTGGACCCTTAGCTGAGGTGGCAGCTGAAATGCCTAAAGAACACATGAACAAGTATGAACTGTTTAAATCCAAGGCGAGAGTCAGAATGGGGATAACACCCGAGCAGTCTCGTCGGAGGTTCAGAGCCCTAAGGTGGAAACCAGACATGTCATTTACCCGACATGCCTACCACATTGTAAAACATTGGGATGCCTGGATATCAGGAGCAAGTGTTGAATCTCCAGTAAATTTGCCCTTCCTAATGCAAATGGAACAATTCTTAGAGGGTGTTCCTGAGGAAATAGAAAGATACATCCTAGATGGGAAACCCAAAACTGTAATTGAGGCAGGAGAGATTGGAGCCAGATGGGTGGAGGTGGCAGAGAAGAAGAAAACTGGTCGCAGTTGGAGCGGAGACCAGAAGGGACCACCCCAGACCACACCCTATTACCGGGGGCCACCCAAAGCCCCACCTACCTCCCAAAGAACCCTCCAGACCCCTTATCGTCCCACCACCCCGTTCTCCAGCAACCCTCCTCGCCCCAGTGACCCGTCAGCTGGACGATGTTTTAAGTGTAACGAGCTGGGGCATGTAAAGGCCAACTGCCCCAAGAACCCCAACAGATTACAGTTCATTGCACCGGAATCACACCAGAGGTCCACAGGCCCAGATACCTCCCAGATACCCTTGGAGCGGAGGGAAACTGTGAGTGTGGGTGGGAAGAAGGTCACCGCGTGGAGGGACACCGGAGCACAAGTGTCAGCTATCCATGCTTCCTTAGTGGACCCCAATTTAATCAACCCAGAGATCCAAGTGACGATTCAACCCTTCAAGTCCAACTCTTTCAATTTGCCTACAGCCAAATTGCCTGTCCAGTACAAGGGCTGGTCAGGAATGTGGACTTTTGCAGTCTATGATGATTATCCCATCCCCATGCTGTTGGGGGAAGACTTGGCCAATCATGTGAAGCAGGCCAAGAGGGTGGGAATGGTCACCCGCAACCAGGCTAAACAAGCCGTGAGGCCTAGCTCTGTTCCGGAAACTTCTATCAGGACCCAGTCAGAGGTGATGGACCTGAACCCCAGGCCAATGTCTGCAACAGCAGTAGTGGATCCAGTCCCAGAGACCCAGACGGAACCAGTCCCAGAACCGGAACCAGCCGAACAACCAACACCAGACCCCGTGTCAGCACTGAATCCAGTACTTGCAACCTCAACACCAGAGGGCCCCACCGAACCTGAACTGGCAGCAGCCGATAACCCTACACAAGAGGCTCAGCCGGAGCCTGAATCCCAACATAGTGCACCAGCGGAGAGCGGTTCACAGTCAACAGAAACAGCTCCATCCCCTATATCACTTCCAGAGGGACCAAGCCTAGGTCCACAATCCCATGAGGAACTGATGTCTCCAGCATCAAGGGAACAGTTCCAGACCGAACAGGAAGCAGATGAAAGCCTCCAGAGAGCTTGGACGGCGGCACGGAGCAACCCACCGCCTCTCAGCTCTTCTAATCGATCCAGGTTTGTTGTAGAAAGAGGACTTTTATACAAGGAAACTCTTTCTGGGGGACACCAGGAAGACTGGCACCCTCAGAGACAGTTGGTAGTTCCAACTAAATACCGGGCCAAGCTCTTGAGCTTAGCCCATGATCACCCTAGTGGCCATGCTGGGGTGAACAGGACCAAAGACCGTTTGGGGGGGTCATTCCACTGGGAGGGAATGGGCAAGGATGTTTCTACCTATGTCCAGTCTTGTGAGGTGTGCCAAAGAGTGGGAAAACCCCAAGACCAGGTCAAAGCTCCTCTCCAGCCACTCCCCATCATTGAAGTTCCATTTCAGCGAGTAGCTGTGGATATTCTGGGTCCTTTTCCGAAAAAGACACCCAGAGGAAAGCAGTACATACTGACTTTCATGGATTTTGCCACCCGATGGCCGGAAGCAGTAGCTCTAAGCAACACCAGGGCTAAAAGTGTGTGCCAGGCACTAGCAGACATTTTTGCCAGGGTAGGTTGGCCCTCCGACATCCTCACAGATGCAGGGACTAATTTCCTGGCAGGAACTATGAAAAACCTTTGGGAAGCTCATGGGGTAAATCACTTGGTTGCCACTCCTTACCATCATCAAACAAATGGCATGGTGGAGAGGTTTAATGGAACTTTGGGGGCCATGATACGTAAATTCGTAAATGAGCACTCCAATGATTGGGACCTAGTATTGCAGTAGTTGCTCTTTGCCTACAGAGCTGTACCACATCCCAGTTTAGGGTTTTCCCCATTTGAACTTGTATATGGCCGTGAGGTTAAGGGGCCATTGCAGTTGGTGAAGCAGCAATGGGAGGGATTTACACCTTCTCCAGGAACTAACATTCTGGACTTTGTAACCAACCTACAAAACACCCTCCGAACCTCTTTAGCCCTTGCTAGAGAAAACTTACAGGATGCTCAAAAAGAGCAAAAAGCCTGGTATGATAAACATGCCAGAGAGCATTCCTTCAAAGTAGGAGACCAGGTCATGGTCTTAAAGGCGCTCCAGGCCCATAAAATGGAAGCATCGTGGGAAGGGCCATTCGTGGTCCAGGAGCGCCTGGGAGCTGTTAATTATCTCATAGCATTCCCCACCTCCAACCGAAAGCCTAAGGTGTATCATATTAATTCTCTAAAGCCCTTTTATTCCAGAGAATTAAAGGTTTGTCAGTTTACAGCCCAGGGAGGAGACGACGCTGAGTGGCCTGAAGGTGTCTACTACGAAGGGAAATGTGCTGGTGGTGTGGAAGAGGTGAACCTCTCCATGACCCTTGGGCGTATGCAGCGACAGCAGATCCAGGAGCTGTGCACTAGCTACGCGCCAACGTTCTCAGCCACCCCAGGACTGACTGAACGGGCATACCACTCCATTGACACAGGTAATGCTCACCCAATTAGGGTCCAACCTTACCGGGTGTCTCCTCAAGCTAAAACTGCTATAGAACGGGAGATCCAGGATATGTTACAGATGGGTGTAATCCGCCCCTCTGAAAGTGCATGGGCATCTCCAGTGGTTCTAGTTCCCAAACCAGATGGGGAAATACGTTTTTGCGTGGACTACCGTAAGCTAAATGCTGTAACTCACCCAGACAACTATCCCATGCCACGCACAGATGAACTATTAGAGAAACTGGGAAGGGCCCAGTTCATCTCTACCTTGGACTTAACCAAGGGGTACTGGCAGGTACCGCTAGATGAATCTGCCAAGGAAAGGTCAGCCTTCATCACACATCTCGGGCTGTATGAATTTAATGTACTTCCTTTCGGGCTGCGAAATGCACCCGCCACTTTCCAAAGACTTGTAGATGGTCTCCTAGCGGGATTAGGAGAATATGCAGTCGCCTACCTTGACGATGTGGCCATATTTTCGGATTCCTGGGCAGACCACCTGGAACATCTACAAAAAGTCCTTGAGTGCATAAGGGAGGCAGGACTAACTGTTAAGGCTAAGAAGTGTCAAATAGGCCTAAACAGAGTGACTTACCTTGGACACCAGGTGGGTCAAGGAACTATCAGCCCCCTACAGGCCAAAGTGGATGCTATCCAAAAGTGGCCTGTCCCAAAGTCAAAGAAACAGGTTCAATCCTTCTTAGGCTTGGCCGGTTATTACAGACGATTTGTACCGCACTACAGCCAAATCGCTGCCCCACTGACAGACCTAACCAAAAAGAAACAGCCAAATGCTGTTCAGTGGACCGGAAAGTGTCAGAAGGCCTTTAACAAGCTTAAAGCGACACTCATGTCTGACCCTGTACTAAGGGCCCCAGACTTTGACAAACCGTTCCTAGTAACCACAGATGCATCCGAGCGTGGTGTGGGAGCAGTTTTAATGCAGAAAGGACCTGATCAAGAATTCCACCCTGTAGTGTTTCTCAGCAAAAAACTGTCTGAGAGGGAAAGCAACTGGTCAGTCACTGAAAAAGAATGTTATGCCATTGTCTACGCTCTGGAAAAGCTACGCCCATATGTTTGGGGACGGCGTTTCCACCTGCAAACCGACCATGCTGCACTAAAGTGGCTTCACACCGTCAAAGAAACTAACAAAAAACTTCTTCGGTGGAGTTTAGCTCTCCAAGATTTTGATTTCGACATCCAACACATCTCAGGAGCTTCTAACAAAGTGGCTGATGCACTCTCCCGTGAAAGTTTCCCAGAATCAACTGGTTAAAATCGTCCTTGAGATGTGGAAAATATTGTTAGTCTTTATGTACTTGGTAGTATATTTAGAGATGCATGTGTCTTATTAACTCTGTTTTCCTAGAGCTCCAGGAAGAAATCCCAGCCAGTGTTTCACCCTAGCTGAGATTTGGGGGGCGTGTCATAAATATAAAGGGAAGGGTAAACCCCTTTGAAATCCCTCCTGGCCAGGGGAAAGCTCCTCTCACCTGTAAAGGGTTAAGAAGCTAAAGGTAACCTCGCTGGCACCTGACCAAAATGACCAATGAGGAGACAAGATACTTTCAAAAGCTGGGAGGAGGGAGAGAAACAAAGGGTCTGTGTCTGTCTGTAGTCGTCTTGGCCGGGGACAGAACAGGAATGGAGTCTTAGAACTTTTAGTAAGTAATCTAGCTAGGTATGTGTTAGATTATGATTTCTTTAAATGGCTGAGAAAAGAATTGTGCTGTATAGAATAACTATTTCTGTCTGTGTATCTTTTTTGTAACTTAAGGTTTTGCCTAGAGGGGTTCTCTATGTTTTTGAATCTAATTACCCTGTAAGATATATACCATCCTGATTTTACAGGGGGGATTTCTTTATTTCTATTTACTTCTATTTTTTATTAAAAGTCTTCTTGTAAAACACTGAATGCTTTTTCATTGTTCTCAGATCCAAGGGTTTGGGTTTGTGGTCACCTATGCAAATTGGTGAGGCTTTTTATCCAACATTTCCCAGGAAAGGGGGGGTGCAAGTGTTGGGAGGATTGTTCATTGTTCTTAAGGTCCAAGGGTCTGGGTCTGTAGTCACCTAGGCAAATTGGTGAGGCTTTTTACCAAACCTTGTCCAGGAAGTGGGGTGCAAGGTTTTGGGAAGTATTTTGGGGGGAAGGACGCGTCCAAACAGCTCTTCCCCAGTAACCAGTATTAGTTTGGTGGTGGTAGCGGCCAGTCTAAGGATAACGGGGGTAATATTTTGTACCTTGGGGAAGTTTTGACCTAAGCTGGTAAAGATAAGCTTAGGAGGTTTTTCATGCAGGTCCCCACATCTGTACCCTAGAGTTCAGAGTGGGGGAGGAACCGTGACAGACCCAGAGAAGGAGAACAGTCAATGGGAGCAGAGGGAAACCTTCCAAATTTGGGACCCTCCATCCAGATGATGTTGGGGTATCCTCTTGCACTGAGGTTACCTCTCTGTGGGAGGGAACTCCAGTCATTAGGAAAAGGCAGGTGTTAGTAATGGGAGATTCGATCTTTAGAAACACAGATAGCTGGGTTTGTGATGACCGGGAGAACCGTGTGGTGACTTGCCTGCCTGATGCGAAGGCTGCAGATCTCTCAAGGCATCTAGATAGACTTACATGTAGTGCTGGCGAGGAGCCAGTGGTTGTGGTACATGTAGGTACCAATGACATAGGGAAGGGTAGGAGAGAGGTCCTGGAGGCCAAATTTGGGCTGCTAGGAAAGAGACTGAAATCCAGGACCTCTATGGTGGCATTCTCAGAAATGCTTCCAGTTCCATGAGCAGGGCCCGGCAGGCAGAGCTTCAGAGTCTCAATGCGTGGATGAGAAGATGGTGTAGAGAGGAGGGATTTAGATTTATTAGGAACTTGGGAAACTTTTGGGATAGGAAAAAGAAAAGGAGTACTTGTGTCACCTTAGAGACTAACAAATTTATTTGAGCATAAGCTTTCATGAGCTACAGCTCACTTCATCGGATGCATTCAGTGGAAATGCATTGGGACAGTGAGAGCCTATACAGGAAGGATGGGCTCCACCTAAACCAAAGTGGATCCAAACTGCTGGCATTTAACATTAAAAAGGTTGCAGAGCAGTTTTTAAACTAAGAGATGGGGGAAAGCCGATTGCTGCAGAGGAGCACGTGGATCGGACAGAGACTTCTCTTAGAGGAGAGTCTATTGATAGAGATTCTCTAGGTTTTAGTCAGGAGGAGAGGATGGAAGAGGATAAAGTATGGGCCAGATCAGATGAGAAACATTCACATAAAAAAGAATCTGACACATCAGAAAAGGGCAGACAAATAAACAGTGACAAGTTTTTAAAGTGCGTGTACACAAATGCTAGAAGTCTAAATAATAAGATGGGTGAACTAGAGTGCCTCATGTTAAAGGAGGATATTGATATAATTGGCATCACAGAAACCTGGTGGAGAGAGGACAATCAATGGGACACAATCATTCCAGGGTACAAAATATATCCGAAGGACAGAACAGGTCGTGCTGGGGATGGGGAGGGGGAGTGGCACTATATGTGAAATAAAATGTAGAATCAAATGAAGTAAAAACCTTAAATGAATCCACACGTTCCACAGAATCTCTGTGGATAGTAATTCTGTGCTCTAATAAGAATATAACAGTAGGGATCTATTATCGACCACCTGACCAGGACAGTGATAGTGACTATGAAATGCTAAGGGAGATTAAAGAGGCTATCAAAATAAAGAACTCAGTAATAGCGGGGGATTTCAGTTATCCCCATACTGACTGGGTACATGTCACCTCAGGAAGAAATGCAGAGACAAAATTTCTCGGTACTTTAAATAACTGCTTCTTGAAGTGGCTGGTACAGGAACCCACCAGGGGAGAGGCAATTCTTGATTTAGTCCTGAGTGGAGCGCAGGATCTGGTCCAAGAGGTAACTATTACAGGACCGCTTGGAAATAGTGACCATAATAGAATAACATTTAACATTTCTGTGGTGGGAAGAACACCTCAACAGCCCAACATTGTGGCATTTAAAATAGATAAGGAAAGCAAAGGAACACATATATAGCCAGAAAGGGGATCTTTGCAAAAATGAGGAGGTTAGTTAAACAGAAATTAAAAGGTACAGTGACTACAGTGAAATCCCTGCAAGCTGCATGGACACTTTCCAAAGACACTATAATAGAGGCCCAACTTAAATGTATACCTCAAATTAAAAACACAGTAAAAGAACTAAAAAAGAGCCACCGTGGCTTAACAACCATGTAAAAGAAGCAGTGAGAGATAAAAAGGCATCTTTTAAAAAGTGGAAGTAAAATCCTAGTGAGGTAATTAGAAAGGAGCATAAACACTGTCAAATTAAGTGTAAAAATATAATAAGAAAAGCCGAAAAGGAGTTTGAAGAACAGCCAAAAACTCAAAAGGTAATAAAAAAATGGTTTTTTTAAGTACATCAGAAGCAGGAAGCCTGCTAAACAACCAATGGGGCTCCTGGACGATAGAGATACAAAAGGAGCACTTAAAGATGATAAAGTCATTGCAGAGAAATTAAATGAATTCTTTGCTTCAGTCTTCATGGCTGAGGATGTTAGGGAGATTCCCAAACCTGAGCTGTCCTTTGTAGGTGACAAATCTTCGGAATTGTCACAGAGTGAAGTGTCATTAGAGGAGGTTTTGGAATTAATTGAGAAACTGAACAGTAACAAGTCACCGGGACCAGATGGCATTCACCCAAGAGTGAATAAACTCAACTTGAAAGAACTCAAATGTGAAATTGCGGAACTATGGTTTGTAACCTGTCCTTTAAATCAGCATCTGTACCCAGTGATGGAAGATAGCTAATATAACGCCAATATTTAAAAAGGGCTTTAGAGGCAATTACAGACTGGTAAAGTCTAATGTCAGTACTGGACAAATTAGTTGAAACAACAGTAAAGAATAAAATTGTCAGATACACAGAAGAACATAAATTGTTGGGCAAAAATCAACATGGTTTCTGTAAAGGGAAATCATGTCTCACTAATCTATTAGAGTTCTTTGAAGAGGTCAACAAACATGTGGACAAGGGGGATCCAGTGGACATAGTGTACTTAGATTTCCAGAAAGCCTTTGACAAGGTCCCTCACCAAAGGCTCTTATGTAAATTAAGTTGTCATGGGATAAGAGGGAAGATCCTTTCATGGATAGAGAAATGGTTAAAAGACAAGGAACAAAGGGTAGGAATAAATGGTAAATTTTCAGAATGAAGAGGGGTAACTAGTGGTGTTCCCCAAGGATCAGTCTTAGGACCAATCCTATTAAACTTATTCATAAATGATCTGGAGAAAGGGGTAAACAGTGAGATGGCAAAGTTTGCAGATGATACTAAACTGCTCAAGATAGTTAAGACCAAAGCAGACTGTGAAGAACTTCAAAAAGATCTCACAAAACTAAGTGATTGGGCAACAAAATGGCAAATGAAATTTAATGTGGATAAATGTAAAGTAATGCACATTGGAAAAAATAACCCCAACTATATATACAATATAATGGGGGCTAATTTAGCTACAACTAATCAGGAAAGAGATCTTCAAGTCATCGTGGATAGTTCTCTGAAGACGTCCACGCAGTGTGCAGCAGCAGTCAAAAAAAGCAAATGGGATGTTAGGAATCATTAAAAAAGGGATAGAGAATAAGATGGAGACTATCTTATTGCCCTTATATAAATCCATGGTATGCCCACATCTTCAATACTATGTACAGATGTGTTCTCCTCAGATCAAAAAAGATATGCTGGCATTAGAAAAGGGTCAGAGAAGGGCAACTAAAATGATTAGGGGTTTGGAACGGGTCCCATATGAGGAGAAATGAAAGAGGCTAGGACTTTTCAGCTTGGAAAAAAGGAGACTAAGGGGGGACATGATAGAGGTATATAAAATCATGAGTGGTGTGGAGAAAGAGAATAAGGGAAAGTTATTTACTTGTCACCATAATATAAGAACTATGGGCCACCAAATGAAATTAATAGGCAGCAGGTTTAAAACAAATAAAAGGAAGTTCTTCTTCACACAGTGCACAGTCAACCTGTGGAACTCCTTGCCTGAAGAGGTTGTGAAGGCTAGGACTATAATAGGGTTTAAAAGAGAACTAGATAAATTCATGGAGGTTAAGTCCATTAATGGCTATTAGCCAGGATGGGTAAGGAATGGTGTTCCTAGCCTCTGTTTGTCAGAGGGTGGAGATGGATGGCAGGAGAGAGATCATTGCCTGTTAAGTTCACTCCCTCTGGGCACCTGGCATTGGCCACTGTTGGCAGACAGGATGCTGGGCTGGATGGACCCTTGGTCTGACCTAGTATGGCCATTCTTATGTTCTTATATGGTGACAACATTCTTTCCATTCTACTAGTATCTCTGGAGACTGTTAAACAGAAGCTACTGAAGTGAGACACTTCTAAATCGGCAGGTCTAGATAACTTGCACCCAAGAGTTTTAAGAGAGCTGGCCGAAGAGCTTGCAGGACCATTTAATGTAGCTTTTCAATAGTCTTGCAGAATTAGGGACATTCCAAATGACTGGAATAAAGCTAATGTTGTGACAATTTTTAAAAAGGGTAAATGGAATGACCTGGGGGAATTATAGCACTGTCAGCTGGACATCAATCCCAGGCAAGACAATGGAGTGGCTGGTATGAGACTCAATTAATAAAGAGTTAAAGGAGGATAATGTAATTAATGCAAATCAACATGGGTTTATGGAAAGTAGATTGTCAAATTAACTTGATTTATTTGATATGATACAAAACTACTCAAGATAGTTAAGTCCCAGGCAAACTGCGAAGAGCTACAAAAGGATCTCACAAAACTTGGTGACGGGGCAACAAAATGGCAGATGAAATTTAATGTTGATAAATGCAAAGTAATGCACATTGGAAAACATAATCCTAATAATACATATACAATTATGGGGTCTAAATTAGCTGTTATCACTCAAGAAAGAGATCTTGGAGTCACTGTGGATAGTTCTCTGAAATCATCCACTCAATGTGCAGCGGCAGTCAAAAAAGGGAACAGAATGTTGGGAATCATGAAGAAAGGGCATGGTTCACTTGATGATAAACTGTCTGTTCATTCCCTTTGGGGCACCTGCCATTGGCCACTGTCAGAGGACAGGATACTGGGCTTGATGGACCTTTGGTCTGACCCAGTATGGCCGTTCTTATGTTCTTATATTACAAGTTTGATAGATAAAGGTAATAGTGTTGATGTACCATACTTAGAGTTTTGTAAGGCATTTGACTTAGTCCTGCATGACATTTTGATTTAAAAAATTGGAATGATATAAAATTAACATGATACACTTTAAATGAATTAAAAACTGGCTAACAGGTCTCAAAATGTAACTGTAAATGAGGAATTGTCATAAGACTTCTTTAGACAGAAGGTTAACCTGTTGTTAGGTCTCTAGAAAGCATCTTATGATTTTGTTTTATATTAAACCTTTTGTTTCCATTATTCTTACTATCTCTTGAATTTTGAATATTTGATAATAAACTTATCCTTGATTTCACTATAGATATAGCTCAGTGCTGTGGTATTAAGCTGGGGCTGATCCTGAGTTGAACCATACAAGCTGGGGTGTGCACTGATCCTCTGGGGACAGCAGACCTGGTATTTCTGTGAGTATTCAGTGGATGAGGGGCTGGATGCTATAGGGAAATGCTTCAAATGGGCTCGGGCTTGTTAATCTGCAAGACAAAGTAGAGGCTGGCATAGCCCAGAGGAGAGTGTTTGGCTGGCTAACAGACTGGTGGTGTTAGTGAGTTGACACCCAGTTAAGCCCAAGCAAGTCTCCCTCTAACTGGAGGTGGGGCAGTAACAATGTGACCCACAGTCCTGGGCACTATGAGAACTGTCACTGCTTTCTCTCCCCCACATACAAAAAAGAAAGCTTTGGAAAACACTGAAGAAACTTTAAAATAGACAATAAAGATGAGGAAACAATATAACCATGAAGATTTTAAATGTAACATGTAATTCAGCTACTGTAATAACCAATCCAAATCCAATACATTCAATGGAATAGATAAGGCTGCTGTAACCGGAGCGTTTTAAATGTACTGGAGAATTTTCTCGGAAGATTTTGAAGCTACCCTCCATGACCATGTACAAAGGGAAACAAACCTAGAGGAATTAGGTCCGTCCACATGGAAAGTGAGAGAACAGCACTTATTCCCATGGAAGGTCCTCCATGATATACTGTGGGATCAGAGCTCTGTGAGTCAGGAGGAGCTGAGGGAAGAATGGTTGGGATGAAACAGGAAATGACTGAATCCCTACCACATCTTCTGAAATTTCCCTGATGCCAACCTCATCACTATTACATTATCCAGGGTCTTCCACACATCAACTTCCCTGAGAAAGTCTTTGCTGGCAATCACCAGTGTGGGCTTTGTGGAAGCATGACTCCTCATATAGATGTTCTGCCATGTGGGATGCACTGCCTCAGGGGCAGTGAGAACTTGAGGCCTCACAGATCACAAAACACTTCCAAATCTTGATGTTGAGCCCCCTGTCTGCCTATAGGATACAAATAGGGGACCATCTGGAGGAAACCATGAGGTAGACCTTGCAGAATAAATTATACTTTCCAGGAAACTCTGCTAGTTTTTCTGCACAAGGAGACAATATGATCTGTTGTAATCACAGAAACACTTATCAAAGCAGCTTTGAGAAGATAGATGTGCATGGGAAGAAAAACACATGAATTCTTCTGAAAGTAACTGTTAAATGTTTGTCCTTCTCCAGCTAGCTATATGATAATCATACTATGGTGTGTACCTGAAATCTTATCCTCATCTACTGCTTCATTTAATAGGTTATGGTTTTATAGAACTACTGTTTTTTAAAGATTAAAAGAAAGACATTCAGAAGAACTAGCACTATGTGACATTTTCTTTTTCCCCAAGCGCTAATGTGCGTTTTCTTAAAACACAGGTTCAAAATAAAACACCGTAAAGAAAAAAAACATAAATCCTTGTTGTGCAAGGGTACCGGATGCAATGTTTTACAGGGTAATTGGAATGACACAGCTAAAACTCAGTGTAATTGTTTGAAAAATTAGAGGTAGGAGTTTAAAATACATGCTTAGTATCCAGCTTACATACTTTAAAAGTGTCCTAGACAAAAAGTAGCTTGGCACATTTGTTCATCAGTTAATTTTCTCTCATGTTTATACTGCTTACATTGTTGGGTGGGAAGACTGTGATAGCAGAAGCGACTAAGCTAATCATAATACCTTTGACAAATTACATGAATGAAGGAAGGGGTTCTCCCAGACGTTTTCCTTACATGCAGTTAAAGAAAGATTGCATCAAAGGAAACCCCCAAGGCCTTATAGAAACCAGATTAGTATCTACTCTATAGATACCTCCAAGTAGCAGCCCAGATTTTTCAAGGGAGAGGAGTTAAAAACTTGTTTATCTAAAGGTCAGTTTTGTTAACACATTGTCTATTGGTGGATCTTGGAGACAAGACCTTCTACGGCTTTGAAATCATGAGTGGAAAAAAACAGATTTGAGTACTGCCCAGGGCATGATCAGAGTAATTAAGATCTAAGTTACTAATGCTATTTTTAGGTAGAATAACATAAGGAATGTGGAAAAAAAAAAAAAAAGGAACATGATGCTGTAGATCAGTACAGCTACAGTAGGAGTCATTATAATAATTATCTGTGACTTTCCCACCAGATAAGTTTCACATCAGTATAATATAAAGGATCAGTAATAACCAAAATTGCCCAAGAGGCAACACTACATATTTTAAAAAATATTTTTTTGCTGTTTGCATATTTGCTCATGACATCATAATTACTTATCTGATGATAATGCACCATTTCCAACATCATGTACAGTATAAATGTAACCATGTTTATAGTCATCCTTTTTTAAATTGGGGGTAATTATGTTTAATTTTATTCTGCTTTGCTAAAGCAAGACAGCACAAAGGAAATACGCAGTTCAGCAGCTATCCTAACAGGAGTTAAATGGTCCCACGTGCTCTTACTACCTAACTATGCTAAACCAATCTGTAATCCAATGGCCATTTTCTAGATTACAAGTAATCCGAATGCCAAAGGGAACCGAAGTCAATGTCCTCCTTTGTTCCAATAGGTCAATTATTCTTTTTTCATAAGGAATTAAAAAAAACACTCATTCTGTGGGGCTTGCAAGCACTTTGAAATTCCTAGGATTGGGATCAACAAAGCTATTATCGCTCTTCTGGAAAGGCAGAGATCAGGCTTTACAAGATTATGCAATGGGGTTACTCAAAGAACAAAGGTCTATAGTAAGATCGAGATGCTTTCTTGTACTTCCTCTACTTGTCCTTACATGCTTGAACCCACACTCTTTGAAACACTGTATATAGTACATGCTCTGCATGTCAGATGTACCAATGACTGAACAGTGAGTGTATAACTGATTTTTATGATGCACATTGAAGTCATAAGGATAAACAATAATGATAAACAAAAAGGATCATAAGGATAAACAAAAAACAAGCCTATAGGGCTAGCCACTGAGGCTAATGCATTCAGTTATACCCATTTTTAACCCAGAATTCAGATAAGAATGTCAATAATTTTAGTAGAATGAAAGAGTTTTAAATTTGAGCCCTGTCCCCCCAGAAATTCAGGGTTCACAGCTGAACAACAGAGTGGACTCCTCGGGGATGACACTCATGTTCCTCCATAGAAAGATTTATCTAGCTATTTTCTACCTTGACTGTGCACACAATTTTTTACACTCAAGATGAGCCTACAAAATGTACATTCCAGTGAATCATAAAAACAATGGGCTGGATTCTGTGCAGTGCCTCTGAGGAAGTACAGCAGATTCAGCGCAGGAAAGAGAAGACTACGGTGGTTTTAAAAGCTTTGTAGAAAAAGCTGGACCAAACCAAGTCTCTGGATTAGATTCTCATTTACACTCAGGTCCTTTTCATGCTCTAGAAGCACATAGTCAGAAATTAAATTTATACCCATATTAAGACAATTTTGCAATGCCAGAGTGGTGTAAAGGGACTGACCTGTAAAGAATAACATCCTCTAGTCTCAGAGTAACAGCCGTGTTAGTCTGTATTCGCAAAAAGAAAAGGAGTACTTGTGGCACCTTAGAGACTAACCAATTTATTTGAGCATGAGCTTTCGTGAGCTACAGCTCACTTCATCGGATGCATACCGTGGAAACTGCAGCAGACTTTATATACACACAGAGAATTTGAAACAATACCTCCTCCCACCCCACTGTCCTGCTGGTAATAGCTTATCTAAAGTGATCATCAAGTTGGGCCATTTCCAGCACAAATCCAGGTTTTCTCACCCTCCACCCCCCACACACAAATTCACTCTCCTGCTGGTAATAGCCCATCCAAAGTGACAACGCTCTACACAATGTGCATGATAATCAAGTTGGGCCATTTCCTGCACAAATCCAGGTTCTCTCACCCCCTCACCCCCTTCCAAAAAACACACACACAAACTCACTATCCTGCTGGTAATAGCTCATCCAAAGTGACCACTCTCCCTACAATGTGCATGATAATCAAGGTGGGCCATGTCCAGCACAAATCCAGGCTTTCTCCCCCCCCCCCTTTTTTTTTTCCCAGGGACACACACACACACACAAACTCACTCTCCTGCTGGCTTGATGATCGCATCCTCATTCGCATTTTCAACTGCCATTTTTAACAGGATCTCCTGAGCTGCTGCAGGGCTATCCACCTGTCGGAGGATAGCCTCCTGCAATCTATTGGTAAAATCCATAAAGGACTCTGACGCACCCTGACGGATACTGGCAAAGCTTTTGGTAGGCTTGCCCGAATCCGGGACCTTCTGGAAAGCATGCTGGGCGCAGGTGGAAATATTGGGGAAGACGGCCTGAGGGAGTTGAGACGGGGGGAGGATGATCACACACCGGCTCCGGTGGGGAAGGCCAGGGAGGCGGTGGTAATAGAGGCACTGGGGGCGAAGCAGGGGGAGGAATGGTTGCAGGAGCGGATGGGGGTGGCGAGATTGGCAGCCCCTCTGTTGGTGCAGAAGAGGGTCTTTCCGAGGTGACATGCTGTATCACGTCGCGGCAGAGGTGCCAGGCATGTAAAGCCTGCACGGGCCCCCGAGGCTCCTTGTGCAATGTCTGGCCCAACCGCTCCCAGTCCGCTAGCTTAAGGGTTCCAGCTTCAGGGTACCACGGGCATTGGGCACTCACCTCCTGTAGCAGGAGAGTGAGTTCTCGAGTGGGGCAGTCATGCTGAGCCTAACGCAGCAAATACTGTAGCTCACTGCGGTGTTGCACTTGCAAAGCAGAGAGGGAGCTTCCCATACTTACCACAATGAAAAATACTCACTGGGATCCGTGAAGCGGATGAGTGACGCGTCTGAAACCCTTGCCGGGCGAGGTGAGTGCTGAGGGCCCCACGTTGGGCGCCAGTTGTGGCGGTTCAGTAGAAGACAGGACACGGCTTTAGGCAAGAAAGCAGGCTGGTCTGCTGACGGGATTGCCCCCATCAGCTTTTCCAGCTCTCCTTTTATTTCTCTCCCCCCTGCGCAATACATACGCCGACCGCAGAAGGCATCAACAAAGGAAATAAAATGACTTTGATTAATATTCTTATTTACCAGCCTCTATCTACTACAATCCTTGTTCTCAGGCCTTGAGCCCAGGCCAAGGAAGCTTCCCACGGTTCATGTCCTTTAGTTGACTTCCCATGGTCCATGTCCTTGGACGGAGCAGTGTGTGCATCGCTCCTACACAACAGTCAGGGTGTGCCCTGAATGTTTCCAGGTGCATGAATGCTACATGAACCCTTCATAGAGGCCCCACTGTGCTAGGCCCTGTACAAAAACAGAGGGTATGTCTACACTTCAGGCTGGAGGTATAATTCTCAGCTCGAGGAGACACAAACACAGGTATGAGCAGTAAGAAACACAGTCTGTGCCATGGGAGATTTTACAATCTAAATAGACAACACAGCCAAAGAGATGGAAACAAAGAGTTAAGTGACTTACCCAAGATGACAAAGCAGATCAGTGGCACATCCAAGAATAGAACCCTAGTCTCCCAAGGCCCATTCCAGTAGCCTATCCATTGGACAACAGCCTCTTTTTTTTCTTTTCTTTTTTTTTGGGGGGAATACAGTGGATTAGGTCTAGGATTTCCCCCGCGCCCTCCCCCACCTCCCCGCCTTTTTAAAATGGGATGGCCTGGAAGCCTTCTTTTTTTAATACAAAGGATTTTTCAGTTCACTGGAATACGCGCTAAGAAATAAATCCCTAACAGCATTGTAAAAAAAAAAAAAAAGGCTTGTTAGCCATTACACACCCACCCAGCCTATAAGGCATTCAAATGAGTTCAATCAAGTCAATTTGCATAAAGTGCACACAATAAGGCCATGTAATTTGCACATTTTATTGTAAAGTAAAAGCACTTCTCATGTCAGTATTCAAAGCTTTTAAAAGCAAAGTTCTGTGCACAGTGAGTATTTCATAGGAAAGGCTGCAGGATAGATAGTATTCATAAAATACATTTTACCTAAATTGGTACTGTCTTTAGTAATAAAACCGTCTGGAATAGATGTTGACAAGTGGAAATTATATTAAAAACCTGCATGAATTCAACATATTCATGGCCATGTTACTGTCATTTCTATTTCTTATTATATTTGAGCAAACTAAATAAAGTGTATTTTGTCCCAAATTGAAATTTACAATATTGAATCCTATCCTGCAGATTTTACACCTGTGAAACTCTCTCATTGATTTCAAAGGAAATTTCACTTGAGAAAGGACTGTGGGATCAGGCCTATTATTTACATAACTATAAATGCCAAAGTGTAAGCCTCAATTTGAACATTATAAATATCTTCCACACAAAAATACACTAATTTTGTGTTCATAGGCAGCTGTTGGAACCATTATTTCTAAGCTCAAGATCTATTTACATTTTAAAAAGAATACTTAAAATACATCACCCTATATTGTGGGGCAGGTCCACAGCGGCTATAACTTGTCATGGCTCCACTGAAGTCAAAAGACCTATGACGATTTACAGCAGCTGAGGATCTGCCCCTGTGGCTAATATTTATATGTGCATACACAGACAGCAATTGAACTAAACACATTTTCCATTCTGTAGAAAAAAAGGAAAAATCTCATTTAGGTCACTGTGCAGGAATATAGGATTTGAAAATATGTCTGTGGAAGGATCAAAATTTCCTCATATTTGTGCTCATCATTGTGTGTGTGTGTATATTTGTATGTATACATTTAATAGATTACTAAAGTTACAAAGGCAAGCTCTAAAATATGAGGAAATGCCAGGATTACAGTTGCCTGGGGGTGTGGGGATTATTATCTCTATTATACAGATAGGAAACAGTATTTATTGTGGACATAGGATACACGACAGTGGGATACTGTTTAGAACTCTTTCCTTCCAAAGAATTTCAGAATTTCAGTCGAGGCTATGCCTGAGAACACTAAATACTGTACTATGTCAGGTCTGTTTATAAACTCCTCCAGGCTATTTTTGACAGGTCATTCAGCTGTGCTGACCAAAAAAAGTTACGTACATTTCTAAGACATCACAACTATTTGGCAATATTTTATCAAGGAGGGTTGTCTGATCAGATTGAACTATTAACATCTAGCCTGTTTAGTTTGTTTTGCTGTGACTTGTGTCATTTTTAAGAAAGAGTTTGAAGAGCCCTGCATGGACATCACAGCAGGTAAATGAGAGCCAGGAAGCACTGATATATCTTCCTAACTCTGCCTTTTATTCATTATGCAACTTCAGGCCAGTCACTGCAATTCTCAATGCCATAATTTCCTCATCAGCAAAATGGAAATAATAGCTATCCTCCTTTGTAAAGCAACTGGAGCTTTTCTTAATAAAGACGCTACATAGGTGTGAATAATTATCATTCAGATACCTATACTTACCTTGGAATGAAATTTCCAGCAAAGGTATGAAACAATCCCTCCAGCCCTTTCAAATGTATACTACATCTACAAACCCAAATATATTGGAAGTCTTCTCCTGCTCCCAGGGAAGTCAATGGCAAAACTCCCATTCACTTATATGCATGGGATTGATAAGAAACATGAGCCTGACCCTGGACTTTATTATAGCAATGCCAAGTAGCCATTATGTCATCTTAACCTACCAGTGGAGGATTACCCAATGTGAAGGACTCCACAACGTGGCATTGGGTTACCATAGCAGTTCCTATATGGCTCTGTCCTCTAGACCCTGGTATAGGTGGCCTTTCCAGGGAAAGAGGGGGCCCAGTTTTGCCAAAATTCGGGACAGCCGGGACAGGGCTTAAAAAAGGGACTGTTCTGGCCACAACAGGACGTATGGTCACCCTAGTGGGATGTCTCTATGCCAGTGATCTTCAGCTATTGGAAAGCCCCTTTGGGGCCAGGCTCACCCAGGCATAAACCTCACAGGAACCAGCCTAGCTCCTGGGCAGACCCTGAATCAGAAAGGGAATGAAGGTGGTGTTAAAAGCCACTTTTGCACCTCCACACAATTGAACTAGACTAAGCACTGCTCAGATGCTGACCCAGAGTAGGGTTTATAGCATAGAACTTTGCTGAGAAGCTGCCCTGATAGGAGACGTCCTTGGGGAGTAGTACCTTTATTATGGAAGCCAAACAGGAAAATAATTAAATTTTATAGAAGCCAACTTTGCTTTACAAAGCTATAGGGGAAAGTGATTCTGTGTCAGTGGCCGCAGCTTATAAATGAAGATATACTGTATTCTACAAAATGAAACTACCAGGGAAACGACAATGTATTCAACATGAATGCAGCTGCTTTCTATTTTGAATACAATCCAGTCAAACATAACGTAGTGCAGGAGGAAAAGAAAGTAAAATCCTGCTGTCAATGTCCACTTGCTTTTCTCCCTCTTGCTGTCCACGGGGGTAAGCATAGCCACCTTTGACGGCTCTGATAGGAGTTACTGTGTTCCCTCCATTCCCCACTTCACGTAATGATCTTCAGCCTGGCTGTCAAACACAATTATTTCTCTGGGTAACAATATGAAAGGCAGCTGCAGCAAGCGTGGAGGTCAGGCAAAGCAGGCCACGGATGCTACGGCACCTGCCTCTTGCACGTGAAAACAGAACAAATTACAACATTTGTCGCCAAGGAACTGAGCAGCAACACCATGTGGATGGCCTCACAAGTCACAGGCACCATTTTCATCATGTGCACGGTTATATCTTTTCAAATCTGGAGCAGGGAACAGATGTTTCATCAAAAGACACATTTAAAATAAAGATCATTATTCAGTAAGAAGCTTAATTACATAGGATTATTCAGGTCCACTTAATTGTTTGACAGTCTGAGCACCTCCCATGTATTTGTTACAGAGGCACCCATCTATTACTGGGTTACTAAACTCTGATAGCTTCAGGACAAATGTAGTTGCATAGTAATTCAGCCAACATCAATTCCTGATATCCAGCTAGAAGGGGGGAAATGTAAGTAATCATAGCAAGCAATAAAATATTGTCTTATTCCTATAGGCATTGTATTCTGTTCCATAAAATATTAATAGCCTGAACTACTAAAATGGAAACAAAACTAAGGGCTATTATGGTAATATAATTCAGCATTAGGCATATTTGAAACATTTCAGATCAATTAAACAGTAGACTATCCTCTGATTAGGCTGACCAAATGTCATACAAACCTAGGACTCTCCTATTTTCAGAGAGTCTGTCCTGAGTCTCCTATTTAGGCTTGCAACAGTTGGTAGCCTTTTTACCTCCGTGAGCTGTCAAAATACTCATACTTTCCTCACTCACAACCAAAACTCTCTCCAATACCCCTCAACTGTCCTGGCTTTGCATTTTGAAAATCCAATCACCTCACTTCTGATTACGTGACTGCGATTCAACTGCATTAAACCACTAGAAAATACATTTTATTTTTTCCTCTCTACAGATTTCAACAGTTAAATCCAAGTATGGAAAAAGCAATATATTGTTTCCTCACATATCTAAATCAACTTATTGCAGGGTACCAGCAAACCTAACCGCAAACTGTGTAGCTATGGGATATAAAAGTGGTATTAGAAACCTGAAGGTTAAATATTCTATCCTACAGTCCATCAAATAAGCACTATACTATGTGTAAGTGGCAAGTCACTGCAGATTTTTCTTTTAATAGAGTAGCTAAGAGTGATTTCATTGTGTATTACTGAAAAAAAAATGCCATGGAATTAACTTCACAAGAAGTTAAGTTTGTCATTTCAAAAAAATCCTTAGTTCAGACTAAGCTGCTAAATGTAACTTAAAGCTGGGAAAAGATGATTACTCTATAATGGCTCCATTCACATTCACAAAGTTGGGGTCATTTTAAACTATTGCTACATTTTGGAAAGCTGCCCAGAAAACTTTTGGTGTGAAAAATCGACAGAATGTCTTTGTGCTACATTAACTACAGTATTTAAAGGTAAATAATTCAGGTGCAGGCCTTCCCATATGCAAATTACAGTATATTGTGAGAACCATAAAGCCTTTCCACAACCTTGCTCTAATCTATTTAAAATAGATTAATGCTGCTCAAACAATCAGCAACTACAACAACAAAATGAAATTTAAAAAAATCTTGTTTTGCTACTATTAGGAGGCAACAAAGAGAGAGCCTGCTTACATAGCAGAAACCAAGGATATAGCTGTTGCATTAGTTTTATTTAATACAGAGCAACAATTTTGTAAACCTAGATAGGCACTAAGAGCACCTTACCAAGAAAACTATGAAGATTTACATTATGTTCCACATGAATGGTTTCAAGACACACTAAATGCTTCCCATTTACAGCTTGCAAGCAATTTAGAGAGGCCTTCAGCTAAGCATATGTCCAAGTTCTATATAAGTTATCATATGCTACGGTGACACTATGACTGATCACACTCACGCACTGCTTCTCTCTGTAAATGGGCTTTCTTATAATGGAAATGTTTAGTTCCAAGCAGCATATATGTTACACGTTATTAATGGCTGAAACAGATGCTTCTTTCCAGTGAAAGGGGTTTGTTTTTACATAAAGCAAGTCCTCTTGTAAATCTGAATCTTTTATTTGGTTGCATTTCAGTATGAGGGATAATAATAAAAAAACCCTTCCTACTCTGCATTATACTACAGAAGCATTTGCATTTTTAATTTGTTACATAGAAACAAATTTATATACATAAGCACCCATTTTATTACGCATTTTATATGACTCCATTTGTTTGTATTGTAGATTGCACAGTTTCTTAATCACTGCTAAGCGTAAAGTACCCTATCACTAAAGTAGTCCTACAATAAAATACATGATGTGGTCTACAAATGATGGCAATTAATTTCATGACAGAAATGTTGCATTTATGTTGTGGTTTATGTTCAATTAACACTTGGCCGCATTAATGCAGAACTTCAGTTTAGCTTTGCACCAGATATTAAATAAAAATGAAGTACCCTAAAAAGGAATGATTGCCTGTGCTAAACAGAATAAGAAACAATTTATTTGGGGGTTGCCTCCACAGAATCACCTGAGATACTCATGAGGAATTCCAAATGGGACCATCATGTTTTTGAAAGGAAAAGAAATGATTTACCTTTTCATGCATTTTTTGTGAAAATAATTGTCTCCATGCACATGACAGAACAATAGTTCTAAAGCTGGAGCAGCTGCACCTCATGACAACCAGATTATTAGCAGAGGGAAGACATCTCTAAAAATAAGTCACTCATTTATTTCATTAAATACAAACAAGCCCAGTTTCAGAGATGGGAAGCACATGAGAGCACATGGGGAGTGGAAACAATGGTTATGATCCTTTTTGATGCAAAACATGTAACAACAATAATCAGATTTACTAGATGCTATTTTCTAGATGTGTAAAGCTAGCTATGAGAAAAATTTACTAGAAAAGATGGTTTAAACTGATCTGCTGAACCAGCTTTTTCTGTTCATAGCAAAGTGTATGTTTTGAATTTGAGTACCTCAGAGGTTAAAACTAATTCAACTGCAAACTATGTGATTGCAGGGTAGATCTCACCTGATTTTCTCCCAGCCTGTTTCCTTAGCCCTCAAATAAATATCTGAACAACTATTCCATGGCTGTAAAATATTTGAACCTGAAAGTAGGTTAGTATCATTAAACAATTCCAGGTCTACAGCGTTATTGAAATCTACTTAAAGTCAGGAGACAAATTTATGAATTAAAATGTTGCTTTTTTTCAGATCATAGAGCTGTGCAAGTTTATAAATAACCCCACACAGACTGTTTGGCAAACCTCCTGAAAAGCTCTGTGGGCCACTAAATCTCATCATGTGAATTTTGCATTAGAAAATGTGTTTGGAGAGGAACTTAAAGAGTCCAGCTGGTGAAAAAAATCACTTTGTAAAACCACAGTATTGAATAAAACTGTAAAAATTTCCTCTGATATTTACATTTCATTTCAAGTGGATTACATTTGCTTAATCATATTGGCTCAGAGCATCCCCTAACACAGGAAGACCCATGGGAAGGAGGCTTTGGAGGTGAAAAGCTCCACAACACTCCCCTCATCTCATCCCATGTCATGCCATTGAGGGGAAAAGGGAGAGACAGGGTTTGCTCCCTCATGGGAACAGTTGCAGGACTCAGATACAAAGCTGGTGGATCCCACAGGAAGCAAGGGCCATCTGTGCAAAGTCCCCATGGAGCCGTTTTCCCTAGCTTTAGCAGCATGAATCCATTGTATTATCTTTTGGGGAATTTCCACAGGAATGGGACTGGGAGTTATAGGAGAGACAATATAAATCCCTCCACCAGTCCCGACCATGGCCCACGCACTTTTCCTCCTACTCCAAACTAGTTGAATGCTCTCTTACACATTTTGGGGGTAAGAAGAGAGAAGGGCATATTGGAGGCGTCTGACCCTTTCCCCTCCTTCCTGCAGGAGAGAGTAGATGTGAGTGACCCCAGGGTCCTTCCATGTCCAGTTTGGGGCAGGGGTGGGGAAATTCTTCCCATTAAAACTTGTCTTTTTGCATTATGAAGATTTTTTGGAGGAGGGATTTGTTGACCATTTGCCTCCAGTCTTCATTAGCTGTGTGGTCTGTCAGTCAATGCTGTTGTAGATTATTAAATCAAAACATTCTTTATTAACCCCACCTTTGTATAGTCAAGGAACATGCACTTGCACACAGATGAAAACTATTAAAATATACACTCTTATGTTAATATTCAACTGAAAAATACGTGCTGCATTTTCACTCAGAACTGAGCTGGAAATCAGATTTCAGCCTCAGCTTACTATGAGAATCACTACTCAGGTCTCTATTCAGTCCTTACCTAATCCATTGGTCAGTGTATATTGGACAACACTCTCTGTGTCTGAGAGCACATTACATCCACCACCATTCATGGAATGAGTCTCTTTTATTCATGCTTTCAGCTCTAACAGTCCCTAATTCAATCTTCCCTGGATCAGCCAAGATGCTGGCCAACACATTAACTCAGGAAAATCTCCCATAGAAGATCAGCTCTAGGGCTTAATGTGGGTAAAACGTCTAGCACAATGAGGCCCAGAGCCCTGCTAGCACAATCCAAATGATAGTAATGCACATACAGTGATATGAATATATGAAGTCCCATGTGGAAGGATTATTAATAATTAGATATTTATAAAGCACCATATATACACTCAGATGAAAGACCAATTACTGACTATGCTGATTATTATTATTACACTGACATTTTCTTCTGCAGTTTGATGAAGGCTGATTCCATTTCTCTGGGCCCTGCTCTTGGGGCCACATTCTCCATGGCGTGACACCAATTTTATGCCAGTATAACTTCAAAGGAATTATAGTTGAGACTCCGAACCTTTTCTTAGTTTGCAATACTATAGGCTTAATTTGACACTCAGATAGTGTGTGTCTAAATTAGTCTAATCACACACCAGTCTAAATTAGCAGTAACTCAATGGCTTACACCAATGTAAAACTGTTGTGAGAATTAGGCCCCATGTATTTGAAAGATGTTTAAATGACTTTTACTGGGCAGACTTTGCCCTTTTACTGAAGACATAAATTAGTTTAGTTTATGAAAACAAATCCCTTTTACTGCTACTATATACATCCTGTTATAGAGTACGTATTTTACTGATAATTTACTGTATAGTCTATATTTATGTGATTTATAGTGTATATTATACTGCTGTACATCATAGTTTATTGCTATTATATTGTTTTTAAGAACAAGCACTAAATCAGGATTTGTTTTCTATTTTCTTCTTACTGATAATATTGCTCAAGGAAAACAGCTTGTGTCACAAGCTAGGCTTGCACTACAGGATGTCAAGTGAGATACAATAAAACTTACTTTGACAGAAAATTTACCAGACATGACAATAGGAGGAAGGAAGGAAGGCATCAGGGAGCGACAAGGATGTACACATACTTGTGTATTCCACACCACCACAAATTTTTTTAGAAATTACTTTTTCATATAGAGGACACAAAGGGTTTGGTCCTTCCTGGCAGCCAGGAGGCAGAAAACAAACCCATTGAAGATTTTCAAATTGTTTATAGACGGTCCTCCAGGAGTTGACTGGAAAATAATTTTGTCTTTCAGAGACAGCTAACACCTACCTGAGGGTCTTGTGGTTGAAAAAAACCTAACAACAACAACAAAAAATGATTTCACTTTTGGTACTTGAATGTCTTATTGTTCAGTACTTAGTGGAAGCTCTTAAATTGCTCATTTGGCAGAGAAAGAAAGCTATTCCTCCTCCCACCACAGTGTACTGAGATTTTAGGAGGAGGGCCTTTATTTTGTTTTCTAAACTCACAGCTTCAGTTAAGAATGTCTCTCTCCTCCACATGACCTCTCAAGCCAGCCTCACTGCAGTATTGATACCCTCAGTTTTTCCCTATTAACACACGAAATTGTCTCTTTTCCTTGTCACCACCAGCAGCATTACCTCATACTGTGTAGATAGATGCCCCCTCCCCTCAGAAATCACTTCTGAACCCAGATCTCTTGTGTAACAGGGCAGTGCCTGTGTATGTCAACAGTTATGCTGAACCTGAGAATTTCATATAAATACTTTGGACCAGCTCCATCTCCCAGCAACTTAAGGGGGAACTGGATCAAACTTTTGGGGCTTTATTCTCCTCTCTGTGGGCACAGTCCTAAGCACAGCACTGAACCAGATGCATAACTTTAAGTATATGAATAGTCCCATTAAAGTTAATGGCACTATTCATATGTTTAAAGTCAAGCACATGCTTAAGTTATTGTTGTACTGGGACTTTAAAACACAGAAGTCCAATTAAGAAAACATGGGAGTTATGTAGTTTATGAATGAATGAGAGTGCTTGATATCTTTTTTTAAAAAGTGTTAGTGTTGTGTAATAGAATGTACATTTCTATTCACAGTTTAATTTAATATTCTGTACATATTACCTGTGATGAGACATGAATCAGAAGTTTGCACAGCAAGCTTTGAGAGTGTGAAGTGTTAGTGCTAGAATAAGAACACTCTGACAACCAAGTAAGCGTGAAAACAGAAAGTAATAATGACTTCAAAATAGTCTAGCGTTAATGAACAGAAGAGTT
Organism: Lepidochelys olivacea; assembly: GCF_965140295.1. Lineage (NCBI taxonomy): Eukaryota > Metazoa > Chordata > Testudines > Cheloniidae > Lepidochelys > Lepidochelys olivacea. Next base: position 79,771,166 of record NC_140415.1, on the reverse strand, counting down.
AAGGGTATGAGGTGAAACTAAGTGAGATTTTTTTACACTAATATCACACGTATAATGTCTCTTATTTCAAAACTATATTCCAACTACAGATGACCTGATTTTAGAGCTGTTGAGCACCCACAACTCCTGTTGAAAATCAATGGAAGTTGAGAGCTGTGGCTGTTCAACAACTCTGAAATATCAGATTTCACATGCTCTCACACACAAATAACTTCACCGAAGTGGCTGTCACTGAAAATTCAGCCACCTTTGGGGTAAGACAGCAACACTTCAACAACAGCTCATAACAGAATACTGCATCCAACTGGAGTTAGAGGTAGAATTTGGGGTAAAAAAATGTAATTAATCAAATTGAAATTGAGCCTGGACACTGCGGTCTCTAATTTATTTCCCACAAACTTGTGCCTGCTACTGTTTACACACAAAGTTGAATGCATCACACATATAACTATTGCCTTTGGGAATATAAATGAGGATTTGCAGGTGCATATTGATTAGTTGGGTATCCAACTACTTGGCTTTTTGCACAAATGAGGTAACTGTAGTTGGTAATAGTGGCATGTAAATTTGGCCTTTAATGATCACAAGAGTGCCTCATTTTATATATATTTCAAAAGTCAGAAATTGGAGCTAGACTAGTCCCTGCTGAAAAGATTAACCTGAGAACTGATTGAATTATTCATTGCAAATAAATTAGTAGATTAATTTGGCCCTTTTTTCTCTTCCCAAATTGTTTGTGAATCTACCTGATTCCTATAGGTTTGTATTATTCATAATTATTACCTGAATAGTTTGGCTGAAAATTGTTCCTCTGATGGGTTATTCAAACACTGTTCACTTTGACTATTTGCTGTTTGTTATTTGTGGTCTGTGATGAGCCACTTAAATCATATGATATTTTTTCTGATCATTGATTGGATGCCTGAATTTTTTTCAAATACAGGAGAATAATGAATTACAGCGCAAATAACGCACAGTGAATAGTAAATATCACACATGAATATCCTTCTATAAATGTGAATACAGGTGTTAATATGAAGAAAAGCTACTCTCCATGCATTTACCCTATCAAAAACCTAGTAGTGTGAAATTTTAGGAACACTGTTTTTTTGAAGTATTTAGTCAGCTCTGTTTAATATTATAGATTCTTGTTCTGCAACAGTGTGGCAATAAGTAAGTCATCTTAATGCAATCACAAATGTTGAATCTCTCTAATCACACAAGTCATTGACTTTAATAAGCAAACATCGTAGAAACACAGGGTTAGAAGGAACCTCGAGGGTCATCTAGTCTAATCCCCTGCCAAGATGCAGGATTTGTTGTGTCTAAACCTCCAAGACAGATGGCTATCCAGCCTCCTTTTGAAAGCCTCCAGCAAAGGAGCTTCCACAACTTCCCTAGGCAGTCTGTTCCATTGTCCTGTTCTTACAGTTAGGAAGTTTTTCTGAAATTTAATATAAGCACATTCATACATATAATTATTCAGTGTTATCACTGAATAACGCTACTGAACACTGAATACACTACTGAAATCCAGAGCCCTTGCATCACTGTACCACATTCCGTTCATCCACTTGTTTTGCAATTAGCTTGTGAAAAGCAAGCTGTTTTCTGGGCCGGATCTGTTCTTTTTAAGTCCATGCTGTTTGGTGCTCAGTTTTCTGTTGTTATCCTGCAGCTACTTATAGATTCTCTTTTTCATGGAGGCAATAGCACAGTGATTTAAGCAATAGTTAGCATTGCTGTAAATGGAGCTACCAACCACATTTGGTAGATATCTATTGATGCTACCAGTTGGTAAACACAGAACAGAGGTCACTATTTAGTTATGTTTCCGAAGTTAAGAAAACCTCTATTTGTTCTGTACTTGTTCTGTGCCACTTTTCTGCTGTGTCATTTCTCTGAGCTCTGCCATGACTTTGTACTCCATTGTATTGCCCAGGTTTCACTTGACTTAATTTTGAGTGTAAGGTCAACTGACCTAATGATTTTTTTTAAAAAAAATCACAGTTTTAAAATTTTAAATATGAAAATTCCATCCAACTTTTCCTTTGTTTGTCTTATCTTGTTTTGCTAGTGGTTCCAGAAGCTTTGAAGAAGTTTGGAATATTAAGTTACAAATATCATTTGTATGTATCATATCAAATACTGTGTCCACAAAAGTACCTATTTTTAAAAACAATCAAAATTCAGGTTGCCTTAAAGGATTTTTTAGCTTTTATGCAAGTTGTGTACTTTGTATCAAACAATGTTTAATCACACGAAATGCTCAAGTGGAAAAAGAAAGAGAAGAACACTTAATTAAAAGGCAGAAACTGATACAAGATAGAGCTTTAAAATTTTAGAACAGAATAGACAATTAAAAATAAATAAAAATCATAATGAGAATACCTTTGAGTGAAATTAAGTCTCCCATTTCACCCATGTCTAAATGCTTGGCTGTGGCATAATAAGTCATGATAAATAGAAAAACTATAGAATCATATTAATAATGTAACAAAAGTGACCCTAAAACTACAAATAGGAAAAAAAAACACTATTATAATCATGAGGAGGAGGTAGCTGTTCTGTGATATAAATGTTAAAGGGGACTGTGCTGGGCATGATTATTAAATTACATAAACCCATGTGACTGGTTACAGTTTTGTGTCCTTTATATAGGACCTTGAGATGATCATGGGACAGGAAAGAGTGGGAAAAAAAACCCTTAAATTGGAAATGAATGGCACAAGAACAAAGGCCCACAGACAAAAGAGTGGTGACCTGGTGACTCAGTGGACAAAGCTTAGCATTAGTATTATCTGGAAGTCCATGCTAAAGCATGGTGCAAAAGAATTTGATGGCATCAAATCAGTTCCAAGGGAAAATAAATTGACATGACTTTGTCGGTTTGGAGACCAAATTAGTTCTCAACCTACAAAGAGTGGTCTTTCTAGGTCACGGGTTAGGTCAATGGGATGTCATTGTGAAGAGGCTTAACACTGCATCAGCTTGCCTCATATTTGCCCCAGGGATGAAAAGGAAAAGCTTTAATGTCAAGTTTTACTACTGCTTTAACCTTCAAGGTCAAACATATTCCACTCCCTCTCATCATTCCAAATCCTCAATTCCAGAATTAAATTACACCGTCAACGGTGATAAGTAAGAGACTGGGAGGAAAAAGGGTCAAAATTTTGAGGTCTGGAGGTCATGCTGAGCACCCACAACTTGTTATCTGCCATCTCTTAATATTTGACCCTAAGAGATTCAGAGGTTATTTTCCCATCTGTTTTAAATGACGGTTCCACTCAACTAAAAAAAGATTTTGTAAGTAACAATATAATCAAGCTTTCCAGTTGGGGGTTTAAATGTACAGTACAGCCACTTATCAGTGAATCTGGTAACAGAAATGTGGCATGTTTTTATACTTAAGTACCATTTCAGCAAATATTTGCCTGTTCCCATATCCTTCTTGCACTATAATGATAAGTCACTTAAGACAGCCTGGGATGAATCACATTATGTCATGTATCATAACAAAGCAGTTACTGGTTGAGCTGATAGTACTCAGTACTAATCCCCATGACAGACGGGAGATTTGAAAAGTTTTCCAAGGGTGGTGGGTGAAGGGTCTGAAGCTGCATTTAAAGAATAAAATAACCCCTCCCCTGGGTAAAAATATTCTCAGAGAAACATGTTCCTTGTCCTAACTTTTATGTGGTTAATCAGATCAATGGGTCTGTTTATGCTTTTCAGGTTCAGCGAATGGAGAAGTAGAACCATTGATTAGGCAGAGACATCTCAAAGCACAATAATATAAATGATGCAAAACACGTAGGGCAACTCCTGACCTTCCTTGCTCCATCGCAACTCCAGGATACATGGAAACCTTATGCAGTTGCACAAAAATGCAGTTACTACAGTCCATGAAGTAAAAAACAGATGTTTCCCCAAATCCATGTATACAGTCAGTACAGTAATAAAACACACAGATCAAAATCCATCCTAGAGTCAGATCCATGCTAAATACAATTGTGTGTTGGTGTGAGCCAGAAACTTGGAAGTCTTTTGTTTCCAACAGAAGAACCAGCCATATATCCATGATTCTAGCTGAGTTTTACAATGTTACTTTTATACCCCAAAAGGCAGGTGTTTGGGTTGTTTTGCCTGACAGTCATCTATTGTACTCAAACAGGTTATAAGGCAGCAGTTATATAAAATTCAGAGAAAGAAATTGGCACCAGCATGCATCTTGCTGTGTTGCTAATGCAAGATGAGTTGGGTTTTTTTTTTAAAATGTACACACAGCCTAAATCAAATAGTTGCTTTGTGTCTGCTATTGGAAGTACCAGGCTATAACAGGCAAATGGTATATGACTCTTTTGAAGGTTCAGCTATCCCATACAAGCACCTAGAGACTGTAAGGAACAGTTTGATACATTTAAGATTTTTTACTATATTTGACTCTATGCTTTCTTTCACATATAGTGCCACTTTCCCCACCAGCATGACCTACTAAGTCATTCATATATATATTGTACCTGGGTATTAATGTGCTCCATTGATTATCATTGTTCTACCAAGTTTGTGATGCCTATTATATCAATATCCTCATTTAATACCAGTTCATTCATCTTAGTATTTAAACTTCTAGCATTTGTAGACAAGCACTTATAACATTTGTCAGTATTTAATTGTTTGCCTTCATGTGATGTCATTTGATGGAGTGTCTTCAGTCCCTACCTGTACTTTACCATCTTTTATTCTTTCCTCTTCACTAGGATACTGAATACCTCCCTTTAAAAAAAAATCTTCCAAAAGTGATGCCTGTCCAAACCATGTGCTCTTCTGCACCCATTGGCATTCCCATAGTTTAAAAACTCCTTTACAAACCTTTTTAATTTTACATGCCAGCAATCTGATTCCATTTGGCTTAGGAGGAGCCCATCTTTTCTGGGTAGGCTCTTCCTTTCCCAAAAGGTTCTCCAGTTCCTAAAAAATCTAAATCACTGCTGCCAATACCATCAACTCATCCACATATTGAAACCCTGTTGTTCTGCCTGTCTAACGGGCCTTTCATGTGAAACTGGAAGCATTTCAGAGAATGCTACCCTGGAGGTCCTGGGCTTTAGTCTCTTCCCTAGCAGCCTAAATTTGGCCTGCAGGACCTCTCTCTTACCTTTCCCTTTTGCTTTGGTACCTACATGTACCATGACCACTGGCTCCTCCCCAGCACTGTATATAGAGACAGGCCAGTCCTTGCTTACAGACAGTGCCCCAACCTGAAGCAAATACTCACCAGCAACCACACATCACACAACAGAACCACTAACCCAGGAACCTATCCTTGCAACAAAGCCTGTTGCAACTGTGTCCACATATCTATTCAGGGGACAACATCATAGGGCCTAATCACATCAGCCACACTATCAGAGGCTCATTCACCTGCACATCTACCAATGTGATATATGCCATCATGTGCCAGCAATGCCCCTCTGCCATGTACATTGGTCAAACTGGACAGTCTCTACGTAAAAGAATAAATGGACACAAATCAGATGTCAAGAATTATAACATTCAAAAACTAGTTGGAGAACACTTCAATCTCTTCGGTCACTCGATTACAGACCTAAAAGTTGCAATTCTTCAACAAAAAAACTTCAAAAACAGACTCCAAAGAGAGACTGCTGAACTGGAATTAATTTGCAAACTGGATACAATTAACTTAGGCTTGAATAGAGACTGAGAGTGAATGCGTCATTACAACAAAGTAAAACTATTTCCCCATGTTTATTCCCCCCCTGTACCCCACACTGTTCCTCAGATGTTCTTGTCAACTGCTGGAAATGGCCCACCTTGATTATCACTACAAAAGTTTCCCCCCGCCCCCGCTCTCCTGCTGGTAATAGCTCACCTTAAGTGATCACTCTCTTGTTACAGTGTGTATGGTAACACCCATTGTTTCATGTTCTCTATGTATATAAATCTCCCCACTGTATTTTCCACTGAATGCATCTGATGAAGTGAGCTGTAGCTCATGAAAGCTTATGCTCAAATAAATTTGTTAGTCTCTAAGGTGCCACAAGTACTCCTTTTCTTTTTGCGAATACAGACTAACACGGCTGCTACTCTGAAACAAGTCTGACTATGTGTCTCAAAAGGTGCACAACCTTTGCACTCAGCAGGCAATTCACCATGTAGTTCTCCCAGTCCTCTCAAACCCAACTATCTATATGTCTAATTGAATCCCTCTTATTATTACCTGTCTCTTTCTAATAAATGGGGTTCCCCTCTTCTTGAGGGGTATCCTCACTGCAAGAGGATACTATGACATCTGGAATCAAATACTAAAGATTAAAAATGCATTTTTGTTGTACATTTACAATTACTTAAAAAAGGTAACTCAAACATGGTTCAAAAGAAAATGTGACATTGAATGGGAATGAATGAAGAAAATGTTGATTCTTCTCTACCCGGCAGTTGGTTTAAAACAGTTTCAATTTAAAGATGCATGGATGTGATTTTGGGGCCAACTTGTCATTATTTTGGAGAATGCTTTTTTTGGTTGTTTTTGCCTTAATTAGTTTTATTCCGACATTCCAAAAGACTCAAAATTCAAGAATTTTGAATATAGTATCTCATTGTAGTAGAATGTATTCTAATGAATACTTAGTGCATTAATTAACTTGATAAGAAGTTGTCGGTTTTTTACCACACTGGAAACAAAGCCATATAAAAAAAACATGATGATACATTTACTTGATTACCTGTTAAACTTCAGTAAAATTTTCTTATGAAATCTTTTCTGTTTAGCAAATCAAAATATAGATTGTAATGTAGTTGTGCTTTCTGGATAATTAATTTTTTTTCCCTCTGGGACTATGCTTTTAAGTGTTCGCTACTGCAGAAAGCTGTATTTTCCCCCCCACTTGAAAAGCTCTGCACTTTCTGGTTCACGAATAAGGAGGGTATTTGTCACAACCAAACCAACTTGGACTTTGCTTTGCAGCCCCAACATATCCGGAATGGATGCTGCCATGCATTACACAGCAGGATTTCAACTGCAAGTGCATGGTAAACAATTAAGCTTCATTTACATTTTACAATTAGGTTTCACTTACATTTTACTGTGATTTTAACATGCATCAAAGACTTTATTTCACATCTTTACTAAATCCACAAGCCGTGAATTTCAGCATCCCTGATTTTTGACATGTTATTCCACACGCTAAATGTCAGTAGTCTTCATTTGGTTGAACAAAGCCTTCGAATTATATGAGGGAGAGTCCAAATTGAAATGAAATGACTCTGAAATCTAAAAGATAAGCTAAATCATTTACAACAGCTTCATAAAAGGCTGAGACATGACATGCAAATATGTTTAACCCATGTCCTGTATTATAAAGGTCTCTGTTGGTAGATTTTTGAACATCTGTCATTTTATTAGATCACAGATGATAACCATCAATTGGAAATCAATACGTAGTGCTGGATTGCAATTTTAAATATTTGGGTAAACTAAGGCGGTAAATAAATAAGGAATGTCATGATTACACAAAAGGTGTAATTTTCACTAAGCAATACAAAAATAATTTATTTTAATCTTCCATTGTATTTTCAGGTTCTATTAGTAGAGGGACAGACTACCTATGAAAGAAGTTTTCCTTTTAAACCATGGAAAACAATGATCTGTGGAATATACGTCAACATTTTATTGTTCCCATCTAAGATTTTTCCCTCCTTCAGGCTGTTTCCGTTTATTTAAAAAAATGTTATAGCTACTGCACTGTTTATATTTATTATTCATCTCTTTGGATAACATTTTGTATATTTGTTTGGTTTTTTTTACTTTAAAAAGATCTCCAATTCTTTACTTTCTCAAAATGGAACTACTCTGAAAGTTCATATAGTGAAAACCACTAGTTACAGTGTCTTGTGCAGAATGGTGATGTTATGAATTTGTCCTCCAGGGCACTATGACATTTGTGTCATTATTTTGTGACGCAAACATCTCCAGAGCCTACTGTTCAGAGCAAGGAATTATGGTGTTTGAAAACACCATAATAGAGGCCCAAATTAAATGTATACCCCAAATTAAAAAACCTAGTAAGAGGAGCAAAATTGTAAAAGAAGTGGTGAGAGGCAAAAGGACATCCTTTTGAAATTTGGAAGTTAAACCCTACAGAGGAAAATAGAAAGGAGCATAAACTCTGGCAAGTCACATGTAAAAGTATAATTAGGCAGGCCAAACAAGAACTTGAACAGCAACTAGCCAAGGACTCAAAAACTCACAAATTTTTTTAAGTACTTCAGAAGCAGGAAGCCTACCAGTGGGGCCACTGGATAATCCAGGTGCTAAAGGAACACTCAAGGACGATAAGGCCATTACAGAGAAGCTAAATTAATTCTTTGTATCAGTCTTCACTGCAGAGGATGTGAAGGAGATTCCCAAACCTGAGCCATTCTTTTTAAGTGACAAATCTGAGGCAGTGTCCCAGATTGAGGTTTCATTAAAGGAGGTTTTGGAACAAATTGAATAAACAAACAGTACTAAGTCACCAAGGCCAGATGATATTCATCCAAGACTTTTGAAGGTACTCAGATATGAAATTGCACAACTACTAGCTGTGGTATGTGAACTATCAGTTAAATCAGCTTTTGTACCAGATGACTGGAGGATAACTAATGTGATGCTAATTTTTTAAAAAGGCTCCAGAGGTGATCCTGGCAATTACAAGCCAGTAAGCCTGACTTCAGTACTGGGAAAACTGGCTGAAACTATAGTAAAAAACAGAATTGTCAGATACATAGGTGAAAATGATTTGTTGTGGAAAAGTCAACACTGCATTTGTAAGGTAAATCATGCCTCCTGAATCTATTAGAATGCTTTAAGTGGGGGGAGGGGTGTCAACAAACATGTGGACAAGGCTGATGCAGTTGATACCGTATACTTGGACTTTCACAAAGCATTTGACAAGGTCCTGCACCAAAGGCTCTGAAGCAAAGCACAAAGTCATGGGATAGTAGGGAAGATCAGTACCTGATTAAAAGACAGGGTAGGAATAAATTATAGTTTTCAGATCCTCCAGAGATCTATACTGGGACCAGCACTGTTCAACATGTTCAAAAATGATCTGGAAAAAGGGGTAAACAGTGAGGTGGCAAAATTTGCAGATACAAAATTTCTCAAGATAGTTAAATCCAAAGTAGTCTGCAAAGCGTTACAAAGAGATCTCACAAAACTTGGGTGAACGGGCAACAAAATGGCAGATGAAATTCAATGTTGATAAATGCAAACTAATGCACATTGGAAAACAATCTCAACTGTACGTATAAAATGATGGGTCTAAATTAGCTGTTACCACCCAAGAAAGAGATCTTGGAGTCATCATGGTTAGTGCTCTGGAAACATCTGCTCAATATACAGTGGCAGTCAAAAAATCTAACAGAATGTTAGTAGGCATTAGGAAAGGTATAGATAATAAAACAGTAAATATCATAATGGCACAATATAAATCCTTGAATACTGTGTGCAGTTCTGGTTGCCCCATTTCAAAAAAAGATATATGAGAATTGGAAAAGGTACAGAAAAGGGCAACAAAAATGATTAAGGATATGGAACAGCTTCCAAATGAGGAGAGATTAAAAGATGGGCTATTCATCTTGGAAAGGAGATGACTAAAGGGAGATATGATAGAGGTCTATAAAATCATGAATGGTGTGGAGAAGGTGAATAAGGAAGTGTTATTTACTCCTTCACATAACACAAGAACCAAGAGTCATCCAATGAAATTAATAGGCAGACGGTTTAAAACAAACCAAAGGACATCTTCACACAACATGCAGTCAAGTTGTGGAACTCTTTGCCAGGGGATGTTGTGAAGGCTAGAACTGTAAAAGGATTCATATAAAAATTAGGTAAGTTCATGGAGGATTGGTCCATCAATAGTAATTAGCCAAGATGATCAGGGATGCAACCCCCTGGTCTGGGTGTCCCTAGCCTCTGACTACCAGAAAATGGGAGTGGATGGCAGGGGACAGATCACCCTGATTGCCTGTTTTGTTCATTCCCTCTGAAGCACCTGGCATTGGCCACAGTGAGAAAACAGAATACTGGGCTAGATGGACCACTGGTCTGACCCAGTATGGCCATTCTTTTCTTATCTCTGTGATCTCTTCTTGGCTGTATAATCTCAGGCAAATCACTTCATTTTCTGTTTCACTTTACCCTTCTTTAAAATGAGGGTAATACTTCCCTACCTAAAAAAGGTGGCATGAGGGTTATATTACTGTTTGTAAGTTATCTGTGATCCTACTTAAAACAAGCTATAACAGTCCTAATTACATGCCTTAATGTTGTGCTAGATTCTCAAGTATTTGAAGACTGTTTCAATACAATATGTGTGTTATGCCTGTTTAAAATCAGTAGTTTCTGGTGTAACCCATGCTTGCAGTGTGTGTGTCTGTCCCACTGTAGTAGCAGGAGCAGGTCAAGTTTTGTGACGGACTCTGTTAAAGCCCTTGAGATCATAGTGCTGCTGGATTCTTTAGCTCCAGCAATAGGGGCATCGCTTTTAGATCCAGCCCTCTTGGGTCCAGTCCCACAGCTGATGTCAAAGTGGGAAAGGGTTGTAATTCTACAAATGTATTGTGAAGGATACAGCATTTGAAACTATGATCACAAGCATTTGACATGATGCTTCCCAAATCAGTCCCAGAAACTGACATCAATTACCCTGTCAACAAAAGCTTGAGCTTCCTCTGGACACACTGCTGTGCCAGTTGTCTCTTGAAGGATTTGCTTATAGAAATGTCTAGGGGCTATAGCAATGTCACCAATCCCAGAAAGGGATTACAATTACAAGGTCAATTCTTCCTTCACTAAGGTACTCATAATATGTCCATTTGGAGGAGACTGGACTGTCTGAACTTCTTTGCTTATGACACTACATTGCTTATCTAATCCTCATCAATTTGCTCATCACAACAGCTGACCAACAATGACAGCTTCACAATACTTTTCCATAGGCAGCAAGTATTTACATTATGGGTTTATCATAGTGATTTCTTTGCTGTACTGTAGTGGTTGGAATTGTATTTGATTTAATTACCGTGGACAAAGTTATATTTGTAGAATAACCTTCCTTCCATCACTTCTTTCTTTTCTTTTTACTTGACTAAAATAAATGCTTTAAAAACAGGGGAAGGTGGATAAACAACCCCCCCTCCCCCGCTCCAAACATAGCTACAAGGTTAGTGATAACTAAGGGTATGTCTACACTATGAAATTAGAGAAGTCAATTTTTAGAAATCAATTTTACACAGTCGATTGTGTATGTCCCCACTAAGCGCATTAAGTCAGACTACCATGGGTAGCATCGACTCACAGAGTGGTGTACTGTGGGAAGCTATCCCACAGTTTCCACTGCCCATTGGAATTCTGGGTTAAGCTCCCAATGCCTGAGGGGGCAAAAACATTGTCGCGGGTGGTTTTGGGTACATGTCATCAGTCTCCCCTCCCTTCCTCCCTCCGTGAAAGCAACTGCAGATAATCATTTCACGCCTTTTTTCCTGGGTTACCCATGCAGATGCTATACCACGACAAGCATGGAGCCCGCTCAGCTCACCGCTGCTGTTGTGAGCATTGTAAACACCTTGCACATTATACTGCAGTATGTGCGGAACCTGGCTAAGAGATGGCAGCATGAGGACGATTGTGAGGAGGACATGGACACAGACGTTCCTGAAAGCACCGGCTGTGGCAATTGGGACATCATGGCAGCAGTGGGGCTGGTTGATACAGTGGAACGCCAATTCTGAGCTTGGCAAACAAGCACAGACTGGTGGGACTGCATAGTTTTGTGGGTCTGGGATGATTCCCAGTGGAAGCGAAACTTTCGCATGCGTAAGACCACTTTCCTGGAACTCTGTGAGTTGATTTCCCCTGCCCTGAAGCGCAGAAATACCAAAATGAGAGCTGCCCTGACAGTTGAGAAGCAAGTGGTGACAGCCCTGTGGAAGCTTGCAATGCCTGACTGCTACTGGTCAGTCGGGAATCAATTTGGCATGGGCAAATCTACTGTGGGGATTATTGTGATTCAAGTAGCCAATGCAATCACTGATATTCTGCTATCAAGCGTAGTGACACTGGGAAATGTGCAGGTCATAGTGGATGGCTTTGCTGCAATGGGTTTCCCTAACTGTGGTGGGAGCGATAGATGGAACGCATATCCCTATCTTGGCATTGGACCACTTTGCCAACCAGTACATAAACTGCAAGGGGTACTTCTCAATGGTGCTGCAAGCTCTGGTGGATCACAAGGGACGGTTCACTGACATCAGCGTGGGATGGCCAGGAAAGGTGCATGTCGCTCACATCTTTAGGAACTCTGGCTGTTTGAGCAGCTGCAAGAAGGGACTTACTTTCCAGACCAGAAAATTACTGTTGGGAATGTTGAAATGCCAATAATTATCCTTGGAGACCCAGTCTACCCCTTGCTCCCATGGCTCATGAAGCCGTACACAGGCAGCCTGGACAATAGTAAGGAGCAGTTCAACTATAGGCTGAGCAAGTGCAGAATTGTGGTAGAATCTGCCTTTGGACGTTTAAAACCTCACTGGCTCTGTCTGCTGACTAGGTTAGACCTCAGCACAACCAACATTCCCAGTGTTATTACTGCTTGCTGTCTCCCCTTTACTCTCTCAGATATTATGGAGCAGACATTTATGGCAGGGTGGGAGGCTGAGGCAAATCGCCTGGCTGCACATTCTGAACAGCCAGACACTAGGGAGATTAGAAGAGCACAGGTAGGCGTGCTGCACATCAGAGAGTCTTTGAAAACCAGTTTCATGACTGGCCAGGCTACGGTGTGACAGTTGATGCAAACCCACCCACTTTGTTGATTTTAATTCCTGTAAGTCAACCACCCTCCCCCCTTCGATCACAGCTGACAAAGGAAATAAAGTCACTATTGTTTTGAAACCATGCATTCTTTATTAATTAATTTAAAAAAAAGGGAGATAACTGATAAGGTAGCCTGGGTGGGGTTGGGGAGGACGGAAGGACAAGGGCACGTTGCTTATTGTAGCCACACTACAAATCAAAACTGTTTGAATGACAGCCTTCTGTTGCTTGGGCCATCCCCTGGAGTGGCTGGGTGCCCAGAGCCTCCGCCCCCTGGCGTTCTTGGGCATCTGGGTGATGGTGATATGGAACTTGAGGAGGAGGGCAGGCAGTTGTACAGTGGATGCAGTGGCGGTCTGTGTTCTTGTTGGCTTTCCTGCAGCTCCACCAGATGCCTGAGCATGTCCATGTGCTCCCCCATTAGCCTCAGCATTGCATCCTGCCTCTTCTCATCATGCTCACTTAATGCTTTCCTGAACTCTGCTACTGAATGCCTCCATGCGTTCAGCTGTGCCCTATCAGTGCAGGAGGACTGCATGAGCTTAGAAAACATGTCATCACGAGTGCGTTTTTTTCACCTTCTAATCTGCGATAACCTCAGGGATGGAGATGATAGGGGTAGCATAGAAACATTTGCAGGGGGGATAAAAACAGAGAGTAAAATTTAAGACGATAGATTTCTGAGAACAAAAGGGAGACTCTTTCACAGTGAATCCAGCAATTCACAGCAGACAGCACATGTGCTTTAGGTACAAGGTCGCATTTTGCCTATTATATTGAGCGCCTGCCAGTATGGTGACACATCACACATGGCTGGGCAACAGAATTCGGTTTTCCGGCAGCCATGGTAAGCCAAAGGGTACGTGGGTTTGGCTTCTAATGCTTTCATAACAAGTGGGAATGGTTTCAAACTGCAGCGTCCTCCTTTCCCATAGCATGCACACACCTCCCCTTATCCCTCCACATGACTATCTGGGATGATCCCATCACCCCTCCCCATGCCGTGTGGCTATGGGATGATCCCTTTTAGACAAGCTCAAACAGCCCAGCATGAATGGGGTCCTTTTCCAGTTCCTTTACAAAAATTCCCCTATTTCAACCAGGTGACCATGAATGATATCACTCTCCTGAGACTAACACAGAAAGATAAAGACCTAATGTTGCTTGAATGCGACCTAAACCCAGGACCATTCGCTGCCATGCTTTGTGCTGCAATGATTCCAGACTACTTGCTACTGGCTTGGCGTGGTAAAGGGTCCTACCATGGAGGATGAAATAAGGCAGCCCTCCCCAGAAACCTTCTGCAAAGGCTTTCAGAGTACCTCCAGGAGAACTTCATAGAGATGTCCCTGGAGGATTCCCACTCCATTCCCAGACACGTTAACAGACTTTTCCAGTAGCTGTACTGGCCACGAATGCACCCTAATTCTTCAGGGAAAATCAAACATTAAACACTATTGCTTTTAAACCCTGTACTGTAGTGACAAATGTGCACTCACCAGAGCCGCCTTCTCTGGCTTCAGGGTCGGGGATCCCGCCTTGGGAGGGTATTGGCTCCAGGGTGAAGAAAAGGTCCTGGCTGCTGGGGAGAACGGATTCACTGCTTGCCTGCTGCGCATTCTCCTCCTCCTCTTCTTTATCCACAAAATCCTCCTCTCTGTTGTGTGAGACTCCACACTTGCAGGTGTCCACAGACAGTGGTGGGGTAGTGGTAGGGCCCCCCCGAATGCCATAGAGCTGATCGTAGAAGCGGCACGTATGTGGCTCTGACCCTGAATAACCATTTGCCTCCTTTGTCTTTTGGTAGGCTTGCCTGAGCTCCTTGACTTTCATGCGGTACTGCTGTGTGTCCCTAATGTAGTCTCTGTCCATCATACCCTGTGAGAGATTTTGGCATATACATATATATATATATATATATATATATATATATATTCGCATTTTTTCTTTTTGATCAGAGTTCTGCCTGCACAGATGCTTCTCCCCATACAGCAATCAGATCCAGTGTCTCTCATTCACTCCATGCTGGAGCTCGTTTACAATTCTGAGGGGACTGCATGGTCACCTGTGCTGCTGAGCTTGCCACGCTGGCCAAACAGGAAATGAAATTCAAAAGTTCCCAGGGCTTTTCCCATTGCCTGCGGCTGTGGTGAGATGATAATGTACATCATTCAAGGTAGTGGTACTGTGTACCTGGCTAGTGCATCGGAGTTCAAAGTGCTGCCCAGAGCGGTCACATTGGAGCTCTCTGGGATAGCTCCCAGAGGCCAATAACATTGATTTGCATCTGCCACTACCCCCAATTTGACTCAGCAAGGTCAATTTTAGCACTACTCCCCTCGCCAGGGAGGAGTACAGAAGTCAATTTTAAGAGCCCTTCAGGTCGACAGAACGGGGTTGCTTGTGTAGACGCATTCATTATAAAATCAACCTAACGTGGCTAAATTCAACCTAACCCCATAGTGTAGCAAGAAGTGCTGGCCATAGGTTCTACTGCCTGTCAGATGGAAATTAGACTTTTCATCACTTTAAGAGTAAATGGAATATCAGAATTTTTTCCCCTTTTTAGAGGCATATACCAAGTATATCTATCATCACTTCTTTTAGCCATGGTTATGGAGACAGTCATCCATTTGATCAGAAATAATCCTCATAAATTTACTGTAGGAAACAGGGAACACAAATTAGCTTCATAGGCAGACAATGTCATGGCATTTGTTATGAGTCCAACTCATGCACTGAGACTTGCAAGAGAAGTCTTAAAATTTATCATAGTGTCAGGATTTAAAATAAATTACTACAAGTCAGAGCTCCGGGGCATAGGTGTGGGCTCTGATCTAATGAAAGATATAAAAGATAAATACAAATACAAATGGGCAATTACTTCATTAAGACATCTGAAAATACACATTTCAAAAAATGGCAAGAGTTATATAATATTAATTATACACATTAATTATCAATAAAAACAGATCTGAAAATTTGTTCAAAATATGAAATATCATGGTTAGGCAGAATTGTGGAAATTAAATGAATATCCTACCCTAAATTAATTTCACTTTCCAAACAAACCTGCTTTTAGTCCCTAAATGTCTCTTAGATCAATGACGATCTATGATAAACAATTTCATTTGGGGAAAATAAGAAGCCCAGGGTTAAGCAATCCACTTTACAAAGGCCATGGCAAAAGGGAGCAGGCCAGGTGCTAGAGGTGGGGCACTGGGGACATTTGCCCCCTTCTCCCAAAAAAATCTTCCCAGCAATTATTGTCAAAGGTCAAAATACGTACAAAGTTACCCACTGTTAAGCAGCGAAAATGACAATGATGGGACTATATATTCCTGTCTGTCTGCTGAATAACATTTGTAGCTGACAAGGCTGTTCATTTTAAATACATTGTCATGTTTAAATATGCTAATCACCTCAAACAGGAAAACCAAATGTGTCTAGATTAGAATCCAAGAGGTCAGTAGTTACCATGGATGTTGCATCAGAACTGTCATGTGCATTCAGTGGTCCAGGACAAAGTATCTTGGTAAACTACTCAAATTCAACTGTTGCAATCAGACAGAGAAGATTTGCAGGACCATGTACTTGCAGCTGGTTCTCCATTTATAATTTAAAGGTATGCATTTGTTTGTTTCACTTTGAAAATATAGAGGCACTGTCCATGTAATCTCTCTTCACCAATCACCTTGCTATGATTTCTTAAGCCATTTTATAATTACTATTTAAAGTATTAAAAGACATCCATCTGTTTTTTTTGGTAGACCAATCCCCACAGTGTTGCTGGGTAGTATCCTACCAGTGCCATCTTGTTTATGCTAAAATGCAGGCAGGCATCATATTAGTAAGGGTTGGGTAGCATTCTTTCACTGTTAATATGGTTAAGTTCAACCAAGCTACCATAAAAAGAAAAATGAAAAATATCTGTCAGAGGCTTTAAAGCAAAAACACCAGCTTACCAGCATTGATACTATGTAACATCAGCAGGCCAGTCTAGCTGAGTGGCATTTTGGTCCTGGGGACAAGAAGGAAAAAGATCATTTAGGGCCTAGTGCATCTATGTCCACAATGTCTGTTTGACTAAAATTTCAGATAAGAACCTTACTGAACATGAGAGGAACATGTCTGCAACTTCTAAAGCTGGGAGAGGTAGCTCGAACAATTTAAGTGAGCCATCTGTTCCTATTTGTCATGAAGATTATGATAATCTGTCAGGTCAGCCTCCTTAGCTAGTATCCAGGAAAAAGTCCCAAGCAACAGCTCATCACAAGACAAGACTAGGGCAAGATCCAGCAGCATGGCCATGTCCTCTTGAATTTTCAGACTCAATTTGTTATCTTCAGAGACGTCCTATTCAAGTGACATCTGAAAGTTTTAATTTTCCACAGAGGAATGGCAGATGTTTCACTGCTAAACACCATAAAAGAGTACTACCAAATATAGAAACTATCAGTCAAAGCTATGTTCCTGTGCAAAGGTCAGAGTTTTCTATTTTCCATGCAATGTTTGCCAGAGCACCTCTCAAGACATCTAAACATCCTGAAGCAGCTTTCATAAATGGTGTGTCAGACTGGAAGAAGTTGGAACCTAAACTAAGGACGCATGAGACAACAGAGGGTCATATGAACTATTACTAAGGGCTTGTCTACACTAGTGAGCTTACAGTGGTATAGCTGTACTGATGCAGCTGCACCGCTGTAAGATTACTCGTGTAGCCATTGTATGCTGACAGGAGACAGCTCTTAAGAAAACCACCTCCACGAGTGGCAGTAGCTATGTTGGTGGGAGAAGCTCTCCCATTGACATCGCGCTGTCCATACGGGTATTTCTGTCGGTGTAACTTATGTCGTTCAACGACTCCCCTGAGTGACATAAGTTATACTAACAAAAGTGGTAGTGTAGACAAGCCCTAAGTCTGGAGAGTACTGCACAACCATCAAGAATTGTGTGACTACTGATGAAAAGCTGTAGCAGGAAATTGAAGAAGAGAAACACCACTGGCATTTAATACTGCAGCAACTTCAACATGTCACACTATTTCTTTGGGAGAAAAAAAAAATCTGCCATTTAGAGCGGATGTTGAATACTTGAGAGACATATGGAATGGAAACTTCCTGGGTGTGACCGAGTTATTGTCAAAAGTATGATCCTGTTTTGGCAGCTGATTTTGATAAAGTAAAGACAGGTGAAATGTGCATTCTATTAGTAAAGGACACCCAGAATTAGTTCATTAAATTTTTGCATCAAAAAATTAAACAGCAAATTCTGGTGGAAGTGAAAACTGCAAAATATTATGCAGTATTGCTCCACAGTACACCAGATTGTTTTCATATGGGACAAATGTCTAATTCTTTGGCATGCAAAAATGGATGAAGAATCAGGCTGTGGCTATTAAAGAATCTTTTCTTACATTATTGAATATCAAAGCTGGCAATAGAACTGAACTTGATTAAACTGTTTTGAAGTAGCTAGAAGACATGGGACTAAGACTGAAGAGCCCAAGGTTATGACAATGGCTCAAACATGAGGGGCAAGTACAAGAGTTTGCAGGCACAAATCAAGAAAGTTAACTCCATGTAAGTGTCTTGTAGTCACAGTTGAACTGGCTGATTTCTGATGCTGCTGCTTCTTCTCAGAAGTCCAAAAATTTTGTTTGGTGTACTGCAAAGATGGTATATGGTGGCTCTATTAAAACTTAGGGTAGTTTTTAAATGCATGTGGCTATTTCCCTGAAATCTCTGTCTGAAACTAGATGGGAGGCATGCATATAGGCTGTAGGAGCTGTTGATGAACAGCTCCTCCAGATTTGTGAGGCATTCTAGGAGCTACATGACTCAATTTCTGAAAGCATGGTTCGCTCACAGGCAAAAATCATTGCAGGAGACACGGTCTACTTAGCCTTTCATAGTAGCCCTCATGGTATGGTACAAGATGCTGAAAGAAATCAGCATAATCAAAAATCAGTTTCAAGGAAATTATATGGATCTTAGCATGGCATGCAGACTTTAGATTGAATATATTTTTCTTAAAGATCTGTTCTAGGAAATATTTTGGGGAAGTTCTTTGGCCTGTGTTATACAGGATATCAGACTAGATCACAATCGTCCCTTCTGGCCTTTGAGTCTACAAACAGAAACTTCAGCATCAGCAACCCTCCAGGATTGTGGTCAGCCAGTTTCGATGTAGAATTTGAGAAATGGATCATGAGTTGGATATAGAGCCAGTATTTACAGTTTATTCACTCAAGGAGACAGAAGAGGAGCTTATTTGAAGTTAGAACAGCTGTCACTGAAATGGATACAAAAGACAAATTCAGGATTGATTTTTTAAATTCACTTTGGGACATTGTTATCACTGTGGTGTTGTGGCCGCGTTGATCTGAGGATATTAGAGAGACAAGGTGCGTTAGGTAATATATTTTATTGGACCAACTTCTGTTGGTGAAAGAGACAAGCTTTTGAGCCTAAACAGAGCTTTTCTCCAGACCTGAGAAGAGCTCTCTAATTGTCTTTACAGACATTTACAGGAGATTTTAAGGTATTTGTAACTATGCGTGGCTCTATTTTCCAAACTGTATGAGGACAACTCTAGAAAAGCCATGTCAAGAATTGAAGCAGACTTACCAGCTGACCTACTGGGTGAACTTGTGACATTAAAACATATTTTGAACACCGATAAAGTAAAAACTCATGAGATCCTGAACTTTTCCAGAAAGAACAAACTGCCCTTGTATGACAGTCTGTACCCCTATATTCACCCCTTTTACAAGTCATACATGGCATACAAAGTATGCCTTGTTCAGTAAATTATGAGGCTTTCAAGAATACCTATCATCATCATTGTCCTGGTAAAATATGTGTGGCAATGTTGTATAAAAAGTTATGGGATTATACTGTATGATAATAAAGACAGGTTCTGAGTCTGGGGAAGAGTCATACACTAGTTCCCTAAAGACAAATGGTTAGCCGACACCTAGGCCAGGTGTCAACTAAATCAAATGGACTATCGTCTGGCTAAGTGGCCATTCTTTGGCAGGAAAGAGAATGTAGGCAAAATCTACATCCTGACAAAGGTGGGGGTTCCCATCCACACAGACTTTATGTCTCCTTAACCTTAACTGGGGATGATTCTCAAAGAAGACAAAAAAGTATAAGAATGGGCATCCGATGCCTTTTCTCCCTACTCATGGCAGCCACAACACGTGATGAAAAAAAAACAAACAAACAGCTTTGGACTAAGAGAGGGCTCCTGTCTTAAAGTAATTCAGCCAGTAAGACTGCTGAATTAAGTATGTGGTGAGAGACTTCTGCTTTAAATTCACTTAACTGGTTAAGTTAGGTATTAGTTGTGTTTTACTTTTTAGTTTTGTGTAGCCAATTATGCCTCATTATTTGTAGCTACTTAAACTTGTTTTATCTAAACCACTGTGTTGGATTGAAGTGTTTGGGAAACTTCCCTTGGGATAAGAGGATTCACATGTATCATTCTCTATTAATATAATGACAGACTTTATATGAGCTTATGGTGTCCAGAAGAGGGTTGTGCAGTACAAGATGCACATTTATGGGGGAAAGTTTGGGACTGGGAATATGCTGGTGTTGCTCTGCCATAGCACTCATACAGGATAGCTGTGAATAATTTACATGCTGGAGGCTATATGAGAGCAGATCAGGAGTTGCTCTCATTGCAAAGCAGTGCAAAAGGCACCCCAGTTTGGAGAACTGAGGGGACATGCTTGTTCAATGCTTGTACCCTGGGTAATGTCACAACTTGGTGTTCCCCAATGTTTACATAGCATATTGCATGTATTTAATTGCATGCCTCTTACTGTAGCTTCAGCTGAATACGCTCTCCAAGTTAAAGCTCATACAGACTTCTGGTGTCAAATGTCACAGGAAAGATTGAGTGCTTTAGCCCTAATTTCTATTTAAAGTTAAGCTGGAAAGCAATTGAACTTCACAAAATTGATAGGTACTTTTGCAGCCACGAAGGCAAGAACAATGGTGTAGTAGTGATTCTACCCGCATACAGGGAGAACTTTATATACATTTTAGTTTAAGATTAAGGTCATTCCAGGCCAGGGGCTGATTTCTGGTTTAACTCATCAGTTTTATGTAGCTAGTAACCTGCAGTGGTTTCAACATGATCTAATTCAGTATTTTGTTTCCATAGACATGTAATTTCAGCAACTACCATCATCTGTCAGGATTTCAAAAATATTTTAAAAGCACAGGGTAACTAAGAAGCCAACCAGTCACTTCACTTCTTTTTATCATATTGTATTAGAAGAAGCTTAGCTTTAAATACTGCTTCCTTGTAGTTTTTAGAACCATCATGTCTCTGCGGTGATGCCAGTTGAAAAATGAAAACCGTATGGAACTTTTTGTTTGGTCAATCCAGAGTTGTTTCTGACGGATGCTGTTTTACTGATTGACTTATTTTGTCAATGTGTGTCTTCCTAATTGCTGAGTAGTTCTTGGTAGAGGTTTTTATTGTTTCAAGTTTTTCCACAGCATTGTCTGAAAATTAAAATACTGTTTTGTTTGCTATGTAGAAGATTCCACTTGAAGGTCTTCAGAGTAAGCATAAAATAATTTAACATATCATGTCATCACACTTTAAACCTTGCTTTGGCATTTGGTGTTATCAGCAGAAAAAAGTGACAGATTAGTTTATACATTGCACCTATCTCCCTTGCCTTTTAGTAGGATAGATATCATAGAAAGAAGTATTACCAGACTGTTAGTATTTCATCTAATTCTATTTTCATGTTAGATTTTATTTTTTGCAAATCAGACAGGTAAAATTATACTTAAAACATCAGCAGATGGGAGAGTCTTTACTCTTTATATAAATTATAAATCATAGCAAAATACTGACACAGTAGCCAAATTTTACTTTTTTAAACTCTTAAAAGCCAAGATTTTCCAGGGATCTAAATAACTCTTGAATTCCTGGAAAGTTGTTTAATAAGTAGCAACAGCCAGATGTCCTGATATACTCACTTGCACCCCAGTAATGAAACCTTAGAACTGGACCTGAAAGGAAGGCATGGGTTTACCAAACATTAAAGCATTATTACCAAGCTAGTCAGTTCTGAAACTTTGTGTACGGGATAACATGAAGGGCTTTGTAGAGGCAGAACAAGTTTATTGCTGTGCAATCAAACTCCACATAACCCCTTGGATAAAGAAAGCATAAGCCACAAATCTATATATAACCACCCTTTTATGAAAGCAACAATAGAAACTTGGGATAATTTATTTGGAAAGCTAAGCCCGTACACATCATTTCTAATGCTCATATCGATAATGTAGAATTTCACCCCACTAAAAGCATGGGAAGTTTTGACATTGAAGGTACATCAATATTTGTCCAGTTGTGAAGAGACAAAGTTATTTAACTGGATGAAAAGACACCAAAATTGCAGTATATTAATACTTACAATTAAGACTTTTTAACTCACCCATACAAAAAGGGAAACCTAAGCAGAAAATTGATGGAATTTGTAAAAACAAACAAAAAACCTACATCCATGAAATATGAAGGCTTTCTTTCCACTCTGTTCAAAAAGATCTAGCTGTTACTTACAGGAAATAACTATGTTCATGGAAAGTTGACATAGGTAGAGACACCAGAAAATGAGGAATGGGAGGACATATGGAGCAATGGTCCCCCACACCTTAATAATGAAAGAAAATTAGATAAATTAATGAATGGTAGCTAACTCATCTAAAATTAAATCAATTGAGTAAATTTAGAAGAGAATGTAATGAAATGGGAAGATTTATCCATATATGGTGGATATGCTCAAAAGCAAAGACATTTTGAACAGATGTTGGACATTCTACAAGGGAAATAACTGGGTGTCAACTGTCAGATAATCACTTAGTATTTTTATTAAATCATCATGAAAACTCGGTCTTATAAAAGCCTTAAAGAACTGATCGTTCTTCTCCTACTTGCTGCTAGAATTACCATAGCAAGGTGGCGGAAAAGGAGTGACCCCCCCTAAAATTATTGACTGGTATCAAAATGTGTGGAAAGTTCTGGTAGCAGAAAAAACATCAAATCAGAATTCTACAGGCATGAAGGAAAAATAGATAACTACTTAGAGGTCTGGTGGAATTTTGGGAGATTTGCTGGAAGAGGTTCATCACTGACCACCAAGCCTGATTATTTGAGAACATTTTTTGAAAATTAAGGAAGGGAGAAACCCCATTCAACAAGAGCCATAACTGAACTCAAAATTAAGGTAAGAACTATAGGGGAAGGGGGGAAAAAAAGCTTAATATAGCATAATTTTGATAGGATAACTAATAAATAGGTTATGCATTTAAAGGTTAAAAAACCCAGAAGATTGGACCTAAACATGAGATAATGAAAGATTTTAATTGATACTACCAACTGACAAGGCAGAAGATGGTGGTGGGGAGGGGAAGAAAGAAAAGAAGAGTACCAACCACAATGTGTGTTAAATACCAAAAAGTTAAAGAAAGCAAATGGTAGCAGGTCTTATCAATACAGCTTTAGGGATTTACATGGGCCAATTTATAAGTGTGTATACACTAGGTATCTCTAGTTAAGTTAAGTTAAATCTGTTAATAAATAAAATTAAATGAAAAAACAAACAGAAAGCATTTCCTTCACTGTTTGTGATGGAAAGTAAAGATAACTGTGATCATATCAGTTGTTTGACGGCAAGTAGGCAGACATGAGCAACCTTTCCTGAATAATATTAATTTGGTTTTATCCAAGAAACAGTTGTGGAGATGCAAAGTTAGACATTATCCCCAACTACACAGTGATTATGCCACAATATAGTACAGAGCCACGGAAGAGTCCCATTTTATTGCCCCTGCAATTCTGGATACTTTCCAATTGAAGCAGTGGGCTGGATTTCAATCTCACATGTTGGTGGAAAAAATCAGAAGTAATTCTACTTAAGTCAATGGAGTTTCACCAGCATAAGAATAAGTCCCAATTTTGGGGTGATTGCAAATCCAGTGAGGAGATTCTGAGACTGCTACCCAGGCACCTGTGAGATTTGTACTGGTGACCTCTTCATGCTGGGAGTGTTCCTCTAACCCCCTGAGCTATGGAGGCAGGCCCAGAGCCAAATGGCACTTATTGTGCTTGTGTTCTATTCTTTCCACAGACATGTTGACCTCTGACTCCAAAACACTCTTCAACAACATGACTGCCAATTTTTCTTGAAGGTACAGCAGTGGGGGGGAGGGGAGGATTCTATTTACTGAAGCTACTTTCATTTGATTGAGTTCTCAAAACCAAAACTATTTAGAAGAAAGTGTTGGTTTCAACAAATATCCAGATACAAATTTTTTTTTGAAAGAAAGAGTTTCAAAGCTGTCAGAACATCCTCTTCTGACATTTTCTCAAATGAGAAGTTTTATTTCCTGGTTTAAAACCTCTTGTTTCAAAATGCTAGTTCATTTATACTAAAGAAAGGTGAAAAAAAGATTGAAATTAAATGAAACCTTTTAATTAATCCACTCCAATCTCAATTTTTTTGCAAACTAATAATAAAAAAAATTATCCTAGTTTGAAATGGGAAAACAAATTAAAAAAATAGGAAAATCATTTCCGACCCAGCTCTGTAGACAAAGACCAAGAGGAGAAACAAATTGCAGAAAGTCACACTGTAGCAAAGTGTAGAAGACTTGTTACCATTGTGCATTCTGGTTCCACCATCATTTAAGTCACACAGTATTGTTTCTGTTCCCTGACTGGGTGACTTATAATATTCACACTATTTCATTATATAACATTTGGAATTCACTCTTAGCAAATAGTCTAGAAATTTAACTAAAAATGTGCTTTTTGTAAGTATTGAAACAATTGAAATAAAGCTTCACTATTCATATATTTGCAGAGATCAAATACAAAAATGTCACAGATAAGGTCGAAAATTTAAATTTCTTTAAAAATTCAATTGTGTGAATATCCCCCCACCCCCATTTGTTCATCTTTAAATCATGTAGAATCATATAATATCAGGGTTGGAAGGGACCCCAGAAGGTCATCTAGTCCAACCCCCTGCTCGAAGCAGGACCAATTCCCAGTTAAATCATCCCAGCCAGGGCTTTGTCAAGCCTGACCTTAAAAACCTCTAAGGAAGGAGATTCTACCACCTCCCTAGGTAACGCATTCCAGTGTTTCACCACCCTCTTAGTGAAAAAGTTTTTCCTAATATCCAATCTAAACCTCCCCCACTGCAACTTGAGACCATTACTCCTCGTTCTGTCATCTGCTACCATTGAGAACAGTCTAGAGCCATCCTCTTTGGAACCCCCTTTCAGGTAGTTGAAAGCAGCTATCAAATCCCACCTCATTCTTCTCTTCTGCAGACTAAACAATCCCAGTTCCCTCAGCCTCTCTTCATAAGTCATGTAACTTAGCTACAGGTTATGGGTCTGTAACAGGAGAGGGTGGGTGCGGTTTATGGTCTGGAATGTGCAGGAGGTCAGACTACATGAGTGTGATGGTCCTTTCTGACCTTCTATTCCATACCATCCCCATTTCAGATTTTCCATTTTACTAAGCACACTTGTCAACCATCAAACCAGGAATTTAGGACTGTTGTCCAGTTGTCCAGCAGTGTAGTCATTGGGATGTTGGGAAAAAAACTGGTTAGGCAACCCTGAGAAGAAAGAGCTGAAGTTCAGTGAATAACATGGCCACAGAAGACACTGAAGATGCATTTTGGAAGATAGGATTCCACAACCAATTCTTAATTGAAAAGGAATTGTATAATAATCTGCCTTTTAGCAATGGCCAGGATGCCTAAAGGGAGGTACGGATTGTTCAGTGATTAAGACAGTAGCCTAGGATTTGTGAGACCTGAGTACAAGTCCTCACTTTGCCACAGAATTCCCGTGTGACCTTGAGCAGCAGGGATGATAGGGAAATGCTATCTTGCAGGGGTGTTGTAAAAAAAAAAAAAAAAAACCACAAACAAACACACACCACACAACTGAGACACTCAAATACTACAGTAATGAGGGCAATGAAAATACTATTGATATTATTTGCACTGTAAGGATATACTGAGTAATGCAGTAATGTATATGAGAGAAAAAATTCCTTCTTAAATCCCTTTACAAGGTATTTTACACCTGGCAGCACAAGGTTTGGAATATTTTGTTTGCACGCCTGCAAATGAAACATCATGAGCTTGACTTTTTAGCATTACAACTACACAGTCTTGGTAATTGCATAATGGGTAAATGCACTCAGAAACAAGTATTTTTGTGGACAAATACTAATTTGAGCAAAAGCAAATGTCATACAAATATTTTTTTCAGGAATGACTGAAGACCACAATTTTGCAAGTGTAGACTCGTTAGCCCTGGTTACATCATATTGAAGTGAATTCCGCCGCCTGATTATATGCTGTATAAAGGAACATTCTTTTGTATTTTAAGATAAATTATATATTAAGTGGAACTGCTTGTGCTTTCCATTTTTATTTCAAGCCCTTCCTTGGCAAATGGGCAAAAACATGAACATATTATGTGATTGCTCTTTGTGCAAGAAACCAAAAGCAGCATGCTTTGGATCTGAACTTAATCACTAAAACTTGTTTATAAATATGATTTTCCAGCATATCCAGTAGAATTTTTGTACTTCTGGTTCATAAAACAGGAGAATTTATTTTTAATTGTTGTAAATTTATTAGCCAAAACGTACATTTCAGGAAGCAGGCATTATGGGCTACATAATCCCTTTTAGTACAAAATGTGCTCATATATTCTAGTGAGCTCTTAGTCCTTATGTATAAGCTTTATTTCCTGTGGTGGTACCAATTTACTTTCTCACAGCTTTAGCAGTGTTCACACTGTGCATTTCTATATCTATTGTAAATGTTCAACAATTTACGGAAGAAATTTTAGTACTGTCTTTCTTTTAGCTTTAAATCTATAATGATTAAAGAATGAATGTGCAATCAACATATATAGAAAACAACTCTTTGTAGAATTAAATAGATGGTTCAGCTTCTTAAACCCTCATGGAATTTATAACATCTACATTTACTGTACCTCTCTTTTGTGTACTGCCCTCTACTAAATAGGTTCTTCAGAGAGACGATTTAGTGAGCTAGAAGGTAGTGGTTGTACATTATTTTCATTTCTCACTTGACATGGGTATTGTCCAAGTAGTTGTTTCCAATAATAAGAATACAATAACCACACAGAGTGTTAAATTTACTATGTTTTATATTCTATTAAACCACAGTAAGCTAGAGTTTTATACAGAGACAGATTAAAACTTAATTAAAGTGAAATTGAAATCTATGGAAAAGCGGAAAAGGAGATTTATCATGAGAAAAAAAGCACTTTCCACAAGTTTGGACAGCGTGTCCATGTTTTGGTTACAATATAAAAATCTTTACTTGAGTTATATTCAAGTTTATCCTGGATAGAAATCTGCTTTTCTGTGGCTCATTCAAGCTACATTTTCACATGTATATACAACGGGTCAGACTTTGAAAGCTATTTAGGCACCTAGATGTGCAGATAGATGCTTAGTAGGATTTTCAGAAGCATCTTCCAATAAGTAAAGTTGCATCCACTTTGCAATTCCACCACCTGATTACCGCCCCATCCCCATGTCTTTTAGGAATCAGATTCCACTGACACTCATTACACTGGTATAAAATAGCATTGAATTAAGTTCAGAATATCTTATTTGATAAAATAAAATTGAATGGTATTTGGGTACTGATCATTTATGTAACTATATACAGACATACTATACATCTATAGTATAGCTATGTGGCACCTTAGCAGTGAATAGTAGTGTGGCTGCTCCTTCATGAGTAAATTCAATATTTTCTACCATTTACTGGTTGGAAACTCCTACAGGAACACCACCACCTGTGTAGCTGTTGGTGCAAACTGACACAACATGTTCTGCCAGGAAATTCTAAGCCTTTTCTGAGCCTTGAGTTCCGAACTGTATTAGAACAATTCAAATTAATTTATACATAACAGTGTGAATAACTTGGTTAGACTATATCATGTCATCCCAGTTTTATGAGCAAAAAGATTCACAAACATTTCATGAGCAATCCAGCAACATTTCATATACTTTTGTCTCTCTAACCGTAGGTCTTTGGTAGAATGACTATGCTACCTCATAGAGATGGACATGAATCGAACTCCTAGATCTCCACATACCTATTAAATAGTACATGTCAGGCCTATCATTTATCTTAATATATAGATGTTATACTAACTGAGAGGATTCTGTAATACTGAAAAAAAAATACTGAAAAAAAACCAAACCCAACCAACAACAGCTGTTTTCAGAAAAACATAATGCCATTGTGGGTAGAAATCTTACATTTATATATCTGGTCATATAAATGGTGAATATGCTTAAACTACTTCTTCAGATTAAAATAGCTAATATTTTTAACATAAATATATGGTCAGTGTAACAGAGCAAACTCACCAGCCAGGGCATATCTTCACGGCCAGTTATAGAGTTGTAGCAACTCTGCCTCTGTTTTCCCCACCAAACAGCTCTTTGGTTTGCAACAATCTACTTCTTACAGCTCCAGCACTCCACCCAGTCTCACCTCTTCCAGATGAAAGGAGACCTTCAGAGAACAAAAGGCATAAAACAAAGGAATCCTCCACCCAGCCAGGCCCTACCTGTAGTCCCTGCTCCCATAAATAATTGCCAGCTGTTACACCCTGGCTCCACACCTCTCAGACAGACAGCATAGTTTCAATCACTGTCTTCCTGGCTGAAGCCTTCCTTTCTGCAGCCAACCTGGCCAGCCAAAGTCCCCACAGGGTTCCTTGCCGCCTAGCAGGCTGCTAATCCTGGTTAGGAACTTCCTGTCAGCACTCATCCCATTCACCTCTCAACTTTCCGGACTTCCCTCTTTTTAAGACCAAACCCAGCACAGGTGCAGTGGATGTGGTTACCTGAGCCTAAGTCTGGTCTTAACCCTTTCCAGCCCAGAATGGAGTCACACCTTGTCACAATCTGAATTAGAAAAGGAAGCAATTAGCTCAGAAGAGAATGATATAGAATCTGGAAAGTAAAAAGAACATATGAAAAACCAACAAAAACAAATACACCAGTGTAAATCTAGAGTACCTCCATTGGTTCCAGCAGGAGATGGCCCAATGTCTTTAAGTATTTTTATAATGAGAATATTATCTGGCAGCATAAAATCCTACCAAGAAATATTTTATGCTTGCATGAGGCCAATTTATCATGGTAGATAGGTACAGAGTGGACATTATATATATAGAGAGAGAGCGAGAGCTTCAACTCTGTTCTGCTTTATATATTATAAAACAGAACCGAGTTGAAGCTCCTCTTCCTGTCCAGAGTTTAATTAGTAAAAGCTGGATTTTTCCTGCTTATGTTCATGTGCTTGCAGCTGTTAAGATTATAAAGCAAGTTAGGGACTGTGGTTAAAGAACAAGGAAACTAGGATCCACGATCCACAACCAGTTACAAAGCAGATCCTCCTATTTAGGACAGGCACATACACATGCAGATTACAATGCTATCTCATCAGGGAACCAATTGCATTCAGGAGCCTTTTGGAAGAACGATGTAGGAACATAGTTGCTCCTATTTGATACAAGGGGGTTATTTTTGAATGATTAATTAAAGGGAATCAATCTTCATTGCATTGCAACTGACATGAAAAGCACCATAGCTGTGCAATAATCGCATGCAATTATTCAACTACCCCTTTGGCAAAGACAACTAATTAGTCCTGGTGGTGTCGAGAGATTTTCTTTATACCCAACAAATTGGCAGTTTTAATCAAGTGTTGCTGAAAATTTATCATAACACAAGGAAAACAATAGGTGAAGATACAAGGCCCCAAGCTGTGTGACTCCGATCTACAATGGTACAAATTTACAATACTAACAACATGATGAATACTACCATTCCCTGAATAAGATGATTATAATTGTATATCAGTTTCAAGCCACAGTAGTGCTTATTTATTTAGAATCATGGAAGCAACCCCTGTCATGGGGCTTACTTAATAAAAGTTAACCACTGAGGACAATTTTCATCTGGAAGAGTTTAATATGAATCAAGAGAATTTAGAATGCAAAACTGCACACTCAGAAATGTGCATTATTACTATTATTTATTATTTCTACTGCAGTAGCACCCAAAAGCCCCAAATTGGAATGGTGTCCGTTATACCGGTTACTGTCCACAGATATATGAAGATATGGACCATATTGCAAAGAATGCCCCAGTCTAAGTAATCCTTAACTAGTATTAATGTATTAGTGCTTAATGCTTAAAATGACATACAGTATGGACCAAATTTTTAATCTGTAAAGTGTCACTCTTGCTTGTGAATATGCATGGCACTATGAGCAAACCAATTTGTGGATATAACTAGAGCAAATGTATGCTCAGATTGGGTAAATGTATGGGCAAATAGGTAACGAAGCACCGAGCTATCTATATGCATTCATAATTATACTGAGGGCATGAAGTCATTTTCCATAGCTCAAGTAAGCTCAGGGCCAGTTCACAGATGGCAAGCATGAACATTTTTTCTTAAGGATGACTTCTTGTCTTCTAGAATTTAAGGTTTCATTAAAAAAGTCTCAGGCACATATGGTTGCAAAGATTACCTTAGAAATGTGAAACAAGTTTAAACAGATGAAGTGGTGTGTTCCTGAGGTTGAAACAGTAGCTCTGAAGTCTGAACTGCCTCCTATCATATCAGCCCTAGTTTTATTGTGACAACTTAAATACCTGCTTTACAAAGTATTATTCCATACCCTTCAGGGCTGAAAATGGGAGCTTTATGCCATTTTAAAGAGGAGAACCCATGCATCTAATGACACCAAGTATTGGTTCTAAGTCCTAGCACACGAAGAATCACAGGTACTCAGATTGAAGACTGTGATGGTTTTACATAAAAATATTGGTGTAGGTTATTTTTGAAGGTTGTTATGGTCTCCCTTTGAGCCCTAAACAGTGGGACTTACTGTAAATTGATTTACAGAAGAAAGAATACAAAAAACAGCCCCAAAGAACATTTGCTAACTCTTTAAAACAATCCTAAAGTCGTTTCTCTGCAACACATGTGGATTATCCAAGATAGCTAATGGGATGGTTTGTAGAGCTGGCTGAGCATTTTTTGATTATTTTTTTTTCACCAAAATGCCAATTAACTTCATCTGAAATGCTGTGTTAAACAGGGCTGGTTTGATGAATTTTCTGACTCTAAAATGCAGAGAAAAAAATTGTAATTATTGAAACGTTTCATTTTGACATTTTTGAAATGACTTTTCATCTGGAAATTTAAGCAAATAAACTAAAAAGATATTAAGGGGAAACAGGTCACAGCTGAAGTGAAACATTTTGAAATTATGGAAACAAAACATTTTGATTGCCCAGCCCTGCTGCAATAAATAAATAAATAAATAAATAAATAAATCAGGTTTTTTTTTTGTTTGTGAACATTTTCAAGATTTCAATGTTTTGTCCCGATTTGAGACAGGTAAAAATTTCAAAAATTTTTACAGGACAGGAAAACCATAGTGCTGAGGTAAAAAGCATAAAGCTTTTGTTGGTGCCCATTTGGTGTCACCTACATAACTCACCCACGGTTTTGCCATTCATGAATAACAGCTCATCTTAAACTCATGCTAATAAATACTTTTATACCACTGCAACCATTACGTATATTCCCCTTCTCTCCCTCTCTTTCTCTAGATAGGTAGATACACATGAAGAGTTACATACATCTTTGCAAATAAAATTCTAAGAAGTTACTTTAATGTAAAATCCTTAAAAATCATAACTCAACACATATAAATCGAGTACAACAGAAGTCTTAGAAAATATGTTGTCTTTTTAATATCCACGGTTTCTAAAATTACATTTGAGCTTAGAATGCAAAACTTTTCCTTAGGCTAAATTTCCATTTTCAGTGTTTTATAACTCTGAGCAGAACTGCTTTGAATGCTAACAGAAGCATCCATTACTTGTGGCAACATAGTAATTTGTTACATTTTAATGCATTTAGTTGAAGGGACAAAAAATGGTGGGGGAGGGGAGGGGCTAGGAGGGAGAGAGAAGAAGGGAGAGAAAATCACCATACATACACACAAGAGGTTTTATATATAATCTGAATAACTTCTATCCCTGCAGAGGTCTCTTATCTTAATGACTTTGCTAAAGAAGTTGTCTTGTCAAACATAGTCAAAAGCTTTTGCCTCATATGAATAATTTACAAATGGAAGCAATTTGGCAACAGCCTGACTTGAGATAAAGAAGGTTCTTGGAATGGCAGAAGCATGCAAGTGTAGAACAAATATATAGTTAGCAAATACTGAAGAATTTTGACTGTCATTCTGCAATGTTAAATTTCTCTGAGTGCATCCTCTCCTACTCAGGGCTGCAGAGGCTTTAAAACTAGTGGTCACCTTGATTAGGGTATGTACTGTTTTCTTCCACAGCCCCATGTAATGTCAACACAATCCAGCACTGGTCCAAACAAAAATGAATTGTTTTGCACAGATGGATACAGACTGTACAGATTAGATCCATCTCACTCTATGCTGGCTTTCTGATTCTATTCTTACATGCTGCGTCTGTCAAGTTCTTTCATTCTTTAGCTGTCTCACAGTGCCTGGCTCTCAGAGATGGGCAACCAGGGAAAGGGAAGAAACATGAGAACTGATGAATCCAGGATGGAGAGACAAAGAAAGGTGGGATGTGGGAACCTGGTGGTGGGAGGAAAGATGTGAGGAATTCAGGGAGGCAGAAGGAAAGATGAGGGGGATTTTGGCAGGGATGGAAGGAAAGAGATTGGGAAACTGTGAAGGAGGAAGAATTGGGACGTAAGGAAGAGGAGTATATGGGAACTTGCAAATTAATCCTGCTTCCATTGGAACCAATGGCAAAAAGCTCTCTTTGATTTAAATGAGAACAGGATTCATCTCAGGGAGAATCAAGAGTGGGCAGAAAATGGGAGGAAATAGAAAGAGGTGAAAAAACAGAATATAATAAAAAAATGAGGGAAAAATAAGGGCATGTCCACTATATAATGCTACAGCAATTCAGCTGAGGTGCTGCAACTGTGCCACAGTAGTGCAGACACTGCTACAGTGTCAGGAAAGGTTTTTGTATCACTGGAGTAAATTCACCCCTCGAGAAGCAGTAGCTTCGTGGACGGAAGGATTCTTCTGTCAACCTAGCAGTGTCTGCACTGGGCTTAGGGTGGCTTAAATACATGTGAATTTGTCTAGTTGTAAACAGGTCTATGAAAAAGATAATGGAGATAAGAAATGAATGGTGGAAATAGAAAAAAAAGGGGTCAGAAAAAGCAAGGTGGGAAAAATCTTGTTGAGGGGGTGGGAGTGAAAGAGAGAAAGTGTGCTCGCGCATTGAGAGAAGACAAGATATGGATAATACTAGAGCTGCACAAATGGCAAAAACATATTAACAAACCTTCACTGAATCAAAATTTTATCTGACCATGTTCATAACATATTTTGCTTATTTTCCATTGTCTGTTTTTTTATTTTGCATGAATGCTTGGGGGGAAAAAGTGTAATGAGCTAAAGACACAAAAAACTAACAAACATTTGATTTAAGTACATCAGAATGAAGAAAACTCCAGTGGTCTTGGAGTCATTGTGGATAGTTCTATTAAAACATCGGACCAATATGCAGTGGCAGCAGAGGTGAAAGTGGGATGGTACGGGCCAGTACGGCATACTGCCGGAGCAGTGCTTTAACGTTGCTGCCCCTTTTGCACCCCCCCTCCGGGCTGCCAATGGGTAGACACCCTACTGGCAGGGCCGCTAATGGGGGGTGGGGGTAGGCAAAAAGGGCAACGTCCCCAGGGCGATTTAAAATGGCCTGGGACTCAGAGATGCCAGCGCCGCTACTGTGGCAGCAGCAGGAGCCCCAGGCCCTTTAAATCACCACTGGAGCCCCGGGCGGTGCCAGCCGGACAGTATGGAAGGGCTGGCTGGGGGAGATTGACCCTCAGCCCCGCCCCTTCTGCCCGCAGCCCCATCCCTTCTGGGGTCCCAGAGCTGGGCCCCCATACTGGTAAGTAATTTATCTTACTCTCACCCTGAGTGGCAGTCAAAAAAAGCTAACAGAATGTTAGGAACCATTAGAAAAGGAATAGATAATAGTAGTTGTGACATTGCACTCCATAATGCTTTATGGAAATATGCTTATGAAAATAAATATGACACAACTGGAATATGTTTTATGCTAGATATGCCATGTAACATATCTCTGCAAAGGTTTGATCTACTGGATCTATTCATCCTATTTGTATGCATGTATCATTTTTTGTATTCAAAGTTATGAATATTGGCTATGTACCTGTTTAATTTTAAGTAGCCTCAGTGAAGCAGTTGGTCAGCTTCCTGAGAAAAGACTATTCTCAGTAAGTGCCCTATCAAGAAACACATAAGCTAACAATGAACTTGGAGATGCCAATCCACATCTGAGCTTTCCCAAGAATGTGGCCTGGCTAATAAGGAACTCAGTCATGCATGGATATGTGACTTGCCCATGTGACTCCAAAACTCCATCTTGGAGTTGGATTCTGCATAGGAGAGAGGAGTGGGTCTACACCTACAAGAGAAAGAGGAGGCAGCGGCAGCGCTTTAACGTTGGCTGTGTACAGGCCTGTACCAGTGGCCACTTCTTACCAGTATGCTGTACTGGCCTACACCGTCCCACTTTCACCTCTGCTGCAACAAGAGAAAGTCTAGTTAAGCCCCTGTGAGACCCCTCCATTTTGTCTTCAGCTGGCTCAAAAGATATCCTTTGGGGGTGGAGAGGCTACCTGAAAGAAACTGGAACAAAGGACAGTAACCACAGGGGTGTGAGTGATTGCTGAACCCAGGCTAGAAGGAGGCTAGTCTGTAAAAGAAACTTATAGGAACATCTCTCAGGGTGAGATTTCATCTGCAATCACTTTCTTACTGTAGTAGGTTTAGACTTGTGTGTTTTATTTTATTTTGCTTGGTAATTTACTTTGTTCTGTCTGTTATAACTTGGAACCACTTAAATCCTACCTTTTGTATTTAATAAAATCATATTTTACTTATTAATTAACCCAGGGTATGTACGGTTTCAGAGTAGCAGCTGTGTTAGTCTGTATTCGCAGAAAGAAAAGGAGTACTTGTGGCACCTTAGAGACTAACCAATCTGTTTGAGCATAAGCTTTCGTGAGCTACAGCTCACTTCATCGGATGCATTCAGTGGAAAATACAGTGAGAAGATTTATATACACACAGAACATGAAAAAATGGGTGTTATCATACACACTGTAAGGAGAGTGATCACTTAAGATGAGCTATTACCGCAGGAGAACGTTGGGGGGGCGGGGGGGAAGAAAACCTTTTGTAGTGATAATCAAGGTGGGCCATTTCCAGCAGTTAACAGGAATGTCTGAGGAACAGTGGGGGTGGGGGGGGGTGGAGATATAAACATGGGGAAATAGTTTTACTTTGTGTAATGACCCATCCACTCCCAGTCTCTATTCAAGCCTAAGTTAATTGTAACCAGTTTGCAAATTAATTCCAATTCAGCAGTCTCTCGTTGGAGTCTGTTTTTGAAGGCTTTTTGTTGTAATATTGCAACTTTTAGGTCTGTAATCGAGTGACCAGAGAGATTGAAGTGTTCTCCGACTGGTTTTTGAATGTTATAATTCTTGACATCTGATTTGTGTCCATTTATTCTTTTACGTAGAGACTGTCCAGTTTGGCCAATGTACATGGCAGAGGGGCATTGCTGGCACATGATGGCAAAAATCACATTGGTAGATGTGCAGGTGAACGAGCCTCTGATAGTGAGGCTGATGTGATTAGGCCCTATGATGGTGTCCCCTGAATAGATACGTGGACACAGTTGGCAATGGGCTTTGTTGCAAGGATAGGTTCCTGGGTTAGTGGTTCTGTTCTGTGGTGTGTGGTTGCTGGTGAGTATTTGCTTCAGGTTGGGGGGCTGTCTGTTGGCCAGGACTGGCCTGTCTGCCAAGATTTGTGAGAGTGATGAGTCATCCTTCAGGATAGGTTGTAGATCCTTGATGATGCATTGGAGAGGTTTTAGTTGGGGGCTGAAGGTGACGGCTAGTGGCGTTCTGTTATTTTCTTTGTTGGCCCTCTCCTGTAGTAGGTGACTTCTGGGTATTCTTCTGGCTCTGTCAATTTGTTTCTTCACTTCAGCAGGTGGGTACTTGTAAGAATGCTTGATAGAGATCTTGGAAGTGTTTGTCTCTGTCTGAGGGGTTGGAGCAAATGCGGTTGTATTGTAGAGCTTGGCTGTAGATGATGGATCGTGTGGTGTGGTCAGGGTGAAAGCTGAAGGCATGTAGGTAGGAATAGTGGTCAGTAGGTTTCCGGTATAGGGTGGTGTTTATGTGACCATTGCTTATTAGCACCGTAGTGTCCAGGAAGTGGATCTCTTGTGTGGACTGGACCAGGCTGAGGTTGATAGTGGGATGGAAATTGTTGAAATCATGGTGGAATTCCTCAAGGGCTTCTTTTCCATGGGTCCAGATGATGAAGATGTCATCAATATAGCGCAAGTAGAGTAGGGGCGTTAGGGGACGAGAGCTAAGGAAGCGTTGTTCTAAGTCAGCCATAAAAATGTTGGCATACTGTGGGGCTATGGGGGTACCCATAGCAGTGCCGCTGATTTGAAGGTATACATTGTCCCCAAATGTGAAATAGTTATGGGTGAGGACAAAGTCACAAAGTTCAGCCACCAGGTTTGCCGTGACATTATCAGGGATAATGTTCCTGACAGCTTGTAGTCCATCTTTGTGTGGAATGTTGGTGTAGAGGGCTTCTATATCAATACCTGCGGGGTGGGGAGCAAACAGCTGTGCATATCTCTCTATCAGTGTTATAGAGGGTGGACCATTTATGAGTTTACCCTGTATATGCTTTATACAAGGTAAAATGGATTTATTTGGGGTTTGGACCCCATTGGGAGCCGGGTACCTGGGTATTGGAAACAGGAGCACTTCTTAAGCTGTTTTCAGTTGAGCCTGCAGCTTTTATGGGACATGGTTCAGACCTAGGTGTGTGTTTGTAGCAGGCTAGCGTGTCTGGCTTAAACAAGGCAGAGTTCTGAGGCCCCAAGCAGGCAGGAAAAAGGGCTCAGGGGTAGTCTCAGCACAACAGGTGGCAGTCCCAAGGGGGTTTCTGTGACCCAACCGGTCACAGTAGTATTTTCAGACCTTGAATACTGCATAATGTTCTGATCGCCCCATCTAAAAAAGATATATTAGAATTGCGAAAAGTACACAGAAGGGAAACAAAGGTGATTAGGGGTATGGAACAGCTTCCCTATGAGGAGAGATTAAAAAGACTGGGACTGTTCAGCATAGAAAAGAGACGACTAAGGGGGGATATCACAGAGGTCTATAAAATCATTTATGATGTGGAGAAAGTGAATAGGAAAGTATTATTTATCATATATTACACAAGAACCAGGGGTCACCCACTGAAATTAATAGGCAGCAGGTATAAAACAAACAAAAGGAAATACTTCTTCATACAATGCACAGTCAACCTATAAACTCATTGCCAGAGGATGATCCAAAGGCCAAAAGTATAACTGAGTTCAAAAAGAACTAGGTACATTTATGGAGGATAGGTCCACCAATGGCTATTAGCCAAGATGGTCAGGGACACAACCTCATGCTCTGGGCATCCCTAAATCTTCAACTGCCAGAATCTGGAACTGGACAACAGGGGATGAATCACTCAAAATTGACCTGTTCTGTTCATTCCCTCTGAAGAATCTGGCACCGGCCACAGTTGGAAGATGGAATACTGGGCTAGATGGACCGTTGGTCTGATCCAATATATCCTTTTTATGTTCTTATGAGGTTCTTTTAATTGTGCAAATATGATATTCATGGGCAAATAAGCATATCTGCAAGTAAACAAGTATATTCACATATGAATGAATATACTGATCCTAGAAGTGGTTACCTGGCCAGCCTGTATTTACACACACACACATTTACTCATTGGGAATGTGACAAGAGAAAATGGAAAGTAAAGTCTGCTAGACAACCAATAAATCAGGCTTACATCTTCCTCTCCCTCTCAGTCTATAAGGAATCCAGCTATTTTAAAATCTGGGAACCTAGCCAAATATAAAGCTCTTTCCAAAAGCGGACAGGAAAAGTTTTCAAATACCTTAACATTTTCTTTGCCTGCTTATCCCTTTATATCACTCTCTTTTAACTGTTCCCCATCCTCTACCTGAGAGATACAAAGCACTAGTGAATTCTTCAGGCACTGCTCCTATTTCAAAAGATTAAGTCATCCACAGACACCATGTCACATGAATAAGGTGACCAGTCACACCAACCAAAAATAAAACACTCGAAGAGGCCCATGAAAACCCATGGGCCCAAATATATAAAAAGAAATATTTGTCAACCAGTTAAGAAAAAATGGACAAATTCATAAAAATCCTGGTATGCTCACAGATAATACTGTCAACAGGAAAAGGGCTAGGGTAAAACTTTCAAAAGGGCCCAAGTAATTTGGGAACCTAAGTCCTATTTTCAAAAGTGACTCAGGCACTTAAGAATTTACCTCATGGGTCCTGAGTTGAGAGGAGGAGAAATAATGGACCTGATCATGTAGGATCTGTGGTCTGGCAATAAAAATGTATTATGTTTTTGTGAGGGTTGGTACGGGAACAGGTTTGCAAAGTTGATGTATGGTTTGAAATTCTTGGGTTTAGTATGAGGGTATTCATTGCTTTTGAAATGCTTAGCTTTACTATGTGATGATTTAGGCCCAATTCTGCAAGCTGCCCTGTGTGGTCAACTCTCTGTGTCCACCCAGAGTCCGACTGATTCAAGTGATGCAGCCCAGTGGGGATGCTGAGAGCCATTGAACCAAACTGTAAACCGTGTATATGATGGAAACTACTTCAAGCAAGGGGATGTGCCAGCATCCCCTGCATCCCTAGTTCTATCACCTATGCTCCTTTGTTCTCTAAACCCCACAGCACTACCACCTGGCTCTTCAAGAAAGGATCACTTAATCTTGCTAGGAAATGTGTTTTAGCCATCACCATGTCATAAACATGACTTTGTCACTAGAGCTGATGAGAAATTCTCTGATGAAACTCTGACAGATGCCTTGAAAGAGAAATGTTTAGTGAGAAAGGCTCAGATTTAATGAATTTTCATTGAAGTACAGGCAGGTCTCCAATGGAACCATGTCTGCCAGGTACTTTCCATCAGAAACCCGCTTGGTTCCTTGCCAGCTTGCCTGGCAGACTGCTGGGTCCATGGCTCTAGGACAGCGCTATGTTTTCAGATTATATTAGAAGGTCACTGAAGGTTTTCAGAAATAATTTGAGTTGATCAAAGAGACAATTTATTGATTGTATATTTTGTTTAAATCCTGGGCCTAGTTTAAAGTAGTTCTTGTGTATCAGATGTATTAATCCTGTGACAAACAGAAGGGGCAAATACTTTCTATGTGGTTGTTTTGTTCTATAATAATTACGATGTGAGAAATAATGTTAAGAAATAAGCTATTTACTCAGGTAGCAAGGATGATCAACTGAATTAATTCATTTTAAAAAGCAAAATCAGCTTGTTCATGCCAAAGCAAATAGTTATTTGTAATTTTTAAAACTGTGATTTGGTCCTCTCTGAAGAGTAAATTTTAAAATATAAAGGGAAAATAAGATGTAGATGAGAGCAAAAAGCATGAGAGGTTGGCTGTCATGCTTAGATGCCTAATTGTTAATGAAAATAAACTAGTAACTAGCCTCTAATAACTTTTTGTAAGAGTAGAAATTAGTCAGAACTTGAACACTTACCATTCACCAGCTATAGTCAAATGCTAGTGGGAAATGGTTCCTTGGAGTAATTCTCTACCCTATTGTAATTCTCTTACTCTAAGTACAAATATTCTTACATACACTGGGAGAGGAGATCTGGGTGCAGTTCCTGGCTCAGCAACAGATTTCCTGTGTCACCTTGGACAAGTCAATTAATCTTTGGAACAGAGTTCCCCATCTGTTAAATGGGGATAATAATTGTTATCCACCTTATTGTGGGAATAGAGAAGATGAATTTATTTATCCCTTTCAAGATCTTTTATCTGTCTTGTCTATTCTCTTACTATGTGTTCTCAGTCCTGATCTAAGTTGGAGCCTATGGTTGCGAATACAAATATATAATGACAGATCCCTTGTGCCAAACCTTGCTTCCTTCCATAACAAATAAAATAAATAAAATAAAGACAAAAATAAAAAAAGAAGAATCTTCAAAAATTATCTTCCTATATAATTCCAAAAAGTGTCTAGTAGAAACATACTTGCTTATTCATCTTTAGAAAAATAAAGGACATTTAAGTGAAGCACTTCTTGAGTTGAATAAAAGAGAGAGAGAGAGGGTGGCAAAAGAAAGCAGCCAATAATATCAACTAAAATAAAATAAAATATATAATAATAATAATAAAGAACATTTCCTTTTCTTGCTTAGAGAAAAAGAACTTGAATCTGTCCATCCAATGCCATTTGTTCTAATGCTACCCTATTTACAAATATAATATATCAGCTCATTTGTTGGGCTTTGCATTATTGATGTGCTTTTTGTTAAATTAGGCCAGTGAAATTCTTACACAAAGGCATTTTGTAACATGAATAAACAGAAACCAAAATGAAAGGTTTCCATGCTGATGACTTGTGAAGGTTACATTAAACACATTTATTCTTGGTTGTAGATTGCACTCATGTTTAAGCCTTGAAATACAATATGGGCTTGGTTCTGCTCTCATGTTCATTGTCTTTACACTGGAGTAAATGTTTTGACTTTGATGGAACTACTCCTGATTCACAGAAGCATAAGCAGGAGGAGACTCAGGCCATGAATGTCTTCCCCATACCTATAATTTGTCACAAGGTAACAGCTGAAGAATATGAAGATCTCTAAAGGGCTGAAGCAAATATTTGTAAATTTTAATATCTTGAGAGGAGAGGAGATTTTACTCTTCCTTAAGGCATGTGTTTGCAAAATTGACACATAATCTCTGGAGTGAATGATAAAATGACATTTACAAATTCTGACTTCTGAATAGAGACATCTGGGAGAAATCTTCAGAAAATGTCTAAGACTGCTCCAACTGATATCAATGCAAAAACTTCAATGGGGGTGAAGCAGGCCACACTTCAACATATTCCTTATCATGCAGGGCCGGCAACCAAATTTTCAGGGGATCCTAATGAGGTTTGTTTTTAGGCAAAGGGCTAAACTGCATCTCAACATCAGGTCACAATGTTGCTGTGTTTGTGGCTTTCCACTGTGCGTCTTGGTACCTGATGCAACATGACAAATAGTCACAATGTAATGCTGGCTAAGATTAGGGATTTCCTCTTTGCAGGAACTAAACCAATTTTTTTGAAATTTCTCATGCACCAGAAATCTTGAAAAAAATTGTTTCAGAAACACTGACACATGGCACTGACAGCACCATGGCATCTGCTGACATTTGAACATGTTTGACATATTTATTCACACAGCAGTGGTGAATCTGACAAGAATCTCAATTTCAGTCAGCAGCTCCCTCTGCTCAAATGGTCCATGGCTCTGGGCCAGCTCTGCCTGTGGGCTATGAGGACTGCCCTGATCCAGGAACCCCAGGGCTTCCAGGCTCCCAAACCAGCCGGATCCCAGAGCTGTGCAACCCAGAGTTCTCAGGTCTTGCAGGATCCCTGCTGCAGATCCAAGAGTTGAGCCCCATCTAGAGTTAGCCTTAGTGCTTCCAGACTCCCAGATCCACATCAAGTAGCCTGGAAGCCCTGGCAGGGCAGGAATACCCTTGAGCCATGGACGTTTGGAGGGCTGGGGAAACTGGTCCCAGAACAGTACACTTGGCTAACCATGTGAAAATAATGGATTTGGTGTTCTTTTTATTTGCCTTCTGCTTTTTTGAGCCTTTAGGGTACACTGGGGTCACATTTTGAAGCTTTCTCCACAGTAACAAGGGCTAGAAACTTACTTTTTCCTTAAGAATGAAGGCTGAAATTATCACATATCCACTTGACTCCAGGAGCTGGGGCTTTAAGAAAAACAATGATTATCATGAGACTCACAACAACAGCATGGGAGTTGGCAAAACAGGGCTGCAGCCAGTCTTGCACTGCCACCTGCTATATTAGCAACCACAGGGGCTCAAGGGACACAGGAAGGCCCCCTGACTACCAGGCAAGGGTGAATTCTCAGGTCACCATCTGGCTTAAATATGGCTAACTATATTACCCCATTTTTCAGATGGGGGAAAGCAGTGACTTTCCCCAAATTCACACTGCAACTCAGTGGTATAGTCAAAACAAGGTTTCCCATGTTCTAACCACCAGACTATATGGTTTAATCTCCTTTTCACATCAAGAGTGGAAAGAAAGCACAGGTATATTTCTGTAGATTTCTAAAACTATTGCTTAGGAAGACATTCAGATCTTTTTAAATTATCCAGGCTTAGCATCTTTTATCTTTCACTGACATAACCAAATATTATACTTCAGACCAGGAAAGCTTAAGATGTAGGGGTAAATTCTCTTTTGATAAACTCTATTGATTTCAGTGGTCTTATATCTCAAGAGAATTTGACCCACAATTTTTAGGAAAAAATGCAATGAACCAAGTCTTAGCTCTCCAGTACAAATCATAATTTGTCACTTTTTCTATGTTCTTATAAGATAGCAAATCTGAAATCTTAAGTGCTAGTGATGGGGCCCCATACAAAAAATAAAACGGGGTGCTTAACAAATAAACCAAGAGCAGAAACAGTAGCCAATTAAAATCCAAACCCGTTATGTTTTTAAAACATTGTCTATTAGGTCTGTTTTGAAAGTAAAGCCCACTCTGTACAGTCTTTGTATCTGGCTCTGGCTGGAAGCTAGCATTGTTTTTTAAGAGTATCAGGGGGTCTCTCATAGGCCACGGATTCTTGAATCAAGAACAGGTGCAGTCACACCCACTCTACAAACAAAGATATTTTGTTTGAATAAGCACAGTACAGAAGAATGGGGTGTATTAATAGCTAAATAGTGTCTTTATTAACAGTAGAACAGCTGGCAGTTTTATATGACAGCACTCATTCCAATCCATTTTATCCAATTGCAAAACCATAAGCACACTACACCAGGGAACCAAAGGGACCACACACAAGCAATCAGCCATTCAACAGCACTATAATTGCTTCACAGTTGGAAGTTTGTTCTACTCAGCCACTGTTATTCTTTTAGGCTGAATTGTTGGTGCACTGCTACTATCTAAAATCAAGGGCTGTTAATGCAGATAAGCTTGCTTAGAGAAACTTCTTTTGTTTTACAATTCCCCATGAGCTATTCCCCCTGCAGGAGCTTTTGCTGTGCCACTGAGGATCACAAATGCTTCAAGTGCTGGGTGCCAGAAATAA
Organism: Lepidochelys olivacea; assembly: GCF_965140295.1. Classification (NCBI taxonomy): domain Eukaryota; kingdom Metazoa; phylum Chordata; order Testudines; family Cheloniidae; genus Lepidochelys; species Lepidochelys olivacea. The sequence goes on along the minus strand of NC_140415.1, from coordinate 79,727,801 downwards.
GGCTGAGACAGTTAGCTTCAGGATCTCTGTATCCCTAGCAAAGCAGTTACCCCGATGAGGAAAAAATAAACTCCCAAGTCATAAAGACCCTGTTAGACCCTGCTTGAGAACCTTTCCTTAAGACTTCCTACTGAGCTAAAGAATAGCCTCTGTGAGTCTGTCTGAGATGTATAAATGCCTACAACTATACTAGTAGCCTCTACCCAGCAGGGAATCTGTTCTAGAAGAAATTGGTTTCAGGGTATAATTAGGTTTCACAGATAGATGTGTGTGTGAGAGAGAGAAGACCATTTGGGAGATGTGAAAATGTATAAAGAAATCATTGCCCAATCTATATTTTTTTTTAAAAAAAAAACCCCAAACAAGTACTTTATAATCAAGTGTAAATCTAGTCTGCAATTTCAAATATTATTTTTATGAGTCTTTAATGTTTTAGTTGTTTCTGGTATACAACATCTCTAAAAATGTTCTTCACACATTGTTTCTGCAATTCCCCCACTCCTTCACTGTAATATTTATTTGGTAGGGTTTCAAACTATCTTTTGGGGAGAACATTAAAAAACTCTTGGCTGTAGTTAGCACAGCAGATGACAGACGGATACGAAATTATAAACTCTTTCTAATGCAGGGTGTTTTTCTTCCTCTGCTTTCTACTGTCTTTGGGGATTATATGACTCAGAGGAATCATGGTTATTGTTCACGGTTTACCATTCAGGAGTTTTCCCTCTGACTATATCTACAACAGCACTTCAGTACATTGTTGTGATTTCTTTGTTATTAATTGACATATGGCTCTAGGTAATAAAATAATGGGCTGTCCCAACTCATTATCTTGTTCTACAGCTTCAGGATGACTTTCAGGTTGTCCTTTTTTGCTCCATCTCTACTAGTGGCACCTTATGAATAAATGAACAGGTCTTATAGGCAAGACAATAGATTTGTATGAACTGAAGATCACTGTTAACACTCAATGTAGACTCAGGAGAGTCTGGGAAATTCTGATTAGTAAGGAAAAGAACACTTTAAAAAAGTCACCATGCTCATGAGCTGACAGAGGAAGTTTAATTAAAGTCAACAGAGAACTGAAAAGTGTGTGGGAAGGGGTTGGGGGGGAATAGGCAATAATAATAATGCCAAAAATCCAGTTCTAGGAGAGAAGACCATTGAGGATCATATTTTAAAAAAAAGATGCACTTAAATCTGAGCCTGGAAAACACCGTGTGAAAGTATAAACAGATAATTATGCATGTAAAATAAATAGCACCTCACCCATCACAGTATAGGGTGGGAAATGTCTCTATTCTGTACAGTGCCCAGCAATTCTGATTGGGGGCCTTTGTAAACAATATTCACTACTACTAGGATTACTGTTATAATAGGTGATGGTGCAATATGGGTACTGAATTTGCATACGCAGCTTCACACCATGGGTACCCCTTACCTATGAGCACCTTCACACTTCTCTTGCAGCTTGGGCATCTATTTTTGAAAAAGAAGGCTAAACAGAGAAGAATGAGGAAAAGAAATATTTTCCTACCTGTGGCGCAGGGTTTTTCCACCAGCGCATCCATTTCCTCAACCAACCTTAGCTGAAGCAATTGGCAAATTGACTATACTGCAGACGAATGGCAAGAGCAAACAGAAGGTGGTATTGGGCACACACACACACACACACACACTTAAGTTTCTCTCTTTACACAAAAAACTCCCCAGTATTCCCTATTCCTTTTTCTAATATTTTATTTGGGACTTGTTATGGTTGAAGAGTTTGGAGACCATGTTGAAGAAAAAGTCCCCTATGACAAAGCACTACAGAATTCTAGAATAATGGCCCCAAAACAGTATGGGCAAAATCATGGCCCTATTGAAGTTAATGGACATTTTGCCATTGACTTCAATGGGGCCAGGATTTTACCTACTGCTACCGTGGTGTTTTGGACCATTACTGATGAGTCCTTGTGGGTTTTTTTTTTAAAAAAATGTAAAATAAAGATATTAGCTAGACAGATTTATTAAAGGGGATTAATCAGAAGTGTAGCAAAGAAGTAATTCCATTGCATCAATCCCAAAACCCAATTCACTAGTCCCATTCTACCACTTGTCAAGAGCCTTACTGATTGAGTCAGGACCATTTCTGCCCTAGATTTTGGTGTCAGTATTCAATTTCCTTCTAACCCCTACAAATGAGCAATTGAGAAGATGATTATATGGTCTAGACTGCTTGTTGTTCCAGCAGTAACACCACAAGTGCCAAAACTAAAGAAAATTATATCTGACAGTTAGAGTTGAAATATCTGAAACATTTGTGTACTTACAAGTATCACAAAAAATTTCCATGAGGTAACTTGAATGATCCAGCCTAAAACATATGGCTACTGCTGAAGTTTAGTAATCAAAGAAGCCACCTGAAAATTACTATGTGGTACAATATTTCATCAAGCATTCTCTCGAGTGAATTATTTACCACTGCATAGCATGAAGGAGAAAAGAACCCCAGAATTACCAAAAGGTAAAAAAGAGACAGTGAGCACTGAGAAGAAAGAGCTTGCTGTTTCTTGAGTTGAAAAAAAGGAGAGACTCGGTAATGATAATGGACTACAGCCTGAGAATGACAGGTTTCAGAGTAGCAAATAGTCTGTATCCGCAAAAAGAAAAGGAGTACTTGTGGCACCTTAGAGACTAACACATTTATTTGAGCATAAGCTTTCGTGAGTTACAGCTTATTGTTCTAGTGATCTAAATATGACCTGAATAGCAGTATGGTGACTGCACAATACACTTTGAGGATTCTGATACAATAGGTTATTCATGAGAATGTTTAAGGAATGCATATATGTGTACAGTGTGCGTATAGAGCCACTCTCTTTCTCTGCACATAATGTGCAGGCAAAATTGTTTGATAAAATGTTTCAAAATCATGCAGTGGACACTCTCTTCTGATTTCCATTCTTGTCTTCTTGGTTTTCTCACACTTTGCAGAGTAAAAGACAAGTTCAGTGAGTTTATAGTTGTTGAAAAGGAATCACTGCTGTTGACAATCAGCAACATATTGATGTGATGCACTGCTTCTGGAGGCTGCCTAATAAAAGTGTGAGTTACAGACTTGTCACAGCTCCCATTTAAGTAACAACATGGCTAATAGATATATCATCTCCTCATGAGGGATAAATAAGCCATACATTTCCAGCTTGCAAGAAAAATAAGATTTCATTTCAAGTTCTACTGTAGATTACAATTAGGGCTGACCAAAACCCAAGAATATTTGATTAAAAATTCCAGGTTTCAACATTTGTTTCTGTTCCAACATGGAATGAAACCAAGATCCTTCAGAATGATTCACACACACTCAGTGGTTTAGCCACTCATGTGGGATGGAGGAGACCCAGGTTTAAGTCCTGCATGAATCAAGGAGAGCAGGGACTTAAACCTGGGTCATCCATATCCCTGATGAGGGCCCTAATCACTGGGCGATTGGCTATTCTGAGATCTCGATTATATTTTAACCTGAAATCCCATGCTGGACCTGAGAAAAACCTTCATAACAAAATATAATCAAAACTGAGAAATATTCACAAAAAGTTTGGTTTTGATGAATTGGCATTTTCCAACAAAAACATTTTGTTGAAAAGCTCCCAACCAGTTTTAGTTAAAATGGCATGGTTTCTATGTTATATACTAATTAATTTACATGAAATCTAGCCTGACCTAATAATTATTCAGAAGAGGTTAGTGCAAAACGATTACTGTAGCTATGGAGGTGTTCAGAATAGATAGGAAAAATTCCAGAAAATAGATTTGAGATTTTGTGGGATACAGTGATACCCACAATCAGATATACCGGTAAGTGGTATGCTAACTAGATCAACAGCATAACTTCTTTCCTTGTTTTACTTCTTATTGGGAAGGATGCGAGCTGTTTTAACACTTCTACCTCCTTGAAAGGCTCAGCGATGCATTTCTTTTCTTCGTGCAGTATCTTTTTCTCTCCTTCTTCAATCTCAAAAGCAAATCTAAACCATATTAGCGGCTTCATACAGTAAAACTGAATTGTCAATGCTTGTTGGGGCTGCTTGTGCTGCTATAAAAAACGCGAATCCAGTTGCCACCACTCGTGGTGTTATTCAGTAGTATGTCTGGTTCTTTCAGGTTGGCTACCACAAAAGACTTGGTTGGTAGTACCTTGTGACTTTGGCTCAAGTAGCTGCTGCAGAGGGATAATCTTGGTGTAACCCAGTTTCACGAAGTGAAATGAAGGCAGCTTGTAATGTGCCAGACTTGGACACTACAGAATTTGCAAACAATGGACCAGATTCTGCTTTTATTTGCACCGGTGGTCATCCAGAATAACCCCATTTGACATCAATAATACATCAGGATATTTTGTCTGAACTTATATTGGTGCGTCACATACACAGCCACGTAAATTGCTTTAGCAAGATACGTAGCCCAAAAAAAATCATACGTAATCCATGAGGAAAAATGTAAACACAGTAATAATAAACCTTTTTTTAAAATATGAGTTGGAGATATTTTGACTTAAAAAATGTCACACATGTAGTGACATCTCTCTTTTAGTCAGAGAAGTGAAACAGCTAGTGGAGAAAGAAAAGGAGTACTTGTGGCACCTTAGAGACTAACCAATTTATTAGAGCATAAGCCTTCGTGAGCTACAGCTCACTTCATCAGATGCATATCACTTCATCAGATGAAGTGAGCTGTAGCTCACGAAAGCTTATGCTCTAATAAATTGGTTAGTCTCTAAGGTGCCACAAGTACTCCTTTTCTTTTTGCGAATACAGACTAACACGGCTGTTACTCTGAAGCTAGTGGAGAGATACTGTCAATTTGAGCCCACTTATTTACCCCCTTTTCCAACAAAAGGAAGGAGAATTCTCTTGAGTTCAAAGTTACACAAATGCTTCTGATGTGTTTCAACTCACCTAAAAGGATCCAGGTTCTGTGTGGCAGTAGTGGTAAAGCAGTATATCAGAGAGACAATTGGCCAGGCCCTTTCTGTGTAAATTCCAGCCAGCATCACTCACTGAGATTCTGGAGGGAGCAGGGAAGGTTCAGATGTGAATGGGTTTCATGTCTTTGATGGATGGTAAAAGCCAGTGGGGAAGCTCTGCTGTTGGTGAAGACAGACAGTTCTCCTTCAGAAAATCAGGGGGCTACCTGTTCACAAGGAATCATTCTGAGACCTTTGGTCAGGAAATTATCTTTTGGTATGGACAACCTGGTCAACTACCCATTTCAAGCCTCCCTTTTTTGGAATTTTTTGCTGAAAGGGTTGTAGCTCTTACAATAATTGGAATCATTAGATGGCCTTAACTTCAGTTAGTCTATTAAACAAACTATTTTCAGGTTTGGGTATGGTATAACTATTGTACTGCACTGTTCGATATTCTCCTGACAAGAAATGAAGATCAGGTGCCCATACTGATTCTTCTACATCTATCAGTTGTTTTCAGTACCATTGATGAGATGTTAAGTCAATAGAGTTAGCCCAGGATGAATTTAGCCCACCACCTTGAGCACAATGAGGTCCAGACACAGCTTTCTATTTGGAGTATTATTATTTTCAACTCTGTTGGCTTCCACGATCAGCAGTTTGAATTCTGATGGAGTAAATTTTTTGCTTTCAGCAACATAATTTTGTTGAACTGTGACTTCATCCTAGTGAACATCACAGGAAGTATCAGGCACCTTTGAAGAGTTTGTTGTTTCTGAGTGGGAATCTTTGGCGAACAGCTCACTACGCCACTACTCAAAAAGTTCATTTATTGCATATACTCTGGCCTTTGCTGAAGGATGCTGTGTTATATCCCCCCAAACTCTAAAAAAGTACTCATACAAAGAGGAAGCCAACTTCATGTTAAAAAAGGTACTGCTGAGAGAAAAGAAAGCACATTGTTTTAAATGTGATTTATATGCAGGAAAACCGATAGAAGTTTGAATAAATAAACTATTTTGCCAACATCTTTTAAATGGTAAAAACCTATCCCTACTATAAGTCTTAGTTTGGATTTTATTGCCATACATACAAAAACACAAATCTGAGAGAAAAACAAAAGACCTGGACATTCCTCAACCAACAGCAGCTGAAAAGTAGAGTCTGATTTGATGTGAATTTTAATAACCTGCCTGAATATTTCCCAGATGTGTGCATATAATATTAGAAGTGCATTTAATTTAATAGTGCATTTGGCATCTAAATATAGGAGACAGGGACTCTTAAGCTGCATAAAAATAGATCACATGCACTGGAGAAACAACTGTGAATAAAGGCATGCTCTTTTCAAACAAAGACAGAAATAGTAGGATAACCTTGTGGTTTTAGGCTTCTAACCTTTGTCTCATTAGGTGTACCTTTAACTGTGATAAACATCCACTTAAATGAATATCATTACCTTACAATTACAGCAGGGTCATACATAATACACTAAGTTCCCCTGGCAGCATATGTGTTAGTCATGCATATTTCATGAGTAGTTTTATTCCACCAGTCAGCTTCAAGCAATACTTAATCCCATGGTTTTGGTGTGTAGGAAATAGCAGTCTTGTCCATAAAGAGATCCCATGGCAATTATTGTAACTCTGCAGTTTATCAAGGGGAGCAGTAGAATGACCTGCTTGTAATATCTGACGGGCACTAGTATCAATTTTCTTCCTAATATACGTAGCTCCAATTATTTTTCAGTTACTAAAGAAAACACTCTTTCTCTGATTTTTTATGCATGAATGTAAATACCCTGAGCGATACTGAACAATGCAGGGCGATGAGCCCTTAAGAGAATCCATGTAGTTACATAATATATGAGTAAAAAATAAAAAGCCATACCTACTATATGCTAAACATTTCTAGGGCAGGCAGCAAAATTGCATCATGGTCCACAGAGCATGATCAGACAATGTAAGTGAAGCAACATCTGTTTATGCAGTATGATGGCTTTTTCCTACTGCATGAGCTGGAGGAAATAAAGTGATGTAATGGTAATACACATAATAGAAGGTTGCAGTAAAAATGGAATACAAAACTCTTTATATGTTCTCAGTAGTACTGGTGGCCTTTTTCCCTTTCCTCTTTTCAGGACTATCAAGTTCATCAAGGCAACTAAACCTGTTTAATATTTCTTCCCATGCTAAAAGATACTATTAAGAGGCATATAAGTCACAACCTCCAAGACAGCCAGCAAACATGTAGTGGGACATGTAGACCTTAAGTCACCAGAAAAGTTATTCTCTAAACTGGTAATCTCAAAAAGAGTGCAAAAGGTAGGCAAAATAAGACCCAGAAGAAGTGTCTCTTTCATGAGGATATTGATATGAGATTCTGATGACAAGTTTGATGCCATCTGTTTTTTTTGGCAGTTTTTTTGTTGAAGTCATTCCACTGAAGAATGCATGTTCTTCTTGATGTGCTAAATTAATATTTATGTTGTTAGACTATCAGAAAGGCCACAGAAAAATATTAATATAAAAAGGTTATAATTATCTTTAAAAATGTGGCAGCAATTGAAATGTAAATCCTAGTGAGCTGGGAGAGATACTTGTTTGCATTGTGCCTGGGGCACCCGGCCTGACTGCCACAGCTGCAATTGATCATTTCAAATCAAAGGAAGCTGGAGATGTCTCTGGTGGCTCAACTGGAAAAATGTAAGCAGAGAAAGATGCTCTGTTCTGCAGGACTGTTATCAAAAAATGAGCTGGAATGTGTTTCAAATCTTTCCTCTGTTGAATTTGCGGCCCTTCAAAGCTCTGCCACAATAAATAAAGTTTTCAAAACACATAGAATGTAAGAGACACATTTTAAAATTCCTCTGAACTAAGCGTTTTCTCCTTTCTTGTCATTACTAGAAAACAGAAATATGAAACAAATGTGCATGCAGTGATTAAATATGAGGGATTATGCAAATATTCAGAGGCCTCCATTTTTTATAGCGGGCCCACTTTTGAAAATAAAAATCATGACAATTATTTTGAGAGAGGAAAAGAGAGGGTGAGGGAGAATACAGGGTAAAAGATGAGAATGCTGGATATTATTTCTGCATTGTAAGGTCTCTATGTTGCAGCATGCAACCACTTGCAAGATGCGTTCGGCAGTCTACACTTCAAATGATAGTAGATAAAGTGTATCTTCACTAAACCCTGAATATTACTGACTGTGTAGACATTTCCTGAGGTCCATTAAATTCTATTTGACATATGTTAAAAAGATTTAATCACAGATGCCAGTCAGCTAACCAACCCATTAATCTAGATGTTTTTCCTATGAAAATTGTATTTAAAAAGGTCTTTTTTTCTCTCAATTTAGTCATCCATTTAAATTTCATGTATTTATCATGTAAATGTGCCTTATTTGCAAAAGAAAAGCTCAGGACTCAGTGAAATAAATAGTTATTTCATTAAAATGGATACAAAAAACCCTGTGATTAGGGTAATTAATTTGCACACTAAAAGCTATCTTCCTAGTTCAGATCATTAATATTGATGGTGTTCGATTTTGTTCTCAGTAATGTTCCTTGAAATACACTCAGAACTGGCAAGCAAGGATAAAGAAGCAGCCGCTCAAACAAGAAATGAGGCTTCAGTAAGCACTTGGCGACTTTCCCTTTGCTACCATTCAGAATTAATAACACACAGCTCTGATGCTCATGTCCTGAAATGAACTGGATTACTTGGATTGTGTGGGATTATGTGGTTTGTCACAAGTGGTGCTTATTTATATATGCTGCTCTCACTTCTTTTTCTTATTTTAGTTTCTTTTTTAAATTGCAAAATACATTTCAGGAGATTATACCTAGGTACCCATGCTGGTATACACATCAATGCCAGATAACAAGGTAGGGTCTGCCAGTGTACTCTTTTCTCATTAGGTTTTAATTTGTATACTCTGCAAATTATGTCGAAAGGTTTCCCAGTTTGAATCCTTTCTACTTAAAATTTTAGTCAAGACACATATTTTGTTTCCCCCACTGTACAGCAGATGTATTCCACCAAAGATCTTGCAGGAAAGGTGTCACATCACACTGTGGTACACTATTAGTTGCAGCTGTAGGCAAGTCCTGGAACAATTTGAGATAGATTCTACTAGCTGTGTCTACACAGTCAGATATACCTTGTGGCAGGGAAAATAAATTAACAGTTCACTATAATAGTCTGTATGTATTTTATATATATACACAAATTGTACCTTTCAGAAATTATACTATACAGACACAGACACAGACACAGACACAAGGTGTGTGTATATCCAGATGAAATATGTATTTATCACTCATCTTGACTGCATAGCCTACCCTCTGCCCACTATTCCTCCCTGGTACTTACTTTAACATTTCACCCCCAGAGCAGCTTCATAAAGCTGCCATTTTTTGAAAACCAACCAGCGAGAGCCATTTTTCTCTTCCCCCCACACTTGTGGAATTCCCCCCTGAATCAACCCTTCCCCAAAGCCCAGAATGGGTAAAATTCAGCCCTGGGCTAGGGGCAATTTTTCTATATCTAATGATGTCATTGGTTTGAAATCCAACACTTACTACCCCTACAGGACAAAAAAGAAGAGTTTTATCCCATTGGAAGAGGGATTCTAAATTCACTTCTAGCCTTAAATTCGCAAGAAATCAGACTTTAAAATCCTGATTTTATATATATGTATACACACACACACACACCAGCTATTTTAGGTCACTTTTTGGATTAATTTTACATTTATTAGTTTTATTTTTTCTCTCTCTCTCAGTCCTGCACATCTGGACTCACAGTAATATTGCACTGGGCCTTCCAGGTTGAGCGAGTCAAGAAGTAGTCCTAATGCATTACTTAGAACTCTCTAAGACATTCCCAAATATTTTCCCTGCAGCATATATGGCATATACAAAAATATGATGGTATGTGAGTTTAAAGGTTTTATGGCCATTCATTGTGAATGGCCTGCATAATATGCTCATGGCTTCACTAATAATGAGTAACAATGTGACCATTTCAAATACATGTTGATAAGGCCTTTAGACTATTCTCACACCACATCATTTTATATTCTCACTTTGTATTATGAACAAGATTTTCAAAAGTTACTCATGATTTTGGGTACCTACCCTTCTTTTAGGGACATGATTTTCACAGTGATGTGGTATTCAGCACTTTCTGAAAATCCAAGCCTTTTAAGATGCCTCTGGTTGGACACCCAAAAATTGAGGCTCCCAAAATAGCTAGCCACATTTGAAAATCTTGGTCTACATCCATATACATAGCCCCCCAACCTGAAGCAAATACTCAACAGCAACTACACACCACACAACAAAAACACCAACCCAGGAACCAAACCCTGCAACAAACACCGATGACAACTCTGTCCACATATCTATTCAAGGGACATCATCATAGGACCTAACCACATCAGCCACACCATCAGGGGCTCATTCTACCAATGTGATGTATGCCATCATGAGCCAGCAATGCCCCTCTGCCTTACACATTGGCCAAACCGGACAGTCTCTACGCAAAAGAATACATGGACACAAATCTGACATCAGGAATTATAACATTCAAAAACCAGTAGGAGAACACTTCCATCTCCCTGGTCACTCAATAACAGACCTAAAAGTGGCAATTCTTCAACATAAACATTTCACAGACTCCAACATGAAACTGCAGAACTGGAATTAATTTGCAAACTGGACACCATCAAATTAGGCCTGAATAAAGACTAGGAGTGGCTGGATCATTACAAAACCTAAATCTAATTTCCCCCTACTGCTACTCACACTTTCTTGTCAACTGTTTGAAATGGGCCACTCTCATTACCACTACAAAAGTTATTTTTTCTCCCTTGGTATCCTACTGTTAATTGAATTGTCTTGTTAGACTGACCTCACAATTGGTAAGGCAACTCCCATCTTTCCATGTATTTATACCTGCTCCTGTATTTTCCACTCCATGCATCTGATGAAGTGGGCTCTAGCCCACGAAAGCTTATGCCCAAATAAATTTTTTTCATCTTTAAGGTGCCACAAGGACTCCTCGTCATTTTTGCTGATACAGACTAACACGGCTACCACTCTGAAACTTATATAAATATATGTTACACATCTATCTGTTAGAAAAGCTTTGGTCTCACATCAGAATTCAAATTGTAGGTAATATTTAATTACTGTTAGGAGTATTATTTGTGATACCAATTTGCATTTTCTCTACTGCTCATCCTATTCCTCTAACACATTGTGCACTTGACACCCCAAATTCCCTCAGGAAAGACATTTCAAGTTGCACAAACTACAATAATTGTTCTCTTGCCTCTGCTACTGTGGAGAATATTTTAGCCCAGTAAATCACTTCAGAAAATAGGGATTCCAGATCCAAGAACTTCACTTTTTTAACAAGCTTCTGGGTTGTTTTACTGTCAGAAGTATTTGTGTTAATATTTAACACTGTTTTATAGAGTGCAGATCACGTCCTGTGCAGGAACCATAATACGGACTCTGTTTTGTTCTTGCTCACTCTGGACAGTATCCGGCAATGCATTAGTATTTAAACACTTCTGGCATCTTTTATGTGAATTTCTGTCTGTTGGAGGGTTTTCAGGGTGCAAAATCACCAAAGCACAGATCTATTTCCAGCCCAACTTCAATGACCTCTTGCACCTTCAGACCCACATCCAAATACCCCCTTCACCCAGGACTGCTGCAATGAAGGTGCGGAGCTGACAGAGTTCAGTCTGCAACTGCACAGGGATCCCCTCTGAAATAGGGGTATTCATTGAGCATGAAGCCTACTCTTAAGCTCCTTTGCACTAACCTAGCTGGCACAAAATGACCCTAGGGCAACACTGAATCATGCCCTGTCAGTGTAAATCCAGTATAAGTGAGAGGAGAATCAGGCCAAAAAGCTCAGAACAAAATTATAACATAATGAGAAAATGATGTTTATTTAGCTACAGAGAAAAATTAATAGAGAAACTATTTTATTCTTATATTGCTTTTCATGCATATTTTAAACAGACAATTACAGTGCTGGCTGAATCAGGAGAACATATTTTTTCTGTGATTGCCCACGTGGCAGGCATGAAATATGGAGTCCACTGCACAAGCTCTTTTGTCTCTTCCTGCCATCACTTGCCACCGTCTCCTGCTAGTCTCCACCTTCCCTTTCATTCAAGGTCTCCGTAGATCATTTTCTCACTCTTACCCAACTTCCAAATGCATGTTCAGGTGGAGACTCTGCAGGGGTTTTGTAAAGAATTTCAGACAATGAAACAGCTACATGAATTCAAATGTCTTGCCTATCCTTTTATTCAATTAAAAACCTTTAAAAATGCAATAATATATAAAAACGAACGGAAAATGGCTTGGAACCCAGGGAAGTGATTCTAATAAATGCTTTAGTCTTTATTAATAATTCATGTGAGGTTTGCAGTAAAACAGCTTCATTTACCCAACATATAATTCAGTTCTGTAATATTTTCCCCTCATGATTTTTCAAATGTAGACTAGTTTTAGGCATTCAAATACCTAAAATTGGAATTCTTTTCAATGTTGATGGCCACTGTGTTTCAGAAAAAAGGAAGCAAAACCTGCAAGTATTTCAAATGAATCCCAAGAACACTCTGTTTCTCTGTCCCTTCTCACCCTAAATTTTTTCATGACCTGCTCCAAGTGGTATCCTCTGGATGCATTGTAATAAGGCAGCACTCATCCATATAGCAGCAACAGCAGTCAAGTTATAGCAACGTGCTAATTAAAAAGAGGAACATGCCACAAATCCACTCGTTACTATTCATGGCAAGTGTATCGCAATTCACTTAGCTGTTTGCTTTTAAAATAAAAGCTTTTGTCTGTCTTGTTTAGAAAGACATGCATGGTCTAAAAAGACTTTTACAAAAGCATGACATTGAAAAGACTTGCCGTAAGGTTTGCTAGAGCAACAGCCTGGATCATTTATATTGTTTAATGTTATACTTCATTTTTTCCCCAGCTATTCACCTTTCACAGTATGTTTCCTTTAATTCACTCCAAATCAACAGCTAGGTGAACTGGTGGGGGTGTCTTCTAGGGTATTTTTCAATACCAAGGTAAATGATAAGAAAAGCTCTTTACTGATGAAAACAGAGAGAATTTTGATGCCTGCTGTTAAAGTCAGTCCATCTTTATTAAAAAGAACAGGAGGACTTGTGGCACCTTAGAGACTAACAAATTTATTTGAGCATAAGCTTTCGGATGAAGTGAGCTGTAGCCCACGAAGCTTATGCTCAGATAAATGTGTTAGTCTCTAAGGTGCCACAAGTCCTCCTGTTCTTTTTGCGGATACAGACTAACACGGCTGCGACTCTGAAACCCATCTTTGTTAAGGCTCTAGGACCACAGGCAGTCCTGACTATTTGCAATGCCATTAAACATACGGTTCATTGAAGGTGTTACCGAATGCAAACACCAGGTGATCTTTGCCCTGAGTGAGGCACAGCGCACATGCTACTGATTTTTTTAAAAAAGAATTCATGGGAAAGGGTTTTGCAATGGCACATTTACAAGTAAGGTCAGTTGGCTGTGAGAAAACATTAGGAAAAGCCATGACTTTGTCACAAGAGGAAAATGCAGAAGTCATCATTTTAGTTTTTAAAATAAAAAATAGTCATGAGAATTAAAATATTTGTTCCACCAGTTCATTTTCCTTTAGGAAAATGATGAACAGCTGTTATTGGTATTTTAAAGCACTGAAAAAGAACAAAACTCCAAAATAGAACCATGGGTGAAATTTTCACAAACATTTGACATTAGCTCGATTCTGCTCCCATTGAAATCAATGCCAATTTTATTATTTACTTCAATGGGAGCACAGTTAGGCCAATCCCAAGTGCATTTGAAAATTCATGGGAAAAAAGTCTTGCACAATGGCAGGCAGGCTGGGGTGAAAACGACTAAATGTTGACTATTTTCACTCAGAGAAATTATGGCCATGACAAACATACAGATGGAAATATACAGCAATATACCTATTTTCAGCTTTAAAAGTAAGAAAACCAATCATCATGCAGAATGTAAATACTTTAATCAAGGACACACCAGTTACAATTCAGGAAAAAAGCATAATGGCACAGCTACAATATGGAAATACTTTGGAAAATATTGTCCGTGTGTATATGGAAATGGACACATGCAATTATCTTAAAATACCCACAGAAAATATGATCAAGTACAGCTGTCAATGTTGAGGTGAAGCATCTCTTTTTTTACCCTCTCCCCCCCACCCCATCTTAGTCTTTTAGTACTTTCCACAGAACTTTTAAATAATAAAAGCCATGACTGATATGTCCTCCTGAGATTTAATGGCTCACTTGCAGTAGCAAGAACTGGCGTTGCACAAAATGCCAGGAGGTGCTGAAATCAACAAAGCCATGGCGTACAATAAATATGACCAGAACTAACATGCTGGCCCGCTGCCCACCATTTGCGTGTAGCCATGAATAAAACTGTGTGCCCCTAATTCATATTTCAAACCTCTTTTCAGAATCTATATAAAGAGGTTTCTATACCCAGCACTTACATGTAGCAATTTCTGGGATGGACCATGACAGCTATTCTGCCCAGCAAAAGTGCACAACAGGTTTTGAAACAGCAGGGAGGGTTAATGTAGACAAGATTTGACCAGGACACCCAAGCTACCACCACCACTCTTTTTAAAAGTTTCATGAGATCTTTCATGATCAGAAGTGATCAGAAGTGAAGTTTTAGAGAATAGTATTAGTTATTATTGGTATTACATTAGTGTCTAAAGACCCCCCCAACTGAGATCAGAGCCCCATTGTGGTGGGCACTGTGCAAATACATAGTAAAAAGCCTTTCCTGCTCCCCAAAACTTCCATTTTAAATAGATAAGACAGAGAAAGTGTGAGGGGAAACAGAGAGGATAATTACTTGCCCAAAGTCACACAGCAGGTCAATGGCAGAGTGAGAATAGAAGTCAGGTCTCCCAATTCCCAGTGCTCCTCCTTTTAATAGAAGGATGCTCATGAAAAATACTAGCAACTGGTTTTTTACATGTGGTGAGCAATTTATGGGGCCCAAAGAAAAAAAATGCATTTGTTTAGTTATATATATAAAATAATACAATCGATTGATGGTTTATGGATCAAAAATAAGCTAAACTTAATCAAGAAATAAAATTAGTAATGGGCCAGTCATTAATAATATTATATCTCTATTGACCAAAGCAACATATGTTGGTAAATATTGCATTTTCTGGCAAATAGTGCTTGTGAAATTGGATTTAAAGTAATGGAAAGGCTATTAGGTGCAAAAGTATTGACTTAGATCTGCTAAGATGTCAAGCCCATTTTTAAATGATGGCAAGGCAATGCAAGTAAATGGTATTTTTCCAACTTCGTATTCTGCCATAAGGGCTTTAACTTGCAACACTGAAGTCAGTGAGGGTAGGATCAAATTCTGTGTGTGGTTTCACTAGAGTGCAAAGTCAGAATTAAACCGCACAACTTCAAAGATACATGGCTGAGATTTTTTGAAAGTAAATGTTTAAAATTAGGATTTTACATCCATATTTAGGCACCTAAATAAGTGGCCTAATTTTCACAAGTTCTTAGCCTCCAAAAAAGGAAGCCTTTAATGGCAACTATGGGGTAGTCAGCAATTACGAAAATCTGGCCACTTAATTGAGATTTCAAAATATGGAGTGAGATGAAAATCCTAACTTTAGACACCTAGTCTGAGAATCTTGGATGAATATCTTTAGCTGGGGATAGTTTAGCTAGATCAGGAAAAATTGAGTAAATGCATTCCTTTCAATAAATTTTTATATCTCCACCAATTATTTTATACTCTTATTCTCCTCCAAGCTAATTTGCTAGGTCAGTGAGGATCATTTGCTACTCCGCTCTTGCAGGCCACTCCAACTTCCACATAAAAGAAGCATTATACCAACTGAACAGCATCTCCACAACTCAGAGTTTGGAGAGTGAATGATGTAAAGGCTACAAGCCCTATTATCACTCCCCACAGGACACTTTTCACCAGCATTTTTCTTTAAATGGAACACATGGTTCCAGGTAACAGTACATCTGTCATTTCACAACATTAAATTGTAAAAAGTGCATAAAACTAAAGAAATCAAATTGATTTGGTGTCTTCAGTCTTACTCAGACCACATGATCCAATGACACCCACAGGAATACAGATCAAGAGTTAATCTGGACTATAACAGAACAGACACATGTCGTCATTGTGGATTCATTTCCCACCTACATCTGAGACTTAGCTATAAAAACAGGATAGGCTACATGGTAGAGTCATGTTTAATAATAAGAAACAGACAGAGACATACGTTGAGGCAAATGGGACAGGCTCTTCTCTCCCCTTTCATTCATTCTCCAGTTCTAGCACCCTGCTGCAGACACAATACTCCCTGGAAGTCCAGCTCTTCCAAGAAGTGAGCAACTCTCTTCACTTATCCCTCCACTTCGGCACTTATTTGTTGTTGTAAACTGTTCCTGGTTTTTCCCCCGCAATACACAAAATATTGAGACGTAACACCTACATAATTTAAAAGTAACCAGACATAAATCTGACCTGTACATTGATATCAAAACCAACTGAAGCATAACACCAGACAAGACCCAGCCAAAGACAGGGAAAAAGACTACACTATTTTCCTTCAGGAAACTGATTTCCCCCTTCCTCTTATTTGCAATTTAAATAGAACCTTAACTTTGCAAGATTTGCCAAGTTACCACACATTGCACAAAAGAGAAAATTCCACTTTCTTGTTAAATATAAACTCCACTGTTTCACACTGACTACTGGGAGGCCCATTGTGGATTACTGAATTCTGAGAATTAGTGAGTAACAATGTCTTCACTGGGAATTCTTATGTGCTAATCACATTAGCCACGCCATCAGGGGCTCGTTCAGCTGCACATCTACCAATGTGATATATGCCATCCTGTGCCAGCAATGCCCCTTTGCCATGTACATTAGCCAAACCGGACAGTCTCTACACAAAAGAATAAATGGACACAAATCTGACATCAGGAATCCTAACATTCAAAAACTGGTAGGGGAACATTTCAACCTCTCTGGCCACTCAGTAAAAGATTTAAGGGTGGCAATTTTGCAACAGAAAACCTTCAAAAACAGACTCCAACAAGAAACTGCTGAACTTGAATTAATATGCAAACTAGATACCATTAACTTGGGTTTGAATAGAGACTGGGAGTGACTGGGTCATTACACATATTGAATCTCTTTCCTTAAGTATCCTCACACCTTCTTGTCAACTGTCTAAATGGGCCATCTTGATTATCACTACAAAAGTTTTTTCTCCTGCTGATAATAGCTCATCTTAATTAATTACAGGTTTCAGAGTAACGGCCGTGTTAGTCTGTATTCGCAAAAAGAAAAGGAGTACTTGTGGCACCTTAGAGACTAACCAATTTATTAGAGCATAAGCTTTCGTGAGCTACAGCTCACTTCCTCAGATGCTTAATTAATTAGCCTCTCACAGTTTGTATGGTAACTTCCACCTTCTCTGTATGTGTATATATATATATTCTTACTATATGTTCCATTCTGTGCATCCGATGAAGTGGGCTGTAGCCCGCGAAAGCTTATGCTCTAATAAATTTGTTAGTCTTTACGGTGCCACAAGTACTCCTGTTCTTTTTATGTGCTTAAAGTTAGACCTGTGATTAAATACCTTGGTAAATAGGGGCCTAAGTGAACAAACATAATATATCTAGGGATAAGGTACATAAAATGTACCTATTTCTTAAAATTTAGGGTTTACTATAATATTTTCTAGTATACTTTGAGAAAATAAAGAAATCTCCATAAAATGAGATTGAAAGAAATTAATCCACTACTAAATCTGTGTTGAGGAGTATTCAGAAACCACCAATTGGTGTCTGTCAAAACTGTAGAGGTGGAGGAGTGTGAATTAATGAAGTTTTTATTTTATTTCAGTAGTGTACGTGTGTGTGTGTATTGTGTGTGGGGGAGCGGGAGGTGGCGAGATTAGAACTGGTCAAAAAATGGAAAAATAAGTCTAGGAAAAAATTCAAAATTGTTTCTCTTTTTCAGGGTTTCAAACAGAACAATTTTTTTCATTTCAAAATTCTGTTCAGAAACATTTTGAAAAAAAGATTGACTTTTCTAAATTTTGAGCATTCAGTTTTCCCCCTTTCTTCCTGCCCCAAGAGTTTACCGTCTATATCAGGGATGAATGAGCAAGCAAGATTTAGAAAGCAAATGAGAAAAGCAAATGAAGACACTGTCCTCTGATAATACACAGTGGGTATATAGCCTCTGTCTTCCTTCTAGGAACCTCAGTCCTGATAAAGGCTACGATTTAATCATGAGTATTTTTAGTAAAAGTCATGGACAGGTCACGGGCAAAAAACAAAAAATCACAGCCCCTGACTTGTCCACAATTTATATAAAAAATACTCATGATTGATTCCTTGGGGGGGGGGGGGCACTGTGGGGGAGGCTGCTACCACTTCAGCCGTTGCCAGGGGGGAGGGAGCCCTGGGGGACCAGCTGCTGCTCTGGCCACCCCAAGACTGCTGAGTCCCTGGGGCCAGCCACATCTGCTGTTGCTCGGGCGATCCCCGGGCCAGCTGCCCAGGGCCACCACAGTAGCAGCTGGTGCGACTGGCTATGGGACAGTCTTTAGGGGCTGGCTACAGAGCCATTCCAGCAGCGGCCAGAGTGGCTGTCCTCAAGGCTGCCTGAGTGGCTGGCTCCGTGCAGAATCTATGACATCAGCGACCTCTGTGACAGACATGGAGCCCTAGTCATGATCTGCTTCAATTCTAGACTGCTCCTCTTGAGAGCTACCCACACATAATACACCACCTGATCCCTACTGGGGAGGTCTGAATGTTTGTCAGTTCATAGCTATTTTATTTTTTTAGATCATAGCAAAGGAAATGGATACAGTGTCCGAGGAGCTAACCATTGCAAAACAGTAAAGTAACCAGAGTTTAAGAACCTGTCAGGCAATATTGTTATTAATAAAGAAACAGGATTAAGTTGCATAATAAGCAACAGAAATAAGTGGACCAGCATTGTGATTTTGCAGTTTTTAGGTAAGTCATCAAGAGATGAGCCTATCCAGGTTTTTCTGGGCAAAAGAAAAGACAAGAAAACCATATTTTTTATTGGCTGTAAGAGGACACACCAGTCTTACCGCCCAGGTTCAATGGCATTATCAGTGAAGTTGCATGTTGTCTCCATTTCCTCAAGCTACATCAGCATGAGTTCACTGGTCTTTTTGAAGGCCAAGATCATCAGCCTGTGCCAGACAATGGAGAAAGAATATAAAGGTTTCTCACAAACTTATATTTCCCTAGTGACATATTGTGTTGCTTTTCCCATATTTTGCACATTCTGAAGATCCCCAAAACATATCTTTGTCCTGAAGTGGTATGTTATGCTGGGCATCATAAAAGAGCATTTAAGAGGATAGGAACTATCATCTATGTGAAAAAATCATGTTGTTGTGTCTTTACTAATCTAATTCCTGACAGAAGCTTTTCTATTGATGGGGCAATTTTCATTTACAAAGTTAAACTTTGTTTCACCAATGAATCATCTGTTGTCTTGTTTGACCTCACTTCCAAAAATGATATGAATTATGGATACATCCATATGCACAACATCATTTGATAATGTTGTCATCATCATAGACAGACTTCATTTTCACAGGAATGTGATGCAAATAACATGTCGCATGAACAGTATGTTTTTCTGCATTCATTTCTCTCTGTGGATGTGTGGTCTTTTTGCTTTCCTGTGTCTTGCCCAGTCTCTCATTATTTTCTAATTAAATTGCTCACATTATTGAAATTGGATTTTTATAGAGAAAGAAATGTTGCTGCATGTATGTATATCTGTCTTTAACTTGATGAGGACCCAAAAGTATCTTCTTGCTTTTGACCTTCATGATGTAACTAAATTAATATGAGTAAGATTAATGAGCCAATTATTTCTGACACAACAGCAGGCGCATAAGACTATTTGCTCTACTTTACTATTTTATAACAAATGACTAACAAATGTGTAGCATCCCCAACAAGAGCACTGATGGGTGCTTACATCCGTAATCTATTTCCAAGGAATTAATAACAATTTGAGGTTTTGCTCTTGAATTCTAAAATTTGGAGGAAGAAAAAGGCCCACAAAGTGGGTGGATCTACTACCTAAAACTCCATATGGGACGGTGGAGAAGAATGTATCAGATCTGAGCTCCTATTACAACCTATGAAATATGATAGCAAGGTCTGACTGCATGACTGCCACATTCTGTCTCTAGGTTATTAAGGAGATAGTGCTTGAGGTACGATCAATATAGTTCCCCTGTACAAAACCCACGTGCTCAAGCTTTACATGGGAATGTGAATTTCACACATCTGTGATTAAGAAACTGAATGAAAGAAAATATTTTCTGCTCATCCTACCTTTCTCTGAAGACATTAAAATACATTTTGCCATTATAGAATAATACCATTGTAACCACCTTTGTAAATTTGTCCCTTAAATTTATTACAGACTGCACACCAAAAGTCCTGCTAAGAGAGAAATAGAATGGCTGTGTGGTGAAAACACAGGACTAAGACTGAAGTGATATGGATTCTATTCCTGCTGGCCATGAAACATATGTCATGCATAACCATGAGCATGCTATTTAATTTATCAGTTCCTCAATTTTCCCCATCTGTAAGACAGGGATAATAATAATAGCTTTCTATTTTACATCATGGGGTGTTGTGAAGCTTTATTCTTCAATGTTTATTAAATATGTTGACATTCTTACATGAAAAGCACTATGGAAGTGTATATTAATAACAAACAATATTTTCCTATGAAAGTACAATTTAGGTTGGGCATGGCTTCATGAAATGACAGCAAATGTCACAAAGTGATGATGAATGTCATTACATTTTCATATGCTAAAATTGTCCGTTCTCCCCCATCCCCATGTTATACCAATAAAATAAAAACCAGCAGGGTCTTATTAAAGGGAATAAGGCAAAATGCCACATTTATTGTGAATACAGAAAGAATCATAGTAAGCAGTTAGTTATAGCTATAACATTCCATTCAATTTCATATTTATTCACACGTTCATTCATACACACACACACACACACAGGTTCTGCAAGGTTGTTATCATAGTTACCAGACTTAGAGTTGCTCGTGCCAAGCCACTGGCCAGGTGGCCTGGACACGAGGAGGGAGCAGGGCCTTGTCAGACGCTCATCTGATGCTCCTGGAAGTTGGTTTGCAGACTTAGACCCCAAAGTTCTCAGTTTCTAGAGTCCATTTTTATAGGAATTTATTCCTATGCCAGTGTATGGGAATTGCTTCATCATGCTGTTGCTGAATCAATCAGCAGATGGCACATTCCTGACGGCTCCATGCTGCCAGATGTTATCTTGTTCTTCGGTTCTCCCATTCTTGAGGCTGTTGGGTGGATTCCAGTCTGCCCTCCGGGGGTCCTCTGGTTGTTTCCACTTGACACCTTCTTCGGTCGATCGACACTGGATTCTTAGGCTGGCACCTCCCTGATCATTCATTTATTATCCACAGGAAGCATCCATCCACATACATCCTCTATCTCTGTTTTAATCACAATTGTTAACAAAGTGAGATGAATACAACAAAAGGGCGGGGATTCTCTGTGTGATGTTTCTGTTGCTACAAAGTATCGCTTTGAGTCTCTCTGTGTGTGAGTAGTTGTTGTTACAAAGTATTGCTTTGAGAACAGACTGTCTTAGAATGTACTAACACAATTAGCAGCTTGCAAGTTTCACACAGAGAGGGAGAGAAACAGTAAAAATAAGAGACCAAAAACCAAGAGACCTCTTAATTAGTAATACCCTGGAATTTAAACTATGGGGAATCAAACTCATTTGTGATTTTGATACAGAACTTCTTTAATATGATCCACCATAACACCCACCCCTACCAACCTCAAGTCTACAAAAATTCCAAACTTCTGAAGAAGTAAAGATTGGAAGTTCTGACCAGACCTACAAGCAACACCTCTGCATTTACTATGCTCTACAAATAGTGTATGGTAGAAGAAGCTCATAAATTATTAATAACCAGTCTCTAAATCTCTACATGGCAGGAACTTGTCAGTTGTTAGACAGTTTTTGTACGGTTGCATATTTCCACATTATTTTACTCAAATGGGAGTATAGGCAACCAAGTGAACCTGTCAGCAAAATTTCTTAGCAGCAAACAACTTCAGGCAAAACTTCTTATCCTTGAATTACGTTCAGTTTTTCTGTCTCTTACAGTTAACAATTTAAAAAAAAATAACGCTCAGTTGCTCTGTGCACAACATATTCAGTGATTCTGTCCATTTTAGGGGATGATCAGACAAGCTACAAAATCATGCAATGCATTGAGCATGCTAACAAACAGGACTTGTTATTCAGAATATGATCTCTGGTAAAAGAACCAAATATAAGGTAGAGAAAATATCATTTTGTTACATTATTTGAAATACATTCTAAAAAAATGTAACTGGCACCTATTTGTCTTTCCAAAGACACTACTTTCAAACATTTTATCAGGAAAGCCTAAGAATACATTTAATTCCAGAGAAAAGCCATTCAGTGCCCTGAGAAATCCTTTTTGTTCAAAATTAATCCATTTTTGCTTTGTGCACAAAAGTAAAATACTTTGTGAAATTCTCTGCAGAAATCCTTTTAGCTATCTTAAAAAATACATTTGGTGCAGACCTACTTGATTTCCCTCATATGAGCAAAAATTTACTTTGTCAAATTATATTCTTCAAAAAGCCTTTCAGCTGACTTAAAAATCCATTTTGTGCAAAACAATGACCATGCATCAGCTCAGAGTGATTGCACAGCAGTTACTTAGCCTGGCAAATGGCAGCAAAATGTCAGCTGAAATGAAAGACACACAGCCCTGGGCTTATCAGGGAAAGAGCAGATGATTCATGTAACATCATAAATAAATAACGCACACTTTGTGTTAAGGAAGGTTTAACAGTAGAGGTTCTCTTACGACCACCAGTTCATTTCAAAGAACCCACAATAGGAGCTTTATTTGGTGACAGTGACATGCAGCAAGATAAGGTATTCTGTCTTTAACACTCATATTTCAAGGTCACCAAGTGTTACATTTCTAAGGGAACAAGAAGAAAACTTAATCAGATAAAGCACATATTAATGGATCATCAAAATATTGATAGTTAAAAAGAGAATGGACTCAGAAAGACTGTGTGACATATGGGAAGACTGAAGTGAATGTGCAATGCTGGCCAGTGATCATGCAGGGAAGGAAGAAAAGAGACATAATGTTATAAATTAATTCTAGTTTGTCTATTTAGATTAATGTGCAGCCTCTGGATGAGCTGTCAGCGTTGGGGATTGAATCCAGGATTTAGGGATCTAAAAGCATAATCCTCTGTTTCCTGAGCTAAAAGACCAGGTCTGCGAGTTCAATGGGTGTAGCAGACTCATAAACCTCTTTGTGATAGCCACACCATGTAAACATGGGTGATCTTATCAAAGGAATTAAGGACATTTAATGGTACTAAGTTGTTGTCCAATAGATGTTTGAGGAAGTTTGTAGTTTGGTTCCTCTATCCAGTACTTCCATGTAAAAGACTCAAATTTGGTAGCAAGTTGGAGTCCCAATGTCTGAACTTTCAAGGACTAGGCTTATGGTTGGTTGACTGGGGGAAATGGCCATTAGATTCTTTATTATTCACTCACAGACAATGGTCTTTGGAAGAAATATTAAAGAAATACTTGAATAAATTAAGGTGTACCCTTGCTAGCAATGCTGATGAGAAATACTGAAAGAAAGACACTTTGAGAGTGAATGGACGCCGTGGATTTCCCTAAAGCAACACAGTTTAGGGAAACACATGCTAAACAACTCTCTACCAATGTCCAGAGTGCTCAGTATAATGCAGCATTCAGTATTTGTTGTTTTTTAACCATGGTGTGGTAGTATTAATTTTTACACAACAGGCTGCAGAATTTAGCATATAGGGTCAGAATGTCATTAAGTGCTTTATTATAACATGCAAAGTTCCCTTTGTATTTCATCCAGTGTATCCAGTATTTGGTAGTTATAGGGAACATATTTAAAAATAACAGGATATCTAAAAGGTTACAATATGCTAATGATATACATAACTATAATTGGTGGCATTAAAAATAATCAACATTTACCGGTAATTAATGCACAGTGATATCTGAAGTATCTGATTTATTTCCTCTTGTAAGTATGGGAAAACTAAAAAGTATCTCAGATGCCATCAATTAACAGTTAATAAATATTGACTCTAATAGTGATCACTCTTTTCAAAAGATGAATGTGGGCAAAAGCAAAGAAAAGTGGGGAATTTTAAGGTAGTAAATGGGGTTCATTAAAGATTAAGAAATCAGTTTCTGTGTCTTTCTAGTACTCCCAAATGTAGCTATTTCTCCATTGACCGACTGCACACTCCAAAAGCTGGAAATCTCTTAAATTAAGAAGAAGACCTTGATCGTCAAGTGTTGTTTGTTTGTTTTTTCCAGATTTTCACAGTTTAGTAAGAACCTTACTGTAACCACACCATCCACTAAACAGCTAGTATGGAGATCTGGATTCTGGCCATCATGAAGGTTTCTAAACAGGCAAACAACCAAACCATCTTGAGGCAGTAATTTCCTTTCATACTTCCAAAAGTCATCCAAAAATATCTAAGATATGTAAGACCAAGATATTGTAGAAGCCTTAGGTTCTTATACAGTAGAGTCAGCCTTTGTTCCTTGTTCCAAAGGCTTCAGAAGGCTTGAATCCTCTTTTAAATTTAAAACAGCAAAACAGATTTAACCATAAAAAGTATCTCAAATACCATATCAAATCCCCAGATGATTTTCTTCAAAGTTGCCTGTCTTGAGTGAAACTTTTGTTTCATAATTCAGAAAGATCTTAAACTCTACTGTATGCAGTGTTGTTGTAGCCATGCTAGACACAGGATATGAGAGAGACAATATCTGGGTGGGTGAGATAATATCTTTTATTGGACCAACTTCCACTGGTGAAAGAGATAAGCTTTCAAGCAGTTTATGGCACATTGCGGGAGCTTAGCTTGAGTCTGCAAAAATAAATTTGGTTTAAGGTAAAAATGAGGCACAGACAGTGCCCTGAAAAGCATACAGGGAAAATTGCACAATGAGATTCCACATAGTATCATGATTCTCCTCCGCTCACAGGTGAGGAATATATAGCCTCCTAGAGCTCCCTGACTTCAAAATGCTCCCTTTAATTTATTATGCAGCCTGAAACCTTTGTTGCAATCATTCTGGCAATGTGTTACTTTCTTGTTCTTTCTATTGGATCATTACAATATACAAATATATATCTGAGGGCGGCAACACTAGTTTGGGTGCATAATTACCCACTTGCACCTAAGAACATATATTATGTGCATAACTTGGGCACTACTGTTGAAAATTTTGAGAGGGGTGTGCGGAGGGGTTCTTTTGTATATTATGGATCTTATTCTCCTCACAATACATGCAAAACCCCCACTGATATAAATTTGTGCCCCTATATCTGTACAAGCTTTAAATTAGGGGAGGGGAGAAACCATATCCAATGTTCTGATTGTCTGCCTTTTTTGGCAGTACTCTTTGTGTTCACATCTTTTCAAGGAGATTTATACAGTCCTCACTCAATTATTATTAAATTCTTCAAACACATTTCAAGGCAAAGACCTTCAAAGCCAAAAAAGAATCAGTGTCCTAGTTCTGCAATCTACCACAGCTCAGCATCCATGGCTCTAAATATAAATACACTAGTGCTAAAATCAAACCAGACCCTCATTTAATCTCACTGCTTTATGTTTATGCTTCAGTGCTTTAAGCTTCCTTCTCAAACCCTTTCACAAGATAGCCTTATAGTCTACAAGGAAAGGAACACAAAAAAGTGAAATACATAAATAAACGAATAAAAAGCCAATTGTTTGCAGTGTTATCCAAGCTAGTATGTTATTTTTCAACCCTGCTACTTTCAATGGGGTTGTGGGGGGTGGGGGAAGGGCTTTGAGGGCTGTTTTTGTGTATCTGATGGTGAAGTAAAAGGACTTCAAGAAGCACGTGGGTGGGGAGGGGGGGCCATAAACCAACAAAGTGAACATTTCATTTTCAACAAAATGAAAAGTGGCCAGAAGCTAAGATTTAATGTGAATGGCCACTTTACAAATAAACCGAATGAATAAAATCGTCTCAAATACCAAAGCAAGGAAATAAACAAACAGAAAAATCTTCTCTTGTAGCCAAGGGCTCCCCAAACTCATTCCAAACACTTAGCTATTGCAGTCAGCATTTCTGAAAGCCTTACACAATTTCTGTCTGCTTTCCACTGGAGAAATAAGTGCAGGGGCTTGTACAAACAAAAGGATTTCAAGAATATTGATCTGAGGGACTATATGGTAATAAAAAAGAATACACCAAAGTAAAATGTAATTGTCTTTTTCTTGACTACAAACTCTTCTGGTTCCCATTTCTGTTATAATGCTGTTACAGTATGTTTTCTCTAGCTGAAATATTACATACAGAGTGGGAAGGAAAAGACCTTGGGACTTGGACAATTTGCCTATATTTAGTTCTATTAATATCATTAGACAGGAGAATCGGTGATGCTGTGGCTAAAAGCTAGAGATGAACTAACCAGCGCTTTATCTTCTGTTGCCAAGGACTACATGATGAACTCTGCAGTGACCTAAATTTATTACAGAATAGTGCTCGTTGCCACTGTACCAAGCACTCTGTGCAATTACAGCACATTAGGCAGAGGAGCAAATCTCAAGGGGAAATGTCTAATCTTTTAATCAAGCAGTAGAAAAGTCAGAGTGGACAAAAATTACCCTGTTGTATATATCCACAGTTAATCTGTACATGCACCTCCAACAGCAGTCCTAATTTTGACCAGAAAATGCTTTTATTATATACAGGAGGTCATCATTGTATAGTTCACTCACTTAATCTTTTCTGTACTTCAGTCCATTTTTTCCTGCATTATGTTCTCAGCCTTCCTGAACCTTGTTGGGAGTATAGGGAAGTTAGAATAATCAGACATAGTATTTCACCTCTAGACTGCCTTCTCTCTCAAATTAGGATAATCTTTTATTTTTTAACATTTTGTTGGAGAATCACACAGATTTGAGGATCTGAAAAGCATACCTGTGTTCTGAATGCTTGAAGAGAGACAAAATTATCCCATTCCTGTGAACAGGTTTTAACATTTAATGGAATCTGCAAAGCTTGCTTTACAAGTGTATTGACATCTGATAAGTCATTGATTTGTTTTAATGGATAAGAGGAAACTGAGTGTTCCAAAAATGCTATTAATGAGTCTTCACAGAAGAAGCACACTAATTTTTGTAGCAATTGCTTGAAGTTTTAATGTTTTATTTAAAAATGCTCATTTGAATTGCAGACGAATCAAAACTGGGAATATATCCTGCCCACTGCTTGTAGGTTGGGTGAAGAAGAGTCAGATAATGGGAGAATGGGTCTGTTCCTGCTCCCATTTAAGTTAATAGAAAAATTCCCAATGACTTCAGAGGGGGCACAAAAAAGAGCACAAAAGAATTCTCAAATCACTTTAATGTCGCTATTAGTGCCCGATACTGAAAACTCCCAATGATGGTGAGCAATCCTTAATCACATGGACAGCTCATTGAATCACATGGGTAAGAGTTACTCACCTGACTAAGGCCTGGTCTACACTGGGGGGGGGGCAATCGAGCTAAGATACACAACTTCAGCTATGAGAATAGCGTAAACTGAAGTCGACATATCTTAGATAGACTTAGAATCACTTACTTCACATCCTCGCAGCGCAAGATCGACGACCGCCACTCCCCCATCGACTCCGCTTCTGCCTCTCACCCTGGTGGAGTTCTGGAGTCGACGGCAGAGCAATCAGGGATCTATTTATCGTGTCTACACTAGACACGATAAATTGATCCCCGATAGATCGATCACTACCCACCAATCCAGCAGGTAGTGTAGATGTGGCCTAAGGGTTTGCAGAACTGAGTTCCTAGTTACCTCAGAGCCTCTTGTTTATTTTTCTCTTTCTCTCCTTTTGACATGCTTAAACAACAGGTAAAATATTACCAAATGTAAACAGAAATCACATACTTGTAACATGCACCTTTGGCAGGAATGCATTATGATACAGAACTTTCACCCCACCCCCCATTGTCACCAGATCACAATTGTGTGGCAAATCATTGAGTTGTAGCCTGGAGAAACCCATTTTATGTTGACTCTCTGTTTCTCTAGGTGAGATTCTTTGACTCTTTGAAGCCCACTAATTTGTACTAATGACTAGGAGGTCTGTCTGCAAAATAGTGAATTGTGCAACTTACCAGTTAAGTGAACAAAATAAAATTAAGGATAATGCATCACAACATTTTCTTTGTCCATTCATGACTGCAATTGTAGCTTCATGTCTTGTGATAATATTTCAGAGTAAATGTGGGGGCTACGGTAATACAAATAATAAAATAATTATTCTGTGAAATATGACACTCACTAAAACATCTTCTGAGTGGCGGGAAGAAATATGACAAGTGAATTATAGTGAAATGTGGCTCAGTGGATCTTCTGTGTTTTATTTTATATACAAACACACATATACACAAACATCTTTCACATATTTTTCTTCCCAATAAATGTGGTAAACACAAAAGCAGAATGACGCACTAAAGAAGCAGTACAGTACCTGGAGGCAATATCAGAAAAGAACCTTTTAAAAGGGTAGGGAAATTGTCCCTATACTACATTCTTAGTTTTGTACCCTGGCCTCACTGTAGAGAAGAATTAACATATTTGAGAGTTACTGTAACCACTGAACTCTGTGCATTTTCACAATCCATCAGGATACATATTACTTACCACAGGTGTTAAACAGTAATGGACACAATGTGCAATGACTCCCCTTTTGCCAACTCATACTTCCCTTCTGAATGCAGCAAAGAGAATACAGAATGGGGAGGACCTAAAGAAAGCTGCCAGAGGACAGCCTAAAACAGTGGTGTCAGAAGGAGAGAGGGGGGTTGTAGAGCTGGAATAGCCTTAAAGACAAAAGGGTTTCTGAAGTGTGAAAAGGACTGAAGAGAGATAAAGCCCAGTAGCTCAAACAGATAGAGCTGATAAGGGACAGCCAGCAGAGATGCGAAGAGAAAGACAGAGAAACGAGGCTTCAAGGATCATAGTAAAGTGGGAGGCAGAAACAGGGTTTTCTCACAGTGGAAGAAAAAAAGTGAAGCCTAGGAAAGAGACAGACTGACACAGAGCAGTCCTTGAAAACATAATTCCATGAAGATCAAAAAGCATTCCCACAATTAATCCAACACTGGGAAACCCATCCAATAGAAACTTAGCACTGATAAGAAACACTTCTCATTTTGAAAGGGCTTTTCAGTTGTTAACTAATTCACACCATATATCTGTAAGGAAAAGGTTAACACTAAGTTTTACAGAGGGGTACTGAGCTAGCGCGACCCTCACCTGAGGCACCGTCCAATGTCAGGTTGCAGCATGACAGCTGTGCCTCAGTTTCCACTTTCTTCCACCCATGAATGGAACATGAACTCTCAGTGTCCAATACAAATCCCATCTTTGGGCACAATGTATTGATATTCACCAGTTCAGGAAATCCCCCAAAAACTTGTAATAAAACCATTTTCCAATTGCCACAATAAACGTGTATAGATACAACAGTTTTGTCTGTTCCTCTCTCCAGCGACCTCACCTCCAAGTCACCCACCCAAGAGTCAATAGCAGCACTTTATTTTCCGTTCCTTTGGTCTCAATCTAGGTCCCACTCTCCAGGCCTACTTGCCCGAGTGCAACCATCCTTCCCACAGCCCTTCATTCAGGTCTTTACCCCAAGTGCTCCCCATCCTGCAGTGCTCCAGTCCTCCACATTTCCCTGCCTGGAAGCCCTACCTCTGCTCATGGAGATACACCCTTCCTCAACAACCCTCTTGCTTCTGGCTCGGCTTCCCCTGCCCAACCTGGGTCTTCCTCTTTTCCAAGGGGCCACTGTCTGAGCCTTCTGCTCCTCAGGGTTCCCCAGATTTGACCAGTTTTCACCAATAGCTTTCCTCCATGCTCCTCACTGGGAGCTCACAACTAATTCTCTCCTTCAGCTCGTTCCCTCAGGCAACTCTCATCTGCTTCTTCCTGACTCACCCAGTCTCCTTCCCCCTAGGGTCCAGTGA
The DNA here is from genome assembly GCF_965140295.1 of Lepidochelys olivacea. Lineage (NCBI taxonomy): Eukaryota > Metazoa > Chordata > Testudines > Cheloniidae > Lepidochelys > Lepidochelys olivacea. Next base: position 79,697,519 of record NC_140415.1, on the reverse strand, counting down.
CCCTCTCTTGAGCCTAACTGCAGGTCAAGTGACCAGTCACAGGTGCACTGGCTTCTTCCCTCTTAAAAGACCAGGGTCACCTTCGGACAGGTACAGTGAGGCACAGAACAGGAAAGCGATTTGTTACACTGAGTCAGTAAGTTACAAATAGAGCTAGGAATTCAGATTCCCATTCCCCTGAACTATGCAACATTGATTCTACATGAAGTTGTACTGGTGGTAGAAGTAGTGGGGAAATTAAGAGGAAAAAATAGAGCAGAACCCTCTTCTTTGCTAGAAGTTTGGCACTTCCATCTTCTGGCACATGCAGAAACTGGAAGTGAAAACACATATCCAAATGTTTCAGAAGTGTAAACAAGGTTCATTCCATGATTGTAGAAAGGGGTGCACATTCCATGTGTGTAATCATAGAGAGAGGGATTTTTTTTTCTGGTTGGTTTCTCCTATCCCTATTTATACTGGGATCTTCCTGGATTTCTAGAGAGAACATTTCTGCGTCTCAGAAGAGCTGAGCTTGCTGGTATGACTACATTCTGCATCTCAAAATGATGCTAATGATGACTCCATTCTAACTGCTTGAGGGGAACCTTTTAGCAGCACAGTAATTCTCCTGCTGTTATTATTTCATGTGCTTTTGTGATTGTGTGAAGACAAAGCACTATAAAAAGGCGAGCATCTACATCAGCCTACACAGAAAAAAAATCAAATATGTTAGTAAAAGGAAAAACATGTAAAGGTTTATTTAGTCTCTCAGTCTAATCCGGTAATTTTCTGTTTTTATTTAGACACTGTAAAACAACTGTTTGGGGGTGAGGTAGAGGCCACTGCATTGGTAATACATAGAACTCAATGTGTTTACTTGGAACTTCAAGTATCACTGAATATTCTGAAAGCACTTGCCATGTACAAGGAGCTACATCACAAGTAGTGTTGTGCTGCCAGGTATCAATAGCAGTAACAAAGGCCAGGTTCAATATAATGTCCAAAAAATAACTAAAACACCTAGAATCCTATTCACTCTTCTGGTTTTACAAAACTAAAATCTAAACACCCTGGTCACCTTTAACGGTATTTTTCTTCTCTTCTCACAGTACACACGGGAGTCCTGGTAAATGGGAACACAACCAATTTTATTTTGGACAAATCAGACAAACGGATTTGCCAGCTGACTGGGAGCCCCCAAAACTCTGGCTCCCACCTACACCTCACCCAAAAGTCCAATAAAATGCCTTCTCAGTAAAATGGGTGCAGATAGGGGCTCGCCTCAACTGGTGACCTCAGCTGTGGACTTACTGCAGCTTCCAGACATTACCTCTGTACAATCTACCACTCCCTAATGAGGTTGTCATTGATCCCTGGCTGTTAACTCCCATCTGGTTTGCTACTACCACACCAGCTAGTCAGCTCAGATACTATCAGCTCTAATCTGGTTCATCAATGGGGTCCAAGCTACCATTTACCTCTGGACAGCTGCACAACTCACCCCAACCCTCCCTCCACCCCACTAACTCCCAACCAACCTCTGGACAGTATTATAAACTCACCTGTCCCCAACTTCCCTACCACAGATTTCTATCTTCAGCTTCTCCCAACCACTGAGTGTTCATGCCCAAAAATAACCCAATTGCCCTGGATTCCTTCTTCCCCTGCACTTTCATCTACTCTCCAAACATTCTTTAGCAACCACCTACCTGCCATAGCTACCACACTTCGTTCCGCTTACCCCTCAACTACTTATAGAAGGACAGATGGACTTTAAAATGAAGTTTATGGACATATACAAATTTATAAATAAGCGAAATATTTAATAGGAGAATTTGCATATTTGTAAAGAATTTGCATTCAATGGCATCTACGGAGCAGCACAAACTTTGATAGTTAAGACTTAGATTTTCTCATTAAAGCAAAAACAAACCTCAAAAAGGAATCATTGCTTTTTTTCAGTCTGTCTTCATCCTGACTACCCTACCAGGGCTTACTGACATCCAGATTAGGGTGGCCCACTTTCTCCACTGACTCCCGTGGGTGAATTTGCACACCCATTTATATATCTGCAGTTACAGAGCACATTTAAAGCAACTTGTAATTGTAGAATATGGGGAAATTCTGGATGGTACAGCTTTGGGCAGTCAGGGAATTCCTCTAAAGTATATACAAATTGTACCTGACAGCAGGTCAGAAGTTCTCAATTTTCTCCTTTTGTCCAACAGGCAGAGCCAAAGAGCAGCATATGCAAAATAATCTGGTAGCCAGTATGAACACACCCTCAATCCTCTCACTTTTGCTACACGGGGAGCTAAAGACCTTCTATTCTCTTAAGCCTGCTAGCCCTGTACTACTAAAAACCATAAAATACAAATACACGTTATTAATTCCTTTTACTGTGTCCTGTTTAATCTGTGTTTGCTTGTGAACTGAATGGTTCAAGAATGATAACATGAATTATGCTAATTTAGCCACAATAGCAATTTATGTCCCTGAAAAGCATTGGAGATGACAAGTCACACCATTGAACAATATTGCTCAGAGAGAAACAAGGAACATCACCCAACAAAAGATGCTAGGTTTCTTTAATTCCTAATGAGACCCCAAATCAAGAGGAATTAAGGGCACTCAGATGCCTGTGGGAGTGGGCCTGCAGTTTTTTTCCAGCTACGCTTGTTACAACTTTCAAAAACCTGACCACTGTGGGCTTGATCCTGTATGCTTACTAGTCTATCTAGGAATGTATATGGCCCTCATGACCATAGTATCTAGCTGTTTAGTAACTAAGCACCTCACTCATCTGTGATTTTTATCTTCTCCACTCCACTGTGAGGTAGGGAAATATTAGCCAATTACACAGATAGGAAACTGAGGCAGGAAATAATCAAGTGACTTGTCCAAGGTCACATTGGAAGGCTGTGATTGAACTGGGAATTGAGCCTAGGCTTCCGAAATCCCAGTCTAGCACTCAATCCTAAAATAATCTTCCTGCCCTCACAGGAGTGTGGATAAGGATATGTATGATCCCCTTTGTGGGGTAACTTGAGGGCGTCCAGAGAATGTATTAATTGCTGGCATTTGCTATTGCAGAAAAAGGAAGAAAAGTGGCATCTTTGTAAAGAGAAGAATCATTTTTGCTTTGTTCTCTAGCAAGGCAATGTACCAAGGCAAGGCAAAACCTCTTTGGTTTTCTATAATAGTTTAAGCGGCCTTTAATGTAATGAAACTGAGAACAGATAGCAATGAAAACTGGATACTTTTTATTAACCCAATGAGCTGGGGGAAAAAGTGTTCAAAGAGATTTTGAACTCCCTCCACATTATAGCTGCCCCAACTGGTTTAGTTTAGAGGTGAGTGAGACCATAAGCCTGAAGGTTTAAAAACCTCTCAAGCTATTTTTTGCTATGTCCCTTTGAAATTTCAATCCACTAAAAATAGGAATTAATTAAAAGCAACACCATTCATGCATTTTCTAGTTAAAGGGAAGCCAAGCTATATAATAGACAGAACAAGGCCCCTCTCCCACAAAAGCTTGGCTGCTACTGCATACCATGAATATAATCTTTGCCCTCTTGAAATCAAATGGAGGCAAAACTCCCAGTGATTTCAATGGCAACAGGGTTTCATCTAGTATTTAATGTTTATACCATCTATGTGCTCTATACACCGAATATATTATATTCATTAGATTTTCTTTCTCCCTCTTTCTATTCCTTCCCTCACAGTTGCTCCTAAGGAGATTGAAACTGAATGTTAACTTGGTTTGCAACCACTAGATCCATTATGTTCTAGTGGGTTGGAAATTGGTCATGAGTTCTCATATGAGTTCGCCCATCCCCTGTTTAGATTCAATTTAAGCTGAAGTAAGACACTCAGAAGGTGAAATCCTAGATCCATTTAAGTCACTAGTAAAATTCCCATGACATCAAAGGAGACATTTCAAAATGTTTTGTGTGCAAAAGCTGAATGGTGTGGACCAAACAGTTTTGACCATCATGTCTTGGCCCTTGACTCCACATCTTTGAGGCCACAGCACCATTAACTACGCCATTCAGCCTTATTGGGGCCCCCTAACGTGCGCTGACAGTGAGAAACAGTGACCCCAAATGAGGAGGCCAAACACATTTTTGTGGCAAGCATCTTAAAATGAGGCGGGATTCATTTCTTCAGCAGAAATAATATTTTCTATATGATCATGACTTATTCTCTATGATATAATACAATAAATAAAACTAAGAACTTGGGAGAAATGGAAGTATAATCAGGTTTAAAATGAGGGATGCGGGAATGGTTGAGAGTTATGGCTGTAGCTGTCGATGGAATGAATGAATGCCCTCAATGGTGAGACTGTTACACTCAGATCTCTCTAGCATTTGTGTTCTGCTCTGCCTCATGATTTCTGCAACATGCCAGCTCCCTTCAAGGTCAATATTGCAAAGGAAAAAGCAGCAACCTACTTCCTCCTTTTTATGTTTCCAACATTCTTTTGAGATGATCACATATTTTGTAGTCAGTTTGCAATGATACAGATTTACTCCATTGGAGAGGTCACTCAGACCAATCAGTGCTGGAGTCTTTCTGAAGTATGCTCAGGATGTGGACTGTTGGAAAGATTTATTGTACTAGAGTTGTTTTTTCATTATTTGATCACCTCTGCATGGTTTTGTTTGTTTGTTTTTTCAGTTCCCTTCCCCACCTCTCCAAAGCCTTCTTATCTTTAGGGAGAGGCCAGGATGCCTTCTCCTCTCCAGTATAGTTGGGTGCTTGGTGATGGCTGGGCAGCCTGCCCCATCCCTTCAGTGCAGTAGGACTCAGTACCTCCTCAACTAGTTGGGCCTACTGACCGAATGGTTCCAAAATCTCATAGCACTCTGGTATTTTTCCATAGCTTCACATCTCAAAATGCACTCCGAATCATGCATGCCCCCTCATGCTATACTACCATGAGCCACTGATTCTGGAGTCTGTGCTATGAGGGAAGCCTATTAGTTCTACTAAACTTAAATAAATAAATAAATAAATAAATAAAAGGAAGAGTTGGCCCAGTAGGAGTACTGGCTTCTTACTGTACCAGGCCACCAAGCAACCATTAAAGACAGAATGTTGAACTGGAAAAGTGAGGGCTGAGGGCACCCAGTCCCTCCATCCCTACCACACACAGACAACATTGGTCGCTGTAGGTAAGGTTAGAACTGCAGATTCTAAAACCTTCCAAAAGGTTGGACTCAGGTTCATTATAGGTTAACAATTTGGAGGGTTCTTGTTTTAAGTTGCTCATCCCTGTAATTTAGATTCCCAGCATGCGTTAACCCTATCCTGAGAATATCACTTCTGGAGTGAAAGTGTCTTAATGCCCATTCAGCTCTATGTCTTTCTGATGAGGCTGACACTAAGGATATTGATTAGTATCAACTGCAATGCTTTTATTTTGGACAGTGAACACCTTCCTATTAGGAGCTGCACCATCCTCACCAACTTTATAGTCTTGATCTGAACTTTAAAACTTTCATCTCTAGAAGTGAAGTGTCAGATTTGATGGCTGCTGAACTAATGCATCCTATTAAATATATTTAGTTGCCCAATTTTTTAAAAAAAATAGCTGGCATGTATTTCCTCATTTCCAAAAGGATTTGTCCGAGAAATAATTTTCCTAGTATCTAGTGCAGTTCTTCAGACACAATCATTACTGATATAATATTGCCTGGCAAAGTGGTTATGCCTCAACAGTTTCCTCGGAAATAAGCTGTCATCAGCACATTTTTTTAGGAAATAATATTCATTAAAAATTGGATAACTTCTTAGTTAAAATGACAACTCATCACCTTGCCATTTTTCTATAATAACATACACCTTACAATATGGTGCTAACAAGACATAAGGTAGCAAACCAGTCCTCTCCCCCAGTGTCAAAATGGGACTAGATACACCTGTATACAATGAAAATAAACTGCTGGGTGATTTAAGTTACGTAATTTGAGTTACGTTAGTAGTGTAACTCAAGTTGACGTCGCTTAGATCTACTTATCGTGGGGTCCACACTATGCTATGTTGACGAGAGACGCTATCCCACCAACGTTGCTTCCGCCTCTCAATGAAGTGGAATATAGAAACTGATGGGAGAGTGTTTCACTAGACCCACTAAATCGATGCCGCTGCATTGATTGCAACAGCACCGATTTAGCTTGGTAGTGTAGCTTGGTAGCTTAGACAAGCCCTAAGTCAATTAAATGAACACTGTCTTCAGTTAGAGTTGTACTACCATGTGGCATCACAATCTGTGCTCTTATTATTCTATATTATATATCAGATATCTTCATTTTCAAGTCTTTTTCTTTTCAAATTGGTTTAGACCAGAAAATGGTTGACTTAGAAACAACCAACAAAATTCACATTTTAAATTCTCCCTTCTATGGACATTATGATGTTGAGGTAGTTGCTTGTTATGAATACAGTAGGGACAGACAAATATGCTGAAAACTGTATCCAGATATATGTACCAGATCCTCTGCTGGTATAAACAGGCATAACTCCATTGACTTCAACTGAGCAATGCTGGGTTACAACAGCTGAACTTCTGACCACATATATTTGTATACTCAGAGGGCCTATTATCCATCTGGAAGTAGAAATTGATGGAGTCAGGTATTTCTCTGATGCAATCCTGTTTATTTACAAGTTCTGCTTCTCCAAATGCAGGAAGAATCAAGAAGAAAAGCTCGAGCCACATTAGCTAACAGATTTTTCCAGGGTCACTCTGTGCTCATCAGCTACTGCTTGCCTTTCTTGCTTTTTGCTATCGTCTCTCTCTGTGTTCTGTCTGATCTCAGTTTCTGTGTGTTCAGCTTTCACACTAATGCATGCACACACACACAATACACAAACAATACTTAGCAAAGGAGCTTGCCTACTCAGTCCAAAATTCCTGCATGGGTTCACACAAACTGTGTGTTTTAGGTAGGGGCTTGTGCTTAATATATCCTTACAGTTATGTTAATTGAAGGGTGAGTTCACACCCATCAATCTCAGGAATATTTTAACTCAACTCCTAACAAGGTTTCACCCCACTCATAACAATATTGTAGGATGATCAAGTTAATGAGGGAATGAGATCTGGATGGACATGCCCTGGCAATAGTAATAGTAAATGGGAAGGGATACAAGGTGGGAAGCAGGTCTCCTAACCAGGAATCTCAGTTTGCCCTGATCATACTACAGCCTTCAGCATTACCCAAGCTGTAGTTTGAAAACTATCAATTTGGGGTAATATCCCCCTCTTTGCACATCAGAACTATTTACTCATTAATCAACAACCAAATTCCTAATCATATTTCCCTGTGAAGTTGTTCTAATGTACCAGTGTACAGTGCAGAAGGACCATAAAAGTAGTAGTTGGATTGTGTGGATGTTTACATTTAATTCATTTTTGTATTTAAAAGTGCTGAGTGACTAATGGCTGTTTACCTGGTAACACACTGTGACAAAAACAATCACCATATTTTCTCTTCCTAGTAGGCAACACTATAGAAAAGTATCATTCCCTAAAGCTACGCTCTAACACTTGTATTCCTGAAAACGTTACCACTAAGTGACTGTATATTCTGATATACAGGAAGATGTTAAGCTGGGACCTGTTTTCACTGCAAGTATAGACTTATCTGGTATAATAAGGCTTTGAAAAAAGTTCCTATAAGAGGGCAAATCTGCAATGGGAAAGTAATTAAGAAAGGTGCTCCTCTGGAATGAGTTGCTCTTGCACATTGCATGCGGCCAAAATATCACATTGCAGCACAGTAAAATACAGTTTTAAATATACTTTTGTGATGAGTTTTATATTAGGATGATGTGGAACAGCAGTTGCAATTTACTTTAAGAAACCACATTAGATGTACAAGTTGAAAATCTTTTTGGGGGTGTCAGTTTTTTTTATTTTATTTAAAAAAAAAATAGAAAGTAAATTCCTTGAAGCAGTGACTCAACCTTATTTTTTGTTAGTACAGCTCTCAGTATATTCTGGGCCCTCCTGGAACTATAATGAACAACAATAATAATGGTATTCTGGGCCTCTGGTTCCCTAAAAGCTGCTTTTTATTCATTATTACAGAATGAATACATCAGGAAGAGCGATTGCCTGGCTTTCTAAAGAATATTTCTGGCACAAGTGAGGATTTACCCATTTATTCAGGAGTGCCAAAGGACAGAATAAATTTTACAGCCAAATTTGTATCCATGCTAGGATGGAGCATGATTGGTTTCTTACTGTAAGTGTTTAGTCCCTTTTCAGCATCACAGTTGAGATGGTTTTCCTATGTAATGGTCAATGTATATGCTTGGTTCTAGCATTATAACATAGGTATGGGCCTCATCCTGCATTCCTTGCATGCGCCAAACAGCAGTGGGAGTTTGGGGTCTGCACAAAAATGCTGGGTCAGGACTTTAAACATATTATAAACCTAGAACCAAATGTATATAAAGTGGCAAATTCACAGGAAAAATCATCTTGTGCATTTAATTCTAGGATTCTAACATGTTCGAGGTCCCAATCCTACATTCCTTATAGATCCCAAATTCCCACTGATGTCAGCTGATGTTTGGCGAGTGCAAGAAAGGTGAGATCAGATCTTAAGCATGATTTCAATGCCAAATAATATATTTTATTGAATCTTTCTCTGATTTTTACAATGTAAGACTGGTGTGGTCGGTAAATTACATTTGCAGCACCACATTGAAACAACAAACCTGGTTAATCATAATTAGAAAATATAAAATAAATCCTTAAAAAATACAATACACACATATCAGATAAAACATTTCATACATAAAACTTACAGTACTCGGAAATGTGTGTGTGTGGGGGGGTTAGATAGATAGATAGAATAAAGAGCAGAATAAAAGAAAAATTGCATTTAAGGGCTCTATTGTGAGCAATCATATGCACTTGAACGGGGCAGTAAGGACATGTAAAGTAGTCTCTTATTCCCCTGCATGGGCTACCTGCTGATCTACATAGAGAGGAAAAAGCAGCTACCAGGACAGAACCACTGCTTCTTCTTCTACACAGATGGGCAGCACCTGGGTGCTACCTCTCTAACCCACTGGCCAGCACAACTGTGCTGGAGATGAGAAGCAATTAAGCTTGCACCTGGCACAGCTTGCTTCCCCCGAACAAAGGAGAAGCAGGGACTAAATTATACCTCTGAGTCACAATTTCAAGCATGATCTGTTCCTGTGGCAGTTCAACACCATGATACCCCTTACTCGGGACTCATGGTGACTCTGCAAATTAACCATGAGATTTTAACAAATGGAAAAAAAGGGATTAAGAGCCAAATATATGTAATCAAATTGCCAAGCACTAAATATTATAATATTCATTGAATAAATGTTAATACAACGGCCAAACATCCATATTTAAACATTGAAAGAGGATATACAGGTCTTTGAGACAGCAGGGGTGTAACAGAACAAAAGAGTGTATGTGTGTGTGTATAATGTTACCATCTAAAAGCTTCTCTTCTGCTGAAAATAGGTTATACAATGGCTTGTCAGGCAGCAAAGAGCATCTGTATACACACAGACACACACACAAATTCGCACACTTCATTTTAGGTTAATGTAGTCTATTTTTCTGACTAGTAACCTGATCTTATATATTTCCAAGCATTAATAGCCTGCCCTCTGTCCCAAAAACCCAGCTAAAAGTATAAATGCTGCAGCCAGAGAAATAAAAAATAGACACATTATTACACCACAGCATTTTCCCCTCCCCTACGGTCTCAGTGGTATCATTTGAAGCCTGCTTTTTAAAACAGAAGTTGAACAAATGAATCCTTCTGTCCTCACTCTCAGTTGTCAGCAGTGCTTCAGTGTGAGATGAAATAAATTGCCAGACTCTTTCATCTTCTATAATCAGCTCTGCACAGCTGAGTACACCCACAGTGCTGTGAGCTGCTTCTGCCAGCACTAATTCTATGTGGAATGGGAAGTCTTTGTTAGTGCCTCGTTTCTAATGTTCTACACAGGGATGGGTTTTATTATTTTTATTTCTCCCTTTTTTTTCCTCACACACTCTTTTCCGCCTGATAAGATATTGCACAATCCATTTTCTGCAGGAGAGAAGCTTTTAGGTGGGAACATTATTTTCAAAATGTGCTTGATGTAGGGTATTTCTTTTCCAGCAAGCACCACAATCACTGACGGTATCAGTGCTTTAGCAACATAATACTTATAAATTGAAGTTTGTTTGGAGATGCATTGAACCAATACCACAGCAGGTCAAAATGTTTCATTTTTAAAGGATTGAAAGCTACAAATTCATAGCTATTGTATCAATGCAGGGCATCACAGAGATTTACTTACTGCAATATTGGTTTTGTCTTTCCAGCACATGTTCTATGTTGGAGTCTATTAGAGAACAGTGCAGAGGATAACAGGAAAAGAAAGAGCTGAATTTCAAAAGACACACAGGGAGCTTAGAACCCCCAGGGGCAAAACTCTTTTCCAAATTAATCCTTTGGGAAATGAGAGGCAATCAACTAAAATTCTGGCATGTTTCATAAGGGGAGCTGAAGACAAGCTTTTTCAGTGGACTGAATGGCTCAGTGATTGGTAATGGACTGTGGAGCTTTTAATCTCCAGGTCACCAGTTCAGCTCTAGTGCAGGTCAGTAGCATGAAACATGTTGTAGGTATCAGCAGACATCACCAGAAATACTACCACAAGTGATATCCTTGCTGGCAGCCTCAACAGAGAGACTAAGAATTGATTTGCCATAGAAATTGAACTGTGGTACTCTCTCATCCCTATCTGTCGTTCCACGGGTTAGAATGGGGGGTGAGGATGGAACTTGCACTGCTACTTCCTGTTCTGTAGCCGTTAGATGGACAGAAGATTTCAGTGCACAATGCTGACATATCACCACTTCTCATAGGCATTAAATAGAATTTTAAACAATTAAAAATATTCTTCAGTTCACTTCAGCACTCAATTATTACAAATTCCTAGCTGCAAGGGGAAAGAAAGTCTGGAAGATCAGTTGTCTTCAGACTGACACAGAGCAAAACCATTTTATTGCAACACTAGATGTAACAATGCTGGTTTTGGTGGGACCCAACTGAGAGTACCAATTCAGGACAAATTGCTTAAAGCAGGGCAGTTACAGCCCAAGGCTGGGGTTCCTTTGCACACCAAGGCAAACCAAACCAGCCAAATAGAGAAGACTGGTTTTTCCCCACTGGCTAACCATAAGTCATGCAAGAAATTCCCTTAGACACTCCAGTTTCCCAGTATCACCACTAGTGCTACTTGTTGTGGGGATGAATGGTTATGAAAACGAATACCCAGTAAATGAAAAAAGGTTCTTTCGATCCCAAAGGGCCAAGCCCCAGACCCAGGTCAATATACAAGTTAGATTGTACACACAAATCACGCTGTTGCCAATCCTTTAGAATCTAAAATCTAAAGGCTCATAAAAAGAAAGAAATATAAATGAGAGCTAGAATTGGTTAAATGGAATCAATTACATACAGTAATGGCAAAGTTCTTGGTTCAGGCTTGTAGCAGCGGTGGAATAAACTGCAGGTTCAAATTAAGTCTCTGGAGTACATCCACAGCTGGGATGGGTCATTCAGTCCTTTTTCAGAGCTTTAGTTGGCAGGAAGGTTCCTCCGGAGGAAAGAAGCAGGACTGATGAAAAAATGGAGGCGTTTTCAGGACCTTTTGTATCCTCTGCCCTGATGAAGATCACAGCAGCAAGATGGAGCCTGGAGTCACATGGCCAAGCCACATGTCCATGCATGACTCAGTTCTTTACAGGCCGATGTAGTTGTTTACATGTTAGTTTGAACATTCCCAGGAAAGCTCAGATGTGGATTGGCATCTCCCAAAGTTCATTATCAGCCAAGTGTTACTTGATTGGGCACTTACTGAGAATAGTTCTTTCTTAAGAAGCTGACCAAATGCTTCACTGAGGCTTCATAGGTCATGTCTACACTTACCTCCAGAGCGATCAATCCATTGGGGGTTGATTTATCGCATCTAGTGAAGATGCAATAAATCGACCACCAAGTGCTCTCTCGTTGACTCCAGTACTCCACTGGAGTGAGAAGCATAGGCGGAGACAACGGGGAAGTGGCAGCTGTCACCCTACTGCAGTGAAGACACCCCGGTAAGTAGCTCTAAGTACATCGACTTCAGCTACGTTATTTTCGTAGCTGAAGTTGCATAACGTAGACTGACTTAACTCACCCCTTTCCCGTGTAGACCAGGCCTTAGAATCAAAACACATTAAGATACAAGCACACAACAAATATTCATAACTTCAACTACAAAAATGATACACACATACAGCTATCATAATCAGCAAATCATAACCTTTCCGTAGACACCTTACATGGCAACCTTTGTACAATATTTGCTGCAAATATGTAACAGTGGTTGCAACAATGATCTATACAGTGTGACAAAGTTCATCCTCTACCTTGGTGGGTCTTGCGCTTATTGGCAGATTTGCTCACCTCGGCGATTCACAGCAGTCCTCATTTTGGCAGTTTTCATGAACCCACAGTCCAGATCAACTCCTCCTGTGTCTAACCGGGAGTTGGGAGGTTTGGGGGGAACCCGGGTCCACCCTCTATTCTGGGTTCCAGCCCAGGGCCTTGTGGAATGCAGCTGTCTAGAGTGCCTCCTGGAACAGCTGTACGACAGTTACAACTCCCTGGGCTACTTCCCCATGGCCTCCTCCCAACACCTTCTTTATCCTCACCATAGGACCTTTCTCCTGGTGTCTGATAATGCTTGTACATCTCAGTCCTCCAACAGTCCGCGTTCTCACTCTCAGCTCACTAAGTGCCTCTTGCTCCCAGCGCCTTGTACGTGCACCACAAACTGAAGTGAGCTCCTTTTTAAACCCAGGTGCCCTGATTAGCCTGCCTTAATTGATTCTAGCAGCTTCTTGATTGGCTGTAGGTGTTCTAATCAGCCTGTCTGTCTTAATTGTTTCCAGAAAGTTCCTGATTATTCTGGAAACTTCCCTGTTACCTTACCCAGGGAAAAGGGACCTACTTAACCTGGGACTAATATATCTGCCTTCTATCACTCTCCTGTAGCCATCTGGCCTGACCCTGTCACAACAGTCAGAGGTTATATCAGTAACGTCACATCCCCAACGCAAAATTGATGCAGGAAGAGATGACACAAACATCACTGACTGCATCCCAAGAGCGCCCCATCCTTGGTTTTGTCTTACTACAGCTAGTGTTGGGTTAGAAGCTGTATCTGTATAACAGAAATGGTTTATCAAAATCATGTTCAATAACATGATTGAATCCCTTTAAAAACTCAAGGTAAAACTTGGTTAGAACAACAGTGGATTGGATCTGCTCTTGCAGCATGGTTCCTGTACGTCTTATGTGATCTTGCCAAGAGCTAAAGAACATAGCTACTTTATTCATACAAGCTCTGGCAAATGTTTGGAAACCAATTAATACCAAGTTACTGTAGATATTAATGTTATCCATAGTATAGGAATCTTGGCATTTAGCCATGAAAGCAATATGGTAGTGTGCCTCAGTTTCCCTTTTCATACAGCAAGTTAGGTTTGGAATGACTTTTCCCTTGTGAAAAGCTCCAATATTGTTTGCAGGCATTAACTGTGAAACATCAGTATAACAAGGCCTTTTAACATAAAGTGTGTTCTTATGTATCACTTTTAACATGTTCAAGGGTTTTTTCAAAAGATTAGGCACTTTGTACATTTTTACAGTTCTTAGTAATAGTAACACATTAGTTACAAAAATTACCATTAGCAAGAACCACAAATTAATTGCAAGTGTCCACCTACAATCATTTTTGTCATCCCACAACTTTGACTCCATACCCTTGGGGTTTGGGCATTTTAAGGGTTACCCTGTGGCTTCTCTTTGCAAAATCAAGTTCTTTTTTTCCTCCTTGTCCTGAGGGATTAAACCCTAATTTCTCTTGCTTAACAGAATTCACTGGCTGCAAAACCATTTTATTGCAACACTAGAAAACTACCACTGTACCACACATTAATTGATACTGGCATTTTAAACCTAATATTTGGCTAGTGTCTGGTTTCTCATTGGCTGGTATTTGATATTTGAAAGAGTTCATTAATTAAGCAATCTGACTTAGCAGGAGGTGCAGATTTCTCATGAAATAATCAAAATCCCAGGCAATTATGAAGCACAAGCAAAACACCTCTCTACCCCTGAGAGTTTGATTATTCCAAGACAACTGAAACTAAAAGAGTTGCTTTATTAAAGCTCTTATAATTAAGAGGTGTTAGTCTTGAGAAAATAAATGTTGTAAAATCTGAGTAAAGGGAAAGTGACCATTAACAGCACCAGATAGCACGACAAGCTTTATATGTTATTCTACTTTTTAATTATATATTAATAGGTAATACAATTTTTCCCTGTGACAAGCAGTTTTCAGATCTTGAAGTTAAAGCTGAAAGAGCTATTAATCATTATTAAATTACCGTGCGTTCACTATTGACCTCTAAATTGTCCGGTTGATCTTTATGCAGAAAAAAAATGATATATTTTCACAATTGTATATTAACTGCACTGGGCTGGATCCAACCCTCAGGGTCCAGTGGGATGGAGCTGGCAATCCTTGTGCTGTCAAAAGCTGCTGTGCCTGCTGGGGGCAGCTCTCCCTTCCATAGGGGAGGAGGAGGATAGCTTCTTGGGACTCAGTCCCACAAGCAGAGGCTTCCTGGGTTATGCATTGAACCAGTTAATCTCCTAGGTGTCTTTGCTCTGTCCTGCCTTCTCTCTGGTTGCCCCACTCACTGAAGGCTGTGCTGGCCAGCTCTGAATCCACCCACGAAGCTGTTACACCCTCACTCCAGGAAGATTTTCCATTGGTAGAACCATGAGCCTGTGCTCCATACGTTGAGTGTGGCCAACTGTGTGTCAACTGTGGCCAATCCTTGTATTAAGGCTGCCTAACACTTTCTATTACTATATAAGTATATAAACTTTGGGCCTTATTCTTCACTGCTTTGGCACCTTGGGCAATCATTTGCAGATAAGAATGACAGCACCTTGTACCCATTTTGCATAGCTATAAATGACTACACAACGTGCAAGGCAGTGGAGAATTGGTCCCTCCTGTATGTATGTTACAATAGAAATGAGTCTGAGCCAAATGCAATATTCAGACACTGCAAACACTGGGTGCATCTAAATCTAGATCCAAGTCTGAATTTTGCAAATGAGCACCTCCCTCTTTATAATGGACCAAATGAAATTCCCAGATGTGAATGCTCTTGAATTTTGGGGTGTTTGAAATCTGAATGCAAAGGTGGTGACATGAACCCATTTTTAATGAAATAAACAAAAGTGAGGAAATTCAAAGTTGGGGCTGATCGTCTATTGTTACCTCAGGTCACTGAGAGCAGCATAGGTTGAGGGAGGGAAGATTGTACAGTTTTCTCGTACATTTTTTCTTGCCATTTCCTATAATTCATTCAGATTTCCTCTAGAGCTGTCTGTCATAGGTATGAATAACCAGTAAAACAACACTAAAAATAAACCATAACTTAGCATTCCTCAGAAAATAAATATTTTGAGATAAAGATTCACCTGGAAACTCCAATGAGACCTCCTAATTTTCCAGGCATCCATGGACCCTACCCGGGTCTGTTGAAGTCAAAGTCAGGGAATATTCAAACACAAAGGAAAGGGCAAATCCTAAACAAAACAGGGCTGAGATTTCCAAAGTCACATAAAGGCTCTGGCTGCCCATTTCCTACTAAAGTTAATGGGAACGGAGCATCCAAACCCGTAGCCAGCTTTGAAAATCTGACCATTAATGTACTGGTTATGACTACTGCTCCGTCTCTCATTGTTCTATAGATCATTAACCCAAGTGCACTTGGACAGCTGTTTCCACCATTTCCTCAGTTTCTGCTGCTAGGCCCACCTACTATTACAGGGAATCAGTGCAACAAAATAACATCTCCTGAGGAACAGCAGGGTCTCTGTGGAGATGAAGAAAGAATTGATACTACTAAACAATACCAGAATAGGAGTATTTGTCGCACCTTAGAGACTAACCAATTTATTTGAGCATGAGCTTTCGTGAGCTACAGCTCACTTCATCGGATGCATCCGGCTGTAGCTCACGAAAGCTCATGCTCAAATAAATTGGTTAGTCTCTAAGGTGCCACAAGTACTCCTTTTCTTTTTGCGAATACAGACTAACACGGCTGTTACTCTAATACCAGAATATAACTTCTCCTTTCACCTCCATCATTGTTAAAATAATAACATATAGTGTAGAGATAATAAGACCCTAAGAACTTATATTATGTTACTCATGGAAGAATAGGACCTTAAAATATCACTTCTCCCCGCATCTAATTTCAACTGAACCAATATCCTGCTCAGTTAAGGAAAAGGGCAAAGGCAGCTAATAATGACTTAGAATTGGGTATAGGAGAGTGAAATCAATGTTTCTGTCTCAAAGCAGTGGTTTAATTTATTTATTTTAAAGATATTAGTGCTAGTGGATTACTTTCCCTCTCTCTGCAATGTCTGTGGGTGATGATAACTCTTGTTTCCCCCAAAATCTAGCTGCTGCAGGCTAGATACTGAAACAAATACTGTGTAAAAATCAGTCCCATGTGCATAAAACAGACAACGTACAGGCACGTGTGTAGTAGCTATATGATTGTTACTGCCGAAATATTTAAAGAATCGGCCACATGCGAGCGGTTTTACGTCGGTGTAGGCTTGACCACAGATCTACTTGAGACGTCCAGAAGAAATTTAAGCCACAGCATTATTATTTTTCCTCACTCTGTGGGCCAGATGCCCAGCTGGTGTAAACTGGAGCTGCACCAATCTATACTAGCTGAGGACCTTGCCCACTGTCTTCTTTTATGTCCTTTCCTATTTTCAATTTTCTTTGTACAACCCTATTTTTTCCATTCATTTTTATAGCTCCTTCTCTGACTTCAGTTAAGCTCTCTCAGGACTCCCAAGATGGGTATGTGCCAGGTAGGTTTTCCCAGACATTGGTACATCTAATTCCGATAGATTGCTTTCTACACAAAGCTCGAAGAAGAAATATATCATCCAAATTTAGCATTTACTAGTTTACTTGACAACCAGAGAGGTGGATACAATTTGTACAAATATACGATCCAACTGCAATATACAGTAGCTTCAGTTTGGGTACGAGTATTTTTAACGAGAAAAATGAGCAAAAA
Organism: Lepidochelys olivacea; assembly: GCF_965140295.1. NCBI lineage: Eukaryota > Metazoa > Chordata > Testudines > Cheloniidae > Lepidochelys > Lepidochelys olivacea. The sequence continues at coordinate 79,680,292 of NC_140415.1, read as the reverse complement.
GGTGAACACTGTTAGATCTCTGCACAATAAATGTCAGTAAACCTAGTATTTGTATTTTAATCTTCTCTTGCTGTGTTGATGTTTCTTGAAAGACATGTTTTATTTTATTAGCCAATCGACTGAATGATAAAAGTTTGTTTGTTACCTTCCTTCTGCATAATTAAGTGCTATTTTGTATTGTGTACTTTTTGACACTCGTCCTATTGAAGTCAAAGGAAGTTTAGTCATTAACTTCAATGGGAGAAAGACTGGGAGCACTGACAAATTCATTTTCTTCACTAATGCTTTAACATTACTGTCCAGTATATGTGTGTGTGTAAGAGAGAGAGGTTAGTCTCTAAGGTGCCACAAGTACTCCTTTTCTTTTTGCGAATACAGACTAACACGGCTGTTACTCTGAAACCAGAGATAACCTTGGTATGTTGCACATTAAATTTACATTACAGCCAGCAGTCAAGGAGAAAATTAAATAAGTTGCTATTATAGGATCATAATCTTCCTCCTCCAAAGTGCTGATACTTTTCTATACTACAGTGATGTGTATAATTGTAGAAACAATGGTGACTTTTTGAATTACTGTACCTTTAAGATCTGAAACACTTTGTGATGCAGAGCCCAAGGAATGGGCTGAATGGCAGCCTGTCACAAAGTTTCTCACACTGCAGTTCTCTGGTTTTTGTGTGTTGTTCTCTCTCGGGTTTTATCACCATGGCATCTAGGGTGCTTGTTATATTCTTGCCTTTTTTATGCAAGTAAAAATCACTATTCAAGCTACCAGTGAGTACCATAACATATTAACCATATTGATAAGATTCTGAACTGGCAAAGACACTTTCATTGGTTAAGTTTTGTTGTTGTTATATTGTATTAAAGATAGCCCCAAATAGCAAAATACAAATGTTGGACCTGAACTTTCTGAACATCTGAGGGTTTCCAGATGTGAAGTTTTTGTGCCACTCATTATAGAAATAGGGACCAGGTATGATATTTGTATCCAAATTTAGATCTAAATCCAATCTTTCCCTATTTGGGGCTTGATCCAACTTCCACTGAATTCAATGGAAGATTTTCCACTGATTTCATCAGAGCTGCAGCAGGCACTTGGCGATGGTAGGGGACAGGGATATTTAGAGTCAGTATTTCAGACCAACTCTAATTTCAATAACCATGATTTAACCTTTGATTAGAAAAACATTTCACTAAGACGTGCTAGTATACTAAAATGCCTTCCCAGTATGAACCCTATCTTTCCAGATAGTTTATTGCAATGTTTTCTCTAATAGTACCAATGAATTGCTGTTATGAAATGTATACATTCCATTATTGTATATACGCTCTTGAGATTCAGAAAAGCCAAAATGTATGTGGTTATAATAAATGATATTAAGCAAATTGGCTGCTCTGTTCTGAGCCTAAAAGTTCACTGAAAAACAATAGCCATCATATTGCCTTAGGAAAAAAACAAAACAAAAATAATTCATACACTCAAAGCCAGGCCATGTTCACTTGAATTTAAGAAGATTACAGCTTCATATATCTTTCAACAAAGTGCAAAAGTAATGACAGTTCTTTTCTTTGTTTGTCCTTCACTGAAAAGTGCAGTCTAAAGAGTCAGTGATTTGTGAATGCACCAGTATTGAAGCGAGCTGTTAGATCTTATGACTCAATGGTAATTTCCATAACACCATAAAATAGAGTTTTTCAAGAAAAATAAAATCGTACTATGAAAACAAACTATCTACAAGTGCTGTTCCTCAAAAGCTAAAAAGTTCCGACGACTGTTAATTTTGTCTTGTTTCTTGGTGGAATGTTTATATTACAAACATGTTCTGAGTTATGTTGTTATCCATCTGAAAGGTGGCACAATATCAACACTCCAGCATTTCAGGCCAATTGTGCGGGTGAAAGAATGTAAAAGAGAGAAGGCATTAAAAAATAAACGAATTTGAGTTGTTTGTACAGTTGAAAGAACACCCCCTTACATATAGGTGTAGGGTTTCCCCCCTTGTTTTGGTAAGAAAAACAGACATGAGATTGTATCTATTTTGGTCCTGCCAGATGGAAAGGTTTACTCATTAGAGGCAGCTGCTTTAGCAAATTACCTCACTATGGTATAATGACAGAGTTATAACAGACTATTGAAGAAAATCCTTTCGTTTTCCAGTGAGATCATGATAACTAAAAACAATTTCAATGAGATTTTTGATTTACTTTGGAAGTGATTCAGTTGGACACATGGCTGATAAAATGATGTATTTCTTTTGTTCACATTTCTTTTATATATATAAACATTTGGTTTTGCTTTGAACTAACGTGTGCATTATTTTCTCATGGGTGATGTATTTAAGTTATTATAAAATATAACTGAAATGCCACTAGGGGAGGAAGCTCCCTATATACAAAACCCCAGACTGAAAAACTTATTTTAGGAACACAGAAATGTATGCATTCTTTTGCCCTTTATGCATCTATCCTTTGCTTTAGATCATTATAATACTATTAGACAGAGCATGTAGAAACACCTATAGTTAAGGTTGCACAAGTGTTTCTAGTCTGAGGGAACATTTTCAGTTGCTTGTAACTTTTTTTCAATCTTTTACCTTTTGAGCTGAATTTTAAATCTTGGATTGGGGAGTACAGGAGAAGAAGCTTCTCAAAGCTTGGATCAACAAAAAAAGGCTCCATTTTCCCATTTAAACATCATTGTGTCTTTTTCTGAAGCAACTTTGCCACATTGAAAGTTAAAGTACACTAGATCCTCATTTGGCAGGGAGCAAGTCCCTAGGTCACAGACGTGCCTTTTGGAAGTCTAGTGAAAATTGGTTGTACATGGCTCAGACCGAAGCTGCTCTTCCTGTGGTTTCCACAACTGCAGCTGCCCACACAGCAAGTAGAGTTGTTACGTTCATACTGGCAATTCTTTAATGTGCTTTTAATATTGGGGTTTTAATGGAATTAAAGTGCACATGGCACATATCCAAAATATTAATATTGAATTGCATATACAAGAGCTCTTCACAGTAATAGGCCTAAATCCCCCACATCTGACCACATTTCACAATCCCACACACCAATCAAAGGAGCATAAGATGAGCTTTGTAGCATGCCAACTCTCAGTCACTATAGTGGTGTAGTTAGCAGAGCTCCTGCTCCCATGGAGGTGGTGAGAAACCTAAATCTTTGGTCTTGTGGTTGGTTCCCCAGTCAAGTGGGTTCACTCTTCTCTCCTTTGATTGTTACAGCAGAGGATTAATCTTCAGTGGTCCTGTCTTCTCATTGCCTGAGATACATAATAAGGCTCCGCTAAGGACACAGGTAGACTTTGAGCCTGTCATAGGTGAGGCTGACCCCCAAGTCTCTTAAAGGACCAGTTCACCCTGTGACAGAGCCACATGAGACCTATAAAAGTTATTTTTTTGGGTGTCCTGTGATCAGGTTGGAAAATCTGTCCCCCATCTTAGGTTGTTATAGGATGCACTAAGCAATAAACCAGTAAATATCAGTTCTATGAATTTGATTGCAATTAGACTTGACACAGTATGACTCTGGCCACAGGAAAGGCATTATTTGGAAACTTTTGAAAGAGATGTACCATGTGAGTTTAGTTAGCAAACTCTATGATGACCTAGTTCATTGGGCTTGGAGAGCCCTTGTGGCCCAGTAGCCATGGCAGCAATGTGATCTAGACAGAGCTCTTCCACATTTTTATGACCACTGCTGTACATTGAACAGACATCTCTACTAAGCTGTTCACTAGATCTGTCTCCTCAGAGGTTATGGCTAATTCAAAACCCATCAGTGTGAACAAGTAGTTTAAAATGCTCCTTCCAGTGTGCATTACCTTGTATTTGTCACTGTTGAATTTCAAGAGCCACTTTGTTGCCCAGTTTTGTTAAGTCTTTTTGGAGTTCTTTACAATCCTCCTTCCTCATGAATAATGTTAATACTTGTGCCATCTGTAATTTTTCCCACTGCACTATTTTGCTATCTCTTTCAGTGTATTAATAATTAATAAATGTACTAAACACCATGAGTTCTAATATGATCCCTGGGCATCTTAATAGTCACCTTTTTTCAAGCGGAGAATGAGCTATTTATTCCTAACTTTTTTTGCTTCCTATTTCAGAATCAATATTTAATATTTGTCAAGAATTTACTATCAAATCCTATATGTACAATATAGAATATGTTTCATAAACTATAAGTATGTGGCATTATATAAAATAGATTTGTAACCAATGGCTATATCTAGATAGCTGACTTTCAACTTTGTATTAAACTTAAGAACCTTTACATAATTTCTATAGGATAGGTCCTGATTTAGGGCCTTAGAAACCACTCTGCATTTGTCCATAGAAGGAAGCCTAAGGCTGCATAAGGGGAGAGTTCTGCTTCTGGGGCATGCTCCTCCATTCCTAATCCAGGGAAAACCCATCTGGATTATCCCATCCCAGGCTCACTGGGGAAACCAGATAAATTTAATGTTGTTTGGGGCTTTATTAACTTGCACGTCCTCCTTTCCACCATTTAGGTGGGTTCTAGGGGCAGCTGCAGTTGTGAAAGACACTAGAAATACAGATTCTGCATGATTCATGCTTTTCAAGGACCCCAATATGAAGAGGCATATGTGTATCTCACTGGATCCACAGATTAAGGATGAAGAATGCGTAATGCTCAGGAGAAGGAGTGGAACGAGGAGAGCAACACATTCCACCCCATTAGAAGAATTCATAGGAAACTCTAGGAGCTGAAACCCACCTCTTTTATAAAGCTCCCATTGGCACTCAACATCAAACTTCCCCAGCTCAATAGTCTATGCCACCATTTCCAGTCATCCAAAAGAAAAGCAAAATGTATTAGAAAAATTAAACTGGAAAAAGGCAAGGGCTAAAATATTAGATAAAAAATAAACAGGAAAGGTTAAAAAATGATGACTGGAAATAAGCAAGGGTTAAAACACCAATCCAGGGACAACAGTCTAGGATTAAATACAACTCCTCCTTGGTATTGAGTCACATAACAAAAAAGTGTATCATATTAATTAAAATAAAAAGCCCTTTCCCTATTTAAATTGTCTTAAATGAAGAATATATAGTAATTTGAGCACTGTAGCTCTTGTATGTATCTGGATGATGCCTAGCATGCTTGTGGGCATTCAATGAATAATCATAAATAATATTCACACAGAAAAAACTAATGTTAAAAGAAAATTATTAAGGTTGCAAAGGCAAGCACTCAAAAGGTGGGAGATGCAAGAACTGAGATTGTTCAAACAACCTTAGTCCCCCGTCCCCCGTCCCCCAGACTGACTTTAGGGTACAGTCTTTAATTACATGATCTTATACTATTTTTTCCACAGGACTCATTCAGTGCAGCTGGATATGTTCTGAGGATGAATAAGGGCTGTGTAATGATGGACTCCTACTACACGTGCTGTAGAAGTGTGGAAATTTGTAGTGAATGAGGCAGTGGAGTGCAGAAAGAGAAACCTTGGTATTTGATGGTTAAGGAAGTTAAATGCTGCCCTACAGAATTAGTTTCTATCCCTGCCTCTGCCACAGAGTTCTTACATGATGCTAGGCAAGTCACTTAAGCCAAATTGTGATAGGCAGTCACTATTTGTGTATTCCTCATTTCCTGACTTGCGCAAATCAGGCTCCAGGATCTCAAGTGCAGACCACTCACAGCTGTAATTGAAGTCTATGGGACGTCTGATTTGAACATATTAAGTGCTATATAATGCCATGTACTCTGAAAAATCAGGTCTTAGGAGTCTCAGATGGGACACCCAAAATTGGCAGATCTTTTTGCAAAGAAAACCTTAATTCTGGCATTCCCTAACTTTTGAGTGTGTGACTTTGAAACCTTAATGTTCTTTTAACATTTTTTAAAACATAATATCCTAGGTTTTTAAAGAAAAAACAAAACAAAACAGAAATACCATCAAGTGGTATCATATTGACACACACACAGAGGTCAGATCTCTGACACTTGGACCCCAACACAGACCTCTATCACTTGAGCTAATGGAATAACACATAGCTGTATGTTTACCAGCACTAGAGGGAGAAGGGACCCTTTGCCAATAGATTTCACAGATATCTAGTGACAACAGATAAATGGTGAGACTTGGGAATTTTGGGTTCCACTCAAGCTCTGGAGGGGAGTGTGCTCTAATGGGCATAGACTCTTCTGCCCCTCCCCACCCCCACAAGTGTGATCCTTTCTACCCCATTCTGTCCAACTCCCTCATCCCACCTCCAGCTCCTTGTCCCAGTATCTTTGCCCACCCACTCCACTTATGATATGTTAGCAGATGCTACATATTACTACCCTACATATATTTTAAATGAATGAAATATATATTAGCATGCCATGTACTGTATAGCAAAATATGAGACATACTTTTTCCACATGAAATTTAGCACTTGCAGGTATCATTTTGTGGTCTTTGCAAGACAACACAATCATTTTCTTGCCATGATGCTCTTCCTTCTTGGCTTCTGGTTAGTGAGACTTGACATGACAGAAGATATAAATTGCATGTCATTTCACACTGGCCAGGGGAAAAACATATTGCACTACTGTACACGCTGAGATTGCAGAAACATGGGCAAATTGCAACTGACATCTACTTCTTCCATCATTGTATTTCAGTCTATTGCTTGGGGAAAATTCTCTCCCTTCATCCCACCCAAAAGCTCCATCTCTTCCACTTTTAAGATTAAAGACTGGCAGGGCCTGCCGCAGAGCTAATCTCCAGGTAGCCTCATCAATACAGCTGGCCTACAGCAGGCTGCCTGATTGGCCATACCACCTGCGTGGTTAGAGGGGCCAGTAGGCCTGCTCTTAAGCCAGCAGCAGCAGCAGCATCTTGCTAGCTACTCAGTGCTTATTGCTCACTACTGTGCCTGCTTCTTCCTTGCACCCAGCCTTGAATTCCTCCTTGCCTGCTACCCTGCTTACTCCAGTTCCTGGCATCTGGTTTGACTTGTGACTTTGGCTTCTGATTCTGGCTTGACCCTTGGTTCTGGTGTCCAATTCCTGCCCTCTGATTTGACCCTTAGCTCCAGCTTCTGACTACTGACTCCAGCTTGACTCTAGTCCTTGGTTCCTGACACCTGCTCTGACCACTAGAGCTAATGCCTCCTCCAACCACTAGGCTAGAACGCCCTCATCCTGGTTGGCTGACAAAGGCAAGATCCATCTATGCTGTTCTTTAACTAATTAATCGATGAATAACCTGCTTGGTACGGACTGCAAAAGTGTTAGGTCTATTGTTATAAACATCATAATGGATAATCCATAGGGAATTGCTGTGAAAGAAACATGTATGTTCCAATAGGGAATAGATGAAACAAGTAGCAGTCCATTATTTACAACGTGATGGCAGTTTGTGATGTATTTTAATCATTATCCCAAAATAAAGTATGTTCATAGTTTGGTCTCCATGCCTCTCCACGCCAACAGGCACATCTTTCCCCATGACTGGTTTCCTTTGCACTGCCATTGCAACTAGCTCACCTGGAGCAGCACCCTGCTCATTCTTGCTATTGACCCAGCTGATCAGCACAGTGCAAATAGCACAGTGATTTTTTCCCTCTGTTCTTCCTCTTCCAGACAACTAGTTAATTGCAGATAAAACCCCTTCCAACATCACTGACATGGACTAAACCACAGAGGTATTTCCTAGAGAGCCCCCTCCCACAGCTTGCTGAACCATTGCACCAGCTAAACTCATCCTGTGAGAGGGCCATGCCAAAAATGAGCCCCAGGCTTCTAGAAGCACAGTTCAACGCATTAAGCAACTAACCACGCAGCCTCTATTTTCTACATTGTGGCTACAGCAACAGTGTGACCATCTCATGGGGCTCATTGTAAATGAAATGCTGCTCCTTAACTGAACTGCCATGGTACAATATAATAATGAATCCATAACAATAGCTTTGTACAGTACATTACTATGCTAATCATATATTTTATTGTAGCAGTATACTTCGTAAAGCCAGTATTTCATTTGCCTCCTTTGCCTTGGAGAAACCCTGCTGCTGTGACAATGGATAGTTGTAAAACTAATGGTCTCTCTCAAACTCCCCCTTCTGAGAGAGACCGAGAGGAAGAGAGACGGAGAAATCACACAGTCATTTCCAGCCATTTGTGCTAAAATACAAAGGAAACAAGAATCATTCTAAAATGATATGCCGGGCAGCCTCCCATTAATATTTATTTTGGCATTAATATTGATAAGCAAGCAAAGCCTGCTTTGTTGTCTTCCCCCAGCGTCCTTAAATTCCCTGTTATTCAAGCTAGTTGCCATTAGTTCGCATCTTCCTCTATACCAAAGCTTCAGAAAGCCTTGGCAGGGCTCCAGCTCACTTATGCTTAAATGGACACTCAAGCTTCAACGGACACAAAGCTAAATAGAGGCCAATAATTCAATACAGTATGACTGTACTGGGGCTGCTAGTAAATCCATCAAGCAGTAAATATCATCTGAAGCCAATGCAAGCTTTTATCTTTCCAATTTTGTGTATGTCTGTGTGAAGCCCAGGCATTCAGCGAATCATGTAATTTATTCTGCCGTGCAGAGCCTGGGCTGTCTCAGACATCATATTGACTTTTTTTCCATCTGTCAGGGGCAGTCACTGCTTTGCTTTAGTTCACCGGCATCACATAGCATTTATTTATTTAATTAATTCTGCTCTGTAATGCGATTGGGCAAGGACACATTTTCTCAGATCAACAAATACTAAGAAAAGCATCTGAGCATCATTACAACAGCATGTTAAACATTTGCCCTAACCATTTTGTTAAATCAGCAAATGCACTTCCAGCAACTGCTTGTAATGGTTCAGAAAGGGCTCCCTACTGCAATGTTTTATTAAGCTGCAAATATGCCCTGTTATTTTCTTTTGCTCTTTAGGTCAGCGGAGATGACAACATAATGTAAATAATACTGAACAGCTGGGCTTATTGACTTGTGGTGACTGTTTGGTGAATATACAGATGTCGTGGATGGTACAGAAATAAAAATAGATGACATTCTCTCTATATAGAGATCAGAGTAGAGTTCTCTCCCATAGTCCATGGGCCCGATTCACCCCCACAGGCACAAACAGAAGTAGTTGACACCCTGTGGGAGCAGCTGTGCTATCCAAGGTATTCTCCCAAGGGACAGCAGGTGGAAGTGCCATTGACCTCATTCCCAGGGGTTTCCCACTGTGGCTACACAGGAGTCCTCTTGGCAGAGGCACCACAGGAGATGTACTGAATCAGCACATTTCTCAACTGGCCAGGACCTGCCCACATTGTGGGATGATCTAGCTGGCACTAGGCCCACCATCATGGGAGACTTGTGTCACTGTGCCCTTCCTCCTGGCAGATTTACCAGCTGTTCCAGATTTACCAGCCTCAGTTGCAACAGTGGAGTGAGTCAGTCCCCCTCTACATACCAATTTTAATTAACCAATATAAGAGACTTGCAATTTACTTTATAAATGCGATTTTGTTAATTAAAAAAAAAGGAGGCTCAATGTTTTTAAAAAAGGGCACACACTTTACATGTCCCCAAATTGTACATATGTAATCCACAAGCTTTATACAGCAGTATTTGACTTTGTTCAGCACAAAGAAAAGAAGAGAAGCAGTAGGGAGGAAATACGGATTTTTGTTTTAATACTCTGCATATCTGCAAAGGGCAGGGCAGGGTAACTCAGCTAGAAGGATCCAGAATCATCCAGAAATAGTGTGTGGCAGTTACTAGACATACTCAGCAGCTGTTTTTGAAGCTTTATAGGAAGTTTTCGTTGTGGGCAATCTACCTGGCAGGTCATCGCCAGTTATTCTCCAAGGGCAGAGCCTATCCCAGCATGTGGAGGGGGAAAAGGTTATAAATACTGGAGTTAAAGACAGTCCTGAGGACTCAGCACCAGCAGCCGATTCATGCAGGACCATGAGATGTGCGTGCTGTGAGGGTTGGGTTCCAGTACCTGTGCTACTTTGGATACAGACTACAGATTTCTCTTTTACCAACAATGGAGGACTAGTCAGCTATTAACCCAAGGGCTGGAAGGGTGCTAGCTGTGGAGATCTGAGATTGTTTGCTAAGAGAGTTCTAGAGTGTTTAAAAAGACTATGATGCTGCCATCCTTCTCAAGCTCTGAAGAGTCCAGGTGACATATTATATATTAAGGTCACACTATGATGACTGAGAAATCATCTCTGAAAGAAGATTAGAGGGGAACGTGTTTACATGTGAGTGCTAAAGTATAGAAGTATAGCTCTTGTGCTGAAACCTTGGATTTAAATTTAAAACAGCAAGAAACGGGAAAATCTGTATGAGGAACACCAGTTGATTTATTGTCTAATAGCTTTTGCTTAAAAGTTATTAATAGTATTCCCAATACTATTTACAAAGTTTTCTGTGTGCATTAAATGTTTGTCTGTGAAGAAAATATATGGTACTCTCTTTGAAGTTCACCGGGAATTAATAATAATTACCTGAAGAGACAGAACTCTGACCTGTGCTTCTACAAAGAGTTGAGCTGAGGCACAGGAAGATGGGGAGTGCAATAGACTTACACATAACATTATCTCAGCATCCCTATAGCCCTGAAATACATACTCAGCATCCACATACGCACTGTAGCTGTGATTTTGTACATGCACACACCTTTGTGTCCATTCAACTGATGTGCTTCTGCACAGAACACCTATGCTTTTAAAAAAATTGGCTCATAAATTTGCTGAGGTCTGTATTAGATCTATCTTCTCATCATTCAGTATATTTTTGTATTTGGACTGCAGGTTCACTGTAAACTGTAAGAACACTGTTTTCCTCTGTATTTGTACAGTGCAGAGCACACCGATTGCTGAGCATATAATTAATAATAGTTTATAAATCTGATACTGATAAAACAATCTCACTTAGATTTGAGAAACTGAGTTGGGAAGGATTCTCTCTTGTTATTCCCGCTGCATAGCCAGATAAATTAGAATATGGATCTCACACTACCATTTCAGAAAATCAAAACGATGTTGCATTCTGTGAGCCCAATCTTGCTAGGTGTTGAGCATCATCAACTCACACTGAAATCAATAGCAGCTGAAGGAACTCAGCACCTTGCTGATCAGCTGCTTAATGTGGAATCTTGAAGTGCCAATTGAACATAAATTATACTTTTAAAAAATCATTATAAAGGCTTCTAAGACACTTCATTTCCTTCTGGTGCCTCATTCTCTTTCTCTCAAACGTTCAGTTCACCTGTATTAACCTCCAGTTAGAAAGTACTGCACAACACACGTTACTTTTAGTATTCCACAAAGCAACATGCTGCTTTTCTAAAGAAACAAATTACAAGGCAACTCACTGAGCAATTTTCCAACACCTGAGAGCAATTAATGTAAGCAGAGACAGGAAACATAATCAATTATTTAAAATAAAATGAATATGTAACACTAACCTTCTCCAACACTCATCTGTTTTATATTTACACCTTAACAATCTCAGGGGAAACAAAACCACAAGACAAATTCACATGCAGACTATAAAAAGACAGCAAAATACTCTCAGAAAGAGCATTGTGTGTCTATACAGTTGTTCTTAGCATTTGCAGTCAGCCATTTTGGATGCTTGGCTCAGGGATGTTGATCTTTCAGTTTTGTTACATGCACTCTAGACCCCTATATTATGAACTCCTATTTTTTTTTTGTTTGTCCTTTCATACTTCCTTTGTCAAGTGAAGTAGGCCAGACTTTTCAGAATGTGTGAAAATGATCAAAGGTCAGTAGACATTTTCTGGGGTTGTCACTCCCTGATTTTAATTAATACAAACTGGTATCCATAAACTGTGCTGGTTTAGGCAATGTGAAGATGTTTACGTAAGTGCTATGAAGTAACTGGTTTCCAGAATCCAATGCATTTTTTAAAATTTAGAACTGAGACTCTTATGATAAATGTTATAACCCAGATATTCTTGTAACTCATTGTCACTGACATGGGGAGTGGGGGAGAGTTCAAAGTAACATGCAGTTTATTACCTAATGCATTTTCTATTCACGAAATACTGTATAATCCAGGGTTGTTGTTTTTTTCACAGGAATGGCCAAAGATTTTCAGAGCAAAGCCTATTAGACAAAGTACAAAAAGTCCTTTGTGACTATTCAAGCTAAACAAGGCTTGAACTGCTAGTGTCTATTTTCTCCCTTACTTGTATTACTGATTTCAAGGAAACTAGAGTGCCTCATGGAGAATGATACAAGTTTCCACTCGGGCATCCACTTCAGAATCCTCCTACAAATATTCAGAGTCTTTGACTAATTGTCTCTGTTGCAGGTCTTTTGTCATTACCATGAAGACAAGTTATATGATTGATTTGCAAGACCAGATTGATTATATTCCTCTATTTGGGTGCTGTTAAGGAATTTTTAGACTTTCCATTAGTAACTTTTTTTAAAAGGATATCTGTAAAACGTGGCCTGGAGCCAAAGCATGGCATGCAGGGTAACTGCCTGGAAGCTATTACAAAATGAAGAAGCCATGTGTTAATATCTGAGTTTTAAAGTGCAAATAAATAAATTATACTCTATACTTTTGAGGAGGTTTTGATAGTTCCATAGCTCATGGGGGCATTGTTAATAAGAAATTTTGTGTGTGAAATGTTTTCAGTGTGGGCTAATTGCCTTTTGGAGGAGGGGAAACTCAGAATTAAATTTTATCTAGAAGAAAGGATTATTAAACACACAGGTGGAAAATTCAAAAATTTTTTTTACATAATCTTTCTTTCTTAGGTATTTACATGGCCACCATTATATTATCTGAGCACACTACCGTCTTTAATGTATTTATTCTCACAACACTTCTGTGAGCAGGAATTCCTATTATTCTATTTTACAGATGGGGAACTGAGACACAGAGCGACTAAGGCCACATTTACAAAGGTATTCAAGCACCTAAAAATGCAGATAGGTACCAAGTGGGATTAACAGAAGTGCCAGATAGGTTAAGTGCCTACTGCTCATGGAAAGTAAATGGGAGTTAGGCACTAACTCACTTAGGTGCCTAGTAGGATTTTCAGAAGCATCTATCTGCATCTTTAGGTGACTATACCTTTGTAAATCTGGCCTTAGTGACTTGCCAAAGAAGTCCATAGCAAAGTGGGGAATCAAACCCACGTCTCCTGCAACTCCCATACTAGCACTCAAATCATCCTTCTTTAATGGACAATTAGCCAGAGGAACTCATTGCCACAAAATATCATTGAAAGTCCAAGACTTTAGCAGGATTCAGAAGGGGATTATACATTTGTATGGATAGTAAAAAATATGCAGAGTAATAAAATAAATACTACAAAATAAGAGTGTTAGAAGGAATGCTTCAGGACTTCAGCTAATCTCTAACTACTGATGATTAGAAAGAAATTTTGCTTGTGGGAAGATTATCCCATAACTGCCTAGCACAGAGTTTCTTATACCTGCCTCAAGCTCATCTGATATTGCCCACTATCAGTGCTATGATACTGGATTAGATGGACCACTGGTCTGATCAGGTATGTATTGCAATTCCTATGCTCCTATGAAGAAGTGGGGGTTATTATTATTTTTCATAGGTATTTTTTCATGTTGAGTTACTACAAATGCATGACATCCAAATTCAGTCGAGACTTTAAATGGCTGTATCCTGCCAATGATTCACAAAGTAAAAAATTCTCAAACTAGCTCTTAAAGTGAGAGCCTATACATTCAGGAAACATTTAAAGACTATCAAATAACCAATAAACACTTCTATAATCCTTAATTATATTTTTACACAATAGACAAATAGCTTTGTCTGAGTGCTAAATATGATATACTTACTTGTACTACGAATGGATTTCTGTCCTTTCTCTCTCCCTCTCTCATTTAGTGCAATTTAGTATAATAAAACTATTTTAAAATGGGATCTGAGTTAAATCCACATAAGCACAAAAATTCATACAAATAAAGATGAAAATCAGGTCAACCCTATAACTTTCACACACTTGCATCAAGGTGTATTTATTTTGGGGATTACAAAAGAGTGAAATTCACACCCACACCCACATAACACCTTTACATGGAGCTAGGGTTGAAACCACCCTACAAGCCACAGTGAGGGTGTGAAACAGGTTCACAGTCACTCTATCGCTGCTACTCTACTCCCTGGGTTGAAATAGTGACAACAAACCCTGTACCCCTTCATTTTATGTGCATACAGGATTGTAGAAATGTCGGGCTGAAAGAGATCTCAAGAAGTCATCAAGTCCAGCCCCCTATGCTGCAGCAGGACCAACTAAACCTAGATCATCCCTGACAGGTATTTGTCCAACCTGTTTTTAAAAAAACTTCCAGTGATGTTTCCACAACCTCTCTTGAAAGCCTATTTCAGAGCATAACTGCCCTTATAGTTAGAAAGCTTTTGCTAACATCTAACCTAAATTCTCTTGCTGCAGATTAAGCTTATTGCTTCTTGACCACCTTCAGTGAACACAGAGAACAAACAATTGATCACCATCCTCTTTATTACAGCCCTTAACACATTTGAAGACTGTTATCGGTTCCCCTCTCCCCCCCCCCAGTTGTCTTTTTTCAAGACTAAACACGCCCAGCTTTTTTAACCTTTCCTCATAGGTCAGGTTTCTATCCGCTTTGTTGCTTTCCTCTGGCCTCTCTCTGATTTGTCCACATCTTTCTTAAAGCATGGCACCCAGAACTGGACACAGCACCCCAACTGAGGCCTCACCAGTGCCAAGTAAAGTGAGATAATTACCTCCCATGTCTTACATATGACACTCTTGTTAATGCACCTGAGAATAATAGCTTTTCTCGCCGCTGTATCACATTGTTGACTCATATAGTGATCTGCTATAACACACAGATTTTTTTTCAGCAGTACTACCATCTAACCAGTTATTCCCCATTTTGTAGTTGTGCATTTGATTTTTCCTTCCTAAGTGAAGTACTTTGCATTTGTCTTTATTGAATTTCATCCTGTTGAATTCAGACCAATTCTCTAATTTGTCAAAGTCATTTTGAATTTTAAATCTGTCCTCCAAAGTGCTTGCTACCCTCCCAATTTTGTGTCATCCATAAATTTTATAAGCATATTCTCCACTCCATTAACCAAGTAATTAATGAAAATTTTGAAAAGTACCAGACCCAGGAAAAACCTCTGCGGGGCACCACTAGGTAGGCTCTCCTATTTTGGCAGCAAACCATTGATGATGGTCTTTCACTAGTTGTGCACCTACCTTATAGTAATTTCTACTAGAACACGTTTCCCTAGTTTGCATATGAGAATATTATGCAGGACTGTGTCAAATGCCTTACTAAAATCAAGATATATCACATCTATTGCTTCCCCCCATCCACTAAACCAGTAACCCTTTCAAAGAACGAAATTAGATTGGTTTGGCATGATTTGTTTTTGAAAAATCCATGCTGGCTATTCCTTTTAACACTGTTATCCTCCAGATGTTTACAAATTGATTGTTTAATAATTTGGGCCACTATCTTTCCAGGTTTCAGAGTAGCAGCCGTGTTAGTCTGTATTCGCAAAAAGAAAAGGAGTACTTGTGGCACCTTAGAGACTAACAAATTTATTTGAGCATAAGCTTTTGTGAGCTACAGCTCACTTCATCGGATGCATTCAGTGGAAAATACAGTGGGGAGATTCATATACATAGAGAACATGAAACAATGGGTGTTACCATACACACTGTAATGAGAGTGATCACTTAAGGTCAGCTATTACCAGCAGGAGAGCGGAGCGGGGGGGCCTTTTGTAGTGATAATCAAGGTGGGCCTTGATTTCTAGCAGTTGACAAGAAAGTTTGAGGAACAGTGGGGGGTGGGGGGGGGGAATAAACATGGGGAAATAGTTTTACTTTGTGTAATGACCCATCCACTCCCAGTCTTTATTCAAGCCTAAGTTATTGTATCCAGTTTGCAAATTAATTCCAATTCAGCAATCTCTCGTTGGAGTCTGTTTTTGAAGTTTTTTTGTTGAAGAATTGCAACTTTTAGATCTGAAATCGAGTGACCAAAGAGATTGAAGTGTTCGCCAACTGGTTTTTGAATGTTATAATTCTTGACGTCTGATTTGTGTCCACTTATTCTTTTACGTAGAGACTGTCCAGTTTGACCAATGTACATGGCAGAGGGGCATTGCTGGCACATGATGGCATATATCACATTGGTAGATGTGCAGGTGAACGAGCCTCTGATAGTGTGAACTTAGGTTGACTGGTGTATAATTCTCTGGATCCTCTTTGTTCCCCTTTTTAAAGACGGGTACCATGTTTGCCCTTCTATAGTTTTCTGGGACCTCACCCATCTCCATTAATTCTTGAAAATAATTGCTAGCGGTTCCAAGATTGCTTTAGCTAGTTCCTCAAGTACCCTGAGATGAATTTCATCAGGCCCTGCTGACTTTAATACATCTTGCTTCTCTAAATTCTCTTTAACCTGTTGTTTCCAATTTTGGCTTGCATTCATTCCCCCTTGTTGTTAATATTAATTGAGTTGAGTATTTGGTTGCCATTAATATTTTTAGAGAAGACTGAAGCATTAAACGCCTCAACTTTCTCGATGTCATCACTCCTTCCTTGCTAAGTAGAAGTCTTACATTTTCCTTCATCTTTCTTTTACTCCTAATGTAATTTAAGAACCTCTTTTTAAATCTTCTATGTCCCTTGCTTCTCTTGTCTTCTATGTCCCTTGCTACATGAAACTCATTTTGTGCTTTATCCTTTCTGATTTTGTTTCTATATTCGAGCACTATTCTTTTGTATTCCTCCGTAGCAATTTGTTTATATTTTCTCTCTTTGTAGGATTCCTTTTTGATTTTCAGGCCATTAAAGAACTCCTGATGGAGCCATATTGGCGTCTTTTCCTATCTTTCCTTCCCATCAGGATTGTTTGCAGTTGTGCACTTAATATTGTTACTTTGAGAAACTGCCAGCTCTCCTCAACTACTCTTTCCCTTAGATTTTTTTCCCATGGAACTTACCTACCAGTTCTCTGAGTTTGTTGAAGTCTGATTTTTTGAAGTTCATTGTTCCTATTCAGCTGCTGTCATTCCTTCCTTTCCCTAGAATCAAGAAAGCTACCATTTCACGGTCATTTTCACCCAAATTGGCTTCCACCTTCAGGTTCACTACCAATTCCTCCATTGGTCAGAATCAAGTCTAAAATGGTTGTCCCCCTGCTTACTTCCTCTGCTTTGTGAAACAAATAGCTATCACCAAAACAATTTAAGAACTTATTGGAAATTTTGTGGTTTTCCTTATTACTTTTCCAATAGATGTCCGAATATTTAAAGTCCCCCATTACTACTAGGTCTTGTGCTTTAGATATTTCTGTTATTTGTTCTAGAAATGCCTCATCCACCTTCTCCTGATTTGGTGGTCAATAGTAGTCTTCTATCATGATGTCACCCCTATTTTCTACACCTTTTATCTTTACCCAGAGAGTCTCAAATGGTCTGCCTCCTACACAAAGCCATACTGCTTCTTTTTAGGTTGTCAGGTACCTTTTGGGAGGTTGTACTGAGGTTTCAATTAAATGCTTTGGGCTATATTTGCTACCCTGCTGCTGGGATTTTACTGTGCAAGTCTGTACGTCTTCCTGAGCATTAATTAGACTGGCATCTTGAAAAATGCTGGTACTCTCTGGGTGCACTCTATGTATTTTTATTTGCTTCTTTGACAAAAGTTGTTTCAATATTTGTTAGTTGCAGGATATTTTTTGATAGTTTTATTTGTAGTAAGCTATTTAACACAAAGAAAAAAGATAAAGAATGTTTAATAAAAATAGTATTCTAAAATGATTTCAACTCAGTGCAGCTTAAATATAAATCTGTCACTTAATCCAGTGGGATAAACAGATTTTGATTAACATACAAGGGAATCTAATTGTGTTTTTCTGACCACATATTTTTTCCATGAATGCATCAGAAAAAATATTGAGAATTACAAGTAAAATGGAATTAAAAATTGATTTCAGTTAGGGTATTTCTATTGGTGATAATTGTAGTTGGCTCAGTCCTTTAAATTCTATACTCTTAGGCTTTTATTGATCTGTGAAATGACACATACATTTATAGTACTGTATACATGAATAATAACAAAGTTTAATGGTATCAGTTTAATTCATCTACTGAATAAATATCACCTGCTTTCTTACCACAGTACAGTAATTCTGTCCCTATGAATCCATCAGTGTAAAAAAGTTCGACATCAATGACAAGTTGACCAATCAGTGTATTACAGCATGGTATCAATACCTATATATAACAGTGATGCACATATACCTGTGTAATTCTTATTCTCTGTGTATATACATTTAGATCAGGTCTAAATTAAGATGCAACATTATTATGGATGGTAAATTTCCCATTGATATTAAAGGGTACAGAATAAGGTCCATACACTGTGGGGTAAAGGAAAGGAAAGATAGGAGTTACAGCAATAGGCTCATGCAATTACTTTGGTTACTTATGTGCATGTCATCAGCATTTTATTTATTTATTTGATGTATTTATAGTACTTATGATACTTTACAGGCCCCAGGAAAGAAGTGTGTTTTAAGGAGAGACAGGGTCAAATCATATTTACCAAATACTTTTTCAAGCAAACATTCAGCTTAACTGGGTTACATTTTTTCAATGCCATTTAGTGAAATGTGGTTAAATTGGTGTTACATCGAGCTAGTTGACCATATTTCACTAAATGGCATCGATGTAATAGGTGTTACATCGAGCTAGTTGAGAAAAAAAAGAGGATTTTTTTAATAATTAAAAACTCTTTTTTATACTTCAAAATGTTGCACACTTTTTTGTAATTTCAAAACATACCAACCAGTTCTATGGTTGGCTGAAAAATTGAGGGAAATATTTGGAAAAATGTCATTCAAAATTTTCCTTAAAAAAATTCAGAAGTTCAAATTTTGACCAGCTCAAGTGTCAAACAGGTGTCAAATTCTAAGGCCAAGTGCTTTATTACGGACATTACCAACATTTAAAAGGAATAAAGATGAATTTTTTCTTGCATTTTATACAATATGACATTTAATCTGGATTCCAACATTCTATTTTTCCCCAATTGTGTCAGACTTCCAGTTATGTCAGTAGATGGCCTTGTGCATATAGAAATAGCAGAAAATAAGTCAATTCTGCAGTTCAGTGCAGATCTTGAGAGGAGAATTTTGCTTTAAACCTTTTCGGATGTGTTGGTAATGGTCTCCTCTCTTAACTGGGATGATAGACTATTCACCAGATTGTTCCAATTAAGAGATTTCTACTCTGTTTGGAACCTAAACCTATTATTTTGAAACAAAGTTGGCAGCTTAGAAAATGATTACATGCCAAAGCTGCAGAATCAGACTTTATCATGGGTATTAAATTATTTTCTGCAAAAGCCTTTGATATAGGTTAAATGCCTAACTGTCTGGTTAGTCAGGTAGTATGTTTTTTTGGTTTTGTTTTTGCTAGTAATTTGAAATATGCCCTTTGCCCTGCACCCTTGAAATTAAACAAGGATTGCAATTGTTAGCAAGCTTCATAACTCTGTTCCCTCTCATTCCGTGAGCTGTCATTTAATGAGTTAAATTTAACTTGTGAAAAGGTCATTTTGTTACTCAGAAGCAAAGTCGATATTTTAGCTGATTTGTGTCTTGATCCAAATTCTACCTGACCCACTGTGGAAATAGCTATCACAATCCCATGCTTCTATACATATGAATATGTTTACAACATATACACTTTTAGAAAGTGAGAATAAATCCTAGGATCAGAGCAAGTTCAAACAAATTTTGGACCCCCCAAAAGCCACTGCACTGAGGGCCCCGACAATAAAAGCCAAAAGAGCAATTATACACTTTCTTTGTCTTACCTGTACCAAACTACTTTACCATGCCATCAGTATGGTGGGAAGTGGGGAGGGGACAATTGGTTATGTGTCCAGCTAGAGTATGGTATTGTGGACAGTATGGACAAGTAAGTCATATCAGATTTACAGAGTCTATAAAATACAGATTGATATAACTGTACATGCAATAGCATCAATACAGTCATCATGAGTTCTCCGGTAAATAATACCTATTTGCCCAATGTTTGTAATTATGCATTCACCAGACATTCATGACCATTACAAACTGTTAAAGAATTAAAACTGAAGGTGAATTTTTAAAACTCTCTAATTTATGGCCAGAATTCTATAGACAGGTCTGAGTTGTGGCTCTCTAATGTGGATTTGTGTGTTTGTAAGGCTAACAACAATCTCTGCACTTTTTTGAAGATATGCTGGTATTTTCCTGCCCCTTATTTAATTCCACAAAGGGAAAAACCTATGGGTCCTGGAGCTCTAAAAAGCCTCGTCGTCTGCATCTATATTAGGAGAGCTCAAAAAAGGAGAATGGTTTCATTAAAGTAGATGGACTTACCAGCAAAAAAAATTACCCCACACAACAGTCTGAAACAGGTGGATCTGGAGTCAATTTGGTAAGTTTAAGTTAATGATGGCCAAAAGTGGAATAAAGTTCAATGAAGTGCACTGATCCAACTCAGATGTGAAGTCAATAGGGAGCTGTCTGGCTACACGTGATTTTACACATCTGTCAGCTAAATCAGAAACCCAAATGCAAAATGTAGCACTCCGCTACATCATGTGGATTTGTGACACTCCCTGCAGGAGTTCATTTTTAAACCAATTGATGTAATACAATCAGGAATAAATACAGTATTTTTATCTGTGTCCAATATAGATTTTCTCCAATATTGTTCGTGTTGTTTTAAAGGAAAAATGTATGTATTTTCATCAGACAAGTAGTTGTTAATTGCAAGAGAAACAGCACATTTCAGAGTGAATTAACTATGGGATACTTTTTTGGCATCACTGTTTAAAAGTTTAGACTTATAGGAAGATCAGATTGGGTTTGGTTTTCTGTTAATTCTTGTACAATATCATGAAATGTATACACAATAGAATGAAAGTTAGGTATACCCGATGTTCTCCATTTTTCTCATATTTGGATCACTTCTAAAGCCAAGATTCTTGCCTGCTGTAAATTGGCATAGAGCCATTAACCTCAGTTTACACCTGTGGAGAATCTGACTCAGATATTGTCCAGAAGACAGCCTCCCTTCCAAACTATATACTTAATCAACATCTTCACTTTGGCAAACACATAGTATTTTATTACATGAAAAAAAGGTATGAGTGGAGTATTAAGGAGAGACGGTTGAAAATAAATGTTAGTATTAGAGGTGCAGTTGCTACAATATGTCCTACCTTTTTTAACTGAATTGTTTATTTCCTTTCCTTGGTTATTGAACATTAAAATGTGTTATTGTTAAATCTCCCCTACAGACATTCCTCTCATCTCTAACAACAGATTAGTTCTCTCCTCTTGGGTGTGTTTGCTACATCTCCAAATTCAGTGTCATCTACAAATTTGATCAAATTCCAAATTTACACTGAAGAAACACTCAACATTAAAAAGCAGTTGGGTTGGTTTTGCTTAGTTGTTCAAAATAGCCTCTCAAAACTCTTAAGAGAGGTTTGGACTAGGGTATATAAAGCAGGAACCCAGACAGACAGATGATCGACCAACAATGATAGTCGCAGCTCCACAGACCACCTGGAAGTGCTGACCAAAAATGTGAGGGGGGGGGAGGAGGCTTTTGTGGCATGCAAGTCAGTCCCACACCTGGATTACAGCTTTGTACAATGTGAAAATGTACCTATAAGTAACCAACGGAAACCACAAATCAAGAAGTCCTGATTACAGCACAGTGGCTCAAGAAGGAAGCATGAAATCAGAACCCTTATAAGTGTAGGTATTTTCCCTATCTGTTGCTATGTTTTTATATTTAATGGTTATTACATTACTTTAGTTAGAAAGGCATGTTTTCCCTAAAGTCATACGTAACACACGGAACTTGATGAGCTCCCCTGGGTAGGAAAGCGCGCAACATGCTGACCAAATATGGCAGACTATCTTCCTCTTATGGAGACTTATTACTGTTCCCTCTTAAAGGTACACTTATTGCCAGGGCACGGGGCTAACATACAACCTAGCCCACCCCAGTTAGTCCATCTAAACAAATATCATACATTGGCCCTTCCTTTGGCCCACCTAGGCTGATCTGCAAGTGACCTTCTGTACGGGCACTGCATAGATAGAGACTAGTTTCATGGTGCACAGGCACCCTTGTGTGATCATGCAGTCAACCAACAAACCAGGTGCAACCCCTAGAGAGGCGTAAGTGGTGCAGAGAGCCTTGCTCTGGTGTATTTCATCCGTACTCCTTACTCATCTAAGTAGGGGTTTGCAAGATCAGGCCCACTTGTAGATACCAATTCAAAAGTCAATGCAAGTAATGCTGTGAGTAAGGGCCATCCAACATATTTCCTTCCAAAAATCATCAAATATTCTACTGGAGCAAGTCTATGTAAGTGACAACTGCCTAAATGCAGCTCTGTAAAAATGTTTGTGGTCCATGAGGTAAAAAACTCTTTCTAGCTTAATGGAGACTTTTAGGCAAGTATCTGATATGGGATTTTCTCTCTCTTTCTCTTTCTCTTTCCCCCCCCCCTTTTTTTTTTTTAAAATCATGTAGAAATAAAAGAAAAGGCAATAGGCTTTCCTCTTTGCTGATAATATATGGTGTTTCTGACAAGAAGGAAATTCAAACTGACACATTCCTGGCTCAGTTCAACTACTTTGACTGATATAATCTGGTTATCATTTCCCCCTATTTTCCTTTTAAAATATATTATCATTGGGAAATCTGCACTTCAGAATGAACTATATATTTCCCCTACAAAGGTCAGTACGTTATATAAAGTTACACATATGCCAAGTACAAATCAATTCTATTTGGTTCACGTGTACCCAAAGAGGCCCATAGCATATCCAATCCAAATTGCATCTCATTCTCGTCAATCAAATCAATAAGAATTACATTATTTGAAGCCCAAGACAAAGTATAGAGTTAAAAAACATTGCTTGTAAGATTGTCAGAGCTATTTGTAGAAGTGATCAGACAAAAACAAATATCCAGGGTAAGCCAGCAATTTTAAATTATCCGCAAAATGCACTCAGAGCCTTTATACAAACAGCTGCTATGTGGTAATTAATATCTGACAATTACTGAATGGGCTATTGGTAAGGTTATCATAATTTTTATCTATATTAAAATTTAAAATCAATATTCTTCCCTCTATGCTCGGTGGCTATGCTTTATGAATCTCATATGGTAATATGGGTTGTTTTTGTTTTATTTGTAGTCTAAAGTTGAACATTTCGGGTAAGAAGTCCAGGGGAAAAAGTTATCAAGTAGCTAAAATGATGTACCACTACACCACTATTGAAATGTAAGCCTCGAAGCAGCAAAGCACTTAAGCACATGCTTAACCTAATTTCAATTAAATTAATAGGGTCCACTCATTTGTCTGAAGTTAAGCACATGCTTATGTGCTTTGATGAATAGCAGCCTTTACTGTCTCCACTTTTCTCTCTTATATCCATGTGAAGCACTTTAACTATTAAATGTATATGATAAAAATCTTTTCTTGATGATTTAACAATTTTTCTAATAGGCCAAAAAAGTGTCATCTTTGCTTTTGCAAATGAATATTCTACTGGGAAAAGGAACTATTATTAGAATGGAGTCTTGTGAGGTACAAGCCCCTTTGGTAGTATAAAATTAACAAGAATAATGGACTTTTTTGTCATTGCTTTGGCAAGAGCTTGGCTACACTTAGTAAAACAGAATAAACAATCATGAACAGACACTCAGACAGCAAAGTGTATAAATTATTCAAGAATGAAATGTTCAAGTAATATTAACCTAAAGGTATAGTCATCAATTTTGTTCCGATGGATGATATTGGGTAGTTAGTATTCAAGTGTTACTACATAAATAAAATTGATTTATGCTAACTGAGAAGACTATGAGAAAATTTTATCAGGATGCCCAAATTCTGCTCCTCCTTGCTTAATCAATCACCTCTCTGCCGAACTGTGTAGCATTTCGCTGCAAAAGTCTTCACAGAGAAATTGGGCTACGGCAAAATGAATAATACATTTGCTGCAGTGCTAGACTAATGATCCTTAAGTGCTTTAGAAAAATGAGCTGTGTGGACTGCTTCCCTTTACAAAGAGACTGGCTCATATATCGGGAAGTAACTAGTAGTAAGGATTATGTTTGTGAGCTGGGGCAAACAGAGTGTATACTGCCTAATTTTATGATTATGGCTAGAGATGGCACATTAAATTCTTTCATCCATTTGTTTTTGCTGTTTATATTTGCTCTTGTCTCCTCACCTCTTTCTCCAATCCCACTTCAGACTGTACTGTTTTTATGTACGTGTTAATCATCTTCATCTTTTCTCTTGCTGTTTTCATGAAGCTTATTGTGTCACCATAAAGACATTGATCAAATGGTGACAGAAAGGACAGAAAGCTATTTACTTTGAAACAGTAGGAGGAATTCAGGGCAAGGAAGCATAGTTAAAATCTGCAATGGCTGGCATTTACAATACCTGAACAATTCATAACTCTCCCTGAGCAGGTCCCTACAGGAAAGAATAGTGGCTTCGGATTCCTTACAGAAATGTCATTTTTATCTGCTGCATAAAGCAATAAAGGGAAGACAAATGCACATAATAAACATGCTTAAAAAGAGGCTTATTTAAATATAATTAAAGAGAAACATAAAACCAGTGACTGAATGGTGCAGGATTATTTACTGTCATTTCAAATTAACTTTCTTTAAATCTATCCAAAGCATACTTGAAGTTGAAATGAAGCCTTTCTTCTGAATTCTTTTTCAAATGTAGAAAGGGAGCAACAGAGACCACTGGTGTTTTTTTAAATTATTATTATTAGATAATATGATTTGGCAGACAGCTGTTGAAAATGAAATGTTCCTTTAAGAAAGTAGTCATTTACAAACTAGTGTGGGGTCATGTAACCTGGTTATTCTCTTTACAGCTCCCATTATGTCAAAATGCCAATACCTACCCCACCAACTTTCATCTCAAATTGCATTTGCCAATACTTGCCTTTCAACTCTGGCTTTTTTTATTCTTTGGAAGGATTAGAATCTACAACACCGCTGTTTCATTTTCATTATGTTGCTGTTCTATCTTTTAGGGGAAATCAGCTTCAAATTGTGTTATTCCTATGCTCCTTAGCAAGGGTTAGAAAGAAAAAGAAAAGAAGAATTCTTTTAAATTAAGAGGGCCCAGTTTGATAGCACTTACAAAACATAAAAAAGGAAAGCTTTATTATATGAATAGTTTGCTTGAAAAGGACATGCACACTGAAACATTCAAATCCTAACTGTCTAACCTGAAATCATTGATGTGCATTATCTACAGGCTGCTATCGTTAATAAGGAAGCTTTAAAGGACATTTCTTAAAGCCTGGAGAATTCTTCTTGGATAGAATTCGGAGGATGCCCTCTCTATCCCTTGTCTGAGAAAAAAAATCCTCTCGTGTATGTACATCTATAAAAATTATTTCCTCATTGCTGGACTTTCACAAAGTCGTTTCAGAATTTCATTGCCTGACTTCTGATCTCACTCTCTAAGCATGACTGAGGCAAACCTACTATTAAGCATTGAAATGGAGGAATAATAAAGCCCTCCAGCTGACTAATAGCATAGCAACTGCCACAAAGCCTTCTACAAAAGCCATGTAATGTCCTTAAACACCTGTTTCCGCCTTCTACTTCCCTGTTTCATCTGTCTTTAATCATCAGATTATTCTATTATAAGGATGTCTTTTGGTGGAGGTTAAGCGCATTCTATTTACATATGATGATTTCATAGGGGTCTAATGACTAACAAATATTATTGCTGTTTTATTTAATATCATATTGTTGTCTTTCTTTTCTCCAACCATTTTATTTACTTTCTTCATCCTGGCTCTAGAAATAGGAGTTCATTCTGAATAATAAAATATCAATCTGCACTTAACCTTTGTTCTCTTATGCATATGTGCCTAGTTACTAGGAAGATAAATGTTTGCCTTGATGCAGTGAGCATGCCTGATATGCACAAACAACAAAATAAATAATAATCAAGAGGACTTTTGAAAACAAAGAAATGGTTTATGCAAATTTTAGCTTTTGTTTAGACCCATCTAGTTATGTCTTGGACAAAATCATGAACTTTAACCTTTGTTCATAATAAGCTAATAAACTAGGACTCAGGTCTGCCAGAGGAAGTGAGTTCTACGTTTGGGAACCCTCCATCAAGACTGCCTTGACTTCAGTTCTCAAGAATACACATCTAGGGAGCTTGTCAGCAAACTGCCACAGGTGATTTCCCATTGAACTGTACGTGGAAGCAGATGGGAAGCCAGGGCTGTGAATGATATACAGGAGTAGTATGCCCTGACCAAATCATATTGCAGAGTAGGCAGAATGCTGAATTGAGCACTAGCTGTTGCTTCAAAGGTAGGCCAGAGTAGAACACATTGCAATAGTCCAACTTGTAGCTAGTTCTCGTAAAGGTAAAAAGTAGCTCCTAAAATACAATCCTTGGGTCCAGCCAAGCTGTGCTTGGTGCAGGACACTAGCATAGTTCCCTTCCCTGATACCCAGCACTGCTGGAGACTGGAGCAAGTTAGAATAGGCCTTAAGCTTCTCTAGTTCATATGAGTAATTCATACAAGTAATAACAGATTGCTAGGGGCCAATACTCCGGCATGCTGCCAGCATGCTCCTAATGCTGGGAAGGGGCCAGGAAAACGTGTTACAGAGCAACTGCAGTGGCTGTACAGAGCCCAGGGATTCCTCTATGCTGCTTTACAATCCTTTTGGGGCACTGAGGCAGCAAATAAAAAAGGACTATATCAGTGCTAAGAAATTGGTCCATAAAGATGATTTTAAACTACCCGAAAATGTTAAATAAGCATTTAAAAGAAGGCTCCTATATCATTGCCACTCGATCAATTTTGGGATGGCTCAGCTAGTGTGCTATCACTGAAATAGTTGCATAAGTGTCTTAATGAAGAATCTGACTGATCTCCCCCAGTGAAACCTTTGATTTTAATTAGCTCTACAACAATGTCAAACAAGTTAAGGACTCCCTTAGTCTCTCAAGTCAATAGTCTTACCTGACATACTGAAGATTTCACTACATGCACTAAGTAAGTTTGCTCATGATAAATTCATTTAAAAATTCTACAGTGGTTCCAGTCAAGGAAACACAGACTCAAAACCAGGAATCAGTCTCTCCACTGTGCAACAGAATCTTATTTTATACATACTTTTTGTATTACTGAAATTTTAAAATAGCCACATATATTTTTTGTTTTCAACATATGATTGAAAATGCACATTGAGTCTCAGTCCTGGAGTTAATTTATTTTCAAACCACAGTGAACTCTTACAGATTAGTTACAAGTCTCCAGGGGGTGGGGGGTGGGAAAGGAATGTTATATAATGGAAACAACAGATACTTCAGTAAATTATTTCATTAAGGGGTACAGAACCTTAAGTGGCTAGCACTTAGATGTGACAAAGCAACTAGAAAATAGACTGTCGAGAACAGTCCTGCATTCCAGGAATGGACGAGATGACCTAATAGGTCTTTCCCACCTCAAATTCCTATGACCTTTTAACCATGGATAAGGTGAAAGTGGCACCGCCTGTAAAACATTTAATTGCTTCCTCACTACCTAAAGCTTGTGTACATTACGGATTGAATGCATGAACTGGTTGGAATACAAGGAAAGATTACCCAAAATTGAATTGAACACTTTTAAAAGTTGAGCAAAGTTTTCTTAACTTTGTCTTTAATTGCTTTTAATTTCTTCATGTCTCATCACTTCCTAGTTCCAACCAGAAGTGGAAGTGCTGAAATATCTTGAGAAAGACCATTCTTGTAGTAGTCCTAGCCTGAACAGACACTCAAAGTTTCATGATTCATGACAAAACCACTTTTCCTGACTAATTTTACATATTCAAGAGGTTTGGGTATGATTCAGATGAACATCTGGTGTGAAATCCTGGCTCCACTGAAGTCAATGTCTCTGGGATTTCCCCCCTGGATTTTTAAGTACAATGAATGGAATCTTCTGAAGTTTACCAGTGACTAATGGTCTTTATGCATGCAGCACAGGGCAGTTTCTCCTGTATAAATTCAAAGTGGATATACTGGAGTCAGTGACATTATATCAGTATAAAAACACTGGAACTGAGATCAGAATTAGGCCAATAATAAGCATGTGTGTATGTGTGGGCATGCGCATCCACCTGCCTGCACATGTATGCATGCACTCCTGCGCGTGCACATGGACGCATTGGAAAGGAATATGGTTTACAAATAAAAATCTGCCTCTCATTGCAATATACAGAGTGACATATTGTACTCACAAGGCCCCAGGAATGAAATATCCAGTCCAAAACATGTTTGAAAAAAAGGGACATGAACTACAGTACAGGAAAGAATCTTTTACTATTTCCGTTTTGATATGTTTTGTTGCATCACATCATGTCAGCCAATTTCAATCTCTTCCTTTCCTACAATGTCACAATGATATAATCTGAGCTGACACAACTGATGCATCCTCATGTCAAACACAATATGTAAGATCAGAAATGTAAAAGAAAGTTGATTTTTAAGCCACCTTTTGGAAAACAGTTTATTTTAAAAGAACATATGTTACTTGCAAAATAATAATAAATAATAATAACCTGGAGGATGATTATGCTCATTTGTTACAGTGTTTTTGATTACACACTTCCCAACTTTATGGTACAGAGTCTGCTGAGGAGACCCCAAGAATATTTTCTCTGTGATAAATTGTCAAAGGTTTAGAGAAATCTTGCTTGTCTAGTCTAGGGTCAGTTTCAAACTGAAATTGTTCTGTTTCTTTCTCCAAAGATAAAGACAATATGATTTGGATGGTTGCA
Source organism: Lepidochelys olivacea (assembly GCF_965140295.1). Lineage (NCBI taxonomy): Eukaryota > Metazoa > Chordata > Testudines > Cheloniidae > Lepidochelys > Lepidochelys olivacea. Next base: position 79,651,344 of record NC_140415.1, on the reverse strand, counting down.
AGATGACCAGCAGCAGTCAGAAAAATGAATTATTTTAAAAGTCTAGGAGTGTAGGGAAAAAGAAAGGGAATTAAGTTTTTATTAAAACAGATAACAGGAATGCTATCAGTACAGCAGCTTCCTGTTGCCTGCTGAGTTCAGTAATGAGGATTCAGGGCCCTATAAATGATACACTGTCAGAAAAAGCCTATGGATGCACAGCAAGAGCCTCATAGCAGCTTCATTCTCCTGCAGAATTTAATCCTATGAAACATTTATTTAAGAAACACTAACCAATTAAAGAGAGCGTGTGTGTGAGCACACACACACATGCGTGCATGTGTCTTAAAGGAACATAGTTTACAAAAGCTTAATTTTTGTTCTTTCCAGTTTGGCTGGAATTACAAAATGTCCTACAAAATGATGAATTAGAAATACAGAGACTATCCCAAAAGAAAGGTTTGTGCCTTCAGCCCATGCGTAAAACAATGAGGCCCATAAGTTCTGGGGTTAACTGTATGTACAGAAGATAACAAACAGTAATGTTCACTGCTCCTCTTATTTAACATGCTTACTTTGTACAATGGAAACACTGACCAGGATTGTTACAAGCTAGTTATACAATTGAAAAAAATTGCCTTAGGACTCACATTCTATTACAGACAGGTAATGTTCTGCTCACCTAATCTTTGACCATCACATCACATACTGGACTGGATTTGCCTTGCACATGTGTTTTATGCTAACATATCTCAATATACTGTAATGGAGTTACTGTGGGCACTTTGCCTATTGCCTTTTGTGGGCAGGGAAGAAATGTTTCCCTCATTGCCAAATTGAGCATGGCACTGTGGGCTTTTCACATTCCTTACTGCAGCCTGGAAATCCAGTGGATAGGTTAGGGTTGTGTTAATATGTATTGTTTGTTTGTTGCTACTTGGCATGGGTCCTGAGTGTCTGTGTTGGGTACAAGTGACTGATTGCCAGGTAAATAAGGGCATGGACCAGGAATTCAGGAGATCTTTCCTTTGGATAATGGGGAGGGTTCCAATGTCTGGTACAGCAAAGAACTCCCCTTATAGTAGCCTTAAGCGTCATAAGGGAAGAGTGGAGGGGAATCACAGCAATACTGCTAGCACTCTGATAGCTACTGAGAGGTGCAGGGCAAAGAGTGACTTCTCTCCCCAGATTGTGCTTGCCCTAAAAGGGGTGAAGGAACCTACACTGATCTAGGCCTTGCTGGATAGTTATCCCAGTTGCATGTGTTAAATAACATAGTGGTCACACTTAAACCATATTCTTGTGTTATGTCTGTCTTCCTCCTGGGGATGAGTCAATGTTTACTCTGTTATTTTACTCACTGTTACTTGCACTTTATTACCGTTTACAAGAGCCTGCTTATAAACATAGTGTGTTACGCTCAGCCACATAGAGAAGACATTACCACCCTGCTCCCAATCCCTCACCACAGTGTGACACTTGTCCTCTCTTTGCTCTGCTCCCTTCCCCTTCTGCTTCTCCCTCTCCAGTTAGACTCTAGTTCTTTATTCTTCTCCACACTTTGACTTTTTACACCTATATTACAGTGGAATCTAGCTGCCCCACACCATCAGAGCTGATGGGAAACTGAAATGGTCCTCCTTTCCTCTGGCAGTGTTAGCTGATTCAGCATGGTGGAGGAGGGACAGCCAGACGTTTACAACAGACCATCAGCAAAGTGGAACAGCGTTAACACTGTAGTTAAAATTCAGAGCATTAAAGAGCTATGATGGTGAGGTATGCTCAGGATGAGCCAAAGCAGTAAGCATGAAGAATGTGAAATATATTAGTCTCCATTTAAAAGTAGAAAAGACTCTTCACTCTTTCATATATTTGATTGGTAATTTTGTGTGCATTAGTTTCAGAAAGTAAGGTTCTGTATGAGTAGATTTTGCCAATAAAATATGTCACACTAGCTAAGATGAGGACAGTAAAGTATCTCATGCGACTGTTTTCACATAAAACAGCAATAGACTTAATATTATGTAATTATGGAAGTTCTGAGAGAATTACAGTGTAATGAACAATAATATGCCATATGCCACAATACTAAGAGATACTGTGTCTTGTTTATTTCGAATACTGTAACTGCACTTACACAGGGCAACATTTGCAAAGCCTCAGGCCACAGGAATGCAGAGAAAAATGCACATGCATCTGTTTGCCCAGAAAACCTTACATATTTCCATGTAAACTAGCACGTGTGTAGGCACCAGTTAGGTTCAGGAATTACGCAAATGAGTATTTTAGGATGTAATTACCTGCTTTGCAAGCATAAATGTAAAGATTTATGGAATCAACAGGAGCATGTATGGCTGTGGGCATTTAAATTTTAGCCATTAATATCAGTATAAATTACTCTATGGCCAGAATTCATTAGATACACATATCATATAATCCTTATATACCTTTGTGTACAACTCTCTGAAGTACAATGCTGCTGTTAACTGCAAACACTGCTTTCTTAAGGATAAATTACAAAACGACATCAAATAAAAATCTGATAAGTGAAATGCTAGTGTCATTACACCAGCATCTAAAGGGCGAGTTTGGCATTTCCCATAGATCAGCAGCCATTCCCAACATGTCATAATCTCAGTCATTCACAACCACAGGATTAAAATGTTAATATGACCAACTGACAGCATCACCCTTTGTTCAGAAGGGATAGATCTGTGTCCCACATAAGGATTTGGAATATTATTCGTTCTGCACTATAATAAATAATTGACAACAGTGCTAGTGCCATAACTTGTTAGATTGCCCCTCTAGCCATATTCAATGGCTGTCCAGGACACATCAAAAATCCCATAGTACTTTTTGGAAAGAGCAAGGTATGGCCTGATTGTCCTCCTGGCCACTTTAAGACAAATCCTATTCTCCAAAGCTAGTGTCATCTACTATTAAGTCGATCACAGTTGATGTATTTGCTTACACTCATTGCTACATAATGTAGAAAGGCCAATTTAGTGTTCTAAGCCACAGGTTTGGAAAAGCTTGACTCCCTGGAACAACATGTTGAAATTCCAGGAGAGTGAAGCAAACTGAGCACCAGAGGTTTTAGCCTGTGTGAGTTCCTGCCTCCTCTGCATGGACATGAAAGCAGTTTTTGAAAACCAACAAAAAACCAACAGGTGTTTGTTTTTCTGTCCTTTGCCAAAGTTTTCCCTCTCTTTGTTTTTGCGCAACATACTGTGAACCAGTTGGCTATTGCCATCAGCTGCATTCCAGTAGTGCTGTATGCCTACAAGCCCCAATTCAGCAAAATTCTTAAGCACATGATTCAGAGTAGCAGCCGTGTTAGTCTGTATTCGCAAAAAGAAAAGGAGTACTTGTGGCACCTTAGAGACTAACCAATTTATTTGAGCATAAGCTTTCGTGAGCTACAGCTCACTTCGTCGGATGCATCATGAAAGCTTATGCTCAAATAAATTTGTCAGTCTCTAAGGTGCCACAAGTACTCCTGTTCTTTAAGTACATGAGTAATTTTAAGCATGTGAATAGAATCACTGAAGTCAATGAGACTACTCACACACTTCAAGCCATCTGCATTGTTGTTGTAGCCTTGTTTGTTCCAGAATATTAGAGTGAAAAGGGGGTGAAGTAATATCTTTTATTGGACCAATGTCTATGGTGAGAGAGCTCTTCTTCAAGTCAGTTAAAGCTGAAGAGATGCTCTGTGTGAACTCAAAAGCTTGTCTCTCTCCCCAACAGTCTTTGGTCCAATAAAAGATATTACTTCGCTCACCTTGTCTCTACTTAAATTTATACCCATGCTGTATCAGGACCACAGTTTATGTAGTGCTTTATGATCTTTCAGGGAGAAAGGTGTTACCCGAAATTGGGCCAGCTAGTAAGCTTAGGGAGGACTAATGACCCACCAGAGTTTGGCAGAAAGCAACACGTTTATTATATTGATAGCTAAGCTCAAAGAAGCGGGGTTGGGGGTCGCACACTCACACTCGCATAGTCACACTCCCAGGACAGGCACAGCACTGGAGATGTCAGGATCCTTCAAGGTAAGTGTCCCACAGTGCAGCAATGGATGGTGTGATGAAGGTAAGTCTTCCCGAGGCACGATGGAACGCAATGTGGTGAACCACTGGCCAGGTGGTCTGGGTGAAGGGCCTTCACGGGAGGTACAAGCTTGTGAGTGCACTCCTGAGCACATGGCCCCTTCCTCTTTTAAGGACCTGCTCCTCACGGCCTGTGACTAGAGATGACGTGGCCGCATCTGGTTGGTCACACTCCACCTTGGGCAGTGTCCATGCAGAGGAGGGGGAAAGACACTTCACAGGTACTCAAAGAGGGAGAGGAGACAAAACGGGGGGGAAGTGTAACAGACCTTTTGAGCATGCAGATTATACATAGCATACAGATCACTGCTGCTCCTACAACAGAAGGTACTATGTACAATAATGATAACACCTTGCTTGCAAACTGCTTGGAGATACAGGGAGTTGGACTAGATGACCTCCTGAGGTCCCTTCCAACCCTGATATTCTATGATACCATTACTATGAATGGTGGCACAGATGACAAATTAAGTCCCATTGCATGTTATTTTACATGTTCTGGGAGATTACAAAAATCTCAATATACTTGTATTAGATTTTTGTTGTTGTTAAAATATTAATCAATCCCAGATTAATTTATTAATTTATAAAATCACAGGCAATGAAAAAGTGAAAATAGCTTGTATTTGGACAAAAGGTAGGAAGATTGCACAGATGTGCCATTGTAAACTTGATAGATGATTTTCCATCAGCGACAATGAGGGAGTAAATTGAGTTTCCTTCACTGGAAGAGGTTAAGAATTTTGCATAAAGTATAAAAAAGTGGAACTCTCCAAAGATCCTAAAACCAGACTAGTCCTTCTAAAAGTCTTTAATAAAATGAAAGGGTCAAAACTCAAGATCCATCAGTAAAGCTCTTCAGCAGTTTCTCTTTGATTTTTAGGCCACTGACTTTGGACAGTAGTTTCAATCAGAATTCACAGGCAAGTGATTTTTATGCCAAGAACAACTTTGCTTGGCAGCAGGAGCTGACAAATATGCTTCAGTTGTTTCAGAGTACCAATGTGTCTTCTAAGAACCGTGATCAGGGATTGTAATAAAGATCAATTGAGGGTAAAAATGGTTCCTGACCTCAGATCTGGAAAAAAGGTTTTTTTCAAGCTTATATATCTGAATAATTATTATTTAGATACTTTTCAGTTGGTAAATCTCTCTCAGTTTCTGACAGATTTTATTTGATCTTAGCTCAGATGGAAAGGTATGTGCCAAAAAACATCTGGGAACATTACAACCCCAGTGAATTAACTGAGCATGACATCACATATTGAGTACATAAGGAAAACACACCTCAGGAGATGCCCTGTATGGTTGCTTTGTTACTTTGGAGCTGATGTTAATGCTTCAATCAATCTGCTGCACAGAAGCTTCAGTGGAACCCAAAATAATGATTTCTCAGTCATTATGTTTCATTTTATTTACACTCCCCAGTTATAATTTTATGTTGAATTTACACTTCCCTTGTTATAGTTGAACTCCCAATGTGATAACTATGTATTCAACCATATATTCAGAAAAATATCCACTGCTTCCATATTTACCTTATTCCACAGAATACTGACATGACAATTATATTTATGTTATTTAGAAAAAAAATAAGGAGATAGATGAAATTCACAAAATATTTTTTGGAATGAAAACTTTTGACCATAAGGCAATTTTTGAGGAAAGTATAAGCTACAAAGATAGCCATCTTGAGTGCCACATTGATAGTTCATTAGAAAGGGAAAAGATTAAATAAATAAAAACAAAAATCCTACCAAATCAAAACACTACCCTGCACACAGTTCTCCCCCTTAGGACAGGATGAGAGCAAGAACAATCAATCCACTTGTGACTAACATCAGTCACATTGCTGGAAGACACTCCAATACTATGATAATGAAGGCAATATGAGAACCTATGTAGTAGTAATGTTTTGGTCTGCACTATAGGTCTGCAATGTTTGAGGGTAATGGGAATTAGTTTTAGAGTCATCTCTAGTTAAAGTGAGAGCGAATGTTATGATTAAGGTGTCAGAACAGCTTCTATTCTACCTACCTGTTTCAGTCACTCATAATTTTGTTAAACAATCACTTTGTCTGAAATTTTGCATTTTTAGTCTTTGAATGAAAATAATCCAGCCACTGTGGCATGAGAAAAGAATAAAAAAAAGACATATTTCCAATATACAAAAAATCTTGCATCTTTTATTTCAACAGCACTAAAGCCCAAATAGATGAAGTTTGAAAGTTGCCATTAAGCCTGAAGATAGTCCTCATCAATGAGCAGAATGGACATGACTCTCTCTGTTTAGCTTTTTCTATGTAGTTTCATCTCAAGTCATTCTATATCAATAATTCATAACATGCATTTCAGTACTATCTTTGCCATAATAATAGACTTCTACGTAGCAAACTACATGGCAAACTAGAAACAGGATAGCTTGATTTCATTGATAATGAACCAATCTTCAATGAGGTGTCAAAAACAATCAAAGTGACTGATGACATTTCTTGTGATTCACCTTCTGGTCACCCATCCCTTTGCGGCAAATAGGTAATCCTTTTTATTAAATGCAAATGACTATTTGGATAAACACTAACTGGATGAAGAGTAAGATACTCTGACAGCCTTTAGGCTCAGAGAGAAACTCTTTGTTCAATCATGCTGTAGGAAATACCTTCATACGTTGTACAAACAAGCTTTGTGCCTGTCTAGCAGAGCCGTTACCACACTATCCAACTAATGATAAATTAGATGTTTATTTACAATATGTGTGTGCCTATGTGATGTTGTGTTTATTTTCTGTTTTCTATTTTTACTTAGTTTAATTGGAGCAACTACTGTTAGACGTCATGGAGAAACAGAAATTTACCCTGAACCTAACTGAATCAGAAGCAGAATCTCAGTCAGAAGCCAGAGAGTTGAGATTTCTCTCTGCAAAGGGTGCCGTGTGGAAACTGGTTTAGGAAGAGCCAAATGACCAGAGGGATTCTAGACTTGTTTACAGTAGGGTTCACCGCATAAGTTAAACATTCTATGAAGAGAATATCCCCTTTTATAAAATCTACACGTGTTCAACCTTGCTTTCTCAAAAGATTCCTTACAGTTTGAATTTAGGACATTGATCCCAGAGTAATTTGTTTCTCTGCAAGGATACTCTTTCAAATATGTATCTTCCCTCATCTTTGTACTTCCTGAAACAAAAGTTTTTGCCAACAGAATGCTCAACCCTCACCTCTTTATACAAATTGACAAAAAAGCACCTTTTAAAAACTATCGTTTTTCTTTCAAAATGGCCTAAAAATAACATGCCTGTAAGAAGAAGATATTCACTTTGTCTCCTTTTAGCTCTCCCATTGCCATCTTCTGTTTTACAGGATAATTAAGTATTCTCATCTTTGTGGTCACATTTGTAGACAGTATGAACGAAAAACATAGACAAAACAGAACACCTATCTTTGCAACAGGTACTGATTGTTCATACCAGGTATTTGCGTGTGTAATTGAAATGGTGTAACACACAAGTGAGTCACTACTTTTTTTAAATACTTGTCCTATTTATTGTTATACTATCTATTTCATTATCAGTTTATAGGTTATTTATTGTTTTGTTTATAGAGTTTTCTATGCCACGCATCACTGTAATATCTAAACACACCATATACTTTAATAAATTAGTCCTCACAACACTGCTGGGAGGTAGGAAAATATTGTTATCCCTGTTTTATAGATGGGGAGCTGAGATACAAAAAGGTGAGATCCTCACCCCTGGCATAAAGGAGCCCTAACAGCCAAGATTCTGGCTGGAGGACGTTTCCCCCCAGTGACAGCCACAAAGCTGCTTGTGGAGGATTTCCAGCTCCTTCACACTCCCTGATGGAAGGACAGTGTCAGGGAACTGTGGAGATTCCAGGCTGCACTGTGGTCCATAGGGCATCTCTCAGAGACTGCTGAAACTTCGGCAGGACCCCAGAACTGCGTATCTAATGCTCGGAGTCTCTCCAGCCTTTGAAGCAGACCATGATCAAAGATGGTGCATGGTGCTGAAAGAATCTTATCCAAAAAGATTAAGCCACTTGCCTAAAGGAACACAAGGTGTTGGTGTCTTTCCTATTTTCATTACTTTTAAAAATAATAATATAAAAACCCTTTTCTTATATTCCTAGCATCTACTCCGCTACCTTCATTTAAATTAACATGTGGTGAGAAACTGAAGATTGAAAACTATAAAAAGGGCTGGTTAAACAATCATGTAACAAATGGACTAATAATCTACTACAACCTTCCCTCTATCTACTCCCAATACACATTAGGTGTTGGCCATGAATGCTAAGCACACATTGGCAAAAACCTCAGGTTTAAATACACAAATGTTCAGCTTGTAGACAGTGGGGTTTGTTGCCACAGATAAAGGACACAAGTGATGGTGGAGGAGAAATGATTATGAAACTGTGATAGGGTTGAGACCCCTTAGGAGCCACTAAATCTCTGTGCAAGGGTATCTACCCTAATCATACTGCTAGCAGACACTACTCAGGTCACTCAGTTTCCGTGTTTGGGATGAGACCTCTGGCTGAACTGTACAAAATCACTAGAGTCACTGCTTGACTCTCCCAGACTTCATGGCTGCCCCTCTTCAGCCTTTTACATGCTCTCTTTCTCTCACTTCCCATCTCACTCATTCTTCCCTGCCCCCATTTTAACAAAAGGTTCTTTGCTTTAGATTCATTCATTCAAAAAAAAAAATTATCCCAGTCTCCATAGGTTACTTTCTGAGGAGGAAGGCTTGTGTTGCTATGGTAACCAGAAACAAAACAAGTGCTTTAGTCAGGAGCTTGTGGGGGGAGGCAGTTTTTGTCCTATAATCTCTCCCAAAAGCGGATTGAGCCCCCTTGTCTCTGCAGGGAAAGACTGTCTTGGTGACATACAGTAAAAGTGAAACTGTTACAATTCAGGAGGCTAGATTGTTATGAATGTGTAATTTTACAAGAGTTCTTCCTATGTTTAGATATTGAAATATGAATTTCTAGTGTTACGCTGGAAGAGACTATATAGCAGGACTTTACAGAACAATGACTAAAAACACAGAGTTTATTTCCTAGAAAGATTGGATTCTGTTCAGCAATCACTTAAAAATATAATCTTTTTGGGGAAGGAATGCACCAGCAAACTGTTGGGCTGCAATTCTGAGACTTTGTAAAAATACAACAGTGAACAAGCATAAAGTGGACAAGATTGAGAATTAATCGTTTTCAATTCTGGGCATATTATAAAATTTGACTATTTTCCTCAATCATTAGCTAGCAGAAGCCTAAGATGCAACAGAGGTGAAATATTGTATCAGCATATCACGTCCCGCACAAAACTACCTCCCAGAATTATTCCATCCAGAACCATTCATACTGAATTTGAAGTATGATGAACAAAGTGCAGACTGGTTTGCGGCTGGAACTTAAATCAGCACTGAACATGCTGAATATAGTGTAAGCCTACCAAAAAGGACCAAAAGCTTTACTGTGGTTTAAATGGAATTGTAAAACCTATGGGGGAGGGAAGTGTGATTGCAGCAAGATTGAGATGGAAAATTCTGTAAACTTCCACAGCCAGAGAACACACTAATGTTTGTGTAGGCCCTGTATTGGATGAAGAAGCTGCCTTTGTAATGACATTCAGTCAGGGAAAGAACTCCAACTAAAAAATTGTATTTCCCATTTATTCAGTCTGTTGGCGAGAGGTGGTGAGGGATGATATATGGTCATATGTAAACCTAGCTAAGTGGGTGCTTGGGGGAATTATTACCTATTGATGATTTCAGAGGTGATTTGTTATTTGTAGAATATACCACTTCTCCCCTAGGGTTTGAGATTGTCTCTGACAGAGAAAGAAAAGCTAGTAGTTGTTGGGGCTTTTTTCTTATAACCAATTGTGGAAATAGAGTATTTAATGGTACCCCACATTAAAGGTTTAATATTTCAATAAGTACTGAGACACTAGAAATTTGTCCTTTCTTTGCCCACACTGCCCTTTTCCAGAATATATGCATTAAACTCCACAAACAGTTTATATATGAACAGGTATCCCTTCAGTAATAATTTGTGTAATTAATGCAGTATTGGTACCAGATGTATACAGTTTTTTCTATCTTTCATGTTTAGAGATGGAAGGTTCCAAAATATTCCTTATGGTTCAAAGGGTTTTTTTCTTACATACTTTTTTGTTGTTTGGTGTATTTGAAGATGTTTTCAAGCACCATTTCACCTTGATAGGTCAAACTCTCTCTAGTTTATTGACATATTGCTCTTATCAAAATACTTTTGTTCTACAGAAAAGCAGTAAGAGTTTGTACACAGACATCCAGATTAAGGAGGATTAAAAATAAAATGAAGGACTTGGGCCAAAAATATATAATACTTAGGAAAGAAAATGAAGGAAGATAAGTGACTTGAAGAAAGAATTTATAATATTAGGAAAAAGAGACCAGCTCTGAAGAAGCTACAACTATAAAAGTAGGAAAATGGTGGGAACCAACAGAGAAACAATGAGACTAAGCTTACTTGGGTAATTTTTTAAAAAATCAGAAGAAATTCTCTTCACTCCTATATTGTTGATGGAATCCTGTGTGCAATTCTTCATGTTCTGAGCATAAACACTGTGAGCATAATAGTAACATTATGAATTTATATAGATATACACACAGAGATACCCCTTTCATAAAATCCCCTCTTTATTTAAGTGAGTTTGTGGAAAAATCTGTCATTTTTTCTGGCAACTCTCTGAATTTAAGAAATGATCCAAATTTCAGTGAGCCAAAGCCCAGAGCATACTGAAAACAATGGGATCAGTCCTTTGGAGTAGAGAGAGGGAGTTTACAATTTGAAAACAAGGCCCAGATAAATATAGCTCAAAAGTCTCTGAAAGCTTTTGTTTGTTTTTGTCTTTAAACTAAATTAAACACACACCAAAGAAATCCAGACCAATAAGCAATGCAGAGCCTATCCTCTGGTAAAAGTGACAGGGGGCATAGCAGACTCATCTGGTGAGTGCTGATGATTATCTTAGTCACTTGTAGCCATGTACAGGTTGTCACTTTTTCCATAGAGGAAGGGAAAGTATTACTCATTTTAGGGTGGGGGGGGAGGGTTTAATCTAGGTTTCTCATGGATTTGTCTCTCCTGAAATAACCAACTCTGTCTAATCCCAGAAATAGGCTATATAAGGGATACCAGAAATATCATCTTAGAGATTTCTACAAACCAAATTAAGATTGATGGGGCCTGACTTTTTAGCATGTGATTGCTACCAAACCCTTGAATCATAGAATCATAGAATATCAGGGTTGGAAGGGACCCCAGAAGGTCATCTAGTCCAACCCCCTGCTCGAAGCAGGACCAATTCCCAGTTAAATCATCCCAGCCAGGGCTTTGTCAAGCCTGACCTTAAAAACCTCTAAGGAAGGAGATTCTACCACCTCCCTAGGTAACACATTCCAGTGTTTCACCACCCTCATAGTGAAAAAGTTTTTCCTAATATCCAATCCAATACAATCTTGAGCATGAGGAAAGTTTATTTTTTTGGAGGGTGAGCTGGGGGGATACTGGCAGTTTTCCCAGAACATCTTTTCTTTGGAGTGGTAGTGGTCCTGTGTGGTAGCCTTTGTTAAGATAGAATATGACCAGCTGGTTGGCATCTTAGCCACTTAATGACCAGCAGACTGTGAAAAGGGTGAGGAGGTGGCCAAACACATATGCCTGCTCATATTAAATACAGCAGCAGTAAGTAGGGGATGTCTAGGAGAGAGTTTGGGTTACAGAAAGAAATAGGACAATTGGCTTAGGAAGGAAGGTTTAGCAGGGTATATGAATTTCCCTGTCCTGCAAACTTCTCCCCAGGTTTGCAAAAAAAAAAAAAAGCTAACATTGAACCCTAGCTCATTTCAGCAGGCTCAAGATTCACTACAATCTTTCTCTTTGACGTTAAATATTTAAATTATTATATTTTAACTCCTTTTCTTTCCTTTTTGAGTCCTATTTCATGCAACAAGACGAGAAGAGAACCACAACGTAACTATCTAATTATCCCAACAACTGAAGACTATAATAATAACTGCTCTCTATTCTAGCCAGCTAGAAAAAACATATTCCTTTGGCTTGACATGGCGAGTGCCCCCAAAAGCAACACAATTATGTCAAGGCAGAGGACTTTGACCTGTTTAATCAGCATTGTGTTTCGTGTTGCTTCCAGCACATATTTCACCAGCCATACTCTGAAGGCAGAGTTCAAGATCATTGCTCCGTCCCTTCAACTGATATCCAGTGAGACTAAATTATCATCAGTACATTGAAAACTCCAGTTTGCTTCAAAAGAAGATGGCATTACTTCTCTGGCTGCCTTCCAGCATGCAGTCATGTTACAGAGCTGCTGCCAAAAGTGTGTGTTGAGAGAGTGAGAGAAAGAAGGGAGTATACTGAACCTTCACTGTAACTGAAGAAAATTTCAAACAGTTGATCACCAATAATGTGCTGCTTGTTTATAAATAGTTTGGAATAGGACTAGGGAAATACTTAAATTATGATGGTCTTGAAATGCTTTTCTGTTACTTTAAATTAGCGAGCACCTTGATTTGATCTCTGTTAATACTAGTTAAACTTTGTTTAGGTAAAAGGGCATTGGCAAGGCTGGGAGGCCCAAAATTTAATTTACTTTTTGTAAAAAAGAAAAGAAAGAAGAAAAAAAAGAAACTTGAGCCTGTCTGCTATGAATATTATTGAAAAGACTACATGATCTTTGCAAACACTTTAATTATAAGAGAACTTTCTAAAATTATTAATTCAGCCTCATGACTCTCTTGCAAGATAGATAGCATGGATAGAATTTGAAGCTACTAGGGTTGAATTCAATCTTCATGCATCACTGAGGATACCACATGTATCCTTATGCATCACCACACCTATGCTGTGAGGAAAATTCATCCTGGGGAAGGCAGACCGTGTTTACACTTCTGTTCTCCTTTGGAGTCCTGCCAGGCCTCCATTCCACTGAATCAGTGCATTCCCAAGGCACTCCATTCGATGTACCTTTGTTGGCCAGCACCACCCATTCTGGACTTTGCATTGGCCAGCTGCAGGTGCCCTGAATGAATAAGCGTGCTTTGTACAGATTTTCCATTGAAATGGGACCCTGGCGCCTGAAATATGCAAGTACACCCTAAGTGCATCAGGTCTCCTAAGTACAGCCCCTATTTACAGATGGGACAACTGAGGCAGAGGTTGTGAATTACTCCAAGCCCCACACACTGTCAGTACTAGAAGGATTAGAACTCAACAATTGCCAGCCTCTTGTCCTTTGATTAGACACCACTCCCTTTTCTCTGTGATTTAAAAAAACAACACTAAAATGCTTTCACCAGAAACCCCTCCACATTAGAGAAATCTCAGTGACTGAAGCCTAGCATCCTTAAGCAGTTAAGGGAAAGCAAATCAGTATGTTTTTGATTAGCAACAGGTAAGGAAATATTTAGAAAATTTTGAAAATTACTAAATATACATTTTCCTTTCCATATAGCACACCAAAAGAGAGAGAGCGCTCCTGTAAAATCAGTCTACATTTAATCAAGTCAAGTTTGTCTCATGTAAAGTTTAAAGTAAATGTAAACTTGACCAGTGATAACAATGGAATAAGAAATACTGAAAACTAGTCAGGGTTAGATGCAAAAGGATTGTTAGAAGAATTGTATTCTAAGAATCTGATTCAAAGAAAAAAAATCAGAGAATGGAAGGGGAAACAGATACTTCTACAGTGTTTCACACCTTGATTTCATGGCTCATTCATTTCTGTAACAATAGTGTCCACACAAAAGATGCACTATTATTCCACATAATGGAGGGGGCAGCTAAATGATCGGCTTCACTGCACAGTGCAGCTGCATTGACATTTGTTAAAATGTCCAAACCTAAAGAGATAAATAATTCACAGCATTGCTGAAAGATAGCGCTGAAGGGTTTTGATGGGTGATAAAGCAGAATGCAGCTGTACTAGTCTGGCACATTAAGGCACAAGTCATTTATGCCTTCACTCTTCAAATAAACTTCTAAACTAACAATCCTAAATTGGACTGCTCATTTTCAGCTACTACTACACTTGGTCCCATTCCTACATTAAAGACATGGGAAGATAAAGATAAAGGCAAAGAAATTGCTAAATGGGTCAGTAAAGGAAGTTTTAGGAAGACATTGGGAGAGGAGACTGCTTTGTATTTTTTTTTTTTAAAACACTCTTAAATGTGGAAGAGAATGATCACTTAGAGTTCCTGTCTCTGTGGTTTGACAAATATGCAATTTGTCCATTGTAAAAGTAATGATACATTCCATTTATTTTCATGTGTTCTTTTAATAGAATATTTGGAGGGGAGGCATTTTACTCCTAAAACTGCAAGAACAGCTGAAAAGCAGCTCAGAGATGGCAGCAATCCGTAAATTTCAGAAACATCTGTGATGCCTAATTCTGTTCACAATGAATGTAATGACTTTATTTGTTTCTCACAGTATTCCCTGCATTCCAAACAGAAGCAAGGATACTTATACTCGTATATGCTCATGCACGCACACACACACACACACACACACACACTCTTATCTGCCTTTAACTCTGACAGCTTCCTGTCGAGGCTGTGATCCATCCCATCAAAGACTGGACACATTTCAGAAACAAACTTTATCAGACAAGAGGCTTCTGTTGAGAAACAAAAAGCAGTTGGTTCTACCCAGCATAAAAGCTTTCTGTCTTTCAGCACTTGATTGCCTGCAGAGTGAGAGACTACAACTTGGCAACAAAATAAGATCTCCCACGTAGCACTAACACTAGGCCTGTATGACAGCACACCTCACTTGATGCAATTAAAAACCTTCTTTATTTCTGTTGCCCCTTTTGTGGAGCAGTAGCAGATTTCAGGCCTTGCAAATTATTTTCTTGTTTGAAGCAGATATTGGTGACACAGAGTCAGGGGTTTTCCAAGTGTAATTTGTGTATGTACAAAATGTACACAAGCCCCATTTCCTTGAACAGAAGACCTAACAAATGGTATGCAGGCAATTTCCTTTTGCAGATTGCTTGGGGAAGGCACCACTAACCTGATCTCAGAAACAGACCTCTTGTCTATCAAAGCTACTGTGGCTAGTCTCTCGAGCTGGAAATTACACCTCAAACTCAAAATGTAGACATACCCTCTGTCTCCAGTCTCACACTTACTCACTCAGCCAAACTGACTTAACACATAGTGTTCTTTTCTTATCCCGGTTGCTGTATTTTACACTTCGGAAACACATAGCCCAAAGTTGTTCATCTGGGGCTACACGGCCTTCCTTGATGAGTCTAAGTGCCAATTCTCCTTTTGTGCAGCTGCAAGGACCTCAAAGCTCTAAGGGCCAGACAAAGAGAAAGCAAGCTGACACACACAGATGGTTTTCCTAATGAGGGTTTGGGTGCAGTTACTGAATTCTCTCTCTACTGGGTTTATACCTGGGTGTTTTTACATTGATGACCCATAATGACAAGCCATTAGTATCACCTGGCAAAATATGTCTTCGGACTAAGGTGTGATTGCTTATAAATGGTTTTATTTATGTTCATTGATGATCTTCCTGTTACTACACACAAACAGTCCTTCCAGGTAACTGATTGCCCCTTACTTACATTGGTACAGACTATCACTAACCTTCTCACTCCAGGTGCCTAAATTTCTAGTCGTGCTTAGGTTGCTACAGTGATGAGATTTCTTACTTGAAATCCCATTACTGCTGTTCCCAATAGAACATCAGGTGGCAAATTCCAACTATAGGAGTCACAAGGCTGAGTGCTTTTCTCATACTATTGTAAGTTGAATCTTCCCTTCCTAAGACACTCTAAGGCAGTTACTCTCAACTTTGCTGCCTTCCTAAACTGTGTCATGGAGATCTGAGGAACTGGGACTGGTCCATGGACTGGTCATTGAGAAACATTGTTCTAAGGCACAATAAACTGATATCAAAAGACTTATAACCAGGAGCAATTTCTTTCCCATTGGACAGGACAAAAGGAGCATAAATAGTTACTCTCTATGCTACAACTTAGGTAACAGCTGCTCATTTCTGATATTATAATATAAATTGCATTGTGGTTTCAACGGGCAAGAGAACAATGAAAGCTTATGTTTTACATTTGCTTTACTATTAATTTATTTTTAAGTTTATTCACCTCTCTTTTCCAGGTACTTGTACTTGACCTGAAACTAACCTTTAGAGAAACGTGAAAGCAAATAAAGCTCTGAAACTCTATCTGTATGTCCTTTTGTCTTGGGAAATGTAAATCAGGGCATTGGGTGAACAACACAGCTTGGCTTTGTGTCATGAAATGTAATTCTGGGCTACGGCAGGGTCAGGATTTATGAAGCTATCAGAACTGGAGTGGGCAGGATGCCAGCTTACACCTGGAGAGCTGTTTCTGCTGCTTTTCAAACGAAGGAGTGTACAATAAGGAACACTGCTTTGTGAGCGGACTTTGTTTAATTGGACAACATACACCCCTTTGAGATGGGCAAAACATGTGCAGGCTTGGGAAGAAATACTATCAGTGAAAAACACAGCAATTACAAACTTGCACTTACTGATTTCTTAGAGCTAATGCAATATTAAATAGAAAAGATATTTGATTCAAAATATAAGTAATGAAATAACATGGGGTGCTCAATAAAAAAGTAGCAGAGAGAGACATACAGACACACACCTGTAATTCAGTAGAGAAAATAAATTATTCTTGCGTTCTATCGTAATAGCTTGTTTTTAACCCAAGGGACTAACTCAAAGTACAGTACCCCTTTCGTGCTACCTGACGTGATCTGTTCAAAAACAAAACCCACAACAACATGATGTAAGCAACTGTGCTTTGGCTCCCAGACTTTTATGAAAGCATACAGTACATTTCTCCTTTTATTTACAAGCACCTGGGGGACATACCCTGACTCCTGAGAGTAGCTTTGTGGAGGGAATGAAGTTGCAGGAGGAAGAGGTTCTTTTTACATTCTGTAAGTCTATAAAATTACAATTAGACTTTTAGACACTTCTGAGTCATAGCTATATCTACACTTGTGTGTATACCCAAGTAGTGGATGTTTCCCACCTCCATGCCCAAGAGTCCACATATGCTATGCTGCACAAAGGCATAACATTATACTCGCATATACCTGCATCCACACTACCACTATAGGTACGAGATGTTAGCACTACCCTTTCCTGGGCAATATCCCAGGATTCTGTGACTCATAGAAAGACTTTGCTGTGTTTTGTTCATACTTTCTCCTGCCCCCACACATTTACTGATGGGAGTGCCTGATCATATCATTCGTCACCATTATTCCCTGCAAACCTGGCACAAGTTTGGAGCCGTGCCACATCTTATGGTGTGTATTTACCCACATCCCTCAGATGTGTGATCTTAATCTCCCCCACTCGCCTTCAAACACGTTTCTGGGGTTTAGGTATGGACAATAAGGGAGTTATGGCACAAAGCATGGATATGTGTATGGTCATTAGTATAAACATACCCATTGTGTTGGCAAACAGAAGCCCACAGCAAATGCACAGAATGAAGAAACAAACAGGCCAAAGTTGCTTCAGGAATTAGCATTTCCCAGGTATGTTATGCACATGCCTTATGAAAACTTCATGGATTTAAGTATCTGTGACATGACAGACATATATAACAAATATTAGCAACAAAATATCTAGTTTGCTCACAAAATATCAATGAACAGATCACAATTTGCTAGAGTGTATTGGATATTCAAATTTATTCAACAGATTTCTGCAAGTTTGTACTGCCTGATCTGTGGCCAGTATTCATATTTTGAGCTGAGTTGCTTTGTTGTGAGTGGTCATATGCAAGTCATATGGTTTTGATTCTGTTCTTTCATTTTATGAGCATACAAGCACTCCTAGTGCAAATATTTGCAAATGCAATTTGAAAATTCAGTTTCTGCAAATGCTTGTTTATGGATCTTTGAAATTCACTTTTCATGAACATTTTTGCCAGTAAAACTTGAACATTTATAGGAAGTAAACAAAAATGGAATTCTGAACATGGTCAAAGTTCATTTGTTTAAAAATATGAACAAATATTCTCAGGAAACTTTTTGCAATAATCACCTAGCTCTATATGCGATACATTTATTCAGCAATGTAATTTTTACCTAGCTATATTAGAAAAGGTAGTGATTGAAACCACTCTAGATTAACATTGGTGTACAAAAGATTGGAATCTGACCCCATATGTATTCTATTACACATGATGAGTAAGAACATTGATTATTATATCCAAGGTCTTAGGATTTTTAAAACATATCTAAGATTAATATTACTTACTGTAACTAGATGTCCATGCCACCACTTCTCTGCCAGTGTTATTTTGAAATGTGAAATAAATTATTTTCTGTTTAGTAAGCAGTGAATCCAAGTGCATTTCCCCCTCCTTTCAGACATATTCTGATTTGTACTAGAGATAGGTCAGACACACAAAGGGCCAGATTCTCAGCTTGTATCAATTAGAATAGCTTCATTCACTTCAAGGCCCAAAGTCTGGGGGATGTGAAGATTCAGGGTTTTGGAATTGGCCCATCACTAGATTATATTTTAAATCTCAATTGACCCTAGCTCCAGAGCCTTTTCTTCTTTTACAGAACACATAAGTCCATATGTGAGTTTTCCAGGTACTCTACACCAATAACTTGCTAGTGAGTGAGTGAGTGAGTGAGTGTTAAATACATGGCTTCCAAATTGTAATGTTAAAGTTCATTAGCAAAATGTTCAACCCTCTCTTGCCCATTCAAATGCAAATTTTTAATAAAAATCTAACAAGAAGACAGTACAGAAATGGTCATTAAAATGTTTCCATTTGAAATGAAATGATCTATTTAAACACATTAGTTCCATCTGGCAAGCTGAGGTTTTGGCTGGCATGTACAGAATTCAACACGTCAATCTTGGCATTACATTTTTCATTGGAAGCTTGACAACATCAACGCCTCCATCTCTGTAAAAACTAATACAAGTGACATAAAACAATTGGATGAAATTCATCTCATTATTTACCCTCAAAAATCAGCCCTCTATCACAGCATGGTATTCAGAATAAACACAAAAGATTTAGGAAGGAAATTTAGAAATACATATAAACTTCACTAGAACTCAGCATAAATCAAGGTTTCAGAGTAACAGCGTGTTAGTCTGTATTCGCAAAAAGAAAAGGAGTACTTGTGGCACCTTAGAGACTAACCAATTTATTTGAGCATAAGCTTTCGTGAGCTACAGCTCACTTCATCGGATGCATACTGTGGAAACTGCAGAAGACATTATATACACAGAGACCATGAAACAATACCTCCTCCCACCCCACTCTCCTGCTGGTAATAGCTTATCTAATAAATCAAGGGGTGTTCTTCAGCTCTGGGGGCTGGATTAGTAGCACATGTTTGCATCACTCGTAGCACTAACCAGACAATAGGAAAAATGGCAATTAAGTTGAAAAGCCTGCCTACTTACCCTTCAATACAAGAACTTGAGTCTTTTTTCATATTTATATCTACATTTCAAATGAATACAAGAACATTTTGCATTTAATGCTTGACAGATCCGATTATGGGTTTTTCTTCCTATTTAGTATACTTCTTAACTGTGCATACAGCAGAAAAGGACAAGGAATTAATCAGAATGCCAAAAGAGTTGGGTTACACAGTATGTAGAAGGCACTTCAGCTATGTTATTTGCACAATTTCTGTAGGGAGTTATTAAATAGAAGTCTTAAATTTAATGTGTCTGGCCTACTTCCACCTGGACTCAATTCAAGCCCATTGCCTGCAGCTTGCTGACTGCAGAGTGGGAAATCAGTCATTATATTAGGAACTGATGGCAAATTATTCCAATTCACATTTTTCAGAAAATATGTTTTTTAAACCTGTAGAAACACTGAATTGAAAAATTCTGCAATCCTGCAAGCTGGGCATAATATCTGTGTTGCAGACTACATACATTTCCAGTTCTATGAAGTCATCAAGAGGATTTTTCTTTAGCATTTCATTAGTTGCTATGCCGCCTGTTAAAGTTACGAGCTGCATTAGATCATCAGCTTTCACTCGGTTCTTTTTTTCCTTTTGAGGCAGCATCAAAGCTGTTCAGCTGCAGTGATCTACATTTTAACACCGACCTGATTTCTGTATGTCTATATGTGCCTGATGTAGATTTAAAGGCTAGTTGCCACAAAAATAAAAATGTATTTCTGAAATTAACCTGCTGCGCTTTTCAGATTGAAGTGTGCATTTTGGCATCATGGCATTGCAAAGAGTTTGACATGTTTCCATTCTCCTTCCAAGATTTTGGGTTGTTACTTATATTTCTTTTCACTGGCTGATAGAGAAATTGTTCTACTATAGATAATAAAAAATGGATGCACGTAACTTTACCTTTTTTTTGAGAGTTAACCTGGTGATTTCTAGTATTTATGAACATGAATAAAAATCCGTACTAGGGAGAGCATAATATAATATAGATAGGCGATCTGACAAGTTCCTCATATACTTTATCTTACCAATTCTTTATTCCACAATCCTGAACCCATGTCATTCTAATTTGAGGCCCTAGTGGCCATGTAATACAAAATATGATGAAATGTGTATTGATTTTATGATGTGGACAAATGTCAATTTGCTGTTTAGAGGAGACAATTTTAATCATGTCACAAAATATCAGAGGTTTGAAACCTTTTTTAAAGGCTTTCATACAATAAACTCCAATCACTGAATATTTTCTTCTTCTGAATCAAGACAGTTTAAAAACATTCTATGTTTCAGCGTCGTAATAGAGTAGCCATATGCACATTGGAGTATGATATAATATTATCCAGAATAAATAAACCAAAGTATATATTTGCATTTATATAATTAAAAGGAAAAATAGAGCTTTAACCCAAACTTATCATACATGCTAAAGTCAAATTAACAAATTTAAGTGTGTGTGTGTGTAAAAAATATTTCTGGTGTAATTTCATTTGAGTCAATGTAGTTTTATTACAGATGAATTTTGCCCATGATGTTTTGCAATATATTTTGTACATTTTCAATCTTTGTATATACACAGTCATATATTAGAATACATGTTAGAAAATATAATATGAATATCCTACTTATATATAGCACTTTAGAAAGGAGGTATCAACATCCTTATTTTACAGATGGATAAACTGAGGCACGTAGCACTGCTGTGACTTGCCCGAAATTCACCCTGCAGACCAGTGGCAGAGTCGGGAATAGAACCCAGAATATGATACATACATAGTAAAAATTAAGGATCAATCTGAACCTTTTTAATTGGCTTTAATTTAAAGTTTGTGCAACACTGCCCATGAAAAATTACTCAATCAAGACTGCATATAATGAAAATTCTGACCAAATCAAATTCTCTTTAAATCTTGTCAGTTCCTGTTTGTTCATGTGAGCCCTATTATCATACAAACATGAGACATTTGCTTTGGAAGATGAGACAGGAAATTCTTAAGATGATCCAAAGATCATAATAAAATCCACTGAAGACCCATAGATCATTTCCTTTCTGATGCAACACTAACAGCTGTTTGCTTATGGGAATTTACACTCAAGACCTTTGCAATCAGAAGAGAGATAGCAATGACATCATTGGCATAATCATTACTGCCATATGCAGAACAACCTAAAGTTCAGGGTAGTGCTGAAACTCAAAAGTTAAGAAACTCCACTTCTGAGAGATAAAGGTAGGTTTTCCAATAGAGAAGATGCACAGAAATTTTAGGATTGTGTTTTAGTGAGAGGAGGGTAGAGAAGTGAAGAAGACATCATAACCCATATGCTTCTAATCTTGGAAACGTAAGCAAATGTCCTGGATCACATAAAAAAACCTCTCCTTACAGACTATGTATGTTAACCCAGATGGTTCTCAGACTTGAATTGCATGGCAGACTGCAAGGAGAAGGGAAAGGATCACTTCAGTGAACACCAGTCACTCAGGGCAACTACATGTAAGCAAGAGCACAAGAAACGCTGTGTTTTAATTTTATTTTTGTGACTGAACTAGATCTCCTGAACTGGATCTCCAATTCAACAGCATCCTAAATTTCAAGGGTGGGTGGTGCTTTTTCAATCAGATAGCTGGGTTCTGGATCAGAATGGATCTATTTTCCAAATCGAATCCAGATACAGCCCCAAGTGATTGAAATCTTGTGATAAAAATAGATATATTGTAAGAAGTTTATGTTTCAAAGATTATCTTGACAGATTCCTGCCAAACTCCAGACCTGGTTCTAAACCCAAATTTAGACCCAAATTCTAAACCACAGTTGAAAGTTAATCTAGACTCCAATCTTAAAATCATCTCTCTGGTCCAGTGTTATTTTATTCACAACAGGAAGGAGGGCACATTACAGCAAAATTAGGTCCTCATTGACACCTGTGCAACTCTTCTGTCTTCAAATTCTGCCCTCAGGTGTGTTTGAACAAGTTGAACAGTTTGGATTTAGCAAGCAATTCTGCAGCTTTAGTTTCTACCTCAGTTTTCTGCCTCAGGCACCAAGCTGAATTGACACGAGGCCAAATTCATTCCTGGAGTCACTCAATTTACTAAATTTGACCCATGGTATCAAAGCATCTTGGAGATGAGTCTGAGACAATTCCAATGAAATGCAAACCTAAACATTCTTTTTTGATCTTGATCACGTAAACACAGTCTCAATCATTGATCTTGGGGCGTATGCTAGAGGAAGCCAAGAATCTCATTTTTTTAAACTTTTTAATCAAGGCTATCCTCAGAAGTATTAGCAGCAATGCTCATTCTTTTGTTTGAATCAGAGATCATCAACACTAGTTTAGGGATTAAAATAGATGATAACAGTATCCGTTTATACTTCTTCTTCCCACCACTAACTTTAGTTTGCGAAAGCGTCTTGAGCTTGTTAGTTGTTGCTGCCAAGTTTGGTATAAATTTACGCAAATAATTAGTGATATTTACTTTCTGTTACACTTTTCCCTTTTGTTATTAGCTCTGACATATTTTCTGCATCCTGTAATGTACATCTGTCTGGATAAACACCAAAAGCAGAAAATTTATCTTCTAGGATCCTAGCAACACATTCTTGCTTACTGTGAACAAAATAATACTGTGATCAAATTAAACATGGAATGTTATAACTTTTAAGACTTCCAATAAATATTCCATAGTTCTCAACAATATTTCACATGCAAAATTAATAGCAAATGGCAATCTTTCAATATAAAACTTGCCAAATGGCATATCAAATGTATATATTTGGCAAGACAATGTTAAAGTTTGGATGTCTGAAGCTATGACAAGCATTAAAAAACAAAAAGCCTTGACATTTCATTGATTCTTTTGTCTTATTTAGGTGTATGATAATACGTTGTGAAGGCATACACCCTAAAAAAAAAACTATGCACAAACAGAAAATGAAATGTTTTTTTCTTCCTTACATACACCATTGAGTTAACACAATCACTGGATCCTCTTAGTCTTTATTGTATTTATTCTTTCCAAGTTCACCTTTTGGATTCTCACTGATTTCAGTGGGAGATTTGCCAGAGCAGTGCAGGAATGATCATAAAGAATGACTATCTTTGCTGTGTTCTGAAGCTTAAATTACACATACCCCTTAAGACTGTACATCTCATTCTTCTTTAACTCTGCCACCTGTACTTATGAAAAATAGCAACTGACTCTGAATTTCTCCATGAAAATCAAAGAGATACTTATGGCTTGAGGTATTACTACTGAAGCTGGGGAAAAGGGAGGCAGAGTCTGTCCTTTGGAGATCTATGAATATCAAATTGTTGAACGGCTCTGCTATACTATCTTCACTCTCTTTTTTCAATGTATATAAATGTGTAAAACACATTGATTAAATTTAATGAGACATATTAGTTGTTTGTGAGCTTCACGTAGACTATAAAGTCCTCAGGGCAAAGACCTTTTTTTTTTCTCTTTTTTGAACAAGACCTAATACAATGGGGTTCCGGTCCACCATTGGGGGTTGCTACGTACTACCACAAGACAATAATCTTAACTGTATATAAAAACATCGCTTTTTTGGTCAGGTTATTCAGTTGCCTTGTGAGCAGCAAAAACACAGTAAGAATCTATGCTTTAAAGTTCTACAGTTGCTGTGGCAACTACATGCTGTTTACTGGAGACTTACATGAGCACTGAGAAAATACAAAGGTGTACATAATTATGCAATCAGAAATAATAAACTCGGCAATGGTTGCTACTGATCTCGGCTATGTAAAAATCTATAGAAGCCAGGCAGGCGCCTTGCTTTGTCTTGAGCTGATCTCTCAGGAATCAATGGACTTCATTATCTTTTACAGCAAGTACTTCTGTAAAACACAACATGGATTTACTCTTCTCTCTCTCTTTAGGTATTTGTA
Source organism: Lepidochelys olivacea (assembly GCF_965140295.1). NCBI lineage: Eukaryota > Metazoa > Chordata > Testudines > Cheloniidae > Lepidochelys > Lepidochelys olivacea. The sequence goes on along the minus strand of NC_140415.1, from coordinate 79,626,780 downwards.
TATCCCCCATTATGGCAGTATCTGGATGCATCTCAAAAATTAATGAATTTATGCTCACAACGTTGCTGGAAGTAGGAAAGTAGTTTTATCCCTGTTTTATAGAGGAGACACTGAGGAGCAGGTTACATGGGAAGTCAGGTTACACTGGAAGTTTGTGGAAGAATCAAAAACCAAACTCAGGTCTCCTAAATCTAAATTCAGTCCCTTAATTTTCCTGGAAAAAATCATCTGGGGGATAGAAGAGGATAAGGGCCGGGGGAGGGAAGACTATTCGAAAATAGAGCTTGAATGAAAAAAGGGGATAGCATATTTTCAGCAGAAGATTGTGACAAAAACAAAATTGCTTTTGTTTAAAATTTTCCATGGAAAATTTCAATTTTGAAAATTTCAATTCAAATACGAAAATGCCAGTTTTTGGCCAAAATAATTCAGTCGTCAGACATTTGAGTTTTTGACTAAATAAATAAGCTTCCACAGAAAAGCAGACACTTTTCATGAAATTTCATTTTATGAAAAACCCAATTTTCTGTCAAAAATTCATGTTGTTTAAAAATATTTTGACCACCCTTGTCCCCAAAAGGTGATTTTTGTATAATGATACCAATAATTAGTCATTACAAAAGCTGGTTGAAAAACAAAATTTCCATCCCATAGGAAATGCTGAGCCTTGAAATTTGCTTTCAACCCAAATGAGGACAAAAAGTAAAGAAATCTATTTCACAAAAAATTTTGAGAATACTGAAATATTTTGTTTTGACCTTATTGAAATGATTAATTTAAACAAAATTTTTGACCAGCTCTAGTCATTACAGTTGCTTCAGAGTCTCACCAGTGCAAAGGGAGCCAAAATATCACTCAAAATAGGTTGTGTGTTTGTTTAAATGTGTACATAAGCAAGCAGCACCTGCCAATACTAAAGGCTCTGCCCTCTGAATTCTATTCCCACCTACAAACATGAGCAAAAACACCCTGATGTGTCTATCGCCAGACAATATCAAAACTAGTTAAATATCAAAAATATATCTACACAATCATCTCTTTAGTGAAGCTCACCCAGTGTCTTAACAAAACTGGAGATGACAATAAATTAATTAATAAGGGTCTCATTTTGGAACAAATCTACACATGGAATTCCAATGAGCTTTCTATGCATGGTGCAGTTGCAGAATTTAGGCCTAACATTAGGCATATTATCTAACATGCCTATTGACACTTCCCCAAGGCATGAAGGAATAGGGGTAGGATCACATGACAAGCTAGCTTGCTCCGATTTTTACCTCTTAAGTCCTAACAGCACTGTACAATTAAGAATCAAGCATGTAGTTCTTATCTGTCCATATAATCCTGATCAAGAGAGATGTTTGATGAAAAGGACTAATATTTCAACTTGTTCAATTTACCTGTCAAAAATCATTGAAAAGAAAAGCTTTTTGAAACTCTATTTTTCTACCTGGGAGGGAGGAAACCCTTCTCATATTGACCAATAAGTAGGGTTATGTTAAAGTTTGGACCTTGATGAAAATAAGAGTAATTTTCATATTTATACAGTGTTTTTTGCTCTAAAGGAAAACTTAGATTATAAGCATGTTCATTCTGTGTTTGTACACTGCTAAGAAAATGGAGTCCTGGTCCATGACCAGGGCTTCCAGGTGCTACTTCAATACAAATAATAATAGTAAAAGACACAAAGCTGTTTATAAACTTCAGAATTTACATACAATAGAATTGAAATGCTGTTATTTTTGAGGTAGAGCATTCCACAAACCAGAGAAAAGGGAAAGCACTAACCAGCACATAATTACAACTAGCTTACATATCACATCTGAATTTGGCCTGCTGAGTCCAAAGAAGTCTGAGATAGTGTAATACATATGCCAAGAGGCAAAAAAAGAGAAGAGTAGCAAGAAACACAATCAACGAGAAGTCATAAAAACATGTACCTGACAGTACTTTAACTTATGCCTCCTTGGCATGTAAACAGCACCAACTTGACTTCCTTACACATCAATAAATAGATGTGAGTAGGTCAAATGCACTCTGAATTTAAAAAACAAAAGGAGTACTTGTGGCACCTTAGAGACTAACCAATTTATTTGAGCATAAGCCTTCGTGAGCTACAGCTCACTTCATCAGATGCATACTGTGGAAAGTACAGAAGACGTTTTTATACACACAAACCATGAAAAAATGGGTGATTATCACTACAAAATATTTTCTCTCCCCCCACCCCACTCTCCTGCTGGTAATAGCTTATGTAAAGTGATCACTCTCCTTACAATGTGTATGATAATCAAGATGGGCCATTTCCAGCACAAATCCAGGTTTTCTCCCCACCCACCCACCCCCAACACACACACAAACCCACTCCCCTGTTGGTAATAGCTTATCTAAAGTGATGATTCTCCTTACAATATGTATGATGATCAAGGTGGGCCATTTCCAGCACAAATCCAGGGTTTAACAAGAATAATCACCCATTTTTTCATGGTTTGTGTGTATAAAAATGTCTTCTGTACTTTCCACAGTATGCATCTGACAAGGTGAGCTGTAGCTCACGAAAGCTTATGCTCAAATAAATTGGTTAGTCTCTAAGGTGTCACAAGTACTCCTTTTCTTTTTGCAAATACAGACTAACATGGCTGTTACTCTGAAATCTGAATTTAAAGAGATTTGACAATATTACACACAAAAAATACTACTTTAGAAGAACATTAAGTTTGTGAAGTCAAGCACTCAAAAGTTAGAAAATGTCAGTATTAAACAGACTTGTGTATATATATTGTGCTGCTGTTTTAATTCCATGATCATATCTATTTTTTCACAGGACTCCTGCCTTATTCAGTGCACAGAATGAATTACAGAATCATAGGGTTAGAAGGGACTGCAAGGGTCATCTAGTCTGGGATGAATCAGGGTTGTGGACTGAAGGAGACTTTTGTCAATAGGACCCCTGCCTCATTTGTTGCAGAAGCTGGAAGGTGTGTAGTGAATGAGGCAGGGCACTGCAGAAAGAGAAAGGATGGTGTCAGAATTAAGTTAATTGAATGCTGCCCTTGAAAACTGGATTCTACTCCTGCTTCTGCCACAGAGTTTTCCCATGTAATGTTACTCAAGTCACTTAAACCAAACTTTTCATAGGTGATCACTAATTGCGTGTTCCTCATTTTCTGGGTGCCTGACTTGATACCTGGGGTCTCATTTTCAGAAGTGCTGAGCACTGACAGCTGCAATTGAAGTAAATGGGAGCAGTGCTTTGAATTTATAGAGAGCAATATAATGCTACTTTTGACCTTAATCTCTCTAATTCAGTTCCCTGTTTATAAAAAAATGAATACCCACTCATCTCATAAGCATGTTGTGAAAATAAATTCACTAATATTTGTGAAGCACTCAGATACTGTAGTGATGAGCATCACAAAAAAGCCTATGAGGAAATTAATAATTCTGTCTTTGGAGCAGGATTTTAATAACATGCAGTAAATAAAGCATGGGGAGGGTCACACATTGCTCAATGAGAATAAAACAAAATTAGCTGTTACTACTCAAGAAAGAGATCTTGGAGTCATTGTGGATTCTCTGAAAACATCCACTCAATGTGCGGCAGCGGTCAAAAAAGCTAACAATGTTAGGAACCTTTAGGAAAAGGATAGATAAGACAGAAAATATTATAATGCCACTATACAAATACGTGGTACTCCCATACCTAGAATACTGTGTAGTTTTGGTCGCCTTCAAAAAAAGATATATTATGTAACCCTTCTGCCCATCAGAGTTGGCAGCAACAAGGGCCGGGTTCAGTATCTAAAGGTTCCATTTCAATAACACAATGTAAAACCAGCTCGAGCCCCCACCCAGTGACCTGGGACAATTATATACCACCCCCCTGGGTGCCTCTAAGAGGCAATACTTGCCCTCTTGCAAGCACAGAGTCTGAGTGTATCAAAAGCCTTTTAATAAAGGAGGGAAACAATGCGGCATTATGTTGGGGAAACACCACAAACAGGATTCATGACACAAACCATGAGCAAAAGACCCAACCCCAAGTAAGTTTGGAGGTGTCCTTTTCCCCTCAGGGTCTTAATTCCAGCAACCCAAAAGTCACCCCACCCACAGTTTCTGACCTCGGTCAGTGTAGCGCCCAGGGTTCAGAAATTCATCTGTAGAGTTTACCTCCCAGCCTGGGTTGAAGTGGAGGGAGGTATAGGAGGTATCTTACATGCTCCGCTGCTCGGGTCAATGGCCGAGTGCCATGCCTCTCCATGGGGTTCTGTTGTAGTCTTCACCGCCAGCTGTGCCTCTCCACCAGCCATCCTGCTGGCCGCTCCTCTCCACCAACCGCTCCACTCTCTGCGCCTCTCCACCAGCTGCCCTGCTATCTGCTCACCTCTCTGCGCCTCTCCGCTAGCCATCCTGCTAGCTGCTCACCAACTTGTCTTCAGGCCCCGCCCCCTACTTAACACAGCTCTCAGCTCTTAGTAACTTCAGCTTTTTAGTGATTTCAGCTGTCAGTGATTTTAGCTGGTAGTAGAGGCGCCTCAGTGCTGGTGCACCACTAGTCCAAAGTACGGCTAATGCTTAGACCTAGGTATCGGTGATTTCAGCTCTGCAGCACATAATAAGACCCCTAATTGAATCAAAATTAGCTCTGTTATTACATGGTGGAGAGAGGAGGGGTCAAAGTAGCATTAGGAGCCTACACTTCCAGGTACACATACCTGTCCCCAACCTCTCTCAAGTCACTGGGTTTTGGAACCCATGTCCCTTGCCTAGCGAGTGCTGCTTAGTTGAGGGTGAGTCCCTCCGTCATAAAATGCCAAGTACAGTTCTACTGTCCTTGATTCACATAACCAGGCTAACAACCTTTGTTTCTCCTGCCCCAATAACAAAGAGGGGACCCCACAGCAGCCAAAGTGACCATTTGGGCAGGCAGTCCATCATGTTAGGCAGAGTGGGTGTGCCCATGCAAAGCAGATCAGCCCCTGAAGTCCTTTTCCACAGCTCACCACCAGATGTCAGGGTAGAGCTCATTCTGACTCTTCTTACAATTAGAATTGGAAAAAGTACAGAGAAGGACAACAAAAATTATTAGGGGGATGGAACAGCTTCCACGTAAGGAGAGATTAAAAAGACTGGGACTGGTCAGTTTGGAAAAGTGATGTTGCGGGTGGGGGGGAGATATGATAGAGATATATAAAATTATGAATTGTGTAGAGAGCGTGAATTAGGAATAGGGTGACCAGATGTCCCGATTTCATAGGGACTGTCCTGATATTTGGGGCTTTGTCTTATACAGGTGCCTGTTACCCCCCACCTCCTGTCCCAATGTTTCATCCTTGCTAGTTGGTCACCGTAATTAAGAAGTCTTATTTACCCCTTCACATAACAAAAGAACCAGGGTCACCGGATGAAAATAATGGATTTAAAACAAACAAAAGGAAGTACTTTACATAACACACGGTCAACCTGTGGAACTTGTTGCCAAGGGATGTTGTGAAAGTCAAAAGTATAACTGGGATAAAAAAAAGAATTAGATAAATTAATGGAGGATAAAACCATCAATGGCTATTAGCCAAGAAGAAAGTCAGGGCTACAACCCCATGCTCTGGGTGTCCCTAAGTCTCAGACTGCCAGAAGCTGGGACTACATGACAGGGGATGGATCACTGAATAATTGCTCTGTTCTATTCGTTCCCTCTGAAGCATCTGGAACCTGCCACTGTATGTATGAAGACAGAATGCAAAACATATACTCTATATAAAATAAATGTGAAGAAATTTCACATTTCAAGTCAAATGTCAAATTTCAAGTCTCTACTCCAAAGCATAAGGGGTTGGGGAGCATCGCATCAGACCTTTTTCTAAGCATAGGCAGAACAACATTTTTCTTTAGCCTTGTTCATGGAAATGGCTGAACCATTTAGGCTGAAGTTCTCCAAGAAAATTAGCCTGAGGTAGACATGTGGCATGGAAAATTTTAGCTCAAATGGTTTACGTCTGGCAAAGTTATATGCAATGAAAATGGAGTCTTATAATGGGAAGTGTCACACATCCTTAAAAATAGGCAATAGTATCAGCCCTGAACATAATACATGTAAAATTTTTGATTTTATAGCACCAAAGGTTAAATTCCAACGTAGGGTATTGACCATTGTCAGTGTAATAAGTTAGAGTGATTTTTTTTTACAAGTTCTTATTTGATTTCTTCCATGAGATTTTCCAAGTAGGCTGTCTTTAGAAGCACTTTCCAGTGTTGTAGCCCTGTTGGTCCCAGCATACGAAAGACACAAGGTGGGTGAGGTAATATCTTATATTGGACAGACTTCTGTTGGTGAAAAAGACATTCTGAGTACCCTTCCCAGACCTGAAGAAGAGCTCAAACCTGTGTTTCTTTTACCAACAGAAGTTGGTCCAATAAAATATATTATCTTCCCCTTTGGAAGTACTTGTTATGAATGCCCTCTTTCAGGAAATGTATAAGATGAGTGGCTGTTCCTCTTAGGATTTAAATTTCACTTTAGGAGTTGCCTAGAAGTGACTCATTGAATGTTCACCTCTGTAGACACAACTATGGATTTGCAGTGAAAAGCCTCCTGAGCTTTTCCTTGTGGAGAGCAGCTCCATTAGCCCCACTCCTTTTCAGTAAGTAATACAAGGAAGCGCTCTCTTTCCAAGAGAGGAAGCATGTTAGTACAATTTCATCTATTTTACTGTGTAGTTGCATTGACCCATTTTGACTGCAAATAAGTATAATATAGCTTCCTGTATTATTTCCAGGTGAAATGCTCTAAATGCATTTTCTTCCAGCATTTTGAAAGAATGAGTGTTTCAATTTACAGATAACCATAGACTAAAATTGTGCAATTTTACAATAGAAACAGTGGGCTACTCTCTCTATTCTAGTTATACTCTGTTAAGTGCACCTCCCATATTCTGGGCCTGGGCATTGACCTAAGCTAAGGATTTAAATGGGGCTGCAACAACTGCTTAAGGGTGGGGGTCTTTCCGTATCTGAGAATAGCCAGATAACATAACCTGGCCACTAGATCTGGTCACACAATTTCTGTTGAAACTTTTGATGGAAAATTGTTTTGACTAAATGAATTATTTCTGTGAAAACCGGCTGCTATTCTCAGAAAATTTTCTTTTTATGATGAAAACCCAAATGCCTGGAAAACCAAAGACTTTGATTGATATATCCTCCCATGGTGCCTTATGGAAATTGTAGTTCAGTTTACTCATGTCCACTTTCTCCTCTATGGTACACCTCAGCCAGGGACTCCCAGAATGCAACTGTCTCGCTTCACCATGAAGGGAGATTGTGGCACATCAAGAAAGGTGTAGTCTGATGAAGGGCCTGGTTTATACAGGAGAATGGGAACTGAACTACAACTCCCATAAGGCACTATGGCACAGGTAGGCAAACTATGGCCTGCAGGCCACATCCGGCCCACAGGACCCTCCTGGCCGGCCCCTGAGCTCCTGGCCTGGGAGGTTAGCCCCCAGCCCCTCCCCTGCTGTTCCCCCTCCCTGCAGCCTCAGCTCACTGCGCCACTGACACAATGCTCTGGGCGGCGGGGCTGCGAGCTTTTGCCAGGCAGTGCAGCTGCAGAGCCGTGGCGTGACCCGGTGCTCTGTTCTGTACAGTGGTGTGGCTGGCTCCAGCATGGCTGCCTGTCCTGGTGCTCTGGGCAGCGCAGCTGTATCACTGCCAGTCACCGGTGCTCCAGGCAGCGCGGTAAGGGGGCAGGGAGCAGGGGGAGTTGGATAGAGGGCAGGGGAGTTCGAGATGGTGGTCAGGGGTGGGGGATGTGGATAGGGGTTGGGTCAGAGGGCGGGGAACAGGGGAGTTGAATACGGGCAGGGGGTAGTCAGGGTCTGGGGGCGGTCAGGGAACAGGGAGGGGTGGATGGGGCAGGAGTCCCGGGGGGGCATCAGAGGGCGAGAAGGGAGGGAGGGGGTCAGATAGGGGGCGGGGCCGGACCACACCTGCCTGTTTGGGAAGGCACAGCCTCCCATAACCAGCCCTCCATACAATTTCTGAAACCCAATGTGGCCCTCAGGCCAAAAAGTTTGCCCGCCCCTGCATTATGGCAATATTTCTGAATCAAAATATTTGGGGGGTTGATTTTTTGTGAAACATTTTAATAATGTTTTTCAATTTTATTGACATTTTCTGCAGAAAAAATTATCCCATTTTCTGACCAGGTCTGTTGGTCACATCACTTCTTCTTGAATGCTGCCTACACTGAGGCTGCAATGGGAAAAGTGATGTATAGACATTCCACTGGCCCTACTCAGATCAAGGAATCCTCTTATACAAGATGGAATTTCCTAGGGAATGTTTCTGCTGAGTTTAGGGCCCTCTTAAACAGCCAGAAGTGACAATGATGACTTGTAGCATCAAACTGTTGCAATAATGGCAGCCAAGTGTTGTTGAACTGTCCATTAACAGTTCAGAAGGTCAGTGTCTTGTAACCTCATTTTGGGTATGAATCTTTTTGGGTAATGAGCTCTCACAGACTTGACTGTGCCAGAGAGGAAAGGGTACGGGTGAGGTTACAAAATTCTACTTGTAGGATAAAATTCTACTTTCAAATCAACCTATGAGTCACTATCACCTACATTCAGTTCTGCCTATGTGCTCAAATTGACAGTCCACCTGCTATTTGAGGTGTCTAGAAAGAGCAGACTATCTGAACTGGGAACAGCTGGGCAGAATTTTAGCATAAGTAGGTTTGTTTTTACAAAGTAAAGTGAAAGCCTAGATCAGCAAGCTTAACTAACTTTTACTTTGTTATGTTTTCCCCTTTGGCTCAGGAGAGCCCAGGCAGAGAGAAAATTCAAACTCAGACTGAAATGATAACACATCTGCCTTCATTGTTTCTTTAATTGTATATTTTCAACTTTCTATATTTCTCCCAATTTAAATTTATTGGAGTCTCCAAGCTTCAAGAGGTGGATTTTAAGAAGATTTTCCCCATAACAGTTTCAAAAGGGGGAAGAAAAGGAAATGCATTTTAGAAGCATTTTTTGACACAAAAGAGGGAAGCATTGAGTTTGCAACTTCCAAATGAAAGGTCCAAGTTTCCCTTTGATGGGAAGTCACAAGGGCTTGATATAAATACCTAATAGTGGATTTTCCAGGCAACAGGAAGATAATCTTTTATCATCCTTTGCAAGAAAACCTATTAATAACATGAACACCTTTAAAGATTACTGTAATAGTGCAGTTAAGGTGAAGCTGACATTTGCCCTCCCTCTCATCTGGGGAAAAAGTCACAATAAACAAACATTTCTTAGAGAAGCTCTGTTGGATTACACTGGAAGGTGGATAGCATTCATCCCAACAGAGGAGGGCATGGGGATACCCTAAAGCTCCTCCACAGTTGCTACTCTAGCTCCTAGACTAGAAGGAGTGTGACCCCTGAACACCCTGGCATATGTGGAACTGGTGCCATGCCTAGTTCTGCCCCACCCAAGGATTATGGACTCTTCGGCACAGAACCCCAAAAGGTATTTAAGTTCCTAACTTCTACTGAAACAATGGGAGCTAGATGCTTCATACCTTTGAGAATCTGGGCTTTCATGTTTATCTAGTCCACTGCTGCCCACTTCCTTGTGCTGGAGAAATTTGGCAAGATCTTCCATGTTGGGGAGTTCCCATGGTTCCTACACTACCAGGGGAACATCATGTTTGCTGTTTATTCCATTTTTATTTCAGGTTTCTTGAGCTGTGTGAATTTAGCATTACAAACTGTGTTTACAACAATTATAATGCTCTTTAAATGTAGGGTATATAAAATGGAGTAAATTCTCTCAAAGTGTTTCAGTGAAACGTAATATCCTAAACAGAATCCATTTATTGTGAAGGGAGTCTCGCAAGCTCTGCAGTCAGAATTGCATTTTACAACACAGACAAAGCAAAGCAAAATGTCTTGTCTTTTTTCCAAGATGAGATGGGAATACTATACCACAAAGGTGCATCCCCCCAGAACTTCAGGCAGTATCAAAGTAGCACAGATGAGTTATGATTAGATGTAATATTGAAGTATCTCGGAGAAAAGTCCGTGGAAGAGGCAAAATTTAAAAAAATTAGTTTCGTGTTCAGACCCTCAAATGGGGGCAAGGGAAACACCAATTCATGTACAAAAACCCAATTCTCTTTGTTAATAGCCTGCACTCAAATCTTGGAGAAGCTCCCTGTTTTAAATTCCTCACCCTGCAACATGTGCAAGTGTGTGAACAGTAGATCAAACACCTTTAAAAAACAATTGTTTAAGAAGTTTTCTGATTTGTTTCCTGCTGTCACAATCTCTGAAACTCAGCTGATTGGCACAGGTCCAGTGTGACTTGCTGCTAAATACATTAGGGGCTCAGGAGCCTTTTGGCACCAGTTACGTGTTCAGTTCAGTGGGATTTGTGCTACTTCCTCTCCTCCCCTACCCCACACCTGGAAGGCAGTGTGTATTGGTGAAGAGACCCCCTCCTATTTTGTAATAGTCAGTTTCATCCAGCACTTCTACATACCTTTACAAAGTGGTTAAACAGGTAAAATTCACTAACACATAAAAGAACAAGATATAAGTCAACAAACAGAATGCTATGCGCAGAGCATCAAAACATACAGATTAAAGCACAAATAACCTTCTCTAGACTTCAAAAATGTTCTGCTTGTCATTTTAAAGCAAAAAACTATCTAGCATGAGCTTTGATCATCTGTAATAGATTTTTTCTGACTGGTTGTCAACCTGAACATTAAAATGGCTGGCTGAGAAAGCGCAGCAGTGGCTGTGGTAAAGAAAGATTAATCATTTGTTGCAACTAATGAAGACATCATCACTAGAGTAAATCAAACCAACCCAATATCATTACCCACTGATATTTTCTTTAGAAATCAAAATGCTTTTGTCCATGCATGCAAAGTCCAGCATACAAATTAAGGTGCATCTGCTTCAACAGCAGTACTTAAATGATTTCTTACCCTCGCAGTTACAGCTCTGCAAATTTTATGACAAACAAAGATATAAAAATGATGAGATAAAACAGAGATACATTCATGAATGCTAAGTTATTCAGATATTAAATTAATTACATAGTTAAAGAGTGATTGCTTCTTTTATCTTCTACCAAGTAAAAACCAGAAAAGAGATCAAGGAACACAGTTGGGCATTTATTAATTCTATTCTTTCCTCCACAATTAAACTTTAATCAGTTTCAGAGAAGATTTGAGTTCTGTCCAATGCAGTTGACATACTTAAAACATTGATAAAAAGATACATAATTTACCTGTAGTGGAATTTTTTGAGTAAAGGGATTTGTTCTCTGGCAGATAAATAGTTTGTTGCAAAGAAAGCAAAGATTTACAAATGCAAATATTATCTGATATTAGTTATAAAATACTCTCATACCTGATTCTCTTTTCTGTTATGTTACCTAGATGAAAAACCTTTTAAAAAAAAGATTATACCTAATCTGAATATGCCATGGGAAAGCTGTGTCAGAATTGTTGATCATTATAGCCATATTGTGATTTTTTTATAAATATTCCTTCAGCAAACATACATAGCTAAGGTAAGATTTATACAAATCAGAAAACAAGAATTCATAGTAGCAGGTTTAATGCAAAAGTTTATAGAAGGAAAATATCTAAGATCATTTTTCAGAAAGAGAAAATGTTTAGGTAACATGTTGCAGCACTACTCCCCTTCTTTCCCTCCTCTCTACCAAACAAAGAGCCTTCTGCTTGGACTGGGATATAGAGCGATCCATCTTTTTTCACCTGGTACTGTAATGCAATCCAGAAAGGATCGGTAATCACATTGCTGCAAGATATTAATACCTGTCAGACTACAAAAAGCTGCTGCTGCCTCAAACATCAAATTAGATCAATTGGCCATCTGGGGTGAACACAGAGAACAGTGACCAGCAATTAGATTCCCGAGGGCCTCCTAGAGTAGACGACTGTTGCAAACCCACCACTGGATGTAGGTAATAGCTCAGATCAGGACATGAGGTGTCCCAGATTCAAGTGAATGCAGCCTCTGTAACAGAGAAAACAATGAAAATATGCTTACCTGATCCAAGAGACAAAGATTTGTCAAATTTCTTGGGTGAAGGATACAAAGATTCTGAAAACTGTAGATCAAGCTAACATTGACCTAACAAAGGGCCTAGAGTAAAATCTTTGGGAAATGAGGAAGGAGTACTTTGCAGGATAAGGTCCACAGTTAAATTATAATGTAAACTTTTAAAAAGTGGGGAGAGGTACAGAATCCTGACCCTTCTGCTCAGGAACCCTGACCAGAGCTATTCGGGCTCCATGCTTTTGGAGCAACACACAGACCTTGGGAGCACAGGAATACCTAAGAAGTGGTTCTTGAGCCCTATCACTCTTATGGGTACAGAATCGGTGATTTTGCCCCCAATACAGATGGAAGCAAGGACACCAGGGATGGAAGTTGAGAGGGAGGCAGAGCTTTCTAAGGTTCCCATATAAGGTCAAAGGTTTCCTTGGCAGAATGACTGCCAGATAAGCATGAAGCTGAGCAAGCCTCAGCCTAGCACCAGAGCTGGCTGACAGTTCAAAATTAGAGGTCCATCATTATCCTCCCTCCTTACAAGCAAGCAGATGGGGGCAGCCAACTCCAAGTGTTGTTTCTGAAGGACTCACACTGACTCCACAAATCCCTAGGTCCCCTCTCTCTTCCCCTGCAGGTGGCTCCACAGAAGTCACTGCTGGCTACAGAAAGCAATAGCTCTCCCATGGCCTCTGTACAGGAATGTGGGATCAAGATCCAATGTGTATGAGTAGAAATGAGCAAAAAGAGCAATTACAAGAACTCGCTGGCCTTTTGTGGGCCTCCTATTGGTCCCCAATGCAGAAAAAAGTCAAGCAGTTGCTCTGTGCCTCCTACCACACTGTCCAGAAGATTGGTAGGATCGTACTGAACATTTTCAGTGTGGGAAGAGTGAGTTTAGAAAGGGAAATTTCCCTGTTTTTTCCACACCGATATACAAATTACTGCTTAAAGCAAGGCAAAAAATCAGGAAGCTGTTAAAATAAAAGAAGAAGAAGAAACCTACATACACAAAACACCACACATTGCACCTGATTCTCCTCTTTTACCAGTGTAAATCAAGAGCAACTCCTTTGAGTCCATGCAGGTACACGGGTATGAAAATGGGGTAACAAAGAGAAGAATCCCACCCCAATGTTTTTGGTTTTTTCCCTATATTCTTGCTATTTTAACCAAAACTAACAAATGGACATTATCCCCCCAGATAAAGGGCCACACAAAAGTTTTGATTAAAAAAAAAAAACTGCGTCTACTCTCAACAACAAATCTGCCTTATTTTGAGACAGATAATGTCTGTTTAGAAGTGCATGTGAAGTATTGAAAATAGTGAAGTCCAACAAGCTACCAGTTTGTATTCAGACTTTGGCAAATGATAGATGTCTAATTACTGCACCCTCACAGAGTCAAACTAGAAATGGTTATTAAGTGGTAAACCATTTGCTTAATATGGTGCAGCATATTTTCTGTCAAACAGGGATTCCCCCTCTCCACCCACCACACACACTTTGGTTAAACTTCTTAGCTCCCTTTGCAATTGTTAGATTAACTGGATTTGTTTTATAGAGAGCTTGTGACTGGGTCATAGTCCATAGAGTCCAGCTTTCCCTTCAATAAATAATTTCCTTTTTATAGTGCAATTAGGATGCTGTGTGTTTTTGCTATGCACCTCAAGATTTAGTGTGAGAAAGGGGAGATATTAAAAGTTCTTTGTCTTTCCCTTCCTAATGCAGAGCCCTGTAGACTCCAGCAATAGGGACTCTGATGCGGTTGTTGCATACAGAGTATCCATTTGTTTTTCTATTATAATTTTTGTACAGATGCTTTATTGTATGGATGCTTTTTGTACCAATACTCAAACTCTTTCTGAGACTTCTCAGAATCAAGCTAATTGGATATGAATGGACAAACCAATAAATGCATTTTTTAAATTAAAGATTCCAAAGTTTTTTCTGTGAATGTTAATAGTAAACCACTACAAAATTAATAGAGATATTTACACTGTGCTGGAACTCCTACCAAAACCAAATTTACAGTAGCTGGTGACAAATAAAAACATAAATGTACTCAATACCTAAATATAATGCAGCAGAAACAAGATGATATTTTTTCAACCTTGCCAACTAAATCTATAACCATTCTGATAAGTGTTTTTATTTCTTTTCCTATATAAAAGATGTCTGACTGAGATAAATGATGTATACACACTTTGAGACTACGGGAACAATTACTTTTAAAGCAAAATCATAATACAAGACTCTTCCACTGAAGAAGAAGAAAAAAGCATACACCAATGTCTCCACAAGCCCAACAAAAGCTAGAGAAAAGTGATGAGCCTTGCACCAGGCTCTAAAAATCAGTACGTTTGGATGCTGGCATACTAGATGGAAGAAACAAATTCCAGAATAAATGGTCCTTCACTAGAATATCCAGCCCCACAGTTCCCCTATGTTAAAATCTGTAGACTGTAATCTTCATTCCCCTGTCAAAGCACTTGTGTTAAGGTTTACATTGGAACTGTCCCACAGCCATATTGAAATTAATTAATTTCTGTTCTCCTGTTTAGAAATATTTCAACCAAATCAGGAAGCAGGAACAGTATCATGTGACTCAGGTGACCAACCACACATCACAAACAGCAAATAAAGACATTGTCAAACTGACTAGCTCTTGAAAAAGCCTAGGGTGGAATACAGTTGTATAAAAGTGCTTGAACAGTTTTGAACAACAGACAAAATTCATATTAATCTATGTGTAGACCATTAATTTTCAAACAGAAAGATGGGCTACAATCTATGAATAAATTATTTGTTGTGAATAATTTTCATAGATTCATAGAAACGTAGGGCTGGAAGGGACTCAAGAGACCATCAAATCCAGCCTCCTATCTCATGAGGCAGGACCAAGTAAATATAGACATAAACATGTTCTTTAAAAGCCTCCAATTCCACAACCTTCCTTGGAAGCCTATTCTAGAATTTAGCTCCCTTTATAGCTAGAAAGATTTTCCTACTATCTATCCTAAATCTCCCTTGCTGCAGATTAAGCCCATTATTTTTTGTCCTACCTTCAGTGGATCTGGAGAACAATTGATCACCGTCCTCTTTATAACTGGGATACTGGGAGACCAGGTGCCCGCTCATGCCAAGGCCCATAGGCCTCTACTGAATACAGACAAATACATGGCTGGAAACCAGTGTGGCTCACCTGTTTGATAGTATTGGTAGAATAGATATGAGATTTATAAAAGTGTGTTTAAGGTGTAGACTTTAACAAAATGCTTGTAAATTGCTCCATGCATTAATCTCATTTTTATCTGTATCCCATGTTATAAGGTAATAATAAGGGTTTGCTCTGAAACTGTAAACCGCCATAGCCAGGAGAGAAGCATTACCAAGTGTAAAATACTAGTTTACCACAGGAGATGTTATTTCCTTCCCAACAAAAGAAGGCCCTTAGACACCAGACAAACCATTGTGGAACAGCCGAGGTCAAAAGACTTCATTGGTTGCCCTCCACACACCCCTAAAGACATCCCTGAGAACTCATCAGCTCAAACTCTGCGGGATGGGAATAAAAATCCCTGACAGGAAGAAACTGAGTGTCTGTGCTGCTTGGACTTTGAAAGGGCAAGATTTCTAAGGATAAGCAAGAGATCCCCAGCTGCTTAACCTGGGTTAGCCCTACAGATTCAATATTATCAACATTTCTGATTATTTACACACACAGACACACACACACACATACAGCAGTAGATGCTGGAACTAGGAGTGCTGGGTGGTGCTGCTGCACCCCCTGACTTGAAGTGGTTTCCATCAATATACAATGTTTACAGTTTGGTTCAATGGCTCTCAGCACTCCCACTATAGGAATTGTTCCAGCATGCCTGCACACAGCTCTGCTCCCAGAGCATGTGCAGCCAAATTTTGCAGGCACAATTGAGACAGCCAGTTTTGAACACTTGGCTCAGTAAAGAAGTTAAAGTCTTGAGAAAGTAATCTTGAAAGATAATCTTTCCATACCCAAATGGGATCACTCTGTAGCCCCTTGTTAACCTTCATTGTTACTGCATAAGGAGAAAAGTTCCACTGATTAAACATCCGAAAACTACAAGGAAAAAAGAAGTATACTGTACCAGAACACTCTGAGATTACATAGCCTCATAACTGCCATAATTGTATTTTTCTCACTGGCTGTTCTGGTGTATCCCTGCACTAGGAATTCATAGCATTATCAGAAATTTGTGGATTCAGTGCATAGCTTCTCATTTTATCCTGTTATCTTTTAAAATTTCTTTCCAGAAATGCAGAAAGACAGATCTCAAAAGCCAAGGATGCCTGAGGAACAGATCTAGGATTTTGCAATATGGGGATGAGTTAGAAATGGAAGGAAGGTTTGCAATGCAGATTAGAAAGCACATTTTATTAGTATTCTAATTTGAATGCTAAGAGGAAAACCATGCTGCTTTGAACCAAACAACCAATTTTTTCCAAAAAGATTTTTAATAACCCTCAAAAAATCAGCTACAAATTATAACAACATTTCTGAAGAAAGAAGTAAGATAAGTATCATTTATTTGAAAAATAAAGAGTTTTCAGGGAGCATTTCAAGATAACCAAGCTCAAAAGTCACCCTTTCCTTATTAAAATAACTACCTTTTTGTGCATGCACCCTCCATCTGCACCAAGCATTCCTCAGGCACACCTGAGAATCTGGCCTTCCCCCGTCCCGCACTCCCCATTTCTAGATGAACACTTGAATTCTATAGAAACAGATCTGGACAACTGAATGCCCTGACCACACACCTGCCACTGGAAGCAGTGTAAATATAGGAAGCAAGACCCACAAGAAGTGAATATATTATGTTATATAATACAATGCCTATTGTATCAAAGCCATACTTTGCCCTCAGTTTCCCAGTACTGCTTCTCTCTCTCATGTTTTAGATTAAGCCCTTCACAGCAGGGACTTCTCTTCAGTTGATATCTTTATAACATCAGTCATTCTTTGGAGTGTAACAAATAAATAATCATGGGTGCTTCAGAAAGGGTTTCATGGGGCAGAGTAAGACACCTGCAGAGGAAGGAAGAGTGGGAAGAAACTGTATGAGGGGGCTGATCATGCAGGGGAGAGGCTGCAAGAGTGGGGTACATGAAGGGGTTTGTGATGGGGCTGGACTTACCATTCGTGCTACCTAGTTGTTAGGTCACTGGGCCCCAGCTCTCCCCAATCTCCACCATCCCTTGCCCTCAGCCATTCCTGCTCCATGACAGACCCTCTTATAGTAGGTAGTGACTCAGCCCTCCAGCCAGGTCAGCAGTTGAGTCTACGCTCTTCCAGGGCAAAATATACCAGTGTCCCCACAAAAGGAAGTGTCTTCAGCCCAACTCCAGGCACCTATGGGCACTGCACTCAAGGCTTTCAGTGTCTCTGTGTCCCCTTATCTCCGTAAGGGGGAGGGAAGGAGCTTCTTCCTGCTTCATAAGATGGTGTTTAATAAAGGAGCCCAGGCCCTCCCAGTCCACCAGGCTCCACCCAGGGCCCTGCAAGTGGCAACAATAGTAAGCACCCAGCTGTGCTCCAAGGCTGTCTCTCAGGGCTACTTCCTACCATTTACTTTCCTAGTGCAGTCACAGTCTCACAAACAATCCAAGTGAAGCATTCCTTAATCCTTAAAAACAAGCTAGTCTCTCCTCTGGAATGGGACCCGGGGTAGCTGCTACTCATGGACCTCCTACAGCAAGGGCTCCCACTATAGCCTTATTCAGGTGTTCAGGATAGGTCCAACCCCCTATCCTCTCTGTTATTTCCCACCCTTAGTGGGGTGTCTGGCTCTCTTTCAAACTCCTCAATCAGCTAGAGCAGCCTTTGCAGGTGGGGTGGGGCTACATGGGCCGAGAACTGCTTCTTAACCCCTTCTCTCCCAGGGTGGGATTAATATACCCCATCACAAGGATGAATATGCAATATTCAAAGGAAAACACTGTATATTTCTTTCAAAAAATTGTTGAAATAGCCCATGGGTGGAAGAATGAGGTTTTTTACCAGAGTACTGCAAATACAGAGTACCTACAAAAGGTGAGCCAAGTTGGTAAACAGCATTCGGGCATTCTGGATGTTTGTCTAAACCCAACAACCACCAAACAAAATGCTCCTTTAAAGGATGATGAATGAGGCCATTCATTAAAGAGGAAGCGAGTACCCTGTGCTAAGATATAAAAACATTCCCAAATCCATTTATACACTTGCCAACATAATCACTGGTTTTATTCTTGTTTGAAGTTCCTTGCCACACTTTGGTGCCAACTCAAAGCCTCTTCCTTATATTCCTTGTATGGTTCAAGAACCCTAGAGCATGGTTTTCCAAACCCAATCAGAAAGAAGCACAGAAACAGTTCTGCAACCTACCCCAAGGGAGGGCCGTCCAAGATCTGTGTGTGGAAACAACACTTGCCACATGGAAAAAGAGCTTAGTTTTATTCCCTTCCCCTTGACCTCACACAAGGCTCAACATGGGTCCATGGACCCAACCAGAAAAAGACGTAGGCAGTGGGTAAGCTGGGCAGAAGGGGGATGAACATTATTCCCTACCCAGTATTAGCACAGTAGAGGGGCTGTATTTCATTTCCATTGCTACCCTCCATGAGAGGGAACTTCCTCTCCTCCCCCCACAACCCAACCCCTTTAAAGTGAAGGCCCCAGGGAAACTTCTAGGTAGGGAAGCCATGGCAGCATAATTTCAATGGAGCCACACTGCTAAGGAGAGGAGCCTGCAATGAAAAAAAAAAAACCAGAGCAGAGCTTCTAACAGGTTCTATGTGGATCCTGATGGATCAGCGGCATTTGTGAGTGGGCCCCACAACTGCTGAGAAAATTTCACCCAGCAAACCTTACTGAGATATATTCTTTAGTCTTTTCCCACAGGGAAACCCATCTTTTAAACGGGGCCTGAGAAAGACCTGAACAGAGGGGAAAATGTATATTTGGAGAAGATACACTGTAACCACCTGCAAGGGGAAGCTTGATTTTTAATTCTTTTTAGCCCATTTATACTTTGGACTCAGTGTTTGGTGTTGGATAGTCTGTACTGTGTTTGGTTTTGGCAAGTCTAAAGGAAAACAGAAGTAATATTTCTTTTGCCTCTTATACCCCATTGGAGGTTAAAGCCTCCTCCCGCTACAGGATCCCCCCCACTAAAAAATCCACGCACATAGTTGGAGAAACACTTCTCTATAGCTGTTACTAAGCCTCTCCATCCCCCCAAATTATCCCCTTCCCTCCAGAGGAAGGTAATAATCTATGCCAAATATCTATCTGGGATTAAGTGTTCTGTGAATTCAGAAACTTCATCACAATGTCCATAATTTCATTTTCCTCTGAGTTCTGGAGTAACCCAGTGTGGCTGGCAGGGCAGCTGGCTACAATGTGAAGAATCAGAAAAACAAAGCTACCACAAGCAGCTATAAGAAATTCCAAACTAGTTTTTGCAGCCCAGAAAAGTACACTGAAAAGCTTGTGTGTAATTCAATCACATTATGGTCATCGTACAAAGATACAATAAATGTGCCTCAAATCTTCTTAGTCTCCAACCTTCAGCACTTATATACTAAGGAGATAGTCGCCTTTGAAATAGCTAAGATAGATAAATGGATGGATAAATAACCATATAAAGAAGGAATTGTTCAGTTATGTTTTGCTTCACTAGCTTCTATGATATGTTATAAACCTAGAGAGCAGGATTAATGCTGTGGAGACTAAAATAGGATGTGAACGTTGCATATTTCAGTAGAACTCAACCATGATGAGTTCCATGAGTTTGCACAAATCAGCATGATTTGCTTCCCTCAGCTAAAGGAAGTCTGTCTATCTCCTTAGCCCTTTTTTGCTGAAGGCATTTCTTTTTCTCAGTTTATTCAGGAGCCAACCTTGGTGTTTATAGATTCCTTCTGGTAAAGTGAACATCCTTTGGGTTTCCTTTCAGCAAGTTTCAGTATTTTAGACTTGCCTATATTCTGTCAGCAAGGACTGCAATAGCAGCCTCTGGAGAATTGGATGGTTATGACAGGATTTGATAGGAAGCGTGTAGGCAGGTTTTAACTCAGTGTTTTACATGCCAATTAGAGAATTGCTTCATATCTATGCAATAAATATTCTTATGACTTTTTCATTCAGGGCCTTAAAACTGATACTCTAACTTCATATCTTCCACTGTTAACAGGATGTCTGCTTGTTTTACGCTACGCTGGATGGTAAATATTCTCTTTCCTTTTTCCTCCATTGAACCAGGTCTGAGAGACTAGCAAAACTGCTTTGAATCCTTTCAGAAAAATGGTTACAAGCGGGGACACTGCAGTCCCCCACATATAGTGTTAAGGTTCCAGGACTGTGTGCTAACTTTTATTTCCTCTACTGGGGAAATAGTACAAGAGCAGCCAAATGGTGGTAGATTCTGGAAGTATTCTTTTGACTCTGAAAGTTTTCCCTCTCAGGTCTTTACATTTGGTGCATGATTGCAAGAGTTGTGTGCATACTTTTCAGCTCTACCCTCCATGCACCCAGACCGCTCCAGGCAGGAGAATCTTGCTCCTCCAATCCAAATCACGCGAGTCCCTGTTGAACATTAGCAAGAAATACGACCACCTATGGGGAGGGGATGGTTTGGAGGAAGAACAGGAGAGAAAACATATGAGTCCTGTAGCCATACTATAGTCAGCGCAGGAGTACAAAGTCTGGGAGGGATGGAAGGACATGTAATCTTGATCCTCCTAGCACTGCATCTACAGGAACAGCAGGGCTGTATTCTTATTCAGTTTTGAGCTAGTTGATCCCGTCCCCCCCCCACCCAGCAGTGCCACACATGTGGAAGTATCTGTCCCTCACAAGATAGCTTGTGTTAATTCCACATTTCCCTTCTCTTCGGTGGTGGGCTCTCTTGGCATCTCCAGGAAGCATATTCCCTCCCGCCCCTGCAAAGTTTCATTCTGTCTCTCTGCCCATTAGCTACTACTTCCTTCACTCCTGCTAGTACTGGTGCTCTCCTTTCCATACCAGCCCTCAGAAGAGGGGTAAGGCACTCAGATACTATGCTGATGGGCAGCAGTATAAAATCTGAAAATAGAACCCCTCTGAATAGTGACTGCTGAACAGGAAGGTCCAGTGCAGCCTTGCAGGGAGAACATAGAATTTAGCACTGTAGGAATTGTCATACTGGATCAGACCTGAGGTCCATCTCTGCCAGTGACCTACACCAGGTGCTTCAGAAAAAATGGTAAGAAATCTGCAGCAGACAGAAGTGGAGCAATTCTACCCCCCATAATAGATCTTCTCCTAATCCTTTAAAGATAAAGATTGGCTTAAATCCTGAAAAATGAGATTTAATATCACTTCCAAAATGTTGTAAGCATAAACTAGTATAACTCTGGATATTCTCATTATCCACATAAATTCCCAATCCCTTTTAGAATCTAAGTTCTTGGCCTCAAAACATTCATCTGTAATGAGCGCTGTAGGTTCATGCTTTGATTTTATCCTGTATTCTCCTACCAGCAGTAGTAATGAAACTACAGTGATTTTATCATCTTATTTCCTTTTTAAAAATGTTTGTTAGCATTATTTGGAAAACAATCCATAGTCATAACTTCATGATATAAGAAAAAGGGAGCCTTAAGTATAATGTCTCCCAAAATATGAGCAATTTAACATCAGGATGATCTTATTACTCATTTCTCAAATCCTTCCCTTCATATTATCCTAGTCTTTTTTCCACTTGCATTTATTGAGCCATGCTATGGGCTTCTGAATTTGTAAGATTTGTTTATTTTTAAATGATTGTATTGGGCACCTTTGGCAATAAATATTTAATATTACTACTTTATCACATAGACAATATATTCCATTTGTTACCAATAAATTGTATTTTCTGTTAACATATGAATTTGATTAGTTTTTTTTTTAAACTGCAAATAAGAATTAACCAAATTCTCTAGTTTAAAGAAATCTCTCTGTTTATATATCTATCTTTATCTATCAATCGATAGATAGATATGGCAAAGAGCATTCATTGCTAACATGCAAAAGGCATTCTGTACCCTTGTCTGACCTGGATACCAAAAACTCTGTGCCTTGCTTCCAGATTTCACTTTCTCCATTCTGTCATTTTCTCCAGACTCTTATTATCTGTGATATGAAATGCTGTGCACTGATAGATATTGGCAGGTCCTGATTAAAATTCATTTCACATAGCTTGCTGTTACTTCAAAGGAACAAAGGTCTTTTTTTCCCAGTCTTAAGAACTGAAAATCCAAGTTATCTTTGAGGTTTAAGCATGAAAACTGGGTCTTTGTTTGATAAGCAACATCTGATGTTTCCTCTCTTCTCAGCTCAACAACCGGCCACTCTTGAGAATCTACAAAAACTGATTTTTGGTTTTGTCATCTCTGGGTGCTGCTGACAGCTAACAAACTGCTATTTGACAAGCAATACTTACCCTTATCCAATTCGTGAAACTGAGGGAAAAGAAAGGTACCATAGCCTCAGAGAGAGTTTATTTGCAGACTAGCTCAGTTTCTTTCATCTCAAGGGAGCCTGCCTCATTTTAATGCAGTTTCCTTCTTTGCCATTCATTGTATGGTACTTAAACACTACCCCTTCCACCCTTGCTCATCAGCTCCATGTGTACTTCCAATCACTCCCCATTCCCCCTGCCTGCTTAACAACAATTCCAAACCAATTCTGCATTGTGGGAGTCTAGCACTTAAATAAAAGTGGAAAATTGGTAAAACATTTGACAGTTGCAACTTGAGCTGACCTATTTAAAACAATCCAAGTTATGTTTTTCATACATGATGATCTTTCTTTCATGTTTTTCCAGTGATGTCAAGCACCCCCAGTTCCCAGTGAGGTCAATGGGAACTATAGGCAGCTCAGTACCGCTGGAAAAAAAAAATCACACCACTTATTTTAGGTGCCAAAGTGTGGATTTAGCTACCTGGCCGTAGGCACTCAAGTTTGACAATTTTGTCCCGAGTGACTTGCCTTAGATCACTCAATAATCCAGTGACAGAACCTGGATCTTCTGTCTGGCAGTCCTTACTCTAGCCCCCCCCAAAAAGGTCCACCTTCATTTTTCAGGCCCCTAAGCAAAATGAGATATGTGGGGGGAGGGGCCCAGCTAACTCCGTCCACTTCTTTTGACTAGCCCTCTCCCAAACTCCTTAAACTCGGGTACTGAGGGTCAGCATTCCATGTACTATTAGCAGCCAAGCTGAGAAGATACCTTTTAAAAAATAAGTGTGTGGTTGTTTTCATGAACCCAAATCTGTATTTTTTGGCAAATGGAGGTTTCATGGAGCTTCAGTCAATTCTATTTTCATCAATAAAACTGAAGGGACTCCCAACCTGGTATAGAACACACGTAAGGGGGAGCAAGGGGGAAACCAAAAAGAGAGAGAATTAGAAATAGCAAGAGAGAAAAAGAAAAAACTTTTAGGGTGACCTTCTTAGTCATGTTAAGTTGTTGATGATGTTCAATTTGCAGTGTGCCTTTTTGCACTACAAAAGGGAGAAGATTCATTCCCCAAACCAAGCAACATACAACTGATGTAATGTTTTTCTAGTTCATTATATTTCCCTGGCGGATAGACAACTTTTAAAAATGTGGTGATAAAAGCATCCCATCACACAACAGTACATTTATTTTTTTAAAAGGGATTTTCTCACCTTGTCTGCCATTAATAGTGGCTGTTAGCATTCCATGTAGCAGAGTTGAAGGAATTTGGGGGAGAGCTGGTCAAAATTTGCTGGAGGAGTTAGCTGGGAGCTAGACTCAAAATGGCAGACAAACAGGGACATAATTTTTAAAGGTAGCCTAGAAACAGAAATTTGTCATTGAGAGATATGCTCCATTCCCAATTCCCTTCTGCCAGCTTGACAGCGTGTGCATAGACCACTTCTAGTCTGGCAGCACTCTGAAGACGATGCTAATGTAAACAACAGCCTAAGTTGCAACTGCTTGTCTATCATATGCATAAGTTGTAGCAAATCCCACTGCCTGCAGTGAAGATTCTACCTTTGCTTTCACATATATTATGCAAAATGCATCAGGCAGAAAATGTAATTGCTACATTAGTCACTGAACTGGCATTGAGGGTCAATAGACCTCTCCATCTTAAAGTCAATAATCCTATACCTACTGGGTATATAGCTGAATCAGTGTCTCTCTGTGTTTGCGTAGCCTGGCAATAGTTTCAGAAGTCATGGCAGAAGTGGGTGAATGCAACAACCCAGAATCACAGTCGGGAATGGAGAAACCATTAATGTCATTGTGACGCAATGGGAATAGAGTTCCACTTTGCCTACTCTTTAAAGAATTTGAAAATTCTGGCATCGTTTTGACTGAGACCCACTGTGTACATATCAAAGAACTGCCATAATGATCCACGGACTACTGGGGACTTCCTGAGTAGTACCCCTTTCTGTTAATATAGTCCTGAGCTTGTTTGAAGGCACAGGGTGGGGAGTGTTCAGAATGGACACATGAATTCCATCAACAGCTCATGCACAGTTCAGAAAGCATAATTATTTAAATTGCTTGATGATCTCAGGCAATCTGGTCACCTTGATCACATGTCCCTGCAACATACGATGTAATGCCATTCAGCACCCACCATAGACCTCTCATCCCCAGTCTGGTACCCAACTGACCCATCACACTTGGAGCCAGCCAGCTTCCATGGGGCAATCACCTTTCATTCTCTTTTCCACAGTGACGGGAGCTCTCATCCTCATGGTCTGGTACTGATTCAGAGAGCAGTGCCAAGAACTGTGGGACAGAAGCACAGAGGGAAATCCAACTATGACAGCAAAACTGCATCCAACACATCACAACTAGTGTGGAAATACTGCATATCTGATATTTAAAAATGATGTGATCCTACTGGTTCAGTTACTAATACTCCCATTCTCTAACAGCTCCAGAATCTGAAGAGAACCAAGGCCTGAAGCATTCCTGTCTCTACATATGAGAGTGTGGCAGGGAGCGGCACTGAATTGGACCACAGAAACAGTTGTGCATCCCTGTCCCCACAGCTACAATTGATTGAGCTATTTGTTACGAGTCACATTTGTTAACCCAAAGCAGGGTTTTCTGCATTTTATTTGCCAGAGTAACCATATTAACATGGGTCAGTAGTTATACCACCTCCAGTGTCTAGCAAATAAAACACCATCTAACTGCGTGACTTGCTTATTACCATCTGTCACTTGAAGAGCTCTTATTTGAACTTGGATGCTGTTAGCTTCTTGAAGAGATATTTTTTTATAATTAGTTTTTGAAATAGCATAAAAATAAGATGAAAGCAGGATTTTTGTTGTTGCATGATATGCAATATCATTAAATATAATACATCATTAAATAATATATTTAATGAGGTATGATTGCCAGACATTTTATGACCCAACCTAAACCATCTATGAGCACAACTTTAAACAAAAGGTTGATCCCTTAAGTTAGTTAGAATTCAGTGCAACAATTTATGAAATGCTTGAAACTAAACAAATAAAATAAACAGCACATACTTAAATATTCTTACAGAATTATGGGGCTCTAAAAAAAAAAGCCACAATATCCAGCTAGAAGCCATAAAAAAACCTCAGAGCTGTTTGACACTGTGGGGAAATATGAGTTTTGCATTTTATCATTTCAAAACTTGTTGTCAACAGACAACTTATGTTACTTTAGATTCCACTCATCACAGCATACCATAATTCCTCATGGCATGACCAAGTAAGATATATCCCTTTGTGCTGACAGTACTTATTGTTTTTTGTCTCCTATAAATGATTTGTGGCTATGTTTTGAATTTTGGCATGGGAGCATTTCCAGAAGCTTATTAAAAGAAGCAGTACATTCAGCAGAACAGACATTCTGGTATCTTAGGAAGCAGGAGAACCTAAAATGAGACAAAAAGTTATCCTTTGCATTTTCTCCTACTCCTTTTTGCCAGGATCCTTCTGCCTTCTCTTTGTATGCAAACTCATCAAGTTGTCACTGGATCTGTTAATACTGCTTGCTTCTGACTATATGAGTATGTTAATGAGTATGCTAGCTGCAGCTCTGTAATTGTGTGGCTGGAGCAGTGCCCCGAGTGGAACTTCCAGAAGCCCAGATGCAAGTGGCCGGGCGGGTGAGAGGGAGGAAAGAGTCTCTACCTCTGGAGTCCACTGCGGCAGGCTTCGGCCCACCAGCTAATTGTCCCTTCAATCTTATTCCTCTTCTGGGCTGGGGTTGAGGATGCTCAGCCCCAAAATGTTCTATGACAAAAAAACAAAACAAATGTAACTCAATACTTGGCCATCCCCCAGTCTTCCAGGTGAGCAGGGGAAGGAAGGGGCATCCCCACCCTTTCCTTTGGACTTGGTTCCCCGCCCAGTTTCTGATTTGAGTATTGCTTCATCCTTGGGGTCTGGCTGTTTCTCCTCAGTGGCTGCTTCTGGCTAGCAGGACTGTCTCCACAGCCCTGCAAGTGAAACTCCCAGCAGGCAGGCAGACACACAGAACTCTATTCTCTTTCCTGGCCATTCAGCTCTGAACCAAGCCAGACTCCACCTTTTTATTCCCCCTCCAGGTTTAGCATTGGCAGCAGGTATAGTAGGGTGAGGCTAGCTGGGCCCAAAGGTGGTTCTTAACCTCTTCTCTGCTGGTATGAGGCTTCCCTGTCCCATTACAAGCCCATCTCTCGTACACTGAATCAGTTTTAACATTTTCTAATTCTGTATAAATAAAGTACTTGTTAGACACATATTCCATTTTGTTATGATTCCATTAAGAATAAAAACAATTAAAATAGTGAGGAATACAGGAGTAACCAACATCTTCAGCTTGGTACCATAAGCTAATTAAAAGATCAGTCCATTAGGAGGTTTTATTCTTAATCATTTTCAAATACTGTATCCACGAAAGAACTCATCTTGACTTTCAGATCCCAGTTTGGGTTCTGTAGCCTGGCAGTGAGCAGAAACATTTTTTTACTTACCATCTAGGTATATTGGATGTGGAAAGCGTTGGAAGACAACAAGGGAACGCCAGAATTCCATTTTTTCAGTCACCTTTCAGAGTAAAATCTGTAGCCCAGTGGGCCAGTTTACCTCTGTTATATACTGCTTTGCATTATATTCTGCTTTATTATATTCAGCAGTAATGCAAGGAATGTACAGGCTTGTATCCTGTAAGACACTGGTTTCAGTAGTTAGCATGAGGTTTGAGGCCTATGAACTTTGGCACAGATAAATGTAGGTAACTCATAAGTTTTGGGGAACTGTAAGTAGAATGTGTGTGTCGGGGGGGGTGATTTTGTTCATAATGACATCATCCAACCACAGAACGTGAACTGACACCAGCTTCTGAAAGGTTTTGGAAGGAACATCTGACCACAAGAGTGCCATGGCAACAAATTGACGTATATGGTAATGGCGTGAAATCATAAATACACTAACCTATAGAAAAAGGACACCTTAACATTGGTAAGGGGAGGAAATACAAATAAGGAAGAGGGGAGAAACCCCTATTGAATATGCATTAGACATGGTAATGTCAGTGTAACATATTATAAGAGTGGCATCCCAGGGCAATAGGGGAGAGAGATGTAGCCCTTGGGAGGGGCCAGAATGATGGCCACTGGTGAAGATGAGGAAGGTGATGGTGATGAGGAAGATAATGGCTAACATTTCAGGTTGTTCTGCAAGGAATGGTATGAGTATGGATGTTCAGATGTACTTTCTGTATTATCTCTATCTACCTTACTAAGTTAGAGTGTATGTGACTTTGCTAAAAGTATTTATTTGTAAATATAAAAGAGTTTCTATAGTAGGAGTGTTGCATCTGTGCACATCGGGGTTCCCAACTATATAATAATTTTAATAATACTGTGCCTGATCTTGGGATGAGAACTTGTCAATCCTCAAAGCGATAACTGGGAATTTTTATTCATAATCTATAGATCAGACTACAGATCACACCTTAAAGTACATCTTTTCTCCCTAATAATATCACTTATCAGTTTTTGTACCTTGAATAAAGAAATGGATTAGCATTCATTTCACACTGGGTGGAATAAAGAATACTCAGACTTTTATTCTAAACTTTTCAATATAAAAAAATTGGCCCATGGCAAAAAATAAAGTCTTTTTTCAGATAATCAATTAATTTTGCTCCCCTTTCATTTTAATAGAAAAAAATCATGGAAAAAAGCAGCAGTTTGTTGATTGAAACCCCAGTACTATCTATGTTGATCTATAATTAAATTAATATTTATGGAACAATTTCTACAATGTTCACAGAAGATTTCACCAACTAATTGACTGATACCTACTCCTCCTCCCCCCAAAAAACCTCCCACAGTCTTATCCCCAGCACTGACAAATAAGAGCAACAACTTTACCAACAGCACAAGACACATTATCAGTGTCATGATCTTTGACCTTTGATACGTTCAAGAATTGTCCCTAGGGAAATCTTCTACTGGAATGTTAATCTGTTGCTTCTCTGACCTCCTACACATGTACCACATTATTATTACAATCCACATGCTTCTCTTTTCATGCTGTCATTTTGACAATGGAACCAATGGACAATTAATTTCTAGACTAGATAGCTGAAACAAAGGGTGTGTGTCTGTAAGTGAAATCGGATTGAAAGTGATATTTTTAAAATTACAACAAAATATCTTTTCTGCAACATGCACAGATTTCTAATTATATGCCATGCTAGGTAACAAGTGGGTGGAGAATATGTAACAATGGATCAGTGATGATTCATGATCACAGTTCCTGCATTTCTTTCAAACATTTTCACAGCTTATCCTTGAAACACAAATTTCCTCTGAACAGCATCTAGGCAGATTTATCACCTGAGTTTTCCTAGTCTTCATCATAGCTCTTTCATGTGCCAGATGTTTGTTTCATCTTAAGAATGATCACAAAGCTTTTTAGGACTGCCTGTGTCTCAACAATGCTAAAACAGGGAGAATGAAACACTAACAACTCTCCAGCACCAAGGCTGTTAAAGTGGGAGTTGTTATTGCAGGTCAGAGGCTGTAACTACACTTGAGACTCCTTGCAGCCTGCACTGTTTGAATGCAATAGTGTAGTGCATTCATTTTCGCCATCCTGATTCTGTTGCACACCAAGCATTCTGTCTGCAAACAGTCATAGGTGCTGGAACTAGGGGTGTTGGTAGTGTTACCCCACACTCTAGCTTGAAGTAGTAATAACAATACAAATGCATGGTTTCAGCCTTCAGCAGTGCCTTTGTAAACATTGTTCCAGTACCACTGCACACAGTACTCCCTGAAAGCCTGAGGACTGTTGCCCTTGTTTCACAATGGATGACACAGTTCTTTGGAGCAGACACATGATACCTTTCATATACACTGTGCATGTGCCCCTTTCAAAAGAGGATGGAGAGAGCACATCCATAACCCTGTCTCCCTTCCTCACCAACTTGCACAATGGGAGGGGCGCACAGTAGGTGAAGTTGACTGCTTAAGGCACCACTCTAACGCACAACTGCTCCTCACTGGGCCTGCCTCAGGCAAAATCCCTCTTGGCGTTTCCACTTTGACCATGAAATTCTGCAACAGCCATTACTCAGGGCTATGCCTAAGCCAGCTATGTCAAAGGGGGCAATTTTGTGAAAGTGTTTTTGAAGTTTTTTTTTTTTTTTAGTTTTTTTTAAAAAGTTTGATGGACATTTTTGATTGAAAAACAGGGTAAACATTTCATGAAAATGTGGTCAAACTTCCCCCTCCTCCCAATTTCCCCATCCCAAAAATGTCAAGATTTGAAAAATTATGCATGCCTAACTACACACAAGCTGGCCCAGAGAGAAAAGTACTCCCTTATGATTTTTAGGGCATTGTTAGGACACTCACCTGGGATGCAGGGAACCCCCGTTCAATTTCCCCCTCTGCCTGCTGGGAACAAGGATTTTTCAATATGAGTTTTCCACCTCTAAAGTAACTGCCCTAACCACATGGCTATTCTGATGTGTGTCTCTCTCAGTCTCTCCTGTTGAAGGCATTCCACTGGATATTAACTAATTAAACATTCATTGGACCAGAAAGAGAATGATTTTATAATGCAGTGATGAGGGTATTCACCTGAGATGTGGGAAAATCACATTCAATTTTTTTCCCCATCACATGCAGAAAGAAAACTTGACCCAGGGTCTCCCACATATCAGGTTAGTAATGCAACCACTGGGCTAAAGACAGGTCACAGCCTCCCCCTCTCTACCTGTTCAGTGTGGTGTAAAGCATGTTATGTGAAGACCTACTGAATTGGGCCTGGCAGGTAAGATAGGCAAGGGAATGCATAGTTTCACCTGATTTGAGGATCCATGTGAGATAGGGCACCTAAAATGAGGCATTGTGCACATGCCCAGCAGCTGAAACTTAAGCACCTTAGGAGACTTTTACAACAAAAATTCAGGCGCCAAGGGATTTTAAGTGCCTGCAGATTTAGGGAGAAGGGGTTTTGAGGATCTCAGTGGCACCTAAATACTGGATTTAGGAACCTAATTCCTACTTTAGACACTTAAGTCCTTTTGTGAATCTGGGCCTTAGTTTTTTATTTAAGATTTGGTGTAGGTGGTAGACTTACTTTTTAGCTATTTTCCATGAGTACTTGCTGCTCAAAGACAGTTTTCAGTAAACATGTTTTTATGTATAATAAAATGATCAAGTGAAGTGATTCAATATAATGAAACACTCCAGCTCTGAGTTCTAGCCATACAGTTTATGGCAAGCTTTTCACATGTTTTTTGTTTATTTTTAAGGTTAAGGAAAAGTGGTCTCCAGGGCTGGGTGAGAATATCACTTTTTGGCAACATCTATTAACATTTTTGAACTGCCTATTTAAAGTGAATCCTAAATTTAGAATACACTGAGAAAAGTTGCTTTGGAATTGTCATTACACGGGGAAAATTATGGGAATTAAGCTCATAACTTAATTTAAGATGGTGGAACATCGTTAAAATTAAAAATCCCTTTTAATGTATCTTTGTTCCAGAATAGAAAGAAACTAAAGTGATTTTCTAAGAAAAAAGTAAAATACCTTTTCATGCCTTTTTAAAGATCCCTAAGATGAAGGAAAAAGTTTCCTAAGGGACAGTATGTAGGAGTAAAGGGCACTCAGCTGACTGAGTTCAGGTTACCTGGCTAGGGCAATAAAAGGTAGCTGCTGAAGAGTAACAAGAATGCCAGGATCTTTTTGTAGTTCTTGAAGAAACTCCAAATTAATTTATCTCAGTTACCCACATGGCTAACAGTAGGCTTTTTTGAATGGCAAATTATTTAGGGCCAGATTTGAAAAAGTACTTAGGTGCTTAAAGAGGCAAACGGATGCTTCTGGGATTTTTAAAAGGCTCAAGCACCTTAGGCACTTTTGAAAATTGCTTTAGGCTCTTATTTGTATCTTTAAGCACCTCAACAATGTTTAAAGTGTGTTTCTCAGTTGCTACCTTGGAAGAATGTCATTGGGAGCAAGGGCTGCATATGCACTGTGCAAGAGATTTGGTATCGAGAACTTTTTTTGAGGTAGGGTGACCAGACAGCAAATGTGAAAAATAGGGACAAGGGTGAGGTGTAATAGGAGCCTATATAAGAAAAAGACCCAAAAATCTGGTCTGTCCCTATAAAATCAGGACATCTGGTCTCCCTATTTTGAGGGGTGAGGGACTTGCTGTACTCTTTCATATTTGTATATAATGTTGAACTGTAGAGGTTTTGTCTTTATTTTCAGTCCTAAGCAAAAGAAACATGATAACTGGGGCAGATATTTGAATAAGCATGCCTCACATAATAGGCAGGGGGTGCTGCCCTGCAGCATGGCCCCTCAAGATGGTGCACTGCACTCCCCTTGGGTTCTTTTAACCAATTCCCAGCATAGGTTGGTTCAAAACATGTACCCTCTTCAAAGTCTCTGATTTTTAAAGTCTTCCTATGAAGTTTAAACTCACTTTGTTAATCACCCCAGTTCATGCCCACTCTGGGCCCATATAAGATTCCTAGTCTGCTTCTTGACACTATTCAGGAACCCCCTCCTCCCCATTCCTGTAGCTGGTGTTGTACTTTGAATGGTCACTCTCTGTCTCTCCTCAAGCCAGGATTCCCAATCTCCCATACTGGAGCCATGCCAGGTGAGTGGGTGTGGACTCACCTCAAGGCACCACTACCCTTAATGGCAGATTGCCCCATCGCAGTAACAAATGGTGCAAACTTATGATTCATCCTCAACAATGCTGAGCCATCATTCAGATAAAGCCCTTTGCTTGAGATATTTTGGGATTAAGGATACACTCTTTTCTGAATCTGAATCAAATCCCATCCATCATGTATTACCTTTCACTCTGCTATTATAATAGAAATCCAAGCTGGGGCTGAAAATCTATGCTAGATAAAGTGCAAACTGGAAATAAAATAAAAAGGGCAAAGAGTAGATTTATATCAAGGTAAATAATAGAACTTATTTAAACTCATTAGAAGTGAGAAGGTTTAAATGTAACTGTTACGTTTCTAGGGGAGATGGGAGCAACTAAAGAGGCTGATGAATTAGGAGTGAAGTTAAATTAATTGTCCCCCTCTGTCTTTATGGAAGAAGATAATGAGGACATTCCTAACCCAAAAGGATAGGGAAATTAGAGTTTGGCCTTGAAAGAGATTTAAATCTCTCAGTAGGAAGTTACAGACCAACTTGAGAAACTCCAGTGTAGTAAATCCCCAAGACCAGGATGCATTTATTTGAAAGTTCTGAAGGGAACAGTGTTAAATAGTAGAAACACTGACAAGGATATGTAATGTGCCATATCCTTAAAAACAACAATGACTCTTCATGGAGTCTGAAAGTCCCTAATGTGGAGCCTCTTTTTAAACATGAGCCACAGGACGTCCTGGAAGCTACAGATCCATCAGCCTCATCTCTGTTCTGAGGAAACTGATTGAGAGTCTAATTAAGGATAAGACAGTACAAGACTAGAATAAGGATAACATGATACGGTCAAACCAGCAGAGTTTCTGAAAGTGAAAATCATGCCTCTCATACCTGGTAGGTTCTTCAAAAAAGTTAAAAAAATAGCTATAAGTAACCCGGGTAGGCATGATTTACTTCAGTTTTCAAAAAAGCATTTTATTAAGGGCACTCTAAAAAGACAATTAAAGAAAATAAATAATGACTGGCTCAGAAGCAAAGTAATGTTGTGGATTTAAAACTGGTTAAGAAATTACAATTTTGCCAACCCCAAGCATTCAAAAATCCCAATTGTCTTAAAAATTATCAAATTAAAAATACCCTCCAAATTGGGGGTACTTTTGATTTGTCTCCTCATGTTGGAGACTTTACTCCTCAGATTTTCAGGCTTGCTTTTCTCCACAACTATGATGGCTAGAAACTTTTTTATTTTTAAATAAAGGCTGAGATTCTCACCTGAGACTCACATGAGTCCAGGAGCTGAGACTTCAAGAAAAACACCAAGTATTGTAAGATTCCTGATAAAGTTGTAAGAGCTGGGAACACTGGAAAAGAGAAAAATTATTCAGTGAAATTTATAGCAGAGTTTGAAAGGTTCCAGAAAACAGCATTAAGGATAGCAAGACATATGGCAGAACTGAGCAGGGATTTCAAGAGTTATAAATAATTGGTGGGGAAAAGAGAAAAAGTAGAGGAGCCTTTAAAAAAATGTACACACTGAAGTCCTATGTACCCAGAACAAGAGTGTGAACTTTCCCATTGATAACCAATTCCTGGAGGTGAGGAGTTTCCATTTCTGTCTAGTCCTTGACCTCTCTGCTGAAGGTGCTAATAAAGTTGCTTATAAGCAATGGTGGCTGGTAATGAGAGGCTGGGGGCTTTTCTTTCTTTAAAACAATCAAAAATCATTGTGGCAGTTGCCTTTCATTTCTGCCCTCTTTCCAGCCGCACAACTGAGAGTGCATATGGGGTGGGAGAAGAGTTCTAATTAAGCCCAGCTGTTAGTGTCACCATCTTTTCTGCCCCGTTCTGAGCTCTGGTTTGGGTCCATCTCAGCTCATAAAGGTTGAACATTATTACCGTTTCCTCCAATACCTTTTAGGTGACACATACAATGAGTCTGTGGTCTTAGCTAATTCCTAACGGATAAAGTATTTCTAAGCCCAAACATTCAAAAATCACAAATTAGATCCAGAAAAATCATTAGATTGGCTTAAAAAACATGTGATTTTTAATATAATGCATTTTGGGTGCTTTCTAATTGCCATCTTTTCTTGGAGCTCTGTAGCTCATTTTCAAGATGTTCCGCCAACTAAACAATTTGGGGTACTCACCTCTATGCAGCAAATAAATTCTACCCAATCACCCCCATCCTTCCTATAATTCTTCAACTGTAACTCCCACCTCCGCTTCCCTGTGCCTTTCAAAAGTAAGCAGACGGAATCCCTCATCAGATGACAGAGCCCACGGTTTCTTCTTTCATTGCTGATCACACGCCCTTACCTGCTGTCTCTTTGTAATCACTGGCTGGCCAGTTCTTCACTCCCTTTCTCTGCTTTCTTCTGCTTGGACTCCTGCTGCTGCTCTTGAAGTGGGGTGGAGCTCTGCACTGAAGCTGCTTAGACTTTTGGGGGTTAAAGATCTTTGTCCCAAGGGGAGTGGAAAGGTAGGTTGTGAGCATGTGCAGCTTTCATCACTGCTCTATACTTTCCACGGAGGGAGGAATTAGGGACTGGACCTCCACCTGCCCCGCCTCATCACTGTTGCCATCCCTGTGGGAGCAGCACTGGTAATAGTGGCAAAGGTGAAAAATTTAAAAGAAAATGCTGGCATAGGCTAGAGCTGGGAATTTTTTTTTTTGACAAATAGTTTATTCATTGAAAAATGCAGTTTGAGGTCGACTGAAACTATCTGAGAATTCAGTGTATAGTTTCAACCAAAAGTTTTTTGGAAAAAAAAAAAGTTTTGCTTGAATAAAATGTTTTGACTTCATTTTGAAACAATGTTTCAATTTGAAGGTTAGCTGCAGTATGGGTCATGTGTCACTTGCAGGTTTAAACCAGTGTAAATGGTGGAGTCTTTGTAGCTTGAAGTCTTTAAACCATGATTTGAGGAATTCAGTAAGTCAGCCAGAGGTTATGGGTCTATTACAGGAGTGGGTGGATGAGGTTCTGTTGCCTGCAATGTGCAGGAGGTCAGACTAGATGATCATCAGGGTCTCTTCTGGCCTTAAAATCTCTGAGACTTAGTTTAGAAACAAGAAAAGGTAAAAAACAAAATGAAAAACCCAGAAAAAATATTTCACACCAGAGGTCTAATGCTGTCGGTACCAAAACATCCTTAGCGTTTCTAAATATTATGGATGACAATTTCCTAACTCAAAAAGTGTCCATCATGGGGGAATTCTATATTAGACGTCATCTTGACAGATAAATAAGAAGTGATCACAGAACAAAAAATTAATGGTAGCTTAGGTACAAAAGATCATGACTTGGTTATATTTGTAATGTGCAAATGGAATAAAGTCCAAACCAGTCATATATGTATATACACACACTTTGTGCACAAAGCTGAAAACAATTATGAGCCAAATCAGCTGGAAGGAAGAATTTAAACAGAAAAATGTGAATGCTATTTGGGAATAGTTTAAAACTTCTTTACCAGATGTCCAAAAAGTTACAATCATACAATCAAAGAGCAGGCACACTTATTTAAACTGACCTGATTTAGAGGGGAACTATAACAGATTAAAAAAAACAATAGAGGCAGCTATAACAAATTAAAAAAACAATATATAACAAATGGAAGAAAAGGAAAGTCAATAGTAATGAATATAAATTAAAAACCAGGAATTGTGGAAAACTGAGAAGAGAAACCAAGTGACATAGGGAGAAATCTATGGCCAGCACAGTTAAGGACAACAAAAAGGAGGGGTTTGTCTTTTTAAGAATCCTAACAATGGTATTAGTTCACTACTAGATGGAAATGGTAGAATTATTAGCAATAATGCTGAAAGCCAAAGGTGTTCAATAAATATTTCTGTTCTGTATTTGGGGAAATTATATATAGTCTCATCATATGATGGTGATAACATTCTATCCATTTGATCCTCCATCTCTGGAGGATGTTAAATAAAAGCAACTAAAGTTAAACATTGTTTGAATCAATAGGTCCAAATGACTTGCATTCAGGAGTTTTAAAAGAGCTGGTTGAGGTACTCTCAATAGACCGTTAATGTTGA
Organism: Lepidochelys olivacea; assembly: GCF_965140295.1. Classification (NCBI taxonomy): domain Eukaryota; kingdom Metazoa; phylum Chordata; order Testudines; family Cheloniidae; genus Lepidochelys; species Lepidochelys olivacea. Next base: position 79,590,445 of record NC_140415.1, on the reverse strand, counting down.
TTTTCAATAAGTCTTTAAACAACAGGAAAGTTCCAAGAGACTGGAAGAAAGCTAATGTTGTGCCAATATTTAACAAGGGTACATGGGATTACGCAGGTAATGATAGTCCTGTCAATCAGACATTGCTCCCCGGCAAGATAATGGAAGACTTATGCAGGACTTTATTAATAAAGAATTAAAGGAGGATAATATAATTAGTGTCAATCAACATGGGTTTATGGAAAATAGATCCTGTCAAACTAACTTGATATTTTTTTATGAGACTACAAGTTTGATTATGTTAATACTGGTGATTAATTTACTTAGATTTCTGTAAGGCATTTGACTTGGTACCACATGACACTGATTAAAAACAGGACAATACAAAATTAACATGGCTCATATTAAATGTATTAAAAACTGGCTAACTGATAGGTCTCAAAATGTAATTGTAAACAGTGAACCATGAAGTGGGTGTGCATCTAGTGGGGTTCTGCAGGGATCAGTTCTTGGCCCTACACTGTTTAACATTTTTACAGCTGTCCCACTATAACACTTCAGTTTAGACACTACCTACACTGCTGGAAGAACTTCTCCCATCAGCATAGGTAATCCACTTCCCCGAGAGGTGGTAGCTAGGTTGACGAAAGAACTCTTCCATCAACCTAGCTCTGTCCAAACCGGGGGTTAGGTAGGCATAGCTATGTCTCTCAAGGGTGTGGATTCTTCACCCCTCTGAAAGATGTAACTACACCAATGTAAATTCCTGGTGCAGACCAAGCCTAGGACTCTTTAGGCAGCATCCACATCATTAGATAGGAACACCTGTCCCCACCCCTACTCATTTTCACTGTCATTTGGTATCCCTACCCCTTGCTTAGCAAGTGAGGCTCAGTTAAGGGTGACCCTCAATCAGGGCATGCTAAGAGCACTTCTGATACCCTCTACTCATACAGTAAGAAAAACAACAATTCATTACCCCTACATACAATACTAAAGTGAATTATAACCCAAAATCAGCCAAAAGTGATCACTTTGGCAAAGCAGCTCTGTCTGCTGAACACCTAGGCAGAGTAGGTGTGTCCACGCAAATACAGTCTGCTCCTGAAATCTTTTCCCCCAGTTTATCACTAGATGTCAAGCCAGACAGCTAACATCTATATCTAGATAGATAAAGTGAGTTCTCAGTAGCAGCTGTTTGAGCTATTAAATGGTAATTGCATCCAAGTGGATGATATTCTTCATGAACATTCTGATGTATCAATAAAAAGCTCTTCTTAAACATTTCAAAAGCACATATTCTTTCATTTGTAGGTTTAGGTTTTCTTCAAAGGGAACCATCTTATTACCTTCTTGAGTCAGAACCTTCTAAAAGTGACTCACAAAAGGAGTATTTGATAAAGATCTAAGAATATGGCAAAGCCTTTGATTCATAATGAAATCATTTTGAATCCTTCCTCCACACACAAATGTAAGACAATGTATCTTTTTAAAGAAATATCATCTATTTGGCATACAGCACCAGCATATAGGCCTTCTTTCTCATTTGCTGCTGAAATAAAACCATTGTAGTGAATTAATGCATTATTCCATTGTATATTTCAGGAAGGTGCTCTAAGTCCAATGCTGATTAACACAATAAATATAATTCAGCCTCTCTGTGTTGAAAAGAAGGGGAATACAAGTGCTATTTTCATCTGACAACATGTTAGAGGGTTAAACTGGGCGTATTCCTACAATATGCAGAATTCAGTCATGCAATTCTAGTGAACTGGGAAAGAACACTCATAGAATATAGATTACATGTCATTGTGTCAAAAAAGAAAAGACTTTTTAATTTTGTTTTTAGTTGGATGGTAGACCAAAGAGCACATATTTTTGTTTATTTTAATATATCATGGAAGATCAGTTAAAAAGGAGAAAGATCATTTAATAAAACTGCAGCCATATTAAATATATACCTTAGACTTTACACAAGTAGTGCAGCACTATGCGCATGATGGCTAAAAAATCCATGTGGCCTAGTGGTCTAGATGATCCCTGCCTCCACATATTCTATTATGGTATCAAAACCAGTAAGACAGGGGTGGCCAGGTTATGGCTCCGGAGCCACATGCGGCTCTTCAGAAGTTAATATGCGGCTCCTTGTATAGGCACCGACTCCAGGGCTGCAGCTACAGGCGCCAACTTTCCAATATGCTGGGGGCTGCTCACTGCTCAACACCTGGCTCTACCACAGGCTCTGTCCCCACTCCACCCCTTCCCACCCCCTCCCCTGAGCCTGCCATGCCCTGGTTCCTCTCCCTCTCCGCAGAGCCTCCTGCACGCCACGAAACAGCTGATCGGGAGGGAAGGGGAGGTGCTGATTAGGGGGCTGCTAGTGGGTGGGAGGTGCTAGAAGCGGGGCGGGGGAGGTGATGGGAGGCTGCTGATGTATTACTGTGGCTCTTTGGCAATGTACATTGGTAAATTCTGGCTCCTTCTGTGGCTCAGGTTGGCCACCCCTACAGTAGGACATTGACATGAAAAGCTATATGTTTTCTACCTTTGCCAGGGTTCGCATTCATACACTATTCTCCTATCATGGAGTTCAGGGGTGCCAACTAGACTGATAAGAGGTTATGTCACCACTTGCCCTGCAACCATGAGTGCTTTACAACGCTTTGATACTGTAGCTCTCTGTTTGGGATGCTCAGAGACAGCACCGAGCACACAGGTCACACCCAGAGTGTCTGTGCTTTGCAACTAGCCCTGGCTCAGCAGCTCCAACCCCAGCAGCCAGTCTACAGCCTCGTAGCCCCATTCTGGCTTCTACCAGCCTTGGTTACAAGTGTGCAAGATAACCCTAGCACACTTCCAGTCCCAATTTTTCCCAAAACCATGTGTTCTGCAATATCCAGCCCTCTCCTGGACAGTTCAGAGAAATAATAAGGTTTGTTCCTTTAAAGAGAAAAAAGCCCTTCTCAGCTTACTAACTTAACTATGGTAGAGACACCCTTCACTTTAAACACAGCACTGAGTTGGTTTTTAGTAAAAATAAAACAAATATATTAACAATAGGATATAGTTTAAGTGATGCTAAGTAAAAGAAAACAAAGATAGTTACAAGCAAATAAAAGTGAAAACAAGCATCTAAAAGTCTAAAACTTAATCTAGCAAGGTACAGGTTTTGTTCAAGAAGGTTTCTCTCACCAGTCATTCTTCTTCCCAGCCAAGGCTGACTTTCCCTCAGTCAGAGCCTTCCAAAGAAGTACAAGATGCTTGATTTCCTTGTCTTCCTATGGGAAAGATCTTTGTCTAAGCATGTTTCTCAGTTTCCAGAGACTTCAGTTCCACCTTAGTTTAAGTACTCATCTCTCTCAACTTGCAAGAGCTCTGGCTCTTGGTCAGTCTAGTGATGGATGCCAAAGATGGCTCCTGTTTTTGATTGTATCTTCCAAAGTTCAGTGACTGTGTTTCAAGAAGCAGGATGACCTCATGCTGTTCTTCTCTTCCTGTTGGCTTTCCATCCCCTTGTTGATTTCTATGTGAATGGGGCTTCCATTGTTTTTGGTCACATCTTCCTTAATCTCATTGGAGACATGTAGATAGTTGCCTTCTCTTCTGTCTGGAAGGGAACCTGTTTCTCCCTGTTTGGCCATAAACTTTAAAGCATAATATCATTAAGTACTCATATTTCCTTATATATTGTTAATACATACACTTCAAAATTATATTAATCACCAGTGTGTCATTAGCTTTCAGAAAAGACCTCAATCCATACACTTTTATAATACAGTAATATTGTATACAATTGCTTATCACTTGAGATTCAGCCCCCGCCCCCCACCTAATGTTTACAGACCAGTAAACCTTTCACTGTATTTGTTGAAAAGTAAAACCCAGACCAAGCTTTTCTCTGCTGCTGGAGTATAAACACCACATGGTCTCCTCTCCCACTTGTTACCTTGAAATCTTTGTTTACCTGATATGTAAATGCAGGGCCAGCCCTAGACCAAATGGCGCCCCAGGCAAGGAGTGTCTTCAGCGCCTCCCCTCCATTAGTTAAACTTTTGAATACCTTATTTTTATTACATGTGTAGCCCATTTCGATGCATGATTTGCATGCTTCATTTATCCCTATTATATAAGAGGATACATTTGCACGCTAGGATCTATACATCTGTATTTATTCATACCATATATAAGCAAATAAAAAATCATTTCCTCTAAGCTTATAGAAATGTTTTAATTTTAAGAGTAACTGAAATGTACTAACATCAATAAATTGAACTGTGCACCAACATTGGTTGGACCAGTATTAAATAGTGTTACTGTAGGTGACAGCTTTAGAATGATTAGCCCCAGTCCTTTAGTCACTTTTCTCATCTTTGCCCTCGTGAACTGTAGCACAGTATCAGAGAGATCCAAAGATTGGTCAATGGCATTTTAATTGACAAAATAGCAAGCGATGTCAGTCTCTCATTGGCCATCATCACTCAAAGATACTTTTTAAAGAGCCTGAGCTTTGAAAAGCTGCACTCACCACTTGCGACTATGACCAGCAGCATGAGCAGAATCCTCAAAGCTATCCACACATTAGGAAAAGTGTCCTTCAGCTCTGTATCATGAATGAATTGGAGAACTTGGAGTGGAGAGTTCTTCCTGTGTTGCAAAATGTCGTGGATGTTGTACAATTCAACATAGAAGTCTTTATCATTGACATCTGAACATTCCCCATGTGTCAGTGTCCGGTAAAAGTTCATACAATTGTTCAAGAGTGTTTTCCTGTCTGCCAGCAGTTTACTAAGGTTATACAACCCCCACAGCCCAGATCTTTTTGTAGTGCTTCATTGTCCGAACCTTTCTTCAATGGACACTCGAGCAGGGTCAACGAGCGAGCAAAAACACTCCCTCTTGAATTTTTCTTCCGAGCTTCCCATTACCTCATCTCTGCCCTCATAACTAAACTGTCTCTTCTTCTAATGAATAAAAGTTTCCTTGAATACAGGCTCTACTCCTAAGTTGTCTGCCATTTCTTTGGCAGCAGTGGTAGCAGAGCTTAGGATTGCTGGCCATAAAGCAGGATCTGATGTGGTCATTTTTCTCACTGCTGTTTCTGTCATCATTTAAGGCTGATTTTTCTTTATTGTTTCTCTGCTTTTCATATAAACCAGATTTTTCTTTGTCATTACTTGTCTCCAAGAAACCTGGAAGATTCTCCATCGCTTTCCTCGCATTTCCATTCCTTACCTTTAGCTAAATCTGCTAATTCTTTAGTAATAGGACTTCCATCATTTATGCATCACTCCTCAATTTCCTCTGCATTGGACTATCACTACTGCCTCAAGCCCAGTCTATGTTGTTCTGTTTCAGATATTTTCCCATCAAATTTGCCCCTTGCTGCAAACTAAATTGCAATTGAGCTTTTCACTTCCTATACTGCATTCCTGGAAGCTTCTTCAAGGCATCTTTTATTTTCTACAGGGGAAAACAGGCAGTATTGGGGAAAGCAAATGTCTATGTTCCGCAGTCTTAGAAAGTCATCAAATATTACGTGTTAAGTATGGCAAAAGAAGTAACAATATTCCTTTTATATTGTTGCATGGCTAGGGGTTTGATAGATATCTCTGTCTCATTAAATATGTCCTTTATTAGTCACTACTTACACTCTTCAAGTCTTAAAACACAAGTACACTTTCACAATTACACAATAAAACAAGGTTCACAATATCGCAACTGGGCTCTCACTTCATTTCAGTTCATTCTTATATCTCACTGACTGGTGACACCCTGCCCCTTATATACTCACGAGGGCATGGCTGACAACATTCTAGGAGGTTTGAGGAAAATGTAGTTCTCAGAAAGTCTGGACTGTTCCACAAGATTCTACAAAGGTCCAGAACATTCTAGGAGATTAATGAAAAATGAATTCACATATGGAATACCTGAAACATGTTTCTTCATTTCTTCAAACATTCTATTTTCCCTTTTGCCATCACCAACAAACAGCACCCTGAGCCCAGCGCCCCCCAAGACTGGCTCCCCAGGCAGTTGTCTGGATCACCTGCCCCTAAATCCAGCCCTGTGTAAATGTACCTTCATTGTCTCTGCCTGATAACTAGGCTGCTGATCAGAGAAGCAAACACATTCCTTTGTCTAGGACAGATCTGTTTACCAACTCCCCTTGACATGCCTGGTTTAAAAACACGTTAGTCATAATTCTAGCATATATCCAAAACTCTAAACAAAGAGCTCCAAAGGCTCTCTTCCTCTTGCATCAAGGTTTTCCTCTCACCCATCCAAACACTGGTGGGTGAGGCTTACGGGAATCAGTCGGTTTGTTTCTCAGGATATTGAATGTGTGTCAATAATCAAATTGATGGTATTAGAGGGACTAACCACTGAATTCGCTTTTCTGTTTAGACCAAGCCAAAATCAAGTTTAGGTTTTCTATGTTTGGTCACAATTTTGAGGGCCTGTGTATCTTTGTAGAGGGGTGAATTTATCTGCCTGTTTGGGCAGGGTTGGTAGGAAGGTGTATACATCTCCCAGAGCTGTGTGATGCTTTATTGCTGGTATTTACCAGGGGTCTGGGGTCTAGCTCCATTGTGTTTCTAAAGGTATGTCTACACTGCGATTAAAAATCTGCCACTGGCCTGTGCCAACTGACCTGAGCTCGTGGGGCTTGAAATAAAGGGCCGTTTAATTTGCAGTGTAGACATTTGGGCTCAGGCTGGAGCCTGTGCTCTAGGGCCCTCAGAGGTGGGAGGGTGCCAGAGCTTAGGCTGCAGCCCAAGCCAGAATGTCTACACTGCAATTCAAAAGCCTTTTAGCAAAGCCCCATGAGCCCGAGTCAGCTGGAACAGTCCAGCTGGCTGTGTCTAATTGCAGTGTAGACATACCCTAAAGGTCTTTACAGAGGATAGTGTGAATTTTGTCATCCAACTCCTGTGTCATTTTCGCCTTGGGCTCTGGCAATTAGGCCAAAGGGAGCCTCATGGGTGGGCTGAGTGGCTACAGCCAAGCCTTTTCTGGAAAGACTACATTCATCTCCCTTCTGGTATGATGTTTATTTAATAAAATTGTGGCTTCTTGCACCATAAACTATCCCTAGTTGGTGAGATGTCTTTTTGGGATACCCAGAGCAACAATTATATTGAACCTCATTCTAAACAGCTTCAGTATAGCACCTAACTACAGGTTGGACTAACTGGGTTGGACTAGATGACCTTCTGGGGTCCCTTCCAACCCTGATATTCTATGATTCTAACATGCGTGGTTTCTGAAGCGTACTGTAAAAGGGGCACATACTCTCCTGCTCCAAAATTTAAGTTACTTCACCTTTGTTTGACACAAACATTAAAGGCTTGATCACCTGGCTTTGATCTAGCCCCTAATGAAGGGCGATGGTTGTTCTGCTGCTCTTTGAGCAGCCCAAAATGGAGATGGTGACTCCCTGATAAGCCATCTCATTCTCAGTCTCCCAAGGGCTCTGCAGAGGGAGCAAACTATACCAGGTCTATAACTTGCATAGCATACACTCCCCGATGAACCAACATAGCTACACCCACCAGGACACTGGGTAAGCGGAACCAAGGCTCTGTTCACATTCCACCCACCCCAGCCACCTGTGCAAGAGAGGATGGGACACAGCAGCTCTGCAGAGCCTGCTTATCTCTGCCTGCAGGAAGAGGTGGTACAGCGCAAAGGAAGTAAAGGAATACCCTACAACCCCACTAATCCCTTTGCTGACACACACGGCATGAGCCACAATCTGACCCTAAAGTTGCCAAACATTGCATCTCTTCACCAGGGATTAAAAACTGAGCCTACGTAATATAAATACAAACCAAATGCTAAATTCTGCCCCAATTTATGCTTTGTGTGAGAGCAAAATTTAGACCAGGCATTTCAATGATACAATAAGGGACAGCTACCCTTCCTTTTCCTTAAGATTTCCCTTCCCCACTCATTTTTTTTCTGCTTCTGACTCCTCTCCCCTCCCCATTCTGTTCTGCTTAAACACAAGAGGAAAACAATCACAGAGGGCCAATTTTCTAATTAACTAAAGGTTCCATTTCAGTTATGATGATGAAATTACTTTAATTTACTAGAAGCTCTTATACATGACATGCCACCCAAGAGTCCCCAATTTCCCATTCAGAATTATCCTTGACCCTTTCAGTACGTTATTCATTCTTCCATCATTACAGATTAGAGACTTTAAACAAACCAAATGGTATAGAATTGTATAACAGTTGTGTTCTTCATTAAGAGGTTTTAACACATACAGCTTCCCTTTCTGTTACTCTACTTGTCAATTAAAAGACCTCATGTCATGGCATCGCTGCCCTACTCTATAGGTGGGTACAGGGTGCAGCATTGCTGTGTGCAAGAATCAAAGAGGAGCACATGAAGAAAATCTATCACTGGACAAAGAAGGTTTGTGATTCAGAACTGGTCCAAGGCCATTCTGACAGTAGCTCAAAACCAATTGTGAAGTATCCTTCAGGTATTTCAAATGCCCATTTTCACAAAGGAGTTCATGAATTGCAAATAAATTTGTATTTTAATATTAAACCTGCAGTTCACCAGAAGTCAGAGTTCTGGTCAACACAAGACTTCTAGACTTACCAGACAAAATCTAGATTCCTGCTGCTTTTCACCTCATTAGACTCTCAGAGGGCTTGCACAGTTAGTTTAAATGTATATCAGGGTGGATATAGGGCTGTTCATAGTAGCTGACTTTTGAAAACCCAACCCTTTTTGTGAAGCAATGCTTTCAACAGTGTCTACTCATCATAAATCTGAAAAGGAAAGAAAATGGAAAGATAAGAGAAACAGGGAAAGGGAAGAGGAAGGGGTTAACAGACAGACAACATGAAGAAGCCAAGACTGCTAGAGAAGGATAAGCAAAGGAGAGACAGCAACCTGGAGAGAGCTGACACAGAGTACTGCTTCAACATGCACAGAGTTGATCAAAAGAATGGAAAAGGGAGTAGCTGAAGAAGGAGGACACAGAGGGAAGGAGGGACAGAAAGAGAAGAGGTGATAGAGTAATAATTAATATTTAGTGCTTTTTTACCAATAGATCTCAAAACGGTTTATAAAAAGAGGCAAACATTATCAAACTCAGAATCCAAGACAGGAGATTTAATAACGTGATAGGGGAGAAAAGGACAGTAGATAAGAATGGAAGGAGAATGAAAGAAAAAGGAAGAGAAGTAGACAATAGGAACAGAATGAGAGAAAAAAGGAAAGAGGGGAGCAAAAAAGGAGCAAGAAGAAGAAAAGTGTAAAGAAGAGAAGCAGAAGGGGAAAAGGGAAAGATGTGAACTGTACGCCATGGAGGAGGGGGAGCAGAGAAAAGAGTCTTTGTGAAGCTTTACATTAACTAACCTCTCCATGCCAACTTCTGGCCAAATTTTTAGTTCCTGGCACAATGTTCCTTCAAAAAGGAGATCTTCATAAGAAGGAGGGCAGGAAGGGGAACTGAATCCGCTTCAACAGGATACGGAGCTGCTTTGCAGATTCTACAATAGGCCCAACGGCTGTATTAGCAACTATGAATGTTGTGCCCCATTTACCAAGGGTTTCGACCAGTGGGGCTAGGTATCCACTCACTCCATTGGTCATGGACTTGCCCTTCTCTCCCAGATTTGCAAGAAATGGCAGAATACTGTTCCAACTTGCATAGAAGATGTGGAATCCCCCTGCATGCTGCCTTCTTTTCCAGTCCCATGAATGGAAATGCAGCAGGTTCACCGTGTTCAAGGCCTGGGAATTAGAGGCAGGATCTGGCTCTTAGTGAACTTTATATATATACAAGAAAGACTGATCCAAAGACTGTATCCAAATCTTCACAGCTCTCTCAAAATAGAAAAAACCCTAGTTTAATGGCATGCAAACTTTTTTTTTTAATTACTACAGATCTCTGATCTAACTGCAGCTCAGTTAGAGTAGAATCAATTACCATGTCTAATTTAATATACACACTTCAGGACTCAGCTAAACCCTTTCCACTAGTTTACAAAAACCTTACCACTTTGTAGTCTCAGTTACCTTATATCTGCAGTGTCTTTTTAAAAACCAAACATGTCACAATCAATTTACACCTTCCACACTTCATGTTTTGATTAACTATCTGTCATACACTTTTATTCTTTCATTTCCTTCAACTTTATTTTAACCTAATCAATTTTAATCCTTTGGGGGGGGCAATAACATTGCTTTCCCAAGAGCAGAAAGTAAAGAATGGCAGCAAAAGTGGGAGAATCAGGAATACACATTTACAAGAGTTATTCTTGTGATTTCTCAGTGTTCATTTTTCCATAAGCTTTCCTGTGATTCTGGCACTGAATCACCTGACGGGCTGCACAGCCTTCTCAAATCATGGCCCATAGGCATAGTGCTTTTGAGGATGCTTTATTAAAATGCCCTTAGGTTATAAAACCCAACTTTGAAGTAGAACAGGAGGAAGCTGATTGAGTAAGCGGAAGATCAAAGCAGGTGCTATCCCTATGGCCAACGACAGCTAAAACTTGTTTTTACGGTGGACTTTTTTTGTGAGGCATAATTCCTCATTGAAGGGAGACTGTGGGTGAGACTCCTACAAATAACACCCACCCCTTCTACATAGTTAAAGTGAATCTCCTCTGGCTCACTTCATATTCTTCTTGTAAGTCTATTCTCCTCACACATCAACTTCCATCATTTATTGCTCTTTTCCTTCCTCTATTCCAAAAGCAGGGGCACCATGGTTTTTGTCCAAGAGGTCAAATGTCCCCTACAAATTGCATCATGGTTGAGTCTAACATTTCACCTAATAACTGTTATGTGAAAAATGCCATGCTATTTCTTCTCATTATACTTTGAGAGACAGCCAGAGTGAGATATCCAAATCTGAATAAATAAACCCAGTGAAAAATAATACGCTCTGTTATTTCAATCTGTGGACCACATTCTCATTTACACTAAGACCCCTTTATGCTCCTCGAGTAGTGCACACTACTAGAGGAGCATAAAGGAGCCCTGAAGTGTGCATTTTTCAATGAGGTTGCCAGGTTCACTTTTCTAAACAAAGCACAGTCATTTCTACTGACAAAGTAGTTCATGGCTTGTTTTCACCACCCAAGAGAGGCCCAGGACTGTTTCACAGGTGGCGGTTTTGATAATAGGGATAATATTACTCACCTGCCCATACCACAGGATATAGTGAGACTTATTTAGCATTTAAAAGTGCTTTGAAATCTTCAGATGAAAGGCCTTATTGAAGTGCAAAGTATTAGTATCATTCATTAGTTACCGCAAATCAGATACAGTAGTATATCTAATGATAAAGTTACTCTTCTGTTTGTCTTTGAAAAGCACAACCAGTAGAGGCCCTGGTAGGCAGCTCTTGCATGGATACGCAAATATTATTGCATGTTTGAGCACAGATGCATGTCTTCTCCCCATCTTGCCCCATAATTTATTGACATTTTAAATGACAGTTAAAAATGGTAGAGATATTAATAAAGAGACAATCACTGAGTCTTATCAACATTTTAAACACTATGTTAACAAGGTAGTAAAGTAATCATAAATAATAATAATAAAATACTCTAAACTTTCCACAGTATGCATCCAATGAAGTGAGCTGTAGCTCACGAAAGCTTATGCTCAAATAAATCTGTTAGTCTCTAAGGTGCCACAAGTACTCCTTTTCTTTTTGCGAATACAGACTAACACGGCTGTTACTCTGAAACCTGTCAATAAAATACTTGACTCTTCTACAGTGTCTTCCATCTGATGATTTCAACATGCTTATATTAATAGGTTTACTGTCACATATTTCCCAAGCCTTGGAATAAGGTGTACATCATTTACCAATTTTTGCCAAATGTTTGTTAAGGAAAAGGTTTGTTTGTGAAAAGAGGGAACACTGTTCTCCTACAAACAGACCACTATTAACCCATAACATAAACACTGATTTATTTAAAAGGTCATCCTGGACCTAAATGCTAGTACACTGTGAAAACAAAGGACAGGATGAAGACCCTCAATACACAGCTCAAACAAGGGACCAAATTTCAAGAGTGACTGTTTCAGCTGTGCACGCTATTGATCGTTTGCATGCAATTTAGGTTATCAGTTTTGATGACCTCACTGCCAGTCTGCTAATGCAGCAATTGCTTGGCTTTTTTCTCTGCTCCTCACCTCCTCCTTAAAGAAGGGAGGAGATTCACATATATTTTGCCAGAGACCCTTCATTCATAGACAGCCCATACAGTACATCAAATAAGCAAACAGATCACAGAAACTCCCACTAAAATTTGTCTTAGCAACACCTTTAATGGCTGTTCTAAGGACTGAGCTGTGGAGGGAGAGAGGGGAGGATTAGCTGCAAAGATCAAAAGAAGCAGGTACATCTTTGAAATCTCTTTACACTCCTGTATTTTGTTTATGACCAAAGCCCTAGTGTTGACTATGAAAGCCAGTTTCCATGGATATTTAAATGGCACTTTTATCAGACATATCAGACTGACACACTTTGATATTTAGAAGTCTTGCAAGGTCACTTTGCAGCCACCAGTGAATCCATTTGTTTCTAGCAATCAACGGGTTTTTTTTTGTAAAAGGACAAGAAACGTTTGCGGGTTGTCAGTGTGACCAAAGTAGAAATACACTGAAAATGTGAAGCGTTGAAGGATTCACCATGTCAGTAACCTGTGACTCAAAAAACCTAAATCCCTTGTTATCCATCCTTCTCCCTCTTCTGCCACCCACTAACTCATATACACTCTGTTACAGGGCAGGCTATGGTTAGTTTTGTTCAGTTAAACGGTTGAATACATTAGAGCATACAGCACCTTTTTAATGATCATATCCCTTACAGTATTTCAGGGTGCATTGAATCAGGCAATTTTCACAGGTATCATCATATCATGAATCTGGGCCTGAGTAGGGTGACCAGATGTCCCAATTTTATAGGGACAGTCCCAATTTTGGGGTCTTTTTCTTATATAGGCTCCTATTACCTCCCACCCCCGTCCAGATTTTTCACATTTGCTGTCTGGTCACCCTAGGCCTGAGACATAAGCAATAAAGGGCACACTGACCCCCAAACCTATTGTCAGTATACTACTTCCCAAATTATACAGGTTCACAAGTACTTAGTACACTCTTCAAAAATTCAGCTTTTTGTGCGCTTACTTATTACTGCAAGAATAAAACCCCAATCCTGCAAACACTTTTACATTTGCTTAACTTTACTTCCATGAGTAGTCTCACTGAAATCAATAAAACTATCCATGCAGTAAAGTTAAGCACATGCACAGGTGTTTGCAGAATCAGGGCCTGAGATTAAAACTGTGCCACAGTTTCTAGACTGCCAAAATACAACATTTTGTTCCTTTAATTCAAGTTTCCTATCATCACATGCAAAAAAAAAAAAAATTAACAATAGTAAAAGCTGAAATAAAATTATTGGACAGGAATTAGCAGTGATGAAAATGCTTTCAAAGTAATGCTATGACTCTGAAATAGCTATTATAAACATTTGTGCTTGCTATGGCTTGCAGTAAAATTTTAAAAATAGCACTTAAATATGCATGTTAATAACATCCAGAAGGCATTTCTTTCAAGCCTGTTTGGGCTGTTGAAGGGTTTAATTTAACCACAGCATTCATTTATGTCTAGCAGTTAGAAATTTCTTTTAAGCTCAAAGGAACTGAGAGTTGTAGCTATGATCTAATTGGTAAGGAATGAAGAATGTTTTTCATGTTTTATAGACAACATGAATCCTGATCATTTTACAACAGTAAATTATAGAGTGCTCCACTCACTATGTCTCCCTCTGGAAGCACGGGCCTATATCTCATTAAACTATAAAAATAACTTGCAGTATTCCGCAGCTCCTAGAAAGCTACCCTGCCAAGGTGTGTTATTTTTATATCACTAATGCACATTCACTAGTCATTACCGAACAAGTTAGGTTCTTTATGGTCTCAAACTAAATTAATTTATAGCTACATCTACATGTCAGAGGGGACATATGAGGAACCCAAACTACTATAGAGAACAATAACTTATTATTGATTTTCAGCTCTTTTTTAAAAGCAGCTGCAATTCACTGGTTTCTTAGTTCCTTCCTCTATAGTACAAGTGATCTATACAGCACTGGTGACATGACAAAGTAGCTCCTGTGGGTAAGGTAAAGGACATAAAAGTCAGGAGTACATTGCTGCCTTGTAGCTTAAGACAAACTGCATGTCATTGAAACACAAAACAGAAATGACCAGAGGTATTTAAAAAAATGGATTCTGCAAAATACATCCCTTACATTAATAATTTTCCTTTGAAAATAAAACTTATTACACATTTTAAAAAAAACTTTGCATGATAGTTGTGTTAAAATGTGCATTGCCTAGCTGAATTTAACTTTGAAAGGGTTAATACTCTCATGAGACAAAAGATAATTCTTTAATCAAACTGTAGTATCTTGATTTTCTTTTGTATTCAAAACAAACATTGAAAGGCAAGTGCAATGACATTGCCACTACAACCTGTCAACCTGTGGAATAAGGACTGTCAACCAAAAAAGATATTGGCGGGGTGGGGGATTGAGGAAAGGGAGAAGAGAAGAGAAAAAAGAAAAAGAGCAACCTAAGTAACAAGCAAGACTAAAGTCCAGCACTAGGAGCAGCTTTTCAGGGGGTCCCTTCCTGGACAGGCAAGAGGAACAAGTCGTCTTCTCCTTTGAGGCAGGGAAGTTTACCATTAACTGTTCCCTTCTCAGCAGAGCAGCTTAAATAAACATAAAAAGGTTCCCTTTTAAGAAGGGTTCAGTAAAATAGCTAAAGCCCTACCTCAGATTGGGTGGAGGAATTAAAAAAAAGAAGAGAGACAGGGTCTTCACTACATGCAGCGCTCTCTGCAAAAAGAAGACCAACCCTTTTTTTAGAGGCACCCCATCTCCTACTGAAAATTATAGCCTCCTCTGGTTTCTTCTTGGTTAGCACCAGTGTCAGCACTGCCTTATTCCATTATCCCTCCTCTGTCAGCTCTTTTCCCCAAGCCTGGCACTGAAAATAGAAGACTTTTTTAGACTGGGTTTTCCTTTTCAACTCTTGGAATGGATTTAAGCAACCCCAAAAGTGGGATATAGGCACCCTGTCACAATCAGTTTTCATAAGAATCCTTTCCTCTATTTGACATCTTCTTTTCCATCCAGACAAACATTCTCAACCATGGCTGTAAACAGTAGTAGTATTTCAGGTTCCATAGTGTTTCTAGTGCCGATTCAAGCCTCTGGCCTCAATCTTTAAGGCTCTTGGTGAGCTGGTGCCCAACTATGAGACCACCTTTCCTTCTAAGGAAGAGACCTGCAACTCTTTAGGACACACACAGCTGACAGTGCCACAGATGAAGTTCCCAAGATCCAGAGATAAGACAGTACCCAGAGCACCTGTCCATGAAACAACATATTTGAAAAGACAAGAACAAGTTTGAGCTTGGTGAAAGCTTTCCCACAACATCTGAAGCCAAGGAATGACAATATTAGATCAGCAAATTGTAAGGAAAAATGGCAGAATCCATGAAAGCAAAGTGAAGAGTCAACTATTGAGTTTCCTATGGACTCTATGCATTAGATTGTTGCAGCCATTACCTGGTTGTGCAGGGGAGTAGGGTTCCCCTAATTACCTTGCTCAGATTGTGACTTTGGCCACAGGAGGTACTTACCTGATGCTCTTCTCCCACCCTTGCCAACAGGAGGCTGAATAACCCTGATCCTTTCTCTCTCATTAGTCAGGGGAGTAGGACTTGCTGTAGTGGAGAATAAGCTACTTTCCAAGAATGGGTAAAGGCCTGGATCTACAAAGGGACTTCCATGAACCTAGAAAATCACTGGAACAACAATGGGTTCCACAAACTTGACTAAATTCTGGAGGAAATGCATGGGGAGAGATAGGCAGCTAAGAATGGGATCCACAAAAGCCAAAATGTGAGGCAGAGAGGCGCCTAAGCTAGTCAATGGGAGATGCCAAAGAGGGAGGCATGTCCTAAGCCGCACCATTCTCACAGAGTTTGGTGCCTATCTCTGCTTGCAATCCCCAGCCAGGAACCCCTCTTGGAGTCAAACACTTTAGGCACCTAAGTCATTTCTTGCAAGGAGGAGTTAATTGCCTAAGTCCCCACAAAATGGCTGGTGGGGGTGGCCTCCCTTTTTTAATCAAATGCATATCTACAAACTAGGGTATAACTGGCTGGATGGTAGTACTGCTGAAAAGGATCTGGGGGCTATAGTGGATCACAAATTGAATACATCAACAGTGTGATGGACTTCCAAAAAAAAGAATTAAAATGTCATCTGTAAGACATGTGAGGTAATTGTCCCACTCTACTGAGCTCTGGTGAGGCCTCAGCTGGCATACTATGTCCAGTTCTGGGCACCTCACTTTAATAAAGATGTGGACAAATGGAAGAGAGTCCAGAGGAGAGCAACAAAAATGATAAAAGGTTTAGAAAACCTGACCTATGAGGAAAGGTTAAAAAACCTGGGCATGTTTAGTCTTGAGCAAAGAAGACTGAATGGGGACCTGCTAACAGTTATCAAATATGTTAAGAGCTGTTATAAAGAGGATGGTGATCAATTACTCTCCATGTCCAGTGAAGACAGGACAAGAAGTAATCTGAAGCAAAGGAGATTTAGATTAGATAGTAGGAAAAGCTTTCTAACCATAAAGAGTAGTTAAGCTCTGGAGTTGGCTTTCAAGGGAGGTTGTGGAATCCCACCATTGGAGGTTTTTAAGAAAACATGTCAGGGATGGTCTAGGTACACTTGGTCCCCCTGAATGCAGGGGGCTGGACTACATGACCTCTCAAGGTCCCTTCCAGCCCCACATTTCTATGATTCTTTAATCTTTAGCCCAGTGGTTAGGGTATTTAGCTGCCTCCAGGTTCGATAGCCTAGCAACTCAACTTAAAGAAGCCTTGACACCTGCTCAGTCTCTATGGATCACAGTGTTGTTCCTGTGCTTTTCTAGGTGCCTTCAAGTTACGATGCTAAGTGTTGCAATGCCTAAGTCCCTTTGTGAATCTGGCCCAAAGAAATTTACCCTTCCCCACCTGCCTTGCCTCTGAGCAAGTAGGCAGCAGAGGAAGAATTGTGACTGAGGTCACAACTCATTTGCTGGTCTGCTACTGGGCGTCACACATATTTTGTACAAGTACAGAGGCATATTTTGGAAGAGTAGGCCCCCAAAAATTCTTTCTTCAACATTGTTTTACTTGGATGACGATATCATATGGCCCTCTGTCTCTCCTGTAATAGGGACTCCATCGATTATCACGAAAAGAGAGAGCTTTATTTAAAATCTTAAAGTTGTGAGGCATCTGATTTTCTTTTGTTTGATAACACAAATGCTGCAAATGCTACCGCTGCAACTTTCGGAAGTACACTCTAAAAATAACCATATTTTTAACCATATTTTTTTTAAATGTGAAAACGTGATCTGTTTTTCCTGTGGTGAAGAAGGAAAAGTATCACTCAGTTAAAAGTATGTGAATAGCAAAACAGAGTTTGGATAAGAACCACAGTGTTAATCTTTGTATCCAAGAGATGTGTAGATTCATGGGAGTGGCATCCAACCACATAATAAAAGTTATAGACAGCTATAATTACCCAAAGCACATAAGTACCAACATGACATAAGAGAAAATACACATAAATTTAGGAAAACTTGATTAATATTGGCTCAGCATTATAAAGCATAACCATCAAGTATGATCCAATGTAATTATGGTTTGCAAAACTGTAATTTACTCCAATTTGAAAAGGCAATGATACAGGATGTCATAAAAATATAGAGATGCTGCCACCAAAATCATATCAGTACTTCAGCTCTTATATTTTATATTTCATTTTCTGTAAGCCAGTAGATTTGTAATCTATCTGAAAATTCATGCACGAGTCTGAAATAAGTCCTATTCCAGCTGAGCTAAATGTCTGTTGAATTTTAATGAGACAGACTGTCTCTTTTAATATGTGTTTTTGTACAAACTGATTATATTAAAGTATGCTGTAATTGAATTATATGATAGGCTATTATTTAGGAGTTACTTGTTATTTTATTTCTCTGCATAAACATTGTGATTCCTAAATATTTTAAGCAACATGCTTTGAACTAGAAATAGGTAAATTACATAGAGTTGTGAATTCTTCATGTTATTAAAAAGTGAAGGAAGACTTCATTTAAGGCTGTTTGCCTTTTTATTTGTATTTTCATTTCCCCCTATGTGGAATGGTCTTGAACCCAGCGAAAAACAGAAGGTCAAAGTCATTTAATGTCAGTTTAGTCCAAAATAAGCTGCCAGCTTATTGTCATTAGAGATCACTTTTTTTAAAGGTCCAAAATTCTTCATGTAGTCCATATTAACAAACCACCCACAGAGAATTCTGCCCAGTTTCACACAATTGGCTGTCTCTGCTCATGAAATTTCAACTCTGAGTCAGAATGGAGAATGTATTTTCCATAGCCTATGGGAAGGGAGCTCATTTTGGTGGCTGCCTCCATTCAATCTGTCATTTTATGAACAAAGAAGAACTTACATTTCCCCCCCCCCAATGCTACCAGTTCACTCATTTTCAATCAGATGAATATTCTTTCAGTGCAAGACACCCAAGTAATAAAAATGCAAAAATCCCTGGCTAGAAAGATATTTTAGTATGTAAATCGTGCTTCTGAGGACTAAGATGTAGCTTCAGCAAGCATTATAAGAATCAAAAGCATTGCAGCAACAGGTTGCTAGGTCTCAAGGGAGATGGTGAAAGAGGATACCTAATTCTGAGTGAGTCTTGTTAAATTAGCACATGTATCCAGGACCACAGTAATCATTGGCCCAACTCCACCGGTGTCACTAAAACAAGCCATCATTTCTCATGGATGTACATTACCCACAAAAATTGTAAGACAAATGAAAATACAAAACACCTGCATTTACACTGCAGTATGCAAGATAAAATTTAATCAGCCCTCATCTGGTATAATATGATCCCAAGTAGGGGATCAGGAAGAAAAGTCCCCATAATTAGGTTATCAAACGGATTTTAAGCATCCACCATTTTCAAAGAAAGAATAACAGACTGGATGTATTGACAACTCCTGTGTGACAGTTCTTATTGTTGTGACAGTAATCAGACAACAAGGCAGAAGAGTTCTGGAGTGATAAATGATGTTAAGAGGAAAACAAGCCATTTAGCTAAAGGAAGTCATTTGCTTGCTATATTAATGAATAAATATTTTATAATAAACTCATCTATTCAGAACATCTGTGATTCTCTCTGAATATGTAGACAAGGTAGATAAATGTAATACAATTTTCATTAAACCAACAAATAATTTATAATATACTGAAAGCTTTTGACCTCCCAAAAGTCCATTATTCAAGTGTTGGCAGTAAAATCCAAAATTAAAAATAACATACATTGCCTTGTTTATTGTCACCTGCACTACTCCAGCAGACAAAGATTTTTGTTACACAGGTTGTTTTCCATCAAAGGCTGCTAGGAGTGATCTCACATTCCTTTTAATTTAGTATAGCAGATATAATAGATCAAATAAAGATCAGAGAGGGAGGATGAGGGTAGCCTCAATAAAAGGTTATTTTTTAAAAAAGAAAACTTGATGCATTCCCATAAGGAAACAAACTCTCGAAGTTGAAAACAGTAAAGCATTTTGTTTCATCTCAACTTTTGTAAGAAGGTGGGATTTTGTGCCCAAATAGTACCACTTTTCAGCAACACTGTCACATTTCTGTTTGAGGCAAATCCATCAAAATTCATCATTTCCTCAGTACTGTATTCAACAGGAAAATGAAAATTTCCTACTGGATAAAATTTGCAAAGACAGGCAATAGCATATGATTTTGAGTTTGAAAACATGTAATAAAAACTAGTAGTTTTGTTAACTGACAGGCCTAGATAACCTGAGCAGAGGTAGACAGATTAGATTGGACAGACATAACCTGCATTTCTAGATGCACACTACCCTGTAAACTTTTGGGGTCAGGAATGGTCTTTTTGTTCTGTGTTTGTACAGTGCCTAGCACAATGGGGCCCTGGTCTATCACTGGGGCTCTTAGATTCTACCACAGTACAAAGTAATAATGATAATTTACTGTGTGTCAATAGCTGCATCAATAGCACACAGACATTTTCATACATAATCACACTTGTCTCCTTTCTTTACATCAGTGTACCTCCATTATCTTAAACATGGCTACTCCTAATTTACGCCATCATAAATTAAATCTTAATCCAACTCATACCATACAGATGCCATGTAATTACTTCACTACCCCTTTCCCTAACCTAACTCCTTCTCAAAAATCCTGGAAAACCAGATGGGCATTGCAGAAAGTCAGCTTAGTCAAGGCTTAGCTACCCAGACAACTATTTCAGAATAGAAAAGGAGGTCTTGTGGCACCTTAGAGACTAACAAAATTGTTTGTTTATTTCTTTTTATGGATACAGACTAACACGGGGGCTACTCTGAAACCTGTCATTATTTCAGAATAGCTATTCCTTATGAATGCCTTGTGCACATGCTCTAATTCTGAAATAAGCGCATCTACCCATGGATGTAATCAGGAATAGTTAATTAGTTTTAAATTCAAACCATCTCTTATTCCAGATTAATTTTCATGTGTAGACAAGCCTTCAGGCTCCGTTGATTAAGGTGGGAAACAGGTTCCAAAGTCGAGTGCCCATTCAGTGAAATCCTCTGCCTGCAGCCCCTTTACATTTATACCAGTAGGCTATCAGCTCAAGCACCTTAGGCTGGCCTCAGCTGTCAAGGTGTCCCATGAAGATAGATGTGATCACTTATGGAGGCACAATAGGGAGCATTTTTCTGTTCTGCATCCATCTCACTCCCCTGTCTAAAAGCAGAGCAGGATGGCAAGAAGAGGTAGAGAAGTGCAGAGTAGGACTGGTTGAAAAATCAAATTTCATTACATGAAAAATTTAAGAAAAGATTAACATTTTTATTTCATTAAATATTTTCATTTTATCTATTTTTCAATGAAAAACTGTGTTTTTTCTCCATTTTCTCTCCCTTTGAAAAGTTTTCCTCCCTTCTCCAGCTTTATTTTTTTCAGTTTTTTGACACACCCCTCCTTTTCTAATGAAAAAAATGTTTCGGTTTGAATTGTTTGTCAAAAATGGAAACATTTCAACAATCAAAAATATTCTACAAAATTTTTCAATTGTTGGAAAACAGTTTTTCATTAACAAAAGTTATAGTGCCAAAAATTCAGTCATGGTATAGACTAGTGCAGTACCTTTGAAATTGCTATGCTTATACTGTATTTGACCCATAAAGTACATAGTGTTTACAAGTTAAGGCAGATATAAATAATATTCAGTTAATTAATCATCTAACAAACCCTATGGAGCTCCAGCAAATAGTTCATAGGTATGGGCTTTATACCATAGCTGAGGTATTTAATATGTGTACTGAGCCATGATATCTTATCTTTGAATATTTGCTGGTATGCTATAGGGTTTGTTAGATGCTTTCATGATTTTCAAATGGTTTGAGAGATAATATACTCACATTTTATTTCATGCACAAGCAGAACAAAACGGGAATAGAAAAGGAGTACTTGTGGCACCTTAGAGACTAACCAATTTATTTGAGCATGAGCTTTCGTGAGCTACAGCTCACTTCATCGGATGCGCATCCGATGAAGTGAGCTGTAGCTCACGAAAGCTCATGCTCAAATAAATTGGTTAGTCTCTAAGGTGCCACAAGTACTCCTTTTCTTTTTGCGAATACAGACTAACACGGCTGTTACTCTGAAAACGGGAATACAAACTTAAACCTTCTCTCTCAATTTTGGTACGCAGGACTGGGTAGTGGGTACTTCTCCAGTGAAACAACAGGTCATACTTATCCATGTTTACATTTCTGTTAGTTATATACTGCATTTGTATAGTAATTGGTCCTGCATTAGCAGTGGTCTACACACTGTGGCAGTAGAAATATGCAAGATTCTGTCATAATTGTGCAGTATATACAGTATATGACAGTCCCTGGGAACAAATAAATCTAGGAACAGCATATAAAATTGCCATTTGGAAAAATTCAAGGACAAACTTTTAAATAGGTGAGACTAAGGGAAACAGAATATTTTCCACAACTACTCATGTAAATCCCTTTTGCATTAATTAGAACAATCCACACAGGATGAAATGTATGTCTGTAAAGAACCAAAAAATGGTATAGTTATGAATAATATATAGTTTAGATTAATACTTTTCTATGGGTTTTTCATCAGTGATTGGTCATATGGCATGTTTCCTGCTCCCTCACTGGATGCCAGCCTTTTCAGAGGACAATGGCAAATAACTAATGGAGAATAGCTAATCATGCACCTTACAAAATTTGGTAGAAAATTTGTGAAACTTTAGGGATGTGTATACATTGTCACAAATAGCAGCAGCCTTACAAATATTTGCAAATAATTAATAGTATAACCCCCCTTAGACAGAAGCAAATCAAACTCAAGATATTTGTTAGCAAATATATTCATTTTCCCATTACTGAATCAGCTGTGCTGACCAGCTGTAATACACCAGAGGCCTCAACAATGTAGGCTTCCCAACACTGCTATGCCCATGAGATTCCTGTTCTCTGTGGGTAAAAGCATATCTGAATTTCTAAGCCCATTCTGTCCGTTATCGAGATTGCCAACCAGCATGGTTCTGATGATATGGACTGCTACTGACAATGAACTGGATTAAGTTCAAATCATTTCCAGAAGTTCAGTAATGGAAATAGTTTTTTCTAGAACCACTGAGTCACAGATGAAAGGCTTTATTACCAGTTTTCAATTGCCTGAGCCATCTAATCCCCCCAAATTGAACTCTTACTAATATGATGAAGGTATTATCTAAATACATATATAGACTCATACAATCTTTCACAAAATTTTATCAGATATTTTCAAACAGAAATATTAAGTAGTTAAAGAAAGCATTGTTAAAGTGTGTTTTTGAAGGAAAACAAAGAAAACAGCCTGAAGGCAAAAAAGAGAAGGAAAGTTATGTTCAGTTAAAACTGCTTTTTTCCTCTACAGAGGGACACATTTAATATGCTTTGCAGACTGTAAATTGAGATTTAAATTAAATAAAACACAACACATATAGATGAATGTTTTTAAAATGAAAAATGCTCTGACAATTTAATTTCTATGTTATTGACTATATTTTAGATCTAATTTCAAGTACTTTTTTTTTTAAATATTTACATGTTGTCATTATTGGCCCCCAAAGCAATTTACTTGTGAGCTGTTAACATGAGCTGGAAAGCAATTAACATAAAAATCTGAAGCCTGTATTTTCATTTTTAAGACTTCAAAGTGTAGGAGTCATCTGAAGACACACACACCTACAACTGCAAACAAATTAAAGGTGTGTAAGAGTGTAGTTATTAAAAACCTAAAAATAAAAGGTGTAGTACCAGTAACAAACATATGAGAATTGCCTACATAAAATAATTAAAAAGTCAGGCTTTTTCAAATATATTTGATTGCATCAGGTTACATTATGTCCTGTGACATGAATTAACCTGACATATGCATAACAGCATACACAGGAGACAACACTGAATTAAAAAATGATTGGCTGTGCTAATTAGTATATTTAGCACTTGGGAAACAGGAAGGGAGGGAAAAGAACATATTATACAGAAAAATGTATTTGAAGAACTGATCCGGATTTTGCTCCACCAGAATGAAAAGAATCTCGGTATCATATATCTCTGTACTTCTCATTGTCCCATTTACAAGATGTTAATGGCTGCTTCATGGTGTCTCCTATCCTATTCAGAGCGCCTGTTACTCTCTAAGGTGCCACAAGTACTCCTTTTCTTTTTTAGAGTTCTCTATTCATTCAGATTCATTCTAGAACACTCAGTTTTACTTTCACTTCTAAACAGAAAACTCATAACTCAGATTGATAGTATATTAAAATAGTTCTTAGCTATGAGTATACCGCTGAGAATATTCCCATGCAAGTAGTGGGCACCTTCACCTCCCATTGACTTCCATAGCTGTTGAGGGCATTTACCTTGTCAAAGGAGCTATGGACCACACAAGATCAGGCCCACTATCTCATTCCTTTTTTGCCCCAGCACATAAATACGGAAACCAAGAGATTATAGGGGTAACATCTTTGTTAGACACAAATATGCCTATGACAAAAATATGTTAGAGAGATAATGTTCTCTAGCAAATGTAAAAAGGTGAGGCTCCTCATTATAATTATAAACTACCTTTGCAATGCAGTCCTAGTGTCCAACCCTGGTGCCCCTCCAGTTCCACTGAGGTCAAAGAGAGCTATGTGCATAGAGAGCCAACAGATTCAGGCCTTTCATTTAATAATGGTGAATTTTTAAAGAAGTTACCAGTATCTCAAAAATATTAGAACTTAGGAATTGCCCACACAATTGCCCACACATATGCTTATCAAAGCAGTCAACTTCTTCGAACAACAATTCCACTTTACGCTGAAGACAGAGAATCATCTACTTAGCATTTATTGACTCCAAACTTGTTTGGTAATAGTTCCAAAATGCCTTTTTAAAATATTTTTCAATATAGCTACAAACTACAGTGAAACTGTAACTGTCCAAATCTATGGGACACTTCCATCTTTTAACTCAGTTAAGCAATCTCTAATAGGAAATGTTTCTGCCCTGGTATTTGGTAAACAGCCCAGGATGTCAGTCTGCATGTTGCTCATCTATTGATAACACTACTTACAAAATGCGTAAATTAAGACCATTCTGATACTAATGACTTGTAGATTGAAATTGGCTGCTATATTAAGCATCTCACAACATGGAGGTCATTTCTATTTCACCAAAATCCCTAAGAGAATGCAATAGTCTCAGTTTTTTTAGGGACAGAAATTATTCAGTTAATGGTTGATTTGAAATTGCAAACTTATATGGAATTAGCAAACCATTCATAGCTGAAAAATGCAAATATGACACAAGGGAGACACTAATGATTGTGACTTGTTGACCTTTCCTTTCTGAATGTGTGAGGTGACTTGGAAATAACCTTACAATGTCTGTTCATATTAATTCATAATCATAGCTTTGTTAAGATTTGACATTTCATATTTTTGCACAGTAGCACAATTAAGTTAAATACTCATCATGGGTACATTGTGAATCAATGCTCTTCTCCAAAGTTCCCAATATACAACCCAATTCTTATTCCTCCTGAGAAAAAAAATACTAGTTCATAATGTAATGACAAATGAACTTAATCAGGTCACTACTGGCTATATGTTATTATTTGCAAAGCAGCCTGGCAAAATTCTACCCACCCACTGTATGATTTTTTTTTGACAAACATGAAATATTCATTTTTTTCCAATATCAGAAACTATAGTAAAGGGAGGGTGAGTAGAATCTGTTTATTGGCTACTACATTTTCATGATTGTTTTGCAAGACTAATCTAAATAAAAATTAAGATTTTCATGTAATGAATAGAACAGGACAACTATTGCATAATCCATCCACTATCATTCAGCCCCAGCATCTGGCAGTCAGAGGCTTAAGGACAACCAGACCATAGAGTTTAATTCCTGACCATCTTGGCTAATAGTCCATGGACCTATTCTCCATGAATTTATCTAATTCTTTTTTGAACTCATTTATAGTTTCAGCCTTCACCACATCCCCGGGCAATGAGTTCCAAAAGTCCGCGCACCTCATGAAGTAAAGGCTGAGAGAATATTGCTGCATTATTTCATCATGCATCTTCGAGTTTTGCACCTTGGTTGACAGAGATGGATCACGTCAATTAAATCACATAGGACTTTATATATCATTATAGCAGCAGTCACCAGATGACAACTGTTACACATAGTCTTACAAATTCTTTTTCTTAGCATGTGAGCACTGTTTGATCTTAGAAGAAATGTATTGTTGTTAGTTCTCTGGTATAGGATTCATAGAATCATAGAAATTCAGGGTTGGAAGGGACCTCAACTCCCAGTCCCAGCTCTGAGGCAGGACCAAGTAAACCTGACCTGTGTTTGTCTAACCTCTTCTTCCCTCCAAGAAAAGGGATTCTACAACCTCCCTTGGAAGCTTTTTTTCCAGTGTTTCACTATCCTTATTGTTAATTTTCCCCCCTAATATCTAATCTAACTCTCCCTCATAGCAGATTAAGCTCATTGCTTCTTGTCCTATCTTCAGTGAACATGGACAAAAATTAATCATCATACTCTTTATAACAGCCCCTAACATATTTAAAGACTGTTTTCAGGTTCCGCATCAGTCTTCTTTTGGTTTTTGTTATCCTTCCGGTTTTTTATCCTTTCCTCACAGGTCAGGTTCTCCAATGCTTTTATCATTTTTGTGGCTCTCCTCTGGACCCTCTCCAGTTTGTCCATATCTTTCTTAAAGTGCAGCACCTAGAACTGGATACACTACTCCAGTGCCAAGTAGAACAGAAAAATTACCTCCCACGTCTTATATATGACATTCCTGTAAATACATCCCAGAATTATATTAACCCTTTTGGCAACAGCATCACATTGCTATCTTATTTTCAATCTGTGATCCACTACAATGCCTAGATCCTTTTCAGCAGTATGACTGCCTAGCTAGTTATTCCCCATTTTGTAGTTGTACATTTGATTTTTCCTTCCTAAGTCTAATACTTTGGACTTCTCTTTATTGAATTTCATTTTGCTTATTTTAGACTAATTCTCCAATTTCTCAAGGTAGTTTTGAATACTAATCCTGTCCTTCAAAGTGCTTGAAATCCCTCCCAGCTTTGTGTCATCCACAAGTTTTTATAAGTATACTCTCCACTCTGGTACCCAAGTCATTAATTAAAATGCTAAATAAGTACTGACCCCTGTGGTACCCCACTAGATATTCCCTCCCAGTCTGACAGCCAACCATTTATAACTGCTCTTTGAGTAAGGTCTTTCAACTAGTTTTGCACCTACTTTAAGAACTTGCAGCACTTGCAGGACCATAGAGGTTCTGGGCCACTGACACCTCTGCTTTGTCACAGGAGGCTTAGAGCATGCTCCCACAGGGGAACCTTATGAGGCTGGGCTCAGCAGGATGCACCACCCAGCAGGACCTGAGTGGCAGCCCCTCACAATGCACTGATTGGCCAATACCAGTACTTAAACCAGGAAGCTATGAAGGGGAGCTGTCTGAGCAACAACACAGACTGCCTGCCTGCCTCTTCTCATGATAGACCCTAGGCTCTGGCTTCCAACCCTGGTTTGTCGACTTTGCTTTTGACTGCTGTCTGTAATTTGGCACCTGACCCTGATCTCCTGGTCACCTGACCCTGCCTGCTTCCTGATGCCTGATTCTTGGTCTGGTCACTGGCCTGTCTTACACTCTGACCTCCTGGGATCTCACTCCCAACTCTTCATCTGACCACTAGGTCTGACTGCCCATGTCCCAGTTATGACACCCACCTTACAATAATTTCATCTAGACCATATTTGTCTAGTTTGCTTATGAGAATGTCATGTGGGATTGTGTCAAAGCCTTACTAAAATAAGATATCACATCTACTACTACTCCCCACCCTCATCCACTAGATCAGTAACCCATCAAAGAGGAAATTAGGTTAGTTTGGCATGACTTGTACTTGACCAATCAGTGTTGGCTATTATAGATGGTATAAAGTTACATGGCAGGTGTAAGGTAGTGAAAAAATGGGGTTAAGTGGTATGCAAAAAATGGGTGATATGAAAAGGAGGCACATAAGGGTATAAGGCAGGAAGATCAAGTAACTCTTCAAGTTTCACTGTAATGGACCCTACAAAAAATCCCTATTAAGTATTTCTGCAAAACCACTTGGGGAGGGGTGTGCATCTACAATCACTCCTCACTTTTTAAGAAAATTCCTTGTAAAGTTGGACTCATTCAAACGTCCTAAAAACATCAGGTTAAAAATCAAGGTAAACATGTGCCTAAAAATGAAATGCAGTAGTGAGTATTTCAGGTGAAGAATGCTCAGGGAAAGTAAAAAGTTCCTTCACTGGTGAAACATCTCAAATGAAAAGGTTTCTACTTAAACAATAGCTTTGGGTTTTTTATTTATTGGTAAGGCTACAATTTAGTCACAGGTACTTTTAGTAAAAGTCATGGACAAGTCATGGGCAATAAATAAAAATTCACAGCCCGTGATCTGTCCATGACTTTTCCTAAAAATACCTGTGATTAAATCTTGGGGAGCGGGCACTGGGTGGCATGGGGGGGCTGCTGCTGGGGAGGGGTTTCTGGAGGGGTCATTGCTGGGGGGAATTTCTGGGGGGTTATGCTCCCAGGGGCAATGGCACCCGGGGACTGCTGCCCAGGGCCACGGACTGCAGCTGCTCTGACTGGCCACCCGGGGACCACAGCAGCTCCGGTCAGCTGCCCGGGGCCTCCAGAGCAGCAGCTGGTGTGGCTGTCCACGGGGCCACTTGAGCACTGGTCACTACAGAAGTCATGGAGGTCACAGAAAGTCACAGAATTCATGACTTCCGTGACCTCCATCACAGCCATGGAGCCCTATTTATTGGTACTGTAAATGGAGATGAGACTGAACCAAAACCCAGTTCCAGATTAGGATCTGAGTTTACTGTTTAGTCATGGGAAAGTCTGGATTTGGGTCTGGATTTTAAACCTGTTTTTGGTTCTCTATATAAAATGTGAAATTCAGTTCCTGAAAGATGACTTGTTTTTCCCCAGGGCCCATCTCCAATACTAAAGATTATTTCAAACAGCTTTAACTCAAAACACCTTGCTGTGGCGATGAATACAAAAAATCCCCACCACATGTTTACAGTAGAAAACCTAACCCTGCTCCAAAGAGGTTCATTAAGACAAAGAAATACCATGTTCACAAATTCCTTTCTCACTTTTTTTCGGAGACAGCAGAGGAACAGCAGAAAACAAGGAGCCTGCCTACACGAAAACAGTGGAGCCTGGAGGAATGGTGTAGAATGAGAAGAGCACAGCCACAGCATCATCCACACCTGGAGAAATGACTAAGAGTAGCCCAGCAGCATAACAGCCCATTCAGACTGACCCTAACAGCACCGCAAGAGGTTCACTATAATCTGGTAGGGAGTTTCAACTGGCCTGACCAGTTCAATGTACACCGACTTACTAATGTCATAACTTGTATCTAAAAGGTGTCATGTAAGATATCAATAGAAAGCTAATAATATATTGATCATTAAGATTGTATGGTAAAGGTATGGAGGACAAATTCAAAACTACAAACATATTTGGAATTTTATGTTTTATAGTGTGTCTAACAGGCAGGACTGAAGTTATCCCTCCCTTGACAAAGGAATGTGGTTCTGCCATCTTGAGGGTATTTCCAAGGTATATTGGGACAATGGGAATGCAATTTACACAATTTACAAAAGGTAAACAGAACCATCAAGCCAACAATGGGAGGAGATTGCAGGAAACAGATTAATTTGCATTTTAGCAAACACCAACAAGGGGACAAAGTAGCATACTTCCTTCACCGGAAAACTCCAACTCCCCTTCATCACAGCTTGAATTAACTGAACTTCAGTGGGGGGTGGGTAGAGAGGGTAAACCTTCAGAAGAATCCATGTCAAAGGTTCCCTGGACTATAAAAGAGGAGCAAAGAACCCCAAGTTATCTTTCACCTAAGAAGAAAAAGGCACTGAGCACTTTCAATTTTGTAGGAGATCCTGACTAGAAGTGTGGTAAGCCATCTTGCTGGAAGTTAGATTGGTAAGAAAACTATATTAAATAAAGGCTGTAGCTTGTTTGTTAAGTCTAAGCCTCTAGAAAGTTTTTTTCATTTATTTACTTGTCATCCTTTCTAACTCTATCCTTTATACTTCAATACATTTCAAATCCCATTTCCTTGTGTTAAACTTGTTTTACTTTTAATCTAAACCAAGCCAGTGCTGTGTTTGAGTTCAAGTGATAAGCTGTGCATTTTGTCTCCTTACAGAAGCAAACAAACCGTATTGTTCCTTTTGAATGGTCTAGCAGAGGACAGGACATTACAGAGCGCATGGTTTTGGAATTCAGGATGGGGGAGGGAGGTTGAGGTAATTTTTGCCTGGTGTAACCAGAGGTGGTGTTACTCCCCAGCTACACTCTGGTATACAAGCAGGCTGCTTGAATAAGTTGCTGAGTCAGAACAGCTAATCACAAACACTCAGTGCATCTTTGTCTTCTGGCTTTTAGTGTCCAGGCTGTAAGCCACAGCAGCAGAACATTTAAGGCAGCCAGGGATACAAGGCAGGAGGTGACACAAACCCTCACTGGTCCGGATTGCAGTCCAGAATGTGACAGAGTCCCATGTGGCTGTCCCTGCTGATGTAGCCCTTGTTCTTTTTTAAGTGGGTCTAGAGAGCAATGTTCCTAAAGTGTACACTATTGGACCCTGACTTAAAGATCACATACAGAGGTTCACTAGTAGGGCTCACTTCAGAGAGAGCCTACTCGAGGGGTTCTCAAACTGGGGGTCAGGACCCCTCAGGGGGTCATGAGGTTATTACATGGGGTGGGGTCCGCAAGCTGTCAGCCTCCCCTCCAAACCCTGCTTTGCATCCAGCATTTATAATGGTGTTAAATATATTAAAAAGTGTTTTTAATTTATAAGAGGGGGTCGCACTCAGAGGCTTGCTGTGTGAACGGGGTCATCAGTACAAAAGTTTGAGAACTACTGGCCTAATCTATTCATTCACCCATGTTTCACAATGGTTTCTGCCACTTCAGCCAAGGCCAGATGCTCAGCCAAGGCCAAATAGCTCCATTGACATCAGTGGAGCTATGCAGGCTTACACTAGCTAAGGATCTGGCCCCATATCTACAAATAGCCCATGGCCTAATTTTCTACCCTACTTCCCCATAGCAGTGGAGTGAATCGTGTTTATTTTGTATGCTATGGTTGCTTTAATTTGATGAGCCCCTAAACAAGGTTCCCTTTGAATCAGGGAGTTTCTCCAAAGTACAGACAAAAAGTTTGGTCATGGTGGCTAAAGTGTACTACACAAAGAAGCTAAAGCCAGATATGAAGGTGAGAGATGTAATAATAATGTTCCTTTCTGAGTCCATTTTTTATTTTTCTCCAAGGGTTGGGAATTTTTATCCCAAGCCTATCTCCACATCAGAGCACTGTTCTGATTAATAGGTTAATATATATACAATGTATTTAAACTCAGTTTTTTGTTTGTTGTTTTGCCTTTCCAGCACTATTCTGTATTAATCTTAGCATTTATGTCAATGAGGAAGAAAGCTGTCCCTGTTGTCCCCATTTATGGCTGCATTCAATGCAGATAAGTTTTGTTTGGTAACCTACTGAGTTTGCTAAAGACAATCACTAGAGATAGAACCTTAATTTAACCTCAAGCCTGCAGCATTTCCCATGGAACACAGATGACTGATAACATAGCAGAGGGAAAGGAAAGTACAAAATTATTGACAAATGGAAGCGGCAAATCTGGAGTGTTAAATTTCTTCCTCTAAATCATTGTTTATAAGGATCGTCATGCATGTCTGACTAAGTCTGGAGACAGTAGGAAGCAGCTTAAGAGAGTAGTTTTAAAAAGTGGCTGGAGTTTCTGAAAGCCATGGCCAAAGCACATAAAATACACTTGCCATTTCATCTTGTAACAAAACGATGCCATGACAGAATCAAAACACAGTTGCTCATAATAGCCTCTGCACAGGGTAGGTCAGCGATTACTAATGTAAAGGAAGCACGTCCTTAATAGACAACTTGATAACCTTTCCCCTGGGAACATTAGAAAATGGTGTTAATGAGCATTATAATAGCCTGCTTCTTTAAGTAGCTGTGTAAATAAATCTTTATTAATTGAGATTATATATGTTGTTTTCCTGTATAATAGCATTCTAGGAATATTGTGAGAATAATCTGTCTGAAGTAGCTAGAGGATTTTTTTTAACTTTTCTAAATTAAACATCAAGCTACTCTGGTGAGGTTAAAAGATAAATAACATTTTTATTTGCTAATGATAAAGCTAAATCATCTGAAGCCCAAATGAATCTAGGCTGATTTTATTATATTTGTTTTCTGCCTTTTAAAAAACATATAGAAAAGCCCCTCTCAGCTTCATTTTCACCTACTGTTTTGAATGAAAGAATTTGTCATTGCAGATAGAACATGAACAAAATCCTTTATCAATTGATTAGGTGAAGGGATATAAATAAAGACTTCTCACTCTAATGACAGAAAAAATATTTTTATTGTAGCCTATGTGTGGATTCTCTTACAATCACTTACTTCAGGTTGAAACCAGCAAGGTTTCTCTCATGTTGTCTATATCATAGTCTGAATTGCTGGAGAGTTTAAAAGAGGGAGTGAAGGTAATGTGCTAAATTCTGAGCCAATTTTTATCCAGTGAGGTTGCATGGAGTATTGAAATGCAGAAATTTGGCCCACATATTGAAAATGCTTTTCTTATTAGCATGAAAATCAATCATTTACAAACCTTAGAGTGACCAGATATCCCGATATTATAGGGACAGTCCCGATTTTTGGGTCTTTTTCTTATATAGGTTCCAATTACCCACCACCCGCTGTCCCGATTTTTCACACTTGCTGTCTGGTCACCCTAACAAACCTTTGTAGTTGAAAGGCCAAGAATTTAAGAAGTACTTATGCTTCTGATTTTTTTTTCAGCTTGATAATAGAAAGTTAAATAAATGTAATAAATAAATAAATAAAACAAAACCTACTCTTGAGATTTTAAAGTGTCTGGATAGTTGTAAAGAGAAAAGGAGATTGTATTTTGATAAGGTCTTTAGTTCAGCAGAAGGCCAGGGCAAAATGTAACCCCCTAAGAAGGTATACCATGTTTCATCTCAAGCAACAGCTAATGAAATCCTGAGAGGGTTTGTTACATGAGCCAGTGGACTGGAGCAACCTTTAACATGTAGGAAACTGGAGTTAATTAAACTGTTATGGGCATCCTATCCATCATCCCACCAGTAAGCTGTTTTCTAAACCTATTTACATTTTGCAATTGAAAAAAAAATGTACTCAGGGCTGTTGCTAAAGCATGTTTACTGTCTTGATGGATTTGGTATTTGTGTGTAACCTTAATTATCTATAGTATTTCTTGAAGCTTCTTCTGCAGCAGTAGGTATTTGATTTCCAAGCAATTAGACATTTCTGACAATTAACAGACAGCAGGAGAATTCCCTTCAATGCATTATTCAGTTTGGGAAGGTATTGGATTATCACTACAGTAAATATGCTGCAAAGATTGCTTTACTGAAACTCAGTTTTGTACCTTTGTAGTTACTGAAATGCATTAAAACTCAGATCACCTTACACTAGTGGGCTGAGTTGCTTTGAAGGAGTTTTCTTTTACATACATTTAGCTTTCAAAAGTATTGTAAGTTTCTACCACCATTAAGATAAATTTATGTCTAAATTTACACCTGGCTGTCTTAACTGGAGTCAATGGGAAAAATTAGATTAAACCTTTCCCCACATGTAAACATTTGCAAAGTGAAGAAGAAAGCTGGCTACTTTGGAATGTTAATTTTTTATTTTAAGCCTTCACTACTGGCAGGTGGATATTTTATATATTATATTTCCTGATTATGGATTTGTCAACTGTGTTAAAGCATTTGGTACCTTTTTTAGCTCTTTAAAGATAAATTTTTCTCTTAAGCCCTATTTTAACATTAATTTTTGAAAAATGAGTTAATTTTTTTTAATTGTTTGGGATCAGTTGTGGCACTAAAAGTAAAAAATGTTGATTTGAAAGGAAGAAACCCTGATTTATAGCTTTGGAGGAATATCTTGAGACACAGAATTTAGAAGAAGTGGAAGCCTGATCATTCAGAGCATTGACCCTAAGGCTGAACAAAATACTAAAAGAAACACTTTAGGAAACAATCCTGTCTTAGCTGACTGATGGCCCAGGTGACTTGGGGCCTGATCCTGCAGCCCTTATGCACCAAGGGCAACACCAGCCCACCTCCTTGATGCTGGATAAAAGAGCCAGACAAGTGTAAAGGGGCCAATGTAAAACATCATATTCAGCTGGCTGTGGATTGTCCCAGAGCAGGTAATATGGAGGACAGCTATAGCACTCTCCTCCAAAACCCCCACATAAGCCCCAGCATGGGGAAAGTGCTCAGTGGGGCTAGTGGCAGCAGGGTGGTGTTGGAGGATAGGCTGCAGCACACAGTACTACAGAGTGTTGCATCTGATAAGGCAGTTTAGAGAGCAGGCATATAATTTCAGAAACATCTGGAGGTGGGTGAAAAGTTTGCTTCCTAATGATCACATCCAAAGTCGGGGGGAGGGGCAGGTGTAGGAAAGGAAGACCTAATGGAGCACATATACCTATGAAAAGTCAGCAGGAGGCAAACCAAGGTCTGGGGAGACAACTGCCTCTTGCCCCAAAGCAAATGATGCCCAGCTGCCATAAAGACAACCCTGGAGATTTAAGTTATGCCAGGAGTATCCAGGCCACATAGCAGCCCAGGATTAGGAAGGCAGAAAGTTGCCTTAAAGCCCACTGCTTTTATTGGACTGTCCACTCTGTGCTGCACTTTTAAGAGACGCAGCACAAAAGCTCTCTTCCAGACTTAAGTGGGAAGGTAGGGTTACAGGGTGGTGCCAAAGATAATACTTGTGTCTCTTACTTGAATATGACTTTGGCTTAATATATCTGTACTTCATTTTGATTTGCTTTATAAACATTAAATTGCAATTTAAGCAGTGGAAATCCAGAAGTGAATTAAAATATTATTGTATATTCATACTTTAAAGAATGTGATTACCAGTATTTTATTCAGAAATTTTATTACAGGGATTTTAATTTATAAACTAAGGCAGAAGAGATAATTACTTCTATCAGGCAGGAGGAAAAGATAGGAATCTCTTTCCCTTCTTCACTAATGCTTGCAGTATTGATTCTGCACACTGAGCACCCAGCAACAAAGGAAAATAAGCAGTGATTTGATGTGTTCTACTAGTTAAAACAGACCAAGAATCTAAACTTAAAGTGTCAGAAATTATTCATTGACACCCTTTTTAAAATTGCAACTAATTAGCACACATAACTTGCTTAGTTATTTCTTGTTGGAATTCTTGTTAGTTCTTAGCATCAGTCCTATGATGTACTGCGACCCATCTGAAAGGTGCAGAGTGACCTTGCTACTATTGAAGTTGAGAACATTTGGAATCTCATCACGTAACATGGTGGCCTTCCAGGTAACCTAAGCATTCAGTCATTATCTTTTGATTTGGCTTTAGACATCTCCTTAAAATGGGGATTCTGGACTCAACCTTGCAATCCACAGATACAAACTCCCATCAGCTTCAACATAATCCCAGTTATTTCAATGGGAGTTTTGCCTGAGCAAGGGACTGCAATGATGGGCATTCTGTAGAAATCAGTCATTTCAATGGAGTCATGAAACAAAATTGCTTTTCTTGGCACAAGAACTCAGAGGAAACAAGGCAGAAAGTGATGTGTGGTAAAGTGTACTCTAAACATAAATGCCATTGCAGTTACTCATTAAATTGGATGGTTTGCCCTCTGTTAATGGTCAAGATAGCCATGTATTTTTCTTTATGAATTCTTATCTTATACCACCATACATGAATACTGTTTTCCCTGGCAAATGGTCATACACTATATATTCTACAGAAAAATTATGCTGCTTGACTCCAGCAATGTACAAGAAATGTACAGACTCCATCTATGCAAAAAAGGAAGGACTCAATAAAAACTTTCTTCGCAGCTAGTTCTTAAACGGCAAAGCTGGAACAGCCTGAGGAGGACCACACTACATGCAGTGCAAGTTCTACCTCAAATAATGTATAGAAACTGCCCTCTCCCCTGCAGTCAAATAGGAGGAGGGGATTTTGAAGGGACCACAGGGGCTATAGTGCAGCATCTGGAAGGAGGACTGTGAGAGTACATGCCTAACAAGAAAGGGGCTGCCCCCACCTCAGATCAGTTGCCTTCCAATTGGCTGGGAACAGGAGACTGGGTTAGCTGATTGGCTTTTGCCTTGGTTTTTTTTTCTCTCATACACACCCTCCCCTCAGTTGTAACATGGAAGCTGTGTTTTTGTTATGTTGCAGATCTGATCATCAAATTATTTTGGGATCAGGAAGTAATTTTTCCCATTGGACCACATCAACAAAGATTTGGTAGGGGTTTTTGCCTTCCTTTCAGCATCACGGATGCATAGTTGCATTGAAAGCAAAAGGATTTGAAAAGGTTACTGGGAAAATACTGTTCATCTTAACACAACTTTCAGACACTGTCTAGAGCAGATCAATGCTGAAAAGGCCAGCTCCCAGAGATAAATTAGACCCTGGATTTTACTGGTCAACCTTCTTCCTATAGGAGAAGGGGAGAGCTGGAGTCTTTGTGGACTGAAGTCCCCCCTTTGGAAACCGCTGTCCTCTCCTCTGTACAGGAGATTCAGAAGTAAGTAGAGTCCTAGGGGATAGGCTGCAAAGGGTATACAACTAAGTTATTGGTTTCAGAGTAGCAGCCGCGTTAGTCTGTATCCGCAAAAAGAACAGGAGTACTTGTGGCATTTTAGAGACTAACCAATTTATTTGAGCACAAGCTTTCATGGGCTACAGCCCACTTCATCGGATGCATAGAATGGAACATATAGTAAGATATATATATATGTATATATATATATAATACAGATAAGTTGGAAGTTACCATACAAACTGTGAGAGGCTAATTAGTTAAGATGAGCTATTATAGGCAGGAGAAAAAACTTTTGTAGTGATAATCAAGAGGGCCCATTTAGACAGTTGACAAGAAGGTGTGAGGATACTTAACTTAAGGAAATAGATTCAATGTGTGTAATGACCCAGCCACTCCCAGTCTCTATTCAAACCCAAGTTAATGGTATCTAGTTTGCATATTAATTCAAGCTCAGCAGTTTCTCGTTGGAGTCTGTTTTTGAAGGTATTCTGTTGCAAAATTGCCACCCTTAAATCTTTTACTGAGTGGCCAGAAAGATTGAAATGTTCCCCTACCAGTTTTTAAATGTTCTGATTCCTGATGTCAGATTTGTGTCCATTTATTCTTTTGCGTAGAGACTGTCCGGTTTGCCAATGGCATATATCACATTGGTAGATGTGCAGGTGAACGAGCCCCTGATGGTGTGGCTAATGTGATTAGGTCCTATGATGGTGTCACTTGAATAAATATGTGGACAGAGTTGGCACTGGGCTTTGTTGCAAGGATAGGTTCCTGGGTGAGTGTTTTTGTTGTGTGGTGTGTGGTTGCTGGAGAGTATTTGCTTCAGGTTGGGGGGCTGTCTGTAAGCGAGGACTGGTCTGTCTCCCAAGATCTGTGAGAGTGAGGGATCATTTTTCAGGATAGGTTGTAAATCTTTGATGATGCGCTGGAGAGGTTTTAGTTGGGGGCTAAAGGTGGCAGCTAGTGGCATTCTGTTATTTTCTTTGTTGGGCCTGTCCAGTAGTAGGGGACTTCTGGGTACTCTTTTGGCTCTGTCAATCTGTTTTTTCACTTCAGGAGGTGGGTATTGTAGCTTTAAGAATGCTTGATAGAGATCTTGTAGGTGTCTGTCTCTGTCTGAGGGACTGGAGCAAATGCAGTTGTATCAAAGGGATTGGAGCAAATGCATTTTTATGAGCTTGGCTGTAGACAATGGATTGTGTGGTGTGTCCTGGATGGAAGCTGGAGGCATGCAGGTAAGTATAGTGGTCAGAAGGTTTTGGGTATAGGGTGGTGTTTATGTGACCATCGCTTATTAGCACAGTTGTGTCCAGGAAATGGACCGCTTGTGTGGATTGGTATAGGCTGAGGCTGATGGTGGGATAGAAATTGTTGAAATCATGGTGGAATTCCTCAACGGCTTCTTTTCCATGGGTCCAGATGATGAAGATGTCATCAATGTAGCGCAAGTAGAGTAGGGACATTAGGGGACGAGAGCTGAGGAAGCGTTGTTCTAAGTCAGCCATAAAAATGTTAACATACTGTGGGGCCATGCGGGTACCCACAGCAGTGCCACTGACTTGAAGGTATATATTGTTCCCAAATGTGAAATAGTTGTGGATGAGGACAAAGTCACAAAGGTCAGCCACCACATTTGCCATGACATTATCGGGGATACTGTTCCTGATAGCTTGTAGTCCATCTTTGTGTGGAATGTTGGTGTAGAGGGCTTCTACATCCATAGTGGCCAGGATGGTGTTATCAGGAAGATCACCGATGGATTGTAGTTTCCTCAGGAAGTCAGTGGTGTCTCAAAAATAGCTGGGAGTGCTGGTAGTGTAGGGCCTGCAGAGATATATATATGTCTTACTATATGTTCCATTCTATGCATCCGATGAAGTGGGCTGTAGCCCACGAAAGCTTATGCTGTAATAAACTTGTTAGTCTCTAAGGTGCCACAAGTACTCCTGTTCTTTTCACTAAGTTATTGTTCGTATAGTAGGAGCCCTGTAACCCCACACTAGACCTATTTAAAGGACTGGTCTGTGAGAGCAGGAGGGAGGGTACATGGCCCCCACTCTGGTACTAAATTACTAACATTTCAGCCTGATGCTGAAATCTATCCCATATGTGTCTTGTTCTTTTGTCTCCATGTCCTAGTCAATAAGTGACAGTATAGTTTGGGAAATAAAGTGGAAAAATTGGGGTCGATCTTAGCTCAACTGCACTTCCTGATATTTATACCCTTCTTGTTTATGTAAAAGCCTCAATGTGGGAACCCTGTTTGTGCAGGCATCTAGGAGCATGCTTATCATACAGGATTACGTTTTCTTCCATATTAATGATTCAAAGATGTTTCCCTTCCAGATTCTGTTATTTTGCTGGAGGTATTCAGAATTGATTTTTGATAAATTCAGACTGGTGCCTCTGCAGCTACTGAATAGTTACAGTATCTTTAAATATTTATATTGTGCTGCTGGTCATAATTATTATTTCAGCTCAGCACAGTTCTAATGCATTTAGATGTCAGTGTTCCTCAGTTTAATTCATCATGCATACATTAAGTTGCTTGTATACATATATTAAGTATGCACCTCCAAGGATGGAAAAAAGACCTATTCATATTTTAGCAGCTATGAGAAAGAACAGATTTCTTTTACATTCTTAACTGTAAACATTAATTAGAGGCTTGACACTCAATGGTTTTTTTATTTAAAAAAAACTTTCATAAAATAATCCATCATGAATTTCTTTATCACTATGCCAACGAGAACTAGTCCACTGCATTGCATTCTCTCTGACTAGAAAGTTAAAGACAATGTGTTAAAAAAATCCATTTATTTATGCAGTTTGTTTCCATGGGGAACAAAATGGCTCTGCTGTGAAACCTAGTAAGTTCTGAATACAAGAATGTCATGCTTTATTATCTATTTGTGTGCTTTTGTTGAAGCGCAATTATGCTATTGCCTGTACTCTCAGTCTGTCTTCTGAGCTGGCAGAATAGAATCTGAAAACAAGAGTTTGAACATTTTTCTATATTCTCCAAAACAGGATTATAAAATGCAGGACATTACCAATGAAAAAATATTTCTGCAAACATGACTGGTATGCAATTTAACCCTCTCTTGCTAGTTTATACTATTTGAGATTATTTGCTTTAAGCAAAATATAGAAGAATGGAATATTTCCCTCCAAGGGGGACTGCCAAGTGATTTCCAAGATCAAGTATAATACACAAAGGAAATAACAGAACCTCATTCCCAAATACACAACAGTCTCTCTAGTGCTGCTACCTGTGACATTGACTCTATTTAGTCCCTTTAAAGGGGTGCGAAAGCTGTCATGACAAGCTGGTCCAAGTGTTGCCTAAAACACTAACATGAGAATGTCTATTGTCAGCATGATGTATAACATAGAATCATAGAAGATTAGGGTTTGAAGAGACCTCAGGAGGTCATCTAGTCCAACCCCTTGCTCAAAGCAGGGGACCTGACCCCAATTAAATCATCCCAGCAAGGGCTTTGTCAAGCTGGGCCTTAAAAACCTCTAAGGATGGAAATTCCACCACCTCCCTAGGTAACCCATTCCAGTGCTTCACCACCCTCCTAGTGAAACAGTGTTTCTTAATATCCAACCTAGACCTCCCGCACTGCAACTTGAGACCATTGCTCCTTGTTCTGTCCTCTGCCACGACTGAGAAAAAGCCTAGCTCCATCCTCTTTGGGACCTCCCTTCAGGTAGTTGAAGGCTACTATCAAATCCTCCCTCACTCTTCTCTTCTGCAGACTGAATAAGCCCAGTTCCCTCAGCCCCTCCTCATAAGTCTTGTGCCCCAGCTCCCTAATCATTTTCATTGCCCTCCGCTGGACTCTCTCCAATTTGTCCACATCCTTTCTGTAGTGGGGCCCCCAAAACTGGACGCAGTACTCCAGATATGGCCTCACCAGTGCCAAAAAAAGGGGAATAATCACTTACCTTGATCTGCTGGCAATGCTCCTACTAATGCAGCCCAATATGCCATTAGACCTTTTGACAACAAGGGCACACTGTTGACTCATATCCAGCTTCTTGTCCACTGTAATCCACAGATCTTTTTCTGCAGAACTGCCGCTTAGCCAGCCGTCCCCAGCCTGTAGCAGTGCATGGGATTCTTCTGTCCTATGTGCAGGACTCTGCACTTGTCCTTGTTGAACCTTCTCAGATTTCTTTTGGTCCAATCCTCCAATTTGTCTAGGTCACGCTGGACCCTATCCCTACCCTCCAGCGTATCTACCTCTTGCACCAGCTTAGTGTCATCTGCGAACTTGCTGAGGGTGCAATCCATCCCATCATCCAGATCAATAATAAAGATGTTGAACAAAACTGGCCCCAGGACTGACCCCTGGGGCACTCTGCTTGATACCGGCTGCCAACTAGACATCGAGCCGTTGATCACTACCCATTGAGTTCAAACTGAGTCCCTTGAATTGATTTTATTGGTGTTCATCCACCCAGCCTGTTTTTTCAGCCTAATGTTGCATCTCCAGGATGTGTAACTGACCAGACGAGAATTTCAGGATTAATTACAGTATTTATACTGTTAAAGGAAGCACAGGTTTTTTGAGAATGTCCCAGCCTTTATTTATATTTAATTATTCTAACATTTAAGATGTGCAATTATTTCTAAATCATACTTTATAGAACACAAGAATCTGTGTGTATTACAATAAGCCAAACATAACATGCACAACATTTGCACAGAACATTTCACATTTTTGCAAGTCATGAGAAATTTAGAAAATTAGCAGGGTTTTTAGCTCTTACAAGGAATATGCAAGCATTCTATGCCTTCTAAATGGATTTACTCTAACTGCCTAATTCATTATGCTAAAACCATGAAGCAATTTCCTGTTCAAAGCCCAGCTCACAGGCTCTCTGTTGTCAAGTATTTGAATTTCAGATTAGAAATGTGTTCATTTGGACAGCATGAAAGGAAAGCTTTGTTGTCAGCTTTGCTTTATGTTCTGCCAGCAGCCAAATCCATCTTCTTCAACAGTCACCAGCAAAATACCAGACCTCTACTCTGGTCTCAACTATCTTGAAACAAACAAACGCTTTTGGCCTTTGCGGTCTAAGCACTGGTTTGAGGTTTGCGTCCCTCCCATCCCTCTTAATGTTTGTTTAAAAGATTATTTCTCACAGAGGAGGATATCAGCAAATGTTTAGGTTATATAGAGAGTTTTCTTTCCCTCCCCCCACCCCAAAAGAGGGAGAGAACCAAAGCATTGCACAATGAGGAATAGGAGCCAAAACATTTTTGTTCTAGTGTAGATCAGGAGTTTGTTATGGAATAGTGAAATTGCAGCATTTTTACCCTCAGCGTGTTAACGGCTATCATCTACTGTGCTTTAACTATCCCATTTACTTCCCATTGCTGATGGCTTTTTGCTTATTGATCTTAGAAAGATACACACAGCAGCTCACACACATCAGAGGCCACATTTCAGTCAAAGGAAAACAAAGTTACCTGATACACTAGGTATCGAAAGAGAAGAACATTTAACCAACTTTGGTCAAGGGGCATGGAAGAGGTGGCCAGTAATGGAATTCAGAGAAAATTTCTTTACACAGGAAGGGACCTTTAGAAAGTCCTCAGTTATTCTAAGGTATTTCTCCTAGGTTTAGGAGCTAAAGCTAAATGCACATCCTTTATTAATTAAATGCAAACATTCACACAAGGAATGCTGCAACCTAAATTTGAACTTTAATGGTTGTAAAATAGTTGGAAGCAAGAATAATTATTTGCTGTAACAGAGGACATTGAGATATTTATAATCCTTTTGCTTTAGAATACAATAACCCTGGTATAGCCATAATAAGCTCTCCAATATAAGAAATGGTAATAGGTGGTTTGTCTCTGACAGTTTCAACATCTGCCTCAAAGGTTTAGGAGTGAAGAAAAAAAAATCAGGTCACAATGCTACACCTGTTGATACAGTTCCTAACACCTTTTCTCCCTAATAATGACATGGAGCTAGACTGTTCAAGTCCTTCAGTTCCAGAATTCTCCCTCAGCCTCAAACCACATGCTGTGAATAAAAGTAATATTCAACTCGCACTTCTGCCTGCCTGCTAAATACTCTGTAGTTCTCTTGTGGAATTTGTTTCTTCCCCCCATCAGATTACACAAAAAGAATTAGAGAGCATTAATATACAATTATACAAACTTTAAATAGAGAGTTAAAGAACTCAAACCCAAACCATTTTAGATTGACAATTACATAAAAATATGGTGCTGCAAATAGAAATCAAACTATTACTACTGTACTGAAGCACAACTGCTCTACAGCACCATAGCTAGAACCATACTCCAAGATCCCAGACAGTTCATTTGTTGTATGGCATCGTTACTTCATAGCAATCTGCAGTTGTCATGTCACTGTGGTTGCCATTAGGCTTCTAGATATGGTTCCCTTGGTATAGTTCCAGTTTTATAATTCTATTGGGCTAAATCCTGAAGTTCTCATTCATTCTGGGCTCGGCCTTTATTCACACAAAACTGAGTCAGGATTTGGCCCACTGTGATTGCATTGTTTCCAGATACTGCATTATTCTTTGTTCAGTAGCAGGGTTTTACTAGTTAGATAAAGATGAAAATTAAGTCTTACTAATTATAAACATGTTTTATATATTGCCTCCTCACTGCCCCCACCAAAGCTGCTGTCCAATGGAACAACATAAAATCCCACCTTCCTAAAATACAAACACAAAAGAGCAAGTGAAAGATTCCAGTTTAAGACTGTTGTCCTCCAGGGGGATCTGTGTAAGTGTAAGCAGAGACCCACTGAAGTCAATGAAAATCTCAGCAGACAAAAAGGCTTGTCTACATGGATCTGTTTTCAGGAAACTGGATCAAGGTATAACAGAGGCAAGAACTGGATTAAAAGAGCACGTAATTTTAAGTGATTATTCTAAAAACACTGTGTGATTGTGGGTAAGGCAGCAAGTTTTAAGATGCTTTTCAAAAGAGGAATGGCTAAAAAATGGGTAGCAAGTTCCACACTGCAAGCCCCACACAACCAAAGAACACTCACCTGCCAAATTCATGCTCAATGGTAGGCTCTGAAGCTGGGCAGAAAATTTCACCCAAAATCTTTTTTGGTTGCAAAATCCAAATTCAAAAGATTGTGTGAATTGGTGTCAAATTTGCCAAAATATTTTGGTTAAAAAAATAAATAAATAATTTGACATTTTGATTCAAAAGGGTGTTTCATTTCAAAATCTACCTCAATGTTATTTTATTTTTTAAAAAGAAAAAAATTTATTTTGGATTTATTCCCAATATTTTGGTTGACAAGAGTATAATTTTGTTTCAGGTCAACCCAAAGTAATTTATTTTTCAGTTCAGCCTGCAAACAAAAATAATTAGTTATTTGCACAGTTCTAGTGGGATCCTCAAAGAGCTGGTAATGTATGTAAGTAATACCAGTATGATTACATTTTTACCAAAAAATTGCTGAAATAATACTATTTATGGCAGGTTGCACAGTTACCATAGTTTTACAAATTCTTTTTCTTGGTGTGTGAGCAAGTTTTGAATCCTGGGAAGACATGCTGTGTTAGCTCTGGTTAGGCAAGATTTTTAGTGCAGTCAACTTCAGGAGAGAGAGCGCTGTTGGAGCTGCAGAAGAATTTGTCCTCTGCCTTGGGCTCTGATTAGAGTCCATTTATGAAACAGAACTGTTCACTGGGAACCCAGGATTAGTGTTGGGCTGAGATTCCTGGATCACCAGTTGACTGTCTCAGCTCAGGAATGATGTATGTGTCTAACTAAAGCAAGTTACACTTAGAATATACCCAGACCCTGCATCACTGATTTCTCCTCCAGTGGGAAGCGGCCCTACATAGCCCCAAACATCTGCTACTGTTCAGCAGAGGGGAGACACTGGGGTCAAAAAAAGGGGCAACAAAGCAACAAACACCATTAAACCACTATATATCCACTG
Source organism: Lepidochelys olivacea (assembly GCF_965140295.1). Lineage (NCBI taxonomy): Eukaryota > Metazoa > Chordata > Testudines > Cheloniidae > Lepidochelys > Lepidochelys olivacea. The sequence goes on along the minus strand of NC_140415.1, from coordinate 79,545,990 downwards.
CACTCCCATTATTCCAGTATTCTGCAACAAAAACTACCATTGCATCACCAGCATGCCACTGGCTGGTTCTAGACCACAAGTAATTGTTCTAGCTTCATATTTGATAATGATAGTTAATGTTAAGGATAAAATACCAGGGTTGAACAGAAGCAATTAATACAAATATTTGTAAAAAGGGGTTTGGTAAGTATTTGGAAGAAAATATTTCTGGGGGCGGGAGAAGAGATGACAACTGTTAAATGCAGAGGATGCATTTTAGCTTTCCTCAACTTTATTGTCTACGTTCCCACTATACCCTGTAGTATCATTTTTGAAGTTTATTTCATTTGCTGCATCGGCCATTCAACTACAGAATTAAAAAATTGCATTCAAAACACTCTGATGCAAGATCAGAGTTTTAGCCTGACAGCAAACGTAAAATCTCATGCATTAATCACTTAAAGAACAAGTAGGCTCTACTGTAAAAGGCAGCCCCTACATTATGCAAACATTTTACAGTGATATACTTTTGGTCTTCTTTTAGTGGCCTGTTCCATATACAAGAAAATGTAATTATTTGTCTAGTTTACCTTCTGATACCCTCTGCCCTAACCTCCTTCCCTGTGTGTCCTTATCCTAATCTTTATTATGTTTTCCCCTTCAGCAAATCTCATTAACTAATGTGGCTAGTGCCTTGTCCAAAGGAGCCCAGTACTAGCAGAGACCCAAAAACAGACTAATTATATGGTCTCAGGATGACAGACACAGAGCATATCAAAGAACAGTCAGCTCCCATGCAAAGGGATGGTTCAATAGCTCTTCCAGATTATTGCAAATGGACTCAAGAAACAGTCAGGCTAGTTACAAGATTTGAGGGGATATCTTACCTGCAACAGTAGTAAAATGCTGCAATAGAGCCTCCAGCAGCTGGGACACAAAATCTGGATGAGAAAAAACATGAAATAAGCAGCACATACTTATCACATTGGATGTTAAACATATTTTATGAAGAGGCAATAAATGACAGGCTATTTGAATAGTGCTTTATTTGCTGAAGTTTGAGTCATGAAACCTGGTTTATAAACTGTTTATATGTCTGTGATGCTTGTCCAGAAAAAAGTTCTCGTGTGTGACTTCTAAGACAGCAGCACGGGTCACATCGGCTCTACCTTAAACATTATTTTTTTAAAATTCCCTTGTGAACATAAAGGATGATGGGTGTATAAATGTCAAAGGCCACTGTGGTTTCTCTTCCTTCCCAAATAAATGAATGCTGAAAAATTAGTGTAACTAGAGAATCTCATACAGATAAAGTTCCTAACATTATAAAGCTGAATGTCAATTCCTGGCCAAGGAATGGAAAGCTAGCTACCCAGGGTGTGGGACGGGGTGGGAAGACTTTAAAAATGTGTAACAAAATCTAGGTCTCCCTTTAAACAAACATTTTTTAAACTGTAGATTTTGCAATCTTTACTCATGCGAAGTAGCATTTATACACACTGGTACTTCCATTGGGTGAGAACCACAGAAACTGGATCGAAAGCAGCACTGAAGTTTGCTAACTAAAAGGGCAAAATAACTTCTTGTGCCACTTAACCAAAGTGCCTGATTTGCATAAACAGAACAAAATTCACGATATTTTATTTTGTGCTAGCTAGACTATTACACTTCAGAGATTAAACAAATAGGACCCAGTGCTGCCTCCAAACAGGGACAACGCAGTCTTCAGTAACTCCATAATGACCTTTCCACTAGCAATAGGAAAATCAGTTCAGACAAAGAGACTCAACCCCCTTCCAAAGCTCCTTTTACATCTTCAAAGTGCTTGGAGAAAGCTTTCTCACTCCTCCCCACAAACCACCACCATGGACATCTTCCCTTCAGGCTTCAGTAAAACAGGCACTCTCTGCTGAGTCAGCTGCCTTCATATCTGCATTCTGATTCTTCCCCTGAGTCAGGGAACGGCTTGGCAATGTATTCTGGGACTACCTGAACTTGGGTAAACCCTACACTGAGATTCCTTTGAAACTGAATAACTGGTTAGAAGACAAAGTGCCAGGGCCCTACCTAATGATCTAGGATCACTGAAGTCTGGGGGTTTCTTGGGAAACCATATGAGGAAATTGGGCATGAGAGGACCTGATGAAGGTCAGAAAAAGAACTAGGAGGTCAGTGGAGTTGGCATGGGGATTTACAGAGGCAGATGGGATTCAGGTCTGGAGGACAGAAGGATGGTGAAGAGTGGCCTGATAGAATTACAAGAAGAAAAGCAGAAAGGAGACTTCAAAAAGTTTAAATAAGCATCTGTGTCAAGGCTTTCATTTACTGAGTCAAATTTCTAAGCCCTTTGATGTTCATTCCACAGTACTTTCAGCCATGTTACAAGAATTCCAAAGGCTTGGCAAATGAGCAGCTCCTTTCCATAAACCCTCACAAGATGAGGGTTTAAATAGGTAGAAATACAATATGTAGTTTCTACAGGTATAGTTGCCAGGCAACCATTCTATTCTGCAACACAGACACTATATCAGCATTGATCAAGCTATATAACTGTTAACCCATTAGCTGCTCAGTTAAAACACTAATTACAGAATGTTGAGCTAACAGACAGAAGATAGCAGGATTATAAAACAATTATTTTGCAAAGCATGATGTCAGGCCTAGGCATAACTAAACCATGCAGATCTCAGAATATGGGAGAACCCTGACTGCATGGTAAGGAAATTAGTTTTCCTCTTGTTCAAATATTCATTGTAGTGGAGGATGTGCCTTTCTCGTCATAATTTAGTAACAAAAATGATGCAGGGGATAGCAAGAGATGTCAAGAGTAACAAGAAGGGTTTCTTCAGGTATGTTGGCAACAAGAAGAAAGCCAAGGAAAGTGTGGGCCCCTTACTGAATGAGGGAGGCAACCTAGTGACAGAGGATGTGGAAAAAGCTAATGTGCTCAATGCTTTTTTTGCCTCTGTCTTCACTAACAAGGTCAGCTCCCAGACTGCTGCGCTGGGCATCACAGCATGGGGAGTAGATGGCCAGCCCTCTGTGGAGAAAGAGGTGGTTAGGGACTATTTAGAAAAGCTGGACGTGCACAAGTCCATGGGGCTGGACGAGTTGCATCCGAGAGTGCTAAAGGAATTGGCGGCTGTGATTGCAGAGCCAATGGCCATTATCTTTGAAAACTCGTTGCGAACGGGGGAAGTCCCAGATGACTGGAAAAAGGCTAATGTAGTGCCAATCTTTAAAAAAGGGAAGAAGGAGGATCCTGGGAACTACAGGCCAGTCAGCCTCACCTCAGTCCCCGGAAAAATCATGGAATCAATCCTGAAGCACTTACATGAGAGGAAAGTGATGAGGAACAGTCAGCATGGATTCACCAAGGGAAGGTCATGCCTGACTAATCTAATCGCCTTCTATGATGAGATTACTGGTTCTGTGGATGAAGGGAAAGCAGTGGATGTATTGTTTCTTGACTTTAGCAAAGCTTTTGACACGGTCTCCCACAGTATTCTTGTCAGCAAGTTAAAGAAGTATGGGCTGGATGAATGCACTATAAGGTGGGTAGAAAGTTGGCTAGATTGTCGGGCTCAACGGGTAGTGATCAATGGCTCCATGTCTAGTTGGCAGCCGGTGTCAAGTGGAGTGCCCCAGGGGTCGGTCCTGGGGCCAGTTTTGTTCAATATCTTCATAAATGATCTGGAGGATGGTGTGGATTGCACTCTCAGCAAATTTGCGGATGATACTAAACTGGGAGGAGTTGTAGATACGCTGGAGGGCAGGGATAGGATACAGAGGGACCTAGACAAATTGGAGGATTGGGCCAAAAGAAATCTGATGAGGTTCAATAAGGATAAGTGCAGGGTCCTGCACTTAGGACGGAAGAACCCAATGCACAGCTACAGACTTGGGACCGAATGGCTAGGCAGCAGTTCTGAGGAAAAGGACCGAGGGGTGACAGTGGACAAGAAGCTGGATATGAGTCAGCAGTGTGCCCTTGTTGCGAAGAAGGCCAATGGCATTTTGGGATGTATAAGTAGGGGCATAGCGAGCAGATCGAGGGACGTGATCGTTCCCCTCTATTCGACATTGGTGAGGCCTCATCTGGAGTACTGTGTCCAGTTTTGGGCCCCACACTACAAGAAGGATGTGGATAAATTGGAGAGAGTCCAGCGAAAGGCAACAAAAATGATTAGGGGTCTGGAACACATGACTTATGAGGAGAGGCTGAGGGAACTGGGATTGTTTAGTCTGCAGAAGAGAAGAATGAGGGGGGATTTGATAGCTGCTTTCAACTACCTGAGAGGCGGTTCCAGAGAGGATGGTTCTAGACTATTCTCAGTGGTAGAAGAGGACAGGACAAGGAGTAATGGTCTCAAGTTGCAGTGGGAGAGGTTTAGGTAGGATATTAGGAAAAACTTCTTCACTAGGAGGGTGGTGAAACACTGGAATGCGTTACCTAGGGAGGTGGTAGAATCTCCTTCCTTAGAAGTTTTTAAGGTCAGGCTTGACAAAGCCCTGACTGGGCTGATTTAATTGGGGATTGGTCCTGCTTTGAGCAGGGGGTTGGACTAAATGACCTCCTGAGGTCCCTTCCAACCCTGATATTCTATGATTCTATGATAGTAACTGATAAAAAATGTGAATTATTCATAATAAATTAACACAAGCCATCAGGAGTTGGTAGAGTACGTTTTGTCTTGTTCATAGGATGGGTTACTGCGCAGTTTCACTTCACAGTTAGCTTATCCATACCATTCACAAGATGACAATTTTACACAATAAGAGGTCCCCGATGGCATGTATTAATTTATAATGGATAGAAAAGGAAGGGAGCATTTTTGCGCATCAGGCCAGTAAAACTTACAAACTACTCCCTCAAGGCACATACACACATACATTAAAACATTAGCAATGGCACTAGACTTAATAAGAGCTATGATATACAACACAACCATACAAACAGTGCTTCTCAACAACCCACAGGCAGCAGTCGATGCTCTTTTACAGTTCTTTAACACATGAAACCGTACATCTCAAAAGAAAATGCATAAGATGAAATTATCAAATGCTTCATGCTTGTATTTTTACAGTAAAAATAAACAGTAATATCCTGGCAGTCGTGAATCACAAAGCTTGTCTATTGTTCTTTCTTAGTTCTTTGTAATGACTTCAATCACAATAGTATCTAAGCCCCAGTGAGGATCATATTATCCTATCCCCAAATAACATATGCTTCCAGCAACTGAATAATGAAATGAAAGTTTCCAAAAGGACAGAAAACAAGAAATGGGATTAGTGATTTTCCATCACAGTTGTTTTAAATTACTTTTATTCAAATCCAAAACAGTCATAAGTTTGGCCCCCAAAATAGTTTTTTATCATGTAGTACTAAAGTTATTAACCAATCTTGAAACCCTTGCTTACTTTTTTGGCATTAAGGGGAGTTTTGCATGTGTAAGGATTGAGTTAAAATATAGGTAAGAATTTTTTTGGTGCATGGTGAAACAGTAGCCAGTGGAGTCAGAAGATCCCATCCCATGCCAAGTAACTTTGATCAATGTCCTATGCCAGAGACAAGGAAATAAATAGAAGTCTCTTATCAGTACTCCGGTGTCACGCTTTTACATCACGTGGAGTGTTCTGATCAGGACTCACATGAGAATGGAGACAGACATGCAGACAGTTTTAAAGTAGGTTTCAGAGTAACAGCCGTGTTAGTCTGTATTCGCAAAAAGAAAAGGAGTACTTGTGGCACCTTAGAGACTAACCAATTTAAGACTAGACCTTCATTTTAAAGAGAGGCAACACCCTTCCTCTGACCAGGGAGTGTCCATTCCCTTGCCAGACCAACCAAACATGCTTGCTAAAACAGGAGGGAGCACTTTATGTAGGAGTAGTTATAAATATGGCAGTTCATTCACCATTGTGACTATTAACAGGCGAAGTCACTTGGGCCAGAATCTGCTCTCAATTACACCCATGTAAATCTGCAGTAACTCTAGTGACAATGGTGGAAAGATTCCAGATTTATATGGTTACCTGAGACCAGAATGTGGCCCACCAGTTTTCTTTAAAAATTAATAATCTGTTGTAGAACTAATTTGCATTGACACATTAAACTGGTTTTCTAATTCTGGTTCCACTTGTGTTTATTCCAATGGGAGCAAATGTTTTGTTTTTCTTTTACTTTCTTCCTCCAAAGAGAAGTAAAAGAAATGGGGTTCATGAGGCCTCAGACAGCAGAACATTTGAAGTACAGTTTGACTCAGGTATTCTTAGTAAATATTTTACTTGCAAAAAGTCAGTACTTTGAGTCCTAACAACTGCCAATGACTCGGGGATAATATTTCATGTGTATCAGATAACTGCAACAGTATAATTTGCCCAAGACCACAACATGATTTACTGCATTATTGATATAACACTTAAATAAACTTTTAAATTAAAAACAAGGTTAAGACTAAAGTGTGAATTATGATAAATGCAGAACCATTAATAAAAAAATTCAAATATTTGATTTTTTTATCCATCTCAGTTGTGTGGCAGCAGGCAAATTACATAGCTTTTATTGCCGCCTGGTGTTATTTAGTTGGCCTGAAGTTGGTAAGTCAACTAAAGAACACTAGTTTTGGACTTCGAAGTAGGTCACTATCCCCAGGCTCTTGATAGGAAGGAAGCATTGCCCTGGTATGGAAGGAGGGTTGATCTTTTGACTGGTCTTTCCTTTATGTATTTCTTATCCAGTTTTTTCAAACTGGCTTCTTCTGAAGGAATTTAGCACTAGATTTAAAAAAAGGAGTGTGTCACAACACCTAACTTTTATACACCTAGAACAGTGGTTCCCAAAGTGAGGTTCCAGTTGTTTAGGGGTCCACCATAGGTTATGGGGCATCTGTCTCTTGAGGAGTACTGCAATGGGGCCGGAACAGTGTTCCAACAGTTTTGCCACATGAAGGAAGTCATTTTGAGAACAATATGCTATCTTCCACAGAGCATGACCTCGCATGTACTGTGCGTGGGAGGTTACGCTGGAAGCATTCCCCATCTGGCTGGGGTGTTATGGTAGTACCAGTATTTCTCATTCAGAACTACACCACAAATTTAGTTAAAGTGAAAATAAGGGTGATGTGATCATTTGTAATAATTGCAGACTGCTTACTTTTGGTTCCTTTCTGAGTCCTATTTTAATTACAATTTTTTAAAATAATGAACTAACCTAATCGAATAACATGAAGCTTATGTATTAAAAAAATGAAAGGGGTCCAGGAAGTTTAATCCGATGCCAAAGGGGTCCTTGGTGGAAAAAAGTTTGAGAACTACTGACCTAGAAAAATCACAGGAACAACGCTGCAAGTGAAAAAACTGAATTACACTAGGCTCCCTACACAATGCATGAGGAGAGAGAGGCTCCTTCAAGTGGCAGGTTTCAGAGTAGCAGCCGTGTTAGTCTGTATCCGCAAAAAGAAAAGGAGTACTTGTGGCACCTTAGAGACTAACAAATTTATTTGAGCATAAGCTTTCGTGAGATGCATCCGATGAAGTGAGCTATACCTCACGAAAGCGTATGCTCAAATAAATTTGTTAGTCTCTAAGGTGCCACAAGTCCTCCTTTTCTTCCTTCAAGTGGGATTCACAAAGGCCAGCACAGTAGATGGGGAGCCCCCTAAGCTAGCCAGTGGGAAATGCTGGTGACAGGGATGTGTCCACAACTGTGAACCCCTCTCCTGGAGTCAGGTGCTTACCTGAGGCATTTCTTATAAGAATGAGCTAGGCAGGTGCCCAACTGCACACAAAATGGAGTTGGGTGTGGGGTAAGAGTGATGGCAGCACCATCTAACTTACACTGAATGCTTTCTGTTCCTTGATTGGTAATTTAAAGTTTAATGAGAGGACAGTGCCTGGGATGTTGAATCTCTCAAGAAGGGGGTCAGGAACGCCATACAGAGGGAGACAAATTTTAACATGTAAGATATCTTCCTGTTTTCTTTTGCACAATGTAAGTATATCTTAAGATTTTATAATAGGTGGGTTTCTTGCTAAATTAGCTACAGAAATAAATGAGGGCAGATTTCTATAGAGTGGACTTTCAGTTCATTTTCTTCTCACGTTCATCCCAAATACATTCTCAAATATGAATGCATCAACTGTATTGCTAGCCTTACATGTTCAAAAATCATTAATCAGGCCCCTCCAAAACTCATGAGACTTAACAATAAAAGTTTGTCTCTTCTGGGTATTAAGCTTTTAAGATTTCATGTTTTCGAGCTTTCCTCTACACCCATAGGAGCTAGAAACTGACTTTTGCCATGAAAACAGTTCTGACAGTTGCTGAGTATTCTCCCATCCCACATGGGATGTGAAGTTCTCTATCCACCTCATGCATAGATTGGATCCATTGATTTCCATTTTAGACCAGGTTATAATTCAGCTGCCATTTATCAGTCATTAAATCACATGTGCAAGCCTGCCGCTGACAACCATACAGCCACAGGAACACATAACCCAGTGCTCACTATGCATGAGGTTGTATTAGGTGGTTGTGCCCTGATGCCAATTCCTACCCTCCCCCCCGCAAATCAATATCTGAGCAAAGTTCGGACTTCTTCCTCATTGTTCTGTGGCTACAATATGTGCATAACTGTCTCCAAGCAAAGGATCTCATTTACTGTTTCATCACCCCTCCCTCCTATCCTTTGCGCCTCACAGAGGCTTTTGCTGGCTGTTCAGTCAGTTGTCTGAATATCATCAACTCTGTTCTGCCTTCTAAGCGCCTCACTTCCAGCCATATCAAGCAAGGATCCATAGAGCTAACAAGGCATGCACTTCTAATGCTATGTTCTTAGAAGTACAATTAAAAATAGCTCACAAATAAAATCTCCTTCCCTTAAGTTAGTGCAATCCCTACCACCTCAAAAATGACGGTCGCTCAAGTATTCATAGACAAGTGAAGAAAAAAGAATACTAATATCATCTGATCAATCACATACATTTTTTCTAATATTCACCCAGCTCTGTTTGAGAAATTTCTACTTTTTTCTTGCTTTGAAATTTAACAGTACAGAAGAACCCCATTAAATGCATATCTTCATCATGCAAAAAAGTGGGTTTAAATTTTAAAAAGGCATTAAAAGCCTCCATTGTTTTATTAAATACATTTGTTTGCCCAGAAAACTATATTTCTACATAGATCTTTAGTATCTCCACTGATATCTCATTTTTAATATAATAGTATTTCACCTTCTGGTCTTCTTTTGAAAGACACACTTTGTAAAGGACTTCAAGATGCTTCAGTATAAATTTTGCTTTGGTACATGGAAAAAGACTTTCCTGTTTGCAAATTATCATTGGAAGATCGCACAAATCCTGGATTTATACTCTCCAGTAGACTGTATGTTCTTCAAAATCAACTGAGGACAGCATTCTCTAGATGAAGTCACATGCAGCAGCGCAATATGCAACCAGCTCCCGGATACTACACTTGGTAGCACTGTGTGATGGGCGCAGAGATGGAACTGAAATGTACCGTATTACTGAGAGGGGAAAAGGTTAATTAAGCCAAAAGGGAATTTTGCACAATTTTGTTGAGGAAAGAGATTGCCTTTAGTCTGGGTGTCCAACCTGGACTAAAATACTGCCTGTTAAGCTGTAAGTAAGGCTCTCGTCACAGGGTTCACTCACCAGTGGGGCACCCCTTTGTGGCTGCATCTGGGGAGTAGCTCTGCTGGCCCAACACCCACTTCCTTCAGTCACTCAGGCCACAGCCCCTCTCGCTTTCTAGGAGTCACAGGGCTTCTTCTGTGTGGCTTGGCCCTCCAGGTAGGTCACTGTACAATTTTCCCCTTACAGGATAACAAAATCTTACCAGACCAGCTGTCTCAGTTCCATTTCAGGCAGTCTCCCCATTCCAGACTATGCAACTTTCCTAGGGGCTAGTACAGGAACCCAGGCCCTCCCACTATTCCACATTCTAGCCCAGGGACCCTATGATCACAGCCAATGTCTGCACCATCTCAACCCTTGCTGCTGTTTCCCTGGACTTCTTCCCTACTCCAACCTCTGCAGGCTTTCTTCTCCACCATCCCTCTGGGTAAACCCTTTCCTCCTGTATCAATAGCCCAGGGCTTCTACCCCTACAGGTTTTCTCCATCTCTCCTGAGTAGGCCCAGAGAGTGACTACAGGCCTCCACACTACACCCCCTTCTACTCTCACTTCCTGGCTTTATATAAGCCCCCACCTACTGCTGCCCAGATGGGCTCCATCTTCAATTAGTGTTGATCAGTCAAGCCCCTCCCCCCCAAGGTGCAGCCTACCAGGTTAATTAACCCCTTCTGAGTCACCTTAGCCCCTGCAGGGGTGGTGTGGGTCGAACATTCCATCACAGTCCTTTCGAAGCTTTCTAATGCACATTTCTGATACACCAGTTATTTACTTTCAAAGTCAAACTAGTAAATGTCACTGCATTAGTTCTGTAAATCTACTGATCATTCCCTCCGGGGATACTGCATCGGATACTTGCTTCTCAGTTGAAAGGACAAGAAAGTCTTTAAGGTGTTTCTTGGCCATCTACATAGGTGAAAGCCTGTGTTGTCACACAGGTGTCACTCAAAGTGTAAAACAAACCAAAAATGGCTGAGAACTGAATAACTGGAATCCAGCAGACTGCGAATCCCAGTGATGATTGAACATGGTGATAGACTAAACAAAAAGAGCTCTCAACCACACTTAGAGCTGTTTCCGTCACTTCACACTGATTCAGACATACTAGGCTTCAGAGCAACACACACAGTGACAATCCTGGAATCTTATTATATAGATAAAGGAAGCCAAAAAGACTGCTCATGCAGCTGAAATGGGAACAGCATAGCAAGCATTTGGGTGAGGCAAATAATATATCCACCCCTCCCTTGCCTCAGTGAATTTCAGGATTGATATTCTGTTTGATCATCGTATTTGAGAATGCTGGGGTTGAGGCAAATAGGCCGTGGAAACCATAGCCATCTGCTTTATGTCACACCATGTGGTAGCAGTGCTTTATACATAATCAAAGCAAAACTCCCCAGCTGCATGCAGACTTGGTCCTTCTGAAGAGCAAAGTACTAGTCAGATAACATTGTGCCACCAGAGGTGAGAGCAAGAAAAGTCAGGGAGGTATGGAAAGAAGCAAGAGGGAATAAGACAAAAGCAACTGTGATTTTTTTCCCTGGGGTGCCACCTGAAACTTGGTTACCACTGAACCCCCTCATCCACCAGCTTGGGCTCTCTCTCACATTGTATGGCTGAGACAAGCTACGAAGCCCTCCAGCCTGCACCTTCACCAGAATACATACAGGTAGGGACACATCCAGCTGCAGTTACAAGCAGTGTCTCTCACCAGCCCCTGCATGGAAAGTTACACCCCGCTCCCCAGACATGTACCCCATCTGGAGTATAAACACAAAATGATACTGTCTTGTGCTGTATAGGGTACTGTACAGCATAAGCTCATAAAATTCACCCCCTCCCTCAATGTGGAGAGGAATATGCAACAGCCTATTGCCCCTAAGTTATGATTCCCACACACTGGTTTAGATAAAGCAAAAATAAGTTTATTAACTACAAAAGATAGATTTTAAGTGATTATAAGTAATAGCAAACAGATCAAAGTGGATTACCTAGCAGATAAACAAAACCACAAACTAAACTTAATATACTAAATAGATTGGATATGAATAGCAGATTCTCACCTTAAGACATGATACAAGCACGCTGCGGATTCTTAAGGGTCAAGCTGCACTTGCTTTACAGCTTGGAACTTCCTGATGTTCCATTCACAAGCTAAAAACCCCTTTAGCCCAGGTCCAGCACTTCCCCCAGTTCAGCCTTTGTTCATCAGGTGTTTCCAGGAGTCTTCTTGTGTGGGGAGTGAAGAACTACAGATGATGTCACTCCCTGCCTTATATAGGTTTTGCATATGGTGGGAACCCTTTGTTTCAAAGCTTGGTTCCCAGACCGGTCTGTGGAAAAAGACTGACATCCCAAGATGGAGTCTAGAGACATGTGGTCTCATCACATGTCCTTGCAGAGTCATAGCAGCCATTACTCGGAGGCTGTCTGTAGCATTCTCAGGAAGGCTCCCTAGGTGGGAGATAAGCTTCTCCAAAGGCCCATTGTTTTTTCCTCATGGCTCATTGCCCTCAATAGCCCTTCTCCACCCAGCTAGCTAGACTGGAAGCATCTTGTCTAGTGGGCACTACCCAGTGTAACTACATTTGAAATACAGATACATAATCAATATTCATAACTTCAGACAGAAAAATGATACATACATACTAATAGGATAATCATATTCAGCAAATCATAACCTTTTCGATGATATCTGACTTGACTTATCTTGCATAAGATACATTATAATTATGTCATAATCATATAATAATATCACTGTAAAGAATATGGGGTGCAGTATCACAGGAACATCAAAAGGTCTAGAGAAACTGAGGGTTGGAGGATATAATGGAGAATATGGTAGAGGAAATGTCCGTGTCTCTCTTTCTTGACTGGCTTCTATTGTTCCACCAATCATACTGACATTTAGGGCCAGATCCTGCAAAATGCTTAGAATCTCCTTTGAGGTGTTTGTATCCTCAACTCCCATTCTTGGGAGTCCCTCAGCAACTTACAGAATCAGGATCTTTGCCTGGCTAGGATTTGGACTATATGGCGTTTGCTTTAAGCACTCCCTCTGCAAGTATCCCACTCAAAGTGCCAGCTCCAGGCTTGCCTGCCACATTCCTCCTTTCTGTGCCAACCTGAGTGCCTCCATGCCCAGACTCTGGCACCCATCAGCCCCTTCCTTGTGACAGTGTGGAGATGGTGATCACCACCACTGTCACCCCTGACACTGCACACAGGCTGCAGCTTTACATTATGCCCTCTCTCTGACCTTGGAGAATTATTCTCTGAACAGCTGGAGACTATCCTCATATCAAAGAATCCAAGTCCTAATTCTAGTTGTCTTAAATAAAAGCAGATTCCAGTTGCAATCATGAATGAAAAGATAATTAAAATAAAACTCTTAGAGATATGATACAGATAGAAAAAGAGACCTCTGTTCTCACAGAGACTGTGACTAATCAGAAAAAGTGCCATTGTTTTAACGCCTTCTTTTTGGCTAAGAAGTGTGAAGTTAAGCAGAACATGGTATTATGCCATATGCCCTCATCAGACCAGAATTATATTACTACTTTCAGATGACTCACACTTTGTAACACCCACTTGCTGTTGCATTTTTAATTAGTTCTTTCCCCTTCCACTAAATATTATTTCACATTTTTGAGATGGACCACCAGAAACAAAACTGAAATATCAGTTGACCTTTGACATTTTGATCACATGTTGTTCTTCATTTATCACTTGTCTGTCTCATCTATTTAGTTCTTTGGTGCAGTCCAGTTCTTAGCATAATGAGGCCCCAATCCTGATGTGGCACTACTTTAATAAAAATAATCAGGTGGTCTCTACCAGTAAACCAAAATTGTGGTATTATATCCAGCTTCATAGTCAAATAGTTCTTTAGATAAAAACAGTACAGGTAAAAGGTATCAGAATATTTTATGATTATATATACATCCAGACAAAGCCATAGTTTGTCTTGCACGTGCTAAGTGGAAACAAGACATGCAAAGTTGTACTGCTAAGTAGAGCTCTGCACATCTGCAGATATCTGCTTTATCCGTGGATGAAAAAAAAAAAAAGAACCAGATAAATTCATGGAGGATAGGGTCCATCAATGGCTATTAGCCAGGATGGGCAGGAATGGTGTCTCTAGCCTCTGTTTGCCAGAAGCTGGGAATGGGCAACAGGGGATGGATCACTTGATGATTACCTGTTCTATTCTTTCCCTCTGGGACACTGGGCACTGTCAGGAGACAGGATACTGGGCTAGATGGACCTTTGGTCTGACCCAGTAGGGCCATTCGTATGATATCTGCAGAATTGTGGATTGCGAATTGGATGCAAACTTTTTATCCGCACAGGGCTCTACTGCGAAGTATAAACTTAAACTCATTCATATCTAACTTCAAAATAAACATTGTGGATTCAAAACTTCAACTCAAATTTAAATCTGATTGGGTTCATATTCTATATGGGAAAGACTGCAAAAATGGTACAGAGAGAGGAAAAGAACAAAGGAAACCAATGACAGAAGTAAGTCAATAAATGAAGACAGGAGTGGGCAAAGCAAAAATATAGAGAAACTGCAAGAAAAGCTGGAGAAAAATGCAGAGAGTAAAAGAAATGGCAAGAGTAAAAAACAAACCACATAAAAAACAACAACCCATACTGTACAGGATACCCACTTTGTTCCAGCAGCCTTTGGGGGAGGAGGGAGAGATGGAGCGTTGTTCATCTAGCCTAACTCATAACACTGGTTTCATTTTAGCTAAAAAAAGTGGATTTTGGTGCATGTTTTTATTTAAGTTGAATATCCCTTGAAAAATGACAAGCGCTTGAGTCATTCCAGAGTCTAGGCCAGCTTCCTATGGCACAGACCACAGAAGAAAATCTGCTGGAGGGGAAAGTAGTAGTAACACAAGGCCCCCACCACCCCTGTTTTGCAGGAGAGCCCAGACCAGACAGTGTTGCGCTCCCATCTCTCTGTTTTAAAGTTACAGGGAAGACGTTGGAACCAGTTACGAGAAGCTATGAACCCCAAAAATAATGATTTCAGGTGTTTGAAAGAGAGATAGCTCCTCTGCCCTAGCGGAGGTTAATTTATCCCTGGTATGAACTTTATTCCTTTTGTTAAATTGCTAGACTCTCTTGGATTTAAGACATTCAATAATGCGACATTAATATAATTGCTAAATCTTCACAGCCTTTTCAAAAAACATACCTGAAATTCAACCCAAAGGTCAGCATTGTTCACTTTATTTCTAAACCAGAAATCTTTTATAATAAAAAGATAAACAGTGACTGAATCTGTCCCTCATTGTGGGTTTCTCTTCTATTTTCAAGAGCCCTAGGTTTTACAGAATATTTCTATGCTTTTCCTGCTGCAGACACAACTAGGCCCCAAGGGCTAATTCAGAGGAGAGTCTAAACTGGTGTAATTTACATCTTCTTTCAACCCCCTCAATTTGCAAGTTTTACACTAATTCAGACTCAGACCTAATTACTTGATGTAATTCAGACCCCATCCACATTGCCTCTGATTTTCACCCATTAAGCAGGTCTACAGAGTCGAGGCTGGTATAATTTACACTCTGAGGGCTTGGAAGAGAAGGGTATTAAATGGAGGAAAAAGATGTAAGGAAGTGTAAATTAAAGTGCACCATTCTTTTCCTTAACTTACACATTCTTAGCTTAGTAGTTACACTTAGACTCCCTTACACCCACTCACTGATATATAACTTATGTGTCACCTCTGAATTCGTCCCCAAGAATGAAATCAGTGCATTTACTAAGGAGCCCTAGACATACCGATCCTTTGTGGTTTTTACTGATCATTGTACTCCGTTTGGCTCTGAATGTACCTTCTTTGAACACTCAACTCTCCTTTGTCCCCATTTTGTGTGGGTTAAGTTTTCATTTTCAGCTCCTTTCTAAACTCTTTTTTTTTCCGCTGAGGAGAAAGATTATAGGGCTGTGAATAAAAAGTCTTTTTTGTTCCCTCATGCTCTTGTGACAACCACGGACACTCCATTTTTCTGGCTGACAGCCACCAAATTTATAACACTTTTAGATATAGTCCTTGCAGTTTTTGTTCTTGTCAATTTCTTCATGTCTGTAGCTAGCTAATGTACTAAGGACAAAGCTCAGACAATTTGCACTTGCTCCTCCGCTGTCTTCCAAAAATAAGCTCTTCAACTTCCCACATAAAAAATTTCCTATGCCTCTTCTGAGATTCCTTGGGTAACTGAAAAACTTCTCCAAAAGGTAGACAGCTGGTCAATTACAACACTTTGGCTAGAAGATATATTATACAGGAGCTGCAGCCTCTCTGTATGTAGGGGAATTGATTAACAGAGTCCCTTTATCTCCATTTTAGTGGAAACCACATACTTACACGCTTACAGCCAATTCTTATTAACTAAACTAAAATTTATTAAAAAAGAAGAGAGAGTGTATTGGTTAAAAGATCAGTATACGTACAGACATGAGTATAGTTTTAAGATCAGTTTCATAGGAGAGATGGTGAGCTTTGCAGTTGCAAAGAGTTCTTTCAGAATTAGTCCATAGGTTACAGTCCAATGTCCATATTCAGGGTGATCCAGCTGGGACTGGAGATCTCAGTCTTATGACTCAAGCTTCCGCTGAATAAAGCATCAAGCAGATCTGAGATAAAAAGGATCAAGACCCAAGACACCTTTTTACAGTTCCAGGCTTTCTTTTAACAGTTCAGAGTCCTTAGGTGAACAATAGGCAATCATGGAGACTTTGAAGTAGACCTATTTTCTAAGCATCGTGGGTAATTAGCTACAGGGATTAACATAAGGCAATTGCCTGTTTTCCACCATTTGCAGATGATTTTCTATACCTTTCAAAGAGACATGAATACAGTGATATCACCAGGTTTACAGTTCATTTAAATGTTAAGATCTCTTTTTGATCCCTGAATTAACAGAATACAACATAGACAGGGACTGTTTGATTACATTGTTGACCTCTAACAAGATATGTAAACACACAAAAACACAAACATTATCTACCAATATGTCCCTAAAGGTTGAATCTGGACCAATTAGCCTGCTAGCTGCTTAACACTTTTTGGCCATGTGTTACACCCAGCCTCTTCGATTCCTACCTATTACAGGCTACTCTTTATGTTAATTTTCCAACTCTGCTTAAGCTATTTAAACTCTACTATGCATATTATACCTAGGGCGGATCATCCATTTTCACTCTCCTTGACTTACTGTAGCTTATCCATTCAAACCCTGGTATCACTTTGTCTCCCTTGACTCCTTTTGCCTGACTTTGCTTCTGTACCTTCTTAGATGCTGGAACAGGAGTTCTCTCTTTAACAATGATTTCATATATTCACCTGCTGACATTTAGCCAATTATGCTTTGGTGCATACCCCATTTCTGCCATTGCTGGTTACCACTAAGGGAAATGGTTAATGACTCCCAGGACACCCACATTTCTATCAATAGCAAATTCTCTTAGCTCGTCTGCCCTTTGTCAAAATGTACCCATATTCACAGTCTCACAATCCTTCCGAGATCCTCATGGGACTAAAATCCATTCTCATGCTAACAATGGTGGTTTAGCAGTTATTAACATAATTAATAATGGCTTGTATTTTTCCATCTGTCCTTATATTTTTGGAGCTCTGCAGAACCTGTTCTTTTGTTAAAGCCTGACATAATGCTTTGGAAGGAAATCTGAACACACCACATTTTTGCTGCCAAACTGAACCCAGGCTTTAGAGCCCCATCATCAGTAGAACAAAGACTGTATTCATCAGAGAGCTGATACTTTGGAAGGCTGATCCTGGAGTGTGGGTAGCTGCAGATGGGACAGCTATAGAAAAACAGCTATCTAAGAAGAGTCTGGTTTGGTGAGCTCATCCTGAGCATTTAGAAAGAAGAGGGAGCTGGCTCT
The DNA here is from genome assembly GCF_965140295.1 of Lepidochelys olivacea. Lineage (NCBI taxonomy): Eukaryota > Metazoa > Chordata > Testudines > Cheloniidae > Lepidochelys > Lepidochelys olivacea. Next base: position 79,528,427 of record NC_140415.1, on the reverse strand, counting down.
ATCCCCATAGCTGGCTAGGAGAGACCTATTCTCCAGACCACAGGCAAGGAAGAGTTTTCGGTTCAATCTTGGATTTGAGTCCATTGACCTTTGTATTTAAACACAAGCCTCTCTAGATTTGTCTACCCCTGTTTATAGTTTGGCCTCAACTGACTATTAAAGCTTTTTCCCCATGCCCAAAGATGCTAGCCAAATAACATCCACCCTTATACACACACTTTATCTTCAAAAATTCAGGGCATTATTTTCCCAGTACAGAACACCACTCAATTTCAGTTGGATCAGTAGCTCTCTCACTTTTCAATCACTTGTCCCCAACTCAAGATTGTATTCTCCAGGTACTTAATACCCAGTCTTGCTGGTCTGTTTAGAAACTTCTCCATCTTCCTCACTCAGTTCTTAATATGTTATTTCCTACATTTCATTTCTTTATTTTTTGCTGATTTCCTATACTTCTCAGGAATAACTTTGCACAATTTGTGTTTATTTCAGCAGAGTCCAATATGCCCTCAATGTTCTGCATGACAAACCTCCAGTAAAAAGAATTTCCTCAATCAGATTAAACATTCACTTTCATCCTTTGCCATGCTTATGCTGTATTTCCAATTTCACATCAGATTATTTATTAGTTCTTCAAAGCTTTATTCTTTCTTGCCCTTTACTTTCTTCCTTCTATTAGGAGTCTGTAACTTCTTTGCTACATTATGATCCAAAATTTCACCACTGCATTACGAACATGGTCACATACAAGAAAGATTTCCAGAAATTTACAAAGAGTAAAACTAATTCTGTAAAGTAATTCTGATTTACTATCGTCACTTCTTTCCATCCACTTATTCATTAGAATCCCACTTTTTCTGTCTCCATTTTTGGGTTGTGGTCAGATGATAAATTAGATTACCCTACCGGATATTCATTTTCACTGCTGGATTCTTGCTGGCCTCCAATCACTCATTGACCATTCCAATTTTACCTTAAACAATTTTCCTTCTAAACTAGAGTTTCTTCCACAGCCCTCTCCTCCATGCACTACTTGACCAACTCAGGCCCTGCGGGGTGGTACTTCCTTCAGAGCTTAGCTTCATAGGGTCCTCTGTCAGAAACCCAGACTAAACTTCCAATGGTGATCCAGAAGCTTCAGTGGCCTAGACTTCCCCTCCCCCATGGGTGCAGGTTCTAGTCCCACAGGTTCTTATAGAGGTGCACCAATGGACAGAGCTAAGTGATGAAAGAAAATGGGAAAGATCAGAGAAGCTCAGATGGCCTGCAACAAGAGGAAATTTAATAATGGTAAATGTAAGGCCGTAGACCTAGGAAGCGGAAATAAACAGCAAAGATACAAAAGGCAAAGGATGCAACCATGCAGCCACACCTAGTGCAGTAAAGTGAATTTATTTTCATTTAAAATCCCTAATATTTCCTCTCCCCCAACATATAACCAAGTTCTAAAGTTGCTATAAGGAAAGTGTTGGGTCATTGAGGAAAGAGAAGGTGTTCCAGATCTATTTTCAGAAATGGTCAATTATTTGAAAAAGTTTGAGAATTACAATGATCTGATTTTAGATGGACCATTTCTAGTGATCAAATTAAGTTAGCTGACGATCGGCATCACAGGAAGTTATGTGATCACCACCCAGTGGTTAGTATTATTCCATTCAAAGAGACTGGCACATATGAAATATATTACATTTAGACTTACTGAGCCACAATTGACAGTGCAGCTATCTGTACATTTAGAAATCATGAGTGGAAATTTCAGCCACAGTGGTTTCAGAAATTCCTGTGGCTTAAATGCAGCCTAAGTGCAGACAATGCCTTCCGCTTCATGTGCCATGTACTGGGAGCAAACAAATTTGATGACACATTCCAAATAAGAGGTTTCAATTACTAGAAAAATAGCACTGGAGGAATAAAAACAACATGAGGACAGAGTCAAAATAGTACCCGGGAGAACAGAGAAGCAATACAGTGCTTTCTTAGGGAATGTCTACATTGCAGTAACACACCTATGGCTGGCCTGGGTCAGCTGACTTGGGCTCAAGGGGCTCAGGCAGTGGGGCTATAAAATTGCAGTATAATCATTCAGGCTTGGGCTGGAGCCTGGGCTCTGGGACACTCCCCATTTATGAGGTCTCCAAGCCTGGACTCCAGTCCCTAAGCCTTATGAGGGAGGCTCTCAGAGGCCAGGCTCCAGCCCAAGCCTGAACATCTACACTGCAATTTTACAGCCCCAAAGCCTGAGCCCCTCAATCTGAAGTCAGCTGACCTGGGCCAGCCCTGGGTATTTTATTCCAGTATGGACATACTCTTAAAGTATACCAAGAAGACAAATTTTAGTGATTAAACACACAGAGCCAATACAGACTGCAACATGATGTGTTCACAGATCGTCTTAAAATATTACCACAACTTCTAAAAGGCAACCATGATTTTCCTGATAATGAAAGCATAACACCTACAAAGAATGGAGCCTCAGACACTGTCAAACTTGTGCTGTGATTCTGTATTAGTCAACCATGAAGAGAAGTAATTCACTCATAAATGATTATTCTGGCTATTTAGCAGCAAATCTCAAGAGAAACTAACAAACGGAAAGGACCAAGGGTGAAATTCAGAGGTGAAAGTATAAGGGGGTATCTAGTTAAACACTGATAAATGAATTTAACAAAGTGAGTTTAATCTATTCTGAGGAGCTGGATGAAAGGAAAGGTAACCTAAGAGAACAGTGGAAGATGAGACTGATCTCTGTGACGGGATGGACTAGGCCCAGAGACCCCCTGCTGGAGGCCTCACGGCCCTGCCTCACCCAACTCCTACAAAGAGCAGAGAAGTTCTCTATGTGGCTTAGAAGCTGCAGAGAAGCAACGAATCAGAGGGGCTGCTGGAGCAGCCAATCCAGGGCCATAAGGGTCCTATAAAAAGGAGAAGCCAAGGCAGAGAGGTCAATTGCTGCCTGGAATGCAAAGAGGGAGGACTGGGTTCCTGGCTGGCTGGAAAAGCAGGACGACTGCGGAAAGCTCACTGCAGGCAGGACTGAGCCCAGGGGACTGAGCCCAGAACCTAGCCAGACCAGGCAAAGGTACCATGATGGGCCCTGCTGATCTGGTTGAGGAGTAAGTCCAGGGAGGGTTGCTGAAAGGACACCAACTGAGGGTACCAAGACGGGCCCCTGTTGGGCTGTTAAAGAAGGCAGTGTCTCCAGGAAGGAAGCCTTGATGCTACAGCCCCATACCAGGGCGGTAAGCAAGAATTAGAGACTGTATACCTCAGAATGGGGGACAGTGTGAGAGACTCAGCCAGAGGTCTGAGTTGCTGAAGACCCACCGAAGAACCATTGGGGAAAGGGGGGCGCGCTTGCAAGAGTCAAGTGCCACTCCATTGTAAGAACTAAAAAGAAAGCTGACTCACACCCAACAAGAAAGGGGCACCCATGAGAGGCGAGTGCCGCCCTGTTCAAACTGAGTGATTGCAGGCACGTATCGGCCAGAAAGGGTCGCTTGCAAGAGGTGGGTGCCAACCCCATTGCAATCTCACTTTTACTCTACCAACTTAGATTCCCTTATGCTTCTTTGTATCCACTTACTGTGTCACTGTGTAACATCACCTCTGAATCTGATCCACTTCATGAAGAATCCATAATTCATATTGATTTAACTGAATTATTAGAGACTTGCTAACCTGGACCTCACATCACTTAAAAGGTTAAACTCAGCAGGTCCCAATCTAGTATGTGCAACTGAATGACACAAGGAATGAAGCACTTATGTCATAAATATAAAGGGAAGGGTAACCACCTTTCTGTATACAGTGCTATAAAATCCCTCCTGGCCAGAGGCAACATCCTGTTACCTGTAAAGGGTTAAGAAGCTCAGCTAACCTGGCTGGCACCTGACCCAAAGGACCAATAAGGGAACAAGATACTTTCAAATCTTGGGGAGGGGAAGGCTTTTGTTTGTGCTCTGTGTTTACGTGTTGTTCTCTCTTGGGACTGAGAGAGGCCAGACAGAAATCCATCTTCTCCAACCTACCCTAATCTTAGGCCACGTCTACACTACCCGCCATATTGGCGGGTAGTGATCTATCGGGGATCGATTTATTGCGTCTAGTGTAGATGCTATAAATCGATCCCCGATCACTCTGCCATCGACTCCGGAACTCCACCACGGTGAGAGGCGGAAGCGGAGTTGACAGGGGAGCGGTTGCTGTCGATCCAACAACGCGAGGACGCAAAGTAAGTGATTCTAAGTCTATCTAAGATACGTCAACTTCTGCTACGCTATTCTCGTAGCTGAAGTTGCATATCTTAGATCGATCCCCCCCTCCCCCCCACAGTGTAGACCATGCCTAAGTCTCCAATATTGCAACCAGTATAGGTAAGCCAGGCAAGGCAGATTAGTTTATCTTTTGTTTTATGTGAATTTTCCCTGTGTTAAGAGAGAGGTTTATTCCTGTTTTCTGTAACTTTAAGGTTTTGCCCAGAGGGGGATCCTCTGTGTTTTGATTCTGAATACCCTGTAAAGTATTTTCCATCTTGATTTTACAGAGATGATTTTTACTTTTCTCTCTTTTTTTAAAATAATAAAATCCTTCTTTTAAAGAATGTGAATGATTTTTCCATTGTTCCGAGATCCAGGGGTTTGGGTCTTTAATGATTTTGTAACCAATTGGTTAGGATATTATTCTCAAGTTTCCCCAGGAAAGGGGGTGTGTAGGGCGAGGGGGGATATTTTGCGGGAAGATGTCTGTAAGTGGTGTCTTTCCCTGTTCTTTGTTTAAAACGCTTGGTGGTGACAGCATACTGTTCAAGGACAAGGCAAAGTTTGTACCTTGGGGAAGTTTTTAACCTAAGCTGGTAAGAATAAGCTTGGGGGTCTTTCATGCGGGTCCCCATATCTGTACCCTAGAGTTCAGAGTGGGGAAGGAACCCTGACAACTTATAAGAACAATGCACTTGGAGGAGATAGTGTATTATTGGCCACTTCGATGCTTTAATGAAACTGGCCAGGAGGATGGCAAAATCAAAGGTCATCATTGTTTATTAAAGTTACACAGTGAGGTTGGGACTGTATCATGCCTTGCCAGCTAGAATAATTTAGGACAGTATGAGAATTTAATTTCTCCATTATGTAGTTTCTTTACAGATTGAATTTATTACTGATGGTCCAAAACCACCCATGCTCACACCTTTTGGTTATGGATGTCAACTGCAGTTGTTCTTAGGGAATTCATGGAGGTGTCAATTTGTTTTAAACTGTGAAAGAAGTTGGCTTAAGTGCAAAATATTTTCCAATCTGAAAAGCATTTGAGCAGCATTATACATGAAGTTACATCAGCTCTGGAGAGCAGCAACCAGACCCCATCAGATAGGGGTGGCAACTGTCAATTATTATTGAAGACTTTTCTTTCTGTAAAAGAGAAGCCGAAGAAGGTAACAGACACTGCCAGTACTGCAGCCACCTTGATGAAATCAGCAGATTCTGAATGGGCACTTGGCTTGTCAGCAGATCTCAACTGAGTACATGTGCATGAATGTAGTTTACAGACACTTGCACAATAAGAATATAAACAGGGTAAAGGTAATAACATCATCAGAAGCTTTCCTGAAAGAAATCCAAATGGACTCACTAGCTGACCATTTCAATACATTCTGATTTCAATAAATTTTTGAACCAAATATATTCAAAAAGCAGATTTGGTCAATGCAGAATCATGCCAAGTTAGTGTTTCCAGTCATATTGATTTCTGCTGCTCTATCAGTAAGCTACATGAAATAGGAAAGCTGCATCATAGAATCATAGAATATCAGGGTTGGAAGGGACCGAGGGAGGTCATCTTGTCCAACCCCCTGCACAAAGCAGGACCAATCCCCAACTAAATCATCCCAGCCAGGGCTTTGTCAAGCCTGACCTTAAAAACCTCTAAGGAAAGAGATTCCACCACCTCCTTAGGTAACCCATTCCAGTGCTTCACCACCCTCCTAGTGAAATCATTTTTCCTAATATCCAGCCTAAACCTCTCCCACTGCAACTTGAAACCATTACTCCTTGTTCTGTCATCTGCTACCACTGAGAACAGTCTAGATCCTTCCTCTTTAGAGCCCCCTTTCAGGTAGTTGAAAGCAGCTATCAAATCCCCCCTCATTCTTCTCTTCTGCAGACTAAATAATCCCAGCTCCTCAGCCTCTCCACATAAGTCATGTGCTCCAGCCCCCTAATCATTTTTGTTGCCCTCTGCTGGACTCTTTCCAATTTTTCCACATCCTTCTTGTAGTGTGGGGCCCAAAACTGGACACAGTACTCCAGATGAGGCTTCACCAATGCCAGTAGAGGGGAATGATCACGTCCCTCAATCTGCTGGCAATGCTCCTACTTATACAGACCAAAATGCCGTTAGCCTTCTTGGCAACAAGGGCACACTGTTGACTCATATCCAGCTTCTGGTCCACCTGTAACCCCTCAGTCCTTTTCTGCAGAACTGCTGCCTAGCCACTCAGTCCCTAGTCTATAGCGGTGCATTGGATTCTTCCATCCTAAGTGCAGGACTCTGCACTTGTCTTTGTTGAACCTCATCAGATTTCTTTTGGCCCAATCCTCCAATTTGTCTAGGTCCCTCTGTATTCTATCCCTTTCCTCCAGTGTATCTACTACTCCTCCCAGTTTAGTGTCATCTGCAAACCTCCTGAGGGTGCAGTCCACACCATCCTCCAGATCATGAATGAAGATACTGAACAAAACCAGCCCCAGGACTGACCTTTGGGGCACTCTGCTTGATACCTGCTGCCAACTAGACATGGAGCCATTGATCACTACCCGCTGAGCCTGATGATCTAGCCAGCTTTCTATCCACCTTATAGTCCATTCATCCAGCCCATATACTTCTTTAACTTCCTAGCAAGAATACTGTGGGAGACCGTATCAAAGGCTTTGCTAAAGTCAAGGAATAACATGTCCACTGCTTTCCCCTCATCCACAGAGCAAGTTATCTCATCATAGAAGGCAATTAGGTTAGTCAGGTATGACTTGCCCTTGGTGACTCCATGCTGACTGTTCCTGATCACTCTCCTCTCCTCTAAGTGCTTCAAAATTGATTCCTTGAGGACCTGCTCTATGATTTTTCAGGGACTGAGGTGAGGCTGAGCATGTTTTTACTTTGTTTCCCGCCATCTGATAGGCACATTTACTGAAAGCTTCAGTCTTGACAGCAGCTTGCTACTCCTTAAATAAAGCACCTATTTGGAAACTTCATATCTGTTGAATATGAATGTCAAGATGTAGGCTTTATGAACTAAACATTTAGGTTTTTACTGATGCTGTGATGGATACTAATTTTCAGTCACACTATTGGATGACTAAAATAAAAAAATCTCAAATAGCCAATCAATTTACTATACAATGATAGAGAGACATTTCTAATATGTGCAGATTATCACATTACCACCTACTTCTTGCTTCAGTTAAGATTGTTTCACTATTCCCCAAACCCATGAATTATCAACTTTTAACTACATCAGTTCAGAACAGATCAAGTAGCTTAATGGTACCGGCTATTGAAACACACCTGCACCGCATCTATGAACTGTGCTAGAACATGGAGGCCCAGTCTTAGTCAATAACCGTAACTCCTCATTCACAACTCTTCAAAGTGTACTTCAAGATGCTTGTGGGTTTTTGGGTAATTGCTATTTTAACTGATGCAATAGAATAAATGTTTCTAGAAAAATTAGACTCTCTAATTTATCTGTCTATATATACCATGGGTGCACCTCTTCATGGCTGGGTTTGGCCATGATCACTCCAGTCCTATAGTGGTGCACCTCTTCTCACAACTTGGCCCTCCAGCCAGGTCACGTTTTGTTCCACACACCTGTCAGGGTAACAGAAAATCCAACAAATAATTCCAGTCCTGGAGTTAGGGCTCCAGCCCCTGACTCTAGGCCTTGTGGACCTAACACTCCTCTCTCCAGGCTCTGAGTTGTCCTTATCCCCCCTTACATCAGGAGACTTCATGACACCTTCCCAGTGGCTGGTAGGGAACCCAGGCACACCCTCTACACTGGGTTCCAGTCCAGCGACCCTAGGGACTAACAGCCAAGGTCTGCTACCTCCAACACCTTGCCACCGCCTCCCTGGACTCCTTCCTACCATTAGCCTTGCCTCGGACCTTTTCCCTAGGCCCTTCCTGGGCTTTTTTAAATGACCTTCTCCCAGAGGTCTGCTTCTGATCCTTGTGTCAGAGTCAGCCACATGATCTTGTTCCAATTCTGTGTCTTCCAGGTATCTCCACTTCCTAGTGCACAGAAAGAGACTGCCAAGTTCTTCCCTCTCTCGCTGCAGCTCCTCAAACTCCAGTCCAAATGCCCTTTACCATCACTGCTTCTTGGGCTTCACTGCCTCTACCTTCTTCCTGGTTCAGGATAACCCACCCTTTTCCCCAGGCTCCCCTGCCCTAGCATCACCGGCTTCCTTCTGGCTCAGGACCCTCTGGTTCTGGCTTCAAACTTCAGGCTTTTCTCAGCTTTTAGCCCAAAAGACGAAACAACCCTTCTCACCCAAGTTCCCTCCAAGTCCCGTTTTCACTGCCATGTGCTCCTTCCTTTATGAAGACAGAGCTGCTCCCCAGCTGGGTTTGATCTCCAATTATGGCTAGCGCTCTTCTAGGTGATTCCAGTATCCGAACTGGGCTCAGGGCTCCTGGTAAGCCATGGTTGAGGTTTCTACACCTTATCACAATACATATTTATTACATCCAGGCGAAAAAGTTTTAAAAGAACACTAAGGCTGCAAAGTCAAGTGCTCAAAAGTGAGGAGATGCCAGTATTAAGATAGTTGTGTGCAATCTTAATCCAGCCCCTTATGAATATGCATTATGAATTACATAATCACGTACTATTTTTTCCACAGAATGCATGCCTCATTCAGTGCACAGGATGGATGATGCTCAAGGAATGAATGAGGGGTGAGTTGCTAACAACTCCCACCCCAGTTCCTCACCCCTCTGTATTTGAGTCAGGCTACTACCTCCTTTCCCTCTGCATTTCAGGGAGAGCATTGAGAACCAAGGAGAGACAGTGTCCCAGCTCTCAGTTCCAGTGCCTAGGAACACAGAGCACCCCCTGCCCCCAACGGGTGACTGGAGCAGTTGAAGGGAAAGTTTCACTCAGCTCTCAAGAATATAAGAATGGCCGTACCAGGTCAGACCAATGTTCCATCTAGATAATGTTCCAAGTATCCTATCTTCCAACAGTGGCTGATGCCAAACAGAACAGGGTAATTACTGAGTGATCCATCCTCTGTCATCCAGTCCCAGCTTCTGTCAGTGAGATGCTTAGGGACATCTAGAACATGGGATTGCACTCCTGCCCATCTTGGCTAATAGCCATTGATGGACCTATCCTCCATGAACTTTTCTAATTCTTTTTTGAACTGCATTGTACTTTTTGCCTTCACAATATTTCCTGGCAACAGGTTCCACAGGCTGACTGTGTGTTGTGTGAAGTACTTCCTTGTGTTGGTTTTAAACCTGCTGCGTATTAATTTAATTGGGTGATTCCTGGTTCTTGTGTTATGTGAAGTGGTGAATAACGCTTCCCTATTCATTTTCTCCACATCATTCATGATTTATAGACTTCTGCATCTTTAGGTTGGAGAAGGCTCAGTCATCCTGTGGGAATGGTGTGCATGCGGTCTAGCTGACGTATAGGATCTATGAGTGGAAGGAGAAGGCTCAGTGCCCATGGAATCATTGGAGAATGTGCTGCCAAGCTCTAAAAAGTTTCTACTGAGCCTGTGCAAACTGGGATTTTCAGAGACTTATAATGTTGATCACATTTGGGTAGTTTTTTTATTTTGTTTTTACCAGGGATGGCAGAAAACATCCCCCTCAGCAGTGCAACCCCCATGCCTAATTTCAAGTCTCTGCTCCAAAGCATGGGGGTACTAGCACTTCTTAATTAAACAGTTTTAAGAATTTCTTTTAACATGGACAAAACAATATATTTTCCTCTAACCTCATTCTCAAAATGGTTGAATTGTTTTAGCTGAAACTTAAAAAAATCAGCTTGAGGCAGCATCCAGAATGGAAAACCTGAATGGTTTAAGTTTGACAAAGTTATAAGCAACTGAAAATATGGTCGAACGGAACATGTTGGGCAGCATTAACTACAGGCATCACTATCTGTGCCACCTACAAATAACCCTAATATAGTTCAATCTAAATGAGAAAAAACAAACAACGAATAGTTCTGACTTTCAGCTCTCACTCTGGAGAAGTACATGCTCTGAAAAACTGGACCTTGCGCTATAGGAATATTTTTAAATGATCATGGAAAGGAGTTTGCTATCTAAACAGTATGTGTGCTATTAATCATTAGTTAAATATGGCTGACCAGGGCTAGTCTGCATCTCACATTGTTTGAATAGATTGTTTCTTCTCGACTTTTGGCCTGAAATGCCACACAATTATATTTTGTGCCTTTTAAATCCGAAGAAAAAACAGTCTACTAGTCAATTCACTTTTGCCTTTGCCAAGAAGTTTATTCACTCATTAGACCTTCTAATAAGTCAACATCCACAATACACATGTGCTTTTGATTGAGTTTACAGACACAAAGAAACTTTTACTGTGCATCCAACAACTGAGTTTCTGATCAAATGAGTTAATTTGCTCAAAGAAGCAAGACATCACAAAACCCCAAATGTAATTAGAAGAACTTAGTTTCTTTATTTTTTGTTTGTTTGTTTGTTTGAAAAAGTGCCTGTCCCTCCATCATGCTTTCCAGATGGACATACAAAAATATTCATGTAGTATTGTTGTAGCCATGTCAGCCCCAGGATGTTAGAGACACATTGGTGAGGTAAAATCTTTTATTCGACTAACTTCTGTTGGTGAGATAAACAAGCTTTCAAGCTACACAGAGCTCTGCTTCAGGTCTGGGGAAGGTATTAAGAGTCACAGCTAACTACAAGATCAAACAGATAGTTTTGCATAAATAATTAGTATGCATTGAAGGTGAAGTGACCCGTTAACACCCCTGTAATCACAGGACAAAAAGGTGGGTTACGGGGTTACAGATTGTGGTAATAAGCCATAAATCTAGTGTCTTTATTAAGATCATGATTTTTAGTGTCTAGCAAAGTTATGAATTTAAGCTGCCAGGCTCATCTTTTGAAAGTGTTGTGCCGGTTTCCTTTTAGGATGAGGACTAATAGGTCAGGTACAGAGTCATCGCTTTTTGGAAAGTGTTCACCCACAGGTGATGGTGTTTTTATATTTTATCATTTTCCTGTGTGAGTTCATTCAAGAGCATAATCATTGTTTGGTTTCACCCACATAGTTTCTATAAGGGCATTAAGTGCACTGAATGAGGTATGATAAGCAAGTGTAGGACACATGGAACTTGTGAGAGGGGAAATGTTGATCATTGTAGCGGTGGCGATATGTCTGCAGGTTTTATACCCGTTCTGGCAAAGTCTGCTAACATTTTGAGTTGATGAGTCCTGGTCTGTGGCATGCTTGCTCATGATGAGCTTGGCGAGGTTTTGGGGTTATCTGAAGGCCAGAAGAGGGGGTTCAGGAAAGATTTTTCAGGATGGGGTCCAGAATTAAAGTGGCCTTAATTTGGTTTATCTTAATTCATTCTGGAATTAAGGTCCAGAACCTTGGAGCTGGGCCACCAGAACCCCAATGAAGATGGGGTCAACTATCATGGAGAACACTGAGTTCATCTACCTGAGCTGCAAACAGAGTTCAAACAGTTGCAGCAAACCAGATATTCTTCGAAGAACAGATCTCACCACCTCCTAGATGAAGCCTGTGTCTTGCTTGTGGGAACAAAAAACATCTTTGTACTGAGACAAATTTCAGGATCTATCAAACCGATGTACTACCTATATTTCTAGACCAGTCAAAAATCATCCTCTTGCATGCAGACATGGAGCAGCTAGAGGCATTAAATATGTGCTGTCTGAGTCAAATCCTTAGCATAAAGTGGTTGACTGTGCAAAATGTCAGAATATCACAAAGATCTGACCTTTCTTCAGTTGCTCACTATATTCATGCTCTTTGGCCATGTCTCCAGGATGGACAAAAACACTCCAGCACACTGTGCTCTCAAACTCTCCATTGAGGAGAAAAGGGGTACATACTCTGATCCTACCTGGCACAGCTCTTAGGACTGCCCCAGAAATTCAGCTCTCTCAGGATTGAGCCAGATTTGGGAACTTCACTACACAATGCCTAGTGTGACACTATCAGCCATGGTCACTCTTGCTGTCTCTACAGTTCTTAGTAGACTATACATGTTTGATGTTGATGATTTTGGAAGTGAATTAAGGTTAATCAAATTAAGGCCACTTTAATTCCGAATGAGGTGTTCACACTGGGGTTTTAATGTGGTTTAACTAATCTACTTCAAATTCACACCTTCAGTTAATTTGGATTAACTCTCCTAGATGTCTCCATGTAGACAAGCCCTTATTGAAAGAACAGAGAAGTGAGAGTTTGACTCTGACACTAGACCTTAGTCACAAGCATGCGTTTCAGTTTCCTAGAAAATCTCTAGTCTGATCATTACCAGCTGACTTCAGGTAAAATTAGTTCTTCCTTAATATACAGATTGTTATTCTTAGTTGGCCACTTATGCTGTCTGAATTCTTCCTCTTCTCTCACTAAATACAACACAAGGTAGCTCAGCCACTTATGCATAATGATTTAAGATTCCAGGTATGACTAATTACCATACAAGAACAGAACTCCTACACCTATTCTGTTCACAATCATATACATAGATCACAAAGGTTATGGTGGGCTACTTCTAAGAAAAAGTAATTTTAGGCAAGTGTCTATGTTGCTAAGAGCTTTGTGGGAGGACAGAAAAAACAAACACTTCTTCAGGGTTAACAATATAACTGGACTATCAGAGGGATCAAAATTCTATGCCACGTTAAATCTTTTAACCAGAAAGGCAATACAAAATTTAGCCAGGCTGATTAAAAACAAGACAGGTGGAAACCCAAATCAGAGCCACAAACCAATATAAATATTCACTCACACAATCAATTTACATCCATTTTAGTAGCTTCAGCTCATACACACTTCTGGATAGTTTGGAATATCTGTTGATAATACCAGAGCCTTCTGTACCCAGAACAGAATCCATTTTTAAAACATTCTGGTTGTTAGCTATGTTTAATCTCTTTCATATTAAGCACAATACTTCTATAAAGTACTGTTGTTCCCTAACAGTTGCAGATCTTCTTAAACCACCTTAAGCCCTTTCAGGTAACGCACTGCAAAACTAATACTGACCTTTTAAAATTATGCATGAAGTCCTGTTCAAATGGATTGTTATCCTGGTCATCCCATTTACTGAAAAGGTATCCTATGCTAATTTCCAGTGCATTAATCCAAGAAATATTAGATGCTTAGTCATTATTCCTACGTGCGTGCGTCTAACCAAGGTACATTAAAAAAAATGACAACGTTTACATTCTCAGCCTTTCATTGGACATTTTTCTGGATGCTCGTTACTGGCATACCAATGCAAAGATCTAACATACAAATCAGAAAAAGAGACTTTAAATATGTGAACTGAGAAGTCAGGACATCACTAGCCAAATGCTGAATGCTAGTAGTTCGATTAGTCTTAAAATCACCCACAGTTTTATTGCAGGGGGGAGAGGAATATACACAAACGAGGGCATTTTAATGTAACCAAAGACATGAAAACCACCACATTATGCAAATTCAATAACAAATGTAAAATGATAAATTAGCAAGGTACTATTTAATTATTACCGCGACTAATTCCTGTAGATGGTGCCACAGCAAATGAACCTGAACTTATTCTGGCTGACTGCAGTGTTTTGTTGAAACATTTCCATTTGGTTTGTTTGCTGCTTATGTAGCTCACTGAAGTAGACAGCATCTACTTAATGAGATCCCACTTCATTATAGAGCTGTACTACTTACTAAGTTATTCTCTTTAAGAATGCAGGCTATGTAATCTGGTGTTGTTTTAAAGCAAATACTAATTTATGATTACCTGTCACATTAGGCCGTTGAAAATTGTACTCATACTGGCTTGCATGAGCAGAATGTTAATGAGCTGATTATGGACTTTAGTGATGTCTCTTGTTTACAGTCCATGAACTAAATTCAGATCCCAAGCAAACTGTCTGAACAATGAATGCCACTTTAGAAAGGGCAAGAGATAAAAGCACCTCCACATGTAAAAATCACACAGATTATTGTCTTTGCAGCCATCAAATTCAGAAATAACAAACTATTATGGGATTATCAGACATACTCACTAATTTAGACATACTCACTCATGTCATCTAGAAAGGATGCTAAATGACTACAGACCTAGTAATTCACTGTCATGGTCATTTTCTAATTGTAAATATCTTTCTGAATGAAAAGGACCAGTAAGAATACAAATTCCAAGTCATAGGAATATTAATATTTTAGGAGAGTTATATGGCTGACCTCCAACTAAGGAAAAGGAAGTAGAGTGAACAATGTTCAGGGAGATCAAAGAGGCCACTAACTCCAATAAAACAGTAATAAGGATGATCTGCGTATAAACTGGTTAAATAGCACCTGGGGGCGCAGTTTAGAAAAGCAATTACTCAACACTGTAAATGGTTGTCTCTTGGAATAGCTAGATCTAGAGCACACAAGAGGAGAGGCTATCATGAACTTAGTTCTATGTAATATATAGAAGTTGGTTCAAGAGGTGTCTGTAAATGATCCCTTAAGTAATAGTGACCACAATATAATTAAATTAATCATTCTCAAGGGATGAATCATACTGAAAATAGCACTGTTGCACTGAACTTTAGCTGAGGAAGCTAATGAAGACGATTTTAAAGCCAAACTGAGGAAATAGAAATCTTTCAATAAAGATAGACTATAATGAAGTCCCAGAAGAGATTCATAACCTTAAACAAAAAATGAAGCAGGAAAGCAAGAAAAAAAATCAGTTTGGGTAAAAAGCAAGGTTCCAAAAGTTATGCAATCCAAACATGTAAATTGCCAAAAATGCAAACCCAGCTCAAGTGAATCCTACAGAAGACATCATAGGTAAAATATAAGATGGAAATTAGAAGGGTTGAGGAGAAATTTAACAAGCAGAAAGCCCAGGACAGAAAAACACATAAGAAAATTATTTAATCTTATCATCAGCAGGAAATCTGCAAGAGATTAATGGATTTCCTAGATTACAAGGGAATAAAGGCAGCAACAAAGAATGATAAATTCTATTCTATGTAGGTTCTTATACTGTACTCATCACAGTAGTATCTGAGACTTTGCAGAGAAGCTAAAAGATATATTGGTGTCAATCTTTACCACAGAGGATGTTGAGAAGGAACCTATATCTCAGAGCTAGGCTTTTCAGGAAATAAAGATGAAGCATGTCAGAGACTGAGCAGTCACAGGAGCAGGTAATGGAAGTTCAACTCCACTCCTCCAGTCCATTGATGTCCTATCTAGTCCATGTCATCTCATATGAAGATGCATTACACATTCTGTTCACTTTACTCACATGAGTACTTCTGTGAGTACTTCCTCCAATGGTACTTCTAGAATGAAGACGACAAGCAGGATTTTGGCCATCTGAGGGTTATGATAAGTAAATCCTTCATATCTGCCTCTTTTAAGCAAACTGTTTGAAAGTTTTAAAACATTTTGCTAATACAGATTACAACAAGGAATGGGATAAATAGCATATTTTGAGAGTCTAAGCATTTGTATCCTTCAGTCTTCCTGAGTACAAACAAGTCTCTTACATCTCTGGGGTCAGGTCACCTGTCTGTGCCTCAGCTTCACCATTCAAGCTGGTGACCTAATGCCTCCCCCAGTGCATGGGCAACTTAGTGCTTTGTTGTGATTTAACCGTCAAGCCAAACCTCAGTTAGAAGTTTTGTTAACAACAACATAAAACAGTCCAAAATAAATAAGTCTTCCAGACCTTGGCAGTCCTTCTACTCTGTTAACGCAGGGTCAGGGCAACCCCAAGTAGAATGTCCTTGGCCTTTTCTAGATCACCATTTACCTTAACACAGGGCATAATCCAATAGACTTTCCCTTCTCCAGGCTCAACAGTTCCTCACTCAGATGTGGAAGGACTGAAGGGAAGGCTTCCTTCCTTCCTCACTGGAAGCCTCCAGTTCCAGGCTCCTTCATAAACACTGGCCAAATACTTACTTCTAGCTCACGCCAGTGCTATATATTGCCTCAGGCCTTTTCCTTCTTGTATCACTCTCGCTGGAGTCTTTTTAAGTCCTGCCTCCTCACAGGCATCTTCTACAGACCCCTTTCAGGACTCAGTGCTTCCCTAGCCCTCCTTGTGGAGAATCTTTCCCCAGTTTTCGCCTCACCTCATCATCCTGCCTCCAACTCCATGCAGGTCTCTCCATTAACATCTTCCTCCTCCTTGCAGCTCTCTCACTCTCTCAATCTGACGGAATCATAGGCTGCTCTGTATATACTCATGATAGTCACACAGGCTTTCGTCATTTGATCTGGAACTGCATTCCCCATTATTCCTCTGGATTAAAGGGCTGATCAGGCTCCTGTACCAGCCAGGCTAGAGACACTCACTATTAAAAGGTCCAACTCACTCCCCAATGAGTTCCCTGCTGAGCAGGAAGAGAACAGCAGTACAGGAACCTGGTATAAAGAGGAGGGGACAAGAAGTGGCCAGCATCACAGAAATGGAACAATTCTGTTTAAGATCTCTGTCCTAATATTCAAAGCACTCTATAGGATTGGCCCATAGTTACCCAGAGGCTACTTCTCCCTTTATTACTTAATAGGGCACCTTCCTCCATGACCATGATAGCTACATTCTACTGGAACCACAAAAGGCCATTAAAGGAGGTTTAGTAACATGGGAAAAGAGTTTTCACAGGAGCTAGACCTAGATTTTAGAATTCCCATACAAGGCAAGAATGACTACATTCTTGAATGCAAAACTTATTTCTCTGCCTTTGCTTTTCCTTATTCAGTTCTTCATACACCCTATGAAGTAATCTCTTTAATCTTCCGGCCTTGAAAGGAAGACAGATAAAATGATACTGTTATTTCTATCTTTAAATAATTAGGAGATGCTCAGACACTATAGTGATGGGAGGCATGTAAATGCCTAAAGAGATAGAAAAGACAGCACCAGCATGTAAATACCCTGCATGGACATACACAAAATTAAATTATTCATAATAAATACTCAGCTCTTAAATAAGCATAGTAAATCCTAAAGAAGGTCAGTATCATTATCCCCATCTTACAGATAGGGAAACCAAGGCACATAGCAGTTAAGAGTCTTGCCTGAGCTCACCCAGAATGCTAGTAGCAAAGCTCAGGCTCCTGAGTCCCAGTCCAGTGCTCTATCCACTAGGCTACACTGCCTTCCCCATTAGTCAAACTCTAATAGTCTACTGTATTCATTATAAAATTATTGAGAATTTGCTATAGACATCTTAGCATCCCATTCAGAGACAAATAAAGACAAAGATGAAATTGAACTAGAAACTTACTCAAAGCCATCCTGTCAGGTACTGCACATACTGGAGATCTGAATATCTTGGGTGACATCATGTCAGTTTTATATGATTATCTTGCAGGGCTGCTAAAATGAAAGCAGATGGAAATTATTTTGAATCACTTCACATCTTTTCTAGCGGCTGACTGCGGATATTATATAAATGAACTATATGTGTGGTTATATATTGCACGGCTATACATTAAATTTAGACAAGTACACATAAGAGATATTGATGCTGGAACTTATTTTTTCTTTTTATAGCTTTAGGGAAGAAACCAAAATAGCACTCAAATAGCTCTCTGATGGGAGATAATGTCTATAGACACTGACAGATTGACACACAGACAAGTGCAAACTAAGGGTAAAATCTTGAACACCCATAGTCTAAGAAAGGGGTTAGCTTGGTTTGAAGTGTATGCACCACCAAGGGCAGGACTGACTTTAATAGGAGTTGCACACAACTACTTATCCATGGGCAGAATGTAACCCTATATGGGGTTTTTGTTCTATATATACAAACATAAGCCCTGATCCACCCACGTACAGCCACAATGTCTTTCAAAAATTCATCCCTACAGTGAAGAGCTATTTAGTTTGCACTTTATTTGCCCATTGCCATGCACTTAGGTGACTTAGCTTAATAATTTTAAAATGGAAAGAGTACACGTTTTTCAACATAAAAGGCCACACTATGGATCCCAAATGACTGTTCCCTCAAATACAATAAGATTATATTTACAACATTGTATAGTCTGAACACATACCTGCCACCAGCGTTTTGAAACAACCATAAAAGAGAGCAAATTTGTCAAGCATATTTTCTTGAGTCATCACGCCCATAACTCCCTTAACACTAATGGGAATTGTCAAACATTGAGAGGGGAATAGAAAATCCTTTTGTGTATCTGGCATCACATTGTTGCTTATTTCTTTACTCATGAAAACCCTGCCAATGGAAAGCTGCAATTGATCTCCACTCCCATTGAGGTCACCTTGCCAACTCTCTTGCTCTGAAAGACAGGTTGGTTGGCTGTTTTGTACAATGTCCACTTTCCTTATTTTGCAAAATAGTCAGAAATCCTTTTTCTCTTATTTAGGGAAACAGAAAACATACATTACATGAGAGTGCTTCTCATTAATTTACACAGTAACCAGTCACATAAACTAGGCAGTGAATGAATCTATTATACTAAACAGACAATTTCTTAAAATTAGGTGCAACCTTAATATATATTTATAAACACATATACTACCATCCCCACAGTGACTAGAAGACAGAGAGAAGAGTCTTCTGAACCTTGCAAATTTAGAACACTTTTTTTGTTTGCTTTTTAAAAAACAAACTCATGCTTACATGCCAGACAGGCTTGATTTATTTTATTTATTTGTTTAGGCCATCTCTTATGGTCTGGGGGAATTTTTATTTAGCCAGCAACAAAGTCAAAGACACTACCTCAGGCAATAAATGGCTAAGCAGCAACCATCTGACAAAGAAACTGCTAAACCATTTGGAGGAAATCATCGCAGACAGGTTCAACCATGTGGTAAGAAGAAAACAGACTTAGCTAACAGTGCTAATGCCTTTGCCAATCCACAAAGGCCAAATGTGTTAATGTTCTGGCTAAAACCTTTGCCAGGATGTATAAGAGTAGTGTCTTCACTTTGCAGTGGACCAAGAAAGGATGAATAGATCTATTCTGTATACATTTTGCTCTCATGAAAAAGGGACACATTAAAACTCCCATTTTTCTTTGCAAAGAAATCCGGCAGCATAGAAGTTTCACCTTTGCTACAATCCTTTCTTTTGAGTCTTTCTTTCATTGGTTCAATTAGTGGAGAAAATGAAAAGAGAGAGTGAAAGAGAAAAGTGTCTGGTGTCTCTGATTTCAGAAGAGGTTCTTAAATAATCACAGAGACAGTAACTGATGCAGTCAGAGGATTCTGTGAATAAAGAAAGTGACAAGCAAAACTAATCTGAGAAGAAAGCTAGTGAACATTCTCCCATGTAAAATCAATAAGCAAGTATTTCATTTCACAAGGACATCTGTAGAAATGTCAGGACTCATGACACTGTACTTTTAGAAATATGAGTCTGATGATTATTTTGCATAAGATGTCTAAAATAATTGTCAAAATGCCTGAGTATGTTATTTAATAAAGTCATCCATATTCAGTCTCTATAACAACTATCACAGAAGCCAAGCTTTTGGAGTGTGATAATAAACTGTTGTTATAACTAGAAATTAGAACAGAGCAGTCCAGAAAAGAAAAAGCAAGCAGTGCTTGAAATCAACAAAGAGGTCAAGTATTCTGAATATCAGACATACCGCCAAACTCTAAGTGGCCAGTACTGTCTTAAAGTTAGAGCTGGTTAAAATGAGAATTTCCATTCCACAGGAAATTAATTCGTTTAGATTTTTTCCAGACAAAAGTGTCATCAAAATCTACACATTCTCATGAAAGATTTTGATTTTGATAACTATCTCATCAACATTTTTTTTTTTAAAAAAAACCAGCTCTACTTCCAGTACTGTGTCAGGCAGGCCCATCCTGAAGGCAATATTTCTGAGCATGACAGTATCAGCCAGATTTTCAGTGAGCCTCTGTAAATTGTGTCATGCAAAATTCGTGAGATCACATTCTACTGCTGCCGTTCAGCTTACATTTGCAAATGTAAAAGCTTCATTCGCACAATCAAGAGAGTTAATTATATATGCATTAGGTGACCATATTTTCAAAAGCAAAACTTCAACCCTTTTATGGTGACACTTTTTAGAGTCACAAAACAGGCACATAAAGGACAAAAAATACACTTTTAAAAAAAATGCTGGTGTCACTCCTGCTAAATTCTGACTAAGCACCAACGTGTGCACTTCACATAAACAGCTACTACTGTGATCATTAGCAGGGCTCACTTTATGCTGCTGCTCTTGCAAATAAACACTCTCAAACATAAATGAGCTTGGCAGGATTAGACTTCTTTCTGCAAATGTCAGTAAATGTCAATTTTACCATACACACACAAACCGCTCAAAAAAATTTCCATCGATAATGAAAAACGCTGCTTGAAACCCCATTAGAGTTTGATTTACAGATATTTAGGTCTGTGTATTTTGATGTATGATGTCGACAATTTGTGTTTTAACAGTTATGAAGGGTTAGCTTTTTGAAACTAAACATCTATGGTCATTAAATAATTGTTGTCTGAACCCCTCCCACATACATTGTCTGACATCCTCCCCTCCCCATAATTTCTGTGAACATTTAAATAGATAAAATTTAAAATGCTTAAAAATAAACATTGATATTATCCATCAAAATTATTTTAAAAAAACAAATTCTGGCAAGACTATACATAAATTATCATGGAAACCTACTAAATAGTTTATAAATGCCAAATGAACATTTTAAAACACTTTTTTAAAAAAAGTTTTAAACCATCTCTGTATGGAAAATGTCCTCTAATATAAACAGTTCAAATTATGCTCTCAGTTATTCAAGCGCAACTCCAATTAATGTAAAAAGTCTACTCTGAAGTTTTGTTTTTTATACACAAAGAGCAATTATTTACTGTTAATGTGAATAACATTTTATTTTAGATCCAGGGAAAATAAAACAAGTACAGTATAAGCAAAAATAAAGTTTCCCTGAGAGAGAACAGTGTCTCTGTCTCATAACAGGCAGCACAGAATAGCAGCTTCCTCCAGCAGAGAGCAGATTTCTAGAAATGTGAAGGTTCAGCACACAAAACATAAAATCACAACAGATACATAGCTATATACACCACAACTCCCACGAGTGCACTGACTATTGACTTTAGTGGCTATTACACCAGTGCAGAATTTGGCCCAGTACATCCTAAAAATGAGATCAGCTAAACGCTTCACAAACGTTACACATCAAACAGCACACTGGTTTTAGGTCTATACGGATAGTAGGGACTTCAATTCTTTCCCACTCCAGCTCAGTGACATATAATAATGACAACACCAGTGAGCCTCCAAATGCAAAATAAAATAGCATTAGTTAGCAAAGAAGCATTTGCTGCTTTCATTTCAGCCATGCTGAAATAATGATCCTGGCAACATGTTAGCAAAACATGCAAAACATTTTAGGAAGCAAATAATTTATTTAGAGTGTTCTCTGAGGCAGTTTATATTGCATGACCCTTGACCTTTTATATTGCTGTACCTAAACTCAGCATGGGATTCACACTTCCTATTCCTGTCACAGAATCTCTCCATCTTGTACCATTTAATATAGTGTGCTCCAGGTGTTCTGTGGTGAATGAATAGTTATATTACTACCTGTCAGACACAATCACACTCTATTCATCATTTGCGGCTGGCTGCGTGAAGCCCTGCTTCCAGCAGGCTCCCTCTCTATTTCCTTGTTCAAACGTCTGCAGTGCTTTCGGCCCATCTGTCACGCCTGTCATTTAGAGGGAAAACAGTATCAGCGCTTTAAATATATGGAGTTCTCTATTGAAACAGTGCTGTGATAGAACTGTCAGCATTCTCAGTATCACAGACAGTAATTCATGAATGGTCAGAGCTCCATTTAGGTTGCTATTACTATGTTGACCCTGCAGGGTCATGCTGAGGGTTTTTTTTCCTTTACAGTTAGATCTATAAATAGTGCAATTAACCTTGCAAGAATTACAAAACGCTCTCAATCTCCACCCCATTCACTTGCTGTTTGTGACTTTTCAAATAACAATAATAAAAAATATCTTCAAGGGGAGAGGGTATTAGTGTTTGTTGAAATGTATATGTGATGTCAGTAGAATATAAATAAATATTAGACTGGCCCTGGTTTTGCAGCCCATTCTCAGGTAAAACTTCCATTGCCATCAGTAGGAGTTTTGTCTCAGGTATGAGCTTCTGGACACAGTCTCACTGTCTCAAAAAATCATGTCTGTCATTAAAATCCTTGATTGCTGGTATGACACAAAATAACATATGATGTTTTCTATCCAATTACAGAATTGACTTTGAAATAAAATGAATTATTGAAGTCATTACATAATAGAGGGTATTTCTTAAGTCATGCAGTTCCTGATCCTTTGCCAAAACATCCTACAATCCAAGAAAAATACAAAACAAAACAATTCTCTAGGGAACAGAACCGCATACCTATATCTGCTTTTGGAGTGAAGGACACAGCAGGAACTCTTTTTGGTCTCCTAACGTGAACTTCTGATCACTAATTAATTGTGATTAGTGAAGACCAATCTCCCTAAGTAATTGGCAAGTCAGGTATTGGCAGATTTGTAAACGGCTCAAGGCAGTGAAATGTGCTGGCTTTTAAATTGTATAATTTGCATCTTTAGAAAATGTGATGACAAAAGTTATGTCCAAGAGGCAGCATGGTCCAGTGAATTAGGCACTAGATTGAAATTCAGGAAACCTGGTTTCTATTCCGCCACTGACTTGCTGTGTGACCTTGGGCAGCTCGCTTCGCTTTTCTATCCCTGTTTCCTCTCCCACCCTTTGTTTTTGTTTGTTTTTCTATTTATACTGCAACCTTTCTGGAGTTGGGACTGGGTTGTGTATTTACAGAAGGTAGCATCCTTTTAAATAATTTTTGAGCAGTCTAGTGGAACTCTTTGTGTTTTATGTTGTAGAAGCCACCTGAGACTAGCCAGTGTAGCAGTATGAATGTAACTAGGAATGGCATGTTGGTACATATTTAGTAAACATAGTTGTTTGGAATCCAGCTGTGCCCATTTTGTTAAGTCAAGAGCAAAAGACACAGTAGAATGTCTCTTCCTGTATATTTGTACAGTGTCTAGTTCAGTGCCGTCTTGCTCTCAGTACGCTTATTTGCTGGGGGATTGGTCACCTAAGTCACATGGCAGAGTGTCTGTCCCTGAATAGACAATTCCCCAAACCCACAAAGAAATTTCAAGAAAACCAAATGCACCAATATCAGGGTTAATATTATGGAAATACTCATTCAGAAGCAGATTCATAACACTCTCTCTACCCAAAAAGAGGTTGCATGTACCAAAATTAATTTGCATTCTTTTTTGTTCAAATGAATACATTTTTTGCAATTTCATTCAGAGAGAGAGTGTGTATATGTGTTTGAGAAGCAGAGAAAGAGGTACAACACAAACAGCCTTTTATTGTTATTTTCTCTCAGTGCTCCTTTTCTTGTCCTCTGAAGGCAAAATTATCTGCTTATTACAGATACAGTATGAATTTAATTAAGTAATTGCCTCCAGTTTATGACTATTTTGGACTCTGAAAGAAAGGTACAGCAATATAAATCATCCCCCTTATTGTTATTAGTTTTCTTGAATGTCTCTTTTCTTGTCCACTCCACCATGAATGCAGATGTCATAGCCTATTACAGATACTGAATAAATATAATTAAGAAGTAATTTCATCTAGTTTCTCTTTTTTTGGAGACAGTCATAAAGCAGAGAGCCACAGAACAGCCCCTTTTTTGTTGACCTTAGCATTATTAATGAATTCTTCAGTCTCTGTCTGCCCTCAATCTGAAGGCAAAAAGCCTTCACTTATTATAGAGGCAGAATAAATGTAAGTCTCATCTCATTAACTGTCATATTACCAGGCTCTATGCCATACCGTTCAAGTTTCACGGAGCATTCAGAATTGCTTAATTATGTACAGTAAAAACAGTCTACTGAGACTTTCCCCTTCAGATTAATATGGTGGCACAAGGACAGAGGTCGTCATCATGACACACTCTTGCCTGGCACTGCATTAACTCAAAATGACAGAGGCCTTTTGTTGGTAATAAAAAAAAATTAAAGAGCATTTGAAAAATAAGATGTTTACATCCAGCGATAAGAGCCACTTTTGATTCTACAGACTAACAATTGATTCTTCTCCTCCCTCCTCCTCCTCCTGCGTTGGTGTTAAACCACACTGTGCATTCCTTATGAATTATACCACCCTATTTTAATTATAGTGTGCTGACACTGCTTGTCATTACTAAGCCTACTACATGTTTTGTGTGCTCAGATTTAATAGCTGTTTGTTCTGCAGAATGTGGCAGAGCTGTGCAAGTGGCTGAGACTGGTCATTGCTCACGTCCCTTTCTTTATGCTTTCACATTTTGTTCTATTTTTAAAACAAACACGCAGAAAAATCCCAGTTGTGTGGTTTACAGTCTGGAAATGCCATTGTATTCATTCAGTCAAAACAGACTATGCCTTACTGAGAATGCATTGGAAGCCTATGATAGATTATTTTTTAAAACCCTCTATAATTCTTCACCCACCTATTGTATAAAGATTTTAGATATGAAACACACACACATTTTATGTTTATATATATATATATAGACCCAGACAACATGTGCATATATCTGCATGTCCATTTATTATATACATGATCTGTTTATTTCTGCTTCCCATTGAAAAATTCTGAATCAGCATTCCTTCTAAGATGAAAAGCTTTGTCTATTACTCTATTCATGTCCAGAGCAATAACTTGCCAGGGAGGCAGGCTGCTGGTAAGGTTAAACAGTTAGCCAGTATGCTACATTGTGGAGAACTAAATCATAGAGACTATTCCTCTTCAGACAGTAATTTTGTACTTCATTTCTTTCTTCAAAAACTAGAACTCACACTTGTTTCCACTTAGACACGCAAGAACGTACAAAGGGAAAGAAAAAAATCATGGCAATTTCACTGTAAAGATTTTACCTTATTGACAAGCTATTGCATCTTTCTCTGTTTAAAGAGGAAGTTGGTCCTCTCAAATGAAAATATGTATTCCCAAAATATTCTCGATTTAAAAACAAGAGGAAGAAACCTCTAGAATTTGTCACAAGTGTGCAGCATCTCTTATTGTATTTTAACATGATTTTATTGTGAATTTTTGATAGAATGCCCCCTGCCTACCAAGTACCTTGGCAGGGAAAGAGGGACACTTTGTGAATACTTATTATTACTACTGCTATTAATTTGGGCAGAAAACTGTTGGTCTAATAGTATTCACTTCTTTGGATGCATCTGCATTTCAAATTTCTTTCTTTTTCTTTTCTTTTTTCTTTTTTTTTCTCTTTTCAGAACACCCATTCCATGTGGATATGCACTCCCTCAAGTATTCAAAAATATTCTGAAATTATGGTATACCTTGGTGATGTAATATTTTCATGACATTTTATGCCAGAATCCATCATATCCAGACATATAGCAAATGTAAAAGGGTAGCCACAAACAGCAAGAGGGTGCAGGCTGTTTGAAAATTCTAACCACCATGGTCACAATAAATTGGGTTTAGGTGTACTTTTAGGAATTGTTTACTATCCTCCAGAAATACAAATCAGTTATTATTCAACTATAGAGTTTTTGGTTCACTATATTATGTGCCCTTTCAACAGTATTACAGCGTATGTTCCCCACTGCATCATTCTCATGGATGAAGATGCAGAATTTTCCACCTCGTGAGGTTGCCGTGATACTACAAATGTAAAGTTAATAGTATTGGATGAGCCAATTTCAAGCAAGTCCAATATGGGCAAGTGAATACAAGAGGGGATTAACAGTATGGCATCATACCTTTCATCTATAAGTTCCTAACTTGAATTCGTTCAATCATTAGAAGTCAGGGGAGTTCTGTCTAAATGAGAAAGTTTATTTCAATTATAAAATTAAATAAAAATTCAGCACAGAAACTTTTGGTTGACATATGAAATACAGAAAGGAAGAAAAAGGGTTAATCCAGTAGGACTGTGCCACCAGCTTCTGTTGCAATTGCATTACAAATTGGTAGGCTGTACTCTTGGATTCATTTTTCTTATTTGAGACAGACCCTAGAGTATGGCAGAAAATAGTATTCCTGCCCCACAAAAAATTTTTCTATATAAAAAAAATTTCCCATCTTGAATTGGGATGAAAAGTTGAAATCTCAAAACATTTTACAAAAAAAAAAAAAAAATTGGTTCTGATCAACATATTTCATTCTCATAATTTTAAAACATTGCCATTTTTAATTAAAACTTTTAAAAAATACGATTAGCTTACGTTCTGAAACAAAAAGTCATTCCAAACCAGAAAACCAAAATTTTTCATGGAGAAAATTTAAAATAAAAAAGTTTCCAAACTTATTTCAAAGATTTTTTTAAATAAAAAAAATTGACAAAACTGACCCTTTCCTGCAAAAAGATTTGGTTTTAAATCAGCAGCATTTTCTGACAAAAATCATTTTGTCACAAAATTTCCAAACATCTGTAAAACACAGACAAACACACTGTTTTCTCCTTAAGTATAAACAACACTAAAAGCAAGTCAACTCAGTAAAAGAATATTTAAAACTTCTGACAGTATTTTCTCTAGCAAATTTAGGGTTTATTCAGTTGTAAACCCTGGCTGCCATAGTGAAATACAGCTGGTTGATACTTTCCATTATTTGCAAAGCAATCTGAAAACTGGTTTAAAACAGTTCTGACAGCAAAAATAACGAGGAGTCCTTGTGGCACCTTAGAGACTAACAAATTTATGTGGGCATAAGCTTTCGTGGGCTAAAAGTGAAGTGGGTTTTAGCCCACGACAGCTTATGCCCAAATAAATTTGTTAGTCTCTAAAGCGCCATGAGGACTCGTCGTTTTTGCTGATCCTGACTAACCCAGCTACCACTCTGAGTTCTGACAGCATAACTCCAAGTTAGATCATCATTTTCAAGATGTCTGTAACCTGCTTCTATTCTGCAAAGAGACTTCTGACCTTCAAATTATCAGTGTAGAGAAACCTTTATGTCAAGGCTTCTGAAACACTCTTGGAGGACCATTTCTGAGCCAAATAGTGAAATATTATTGCCAAAGTGTCCATATGCAAGAATCCTACCACAATTAGACAATGACATAGATGCCTATAGTTTAGTGATGCTAGTTATGGGAAAGAATTTCCCCTAATTTTTCAGGAACGCTGTTCCAGGATTTTTAAATAAAAATCTGAGTAACTACAGCAATGAACAAATGTGAATTGATCTTACTACACAAAAGTTCCCCCACTCCCGTTGGAAAGCCTTTTGGCTATGCAATGAAGTGTTGCATCAATGTGGGTATTAGCCCACTTTCCAGGGATGGAAAGTGCAACTGTTACACTGACAGTCAATCAGCATGTCTAATCTTTCATATTTATGAAGGCCAGCTGATCAGATTATAGTGGCAGTCACTCTTCAGTACCCCCCTCTATACTAATTTCCCCTTTGTCATTCAGATTCACCAGCACAGTGATTTGATAACAGATTATTTCCGCAGACCCTGATATTCTGCATAAAGGACTCCTAAATACCGCAACTGGAGTAAGCTTTATATTTTATCTGTTAAAACCAAACTGTTTGATTGGCCAGAAAAGGAAGATAGAAAAACAACTGGGTTATCATTCCGCAGGGAACACCATCTAATCATTGTTAAAAGTAAAGGGTGAAGTTTCATTAAAAATATTGAAAGAGACAGCTACAATATGAGTAAATGCTTACAGTCACATTTTAGGAAAGATAGTTTATAATTTTGGGGGGAATAATTCATTTCTCCAATAGTTTAAGATAATTAACATGTATTTTTCATATGCATATTTGCATGTTAAAAAGAGCACTGTATAGGTTCCAAAATCAACTTTTAGTTATACTCAGGCTCATTTACTATACCAATCAGTAATCACAGCCGAAGCCTGAGTAATTCTGGTTTAATCCAATTTGAGAGGTTTGTCTCTCTTTGTTTCCTTTCCATTAACTTTGTACTTACTTATTCATTAGATCTTTGGAACTCTTTTTCCTAGCCATTATATTGAGCCTGTCAATAACTGCAGTGTTGACCTCTGTATAGTTTTTACATTAATATAGCCTACTTTGAGTGGGCTTTTAAACACCAAGGTGTCAATCTTATAAACAGTCATGTGAGTAACTTTATGCATATAACTAGCCCCAGTAAACCTACTCACATATGTATTTGCAGAGTTGAAATGTCTAAAAAGGCAACTGTGAGCATAATTTATATCAAATACACTTGACTTTATGGCAAATATAAATACATTATTCAACCTGTAAGAGAATGCAACAAGGATGGAACATTGTGATAAAAATGATTTAAGCAATTTGTCCTGCTCATTATGTCAATTTCCCATAGACACTAATGTGAAAATTTTCAGAGGTGGGGGAAATACATCTGACCAAGTATGATGGCAAGAGGCATTCCATGTCATACAAAGCCTTAGAAAGTAACAAATCTTAGCTCTGTAGCCAACCCAGCTCTTTAGCAGCAAACAGCTGGCCAGGACACTTACTAAAGGGAAGAGAGACAACACTCAACATGATAGTTGACTTTTTTTCTTCTTATGGGCCTGGGACCCAGAAAGTTGTGAGGAGAAAGAAGTTACTTGCGATCTCTTGCGTACTCCATGATGATTCAGCATATTTGTGTGCTGATTGAAGAGATCTAAGAACATGCAACCACTGGCAGAAATATTTTAAATAAGAATTTAATGTATTATACTTACTCCTTGATGTAGCCACAGATGGCCAATAAACACTTAGAGAGCTGTTGTGACCAAACCATTTTTAAAGGAAAATGAGAGAGAGAGAGAGATTGATTTCCTCTGACTGGGATCTTTTTCTGTTTAAATCTAAGGAGACATGTTCTTGACCATACTTCTCCTTTCTCTTAATCAACAGTATGACAGCCAGTAAGACTTTAAAATGATCAGTGACCGCTTGATAGCTAAAATGTGCCATTCAGCTTTCCAAGATCTCATCTAACGCCCCCAAAGTACACCCTGAGTGTGTTCCTAGAGTGTCTTTGATTCTAGTAGGTGTATGGAGCTGAATTTTCAAAAAAGGTGCCTAAGATGTGCAGGCAAATTAATGCATGAACAGGTGCAAACAGTTACATACTCAAAATACACACAACCACTTATCTGCAGTTAGCAGCTTTGTACATGAAAGTATATTTTTTCCTCATACGTACTGCCTTATATCAAGGATGCATATTTTATGAGTACAACTTAAACATCCATTTTGGAAAAGTTGGTCCAAGCTATTTATATGAGCAGGGGTGCAGTAGAAAGAGAATCCAAAAATTATTAAACTTGTGATGGCAACAGAGGAACAGGGCATATTTTGTGTGATTATAACTTTCATATCTCAAGGCTAATATAAGTGAAATTGAATCCTTGTGTGAAAAAAGAAGGACATTAGCAGAGAAAACAAGAACCTGGACAGAGCCAGTATTTTAAAAACTTTTGGAACTTTGTGGTTTCTGTAATTCAGACTCTTGAAGAGTTTTAAGATTTTGTTCCATTTATTTTAGAATGTTTTTTGGTTTGTTTTAAAGTTCTGACTTTTTTGGCTCTCCTTTCTACGTCTAGTTTGAAATATATATTTTGGAACAATACTAGTCTAATTATCAATTGCCAACTTGCACATTTTCTATTTAATATAATTAGAAGTAATTAAAAAATATTCCATCTCTATCCAAGGAAAGGCTACAAAGTTGAGGAGAACATTCAGTACTGAATATAGGCCTAAAGCAAATGACCATTTATAACTTTGACATTGGGAGTGCAGGCAGCATCAAAGTTTTCCTGGAAGCTTCGACTGAAATGGTTATATAATTCCCTATTCACTATGTTGACTAAAATGTAGGTATATCTCTGTTTAGTGGAACTCATCAACTATATTATTTTAGGAAAATATTGCAATAATTTGGCTTCTTAAAGTTTATAGTGTTTCTGTCAACATTTTTGCAATAGCACAACACAGGATTTTTGACTGAAATTTGTTTTTATACTGTGAAACTTCTCACACATCTTCCCCCCTCCCCAATAAAAATACTTTTAAGCAAGATTTGGTTTCATAAATCTAACCTCTAAAGAAATTAGATATAAAAAAAAATCCTAGGGGGCTTTGTATCATCCCACCATGTCTTAACTTTGCTGGTTTTATAAGCTTCCAATCAGCTGACTGGCAATTGTACATTTATGGCAGTTTTCTATTTGCTAATCTGCTCAGAGAAGAGTTAGCGTCCAATATACCACAACACTCAGAAGCCACTAGCACAGCCTCCATCTTTAATCAATTTTTTTCCACTAACAACATTTCAAGCTTGACTATTGTTTAAACAAGTGTTTGTAAGTCTATTGCTTAACAGTAGTCTTAATACTTCCACTGTGTGTGCTGAATTAATTGAATTTATACAGACTACTTCAGGCCATTTAGACTGAGCATCTCCTGCTTTCAAAAATGTATGTCCCATAAATGGTCCAGCATAGACTATGTGCATTCATTGCCATGGATAGTTGGCCTCTTGCCAGGATGCAAAGGAGCATGTTTAGGCATTGATGCATTTGGTGATAATCTTGACATTGTTTTACTATTTCTTCTGTTTGTGTATCAATCCCTGACCACCTCACAAAACTCCAGGCAAGCACTTTTCCAAATAGCCGTTGTGTATTTTTTGTAGCATACATGACCTGAGTTTTGTAGAAATAATTATTCTGATGCCCCATGTTAAGCAAACTTGATTAATAATCAGGTTTATTGCAATGTTGTCTAAAGGTAAACCAAGTGTTGGTCCCCAATTATGCTAGGCAACTATACAAACACAAAGAGCCCCAAAGAGCTTACAATCCAAAAAAAGACAAGATGAGCTCAGGGTGGGGAAAGGGTAGAACACACAAGCAGAGTGAACAATGGGATGGCAGCAAACAGCACGTTAGTGCCACAGTTTTTTGCGGGGGGTAGGGTGAAAGTTAGTTAGGAGGGTATAAGCTAAATAGAAGGGAAATGGAGAGGGTGAGGACAGGGCAGGGGAGAAAAGTGCAAGAGGGGCAGGTGTGGAGTGAAGCTGAGGTGAAACAACTGTGAGGAAAATGGTGGGAGAGGGTTGGAGCAGAGAAAGTCCAGTCAGCACTGTAGGAAGTTCTCTGAATGTCCAGAAGGCCTTGCTTTGGCTGCTCCTCTTCCTCCTGGCTGGAGTCTCTGACTGATTCTTTTCTACACATGTGTGGAGATGTGCCACCTGAGTCCTAGAGCCCCCAGACTGTGCATAGGGAGGAGCGTCTCTCCTACACAGCTCTGGATCCAAAGGGTGCTCGGGAAAAAGGTACACGCTTTATTTACACTTATCTATTTTCAAGTAAATAAAGCTGGAAACAGGCGTTTGTGTGCATAAGTCCATTCATTCATTGGAATGTCATGCACTTTAATCAGTACTGGATCAGTTTTAGTTTCGTGTTGTACCATGGCACTTGGCACTGGCAAGGTTTCCATTTGTGCCACACAGAGCATATCGACTGTCTGTGGTTGCATGTTTGCATCTTTACCAATGGCAAGCATGACAAGCAATCTGCATGTGCATATTAGTTGATCTCTTTGAACTCAATATTGTAACACACAGTGAGCACCCAAGAATATTACCCTTCTCTGTAATTGTGCTGCAGTGATTGTCGGGTCTCCGCTTGTTCATTAAAAATTGAAACTAGGGGCTGATTATCTATACCCAGAATAAATCTTTTCTCTTACAGATACTGGTGAAACCTTTTAACTCCTCACACTAAACTCGGAACTTCTCTATCAACGTGAGCATAGTTCATTCCTCAAAGGTAAGAGATGTAGGAGTAAAAGCATTAGGCCTTTCCATGTGATCTGCTATCCTATGTGACATTATTGTTCCTATTCCATATGGGGAGGTGTAAATAGGTAGGCAAAGATGCATTGTAGTGTGTAAGAAGGACCATTTCAGAGACTGTAAACTTCTTGGCCTCATCAAAAGCCTTGACACACTGGGTGGGGCCAACATCATTTCTGTCCATTGTGTAACAGATCATTTAGAGAATGTAACGCTCACTGTATTAGGCAAGAACACATCTTGTGGCAGGGCTGTCGTATGGATAGCTTCAGCATTGTCTTCTGATTTATACAAATCATCTTCATCAGTGGTATGGCAACAGTAAGCAATTTAATCTTTGAAAAATTGACATTTTTCCTTGTTTGCTCTAAACAAAGCCTTGCAAAGTTTGCTCACAGAGCCATGCAGAGGTTCTAGGTGTTCTTCATTAGCAGCTCCCCTGGCCACTGAGTGCCAGGAGTAATATCTGTAATATCCAGTCCAAGGGTCACTGCCAAAAGGCAGTGTGGATGCTAGACCACTAGCCTGTTATATTGAAATAAGCCCTGGTGTTTGTTAATCATGGGGTATTTCTTGTCATTGTCTTCAATCTTTATTTGTAGATTGGCTTAGGCTGGATTGATCTCAGATAAATGCTTATCACCAGCTAATAAGGCAAATATATCCTCTATTTTAGGTAATGGATATCTATCTGCATGCAATACTGGGTTAATGGTAACCTTGACATCACCACAGACATGGACAGCCCCACTCTTTGTCATTGGGCCAGAGAGAGAATGACTCTATAGCCTAGTGGTTAGGGCACCCACCTGGGAGGTGGAAGACCCAGGACCTGGTTTCCCGCCTCTAAAGACTATTTATGTATACACAATGGAACAGCTTCAACAGAAGACACTAAGGGAATGTCACATCAGACTATCCCATAGCTCAATGGTTAGAGTACTCTTCTGAGAGGCAGGAGACCCCTGTTCAAACCACTTTCCCAAAATAGACATCTTGCTGCAGTCCTGACTTAGGCACCTAACTCCAATATAGGGACAGATCTTAGGACACACCCCTCTCATTAGCATGGCCCACGTGTTACCTTATGCTCATGAAGGATAGGTCCATCAATGGCTATTAGCCAAGGTCATTACTGATGCAACTCCAGGCTCTGGTATCTCTAAATCTCTGACTGCCACAATCTGGGACTGGACCACAGGGAATGGACCACTTGAAATTGCCCTGTATTGATCATTCTCTTTGAAGCATCTGTCACCAGGCACTGTCAAAAACAGGACACTGGTCTCACCCAGTATGGCCATTCTTATGTTCCTTCAGTTTCACTAGGCCTCCACTGTCATTCTATTTTACTGTATTCTTGGATTAGAATCCCATCCTCATCACCAGTTGTGTCTTCTGCTCTTTATAGAACACGCTGAGTGTGAAGCAACCACACAGGCACAGTGAGGTCCAAATAACCATATTTACTAGGTGAACAGGACATGAAAGGCCTAGCTATTACTGCTCTGACAAGGTTCTGGTAGCTTCTGCCACGAGAGGGCTCACAAACTATTTAAAGGAACACTACCCAATTCCTATATGCTATCTCCTGAGAAATGGCTGAACTGTTTTAAACTTTGAGGGGAAAATAAAAAATACAACTTCAAACAGGGACAAAGCCCAGAAGGGTAGGGTGAGAAAAAATAATCAGCCAAAGAGGTGATTTTTTTTTCCAGTGTAAACAACTAGAAGTTGGGGTTTGAAATGGAAACACTAGGCAATCATAACATTTGGGATGGTTGCTCTTCTTATAATAACTAATTTCAGCTGTAGCCATCAGCTCAGTGCCAGAACTACGGTTGGTGCTTAAAAATTGCTGTGTGACAGGACTATGCAAGCGTCCCCAATTTGCCCAATTGTTTTGAGAGAACTTTACCTCATTAAAATACTCTCTACTTTTACTCACTGGGTGTAAGACTCACTAGCCCTTCATTGTCACCTTGCAGACAGTTACTTCAGTGCTATCTTTAATCATACAGCATTTATATAACCATGGTGGTAAGTGCATTAGAAATATCTGCAGAAATAGATATTCCTAGCTAAGCTTTCCCACTTAAAGATTTCATCTGGAAAAGTTGCTCACCTGATTTAATTCCTCTAAAATTATCAATTAAAGACAAACACAAGTATAAACCAGATGAACAAGTGCATCTAAGAATCAATGCATTATGTCCTACACAATCCCACTTTCTCCCCTGATCAGTGGGTGTACTCTATACTTGGCTCTAAATTTGTTTGTGAAGTTCTAGTATATTTCTAGGCTCAAAGTTAACCTTCTCAAACTTGTTTTGCTTCCTTTTAAAATGAGTAATGTATATATATAGAGAGAGAATGAAATTAGGGCTGCCAATTAATCGCAGTTAACTCTCGCGATTAACTCAAAAAAATTAATCGCAATTAAAAAAATTCTGATTAATCACACTGTTAAACAATAGAATACCAATTGAAATTTATTAAATATTTTTGGATGTTTTCTACATTTTCTAATATATTGATTTCAATTACAACACAGAATACAAAGTGTATAGTGCTCACTTTATATTTATTTTTTATTACAAATATTTGCACTGTAAAAAGCAAAAGTATTTTTCAATTCACCTAATACAAATACTGTAGTGCACATCCCTGGGCCCGCACCGCTTCCCACAGCCCCCATTGGGCTGAAGCAGCAAACCGCAGCCACTGGGAGCCGCAAACCGGCCCGGCCCGCCAGGGGGCTTACCCTGGCGGCCACTCTCTGGCCACTCTCTGCCAAGGGGGCTTACCCTGGCGGGCCGCATGCCAAAGGTTGCCAATCCCTGCTGTAGTGCAATCTCTTTATCATGAAAGTTGAACTTATAAATGTAGAATTATGTATAAAAAAAACTGCATTCAAAAATAAAACAAAGTAAAACTTTAGAGCCTACAAGTCCACTCAATCCTACTTCAGCCAATTGCTCAGGCAAACAAGTTTGGTTAAAATTTGCAGCAGATAATGCTGCCTGCTTCTTGTTTACAATGTCACCTGAAAGTGAGAACAGGCATTCACATGACACTTTTGTATTCAGCATTGCAAGGTATTTACGTGTCAGATATGCTAAACATTTGTATGCCGCTTCCATGCTTTGGCCACCATTCCAGAGGACATGCTTCCATGCTGATGATGCTCGTTAAAAAAATAATGCGTTAATTACATTTGTGACTGAACTCCTTGGGGAAGAATTGTATGTCCCCTGTTTTGTTTTACCTGCATTCTGACATATGTTTCATGTCATAGCAGTCTCAGATGACCCAGCACATGTTCGTTTTAAGAACACTTTCACAGCAGATTTGACAAAACGCAAAGAAGGTACCAATGTGAGATTTCTAAAAATAGCTACAGCACTGGACCCAAAGTTTAAGAATCTGAAATGCCGTCCAAAATCTGAGAGGGACGAGGTGTGGAGCATGCTTTTAGAAGACTTAAAAGAGTAAGTCTCAGATGCGGAAACTACAGAACCTGAACCACCAAAAAAGAAAATCAACCTTCTGTTGGTGGCATCTGACTCAGATGATGAAAATGAACATGCGTCGGTATGCACTACTTTGGATTGTTATCAAGCAGAACCCATCATCAGCATGGACACGTCCTCTGGAATGGTGGATGAAGCATGAAGGGACATATGAATCTTTAGGGCATCTGGCATATAAATATCTTGCAGTGGCAGGTACAATAGGGCCATGTGAACACCTGTTCTCACCTTCAGGTGACATTGTAAACAAGAAGTGAGACGCATTAGCTCCTGAAAATGTAAACAAACTTGTTTGTCTGAGCGATTGGCTGAACAAGAAGTAGGGCTGAATGGACTTGAGGGCTCTAAAATTTTACATTGTATTATTTTTGAATGCAATTTATTTTGTACATAATTCTACATTTGTAAGTTCAACTTTCATGATAATGAGATTGCACTATAGTACTTGTATTAGGTGAATTGAAGAATACTATTTATTTTGGTTTTTTACAGTGCAAATACTTGTAATCAACAAACAATAAATATAAAGTGAGGACTGTATACTTTCTATTCTCTGTTGTAATTGAAATCAATATATTTGAAAATGTAGAAAATATCCAAAAATATTTAAATAAATGGTACTATTCTATTATTGTTTAACAGCGTGAATAATCGTGATTAATTTTTTTAATCACTTGACAGCCCTAAATGAAATACATATAGAAAGCCAATTAAGCTCATCCATTGTTGGAGACAAACACTTTAGGAGATTTTATGATGGACAGTATTCATTTTTTACTGCAGTTCAGCATGCTAATAATGCCCTATGTCACTACACCATTATGTATGTACTTTTGAGGGCTGCTGAATTTTCCTGTACATCACAATTTCAGAAATGCCTGATTTACATAACTTGTTAAAATAGATGCATTCACATTTTCTGAATAAACCCATTAAAATGACTCATTTATCTGTGTTGTAGCCTGCTATAAGGTACGTTGTGAATATTAAACACTAGTTAACTTGTAAGGAGGTACAGAATATAAACAGATTAGGAGCACTGGTAAAGGTAGGTAACTCAATCTGTCCTTCTCCGTCCCTCAATCAACAAGTCTTATTTAAATGAATGCCATGATTCTTTTTTTTAAATGTGTATTGGGATGAGAAAGTAAGCTGCTCAACTCACTGGAAGGGAGCAAGAATTCCTTTTGCCCACATCTGCTCATCAAGTTCAGCCCATCTCTGGTTATTAATGTTCATATTAAATGTATTCCTGTCCGGTTTAGTTTACTTATGTTTCCAGTATGTGAACCTATTCTTTCCCCTACGTTAAACAAATCTAATGATTTGTATCCATAGCAAATGCTGAGTTGCTGAACAAATGGAAGATAAAGATGCTATTATTCCTTTGTGTTCATCTATTCCATTTAAGATTCTTGTCATGCTCTGGGCATTCTAGCCGTCTGATGCTGTTCCTTTATTTCCAATTGCAAAGCTTTCTCTACTGTCCAGAGCATTTGGTACACTGCCTAGCACCAAGCAAAATCTGCTTGCAATGTAAGAACATGTGGAGAAATTATGTGTTTTTGTCACACCCTATTAAATGGTATTCAAAACACAATGCCCCAGAAACTAAATTGATTGTAGGTTTTATAACCCTTTTCAGGCTAATGGAAACAATTTAGTACCATGAA
Organism: Lepidochelys olivacea; assembly: GCF_965140295.1. Classification (NCBI taxonomy): domain Eukaryota; kingdom Metazoa; phylum Chordata; order Testudines; family Cheloniidae; genus Lepidochelys; species Lepidochelys olivacea. The sequence goes on along the minus strand of NC_140415.1, from coordinate 79,491,069 downwards.
CGAAAACATAGCTAGTGCAGCTGTGGGAATCTTAAATTGCTCGGCTCAGCAGTTCTGTTCCAGCTTAAGTAGGATAAAGTAGTTAAAGTTCAGTTGGATTCCATTCTTCTAGATCTTTGACAGATCATTTCAGATTAATGTCTTCAAAGTTTTCAGCATTCCCCATAAAAGATTGTTTCTGTGGAATTCCTGATGTGTGCTTTTAACTTTTTTGCAGACCAGGAATTGGGGATGGGTAGTAAGGGATGTCAGCTGGTATATAAAACATTTTAACTTGTCTTCCTCTGTTCAGTTTATTATTATTATTCATGCACCAGGGGAAAAAAAACTCTGTTTTCATAACATTAAGTGTCTGGCTCCAAGCCACAAAAGCCAGGAAATGCAGAGACAAAACTGAAACTCTGTCCTTAAGTCCCCCCTTCATGCTTTGATATTGCAATTGACCTGGTATGTAAGATCACACCACTATTCTAAGGACCCTGACCCCAATAGCTGATCACATGAGCTATTAGAGACACACAGAGTTTCACTATTACTCATTCACATTTCTATATTTAAAATTAAATGCCATGATTAAAATCTTATCAGAGAAGAAGAAAACATGAATGTAATTAGTTTGATTAAGAACTCCAACTCTAAGCTACACTTCTCAAAACAAATTCTGTATCTTGCCACATATGAGAAGAAATCATTCATATGGCCATTAGCTGCACTCTAGTACCAGAAAAACATCTGTGAACATTATTTTAAAAACTGATCACTAAATGAGCCCTTAGCTAAAGGAGTTTTTGGATCGACTTGAGGAAAGCAGGATGCCATATAACACAAATGCTTACAGATGCAAAACACTGATTGGGGGGGGGAATGTTCAGAAAGAATAGTAGTAATAAAGCAAGCCTAGCATGAAAATGTACTCTTTCAAAAAGTAAGCCATTTATGAGACGCAGTAGTAAAAACTGCTTAATTCTCCTGTGCCTTTAGGGAGAAATCTAAGTATTTTGAGAAGTGATGGAGAGAAAAATGAAGCCAATGGTGTGTTTGTCAGTGAGAGAATGCTGTGGAAACACAGTTAGTAATTTTACTATTCTTGCTTGCCAAGAGCTGACAGGTGTGCAGTTTCTTATTGTTCTGAAAGGCAGCCAGAAACCACAGTTTAATATGCATCTACTTCTTTACAGTAGGAGAGAAAACAGCTGTCTCTCTGGCTCATGATACAAGACAAAAATATTGAGACAGGCTCTTCTTTACAGTATGTTATCATCATCTGAATGGCTTTGTCTGAGCTCTGAACAAAACATATAGCTGAGGACAGAAAGGGCTGAAGCCTAGCTCAGATAAGACCTGATCTTGCAACCTCTGCTCCCACAAATAGTTTCATTTATTTCAGAGAGACTACTCGCTTGAATAAGGATTATTCACATGAGGAAGGTTGAAGGACTGGGTCCATAGTTTCAACAAAGAGGATATGAAGATTTCCTATAAACAAGCCAATTCAAACTTGAAAGTAAACAAAAGCAGGAAAATACCAAGACTAGGTTATTTCAGATAAACATGCGGTAATCATTTACAAACACATTTAAAGAATGACTCCCATAAATCCTTCAGTTTTCATACTGCTGAGAGATGTTTGTGATTAATACATCCTTTGAACACAAAAGGTTTCCTCACTCAAGAAAGATGTGTGCTTTCCTGTAATATGTGGCAAAGAGATCATTTTAAATCCAAGCTCCCTAGAGGAGTTTTAAAAAAATTCACAATGTACCAGATGCAATAGGCTGTAAGAAACATTAGGCTGTGTTATATTAAATTTCCTTTCTGCATGGAGTATGCTACAGTATTAAAAGCTCATGATAACTGGCTGGCAGATTGTCATGGGATATGCAGAAAATGTCTGCAGTGTGTCCAGGCTTGTATGGCTTGATCATTTGATACATGTAAATTTAGGCAATATGACTTGGACAGTTTATATTTACCAGGGGGAAGGGAGGGATTATTCATTCAAATAATAAAATGGAATTTTAGAAATGCTGATACTCTCCCCAAAGTACTGACATTTTACTAGTAAACTTCAAAAAGGCCTACACAGTATGACATAATAGTAAGACAATGATATATAATATCCCTCAGGTTTACACCGGAGCATATTATAGCAATACAATCATAACATCAATGGCGATGGGACTGAATTACCCACAAAAATAAGGCAATTCTGAGTTAAGAACAGAGCAGTCCTCCAACAGAGGGGCCTTAGCAGAGGGGCAATTTGGCTCACTTCAATGGCTCTAACTCTTGCAGTTCCTAAAATGTGTTAGCAGGAAAGTAACCATTTCAGCATAGGAGGGTTTTCTTTTTAATTTAAATTTTAACATAACCACAAAACATCAGTTGGGGCTATTGTTTTCGAGGGACACAGAAGAAAAAAGTCAGCTAATGAAGACTGGAATAATGTCAGACAGAAAGAATATTACTTTACGCGATCTACTCTCCTGGAATAATTCGTTAAATCGCTGACAGTCCTAGCTAAACCGCAGACTGCTGTTTCTTGCCTTTGTGAAAGGGATACTAGTTACTCCCCTTCATATAAGATTACCTACTGTCAGCCTGCAGCGAGACACCATTTAAACTACAATACAAGCATCTCAGCAAAGTGAGTTAAGAGCACAGTGTGAGCACTATTTTTACTTGCTTAACCCTCTTCTACCAGAGAATCACTCTGACCTCAGCTCTAAATTCCCTGGGTTTGGGGTTAAGATCAGACCATTTACATTTGTTTCAAAAAGTGAACAGGGGTAAAAATTAGGTTTCGGAAACATTAATTTAACATGTAGTAGGATACTTGTACCAAACAAATCTCCCACACAAGGTTATGGAAAATTAATATTTTCTAATTACTCTTGAATAGGCAAATCAATACATGAAGCAAAAGGAAGAAAGAGAAACTATATTCCCCCTGGGGCTGATGCACAAGTCGACTGCAGCTTTGCTTGGAACCCATCTGCACTGCAACTATCACTGGGCCAACACACATTTGTCTGGGACAGTTAAGATCATCCATATCCCAGTCTGGTTTTGTAATGTGGACAGAACATGACCTAAAGCTGTGACATCAAGCAGGGGGTTGGACTAGATGACCTTCAGGAGTCCCTTCCAACCCTGATATTCTATGATTCCCCAACACATTTCTATAATTGTGTTGTCTAGTTCATGCAACAAACTCAAAAAGTGTTATAACAAGTATGCCCCTAACTGAGCCAGAGAGCCATGAACTACACAAACACAATTAGAGCAATGGTAGCAGTTGGTGCTAGAATTCATCATGAACATCAGTCATGATGGCATGGTGCTCCTATCAGGCCTCAGCCAATGGCTGTAGATTTTAATAGAGAGAGATCAGTCTATTAGTTATTTTTAAAGCACTTATCTTCGTATCTAAGGGCCATATCCTCAAAGCTATGTCGTCACCTAATTCCTGTTGATTTTAGTGGGCACTACGCACCTTCATACTTTTGAGGAGGTGGGCTCAGGTATCTTATTGATTCCCTGCTCTCCTGTTTGAGGATCTCAACAAGAATGCCAAATAATGATATTACGGATAGGGGAAAGATTGAGATACGGTCATCAGGCTATTAGGGAATGCATTGAGATCACCAATTTATTCCTGAGAGCCCACTGAGCAGAGATCAGCCTCTGTGTATTATGAAAATATTATGAAAATCATCACTTTATTTAAAACTGGTCACAGAACAATGGGTTTCTCTCATTGTATGTGATAAACATATGTTTACCAAAATATATGTTTCTCTTAACATGAAATGCTATTGCATATTGTTCTTGTTATTTAAAGTGCTATTCAAATAGGCAGTGAAATTAATGTCAGATCTAATACTAGAGACTGGGTCTAATCAAAATGTCAGTTACAGACACACTTGGAATTCAGGGGACTTTAAAAAACAAACCTCAAATCCAAATTTGAAAAACAATCCCTATTTTATAAAGGACCAAACCAAAACCCAGATCGGAACAGCACTGAACTTTGGAGTGAGTACGGGGTTGAATTCTGGATTGGAATTTTGCATCTGGAACTTGTCTGTAATATAATATCAAATTATAATAATGCAAAGGTAAACAAAAAACACACTCACTTGCTGCTTCAAAACACCAAAAGGGTGTTATGGCTTCTACCCATAACAGTTGAGGATTATCATCCTGGTTTTTTTTATTGAAGAGCTGAGAAATGCATGGTTTCATTGCCAATCTATAATCTAAAAACAGATTTAAAGATTAAGACAATTTCTGTGAATAACTCTGAGTGCAGCTAAGCTATTTCTGTACTATATTTCTACCAGCTTTGAACAGAAATGTCTGACATTAAAATCTGAAAACTGCGTTTACAAATATATAAGAAATGCTCAGTAGGGGAAATGATCACCCAGAGTGTCGAGGCGACAGAGAGCTCCCAGTGCAACAGAATGAAGACAAAAAGAACAAGGAGTACTTGTGGCACCTTAGAGACTAACAAATTTATTTGAGCATAAGCTTTCGTGGGCTAAAGCCCACTTCATCAGATGCATGAAGTGGGCTTTAGCCCACGAAAGCTTATGCTCAAATAAATTTGTTAGTCTCTACGGTGCCACAAGTACTCCTTGTTCTTTTTGCTGATACAGACTAACATGGCTACCACTCCGAAGAATGAAGACAGTTTTTCAGCACAGGGGGAAGCCTATAGAGCAAGAGTAATCAATAGTTTTTTGTCAAGGTCCAAATTTCAGGATCAAGGTATAGTCAAGGTCCAGACTCCAGAGAAAATAATACAAAAATAATGACAATTATGATAAGTAAATAAAAAGATTTAGTGGTCCGTTCAAAAGCATGTGGTAGTCTGGATCTGGTTCCTGGTCCGCCTATTGACTACTCCTGCTATAGAGAGACTGCATACCATGTATGTGCATGGAGCTGGATTACAGGGAGCCAACTCTTTTGAAACATTTAGGATTGGCCAAAACAACAGGTGGTCGTGTGCTCTCTGGATCCACTTACATCGATTCAGTGGCCATAAAAGGGATATTCAGGAGTCACTGGATCTATTCCAGCCCAGAGACTTCAGTAGCAGCAATGGAGAGGCTGTGGAGCTCTCCTACACCTTTCCCAAAGCATGTGGATCCCCTCTCATCCAGCCCCCACTTAATTCATTACCCAAAGGTCAGGCGGTTGCGTCCTTGGTGTGTGGGGGCGGGGGTGTAAATTGTGTGTGTATGTAATGTAATGTATGTATGTACATAAAAGACAGCTCATACACAGGCTCATTAAGTACTTTTCAACCCCATTTATTTTTAAATTGAAATTTTGCAGCTGGGAAAGGGGCTACAGTGGAAAGTGTGACCTACAGGTTAGAGCACTACACTGGGACTCAGAAGATCTGGGTTTTTACTCCGAGATATGCAACTGGCCTACTGGGTGACATTGGACAAATCACCACCTCCCAGTGCCTCAGTTTCCTCATAGGTAAAATGGGGATAATGATGCTGACCGTCTTTGTAAAGTGTGTTGATAACTAGGTATTCATTTATTGTTAATTGAGATTCTGACTGCAAAAAAAAAGCTACTATGCACAAACTTTCCCATACCAATCCCCAGCGTTGTGTTTCAGTTTACTCTCCTTTGAAGTGATGACATCTAGCAACCAGACAACAGTTCAGTCCTGATTTATCTAATGAGATTATACTGTGTGATGTGGGTGTTGTCTGAAAAATGGAACAAGATTCCAATTCTTAAAATTTAACTCAGGTTACTGAACAACCAATAGGTCACAAGATTTCCAAGGTTCTTGGTGATGGCTTATTCCTTATTTGGAGTCTGAGCCTGCATGATGTCTTTAGCTTCCACTGAAATCAGTATCTGGCAGGATCAGCTCATGCTACTTAATCATAAGGATCAGACTATTTCAGCTCAGACACATTCATTTATCAACCAATAATTACGCCCTCATTTTCATGAGCACTAAAATCACTCACAAATTAAAAGCTGAGACATGAAAAAGATGAGAGAATTGTTAAGTGTATTTGGTTCCCCCCGCCCCTATGTAGGATCCATGCGTGCTCTTGATTGTAATGGGAAATGTTAGCCAGCACTTTGAACAAAGTATCCTCTTTAGAATGGTGGTGTGCTATCCAGGGGCCAAGGAAAGATGCAAGTAAAAATCTACCAGATGGTGGTACTTGCTAGATACTAAGTTCTGAATTTAATTCTTTGTGTGTGTTTATTCCCAAGACACTATCATTTCTGAATAACAAAGGAATTGACATATATTTTCCCAACTAACATACTCAGAACACAAAATAATCATTACATCATTTGAATTTCTGAGAGCAATGATACTTTTTATTCTCCTTTGTAAAAACACGCACAGGAGAGTTCAGCTGTACATGCTAACTGTTAAGCATGATGAGAAGCGAGACTTCTGGAATATTTATTTTTCGAGTGACTTGTGTAGAAACACTTGATTTCTTTTTAGGATCCTGTAAAGTGAAGCTTCCAAAAAAATCAATCAGAAGTTCTACTCCTCCATTACTGATTTTTTTTTTGCATTACTATATTGTACACATACATTAATATTATTACTGACAAGACACATGGGCACACATGGTGCTTTACAGACCGAATATGAGTCCTTCTCCAAAGTTTATAAACCAGGACCCTGACCTGGCAATCTGATCCGTTAGCTCAGACACCCACATCCAAGCATCCCATGTACTTCAATGGGTGCCCCACACTAGAGATCAGATTATAGGTTACCCTATAAGCAAATCATGGAAAAATAAATTAATACACTTTGTCAGTAGCAACAAGATTTCTTTGCCTAGACAAACCAAGATCCCTCCCTACCATGAGAATGTGTGTACCCAAAGCAGTGGTGCTTTTGGATGCTACACAAATTACAGTCATGCACTAGAAAGGTAGAAATCATAGAATTATTCTTAACACTGATATTATGGTAGAGTTTAGCAGCCAGCCAGGTCATGGTCCCATTCTACTAGACACTGTACAAGACACAGTAAGTAAGTGACAGTTCTTGCCCCAAAGAGCTTAAAGTCTAAAAGACAGGACAAAATGGATGGATGGGACAAGCACATAGATTTGAGTGATGAGTGGAGGAGTTGAAGGAACTAGACTACATGATATGAGCAATTCTTAGCCAATCAAGAGCAATAGTTACAACTCCCCACCTGTCTAGCCACAGGAAGATGCTGTGACAGCAGAGCTGCTGTAATTGGCTGGCTGACTGGGCTAGGCTTGAAAAATGATCCAGAAAAAGGGGAGATAAAATTCACAAGAATTAAAGCAATCAATAACAAAACAAATTAAGGGTTAATTTTTCCCAGCACATTGCACCTATGTTCACAGTTAGGGAGCATTGCCTCTTACGTACTTGGAGCTTCTGCCTAAAGAAAAATAAAGCCGGCTTCTGACATACACCCACATTGCCTTAGCCACTGGTCACCGCTGAGTGCTGCATCTGTGATTTCCTTAAATTAGCTGGCACTGGCCTAATAGCAGACAATTGATAAAAATTAACTGAAAGCAGATTCAGATTTTCTTTCAGGAAAGAACTAGCCACTAATTTACCTTTGTGTACAAGCCTTGTCATTCACTAGGAGAATGTAAATGCAAAATACCCTATCTACAGATCCCAGGTCCACAAACAGCACAAACATACGTTCAGTCAGAATTACCCAGATTTTAAGTTAAGAGAGCAAGTGCGGGGGGGAAGGTAAACGATCCATGGGAGAACTAGGGTGACCAGATGTCCCAATTTTATAGGGACAGTCCCGATATTTGGGGCTTTGTCTTATATAGGTGCCTATTACCCCTCACCCCATCCTGATTTTCCACACTTGCTATCTGGTCACCCTAGGGAGAATACACAGCGTGTCCCTTCTAAAACAATATAAACACACAATGGCTGCCTATCTGTACACACAGCAGAGTTGCTAGAGTTGTAAATATGCAGGGCAAGATGCACAAAGGGACCCACCCTCGCCATTTTATGTGGAGTTAGGTGTGCTCAGAGCATGTTTATCGGATCATGCCCCACACAGATTATAGGCAGGGGAATACCTATCTTCCCCTGGTTTGAGGATCTGACTGGGACTTACACAGGAGATAGGAATCTGGGCACCTGCCTGAGGCAGCAGCCTGCATGTCCAGATGCAGAAATGTAAGTGCCCAGAGAACTTTTGCAGCAGAAATTTATGTACCTACAGAGTTAGGTGGTAGCTGAGCAGGGGTTTTGTGGATCACAATAGTGCCTAAATCTGGGGTCTAATTAAGACTATATATATTAAAACACGATATGGCAAGCAGGCAATTCGTTCATGTTCTCAGTTATTTTTCAAATATATACATATATCTCACAATCCTATGAAAGTCATTTTTGAATATGTATGTGGAAGGGGAACCACATACACATGCAAGGCTACTAGTCTGTAAAAATTAAATGTCTTTGATAAATGAAAATATTTATATCTATGATGGGGGGGAAGCATCTGAAACAATTTGTCTGACATTAAAAAAAATAAAGAAAATTTTGTGCTGTGTACCAAATTTCAGCCCACTGCATTTTTAAACGACAGAGCTATAAACCACTTCAATCAAGCTTTATAATGGAAATGCTGCTAGATCCTTAACTTTAATGGCTCTTCCAAGTGCTTCTAAAGCAGGCATTACTTTTAGTGTCATAAAATGACGTTTAAAACACTACAGAATTTTCTCAAGACAGATAAGCAGGTGTTCAAGAGGGCAGCAGTATTTAAACCTTATTGATTTATGGGATATGCTACATTAAAGGTCAAAGATCTTTATGGACACTTGCAGTAGAAATTCCAGACTTTAGCATACATAGTACAACCATTGTTCGAAGACCACTGATATGTATTAGTTTTCACTTTGTAACAACTGAGCTCCTGCATTTTGTACATGTTACCAATAGTAAAATGTGAGCCTCATCCTGTAGAGTAAGGCTTTCTTTTTATTGGTATACTTTTCATAGTGTATTGCATGTAATCAAATCCACTGTGCAGCTACTTGATCATGTAATACTGTATCAGGTACATAGTTCCCCTACTACTAATTTTAGTGACACTATTTCTGGCTTTTTCCAAGAGTCAGAAATGGGACAGCTTTCCTCAGATGGAAGTGAAAGGGGAAATATACATTAAAACCCCACCTGCAACTATGCCCAGTGGTCAATATTCTCCTTCTGGAAGCAATGTAACCATCATAAAAGCAACCAATAAACCATTAAACCATTTTATGCAATCGATTAGCATTTTCTGCTTGTTAACACAAAAATCAATAATCGTATAGCTGTGGGTGCCAGTCCTAATGATTTAGTGAAATTGTAATTTATTGCAGAATAAAAAAGCAACACTATTAAGTCTCAATAGCAAATATAATTAGAGAAAGCTAATAGCAAAAAGACCATTATTGCTTAGTCTGTGGGTAGTGACAAAATACCTGGTACATGGGGATAATTACATCTACCTTCTCTTAAAAACCAAAGTGGCTGTATTTATTTCCTTTCAGTATATTTGTGGTATAATAAAAAAAATAATACTTTACAATGCCATAGTACTTTCCATCCAAAAATCTCCACTGGCTGTACAAACAATGAATGTAGCCTCACACATACCGACAGGATAAGTGCCTATTTATCCCTGTGTTATGGATGGGGTAACTCAAGCACAGAAAAGAGATTAAGGTCCTGATCCAGCTTCCCTTGAAATCAATAGAAGCCCTCCACTAACTTCCCTGGAAGTTGGATTAGTGTCCAAAAGACTGACCCAACATCTCATAAGAATTAAGCAGCATAACCAGAAAAAATACCCAGATCTCCTGGGTCCTTGACTTGCATCTAAAACCACAAAAGTTTCTTTGTTCCCCTTCAAGCCATTAGGGTACATCAACTGGTGTAGCTGGATATACTAGCAACCAAGTAGAATATTATGTAGTGGTAACACTAATTGAAAATTTACAGGTTATGCAGTGCTGAGTAGTAAAATACTCTTACTATTACACTTTAGCCAATACTTTATGTTTAGTGTTCTCAAGCTAAAAGTCAGCCTTTTGGCATTTTCCACCGAGCTGTGCCATGTGAGCAAAATGATAAGAGACACAGGAAGTAGAGAAAGAACTGTACAGTGTGTGTAATCAGGGGTCTGCAGCAGAAAACAAAATAATTTTGGTACAAGAATGTGCTTTGTAGTATATGAAAGCAAATTTGCAACAGGGGCTGGTGTAGTTCTTGTGCTACTTGTACCAGCACCTATGTCAATGTTATTTAATGAATGAGTAACTAAATTTTGCCATCCAAAGTGTGATAAGACTTGCCCTGCAAGTATTTGTAGGGTACACTAGGGTATTGTAGTCACTGCACGTGAGAATTGTGTGTGGGTACAAGTAAGATTAAGCATTAGGCATATCAGAGCTGTAGTAAATCTCATACCCCTTGTTTACTTGCTCCCTTACTCACAAGTTCATATAGTAAAAATAGGGACAGGGTACAAGGAGAGAATTGTCCTGCCTGCGGCAAAATGGACTTGAGTGTAATCATCATCATGGTAATAAAATACATCTGTGCAATTCCTTCATGGGTTTTTCTCTTGCTACTCTGAAGGAGTGATTGTTGGCCACAAAGCAGGTTCTCATACAGGGTGAGGTTCCCTTGCACTCACTGTTCTGCTTATCTCTATTTATCTTGAGCTTATTCACACAACAGTCCATATCTGCTCTGTGCAAAATCAAGATCTAAGATTAGAATGAATGCAAGAAAAATCAAGTGGCAGAAGTTAAACAGCAAGTGAGAGAGAGAGACAGAAAAAATGCTTGGCCATTATTTGTCCATCAGGCAATCTAGAAATGGGTGAAAATCAAGTTCTCTCTTTGCAGGGGTTTGTGTGATTGTGTTCTTCATTATCTCCCTGTAAGGAGGTTAACGTGCCCAGATTTGGGGTTAAAATGAACCCTAGATTTCAAATGAAATTCTGGTCACAAATGTCTCATTGCATCTGCTTTTTCTCTGAAACCATACAGTACCATTCATTTCACATGACAACAGTGCAGAAACCAGGCCATGATTGATCAGATCTGGGCCTGTGTAGGTTGAAAGATTTGCCAGGCAGTATTGAACTTTTCACAGCATGTGGTCTGAGCATAGAGTTTGTGACAAAATCTACAACCAACCCCTTTAGGTAGTGTTAGGTTTCATGTGGGCATTTTTACACTTACATACTTTCCTTCCAGTTCATGCCCCTCTATAGCCTCACCTTGAGACTGTCAAGCTCAACAGCCCCCAAAATGACCACTTTCTCCAGCCTTGAAAAATTATTTTTCTACACTGCCTAGATGATGGTGATCAGGCAAGAGGGGATAACTATCGATGAAGGGCTTTCAGCCATCCAAAGCAAGAGCTTCAACAAAGTTAAAATTACAGTGCCTTAGAAGAGTGACCAAACACCTCACAATCCAGGGCATGGAAGTTTGATGCAATCATGACATATTGTGCCATTTCCCTGAACTTCTCCTGGATCCCATTCTTCAAGCCTACAGGGAACACTATAGACAACATTGCACCTCGCTAAGGTGTTCAGAGAGCTGCCATCTTGTCCCCTTCAGTCTCCTGCTGGTTCAAACAATAGGAGTCAATAGGGAGAACAGTTCAATGTGCTTACAGGTAATTGGAAGAACTCCACATGGTGGTTGGATCACTTACCCAAGGAAACAGTAATTTAACACTCTTGCAGCATCTCTCTTCAAACCTTCTCACCATTAATAGGACTACATGAAAAAATGCTGGGGGGTTTTGTGGGGAGGGAGATTTTTTTTTAGTCCTTGCCATTTTAAAAGATATTTGAAAGGATACTCAACCTACTTGTAAAACTGCCAACCTGCATACCATAATACAAACATACAGAGTGGTCTCAATAGTCATGGGCCAGGGTGGCAATCACCTATTATTACTGAGATCACTGTAAATACTAATTTATGCACTCACCACTGTCCTTGTTATCTTGTCCTCCCACTCTCTCCCTCCATTTTGTGAGTTTACTCACCTGCTTTGTATTGTCTAAATCCTTCTTTCTGCTATTTATTTGTATGGTGCTTAGTACAATGGGGTCCTAATCCATGTATGTGGTCCCTTGGCACTACTGCAATAAAAATAACCTCGTCTCAGTAACTTGTCCTTACTTCCTGCATATTTGTACCAGCCTGTTTCCCTTCAGATGAGCTTGAGTCCTTGCCCTTTTATATGCCACTCTCAGCTATATCGCTAGTATTTTAGCTGTAGTATTTTGCTCATTTATAAATATTAAATAAATGTTATGGGGGTGAAAATATATCTAGATCAGTTTTTAAAAACAAAAATGTACAGTGCATGGCAGAGAATGTCTTTAAAACACCTTGAAGAGGTTTCCATCCAACATCTCTAGTTTTATTCAGCAAATGTGAAAATGTTCTGCCAATTTTCCACAGCAGATCAACACAAAGCTCTTTAGTACAGGTGTTTCCGGGATTGGGATTCATTACGAAAACTCACAGTGTTTAAACTCACAGTTAAGTTACGGCCGTTTTAAAGCTTTAAAAGGTCTCCAGCATTTGTCAAGGTCCTGTTGGTAATAGCTATGAATTTCTGGCTAAGACAACTCATCACAACTTTGATTATTAGAAAATGGGACTACAGTATAATATTACAAAATGTTTTAACCTCTAAAGAGTACTAGAGCCTGCATTTTTTATTGTCATATATTACAAATATACTTGGCAGCCAATTAGCATAGAGTCTTTAATCCCACCACTCAATCACCAAATGATGTATAGGGGCACAGTTAGGCTATTGTGATGGGCAGCTATTTCTTAAAGAAACATAACTCTAGATTACAGCTCATGTTAACAGACCATTCTTACTGACTTATTGCCAGTCCTAAGAGTAACCACAGTACTGTTTAATAACAATGTGCAGTTTCTGACATTTATTTATAGTATACTAAAACCAAAATCAGGCTGGGTGGCAAGAGTTTTAGACCACCTGAGATGTCTTTCAATGTTCAGCACGTTCAAGTGCAGAAGGACTAGCAATAATCCCAAATACGTACTCATCACCGTAGGCTGATCCATCTTTTAATGTTATAGATTCATTTCAGGGAACTATTCTTCCCATCTGCCTTTTTAAAAATAAAAATGGGTTAAGTGATGGAGAAATACTTGGAAAAACAACAATGACTTTTTTTTTTTTTTTAATATAAACCAGGCCATGTGCGCACACTGAGTTGATGGATCTTTTCTGGAATTAACTGAATTTTCTTTTACCTTCCTGTGTGCCTTGCATGATGCTAAAAGGGTGCCTTTAGTGTAAAAACAGCCTGGACAATGTCAATGATTTGTTTACAGATGTGCGTGAGTGAGTGAGTGAGAAAGAGCGCATGATTGATTGTGAATGTAAATCATGCACATTGTAGTAACTATGTGCTCTGAAGCCTTAGCACTTTCTACTAAAGCTTTGTTTAGATCAGTGATACTCAGACCTCAGTGGTTGGGGAGCCAAATTAGTGATCAACATTACCCAAAAGAGCCACAGGAGTGTGGATTAATTCTCATTCTCTCTGTATATCTGTGCACATGTATATGTATAGGGGTGTGTCTGTGTGTGTGTGTATATATATATATATATATATATATATATATATATTCATCTCACAGCAAAATGACAGACCAAGTATTCTACAATTGGTTAATAACCTAGTAAAAGCATCCATATTGGTTAATAATTAAATCACATGATCTTTTAATATCATGTGCTGCAAAGAGCCACAGGAGACGCATTAAAGAGCCACTTGCAGCTCCCGAAACTCAGTCTGAGTATCACTGGTTTAGATAGAGGCATTCATTAAAATAAGTGTGGGGGTCAATATGGAAGGAAGATACACACAATTAAATGACTGTATGGACAGTACCATTTTTACTGAACTGTGGGACAGATTCTGCCACCCTTAATCATGCTGAATGGTTCCTTACTCCGTAAGTGGTGCCATTTTGAAACCATAAAGTACTAAGCTTTGGCCCCGATTCAGCAAAACACTTAAGTATGTGCATAGTCTTGGCTTAAAGTTAAATATGTACTTAAGTGTTGTACTGGATAACAGCCTTCCTCCACAAGCCTGGCAGAAGTAAGCCTTTTCATTATTTATATCAATACAACAATATTCATAGTACAGTATTTCAAAAACTGTCTTTTCCCCACTATTTTCTAATTTGATGAATAAGACTGCAAAGACATTGGTCCAATACATAATTTAGCTTTTAAAAAAATAGTGAAAAGAAAGCAAAATTACGATAATTGGTGTATGAAAGCAAAGACTGACAATAATTTGACACTTAAAAATATATATTGAACCACAGTTTCAACTGGTGCAAATCAGCATAGCCTCAAACATCTGAGGGTTGTGAACCCCCAACTTCCATTTATTCATATGAGACAACGTTTTTAACCTAAATTCCACTGAACCTCGTTTTAAAATGCTGTGCTATTCTACTCATAAAGAAAGCTGTTATGGAAAATGAGTAGAGGCACCATAAGATCACCATAAGTGATCGTTCCCCTCTATTCGGCATTGGTGAGGCCTCATCTGGAGTACTGTGTCCAGTTTTGGGCCCCACACTACAAGAAGGATGTGGATAAATTGGAGACTGTCCAGCGAAGGGCAACAAAAATGATTAGGGGTCTGGAACACATGACTTATGAGGAGAGGCTGAGGGAGCTGGGATTGTTTAGCCTGCAGAAGAGAAGAATGAGGGGGGATTTGATAGCTGCTTTCAACTACCTGAAAGGGGGTTTCAAAGAGGATGGCTCTAGACTGTTCTCAATGGTAGCAGATGACAGAACGAGGAGTAATGGTCTCAAGTTGCAGTGGGGGAGGTTTAGATTGGATATTAGGAAAAACTTTTTCACTAAGAGGGTGATGAAACACTGGAATGCGTTACCTAGGGAGGTGGTAGAATCTCCTTCCTTAGAGGTTTTTAAGGTCAGGCTTGACAAAGCCCTGGCTGGGATGATTTAACTGGGAATTGGTCCTGCTTCGAGCAGGGGGTTGGACTAGATGACCTTCTGGGGTCCCTTCCAACCCTGATATTCTATGATTCATCTCCACTGGCTGACCAGTGATGGAAACGGACACTATTTCTTACCTAGACCTTTGAACTAATAGACTGAATAGGCTATGCAGCTGGAAAGACTTTGTCTGTGATAGGCTGTCAAACAAGCTCCCATCCCATGGCCTATTTGACTCTCCGATTTTTAAGATGCAAGCATTTCTTGCATGAAACAGAACCCCAGTCCTGAGCTGGGAGCAGGTTGGGACGGGGGTTTGCTTAGGATTGTGATGAGGTGGGGAAGACAAGGCGGAGCTTATTCAGTAAAGAAGCAACATTTATTTGGGGACATGTGTGGTTTTGTTTGGATGCATAAATAAAATTGCATAAGGATGATAAGGATGTAGTGAAAGAGAAATCCTCGTCTGCCATTTGAAATGAAATCAAGCATTGGCTAAGTGCACACTCTTTTTGATGGTAAGTGTTTAGAGACCGCTCTGGAACTATTGGGATATACAGATATAAAGGCATTCTTCGGGAATCTCTTCCAAAAGTGTCCCTTTTTCTTCCCCTTCCTGTACAAACCTTATTTTTAATCAAATATTCTTTCTAGCCTCCATGTAGAAAAGCCAATTTGCTGTTGAAAATGCTTGCTACTAAGTGATGGAATGTGCAGTCATGCACCAACAATTGAGTCCTGAAATTCAACTTGCCCAAGCTATGAAGGAAAAAGCTCTTGGTTCAAGCGTGCACTCTATTACAAGGGGAGGAACTTAAATACATGAAGGGGAGGCCATGCATTTTATTTCAGAAAACTGAAATAGATCTTGGAATGTGGAGCTTTAATGTTATTCAAATGCTAACAATATACCATTTCCTCCAAGTGCTCAATACATTGGAATAAAAAGACATAATTTGCTAACATTGTGCTGAACACTTCCTGTCCAGAATACTGATCAACAATCGTCGTTCAGTTTCCAAGGCGAAGCCACCCAAAATAACCCTCAGCATAACCTTTAAATTGTTCTTCTAACACTTTAAAATTCCAGTTAAAATAATTTACCATTTTACAAAATAAAATGATGGAACAAAGACTATAACTATATTTTCACTCAGCTTCTAAAATGCAGTTCCAGTGCCCCAGGGACTCCTTTCATCTAGTGTAAGTGCTGGCATATGATGTGATTGTTAACATAGCTGGCCACCAGATGAAGTGAATTATCTAAACTGCCAAGGTTCCTACTTTCATTCCAATTTAAACATCAATTTAACACAGAAACTGAAGGGTATTATGAAAGCTTTAATATGAACCATTTCAGACATGAAAAAGAACTAGAAGGATTTTTCAAACCACCAAAACAAACAAATGTGTAATTTATTGAACCTGAAGATGAGTTGGAAAATGAACAGTTCACAGGGGCATAACAGCACATGCCTGTCTTACACTTTGCCAGCTGATAAGCTTTTCTGGTTCTTAAATTAATGTACTATACTCTGGACATCTTTTTAAAAGTAAATAACCTGTGTGAATCCATAAGGACATTAACCAAATACAATTGTTTAGTACCAAATGGCTAAAATATTGACTCTGATGGTTAGATACATGTATGCTTAGGGCAGGTGAGTATAATTTGAAATACATTATTATTTTTCTTCTGTTCATTATGATTCCTATCAGAGAGAGGGAGGATGTTTTCTGGCAAAGGCACTGTTACAGACTGTCTGCTACAGTACAGACTGCATGTGTGGCCTTGAGTGAATCACTATCTCTGAGCCTCAGTCCCCCACCTGTAAAATAGGGATAATATTTCCTTTATCCTATGCTTTGTCTGCCTGGTCTAATTAGATTATCATCTCTTTCTAGCAAGGACTGTCTCTTATTACGCATATGTACACTCGAGACATCGAGACAACTAATAAAAACAACACAAACTGCCTTTCATGCAGTAGCCAGCTTCCTTCTCTCTTGCACAATGCGCAAGAACTCTCGGGACAAACATTCCTGGGGAGACAGGCATTTGGGGATAGTTCGTATAGAAGGGGAGGGAAAAAATATGTAAAAAATAACAGGGTTTGAGCGGAGGGGAGGGGAAATGTTAAGGAAGTACAAAAAATTACAAACTGACAGGAAGTTTTTAAAATAGTGGAAAATGTTAAATGATTTGGAAAGGTCACATTGGACACATTGTAAACTCTCGTTTGTTGGGTCTTGTTTTTAAATTTAATCCTTGAATAGGGCATGGCAGGAGCTTGAGGGCCAATGCTAGAAGATTGCAATGCAGCAGGAAGTCAACTTAATGAGACTAGTCACAGTGCATACAGTTAGGCACATACGTACGGGTTCACAGGATCAAAACCTAAGGTACGGGACCCTTTCACCTTTAGGCCAGGTGGAAAGAACTATGCTTTCAGGACAATATTTTGAACATTCAGAGGAAAGTTTCTGAGTGAAAAAGGCAGAGAGGAAGTTCCAAATGGTGGAAAGGGCATGGATGAGTACTGTAATGTGGTATGAAACCACACCTGGTATACTGTATGCATTTTGGTCAATAGATGGCAGAATGGACAATGCCATGACTGCAAAGGGCAAATTATCCCGGAGTTTTGAGGGTACATTTTGCAAGGAGAGGTTAAGTTTAAGAGGTTAAAACTTTGTTTCCAGCACTGAAGGGAAAAGGGCCAAGTGAAAGAATATGAAAGAACCAGAAAGACAGGGAATGGAATCAAGCTAATAAGATGTTCAAAATAATAACTGATTAAAAACAAGATGTTTTTATGGATGATTGTGAAAGAAAAGACCAGTCTGAACTTCTGTACATAAACAGTGACTGAGTATGGAAGAAAGTACCAAAGTAAGCAAAAGCAGTAAGTGGTGAAAATCAATTCAAAAGGGAGTTTGAAAAATTTCTGGTGAAGAAATTAATCGGTTAGTACAGTCATTAAGTGGTCTCTTTTGGAATAGCTGATGAGCCACAGATCATTTCCTTAGGTTTATGGGCAAGCTTGGATCACGTAGTATTTTTCTGCATCAATACTATGTTTACAGCAGCGTTTCCTAAAGTGCAGGGTATGAAGGACTAGTTGGGGAGCAAGGGGATGTGGAAGATGTATAAATTAATGCATGTAGGCCTTTAATGATAGACTGTGGAACTCAAGGGGATGCAAATGGTTTAAATTTGCCAAAGGGAGGCTCCACTTTCAAAAACGTAGGGGACACTGAGTTAGAGTCTGACCAAAATGATTATGACATGTAAGTACTTCCAAACTGGGGCAACTGAAATAGGCTAGGTTGGTACTGTGAATGGTCCAGACTTGTGCTGGAGCGGGATCCCAGAATCCCCATGCTTAAATCTGCCAGCAAGATAAAAGAAGTGTTGTTGCAATTTCCCTGCTTCTGATGATTACTGTCTCCCACTTGTATGGATACTGCTCAACCATCCTTGCTGGAGATGACTTTGTCACATTGTCTAGAGTGGCTCATGACTGAAAGTGCCAACCTCAGGGCAGACTGTTACTGGCTTGCTGAAATCTAATTAAAAAACATACCACCGGTTTGGGTGTCTGCCCCGTTTTTGTTTGGTTGGTTGGTTGGGGTTTTTTTTGGACAAATATTAACCATGGAGTCATAGACTAGTCCCCTTAGACTCTCCCGTTTCATCTTGCCACCCAGGCAAGCTGGATGGAGTGATAAATATTCGTGATGCCAGGTGTTAGAAAAAATGGTCATTACACCCCGCCCCCTATCCAACCCTTCCTTCTTTCCCTGCTCTCCCCGACCCACGTTACCTGTGGGGTGGGGGAAAGGCGGGGGGCTCAGTCCTTTCCCTGTGTGTTTCCCCTGTTCGTCTGGCTGCTCTCCCTGGCAGTTGGGCATGGTTTGCTCCCTGTCTGGGCTTAGCTGCTGGGGACAGGGCCAAGCATGCTGGGGGTGGAGGGGGGCCCTGGCTTGCTCTGCTCCTGTCCCCAGCAGCAGGGCCCAGGACCCTTGACTGCCCCCCTGCAACCCCCGCTGCTTCTTGCCGCCCCCGCCCCTGCCCAGGACTCCCCCTGCTCCCCACCCCCTGACCGCGCCGCCCTGGAGCACCAGGGCTGGTGGTGCTATAGCCATGCTGCCCAGGCGCTGGGGGAACTGTGACTGCGAGGGGGGCAGGGAGGGGCCAGGGGCTAGCCTTCGCTCTGCTCAGCACACTGCTGGGGAGTTGGGCTGGCTCCTCCACAAGCCTGTCCTGGTGCTGCTCCCCGGCAGGAGCTCATGGGCCAGGGGGAAGGGTCCTGCCTTAGAGCATGGACTACAGACAGTACAAGAAAAATTAATGCATGCAGAAACTTAAAAACATATAGCGTCTAAACACTTAAAAGATTTGTATAAGACTAATACCTATTTTGAGCAACACTAACCCATAACTGAACTGGTCTGGTTGACAGCTGTGAGTTTGTCAGTTCTTAGCTGATGTTTGCAACCTTGGCAAGAGCTGGCACCTCACCTGACCTGTAAGCATCACTTGTCTGAAAATAGATCATGGATGATAGTGCTTTTATTGATTACTGATCGTGTGTTGAGCAACACAAGCTTAATCCTGGATTAGTGGTCTCTTCTCCCAAAGCCAGCAAATAGCTGGGTCTGGGGAATAGGTAGTAGAATTCCAGCCTTGGCTGGATTTAAGCACAGGTCATTTTCTGGATTGGGACTGTCTTCTTGTGGTGGTCCTCCCCCCAGGGACTGCATGAACTAGGTTCCTCTCTAACAAATCTTAACCCCTTTAAAAATGAAAAGGAAATGCTCTGCAAAAAATTAATTATGCTGAAGTTAAAGTTGCAAGAAGATACCCATATTTTATCTTTCAAGAACATGAGTTTTTTTAAATTTCGAATTTCCACTACTAGCCACAGTCAATCAAATATTTACTAAAAATCGTAACTCTGCCCCAATAAAGACAGCAAAAGCCAAAACTCATATCTGAAGGGACGGTAGACACAGAATTCCATTACACTAAAGTGTCATCAGGACGTGCATGTGAAGTGGCTGTATTACTAAAGTAGGAAGATGGCTCCCTGCAGAGCACCTGCAATAAATACACTACTCAATGCACTCTATTGCAGATTCCATACACACATCCAAAATATCAGGTTTATACATTCTGCCACTGTGCAAGACCACTTTCAAATTCAAAGTAGACACAGGGTCGGCTCCTTTTCAGAACTTCAGATGCAAAATGATTGTCTGGTTCTAATTTAAAAATTAGATGCAATTAACTATCTTATCAAGGTGTCTTACATTATTAAAGCATTTTTAAAACCATAGTGTTTGTATATAAATGTAGTCCTAAATCAAGAAGTCAACTATCATGCCATTCCTCCCCTTATTAAATGTTAAAAGGTGCAGACAGATCTTCAAAGTTATAGGCAGCAAACTTTTTATGTTGGTATTTACAGACAGTAAACATTTTTCAAATGACCTTCCATGCTAGACATTTGTTCACAGAGTTGGTTAGATAGCCCTTAAATCAAGTCAGCAATTTCACCATCACTCTTAACTGACCTCTCTCACTTGAAGATAGCCAGCTGAAAACACAGACATCCTTAAACTGAACTGCAAAAACAACATTGTACAATACTTCCTAAATCAATCTGAGAATGGTACTGTAAGGATGTGCCAACCTCACAATGATAAAAGAAATGGAAGACATAAGAGCAATACTTACTGGCTGGGAGGGAAGGAAGATAAAGTCAAAAGCATCCAGCTGCCAGGCTGCTGTAGGGCTGGAGCTGCTTGTCTCTGTCAAATTTAAAGGGCCAGCTAGCACAAAAACGTGCTGGAAAAGAACGACTATATATTGAGAAGTTTTAGTACTGACCTGAAAGGTGTTTGTAATGAAGGAGCTGAATTGTGACTTTTTTGAGGGCAAGGCATCTGGTTGAAAGTCATCCTCAGGTTTTCCATTTGGGAGCCTGATGATAAATTAGACGCGTCTTTTTTAGAGCTGGCCAGAAAACATCAATTCCATGTTGCGAAATACTGAGGTTTTGACATGTAGTTTCATTCCGATGCAGAATGAAAGAGAGACCTTGAGAAATTTTGCCACTTGGGGGGGAGGGGGACGACGACACCTAGAGTGTTAGAGAGACCGACCCCAGAAGAGCCTGGTGGTTAGGGTCATCTTTGGGATGTGGTATACCCAGGTTTGAGTCTCTACGCCAAATCAGGCAGAATAGGAACTTGAGTCTTCCACATCCCATGTAAGTGTCCTAACCACCAGGCTATTGACTATTTTGGGGATGCGGCTTTATCTCTCTCACCCCATAGAATGCTATCAAAACTTATGATTCCACAAAACATTTCAGTTTTGACAAAATGGCATTTTTCTACCAAAAAAATTGTCAAAAAATTTTCTACCACTTCTCGTCTTTTTTATATTATCTTTCGGTGATAAAACGTGAGGTGCAACTTTGACCAACAACTTACTGCATTTGGGGTGAAATCCTGGCCCCATTGAAATCAGTGGGGGTTTTTGCTGTTAACTTAAATGGAACCAGAATTTCACCTTTAGTGTAACACCCTAGGGCCCACATTTACTCAACTCAATTTTTGCATCTCTACTGAAGTAGTTAAGGTTATGATGGTTACGTGAGCGGTGATTGTCCGGCTTTTTGTAAAAGTGGAACCCCCAACTCAGCATTTTCTAGGTTTCTAGTATTTTTGTTGTTGTGTCTATTTTTAACTCTAATTTTCTTAAGTGGTAAGTGGCTGTCCATAAATTACGTAACACACTGGGGGCTGGGAGGGTCCTTAATTTTGCATATTTGTTTCAGTGTCACAAAATGTTACAAGGGGTGGGTGTGTCTTGGAAAATATTACCAAAAATGTGTTATGTAATTTACGGACAGCCCCAACAGACACTCAAAACACTATTTTGTGCCTGCAACCTTAATTTCATCGATTTCAAGGCCATAAGGGACCATTGTGATCATCTAGGCACCTTTCTTGAGTTTGTGTGTGAATATAAACAAGAACACACGATGCAGATCAGCCAACTTTTATTGTGTGTGTTTACAGATTTAAAATGGCCTCTGTGAGCCCATAGTTTTTAAGGTAAATTATTGATTCAAGGCAAGGCCGCACAATACAAACACATCAACCCCTTGACATGCAAATTTAACTCAGGCAACGTTTTTCAAAGATGTAAAGGCAGGTACAATCAAAATACAAATGAACACGGGGGAACACTGATTTCTTGCACTCCTCTTGAACTTGCAGATCTTACCCATTCTGCTCAAGACCATTTATAGTGGTTCCAAATGCTGACTTTGTTAATGCAGAGGCCTCAGCAGGACAAGAAGTGTTGAGGATGATTGACTGAAATTCAGAGCACCTTACAGAATGATTTGTTTGACATACCCAGTAGGAGACTCTTGTTTGTTGAACTTATTATTCATTCATGTATTCATGAAAAAAAATACAATAAAAGCATAATCTCTACATAGTACCTGAATGATTACACTGAAATGAACCTAGAGCTTTGAGGTGCTAAGCAAGGTCTTTAGTTTGCAACAGAACAGTTTTACATTGCGATATCATTAACTGTGCCTCAAGTTTACATTATACTTATAAATCAGCAAGGGAAATTTAACCTGAATTGTAATCTAAGGTTATGCTGAGAATCAGACATTAAGAATACACATGCATAATAACAACTACTTATGTTACTTTTTGGTTTTCTTCCTCCTGAATGATTTAACAATTACCTTGCTGAAATGTAACTGAGTGTGAATCTAGTGTTTGTATTTTGACTTTTTGACAACTGTAATACAGGCCAAAAAGAAATGGAGAAATTATACTAAACATCCTTTGGTGATTTGGGAGAATGGTTCTTGAAAGAGGCCATTGTTGAACGAGAAACATGCTGTTATTTGAAAAACAACTACTTTAAGTGATTTAACACAACTGTTTTTACTATGTTTAAAACATAGAAGTCAGCGCTTTATAAAAAGTGGCAAACCTTCTTACTGCACAGAATTTACTCTCATAAGTGCAAAGGGTGTGTATGGAAGGATATTGTGCAGTGCAGTGTCTACAAGAAAGATTGTGGTTTCCGCTTTGCTACTAAACAGTGTTGTTCTTCTTAGGCTAAACCTTTGGATATGCCCCTTCAAGCCGTAATCACAACATATTTTTGTTAGTTTTACTTACATCATTTTTTGAAACCCATTCTCCCCATCCCCAAAGGAACAGTATTAGAGTCACTGTTGTTTCTTTGTGCATTATTACATCATTCATAGAGTGTGTGGCAAAGTGAGGCTACTCCAATAATTTATGAAGACTGTATGTTGACCGGCTTATTGGGATGTTCACTGTATGACTATATTGAGTTAAATCAACAGGGATGTTGGGAAACAGTCTGGCAGGGGAATCAATGAGTGAAGCTAACACCCATCCCCATCAAACACTTGTGGGTTGTAACAAGACAAGGGGATAGCCATTGACTCTGGGAGGAGGACAAGCCACTCCCATTGAGCTCACCAGACTGATTTTGGAGAGCAGAGCCAAAAAGCCCCAGAAACTGAGATAACAGAGGACTTCTGAATGGATAAAAGTGACACACTCTCCAGGAAGGGTATGTAATTATCTGAGACACATATAAAGGAAACAGACTGAACACCCAGATGCCAGAGGTTAGGAGACAGTGGGAAAGTGAGACCTGCCTCTACTTTTGGTTATTTTTAAATCCTTTTTCTTTTATGTTATGCTTATGCTATGTAATGTTCCTAGTATTAAGGTTAAACATACTTTAGCTGTCTGGTCACTCTGTTCAATACTGGTCACAGACTAGCAAGGGAAAGAACCAAAGGTGTTGAAGTCAGTCAGACCTTGTGTGTAAGCACAGGGGATCCACAGGGACCTGTAGCCTAGGGATCAATCAAAGAGTGAGAGAATTCTTGGCAGGAAAGGTGAATTGCATGATCCAAGGCCATAAGGTCTGACACTGGAAGGGGGGCACTCACCGAGCGACCAAGGAGGGGATAGAGGTGCAACTAGTTCTGCAACTGTGATAGACTGCTGTTACTATCCAGCCCTAGAGTTATTCAGTGTGAGGCCGCAGAGCCAAGTGGAGCGAGCACTGGAATATATGACTCAGGAGACCTGGATTCTGTTCCACACTCTGCCACTGGTCTGTTGTGCGACCTTGCACAAGTCACTTAAGTGCTCTGTGCAAGTTTCTCTTCCCGCTCTGCCTTTGTCTATATCAACCTCAATCCTGCAAAGACTTACACACTTAACCCTATGCACTGTGAGTGGGTCCCATTGACTTCCAAGATGCCTTTGCTGGATCAGAATCTTAGACCATAAGTTCTTTTGGCAGTGAGTGACTGTCTTTTACTATGTGTATGTACAATGCCTAGCACAATACATACAAGAGTGTTCAAAAGCATCTTCAGTCTTCCAGTCCTTTCTGAGTACATGGTACTTAAACACTGTGTTGGAGATATCCCTTAAGTTTGGTTTCAGAGTATAATTCTCTTTTTAAGAGACTAACTCCATTAATATGCTCATTATGGATAAAAAATGATCCTGTACACGGAAAGGTTTAAACTCCTTGTCCTTGTAATAACAGTTAAAAACAATCATTGACTTGATCATCTGCTACTGCTAATATTTTGCTCTTTCACATATGCAAAGATGAATATGGATGTCTAAGACAAAAAAAGTGATATTTTGTATAATGAATTAATAGCTTTTATACATTTAGAAGAAATTTTTCACTTGCAGCATAACATCAATTCATTATCTGCCTGTCATCACTTCACCCACTACTTCTGAAATAACTTTCAGCTCTCTTTTGTGAATTCTTTTTTTCTCATGATCATTAATGGCATTGGCTATAAATCAAAACACTATAAGCATTAAAAAGGACTGGATAGCAGCTAACAAGGTATACTGCTAACAAGGCATTTGACAATAAAACTTCCACTACATTTGGGACCTGTAAATTTGTCATTTTAGAAGCAATGTCAACATTGCTTAAATCAAGCGATGACTGTGATTTGAGTCAAATTGGGAATCACAGAGAAAACCAAACCTGCAAAATAAGATCACAAATTGCAGAACTCCTAGATTAAAAGCAGGAGGAGATTTTTCAGTCAAATAAGTAACTGCACAGTGCTTCTATTTAAATTATGAAGTCAAATGGCCAAAGCAAGGGCTGTTTTGGTTCAGTTTGGGCAAATAAGGCTGCATAACCTCATAGACTTTAAGGTCAGAAGGGACCATTATGATCATCTAATCTGACCTCCTGCAAAACGCAGGTCACACAGAATCTCACCCACCCACTCCTATTGAAATTATCTTTAAAAGAAAACTTAGGTTTTCATTTCTTTTAAATGTATGGACTGCTACAAAATATTATGGGCTCAAGTCTTTGTCGATGTATGGGCTTGAACCAAAGCTCATTGAAGTCAATGGGAGTCTTCTGGAGCCCTAACTTCCCACAATTTACTTCACTGGAGTTTTCCACATTTACATCAGCAGTGAATACGTCCCAATGTCTATTGCATTCAACAGCTCTTTATCATATTTACTTAATCCTAACCACTAGCCAATAATTCAAGTAGTACAATTTTTTAGAGGGATCAGACAGCATATCCTAAAATGTCTGCTTTGTATCCTGTTGCCTCTACCCTACTCTTTTCCAGCTTTATATCAATCTTACAGCAGTCTTTCCTGCTGCCCTTCAAGCCTATGAGCATTTTGCCAGCTCATTTCAACGGGCCGTGAAAATGCCAGTGATTAGACAAGTATAGACCCTACACACATGGAGTTCATTGCAAGGTC
Source organism: Lepidochelys olivacea (assembly GCF_965140295.1). Classification (NCBI taxonomy): domain Eukaryota; kingdom Metazoa; phylum Chordata; order Testudines; family Cheloniidae; genus Lepidochelys; species Lepidochelys olivacea. The sequence continues at coordinate 79,465,100 of NC_140415.1, read as the reverse complement.
AGGGGTTCAGCCAATGCAGCAGCAATTTTCTTGTAATATACCAATATTCACAGTGTTACCATGGAATCCTGTTATAAGGATGGATGTGGGCAAACAATTTTGATTATTATAGTTAAATGATCACTATTTCTAGGTCCAACAAGCATTTCAGATATATTCTTAGAAGCAAAATTTCCATTTACCAAGGACAGAACAAGTTGACATAGGCATTGTAATATCAATGCCAGTCAGCTTATAATCATGCCTAACTGGCACTTGCAGAAGTTGCAGCTAAGACGCATTCAAAAAGGGTAGAATTTCTGCCAAACTTGGAGATCCAAGAAAATCAAGGAAATTACTTTCAATCTGATCTTACAATAAAATGCTCAACAGTTCAATATTAAAAAGGAAAACCTCAGCACCAACTGGAAAAGGCTTTTGGAAAGTAATTTTTGATCCCAGTAGCCAACTAATCAGTACAATTGAATTTCCCTGAATATCTTAATGTAACTAAAGTAGTAAGAGGAAGTCGATTTAGAGAATGAAGTGGGGAACCTTCTGGGAACATTTAAAATACTGTAAATTAGCAGATTTTTAAAAAATATGATTTTGATCTGGTGAACTCAGCTTTCCTGATTACGATTGGAAGAGAATAGAGAAGTGTAATGGAACAGAGCAGCAGGTTAAGCAAAATAAATCTCCTCTTGACTGATGATGCTGAATGCTGTATCAGCAGTTACCAAAACACATAGCCTACTGATCAAACAGACAACCAAGCTAGGCCGGGGCATGTGTGTTTTGTGTACTCTAATAGGAAAATGTGCATATTGAATACTCCCTCCAGCAAAACAAGTGCATTTTCTCTACTGGTGGCCCAAGGCACTTCTGGCCTCAAGCAGACGCTCTTCCTGTCTCCCCTTTGGATAAATCATGCAAAGCATGCAGACGTGAAAACAGCCACTAGCTTCTTTTGTGCTGCCTGACACCAATGTGACACAAAACTTGGATAACATAACTTATTCTTGTATGGTAACAATAGTGTAAAGATGGGTTTGTAAGAGCAGGTTTATTTTGTAATTATTCAGGAAAAGGTCTCTATCTACACTACATAATTTCTTGCAGAGATACTATATCATCTGAGCATCTGAAGTTCTGTTCACCTGGCAAATGTAATCTACAATGAAGAAAAAAATGTACAATAGCATGACCGTTATGTCTCTGCAAAGCAAAAAACGCCTGCAGTAAAAAACACCACACTGATTTAAGCTCCGCTGTCAACATTTGCTTCTTTTAGGCCCCAAGGACCAATACACACATACAGGGAAGCAAATTTGGGTCTTATAGACAGACAAAGCTCCTAGAAATGATTATTCATAGTCAGGTCCCCAGAAACTCTTAACACATTTCATATTTTTCAGTTTGAAAGAATGCACTACTTATCTCAAAATCTCCTTTCTCCCAGAAATGTAATCCATCAAGAAAAACAGAACATCAGCAAAAAAAAAATTGTAGAACTAAATGTTTGCCTGTTTGTGGTTTTCCCTTAAGTGTCCTATAAATTGATATATGACTACCTAGCTGAAAAATCGTTATCCAACACTACTGTCCATAACCATAAAATTGTACTATAGACTGACTGACATGAAGCTGAGTAGAGGGTCTCCATAACTAGCAGCTCCTGTGGTAACCATCATTGTCACAGGCCCTGTGCCCTAATTGCATCTATATTTTTGCCTCTAGGGTGAGCAAGCAACACCAAGAGACTGAATTCCTGTCACTTAAGTTATTGTTATAATAATTACTCATTCACTGGCATGTCTCACAGCTTTTCCCACCTCCTTGAAATGTAACTTGAAAATTGTTTTAACAGTCAATAAAGGATAAAAAAAAAAGAGGGGGGGGGGCTTGTCAAGTTGGACAGGAAATGAGTAACTGCATTCATTTCAGGAAAGTTTTGCTCAAACACCTGGAAATGCTGACGTGCACGTGACTTACAATATTTTATGGTGCATTACTTTTTCTTCTCTTTTTGATGATTGACATTGACATATATGCTTATGATACCAAGTGCAAGATAGATTGAAAAGTTACCAAAACAACTGAAAGGAAAAGAAAAGGGCATAGTTACAAGAATAATTATTTCTCAGGTCCAAAGGATTTGATCTGAACTTGAATGAATGTCATTGAGGTTTCTGGTTCTTATAAGGGGGGGAAAAAAGCAAACCTATTAAAGATTTACTGCATTTCACTTCATATCACAGCATGTCAAATTTCACATCCACCAACTAAGCTTTTGTGTGACCTTATTGTAAAACATTCAAGGATTTCTTCAGTGTAAATGGCTGTAACTCCTCCTATTTTCCTCTGGTCTTGACACATTTTGTAACTTGCGAATTATGCGTGTGCAAAGGGGAAAATACAGCCTCCCTAGAACCAAACACCCCAAAACAACAGAGGTGTTCAGAAGCTGGCTACAGATCTGAAATTTTTTGATTCATACAGTCCAAGGTCAGAAGGGACCATTGTGATCATCTAGTCAACTTCCTATATAACACAGGCCACAGAACTTCTCCCAAATCATTTCTAGAGTATATATTTTAGAAAAAAATTCAGTTTTTATTTAAATATTGTCAGTGATGGAGAATCCACCATGACCCTTGGGTACATTATTCCAATAGTTAATTACTCTCACTATTAAAAATGTATACTTTATTTCCAGTCTGAATTTGTCTAGCTTCAAATTCCACCCATTGGATCACATTATACTTTTCTCTGCTAGACTGAAGAGCCCATTGTTAAATATTTGTTCCCCATGTAGATGCTTATAGACTCTGATCAAGTCACCCCTTAAGCTCTCTTTGTTAAGCTAAGTAGATTGAGCTTTTCAGTCTATCACTATAGGGCATGTTTTCTGATCCTTTAATCATTCTTGTGGCTCATCTCTGAACCCTCTTCAATTTATCAACATTGTTCTTGAACTGTGGTCACCAGAACTGGACATAATATTCCAAGCAGTAGTAGCAACATTGCCAAATATAGAGGTAAAATAATCTCTACTTCTACTCGAGATTCCTCTGTTTATGCATCCCAGGATCACATTAGCTCTTTTGCTGGAATCCATTTCTGCTTCACCAGTTCCTTTGGTAGTTTACCTACATAGGTACAGACATCCTTGGATCATATGGTAACTAGAGAAGATCTGAAAAGTTTGGCAGAATGTTAGTACTGACTTGTATGCGACTTGTGTGGGCTTTTGCAAAGCAAATCAAGCTATGAAATGTAATAACAAAGGCACAGCACCTCCTACCTTACCTATAAATTCCCCCTCTATACCACCATTTGAATATTCACAAGTGCATTCAACTCACACCTGTGCAGACAGCTAGGACAATGCTCATGTACCACTTACATCCCACTTAAACCAATGGGTCTATGTCCCACTTGACCCATAGGGCATAGGCCTCATGTGGGTCCTCTGCACAGGGGTTAATTTCAACTATTTGTGAATTCCTGAATATGAAACCAGACCTAAGACTTTATACACACTGCTACATCAAAATACCCATCCGTTAAAGGTGAACTGGTTAAAGGGGAGACTACAACAGGTCATTGGGGTATAGAACGGCTTCCATATGAGCGGAGATTAATAAGACTGGGACTTTTCAGCTTGGAAAAGAGGCGACTAAGGGGGGATATGATAGAGGTCTATAAAATCATGAGTGGTATAGAGAAAGTAAATAAGGAAGTGTTATTTACTCCTTCTCATAATACAAGAACAAGAGGCCACCAAATGAAATTAATAGGTAGCAGGTTTAAAACAAATACAAGAAAGTATTTTTTCACACAACACACTGTCAACCTCTAGAACTCCTTGCCAGAAGGTGTTGTGAAGGCCAATACTATAACGGGGTTCAAAAGAAAGCTAGATAGATTCACGGAAGATAGGTCCACCAATGGCTAATTGCACAGGATGAGCAGGAATGGTGTCCTTAGCCTCTGTTTGCCAGAAGCTGGGATTGGGTGACAGGGCATGGATCACTTGATGATAACCTGTCCGTTCATTCCCTTGGGGCACCTACCATTGGCCACTATCAAAGGACAGGATACTGAGCTTGATGGACCTTTGGTCTGACCCAGTATGGCCATTCCTATGTTCTTATGCTGAAAGGTGAACTTTCAGGCTCGAGAGAAGTTACTAGTGGAGTTCTTCAGGGATCAGTCTTGGGACCAGTCTTATTTAATATTTTTATTAATGACCTTGGCACAAAAAATGTGTATGTGCTAATAAAATTTGTGAATGACACAAAAGTGGGAGGTATTGCCAGTATGGAAGAGGACTGGAATATCATACAAGAAGATCTACACAACCTTGAATACTGGAGTAATAGAAATTTAATAGTAAATGAAATTTAATAGTGCAAAGTGCAAGTTCATGCACATAGAGACTAACACCAAGAATTTTTGCTATAAGCTTGGACTTGTCAAGTAATAGAAGTAATAGATGAGGAAGAAAGAATTGGGTGTACTGGTTGATCACAGGATGACTATGAGTCGCCAATGTGATGCAGCCATGAAAAAGGCTAATACAATATTAGGATACATCAGGCAAGGTATTTCCAGTACAGTTAGGGAAGTGTTAGTACATAGGAATGACCATACTGGGTCAGACCAACAGTCCACCTAGCCCAGTATCCTGTCTTCCGACAGTATGCCCCATGCCAATGCCAGGTGCCCCAGAGGGAATTAACAGAACAGGTAATCATCAAGTGATCCATTCCCTGTCACCCACTCCCAGTTTCTGGCAAACAGAGGCTAGGGACACCATCCCTGCCCATCCTGGCTAATAGCCATTGATGGACCTATCCTCCATGAACTTATCTGGCCCTTTTTTGAACCCTGTTATAGTCTTGGCCTTCACAACATCTTCTGGCAAAAAGTTCCACAGACTGACTGTGCATTGTGCGAAGAAATACTTCCTTTTGTTTGTTTTCAACCTGCTGCTTATTAATTTCATTAGGTGACCCCTAGTTCTTGTGTTATGAGAAGGAATAAATAACGTTTCTTTATTTTACTTTCTCCACGTGTCATGATTTTATAGACCTCAATCATATTCCCCCTTAGTTGTCTCTTTTCCAAGCTGAAAAGTCCCAGTCTTATTAACCTCTCCTCAAATAGAAGCCATTTTATACCCCTAATCATTTTTGTTGCCCTTTTTGGAACCTTTTCCAATTCCAATATATCTTTTTGAGATGGGGCGACCACATCTGCACGCAGTATTCAAGATGTGGGTGTATCATGGATTTATATAGAGGCATTATGATATTTTCTTTCTTATTATCTATCCCTTTCTTAATGAGTCCCAACATTCTGTTTGTTTTTTTGATCATCCACACAATGTGCAGCGGTATTTTCAGAGAACTATCCACAATTACTTCAAGATCTCTTTCTTGACTCGTAACAGCTAATTTGGACCCCATCATTTTATATGTATAGTTGGAATGATATTTTCCAGTGTGCATTACTTTGCATTTATCAACAATGAATTTCATCTGCCATTTTGTTGCCCAGTCAACCAGTTTTGTGAGATCCTTTCGTAGCTCTTTGCAGTCTGCTTGGGACTTAATTATCTTGAGTAGTTTTGTATCATCTGCAAATTTTGCCATCTCATTGTTTATCCCTTTTTCCAGATCATTTATAAATATGTTAAATAGGACTGGTCCCAGTACAGACCCCTAGGGGACACCACTATTTACCTCTCTCCATTCTGAAAACTGACCATTTATTGCTACCCTTTGTTTCTTATCTTTTAATCAATTCCAGATCCAAGCGAGGACCTTCCCTCTTATCCCATGACAATTAGACAAGGCACTGTTGAGACCTCATCTGGAATACTGTGTGCAATTCTGGCCTCCCATGTTTAAGAAAGATGAATTCAAACTGGAACAGATGCAGAGAAGGATTACCAGCATGATCAGAGGAATGGAAAACTTTTCTTGTGACAGGAGACTCAAAGAGCTTGTCCTGTTTAGCTTAACCAAATGAAGGCTGAAAGGAGATATGACTGTTCTCTATAAAAACATCTCAGGGATAAATACCAGGGAGGTATTTAAATTAAGTTCCAATGAGGACCCCACAACAAATGGATATAAACTGGCCATCAACAAGATTAGGGTTGAAATTAGACATAGATTTCTAACCATTGGAGGAGTAAAGTTCTGGAACAGCCTTCCAAGGGGAGCAGATGGGGCAAAAGAACCTAACTGGCTTCAAGACTGAGCTTGACAAGTGTATGGAGGGTATGATATGATGAAACTGTCTACAATGGCATGTAGCTGATCCGTGACTGATAGCAGCAAATATCTCCAGCAGCTGCTGATGGGATACTAGATAGGAAAGTCTCTGATTTACTACAGAAAATTCTTTCCCATGTGTCTGGGTGGTGGGTCTTGCACACAAGTTCAGGGTCTAACTGATCGTCATATTCGGGGTTGGGAAGGAATTTTCCCGTGGGTCAGATTGGCAGAGACCCTGGGGAAGGGGACTCTCCTTCCTCTGCAGCATGGGGCCTGGTTCACTTGCAGATTTACACTAGTGTAAATGGTGGAGTCTCTGTAACTTTAAGTCTTTAAATCATGATTTGAGGACTTCAGTAATGCAGCCGGACCTTATGGGTCTATTACAGGAGTGGACGGGTGAGGTTTTGTGGCCTGCAATGTGTAAGAGGTCAGACTAGATGATCATGATGGTCCCTTCTGGCCTTAAAAGTCTATAAGACAAAAATAGAATGTGTGCCATTTGCCACTTCTTTATGAAGTACAGTGGTGGATTATTCTATTTTTTAACACCTTTTCTGTTTGTTTTTTTGGGGGGAACTGGAAGGGGTTAGGCTGACTGTAAGGTGCAGCATTTGAAACCATTGCTCAAGGAGGTGTGTTTATTAAGTCAGATTGTCCAAGGCCCTGTCTATGCAAGGAACATGGCCCATGTTCACAAGGCATGTAAACAATGGGTCTTTCATCAGCTGAGGTTGAATATAGTTTGGACAGGCAAAGCTAATGTAAACATTCATCCAAAAAATTCTAAGGTTCAACATCTCCTGTAACCTGCCAATAAATATAACCACAATGTCTCCACTTGTTTATAACCTGCTACTACAGCTATCTTCATTTAATATCCTATGACTGTTGCAATTTCTCCACTGCTAGGAGTCTGCGGTGAAAGTTAAACTGCAGAGCAGGGAATTTCGAGTCACTTCCTGTATGGTGTCTTTGCAGAGTGTTAAACTGGCAAAGGCTGTTTAAAAGTGTCCAAAAATGTTAAAATTTTGTCTTTCGAGTAGTTAATGCCATTCAGAATAAAACTCCTGATATTTTCAAATGATGATAGACTGGGTTATATCTATTATTTGAGCACAGCAATCGTACAGCCTCTTGTGTTTCTGCTGCTCGCCTAATATCTGATGAATAAAAGCGATACAGGAGGTAACAACTGAAAATATACTACAACTATGAAAACAGGAGTAACTGTATATCCAGTAAAGTTAGGCCCAAACCACAGGGCCATCCTTAGGCATATACAGCATACGCGGCTGCATAGGGCACCCGAAAATTTGGAGCACCACCGGGACCATAGGCGCAGACTTCTCTCCGCTGGGGGATTGCTTGACCCCTCACCCCGCTCCAGGCCCCACCCCCACTCCACCCCTTCCCCCAAGTCCCTGCCCCACCTCTTCCTGTCCCCGCTCCTCCCCTGCCCTCCTGGAGCTTGAACGCTGCAAATCACCTGTTCGCGGCACTCTGGAAGTGCTGGGAAGAGTTGGTAAGCGCGGGGTCGCTGGTGGGCGAGAGGCGTGGGGGGAGATGGGGAGTTTGGCACCATGGGTGCTCTGCACCCACTAAATTTTCCTTGTGGGTGCTCCAGCCCCGGAGCACCCACCCATGGAGTCCACGCCTATGACCAGGACAGCAGGTAAGAACAGGTAGGCTCCCGCACACCCAGCACACACTGCAGTCTCCTTATTAGGCAGAAGGCAGGGGTCGTATTCATTTTGTGTTGCTAAGATCAAGTCGGGCATAGGGGCACCAGTTTAATAATACTGCATAGGGCCCCATAAATCCTAAGGATGGCCCTGCAAACCACCAACTTTGGATTCAGACATTCCAAAGTTCAGGGGAGATTGGGTTTTGGTTTGGGCCCATTTGTACGATCTAACACCACAAATAAAGGAAGTTTTTCTTCCTCTCTCTTTTCAGACTAATTTTACTCACAGGACTTTTTAAGTACAAAAATGATATTCCTAAATGTAATTGTTCATCTGTTCTGCATGGATTTCCTCATTACACAGCTATAAAATGTCTCATTTTGGTAGATTGTTTGCATCTACTCACTTTCATAATTTCTGCCATTTTCTTCTGGAGAATCTCATGAGCCAGTGTTTCTGATGACGAGGAAGACACTTTGCAAAGGTATTTATTATTGTTATTTGTACTGCAATAGCTTTCAGAGGCCTGGTCAGGAACAGGGCCCAGTAGTATTAGGCATGGTACCACTACATGTTCTTTTACACCAGGAAGTACAGTTATACCAGTCACACCTACTGCAGTTTTTGGTTCCCTATCCATTACTAAAAGTGATGAGAAAGCATCAATTTGAAGCACAATACACATCCAATAGTTTCCAGGATAGTGTCTATGCACTTCTGAAGTCTCACATAGGCTTTATATGGCTCTGGAGATTCAGATGCCACTGACATTTCAGGGAACCAATTCTAGGGAATCCACAGTCTGCAAAGTCTGGGAGAGTTTGGAGATCACAGTATAAGATCCAGAAGATCCCGTTACTGGACTCATCACCGGAGACTGGAATATGAAGCAGACCGCAGTGCTGAAGAAAACTTGCCAAAGGAAAGGGTTGGGAAAATGGTCTTGTTTGTGTGACCTTTCCTCTGCTGAGATCTAGTCACCAAGTAGGTGGGGATGAGAAATAAAAGCCACTTTTTCAGAAACATTCAGACACAGGTTGCTGCATTTGTAAAATATGTGATTACCTGTTTTGCACGTTGGGCTTGCTAGTTATCCATTTTGTAAATGCGATGACATATTTCTATTGGTAAGGCACTAGGAAAACAAGGAGATTCCGCGGTCTGGATCTTAAGGAAATAGAGACATAGAACTGAATGCCATCAACTTATTGTTGTCACTGTCACCCCAAATGCCTCCAAAGGAACCTGCACATTGAACTTGAAGGTTAACAGATTATAACCCAGCAGGATCTCACATAAGAAGAGCCACAGATTGGGTGAGCAATTACCCAGTACCATTTTCTGACACCTCTCATAAAGGAAGGAACAAAGCCACTAAAGAACAACACAATCCAGATCTGACAGGAAAGTCAGCAACACCTCATGGTCAATGGTATCAAATGCTGCTGAGCTAATAAAAATCTATCTAGACACCTGATTTTCATCCACTCCCCAAAAGAATTTCTTGACACAGGACACGAATATAGTCTCTTTAGAAGACTGTTAGGGACTCCTAAAGAAGCCACATTGATCTAACACAACCGTTCTTCATTTATATACACTCCCTTTCAGGTATTTCTAGGAGTGCCCTTCACAGTAGTATCTGAGTGCTACATACATTTGTGTAGATTTGCACAGGTTTGTCCATAGGACACAGTTCTGCCCATTGGCTTTCCTAGATTTTAGGAAGCTTTGATTCCTTATTTTCATTTATTTGATCTTTTGTTGAATGTCAGTAATCCTTTGTCTTCACTCATGGCAGGAAGGCTACAGGAAACTGATGGGAAACAGTGTGCTCTGAAGATGAACAGGTTTTGCTTCAATTTCATCACTGCTTTCTCAGTAACCTAATCCAGCGAGGGCAGAGATAGTATTCAATAATTAGAACATCCCTGCTGTACCAGCCCTAGGTCTTTTTTGAGAAGGGCTTACCAATTGTACCAAATTGTGTGATTATTGTGTTATGTAGTTAAATGTGCAGTAAGTTACTGGGATCAAAAGACTAAACTAATTTTCATTAGTGACCTCAGGATTGAAACTTAGCTCTCCAGAGGACAACAGAGGTTTATTAATCTTTTATGCCATTTACCCCCTTCTACTTTACTATCAAAACAGCAAGACCCTTCAACAATTAATGAAGTCTGATAATTAGAAAATCCACAAAGAACACAGAGACCTTTAGAGGCAGCTTGTCACTACGTCACTATGAGACCCAAAAAAAAAAAAAAAAAAAAAGAATGAAGTGAAGACACTGAAAGCTCATGAAAAAAAATTGAAAGTGGCATTAAAACAATATAGATATTTAATCCAAGTCTCATCAAGTTGCACAGCCCCAGAATAATCCTTCATAGACATCTTAAAGCCCTAACACGAAAAAAATAACAAAACACCCAATGTAGACTACATAATAGAATGAGGTTCAAGAAGGTAGTATTCCTCTGAAAATCAAATTTAGGCTAGGGTCTGAGGCTGAATCAGAGTTAGGGTTCATGTTTGGATCTGATAGCACTGAACTTTCAAAAGACTCAGGGCCAAAATTGCAGAAATCTTTCAGGATTATGTGATCTCATGAGATTTCTACCACCGTGAGCTGAAAACTCATAAGAACAGCTGCTGTTATGAGATTTCTGATACAACTGAATTAACTCAGGAAATGGGTCCCTTTTGATTTTTGATATGCCCTGAAATGACACATCTAGTTTGGGCTCAAAGTTCCAACTTTGACCCAGAGGTTTAGTAAAAGGGCAATCTGCTTGTCCCAAAACAAATAAAAATTGCAATTAGTTTTTACTAAAGTAACACTAGTAGGCAAGCACCACTTCACCAGACCTATAAACAGTCCACAAATGCAAGCATTCCATCAGCACTTCACTTAATAAAAGTGAGTCAACTCTCATTATATCAATTGTACCTCAGAGCAATGAAGGAATCTGCAAAGTGTTTTGGTCAAACCTTTGAAATCTCACTCCTCTAACTGCCCCAGCTTAACCATACGTAAATACAATTAAACTCAGCAGCTATAACCTAAATCATACACTTACTAGTCTTCTTCCCGCAAGCCTTGAAGCCTAAACGTTACCATGGAAACAAATTCCACACTTCCACCAATCAAAGGAGCCAGTAAAAAACAAAAAAGATGAAATCATCATTAATTACACCTCAACAAAGTATAAAAGCAGCCAACAGAAAACAGGAGCCAAATGCTAAAACTAACCAGAATGCAGCAGGAGCCCAGTTCCCTACAAAAACACAGAAAAGAACAAAGACTAAACAAAACACACTATTTATAGTATATAAAGAACCACTATTTATAGTATATTTGCAATGAGTTTAATATGTCATTGCTACTGGTTACATGTAATAAAAAGAAAAGCTACCACACCAGAGGCAACCCCATAAACCCCATTTTGGAGTGGGATAGGAATGGTGATCTCACAGAGGAGATATTACAAAAGCCATGAGTTCAATTCCTACTTCTGACACAGACTTCCTGTGTGATCTTATTCATAGATTCCAAAGCCAGAAAGGACCATTGTGATCATCTAGTCTGATCCCCGTCTAACACAGGCCATAGAACTTCCCCCAAAATAATTCCTAGAGCAGATCTTTTAGGAAGAAAACCCCAGCCAATCTTGATTTAAAAATTGCCAGTGATGGAGAATCCACTACAACCCTTGGTAAATTGCTCCAATTGTTTTTTATTCTCCCAATTAAAAATGTACACCTTATTTCCAATCTGAATTTGTCTAGCTTCAACTTCCAGCCATTGGATAGTGTTATACCCTTCTCTTGGGCAAATAATTTAACCTCCCTTTGCCTCTGTTTCCTAACTGACAGAAGTATTGTAAGAATAATTCTGTTAATGTTTGTGAGGTGGTCCAGTCCTACAGTGGTGGGAGATATCTAGGCACGTGTATTAAAGGGCAGCCTAAAGTATGATTTTTTTTAAATTACAGCCTGTCACACAATGTTCTGTTTATATTTCATGAAAGTGGCCAATAAACTCTAAGCAGTGTGAAGGGACCATAACTAGCAAGAGAACCTGCTCCTGAATCTTTAGAGGTGACTTCATGCAAAACAAAAGATGTGTCTCCTGAGGTCTATTATTTACTAGAGTTTGACATGTTTCAGAGTGTACTAGCCACCAGAATACATTAAAGTTCATAGACAAGGTGTTGGGAGTCTAGTACACACTCATCTATAGAGAAATCCTGGCTCCACTGAAGTCAATCAGAGTTAGCCACTGACTTATGGGGTCAGGGTTTTACCACAGGAATCCGCTTGTCATCAGTAAAGGGCAGGGTGAACCAGAAATTGTTCTGATGTGGGAAAGCTGCTCCCAAAGTCTCCTGCCAATAGCTGACGTTGTTCTCAAATTATCTGCAATTGCAGGGCATCACCCTCAAATTCAGTCACCTAGTTCATTCTCCAAAACACTCATTATCCACTTCTGAAGTTGGTCCTTAACTTATTTAGTCCCAGCCTTGATCCCATCCTTTGAGCTTACTGAAATTGCCAACAAATGTGACAGTTGTAATGACGGTTAGTGACATGTGAACTCCCATCATTTAAGAACTAGTTTGAGAGCACAAAGGGCACTAAACAGCCATGAGATGGTAACTACTTTCAGTCTGAGTCACATTTGAAACAGTGACCTGGAGTCAATGGGTTTTGGAGCCCACTGCATATCAAAAATAATGAGCATATTGAATAGGATATAAAAATGTAGTTGAAAAGCTCAGTTTTTATTATATTGTTATTATTATTATTATTATTTGTACTGCGGTAACCTATGGGGATCACAATCATGGAACAGGGCCCCACCGTGTTAGGTGCTGTACAAACATAACAAAATGACACTCCCTGTTCCAAAGAGCTTACAAGACAAGAGACAACAGATGGGTACAGACAGACTGAAGGGGGAGCACAAGCTGACAATAAGACAATGCGGGTCAACCTGAAAAGCAGTAGTCAAAGCACACCAGCTGTCGCATCATTGTTGAGTTTTCCGTAGACATCAAATCAGAAGCATGTTTCAAGAGAGATTTGAAGGAGACAATGAGGGTAGCTTTTAAACATTTTTCTTAGATGGACCATTTTGCAAATATTTAAAAACATTTCCCCTACAATTGCCAAAAAAAAATTAAGCACCCAACTACAAATGAGGCATTTTAAAAACAGTACAAGTTACTCTTAATACTTTTATCTTGGAACGTTCTCAGACAAAAAATAGTTGTCATCGTCTTGACCTCATTTGTAAAGAAGTGAAGCTAATACTGGCAGCATAGAGGAAGAAAGAAAATAACAGCAGCTTTCTAAAAAAGACAACCAGCTGTCCAAAAGAACCGGTCTCTCTCTTTTCTACAAGAAAGGGTAACAGTAACAATGGGGATGGAATTTGTTTGTTTTAAACACACTACAGAAAGACTTCTGGTGTTCCTTGAGGACAAAAATAGCTACGAAGAGAGATCCTGGTCCTACTGGAGTCAATGAGATTATCCAGATGCGTTAGGACTGCTCAAGCAAGTAATGGTTTACAGGATCAAGCTCACAGTCTGCCTATTACACTCTTTTTTTTTTTTTTTTTTTTTTTGCCATGCAATAAAGACATTTTTTTAAATCAAATCTCAGTATGCAAAAAAGGTGTAAAGTAGCTACCAGGAAGTTAATATGCTCTTAAATCCAATACATTGGCAATATTTTTTTTTAAAGAGCTGGATAATTTTACAACTGTGAGCAACTGTAGCAACTAAGTTTAAGATAATCAAGAGAAAACTGATGACCCCTGTTAATCAGGAAGAAATTCCATACACACACTCCATGTATATCTTCGCAATATTGGCTAGTTGCATTATGGCAGTTTTCAGTTTCCTTTGCATCATTGATAGATTGGTCACTGCTGGAGGCAGTTTTCTAGACTACATGGACCAATGGCCAGATCCAGAATGAAACCAAACCCAACAGAACCGCACCAAGACCTTTTGTTAGCATGGCCTCAATATTCATTCATATGGGGTAACATACGAAGCCAGTTTTCACTAGTCATATGATTGTTATCTATGAGAGAGAGAGAGAGAGAGAGAGTGCATGCTATAAGCCCGTTATTTTTTGGTTTTCCAACTTCATTAAAATCCATCACAAACACCAGTTTTATTATGCAAGTCTCTAATATTAAACAACTCCTTTTGCTTCCAAAGAACAGCCTTTTAAAGAGACTGTCATAGGGGGAATCTTTAGCATGCTTTTTGAGGCCCTTTACATAATTCCAGCCCTTTTGCCCAGCACAAAGGTACCAAAGTAGGGGTGAAGATCTCACCCAGAGTGTGGAGCATAGATGTAATACACTTACCACCCTGCCACACTCAGAAGGCTGCCAGACATGTTCTTCAATATGTGACATTTCCTGGCAGCCTTTGTGGTGAAGCCCTTTGTTACCTCCAGGCCAAGCTATTGCAAAAGGGCTATTAAGGTCTTCACCAGAGAGGAGAAGGCATGATCTTTTGGCCTAATGAAAGTGGGAAAGGCCATTTCTGGCCTCTGCTGTCATCGGGGATCCTCAGAAGCAGAGATGTCGCTAGTAGGACCCTGAGATTGTATTCCATTTTGACAATGGGTAAACGCATTCACTCAAATGGTGGTGCAATCATAGACTTTCCACCTCCTCCTGTCCAGGTTGTGCTTAAGCCAACTCACTCTCAGCCAAGTCCCTATTTTTGCCACACACAAAGTAGTGAATACTATCAGCATGCAGAACACAAAGACCAGGCAATAGAGAGGAAAGTCACCTTAACAGAACATTTCTTAAAGACGGAGCCATCAGCTCTCACATGTTTGAAGACTGCTTGCCCTTGGCTTGCCCTCACTTAAAGACACATTAACAATCCTTGCCAACAATAGGCCCAGAAATATACCCTACTGGCTTTCACCATCCACAAAGGGCACTGATCCAACTTGCACATGGTTAGGCAGATCTTCCAAGTGCATCTACAGACTCTGAGCGGGACACTGGATATGACTCAATTAGGGTAGACTCTGCATTTATCCCTTCCTGCCTTGATACCACTAAAACTGCTCCAGAGCAGCAGTTCCTATAGCCAATCAATCAGCCTGATCTGCAAAGTAAATTGACATATCTTCAGATGTGCCCCTCAATAAGTATCCCTCTTTTAAAGTGACATTCTTCTCAAATACCTTCAACACTAGTATTCCCTTTCTAGAAGGAAAACGCCAATCAGACTTTAAAGGATGCACATTGTTTTTAAATCATTAGAAAACATAATGCAGCTTGAGAAGGAATCCAACAAAGGAGGTTCGAGGGAGGGGAAATGGATAAAAAGGATAAAAAAAATATTAATTTAAGCCTTGAGTTATCAATTGGTTCTGGCTACCTTTGTTGCTATCCTGTGAAATGTGTTACCATGGCCAGATTATTACCTTTGCATTTTTAGTAGTCTTATCAGCACTATTGGGTTCCCAGACTACCACGTACATTTCATAAACCCTTGTTTGTATGGTAAATAGGCTCTATCTGGTTACCTAGGGAAGATAGAAGCATTTTATATGTAATGAATATAAAATTAAACATCTAAAAATGCAAATGTAAGAAATACCTAATGTTTTGTGCCAGTATAGGATTCATATTTAACATCTATAATTTCCTGTCAAATTTGCAAGCGATGCAAGTGAATAGTATTTAACGTAATTTAATTTTAACTCCTATGCTAATTGCCAGTGACCTTTAAACTCTGACAGTAGTGCTGCTGTCCATGTGGCAAATATAATTATGGAATTTGATTTCCTATATGTAGTAGGCTATGAAACTGTTTTAATTGACACTGATATATATTTGTAATAACTTCTGTACAAATTAAGAATCAATGCCAATTTCAATTCCCTGGATAATATTTTTTATTGAACTGCTAGTTATTTCTCAAGGGTTGAAGCATGTGCAAAAGCAAATCCTTTGCTGACCACACAATATATGTTTTTAATCCCAGTATAGCAGGTATGCATGTCATTCAGGATAGAAAATTGGCATGTCTTCCTCTCACACTTATGCACGCATAAATCCCATTAAAACATGGCTGCCTTAGTGAGATTTTGGCCTCTAGCTGATTTTTGATTGTTGGGCACTCTTTGCATTGACTGAGTAGAGATAATATTGTACTATCTGATATCAATGTTTCAGTGCATCAAACATATTTAAGAGGGGTATTCAAGAGAACATCAAAGGAGGGCTCTTTATTCAGTAACATTTTACTTTCAATCTGTATAGGGCTGCCTGGATTAAGCAAACCTTTCTTCTTCATTCTGCTTACACAGAAATACTCTGCAAATGTTGCAGATGTGTTCCCTGTTTGTATGGTCATTTCTTTGTTCACATCACCATTGATGTAATGTGGGAAAAGGGGCCATGACTATAAATATCTCAAGTGAAGTAACAACTTCATATAGAGCTTTATTTAAAAATAAAATCAAAGTACTCTGCCATCTGGAGCGAGGTGTTCTTCATGAATCAGGTACACGCTAGATTATGCCTTGAATTGGGCACAACGTGCTATAGTTTAAAAAGGGGGAAAAAAGTATTTTTAGAGTTCCAAACAAAAAATAGCTGGTTTGTATGAAATATTTTTCTGTCATCATAAAACCCATAATTGTTCATTATTTTGGACTGAAAAATTAAAAGGATACAAAAGGACACGTTTCAAACTGTGTTTAATCTTTAATAACGATAACACTGTGAGCCATAGATTGGAAAATGGACTGGAGCATAATGAAAGGAGCAGGAATGCTGGCAGTTCAGAGCTCTCTCTCTCTCTCTCACACACACACACACGGCTTGATCTAGTCTCACATTAGGTACATACTGCTGTGAGCATGGACTTCCTTCCTTCTTTGCATAAATCTAAATACATAAAACGGGAGTTACACGGCTTTTAAACCGGTGAGAGTGAAAGAAAAATGCAGCTCAGGAAATGCTCAGCTATGCTTCCTGTCCCATTGTTTGAGTCTCCTGTTTGTTCATGCCCCGCTATTCCTTAGCGAGACAGCTGGAAAACAGCTCCAATGGTTCACTGCTACAGAAGACCAGGAGAATACCGTGCCGCACAGAAACAGCATTTCCCCCAGAAATAAAAAACAGTCAAATAACGGCACCCAACTCGCATGTGCTTGTTTCTAAACAGGAACATATGTTTTGCTTCCTTCAGACTAGAAGCACTAGGCTGTCACTGCTCCTCCCAGCAAGAGATCTGCCGCCAGTAAGTTTGGAGGCTTGTTAAGAATGTGTCCCCGTCCCCAGGAGAGAATTGTTGCCAAGCTAAGCACTTGAGACCATTTTCAGCACACAGGCTGGGGGGGAGCTTGCTTAAGACACAGCCTTCTCTTCCAAACACAATTGATTTCTGCCAGCTTGCAGATTGAAACACACACTGCTTCTGCACATCAGGGGTTTCATTCCAAGCAACTTCTCATGAATAAATCTCTCTCAAAACCATAAACACTAGAGGAAAAAAACTTTTCATCAGACAGACGCTCCAAATGGGGCAGAAGCCAACAGAACTGGGTCTAACTGTTCTTGTATTTTACGCAGTGACTAAACCTTCACCTTTGTGCATTTTTTTTCAGATGTAGGCAACAAGCACCTTAATATTATAAAGCTTATCTATGCCTGTAAGGGCCATTTTCCTACAGATATTTCAAATGTAGTGAAATAATGCCCCACTAATCTGTAAGACTGTTTTTCAGTAATAGATGTGTTTTCTCACTAAATCAATTCAGAGGCTAATTGGGGTGGAAGGTGACTATCTCTAGTGGTTATAAATACATTTGCATTGCTATCAATCTTTTTGCACGGCGGATGTTAAACGAAGCTGAACAAGATCTCAGTCTAGCTTTAGGGCAATAAAGCTCCGCACGAACCCGTAGTCAATGCTGCCATCACGTGGCCAAACTAAAAGTTGCAGAATGGCCAATAAAGTTTCCTTCACTAATGGTTATGCTGTGGTTTTCCACCCCTGGTCTGCCACACCAAGAGCACCACAGGGGCCTGCCTGGGGTACAATTCCTTTCCCACTCCCTACCTTGCCCCACCGCTTCTAATGTGCTACTGGCTCTTACCAAGGGCACTTACTGACCAGCACCTTGCAAGGTCAGAGGCCAGACTCAGCCCCCTCCCCACCTCCAGGCTCAGGATGTGGGGGAAGAGTAGCAAAGGCAGAGCACCTGTCCATATGGGCCTAGCCCCAAGGTCCAGGGAGACCACAAAGGGTGGCTTACTCTCTCCCTTACAATTCCATGTAGTCATGGCTATGATCCACCCCCAAATCCTCAGTACAAGGGTAAAAAATGATAATCCGGTAAAAATGTTTCATGCCCTGGCAGAGCCCCTGAATCATAAAACAACCACAGAGACCCTTTCCCCACATAAACATGTCCATATGGACATCTGAGAAAGAATGAAATGCCTAGTCTGCACCCTACATGGGGCCTGATCTTGCAAGGTGCTGAACACCTACCTCCCAGTGAACTCAATCAGAGGTGAGGATCCTGAGGATCTCAAGGGATAGAACCCATAATGCCCATCAACCTGAGCTTCTCCAAGCACTTCACAAACAACAGGCTTCACAATACCTCTGTGAGGTAAACAAACACAATAGCCAACAAATACTTAAGATTTGTTTCCAACCTGAAATACACATCAACCCTGTTCCTAATACACAGGCCTCTACCTCAAGGATGGGCACTACTAATGAATAGGGAACAGTACTCCAGAGTTGGGGAAGCTGGGAGGAAAAGAGCTACAGCTTCCCATTTAAACTGAGAAGTGCTTCCTCAGACTCAGCTTCTACCTTAATGCACGCTTCCTAACCATCAAGCTACCTCAGACCCACCTGAGAGCTCTGTGTGAACCAGGCTGCCTCCTCATGCATAGAAGAAACCCACATGAAGGGGCCAAAGGGGAAAGACAATTCAGAAAGGTGAACCTTGAAGATCTCCTGCAAATAATCCTTCAAAGGAGGTAAAGTTCACAGGGGTCAGGGCATGGACAAGAAACCCCAGATCTATGAAGTCAGCAACTGATCTGCATGGATCATTACACCTCTGCTGCTCTCCCATAGCCTGGCAGCTTGACCCCAATAGGAACCATACTATCGTTGGCCAGGTCACCCACTAACTGTTTGGTAGCATCTACACAGGGGACACAGAAGGAGTTAATGCTTAATACTACTACAATGTCCCTGCTTGAACATCCTCAGGTTGGTGAGAGGATGACATTTTACAGTCTAGCAGCTACCTTGTTCCATCCCTTCTCAAATAATCCCACAAGGCTCCTTCCACACAGTAAGGCAGCACTCCCCACTTCTTCCCTGACGGATCCCTTCCTCTGCAAGGACAAGAGAAGATGATCTGAGCCAATTATTTTGTCCGGGTGTGCAACCATTTAATGATCAACCTATTGGAAGCACCGGCCACTGCAATCTCACACTTGGTGGAATGGAACACACATTCATTTTTATTATTTCTTTGAGAGGTATCAGGTAATGAAAGAATTAAAAAGGTGCAATCACAATCTTTGCCAGGCTATATCATTGTTGGTGCTCTGCAAAGCTTTAGCAGCAAGAACTTACTGAGAATAGCCAGTGGCTCAAGCCCAGATGGCTAAAGGGCTGATTGTACTTCAGTCAGCTGTTATGACTCCAGCATGTTGCTTTCACGTGCCTTACGTTGCAGTAAACAGTTCATAAACTGTAAGTAATGGTATTAAGGCAGTATGGAAGAAACCCGTGTCCTAACCCTTGATTATTTAACATTTGCATACATAATATGTCATGGCAATACAATTTGGCTTCCTTGACCACGGGATGCATTACTGGGATCCTTCAGGGATGCTGTCCATAAAGAAGTGAAAAGCGCTGCCTTACTGTGTGGAAGGAACCTTGTGGGATTATTTGAGAAGGGACGGAGCAAGGTAGCTGCGTGGCTATATAGTGCATCCTTTCACCAACCTGAGGATGTTCAAGCGGGGACATTGTAGTAGTATTAAGCATTAACTCCTTCTGTGTCCCCTGTGTAGATGCTACCAAACAGTTAGTGGGTGACCTGGCCAATGGTAGTATGGTTCCTATTGGGGTCAAGCTGCCAGGCTATGCTCAGGAAGGACCAGCAGGGAAAAAAGGGAGGAGGTGTTGCCTTATATATTAAAAATGTATACACTTGGACTGAGGTTGAGATGGAAAGAGGAGACAGACTTGTTAGAAGTCCCTGGCTAAGAATAAAAGGGGTAAAAACAAGGGTGATGTCATGGTAGGGGTCTACTACAGGCCACCTAACCAGGAAAAAGAGATGAATGAGGCTTTTTTAAAAACAACAAAATCATCCAAAGCACAGGACTTGGTGGTGATGGGGGACTTCATCTACCCAGACATCTGTTGGGAAAATAACACAGCGTAGCACAGATTATCCAACGAATTCCTGGAATGTCTTGGAGACAATTTTTTATTTCAGAAGGTGGGGAAAGCAACTAGGGGAAAGGCTGTTCTAGATTTGATTTTGACAATAGAGAGGAACTGGTTGAGAATTTGAAAGTGGAAGGCAGCTTGGGTGAAAATGATCATGAAATCATAGTGTTCATGATTCTAAAGTATGGTAGGAAGGAAAACAGCACTATAAAGATAATGGATTTCAAGAAGACAGACTTTAGCAAACTCAGGGAATTGATAGATAAGATCCCATGGGAAGCAAGTCTAAGGGGAAAAACAGTTCAAGAGGGGTGGCAATTTTTCAAAGACACATTATTAGGGGCACAAGTGCAAACTATCCCACTGCATAGGAAAGATAGGACGTATGGCAAGAGACCAGCCTGGCTTAACCCGGAGATCTTCAATGATCTGAAGCTCAAAAAAGAATCCTACAAAAAGTGAAAACTAGATCAAATTACAAAGAACGAATATAAACAAATAACACAAGTATGTAGGAGCAAAATTAAAAAGGCCAGGACACAAAATGAAATTAAACTAGCTAGAGACATAAAGGGTACCAAGAAAACATTCTAGAAATACATTAGAACCAAGGGGAAGACAAAGGACAAGGTAGGCCCATTACTGAGTGAGGCTGGGGGGAGGGGGAGGGGAACAATAACAGAAAATGTGAAAAGAGTAGAGGTGCTAAAGGAATTTTTAATTTCAGTTTTCATCAAAAAGTTTAGTAGCGATTGGATGTCTAACATAGTGAATGCCAGTGAAAATAAAGTAGGATCAGAGGCTAACATAGGGAAATCAGTTAATCAGTGTTAATCAGTCCAGGCTCCTGGGGGTACTAGAGAGGTACATAAGAGGCTCCTCATCCTCTCTCCCCCTGCAGCTCCTGCTGCTTTCTGTTATTCCCTCTTACCTTTCCTCCTGCCTGTTACGTCTATTGTGCCCTCCTTCCACCAGCACAGCACTCCACCATCTCTGTGCATCTAGAGCAGAGAGAATACATATGCACCAGCAGCAGACACAATTTTCTACTCTGGGTCCTAGTGGCGCCCCCACAGTCTGGCACCTGAGGCAGCCGCCTCAGTTCGCCTCATAGTAAGGTCAGCCCTGCACACATACAAAATGGAAAATGACTGCCTAGGAAGGAATACTGCAGAAAGTGATCTGGGGTCATAGTGGATCACAAGCTAAATGTGAGTCAACAATGTAACACTGTTGCAAAAAAAGTGAACAGCATTCTGGGATGTATTAGCAGGAGTGTTGTAAGCAAGACATGAGAAGTTATTCTTCTGCTCTACTACACACTGATTAGGCTTCAGCTGGAGTATTGTGTCCACTTCTGGGTGCCACATTTCTGGAAAGAGGTGGAAAAATTGGATAAAGTCCAGAGAAGAGTCACAAAAAATGATTAAAGGTCTAGAAAACATGACCTATGAGGGAAGATTGAAAAAATTGGGTTTGTTTCGTCTGGAGAAGAGAAGACAGAGAGGGGATGTGATAACAGTTTTCAAG
This sequence comes from Lepidochelys olivacea, assembly GCF_965140295.1. Lineage (NCBI taxonomy): Eukaryota > Metazoa > Chordata > Testudines > Cheloniidae > Lepidochelys > Lepidochelys olivacea. The sequence continues at coordinate 79,443,110 of NC_140415.1, read as the reverse complement.
TACATAAAAGTACGTACAAGGAGGAGGGAGAAAAACTATTGTCCTCTGAGGATAGGACAAGAAGCAATGGCCTTAAATTGCAGCAATGGTGGTTTAGGTTGGACATTAGGAAAAACTTCCTGTCAGGGTGGTTAAGCATTGGAATAAAGTGCCCAGGGAGGCTGTGGAATCTCCTTCATTGGAGATTTTTAAGAGCAGGTTTGACTAACACCTGTCAGGGATGGTCTAGATAATACTTAGTCTTGCCATGAGTTCAGGGGATTGGAATAGATGACCTCTTGAGGTCTCTCCCAGTCCTACGATTCTATGGTTTCCATCAAAACTACTAACGTTATAGCATGCCACTTTACATAGCAAATAAAGACATAGCCCTTGCCCTGATGAGCTTACAACCTAAACTGATAGAGATACAAGGAAAGATATCAGGCAAGAGCAAGGGGTATCAGGAATGAATACATAGAATAAGGTTATGGGGCTGCCTAACTGGTACAGTGTGTGCACAATGTTAAGTTAATGGGGAGAGGGTTGCTAGTTACATTGTTTATTTAAATTCTTGTTTAAAGGGAATTAAATAATTATCTGAGTGTTTGTGGAAACAGTTTTGAGAAGGTATTTGGGATATAGGCCACACAGTTCATTCCAAAATTAAAATGGAGTTGATCAAACTTCAGCCTTGAAGGCCTGCAGGGACACTGGGAACCAACCCTCAAATCTCTTGTGCTAAAATGTGGTACATAGCTTGTACTATTAAAATTTCTTCTCTTGAGTGCTCCAAGTGCTATTTGCATATGGACCTTTTTAATTTTTGCCTCATGTACATTTATTTTAAACAAAGATGTCTATAATTAAGGGGAAATAACCAAACAGCACACATTTTATCATTTATTAGTTACTCAGAAATAGAGACCTTCACTGTTTATTGAAAATTGATTTGATCAACTTCCCAGTTATGGAGTACCAAATGAGGAGAATTCTAGCTAGTCCATACAATACAAATGGAAGTGTAGATGACAATCCAAACACCAAAAACACAAGCCAGGAGAGCCTTGGGACAGGCTCAGGTAAAAGTGGACCATAAATGAGGAAAGGGATGGCAGTGTTGGGTTTCTAGTTTTTATTGTTATCGGGGAGATAGGGTGGGACATTGGTATAGCCTAGTGGTTTGAGTATTGGCCTGCTAAACCCAGGGTTGTGAGTTCAATCCTTGAGGGGGCCATTTAGGGATCTGGGGCAAAAAAAAAAATTGGGGTTTGGTCCTGCTTTGAGCAGGGGGTTGGACTAGATGATCTCCTGAGGTCCCTTCCAACTCTGATGTTCTATGATTCTAAAAGCTGCAACAGAAATAATTGATTCATCTAATCAAAAAGAAAAAAAAGCAGCAATATTTGGTCTGAAAGCCTAGGAAAGTGAAAACAGTCAGAAAATACCACTACAACTAATGGTGGCTCCGTATGTAAACTTCCCCACCACTCTTTTCATGGTGGATAGCAATAGTGAGAGTGCTAACAGAGTCAGGCCTGCAATGGCTTAACAGTGCATTATCAAACCCTGCTCACTGACAATCTAAGACAACACCGCTCTTAAAATGCTGTTAGCCTTCTGCACCTGGTCTACACAAGAGCTCTGACTTGAACAAAAAACAATTTTGAAATTGCAGAATTTCCCATGATATGGAAATTCAGGTTCCCACACAGCTGTAGTCACCACCTGTCAGGCTCAGGACTCCTGCTAAGCCCTCGTAGTTTGGCTGTTTTCATCAAGATGGTTGAGTCACAGGCCCACTGATTGATTGTTCTTGTCCCTGACAGCTCAGGGGCAGCAAGAATTCTAATCTGGGGATGGTCTTTTGGGCTTCCCTGCAAACTGAAATTGTGTCATGACCCGCAGGTCTTGAACCCAGGTCTGTAGTGCTCAAGGAAGCAGGCACACTCCAATCTTCCATCTGGCAGTGTGCTTACGACTACTTACCTAGGACCCATGAAGCCCAGTCCCACTTTGAGGCTCCACCCCAAAGGCCCTATTGGCAGAGTCCCAGAGCAGCTGATTGGCCCACTGGCCCTACTTAAGCCAGCAGCAGGAAGCTGTCCGAACTGGGGTCCTCCTTGTTCTAGACCGTATGCCTTGTGCTTCCTGCTCCCCCAGCTTTATTTCCTGGCATCTGACTCATAGTTCCGACCTTCAGTTTGTCTCCTATCTCTGACCTCTTGGCATCCTGAGCTGGCCTGACTCCAGTTTGCAAATCGTGGTTCTGATCTCGAGTTTGTCTCCTGCTTCTGATCTCCCAGTATCCTGACCCAGCTGACTCTCAACTCCTGTTTCATGAGTATAAACTCTGGCTCCTCATGACCTGTCCCTGACAATTTATGCCCTTGGCTCTCCATCTCCTCCTATAGGCTAGATCCCTCTTACGTGATTGTGAGGTTATTGAGCTTCACTATTGTATTGTTTCACCTTCATTTATATGCAAAAAGAAAAGGAATACTTGTAGCACCTTAGAGACTAACAAATTTATCTGAGCATAATCTTTCGTGAGCTACAGCTCACTTCATCGGATGATTGAGCTGTAGCTCACGAAAGCTTATGCTCAGATAAATTTGTTAGTCTCTAAGGTGCCACAAGTACTCCTTTTCTTTTTGCAAATACAGACTAACACGGCTGCTACGCTGAAACCTGTCATTTATATACAGAATCCTGAGTGATGTGTACATAACATACACTTTGCATGCAAAGCACTATGTTTACTAAAAGCAAGGCAGAAACAAATGTAACATCTGAGATGATCTTTAATATTTTAGTTATGCTAGCTATTTGTAATGTTTGAATTTAAACCACTAAAGTTACCCAATATCCATCAAGTTCCATTATAAAATAGATACTTCAAAAGCAAGAACAGCCAGCCTGTTTCTATACTTCCTGATGTTGCTTTGTTTATATCTGACAGCAACATTCAGGGAAGAATAAATCTACTTCTGCAGCATGGAAGAATCACCCACATGGAAACCAAACACAGTTTTTGCTAAATCAGGCCCCAATTTATGCCACATGTTTCATGCAGTAGAAACATATCACCTTAACTGTAATACGTTACCACGTATTAAAACAAAATTGGAATAATCTTTTCAATCCTACAGCTTGCCTTAAAATGTCTCCTATAGGCAGGTTTGACCTTTACATTACGAATTGCATTTCATAGTGAGTTCTTACATTTATGTTACTGCTTAACATGAACTCTCATTGAAATGTGACCTGACAATTTCTATCTGTATTTATTCACACTGAGCTTTCTGCTTAACTACCATCAGGCTGCAAATGTACTGGAGAAATATTATTTCCTGTTATTTCAGAACCGTGAAGGTCACACCAGCTTCATGGGAAAGGAAATGAAATGCTTCATGTTTTTCAATTGTGTTGTAGAATTTACATGCCTTTTTAAAATCGCTTTCAGTACGATGTTTGCCACTATTTATTTTTACTGTCTTCTTTTTTCCTCTAAGTTGGCTGTCCTGTTTATCATCATTAGCACTGCACCACCTACAGGATAAAGATACCACATGCAGCCATTCAAAATGTAGTAAGCCGCACAGACAAATATGGAACTGTTTTGTGAACACTTAAGGATTTTTGCTGTGGCTGAGTTTTAATCATGTGTATTTATTCTCTTGACAAAATAATTTTTCCCTTTCTGAATCTTGCAAACAAATGAAAGGATCCCATAGAGATTTATAAGCTGTTAGCTTTGTGTTCTTATTAACACACATCAATATTAATAAATGCACAAGTCTAGTTCCTTGATGAATGACCTGTAATCTATTTCCAATTCGGCTCCACGTGGACACCAACTTTTCAGTTTCTGGGTGGTCATTAGTATACAGTAACTATAGCTACTGCACTTTGTACTAGCTTTTGGGACATAGATTTTTTTTTAAACACATAAAATTACATGGATAATTGGAAGATACAAGGAATCAGAATAATTATAAATGATTTCTGCAACTAATTTGAGCTCATTCACTTTTCCTATGCCAAGAACACTTAGAATTGCTGTGTTTTATATATATCGTAGTTATGTTTCCATCATAGATACCAGTATAGAGTAAAGAAAATTACCACAAAATAGTGCCATTAACTTCAATATTGTTGTAGCGTAAAATGCAATACAATATAATACTACTTTGTAATTAATATAAATTATGGAAAAATATCTTCTAACATTTTAAGCTTCCTTAAGGAAGCTTTACAGTCAAAGTAATTATATAACTTGGTTCATTTAGAGTATTGCTCTAATCCATATGCAAACATTTGGAGACATGTTTGATAAAATTAATACAACTATAATTATATCTTACAGGATAGTTACAATATTATGGGACACCTATTTAAATGTACATAAGGATGTCAAAATTTAAGTGTTTAAAATGAAACAATGAAATGAATATTAGATTGAAAAAATGTATTTTGGTTAGGAAAATAGAGCATTTTATTAATTATTATGTATTTAATTAAGCACCTGATTACATATATTTTATTTGGAAACTGCTTTAGTAATCTAGATTATGACATATGTTAATTACAGTTATGAAATATGTATGCTATATGGTAGAAATAATGGACAAGTAATCACATATTACAAAGATTTAAGCTCTATTTAGGGTTTCCAGTATCATGATATTAACATGAGTAGAGTCAATGAGTACCCAACATGAGTACCCAAATGAAAACATCAAGCAACACACACTGTTGTACGTTTGTTTGTATGTTACGTGGCAACATTCTGAAACCTGGATGTCTAAAGTTAGGTTTCTAAAGAAAAACACCTCTGAAAAACAGGCAAAATTTTCATTTAAGAGTATAAATATGGATTTAGGAGTCTAACTTTAGGCACCCAGGTTTGAAAATATTGGCCAGAAGGTTTTATATGAAATTTCTTATTATGTATTCCAAAAAAGTTATAGACCTACTTATATGCTGCATGCTGTCTGTTGGATTATGGGATTTTTTAGGAAGTATGTTTTATAGTTGAGCCATAAGCTATTTCACCATCAACATATTTAGTTTTATTTACTGTGCTGTCATATATTATATATGAAAATTAATATTGTTATCTTCTTAAACAACAAATTTGAAAACCTTGTATCATTATAGAGTAAAATACTGTATCATAATACAGGGTTTCAGAACTGAAAAGGAGTACTTGTGGCACCTTAGAGACTAACCAATTTGTCTGAGCATAAGCTTTCGTGAGCTACAGCTCACTTCATCGGATGCATTCACGAAAGCTTATGCTCAGATAAATTTGTTAGTCTCTAAGGTGCCACAAGTACTCCTGTTCTTTTTGCGAATACAGACTAACACGGCTGCTACTCTGAAACCAGTTTCAAAACTGCTATTTAAAAAAAAAGCAACAGAATATTAATCTCCATTCTTCTGTATTGAGTTTTCAGTATCAACTAAGAATGATGGACATGACTCTTTAAAAAAAGTGAAAGTTTGTCTGTGCTCACTGATAGCTGCATGATGTTAGTGAGCTATAATATTAGTACTGTTAATACAATGAAATATTTATACTATAGGTGTCTTGTGTCTGAGTCCATATTAAGTGTTCAATAAATGTTAATGAGATAAATGACATTACTTGACAGAAATGACCTGAACTCTAACAGTACCACGACTAAAGCATGCCCATTGTGTCCAGAGATTTTAATTTAATAAATGACATTGTAGACATAGGCATTAAAGAAAACAAATATTTGCTACAAGGGGTCTTTTTTGTTTTGTTTTTCAAGAAAGGAGAGAAGAGAATTTCAGGTAATCGCAGAATACTGAAGCCCATTTCTTGCACCCATGCTCAGATTATTAGTCAAAGAGTTGTAGTCTGCATCTCTCAAGCTACTGTATACATAGTTCTTTCAACACAGAGTCTGGTGGATCAACGGCCCTTATCAAATACCTGATAGTTATGTCCATAGTTTATCAGGATTCCTGCCAACATACCAAGTGGGGACCAGTTGTCAAATACTGTTTTTCACATTTTCAAAGCAAAGTAATAAATAACCATATAAAGCAGTAATGTAACTCAAACGTTTAAAATTTGAGAGCCAATGTTTCATAGGGATTACAGCTGGGCCTCAGGAGTCCAGACTCCTAGGTTCTATTCCCATTTCTGCCATTAACTTGCTGTGTGACTTTGGGCAATCACCTACCAATAGAAATAACCATAGATGCAAGTACCTACCTCAGATGTGGGTGGTGAGGCTTCATTTTGATAAAACTCTGATATCCTTAGATGTAGGCTTATATATTAGTGCAATGTGTAATAAAATAAGGTTAAAATAAACATGGCATCAGAGTTCATGTTCATGTACAATGATGTGACAAACGATTCACATGGGAATGCCAAAACCAAATTTAATGCGAGCAAAAGTGCTGTAACTTCATTACAGATGTCCCCAGTTATGCCAGCTGTGAATTTGAGCTTTACCTTAAAAGAATGCAGACTACTGTCATACTGTAAACTATCATTGACCCAAATGACATGTTATTTACAGATTTCAGTAGAGTTTCTATAACATACATGTTTAATCACCTCTACGGTTCCCTCCGCTAAATTAACGAACATGGATTCTAAAAAACAACTTCATAGGACTCTGCCACATTTGACTAGCCCATTTCAAATTAGCGCTTACAGTTATGTATCTTAAAATATACTTTCTCATGGATGCATCATGGTTATCTAATGTGCCAGTAACTCATCCAGCAAATACAATAGGTACTCAGAAAAAGCTCCTTTATGGCAGGAATAACAAAGAAAAGCTGACCAGCTAAAAGCTTGAATATAATTATCTTCACTGGAGCATAAAAATAATACCTATCAATCAAAACCACACTTTAAGATGTGCGCCCTTTATTGCTAATCCTAAAAATACAGTGTTAAATAGGGCTTAATTTTCTGGATCATTCAAATCAAGACTACACAGTATCATATGTTCTTTTTGAAAACTACATATATAGGGATTAGGTTTTTCTCTTTTAAATATCTCCTGTGTGCAAAGTTCTTTATCCTATTGCTTCCTAATCTTTCCCTCTCAGATTCCTTTATGCATGGGATGGTTAATTCAACAAGTTTTACATTACAATTACACTCCAAACACAGAGAAGCCTGGAATTAAGCAGCGTAGTAGATCAATATACTAGCATTTTACCTCTGAAGAACAAAGCATAAATACCTTGTTTGGATCACATTTATAAAGTATTTGATGGAGTCACAACTTATTTTCTAGTTGACGTTTGTCCACATCACACAATTTCCTCATGCCACCACTCTCTAGCATATTTGACAATTTCTGCCAATAGACCTACCCAGAAGTAATACCCCTTCCAACTGTCAACTCATCAAAATTAGAAACTGATAGACAGCTTATGATTTTGGTGAGCTAGTGATTGTGGACTAGAACATCTTTTGGTGGGCTGGAATTTTTAGATGCAAAATCATTTGACATCTATAAAACTGATGATAGATATATCTGCTAAAACTACCTTAAGGCACCATTAAGGCAGCAAACTCAATACACAAGTTAAGGTTGAACCTCAACCACAACACTGTGCATGTACAGTATACATAACATACAGACTTTTTGATGACATTAATTCTCATATACACCATAATTCCTTCCTCTTAGGGACACCACACACTCTTCTCTGGGCAAGAGCACCATCTTCTAGGCAGCAGCCCTCAGACTACACAGGGCACATCGATCTACTGAAAACTTATGGTTATACTGCAGGGGTATTAAAGAATGAATGGCATCTTCACCTGGGGAAACAACAGTCTTCCCATTGTGAGTGCAGGGTTTAGCACCTCAGGAAGCTTTACAGGGAAACCTAAAGTACCTACTTATACGAATGGGAGATACACGACTAAATGAGTAGGTGAGTCAGTTGCACACTCTCTCTCTCTCTCTCTCACACTCACACACAGAGGGTATGTCTACAATTAAAAATCCATGGCTGGCATGTTCCAGCTGACTTGGGTCATAGGGCTCAGGCTAAGGGGCTGTTTAATTGCAATGTACACATTTGGGCTCAGGACGGAGCCTGGGCTCTTAGACCTTGCAAGTGTCTCAGAACACCACAATTAAACAACCCCTTAGCCCGAACACCGCAAGCCCCAGTCAGCTGGCACTGGCCAGCCACAGGTGTCTAATTGCAATGAGTGTAGACATAGCCTTTGACAGTGAAAACCCTGAGGATGGGCATTCCACCCTGAGTGGTTTTGTTTAAACTAAGGGGATAGGAAATACGAACCCAGGAAATTATAGATAAATGTGATGCCCACAAACCAATACTATAAACCAGCCCTTTCCTCCCAAACAACCTTCCTCCCAAAACCACACTCAACAAACAGATTCTTTTCATGCAAAGGCTAATTTTACATTTGAGGGACACAACTGACGAAGAAACAGAGAGATATCCACCAAAAGAAATTAGATACTGGTTGTATTTAACATTCATGATTATTTGTATAAATAATTTACTTCCCTTTAATGCAGACATGAAAAGTACTTCTGCTTGGATTCACACTGTGAGTAAACTAACCCTACTGCTTCTCTGTAGCAGATTTCTTAAACTCAGAAACCTTTCTTTTTTCTTTTTAAAGGAGAGACATAGAAAACTGCTTCAGGATAAAAAAAAAATCAGCAGCAAACCAACTCAGTCGGTACAGATTAAGCTAAAATTTCATGTTGGGCCGTCCAATTTTTTGGCATTAAAATGGTTTTAAAACTACTTTTATACGAAATACTAAGTAAATAACCCAACAAAAACTGCAAAATAAATTAAAATTTAGTGGCTTACCAGGCAGGCCTAAGTGGAGAAATGAACTGTTAATCTGTACAGGATACAATTGAATTATACAGTACCATCAGGTAAAAATCCAATTTGAAAGTAGTTATTGAAGGGGTTTGAATGTGTAAAGGCCTTTGTGGTAGAATAGCTCATCACTGTCGGGTGGGGTGGCATGAAGGAGTTGTTCACTGATTTCTTTGGGTTCCATATTAAGGGATTTTAGCCCTTGTATTCCAAATAATCCAAATATCTCATCCAGGAACTTTCCATGATTGTTTCCTTAATGTATCGGTCAGGTTTACTAGCAGTGCCAGCAGAATTTCAACAAGCGTGACACCTGCCAAAATCCTTGATGCTTTGCAATCAGGATTCCAAATGAGGCCCACCATGAAGACAGCACTTCTGGCACTAAATGATGAGCATGGATCCCAGAAATCAGTTTGCCACAGAAAAATGCGGAATTTGCGCTTTTACAAAGAATCTTTAGTTTTTACATTTTGTGAAAAAATAAACACACATATTAATTAAATTTTACTGAAAGTAGCAGTGTCACTTATTCAATGCATGCAACCTCCCTGTTTTGTTGTTGATTTTTGAATGCACTTTAAATTTACAGTGGAACCTTGTTTTTCTGATCTAATTGGGACCGGGGCCAGATAGGATCATCAAAAATTGAGATAATCAGAAAACTGGCAAAGAGCATTCTATTACTTATTTTAAGATGGGGGGTGAGGGGGCTCAGGCTGACAGCCAAGTCCCGGGCGGCTGATGGTTCAGTTAATACAGAGAGCTGGATAATGGAGGATAGGATAAACGGGGTTCTACTATATATCAACAAAACATTCTGTTCAACTGATACCTATATATACTGTGGCTAGGGAAACTAAAGTTCAGCGTTTCATTTTAATCACGGAAAAACACTGATTTTAATTTTTTTTAATCAGAGATTTTTGGGGGGTTTTTGTCATGGAAAAGTAAGATCCCTGATAATAAGTTTCTCATAGCTATGGATAGAGACCACATACCAATGCTAATATTACACCCACCCTTCCCCATCGTTTAACACAGTTGATCGCAATGTGCTTCTGACCGATCTACATGATGTACCTGGAATACATGGCACAGCTATGCAATGATTCCAATCATTCCTCTTCAACAGAGCTCAGAGAGGGGTGGTTAACTGCTCCTTCTCTTCCAAGAGTCCTCACCTGTGGAATCCATTCTCTCTCATTTGCTCTTCAACAGCTACAACTTAGAGAGGTGGCAAGGTGCCACAGACATCCAGATGCGCAGCACATTTTCCATAGATTGTCAGCACCATCACAAGGATGCCACAATGCCTGCAAGAGATCAGCTGGATAAAAGGAAGTGGTTCAAACTTAAACCAGGCAAGAGTGAGGCAATGCTGGCTAGGAGGGAAAAAGGCTTCCAAGAGCCTGCTGGACCTTGTCCCCCTTCAGGGTACTGAGGATTCTATTTCTTGTGAAAATGTAGGACATCACCTCCACCTGTCATGTCCCCATCCAGCACAGCCCCATCACTCATTCTGAGGGCTCGTCTCCACTTACTGGGGGATCGACGCATGAAGACCCACTAAATCGACCACCAATTGCTCTCCTGTTGACTCTGGTACTCCACTGGAATGAGAAGCATAAGGTAAGTCAATGGGAGAGTTTCTCCCATCGACCCAGCGTGGTGTAGACACCACAAAAGGTCAACCTAAAGTACATCGACTCCAGCTATGTGAGTAACATAGCCAGAGTTGCATAACTTAGGTTGACTGAGCCCCATAATGTAGACCTGCCTTAAGTGGTGTGTGGGCCTTGCATTGCCCCATCACACCACAATGGATTTCACTCTGAACTAATACATCTGCTAAAAAATGGTCTCTCTCTTCAGAATTGATTGCTGCTTTTTAAAGCCCCATTCCTTTTACAGAATATCAAATCTCACCCTTTATTTCATATTTAAAATGGTCTCTTGTGTCTTATCAATATAAAAATGGCTACTCCATGTTTTGTTAATGGTAAACTATAAAAACAAACTGCACTGCACAAATAAATCACAAAAAATGCATTTAGATCCCAAGAGACTGGGTGTAATATTTTAAAACAATATATTCAAAATCAGTCCTTCCTTAATTTACATGCCAAGAGCTGAGTTTGAGATTCTGTTTCCACTCCTACTGTTGATGGCTTCACATGAACATCTCCTGTACAGCAGGGAACCAACGCAATCTCCTTCTTTGCTTCAAGACTTAGTGCTGCCACCAGCTGTGAAATAGAAATTTGAAGTCTGACCTTGGCAGGTAGGAGCCTCTCAGTTTACCTTCTAATAAAATACCAAAGATTAATGGGAAGCACGTTACTATTCAGAGTGAAATCAGCCACCACATTTAGTCTGGGAAATCAAAACAAACGCGGTACACAGCATTAAAAATAATTCTGTTTATACATTTTATTTTTTATCATCTAAGCTTTGTCAATTTATTTAAAATCTACACCCAGAACATGACTGGGCTGTGATTTGTCACACCATCCCTATATAAAGCAGGCAAAGAAGGTCACTGTTTTGCTTGTTGAGACTTCAAAACAGTATAGTGCCTCAGAGGCACATTAAACAAAGTATGAGTAATTCTTCCATCTAGCACTCCTGCAGCTAACTAATTATTAATTTAGCATGTTATTTTCTGAGTTACATTAAAGATGCTTGCTGAAGACTGGGAATGAATATCACGAACAAGCACAAAAATGCAGAAAGAAGAGCTGTCCAGACATTTGGAAAGAAGACATTGAAAAAAGTATTGGCTAAGACTAAACAAAATATAATTTTCAGTGTATGAGGTATTTCACTGTATGCTATGATAACATAGAATTTGCTCATGTGAAAAATAAAGAGAAATAACATATCTTGTCTCACAATGGCTGTTCAAGTGCTTTACAGTTTTTACAAAATGGCAATATATTTGAACAACTTCACCCACCACAGAAATGCACCCGTCTTTGAGGTGAAATAATTCTAACTGGCCCATAGTTACAGCAACATTAGCGCAAAGTAAATACCTTACTCCTTTGAAGGTACAGTGGAAATTAGGTACACAGAACTTTATCACTTAAATTGAAATTTGGTTAAGACAAGGGGCCTAAAAAGCCCAACTCTTGCAAAAGATGCCAACATTTTTAATGAGTAGAGATCCTTGGTTTTGCATATATTAGAAACATTGCTAGCAATAAAGTTCCCCTTGTGATCATACTGATGCATTGGTTTAGCACCAACTCTGAGAAAAGAGAGTTAGCTACTGAAACAACTTCATTTCTTGTCACCCTCTAAGTTTTCCATCCAAGTATTGGCCCAGACCAAACCTTAACCTATAAGATCTGATGAAAGAACATATAGCTCCAGGAGACTAAAACTGCAGTCATAGATTTGAGTCTTGCTATAGCAGTCCTTATACTATTTTAAGGAAACAGCGCACGCAGAGAGGCTACTTACCCGTCAGTTACTTTAAATTGTCAGTGTGGATCCATACTCTGGGGATGCACATGCACCTAAGGTATTTAATTAGAACATTCTAGAAGGCAGTGATTGCTGGCACCATACAACTGCTTCCCCCATTTCTCCCAAACCAAAAGTTCAGTCGAAGGGTAAGAGTCAAATCCTAGTTTTTAGTTCCTTCCACTTACTCAGAATCCATAACAGACACTCTGAAGGAGTAGGAATGTGGGGAAGGGAATATTGGTCCATCTTGACCATCTCCTTGAAGTTGCACAGTTGTTGGTCAGTAACTGTTTCTCCTGGCAATCATTTTCATCCCAATTGCTAGACCAGCACCCAGTCCATCTCCCAGCTGACAAACCCACACAATATCCCCAACTAAGTGTTTTGAAATTACCCACAACCCAATGGTTGAAGCCGTTGTACATGGTTATATGCAGCAGGATACTTGAACAAAGGGCTCCCTCTTATTCTGATAAACCCCTTCTACCAGAAGTATGAGCACCTGCAAACAGGAGGGGCGAGGAGCCACTCATTGATCATCCTATTTAAACAATATTGTTTTCCAGCAACATCAACCAAGGAAGGAGACGGTAGCACTTGGCAAGCAAATACAGTAGGTGCATTTTTTTGTTCATGCTTAGTAATTTTTTAAATAACAATCTATTGAAGAGCAAAGTATAATGTAATTTGGGGAAGGAAATAGAGAAGACAATCTCAATTTGTTGCACAGAATCAGCAGCAGTTTTTAATTTGTGATCATTTTTTAAATGGGATCCCTGCATTGTTCCAGTCTTTGGTGAATCAAGTGCCTGTTATGGGTCAATGAAAGCTTTAGTTCTCATGCTAAGAGCTCAAAATGAGGAGGATTTTGCCGAGGACAAAAGTTAACATTATAGTCAAAACCTAAGCTGCTAAGGAGCTACTATCTTTAGAGCTAGATGGATGAACAGGCAAAGAAACTACTCTTCGGTGAACTTGAATTTCTCCTGGCCTTTGAACAATCCAAAGTTCTCTTAAGGAAAGATGGCATCTCTGTATGCAAACCACTTCTGCATAGGACTTCACTGACATTAAAAAAAAAATTTTAATGACAACTTACAGCAAACCTGTAGCATGTGATGCTTCTGCTCTCGACCAAGACACACACACTGAACAAATATTTTACTTTATGGGTTGATTTTGAGAAGCATTTGCCATTCACACAGTGCTTGCACACACACATATCTGATTTTCAGGTACAATCGTTTTGTTAGTCAAATAAATGCTATGAAATGTGCCCAAAATAATTGTGGGTGCAGTTTTGTACCTGTAAAATCCAAAGGCCAGCTACAGAGTGAAAAGTTCCAGTTTTTCAGCTTATTAGCAATTAACACTGAAAAAAGCATTTTAAAATAATTTAGTGGATGCCCATGCAAATAAGGGTAATACATAATTTTACTGCTTTCACACTAAAATGTCCTTCTTCATTAGCAGTTTGCTTCATTAAACAAAAATATCTTTGCCACTATCTTGTTCCTGCTACAAATATACAACATTGGAAATTGCTATATGTAGAATTCACTAATGAATAATTATATAAAGTGGATAAAGCAACTGAAAACATCTAATGACTACTGTGATCATGTCATCCATTATTAATTGTGTTTTTGCAATGTAAGGCCATGGCTGAATAGACATGTTTCCTGTTCCTTCATGAAGTCTCAAGAGATCCAGAGTCTTTCTGAAAAGGAAGCAGCTCTGGTTTCCACATTATCTATTTACAGATAATCAGAGGATCAAGAGAGCATAATAGGTAGATGTCAGGCATGAGGATTAAAAATTTCAGCTCATGCCCAGGCAGGTTACTACTTTGATGAAGATCACCTGGAGCAATGAGAACATGAGGGTCACATTTTAATGTGCCATTTCTATTAAATTGAATGCCAACACTGATGTCCATTATAGTAGATGCCATTGCAGTAAGTTCTGCATTCTGTATTTCATTAATGTTTTATTTTTCTGTAAACAAATGTAAGACTGTCTTTAAATACCACCCTAAAGGAAGAGTTACTTAATGGTATTCTAGACTGTAATCTCTTCAGAACAGCAAGTTTTGTGTTTTATGACTGGCCTACACTTAAAAAGTTTTACTGGTAACTATGTCAAGTTAGGGGTATGATTTTTTAAAATCAACATAGTTATACCAGCAAAAGCTCTTCTGTGGATGCAGTTATACTGGAATACAGGTGCTTACACCAGTGCAGTTTATTTTGGTTTCCAAACCAGAATAAGCTATATGGGCATAATCACTTTTATACCAGTACAACTGCATCCACACAACGGGGATTTTGCTGCTTTAACTACACAAGCAAAGAGGATTCTCTTGGAGTGAAATATATATCACGGGCAAATTGTAATTCTCTCCTTTTCCTCATCCTGCAAATAGTTACATCAGGCTACATGGTTCAACTCACCAAAAAAAAGGAGACAAAGAAAATTCATTACTCCTCTGTAAGTAGTAATGCCTCCCCCACCCTACTCAGTTGGAGTATTTCCAAAGCAAAAAGCACTTAACCATAAAACTGGGATGGGGGGTGAGGGGTGAAGTAGGATGGGATAGAGGAGAAGACAAACAACAAGTACAGGTAAATACATTTTTGCACACCGTTTTCTCATCCTATAAAGAGAACACTACTGCATCATGCTGATATAGCAAGCCATGCAAGCAAATGTTTTACTTTAACCAAGGGCTTGAAATGCACACAGCTATCCATGCAGACAAATATATTGCTTGTAGCATGCAATGAACAGGTAGCTATTCTGCATGTTTTATCCACTGTGGTTTCAGCTTTTACCCAAGAACACAGATTTATTACAGGATAAACCTGAATAGCTTAGACATGTTTTTACCCGCTTTCAAGCTAATTATTATTTTTAATCAATTTACAAAAAAACCCCACACCCTTCTGAATTTTTTTTAAACTTCTGTTACAGCATCTAAGATGGTTAAGCTAAAATGAAAGATTAAGGGGGGGAATCTATATTTCCAAGTTTGTTTACTTTCTGTGTTTGGCAGTTTCCCTGGTTTTAGTGCATCTTACAAACAGCAACAGGGGAGAGAGAGAAACATTTTTAAAAGATAAATATAAAACTAGGGCCTTTGACAAAGGTACTCAGAGACACACACACAGAGTACTACTTTCAACTGACATTTTCACTACTTTTATCTAACTTTTTGAAACTGACTAGATTTAAAGTTAATGACATCCCTATATATTATTTAACTATTGAGGAAGCACAACCTTAGCAGCCTCTTTGCCCATCTTAGCAAAGCCTTTAGCTGAAGGTCTTTTGTGTAGCTGGATAAAATTGGGTAATCTGAAAGAGAGGTAAATAAGTCAGCAAGTCTGAAGGCAAATAAAAACTGTTCCCACGAGAGAAAATTAAAGATGGGAGGAAGGGGTGTCTAGACAACATCCCTAACTCAATGAACTTTAGACAAGACAACCTTCCTTCCAAAATTATGGAAACCTGACTTTGAGGCCCAGAGTTCTAAAGGCAACATCCTTTTTTCATTGGTGCAATTTTCTGTCAGCAAAAGTTACCACTTTGTGTGCATGCACACGCAAATCTTACAATTAAGCCTGATAAGTATCTGATGATGATTGTACTTGGCCACCTAAGTGACAAGGTTTGTAACTCCAAAAAGGGATGCCCAACTGAAAATTGGACCCTAATCCTCTAACTTGAGAGTCACTCTACTTCAAGATTCCAGGAGAAATCTACTAACCGAGGACTATGGGTAAATCTCATCTATGGGCACAAAAGAATCTCAAAAATAATGGATCAAATTATAGAAATTAAAGGGGAAAAAAAATCAAACTCATTTATCCAAGAGAACCTGAAGGCTAAGATGCATGCACTCACTCATGGAACTTGTCCTAAATCTCTCAAAAATGAAATCCAGAACCTTGTACTTCCGAAGGTGAGGTTTAATTTTCCTGGCTTTATACCATCTGTAGGGAGCATGATGTAGGTGACTCTCAGAAATACAGGTTCCCATCTTGAGGTGGGACCCTACGTCAAATAACGTGATACTTACATTGAATGACAAAAAGGCCAGGGGTTTGGAATATCTGATAGTTAAAAGAAATAGAAATTAAACGGGCCTATGTATTCCAAATCTAAAAATGATTAAGACCTAGGCATTGGACATCTAGGAAGCAGGAAAGTTTAGCCAACGGAACACAATCACCTTTACTACCCTTACTCTCAAATCTCTGACCATGACCAGCCAAAGTGAATAATTTCTATTATTTTATTTCAGATGGAGCAGGACAGGTTCCTCACGGATATTATAGGCAGAGCTAGTAATACCATCTATAGTAAAGGTTACCCAATACTTCTCTTTTTAAGACCCAGTTTTCAGTTGCTTATAATTTGGCTAAACTTTAATAGTCTGGGCCTAAATTTCCCATGCTGAAAATTTTGCCTCAGGCTGATTTTTCAAAAGTTTCAGCTAAAATGGTTCAGCCACGTTTTGAGAACAAGATTAAGGAAAAATACGTTTTGCCCATCTTAAAATTCTTACAACCATTTTGTTGAGATGCTCTAACATCTCCATGATCTGGAGCAAAATCTTGAAAATCAGAAGCAGGTGTGGATGGGCTGTTTTTGTGTCAGGGAGGTGCCTTTTGTAGTCCCATTGAAAAAACTGTCCACATTTGGGCAAGTTATAACTAGGGCACTACCAAATTCATGGTCCATTTTGGTTAATTTTACAGTCAGAGGATTTTAAGAACTGTAAATTTCATGATTTCAGATATTTAAATCTGAAATATCATGGTGTTGTAACTGTAGGGGTCCTGACCCAAAAAGTAACTGTGTTGGGGGAGAGGTCACAAGTCGTACTGTAGTGGGGGTTGTGGTACTGCTACCCTTACTTCTGCGCTGTTGCTGGCAACAGTGCTGCTATCAGAGCTTGGCGGCCGGAGAGCAGCGGCTGCTGGCCGGGAGCCCAGCTCCGAAGACAGAGCCGCCGCCGCCAGCAGCAGTGCAGAAATAACGGGGCATGGTATGGTATTGCCACCCTTTCTTCTGCACAGCTGTCGGTGCAGTGCAGCCTTTAGAGCTGGGTGCCCAGCCAACAGCCACCGCTCTCTGGCCGCCCAGCTCTGAAGGCAGCAGTGCAGAAATAAGGGTGGCAATATTGCAACCCCCTAAAATAACTTTGAAACCCCCTGCAACTCCCTTTTGGGTCAGGACCCCCAATTTCAGAAACATTGGTCTCCCCTATGAAATCTATATAGTAGAGGGTAAAAGCACACAAAAGACCAGATTTCATGGGGGGGAGACCAGATTTCACAGTCCTTGACGCTTTTTTCATGGCTGTGAATTTGGTAGGGCCCTAGTTATAATCCTTTGCAAAATCTCAGTTCCTATGTGCC
Organism: Lepidochelys olivacea; assembly: GCF_965140295.1. Taxonomy (NCBI): domain Eukaryota; kingdom Metazoa; phylum Chordata; order Testudines; family Cheloniidae; genus Lepidochelys; species Lepidochelys olivacea. Next base: position 79,425,345 of record NC_140415.1, on the reverse strand, counting down.
CACTAGAGATTTAAGAGTCTGGCACCTAACAAGATTGTCTATACTTCAGCTCAGGCTACTGGAGACTCTGCAGAATGTTCCCTGCAAGTGCTGCTTATCGCTGCCAGGGGCTGCTGCAGTGCCAGGCACAGGAATGGAGAGGAGACTCTCCTCTGCTCTCAAATTCCCTGGAACCCTGGTTTGAGAATTGAGAGGCAAGGGGAGAAAGAGTGGGATGAGGATCTGAGGCAAGGACTGGCAGAGGGTCAGGCTTAGAGAGGAAAGGGACAAAAAGGGGGATGACAACTAAAGAGTAGTCCCCTCCAAAATTTGGGGATGGAACCCAAGATTCCTGATGTGATCATTCCTCTGCTGTCAGCAAAATATCTGTGAAACCCACTGGCAAAGTGGATCTCGTCCCCCTCTAATAGCTGGTCTACATATAGGAATGACAACTAATACTGCTCTCAGTTATGTTAACTCAAGAGGCAGAAGTCCGTGCTATGAATCTAAAGATTCCAACCTTACTGATAAACTAATCCTGTTTTCCCAGTTTGCTTTTTTTTTTAAAAAAAAAAACCCTAGCAAATTATACAGAAAAATGGGTTTTAAGTCAAGCACTCAAAAGCTGGGAAGTTCCAGAATTATGGTTGCCTGTCTAACGTTAGCCTCCCTTGTTCATATGCATTTTGCTTCAGTCTAATTGCATGATCACATCTTATTTTATTCACAGAACCCCTGCTTCATTTATTGCACAGGATGCACCTGCTCTAGGGAAGAAATAAGGTTGTGTAGTAAAGAACAGTTACTAACCTTTCTGTAACTGTTGCTTTTCAAGATGTGTTGCTCGTGTCTATTCCAATGTAGGTGTGCGCTAGCCCTGAGCATCGCTGCTGGAAAGTTTTCCCCCCACTGTTATCCAACAGGTCGGCTCTGGTGCTCCCTGGAGTCACGTGCTTGTAGTGCCAGTATAAAGGGCCCTGCCAACCCGCAGTCCCCTGAGATCCTTCTTCCCGGTTAACTCCAACAGAGGGATGTGAGGAGTGGGTTAGATCGGACACATCTCAAAGAACAACAGTTATGTAAAGGTTAGTAACCTTTTCTTTTTTTTTCTTCGAGTGCTTGCTCACGTCCATTCCAATGTAGGTAACTCCCAAGCAGTTGTGCAGGTGGAGGGTTCGGAGTTTATTGACATGCTGATTGTAACATCGTTCAGCCAAATCCAGCATTATCTTTAGCCTGACGGGTGATGGTGTCCGTAAGATGCAAAAGCGTGACCTGACGACCATGTTGCTGCTCTACAAATGTCTTCAATGGGAACTTGTGCCACGAATGCTGCTGAAGATGTTTGGGCCCTTGTGGAATGTCCTGTCAGGGCAGGGACCCTTGCCAGGTCATAGGATATGCGGATACATGACGTGATCCATAATAAAAATCTCTGGGCTGAGACTGGAAGACCTTTCATCCTGTCTGCAATAGCCATGAATAGTTGAGTAAATTTCTGAAATGACTTAACCATTTCTATGTAGGAGCCTCCATTCCTTTCTATTGACATGCGGTTTCAGATAGAAGACCAGTAAGAAGATATCCTGGCTATTATGGATTTGTGAGACCACCATTGGAAGGAAAGCTGGATGAGGACTCAATTGGACCTTGCCCTTGAAGAACACAGTGTATGATCCTGAAGTCAGGACCCACATCTCCAAGGCCCTTCTTGCAGAAGTAATGGCCACCAGGAAGGTCATCTTCCAGGACAGGTAGGACAGAAGGAAGGTTGCCAGCAGCTCAAATGGGGGTACTGTCAGTCTTGACAATACCAGGTTGAGATCCCAGGGAGAGACTGGTTGCCATACCTGGGGACACAATCTCTCAGTGCCCTTAAGAAAATGACTACAGACGGTGTTTGAGAACATGAAATTACCGTTCACCCATGGTGAAAAGCTGAGATTGTGGCCAGATAGACCCTAATAGATGACACAGTTTGCCCTTGTTGTTTCAGGGACAGTAAGTAGTCTAGAACAGTGGTCTCCAAACTGGGGTGCTCGCACCCCAGGGGGTGTGCAAGATGATCCCAGGGGGTGCGCGGCAGCAGGAGCACCTCCGGACAGCACTCTGCCATTTTTTTTCTTCGGCGGCAACTCTGCATGTCCACGGCTGGCGTTCACCTCTGGCGGCGCGTCTGCGGCAGGTCTGCCGGTTTTCTTCCGTCGGCCTTTTTTATATATATATTATTTGATGGGGCTTCATAGACCACAGTTACCAAGTGTTTCCCTTTGCAATTTATATGTGCTGATAGTTAGAAGATGTAGTTAGCACATACTGCTTAGCCGTGTTATTGGGGGCCACCACCTCCCACACATTGCTATGGACCACCCAGTTTTAGAGGCAGCCTTTTGAAAGGCCTGGTTGGATTTTTATAGCAGGGGCCCATACTTTTTTTTATGGGACCAAAGGCCATGAAGGAGCAGGCTATGCCTGTGTACTTTTAGTTAGTGAGCCTTTAGAAACAGCGAAAAGGCCACTGCTTCTGGGGAATCCCTGAGTGGGAATGGATTTCCCCGGGCCAGGCTTTCCAGAGCACATATTTTTGGATGCTATGGACTTGTTGGGTTAAATATTGTTGGACCTGGGAGCACACAGAATTTTACGCTAGTTGATCCCCGGCCTCAATTATGGTTTTCATTAGTTTTTGCAAGGTATTTTGCGTGTGGAGGGCCAATTTGGCAGTGTGTTTGAGGGTGGAGGTGGCCGCTGAAAGGTGGGTGAGATTTGCATCTGTGACCAGCCTTATGGCTTTTTAAAATTGTTTTAATTGTTTTTTATGGCCCCTTGCTGAATATTTTAAATACTAGCTGCCGTATTGGCCCCATTTTACAAGGAGCTTACTAAGGTTTGCCCTTTTTTTGGAGGGGGTCGGGACAAGGACAACATTTGCCTAAGGAGGCCAAATTGGAGGGTGGCCCCCCTGGTACAATTGGGAAGACGGGGACCTGAAAGCATGTTAGGGGTAGGTAAATATTTAAAGCTTTTAAGGTCGCATTAAGGCAGATTTAGCATTGAGTGGCTGCCTCCCAGTTGGTGGCTGGTAACATCTGCCACCATCGCTGGTGGGGGGAGATGTGGAGGTGCTTTTTTAGAATTACTTTTTGAAGACTAGGGGCTAAGCGGAGGAGGCTACAATTTAGAAGGAATGCTGGAAATCGTTTGGGGCATGTAATATTTACCTTCCCACACTGGCGGGACTTGTGTGTGGATGAGTGGGTGATATAGATACGTGATATACCAAGATTTGGAATTGTAGGGGTTAGGTTGAACCCTATATTATTTGGGGATTAATATGGCAATTACCTCCCCATGCCAGCTGTCAATGTGGAGCGTTGATTTGGATGGCATATTTTTTGCGATATTGAAAATTTTTAAATTGTTTTTTTATTGGTGGTTTATTTGAGCTATTGCTTTTATTTATTTATTTTTTTGGTGGAATTATAAGCGCAGGCAGTATGGATAGAGATTTATTGGAGAAACTGAAGCAGGTTTAGAAAATTTTAAGGCAGTAGTAGTTTTGTTACAGCCTTTTTTGGCTTTTGTTATGGATGTTGTTTGCCTGGTTTAGGAGGTTATAACAACAATATCTTGTTTAGGGATTAGGATTAGGGATTAGGGATTGCTATTGCTTGCCAAAGGGCTTTTTATTTTGCTTTAGGCTATTATATGAGGAAGAGGGTTTGTCCCTTTGGAATTTATGGAAGGTTTGGGGCCATCCACCAGGAGGTATTTTGCTGTGGCCCTACGGTGTTTATTTAGACTATACATTGCCCCCATGGCTTTTTCCCTCCAGCCTTGCGCCACACTGTGGCTTGGACCCATTGTAAGCTTGAACCATGGAGAGCTCTTGGAGGGTTTTTTGTTTATTTGTTTTTTAAAATTATTATTATTTAAATGATTTTATGGACAGATGGAGACCAGGATGGTTTGGGCCAGTGGCTGGTCCACAGCCGAGGCCCATGACGCCATGACCAGAAAGCTAGGAAGAAACATATGTTTTGAGCTGATTGGCATGCGCCCATTTTAGTTTGCCGGGTAGCTGAAGTTGGTACACTACTGGGGAGATGTGATTTACAATGGAGTACGGACCCACCCACTTGGCATCCAGAGTGTGGGTCGCCTTCCCCAGCTTTTGCAACATTACCTTGTGTTTAAATTTGCTATTATTGGATGTTTTTAATGATTATTTTTTATGCTTGGCTTTTTTTTTTAATTTAAAGCGGACTTTATGGCTTTGTGGGTTTTATATAGCTTTTTTTTTTTTAAACTGGGCAAAGTGAGACTTTTTTGATTGTGGCAAATAGTAAATGTGATTATTGGTAAACAGTACTTACATTACATTAACATTTGTTTATTTAGCAGGTTGCTAATTTTTATTTTTTTAAAAAGGTTTTTTTTTTTTTTAAGGAATTAACACATACATATTGCCCATTATACAGTACTTTGGTTTTATTATTTAATTTATTTTATATACAGGATTTTAGTGAAATGTTTTTATTACTGGGCTTTGGAGCAACAGGCAAGGACAAGCACACCCACTTTTGAGGCATTTACTTGTTACGAACTTTGGTGTTTAATGGCCTTTTTTTCCTCCCCAGCCCGCTGGCTTGAGGTTTGGGGTAGCCAGAAGGATTTTATGTGCCATATGAGGAGTGGGCTAACTTTTTATATTTTTGCTTGTAGAGTTTGTTGGTGTGTGTATTTAACAACAATTTTTTTAATTAAAAGGCCTGGCCTTACTATGCTAGAAACATACTGCATTTATTTGTATTGATAAGTATTAAACAGTGATTTTTTTTGCTTTGCTTTAGCAAGTGTATTAAAATTTTAGTATTTTTTGATATTACCCAAAACATTTTGTGTTTTAAGGTGGATAAAGCAAGTATTTGCATTTTAGTACATTTTATAGCTATAACAGTATGTTTTTTTTATTTTTATTTGTTTTTGTATTACGCTGTTTTGTAGCTGGGACAGAGAGCTTAATTTATTTTTAATTTTTTTAGGTTTATTGTATTTATGATTTTTGCTTTAAAACCAATTTTTTTTAATATGGTGCTTACTACTTGAGGATTTTTTTTTTGGTAGTATTTTTTTTAATATACAACAGTGCTAGCAACAAGACAAACAACACAAGACAAAACAGAACACAGAACACAATTTTTATTGTGACAGTAGATTTATGGAATTTTGGGATGCTTTCTAGCTGGTGTTATTTTTGACTTTCCAAAAATCAAAAAAGCTAACATGTTTTTACCCCTTTGGGGTGGCAGGTTATTGCTTAAAATATATATATTTTTTATAAATATTTTTGCTGATTGCAGGAAAAACAGAGGAATTACTCCCATATTTTTTTGTGTTTGTTTTATAGGCAGGCCAGGTTTTAATGGCTTTTACCTTTATTAGTTAGATAATTTGCATTAATACAGGCGCTTTTTGGTTTGCATTTGGATTCAAAGCCATTAGCAGCTCAGACACTCTGTCTTAAAAGGGACACAATTAACTTTTACCAGAGTTTTGATTACATTTAATTTTTAATTTTTGTTTTTAAAACATACAACAGATAGAAAAAGAAAACAAGCTATTGTGGCTTTTTTTGGAGCCCTAATAGGATTTAATAAAGTAGCATGGTGTGTTTCCTTTTTTTTTTTTTATACTCCTTCTGCAATATACACTGCTTTGTTTTACATAGCTATACATAGATGACTTTTTTTTTTTTTATACATTTGGGGCAGTTAAGTTTTAAGAGAAGCCCCTTACATTTTTTTTTTTTTAGCAAATTTGACTAAATTGTTTTTAGTCAAATGATTTTAATTAGATTTTTTTTGCTTGGATTATTTACAGACTTTTTTGGGGAAAGAGCCCCACTCCCCCCCCCTTTTTTTTAGAATGGCTGCAAAGAAATCAAGAATTTTTTTATAATACTTTTTTTAAAATATTGTTATGTTTAATTGCTTAATTCCCTCCAGCCTCTGCAGAGTTAATTTTTTACTTTTTTTAAATTACTTGCTTATTTTTTAAAATGACATGTTTATTAATTTAGATTTTACCATTTTAAGTACTATTTTAGAGATTTGAATTTTTTATGTTTGCACTTACTTTTTTGGGGGCGGGGGGGGGGGGGGGGGGGGCTTTATGCCCTTAGGGCTTTTAACCTGTTTTTTAATTGTTTTATTTGTTGCCTGCCTGCTTGTTCGGGTCCGATCCTGTTTTCCTTGCTGCGCCATCCCTTTTCCTGGGCACAGGCTTTGTTCCACTACCAATTTAGCAAGGAGAGTGGGCTCCTTAATTAGCCCCCACCCCTCCTTGTTCCTTTCCTTAAGCATTTCTTTTAAAATTGTGAAAGTACCACAATATTACTTACAAGAAATACTACACTGCCCAAACTCATATTCTTCAGAGTTTGGTTTAACAGAGCAAGATTTGTTTAACAGGTGTAATTTTTTGAACAAAGTATTATTTTTGGATTGCTTTTTTTTAAAAACACATTTTTTTACCACTATTTGCCCACACTTTTATATTTTTTGAGAATTGGGTTTTATATAGAAAATACCGCCTGAACATATTTTTTTTTTATATCTTTTTATTTATTTTTATAACTTTTTTGTAACAATTTGTTAGTACAGCTTTTAAGATTTTTTTAGTTACTTAAAATGTTACGTTGGCCATGCCGGTACTGGAGCTTACAATGTCCACCCCGCCTAGGCTGGAGGGAGAGACGCTAAGCCTCCCTCCATATTACTCGGTCTAATACCACTGAGGGTCCATACACCAAATAAAACCGTTCCCAGGCAGAGAGAGACACCCTAAGTTCTCCTCTTTAACTCAGGCATGCTATGGCTGAGGGTGTATGCACTGAGGATTGTTTGCTTGGAGCGAGAATCTCTACGTCCTCTTTCTCCTATTACCCGGGACTTCTACAACCGGGGGTGTACCCACCTGCAACGACTTCCCCCACTGCCCAAAATGGACCGGGGTGGAGAGAGGAATGCTAAACCCCTCTCCATTTCTCAGGTATACTACGGCTGAGGGTGGGCACACCTTTAATCATAAAATCCTCCACATGAAATACCAACAGTGCTGGACAGAGCAAACATGAAATACCAAGGGCAGAACAGTTGGTGTGCTCTGCAGGGCCTCTCCCCTGCCTCAATTCTCCACCAAAACTGTGACAGAGGCATTAGGTGATCAGGCTGAGGCCGCAGGATTGTTAGGGGAGGAGATAAAGGAGCACACCAAGTGACTAAGTTTAAAGCTTTATTAATAAAATAAAGTAAAACAACAGCGGAGAGTGCTGGGGGTTCCCCACGGCACTCAGAGGAAGGAAGAAAGCATTAGTGCCCTAAACCCTAACCCACTTTCATACTTACACATGCACTACCTGAGGCTGGCCAAGCCCGGGTGTAACGTAAGAAGAACAGGGAGAGAGGTGGATGGGAGTTCTGTCCTGTGCACAGATCATCCAGGGTTTGCTGTTGATCTCCGATTTGTTTCAGGTCCCGGGAGGGTCTTCAGTCCTGAGGGTTTTGGGGGGCGTCTTGTTCAGGGACCTCTGTCCCGCGTGCTCTTTGTACCAGTCCAAACCAGCCTTCTATGGCTTCCTCAGCTTGCCCAAAACACACCGGCTTCAAGGACACGGAAACCGTTGTTTTCCCCCTCGCTGGCCTTTACTGTTTTACTAGTTTTTGCAGCCCCTGCAGTTCTATGCAGCTGAATCCTCCTTTCTCACAGCTGGTCGGGGTTCGAATCCAGGCTGCACCATCTTTCTTGGCAGGCAGCTGAGAGTCAGTTGTGTGCAGTGGCCTTGGACTGGAGTCAGCTTATCTTCGGACCTAGCTGAAGCGTCAAGTTAACTCATTCCCGTCTCTCTCTTCCTCCTCCTTTGCCTCTCGCAACCTGCAAAGGAATATTTACTTCACACTCACACCTTTAACCCTTCCCAAAATACCTTGCAATGCGTGAAACAGTATTAGCAACATACAATGCCAATCTGCCTCCCCAAGGGACCCCCTGAGGGACGGGGCCATTAGGTTGTGACACGGACATGCATTTGCTTGCCATATGGGGCAAGCCAGGCAAACCATTCTGAGCTCACTGATGCTGAAGTTTAGCGAGAAATCTTCTGGAGACCAGAGGCCTTCAGTTCTGAGGGACCCCAAGTGAGCCCCCATCACTGAAGCATCTGTGACGAGACACACTGATGGCTGTGGTCTTGAGAATGGGACTGTTGCACACACCACCAGTGGGTCTAGCCACAAATAAAGGGAGACATTCACCGACTGTGATGACTATGTCTAAATGATGTCGGTTTGGTAAGTATACGGACGCCAGCCATGCCAGGAGAGGTCTGAGCCAAAGTCTTGCATGCTGCACCACATAGGTGCATGATGCCACGTGGCCCAGGAGCTTCAAGCAGTTCCTCACTGTGGTGATGGTGAGGCTCACTATAAGGATCACTATTGTTTGGAACCATGATTCAGGGAGGAAGGCTCTGGCTTGTATCGAGTCAAGGATTGCCTTGATGAACTATATCCTTTGAACTGGGAAGAGAGAAGACTTCTGCACATTTATCAGCAGACCTAAGTTCTGAAATGTTGACTGTATTAACTTTACATTGCACTCCACCTGAACATTGGTCCAACTTTTGACCAGCCAGTTGTTGAGATAAGGGTATACCTGAGCCCCTTGTCTTCTCAGGAAGGCTGGGACAACTGCCATGCACTTCATGAATACCCAAGGGACCACTGACAGGCCAAATGGGAGAACTGCAAATTGGTAGTGCACATGGTTCATGATGAACCTGAGGAACCTTCTGTGTCCCTGAAAGATTAAGATATGGAAGTAAGCACCCTTAAAATCGAGGACAGCGTAACAGTCCCCTAGATACAGGGAGGGGATGATGGATGCCAAGGAAACCATGCAGAACTTCAGCTTCTTCAAAAATCTGTGGTCCAGATTTTGCAGGTCCAGAATCAGTCTGAGACTGTGTTTGGCTTTCGGAATTAGGGGCAGCGAACAGTGGAGAGGCTAACAGAGGGAGTTTGCCTGGGATCTATCCGAGAGGAGGTACACTAAGTGCTGCATTAGGTGGGCTGTGTTGGTGAGTATCTGAGTGTCTGTTGCAGGGACAGTTTGTCAGTTTGACCAAGTGCTTAATTGTTTGAAAAGTGTGAATTGGGAGTGCTTTGTTCCTGGTGAGCCTTGAGTGGGCCTGACTGTTATAAAAAGCCAGCCAGTTGTGAACCAGCAGAGTGACGAACAGCGGAGAGGCTAACAGAGGGAGTTTGCCTGGGGAGCGCCCACTGAGTCTTTCATCTTGAAGGCTTCACTGAATATTTTCTGCAACAGCTGGGGAAACTCTTAGAAGGAAGGTAATACGGATGGTGAGCATTCAGCTGTTGTTACCTGCACAGGATATACCATGTTTGTCTTCCTTCCATGGGACAGAAGCAACTTTGTCTGTACAAAGTGCAAGCTAGTCTCCATATTGGAAGAGAAACAAGTATCGACCCTGCGTTGCATAAGAGAAACTGAAGATTTCCTGGACAGATGTCAGGATATGCTTCTACGGGCACAATATTCTGAAGAATCAGAGCAGGCTACGCAGCAGGGACAGAAGGATGGTGAAGAAATTTGGAAGCATGTGACCTCCAGAAGAAGAAAGAGGAGCATCCATATACCAGCAATGCAGATACAGGTGAGCAACCATTTTCATGTTCTCTCCACAGGTACTAATGCGGAGAGTGGATTTGATGATACATCAGAGGGAAGGGAGCAGAAGGCGACTGCACCGATTGAAAGGCGTGAGATGCACCACCCTAGGGATGGGGGTTCCATCCCTCCTTAGGGGGACTGAGTCATCTATCTGCCACCCTGACCAGGAAGACCAAGAAGTCTGCTGCTTGCCAGGAGCAAGGATTCACAATGTGACGGAGAGACTGCCGAGACTCATCAAGCCCTCGGATCACTACCCCTTCCTGCTTCTCCACATGGACAACAATGATACTGCCAAGTGATACCTTGAGTGAATCACTGCAGACTACAGGGCTCTGGGAAGAAGGATAAAGGAGTTTGAGGTGCCAGTGGTGTTCTCGTCCATCCTCCCTGTGGAAGGAAAACGCCCAGGTAGAGACCGTTGAATCATGGAAGTCAATGAATGGCTACGCAGGTGGTGTCGGAGAGAAAGCTGTGTATTCTTTGACCATGGGATGGTGTTCCAAGAAGGAGGAGTGCTAAGCAGAGATGGGCTCCACCTAACAAAGAGAGGGAAGAGCATCTTCGCAAGCAGGCTGGCTAACCTAGTGAGGAGGACTTTAAACTAGGTTCACCGGGGGAAGGAGACCAAAGCCCTGAGGTAAGTGGGGAAGTGGAATACTAGGAGGAAGCATGAGCAGGAGTGCACAAGAGGGGAGGACTCCTGCGTCATACTGAGAAAGTGGGACAATCAGCGAGTTATCTTAAGTGCCTATACACAAATGCAAGAAGCCTGGGAAACAGGCAGGGAGAACTGGAAGTCCTGGCACAGTCAAGGAATTATGATGTGATTGGAATAAGAGAGACTTGGTCGAGTTTAGGATCCTGACACAAGGAAGAAAGGAAAGCAGCAGAATACGGACCCTGGACTTCAGAAAAGCAGACTTTGATTCCCTCAGGGAACTGATGGGCAAGATCCCCTGGGAGAATAACATGAGGGGGAAAGGAGTCCAGGAGAGCTGGCTGTATTTTAAAGAATCCTTATTGAGGTTACAGGGACAAACCATCCCGATGTGTAGAAAGAATAGTAAATATGGCAGGCGACCAGTCTGGCTTAACAGTGAAATCCTTGCTGATCTTAAATACAAAAAAGAAGCTTACAAGAAGTGGAAGATTGGACAAATGACCAGGGAGGAGTATAAAAATATTGCTCGGGCATGCAGGAGTGAAATCAGGAAGGCCAAATCACACCTGGAGTTGCAAGAGATATTAAGAGTAACAAGAAGGGTTCTTCAGGTATGTTCGCAACAAGAAGAAAGTCAAGGAAAGTGTGGGCTCCTTACTGAATGAGGGAGGCAACCTAGTGACAGAGGATGTGGAAAAAGCTAATGTACTCAATGCTTTTTTTGCCTCTGTCTTCACTAACAAGGTCAGCTTCCAGGCTGCTGCACTGGGCAGCACAGCATGGGGAGGAGGTGACCAGCCCTCTGTGGAGAAAGAAGTGGTTTGGGACTATTTAGAAAAGCTGGACATGCACAAGTCCATGGGGCCGGATGCGTTGCATCCGAGAGTGCTAAAGGAGTTGGCGGATGTGATTGCAGAGCCATTGGCCATTATCTTTGAAAACTCATGGCGATCGGGTGAAGTCCCAGATAACTGGAAAAAGGCTAATGTAGTGCCCATCTTTAAAAAAGGGAAGGAGGATGATCCTGGGAACTACAGGCCAGTCAGCCTCACCTCAGTCCCTGGAAAAATCATGGAGCAGGTCCTCAAGGAATCAATTCTAGTGATCAATGGCTCCATGTCTAGTTGGCAGCCAGTATCAAGTGGAGTGCCCCAAGAGACGGTCCTGGTGCCGGTTTTGTTCAATATCTTCATAAATGATCTGGAGGATGGTGTGGATTGCACCCTCAGCAAGTTTGCAGATGACACTAAACTGGGAGGAGAGGTAGATACGCTGGAGGGTAGGGATAGGATACAGAGGGACCTAGACAAATTGGAGGATTGGGCCAAAAGAAATCTGATGAGGTTCAACAAGGACAAGTGCAGAGTCCTGCACTTAGGACGGAAGAATCCCGTGCACCGCTACAGACTAGGGACTGAATGGCTCGACAGCAGTTCTGCAGAAAAGGACCTAGGGGTTACAGTGGACGAGAAGCTGGATATGAGTCAACAGTGTGCCCTTGTTGCCAAGAAGGCCAATGGCGTTTTGGGATGTATAAATAGGGGCATTGCCAGCAGATCAAGGGACGTGATCATTCCCCTCTATTCAACATTGGTGAGGCCTCATCTGGAGTCCTGTGTATAGTTTTGGGCCCCACACTACAAGAAGGATGTGGAAAAATTGGAAAGTGTCCAGCGGAGGGCAACAAAAATGATTAGGGGGCTGGAGCACATGATTTATGAGGAGAGGCTGAGGGAACTGGGATTGTTTAGTCTGCAGAAGAGGAGAATGAGGGGGGATTTGATAGCTGCTTTCAACTACCTGAAAGGGGGTTCCAAAGAGGATGGATCTAGATGTTCTCAGTGATAGCAGATGACAGAATAAGGAGTAATGGTCTCAAGTTGCAGTAGGGGAGGTTTAGGTTGGAGGTTAGGAAAAACTTTTTCACTAGGAGGAGGATGAAGCACTGGAATGGATTACCTAGGGAGGTGGTGGATTCTGCTTCCTTAGGAGGTTTTCAAGGTCAGGCTTGACAAATCCCTGGCTGGGATGATTTAGTTGGGGATTGGTCCTGCTTTGAGCAGGGGGTTGGACTAGATGACCTCCTGAGGTCCCTTCCAACTCTGATATTCTATGATTCTATGAAACAGGAATAGAACCCCCAGTCCCTTAACTCCAGTGGAACCTCCTCCATGGCTCCCATCCTTAGGAGCGACTACACCTCTTAGGTTAGAAGTTGCTCATGAGAAGGATTCCTTAATAGGGACAGAGAGGACAGGGGAGAACAACTGAACTGAAGGGTGTATCCCACTGCTATCGTGCTTAGTACCCCGTGATCTGAGGTAATACGGGCCCACACCCAATAAAAATGGGTTAAATGGTCCACAAAGATAGGGCAGGTTGGAATGAAGTTCTGTCCTGGTACATCATTCCCAAGTGTCCCATCAAAAGGCCTCCTTAGACCCCAGAGTGTCAGAGGCGGGGAGCAGATGCATATGAGTATTGGGGTGAGGGTCTTCTCCTAAAGCCCATGCTCTTTCTCCTATGGTAATCTTGCCGGACAGGTGGCAGGAAGAATTAAGCAGCTGGCTGAAGCTTATAAAATGTTTCCTTGAGGGTGCTGGTGAATAAAGTTCTAGGGACTCCAGGATGGCCCTCAAGTCCTTTTGGCTGTGCAGCTTTAAGTCTGTCTGCTCAGAAAATAGCAATGTATCCTCAAAAGGAAGGTCCTGCAAGGTCTGTTGAACCTCACGTGGTAGGCCTGAGGATTGAAGCCAAGAGGTTCTATGCATTGCCACCACTGAGGCCATGGATCAGGCTGGGGAGTCTGTCACATCCAAGGCTGCTTTCAGGGACACCTTTGCCACTGATTTCCCTTCCTCCATGAGAGCTGCAAATTCTTATCTGGACTCCTCTGGTAGTAACTCCTTAAATTTCAGCACAGTGCCCCAGGAATTAAAATCGTATCTGCTCAGGAGCACCTGCTGATTCACGATCCTGAGCCTTTCTACCTAAGAGGTCTAATTTTCTGGTGTCCTTGGCCTTGGGGGTTGGCCCCTACCATTTCCTCTAATTGGCGGCTCAAACAAAGAGCCCAGTGGTGGGCATGTGTAAAGGAATTCATAACCCTTAGCTGGGACAAAGTATTTCTTTTCTTCAGTTTTCTTTGTTGTTGGCTGAAGGGACACTGGGGTCTGTCACAATGCCTTGATGGGGTTCATAATAGTATCATTCAAGAGCAATGATACTCTTGAAGGACCTGTTGCCATTAGAATGTCTACCAGGGCATGGGAGGACTCCCTTACCTCCTCTACCTGGATCCCCAGGTTTTGAGCCACTCTCTTGAGGAGCTCCCAGTGTGCCTTGTAATCATCCTGGGAGAATGCTATGTCAGCTCCTGTGACAGCTTCATCCAGAGAAGAGGAGGAGGACTCATGTACCAGGAGAAGGCACTTCTTCACCCTCAGCACTGGACAGATCTCATGGTGCCGGTTCTTGATATTTGGCACCAATCTTGATACCGGAACCTGGATTTTGCCTTAACTGGAGGGGTGCTCTGAACTCCAATACCATAGAGTATGACCTTATAGACTGTGACTCCTCCATCAGTGGGAAAGCCCGAGGATTCCAGAAAGGCCACTGTACTGGCATCTGCCAATGTCCCAGGGGCTATGCCATGGGTGGGATGCCTTGGCCGGATAGTGCCAACTGGAGTGATGGTAACATCTCCTGCCACAGAAATATGACTCTGCCTCAGAGTCCATCTCTGAATCCTCCCTTCCTGGAGACCAGAGTGGAGCAGTGCTGACTGCTGCTGGTGAGTGATGCCAGGAGGGAGATGATGTGAATGGGCCATCATGGCCAAATTTCCCCTTTGAAAGTACCCAGGGCTTCAATGCTGTGGAGGTCCTTCCTACCAGTGCCACATCTGTCAGCTCCCTGATGGCTGGAGATGTACCAGTAGAGAGAGTAAATCTCTTGCTACAGCAAATGCCTCTGGCATCGATGGTACCATCAGGGCGCTGGAACTCCGGTTGTGAGGAGTCCATCAGTGCCGGACTCAAAGGTACCCATGCCAGGGCTAGAATCAACAGCGCTGCACGGGTTATTGGAGTCACAGAGTGCCTGCTGAGGGTCGCACTCTACTAGCATCTCTCTCCCCCCGCCAAACTTGGGGTTGGGGATCAACCTCTCTGAGTCTTTTTCTGCCCTTTTCTCAGCACTGGTGATGAAGAATGGAACTGAGGTTCCCTAACTAGAGCGTTTTTCTTTGGCACTGGGGATTGCAGATGGTGCAGAGACCCTCAAGAAGCAGAAGGAGCATCTTTTCTCGGTGCCAGTGCTGAGGGATGGTGCTGAGTATCTCAAAGAGTAGCCAGGGTGCTCCTTACTGAGGCTGACGTGCTCGGTTCAGAGTCTGATTGATCCGGACCCAAGGGAGATCATAGTGCTGCCTCCATGAGGATAAATCTTAGCTTTAAATCTTAGCTTGTCTCTATCCTTTTTGGTACAGGGCCTGAAGTCTTTACAGATCTTACAGCACTCCCCCACGTGAGCTTCCCCAGGCACTTAAGGCAGCTGGAATGGGGGTGACTCACAGGCACAGGCTTGTGGCATGAAGCACAAGGCTTAAACCCCAGAGAGAGAGGCATGCCCTGGTACCAGGCAGGAACTAACCTCCTTGAGCCGGGTTCTCCTAATCTATTTATCTAAAAACTGAAACTTAACTACTAAGAACAAGATAACTATATACAATGAAGTTTGAAAAAATTCCACTGAGGGAGTACTTGCAGAACACAAGGACGAGGTAGTTCCAGAGATCATCATGGGTGGTAAGAAGGAACTGATGGGACTATGCAGGACGCTTTACACTGGCGATATGAGTGCAAAACTCCAGGGGGCACCAGAGCTGACCCGATGGATACCCCTGGGGGAAAAACTTTCTGACTGTGATGCTCAGGGTAAGCACACACTTACATTGGAATGGACATGAGCAAGCACTCAAAAAAGAATGGAAGTTGTTGTCTGTAAGATCCCTGCCTCATTTGTTAAAGAAGTGGGAAGGTGTGTAGTAAGTCAGATAGGCAACAGCAGGAAGAGAAAGGATGGTCTCATGGTTCTATTCTACATAGGTTCTTATGCCATGCTTAATCACCAACAGTGTATTAAACAATGCAACTAACATCTATCACGTTTGTTATCGCCATCCTTTCCACAGGGGAGACGTGTATATATTATGTAGGCGCACTGCTACATGGTTATGTTAGAGAGGCTAAGGTCTATGAAATGCATCCTGCACATAGAGCAGAAGGCAGTGAGATTTGTGATCGTCCTTAGTTCCTGGGGGAGTTCATTCCAGTCTTAGGCCAGATCCCAAGAAAGCTTTACTTTTATTGTATACATATTGCTGAGGAGGTATACTACAGCATTCTGTATCCATTAGCATTTCATAAACCCTGAAGACATGCATAACTGAGACCATGTTATCATTTGCCAGAATGAGAGTCTCCTAGCCAACTAGAGGTGACAGAAAGTGTTTCACAGATGCTGCTATAAAAGAGCTTAGAGTCAGCGAGGAAACAAGGAGCACTCATACGCTACGGACTGAGATAATTGTGGGTGTGGATCTTCAAGCAAAGGAGACTTCCCTGTGCCTGCAAACTCTTCAAAATGCTTTCCTCTGCCCACCAGCACAAACTCTGTCTTGCTCATGTTCAGCTTCAAACAGTTGTCCTTCATCCATGAACTTATCTCTTCTAAGCACTGGGCCTTTTTTGTAGTAGTAGCATGGTCAAAAGGAGAGGTAGACTTATGTGTCATTTACATATTGCTGGCGCCTGAGGCCATGTTGTCTGACCAGTTCACTTAGTGGCTCATGTAGATGTTGAATACAGGAAATCGATCATTGTGATCATCATCCACAAGCGAGGAGTCTAGTAATAGAGGTGCAGTTTCCCATTATTACTCATGGGGTCCATCCCTCAAGGAAGAACTCAAACAATTATTGTGCATTATCCTGGCTCATTCTACCTTTGTTAGGGAGACAGCAACATCTCATGATCAACAGTGTTGAACGCTGCAGAGAGAGCCGGGAGGATAAGAATGAATATCTGCCCTCTAGCCATTGACAGCAGAAGATCATCATCAGTGCCAGTAAAGCAGTTTCAATTCCATATTCTAGCCTAAATCAACACTGTGGCCAGTCTAGGATATTAGCTTCAATTAGATGAGCTTGAGGTTGGCCTTTGGCTAACCTTTTCTATGAGCTTGCTCAAGAATGGAAGGTTTGACACTTAATGATAGTTGTCTAGAACCAATGTATTCAGGGTGGGTTTCTTCAATGTTGGTTGAGCTATTGTGCATGTTTGAGAAAAGAAAGGAAGGTACCTTTCATGGATGAGGCATTGGCTATTTCAGTCATGAGTGCAAACAGTTGCTCATGAAAGAAGGTCATAAGCCAGGAAGGGTAGGGGTGGAATTCACAAATTTTGAGGGGAAAGTTTTTTAGGGTAGTCAGAACTTCTTGATGAGTGAATGTATAAAACTCTGAATGCAGGCAGGCTATTGGGTAGTGGGTGGGCTATTGGTTAGTAGGATCCAGGCTGTTTAGGAAGCCTTCCTGAATGAGCATAGCCTGTCTAGGGAAGTAGGATGATAGCTCTTTGCAGCTCTTGATACTTTGTTCTGTTGCAAGAGAAGGTTACTCACCTTGCAGTAACTGAGGTTCTTCAAGATGTGTGTCCCTGTGGGTGCTCCACTCCAGGTGATGGTGCATCCAGGCACCATTGATCGGAGATCTTCGGTAGCAGTGCCTGGTCGGGATGCACATGCCCAAGCTGCTGTCTCACGGTCTAGTTAGAGTCTGCTTGAGTGTGCGTGTCCACATCCCCCACAGTTCATTCTCTACTGTGGAGATGTCAGAATAGTACTCCAAAGTAGAAGGGAGGAAGGCGGGGTGTGGAGCACCCACAGGGACACACATCTCGAAGAACCTCAGTTACTGCAAGGTGAGTAACCTTCTCCTCTTCTTCGAGTGCAGTACCCACTATGGCTGGTGGGACTTTAGAGTTGCAGCAGTGACGACTGTAGACAGTATTGTGTGTCCTACTATGGTGTCTGCCGTGGTATCCTGTGTGATAGCATAATGTTTGGTAAACGTGTGGTCAGATGTCCACGTAGCCACCTTGCAGATATCAGTAATAGTTACGTTATGGAGGAAAGCAATGGATGTGGACATCGCCCGAGTAGAATGAGTTCTGATGCCCTCACGTGGTTGGGCATTCTGAGTTTGGTAACAGGATCTGATGCAGTCAGAGATCCACTTGGAAAGTCGTTGCTTAGAGATAGCCACACCCTTCAATCTCTTGGTAGAGAAGACAAATAGTTGAGGGGATTTACGAAATGGTTTAGTCCTGTCTAGATAAAAGGTGATTGCCTGTCTGACATTGAGGGTATGTAGAGCTGCTTCGTGCGGAATCTTATGAGGCTTGGGATAGAATGCAGGTAAGTTTATTGGTTGGTTAAAGTGGAAGGTGGACACCACCTTAGGGAGAAATTTCAGGTGCGGTCGCAAGATGACTATCTTTGGAGAAGATTGTGTAGGGAGGATAGGCCATCGGGTGCTTATTTCCCCTACTCTCCTTGCTAATGTTATGGACACCAAGAAATCTACCTTCATGGACGTGGAGAAGGGATGAGGTAGCTAAGGGCTCGAAGGAAGGTTTCATAAGCCCGCGAAGAACTAGGCTGAGATTCCAGGTGGCTGCCGATGGATGAATCTCAGGGTAGAGATTTTGCAGGCCTGTGAGAAAGCATTTTATTGTGGAGTGGACAAAGAATGAATATCCATCCAGCAAATCATGGAAGATGGTAAGGGCTGGAGGTGTACTCTGATGGAGCTGAGGGAGAGCCCGTCCTGTTTTAGTTTCAAAAGGTAGTCTAGGATATTAGGAAGGGTCACGGTGTAGGGCATCAAGCATTTATGGGAGCACCACACGGAGAAGCGTTTCCACTTTTACAGATAAGTCTTATGAGTGGAGTCTCTTCTATTGTGCAGGAGGACATACCGGACTCGCTCAGAACAGGCTAGTTTGTGGGTTTGGAACCATGAAGTAACCACACCGTCAGATGGAGTTTCTGGAGCTGCGGAAAAAGAAGCCACCTGTTGTCCTGAGAAAGCAGATCTGGTCTGCAGGGGAGAGTCCGTGGAGGATGGATGGACATGCATAGCAGGTAAAGACACCATGTCTGTCTCGGCCAAGCTGGGGCAATAAGTATAACCCAGGCCTTGTCATCTCTGATCTTGCATAGAACCCTGTGTATCAGAGGGATCGGTGGAAAGACGTACATGAGGGAGTTGTTGCACGGGATGAGGAACACGTCTCCTAGGGATGCATTCCCGAGTCCCACTCTGGAGCAAAATAGATGGCATTTGCGATTCTAGGTTGTGGCAAAGAAGTCTATTGACAGCATGCCCCAGTGGGAGAAGAGCTTTCGTAGTATTGTGGGATGTAATTCCCATTCATGTTCCTCGGAGAAGTGTCTGCTGAGTGTGTCGGCGGTAGTGTTGTGACATCCAGGTAGGCATGAAGCGGTAATTTCTATGTGGTGTTGTATACACTAATTCCATAACTGGATGGCCTCCATGCATAGGGGGTGCTATCGGGCTCCCCCGTCTGTTGATGTAAAACATACATGCTATATTGTCTGTTAGGACCTGGATAGATTTGTTCTTTATGAGGGGCAGAAAGTGAAGGCAGGTGGGTCTGACTGCTCTGAGCTCTAGGAGATTTATGTGTAGACGCATCTCTGACAGAGACCAGTAGCCCTGTGCCATGTGTCCCCCCAGGTGTGCTCCCCAACTGATCAGGGAAGTGTCCGTGGTGAGCATGAGTGCTGGGGAGCGTTGCTGGAAGGGAATGCACATGCAGAGTTTCTCTGGTCTTGTCCACCATTGTAGGGAGGCTAATATGTTTGCTGGAGGAGTTAGCATCATGCAGAAACTGTGTCTGCTGGGTTTGTAGTTGGAGTTGAGCCAACCCTGAAGACATCTCATGTGCAGTGGTGTACTTGACCATGAAGGTGGTGGCTGCCATGTGGCCAAGGAGCTGTAGGCAAATTCTTGCCTGTATCCTGGGATGAACGGAGAGCGTGCGTAAGAGATTTGTAATAGCGAGGAATCTGTTATGTGGGAGTGAGGCTCTAGTTTGAATTGAGTCCAGGTGAGCTCCAATGAACTCAATCCGCTGTGTGGATGTCAGGGTTGATTTTTGAAAGTTTTATTTGCAGACCTAAGCTGTGGAACAGGGAGATGGCACAACAGGTAGCTCATAATGTCTTATCGTATGAGCTGCCATGGATAAGACAATCATCTAGGTAGGGGAAAAGTATGATCTAGTGTCTGCAGAGGTGGGCCACGACTATGGCTAGGGTCTTGGAGAATACTCTCGGTGCCACAGAGAGTCCAAAAGGGAGTATCCTGTATTGAAAATGGTCGTGTCCGAGTGTGAATCGCAGGAAGCATCTGTGTGCCGGATGAATGGATATGTGAAAATAGGCGTCCTGTAGGCCGAGGGCTGTGAACCAGTCCCCTTATTCCAGTGCAGGTATTATTGTGCCCAATGTGACCATCTTGAATTTCTGTACACGTACAAATTTGTTTGGTCAGCGTAGGTCTAGTACAGGTCTTCATCCCCCAGTCTTCTTTCAGGTCAGAAAGTAGTGGGAGTAGAACCCTTTTCCTCGATGTTGTGTCGGCACAGGTTCCACTGCACCTAACTGTAGAAGATGAGCCACTTCTACACAAAGTAGGTGCTCTTGAGAGGAGTCCCTGAAGAGAGACGGGGAAGGGGGAAGCGTGGGAGGGTAGGATATAAACGGGATGGAGCAACTGGACTGAACTATTTCCAGGACCCCGTTTCCAGGAATGGCAGAAACCCAGGAAGTGGCGGCCAAATGGTCAAATAGATGATGGAGTCAAGGGGTGGTTGCACAGACCCTCGACCAATGCTTATTGTAACTGTCGAAGTCGTAGCTTGCAAGTAGGGCGGAATAGCTTGCAATTCTGAATTGCAAAGTGAAGGAGGTATAAACCTTGCGGCCCAAGAGGTCAAGGCATCTGAGGTCCTTGTATTGCGCGGTGGGCTAGTATTGCGGCTGTTTTGTCCCGTGTGTTGCTGCATCCACTACAAGAGAATTTGGTTGTGGATGGGAAAATAAGAAGTCTACGTCCTTAGCAGGAACATAATATTTATGTTCAGCCTTTTTGCAAGTTGGTGGGATAGAGGCTGGGGTCTGCCAGAGGGTGTCAGCTGGTTCTAAGAGTGCTTCATTTATGGGAAGTGCAATCTTTGAGGGTGCAGAGGGTTGGAGAATTTTGAGGAGTTTGTGTTGTGTCTCCTGGACCTCCTCTAAAGGGATGTCCTGGCTGAATGCCACCCTCTTGAAAAGTTCCTGGAATTGCTTAAAGTCATCCACATTCTGTGGAGGCGGAGGCATGAGGGCTCCATCTGGAGCTGATGGAGAGCTAGGAGTTGGTGAATCAGGATATGGTTCATAGCCCACCTCTTCAGGGGGTGGTTCAGGCAATCTAGAAGTAGACAGAGCTGGAGATAAGGGTTCAGAACACACTTGTGGTCTGGTGGAAGAATCATGAGGACAAGTGGCAGCAGGAGCTGGCCAAGGATACCACTGAGGCCAAGGCATGGGATAAGAAAGTGGGAGCAAAGTAGGGAAACTGAGGCTGGTGCTTGTGAACCGTGACTTGAAGTGTAAATGGTTCCAGTGGAGGAGGAGAGGCAGGTGGGGAGAACTCCACCTGCTGCTGCATATCAGGCTCGCTGTCAGTGAAGGTAGCCAGGTCAGGTGGGGAGAGCAGCTGGTCAAAGAGTAAACACTGCGTGTCAAGGAGCAGAGAGTCAGGATCAGGGGCCACTGAGATGTCATCCTGATTTAAGAATTGCTGCTGCTCCCTGGGCTGTGATCCTGCTGAGAAGCCCGTATTGGTATGTGCTCAGAAGCCCGTATTGACTTCTGTTTTCCTCTAGCCGGTGCCACGGGTGTTTGTAGGCACCCTGTGTGGGGGTCCACTCCTGCTGCTGGAGTAGTAGGCAGGCTCGGTGCCAACGTTCTTGTCGGCACTGGGGCAGAATGCGCGTTCAGTGCCGAGGGGACTGGTGCCAAGGAGACCTTCCCGCTACGGGAAGTCGGATCCCTGCTCTGCGTTCTGCTGGAGCTGTGGCTGAGGTGCTGGGATGGTTGGAGGCGCCTGCCTTCAGCGCTGAGGGTAAGGATCTCGCAGGAGACCCTTTACTCTTTTGAAAGTCTCTGGACAGAGACAGCTGGGCTTCCTGCCTCTTCGCGTGAGAAGGTGAAGCCGTGCTCCCAGTCAGTTCCAACCTGGCAGCGTGAGGGAGAGGGTTTGCTATTGCCCGTCTCCATAGGCGGCTGTAGGGATTTCTCCATCAGGAACATTTTCAGCCGCAGGTCCCTGTCACAATAAGGCCTGGTTTTCAGGCTGGTACAATGGACACACTTGGCAGGGACGTGTGTCTCGCCGAGGCACTTCACACAGTGTCTCTGTCGGACTGTGATATAGACTCTTGACAGGAGGTACATTTCTTAAATGCTTAAGACCCTAGCATTATTGCACTAGGAATCATAGAATATCAGGGTTGGAAGGGACCTCAGGAGGTCATCTAGTCCATCCCCCTGCTCAAAGGTCATCTAGTCCATCCCCCTGCCCAATCCCCAACTATATCATCCCGGCCAGGGCTTTGCCAGGGGAGAGTGTGTCAATGGGAGATGAACTTGAGGAAAAAGGAGCTTTTTGGTTTTTGAAACTAGGTAACTATTCTAAAGGAAGGGAAATAACTGGCATGTTTCTGACTAACTATTTCTATATCTATGTACTTGTTCCCTTCAGTGACCAGGGAAGACGTTCAGCACTGCCCCGAGACCCGTCTTCAGCCAAAGACAGTTGAGAAGGAACTGAGAGGGGTGCGGGACGCACACGCTCAGGCAGACTCTAATGAGACTGAGAGACAGCAGCTGGGTGTGTGCGTCCCGACCAGGCACAGGTACCAAAGATCTCCTATCAATGGTGCCGGGACGCACTGTCACCTGGAGCTGGAAGAGATTTGACCATTGCCTTAATGAGGTGAGGATGTGTCCAAGACAGTGGAACATTTCCATGGAGACTTTGATTCTATCTGCCAGACAGTTCCTATGTGATACTAAGCAAGTCATTTAAATCAAACTTTTCACAGTTGTAACTCACTTTTCCTCACTTTCTGGGAGTCCAACTTGAGACTCTTGGGCTGAGCACCTACAGCTACAACTGAAGTCACTGGGAACTGTGCTTTGAACATATTAAGTGCTATAAGACACTAAGTATTCTGGAAAAAAAATCAGGTCCTACATCTCTCAAATTGGGCACCAAAAATTAGAGGATGGTTCTCACAACTAACACCTCTGTGCCTCAGTTCCCCCCTGTGTAAAATCACCCCAATGGGGTGTTGTGAAATTAAATTAATTGGTGTTTGTGAAGCATTCCATTGCTATTATGATGAACACCACAGAAATCCCCAGAATGAAGTTTTTAATTCTGTATTCAGAGCAGGGTTTGAATAGTGTGCAGTAAATAAGGCATGAGTCCACCCATTGAATCATGAGGGGAAAGCAAAATATAGAATAGCTGCTCCGTCAATATGGTCCATATTGTGCACTGAACAACGCAGGGTTGTGGGGAAAAAATGTGATAATGGAATTAAAGGCCATCATAATGCATATGCATACAGGAAGCTGAAGTTAAGTTGTACATGCAACTTCAATACTGGCATTTCCTAACTTCTAAGTAAACTGAAAAAATAAACTCCATCACTTGGAATCATACCGACCTCCATGTGGGTCTTCCCCACAGGTTGAATCTTTAGATCCACAGTATGGATTTCTACCACATGAACTAGTGGATTAACTGGTAGCAGCAGATTTACGTTCTGTGTGATCCAGCCACTCAAAGGGAAATAAACATTTGCCGGTGGGTTTCATAGCGCTTTTCTAAATGCCTCGCAATCTTTAATGTATTTAAGTTCACAACACTTCTGTGAGGTACGGATTTTTACAGATAGGGAATTGAGGCACAGAAAGACTAAATGACTGGAAGTAAGTTTGTGGTGGAGTAGGGAATTGGGCCCTAACCACTAGAGCATCTCCTGTCTGTCTCCCACTACTCTGCATCTGAATCAAACTACTTCCTCCATCATAGTGCCTGGGTTCAAGAAGCAGGACCATTCAGAGCACAGAAGAGAGTCTCCCTACTCTCAATTCCAGTGCACAGCACCACAGTAGCCTGCACGAAATAGAACTGTATGGAAAATGCTGCTCGGCCTGCAGTATGCTCAGCTGCTCTATGGGAAGAGCGCATACTCATCCCACTTGACTGAGTGAGAATCTTGAGTATAATGCTGGCAGTCTCTAGCAAAACTATACCAAGTATGAGTGAATCGTGATATTCAAAGGCTTATACTGTGGCAAGATTTGGACAGGTTTTATTTATTTATTTACCTACCTAGATGACAAAAGGCACATACCTGACATAGGTATGGCCCATCTATTAAAATTAGGGCTGTTGATTCATCACAGCTAACTCAAGTGATTAATTAAAAAAAATAATCATGATTAATCACAGTTTTAATCATACTGTTAAGAAATAGAATACCAAGTGAAATTTATTATATTGATTTCAATTAGAACACAGAATACAAAGTGTACAGAGCTCACTTTATATTATTTTTGATTACTAATATTTGCACTCTAAAAATGATAAACAAAAATAGTATTTTTCAATTCACCTCATAAAAGTACTGTAGTGCAATCTCTTTATCATGAAAGTGTAACTTGCAAATGTAGATTTTTATTTTTTTTTTTTAACGTAACTGCACTCAAAAACAAAACAATGTAAAACTTTAGAACAATGGTGGGCAACCTGTGGCCCGTCAGGGGTAATCCGCCTCTGGGCCATGAGACAGTTTGTTACCTGAAAGTGAGAACAGGCATTCACATGGCACTTTTGTAGCAGGCATTGCAAGGTATTTACATGCTAGATATGCTAAACATTCATATGTCCCTTCATGCTTCAGCCACCATGCAGGAGGACATGCTTCCATGGTAATGACGCTCGTTAAAAAAAAATTCATTAATTAAATTTGTGACTGAACTCTTTTGAGGGAGAACTGTATGTCTCCTGCTCTGTTTTACCCTATTCTGCCATATATTTCATGTTATAGCAGTCTCGGCTGATCACTCAGCATATATTCATTTTAAGAACACTTTCACTGCAGATTTGACCAAATGCAAAGAAGGTATCAATGTGAGATTTCTAAAAATAACTACAGCACTTGACCCAAGGTTTAAGAATCTGAAGCGCCTTACAAAATCTGAAAGGGATGAGGTGTGGAGCATGCTTTCAGAAGACTTAAAAGAGCAACATTCAGATACGGAAACTACAGAACGTGAACCACCAAAAAAGAAAATCAACCTTCTGCTGGTGGCATCTGACTCAGATGATGAAAATGAACATGCGTCGGTCTGCTCTGCTTTGGATCATTATCGAGCAGAACCCATCATCAGCATGGACGCATGTCCGCTGGAATGGTGGTTGAAGCATGAAGGGACATATGAATCTTTAGGGCATCCAGCACGTCAATAACTTGTGATGCTAGCTACAACAGTGCCATGAGAACGCCTATTCTCATTTTCAGGTGACAGGTAAATAAGAAGTGGCAGCATTATCTCCTGCAAATGTAAACAAATTTGTTTGTCTGAGTGATTGGCTGAACAAGAAGTAGGACTGATTGGACTCGTAGGCTCTACAGTTTGACACTGTTTTATTTTTGAATTCAGGTTTTGTACATAATTCTACATTGGTAAGTTAAACTTTCATGAGAAAGAGATTGCACGAGAAAGAGATTGCACTACAATACTTGCAATGGGGGAATTGAAAAATACTATTTCTTTTGTTTTTTATAGTGCAAATATTTGTAATAAAAATATAAAGTGAGCACTGTATAGTTTTTATTCTGTGTTGTAATTAAAATAAATATATTTGAAAATGTAGAAAACATCTAAAAATATTTAAATAAATGGTATTCTATTATTGTTTAACAGCGCAATTAATCGCAATTAATTTTTTTAATCGCTGGACAGCCCTAATTAAAATTCAAGTCCTTGCTCGACAGCATACAGATGCTGAACCTTCTCAATGAAATGGTTAAGATTTTCTTCCGTCCGGGCAGCATAGGCAAACCAATGTATTTTTTCCCTAATCTCATATTTGGAAACTGTGGAGCTATTTTATCTTAAATGTTTAAAAAATTTTAAAAATTTCACCCGAGACAGGCATCTGGCATGGAAAATGTCAGCCTGAACAGTTAAAGTTTGGAGAAGTTATAAGCAACTGAAATCATGGCATTATATAGGAAAGTGTTAGGCAACCAACTCCACTAGAATATTTTTCTTAAAATATATGCCAGACACTGTTGCAAATACCCTATTGCAACCATGGGCAGCTCCCAAAGAGTGAATACCACATCATAGAGCAGATTCCAATCAGACTTATGTACTTCCATCCATTTGCTGTCTAAATGCATCATCAGGCTGCCATTTTTAGTGACTTTCTTTTACAAGAGCAATGCTTTGGGAGTCCAGTCCAAATAGAGTGATAATAACTGCTTGGGAGGCCCCAGACTAATGACTTCCACTATTATATCCAACACTGTCAGAAAGGGGGGAAAAGACAAGTTAAAAAAACTACCATTTTATTTTTTTTTCTTCTTCAGTTACATAATTTTAAACAGGTATTTATTTCATTATTCTGACATTCAGGCAATGTTGACTTCATTAGTTTAGAAGGGGAAAAGCATACAAACGCACAACGTTGGCTTAACCTGAACATACCTGCTTTACTTATTATTGACCAGTGTGTATTGCCAGAAGGAAATGTTCCTCGGCATTAAAATTGAGCACTTAAAAATATTGCTAAAAAGCAAAATGTCTAGATACTGGTCTTTGCAGCAAATTAACAGATTTTGTAATTTTTTTATATTTAAGTCCATAATTGGATTAATATACACATCTTGTTGTGTGTAAGGAGTTCAGATCATATAAACACTGTACAGGTCAAACATCCCTTGAGAATTGAACTAAACTGTATGATAAGAAATACAACACTGCATGTATTTACAAATATTATGGAGTGACAAATTTGGTCAAATACTGCAAAGAAAGACAGGTTTTCACATTAGAATGGTCAAGTCAACCTACTTTTTCAACTCAAATCAAAATAAAGAACATTATGTAACTGTCCATGAGTTTAAGACAATCAGTAATACAAACAGGTTGAGTGGAAACTGTTGACCCAGTTATACAGTATATACTTTTGTAGGCCAAGTTCAGGTTTTTAACACAAAAATTTAACAAGAACATTAACAGCAACAGTGACAATGACCAGATTACACATTGTTGTGTTCATGTGAGCACATAATTCATCAAAACAATGCACTGCAGTTTTGGCAGTTAAGAAAAAATAAATTATAAAAAACAACTAAAATTCCCGTAAATGCAATAATGAATTCAAAGGTGTGCATTTGTCTATTTTAATACACATTTTGAATGTTACCACAAAACAGATTTAAAAATAAATAGGTATGCCAGAAGGCATATGTTGGCAGAAAAAAAAAAATAAGTTAGCTCTAGAAGGCTTTTTTAAAAATTGTAAGAATTAATCTGAGTTTTGGTCAACAAGTCTGTCTAGCCACTTCTGTCCTTTTATTCCATCTCTCCAAGTACTTGCAGCTAAATATGACAAAAGCATACCTCTGTCATTATGGCTTTAAATGAAGCAGACTTGAAAAAATGGAATGGGCTGCCTTTTCTACAGAACAGCTGGTTTATAGATATTGCAGGCACTTCAAAGGACTGTGGGGGAAAAGTACCTGAACCATCCTTTCCCTAATATCTTACATCAGTTGCAATATTACACAGAAAGTTAAGAAGGTTCCAGAAAACCACAGCGAAGTTTTAGGTACTACAGTCTAGTACACAGAGAAGGCATATAAGTTCCACCCATTTCCATTGCCCTTTTAAAAAAAAAAAAAAAGAAAATCGATGAGTCAAATAATTTACCAACAAGATCTAACAGTTACATGGCACATCCAAATTTTCAGTTTAAGGAGGATGTCATTCAGCAGTAGCCTGAATGGGAATTGTAGGCTTTAATTCCCATTCCACTTTAAGCAGATTCACATTTATTTCTTCTTAGTGTATTTTATAACCCTTAAATATCTTCTCTTTTGAAGGTATTTCATCTTCCTGTCTAATGTAACCAGAAGCACAACTTATATTATACAAACATTTGTATTTTTGTACAAGCATTGCTGCCATTTCTACTATACTGCAACTCCATTAGAGCCACAACAAAAGCACATTTTCAAACTCAGAGTCGACTGATGATATCTTTTTGTTCATTAGCAATTACAGCATAGACCACTGTCATTAGCTGAATCCATCTAGCTTCATCCTCAGTATCTCCAGGTAGTGACTGTACCATGATATCATGGAGAGGATTTAATGCTAATACAATACAGTTTGGGACTGCAGTACCATCAGTAATACTGAACAATCAATGCAGATGTCACAGACAATAAGAAATCTTAAGGTAAGACTTTTTATTATTTTTAAATGCTTGGGCAACTATACTTTTCTTTTTTCATTATCCACTTGAAAAGACTGCTTTCAACATGCTGCTATAGAACTCATCAAAAACCAGATTTATGACATATCTGATCTTCAGCTAAGATACTGCTAATTGCTTTCTAGGACAGAAGAAATGCTTTTGAAGTTTAGTTTTGCTGAAGATAGAGCAGTGTTCATTTGTACCATTTCACTAGTCCATTTACTGATGGTCAAAGAAGCACTCACGTTTCATAAAACTTTAAAGCTTCCAGAAGAGATGGATGAAAAATAAAATACAAATGAAGGACAACCAAACCAAAGCATGGAGGCATAACATTTTTGTTTAAGATGGAGTCTTTAAAAATAATTTGTAGTCATTACAGAAATGATTTTTTGTTTTTAAAATCACAAGACAGCAGATGAACAAGAAAGTAATTCCCCATGTTCTGCCTGCTTCCAGAGTCATTTGTGGCGTTGAATGGTTTTCCTTTTCCTTCGCTTGAAAAAACAACAGCACCTGCAAGTGTGACAGGAAATACGAGATTTAACAAAAAAAGGAAGCACAAAAATAAATCATATCTAATGCCATACTTGTTTAATTTAAAATATGCAGTTAAAACTCTTATAAAGTTATATACCACTGCAAGGTACATATTAATCTCCATTGAGGGTGACTGAGGCCTGGTCTACACTGTGCGGGGGGTGGGGGAGAAATCGATCTAAGTACGTCGACTTCAGCTACATTATTCACATAGCTGAAGTTGACGTACTTAGATCGACTTACCGTGGTGTCTTCACTGCGGTGAGTCGACTGCTGCCACTCCCCTGTCGACTCTGCCTGCGCCTCTCGCCAAGCTGGAGTACAGGAGTCGACGGGAGAGTGCTCGGGGGTCGATTTATCACGTCTAGACTAGACACGATAAATCGAACCCTGCTAGATCGATCACTGCCCACCAATCCTAACTCTTTTCATCCTTTCTTTGGAGACAGTCAAATAAGTTACATAATAGACAAGAGAGTTACAAATAAAAGTGACCATTATAGTTTCATGCCAAGACAGAACAGCCGTATTAGTTTGAGAATTATAATAAAGCATTATATATGGAGGATGAAAGGTGTATTTTTGGAAATAAAAGTGTTTTGATCTCCCATGTATTACTTTTCATTAAGTGCTAGTATGACAAACAGGAATGTAAATGTATTTTAAATATTTATTTAAAATACTGACCACTACACTAAAATTCACTAATATTGCTGTTGCTACCCAACATAATTTAAAAGGCACCCTTTAAGCACTCAGAGTTTGGGAAAGGATTTGTTGGGTTTTTTTGAAATGTCTCAAACCAAACCAATGTTTAACAATAATTTTAAAATTCACATTCTGATTCAGTGCCGTGAAGAAACATCAACGAAGTTGGAATCTGAACTCAAAGTAGACTGGTACAGTATACTGGTATCCTTTTGTCTGCTTCATTATATACTGAGAGAAAATGTGAAGCTGACAAAAATTTGTCAATTGCAATGTAGTGACAGAGTGGAGAGTCAGGTAGGAGCAAAGGGGTAGGAGTATGAGAAGAGCAAACAAATACAGATGAATGAAAAAAATGAGGGAAAATAAAAAAAAGGAGAAACACAAGACACAGAAGAAAGGAGATGTGTTTTTAAAAATCAAAGACTAAACAAGAGAAAAAATACTGGGAGAAGACAACAAAAAGAGGACCGAAGGAACAGACAGTTGGAAGAAACGACACTTGTGGCATTTTCCTTGCTATGTTAGCATAAAGGAATTTAGCCCTCTCTCTAAAACCCCAAGATAAAACCTGCTGAGACTTCCTGGAGATCTGCTCTAAGGTTAAAATGAACAATGGAGAAAATATCCATATTATCTTTTTTATTTATTATAATTTCAGAAGTGAATGGGGCAAACTTTATTTTAGAATATAGGATAGCTGGCCCAGGACACATTCTGTGATTTGTTGGTAGTGCTCTATAGTACTGCGCTGCACACTAGGTAAGGATTGCTATCCATAGCCTCTCCTTCTCGAGGTGAGAAGTGCTGTGGAAGTGACATATTCTACAGCTACTGCAGTGAAGAGGATCGATGTGCTTTCAGTATCTCAGCAGTCCTTCAGCTCATCAAGCATCAGCATCAGTTATGTTCCAGAAGGAATCCTGCCTGCTTGGTTGAGATGTGGATTTTGAAATGGAGAAAAAGTAAGGGTCATTAGTGTTCCAAGAGAGATGAGGAATCCATCCATAGTGAGAGGAGGGAGGAAGAATCGCTCTCTCAAAATATTATCAAAG
Organism: Lepidochelys olivacea; assembly: GCF_965140295.1. Lineage (NCBI taxonomy): Eukaryota > Metazoa > Chordata > Testudines > Cheloniidae > Lepidochelys > Lepidochelys olivacea. The sequence goes on along the minus strand of NC_140415.1, from coordinate 79,394,933 downwards.
GGCAATCTGTAGCTCAATCACGAACAGAACTGGGGGACAGACTCAGACCAAGGATGGTCAGAGTTACGTGACTTTCAGTAGAAAAAAACATTAGTTATTAATAATGAGGAAACCCACAATTAGAAGACCATAGAAGAATCTATATAGATTAAATAATTATTTTCAAGATATAGGTACCAGCAATATAATGTTATTTATATAGTCCTTATGAAAAAATAGAACATAGCAGATCTTGAAGAACAACAAATGCACCTAAAATCTGTCCATAAATCCTTAGATTTTTTTGGTGATCCATGTACAAATGGCCAAGCTATGACCACTACAGTTTATGCTTAGGTTCTGAACCTGAAAGCACATCTGCAGAAATTGGTTCACTGACAACTCCTCATTCACTGAATCCCTTTGCGAGCTTTCATTCACCATTCACTACTAGCTATCACACCTTTGGAGGCATGGCACAATCACTCATCAATGCACTGTTTAACAAAACACATGGCATAATACCAGGACATTTAATCTTAGGGTTCTGGTGATATGCCACTTGGGCTCCTGCCTCCATTTATTATGTTTCCAGCTCTCAGAAGGTTTCACCTTGTATTATAGGTTCACTTAGGGCTTGTCTACACAAACATTTAGTTTGTGGCAAACTGAGGCGTGTATCTACCCCACACTAGCCTGCCATGGACTAACTGTCCGTGTGGACCATGCTGAAGCACAACAGTTTGTTAATGTGCTCTGATCTAGGGACGTTGATTCTGCATGCTTCCTTCCCTATCGGGTTTCAGTCTTTCCTTAGTTGTGATCTATACATTATGCGTGTACTGCTTTACTAGTTCCTGCTCTTATTAGTTTGCTCCTTCCATGCCAACTACATGTGGACTTTGCACAACTGCCAATGCAACTGGCACTGGGCATGCAGAAAAATTCCATCCTTAACCAATCCAGACAGTATCTCCCATCAACTCAATGAACCTCATGAACTTTGAAGTATTACTATTCCAAAGATCTCTTCTATTAATGGATATTGATCTTAATTCTAACAGGGTATCTCAGTTAAGAGGATTTCTCTATAAAATGCTGAAGTCATAAAGCTATTGGTAAGGGGAAATAAATCCTTGAATTTTAATATGTATTATTAAAGTTTTTTGTTGGAGGAACATAAATATACATGCCAAATCATTAAACTGCCTTGGAAGCTCTGACATTACAAATATACATTAACATCTGAAGTGTTGGAACTCTCAAAGCCTCTAATTTTAATAAATGTCATTCAAATATATCTAAATTTATGTAAGAAAATGTAGACATCTATTTTAAAATCTCCCAACATAAAAGCTCTTATGGCAAGATTTAACAGAGCTAAATTTATACCTTAATAATACACTTTAACAGACCTAAAACCACCTTCGCTCAATGATACTCCACCAAGAAGTAGATTGCGTCAGAACGGGCAACCCATATACCACAAGAGAACATACTTCAATACAGGAAAAAAAAAAAACCTTTGACTGTACACCGCTAGTTGTCACCTACCACTCCATACTGGAACGTTTACAGGTTATCACTAAACAGTTACAACCCATATTTTAAGGGGACCATATCCTGAAAGAAATCTTTCCTGAAACCTCTCTTCTGGCCTTCAAGCCTCCCCCCATCCTCCAGTTCATCAGCAGAAGCAAATTCCCCACAGACCAGGACACCAACTCAAAGCAACACAGCCTCTCCCATAACACCAGATGCAAAGCAAAACCTGCAGACGTATCTTCACTGATATGATGGTCAATACCACAACACATTTTTCAAGATCCATGGGTCCTACGCATGCCTATCACAACACGTGGTGTACTTCATCCAGTGCACTAAATGCCCCAACAACTACATGGGTGAAAACAGACAATCACTACACTCTTAAAAGAGCTCACACAGAAAATAATAAACGACAAAAAAAATATCATATCACCCATAGTTAAACACGTTTCAAGTCCTCTGTCTTCATCCTCAAAGGAAACTTGCACAAACCCAGCAAAGGATGAGCCTGGGAACTTAAATTCATAACTCTGCTAGACACCAAAAATCACAGATTGAATAAAGACACTGGATTTATGGCTCACTACAAAAATCTATAACCCACTAACCCTTTTTTGTCCTATGACTGTAGAGCTGTTAAGTGCACATTTTACCTTGAATGGATTCTTGCAAAATGTGTTAACTCCTTATCTCTTCCACCCTTTAATTTAACTGTGACATTCTGAGTACCTCTCCCAGACCTGAACAGCTCTGCGTAATCTTGAAAGCTTGTCTATTTCACCAACAGAAATTAGTCCAAAAAAGATATTACCTCACCCACCTTGTGAGGTTTATACAGACAGTTTACAAACTAAATTTATACAGACAGTTTACAAACCCTTGACGAATACAGTTTGTAACAAAAATCCTGCGGTGTTCAAATATGCTGTCACTAGAGGGCCTCACTATCGAACAAACTATTGAAATGATATAAAACAATTTTAATAGTCCACAAATTCTCTGTGCATTTAAATGTTTGAAACACACAGCTACCACAACTTTAAGAATGCACACAAATATCTATGGATGTTAAAAGTTACTATTATACTTAATAGGAAAGAAGGTATCCACAATCTGCAAGGCATGTTCTCATGTATTAAATATTTTATGCCATTAAAAATGTTTTCTATATGACAAAAGTTGATCATGTTTTCTAAACTTTTTGCTTGTGGGTGTAATAACTTTCACCTGTTGCATAAACAGTGATTATCCTACCTAAGGGAAGGCAACAGTTTATCCCCCTTTTCTACACAAGGTAAAACTACCTTTATGATATAACCTATGCCTGCAATCTCAATGTTATGTTTAAAAGTCTTCCTCCCTTCTCCCCATCAAGTGTATTAGCAAATCTTGTTTTTTGTTCAATATCTCCAAAATACTACTTAATCCCCACTGCTAAAAATGTTGACCCAAGGTTTAGAGCTCTACACATGAAAGATAATTCAAAATGAAATAGGGCTTGAATTTAAAGAGGATTAACTATTCCTGATTAACTGTGTGTGGAAATTCTTATTCCAGAATAAGAGTGCTTAATTCCAAATTAGCTTAATCGATTTTGGAATAAGAGTGTCCACAGATGGAGTTAACTATTCCTAATTAAACAGGATTAACTATTCCCTGTATAGACAAGCCTTTGTTCTTTCCTCCTTTGTTTACTGCCACTACTTCATCTTCTCTGACCTTCGAGTTCCACCTCACTTTAGTCTAGTTTATCCAAAATTTCATGACTATAAACATCTACCTACCTTACTGCTACAATGTCACTGCACTTCTCAAGGCTCTCATTGCTCAGCCTCCTTCCACCTCTCTCTCGTGCCTATCTCGACCTGTAAGGTTTTTTGTTATTTTGCTCTTGCCTCTCATATACCCTTCGCTCAGTTAATTCTAAACTTTTTCTTGTTGCTTTTATCTCCTCCCTCCAAATCATGTTCTCGCGCATGCTGCTCCCTATACCTTGGGCAACGTCCTACTTCCACTGTACCAAGCAGCTTCACTCTCCTTCAATTTGCCTCTAAGATGCTAAATATTAAACCTTCTCTTTTGGCTCTGATGCTACCACACTAGCCTCCACTCAGGTACTTCCCCACGTACCACTCCTATTCTTATCCAGGATATGATTATATTTTAATGAAGCCATCATAACAGATATAATAAAGCACCCCCAAAAGATATTCCCTGTTCTCCGTTTTATCATCACTTCAATTTTATTCATGCGTTGATATTTGTATGCATTTTATCTGTTATTTAATATTCATATTACAATCATTCCCACCGACCCCATCAGGATTGGCACTTCACTGTGCCAGGCTCTGTACATACAAAGACCCTGTCTGGGAGGGCTTACAATTTCAAAAAATTAGTGGAACTGATCAACAACTGGAAGTTCCATCCCAGGGGAAAAAACAGTTACTAATCTTTTGTAACTGTTGTTCTTCAAGGTGTGTTGCTCATGCCCATTCTATTGTACGTGTGTGTGCTCGCCACATGCAGCATTGCTGGAAGTTTTCCCCTCAGTAGTATCTGTAGGGGACCGGCTCTGGCGCCCTTTGGAGTGGAACTTGTATGCACCGCTACAAAGGGCGCTGCTGGCTCCCCCATTCCTTCTTGCTGGAACTCTGACAGAGGAGAAGGAGGGTGGGTCATGGAATGGACATGAGCAACACATCTCAAAGAACAGTTACAAAAGGTTAGTAACTGTTTTTTCTTCAAGCGATTGCTCATGACCATTCCATTGCAGGTGATTCCCAAGTAGTACGTCTTGAGGCGGGGACGAGTTCACGGACATGTCTATTGCAACACAGCTCTACCAAATCCAGTGTCGTCTCTGGCTTGCTGGGTAATGGCGTAATGAGTCATGTACGTGTGTACCGAAGACCATGACACGGTCCTGAAGATGTCCTGGATAGGGACATGTGCTAGGAAAGCTGCCGAAGACACCTGTGTCCTTGTCGAATGAGCCTTCACTATCGGTGGAAGCACAGCCCCTGCTATCTCGTAGCAAGTACAGATGCAGGTGGTGATCCAGGTTGAAATCCTCTGAGAGGACACAGGAAGGCCCTTCTTATCCTGTCAGTTACTGCAATAAAGAGCTGAGTCTATCTGCGGAAAGCCTTGGAGTGCTCCAAGTAGAAAGTCAGTGCATGCCTGACATCTAGAGTATGCAGATGCCTCTACTCATTTGTCGTATGAGGCTTTGGCTAGACACCTGGAGGAAAAATATCCTGATTGACGTGGAAGTTCAATGCCACCTTTGGCAGGAAGGTCAGATGGGGCTGCAGCTGAGCCTTGTCCTTATAGAACACTGTGTGCAGGGGCTCTGAAGTAAGGGCTCTAATCTCAGAGACTCATCTCACCGAGGTAATAGCTACAAGAATGTGACCTTCCACGACAGGTGGGAGGGAACAAGAAGCCTTTGAGCCTATGGCTTCTTGTTCCCTCCCACCTGTCGTGGAAGGTCACATTCTTGTAGCTCTCCAGGTCTCGTAGCTCTCCAGGTCTCGGTCCCATTGGAGGACCAGGTCTTGGACCAGTGGAAAGAGTTTTCACGGCCTTTCAGGAACCTAATAGTCATCTCATGCGAGAATACTGATCTACCCTGGACATGGTTCCACCCTCATATTGTCACCAGGAAAACCTTGATTGAAGAGAAGGCAAGGCCCTGGTGCTTTAAGTGAAGCAGGTAATCCAGAATGGACTGCAGAGACAACTGGGTTGGGGAGATACTCCACTCCAACACCCAGCAGGAGAAACACTTTGCCAGATAAGTTGCTCTGATAGTGGGCTCTCTCCTCTCCAAGAGAACCTGCTGTACCTGACTAGAGCAGGATTGTTCCTCTGGATTCAGCCACGCAGCATCAAAGCTGTGAGGTGGAGAGAGGCAAGGTTCGGGTGCAGGAGCCAACCATGATCCTGTGACAGTAGCCCATGGGGCTGGGAAGTGGCCATGGGGCTGCTACAGCTAAGTCCACGAGCATGCTGAACCAATGCTGGCGAGGCCATGCCGAGGCGATCATAATGACCCGTGCTTTGTCCCTCTTGATTTCTAAGAGGACTTTACTGATGAGTGGAATGGGCAGGAAAGCATACATTTCCTGACCATAACAGGAGAAAGGCATCGGAAAGTGAGTCTCTGCTGATGCCTTGCAGAGAGCAGAACTGACGAAACTTTTTGTTCTGTCTGGTGGTGAATTGGTCCACACGGGGAGCTCCCCACTTCTGGAAGAGTGAAGGGATCACTCGTGGTGAGAGAAGAAGGATCTGTGAGGTGATCTGCCAACATGTTCCGCATGCCGGGGAGGTACGAGGCTTCCAGATGGATTGTATGCTGAATGCAGAAGTCCCACAGACTGAGAGCCTCCTGGCACATAGTTGACAAATGAGCTCCCCACTGCCTGTTGACATAGAACATGGAGGCTGTGTTGTCCATCAACACCTGCATCACCCAACCAGACAGTTGGGGAAGGAACACTCCGGAAGACAGAGGAATGGCTCTGAGCTCCCTGACGTTTATATGTAACTCTAGTTCCTCTCGTGATCATAACCCCTGAGTCCACAGTATACTGAGATCTGCTTCCCAATCAAGGTCGGACGCATCTGAAATCAGATAGACTGTGAGTCGCGGGCTCAGGAACAGCACACCTTCCAACATCAGAATCTGGTCAGACCACCACTGCAGGGAGGTAAGTACCCACAGTGGGATCATGAGGCGCTTGTCCAGGTGATGTCTGGCTGGTGAGTAGACCGACGCCAGCCACATCTGGGAGGGGAAACAGGCTGAGTCTTGCATGCTAGACAACGTACTTGCATGCCACCATGTGCCCCATAATCTGAGACAGACCCAGGCAGTGGTGAGCAGATGGGCAGTGATACTGGCAATCAGATCTGACATTGCCCTGAATCTGGCCTCTGGCAGGAATGCTCTCTCTCGGGTAAAGTTGAGTACCACTCTGATAAACTATATCCTTTGGACCGGGACCAACGTTGATTTTCATTCATTTATCAACAGGCCTAGAGCTTGACAAGTGGCTGGCAACGTCTCAACACTGCACTGGACCTGGATCGGCCCTTGATGAGCCAGTCATCGACATACAGGTTGATCTGGATACCCTGACATCTGAGGTAGGCCACCACCACCGACATGCACTTCGTAAACTCCCTTGTCACCATTGCTAGGCTAAAAGGGAGTCTGCAAATTGGTAGTGGGAAGTCCCAATGACAAAACTTAGGAACCATCTGTGTCCGTGAAGTATGTGAAAGTAAGCATCTTTCAGGTCGAGGGCGGAGTACCAGTCTCCTGGATCCAGGGAGACCATGCAGATCTTCATCTTCTTGAGATACTTGTTGAGGCTCCGCAGCTTGACGATGAGGCTTGGCCTTTGGGATAAAAACATAGCGGGATTCAAACCCTTCCCCCCTCAAGCACAGAGGACTCTGTCCACAGCTCCCACCCGCAGAAGGCACTGCACCTAATAAGCGAGCAGATGCTCACGAGAAGGGTCCTTGAAGAGGGATGGGGGAGGGGGCAATAGAAATAAACTGGAGGGTATACCCCCCGGCTGCTGTGCTGAGGACCCACTAATCTGATGTTATAGAGGCCCAGGCAGAGAGGAAGGAAGACAAGTGGTTGGAAAAAAGTAGGTGCTGAAAAGCCTCCGGCACGGACGGCATCATCAGGTGCCAAGTACCTCTGCTGCTTCTCAGGGTGGCAGGCAGATCTCAAAAAGGGCTCGACAACTCAACAGGTGCTGGAGTCTGGCCACCGGCTGGAGGGGAGGCGCTGCCCCGCGTGGGTCTTTGCTCTCCTCCAGCCCTCTCCTTCCCTTTATGGGACATAGGAGAATGCCCTCTCCCTGCCTTTCTTTGCTTTTTAGCCAGTACCAGGGATGGGGATTGGTGCCAGTTGGAGGCTGGTGCTGGCGGTGAACTCCGCACCAATGCTGTAGTGCTTGGAGCAGAGTCCGATCTAGCCAGCTCTGAGGCTGGTGCAAGGGCCGACTCCCTAAGGAGCGCTCTAATTCGAATGTCCTGCTCCTTTCTGATTCGTGGCTTGAAACTTTTACAAATGCAACACTTGTCACGTATGTGGGTCTCCCCCAAACACCTCAGACAGCTTGGGTAGGGATTACTGACTGCCATAGGTTTTCTGTAGTGGTCACAAGGCTCGAAGCCCGTGGATCGGGGCATGCCCTGTTCGTAGGCTAAGTCCCATAGGGTACTAACTATTTCTAACTTATGCACTAAGGGAAATAATAAACTATACAAACTTCATAAGAACTATATACAAGAGATTCACAACTAGGCACAGTTGAGAAGGAAAGCATGCCAAGGCAAAGAGACGTTCCAGCACCATCACTGGTGGTAAGAAATAACTGAGGGAGGGGGAGCTGTCGGTGCCCCTTATACCAGTGCATATGTACGCCACTCCAGAGGGAGCCAGAGCTGGTCCCCTACGGATACCACTGAGGGAAAAACTTCCGGGACTGTTGCATGTGGCAAGCCCACACACCACAATGCAATGGACACGAGCAATCACTCCAAGAAGTTTATATTTCAACATTTTAAATTTGACCTGAATCAGAACAAAAGTTAAAATATTGAAATTTTCACAGAATAAAATGTTGCAAAAAATCTGATTTCAAAATGTTGGAACATTTTGATCAACATGGAACACTGCTGTTGGAGCATCAAAACACTGAGTTTGTGCTTAGTTTGGCTCTGAACTGCATTTGTCTGAGCTGCTGCAGTGCTTCACAGGAGTTGTAGTTCGGGGTCCTCATGTCCCCAATCTTCCCTATTAGCCAGGCTCCCTGGCCAGAATACATCTTCTGTGAAGGTGCAATAGTGATTCAACCAGAGGACAGACTGTGCTGCTTCATGGGATATGTAACTTAGTTAAGGAGCCCAACCCGCAATGGACAATGGAGACATGAAGCATCTGAAACACAAACTCCCATAAAGCACTGCAACAGCTTAGGCAGATGCAATTCAGTGTTGAACTGAGCTGAAATGAAATGTTTTGATTTGGTTCCACAAATCAAAGTATTTCCATTCAAGACAACCTGAGCCAAAACAAAATATTTTTATTGTTACTTTTGCCAAAATTTTATTTTCCCTACAGAAAATTTTGATTTTGTGGAAACTGTATTTTCCACAGAAAAAACAATGACAAAATCCCTAACTCTTAAAATTTGTTTGTGAATTCTTTGGGATAGGAACTTGGTCCTAAAGCTATAAAACATCATGCAAACTTACAGCACCATAAAATAATTAAATAGTCATACAGAAATAGAAAACATTTAATTTAAAGGTTTCAGAGTAGCAGCCGTGTTAGTCTGTATCAGCAACAAGAACAGGAGTTCTTGTGGCACCTTAGAGACTAACAAATTTATTAGAGCATAAGCTTTCGTGAGCTACAGCCCATTTCATTGGATGTATAGAATTAGTTAAGATGAGCAAATATCAGCAGGAGAAAAAATATTTTATAGTGATAATCAAGATGGCCCATTTAGACAGTTGACAAGAAGGTGTGAGGATACTTAACTGAGGGAAATACCATTAATGGTACCAATAACTTGGGCTTGAATAGAGACTGGGAGTGGCTGGGTCATTACACATATTGAATCTATTTCCCTATGTTAAGTATCCTCACACCTTCTTGTCAACTCTCTAAATGGGCCATCTTGATTATCTCTACAAAAGTTTTTTCCTCCTGATGATAATAGCTCATCTTAACTAATTAGCCTCTCACAGTTTGTATGGCAACTTCCAACTTATATGTATGTGTATATATCTTCTTACTATATGTTCCAGTCTATGCATCCGATGAAGTGGGCTGTAGCCCACAAAAGCTTATGCTCTAATAAATTTGTTCGTCTCTAAGGTACCACAAGTACTTCTGTTCTTTTTATTTAATTTAAAATTAGAGTATTTCATTTTTAAAAATTAGGCTGAGTGTAAATACTGTGCTGCTTTTAAATATATGACCAACACAATCACAGTACTTTTGTGATATCAAAGTATATTTGTGTATTTTTTGTGCGTGCACACACACACACACACACACATATTACACACACACACACAGAAAGCACAGTAACAATACTGTTGGACTGGCAATTATAAAGTGCCCCTTGGCTGGCAATCAGATGTTTACAGGAAAACAAGCTACACGATTCATAAGGTCAACAGAAGAGGTATATCTACAACTGGCTAAACTATGCTTGCGTCCATAAATCACTGGCAGCTAGCTGTGAGAGCAATTTTTCTGCAATCTAAAAAAATCCCTGAAACCGAAAATAAATTGTGTCTTGGAAGTAAACTGTGAGACTAATGACATTTTGGGCAAATACTAAATTCATGCTCCTGGAATATGGGAAAATATTACAAATGAAAATTTCTGGAAAGCTTTAACTTTGTTCATATTTTTAGAGGGAGAAAAGACTAAGCAAAGGAACAAAACGTAACTAGTTTCTTGACAAAAGACCAAGTTTCCTAAAAAAAAAGTTACATATAATGTCTGTCCTTAGTATGGATATGAAAAATATAGGTATACTTACATTTTACATTGCTGTCTGAACATTAAGTAATCCTCACAACACCATATAAACTAAGTTTTATTTTATTTTTATAGTTAAGATTCTTGCAATATATAGTTATAAAGCACTTAATAATACCTCAAAGAATCCCGAATGCATATACCTAGTATATTACTGCTTGCAGCAGCTTTTTTGTCTTTAATTACTAAGAAAACATAAAACCAGTTCTAAAAGGATGGTGAAGCAGGTGGTGTAGTTTAGATTCCATTGGCAATAAAATAGTTGTCCTCTCTGGGAAAGTGAGATTCCCATGTGTCACAAAGATTAATTGGAGTCAGACAAAGAGACAGGTTAAGATTTATTTGTTTAGTATATGAGATGCAATAAAAAAAATTAGGCCAAAATATTCAAAGATAGGCAGCTAAATAAGTGTTTTTTTTCCAGAGATGCTGAAGATAAATGCTATATAAATCAAAGGAAGCAGCAGCTTCTGAGCATCTCTTAAAACTGCCTGGACTTCATTTTTTTAGGTGCCTGAATATGGATTGAATTGTCTAACTCTAAGCTTCTACATTTGAAAATTTTGGCCTTATTCTTCATCATTTTTCCAGACATGAACACCTGGCAACAGCTTTAGTATAAGTCAAGCCAAATCTACAAATCATCTAGTATGTAGACTATTGAGGCAAGTAGTGTTTTGTAAATTACATAATCAACTTTAAGTAGCTGCCCTGAAAATCAATAACATCAGAAATAATCTAAAGTTACCTATGGCAGGGGTTCTCAAACTGGGGGTCGGGATCCCCCAGGTGGTCATGAGCTGTCAGCCTCCACCCCAAACCCTGCTTTGTGTCCAGCATTTATAATGATGTTAAAGTGTTTTTAATTTATTAGGGGGGTTGGACTCAGAGGCTTGCTATCTGAAAGGGGTCACCAGTAAAAAAAATTTGAGAATCACTGAGCTATGTTCTTTAAAAGTGCTTTGGTGAAACGAGGTCATAACAGTGATTAAATACTACTACATACCATTAAGAATAATATTCTAAGACAGATTTATTTGTACACTGAGTCATCTCAGAATATACTGATGGACTTTCAAAAAAGATTTTTCCACTGCAAGTATAATCCAAGAAATGTTTTGAGTTGAGATTTATTGTAAGGCTTTACAAGTGGCCTACTTCCCCCTAAGATCTCCCATCTCAATAATACTAATGTTTTGGGTAGTCCTAACATCAAAGAAGAAACACATGCGAGTATCAACTCTTTGGGGAAGGGACTACTACATCTTTTTCTAGAGATCTTAACACAATGGGGCCACAGTGCAACTGTGTCTGACCTCTGGGCACTACTGTAACACTACCCTTATCACTAGTAATAATGTACCATGACCTTCATGCATGAGTGTCTCCATCTGATGACCAACTGGACACACCGTTGTGAAATCATGTTCTCGAAAGCAATATAAAAGTGTCAGTTAAAACTCCTTATTTATTTTCTAATAATCAAGGAAAATTTGTTTTAGTCTTTATTACAAATTGCACTATTCAAATGGGTGTATTTAATTCCCACATACTATACATCAACAAATACTTTTCCCTTTCACTGTGATTTATGTACCCGGCAGTTAAGTTTTTGTAATTAGTTAGCAAGTTGTCAGTGACTAATAATTTAGTAAGTACTATGTTTAAAAAAATGTGAAGTTCAAACATCTTCTAGTATTTAGTGCTAGTTCAGATAAATTAGTTATTTTCTAGATATTAAATTGTTACCTGAATATGAAAACATCTGAAAACATCAATGTTTTTCCACTAAAATGGCATAGCAAATAATATATAAAAAACACTGATATTGCACTGTCCACTTAAAAGTATTAGAGAAAATACACACAGACTACACCACTTGAAACAAACAAGAGTTGAAGCAGGCAAAACAGCTCCTTAACATGCTGGTATTTCTTCCTGCCTCCAAGACAGGCTGTCTAATGGTACTATGTACTTCAAATCCTTTTGCATAGGTTTTCCAATTGTAATTGCCATTTTAAGGCCTTTTTTCCCCCATAAAGTTTTAAGCCATGCAATGAGAACAAAGCCAATGGAGCTATTTCTGCCTGCCTACACTTCGGAACTCACCACATGTTCAACACTTTCTGGCAGCTATGCACAAAAAAAAAAAATAAGGGAAAAAAGAGAATCAGAACACCATACACCATGCAAAAGTTCTACAATTCTTCACGAGTCTTGTATTCAGTATAGTGATTTCAAAAGACAGTAAAATTTCTTACCAAGCTGTTAGCTAACATGTCAAAATCAAGTATGGATTTCACTACTGTAAAGTGAACAATTTGTGTTATGTTAACTTTAACTAATGGAGTCAACATTAAGGATAACAGATATTCTATTATTTAATTATTTGCAGCCCACATAATTAAAGCTCACAAATATTGAAGTATTTTGCCACTTCCTAGTACAAGTGTGCATGGTTCTTTTAATAAGTAACTAGGTAAATGAAATAGTGATTAGCTCAGTACTGTGGATCAAAACACTGGCTTTTAAACCTTAACAGATAAAACAATACATACTTTGTTTCATCCATTACTTCTACTTCTGTAGGGGCTGTGATAGGAGCATTCGAACGGCCTGCAGTTGGGTCATCTGTGTTCAATTCTCCATTTGTTGAGCTTACAACCTGCAATTACCAAAAGTATTTTAAGTCATGCAAGTGCACATATAGGATTCTGAAACTGCATAACATACTGAAAAATCCAGATTAGCGTTATTAATATATTACCATTTTAGATGCTCTCGTGACCATCATTCTTCTAATACAATTTACTAACTTTACTCCATGCACTCACTCTCCCGGCTGCTACAGGAAAAGTGATCTACAAGACTGACTCCTTAAAAATGGCAGACTGAGGCTTTGTCTACACTTGCACTTTTGTCAGCAAAACTTTTGTTAGACAGGGTGGAAAAAATAAACCCTTGACTGACAGAAGTTTCACCGACAAAAGCACCAGTGTGGACAGCACTATGTCAGCTGGAGAGTGGTAAAGTCCATAGTGTAGACATAGCCAAAGTGCAGCACCCCAGATCCTCAGCTTTCTTTGATACAATTGCTAAGACAAAGCAAGAACATGATGATATTAAGGAAGAAACTGTTCTGGTCATCTGGCAAGAGAAGCAGGTAAGAGACAAATCTTTTCCTCTTGGCTTTCTGGATGAGCAAGCTGGGTGCAGTGAATGAAGGGCCTCACCAGGTGACCTGCATTGAAGGCTGTGTGTTGGCAGGCATTCTACTGATTAGCAATTTAGGTCTGGAATGGGGCTAGTTAGAGTTTCGCCTCTGGTTCTCAAAAACAGAGCAAAAGGGTATTCAGGTGAGCCCAGAACTCCTGTGTCTAAGTTTTGTTTTTCTTCATTGAGCATGAAATTCCCCCTTTACTCAGTACCAATTGCTTGTCATCCTCTGGAGCAATGGTTTTTGATATTTTCTACACTCTGACTTCATGCTACAACAAAAAAGAATTGCAGAATCTCCTTCCCATCTGGCCATAACGAAAGAGAGGTAGGCATGACAACCAAGGTTGACAACTCATTCTGTAGAACCCTTAATGCTGATGGAGCTCCCACTAACATATCCATCCCTTCTACCCTGGAACCAACATATCAGTTTTCACTGCTAGGTGCTTGAAAGGAGTTGTCTGGTTGGCTGGCAAGTGGTACTCAGTTTGCTTCGAGTTGTACATCCAACTCTTTAGTAGACTATGCACTCACATCTTTAGCCTTCCTTCCTAATGTTTTCCTGGAGTGGGATTCAGCTGACTTGTGATTTGATCACCTGGGGAAGATGATAGGATTATGTATGGGGATTAGCTCATGCTGCTCATCCACAACATGTAATAGTAACACATATAGCTTACACGTCATCATCCAACTTTGGGGATATTATGTGATTTCAGAAACTGATGTAGACTTGTTGGATAAGGTAACAATGCAGTGTAGGAATTTTACCAGATGTTCCTAAGGCCCGCCAGATTTAGTCTGAACTCTATTGCGTGGGCACCCACATAGCTCTTGCACCTTTCCTTGCATGACTGACGACAGATCTGGAAACACAGCAACCAAAGCAAGAATATGAACAAATCTGAAGAATTAATTACTTAATTTTACTCCTGGGGGAATTTGGCACCAAAAAATTAAGAATTCTGCGCACAATATTTTAAAATTCTGCAAAATTCTGAATATTTTATTTGTCAAAGTAAAATATAATCACAACAGTTTTAATTATTTGTGGTCATTTATTCAAAATACCTGTCAGCAAGTATGTCTGTAACTTGGGGGGAGAAGCAGGAAGGGATTATTAGGGAACTTCCCCCATGCAGACCCTAGCTGACCCCTAGCCTCTCCCATTCAGTCAGGCACATCTGCCCCTGTCCCCACGTGTTCCTGCATCCTCTGTCCATATGTCCCTCCACCCCCACTCAGACACCCACTCCCCCATCGCCATGTGGCCCTGCACCCTCGTCCCTTTGTGACTCTGTACCTCCTCTCCCATCGCCATCTCTGTGCCCCCACCCAGCCACTCCCCTGTCCCTATGTGTCCTTGTAACCCCCCCCATCCCCAGGTGTCTCTGTGCCTCCTTCAGCCACCCTCTGTCCCTATGTAGCTCTGCACGCCCTCCCCCATCACCATGTGGCCCTGTACCTCCCCCCTCCCGGGGCCCTGTGACGCCACTCCCATTCAGCCCCTGCCCCAGTCAGTCCTCCTCCACTAGCCCTTATGAGCCCCTATCTGATCCCACAGCACTCCACAGTGTCTGTCTCCTCATAGCCCCTGTCTCCTGACCTGGCCTGACAGGCACGGCAAAGAAGGCAGGCTCTTTCTCTTCCCTAGATGGCTGGGAGCTGCTGCTGTGTTCTATCGCCACCACACTCTCTGGTGGGCAAAAGGTATAACTGCAGAAATTATTTTCTGCTGGGAACTGCTGCTGCTTGCGCCACAGTACCCTCTGGTGGGCAAAAGGCAGAATTGTAGCAACATTTCGGCAGCTTTTTTCTGTACAAATAATTAAAAATATGCGTGGCTCATTAGTTATGCACACACGCAGTAGTGCAGAATTCCCCCAGGAGTATTATTTCCACAGCACCTATTGCCATGGCATATGGGCTTCTGACAACAAACATCAAGCATCCCATGTAGATGACTAAAGGGTGAAGGGTGAGGGAGAATATTATGACTTTTCCTCAATAGTACATTCCTGAACTTTTTCCTTCAGTTCTTCCTCTTATACGCATCAATATCTTATATGGAAATGTTGTAATTTTTTAACTTTCACTGTATTGGCCAAGAACGCAGCTGTCTCGGAAGTGGAGTACAATTTTGAAAAAGGGAGATTTTGGTCTCACTTAGTCAAATGACTTTCTCCAAAGAAAGCTATCAGTCTAGAATCTGGGCTGCTGTTCCTCATCACCTTGTTATGGTTTGCTCCATTCCTAATTAGTTGCCCCACAGACTACTCTCCTACAAGCAGCCATCTGAGCTTTAGTCAAAGCTTCTTGAGCTTGGCACATGAACTCAAAAACCTGAGAACTCTGAAATTAACCACTGTATAAAAACTACAGACAGAGACATAAGAAGAGGGGAATAAGGATAAGAGGGGGGAAAGGCAGCATAGAGAAAAGCTGCAGAAAGGGGGAATATGAGCTATAGGTGAAAGGGACAGGTGGCTCAGTAACTACTGGAGTACGCAGACATCTAGAACATAAAACTAAACCTAAGATTCCCAGGTTCTAATATTGCTCTGGTGTTCGGAAATATTTGTGAAGCCTACTTACAAAATGTCTCTTTTCTCCTAGTGACTGGCCCACATACCAGTCAGACAACCTCTGACCGCTTTTAGTCACTCCTTCAAGTAATGAGTCTGTACTGTGGATCTAATGTTGCCAACCACGGGGATGGTTCATGTGGGGATCATGTTTTTTCAGTTTGCTTTTTTAAAAAATTATATTAAAAAAGCTATGTTACAGTATGTTAATTTTGCAAAACCAAGCACTTCAAAGTTAGGAAATGGCAACGATAAGGATGCCTCTGAAATTTTTATATGCTTCCCTTATGTGTATGCATTATCACACAGTCTATAATTAAATAATTATCTATTATTTTCCATAGGACCCTGCCTCATTCAGTGCACGGAGTAGAGTGTGCAGTGGGAATGAATATGGTTATGTATTGAATGAGAAGGCTATTGTCTGTAGGAGCCTCTGCTTCATTTAATGCAGAAGAAAGGTGTGTAGAAAACGAAGCCAGGGACTGCAGAAACTTGTGCCTTAATTTCTGGTTAAGGCAGCTGCATGCCATCCTGGAGAACTGGATTTTATCCCTGCCTCTTCCACACAGTTCCTGTGTGATGCTGAGCAAGTCACTTAAACCAAACTTGTCACAGGTGGCCACTGTATTCCCCATTTTCTGGCAGCCTAACTTGAGATATCTGTGGATTGCAGATGTGTTGTTACACTCAACTACAATTGAAGTCTATGTTATAAAACACCAGACTACTCTGAAAAAAAATCAAATCTTCAAAAAATTAGGTATCTCAAACCCGGCACCCCAAATGAGTGGACACTTGGAAGACTTTGACCTTAATATCTGTGCTTCAACTTCCCATCTGTAAACTGGGTATAATAATAAATAATAATAATAATAGTAATAGGGTGAAAGCTCTTTATTGTTACAGTGATGAACATCACATAAAGGCCCAGGAGGAAACTAATAATTCTGTATTCTGCACAAAGTTTGGAAGTGTGTGTTAAATAGGGCACAGAGCCACATATTGAACAATGAGGATAAAATAAAATATTGAACAGCTACCCAATCAGTGAAGACCATCCATCCTGTGCACTGAATGTAGCAGGGGTCCTACTGGGAAAAAAACTAGTATGTAATCATGGAATTAAAGACTTTTGCTAAGAGATAGCAAAGGTGTACATCACGTCACTTCCTCTTTCTAGAGACTGAAAAACCAAGAAGCTTGACATTCTGGGTAGTTACAAACAGATTTGATGTCAGTTTATCTGAATACTTGCAAGAATCTCTTTGGCTTAGTTCCCATTTCCCTGGGACATGAGACTTCTGGCTCAGCCAGTCCTTTGGAATACTGAACAACCTTTGTAGCACCTGAGATCTCTGAAGTGATTTTCATGCTAACCTGTCACCCTGCAAGTGGATTGTATTGCCTGAACAATCAGCCCTGGTTTGTTACATGTGACCTGAAGATCAGGAGGACCAATCTCACTGTCTACAGCTTGAAGAGTAAAGGACAAGGGCTGACTCTCCGATGGATCAAGATCCTTGGGCTGAGACAGAACATAGAGCTAACAACCTGCTAGACTTGCATCTATGTTGACAGTGAACTTGAGGAAAGACACCCCTGAGATGTGTAGTGGTCCTTCCACAACACAAGTGCTGGACTTCCAGAATTAGTATGATTTTGGCCTGAAGCTTTCCCTCAAGTAGGGTCCGCAAAGCCAAAAGAAGCAGAATCAAGGAACAAGTGGATTTTCTAGCCCATGGGACCACATCTATGAATGACGACAATGCCCAGCATGTGCTAAATCCATTTGACTTCCTGATCTGAGCTGCTAAGATAACTACCTTGTTAACTGCCTTGTTTCAGAGAAAAGTGTTAAGATGTGAGATTCTGGTAGCCAACAAGGCCAAAGGATAAAATTAGGTTTGAAAATGCTCAACCCAACATATTTTAATGTAATTATATGATGAGTATATGCAGGCAGGCAACTTTTAGATGGAGAGAAGTAAATTTCTAGGTTCCACTGTTGCTATCACTTGTCTACTTTTAATTTTCTGTAGGCAACAAAGTAATTCAGCCTTTGGGATATCAGGACCAAATTAGACATATCTCCTTTATCTCTTTAGCAAAGCAAAGAGAGTTGACCTTCTCAAAGCATTCCCGCTCTAGCACTCAAAACAACTTTGAAAGCCAGAAAATTACAGTCTGCCCCACTTCTTCCTGCTTTTCTGACTGATAAGATATGGAGACAGGAAAAATCTGGGGGAACGCAGACAAAACATCCTGGTGAAACATCAAAGAATACTTGGTAGTGCTTTTGATCTGCTCTACTTTGCCAGCAGAAAAAGACAGCTTAGTGCCCAGAAAAAAGGAGGAAAAAGGAAGGCTTGCTTCCATGGCATCAAAAACTCTCTACTGGCTGGTTTATGCCAACTTGGACCTGTTCTTAGGTGCTCATGCCTGGCAGGGTCTCCAGAATCCCTGGTAGCAGTATTTAACAAAGAACCCGGCAGGGCCTGAACAACACTAATGAGCAAAGGAGGATTTCTTGTGCTCCAGCACAATGTTCTTTCCCACTTGAAGCCCCTCAAGAGTTTGATCAAAGGCCTCCTGAAAAAATTTTCATCTTTCAGGTATCGCAATGATCCTGTTCTTGAGAATTTGACAAAGAGAGTACACTGACCTAAAGCAGGGAAAGCATGCAACTTTTTCAAGGATTCCCCAACAATTTCCTTGTTGTACTTGTGGAAAGGGAGCAGGCACATAGCTACTTCTGAGACTAGAATAGCCTCTTTTGTGATTATTTTCTTGAGAATCTTCCCCAGACCAAATTCAGGAGAGTAGGACTTGCTGGAAAGTTTAAGATTAGTGAGAGCTCCAGAGAGAGAGTCCATTCCCTGCCTCAAAACCATGCCAGAGCATCCTAGATAGTTCTAAAAATGACATGCTCCTTTGGAAGGTAAGGACCTGCTCCAGAAGCAGGAGAAGGTCCTTACCTTCCAAAGGAGCATGTCATTTTTAGAACTATCTAGGATGCTCTGGCATGGTTTTGAGGCAGGGAATGGACTCTCTCTCTGGAGCTCTCACTAATCTTAAACTTTCCAGCAAGATTTTTGATTTGACCATGAACTAGCAGACTGTGATTGAGAATGCACATCACAGGCAGGAGGGATTCTGATGGTTGCCAAACGCGTTGCAACCAGCTATTGGTTGAAGGTAACTGAAGCAATGTAACAAGGAGGAGCAGCCCAGATTTCAGACTGGTGGGCTCCTTACAGCCTTTTTTTTTTTTTTAAAGTCATCATAAAGACCTAACTAATGGGAAAAGTCTGCATCTAGGCCAAGAGCTCCTTAGTTCGGATACCTGTGCTGGTACTGACTTCTTCTGTGGACTTACACAAACCACAAGTACTCTGACTCAGTTTTCCCATCAGTCCCAAAACAACTTATGGCACTGATATGTCCCAGGAAGTTAATGTCTATAAAATACTTTAAAATAAATAAATAAATAAAAACAAAGCAGGAGCACATTAGGACAGATTTTAGGATCTGTCCAAACTCTACATATCACAGCTTGGTGGAGCAGGAGAAGTGATATGATATAAAGTTAACGTTTGCATTTTCCTGATCCTGGGGCAGTTCTGTGCTGGGTTGGTCCTCCAAGTTATACTGGCTTGCTAATGGCCCCAGGGACCAGCACAGTATAAGGGGTCACCTGGCACTGCTCAATATGCCAACATCAGAGATGACGAGTAGTATAGGAGTTTTCATGATTGCTCTATGCTACTGGAGGATGCCTTCTGCACTGCAGGGATCCTCTCAGGGCTTGATACACCAAAAGTATGCAGCCAGAACCTCTTGGAGCTGAGGGTACAAAGTGGCTGCACCACAGAGGATCAAACCCTTTAGGTGGAAATACTACTCAATAACTATATACAGAAATCTAACCCACTGCAGGTTGATATCACTACTCCATTTATAAAGAAGTCCAATGGTTTTCCTGAATAATCTGCATAAAAAACAGCACAATCATTTATTTATTTTAGAAAATTAGGATACCTCTGTACCTTAAACATGGATATGCATGTTGCAGCTTGATGAATTCCAGCAAAACATTAAAGAAAAGACTTTCACCAAAACCTTAAAGTAAGATTTGAAATCAAATATGGTGTGGAGATGGATAGCTAAAATGAACTCAAACTACTCCCCTATAAGTAAAAATGGGTCACTGTCTTCCAGATATCCCCACTTATGAAACTCCTATAAGATATGATACATGGTCCAAGCTAAGCATTTAATACCCTGGCAACATCTCATCCCTGTCCTTAATTTAGATCAAAATTCTTCAAAATGAATCCATTTCTGCATTATGAAGAGTCTTAATTCAAAATAAAAGTATATAATGGCGGCACAAACATCTGTGATTAGATGGTGCTGGTTTTCCTCTAACCTATGCAGCTAGGTATGGCCTAATATTACCAGAACTAAGACATGAAGAGAACTTTTTAGAGCTATATTGCTGTAAAAGATTGACAGAGGGTTAAATGACTTAGGGTTTACTACAGCTTTGTAAGATATTCAAACATTGCAGCTCTGTGAATCCTCACAATAACACTTACGCAACTATTAAAACTCACATCAGACAGTTTTCAAGTTTTAATCTCCATGTTCTGCATAGATTTTACACATTAGAGGACACTGGAGCAAATTAATGAGCTACTTAATAAGCATAATCATCATGTACATAATCATAACATTAGGCTAAAGCACTGACTCCTCTAGATTTCCACCAAACTTCCATTGCCCCCCTACAATGAATGAGAGATCAAGTTTAGTCCTGAATACTGATCCTCCAAATGGCAGCACATCTTCAGGCAGCCTTATTCTTTCATTTTACTATACAGTTTATAACATTTTTAATTTGAGATGTTCTAAATTTAGGGAAAAAAGCCTCTCAAAACCATTGACAGATTTTTATGTTCAACACCCCAACAAACAATTATGAAAGACAGGGAAATATACTTAGCAAGCAATCCCTTAAGAAAGTTAAGTACCCTTAATAAGAAACACTGCATTCTCCTATCTAAAAAGTTCATTATTGAAGTCAGTCTATATACCTGAGCAATTCATTAGTGGCATCATAGCTCATTATGTCTCACTTCAAACACACATCAATGCAAAACTGGTTCTGTGATCCAAGGAGACAAGGTAATAATTCATGTAGAAGCTTTTGAATTTGTAGAAGTCTGGGCACTACAGCTAACATGCTAATAGCTCCCCCCCTTGAAATATTAGCATCTTGCAACTGAGAAAATACTTATTCTTATTATATCAGTTATATAAACTTTCAAAAATGTTTTTACTCCCTGAACTCTTTCCAGACCTTCCAAATTTCAGACTCTTGAATCCAATCTTTTATCCCAGTTTTCTTTTTAGTGGTTATCATAGCGAAAAAATGGGGAAGAAAAAGAAGGGAGGGAACCTTTTCTCCTCTGCATTCTCTTCGAACTGGAGCCTGTACTAAAATACTAGGGCAAACAGGAGCAGATTTTGAAGCTCTGCAAAACAACGTTGGTTGGAAGAATATTCTGAAAGTATAATTCGGCAGGTCAAAAAAGAATTGGAAGATCAACTAGCAAAAGATTCAAAAATTAACAGCAAAAAATATTTTTAAGTACATAACAAGCAGGAAGCCTACCAATCAGTGTGTCTATTGGACAATCGAGGTGCTAAACAAGCACTCAAGGAAGACAAGATTGTTGTGGAGAGGCTAAATGAACTCTCTGCATTGGTCTTCACTGCAGAAGATGTGAGGGAGATTCCCATACCTGAGCCATTCTTTTTAGGTGACAAATCGGAGGATCTCTCCCAGATTGAGGTGCCAATTGTGGAGGTATTAGGATAAACTAAACTGTAATAAGTCACACGGACCAGATGGTATTCACCCAAGAGTTCTGAAGGAACTCAACTATGACATTGCAAAACTACTAACTGTGGTATGTAATCTATCACTTAAACCAGCTTCTGTACAAAATGACTAGAGGATAGTTAAGAGGATAGCTAACGTGACACCATTTTTTTTTTTTAAAGTCTCCAGAGGTGACCCTGGTAATTACAGCCCAGTAAGCCTAACTTCAGTATCAGGCAAACTAGCTGAAACTATAGTAAAGAACAGAATCATCAGACACACAGAAGAACATGATTTGTTGGGGAAGAGTCAACACGGCTTTTGTAAAGGAAAATCATGCCTCACCAATCTATTAAAATGCTTTGAGGGGGTCAACAAACATGTGGACAAGGGTGATCCAGTTAATACAATGTACTTGGATTTTCAGAAAGGGACCTTGGAGCCTTTGTGGCTAGTTCTCTCAAAACAGCAGCAGTCAAAAAAAGCTAACAATGTTAGGAACCTTTGGGAAAGAGATAGGTAATAATACAGAAAATATCCTAATGCCACTATATAAATTCATGGCATGCCCACATTTGTAATACTGCACACAGTTCTGGTCCCCCCATCTTTAAAAAGATACATTAGGAATGGAAAAGGTACAGAGAAGGGCAAAAAAATAGGTATATGGAACAGCTTCCATACGAGGAGAGTTTAAAAGACTGGGACT
This sequence comes from Lepidochelys olivacea, assembly GCF_965140295.1. Classification (NCBI taxonomy): domain Eukaryota; kingdom Metazoa; phylum Chordata; order Testudines; family Cheloniidae; genus Lepidochelys; species Lepidochelys olivacea. The sequence goes on along the minus strand of NC_140415.1, from coordinate 79,372,410 downwards.
ATTCAGACTGGAAAAAAAAAGATGACTAAGGGGGGAGAATATGATATAGGTCTACAAAATCATGTTGTGGAGTAAGTGAAGTGTTTTACCCCCTTCACAAAACACAAGAACCAGGGGGGTCACACAATGAAAGCAACAGGCAGCAGGTTTGAAACAAACAGAAAGAAGTACTTCACACAAGCACAGTCAACTTGCGGAACTCATTTCCAGGAGATGTTGTGAAGGCCAGGTCCATCAATTGTTATTAGTCAAGATGGTCAGGGATGCAACCCCATGCGCCAGGTGTCCATAGGCCTCTAACTGCCAGATGCTGGGACAACAGGGGATGGATCACTTGATTATTACCTATTCTGTTCGTTCCCTTTAAAGCACTGGGCACTGGCCATTGTTGGGAGACAGGATACTGGGTTAGATGGACCATTGGTATGATGCAGTGTGGCCATTCTTATGTTCTTACATGTAATGAAATTCCAGCAGTAAGAAGCAGATCTTTTGGCTAACTGGACACAATGAATGCTTAACAAAAAAATCATGAACAGCTTAATAAGGTCTTTACAAGTGCATTTAGTGTTAGTAATCCAAGAAGAGAAGGAAACAATCAATGAGTTATTCAGTTGACATTTTCGGGAACCGACACAAACTTTTATGAAGCAAGGACGTAGGAGGTTAACTAATGAATTGAAGCAATGTACAGTAGGTAGCTTTCCACTAATGAAGTTATAAAGAAGAAGAAAACAGACTGTCACAGATTCAGCCTTTTTCACATATACTGGTGGAGGAATGACTGGATTATTTCAGAGAAGCGAAGGATTTTTCCTTCATAGATCAAATTACTAGCTGACTTTAATGTGAAGTGATGCTACAAAGTAAGACTAAACAACAAAAATATATTAATTTCCCTAGCTAGCACGTCCAAAAGGTTTTTGGGTTCTTTAAGAAATACAAAACTATAATCATAATTAACGGGTAGACTTGCCCAAACCCTTTAGTACATCTAACATTATTTTTGTTTTCAAACTCCCTGTTTCTTACATGGAAATTACATATAAAAAGTTGACTTTACAATAGTATTTGGAGTGTACACATATGCACTCATGTTGTATACACACCTATGTAAAAACTTCTTTAAAGCACACACTTAGGACCAATGAACTTTCAGTGTTACTTAATATTAATGGGATCACAGTGGGATGTTGTGTGGCTGAGACGTAACGTACAGTAATGAATCAGGAATCTCAAAGGAACAGAGAAGTTTCTTACTGCACTTGGCACTCTTATGTGAACTAAAATGAAGATTTTCTGCAGACAGAATATAGCAACCTACATTTAAACTGATGATTCAACACACAGCTGATTTAAAGTATCAATGCTGATTCATTAATTTACTTTCCTGCTAACATTTAGCTGTCATCTTTCACTATGCAGAAAAATTTTATTTCAGATTAAGTTAGGGATGCAGCAAAAAAGCTATAGTTCATAGAATTCTTGCTGGCTGCATGCTCCTGTTCTTAAAAAAAATTGAAATAACAATTAAAAATTCTCTATCATTAGATATTCTGGAGGAGAAAAATTTCTTGCAATATGAAAAACTATTACCTACCTTTCATAACTATTGTTCTTTGAGATGCGTTGCTCATGTCCATTCCATTCTTGGTGTGTGCACGCCACGTGCACAGTTGTCAGAGACTTCTGCCTTAACGGTATCCATAGGGTTGACTGTGGCGCCCTCTGGAGTGCTGCGCTCATGCATTTGTATATCAGGCACCACCGGCCCTATGCCCCCTCAGTTCCTTCTTGCCGGCAACTCCAACAGAGGGATAGGAGGGCGGGTAATGGAATAGACATGAGCAACACATCTCAAAGAACAACAGTTAGGATTGCAGACTGCGAGATTCTATGTCCATACCTGTATGTGTACGTGCAGCAGGGCAGGATGAGGGAGCCCAGGCTGGTGGAATGGACAGGCTCAGTGGATCCCCAGCACAACAGGTGGCACCCCAGAAGGGGGGCCCAACCCATCACAAGTACGTTAAACCAAGTGTCTGATTGCTCCACCATCTATTCCACCTCTAGGCCTAAGTTATGGCCATCCTTTGGAGCAGGGCTTGGTGCTTCTTAAAATCGTCCGGTGGGCTAGCACGAGAGGGTCCCACCACAGCCTGATCTGGACTGGGAGAGGGCCTAGGGCATCATTCACCATGGGGGAAGAGGGTCTCATGGTGGGCACCGGCCCTTCCACCCACCACGGCATCCATCTGCACTTTGCGTACCGAGCCCGGTGATGTCTGATACTTGTCTGAAGCGGGGATTGACGACTGGTGTGAAAGGGGCATCGGCATAACCACTGGCCTGCTACCAGGATGGCATCACAGAGATGGACGCAGCCTCAGGAGCCCAGTCACCATGGTGCTGTCTTGGTGAGGGGCTGAACTCCCTCTTCGTGCTGGAGGGATCCCGCCTCCAGTGACCACGGCGGGACCATCAACGCCCGAGTCTGGAGGCTAACTGTCACTGTGGGTGAACAGTCCTTTGAAAAGGTGGATCAGGGGGAACAGCACAGTGTTCGGGAATGTTCCCATGATCTAGATGATGGCGATTGACATTGTGGAAAGGGTCAGCGGGAGGAAGACCAGTGCCAATCATACAGTGACCAATGCCTCCCTCTGGGTGAATCTCGACGAGAGGGCAGAGACCAGGAGCACAGTGCCAGCGAACTAAGGCGACCTATGCTGATGCAGAAACCAGGGGTGGGGTGACAAATTGCTCTGCCTTGGTTCCAGAGACCAGCGGCGTCCACTCACCTTCTGGGAAGATTTCACAGATGGCTTGCCCTCGTAGGGAGCCTTTGCCGGGTCCATCGCAGCACGCAGCGCTGGCTGTGCTGCGAGAATCTTTTACTCTCTAGGCACTGTGAAGGCATTGACTCTGCCATAAGTCTGGGTCCCCTACTGCTCCCTGGAGTTGGTGATGGATCCCTTGGGGGGTGTGGAGGAGTTGGGGAGGGGTAGGAGGTCCCCTAGGGGATGTGTCCCCATGTGGCCCTGGGATGGACGGGCAGCCTGAACAGGGTCCTTTCCTGCTGCCCCTTGGTCCTTCTTGCTCAGTGCCGCGTCCCACTTTTTCGAATTCTTTTTGGGCGCTGGTGAAGGGGAATAGTGCTGGGTAGAGCCCGGCGCCAGCTCCGAGGCCGGCTGGAGAGTAGCCTCCAAGAGGAGGGCTCTCAAATGGATGTTGCGCTCTGTGTCCTAGGATGAAAGTTCTTACAGATGCAACACTTTTCTTTTACATGAGATTGCCCTAAGCACTTCAGACAGCTGCCATGGGGGTCACTAACAGGAACAGGCCTATTACAGTCAGTGCAGGGCTTAAAACCTAGAGACTGGGGCATGCCCTGCCTGGGGCAAAGTCCTTGCCAGGACCCTAAATTACTAACTACCTACAGTAAACAAAACTATTTACAGTTGCAATACATGAAGTGAAGAAAGGAAACCGCTGACCACTTGCGGGTGGTAAGAAGGATCATGAGCGCTGCACTCCAGAGGGCACCACAGCCGATTACGGATATCGTGAAGGCAAAAGTCTCCGACAACTGTGCAAATGGGTGCGCACATACCTAGAATGGAACCGACATGAGCAAGCATTCGAAGAACCACCTAACGTTTTTCAGTATTTAACTGTTTTTTTAAAAATTAAGGTGAGCTTCCTTCAAATTTCAACCTTTTTGGTTTGTTCTTTTTTTGAGGACTTAGAAATAGTAAATTTAAAAGAGAGTTATCTGAAAATTCTGAATTTGCTTTGCTTAAACAGTAACAAAGTTATAGTTTACTGAACTCTCAAGTATTCCAGGGCAAAACAGAAATCATATTTGACACTAAGTTATTCAGTATAATGGTACAAAACGTTTCCCACCATTTCAATAAGATGTCTAGCATATTAACACATGAACTTAATTCAATCTCCAATAAAGTGGAAACAAGAGCAGTCGGCCACTGAATAGCAACAATCCTATGGCTAAAGCAAATATGTAAATATATTTCAGCAGCAAGAAAGAAGCCAAAAGTATATATCTGAATTCACAGCTACGTACGGAGAGACTTGTATTAGTTTATCCAACATTCACTTTGTTAAGTCCTAGTTATTACAGAACTCCTCTGTAAATATATTTTGTACACAAAAAACACACCACCACAATTCGCTCCAATTCTTTGCCATCTCAGAGGTACCAAGAATAAAAATGAGTCATGAAGAGTGAACTAGTTTAGAGGTGGTCCTCTAAAATGCACAAGGTAATTTGACAGAGTACGAAGTGCATATAAGGGTAAATCTTTTCCCACCACTGCTCCTATAGCACTTCACAGAGCAATAAACACAATTTAAAGAAATACTGTACAACTTAATTGAACCCTTTATAGCTTCTGTCATACCATATACAACCTGATGGCTTTGTCACACAAGACACTCAAGAAAATTAGGACAAGTCAGCTAAAGGTGACACGTTAAAATGCATTAAACAACTGCATGGATACTCTCATTCCAAACAGGGGATTAAATTGAAGCAAAGCATAGCCAATTTTCTTCTGAATGAGAGTATCCACACAAGGGTTTAAAGCATTTTAACTCCAAACCTTTGGTTAACTCCTCAATTTTTTTTCACTGTAGATAGGCCTTAAAAGTACTATAGCTAATTGTTCAAAGGAATCTAGGCTACAGTACTAGACTAGCCAATGCCCCAACATATTGGCAAAATTTGATTTAAAAAATTCAGTTATAACTGAAAGATATACATCACAACACTTATTCACAATATCAAACTCTACTGTAAGAAAAATAATTAGCATATTACATTATTTCATAGTATCTGCTACTAACAAACATTACTAATCCTTTGCCACTATGTTACAAAAACAATCAATAATTCAATAGGTGTGCAGTTATCTCCTATACCAGAGATTCTCAACCTTTTTGTTTTTGAGGCCCCCCCCCCAACATGCTATAAAAACTCCATGGCCCACCTGTGCCACAGTAACCGGTTTTCTGCATATAAAAGCCAGGGCCTGTGTTGGGGGTAGCAATCAGGTCAAATGCCTGGTGCCCCATGCCACAGGGCCCCCATGAAGCTACACTGTTCAGGCTTCAGCCCCGGGTGGTGGGCCTCAGGGACCTGGGCTTCAGCCCTATGCGGTGAGGCTTCGGCTTTCTGCCCTAGGCCCCAGCAAGTCTAATGCTGGGCCTGTTTCGAGGCCCTGCTGAAACTTGCTCTAGGCCATCTATGGGGCCCTGGACCCCTGGTTGAGAACTACTGTCCTATACAACATCTAACTTTAAAAGCAATGGGATGATTTAATACTATAGTTTTGCTTTTAAACTAAGCTTTTTGCAGGAATTTAACTTTGCTGCCAGGTTACCTAAAAAGTCTGTACTCTCGTAATTTCTGTTTTCCACTATTAAAGAATTAAATCAATATCTGCCTTTGTTCTGTACCTACAGGACACACCGTCACCATTTCCTAAAAAATACTTCCTTTTAAAGGTAAATACTGAATTTGCCCTCTAGCTTTAAATGGACCAAAATGTTAAGATAAATTAAAAACTGCTCTTGGGATGGTCATGTTTTTGGGTTAGAAAAAGCAAAGTACTGAAATTTTTCTCAGTAAATGCTGGGATTGTTGAAGTAATTATTTTGAATAAAGTACTGAATGCGCCATAAACTAAATGCACCAGAACTAGATAAATTCAAGGAGGATAGGTCTGTCAATGGCTATTAGCCAGGATGGGCAGGGATGGTGTCCCTAGCTTCTGTTTGCCAGAAGCTGGGAATGGGTGACAGGGATTGGATCACTTGATGATTTCCTGTTCTGTTCATTCCCTCTGGCACTGGCCACTGTCAGAAGACAGGATACTGGGCTAGACGGACCTTTGGTCTAACCCAGTATGGTCGTTCTTATGTTCATAAACTATTTGAAGTGTTCCACTGATATGTTAAACATAGATAGAAATATTTCTTAATTTAGCCAGAAGGTACTTAAGAAATCTCAATTTTATCCAGTTTAATCTCAAATCCAATGCTAATTTCACATTCTAATACGGTTCAAGGAGACAAATCAACTACTTTCCTTTTTTATTTTATTGATTTGAAAGAGTTGCTGTGATCAGAACACTGGTCTGATAGTCAAACTGCTTGTTACTAGTAAGCTAAATAAGAATTAATTATTTTTATAAAAAGGTTTAGAGCAACCAACTCTTTGATTAGTTGCAATATTCACTTTATTTTATTCAGTTACTTTATTCTACACAAACAAGAGCTTTTCAAGCATCAGTTTAGAATTTTGCAATTTAATTCAAGACTCAGATTTTTTAAAAGATGCAAAAAACTTATTGTACAGAATTAAGAGGGTGAAGTATGCAATTTTATCCCTGCTCTTTGCCTTGGAGGAGAAAAAAACAAACAAGATATTTTAGAAAAAACTAAAATATAAGAAATAGATGGAGCTCTCAGTCTCAGGCTCAAAAAGCGTATTGAGCACAAGGAAAATACACAACATGTTCTATACAACTTCTTGTTATAATACTACATTATTATGATTTTGATTGACATGACAAACAATTACTAAGAACAGAGTGTACGCACATAAACAGGGCAGCTTTCAAGCCATCTGATGTGACAAGTATCTTCTTGATTCTCGTGCCCTACATTTCCCAAGAATGACTGCAACCACATACATCACATACACAAGGAAAGCAAAACCGGGTTGAAAGCTACAATAATCTGATAAAGGAAATTAAGCATTCAGGGAGAAAGAGTTTGGACTATAACAGGGTCTGGGTGGGGAATTAACATAAGACAATGAGTCAGCATTTGACTTAGACAGAAACTCTAAATTGGCCAACCTTAGTGAATGAATCCCCTTAAGCTACTGTTTACAAATGAGAAATGGACTGGACTGGGAATCATACCTCATTTGAGCATTTTGGTGGTTGGCAAAGAAACAGAGCTGTTACTGCTGCGCACCATTAAGCAAACAAATTAGTGAATTCAAAAGCTTCCCGAGTACACCACTTTGTTCAAGTTTTGATGCGATAACCCACTTCCATTAAGCAGAAATTAATATCATGTTTTTCACTTGCAAGTGGAAGTGCAATAAAATTAGCTTTCTGGAGGCTCTTTAGTCACTATGTATAACTACATTCCTCCAACATCTTAAAGGGATGCCATAAATTCCATTACTGTCTGAATATTTTTAACTACTATTCTTAAAAGCAAAATCTAAGACACTGAAAAATGATCAGAAAAAAAATTCCTTGTTTTTAGTTTTCTACTTTGTGAATTTGACAGCACTGTGTATATGTAAATTCACCATGTCTGGTCAGATAGCCAGTTTTGCCTTTTTTGCATTGGCCTCTCTATCAGGAGGGGAGAAATACATTTGTTTGGTAGGGACAAGTATAATATCTAAAGCTGCTGTTATACTTACTTGTAGAAACTGACTCTATTTAAACCGATATTTAATTGAAATAAAGTACTTAACTAAATATTACTAATATTCATTCATTTCTCATTTTTTACCCTGGTTAAAAAATATAAAGTGCTGCACTGTGCCAAGTTCTCCAAATTGGCTAATATTAAATAAACTTGAGTAGTTAAAATCTACTTAAATATATATAAAATTAAAATGAACTAAAGTCATAACGTTAGAGAATTTAGTTGATATAAATTTTAGAAAGCTATACTGCTAAACTACAACAGGCATTTGTAGAAATTCAACATACAAAAAGTCAAACTTTCTGCACTTTTCTTTTCCAGTTTGGCAGTTGCAGAACAAAAAGAATAAGGGAATGTAATTATGGACATAACTATGAAGCAAACTTTTCAGCTGAAAACAAGAATCATGCCAGGAGTTACAGGGGAATAGGTTGCAGCATGTGGAAATAATCAATCATGCAAAGAAGCAGAAAATACCTGTACCGAGCCACCATGTCTGTCAGCTGCAAGGTGAGCTCTCAAGTGATGGGGGTTTGCCTGCTGGGAGTCCCAAGCTGCCCTGTGGTCTGCCGACTGCCAATTATATAATGCATTAAGCATGCAAGGAAGAGGAGGGAAAAAACCCAAAACATATTAAACACCTCATGCTAGTATTACAATGTAAAATAAAAATCCCACAGGAATACAACACACAAACAGAATGTAACCAGCTATGTACATATGCACATGAATGTATATAGTCTAAGTTTAAACATGTATCTAACAGATTTATTTGGGAATAAGCTTTCGTGGCTAAAAACCCCGCTTCTTCAGATGCATCTGCCACCGGACTCCTTGTTTTTTTTGTGGATACACACTAACACGGTTACTCCTTGATACTTGACACGTTTAAACTTTGCTATTTACTATAGCTAAAAGTTGTGGAGTAGCTAAAAACAAAAAAATGTATACGCTCAAACGTAACTACCAGACAGATTAAGAATCTGGAAATAGCAGAAAGCATAACAATAAACAAAAATAAAAAACCCCAAACCAACTGTTTTTATTATTTTAAGTAATTCCAAAATGGTTATAAGTCTCTTGGGGTATGCAAAATTTCTCTCGAACATAGCAATATAATTAAAAATATGATGAAGACTCCAGAAGAAAACAAGAATTGATGATTACATATGTTTAAAATACAATGCTGCAATTGCACATCATGCATGTTATAGTAACTGAAAATATACATTCAACAAATGCAATACAAAATGCAGCGCACAATTATTATATTGTATATTCCTACCCTTGCATCAACAAAAGCCTGAAATTTTCTGAGAAACAAACTGAAGTATAAAATCACAATACTGATCAAAGTTATCAGCTTACTGTAATTCTCCACTAGTTTGGCAACAAACTCCTAATGTAATTCTCAGACTATATCCTTTAAAATAACTGATTTTTGTACAGAAACCTTAAACCTTTTAGGGCGAAGCTTTTGAAACTAGTCACCTACATTATGTATGCAAATCTCATTTGTATGTATAAAGTGGGTAACTATGTGCATATGCACTTTTTTTTTATTACTAGAATAAATCACATGTGCATATGCATATTATATACATATATATATATATATATATATATATATATAGGGTGAAGTTTATATGTTCACTTGGGAAGCTTGACCCTTAAACTGTACAGCATATCAAAGTAAAATATGATTTATATATTTTGTACAGATACTATTTCAACCTTTACATAAAACAGTTATTGATCTGTAAGAAAGTACTTAAAAATACATTTTTCTCATGACAGCATTCTGGTAATCTCACCTCAGAATTGTACACACTCTGAGCACCAGGTAACAATGGCGAATTCAAACCTTAAGCAGTCCATCTGTTCTTATAGCCTATGATTGAGCATGAAGTATTTTCTCTAAGAAAAACTTGACAATACTTTTAACAGAAAATCTAGAATTCTCACAAATTTTACTGCCTTTTGAATTTACTAAGGTGGCAGTAAACTATAAATATGATGGGACAAAAAATGCAATCTTAGGAAAACAGAACCCTCTAACACTAGTGAGTGATTCACTGTACAGGGTGCAAAGTAAGAGACTGTAAGATTAAATAGAAAAACTAAGGAAAAAATACAGCAATGCTCCTTAGGATGCAGTTCATCAAAAAAAAGACAAAAACCTCCCACTTATTTATAATTACAACTTAAAAACACAATAGCCCTTTATGACCTTTATTTAAGATTTACAAACCAAAAACATTCATGCATTAATAAGGCTACCTTCAGCAAACATAGAAAAAAAATGGACAGCAGAAACTGGTGTCAATTTGAAAATATGTAACACAAGCAATATCAAGGCTGTTTTGGCACAAAGAACCAACTTTATAAAAAGGTTGACATAAAATAAAGCTGATAAAATCTTAGGTGAGCAGCATACCTGATTTTTGGATTGTTGCATCTTATCTCTGTGCTGATGTGCTTCTCTGTTTGATGACAGTGCGGGGTCCGAATGAATTGAGCCCACTGGAGTAGGCTACAAACATAATATATTATGTAGCAAATTGTTAAAAAATATTTAAGTTTTTTACATACCAACAATTATTGAATTGTAATCCAAAACATGTTTCTGAACCTGCCATGGAAATGTACAGAGATGTGGCCATACAAAACCAACAGCAAGTCATGAAGCAGATCCTCACTAATTCTTAAACTTGGTAATTGCCTCACAAAAACCAGTATCATGCTCTCCCTTCACAAAAATTTAGGAGCAACTTGCTGCAATGATGTCTGATTATAAAGACTTCACTAGTCTATGCTGCAATGCATTCACTAGTATGCTTAGGACATGATGAGTTATTGTAAAATGGTCCAAATAAGTGTATTTTGTGAGGAGTTCCTTAAATTTTTGTTTGCTTACATTTTAATTTGAAAAGTTTGCCACTACTCCAGCTAGAAGTGTCAGTCCCACTACAGTTAAAGTTGCATCAAGTATCCATTCTAACCTATTTCGGTTACTGATAACTTCCTGTAAGGTTTCAGGCTGAAATCTTCTATGACTAATCTCTGCCCTCTTTGAAAGTATGAAGAAAAAAAAAGAGGATTAAGCCACTTTTAAATGTGAACACAGTGGAAATAAAAGATATTACCATTTTACAAATTTTCTTCTAACTTTTTTTTAAAAAAAAACAAAACAACAGATAATGAAAATGGCTGGGGTTTGAAAGATACAATTTTGTCTGGGGAGAATGCTTACTGAAAAGCAGTGCATTTCATTGTTCCAGAGGAAATTTGAGTTCACCATCTTATTTGCTTTTGAAAAATTGTTTACCAACTATTCACAATGGTATTTTTTCACTTAGTTTGTAAGATGTGTAGCTAAGGAATGATTCACTGAGGCTATTTTCAAGATTAGCTTAGCTAAGTAGTGAAAGTTTATAAAGTTGTTCAGGACAGAAGGTACATGGGGACTGAGAAAAGCTTCTGTAAACATTTTAAGATGCACAGCAGGGAGTCCCACTTTGATCATTGCCAAGGAAGGTGTTCCTTCCTATAAACGATCTAAGCATGTGTGGGAGAAGGCATTCTGGTGATGTATAAATAGTTCCAGACTGTAGAATTTTAACACACTTCAAATTTGTAGAAGCTAACAGAATTTCCAAATCCTAAACAGGGAAATTCCTACCTTTTCACTTTAAGTAAAGAAAATCCATAGAAAGATTATATCCGTAGAATGTTAAACAAGCATGGGTAAGTAATCAAAGACAGAATGTGCCAAATAAAAGATTTCAGATGCCCTCAAACTTGGACTGTCCCTTTCTGAGTGCTACAAAATATTAACTTCTGTTAAAAGCCACAATACATTTGTTGCTATAACTTTATGTGCAGCATACTGCAGTACTATGTAAATACCATAATCCTATAAAATCATGTACATAAAAAGCACAGTTGTTTCATAGGGAACTGACACAATTTCCGACACTTAAGAATCAATTGTGCACATGATCAAAGTTAGCTTTGAAGTCGCTGCTTCATCCCTGTATACATTATCGCATGTAAGTAAGGACGAAGAGAATATATATGCTGCTGTCTCTCATATTAGATTGTTGGCTCTTCTAAGCAGGGAGCACATTTAGTTGTGTTTTTATACTGCCTAGCACAGCAGGAACCTTATCCATGACAGGGACCCTAGGCACTACTGCAATACAAAATAATCGTTATCGTGTACAAAAAAACCCTCAAACAAAACAATGCTATCAGAATGTTATTTGGGTTGCAAAGCCAAGCCCTCAAAAGTTAGAAAGAGCCAGATTAACAATTAATCTAATAACAATAATTATAGTGTAGACTATTGGAGTACTGACAATCTTAGTAAAATATGATTGTGAGAATAAGTTACGAAAATATATACACAAGTAAATAAGGATACGTATATACAGGAGCATGACATTAAATTTAGTGTAAGTAAAAAAAGAAGAAAATGTTACAAGATTATTTCAAGTTGTAGAAAAAATTCTGTAAGTCAAATACAGAGTTTTGTAAAATGAAAGCTTAGAATAGATAATATTGGAGCATGCAACCAAAGTTCTATTGACTTAGACTATGTTTTCCATGAATTTTTGACTGTACAAATATTTCTGTCTGGCTTTTCTCAAAAAAAGTTTGGTCTTTTTGGGCAAAAATTGAATTTTTGTAATTTTTCAGTGAAAAGACAGAATTTTCTACAGATAACACCCCCACCATTTTCTGATCAGCTGAGACCCTAACTGTGGGGGCTAATCCTTTAGTTCCTGGCAGTAGCCAAAAATGTTTTTAAAAGGACATTTTTATTGAGTATTTTAACAAGATACTTAGAAGCTCCTTCAAGCCACCTGTCTCAGCAAAAGCTTGCAAGCAGCAGCTCATGTGCCTGTCAGGCTGGACAGGCAAGGTGTGCACTTTGATGTCACAAAGGGAATAAGGCTTTAGTATAGCTTCAGCTTACTATAGTTTCAGCTATAAACCTCAGATGCTGAGAAGTGATTTCTCAGTTGCTTAAAACTTTCCCAAAATGAAACCACCATACACTCCCAATGACGACTCTGTCCTTGCAAAGTTTCAAATGACAATCTGTTACTCTTCTCAAAAGATGATTAGAATTCCTACAACCCCCTATTATAAAACGGAGGAGGGAATTTTATTTGATGTTTAAAAAAACACCACACCTTTAGTAAGAGACCCAGTATGAAAAAAATCTCAGACCAAAAGGTGATATTTCATAAATTTCACAATATGTAAAAACAGGGGATTACAATGGAAACTGTTCTGCAGCTTTCACAATAGTAGCTTGACTCATAATCTTAGTAAATTTTATAATATACAAGAAAAATTATACACAAATATTAAGACTAACTATGATAGTTAAAAAAAACTAGACAGACAAAAATACAGCATCTTTGCTTAACTGAACTCACCAGCTGTTTCCCAATCCAGTCATATTCATAATCAAACATATAGCCCTTCCGATCAAATAAGTCTGTAAAGAGTTTTCTTAAGTAGTCATAGTCTGGTTTTTCAAAAAAATCTAGCCTTCTTACATAACGCAGATATGTAGCCATTTCCTCTATACAAATGAGAAATATTCATAATTGCCATTTCTGTTTTATTAATGGTTAAACAATTTCATTAATCATTGGCATTTAAAAACAAACCAAATAAATCTTTAGCTTTCTATATAAAATTCAGATTGATTTTGTCATGTTAATTTACTTTATCAGTTAAGTTTTCATGTTCCACAGCAGTTAATGCATTTTTCCCTTTGAAACAATTATGCACCTATTAACTTTATGTTCATGAGTATCCCATTCAATTTAATGGAACTGTCATACGTCTAAACGTTTGCAGGATGGGAGCCAAATAGACAATAAAAAAAAAAAATCAACTTTTAAAAATCTATCATTACTAGACGTGAGAGATTTATACAGCAGAAAACTCCCCCCCCCCCAACCCCCCCGCCTTATTTTATACATTTGATAGAAGTTTCTTGTTTAGTCAATTTCATGGGTGCTTCTGTATAGCAAATTAGTTTCATATGTCTGAGTCTTTTACAGAGAAATCAGGGAAATAAAATATCTTTTTGTATAGGAAAATGTAACTATAATACCACAAAAATTGTTAGGGGGACTCAGAGGCAGGAGTAGTGCCCAAAATGAACTGTAAGTAGTTTTAAGTAAGTCAACTTCAAAATGAGGGTCATCTACCAGTAAGAAAAGTGTTACAATAAATATTTTTAAAAAATATTAAAGCTGCTTTCTTATAGATGAAAAGGAGACCAAAATTTTATGCTTCAGGACAAACTGATCACTATCTGGAACTGGAAATAAACTTCCTCCCCTCTTCCCTCCTCCCCACAGAATGTCAATACATTGAACAATTAGTGATTTTCGGCCTCTCTCCTAATCCCCCAGCTTCAACAACAGTCAGTGACAAAACTCTGTAATGTTTCATTATATTTTAAATTACTTGCATTAACACCATATATTTTATTATATGTATTTGAAAGCCATTTTTCTTAGTAATGTATACAGCCCTACAGTACTAAAAACAAAGATTTACTGCAGCGTTATTTTAAAGATAAATTCACAGATTCATCTTCATTAACACAATCATTACCTGGAAAGTTTTCGCACAATATTTCGACAGGTGTTGCTCGTTTTGTGTCTCCAATTTTCTGATAACGTTCTTTTAATGTATCAGCCTATGATGTGAAAGATAAATTTATAACTTCAGAAAGTATTTTAGGAGACAACTTTACTAAGGAAACACCATGGAGAAGATGACTTTTTTTTTATTAAAAAAAAAGAGAGAGATGAGGATATTAAAAACACTACCTTTAAACCTTGCCACGGAAGGCTCCCTCTGAGAAAATACATAAACATATGTCCTAAAGCTTCCAAATCATCTCTTCTACTTTGTTCTGAAACATAAAATAAAAAGGTTATTAGAACATTATGTCTGCTTAAAGTATACTTTAATTTTTCACATGATTTAGAAAAAGTTTTAATATATTTAGACGTTTAACAACATAAAAATATTATATTAAAGTAGTGCACATTTTTGCCTATTGCGGACCCTATTAAAAGCAGAGTTAAACAGAAAATGCCAATGCAGAATATAGATATGTTCATCTTAATAATACAAGTAATTTTTGGTATAAAAGGAAACTGATCTGATATTTAACATTACACTTTCAGTAAACATGTCCACATTTTTCAACTATGTTAAATGAGAACAATTTTACAGTCTGTCATTGAACAAATTTCCTTCTTAAAATGATGAAAATTAATGTGGTACATGGAAAAAGTAATATTTGTTCCACATCTATTCACTTTATGGAGTTTTTTAGGAAGCCAAAGGTTTTATTGGGGAAGTAAGAAGTCTTACATGGAAGATCAGTCAAAAAGCACCATTGAGGAAGTGAGTAGCTGTAGCTTATTCCCCTATCTAGCTGACTTTAGAGTGGAACTGTGAATGGAATTACTTTGCAGTAATACAATTTTTGCTTACATTAATGAAGTACTAATCAGCATATTAGAATTCCGGAATTTAAGCCACAGTATTCCATAAAGTTTCCAAGAGAATAAAATAAGAAAACCAACAACAATAAATTCCAAAAGATAACTCAAGTGATTCAAATGTGCAAAATTCACAAGTGCCCCTTCGGTTTCTGAAATTCTGACTATTAAAAAGCAAAAACACATTTCTTATTGACAAGGTATTATTCACATTTTAAATTACAGATATCAATATATTTAAGAGTCTTCAATATAAGTAATTCAATGATCTTTAGATTATTCAATTATACAATGTAATACCCCAAAATCTTAAAGCCAATAGAAAAATTACTGCTGCTAGTAAGCATTATCATCCCTCTACTACCGGAGAGGAGGCATACAATTATATAGGATATTTTTTTTAATTGAGGTGATTCATTGGATTGAAAGCAGTTCCATAAAAACACAAGTAACTTGTCAGTCTCAACAGTAAAATGTTGTTTGGTCACCCAGTTTTAAAGCAACAACAGATTACTACTACTACTACTAATTTACTTTATAAAGAGTATAGATATGGCTAATGCTGAACAAATTTATCTAGTCTACTCCTTATAGTAGATCAGGAAGTTCATAGCAAAAAATTTGCCTTTACAGACCGAATCTTAGGGCATTGCCACACTGGAAACTTCAAAGCACTGTCGCGGGAGCAGTCCTGCAGCAGCGCTTTGAAGTGCGAGTGTGGTCACGTGCAAGTGCTGGGAAAGAGCTCTCCCAGCGCTCCTGGTAATCTACCTCCATGAGGGGATTAGCTCAGAGCGCTGGGAGCACAGCTCCCAGCTTTAAAGCGCTCTGACTTGCTGCACTCAGGGGGGTGATTTTTCACACCCTTGAGCCAGGAAGTTAGAGCTCTATAAAATGTAAGTGTAGCCAAGCCCTTAGACACAGTTAGGGGACTGTGAATTTACTTTGCATTGTGATGTCCTTACATTTGACAGTTGCTTCCCTTCCCAACAGAAGGGGTTTTAAAAAATGCTTATTCCTTTAAAAGGATTCGACATTAAAAAGAAACAGCATTTTGACAAAAAGGTAGCATATTTTACAAACTGATTAACTTGGAGTTCTCTTTCAAAGAACAGTTGATGCTTTGTTTCTAAATAGTATGTGTTTCATGATTCAGATTTGCTGTATTTTCCCTCTCATTTGCCATGAAGAACAGTTGCAAGAAGATAATAATGTACTCTTCTGAGTTGGTGTACTTTTTCCTGACAGGTTTTCCTAAGTTCCTGTGGTGATATAAATTTCCATTTCCATGAACATGATTGAGACCACAGATGGGAAAGCAACAACAATTTAAATAAACTCTTCCGTTTCCCTGCAAATGCACTTAGTAATACAGAAGCAAAGAAATGAGAGGTGTCAGACCATAGTATGAAGACAACTGTTTCCAAACAGAATATTTATTGAAGTTGTCAAAGCAATGCCAGTAGTTATTTAAGGATCCTATTAATGGTTGCTTTTATGACTCATGTATTTTAATTAAAGAAAAGTTTGCTGTGATTAATGCTTCTTTCCCCATCTTTTCTTAGGTTATCGCAAATGGTGAAAAACATTGCTACAAAATTTTTGTTCATCTGAAGCAATTTGTGAAGTACACAGAGCAGTTTTTTGTTTAAGATATAATTAGAAAAAGCCACACTGTAGGAGTCACCACTCATTTTAGTAGACCTTTTATAGACAAAAGATAAATGGCCATTACTCGTAGAAGCGAATATGCTGTTCAACAGCTAAACCCATTTAATGTGTTCTAAATTAGAGTTGTCTGAAAAAAGTAGATTTGAAGTACTTGTCAATATAAGAGGAGATTAAAATGTTCACAAAGAGAAGCAAATTAAAAACACCACATTTAGTAGCAGAGATAAAGCTTAACAATTTTAAAACAGCAAAGAGAAGCTCTATTAGCAATTCAGATGAATTTGTAATTGTGCAAGATGGACAAAGAGGCATTCTCTTTCAGAGCTGTTCGGTGGGCATGACAAGAACACACACCGCATCATGCATTAGGATAATGCAGATTGCTCCACCAGGTGTGTCAGCCTTACTCTGCAGACTTGTGCAGTAAGAGGACATGAACTTGTCTCCTAAATCAGGTGAGTAGGGCAGTGCTTAATTTGCAACAGGGCTGAGCCCCAGCTCTTCTAGACTTGACAATTCATAGCCCTGGCACGTCTGAGCTTCCTGCATCAGTTATGAAAGTAGAAAAATTGCTTGAGCCACAGCATCTCTTTCATTACA
This sequence comes from Lepidochelys olivacea, assembly GCF_965140295.1. Taxonomy (NCBI): domain Eukaryota; kingdom Metazoa; phylum Chordata; order Testudines; family Cheloniidae; genus Lepidochelys; species Lepidochelys olivacea. The sequence goes on along the minus strand of NC_140415.1, from coordinate 79,355,110 downwards.
AATTAAGAACTGGAGAAGGGGTGAGTCAGCCCTGCTTACAGGGATCAGCTCCTGGTACAGGGCACACGAGAGGGCAGAAATTAAAAAGCTCCTATAAGGGCAGATCACAACCTAGTCCTAAATCAGTAGTCCATTATCAAGAAAACTTGACTGAACTTACATTCAAAACACATTTTGTTCAGCTGATCCATCATGCACTCAATTTCAAATTAACTTTTATTGTATTGCATGAGTATATAACATTACACTAATAAGACCTAAAGGTTGAAAATTAATTGCGTAAGTCAGAAAATTCAGAGATGATGAAATTTGGACTTTCATGTGTAATATACTAAAATCACATTGGACAATATGGCATTCTTTATAGAGAATAGAACAATTTTGCTTTCCCATAAAAATCTGTCAGCCTGGGGACGTGCAGGGTCGGCAGCTTCTGGAAGCTAGGCCCCCTCTATACACAGAAATACATCTGCAGTACCGCTTCAGAAAGAATCTTCCCAAGATACAACTGTAAGAATCAAAAATTATTAAATACTATGTGAGTCAGCCAGAAGGATGTGATGGTCGTCAGAAACATTTTTCACAAATGAAAAAAAGCAACTTTCTAGCAAGGGCTCAAAAATGGGGTTGTTATGCCCTTAATTAACAAACAGAGACTTTGACATTCATTTTCTTCACACTGCAGTCACAAGAGAGGTACCAGTTTTAGAAAATATTCTCCAAAACTATAACATACTGTGGAGGTAGATTAATTCTACCTTGAAGAAAGAAGTTTTTAGTCAAGAGAGAAAAACAAATTAAGAGCTTTAAATTCAAGATTCAGGCTGTAAAGTTCATATTTTTCCACACACTCAAGCAAATTCTGGACTTTGTCTTAGAAAGTCCAAGAAGATATATATAGTCTCCATGAATGCTATCTATCTCTATTAGAGCTGTTCATTAATCAAAGTTAACTCACACGATTAACTCCAAAAAATTAATCGTGATAAAAAAATTAATCACGATTAATCAGTTTTAATCACACTGTTAAATAGAATACCAATTGAAATTTATTACATATTTTCAATGTTTTTCTACATTTTCATATATATTGTATTCTGTGTTGTAATTGAAATCAAATTGCATATTATTTTTATTATAAATATTTGCACTATAAAAATGATAAACGAAATAGTATTTTTCAATTCACCTCATACAAGTACTGTAGTGCAATCTCTTTGTTGTGAAAGGGAAGGTTACTCACCTTGTGCAGTAACTGAGGTTCTTCGAGATGTCTCCCCCTCTCGGTGCTCCACTTAAGGTGGCAGTACATACTGGCACAGTCGATTGAAGATTTTTGCTAGCAGTGTCTGGTTGGGGCACGTGTGCACAGTAGCTGTCTCGTGGCACCACTGGTGGTTCTTCTAGCACGTGCACACCCCGACCCTCTCAGTTCCTTCTCTACTGTGGAGCATTTAGTTCTTTTACTCTGAAGCAGAGGGGAAGAGGGTGGGTAGTGGAGCACCCACAGGGACACACATCTCAAAGAACCTCAGTTACTGCACAAGGTGAGTAACCTTTCCCTCTTCTTTGAGTGCTGTCCCTGTGGCAGCTCCACTTCAGGTGAATGTAGAGCAGTGCCCTCATGAGAATGGAAGAAGTTTCAGAGTTGAGCCTGTAGCTGCGGCTAGGACTGTGAAGCCTACCCTTGTGTCTGCGCTCAAGCTGAGCTTAATGACATAATGATTAACGAATGTGTGTTCAGATGCCCGTGTGGCTGCTCTGCATATGTCTACAATCGGTACGTTGTGCAGGAATGCTATGGAAGCCACTACGGCTCCTGTCAATTGGGACTTCTCCGTTACATAGGGAGTAGCACAACTGAATACAGTTTGACATCCATTTAGATAGTCTTTGTGTGGATGTAGCCACATCCTTTGATCTTTCCGTCATTGACACAAATAGTCTGGGAGATTTAGGGAAGGCCTTTCTTCTGTCAAGATAAAAGGCCAGGGTGCGATGGACATCTAATGTATGTAACACCACCTCTTGGGGGTGGTTGTGTGGTTTCAGAGAAGTGAATCGGTGGAATAAGGACGATATTTTGAGCATGAATTTAGGGCGTGTCCTAAGAGTCACTTTGTCCTTGTAGAATATTGTGTATGGGGGGTGAGCCATGAGTGCCCCATCTCACTCACTTTTTGTGCCAATGTGATGGCTATCAAGAATGCCACTTTCATAGATAAGTGAAGTGAAGAAGACAATGCTAAGGATTCGAATGGTTTTCTGGTTAGGCATTTGAGCACTAAGTTTCAATCCCTTGCTGGTGTGGCTTCACAGATATCCAGGTACACATTCTGTAGCCCCATTACAAACCTCTTAGTAGTGGGATGGGCAAATACTGATGTCCCATTCTTCTGTTGATGGAAGGCCATTATGGCCGTGAAGTGAACTTTAATTGAGTTCGTAGCCACTCCTGAGTTTAAGGATAGTAGGTAATCCAGGATGATAGGAAGTGGTGCCGGTTGTGCAGATATTTGTTTGGTTTGGCACCACAGGGAAAATCTTTTCCATTTCTGGAGGTAAGTAGAGCGTGTGTTATGTTTCCTGCTAGTACTCAGTACTTGTTTTACATGGTCAGAACAGGTTAATTCCTCAGGACAGACCCATGAAAGAGCCATGTGTTCAGGTGAAGTTTCCCCAGATCCAAACGGAGGGTTTGACCATTGTCCTGTGACAAGAGATTGTATAGATAGGGGAGAGTGAATAGCTTGCATATTGCCTTGCGAGTCAGGCAAGGGAACCAAGTCTGTCTGGGCCCTGTTGGCATTATAAGCACTAACTTGGCCCTGTCGGTTCGTGTTCTGTGTATGACTATGGAGATCAGAGGAATCGGAGGGAAGGCATGTAGGAGAGTGCCGTTCCATTTGATAAGGAATATGTCTCCCAGTGATTGTGCTCCCTGTCCTGCACGTGAGCAGAACTTTGGGCATTTCTTATTTGCTCACATCGCAAACAGGTCTATCACTGGAGTTCCCCATCTGTGGAAAATATGATGTGTTATTTTGTCATTCAGTTCCCATTCGTATTCTTGTGAGAACTGTCTGTTCATTGTGTCCACTATGATATTCAGGCGGCCCAGTAGGTATGATGCTATTATAGTGATATTGTGCTTTATGCACCAATTCCATAGTTTTAGACCTTCCACACATAAGGAGCAGGATCATGCTCCACCCAGGCAGTTGATATAGAACATACATGCAATGTTGTCTGTTAGGATCCATAACGTTCTCTTTCTTATGAGAGAAGGAAGAGGCAGCATGCATTGCATACCGGGTGTAATTCTAGTAGATTTATGTGTAAATGTGTTTCCGCAGAGGACCATTTGCCCTGGGTGGTATGTTGGTTCAGGTGAGCCCCCCATCCTATCAGGGAGGCATCTGTTGTGATCTGAACAGATGGTGGTTCCTGTTGGAATGGTACACTGGAGCAAACGTTCATTGGGTTTGTCCACCAGCATAGTGATTTTATCACCTTTGTGGTGGGTGTGATTCTCTTGTTTAGACTGTGTCTTTGTGGGATGCATACTGCATTCAGCCATCTCTGAAGGCACCACATGTGTAGCCTGGCATGTTTTACAATGAATGTGGTAGCAGCCATATATCCCAATAGTTGTAGGCATGTCCACACATGTACCCAGGGACTGTGAGACCACCTATAAGGGAGACCACGATATAAGGGAGGTCATTGTTGTGAATGTGGCCTTGGTAGCGATTCTCTGGCCACGAGGTAAGCTCCAATTAACTCTAGTTGCTGTACCAGAGTCAGGGTGGACTTCTTTTCATTGATTTGCAGTCCCAGGGAGTGAAAGAGAGAGATGGTTATTTGAATGCTTCGTTCTGTTTCTGTCTTTGTGGTGCCTTTGAGTCGGCAGTCATCTAAGTAAGGGAATATCGGTATCCCCCATCTGCGTGAGCCGCTACTACCCCAAGTGCTTTGGTGAATACTCTCAGTGCCGTCGAGAGGACAAATAGTAGCACTCTGTATTGGAAATCTTCTTGTTCTACTGTAAACTTAGGAAGCATCTGAGAGCCGGATAGATTATAATGTGAAAGTATGGAATGTGAAGGTATGCATCTTGTAAGTCGAGGGCTGCGAATCCAGACCCCATCGTCCAGCACAGGGATGACTGAGCTCAGGGTGACCATTCTGAATCTGTGGGCACGGATGAATTTGTTGAGTCTCCTTAGACCAAGGATGGGTCTCCACCCCCCCCCCATTTTTCTTTTGGGTCAGGAAGTAATGGGAATAGAATCCCTTCCCTCTGGGATGTAACTGAACTAGTTCCAGTGCACGTATTTGCAGAAGGTGATGTACCTCTTGTCTCAACAGGTGCTCATAAGAAGGGTCCTGAAGAGGGATGGGAAAGGGGGGCTGGGCAGGTGGGAAAGATATAAAGGGGATGGTATAGCCTGTTTGAACGATTTCTAAGACCCACTAGTTCAAGATGATGGAGGCCCAGTTGCTGTAATATGCTCTGAGTCGGTGCCTAAAGCAGGGGTGGGCAAACTTTTTGGCCCGAGGGCCATATCGCACTGAGAAACTGGCCCCTGCCTCTGCCCTGTCCCACTTCCCGTCCCCTGACTGCCCCTCCTGGGACCCCTACCCCAAACCGCCTCCCCCCCCCCGTACCCAACATAGCCACACCCCCTGACAGGCCCCCCAGGACTCCCACACTCTATCCAACCCCCGCTGTTCCCCGATCCCTGACCACCCCAGAACTTCTGCCCCATCCAACTTCCCCCCCGAGATCCCCCACCCCTAACCACCCCCTGGTCCCTGTCCCCTGACTGACCCCTGGGACCTGCTACCCCAACCCCCTCACCGCTGTGCGCTGCTCCCTTACCATGCTGCTCAGAGTGTCAGGAGCTCGCAGCCCCGCTGCCTGCACAGTGGCATCACTGCATGAGAGGGGCCAGGGGCAAGCTTCCTGGGTCAGAAGCTCAGGGGCCAATCAGGACGGTCCCATGGGCCGGATGTGGCCTGCAGGCCATAGTTTGGCCACCTCTGGCCTAAAGATTTGGGTATTGGTCATTGACGCTGTTGCTATGGAGAGGTTGTGCAGACCCTTGACCAATTCTTCACAATTGCTGCTTATTTGGTGGTTGTTGGGATGCCACATTCTGTGATTGTCTCTGTGTTCTGTGTCTCTTTCCCCGTGCGTCTTATGGTCTCTGCTGGCGTTGAGACGTATTGTCTCTCTCCTGTTGTAGGGCTGGTATCTTTGTCTCCTATTAAGTGGTATGTATATCCCTAGGGTCCATAATGTTACTCTTGACTGAAGGACTTTGTCAGTTTTTGCGGAAAAGAGCTTGTCTCTGTCAAAGGGCAGATCTTCTACTTTGTGCTGGAGCTCTCTAGGGATTCCTGAGGAGTGAAGCACGAGGCCCTACGCATTACTATGGCCATTGCCATCATGCAGGCTGCTGTGTCTGCTACATCGAGGGCAGCCTGGAGTGTAGTCCTGGAGCTAAGTTGGCCTTCATTGACAATGGCCCAGAACTGGTCTCTTTTCTCCTCTGGTATGTCCTGAGTGAATACTGTCAGTTTATTAAAATTGTCATGGTCATAGTTTGCCAGTAGCACAGTGTGGCCAAGGTGTAGACTTTTCAGCCTAATAACTCCAGTCTCTTCCATTCCTTGTCCTGAGGTGTGGTCTTGTATTGTTTGCCCCATGGGTTGACTGCATCCACCACTAATGAGTTTGGTGGTGGATGGACGAACAGGAATTAGATGCTCTTATTTGGCACATGATATTTCTTGTCCATGCATTTGTTAGTTGGGAAGATGGAGGCCGGGGTTTGCCACACTACATCTGCTGGTTTCCAGTCCTGGACTGGAACAGTGCCATTTTCTTCGGTGCCGATTGTTTGTGTGTGGCTTTCCTCGGCACAGTCGTAGTTTGTTTCAGTTATTCCATGTTCGGCCCCAGCTGCGCTTGGTGCCAGTGGGGGAGCGATGGCCTGCGGTGCAGGTTGTGATACCAAACCCCTTGCTGGGGTAGACGGTGCCATGGAGGAGGAGTCTGTACAGTGCCTACCATTCGACTCCTTTACCTTGCTGGCAGAGGTCACTGGGCGGACGGTGCTGGAGGTGCCTGGTGCATCGAAGGTGCTCACTCTTGATGAGTTCGGCACCGATGGCAGGGATCTCACCGGAGACCGTTTCTTTAACGGTTCGTGGCTTGGTGAGGACAAGGCCCTTTTTCTTGATTTCTGTGAAGATGAGGCACTCGCTCTGTCAATGGAGACAGCCTCAGGGGAGCCACTTGTTGAATCTGTTGCAAAGATTAGGGATTTCGCCATGAAGATTAGTTTCAGATGGCGATCCCTATGCCTCCTGGCCCTTGCCTGTAGTTTGCTGCAGTGAGTGCACTTCTGAGGAATGTGCGACTCACCGAGGCACCAGACAAAAAGTGAGTGTCCGACTGAGATTGGAAGGCATCTTTACAAGACGCACACTTTTGAATCCTGGGATCCAGGCATTTTTAAGCATCCCTCTTTGAGATTTGGGGACTTAACTAAAAGAGAAAAAAAAAATTTTGAACTTCAACACTAAAATATGACTTCTACAGTAAGATAAGACTAAATAGTTTAACTCACTATCTTAACCTAAAAACTATATTTTTCTAAAGTTAGTAGGGATACCACTAACAGACCCCATCTCAAGCTGAGAATGGTTGAGAAGGAACTGAGGGGGTGAGCACATGTGAGAAGAGGCACCAGCAGCACTGTGAGACAGCTACTGTACACACATATCCCAACCAGACATGGCTAGAAAAAATCTCCGATCAACGGCAGCGGGACACACCACCACCTGAAGTGGAGAACCCATAGAGACAGCACTCAAAGAAGTGCAACTTACATAGATTTTTTTTTTGTTACATAACTGCACTGAAAAAAACAAAACAATGTAAAACTTTACAGCCTACAAGTCATAGAATCATAGAATATCAGGGTTGGAAGGGACCCCAGAAGGTCATCTAGTCCAACCCCCTGCTCGAAGCAGGACCAATTCCCAGTTAAATCATCCCAGCCAGGGCTTTGTCAAGCCTGACCTTAAAAACCTCTAAGGAAGGAGATTCTACCACCTCCCTAGGTAACGCATTCCAGTGTTTCACCACCCTCTTAGTGAAAAAGTTTTTCCTAATATCCAATCTAAACCTCCCCCACTGCAACTTGAGACCATTACTCCTCGTTCTGTCATCTGCTACCATTGAGAACAGTCTAGAGCCATCCTCTTTGGAACCCCCTTTCAGGTAGTTGAAAGCAGCTATCAAATCCCCCCTCATTCTTCTCTTCTGCAGGCTAAACAATCCCAGCTCCCTCAGCCTCTCCTCATAACTCATATGTTCCAGACCCCTAATCATTTTTGTTGCCTTTCGCTGGACTCTCTCCAATTTATCCACATCCTTCTTGAAGTGTGGGGCCCAAAACTGGACACAGTACTCCAGATGAGGCCTCACCAATGTCGAATAGAGGGGAACGATCACGTCCCTCGATCTGCTCGCTATGCCCCTACTTATACAACCCAAAATGCCATTGGCCTTCTTGGCAACAAGGGCACACTGCTGACTCATATCCAGCTTCTCGTCCACTGTCACCCCTAGGTCCTTTTCCGCAGAACTGCTGCCTAGACATTCGGTCCCTAGTCTGTAGCTGTGCATTGGGTTCTTCCGTCCTAAGTGCAGGACCCTGCACTTATCCTTATTGAACCTCATCAGATTTCTTTTGGCCCAATCCTCCAATTTGTCTAGGTCCTTCTGTATCCTATCCCTCCCCTCCAGCATATCTACCACTCCTCCCAGTTTAGTATCATCCGCAAATTTGCTGAGAGTGCAATCCACACCATCCTCCAGATCATTTATGAAGATATTGAACAAAACCGGCACCAGGACCGACCCTTGGGGCACTCCACTTTATACCGGCTGCCAACTAGACATGGAGCCATTGATCACTACCCGTTGAGCCCGACAATCTAGCCAACTTGCTACCCACCTTATAGTGCATTCATCCAGCCCATACTTCCTTAACTTGCTGACAAGAATACTGTGGGAGACCGTGTCAAAAGCTTTGCTAAAGTCAAGAAACAATACATCCACTGCTTTCCCTTCATCCACAGAACCAGTAATCCCATCATAAAAGGCGATTAGATTAGTCAGACATGACCTTCCCTTGGTGAATCCATGCTGGCTGTTCCTGATCACTTTCCTCTCATGCAAGTGCTTCAGGATTGATTCTTTGAGGACCTGCTCCATGATTTTTCCAGGGACTGAGGTGAGGCTGACTGGCCTGTAGTTCCCAGGATCCTCCTTCTTCCCTTTTTTAAAGATTGGCACTACATTAGCCTTTTTCCAGTCATCCGGGACTTCCCCGGTTCGCCACGAGTTTTCAAAGATAATGGCCAATGGCTCTGCAATCACAGCCGCCAATTCCTTTAGCACTCTCGGATGCAACTCGTCCGGCCCCATGGACTTGTGCACGTCCAGCTTTTCTAAATAGTCCCTAACCACCTCTATCTCCACAGAGGGCTGGCCATCTCTTCCCCATTTTGTGATGTCCAGCGCAGCAGTCTGGGAGCTGACCTTGTTAGTGAAAACAGAGGCAAAAAAAGCATTGAGTACATTAGCTTTTTCCACATCCTCTGTCACTAGGTTGCCTCCCTCATTCAGTAAGGGGCCCACACTTTCCTTGGCTTTCTTCTTGTTGCCAACATACCTGAAGAAACCCTTCTTGTTACTCTTGACATCTCTGGCTAGCTGCAGCTCCAGGTGCGATTTGGCCCTCCTGGTATCATTCCTACATGCCCGAGCAATATTTTTATACTCTTCCCTGGTCATATGTCCAACCTTCCACTTCTTGTAAGCTTCTTTTTTATGTTTAAGATCTGCTAGGATTTCACCATTAAGCCAAGCTGGTCGCCTGCCATATTTACTATTCTTTCGACTCATCGGGATGGTTTGTCCCTGTAACCTCAACAGGGATTCCTTGAAATACAGCCAGCTCTCCTGGACTCCTTTCCCCTTCAAGTTAGTCGCCCAGGGGATCCTGGCCATCCGTTCCCTGAGGGAGTCGAAGTCTGCTTTCCTGAAGTCCAGGGTCCTTATCCTGCTGCTTACCTTTCTTCCCTGCGTCAGGATCCTGAACTCAACCAACTCATGGTCACTGCCTCCCAGATTCCCATCCACTTTTGCTTCCCCCACTAATTCTACCTGGTTTGTGAGCAGCAGGTCAAGAAAAGCGCCCCCCCTAGTTGGCTCCTCTAGCACTTGCGCCAGGAAATTGTCCCCTACGCTTTCCAAAAACTTCCTGGATTGTCTATGCACCGCTGTATTGCTCTCCCAGCAGATATCAGGAAAATTAAAGTCCACTCAGTCCTACTTCTTGTTCAGCCAATCGCTCAGACAAACAAGTTTGTTTGCACTTACAGGAGATAATGCTGCCCTCTTCTTATTTACAATGTCACCAGAAAGTGAGAACAGTCATTTGCATGGCACTTTTGTAGCCAGCATTGCAAAGTATTTATGTGCAAGATACGCTAAACATTCGTATGCCCTTTCATGCTTCACCCACCATTCCAGAGCACATGCTTCCATGCTGATGATGCTCATTGAAAAAACAATGTGTTAATTACGTTGGTGACTGAACTCCTTGGGGGAGAATTCTATGTCCCTTGCTCTGTTTTACCCGCATTCTGCCATATATTTCATGTTCCAGCAGTCTCAAATGATAACCCAGCACATTGTTTGTTTTAAGAACCCTTTCACTGTAGATTTGAGAAAATGCAAAGAAGGTACCAATGTGAGATTTCTAAAGAAAGCTACAGCACTCGACCCAAGGTTTAAGTATCTGAAGCGCCTTACAAAATCTGAAAGGGATGAGGTGTGGAGCATGTTTTCAGAAGTCTTAAAAGAGAAACACTCCGATAAGGAAACTACAGAACCCGAACCACCAAAAAAGAAAATCAGCCTTCTGCTGGTTTCAGAGTAAGAGCCGTGTTAGTCTGTATTTGCAAAAAGAAAAGGAGTACTTGTGGCACCTTCGAGACTAACCAATTTATTTGAGCATAAGCTTTTGAGAGCTACAGCTCACTTCATCGGATGCATACTGTGGAAACTGCAGAAGACATTATATACACAGAGACCATGAAACAATACCTCCTCCCACCCCACTCTCCTGCTGGTAATAGCTTATCTAAAGTGACCACTCTCTTTACAATGTGTATGATAATCAAGGTGGGCCATTTCCAGCACAAATCCAGGCTCTCTCACGCCCCCTCCCCCCCAAACACACAAACTCACTCTCAGATGATGAAAATGAAAATGCATCAGTACGCACTACGTTGGATTGTTATTGAGCAGAACCCATTATCAGCATGGACGCATGTCCCCTGGAACGGTGGTTGAAGCATGAAGGAACATATGAATCTCTAGAGCATCTGGCATGTAAAAATCTTGCGACACAGGCTACAACAGTGCCATGAAAATACCTGTTCTCACTTTCTGGTGACATTGTAAACAAGAATCGGAGAGCATTATCTCCTGCAAATGTAAACAAACTTGTTTGTCTGAGCGATTGGCTGAACAAGAAGTAGGACTGAGTGGACCTGCAGGCTCTAACATTTTACATTGTTTTATTTTTGAATGCAGTTTTTATATAATTCTACATTTGTAAGTTCAACTTTCATGATAAAGAGATTGCACTACAGTATTTGTATTAGGTGAACTGAAAAATACTATTCCTTGGTTTTTACAGTGCAAATACTTGAAATCAAAAATAAATATAAAGTGAGCACTGTACACTTGGTATTCTGTAACTGAATGTATTCAATTGTAATTGAAATCAATATATTTGAAAATGTAGAAATCAAAAAATATTTAAATGGATTCTATTACTGTTTAGCAGTGAGATTAATCGTGATTAGTTTTTTTAAATCGCTTGACAGCCCTAATTTTTATCATTGACCTGAAAGAAAGCAAAAACATCACTAATAGAGTTAGCAGATGAGAATAATTTGGGGAGGGCTAAAAATGAAGAGGTCAGAGTCACTGATTCAGAGTGATCTAAAGCACTTGGTAAACTGGGAGATTTAGATCAAACAATATACATTATAAATGCAAGTGTATACACTGAGGAACATGGAACTGGGGACTCTATCCTGGGAAAGTGTGACTCTGAAAAAATGTGGAGCTACTGATAGATTGGTGAGTATCTGGGAGCTTGTGTTACATGAGAAAGGGTCCTCTTCAGAGAAAGAGAACCTTCAAGTACAGGCCTGATGTACTGGAGTGTCCCTATGTAGCTATCCTGAGAGCTTCTGGCCTGTATATTCATTAGAGAACATCTGAAGTATCACATCTAAGAATATTAAAAAATTAAGGGGAGTACTGTACATAGTCAGAACATGTTTTTAATTAATTTTTTCTTAAGTTTGAATGTTTATTTTGAACAAAATTCCATTAAAAAAGCAATACATTCAGAAGCATCCACTTACCTAATGTGCCTCTGTAAAAGAGAGCAAAAGAAGTTTCCTGAAATCTGAAACAGTATTTTAAAAGTCAATCTAAAAAAATGATTCCAAACACATGGAGAATGAGAAGGTTCAACCCAAAGAAAGATTCTAGAGCCACCAACTTTAATAGAGAATTCTGTTTGAGATTTTGTTTTCTTTAAACATACTAATTGCATTTGGCCCTTTATTTAGCATTAGCTATCCCGGTAGCACTATATTTCACACCAAAAAAAAGATAGTCAACAGAATTCCCTATAATATGGCTCAACTCCTCCTCTTCAATGATTTTGGGGAAAAAACACCAAAAAAGTCAAGGAGACCTGGAACATAACACTCAATGTTTCTAATAGGGATTAATATAACAATTCACATAAAAACCTACATACCTTAGAGCAGTTAGGACTGTCTGACTAAACTTCCCTGAACCAAAAAGTTTAAAGAGAATGTAATAAAATGCAATATAAAGTTTTCTGAAATTAGGGAAATACCAAAAACCAGAAAACCCCAAACCAAGCATTGTTTAATTAGGATTTCAGCAAATGTAGAGAATCTTCAGACACACAGAAATTTAGAAGACAATTTTTTTTCCATTTTCCTTAGGCTTCTTCCAGAATCTAAACTCAAAGCCTCTCTTCCTGAAAAGGAATGAGAGAGAAAAGAAGATGGAGGCCTACTTATGCCTAAACAAGCAAAAGGAATGTATGTGTGCGAGAGAACTAGGTATCTCTTTATAAGGGTTGTAGAATGGGTCTATTTCTCTCAAATAAACAGAATTACCTGTTTTTAAAGTCTAAAGTAATCTTTTTATAAATCGGGGAATAAAGCCATATTATTTTAACATGTGGGAAAACCCACACCCTTCTAGGGAAAACCAAGATTCACAGCTACCATGCTTAGCCTCTCCACATTTGAAGATTTCTAGTAACATCTGATTAAGTTCTTTACTACCCAATAATAGGCTTCAGAGCACACCAGCAATTTCACCTTCCCTCATAAGTAAAGCAAAATGTACACTCTTGTGAAAGAGTGGGCACCATATTGCTTATATGAGATTTAACCGACAACCTGGATGTATTAGGTCTCACTAGTTTGAACAGATTTGCATTGTCAAAGAGTAAACTAAAACCTTCTTTCCTTGGATCCTTCAGTGTAGATCAAAAGATGCTATAATTAACCTGGAATTTGGATCACAGACAAGGCATTCAGAGCAGACAATTTTTCCCTCATCCAAAGCTCACTGGTTTTCAGGAGAGCCAGTTCAGACACCATGGACAGACAGCTAACAAGCACATCAGATTTGCAGCTAGATCGTTCAAGCTGCAAGAAGAATTTGTCTGTAGAAATTAGTTTAATAAAACACTGGCATCAAATAATTGTTAGGAGTTAATATTTTTGATCAAGGCTACATAGGTCAGTATGCTGTATTTTGAGGTCCTGGCAACACTTGGGAGTACTAAGGCTAGGGTGAAGCACACAACTTAATAGTTGCGGTGAATTTTCCATCTGCTGCTGCCATCTTAGTTAGGTAGATGACAAACAGATTTCAGTTCTAGAGGGCATTTTATCTCTTATAAGTAAGGCTCTGTGTCTGTCAAGGAGGTCATGGAAATCACAGATTCCATGACTTTCTGTGACCTCTGTGATTTCTGCAGCGGCCCCTGCGGTTGACCCGGGAGCCACCTGAGCAGCTCAGGCAGCCCCTGGGCCAGTTGCACCTATAGCTGCTGGGGCAGTCTCGGGACCCCCTACACCCCCAGCAGTAGGAGTTTGTGTGTAGGGGGACTCAGGGCTGGAGTGCGGTGCTTACCGGGAGGGGGGCTGCTCCCCAGAAGGGTGACAGGAATTCTCTTCCCTCAGCTCCTAGCTCCACATGGTGCCTCTGCCTGCAGGCACCGCCCCCGCAACTACCATTGGCCGCGGTTCCCAGCCAATGGGGCCTGCAGAACCAGGGCTTGGGACAGAGCGGAGGCCCCATGTGGAGCTAGGAGCTGGAGGTCACTGCTTCCCGGGACCTGGGTAGGGAATCTCCCCCAGCCCTGCCAACCCCTTACCCCCAAGTTTTAGTCAGGGGTATATAGTAAAAGTCATGGACAGGTCACGGGCCGCGAATTTTTGTTTACTGCCTGTGACCTGTCCATGACTTTTATTAAAAATACCTGTGATTAAAATGCAGCCTTACTTATAAGCTACAAAAACAAGTCCCAATAAAATTAATGAGAATGTTGAATTTTTTCTATTCTGAATTCAGTCTTCAAAATAATCTATTTCTCAAAGTCAATCTTTCAAAAGGATTGTGTGACAGCTGACATGATCAATTAATCTTTCACTGCAGAGTTTTCCTGACAGTACCTATAAATAGATGCTCTGAAAAACCTATACTGTGGTTAAGAACTTTGAGACAAGTAGCAGCTCTACCTTGTTTATACTGAGAAGGCCTCTGACAAGATGCAAAGTCCACTTTTTACTGTGCAAAGAAAGAAGGCTCCTCCAACATGACTTTGGCACATTTGTTGTAAAGGATATCTGAAGAGGGTAAATTAATTCCACAGCTGTAGGTTTAAAATGAGTTAGCAACCTTCCATGCACTGTGGGAAAGTAGGACGGTGAAAGTGGAAGCCTTAAGTGTATTGTACAATACCACTTCTTAGCCCTGACACAGAAAGCCTTGAGTGATAACCTTCTCTAATGCCCCACTCCAAGCAAACTTATGGTCCTCAGCTTTTTTGTCCAGGAGTCTCCCTGCGAGGGAGTTGCTCATTTGATGGATGCCCAGGACTGGATTAAATCAGCAGAAGAACAACTTTGGAAGGCTGGGGACTATAAATATCTTCCACGGAGCTCCAAGATTCCACTCCCTGGCAAAATAAAAGATAATTTCTCATCTGCTACCATTGTTTTTATGTGATGACCAGTTTTAGTACAAGTAAGGTGGTAGTTGAGGTAAATTTGCATGTTTATATGTTTTTGACACATTTAATTGTGTGAGCCTTTAAAAATAACTAAATTAAAAGCAGAGATTGGGCAATATAGTAATGATGATAAACAGAACAGTTAGCAAAACATCTAGTGCTGTTAGCTGCTTATCCACACAAACACAAACCACTTTACAAGGTGTTACAGGTACCAAGAGTCGAAATCACTCCAAGAAACCCAGTTACTTATGATAGTAACTGTGGTTCTTCCAGGTGTTTGCCCACATGATCCACTCTTGAAATAAGTGCGCTCCTGGTATGTGAACACAATCTTCCAGAGCGGAGTCTCAGGTGAGGCCACTCACCCCTGTACTAGACTCTCATATACAGTGTTCCAGTGGCCTAAAAAGAGGAGTGGCCCCAGCTACCCTTCAATTTCTTTCACTAATTCAATACAGTTCTTCTTCAGAGTTGCTTCTATAAGAAGATGGGCAGAAAGTCTGGATTCAGATGGATGATCTTCAAACACACACTTACAGAGGCAAAGAAATTTTTATATTGAGAACTGCTCCTATGAATACCCACTCTTGGGAGATTGAACACTTAAATCATAATCATGTGTATGATCCATTTGGACAGCCTTTCAGAACTGGTAACTTGATCTATGGCCTTAACACCACCACATATCACAAGATGCCTGTGGAACCTATGAATAGATGTGATCTCTTATACAGACATCTAAAATATGGAAAGTGACCTCCCTACCTATAAATCAGGCTTTGGGGGGAAAAGAGGCAGGTTAATGACCTGATTGAGATAGAATCAGAGGTCATTTTATCTAAGAATCTGGGGGTGAGGATGCAGGACCACCTTACACCTGTGGAACAGTACAATCATGCTGTATTTTGATAGCACTGAACAGATGTCATATCCATGGAGGAAAGCTATGCATCTTCATACAAATGGTACAGAGAACAGTTAGACAAGTGTTTAAATAGAGGTTCCATTAGTTTTGTGAGAACAAGATTAGAATTACATGGTAGAGCTAGCAAATTTATTTGAGCATAAGCTTTCGTGAGCTACAGCTCATAAATCTGTTAATCTCTAAGGTGCCACAACTACTCCTTTTCTTTTTGAGAATACAGACTAACACGGCTGCTACTCTGAAACATGACAGAGCTAGTTCATGCACCAGCAGAAAAATGGAGGAAATCTTTCAGAAACTTGTTAACTGCAGAGTGAAAAAAAATTTTTTTCAACCAATTCAACCAGGAAGAAGAAAACAGATGGCAGCCAAGTGAGCATAATGTAAGATCATTCATATTCTTCAGAGTGTAACAGTCTAAGATAAAAGCAATGGATCACAGTATTGGTTCTACTCACTTTTAAGCTGTCAAAATGAAAATCTCTCTTCCACTTCATCAAGTGGATATATCTGCTTGAAAGCTTCCTGCAGATAGCATATTTTATACCTGAGTAGAATATTTTTCAAGCTAGCATGCCCAGAAATCCCAAAGCTAGACTGTCAACTTGAGAGAGAGACTGGAGCTGGGTGAAGAATCTCATCCCAGACACAAAAGACAGAAGCTATGATACAGTACATCGGGTCTTACAGTGGTGGTATCAATTCAAATAGATCAGAAGATCAAAACTACAGAGCCCAGGCCACCGTATCTTGGTGCTAACCTGTAACTTTCCAAATAAACTTTTAAGGGAATGAGTACAGGAAGTTCTGTCCCCAGTCCAGGAGAGATATCTGCCATTGATGCTGAGTTCTGCCTGCACTGCTAGTATACTCAGTGATAATACAGCATTCCCTATAGCAGCAAAGATCCAGAATGGGCAATGGTGTCACATAAGCACATGGAATCATTAGGCCTAACGTTGGTAAAAAGCCACAATATACTTTTCAGACTGGGATTATAAAAGGATTCCGTCTCCATAATGGTATGAAACATATCCCCTCTCAAGAAAGCTTTTGCAGTCATGGAGTCTCCACTTAACTCCATCTTTTGTGCCAAGATGAAAGTAGATTTTTCTTTATTAGAATTGGAACATGTGCACATTTTCTTGAGAGCCGAAGACATAGCATGGGGCATGTGATCTGTTCAGTTTATTATTTTAAATATAAGACGACATGGATGCCAAACTGTCTGAAAAAAGCAGTTATGACAATTAGGCATTTGGTAAAAGCTTTCAGTGCCATACAAATACCAAAGGACAATATTCACCGCTACACAGGACCGGGAATATATTTAATGAGCCAAAACTGATCATGTGAAAGCAGGTGTCTTTCAGGATTGTCTCAGCTAACCAGTTGCTTGAAACTTGATGCGAAGGATCAGCTGCTCACAGTAGAACAGTACTGTTAAGAAGACTTCTGTAAAACCTGAAGTCAGGAAGAGCTTTGCCTCTGGAGCTGGGACTGGAAATCCATTTTCTGTTCTTCTTGGGCTGATCTAGAAAGGCCAACATCTTAACCCATGTGAGGAATTCATGCTTCTCGGTAATCTGTAATTCTCATCTACTATGTAGCAAAGCAGATCAAAGATCTGAAGTCTGCTGAAGCCTGTTGAGTTTTCTCACTGACCAATGCCATTACCAGAGAAGCCAGAGTGAGTAAAAATATTGAAACCACCTTCTGAGTGTCTTGATACAGTGAGACCAAGATTGAGGTTCCAGGACAGCAAGGCTAAACTTACTCTCTCAGAAGCATGGCCCTTCTTCCCTTACTACTTCTTCCATCCAGGGACAGAATCCTGGATGCTCAGAAGCTGATAGCAACTTGGAATCTCCAGCCTGCTTAGCTGGGCTCAAAACAGGAAAATCAGGGCACTAACCTTCAATGTCCTTTAACCCAGTTGAGAGCAACAATCTCAGTGCTGCTTATGCTCAATACAAAGTCAGGTTAACAAGTCTTCAAAATCAACATGCCTCAATGTTGGTGATGGATGTTTGGTGCCAAATTCAATTGACAAGGAGTTTAAAAAGCTCCCTCACACCCCCCCATCAGTTAGATTTTGAGGCAGTACTTCCAATCTTTGCAGGCTCCCCTGAAGAAAGAGAAGGAAAGCACGTGCCTGCTTGAGCTGTGACCTTTGCCCAGAACTGGAGATACTAAACATGGTCATCTGTAATAGTTTACATAAAACAAACTACCAAAGGAAGTGGTGATTTCATCTCTTAAGGTCTTCAAATCAAGACTGGATGCCTTTCTAGAAGATGCGCTTTTGCCAATCAACTTTTTGGGCTCAATACAGTGGTAGCTGGGTGAAATTTAATGGCCTGTGCTATACAGGTCAGACTAGATGATCTAATGGTCCCTTCTGGCCTTAACTCTATGAAAAAGCACTGTACATGAAAAAACACTGGATTTTCTTAGCTACTTCAGCCATGCTACCTGCAGAATTAGAGAACCCATACAAGGAAAAACACCTGCAAAAAAGAGCAATCCTATTAGGACTGGCTTTAGGTGAAGAGGATACAGCCCAAGATGGCTGGGTTCCAGATGATGCCTGCAATGGCAAAGGTATGGATTTTCTTTTTAAAATACACAAAAAATCTCTGACTATACACACAAAAAAGAAAGTACTCAAAGGGGCAGAAGAGAGGAGTATTTGGAGCTTGCTTTAATTTTTGCTGCCAGAAAGAACTAAATTTCAGTTGCAGCCATTCCCCTTTATATATTGTCAGAACTCCAAGTGGTCCTTTTCCTGAATCTTTGTCTAACTCACTTGGTGGTGGCAGCAGTACCCGTCCAAGGACAAAGAAGGATTTGTGCCTTGGGGAAGTTTTTAACCTAAGCTGGTAAAAATAAGCTTAAGGGGTCTTTCATGCGGGTCCCCACATCTGTACCCTAAAGTGCAGAGTGGGGAGGAAACCCTGACAAAGGCTTAATGTGTCTATGTGCAACACGTTCCCTTTAGATAACATTTAAGAATGTGTTCAGGAAGACAGAGGTTAATTAAGTCACACAAGTTATGTCAATATTACTTCTTGAAGAAGCTCTCTCCCAGATAACACTGGATGTTTGGTCTCTGCTAGTCATGTGATTTCTATTACTTTTGTTGGATGGATCTGTGTATGTTAATATATTAATAGCTGGGTTCTGTACTATGGAGTGCTCCTCAAAAGTTTTATTTTTCTTTCCATGTACATTATGGTGTGCACAAACACAAGTAAAATAAAAAAATTCTTAAATGCATAATCCTTAATACCTAAAATTTGCTGTGACCATATACAGGTCTTTCAGTCACCTACATTAATTTAATCAAAGAATACAATTCTTTATGGAAAGTGTTCATATCATAACTAGAAAAGGAGTACTTGTGGCACCTTAGAGACTAACCAATTTATTTGAGCATAAGCTTTCGTGAGCTACAGCTCACTTCATCGGATGCATACCGTGGAAACTGCAGCAGACTTTGCATCCGATGAAGTGAGCTGTAGCTCACGAAAGCTTATGCTCAAATAAATTGGTTAGTCTCTAAGGTGCCACAAGTACTCCTTTTCTTTTTGCGAATACAGACTAACACGGCTGTTACTCTGAAACATATCATAACTGACACCCCTACTTGGTAGTCTGAGCAGAAGGGCAAAAGACTGAATCGGCATCAAAACTAGAACTACCTTTGAAACCAATGAGTGGTCTTTCTCCATGTAAGGGATCAGGCAAGCTGGCAAGATAGCAAGGAAATCTTGTAGTGTTGCTGTCTAAGCTGTACCTATTATTGCATTTAGAGAACTTCAATCCTTTCACACCCAATATATTCACTTTGTAAGTTAAAAAACAACAAAAATTGTGATATTTCTAAACACATTTTGAAAAGAAAGTTAATCACACATACTTCATCCTCATTGTATAACACGGGTGCCAAACTGTGGCTTGTGAGCCACATGCGCCTCTTTTACCCTTAAAGAGCAGCTTGCAGAATGTCCCCACACACACATCCCATTCTCCACCTACCAGATATGAAGCGGGACTCAGGACATCTGCCTTGCAGAGGGTGCTAGGGTTGGGGCTTCTGCCCAGCTGGGAGTGGGGACTCCAGGCTTCTGCCCATTGAGGCTCACCTGCCAGGGCTCAGTGTTTCACCATGAGTGGGGCTGAAGCCCCAAACCCATTCAGATGCCCCCCGCGGGTCTGAAGGCCTGAGCCCCAGCAGGTGTGCCCCGGCTCTCAAACTTCTGAAAATAGTCGTATGCAGCTCGGGGGGGTCAGTAAGTTTGGCCACCCTTGTTAGATAACTATTCCATAAGACAAAACATACTGTAATATTTGTAAACAGATAGGATCATGATCTGAGATAATATGGTGTAGGATGACTTTAGAATCAAGAGAATCTTATTTTTATAGTGTTTTAATAACAATTTAATTCAGTGCAAATGTCTTCAGTTTTTGATGAGCACAGATTAGAAATCGTTTCTTTAACAATCGGCAAACTGGATGATTCAGAGGTAAATACCAATTCATACAAAGATAGTATAGTTGTTGAATACTAGTTTCTGCATTTAAAATGCAACATACCTTTTCCTAAATGTGTGTTTATACTCATGTATCTGGCTGTTCCTGTTAGGCTCTTGTGTTCTCGATATGGTATGTGCTTCTTTGTTTCTGGATCTATATACTCCTTTGCCAAACCAAAATCTATAATATGAATAATTTGCTGGGTTTTGTTTCCTGGTCGTCCTATTAAGAAGTTCTCAGGTTTTACATCTCTGTATATCAAGTTCTTTGAATGGACATATTCCATACGAGAAATCTTTATTAAAGAGAAGAAAGGACAGAGTTTAGTTTAAGCTTCAAATTACCACAAGAAAGCATGGTAGATGCAAACAAGTATTGTTACATCAGCTTTATATATATGGAAGTCTTATCACCTTTAAAACAAACTGTAGACAACTGTTTTCCTCTCTACATATCCCTAAATTCCACTTAATGTTGATGAGACATGAGCACGTGTATAGAGGAAAATACACTCCATCACTTGCATATATAAAACAAAAAATCTACATTTACAGCTTCATATGAATCACAAAAAAAGAAACAAAGTAAAGTCAGCCATGAACAAGCTGTATTGAATGCATTTTCGTGCAAGACTGGATATGAAAACAAGACCTGGAATTATGCTGTCTTGCTAACAGCATCAAGGATCCGTAAGGACACACAATGTTCTGTACATATAAATATTAGCCAGTGCATCGCCAATATGAATATAGCTTTCCTCCTAAATGTGTAAATTAAGGTTTGAAAACCATTTTTATATTCGGTAAAGAATGCTTGTTAAATTACTTTGCATTTGTGCTGCTGTAAGCCTTTTTAATGGAATCTTTGCTATTCATGCCATGAAATGGATATCCCCCTCTTCAGTGACATTTAAACAACACTGATTATTTAATTTTAAATGCCATTATTACTGAAATACTGGCACTTAAAATGCCCAAGGGGCTTTTAAAATTTTTACCCATGGTGAAAAAAAAGTGGTGCACTATATATCTGGATTTTAGAAGATGCTATTACTTAGTAAATATAAATCTGCGACAATGCAAATAAACCAATATTATTTGGCTTTTATTCGAATCTAGTCTGACGGCAGGCTACTCAGAAAAATGCCTTGAAACCTCTGATTTTCCATTTAAACAATTTTGCTTGTATCATGCATTTTTGTATTGTCCTTTCCTAATTTTATGACTAAGACAATGTGTGAAGACGGCAAATGCCTATGTTAAGAGTTTAATTTGCTTACTCTAATGGAAACGAGCGTGTCAAACTGAGCCTTATGACTTTAGGCAATTAAATGAGCTCTTCAAAACAGATACTGAATTTATGCAACTGTCCTTAAAATTTTGTCCTACGGCAAAAATTATGGCACAGAAAAAAATGACAACTAAGTAATATTTCATTGTTGTGTGTCCTTTAAAGGACTGCAATACAGCCAACACAATTTAAGAGATTGTAAACCAGAGGTGGGCAAACAATGGCCCGCGGAACCATCCTTGAGCTCCCAACTGGGGAGGCTAGCCCCCGGCCCCTCCCCCTGCTGCGCTGCCAGCATGCTGACTCGCTGCTCCGGCCGGGCAGCGCGGTGGCGTGGCTGGCTCCGGCTGGGTGGCGAGCTCCTGCTGCTCTGAGCGGCATGGTGAGGAGGCAGGGGTTGGATAAGGGGCAGGGATTCCCGGGGGACAGTCAGGGGACAGTTGGATAGGCGTGGGAGTCCTGGGGGGCCTGTGAGGGGGTGGGGGTGTGGATAGGGGTCGGGGCAGTCAGGGGACAGGGAGCAGGGGCAGTTAGGTCAGGGGTTCTGAGAAGGGCAGTCAGGGGGCGAGAAGTGGGAAGGGGTATATAGGAGGTGGGGACCAGGCTGTTTGGGGAGGCACAGCCTTCCCTACCCGGCCCTCCATATAGTTTTGCAACCCTGATGTGGCCCTTGGGCCACAAAGTTTGCTCACCCCTGTTGTAAAGTATAGATCCTTTATCAGATAAATTAGTATTTAAATCTACTACAAAGACTGTCCACATACTGGACTAATGAATACACTCAAATTATTAAATATATAAATTCACATATGTTTATACTTACCAACTGTATAGCTATCATAAGAACGGTTTTAAGAGAAAACATCCTATCACACAGGTCAAATAGGTCTTCCAAGCTAGGTCCCAGTAGTTCTAGCACCATGGCATTGTATTTGCCACAAGGTCCAAAATAGTAAACCTGAGGTATACCGTCTGGAAAAGAAAAAATATACGTGTGTGTGTGTGTGTGTGTATATATAATTAATTATAGAGTACTTACCTAAATGTAAACATATACCTTATTTCTTGCTTACAGCAATATTCATTTTAAGGCTTATTAGTTGGATCTACACTTTAAAACTTATCTGTCTGATAAAAGACCTGATATTAAAGCTGTATGAAAAAATTATAAGTGTTAAAGCAGTTAACTTCATTATTCCTGCTGTATGCATTTCATAGCTTCTTCTGGAAATTAGGTATTTGACAATTTTGAAAGAATTAAAGCCTTTTTAAAAAAAAAAAAAATCAAGAGCTACCCATTACACGTTAAGTGCAAATTCAGTTCATGAAACTTTATTTCAACTTTTGTTCTTTGTCCCAGAATGAATAAAAGTAATTTTGTTTGTTTTTAAACAACAACAAAAATCAGATTTTCTTAAAGTAGATTTTTTATATAATTCAAATACATTTTCCTTTTTTAAAAAAAAGTGCGTTTAAAATTTAAATTTGAAATCATGACAAGCTATGTTAAGGTCTAAACATTATAATTTATTAAAATCATTTACATAAATAAAATGGACTGCATCGATGAGCCCTCCTCAAATAATAATGAGATAGAGGGTGCTGCTCTTTTCAGTTACATAAAGAATCAAATGAAAAACACACTTAATTTCTGAGGTCAACTCAGCCTTTATAAAACAGGTCACAATTTCATGTACTGCATTAAATATCTGTATTATTTTCAGTCTTTACAACACAGTGAATGATGGTATTTACATTTTTCCAAACGTTAAGTACTTTCAATTGCTGTTCTGCACAAAAGATTTTGCCTGAATTATTTTTGGTTTCAGTTTAGCAAGCAGGTGCAGAGAACACTTCCTTCATCTGGACTAGTTAGAAATCACTTGGGAGTCGAAAAAGCAGGAAAGCTTATTTTCCTCTTCCAATTTTCAAAGATATTCAGGCACCTAAATATGCAGATGGATGCCTAGTGGGATTTTCAATGGAAAACAATGGGAGTTAGGCACCTAACCATGATTTTTTTTTTTAAGTTTCTTTTATGCTGTTAACATCATCTTTCATCATTAAAACTGGAGAACTAAACTTTATGCTATAGATATTTTGCATTTGTCTTAGCTTAGACAGGAAGAAACAAGCCAATACCTAATCCATTTAATTTCTGGTCTCTTATGCAGTAGCGCAAAATAGCAATGCTGGATTGCAAAATATCTATGGGAAGATTTGTTAGAAAATCCTTATCAAATGATTTATTTTTATTTAAGTTCATGGAAACATTTTGACTTTTGCAAACCTTGTTTTTACAAAACCTAAATTTAAAGTCATGTGTGTTCTGGCAATATCTCTTCAATATTATGAATTTAATATACAAGATGAAGTCTTAGGCCTGGGCTACAGGGGAGATGATGTTTTCAAACTAAGATACACAACTTCAGCTACGCTATTCGTGTAGCTGAAGTCGCAGTATCTTAGTTCGACTTACCTGGCCGTCCTCACGGCGGCAAGTCAACCGCTGAGGCTTCCCAGTAGACTCCTCTTACTCCTCCTGCCAAGGTGGAGTACAGGCATCAATTTGGGGATCGATTTATCGAGTCTAGACAAGACAATAAATCGATCCCTGATAGATCAATCACTACCCGCTGATACAGCGGGTAGTGAAGGCGTACCCTCAGCTGCATGGATCTTGCTCACTTTTGAGATTTAGTATCTAAATTAAGTCCTATTTGTTTTACAAAAATCCACTTTTTACTAAAATATGTAGGAAATTGAATAGTACAAGGATACTTTAAAAACAAAAAGTGCATTTATGTAGGCATCCAGTTTTCCTATTATTTTTTCCATAAATGCCAGGTAGAATGCATGAGGCATTATTATAGGCTATCTAAAAATAATTAATTTTGGTGACTACTAGAGTTCTTCATCTCACTCAACCAGAAACATTAACAGAAAACACACACAGGAATGCGTGTTTCTCAACACAGCATCCAGTGCTGTAGCCATAAAAGTAACTTTTGGAAGTAACACAGTTACATTAATAAAATCCTGTGTGTTGAGTTGAGAAAAACTGTTACTGAGTTTGCATTACTGGCCATGTCTACGCTAAAAGCACTTTCCCAATATAGCTATACCAGTATACCATATCAGTAAAGTGCTCCTAGTGTGGATGCAGCTTATATAAGCAAACTGCTATTTTACTGGTATAACTGTCAACTACATAATGACTGGCAAAATGGCTTTTGCTAGCACAGTTGTGTCAGTTGGTGATCACACTTCTTCACACTCTTGACCCACATCTTTGCCAGCAGAAGTTTGCAATGTAGACATGACCACCTTCCGTTGGCCACATGACCGCCTTAAATTACTGATTCACATAAGAATTAATTACTTTATCAACATACTTTCTGAGTAATGGAATAAATAAATGGAAACATTTGATAGAATAAATTTAGAAATTAAATGAAGACTGTAACCACTTTTAATACTTTAAAACAGTGTTCAGTCTCACTTACAGAACTGTAATTACAGCTTATTTGGCATCTTTATACTGTTCTCACTCTCTCGTTCATATCTCTTTTCAGTTTATTGGTATTAAGAATAGCACATAGACTCTATGGATAGTAACAGAACAACATGATCCTTTGCACTTCCTAGAGATCTTCCTGGGATCTACAATTAGAAAGCATGCTGGCAAACTCAAAAACTGGGATGTTAATAGGATTATTTTTAGGTTACCCTAGACTGTATTCAAAACGTACTTCACTTAATCTTTTTCCAATTCTTTCTATGTTTGAGTGATATATTTGATAAGAAATGTCTATTGGCATTTCAATTTAACTCTTTATGGGGGTTTTAACATAGTCTTTGTCAAGGCATTGAGACTAGAAGTGAAGACAGTCCTCCATTATTCTCACGTAAGTATAATGTAGAATACACCCAAATATATTGCTTTGATCCCAAATCTCAGACACCATCACCGTATTAAAAAGCTGTCAGATGAAAAACCATTTGGGTACTAGCATACAAGAATACAAAATATCTAATTTTGATTCAAAATCTCTATATATCTAATATTCTCAAAAAATAATATTTTTTCTAGCTTAATATGATTTATCCAGAGCTGTAATGCAGCCATGGACATATTTCTCCTTAGAGATCACCAGCTGGGTACAACAAACACGTTTGGGGAATGAACACTCACTGTGTCTACTTGATTGTGGATGGTGTGGATTGCACTCTCAGCAAATTTGCGGATGATACTAAACTGGGAGGAGTGGTAGATACGCTGGAGGGGAGGGATAGGATACAGAAGGACCTAGACAAATTGGAGGATTGGGCCAAAAGAAATCTGATGAGGTTCAATAAGGATAAGTGCAGGGTCCTGCACTTAGGACGGAAGAACCCAATGCACCGCTACAGACTAGGGACCGAATGTCTAGGCAGCAGTTCTGCGGAAAAGGACCTAGGGGTGACAGTGGACGAGAAGCTGGATATGAGTCAGCAGTGTGCCCTTGTTGCCAAGAAGGCCAATGGCATTTTGGGCTGTATAAGTAGGGGCATAGCGAGCAGATCGAGGGACGTGATCGTTCCCCTCTATTCGACATTGGTGAGGCCTCATCTGGAGTAGTGTGTCCAGTTTTGGGCCCCACACTTCAAGAAGGATGTGGATAAATTGGAGAGAGTCCAGCGAAGGGCAACAAAAATGATTAGGGGACTGGAACACATGAGTTATGAGGAGAGTCTGAGGGAGCTGGGATTGTTTAGCCTGCAGAAGAGAAGAATGAGGGGGAATTTGATAGCTGCTTTCAACTACCTGAAAGGGGGTTCCAAAGAGGATGGCTCTAGACTGTTCTCAATGGTAGCAGATGACAGAACGAGGAGTAATGGTCTCAAGTTGCAGTGGGGGAGGTTTAGATTGGATATTAGGAAAAACTTTTTCACTAGGAGGGTGATGAAACACTGGAATGCGTTACCTAGGGAGGTGGTAGAATCTCCTTCCTTAGAGGTTTTTAAGGTCAGGCTTGACAAAGCCCTGGCTGGGATGATTTAACTGGGAATTGGTCCTGCTTCGAGCAGGGGGTTGGACTAGATGACCTTCAGGGGTCCCTTCCAACCCTGATATTCTATGATTCTATGATTCTTTTTTAAAAAATTACTTTTTAAACTCGTACTACAAATGCTCACAAATTCTGTTGCTAATTTTTGTGGTTTTATAGTAACCTTTTCCTATTTTGTTTAATGTTTTTTCTTGTCGGTCACTCTGTTAAAGACTCATAAAAAGCATAAAAATGACTAATTGACTACACATGGGAAACTATGAAACAGATTATACATGAAGTACTGTAATATACGCAAAGTGATAAGAGTTTTTCTTTATAATCTTTCACTTATAGTACTCTTAAGTAATACTTTCAATAGTAAATAAAAAATTCAGACCCAACATGTGGCTTAAAATTTTCTAGGAACACTATCTATTTTCACAGACAAATATACACAAAGATAGAGTTACAGCTGAGAGTACATATCACTAATTAAAGGTAAAAATCCATTAAAGTGATTATGTAATTATCCCAAGAACAAATATTCTAAATTTCATGGATTTATAGGTAAGGATAAACTCAAAAGAAACCCAAACATGTTAAAGTATAAAAATGCTGTTAAGGCATCAAAGCAATCTTAAATCTGCCCTGTAGTGATGTCACACAATAACCATACAATTATGACTGCTGCATATTAGTGCTAGAATTAAACTGATATCTAAAGGCACATTAGATTTTTTTCATATTTTTCCTCATGATGTCACTACAAGATAGAACTAAGTTGTTTAGGTGTCTTAACTATGCACCCATCTTTTCTGACCCAGAATCTACAACCGGTTCTGTGTATCTGTCCTGCAACTAAAATCCAGCAATCCTTTGCAGGTGGTCTAACATTTGACGGTCTAACACTTTACCCTTGTAGCAGGCCCTTGCATGTGGGCATGTGTGGGTGGTACCTGACTGTGGGTGCCACAAATGTAGCAATGGAAGCAGCTGCCACCCTCCATATGTGCCCCATTGAAAGCATCTTTCCTCCTTTTTCGGTTACAGGTGGTTGTAGTAAGAACCATTTTGCTAGACCATAACAGCAAACCAGTTTGGTTGCTCTTCCACCTTCTGAAAACAATTAAGGGCTTTATTAGCTCACAAATGTACCACTTTATCTAGATTGCTACAGTTAAAGTAATATAACCTCCTCAGTGTGGACACAATTATACCAGTACATAAGTATTTATATCAGTATAGCTTATCTACATAAGGGAAAGGGTATATGCTATACCAGCATAAGGTACATTTGTACCACTATAATTGTACACATGCTACTGCAGTGACCACAAAAAACACGAACAAAAAACAAAAACAAAAATCATACCCTAGCTTATAGACCAGACCTAAGTCTATGGCTTTATATATACGAAAAAGGATATCGTAACTCAAAATTTTAAGTGGTTTGTTTCCATTTTCTGGAACCCAAACCCAAACTTCTGGCTTATCCAATGGACCTGTAGGTGCAGAAATCCAAGAATGAGAGCCAGATGATTTAGAGAAAGAGGAGGCATAGACAGTTGGAGATATAAAAAGAGGGAAAAAAAGAGTAACTGTAACGGGACAAATTGACATGCAAGGAAAACATGTTTATGGCAAGGAAAAAATCATACCTTTAGAATTTTCTATTTCTGTATGTGTACCTACAAGAGTGGCAAAGTTGGGAAAGCAAAACACATTTTTCACATCAAGTACTTTTTTCTAACAAAAAATGCAGCAACTGAACATTCCATAACGATCATTCAGCTGAGGAACGTTTAGCACAAGGTAAAACTGTTGCAAGCAAACAGCTTGAAGGGGGGAAAAGAAAAGTTGAGAATAATGAAAATGATAGTCCACAAAGTACTTAGTATAGTTTAACACTTCACAGAATTGAAGATACATCTTGTTAAAAAATATTGTTGCGTACACCACCACAGTTAGAAACAAAACTATTTTTATTATCACTGGATCACAAGTAAGAGATTTGTTAACTCCAAAGTCTCAGGAATTGTTCATCTCCACTGCCATCTTTGTTGCCCATAAATACTGCTTTTCAATATGTTTGTAGTATTTTAAGGCATTCAAAATACTTGTGAAAAACCTATGGAAACTAGTAGGCTTTTTTGGGTTTCCTTTAGAGTTATGTAGTTAATTTCTACAGCTACATGCTGGTTATGGAGGAAACAGCTGTAGAATGGAATTTGCTTGGCTGCATTGTCAGATATGTAGGCAGAGTTAACAATGGCAGTCGTGTATGGGAGATGTGCCAAAACATGTCCATAACTCCTTTTTTCTACTTCGCAATGTTATGGAGGAATTGGCAGACACTATACAATAAGGATAAGTCTGTTTTTCCAGTCAAAAACAGACTTTAAATCCCTCTTAGACATGCCAAGTGTAAAACTGGTTGTGTTTAACATCATTTATTCTAAAGGCATAGATTGAATTTTGGGGAAATCTGAAGTTAATTTAAAGTTGGTGAAATATTATAAACATGTCTATTGTTATGGAGATAACCAAACCAGACAGACAATCGCTATCCAAAAGAATAAATGGACACAAATCAGACATCAAGAATTATAACTTTCAACGACCAGTTGGAGAACACTTCAACCTCCCTGGTCACTTAATTTCAGACCTAAAAATTGCAATTCTCCAACAAAAAAAACTTCAAAAACAGACTCCAACGAGAAACTGCAGAATTGGAATTAATTTGCAAACTGGACACTATTAAATTAGGCTTGAATAAAGACTGGGATTGGATGAGTCATTACACAAAGTAAAACTATTTCTCCACACTAATGTTTTTTGTCAACTATATGAAATGGGCCATCCTGATTATAACTACAAAAGGTTTTTTTTCTCCTGCTAATAATAGCCCATCTTAATTAATTGATCTCATTACAGTTGGTATGGCAACACCCATTTTTTCATGTTCTCTGTGTGTATATATATATATATATATATATATATCTTCCTACTGTATTTTCCACTGCATGCATCCGATGAAGAGGGTTTAAGCCCACGAAAGCTTATGCCCAAATAAATTTGTTAGTCTCTAAGGTGCCACAAGTACTCCTCATTATTTTGCTGATACAGCCTAACATGGCTACCACTCTGAAACAAAGTAAATTAGTGTTCTCTTTTTCTAAAAGCACTGAACATTGTTATGAACACACTAAACCTCTGTGGCTGATTAAAATAATGTGAAGGGGAAAGGAGTCCAGGAGAGCTGGCTGTATTTCAAGGAATCCCTGTTGAGGTTACAGGGACAAACCATCCCGATGAGTCGAAAGAATAGTAAATATGGCAGGCGACCAGCTTGACTTAACAGTGAAATCCTAGCGGATCTTAAACATAAAAAAGAAGCTTACAAGAAGTGGAAGGTTGGACATATGACCAGCGAAGAGTATAAAAATATTGCTCGGGCATGTAGGAATGAAATCAGGAGGGCCAAATCGCACCTGGAGCTGCAGCTAGCAAGAAATGTCACGAGTAACAAGAAGGGTTTCTTCAGGTCTGTTGGCACAAGAAGAAAGTCAAGGAAAGTGTGGGTCCCTTACTGAATGAGGGAGGCAACCCAGTGACAGAGGATGTGGAAAAAGCTAATGTACTCAATGCTTTTTTTGCCTCTGTCTTCACTAACAAGGTCAGCTCCCAGACTGCTGCGCTGGGCATCACAACATGGGGAGTAGATGGCCAGCCCTCTGTGGAGATAGAGGTGGTTAGGGACTATTTAGAAAAGCTGGACGTGCACAAGTCCATGGGGCCGGACGAGTTGCATCCGAGAGTGCTAAAGGAATTGGCGGCTGTGATTGCAGAGCCATTGGCCATTATCTTTGAAAACTCGTGGCGAACGGGGGAAGTCCCGGATGACTGGAAAAAGGCTAATGTAGTGCCCATCTTTAAAAAAGGGAAGGAGGAGGATCCTGGGAACTACAGGCCAGTCAGCCTCACCTCAGTCCCTGGAAAAATCATGGAGCAGGTCCTCAAAGAATCAATCCTGAAGCACTTACATGAGAGGAAAGTGATCAGGAACAGTCAGCATGGATTCACCAAGGGAAGGTCATGCCTGACTAATCTAATCGCCTTCTATGATGAGATTACTGGTTCTGTGGATGAAGGGAAAGCAGTGGATGTATTCAAGTTGCAGTGGGGGAGGTTCAAGTTGCAGTGGGGGAGGTTTAGATTGGATATTAGGAAAAACTTTTTCACTAAGAGGGTGGTGAAACACTGGAATGCGTTACCTAGGGAGGTGGTAGAATCTCCTTCCTTAGAGGTTTTTAAGGTCAGGCTTGACAAAGCCCTGGCTGGGATGATTTAACTGGGAATTGGTCCTGCTTTGAGCAGGGGGTTGGACTAGATGACCTTCTGGGGTCCCTTCCAACCCTGATATTCTATGATTCTATGATTCTATTGTTTCTTGACTTTAGCAAAGCTTTTGACACGGTCTCCCACAGTATTCTTGTCAGCAAGTTAAAGAAGTATGGGCTGGATGAATGCACTATAAGGTGGGTAGCAAGTTGGCTAGATTGTCGGGCTCAATGGGTAGTGATCAACAGCTCCATGTCTAGTTGGCAGCCGGTGTCAAGTGGAGTGCCCCAGGGGTCGGTCCTGGTGCCGGTTTTGTTCAATATCTTCATAAATGATCTGGAGGATGGTGTGGATAGCGCACTCAGCAAATTTGCGGATGATACTAAACTAAGAGGAGTGGTAGAATCATAGAATCATAGAATATCAGGGTTGGAAGGGACCCCAGAAGGTCATCTAGTCCAACCCCCTGCTCAAAGCAGGACCAATTCCCAGTTAAATCATCCCAGCCAGGGCTTTGTCAAGCCTGACCTCAAAAACCTCAGTAGATACGCTGGTAGATACGCTGGAGGGCAGGGATAGGATACAGAGGGACCTAGACAAATTGGAGGATTGGGCCAAAAGAAATCTGATAAGGTTCAATAAGGATAAGTGCAGGGTCCTGCACTTAGGACGGAAGAACCCAATGCACAGCTACAGACTAGGGACCGAATGGCTAGGCAGCAGTTCTGCGGAAGAGGACCTAGGGGTGACAGTGGACGAGAAGCTGGATATGAGTCAGCACTGTGCCTTTGTTGCCAAGAAGACCAATGGCATTTTGGGATGTATAAGTAGGGGCACAGTGAGCAGATCGAGGGAAGTGATCGTTCCCCTCTATTCGGCATTGGTGAGGCCTCATCTGGAGTAGTGTGTCCAGTTTTGGGCCCCACACTACAAGAAGGATGTGGATAAATTGGAGAGTGTCCAGCGAAGGGCAACAAAAATGATTAGGGGTCTGGAACACATGACTTATGAGGAGAGGCTGAGGGAACTGGGATTGTTTAGCCTGCAGAAGAGAAGAATGAGAGGGGATTTGATAGATGCTTTCAACTACCTGAGAGGTGGTTCCAGAGAGGATGGTTCTAGACTATTCTCAGTGGTAGAAGAGGACAGGACAAGGAGTAATGGTCTCAAGTTGCAGTGGGGGAGGTTTAGGTTGGATATTAGGAAAAAACTTTCACGAGGAGGGTGATGAAACACTGGAATGCGTTACCTAGGGAGGTGGTAGAATCTCATTCCTTAGAAGTTTTTAAGGTCAGGCTTGACAAAGCCCTGGCTGGGATGATTTAATTGGGGATTGGTCCTGCTTTGAGCAGGGGGTTGGACGAGATGACCTCCTGAGGTCCCTTCCAACCCTGATATTCTATGATTCTATGTCTTTGTTTCAGTGACTTAAATATGTAGTAATCTGGAATGATTACTTTATGAAGGCTTAAGAGTACATTTAAAATATAAAGTCAGTTTAGAAATACTGATTAAGAAAATGTAAAACAGAAGAGCTGCATCATGTATTCCATAATATTTAATGTTGTATTCAGCAGGACAACTGACTTGCCTTTCCTACAAAGTTTTTGCAAATAAATCTCTGACAAACTTCAGGGTATATCAAAATACCTGTGACTGACACTTTTTATTCACAAATTTAGTGCTTTTAATTAGGTACCTTCTGCATGTCCAATCCTCACCATCTGGCATGCAGTGGAAAACATGCTCCATTTTGTTTTGAAAAAAACATTCTTCTGCAATTTCTTTCTAATGTCCTTTGCTTCATTTGGGTTCAGGGATTTGGCTGGAAGGGGATGAGCAGAGAGGGGGAGGGAAGAGAGGAGCAAGACAGTGGGGGCGGGGGAGCCTGGGACAGAGCTGGGGTGGAGTATGGGTGGGGCCACAGGCAGAAGAGGTGGGCTGGGGAGCTAGACTCCCCAAGCAGCAGCTTCACCCACTGCCCATGACAGCAGCTAAGAGCGGGTCAGCTCCCACACACCCAGCATGCGCTGCAGTCTCCTTAGGCAGGGGCCATATTCACAGAGTCAAATGTGCTGACACCACGCATTCTGCGTGAAGGAGAGGATACGGGGGTCTCTGCGGGGAACTGTGACTCTCCGTGCACAGTGAGGCAGGCTGGGCGACTATGTCCTTGCTGCCTCGTTCCTCCCCTCCCCCCGCATAACCATTAACTGATATGTCAGTTAATGGTTATTAGTTAAGATGGTCAGAGATGCATCCCCATGCTCTGGGTGTCCCCCTCCCTCTGACTGCCAGAAGCTGGGACTGGATGACAGGGGATGGATCACTCGATAACTGCCGTTCTGTTCATTCCCTCTGAAGCATCTGGTATTGGCCACTGTCAGAAGACAGGATACCAGGCTAGATAGACCACTTGTCTGATCTGCAGTATGTCCATTCTTATGTTCTTAAGGGTGTTACTGGTTGAGTTACCTTTGATATCACAATGGTCTCAGCATGGCATAGACATACGCCTTGCTGTTGCATGCGTGTAAGTCAAAACGATTGCGAATTTAAGAACTGGATTATAACAGTCCACAAATCTGTGATTAGGACTTCTTACGGCTAATGCTGGCTATGCATTTTGCATAAGTATGACATCAATTACTTGTTTGTGAACAGAAACTATAGGAGCGATTACGCAAGCAAATGATCAGACAGCCTACCATAATGAACCTGGAAGAACATAAGCAAACAATTGCTGTGGAAGGCTGGTTTATTACGTATTTACAACAACAGAGTACTGAACACAAAGCATAATGCTGCATGTGCAGTAAGCATTAACTATATTTGAACATAATATTCTTAAATACTCAACTTACGTTTAGCCTATTTTATAATATTCTTTACTTGTTTCTAATTGTTGACTTAAAGGTTTAACCATTTAATTCCATGGTTAATGTAATGGTTTTTGTTCTTGTTTATTGTTGACAGTGCATTTCAATTTCTTTGTATTTAACTTCCTGTAGTTTATGTAAAAAAGAAAAAACTGTTTGAGCTGCACATTTCCTTTTTTTGAACTGTTCACTATATACTTTAAAGTAATCTGAATACCAGAATGAAAGCTATTTGTTTGACCTTGAAGGTTCAGTTTAAGGAGACTTATAGAAGGATTATAATAGGAAAAATTGAGATTAAATAGTGAAGATAGCCAAAGTTATTTTACAATTCCCATTTGGAATGACTACCTGCACTGAGGATTAGAGCCCTCGTGGGTAAAAGTTATTGTTGAGGCCAATAGGATATTGTTATCTCAATGTTTACAGATAAAAGGGAGAGGTATGCCCCATCACTATTTTGATAATCCCTTAACTCTCTTCCAATATTGATAGTCTTTGCTGAGAAGTGAGTTGTGACTAATAGCAGGCAGCTGAAGTGAGCTCACAAAAAACACTGTGGTATATTAATATACAGGAAAGTATCAGTAATTAAAACTAAATTACAGTACACTTGTCAGAATAAATCAGATTTTTTTTTTAAAAAGTCCAGAATTGAAATTTTTCTTACTGATCACTAGTCTAAGATCAATATTTAGAAAAGTTTTTTTGGTACATTTATCCTGGTCCACCAAAGAGTTTTTAGCTGTGAGAAGGGGTGAATTAAAGGCATTAAAACCCATTATTGTGATTACTTTCTCACCTTCTTCCCACTTTCAATTGTAACATAATTCTAGCAGCCACCCTAACAAGTTGTTTTAGAATTACGAATTTTCTGTTTAGTCAGAAAATGCATCAAGCATCTCTTGCATATGGAGATGGGATATTATTGATTTTTAATTGCTGTACTTTAAGACTCAACCATGACAATCTGTCTTCCAAATCCTACATAACCCTTTTCAGGTCCACTAGAGTCAATCATTAACCCTCAATTCCACTGTGGCAGCCACTTGAGTGGTGAGCAACTGCAGATCTCAAGTAATTTGCTTTTGCGGAGCTGCAAGCTTTGATAACTAACCCTTTCAGCAGCTGCCTCCTCTACAGAACTTGAACCCACCTTTTTGGTTTCCCCTATAATACCCACCTTTTTCATAGATTCTCAGAGTTAAGACCAGACAGATAATTAGATTACCTCCTCTGTATCGTCCATTACATTTCAACCAGTTACTCTTACATTGAGTCCAGTATAATGCATTTGGCTAAAGCGTATCTTCCAGAAAGGCATCCAGTCTTGATCTGAAGACATTAAGGGATGAAGAATCCACCAGGGTAGATGGCAATGTGTTCCAATGGTTAATCTTCCTCTATTATATTTGTGCGTGTTTCCAATTTGAATTTATCTGACTCCCAACCACTGGTTTTTGTTATGCCTTTCTCTGCTAAATTAAGAAGCCCTTTAGTATTGTCTGCGCATGAAGGTACTCATATACTGTAATCAAGTCACCTCCCAAATCCTCTTGTTGATAAAATAAGCAAATTGAACTCTAGGTCTCTCACTGTAAGACATTTCTCCAGCCCTCAAATAATGTTAGTGGCTATTTTCTGCACCCACTCCAATTTGTCAACACCCTCTTTAAAATGTTGACACCAGAACCGTACACAGTATTCCAGTATTGGTTTCACCAATGCTGTGGGATACAAAGATAAAAATAATCTTTCTACTTCTATTCACTACTCTTGTTTATACATCCAAAGATCACGTTTAGCTATTTTTGCCACAGAATCACACTAGGAGCTCATGTTCAGCTGCTTGTCCACTACAACCCCTGAACCTTTTTCAGAGTCCCTTCCTTCATTCCAGGACAGAGATCCCCATTCGGTAGGTATGGGTTACATTCCTTACATTCCTTGTTTCTAGGTGTACAACTTTTTTTAAAACTCCTTGCTGTCCCTATTCCTGCCACCCAGAGATTTTTTCCTTAGGTCTTCAGCTTCCCCTATCAATTTTCTGCATTTCAGAATTTGAAATTTATATCGACTGCTATTCCCTCTTTTTTCTATTTGCTACATATTGATTTTTTTAGCTTCCAACTCCTGCCTTTTCTTTGCTACTGAACCAGTATGGGCTTTCAGCCATTGCTGCCCTTCTTGCTTCATTGTGAAATTTTGGTTTTTGGGCTATGTCAAACTATTCAAGAACTCCAAATTTTCATTCACATTTTTTTAAGTTTTGGCCTCATAATTAATCCTGCTCATAAGTTTCCTCAGCCTTAGAAAGTTATCTCTTTTGAAGTACCAAGTAAATACATTACTGGTTGGGTCTATCCTCAAGTTGCCCATAT
The DNA here is from genome assembly GCF_965140295.1 of Lepidochelys olivacea. Classification (NCBI taxonomy): domain Eukaryota; kingdom Metazoa; phylum Chordata; order Testudines; family Cheloniidae; genus Lepidochelys; species Lepidochelys olivacea. The sequence continues at coordinate 79,319,257 of NC_140415.1, read as the reverse complement.
GTATATGTAATGTCATCAAGTCATAACCACTGGTAACTACGCAACTAGCTTCCAGTCTAGTGACTAATTCATCTTTATCCATTACAAATAGGTACAAAATAAAGTTACCTCATGTTGGGTATAATACCTTTTGTGTTAGAAAATTATCTACAGTTTTTAGAAACTTTCAGCGCCTTCCCCCAATTTCCTGATCATTGCAGTAGCTCAGAGCCTCTCCAAGTCTTTCCCTAAGCCTACATAGGCCCCAGTGCCATCCACTCCATTTGGCAAGAACTACAGGTAAAGTCCCAAGGTCACCCTATACATATATGCAGTGTAAAGATGGTCCTACCACTAGTGCTTGTATTTCCATCACCCTCCTAGCAATGTTATTGTTACTAACAAGGCTGTTTTGATGGCTAGATGGAAGAGGGAACATGTAGCTAGGAATTCAAAAAGGTGGATCCATCAAACCTGTCAGCATAATGTTGAAACTCCAAGGAGGTGGCTCCCTGTCTAGCAGATATATCTGCATAAGCACTATGTAAGAGTTACGTGTTATTATTGTGTTTCATTTCTTAAAACGGACTGTCAATGCGTATCAGTTCGACAAAGTTAAAGAAAACGTTCAATAAAAATGTAATTGCATGCATAGGAAACAAAAACTTCTGCATTCACCTTTCCTATTTTTTGGATACTTTTAATTTTTAAATTAAAAACCCTTCAATATACTTGTAATAAGTATAACATTAAAATGAATAGAAGAAAAATGTTTTAAAGCAAAAGGGTTTATAGACTATTTAAAAATTTCTTTCATGGCTTGTTTAATTTGGGCATCTATCAAAGGCCCAATCCAAACAGTCAATAATCCTTACTCTATCACAAACAGTTTTGTAGTCTAATTTTTCCCCTACAAGGTTAAGAGTTAGAACACAGAAGTGTACAATTCCTGAGTTTTCAAGTAAATCCAAATTAGCCTAAGATCTATAGAGAATATCCTGTCATAGAAAAGCATTTAAACAGCTCTTCCTCCCTTTTAAAATGGTCATTTCAGTCTCAATTTAGGTCTCAAGGCTAATAAAACTGTATACACCACTAGAAATCTAAAAGTAACTTATTTGTAAATTGCCAATAATTTTATTTCAACTCCGCTTTGCTATTTCAGTAGCATAATTTCTTGTCACACTAATACATAATTAATCTGACTATAGAAGAAAATGAACCTCACGTCAGATTTTAGAACAGAATTAGCATGCAATGTCACCTTTTGTTTTACATTAAGATGGTAAATAAATATTTACAACAACTGCAGAGTTCTTAATTGAATACAAAAAAAATCAACCTTGGTATGCAGCTGCTAAATACAACACTCATATTGAATCCCACCACTATCAAAAAATGTCCTCACAGAATTACTGCCTTGTACTAAAAAAAATCCAAACTGTCATATTAGGCCAGAATACTACACCTATAAAATTCTTCTCTTTTCTGTACTTCCACCCCTTCACCTACTCAGCAGTTAACCACTGTGGTTCTACGGGAAACTTTCAAACCTACCTTAAATTCATACTGTGAGCGTTTCTACCATCTTTGCTAATTACCAGTGTATTAAACCATGCAATCTGTGCTCATGTCCCATCTTTTATTATTTGACCTCTAACTAAAGTTATAGGACCAAACAAGACACTGTGTATGGAAAATCCACTGAGCTCCAATTACAGCCTGTACTGTGCTCCCACAAATAAGACAACTAATTCCCAAAGCAAGAAACTAATACGATGACAGGATTATAATTTTACTGAAGAACAGGAGAGGATAGGATGGAGAAAGCTGTTATAAAAATAAAAGTCTTCAGTAGCAGCAAAGGAAACTAAGAATAACGGCAAAGTAAAATTTTGTCCATACATTTTTTAAAAGTTCAATGTGTTGTGAAATTTGTTTAAGATGAAAATCATTCTGAAGGAGCTCAAGAGCTCAGATCAGCTCTCTTTAAAATGCCTCATGGCCCAAAGAGACAAGGTGGGTGAGATAATATCTTTTATTGGACCAACTTCTGTTAGTGAGAGAGAAGCTTTCAAAGTCACACACAGCTCTTCATGTCTGGGGAAGGAACTCCTAGCATCACAGCAAAACACAAGATGGAACAGATTATTCAGGAAATTAGTTAGCACATACTGTAGAGGACCATTCAAGGCAGAGCGGCCCATTTTTCCATTCATGGCCCAAACTCAGACTAATAATTTCCTTGCAAAATTAGAACCATAAGTAGAACAAAACAGTAAAGGGCTATATCCATTTTGAGACAGACAAGCGTTAACCCATATTTTTGGGTCTAAATTTGGCTTAGGTTCCATCTACATTAGACAAGACAAACTGCAGTAGAGACTAGCCTAGAGGGCCAAATTTACTATAATAATAATTTTGTACAATGAATTCTGAAGTAATTGCATTTTTAAAATGTATTTATAATTTCAAGAGTCAAACCCTGCTATAACAAGCTCTATAAAATTCGGGGGGGCAGAGGGGGGAATTAATGTTAATTTTAAAAAGGAAGAATCAAGTAGAAGCACACATCAAAAGTACCACATCGCTTATCTTGAAAGTAGCTATATTTTACTTGTTGTATGCAAAAAGGGAATCTGAGGAATTTCTTTTAAAAACACAACAGACTGGAAGTACCGACAACAAGCAGAGAAATAAACTGCCACATCAGTAACATTCCTTCTATTTATAGTTTTTATTGGATTTTATTTGTAAAGGTAACAGCTAACCAAATAAGTATTTGAATTCTGTTCCTACAGATTTATGTGGACATAAGCTTTGGTGGGTAAAAACTCCCACTTCTTCAGATGCATGGAATGAAAATTACAGATGCAGACATAAATATACTGATACTGAAGAGAAGACAGTTACCTTACAAGTGGAGAACCAGTGCTGAGAAGGCCAGTACAGCCAGGGTGGATGTGTCAATACCAGGACAGGGAACCAGAGAAACCACAAACACAGAAACACTAACCCAGGAACCAACCCCTGTAATAAACCCTGTTGCCTACTCTGTCCTCATATCTACTCTAGTGACACCATCAGAGGACCCAACCACATGAGCCACACCACCAGGGACTCATTCACCTACACATCTACTACGGTGATATATGCCAACACGTGCCAGCAGTGCCCCTCTGCCATGTACATTGGCCAAACCGGACAGTCTCTAGGTAAAAGAATAAATGGACACAAATCAGACATCAGGAATGGTAACATACAAAAGCCAGCAGAACACTTCAGTCTCCCTGGACATTCAATAACAGATTTAAAAGTAGCCATACTTCCAAAAAAAACAAAAAACAAAAAAACAAAAACAAAACTTCACAAACAGACTTCAAAGAGAAACTGCAGTAGAGCTACAATTCATTTGCAAATTTAATATCATTAATTTGGGCTTGAATAGGGACTGGGAATGGCTGGCTCACAACAAAAGCAATTTTTCCTCACTTGGTATTGACCCCTCCTCGTCAACTATTGGGAGTGGACCACATCCACCCTGACTGTATTGGCCTTCTCAACACTGGTTCTCTAGTTGTAAGGTAACTCTCTTCTCTTCACGTGTCAGTATATCTATATCTGCATCTGTAATTTTCACTCCATGCATCTGAAAAAGTGGGGGTTTTACCTATGAAAGCTTACGCTCAAATAAATCTGTTAGTCTTTAAGGTGCCACCGGACTCCTTGTTGTTTTCGTGGATACAGACTACATGGTTACCCCTGTGATAATTGTGTTCCTAGTGACTCATCTACAATACCAAGTCTTCTCTGTAAACCACAGTATAAATTTACAGCCTCACAGAAATGTTTTTGAGTAAAAGTGAATGCTATACTAGCCTTGTTAATAATGCACACAATACCAAGAGCCCAGCCTCCTGGAATAAAAATTGCACATATTATGACAAATTTATACATCTAAAGAAAGAACATTAATGGTTCAAACAATTGATACAAGTTTGTCCCAAATAAAGCTAATCATAAAAACTAACCTAGTGGGAATCAGTACATGGATTACAACAGTGGTTCTCAAACTTTTGTGTTGGTGACCTCTTTCACACAGCAAGCCTCCAAGTGGGACCCCCCGCCCCCATTAAAAACACTTTTAAAAAAATATTTAACACTATTATAAATACTGGAGGTGAAGTGGGGTTTGGGGTGGAGGCTGACCCGTAATAAACTCGTGACCTCCTAAGAGGTCACGACCCCCAGTTTGAGAACTCCTGGACTACAGTCAGGTACTTTTTCACTCAGCCAATCATTTATTTTGAAGTATCTTTAATATAAATGTTCCATGTCCTAGGACATATACTGACATGCTATAAAAGTATTTTCCCCATAAAACTGTGTTTACATACGAAAACTAAGTTTATTCTTAACTACTGAGATGAGACTTGCTAACTCCATAATTTATTCCTACAAATTTCTTGTCTTTAAAACAAGATTTTTTTGGTAGAAATGTACATAGCGTGCCTGGATTAGAAGGGATCATAAGGAATTTACCATCTGAAGGTGTGTCAAATATAAAAGGAAGGGTAAACACCTTTAAATCCCTCCTGGCCAGAGGAAAAACCCTTTCACCTGTAAAGGGTTAAGAAACTAAGATAACCTCGCTGGCACCTGCCCAAAATGACCAATGAGGAGACCAGATACTTTCAAAGCTGGAGGGGGTGGAAACAAAGAGTCCTCTCTGTCCCTGTGATGCTTTTGCCGGGACCAGAGCAGGAATGCAGGTCAGAATTCCTGTAAAGAGTTAGTAAGCAATCTAGTTAGATATGCATTAGATTCTTTGTTTAAATGGCTGATAAAATAAGTTGTGCTGAATGGAATGTATATTCCTGTTTTTGTGTCTTTTTGTAACTTAAGGTTTTGCCTAGAGGGATTCTCTATGTTTTGAATCTGACTACTCTGTAAGGTATTTCCCTTCCTGATTTTACAGAGGTTTTTCTTTTACTTTTTCTTTAATTAAAATTCTCCGTTAAGAACCCGATTGCTTTTTCATTGTTCTTAAGTTCCAAGGGTTTGGGTCTGTGTTCACCTATGCAAATTGTTGAGGATTTGTATCAAGCCTTCCCCAGGAAAGGGGGTGTAGTGCTTGGGGGGATATTTTTGAGGGGGAGACATTTCCAAGTGGGCACTTGCCTGTTATTTTTGTGAGATGCTTGATGGTGGCAACATAAACGTTGAAGGACAAAAGGTAAAAGTTTGTACCTTGGGGAAGTTTTAACCTAAGCTGGTAAGAATAAGCTTAGGGGGTCTTTCATGCAGGTCCCCACATCTGTACCATAGAGTTCAGAATGGGGAAGGAACCTTGACAAGGTGTGACAATGATTTCCACTTTCAGTAATCTGACTATGGCTTCCCTAAGTTTGTAGTAAAAAACTTATGAAAACAGCCACATTATACTATATTTGCGTTATTAAACATTGCATTGGAGTAGTTTTGTGAAAGCCCCTGGTTAAAAAATTGTCCTTTGGTCACCATGAAGCAGAATCTTTTACTAGAAATCATATGTCTATGTCTCTTTTTCTTAAAATGATAACCATGAAAAAGCAAACTGAAGTAGACATTTACATGGGTTGAAGGAAATTTGTAGTGCTTCATAACAGTCCTTAACATTTTGGCAGCAAGAAGCTGGGGATCTGACACCCAAAACGTAAAATAAATCAATTAAGTTTGGGGTCCTTCCCAAGTACTAACTCTCTAATCCACTGCAAAATCCTGGGGATAGTTTTATGCACAGTGGAATGACCACCACACGAATCAATCAGTTATACTGGAGAAGAGGGAGGTGTACAAAAAGTTATTTCACAAGTCCACCCCAAACTGCTACATTTATTAACACTTATTAACATTTTCAGCCCTTTCTGGGGCTGAGACTAAGAGAATCATGGAAATGTAAGACTGGAAAGGACCTTGAGAGCTCAAGTCCAGCTCCCCATGCTGAGTCGGAACCAAGTAAACCTGGATCATACCTGACAGGTGACTGCTCAACCTATTTTTAAAAATCTCCAAAGATGCGGATTCCACACTTCCCTTGGAGGTCTACTCCAATGCTTAACTACCCTTTTAAAGTTTTTCCAAATAGCCTAAGTCTCCCTTGCTGCACAGTACTTCTCATCCTATCTCCTCTGGACATGGCAAACGATTACCCTCCTCTTTATAACAGCCCTTAACATATTTGAAGACTGTTCGCAGTTTCCCCTCAGTCTTCTTTTCTCAAGGCTAAACATGCCCTTTTTTAACCTTTCTTCATAGGTCAGGTTTTATAACACTTATTTTTTGTTGTTCTCCTATGAGTTCTCTGCAATTTGTCCATATCTTTCCTAAAGTGCAGTGCCCATAATAGGACACAGTACTCCAGCTCAGGCCTGATCATTGTGGAGTAGAGTCAGTGGGACAATTACCTCATGTTTTCTATATGACACTGCTGTTAATACATCCCAGAAAGATAAAAACTTTTTTCACAACCGCATCATATTGTTGACTCCTATTCCAATTGTGAGCCACTATAAAACCCTAGATCTTTTTCTACAGTTCTACCACTTAGCTAGTTATTACCCATTTTGTAATTGTGCCTTCGATTTTTCCTTCATAAGTATAGTATTTGCACTTGTCTTTATTCAAATTATCTTATTGATTTCAGACAAGTTCTCCAATTTGTCAATTTGAACACTAGTCCGGTCATCCAAAGTATTTGCAATCCCTCCAAATTTGGTGCCACCCCAAAATTTTATAAATATAGTCTCCACTCCATTGTCCAAGTCATTAATGAAAATATTGAACAGTAACAGATGCAGGACTGACCCCTGCAGGATCCGACTGGATACATCCTCCTAATTTGACAGCAAACCACTGAATCTTTGAATAGTCTTTCAACCAGTTATGCACCCAACTTATAATCATTTCATCTAGAGGACATTCTCATCAGCAAACTAGGAAAGTGTGATGTGGGACTGTGTCAAAAGCCTTACTAAAATCAAGATATATCACCTCTACTGTTTCCTCCCTGCCCCATCTACTAGGCCAGAGATCCTGTCAAAGAAGGAAATAAGGTTGATTTGACATTATTTGACAAATTCATATTGGCTATTCCTTATAACCCTGGTAGCTTTTAGGTGCTTACAAATTGATTGTTTAATCATTTGTTCCAGCATCTTACCAAGCACTGAAGTTAGGCCAACTGATCTATAATTCCCTAGGTCTATTTTATTTCCCTTTTTAGAGATGGGTACTATATTTGCCCTAAAGCAGTCATCTAAGACCTCACCCTTCCCTCACCCCCTCTGAGTTCTCAAAGATAATTGCTAACAGTTGCAAGATTGCTTCAGCTAGTTCTTTAAGTACCCTATGATGAATTTTTATCAGGCACTATTGACTTAGATGCATCTAACTTATCTAAATATTCTTTAATCTGTTCTTTCCCTAATTTGGCTTGTATTGTATGTCCCTTGCTAGGTGCGACTAATTTTGTGCCACAGACTTTCTGATTTGCTCCCTACATGCTTCTGCAATTCTTTTGTATTCTTCCTTAGCAATTTGCCCATGTTTCCACTTTTTGTAGGGTTTTTTTTTTTTTAAATTTTCAGGTCAAAAAGAGTTGATGGAGCCAAATTAATCTCTAATTATTCTTCCTCTCTTTCATCAGAATAATTGGCAGTTGTGCATTTAATATCGTTTCCTTGAGAAACTGCCAGCTCTCTAGAACATATCTTCCCCCTTAGATTTTCTTCCCAGAAGAGGCTACCTACTAGTTCTCTGAGTTTGTTAAAATCTGCTTCTTTGAAGTCCATTGTCCTTATTCTGCTGCTCTCACTCCTTCCTTTCCTTAGGATCATGAAGTGTGTCAATCATGATCACTTTCCCGGAAACTGCCTTTCACCTTCAGATTCGCTACCAATTCCTTCCTGTTGGTCAAAAATTAAGTCTAAAATGGCTGTCCCCCAATTCCTCCCCCCCCCTTCTGAAATGAGACACTGCCCCCTAATACATTCCAAGAATTGATCAGATCCTTATACTTTTCTAACAGATGTCTGGGTAGTTAAATCCCCCTGTTAATACCAGGTCTTACATTTTAGATATTTCTATTTGTTCTGGAAATGCCTCCTCCTCCTCCTGATTTGGTGGTCTACAGCAGACTCCCTACTATAACGTCGTCCTTATTTTTGACCTTTTATCTTTATCAACAGACATTCAACTGGTCTGCTTCAACTCATTCTAGACCTCAGATCAAGTGTACCGTATATACTCGTTCATTAGCTCGTTCGTTTCTAAGCCAACCCCCCAAGATGGATAGGTAAAAGTAGTAAAAACTGTATGACCCTTTCATAAGCCAACCCTATATTTCACTGGTTGACAAACTTTGGCTCCCAGCCCGCCAGGGTAAGCCGCTGTCGGGTTGGGACATTTTGTTTACCTGGCTCACCAATTCCCACAGCTCCCATTGGCTGGGAATGGTGAACCACGGCCACAGGGAACTGAGGGGCTCCATACCTTCAGACGCTCCAGGTAAACAAAACGACAATGTATTAGATATTCAATTCAATGATTTCGTAGTGTTTAAAATAATCACATTTTGGTGTAGACCCGTTTATAACCTGACCCCCGCTCTTTGATGCGTCACTTTTTTACCAAAAATATTTGGCTTATGAACAAGTATATATGGTATGTATTCTCAACCTATACTACAATATCTCTTTCCTTTTTCCCCTCCCTGTCCTTCCTGAACAAGCCATCTCTCTCTATACCAATAGTCCAGTCATGAGACTGCCAAGTCTCAGTGATACCAATTAAATCATAATTTAGCTTATGCACTAATACTTCCAGTTCTTCCTGTTTACTGACCACACTCCTTGCATTTGTGCCTAGACAACTAAGATGTTGAGCAGATTCTCCCACTGTTTTCCCTCTTGTTGCTCCTACAGCACTATTGTAATTTGCCAGGTCTTTCCCAGAATCTACCCCTTTTTTAGACTTATCTGTAGGCCTTTGTCACCTTGCTCCTTTGAACCTAGTTTAAAACCCTCCTCATCAAGTTCATGAGTCAGTGTCCAAAGATGGCTTTCCCCTTCTTGGTCACATGGATCCCATATCTTCCCAGCAGTCGTCCTTTCCAGAACAGCATCCCATGACTGAAGAAGCCTAAGCTGAACGCTGCTCACACAGGCAGCTATCGTGGCATATGGACCCCTAACATTGCAGTCGCAACTGCCACCAGGGGAACGCCCGCTCTGCACCAGTGACCAGTACTGCTAAGAGCACACGCTTCCCCCTTCCAGTTGCAAAGAAAAACAGGAAGGGTCATACTCTCCAACTAGCCCCCTGAAGGGCCTATTTCCCTACTGGCCACTTCGCTAGGCACCAGAAGGAACCCGTTTTCGATCCACCCATCCTCTCTATAGCCAACAGGTCAGGCAACCTAAAATTTTACCTGTCAATTACTGGTTATCAATTAATTGGTTACTGATGGACAAATTATTGATCATTCACTTATCTACACTAGCCTTTTAAAATACAAATAGACAAGCTAAACATTGCATTAAGACATTAAGTGGAAGAAAAATACTCAGCTGTTTAACAGCTTCAAACTATGTTTATTCCTATTATTCAAAATGTTTTTAATTTTTAATAGAGAAGTGGGAGGATATTAATTCCTATTATAAGCAAGGTCCTTTTGGGTAATAAACAAGATATTTAACCAAAGGATTTCAGGAACATGTTCAAAAAATGAGCATATCTGCTACATAGTATTTAACAGCAATCTAGCTGAAGGTAGCTTTTAACAACATGTAGTGTCAAATCTATAAATAAACTACTGCCTCTCAACTGAGGAAGGATTTACACAATTGAGAATTTTCTTTAAATCCCAGTAAAGGGATATCAGCTAAACACAAACAGTAATTAATCATAGAATCATAGAATATCAGGGTTGGAAGGGACCCCTGGAGGTCATCTAGTCCAACCCCCTGCTCGAAGCAGGACCAATTCCCCAGTTAAATCATCCCAGCCAGGGCTTTGTCAAACCTGACCTTAAAAACCTCTAAGGAAGGAGATTCTACCACCTCCCTAGGTAACGCATTCCAGTGTTTCACCACCCTCTTAGTGAAAAAGTTTTTCCTAATATCCAATCTAAACCTCCCCCACTGCAACTTGAGACCATTACTCCTCGTTCTGTCATCTGCTACCATTGAGAACAGTCTAGAGCCATCCTCTTTGGAACCCCCTTTCAGGTAGTTGAAAGCAGCTATCAAATCCCTCCTCATTCTTCTCTTCTGCAGGCTAAACAATCCCAGCTCCCTCAGCCTCTCCTCATAAGTCATGTGTTCTAGACCCCTAATCATTTTTGTTGCTCTTCGCTGGACTCTCTCCAATTTATCCACATCCTTCTTGTGGTGTGGGGCCCAAAACTGGACACAGTACTCCAGATGAGGCCTCACCAATGTCGAATAGAGGGGAACGATCACGTCCCTCGATCTGCTTGCTATGTCCCTACTTATACATCCCAAAATGCCATTGGCCTTCTTGGCAACAAGGGCACACTGCTGACTCATATCCAGCTTCTCGTCCACTGTCACCCCAGGTCCTTTTCCGCAGAACTGCTGCCTAGCCATTCGGTCCCTAGTCTGTAGCGGTGCATTGGATTCTTCCATCCTAAGTGCAGGACCCTGCACTTATCCTTATTGAATGTATGTATATTGTATTGTATATATATTGTATATATGTATTAATGTATAGGAGGCAACATGTATATAGTATATAAGAAATGAGTTATGTCACTCATCTTGTAGCTTTTCCCATGAAACTCTATCCTGCTGTATGCCTTATACGGTATTAGACAAAAATTATATTAAAAGAACATTAAGGCTACAAAGTCAAATGCTCAAAAGGTACGAAATGCCAAAATTAAGGTCATCTGTACAACTTTACTTCAGTCCGCTTGCACATACGCATGACACACTTTGCCAACAATCATGTAGGAGGTGTCCAGCTGAACCAGGGAGAATACTTTGCTCTGCTGGGTCTTACTCTAGTGCCTTAAACATAAAAGACAACATTCCTTTCTACTTGCAACCCTCTATCTCATTCATTGTCCATCTTGTGCACAGAATGAAACAGGGATCCGACAGAACAAATAGTGTAATCATGTAATATTAAAGACAATACTGTAATGCATGTGAACAAAGGGTCTGAATTAAGACTGAATGGCAGACTTTATTCTCTTAATATATTCTTTTCTGTAAGATGACAGAGTGGAACACCTTTTTACCAAAGCCATTAGCAGAAGCTTATGTATAGCATGTCAAATTTGCAGAAGTTATGAACAAACTAACCCAGTGGCTGCTCTACAGATCTTTGTATGCTGTGTAAGATATTCCAGCCCAGGAAGCTATTATCACTCTAAGGTTATGTCTCCACCATGAGTTAGGGATGGGATTCCCTGCTCAAATAGACATACTCCTGCTTACTCACAGCTGATCCAGCATGCTAAAAATAGCAGAGTACCCATGGTAGCATGGGCAGTCGCAACATGTGCTAGCATCCCCAAGCACAAACCCACCTGAACCCAGTGGGTACACAAGGGGCGGCTAGCACAGTGACACAGCTTCCACCGACTGTGCTTTCGCGGCTACACTATTATTCTTAGAATGCTATCTCAGATGAAAGCTAGCACCAGTATGTCTATGAGCTGGGACTCTCACCCCTAGTTTGTAGCGCAGATGTAGCCTAAGACTAGGCTGTCAGGTTTTATGCTGGGGAGATTCTCAGACTTTTAAGCCTCATGAATACATCTCAACCATCTTGAAATAGATTTTTAAGTACTTTTGCTCACGTGCTGGATAATAAAGAACAAACAGAAGGTTGGAATGCATTCTCAGGGTTCTGCAGACACCCAAGATTAAGCCAGGGATCATTGTTCCCTCTAAGCTGTGCGCGTGCGCACACAGATCCTAAATGCCGCGCACACGGCAAAACAGCACGCACAACAATTTGCACAGAAGAAATTTTTTGCGCACACGGCCTGACAAAAATTAGAGGGAACATTGCCAGGGACGGAATCAAATGGTTTGAGACAAAAGAAGGGTGCACAACTTCTTGGATTCTATGAAAAATATATTAAACACAAGGTCACCTTTTCACCGATCCTCGACGGACAGCAGATGTTATTGCTATCAGACAGGCCACATGAAGAGAAATACAAGCAAGCTTTTCTGAGAGGTTTGAATAGGTGTCCAGTTAGGGCATTAAGAACCAAGCTGAAGTTCCATGGAGGAACTCAATGAATCCAGGAGTGGGAGAGAGGGGTTGGGAAACAGAGACTAATGATGCAACTCTGAAAAAGAATCTGATACCTGCATTCAATTAAATCCTTCTGCATGCAGCACTCAATATACAAAATTACCATAGCTACTTGACATGTTAAGGGGGAAACTATGACAATTGTGTTCAGGCAATCTAACATCTGAGATGTAGAAGTCTACTGTGAAACATGAAATTTTCTGAACCATCGTTCGAACTTCGTATTCTGAGGAAAGAAAAATTGGTAGAAACTTTTTTACACATGACACGAGACAACACCCTCTAAATATACTATTTTCCTACTCGTGCAAGTCCCTCAAAAACCAGGAAGGTACTCTGGCCGATAATTTGATCAGAGACAGCAGATCTTGCTTTAGAGAGTTTGTGAAGTTGTATAAGCCATGTTGAAAATACCAGAAAACCAAGGCATCCTTAGCCAAAACAGAACTACTGAAGTTACCATTGTCTTTTCATTCCAGGTCTTCTGGATGACTCTTGGTAGTTGTGACAGAGGCTCCTCAGAAAAGGGTCCCCTGTTCTGTGCAAAAACCTCTCATCTCAGACCTAACGAACTCACTACACCAAATGTGTTGTGCAGGATATTTATCCATAAAGAGTAGCATGTAAGGCTGTGGTGGGTAACCTGCGGCCTGCGGGCTGCATGCGGCCCATCAGGGTAATCCGATTGCAAGCCGCGAGACATTTTGCTGATGTTGATCATCCGTAGGCACAGCCCCCCGCAGCTCCCAATGTCTGCGATTCTCTGTTCCCAGCCAATGGGAGCCGCAGGAAGCGTCAGCCAGCACATCCCTGCAGCCATGCCTGCGGACGGTCAAAGTCAGCAAAATGTCTCGCGGCCTGAAACCAGATTACCCTGATGGGCTGCATGTGGCCCACGGGCCACAGGTTGCCCATCACTGATGTAAGGTATATAGTTTATATAGGTATATAGTATAGTAAAAAAGTATCTTAATGGTCTTCAAGTAAAAGTTAGTCACTGGAGGATAATGTATTTTGGTAATAGCTCATTCACACAAAAAGAAGTTGTCACTCCTCTCTGTTTAGCCAGTGATTTAATGCAAGGCTCAGTTGTCTAACCTTGTTCCATCTCAAGACTATGAATGGAAAAAACTATCACAGGCAACTGCAAACAAGCAAAGCCACAAGGCGGTAAAAAAAGGAACATTACAGACAGAAGTTCGCCTTGTCTATGAAAAAAAGACTGTTTCCGTATAAAAGGAGGGAGGAAAGATTTACTCTGAGGAGATGTCTTGCAGGATCAGGTATATTCTCACAAAAAACTGGTTCCTCGTTCCTGAGAAGACAGCCAGCTGTACAACTGATCTTCTGGGGTGAGGGGTAGGGAGAACCTAGTTTATTAGACAGGAAAAGTGACTATTAATCAGTGTAGACCTAGGTTTCAGTTTTATTATTTTGGTTTATATTTTAACTATTAGTTACCACCATTCTTCTGTTCCTAGTTAACTTTCTATTCTTTCTTTAATAAAGCTACTTTTGTTTTATTGTAAGTGCTTGAAAATGCTATGTGGTTTACAGGACCAGTGCTTTAAGGTAAAACTAACAGACTGGGGCACACTGTTCCTTTGGAGGCAAAGAAGCTGGGATTTCTGAAAGTAGCCAGGATATCATAGGGAAACAACTGAAAGGGACTTGGGGACCAAAGGACACATATTGTTAACCTGCAAAAGCAAACACAGGGCTTATGTAGCCCAGAGGAGAGTACTTGAGTGACTAAAAGACTGGTGGTGCTAGGAAGTTGATATCTAGCTAAACATAGGCAAGACTCCCTCAGGCTGGAGGTAGGAGGCTATAAGGGGTCTCATAGTACTGGCTTTCCTGAGATTGATCACAGTAGTACAGGGAAAGGAGGAAAAGTTACACAGACCTTTCGGCCACCTCTGGGGAGAGCATTTTTATCTGGTCCTTCGATCCCTCTTTACAGAAATATGCGGTAATCCCGTGATTGATGGGTGACGCAGATATGACCATCTTTGGAGCATCAAACATGCTCACCAAGAGCTAACATACCTCTGGATGAAGACTCCACTCTCCCTCATCTAGTTCTTCTCTGCTAAGTCAGTTGGCAACAATCTTTCTCCTTCTCTGGATATGTAAAGCATGGATGGACTTATCTCAGATGGAGCAGAATGTTATCAGAAGACAAGTCTCCCATTGTAGGGATGATTATCTTATTCTACCCTGCTTGATAACATGGGCTGTGACTCTGATGTTGTCCGTCAATCAAAATTTGAATTTTTTACCCCTAGAAAGAATGCGTGGAGTCCATACCATATTGTTTTGAGTTCTAACCAGCTTATACTACATTTTGTTTCCTGATTTTTCCAAGTAACATGAATTGATCTCATGTCATGTGTGAGCTCTCCATCCTGAAAGTCTGGCATTAAAGAGGAACACGAATGTGTCTGGTTCAGCTATCAAACTAGTGCTTGAAGGCACTACAGTTAAGCCACCATCTGACAGAAGTTACTATATTTAGTGGAAAGCAAGCTTTCTTGTTCAAATGGAAGATGGCAGAAAAAATTAAAAGGTCTTGTGTGAACTTAAGTACACTGCAGCTTGTCATGCACAATACTATCATTCCCAGCAGTTACAAAGTGGACACAGACTTCACTGCAGTTGACAACCCACTTGGTCAAAGACAATTTTTTTCTGTCTCTCTTAAGAAATGAAGACTTCGTTGCTCATGTTAATTTCCACTTCCACACTATATATCTGCTGAATTGGATTTTCCCAAATTTAGCATGAAATCACAATCATCCACAATCCAGATTATTCTTGACCTGTCCTGTATCAGTTTGTCTCTGGATAAGGCCCTCAAATAATGTAACCAAGGAAACGGGGGGAGGGGGAAGGGGAGATGGACACTTTGTTCCGGTGCAGCTTTTAGGACAACCAATACCTGCATAGACATGTAAAACATTTTGTTTCTTATACTTTCAGAAACAAAATATTGGTATATCTGCTATATTGGATGGGTACCAATATTATCTTAATGGGCAACTCAACACTTCCAGTGTTAAAATTTAGAATTTCGCAAAAAGAAAAGTACTTGTGGCACCTTAGAGACTAACCAATTTATTTGAGCATAAGCTTTCGTGAGCTACAGCTCACTTCATTGGATGCATGCTGTGGAAACTGCAGAAGACATTACATACACAGAGACCATGAAACAATACCTCCTCCCACCCCACTCTCCTGCTGGTAATAGCTTATCTAAAGTGATCACTCTCCTTACAATGTGTATGATAATCAAGTTGGGCCATTTCCAGCACAAATTTATAAATTTAGAATTTATAAATAAGCAATCTAGGTTTTTAAAAATATTTTATATATTTGGGTTCTGACTAGCCACCTCCTTTTCTAGAAAAAAGCCTCACCCATCTTTCCAGAAAAAGGCCCTTGATGAGAACTGCTATTCTCAGTTATAAAGCAATTAGGAGCACCTGTAGGCACAAAGGTGAAGTACAAGCTGCCTGAAGAAAAGAGTAAAAGGGCTACTGTGAAACTAGGGAAACATCTGTGCCTCACACCCTCAGTATAATTTGGCTGTTTAGAGAATCTGGTGTTAGGTAGAAATACATTCCCACAGGGCATACTTAGGGTCACTGTCCAGCGGGTGGTGTCCAAACTGGGACAGCCTGTCTAACAGTCAGCAAGAGTGGGAAAAGTCTGGTATGTTGATTGCCAGCCAGCAAAAAAAGAATATGTGTTGGCTGAGTATACTGTATTTCTGACGACTGTACACTCACATTATTCTTGAAAGGAATTTTATCCAGATGCTAGAGAATATGGAGTGGTGACATTTGTAAGTAACATTACTGACCAGGACAGCCAGTTCTGAAACCATGTTCTACAAGTGTACCTATCTCAATCTACAGGATCCAGTTGAGACAGGCCTCAAATGGAGTCTTCTCTTCAATTCAGTAGTAGAACAGTCTCTCTGGGTTCTTGCACAGGGTTTTACCATCATAAAACATGCATCTTCCAGGTTAGCTTTCTATTGCAAAGGCCAAGCAGAGTCCTTCACAGAGTCTTCAAGCTCCTCTCCCTTCTCTGGTTATAGGAAACTGCTTGGTGTAGATTTTTTATGTTAGTGGTACGAGATGAGGGTGGTGGTTGTCAATATCATTCCAAATACAGTGGGAAACTTAGCTAAAGGGAAGGTCTTGCAGTATAACCTCAATGTAAGACAACTCTGGATTAGTTTCATCTCGAAGTTTGTTCCACAGCCTTGAATGTTTTGTCACAGGTTCTCACGTGCTTCATCCTGGGTTTCTTCCAGAGGAGCTGAACTGTCTTGATAGTTCATAGATGGAGATTTGTTCTGTAATATAGCGAGGAACAGACATAAAAGGCTTTGAAAATCAGAACCAAGGCTTTGAACTTGCAGTGTAAAGGGACTGGGAGCTGGTAGAGACATCAGAGTATGGGGTGATGTGCTCATGGTAGTTTAGCCTGTTGAGGCAGCAGGAAGCAGGATCCCTTACATGGTTCTCCCTTTCAGCTTCAGGTACAGTGAATTCCAGTAATCCAGCCTGGATGTGATAAATATATAGACCTTTGTAACCAGATCCTCAAATGAGATAAAGGACTAAAATTTCCCAGCAAGCTAGAGGTTCAAAAAAAAGCTAATCACTGATGATACCCAAACACAATGGCTCATTAATGAGCATATTGGGACCACAAGGTTTTTCACCTCTTTGACAAATGTGGTGCTTATGCCCAGTGGATGGGAAGGACAATATCCAAATTAGCTTTAAGCATCATCTCCTCTTCCAACCAGCATCACATTGGTATTGCCTAGAACAAGTATGAGCCAGCTGCTCTTCATCCAGAAGCTAGTCTCTTGTAGGCACTGCAACATGTTAGTGGTGATGGTTGCATCTGGGGAAAATGAAACATACTACCAGGGCTATGTCCAGTGTTATATCCTGGTTTGAAGCCCAATTCATATCATTCACAATGTTTGAATTTATTACAGGTTTCATGAGCTTGGTGTGTGGGGAAAGAGAAAAGAATGTTGGCTGCCTAAGAAGCTCTCAGAAAGAAAGGCCTTGGGTCCTAGCTTGAACAATTCCTCCTTTAATACAGTGACTCCTCACTTAACATTGTAGTTATGTTCCTGAAAAATGCAACTTTAAGTGAAACGTTGTTAAACTAATCCAATTTCCCCATAAGAATTAATATAAACGGGGGGGGGGGGTTAGGTTCCAGGGAAATTTTTTTCACCAGACAAAAAAGACTATATTATTTATAGATAGATACACACACACACACACACACACAGTATACGTTTTAAACAAACAATTGAATACTATACATAGCAATGATGATTGTGAAGCTTGGTTGAGGTGGTAGAGTCAGAGGGTGGGATATTTCCCAGGGAATGCCTTACTGGTAAATAACGAACTAGCGCTCTGCTGAGCCCTCGAAGATTAACACATTGTTATTAATGTAGCCTCACACTCCACAAGGCAGCACAAATGGAAGGAGGGTAGACAGCATGGCAGACAGAGAGACACACAGTGTGTGTGTGTGTGTGGTTTTTTTTTTATATGAGAGAGAGAGATGTGCATTACCCCTTTAAGTATGCTGACCGCACTCTAAGTACATTGCCTTTTTAAGTAGATCAGAAAGTTGAGACAGCAGCTGCTGCCAGCAAGCTCCCTCCATCCCGAGCCCTGTCGTGTCCCCTCGCCCCCTTTTATGGAGATGGAGTAAGCGGGAGGCACGAGCAGGGGGGAGGGGGACACCCTGTCATTAGCCCCCCTCCTCCCCGCACAGCAAGCAGGAGGCTCCCAGGAGCAGCTCCAAGGCAGAGGGCAGGAGCAGCACATGGCAGTGGGGGGAGAGACAGCTGAACTGCAGGCAATTGATAGCCTACTGGGCAGCTGCCACACAGGGAACTTAGGGGAGCGGGGAGCTGACGGGGGGCTGCTGGTCCACGCTGGTTCCAAGCCCCCACCCAGCTAGCTCCAATGGGCTTCTCTTCCTGCAAGCAGTGGACAAAGCAGGTGGCTGCCAAACAATGTTATAAGGGAGCATTGCACAACTTTAAACGAGCGTGTTCTCTAATTGATCAGCAACGTAACAACAAAATAACATTAACCGGGACGACTTTAAGTGAGGAGTTACTGTACACCAAGATGAGAACAGATTTTCAAGGTACAAGGTCACAAAGCCAACCTGCCTGAACAGTGATGGATGATGCTCATATCATCCATACATATATGACACGAACTGAGAAAAATGTAATATGCACTGATTAACTGAGTGTTATTCATGATCCCGGGTCTAGTTTAATTTCAGATAAGAACCGGTAACAATACCTTTCAGAAGTTCCCTGTATGTAAAGTGTTCTGGACTGCAGTAAGTGTACATTTTATACCTATGACTATCAGTTTTATTTACTTATCCTGTAGTTTTGAGTATTAGAAACAGCAATTAAATTACCTTTTAAATTTGACTTCTCAGTTTACTGTCACAGTGCTGACAGACTGATCACTTGCTGCGTAAATAAGTATTTCCTGCCAATAATTCACTGAGTTATTCTTACTTTTGAATTGTGACTGTGTAAAAAGGAGTGATTGAGTTTTCACAAAACTTTTCAATTGGGTATGACACTAAAGAAAAAGCGCATCATTTATGTGAAAGATCGATAACACGATCTAAGGAAATTAGTTAATTTAAATATATTTACTAATCTAATTTCAGAAAACTAGTTTCCCCAATTAATTTTCACTAAAGCACCAGCTCTGTTGGAATGCATGGCCACCAGAAGGGTACACACCAACAGAAGTCCATGTTTTTTCTTCTACACTCCAGAAAGCAGCAAGAGGTGCTCCCAACTGTGTCAATGCACCCAAAGATCTTTGGACCCATTTGCACTACTCTCCTAGAGCATCTTATTCTTCAGGTCGAGATTCCTATATTGTTTATAGGAAGGGTACTCCACAATCTAGAAGATTCATCCCATTCTCTTTGCGCCATTACTTATCCCCTGAAAATTGCTACGATGCAAGTTGTATTAAAGCACTCTGAGCTTCGTACCTTATTACCCCTGACTTTTGAAATATGGTGGGACACATAGAACAAGAGATTAAAAAAAAAACCAAGAAACATTTGCCTGGAAAGCAAAGCATAGGAGACTTGACTTATGATAATTTAAGTTACGAAAGGCCTATATAATGTAAACTGATCAGTTCCCTCTATTTTGCTCCATTCCACAATGAAAGATCAAGGGCTCAATGACCTTAGCAGCAAGTCAATTTAGAACCAATGAAAAAGGAAGTACTATTATATAATGTATGATCATCCTGCAGAATTTATTGATAAAGGAAACCATTAATTCAAATGCTATGGCTGAAATTCCCCCCACCCTCCCTTAAGGGCTGGATAATTTTTACAACCACTGCCAACTGTACTAGGACAAGCTAAAGTAAGAGTTATCAAATTCCATGCCTCACAATGAAATCACTTGCAGTAACTAAGAATTGATTCCCCATCCCACTTCAATGCACAACTGGCTGGGCATATATTTTGGGGGAGTGGGAAGTCACTTTCCACTGAAGCATCAGACAGTGGTAGCTGCTGATGTCAAGCTAGAGAACATAGTCCAATCTAATGTATGGAAAATATGTAGAATTTGACCATGTGTATCTGATTATCAACATCACAATTCACATTAGAAAATTGAAGATTATTTTCGGAGCATATTTTAGAATTAAAAAGTTTAAGTAGCAAGTTAGAGTACATTTACCCTTGCTTGCCAATAACGTAAAAGCACAAATTGAGTGGTGAATCTGAAAGTTAATGAGGTACTGGATTAATTTAATCCACATGTCCTTTCACTATTACATAATGGATTCATACAAGAGTAAATCAGCCCAGACATTGTAACTGGTTCTGGATTTTGTGTATAATTGTTTTCAAGGCTTTTTTTTTTGAGCGAGAGCGAGAGCGAAGTATGAGGGGATTCTCAGGCTGTTTTTTTAAACAAAAGATTTTTTTTTCTAGTCTATGACTTCACAGATGTAGAAATGCATCAGTACATCATTCCATGGACAAAAGCTACTAAAGATTATGCAGAAAGCCCTGTCCTACAAATGTGTTTTGTCAGTTACTATTGCAACTAAAATGCTATTATTATTATTATTAACTATCATTATTATTGAGTTATTATTGATAACTCAAAAAGAACATCTTCTGTCAAGTGGCACACTACATCACTACACTAAAATTCACAGATCAGATATCAGCAGGAGTCAATTAAAATGAAATCACAGGAAATGTTATGCAGTTTCTATAACAGTTGACTAAGGTGAACATATTCTATAAAGGCTTTATTATTTCAGCTTTAGAGAGTTACCATTGATGTCACTTACATTCAAAACAGTTGCTCCTAATATTGTATTATAGGCAGAACAGGTAGCCATGCTTAACACATAATGTTAACAAAACCCTGTTTTGGTAGCTTATAACTGCAAATTTTAACTGTGTGCGCTGAAGTTTCCATACCATTTGTCTGCCCCAGGCTGAATTATTTACTTTTTTTAAATTATTAATTTCAGCTAAAACGTTTCAGCTATTTCTCAAAGAGATCAGGAGAAAATATATTGGTAAGCATATCTTAAAAATATTTACAACCACTTTGTTAAGAACCTCTTATGCTTCCATGCTTTGAGGCATGGATTTGAAATTTGACAAGTCACAACACCCTGGTATTAAGGGTTTGCCTTTTGTCATCCCTGTGAAAACCCACAGGAATTTGTCCATGTTATAAGCCTCTTAATATCTTAGTTCACATAGTTTGGCAGCTAATTCTCTGAATATTTCATCTGCAGAGTGGTTATATTTCAGCTCAGGAATGTTGAGACTGAGGACTTCCTTTGCAATTGCTCCTCCAGGCAGCCAGGGTCTGTTGTGGCAATAGCCACAGAAATCAAAAGCAGGGACATCATCTCCTGTACTCAATGCTCCTCCAGCCAGCACTAGGCAGGGAGGAGAATGAGAAAGTAGCCTGATTTGAATGCAGAGAGGTGATAAGGGGAAGACTGAGTCTGGGCCAGGAAGCTAACCAGGTTGCAGGGAGAAGACAAGGAAAAGGACAGGCTAGAGGGCAGAAGAGTCTATAATCTCTAGAGTACACTCCCCTCCGAATCTGGAAAAAAACTCTGTTTCAACAATCCCCTGCTGTCAGCAAATATATGTGAAACCCACTGACAAAATGTGTACCATCTACCTCTAGTGGTTGGTCCACAGAAGATGACAAACCTACTGCAGCTTTCAGTTACTGTTAGAATTCTGCCATCATTTGAACTGTACTGTAGATCTGGAAGTTCTATCCCTCCTGTTGAAGCAGGAGGGAGTCGCTATGATTCTACATGATGGAATTTCTTTTCAGCTTGCTTTTTTAAAGGAAATTACATACAAAAAACTATACTAAAAGATTAAGATTTCAAAGTCAAGCAGTCAAAATTTAGGAAATGCCAGAATTAAGATTGTCAATACAACCTTAATTCAGCCCCCTTGTTCATACGCATGATGATAGTCTACACGATCACATACCATTTTTTTCCCACAGAACTCCTGCCTCATTCAGTGCGCAGGATGAATAGTGCTCTGGAATTCATTACAGTGTATACTGAATGAGGCTGCTGCCTATACTACCTGGCCTCATTTATTTCAGAAGAAAGGTGTGTAGTAATTGAGGACAGGGACTTCAGTAACTAGTGCCTTAATTTGTATTTAAGGCAGCTGCATGCCATTCTGGAGAACTGGGTTTTAGCCCTACCTCTGCTACACAGTTCCTATGTGATTCTGGGCAAGTCACTTAAACCAAACTTTTCACAATCTGCCACTAACTAGGTGTTCCTCATTTTCTGAGCGCCCAACCTGAGACAGTAGGGCTGCAACTGAAGTGAATGGGACCTGTGCTTAGAATAAACAAGGCATCATAAAATGCATGAGTACTCTGAAAAATCAGGACCTCAAAAATCACGTGTCAGATTATTCACCCACAATTAGTGGACAGTTGGCAATTTTGTCTAATTTCTATGGCATGGCTTCCCACATCTGTAAGTCAGGGATAAAAATCACCACCTCACTTCACATAGAAAGTGTGAAGATAAAGATTCACAGGTGTTTGCGAAGCACTCAGGTGATGGAGTGCCATGTAATAGACCACGAGGAAATTCTGTATTCAGTGCACAATTTGGACTGTCTGTACTGAAGACAGCATAGGCCCACATAAATCAATTAAAAACAAAACAAAATACTGAATTAAAAACAAACAAGGTGCAAACAAGGTGGCTGAATTAAGTTTGAACAATCAACCTTAATTCTGAAATTTCCCAACTTGAATGCTTGACTGTGCAGCCTTAACAATCTAATAATGTAGTTTTAAAAAAAATATAATCCACTATACCTGATCTTAAAAACCTTCAGTGATGAGGATTCACAACCTCCCTTGGAAGCCTGTTCTAGTACTTAACTATCCTTATAGGTAGAAACTTTTCCCCCCTAATATCTAGCTTAAATCTCGCTTGCGGCAGTTTAAGCACATTACTTCTTGTCCTGCCTTCACAGTGGACATGGCAAACAACTGATCCCTATCTTTATAACAGCCATTAGCTTATTTGAACACTCTCTCAGGTCCGTCTCTGTCCCTAGCCCCCAGTCATCTTTTCTCAAGACTAAACACATCCAGTTTTGGGTTTTTTTTAATCTTTCCTCTAGGTCAGGTTTTCTAAACCTCTTTTTGCTGTTCTCCTCTGGACTCTCTCCAGTTTGTCCACATCTTTCTTAAAGCATGGCACCCAGAACTGGACACAGTACTACAAGTGAGGTACTCACCAGTGCCAAGCAGAGTGGGACAGTTACTTCCCATGTTTTACATATCATATTCCTGTTAATACATGCCAGAAAGATAACAGCCTTTTTTGCAAGTGCATCACACTGACTACTCATCCATGATCCACTATATCGCCAAATCCTTTTCAGCAGTGGTAGCAGAATAACCTAGCCACTTATTTCTCATTTTGTAATTGTGCATTTGATTTTTCCTTTCTTAAGTGTAGTACTTTGCACTTCTCTTTGTTGAAGTTCATCTTGATGATTTCTGACCAGTTATCCAATTTGTCAAGGTTGTTTTGAATTCTAATTCTGTCCTCCAAACTGCTTGCAGCTCCTCCCACCTTGGTGATATCCACAAACTGTATAAGCATACTTTCCACAACATTATCAAAGTCATTAATAAAAATATTGACAAGTACTAATTCCAGGACAGACCCTTGCAAGAGACCACTAGATACCATCCTCCCATTTTGACAGCAAACTATTGGTAACTACTCTGAGTATGGTCTTTCAACCTCTTATGCACCCAACTTGGAGTAATATCATTTAGAACACATTTCCCTAGTTTGCTTATGAGAATGTCGGGTGGAATTGCATCAAAATCCTTACTAAAATCAAGATATACTGTAGCTACATAATTGAAAGATGGGTAAGGAACTGGTTAAAGGGAAGACTATAACAGATCATACTGAAAGGTGAACTGTCACACTAGAAAGAGGTTATTAGTTGAGTTTCTCCAAGGATCAGTCTTGGGACCAATCTTATTCAACATTTTCATTAATGACCTTGGCACAAAATTTGCATATCACACAAAGGTGGAGGTATTGCCATTAAGGAGAAAGACCAGAAGATCATACAAGAAGGTTTGGACAGCCTTGAAAACTTGAATAAAGAGAAATGGGATGAAATTTAATAATACAAAGTACAAGGTCATGCACTTAGGGACCAAAGAAT
This sequence comes from Lepidochelys olivacea, assembly GCF_965140295.1. Lineage (NCBI taxonomy): Eukaryota > Metazoa > Chordata > Testudines > Cheloniidae > Lepidochelys > Lepidochelys olivacea. Next base: position 79,295,092 of record NC_140415.1, on the reverse strand, counting down.
TTTTGCTATAAGCTGGGGATGCATCAGTCAGAAGCAATAGGAGGAGAAAGACATGGGGATATTGGTCAATCGCAGGATGATAATGAGCCACCAATGTGATGCAGACATGAAAAATGCTAATGCAATCTTAGGATGCATCAGTCAAGGTATTTCCAGTAAAGATAGGGAAGTGTTATTACTATTATATAAAGCACTGGTGAGACCTCATCTGTAATGCTGTGTGCAATCCTCATCTCCCAGGTTTAAGAAAGATAAATTCAAACTGGAACAGCAGCAGAGAAGAGCTACTAGGATGATAAGAGAAATGTAGAACCAACCTTCAGAGAGGAGACTTAAGGAGCTTAGCTTGTTTAGCCTATCAAAATGAAGGATATGGGGAAATATGATAGCTCTCTATAAATACATCAGAGGGATAAACACCAGGGAGGGAGAGGACTCATTTAAGTTAAGGGCCAATTTGGCACAAGAACAAATGAATATAAACTGGCCATCATCAAGTTTAGGCTTGAAATTAGAGGACGGTTTCTAACCATCAGAAGAGTGAAGTTCTGAAACAGCCTCCTCCTCCCACACACTAAATGTTCATATGCGCCCTGCTGGCATGCACTAAAAGTTCCCTTGTACGCTTTAACGTGCTCCCATTTCAGAAAGGGTAGATTACAGTACTACGGAATTTTAGTGTGCATCAGAAGGCTGTACATGGATATTTGGTGAGCAGCACAGACGAGCTTGCCACAACTATAGCCTGGTCTACACTGGGGGGAAATCAACCTACATTACACAACTTCAGCTATGTGAATAACGTAGCTGAAGTAGATGTACTTAGATCTACTCACCACAGCGTCTTCACGGCAGTGAGTCGACTGCTGCCTCTCCCCCGTCAACTCCGCCTGTGCCTCTTGTGCCAGTGGAGTACAGGAGTCGACGGGAGAGCGCTTGGGGTAGTATAGACATACCTTAAGTGTTTGTACAGACAAGCCCTCAGCACACCAATTCACACCCACAACTTCTATAACGTCTAAGGTTTGAGTACTTGGAAGCTATATTTTTCAATAGGTAAAAAACTATCAGTTTACAATAAATCGAAGTTAAATACATATACGCACAATTGCAAAAACAGTGTATAAATATACTACAGAATATATTTCCATCAGAGTGAATAAGCCAGTACTGACATGAAAATATTCCAGCAATAAAGTTATATATGAAACCAAATGGCTTTCAGTCTATTTTTTGTTTTGCTGCTATGGCTACCTGCTGATTTAAAAAGATGTTATTAAAGGACAGTTACACCCCAAGATCAGTCAACTCATGTTTAATCCATTGTCAGTTTTCACATTATTTTACAGTCTGATACACTGTACGTATGTTTACCTCCAGATCCTAATTGCTTGTAGAATCTGTATTCCAAATGTAGCTGTGGTGCTCTGGACTTCATTGGCTCCTGATTTAAAAAAAAAAAAAAAGCAAACAGAAAGGATTTAACCTTTAAAATAAGACAGTTTATCTCAATTACAGTTTTTGCATTATTTACTATCCATTGCTCTAATAATCAATATATAGCGAAGATGTCTTTATCAAAAAAAAAAAAAGAAGAAGAAGTTTTACACTACCAATACTTAGTGAAAATGTACATGGTGAAACGAACTGGTGTTAACAGATTACAGAAGGTTAACCAGTCCCCATCCCAAACTAATTCTATATTAGATGGTAAAAAAAAAAAACGGTCAAAACAGGATTATTTGGGTTGCAAAGGCAAGCACTTGAAAGTTAGAAAATGCCAGATTTACAGTTGCCCATGAAATCTTCATTCTGACCTCTGTGTATTGAAGGAGACAGGAATCATGTGGGAAAAAAGTATGTGATCATGTAATTATTCACACGCACAAGGGGGTACAATTAAGATGTAGAGGTTAACTATAAATCTGGCATTTCCAACCTTTTGAGTGCCTGATTCTGCAAACTAAACATTTTACCATAGTTTTTGTTTTGTTTGTCTGCCTGTTGAGTGGTTTATTTTTTTTTTAAATAAACTTCAACTGAGTGCAACAACCCCTCATTATGTATCAGTGGGTAATGAAGCCTGAACCTTCACCATTACAGCACAGACTACTAACTCTTGAGCTACAGAACCAACTACAATAACTGACAGTAGGCAAGGCTGTTATCCCAGTGCGGCGTGGGGGGGCGGGCGGAAGAGGGAGAGGGAGATGGGATGGGACTGCTGGATCCAGGAGTAGCCTAGAATGACTACGCTTTGGCTTCTTTTTCCTTCTTCTGCCACTTCCTCCCTGGAAATTTGGTAAGAACATACCCAGGCTGAGTCCCCCAGGGGCAGCATAGGCCACTAGTGCCAGGGGCTCTGCCCAGGGAGTGGGGAGCCCAGCTTGGCTTTCTTCTCCACCCCTGTCCATCCATACAACTGCTCTGGCAGCTCCCCGGTGTTCCCAGTACAGCATGTGCTGCTGCAGCAGCAGCTTCTTAGCCCTTTTGCGTGTTCAGTTATTTTGGCAAGATGTCAAAATTTTCCTGAGGAACACATGAAAGCAAGGGAATGATGAATTTTGTTTTTTTAACAGTTTATATCTCAGCAAGAGCTGAAAGGAAATTTCATGACAAAAAAAGCATTTCCCTCGTTCAAGGACACTCCTCCCTTTGAGCATCTAAGGTCTCCAGCAAACAATGAAAGAATGAGAGTTTCTCAAAGAAAAGGTACCAAGAATCTTTTACCCTTGTAAGGGTTCAGCAATCTAAATACAGGGGGTGCTAACCAGCTGACTTTGTAGATCTGGGATAGTAACACATTTAATATAAACTCAATGTAAGTGAAAATGCTGTTCTATAAAAAAAAAGTTGTGTAAAGCACAAGAAACTGATAATAGCTGTGCTCCTTTAGAAGTCATCTTTCAATTATGGGTTATTCAGAGCCTTCCAATAAAGCATATCACTTGATCACCATTACGTAACTGGCATATCTATTTAAACTAGTTCGAAAACTTGGCTAAACTGGAGTATCACTGACTAACGTACAATATATCAGTCTTTAATCCAGTTGTACAGAATATTGCTTTCTCCCAAATGCATGGGATTAAAATTTAGGATCACAAATACACAAAATTAAATAATATAGTTGAAATTTGCTGTGGTAATAAAAGTTTTTCTAAACTACGCAATTCTGCTGTAACTAGTATCATATAATGCAATATTACTGTCCCATGAACTGTTATGTGATATCTTCCTCTTATAAGGGTAAGGAGGTATGTGTGTCTGATCTGCTCAAACACTCAGTACAGAACTGCATTTTCATGGGAAAAGGGAATTCACTTAAATGAAGTGTACATACCTACTTATCAGACTGCAGAGAGCATTTAGAGATTGGTCTCAAAATAAATGGGAGTGTTCCAAGTCAGTGGTGGAGAATTGCTGGGGTAGAACAGTTGTAGGAAACCACCAGAATGGAATGCATTGACCAAGTGCAAAGCAGCCAAGCAAACCAATCTGAAAGCTCTATACCAGCTGAAAATTCCCTTAGCCAAGAGGAAGTCTCCAATGGCCATGTTCTCCAGCTTTAGTGCATTTTTCACCATTATCTGATGAATGAATTGAGGGATTAGTTATCCACCAAATAATGCGTAGCGTAATATTCTACCAGTTGAAGACTTGCTTTAATACTGGAAAAAAGTTGGATAATGTATCTGATGAACAATGTTCAACAATCTCTGCTTCATACACTAAATGCAATTCCGACCGTAGTTCACTTCACATAACAAATGGTTCCAGTGAGAGAGGACAATGCAGAATTATCTACAGAGCGTATTTTGTTTCCATAGGTAACAATATTGAGAACACACACAGTTGGCTGTAATAGATATCTCTAGCAAGATACAAGAGCATACTTAAAGATAAACTCACCTTGTCCTTGAACTTGAATTTAAATATTGTAAAGAAGGTTTTTCTTTACTATCTAAACTCCATCTTAATAAAATTTGCCCAAAAGCAAATAAAGCAAGTCTAAAAGCAATAAAGAACAAAGACTATATACAAGAATGCTTAAGTAAGAAATCAAGCGTCAGATTTAAAAGCAGAAAAATATAATTTGTTTTATGAGCTGTTAAAGACATCCTGCGCCAAGAGCTAGAACTATAGTCCCAGAGATTTACCGAAGTGTGCTCTGAAGTATCTACCACTACCCTAACTTTTTCTTGATGTTCAAATGCTGAGGGATCTAGACAGCATACTGTGCTCTCTCAAAAGAGGCATAGTGAGCTTCTTCAACTATATAAGCACAAGACTTCATTATTTTCCATGTGAAAAGCTGCCTCACAAGCCTTACAGCATTCCGTAGATCATTAGTTTTTTGTGAAGGGTTTCTCCAGAGTCAGTTTTACATCCATGCAGGGCCAGGATTTTTTAAATGATATTCAAGTTTCCATGCAAAGGAAAGTGTCCCTTGTTTTCCCTAGATGAGAATGGTTCTTCCTCTGAAGGATATTCTGGTGGTTAAGACTAGGCTGAACTCTTGGCTCTGCCGCATGCTTATTACAAAAACTTTAATCTCTGTCTCAGTTCCCTACCTGAGATACAGGAACTGTTCCTTACCTCAAAGGAATGCTGTTTGAATATGAACAGCTTCTGTGAGATGCTCATATAGGTTATGATGAGAGAGACTCTCTTATGTTAAACAGATACACTTGTCACAAATATTTGAGTGCTGTGTTTTTATTGCATGTTAATTTGTATACTCAAAGCACACCAGGAAACAAGAGATCATTGGCTTATTCATTTCCTTCTATAACAATTTGATAAAAGAATTTAAGCATTGCAGAAGACAGTTGCTCACCCTAGTCCTAAGGGCAAAGACCAAGGGTCTATGTAAACGTTGTCCTATGACAACGTCAAAGTACACAGCTGCAAATCACTTCATTTCGACAATTTTTAGCTCCACTACAGCCTCACAGTCCAATGGTAACTTTTACTTATTGCAGAGCTGCTACACTGTACTCCTTCAGTCTCTTTTGTATACTCTAACAATGCACCAGTCTGACTACAGGATGGTTTCAGGGAGCAGATTCCCATTGGAGACAGGGGTCATCACATGAGTATTGTTTCTTGTTGACCGCTCATTCCAGGAACCATACCAGCCTGTTAACTTTGTCTGTATTTACAAGTATAAAATAAAAACTAATCCAGGTTCTCTCTGCAGGTATTTCAGTATATCATCATTCTGGGCAGCAATAACTGATGATCTCATCTCTAAAAACTTAAATGTCCTGTCTGCCTCCTGGATCCAAAGGGTTCTTCCAACTTCTGGGATAGACTACACCACAGCACTTTTGTTTCCTCTTCATTCCCCTTGGGAAATCATATCTTGCAGAGGTTCAATGGAGACTGAATAAGCTGATTCAAGGCTACTGACGACAAAATGGCAGGAACTTCCTCTCAAACATTTTATCAATCTGATCATTTAGTGACGGAAAGAATTATTATTTTCAGATTGGTGGAGCATTGAGTAGCAATTTTCTTCTACTAGTGTAACTTCAGTTTTTTAAAAAAAATTGTCTTGCATATGATCTAATCAGAGGATCTGCCATACTGTATCAGACTAATTGTCTATAAAGTCTGTGACAAAGTTCCTCCTCTACCTTGGTGGGTCTTGTGCTGATTGGTGGATTTGCTCACCTTGGAGCTTCACGGCAGCCCTCAGTTTGGACAGGGAAAAAGGGACCTACTTAACCTGGGGCTAATATATCTGCCTTCTATTACTCTCCTGTTGCCATCTGGCCCGACCCTGTCACAAGTCACATATCCTACTATTACTTTATTATATAAATTGCTCCATTGGCTCTTCAGACAAAACAATCCCTGCCATAAATAGCTTACAGTGTATGCTTAGATACAGCATGGCAAAGGAAAAACTACTGAGTGTGGGGAACTTCGGCAAGACTGGACATGGTTGCTTTAGGTAGTTGTGCGTTTATGTTGATGGGTCTATTTTTTTTTTTTTAGAATGTTTGTTACGAACTGTAATAGATGTTTATGAATAAAGGTTTGGGGGGAAGCTTACTTGGTTGGTGGTTTAACATGCAGAGTGGGTGAATTTGTGGGAGCAAAAGAGAAGATAATGGAAGGAGTGGGAGAGTCTGAAGCATGACATCTTGCAGGGCAACAAAGGAAATGTGCTTGCCAGAGAGGGCAAGATAATAAAATAAAAGTAAATGAATAAAAATGTTAACAAGATACGGAGTGCACAGTTCCGATGTTCCCAAACTGTGGTCAATGGAGAACTGACTGGTCATGCGATGCTAGTTATTCATAGATATTTAGGTCAGAAGGGACCATAATGATCATCTAGTCTGACCGCCTGCACAATGCAGGCCACAGAATTTCACCCACCACTCCTCAAAAAACCTCTCACCTATGTTTGAGCTTTTGAAGTCCTCAAATCGTGGTTTAAAGATTTCAAGGAGCAGAGAATCCTCCAGCAAGTGACCCGTGCCCCGTGCTACAGAGGAAGGCGAAAAATCTCCAGGGCCTCTTCCAATCTGCCCTGGAGGAAAATTCCTTCCCGACCCCAAAATATGGCGATCAGCTAAACCCTGAGCATATGGGCAAGATTCACCTGCCAGATACTAACAGAAAATTCTTTCCTGAGTAACTCAGATTCCACCCCATCTAACATCCTATCACAGGCCATTGGGCCTATTTACCGTGAATATTTAATTACCAAAACCATGTTATCCCATAATACCATCTCCTCCATAAACTTATCAAGTTTAATCTTAAAGCCAGATAGATCTTTTGCCTCCACTGCTTCCCTTGGAAGGCTATTCCAAAACTTCACTCCTCTGATGGTTAGAAACCTTCGTCTAATTTCAAGTCTAAACTTCCCAATGACCAATTTATACCCATTTGTTCTTGTGTCCACATTGGTACTGAGCTTAAATGATTCCTCTCCCTCTCCGGTATTTATCCCTCTGATATATTTACAGAGAGCAATCATATCTCCCCTCAACCTTCTTTTAGTTAGGCCAAACAAGCCAAGCTCCTTGAGTCTCCTTTCATAAGGCAAGTTATCCATTCCTCGGATCATCCTAGTAGCCCTTCTCTGTACCTGTTCCAGTTTGAATTCGTCCTTCTTAAACATGGGAGACCAGAACTGCATACAGTATTCCAGGTGAGGTCTCACCAGTGCCTTGTATAACGGTACTAAAACCTCCTTGTCTCTACTGGAAATATCTCACTTGATGCATCCCAAGACCACATTGGCTTTTTTCACAGCCATATCACATTGGCGGCTCATAGTCATCCTATGATCAACCAACTCCAAGGTCCTTCTCCTCCTCCGTTACTTCTAATTGATGCGCCCCCAGTTTATAACTAAAATTCTTGTTATTAATCCCTAAATGCATGACCTTACACTTCTCACTATTAAATTTCATCCTATTATTATTACTCCAGTTTACAAGGTCATCCAGATCCTCCTGTAGGATAGCCCTGTCCTCCTCTAAATTGGCAATACCTCCCAACTTTGTATCATCTGCAAACTTTATTAGCGCACCCCCACTTTTTGTGCCGAGGTTAGTAATAAAAAGATTAAATAAGATAGGTCCCAAAACCGATCCTTGAGGAACTCCACTGGTAACCTCCCTCCAGCCTGACAGTACACCTTTCAGTACGACCCGTTGTAGACTCCCCTTTAACCAATTCCTTATCAACCTTTCAATTTTCCTATTGATCCCCATCTTTTCCAATTTAAACTAATAATTCCCCATGTGGCACGGTATCAAACGCCTTACTGAAATCTAGGTACATTAGATCCACTGCTTTTCCTTTGTCTAAAAAATCTATTACTTTCTCAAAGAAGGAGATCAGGTTGGTTTGGCACGATCTACCTTTTGTAAAACCATGTTGTATTTTGTCCCATTTACCATTGACTTCAATGTCCTTAACTACCTTCTCCTTCAAATTTTTTCCAAGTGCATACTACAGATGTCAAACAGGCCTATAATTACCCGGATCACTTTTTTTCCCCCTTTCTTAAAAACAGGAACTATGTTAGCAATTCTCCGATCATACGGTACAACCCCAGAGTTTACAGATTCATTAAAAATTCTTGCTAATGGGCTTGCAATTTCTCGTGCCAATTCCTTTAATATTCTTGGATGAAGATTATCTGGGCCCCCCGATTTAGTCCCATTAAGCTATTTGAATTTCATTTCTACCTCAGATATGTTAATATCTACCTCCATAACCTCATTCCCGTTTGTCATGCTACCATTATCCCTAAGATCCTCTTTAGCCTCATTGAAGACTGAGGCAAAGTATTTGTTTAGATATTGGGCATGCATAGATTATCCTCGATCTCCACTCCATCCTCAGTGTTTAGCAGTCCCACTTCTTTCTTTGTTTTCTTCTTATTTATATGGCTATAGAACCTTTTACTATTTGTTTTAATTCCCTTGGCAAGATCCAACTCTACTTGACTTTTAGCCTGTCTCACTTTGTCCCTACATGTTCTGACCTCAATAAGGTAGCTTTCCTTGCTGATCCCGCCCATCTTCCACTCCCTGTATGCTTTCTGCTTTTCCTTAATCACCTCTGTGAGATGCTTGCTAATCCAGCTTGGTCTACAACTCCTGCCTATCAATTTTTTCCCCTTTCTTGGGATTCAGGCTTCCAATAGCTTCTGCAGCTTTGGCTTAAAGTAATCCCAGGCCTCCTCTACCGTTAGATCCATAAGTTCTTCAGTCCAATCCACTCTCCTAACTAATTTCCTTAATTTTTGAAGGTCAGCCCTTTTGAAATCAAAAACCCTAGCTGCAGATTTATTTTTGTTAATCCTTCCGTTCAGTTTGAACTGAATTAACTCTTGATTGCTTGAATCAAGATTATCCCCTACAACCATTTCTTCTATGAGGTCCTCACTACTCACCAAAACCAAATCTAAAATGGCATCCCCTCTAGTCCAGTTCAGCAACTACTTTATGAAGGAATCCATCAGCTATCGTGTCTAGGAAAAGCCGAGCCCTATTATTATTGCTAGCACTCGTCCTCTAGTCTATATCTGGGAAGTTAGTCTCCCATGATCACGCAGTTTCCATTAGTATTTACTTTATTAAAAACATTAAAAAGGTCTCTATCCATATCCAAATTAGATCCTGGCAGTGTGTAGCACACCCCAAGCACTATCCCAGGGGAGCCTCTAGTAGTTTTCTTCCCCAATGTAATTTTTGCCGAGATGGACTCTGTCTTATCCATTCCATCGCTTATTTCTTTACGTTCTACCTCATCATTGATATACAATGCTGCTCCACCACCTTTACCTTAATTTTGGTCTTTCCTAAACAGCACATACCCTTCAATACCCGTAGTGCAGTCATGACTACTATTCCACCATGTTTCTGTTATCCCTCTAATATCTGGTTTCACTTCCTGCACCAGTAGCTCTAGTTCCTCCATTTTGTTACCTAGGCTCCTCGCGTTGGTGTACAAACATCTTAATTTTTGCTGTTTGGCCTCACTCACATTCTGTACCCTATTAGGCACGGTCATTCTACAGCCAGTATAACCTATTAGACTGCTATCCACACTGCCCGTCCTCCTTATATACATTCTCCTACCCACGGCTGTATCCTTTCTTACTTCGTTTTCTTCCCTCTCAATGCTAAAATCTGGCGTGGAGATTACCTGGACATCTCCCAACCATCTCCCCCAAATTCCTAGTTTGAAGCTCTCTTAATCAGTTGTGCCAGCCTCCATCCTAGAAGTCTATATCCTTCCCTACTCAGATGAGGTCCATCCTGAGAGAAATGTCCTCTGTCCATGAATGCCTCCCAGTGGCCATACATCCCAAAGCCCTCCTTATAGCACCACTGCCTAAGCCATCTGTTGATAGGCATAATCTTGTCACACCTTTGTTGCTCTTCTCTAGGAAGAGGCAGAATCCCACTAAAGATCACCTGAACCTTGATTTCCTTAAGCATCTTCCCCAGCCTAGCATAGTCTCCCTTAATACTTTCCAGCGAGAATCTAGCCGTATCATTTGTTCCCACATGAAGGATAATTTGGGGATTCTTTCCCACTCCCTTTAGGATCCTTTTCAACCTCAGGTCTACATCCTGTATCTTAGCCCCTGGAAGACAGCATACCCTTCTATGCTCTGGATCAGCTCTGGTTACAGGCCTGTCTATTCTTCTCAGTAAAGAGGCCCTGATCACATAGACCTGCCTTTTCCTGGTGACGGTGCTATTCTCCGGTCTATCCCCTGTTCCCTCTGGCTGCAAGTTCTTTCCTTTCCTATTCTCCCTTGTAATCCTCTTCAACCCATCCTGTATCCTCCTGGGGCTCATGTTTGGTGTAGTCTCCATTGACTCTTCCGCTTTTCCTATAGGACTAGCTGCTCTTCTCTTCTTCCTTGCCCTTCCACCTTCAGTGACTACCTGCCGAGCCCCTTCTTCATTTTTCAACTCTGCAAACCTATTCCTGAGCTCTATTTCTCCTTCGCTAGCCCATCTTTTCCTCTGCCTGGTTCTTTTAGTCACATGCTTCCACTGACCACTTTCCTCACCCAGTCTCCCCTCAGAATTCCCCAGGATTATGTTCAGATCTTAAACAGAGGCTTTGTGTACATAGAACCAGCTATACCAACATAATCCCCCAAGTAAACACACATTCAGATTTAAAGAGTGGCTTTTTTCAGTTTTAAATTTAAACCCTTCCCAAGTAACAAACTAACTTGGGGGAAAAAAAAAAAAAAGAGAGACAGAAGAAGAGCATGTCTATCTTTGGGCTTACCAGTGAAACAATCTGTTTAATTCACACCTTAGGTTATAGAAAAAATTCTGCATAGATAAGGCCGGTGTTTACAGAAAAGTAAAGCTACATGAAATGTTTACCCAGTTTTTTCCCCATACAAGAACTCCAGCAATTTATACAGGGATGTGGGGGGATCCTAAATGGGAAGGAAGGTAATGATAGATTTCTGAACAGAAAAAGAGATTGCTCATGAGAACCTATTAAGACGTGGTCCACACTATGAAAAATTCGTGAATCCCTAAGGTCAGGAGACTGTGGGTGTAAAAGCACTTTCTGCTACTGTCAACCACAGGCAGCTTGCAGGAGAGTGCAAATACCTGATGTTTCAGAAGGTTAAAATAAGTAATTCATTTAACCAGTTGTGCAATAATGTATGTAACATTTAAAAACACTAAAGTTTGCAAGTAACAGCCGTGTTAGTCTGTATTCGCAAAAAGAAAAGGAGTACTTGTGGCACCTTAGAGACTAACCAATTTATTTGAGCATGCATCTGATGAAGTGAGCTACATCACTTCATCAGATGCATGCTCAAATAAATTGGTTAGTCTCTAAGGTGCCACAAGTACTCCTTTTCTTTTTTCTCCTTACAATGTGTATGAAAATCGAGGTGGGCCATTTCCAGCACAAATCCAGGTTCTCACACACACACACACCCCCCACACACATAAACTTACTCTCCTGCTGGCAATAGCTCATCCAAAGTGACCACTCTCCTTACAATGTGTATGATAATCAAGGTGGGCCATTTCCAGCGGGGGGGGGGGGGGGGGGCGGGGGTGAGAAAACCTGAATTTGTGCTGGAAATGGCCCAACTTGATTATCATACACATTGTAAGGAGAGTGATCACTTTAGATAAACTATTACCAGCAGGAGAGTGGGGTGGGAGGAGGTATTGTTTCATGGTCTCTGTGTATGTAATATCTTCTGCAGTTTCCACAGTATGCATCCAATGAAGTGAGCTGTAGCTCACGAAAGCTTATGCTCAAATAAATTGGTTAGTCTCTAAGGTGCCACAAGTACGCCTTTTCTTTTTACTAAAGTTTGCAAATTTTTTCTTTGCTTACATAAAGAGCATAATAAAACATCCTTGTGAAAATTAAAGCATAAAACCACAAACAGTTAAAAACTCATTTCATGCCAAGAGCACCATCCCCTCCTGAATACCAGTGTGTGATGAGGTGGACTAGGCCCTGACTCCCTCTGCTGAAGGCCTCACAGCCCTGCCATACCCCACCCCAGAAAAGGGCAGTGAAGAGAGTCCTCCAAGTTGCCTAGAGTGGTGGCGTGGGCTGCAGCCAGAGAGGGGCAGCAAGGAGCAGCTAATCCGGGTTTAGCAAGACCATATAAAAGGAGCTGAAGTGCAGAGCAGAGTTCAGTTCTTTGCCGGAGGAATGTGGGTGGTGTGCCTGACTGGCTGAGGGAGCTACAGGACCTAGGACAGAGCAGTACTAGCAGAGATTGGGGGGTGGGGAGTAGAGGCCGAGAAGGAGCTCTGGGCTGGCCGCTGGGACTCAACAAGGACCAGACCCTGAGGTAAGAGTGAAGAACGTGCTGGGGCCACGGGGAAGTGGCCCAGGGAATTGTAGCAGCGACTCAGCTTAGTTGAAGGGACATGGTGGATGGTTGCTATCTTTAGTGTCTCTGTAGGACAGGCCCAGGGCCCCCCCGACCAAGTGGCCTGGACTTTGATGCATCCCTGGAAGAGGAAATGAACCATAGTGGTCCAGCTGGACAGCTTGGGCCTGAGCAACCCCAAGAGGGCGAAGACATTGCCTCCAACGAGGGAGCCTTGGGGCACCACTCTATACCAGAGCGAGGACAATTCGAGAGATCCCAGAAGGGGCTGAGAGACCATCGAACCAGGGTACTGTGATAGGCCCTGCTGGACTGATTGAGGAGTGAGCGCAGAGATAGGGCTGCAAATAAAGCAACATTACAGAGGGTGCTGAGATAGGCCTCCCTGTGGGACTTATACCCTGGAAGGGGTTTGATTTTTATCTCACATACAGACTGTGAGAGACTCTGCCCAAAGGGAAGAGTTGCTGAAGATTCCACTACAAGCCAGAGAGAAAGTGCAGGCACGTGCACTCGGACAAGAGGGCACTTGCGAGAGGCGAGTGCCACCCTGTTACACAGTATCTATACCCAACAACAGTGAGAGTTAGAGTTTTGGCCTTAACTTTGAATTTCCTGCCTTTTGTTAGTTTATTATACGTTAACACACTACTTCCTTTTCATTGCTTCAAGTGATCAAGTAATTATAATTCTGTCTTGCACATTGTAATAACATACACTAGGGCTTTACCAGAAGTAGGACTCTTTCAGAACTTCTAAAACAAGGTATTTGAAAATGGTTCTTAAAGCTTTCTACACAGCTTTAAGTGAAGTTGTTGTAAGACTCAGAGGAATTAGCAAATCAATATGGCAAAACTAAATTGCCAAATCACAATCACTTCAGAGGTTGAATGAAATTAATATAGAAATACCTTAAACTCATTATTTTATAAATAATTCATAAAGTGGCAATGTTTATGGATGTGGCAATTTACTCAAAAAATCCATAAATGAACCAAATAGTATCAGATTTATATTTTTCTTAATCTGGAGTACCATATAATTAGTGCTCCAAAATCACCAATCATGCAGAAGACACTATAAAGGTTTATTGTGATTACACTACCTCAGCAATTATTACATTTTGAACACAGAAATAACTCAGCCCATATTCACCTTGTACTGGACTTAAGAGTTTCAGGCATATTTTAAAAGGAAAATTCATTTTAAAACTAAGGCTACACAATTCTGCTCTTTGGGAAAAAAGTTAGTTTGGGATGTTTTTTTACACCAGTTCCTACCTGTGGAATGAACTTTGTATTTGGCAACCCTGATTTAACCATGAAGTAGTTTGGTAGAAGTTCCTCTCATAAGCTTACTATATAATTATATTAAAAGCATTTACTTTTTAGACTTGCCATTTTTTATTTCGCTATTCCACAGCTCAGGTTTTCATATTCTAAATTTCACTTTATATAACCAGAATGTTCGATATATAAGGTACTGCAAAAAATATTCTACGGATGATTTGGAATAACTCCATGGCATTCATTAGTGGAGCCAAGAGACAGTTATGCAAGTTTTTCCAAAAAAAAGTGTTCATAAAAGTTACAGCGCTTTACACCTTCATACATTCTTTGTCGCGGTTTTTTTGTTTGCTTTGTTTTTAAAAACCTCAATCCATTCTGAAATATCTTTATTATTACAGAAACTAACATTGGTTTACCCACAGCTTAGGGCTTGTCTACGCTTACCAGGGATTGACGAGCGGCGACCAATGCATCGGCAGTTGATCTGCGATCAATAACCCACTAAATCGCTCTCCTATCAACTCCTGTAGTCCTCCAGATCAAGAAGAGTAAGGAGAGTCGACGCGACAGCATCTCCAGTCAACATCGCGTAGCGTGGACCCCGCGGTAAGTAGATCTAAGCTATGTTGATTTGAGTTACGCTATTCATGTAACTCAAATTGCGTAGCTTAGATCGAATTTCCCCTGTAGTGTATACAAGGCCTAAGTCACATCCACAAGCACAGCAGAACTTCAATTTAAATAATGGTTGAAACTTAAGACTCTTCTTCACGGGGGTGTTAATCCACAACTTTTTGGAATTAATCCACTCTGAAAATACTTGCATATAAACAATGAAATTCATTATAGCGCACTCACTCCATATTTATCACAAATTCCAGAGTCCTGCTTCAAAATGAATTAACTTTGCTGAAAAGTGAGAGTTGGTCCCATCTATTGTTCATGTGCACGGAATGCTGCTGAGAACTACTCTGACAGACAACCAATGGCTATCCCACATCGCTTTACAGGTGACCATTACGGACTTGTCCGTTTACTTGCATGCCCTATCCTGCTCTGTCCCCTCCCCTTTTTACAACTGGCATACAGCACCATTTTATCCATTTGCTCCTGGATGCCAGTTTATTGCAATACCTGAAAGAATACTACAGAAGCCCTACAACACCCTGGATCTCATTGCCATGTGAGCAGAAGCATTTGTGCAGGAAAGTCTTGTAGCCTCCCACCGCAATTAAGACATTTTTGTGGACATTGCTGGGCAGATGTCCATGAGGGGCCACAACCGGGATGCTGAACAGTGTCAGATACACAGCAAAACAGCTCAGAAGCACCTACATTAAAATAAGGGCCAACAGGAAAAAACTCCAGTAGGGGACATATAACCTGTCCTTTTTAAGGTGCTGAATAGGATTTTACATAACTACATAACCACCCAACCCAGGCAACTAATGAAGCTTGCTCTCCCCTCGAGGAGCACCAGCAAGACACCCCAAATCCCAGGCAGCAAGCCAGAGAAGGACTGAGGCTGATCCTAT
Source organism: Lepidochelys olivacea (assembly GCF_965140295.1). Lineage (NCBI taxonomy): Eukaryota > Metazoa > Chordata > Testudines > Cheloniidae > Lepidochelys > Lepidochelys olivacea. Next base: position 79,279,877 of record NC_140415.1, on the reverse strand, counting down.
GGAAGGAACCTTTGCATGTACTTTAAAACAAAACAAAAAGTATTTTAAATTATAATTTGTTAGTATGCCATACTAGCTTCCATGCTGGGTGCCCCACAGCAGCAGCTATTGTAGGTTGATGTGAGACAGAAGCCTTTCTAACTGAGGTCAAAAATCTCCCTCCTGCCCTCGACCCAAACTGTCCATTTGCCACCTTCCCACCACCACCCATTCACTGTTCCAAAATGGCGGCTACTCGAGCCAGGTAATTGGTCTCCATCTCAAGCTAAAGCCCCATCTACCTAACATTTTTGGGCCCATAGCCATATACGTATTTTCTTTTCTCCTTTCCCTTCCTTCAGATGTCCTGCCCAATACCACCCCCACTCCAAACACTATTTGCCACCTCAAAATGGCAGCCAGCAGCATGGCACTGCTACAGTCTCTCCCTCACTCCATCCCACAGCAGATTCAAATAAGGAAAACATTCTTTTGTGAAAAATGCAAAAGTTTATTGAGCAGTGATTACAAGAAAAGCAGCACTCTCTTTTCATGAGACAGATGACAGTGTATGCCCAAAACTATAAAAAGTACAGCTCCCCTATAAAAGCCCAATAATATGCATTCTTACAGATTGGTAACGGTGAATGTTTCAAATAATCATTGCAGAACCCTGTCTGTTTTACTCTGTACTTTCAACATGTGTTCAGGTAAAAAAGCAAAATCTAAGGCTAAAGAATTGTTCAATTTTTGTTCAGAAACTAAGGAATAGCTGCATAGCCTTCCCCAATGGTATAGTTTGCAACTCATTTCCACTCCAGCACAACTTCTAGGGGGACCATCTTAGTGAATAACTTCACTGCGTATCTCCCTGGTCTGCCCTTTGCCTTTTTGAATATGACCATTCTCTGCATCCTAGTCACCTGCCTCAGTGCAACATCATCCAGAGTCAGGACAGCCTTCTGGTGATGTAGAGGGAATTATGCACCTTGTTTATTATGCAGATTCTCCCTGCTAATCCCTCCAACATCATATAAGCACCTCCAAGGCACAGCAAAACTGCAAAGCAAGACTGAGAACACAATTCCCAATCACAACCTCCTTTCCCTTCCCTGCACCCTTACCCTCAATCCTCCAAGGCACAACAGCAAAGCCACACAGCGTAAATTTTTTATTAAAGCTAATGTTAAAAAAAATTATATAATAGGTTGAGAAAAGAGTATTTGTACATCTGGATATAGTGCTTAGATTATTCACAAATACAAAGTTTGTTTTTAAAGTCATAAGATACATATAGTGCATAATCAGCAATAACCCAAATTTAGGTGAATGAATTTAAGAATACAGTTTAGATATCTAGCATCCATACATTTGGGTACATTACTCCTGAAAAAAGTTATACAGAGAATTGGTGGTGGAAAGCAAAATATATCAATGAGTGAAGATTGTCCCTCCTGGTATTGCCGACGTCCGGTGATGTGTTCTACGTAGATGTCCCTTGACCACCTGATAGCGTCTGATACCATGAGTTGCCGCATCAGCCGAGCGCAGCATTGACCGACTCCACATTCTCTCAGCATTCGCTCATTACCAGGGTCCTATGGGCCCAGGGCTTCAACTATCAGTGCATGAATTTGTACCTCGTAACCCCTAGTTCTCAGGGTGTCAGCATATTTCTCCAGCTTTCGAGATTGGGCGTTGTGAAAGCCGGGGTCCTGTTTTCAAAGGGCACGGTGACGTCCACCATGATGATCTTCTTCCAGTCCTCGTTGGTGATGACTATGTCTGTCGGTTCCGGGAACGGTGGAGTTCATGGTGACCTTCCCTATGGACATGGGATAGTGTCTCGTTGGCATAGCTGCACTTCCTGCATCGGTTGTCCTGATTCCTATAGTGGACAGCTCCATTCAGTGAGACGCAGGCCTGGTGGACGAACCTCCAGTCGGCAAATCAGCTGAAGCTGCCAGGGAGCAAGTGGTTGCTGGCATCCCACTCGCATGTCACCTCGAAGGCCTTGCCCTGGTCCGGCTTCTGTTTCAAGTTTTCCATGTATTGGCAGCGGATAGCATCCTTCTGGGTCCTCTCCAGCATGGTTCTAGCTCTGGGAGTGATGGTGCGCTCCATGTTCTTCACCTCTGGCACCAGGACTCCCAGCTCCCAATGCATGCATGGCTTACTATTTCAGGGGTTCCCCCAAGACTTGGAAGAATCTCAGAGAGGTAAAGCCAGAAATGCATAAAAATGTTATAGCCTCTCTAGAATATGAATAATACTCCTGTCTCATTTTTTAATACCCCCAAAGTTTCAGCACCCGCACTGGCCAGACCTTCAAAGACAAGGCCTTTGTCAGTGGCTGGCAAACCTGAGGGGGAAAAAACAGAAAAATTGTGAAGAAATGTTCATAAATATCATTAGAGTCTCCATCACAAAAAAAAAATAAAATAAAATAAAATAAAGAGAAAAGAGATGGAGGCAGTAACTGAGGACGGAGAATGAATATATGACAAGGAGCTCTCCCAGGTAGTTCACTGCAAAGGACAGCATAGCAGTTGAACTGCCATAGCCAAAGTCACTATGGAAAAAAACAGGGAGATGGTAGAGGCAACTCCTGGAGAAGATAGGAAGCCAAAAGGCTCTGTTGTAGTGCATGATACTATTAGGGCAGCAGGCAATACAATACTGCAAATCAGCAGCTAGCCAAGTTATGTAGGCCATGGACAACACTGGCTACTGGGAACAACTCCTCCCCACTACACTCCCGCAGAACTGCTCCCAGAAGCCATTCCCCTCATGGACACCAGCTCAAGGCACAGAGAACAGGGCACCTGGCACCCCCTCTTTTGAGCCCTCTATCACCCCAGGTAACTTTTGAGCCTTGGCACTCCACTTCAGAAGAAGCAGAGCCAAACTGTTTACTCTGCTGTGACTTTAAGTGCCCCGCTCCTTGCATACTTCCCTGCACTGAACTGCTGCACTTTACTGTTTTGTTTCACTGCTGATTTAATGAAAAGGTCATTCGTCATTACATAATTGTTGCACAGTAAATTTTTATTAAACAACCTGACAAATGAAATTTTAAAGGCATCAACAGTTCATTTTACACAGAAAATAATTACATTTTCACTAATTCATCAAGGTTTGCAACCACATGCAGATAAACACACACGGTGCAACAGGAACTGCCACAACACAACACCCATAAAAACAATACAGTACAGCTTTGCAATTTCAGGCCTGAGGTTCAAAATAAGATCAATAGGCCTCCCTGACAATATCACCCTGGCTATTAGCATTTTGTCCTTGACACTTTGCTGGCTACTCAAATGGCTGAGCAAATCTCTGCATCTCCACCTCCCACCCATTGATAAGGTTTTCTCCCTTACACTCACAAATACTGTTCAAACAGACAACATTTGGGATTTTTTTCTGCTGCTTCTAGTCTATTCCACAAACAAAGCCATATCCCTTTCCAACAGCCAAATTAATTCTCAGCTGTCTTTCTGCAACTATTGAGACAGTAGTTAACAGTTCCTATCTTCTAAGCAGCCAGTTCAAAATGATCTGGACAAACTAGAGAAATAGTCTCAAGTAAACAGAATGAAATTCAATAAAGACAAATGCAAAGTACTCCACTTAGGAAGAAACAATCAATTGTACAAACACAAAATGGGAAATGGCTGCCTCGAAAAGAGTACTGCAGACAGAGATGTAGGTGTTATAGTGGATCACAAGCTAAATATGAGTCAACAGTGTAACACTGTTGCAAAAGAAGCAAATATCATTCTGGGATGCATTAGCAAGAGTGTTGTAAGCAAGATTTGAGAAGTAATTCCTCCACTCTATGCCATACTAAGGCATCAGCTGGATATTGTGTCCAGTTCTGGGCACCAGATTTCAGAAAAGATGGAGACAAATTGGAGAAAGTCCAGAAGAGAACAAAAATTATTAAAGGTCTAGAAAATAATGGAAAAGGAAAGATTGAAAAAACTGTGTGTTTGTTTAGTCTGCAGAAGAGAAGACTGAAGGGAGACACGATACCAGTTTTCAAGTACATAAAAGGCTGTTACAAGGAGGAGTGTGAAAAATTCTTAACCTCTAAGGACAGGACAAGAAGCAATGAGCTTAAATTGCAGCAAGGGAGGTTTAGGTTGGACATTAGGAAAAACTTCCTAATGGTCAGGGCAGTTAAGCAGTGGGACAAATTGCCTAGAGAGGTTGTGGAATCTCTGTCATTGGAGGGTTTTAAGACCAGATTAGACAAACGTATCAGGAATGGTCTAGTTATTACATAGTCCTGCCTTGAGTGCAGGGGACTGAACTGGATGATCTCTTGAGGTCCCGGTCCCTTCCAGTCCTATGCTTCCATGAATGGCTTCACTAACCAGGGAAGCAGAGGGTAAGCCAGGTCTCCCAGGATAAAACTGGAGGAAAATGTCCATGCTAGTAATGTCTATAGTGTTCCCAGGGCCAAGGAGTCTTACTTCTATTAATTTAAATACACCTAAATTTCAAAAGATCCTAACACTGTGGACTCTTCCAGACCACCCTGAAGTTATGCCTATAAACTTGCAATGGCAGTCAACAAGCCCTTGGAGTACCATGGAGAAATACCTCTTTCTCTTTATGAATTCTGAGCCCTGACTCGGGGAGGAGAAGAGGAAGCAAAGAGGCACATCGGTCCCCATGAGTTGTCCCAATACAATCTGAGACTCACACGAGTACAAAAATCAATAACCTCCAGAGCATTACTAAGCTTTATAACCCAGGGGAGCAGTACCTTTTCCATGGCATCACACACTTGCCTGACAATGGCCCCAATGGGCATGACGCTTGTCCACATGTACAGGGCACCGAAAGTTGGTTCACTGCTGCTGTAGCTGCAGGGTCAGTTCAGAACATATCTCCAAAAAGGTTGGCCTCCTAGAAATTTTTTCACCAATGAAATTCTTTCATCCCAGGTCTGCAGAACAATCATTTCCCACCAATCCATGCTGGTTTTCCAAAACCAGAAGTAGTGCCGCATGTTGTGAAGCTGCTCCAGGAACTAGTCCTCTACTCAGTTGCTCGGTGTCTTTCTTGTTCTGCCACCACTGGAGATCCTCCTGCTGCTGGAGGAGCTCCTGCCACATTGTTTGCTTGACGGTGAATCAGGCAAAATTCAAAACTGAATTCATCCAGCTTTGAGTGTTAAAATACAGCCCAAGCAGGCTATGTGTATATCAGGGTTGCCAGCGTACTGGTGCCAAGCATTGTTGGGCCCAAGCTCCCCACAGCAATTCAAAAATGGTGCTACCAATCCTTAAAAAGGGCAGGGGCAGAGACAAATGAATCACAGGATTTTTAAAAAAATAATCAGAACCCGCCTGGCTTCCACTACGCATCCCACAACAGACTGAAAAAAATCCCAGAATGCACACTGCTCAACAGCAAAAGCAAAGGAGCGCCCTTACAGAGTGCCATACAATCGCTCCCGAGTGTACACAATGATGCGTGTTGACAAAGGGTACAGTGCCTTGAGTGCAAGCTATTACTACAGCTTCCGTAACATGTGTTACCTGACAGCAAAAAGCTATGAATTAAACCCCTCTGCAGACAAGCCCTTAAAATGTGGGAAAGAATGTCATGGTCATAAGCGTATCACATCTGATATGGAAGTATTCATTAGTAAATTACATCAAACATCTCACATTCTACAGATATTTCAGTAATTAAAAAGGCAGCTACCTGTTCACAGTGAGAATCAAGAGTAGAAGTGATGACAGACAAGATAAACTGAAAAGTTGGGAGTTAATTGGAAAAATAGTCATCCAGGATCTCCACTGCTGCTCTCCTCCTGGACAGAAGCAGAATTTCTAGATTCTTTCCTCTGGGTTTTCTCTGCCGTCACATTTTTCAATCCTCTACTGCTACTGCAGCAGAGAGGAATCCACTTGGTATGATTGGTGGACAGATTTCTGAAATAGTAGTCAGTCTGGTTCACCCATGAAACTAGTGACGAGCTGAAACTAGTATAATTCAGTGGTAATACACGCAAGTAGACTTAGTTGCATATAAACAAACCATTATTTGAAAGTAAATTTCTAACCAAATTCACATCTCAAATATTGAGAAAAGTCAGTCTGAATACAAAAAAATTAACTTACCAGCTTAATTGCCACATATTCATTTGTGTACAAATTTTTTCCTTAAAGAAAGACAAAAACAAGAATGTCAGACTCTGCCAGGAGTTGCTTTTAAAAGACACAGAATTGAGACAGATCCATTTTGCCAAAAACTACATCGACATAAAACATTAATGAGGCTCCACTATGGCTATTTGCTTCAGCAACTAAACGCACTATTTGCCAAAGAGCTTATTGACAAAGTAGCACTCAGGCTTGTGACCAGCCTAAATAGCACCCTATGTTTTGCTTTCATTGCACTGAAGTAACACATGACCTTAACACATGACCAAAGAATGAACGGCAATTCACCCAACAGGTTGACAAAAGGGTGATTCCAACACTCTTCCTTTGCTTGCTTTTTATTTATTGGGGGGGGCAGGGGGGAGAAAGGGTAATATTTCAACAATTAAATTGAAATATTCCTTTAACTTAATACATAATTGATTTTAAAGTGTATTTTATCAAAAATAAATTTGCAGTGTCAATATTGGCAGACCACAAGTAAAGAAGAATCAGCTATAAAACTTACTCATTAACACAACTAACAAGATTTGCTACTGTTTACTTCGTCCCCAAAACTCCAGGCCTATCTCTGTTAAATACATGACTGAATAGATACAATCGGGGGGGATTAATGTTTTCAACAGAGTAAGAAAATATTTAATTGCTAGTGAAATACAGAAAATCAATGAAACAAGTAAGCCTGTCTGAAGAACACATCAGTGTTATGCACGCCTAGATTAAGGAAATCAAACGCTGTTATAATTTTAAACCCGATTTAAGCACTTTGATTACAATTTCAAGTTTAATATGGATTTTTTTTTCAAATAAGAAAACTAGAGGTTGCATGAGAAAGAAAAATCAGTGCAAACAAATTAAAACAATATGCACTGTTCTAACAGAAAGCTCAAGAAGTTAATTGCAAGAAAGGGTACATTTGTACCCTAACAACTCCTATTTTCAGTGATTTGTAACTCAGTGGAGGTTTAGATTTTTTTTAAAGCTAGCTTTCCTCTTGCTATTTCTTTAAAAATGTATTTAACTAAGCTGCTAAACTTTAGTGGCATAGGTTTAAAGACGTGAATTTAATTATTTTAATACTACATTATCAAGAGAATGCATTTCACAAAGAACATGTCCTAAAGAGCATCAAAAGCTGGAAATGTTGCTGAGACACAATATAGGTCACTGACCAATGGTACAGAAAGCACTGCCGGATTCCAAGGCTATTCTGTGGCCCTCAGTGATTTTACCTTGTTAGTTAGCACCAGTTCCTAACATCTTTGTTGCTATTTGGGGAATGAAAGTTAGAAACGGAACAGACAGGAGAAAAGTAAGAACACTGAGATGGAGTGAAGAGGTGCTGAGAGAAAAAAAGTCTGAAAAACTGGTATTCAAGGGGAACAGTGGGGTGCATTTGATTACTGTTAATTTCATGGAAAAACATGCTTGAAGAAAAACTTCACAGCCATGATACTGAGACTAAAAATTTACTAGTGCAAATAATTTCAGATTTGGGGTTTGTTTTAAAAAGATGAATATCAGCCAATTGCATGAGATAAACTAACAAGGGTTGCAGTTTTGTCATGAAAAATTTTAACAGAGTTAAGGTAAAACAGGGTAAAAGCTCATTGTTAACACATAAAACAACCTGTTTGCCAATATTTTAGGCAGGTTTACTGGAGAGGAGTTTGCTATTTTAAAGATACCGTCAATTTGAAAAATCGCATTTCAAATCAGGAAAATTTTGTACTAACCATTAATACAACAAACCTGTATGGTTATTATGGCTAAAAGACCACAGAATTATTTCTCTTTTTTCAGTTTTACTTCATATACAAAATGCTGTAAAATGCACATTTTCACTGTTTTGTTGACTGTCAATACTGAATTTTTTAATTCTCCACTAAAAATGTTTTGACAACTAATATAGGGTGTTCTATCAGAAAACTGACTCAAATTAAATTAAAAAATTCAAGTCAATTGTGTCATTTTAAAATATATTGAACTTATAAAAGGCATCAGATTTGACAGCTCTGGAGAGTTAATTCCTCTCTTTAGGCACATGATGTAGCATCGGTTATAGGCAGCAGCAACATAAGTTTTCCCTCATAGCATCATGGATGCACGGTTAAGTTGAAAACAATAGGAATTGCAAATTAAGTCCTATTAAGAAAAATAAGACTGTTTAGTTTGTTGCAACTTGAACACAGTGTCTAGTGCTTACAAAGGCTAAAAGCGCCAGCTCCCAAAAGTCAGTCAGATTCTGAATTTTGCTGGTGGACTATGCCTGTAAGAGGAGGAGAGACCTGAAGTCTTTGTAGACTGATATTTCCATTTTGATAACCTCTACTCCCCAAACCTATCGGGAAGGGGGAGAGAAGATTCTAAAGTGCACAGAAACACAGGAGAATCTACCCCACATTATGGGTTATATGATGGGAGCCCTGTCATCACACGCTAGAACCAGTTAAATGCCTGGTGTGAGAGAGCAGGGGAGTGGGCACACTGCCCAGTGTTAAATTAATCCAGTTGTGGCCTACCACTTAAATACATCCAACCTGTCTGTTTATTCGCTTGCATGTCCTGATCAATTTACCATGTCACCAACCTCTATAAGCCATCAGAAAGATATGTTAATACCCTTTTTTCCCCAGCATGGACAGATCACAATGGCTTCCAAGTTGTTGCTAAGTTCCTTCTACCTCAGGGGTTCTCAGACTGGGGGCTCTGACCCCTTAGGGGGTCATGAGGTTATTACATGGGGGGTCACAAGCTTTCAGCCTCCACCCCAAAACCCTGCTTCACCTCCAGCATTTATAAACATAAAAAAGGTGATCTGAATTAATTGGGGGGATGGGTTGCACTCCAAGGCTTGCTGTGTAAAAGGTGTCACCAATACAAAAGTTTGAGAACCATTGTTTTATCTAATAGTCTCCCATTTATCCCAGGTCTTAACTTTGTTGCTCTACATTAAGACTGCAATCCTGTAAAGATTTATGCCCGTGCCTCAACTTTACGACCTGTAAGTCATTTCATTGAAATGCATAACATTAAGCACATGCATAAGTCTTTGTAGGATTGGGGCCTAAATTATTTATCACCACATTCACACATGCAAAATTCTAAGTATCAAATAATCATAGGCTTTTGTTTTAAATTACAAGCAGAGTCCATGACAAATCTACTTTTAATCATAACTTTTAATGTGAATGATCTACAAATTTAAATGATTTTATATAATACAGTCTGATAAGTAGACTTTTCATGCTCTGACCAGGCATTCACTTTTAGCAGAGGCAGATAAAGTAAAGGCGGCCAATGCACATGGCTGCTGTAAGGGAAACACCACTGTTCTCCTTTCCTTACATCTCTCCTTCCCTGTCAGTTATCCAATTCTATTTCTCTTAGGTTCATGCTCCCCTGTCTATCGCTCAGAGTGCAGCCGATGGGCTTTTTTAGTTTCAATCTCATATTCATCTACGTCTAAAGTCAGTAGATTATCCACAGCTAACTTTGCATCTTACGCACACTAGCAAGTTGAGCTGTTGAGATAGAAGTGGACTTCTCTATTACCTTCAGCTTCTTTCACATTTAGGAAATCCCAATCACCACAAGCAGCAAAGTAAAAACTTACAAGTACTGAGTCTATTTCTCCCTGCTTCCATTCTACTTACTAGGAAAACCAAAACCTTGTCAAAATATATCAAAACAGATACACAATAATAAATATATATTTATGTGACAGATAATAATAGGTTCCTACGGGCTATGTCAAATTTCACAGACCTTATTTCTCATTTCTGTGTTTATCAAAAAAGGAAGAGAGACCAGACAAAAATAAGTTCTGTTATGAAATGTCTAGGGGGAAAAAAACTTCCTGAATTTCTTATAGTTGTCTTAACAAATGATATTTAAGAGAGTTAATACACTGGTTCTATTTAGTTCATACAGTGTCTGAAATCCATTGAAAAAAAATCTAGCAAAAAGAGAAGTTAGGATATAGTTATAGCCTAAATTCTGAACTTCATAGGTATGAGGACAAACTTAGATCCTCAATATTATTTTAAATACATCAGTATTTATACATCAGTATAAATCAGTTTTATTACAGCCACAAATGATTAGAACGCAGCTAACACTGTTTCCTGCCAAGAGTGCGAAAGAGGAAGGAAAAAAAAAAAAAAAAAAACAGTAACGTATCTGAATTGCAGTTAAATCACCGGATAATCTAGAAGTGCATACAGTATACCAAAGTCTGTACTAACAGATTAGTTTATAAACTCTTACTTTGAATAAGCATGTTGGAAAATGAAAACTTTGAGAAAAATGCACTCTTGGACTTAAACCAGTGCCCAGAGTAATGTGCTTTACAAGGGTTGGATATTGTTAGAGAAGCTATCCTCCTCATGACAAACATTCAACTGTGGTCCCCTATTCTGCCCTGCAGTGATTATTCATAGATTGTCTGTATTCCATGGTACTCTTCAGAAAATTAGTTGGCCTGAACAGCAACCTATCTCAAAATAGAATCAGGTGTGAGACAGAGTGCATACTTGTGTTACTGCTGAGCACAAAATGGTTATATTTTTTAATACCAGTACTGCAGTAACTGCATAGGCAAACTCAATCTGAGATACTTACAACACAAAAGCTACTGTACCAAACCGAACTATTTTACTTAGCTAGATTTTAAAACTATACCCAATAGCGTACCTCACGCAAATAAAATAACTTTTAAACACTGCAACCTTTATAATGTTCAACTCAACCTTTTAATATAAGGGCTTAAATATACAATATGTAAATTTTACGTAAGTGTAGATCTCTGTTTATTCTTCCCTTGCATCAGAAAGTTGTGAATTTAACTTAGTCTGAAACAAAAGTGTTCACAAACTCAGCATAATAATACTGTAGACAAAGTAATGACTTCAATTGACATATTTACTTGTGTTTTTATATATAAAGTCATTACTTTGTCTGCAGTATTACTTGATATGTATACACAAACACACACACACACCCTGCACATTAAAGACTAGGTAATTCTGTAAGAAAAATATTTCAAAAGGTGTGATGAAGATGTTATCTCTGCAACACGAAAAAAAACTGAGTACTGTAATAGGAAAAATAGTTTATATGGAAGGTAAACATATTGTGAATGTTTAATTTGCATGTACATCTTGAATCAGATAGAGTGGAATAAGGAATACCAGTCTTACCTAATCGTAGTTCTCCAAAATTACCACATCCAATTTTTTTGCCAACTCTAAAGTTAGGTCCAACCATTAACACTCCAGAGTTCGAAGAGCCAGTGCCACGTGGATTGTGACCTGAACGCCCACTAGGCCGTGCCATTCTATCATCTGGTTTGTCCTTGTCTTTCTTTTTACCATCCATATCAAGTTTACGGTACTCCACTTTGAATTTTTTTTAAAATCAAGACAAGCAAACTCAAACGGGATAATGTGAAAACGGAAACATCACTAGTTAAGTGCTCCAGCTGGTTAATCAGTCACTAAATTGTAGTTGATAAGTAGTCAGTGGCTGCATATTCATCCCATTCGCAAAACAGTTTTCCTTGGTAGTCTTTGAAGCAAAATATATACTCAGTGTGTATCCTACCAGCAGGATTTACAGAGACTCTGTAAACGAAAAAGAAAATTAAACAGAGTATACATATTTGGAACAAGGTATCTTCCTACAGTGTCACATGATTAAAGTATAATAAACAGAACTTTTTTATATACCCATGTTGCACAACATTACCATAGTGACTAAATTTTTGCCCCCAGATTCATATACACAACTCCCACTGATTTCAATGGGAATTGTGCAGGAAAATCTGAAAGCAGAATTTGAATACAGATTGTTAAGTAATACATTACTTTTTGCAAAACATATCCAGCCTGAACTATCTAGTGTAAAAACTTGATACTGTAATTTAAAGAATGTCCATAAAATCTCAAATCAGTTATGCCAGTTTTGAAGCAACTGATAGAGCACTTCAGACAAACACCATGTACACTCATTCTCTGAAGCTGATCAACTCATTAAAGTTAAAAGGAAAAAAAAAAAAAGATTCAAAACTACGCTTATTTCTTTTCCTTTTTCTGAATGGTAAGACATCTTATTTTTAATGCTTAATGTAACGCTTAACAAAGAGTGCCAAGTACTTTTAATATATTGTTCTCCATTATTTCTAATACTGCCAGCTTTGAAAATAAAAGCTATTTCCTTACCAACTTTCTTTTTTTTTTCTTTAATCATAAAAGGAATAAAAGGAATTTGTCATCACACACTTTTTTGGTTCAATTCACTTCATTGCTTAGGCACTAGTTCCAACAAGACTTTCATCAAAATGAATATTATATGTTAGTGTACTGCTGCCATAAAGTCCAGTAGAAGGATCAAAAAAGGACTTTATTTAGGCCCTACATGAACGGTGGCTATTGTTTGCTATTTGAATCACTTGATAAGAGTCATTTAAAAACTCCGAAGTTCAGATGACATGTACCCATCACATTCCAGTAATCTTAGAGAAGGTCAAATTTTGGTCCCAAAACTATTTAACAATATCCTTTCACATATATTCTATTTTAAATGTTAGGATTACCTGAAAGTTAAAACCAAGATGTCTCTCTTTAGAGCAAACTTCATAACTATCACATTCTAAAACACATTGTTTTTGGAATATTATTCTCTCTTTAATTTACATTATTTTCAAACATAATTTTAGCAGAACAGATGTCACCTTTTTCATCTGCTTCTGGCATACACAAAAAGTAATACTATATTCTGTTACACTAAATCAATAGACATGACAACTATCATAATGCTACAAAATCGAAGTGCAAATACAGAAAGGAAGAGCCACGTTGCCATTCTCTGCCTAGATGGTACAAGAGTGCAAGGAAGAATACCCTCCCCACTGTTGACCTCTGCCAATTAAATCATGGTTGTTTCTGATATGATCTTAACTGGTGGCTTTAAGCACCAATCAATCAGCAACTGGGCTGTAGACTCATGTCAACTCAGAGGGAAGTACATAAGACATGGACAGTTTGGGGAAGATACCAGATTACCTAACTCTCAAGAGTACATTTGAGGGTATAAAAGGCATGCTCTGGGACCATGAATAAAACAAAGGCCTGTTTCCAATCTGATTGTCTAAAACATTAGATACTCAGAGTGGGTTTCTGCTTCATTCAGAAAAACCCAAAAGGATTTGGACAACTGTTCATACCACCATGGAGGTATAAGGTCATTTTGGATCAGCATTTAAGTATGGTCTGCAAGGTTATTCCTGTCCACGTTTTTTGCCACAGGTTATCGGGAGCAACTGTGGGAGGTCTAAGACAACAGAATTTTATTTTTGAGGGTGAGGGGGAAGCAAAGGAGGACCTGGGAGAACATGATTCATTTATCACCAGCTTCAACCGCATCTCACTGAGTCTGGAGGGTTACATTATCCACACTAACTACATCTCCATCTCCAAGAACCACAGTTACTGTAGGGTAAGTAATAATTCTCTTCAAGTATTTGTCAGTGTGGGTCCCACTGTAGATGACTGGTAAGCAGTGTCCTCTTCAGGATGGCAGTAATGTGGAGTACCAACTGAATCAGAGACCTGAGCACTCTTCTCCCAAATCTAGTATCAGATTTAGCAGTCAAGTCCAGTGCTTTACAAGTGTGAGCAGATTTTGGAAACAGACTGAGGAGGTTACTTGGACTCTGGTTGAATAAGCTTTGATCATCAATAAGGGTGGTACTTCTGTGGCATCTGGAAAAAAAAGTGAGATAATCTCCAACTGTCTAAATGGACAATTCAGTGTAAGTGGCCTGGCCTTTAGAGCAACCAACTATAGTCACAATCAGCCATGGCAATAGTAGGAAATACTTAGTCCTGTCAGAGTAGTAATATAGGGCATGAGATATATCCTACATGTGCAGTTTTAACTCGTGCATGGAATTAGGTTTAAGGAAAAAAGACAACCAACCAACCCACTCATCTGTTTAAGTGAAATTCAGACACCACATTGGGGATTAACTTTGCATGACATCTCAGAACCACCTTGTCCTTGGGGGTACAAGGAGTATGGGGGTTGGACTGTGTGTGCCTGAAACTTGTTCACTCTCCTGGCTGAGGTGATAGCCACTAGAAAAACTATTTTAAGGGTTATATGATGGAGGGAGCTACTGCAAGTCGGACTCCATCAGCTTCAGAAAGACGATGTTGAGGGCCCACACAGGCTGTTATCAATGGGTAAGCATGCATTAGACCTTTGAGGAATTTCAATATGGCTGGAAGAGAGAAGACCAGGACCAACTGTATCAGAAGATGGCACGCCAATATTACTACTAGGTGTGCCTTGATCAGACCAGAGAGTCCAGACTGTTTCAACTGCAATAAGTAATCTAGAATTTTAGTTAACAATACTTGTTCAGGCACTAGGTCATATCGGGTCTTCCATATGGAAAAATCTCTTCACTTGAAAAAAATAAAAGTCTTCCTTGTGGACCGGTTCCTTCTTTGTGCCAGGATGTCCTGAACATGTGAAGAGCAGTCCTTTTTCATGGTATTCATCCAGCCAGCATCTGAACAGTTAGTTGTAATGATGCAGATCAGGATTCAATACTTGTCCCTGGTTCTGTGACAACAGGTCTAGGAGCCTGATTTAGGGGCTGTGGAAATGTGTTCACCAAGTTCATCAGCCAGAACTTTCTCAGACAGTAGACAGCTATGAGGATGAGTCTGGCCCACAATCAGAGAAAAGGCATACAGCAGCCCTTATTTCTACTGCAGTAGGTAGACTTCCAACCAGGATCCTGGACTCATGGAGACTTGGGAACAGAAGCTGGGACACATTGCATTGTTTCTGATGGCACACAGATCTATTACCAGGACTCCTATGTTGATGAAATAGGAATTTGTGAGGGACTGCAGCAACAACCACTTGCAGCTAATGGTCAATAGTTCAAGAAATCCACAAAGTTGTTGCTGGTTCCCAGGAAATGCAAGGTTGTCAGGATTAAGCCATGCAGGCAACACCAGTTCCATAGTATGACTGCCTCTCTGGACTGCAGGGGGTGGGAGATGAAAGGAGGTGGGAGGACCAAAGGTGGTGCCCCTTTGTTTCTTTTATGGTATATTGCCAACGTATTTATCAATGTTATACTATTAATTGCCAGTGGACCAGGAGGAATGCTTCACACACTAGCCTGATGGTCCTGAGTTCCATACTTTTATGTGTAGCCTCATGTCTTCTAAGGGTCATTCCATTTTGGACATGTCCATCACTAACATTTCAAGCAATGAAGGGATCTTGAATGGTACTCCTTTGTTGACACTGCTAGGGTATAGACACGACGACAGTTCCCTGAGGATGTGAGATGAAGTCGCAACTGTGTTGCGCATAATGCTTTGCCAGGGAATAGACTGACCTGAGACAAAGTCATAGGGATCTCAGGAAAAGCCTGGCAAGCAGTGTGTCACATATCTACAGATGGCCTAATAATGTGAGTTAAGTCCATACTCTCATTATCAAGCAAGCAATTACCCCATTTATTAACAACTGAAACAAGAGAACTCTATCTTGAGGTAAGCATGATTTTAGGTGTCAGAGTGGACCGAGTCCTATAAATTACAGTATGTGCTGTGATGAGAGAATCTCTCAGATTACTAGGAGGTTCAAATGGGGCAAGCAGGGATAGGGCATTGTCAAGGTTTGTCAGAGTTTCCTAATAAGATTCCGGTACAGGTAGACATAGATAACTTGATTCTTCAGGTACTCTGCCACGTGAGTGAGGCACTTGGTAAAGGCACAATGCTGTGGAGAGGCCAAAAGGGTAGTGGACTGATGGATTCAGCCTACTGTAAATTTGAGGAACTTCCTGTGGGCCAAGTGAATGGCAATGTGAAGTATGTGTCTTGCAAGCCAAGAGCAACAAACCTGTACCTGAAGCAATGGAATGATGGAGACAAGTGTTACCATCCCTGAATCTGTGGTAGTATATGTATTTGTTGAGTCTCCTCAGACATAGGATAAGACAAAGTGCCCCTTTCTTCTCTGGAAGAGGAAATAATGGGAGAAGAAATTCTTGCCCTCTATTCTTGAGAATCTTCTTCAATGGCTCCAAGATTGAGCTATAAGGCTACATTTTGTAAAAGGCTCCCATGAGAAGGATCCTTAAAAAGGGATGAGGGGGGAAGGAGAGTTTACGGGTATGGAAAGGAATTGGATGGCGTAGCCATGGGTAACTATGTCTAGTACTCATGTATTAGCCAAAATCTCTGCCCAAATCCAATAGAAGGGGGAAAAGAGTTTCCAAAAGTCAACTGTAGGATCCTGGTCTTAGCATGGCTCCTGACAGTCACAAGAAACCTACTGAGTCTGAAATAGAATTGGGCGTACATGAATGACTGACACCTTTCTAGAGCATTGTGGTCACTTCCAGTATGGTTAGTCTGAATAACGAGTCTAGGAGAAAAATAGTGTTCTCTGCCTCTAAGGGGACTGTTACCAGAATGGGTTCCATCCCCTTAAACAGCATATCTTTGGTGGTCACCTGGACCTTCTTAGTGATGTCTGGCCAAGATGCCCAGAGCATCAAGATAGCCATGGCAGGCCAGAGTTTAAACCCCAAGGACTTAGTGTCTGCCTTTAATGATTGTGCTACTTTGCCTTGCCGTACAGGAGGTCTCTCTGTTATCTCTCTTCTATTACTTTTTTTTGGGGGGGGGGGTGGAGAAGGGAGGGGTAGAGGAGAACATTCAGCTAAAAAAGACGATTTTCAGAAAGTACAAAAGAAGTGCAGAGTATTTCTTCCGACAAATTTGGAGCTTAGACAAACACCCGTGAGAGTCAAGCACAGCCCAGGTTCTGTCCCACTAGCACAAAAAGTAAGAAGGAATTGAGGAAGCGTTGCAGCCACTCTGCACTTTATGCTTTCACACTGGAGCATGAGGCAGCACAGGATGCTTGCATTAATGGACAAAGCTATGCAAAAGATTCTGAGCTCATGTGTCTGAGGCCCATGCACATCTGTAGCGGGATCCATACAGAAACACACGAAGAAAATGTTGATACATGATAGTCATGGAACCTTCACACACACATACAAAATAGATCTGTTTGAATATATCAAGTAATTTTAAAATGTATTTCCTTCATCTAGCATAACCTCATCTTGGTACCGTATATACTCGTTCACAAGCCAAATATTTCTGGTAAAAAAATGACACATCAAAGAGCGGGGGTCAGCTTATAAACAGGTCTACACCAAAATTTGATGATTTTAAACTCTATGAAATCATAGAATTAAATATCTAATACATTGTCATTTTGTTTACCTGGAGCATCTGCAGGCATGGAGCCCCTCAGCTCCCTGTCGCTGCGGTTCGCTGTTCCCAGCCAATGGGGACAGCAATACTTCCCGCAGCTCCCATTGGCTGGGAACAGCGAACCGCAGCGACAGGGAGCTGAGGGGCTCCATGCCTGCAGACGCTCCAGGTAAACAAAAAGTCCTGACACGCCAGTGGCTTACCCTGACGGGCTGGGAGCCAAAGTTTGCCAACCCCTGAAATACAGGGTCGGCTTATGAAAGGGCCATACAGTTTTTACTATTTTTACCTATCCTTCTTGGGGGGTCAGCTTAGAAACAAACGGGCTAACAGGTATTTCTTGATACTGGAGTGCTTGCCTCAGTCACCAGCTGTGCTTAGCACGTAGCCTTGTTAATCCAGGGAGAAAGATTTTGCAGCTGAATAGCATGGGCAGGGCATGAAAAGTGAGAAGAGATGTGTGGGGAGCATGACCGGCACACGAGATAGTTGAGAACAGGGCCATGGGGGACTCCAGTGGCTGTATTAAAGACAATGGGAGTATAGATGAAGTCCAGTAAGTAACATTTCCAGACTGAGGTGGGAAATTCATTTTAACTATTTAATTAAGGCTTTTTAAAAGGGTACATATTTGTATGAAGAGCCTTAACCCTGAACATCTGCTTCATATCTAGACATGCGTAGCCACCACCAACAGCAATATTTTCAATATTTTTCTCTTTCAGTGGAACAAGTTCTGGATTCTAGTCTTTGAGGCTAGCAGGGAGCCACTGGCAATGCTGCAGTTCATATGGACTCTTGGTAAATACCAGCAGACAGACTGATAAAGATAATAATGCTGGTAACCTGGTGGAACTACTTGGCTGGTGTTCAAATATGCACTTCCTTCTTAGTAGGTCCCAGGTCACCAGCAATCTGGCCTTTCCACCGGAATAAAAGGGACACGTCCCAGTTTTGTGTCAAGAACGAGAATGATTTATTTAAAGTAGATATGTTATTTTCTTTGATGCATTCTGAATTTGCAAATTACTACTCATTTCTCTCATAACCATGTAAGGCTCATAACCATATCAGGTTGCATTAGTAATTAAAGGTTTTAACCGTACTGATGACTCATGTGGATGACAATATGATGTTACATGATGGCATTTGTTCAATTTTTTAAATAACCCAAGAAATTATACAAAACAGCTACATTAAAAGAATACTATAGTTGTCCCAAGTTAAGCACTCAAACCTTAGGAAATGCCAGAATTAAGCTTACCTGTGCAAACTTAATTCTGCCCCCTTTTGTATGCACATTATGACACAGTCTTTAATTACATGATCACATATGATCTTTCTCGCAGGACTCCTGCCTCATTCAGTGCACAGAATGAACCTGCTCTGGGAATGAATCAGGGTTTTGTGGTGAAGGAGTCTCGTTTGTAGGACCACTGACCTTATTTGTTGCAGAAGCTGGAAACTATGTACTGACTGAGGCAGAGGACTGCAGGAAGAAAAAGGATGGCCATTCAATGGTGCCCTGGAGAACTGCGTTCTAACCCTGCTTGTGTCAGAGAGTTCCTATGGGATGCTAGTCAAGTCACTCAAATCAAAATTTTGACAGGTAATCACTAACTGAGAGTTCCGTATTTTCTGGGTGCTTCACTTGAGACACGGGGGTCTGACTTTCGGAAGTGCTGAGCACAAGAGGTAAATGAAGTCAACAGGAACTATGCTTTGAACATATGAAAAGCTACATAATACTAACACTCTGAAAAATGAGGTCTTAGCAGTCTCAAATTGGCTACACAAAATGAGTGGATTCTTTTGACTGTCAATTCTGTGCCTCACCTTCCCCATCTGTAAAATGGGGATAATACACTCCCCCTTATCTCACAAGGTGGCTGTGAAAATATTTGTGAAACATTCACAAATTCTAATGAGTATAACAGAATAGCCCATGAGGAAATTAATAATTCTGTCTTCAGAGCAGGGGATGAATAGCATAAATAAGGTCTGGGGCTACACATTGAAGAATATTTAATAGCTGCTTATTAAATGAGTACCATCCATCCAGTGCACTGAATGTGGTATGGTCCTGTGGAAAAACAGGATATCATGTAATCAGAGACTGTCATAATGCATGTGCACCAAAGGACTGAATTAAAGTTGCACTGGCAACCTCTATTCTGGAATTTCCTAACTTAAGTGCCTGACTTTGCAATCTCAATAAGGGTTTTAATGCAGGAGTTTTTTCCCCGCCTCCCGTAATTGTATATAGATAAGTAATACGTGTGGAACTAAATATGGACACCTCCATAACTGGAGCTCTACATCAGTACCACATACTTTAATGGGATCAAATGAAAACTCAGTGGGATGGAGGCTAGAAAGGCAGCATAATGCTTTGCACACTGAGACTTAGGGAAAAGTTATCAAAATAATGCCACAACTTCACAATTAATGGATATCTAACCTAAAGTATAATAGTGTAAGAATAGTATGACTTTAGCTCAAACTAAATTGAAGTCTTATTAAAAAGTTAACAATTACTGAATAAGTATTACTACATATTTTAACTATAACATTCTAAACTAGAGTCAAAATATATCAGCTTCTAAGAAGAGTACAGTGATGGTTTTTTGTACAATAAAGGCCACTCAACATGAGAATTGGGCTACCTTCAGACAGCTGCAGTGGCACAGGAGCCAGCAAAGAGACCTGTAAACAGGGGAGTTTGAGTGGGAGTTTGTATTGTGGTGCTTCTTTGGGGTTTGTTTTTGCTGTGGGTGGTGGTGTTGTGGTGTGGTTTGTGTTTCCCAGAGTAACAGGATTTAGGTGGGAAGGCTATGACAGATACAGAGGCAGCAGTGGGAGTGACTCATGTTCTGGAAGACACAATGCAGATGACTGGATGTGGAAGCTGCGGTATGTACATGATCCTGAAGGGGGTACCTGGTAAGAGTTTTGTCTGAATGAAATGCCGCCTGATAGAGCTGATGGAAGAAAAGATCTGAGGTTTGGAGATGCAGGTGGAAAGTCTGGTTGACTTTAGGAAGGGGTTTGAGCAGATTTTGGAGCAAAGACATGAGGTTTCTGAAGGGAAAAGCTAAGACTTGCAGATGGAAGCAGGACTGAGGAATTCTGAGGGGAGACTGAGTGAGGAAAGTGGTCAGTGGAAGCATGTGACTAAAAGAACCAGGCAGAGGAAAAGACGGGCTAGTGAAGAAGAAATAGAGCTCAGGAATAGGTTTGCAGAGTTGGAAAATGAAGAAGGGGCTCAGCAGGTAGTCACTGAAGGTGGAAGGGCAAGGAATAAGAGAAGAGCAGCTAGTCCTATAGGAAAAGCGGGAGAGTCAATGGAGACTACACCAAACATGAGCCCCAGGAGAATACAGGATGGGTTGAAGAGGATTACAAGGGAGAATAGGAAAGGAAAGAACTTGCAGCCAGAGGGAACAGGGGATAGACCGGAGAATAGCACCGTCACCAGGAAAAGGCAGGTTTATGTGATCGGGGACTCTTTACTGAGAAGAATAGACAGGCTGTAACCAGAGCTGATCCAGAGAATAGAGTGGTATTCTGTCTTCCAGGGGCTAAGATACAGGATGTAGACCTGAGGTTGAAAAGGATCCTAAAGGGAGCAGGAAAGAATCCCCTAATTATCCTTCATGTGGGAACAAATGATACGGCTAGATTCTCGCTGGAAAGTATTAAGGGAGATTATGCTAGGCTAGGGAAGACGCTTAAGGAAATCAAGGTTCAGATGATCTTTAGTGGGATTGTGCCGGTTCCTAGAGAAGAGCAACAAAGGTGTGACAAAATTATGACGATCAACAGATGGCTTAGGCAGTGGTGCTATAAGGAGGGCTTTGGGATGTATGGCCACTGGGAGGCATTCATGGACAGAGGACATTTCTCTCAGGATGGACCTCATCTGAGTAGGGAAGGATATAGACTTCTAGGATGGAGGCTGGCACAACTGATTAAGAGAGCTTCAAACTAGGAATTTGGGGGAGATGGTTGGGAGATGTCCAGGTAATCTCCACGCCAGATTTTAGCATTGAGGGGGAAGAAAACGAAGTAAGAAAGGATACAGCCGTGGGTAGGAGAATGTATATAAGGAGGACAGGCAGTGTGGATACCAGTCAAATAGGTTATACTGGCTGTAGAATGACCGTGCCTAATAGGGTACAGAACGTGAGTGAGGCCAAACAGCAAAAATTAAGATGTTTGTACACCAACGCGAGGAGCCTAGGTAACAAAATGGAGGAACTAGAGCTACTGGTGCAGGAAGTGAAACCAGATATTAGAGGGATAACAGAAACATGGTGGAATAGTAGTCATGACTGCACTACGGGTATTGAAGGGTATGTGCTGTTTAGGAAAGACCAAAATTAAGGTAAAAGTGGTGGAGCAGCATTGTGTATCAATGATGAGGTAGAACGTAAAGAAATAAGCGATGGAATGGATAAGACAGAGTCCATCTCGGCAAAAATTACATTGGGGAAGAAAACTACTAGAGGCTCCCCTGGGATAGTGCTTGGGGTGTGCTACACACTGCCGGGATCTAATCTGGATATGGATAGAGCCCTTTTTAATGTTTTTAATGAAGTAAATAGTAATGGAAACTGCATGATCATGGGAGACTAACTTCCCAGATATAGACTGGAGGACGAGTGCTAGCAATAATAATAGGGCTCGGCTTTTCCTAGACACGATAGCTGATGGATTCCTTCATCAAGTAGTTGCTGAACTGGACTAGAGGGGATGCCATTTTAGATTTGGTTTTGGTGAGTAGTGAGGACCTCATCGAAGAAATGGTTGTAGGGGATAATCTTGGTACAAGTGATCATGAGTTAGTTCCGTTCAAACTGAACGGAAGGATTAACAAAAATAAATCTGCAACTAGGGTTTTTTATTTCAAAAGGGCCGACTTTCAAAAATTAAGGAAATTAGTTAGGGAAGTGGATTGGACTGAAGAACTTATGGATCTAACGGTAGAGGAGGCCTGGGATTACTTTAAGCCAAAGCTGCAGAAGCTATCGGAAGCCTGAATCCCAAGAAAGGGGAAAAAATTCATAGGCAGGAGCTGTAGACCAAGCATCTCACAGAGGTGATTAAGAAAAAGCAGAAAGCATACACGGAGTGGAAGATGGGCGGGATCAGCAAGGAAAGCTACCTTATTAAGGTCAGAACATGTAGGGACAAAATGAGACAGGCTAAAAGTCAAATAGAGCTGGACCTTGCCAAGGGAATTAAAACAAATAGTAAAAGGTTCTATAGCCATATAAATAAGAAGAAAACAAAGAAAGAGGAAGTGGGACCGCTAAACACTGAGGATGGAGTGGAGGTCAAGGATAATCTAGGCATGGCCCAATATCTAAACAAATACTTTGCCTCAGTCTTTAATAAGGCTAAAGAGGATCTTAGGGATAATGACTTTACCACCATTTTCTGCCTATTGGTGAAAAATTCTTATTTGTCAAACTGCAGAAGCCACAAGACCAGAACCCACCATTCCTATCCAATAAGATCATTTATCATCAAAGCTGAAAGTCTCCAATGATATCCTGGAAGCATATTACTTTTCCATTCACAACTAAGTATAAATCTGTTGAGGGAGGCCTCATTCGTGGTTCTGCACAAACAATGAAGGACCTATCCCTATATGTCTAGAAAGCGGCAAAAGTCCCATCACAACAGTATCTTTGAGACCATAATAAGATTCTGATGCTGCAGAAACATCAAGAAACAAACAGAACTCTTACTGAGACAAGTAAAGGGATTTGTTTTTGTATCTAGGTGATAAGTGATCTGGAAAGGTACTCAAAAAGCACACACCAAAAAAAAAAAAAAAAAAAAGAGAGGTTCAAAGGAATGACGAGACAGATTGTGTACGCTTACAGGTACCAAAATTAGGGCAATTCTAACCAATCCTTGTTGGAATAACTATGTCTGAATAAAGAGATTCCAGTATCAATATCTTAACACTTTTGATTTCAGCCTTAAAAAAACATTAAGAAGATTCAAAAGTGGCACCACATACAGATGCTACAGAATGCTAGTCAGATATGTCTTTTTACAACTAACAGCTACAATCCCCAAGGCAACAGATAAGTAACTTTACACTCAAAGATAAATATATTTGTGAAACCACATCCAAATTTTCACAATCTGATCATCAGTTAGCATATAATTTACTAATTTTTTTGTTAATGCTGTCACCATTCACAAAATTGTAAGAATCACATGTTTAAACTTGTAGGATATTTAGTGAGCAAAATGATTACTAAATATTTTTCTAAAATATAACATTAAAATAAATTGTTCTGGGACATGGGACACACATACTTCCATTGAAATACCTTTAAAGGGTATTTCAATGGAACGTATAGCAATAAATCAAAGAATAATAGATCAGCAACTACAAGTTTTAGTTTTCAAAAAATTCTCAATTATGTGGCAATTTATGGGCTTGTCACTTTTTGTTTGTTGATTCAACAGATGTTACCTGTTACAAAATTAAATTCTATAGACAACTACTGCTGCTTGTTCTTAACAGTATTTACATAAGCTAAAACAACTAGTACCTTGATAGGATTCCTACTGCAGAGACACAGGACGTTCTTTTAATATTTAACAATGATTGTATTACTGTCAAAAAGGAAGACACCCAGCCCTCTTATCTAAGCCTCTTTCTTTCTGGTCTTGAATGTAATGTTGCACTTTCCTATACTATACAATTTCTATCTAATCTGAAGTAAACAGAATATGTAGGATGTTTGCTGCCAAGAACCTCCGCTATAACAAATTGTGGATCAGGTCTCCCTCACATACATAATGTGGTAAGTATTAGAATTCACAAATCACACTTACCCAAGAAAGCGGTACACTGTTCATGACAATGCCTTTTCTTCAACAAAAATGTTCACGTTTTAGATGTAAATAGCATGCTAAAAGTAAAGAAATACATATGTAATATTGGCACTCATTCATGCATGTAAATATTTCTGATGCTTTACTCAGAATTTATACAAATTAAAGATTTAGTACTGTTTTTCTAAATCAAAGTAGAAAGCAAGCTTCTATTAATATCACAAGTGTGAGTGTGTCCTATATATACCAGAAGCCTTCTAAACACAGAGGAAGTCATACCCTTCTCCAACTAAGCGTACCAACTAAAATGACTGAGCTTAAGAGAAGGTAAAGGGATAATTCATACAAGCAAGATGATTACGATAATATGGAAGTGTCTTATAAATTACATTTGCTACTTTGTTTGGTTTGATGGATTTGCT
Source organism: Lepidochelys olivacea (assembly GCF_965140295.1). Taxonomy (NCBI): domain Eukaryota; kingdom Metazoa; phylum Chordata; order Testudines; family Cheloniidae; genus Lepidochelys; species Lepidochelys olivacea. The sequence continues at coordinate 79,255,103 of NC_140415.1, read as the reverse complement.
ACACCATTCATCCCACTCTCCTGCTACCACAGCAATTTCCCATTGGGTTTTTTACTCTCCCTCTACATAAACAAGCAGTTCATCCAAGTAAAAACAGATAACTTGATTAAATTGTTTCTTGTAGACATCATGAAAGAAGAGAGGGTGTCGCGAGGTGGCCACCCTGCTCCAGCCCTGAAGGGGTTAAAAACAGCCCTGGGAAAGGGCTGCCCCAGGGAGTCAACAGGAAAAGGCTGGGAGGCAGCCAATCAGGGCCAGGCTGGGCCCTATAAAAGAGCTGCACGGCCAGAACGTAAGAGACTCTCTCTCTAGCTGTGGAGAGAGAAGAGGTACCTGGAGCGGAGCAGGGCTGGGGAAAGGCCAGAGGAACTGGGGAGCTCCAGCCTGGAAACTCCCCAAGCTGAGGCCTTGGTAAAGGCCTGCGAAAGCTACTGGGGCTGCAGAGGGGCAGCCCGGGGATAGGCAAGGGCAGCAAGTCTTACCCCCTTGCCAGTGATGAGTGGTTTACAGATTGCAGTCTGCCCCAGTGAGCAGGGGCTAGATGACGACTGGCAGTAGCCACTGAGGCAAGGTGGGGGTAGTGGGTTGGGGGTTCCCTGGGGAGGGGAGACCCAGAGCGTGGGGGTTCTGCAGGGGCCCTGAGGCAGGTGAGCCACCGGCCAGCAGAGGGCACTCCGAGCTGGAATTGAGCTAATTCCCAGGGTAACCAGCAGGCGGCACCGCACTGGTGAGTCTCGACCTCACTACGGAGGGATTTAAATGAGAGGCAATTGCTTTGTCCACCATATCAGGAAAAGCATTCTATAATTAGGGAGCAGTATGAAGGGGGAGGAGGGGGAATGCATCACAGGTGAAGTGGAAAGGACAGGGCAGTGACATTATACACAACAAAGAGCTGAGTTATGAGCGGGCCCTGAATATAAACACAACAAAGTTTAAGTCTGATCCCAATGAGAGGAGCCAGGAGAGATTCCAACAGCAGGGATATAGTTAGAATACTGCACAAGAAAGTTGGATCTTAACAGCTACAATTTGTATTGACTTGAGGTAGGGAGGTGAAATGGGCATCAGGAAGGCCAGTAATCAAGAAGGGAGATGACAATTGTCTGTAAGAAAAGTTCTAGCTATTTGCCAGAAAGATAATGTTCCTATGTTCTCAAGTGTTGTAAGGGGAGAAACAGCAAATTCCAACACCGCCTGGAACGTGAGGCATGGGGCAGGGAAGACAGTAAGAGAGGAGACAAATGTGATGCCCTAGTAGCAGGCCTAAGTTGATGGTAAGTGCAATGATGTATTCAAAGTGACAAAGAACAGGAAAGGAGAGAGAAGAATCACGAATTCAGTTTTAGCCATGTTAAGGTTAAGTTATTAGTCTCTGGCAACAGAACTACATGTAATATACAAAATCATTTTTAAAGTTTAAACATAATTAAACTTAAGAAAACTTGCATTAATTCCCTTCCTAAAACATTTTTTTATGTATTTATCATCATCATCATCATCAAGAAGCAGTATGAGGACCACTTCAGTGTCTATCACAGCCAGGACATGGAGGAAAATTAATTTCCATTGCTGCCCCATGGCAGGTCTCAATTAAGTATCAATGTTTTCAGGGCATGCTGCTAGTGGACATATCAGTTAAGTACACTGTAAAACATTCTGAGACATAGCTGTAATTAGTTATTACAATACAGGCCTTTAAACAAAAGCAAAAAGGTATTATAACACACAGTCAATCACAATTTTCATTGTAGTTTTAGACCCTACTGAAAGCCATCATAGAATCACAGAGAATGCATTATCTCCAATTCTCAAAAAACCTCCCTTTGTGTAGTGACACCATTGTAAAGTGGTGATATAGAAGCCTATTTACATATCTTTCTATGAATGGTCTATTTCTTTCTATTTCTGAGTCAGTGTCTCTCAAGTATGTTTTAAAATATTTTCATACCCAAAAATGTCCATATAAATCCATAAAATGCACCAGAGAAAAAAATTCTATACCCATATTCATGTAAACCTTAATTTACATGAATATGGGTATAGATTAGGAAACCATGTGCCTCTAGAACACTGGATTCCATGCTGCAATATAAGGATATTCTCTAGTAATGTATTATGTATGTGGCGAAAGGCTACAGGGAGGAGGGTAAAATGAGGTTGCAGGAATTAGAGGGGGGGAACAGAGGAGGAGTGGGACAGAAGCCTGATGAGGCAGTGGGGGGGGAGGGGAGAGAGAAAAGAGGGGAGAAGGAACTGGTGGGAGGGTCTGATTAATAGCAGAAGTGCAAGAGGGGCAAGGGCAGAGGGAAGACACTGACACTAGAAACAGAGGCATAAGGGTCTATAACCACTGAAGCACAATGCCACAGGACCTAGGGTTGAATCCAGGAGTCTTCAATCTCCACATTCCTTTGCTGTCAGGAAATAGCTGTGAAACCCATGGCAAATTGTGTTTTGTCCCCCTCTAGTAACTGGTCCACATAGAGGATAACAGATTTACAGCGCTGCCAGTTACTAAATTAGCTCAAGTGACAGGAGTCTGTGCTGTGGATCTAAACGTCTGAACACTGTCAAAGGCCGAGGACGGAGCCAAAACCACACAATGGATTTTTTGCAGTTAAATTTTAAACTTAGGAAACTACATTAAAAGATTAAGGGTGAAAAGTCAAGCACTCAAAAGTCTGAGAATGCCAGAATTAAGGTGTATCTGTGAAAACGGCACTCCAGGCTCTTTTCTTGGTCTTGATGACTTCCATATCAAATTTCCTTAGTTAACAGGTAAAAAGAAGTTTTCCTCTGGCAGACAGTTCTGAAAGTTCAGCCTGCAAGTTGAAATTCCAGCTGTGCTATTTCTGTATCACCACAAGTAACAGATTGTACTCGATAAATTCTGCCCTCTCTTATATCTTGTGCAACCCAACTGACTTAATGGTGTTGTACAGGTGAGAGGGCAGAGGTCCCTGCAAGTCAAACTTAGAAAACAATTCATTTATAGATGCACTAATCAAAGCAAAATCCTGCCATTTCCCATAGCTCTATTAGCCGTGAAGGATAAGGATTAAAAAGGTAGTGAAAACTTCATATTCTAGTTACAAAAATTAGATATGACAATACCTAAATTACAAAAGTGAGCTTACAAAACAGATCTACTGTCACTTCAGAACAAAACTACACTAAACTGAAGTATTATACCCACTACAGATAACTCAAATTACTTTTTCAATAAACATGGATATAAATCACTCAAGAATATGGTGATCTACAAGCAGTCAGTCATTTAAAAGTTCTTAATTTCTGCAAATCAAAAGAAATCACATTCAGTTACTGTACATGATGAACACCACAACCAAAACACAGTAAAAGGAACTTTCAGCACACAGTGATTTAATGCTCATAATTTCCCCTTATAGGTCATTGACATACATCTTCACTGTTATTACTCCTGCTTGGTACATTCCCCCACTTGCGTGCATACATGTCATTGTATGGAAGATGAGTATGTAGGCAGTCTATAGAAATATCATGAAGGTGATATTTTCTTAATGAGTGCTGCATTTAAGATTTTGTTAACCATCTCATCTTTGTGTGTGTGTGTGTAGTATTGATAACGAAAAACATAAGCAATACGGCAAAACAGGCAATGGGCAATAAGAACCACAGGAGAACAGAGGTAAGGTTATGATACAATAGCCTTCAATTTCATAATCACACAGTATTTCATAACTCCCATTCAATGCTTTGGTGACATATACAATCTTTAAAAGCTAAACAAAAGCAAAGAGTGCCAATGTCCAAAAAGATAGAGACTTCTACATCACCAACAAGGAAAAAGAAACACTCTCCCATCCACCCAAGATGCTCTTTTCTAGCAAAAATGAAGGTATGTTGCTGGAAACTGAGTAGCCAATTTTACAACCCTGGGGAGTTTCTATACAACAACAAGAATGGCAGATTCCTATCCTCTTGTGGATCCTTAATGAAGTCAGTGGAGTCCATGCAAGAACAAAGCTTCACCCCTGCAGTCAATTTCAGGATTGGGGTCTAACAGTTGTCAGAAAAAGCTGGTAGTTGAACCACCAAGAGAAGCTTACATTATATTACAGGGAATAACACAATAGCCCACCCAGAACAAACACCTTCAGGCCATGTCTAGACCAGAAAAAATAGGTCATGTCTTAAAAAAAAATTAGTTAAAATGTGTTAAATGCCAATGCAGACTAGGTGAAGCCTAGGGCTGACCATGACTAGTAACATTTTTAATGTTAGTAAAATTTCAAATCCTGTCTACACTAGTGTTAAAAAAAAAACAGGTTTTCTAACACAATTTACACAGAGTGGTAGCCACATTATTTTTTCATGTTCTCTGTGTGTATTATATATATATATATAATCTTCCTACTGTATTTTCCACTGCATGCATCCGATGAAGAGGGCTTTAGCCCACGAAAGCTTATGCCCAAATAAATTGGTTTCTCAAATTGCCACAAGTACTCCTCATTTTTTTTGCTAACACAATTTAGGCAACCAACATTTTTCATCCATACATAGCTTTAGATAGTTGCTACTGCAGCGTTAGAACTTTGATTTTGCACAACAGCATGGATCCAATAATGGAGAACAGTTTTAGTGACTAACTTCAGAGAATGCTAATATTTCTTCAAATTTGCAGATCACCTTTAGTATAAAGGTTACTTGATCCTTGCTAATGCACTTTCAGTTTAAACTTGAATAAAATACTATTAAAAACATTAAGACTGAAAACCAAAACATTGCAGAATAAGTGACGAAGTTAAAACGAAACATGTAAATCTTAATTGCTTCGTTGGGAATAAGCATTACCATATAGTTTAATTACATGATAACATACTACTACTCCTCATACTACGATAATACACAATTTTCCTATAAATTTACAGGATCTAGTAAAATGAGAATTGGAGAAGCCAATGAAATTGAAACTAGTTTCACACAGTAAATTTTAATTTGTCCTCAGTAAACATATTTCAACGTTTCTCTTCTACAGACTTCCAGGAGCCTTCCCTCAGCACCTTTCTAGGTGCATGTGGAATTAAGCACCTCCTGAACAGGCCTTGTTTCAGGTAAAGTGCACTTCAGTGCACTTTTTAAATATGCATCTACCTCAGCTATGCATACAAGTGCACCACTTCCTCTCAGATCATTAGGAGCTTACTGAGAAAATCCTTTTCACAACCTAACAGCCATTTTCACCATATGTCTGCAAAATCAAACCAAATTTCCATATGAACACAGACTTGTCAAGGACAGCATCAATACCAAATTTAAACTTTCTAATTCATACTGTAGAGCTGTTCAAAACCACATCATCGGATTGTTTATTATACGGAAAGTATTTGGCCCTTGCTATCCTAACTCAAAGATCAATGAAGCGTTTTTCCTCAAGCTTACCATGAGAATTTCCGTGCAGGCACAGGCCAACCCTGGAAAATTTCAACACAATAGATGAAAGCTTCAGAATTAAAATTAACCAAAAACAGAATTTAGAACTGAAATGCTTAATTATGTAAGCTTTCTAACAACTTTTGTGATGAGACCAAACTACCAGAAGGGAGTTCTAAAATCAGCGTCAGTCACCTTAAGCTGTTGCTCACGAAAGCTTATGCTCAAATAAATTGGTTAGTCTCTAAGGTCACTAGTACTCCTTTTCCTTTTTGTGAATACAGATTAACACGGCTGCTACTCTGAAACCTTAACTCATCCTACTACATCTACATGCAACATAGACTCTATATTCTTATGTCACATCCCTGAACTAAGAATAATTTCCTGTAGTTTGTACAAAAAGCCTACAAGTGCACACTTAGGGCCAGATTCTACAAACACTTATGGACAAAAAATAACTTTATTCACAGGAGCAGCCCCACTGAAATCCACTGGTCCACTTGCATGAGAAAGTTATTCACCTGAATAAGTACTGCAGAATTAAGCCTTTTTAAAAAAAATTATACACTTCCAAGGCACAGACTATTTCATCTGCCAACCCACATAAATTTACATAATTTAATCCAAAATTACATTTAAAGTCCTCCAACACTTAATTGCCGTACATAATGTTTTCTAAATATATAATTAGTTCAAATTTTCAGAAACACATTTATTCTATTCTATGCGCCCTTTGTGCAGAAAAAAATTGTCAGTAAACTATATAATAAAAGAAAGTTTATTTAAACACTGAGGTCTGTTGAGAGAAGAAAGTTGCAACAGTTTAAGGAGTGATTTTACACTGATTTAGTTAAACTTGTGCAAACCCCTTTGTGGACATGGTTTAAGCTAAACTAAAATACCCAATTCCTAATCACTTTAAACTGAACAGGTTTAAAGCCAAAACAGGCGTGCACACAGACTTTTGCATTAGTTTAAAACCTCATTTTTAGTTAAATCATTGCAACATTCTCATGTCAAGATCTAAAGTTAAAACTTAGAAATTCAGAGATCTACCAAAGCCCAATTTTAGTATCCCAATTTGTCATGCCTAACTTTTTCCTTTTTAACATAGTATTTTCTGATCGTCAATGATACACTGTCTCCTCTGAATTCTTTAATTGTTGCAGTGCAGGTCAAAGTTAAAACAACATTAAAGGCCAGCTCCACCACCCCTTTTACTCGACACAGCCCTATATCTGAAAATATCAGAAGCAACATAAAAACTAGGATCCCAATACACCAAAGCCAATCATTTTCTCCAATGTCAGAAAAGGCACCTCTCTCTCAAACAGGTTATAATGTCCAATGCCAAGTGAAAGTTAATGCTGAGTTAGCCAATACTACATAATGGATGCTCCATTTTCTTATAATGGTCACTGTACTACCAGTGTCATTACACAGCAAAGCAAATTAAAGTGTCTAGAACATCACATTAAAAAACTCTGCTTAAAAAAACCGCAAACTTGCAAAAATCAAACACTCAGGTTAGGAAGTGTAAAATGGGATTACCACCAGCTTCTACAGTACTTTTTTCACAAGTATGTTGGGAGGAGACAATCATTACTGTCTGAAATTCTGATACCATGATGAGCATCACAGAGAAGTCCACAAGGAAATTAATAATTCTGTGTTCCACGTAGGGTTTGGATGGTGTGAGGTAAATAAAACACGGGGCCACACACGTAATTGTGATGACAAAATAATATATTTCTACCCATTCAGTGAACACTGGCCATCCTGGGTACTGAATGAGCTGTGTGGATCCTGTGGGGAAAAAATAGCACATGATCATGTAATCAGAGATCTTACCATCATGCATAGGAACAAGAGGACCAAAACTTAAAAGTTGCATGGGAAACCTTAATGTTGGCTTTCCCAACTTTTGAGTGCTTGACTTTGCAACCTTGCTATTCTTTGAATGTAGAGTGTCTGGCATTTTGTTTTTCAGTAATTCCTACATTTTTGGGAAGCAATCTGAAAAAAATCCCATCCGTGAATTTACACATGCCCCTCACATGGATCATCAACAGTGATGGTACCTTGACAGACCTCTACCAGTTAAGCTAACAGTACAGTTGAAGGGTATTATGCTCTATGAGGACCAGCCTCTAGGAGAGGAGACGCTTAACCAGTGTGTTTTACTGCTATTTACTGTCAGCAAAGGAATACTGGGACTCAAACTCTGGGTTCTACAGTAGACCCTCAAAGATACAAACACGAGAGTTACAGACTGACTGGTGAACCAGACACCACGTGAAACTGGAAGTAACCAATCAGGCAGTAGCGGAGACCCAAAAAAAAAAAAAAAAAGGCAAATATTGTACTGTGCCTGTATTCCATACTCACACCCCTGGCACCCTCTTACAGCCAGGAAGTGAAGATGCTGAGATTCGCAGGCAAAGCTGTGAGCCCCTGCTGCCAGCCCAAGGCAGCTGGAGCAGGAGCTGCGCTACTTTCTTGTAAATCATGGGTGCTGTTTTCACATACACACCCCGCCTCCAGCTGAGGAGGCGTGCAGCGCTGTTCTCACACACACACACACAAGCCAGGAGGGAGACGTGTTGTTTTCACCACCACCCCCCCACCTCAGCTGGGAGGGGGACACAAGCTTGCCCAGGCCGGGGAAAGAAGCTGCCTGCAAGGAAGCTGCCTACCTGGAGTGTGAACTGCTGGAGCCGGAACTGCATTTTGTTCAGTTACGAACAACCTCCTTTCCCAAGGTGTCCGTAACGCTGAGGTTCTACTGTATTCCAGATTCGGGCAGGGAGTTCTCTAATAGTTACATACCCTTCTGTTCCCATTCCAACAGCCTTCCCCTCTCCTAAACATGTTCCCACTGCACCTTTGTCCCCAGCACTGACAGTAAAGGACAGAGTCTCCCTCCTCTCAATTCCAGTGCTTAGTGCCCCAGAGTTCCCCAACACCCTGGAAGCAATTGCAGAAAACATCTTGCTCAGCTCTAGAACTCTGGACTGGGGCATGCTCAATGTATATTGGATCTTTACAGAATTTAGCTGCCAAACTCTAAGAAGCCTCTACTAAGCATGTACAAGTAGAAATATTCTTAAAACTCATCCAAATGTGGGAGGATTTTCATGGACCAGCAAGAGGCACCTCCTAAATGTGGGCTTTTTCATGTCAAGTTTCCAGTCCCTGCTTCAAAGCAGGGAGGTGCTAGAACTTCTCAATAAAACAGATGAGAGGTTCTGGTTTTTTTTAAAACTGTGACGAACCATGTACTTTCCCCTCAACTCACTCTCAGAGATAGCTCAATTTGATTTTGCTGAAATTTCAAAAATCAGCCAGGCACCTGGCATAGAAAGTTTAAGTCCAAACAGACAAAGCAACTGAAAACAGGCACTGACAATGGAAAGTGTTAGGCAATCTTAACTACAGGCATTGCTCCTCTGCCTACGATGAAAGGACCAGCAGAAAAAACGTGACTGATACACAACATTACAGGAAAAAAGCTGACAGAGTGAACTTCAAGTGAACTATAATTATCAGTTTCTGATGTCAAACAAGCAGCATGAAAGTCAAATGGATCTTGACGTTATAAGAATCTCCAAGATCAGGGTGGATTTGATTTAAATCAAACTGATTTAAATCATGATCTAAATCACTAGTCAGAAAGACATTTAATCATGGATTTCCACATAAAAGTGCATTCTTGTTGGTTGTTACAACCATAATACATATTCCTCACAGCTCAGAGATAGATGTAAGTTTCATTTTTAGAAGGTACACACTATACATTTTTGAAGTGATTTATTTTGAAAACTTTTCAGATTAGTTTTACAGCTATATTAGAAAATGAAAGATTGTTTGGTTATTTCATTTACCAAAAGTAATTGAAGCAGATATTTATGAAGTCTTTGAAAGATGAACTATCATAAATATTTGGAGGATTTTCTTGCCATGTTGCATTAGGAGAAGATCACCACCAGACAGACATTTAAAATTGTTTTATTTAACTAAAGCAAAAATATTATGTAGTCTGGATTTTTTTTTCCTTCAACAGCAAACATAATATTTTAACAAAACAAGCACATAAATTTTTGAATTTAGTTAAATGTTCAAGTATCTTAAAATCAGGTATGTTTTTTTTTAAATTGTTTTTAACTAAAATAGTTAAATGAAATATTTTAAAAAAAAATTAAAATCAACTATGTCAGCCAGGTCAACATGAGAAACTTAAAATATTGGCTTCTGCAGTTAACTCAGTCGTCTTCATCTTCATTTTCCAGTTTGTTCATAATCTGGAAAAGAAAAACAAACTTTTCTGCTTTTTCAGGTCCCAAATGATTTCTCAATTTGGAATGAATTAGTCCAAAGGAAGAAAATATTCTTTCTACACCAGCAGAAGAAGCTACTGCTGTTAAAAGTGAGATTATCACTTCAACAGTCTCTGAATCCAAGTGCCGAAGTGACTTCCACCAGTTTACTGGTGACTTTCTTTAAAACATCATCAGCAAATATATATTTCTTGAATGGTTCTTATTCCCAAACTGGGTCTCTTTTACGGCCTGCTGCCATTATAAATTTTCCCTTCTAATGAGAGAATGGTATGATAGATCTCAAATCAATGAAGGCTACACTCAGAAAGACCTCAAGACTTCTGGAATAAGCTGCTCCAACAGTTTCACTTTTGTTTCTACTACCTGTCCCTTCCTTCTCACATTTATCTGCAGACTTCTTCTCCTTGTCCATATCTATTCTGCCCCCAACCATCTTCTATTCATTGAACTTTTTGAAACTTTGTACTTTGAGAGAGAGATAAGAGATTGACTCTGTGCACACAAATTTGCAGAGGGACCAAGGGTTGAGGTCTGTTATTTCTCACCTCTATAAATTATTTATTTAAAAACCATTTTTACTGTTAACAAGTATGTTATCTCTAGAGACACAAATCCACAGTTTGAGAACTGCGAAATTAAGCATCTCTGATGGTATCTTCTAGACTGAGCACTGAGTCCCATTGGGTGGGTAGATAGAAAGATTAACATAAATAATCTACACAGAAGCCCCTGGAACCCCATAAAATTGGGTCCCTAATCCATGAACTATTGGGACTCATTTCCAAAACTTTTCTTAAACATTACATGAATATATTGTCTCATACTATAGAATTAGAATTTATAATCCCTATTCCATGATCAGATCTCTTTGTGCTATAATGTATCTTAATTAAAACTATCTTTAGATTGTTTTCCTCAAAAAGCATTTTATCCAAAAAATCCAAACAATTTAAATAAAAAATTCCTATTTTTTTAAACCACTGATTTTTATCCACCCCGTCCAAGATGCATCTTCAGTCACAGCTTACTTATTTTAATTACGTATATGCTACCAACAGCACCAACAGCTGAACATCCCAACTGCTATCACAGAGTCTTCCACTCTTGCAACTCTAACCCCAGACCTTGAAATACTCAAAACACTTCTGTTATAACCTATTTGCATCAGAATGTCACACTTTGCAGTAGCTCCTACATTTAAACCTTTTTATATTAAAAGATTATGCAAAATAAACCTAATTAACTTTAGTAAAACAGTAAAATGTAAAAGGAATCACTGGCACCAATTAAGCAAGCCAGAATCCTCCTTTATTTTAGCCAATTAGTCACTCAATGTATGAGAACCTTCTGAACATTCCATTTCAAAAGAACCCAGCATTACTGATGAGTGACTGGTCCTCTGCTGTTGAAGTCAACTGAAATCTTTCCACTGACTTCAGCAGGTTTTCGATCAGGCCCTAAAACAAGCACACAAGTTCTTTGCTGAATCAGGGCCTAAAACCGTTCTCTCACCTTCTCTTTCTAAAGTGTTAGGAACTTGTATTAAACTGAACTACAAGAGTAAATGTGAACTAAGCTTTTTTTTTTTTTTTTTTTTTTTTTTTTTTACACACACTAACACTGCCAATGTAAAGTCCTGATCCCACTGAAAACAAAGGGAATTTTGCCACTGGCTTCAATAGGATCAGGTTTTCACACAAAACGTCCACCGATTTTAAGGAAAAACAAACTGAGCTTCAAAAAACCAGTTACAACTTTGTACATTTCCTCTATATTTGAGACTAATTAAACAAAAATTAAACCTGGTCATAAATTACATATCCTTTTCTTGATCAACAAAAAAATTCAAATGCAACCTAAACAGCTCAGAACTAGAGACTAAAAGGTTTTTAAGTCCCAAAAGGGTATCACAAGTTACATTTTAAAAAATGATAGCTAAGATCATCAAGTTAAAACTTACCAAAAAAAGCTTAGGAAGACAGACTTAATGTTTACCCTACCTTGTTTTTACTTCATCTATTTATGAATTCTTTTGTGTTTATTCGCAAAAAGAAAAGGAGTACTTGTGGCACCTTAGAGACTAACCAATTTATTTGAGCATAAGCTTTCGTGAGCTACAGCTCACTTCATCAGATGCATATCGTGGAAACTGCAGCAGACTTTATATATACACAGAGAATATGAACCAATACCTCCTCCCACCCCACTGTCCTGCTGGTAATAGCTTATCTAAAGTGATCATCAGGTGGGCCATTTCCAGCACAAATCCAGGTTTTCTCACCCTCCACCCCCCCACACAAATTCACTCTCCTGCTGGTGATAGCCCATCCAAAGTGACAACTTTTTACACAATGTGCATGACAATCAAGTTGGGCTATTTCCTGCACAAATCCAGGTTCTCTCACATCCCCCCACCCCCATACACACACAAACTCACTCTCCTGCTGGTAATAGCTCATCCAAACTGACCACTCTTCAAGTTTAAATCCAAGTTAAACCAGAACATCTGGGGGGGGGGGGGGGGGTAGGAAAAAACAGGAGGAAACAGGCTACCTTGCATAATGACTTAGCCACTCCAAGTCTCTATTTAAGCCTAAATTAATAGTATCCAATTTGCAAATGAATTCCAATTCAGCAGTTTCTCGCAGGAGTCTGGATTTGTAGTTTTTTTGTTTTAAGATAGCGACCTTCATGTCTGTGATTGTGTGACCAGAGAGATTGAAGTGTTCTCTGACTGGTTTATGAATGTTATAATTCTTGACATCTGATTTGTGTCCATTTATTCTTTTACGTAGAGACTGTCCAGTTTGACCAATGTACATGGCAGAGGGGCATTGCTGGCACATGATGGCATATATCACATTGGTGGATGTGCAGGTGAACGAGCCTCTGATAGCGTGGCTGATGTTATTAGGCCCTGTGATGGTTTCCCCTGAATAGATATGTGGGCACAATTGGCAACGGGCTTTGTTGCAAGGATAAGTTCCTGGGTTAGTGGTTCTGTTGTGTGGTATGTGGTTGTTGGTGAGTATTTGCTTCAGGTTGCGGGGCTGTCTGTAGGCAAGGACTGGCCTGTCTCCCAAGATTTGTGAGAGTGTTGGGTCATCCTTTAGGATAGGTTGTAGATCCTTAATAATGCATTGGAGGGGTTTTAGGGGGGGCTGAAGGTGACGGCTAGTGGCATTCTGTTATTTTCTTTGTTAGGCCTGTCCTGTAGTAGGTAACTTCTGGGAACTCTTCTGGCTCTATCAATCTGTTTCTTTACTTCTGCAGGTGGGTATTGTAGTTGTAAGAAAGCTTGACAGAGATCTTGTAGGTGTTTGTCTCTGTCTGAGGGGTTGGAGCAAATGCGGTTGTATCGCAGAGCTTGGCTGTAGACGATGGATCGTGTGGTGTGGTCAGGGTGAAAGCTGGAGGCATGCAGGTAGGAATAGCGGTCAGTAGGTTTCCGGTATAGGGTGGTGTTTATGTGACCATTGTTTATTAGCACTGTAGTGTCCAGGAAGTGGATCTCTTGTGTGGACTGCACCAGGCTGAGGTTGGTGGTGGGATGGAAATTGTTGAAATCATGGTGGAATTCCTCAAGGGCTTCTTTTCCATGGGTCCAGATGATGAAGATGTCATCAATATAGCGCGAGTAGGGGCTTTTGGGGACGAGAGCTGAGGAAGCGTTGTTCTAAATCAGCCATAAAAATGTTGGCATACTGTGGGGCCATGCGGGTACCCATAGCAGTGCCGCTGATCTGAAGGTATACATTGTCCCCAAATGTGAAGTAGTTATGGGTAAGGACAAAGTCACAAAGTTCAGCCACCAGGTTAGCCGTGACATTATCGGGGATAGTGTTCTTGACGGCTTGTAGTCCATCTTGTGTGGAATGTTGGTGTAGAGGGCTTCTCTATCCATAGTGGCCAGGATGGTGTTATCAGGAAGATCACCGATGGATTGAAGTTTCCTCAGGAAGTCAGTGGCGTCTCGAAGGTAGCTGGGAGTGCTGGTAGCGTAGGGCCTGAGGAGGGAGTCTACATAGCCAGACAATCCTGCTGTCAGGGTGCCAATGCCTGAGATGATGGGGCGCCCAGGATTTCCAGGTTTATGGATCTTGGGTAGTAGATAGAATATCCCAGGTCGGGATTCCAGGGGTGTGTCTGTGCGGATTTGATCTTGTGCTTTTTCAGGAAGTTTCTTGAGCAAATGCTGTAGTTGCTTTTGGTAACTCTCAGTGGGATCAGAGGGTAATGGCTTGTAGAAACTCGTGTTGGAGAGCTGCCGAGCAGCCTCTTGTTCATATTTCGACCTATTCATGATGACAACAGCACCTCCTTTGTCAGCCTTTTTGATTATGATGTCAGAGTTGTTTCTGAGGCTGTGGATGGCATTGCGTTCCGCATGGCTGAGGTTATGGGGCAAGTGATGCTGCTTTTAATGAAGTTCTCCCCCACCCCCCATGTGAAAACCTGGATTTGTGCTGGAAATGGCCCATCTTGATTATCATACACATTGTAAGGAGAGTGATCACTTTAGATAAGCTATTAGCAGCAGGAGAGTGGGATGGGAGGAGGTATTTTTTCATGCTTTGTGTGTATATAAAAAGATCTTCTACACTTTCCACAGTATGCATCCGATGAAGTGAGCTGTAGCTCACGAAAGCTTATGCTCAAATAAATTGGTTAGTCTCTAAGGTGCCACAAGTACTCCTTTTCTTTTTGCGAATACAGACTAACAAGGCTGTTACTCTGAAACCTGCCTTTGTGTTTATTAGTATTATTTATTGTTATACCATACCTGTAAATCCAAGTTGTATTATTTATTATCAAAAGCCAGGGATGGACAGATCTTAACTTATCACGTCTGGAAACAAATACAAAATATAATTAGTGTTCGGGATCCTTACTCTCTACTGTGATACATGAGTTTTAACCAGATCAGCTATCAAACCTCAGACCTGCCCAAGGATAGAATATTTCCAGAACTCGAACCAGAGTAGTTGAATGAGGAAATCTTACATTTGAAGAGAAAGAAAAAGGCGATTTTGCAGCAGATCATTAAAATCAAAAACTTATACCTATTTGAAAGCTATTTAGAATATTAGTGACAAATAAGAATGTTTAGTGGTCAGTGCATAGGCGAGGCAGTCAAAGGCACAAAATACACTATCATGCAGATTCAGCAATTTTTCAGATTTGGTGAAATCTGATGTGAATATTGTTGGATCATATTAAAGAAGTTCTGTATTAAAATCACAAATGAGTTTGATTCCCCAGAGTTTAAATTCCAGGGTATTACTAATTAAGAGGTCTCTTGGTTTTTGGTACTGTTTCTCTCCCTCTATGTGTGAAACTTGCAAGCTGCTAATTGTGTTAGTACATTCTAAGACAGAGTCTGTTCTCAAAGCAATTCACAGAGAGAGAGACTCAAAGCAATACTCTGTAACAACAGAAACAGCACCCAGAGACTCCCCACCCTTTTGTTGTATTAACAATTGTGATTAAAATAGAGATAGAGGATGTATGTGGATGGATGCTTGGTGTGGATAATAACTGAATGATCAGGGAGGTGCCAGCCTAAGAATCCAGTGTCCATCGGCTGAAGAAGGCGTCAAGTGGAAATAATCAGAGGATCCCCCCGGTGGGCAGACTGGAATCCACCCAACAGCCTCAAGAATGGGAGAACCAAAGAACAAGATAACATCTTGGAGCCGTCAGGAATGTGCTATCTGCTGATTGATTCAGCAACAGCATGATGAAGCAATTCCCATAGACTGGCATAGGAAGAAATTCCTATAAAAATAGACTCTAAAAAGTGAGAACTTTGGGGTCTGATTCTGCAAACCAACTTCCAGGAGCATCAGATGAGCATCTGACAAGGCCCTGCTCCCTCCTCATGTCCAGGCCACCTGGCCAGTGGCTTGGCATGAGCAACTCTAAGGCTGGTAACTATGATAACAACCTTGCAGAACGTGTGTGTGTGGGTGTGTATGTGTGTGTGTGTGTGTGTTTGTATGAATGAATGTGTGAATAAATATGAGATTGAATGGAATGTTATAGCTATAACTAACTGCTTACTATGATTCTTTCTGTATTCACAATAAATGTGATATTTTGCCTTTTTCCCTTTAATAAGATCCTGCTGGTTTTTATTTTATTGGTAAAACATTTGGATATCCTCAATATATTTGAAAATCAATAATGGCATGGGGTGAAAAAAGTTTTATCATCATTTCAGCTTGTCAGCATCTTCATGCCTGACAGCACCATGATTCAGTTATTAAGGTCACCAAATGAGTACCCCATCACAAGTTCTGTCATTTTTAAATGTTTTATACAATTATTTAAAAAGCTATTGGTATCAAAAAATACTTCATATCCTTCCACACGTAAAGTCAAGCTGTCTTCATTACCACAAGTTCACTGCACAGCCCTCAAAGGAAAATTTTAACTAACAGCTTAAAAAAAATTAAGTTAATTAAAAACTTTTTCATACATAATGTTTTGATTTTATGAAGTGATATTTATTAACCTAAAAGACCAGGAAACAAGTGCTTTATACCCAGGACAAAGTGTATTCCATGACTGCAAAGCTACAAAATTTGCTACAGAATCTGCCTGTTCCTGAAGCTGTACAGTAGATTCTAAACTTTCATTTAAAAAATTACTCTAACCCTTGCAGTCTTACAGATATGAACCACATGAAAACTGTTTCATAGTTGTCTTCCTAAGCCTGCAGACAGCCTGAAGCAATGGCTCTGAAAGATTGAATTGCAATCACCACCAGCTTCTGATTAAATTCCCTCCTGTTTCCCCAAATGTGGAATCCCCACCATCACTCCCCATTCACATTGGTTTGAGGCTCAACAAGTGAAAATCTGTGAAATACAGCAGCGCATAAAACTGAAAAGCTTCAAATGTTGGATGGAGAACTGATGGACAAAGGTTAGTAGGCAAACAGTAGGAGAGGCAGTCACTGGAGCATGAAAAAAGCAGCTGTGTCATATGAATTTAACTACCACACTCAGTATGTGAATTTTCTAACACAGTTACAATGTTTAAATATCCTCCCTGCAACCTATGCCATAAAGCTCACTGTGCTATCATCAACTGATGTGCAGGTTCAAGTAAAGACAATTCTCTGACCCATTATTCATCTGCTTTTATAAAGCTTCCTTTTGTTTCTATTCCTTTACAATGAAAGCTATCGCCTAAACATAGGGCAGCAAACGAACTCTAGCAGTATCAGTGGCTAAATGCACCCGCGTGTGTTGTTTTTTTTTATGGTACAATACTGAAGATGGATATTTATATACATCAAATAGCAGCTAGATCTGGAAAGTATCTACAGTAGAACCTCTGAGTTACGAGCACCACGGAAACGAAGGTTGTGCATAACTTTGACCAAATGTTATGGTTGTTCTTTCAAAAATTTACAACCAAACACTAACTTAATACAGCTTTGAAACTTTACTATGCAGAAGAAAAATGCTGCTTTTAACCATCTTAATTTAAATCAAGCACAGTAAGATTCCTTGCCTTGACAAATCTTTTTAAATTTCCATTTTTTAGTAGTTTACATTTAACACAGTACTGTACTTGCTTTTGGGGGGGGAGGGGGTGCATCTCTGCTGCTGCCTGATTGCATATTTCCAATTCCAAATAAGGTGTGTGGTTGACTGGTCAGTTCATAACTGGTGTTTGTAACTCTGAGGTTCTACTGTACTTTGTATTGAAGATGACTGCCATTACCCACTGGTAACTATGCTGCTATGTCTCAATTTCTTGTATTATAAATTTTAACATTCACAAGATATATAATTTAAGCACATGCATATAGTGGCATTCTGTTTAAAAATACCCGGTAAAGGAATAAGTTTGCAAAAAAAATGTGTAATTATAGTGAAGACTTCTTTAAAAAAATATTTCAATACATAAAGAGATAAAATGCTGTTCATCTGACCTGGTAACATAATTAAGTAGGTAGATTAACAGATTTTATGCATATCAAAATTTTTCAATACCTGTTAAAGGTATTTTTGGTACAAAATAGTTATCCATTTACTTTTTGGATACCAATACACCATTTACCATTACAAAGATACAAAGCAGATGAGCCAAAAAAATCTGGCTCATCCATGTTTTTGAGTACTCAGCTCACAGTATTTTACTATTCACTATTAAAGCATTTGTCAATTGACTGGATGCTGAACTGAAGGTGTAAAGCATTTTGAGCTTCTGTAACAAACAGGAACTAAGATTGACAACAATACTGCAACAGAGATTGGTGTTTCCATTTTCCAGACGAGGAAATAGAGGCACTGAAGCTGGCTCAGACCAATGTAGAACCCATATATTCTGTCTACTAGCTCTGTACTTTAAACCACAAGCCCATCTTTCCAGACTACTTTCCTACTATCCTATTTCCACAGAGCTAAGATTTAATAGAGCCATTCATTTTAACTGAAGGAGAAAATATTAATAGATGTTTACTTAGGCTACCAATCCATTTACACACATGCTACAAAAATAAACATGTGACAATTAGCTGAATATTTGCCTCAATTTTTCACATTTAATAATCTGAGGAAAGCCAACTGCATACATCTCTAAAATCATAAGTAAATCAATAACAAAATGTGAAACATACACAAATATACACCTTAGACTGAATGAATTATAGATTGTCATCATTGCACCTCTCACTTTTGCTTGCTCTTGTAGTTTGGATTTGTGGTTTCCCAGCAATTTAACTATTAACATGCAAGACTCCCAGATTCATTGCAAACTTTGAGTTCCATCATGTCAATTTTGTTCTTCACATGGTTTGTGGTCACTCTTATAACTGCAATAGTAACTTTGTATCCCATTTCAAAATAACAGTTTAAAAAATAAAAATCAAAGTTAAATGATAAGAAACAGCTTAACTTTTTTTTTTTTTTTTGAGAAGTGTAAAACGGTCCTTTAAGTGGGAATGAACTACACTGTGCTACAACTTTTTTTTTTCCCATTAAACGCTACAGCTACCCCGCTAGAGGCGGGCATTTAAAATTATTAAACACCATTTTGCAACTGATCAGTATACTGTTCTTCAGCATAATTATTTCTGTAATTTGATACCTCTGGAAAATTTAGTAGGCAACAACTACCTCCACTTCGCTCTTCAACCTGGATGATCTACCCTTAATACACCTGGGTCCTAATAAACACATACTAATTCTGTGTGGCTCAAGACTTAAGAATTTTTTTAAACCAGGATATGATTCTGCAAAACAAGTTTGGGGCTGCTTCTTTTTTTAAAAGAAATACAAATAAAACACTTTGACCCCAGAACACCTAGATATTACAAGTTGGTTACAAATATCCCCTGGGGTTACTTAATCCAGTTATTTTCTAAAAATAAAGATGGATATTGCAACAATCCTATGTTTACAAATGCAAGCTTCCTCAATATGCTCTTAAGAATTTTTTTATGTTTTGGTATGTTGTACTGCCAAGATTAGAGAAAAACACTAACCATATTGCTCCTGCCAAAAGTTATTATGGGACAATCTAAGAAATAGTGAAACATGATCACAATGAATCAAATTAGCATTGTAGCAAGCAGATAATTGGACTGGCAAGAGGGCCTTTTTCCAAAGGTAAGTTTATTTTGTAGGAGAAGTGTTAAGTTGTCATCAAAAATCTGACCTGCAATTCTTCAAAATCAGGCAGATAAGTAGAAACTTGACTGCCCATGAATGTTTTCATCTTGGTCCAGCCCTAAAAATACTGACTCCCAAAACAAATATTTTTGAACATAGAACTCAAAGCATTAACATGGTACACGAGATCCGATTTATTCTGCTTTCTTATTCTTAAATGAACCAGCTAGGGTCATTTAAAAAGGTAGTCACTTTGAAATTAGAGGTTTTAAAAAAAAAATCAGTGAATTGAAAAAAAAACAAGTTCACAGAACCCCTGTTTACTAAAGTTAATGGAGACTTTTTAAAACATCAACACTAGCTCACTTGGACTCCTTTTACTGTACACTCAACACCCTAATATAATGTACTTAACACAGTCCTACAGACAGAAAATATTAACCTATTCCCACAAAAACAGATAATTTCTTGGATATTATTAGTTATCAGTAGTATGCAATGAATGATTAAAGTCATGAAAGGAAAAGTCAGTCAGTAATGCTTCTCTAATAGTAATAACAAACAGATTGGAGTTAGATGATATAGAATGACTTTTGCACCAAACAGTAAACAAAGCAAAAGTAGTACTGAGGTCTGACCACTCGATTACCTTATTACACCAAGCTGAGAAGGGCTACGCACAGCACAGGGCAGTGCCAGCAACAATAGCGATAAATTCCCCAGAGTTTTAAATCTGGATTCTGGTCTGTTGAGCTGTGTCCCTTCATGGATGAGATTAGACTCCCGATTCCCTTCTGGCTCAGGGAGTCAAGCCGAGATTCCCCCCACACACACGCCTCTTCCACGAGGACAGAGGTGTCTCTGTGTCATTTCCACCCTCGTGTAAGAGGAGCACTCAGGCACACAAACACAGCGCAGCAACACGCTGGGGGGTGCTTGTTGAGTCACAACCAGACGATCATGCCCTACTCCCTCCCACCCAAGAACACAGCCAACCTCCCTCACAGCGCCCGCATACGCACCCCCCCCCCGCCCGCCCGCCAGCCCGCCACACAATACACGCTCTCCACCCGGCCCCAGCTACCTCCTCGTCCGCAGCCTCCACCCGCCCTACCGAGGCGCTGCCCACGCCGAGCTTGTTTCCAAGCAAGCGCCCCACGTCACAGACACCGGGCGAGTCCCCCGATCGCAGCCCTCCGCTCGCTGCTTAGCCCACACGCCCGGCTCCCGTGCGCACACAGAACCTGCGACCCCGCCGCCCCGGCCACCCCCGCAGCCGCCTGGCTCCGAGCCGGGGAAGCGGCGCTGGCCTCGGGCGGCCGGCATGCGAGTCACACCCCGGGGCAGAGGGGCAGTTACCTCCCGGGCACTTGGGGCAGGAGACGCCGCCGCCGCCGCCGCTGCAGGGGGCGGAGAGAAGCCGGCTCTGGAGGCGCCGCTCCCAGGCGCCGAGAGCTCGCTGGGGCAGTCCGGACGGCGGCGAGTGCCCCCAGCGCGCTGACCCCTTCGGAGCCTGCCCGGCCGCCCTCCCCGCCTGCGGTGCGAGCAGAAAAAATGGGGTCAGAGGGGGAGGGCGCAGCCCGAGAGGGGTTCCGAGTCAGAGGGAAACGGCGGCGGAAACCGCCCCGGCTCTAGCTGCGGCGGCGACACACACACACACACACAGCGCACGCCCCTTCCCGCCCCGCCCGGCAGGCGGGGCTAACCGAGACCGGCAGGAGGGGCGGGACGCGGACTCTAGCGCAGGAACAAGCCGAAGGAGAGCAGGGGGTGGGGAGAAGGGAAGGAAAAGGGCGGGGCACATGAGGCCACGCTCGCAGGTGGGCGGGGCCTGAATGACACGAGGAAGGAGGGGAAATGTGATTGGAGAAAGGAGGGAAACCTAGACGGTCTCAGGAGCCACCTCTTTTCCAAGACTGCCTTTTCTACTAGAAAGCGACAGGCCTCTCAGCCAATCAGCGCAGAGACCGGTGGACTTGAGAACAAGCCAATAAGAAGCGTTGGGTGACTCGCGAGATCGTGGATTCAACCGCTTCAACGAAACGCGGGGTCTGTACTATAAGCGGTTCCGGGGAGCGCGCCGCGCCGCACCGCACCCCGGCCCGGCCCGGCCCGGCCCCTGGAGCAGCCACCCGCCGGCGGCAGGCTGCGCTGCCCACGCCTTGCGGAGGAGCGTCTTTGCTGTGGGCGTCGTTCCCGTCAGCCCAGGCAGCTCTCTCTGATCGCTGCCGGGAGCGGCGGGCTGCGGGCACCCGCGTCCCGGCACCTGCCGTAGGAGACTCGCAGCTGTCCCGTGAAACACCTGCAGTGCCAGCCGCTGGGTTGCGAAGATCAGTTTGGAAACGTGATGGAAAATAAGAAGGGCCATTGGGGTGTGGAAGGAAGAACCGCCATGTTGGGTCTGGCCAATGGGCTTCCAGCTCAGTCGCCGCTTTTTGACTGGGGTCAGGGCCTGATGCCTCTCAGGGGATGAGCTGAACAGGGCAATTCGCAAGTGAGCATCCCCTGCCATCGAGTCCCAGCTTCTGGTAGTCCGGTTTAGGGGCATGGGATCGTTTCTCTGACCATCTTGGCTATTAGCTATTGATGGACCTGTCCTCCATGAATATACCTAAGCCTTTTTTTGAACCCAAGTTAGACTTTTGGCCCTCGCAACATTTCCTGGCCACCAGTTCCGCAGGTTGACTGTGTGTTGTGTGAAGTACTTCCTTGTGTTGGTTTAATCTGCTATTAACTTCATTCTGTGACCCCCTGTGTTATGTGACAGTGTAAGTAATACTTCCCTATCCACTTTCTCCATAGTGTTAATGATTTTATAGACCTCTGTTATATCCCCCCTTAGTCATCTCTTTTCTAAACTGAACAATGCAAAGTCTTTTTAATCTTTCCTCCAAAGGCAGTTGTTCTACCCCCCCCCCCAATCATTTTAGTTACCCCTCTCTGTACTTTTTCCAATTCTATCATAATTTTTTGAGATGTGTGCAATTCTGATCACCTAGTATTCAAGGTTCACGATTTATATAGTACATGATATTGTCAATATTATCTATCCCTTTCCTAATGATTTCCTAACACTTAAGTTGTTTAATGCTGCTGCACATTGAGCAGAGGTTTTCAGAGAACTAGCCACACTAACTTCAAGATCTTTTTTGAGTGGGAACACTGAATTTTGGCCCCTTCGTGTGAGGATTGTTTTCCAATGTGCATTACTTTGCATTTGTCAACATTGAATTTCATCTGCCATTTTGTTGCTAGTCACCTAGTTTTGTAAGCTCCCTTTTTTGTAAGTCTTCATGGTCCGTTTTGGACTTAACCATTTTAAATAATTTTGTATTGTTTGTCGACTTTGCCACCCTTTTATTTATGTCTCTTCATTGTGAAAACTGACCATTTATTCCTACCCTTTGTTTCCTTTTTTTTAAAAAAAAAAAAAACATTTACTGATGCATGAAAGGACCTTCCCTCTTATGCCATGATTGCTTATTTTACTTAAGAGCCTTTGGAGAGGGACCTTGTCAGAGGCCTTCAGAAAATCCACATACACTATATTCATTGGATCACCGTTGTCCACAAACTTGTTGAGCCTCTCAAAGCATTCTAATACATAGGTGAGTCATGATTTCCCTTTACAAAAGTGTTGACTCTTCCCCCAACAAATCATGTTCATATATGTGTCTGATAATTCTGTTCTTTACTATAGTTTCAACCAATCTGTCTGGTTCAGGTATACCAGCCTGTAATTGCCAGGATTGCTTCTGGAGCCTTTTTTAAAAATTGGCATTACAGTAGAAATTCTCCAGTCACCTGGTACAGAAGCTGATTTCAGTGATAAGCTACATACCCCAGTTAGTCTTGCAATTCCATATTTGAGTTCCTTCAGAACTCTTGGGAGAATACAGTCTTGTGTGGGTGACTTATTCCTGTAAAATTTATCAAAACCACCTGTATTGACACCTCAATCTTGGCAGCTCCTCAGATTTGTCTCCTAAAAAATGGCTCAGGTGTGGGAATCTTCCTCACATCCTCTGCAGTGAAGACTGATGCAAAGTATTTTAGCTTCTCCACAAGGGCTTTGTCTTCCTTGAATCAGCCCCACTAATTGTTTGGTATGCTTCCTGCTCCTGCTGTATTTTAAAAACAAAAAAAACCTGTTTGCTTGTATGTCTTTTGCTAGTTGGTCTTAATTCTTTTTTGGGCCTGTCTTTATACTTATACTTTTACACTTGACTTGCCAGAGTTTATGCTCCTGTTTTCTTTAGGAGGATTTGACTTCAGTTTTTAAAGGATGTCTTTCTCTATTTCTTTTACACTACTGTTTACTGAGAGTGTTAGTTGTTTGGCCCTCTTATTGTGGGGTATGGGGTCTTTTTTTGGGGGGGGGGGGAAGGGCGCGGGAAGTGTTGTCTCCTTTTTTAAACCAGTCTTGTGCTGTTGCAGAGTAGCAGCCGTGTTAGTCTGTATTCACAAAAAGAAAAGGAGTACTTGTGGCACCTTAGAGACTAACACATTTATTTGCTGAATTGGAATTAATTTGCAAACTGGATACAATTAACTTAGGCTGGAATAGGGACTGGGAGTGGATGGGTCATTACACAAAGTAAAACTATTTCCCCATGTTTATTCTCCCCCCCTCCCCCTCCCCCTCTCCCCCCCCACCCGTTCCTCAGATGTTCTTGTCAACTGCTGGAAATGGCCCACCTTGATTATCACTACAAAAGGTTCCTCCCTTCCCCACTCTCCTGCTGTTATTAGCTCATTTTAAGTGATCACTCTCCTTACAGTGTGTATGGTAACACCCATTGTTTCATGTTCTCTGTGTATATAAATCTCCCCACTGTATTTTCCACTGAATGCATCCGATGAAGTGAGTTGTAGCTCACGAAAGCTTATGCTCAAATAAATTTGTTGGCCTCTAAGGTGCCACAAGTACTCCTTTTCTTATGCTGTTGTGAGTTCTGAGTCATGAGTTTTGACCATGGAGTTTGATAATAGGGGACCCTTCACTTCTACTCTTGAAAATTTACATCAGAAATTGAAACTCATTAAGCAGGTTATAGAGGTATTTACATGGCAGGAAGGAAGGAATCCCCTCCCTTTAAATTTTTCCTCTATCAGTAATTTATTTGTGCCCTCAGCATTAGATCTGATACATAGTGCCTTCTCCAGTTAGGCAGCAGATGCTGGAAAGGTATATTTGTAAAATTAGCTCCTTTACATGGGGGCATTTGCCTCTTGCAGATGGCCTTCTGTGGAAATGTATTTCATTGGTCCATGGAGTGTTTAATTTATGGACCCCTTCTAAGGTTCCTCTCTCAGAAGCATCACATCTTTGCATCATCTCAGTCCAGCATCATGATGCTGTCAGAGGCCTTCTGCAGTTTACTGTGTACTTTTTCACCTTTAGTGTTTGTTCTGTCCTCCAATATCATAGTCCTTTCTGCCACCATTTCCACTCTCCACCATCAATTCCTCCATGCTCCCTGCCAACCTCCTTTCTACCCCTCAGCATTCCTTGTCCCATACTTTCTTACCTAAGACTTAATCCCACCCTGCCTTCATCCCATAACACGTGTATGTACGTGTTGATATTAAAATACCACCTAAACAGATACACAGAAATAGTGATATACACAAGTGAGGTGATTGAGGCAAATGTGTCCCTTCCCAACACACACATTGTCTTGTGTTTTAACTGCAAGCTCTTCCTGTTGTAGACTACTCCTTACTTTCTTTGTACAGTAAACATGGCAAAATGAAGCTGCAGTCCTGGTTGAAGCCTCTAGGTTCCGTTTTATAAATGGTATAAAAGAGATCACACCTGTGCAGATGAAAGAATTTTGCTCTTGGCTCTTTTCTTTTTTCTTCCCTCCCCCACACCTGCCCAGGTGGGAGGATAGAGCTTTGAACAGGTGAGGTAACTAATACCTGAGTCAATACCTTGACCTTCATGATTTTAGAGAAATAAAGGAAGGAAAAAATGAAAAACTCCTTGCATCTGCTGTGTTCCTCACCTGAAGGTGGAAAGTATAGTAATTGTTTTGAATGTTTGAGTATATATTGGTATTATAAAACTGAGTTTTAAGAGATGGATAAAATATTAGATGATGTAAATGAGATGGGGCAGTTGTCACATCTTCTTATTGCTTGCACAAAACCATAGTTTAGTGGAACACATGAGTATTCCCCATTTTCACCAGAAACCTTTAGAAATACAGAAGAAGTGCTCAAATATGAGGAGATAGAAGGAGCTGGTGCTTGCTGTATTACTTTAGATAGCATAAATTGGCCAAAGGTGTCCAACATTAAACAAGGGCCAGACTTTAGTGACAGAGGCCTCAACCTGCTTAGCGCCATGGCAACTACCCCATTAGAAATCCTTTTTATCTTTTATTAAAGATAATGAAATACAAAAAACAAAGCATTTGAAATGTAGAGTATTAAAATTAAAGCCTTATTGAACATCCCTTGTTCCCTCTCTCTTTAGCTGGAAAGAGTTTTTCCAGCAGAGAAACCCCCTGGTGTGAGAGCCTCAGATGGTAATAACTGTCCTGGGTCAAGTGACTGGTTCTTTGGGACTGGAGTAACCTAGAGTATTGTGATTTTTGAGTAAGGGACCATGTATCACAAAAGCAGGCTTACTTGGGTGACTAAATAGATAGGAGTACCTAAAGGGACTGTCTGACTCCAGGGTTAGGCTGTTATAATGCCAGAGTTCACACTTTGTATTTGGCTGGGGAAATACAATTTCATCAAAACAGCTCAGTACTTCAAGGGAGCATATGTACAGCTACAATGGCTGTACAGTCAGAGTTCTGTCCAAGACAAACTTTTGACTATAGACGTATGGGGAATTGGTCAGGCTTAGGGTTGACCAGCAGGCATCCACCCGAGTCCCTCAAATAAAATAAAGTTCTGTTGAAAAGAAAGGAACTAGTTCTGTCATGAGCAAATAAAGTTCTTGCTTCAGTCCAATTCTGAGTTTATTAGGCAGAATCTTTCCTCAAGTACATAAAATAGAGAAGATCACTTTAGATAAGCTATTACCAGCAGGAGAGTGGGGTGGGAGGAGGTATTTTTTCATGCTTTGTGTGTATAAAAAGATCTTCTACACTTTCCACAGTATGCATCCGATGAAGTGAGCTGTAGCTCACGAAAGCTTATGCTCAAATAAATTGGTTAGGCTCTAAGGTGCCACACAAGTACTCCTTTTCTTATAAAACTGAACAACATTCATGCATGCTTATCAAAGTGAAGCAAAGTGCTTCAAGTGTTAAATCACAGTCTGCCAATTATTGTGTTCATGGCTTTTCAATATTTTGAAAATATCTTGTGCATACAGTAAAATGGCAGTTTTTCAGTATAAAAAGTCCCTTAATTTTGCAAAGATTTTATTTTATAGAGTGTTTTACCAAAACGTTGACAAGCACCAGAAGTGTAATTCCCCACCAGGACCTTCAACTGCTAAGTTTCAGTATTCATTGTTTTGCACTGGGAAGTCTTCAGCTGCAGTTGCAAGAGGGTAATAGTGTCTTTGCTTCCGTAGCTTTTTTCAGATGCCATGTTAAAATACAGTATAATTGTTAAATATTTTATATTTCAATACTGCTTTTTGGAAGAGTCTCTAATGCATTTTGCTGTCAGCTAAATAAACATCTAATATAAAGGAACATTTATAACAGAAAATTAAACAGATTTTCACTTTGCATATATTCATACTCCTGTCACCTGCTTGATGTAATAGATACATACATTTCTTTCCTGATCATAAACCATGTATTTCAGGCTACTCTGCAGTGTTGTCATTTGCCTTTACAACAGCCATTATTCAACTTACAGCTTTGCTCCTTCCTGGTTTTGCTGACTCATCACAAGTTATGCTGTTGATCTTTCTGCTTATATCAAAGAAGAAGAATTCAAGAATTGGCATGAGTGCTGTGCAGATCAAGCTGTGTATTGTATTCTTCCTCACCACTCCCCTGGAAGGAGGATATTAAGTTTAACCTTTCACTCCATTACTGTGGATTTTGGTATTTTGCTTCCCCACCTACCTCTTGTTTCCCTATTGATTAAATCACGTGTAGTAACCACTAACCAAGCTTGGATTCTACTACAGAAAAGTAGTATGTGACAGGTACCACAAAAGTACATTAACAGGCCAACTGTCTTACATGCCAAACCTCACAGTATCCAACCATTCTTTCCACTGCTCTTCCTCAAAGATTCCACTCACAGGATCTCCTAATCATTCCCCAAACAGGTAATATGAACAGCCAGGCACTGACAGAAGTTCAGGAAAAAAACCAGAAACGTTACACTTTCCCAGCTGCTTATGGCCACCTCCATCTGCCTTCTTTCTGCTCCTAGTAAAGGTTCCCCAGCCTGAGGGATGGAGCAAATTGTTCCATAATTATGTTAAGGTGTGCTGAATACAGCTAGGAATTTTTTGTCAAATACAACAGGAGAGAAAAATGGGTGTAGGGAGAACCAATATTGAACTGGATTGCTAGGAATATCCCAACAGAATTCTTCCTCTGAACTACCAATTGTTTTTTCATTTAGCATGATCAAGAATATGTGGTGAGTCATTTTTTGTATTGCAGTAGCACTCAGAGACTCCAGGCCACAATGTGCTAGGCACTGTGCAAACCTAGGAATACACACTGCCTCTGCACTGAGGATATGAGATGGGGGGGAGGGAGGGCAAAGGAAGTTACATCCATAATGAGATAAATCTTGTTTTAGTAGGTTTGCGAGACTACTGTCTAATTCAGAGTATATTCAGATTCAGGGTTCTTCTAATTTGCTCATCCAACTGTAATTATACTATTATACTCACTTTTGAAGTCTTCTGAGGGAGCTTCTTAGGTTTCACAGGCTGTAAATCAGGATGGAATCTAGCCCCAAGAGTGAGTCCTGCTGCCAGTCTGCCTTCAAAGAGAAGAATCAACTCACTTTAATTATGTTAATGTCTACTCTAATAATTACCAAGAGCTTCTTTAAACTTCCTTCAGCTGTACAAGTTAGAATAGGTCTATTTTGTCTACTTACATTTAGTCTAAAAGAAATGCCAACCTAAAGGATCTAATTTCAGCACAGGCTGAAATTGTGGAAAAGCAGCATCACTTGCCCCATAACCTCAGCCGTGCAGAAGAACGCCATCCACAGCCTCAGAAACAACTCTGACATTATAATAAAAAAGGCTAACAAAGGAGGTGCTGTAGTCATCATGAATAGGTCGGAATATAAACAAGAGGCTGCTAGACAACTCTCTGACACCACATTCTACAGGCCATTACCCTCTGACCCCACTGAGGATTACCAAAAGAAACTACACGATCTGCTCAAGAAACTCCCTAAAGAAGCACGGGAACAAATCTACGCTGACACACCCCTAGAGCCCTGACCAGGAGTATTCTATCTGCTACCTGAAATCCATAACCCTCGGAATCCTGGACGCCACATCATCTCAGGCATTGGCACCCTGACAGTATGATTATCTGGCTATGCAGACTCTCTCCTCAGGCTCTATGCTACCAGCACTCCCAGCTATCTTCGAGACACCACTGACTTCCTGAAGAAACTACAATCCTTTGATGATCTTCCGGAAAATACCATCCTAGTCACTATGGATGTAGAAGCTCTCTACACAAACATTCCACACCAAGATGGACTACAGGCCATCAGGAATAGCATCCCTGATACCATCACGACAAACGTGGTGGCTGAACTTTGTGACTTTGTCCTCACCCACAACTATTTGAGATTTGGAGAGAATTTATACTTTCAAGTCAGCGGCACTGCTATGGGTACCCACATAGCCCCACCGTATGCCAACATTTTTATGGCTGTCTTAGAACAATGCTTCCTCAGCTCTCGTCCCTTACACCCGTACTCTACTTGTGCTACACTGACGACATCTTCATTATCTGGACCCATGGGAAGGAGGCCCTTGAGGAATTCCACCAAGATTTCAACAATTTCCAGCCCACCATCAGCTCCTGGACCAGTCCAAACAAGAGGTCCATTTCCTAGACACTACAGTGCTAATAAGCGATGGTCACATAAACACGACCCTACAATGGAAACCTACTGACTGCTATACTTACCTACATGCCTCCAGCTTTCATCCAGACCACATCACACAATCCATTGTCTACAGCCAAGCTCTAAGATACAACCTTAAAACTACAATACCCACCTGGTGAAGTGAAGAAACAGATTGACAGAGCCAGAAGGGTACCCAGAAGTCACCTACTACAAGACAGGCCCAACAAAGAAAATAACAGAACGCCAGTAACTGTCACTGACAGCCCCCAACTAAAACCTCCCCAGTGCATCAAGGATCTACAACCTATCCTGAAGGACAGCCCTCTCTCTCACAGACCTTGGGGGACAGGCCAGTCCTCGCTCAGAGACAGCCTCCCAACCTGAAGCAAACACTCATCAGCAACTATACACCACACAACAAAAACACCAACCCAGGAACCAAACCCTGCAACAAACCCCGGTGCCAACTCTGTCCACATATCTATTTAAGGGACACCATCATAGGACCTAACCACATCGGCCATACCTTCGGGGCTTGTTCACCTACACATCTACCAATGTGATATATGCCATCATGTGCTAGCAATGCCCCTCTGCCATGTACATTGGCCAAACCAGACAGTCCCTATGCAAAAGAATAAATGGACACACATCTGACATCAGGAATCATAACATTTGAAAACCAGTAGGAGAACACTTCAATCTCCCTAGCCACTCAATAACAGACCTAAAAGTGGCAATTCTTCAACAAAAAAAACTTCAAAAACAGACTCCAAGGTGAAACTGCAGAACTGGAATTAATTTGCAAACTGGACACCATCAGATTAGGCCTGAATAAAGACTGGGAGTAGTTGGGTCATTACAAAACCTAAACTTAATTTCCCCAATGCTAATTTCCCCCTACTGTTACTCACACCTTCTTGTCAACTGTCTGAAATTGGCCACTCTCATTACCACTTCAAAAGTTATTTTTCCTCCCTTGGTATCCTGCTGTCAATTGAATTGTCTCGTTAGACTAACCTCACACTTGGTAAGGCAATTCACATCTTTTCATGTATTTATACCTGCTCCTGTATTTTCCACTCCATGCATCTGATGAAGTGGGATCTAGCTCATGAAGGCTTATGCCCAAGTCAATTTGTTAGTCTCTAAGGTGCCACAAGGTCACCTCGTTTCTTTTCAAGAAATCCATGATTTTCAAACATGAATGTTCAAGATGATTTCAGGAAGCATGTTCCATGAAGACTCAGGGCCCTATCCAGTCTAGAATCATGGAACCTGTCTTCAACCCAGGACTTTGCAGAAAAGGTCTCACTCCACCTAGCAACAGGAGCCTCTTAGAGTGCCAGGCAGAGCATGAGGAATGAGATTATAATTTCGCTGCTCCCTTAAATAAAGAGAATGAGGTTAATTCTATAAAACCTGCTTTTTAAAATTTCTGTATTCTGTGTTGTTGCTGCTGCTATTTAAATTTGTCACAACATTTGAGGATGATGTTTTGCAGTGAAGGATATTTCCACAGAACCCAGATGCATATTCTCCTTCATTCACAATAAGCAAGATCATAATATTTTCAGTATAATGTTAAACAGAGGGGACGATGAGCACTGTGACAAGGCCAAGGACATACTTTTGAATTGTTTCTCCATGAAAAACTTTGAGTTTGTAATCTATAAATGGTAGCAGCTGCTATTTAACAAATTGGAAAAAAGATGAGTGTTGTGAGCTTTTACAAATTGGTTGCTATATGTGAATTTATAGAGAAATCAATACAGATTTTTCTCTTTTAGGAGTTATTTTAAATGAAACTTTTAGACAATGTTCCTCTGCAACTATCTAGGGACAAAATTTCACTTTGTTTCATAAGGTCACCTGGGTGTAAATGAGAAAGGATTTTAGTCCTATGTGATCAAATGAAGCATAGGAATAGTGTACGTATACCTGTACTATTTTTCCCCCTTGGCTTTCTGAGGACTAATATATTGCTGCCTGGAGGAATCACTGCATGCATTCTATTTTCATCTGAAAAAGAGATGGTTTTCCCTTTAGTGAATTTCCATGGATGAACTCCCCATTCTGCTAAGAAAGTTGGTAAGATTTATTATAATTCTTTTGTACTCATTGGAATCCCACCTTAAGAAATACTAACAAAAATATATCTTGGACTCATTTATAAAGGTTGCTGAGCAAAACCAACTTCCATCAAAGTCAGCGGGAGCTGCAAGCACTCAGCATCTGTGTTAATCAGGCCCCTGGCCTTTTTAAAACAGTCCTACTCCGCATTTCAGAGCTACTCCATTATTTATCTAATGGAGTTGCAGAGTCCAACAAAGATTCAGTAGACTCATATACTCAGACTTCAAGGTCAGAAGGGACCATCATGATCATCTAGTCTGACCTCCTGCACATTGCAGGCCACAGAACCTCACTCACCCACTCTTGTAATAGACCCAGAGCCTCTGCATTACTGAAGTGCTCAGTTCATGATATAAAGACGTCAAGTTATAGAGAATCCACCATTTACACTAGTTTAAACCTTCAAGTGACCCATAATGCAGAGGAAGGTAAAAGTAGCTTTTTACTGAAGTTGGCATAGATCTTAAATGAATCAGGTTACTACATATTTACAAGCTATATTCCACAAACAAGTGTACATCTTTTGCCATATTACCACTATTTTTGTAAAATAAAGTAGTAGTTAAATAGAATATTGTGAAGTTTACATAATAAAATAGGAAATGTCCCTAATATCCAGTATTGATATTGTACATTATGAAACCAACAACTGAAGAATTCTCTACTGTATTCTGACACTTGACACACAAATGATTTACTCTTTTCAGACTACTGCATTTAAATTGGCCATATGTTCATTTTTCTCTTCTGTTTTTCCACAGAGCACAAGCATGTTCTACCATGCAATTTAAGAGAGGAGGACATGTCTTCAAAGTTTTTTAGTTTTTGAAATAAGTCCAAAACTCCATTTCTTCCCCAGGCTGCATAACAAATCACTAAGAGAAGGAGACTTCCACTTTCTTTATATAGCATGATTCCCAGCTAGAATTAACATCCTTACAATGATTGTGGTTCTTTAGGTGCCTTTTCAGTATTGTCTATTCCAAAGATAAACTCCTCCAGAAAGAACTTAATATTTTTTAATCCAACTATACTTTTAGTAATATTTTCTACCAGTAGTTCTATATTTTGGGGCATTCTCACTGCACTTTCTCCAGTGCTACTTGTATGACACTAATTTCATGGGCCACAGCCTTTCAGTCATATACTTAGACTCTCTGTAAAAGTGTATATGGTGTTTCCATCAAGTTGCAGGCAGTGCACTGCTCCTAATAGATATTATTTCATTCCATTCTCTCTCTTCCATTTGGAAGGCAAAAGATTTCTAATTTATTTTGATAGCACCTGTTAATATATACAAGTTTACATAATTTGAATAATACTCTACCTATAGGTTTCAGTGGTAGCCGTGTTAGTCTGTATCAGCAAAAAAAAACAAGGAGTCCTTGCGGCACCTTAGAGACTAACAAATTTATTTGGGCATAAGCTTTCATGAGCTAGAACCCACTTCATCAGATGTATGAAGTAAAAGATACAGGAGCAGGTATAAATACATAAAAGGATGTGGGTTGCATTACCATATGTTAGGTCAGTCTAATGAGATAAATGAATTAACAGCAGGATACCCAGGGAGGAGAAATAACTTTTGAAGTGGTAAGAGAGTGGCCCATTACAGACAGTTGACAAGGTGGTATGAATAACAGTAGGGAGAAATTAGTATTAGGGAAATTAAGTTTAAGTTTTGTAATGACCCAACCACTCCCAGTCTTTATTAAGAGTCCAGAAACAAAATTCTCAGTTATTCCACTGGATATTTGTCTTACCATTTTCCCCAGCAAAACTAACAATTGGAACTATAAGTATTAGGGGAAGTTATGAAGTCTTTTCCTCTTTCAGTTTATTATCCATTTTCAAATAGATTACTGTTGTGTTCTGTACCACTTTCTAGTAAAGTCTTTTACCTGTCATTTAAATGTTTTGTTTAAACACATTAAGTTCAGTAATTAGAACAAGTGGAGTTAACTTGTGTGTCTAATTTTAAAAAATTAAAGTCCATATACCCAACAGTGTCATAATTTAAAAATGCTGTCTACAGATATATTCTTTACATTCACCACAAAAAGTGAAGAAGAACTGGACAATCTCTTTTTCCATCTTAATATTCTGAGTTCTCCTTTTAAGCTAATAAATGATATATGAAAAATGCTGGTTTATCTAATTTTGCCTGCCATTCTACTTTCACTCATTAAGTTCTCTCCCTATTTTTAGAAGTAATCTACATTACTATTAATTTCTAATTTTTTTTTTTGCATTTTTGCTATATGCTCCCTGGCAATTTGACTCAGACTCCAGTAGGAACCACCCAGCAGACAGATAGTAACACCCATAAATTATAAATTAACTTGTAAACTGAACAGATGCATAATTGAAGAAAATGAAAAAACATGGAATTCTATTATACACTTTTTATATATTTCAATCAGAGTAGAACTTTACTTGATAAAAGGCTAGGAATTGTGAGATAGGTAAATATTCTTACGCTGGAAGATGGTAGTGGCAGCCATCAAGCAGGTCTTTGATCTACAGACAATCACAGACCTGGTTAAAGCAGGTAGGTGTGTTAAACACCCATCTTTCTGACTAAATGGAAGGAGAAATTACGCCCATTTCATATAGCAATAGCTGGAAACAACAGGAAGTCACCACCCAAGGAAGCGTTGCATGGCAAGGCCTGATCAGAAGGTAAGACATGTAGGTTGAGGTGTTCCCCAGTTGCAAACACAGGAACTAGGAGATTGTTTAACAAGCTGTGTGTTGGAGAGAGAAAGCTAGCAGACAGCAAGAGAAGCAGTCAGAATCAAAGTTTGAGGCCAAATATTATCACTACGGGCCACAAACATTACCCAGACACCTGCCCACTAAATCAACAACCAAAATTAGAACAAAATGTTGCAGCCCTCAAGAGGCTAAACTATTGCATGCCACAGACAGAGAATAGGAGGGCCCAAGGTGCACCACTGCCCAAGGTCCCCGCAATGAGAGGGAACTGATTAATTAAGATACTTGCCAGGTGATCCTGATAAGTTGTGAGCATATCCCTGGAAGGGAGAAGAGACATAAAGCACTAAGGTGCTAACTAGAAATAGTGAACAAGGACATTGCCTATTGTTTGTTTCTGCTGTATTCAGGAAGCAGGCCTTTGTGTATATTCTTTATAAATAAAAAGAATTGCACTAAAGAATTTATCTTACTTGTATCATCCATTTCTTTTCCTAACAGAAACAATCCCTCAAGACCTCAAATATTGGCTAACTGCTCATACCAAAAGGGGTCTGTGATGGATTCCCTAGGGTGCAACCTGGAACTGGGGTACTTCTGAGTCCTCTGTCCCTCCAACCTCGGCTTCCTCTCACACTGTGATGCTGTTGCTAAGCCACAAACCTCTGTTAGGTACTGTACTGTTAGGTACTGTACTTAGACATCCACAGGCAGGACACACTTAGCTGAGTAACAGGAATGCTTTTGCCAGCCACTCATGAACCAACAATAGATAGGCTCCAGCCAATTCCCGCAGCTCCCCAACATAGGAACCAAGGGCTGTACCTTCTTGCCCTGGTCAGAATCTTGACCAGTGTAAATTTATTACCCAGTCCGCCACTTCTACAAAGGAAAGTGGACCTGCACCAGCCCTTGCAACATGAGCAGATTTCACAAGCATTTCAACCAAAGCACAAGGTTTCAGGTAAAATATAAAACAGATTTATTAACTACAGAAAGATAGATTTTAAGTGACTATAAGCAATAAGCATACAGATCAAAGTTGGTTACCTAAGAAATCAAACTAAAATTGCAATTCAAGTTCTATAAAGTGGACAGGATTTGAATCAAGCAGTGTTTCACACTGATAGATAATACAAGCAGGTTACAGATCTTCCATACACAGGCTGGGACTCACCTTCAGCCTGGGACCACCTCCCCAGTTCAGTCTTTGTTCAATGTCACTTCCCCTCTTTTATAGCTTCTTCCAGCTTGCTAGAAAGAGCCTTTGCTATGACATGGGTCAAGCAGTATTTTTGAATTACTGCATTTTCACTAAAGGATTCTTAAATGTAATCCTGTGTATCTGTCCTTTGTCTTTCATCAAAATCATACACTTCCCTCACATCCACTTCAGCCTTAGATACTGAGATGTACAAATAGCATAGCATAATACATCTGGTGAGATCCTGGACCTATTGAAACCAATGGAAATTTGCCATTGTCTTCAGTAGGAACAGGATTTCACCTTAAGGGTATGTTTGATTGCACCTGGGTATGTCTGACATACCCTTTAGAGCAGGGTTGGGCAAACTTTCTGGCCCAAGGGCCACATCGGGGTTGTGCAACCATATGGAGGGCTGCGTAGGGAAGGCTGTGCCTCCCCAAAGAGCCTGGCCACCGCCCCCTATCCACCCCCTCCCACTTCCCGCCCCCCTCACAACCCCTGACCCATCCAACCCTCCCGCTCCTTGACCCCTGACTGCCCCCTCCTAGGACCCCCCATCCCTAACCCGCCCCCTGGAACCCCACTCCTGTCCTCTGACTGCCAAGACCCCTATCCACACCCCCATCCCTAACTGCCCCCTGGAACCCTACTCCCATCCAATTCCCCCTGCTCCCCTTCCCCTGACTGCCCCCCCCCAACCTCTGCTCCATCCAACGGCTCCCTGTCCACCCCTCAGAACCTTCTGCTCCTTATCCAAACCCCCCCACACACTCTCCGCCCCTTACCATGCTGGAGCCAGCCATGCTGCAGTGCGGCGGTGTGGCTGTGAGGGACGGGGGACAGTGGGGAAGGGCCCAGGGGCTAGCCTCCCGAGCCGGGAGTTCAGGGGCCAGGAAGGACAGGTCTGCGGGCCAAATGTGGCCCTTGGGCCATAGTTTGCTCACCTCTGCTTTAGAGTCTAAAGTCCAAATCATGGTTCAATTGCCATTCAATGAGACAAGAACTAGGCCCTTAATGAGAGAAAGATACATTTTGATACATGTAGTGCTAGAGTAGATGGCTCGAGTAATCTAGGTAAACACAACACAAATCGTCTGAAAATGAATTACCTTCTTACTAAATAGTAGTTCTAGTAAAAAAAAAATGTCTTTTTTTTTAAAAAATGAAGAAAAGACAGGAAAGAAAATGAGGTTTGGTTGTTTGGGGTTTTTTGCAAAATCCTTCCTCCCCTATTTTTTGATTAGTTCTAATAATTTTTGTTATTATAAATAACAGCACTGAACAGGAAACACTTTTCTCATCCTGTGAGAGGTTTTGTTTTTTTTTCATCCCCCAGAAAGTTCTTGTTGTGAATCAGGGCAGAGAGTAGTAACATCCATTTTTTGACAATGAAAAATCTGGAAAAAATTCACTTAGTCAATTCAATGTTTTGGTCATTAAAAAACCTCACACATTTATGTATATTAGAGACAGCACACCATTTTTTTGTCACACCATGGCTCAACATTTCTCCCTGTGGCATTGGAGGATGGCTGGAGTAAATCACTCTTACTCTAGAAGTTTAATTCTTAACATTGGTTTATTTACAGTATTTACAGGGTAGATCCCAAGAATGGCCGAAGAGGTTTCTTTAGACATTAGAGAAAATGTATTTGTTATTTTATTAACTCTCCTGGAATATTATCTCTTTATATACAAGCTACCAGCCACCATCCCTAACCCACTCTGGGCCTATCCTCTCCTCAAAACAGAAATAAACACAAGAGTGCTCTTAGAAAGAGAAGAGGAAGAAGAAACCTTCTCCCTTTGCTACATACAACACTTCTGCAGCTTGCTTTTCTACCACTGGAAGACGTTTTTAAAGGTCACAGTCTGCCCTTAATTGGACTCAGTTGTCTATAATTAACCTGTGGTAACCTCTTTCAGTTCACAGGAAAAAGGGCTTTAACCATTCTATACTCCAAAGATGTGTAAATGAACACTGTACTTTCAATAAAATAGTTTCAAAACATGTACAATGTGCTTACGATTAAAGGGAAAAGTTTGCCACTTGGGTGCTACATCTTGGTTTGTCAGCCAGTTAGTGGGTTTTCAAGAAGTGCAGGATACATCTTTTCATTATATATGTGCACAGCAGGTAGCATAATGGGACCCTGATCTCTACTGGACATCTAGACTCTATGACAATACAAATAATAACCAACAATAATAACAAAGGGATCCCGCATACAGTTTAAGAAGGGATGCATCACCTGTTTGTGGCATTGTTTGCCCCTGTATTATCACAATAGATTAGTGGATGCTCGTCAGTGTTATAGATATTTAACTAGTTAAAATTCATGGCCACTGCCACCTTAAACTTAAAGTAAGTTTCACTGGGTCAGAGTTTGTATTTATATCTCATGGAACACCATAATTTCAATGGAACTGGATAGCTGCTAGTGAAGACAGGCTCTGCCCCACTAAATTATATTGGAACCACTTTGGTGTAGGGAAGGTGTTTTATCTATATTTCATAAAGCACAGTGTAGATTTTCAGAGCTATGTAATAAATAATAAATAGTAATAATAATAGCAGCAATGAGGAACATACATTCTTCCTAATAAGGAATGAATACGGTAAAGAAAGGAGGCCCAGGGCGGAAAAGTTATCCAGCTAAAATTTATTAAATCAGTGAGATTGCATAAGTGGAAGACTTAATTACTTTTCCTGCTTGATAGGTCTCATGCATGGAATACTGGGCACAGTGCGGCACAAACCAAGTTCATTCTCGGTAGAATTCATCGGGTCAGTTCTAATCTTTTCCCAGAAGCTCTCTCCACCTCAAGTGTCAAAGTGGACTTTCTTTGGAAACACCAGAAGGAAAGTGTCTTTATTCTTTGTGTCTTCTCTGCAATTTTTAATGATATTCAATTTAACTATGTGAAATAGCTCTGGCATTATCTTGGTAGTGAGGAAAGAACATAAATCAGCATACAAGTTGCATTGTACTAATACTCAGATAACAACATCCCTCTGAGGTAGGTAAGAATTATTATCCCGGTTTTACTGATAATGAAACTGAGGCACCGAGGTGAAGTGACTTGTCCAATATCATGGAGGAAGTCTGTGGCAGAGCCAGGATTAGAATTCTTATCTCCTGACTCCCAGTACTGATTTTTTTAAAATATCACCTTAATTGCAAAGCAGGTGCCTGAAAAACCTTATGCCCTAAGCCAAACTCCTTCAATGAGTTCTCCTCAACTTTCTCTTTTCAGTGGGGGTCCCTCAGTACTCTATCCTTGGGCCTCTCCTCTTCTCTGCACCCTATGTCTGTGTGAACTCAGTCATTAAAATTGCATTTGTTACATTTATGCATCTTTAGTTTGATGACTCACAAAACTGCCTCCTCTACTATGGACATCTTTCTCTCCATCCAAACTAAAATCTCAGTCTGCCTTTCTGATTCTAACTCCAGCTTTGACCTGGACCCCTCTTTCAACTCACACATCCAGATCACATCTAAATCTTGCCATGTCTTCCTGCACAACATCTGCAAGATCTGGCTACGTTGCCCAAACTGCTGAAACTCTTGTCCAAGCTCTGATAATCTTGAACCTGGCTACTATAATCTCCTCCCCTCTGCCATCATAGCCTGCACCTCTGTCAAGGCCATTCAAATTGCTGCTATTGAAATCAACTTTCTGGCTCATTGTACTGTGTCACCCTCCAAGTTCCTCCACTAATTCTTCATCTTCCACTGAATCAAACACAAGCTTCCTGTCCTTACTTTTAACACCTTTCATAACCTAGCTTTTCACTACTCATCCAGCCTTTTATCTTATCATTTGGTCAACTCCCACCTTTAGATGCCAGCCTCAAACAGCTACTTCTCCAACAAGCTCTTTCACACTTATTCCCATACCACTCTTTACAAATGGGAAAAGCTCCCAGTCATAATCTTTAAAGCCACAAGTTTAACCTCCTTCAGGTCTCTCTTCAAGTGTCAGCTCTTCCATAACTCATACAGAAAACTGCACCCAGACAATGGCTAGGCAGAGAAGAGTTGTGATAACTACTCCAGATTGGTGAATAACTGTGCACATCCTATTACTTTTTGTCACTCTGTCTCTCCTACCTTCCTCAACCCACCTGTTATATTTTCTCTTTTCTATCTGCTTGCACAGGACCTAGCACAATGGGGCCCCTACCTGGTTGGTCTGTATGTCCTACTGCAATATAA
Source organism: Lepidochelys olivacea (assembly GCF_965140295.1). NCBI lineage: Eukaryota > Metazoa > Chordata > Testudines > Cheloniidae > Lepidochelys > Lepidochelys olivacea. Next base: position 79,215,379 of record NC_140415.1, on the reverse strand, counting down.
TGTTAAATAATAATATTTACATACAGGGTAAGTGTCCATCTACCTATCTGTTTTGCATGTTGAAATGCCTAATTGTGTACACAAATGGAGGGTCTGAAATAGCTTGCAAAAGCTGATGGTGCAGTATAGACAGACAGTTTCAGAAATTTTGGCCCTTAGTATGTTTATTTTTTACCCACTGCATAGAATTTTAAATAGTGATTTCTTTCTGTTAAAGAAAAGCCAATTGTTTTATTACCATACTTTCTGTTGTGCTTCCAGGTACCTTCATTTTAATCTGCCTTGTTACACCGAGGCAGCTTTGAGAGACGTCAAAGTGCACCAAGCCTCAGCACACCACAGTGAATCCTCAAAAACACCATGGGAAACATTGTAAGAGAAACATCAAAAAGCATCACTAATCACTGACGGGCACTGGTTTTCAAATGTCTATGACTCATCCACTTTTTTTTCTTTTTACAGTGGAAAACGGGACAAAACCCACAAAAGGACAGCACTCTTGGGTGATGCTATAATTGAGCTGGTGTGATTTCCTCCACTGGTAGTGCAATGAGCTGCCGTGTGGAAATCTTGAGTTTGAGATCTGTCTTCCTAATCAGAATTCCCATGGCCACGGAGAATAAGCCCATCAAAGGCTGGCATTTTGAACTCCTGGAGGAGGGTCAGTGCATACTGCCTTCAGGCAAATCCAACCTTCCTACCTTTTTCTCTGTGGATGTGGAGAGCCTTCAATGGACTGAAACCTCTCAGTTCTGCCCCACAAGTGATTCAGGATGCTGGGAATCTGTAACAGGGGTCTGAACCCTTCTGTGGTCAGTTGGCTCTAACTCCCCAGGGCACTCAGTGCAGACATGTACCGAAGCTCTCTGGAGCAGGCAGGGCAGGAAGCTTCACCGCTATACAGATCTGCTTTGTTCCCTTTGAACAGAGGGAGCACGGGGGCTGTTGAGCCTACTCTAGCCCTAAAGAATACAATATTGACCGTGGAGCAGCTTTATTCCCACTCCACAACCTGGAGGAAGGGGTAAGGTTTTTCACCCCTGCCACTCTTGTCCCACTGAGTTCCAGTGGCACTCCGATAAGTTAGAATGGGCACAGGATTTTGGCCTATGTTCACCTTTTAGCAGCAACAAGTCTGCAGACAACCTCAGATAGTCACAGTGGCAAGGAAAGCAAGATATTTAAAAAGGGAAATTAACATCCTGGCTAGAAGAGCAAAATTCACCCACCCTCTGGACTAGTTCCTTCAATTATACATTTCATTGTAACAGGCATTAAAAAAAACAAAACACAAAGACAAAACTATGCATATTTCATATATTAGGCCCAACATGAACAAGGTCAGTTTATATTGGCAAAAATTCAGACCTTCTGGAGGAAAAGTATATATTTAGCCACAAAATGTTTAGGATTTGTAATGAAAATGTGTACAAAATAGTATCTCTACAACCCACAGCTGGTAGGAAGGTCCCACATGGATGCTTTGGGATATGGTATTGGTGACATAGCACTCTTCCCTCCGAGTCAGTACTGAACCAAGGCTCCTGCAAAATACTGGGGGGAATATGCTGCTGGAGGTACAATTCGTTGGATGGTATGTAAAACAAGTGAAGCTCACTTGTGGTCAGTAAAGGTAGATCTGGTAGTAAATTTCCACCAAAGTTTCACTTTGATGAAAGTCAGAGAAGTTTTTCACAAACATTTGTATTTAAAATATTTTCCTTTTCCCAACCATCTCTAAAGATATAGGACGGGACTGTAACTCTGGTGGGCTACTTAAATTCAAGTTTGCTTAAGTACATTATGCCTAACTGAAAGTATCTCTGTGGTTTTAAATGGATAAGGTATTCCTTTCACATCCTAAGCTGCTTTATAGTGTTTCTGTGTATTGTTGAACAGTTGCCAAGTTTTACCCCAGATATAGATGCACTGCAGATCCTGCATGTAAACTGTGTATTAGTTCATAATGCACTTTTGGATCCTTAAAAATGTAAAAGTGCTATGTGTAAATCTATTAGAAAAGGCTAGTACACATGAAGTGTGTATTTTAAGCTCTGTTCTATGCCCGTGCCCACTTTCAGAGGGGGTTGAGGACAACCTGTGCTTTAATGCTTTGTGGCTCCTGCTGCAAATACAGGCACAAACACAGATGTTACATTGTTTTAAAAATAATATGTATTGAAAACTGATGGAAAATGATTAACTGTTTTTCCTTGAAATTCTTAGTTGTTTTTCCAATTTGATTAAATTTGGAGTGTTCTTCTATCATTAAGCATTTAGGCATGGTTAAGAACTGTGTGCAAAATGCCTTATGAATTCATAGTATTGTCAATATTTTAAACAAGTAGAATATATGTTAAATATTTGTACAATTATTTCCCAATCCAAGTCCCATTGAATACAAGGAAAAGACTCCTATTGATTTCAGTGGGAGCTGGATTCAGGTCCTTAGTCCCTTGTCCTTGCTATGGGGCCAATTCTACAGGGTGCTGAGAACCCATTGGGAGGTGCTGGAGTGACTTCAACTTCCAATTCCAGCCCAGGCTTGATGACCAGTCTCTTTCACCTGGAAAGAGATCCATCCAGTAAGATGGTGGTCACAGCATGTCAGAGGATGGCAAAAGATATGAAAATCATCATGAGAGCTCCAAAAGGGGCCTGGGGACTATCCCATGCAGGCAAAAAAGTACAATTCCAAACCACTACAATACAAATAATACTTATCACATCTTCAAATTGCTTTATAAACACTAACATTCCCAGGTGACAGGTAAATAAATATTTTTATTATCTCCATATTAAAGCTGGTCGAAAGCAGACAGGTTAAAGCACACATTTTCACAAGCGGGCTCTAATTTTTGGGTGCCTCAGTCTTTGGATGCCAAACTTGAGATACCTTGGCCTTGTAGGCTGAGGTCCTACAACTTCCGATGAACTCAGTGAAAGCTGTGGGTGCACAACACCTCTGAAAAATGAAAGACAAAGTGTCTGAAATTGGGGGCCCCAAAAATGAGGCCCCCCAAAATAAGAAGGAAGTTTTGAAAATGTGTTGGTATGCAATGCAACCCATGACTACAGAAGGAATCTGCATCAAAGAGGGGACTAGAGTGCAGACACTTCTGTTTCACAACACTTGACTATACCATTCATTTTCATATTAATGATACATTCCTTTGGTTTATTGTACAGATTATGAGTTACTGAGAGGCACCTACGGTGTAGTATATTTATACACTGATTTACTAGGGTTTTTCTTATGATAAATTATTGTAAAAAGCAACTGAGTGGAAAATTCAGCTGAAAATTTCCAGCTGATTTTTCCTACTTCCAGCTGGCAATTGGTGTTTAGAACAGAGCAACAGGTGTATTGGGTTGCCTGGTCCTCCTCCTGAATCCCAGAGAGATCACGTGAAGGATTCTAACAGTCTTTTTGAATGTACTACTAGGGAAGTTAAAAATTGCTTGACATTTAAAAATCTGAATAGCCAACTGAGATTCTGTATTTACAAGAGAAATAGATGCAAGAGTGCCCACCTTTACATTTACTATAATTATTCTTGTTGTGCCCTATTATGAATGCAGAAATCCTTCCTGCATGACTTATTTTTACCTCCCAAGTGATAAAAATATCTTTATTCTTCTATAAAAAGAGTCCTATTGATTTCTAACATAAACTATGCAGAGAACTAAATGTATTTGATATGTTTCAGTTTTGAAGATATAAGATCTACCAATGCCATTTTCACGGATATAAGACAAAGCTGGCACAGAGCCAGGATGTGCCCAGTTACCACAACTATCCTACCCGTGTGAATAATGATTTTTGAAGAGGCTGCATCAAGCTTTTATTCCTACAGCTAACAGACTAGTTATCATAAATAAGAGATGACAGCAGTGGAGTTAAGAGTGTTCTATTCCCTCCAAATCTAATATCCATGTCAAATGTGTCTGGCATACAGAGCTACAATAAAATCAGCGTGGAGTCATCATAATTTTTCCTTATAGTTTAACTGCATAGGACAGGTGATTTCTACAAGGTCACCTGCATTTAAAAAATACTTCATCTGCCTCTCTGTTCATTTAAGGGTGCTAAAAATAAACTTTTTTAAAATTCCTAGACCAAATTAAGATATTGTTTATAATTTATTAATAAAAAAGCCATGAAGACATAGTATTATCACAAACACAAAATTATAAATCTCTAATTAAAGGAGATAGTGCACCTGCAGTGATGCTTTTTTTAATGTTTACATTCATTGCTGCTACAGCTCTGCCATGGAGATCTGTGCGTCCTAGTCGATTCAGAATGGTTCCCTATTATTATATAAACAAGAAATCAATGAAGAGGGAAGGTACAACATTAAAGGTTGCAAAGGGGAATGTAATAAATAATGACAAATATCAGTGTACTAGTGATGAAAGCATGCTCCCTGCTTCCTGGACTAGGGAGCAACGATGAAAATGTAATATGTAAATAAGTGTATACTCCCTGGAATTCTGCCATGAATTTCAAAGATGAGTAGGACAGACATTTTTCAGAATCAGATCAATAACTCCACAATGGAAAACTTGTTAGGATGCCGGTTACTGGAATCTTTGTGTAAACACAACATTAATATTCAAAGAGGTGATTAGTCCAAGCCAGTGTATACAATTCCTGTCAGCTTTAATTCTTTAGATAGCAAGAATTGAAATTGCTGAAGCTTGGATATTGAGCATTAAAGAGCAACACATTTGTTTAAATGTAACTGGCTGCCCATGATATCTAAAGGTGGAAGGACTTTGGCCCAAAATAAGTAGCAGTGCTGCATGAACCAGAGCTCCCCTTTTGTGAAAATTTTGTAAAGTGAAAAATTGACATACTGGCTGGGGTATCATGGGGAAGCATGTTGATGTGGGATAAAGGGAGGTTATTGGTGAAGTAGGAAGAAAAAGGGCTGCTTCTTTCTTTCTCCTCCAAATGAAAAATAAACTGGGACATGTCTCACTAAAGGGCAGTTTGGGAGGAAAGCGTATTTATTGCTCTGTGACCCCTTTACCTCTTCTAGTCTCTGTCTTGTCAATCTAGCTTTCACCCTATCATCTCTCTGTCTCCCTACCATGTATGCTACCAGTTCACCAACTGACTCAGTTTCCCCCTTTATTCAATCCTGCCAGTCCAATCCATTCTTAGCTCAAAACCTTTTCAAGTCCCCTCAATTCCCGGTTCAACTCAATCTTCCTTCTCCAGAAATACCCTTCCATCTAAACATTTTGCTGAAGTAACAGTATTTATATGCCTGACAAAATGCCTTAAGGTGTGTTGTGATAATTAGGCCTACAAATGTATTCTAATTGTGAGCTCAAATGTAAAAAGTATGTGAAAGTCATAAGATGTTTGTAAACAGGTTCCCCCTTCAGCCCTGGGAGGTAAGGCATCATGGTGATTTAACAGCACACACTCTAGCAGAGTACATTAACCAAGGGTCTTTATTGTTATTTCTTGCCTTATTCTTAAGGTACAACAGAAGGGAGCAGCAGATAGATGGGACCTCCTTCCTGCTCCTTGGCCCAGTCTTTTACACAGCTTGCTTTTTTTCTCTGAGCTATCCAGCTAGTGAGCGAATTAGCTCCCTACAAATGCGAAGAATCCCCTCTCAGCTTCTTAACCGAGTGAGACTACCACATTCCCTCCTACTCTAACTATACCCGGTACTCTGTGTTCTCAGCAACCAGGGAACTGGGTCCCCAAACTGGGTCCCTGTAAACAGCACCATGTCACAATGCTATAATAACGTACAATAACCAAATGTTGGTGAAAAATAAGTTGTTATTTTTAATAATTAATATTATAAAAAGGTGCCAGAAAATGAGCAGGGAGACTGAACTAATTTAAAGGAAAAAGGACCTACTGATATAATTCCAGGACTATGCTTGGTAACAACAGAAAATGTGAAACCAGAAATTAATGAACCTAAATTGGTGCGTCAGATATTAGGCCTAATTGGTGGACAACATAATGAGGGGATGGGTGATTGCACCCATCATTTCCATTTTCCTTGAAGAAAGAGACGCAGAGGCAGAGGAGACAGAAGAACAGATGGAGGCTATTGAAGCAAGTTGCAGCATCATGGCTACCACCCCCACCATCTCTTGGGACCTTGGGCCTTTGTCAGCCTAATTCTGAAGGATGTCCTGACCCAATTGGGCCAGAGAGAGGGTGAGGAACCCCAGTGGGCCAGTCAATATTCCACCCTGGTCCCACCAATCACAGAATCCATTTAGTTGCTATCAATGTGTCTGTAAATTTCTTTTCTAAATTCTGATCTAATTTTTGAGGTTGCAAAGCCAGCTAATTAACTAGACTAGTAGGGACTAATTCGTTAGATAATAGATTAGATGATACATTATATATGACCTGTTTCAGAGCAATTTGTACATGGGTCTTAGTTTCAGAGGAAAACATTGTGTGCAGTCCAGGTATGTAGCAAAATTGGTAAAAATATGAAATCAATAACAGTAGTGCTTTAGTTAAATATCTAAGACAGGATGCTATATTTGATAAGCTGCACTTTGCTTACATCTTACAATATCCCTGTTTAACAAGGGATCATCTGGTAAATAAATTAGGTTAGGAATACAGCATCTCACATTTGTCATCTCATTTCTTTTCCAATGAGGAAAAATAACCCACTTTTGGAGTCCAATTTTTTTTATGACAACTGTGAAGTCAAGAGATGTAAATATACAGAGGTGCACAAAATTCAAATTAAGTCATAAATAAATGCTTTTGTTCATTGAAAGTGTAATAACATGTTTACAACCACAGGGCAATTAAAGAAACCCCCTTATCGATTTATGGTTTGGGATTTTGGAATGGAAAGTCATTTCGAGATAAACCTCATTCTAAGGGGGAGCTTTAGGTTTTTCTCAGCCAGATAGGTGTTAAAATACAACTTGGCCCTTCTGTGCTAAAATGTCTTTGTTAAATATCTACCTTATATCCTAGCCTAAGCAAGCCCTGCACATGGTATCCTAAGCCATTTTGCTACCTACTCTTAGATGGATTTAATCCTCTGACAGACAGGTAGTGACACAAAGAAAATTCTTCAATATTTTAGACAATATACAGTCTCTATAATTTATGATTAATTCATGTTTGCTAAACACAGCACTTTAGACATTCCAACTGCTATAAGGGTATTTGTTACTGTCTTGGCAGGAATCTGTTGTTATGAGGACTTCATGTTTCAAGTGGTTGTTTATACAAACTAGTAATTAGATCTGATAAAATCTAGGATTACATTAATTTTTCAGTGTCTGCATTGACCTGCCGTTAAATCTACAGTATAGAGATTATGAACTGACTCCAAATATTCTCCTGGTGCAAACGGCACACAGCTATCAAAATAACCCATTTTGTGTGGATAACAAATCCATGTGTTAGTTAGCTAAAACAAAGAAGGGCGCACAGTTAACCCATGTAACCCTGCTGAAATTTGACTTTGAGTTCTTGCTAAATAAATTGACAGAAAACCTTTCATGAGAAAACAGAAGAAAAGGAAATACATTTGTGAACTGTTGGTAGCAGTGCCAAATACCTCTATGGACTTTGGATAGTTTAATAATCATCTGCACAAAATCATGACATGAAAGAAAACTGTACCGTGTGCAAATCAGTGCTACTAAACTAGTTGAGCTACTTGGCTGCCTAACACACCTTTTATAGTTTCATGTGAATAAGAGTAAGAATTTCAACTTTTGTCCATGTTATGCAAATAATTTAACAACTGTATGATTATTTTGAGGTCCCCTTTAAAATAATCCAGGTTTAATATCTTATTGCTCAACCATTTATCATGAACTCATATGGAACTTATGACCCCAAATTCACCTCAACTGGAGGAATCAATAGGGCTGTAGTACTGATTTACAGTTTGCTCAATCACTTGCAGCATAACATTAATGATCTTGATCCCGCTCTTACATACTTTAGTCTGAAAATCCTTGTCATATAAAGTAGACTAATCTGGTTTGTTTAAAATAAAAACGATTCTGGGCCAGATTCTCAACAGGTGTAAATCAACATAGCTCAGTTGAAGGTAATGGAGCCACATGGATTTATATCAGCTAAGGATTTGGCGAGGTATCTGCAGTGTTGTTTCTTGGATTAAAAAACCAAACCAGACTCAAAATTTCATTGATGTCATTGTAAATCTCTTTAATGACCCAAGAAGTCAATTAAAACATTTGTATTGACAGCTTTCTTTTGGAGAGGTCATATACTTTTACTAATGTAACCTTGATACCTCACCTTAAGCTATCAATGCTGAAACAACATTTCTAAAACATATTACCTTCTGAATGATTCATAGACCAGAACTGAAAACCTAGACAACACAATGACAGAATTCTTCCTTTTCAGATAATAATGTACAGAAAGAAGGGGAGTGCTGCATTATAAACCTGATTTAATGACCATTCCAGTCAATAAAAAGAAACCCATTAACTTCAGTGAGCATCAAGTTGGGTCCTAAATGGGTATACAAAATAGCGTTACCCTAGTAGTGAAATAGGAGTGACCCTTTGCAATTCTAAACACAAATATCTTGTGAACGCACTTAGATGTTAACTACATAACTCTTTAAAGAAAAGAGCATTGTAACTAGCAAGAATGAGCTCTTTCGCCTGAGCCTGAAAACTAGGCAGCCTAGCCTCCAGGCACATTAATGAGCTCAGCTGGGCTGTGATAGGACCACCTGATTGGCTGGCCTTCCTGATTGACTGAAGGGAGACAGCAGGCCTGCTTTTAAGCTCAGCAGCAGCTCACTAGTTACTCCCATATACAGCTGTATCTGCCTTGTTTCAGCTTTGCTCTGGCCCTTCTTGCAGTTGAGTATTGTCTCTGACCCTTGACTCTGGTTCTTGGCTCCTGTTCTAACCACTGGGAACACACCCAGTTGTGACAGTAATTACAAGTTGGTGCATTATTTTGGCAACTTTACGTAGAAGGTCAAACAGTAGTTACCATGCACTTTACACTCTGATTTAGAAGTTGGGAAACCTTTTGGACCCTGTAAGTATTATACATCTTGTAATTTAAAAACTTTTAAATCATATTCCCCTTCCTGCCCAGGATTCTTTTTTTAAAGCATGACAACTTAACACCTTATACCTAGAACTGGCCTAGTAGATAGAGCATTGTGCTGGGACTCAGGACACCACCAATATTCCTGGCTCTGCTACTGGCCTGCTGGGTGATCCTGGGCAAGTCACTTTACATCTCAGTTTCTTTATCTGTAACAGGGAGATGATGATGATAGTATAACAGGGTGGCTTGCCCCTGGGCTGCAATGCCTGGGCTTAGGTCAGCCCTGATTACAAGATGAGCCCCACGTGAAAGGAATCAAGTGATTCCAATATAAAAGGCAGCAAGACCACAGGGCAGGCTGGGCAAGTTTGAGAGACTGTATAGCTGGGATTGATGGGGGAAGCAGATACAGGGAGCAAGTGAATGAAAATAAAGAGAAGTCAAAGGAAGCAGAGCTAGAAGGGAATTGAAGATAAAGCTGTAGCAAGAGAGTCTTCTGCAGGGTCCTTGAGGAGGGCACAATACCTCAGGGAGGAGGGGTTGTGTCCAGTTTAAGGCTGGATGGAAAATGCATTTTTTGAGGGGGGGGTCTTTAGGGAACAGTACTAATCTAATAAAATACCCATACCCTGAGAAGGGCTGTGATTGAACTGTGAAGTTTTATTTAAGAAGAGGAGGAAAAACAGGAGCAGGGCACTGTTGAGGCACCCCTGGCCACAAGGGGGTGGCTTAGGTGGCTGCCACTGTATTACAGATACTGCCCTTCTTTGTAATGTGCTCTGAGTTCTGCTAATGAAAAACACTATATAAAAGTATATCAGTTTATAACCTTTCTGCTTTCTTCCTTCCTTCCCTTTCTCTCCCCACCCCCATTCTATAGCTCTAGTTCTAGAAGGGTATGTGTGATGGGTTCGATCACAGAAACTCCCTTGGGACTGTCACCTGATGTGCTGAGACTTTATGCCAGTCTGCTCAAACACTGACCCGGGCTCTGAACCACACACCTCAAAGCTGCAGACTTAACTGAAAACAGCTTAAGAAGTGCTCCCGTCTCCAGCACCCAGATACCCAGCTCCCAATGGGATCCAAACCCCGAATGAATCTGTTTTACTCTGTATAAATCTTATACAGGATAAACTCATAAATTGCCCACCCTCTATAACACTGATAGAGAAAGGTTTCAGAGTAACAGCCGTGTTAGTCTGTATTCGCAAAAAGAAAAGGAGTACTTGTGGCACCTTAGAGACTAACCAATTTATTTGAAAAAAGAAAAGGAGTACATGTGGCACCTTAGAGACTAACCAGTTTATTTGGTGAGCTGTAGCTCACGAAAGCTCATGCTCACATAAATTGGTTAGTCTCTAAGGTGCCACCAGTACTCCTTTTCTTTTTGCGAATACAGACTAACACGGCTGTTACTCTGAAACCAATTTATTTGAGCAAAAGCTTTCGTGAGCATCCGATGAAGTGAGCTGTAGCTCACGAAAGCTTATGCTCAAATAAATTGGTTAGTCTCTAAGGTGCCACGAGTACTCCTTTTCTTTTTACTGATAGAGAAATATACCCAGCTGTTTGCTTCCCCCAAGTATTTTAATTACTTACTGTGGCTTAATTAATAAGCAAAACTGATTTTATTAAGTATAAAAAGTAGGATCTAAGTGGTTCCAAATAACAGACAGAACAAAAGGTCTCTTGTAAGGTATAAGGTCAGAATCTTTTGTCTCTCTGGGTCCCCACTCCTCCTTCTAAATGGAAAAGCCTCAGGTTGAAGATGGATTTCAGTACTAGGTGACATGGTCGCATGTCCTAGGAGACCCGAAGCCTTCATTCTTCCTGGCCTGACTCACAGGAAGGCTTGCAAGTAAACAGAGCCTTTTACAACCAATTGTCCTAGTTGATGGGAGCCATCAGGATTCCAAACCACCATTAATGCCCCACACTTTGCATAATTACAATAGGACCTCAAAGTTATATTTCATATTTCTAGTTTCAGATACAAGAATGATACATTTATACAAATAGGATGACCACACGCAGTAGATTATAAGCTTTGTAATTATACCTTACAAGAGACCTTTTGCCTGAATCATATTTCATTTACATTATATTCACACTCATTAGATTGTTTAGTCTGCAGAAGAGAAGAATGAGGGGGGATTTGATAGCTGCTTTCAACTACCTGAGAGGTGGTTCCAGAGTGGATGGTTCTAGACTATTCTCAGTGGTGGAAGAGGACAGGACAAGGAGTAATGGTCTCAAGTTGCAGTGGGGGAGGTTTAGGTTGGATATTAGGAAAAACTTTTTCACTAGGAGGGTGGTGAAACACTGGGATGCGTTGCCTAGGGAGGTGGTGGAATCTCCTTCCTTAGAAGTTTTTAAGGTCAGGTTTGACAAAGCCCTGGCTGGGATGATTTAATTGGGGATTGGTTCTGCTTTTGAGCAGGGGGTTGGACTAGATGACCTCCTGAGGTCCCTTCCAACTCTGATATTCTATGATTCTATGATTAGCATATTTTCATAAAATCATATGGAGTGCAATGTCACAGTATGTTGTAATAATCAGGCCTACAAATGTACCCTAATTGTGAGCTCAGCTGTAAAAAGTGAGTGTATAAGTTCAAAAGATGTCATAGCAAACTGTAACAATAAATGTTGATTGGGAAAAGGTGCAAAAAGGAGACAGACTAAATTAATCCAAGCAAAAAGGTCTACTTATATATTGATTTTCACTTCTACATTTCCTGAGAAAAGTGGAAATCAATAAACCAAAATTGGTATCAGAAATTAGGTCTAATTGGTGGACAAAATAATAAGGGGATGGGCAAAACTAACCATCATCTCTTTTTGGGGGTCCTTAAAAAGAGATTTTGGGAGACAAATTGTCATTTGGGAGACAAATGAACTTCACCTTCATGGCTGCCACCCTTGCTGTTTCCTGGGACACCAGATATTCTTCATCTCCATCCTGAACTAGATCGGGCCAGAGCGGGAGACAGATGAAATTGCCACCTCCAACAGCTCTAGCTGAATCCCAAACACCACCTGGGATGTGAGACTTTGTCTCCCCACAATCCTTGTGTCCTTTTCCTTCCCTACCTTACTACTACTTTCTTACATTTTTGTCTATTAAAACTCTGGCTTAGCCAGTCAATAGTGCATATTTTGTAATGCTGCTGGGAGCAGAAAGGTAAGTAAAAGCAATGTCATAAAGAGCCCAATGCTAGTACAAGTTTGCCAAGGTTTGGAGTGGCTGATAAGACCATATGCTAGACCTGTGTTTTTCCTGCATTGAGGTTGCACTAGAGACAGGAGTTGTACTTTTTTTTTTAATCGCTGCTATTCTTTTCTCTCCCCTTTTGTGCTAACTGGGCACTTTATTGGCATAGATATTTTTAAAAAGTTAATAGGATGGTTATAGGGAATTGGGGCTGGGGCAGAAGGGAGGTGAACTCAGGCCTAGGTTTCTCTTTACCAATGAGGTGGATATCCCTTCCACAATTTTTAGGACATCTAACAGTGAGGGCCCAAATCTCCCCTTCCTGAAAAGGTCTTAAAGCAGACAGAAACAGCCTCTGGGGAAGAGCCCCAGCACAAGGGGATTTATGAGCAGTCCAAGAGTATATTACAAGTTCTCAGGCTACTTTATTTTATATTGTGTGGTGAACAGACCCCTAGAAAGGCTCAGAAAAATGGAAGCACAAAGACACCATTCTTGCAACCAGTGCAGAAACACAGTAAATGAGAAGTGGGACCTGAATCTCCAGTAAATTGCAGTTGCTTCTCATGTGTAGTTTTCCATTTTATTCTCTTTCCACTTTTTCTAACAGGTTTCTTAAATACCACTGACAGTTCAGTTCACTAATAAAACTCTTGTAAATTATGTATTAACACAGAGATTCTATATCCTCCAACCCCTCTTCCCTTCCTACTACCCATTCCTATTAATCCTCTTCGCCATAATACCCCCATCCCTTGCTCTGTGCTCAGAGTCCAAACCCTTCTCTCCATAATTCTACCTACCCTTGCACCCCCCAATCACACCATGCCTCCCAGCAAGCACTTGTATGTATAATTTATCTTCTTTTCAAAAATAGTTTCAGTGCCATCTGAATATTCTGCTGTACTCAGATTACATTTCTCACAAATAAATAAATACACCAAAAAAATAAAACCTACAACCTATAATCAACTAACAAAAAATCCTTGACACAGGCAGATTTTCCCTAAAGTGTACAGTTCATTCTCAGATTTCTGCTCAGGGTTGGTTTCCAACTTTAAAGAATGTGTAAACTTAATGAAATGCTGTTTTTCTTCTTGGGGCTGTATCTCAGGAACCCATTGCTCAAATCACCCCCACACTCTATTGCTAACCCTATCCTACGCTCCCATGAGGCATAGGAAATTTCAAGACAATGTGTGCAAGCAAATGGATTTTAGTGCATGTGTAGATGTCATCCTTTAAACAGGATGGACTTTCCAACCTTAGTTAGTCAGAGTTCCTGCTTGTCTATAATATTGTATGAAATTAGAAGGAGGAGGGGCTCTATGCATCCAGCAGTAGCATAGCAGGCTCAGAGAGGTGTGAGGTGGTCCATTCATCTTAATGAGATGTTCTCAGATGGAAGAGAATACCCCACAGCAACGCATATAACCTGAAACAGCAGCTCTGAGATACGTTAATGCTCTATTCATGTCAGTGGGTGTTCCCATCCTCCCTACCCACTGCTGGAGAGGCTGTGATATGTGTTAAGCATGCCAATTCTCAGCTCCTCACTCTAGTGTCATCAGTGTGTTCTTGGCCTATGCTCTGAGCATGCACCATCCTAAGCTCCCAATCCTAAAAGACACAGCTTCCCCTGATATTGACTCACATGTGGGAAGTGGGTGCACAGATGATCTCAGACCCCCTTAGAGGGACATAGCACCCAAGATCCCAGTTTGGAGAGGGGCTCAGACACCACTAGAAAGACAAGCCCCCCTAGAACCTGGCTCACGTGAGCAGGGCCTGGATGGGGGTCAGATCCCCACAGATGGGGAGAGGTCTGCTAGACTCTGGTGCGTGCACAGAAGGGGAGAATGTGGGGCTGACCAGCATCCCTGCCCCTATTCTCCCCCAGTCCCACTGCCACTTTCACCCATGTCTTTTTTTCCAGTGTCCGTCTGTATACTCTTAGAGCCACCCAGGTCTTGTGATCTAGAGGTAGTTTTCCAAATAGTTACCCTTTCTCTACGCACATGTGCAGTGTAATCCATTAGGTGCATGATTAGGCATATGAGCCATAGGGTTTGTGCACACTTACAGCACTACAGCAGTGCAGATGTAAGTGTAGACAAGCCCTGCTGCAGCGCTTAGTGAAGAGGATACTTACACCAACGGGAGGTGGTAGCAATGTTGATAGGAGAATCATTGCCGTCAACATAGCAATGTCTACACCAGGAGTTAGGCTGGTATAACTTCGTCTGTATAACACACTTCTGAGTGACATAGTTATACCAATGTAAGTTTGTAATGTAGACCAGGGATCAGAGTTGCTTGGTGCACACCTAACCGGAGAAGCAAACTCTTTTTCAAATAGTGTTTTACTTTAATTTCCCGCAAAGGGCTGCTGGGTGCCATACACTGTGGTGGGGTAGCCCTGCAGCATCTGATGACCTGGCGCAATGATCTGAGCCCCGGTTTAGTCTCTATCTGTGAGCAAAAAACCACTGCTAGAATGTGTTAACTCTAAGAAAAGTTGTGTTTTGGAGGGGGGCTGTATCTTTGGAACCCCTGGGTCAAATGGCCCCAAATTTGGACCACCAACCATACCCCATGTCCAGCTGAATCACACACAATTTCAATATAATCCAAGTAACAGTGCAGTTTTTACAGCACTTTGAAGAGTCAAGCTACAAACAGAAAAGGCTTCTCAACCTTAACTATAGCAGAGATGAATGAACTTGGGGATGATAGAAGGACCATCGCCTCTATTATTAAAAAAATAAAAATCCCAAACTCCCCACTCCACTGAACACACTTCTTTTCCTGAGGAGAGAATGAGAGAACAAATATGTGTTAGATGTTAGTCACATTGCTTAGTGCACTATGGGAAGGTGCTTAGATACTACAGTGATAGGCCTGGTACAAGAACCTAGATAGAAAAGAGCAGAGGAACAGAATGAACTAAAATGTAATTATAGAAGGAACTGCAGTGTTCCTTTAGAGGTTAAGTTAGGTTACAGGAGTGCATAAGGGAAAAACATGATGCAATGACACCACTAGTGGAGAAGCAACTGAAAATGTTTATTGAAGTGAAGGAAGAAGAGATGGTGAATTAAGTAATGAACCTTGTAAAATGAGGGATAAATTAGGGCACAGGTGCAAAATTAGAATGTGAGAGATCAGTGAAAACAGAAATTGCAGGGGAATGTTAATGGTTAGAGAGAGCTACTGTAGCTGAACAGTTTCTAGGATTGGAAGGAAAAACAAGTGAATTTGGACTAGTCTTTAACAATACCAGTCAGTCATAATTTCCATATTTATGCCATAATTAATCTAGCAATAGAATGTATGAAGTACATTAAGTAATCGACAGAAAATTAAGTATAATTGTTTACTATTTATAATATATATTTTTCCCTTCGACTCCTTGATGAGTTAAGGTAGAAGTAAGACCTGGGGTAGTGGATGGGCTATTTACTACATGCAAATTTCACTATAAAATGATAGATGGATATTTCACTATAAAATGATAGATGGATATTGAATCTTGTGTAATTCTAATCCCATTACTAAATGAGGGATTTTGTGTTTAATTTGTAGAGCATGTGCATTAACAAGAATTGAATCAATGAAGTGGAAAGATTTCAATGCCTAGGTGGTTATGTGGTGACTTCAGTAGTCACACACACAAACCAATGATTGTAATGGAGTAGAGGTTGACTACTTATTGAAGAAAACACTGTGGCTGTTCTTAGTGATTGTAATGACCTACATTTGGTTCAGTCTGAATTATATCTCAGTTTATTTAGAATTTGAGGTTTTGTTTATTTATTTCACTCAGTCAACGAAAACAAATATGCTGCACTGAAACATTTAAAATATGAATCATACTGTCATTTGCTTTACATTGTGTTAATTTAGTCCCCTTTCAGCTCTCCTGTTCCTGTTGAAGTCTTAAGGCCATTAGATTGTTCCATCCTGGTAACCTTTCAGCCACAAAGATGAAAAATGTGCAAAAATTTAACCATATAAATTTTCATTCCTAGAGTAAATGATTTCCTTTACCAAAACACTTGCTTGGGGTGTGGAGGGGAAACCATTATAAAGACTGGCCAAAGAAGAAAATCAGACCAGATAAATGTGGGTGAAGTGGGGTGGGTGTCACAACTCTCAGGTTACTGATTGGAAACTCCTGGTGTCTGGTCTCTGGTTAAGCCCATAAGGGGGCACTCCAATGCACACAAATAAGACTCCTCTATACTAAATTAAGCTAAACAATCTGCCTTCATTTAAAGGCGGAGGAGGGCAAAGTCCTTCTTGGCATAGTCTCAGATTCACCACCATGGGGCCAGTCAAGCCTGTTCCACTGTTGGTAGATCAGTGAACATGGGAATCAGTGAGTAGCCTTGTGGTGGGGAGGGCAGCTTCCCTGAAGCTCTCTGGGGGCTTTTCTGGGACTGGGAGCTGTAGAGCTACAGTCTACTGTCCCCCCAGAGCTGTCCAGATGTCTGGAACTTCCTGCTTTTAAACCCTTATTCCATCCTTGACATGATGGGAGGGGGAGGGAAGGCAGGAGGGGGTTTAGAGGGGGGAGCTGTAGAGCAACTTGTCCACAGTAGCTCTTTAACCCCTTTGTCACTGGTGGGGGTTTATACACTCTGTCTCGATGGAAGAAAGTAAAAAGGGGTCAATGTAAGAATGAGAGAAAGCGAGAGGTTGTGAATATTAGAGAGAGAAGACCATGGAAGAATATGATTGGCAGGAACAAGGTTAGAAGTTGAAGGGGGAAACATGATGAAATACAGAAGTTGAACACTGTTGAAGAAGAGGGAAACCTAAATATGTATAAAAACAATGAGGTGTCCTTGTGGCACCTTAGAGACTAACACACTTATTGTTAGTCTCTAAGGTGCCACAAGGACTCCTTGTTGTTTTTTGCTGCTACAGACTAACATGGCTACGACTCTGAAACCTGAATCTGTGTGATGCTTCCCAGAGTTGTAAAGCATCTTGCTACCATCTCCCTGCTTTGTCTGCATATGCCAGAGATCAGATTCCTAACTCCACCAGCCACAGGCAACGTAAGTATTCTCCTCTCAGCATATGAAGGCTCTGCTATCCCTTTGCAGGTTACAATAGATACAGTCCACCCCTGAGTGCTCCAGGCATCCCCCTGGAGTGCCCAGCCACTGATCCACTGGACATTCACAGAATTATCATACCCTGTGCTCCCAAAAGAGCAGTACACCCCAGCTTTTACTGTTACACCCTTGATCACTGCTTCACTTAAAGCACAGCACTTACATTTGTTTATAGCAAAAACAAGAATATGTTTATTGAACAAAGCTTAGACATACTAGTGATAGCAAGTAGAAATATTGGAAATCAACAAAAATACTGGAAACCAAAATAGAAATATTTGCTTACCCAAAGTCCTCCTTACAGCATTTTCCCACCAACATTGCTGAGACCCTCCTTTCATGTGCCCAAGCGCATTGGCTGTTTGTCTCCCCAGATGAAAGATGCCAGGGTGTCTCTCTGCCCCTCTACATGTACTAGACTAATAGTCTATTCTTCACTTTTAAGCAGGGTTCCTCCCCCGCGCCTCATCTCTTCCTGTTAATTTCTTCTCGTGAAGTCTCCACAACATCTTCATTAGCAATTGACTAAGTATGCAAATAGACTTCCATTGTAAGACACAAAATACACAGTGACCAGCCAGTGCCTCCTGTCTGGTGTAACCTGCATGTAAATACAGTACCAGATACATGGGGTCCCTGTACCCTCTGCCAGTTGACACAAGAAGTCCTTGGGTCACAATGGGACTAAATCTAATTACATTTTTGAGCCAAACAACATATTCACTTTGATTTCTAGAATAAATGCTATTGCAATCCTTATTTTTAATTCTGTATAGCCTTACAGATGGCTGGACCCAACTGATTTGGGGTAATTGCCCTTGAGAAGGCATTCTTCCCCAGCAATTGCTCTAAGGGGAATCAGCTTTCAACTATAGCTAAGGTCCAGAGGAGGATGTTGTGAAGATATGCTGAATAAGCACATCTCCTAGGCACTGTGGCCATGTTCCTTCTGTAGCCATCAACTTTTCAATTGGCTGCCTCCAGGCGCTATCAAAGCTGCAGGCAAAGCATGTGCCCATAGCCTGGTTTCCAGTGGTTTCCAATGACAGAAAACTGAGAATGACTAAAGTGGTGGATGTGAAGGTGACTTAGTGTGATGTGGAATGTGGCTTATTCAGGAGAGAAAGGTATAACAAGAAGCAATGGCTGGAAGATAAAGCGAGACAAATTGAAATTAGGCACCATTTTTTAACAGTGATGGTGACTGGAAGCATTGGAACAAGCTACCAAGGGAAATTGTGTGTTCTCCATGTCTTGATTTCTTCAGATTAAGACTGGATGTCTTTCTGAAAGATATGCTTTAGTCAAACATGTTATTGGGTTCAGTGCTATAATGAAAGTCAGACTAGATGATCTAAGAGTCCCTTCTGGTCTTAACATCTATTAAATCTAGCATACTTTGGATGCTGTAAAAATAATCCTTCTTTAGGATTATCACTTATGTCTTGCTCTCCATTATTTATTCTACATTTATGTTAGAGGTCCGTCATGCTTTTTTTTCTTATCAACCACAGCCATGCCGCATGCATGATACAACTATATATGTATGCAGTGTTTGTTGTAGCTTTGTTGGTCCCAGGATATTAGAGAGACAAGGTGGGTGAGGTAAAGTCTTTTATTGGACCAACTATATGT
Organism: Lepidochelys olivacea; assembly: GCF_965140295.1. Lineage (NCBI taxonomy): Eukaryota > Metazoa > Chordata > Testudines > Cheloniidae > Lepidochelys > Lepidochelys olivacea. The sequence goes on along the minus strand of NC_140415.1, from coordinate 79,196,331 downwards.
GTGCAGATAGCTGGTCTTCATTATCGTAGTGAAAAAATTCACTGAACCCACAACTTTGTTTCAGCTCTGACTTCAGTGGGGCACAATATAATACCTACAGCAGTTGCTTTTACATAGTCAATGTTTGTCAACTGTTTTCACAGATATCTTCTATTCTACGTTTAAAGGGAAAACTGTGATATTTCAGATACCACTGTGTGGCAACCGTTGGCTGGACAACACTTTTTTAATGGTGACTTGTCTATACGTACAATTTTAAAAAAAAGCTTTTGGCTATTTTTTCTTGACCTGATGTGTTCAGATGATATGGAGTGTATGTCAGAGATCTGCATACACAACTATTTTGCAGTCAATTTTCATTTATGAGATATTATTCTGCATTTTTGATCCAACTGTATAGTTACTTAAAATCAGGATTAAAAATGAACAAATTAACAAAAATGTCAAGCACATAAAAACTTGCAGCAAATTAAAGGCTGGATCCACTTGCTATTTAAGTTATTTGAAGAACTTCTATGGTCTTTGGACATATTTCTGCATTTTGGTATACAGATTGGGTCTCAGGAGTATCATCTATGCTATTTGGAGCAAAAGGGTGAAAAATAGTGAACTGAGGCTATTTGATTTTGAGACTCAAGATATTTCAGTTTTGTTCCTGGCAAAAACAATTTTACACTATATTGTGGCTCACAGCTTGTGTAGCACTAGCATTATTTGTATGTTTTTTAAATAGTTGCTCATAGCACTTCAATGCCAAGTCAGTAAATACTAGGAATAAGTTATTAGATAAAGAAAAAAAGTTTTTCACCTGTTCTGTTTATATTTTTCACAGTTATTACATCCATAATATTTTATTAACAAATATAAATAAAAGGATATTAATGGAATTTTACAAATAGAAATGTAATTACTTTTGAAATTTAAGTTACTTTTCTTAAGGAAGTCTTCAACAGTCTGGAGACTCTAAAACCACGTTTTGTTCCTTCACAGTAAGAGCTTGTCTACATGTGGACATTTACCAGCATAACTATAGAGCAGTGGTTCCCAAACTTTAACAGCCCGCGAACGCCTTTCACTAAATTGTGAAATCTTGTGAACCCCCTCCTAAAAATGAATATTTCCAGGGAATTTAAGTTTAAATTTCCTCCACACTGCGTGGGACTCCTGCTGCTGGACCCCGTTGACCTCTCCGGTCAACTGAGCTCCACTGAGCTTGGGCTGCAGGTCCTGCTGACTGCCAGGGCTTGGGCTGCCAGTCCTAACTGCCCAGCCCCGCTCTCCCTGGGGCTCAAGCTGCCAGCCCCACGTGGATCACTGGGGTTTGGGCGGCCGGCTCCGCCACTGACAGGGGCAGGGCTCGGGCTGCCAGCCCCAACTGCCCAGGCCCAGTCTTCCTGAGCCTCAGGCTGTCTGCCCTGCAACCAGTTCCCACCTGCTGCCTCCAATGCCCAGGGTCCTCTGGCCTCCATTAGTGAAATTTTTCTGGCAAATCCCCTGTAATGTTCTGCGAACCTCAATTTGGGAACCACTGCTACAGGATATAAAGGTACTGCTCTCATTATACTGGTATAGCACCATGCATGGCCACTCTGAGGTTATGTCTACACTACTGGGACTATACCTATGTTGCCATAACTATGGCAGCATAAGCTGAGTGTACCCTGTAGAGACAGAAGGGGTTTTCCCATTGCTGTAGGAATTCCTTCTCCCGGAGCAGAAGCGGCTAGGCTGATAGAAACATTTTTCTGCTGACCTTCTCGCTACAGTGGGAGTTAGGTCAGTTTAGCTATGGCACTCAGCACTCCTGAGTGCAGTAGTTATGTCAACTTTAATTGCAATTGTGGATCACACATTCTAACGTAGCAATCCCTTTCCCTGCTTCAGTTTACACCACCTTCAGTGCAACGTAACAGGCCCAGGATTGTGGTAGCTGGGTTAGATTTGTATGCAAATGAGGCTGCCGATAACACTGCCTTGCAAACCCCCCCTCTGGACATTTCCCTCGCACCCCAGCCCTGTGGCACCGCTGGGAGGATGGAGAACATAACAGCACGATCTCTGATTTCTCTTGCTTTTGCACGCCCCCATCTAGAGCGCTGGGGTGTCGTTCTCCCGCCTCAGCCACAGGTGGCGCTGCTCCACACACTCCACTTCCTCCCACCCCAAACGCCGCTGCGAACGCTGCGCTGCAGGTTGGCCGGCAGTGATCCCAGACCGGAAGCGGCGCTCTCTCCTCTTCCACCCTAGTCTCTGTGTTTCTTTGTCCGCCAGGCTGCCCGGTGCCGCTTGGTTGCTAGGCGGAAGTGGAGCGGCGGAGGCAGCGGTTTGGTTTAAAGAGCGTCCGTGGCGGCAAAGGGCTGCGGGTGGCGGCACCGCGAGCGGAGCTGGGCGCGGCAGATCCTGCTCTCCAGCGGCGGCTTTCTGCTCTGTCCCTGCAGAGGTTGAGACGCTGCATATGGGGACCCCTCCCCCGCGCCAGGGCCCGAAACTCCACTCCCCGTAACCCCCTGTCAGCCCGGACCGGGACACCGCTCGCCCCTGCCTCAGATTCCGTTCCCCCAGCAGGGCCAGGGACCCCCCAGGCTGCCAGCCTTAGCCCGGATCCCCGATTTCCCATACAGCCCCAAAGCAGAAATGGTCTCCAGATCCGACCAGCTTCTGATCGTTGTCTCCATCCTGGAAGGTAAAGTATTGAGCCCGCCACTGTCCTCTGGGCGCAGAGCTGGCTCTTGCTCCGTGCACGATGGTCTCCTGGCATTAACATCTTTGCACTTTTTCATTTCCCCTTTCTGTTTTTTTTTTGGACTATGTAAATTTTGCTAAAATACCATGATGATGGATTTAGTAATCCCTGCAAAGAACATGCCAGGATGTGGGACAGAATTACCTTTAAGTAACGTCTGTGGGCTTGCCTTACAACTGATGTATTTTTTGTCTGATTTTTTTCTCGTTATTGCCAGCAGCAGAGTACTTCATAAGGAATATACAAGAAGAGTTTGAGAACTTAAGTTGCATTACTCCTTAAAGGCACAGTCTCCATCTTACTAAAATCAGAATCACTTAAAATCTAAATGAATGAGCAAACTTTGATTAGTTTTGTTGAAAGCTCTGTGGACCAAATTCAGCTCTGATTTAAGTGAGCATTGAGTGAGCAGCTGACTGACATTATTGGCAAGATGTAGGGCCTATATATCTTAAGGAGTCCCCGAGCCACTACCTTCCACTGGGAAGGTGAAGTAGGGGTTGGAGTAACAACTGTGCAGTCTTCTCCCCCCTCCCTTTTTTTTTTTTCCTGCTTGCTTGTCCTGGATGTTGTATCTAATTCAGGGTATACGCAAATAACGGTACTCCTTCTAAGGTATCGGAGAGTAGAAGTATTCAACTTTTGTGTGTCTCATTTGTTTTATGGTGGTGGTCTTTCTTTCTCCAATTTTAAATGGCAGAAAATATTGAAAGAAAACATTCATTCATGTAATACCATGAGAATAGACGGTGTAAAAATCAATTCTAGGGTGTTAGATTAATCCCTGATTCTGGTTTACTTGAGGGAAAGTGAGTTTTTGGCTACGTATAAGTTAGAATTGAAACAGTAAAAGGGAAATAACATTTTCAGTGTTGTAGCTACCGTTTGTATGATTACTTTAACAGAAATTGGGTGAGGAGGAAGTCATTTTCAATGTTGTTATAACATTTGATAGCAGTTTGTGTATGATCAGTTTAACGGTTCTGTTTGCACAATGCTTGCACATATAAATAAACAGGGAATGGAGAAGGGGACTTTTTAAAACAAAAGAAGGAGCGGGGAGAGAAACCCAAACAGGGTGACTGCAAAGTTTTGTGTATTTTACAGATGTGACTCAGACAGGTATAATTCCTGAAACGCTTGATATACTCGTGGCACTCAACTCTAGTCAGCTTTTTAAAAAGTTTCTATGCCCCTTTATTTGCCATAGCCTAATGATCTATATCTTAATTTTTTTAACACAATCATAATCAAATAAGGTTTGATGGCTCAAACGGGCTCAACGGGTAGTGATCAATGGCTCCATGTCTAGTTGGCAGCCGGTGTCAAGTGGAGTGCCCCAGGGGTCGGTCCTGGGGCCGGTTTTGTTCAATATCTTCATAAATGATCTGGAGGATGGTGTGGATTGCACTCTCAGCAAATTTGTGGATGATACTAAACTGGAAGGAGTGGTGGATACGCTGGAGGAGAGGGATAGGATACAGAAGGACCTAGACAAATTGGAGGATTGGGCCAAAAGAAATCTGATGAGGTTCAATAAGGATAAGTGCAGGGTCCTGCACTTAGGACGAAAGAACCCAATGCACAGCTACAGACTAGGGACCGAATGGCTAGGCAGCAGTTCTGCGGAAAAGGACCTAGGGGTGACAGTGGACGAGAAGCTGGATATGAGTCAGCAGTGTGCCCTTGTTGCCAAGAAGGCCAATGGCATTTTGGGATGTATAAGTAGGGGCATAGCGAGCAGATCGAGGGACGTGATCGTTCCCCTCTATTCGACATTGGTGAGGCCTCATCTGGAGTACTGTGTCCAGTTTTGGGCCCCACACTTCAAGAAGGATGTGGATAAATTGGAGAGAGTCCAGCGAAGGGCAACAAAAATTATTAGGGGACTGGAACACATGAGTTATGAGGAGAGGCTGAGGGAGCTGGGATTGTTTAGCCAGCAGAAGAGAAGAATGAGGGGGGATTTGATAGCTGCTTTCAACTACCTGAAAGGGGGTTCCAAAGAGGATGGCTCTAGACTGTTCTCAGTGGTAGCAGATGACAGAACGAGGAGTAATGGTCTCAAGTTGCAGTGGGGGAGGTTTAGATTGGATATTAGGAAAAACTTTTTCACTAAGAGGGTGGTGAAACACTGGAATGCGTTACCTAGGGAGGTGGTAGAATCTCCTTCCTTAGAAGTTTTTAAGGTCAGGCTTGACAAAGCCCTGGCTGGGATGATTTAACTGGGAGTTGGTCCTGCTTCGAGCAGGGGGTTGGACTGATGACCTTCAGGGGTCCCTTCCAACCCTGATATTCTATGATTCTATGATATCTGGACTGACCAAAGCCTATAGAAACACAATTTCTTAAAAATATAAAGACAAAAGCTATCGGCAGTTATACCCCTCTTATTGAAGGGGTTGTATTTCTTCTTAACCATGTGAAAGAAGCTGCAAAGTTTAGGTGTTGTAATAAATTCTGTGCAGACCTCATTACAGGTTTGGGGCCTAGTACACCACCCTGTTGAACTCATGTTCCTTACAGTTGGATCCACACCTCATTTATCTACACAAAATGACTTTACTCGGGAGAGAGCTTTCTTCTGAAAATCGTCTCAGTTTGGACATACACTTTGTAAATGTAATTTACAGTCTTCTGTTAACTTTCAGAAATTTTGGTAGGTGGGGAAAGGATGGTTAAATAAATATCTTGGGGTTTTTCATGCTTCAATTGCAGATTGTCCTAAATGAATGTTTCTGTGCTGTATCTGAAAATATCTGATTATTTCTGTATTTCCAGGCACTTCTATGTGTCTTTCGGTGTTTTCAGCATTAGATTCTCAATGAATGACTTTGGGAAGATCTTTTTCCAGAAATAGTTCTGAATGTTATTTCTAGAGTGCCCAGCACTACAGATTATAATTTGAAAGAATTGATCTCAAATTTTTGAGACATAACTACAGTAAATACAAAATGCATGTTGTTTTACATTCACAGTCATAAGGAGAAAAACTCTGTATTGTTTCTTTAAAATGAGAAATCCATTAGGCCAGAAGAATGTTGATTCAGACTGCTTTCTTATCTCTCTTGTCTCAGGAGTCATGCTATGTAGTAACTAATTAAGGGAGGCAAGAGAGGCATGCTGGTCTAAATTTTCAAAAAAGGATGATTGGTGGTACCCAATTTGAGACAGCTTCAGGAAGCCTACTTTCCATAAAGTGCTGAGTATCCACCTGTTTAAGAGTCCCAAGTAGTACTTGTCACATTTGAAAATGTAGGCTGCTTTTTATGAAGTGTTCAGAATTTTAGGATGTGTATACATATTTGAGATATTAATAATGTTCCTTCTCCAGGTATATATTAAAATTTGGTTAGACTGATTACTCTTTATGGACCAATAGCTTTCAAAATTCAGCTTATACGTACTTTTGGAGGTTCTTCTAGATTTTTACATTCCAAAAATACAACTCAAACGTTTTTTAGAGGTAATGCTTCTGGGCTGAAAATTGGCATACCAAATTCAGATAGATGCTAGTCAAATTCCTAAATCAAGTATTGTGAAAATTTGTTGGGGGGTGGGGGGATTGCACAATGCCTGTCTGGCTGAGTGTTTTTAATACCGTGCTGTTATGAGCACCTAAATCACAAACTTAACAAACTATCACAGGACTATCTTCATTTCCTCTACCCCTCATTGTTTTAAAAAAATAATAACCTCACACCAGGTTAGTGAAAAGCTTAATGACAGCTTGTAATGAACCACTTAAAAATCTGCACCAGCAATATACCTGCTATGTATCTGACTGTCTGTCCAGCTTTGATTGCAAGCTCTTTATGGCAGGCAGTGAATTATTCTTGCTTACGACAGTACTAGGACACTGGTGTACAACAAATAATATAAAAATTCAGCCCTGGCTCTTGAGATAAAGTTAGGAAACATTGCATATTATACCCATTTAAACAACCCAATGAACTTCCAGAACTAAAGGAAAAAAATCAAAATATCATAGTAAGTGCCTGATCCCATACACATGGGAGAGTAAAGTTACTCATGTGAGTAGTTCCATTATATTCAATAAAACTACTCACTAGTAAAGTTACTGACATACATGTTTGCAAGATTGGGACCTAATAGAAAATTATTTATCATGTATATTTACTGAGGACACTATCCTACCTTTTATGTGTTGAAGTCCACCCTCCACTTCTTTGAAAGGAATGATACTTTTTTAAAATTAAGATGTGGAAAGTATATTAATATGTTTTAGAACAACTTCAAGAAGAATGATAAGGAAATTTATTTGTACAGTTTCTGTTTTCTGACAAAAACACAAGTTCTTCTGTGTTTTTAGCAGAGCTGCCTGATAGTTGTGCCTTTTGGTTTTTTTCCAGGACGCCATTTTCCCAAACGTGCAAAGCATATGCTTGTGGTAGAAGCGAAGTTTGATGGTGAACAGCTAGCTACGGATCCTGTGGATCATTCAGACCAGCCAGGGTTTGCCACCGAATTGGCTTGGGAGCTTGATAGGAAAGCCCTTCACCAGCACAGGTTACATTATAAAATTGTCAATGTTGTCATTATTTTTATCTTTACACCCAGTGAAAGCTGTGTGTTTTGGCTTCTAAAAATTTTAGATGACAGTAGTACTGGGTCTCTTTTATGGCCTGCTCCCATTATAGATTTTCCCTTCTAGTGAGAGAAAGGTATGGTAGATTTCAAATCAATGAAGGCTACACTCGGAAAGACCTCAAGACTTCAGGAATATGCTGCTCCAACAGTTTCACTTTTGTTTCTACTACCTGTCCATCCCTTCTCACATTTATATCCAGACTTCTCTTTGTCCAGATCTATTCCACCCCCCAAAATCTTCTGTTCATTGAACTTTTTGAAACTTTGCACTTTTAGAGAGAGGTAAGGGATTGACTCTGTGTGCAAAATTGTGTACACAGGGACAATAGGGTTGAGGTCTGTTATTTCTCAACTCTATATATTTATTTAAAAACATTTTTGCTATTAACAAGCGTGTTATCTCTGGAGACACATATCCACAGTTTGAGATCTGCAAAACTAAGCAACTCCGATGGTATCTTCTAGACTGAGCACTGAGTCCCATTGGGTGGGTAGATAGAAAGATTAGCCTAAATAATCTACACAGAAGCCCCTGAAACCCCATAAGATTGGGTCCCTAATCCATGAACTCTTGAAACTCATTTACAAAACTTTTCTTAAACATTACGTGAATATATTGTCTTATACTATAGAATTAGAATTTATAATCCCTATTCTATGATGAGATACATTATAGCACAAAGATATCTTTATCTTTAGATAAACTGCTTTTTAAGGGAAAAGAATCTATCAAAAAATCTGGTTTATTTTACTTTTTTAAAAATAATTGATTTTTATCCACCCTTTGTAGTGCAATCTGCTATATATAATTACAGTATATATTGAAAGTTTTCCACCATGGCTTTGCTGCTACAGCACAAATGATAAATGGTAGTGTGAGTGACATTGAAGGAGTCTAAAACTCATGTATGAGTTTTATTTTAAAAAAAATCTTACAGTAGAAGAGCATTATGCTACAATACCTACAGTGGACTCAAATTATCCTGTATACAGTGGAATATATTACTGGAAAACTTAATCCTACACCATATTAAATGCAAAAGAACCCCTATTACAGTTCTGAGTTATGGTTTCTGCAGCAACTATCACTTAGCCTAATTTAGCATATATAATATCGTATCTGGCGTCAACTTTATGCCTTAATATTAATGCTCAATGTAACAGACTCACCACACTTAGTTACTTTGCATTTTCAATAGTGGTACCACCATCATCAGAGAAATTTTTTCACGCCTGCTACTGACAAGTGCATGACCATCCCTGCCCAAATATATTGATGCACAAACCACTAGGGGGCATTATCTATGTAGACATAGCCATCTTTATTTTGATGGTTGTATATGGGGGGAATAATTTCAAATGTTTTGAGGCCATTGTTTTTAATGATGTAGCTAAATTTACATTCTGAAGACATACTTGAAAATAGTTCAAAGGATGTAATCAAGTAGTGAACGCAACAGTCTGTTTTTATTTTATACCTTTTTAATCACTGAATTAACACTGAAGTGAAATTCCGATTGAAATAAGTGGTGCTGCTTATTTTGTGTGTCAGTTTAATACTATACGTCCAACTGTTAGCATAAAATTTAAAAATACATGGTGATGAATGTTACATGTCTGAGAGTAGAATCTGAACCTGCCTCTCTTTCTGGTGAGGAACAGTTTCATGTAATACTACTATATCTTTTCCATGATTGCTTGGACTTTAGGAGGGGTCCAGTGAACGAATTTTTTAAAAATGGGTTTACTTACCTCCTTATCATTTATAACAGTGTTTGATTGTAGACGTTTAACAGTATATTCAGTTTGTACTGATGTGAACCAGTTAACAAGTTGCTATATTTTCAGATTTATGTTTATATTGTCATCTTTCCGTGCTGTGACCTTTTTCATCAGTTAAGTCTGATTACAGGGATTGTTGGTACAAATTGGATTTCATTGTGGTATTCTTCCAGGCTACAGCGTACACCTATCAAACTCCAGTGTTTTGCTTTGGATCCTGTATCTTCAACTAAGGAGAATATAGGCTATATTGTACTTGATTTAAGAGCTGCTCAAGAAAAGAAACAGGTATGTTATTTGTTATGAGGAGATGTTAATAACTGACAGTTGGATAGTACTTATATTTTCCATTTTTGTAGGTTCTGAAGTAGTTCTCAAAAGGAACTTGCAGAGCTCTCCAATCCTATTTGAAGGAATGTTGACTCATCAGAACATGTAGTTCAAAACCTTTTCAAAGGAGATTGTAATAGCATGTGTGAAGCACAAATATTTTGTATACATTTTATTAACATGATGAAATGTAAAATGCATCTGACTTATTTTTAAATTGGTCATTGGAGATTACTGTGATATGGCCAAGCATGTGTGAAGGTTCTTTTGCCTTCCTGAATTTTAAAGATTTTGAGAATTGCAATATTGACATTGATGTATTTGTATTTCATATGAAATAATTCTCTGTAAGCTGTCTTTAATAATCAGACTAATTTTGGATTTTTATTTCTGTCTGTAATTGAGTAGTTCTTTGCTGAAACAACCAAATTTGCATTCTTTATTTAAAAAAATAAAAATCCCTCAGATTATGGCGATGAAGTAATAGTACAGGGTGAAACTCTCAAAGAATGATTAAAATGAGTGAGAGACTGAGAGCTGAATCTGTTTAGTTTATCAAAATGGTGAGTGAGAGGTGACGTGATTACAGTGTTAAAGTACCTTCTCAGGAAGAAAATATTGGGTACTAAAGGATAAACGTGTAACAAGAACCAATGGCTAGCCAGTAAGTTTTAACTAGACATAAGATACACAAAGTGGGTGAGGTAATATCTTTTGTTGGCCCAACTTCTGTTGCTGAGAGAGACAGCTTCAGGGTTGCCTTGAAGAGCTCTGTAAAAGCATGTCTCTCTCAGCAACAGAAGTTGATCCAACAAAAGATGTTATGTCACCCAGCTGGTCTCTCTACTATCCTGGGACCAAAACAATAACTCTGACAGAAATAGGTACATTTTTAACAGTGTAGAATTGGAACAAACTACCAAGGGAAGTAGCAGATTCTCCATCTCTTGATATCTTCAAATCGGTCCTGGATGCATTTTTGGAAATTATGCTTTAGCCAAATGTGTAAAATACAGTGCTCAATACAATGAAATTTTAATGTCCATGATATACAGGTGGTCAGGCTAGATGATCTAATGGTCCTTACTGGCCTTAAACTCTATGTATAAACTACACCATGGCTGGTCATACAATAGCCTGGATTCCCTAGAGCCATTTTCGCAGGGTTGAAAAAACTCACTCTTCTCAAGATAGCTTGTGTTCCATACAATTTTACCATGTGAGGGTCTGTTAGATGAGATCTTAGAAAAATAAGATTTTTCTCTATTCTGATTAAAGATTCTATGGTGGTTTTAGCCTGTTATCTTGTTGAGTATGCCCAGGCATTGGAAGGAATATGTGCAGTTTTTTCCTTTAGGAGTCTAGCCTAAAATATGGACAGCTAATTAATATGTCTTCAAATATGTCAGTCTATGTCTTGATCCAGTTTTTTAGTTATATTAAGGTAATTGGATTAGAAAAAACACACCTTCTTTGTGTATCAAGACAGGACTTATGAGTCTCACAAAACACCTGTGAGTTAGAGTGCCATCTATTATACAAAGAGAGGTAATGATTTGCACAAGGTTATGCAGGTAACTAGGGAAAAACTGGGAATAGACTGCAGATATCTTGACTCCTTCTCCCTCTGCTGCAGTCATTAAGCCACAGTTGCCTACTTCAGAGGAGACCAAGAGAAAAATGTTTAAAAAGGAAAAAATAAAGCAAAAGGCTGATGTATGGCAGTTTTTAGAGAGCTGTTTTATTGGTGAATGGCAGGCACTTCTGAGTAAACCTTGCTCAAGAATGCTTGGGATGGGGCATGTGCAAAAGGGGCAGTTCACCCCAGGCGCCCTGCTTGAGAGGGCTCCCAAACCAGTGGAATTTGAGCACATAGCATTGTGACCTGGCGCACAGGGTCATAGTGCCACTTAGGTTTGGCCTGGCTACTCCTCTGTCATGATGGAAGGGTCGTTGGGGAAAATTTGAGTGAGCAGTGATCCCATGTGCCAGGTCACAACATATAGAGCAGGGAACCATGCCCAGCCTTGTGGGACAGGAGGCGCCTCTGCAGAGTGAGTGGGGCAAGCTAGCTCCCTGCCATCCTACCCCAGATCTCAGGTGGTGAGGGAGCGGTTCAGTTTCAGATTTTGCCCCGGGGTCCCCTAAAACTCTGTGATCTTGCTGTAATTTGTGGTTTCGCTCCATCTTAGGCTGCTTCCCATGCACTTCCAAAGGCTATCAGGGCATTGTTGTTAGACATCTTGATTGTTAGGCAGAAAGGTTTGGTCCATGTCAATCTACCTAAGAAATTTGGTATAACAAAATTTCTGCTATTACGGTAGAAAGTGACAGAGAATCAGTCTGATATTTTGAAAATAAGCACTGAAGCACATTTTACATCTTTTGGCAGACTGTAGCAGAGTAATTTCATCCTGTAACCACATTATATGCCTTTGCCATTCTCTTCTTTCTTCTTTTTGGAACATACTTTATATATATATAATTTTTTTCTTTCTTTTTTTTTTTTTTTAATTCTGCAGGCACCAAAATGGTATCCTTTGCTCAGCAACAAATATACTAAATTTAAATCTGAGATACAGATAAGTCTAGTGTTGGAAACTGATACAAAAGCACCAGTGGATGGCTTTAAAGCAAAAGAAGCACCTCCTAGAGAAGGGAAAGGTTAGTAGCATAATAAACATTTTAGTTACATTTTATTCAGAAAAGTTGTGTTTTTCTGTCTGAAGAGCATACAGTTGATTGCAAATGATTGTTTTGGGACACAAGTGCATTTTACTTTAATAGCATTTTTATACAAAATATTTACAACCTATTACAGTGCATATAGTACATATAAATGTAAGCATTGAGTGCAAGGGTTATTTTATAATGGCTATCCAATCATATCAGGATCCAATAAAGCGGGTGTGCTTGTTTGCTTATTGTAATAGGATGGGTGTGAGGTTTCTGTCAGTTAAAAACAAACAAGCTGCTTATTTCCTTGACAGAATGTAGTTTTGATAGTTTGTACTTAAGATCATAAAGTACTGAAATCGAGTAGTCCGGAAAAGAGGTAGTAAAAACAGGGGTAAGAGTTGATCGGGGCATGCAGGAAAATAAAATACAGATACAGGGATGGATTTTTAAAGCAGAAGGTGCAAACTTTATTAATGTTTAGTTTGATGGGAGAGAGCTGTTCTCCTGCTCCAAAACCAGTGTGACACACAGACCCCTTGGCAAAGGATCCTCTTTTTTTGTAAATATCTCTTGCACCAGATCTGACAAACTCACTAGTTATCTATAGAGAGTAACATGTAATGTATCTCCAAACGCTTATAACTTGTCAAGAGTCATAATCATTGTGAAATATATGCATGGGTAATGTTTAAGGAATAATATACTGAAAGTATGCTTGATGGACTTGGAGTAGAAATTGGTCACAAGAAGACAATGTCTTGGTGATGGCCCATATGGGCAAAGGGGAGTTGTCACTCTGCCTTGATTGGCCAATGATGCAGTAGAAGGGCTAGGTTGTTTAGCCCTGTATAATATGAAGGCTACCTCTACACTACACAGTTTTTAGCAACATGGCTGTATCGCCACAGCCATGCCACTAAAAGTTGTGCAGTGTAGCTGCTGTTTGTCGGCTCTCCTGCCGACAAAAAAAGACTTCTGCCCCCAATGAGTGGTGTTCATGTTGTTGGCAGGCGAGCGCTCCTGATGACAATGCTGTTCACACTGGCACTTGTTGCAGCAAAACATTTGTCTTTTAGGGTTTTTTGTTTTTTTTTGTTTGGGTGTTTTTTTGTCGTTCAATTGCCAGTGTAGACATAGCCTAAAACTTTTGAATGGGAAACCAGGAGAGGCAACAAGAAATAATCAAAACCACTTAAAGGTAAAAAAGAAACTTTACAGCTAGGCAGGGTTTCGCCCTGTCTGTGAATAGAAATCAAACATACTTTTCAGGATAATATAGTGTGGGGAAGGACACTGCATCCATTCACTGAGGAAACCCCTCATAAACATTTGGATCCTGGTTCTAGAGAAACCAGCCAGTTCTGCAACAGACTGAGTTTTGGTGGGAGGGGAGGAAAATCGACTTTCTTAGATAAGAAAGGTATCTATTGATAAGTGTAGATCCAGGTTCATGCTTCATTCTTTTTTCTTTTCTTTTCTTTTAAATTGTAACCATTTTTTTTCACCACTTTTTTTTTTATTTCTAGTTCGATCTTTATTGTTTGAAAACTACTTTTGTTTTATTATAAGTGCTCACAAGCTCTGTGTGGTTTACAGGAGCAGTGGTTTAAGATAAAACTGGGGTGCGTCTTTGGGTGCAGAGGGTCTGTGAGTAGCCAGGGGCTGGATATCACAGGGGAATGATTCAGGAATTGGGATACACCTATTGTTAATCTGAAAGGCGAAGCTAGGGCTGGCATAGCCCAGACCAGAGTGCCTGAAATGTGGTGTTAGGGAGCTGACCCCCAGCTACCACATGAGACTCCCTCTTCTGAAGGCAGGGGTAACAAGGTGACTGTCAGTCCTGGGTTCCCTGAGAACTGTCACAACAAGACAGTTCAATACAGTGTTAAATAACCTATATTCAGGGTTGGCTCCCTTCAGCCTAACTCACTCCTCTAAATTCTTTCACCCTTCCCTGGAAGGAGGAATAAGGGCATATGTGAAAGGTTATCTAAGTTTGTGAAGACTCAAGGTCTTCCCTGTTTCCTGTAGGCTAATAGGCACCACCAGGTATCTCCTACGTCTCCTACTCAAGTTTGTCTCTGGGATATTGAGCTCTCACCCACAAATTGTGACAAATTATGGGCTTTACTTAAGATGAAAATTTCATCTTTTAATTCTTCACTCCTTATTAACTTAAAATCGGGCCTCCATGGTGCTGTGAGGAAGATGGAAAAACTACCGGACATCCTGCTCTTATTTCCCCAAAGGAAAATTTTCCTTCCTGACCCCAAAAAACAGTGATCTGATCAGACTACAGATCTTGGAATCACCAGCCAAATTGGGAGGATGGGGCATTTACCTCAGCAGAATGGCTGCTGCTTGTCCTTGAGATCTTTAAATATAGAAAAGAGGTGACACAATGAAAGAATCATTTCTCTTTTCCTTCAAAGCCAGTTGGGCAGCAAGGAGAGATGGAGAAACCCCGTTTTATTCCTCTTCCCCGCACCACCCTGTCCAGGCATGACCTCCACTTGTGTTCTGGATGGAGGCACTGGGAAACAATAGAAGGGCCCAGTCCTTCTCTCTCCTCTCAAGACCACAGTGGGGTGAAGGGCTATGGATCTAAAGAGGAACTGTGGTGCAGGAGGAGAACCTGGAGTGGCTGGGGAAGGAGACTCCGACTAGGAGCCAGGAGGGAAGTGGGCACTGGATATCAATGAAGATGGAGAATATAGTGGGTGTGGGGGGGGCAACTGGAGGCTGTGTATGTAGAGGGGTGAGACTAGGGTTTGCTTGGAAAAGAAGACTAGAATTCAAATGAGGAACTTGGAGTGGAGACAGACTAGCTAGGTGAGGGAATGGGAGTGGTCTAGAAGAGCCAGGAACAGGAAGGAGATGGGGCGGAGACAGGGACAATTTGGAGGAGATGGCAGAAGGAGTCATGCTTGGGAGTGGGGAATGGGCATGTGAATAGGTGTCTGCTAGAGCACACTCCCCTCCAGAGCCTGGGATTCCCAAGTCATCCGAGTCTCTCAATTGCTTTACCCACTGGTAAAATATTCTGGTCCGCATAGAAGATGCCAGTCTGATACACGATTAGTTACATTGTTAGCTCAAGCAATCGGTGTCTGTGTGATGGATCTAAAGGTTCCAACTCTGCTGGTGGCCCAGGTGGATAGCAGTCTGATGCTTCATGATGTAATTTTGGGGAGGGGTGTTTTTCAGTTGTGTGGGGTTGTTTTGTTTTGGTTTTTTTTAAAGAACAGATGAAATACACAAATCTGGAAATCTAGAAGAACATAACAATATAAATTCAATTCTCTTCTCTTAAAGTGCCTGCTCTGCTTTCTGGGCTAGATCCTAAAAATATTTTAGCAGTCCTGAATGAGGAAGAAGGCTATCATCAAATTGGACCAGCAGAATATTGCAGAGAATACTTTGTTTTGTCTGTGACTATAGCATTTGCCACGCAGCTGGAACAGGTAATGATTATTCACCTTTAAGACCATTATGCCAATAAAGCTTTTATAATATGTGAAAAAGTAATGGTTTTGCTATTGTTTTCCCATTTTTTGTATTTCCTGTGTTTATCTTTTAAATCTTTATCTTCTTCTTCTGGTGAAAGAATAGTATTCATTTTGGGCTAGATGTAAAGTTTATTTTGAAAAATTATGCATTACTTTATACTTGGTAACAATTTTATTATGTGGACAGTGTAAGATTTAGGATGTCAAACCATTCACTTATTGTCTTCAAGCATTTGGGTTTGTTAGTGGTGAGATAGGTACATTAAAAGTACATTGTTGTCACTCAGCAACCTTAACTGATTTCTAAAATAGTGGGTTTTGGTTTTTTATTTGGAAATTGCCAAGTTGTTGGGTTTTTAAATTTTTTTTTCTTTGTGTAATTAAATTTAGAATTACAAGCAATCAAATCAACCTAATCATGGAACTGTAGTTGCAAGTTTAAATGTGGAGAAATTCTCCCTTCTCCCTAATAAAATGTTACATACTTACTTAGCTGAAGCTTGAAAATTTTTGGTCCTTCATCTTCAAAAACGCAGATCTCTGCCATTTGAGCTTAAGGAAGCTCTGTTTTCTGTAGAAATACCCCTGAGTTCTTTCTAAGATGCAACCAGCCCAGAAAGGATAACATGCTCTCTTTAACACAGTAAATGGACTCAAAACTATCCAAACAATAACTTTAAATGCAACCTATTTCTTCAAATATAGACATAAATAAATTTAGAGAGATTTAACAAATGGAAAATGTGGAGGGTTCACAACAAGCTGCTTTTTGAATTACAAGGATACAAATAATTGCTAAACATAAGTAATACTTTCAAAGTCAGCATAGTTTTTTAAATCACCTGTAACTCACATTATTTGAACTTTCTGCAAACCTTACAGAAATATTCTTCTTTCCTTAAGTAAATTTGGCAATTTTCCATGCCAAAATCATAGGGAAACAAAATTAGAGCTGTATAGTGGAAACTAGTTGCAATCATAGGACCAGATTTTGCTACTTTTACATTGAGTACCTTATTTGAAGGTGGTATCGTTATACTTTATAAGAAGCATACGGGAACTATTTCAGGGGAAAAGGCAACACGCTGTTTATTGGAGATGCAACAATTAGCGTGCACGCGCACACACACTCTGTCTCTCTGTCCCACCAGTCGATGTTATAGTTACCAGTCTGGAGCAACCAAGTGGCCAGCTAGGTTGATCGCTGGTAGGGAGGAGCCGGGTTCTGTTGGTTGCGACATGATGCTCCAGGGAAGTCTTGGCAGGATGAACCCAAAATTTCATGGCAAAGCACCCTGTTTATATAGTGATCTTCCTTCATTGGGACCAATGAGTTTCACACAGTCATGCTGCAATCAATTGCCATTTGATGAGTGCTTGTTTTCTTAAATTGTTCTTCTTTCTTTATTACTTCATTAGTCTCTTGGGGAGATACCCCATGCTGGTTTTGATCACAGCTATCTTGTCCTGATAAGTGCTTGCCTCATTTTTAGAGTCCTCAATCTGCCCTCCTTTGACATCTCAATAGGGGCATGTTGCAATCTTCTGGCGCGTTTACGTCTGTCCTCCCCAGAACATCTGGTCTGGTGATGGTCATCACACTTGTTCCTCATTCACACACAAAGCAGGATTGATTTACAGAGAACATTTGAACAGGAACATCAAATTGCAATGCAGGAGAAAACAATCATTGCATTCTTTTACTTATTTCAAAATACTAATTTTAAACCTACAACAAAGTGGTAACTCTAAAGGTCCATTACTGCCTTGAAATCCGCTTCAGACACAAGGTTCTGGCAGATGCATCTTCACCAGTGGCACATGAGTCCATTCCTTTCTGCTTTCAGAAAGGATGGCTGGCAGAATACCATCAAATCGTATCCTACATCAATACATTTAATACATGCTACATTATTATTCTTTATCTTTCATTCTAAATGATACAAAATACAACCATAAAATCCTAGTACTACAGTATGATCTAGTCGCTGGGGCACTGAAATGGGAATCAGGAGACCTAGGTTCTATTTCCATCTCTACCATTGACTTGTGTGACTTTGGGCAAGTCATTACACATCTGTCTTTCTGACCTCCCTTGTTTGTTTCCAAAGTGCTGAGAATCTAGACTCTCTTACTGTGTGTTTGTACAGTTTCTATTGTGTTTGGGGCCTTGATTTAAGTTGGGTCCTCTAGGCACGAATGTGTAATACAAATTAGGACTGTCAAGTGATTAAAAAAATTAATCACGATTCATTGCTCTGTTAAACAATAATAGAATACCATTTGTTTAAGTATTTTTTGATGTTTTCTACATTTTCAAATATACTAATTTCAGTTATAACACAGAATACAAAGTGTACAGTGTTCATTTTATATTTTCTATTACAAATATTTGCACTGTAAAAAACAAAAGAAATAGCATTTCTCAATTCACCTAATATGCAAGTACTGTAGTGGATTCTCTTTATCATAAAAGTTGAACTTACAAATGTAGAATTATATATAAAAAAAAAAAAACCTGCATTCAAAACTAAAACAATGTAGAACTTTAGAGCCTACAAATCCACTCAGTCCTATTTCTTCAGCCAGTCACTCAGACAAACAAGTTTGTTTACAATTGCAGGAGATAATGCTGCCAGCTTCTTGTTCATAATGTCACCTCCAGTGAGAACAGGTGTTCACACAGCACTACTGTAGCCAGCATCGCAAGATATTTACGTGCCAGATGTGCTAAAGATTTGTATGTTTAATGCTTCAACCACCATTCTAGAGGACGTGCATCCATACTTACGACAGGTTCTGCTTGATAGCAATCCAAAGCAGTGCAGACTGATGCATGTTCATTTTCATCATCTGAGTCAGATGCCACCAGAGAAGGTTGATTTTTCTTTTTTGGTAGTTTCCACATCAGAGTGTTGCTCTTTTAAGACTTCTGAAAGCATGCTCCACACCTCATCCCTCTCAGATATTGGAAGGCACTTCAGATTCTTAACTCTTGGGTCGAGTGTTGTAGCGATCTCTAGAAATCTTACGCACCTTCTTTACGTTTTGTCAAATCTGTAGTGTTCTTAAAATGAACGTGTGCTGAATCATCATTCGAGACTACTATAACATGAAATATAGGGGAGAATGTGGGTAAAATAGAGCTGGAGATACACAATTCTCCCCCAAGGAGTTCAGTCACAAATTTTAATGAATGCATTATTTTTTTTTTTTAATAAGCTTCATCAGCATGGAACCATGTCGTTTGGAATGGTGGCTGAAGCATGAAGGAGCATATAAATCTTTAGCGCGTGTGGCATGTAAATACCTTGCAATGTCGGCTACAAAAGTTCTCACTTTCTGGTGACATTGTAAATAAGAAGAGGGCAGCATTATCTCTTGTAAATGTAAACAAACTTCTTTGTCTTAGCGATTGGCTGAACGAGAAGTAGGACTGAGTGGATTTATAGTTTTGTATTGTTTTATGTTTGAGTGCAGTTATGTAACAAAAAATCTACATTTGTAAGTTTCTCTTTCACAATGAAGAGATTGCATTACAGTACTTGTATGAGGTGAACTGAAAAATACTGTTTCTTTTGTTAATTGTTTTTACAATGCAAATATTTGTAAAAAATATAAAGTGAGCACTGTACACTTTGTATTCTGTACTGAAATAAATATATTTTAAAATGTAGAAAAATATCCAAAAATATTTTTAAAATTTCAATTGATATTCTACTAACAGTGTGATTTACTTATGCAGTTAATCACTATTTTTTTGAGCTAATCGCGTGAGTTAACTGTGATTAATTGACAGCCCCAATACAAATTAAAGCTACTCCACAAGTAGTCCCATTGAAGTCTTTCAGATTGCATCTGGAGTAAAGTACCACTTAGCATGAGGAAGAGTGGCAGAATTTGGCCATTAATATGGAAATACTGACTCTCCATGTATACATATATTTTAAAACATTTTTGCAATCGGGGATTTAGGTTAGTTTGGTCTTCTGGAGTTTGAGACAGTTTTAGCTTCAGTATTTATAACTCTAACCAGATGCTTGAAGGCAGCTGTAATTATTTGTGTTTAAAAAATATATATATATTAATTGACTTTTCTTCCCCACACTTAGTTAATTCCTAGTACAATGAAACTTCCAGAACGACAGCCTGAGTTTTTCTTTTATTATTCGTTACTGGGAAATGATGTAACAAATGAACCCTTCACTGATTTAATCAATCCAAACTTTGAGCCAGAGAGAGCATCCGTTCGAATACGCAGTACTGTTGAAGTCCTTCAAGTTTATTTTTCTGCACAGCCAAAAATACAGGTAAATAGTTTCTTCTCGCCTACGGTAACCTATATTACGTATAATTCTATTCAGATCTAAACTTGCCAGTCTAGAACTTAAATGAAGTAGACTTCAAAATCAATAATGTTATATAGATTGCTAATCTTTTGTCTTGTCATGTTTAAGCTTATTGCGTAATATTTAAAAACCCCTCTTAGAGCTTGATTCTGCTCCTGTCAAAGTCAATAGAAAAATTGGCAAATGGAAGTAGGAGTGGTCCTAAGTGAGACAATTGATTAGAGAGTCACATAGCAGACATAACACATTTTGTCCTTTTTATTAGTCTGTTCTTTAAATGTGAAGCATAGAGCTGATTTTATAGGTTTTTTCCTGTTGTACATCTTCTCTACTGGACTATACAGTATTTTTTTTTAAATTTTATATTTTAAACCATTTTAATTGGTTTTAAATAATATTACTCTGTACCTAAAATTATTTCAGATTGTTGCATTTCACAATTGAATAGTATTTGTTTACAAAGAGTCTTTAAATTTATATTTCTGTAGATAAGACTGTGCTGAGCTGGCATATTAGAATTTAACCTTGATGACGTCCTGCCTTGATACAGAGTATTTTGTATGTCTGGCTTTTTTTTCTTTTTTCTTTATCATTTTAAAAGAACTAATGCTTATTGTAAAAACTTTGAAATAAGCATAGAGGCCTGGATCCTCATCTGGTCTGTATTGGTGTCACTCCATTGGTATGAATGGAACAATTCATCTGCTTAAAGTTAAGCACATACTTGCGTGCTTTGCTGAATGGATGTCAGAGTGCTTTGCACCATTCAAGGCCTTCATCATTTGCTACAAAGGCATATTTATTGTTAAGGAAGATCAGATTTATTGATAGGGTTTAACAAAGACAAGAAAGAATAGCTGCTGTTTTTCTCCAGGGAAACTTTTGTTTGGTATATACATTAAAAAGGAGCTCATGTTGTGAGACTAGATATGCTTAAGTGCACTTCTTAGGACCAGACTTTACTCCGGGTGTGCAAAGCAGCAAATTCTTCTTGAAATCAACAAGAGTTGTGTGCACATATTTGAGCACAGAATAATAACCCTAAGCCAGGAATTAAAGAGCTCTAGACTTCCCCTGGTAGTTCATAAAGTCTTTATTGTTAGGATAATCCACATACTTCAACATACCTTTTTGCCTTTGTATATGGCTGTCTACACAACGCAGCTTTTAGTGACACAGCTGTGCTGCTACAGCCATGCCGCTAAAAGGCGCACACTGTAGCCACTGTTCGTTGGCTCTCCTGCCAACAAAAAACTTCCACCTCCAACTCCTGCCGACAAAACGCTGTTCACGCTGGTGCTTGTCATCGGCAAACCTTTTGTCTTTCGGGGGTGTGGGGTTTTATTTTTTTTTTTTTTTATCTTTCACTTGCCAGTGTGGACATAGGCTATGGCACTGTGGTGTAGATAATTGTGTATCTTGGCTATCTACTACAGTACCTGCTCTGAGAGAACCCTTGCCTAGGTTGATACAGAGATTTTAGGGTCTATTTAAACCACTCCAGCCCTTTACTCAGCGTAAAGAGACTGGAGGGGGCTGGATCTCACTCTTAATCTTTTTTTTTTCTTCACTCCTTTTTAGAAAGAGGTTCAGTTTCAGACATTGGCAGTGGGAGATATGTATTTATATCTCAAAGTTCTTTTCTGAGCACTTCTTTTTACAATAGATCCATCTTTGCTGTGGGGACCAGTCTCTTGGAAGCACTGAAATACCACTAACTGGATTGCTGAAGAAAGGAAATGTGGAGATTGATCAGCACCCTGTGGCAGTTGAAGGGGCATTCAACCTTGTCCCACCAAATAGAGCCAAGCAAAAATTGCCACCATTGGCCTTAGATATGGCTCCTACTGTTGGGGTATCAGTAACCCTACAAAAGGAAGGCATAAATACCCAGGTACAATCCACTCATTTAGATTGTGATTCAGCTACTGTTCTAAAAGATAAAAAATAAGTGACTTTGTTGAATCAGATTTTACATTTTAAATCATGAAAAGAAAAGCCTAAAAGAACAAGCTACAGTATATTTGTTACTCTTTTTACAGCTCTATCTCTGTTTTCCATGCCATAAGAGTAATCTTAAATTCTGTAAATATAGTACAGAGTTTTTCAGTGCGAACTATGATTAATAAGAAAATTTGTATTTTGTTCAGTCATTGATCCACTTAGACCTTCAGACTGAGCCAGAACACTCGCATAAAAGAGTTTTGTCTCCCACACGGGATAAAACAAAGAGCTCAGAGCAAAGATCTCAGAGCGCCCCTTCTGCCCCACTTCAGAATGGCCA
This sequence comes from Lepidochelys olivacea, assembly GCF_965140295.1. Lineage (NCBI taxonomy): Eukaryota > Metazoa > Chordata > Testudines > Cheloniidae > Lepidochelys > Lepidochelys olivacea. The sequence goes on along the minus strand of NC_140415.1, from coordinate 79,174,041 downwards.
TTCTCCTCCCACAAAAGATGAAGCAACAGAGAGCGAAGTAGAAAGTCTTCAATATGACAGGGGCACAAAACTAAACAAAAAAGGTAGGTGATTTATAATTATGAATATTGATCGGCATAAACCAACTATTCTTAAATGTTTTCATAGCACAACACGCAGATTACCTCCTGGACTCATCCTCTCCCATTTGTGATCGTATAAAAATATTGTTAGAGCATACCGGGGTGTAATCAGGAAGGCCAAGGCACGATTGGAGTTGCAGCTAGCAAGGGATGTGAAGGGTAACAAGAAGGGTTTCTACAGGTATGTTAGCAACAAGAAGAAGGTCAGGGGAAGTGTGGGACCCTTACTGAATGAGGGAGGCAACATAGTGACAGATGATGTAGAAAAAGTGGAAGTACTCAAAGCTTTTTTTTGCCTCGGCCTTCACAGACAAGGTCAGCTCCCAGACTTCTGCACTGGGCAACACAGTATGAGGAGGCGGTGAGCAGCCCTCGGTGGTGAAAGAACAGGTTAAGGACTGTTTAGAAAAGCTGGACATGCACAAGTCCATGGGTCCAGATCTAAAGCATCCAAGGGTGCTTAGGGAGTTGGCTGATGTGATTGCAGAGCCATTGGCCATTATCTTTGAAAATTCGTGGTGATCAGGGGAGGTCCCAGACAATTGGAAAAAGGCAAATATAGTGCCCATATTGAAGAAAGAGAACCCAGGGAACTGCAGACCAGTGAGCCTCACGTCAGTCCCTGGAAAAATCATGGAGCAGGTCCTCAAGGAATCAATTCTGGAGGAGAGGAAGGTGGATCAGGAACAGTCAACGTGGATTCACCAAGGGCAAGTCATGCCTGACCAACCTGATTGCCTTCTATGATGAGATAACTGGCTCTGTAGATATGGGAGAAGTGGTGGATGTGATACATCTTGACTTTAGCACAGCTTTTGGTACGGTCTCCCACAGTATTCTTGCTAGCAAGTTAAAGTAGTATGGATTGGATGAATGGACTATAAGGTGGATAGAAAGCTGGCTAGATTGTCAGGCTCAATGGGTAGTGATCAATGGCTTGATGTCTAGTTGGCAGCCGGTATCAAGCTGAGTGCCCCAGGGGTTGGTTCTGGGGCAGGTTTTGTTCAACATCTTTGTTAATGATCTGGATGATGGGATGAATTGCACCCTCACCAAGTTTGCAGATGACACTAAGCTGGGGAGATGGGGGAGAGGTAGATATGCTGGAGGGTAGGGATAGGGTCCAGAGGGACCTAAACAAAGTAGAGGATTGGGCCAAAAGAAATCTGATGAGGTTCAACAAGGACAAGTGCAGAGTCCTTCACTTAGGAAGGAAGAATCCAATGCACTGCTACAGACTAGGGACCGAGTGGTTAAGCAGCAGTTCTGCAGAAAAGGACCTGGGGAGTACAGTGGACGAGAAGCTGGATATGAGTCAACAGTGTGCTCTTGTTGCCAAGAAGGCCAACGGCATATTGGGCTGTATTAATAGGAGCATTGCTAGCAGATCAAGGGAAATGACTATTCCCCTGTATTCGGCACTGGTGAGGCCACACCTGGAGTATTGTGTCCAGTTTTGGGCCCCCCACTACAGAAGGGATATGGACAAATTGGAGAGAGCCCAGTGGAGGGCAATGAAAATGATTAGTGGGCTGGGGCACATGACTTACAAGGAGAGGCTGAGGGAACTGGGGTTATTTAATCTGTAGAAGAGAAGAGTGAGGGGGGATTTGATAGCAGCCTTCAACTAACTGAACAGGGATTCCAAAGAGAATGGAGCTAGGCTTTTTCTCGGTGGCAGATGACAGAACAAGAAGCAATGGTCTCAAGTTGCAGTGGGGGAGGTCTAGGTTGGATATTAAGAAACACTGTTTCATTAGGAGGGTGGTGAAGCACTGGAATGGGTTACCTAAGGAAGTGGTGGAATCTCCATCCTTAGAGGTTTTTAAGGCCTGGCTTGACAAACCCCTGGCTGGGATGATTTAGTTAGTGTTGGCTCTGCTTTGAGCAGGGAATTAGACGAGATGACCTTCTGAGGTCTCTTCCAACCCTAATATTCTATGATTCTATATCCTTGTGGCAAATAAGAATTGCTTATGTGGAAAAAAATTAGTTAATGTATTCTAGCTGCCTTTTTAATGTGTGTTAGCAGCTGAAAATAAGTAGAAGAGCCAGCCCCAAGTAACCAGTGCACTGTAGACCACTAGTGGTCCATGGACAGCAGTTAGACCAGCAATGCCACGAATGTCTAAAGACCTTTCTCTGAATTTGGGAATTGGTGGGTTAGAGATTTTAGATAAAAATCTTTTAAGATACTTTCTTGAATTTGTTTGAAGAGTAGGTGAAAAGGTCTGACGTGAAAAAATACTTTAAATGGGGAAGGAGAGGAGGAGCATAGGATATTTAACCCTGAAGTTCTATTAAGAGGGATTAGATTTAATTGATTTTTACTAAATATTGACCATTATGGAAGCCCCAGTCTTGGTTACTTGGCTAAGGTTGAGTTGAATTTTCCCATTTTCTACTGTGTGTGGAGGGAGTAGGAAGAAGAAGAAAAACCTATTGCCTTTTAAAAATCAGTTTTCTTGTCATCAGTAACTACAGTCATTATTGTACACTAATCATAACTGTGTGGTTATTGCATCCAGTCACTGCAGGGTAGAATGAAGGTGGATTGGGTGCCTTAATTATGTATTTCTATACTTGAATATATCTAGATTTCTTTTGAGTTAATCTTAACTCTGAATTACCTGGGTTTGCAATGCTTGATTTTGAGGTAATTCAACATCTCTGCAATTTGTTTTACTCTTAAGTTACTGATGTGTACTCATCCTTAACTCTGGGTTTACATAGTTTTTATCAGGGAATCAACCAGAATGAATTGAGTTATTTTACTAAATAAAATAACCTAAACTACATCGGACAAAACAAATGAAGGGGGGAAAAATACATTTTTTTTAATAGGTACGGTTCTTGATTTTTATTTTCTCACTCACTAACTCACATCACTTTTCCCCAGTCCCTGGTGCAAAATAATAAGACCTTATTGTAACAAAACAATATGAACATTTGCTTTTATACGTGTTCTAAAGCTGGCTGGAGTTCTTTGAAATTTGGACAAAAATGGAAACACAATGTTCATGACTTTTTTTGACCAGCTCAGTGAGTAATTACTTTCCCAATTGTAGGCCACTTGGTGTCTGAGAACACATCTATGACTATAAATGTACATTAATTCGTCTGTAGATTACCTGGACAATACCAAGTACCACAAACATAAAGCATTTTTGATATTGCCCAAACATTCAGCGATAGCATAAAAACAGACAAAGGAGTCCCAACAAGGGTGTGGGTGGGGTGATCCAACAGGGATATTTGTATTTAATAAAATAAAAATCAAAGAACAAAGCCCAGAAGAGACAGTGACACTGTCTGTTGACTATTACTCAAGAGTTCTCAAAGAGTCCAAAGAGGCATATTAGTCAAGCAATATGATTGGCGAAACATCCCAAGACAGTGGAATCAACAAGGACTCAAGTTTATTTGCTAAATGGCTTCTTGTTTCTTGGCTTTCTGGGAATGGTCCTATACCATACTACAGGGGGGAAACTCTGGGTCTCGATTCTGCTCCCTTTATTCAGGCAATAGCCCTTTAATCGTTAATAGAGTTTCTGTAAGAAAAGTCAGCAGGATTGGGCCCTTATTGTGAAACATAAAAAGGGAAAAAATCATGAGCACAGGAGTCAATCTATAGTTATGAGGGAAACTGCAGGGTTGTATTTGCTGGCTGGTGGTTTTTTTGTTTTTTATAATAGACATTTTTGCAAGGGTGGAAGTAGTTTATTCCTAAGTCATTTCACAATTATCTTTCAGAACTGATGGTTGAATCTTGCAAAGAAGTTAACAAACAAGAGTGAAGGGCTAGCAGTTTTCAAATCTCAGAGCAGAGCAAAGTCACCTTTTCAGTCAGAGCTGCAAAATTCATGTAATGCTCACTAATGTTCAGTCACAGAGAACTCTAATCAATGCAACTCTGTTTAAAAACTGAAAATAGACGTATTTGTTTCCATATACTCCTGAAAATGTCAACTTTTTTGCTTAGATTCATTCTTTAAAATTGTAAGTTGCTACAGATTTGTAATGTGTGTCATGACCTCTGATTCCTGTCCGGTCATTTTGGCTACATAGTGCAATTAATGAATCTTTTCAATAAAGGGTAAAATACTAGATTTTTTTTTAACTGCCCTCAAACTGTTTTCAGTGGATCCCTCTATATATTGAATAGCTTACTTTGAAAGCCATCATATTTAGCTTTCTCCTGTACCTTTTTTATATTGCTACTTTTAATGCTACAAAACACCAGCTAGCAGAAGATGGATGAGTTTTTCTTTATTTTACCTCTTTATTAGTATGAGACCCATCTTCAAAAATATGACAGAAAATTGCACCAGATTTGAAAGACCAAAAGCAGAAGAACCAGTGTTTAAGGATATGCTGTAGTAACAAAATTAGTTTCAATTGTAAAAGATAACCCTGCCACTATCTTAGATCATAAAATAGGTTGAGGAGTGAATAAACATATCTTTTGAGATTTGAAGAAGCCATGCCTTGGTAGTCTCATTCATCAAACCCACAACTTGACCTGCTGTCAGCTCCCTGGAGAAGCATTTGGAAAGGTAGCATGTAGATGGTAGGGCATGGACTGGAACTCGGGAGGCCTGGCTGGCCGGCTGCTGGATCTTGGGCAAGACACTCAATCTTTCTGTGCCTCAGTTTTCCCACCTGTAAAATGGAAATAAAACTTCTCTGAAGTGCTTTGAGATCTGAGGATGAAAAGTTCTATATAAGAGAGAGGCATTATTACTTAATCTAAGAACTTTCATTTCACACCCAGGGCAAGCCTGAGAGTTTGCTTCTTTCCAAGCAAAGGATCTACCCAGACTATTTATCTGATACTTCATCCCTTCAAGGAAAGCTTTTACAATCTGTCCATCTATTTTCCTTGGTAATTTGCATGTGGCTAACATGCTATTTTATTGTACATACTTACTAAACTCTTAATAGGTGTTTTTTTTACAAGTTTTGATGCTCCCTAAAATCTAAAATTAGTGCCAAAAGACCCTCTTCTTTACCTGTTTTGTCAAATTGAATATACTTACCAGTGCTATAAGTAATGAATGCCCATTTTAAAGTGGATGGTAAAGTAGCCTCCCATTTGATATATCTTCTCATACACACTGTAAAGCTATGATCATATGGGATTTTATCTTTCCAAATGGTTTTCTCTACTTGAAAAGTAGTAACTTAAAAATTGGAATGCCATTTCTCACATCTAATGTAATTTAGATTGTAGAGTGTTTCAGAGTGGCAACCTGTCTGTTCCCATTTAAAGTGCCAAACATGTCATTGTATCATGTATAAATAATGTTATTTTGGACAAAATGGAGGATAAAACACCTTGTATTTTGTATTTTCAGCCTTGAATGCTCTAGCACCTGTTTCTCAGTCCCACCCCGGAGCTGCGTCCAATGCTTCTGAGTCTGCTTCGGGGCAAAAAATTGCAGTTCCAGCAGCATCGCATCATTTTTGCTTTTCAATAGATTTACAGAGTATTCACAATCTAGAGGCTGGGTTTCCAGTCAATTGCATTTTAAGGTATGATATATTTTAGCTGATGACCTTACCGTAAGAAAGGGTATTGGGTTTTGTTTTGTTTTTTGTTTTTGTCCCTCTTCCACCCCCATTTTAAAAAACTACACACGGTTTGGAATATTGGTAGCACAGGCAACCTGATGCCTTCTCAAGTAGCAGCCTTTCTGTGGTGGGCAAAACACTTTGAAGAGTTAGGGTTACTCATAACAAATGAAAGTTGAGAGAGTTCTAGTAGTGTATAAAACATAGTATGTACTTATATTGGATTTTCCGATTGTGCCTATCACTTGAAAATTTCAGACCATGTGATATAGACTGTCACTCAACCCTAAGAAAAGAAAGGAAGATTGTTTGTTTCTTAGGTTCAAGTCATTTTTAGGCTCGAGTGGGATCTTCTGGATTGTAAGGGAACACACCCTCCCACCTAATTTCTAAATGGAAGAAGAGGTAGAGAAAATGCACTCCAGTACAGCAGATCTCAAATTGTCATCGTGCATCACATGTGAGCATTTCTTTTAGTAGTTAAGACAGAATATTTTTTTCCTATTTAGTATATTCCAAAATAATTGTGCTGACGACAGAGATGATTTTTCTTCAAAGACCCAAAGAGCAAACAAATATTCTAACTAACAAGTTGATATGCATCATCAGTTACGTTTTCAGTGAAGGTCTAAACTAACTTTTTAAACAGCAGTATTTACATACACAACCAGAGAAAGTTGGACTTTTATCAGCAGCAGGAGCTTAAGCAGCTTTTTCAAATACAGATCTGGAATGGAGTAGAAATCTAAATTTCTTATTGGCTTGTGGGGTTTTTTTTGTTTAAGGGCTTATTGTTTTCAGGGTTTGAATGTAATTGTTTGTAGGTAACATCCAATTTAAATACTTGTTGATATCTGCAATCTAAGTCAGATATGAAAATTCCTTTTTCCCCCACACCCTTACAGAAACTAGATGCTATAGAAGGCTAAAATGTTAAATATAACTTTCATAGTCCTGAAGATTAGCAATAACTATAAAGGGCACTTGTGTTCAAATGACAATAAACTTTGGCTCTGACTCTGCTGTTAACATAAATGGGAGCTGCTGAACATCAAGGACCAAATTCTGATGTTGGATATGCTTGTACAACTGACATCTGCACATGTATATTCCAAAAGTAGAATTTGGTCCTAACCTTCTCGCGTCATCAACTGATGATGATTTTCCTTGACTTTCTTGCCTACAAGAATATGACGAGTTCAATTTGCCTTTTCTATTTTCTCATTAGGTACTCGTATCCATTTTTTGGTAGTGCAGCACCTATTATGACAAACCCTCCTGTAGAAGTGAGAAAAAACATGGAAGTTTTTCTACCCCAGTCCTATTGTGCATTTGATTTTGCAACTATGCCTCATCAGCTTCAGGACACCTTCTTCAGGTAGCACTTGTATTTTTATTTTATTACACGAAGCATTATTTAACTGTTTTTAATATAGAAAATATTTGTAAATCCTAAGCTTTTTAATTTAGTGTCTTAGAATAATTTGTGTAAAAGAGAAATCCAGTAGTTAGTAACCAAGAATACCTAAGATATTATTTTTCTTGCCATTTGAGGCTGTATAGTCTAGCATATAAGGATCAGATTGTGCAAACTTTACTCATATTTGTGAACATTTACTTAAACCGGAAATGTGGTGATATCAGTTGGAGCATCTGTTTGGGTAAATTCTTATCAAAGTAAAGGCTACATGATGTAGCCTGGAAAAAAAACAGTTTTGCTTTCGCAGAATCATAGTAAGTTTTCTAGGTGTGTAACCTACGCTAGCTGGACTTGAAGTCTGGCAATCAAACTAGCCATAACCTGTGAAACATAGTTGCTGTAAGGATTAGAAAAATGAAATTGTTTGTAGTGGAATGTTTCCTCACTACATTGCTCCCTTTCTGTAGGCATGTGAATAAGGTGGAGAGTAGCTTTCATACATACTCCCACCATAAAGCCTAAAACAAAGTGGCATTTTGGAAAGAAGGGTAGAGGAGAGAGGTTTTGTAGATGCAGTAAATAAATCATGATTGGTATTTTCAGAAATGGAAAAGGCCTATAAGATCATCCAATCCATCACCATGTCAGTGCAGGATTGTTCTCTGTATAGAAACTGGAACAGGGTAGCGATCTAGCCAAAGTGACGGAATGAAGGAGAAGATGCAGAGTTGTGAGTCAGCCTTTTTCCTGTGGGAATGAAAGGTATCAAGGGTATATTTATGCTGTAGTAAGAATGAGCTAGATTGGTTTGGGAAGTTATTTCTGTAAGTTATTTCTTGCTTTTCCATGTAGGTGAATGTTATCTTTTTGTCTGGCCTACTGATACTAAAATACTCTTCTGTATTTCAGGTTACCACTGCTGGTTGAATTGTGGCACAAAGATAAAATGACTAAAGACATACTTCTGGGAGTTGCCAGGCTGCAGCTTTCAAATGTTTTGGGCTCGGAAAAAACCCGATTCTTGGGTACTAATGGTGAACAGTGTTGGCGTCAGACCTGTAGTGAAACAGTTGGTGTTATGGCAGCACAAGGGTAAAACCTTTTTTAAAATATATATATATATATAGTTTGCATTACAGCATGTCTTACCTTTTTAATTTTATTTGTTTAATATTTTCTTCTGATAAAAGATTTCCTTCCTCCCTCTATTTACCCCTTATCCTACTTTGAAAACCTTTTACTCTTAACTTACATTTAAATCATTAGATCAGATGCTTGAAAGAGAGAGAACTTTACATTCATTGAATTTTATGAATAACTGTAATACATACTGTCATGGTATTGGGTTGATTTTTTTTCCATGTTTTAACAACTTTACAGAATTTCTATATAGAAAAATGTACCTATTACAACTTGATATTCAAAGTGCTGTATTGCTGAAATTTCTGGTAAAATTTGAAAATAGGTAAGAAATGTATGACTGTCCAAAGAAATATTCAGTTGAGCTGCCCTTTGAAGGGATTCTATCATCCTTGTAGGTCAGATTGGGCCCCCAACTTAAATTTTTGTAAAACCAAGCCCTGGTCTACACTACAAGTTTAGGTGGAATTTAGCAGCGTTGAGCCAGATTTAACCCTGCACCCATCCACACAACGAAGCCATTTTTGTCGACTTAATGGGCTCTTAAAATCCACATCTGTACTCCTCCCCAATGAGGGGATTAGCACTGAAATCTACATCGCCAGGTCGAATTTGGGTTAGTGTGACGGCAATTCAACGGTATTGGCCTCCGGGAGCTATCTCAGAGTGCTCCATTGTGACCACTGTGGACAGCGCTCTCAACTTGGCTGCACGGGCCAGGTATACAGGAAAAGCCCTGCAAACTTTTGAATTTCATTTCCTGTTTGGCCAGTGTGGCAAGCTGATCTGCACAAGTGACCGTGCAGACATCATCAGCAGAGGTGACCATGGAGACCCAGAATTGCAAAAGAGCTCCAGCATGGACCAAACGGGAGCTCCTGGATCTGATCGCTGTATGGGGAATCGAATCTGTGCTATCAGAACTCCATTCCAAAAGATGAAATGCCAAAATATTTGAAAAAATCTCCAAGGGTATGAAGGACAGAGGCTATCACAGGGACCCGCAGCAGTGCCCCATGAAACTTAAGGAGCTTTGGCATGCCTACCAAAAAACCCAAGAGGCAAACGCCCGCTCGGGGTCAGAGCCCCAGTCATGCCGCTTCTGTGATGAGCTGCCTGCAATTCCAGGGGGTGCCCCTACCACTGCCACACCCCTGTATGTGGACTTCTGCAAGGGGGGAAGTCTAACGCCAACAGGGATGAGGATTTTGGGGATGAGGAAGATGATAGCGCACACCAGGCAAGTGGAGAAACCGTTCTCCCCAACGGCCAGGAACTGTTTATCACCCTGGATCCAATACCCTCCCAAGCCGGGCTCCCGGACCTTGAAGACTGAGAAGGCAGCTCTGGTGAGTGTACCTTTGTAAATATAATACACCGTTTAAAAGCAAGCGTGTTTAATGATTACTTTGCCCTGAAGACTTGGGATGCATTCGCGGCCAGTACAGCTACTGGAAAAATCTGTTAGCATGTCTGGGGATGGGGCGGAATTTCTCCAGGGACATCTCAATGAAGCTGTCCTTGAGGTACTCCCAAAGCTTTTGCAAAAGGTTTCTGGGGAGGGCAGCCTTATTGCGTCCTCAATGGTAGGACACTTTTTACCACGGCAGGCCAGTAGCTTGTAGTCTGGAATCATTGCATAAGAAAGCATGGCAGCATGTGGTCCAGGTGTTTGCTGGCATTCAAGCAACATCTGTTCTTTATCTCTCTTTGTTATCCTCAGAGTGATATCCCTCATGGTCACCTGGTTGAAATAGGGGAATTTTATTCAGGGGACATCAGAGGTGGCTGTTCCTGCTGGGCTGTTTGCCTGTGGCTGAAAAGAAATTATCCCCAGTGTTAGCCATGTGGTGGGGGGAGGGGTGAAGCGATCATCCCAGAGAAGTGTAAGTGTGTGTGCGCACGGGAGGGGGGTTAGTTGGGTTTGTGCTGCATGTTAACCCAAAAACATCAGCCCCTCCTTTTTTAAATGGCCAATGTGTCAATTTTCAATTTTAATCTCCCTTTTTTTCCTCCCACAGCTGCAAATGTTTCAGCGCTGTGACTAGCATCTCCGTCCTAGAGGCTAGTGCAGATAAGAAGACGAAAAAACACACTCGCGATGAAATGTTCTTTGAGCTCATGCAGTCCACCCAAACTGACAGAGCCCAGCAGAATGTGTGGAGGCAGACAATGGCAGAGTCCAGGAAAGCACAAAATGAACGCTAGGGCAGATGGCTGGAGCAACAGGAGAGGTGGCGGCAGCGTGATGAAAGGAGGCAGGATGCAATGCTGAGGCTACTGGAGGATCAAACTGATATGCTCCAGTGTATGGTGGAGCTGCAGGAAAGGCACGGACTGCCACTGCCGCCCCTGTGTAATCAACCGCCCTCCTCCCCAAGTTCCATAGTCTCCTCACCCAGATGCCCAAGAATGCGGGGGGTGGGAGAGTCTCTGGGCACCCAATCACTCCACCCCAGAGGACTGCCCAAGCAACAGAAGGCTGGCATTCAATAAGTTTTGAAGTGCAGAGTGGCCTTGTCCTTCCCTCCTCCACCACCCCTCCCAGGCTACCTTGGTAGTTATCCCCCTATTTGTGTGACGAATTAATGAAGAATGCATGAATTTGAAACAACAATCTCTTAATTGCCTCTGCAAGTGGTGATCAAAGCAGGGGCGGGCGGTTGGCTTACAGGGAAGTAGAGTGAACCAGGGGAGCGGGTTTTCATCAAGGAGAAAGAAACAGAACTGTCACACCATAGCCTGGTCAGCCATGAAACTGGTTTTCAAAGCTTCTCTGATGTGCAGCATGCCCTGCTGTGCTCTTGTAACCGCGCTGGTGTCTGGCTGCATGTAATCTGCTGCCAGGAGATTTGCCTCAACTTCCCACCCTGCCATAAACGTCTCCCCTTACTCTCACAGATATTGTGGAGCACACAGCAAGCAGTAATAACAATGGGAATATTGGTTTTGCTGAGGTCTAACCGGGTCAGTAAACTCCGCCAGCTTTTAAACGTCCAAATGCACATTCTACCACCATTCTGCACTTGCTCAGCCTATAGTCGAACAGCTCGTGACTACTGTCCAGGCTGCCTGTGTATGGCTTCATGAGCCATGGCATTAAGGGGTAGGTTGGTTCCCCAAGGATAACTATAGGCATTTCAACATCCCCAACAGTTATTTTCTGGTCTGGAAAGTAAGTCCATTGCTGCAGCTGTTCATACAGACCAGAGTTCCTGAAGATGCAAACGTCATGTACCTTTCCCAGCCATCCCACGTTGATGTTGGAGAAAAGTCCCTTGTGATCCACCAGTACTTGCAGCACCGTTGAAAAGCACCCTTTTGCTTTATGTACTGGCTGACTTGGTGGTCTGGTCCCAAGATGGGGATATGGGTTCCATCTATGGCCCCACCACAGTTAGGGAATCCCATTGCAGCAAAGCCATCCACTATGAACTGCACATTTTCCAGAATCACTGCCCATGATAGCAGCAGCTCAGTGATTGCATTGGCTACTTGGATCACGGGAACCCCCACAGTAGATTTACCCACTCCAAATTGATTCCCGGCTGACCGGTAGCTGTCTGGCATTGCAAGCTTCCAGAAGGCTATCACCACTCGCTTGTCAACTGTGAGGGCTGCTCTCAGCTTGGTGGTATTGCGCTTCAGGGCAGGGGAAAGCGAGTCACAAAGTTCCATGAAAGTGCCTTTATGCATGCGAAAGTTTCGCAGCCACTGGGAATCATCCCAGACCCGCAACACTATGCGGTCACACCAGTCTGTGCTTGTTTCACGGGCCCAGAATCTGCGTTCCATGGCACGAGCCTGTCCCATTGCCACCAGGATGGCCAAATTGTTGGGGCCCGTGCTTTGAGAGAAGTCTCTGTCCATTGTCTTCATCACTCTCGTCACCGCGCTGCCATCGCCGCGGCCTCCTGCTTTTGCAGGTTCTGATTCTGCATATACTGCATGATAATGTGCGAGGTGTTTACAATGCTCATAACTGCTGTGGTGATCTGATCGGGCTCCATCCTTGCCGTGGTATGGCATCTGCAGGAGTGCAGAGTGGCAGCATAAGCAGTCGTTCAGTGACAATGGTTTGCAGATCTGCTGCAAGGACCCAACAGTTGAGCGGGCTGCATGCTTGCCGTGTTCTGGGGAGACAAGAGCAGCCGAGCAGTGTTGCAGCGGAAGCGGCCCTGCGAGACCAGCAGGAGAGCAGAGTGGCAGTGGAAGCAGTGGCTGACGACCTGCGAGATGGATTCATGAGAGTAGAAGAGCAGAGTTGAAGCGGGAGCCCATGAGAGACAATATGGAGAAATTCGTAATTGAGACTAGCAGGAGAGTAGAGTGGTAGCAGAAGCGGTGGTTCAATGACAACAGTTAACAGTGCTACTGCACTGTCTGCTGAAAGCAGTGTGGCGCCCACATGAAAAAAAGGCGCAAAAATAGTGAAAAGTAAATTTAGATTTCTTTTTTTAATAATCTGAAGTGGTGTTAGTAACATGTGAGGATATTTTGAAAAATAAAAATATTTTAGGACAGTGTCCCTATTAATATCTGTAGACTATAAATATATTGAGAATCATGGACAGTTTCTCAGTATTGCATTAAGTCACATTTTTCTTTTGCCTGGGAAACAGGCAGTTGGACAACAGTAACTTCAGGCACCATTAAGAGAGTGACAGAGCTGAAAATTCCCACTAATTATTTGTTTGGACAAGTTATGTTTTAAAAATGTTGTGGCTTTTACCTCCTGGAAATAACGTAGCCTATAGCTGGATGTAGTTTTTTCAGATCCAGCTGTAAACACAGCTGCATCCTCCTTCCATGCAAGTTATTAGGTCTGGGTCTGTTCTTAGCTGACAAAACATAGGCTGTAATTGTTGTTGGCTTTTTTCTCTTTCCCTACTTTGTTTGTTTGTTTGTTTTTTAAATTAGGATAAATACATCTTGGATTGCTCTTTTCATTTTGGAACATATTATTCTTTTAAAACTTCCCAGCTTGAGGCTGCCTGCCCAAAATGAATGTCACTTCCTCAGTATGAAACTTCAGAGTTATTATGATCAAAGCTTACAAACCTTTATATGTTTGTAATCTTGGGTGACTACAGAGAAGGAGTAGTAAAGTAAAATCCATTCATTAAGGCCTTCAACTGTGAGGGCTGCTCTCAGCTTGGTGGTATATATATATATATATAATATATATAAGGTCCACTGACCTTATCTGGAGCTGCCTCCGAAAATATAAAGGTCAAACTACACCTATGTTATATTCTATTTTCCAAGGGAAACCTTGTTATATAACCTATATATAGGTTATATAACCTATTTTCCAAGGAAACCTTGTGCACTCTGATTCAGGAAAGCACTCAAGCATATAGCTAATTTGCATTGAAGTCAATGGGATTTAAGCACATATTTAAAGTTAAGCATAGGCTTAAGTGCTTTCCTGAATCAGAGTGCACGAGGTTTCATTTAGGTGTCCTAAATCAGTATTGTGATCTATAAGAAACTCAGCAGGAGTTTGTTAGACAGTGTCCTTTAGAGGACTTTCTAATAGTACAATAACTTATTAGAAATTCTCACATTTAGGGGCCTCAACCTTTACACATTATATAAAGTCTCAGTGAAATCAATGGGAGTTTTGCCATTAACTTCAATAAGGCAAGGATTTCACCCCTAGTTTGTAAATGTAACCGTATGTGTAGCTCTTTGCAGGATCATGGTCTAAATTATGACTTCCTTTATAGAATCAAATGGACTTTTCCACAAGAGTGAAAATTTCTGTTCAAAATGAAACACATGGCAATATTGTACAAAACTTAATAACTAATAGATGACGCTTTCAAAAATGTAATTAGCATATATTTTTACTGTGCAGTGAATTTTAGATACACTCTCATTTGACATAAAGTGTTCATTATTAGTACTACATGTTAATTTGATCATGTTCAGAGAGAATTTACCTTAACATCTCATCTTTTTATGTAAACTACTTACATTTAATATAACCTAGCAAAATAAAAATATTTTTGAATTTGTTTTCAGAAAATCAGAAGTTTAGACAATTCTGAGAAATTAATTTAATATATGCTTACCTACTCCACTCTCAAATGTAGTTAACTTTTTCCCTTGGAAAATAGAATATAACATAGGTGTAGTTTGACCTTTATATTTTCGGAGGCAGCTCCAGATAAGGTCAGTGGGGCCACGTGGGGCGCGAGGGGGAATTCTGCACCTGCCCAAGGCTTGCAGTTTGCCGGAGGTGGGATGGGAGAGGGGCAACATGCCCCCTGCCCTCCCCAAACTACGCCTATGGAATATAGCTGTTTAAAACCTTTTAAAAATATTTCAGTATCTCTTTTTTTAAACAATGCTGAATAAAGAAGGACTTGGATCAGAACATTTGATCCATTTGTACATGGTGGGGGAGCAGAGAGATTCTGTGAGGATGCAGGGTCAGGAAAATTCTTCTAACCTTCCCTTGCAAGTTACTCCATGACCACTACTACATATTCAGGCCTTCAGCAGACTCTGTAACTTTTTTATATTCCACCTTTTCCTGCAGGATTCAAATGGTAAATCAGCATTGTTGGCCACAAACACACACTGTACTAAAACAGCCCTTGATGTTAATGGTTGTTGCCTTCATGTCCACGGTGTCTATATGCATGCTTTTCTTATCTAAACATCCTCTTCTCATGTAAAAAAACCACTGGTTCCACTGCCTTCCACACCCAGAGGGATGGAGCAGGCAAAATTTTCTCCTTGGTTTAGTGGGCATCATTTATTCTCTGTGTACTCACAAATTGTAAAAAGTGCCTTTTTTTATTTCTAGAATAGTAAATCTCTTATTGAAGACACTTGGTTATTGTACTGAAACTGATATGCATTGTCATGAGACTCCCTAGAGGGGGTTTAGATTTTCTTTATAGGATGTGGGAAGAAATAATTCCCCATTCTAAAGTGAGCATTAGGAACCTGCAAACTTCTCACTTGTGAATACATTCTGTATAAAACATATTTGAGACTGGGGCTTTGGAAGGAATAGTTCTCACTATCTCAGAGGAGGTAGCTGCACTGATGAAACAAGAGGACAGTTAGAAAATGATTGAGTTAAAATGTCAAGAGTTGAAAGTAGAAAAGATTGTTAAATTCAATGGGCAGGTGTATTGATTAAAAGAATAGTATTCAGGCATGTTGCTAAGTCAGAGGTGGGCAAACTACGTCCCGCAGACCACATTTGGGCCGCGGGACCCTCCTGCCTGGTCCCTGAGCTCCTGGCCCGGGAGAATAGCCTCTGGCCCCTCCCCTGCTGTTCCACCTTCCCCGCAGCCTTCGCTCACTACGCTGCCAGCACAATGCTCTGGGCAGCAGCGCAGCTGCAGAGCCGCAGCCTGATCTGGTGCTCTGTGCTGCGCAGTGGCATGGCTGGCTCCAACTGGGCAGCACAGCTGCCTGTCCTGGTGCTCTGAGTGGCACGGCTGTAACGCCGCCAGCCGGGAACAGGGGTGGGGGGTGGATAGAGGGCAGGTGAGTTTGGGGTGTGGATAGGGGTTGGGGCAGTCAGAGGTCCAGGGGGGCAGTCAGGAAGGAGGGGGAGGTTGGATGGGGTGACAGGGGGAAGTCAGGGGTGGGGTTCCCGGGGGCCATCAGAGGACAGGAAGTGGGGGAGGATGGATGGATGGAGCAGGGGTTCCTAGGGGGCTGTCAGGGGACAAGGGGGTTGGATGGGCAAGGGTTCCCAGGGGACCATCAAGGGGCAAGAAGTAGGGGGGTCGGATAGGGGGCACAGCCTCCCCTAACCTGCCCTCCATACAATTTCAGAAACCCGATGTGGCCCTCAGGCCAAAAAGTTTGCTCACCCCTGTGCTAAGTAGTATACCGGTTATGTTAACTTTTTATAATTGATTTTTAAAAAGTTAGGCATACAATTGAATATAGGGTTCATGTAGTAAATTCAGTTGCAGAATACTTCGATCAAGTATATTTTTCAGTTTGGAGATTTAAGATTGTAGCCCCAGTTGAAGGATTAAGTCTTTTTGTAGTGTTATGTATAATAAGTTTTCTTTTTTTCCGTGATTTTTTTTCTAAGGAGCAACAAACAGTCTTAACTGTTCTTGAAACAGTGATAGATTGTGTACTTATTACTGTAAGTTCTGTAAATTAATAGTGTTTTAGCACTCACATACAGCATGCTATGCTTTGGAAGAGATTCAAACAGACTACACTGTAAACTTGAACGTTCAACCTTTTAGCCTTGCTGTTCTACACCACTTTGCCGTAAATGAACTACAATAAGTTGTTTTTTGGCAACTTCCAACAAAAATTAAAAAATAATCATTCTTATGTAATTTTTAGGACAAACAATAGGATAGCAGAACTTTCTTACACTGTGACTCTGGAAGATTATGGGCTTGTGAAAATGCATGAAGTTCTGGTATCGGATTCTTCTCAGGTAAATTATACATTAACCTAATCCTTTTTCTTTAAAGTTTCAATTAAAGTTAATGAAATAAGTAAAATTGCATTATTTTCATAATCAGTGTTTAGGTGCTGGGCAGCAGCAGGTCCCTCCGCCTCAGCCTCATCATGTCCCAGAAACGGAGCCAGAGCCACGAGAAACTCTTGAATACAAAGCAGCACTTGAGTTAGAAATGTGGAAGGAAATGCAAGAGGACATTTTTGAGAACCAGGTTCCTTTACCTATATTTTTATAACAAAATTCAGACTGCATCTCTGCTTTAGTCGACATTTAACAAAATGGGGAAAAATCATTAAACACATACTTTTTTTAATTTTACTTTACTCGTAGTTTTAAAAAAAAAACCCAAACAATTCAGTTGGCTGATACAGGATCATGTGACAGAGCTTTTCTTACTGGTCAGTAGTAGGTTACTTCTTGATCACCTAGCAATAGACTGAAGTAGGTTTTTATGATCCTATGAGCTAAAACAGTGTTTCACAAACTATGGGTCACGACCCCCCCCCAAAAAAAAGAGTACCAGGGGGTTTGTGGGATGTTGAGGGAGGGAGAAGGAAGGTATTGGAGAGAGGGGGCTGATTTTTTCTGCTACAATATCTCTGGAGGCGAGAGTGGGCCCTGGCTTTGTTTCCTCTCCCATGCACATAGAATCATAGGACTGGAAGGGACCTCGAGAGATCATCTGGTCCAGTCCCCTGCATTCATGGCAGACTAAGTATTCTCTAGACCATCCCTGACAGGCGTTTGTCTAACCTGCTCTTAAAAATCTTCAGTGATGGAGATTCCACAACCTCCCTAGGCAATTTATTCCAGGTTTGTTTGGTTCTTTTTTTTTTGGCCATAATGTTACTCTGTTGACTCATTTTAGCTTGTGGTTCACTATGACCCCCAGATCCCTTTCCACAGCATTTCTTCCTAGGCAGTCATTCCCCATTTTGCATGTGTGCAACTGATTGTTCATTCCTAAGTGGAGTACTTTGCATTTGTCCTTACTGAATTTCATCATATTTACTTCAGACCATTTCTCAACATGGGTGGGGGGAGTGGCTGATATGGTGCATAAGATTGGGCTCTCTACCTGGGTTGGGTAGGTAGCACCTGGTGGAGACACCTGGCCCAGGGAAGATTCAGAGCATGTGACCAGCCACTAGGGGCAGGAAGGACAGGGCACAGGCAGCTGGGCAGGGGACACTGGTGCCAGCCACTGAGGAGGTAGGTGCACTGGGTGCTAGCTGCGGAGGGGCGGAGGAAAGGGCATTGGGCACCCAGCACCCGCTCCGACTGCTGAGTCTCAGTAGCTCTGCTTGCTCCCCCTCCTATCACTTTGGTGGTCTAAACATGATTTTTTGTGCTTCTAATTTTCAAACTGCCTACCTTGTAGATTCCTGGGGGCCATGTTAATAGAGGTGATCCCCGAGGAGGTCATTGGAGGAAAAAGTTTGGGAACCACTGACCTCAAATATATCCCGGAGAATATTTCTAAAAGATATACTAAAATGTATAGATTCTTGAGTTTTTAAACTTTATGAAATACTCTAAGCCCTCGAGTTGAAAAGATGACCACTGTTAGGTATTATCGTCTAACTTTCTCCCGTTATTCAACCTGCGTATTTTTTATTCTCTGTTAAAATCTACTGCTTAGGATTTCTTGTCCATTGCTGTCCTTCAGTTCATGAAGTCATTATATTTATATCATAGGCATTGTTTCAAGAATAGTGGTAATCATTCTTATAAATGATGACATGTTGCTTTTAAAAGAATTAAAAAAAAAAAAAAGGACCCTACATTTAAGTAGGAATTTTTTTATCCTACTAAATATCTAAAAAGATAATTATTGCATATCATACTGTGTGTATGTTGTACTGCTAAATGCTATTAAAGTACAAAGATATTTCAATATCACTCTATGTGTTACACTATTAAAGCAGATGCAGAGTGGCTCAATGTATTAAATAGTTTTAAAAAGTATTGTTCATGGCATCTTTCTACTAAAAGCCCTGCATGTTCAGTATCCTGCTCTCTCTACAGGTCAGATTTCCCTAGGAGTTCTGCTTGTGTAAAATCAGAATATTTTAACTAAAATCTGCTATGTGGATCTGAGAACAGAATTTTGTTCTCATTCTTCAGGAAGACTCTCCTAAATAATTACTTCACAGCTGGCTAGCTGTGCATTTTAATTTTTTCTGTAGCCTTTGTTATTGACTTTCAAAGGTGAAGTGTATTTTTGTTTGTGGTTTTTTGTTTTTGTTAGCTAAAAAAGAAGGAGTTGGCTCACATGCAGGCACTTGCAGAGGAGTGGAAAAAAAGGGATAAAGAAAGAGAAGCATTAGTAAAGAAAAAGGTAAGGAAAGTGACCCGTACAAATTCTTTTGCAATATGATAACTGCAAACAAGACCATAGCTGGGGATGTGCGGCAGACAAAGTCCTTCTTTCAAACTACATCTAGAACAAAGGCCACTGTGCTACCAATCACGGTACTGAGGTAGTGTATTAGAAAGAGAAAAAGGATCTCTGCCATGCCATGTAATTTCTGTATTAGCTAGCTTTAATATGTGGAGATTTGACTTGCCTTGTATATAGTATAGAAGTTCATCTCTAATTTCTGATCCTAATACATGCATGTTTTAAGTTTCATTACTGTTCTGTTATATAAATATTGGAGTATATATATCTGGAGCTCTGGGCTTATCTAAAATTGGGATTTTATTACAAGAAAAAAATCAAGAAATCGGTGCTTGTTTTTTAGGTCGCAGAATATACGAATTTGGAAGAACAACTTCAGAAAACCTTGACAGATTTAGAGAAGCGTGAACGACAGCTTGTCAGTGCAGAATCAGAGGTAAAAAATACTTATCAATATGTCAAAGAGAATGTTTAAATCCTGCATGTATATGTACTTTTCCTTGAGCTTTCCTCTGGCCCCCATTCTGGACTCTCCTAGCAGTATGGGTGGTTATGAGGACTTATCACCCCCAACATGAATATCATTCCATTTTATCAGCTTCTTTTGAAGTTTGTGGACAGAGATAAGAGTGCAGTTTTATTTCTGGTATCTGTTTGGCAACACTCTGCTTTCACCTAATTCACTTGTTCATTTGCGGTGATGGGAAATCTGAATTGTGTGACATCCGCAACAGTAGTATGTGTGCAGAGAAGATATCTGGCTAGGCTGTAGATGACACTGGAAATATTCTTGGGGGAAAGATTGAGGTCATAGTTAATGTTTTGCATTACAGTGCAAGTCAAATGAATTTGGTGAGCGTATTACATACCTGCATCTGTTAGAAAAGGATATCACTTTTCTGTGGGGGACCACACTCTCATTGACTGTGTGATTTGATGCATGGGTGAAAAGGTACAGGAAAAAGTTTCTCTATTGATTTTCAATTTTCTTGCTTTTTAGGTTTTGTGAGTGGGCGGGTTATGCCCTAGATGTGCCTAAACTGACTTTAACAAAGTCTCTGTTTGCTGTTTTCCTGGGTGGCCTTTTTTTGTTTGTTTGTTTAAGGACCCAACAGTTGGGAAGGAGGGTGTGTGTGGAATATGGATGTGGGGTAGACTTGACAAAAGGCAGAAAGAGACAGGTATTAAGTGTCTTTTGTGCACTAATGTGGGGAGGAGTTCTCCAAGACCTCACATCCACAAATAGCTCCCCTTGTCAGCCTCCCCTTATAAGGGCTGCATTTTTGTATGCATCATCATCACCACCCAGTACTGGCACCACCCCAAAGTGTTACCATCCCATCCTAGTACAAGTGGTTCTGAGTTGGGGACGAGGGCATTAATCTGCACGCAAGGGCATTCTGCCTTCCCCCAGCTCTAATTCTTGCCCCTTTTACAGAGATTCCTGCTTCCGCCTCAGAGCTCATTTTGTTGTCTGAGCAGCCTCATCAGGGCCACCAGATGTGTTTGCCTGCTGGCAAGTGAGCAGAAGGTTGCTGGGTGGAGAAGTTGCTTAGAGAGGAACCCTACTCCCCTATTCTAACAGCTTCAGAAAGAGACTCCCCCACCTCCTCCCTGTTCCCACTCCAACATACAAGAGTGCTAAGCAGGGACTGGATGGGCTGAATTGTCCAAATTCTGGCAACCAGTTAAAATGTGTGTGCTGTATATTTTCTAGGGTGGCAGCCCCAAGAACAAGGGAGAAAGAGGAGTAGCAGCGCATAACAATGCTGCTGGGTCCGGGTGGATCTTCTACATCAGGGGAGGAGAAAGCTAATTGTGGATATGGGGGTGGGGAAGGCTTCCCTATTGCCCCCTTTCTGGACATTTTCTTAGCAGTGTAGGTGGATATGGGGATTTATCACCCCCAATATGAATATCATTCCATTTCATCAACTTCTTTTGAGGTTTGTGGACAAAGATAAGAGGGCTCCAAGCAGGAGTTATCCTGGCTCTGTCCACGCCCTGCCTTGCGTTGAGATTCCCTGCATACCCAAGATGTAACTTGCTGTGTAAATAGTCATATATCTGACAAATTTCCTTCTGCTTTCATTCAAATACCCAGTGACTACAGTTTGGCCATGGTCATTTCAGTCTTGAGGAAGGTATTTTTATTAATTTTGAATTACAAATATTTTTAGCTCAGGCTATTATCTTCTGATCCCACTGAGGATTACCAAAAGAAATTACACCATCTGCTCAAGAAACTCCCTGAAAAAGCACAGGAACAGATCTGTGCAGACACATGCCTAGAACCCTGACCAGGGGTATTCTGTTTGCTACCCAAAATCCATAAACCTGGAAATCCTGCACGCCCCATCATCTCAGACATTGGCACCCTAACAGCAGGATTGTCTGGCTATGTGGACTGTCTCCTCAGGCCCTACGCTACCAGCACTCCCAGCTATTTTTGAGACACCACTGACTTCCTGAGGAAACTACAATCTATGGGTGATCTTCCTGAAAGCACCATCCTGGCCACTATGGATGTAGAAGCCCTCTACACCAACGTTTCACACAAAGATGGACTACAAGCTATCAGGAACAGTATCCCCGATAATGTCATAGCAAACGTGGCGGCTGACCTTTGTGACTTTGTCCTCACCCATAACTATTTCACATTTGGGGACAATGTATACCTTCAAACCAGCAGCACTGCTATGGGTACCCGCATGGCCCCACAGTATGCCAACATTTTTATGGCTGACTTAGAACAACACTGCCTTAGCTCTCGTCCCCTAACAGCCCTACTCTACTTGCGCTACATTGATGACATCTTCATCATCTGGACCCATGGAAAAGAAGCCCTTGTGGAATTTCAGCATGATTTCAACAATTTCCATCCCACCATCAACCTCAGTCTAGACCAGTCCACACAAGCGGTCCATTTCCTGGACACTACTGTGCTAATAAGCGATGGTCACATAAACACCACCTTATACCGGAAACCTTCTGACCGCTATACTTACCTACATGCCTCCAGCTTCCATCCAGGACACATCACACGATCCATTGTCCACACCCAAGCTCTAAGATACAACCGCATTTGTGCCAATCCTTCAGATAGAGACAAACACCTCCAAGATCTATATCACGCATTCTTAAAACTACAATACCCACCTGCTGAAGTGAAGAAACAGATTGACAGAGCTAGAAGAATACCCAGAAGTCCCCTACTACAGGACAGGCCCAACAAAGAAAACAACAGAACACCACTAGCTGTCCCCTTCAGCCCCCAACTAAAACCAGCGCATCAAAGATTTACAGCCTATCCTGAAAAATGATCCCTCACTCTCACAGATCTTGGGAGACAGACCAGTCCTCGCTTACTGACAGCCCCCCAACCTGAAGCAAACACTCTCCAGCAACCACACAACAAGAACACTAACCCAGGAGCCTAGCCTTGCAACAAAGCAGGTTGCCAACTCTGTCCACATATTTATTCAAGTGACACCATCATAGGACCTAATCACATTAGCCACGCCATCAGGGGCTCGTTCACCTGCACACTTACCAATGTTGTATATGCCATCATGTGCCAGCAGTGCCCCTCTGCCATGTACATTGGCCAAACCGGACAGTCTCTGCACAAAAGAATAAATGGACACAAATCTGACATCAGGAATCAGAACATTCAAAAACCGGTAGGAGAACATTTCAACCTCTCTGGTCACTCAGTACAAGATTTAGCTTCAAAAACAGACTCCAACGAGAAACTGCTGAGCTTGAATTAATATACAAACTAGATACAATTAACTTGGGTTTGAAGAGACTGGGAGTGGCTGGGTCATTAGACATATTGAATCTATTTCCCTATGTTAAGTATCCTCGCACCTTCTTGTCAACTGTCTAACCGGGCCATCTTGATTATCACTACAAAAGTTTTTTTTCTCCTGCTGATAGTAACTCATCTTAATTAATTAGCCTCTTACAGTTTGTATGGCAACTTCCACCTTCTCTGTCTCTTTGTGTGTGTGTGTGTGTGTGTGTGTGTACACAGACAAAATCTTCTTACTATATGTTCCATTCTATGCATCCGATGAAGTGAGCTGTAGCCCCCGAAAGCTTATGCTCTAATAAATGTGTTAGTCTCTAAGGTGCCACAAGTACTCCTGTTTTTTTTGCAGATACAGATTAACATGGCTGCTACTCTGAAACCTATGAAGCTGTTGTGTTCAACAGTATCTATGCAACATGGTTTTTTAAAAAAAGTCTTTAGCACATACATAATTTCAGAAAGAGGTTTTTTGAGAGAGTTTTATTCCGCCTGTAGCAACTTGGGGGGAGGGATAGCTAAGTGATTTGAGCATTGGCCTGCTAAACCCAGGGTTGGGAGTTCAGTTCTTGAGGGGGGCCATTTAGGTATCTAAGGCAAAAATTGGGGATTGACCCTACTTTGAGCAGGGGGTTGGACTAGATGACCACCTGAGGTCGTTTCTACCCCTGATACTCTGATACTGCTCTTCATACCTTTTTGGAAAATTCAAGTATCCAAGAAAGATCATATTCCATGTTTAGTTCTGGATGTGAAGATGGAGACCTGTTGAACTAAACATCTCGATTCCACCTTAAATCTCATCTCACTGTTATTGCTCCACCATAATAGGTTAGATGGGATAAACTCAGTTCTTCAGCTTATGATGGATTGAGGAAGTGCATTATCTGTGGACTATGCTTGGACAGTAAGATGTTGATATCTCTGGTCCATAACAGGCAGGTGAATTAGAGAAGAGTTAGATCTGTGGCCAGTATGTAGTAATGTGAAAGTCATTATTTAAAGTGGTGGATGATGAAAGTCCATATTGGAAATATAGAAATCAAGGAAGTGAAAGTAATACTTCATAGATATGAGCCATAAAGAGTGGATCCAAATGTAATGAGAATTTATTAAAACTAGTACTAACGGTTGTAATGAAGACTTCCAACTAAAGATCATAAACCTATCTATTGCTGCATTCAAAGATGTTTTAATTTTAAGCTCCAAAGAGTAAAGAGGGAGTTGCAAGCACAGCACGAACGAAACTTTCAAGAACTGCAGGATTCTCTGCGGCGAGTCAAAGAAGAATGTGCACATCAAGTTGAACTGGAGAGGTCAAAGATCAAACAGCTGGAAGAGGACAAGGTCCGCCTGCAACAGCATGTAAGTAAAGAAATTAAATTACCTTCCTTCCTGCTGTGTTGAATGGAAATAAATATACAAATAACATTAAAAAGTTGTATATTTAGACACAAGCACGTTCTGGCAACTTGGAAGTCAACACTTTGGTCCCAATCATTCAATGAGCTTGACTCAAGCATAGAGGTCCACCTATAAGAAGCTTATTGCAGGAGCAGGGCCTTTGTTTTATCATTTAGGTGTTTTAGCATTATGTGCTTTTTGAGGCTGAAAACCAAATTGAAATTATGAAGGTGTATTGTATTTGGGAGTGATGCTGCTGAAGTATAGTGTATATTTCCAAAATTTTGCTGAAGCAATTAGAATTTATTAATGACATCTCTAACTATCTTGACTGTTCACTTCATTTTACAGCCCAATTGTAAAGCAATGCTACTTCAGTGTTAAATATTTGAAAATGGAAAATAAAATTGAGAATACATTATTCTTTTCACTCAGCATAATTATCTTTCTATCATGTGAATAGGGTAGCAAACTTGTTGACTGTTCCGAAGATGTTGGTAACAGAAAAATAAAGCATGTTTTCTTTTTAATTTTAGTAGCATTATTCCTAACAGTTCATGTTTAGCCATTTTACAGCTCTCTCTTAATTATTATCACTGGAAATACACTGCAGAATATTGCTTAAATATTTTTCAGTGTGTTTAGCTCATTTGAATGTTTTTTTTTCTTTAGTGTTTTTCATTTCTTAACATTAGAGTTTATGCATTGGTAATCCCACAGTAGCACTAACTAATGAAGAGATCTCTCTGTATCTTGCTAGAGGAATCCTTTGTATAAGAAACAGCTGGATTTTTTACAATTTTGTCCTTTTCAGTATGTCTTTAATTTTCATTTAGCATTATCTTGGTTTTAAGATTTTTTTCATATGAAATTAATGTGAAAAGTAGTATCCACTGTATCAAGCTTTGGTGTAAATTTTCCATTGTGGTGTTGAAGAGATGTTGACAACCTAGAAATAGCCCAGCTGTTGAGTCAAATCGTTGACTTTTGATTACAGGTATGACATCTGTTGCATTCATATTTGATCATTTAAAAATTAAGCCCACATTCAAAACTCATTCTGTTGCATTCAGCCAGCATTTTAAATTATGGATATATCTCATGAGCATATGTTTCAATTTTCCCATAAATCATATTAACTATTTTTATTTAGACTATTTAAACTATTTTTGCAATATTCAGAGCATGAAATACTTTTGTACAGTTATGGGACCTGGTCATGCCACACCTCTGTTCATATCCTAAGTTAATATATTAGTTCACAATCAGAGGCCAAATCAAGCCATAGTTTGGGACACTGAGGGCCATATTCAGACATGATATGAGCAAGTTCAACTCCACTGATACCACATCTGAATCTGTCCGTTAGTGTACAAAGCTAAGATCTGATGATCCTTAAATTTAGCCCTAAAATTCATTAATATTAGTAAATATGAGTGTCACAGGGTCTGCACAGGTTTCCTCCTTCTCTCCCCTGTGCTTAGGCTGGCAAAATAACGCCGCCTTCAGATGTTTCACCCTTGTGCTTTTATTTGCAGTGCCACAGTTTAGTCCCCTTTATCCCTCAACAGTTATCCCCTTTCTAATCCGTTCCAGGGTCTCCTGGCCCGTGAGGCTCCCTTTCTGTGGTGAGGAGGCAGAGCTGTAGCCTCCTGTCCCCTCCCAGGCTAGCCTCCCAACTGAGTTTTATTCAGGACTTTTATAGCCCTCCCAGTCTTCAGCCTAGCCGTTGCTGCTTAGCTCAGCCTATTGCAGTGAGCCAGCACTCATCAGGGCCCGCAGCTGGGCTCCCTGCTGACTGCTTTGAGCCACTGCGTCTGGCCCCTCTGCTGGAAAGCAGGGCTTAGCCAGCATTTTAGCAGGGTATTCAAGGGGTTTTACCCCTGCCCTGCCACAGTGATGAACCAGAAGACACAATAATTAGTAAAATATTAGTTGCCACTCTGAATGTCCCGTGTATTTTTTCCTCAGCAGAGTAGCATAGTGCTGACCACCTGCCATTGTCCTTATACCACATATATCATACCTATCAGTCCCCCTGAAATTCACAGTGGACAAGCTTATTGCATCCTGCTGGCACTCACGCACGTTTACACCAGCTGGATTCCTCTTCCACCCCACTTGCTGGATCTTGAAATTCTGGTTGTTACAGCAGTGTGTCCCCAAATTTGCTCAACCTAGTGCATTGCTTTCAAGTTGTGCTGGTGTAAATTTGCCTGGATACATTGATTGCTTGAGGACCAAGTGCTGTCTTGCCCCAGTGACACTGCCAGTGGCCTAGTGTTGGTATAAAGGAACATGCTACTCGGTTTCCTTCAGATAAGTATCACTGATTTTAGTAATTAAAGAATGACACCCCAAGAAATGCTTCGCTACATTCAGGGTAGACCTTCTGTGCTTCCCAGATATTTTTATGGCTCTTCTAATAAATGTAACCTAAAGCATGAAAAACTAAGAAAGCTTTTGCCTTTTCTTTGCCTAATAGGATAGCTCAGTGGTTGGAGCATTGACCTGCTAAATCAAGGGTTGTGAGTTCAATCCTCAAGGGGGCCATTTGGGATCGGGGGGCAAAAATTGGGGATTGGTCCTGCTTTGAGCAGGGGGTTGGACTAGATGACCTCCTGAGGTCCCTTCCAACCCTGATATTCTGTGATTCTGTGATAATGTTACAGCGAATAGGAGATGAGAGGTCTGGCCCATAGTGTCTTTGTTTAGTGCTAGCTAACTGAATCTGGACAGCTGTAACCCCATGCAGGATCTTCATATCCACTAGGGTGGGCTGCTTCATTTTTCTGACCTATTAAAAGGCCTTTCTTTGTGTCGTCATACATGTGCCCATTTAAGAGAGTTCAAATTCTTGATTTTTCATGCTTGAAGAATTCTTTCAAAATACCATTTTAAATGAGTGTCATGCAGTGTATTGTGGATGAAGGTGAGCCCAATCATTTTCAAGAATGGATATTTGGGTTGTCGTCTTTGAACTGTTCCATTTGAGACCTACTGAATAATGGAATCCTGTTTGACACCTAAGTATATTGTTTTGTAACACATGACAGAGTCTCGTTGACTGTTTGCACAGCATAGGCATCTATTCTGAGTTTGGTTACAAGAGATGTCCACAGTTCTCCTGGAAGTGGTTCTCAGGTCTTCAAAAACAAGCAAGGAATTAGACATTTGGTGCAAATGTTTTTAGCATTACAGGCATTTCCTCACAACCGAGCCAGTTAGTTGCCATGTGGATGGTCAACGTATATATGCCATATTTACAAAGGAATTAGTAGGAATAAAAACAGAGATGGTATGTTAGCTGTCTTACTCTTATGATGATGGGCGATCACTCGTTACTGAGTATGATGATCTTCCATGGGAATAGAACCGTAAGTTCTATTGCAGTAAGGGCAGATGTTTTCAGACTCAGCAGGAGGCTGTTGACCATGACTAGAAGCCAGTCTCTTCTTCCTTCTATGCCTTTTGTCCTTTTCAGCTTGTCAGCAAGCAAGTTCAAAATGCAGGGGACCATCATGTAGGACTTAACTCCATTTTAAGCGATCCTGGGCAAGTGTCAATATTACACTTTTTTAGGTTGTTCCATTGTCCACCCACATTATGGTACCCTTCTTTCAGCTGAGAGAACAGGACCTGTTTTGGGAGGCAATGGTCTGGCATTCGGACAACGTGACCAGTCCAGTGGAATTGCTGACGGATGATCATTGCCTTGATAGTGGGTCTTTGCCTCTTCTAGGACACTAATATTGATGCACCTGTCTTCCCATTTTATCTTCAGAATCTTACGAAGGCAGCATTGATGGTGCCTCTCAAGGACTTTCAAGTGGTGTCTGTAGGTTGTCCAAGTTTCAGACCCAAGTTGGGAGAATAATGGTTTGATAAACAAGCAGCTTGGTGTCTGTTTGAATGTCGTGATCTTCAAAAACCCTGTGCTGTAAACGAGAAAAAGCTACACTGGCACAGCTCAGGCAATGTTGAGTTTCTGCATCAATATCTGCCTTGGATGAAAGATGACTTCCAAGGTTGAGGAAATGATCAACATTCTCCAGTGCCACTCCATCGATTTTGATAGATGGGGCATCTGGTACCTCATTTGGAGAGGGCTGATAGAGCACGTTAGTCGTCTTGATATTAAAAGTGAGATCAAGACATGTGTAAGCATCGGCAAAACACATTCAAGATAGTTTGAAGATCTTAGAGTGGGCAAAGATTTTGTTGTCCTCAGCATTCTGAAGTTCGCCAATAGATGATGTAGAGATCTTACTCTTGGCGTTCAGCCTGCTAAGCCTGAACAGCTTTCCATCCATTCTGTAAATTATTTCAATGCCAGCTGTAAACTTCCCAGCAACTAGGTAAAGAATGACGGCGATCAAAACCGCAAACATGGTTGGAATGATGATACAGCCCTGTTTTACTCCTCTTTGTACTTTGAAAGTTTCACTCTGGGAGCCAGTACTGCTCCGGTCACTTTCATGTTATAAATACATCAGTGTCCTAAAATTGCTTCATCAGGACATCCAATCTTAGAGAGTCCAATCCAGAGGGCATGGCGATTCACTGAATCAAAGGCTTTAGTTAAATCAATAGAAGCCACGTACAGTGGTTGGTTTTGCTCCCAACACTTTTCTTGCAGCTGCCGTGCTGTGAAGATCATATCTACAGTTCCACGACATGGTCAGAAACCACTCTGTGACTCCGGTAAAATTTCTTCTGACAGGGCAGAAGGCGAGTTGCAAGGATCCGTGCCAGAACTTTGCCTGCAATGGCTAGGAGGGAGATACCACGATAATTTCCACAATCCGCTTTATCCCCTTTCTTGAAGAGGGTAACAATCAGAGCATCCCTTATTTCACTGGGTATCTCCAGATTTTAAGGATAAGCAGGTAAAGCTGCTGAATTAGCTCTGGTCCACCGTCTTCAAAGATTTCAGCAGGGATCCCATCTAGACCTGCTGACTTGTTGTTGTTCATCTGCTTTGTTGGCATTGTGTACCTCATACAAATTAGGAGGGTCTCGGAGCTCATCCCTCAATGGTCGTTGAGGGATTTGCTCAAGGATTTAATCTGAAACCATAGAATTACGGTTAAGGTGATCTTCAAAATGTTCTTTCCAGTGAGAATTGATGGCTTTGTTGTCCTTCAGAAGTGTGGTTCCATCCTTAGAGCAAAGAGGATTCATACCATGACAAATAGGCCCATAAACAGTCTTGGTGGCACTAAAAGAAACCACATGTATTGTGGATATGTGAGAGATGTTGGAGTTCTTGCGCTTTCTCAGTCCACCATTTCTTCTTGAGTTCTCTGGTTTTAAGTTGGACTTCTGCCCTCATGTTGGCATGGGCTTCTCTCTTTATATTACAGTTTGTCATTCTGATAAGCACGAAATGCCATTCTCTTCTCATTAATGAGCTGCTCAATTTCAGCATCATTCTCATCAACCAGTTCTGATGATTTCTGGTTTGGTAGCCTATGGTTTCCTCACAGGCATTGATTATTACTGCTTTCAACTGGCTCCAGTGTTCCTCAATTTCTTCTGGAAACTCTGATGGGAGCTTTTCTTCTAAGACTGCTTGGAAGTGGTCACGCTTAATAGGGTCTTTCAAATCTTGAATCTTCAGCTTGCGCCTGACCTTCTTTTGCAGCCTCCATTTGGGAGCGATCTGAATTTTCATTGTGGATCGAATAAGGCAATGATCAGTCCAACAGTCATCAGCACTTGTCATTTCTCTTGTGGGAAGTACGTCACTATGGTCTTGGGCACAAACTATAACATAGTCGAGGAGATGCCAGTGCTTTGACCGTGGGTGCCTCCAAGATGTTTTGAACTTTTCTTTTTGACCAAAGAGAGTATTCGTAATAATTTCATGTTCAGCACACTTGGTCAGGAGCAGAATTCCATTTGAATTGCTTTTGCCAACTCCTTCTTTCCCGATTATTCCCTTCCACAGATCTGAGTCTCATCCCACACGTGCATTGAAATCCCCAAGAAGGATGATCTTGTCTTCTGTAGGAGTCTCCGATAAAATGGTTGCCAACTGAGAAAAATCTTCCTTTACATTCTTATCTGCATCCATTGTTGGTGTGTCTCAATCGGAGTGTCATAAACCATCCATTGATGCCAATTGGTACCTCAGAGACTTAATAGTAGAACAGACAGAGGATAATTGTGCAGTGGAGGTGAAACTGTTCTGTAATGTTACAACGGGGGCGAAGGGGGGGAAAGATAGCTTAGTAGTTTGGCCTGCTAAAGCCAGGGTTGTGAGTTCAATCCTTGAGGGGGCCATTTAGGGATCGGGGGCAAAAATTGGAGATTGGTCCTGCTTTGAGCAGGGGATTGGACTAGATGACCTCCTGAGGTCCCTTCCAACGCTGGTATTCTATGATTCTGATTCAGTGAACGGCTGTGAATGTGGATGTCGGCTGCAGCAAATAGAGGATCTCCAATCATCACGGTGCCCATGCCACTGGTTTCAACTCCTCTGTGTGTCAAGGATAGTGTGGTGACTGTTGTGCACCAGTTTCCCCCCTTTAAAAGAAGTTCCACACAGGCATTTTCCGGGTTTTGGGAAAAACAACATTGCACAAGTCAAAAGTCTGGTGGCGATTGGCGAGTGGTAACAGGAACAGGACAGTGAAATCCAGAAGTTCCTAGTTACAGACAGACACACAGGCGGTGGGTGTGATACAGTCGTCTTGCTCGAGGATTGAAGCGGGTCGAACATCTCAGCAGCTGCACCCACGACTGAGCAGTCCTTTTTAGGATCCACTCTGCTCACCCCACATGGGGAGGGGGTTAAAAAAGTACCCTAAAAATAGTCTTGCATCTGTTTTTCCTGGCGGGATAGCCACATCCAGCAGGATAACCACCTCAGTGGTCGAAAATGTAAGAAATTCTTCAACTTTGGAACTTGGAACATACGTACCCTGATAGACAACACAAACAGCAACTGACCAGAGCGACGTACAGCCATTATTGCTTGTGAATTGAGTCGGTTTAACATCGACTCAATTCATTAGCTGCTTTTCTGAAACTAGAAGAGCTAATGAAGGACAGGTGAGGGAGGGGAAAGGAGGATACACCTATTTCTGGAAGGGAAAATCTATAGTTGAACTCCGATTGCATGAGGTGGCCTTTGCTATAAAGAACTTTTACAGTACAAGTATGATGAATTGTTATCAAATGACATAAATGAAAATGACTGGAAGCTAGCTGTCTCCTTGTAGGTGTGTGGTTTTGTTTTTTTGAAGCACTACTGTCTTCTTATAATATTTCTATACAAAACAATAGACAAAATTTTAAATGTTGGATACCAAAACGTGTTGAGCAAGTGGACCCACATAAATAGATGTATTAATGCAACAATTTCATGCTTTTAACCAAAATGAATAATTTCCCCAATATTTGGTCCTAAACTGCTAAGCTAAAAAGAGAACCCATGGAGAGAGTTATATTTACATGTTAAAAGTGAATCAAAATCTGACAGTTAGAAATGCTTCATTTCCATTAATGAAGTAAACTGTGTTTTTGAAGTAATCTAATTGAATAATTTTCTTAGTTCACTGACTGACTAACTTATATCATTACTTTATGTACTCCTATTCCCAGTAGGTAATTGAAACTCTTTTGCCAGGCATTTTTTTTTAACATTGCCACTCCGGTATATTGAAAGTGCTAGTTACTTAAAGATATGACTTGCATAGTTCTTTTGATGGCGTGATATGGTCATACGTTGGTTAAAACAGCATCTTTGAAATTGTCCATTTTTATCTAGACAGCAAAAATCCTGTCTTCCTGCAACTCTGCAAGTATATTGTGAGGGCAAAGGTGCCTAACATTTCAGTCATTTGTCACTGAAGTCTTGCTGCTTCAGCCTTTTAAATCATTATTTGGCTAACCAAAATATTATTTATTTCCTCTTCCAGACATTCCTGGACAAGCTATACTGGTGAGGTTGAGTCAATAGTAAAAACTTCATATAGACAATACGAATATATTTGACTTAAAAAAAAAAAAAGCCGCCATGAGTACAAACTTGATAAAACTGCACTGTTGGTTGTAATTCCATAGAATTACAAAGTTTCACTTGAAAAATTTGGTGAACAGCTATATTACATGGTAGTCTTTATATCAGAGGGAAATAGAACTTTCTTTCCTGTGTAACCAAAACTTTCCTTAAACATTATTTCTGTTATGCTCTCTGTATATCCCATAATCAAGAATTCATTATTTATGAATGTGAAGCTTTCAGTGTCTGTTTTATATCAGTTACTTGACTGAAATAAAATGTTAGGTCCAGAGGCTAATTTAGGTTCTGACACTCATTCCATCCCCTGTGAATGTGTCTTATTGTTAAATTAATGTATTCTAATGGATTTTATATCTGGGTGTTTTTAATGTAGTTTTATGAAGCAGAAAACAAGTATAAGATTTTGGAAAAGGAGTTCCAGCAGTACAAGGAACAGCAACGCAGCAAACCAGAAATCCGGTTACAATCAGAAATAAATCTGCTCACTTTAGAAAAGGTACCTTTAGACTTTACTGATCTTCCATAACTATGTTTTCATTATTGATGAAGATGAAAGAATAATCTGCTTCCAAGATGAAGTGGGTTAATCTCCATTTTTTTCTCTCTTCCAACAATTTCTTCAGCCACTAAATAAATATTTAGAACCTATTTGTAGGTGAAAATGATCTTGTGGAATAGTTTTATATAACTTTTTTGGACAGTTTTTGACTATTAGTCAACATTTGACAACAATTAACACATTTATATCCACTTCTAAGTACAGGGGAAACTAGAAACTTATATACCACTTGGAAATTGCTTATGTTTTAATGGCTACCACTGTAGTTAGAATTGGGGGACTCTGAAGAGCAAAACCTGGGGAGAAAAAGAATTGAGGGTTTTGAATTTCCTAGCTTTTTTTTAAGGTAAGTTTAAGATGGACATTCCACTATTACTTTTTAAAGAGTGCTCCAGAAAGAAGTCCCTTTGTTTGTTTACAGAACAGAAACCACATTTGTATTAGCAATGAAAACTACCCCATTCAACTCCTTCAATGAGTTTCAACACTAGATAGAATGGCACCAAAACTAGGAGTGAGAGGGTAGTTTAGTCTGTGTTTGTTTGGTTCTTTGCATTCTTGCTTGACTACCAGTGAGAGTGTTCATTTCCCATCTGGACACTTGTTTACAGAGATTTTAACTGAAGCCATCAACTTACTTTAAATGGGTCACTGAACAGCGGTCATGTAGTGACTACTTTATTTTACTACTGACTTGAGCTGGTTTCTAAGAAGCAGTGACCATATCCTTGCTAATCCACTGAACCATCCAGCCCCAGATATTCTGCTATCAACTCATGGCAGAGGGGCATGTACATTGGCCAAACCGGACAGTCTCTACGCAAAAGAATAAATGGACACAAATCTGACATCAGGAATCAGAACATTCAAAAACTGGTAGGAGAACATTTCAACCTCTCTGGCCACTCAGTAAAAGATTTAAGGGTGGCAATTTTGCAATAGAAAAGCTTAAAAACAGACTCCAACAAGAAACTGCTGAGCTTGAATTAATATGCAAACTAGATGCCATTAACGTGGGTTTGAATAGAGACTGGGAGTGGCTGGGTCATTACACATATTGAATCTATTTCCCTATGTTAAGTATCCACACACCTTCTTGTCAACTGTCTAACCGGGCCATCTTGATTATCACTGCAAAAGTTTTTCTTCTGCTGATAAGAGCTCATCTTAATTAATTAGCCTCTTACAGTTTGCATGGAAACTTCCACCTTCTCTGTTTGTGTATATAGATATATCTTACTATATGTTCCATTCTATGCATCCAATGAAGTGAGCTGTAGCCCACAAAAGCTTGTGCTCTAATAAATGTGTTAGTCTCTAAGGTGCCACAAGTACTCCTGTTCTTTTTGCGGATACAGACTAACACGGCTGCTACTCTGAAACCTTTAATACTTCTGTATATCATGATAAACTTCTGTGATAATGTAGATGATTCATAATTCTAAAGCAGTGGCATTTCACATTTACCTTTCATTTTCTTTGTTTTGAGTTGTATTCCATGCCTAGAATAGGAATAGTCAGGAAAAAGATTGAACTATTTTATATTTGAACCATGTCTTATCACAGATTGTAGAGAGCACTCCTTCCTGGCCACCCACTAGGACTTCTCTGAGGGGAATCCAGACCTCTACTGCTATGGATCCCTGGGGTGTTTCAAGCTCCTGGAGCCTGAACACAGTGCAGCACTGCCGCAATCTTGAGGTTCTTATGCACGTTCTCAAGGTTCAGACCTTCTGTCTGACACCTCCCTCTGAGTGTTGGAATCTTCTGTCCAAGCGCCAAGCCCCTTTGCATTCAGCACTGGCCCCAGACTTCCTAGTACTTAAACACAACCCCTCCCAGGACTCCACCCCAACAGATGTGAAGCTGCTGGCTTACAGTTTAACTCTGTCAGGGCATGCAGTAGTTGTGAAGCTGTCAACACACACACCCATTGCCTCATCTTACGTCTTTATGCTCTTTTTACTTAGCAGATAAAGCACAGGAGAGTACAGCTCATACAAAACAATAAAAAAATTTAAACACAGTGTCCCTCACTAGCACACTATTCTCTTGGGAGTCTTTGGGGGATCCATCTGTGTTCTGTCAGGCAAGCAGACTGGCAAGGGCCTCCTCCCCTGCCCCCGCCCCCCTTGCCTATTCTGACCCAGCACCAGCCTTCCTCATCTTAATCTGGTGCAAAAAGGCTTTCTCTCCAGTTCCACCAGCAGAGTCCCTTTATGGGTTGCTGATGGTGTTTATCTGCTTCTTTTAGTTCTCCAGGCAACTTTGCATTTCTCTCAAACACCACCGACATCTCCCTTTTCAGAGAAGAAGAGGACATATCTCTCTCAGCTAGAGTTAACCCATTGTTCCAAGATGTTTTACGTTGAACAGATGATTGGGTGCGCATTACTCACGATTGGTTCTGGCCTAGCAGAGAGATTACACAACTGTGCTAACCCATGGTGGAATCACATACGTAGGCTTTCCATGACCCAATAATTATGATACAGTTTTACGAAATCATCCACAATTCAGAAATGATAAACTCAGCCATTCTGTTTGTATCAAGCTTGTCAGATAAGACGAGAATTGAAGAATTTATATTGAAACATGGACAGATTTTCCATTATCACTTAATAAAACTCCAAACTCTGTATTGGCCACAATAATTAACTTGGTTCTTAATTTGAGACATTGAGACAGTGCATTCCTGAAAATTAGCCAAGCTGGCTTTAATGCAGGTAAAACAGATTGCTTAGTGCATGTAAAAATAAATATTTTTGATATATGACCACTGGTGCCTAGTTGCCTTCATATATTTTAAATATAGCCTGAGAAAGTATTGCCTGTAATTGTAGTTCCCTCTTACCATGTTTTACCATTCTAATGTAATCTTCAAATGTTTGTTCAGTTGGTTTTATATCTTTATCAATGGTAAGTTAAGCAACAAAATATCTTGCAGCGTTCTAGAGCAAATTTGCCTGTGTATAGAGGACAACCATGAAACCTAGGCCATCTTTGAAGATTTTCTCCCTCTCCCCCAATCAAAGGTCCAAATTCTGCCCTCTGAGACACATATTTGCTTTAGTAAGAGCTGCCTAGACCTCTAGAGGCAGGACTTGGCCCTAAGAGTTTAGAGTGCCCCTTAAACTGGAATGCTAACGATTAGAGCTGCTTATAGAACAACAAATGTGTTTTTCACCGCTTAGAGGCTCTTTAAAAAAGTTTACATTAGCTGTCTTGGGGCTAAGACTAATCTAGTTCCTTTTTGTATAGACTGCTAGACAATAAAAATAAGGCTATATTTTAAACAAAATGTTCATGTGCCATAATATTTACATTAAATTACATAACAGCTTCAGATGATGTTGTATGTTATACTGCATAAGCACTTTTCTTAAACGAACACTGTGTATATATAATCTTTCAATGATTGTTACCACCAGTATAGTGTTTCAGCTGATATGATTTTAATCACCATCAGGTTGAACTTGAAAGAAAGTTGGAATCAGCTACCAAATCAAAGCTGCACTACAAGCAACAGTGGGCCAGGGCTTTGAAAGAACTTGCAAGACTAAAACAGGTATGTAAATAGGATAGAGCACATGCACAATAAGGATGTAATAGTCTTTTTCTTTTTGTTCCTATGATCAAGTCTGTTAATATTATGGGCTAGTCATGCCTTCTATTGTTGCTATTGATTTCTATTATAACTGCCAGTATACATTTAAAATGGTCAAAACTTTCCTAAACAGTCAGCTTTGGGCTGGAATTTTTTGCAACTGGGCTTTGTCTGATAGTGACTTTTGGCAAAATCTCTATCTATTTTTTAGTTTGGAAAAATATCTATTTCCCAAAGTTAAAAAAAATTCTGGCTACACTTATTTTTAAAACAACAAGGATACAGAACAACTGGCTAAAGCTTGAAACTTAAACTTGGACATAATTCTCATTATAGACCAGGGCCTTTGCTTGGATTGGAACTGGGGTGATTTAAAAAAAGGTCACTTCTGGGGATGCTCAGTAAGCATCTGCTAGAAAAAGTCAAAAAATAAGTTAGTGGTTTATCTTGGCCATGGTGCACATCCTGTTGTTTTATATTTTATGCCAGAAACTTCAATATTTAACATTTAACCATATTCAACACTGAACCAGAAAAACAAGAATGAAAAATGCTGTGCATGAACAATGCAGGTGAGTTAAAGTCGCTGTTAGAATCTAAACTGGCATTTCTTCTCTTTTACACCCTAACTTTAATTGTGCAACCTTAACGTTGCATTCAGGACTACTTGAAGAAAATCTAGCATATCCTATGCAAAGTCATTCAATAGTGAGAAATAGGGAGAAACAGCGCATTCATTCTGAACCTGCGCCATCGCCACTAGCTGCAAAATCAAAAGAATTACTCAGAAAACTTCTCTGCTGCCCAACCTCTTATGGAATTTGCCCCAAATTCCTTTATAATGTCAGATGGAAGGGTAGAGGTATAAATCATGTGTCCAGAAGTACCATGTCGTTGGGAAGTAGACTTTTGTAATCGTGGATGGAGATTTCCTGCTAAACAGGAAGTGGCTACCTACAACATATCTTAGCTAGAATTCTATTTCAGTTGAATATCTTATTTTCCAGGTGTCTCAGGTTATGATGGCATAGCACTGTCAGTATAAAGTTTGTACAGCATATCCTGTAGCACTGGAACATGAGCAATAAACACATTTGCATTTTAATCTGTTCCTGGTGGGGATGAGGCACCCGGGTGTCTGAGGATCCACTGTAGATTCATGTTTGGCAGTATTAACTGAATTAAACCTGTTGCATTAGTCTCTGGTTTTAGTGTCTTAATTTTCTGTGTTTTCCAAGAGAAAAGTGACTGAGGGTAAAAACTGCTTGTATGTTTAAATACTTTTTTAAAAACTTTAATCTTACAAAGTCTACATCCTGACTGTGATTTCTTGAGGAAAGGGTACGGGTAAGTGCCCATCTTTGCTGCTGTTGGTTAAGAGACAAGTTTGTTTTTGTTTGTTTTGTTTTTTGCAAAACTGACTTAGGCATCAGGCATCAGTACGTCAGTTTATACTATGATAGCAATATGGTCATAAAGTATACTTAGGCCCACATTTTTAAAGGTATCTAGGAGCCTAAATTTCATTTGCAGAAGGGATTTAGGCACTTCAGAGCCAAAAATCCCACTGTCAACAGTATTTTGGCTCCTAAATGACAATCGCCTTTACAAAATGAAATTAATGCTCCTAAATCAGTTAGGTATTTCAGTGCAGTGTACTGCAACACCTATATACCTTTAAAAATCTGGGTCTTAGCTTTTAAAAAATGATAGAATTTGTAGAATATTGCAGAATACAGCAAACTTAGAGAGATCTGGAAATCATAGAATATCAGGGTTGGAAGGGACCCCAGAAGGTCATCTAGTCCAACCCCCTGAAGGTTACAGGTTACACAATTTTTTCCTGTCTCTGAATTTTCCCATCTGTGATGCCAATAAAGGATTTTTGGTTGGTTTGTTTTTGTGGATTTTT
The DNA here is from genome assembly GCF_965140295.1 of Lepidochelys olivacea. Taxonomy (NCBI): domain Eukaryota; kingdom Metazoa; phylum Chordata; order Testudines; family Cheloniidae; genus Lepidochelys; species Lepidochelys olivacea. The sequence continues at coordinate 79,135,586 of NC_140415.1, read as the reverse complement.
CTGTGTGTATGTCAGTGAGGCATTTAAAATCTCTCTGAGGCCAGCATGTAGCAGCAGTTCCTTCATCCTCAGTGTAGCGAGGCGATGACTCACCAGTGTGGAGCCTCCTGCTGGTCATCTCGGGAATTAGCTCTTTCCAGCCTTTGGAGCGCCCTCTGTAGGCCGGTGTCTTGCCTGCCGCTGGACCTGTGACACTCCTGGACCCCAGTGCCCATTTTCCTCAGGGTTCTGCCCCCAGCAGTAACCCACTTACTCTGGGTCTCCCGTTCCACGGGAACCCCCAACCCTCTAAACCCACCTTGCCTCAGTGGCTATGGCCAGTCATCATCTAGATCCCGCTCACTGCGGAAGACTGCAGTGTAATAGCCACTCATCATTGGCAAGGGGTTAGGACCAGCTGCCTCTGCCTATTCCCAGGCTGCCCTTCTACAGCCCTCATACTTTTGATAGGCCTTCAGCCTGGGGAGTTATCAGGCTGGAGCTCCCCAGCTCCTCTTGCCTTTCTCCAGCACTACTCTACCTCAGGTACCCTTCTCTCTCCAGAGCTACAGAGAGACTCCTGGCTTACAGCCCTTTTATAAGGGCCAGCTGGGTCCTGACTGAGCTGGCCACACCTGTGGTCAGCTATTCCCTCAGCTGCTTTCACTCCTTTTTCCAGCCACAGCCCTCTCCAGGGCTGCTTTGAGTTGGCTCCCCAGGGCAGCCCTCTCCCAGGGCTGTTTTAACCCCTTCACAGCCAGAGCAGGGTGACTACCCCACTACACTCAGTAATGCATATACATGCCAGTATATTATTTTTTCCTTTACCTACTGCCTTCTATAAATATGGTATGATTTGTGCTTGCAATAATTTAAGATTCTGTAAGCACTTCCGTTCGGTATGGTCAAACACACTAGGAAAAGCAAGAATTTTACCAATCTGTAGATCGAAACAAAGCCTAACACATTTAAAGATTGAGGGGACAGACAAGGGAATTCATGTTTTCATACTCCATCTTCACCCCTGTTTCCCATCTTTTTTTTTGCTTTATGGAAGGGCTACTTTTCAAGGAGAGGCGCTTCTAATTCACTCAAGCATTCGGGTAAGTGAGCACCTCAGCTCCCTGAATCCAAATCTGATTCAGCAGGACCCAATAACTCTTTGGATTATGTTCCCCTGCTTTTCCATTTCAAGGTTTTAAAGTGTGTGCTCCAGGTTGCAGCATAAAAACTGCCTTCACAGTATTTCTGTAAGATTTGCAGTGGAATGAAAGGAGCTCTAACCCAGTTATGAGGAAAAGCAAGAATGCAGGGCTAATTCACTCTTTCCTGCAAGACTAAAGATCTCTCTGGTGCATTTCTGGTGCATAAAGGGGTAACTTAGCAGGATCTAGCGGAGACATTACTGAAGAATAGGCCAACCAGTTGCTCTTAGAAAATTACGTCTGTGGATGGGAAAGGAAAGTCTACGGGACTGGGGAGGAGGAGCGAGCTATCTGGATATGTGCTCAAAAGGAAACCCTGTTTCTGCATAAGCAGGATGCTGCTACTTCTCTATCTCTCCTTTCCCCCATGAAGAAAAAACACAATCTAATGGATAATTGAAGCTTCAGGGAGAATCACATGGTCTTGTTGGGAGGAGAGGAGACGTTTGTTTGCTAATCAAGGAGGGATATGGAGCCTAAGGCAGGGTCATCATCAAAACCTTTGGATAAGCAGTGCCGAAATATGAACTCAATGAATTTGAGAACCCAAATTCTCAATGCTCTTTATTTATAACTTACAGAAAAATCAAATAAATTAGCACAATGTATATTTGATGATCGCTAGAAAATCAAAGGTTCAGTTTTATGTGCTATCCTCAGATTGTTCCTTTTCATCTAATTTTTGTAGGTGTCAGAACTTGGCCCATAATATTTCTGAAATACCTATGCACAAAAGGGTGATCATTCGCCTGTCTAATCTTTTCACACCAGAAACTGGATTTTCCCAAAGGAAGCACCAAAATGTCCTGCCTTTTTGTTTGTTTTCCCTTAACGGCTTTTTAGATTCCTGTTAGATGCATTTCACCTTTAGTTCCCTGGTTCAAGTCATGCCAGATGGGTAGTGACAAAAACCATCACTAGCTGATAAGTTTGGTAACTTTAAAGTATTAGTTCCAATCCAGGACCAACAGAAACCCTTGTTAGACATCTGAACCATTTAAATGAGTGGACAGCAAGACCAAATTATACTCCCCTAAAACTTTATCCCTGAAAGTAGTCCATTTAAAATTAGATGGAGGCTTTTTTGTGGGAAATAATGTGGTAAGGCTTATGCTACTATTGTTAATGCTGTACTTAGTCAATCTGGCACTTTAAATTCAGTTAAAAATTAAAAAAGCAAAACTGATCAGGAACCCATGTACTGTGCCTGAATATAAATTTGCAAATTTAGTTGCTTCAGGAATTCCACATCAGCTTTAGTTCAGATGATTTGTGCAATTGCAATAGTTCATCCAATTTCTTGTTTAAATTGGATTAGTACCATATTAATTTTGTGTTGCCTTGGGTGAATAGCCACAGGGTTGTAATCTGTGCCAGTAATTTGTCACACCAAAGCCCTCTGGAGGACTATACAAAACATTTGTGTAGTGAGGATTAGACGTTGAAAGCCATATCTTAGATTGTTAATAAATGTTAATGACAAAACCCAGCTGGTAAGTCTTGGAAATGAGATCTAATGCTTTGTGCCCATTGCCAAAGAACTGTTTAAACAGAGCTTTCCATTACTCAAAGGTGACCTAGTACAGTCGATTATGCTTCTTTATTTCATAAATTAACTAGCTGAGTATTTAGCAAAATGTTCTTTTCTTCTGATTTTCAATTTTAAAAGTCAATGTTTCCTTAATTATAGCATTTTCTTTTTCTTTGGGAACTAGTCATGTTAGAACAGTGCTGTGATGGCTTTATATTCTGTAGAAAATGAAGTTTGTGAATCGTAACTTTGAAAATTTTGTGTGAACATTAAAAGGAAGAAATTGTTAATTTCTCTCTATCTGGAATTTTTGGATAATAAAACATAATACCAGTTATAAGTAGAGAAAGACCTGAAGCACACCCTGACGTTGGTGACATGGGCTCATCTCTAAGTGTGAAAACTACAAAATTATACATTTTAATGGATTTGATCATGGTGTGTAAAGTTTATAAAAAAATAAGTCTGAAAATCCAGACTCTATCACTAGGACACCCAGATCTTTCTCCCTCATGCCCATTCCCTTTTTTCCGTGAAGATATGTACTGTAAGTTTTTATTTGTACTGTTTAACAAAATGTTTTACTCTCAAATAAGACCAAAAATTTAAAAATGTGCACATTTGCATTTTTTTCTCTATAACTCAAAGTTTTAAAATCTTGGCCTTTAAAATTTACCAACTAAGACCCAGATCCTGCAAAGATTTAGGCATGTGTAATTTTACTCATGGAAGTAGAGCCATTAAGGTCAGAGGAACTATTCATGTGTTGAGTTACACACATGCTTAAGACTTTGCAGGCTCGAGATGTAAAATTTAACAAATGTTTGAGTGATGCAAGAAATCATTCTTTAAAAATAATGCAACATATTACCATTGCAGCTGTAACTAACAACGGTGTTATGTCAGTTTTGAAGACTGATAATCTCCCTTTTCTGATCTGGAAAATTAACAAAAACAATGTTTATGTTTAAATTAGAATTATGTACATTTTGTGATAAGAGGTTTTATTGTACAATGTAAGTCTTTTACCATATTTGTACTCTATGGATTTGTTCAAAGCAGAACTGATGGATTTGTTTAAAACAACACAGACCTTATTGGCTGACATCGACTCTATCTTGTCCAGCCTCCTGCTTATCCACTCAGAGTAATTAATTTGATTAATTTATAAGTAATTTAGCCAAAGATGGGATGTAAATCTTTGTTTTAAAAAAAAAAAAAAAAACAGTTGGAGGTCCAAGTCTTGGTTAAAAACTGTGTCTTGAAACCATCCAGGCCCTCCTACTGACATGTCAGCTCTGGGTTATTTTCAGAAAACTTTACTTGAGTTCCTTAGCTTCAATCGTAATTTTTTTCCCACAGACTTGCATGGTATGTGTGAGTGGGAGAGTGAATAGTGGCTGCTATTTAGCCATTGTTTAGTCTAGTGTATGTATGTTTACATCTCCCCTTTGGATTTATAGGCAGCTATGGCAAAATAAAGATTGTACTCTTTTGATTGAAGAGCCTCTTAACTAGAGCACCTGGCGGCATGAAGGGAGTCTTTTGCAATCTGATTATTTTTCTTTATTACTGATTATTTAATTAATGTTTAAATTACTGTAGTACCAAAGGCCCAAAATCATTATTTAGAGCCCCATTGTGAAAGGTACTGTGCAAATATTAAGAAGATATCATTCCTGCCCCAAAGAGCTTGCAATCTCAAGACACACAAAGAAATGAAGGATGCGGGGGGAAGAATATACTAGGCGTAAATAATCGCAGACAATTGGCACACCTCTTGTTAACTACACATATTTGGGGGGGTGGGAGGTTTCTTGGTGGTGATATGGGGTCATTGGTAGGGTAAGGAGGAATACCAAGAGTGCAGAGTTTAACCTGAGAATAGGAACATGAAAAAGGAATAAATAAATATTGATGGAGAGGAAGGAAAAATGAAGGGAAGGACAGAGAACAGCATGAAAGGCAGGGAGAGTGAGACTGTCGATGTGAAGAGAGTGATAGAACGGTGCTGGACCAGATAACCAGTGAACATAAAAAAGTAGTTTGCTGACATCATGGGCATCTGGGTTTTTTGAGGTTACCTTATCACACTGTTGCACTGGGGACTGTTGATATTTGGTGGCCTGGCGTACCTGACCAGGAGTACCTTCAGTTCAGAGGCACTATCAGCCTTTGTCTCCTACCACACTACTGCTCCTCTGGCTTTTCTGCAGCAGCTGTAGCTCTCTGCTCTGAGGAGCAGATATTCATCTGAGGAAATATGTTTCAGGAATGTTTCACATTTTTTCCAACCATTTAGTGAAACCAGTTAGACTGCTCCAGTGCTCAGTAACAATCTTCAGATTTTAAACTTCAAAATTTGATTATGTAATATAAAAATTACCCATCCAGGCAAAGTATCTGTCTAAAGCATACATCTTGCCACATGAGGAGAGCAACAGCTCAGTAAGCAATGAGTGCAGTTTCAGACCTGAAAATACTCTTCCATTTGTCCTCAGGTTAGGAGTATTACAAATGAAATGCTCAGATCAAATACATTTTTTAAATGTATTAACCATGCTTTACCAATTAAGATAAATTGGTAGAGAACATAGGTGCTGGAACTATGGGTGCTGGAAGCCCCCTGGCTTCAGATTTCCATTATATACAGAGTTTACAATGGCTTTCAGCACCCCCACTATATAATTTGTTCAGCAGCCCTGGTAGAGGATATTTAATATTTGGATTAATCTTTGCAGTAGTGTGTTACCTCAAAGTATCAGTGGCAGTATACATTTTTGCAGCGGCAGTTCAAGTGTCATGATTTCGGCAATGTAAAATTGAGACCTTTTTTCCTATTTCATATTAATATGTAGAAGATTTATACTGAAAATATTTAACATTATAGAAACTGCAAAAATTTAACTTTGATATTGTTTTGTCAATTAAGTGTGAATAGTACATAATATAGATACTGTAAATGAAGGTGAGAATGCTGAATCATTTAAATATCTTCCGGTTTCAGAAGATGTTTTTCACTAAACTCCATTAAAATTGAGCCTACACAATAGACTACTTTTAGCACCAATGATTAGGGAGCTTGCTGCATAATGTGGTATTGGAAAGTGTGATTTGGAAGAAGTGGTTTTGATATCTGAAAGAGCCTTTGATAAAGGTCAGCAATTTTCATTACCAAATATGGATAAAGAATCTTTCCTTCACCCTCTCTCCCCAAAATCTGAGTTTTACAAAGGATCCATTATTTTTGTGACCTCTGATCTGATCTAATACTAAGTCTTAGCTTTGAATTGCATCATACATAGTATGATTTTCACATACTGTATACTAATTCTCCTATCATATCAAACAAATAATCTATGTTCTTTGACATCTTTTTCCTTTATTGAAGGATTATATGGGGCGCTACTTTGTTTGTTCAGAATGTTATATAAATCACGTTTGTTTATGAATGTTTTTTGGGGGAGAGGGATAGCTCAGGGGGTTTGAGCACCAGCCTGCTAAACCCAGGGTTGTGAGTTCAATCCTTGAGGGGGCCATTTAGGGATCTAGGGCAAAAATAAGGGACGGTACTTGGTCCTGCTGTGAAGGCAGGGGACTGGACTCAATGACCTTTCAAGGTCCCTTCCAGTTCTATGAGTTAGGTATATCTCCATATAATAATGTTCAGTATACAGATTATGACAGACTGCAAAGGATTAAAAATAGCTATGTTGGGTAAATAATATTATGTAGTTTAGAATGTGGGTTTGCATTTTAAACTACATAATTATATTATGCACCATAAATTGTCATTGTAGTCTATGGGATCACTTCCCATGTACTTTTATGGATTTTTTTAGGGGAAGTTGGTCTTAGATATTTGTGATAAAGTAGTGTTGAAAAAGGAGAAAAGGACAATGCTAAAAACGTAAGTACATCTTCCAGTCACACATCTAGTCAGGTAATTCACATTATTGTTTTGTTTGACCCTCTTAAGGTATGAAGATGCTTATTTTTTATGGTTTTTATGATAAGTATCTAATATAAACCCACAAAAGTAATGAAATACAGAATGACTTTGCAGTAAATATACCAGACTTGGTCTTCTACTGAGCGGAACGATTGTATTGCAATACGTTTAGTTAAAATTTGCTTATCTGCTTAGATCAGAAATGTGTTACACAGAAATTATACTATACCCAATTTACTAATCTTGACATTGCTGGGAAGTACTGTCCACAGCTGTCATTGGAGAAAAGATTCTTGGAGACCAATTCTCAGTTTATATGGACAGGAGACACTTCAGCACACTCAAACTAAACTCTCTCCAGAGCCACATTGTAGCAGCTCACTCTCTCAGTTCTCTGCCCAATCAGAGAAAATTGCTTTGTACAATCACCACATGTATATCAGCCCTGCTTCCACTTCCAGTGAAGCTTTGCTTCAGCCTGCTTGCAAGGCTGGAAGGCCTGATGCAACCTGCTCTGCCAGTATGAAATGACCAATGCAGGACAAAGATAGTGTCATGTAGGCCTTATTTCTCCACAAGGTCTCCCTCACAGTGGCCTCCACAGACCCCATTTGTGACTGCTGTTCTGTTTGTCCCTCATTTGTGGCCCTTATAAACTGGCAGTAATGATTTTCTGTATCAAGAAACTTCTAGACATGGGGGCTGTTAGCGCATTCCAGCATAAAAGAGGACCTCCAGACTTTCGACTAAAAAAGAATCTTGAGGTTTCTAGTCTGTCCCTAGTTTGTCTCCACCCAGCCAAAGATGTCTCTGGTTCATCAACATCAAAAATGTGTACTTTCACTTTCTAGCTCACTTGAGTTTTCTTTGTTTGCTGTCAAAATGATACTGCTAGCATGTTGTCTTGCCTTTTATCCTGTCTTTGTTCCAAAGACACTGAAACTCCTGGTCATTGTATTCACCAGCCTTAAATGGTAAGATATCAGTGTATTGCATTATTTAGATAATCTCTGTATAATGTTTCTTCTTTTCAGGGTGCTTCCTAGAGCCCCAACATGATTCTTTCAATTCTCCAAAACCGTAGCTTTATGCTGAACCTCAGCAAAAGCTCATACTTGCCTTTTGAGGAGCCTGGACCACCTAAATGCCAGATCTTGTTCTCTCCTCAAGCAGGTGATTCTCCTCAGTGACACATTCCATAAACTGAAGGACACAATCAGAATACTTCTGTTCACTCCATTCACAGCCATCTGATGCTTTCTTCACCGTCCGTGCCTCATGATATTCTGTGGTAATACAGATAATATTGTGCATGGACAGGCTTCACTCCTAACTCCTTCAGACCTTTTTGCTCTTGTGAGGGGACTACCAAGAAGAGACCTTAACTCTATATACCACCTTTCCAGCTTGTTTGTTTACTGAGATGGTGGACTTTTCCCAATAATCTACTTCAAGTGAAGTTTCCCCCAGAATCATGCACAATCTGAATCTTGAGAGAAACAAGATTGAGGGGCTGGAGTACCCACCTGAGTTCCTTTTATGTGACAGGAGCAGCAGTAAAGAAGGAGTTTAGTTGAAGCATCAGATAGCTGGACCTGAGGACCATAGGATATTTCTTATAGAAATTTACTTCTTCCCCAGAATCCATAACAATCCTTTGGAACAGAACAACGGGGCAACTTGCATTGCGATACAGGTTGAAAGAGAAGAGAGAGGCCCTTAGAGCTCTTTTCTTTTTCAGAGATGTTCAGAATTCTGATCTGGGCTGAAAGAACATCATAATGTCATCTCCTGTATACAAGAAACTTTCAACATCTGGGCTAGTTCTCAAGCCAAAGGAATAGGATTTAAACCAACAGGTTCTCTCCAGGATCTTGGCCTTCGAGGAGACTCCAAAGGTAGACACGGCTGTACCCTGCAGTCTCAAAAATAGTCCTGTTCCCAGACACTGAGTAAAGATAGTTTAGCAGCTCAAATCTTCTCACTGCCATGGTCAAGTGAGGTTCTTCTATACCTCTTTTATCATTGTTAAGGTAGTGTCAACAGGAAAATCAGGTGGTTGGGCATTCCAGACACCTGTTTCAAGGAGTTGTCTATCAAACCTCTTCAGATTTCCTGTTGTTGAGGGTCTTCTGAAAGACTACCTGGTCAGCTATTTGAACTTCCCTAGACTCTAGAGACTGAGAGGCTGAAACTTCTGGATTTATTCTATTCAGATGGTGGATAATCTCCTGAAATCCAATCAAAACTGTACAACCAAGGTTTAACACTGTCTCTGTATGCAGCCTTATTTCCTCCTTTGAGTATTAATCTTAACGCTGCCTTAATTGGAGACTGACTTTATTTTCTCTTTATCTCTTCTTTTCACAAAAGCTAAGCTGCTTGCAGGTTCAAGTGGGAGCACCAGGAGTTTGAGGATATATGGAGAAACACTGGATCCTCCTCTCTGTATTTCTAAACTTCTATGCAATCAAGATGATCAGACTGGCCTTTTGCCTTCTTACGTAGATGCAAATTTAATCTGGTCTTTCTGACTTTGTACCAGTCTCCATTTGAGCCCATGATGATATGCTCATTGTTTGTTCTTACCACTGAAGTAACTTTTTCTTATGCATTTACCTCTTTCTGCAGATTAAATGAGTTTGGAGCGTTAACCATTAAGGAGAACCTTTCCTTCAGTTCTTCTGGACAAAAGTAGGATTTTGAACAACTCTGGAAGTTTTGTCCCAACTGAACTGAGCCTTTCACATTAATTAGGACGTTACTCTTCCTCCTTTTTGCCTATTCTGTTCTACTGAAGTTTGCCTTTATTATGTGGATGCTGAGACTTATAAGTACTGTACCCTTCTACAGATCGTGTGCTCTGTTTCGTAGTGTGATATTTTAAAAAAGGCCATAGGCTGATGTCTTTGCCCCATTGAATTTAATAAATGCCCCATTGACTTCAGTAGGGGCAGGATTTTTCACTGTGTCCAAAGCCCATATAGTAAAATAGACTTACTGTCCTTTGCTCCAGTCTGAAAGTCAATAGGGAAACTACTTCTGCTTTAGTAAGCTCACATTCATCTAGCCTGTAAGTCAGCGGCTGGCTCATGGGAAGAAAGCCATAGCCCTTTCATGAGGAAATTTGCGGTAGCTGCTTCCTTCATTTACTAATCATTATAAAATCTGTTCTTTCCTTGTTGGACACTCTCTTCAGTGGCTGGCTCCTACAGGTTCCTGTCCTTTCCTAATTCTTCTCTTCTTTTCTGTTTGCTAGTGGTGCCAGGACTGGTGAATTACATATACTGCGCAAATAGATTTTATTAATGAAGTCAGACAGTGGAGAGTAAAACGGATGCAAAAAAACGTAAAATGTTGCAAAGTCAAGCAAGCACAAGTTAAGATATTCCAGAATTAAGGGGGACCATGCAGTATGACATGTAGTATTTAATGACCTGATCATATGCTGTTTTTTCCTACAGGATCCCTGCCTCTTTCAGTGCACGGAATGGACTATGTGCAGTGAATGAAGCAGGGTTATGTAGAGCATTAGTCAGAAGACAACAGGAAAAGAAAGGATAGTCCTTGTTAAGGCAATTGAATATCACCAAGAAGAACTGGGTTTTGTCCCTGGTTCTGCTATAAAATGTAATCTTTGATGCTCGGCAAGTCACTATGTTTTACATTATGGGAATTTGAAAAATGCATTTAGGAATTGAATCAAGTTTTTACAAACTGTGTATAGGTTTAATTTTTGTTCTGTTTTGGACCATCTGGGCTTTTATTCAGGGTTTGAAAATTAAATAAATGTAAGAAGAAATCTAGGTCTATTTTTAGATTTTCACGCCTGACTTTCTAAGTGCTTGTCTGCATGCACCTTTAATTTGCGGCAAACTGGCATGTGAATCTATCCCACACTAGCCTCCAGCACCTTAACTGTCCAGTTCATTCATGTGGTTTGATCTACCCGCTTTGAAATGGGAGTAGATTAAAGCACACTATCTGTTTGTGCATCAACAGGGTCCATAATGACAGTGTATGATGGGCTGTTGCGGGGTAGATTCACATCCCAGCTTGCAGCGAACTAAACGTTCATGTAGACATGCCCTAAGACTGGACACCAGTTTAGAAAGTAGATCTTTTCACACTATAAAATTACCTCTGCCAAACAAAACTTTGTGGTGGTATGAATAGCAGAGCTAGTAGGGAGAGAGAGTCGCATACAGCTACTTAGAGTTTTCAAATTTTACTTCTCACTGTATTGAATTTTTGTGCTTATAATTATCTTTCTAGGTATTTATATAACCCCCGTTATTGTAGTTACTTGAGCAGTATTCAAGACTGTAGTCTGTGTTTTTCAGTTTAAGCAAAAACTTCAGACCCGTGCACATCAGCTCTAAAATATACCCCTTGGATATTCTACTACTATTTGAGCTAGTACTTTTGGCCTCCGATTTGGTTGCAGTCTGTTCTGGACAAATGGTTAGTGTGATCTTCACTGAGGCAGTCTTTTGCCTCAATCTTATTTCATCAGTGACTGACATCAGAATTAATCTCATATATACACTAAATATTTTGTATTGACTCATTGTGCTACTTAGTTACTGTTTCTATATTATTACTTGTGGATTCTGAAACACTGTAAGCTTTGTTACAATTAGCACTTTTAATCAGTAATATTTAATGTCAAATTATTTTTTCCCCTTAGCGTGAGCAAGAGAATGCTATGGCCCGCCTTAAAAAGCAGCAACAAGAGCTGGAGCACATGAGACTGCGCTATTTGGCAGCAGAGGAGAAAGAAGTGGGGAAAACAGAGCGAAAAGAGCTGGAGGATATCAGAAATGAACTGAACAGGTATTATAGCATTTGTAGGATTTTTCCCTCTGCCTCAAAATAGGGGAAGTTTCAGTTGAATCAAATTTTAATTGGTTGTCAATCCAGTAAAAGAACACAGTTTAGTGTCCCTGAGGTAAAAAATCGCTCATTTATAAAATGTAACAGTCTTGTATTATAGAAAATCTATGCCAAAGGCCACTATCACCAGTTTTTGTCATGATTGTGCTTATACTGCAGCAAGTCTTTTTTACTCTCAACTCTAAGCAGGACTGCTTCATAAAAAGCTACACTAATGGTGATTCTTTCAACTCTCCTCTTGGCCCACATCTTTATATTTTAAGTATATCTAATGTTATCCTCCATTATTATTATGCTTCCAGTAATTTTGAAACCTGAGCTTGGTCACTTATGTGGGTTTTTAAACTGTATTATCAATGCAAAAACCTTGATGAAATCATGGTAATATGTACACAAGTGATCTAAGATATTCTTAGATTCAAAAGGCTTCCTTTAAATTTAATCAAGCCAAGGGTTAGTTTGTGTTACTTAAAAAAAAAAAAAAATTCCTTGATTTCCACTACTTCAGTAAGAAATTTCAGTAAAAATCCATTTAGAACATTAATACAAGACAGAATTTCCATGTGTCCTCTACTTGTATGATGTGCTTTTTTTATTGTCAGGCTAAAGCAACAAGAAGACAAAAAACAATCACAAGATTCCAGAGATATTTCAGTTGAGCGAGCGGGTAGTGTTCATACTAGACAATTAAATGAAAGCTTGGATGATTATCTCACTCGCCTGATAGAAGAGAGAGATACATTGTTGAGAACAGGTGTGTATAACCATGAAGACCATATAGTAAGTGAATTGGATCGCCAAATCAGAGAGGCGCTCGCAAAAAGAAGCAGCAGTAAATAGTATATTTGGAAAATATTTTTGTAAATTTAAGTCAGATATCTTACGTTTTAGCATAATAGGATGTTTAATTTTACAAACTAAGGCCCTGATTCTGAAGAGGTTTAGACACATGATATATTTTACACACTTAGTAGACCTTTTGAAGTCAATGTAAATGTTCACAGGACGTGAAGTTAAACAGGTGTGTATGTTTATGCAGGATCAGAGCATTAGGTGTTGTTTTTTTTGACAATTTTTTATGTTCAAATATATTTATATGTAAATATACTTACATATTTTTTGTATTTTCTGTTTAAATATCTTCTACCTCTCCCCATTACCCTGGCTGGATTTATTTATAATAGCATTTTTAAAAATATCTATTCTAAGCTTCTCTTCAGTATTTTTCATAATTATTTTATGGATTTCTTTCAAAATAGGTTTTTCAATAAAATTGTATGAGTAAAATGCGAGTGCAGTAATTCCCAGTGATATGAGTTTTGTAAATTCTTAGGCAAAACAAGTGCTGCACTTCTACAAATGTCATATCCTGTTACATTTGCAAATATGTTTAGTTTTTTAATTTTTAAACTATTTCTGTGACCACAGTTAAAATAATTTAATCATCAATTCTGTAGCTGAGTATTCTTTTAGCAAAACACCTTTTTTAAACATGTAACAGTTGCAGATGACACACTTCTGAAGATAAAACCAGAGGAATATTTTACCAAACTGAAACTGCACAAATTAAGTAACTCCACGTCTGATCCTGTAACCATTCTTAGCATGGAAATCTCTTTGCTATCAATGGGAGTTTTGCATGCAAAGGGACTACAGGTATTAGTTGCTCATGAGGAGGTTAAGGTCCTAATTCAGAAAAACACTTAGGCATGTGCTTAAGTCCATCCTTATTCAGGAAAACACTGGTTCAATGGAATGTAAGCACATCTTAAATGTAAGTATGTGCTTAATGCCAATACAATTACAATTAGTGCTTTTGTAAACAGAGATGCTTTCCTGAATGAAAGTCTAATGGCAGTGGTTACAAAGTTTTTTCAACCATCTGTGGCTTTCAGCTTTAAATTTTTGTGTGAAATTGAGATATAAAGAAGTTAAAAAAATAAAATGTTATATTTGTTAATTGCCATAAGAGAAGAGCACGAAGAATAGGGTGGTGGCTTTTTTGTTTTTGTGACTGCCAGAGATGAGTAAGGGCCATTCTGCATTATAAGCCCTTTACTCTGTTTCAGCAGTTAAAATTTGTAGTATGGGCAGGGCTGAAAGTTTAGACTTAATCTCTTTTCCCATCAATGAATGCTGGGGTTTTGATATATCGTCTGTTAGCACAAATGTTAGTGACTGATGCAAATCTCATAGTACTGAAAACAAACCCCAACAATTCAGTTTCACTTCAAACATGAATGAAGACAATGCAGAAAACTTTATTTTTTTTATTTAAAGTAATCACTGGACTTTTATGGTGCCCGGGCCATATAAGTGCCATATTCTTCTTTTGGAGCTTTGCTTTCATGGAATACAGATTTTGTATTGGTTCTGTGTTTACTTCTGATATATTGTTGATAAAGAGGACAGTATTTCTTTATTCTACCACAGGTCAGTAATTTATTTAATGGATGGTTTGTTTAGGTCACTTTTTTGGAAGAAAACAAACTTTTTAAAACACTTACTTTGTGGGGGCAAAAGTGAACATAACATTTTTTTTCATGAGGAATGGTCATTTATCAATAAATACATTTCATAACAAAAACAAGTAATACCTAGTAAACTTGTCAGTTTAAAAAAATGTTTATTGTAATATGTTAATGGGTTTAAAGATGGTAGTTTAAAAGAAAAAAAGCAGCAAAAAAAACCTCCACTGGCAATGGGAATAATGAACGCTTAGGTAACCATTATAAATCCATGGAGAATTGTAGATATTTAACTATGGCTACATATTCTGTATCACTGATATGATTATATGCAAATATAGTCAAATATGGGATGTTTTATTATCTAAAATGGAAGACCCATTCAGAGTTCTTTGAGTCATCTTTCTCAAAGTTTATTCCTTTGCCAGGATTATAATTTTTTCAAACACTAGAGGGGGCCTTAGACTAAAAAAAGGCAACTTTAAGGCAATCTTAAAATACTGAAGTGTGGTTTACTTTGGCTTTAGGTGAATGTAAAGATTCTCATCTTTAAAATTATTATATTTTAAATTTTGTGATTTTCATGTTTTTGTTATTTAACAAATAAAATCTGAATTTAAACAACTTCACATTTTGCAGAGGGCTGAGTGATTTTTATTTTGAAATTGTATATTTGGGGAAAACATTTTACTTCAATTTATTGTTACAAAAAAATCTATTTGTGTGTGAGGTGCTTTGCACATAATTGTATATTCAATCCATGAAAATGCTGGCAAGTTTAATTTGAAAACTCATTTGTTTCTAATTCATTGGCTACTTTTACAACAAAAATAAAGGTGGCGGTGGTGCAAGATTTTTTTTTTAAGCATTCATTACCGTGAACATTTTTCATTTTAATCAGCTAAAACATTTTTAGTAATACACAAGATAAGGACACTTCATTTTTTTTAAACCTGTTTCTAGGCATGCTACCTAGATGTTCATGTCCATTTACATTTAAAAACAGCATTACAAGAATGGGAAACATATATTCTGTGACCCTCTAGATAAAAGCTTTTCTGTATATTTTTGTTCGTACCTATTGACAATAGATTGTATTTGTATTTTGATCATGATTGAAAAGGATGTGGATGGAATTTTAGGCTCTCTACTTATATGCAGAGTAGATTTAATTTTTTTCAAACATAACTTGCCCGAAGGCTTTTCTAGCTAAAATAGCTGTTTATATTATATCTGGTACAAATAAATTTTTCTAGAGATTTGTTATGTATTTGTGTGTGTGCGCGTTGTGTTCCAGAGCTACTTTTAAATGCATTGAATTAACTCAAGATCTGGTCTTGTTCCAGCACACTAGTAATCCAGTGAGACCAAATCTCACTTTAATTCACCCCTAAAATGTTTCAGTGAGGCAGGAAAAAGAGCACCCCACCCCCCACCCACCCCGATACACACACAAACACAAGATACTTGGGTTTATTTGAGTTTATCCAATAACTGAAACAGTCAAGTTCGTAAGAAATTCATATGCACCAGCTCCAGCAAACATTTACTTATGCACATGGTTAAAATCCTGGTCCTATCGGAGTCAGTAGCAAAAATCCTTTTAATTTCAATAGCTCAGGATTTCACCAGTGAAGTAAATGGGATTCATATCTGCAAGTGTTTACAGTGTTAGGTCCTTAGATTGAAATAGCTTTAAGTGGTTCCCAACATTCTTCATGTTGCAACCCCGTTTGAGCTCACCTCTGTTAACGTGACCCTCAGGGGTCTGAGAGGTTCAGGGGTTGAAAATTTAAAAGCATGAAAAAACATTTCTAGACCATCTAGTTCTAATTTTATAATAATTTATAAATAGGGCTGGCACCTCTGAGGGGCAGAAAAACTGGCCACTGGCCATGGAGCATGCCCCCCTCACCCTCCTAACCTCCTCTCAGGCATCCACCTGTCCCATTACCCCTTCCCTCCCTCAAGGGAGGGGGAGCCCTTCTGACACCATGTGGACACAAGAGCCCCTGCCTCCTCCCCATGAGCCCCTACATCCATGTCTGACCCCCTTGAGAGAGTCCCCACTTTTATTCCCTAGCAAGCCTCTGGCTCTCAGCACCTAGAGAAGCAGGAGCTTCAGCTGCCATGTCGGCAGATTGAGGACCCAGGTGCCACTCTGATGGTGTTCCCAGCGCTTGTGTGACGTGCTGATTGCTGCGCTGCACCTATATGTGTGTAGGTGCCAGCTTACAGTTGGTTCTAATGTGCCACAGTTGGGGTTTATCATTTTCTCGCTTAGCAAATGCTTTCTTGCATTTTTAATTCTCCTCCACCCACTTTTTTCCCCCCAACATGTCTCAACTCCCTAGGTACCCTTTCACAACCCTCTACTCCCACCCCAGGGTCTTGACCCATAGTTTCAGGGAAAGCTACAAAGAGGCATAGATCTCCAGAGAGTTGTTTGTTGTGTTCTTATTTTGTAGTCTGTTGTAGATTAATTAAATTTGCCTTAATCTACGGGATAACCGGCCCAGACCGTGCAACTGGCTCTGCATGGGCAGACTCCTGCATGGAATCAGTTGCAGGACCTGGGCCCATTTTTGTCCAAATTCAGTTGTTTAACTGGAGATGGGTCATTGGTACCTCCAAAAATAAGGGCATCTGTAAACGCATTACTTATATGCGTTTACATATACTTCTCTCTTAGGCACATTAATTATTGAATATTTATATGTCAGCAATGCTGACTTGCTTGGCACGACACAACTTCACTACTAGAAGTGTTACCTGAAATAACTATATAGCGCTGTTGGTTAAAGATAGAAGGGTAGACCTGTAACGTTTTTATACCTTCACAACTGACAGTGGAACTTTGATAAAGGTTTTGAGACTTGTACAAACAAATTGAACACATTTCTTTATTAATTACTAGAATGCTTATCTGAAAAATCTTGGCTTTAAAAAAGTTCATAACTGCAGTGCAATGGAATTCAATAGATAAAGAAATTTGCCAGATGAATTATATAAAAGAAAACAGCAGTGTTGTGCTTTGGAACTAGATTTTTAAAATAGAGTTGCATAGTTTATTTTCCTGTATATGGCTTTTTGTGTGGAGTTACGGCAATTGTACTTCATTTCAATAATTGTTTAAGTTGTTTGACAATTTGTAATCCACTTTCAAGATCTGCACCTTTTCTACAATGGTAATTTTATGTCTGACACCAAAGTTTCATGTATTCCACCCTTACCCTTCTTCACTGGAATTAAGATGCTTCTCCTTTCCATCCACTGAGATACCCCAAGCCCATGACGCAATGATCAAGGATGGAAGTTCTCTATCACATCTGTTAAGTGCTACTGAATTATGTCTATACTAGTTAATACATATTTACTCAATTATTTATTTTGCTACTACTGTGCTTAAATGATCATGACCTGTGTCAAATCTCAAAGAGGAAGCACTAGCTCTGCTATTGTTAAAGACAGAACTGCAGAAAGGCGGCTGTATACTTAGATCTCATTTCATTTGCTTCTCCGGGGGGTTGTATTAGTAGTGTTTTCATTAGAAATGTTTTTACAGATGTTGGCTCTCCAGATATGAAGTCTCTGTGGTGGAGAAGCAGTCAGGAGTTTGGCATCCAGGATAGAAAGAAAGGGGTGGGGGGAAGTCAGTTCTGAAAGACTAATTTTATGGAAAAATAATTTACTGACTTTCCAAGTATAAATGTACAGTAACCCCATGGAGGCTTTAAGATAGAGGAATTGAATTCTCGCAAGTACAGAAATTGTTTTCTATTCTTAATTTAAAATCCTCCCACATCTGACATTCTTCATCATAGCAGACTAAATTAGTGCCCATTAATAATGCTCTTGGAAAAGTTGCACCTACTAATTTGTAGGCCAGTTTTGTGGGGGGTTGGGTTTTTGTTTTTGTTTTTTTTTAAGAAAAATACTTGCAGTTTGACAGCATTTTGAGAATCTTGTGTGTTATGGAGAAAAGTTTTGCCTCACAATTGTACACACAATATACCAGTGTAGTAGTACAGAGGTATGCTGAATGTTTGATTAGATGGTTTTAGTGCATGTGTGGGTATATTGATGAAGGCACATTTGCACTGACAAAATAATTCATGATAAACATTCAGAACATATATGAAGACTTTAAGTGAGGTTCATGTTTTAGGATTCTAGAAGAACAAGATCTGATAAGTCAAATGATCACACTGGGGTGCTCCATCCTGTTTCTAACCAGTCTGGAGTTTGGTTTTACTGTAATAGGAAACTGTTAAAATTATTTTCACAGAAGTGTCATCACTACAAGTCATATGTTTAAGAATGTTTTTTATTGCATAAAACGCTAAATAAAGTACATCAAGTCATAATGACGCTGCAGCTGAGCAAAGCATTTAGTTGGTAAATAGTTTAACACATATTTTATACCAAGCTGCTGATTTGATGCTAGGTGGTACAGATGGCTAATGCACTAGTATTTTAATTCAGGACATAATTCTGTAGGTCACCAATGGGAAAATGAGCTTGTTGGTCACACCTTTAAATTCTAGTGGAAGTTTACTCAACACAGAGAACCTTTTAATGTGTTCAATGCAATTGGCTGTGTTTGTGAAAGAGAAGCCCAGGACTTGAGCAGACCACGTGTTACAGATCAGGACTGAGGTGTATTGGCAGGGCTGTGACTGGAAACAGGCATCATATTTATTTATATTACAGTAATACCTAGAGGCCCCTATCAAAGAGCAGTGTCCCATTGTGTTAGGCACTGTATACACATAAGAAAACAGTTCTCACCCCCAAGGAGCTTAAAGTTTATACAGCTTATTAGCTTTATTTTTTATGTACAGTGATTTAAATTAATGCTTTTAATCCCTTATTTTTATGAGCAGTCACACACCTGTGAGTGTAGAGAGCTGGGTTTGGGCTACTTCTCTGAGAACCCTTTTAAACTTTGTGTGGAGAAAAGGGTTAACATACCTTGACATAAACATGAACTTTGTTTTTAATCAGGTTGTATAACTTCTATAATGTATTCACTTAGCTAACATACTTTTTTTTTCTTATTTATGGTTTTCCGAAGCATAGCTGATTATGATATTGCTTGAAACATCTATATTTTTTATTTCATCTCTCTCTGGAGATGTTTATGGGATAACCATAACCCAAACATTTCCTCTGAAGAAATGGTGAGTTAGTAACCCAGAATAATCTGAAGCAAATTCACAGGATGTCAGCAAGAGCACAGGATGCTTACCACACACACCATAATCTATCTGTACCAAAGCTGTGCCTCCCTACAAGTGAGGGGAAGCTACCACTTAGGAACGCTTGCATGTATGTCACCCTATACATCCAGTCTCTAAAGGGGGGAGTTTTTACCCATCCTTCTTTTCTGAATGACTTTGCTTTGTTTCATACCAGTTCCACCACCATTTTTCCATCTGCTTTTGACCCACTTGTAGATTTCATTGTACCGCCTTATCATGAAAAGTCATCTTGCATCATGTGAGTCCTGAGACTATATCCAAATATATACACTTGTCCTCCTGCTCTGTGAATGCCATTGAATAACATTGTGATCCTTGGGCGGGAAACGCACACACGGTCCCTTGAGGACAAGTGAAATTTTATGGCTCCAGGATTGTATCTTCCTACTGCATACAAAAGAAATCATTGGTCCCCCATAATATTTCTAAAATTATCTAAAGTTAGTCGAATTTGGAGAGTGTTTAGAGTCTCCCCCAACCACAATATTAAGCCCACGTTGTAGGGCTAAAAGTGTGTGTGTATATGCAATGTAGAGTGGATAAAAAGGAATCTGATTATCTGACTAAAGTAGCAAACCATGTGCTGAGGTGGGTAGGTTGGTACAGATAGTAATGGAAGCTGCACACTTCTCCCCTTAGAAGCCTACAGAAGCTCCTTTTCAGGTTTAAGGGGTAGGAGATGAGAGATTGGGGACAGGGCTGGTGAAGAGCTACTCTTGGTGGTGTGCTCCTTTCAAAATCCAAAGGATTGTAGTAATGGTGATTAGCTCACAGTCACAGCTTTTGTCCCCTCAGAGAGGAGGTGATGTCAGAATAGCTCAGAAATGAAACAATCCTTCTTACTCAGCAGATCAGAATTATACTTGTATTCAGAGTCACATCTGCTGATTTTAGAAATAAGTAGCTTGTTACCATTTATTCCTGTTTTAGCTGTTCTGAACCAACATAACTAGTAGAGTGAGCTGGGTTATATTCTGGACTAGGCATCATCAGCAAAAATGAAACTCTTTAAGTGCAGGGCCACCATTGGTTCTCATTTGAAGTCAATGAGGTTGCACTTGTGTAACTGATGGGAGAATTTGGAGTGCAGAATCTTTTTTTTTTCCCCACCCCTCCCCCAGTTAGTGATACATGTGCCAGAATGAATACATCTCTATTTTTAGATGTCAGATTGAGGTTGTACAGAATGGTAGCTTTAAAATAGCATTGTGGGGTTCCATACACACTGTTTCAAATGACTCCAGATCAGATTGGCTCAATTATCTAATAAAGGGGTAGTTTTTAGAGTCCCTTTTTAGATTAGAACCAGCCTTCAAATTATTTAAATCAATGCTAAAATATTCCATTAGCAGTGGAGTCTCTGGTTTACCATGCCAAGGATTTAGTGAGTCTAAAGAATTACATCTTCAACTGCTATCTCTATTGCCAAGGAGCTTTAGTGGTTGTTCATGCTGTCTGAAAGTCTAGTCAAGACAATGATTTCAGGCATCTAAACCTAAAGTTTCAGCATCTGGTTCAGGTACAGTTCTACACAAAAATAAAAGGGTTCTAAACCTTTAAAAAGAGTAAAGATTCTTGAAAGGTTGATCTTTTTAAAAATGTATTTAATTTTCACAGGTTACCAGAGGTATGGGTGAAGCATAACAGAATACAGACAGATAGGGTTAGTAGGAGAAATCAACAAAAGGAACATCCATACAACAATCACAATGTGGAATGACCATTTTAATTGCTTCAGTTAACAAAGCTGACCTCTCCTAATACTCCTAATATTACAGTGGTACGTACAATGTGAGGTAATGTTTCCTAAGATTACTTACTAAGGGAATGTAGTAGATAGCGCACAGGACTGGATCTGCTGAGTGACTTTGAGCAAGTCATTTCATTTTCTTGTGTCTGAGTTTTCCCATATGTAAAATGGAACTAATGACTGACCTTTTGTAAAGCACTTGGAGGCCTGCAGATGAAAAGCAATACATCAGAGCTGAGTTATTATCTCATTATTAATACACAAAAATGAATGAAGGAGAGAACTATTAGCCCCTACTGGAACTCTCTTTCTCGAGCAAGTCAATAGAAGTTGCCTAGGTTACAGTTCCTTTTGATACAGGAAAATCTACTAACTATTACTTCCTAGCTTGGTTAGCAATTTAATTAAGTGTAAAGAGCCTCTTAAAGAGAGGATTTTAATCCTTTCACATGATTTTTTTTTATTTTTAATTTCTAAAATTGAATGTGGTTTTTCCAGTACCATAACGTCTCAGGAGAACCTTGGGCAGGCTGCTCTTTTCCTAGAGAAAAAGAAATGGATGTGTAGCACAGCGCCCGGTCTGCTATAGTCTTCTGAGTCGAGTTGTGGCTCTGCTACTGATTTACTGTGTGGCCTCTAGGCAGTTCCTCTCTGCCTTTGTTTCCCAATCTGTAAAATGTGGATGATGCATCCCAACAAGGGTGTTGAGGATCAACTAGTTAATGTTTGTATGGTGCTTTGAAAACATTTAAGGCATGGTATTGTTTATTATCATATCCTTTATGTTGAGTGAACATGTAATTGAGAGAGTTTTAGCAAATTCTTTTATAGGAAAATCATTTCCTGACTTATTAGTATTGGAGTACTAATAAAAGTGAATCCTTATTATCCTAAGAAACATGACAGATAATGTTCAAAGTGAAACTTAAAGGGGCTGCAGGGAAGCATTAATACAATAACCCTCAGCCCGTGTGAAGCCAAATGTCTCCCTCACAAAGCCACACATATACCTCACCAGTGAATTTAATTCCAATGATAAAGCTATAAATTCTCTAAACTGGCCTGGAGTTTAGCATAAACACTCTGAGGGGATGCTGGACCACAGAGAGAGAGCGAGAGGCAGAGAAAGCAGTTGCTTAGCTCTGGCTGATTGTCTATTGCAGAGAATGCTCACTATCAGCTGCTGAATCACAAAACCTAAAAATCTCCCTATATATCAACTAGTTACCAGCATTCTTGTGATGGTGAAAAATATCTGACCTCTAAGGGGGAGGTAGTAGGGGGATGGGGGAGAGAGAGAGACACTTTGTGTAGGCCAGGACTAAGGGCTGCTGCAGAGTCCCTGTGGCAGTCAGCTCTTTGTTTTGCCACTTACTCCTTGGCTAGTGCTGTAGAGCTTAGATTAGAGTGAAGAGTCTATTCATTCTAAACTGGTGATAAAAAACTGATAGATCGCACTCCACAAGAGAGCTTTTTTTTCCTTTTCTTTTTGGAGTGTACACACTGGGAGAGAGGCAGGTTCCTCTTACAAACAGAAATTGATGTTAGTAAAATTGTTACTAATGAAAGGTGTGAATGAACACATGGTGGGTAAATGCAAATAGAAGCTGCATGTTTTTAAGTGTTTACCTCAAAATTAGACTAGATCAGAGTATCTGTTGCTAAAATAATAATAATAATCTGAAAAGTGTTTTCCCAAAAAATTCTTTTTGAGTGTTTAATTTTTTAACTTGCATGTATAGATGCACAAATAGTGGTTGGGAAATAATTTGGCAGTCTTTTATTTCCCACCAGTCATCAAATAAATTATTCACAAAATTCCAGTTCTAATGGAAATATTCTGCTAAAAATGGAAATAATGTACCTTAGCCATAACAAACACATCTAGAATTAAAAAATAAATGGCTGTCCATATCTTCATTTTGCTGCTGCTTATTTTACCACTCAAGTTTCGGATAAAAACACATTTCATGCTGTAAGGAATGCAATCTATTACAGAGAATGAACAACATAGTAACTTGTGTACCACAAAATAACAAGCTTTTGTGAGTACAGGCAGGTCTGCTGTTTATATTGCTGGATTCAAACTTTTAGTTAGATAATTTTTGGCAGTGAAAGCACCAGACTGTTACTTATATACTAGTTAATACTGACTTACTTTTTTATTATTATTATTAAAAAGAAAACCTCCATTAGTGGTCCCTGAAGTCTTAGCTTAACTGATTTCTTTTCTATTATAATAAGGGATGTCTATTTTAATCAGAGGTTTAACTAGAGATTTATTCCATTTTCATTAGCAATAGAAGTTGCTGCAGCCCTCTGCAAATGTTTGCTTTTCAGAGAAGAGGAACAAGATCCACTTATGAAGGGATGGAAGTATGGAATAAGTGTAGAACAACACTATACAAGATTTCTTTCAAAATGAGCTCCTGAATGGTAGAATGCAGAGTTGATAGGCATTATAGTTAGACATCTTCAAGATAGAAAATATTGCTATGTATTTTTTTTCCTCCTTTTTATGGGGCAGCATCACAGAGGTGGGGGCACCAACATCAAATATTGTAGTAATTTTCTTATAAAAATGGATATTACTCCCATTGGGGATTAAAAGTATCATTGGGGAGGGGGTTAAAGGCAATATCAAGAATGAGGCTTTCATGAGCTGGAATTCCTTGCTAATACTAACTTTTGTTCTTGTTTCCGTCACCTTTTTTAACACAAGCTTTTGGAGGTTTCTTAATGGAAGATTTAAAATCCTACATTTACAAGCATCCTCATAATACATGTTTTTAAAATATCACAATCTAAACTGCTTTTTCTAGTTCCATTTTTGTTATCATAGTATCTGTTTTAATGGCTATTAAGCTACAACGTCCGTACCTTATCTTTGTCAGTTAATGTATCTAATTCCACCGTTCCCGAAGGGAATAAACCTGAAACTAAAGCCTGCAATATATTAAAGAATCAAGAACGCTTATGCAGAACAAACAGAGGATTTAGCTTGGATAAACAGCAGAGAGCTCAGTGTCTTTTATGTCCAGAGCTCAGAACTGGAAGAAGAAAATGACTATAAATCATCCCAGTGCAACAACATAACATAAATGTTGTATGTTTATTTAAAACTTTATGCAATCATTTATCTGGGCTGTAGCACAGTCTCAAAAAGTGCTCTGCTGTAATGAGGCTCTGAGGCTAGCAGTGAACAAGAGAAAAAAGATATATGGTCTTCAGCCAGAATTTGCTTATGGGAAAAATGAAAAGCACTTAAGCAGGCCTGGAGTATCTATAGCTGGTAGATCAAGCAGGAGAATAGTGCAATAATAACAAAAACTTTGATAGATTTTTTTCCTGTTTCTCTTCAAAATATCACATTTCTTGTAATGGGACAGCTAAGAGAAATCAAGTTATACCTTAATTTTCACACTTGAATAAGAGCTGATTTGTTGTCATTGTCTGAAGTATGATGTTTCTCCATAAAAATTAAGATTTAAAAAAAAAACACAGGGCAGGACTTCATGATAACATGCATTCCAGGGGGGAAAACTCATTCAATGGTGCTGCTGTTTACTCTCATCTGTAACAATACTTACAAACTATAGAGATTATCATGAAAATGTCACCAGTAATTATTAACTTTTTAAAAATGTGTTATTCATGGGAGATTAGGAAGCCAGCAATTATGTATTTACACTTGAGACTAAAAATATGACCTACTACAATAAATGTAATGTAGCTTTTATCGCAAACCAACAAGTGAAGCTTTCATCTGTTCACAGGACCGGATTCTGTGACTGCTACTCACACTGAGTAGCACTTTACTGCATGGATAGTCCCAAGCAGAAAAAAGTGGGCCTGCTTGAGGAATAAGGTACCATTTAATATGACATGGCAGAAACTGGCCCACGATGGTCCAGATCCCGCAAGTGTCTGAGAGAGACCTTCACTCCTATGTTGTCCGGGAAGGGTTCTTAGTACATTGCAGCACTAGGCCTTGTATGCTGTTCAGAAACTCCGTGTTTGGGTGGTGGGGTAGTGATGGTGGTATTAAAAGAGGGCTGCAATGTTGACTTGACTTTTTATTTTTTTTTAATTTGATCTATTGGTTTCAAACTTTCAGCTCTATGTTGCCAGAGTAGTTCAAGGGTTCTTTTTCCACGCATGTGGGCATACACTCACATGTAATGTTTCCCCCATTTTATTTTATCCTGGCAGTAAAATGAAATTGATGGGAGTCCTGTTATATAGAAATGTAGGACTTTTCTATGTCCTTGAAATTAAGTGTTTGGCAGTGGCACATGAACCCCGTCCTACTATCACACCTAGCCCATTGTGGAATGCTGTATGTATGTGGACTCACTGAAACCATGGCAAGTCTCCTAGTCTCTTCAGTGACAACTGGTTTAGACCCTGTGGTAGTAAATTCTTTTATGACCTGCACAGCTGATCAACTGAAGACTTAAAGCATAAGGTACTTTTATATAAGCAGAATCATCATTGTTGCTTGCAGACCTGCAGATGTTCTCAATGATCATAAAGTTAGCCTATTCTTTTAAAATCCAACCACAGTAATTGTCTCTTGATTTCAGTTTTGCTTTACTGCCACAAAACAGGTGGGGTTAGGGAAGTATTGTAAACCCATGTTCAAAAACACAACAGGTAAATCGTATTTTCCCCTGTATTACCATTTTGACAATGTCCCTTTAAAACAGAAGTATTAGTGCTATAAACTACATGAATGCATAAATAGTTCTGACTATGCAACTACATATATTTTCAAGGAAATATATTTACTATGTCAATAATTAAAATATATATCCATTATTCAATATTTCCAGAGCTGTTATGAACTAGCATGTGTACACATATTTACTTCAGATAATTTAAAATGTAGATTATTTCCTTGGCAGACTGAAATTACTTTCTAGCAACTGTTTATTCATTTAAATTTTATTATTTACCCCCAGTAACATACAAACATTTTAAAAAAAATCCTATGCCTCCATCCACAGAACTCCCAATGTATATAACAAAATCTCTTACACAACAATGGGTGTTGGTACAATCTTTAAAATGTTTGTCCAAGCTGTTTAAAACAGAGCATGCAGTAAACTAGATGATAGAACTCATTTTATTTTTGTAATTGAAACCATTCTGATGTTGGCTGTTTTTTGTTTGTATTTACATCTTTAAAATGGAGAAATACTCCACATTGCTGGTATTGGTATATACCTTGTTAGACTGCAGAATACAGTAACTGTAATGTACTGGGATATGGCATGGTCTGTGGAAAAACTGATACGGTCCCTTAACTAACACAATGACAGTTGTGTGACCAGCACGGCTTTAATCATTTCCCAGTAGGGACTAGAGGAAAGAACCACAGTTTAAAATAGGAATGGAGAACATATAAAGTCTTAGAGGTGGCATCTGCTGGTGGAGACAAGGTTAGTGTAGGCACATGGTTATCAGAGCACTTACAATAGTGTCTGGGAGGCTTCAATGAATGCTAAAATATGGCCAGTAACAGTGGGATTCAAAGCTGTGTGAGATCCTGTCTTGTTCCATGGTATGAATCTTTTGGGAAAAGAGATTCAGATTCTTGAAAATTGTTCAACTTGTCTGTTCAGTGTCCTTGTTCAAAGTAGGCAAATTGTGGCTGAAACCTTTTTCTCGCAGTAGAGCACCACAAATGCTGGGCCAGATGCTAGAAGAGGATCCACATGACTGAACTCCTGCGCCCCCAAGTTGCCATAATGACTGTTACTGATACTGTTAGCATTTTTTGCCTGAATAAAATTTCAAATTTAAGTTTTTCTTTCAAAACAAAAAAACCCAAGCACTTTATTTTAGTAAAGTTTGTACCAAAGAATAACATCAGTTCTTTGCATCCTTCTCTGTAAGTACCACACATTCTTTCCTCAGGATCCCCATACCATCACAACAGAACTACAAGGTTACAGTAATCTTTACAAGTCAGTGCAAAATATGTAGATATGATTTTTTAAAAAACACAATTAACTAGATTCATTTTAAATTTCACCCATGCCAAAAAAAAAAAAGAGAGAGAGAGACTGGTCTTGTTGAAAACAGACTCCATGCAGAGAAAAGGTGGTTCCATCTACTGGTGACTGTAAAGAGAAGTGCTCACCTCAGCTGAATGTGGTGGGTCTTTGACTGGCATTAAAAAGTGGATGAGGCTCGTTTAAAGGTCCCTGTTGCATTTGGGGTATGAGGGAGGGGAAAGGAGGGTAGGCTTATCTGAGCAGAATAAAGGAGGAGAACAGGAAGTGACTGGATCAGATGGGGGCATTGACCCACCATGTGCACAGCAGGCGGAGGAGGGGAGAGAATGAGGTGTTTATACCCCCTGCAGTCCAGAAGGCGCTCTAATCAGTCATTTTTGGCTGATGTTAGGGAAAGAACTGTAAAGTACGTGAAAACTGGCTGTGGAGGAGGCATCCCACGTAATTGCTGGTGCCTCCTTCCCAAGGCGTCCAGTGTAGGTACTTGTTTATCAGGGAGCCTGTAGCAGGATCTGAAAATGGATCTGGGGGAGGAATCCTCTAAGGAAACTGGAAAAAAGGAATTGGGACTTCTGCCATTCGCTACAGCGGGGAAACCCCCAATCCCCATTAACGCTCATACAACACAGGGAGGAAAGCGGGGTCACAGCCAACTCATGGCTGGGACCAGGTTGGGAATGGGGAGGGCTGATGGCAGCCTTCCGAAATGGGTGGAAATGATGAAGGAAAGAACAATGACCTGCACTGTACAATTCATTGCCAGGTATTCCCAGATATGTTAAGTGAATAAAGTTGCTGCTTAATTAAACCACATCCACTGCACCTTGCCTGTCTTCCTGTGTAGCTGGGGCGAAAGAACTGAAGTGACTGGGACCGCTTCTCCCTCATATAACTTCAGTAACTGAACATTCAGCACTACTAGGCAGTGTTGAAGTGGTCTCCAATAGGCACAACTTTGCTAGAAGGTTCTGGAACTCAATGGCTGCTTTTCCCAACGGCACGAATATGCAGTGGCAACAGCAGCAGAGAATAGTAAGTAACCTCTCTTTTTGTATTTCAGCTTGAAGTTACTGTGCTAAAAGTTATTCCCCATACACATGTAATCACCACTGCCATGCTGCCTATAATTACATACTAGTGAGGTTTCCCACATTGCGTCCAGTGCAGTATAAACGAAAAGCACACTCTAACTCATTTTAATCGCTTCAGAAGTTACTTATAATATACAACTAAATGTTTAGTTATGCACAGGACAGCTTGTCACAGACAGCTTTGTTGCTAATGTATACAAATGTTGGTATGGCATGGCCTCCTCCCTCCCTCCACACACACACACGGTCACACACACACTCACACCACAGCCTAAATAAGCTGATTTATTTGTTCCAGTTATTTGATAAGTGCATCATACCTCAAACCCTAAGAAACCACTTTAGGAGGATTATACGTTTTATGATGTGAAAAGATTACTCTGAGTGTGCTGAGCAAAGTTTATATTCAACTTGGTGGGAGTGGAGTTATTTCCAAAGGTTGGGGGTGGGGGCGGGGATGACACACAAAAGAGGGATTTTCTTTTGTTGTTGGGTTTTCATGAAGTGACTGGCCCCATCCTCATCAAGCCTCTAAAATTACTTAATTCAAGAAAGGATTTTTTTTCTCCCTCACAGATGTCAGAATTTCCCTCTTTTCTTTATAAAAACTAATAAGTGCAGCAGTAAAATAGCTTAAGAAAAACAGCCCTAGCTTTTTGTGTGTCCTACAAGCAATAATCTGTGCATGTGTACTGTGTTGAGTGACAACATAGGCTACGTACACATATGCTGTGGTGAAGGATGTAACGCATGCAAACATGCTGCAGGTGGGGGTACATATATGGTTTTGATATGTCTGGATCAATGTGGGAATCCAGTTTTTTTTGTTTTTTAATATATCATGAACATAATTCCTTTTTTAGAGTGAAGGCTTAATAACTTTGGCCTGGACCAGGTATACAGTGGGCAGGCAATATACAATACCACATATTTGTGCCAAAGCACCTCAAACTTGCAGTCCTGCCCTAGGATATTGAGCAAATATTAGCTGTGGTGCTGAATCGTGGTATTTGTGTAAACATGCAGTGTCCATCTACACTAGGAAATGGGTGCCTCCATTTTTCTGTGCCAAACTTTAGATACTTTACAGAGGGCTGATTTCTAGCATTTCCTGAATACCAGGCCCCTCTTATGTGTCTAAATTGAGGCACCCCAAATCACCAAATACTTCTGAAAACTTAAGCCAAATTTGTACCAATTTTCAAGCACGAGTGCAGTTGCATTGGTGCTATCAGTAGTGCAAGTTCTAGTGTAGACCAAACACAAGCATTTTTATCACAATGTCATCTAACCTTGCTCAAAAACATCTGTTCCTGGTTTATGCCAATGGAAAGTTGTAAAAAAAATTGAGCTTAAGATCTGATTTTTCTGGCTACCTAAACTGTCCTGTCCTAAACTACTGTTCATTGTTGCTGGATGCTCCATTTGCCGCCTTTCACTCCAGAGGAGTGGGAGATGACAAAATCCATGAATTGTTTGTATTTTGGGCTCTTACTTTTAAAATGCTCTGTGATTGAAAGTGTTACATAAATGCAAGATATTTGATTGTTTATTATTATTTTGGGTACTGTTTTCAGGTTTATTAAGAGGTGTAGAGGTATTTGTTGAATCAAAATCCCTCCTGTTTACATTTACCTCCCCAAATGGTGTGAAACAGAACTCTATTCCAGTGAACATTTTATTTATTTTTAAACAGGCAGAGGTCTAACACAGCCAGGGCTACAGGAATATAGCCAGGGTACTGGCTTTATATTAATATAGCAATATGTAAATAATGAAAGAAAGACATGAACACAAAAGACAAAGCATTCTTGTAGTATTCCATAGGCCAGTTTTTTAGCCCATTGAAGTCAATGGAAGTCTTTCCACTGACTGGAAGGGTTTTGGATCAGGTCCTAAGCTAGTGTTTCAGACTGAGCACACAGAGGATTTATTTTCCTCTGAAGTGCACCAGGACCAGTCTGACTTCACCCCAATCATAACAGCTGCACTTTTGGAAAGCTCACTGTGTTGGAGACTACTCCATTCCTCTACCTCCCCTTAGTCCCCCCTTCCCCAAACACACACATACACTTCTAACCCTGTTTAAGTCCATTAATGAATGCACTAATGTCTGGCTATATGTACTCTGTAATACCACTGTTACTGGAATGGCATTTATGTTGTACTCTGTCTCCTGTATCTTTCATAAGGGAGTTTTTATGTGTCAGGAGAAAATACTGGATAACACTCTTTATTAGCCTCATGATACTATAACCCATCAATACTTGTCTGGGCCTGATGAGGTCATGATATGATTGTTAATCAGAGTGAAAGAAGGGGGTGGGGGAGAGAGAAATACCTTTAGAAAAAAATCAATTAAAAACTGGTGGTTGCAGGTAAATACACACCATGTTTTCAAAGCAAAACAGAGGACAGCAGATTGGCCTGTTTAAGCTCAAGCATAAAATCAGTTTAATATCAGATGTCTTTTGCTCAAGGAGAAAATAGATGTACTTGCAGAGTATAGTCCAGTAGTTCTTTTTCCGCTTCTCACTACCTCAGTCATCTTTAAGACCCACCCCCCCCCCCATTCAGGAAAGCAGTTATGTGCATACTTAGCTTTAAGCATGTGTAGTGTTAGTGGGGGATGTCCCATTAATTCTTCAGCAGGTTAAAAGGTTTAGGCTTCAGTAGGCTGTCTGGCACTTGGTGTTTATTATTCACTTGAAATTTTGCTCTGATCTTTCAGGGTCCCCCTTTGGCAAGAAACAGTTTGGCAAAAGAGAGCAAACTGTTGTGACTGCTTTGTATATTCCTTTTAATAAAACTTGCACATCTCAAAGCCAGAGAGAGAGAGAGAGATCACTCTTATTGCTAGGTTCACGTACAGTATACTAACAAGAAGGCCAGTGGTCTGCTTTAGCAGTACCAAAATTTTCCTGGAGTGAGCCTCCTTTGAATGACATTGAATGATCGCTGGTATTCTGGGGCCATTTAACATTTCTAGTATGCTTAATTTTGGGTTTCAAGAGTATGCTACTATTGTTTAGACTTATATAGTACTTTCAATCTTCGTTATGTTTTCACCACACCCCTCTGAGGTAGTAAGTATTTTAACATGAAGAAGTAGAAGTAAATAAGCTAAATGACTTGTTAAAGGCTACAAAAGGAATCAGTCAGTACTAAGACTGGAACATTGGTATTCTAGAATGGTAGAAAGTGAGGGCTGGAAAGTAACTTGAAAGGCCATCTAATCCAGCCCACTGCACTGAGGTATGACCAAGCTCCCAATCCTGGCTCCCAGTCTTCTGCTAGGACTGCTAGAACATGCTTTCTGTAATATTTCAGAGAAGTGGTGAGAAGAGGTAAATACTTTTTGTATCTATTTCTGAATGAAAACCACATCAGATGGGAGGACTACATTGCTCAAAAAAATTGGGCATGAAATATAATATTCAGTTTTCAGAGTAACAGCCGTGTTAGTCTGTATTCGCAAAAAGAAAAGGAGTACTTGTGGCACCTTAGAGACTAACCAATTTATTTGAGCATGTATTTCATGAGCATCTGTAGCTCACGAAAGCTCATGCTCAAATAAATTGGTTAGTCTCTAAGGTGCCACAAGTACTCCTTTTCTTTTTGATAATATTCAGTGTCTTTCACACCAGTCCAGGTCTTTAACTCAGTCAAGATTGGTAGTGGTGAGTCCTATGCCAGGTGTTCAGTGGCTTATATGTAATGAGTTGATTCTTTAAATCTAGCTCCAAGTAGGCATATATCCGTATCACAAAACCTCCTCTCTGTTTGGCTGTTAGTCTGACAATTGTAACACAGTGGCCTGGGACTGAATATACATGGAAGCTAACTTCTCACCCTCTAGAGACTGTTCCTTTAATGCCTGTTAAGTCAACTGGCAGGGATGTGCGTGTACTGCCTCTTACTATACTCACCCAATTCTGAGAATTAATAGATGACTTCAGTTTTCATGGCTAACCATCTGGCACCTTTCACAAGCACTAAATTAAATTTTAAAACAGGAAAAATTAGAAATCGTATGACATTACAGTTAGCTCTGCTAGGTCCCCTGGTTTTAATCCTCATGAAAAATTGTTGCCTAGGACCTCAAATTATGGGAAATGCATATGTGTTTTAAAAAGTGATGAGTAGGAATAGCAGACTGAAAAATAGAGAAGAAAAGCAAGTCATAGGAAATAACTCTTGCTGTTAATTCCTTCCTGCCAATCTGTAGTAGGTGTGTTCAAGATGTTCAAGAGTAATTTAGAATTCAAAATTCCTGAGGCCAGATCTTCAGATGATATCAATAGGCATAGCTCCACTGACTTCAGCTAGGGAAGCTCTGATAATTTACACCAGCTGAGTATCTGCCTCTGTTTTCATAATTTTTCTGAATAACTGCATAAATAAGCAGGATATCCTGCAGTTATGCAGAATCTTTTGTGTTCTTGTAGGATTTTGAATATATGTTTCAATAGGCAGACCCAAACTTTTCCGAGATTATTAGGTTTCCTGCTCTTCAACTCCTATCACTAGAAGGCAAACACCATTCCAGTGGTGCTCCTAGCACTGCAGCTATGGGGAGCCTGGGTTGTGGTGAGACCCTAGTAGCATGTGATATTTATTGCTCATATCCTGTGCTACATAGCTTGGAGTATGAGCAGCTTCATGCTGGCAGAGAGCTTCTGATTGAAGCATGTCACAGGACATACCCCCTTCAATCTAACACATGCCATTCATTTAACTCCCTCCATAAACACACATTGTCCCCTCCCGCTGAAACAGGCTATGGCCAAGCAGTTTGGGGTAGGACATCCATTTAGGGTTGCCAATCCTTCCAGTTTTGCTTGGAGTCTCTCAAAATCATGTTCTATCTCTCGGAGGCTACTGAAGTTAGACCGGGAGATTTTAGCCTGCTAAAAGTCAGGCGGAGCAGCAGGGCTAAGGCAGGCTTCCTGCCTGCCCTGGCCCCGTGCTGCTCCCGGAAGCAGCTGGCACATCCCAGAGGCCCCAGGAAAGGAGGGGGTCTCCGCGCACTGTCCCCACCCCAAGCACTGACTCCTCAGCTCCCATGGGCCAGAAACTGCGGCCAATGGGAGGTGTGGGGGCAGTGCCTGCAGGCAGGGACTGTGCACAGAGGGGCTGCAAGGATGTGCCAGCCTCTTCTGGGAATGGCACGGGGCCAGGGCAGGCAGGGAGCCTTTCTTAGTCCCACTATGCTGCCACCCGAGGTAAGCACCACGCAGCAGGAGCCCACACCCCTGACCCCCTCCTGCACCCTAGTCCCCTGTCCCAATCCTGAGCCCCCTCCCGCACCCAAGCTCCCTCACATAGCCCCCACCCACTGCCCCAGACTCATCCCAGAGCCCCCTCCCACACTCCAAACCCCTTGGCCCTCAGTCCAGAGCCCGCACCCTCTCCCACACCCCAACTCCCTGCCCCAACCTGGTGAAAGTGAGCGAGGGTGGGCAAGAGTGAGCAATGGAGGGAGGGGCAATGGAGTGAGTGGGGCAGGGCCTTAGGGAGACCGTGGGGCAAAGGTTTTTGGGTTTGTATGATTAGACAGTTGGCAACCCTACATCCATTGTATCTTGAGTATTCCAACTGAAGGGCCTTAACTGAATGACTTTACAGGAGACCCAACAATTATTTGAATGATCCCTGTTAGAAAGCTTATTTTCTCTGCAGCAAGATCCTGGATATGACCTATGAATCTCTGTCACAAGTATTTGGGACTCTTACTATATCCATGCCTCAGAAGGGTGCTTTGCTACTTACAAGATCTGTTGTGTGTCCCATCCCCCACCTTTGGCATTCCACGTATGCTCTAGTTATAGCACAAAACTCAGGGTTCATGTTGAAGGGGAGGGTTAGGTAACACAGAGCATACACCCCCTGTTTAAAATAGCACATGAGTTTAATGACTAGAAGTAGATAACAAAAACAGAAAATGAGAGAGGGAAGTGATTCCAGCTCTGACTAGATGGACAAAATATCTGCAATGACTGCAGAACAGAAACTATTATGAGCCACACAAGGCTAGTGTAGTTGCCTCTCTTCATGAATGAGGTTTTCAGTAGAGGGAATTCTATCTAAACCAGTGTTTAACTAAGAACGTTATGAGATCATATGGTTTATCTACTGCACATCTTTTTTATTCTCCTCTGAAGCAAACAGGAACCATACATTCAGCAGTAGCAGCCCATTTTCAGAACTTTCCTAAAACAGAGGCACTGCCATAACCAGTGTCTCCCCTCTGTGAGTCCTGGTGTAAACTGCCCGGGGCAAGGGCACAACAAGGCTGTTTAAGAGCATAAATCTATTACTGCCTGTTGATTTGCACAGGTCCTGTGGGGCCCTGTGAAATCTGTTTAAATGAGTATCGGTTGCAGAACAAAGCTGAGAAATTGAATAAAAACCTGCTCCAAGTGAAATTCACTGCTCATTCTCCCATAGGAGCAAGTTTACTTCTGTTTACATTTCACTGCAGGACCTGTGCTGTACCAGCTCATGCTAAGGCTGATGCTGAGGCAAAAAGAAAAAGAAAACATTTTAAAACAATACAGTCATGGATTCATAGAGTTTAAAACCAGAAGGGACCATTGGATCATCTAGAGTATGACTTCCTGTATATCTCAAGCCATTAAATTTCACCAGGTTACCCTGTACTGAGCCCAATAACTTGTTTGACTAAAGCATATCTTCCAGAAAGGCAGCCAGGCTTCTTGTTTGAGTGTGTGTGTTCATTCAGATTTACCACTGTTACCTCAGAATCAGTGGAGTGGAAGAGCTCTGCTTGGCTCCTTAGACAAATTCATGTTCTGAGCAAGCCAACAAAAAGGATAAAATAATTTTAACACATTTTGTAACCATGGGTATTGTATAATTCAGCTCTATGGACCTTCTATTGCAGCGGTGGGCAACCTGCGGCCCATCAGAGTAATCTGATTGCGGGCCGCGAGACGTTTTGCTGATGTTGACTATCCACAGGCAAGGCTCCCTGCAGCTCCCAGTGGCTGTGGTTCACCATTCCCAGCCACTGGGAGCTGCGGGAAGCGGCAGGCCACAGGGATGTAGATGTGCTTTGCCTGCAGATGGTCGACGTCAGCAAAATATCTCGCAGCCCACGATCAGATTACTCTGATGGGCCACAAGTTGCCCACCACTGTTCTATTGACTTCACTGGAACTTCATCTGTTTTCCCCAGTGGAGGATCTGGCCTTGTTTGGATTCCTTTTCCAGATTCATAGCAAAGAAACGAAAATATTTGTTTTAAAAGTTAAATTGCTGAGTTGGCTAAGCATGATGAGCCAATCCCAGCTACCAGAACTGCAACCAGAGCTAATGTTCATTTGTCTGGCCTCAGTCTTAAATTCTACTGTCTGATTTGCAGAAGTAGTCAGTTTTCCTGGGCATCCTCTGAAAATCTGCAAGATTGAGGCCAACAGGGAGATAATAGAGGCACTACTTATAACTGTAAGATGATGATAATAGTGGTTTACAAGAAAAAAAAATACTATGTCAAAGGTTCTATGTGATTCTTATAATCCTTTTCACTAAAAACAGGAAGAAAAATAGTTACTTTTAAACTGTTCCTTTTTTCCCATGTTCATGAGTTCCTCTGGACATATGTAATTCTGATTCCTCTAGAAATGCATTGAAAGATCTGGAAAATTAAGTTCCTTTTCTATACGACTTTCTTTACTGGTCTCACATCACAAACATTTAATGCGCGTGATGGGATAGTAGAGAATTCATGTGAGTGAAGCTAAGATGACATCAAACTAATATATTCACAATACACAATACTTGTACAGGAATAGGAATATATAAAATAAATTAGGTGAATATGCTACTTTTGGACTGAGTCGTTACAAGTGAGCATTTAGAGGGAATCAGTGTCAATGACTCCTTTAACACACAGGAGAGATGTAGAGCTTGGGCTGCTTAGGCAAATTAAACAGCTTTTTAAAACCATCTGCAAGCATTTTGTTTGAAATTAACATGACTGTTGGATTCAGCATTAACTTTAATTTGATTTTCTTTGAGAATTTTATATACAAGTCCTTTTCATAATTTAGTTTAGTCATTGCTGGACATGACATGATTTCTTCCCACAAGCAAGTCTCCCTAGGTTCCTGGCACTAAGATTTCAGTTGCTACCATGAGTTGACATGAAAGCAATAACTGATTAACCTTTTCTTTTGGGCTCATTTCAGACCAAAAATGTTGTCCTACTGAAGCCCTCAGCTTGCTCCATTGAAACAAAATGCCCCCAGGTTGCTTAATGTACTGACCCCAAATTCAGTAAATAGAACTTCAAGTGGGTACAGTATCCTAATGATCAGAGAACCAGCCACTGCCATGATCTGAGACTTGCTTAAGTCAGATAAAAATGAAAATGGATA
Organism: Lepidochelys olivacea; assembly: GCF_965140295.1. Lineage (NCBI taxonomy): Eukaryota > Metazoa > Chordata > Testudines > Cheloniidae > Lepidochelys > Lepidochelys olivacea. Next base: position 79,099,025 of record NC_140415.1, on the reverse strand, counting down.
AGAAATTATATTTTAAAAAAATCCATGTGTATTTAACTGTTCTGCTTGTTGCTGTTCTGGACATTCCCTATCTCCCCCTCCCTCAGTTTAGCAATGTAACAACACATTAGTTTACAACTAATTTAGGAAACTATGTGACACCAGGGACTCAAAATTTTTGTACTGCTGGGAATTTGCTGGGGCATTATATGGCTCTAAGATGGTTCCCACCACCGGTTATATGTGGGTGTATTGCTAGAAAACACTTCAAGGCAGCTTCAAGATGTCTGCCACTCTTCACATAGATTTTTCCAATTTTTCTATCTCTTCAAGATCTCTTGGGAAAGCTACAGTACCTAAGAAGCACTATGGGGATGTTAAGGGGGAGATGAGATTATTCGATCTGGTAAGTAGAAACATGACATTTCAACCACTATCCTCATCCCAAGTATCTAGGGAGGTCACTGCACAGGCTTCCTAAGTCAATCATCCTCATCAATCAGACAGGCACAACTTTGTTTTGCAGTCATTTGCACCAGAATGTGTTTGCATGTCTCATTAATTTGTCAGCTTCCATTTGGGAAGCATTCTTGTGTAATCAACGAAAGTCAGTAGGTAAACCTAAATATTTTCACTGGCTATACCTAATGCAATCCTGAGGTCAGCTGCTGACAGTATATGTCACTGAAGACAAGAATGCATCATAAAAATGGATACGAGAGAAAATTTGTGTGTGCACATAAACATACCCATCCTCTCTCTCTGTAGATAGATGGGTACACATGCACAAATTAAGCAATGCCTAAGAGAATCTAAAGAAATGATTATATTTCATAAAGACTAACCCTAAATTCTACATATGACTAAAAAGAGGTATATTATTTAAATACAATAAAAACCATAAAGAGCTGTATTTCTAAGTTGTCAAAAGTCACATTGTAACTTGTCAGCTGTAAAGATTTCTAGGAAGCCTGTTTTTTGAGTAATGGCATTTGAAGAAATGCACTTATCTGAAGAGAGTGTGTTATAGATTTCTGTAAATCAAACATTAGCCAAAACCAGTTCCCCTATATCCATTCCAACTTCACCACTTTAATGCATACAAACACACACGCTGAGCTAAACCCTGTTGTTTAAATCAATACTACTACGATTGACACTGTGTAAATAACTCAGACAGACAGATGAATAGACACCCACCTGAGTAAGGACAGCAGAATTTCCCCACCTGTATACACTAAAATTCACAGTATCATACCCACAATAACAGTGGTGCGCACACACAAATACTATATTAGTGGATAACAAGCACTTCAAACTAATTTTATCCATTTTTTCCAAGCACTGGTATAACTGGCTCATGAGAATAGAATTCTCCTTGGTGAAAGTCCCCTAAATTTTCCATTATTATTATGATGTGGTGATATAAAGCTCATTCACTGAAGCATAAGAGGCTACATTCACCATCTCCTATTTTTTCCTGTCCCCAGGGAAAAGAAGGTGTCTTGTTAATGAGAGCAGTACCCAGGAGCAACTACAATTAAAAGTCTGGTTTCAGAGTAACAGCCGTGTTAGTCTGTATTCACAAAAAGAAAAGGAGTGCTTGTGGCACCTTAGAGACTAACTAATTTATTTGAGCATGAGCTTTCGTGAGCTGTTGATGTTCCTGTTATAATTCCCATTTGTGAAGGGTTGTGGGTTGTTGTGTGTGTGGTGTTTTTTGTTTTTTTTTAATTCACCCATTTCTTATTACTTTGGGCTGAAATGAAGCACTGGCATTCTTGTCTGGCCTGGAAATTCACTTTTTGTAAATTTTCATAAAAGAATTAAGCTGCTTCTAGTTCACGATGGTGAGTGCTCTTAAAAACGTTCATTTGTGGTAATTCCCTAAGTATAAGGAATACCACTAACGTCAGTAAGCGGCAATTTAAGGGTCCCCACTGAAGGCACTAAAATGAAGTCCAAATCAAAACCCTTGATCTGAACTTTGTGGAAGTTTGGAGCCAAATCCCTATAATGGGCTATATCCTTACCCTAGATTCAGACGTATGAAACTTTGAGAAAGTTCAGCTCCAGATCTGGATATTGATGCTTAGTCTGATTTCTAATGAGTGTCTGTTTAGTCTTTACATACTAGTTGTGTTTAATGAATTTATATCTAGATCCATAAAGACTCTCAGAACTGTTTCTTGGTTCTTTTCAAATGCTATTACCCACAGGAAACTGTATTATAAAAGCTGAACACTATATTCATTTTCTAGGATATATTTACATGTCAAGGTTTTTTGGGAGGGAAAAATCATTTTAATGTGATCGTTTGTTGGGCCTTAGGGTAAAATTACATCTCACAGCTCCTTTGTTCCCATGCTATGGTAAAAAAGAGATTGATGTCTGAAATTTCAACTGTATTTGTATTACAAATTTGTTTGACTCCCTTGAGAATAATTGTCTCATATCATTTCAAGGCTGGTAATTCCTATGGAATGACCTCTGTGTTATAATTACAGCAAGAATACTAGCATGTAACTAGGGAAACTGAAAGTTAATGTTCTTGGTTTCTGTCTTTGTTGTTTTTATTAAATTGCTCCCCTTTAAAAGAAATACCTAGAGATATGGAGTTTTACTCTAGAGGCCTTTTTCTAGATAATACAATGTCTTTCTCTACAAAACATTTATGAGTATTAAGGATTATCTGCAGTTTGCAAGGTGTTTTTCAAGTCATCTTGTATTTCTGGAACATATTAGCTCAAACGAACCCTTTACAAGAGTTTAAAGATTTTCATTTTAGTGTTATCTGTTTTCTACCACTGAATTGCTCTTCAGAATATTCTGTTTCAAATAGTTTGTAGTTTTCTGAGAACAGGTTCAACAGTGGTTTACATGCATACCTTTCATTATCAGGATGTAAAACTGAATTACTAATAATCTGCTCAATAGGAGGGAAAATCCATGGGAAGCTGGTAAGAGATCTGGGCGTCACAGTGGACAGAACATTAGACATGCAAAATTAGATGCGAGTTTGCCGCATGTTGTGGCAGAAAAAAAGGTAATGCAATTTTGGATAGTATATGGTTGGGATTTGTGCCCTTTATGCTGGTCTTCCTGGACCACTAGATTGATAGATAGATAGATAGCACTAGACAGTGCTCCGTAGACCTTAGTCTGAGAACCTGTGTATGGATGAGTATGGATTCATCTGCATGGAAATTTTTGTATGTATTTTCCCCCATGCCCTTACTGCTGTGCAAGAAATTGAAATGGGTAATTCCATTAATAACTCTGCTAGGATTTTCATGTTCAAATTCTTTCTGCCTCATTGAGATGATAATAAATTCCTCAAAATATTATCACTCAGAGTGTATGTAGTTCTGTTTGTTCTAGGATCTATTCTCCTCTTGATTACAAGGCAAATTACCTGTGGTAACCCATGTTAATGCTAGTGGGAGTTTTTGCACATAAGTGCTGAGTGCATCAAGTTATTCTGATATGATTCTTCTGTTCACACAAATCCAATAACATGTTCCAAAGAGGCTTACTTCTCTTAATAGTAGTTCTCATGGAAATTCTTGAGCTAGTATTTAAAACTGAAATGCAGCTTGGGGTGTCAGGGTTATTTGCTTCATGTAAAAAGTATGAGATGCCATTTTCGTAGGCAGAAACTGTTGTAACTTAGATACCTTGCTGTAGAATTGCTAGTAAACACTGAGGGCCTGATTCTCTCCTACATCAAGCCTTTAATTGCAACAACCTTTTGATATAAATACATATAATAAACAATATTCCAGCTAATTTTCCCCTGTACTTCCTTGAATAATGTTCGTTGGAAAAACTTGGAACTGACATCTCTAAAATTGTTGTTGTTTAATTGTGCACACTATGAACATCTCATTATCACAGGCAGCAATAGCAACTAGATCTTTCCAAGTTTTAGTAGCAGATCTCTTACCTCTGTTTTTAGGTGATTGTGGGGGGAGAAAAATCATCTTCACTTCCCCAATTTGTGAGTTAGTTATAGTGATAGACAATTATAGATTACTCATGTAAATTAGGCTGTGCATATTTTTCATTATCTTATGACCTAAAGAATTCAAATTTGTCATACATGACTACCAAAAAAGTTTCCTAAAGTCATTTCAGTTAAATGACTTGATAGCTTTGTAAAGTGAGCCTGCACAGAGGCTGTCTAGTGACAGAATTAGAGGAAAATGAGAAACTTTGTTGAAGAGTAATGAGAATGCTTTAGCCATTGCCTTTGACGGATATGGTGGAAAAATAGTTAAAGTGCTTGCTGTGTTAATATCAGCTGACATAACAATTGTTTCCAGAGAACCAGACTTCTGAATTCTCACACAAAACACTAGGGAGCTTGAACAAGACAAAAGAATTTAAGGTTTGGAGGGGAAAAAAAGGAAATAAAAACATTTTATGTGTTTGGCTACTCCAAACTCATTTTTTCCCAATTGAAATGGAGATGATATTGGGAGGCTGGGAAGTGACCCAAGCCAAGTTTGAAAGAGCATTAGTATTGCTCCTTTACCTGAGGCTCTTACCTTATCAACTCACACGCTGAAGAATCTTTAATCAGCACCTTTCTTCCAGCATCAAAATGAAAACTGGTTTATAGGGTGAGAAGTAATAAAAAGCCCTCTTGAAAACTTTGCAATTCTTGACTAGTATAGCCTGTTCCTTGAATTGCTCTCCCAATGGGCTAGATCATAACTGGCCTTTATGCAGGAACACAGTATGAGAAGGGCTACAACAAAGAGCTTCCCCCTGCTCTATGCACTGTGCATGTAGAGGGCCAGGCAGAATGTAGCCTGTGCATGGAAGGGAGTACAGGGACTGCTCCTTGAATATTCTCCCAAGGCTACAGGTTACCCCAAACAAGGCAAATATCAGGCAGGGCCATGACTCTGACCCTCCTCTGCACAGGTTCACAGAGCAAGACAGTACAAGCTCCATCCCATAGGAGGGTGTCCCATAAGAGAGTGATCCCTCCCCTTGACAAGGAGCTCTGGGATGAGGCATACTGTCTCCCTGAAACAGAATGACTGCTTGTGCCCCAAATGGGGTTGATGGTTCTGTGGTACTCCTAACACAAGGCTTAAAAGGCTCCAGTGAAGTCCTTTGTTGCTAAAAACTAAGACTTGCTAGATGTAACCGGAATCTCTATTACACTTTTTGTAAACTTACTTCAATAAAGTTTTTTTTTAATGAATTGTATGGTTCAAGGTGCTACAGAGCAGCTTTATTTGATCTCGACCAGTCTATGTTTTGGCTGGCAGGCTCTATCCAAGGTCCTCTGCCATAGTTCTCATGTAGCACATGCTCATTAAAACACCTCTGTTTAAAGATGTATGTCTACTATAACAAGCTTGACAAAGTACAAAGCTTACCAGTGCTGTTTCCCTCAGCTTAATATAGCCTAAAGGCTGCTCTACATTACACTGACTGCCCACAGCCCTATGGGGTAACTCTGGATCACTGAGGTGTAGGGAATTATCTTACACATAACCTTTAATAGTCTGACGCAAAATCTGTTAAAGTCAATGAGAAGAGGGCCTTTGATCAGGAGCTAAGCCAAGTTTAAGGCCATTCTGCACCCCAAACACAAATGGAAGCCTTCAGGATTTGCCATCTCCTACATGGTACCCTTCTTCTTTACCCCACTTATTTTAGTGCTTGAAGTTGTGCAGGTGCTTAAGTACCTTGCAGAATCATAGCCTTAATAGCCAAACTTGGGAGCTCTGAATTGAGTAAGAGTGGGGACAGATAAGCCCTAATTGTGTCTAGTTTAGTTTACTTTGATCAATTAAACTGCTATCCATTTCTAACATGGCTGTTTCAATGGCTATCACACCTTTAAAGGGCTGGGGTTTTTTCCCTAAGTTGTCTGTCCCTTCTGGCCCCTCACCCTGCCCCCGACCTGAAATATTTTGCTAGGACAAAGTATACCAGATCCAGAACCATTTTCCTTTTGCTTCTTGTTATTCAGTAACAATTCTTTTTAAACATCCTGATCCCATGTATTCTTCTTTGGGCAGTTGCATGTGTCCATTCCACTTCAGGTGTGTGCATGTCCAGGTCACCACAGTTCTTGATATTTTCCCTTAGTGGTACACCAGGACAGCACTTGTGCCATCAGCCACTTCATGTTGCTGCACAATAGTATAAAGGGTGGAGCTGCCCTAACCCCCCTCACTTCCTTCTCACCACCCGTGATTGGCAGTCAAACTGCATCGAGTTGCTACTGGAAGTTTCTCCCTTTGCAGGGAAATTATCTTCCTTTCTGTAAATAGTTAAGATAGTGATATTCATTACTATTAGATTAGTGTAGGTCGTCTTTGTTATTTTTCTTGGAGTGTGGGTTCCCTCTTATTCGTGCCCTGTACCAGGGTATGCATCAGTCTCTGTATTTTAAGCCTTGTGACAGCTGTAAAAAAATCTATGGCAGTGAATGACATCATTCCATCTGCCTGAAGTGTCTTGTGAAGGTCACATCTGAGATCACTGCCAGATTTACAGTGACTTCAAACCCCAGACAAAAGGAACAGAGATGCAACTGTTCCACACCTTCGTGGAGGCTGTCCTGCATCTGCCTTCTGAAGCTTCTTTGGCATTGGTAAGGAGTGAAGTTTGGCACTAATCCCCTTCTCCAATGCTCACAAAGAAGCACAAAAGATCAGACCCCTGACTGAAGGAGCCAAGATTTGGCCCTGCTAGGGGATATAGTCCCAATTTCCATCCACCAGTAAACAATCAAGAGGACAAGATAGACCATCTTCTGGAAAGAGATGTTCCCCAGTACTAGCCTCTTCTTGTCTGGTGTTATCAATTCTGGTACCAGTGCCCAGGCTGTTAACACCAACCCCCACTAAGGTGCCAACTCCTTCGGTGGAATAACAGCACCAGGAAAGTCTCTCAGTACAAATGAAATTGGAGGCCCATGCAATAGCATGATACCTACTTTCCCTCTTGGTATTAGACTCTCTGATGGTCCAGGAAACAAGCCAGGCAGTACTAGTGGATCATCAGGCCCTGGCTATGGACTCACCTCAGAGTTGTGATTAAGCTCTCAGGACCATGGGGGCCTAGATCTTCAGAATGTCCAGTGCTCTCTTGACTGGTGCAGTCCAGAGGTACACCCAGCATGCTGTCCCTGGGGCCGATATTTCTGGAAAGACACCTCTGGACTTCGGTATCACCTGGCACAGCACCACTGTGGTCAGGTGACTCAGAGTCCTCCTCAGAGTCTGAAGTAGTGTTGTAATAACTGGACCTATAAATTTACTCTAATTGTAAGCTCAACTATAAAAAGCATGTAAAAGTATGGAATCCCCACTGTTTCCTGGGATTCTGGACCTTTGTCATCAAGATCCGGAGAGGTGTCTAGATCAGACTGTGCCAGAAGGAGGGGTCCAGATGACATTTTTCTTTTTTTTAATAACTGGGCCTACAAATTTACACTAATTGTAAGCTCAGCTGTGAAAAGTATGTAAAAATCGATAAAATGTCAAAATACCCTATAATAACAAATGTGAATAGGAAAATGTACAAAAAGGAGACAAACTAAATTACTGTAATCAAAAAGTGCTTGAGTAGGCCTATGTTAAAATCCTTCCTAGTAAAAACAAAAGATGTGGAACCAGAAATTAGTAAACCAAAATTGAGCCAAAAACGAGGCCTAATTGGTGAACAAAATAATGAGGGGATGGGCTATTCCCTGAAAGAAGAGACTTTTGTCGGGGGAGAAGGGCTGGAAAATGGAGGAACCAGATGGAGGTTACTGGAGCGAGCTGCACCATGATGGCTAACACCCCCAACCATTTTCTGAGACCCTGGGTCTTTGTCATCCTGACCCTGAGAGATATCCTGACTTGACTGGGCCAAAGAGAGGGATCCAGATGACATCACCACTGCTACCAGCTCTAACTGAATCCCAAATAATACCTGAGATGAAATGGGATTGGACTTTTCAAGCAGCAGCAGCAACAGCTTCAGTCCATCTCAACTTTTTTCTTTTCCCCAAAAGGATGGTTATTAACTTCTTTGATACCATCTAAGATACTGTCAAACAAGGGGTTTTTCCTTCTAAAATATGTTATTAAAATTGAAGCTTTCCTTTACATTTCAAAAGCTTTAACTGTTTTTCCTTCTTTTCTGTATTTTTAATAAAAGGTTAAAAGAATTTTTAAGGGTGCATTTGCCATGGGACTAAAGCAGGCTGAAGTGTCTGTATGCCAAACCCTAAACTTTGTTTAACACTGTTTAATGTTGGACAGTGACTGGATTGTGTTAACATCTTTTGGCCCCTATATTCCTGTAAGCAGTGTCAGGATGAGCTCCACCCTGACATCTGGTGGTGAGGTGTGGCAAGTTGTGGAAAAGAACTGCAGGGGCCGATCTCATTTGCATAGGCACACTCACCCCGCCTAGAATGAGGCCATAGCTGCCCAAATGGTCACTTTGGCTGCTGTGGGATCCCCAGTGTCTCTGTTATTGGGGCAGGAAGAAGAAATTGTTGTTACGCTGATTATGGGAACTGTGCTTGGAACTGTACTTGGCCTTTTGTTATGATGGAGGGACTCACCATCAACTAAGTAGCACTCGCTAGGCAAGGGTCATGGGTTTTAAAACTCCATGAAGGAAGAGAGGCTGGGGACAAGTATTAATACTTGGTGGCATGGGCCCCTTGGTGAGGGCCTTACATGCTAATTGCACTTCCTCCTCTCTCCACTGTGGAATATCAGAGCTAACTTTGATTCCATTAGGAGTCTAGTTACAGGCTGCTGAGCTCGCTTTGGGCTAATAGTGCACCAGCACTGAGGCTCCCCTACTACAAGCTGAATTCACCAAAGAGCTGAACTGACTAAAAGCTGAAATCACTGAGCGTTGTGTTAAGTAGGGGGGGAGCCTGAAGATATATTGCGGAGCAGTTTGCAGGATGGCTGGAGTGCCTTGTGGACAGGCTGGTGGAGCAGTTCGTAGGACAGCGGGAGCCGCTGGTGGGACGCGGAGCAGTTTGTGGACTGGCTGGTGGAGCAGTTTGTGGGACAGCGGGAGCTGCTTGTGGGCCGCGGAGCGGAGCTGAGCGAAGGAGTTAGTGGGGCGGCTGGCAGAGCGGAGCGGAGGCCTATTGAGCGGTGGGGCGGTCAGCTTCAGATCATGTAAGGTGCCTCTTACCCCCGTCCCATCTCCACCCAGGTTGGGAGGTAAAGCTCCACAGATAAACTTTCGAACTCTGGGGCTGCCCTGACCAGGGACAGAGACTTTTGGGTCATTGGACTTTTGGGACTTTGGATGATTTGGGGTTGCTGGACTCAAGAACCAAAGGGAAAAGGGCATGCCCCAATTTGCTTGGGGTGGGTTTTTTGCTCATGGGTTGTGTTATGAATCCTGTTGGTGGTGTTTCCCCAACATAATGCCACATTGTTTCTCTCTGTTATTAAAAGGCTTTTTGCTACACTCAGACTATGTGCTTGCGAGAGGGGAAGTATTGCCTCTTGGAGGCACCCAGCGGGGGTGGTATATATTTGTCCCAGGTCACTGGGTGGGGGCTCGAGCCAGTTTGCATTGTGTTATTGGAATGGATCCCCTAGATATTGAACCCGGCCCTTGTTGCTGCCAGCTCTGACGGGCAGAAGGGTTACATTCCATCTAAATTAATACAACAGTAAGTTCTTATGCCCCTCAGCCTGGGCTAGATGACAGAACTCCCCTTCACTTTCATCAAGGGAATTCCATGACTGGTGCACACTGGATGTCTAGAGACAGTCCAAGGAAAGGGATGCTTGCAGCAGTCATAGCTGAGGTCCTATGCTGTTCTCATGGCCGTAGGGCATGCCTCCCACTTCCAGATCTTCTCTGGTTCCTCAGCCTTTCAGATCTCCTAGCAGACAACAGGCTAGCTCACATGAACAGGGTATTATTGTCTGTACCAAGCAAGACCCTCAAAGCCTGACTCAGGCTTCAGAACCTCAGCCCACTGCACTTCTGGAGGATCAGCCTACAATTCCTTCACATTCTTCCTCATCACCTGATGAGACTGTACTTCCCTGGAATTTCTCACCTGTCCACAATGATTAGATAGCTTATCAAGATCTTTTAAGGAGAGTAGATACCTCTCTTGATGTTCCTGTTAGGTGGTCCAGGAGAGTTCTCACAGGCTGGTGCACATTTTGGTTTCAGCAGGGCCTGCTAGAGGGGTTCTATCTGTCAATGATTCCATATTAGAGCCTACAAAATCATCATGGTGATCATCTTCTCTGACTCTGACATCTCAGAGAACTGAGAGAAGATACCATGTCCCTTCTCATGGCTATGAACATTTTTATACCCATCCTTTGCTGTGTTCCTCAGTTATTTCAGCAGTAAATAAAAGAGCACATCAAGGATGACCTTCTGCCCTAAAGTACATAGACACAATGAAATTACATTTTTTCAGCAAAAAAATGTATTCCACATCTGGTCTACAATTGTGCATTGCTAACCACAAAACCTTTTGTTAAGATATGGGTTCTCTCTCTGGGACAATATGGGGAATTCCTCAGACAAGTTGCCAAAGGATGCCAGACAGAAATTCCAAGCCATGTTGCACAAGGGCAAACTAATGGCTCAGATCTCTCTGAAAGCATCCTTGGATGGGAAAGATTCAGCAGCCAGAGTCATATCATCTGCATAACTATGCACAGATATTTATGGCTTCAGTCCCTGGGTCTCCCACAAGAGGTCTTGCAGATGATCCAGGATTTCCCCTTTGAAGGTCTCCCCCCCAAAGTCTATCCACAAATACCCATCTTTCCCATTTAAGCAGCCTGACCAATTCAGAAAATGAAGGACAAACCATAGAAGACCAACTCCTCCTCAATTTTCTTCCTAGGTGGGTTCTTCAAGACAGTCAGGAAATCCCAAACAGTCTGTCTGACTGCCTTATTGAAGACAGAGCAACACATTGTGATGTACAGGTTTCTCTCCCCTATTTTTTCCAACAGATTGTTCCAGTTACTATGTGTATGGTCCCACATTACCACAGATTGGTGGGTTCTAAGTTACTGTGGAGTTAGGGATACATTCTGCCGTTTATTTCCATCCATCCCTCCCAACCCCCTTCCCTGTCTTTCTCTTCAGGGACCACCGTCATGAGGATGTCCTCCAAGAAATGAAGTCACTTCTCCATTTGGGTGCTATAGAAGAGGTTCCCCTTTTCCACTGAGGGAATGATTTCTATTCATGTTACTTCCTGATTCCAAAGGCAAAAGGAGATCTCAGACTCATCCTAGACTTGTGAAATTTGAACAAATGTGTAAAGAAAATAAGATTTCACATGGTCACTCTGGCCTCCATTATCCCCTCCCTGGATCCCAGTGACTGGTACTCTGCCCTCAATTTAAAGAATACATATTTTCATGCGACTGTCCATCTTAGATGATTCCTAAGATTTCTGGTCTGAACACCCATTATCAGTTTACAGCCCTACCCTTTGGCCAGACTGCTGCCCTGTGAGTATTTACAAAATGCAAAGCAGGTGTGGCTGAAGTCCTAAGGAAATCAGGTGTTCAAATATTTGCATACCTGGATGATTTTCTGGTACAAAGTTCATCCATGCTCCAAGAGGAGATCAGTCTATCCAGGATCTGATGCCTCTTCAATGTTCTGGGTCTGTTAATCAACGAGGACAAGTCAGTCTTCTCCCTAGTTCAGAGAACATAATTTATAGGGTGAACCTGGATTCTATCATAGCCAGGGCATTCTTACCTCAAGCCAGATTCCAGACAATGCTACACATTTCCACAGATCTCAAGGCCTATCCAATCACAACAATAAGAAACTATTTCAGACCGTTGGCCTCCCGCACACATGTGGTTCATCTCAGAAAGTTACAGAGCTGTTTAATATCAGTGTAGTCCCCAGCTTGCCACCCACTGGACATGCTGGTTTGAGTACCTGCAGGAGTACTAGTCTCCATGGATTGGTAGCTGATCCTGCCAATATGTGTATGGGAGTTTCCTTCACTTCTCCCTTACCCATATTGACTCTGGTTACAGATGCGACTTCTCTAGGTTGGGGGAATTACCTAGGAAATTTACAAGCTCAAGGTCTGTAGCATTATCAAGATTTAGTTTTCCCAATAAACATGCAAGAGTTGAGGTCAATTCATCTGGCCTCTCAGGCTTTGCTCCCTCACACCAGGGGAGAGACTTTACAAGTTCTCATGGACATCACTGTAGTGCTGTTCTACATGAACAGACAGAGAAGGGCAAGATCAGCCCCTCTCTGTCAAAAGGTGATACATCTTTAGGATTTTTGTATCACCAGTGCAATACATCTCAAAGCGTCTCACTTTCCTGGTGTTCAGAACAGCTTGGTGGATCTCCTGAGCAGATTGTTCAGCAGAGATCACAGGATGTCTCTCAGGCTGGATTCATTTTTCAAACCTGGTGGGGTCTCTCACATCCTGTTCGCTAATCATCTCAATAGAAAGTGCCAACTGTTTTATTCCAGGGAAGGTCACAGTCACAGCTCACTGACAGATACTTTCCTGGAAAGACAAACTTCTGTATGCCTACACTCCCATTCCATTCCTTCCCAAGGTGGTGATTGAGCTCAAGCAAGATGATCCTCATAGCACTGGCTTGGCCTCACCAACACTGGTACTCCAGTCTGCTGAGTCTGTCTGCTAGGACACCTTTGATACTACTTCCAGAACCTGGCCTGATCTCCCAGGACCATGGTTACTTGCTACATCCCAACCTGGCCACTCTCTGTCTTATGTCCTAGAGGCTCCATACTTAACACTACAAGAGGTGGAGTGTTTGGGGAATGTGCAAAACAGATAGCAGGACAATATCTACTGGATATGCTTACCTGTTGAAGTGCAAACAATTCTCCTTACCGTCAAAATAGAATGGTGTTTCGCCAGCCCTGACCTCTGTTTTGGACTGTTTTTTTCCCCACCTGAAGCAACAAGGCCTATTAATTCATTCCATCAGAGTTCCTCTAACAGTTATCCAATTTTCATCCACCAATCACAGACCACTCAATATTTTCCAATCATATGTCAATCAGATTCTAAAAGGATCTCCTTTTTCAGCAGTAGTGATGACTATATTGTGAGGTTTCAAGTTCCTCTGGCTAACCAGGTTATATCTGAATGTTGTGGATCCCATTCTTCCCTGGTGCTAACAAGGCTGATTGGTCTGCCCTTTGAACCTATGGCTAACTGAATTTACTGCATCTGTCTATGAATGTAGCATTTTTGGTAGCTATTATACCTGTGAGAAGATTGGCAGAGTTTTATGAGCATTGGTAGCTGACCCTCCATGCACTGCTTTTTTAAGGACCAGGTATACTTATGTACACATCCAAATTTCCTGGCTAAAGTAGTATGAGAATTCTACCTCATTTGAGCTATATATAGTCTCACTGACTTTCTTTCCTAACCCCACTTCTCATAAGAATGAGGAGAGGCTCCATACCTTGGATTTTGGAACAGCATTGACCTTTTAGTTGGACAGAACTAGGTTGTTTAGATTTCTTCCAAACGGTTCATGGACCAGATGAAAAGCCTTTTGTCCTGCATACATCTGTGCAATGATGTTGCCAACATTAACCCTCTCCTCCTCCCACTTAGCAGAGTGGTAGTGTGCTCTACAAGATCTCAGGCAGCTTCCACAGTGTTTTGCTCAAGTACTTATAATAGACATTTGTAGAGCTGCAACCTGGTCATCAATACATACCTTTACAACTCATTATGCTCTATCTCAGCATTCCAGGGATGATGCCAAGTTTGGGCGAGTAGTTCTTCAGTCACTGTTCAGGTAGACTCTGAAACCCACCTCCAAACTGAACTGCCTGTGATTCAGTGAAATGACATGGACATGCACAACATATCTTGGAAAAAAACAAGTTAGTAACCAGTCTTTTCCTCTTTGCATGTATTTGGTATAGGTTAAATGGGCAAGACACAATGGTGCCAGTAACTGTGAACCTGCATCTCCTTTTTCAGCAGTACTGATGACTATGACATTGTGAGGTTTCAAGTTCCTCTGGCTAACCATGAGGGAGATTCCTGAGGGACAAGTTCAAGAATAATTTAGAAATTATAGATTAGATCATAGAGCTATCATAAACCTTTCAGCAGCCAATAAAAAAGGTTTTTCTTGTCATAAAAATGGTTCAAACATTTTAGTTTTAAAAATGCATTTTGCTGTTGGAATCCTTGAAGACTTTCTGAACTTTATTTTCCCTGCTTCTTTTTTCATTTCCTGGTTGTTTTTTTTTTGTTTGTGTGTGGTGAAGTCTCTTTCATTAGTGTCTAATGCCTTTTTGATCCACTTACAGAGGAGGATGCCTGGAATAACACATCCATGTTGCTCATCTGTGATCCTTACCACTAGGTCATAAAGCAGCCACAGGCTCGAAGAAGTTGTGAAAAGGATGTTTTAGTCAGTACTGAATTTCCTGCAAGCAATAGAAGAAGCTGAGGTCAGTTGGGGATCTAAATTGCCTTGGAAATGTACCCAACATTCTAAATGTTCCAGACAGAGCAATGTGTAAAATGTTTCATAACATTTTTGCTGGTTTGTGGGGAGGAGCACTTTTTCCATGACATACTTCCGCAAATATCACTATGAGGATTAGGCTTTTCTGTCCGACTCCTCCTAGGCAGTGGAGAGAATGATGGACGTTATTGTTATTGGTTGATTTGCTCACCCAATGTGTGAGCTTGTGCTTCCTCCTTGATTCCCAGCTTCAATAATCCATTTCTGCCAAAATGGTGACTGTAGTCCAGCCAACACCTCACCTCCCAGATCACACTAACCTGATGAAAATTTAAATGCAGCTGTTGCAGGGACCAATCACCCCAGAAGCTTTACCTGCTCTCCTTTTCATGCACACGCCTGTTGTACAGAACACAGAGTTACCTGTCAATCAGGAAAGAAATTCTGTATTCTCTTCAGCTCAATTCAGATCTGAACACACCAGATTAACAAAGGTGAGCTCTGATTTGTCTATCACTTCACTTCACTAAGAGATGTGTCACATCCCACAAAAAGTTGCAAAATATATTAATAGGTATAGTGTATTGCTCAGTTACTTTGCCCATGTATGTATAGTGGATGTATGTGGGGTTGTGTGTACATACAGTGTCTGAAACAGCATTCCAGCACGTGAGCCCTGATACACACAATAGCTAAGCTCTTTGCACCCTGCAATTTCAGCCAAATACATTTTATTCTTAAAAATAATGTTAATCAGAGATGTTATGTTTGTCTGGTTTTCCTGTGGTCCTGGATGTTATTAATTATTCACAAATATTTTATTTGTTATTCTCCTCTTCAAAAAGTTTGTCCTCTGATTAGGGATGAGAAAATACTATATGAGTTAGCCTATGCCTACACTACGAAATTAGGTTGAATTTATAGAAGTTTTTTAGAAATTGCTTCTATATAGTCAATTGTATGTGTTCCCACACAAAATGCTCTAAGTGCATTAACTCAGTGGAGTGCTTCCACAGTACCGAGGCAAGCGTCGACTTCCAGAGCGTTGCACTGTGGGTAGCTATCTCACAGTTCCCTGCAGTCTCCGCCGCTCATTGGAATTCTGGGTTGAGATCCCAATGCCTAATGGGGCAAAAACATTGTTGGGGGTGGTTCTGGGTACATATCGTTAGGCCGTCCCTCCGTGAAAGCAATGGCAGACAATCGTTTCGTGCCTTTTTTTCCGGAGCTACCTGTCATGCCAAGGCAAGCATGGAGCCTGCTCAGCTCACTGTCACCGTACGTCTCCTTGGTGCTGGCAGACGCGGTACTGTGTTGCTACACAGCAGCAACCCATTGCATTGTGGCAGCAGATGGTGCAATAGGCCTGATAACCATCGTCATCGTGTCCGAGGTGCTCCTGGCCGCCTTGGTAAGGTCAGTCAGGAGCTCCTGGGCAGACATAGGTGCAGGGACTAAATTAGGAGTGACTCGACTAGGTCATTCACTTTAGGACTGCCGGCAGTCCTATTGTACCATCTTATGGTGAGCAGGCAGGAGATGAGGATGGCTAGCAGTCCTACTGCACCGTCTGCTGCCAGCCAAAGATGTAAAAGATAGATGGAGTGGACCAAAACAAGAAATAGACCAGTTTTGTTTTGTATTCATTTGCTCCCCCCTCCCTCCCTCTGTGAAATCAACTGCCGACAATCGTTTTGGTGAGGTCTGTGAGGGGCACCTTGAAAAGTTTAATGGAGATTCAGTCCTGCCTGAAATACTGGGGGGAGGGATAGCTCAGTGGGTTGAGCATTGGCCTGCAAAAATCAGGGTTTTGAGTTCAATCCTTGAGGGGGCCATTCTGTGTGAGAGTTGTTTTTGTTTCTCCTTGATGTAAAGCCCCCTTTGTTGATTTTAATTCCCTGTAAGCCAACCCTGTAAGCCATGTCGTCAGTCACCCCTCCCTCCATCAGAGCAACGGCAGACAATTGTTCCGCGCCTTTTTTCTGTGCGGATGCCATACCATGGCAAGCATGGAGCCTGCTCAGATCACTTTGGCAATTAGGAGCACATTAAACACCATGCACATTATCCAGCAGTATATGCAGCACCAGAACCTGGCAAAGCCAAACTGGGCGAGTAGGTGACGTCAGCATGGTGACGAGAGTGATGAGGACATGGACACAGACTTCTCTCAAAGCACGGACCTGGCAATGTGGGCATCATGGTGCTAATGGGGCAGGTTCATGCAGTGGAACGCAGATTCTGGGCCCGGGAAACAAGCACAGACTGGTGGGACCACACAGTGTTGCAGGTCTGGGATGATTCCCAGTGGCTGCGAAACTTTCGCTTGCATAAGGTCACTTTCATGGAACTTTGTGACTTGCTTTCCCCTGCCCTGAGGTGCAAGATGAGAGCAGCCCTCACAGTTCACAAGCGAGTGGCAATAGCCCTGTGGAAGCTTGCAATGCCAGACAGCTACTGGTCAGTCGGGAATCAATTTGGAGTGGGCAAATCTACTGTGGGGGCTGCTGTGATGCAAGTAGCCAACGCAATCAAAGATCTGCTGATATCAAGGGTAGTGACGGTCAAGGTTCCTCCCCCACTCTGACTCTAGGGTACAAATGTGGGGACCTGCATGAAAACCTCCTAAGCTTACTTTTACCAGCTTAGGTTAAAACTTCCCCAAGGTACAAATTAATTTTATCCTTTGTCCTTGGATAATCACTGCCACCACCAAACTCTAACTGGGTTTACTGGGAAATGTAGTTTGGACACGTCTTTCCCCCCAAAATCCTCCCAACCCTTGCAACCCACTTCCTGGGAAAGGTTTGGTAAAAAATCCTCACCAATTTGCATAGGTGACCACAGACCCAAACCCTTGGATCTGAGAACAATGAAAAAGCATTCAGTTTTCTTACAAGAAGACTTTTAATAGAAATAGAAGTAAATAGGAGTAAAGGAATCACCCCTGTAAAATCAGGATGGTAGGTACCTTACAGGGTAATTAGATTCAAAACATAGAGAATCCCTCTAGGCAAAACCTTAAGTTACAAAAAAGACACACAGACAGAAATAGTCATTCTATTCAGCACAACTCTTTTCTCAGCCATTTAAAGAAATCATAATCTAACACATACCTAGCTAGATTACTTACTAAAAGTTCTAAGACTCCATTCCTGTTCTATCCCCGGCAAAGCAGCATACCAACAGACACATACCCTCTGTTTCTCTCCGTCCTCCCAGCTTTTGAAAGGATCTTGTCTCCTCATTGGTCATTTTGGTCAGGTGCCAGTGAGGTTACCTTTAGCTTCTTAACCCTTTACAGGTGAGAGGATTTTTCCTCTGGCCAGGAGGGATTTTAAAGGGGTTTACCCTTCCCTTTACATTTATGACAGTGACCCTGGGAAATGTGCAGGTCATAGTGGATGGCTTTGCTGCAATGGGATTCCCTAACTGTGTTGGGGCCGTAGATGGAACCCATATCCCTATCTTGGCACCGGAGCACCAAGCCAGCGAGTACATAAACCGCAAGGAGTACTTTTCAGTAGTGCTGCAAGCACTAGTGGATCCAAGGGATATTTCACCAACATCAACGTGGGATGGCCGGGAAAGGTACATGACGCTCGCATCTTCAGGAACTCTGGTCTGTTTCAAAAGCTGCAGGAAGGGACTTTATTCCCAGACCACAAAATAACCGTTGGGGATGTTGAAATGCCTATAGTTATCCTTGGGGACCCAGCCTACCCCTTAATGCCATGGCTCATAAAGCCATACACAGGCAGCCTGGACAGTAGTCAGGAGCTGTTCAACTATAGGCTGAGCAAGTGCAGAATGGTGGTAGAATGTGCATTTGGATGTTTAAAAGCGTGCTGGTGCAGTTTACTGACTCGGTTAGACCTCAGCGAAACCAGTATTCCCACTGTTATTACTGCTTGCTGTGCGCTCCACAATATCTGTGAGAGTAAGGGGAAGACATTTATGGCAGGGTGGGAGGTTGAGGCAAAACACCTGGCCGCTGGTTATGCGCAGCCAAACACCAGGGCAGTTAGAATAGCACAGGAGGGCGTGGTGTGCATCAGAGAAGCTCTGAAAACTAGTTTCATGACTGGACAGGCTACGGTACGAAAGTTCTGTTTCTTTCTTCTTGATGAACACCCCCGCCTTGGTTCACTCTACTTCCCTGTAAGCTAACCACCCTCTCCCTCCTCCCTTCAATCACCACTTGCAGAGGCAATAAAGTCATTGTTGCTTCACATTCATGCATTCTTTATTAATTCATCACACAAATAGGGGGATAACTGCTAAGGTACCCAGGAGGGGTGGTGGAGGAGGGAAGGACAAGGCCACACAGCACTTTAAAAGTTTAAAACTTATTGTCAGCCTTCTGTTGCTTGGGCAATCCTCTGGGGCGGAGTGGCTGGGTGGCCAGAGGGCCCCCCCCACCGCGTTCTTGGGTGTCTGGGTGAGGAGGCTATGGAGTTTGGAGAGGACGGTGGTTGGTTACACAGGGGCTGTAGCGGCGGTCTGTGCTCCTGATGCCTTTCCTGCAGCTCAACCATATGCTGCAGCATATTAGTTTGATCCTCCAGCAGCCTCAGCATTGAATCCTGCCTCCTCTCATCACGCTGCTGCCACCTTTCAGCTTCAGCCCTCTCTTCAGCCCACCACCTCTCCTCCTGGTTATTTTGTGCTTTCCTGCACTCTGACATTGTCTGCCTCCACGCATTCATCTGTGCTCTGTCAGTGTGGGAGGACAGCATGAGCTCAGAACATTTCATCGCGAGTGCATTTTTTTCTCCTTCTAATCTTCACTAGCCTCTGGGAAGGAGAAGATCCTGTGATCCTTGAAACACATGCAGCTGGTGGAGAGAAAAAAAAAGGGACAGTGGTATTTAAAAAGACAGATTTTATAGAACAATGGGTACACTTTTTCATGGTAAACCTTGCTGTTAACATTACATACATAGCACATGTGCATTCGTTACAAGGTCGCATTTTGCCTCCCCGCACCGCGTGGCTAACCCCTCCTTCCTCCTCCCCCCTCCCCATGGCTAACAGCGGGAAACATTTCTGTTCAGCCACAGGCAAACAGCCCAGCAGAAACGGGCACCTCTGAATGTCCCCTTAAGAAAAGCACCCTATTTCAACCAGGTGACTATGAATGATATCACTCTCCTGAGGATAATACAGATAGATAAAGAACAGATGTTGTTTGAATGCCAGCAAACACACACTGCAGTGCTTTGTTCTGCAATGATTCCTGACTATGTGCTACTGGCCTGGAGTGGTAGAGTGTCTTACCATGGTGGATGGAATAAGGCTGCCCTCCCCAGAAACCTTTTGCAAAGGCTTTGGGAGTACATCCAGGAGAGCTGTGAATGCCAGGGCAAATTAATCATTAAACACGCTTGCTTTTAAACCATGTATACTATTTTAAAAGGTACACTCACCAGAGGTCCCTTCTCTGCCTGGCGGGTCCGGGAGGCAGCCTTGGGTGGGTTCGGGGGGTACTGGCTCCAGGTCCAGGATGAGAAACAGTTCCTGGCTGTCGGGAAAACCGGTTTCTCCGCTTGCTTGCTCTGAGCTATCTACAACTTCATCATCATCTTCTTCGTCCCCAAAACCTGCTTCCGTGTTGCCTCCATCTCCATTGAAGGAGTCAAACAACATGGCTCGGGTAGTGGTGGCTGAACCCTCTAAAATGGCATGCAGCTCATCATAGAAGCGGCATGTTTGGGGCTCTGACCGGGAGCGGCCGTTTGCCTCTCTGGTTTTCTGGTAGGCTTGCCTCAGCGCCGTAAGTTTCACGTGGCACTGCTTCGGGTCCCTGTTATGGCCTCTGTCCTTCATGCCCTGGGAGATTTTGACAAATGTTTTGACTTTTCAAAAAGTGGAACGGAGTTCTGATAGCATGGATTCCTCTCCCCAAACAGCGATCAGATCCCAAAGCTCCCATTCAGTCCATGCTGGAGCTCTTTTGTGATTCTGGGCCTCCATCATGGTCACCTCTGCTGATGAGCTCTGTACTCACCTGCAGCTTGACATGCTGGCCAAACAGGAAATGAAATTCAAAAGTTTGCGGGCCTTTTCCTGTCTACCTGGCCAGTGCATCTGAGTTGAGAGTGCTGTCCAGAGCGGTCACAAAGGAGCACTCTGGGATAGCTCCCAGAGGCCAATACCATCTAATTGCGTCCACAGTACCCCAAATTCGACCCGGCAAGGCCAATTTCAGTGCTAATCCCCTTGTCGGGGGTGGAGTAATGTGGCGGTTCAAATACAAGACAGCACAGAGCTTTTAGCAAGCAAGTGAGCTGGTCTGCCAACTGACTTCTGCATGTCAGCATTCCACCTTCCCCTTTATTCTTTCTCTCCCCCCGCGCATTACATTCTCCAACAGATAAAAGGAATACACTGGCTTTGTTTAACATTCTTATTTACCAGTTTCTATCTACCGCATTCCTTGCTCTCGGGCCTTGAGCCCAGTCCTGGGAGGCTTCCCACGGTTCATGTCATCTGGGCAAGATTCCAAGGTTCATGCCCCTGAGAAGAGCTGTGTGTGCACAGCTCCTATACAACACTCCGGGTGTGCCCTGAATGTTGCCAAGCGCATGAACCTTGTATGAATCCTACATCCCCTCCTTTTTTGTTTATTTGTGCTCGGCCATCTCATGGTAGCCATCAATTTGCTTTTGCAAGCCAATTAACTCCCGGACAGACGAGGTCATAACTCGTGGAGCCTGCCAGGGCGGTTCTCGACAAAGCCTTAACAAAAAGGAAATACATTGCACACAGCAACAGCAAAAAATGAGCTTAAGAAGGTAAAGTGTACTTGGCCGGGCCCCAATTAGCCATGCTAGAGTACTGGGAAGAGAGGTTTGCATAAGCAGCGAGCATCATCTCATTACCAATTTCCTCAGGGTGATGACATACTGGAATAAGGCACGTACCTAACAATTCTTCAGCTGCTACAAAATCAGATAAACAAAAGTGGGTAACATTTGCTATTGAAGCCAATCTTTCCCATAGGTTATATGTCATTCGGGCCCGTAACGGAGAAAGCGCTCCTGAGCCGACCCCTACAGGAAACAGCAGGCACAAAAGGCATACAGTCAATACGGAATTAGCAGTAATTTGGGTGAGAATTGCCACAAACAAAGTCTTAGAAGTCTCTGGCTGTTGGTTTGCTGCCAGTCTTCGTTGAGCCGCGGCGACCAATGCTTTTACTGCTCCCCATGTCACGGGCTGGCTTGGGACGCTACACCTCCTCCGTTTCCATCCCGCCGTTGTTGACCTGGCAGGCACCGCGTTCTCCTCCAAGGTCAGCTGAAACTCCGGTATGGGGTTCGACAGCCCCTGGTGCCACGCCATGCTGTTTCAGTGCCGGTCACACACACCGAGCCGGAACCCACAACGGTCCTGCAGGGAGAAACACAGCAGCATATCCCCGACCCCAAGTGATTAAAGGTACTGGGCCCAACCATTGCGGATCGGGCAGCTGACGGTAATAGACACACGGTCTTTCCAGTACCTCGGACTTATGAAAATGCCAATCCATGGGGGTCTGCTGATCTGCGTTCAGCATTAAATTATTTAAAGTAAACAAAAGGATATGCAATAGTTGCTGAATGTCTCCTAAGGTTCGGAGACGCAGCTCCCCTTGTTTTAATTGTTTGTCGAGCAAGGTTTTTAGTGTGCGATTTGCACGTTCAACAATAGCTTGGCCTGTGGAATTATAAGGGATCCCGTGTTTGAGATGGACGTCCCATTGGGCACAAAAGGTGGAGAGGGCTGTGGAGCAATAGGCTGGGGCATTATCCGTTTTTATCTGGCTCGGGCGACCCATAACAGCAAAACAGGCTAGCAAATGGTGAATAACTTTGGGAGTGGCTTCCCCACGCTGTGGGGTCGCCCAGAGGAATCCCAAATAGGTATCAATGGAAACATCTAAAAACGAATAGGGGCGGAATTGTGGCACATGAGTGACATCCAGTTGCCACAGCTGATTCGCTGTGGTACCTCTGGCATTAACGGCATAAGAAAAGGTAGGGGCAGCAGCAGCACGGTGGGGGCAGGAACGAACAATAGAACGTGCATGATCAGCAGGAATGTGAAACTGTCGGGCCAAAACAGAGGCAGACTGATAAAAAAAGGCATGGCTTTCAATGGGGTCAGAAAAAAGGAAATTTACCTGACCACGTAACGCGCTATCAGTGCGCGCATTGCCTTCAGTAAGTAGCCCAGGCAGAGGGGTATGA
This sequence comes from Lepidochelys olivacea, assembly GCF_965140295.1. Classification (NCBI taxonomy): domain Eukaryota; kingdom Metazoa; phylum Chordata; order Testudines; family Cheloniidae; genus Lepidochelys; species Lepidochelys olivacea. The sequence goes on along the minus strand of NC_140415.1, from coordinate 79,076,311 downwards.
CTGCGAATATGAGCAACAAAATAAGGGAAATTACGAGTGGTGATGAGATACTGTAAGGACAAAAACAGGCGAAGAAGGTCCGCATCGACCTGAGGGGTAATGAGGGCAAGGGGTAAATGATCAATTACCTAATAAACATAATGCGTGTCCACAATCAAATTAAAGAGACAATCAGCAAAAAGTTGAAAGGCCAAAATAACAGCAGCTAGTTCCAAGGACTAGTAAAGTTCTCCAAGCGCTGTGCATGCAAATATTGTTGTACAAGTGAATGAAGCGCTTTCAGCTTTTCTAGGGGGAGGGGCCACTGGTCAATCCATACGGGCTCTAAGGATTGCCATACCAATGGTAATGCGGATGGCAAGGTGGGTGGGGGAGGATTTCGGGCCATTATATATTAATATCTAGGGTGGTGTACAGCTTTACAAGTAAGTCATGGCCCCAAATATTGAGGTGGACAGGGAGTACAACAGGGCGGATTGTAGCAAGGGCACGGCCTCCTGGTTTAGAGACCGTGACCCAAGACAAACTTTGGCGCCCGGGTTTGCTACCCCCGATCCCCCACAACTCTTTAGAAGGAACTGTTGGCCAACCGACCGGTCACTCCGGATCACGAATCACCGTAACGTCAGCTCCAGTGTCCACCAGCCCTGTAAAAGGAACATTATTTAAGAGAAGTGTTAACTGAGGTTTCGAGGGGTGGACCGACATTGTTGGAGGACGTGTTGTGAGTCAGCAACTGAGACAGCGTCGATCCAAAGCCGTTCCCGCCCCGGGCTCAATCCTCTGCGGCTGGCACCTGATAGGGGACTAAAATCAATTGCGCAATTGACCGTCCAAGCGGGAGCGACTGCGGACGATGGGTCCACACCTGAACTTTAATAACGCCGGTGTAATCAGCGTCAATGACCCCTGGGATGACAAAAAAACCCTGTTTCCCAGCATGTGAGCGAGGGAGAACCAGACCCACAAATCCGTCAGGGAGAGGTCCCGTCACCTGGGTAGGTATGGCGCAAACCTCCCCCGGCAACTGAAAATCAGCATCCTCCTGCATAATCAAATCAAGCCCTGCACTTCCGGCAGTCGCCGCCCTCATGGAGTCTACAGATTTTAAAGCAGAGGAACAGTTGTCTGAGTGGGAAACAACACTGTTTGGCCCGTTTGTCATGCTGTTTCCTGACCCGCTACGACACTGATTAGCCCAGTGATAGCTCTTCCAACACTTGGGGCACTTCTTTGCGTGGCGGGCGGGCGCCATCGATGAGCGGCACTCCCGCTGAAAGTGACCCTCCTTACCACAGCGGTAACAACGCTTCCCCTCCTTCCCGCTTTTCCGCAGGGCAGCGGCCAGAACTCCAGCTTTATGGGCTTGGGTTCCGATGTTTTGGCACGCCCGCAGCATGTCTGACAGCTCTAGAATTCCAGAGGCTTGTGCCGGCTGGAGAGCACGGCGGCAATCCTCGTTCGCATTTTCAACCGCCATTTTTAACAGAATCTCCTGAGCTGCCGCAGGGTTATCCACCTGTCGGAGGATAGCCTCCTGCAATCTGTTGGTAAAATCCATAAAGGACTCTGATGCACCCTGACGGATTCTGGCAAAGCTTTTGGTAGGCTTGCCTGAATCCGGGACCTTCCGGAAAGCATGCTGGGCTCAGGTGGAAATAATGGGGAAGACGGCCTGAGGGAGTTGAGACTGCATCTGAACGGTAGCAAACTGGCCCTCCCCTGCCAAATGCTCATAAATGACACCTTGCTCTCTATATACCTGGGCTTGGCGTTCCGCCATCTGCCGATACTCACTAAGCCAAATAACATACTGACTGGGCGTCAGCATCATGCACAACAGCGCCTTCCAATCTTCAGGGATCAGGGTGTACCCCATACCTAGCCCTTCAATGTGACCACTTACATACGTGCTAGTGAGGCCGAACTCGTGAATCGTTTTCTTTACGTCTCTGACCACCGAGTAAGGCAAACTGACCCAGTTTGCAACCTGGTTGCCCTGGCCATCATCCTGCCAGGTCACCGGACAAACTGAGACCAGATCAGCCAGCTGATCATTACATTCTCCAACAGATAAAAGGAATACGCTGGCTTTGTTTAACATTCTTATTTACCAATTTCTATCTACCGCATTCCTTGCTCTCGGGCCTTGAGCCCAGTCCTGGGAGACTTCCCACGGTTCATGTCATCTGGGCGAGATTCCAAGGTTCATGCCCTTGAGAAGAGCTGTGTGTGCACAGCTCTTATACAACACTCCGGGTGTGCCCTGAATGTTGCCAAGCGCATAAACCTTGTATGAATCCTACAGAGTAAGGAAATCGATTTGAAAAGCCCTTTAACTAGAAACAAAGGGCTTCAGCGTGTGGACGGGTGCAGGGTTAAATCGATTTAGTACTGCTAAATTCGACCTCAACTCCTAGTGTAGACCAGGGCTTAGTGACAATTTGCATAGCACTAACAACAAACAAAACAAATAGTTCATGTACAACCTCTAGCCTCGAATCTGTTCACATAAACTATTCCACAAATACTTGTCATTAAAACTATCTCTGGAGACATCAGGATTGGTTCATGAATAATGGGAGTGGGGGAGGAAGGACTAAATTCATCAAGATAACTTATTTGCAATGAATAATTGACCAGCTCTATTCATGTCTTCAAAGAGACATACTCTACAGCAATTGACAGTGCTGGAAATGATGACAGCCAGAAGATCAACACTGTGAAGCTTTGTCCTCTTCCCATGATTCAAACTTTTACATCTTAATGGAAATGGTATCTTAAATTATTGCAGGGCAGCTGATTGGAAGTTGTTGTACCTGTTTTCAAAATGTTGTAAGTAAAAATTGATGTGATTTTGAAAATGGAAAACTATTGTATGACTCTTTAGCATCGAGAGAGCTAGCTGGACTATGGCCATAAACTGCATTTATTTGAGTCAATCTTGCATTAATCATTGTGTCTTGAAGATTATATTTCATGTTTTTTATTTAGTGGTTCATATATTGTAAAAAGTGCCTTTAAGTGTTTTGAGGAAACACATTAAAATCCACTGTAATGCCTAGGTGTCTGAAAATGTTAATATATGGGAGATACATTTGCCTTTGCAGTTTGAATACTCAGGAAGAGGGTTTTTTTTTTAAATTTGATCACTGAGGCTCCATAACATCTGAGGATTAAATTTATGAGGCTACTTTTCAATACCTTCCAAAATATGAATGTGTATTTTTCAATCACTCAATTGGTAAATATGAGTTTTAAGAACTTTTCCATCTTGAAGCTATATAAGTGATTTGCCACCTTTTTGCTCCAACAGAAGGGCTAGTAAATTAGCTGAGCTGTTTTCTGATACATATATTAACTACCAGAATTAAAAAGTCTGTCTTTTATGAAGAAAAATGCAAATGTCTGTTGTTCTCTCTGCATTATTCTGTGATGGTGATTATTAATGAGCCTCAAGCCATAGAAGGTTCAGATCAGCTAAACATCCACATGTTTGGATGCTTTATCCATAATTGATCTGAACATTTTTTGTCCTGAAATACATCTGGACATCTCACAACAACAGAATTTCTTTTGAATTTTCCAGTCTTTCCTTCCTGGATCTGACAACCTTTCCCTTGTAAATAACTCTTTCTCATGGGAGTAGTTCTATTGCAGCCACAAGACTACTCATGTGAGGTAAGGATTTACACCTGTGAATAAAGGTGGCAGAACTGGGCCCTTAATTTGAGTCAAGGTAAAGGAAAATGTGGGGTGGGAACCTTCTCTGCTAAAAGCAGAAATGTATTTCCCCCCTCCTTTCTCTCGGGTGGGTTAGCAGTGCTCCCTCCAAGCTTCCCCAGCTCCTTGGCTGGTGTGGTGAGAGCTCTCCTTCCTGTCTGAATCTACTTTATCCACTGTTGGGGTCCAACATGGTGTGAAAATAGTTTTTATGGTCCAGGCCAGATTGTGCAGAGGCACACAAAGATTGATGGGGTCGAATGAGTTGGCATTCTTTCTTGCCAAACTGGTAGAGCAGTGCTGTCATGAAAAGTGCATTGAGAGCACTCCTCTGCTGGCCCCATGACTAGAACTCCACTTTATTCTTCTCATTATGGAGATCACTGGAGGCTTGTTGCAGGGGAGCTGGGGGAATGGAAGATTGTGGGAGCTGAGCAGAAGCAGAACAAATAATAGATAGATGGGGATTTCAATCCTCATTTCATGGAAACTCAGCCTCTTTAAAACGTCCATAGTTTTCCTAAAACAAAACGTCTCAAACATTTCTCTGTAGTAAGTCTTGAACTTTATAAGAGGTATTTGTATCATTGCTGGCCCTGCTGTGGTGCTGAGCAGGGTTGAATTCTGCTCTCATATAGAAGGGTATTTCTGATAGCAGCATATCTGTGATCGGAGCACACAGTGCCACTATTGCAATAAGACGGGCTGCTGTGTGAAGTTGCCCAATATCCTGTGATACCCCATTCAGTGCCAGCGTCTTGTGGGGGCCTGTGAATATTGTCATTCACAAATATTAAAACCAACTGCAGAAGGCTAAGCAATTGGCTTCTGTATGGTTTGGGTTTTGAGCAAAGGTTTTGTTTTGTTTTTTATTCTCTCCAGACTAGTTTGTCCATCTCTAGTAATTATGTGCAGTGGGCCATATCCTGCAGCTTTTAGTCTTTACTCAGGCTGAATGCCCACTGACTTCAGTAAGAGTTGTGCCAGGATAATGACTGAACCAAGGACTGCAGGCTTTAGCTTGCCTGTCTTGCATGCCATTTAGATATGACTTCCTATATAAATATCTCAATTTTTTCTTTAAATAAAAACATATAAAAGTAGAAGGAAGATAATAATTTATGTGGAATGACTGAATAAAATAACCACCTTTCACACTTGTTCATTTATTTTACAGCAAGACAAAGGCTAGGATATTAACCTTATTTGCAAATAAATAGCGTACATAATATATTGGGAGTGGGCAATAGATAAACAAGATCTGGCTGGGCATGAAGTTGAGTGAATACACAGGAAGTGTTTAGTTCTTTCTCCAGACCAGGAACAGGACCAGACAAATATATGACTCTGACAAATATCTATGTAGGTGGATGGTGATGACCGAATTAATTACTTTCATTAGAATTATGTGTGTTTTGCTGGGCAGGTGACTCATAATGTATTGGGGTGCATTCTTTTCACTACAGATTAAATGAGAGGACTGTCAGGGAGGCTGCATGTTTATGGCCCTGTGCAACCTTGGTCTCACTCTGAATCAGTGGAGTTTCATGAAAGATTAAATCAGTTCTTAGAGCCTGGAACTGAAATCATCATTGTCTGCTGGCCCATGGAAGCTCCATAGTCTAATGAGCTCTGCAGCCATGAAGGATGTTCTCTATTAATACCTATCTGAATGATCATAATATAGCCTCATGCCACCGTTCCTTCCCAGGTGCAGACATAGATACATTTCAGAGGTGTCATTTCAGAATAATCTGAGAGGAAGGAGGAAGAGGGAAACACTATGTCAGAATATAGAACATTCTCTGACCCAAAAAGCATCATGAATGAGAAAAACTAGGCAATTACTGCTTTCCTAAAGACTGCACCCAAAGCCCGGGGCAGGCAAAAAGTGGAAGATATAATGGAGCATATAGATCTATGAAAAGTCTGGAGGGTGGATGGGCAAACGAACTTCGGGGGGAGGGGGAAGGGGGCAACTGCCTCCCTTCTCCATAGCAAATGAGGCCCTAGACACCATTCAATCCAGTCACTATGTGTTAGAAGCAGTGAATGATTTAATAGCTCCTGCTAGTGTGATATAGGCATGGAGGCAGATAGAGACTGAGGAGAAGATGAATGTGAGAAGTGGGGTTCTAATTTACTGGAATTCTCTTCAGCTGGCCAGCTTTGCAGCTCAGTCTAATGAAGTTTTCTTGGGCTGACCAATCCAACTAGAGGATATTTTTGGCTGCATCTCCTCTTTAGAATATACTGCAGAAACCAGAAAAATTACAGCTGGCAAAGCCTTATTATTTCATTTAGTCGGTCTGCCTGGCACTGCAGGATTGTTCACTAGAGTATGTTTTTAAAGTGTTTATAATATAAGCGAGAGCTGGCTTTAAAAAAAAAACAAGGAAATTGTTTAGTTAAAAAAAAATTGTCCCTGGTTTGGTTAAAAAATGTCAGAATTCAAACATATTTGACCTGTCCAATATAATCTGTATATTTGTACCTACAATAGACCATTACCGTATACTGTTATCTTTTACAATGGTGCATAGAAAGAGGGTTCTGAAGCTTCCACATGGGAAAGTATATTTTAGATGTTGCAACATAGTTGTGTGATGGAGCATCATAATGGCATTGAATCTTCCCATTGTGGTATCCTAATGTAGCATCACATATTCATATAGTAACATGATGTGAAAATGCCATGTTGATGTAGCGCTACAACATCACAATGTGGCAATATTATTTAATATGCACAGTGCAGTAGCATCTAGAGGCCCCAGTCTCGTATCTAGAGATATATATGAAGATGCAATCCCTGGTCCAAAGAGTTTATAAGCTATAATTATAGAACAACTTCTGGTACAGCTCAGGAGGCTGGGGGCACAAAGCAGGCTGGGCATGTAAAGGGCATACGTGTCCCCTACCACAACTTTGAGCATTTCCAATGGACTGTTCTGGCAGCTGGAAATCAGCTGACCACACCAGCACTTCAGCGTGACCCGAGGAATGAAAGTGTGATTGGAGCAGAGGGTCTAGACCCTCCGTCTGCCACCTCCCAGACAGGTGCCCTAACCATAGGACTACAGTCATTTCCATTTTCTCCTTCTATCTCTAGCTCAATGACTGTTTAATTATTTATTCATAGTGGAACAGCTGCAACAGGACAGACTAAGGGAGGCCCCTGTGCTTCCCCCATCAGAATATCCCATAACTCCACAGTTAAAGCACTCTCCTCAGAGGTGGGAGACCCCTCTTCAAATCATAGAATATCAGGGTTGGAAGGGACCTCAGGAGGTCATCTAGTCCAACCCCCTGCTCAAAGCAGGACCAATCCCCAATTTTTGCCCCAGATCCCTAAATGGCCCCTCAAGGATTGAACTCACAACCCTGGGTTTAGCAGGCCAATGCTCAAACCACTGAGCTTTCCCTGCCCCACAATCCTTTCTTCCTCTCTGGCAGAGTGTGGGGAATTGAACCTGGTTCTCCCACAGTGCAGGTCAGTGCTCTAACCACGGGGCTAAAAGTTATAAGGTGGGTGTTGTCACCACAGCAACACTGTGAATGGGACCTGATCTGGTAAATGGTCCCTGAGCATGCCTACCAGATTGGGCCCCACACACAAAATAGGCAAGCCCTGCTCTTTTCTCCTGGTTTATGTATCGCTCTGGGCCATAGGTGGGACATAGGCATCTGAATACCTAGAATCAGGGAGCCGCGCACATGCTCAGAGGCACCTAAGGAACTCTTATTCTAAAAATTTAGGTACTGAGTGAGTTTAGGCACTTACAGAGATGGGGGGGGGGCGGGTGTTGGGGATTGCAGTGGAATCTGAATCAGGGACTTTGGTGCTTAACCTAACCTTTAGACACCAACATATCTTTGCAGATGTGGGCCAAAGTGTTTTTTCAAACTTCATTAACCTGTGTGATATTTTTACAGCAGGTTAAATTCAAATAATTAGCTGAGTTCTTTTGGCACCACATTTTCACCCCCACCACATTTACCTGTTCATAGCTGCCTGGAAAGGAAACAGAGTATAAAAATTGTCAGTAGTTGCTAGTATTAATTTCTCTACCACATCTGGTATTGCTTAATGTTATGCATAGTCTCTTAGCAGAGTCATTTTCCTTTCTACAGTACCAAATGAAACATACTGCTTATAATTTGTTTCCACTCCCTTTCAACTTTTTTGCTTTCTTTCTTTCTTTAAAACTTGGAGGAAAATAATGAAAAAAATTTCTTCTGTGTTTTCTTTTTAAGTTTCTGTAACAAGCAGATTAATATAAAAACTTAACTTGTTGGAAGGAGAGGCATATGTTTTGTCATGATTTTGCCAAATCGTGTTTTTCCTTATGAAAAGCCTGTAATAATCATCAAATACTGGATATAGATCATTCAGTTAGGAAACAAAATACGTCAGGTGCATGCCTCAGTGTTCTGACAATTTTACAGACCAATCCAACTTTGTTGTTGTGGCTCTCAACATTTGTCAAAGAATTGTTCATTGTGTGTATAGCCTTTTATCAAGGGAACTAAAGGCCTGATTCAGGAAAGAGTCCCTATTTGGGAAGGGAAAACCTTAAGGATGTTGTTAAGTCTCATTGAAGTCAAATGGATTTTAAGCATATGTTTATATGCTGTCCTGAATGGAGATGGACTTACACATGTTTATGTGCCTTCCTGAATCAAGGCCTAAAGGCATCAGTAAATACCTGCAGTAACTGCACTGGGCAGGACTTGTTATTCAGTTTTGACCTGTTTTTGTTGTTGTTGTTGTTTTTTAATTTTATTTTTAATTTAAAATGCAACTGATTTTAGGAACCAGCCAGAACTTGTAGCTGAGCTGACAACCAGTGGATGAAATCTACAAAATGAAACTTTTAATAGGACAGCTCAAGGGATGGTTGGTTAAGGAACTGAGCCAATACCCATTTAAGTTAATAAGAGGACCTCCGTGACTTCAATAAGCTATTGATTAGGCCTACAATGATATATTTCTCTCACATCTCCTTTAAAAAATGTCTCCTGTCTAAATTTATAATCTTTTACTCTCTCTACATATGGAAGAGCTTTACACCCCCAATCCCTGCCACATTTCATCCAATCATTTATATTTTTCGTAGCAATTCTCTGCACCTTTTCTAGTCATGCTGGGCCTTAACACTCTGAGAAAACAGTTCCTTTTTTTCTATAATGTATAGGCCAAATCCTCAGCTGGTATCTATATCAGAGTTGTTCTTTTGGCCCTATATTTTGATCTATAGGCAGCAAGAAGCGGGTACTTTTAGGGTTTTGAATTGCTAGCATCTTTCAAAGTGGACTTTGAGATAAGAAGGATTAAAGAATAAGTTACACTCATACGTTCATACTGTGTTTGTGGCCCAAAAAACAGGCCTCTTCTGTGCAACTTGGGAAGCAAATGAAAGCGCGTGGAAGAAAAATTATTCCACAACACAAATAGGAGCCATATCTCACTAATTAATCCCTTTACTTCTGTCTTCCTTCACTGAATGTTAGAAATAGCATTAGAATAACCTTATTAGGGAGTGGGGCTATTTGAGATCAGCTTTCCTGGCAAAGATGAACTGCACTGCAGGGAGGCAGATATACCACTCCTCAGCATCATGGCTGAGTGATTTACTGTTTGTAAGAAAGTGTCTGAGACTTGTTTATTTTGATGGTTAATTTTCTGTAAAAGAGAATTTTAGCAAGGAGACATGACAAATAATTCTGCAGTCTGCTTCTTATTCAAATTCATGTCTTTACATTTAAAAGTTCAGCTGCAAAGCCAAAATGAAAATTGAGTTAAGCCTAGATTTCTCCGCTGAATAGCCCCACTGTAGGAGCATTCAGTACAGGACATTTATAAATTCTTTTTAATCTGTGAAGTCCTCTTGCTACTTCCTGGTTCACTGCAGATATCCCATAATGCATCATTTGGTGATATGACAAATATGAGAAATATTAGTGCAACCATTGAATCCATTGTATTTGTGATGTCACTGAATGATGCACTATGAGATAGCTGCAGTAAACCTAGAGGATTTCACAGAGGAAAAATAATGTTTAAAAAGATTAGTTGAAATGTATTTCTGTTCTGAATGTCCCCTAGAGCCTGGTTAGTGTGGAAATTCAACCCATATATATATATGGGCTAAACTCTATTTTTAGTTCATCTTTAAGTCCTGAAGAGCTTAGGTGGTTCAGCAGAGACTGCAACTTGATTCCTGTACAATAAGCTGTGCTGTGCACCTGTAGGTCATTCCAAGAGAGGGCAAGGCAGGTATGAATCCATGTAGTAATCTTCACAATATTGCTACCAAACATAAGCAACATCTACACCATGATTTTAGACCTGAATTTGTCTTTGCTTCACACTGATCTTGTGATACATCTCGCTTTTTTTCCAGTAAATTACTGACTTCATATATGATGAATCATGAAACTCAGGCTGTACTCAACACCATTGGTTCTAAAAAAGTTTACAGGGCATTGTTGAAAGTTCATTGTAATTTTGTCATGTCTGTTACTGGGCTATTTTCCCCACATTTGGGCCTCAGCAAGTTTGGAGACAGGATCTCAAACAATGTCCCTATGGTCTGTAAGTCTCTTTCACCTAAATGAATAAACAATGGAATATAGAAGGGAGACAGTCACCACATAGGACAGTGGTCATCCGTACATATTTCAAAGTTTTCTTTAGATGATGAAGCTCAGTATTTAGATGATGAAGCTCAGTAAGACTGTACTTACGGTAGGGAATATACTAGACAACTGAGGTAATGTAATCTAAGGCAATTTAGGGTTTTTAACAGTGTGTGCTGGATATGTGCTGCCACCTCGTCTATAAAAGCAAAATACAATGATGGTAACAGATTATCTATTGTACTTACTGACACACTATTAGTACTGTGTTAATGCATAGCATTATCTTTCCTCAGAGGGCTAAGTCACTAACTGTGGAACAATAGTGGATCCTTTGTGAAATATTTTCCATAATGCATAATATGCAGCCCAGGAAAAATGCTTCACTAATTTCAACCACACTATATTTTAAGGAGGAAAATACAATCCATTTGGGGGGTTAATGAAGCCTGCATGGAGTTACTATAATAAAGGGGTCTTTGATAGAATTAAACTGGTGTTATTTGTTGGCCTTCCCAAGACTGCCTGTTCCCACAGACACGGCAGAAACACCATCATTAGTAATGCAGCCATACAGATCTCATTGATTTGCAGTGTGTGGACTAGGAGATAATAGGGAACATTTGAATGGCTGTGCTCTCCGCTGTCACAAATGTAGCAATAGCCACTGGAGTCAGTGCATGTCAACCTCACTGAGACAAGGGAATAACCTTTGGTAACCCTGACTCATGTCAGGTGTCTGGTGTCAGGAATAAAGACCAGTCTCTTCCTATATATGACAGTATCCCTATTACAGTGGATTATTGACTAGCAAAGTATTGCCTGGTCATTTGTATGATTTCTAAAAGCTTGGTTTAGGGTGTGTGTGTGTGTGTATAACACAGCCCACAGTTAAAAATATTTCCAGAAACCAAAAGCTATAAAAATGAAATAAAATAACTGTTTCTTCTAGGCAGGGACAATGTCAGAAAAAAACATAAAGGAACCTGAAGTGCTGCTAATCATTCTGTTTCTGGTACTGTGAGGTGGTCACCATCACAATGGTCAACACTGAACAAGCAGCTGATTGGGTAAGTGCTGGGTCACCCAATGACCCACTGACCAAATAGGATACAAAGCCCACTGCTCAGGATTTCCAAAGTTTATAATTCACATAGACGAGATGTTGTTATATAAACCTTGCCAAGTCTATAGGGCCTTTTAAATTCTCAAATAAGAAGCCTAAGAAATTTATGGCAGTGTTGCTGGATGTAGAGGCCAAGTAAACTTGCAATGTTGATCTTAGTTGTGTTTAAATTTCGCCTGCCTTCTAGCACTTTGAGCAGTAGTGGAAAGAAATCATTTACTCATAGTGGTATTAAGCATTTAGAAACACAGGGGTACCATGCACGAGCATTAAGAACATAATTTATGTTGCATATGTGGTCTCAGAACTGGTGGTGGGTACATTTTCGCTGAAACATTGTTCATCTGTAGTGACATGGGTGGCATAGAAACCAAACATCGTCCTAATGGAACGGACAGAATGGAATGCAGTGCCAATTTTCCATTCATCACGTTTTGAACCAGGTTACCTATTTTAAAACAGTGAAAACAAAAGAAAAAAAGTTTGCTTTTTTGAAGATTTTATTGCTGGTGAACACACAGTTGTCATTGTTGCATGACTGGAATTTAGAGGACTTTGTTTATCTTTATTTATGTCTTTTCTTTGTGGCTTGATTTGGTATGGAATGCAGTATGTGGACCTGCCTCTTCCTGTTTTTTTTTTATTCCTCTGCAAGTTTCAGGTTTAAGAAAAGAATCCAGTTAATTTGGGATCCAATCAAGGATTATAGTTTATAAATATAAATTGGAACCCCAAATAAAACATCCAGAACAAAACACAGTGTAATAATAATCTCTCAAAATACAGTATACATTGGACTGAATCTTTAGAAACAACAAAAAGCCTATCCACCTCACACGGAACAATTTTGGTTTGAAGAAGCTTATTTTTATTTCTTCATGACGCATTTCATTTCAAATGTACAGGGAAGATTGTTTAGAAGGCCATAAGTACTATGGTGTGTGAGAACAGCAGTGAGATGATCTACCAAGGGAAAGAGAACCTTGATTTAATACAAGATAAATGCAATACAGTATATTAAACCTAGAGACAAATGAAGGACTTATTTGTGTGATTTTGTGATAAGTGATTTTAATGAAAAAATTGTATGATTCATACATATCCTTCCTCTGAATACCCTTAATTTTCTCTGATATAAGGTTGCTTTTTTACTTGACTTTTTATCTTCCTCCTCCCACCAATCTCTGTTTTTCCCCCATATGTATAACTTAGTTATTTAGAAGATGAAAAACTTCTTAAAGATCTTTAAGAAAGGAAAAAATGCATAGACTGTATTTTTCTAGCACATAAATTATACAGTAGAATAAGACTGTAGGCTATATTGGGATTCTGCTTGTTAAGAAAATATATTATTAAAAAATAGTATTTTTAAAATTAATAGTTTTAGTCACTTAAAACTTGCCTGTGTCTTTAGTCAAATTAGATTTACTTTTCTCATGTTTGTAATCCATCTGTTAGAATAGCTATACATCATAATCAGTTCCCTATAATGACGGTAGTGAAGAGGTGGTTTCTGTGCAACTATGTATCTTTTTCTTTTTTTTCTCTCTTTATTTTATTTGTTTTATTTTTATTTCACCACATTTTTAGTTGGTGTAGCTAGATCTTGCAAATTGCTGTCTGAGCACTATGTGAATTCTTGGAACAAAAGCTGCTTAGAGGACAAATTGCTCCTCCCCAGCTCTCCAAAAAGGTTCAAATCATGTGGTTCACTAAAGGGCAACCTAATTTGTGGGATATGTAGTTTTTCTCTTGATGGAGTTTTAGCTGAAGGGTTTTTACAAACTGAGATCTAATGTTTTTCTTTCTTTCAGTATAGCTTTTAATATTAGTTAATCACATCAAACACAGTCCAGTTTGTTAAAACACATGATTAGGGTTAAAAAGTATGATATGGATTCATTGTATTTTATATGTGTGGTTGAATGTCCTTTCAGAAAGTTCACTGCACACATCCTTTGAAGGAGAGCACTATGCCTGCAAAAATAGGCCAGCGAGACAAGAAAAAGAAGGGTTTGGAAAGGCTATGTTTATTGATCAATAAATCACAGTCACTATAAGTGACCTGCTGACTTCAAGTTCCTTAGGTCAAGGAACCCTTTGCTATTCTGCAACTTCACCTCTTTGCTGAGCCTCTTAATCAAAACTGTAAAGCCAGAAAGAACGTCGAACAATCAAGACTTGGACGATTGGATTGGTTATTTTAAATGACTAAACCTCTGTTGGTGACAGAATTTTGTGGATAGATTTCATCTTCCCAGACATTACTAAGTGGGTTCACTATTTTTGTGAAAAATGAACAAAGTCTTTTTAAAAAGAAGCAAGCTTTCAAAGACAAATCAGTGATTAGGAAGAAATACGTTACTGAATGTATGTACAATTGCTGCAGGGGATAATCAGGTATGCAGTAACAACTCCTCCCTCATCAGCATCACTAGAGAATCATTTTTAATGGCACTACACTATGAACACATAAAGGCTATGGTATGTGTCCATCTTTGTCCTAATTCACCCTGAGAATTTTATGCTAGGGTAAATGAGTGATAACTGGTATAGCTAGTTCACTGCCACTTATTGTTGCTTAAAGCATTTTTTTTAAATGAGCAAAGTCCATAAAGAAGCATTTGTTGTCCAAAATAAAGATACTTAATGGGAGGGGGAAAACCTGTAAAGCTTTACTACTGAAATGCACCTAGAAGTAATAGGGGACAGTGAAGTAGATATGAGTTTGCCCTGTGATTTAGCAGCAAAAAAGTCAATGTATTCTTGGAATGCAGAGTATGATGCCATCAGAAAGGGATGGTTCAGGAGCAACCACGGCAAGGTTATTTAATTCTGGGAACATCTATACCAGAAAATTACTGGCAAATTGAAGGGAGGGAAATGTTCACCAAAAAATTACCTTTTTTGTAGAAATTTTTCAGTTTTCACCAACCAAAACATGAAATTTTATTTACTGGAATTTTTTGAGTTTGGCTTTTTGTTTTCTGACAAAACCCCTCAAAATTTCAGAGGTTTTTTAAAAAAAAAAAATAAGAAAAATCATTGTAGTGAAATTTTCCGAAGGGAAAACAATCATTTCCCAACCAGCTCTTCCTTTTTTGGGATTACCCACAGACCAAGGAAAAGCCTGTGTCAGAGATTCCTACCTGCAAGCAGTGCACACCTTCAGCACATCGATTGTTTCAAAACCTGAGCTAGGCACACCAGTTAGCTTCTTTCTTTCTTTTGTTAGTAGACTGATCACATTCTACTGCAGCATTTAAACTGAAATGTTGTGCAGTGCTACAGCAAACTCCTGCAGAGAGGCTTTCCCCTTCTATTCCTCAAAAGTAACTGATATTTGGGGCACTTCCACAAAAGCACATAGATATTTCAAATGCAAAGGTGTTGTCTTTCCATGGGACACAGTAGCACAGACTTGTAGCTGAGGCTTTGAAATTGTGAAGGGCTGGAGCAGATCTCCTTAAAGTTGTCACAGTAAGGCCAGATGCTCAACTGGTGTAACTCAGTGTAGTTCCATTCACTTCAAAATAGTTACTCTAATTTATACCAGTTGAGAATCTGGCCCAGTGTGTGTCTCTTAACTACAAGGTATGATGGGTACACAATGTAGAAAACAGGGACCACAGTTAATGATGGTTTGGATTACTTTAATGTGCATTTTTGTACCCTCTATTGTATTTTCTAAGTTCATCCTTCAATTTCCCAGCTTTGTAATGATTTTTAATACTTCATTAACACCAGAAAACAATTGCAACTTGTTAGAAAGCTAAAAAAAAAGAATTCTGCTAAATAAATTCACAGTAAAAGCTACCGTGCTTTGTTCATCAGAGGTGCAAACTCTGCAATCTAAATTACTCTGGGCTCCCTGAAAAAATCCAGACCTAAGCCTCTGCATGACATTTGAATCATGTTCATGAAGGCCTAGGTTATGGAAAAGAAAATGAAGTCCAATGATCCACTGTAAAACATAAACAAGGGCAGATTTTTTTCATAGCCACATGCATACTCATTTGAAGAAACTTGAGAAAGAGACATTGATTGAACATAGGAGTGTGGAAGAGGGGTGTGAAAGAAACAAAAGTATAATGGATGGGAGTGGTGAGAGCAGAGAGAATTGGGGCATGAAGAAAGAAAAAGGACTAATTCCCTAAAGATACACTGCCAAAAATCAACTGCCACAGCTGCTAGCCTGGAGAAGAGGACATCTAGGGAAAAGCGACCTGTCTATAAAGGGTTGCCGATGATAGGCTGGTCTGGCTTGCGGAAGGATGATTGTGGAAGGCCACTGAGTATAGAGACCTGGTTAAAACAAGACTAATTACTCCACAACAGAAAACATGATTTGACAAAGTGACTCTCAGAGGTGAGACTTGAAGGGTGAAGTGCAAATATTTTGAGATCCCAGAAAACAAATGTCTATACCTAATATACAGACCTATGTAGTCATTCCCTTTTGTTTTTCCTCCTGCCCTGGAGTTAGTTCCAGCTGTTTTTCAGATCCAGTTTGCCTGCGCTCAGGGCTGGCTCCAGGCACCAGTGTTCCAAGCAGGTGCTTGGGGTGGCGGTTAGAAAGGGGCGGCAGTGTTTCCGTGGAGGCGGCAATTCTGCGGCTTCTCCTTTTTGCCATCCACGGCAGCAGTTTTTTTCACTGCTTGGGGCAGCAAAAACTGTAGAGCCGGCCCTGGCTCTGCTGTAGTCAAAAGGGAAAGCAAGTCTTAAGTCTCATCTGTTTGCTGCACCCACATCTGCCAAAGGCCAGCTCCGTGTAAGTTTCTTTTTCACTCTTAGCTGGTTCTCAATCTACAAAAATGCTCGAGTGTTAAGAGCAAGTGGGTTACCAAATGTTTGTTTATATCCAATAAAATAAATAGATGACTATTCTCTGACAATTAAAAATAGGTTTAAAATACATAATTGATCCTGTCATCTGTTGTTATAGGGTATGTCTATGTTATAGGGTACGTCCCCCCACCCAAAAAAAAAAATGCACAGCAAGTCTTAGCATCTGGGTCTACTGACGTGGGTTCATGAGGCTTGCACTATTAGGCTAAATATAGCAGTCTACACATTCCCACTCAGGCTGAAGCCTGGGCCCTGAAACCTAGTGAGGAGGGAGGGTCTCAGAGTCTAGGTTCCAGCCCAAGCAGGAATATCTACACCTGTATTTTTAGTTGCATGGCATGAGTCCCACGAGCCCCACTCACTGGACCTGGGCTCTGA
The DNA here is from genome assembly GCF_965140295.1 of Lepidochelys olivacea. NCBI lineage: Eukaryota > Metazoa > Chordata > Testudines > Cheloniidae > Lepidochelys > Lepidochelys olivacea. The sequence continues at coordinate 79,059,597 of NC_140415.1, read as the reverse complement.
GACTTGCTGCCATGGTATTTCCCCCCGCCAGTATAGATGTACCCATAAAACCACACGCCCAGAACCTGAGTTCCTTTTCTCAGACAGCTCCCCTGACTTTAACATAGAAGATAATTATTTCTTCTCATTTAGTCTGTTACTAAGCTACAAACAGTTCAAAATGCCTAATCATCAGCCTGCAATCTCCATCCACAATGAGACCCCATGTCATGGTCAGTGAGAGCTGGACCAGAATTTCTTTTGAAACCTTATAGTGCGGCTTATTGACAAAAGGTTATAGCCAACTAATTGACTTGCAGTTGAATATTAGGAATGGGCAAGAGACCAAATAACCAAGCTCGGCCAAATCATCTAAAGAAAAAGCAGTTGGTACAGGAAAGAAAGAGTTAATACATCACCAATCCTTCCCAGGAAGTGAAGTCTCTCTGTGTGTTCAGTTCACCTTACACAGAAGATGTCCCCTTAAACGAGCCATCTTTTATAGGATGGGTGTCTACAAGTTACAGAGCACTGTTCACATCACTTTAAAATTTAAGTTTAACTAGCCAGCTTGTGCCAGCTTTGCTTTTGGTGCTACCCCGTACTGTCCCAGCTTTTGGTTGAACATTAAATTCCATATGTTGAGGGGCATGAAGATACTCCCTAATACAGAGCATTCATAACTCTTATAATTATTTCCTTGTACCACGTTAGTCCTTTGTTTCATAGCACTCATCCATCTAGCGCTTGACAGTTTTTATATTTGCTTAAGCCAAGTACTGAGCTATACTTGTCCTGGGGCATGATGCAATATATGTCTGCACATAAGTGAGCAAGAATAAGCCTAGTACAATTTAACATCATTACCCAATGCACATATGTTACATTAATACCATGTGTATAATATCTATTAATATGGTCTGTGTATAAGTGTGTGAATATATCCTGTATCTGTTGGCTAACAGTCCCCTGCTTGTCAGGGTGATACTTTAGCCAAATTAATATATGAAGCAAAGGTAAGGGCATTCATGTGAGATTTCCACTGTTTTAGCAAACTGTGTAAGTGGCAATACATGATTAATACAATTAAAAATAATACTCCTTGTAATATAAGCATAACTTTAAACATAACTTCTATCCAAGTATGGGAAATTATTATTTCCAGATTGCCGTCATGGATAAGGTTGTCCAAAACTTGTTCTGCTTTAAGCATGTAATCTGAAAAATATGAGTCGCTTTTCCTTTTAATAAGGTTTTTAAATTTAAAGTTAGTGCATCCATATGCATGTTAAAAACTGGCACATATTTTTGACTTCATCCTGGTGCTTGGGCTCACTTTGAATCATGGATTTATTTTGAAAAAACTGAGATCTGTTGAGATAGTAGAGTAAAACTTTTACAATACTATGTACATAAGGAGTAAAACAAATTTGGGCTAGTAACATTAGCGACAAGGATTCCGTACACCATTTTTTTTTATAATTAGTCACTACACAATACTGTGTAGCCATGTTAGAGGTCACACTCATTGCTGGTATCACCACTTGGTATGCTTCACAGGGCAGGAGCGAGAATGGGCTAATTTTCCTGTTTTCTTGTACTGGTACAGACCTGCATGGCACAGACTAGACTAGTGCTGTCAAAGCCATCACACTGGTACAGGTAGCCTCCTGGCTGGCTCAACCCTATTCAGAAAAGTGTGTAGCCAACTAATTGACCGTACTTGTGATTCAATATTAAGACTGTTCAAGAGCTCAAATAACCAAGCTCAGCAAATTCATTGTCTAAAGTCAAAGAAATATAGGAAAGAAAGCGTTAATACATAACCAATCTTTCCCAGGAATTGAAGTCTCGCTGCATATTCAGTTCACCTTACACAGAATATGTGCTTCCCTGGTTGATTGTTGAACATTTGCCAGCTGGCTTACTCCTGTTTGCCCTGGACATACAATTTCCTGAAGCTGAGTGGCAATACTATCAAGGACTTCTTTAAAGCTATCTGGTAAAGCTGTCTTAGCTACAGCTCATGGGAGAACTTTCTTTTATAAGTGGTGCAGCTTGCCATAAGATCACACTCAACTAGCATCTAGAGTTATAGAATCTCCTCTGTGCGTGTGCCCTACATTTTGTGCCACAGAGGTTTAATGTTTTAATGCATGACCTTGGTATCACAGGATTATTTAGTCTCCCATCCTGCCTTACTCTAAATCCTACTATAAAATTTGTATTCCTCTAGCATTACTTCATAGGCATTACCTGCCTGGAGAACTTGGTCCCATTTTTAGGCGCTGAATAGCGTCCCTGATTTCCTCAGTAGAGTTATGCAATCTCCTAAAAACATAAGTAGGGTCTCTCTCTGTGTCTGGTGAGCTGTATGGACCAGCAAGTCCTAGCATACTATTATCTGGGTTATCCCTTTCCCTATTTGAGGCTGCCTGCTTAGCAACTTCTCTAGGGGGACCCTTCAGGTCTGTGTTGCTGAGTTTGATACATCAGTAGTGGAGTTAGTTTCCTGTAGATGCCATTTTCCAGGTAAACTACGGAATGGACAGTAACCAACTATACTGCAGTGTCAGTATCTAATATTGGTACTGACACCGTAAAAGAAATATACATAGAACCAGACACTAAGCAAGGTTGTTTTGAATAACATAAGCCTTAAATAGGATGCAGTGGTCACTGATCCCAAATTACGAATTGTGCTAGAGAATTTAACACCTTCCCAATCCACTTTAGTTTTTGCTATACATGGAGGACAATGCGATCTACCTAATTGTTCATCATTAATAAGGGCTGGCAATTTTTTTCAGTATTCTCTAATGAACGGGTTACAATGGGTAATGCATAATTCCCATAAGCAGTGAAAATAACTTCTCTAATTTCTTGATTTTTCCATTACCTTTTTATTATTTATTTGTTTCAATTATTTGGTTGCTTTTCTATTAGCCCTAGAATTGATCTTCCAGTTCACAGCTAAGCTACGCCGGGGTGGGGTGCGAGTGTCATACCTATTCTTTGGTTAAACTTCAGTCCCTGAAGCTCTCAGACCAGCACCTAAAATAAATTCATTAAAGGAATTAAAGAAAAAAACTGGGAGCACTGCCTGCTAAGAGACCTGAGACTCACCCCCACTAAATAACTCACAAGAAAGGGAGTGAGGTGGACCTAGGAATCTACCTTACATGTCTTATAAGGCTATCATTAGATCATCAGCCCAAAGGGCTCCCTCCCACCTCGCCTTTTAAACATTTGTGTCTCATTAGCTCATGACAGATTACACAGGGTGGGGAATATAATCTCATGCATCATGACCCAATATAATTTCTTGTTTTAAAGAAGTTTTCTGACATATATAGAAAATTTGCCTTGGATGATTGACTATCCATGCTACTTGCAAATCAGCAGGCAGCCTGCTGGCCAATTACCTGAGTATTTTCTCAAGTACAGTAGTTTTGCACAATTATTCTACTGGGGTGGTTCTGCTGCTTACATAAAAGGTCATATAACATGAAAAATAACAAAAACTGACATTTTTCTCATACTCAAGTGGTATTTTTTCAAGTGGAACAAGGGGGACTTAGTGAAATAATCATTGCTTTTTGACATCTATGACTGCAGTGAAATCATATTACAAAAGGCACAGAAGGTCTATTGCAGCAGACCATGGTTAGTGCTTTAGAAATATTTTAAAAGACAGATCAGATATCAGATAAACTTGGAGCACTGAAGTTCTGTCTCAGGCCACTAGATGGTGATCCTTGTAAGTCGGGGCTCAGGTAAATACATAATGAAGGTTAAAGCTTAGCCTAAAAAAAAAAAAATCATGTAATTTGAATAAGAAAAATCAGTTGAAATGCAAAATTATTTTCATCATTAAAATAAAAAACAATCTACACAGTATTGTAGAGAAGTAGTTCTCACTTTTCCACAGTAGGACCTCAGATTATAATGTAAAAACAATTTGCTGTAGGATCATAAAAACTATTGCACAAAGAATATTGCAAAGCACCTCACGTTATTTTGATACTGCCTTTTGCATCAGCACATTTAAAGCATATTTTGAAAACATAATTATGAACAAAGGAAAAAGAAGATATAGGACTTAATGATAGAAATGTTTTATTAATCAAATATATTTACATTTCTTTGTCTTTTCTTTAAATGTGTGCCTTTTTCATTTAAACACTGGTAATCTTTACAGTTTATGTCACAAGAATACAGCTACATGCATGACTTATTGGTCCTTTGCAGTAAAAAAAAAAAAAAAAAAAAGACGCAATTTTATGAGGTTTAAAAAATGCAAGCAAGCTGTTTACCATTCTAAAGTACAGTGTCATTATTATTCTTATGACAACAAAGGACTCTTCCAGCATACCGTACACTTACTGCATGGCTATTTGCCCTTTTCTAGATTGGCTTGATGATGTCTAAACTTTCCAAAATGAGACAAATCAGAGGAAAAAGCACAATCTCAAAATGTTTTATTTTATGGAAACTCATACACAGAAGGTATTTGGAAGCAACAAAAAAGTGCACTAATGATAAATTTAAAATAAGTCCTAGCAATACAGAACTTTCAAAAGTAGTGAGGACTTTTACCACTTCTTTATTTTCAAATATTTATAGTTTAGCAACCACATCTGTTTGGCAGCTATCAGACACGCCATATACCCTAATGGCACCATACAAGTGATAAAGAACAATTTTAAAAAGAGAGAAGTATACCAAAGAAAGTAACAGATCCACACATTACAGCCTTTGAGTTTTTAGTGTCGAATGTGCTGTAATTATTACATTGCTCAAATCTCTGTTCTTGTTCAAAAGAAAACTGTCATTTTGGTGTTTAAAAAGTTCATATTATTTGTCAGCTGTGATTTCTTAAGGGGCCTGAAGCTTTTCTAAGAAGTGTGTGTGAGGGAGAGAACAGATTTCATTCTGTGTGTATGTGAACATTAGAAATGTATACAATTTTAGATATATTGTAAAAGATTTTGGATTTTACAGTATTGGAAGAATGTTATACTTGTACATATTTACCAAACTTCAAAAGGGAGATCTCAACAGTTTCAGAAATTCAGAAATGGTAGGCACATAACTACTATTGTTTGAGGTAATCATACCTTACTTACTGTTTTAATTCACTGTGTTCAAGCATACAAGATTATAGCCTTAATGGACCCAAATGCACAATTACTACATCGATACCCAAATAGAAACTCACTCAGCATTCAGTAAGAGTAGAAAGCAACTAGATTTTGTTTAGTTCAATTCAGGATGCGTTTTAGCTTGTCAATACTCTCAAGGACAGTTTTACATTTACTATATTGTAATAGATGCACACTGTTGCACTGAATAACTTGAGAGTGAAACACCCACTCTGAAATCACGTATTTTTTTGCACAGACTTGCATTTGTATGCTGCCAGCTATCTTGTGAAAGTGCCTTAGTAAAGCGACAATGCAATAATTAAAAATGTGCTTGGAAATCAGGCACAACATAGTGAATAAAATGAGCAAATACAATAAAATGTCCTTTGGAAGTACAAAATAATTCCTGCAAAAATTATGCTTTTCACGGGAATGTTTAAAAACAAATCCCAACAAACTCCTAAAAGAATGCAGTTCGTCTTCAAATCTTTTGGTCCACATTCAGGAAAGCACTTTAAGCACATGATGAAGGCCATCACTTTTCAGCAATGGAGTTATGCACAACTTTAATTTTAAGTACAAGTTTAAGTGGTTTTCTGAACTGCCCCTTAAAAACTACTGCAAAGCATAGGCCTGACCTTATGAGATACTGAGTGCTCTGATCTGCCACTGGTTTCACCTCATAGAAAAAGGAGAGAATACCTTGATAATACAAAAACATAGTTTGCTGATACAACATGTAGCTCACATTTGCCTATCAGAGTTTAGCATATCTCATTTCTCACCTAACTTTGATGCAAAACATACTTATTTCTGCAGTTTATGATTAAATAATTCCATAATTTACAATAGTGATGAGAGTCTTGCTCTGTTCAAGTGCTGAATAGGACTGTTGCATTATATTGGGATTATTTAATTAGTAAACTAGAGTAATGTGTGTGCATCATGGTACTACCAGAGATGTGCTAAAAGGTTTAGAAGCAGTTCTGGTCTCTCTAAAGTAGACATGGCCCAAATCCAAACACTCCCAAATGTTAGGAAAATACAGATATGGTTCTGAACTCTGCTGCTTAAGCCAATTACTACTGTGAATAAAATGATGCCTAAATTCTGACCTTTAAACTGTAATATTTGATACCTAGCTATTCATGTTACCTGGCTCTCATCCTATAGAAAATCAGATGAATACTAGATTAGAACCTCAAATAATTCAAAGGATAAATCTGGTGGATAAGCATCCATAAAGTTGGACTCTTACCCAAGCTTATCCAAATCTCTTTGGTCTAGAAACAGTGCTGGAAAACTCAAGCGGAAAATGCCTTTTTACTAGATTTCTGCTACTTTCTGATTTTTTAATCGAGTACTTATAAACAACTTGAAAATTAGGATCGGGCAAAAAGAATTAATCTGTTTTTCATCACAAAACAAAATTACAATTTAGCCTCCATGATATAGCAAGACCCCCAAAACTGGCTCCATCCCATTATCTTAAAATTGCAGTGTTTGCAATGAAACAGAGAACATTTTAAAAAATTAAATGTGAAAATTGATCTTTTATTAAACAAAATTATGAAATTAAAACACATCAATTTTTATCCTTGAAAAGAGACCATTTTTGAGTGAAAATTAGTCCAGAAAATTCAGCCCTTTTTTTGTTAAATTGAACCCATTTAAAGAATTGTTGAGGTTTTCAGATGATGCTGTGAATACTTCAGACAGCCCGTAATGCAAGACCACACAATGTGGATGAAACACTGAAAAATAATATAAAAACTGGCAAATAGAGTATCTTGACTGTGAACGGTTATGGTGTGTAGTATGCCAGCAATAAGATAGGAAGAACACATGGCTACAAATGACCAGCAATCTCTTGAAATACAAAATGATGACAAACTGGGAGAGTTCTTAACAAAAGCAAGATGTTAGCACCAAAAACTAGGCCAGACCTAGGAATGGGCTGTATTTCTATCATCTTATTGCCCTTCATTCGCCAATACCACCTCCTTTTTTCAAACTCCCTCCTCCAGCACTGGAATCCCGCATTCCTGTGAGTACAAGCTCTGAAGTAGGTAGGACACTCGTTTTCCTAGTAGCATCCCAATGTGCATGTAGCTGTTGAAGAAAGCTTGTGTACCATATATTGGGTGAAATCCTGGGCTCACTGAAGTTAACAGGAGTATTGCCATTGACTTCAGTGAGGCCAGGATTCACTCCTTGTATTTATAAATAATGTTAGGAAATCAAGATCCAGCATCTCTCTGATTACCTCTGCTCTGGGTTGCCATGTGCTCATGTTTCTTTACCATCTTAGAATAACACATAGAAACATCAACAGAGCTGTGTGGAAAGAAAAGTTAGCAGTCCTGTTTGATGGTGTTTGATTTAAAGAGGCAATGCTTTCCGCAATCTTTTTTTTGAGCAGAAGTCACCATTGAAACTGATGAGGGTGTGCTGCCTAATATCTGATGAGATGATATGCCAGTTGCATAAGTGCCTACCAACTCAGGAGACTAGGCATTTCTTTAAAGGTGAGTAACATGTAACCTATACCCCCACCTCCACAAAGGACTTCACTCACACATAAACATTTACTCTTTTAAAAAAAATATGAACTGTATTAAAAGGGATATATTTTTAATTCTGAATGCTTTAAGGATTAGTGGTTAAAATCCTTGCCCTGCTGAAGCAATGGCAACATTCTCATTGTCTCCATTGGGGCAGGATTTCACCTAATGTGTGCAACTGCCAATAAAAAACACATCACATTAGCTGTGCCTGTTCAGAAAGTATACAGCCTGAAGGTGTTTAGCCTTTCCCACATGCACACATTAAGTACTCTATACTATTGTTTATATATCTTTTTGAGGACAGGTCTTTCCTTGATAAGTGTGTATAAACTCCCTTTAGCATTAATGGGAATTAAGCTCTTGGCTTGAATGAAAATTAGGTAGAGCTCTATAAAGTGACTGCAATGAAGCTACACACAAGACTCCTGGATTCAGGTTTTGTTGCAATCTTGAAACTGGCTGAGTTTGTTGAAAGTTTCAGGTAACCTGGGATTGCTTTCAAATGAACCTGAGCCAATAAGGTACAAATATCTGGACACTGTAAAATAGGCTACAGCAGACTTTTGAGTAACAAATCATTACATCAACCTGCTAAATAAAATCTAATCTTTTTTGTTTTGCTTCTTATTGTAGGACTTTCAGCTAGAGAATTTATTAACCTTAGAGTTTTACTGAAAACACTTTTTCTCTTTAAACAGTGATATTGTGTTTCAAAGCTCTAGGTGTTACAGTATGTTCCTTGCTGATAGTCTTACACAACTGTATATCTATAGACATGAAAAACGTTTCTTGTTTGGGTTTCCCAGGAACTTTGTACCAGGACAAAATTGTCTAATAAAACCATGTAGATGGAAAAAGTGTGCAAAAATGTAAAGTTTGGAACCATGATATGAAATGTCCTTTGGTCTGAGGAACTGGGTACTGATTCAGATATGGTTCTAAAACACTTTCCATTGCACCATTCAGACACAAGAATTTCTATTATAGCCATGTCAAGACCAACCCAATCAAATATAAGGACTAGTTCTGGGTCCTTTGAGTCATGCTTCAAAAAAAGGTGCAACAATAAACAAGTCCATGTGCATTTGCAGTCATAACTATAGGCAAAAGAACCCTTGAGATTCCTCGCTTTGGTATTAAATAACAATGATAAAGGCTTTTAGAAATAAAGCAATACATGGTGGGACTTGAAATGTTAGCAGTCCCAGGTTATTTGTCCATTGAAATAAGTCTTATCCCTAGTCATAAATAAATAATCTCTTTCCTGGTCTTACTTCCATGCCAGGATCAATATCTCTTAACATCTTACTTATTTTATTACTGCTTTTGGTTTTCTGGGACTGATTGAAAGTTGCTCAGAGGAAATCTTTGGTTTTGCTTAAGTGTCCGTGACATTTAATCATGACTTTCCTTGCAGTTTAATTCCAACCAGTCAATCAGTTAATCCACTTCAATTGATTCTGTGCTTTCTGTTATTGGCTTGCACTCATTGGGCATCCTCTGGTGTCGACTCAGCTGGGTGGCTTGTGTGAAGCTCCTCTCACACCTCTCGCACCTGGTGAAGGCAAGAGAGAAAATTGAGACTGGGGAGCTGCTCTTGGGGGGAGGCGAGGAGTGATGGGCTTTGTCTCATCCTGTCTAATCAGAACAGACACTCAAAAGTGGCTTCAGATTTTACCGGCTCAAGAGGTTTAATTGGTGGCTACTTCCAAGACCTTAATGCCTATGATGGGACAAGGCCTGTCTGATTCAGAACAGAGGAATCTGTCAATAGACAGGGGGAAGGTGATTTCTCCAGAGAGGCCTGTCCTGCTGTAGCTCTGATCACTGTCAGTTCAAATAGATAAAGAACAAAAAGAGATTTTTAGGAGTGAGCCATCAAAGCAGCAGCTTGGCTGCAGTTTTCTGCTCTGTAACCCCCGAGGAGAAATTGATGACAAATAGAATTTCACCTTCTGCTAATTTAAAAATCAGAAATTCACCTATTGAAAGAAGAGAAGCTGTAGAGCAATAATTTCTTAGTGTAATAAGAGAAAAACTCTGTATTTATCTATTACTATATAGTTGGGTTTACTTTAAACAATCTGGTAGGATTAGTGCTTGGTTAATCAATTGTCTGAAAACATCCACAGCATTTGATATAGTTGTGGGGAGAGGGTGAGAAGAATTCTTACAATCAGCAGTGTGTGTTTCATTGTCTTTTAAGTCTTTTCATTACCCTTCCCCCCTCTCCAGTGAACTACAATCTGTGGCAAAATAATCAGAGAATTAAGATATGAAGTTTGAGGGAAAAGAAAAAGGGTTTCTCTAGTTCAGAATGAGTCATCTGGCCCTCTAGTAAAAGAGAATCCACTGTGTATCTCATTTTAACTTCTTCCCATATTGTGTCCTCTTAATTAGCATTGTGAATGCTAGATATAATTGTACAATGAGCTAGGAATACAGCAGATTTTTCACTGTAAGTCTCTCACTCATAAAGCCACCATTAATTTAATGGAGCTGTGTGATGTTGTATCTTCATCAATAAAAGCATCACTATAATGAATTAATTTCCAATCTTCAAAAAGTGAGGAAAACAATGGCTGTTACCTTGTATCCATCTTTCTCTCTTCAGTATTATAAATCAGTGGTTCTCAACCAGAGGTACACATGCCCCTGGGGCTACGCAGAGGTCTATTGCGGGTACATCAACTTATCTAGATATTTGCCTACCTTAACTGCAGGCTACATAAAAAGCAATAGTGAAGTCAGTACAAACTAAAATTTCATTCAGACAATAACTTGTTTATATGGCTCTATATACTGTACACTGAAATGTAAGTACAATATTTATATTCCAATCAATTTATTTTATAATTATATGGTAAAAATGAGAACATAAGCAATTTTTCAGTGGTAGTATGCTGCGTTGTATTTTTGTATTTTTATGTCTGATTTTGTAAGCAAGTAGTTTTTAAGTGAGGTGAAACTTGGGGTTATGCAAGACAAATCAGACTCCTGAAAGTGGTATAGCAGTCTGGAAAAGTTGAAAACCACCCATATAAATTACTGAAGGTGATTTATTACAGGATTTGCCATTTACAAAAAAAGAGTAAGAAGATATTTACATACATTCATAATTGTGATATGTTCTACATGTTAGTCATTTTTAGAAAAAAAAATGTTTAGGAACCCACAGCACAGATATTATTCATTCATCTAAGCTATTGTACCAGCACAGAACATCAAAGTCTGTATATTGTGTTTCTTTGATTGTCTTTCTCGGAATATTTTTAGCAGACTGTTCTACTGTTAAAAACTGCACTGTGATCTTGACAAATGTAAAATGTCAGCGTTAGGTCTGATACATTATCAGCTCAATGAAAATAACTCAGAAGTATTGATTGCCTAATGATTTTTGGTGTATTCATTAACGTCTATGTGCAGATCATCCTCTCTCCAGAGTTCCTGAAGTGCTGATGACACATTAGTGTATTGCTGATTGTTTATTAGAAAACTGATTAGTTACAGGATTAGTATGTCAAAATATACTACTTTTCATTACTTGACAAACTTGCAAATTATATTCTTATATATAAAAATCATGAAGGAACTGGAATCAGTTTTGGTGCCAGGATTAGTTTAGGCTATACAAGTCTCTGCAATTTCCTCAACTTTGCATTTTGTTATTTGATATATGTGTGTTGTATACACATTCTAGACCAATACAGACCTATGTAGATCTACACAGCAGTGTTTACCTATATATTGCATATATGATATATGTAGGCTAAGATTTTTCAAACATGTGTCTGTAAAATTAGGCTTCTAAATTAATATTTGGATACACAAAAAAGTGGCTTGATTTGCAGAGGTGTTGAATAAACTAGAAATCCCAGTAAAGTTAATAGGAGCTGAGGGTACACATCATTTTTGAAAATCATGCTACGTGTTTAGGTGCCTAAATAATTTTTGGTATAACTGTCTTGACAGCAATTTGAAAAGTTAAAAGTCCATTGCTAAAAATGTGGACCAGGAAGGAAATCACTTCAATATGTAAATATTTAGTGAACCAGTTTGTTTACAAATGTTAATTTTGTATGTGTGGCCCAGATTCAACAAAGCACTTTATGTGCATATGTAATCCCATTCCTATTAAGCAAAAACCTTAAACTCATGCTTAAATCCCATTAAAAAGAATGGGACTATGCATATGCTTAGTTTAAAATGCTTAAAATTAAACACATATTCAAGTGTTTTGTTGGTTTGGGGCTAGGTTGCTCAGCACACTGGAGGATCAAGCTGTAAGTAAATATCCAGATATGAACAGATGAGGTGGGCCATCACAGCCATCAGTATCACAGGCTTAGGATAAAGTAGAAGGAAAGAAAAACAGAAAGTGGACAGTGAAAAGGAAATAAATTTTCCAGCATTGTGCTGTGGGTTTTCTCTGTAATGGCTGTCCTTTCCCACATACTCTCTGTAAAGTAATTGGTGTAGTATGCTGTATTCTTCAAATGGACCAACAAAGACAGATACATGCATATATTGAGCCATAAGTGTTTAATGTTGTGCGCTAGTTAAGTAAACTGATAATTGGCGGGGAAGGCGGTAGGCATCTAGTATATGTGGAAGCAAAAATGTTCCTTAAAGTTATTGCAGAGAGACAATAGTTCAGGTCAACAGTGATCACTAACAAGGCTAACATGTAGATCATAACCCATCCTGATTCTCTCTGAGATTTTCGGCCAGATTTTCAGACCAGCCTCAACGCAATCTTTATTTTTGAAGGTGAAGATTTGTTATTACATAATTGTGGCTGTAACTATTAGTAGTTATTCTTCCTACTACCTGCTATGAAGGTGCAATCAGAGGGGACAGATGTTCTGTACAACCACTAATAATTATTTCTAAAATGCATTGTGGGTTTCATTTACCCCTGAGCAGAAGGCCAACAAAAGAGCCATGTACTAAAGTTCCACATAAGCTCTTTGAGAGCCCTTTGTGGGACTTAAGTGGTCCATAGGCCCCGTGTCAGGCTCACACACAAGAATGATTTAAAACTGTGCCACCAAGTTAGAGGCCATTACTGAAAACTGGATCCTTGTTGTTTTTCATACAGTGACACCATATGCAAGATGTAGCAAGCTCTTGCCTTGTCCACAGCACATATCCTTCTTTTACTAATTTGATTAAGGGCGGCGGGAGGGGAGAGAAAGAAGGGAGTGTACATACTTTCGCTTTGCTCAATAGCATGGCTGGTTTTCTAAGGGTCTCAAACAGCATTGACATCATGGTGGTTTTTCAGGAAGTACTGTTTGGCCAAATAGTACCCATGTCACTGTTCTCCTAGTTTGCTGCACAGAACCCTGTCACTGTTAGTGGTTTTCACAGCAGCAGCATCATGTTCCTTTAACTCATCTTTAGCTAATGTCACTGAACTGGAACAGGCTGTAGTAGTAGAACATAGGATAGTGGCTTGCTCAATAATTTTCTGCTTTTTCCTACCTTTTAATTTGGTTGAGAGCTTTGTTCCAGATTAAGAGCCATAGTGGAGACTTCAGTGAGATAAGAATACATAAAACATTACAATGATGAGGCTCAGTTCCTAGCTTTTGATGATGAAAAGAAATCCCTTCCAACTGGACCTGCTGCCCAGACAATGTAGCCAGAGCTTTGATTACACATAACCTCACTTAGCTTTTTTTTAATCTATAGGGAAATGCAAATAGAAAAGTCTCCCTCTCACACACAATCCCACACACAGCTAGACCTTGCAGCAAAAGAACCTTCTCCCACACTGAACCAATCACAGACTACCCCTTTAATAATAATTTTTAAATATTTTTTAAACAAATTGTGAAGGGATTTTAAAATATTTGTCTTTTTTAAAATTGTGAGCACACAACTCTACATGCAAAAAAGTGCATGAAGTTGTGTGACTAATCTGTGTGCATAATCACTGTGATTCTGTGTATATTAGGCCAATATTGTATAAATGGCTAGTTAAATGCTTACCTGGCCCTTTAAAATTAAAAAATATTTAAAAAAACAGCAACTTTCTGAACATATGTCAATTATCTGTTTTGTTAATTGCAAGAATATTTCCAAAGCCTATTCAGCTAGAACACGTTAAACTCTGTCTACATTGCCATGATTGCCTGTCCTTTAGGGGTATGGTGAGTTTAAACCAATGGACTTTTTAGTTTTGCACTTTTTAAGTAAGCATATGCTCAAATCCCCTTTGTAAATATATATATTATAAAGTACATTGCAAAGCAAAACCACAAAAATTGTCTTTGAACCATGTACTACTCCTTGATATTTAAAAATAGCCTCAGAATGTGTTTGGGGTTTTTCCTTTTTGTTTTTTGTTTTTTATTTTTGTTTTAACTTTAGAATCAATCCCTCAATTCTTTCTTCTGCTGGAAGATTTGGCAGCAACTTAGGAGGATCTGAATGGTGGTGATATACAAACCAATAATAGTATCTATCTTTTAAATAGTCCTTTTCATCAGTAGATCTCAAAGTAATTGATAATCTTTTTACTGTATTTATCCTCACAACACCTCTGTGAGGTACATAAGCTGCAGCTCGGTCTCTCCCCACAACTGAAGGGGAGGGTAAATCGATTTCTGGATAATCTTATGCACACCCCCCTGCATGCTGGTCCGCATCAGTGCGGGGGTCTGCACTTGTGGAGAAGCTTGCAGGATCAGCACATAAGAATATGGATCCCCGCCTCTGACATCTGGGGACAGGGAGAGTTGGAGCTCCAGTTTAGCTCCATGTGACATCACTATTCAGGGTCCTCCAAAGCTCTTGTAAAGACCTTCAGCAAAAAACAGAGAAATTAGAACGGATGTTTCTTGTATCAAGCAGGTTTAAAAAAACCCTAAAACCATTGTACAATGTTGTTCTTATCCATCATAAGGAAACAGTAAAGGGTGTGCATATGTGTGCATGCACATACATTTATTTATATATTTCGCTGCTCTGCATTTCACCTTTAAGAAAGGGCAGATCCATAGTGTCAAGTACATGTATATCTTAACATGAGCAACAAAAGAAACAAAAAACAAAACAACACCCCAGAATATCTGTTAATTACATAGTACTTAACTAAACAGTTTCTTTCAAGAATGAGATTGTGTTGTGGTCACAAAGAACATTATGGAAAAGAAAAAAATCACCAGACCAAAGGGGGGGGAAATTAATGATTGTAAATGGGGCAAAATAACAGCTCTATTGGAAACATGACAAAAACAGGACGTTAAGAAAAAAAATTAAGTGGAGTCAACAAGGTTACACATAAGTAACACCTTAACATTAAAAGAAATCTATTTTCCACTTTGACCTGGAAACCTCTTCAATTAATTACTAAAATCTATTTACACAGCAACTAGATAAAAATCAATCTGATTGCTAGCACTATTTTTGTCTCTCTTCCTATGGACTCTGTTCACTCAAGATACTGGCACTGTGGGTGTCATTGTTGAGGCTGCAGGATTCCATGACTTGACACCCACAAAGCTGTCCTATTTTCTATTCCTGGTCCCCAAAATCTACTGTATGGGATGTGCCCAGAATTCTGATTCTGTCCTTCCATTCCCAAGCGCACACATGCATGGAGGCCATGCGTCTCTTGTGGCCATATATGGAGGGTGGGCAACTCTGATGGGATCTTGCTGTGAAGGGTTCAGTGACAGAAGCTCTCTTACATTAGCCTGGCATGAAATACAGGCAAAGAAAAATCATCTTGAGTGAGGGCACGTAGTGAACTGGGAAAGACACTCTCTCCCTTCAACTCCTTATTTCCTCATCCCCACAGACGACCGGGTATTTACAGAAAATAATGGTTTGGTTATTTTTTCCCAGGGAGGTATTGGTTCCAGGCAGAAAATTATATGAATCCATGTCTCTCAATTCAGCTAAGAGAGAGAGAGACTTTTTACTAATATACATTTTCTTCTATAAGAGCCTACTAGATTAAGTAAGTAGTTGGTCAGAGCAGAGTCCTTTATCTGCATGAAGTAGAAACCTGTATTAACCAGCTGTGCACCAGCCTCTCAAATACAGAAACAAACAAACGTACGTCTATGGCTTGGCTGAGTGTTGGGTTTTATTTTAAGTGAATAGCTAGCTAAGGTAGAGAAGTGATTTCTGTACTACCTCAAAAGTGCAGAAGCCTGCAGATCTTGTTAAATTCCCTCTGTTATCTGAACTTACACCTCTTAAAGAAGTCCTTCATGAAATGTAGATAATAAAGGTCTCACTGTGTACATGTACATTGAAACCTGCACACAGGGTATGACTACATGTAAAACACTACAGCTGCAGAACTGCAGAGACAGTTACAACAACAGGTAACCACTTGTCCTAAGAATGCACTTGCAAATAAAGATGGGCCCAAGCCACAAAAATTCAGCTTTAGATTTCCCACCCTACCAAATTTGGGTGTATTCCGATTTCAGGTTTGGGATTGGCCAATTATAGAGACAGTGACAGTCACAAGATCTGAAACAAGGTTTGTTTCCAAACACCCAAAGAATGTTTGAATTCAGAATGTTTGTATCAACGATTTTGTTGAACTATATTCAAAGTTTCCAGCACAGTATTGTTTAACTAAAAATTGAAAACCACCTTGACAGACAGCTGATTTTCTCTGATCACTGCATTTGCAAATTATTTTTATGAGTTTTCTTTTGAGTTTACTAGAGTCATGTCATGGATTACACATAGTGTTTTTCCTGTCCAATGGTTCTGAGTCTATTTTTCTCTGTATATGATTAACAATTACAAATTAACTGGTATATGAGTTACTTCAGTGTATTCACAAAACAGGGATGAACCATATTATGCCAGTTACAGCACAGCCTCGACCCATCCTCTTCAGTTTGTCAGACATTTTCAACTAAGGTTCTCTAATTGAGACACAATTGTTAAACTGCTATTTAAATTAAAACAATCAAGTTTTGATTGGATGACAGACATTTGCTCTGGGCCATACATGTACTAGGTATCTGCATACATGCCTGGTTTGATTCTGATTTCAGTCACACTGCTAATGAGTCTGTCTGGAATCTTGACTTTGGCTTTCAAAAGAAGCTCTCCCATGGGCTCTTATACATGGCTATTGTGGGTGGACAACTGCAATGCCATTCCCTCTCTGCTCATTCTTGATCAACATTGGTAGCTTTAGGTACTTACTTAAAGGGTTTTTCCCCCGTATGCGTCCGGATATGATTGTTGAGTGTTGTAGCACCAGCAAAGGCACGGCCGCAATAGCCGCACTTGAAAGGTCTGTCACTGGAATGGGTGACTACATGGTTCCTTAGTTCCGAAGGTTGGGAGAAAGATTGGGAGCAGTGGCCACACTGATAGGGTCTGCAAAACAATAGAAACACCATGTGATCACTACTTTCTATTTCAGCAAATAGAAAACAACTTGGGTGGTGCAAGCTAATTTTTTCAAATTAATTTCTTAGTTTTCAAAGAGGAGTCTGGATGTGAATCTCTGGATCTATAGTAGAAGACATGCAATTCACCCCCACCCCCGCCCCATGAACCACTATGCAAATTTAGAGGACAGAATCCATGTATAGAAACTGCCAGAGATCCTACAAGGCCCCCAATATAGTCAAAGTATTCTTCAGGTATACACAAAACCTGGGTTAGATTATATGTCTGACTTTTTTTAGTTTCCTCAAACTAAGGGGCCAATACTGTATTCCTTATGCACTGAAAACTCCCTCTAACATAGGGATTTGAGCCCTATATTATCAGACTCAGAAAGTCCTATTCCTCTCTAGCATTAATTCAGGCTTAGCTAAAAATTTTACCTGGTATAGCTATTGTTTCTATGACCATTTGAAAATATTATTTTTCTAATCCCTTGCACACTCCAAAAAGTCAAGCTCTTTAAAGAGGAACTTTCACAATGAGACAAATTTGGAAAACAATAACAAACTTTTGCTTTTTCTATTACGTTTCTGTATTCTTGCTGCTATTGAAGACATTTGCACTTAATTAATAGGTTTTTCCATCCTGGCCTGGATTTTCCTTTTGTGTGATCCTGAAATGAAATCATAATTCTGTTTTTGTGACATCTTAATTTCTTGCAGTGAACTGACTGTGATGCCACAAGTTCAGAATTATAACAACATCAATACAAACTCAAGTAGAAGGAAGAGGCTGAGAGATAGAAGGATGAGACAGGACAATAGTTTGAGTAGCAATACCATTACTAACTTGTTAAAGTGGCAAAAAGTGTTCTGAGAAACATATACAAAGTAAATCAATTTCTGTTGCGGCAAAATAGATTTAATTCCCTCCACCCCCACGTTTCTCTAAGTCATAACAATTTGGTAAACTACTTCAATATTTGGAACGCTTTCTATCTGTGAGGACATTTAAAGTAAATCAGTGGCAGGGTTCTGTTCCGTTTATCAAATTTTTTTTTTAAAGAAAATTAAGAATGTCTTAAGGGATATTAATGATTTTTATAGAGAGCAGGAATTCAGGGCACCACTCTTGCTGTCTTAATTGCTCTCTCTTTAACAAATGTGTATGTTCAAATGGCTAGAAACCAAAACTAAAGGGAAGGAGACAGTGGTGACCAAGCATGTACAACAATTCAATTAAGTGCAAAATAAAGTGTACCCTCTCATTTGTCAAGTGAGCTGCTTAATTGTGTCTGCTTGCATCGCTGATCACAAATACTATTATTTTATAGTGCTTCAGAGTACTGAGCACTGATTGTAGAATTTTTTTTGCTTGATTAATAGTGTGGTTTTGGTCAATAACTCAATACTATACAATTTTAATTACTTACATTTGAAAATCTATCTAACTGCTTTCAAAGAAGTTTGAAAGATATATATAAAAGTTGTGGAAAGATTACCTGGTCTGGATGATTATTCTCTTTAAAAATTATATAAGTGCATGTGAAATAATATATTTTAAATAAACACTGATAACTAATGTATATCTATTGCCATTGCTGGAAGACAAGAGAAATATGTTTTTCAGCTTTATTGCTTCTTCAAATGCATTGTTAATGGACAATCAAACAGATATGTAAATTCAGGCTTTTTAGGATTAAACATTTTTAAGCAAAAATAATATATTAAGATATGCCATATCCATGAACAATTGATTTTCTAATAGTGAAAGGAACCATTAACGTTTATTAGCCTCTGGTTATCTATTTTTAACAGCTCCCATAATAAACAATAAGACACTAAATAAAACCAATTAATCTTTTATTTTTTAAGAACAGTCAATATGATTAATTTCACATTGTGAGAAGTCACACCATTCTTTGTATGTAAATACTTCACAGTAGTAAATTAGTTATGAGCAAACATTAAGAAGCCAAATAAAATGTTGCCATTAGCCCCCACATTGATTCAAACTCGATTTCTTGTCCATGATGACAATTTACATTTTATATTATCCACAGTGCATTTACACTGTATGATGCACAAAATGATGAACTTTGTAGAAGATTGTCTATTCTTATGTCCCTTGTCTCTCATTTTGTTGCCTTTCACCCAAACCTTGCAGGATTGACTATAAAAGATGTTATTTCACCAAATAAATTAACCCCTTGTGTGAGTCTGTATAAATGATGCATATCTCCAATCAGATTAATCAAGAAAGGGATCAATAAAGTATTTTGGAGCTAGATACATGAATCATAAATTAAGCAAAGCTTGTTTTAAAAAGAAGACAAATTTATGCATGCATAAATGTATGAGCTGACAATTTGTAAATGTCTTATCTACTTTCTTTGAACTGCAGGCAATTCCAAATATGCAGAACTGTATGACTTTTTGAATACTGCTATAATATTTTATGGTATTTTCCAAGAAAAAGAGTATAAAATAAGCAGAAAAGTTCTAATTTTGTTTTGTAACCATTTTTACTGTACTTGGGTTGTTTTTTTTCTTAGCAGAAAGAAATCAATACATTGTTTTTAAAAAATGAAAGCAGTGCAGCGGGACTGAATGTGAGGGATGATCGGTTCGGTGAGTACATGGACACCTTCAGAGCAGGGTTGTCTTTGATGTAGCAGTTATCTCCTGTGCCATCATTTTGCTCTGCTCCGGAAAACCGTATTAAGATGGTGGCCCCCTTATTCTCAGGGTCATGGAGAGAATAGGGCTCATGAAATGAAAACCAAAATGGTGGACTTTATAGGCTGAATTTTCAAAAAGAGGCACCTAAGTTGAAGCTGCAACATGGTTCTGACCCCATCCACAACCCCTCATTCAAAAACTCATACAGTTCTGCATATTGGGAACTGCTTGCAGTGCAAAGGAAGTAGATAAGATATTTACAAAGCTCTTCCACAAATGTATAACTTTAGGCATGTGCTAGTGCCATTGACTTCAAATAAACTGCCCATGTGTTTAAAGTTACCCATATGGGTAACAGCTTAGTTGGTCTGGGGTCATATACAAGCAGATGCTCCAGCAAATTTGAGTTTCTCTGCAGTTACTTTTATGCATGAATGGGTAAGTACCAAGAATACCCTCTTCTACATGTGAATACATATTTACATGCACGTAAACTGTTATATGCATATTTTATAGGTGAAACATATGCATCTGTGTATGAAAATATGGTCCTAAGAATCTTTGAAACGTAATTTTTCTGTAAAAATCTATCCTAGAATTTTCTCCCCATCACTGTGTGCTAGAAGTAATATAATAATAATAATTAATAATAACAATAATTAATTTATATCTCCATATTGTAGCACTTCAGAAAGGCTTTCATAGTGCTTTAGAAATGTTAATTAAGCCTAACAAATACATCTCTGAATTAGGTATTATTATACCAATTTTAAAGATAGGTTAACTTAAACAAAGAAATGTACATATAGGATATCACTGAGAGTCAACAAAAAGAACATAGCAGTCCTATCTTCTAATCCTCTCTTCTTAAAAATTAGGCCATATGCTTCATCTTCTCATCCAAACTCAAAGAAAGCATATCTCCCTACCTAAGAGGCAAATTCTGCCCACAGACAAAATTGCCCAGCTCTCATTTGCCTCATGTACTAGAAATCCATTTAGTTACCCATCTTTGATAACATTAAACTTCTGTAAGTAGATTCTACAATGTTAGATCATCAGCTTGTACGGGCCCGCAATCTCTCTCCTTTAGAGACCAATCCAATGACCCTTACTCATGTGAGGGTCTCCCCTGGGTGCACTCATGAATGTAAAAGCTATGGGCTCAGACATCTAAAGTATAATTTTTTTTTAAGAATTTAAGTATGGATGAATCTCTGGCATCTAAGGGTTTACAACATTCTCAAATTAAATTTTCAAGCTCACAGAAATGGTTAAGAACTTTGGTTTTTGAGTGTACTTTAAACCTGTCTCTTGAATGTATAAATTCTATTGAAACCATTATTGCTGTTTTCTTTTCCCAGTGCTAAAAATCCTTTTTTTTTTTTTTTTTTGTAGTCCACTTTCTGGGGGTGATCACCACAAAGTCAAACACCACCTATGCACTTAACTGAATTTCACTCAAAAGATGCATGCTTATCCAATCAATTGTATAACTTTTTGGGGAGATTGCACTAGAATAAGACCATTTATTTACTGTTTTCTCATTTAAGTAAACCCCAACACAAAAATACATAGGTTTGAAACCACTTTTTCCAGTCTTCTTTTAGTAAAAGATTGATCCAATTAATCTATTTCTCTTGTGCCCATTCCTTCGGTATTGCAATATGTCTTCTGAATCCAAAAGGGCAGAACTCCTGGACTAATCCAGCTCATATGAACATGTGTTCCATTTCTTTACTCTGTCTCCAGCATAAATTGGAGGAAATATTTGAATGATGGGCTGCATGATCAGAGTCCTGAAAAAAATCTCAATTACTTTCTCTTTTATGGTGAGCTGGTCTTTTATGGGCCTCTTCACACAGTTTCATTCACTATCTTCATGGGTCTCATAGAACTCCAGTGTAAATCTTTTGAGAATGAGTTGCTTGTAACAATGAGTTTTTGAATACCTGTAAATCTTTCATTGAAATACTGTCAAATCAGCAAAGCCAAATGGTGAATCAGATTCATTGTTTCCTCAACTAGAGAAGTACTAGCCAATAGGAGAAAGCCTGACATACAGCTGCAGACACATTTCTCACTGTCAGAAGGCTAAGTGTAGGTCCTTGTTGCTAGTGAAGAAACAAAGACATATTGCATGATGTCAGAATGTCAGGGAGCGGGACACCATGGCTTTCCCCACTAAACAAGCAGTTTGGCGCCAAGGCTTTACGGGAAGATGGAAGACTCCAATTCAGGCATCACCTTAGTTTTTACGTTACCTGAGTCAATGAAAGCAGGGCATGTTGTGATGCTGGTACTCTCTGCCTTCAGGGAAAGGACTCCATGAATTGCTCTCACACACACGTCAGTGGTTTTGGAGCAGAACTGCAGACCTGGGCCAAAGTTTCAGTACCCTCTTCATAACTGAATGGATATGGCATTGGAGTGGAATCTGCTGTTTTGTATGGTTAATGAGAGGGGAAAATGCAACTCAGGGTGTCAGTGATAAGCTCCAGCTGCCATTCTGAATGGCCCAAAATGATTGTTTTAGAGAGGTGAAGAAGCTGTTGGCATAGTCCCTGCAAAGGGGCAGGATTAGTGAGGGAGTGCCCAGTTGTGGATGCTTTAGTTAAAACAATCAGTTGCCTTGGACCCTACCACATGGAACATTTGAAGTTACTCACTATGAGTATTTATAAAGGGTTTCATGCAGGTACTCAGTCTCTGTCAAACTGAATGGAGAGGACATGATTCTGCAAAGTGACATTTAAGAACTAGCCTACATCTTGAAGTTCTCACAGGGCTCAGATTGACGGGTTTTGTTATATTTACTAACTATGGGCCTACTCCTGCAACTCTTACTCACACCAAATAGTACTTATTCAAACAGAGTAGCCCCATTGTAGCCAACAAGACTACAAACATGTGTAAGTACAACTCAGTAGAAGTAAGGATCACAGAGTCAAGCCCTCTTATGACTTTTAGGGCCATCATTTAGTAAAGAACAAAATAGCTCATGTGTTTCTAAACTTCTGAAGCAGTAGGGGAGTGGTACCATTTTGTGCACCTTTTGCTACTCTTAACTATAAGTGCTGGAAGCCTGCAAACCTTTTTGAAAAGAGTATGCAAGAACAAATGTTCAATTCAGCAAGACATTTACTTTAATTGCACAATAATCCATAGTCACTCTATAAATAGAAATAGACATTGTTCACAGGATTTCTTTTCTGTTTGGTTGCTATAGGTTTTTAAAAATTAAGTAATTAGTTAATTAGGGCAACAGATACACATCCTACAAAGAAAAATGTATTGCAAGAAAAATACCAACTGGGGTAGAGCCATGGTGCTTAGAGAAAAACATCAATTAAATTGACAACTTAATCTTAAAAAAAATAACCAGACATTCATTGCTGAACTGTAACAGCAGAACAAAGTGTACATTAATATACTTCAAGGAAACAAAGAGCACGAGGGTCAGTTAACGTCCAGAATCCACCCACCAAGGACACACTTGCATGGATAGTGTCTACCCTCCAATCATCAGCTTAAATACATGACAATCAACAAGAGTAAATATCACACATACACATTGAATATGAAAGTGGGCCACAAGCAACACCTGGGAAGTGCAGGCATCCTCCCTCTGTTAACACCACTACATAGTGTACATGACAATCAAAGAGAGAAAAAAGAAAGATGTAAATAAAAACTGGTCATTCTAAGAACTATTGCTGATTTTTAAAAAAATAAATGAAAATATTTGTCTGAAAATGATTCACTGTGATTGAAGGCTTTCGCTTACCCCTTTCTGGAGCCCCCCAAATGGGATTGTTGGGAATTTCTGCAGCAGAAAAACAGAAGAGAAAAGGGATTTCTGACTCCTGGTTCAAGGAATAGAGGGTCAAATTGCCTCTGTGTGGGCAAGAGTTTAAGGAAAAACTCCAGAGGCTTGGATGGTCCCTGGGTCAAATCTGGATGGATTTAGATCTTACCTCCCCACCCATCAAGTGACTCCAGAGAAACGACATTATTTAACAAACAGGAAAAAAAAAAAGACCTCAGTGGGAAAGGGGAAGTAAATGAAAGGGGCAAATAAGCTTTCATTAAAATCTTAATTAATCTCAAATTCAAAGAAACTTCTGGGAGAACATGGGACCCTCCTCATCTTGGGTTCACTATTATCCAGTATTTATATATTCAAACTTCTGCCTGCTGAATAGTATTCTGTTCGCAGGGGCTGATTGAAAAACATTTTTTTCTGTTCTTTTTCACTCTTATCTTATCCTCCACTCTCATTCAGATTTCTTCTGTGATAAAGGAAGTTTTAAGTCATTTCCTTCTTTGTATTTCCCAAATCCCAAATAGTTTGCATTTCTTAAATTTCCCACTATGAAGTGGGGATCATAGCTACATTCAAGGATCCTTTTCCTGCTTTGACCACGTATAGTTAATCATGATGCCTGAAAAACAAACACAGCGCCAGACTAGATAGTCTCAAGGCCTTTGCTAGAGGAGGCAGCCACAGCTATTTCCTTCACATCAAAGATGCAGTGGCTGGTGTGTTTACAAATTTCTGACAATAAACAGGTAGCTGTTTATCAGCTAGAGTGGTGCAGTAGATAGCGGAGAGAAATTCCAATCCTAAGAGTTGCATACAGTATCTAAGGCCAGCAGGCAAACGAGCCTTGGCAATTTACACCTTGATTTCTTGTTGTCAGGAAATTACTTTAAGAAATAAGAGGTGTTCCTAGAAATAAGCAAAGATACTTCTTTTCCAGTTCCTATGTTGCTAGCTATATGCTCTACTAATGCTATTTATAGTAGGAGAAAAGCCTGGCCATGACATAAGTTTAAATAATAGTGATTTCTAGTTAGGGATATGAGAACACAGAAAAATCTGGAATCTAAATTCAAGAACCTATACTCCTAACTCCTATATTTTCAAAACGTTGCCAGAGGTTTTCGCTATGTGAATCACAATGAATACAGTTGGGAATCATATGGCTAAAATCCCAAACAATGTTTTAGAGAACTATGGGAAAATATTTTTCTCTGGCAGTTTTGGTTGTGTTACATATTGTGGGAACTCAGGAGGCAGTTGAAAGTTGGCTGCTATCAGAAAATTACATAATTTATAGTATGAAAAAAGCAATAAAAGCTATTTTTCTATACAAATATATATTTTTAACATGACAATGCTTTGTTTCTGCTGGAGCCAGCGTGCACTTTAGAAATAGCTAAAGGGCACTGAAACTTGAAAAGGTTTTGCTGCATCCAAAATTTTAACAACTCTCAAAATTCTAGTAGGGATTAAGTTCTGGACCCTAGTTCTACCACACACACTTTAAACTTCATCTATTTTTATCCAGCAGCATAGGATATATGCTTATTACACAAACACACACATTATATACTGCTATTGCATTTTTGTCAAATGTAACTTGCATTCGAGTGCTGCATTTAGAATGATTTTCCAGGAGATTCAGCTGTTTTACTCAAGCCTTCTTCACAGCTGAAGGAGAGACAAAACGTGGGCAGTCTTTTTTGTTGAAGTAATTTGATTTTTGTCTATTGTGCTGCCAGCGATCAAGATTGTCAAATAAACCAGCTTTGATTCATAAATAATAGTTCCATTATATCTACTCTGCCACTTGTCAGAGTACCTGAAATTTTAATTCACTTGTTCAGCTAAATTTCATCCTCAGTTCATGGCCATAAAATTCTCTATTGACAAACTTTCAAACCAACTTTGACTCTGAGGTATCTAGTCAACATTTTTCTTCTGTGTGGATATTAGTTTATTGAATAAGTGGCATCTGTTTTCCTCCACATCACTAGTGGAGTAGGTATTTCCTTTTGACAGCTTTCCACGATTTATGGGTTTGCATGCTCTGAAGAAAAATAGTACTAAGCAAAAAATTCCAATTCATTACCTCTTAGTACTTAATTAAGTTCATACACATTGCACACTATAGGTGAACCCTGAAATGATTATGACAGCCACTGAACAGCAAGTTATATTATCTTTGGAAGACAAAGAGACTTTTCATTATCTTGACCTCATTTTTTCATCCATAATATTAATAAAATTTCCTTCTGTTTTGTTCCCTCTAACAGATGTACCAAACCATTCTGAAAACAAGATTATATTCTTGGCTATTACCTCTTGTCTGTACATTTAGCTACCAAATGTTTTTACAAAATGTGAAGTCAAGCAATGGCCATTATCAGCTCACTTCACACAGCCACAGATGTATTATGTTGTACAGGCTCCTCCTAATAATGGTTTCGTTTTGGAAATGATAACAGTCTGATAAAAGTAAAAAGCAGAGGGTCTGGCTACCCATCCATACAGAAATAAAGAAAGCCTGTGTTTTACCTGTCAGGGTTCTGTGTACACACATGCATCTGTAAGAGGATCCGCTGGGTGAAAGTCTTAAAGCATTGCCCACATTTCCAAAGGTGCCAGTCACTGAACTCAGAATTTAGTTGGCTCGTTGACGTTGGGCTTGCAAGAACTCGTTGGTTTTTGACACTGATCTGGTTAAATCCTGACTCGATGGGCCCAGACTTATCCAGAAGAGAAAAATTTCTGCTACACGGAGTCTGTGGAAATACTATGGATCGCTGTGGAGTGGCAGGGGGCAGTTTGCTACTTTTGTTAAATGGCTGTAGAGTGTCTGGTCTGGACATGGCCTCCATTACAGTTGAAGGGACATTCACTGGGAGAAAACAAAAAAGTAAATAAGATCTGCTTTACTATTTCTTAAAACTAACACAATTTGGGGAGAAAATCAAAAATATTCAAAGTCTATTTTCAACTGACTAGATTCAAACAATTTAATGTTATTATAACACATAGACAAAGGGCTGGAATGAGAATGTGATCCGACTGGAGAAACTGGTTCTGACATGTAGGAAGTCATCTGAAGAGAGGTTTGAGAGTTTGTAAAGGTCCAGAGAAGATTGACAAGAATGGTTAGAAGTATGATAGGATTCACTTCGGAGAGAAAATTCTGCTGGGCTTACACTGTATCAAATCTCTGTGTTGCAGAAAACAGACACAGCAGTAGTTCCCTTATCCTATCAATGGGCAGTCACTAAAGGGTAATATTACACCCTCATTCATACACACAAAGCCTGTACAATACAAATCCAGTGTCTTCAATGTAATTGCTTGCATGATTAAGGCTAGTAGGATTTAGTTCATCATGAGACCTTGCAAAATATATGCCTAAATATCTTTGTACCTCAGTTCCCCACCAATATAATGGGATTACTAATACTTCCCTACCTCACAGAGGTGTTGAAAAGATAGATTAATTAAGGTTTGTGAGGCACTCTCATATTTTGACGATGAGCACAATGCAACACATGAGAAAATAAAATTTTGCATTTAGTGCAGCATTTGGATGTTGTGCAGTAAATGAATCATGGGGAGTCACATATAAAAGAAATATTTGAGATCTGCCTCATTCCTTGAGCACTGTCCATCTTGTGCATTGAATGAGGCAGGGATTCTGTGGAAAAAATGGTATGTGATCATGTACTTAAAGACTGTACCATAACGCACAATGTCACATGGATGTCTTAAATTCTGGTGTTTCATAACTTTGGAGTGCTTGAATTTGCAACCATAACATTCTTTTAATATAGCATTTGGGGATTTCTTTCTTTCTCTCTCTCTCTCTCTCTTTCACACACACACACACACACACACACACAGAGATTTACCTTCTGAATACAAGTATGTCTAGTTGAGATACAGTAGCAGTTTCAAATGATCTGTTCAATGAATGATTGTGATTAATGTCTGAATAGTTACTGAAATTAAAAATACTGAAATAAAAAAATGCAGTACAAACCTATTTTGATATAGTACTGTAAATAATACAAAGTTCCTTTACAAAATTATTTTTTAAATGTTTCCTCAACCAAAACAAACATGGTAATCCATGTTATTTAATTTAGCTATGTCTAGTCCTTTCTATGGTGCTTTTCACTGTACAATCTGAGACCCTATTTTATGAGTAGCGTTACCTCCAGTAGGATGTGCACTGCAGTACAGTTTTTAAAACACATCCAAACATCTTAGGTGTATGGAACAACATGTGCAGTAGAGTCTGTTATATGTAAACTTTTCTTTTCATAACTCTGTTTTACGTTTCTGTGTCACACAAGGGACATTTAATTTTTAAAAAATTGTAAGCATAAAATCTCATCAAGAGACTCAAATAATGAGGTTTCAGAGCTAAGTAATATTTCACAGTTCATTGTGGGTAAAATTCACCCTTGTGCAGAGGACCAGCACAAGGGCTATTTTGAGGGTTTAAGTGGCACTTAGGTTATGCATAAGCCTGGTGCTGGCCCTCTGCCCAGAGATGAATTTTTCTCTTTCTGTCAGTCTCCCTAGCTTGTGGATGAAACTCCTTGGTTTCCCTTGTAGCGAAGCAGTAAGTGACAATATTTAAAGATTTAACTGTGATGGGATTTTGTTCACTGTATCATTTAAAAAAATGATTTTGTAAAGTACAACTCACAGAAATGCAAATAATATTTCTGAATTACCAACTGGAGCAGATGATTTTTTTAGTGCTAAACATTATGGCCAGTAACTTAATGTCTTTAAAATTCCTCTCAAGTATAACAGATTTGAAAACTCCAGATGAAAAAGGATGTTTATTTTTGACAGTTTAATCCCTAGTATCTTGCTGTTTTATTGCTGCCTGGTTCAGTATTTAAGTTGCTAAGAGACCCAAGTTCATCTCAGTATAGCTGTTTAAGTATCCAAGTATTTGACTGAAAAAATATAATATATAGTTGATTATGCGCTTGCAGCCACAGGGTCATTTTTGGCCAAAGTCATTCAAGCATTTATTATTTGCTTCTTCCACCACATAGAACACATGGCTGTCACAATGGAAAAGAGTTCTCTGATGCAAGCTGAAAGAAGGTAGTCCTACACACACACACCTACCCAAACAGACCAATCCTATGAGGTGCTGAGCACTCTTAATTCCCATTGAAGAAAAGTACACACAGCACCTTGCATGACTGGGTCTGTGATATAAATTATATGCTTTTTTAAAATTTGCAGTAAAATAAAATGGCAGGGGAGAGGAATGAATGGAATTGGGGATAATTGTGACAGGATGGGGGCTCCATCATCATATCAGGGTATTTGTAATTAGCCTTTATTTAAAGGAACTATCATTTTCTCTAACCACAAGGACCCCATCTTTATGGACAGCCAGCCTAGGCCTCCATCAACACATCCCACAGTAATACAATGAAGCAGCATTGACAGTGGCTGGAAAGATCACATTATGTTATCTTTTTGGCAAGAGAGTAAATCCTATGACAGAACTGGCAACTAGCGAGAGGGTTGGGGAAGTAAACAGAGAATAAACTGATAATAAATTCCTAGTAAGGAGGGATTTCATATGTTGCTATGCCATAGGGGGAACCTGCACTTTAGATCTGAGTCCTGCCCACCTGTAGGTATGTGCGTTTTACTCATACTTCATGTTCCACTGAAGTCATATATCTTAAGGATTTCCAGAATCAGAGCCTTACTTTGTAATCGTCTAGCTTACCTTAAATAAATATCCACGGTTTACTTCATACTTCTTAAGAAATACAAGGCACAAAACAGATTAATTGTGAAATATGCACTGTGGACATATAGTTAAAAATAAAATACTTACAATTTTCATCCTGTGCAATACACTGTAAAGGGATTCCAAAGAAAGATGTGTAGCTGTCATTGTACCACACCAGCAGTTCAGTGCCTCTGGGGATATCTATACAGGCCCTGTAGAATATATTTGACCTAGTCATAACAAACAGAAAAATAGCCCAGTTTAGGAACAGGTAGTGCTCCTTTTACCATACGCACTATTATGATGGAATTCCACTGTTTTGGAAGAATTTCTGCAAGTTATCCTGAAAGAATAGCTCATTGATTATAGTAAACCTGAATCCATCTCATCAATGTGGGACTCCAATTAGTGCTTGTAACACAGGATAACAAACAGCTTAAAGCTGCTACTTTGTAAGTATGTCGACACTACAAAATTAGGTCGATATTATAGAAATCGATTTTATACAGTCGATTGCATATGTCCACACTAAGCGCATTAGGTTGGCAGAGTGCGTCCTCACTACCATGGCTAGCATCAACTTACGGAGCAGTGCACTGTGGGTAGCTATCCCACAGTTCCCGCCACCCATTGGGATTCTCGGTTAAGCTCCCAATGCCTGATGGGGCAGAAGCACTGTTGTGGGTAGTTTTGGGTACATGTCAGTCACCCCTCCCTCTGTGAAAGCAACAGCAGACAATCGTTTCACGCCTTTTTTCCATGCGGACACCATACTGCTTTCAGCAGCCAGTGCAGTAGGACTGCTAACTGTCGTCATCCACCGCTTCCACTGAAACTCTACTCTGCTGCTATTGTCTCAATTGTGAATTTCTCCATGTTGTCTGTCATGGGCTCCCGGGTACATGTTTTCTTCCTCGAGAAATGTGCGCTGTGCAAACCGTCGTCAGCCACCGCTTCCACTGCAACTCTGCTCTCCTGCAGAGGCCATACCACAGCAAGCATGGAGCCCGCTCAGATCACCACAGCAGTTATGAGCATTGTAAACACCTCGGGCATTATCCTTCAGTATGTGCAGAACCAGAACCTGCAAAAGCAGGCGAGGAGGCGACGGCAGCGCGGTGATGAGAGTGATGAGGACATGGACACAGACTTCTCTCAAAGTACGGGCCCTGGCAATTTGGCCATCCTGGTGGCAATGGGGCAGGCTCATGCTTTGGAACGCTGATTCTGGGCCTGGGAAACAAGCACAGACTGGTGGGACCACATAGTGTTGCAGGTCTGGGATGATTCCCAGTGGCTGCAAAACTTTCGCATGCATAAGGGCACCTTCATGGAACTTTGTGACTTGCTTTCCCCTGCCCTGAAGCACAAGAATACCAAGATGAGAGCATCACCTCACAGTTCACAAGCAAGTGGTGATAGCTTGCAACGCCAACTACCAGTCAGTCGGGAATCAACGCAATCTCTGAGCTGCTGCTATCAAGGGTAGTGACTCTGGGAAATGTACAGGTTATAGTGGATGGCTTTGCTGCAATGGGATTCCCTAACTGTGGTGGGAATAGATGGAACGCAATATCCCTATCATGGGACTGGACCACCTTGGCAGCCAGTACATAAATCGTAAGGGGTACTTTTCAATGGTGCTGCAAGCACTGGTGGATCACAAGGGACATTTCACCAACATCAACATGGGATGGCCGGGAAAGGTACATGACACTCACATCTTCAGGAACTCTGGTCTGTTTGAACAGCTGTGGGAAGGGACTTACTTCCCAGACCAGAAAATAACTGTTGGGGATGTTGAAATGCCTATAGTTATCCTTGGGGACCCAACCTACCCCTTAAAACCATGGCTGATGAAGCCATACAGAGGCACCCAGGACAGTAGTAATCTTAGCCCAGCAGAAGAATCTGTCCTATCTCGGGACCTCTCCTTCTGCCCCTCCACCCCCATGAACATGATACAGTTCTATGGTGACCTAGAATCCTATTTTCGACGTCTCCGACTCAAGGAATATTTCCAACACACCTCTGAACAACATACTAATCCACAGAGACCTTCCTACCAACACTACAAAAAGAAGGATTCTGGGTGAACTCCTCCTGAAGGTCGAAACAACAGACTGGACTTCTACATAGAATGCTTCTGCCGATGTGCACAGGCTGAAATTGTGGAAAAGTAGCATCACTTGCTCCATAACCTCAGCCGTGCAGAACACAATGCCATCCACAGCCTCAGAAACAACTCTGACATCATAATCAATAAGGCTGACAAAGGAGGTGCTGTCGTCATCATGATTAGGTCGGAATATGAACAAGAGGCTGCTAGGCAGCTCTCCAACACCACTTTCTACAAGCCATTACCCTCTGATCCCACTGAGGGTTACCAAAAGAAACTACACCATTTGCTCAAGAAACTCCCTGAAAAAGCACAAGAACAAATCCGCACAGACACACCTCTGGAACCCCGACCTGAGGTATTCTATCTGCTACCCAAGATCCATAAACCTGGAAATCCTGGACGCCCCATCATCTCAGGCATTGGCACCCTGACAGCAGGATTGTCTGGCTATGTAGACTCCCTCCTCAGGCCCTACGCTACCAGCACTCCCAGCTATCTTCAAGACACCACTGACTTCCTGAGGAAACTACAATCCATCGGTGATCTTCCTGAGAACACCATCCTGGCCACTATGGATGTAGAAGCCCTCTACACCAACATTCCACACAAAGATGGACTACAAGCCATCAGGAACAGTATCCCCGATAATGTCACGGCAAACCTGGTGACTGAACTTTGTGACTTTGTCCTCACCCATAACTGTTTCACATTTGGGGACAATGTATACCTTCAGATCAGCGGAACTGCTATGGGTACCCGCACGGCCCCACAGTATGCCAACATTTTTATGGCTGACTTAGAACAACGCTTCCTCAGCTCTCATCCCCTAATCCCCCTACTCTACTAGCGCTGTATTGATGACATCTTCATCATCTGGACCCATGGAAAAGAAGCCCTTGAGGAATTCCACCATGATTTCAACAATTTCCATCCCACCGTCAACCTCAGCCTGGACCAGTCCACACAAGAGATCCACTTCCTGGACACTACGGTGCTAATAAGCGATGGTCACATAAACACCACCCTATACCGGAAACCTACTGACCGCTATTCCTACCTACATGCCTCCAGCTTTCACCCAGATCATACCACACGATCCATTGTCTACAGCCAAGCTCTACGATACAACCGCATTTGCTCCAACCCCTCAGACAGAGACAAACATCTACAAGATCTCTATCAAGTGTTCTTACAACTACAATACCCACCTGCTGAAGTGAAGAAACAGATTGACAGAGCCAGAAGGGTGCCCAGAAGTCACCTACTACAGGACAAGCCCAACAAAGAAAATAACAGAATGCCACTAGTCATCACCTTCAGCCCCCAACTAAAACCGCTCCAACGCATCATCAAGGATCTACAACCTATCCTGAAGGACGACCCATCACTCTCACAGATCTTGGGAGACAGGCCAGTCCTTGCTTACAGACAGCCCCCCAACCTGAAGCAAATACTCATCAGCAACCACATACCATACAACAGAACCACTAACCCAGGAACCTATCCTTGCAACAAAGCCCGTTGCCAACTGTGCCCACATATCTATTCAGGGGACACCATCACAGGGCCTAATAACATCAGCCACACTATCAGAGGCTCGTTCACCTGCACATCCACCAATGTGATATATGCCATCATGCGCCAGCAATGCCCCTCTGCCATGTACATTGGTCAAACTGGACAGTCTCTACGTAAAAGAATAAATAGACACAAATCAGATGTCAAGAATTATTCATAAACCAGTCGGAGAACACTTCAATCTCTCTGGTCACTTGATTACAGACCTAAAATTCACAATATTACAACAAAAAGACTTCAAAAACAGACTCCAATGAGAGACTGCTGAATTGGAATTAATTTGCAAACTGGATACAATTAACTTAGGCTTGAATAGAGACTGGGAGTGGATGGGTCATTACACAAAGTAAAACTATTTCCCCATGTTTATTTCCCCCCCCCGCCCACTGTTCCTCAGACGTTCTTGTCAACTGCTGGAAATGACCCACCTTGATTATCAGTACAAAAGGTTTTCTCTCTCCCCCCCCGCCCCCCGGCTCTCCTGCTGGTATTAGCTCATCTTAAGTGATCACTTTCCTTACAGTGTGTATGATAACACCCATTGTTTCATGTTCTCTGTGTATATAAATCTCCCCACTGTATTTTCCACTGAATGCATCCGATGAAGTGAGCTGTAGCTCACGAAAGCTTATGCTCAAATAAATTGGTTAGTCTCTAAGGTGCCACAAGTACTCCTTTTCTTTTTAGTAAGGAGCTGTTCAACTATAGGCTGAGCAAGTGCAGAATGGTGGTAGAATGTGCATTTGGACGTTTAAAAGCGCACTGGTGCAGTTTACTGACTCGGTTAGACCTCAGCGAAACCAGTATTCCCATTGTTATTGCTTCTTGCTGTGTGCTCCACAATATTTGTGAGAGTAAGGGGGAGACGTTTATGGTGGGGTGGGAGGTTGAGGCAAATTGCCTGGCCGCTGATTACGCACAGCCAGACACCAGGGCGATTAGAAGAGCACAGCAGGGCACGCTGCGCATCAGAGAAGCTTTGAAAACCAGTTTCATGATTGGCCAGGCTACGGTATAACAGTTCGGTTTGTTTCTCCTTGATGAAAACCCGCCCGCTTGGTTCACTCTACTTCCCTTTAAGCCAACCGCCCTCCCCCCTTCAATCACCGCTTGCAGAGGCAATAAAGTCATTGTTGTTTCAAAATCATGCATTCTTTATTAATTCATCACACCAATAGGGGGATAACTGCCAAGGGAGCCCGGGAGAGGTGGAGGAGGGAAGCACTGGGTCGGGTGAGGGAGGAGGGACAGACGAGGCCACACTGCACTTCAAAATTTATTGAATGTCAGCCTTCTGTTGCTTGGACAGTCCTTCTGTTGCTTGGGGTGAAGTGGTTGGGTGCCCAGAGGGCCCCGTCTCCCTGCATCCTTGGGCATCTGGGTGAGTAGGCTATGGAACCTGGGGAGGTGGGCAGGTGGCTACAGTGGCGGGCTGTGCTCCTGATGCCTTTCCTGCAGCTCCACCAGACGCCGGAGCATATCAGTTTGATCCCCCAGTAGCCTCAGCATTGCATCCTCCTCTCATCATGCTGCCGCCACCTCTCCTCTTGCTCCCACAACCTCTCATCTTGCTCGTTCCTCCTGGCCTTGTGTTCATTTTCTGCTTTCCTGGACTCTGCCACTGTTTGCCTCCACGCATTCTGCTGAGGTCTTTCAGTGAGGGAGGACTGCATGAGCTCAGAGAACATTTCATCGTGAGTGCGTTTTTTTCACTTTCTTATCTACGCTAGCCTCTGGGACGGAGATGATAGGGGGAGCGTTGAAACATCTGCAGCTGCAGGAGGAAAAAAAGGGAGAGTAGTATTTAAAAAGACACATTTTAGAGAACAATGGGTAGACTCTTTCAGGGTGAACCAAGCTGTTAACATTACACAGCACATGTGCTTTCGGTACAAGGTGACATTTTGCCTTTTATATTGAAGGCCTGCTGGTTTGGTGAGAGAGATCACACACACAGGGCCGGGCAACAGAATTCGGCTTGCAGGCAGCCATGGTAAGCCACAGTCTTTCAGCTTCTTCAACCTTCATAACATGTTGTAATGGTTTCAGACAGCATCACCCTCCTTTCCCATACCAAGCACCCGTTGCGTTGGCCATTTAAAAGGAGGGGCTGTGGTTTTCGGGTTAACATGCAGCAGAAACCCAACTAACCCCCCCCACACACCCAATTCTCTGGGATGATCACTTCACCCCTCCTCCCACCACGTGACTAGTATCAGGGAAGATCCCTGCCAGGCAAATGCAAACAGCTCAGCGTGAACGGCCCCCCTCCCACCACGTGGCTAAAAGTGGGGATGATTTCTTTTCAATGGCCACCTCTGATTGTTCCCTTAATAATGTCCCTGGAGGATTTCCGCTCCATCCCCAGACATGTTAACAGACTTTTCAAGTAGCTGTACTGGCCGCAAATGCATCCCAAGTCTTCAGGGCAAATTAATCATTAAACACGCTTGCTTTTAAACCATGTATTATATTTACAAAGGTACACTCACCAGAGGTGCCGTCTCTGGCTTCATGGTCCGGGAGCCCACCTTGGGAGGGTTCAGAGGGTATTGGCTCCAGGGTGAGAAACAGTTCCTGGCTGTCTGGGAGAATGGTTTCTCCACTTGCCTGTTGTGCGCTATCCTCCTCCTCCTCCTCGTCCCCCAAATCCTCATCCCTGTTGCGTGAGACTCCATGGACGGGGTGAGGTAGTGGTAGGGGCACCCCCTAGAACTGCAAGCAGCTCATCATAAAAGCGGCATGTCGGGGGCTCTGACCCAGAGCGGCCATTTGCCTCTTCAGTTTTTTGCTAGGCTT
This sequence comes from Lepidochelys olivacea, assembly GCF_965140295.1. Classification (NCBI taxonomy): domain Eukaryota; kingdom Metazoa; phylum Chordata; order Testudines; family Cheloniidae; genus Lepidochelys; species Lepidochelys olivacea. Next base: position 79,023,756 of record NC_140415.1, on the reverse strand, counting down.
GCCTGAGCTCCTTAATTTTCACATGGCTCTGCTGCAGGTCCCTGTTATAGTCTCTGTCCATCATACCCTTGGAGATTTTTTCAAATATTTTGGCATTTCATCTTTTGGAACGGAGTTCCGATAGCATGAATTCATCTCCCCATACAGCGATCAGATCCAGTACCTCCCGTTCGGTCCATGCTGGAGCTCTTTTGCAATTCTGGGACTGCATAGTCACCTGTGCTAATGAGCTCTGCGTGGTCACCTCTGCTGATGAGCTCGCCACACTGGCCAAACAGGAAATGAAATACAAAAATTCCTGGTGCTTTTCCTGTCTACCTGGCTAGAGCATCTGAGTTGAATGTGCTGTCCAGAGCGGTCACAATGGAGCACTCTGGGATAGCTCCCAGAGGCCAAAACCATCGAATTGCGTCCACACTACCCAAAATTCGACCCGGCGATGTCAATTTCCGTGCTAATCCCCTCGTCGGGGAGGAGTACAGAAATCGATTTTAAGAGCCCTTTAAGTTGACAAAAATAGCTTAGTCATGTGGATGGGTGCAGGGTTAAATCGATCTAACGCTGCTAAATTCGACCTAAACTCATAGTGTAGACCAGGGCTAAGGTAGTGTAAGCTCTAAGAAAATGTTTTACAAAACATAATAATCTATTGTTGTTGCAGTATCCTTTTTGAAAGAAATTTTAAGGGAGACAGATTTTTTTTGTTTCAAAAACATTCCAGTGCAGAATTTGGAATGCAAATTGCACCAGTGCACAAGATCTAGGAAGTGGGACCGACTCAAAACAGATGAGTTTATTTTCACTATCCAAACTGAGGGAAACTTCAAACACACAGTTTAGAAGGTAAAAAGTAAATAGATAATAATTCTTTTAGATTTAGTAAGTGCTGTTAGTAACAGAAGTGAAGAATTTTTTTTAAATACAGAAGATGATTTTAAACATGTGTCCTCTTATATTTCCTTCAGTCTCACAACAGAAATATATCTCCCAAAAGAGAGAGAACTAAGGTTGAATAATATGGACTTTTGGCCCAGAAGAGTCCAGAAAACAGGGCTTGTAATGAAAAAGAGTTACTGAGGAAATCTTTCTCAATATGAAACATGGGAACAAGGTTGATGGCCCCTCGGGTAAGTATGATCTAGTATTCACCATAACTGAGAATCCTTCTATAAGTTCTATCCTCTGGGAAAACACTGGGACATTCATAAGCCATGGATCTGAGAGTTCTCAAATTTAGGGAAAAAACCCTAGAGTTTTGCAATCAAAAGACTAGAAGGCCTGATCCTGATCTCTCTTTGAGTGAAAGGACTTGAGTAATTCCAATGAAGTTAGAGGTAGGTGCAAAATCAGTGTGAGATCAGAATCGAGCATCTAGAAGAGGAACTGAAAATCTTATTGGTTTGTAGTAGCTTTTCGCTTAAGCCTGGTACAGTACAGTAAAACACCCTTATATGAGATGGATAGAAATTCAATACATACAAGAAGAGCATTCCACTCTTCCTGAACGATTACACACCAAAATGATACAGTCAAGGTACCAAGAAATGACCATTTTTTAAAACAGCCTGCATAAGGCAGAAAAATATCTATAGACTTTAAAAAAAATGTTCGACCTCAACTGGTTTTCTCAGTGAAGAATTGCTACAAATATTAGCCTGAAGTTCAAGATAAAAGAGTTTAGAGTTGGTAGGCCTTAAATTTAGCCTTTCTGTAAAGAATTTGCCGTAGCAGTGCAATTTGTTCCTTGTATAACACTGCAGACATAAGGAGAATCCTTCACCACATTTTTCATGGCAGTGAGATATGCACTTGTCAACATATTTTGTCACCGCAAAGTGGCTCTTGGCAACAGGATCATAAAGATCAATAAAAAAGTGCAGATTCTCAATATTTTACTAGCAGCTGCAAAAATTTCATTTATCTTGTTATTTTCCTCGCTTACTGCCACCCTGTCTCAGGAGGGCACTGCTAGCTAAGCAGAATGTTTTTCCCAACATTCTATGAATATCTGACAAAAACTCTTGCCTTCGTGTGTCTCTCTCTCTCACTCTCTTTCTCTGCTTCTCTCTCTCCCAAAGCTGTACATGTTATTAATTCTTTCCACCGTTACATAAAAATCAAAATTGGAGCCATGCTATAAATCACCAGCATCTCCTAACTTGAGAAAAATCGAGTCTACTTTGTACTTCACCCTTGTAACATTTCATCTCTCAGTTTGGCTTCCCTTAACATAAACACAGCAGTCCAGCAAATGAATGTGCTAAAACCAAATGACACACTTTGCTGCTGAAAGAGCAGAACTGTTTTTGAGCAATGGGTGGTCTGTGAAGCTTGGAGTAGGCCGAAAAAAAATGTGTAAGTGTACACCGTTCCTTACAAGCGTACAGAGCTTCCAAAACTTGCAGAAATCTCTGCATGCTGAAGTACATCAAAGGGATTTTTCCCTTTTCGGATAATATTTCCTTTGCTGACATGTATTTAGTATTGTGGTTGGATGACTCATAAAGATAGCTTCATGGCGTCCCAACGCAGTTGAAGCAGAACACATGCCAACAAACATTATTGTCAGCCTCAAAATAAAAACAAAACGTTCAGCTAAGGTTCAATCAATCAAGAGTGCTTTCAAGAAAATTCCATTTAGATATTACAAATCATAACAGAATGAATTTAAACCAGCTGACTTTCTGTGAGGAGGATGTCCATGTACAATAAAAATTAGACCAGTTTTTCAGTGTCCAACTTTTCTATTTTCTTACACTTGGATTCAGTCACTGGTGATGGATGCCAGTTTTTTAAATTGTGTTTTTGTAGTTCATTTTACAAAGATCTGAAGTAATCAAAAACAGATCAACAGAGGGAACTCTAAGTAAAAGTTTCATCATGAAAGCAGAGTTGTAAAATATACTTAATATTGACAGATGTGTAACAACTTTCTCATGCCCATATTTCATTTATGTTTTTCATCTATATGTATGTATACACACACACACACACACTCTACACATACTCAAACATGGTTGTCTCAGTGGTTCATAATATACCTGGACTACCAACTAAAAGTGCTCTTTACAACACAGAGACAACCTTAGTTTAAACAGACAATTTAAAAAATGAACCATCAGAATTATAGCTAAAAATATAAATATTTAAGAGCACAATAAAAGTTTGTAATAATATAATAAAACATTGTCATATATTCTTCTTTGAATTGTTATTTTATTTTGACAAGGGGTCAGAAACAAAGTTTAAAAATGCTATTGGGCCATTTTTATCATTGTTAAACTGGCACCCTAAAAGAAAATAATCAAACTGTGCGTATTTTTCATTTTTGTTCGCATTCACATTTGTTAAAATATTATAAATAAGTTTAAGACTTGCCATTAAAAAAAAAAACCCAAAATAAATAGCCAACAGCAGGAGTGCTCAGCTTAGTTTCCAAACATTCTTTGATGTACTTGCTATAACATTTAATACAGCCAAACAGTTGCTTCTGATTCTGAAGGGGAAAGATTTGTTTATGGCTGAGATCATATATTTATGTAACACATTTTTTAGGTTTTTTTCTATTGTTTGTAGGGGGAGAAATGAGAGCCATAATTTCTTTACACATTCTTTTTCACATTCTCATTTTTATTTTGTTATAACCTTCACTAGCTATTGACATCATAGGCATAGGCCATGAGACCATATTGGCTGACAGGTGCATTTAGCAGATGCATATTTGGGTCATAAATGCCCAATGATTCTCCCCAAACTGGCTTCAGTGTTCAAAATTCTGATGTTTTCATTTCAAATGAGGCCTTCTCCTTGTCCTTCTCCCCTAACATAATTATTTATTGTAAGGGATGGAGGACAACTTTTCCAAGTAAACTACTCTTTCCAAAGCAGTCTACTGAGACTACTCAAAGGACATGCAGATTGCTTCGTACAATGTGATCTGCATACATGTTCCTCTTCTAATGTCATAGGGTTTAAATCATCAGGAACATCAGTGAGATCAGAATCAACCCTGCAGTATGTGCTCTCAATGATATTCTCCTTCCCCACCCAGTTTTTGACAACCAAATTTAAGAGCTCTTAAATCCATACTACTGAGATCGTACTGCACAAAATGAAGCCATTCAAGAAAGCCCAACAATTGTTTGTGAACTGGTGATAATTACACTTCGGACTTTTCACTTCAAGGATTTTTTTCTTGCAGCAAATAAACCAAGACATACTTTACCTGTACTGAACTACTGTTAGATTCTGTTCCCCACAGTGCCTTGCACATCGGATATACCTCATCCAACTTGACTTACTGGGTTCCCCGCCATCAATAAAGTGCTGTAGTGTCCCATCTTGGTCATATATCTGGAGAAGAGGTCAGAAGGTCAAGTAGTTAGAACGAATCATCAGCAATCATTTTCACTACTTTGCCAGTGTCTCTGTGTGCCTGTTCCAGAAATTTATTGCCATGAGATTTGTCACTGCTTATTGATGCCCTTAGAAATACAAACAGAATAAAGAGAAATATTTTTGGTGATGCAAGTTTATCATGTTCCTCTTATCAAGCCAATCTTTTTTATATTAAACATATTTGTGGTGTCTCAAAGATGTGACTATGTTTCCCAAAGAATATTTAACCATTTTTGACAGGCCAGCCTTAAATAATGAACTGCCAGATAAACAAGAAAATCTGGATGTAAAGGCTGCATTGAAATGGCTGGAACAGCTGAGCATGGGTTAGTAATCCCTAAACATCTGAAGAAGTGGGTTTTTTACCCACAAAAGCTTATGCCCTAATAAATCTGTTTAGTCTTTAAGGTGCCACCGGACTCCTCGTTGTTTTAATCCCTAAACAAGGATCACTTCTTTCACATTTCAAATACAGCAAAAGCTTGTACTTTAGGACAGGATGGCACAGAGTATAATACAGCAAATACTAAACAACTGGGGAGCCCTAAGATTCATAGTACTAAAATTAATGGAAGTGGAAGGAGAAAGAGTAATTAAAAGCACAATTTCTGAGGTAGCAAATGAGAAACCAGTCTTGAAGGATCTACGTTTTCTTAAATAAGACATCCCTGCTAAGGACAGGAAAACCAGTCTGAGTTTTAAAAAAGAACCCCACTTCCCCCTTCTTACTGTGTCCTTCTAGAACCAAAGACTCAAACCTCTTTGGAGGATCTGAAATATTAGGTTAGCTTTTAGTTCTCCATTATTTTTCATACACGGATGCACTGGAATTTGGATTGGAACCAGAAGACCTAGACTACAGTGAGAGAGCCTGTTCTCACAACCTTTTTAATCAAATTTTGGAAATCATTTGGATAGTTTGGTTAAGTTTCAGATAGGCAGTCTAACAGTTGGGTACTTATCCAAACCAAACCTGATCTCCAAACCTGTTGAGATTGCCCGTTTACTAATTCCTATCCCTTTAAGAGCACTTTCTTTCATGACATGCTTGCAGAAAAACATCTAAGCATATTAAAAATAATCTTCCCTTTTAAAAATTAGTTCAGCTAATACAACAGGGAAAACATACATATATTAAATTGAATTGAAGATTTAAAAAGAAAACATATTATCAATTCCATAAACTCAATTTTATGTTGGCAGAATTGATCCAGAAATTATATTAAATAAATCAGTGTAACTGTGTCTCAATCATCATTTTAAAAAAGCCAACCTGCTTCTAACCATGAGCACATTAAATGCACCAAACAGGGCCAGCCTAGCACAGCGCCCTACCACATGGGAGATATGAGCTCACAACCTGACCCTGTTTCTTTGCTCCTGGTTGAGAAAGGCTGGGATTTCTTTAGAGGCAATGTATTCATCACTGGGAGATGATGAAGGGGAAAGTGAGTCTTCTACAATGACCCATATAGTTATTCATGAGTGGCTATAACAAGCTAAAGATGGAACCATGCCTGATGCTCCTTGACTGGAGGGTCAGCTAATCCAAGAGCTAAGAATTAGGTGAACATAGCAGGGATCCTCAGGGCTTTAAGGGTGTCTTAGAAAAAAAACCTGTGTCTAAAAAGGACAAATAAATGTTCTTGAAGGTTTTCATTTGTTGTTTTTTCCATGTGTTGTACCTTGTTATTAACTAACAAAAACATGAACTGACATCCTTTTTCATATAAATACATGCTAATTTATTGTACAAATATAGCAAATATGCTACAATGAATAAAACATATGTAATGGAGAGGGAAAAGTTGTACAGGAAATGTGCCCACAAAGAGAGAGAGAAGGAAAAATTAATGACTAACAGTGTTTGGCTGGAACCATCCTGGCAAAATCTGTCTAAACAGTTTTTCACACAATGCTTATTTTGTATTTACTGAAGGCATTTATATGGTGCCTTGCATAGCAACATGGATTGCACTTAGGCAAAAAAAAAATCCCATTCATAGAGCTAATATCCCCCTCTATGCCATGAATTCTAAAAGATGGAGATGAAAAGGATGAGAACAGCAGACCAGGTAAGAGGGAAAATGGACCCAACATTTATAGATAAACATGGACAAACAGAGGCCTTTCCACACTTTCTGAATATGACTAGCTAGTACCAATTCACTTGGCACCAATTCACTCAAGCTTCACTCTTGAGTAGAAATAATCCCCTTTATAAAACACGAATGAACTAAATTATAGCCCTGATCCAAAGTGAACTGGACTTGCATTGACTTCACTCAGCTTTGGATCAGGCCCTGTAACTGTTACCTCATTTTATTGCTGACTTATATACCTATGGTTTAGCTTTCTGTATCTCCAATTGCTCCACAGCCGTAGAAGCAATGTCTATAAAAGCAGACAGGAACTCTAAATTGGGCAAAGTTTCATAATTCTGCTAGCTTTTCTTATGTTTGGGAGACATCACAATTTCTCTGTCATATTTTCTATTGGATTAATGGCAGGGAGAGGAAGGGGAAATTGCTACAAATGTTGTTGATTTGTACAACACGATATCACTACATTTTTTGCACGATATCACTACATTTTTGTCTAACTCAGGCAACAAGTATGAAGGGCGGGGGGAAGCATAAGCAGCTGTAAAGTAGAACATTTATACTCTAGCACAAGCTGTGAATGGAGCTACTCTGGCATATTATATACATTTACACATTCCCTCTATATTACACATACACATATACATACTATGCATGTAGCGAAGCTAGCTTTGTAATAAATTGCATTTACTATGCATTTACCTTTGACAGTTTTGTCTGTTCACTTATCCATCCCTTCTGGGATTACGTTTAACAGATTCCAGAAGAAGCTGCCATGCTGAAAATAAGGTATTCTTTCCCCAACTCCGGCTGGAGAACCCACTTGCCTCTCCAGGTCCCACAACCCTCCTCACCCTGTGCCTTTCCCTGACATGACCAAGGGAGTGGAATCCAACCAATTCATTGTCTCCTTTCTCCCCATGTTGTTTCTTTCAATCAGAGCTGGGAGCAGCATCCAACCTGCTTACTGGCTCCCCTTCCCTCTTCTGAGCCAATATAACTGTTAATTCTTTGTTAGTTTTGCTAATAAGTAGTACATTAACATTTCCTATCTTTAGTCCGTTCTAATTTATCTTAAGTAGTACACCAAGCTACTGGTACAGTTCAGATACTGATACAAGGTTACTCTATAAGGGTTATTTATATGGTACAACTTGTTCCTTCTTTATTAATCTCTATGCGATAGGATATTGATGTTTTACAGTTTAAAGAGATTATATACTCAAATTTAAATGCAAAAATGTATGACGATTTTGCAGTTATATCCCTTGGTTTCAGAATATCAGAAGTCCTTGCTTTCTTATCCAGAGCCAGAGCATAGGTCAAAGTGGAAGAGGGCTCTAAATTGACATAAACTATTGAAAGTAATCTCTTTTCCAGTTTTTATTGCCCCTTCTCCAGAATACAGCCTCCCCAACATTTAGGAGCATAGGCACAGTGAGCAGCAGCAGACTATGAGGTATATGAAGGGCAGATGACCAACCTCTTTCCAGGTTGCCATCAACGCTGCTACATAAACTAGATGTGTTCAGAGCAGAGATATAATGGAGACAACAAGTAGGCAATTGGTGCGCTGAGACTGCTGCTTCTTATCCCAAATATAATTGTTTCATCTACCCTGTTTGTTTTTGTCCACTTGTCTTTTGTCATATGCTAAGGTTGTAATCCCTTTCAGGGGCAGGGTTTGTCTTTTAATTACATGTATATACAACCCTACACAATGGGGTCCTGATCCTTGATTGCAGCCTTTGGGAACAACTGCAATAATATAATAAATAATGATGAAAAGATAATATTAATAATAATAGTCTTTTCAAACCAGATAATATACCATATAAGTGATCCTTGAAAAATCTAGGAAAAACGGTTACTAAGCAAAATAAAAAGCTACTGTAACCAAACAGTTGGGTACTATTTAGAATATGCAAGGGCGTGCGCATGAATTGAAATGTGACCGCTTTTGGAGGGGCACATTAAACACACACATATTACACACATCAAACCATATCAACGCGCACACGTACATCATATGCATAGAAATAAACAGCAGTACACTCACTATTTCAACAAAAATACATGTGCTGTGGAGCCATCTGAATAAATGTATCCACAAGTACTTGGTGCGGTGGAGTCACAGAGCTTCTGCGGCCCTGGCAGGGAGAGAGCCCCTCTCTCTCTTCCTGCTGCAGTCCCAGGGCTGGAGGAGTTCTGTGTCTCTGCTTGCCCCCCCCCCCCCAGTGCATGTCCCTGAGAATATGTCATGTACTAAACTTAAATGAGACCATGCACCTCCCGCTTGGATGAGAGTCCCCCCCACCCCGCAAAACAAGCTGATGTCCTAGTCATTGCCACAAAAACAATAATAATTAATAATAAATGAATAACAATATGCCAGACAAGACATGGCAAAAGCATTCAGAAAACTCTGAATCATTTTCACCCAGATGCTGCCATCTAGGCTCTTGATTAACATGCAGGTACGTGGCAAAATACACCTCCAACGCTGTTGGATGTACAAGGTCCTGAAGTGCGCAGTAACTGTAATGGAAGGTTGACATTTTAATGGAGCATTTCTGCACAGAGAGGCAAGCCAGCAGTGAAGTAGTTAAATACAAATTCACAGGAGACACAGTGAGGGAAAAAATGGTTAGTTCAGTCGAGTTCTTTCCTCTCTATCTGTTGCTTAGCTTTGTTCTCTTTCCATGGCTTAATGAAGGATTGTGTCTTTTGAAAGTCTGCCTGCATTTTATTTTTCCACTTAGCCCAATAAAAAGTATTAGCGTACAACTTAATTGACCTCGTTTTCCTTGCTTGCAAAAAGAGGAAAGACTGGCCCTCACAGTGGAATTTTTTAAAGAGAAAACGTATATGGTTCTACATTCAGATTCTAAAAGTGACTATTATAATTATACTTTTATTTATGTTGTAAGGCATCAAAGAGATGGCTAAAAATCCCAAACTCTGCAAAATAATTCTTACTGTTGATAGAGGATTTTTTTACTTTTTGCTGTACAGTATTGTCTATATTGATATGACACATATAAAGGTCATGGTAACTATAATTTGCAAGCAGGATGAGATTTTCAAAAGATTTCCCTCAATATTAGATTCAGGAAGCTGCCTGTAGGAGTTTCTTTGTAAGGGGCCCTCCAACTATGGACTCCAATGCCCTTCTGAAGGGGCTAAAATGTCCAGGCCTTCAGGACCCATTGCAATGCCCATATTTTCATTTAGGCTTTTGGAGAAGAGAATTGGGTGTAATAAAGACTGGGCTTTGTGGGTATGCTGTGGTACTCTGACCTGATATCACTGGTTGGTTATTTGTTTTGGAAAAGCTGCTGTTTGTGTCATTGTATTCCCAACATTTTATTTTTTTCTAGAATTTAAAACATTCACTATTTATACAAAAATTAGCATTGATCCTGAACCTAAGCTGTGGTTTGCTTTTTAACCCAAACTCCACCCCCTAGCCTAAATTTAATCAGGAAATTTTGACTTTTGTCTCCCTCTATCTCAATAATATCTTATTCCAAATCTTTCAAGCTTTCCCTACCGTTGGATCTCTTTGACAACTCAAGTATACTCTTTATTTGAAGAAAATAGGTTATAATTAAGCAAAGTAACTAACAATTGTATTGCAGAGAGTTTTGGAGCCCAATATTGATCCTATTGATTTCTAGGGAGTTGACTACTAATGTATTTAAAGTTAAGCACATGCTAAAGTGCTTGGATAGATCAGGACTACAGTGCTTGGCACTTTGAAGGATCAAGCCCTAAGGTTATAAACCTGATCTCTACCATGCAAATGGCTTGAAATCCCTGGATTTATTTAGGCCAAACGTAAAATGGGAATAATAATGATTATTCATTTTTGTTGAGTACTTTGCAATCTATAGATGAAAATGTGCTATGTAAATGTAAAGCATTAGTATTAGTTACACTGGTCAAGTGCGGTAATTAAACACAGCATGGTTCAGTGTCTTGACTGAGAGGGCCTGTGGTGCAGTAGATTAGCTAGGGCTACAGAATAAAATGTCTTGGGTCTGATACTTAATATGTTATTTATTTTTTAGCACTTCTAATCAGCACTCAGAGCAAAAATGAGCTGCACTCTGTGTGAATAGCTAACTCAATTGCTTAGTAATATGAGTATTTTGACAGGGACACACTGAATGAGGAAGCCTCACTAAAATAATTATAAATTTAGTCAGTGTTGCTCTTTCCTTTGATTTATTAATCTGGTAACCCACTCATCCTATTTACTGAAGATTTGAAAATCATCTCTTTATTCACCTATGCAAAACAAAACATGAAAAAGACCAAAGCCAAACTCACAAACATGGGAAATTCCCCAAGCACATCATTTACAAAACCCAGCATTTAAAAGAAAGGCAATAATTAGATAAACACATAATAAATTTTACACTAGATATATAATAAACAAACACAAGCACAAAGAAATTCATGTTACATCACAGCACAGTAACCTTAAATTTGATGCAAAATTATTATTACATCAGTAATATCAAAATACAAACAAAAAACTAGTTTGAAAAATAATTTAAAATATCCATGTATAGGTAATTACACTGACACATCCATAAATAATTTTTACCATAAGCTGATAATGTTACATGGCTTTTCTCTTCAGCTATATAGACATTATTTCCAAGAAATGTCAGTTATAAGTGCTTTACTAAACATTCTACTCTTAGTTGATAAACAGATTAACTGATATTTTGCACTTTAAAATATGCCTTAAAAAGACTATCTAGGGACAGATATCAAGATAACAAAATTTTTTTTTTAAAACCAAGAACTCCTAAGTTAGTGTTAAAGTGGTTAGGATGCAATAAATTATTCATTCATTAATACTTGATAATAAAAACAAACAATTCTTATTTGGACAGTGTAAGGTACTATAGTAAGTGGACTTTATAGATAGAAAGATACATAGACACTATGTCCTTAGCTATTAATTTACTTACTTTTAAGTGTTTGGATTTTGTAAATGATGTGATAGGTAGCTACCATTGTTGTCACTTAGCAAAGTCAACTATTTTTTTAAAACATTTTTTTTGTTTTGCGAATTTTTATATTACACGCACACACTTTCCGCTTCAGTCAAAGGCTTCCAAACATTTTTAGATGCACTTAAAATGTCTTTAATTACTATTAGCAGAAAAGAATCTGAACTACGTGAGCAGTAAGGAAACATCAGGAGGCCTCTCTGGAAGAAATTTAAAAAGAAACATTCTTGAATGTTTGTTGGAGATCCTCCCCAACAGCCTCTGCACATCTTTAAAAATGTAGAGAAATCAATCTTGATATTCAATGATCTATAACAGCTCAGGCTATCCTAAACACTTCTTTACAGTTAGTCATATCTGGTATGGACTTGCAATATCTTGCAATATCTGCTTAATGTTTCTTCTCTTTAATCTAGCAGCCATCCTCTAGCCATTTTTTAAAAAGAAAATATTTGCCAACTAATTTAAAAGTTACTTGGACTTAATGTATCTCAAAGGATTATAGCATATGAAAATATAAATATTGTTTGGAACTGTCTGTGTTAGGTGAAAGGCTTCATCTCTCATTTAGACCCCAATTCAACAAATGCACACATGTAGTCTCATTGCCCTCAGTGGGACTACTCGTGTAAAGAGAAGCATGTGTGTAAGTGGTTGCGGAACAGAGGTCTAATTCTGGAAAGCTGATGAGTTCATAAAACGGTTGATTTTAAATAAAAGTTTCAATGTTCGATTTTGACACTGAATCCTGGAGGTCCCCTGTTGTAAAGGAGATTTCCACGTAACAATAAGGGCTAGTACTACTCAACAATATGGTCCTACATGGTGACGTTACAGACTTCAAACTAAATTTGTGTGAAATTGGTACCCTATAAACTAGATTTTCTCCAGCACAGAGACAAGGGCATGGAGGCAATGTAACTTTTAGGGCTGTAATAAGCAACATTCACCAGTTTACAAAGGCAAAACTCAGAAAATGTACGCATGCACACACACGCAAATTAAAGCTGATGGAGTTCCCACAAAGCATTTTATGGCCTCCTCTTTTGTATCCTCTTAATGACTTTTGTAATGCTTTTGTCTCCCCTTAATAGCTCCAGTGACACGATAAAGCAAATGCTGGTGTTTAGTGCACCAGTGGTTCCAATTTGGAAGATTTTGCTTGATTTTAGTATTTGAAGATCCATATTGTGCCCCACTGCCCATTCCTATGAACGCAGTCACAATAGCAGCAAGGGCATGTGGAGGCAGCACCAATTCAGCCAGCTGAAGTAGCATCACCACAGACTATGCTGAGGCAGTTTTCCAACTTCTTCTCCACTGTGCGTAATAAGCAAATTGGGCTCAGTGCGTAGATATACTACCCTCACAAAAAGCAATGAGCAAAAATGAAAAATGTTCCAAGAAGGGAAAGATAATGAAAAAAAAGAGGGAAACAAATGATCAAAGATGTGATAATCCTGAGAGAAGAACTTGACACCAAGTCCAGCTGGGCACAGCAGAGACTCAAGCAGGTGTGTTCAGGGAGAAGCAGTTCCATATGTGAACTCCTTAATGAAGAAGGCCCATGCACCCAGTCCCAATAAGTGCCTGAAACTGCAAACCATTGCTCATGTGAATAGTCCCACTGAAATTATTGGTACTATTCATATGAGAAGATGTTGCAATTCCTAAAATGGCACCTTGGACCAGAGAACAAGGACAATCAAGCTGACCCTTGTTACCTCATTGCTTATAAGATGTGAGCATTTCTTCTGGTATGTAACAATGGATACCATCATCCACCACCTTTAATATCTATATTAACTTTACCAAACAATCCCAGCATCCTATGTCATTAAAAAGAAGTCAGCTAATTCCTTACCCCCATGTTGTTGCTCCTTTGTTTAACTGAGAAGTTCTTTTCACTCATATTCATACAGTCAAATCCAACTAGGCAAAAAATTAAAGGGGTAAAGATATTTAAGCACAAATAGCATTTCAGATTTGTGCTTTAAACCACTGTTCCTCGACCTTTTGGATGCCAGGGACTGGCTTGCTGCCTTCTTCAATTGTGTCAGGGAGATCTAAGGGACCACGGACCCGTTGTTGAGTAACACTACTTTAGACCATTGGCAGCTGGTATAAGAACAGGTGTTGGTAGGTTAAATTATTAGGCCTCAAGGGAGGCAGTATTTTCTGGTGATTAAAGCAGGGGAGTGGGAGTCACCACTCCAGAGTTCTTCTCCTGGTTCACTGTGATCTTGGGGAAGTCACCAAGGGCCAAAAGGTGCTCATAAATAAAAGGCTCCAAACACAGCAGAATTGCTTTGGTTCCACTGTGCAAGTGGGGCAGAGGGTTTGGGAAGTCTTTGCAGGAGAGCTCTGTTTCCCTTACATACCTCAGAGTTCAGCTCTGCCTGTCTCCATGGCAGCTGGGGCTTGGTGACATGGTGAGAGAGCTGCTCAATTGATCCACTACATTTGCTGTGGGCTGTTTTAAAAATATGGCTTCAAACTGTGCGTGCACAGCTTTGGACAAGCCTGTATTATCATGAGTGTTAGAATTTACACTTGCAAAACCCCAGACCCAACATTTCTCTTATGATATTTAAAGAAATATTAAAGCAATCACTATCTAGAGCATATGGAATGGCTGTTGGTGTAAAATCTGTGGAGCTCTGTTAGAGTAAGGAACCAAGATATTTTTTTCTTCTACTTTGTAGTTAGAGTCTTTTATTCTTTCTTTTATCTATTTTATGATTTGCGATAGCTCTCATACCACCATAGTGTCTAAGGGATAGATTTACAATGGTATTTAGGTGCCTAAAGATGCAGATAGGCATCTACCAGGATTTACAAAACTACCTCAGCAGGTTAGGTGCCAAATTTCCATTGAAATCAATCGGAGTTAAGTGCCTAAATACCTTTGAGGATTTGGGCCTAACTGCCTTATATTCTGGTTGCAAGTAGTTGCCTCTTCTCAACTCTGGACATGCCATTAGCAGCTTCTCCTACATTATGAATACTGCTGCTGTTGCATTTCAATGCAGAGGTGTTTGCTGCAGGAACTTTTGCCACCTGCCTCCTTCACAAATACTCATCAAAGTTGGCTTGCCAGTACAGTGACCAGATATCCCAATTTTATAGGGACTGTCCTGATATTCGGGGCTTTGTCTTATATAGGCACCTACTATCCCCCTCCCCCGCTTCCCGATTTTTCACACCTGCTACCTGCTATCCTACTTAGCAGCTCCATGGCTCTGAGAGAGGTAAAGGGGCCGAGGGTGAAAAACTGACTGGATCTGAGGGTCCAACCAAGGAAGAGGTAAAAGGGAAGAAAATCTCCAGGATCAGATCCAAGGTGAGCTTCTCATTGTGGAAGGAAAGAAACAAGTAGTACAAATTCTTTCACTGTGTTTTTAGCCACAGTCTCCTCATGGCCATGCGTCATGTGAATTATGTCCAAGGATATTCCACGAAAGAACTTACAGGAAACAATGTGCATAATAAAGTACCTATTCAAGTAGAACAGCTAGTTTTTGAATGGACAGTGTAAGGTGGATGTGTTGCTAATACACCCAGGGAGGAGTGCTACAAAGATATTTTTACTAATTAATAACAAAAGCAAGATTGGTATTTTACTTCAGTGGAGCTACAAACATTTTACATGACAACCATTCAGTATCCCTCTGCTGTAAAACAGGCTAGAAGTTGGTTTCCAGTTTCTTACCTAAGGATCCTACTGTGCCAGTGTCACAAATACCGTCACTTCCAATAAGGTGATGGCCCCCAGCGGCAAGAACAGGAGATCCAGAAATCCCAAACGTAATTATATTTTATTTCCTCATAAATAGAGTTCACAGTTTATTACGGGTGAGAAGGGCTTCTAGCTTCATACATTGTTGGGTTGGTTAAAATGAGTGGAATTTTCCTCTACAGAAGTGTAGATGTCTGTGCATAATTCAGTGAAGTGTTTCTTTGTTTCTTTTATACCCAGAGTGCCTACATTTTGCCCAAGTGATGGGCAGACTTGCCAGGACCATCATTAAGGGCTTGATCCAAATGAAGTCAATGGGGCAAATCTATTGACTTCAGTGGGCTATGGATCAGGCCTTAACAGTCATAGTCCATGAAACAAGCCCATTGAAGTGCAGCCTAAGGAGTTCTTCAGTGCAGCCTGTGGTCACACTCATTGAATATGGAGGTCTAACCATGGGGACGATAGGTCTCAGCTATGATCTTCAAGTTCCAGCATATAATGCTTTATCTCAATCTGAGCAGCTAAGGGCTTGCAGGCCTGTAATCTTGGTTGCCTATACCTCCATGTTGAAGGTGAGAGGGACCACAAGACACAACACAGACCTCCATGGGATGCCCTTTGACTTACCTATTTCATGTTTTAAATATATTCCAAGAAAAAAATGAAATTAAAAATAAATAAAATTAACAATTCATGACAGTTTTTTCTGTAAAAACCAGAGATTCTTAAATAAAAGCCCATACTAGAAACAACTTAATTTTCAAGCAATGGTAGGGAAATATGGTATCATGTTCCCCTGAGATCATTACTGATTGAGCTGATTGTGATCCAGCAGAAAATAAGCAGGTCAGAAAAGGAAAAATAGTCTGGTGCTTAAGGCTGAGGCTCTGCACCAGGACTCAAAAAATTGTGGTTCAATTCCTAGACATGCTACAGAGTTCCCTTGTGACCTTGGGCAAGTTACTTAAGCTCTCTGTCTTGAATTCCCAGCTGTAAAAATAGGGACAATACTTTCTTCTACCCTTTGTCTGTCTTCTTGGTGTTTCAGGGTAGGGACTATCTCTTACTATGTATTAGTATAGCACCTATCTCAATGGAGCCATAATCTGAGTTGCTTCTAGGCTCTGTTACAATAATAACTGTTTAAATGCTTTTTGAATCCCACATTTCTGAAAGAGCTGTTCATGTTTGTAGTGAACAAGGGAGTTAATTTTTTTTAAAAAGATATCATACTTAACTTCTTTGTGCAAGTTTTAAATAATGAAGCACATTGTTATTTTTAGTTTTGAATATTTTGGAATGTCTGGAATGCCAAGTTCCCAAGATGATGATTAAAAGGTCAAGTAATAAAATATATGATAAACTACGCCTGAGATTCCTCATAAAACAAATGAGTAATGGCTGTAAAAACTGTCTTGCTGTAGTTTAATACTGAAAAATGTGTGTGTGTTGTATCAATTCTTTCCTTCCATTAGATTACAGAAATATTAGTAAATCAGCATGATAATGTTTAATTTGCAGTTAATCCTGTTTCAAGGCTGAAGTCAGAATCAGAAAAAACAGTTGAAAAGAGTCCGTGAACAGTAACACAGTACTGGTGTTTGCAGTGGACACCTTTTGGACAATGTGAAATTGATTTTTTTCTTGTCAGAGTGCAAGTCAGGTATTGGTAAGTATCACATTAAGTTTCTTTAGAAGATTACTGGGGTTTCTGTGAGGATTATAACAGTAGATTAGAACATGTTCAAGTCACAGTCACAGGAGCCCTCCAGAGCTGTTAAGCATTTGGCATATCTCACTTATCTCTAAGGGTGGCAGAGGCCATCAATACAAAGTGGACCATCAATCAATCTGGGGTCTTCTTCAGACATCTCCTGTCAGATGATCAGAGGAAGACTTTGGGGAATCAGCTTTACATTATCAGGATTTGGTCTGTGATCAGAACAAGCCACTGAACCTTTTACTTTTCACTTGGCAAAAACATATACACTGGAAAAAAGTCCTGACAGTTCATTCATTTTGCTCCATACTGGAGCCAGATGATGTTTGACTGGTGGGACCCACCCTCTTTGATGTTGTACTCTTTTGAGAGTGGCCTGCTGTGAAAAAAATTTTATCCTTCCAAATTAAAGAGAAATATTTCTGTGTCCAGCTGTTCCATGTGACATGTTTGCCATTTTTCAGTGTATTGGCTTTGTGCCATTTTGCAGGCTGTGTTTCAAACCTATCTTTTTCCATCTCCTTCTCTCAGCAACAATATCCACAATGTGTTAGTGTCTCCAATGTCTCTATAACATCAATACCAAAAAGGAAAATACAAGTAATACTTCATTGCTATGAACTACACTAACAATATTTACACGTTTCTTTTGAAAAAACATTAAATTAAAACCAGCATCATTTTATTACATGAAATGAAGTATGAAACTCTCAAATATAATCTACCTATGAAAAATTAATGTCAGTTTATTTCTGATTATAGTAACCAAACCATGAAGTAAAGCCTCTGTAGAATACATCTAAAAACTAAATGAGTTTGGATGTTATTAAGACTCGTTTAATATGTACTGAGTCCACATCAAAAAAATGGCATCAGTTCAGCAGGCCCTAGCTCTGTTTAAATTAGACAAACTTCTCAAGAAAGCTTGAATAAACATTTAGGTTTAAGTAATCAAGAAAACCTGTATCTTCTCATATTTATTAAGTGCAATTTTTAGAGTTATAAAAACTGCTGTCACGAGTTGTGTATATTCTAAATAAAGGGTGGGCCACACCATTACAATTTTTCCCATCCCCCCTCATCTCTTGAGGTGGGTGAAACACAACAGGTTCCAATTACTCTTCTGCTCCAGGATTCCCTCTTCCCTTTCATTTCCATATTTGCTGACATGAACAGAGATCAATGCTTAATAGATTCTGGCATGCTCACCACTGCAGAAACCTATGTCCTGTAATTTATCTCAGAATATGACTAGCAAATTTGAATAACTGCTCATACACTCATCACATAAATGTGATGTGAAAATTAAAAATAGAATCAGAGGCAGTGTAGGTGAGGAAGGAAGTATCTATTTTGGAAAATTACCCAGACAGGACAATATAAATTAACTGTTTCCCCTTTCAGTACACAAATCCAAGCTTCCTGCCAAAAAAAAAAAAAAGAGCAGGATCAGTTCTGTCCTAAAAGTTCTGATCTAAAAATAATGTGTAATGATGTGGTCTGCTCTTTATTTCCAGTATACATAATTCATGAAAGCAGTGTTTATAACTCTGCAATGATATAGATATATGAATAAATGTAAATTGATGGTGCATCTCAATGTACAATATAACATCAGTGGATACCCCATGCTATGACCTGCAGCCATGCTTTGTTTTGTTGTGATTCACTCCTGCTCATAAACTAAGTAGGTTCAGGCCAAATCTGCATTTAAATAGGCAAAATCCACAGAATACCGAGATGCTGCAGGAAACAGTGCTGGTGAGTCTGTAGGTGGCACTCTTCCCTCATCCTGTAGTGATTTGGAGTGCCAATCTTCATTATATAAACTCTACAAATGGCTACATTTGGATTTCTATGTCATTACATTGCATGATGATTCAATACAACATTGTAAAGATACTATGCATGTCATCACGGTTCCTCACCTTTCCTAGGCCTATTTTCCTAGATAAATTTGGAAACTTCCTCCCCACAATGGCCTCTGATTTCCCCTTCCATATCTAACCAAGATTCCCAGCCTCCATTATTTTGCATTCTGTCCTACCATCTTTTACACCCACCACAAAGTCTTAGAATTCTTCTCCTTTCCTGCCCTCCCCACTTCATTACTATTACATCAGAAAACACCTAACAATGGAAAAAAAAAAGACTAACCATAAAGATTTGTGTTATCCTGTTTTTTCCTTTAACTCTAACTCTGTACAGTTTTTGTCCTTCTTTCTATCCATTTCCCCCTTGTTTTTAGTATCTTTCCTCACCCCCATTTCCTTCACCAGTTCTCACATTTTTCCATTGCATCCTTCTCCTCTGCTCTCTACCCCGATTTCCCATTTTTCTCTCCCTCCCACCATATCCCAAGAACTCCCACGTCTTTCTCTGGCTCCCTTACATCAGCATAATTCCCTTGAACTCCATGGAGTTACTCCTCATTTTCACATGTGTATATGAGAGTAGAATTGGCTACGCATCTCTTTTTTGTTTACACCAGCCACCACAACACAACCCTCTTTCTCTGGGTCCTCATCTCTTTGGCACTAAGGCCCATATCTGTCTTTCCTTTCTACTCATCTCTTTTTCCCTAAATATCCTAGGATCTTTCCAATTCATTCTCTCATCCCAGGACCTTTCCCATTTCACATCATTTCTACCCTCAATCTCAGACATACCTACCCTCAACAATAAGTGAGGGTGTTTTTCACGGCTATGAACACACAAAATCTGTTTTTTAATTACTCTCCCCCAGCTGTCTTTACTGTGCAACACAATGGGCTAAATTAATCCCTAGTGTAATTCAAAGGAAGTCAATAGGGACACCAGAGGTCAATTTAGTTATTATTATTAATTAGCTAGTGGATGCCAGTGATGTGCTATAATAGGCATACATAAAAACATTCACTGTACCTAAGAGTATGCAATCTAAAAGACACAGATAAGACTAAATGCACTGGGAGATCCAGACAAGATGGTAGTTGAAAATGTAAACTCTCCCTCAACTTAGACACTTTCCCCTTAAATAGAGATGGTGTAAGGAGGGCAATTCATTAATGTGGGTTAGTAATCTTCGTAATCTTGACAGGAATAGCCCTGTTTCCCCCACCCTCCAGGAAAGGAAGGCCGCAGCTCCCCGAGTTGGGCAGAGATTTCCCCCAAAGAGAGTGAGGAAACCCTGGAACCTGTATGAGGACTGAATAGAAGAAGTTGAGCATACTGACAGCCAGCTTGCTTCTTCTGAGGCCGGTCCCCAAAGGGGCAGATGAACAGCTATGGATAGAAAGCAAGTGTGTGTGTGTACTAACCCATGAGCTGGGTAGGGTGACCAGGTGTCTGGTTTTTGACCACAACAGCTGGTCAAAAAGGGACCCTGGTGGCTCCGTTCAGCACCGCCGACCGGGCCGTTAAAAGTCTGGTTGGCACTGTGCAGCGCTAAGGCAGGCTAGTCCCTATCTGTCCTGGCTGGCACCGCACCATGCCCCGGAAGCAGCCAGCAGGTCCATCTCGGGGCTCCTAGGCAGGGGGGACCATGGGACTCCACGCGCTGCCCCCATCCTGAACACAGGCTCAGCACTCCCATTGCCAGGCTGGGGTGGTGGCGCTGTGCCTGCAGGCGAGAGTGGCACATGGAACCTCCTGTCCCCCCCCGCCCCCCGCCTAGGACCTGGAACTGCTGGCTGCTTCTGGGGTGCACGCAGCCTGGGGCCAGGACCAGCAGGCAGCCTGCCTCAGCCCACCCGCTGCACCACAGACCGGGAGCAGCCCGAGGTAAGCCAGTGCCCCAAACCCGAGCCCCAACTCCCTGCCCAGCCCTGAGCCCCCCCAAACCTGGAGCCCCCTCCTGTACCCCAAACCCCTCCTCCCTGGCCCCATCCCAGAGCCCTCACCCCCGCTGCACCCCAGCCCCCTGGTCCGGCCCAGAGCCTCCTCCCATACCCTGAACCCCTCATCCCTGGTCCCATCCCAGAGCCCTCACCCCCGCTGCACCCCAGACTCCTGGTCCAGCCCAGAGTCTCCTCCCATACTCTGAACCCCTCATCCCCAGCCCCACTCCAGAGCCCTCACCTCCTTCTGCACCCCAATCCCCTGCCTCAATCCGCAGCCCCCTCCCATACTCTGAATCCCTCAGCCCCACCTCCCAGCCTGGAGCCCCCTCCTGCACCCCAAACCTCTCATCTCCAGCCCCATCCCAGAACCTGCACCCAGAACCAGCTGGAGCTCTCACCCCCTCCCATACCCCAACTCTCTGCCCAAACCGAGAGCCCCCTCCTGCACCCTAAACCCCTAATTTCTGGCCCCACCCTGGAGCCCACACCAGTTAGAGCCCTCACCCCCTCCCGCACCCCAACACCCTTCCCCAGCCCAGTGAAAGTGAGTGGGGGGGGGACTGTGAGCCACCGAGGTAGGGGGAATGTAGTGAGCTGGGGGTGGGGTCTTGGGGAGAGGGCGGGGCTAGGGTGTTCGGTTTTGTGCGACTAGGAAGTTGGCAACCCTAGGGTTGGGGGACATTGAGGGAAAGGATATGCTCAGGCAGGGGGCTTAGAAAGAGAAGCAAAATGGGGAAGCAGAGAGAAAACTTGTATAAACTCGGGAGCTCACTTAAATATTTTGCTTGGGAGACCAAACATAAATGAATATGTTCCTGCTAAACAGATGCAACACAGTTTTTCTTTTACTCCTTTTCAAATGACTTGTAAATCAGATACTGGCTCTGAATTTGTGGATGAGCCTTCCCAATCAAATTCATCACCACATTTGGAAGAGGAGCAAGCATTAAGGCATCTATTTGCAAGCAGACTGTTAGCCAGCTACTCAGATTAACTACTTCCAAAGAGCTAGACACAGTTCTAATAGAAATCAGTGTATCTGTAATAAGAAGCACCTTCTGGTTCTTATGAGACAGATTTATGATTTCACACAAACGTCCTAAAACTAACCCTTTTTAATAAGGAGTCTTTAAAACACATTAAATGTTTGTCCTAATGAAGTAATGGTTTCCTAAGGTTTTACTTCTTTTCTGTACTCCCTACAGTTTTATTTTTTGTTGAAATATGTCATTTCTTAAATTATTATGTTTTCCTAAGTCTACTACATTCTTTTTCTAACCCACACTAAGAAAGCACAATTGTCAAGCATTCTATTTTGAGGGCAAACTGACCTCCAACATATTGTGAATAACATATATTTCATATTTTACAGTTATTCTGAAAACATTCCTAAGCTTAAATCCTGTGTGTGTCTTAACATCTTCAACTCACTCCACCCAGCAAGAGTAAACCAAAAAGCCTAATGCCTTCAGTCAATTTCAAGGACAAGGTGAGAGGAGAAGATGAGGAAGTATTTCAGTATGAGGGAGTCACTAATATTACAGGAGTCACAGCCAACTTAGATAAGACACTGTTGTGAGACAACCCCACAGCAGCTGTTGCAATCCCAAAACTGTCATTTCTGAGTGTTAAAAATTGTCTAACTACTGTCTAAGAAACTGGGAGGACAGGAAGAGAAAAGAGAGAAGTAAATGTGCTCTGATTTTAGCCTTCACTGACCCATTTTGTCAAAGAAGTACTGTACTACAGATTGCCCAGTCACACAGTACAGTGTTTCACTGACACATTTTGCTCCCTTTTTCCTCAAAGGTCTTTCATTCCCTCGTAGACCTTAAAGAAGGACATGAGCTACTCTGGGCTTCCTGAGAGAGAGATTTACTTTGTCCAAGTTAGTAAATTGTCTAGTAATCTCATGTGGCATCTGGGTAGGCAATGTATTACACTTACTATAAAACCCTTGCAATCAAAGATGAGTAAACATGTTAAAAGGGCAGGACAACCTTAATAATAATGAGTCAAATTCAGAGGCATGCCATAATCTAACATTTAACAGTTGTAGTCTCTTCCATAAAGCCACGTTTCTCACAAAAAATGACAATTCTCTCCTCCAGTCTGTAGTGCCAATCGCTGTTTTTCCATGTATTCCATGTACAGAATTGGCATTGGTGTCAATGGGAGTTCAGCACAGAGAAGTACACAGTGTGCAATAGAGATCAACGCTGAAAGTAAAAAGAATTTTGTCTGTACATCTGATCCTGTGATGACCAAGTAGAGAAGTACAGTTATGTAAATAAAGACTCACAACACTCCATCAAAGCAATACTTTTTGTTCAACAGTTAAATACATTAACCCATAGATAAGAGTGGCATTTGCTAACCAGTCATCCAAATGAATACTTAGGAACACACATCTATATCTTTATCTTTCTCATCCACAGTATCCCAAAAGTTTCTGTGAAATCATGTCATAAAAATTAAAGTGGCTAGAAGAATTATATTCTTGTCATTTATTTCACCCCCCTCCATAGATTGCTTAAGATTTACTCACTCACTAAATTCCTGCTAAAGTAAATGAGAAAATTACAAGTCAGTGAAAAATTTAGGGAGCGTTATTGTCTTTATGAAAAAAACCCTACCATTTTAATTAAATCAAATCCAATGTTGAAAATAAAGTATTTTAAATCATTTAACTATGAATTATATGTAAACCTTACAATAATAAAATTTTAAAATTCATATGATTTTTTTAAATGCTAGGCTCACTTCTTTGGAGACACATTTTCAGTCCAAAAAGTTATTTCTCCAAAAATGTTTAGAATCAGCATCCTAATAGTTATTCACAAAGGGCATGATCCTGACCACGTTAAAGATCAATGTGAATTTTAACACTGACTTTAGCGGGATGTGAAAGAGGCCCAAAGCCATTTTGAATTCAGTAAGTATGAGTATGTGAAACTCCATAATGGTTACCAGAGGTGGTATTCTCGTCAAAATATGCCAGGGGCATGCTTAGTTCCTATTAACTGTGCTGTAAATCTTCTATGTATCTGGAGAATGACCCCCAAGTCTGCAGATTTTGAAACATTTATTTATCTTGGAGGTGTGGGCTTAGGGGTCAGGAGGGAGTGTTTCAATTCTTAAAACACAAGCAATTTTTATAAAATAATAATAGTATTTTGCATTGACTATTAGCACTTTTCCTCTATAGATCTCAAAGCCCTTTACAAAAATGGGTATATACCTTTAGTCTCATTTTACAAAGATGGAAACTGAGACATGGAGAAGTTAAGCAGTGAGTCAGTAGATGAATGGGGACTAGCACTCAGGCCTTATGATTCCCAGTCCAGTGTTCTATCCACTGGAACTTTGTACATATAACTCCTATCAACATTAATAGTACGTATTCACATAACTTTCCCATAACTTTGCATAGAGATGAGACTAAAATCCCAGCCTCATCATGTGTCATTCATTTACTGCCTACACTCAACTCTGTGATTTGTATTGATCTAATAATATATCTGAAAGCAAAAATGTACAGTATGCCAAAGACACTTCAGAGATCTGTCATGATGTAATTATCCACCGGGTATTCCTTTTTTAAAAAAAATTGTCTATATTTTCTTTATGCAACAATTATTTCAGTTGTAAGTTTGCAAATTTCTAAAGGCAAACATGGCAAATATCTGAACTGTAACACTGCCATCAGAACTCTACTATTGCATGAATACCTTTAAAATACAGTATTAATATAAAAATTATATCATACAACTAAAAGAATTTAATATAACTTTGCTATGGCAAGGACCAGATCACTTTTCCAAACAAAAAATATACTCCAGCATGTCATTTTGAACTTCTTCTGACCTTTTTAAAGGAAGAGGGCTACAATTGAGAACAAATGTTTTGCAAGAAAAATATTGGTGACTCTATATTTGCAAAACAGAGAATGTTTAAAATATACAGCATTTATTTTAGTAGACATATCAGATGCTATTGAGCCAAATTCTACTCTTGCATAGATCTACATAAATCCAGACTTGGAGTCCTGTTGATTTAGAGGTTAATCTGATTTTACACTAGAGTAAAATTAGAACAATATTTGTCTGACAGTTGATGACGTCTGTATGATCTCAGACAGTGTAAAATGCAACTTGTTAGTCATTTAGTGGTGAGTCATAGGTAAGGTACAAATATGAACTGATATGATGCCATTGTAAAGTTCACCAGCAACAACTCTCAAAGTAACGAGCAAACAGTTATCGGTCATATTCACAGTCGTTTTGAACGAACATATTTGATACAAATACTTATTATATTGTTAAGGTTATATTGTGGCTGCTTCAGTGCCTTTTGGAGTCGCAACATATCAAAGGCCCCATTAAAACTGAAGAGTTGTTAAATCATATTAATGTTAAAAATTGTACTAATTCCTATTAAGCTCCATTTAAACAGCATTAAGTAAATATGTTCTGTACAATTCAGCTGGAAGTGTTGTTTTATTGATCTGTTTTTGGGGGGGGAGGGGTTGTGTGAGTGTTGGTAGTGGTGGTGGTGTTTTTAAATATCTTTTCTCTACCAAAATATCCTTCTTATTTTATTTATTTTCTCTACTGGTACACAGCCACTGCAGCAGCAGCAGTTTTGAGAGATCTAAACTGCTGAAAGTTACTCCCTAAAATGACCTATCCAATAATTACTTCAGCGGTGTAAGCTCAAGAACTAGGAAACATTTCTTCCTCATATTGCTCACAAGGACTATTGTGCTGGGAAAGCTTTCCAGACATATGGGCACATATTTTAAAATCACAGAAACCTAAAAATATGCCACTAGCACTCTATTTTAATTTTAAATCTTGACTGTCCAGGATGCCTCAATCATTCTTTGAAAGCCTTGAGATAGTGTGTGAGTGACAAGAATATGAGTATGTCTGAGACTGACAATAACTGCATACCAGTACATGCATTACTTAGAATCCTGAGGTTACAAAAGAGAGAGCAGAGTAATATATCCTTTAAAGTGTAACTATTTCAAGGTTATCAGATGGAGTAAATGTGAATCCTTATCTAAGATAACCAGATATATTTGAAGAGGCCATGCATGGGATTTTCAAAACATCTTAGCCCTGGTCTACACTAGGACTTTAGGTCGAATTTAGCAGTGTTAAATTGATGTAAACCTGCACCCGTCCACACAATGAAGCCCTTTTTTTTGACTTAAAGGGCTCTTAAAATCGATTTCCTTACTCCATCCCAGACAAGTGGATTAGTGCTTAAATCGGCCTTGCCGGCTCAAATTTGGGGTACTGTGGACACAATTCGACGGTATTGGCCTCCGGGAGCTATCCCAGAGTGCTCCATTGTGACCGCTCTGGACAGCACTCTCAACTCAGATGCACTGGCCAGGTAGACAGGAAAAGAACTGCGAACTTTTGAATCTCATTTCCTGTTTGGCCAGCGTGGCAAGCTGCAGGTGACCATGCAGAGCTCATCAGCACAGGTGACCATGCAGAGCTCATCAGCACAGGTGACCATGATGGATCATGGACCATGATCGCAAAAGAGCTCCAGCATGGACTGAACGGGAGGTACGGGATCTGATCGCTGTATGGGGAAAGGAATCCGTGCTATCAGAACTCCGTTCCAGTTTTCGAAATGCCAAAACCTTTGTCAAAATCTCCCAGGGCATGAATTACAGAGGCCATAACAGGGACCCGAAGCAGTGCCGCGTGAAACTTAAGGAGCTGAGGCAAGCCTACCAGAAAACCAGAGAGGCAAACGGCTGCTCCCGGTCAGAGCCCCAAACATGCCGCTTCTATGATGAGCTGCATGTCATTTTAGGGGGTTCAGCCACCACTACCCCAGCTGTGTTGTTTGACTCCTTCAATGGAGATGGAGGCAACACGGAAGCAGGTTTTGGGGATGAAGAAGAAGATGATGATGATGATGAGGTTGTAGATAGCTCACAGCAAGCAAGCGGAAAAACCGGTTTTCCCAACAGCCAGGAAATGTTTCTCACCCTGGACCTGGAGCCAGTACCCCCCAAACCCACCCAAGGCTGCCTCCTGGACAGGCGGAGAAGGGACCTCCGGTGAGTGTACCTTTTAAAATACTATACATGGTTTAAAAGCAAGCATGTGAAAGGATTAATTTGCCCTGGCATTCACGGCTCTCCTGGATGTACTCCCAAAGCCTTTGCAAAAGGTTTCTGGGGAGGGCAACCTTATTGCGTCCTCCATGGTAGGACACTTTACCACTCCAGGCCAGCAGCACGTACTTGGGAATCATTGTACAACGACGCACTGCAGTGTATGTTTGCTGGCGTTCAAACAACATCCGTTCTTTATCTCTCTGTGTTATCCTCAGGAGAGTGAGATATCATTCATGGTCACCTGGTTGAAATAGGGTGCTTTTCTTCAGGGGACACTCAGAGGTGCCCGTTCCTGATGGGCTGTTTGCCTGTGGCTGAACAGAAATGTTCCCCGCTGTTAGCCATGGGGAGGGAAGAGGGGGTAGCCACGCGGTGGGGGGAGGCAAAATGCGACTTTGTAACAAAAGCACATGTGCTATGTATGTAATGTTAACAGCAAGGTTTACCCTGAAAGAGTGTAGCCATTGTTTTATAAAATGTGTCTTTCTAAATACCGCTGTCCCTTTTTTTTTTCTCCACCAGCTGCATGTGTTTCAATGATCACAGGATCTTCTCCTTCCCAGAGGCTAGTGAAGATTAGAAAGAAAAAAAAAACGCACTCGTGATGAAATGTTCTCTGAGCTCATGCTGTCCTCCCACACTGAAAGAGCACAGACAAATGCGTGGAGGTAAATAATGTCAGAGTGCAGGAAAGCACAAAATGACCGGGAAGAGAGGTGGCGGGCTGAAGAGAGTAAGTGGTGGGCTGAAGACAGGGCTGAAGCTCAAATGTGGTGGCAGCATGATGAGAGGAGGCAGGATTCAATGCTGAGGCTGCTGGAGGATCAAACCAATATGCTCCCGTGTATGGCTGAGCTGCAGCAAAGGCAGCTGGAGCACAGACTGCCACTACAGCCCCTGTGTAACCAACCGCCCTCCTCCCCAAGTTCCATAGCCTCCTCACCCAGACGCCCAAGAATGCAGTGGGGGGGCCTCCGGCCAACCAGCCACTCCACCACAGAGGATTGCCCAAAAAACATAAGGCTGGCATTCAATAAATTTTAAAGCTGTAAACTTTTAAAGTGCTGTGTGGTATTTTCCTTCCCTCCTCCACCACCCCTCCTGGGCTACCTTGGTAGTCATCTCCCTATTTGTGTGATGAATGAATAAAGAATGCATGAATGTGAAGCAACAATGACTTTATTGCCTCTGCAAGCAGTGATCGAAGGGAGGAGGGAAGGGTGGTTAGCTTACAGGGAAGTAGAGTGAACCAAGGGGCGGGGGGGTTCATCAAGGAGAAACAAACAGAACTTTCACACCATAGCCTGGCCAGTCATGAAACTGGTTTTCAAAGCTTCTCTGATGCGTACCGTGCCCTCCTGTGCTCTTCTAACCGCCCTGGTGACTGGCTGCCCGTAACCAGCAGCCAGGAGATTTGCCTCAACCTCCCACCCCGCCATAAACGTCTCCCCCTTACTCTCACAGATATTGTGGAGCGCACAGCAAGCAGTAATAACAGTGGGAATATTGGTTTTGCTGAGGTCTAACCGAGTCAGTAAACTGCACCAGCGCGCCTTTAAACGTCCAAATGCACATTCTACCAGCATTCTGCACTTGCTCAGCCTGTAGTTGAACAGCTCCTGACTACTGTCCAGGCTGCCTGCGTATAGCTTTATGAGCCATGGCATTAAAGGGTAGGCTGGGTCCCCAAGGATACATATAGGCATTTCAACATCCCCAACAGTTATTTTGTGGTCTGGGAATAAAGTCCCTTCCTGCAGCTTTTGAAACAGACCAGAGTTCCTGAAGATGCGAGCGTCATGTACCTTTCCCGGCCATCCCAAGTTGATGTTGGTGAAACGTCCCTTGTGATCCACCAGAGCTTGCAGCACTAATGAAAAGTGCCCCTTGCGGTTTATGTACTCGCCGGTTTGGTGCTCCGGTGCCAAGATAGGGATATGGGTTCCGTCTATGGCCCCACCACAGTTAGGGAATCCCATTGCAGCAAAGCCATCCACTATGACCTGCACATTTCCCAGGGTCACTACCCTTCATATCAGCAGATCTTTGATTGCGTGGGCTACTTGCATCACAGCAGCCCCCACAGTAGATTTGCCCACTCCAAATTGATTCCCGACTGACCGGTAGCTGTCTGGCGTTGCAAGCTTCCAGAGGGCTATCGCCACTCGCTTCTCAACTGTGAGGGCTGCTCTCATCTTGGTATTCACGCGCTTCAGGGCAGGGGAAAGCAAGTCACAAAGTTCCATGAAAGTGCCCTTACGCATGCGAAAGTTTCGCAGCCACTGGGAATCGTCCCAGACCCGCAACACTATGCGGTCCCACCAGTCTGTGCTTGTTTCCCAAGCCCAGAATCAGCGTTCCACCGCATGAACCTGCCCCATTAGCACCATGATTCATGCATTGGCAGGGCCCACGCTTTCAGAGAAATCTGTGTCCATGTCCTGATCACTCACGTGACCGCGCTGATGTCGCCTCCTCGCCCGGTATCGCTCTGCCAGGTTCTGGTGCTGCATATACTGCTGGATAATGCGTGTGGTGTTTAATGTGCTCCTAATTGCCAAAGTGAGCTGAGCGGCCTCCATGCTTGCCTTGGTATGGCATCCGCACAGAAAAAAGGCGCGGATCGATTGTCTGCTGTTGCTCTGACGGAGGGATGGGCAACTGATGACATGGCTTACAGGGTTGGCTTACATGACGATGACGACTACCAGTCCTATTGTACTGTCTGCTGCCACAAGGCAATGGGTTGCTGCTGCTGTGTAGCAATGCAGTACCACATCTGCCAGCACCCAGGAGACATACGGTGACAGTTACCTGAGCGGGCTCCATGCTTGCCTTGGTATGGCGTCTGCACAGGTAACTCAAGAAAAAAGGCGTGAGAAGATTGTCTGCTGCTGCTTTCATGGAGGGAGGGAGGGAACTGGGGTCTGACGATATGTACCCAGAACCACCCGCGACAATGTTTTAGCCCCATCAGGCATTGGGATCTCAACCCAGAATTCCAATGGGCAGCGGAGACTGCAGGAACTGTGGGATAGCTATCCACAGTGCAACACTCCGGAAGTCGACGCTTGCCTCGGTACTGTGGAAGCACTCCGCCGAGTTAATGCACTTAGAGCATTTTCTGTGGGGGCCACACACTCGAATATATAAAAACGATTTCTAAAAAAATGACTTCTATAAATTCAACCTAATTTCGTAGTGTAGACATACCCTTAGTGACTTAGGAGCACAAGTCCCATAGACTTTCAGTGGGACTTGTGTTCCTAAGTTATTTGGACGTTTTGAAAATTCGACCCCTTATTTACAAAACCTATGCAGAGTACTGGGTTTTCTAGATATTAACATAGATATGGATTACAATATTTAAAATCTCAACCATATTAATACCATGTGTATAGATGTTTGTATTTCAAAAGCTTTTCAGACATCCAAAGTTAACCAAATTGATGATAATTTGATGGCTCTGATGTCATAAAGCAACAAGCACAGTTAAACAGGGGAAGGCATAAGAGGAAACGAGGTAGAAGAATGACACCAAACAGAATCATTTGTAATTGTTTACTTGAGTTAAATCTTCCAAAAAGTATATTTACCAAAGTTTGATATTGGTACCCTTTCTCCCAAGGGTAGGGTTTTGGGGCTTTCCATGTTGTTGACCATTGCAGGAGAAATCAGTGATGCACAGTCTACATGTTTTCTAGTGTAATTTGATTTATTAACACCAACCGTTAAACAGAGTAAGTTGCAAATGGAACAAAGGCAAACCTCTCTGGTACCTTAGCCAACACACCAGTGCCTGTTTCCCAGAGATCAGTTCTGCCCCAACAATTGAGTCTAGCTAGAGAGATTAAGGGAGAACACAAACTCTCCTGCCACTTGCAACAGTTCCCCACAAAAGAAACAACATTACAAAAGCTAGCAACAATGCAGCATATGGTAAAAGACTGAACACTGCTCACATGCTGGGAAAAATAACTTGTAAAACTGTGTAACAGTGCCATCTGGTGACTCCCACCATAACAATATCCTCCATCACACTGCAATGAACCACCAGAAAGGCCAAATTTTTACCAACTAAAGAACAAATTGTGGATGTATTTCCATCCTACATTGCATTCATTTACCATGATTGAGCACACAAATTAGGTATTTGCACATTCAAATGGATATATAGCAGCCTAACTAACCACTTTTGCAAACAAATATTTGAAGTGCACACCAGATGTGGAAATTGAATAAACTACATACACATAAATGTTAGGTCACAAATGTCCTAAAATTGAGGGATACATAGCTATAGAGCTTTAATTTTCCATGTACTGCACCTTTCATTTCTAAACACATTAATTGCACACAGAGTTCAGCAACTATTTTGTACTCATGCTCAGTAGACTTCCAGAGTCAACCTCCTGCTCTCTCAAAGACACTTTACTTTTGTTCTTATTGTTTTAGACTGAGATTCTGTTCTTTGTGTAGAAACAAACATAACAAAGACCATTAACATAAATGAAAAGCTTAACTAATAAAACTGGATTTTTATCCCTTTTTAGAGCTATGAAGTTCTATATAAAACATGATACATGCCAAAGAATACATTCAAAGGCAAGCTCAGGGTATCATATTTCCATTATTTATACTTAAGCCACAAGAAACAATGTGCAAAAAATATTCAAGGTCTGACAAACTCAGAAAGACTAGAAAACACAATAAAGGGTGATATTGGGTCTCTACACCATCCCCTAGATTACAGCTATATAAGCAGTACTGGAACCATTCCTGGCCATTTCACTAAACAGAGATTTTTTGCAAACCCTTCATTTCTGATTCACCCCTGAACTTTGCTTTACATTTTGAGTTCTTTAAAACTCAATGTAGGTTTGCATAAAACTAAGCACATGTTCCATAACAGGTTTGTCCAAGCACCTGTATGATCCTGGCCTGAATTTGGGGTTTGGAATGAAATCTAAAACCTTCCAAATTTCATCTGTTTCCAGGTTTCCTATCATTTACCTAAAACATTTGCAATACAGATCACCCACTCATTACAGACCCTTGTAATCAATACCCATTCACACTAGGACAGCATACAGATGGAAATTTTATGAAGTTTTACATCTCTGGGTCAGACATTTGAATTCAGTCCATGTTATTTGGGCACTCTCCCGTTCAGATTTGAGTGAATAGGAATTTTGCCATTGACTATAATGGGTTCAGGATCAGACCCTTAGTGACCAAATGTCGTTATCGTCTGGTGGCTGTACCTTAGCTTATGTAAAGGACTTTTGTGGTCTCAGTCCAGTTCCTATTGGGAAAGTGTCCTCATCATATAATCACCATCACAATTGGTTCTAATTGCTGGCAGTCTCATCAGAGAAGCCCAAGAGTGAATGACAAGATACATCTACTCTCTTAACGTCTGAAGCAGTGCTTCCGGGTCAAGGCTTTGGCAAATTGGAGAGGTGGGGTAAAATAAGGACGTTTTGGGGGCCTTGAAGGAAGATCTCAGCTTTCATTTTAAAACAGTTAGCCCTCTTCCTTGCTAAAATGGGATTGGAAAGGGAGGACAATAAAATACAACACAAGCTGTGTTTAAATTAATTTAAAAAAAAAACCCTAAAACTACCTTTCTGTAATATAAATAAAAGAAAAGTCTGCTGTCCTTTCTCCTTTATACCAGCTCCACAGGCAGCTGGCCCTGGGAGAAAGGAGCCCAGGTACCCCACTATTATCATACAGCCACCACCACCACCACCGAGCCTTCTGGATGTAGCTCTCCAAAGCTCCCAGCTCCCCTGCAACTCCCCTGCAGCTTTCCTGTAGTCTCTTTGGTCCAGATCTGCAAAAGGACAGATGTTGCAATGCCTAATTTATAGGCACCTAGAAACAACATTGTGGTCCACAAATTTTGAGTTAGGTACCTAGTTTCCCTATACAATGAATGGGGAGAGACAGGCACCTAGAAAGGCAATCCACAAAGGCAGCATGCTAGATAGCTCCCCACCTAAGCTAGCTAATGGGAGATGCCAATGCGTGTGCTCTAAGCCTTGCCCCGCTCACGGAGATAAATGCATAAGGACGGGCGGCAGGGAGGCATCTATCTCTGCTCATGATACAAAACCAGGAACCCCTCTCTTGGAGTCAGGTGGCTTTAGCATCTGAGTTGTTTTTTGTGAGAATGAGGCAGGCACCTGCTTCATTCTACACAAAACTCTGTGTGTGTGTGTGCGCGCGTGCTCGAGTGTGTGCAAGCATGCGTGCAGCCACCTTATAACTTTTAGCCCACTTGTCTCCCTCGATATTTCCTGGTGAAGCTGTTCACTGCATATAAATAATTAAAATTCACTGAGCCGGAAAGAGAGGGAGAGTATAGTCCAGTGGTTAGGGCACCCAGCTGGGAGATGGGAGACCCAGGATCCAGTTCCCTGTTCCAATGATTCTTTAATTATTTATATACAGTTGAACAGCCTCAACCGGCGGGATTGTGGGAGCCCCACATCAGAATATCCTAGAGCTCAATGGTTAGAGCACTCACCTGAGAGAAGGGAGACCCCTCTTCAAATTCTTTCAGGCAGAGGGGGAATTTAATCCACGTCTCTCGTAGCCCAGGTGAGTGCTGTCATCATTGGGCTAAAAGTTATAAGATGAGCGTTACCACCATCTTGTGTGGTCAGATTTTGAACAGGAACAAGTCTGGAAGATGACCTCTGAGCACGCATGCCAGATCAGGCCCCGCACATGAGATAGGCAGGTGAATGCCTAGTTCATGAACTGCTCTGGGGCTTAAGCAGGAGATAGATGTCCGGACACCTTGAGTGAGGCAGCAGGGTGCATGCCTAGAGGCAGAAACTTAGGTTCTAGGGAACTTTTACAGTAAAAATTTAGGAATCAAGTGAGTTTAGGTGCCTACAGGGTTAAGCAGGCATTTTGAGGATCGCAGTGGATCCTGAAACGAGGACTTAGGCACCTAAATGTCAGACGTAGGCACCTAAGTCTGGGGTTTAGGTATCTAAATATCTTCTGTCCCAGTGACATCAGGACTTGTGCTATTTCATCTTCAACAGAACAACAGATGTCCCAGGATTCAAGTGCCCAACAGTCAGTGACTTATATCTGACTCCACCCATCTTCCTTGCCCACCATTTTTCCTACCCCCAAATTCCTGCTCCTTAAACTCTCCTTACATTCTCTCCATCTCCTTGTCCTCCCTTCCTCTGCTATTTGCATATGCTCTTCTCCTCCCTGGTGCCTGCCATTTCCAATCCCTCCTTCAAATAAATAAACGCATTTAGAAAACCTAATCTAACAAGAGTAAGAAGAAAGTAAAGCATAGATAGCTCAGTAATTTTAAGATATGTACATGATACACCTCAGCAGTCTTACAACTGTATTTGTTCCCTTTGTACTCCCTTATCTTATCTCACCTGTTTAAAATCCTTTATATTTAGGTTGGGGCAGAGAACAGGTCTTTCTTATTTCTTAAGAAGGCACCTGATATGTTAGGTGCTAGAATAAAAACCCCAAATCATTACAATGTGGAACGGGAACAGATTCCTCCTTGTTATCCATCTGCCTAGATCTTAGTCCAGCTTTTTATATTGGGTACTTCCATGAGGATTTGGTTGAAAAGAGATTAAGGGGATGTTCAGAATATACTCTGGATCCTACAGTGTGTGCATTTGGGTCCAGTCCTGCAGGTAACACTTCCAATTGATACTAATCTGATTTTAGAGATGAATTTACAAATTTCATAGTTTACAATAGGATTTACACAGGTGTATCTATAAGCAGAATTGGGACCATAGAGGTTACATTTATAATTCAGTCTATTATACATTATTTTTGCTCCATTTTTTGCAATGATGTACAAAGAAATACATGTTTTTGAGTTAGAATATTTATAACAAATTAAATAATCCTAAAGTTTTGTATGTGCTATATCAACTAATTTAATAAAAAGGAGGTAATTAATAGGTGACAAGACAGAATGAAAAGTTCTTTGTGGCACAGGATAAACCACCCAAGTAGTTAAATCAATGCCTTTCTGTTTAATTTTGCTATTTGTTTTTCTATCGGAGCTGCCAATTCTCTAACATATTAGAGAAGAAGTAGGAAAGTCTTTTTTGATTGATAACAATCACAGATATTAGTGTCAGATCTGTAGAATATTTCTAAATAAGAATTTTATGTGTTGCTGTCGTACTCTTAGTTGAATAATTGGTCCACAAAAATTTATTTAAATGTTCCTTTTTTAACTGCTTTGACAAGAACACCATAACAATTCAGATCACCTTTGACCTGCAGGGTGTACATCATCTTGTCAACATATAAACAAACACATGATGGGTTGTATTTTAATAGATTCTATAAATACCACAATCCAATTTATCAAAAGGTTCACTAAAGTGACAGCTGTAGGGTTGCTGGATAATAGCTGTAATGTTCATTCACAGTGTTGTTGCAATGGGATTGTTGCTTTGAAATGTAACAAGCTACTGTTGCTCTAAATTTCTTATTCCCTTGGAGTTCTGACTCAGTTTCAAGTGCAAAAGATCACTGGCTGCAGACTGTATATACCACATAATCATGAGGATCAGACTTCCAGGTGGAAACCACATGGCTGACTTTTATAATAAATCCTTCTTCCCCAGCCCATCATTATCAACCAATCCCTGTAATGGAATCTCTATCAGAAGAGAGGGCTGGAAGAGATATTCAAGCACAGAAACATTCACTGGGAAGCTGAACAGAACTTAATTGCAATATGGCTTAAAGAGTCACTTAGAGTAACGTTACCTGCAGTTCCCCTCTCTTTGACTACTCCATAATTTACCTAATAAAGAGGGAAATTCTCACAGTCATGTGGAAGGGCCCATTCAGCTGACATTTCCTTGGGTTACCTGTGGAGACTGAATCCAGAACATCAGAGCACAGGCCTCTACCATTTGAACTAAAGAAGTAATCCATTTGCTGGTAGCAGCAGTAGGTTAATATCCTCTATTTGGACCAGCCTCT
Source organism: Lepidochelys olivacea (assembly GCF_965140295.1). Taxonomy (NCBI): domain Eukaryota; kingdom Metazoa; phylum Chordata; order Testudines; family Cheloniidae; genus Lepidochelys; species Lepidochelys olivacea. Next base: position 78,987,777 of record NC_140415.1, on the reverse strand, counting down.
AGAGGGAGACACACCCAGCCAGCATGTAACTGTTGCAGCATTGCAGTCATTTACACATAGATCTGTTCAGGCTATTAAAAATGCTGGTAAAAGAAGTAGGAAAAGGGCTGGATCACCCAAGGGGAAAATTTGGTGGGTGCAGAGCACCCACCGGCAGCTCCCTGCCCCAGCTCACCTCCCGTTCCGCCTCCTACCCTGAATGCAACGCCCTGCCCTCTTCTCCACCTCCCAGCTTTCCGCAAATCAGCTGTTTGCGTGGGAAGCCGGGGCAGGCTGAGAAGCAAGCGGCGGCTTCGCGCTCAGGCCCAGGGAGGCAGAGGCGGAGCGGAGGTGAGCTGGGGTGGGGGGGCGTGAGGAGGGCCGCCCACGCCGCAGCAGGTAACCCAGGGGGTGCGCAGGGGAACCGCTCCCCGCCCCAGCTTGCCTCCGCCTCCCTGGGCCTGAGCATAAAGCCGCCACCTGCTTCTCAGCCCTCCCCGGCTTCCCACACGAACAGCTGATTTGCGAGAAGTGGGGTGGGGGGCAGAGAAGCAGAGCGGGGCGGCCCATTCAGGGGAGGAGGCGGAGGTGAGGTGAGCTGGGGCCGGGCGCGGGGCGGGGAGCTGCCAGTGGGTGCTCTGCACCCACCAAATTCTCCCCGTGGGTGCTCCAGCCCCAGAGCACCCAGTGAGTTGGTGCCTAAGGCGCCACTTTTGATGTGATCAGTGGGGGGAGCAGCCGCTCCCCCTGCTCTCCCCCAGCTACGCTACCTTGCCCCTAGGAGCCAGAGGGACCTGCTGGATGCTTCCTGGGAGCTGCCCCAGGTAAGCACCGCCGGGACTCCCCACTCACCCCCGGCAGGTCCCTCTGGCTCTTAGGGGCTGGGTGGGCACCCACTACGGTGACCCATGAGACCCTCCTGCCTGGTTCTGGGGGCAGTCAGGAGACAGGGGAGGGTGTGGATGGGGCAGGGATCCCGGGGGGGGGGGGCATCAAGGAATGTGGTGGGTTGGATGGGGCAGGAGTCCCGGGGGGTGGGGGTGGGCAACGACCCCAACGTGGGGTGAGGAGGGAACCTGTTGTTAAGATTTTGGCAGCTCATCACTGGATCTAACAAATGTTAAGAGTCAGCTCAACAAATCTGAGACCACGCAATAAAAGAATCTGTGGGCCTGGTTCTGGTCCCACACACAGGGTACACATCACCACATAGCTTGAGATATAAAGTATGATGCTGACCTATATAACAGCTGATTTTTCCAAATATGTCGTGATACCAAGCTTGCGTTCTAGATCAGGATTAGACTCTGCAAACTTGATCCTGCGAGCTGCTGAGCATCTCATGTGAGCTGCTTTCACTCCCACTGATGTCAAAGGGAGTAACTGAGAGGGCTCAGAACCATGCAGAGACACTGAGGTGAAGCATCTTGCAGGATCAGGACCTATCTTTGTACTATTTATATCTTTCGTATACACCGGATTAGATTCAATTGATCATAACTTGGCACTATAATTGATTTTTTTAACAATAGTGTAGTTACTAGGACTTTTGAAATCAATAATTTGAAACTGTATCCAATTTTCAACACTTTAATTTGTCGTGCGGATTTAGCAAATTGTAATAGTGACTTGGTTAAAATACTGGCTATTGTGTGTGGAGGACTGCCCTTTTCTAGATAGAATATAGTCTGCTTGAGTGTTTGCAATTATGTCATTTGCTTGTGGTTGACCTGGCACAGGCTATAAGCTCTGACACAATTACAGTTGATGGTGATGCTCAAGTGACTGTGGCCTGTTTTCCACTTTTATCTGCTGATGCTACTTGGAGACCCATTTTAGTCTTTGCAAAACCTAGTAAAGCACTACTAAAATGGTCATAAAAACTTTCTCTAGCAGTCTTAGTATATTGATATGTTTTCAAGTTCCCCCCCAACCCCACTGAGGTACTAGCAGCTGGTGGTGCCACCCCTCTCCCCCCTCCCCATGTGGCCTTGGGGAAGAAACTGCAGAGAGGATCCAGTCAGACACTCTAGCTAGCTGGTAGGGGCATAAGCAGCCAAAGCAGAGACTGCTGCACTAGTGGCAGCAGGGGAAAAATGCCGCCCAGCTGGGGCCAGCCCTCCCCCTGGACTCCCTAGACCTTACTCTAGGAGCAGTACGACCTAGGTGGTGCCTTCCCCCCATGTGAGCTTGGGAGAAAACTGCAGAGAGGAGCCAACCAGAGACTCCAGCACTGCAGATAGGAGCAAAAACAGTGCCCTCTGGACAGAGAGCTTCCTACAGTTCTACCTGGAATTTCTCTGCCCTCTGCTGATTGGCTGTTTGCTCCAACCCTCCCCCTCCCTCATAGTCTCATCACCTAAATTTCACTCCACACCTGCCCTTCTTATCCTCTTCTTCCCCCTCGGCCACTTCACTTCCCTTTTCTTTTCATGTAGTTTATCCCCTTAACTAACTCCACCCACCGCCCCAAAACTGTGGTCCTTACATAATGTTTACAGCCATCACATTGTTCACTGTCTGTTCTGCCTGTCTGTTATTCCCATTCCCCCACCCCATGTCTTTCTTGTCTATTTAGACTGTAAGCTCTTTGGGACAGGGACCATCTTTTTTCTCTGTGTTTGTACAGTGCCTAGCACACTGGGGCCCCACTCTTGGCTGGCCCTTAGGCACTACCGTAATGAACATGTCAAATGATTTTTTTTTCCAAGGTCAAGTTTCCCAAGCATGGGAACACACACAAAATTACTTTTGTAAATCTTTCCAAGCTTGAAAGTTTAGGTTAACAACAACTTAATTGAAAGTTTAACTGAGACATCAAAATTGGGAAAAACTAGAGCAGAAAGAGGAGGGAAGTAATCTAGAAATTAGAGGACAAATGGAAAATAATACATTAATAACACAGTTGTTCACTGACCTTATGCTACTGAGTTTCTAGACGCTCTCCCTCACAACCTGTCGTTGAGTGTTACATCCACCCAAAAGCGAACAAACAATGGATCAGCAATGCAATTCCCATGATACAACTCAAGTCTAGTTTGGGACAAAGGGGTGAAATCACCAGTAGCCAATCACCAGAGAGCGAAAACAGCACTAATCTTCCACACAAGGTCCAATATTTTGAGTGAGACTGGAATCTCACTCCCCATGTTCCTTGCCTCTGCTCAGAATCACTGTCCAATTCTCATTGTTTCCCTCAGATAGATGGTTCTAGCAGACTGCTTCTTTTCTTTATGCCCTAATTTCCTCCCATATTTAATTTTGCCAGTGACTGCAAGGCCCACATGTTTAGGAAGCCTCTACAAATGCATATGCTCAAAATCCCATTTGTGCACACATAATTGGAAGGCAGACATCTGTGATGTATTCTTGGTGAGCCTATCAAAGAGCTTGCAGGAGTGGGAGGTTGTCAGCCAGACTTCCAGTCTCTAGCAAACTACTCCCTTTAAGTTTCATTACAAAGTCCTTCTTACAACGTAAATAAATTGAGCTACGTAGCATGAGGCACAGCCACTTCTCATATAGAAATAATGGCATCCAAAGTAAATTCCCATTCATAATATTTAACTTTAATAATTTGGAGATTTACTACATGAATGATTGTAAAGTTGCCATGAATTATTGTCATTATAATTTAAATGAGGCAACACAACATAACAACTAAGAGCATAACATCAAGATATTAACAGCACGACCATCCCAGCTGATCTAGTGATCATGTGACAGCAGCTCTTTATCTGTGATGGGAAAACAATTCTGGAGCTCATCCTGGACTCCTGCTTCCCAGTAGGCATGAGGATTATAGGGCTAGAGCTACTAATAGGTGTCATGAAGAGCAGGGTGTAAACTGTACAGTTTATAAATAAAAGTATGTCCCCTTTCAAGTAAAAACAAGTCCCAGGGTGAGTACCCTCATTTTAGGGATCACATGGCATGAGTGTACCTGGTTTCAGGGTCACACAAAGCATTATTAATAGAAGACAACTAAAAAAATAATTAAACAGCATGGTGGTTTGTGATTTCTCCAGCTAGGCTGATTCTAATAATAAATTATCAAAGCATGGAACTGTCCCAACTTAACTGCTACTCCGCTAAGACAGATCATTTGAAAGCTAAATGCAGTCATGGAAGGTGCAGTTTTCCTGCAGCACATATCTATGGCTAGATACACTACGAAAACATTGTGCTGTACCTTAGAAAGTGAAAGAAAGCCTCATGTTGCACTTTAGCAACTACACTTGTCATTTCATAATTGGGATTAATGGACTCCTGTGAGAGACATGGCCAACTATTCCGAGCCATTAAGACAGCTCTGATATAACATAGGGGCCCTGGAACTGGGATGAGTAAACTGAAAAAAGCAGGAGGTGGATCTATGAGATTCAAGAGGGATAAAGTGAAAAGTTAACATGTGGAAGAAACATTAGCTCTGAATAAAGGAGCACACTGAGACCAGTAAGTCCTTAAACTACTAATACAACATGATAAATAATTGCTGTATCCTAAAAAGGATGCAATGTAATTATGGTTTGGTTTAACAAAGGAGATTCTGGAAAATTGTTACTCTGCCTACGGTCTTGGGAAATAAGGAAATCTGCACACAGTAGGCTAAAATTCTCAAGGCACCGTTGCCCAGGGGTTACCCCAAAAGCCACCTGACGAGCTGGAGGTAATATGTGGCATGAAGTCTAACACTTTATGAAATAAACAAGAAAAGAAAAGAAAAGAAAAGAAAAGAAAAGAAAAGAAAAGAAAAGAAAAGAAAAGAAAAGAAAAGAAAAGAAAAGAAAAGAAAAGAAAAGAAAAGAAAAGAAAAGAAAAGAAAAGAATGTAGTCTTTGCAGCAAAGGGTGCCGCTTATCCTGTAGCTGCTTAGCCTGACTATGAGCTACCCTTTGTTGTGATTGGCAGACCCCAAGGTCAAACAGCTACTCTGCCAGAAGTACTGTCAGGCCCACCCAGACCTGGGCCTGTGGCTTGCACCAAGCCATGCGCCACCTTTATACAGGGTTAGAGCTCCCATTGAGCCAGAGCCCAGGCAGTCAGCGTTGATTAATTTCTCAGTCCCAGCTACACACTGAATCCTACAATTCTGGGAGTTACATACCCTTTCTTAGTTATTGTCTGCCCAAACAGCTGAACAAATTCACCCCCCTGCAAAGACTATGTCCGCCCCTGAAGTTGTTCCAGTATGTCATGTCATGTGTGGAAACCTGAATGTGATTCTGGCTTGAACCAAACAAATAAGAGAATGCACTGTCTAGTCAGCCAAAAGCAACAACAACATACATTAAGCAATTAAGCGCCAATATAATACCCTGAGGATGAGGTCAGACCACTTGTTCTTATCCCTTCTCCAGCATGTAGTTATAGGGGTAGGAAAACCTTGTTGAAGCAGATGGAGAGCATAAAAGGCCTTTTGCTCCTGCTCTAGGTTAGCCCTAAAAAAGGGAGAGGGGGAAGGCAGGGCAACTCCATCCTGGCTAGTAAGAGGAAGCAATTGGAGCAAGAGGTGCAACTGAGGGCACAGGCTGACACAATTCCAAGCCAAGATTGGTCAGAAAGGGCATTTAACCCATGGCATCCATTCAGAAAAACTTTTGGCAAATCCAGCCCAGCCAGGCCCCACTGTGTGAATCTGTGAGGCAGGTGGGGCCAAAGCTTTAAAAGCCTGCTGAATTTTTAAATCACTGTTTATTGATGTGTATGTTTCTAACCAGCACATTTCTAATGCTTGTGCCCCTTGAGAGGGAGTACATACAATATCCCTTTCTGAATATGGCTGCAATGCAGTGATTCCCAACCACTTGTACATACAGTATAGTATAGACAGGGTTACTTCAAGCACTGTCCAATAATAAGTGCCTGGCAACCCCTTATATCTCACCCCTGCAACAACCTCCCTTTCCTGAACACCTTGGTGATGAAGTTGAGGCTGAGGCTTGATGCTGAGTACTACTGTTCACCTCCCATTCAAATATGTTTGCACTAAAACTGCAGTGGAAACTGAGCAGCCTCCACCTCCTGTTCAATGCATTTTTACATGCCCAGAGATCTGGAACATACCAAGCCCTCATGTGTTAGACCACAAACCAGGGAATGAGAGGCAGCAGTAAAAATACATTGGGACCCAACACAGAGACTAGCCCTCAACTTCATCATTAAAGGTCCCATCCCGCAAGGTGCTGAACATCCCCTTTGTGGTATTCAGTAATTTGTGGTATTGGGATTTAAAGAAAGGTAGAGAGTAGCAGCTCGCTGTCTGAAGGGATGAGGATGCTGCTGGCAGGCACGGCTGAGGTCTTAGTCAAGCGTACTGGTATAGCTGCCCAAAAAGCTTACTGCAGCACTAAGTAATAAATAATGGACTTTTTGGAATATGTTTCCACATAAGTATTGAATTGTGTATGCATATTCCCTCAAAAGTTAACATTCTTTGTCAACTCAAAAGACAATACTGCCTGCTACCATTACCTGCCTTGGCAAATGTTTTGAGAAACTGCTTCAATGTCATCTGCTAATTCTGAACTTCGCTTGCAGCAGATGTGGTCAAGATATAAAACAGCTATCCCTGTTATGAAAACATTTCAACACTATCAAAACCATGTTTAGAACATTAGCTCTCATTCACCATACTTTAGAATACAAAGCAGATAATAATAAGTACATGAGTCATTCATACAGAGGTGACATAATTCAAATTAAATTAACTGCAAAGACTAAGTACTTTGAAAAAAATTAAGGCCTTATGTTTTGTGCTGTCAATATATTTGTTAAAGATTTCACCACAGTGCGGCGGGAGTTAGACCTAAGCTTAAATATGGATAAATAGAAGGTTTCCCCAGAATTACAACATTCACTAGAGCTAGCTATGCCCAGAATTCTATGGGTCTTTTTACCTACCTTCCTTCAGTGCAGCATCACTATCAGAGGTATGATATTGCATCACTGAATTACAGATGATCTCCTAATTTGAATTTTTCTGAAGATATATAGAAGGATGGGGTGGGAAGGAGTAGTTCCACTGAACAGGTTTTCACAGATTCAATCGCTGAGGTGTAATAACTTCTCTGCCTTAACCAGTGTTGAACCGTAGGAACACAGACATTCCCTATGTCACAATGAATTGTGCTCAGTCTACCATTGATAATCCAACTTTTCTCACCTGCGGCTTTGTCAAGGTTCCTCCCCCACTCTGAACTCTAGGGTACAGATGTGGGGACCTGCATGAAAAACCTCCTAAGCTTATCTTTACCAGCTTAGGTCAAAACTTCCCCAAGGTACAAAATATTACACCCGTTATCCTTGGACTGGCCGCTACCACCACCAAACTAATACTGGTTACTGGGGAAGAGCTGTTTGGACGCGTCCTTCCCCCCAAAATACTTCCCAAAACCTTGCACCCCACTTCCTGGACAAGGTTTGGTAAAAAGCCTCACCAATTTGCCTAGGTGACTACAGACCCAGACCCTTGGATCTTAAGAACAATGAACAATCCTCCCAACACTTGCACCCCCCCTTTCCTGGGAAATGTTGGATAAAAAGCCTCACCCATTTGCATAGGCGACCACAGACCCAAACCCTTGGATCTGAGAACAATGAAAAAGCATTCAGTGTTTTACAAGAAGACTTTTAATAAAAAATAGAAGTAAATAGAAATAAAGAAATCCCCCCTGTAAAATCGGGATGGTAGATATCTTACAGGGTAATTAGATTCAAAAACATAGAGAACCCCTCTAGGCAAAACCTTAAGTTACAAAAAAGATACACAGACAGAAATAGTTATTCTATTCAGCACAATTCTTTTCTCAGCCATTTAAAGAAATCATAATCTAACACATACCTAGCTAGATTACTTACTAAAAGTTCTAAGACTCCATTCCTGGTCTATCTCCGGTAAAGACCAGCATATAGACAGACACACAGACCCTTTGTTTCTCTCCCTCCTCCCAGCTTTTGAAAGTATCTTGTCTCCTCATTGGTCATTTTGGTCAGGTGCCAGCGAGGTTACCTTTAGCTTCTTAACCCTTTACAGGTGAGAGGAGCTTTCCCCTGGCCAGAAAGGATTTCAAAGGGGTTTACCCTTCCCTTTATATTTATGACAGGCTTCATTTGTCACAGGCTGTCTCTGAAAACCAGAATAATCTATGAGGATAATGCAAAAGGACAACACATGTAGATGCCACAGTGTCATACTCATGGAAAACAGATTGTTAAAAATGTTCCACACAACTCTATTATGAGCATAAGGTATTAATCTCACCTAGAGATTATGATCTCACCATAACAAAAGTTTTAATTGGAGTCCGTCCCTTATTTACAATACGATCCCAAAAGTCAGAATCAGTATGCCAACTGGTGTGATTTGAGTAATAAACCACCCAGGGTATCCTGTGTTTACTACAGAAGCTGTACATTCAAGAATCCAAATTCACCACTGGTGTAAACAACCATAGCTCCTTTGGCTTCAATGGAGCTGCAACACTGAGGTCAACAGTAAATTTGGTCCATTAGCCTTATGGGCACTGAATTCACCTAGAACAAGTCTAGAGGATGCCAATTTCACCCCCAACTCAGAACTAATAAAGGAAGTTTGATAAGTAGCAGGTGACCAGAATTCCAAAATCCTGAAACTCATGTGTAACATATACTGGGTATTTCCTAACCTGGCATCAGAGAATTGAACAAGCATAGTCAGCTTGTTTACCTTACTCTTTCTGTTCTCATGCTGACCATGAGAAGATGAACCAACACGAGGCCAGCAGAGTCATCCAAACAGATCTTTGTGATGCAAACAAGACTTGGCATCTCCCAGTCAGGGAATGACTTTATCAGCAACCAATCATGCAAGCAAGAAATGTGCCTGAGCCCCAATAATTTATTCCTAAATAATCAAATATGCATATCTGCCACATATACACTTCTCCCATGGGAGTAATAGAAGGACAGAGTCATGGGGACATAATTGAAGCCAATCTAAAACCAACAGAAACCTCAGGCATATATAAAAAAGACATTTTTAAAAAATAGCAAATGAAAGACTCCACTTTTAAGACTGCCAGACATAATGGTGCCCTATGAAGGAATATCTGCTACGAAACCATATTGCTCTAAAAATCTTTGTGGCAACACCAACAAACATTAATATCCTCATCTCCACAAATGACCCTCTGACATAACTGCAGGCAGAAAATAAAAAATTATATATATAATCAAATTAAAAATCATTCAAGGATTTTGACTTAATCAGTACATTAGATTGGCTGAATATATTTAACCCTATATTTATTTATTTTACATAAAATAAATTTCAATACTGTTATTAGTTTGTTTTAAAAGATTTTTAATTTGAATAAGCATTATTTTATTTCCCAATTTCATTGCTTTATAATAAATATACAGTATAATAAATAGTGGTCTCAAATTTCTTCTGTTGATATAGTAAAGTCTCCATGACAATTAATGCCTGATAGACTGACTCAGCTCTGCTTTACAGTTGCATAACTGAAACCAAAACTGTTGAGACACCCATATATATATATATATATATATATACACACACACACACACATACGCACACGCACACATACTTGATAGATAGATAGATAGATATGCTCTACACTAGTAACACCTAGCTGAATTACAGTTAAAGTATTGCCTGTTATGTGCCCATTTTGCAAAATCTGTGTAATAAATATGCAATGTAATACACACCAGAAACAAATGTGTTATAGATTTTTACAAAACACTAAAAAGAGGAAAATGTATTTTTGATGCAGATGTTTATCTAATTAAACACAATGTATTATTATGCAGCCACTGAAAATACAGTCTTTTTTCCAAACTAAAATGTTGGCCTTAGGTCAAGCTACAGCGTATCCATAATCAGGGTGCTTTTAAGGTAATTTTGTCCTAATCTTATCAAACCAGTGCTGGGTGTACACTGAGATACAACCTAGAGGTTCTGTAGTGCTTCTCAGAGAAAATGCTGGCTTCTTATCTTGGAAAAATGCTGATTTTAAAACAGTGAGTAAAACACTGCTGTATGGTATTCACTCTGTCTTGAAAACCTTACTAAGGCACCAATGAGAGTTTTGCCTAAGCAAGAATTGACTAAGGACTGCAGGATTTGACCCTATATGACCACAATCAGCATGTGGCCTGACACGAGCTACTTTGTTACCAACTATGTTTGCCTGAACATAATCTACATTTTTCAACAATAATGTGAAATAATGTCTGTTAAGGTGACAGTGTCCAGATATTTTTATCAGGTATATTTCTGATTTTTCACACATACAGAGAACATTATGGTTTTTGTGGTTAATGGTTAAACACTTAGTAGATTTATTGTATTTGTTCTGGTATAGGAAAACTTACTTCAAGGGTGTACTCTCATTGTGACATAATGTCTTTATTATGTCTTCTAGAAATAATTGACCCAATCAAGTTACTGTACAGTATATCTATTGGTTAATTAGAACTTTAAGAAGCAACAAATAAAACACATTATTGACTTTTATATCTTCAATCAAATAAATATATACAGCTGCAATTTGCAAAAATTATTTACCTTTCAATAATGGATCACACAGAGAATATGTACTATAGACTCCAATGAACGTCTAGATCAGCAGCAAACAAATTACGTGTGAAAGGGGAAAAAAAGCTTTCTCGCTATCATTGCAGCCTATAAATAGCATGCCGTCTTATGTGGGTCTCCTTTAAAGATGTGTGGTCTTATAGGTTAGTAGCCTTATTTCAATGCATAATTGACCTTGAGATGGAAAACAATCTCATAGTAGAGAGGCGTCCTATTTTAGTGAACAATGACTATAGATATTAGAGGACATGCCTGTTGTCAATGCTCATTGCTGCAACCTGCCTATACCACACTGGGACAATCAATTTTGTAAATGATTGCAATAATCAAGGAAATTGCCTAATTTATAAATCCTTGCATACAGCATTTTAATGGATTCTTACATTTTAATGCTGATGCCTTCAGAGCTGAATGAATTGTTGTCGAAACTGTCATTACACAAAATGATAAAAACATTCAGTCTTGTAGGTAACTACATCTCATGGATATTCAGACCATCAGGACACAATCACTCATTAGTGACTTCTACTATAGTTTTGCATTACAGAACAACAGGAACAATAAAAAAAGCCACAGTTTCCTTGTGAATGAGCCTTTGCGGAAAGTTTTGGAATTTTCATGAATCACTTAAAGTTGAAATTTTTTAATCTTTAATGAATCAGTATCATTAAAATGCCCCTAGTTTTCCTTGTACTGACATTTTGCTTTTCTTTTTCCCATACAGTTTAACATGCTACCTCATTTCTGTAACTAAGGACCAGCTCCAGTGCACAAACTTTCTGATCACGAATCATATAAGCACAAGCAATGTTAATACTAAAACTGCACAAATGCAAAGCCCAGTGCCATGTGCTATTATTAACAGGTAACGCTATGAAATCCACCTGAAACTTGTTCTGCATACTTAACTTGGTTCCACAAATGTACTTATACATAGATGGCTATTTTCAGTTAAACCTTGAGCAATTGATTTCAGCCAATAGTGTGCTGTCAGTACTTTACTTACTGCTCAATCTCACTAACCTGACATTTATGGTGTACTGATTGGCCTCTGTCAGTGGTGGAGGTTGTAAATTCACTTTGAAAAGCTTTGTGTTAACAGCCTTCAACCAGGCTCTGAGAAGAGTACGAGCAGGCAGGCTGACAATTGCTCGACCTCCTGCCCTTATTACAGTGAGTAAATCAGGCTTTGAGCCATTAGGCTGGAGCCTGAGGCCTACACAAAAAGGATTGACATGACTAAAGGTCAACCTCTGTCACACATGTGTAACAATTTGGATAATGGAATTCTGTAACTTATCTGAAAAAGGTGGCAAATGCTTAGATGGAAAGTGTATGTTAGACTGGATTTTCCAGCTTTTATGTTAAGTACTTATTCAAGAGTCTGTATTTTTTGTCAATACACATCTGATGTCATGAAATATGAGAGGATAAAGGGTATAAAGAAGTGATCAGAATAATTCTGTGAAATACTGAACATCTTTTCCATACTGAAAAATTTGTTCTGCATTTAGGCACAATGGATTTTTTAATGGTATCTATCACCAATATGCAAAAAGAAAAGGAGTACTTGTGGCACCTTAGAGACTAACCAATTTATTTGAGCATGAGCTTTCGTGAGCTACAGCTCAATACAGACTAACACGGCTGTTACTCTGAAACCTATCACCAATATATTATTGGTATCAGGTATACAATATATTTAGGGTATCTTTATTCACATTTAATCAGAAGTCAATAGAAATAATTCACAGTTAATGGTACCATAAATTAGGAGTACTTGTACGCCTTAAAAAACTAGATTTTGTCCAAATATGGAGGACATGTGCATAACTGATATGTGCTTGACTGCTATTCAAGGGTTTTGCAAAGCTCACATTCTCTTCAGTAGGAGCAGGATTGGGACCTACCGCAAGTTAAATTACTTTTTTGCTATATGTGTTTTTAGATTTGTGTGCCTAGAGATATAATAAATACAGTATATCAATCAAATAAATACATTGAAGACAGAGGTATGAATGACTCATAACAAACAGGTAAGATGATCCTAATGAGAAACATCAAATGGGCTAAATTTAATTGTCTGATTAAAGGAAACTATGTTAAACATAAGCTAAGATAAGCTTTTATATTTGAAATCAAAGTAATTTCAGATATAGTTTTGGATTTAAACTCTTCAGTAAGGAATCTATAAATTACTAAAGATACTGGAAGAAATAGGATAGTAAATGATCATGAAAAACTGACTGGAACAAGCTGCTTTATAGCAGCTTAGTGCAATTATCATAAATTAAATATGCTGTGACCCTGAATATGATCTTACTGAACTTCTAGCTAGCTGAGTTACTGAACACAATACTTGCAATATTTCCAATACACAGAAGATGGTTTTTATATATATATGATAAAAACACAGTTTACCTTTAAAAAAAAAGACATCTTACAATCATATGAGGCAAGACAAAAACAGCAGCACCAGCTGTTACTCTGCATAATTTAAGACATCATAGTAACATTACTAAGGTTTATTTTGAGGGCAAAATTATTTGCATTTCATGAACATGACATATTTGAAACAGAGCTGACAAGCCCTCTAGAATATCAGATGATGGATTGCTGAGAAACATAATTTTCACTTTAATAGAACTATGGCATAATTCTATCCCCTAGTGCTTTTGCTGTATCAGGCTAATTTAGGCCAAAACTATGACTTTGAGAACATGAATGCATATGTATCACTATAATTTGAATGAGTTCTTAATTTAAAGGTAATAGTTCTTTCTATAGATGAATACATACAAATGTGTACAGTATGGGGTCTGGCTAATGTATGTCTCATTATACTTCCTTATCTTGCTCTCACTGAAGTCCATGGCAAAATTCTCATTGACTTCAAAGGGAGCACAATACCCACAATGGTACCACATTGAAAGGACAGGAGGATTTGTCCTTATACTAGTGCCAATTAATGCCGTCGATCTTTAGGGCAAAACAGAATTAGCATTTTGCAATTATTAATAAATCTCATTTTATGTGTGTATTTTTATTCACCTCTTTAAATAAAAAATATATATAAAAGGTAAGATCTACACATACAAGAAAAATTTTAAACTACATCTAAAATTATGACATAAAATCAAACCACAATGAAGTGTAACAATATAGTTGATATACCCTTGAATATCTCAAGAACAATTATTTAACTGATTTCCAACATATAACACTGACAAAGGCAAAATGTTACCAGTATAAAGAGGAAAAGGCAACTATGAGATTCAATCCTTCAATATAGCTATCTCTGCAATTGCAGTAAAACTTTGCTTCAGCTAAGTGATCAAAATGGTTCTTCTATTAAATATTTTTGAGGAAGAGATCCATTTATCATACAGTTCTTTCTCGGATTTATGGAGTCTGAAAAACTTTAACTCCTAAAACTTCTGTATTTTATTCCAATAGAATTTTAAGTGTATCCCGTATGCATTCCTTAAGTCTAGTCTTATTAAATTCTGATGTTAAACAGAAAGGGGAAACCATGTGCAACTAGATTAATTTATCTCTAGGGAATAAGGACACATTAATAACTGAGATAATGTTTTCATATATGTTAGAATCAAGTGTGCCTTTTCACTTCTTTATTAGAAAACACATTAAGGGAAAATTATCTCATTCTCATCAATAAGACCTAATTGCTGAGAAAGTCTCTGTTTTCTTTTCAATAACATCAGAAGAGGATTTTCCCCATTACTTCAAAATGAAAAAAAAAAAGATCAGAAAAGTTATCAAGTACTGTTGGAATAAATGCCTGTATTACCAAAGAGAATGTTTACTTAATACACCCAGTACTGTTTTCCTTTTAAACAAATCAGAGTTTATTGTATCTAGATTGAAGTGGGCCAAAGGGCAGGAGGGGGGCAAGGGGGAAGAGAATGTGGACAGGGAAGAGAAACAACCACAACCAAAATGACTAATATTTTTGGCTTTCTGAAGATCTGATCTTACTGTAGGCTATAAAAAATTATCTTGACTAATTGCTAAAGAACTCTATAATTTCCAATGAACACCCCTAGGTGTCAAGACATGTTGTGAGGTAATGGAATGGTATTTAATTTACTCTGAATTGCTGTACATTGAGCTATATGGATTACATATAAAGCAAACACTGACTGCATTGTGGGAGCACTCATGCAGACAGACCAAAAAATATTTCCATAGTTTTGAACCATAAGTCAAATGCAATAATTCTGATGTTTGCCACAGCAAAGGAAATAAAAAAGCACCAAATCTGTATCTATGCTTAATTGTTTTTGGAATAGCTCTTCAGTTTATTTAGCACACACTGAAAACAATAAAGAGCTGTAAAGTGAAACAAAAATCCATCAACTTAACTTTGCAATGCAAAGGAGAAAAAAATATTAGAAATCTATTTAGAGTACTGAAAAAAAAAAGATATTTACCTCACTAAGATCCGTCAGGACTTTAATACTGAATACTCATCTGTAGTCACTTTTACATTTGAATCTGATTTTAAAAGGGAGATGGAAGGGAATTAACTACAGCCATGATTTTATAAAAGGACAATGATGATCCTTTAATTTTTATTATTTGATTTTATCTGCATTATATGAGATATACTAAAAGTATATAGATTATTCAAACACATTATATTTCTTCATTTATTCACAGAAATCACTTTGTAAAACTGCAATCTCCTCCTAGTCTCCTTCCTTTGCTATATTTGCTCTTTAGTAAACATCAGTATTCAGAAAATTAAAACTACCATTTTGAGGGTCAAAATAAACAAAGAATGGCCAAAACTTGGAGGTTTTGTGATCCTTGGATTTTCTTTTTGAGTTTGCAGAAATAGTCTGAGTTCATAAGTCTCCCCGCGCCAACCTATTTTTCTTTCCAAGATTTGTCAAAACACACACGCACGCACACACACTAACGTGCGCGCACACTCACCATTTTTCTGCCATAAAGGAAGCCTGCACAAATTGCTTGGGATAGAAGAACAAACCAGCACAAAGCTCAGGTGACACTCATAACTGGACAGTATTTTGGATTTACATCGGTACAGTTTTTATTTTTTCATTAACCTTTTTTTCTGTTGTGCTCTCTACTCTCCCCTCCCTACGCCTCCCATTGCTCTCTGGTTTTCACTAAATATTTTTCCATTTCCTCTCTGTTTCCCTCCCCACACTGTCTCTTGTCAGTGTCTCTATCAGAGGACACAAGTAACATGCACATTTCAGTTGACCTTTCAAAACCACTATATTTAAGTGAACTTGAAATAGGCTAAAAAATGGTCACCTTGAAAAAAGTTGTCAATATTTAAAACTTTACTTACATAAAAAGTGACCAGAGTCTAACTAATGAATCAAAGTATTGGGAAAAAATTAATTATGTAAATATATAGGGCTGACATCTCAACTGTGTAAAATATCTTAACTCTAGTGACTTCATTTGAACTGTGATGATTAACAGAAGTTGAAAAGCTGACCCCCTAAATTTTATTATTTCATATTCTTCAATTTAAGACAATATAAACCACAAACACCATGTCAGAAATAGTATCAAGTCCTGTTGCAATAATACAGTGTATGCTCTATAAATGAGTATGAATAATGTGCCTAAATGTGCTCCCATAAAAGTCAATAGGAGTTTTGCAATTTACTTCAACTGAAACAGGATCTGGCCCAATATGAAAAATAGGTGAAATTCTGACCCCACTGAAGTCATTGGGAAAACTCCCATTGACTTCAATAAGGTCAGAATTTCACCCAATGCATTTTGAAACTTGTTGGGGTTGATCTTTCAGCCTTTATGTGAAACTCTCACTGGCCTCAATGGCAGGCTTTGTAAGAATGGTAGAAAAGGGCCTTAGGTATATTATTATTTATTTGTATTGTGGTAGCATTCAGGAACTCAAGTCATCTATGATAGTGCTGCTAGTTGCTGTACAAACACATAACAAATGACGGCCCTGACTCAAAGAGCTTACAGGTCTGCTGTGAATGAATACAGTACACATTTGCATGTTTGAATTCATAACACCAAACATCTAGTAAAAATCCTAATGACAGTTATAAATACACTTGGAGATTAATGCAACACTCACTGAAGTCAATGGAAAGACTCACATTCTCTTCAGTGGGCTTTGGATCAGGTCCCTAACTAGAAAACACTTCTCTAACTGCACTATCTCAGCAAGTTAACAATGATGATTTTGCTTGTTTAGGTGCAGGGTTGGAGCCACTGATTTCACAAATACTTCCTCCTCTTCTGGACGATTGACACAATCCTACCAACTCTCCGCAGATGTCACTCCCCTTGATTGCAGTGGGAGTTCTTTCCACAGAGGACTTACAGAATCAGGCCTGACATTTTCCAGCACAAAACAAAACTGTTTTTAAAATTCAAGGGACAAAAATACCCCAGAAAGTATGTTATGAATTAAGGAGAAATGAGTGGCAAAAGGATAGGGAGGTCAGAATGCCATTCCTCTTTTTATAATAGACACTTAATTTAATAAATACTGGGACATGATGAGGGAGGGAAGAGGATACCTTTGTTAGCTGTTTATTGTTAAAGCTCTGTCTAAAATCAGCACACTTTGTTTTCTTTTCTTTTTCTTAAACTAACTTACCAAAATGCAAAACTGCTCGACACAATCAAATTATAGCTTCCTGGCTAGCATAATACAGATGCTAGCTTTCAACTTGAAGATCATTTGTACAGCTCAATGTTAAACTTCTGAAAATAGGGATTCCTCAAATGGTGCTGCGCTGGCAAACCCCGAGTTATAGTAGAATAGTGACTGGGGAAGCGCCTGTAAGACCAAGTGCAATATAGATTTTGATTTCTTAAACCAACCTGGAATCTACAGCCAACATTCATCCGAACTACATCAAGCTTCCAAATCCTAAAATGCCTTTACACTGATCGTCAGTGTCTACTGCCAAATAGCATTGCATTACTCCTTTCAAGAGGATAGCTACTAAGAAGGAATTGCCAAACAAAAAACTAAACCTGGATTCTAAGCAAGGATGCTGCCTACAGTACCACAGGAGGGATGGTCAAAACTAAGCACACTAGCCAAATGTGGCCCAGAGTTCTAAGTGTTGGTGAATACCCTCATCTTTAACATGGGAGTGTAACAAACAGGAACTATGAGTCCCATCACATTTCCAGGCCACAAAGATGACTGGTCTGAGCATGCAATGTGCCATCTCAAACTGAGTGCCCTCCATTCAAATCAAGATGGAGCAACACATATTGGCACCAGTCATCTCCCTGGGCTGCAGCCACTTGGCTAAAGATGAAAGAAGCACTGTATGTTGGGACTATGCCCTCCTCAAACCATATCTCCATATTAAAGATACGAGAATGTGCAGCAATCTGTGTAGCAAACTAGGTGCAGTTCTAAGGTTCCTATTAGTTTGCCAATGGTACCCTCAGTTGTAGAAAGTGTAGGCAAGTCTTTCAGGCATATATTACTGATTACACATTTAAATCCATTGTGGAGGCTTTGGGGTCAGATCAATCTAGCCATTATGTACAAAGGAACTAAACTGTATGTCCTACATACAATGACACTTGATATAGACTTTGAGAAAATCAAACTTCTATCAGGAATAGAAAGAAGATGACTTACTTCCCAGAGGTGCTGCGTGTTCCTGATGGCTCCCGTTTGAACCTTCTCTGGCAGAAGGACAACTCCCTGGAAAGGCCCAATCCAGGTGCCCTGCTGGATCCTCTGCGCAGCGCAGATGCCATAGGCCAGACCAGGTACAGTACTGGTACATAGACACACTTCCCGGGGGAGGTCCCTGAGCCATTCAGGGATCTCAGGTGGAGGTGCTGCGGCTGCAGCACTACTAGTGCCCACTAGGCGGCGCAGAGAGTGAAGTGGCCCATGCATGGGGCACTCACCATTGCGGTTATCAGCACACATGTCACATCCTGTGAGGCAAACAGGAAAAAGAGTAATTAACTTGGTGTCGTCAGGCTACTACCATCATCTCCACCACAGACAAGGACACATACATATATTCCTCCACCTATTTATCCATTTAAAGACATCTAAACACACACATACTTTTGCACGTTGCTTATTCCCTTCTCCTAACCGCACCAAAGCCCTTGAAAGAGAAATGTGAGAGCCTCAGCAGAAGCTCTGCAGACATTCTGCAAGCACAATGTGTTCATTGACCTGCCAAGCCTCACTCATTGGGACAGAGTTTCTACGATTAGGTTTTTTTGATTAATACAAAGGCTGTATTAAACCATCTGCCTCTTGTGATGAAGGATTTAGTAATATGCTTCAATTTTATATCTCATTCATGATTTTTGAAGATCTCTCTACCCCCCCCCCCACACCCCCACATTCATCTTGCTACAGCTCAGTTCAGGGGTGTTATTGGAATGGAATTTAATTTGATCCTTATTTCTTACAAAATATTAGCTCTAGTTCCACAGTAGCATGCGCATGCATGCATGCTTATTTAATACAAAGAAATAAAGGAAAACTCTCAATGATAAATTATATTTATGAAATCTTATTCATTTGCTTTCTTACAGTTCAATCTGACCTTTCCCAGATACCACAAAAGAATTTTAAGAACATTGTTTTATTGTACAATTATACATGTTTAATGTCTACTATAGCAGATGAGGATGATGATAAGAAGACCATGTTTGGTAATGCAACCGGTTCCTAACAAAAAGACCACTGTGTTAAAATACTGATTACACTAACTACCACTATTAATGATGGTTCTATATTTTGGGAAGATCTGTCTGGGATTTTCTTTTATAAGCAAAGAACATTTTGGAAAAGCATTTCCATTACACATTTTTACATATGCCACGAATGCTCAACTTCCAGGAAAATGTTTCATGCTCAGAAAATCCGTTTCTCTGGAGATACATTGAGTTAATGTAATAATAAATATATTGAACTATGTTACTGTCCTCGGCACATTTTACATCTTGTAGCATAATTAAAGTTTTTATATGAATCTATTCCAGAAATACAAACAAAAAGCAATAATTATACTACTGTATTCACATAGCAATTTGTGGTTCTTCCCCTAATAATTTTACATTAGCCACATGCATTCTTATAAAAATAATGCAAACTATTCACCAGAGGGCCTGAGGTTTAGTGGTCTAACCCACAGATTTGGAATAACTAGACTCCCTGGAACCACAGGTTCAAATCCCAGCAGGACTGACTCAGTCCTTCTTCCTTCCAAGGTAGATGAATTGAGTAGTTCCATGCCGTTTATTATGTTGGAGTCTTTCAGATGAGACCTTAAAAAAACCCTTCTGTCTACTCTGCATGGACATTAAGGGTTACATTTTCAAAATACAGCCTCTCTTTGTGCATTCACAAATTCTTGCACATACTTTTAATTGCCCATATTTTTGAGACATTATTATCTATTGTCCACATGTAAGTCCTAACACATGCAAGTGATAAGCTGAGAAACTTGCAAGAGTTAGTGAATGGCAAATGAAGGCTAGTATGAAACACCCTTGAACATTTGTCCCTAAACAATCCTGGAGGGATTCTCTGTGTCCTTAAGCAAATTTCTATATCCTCTACAAGTATGTCCTGTGCCAGTTCACTGCTGTCCTCCACCAGAGAAGTGGCTTCAGTTAAGTAATTCGATAGAGAGAGAAGTCTGTATCACTTAACTCTTGTGGAAGAAGCCCAGGGTGGAGGTGGGATTGCACAGTCAACTCTTTGTTTCATCTCATGAAATTCCTAATTCATCATGCAATCTGAAAGTGAGTTTTGCAGGACGATAAATGGGAGCAAAGGGAATGGTTTTCAAAATGTGTAGATATCGCAAAATCCATGTGGAAATCTTGATGTATGCTGCTATGTCTTCCCCACCCATGTTAAGGCCACTCCCTCACCCAAGGGGGTTTGACAGCATAACGCAGGAACCCACAGGAGTTAGTTCTGACAGTCAACATTAAAGTGGCAAATAGTTTCCCACAGATATGCCAGGAGATGATGCCACATAGACATCCGTCCCTCAATCACTCCCTTCCCTACCCAGCACCTTTTTCAAACTATGTGATTTGTGCTACTGACGTTCATTTCCCCCTTCTATGTTGACTACTCCTACGGGCCTATTTGCACACCTTTCATTTCCTCACAGCCAAAATATGGCCCAGAATTTTTAAAGAACTTTGAGATCCTTTGATGTGAAATATGTTTTATAAATATAAAAATGTTATTATGCAGGGTTTCTTTTATTAGAACATGTTTTACTTCAATATATCATTATAACTTATTTGTTTATGAAATTTCATTTAAAACCCATACCAAAACTGTATGTAAGCTAAAATATTTGTACCTGATTTTTCTCAATTACTTTTTATTTTTAATAAAAAGGTAAAAGTTCACAGGAAAATATATTTTATACAAGAAAATGTCTCATGATATCAGATAAATTCATTGTCTTTCTTTCTCACAGAAAATTTAGAATTTGTTACTCACTGTCTTGAGAGAGGCTATTATGTAGCAAACACTCTCCATACCAATTCCCAAAAGCAAACACACATCTAGATAATAAAGCTTAGCAAATCCATGTTTGTATTTTCAAAACTTATTTGGAAAGTAGAGAAAAATATCACAACATCCTACATCCCTCTTCCCCCAGAAACCTAAGGGTCAAGAAATGATTATGATCACCCCAATCCTGCATTTCTTGCATACCAAAATGTACACTGCAACTGGAGTTTGATATGTGAAAGTATACTGGACCAGGCCCCAAATGGCAAAAAAAGACACAACTATCAATTAAGTACTCTTTTAAAAAAAAAATCTGATTTCTCATAATGTAATCTACAAAAAAAAATTCTGTAAGAAAGTCTCAGATTTAAGGAAAAGATGGCTAACCAAGATCTCAGTTAGCACCCAGAGCAGACAGTTGAACTATGAATAATTTGTACCCTGCTTGATGATCTTTTAGATGTGTAACCTTCTCCCAGGGTCCTGGTTATCAACGGTCCTCTTAGAGACACGATGTCTGCAAAACAACTTGCATAAATGAAGCCAAGGCATCTTCTTGACTCTGTCCAGGTAACTCCAGTGTCAGCTCCCTGTACCCTGCCACCAGGTACATATCATTTTTCACACGTTCATGCGCGCACACACACACCTGTTAGAACCTCCCCTGATTTATGCATTGTATTTTGTATTTGACTATAGATGTGGATTAGTAGCACGAAAACAACCTTTTAGCACTCTCTATCTCCAAGAAACAGAGATTAGAAATTTGAAGAAAAATATAAATGGATGCCATGTCACTGTCACTTGGCCCCAGGAGAAGATTCTTTTTCACCAGCTAGCAAAGGGTACTGCTGTTCCCTTTCCACCAACTACCCCCAGGGAACAATAATAGCTGGTGTTTGGCATTTGCAGGATCTTCTCTTCCTGATGTACTTCTTCCCTTTCATTACTGTTAAGGCTGAAAGACTCAAAAGCTGGATATCTTCTGAAACTGGGCTGGCTAGAGAGTCTGTGCTGGCTAGAGAGTAAAAGGGAGGGGTGCTGGCAGTGCATTGTAAGTCTGTCATTCATGCTAAGCAAGATCTGAATCATTCATGCTTTTAGTCAAATGCTTAAAAATATGTAACTTTGGAGGACATTATTTAATTAAAATACAATCCAAGCAAGTTTCCTAGTTTATAAGAAGTGGAAGCCCATGAATACATATTTTACCTTGCTTAGGGGACATTGCTATTGTACTTGCCCTTTCCCTTTTTGTGCCTCTTATTTTTGTCTGATGATTCTCAGGAGACTCTGAAGCACCATATTTTTTCAGCCCCTCCTGCTCACTTGGTCCTGCCAGCTAAAGATAGCCCATAATGAATGGTGGAGTCCTTCATCTCAGAGGAGGAAAAAAGTCCTTAATCTCAAGTGACGGGGGGAAGGAGGGGAGATGAGGAAGCTTAATTTCTAGAACATGAGAATTGCTGATCTGGAACAGCCTAATGGTCCATCTAGACCAGAATCCTGTCTCACACAGTAGTCACTTGCTGGATACAGCAGAACAAGGTGTAATATAGTGGACATAATTGTTTGATAATATACCAATGGGAAGTTTTCTTCTATCCTCCAATTGTGATCAACTTGCACCCTGATGTATGAGGATTCTACTGCACTACTGTAGTT